>NC_047086.1:335483468-345483468 GCF_902459505.1 Geotrypetes seraphini | reverse complement strand
AACTGCTATTGCACTTACAAGACATATTACGTAACTAGAAAAACTTTCAATTTTGGTGGCAATCAGTTTGTACCATTTATAAATATGAAGCCAATATTAACTCAAAGTACATAGAGCACTTCCCTGAAATTCACGGGGGTTCCGTTCCAGGAACACCTGCAAATTTTGAAAAGCCATGAATGCAGTTTAAGGGGCTGATCGAAGGAAGGAGAGGGCAGCTCGGGTGCAGGCGAGTTCTGAAAATCATTTGCAGTATTTTCCAACCACCTCTTCCTGATACTAAAGTCAGGCTACACCAATCAGGAGCTGCTTTGATACGCTATCTGGCGTGTCAAAGCAGCTCCTGATTCCTGATTGGTGTAACCATGACTTTAGTACCAGGAAGTGGTGGTTAGAAAATACCGTAAATTACTGAGTCCATGAAACGCGAATTCGCGGGGGTTTACTAGATATCATTCTCACTTTGGTAAAATTTGGGAACCCATCAAACTCTATGTAACTGCCTGATTGCTCGATTTACTGACTGTTGGGAGGGTTTTAGAGAATATCACTGTTATAGATCACATTTATATACAGTTTTGTATTCTCCTATGTTTGAAGGGTTGTTTATGTAATATGTATTGCTTTCTGCTATTGTATTCTTAAAATTCAATACAAATGTTGAACTTAAAAAAAAATCAGAAAGGAGAGGAATGTGCACAGAGGATGTCTCCAAAGTAAGGAGGCTGGAAATCAAGTACTGAGTAAATGATTTTTGCCATTTTTAAGACAACGCAGAAGGGATGAGGCATATGGGAGGAGTAGTTGCAACTATAAACCACCTTACTGGGCATGTTAGATGGTCCATTTTAGTCTTTATCTTCCATCCTAGTATGTTACCATGTAATCCAACTCATTTTTATATTTGAAGAACAAGAAATACCTGTTGAAGTTTACTCGGTGAACACTTCTGCTGCCTTTTTTTCATCTTTAAATATGGTCATCTAAGAAATCATATTTTGCACACTGAAATGCCTATTACTGTTAGGGGAAATGTGATCAATTCTTGCACTCGCATACTATGCAACTATAAACTGGGAAAGTTTTACAGAATCTACTCTGCACATAAAATATTTCTCTTTTGAATTTGGATCAATATTTAATTCCTAAAATACTTCACGCCTTATCATGCCCCTCCCAGTTAACCACTGCCACCATTACATCTGAACCGTCATCACCGTTTTTCACCAGAATTCCTGGAAGGTCTCACACCGCTAAACAAAGCGTGACTATCAAACAACCAAGTGCTATTTCAAACCTGTTGCATCACTTATATGGACATATACTTTATTAGAAAAATAGTATAAGTGACATCTTGTGATCAGGGTCAATAGCTCCTAACAGCACTAGTCCTCATAGATCTGATTTCCATATTTATGCTGATGTGCTTCAACCTCTTTTTTTCATATATACAGTATGTCTATACACTTATATTTTTCAAAATAATCCATAAATATGGAAATTGGATCAATGAGGACTAGAGCTATTGACCCCGACAGTATTCTGATAATCCATCACAAGATGTCACTTATACTTTATTAGAAATAGTATAAGTATATAATATGTCCAAATATGTGATGCAACAGGTTTAAATTAGCATTTGGTAAGATTGGACTTTATGAACATACTAATTACAGTAGCCTACCTTATTATTTATTTGAGTATCAAACAACCAAGACATCTGTCAACATAAGGGGCTGTGGTTGAAATAAAAGGTACCCCCACATTATTTAATAAAACATATCAAGACAAAACACAAGGAAATATAAATCAAAAAGGAAATTGGGAGCCCAGGAAAAGGCACGGTAACACTCTCGAGACATTTTTTTTCTTCTGGATGCAAGAAAGCACCAAAGCTAACAATATGCACTGCTCCCAGATGGTGTTATCTTGGAATTTAACTGGTCTGTAGGAAGTGGATTGTACACATTGCATTTCTTCA
Organism: Geotrypetes seraphini; assembly: GCF_902459505.1. Taxonomy (NCBI): domain Eukaryota; kingdom Metazoa; phylum Chordata; class Amphibia; order Gymnophiona; family Dermophiidae; genus Geotrypetes; species Geotrypetes seraphini. The sequence goes on along the minus strand of NC_047086.1, from coordinate 345,481,487 downwards.
GTAACCTTAGGCCTCTGTGTAGTTTCTGCCCTGCTAAGGCGTGCCTGACTGGGGCCTAGAGTTCAGCAGACTCTACTTCTGCCATACTTTGGAAAGTCTTAAACTAATATACACAACTAGGCCACAGATAAATAGAAGCTGCAAGCATAACATGAAAATGTGACATTAGTAAGTTCTGTATACTAATCAAATATTCACCATACAGTTTCCTCTCTCACTTCAATATCTTTTTGCAAAATTAGTAAGAAATTTTATACAATCAACAAAAGCAGCACAGTTGTCTTCAAGGAAGATTACATTACATTGTTATTATCTAAAGCAAATAATACTCGTAATAATCAAAGAAAGATTTGGAGCCCATTACTGCAAACTGGCCTGGCAAGAACCAAAAACATTTTGCACCCTACACATCCTCCTGTCACATTTTAATTCAAACACATAATAACCAGCTAACATTTTATTTCTGCTTCTATTTGGTTATTTTACTATTGTTATGTGGTTATCAAAGAGGGTTGATATTAAATAGGGTTTAATCAGTCAGGAGAGGCTCCTGCCCACTTAAACCCATTTATGTTAGTCAGATGAATGTAAACCACTTAAGTTATAAGCGGTATATCAATACTAAAAATAAATAGCCTTCTTAGCAGGATATCCCCAGATATTCAGCAGCATTTAATCGTACAGTGATAATATCCCCTCTGACCACCGCAGCTCTGTGCAATTAGTGCCAGGACAGAGTCACCAGTAACGCAGGCGCAAAAGGCAGTCAAATCTTTACCCACTTAGCTATGCGGGTACCAGCACTGTTATATCAGCCAGCACTCAACTAACTTATAGACTGATAGCTGACCCATATATTCAATGCCAGGACCTGGGCATAACTTGGCATTGAATGCCCAAGCTTAGTTCTGCCTAAAGTTATCAGTGGCTTAAAAAAACACACTAACTGCCACATCATCCCCCCAAATTTTAAGATCTATGTCAAGGAATACGTGCTGTACACCACATTGGGTGAATCTCTTTATAAAAGCTGTGAATAAATACCAATAAATACATAAAAGCCAAAATGAGCAAGAAAAAATAAATAAAAGGTCTCTCACAATTGACTTGTACACAAGTAACAAAACCACACAACTGCCCTGCTGTCCACAAGACATACAAAACATAAATGGAAAGGCCCCATCATACAATACCAGTGATAACTTGCCAAATAGTTGAGTCTGTTTACAGACAGATGATCAAGTTCCGCTCCCAAGATATACAATAGATGGACAAATGAAACTATTTTTTTAAAAGCACAGACTAGACAAGGATCAAGACATCCCTTTTCTCAGTGTAAACATCCTGACATGGTGTCAATGAAACACACCCTGTTTTGTTTATCCTAAACTTCTGGGTCAGGCTGCCCAATATAATCCTTCCATGGTAAAGTACAGCAGGTTAACTATGTTTATACTTTACTATGACACAGTGAAAGCAGTATTTGTTATATCCCCCCTATAATCTATAATAATAAAGAAATTAAACCCTGAAATGCATATTTAGGGGGGGTTAGTCCTCCTCAGCCCCCCCCCCCCCCCCATACAACAGTAGGACTATCCAGGGCCAGTTTCATCTCCTTACTGATAGATCTACTTTACCTTCCAACTATTCCATTATAAGAAAAAAAAATAAAAAAGGCATATCTTGTCTGTCAATTTTTTCTTTCCCTCAGTTTTTAATATCTTAAAAATAAGGGATATCATACAAGCACATTAACGCTAGCTTCATAAACAAATCAACTTACTAGAAGTATTTCTTTAAGCCATGTCTCAATGTGACACCAAGTAGTTCCCACCATAATTAGAAATAAAGAATATCCTACGCACTAGGCAAAATGCATTTGAGTCAGAGAATTTTCTCCGTCGATCCTATGCTTTCTGCTTTATTTTGCTGTAAAATAACCTCACCTTTAGTGTTCCCTTTGAATCTATAACTCAGGACACCATCGGCGAAGTACATAAATTCCATATGTCAGCCCCTTTCCACGGCATTACTGGGAAGTCTTGCAGCAGAGAAGAGGCCTCGCCTGCTCGCCTGTACAGTATTTACAGAAAGCAAGGGTGTAAAAAAAAAAAAAAAAAAAAGCTACATACACACACACAACTTCGCAACTCTTTCAAAGCCAAGCCCTTTGCAAGGCCATTAAAATTAACTGACCCTCTGCCTCCCTCCTGCAGACCTGCAACAAGTGCATAGGAAAGCCAAATAAAAATGTGGCTCGGGAGGACTGAAATTTTAATTTCCTGCCCTGTATTATTGCTAACTTAACGCGTATATTTCCTGGCGGAGTACTATAGGGTGATTCATAACCTTCCCTTACCAATTAAACAAACAAACAAACAAACCCTTCCTCTGACAGCGCACGCATCCCAGAGAGCACACAGGAAGAGACGGTACCTTGCGTTCCCCGCAGACTTCAGCTCGTTTCATTTCTGATCTAAGTCATGCTGTCAGCGCTCTGCTGTCAAGTTAATTCCATGCATGGGGAAAAAAAAAAAAAAAAAAAAAAAAATGAGAGAGAAGAGCCCGAGATATCCCTCCGCTGAGATGGTGGCCTTAGCTGCAGGCTTGCAGCGAGCGCAGAGGTGTCAGGAGCCTCTGTGCGGGACTGCAGAGCTGCCAGCCAACTCGAAACCAGAGCCAGTTCCTCAACTTCACATGTAAGCCAGTTCCTCAAGTTGAGATGTAACCCACTTTCCCATTGGCTGTCGGGGGACACCCTCCTGATTGGCTACTGTACACGCTCTTTTCATTGGACGCTGCTCTCGCCCTGCTCCGTTTGCTTTTCCGGTTGTCAGTTAAAAGAGGAGCTGTTTTTGCATTGGGCAGCGAGATCTTCCTCCCCCCAACGGTGTTGTGTGAAACGTTGGGGGGGTGGGGGGGGGGGTTCCCAGTTCTGGCCTAAAGCTGCAAAAGCGTGGGGCTGACTGTCTCGAGTGCTTATTTATGATCTTACTGGGACTTGTTGACAGTGGTAGAAAATGGCAGCCAAGCAGATGAGAGCCCTAGCCAGAGAAGAAGATATGAAATGGTTAGGTTGATTACAAGTTATATGGGAACTGGAGGGACAAGATATGCAGTTTCTTCCTTGCTTCTTTTCAGTTTAATTGGAGTCTACCTCCTTTGGGTTGCAGTGCCATAATCAGTAGGACACCTCCCAATCTCTTTAGTTTCAACCCTCACAGCAGCCACCTTAGTTGAAGTGGAGGTAATCTCTGGAACCCAAAGTCTTGTCACTAATAGCTAGAGATGTAAAATATTAATGTGTAAGTACTGTCAGGCACTATCAGGCATACACAGCACTGTACAGATATGGCTAAATTCCTGTAAGTGCAGTTTAATTGAAGATGGCAATTAATTCATCTAATTCAGTAAAGGTAAGACCTCTGTCTTTGACTCACAAAATAATCTGTGTAGTCTAAACCATTTAATTTACATCCTGGCTTTCTACCCCCATAATTCCTCTACTTGCCCCCTCCCTTTACCATTGACCTTCCCTATTGCCGTACCAAGGGCTATGAGAGCAGTGTGGCCACACGGTGCAAATGCAAGCACAAAAATTGCTGCCTCCAGACCACCATCTCATCTTGCTGCATGGTGCGACCTCACCTCGAATATTGCATTTAATTCTAGTGGCTGTATTTCAAAAAAGATATAGCGGAATTAGAAAAGATTCAAAGAATGAGTGACCAAAATGGTAAAGAGGATGGAACTCCTCTTTTAAAAGGAAAGGCTAAAGCGGTTAAAGTTCTTTAGCTTGGAAAAGAAATGGCTGAGGGAGGTTATGATTGTGGTCTACAAAATTCTGAGTAGGTTTTTTTTTTAAATATTCTTTATTCATTTTTAAAACTTACAATAAATGCAACAGCATATAACATCAATTTATATTTAAATACATCACTTAATATCCTATTAAAATTTAATTCAGATCCCATAACCCTCCCTCCCCCATATTCAATGACTTTCATCAAACATAAGAAGACATATAATAACATAGTAACATAGAGGATGACGGCAGATAAAGACCCAAATGGTCCATCCAGTCTGCCCAACCTGATTCAATTTAAATGTTTTTAATTTTTTCTTCTTAGCTATTTCTGGGCAAGAATTCAATGACTTTCATCAAACATGAGAAGACATATGATAACATAGTAACATAGTAGATGACGGCAGATAAAGACCCGAATGGTCCATCCAGTCTGCCCAACCTGATTCAATTTAAATTTTTTTAATTTTTTCTTCTTAGCTATTTCTGGGCAAGAATCCAAAGCTCTATCCAGTACTGTGCTTGGGTTCCAACTGCACCCCTCTCCACATTATTTGCACTCATAAGTAGTTTAAAATGGATAAATGTGAATCAATTTTGTATTCTCAAAAATTACAAAAACTAGGGGACACTCAATGAGTTACATTGAAATACTTTTAAACAAACAGGAGGACATGTTTACTTTCACTCAAATGAATAGTTAAGCTTTGGAACTCATGTTCAGAAGATGTAACAGCGGTTAGCATAACTGGGTTTAAAAACAATGTTTGAACAAGTTCCTGAAGGAAAGGTTCATAGTCTGCTACTGAGATAGAAGTGGGAGAAGTCACTGCTTGTCCTGGGATCAGTAGCATTGAATGTTGCTAGTATATGGGTTTCTGTCATGTATTTGTGGCCTGGATTGGCTAATGTTGGAAACAGGTTACTGGCTAGATGGACTATTGATCTAACCTAGTATGGCTATTCTTATGTTCATTGGCAGTGATGAAGCATGCATGGTGGGAGATGCTAGTGAGCAAGTCACACAGGGCAGAACTAGAGTTTAGTACAGTCTTGACCTTTCCTTTGGGAGCAGGGGATAGCCACAGTGAGGCAGCTGAGGAACTACCGTATTTACTCGCATATAACGCGCGCGTTATACGTGGTTTTTACATACTGCACATACCCTTACGCGTTATACGCGTGAGCGCATTGTACAAAATTTTTTTACATAGTTTCCCCCCCCCCCCCTCGACGCCCGATTCATCACCCGGAAGGAGCGCTCGCACTCCCACCCCGAAGGACCACTCGCACCCCCACCCCGAAAGAGCGCTCGCACTCCCACCCCAAAGGACCGCTCGCACCCCCACCCGAAGGACCACTCACACCCCCACAGCCTCCCCCCCTCCCCCATGGAGAAGCTGTCTACCTTGTTTCCGGATGCCAGCCCAGCTGCTTCCTCTGCCGGCGGTCCTGCCCCTTCTCAGAGCCCTGTGCTGCGCTGCTTCCTCTTCAGGCGGTCCCGCCCTTTCTCTGACGTCCTTTCGGGGCGGGCGAAAAGAGAGTCGCGGTCTCCAGAGGAGAGTCGGGGCGGGCGAAAGAGGAGTCGGGCAGCATGCGCGGTATACGGGTGTACACGGTATATAAAAAATTCTGTACATAAATTTGTGTTTTTCGCGCGCTATACCCGTGTGCGCGTTTTACACGGGTGCGCGTTATCTATGTGAAAATACGGTAGATCAGCACCAAAAGCTCTCACCAAGGTGCTTACTTCTCTGCAGGTTTAAACATGAGAACAAATATTTCTTCTAATATGTATTTCTATAGTGCTACTGGACAAACAGCACTGTACATACAGGTACTTTGTCCCTAGTGGACTCGCAATCTTTTTTTTTTTGTCAGTGGGGAGCAAGTGACTTGCTCAAGGTCACAAAGAGCTGCAGTGGGAATCAAACACAATTTGCCAGGATCATGGCCAGTTGTAGACATGCTGGGGCCCAGGGCAGAAATTAAGGAGGGGGGGGGAGCTGATCTCTACACTTGCCTTTACTACCACACATAAAACAACTTTAAATGACTTCTTCACACTCAAAACACATCTAGACTTTACCAAATTCAGAGCAAGATCACAAATAGGAACTGAACTAGAAACCCCAAGAAATTAAACTCAGCAACTACTTCTACACTGGAGAAATAAAAACAGATATGCATTTTTTGTACTGAACACACAGGAATCCTGGGCCCAAGTCCCCCCTCCCCCCAAAATAGTCACCTCTCTTGCTGTGGCTCTTGGGAATCCCAAAGCTCTGCCAGCTGAAGACCATCTCCTCCAGTTTGGCAGCCAGAAATCTCCAAGCTTTGTAGCTAGCAGCAGTGACTACAAGCTGCCACCAGCTGCAGAACTTGGAGAGTTCTGGCTGTTGGACTGGAAAGAGAGGTCTTCAGCTGCCATGGCTGTGGGATCCCTACCAGATTGGGTATTTACATTTTGCATTTGGGCAGGGGTATGGGGGAGGGCAGGGAGAAAATTTGGTGCCTGCTGCCATCCACCTTGAGCTCAGGGCCACTGCCCCCTCCCTCCCCCCCCCCCCCACACACACACACATCAGCTGTCTGATAGGCCACTGAACACAATACAAAGATCTGTGATACACATATCCCAAAGCTAATAGATATATATTATAAAAGAATATAATAATATAATAGAAGTAACTGTGAGCAATTGAACATATCACTTTCCCACATAGTCCCCATGCATGATGATGCATTTGTTGTATCATTCAACTAGTTTCTGCATTCAGGCAGAGAAGAAGTTTTTTGGCTGCTCTCAAAGCCAGGTGAACATCACTTCCTTTACTTCATCATGCTTTGTCTTTTGCTTTCCAAGTCGCAGTAATGCACCCATGTCTCATCGCCGGTGATAATTCTCTATAGAATACTTGGATTTTCTTCATACCGTCTTAGGAGCTGGGTCACAACCTCCACATGCTGTTGCTTGTGCAGATCAGTAAGCTGTTTGAGAACCCATCATGCACAGACTTTCCTATATCCAAAGTCATAATGCATTATGGCAAATGAAAATCCATAGCTGATATCCAAATTTGCAGCCAATTGAGACACCATTATCTGTTTGTGTTCTCGAATCAAGACATCTGTCTCATCAATGTGCTCTTGTGTGTGCGATGTTGATGGGCAACCAGAACAACCTTCGTTAATTATACCTTTTCTTCCTGCTTTAAACCTTTTTACCCATTCATAAATCTTTTTCTTGATTCATGGTGCTATGCCCATACTGAGTCAGTATCCAATAGTGAATTTCCATAGGTTTCACTCCCTCTGCCCAAAGAAAATGCACTACTGCATATTGTTTTTCAATGGTGCAATCTTGTAATGGAGTGTCCATGTTTCTGACCTTGTGGCTGCCACACGACTAAAGGCCAAGCATTGCACTGTGCATGGATGAACTATCAAAAAGGTAATGTACGAGTACATATGTTGCATTTTACTAGCTCTGTTCTGGTTATCAAGATATTTAACAATTGCTTTTAATATATGATTCACCCGTGTATTTTTCAGCTGCCTACCAACTTTCTGGCAACAGCCACGCAGGCACAACAACTCCTGGTGGCCAACTGGCCACAAAAACAGGCCTCCCGGAGCATTTTTACACTGCTCTGGGCCTTCCCTTGTTCAGGCCACAAACTGGCCCACTGCGCATGAGCGACCCACTCGACGTCATCACACCAGTGTTTGATGATGTTCACGCAAGAGCTCCTGCCTCTGAGCGACTCTCTCTGGACCCAGCCCTGAAAAATAAATCAAAACCGCCCGACCTAAAACCAGCAGCGGCACAAGCATGCTGCAACAACACTCTCCCATAGCCCTGACACAGCCCAAACATCCAGTGTCTACAATTACTTTTCCCTGCTGGACCGAAGTGACCAAAACTTCAGGCAGCCAACACAAAACCAATGCGGCCCGACAAAAAAACTCCCGGCACCACAAACGGGGCACGGAACCAGCTCACAGGTAAATACATTTTTTTAGCCTTGGTTACACTTGCCACTGCAAAAAAGAAAAATTTTCATCAAATACTAGAAAATTTTTACAAGACTACCCCTCCCTTAGCAAACTTCTCTCACTATAATAAGGATACAAAGTTAAACAGCAGAACACATAAGGATACATAATTTTCAAAGAATGGAAACATTTAGAGTAACATTGTAATCAATTTAACTATTAACCCAGACTTAAACAACTTGCATTTACTTTAAAAACAATTAACTTTCCTTCAACCGTAACAATTATACTCAGCAATATTGCATGTATGCTTGAATTATCAATAACATTTAGAACACTTTAAACTCGCGGCTTGCCAGCTACTATTTTGAGACCCTCGATATGTTTTATCATAATCACAAAAGTAAAATAAGACAGTTTCTTGATCATATGTCTCTTTAGCTATAAATTACAATATTATTATTAAGACTTAGCCACAAGGAAAGATTTATAAACTATGAAGAGTTTTACCTCTATCAAAATTGTCGTTTCTTTAATAAGACATTAACTATTTTTTCTGAGGCCCTCCAAGTACCACCAAATCCAAAATGTGGCCCTGCAAAAGGTTTGAATGTGAGACCACTTCTTTAAACTATATGGTAATGTTCAGTCAAATATTTGGGTGTTCTGTCTTTCTTTTCTCTCATATTATGAGAACTGGTACTTGACTGTTTCTCAATACACGGTTCTATAACTTCAGTTACATTGCTTTCTTCTACATTACTAATCTCTGTACGAATTAGATACCAGATATCTTTTCTTTTGGAACTCAAATCTCTAGTACAAGTGATGTATTCAATTTCAATGTTAATTATTGTTACACTTGATGTAAGATGTAAAAACGAATAAAGATGTTTCAAATCTCTAGTATCTACATCTTCCTCACAATGGACATTAGGATTGTCAGCTTCACTACTGAGAGGCAATTCAAGTTCAACATCCCTAAGAATAAGTTTGAAAAGGTTTCGAAGTAAAACTTTCTCCGAACCCAATTGATTTCGGAGTCTATACACATTTCCTTGATTGCCTAAAATTTGGACTATCTGATACAGAGTCGGATTCCACAGATTTTGAATCTTATGGCGTTCTTTGAAATCTGGTTTATGAGTCAAAACAGTCTTTTTAGAGGGGTTTCATGTGCATGTTTGTCATATGCTCTTTTTATTTTTTTTTTTTCTCCAGCTACTTCAGAGGTTTCTAGTACAATCCTATGAACTTCTTTTAATCTCCTCTGGTGTTTGGTAAACCACTCATCGCAGTATTCCTGATTTCCACTTTCATTTCTCAAATTATATAATTCCTCATATAATAACAGTCTTTCTTTGCCTAATAGAAGGTAAGCGGGTGTGTATCCCTTTGTGCTATGGACAGTACTATTATAGAGCTGATTCACTTCAGCCAGGTAATCAGACCAATGCTTTTTTTTTTTGTAATTATTCAATGTTCTGAGGATTTGGTGCAGTGTTCTATTATATCTTTCACATCTGCTGTTTCCTTGCAGGTGATAAGGTGTGGTTCAAGTTTTCTGAATCCCATACCACTTACAAATTTCTTTTATTAGTTCGGATTCAAATGCTTTTCCCTGGTCTGTGTGAATTTGGCGAGGGCAGCCATACACAGAAAACCTTTTTTTTTTTTTCATCAAAGTCAAAACAGCTGTTCAGGCAGTTTGATTTTTTTTTTGTAGCAACAGAAACAGCAAACCTAGTGAACAGATCTGTAATTACAAGTACATTTTGATATCCTTTATGATCTTTCTCTAGTACTGTGAAGTCCATAGCTATTCCAAAGATTCGCTAATATCAAAACACTGCAATCTGGCTCTTTCTCTTGGGCAAGTCTCTTTTGCCAATCCACAAGATTTACATTTGGAAATCCAATTCTGAACATCCCTCCACAGACTACTCCAGTAATATTTTTTTCTTATGTTTTTTTATAGTGATGTCTGTGGCAAAATGACCTCCAAAATCTTGATAAATGTTTATGATATCAGAACAGCAATCTTTTGGTGCAACCACTTGGAAGATGGGTTGTCCATCCCTGGAATCTGTTATTTTCTGGTATAGAATCCCATTTCAGATCACCAATTTATTTCTCTGACTCCATAGTTTCTTAATTTCCCAATTTTGTTGTTTTATTTCAGGCACTTTGTTATTTTGAATGGCTCATATTATTTCTGAAATTTCCACATCTCTTTGTTTATAAGTTCCTCTGAAGTAGTTATATTACATATTCTATATTCAAATTCCTGGGTGGGGTTGACTTCCTCATCTTTTTTAAACATCATCCACAACTGCTTTAATTTTATTCACTTTTTTAGGTAATTCTAGGAAATCTTTCTCCGATTCTGATTCTTCCACTTGTAGACATTCTCCTTCTGGTTGGGGCGACAAGATAGCAGCAGTTCGATTCAATCTTTGTGGTTTATAAGTGATTACAAAATCTAGTTCCATGAGCTGTGCCAACCGTCTCTGCTTAAGTGCATGTAATTTGGCTGTTCTGAGATATTTTAATGGGTTATTGTCCGTTATCACTATAAACTTTATGTAAGTACTCTCTAAATTTTTCTTTCTGTAGCTGCCCATTTTAAAGCAAGGGGTTCAAGTTTGAAAGCGCTATAATTTTTGTCATTTCTTTCAGCACTTCTTAAACCCCTAATGGCATAAGCAATCACGTGCTCAGTACCATTCTGAATCTGACTCAGGATTGCTCCTAATCCTTTCTTGCTGGCATCTGTGGTAAGGATGAACGGGATGGTGAAATCTGAGAATGCTAATACAGGAATAGAGGATAACTTTTCTTTCAAAGTTTCAAAAGCAATTTGTCTATCCATGCAGTACCATGTTTGGAGACTATGTAACCCCAAAATTTGACTTCCTGACACAGGAGTTTGCATTTTGTTGGCTTCAATTTGAGTCCAACCTCTCGGAGTCTCTTAAACACTATCTCTTCAAAGATGCTCTTCAAAGGTTTTTGAGTAAATTAGCATATCATTTAAATATAAGAGTAGAAGATCATATATATATATATACTCATCAAACACTGTTTCCACTGGAAACTCATGGGAGCATTGTACAACCCAAAAGGTAACAAAGTCCATCCAAATAATCCAAATGGGGTGGTAACTGCCGTCTTTTTCATATCTTCAGGTGCCTTCCCCATTTGAAAGTACCCGAAGTTATATCAAGTGAGGTAAACTATCGAATTGACCCCAGTGCATCCAAGGCCTCATCAATCCTGGGCAAGGGATATGCATCTTTAAAGATTATTGCATTAAGTTGTCTATAGTCGACACAGAATCGTAGGCTACCATCTTTTTTTTTCTTAAAACCATCGCCGGTGATGCCCATGGGCTATTGCTCTGTCTTAAAATTCCTTTTGCCACTAATTCTTGGATATGCTCTTTAAACTCTAAGTACAAATGAGGGGATACTCTCCTGTACAGTACCTTAACTGGAACTGCTACGCCCGCATTGATAGTATGTTGCACTAAATCAGTGAAACCAATGTCATTGTTATCTGCAGAGAACACTTTCTCATGTTTCTTCAACAAGATGCACAACTTTTGTTTTTGGCCGGGATCTAACTCTTCCCAATCAACTGTCACAGGTGATAATTCATCTATGGAATATGGATGACTACTTTCTATCTCTTCTACCATGCTTTCCAATTCTGGAACTATAATCTCATGAGGTTTATACAGTTCCGCAACTTGAGTCCTGGTTGGCAAACTTATTTCTTTTTCAGTGATGTTGATTATCCTAACTGGAAAAACCCCTTCTTGTGGTTCTACCAACAAATTTGCCACCATCAATCCCATGGGAAGATTCACTGCTTGTGTGGCTGTCATCATCATTGCACAGATAGCCATATTTTTCAATTGGTTACAGACTCCTGTGACTATTTTTTCTGACATTGCTGGGAGTACATGTTTCTCATTTCCAGTAATTTTCACATAACCTAGACGCTCATCAGATTCTGTGATTTCATATTTTTGCACCCCTTTGATGATTGCCATTATTTTCTTAATTTGAGTGGTGAACATATTTCAAAATTTTGGGGAAACAGTCATCCATATGTTTGATAATGTTCATCCCTAACAACCCAGGGGTAGACTCTTCCTGTGTTTCTCCAGGCTCCTGGAAATCTTTGACAATAAATATGTATCTTAGGGGAATTTCTTTTCCTTCTCCTTGGACAGTGGCTCTTATCCCTTCTAGGTATGGATAATATATCCCATATAAAGCAACCAGCTTCATCCAATTCACTTCTTCCAGTTGCTCAGGATGCAGAACATTTTTAAAATAGAAACTAGCTAGGATGGTGGAGACCACAGATCCAGTATCCACAGTACAAGGTTTTTATTCCATCAGTTAATTCATTGATTTTTGGTGATTGGCCCACAGCCATTTCCTTCCATGCTTCAATTTCATTCTCAAGATTTCTGTTTCCAAATATCACTCTGACTAGTTTGTATAATACATTTTCTGGTATTTCCTTTTAGTCTGTCTTCTGAGTTTCCTTTTTATGTATCTCATCTGTACTTGGGTTTGGGTCTGGGCCTGGTGGATTTTCCTTTCTCTCACTCCAACAATTTTGGAAAATGTGTCTTGGTTGTTGGCAATTATAGCATATCACCTCATGTCCATTATTCCTGGGAATATATCTCTGAAGTCTTCTCTCACTGGTAGGAAAATCTCTTTCACTCCTTCTCTTGGATTGGTCATAGAGATCATCTCTTCTCAAGAGCGTTTCTTATCTCCTCTCCATAAGCTCTAACCTTCTACAAAGGTCTCATAGCATCATCACCCTCTGCATCATGAGTTCTGTCTGATACCATGGGTCTTCTTTCCATCTCCACTCTGTCTGGCTCATCACCTTGATACCTTGAGCTTCTCCAATTTCCTTCTGTTTCTGCGCTTCTTTTTCTTCTTCTGCCCTTTTAATGGCAACTTGAAATGATTCTCCAAATGACATTTGAGGATGTTCCTCCATCCTATTATTCATCATTTTTCATAGGATGTCATCACATAGACCAAATATAAATTGTTCCTTCAGAGTCCTCTCAGGATTATTTATTCTATCGAGATATCTTCCCCTTATGGCATATAGTTTTTCCTGAAGTTGGTAAGCATATTCTCTGATGGACTCTCCTATCTTCTGCCTTCTTTCAAAAATTATTTAATTCTTAGACCTAGATATACTTGATCTCCATAAACTTGTTGTAGAGTATCAAACAACATTTCTAAGGTACCTCCCATCTGAGGCAAAAAATATTTGATAGTCTCTCTGGCATGTCCTTTAATATGTGATTTCAAAATATCAAATTGATCCTCTGGTGGCACATGGCAAATTCTAAGAACTGTTCTCATGTTTTCGATCCATTCCTCTATTCCAGGTTCTCCAGGTCCTCCAACTCCTGAAAAATCTTGAATTCTATTTCCATGGGGGATCACCAATCTATTTACAACTTGTTGAGAACTCTGAGAATTTGGGTTTGAGGTTTGAGCTTGTTGTTGCAGCAACCGGCCCATTTCCTCCACTTGTCTCTGCAACTCAGCCACTTGTCTCTGCAATTGATCTTCCATGTTTGCCAAAGAGATTGGGTTTTGACCTGTAAACCAGTGGTTCCCAACCCTGTCCTGGAGGAACACCAGGCCAATTGGGTTTTCAGGCTAGCCCTAATGAATATGCATGAAGCAAATTTGCATGCCTATCACTTCCATCATATGCAAATCTCTCTCATGCATATTCATTAGGGCTAGCCTGAAAACCCGATTGGCCTGGTGTTCCTCCAAGACAGGGTTGGGAATCACTGCTGTAAACAATCTAATCAGCCATTACTCCACAGATATCAATATGCACAACTGCTCTCCAGAATTCTGGAATTCAAAATTTCCCAATTTCAAAATCCTAAACTTTTAAATATATCAATATGTATTTCACACAGGTTCTTTTGCAAGAATACAAGATTTTTAGAATATGAACCCCCAAATCTTGTTAAATATATAGTCTATCCTTCCGATTGCGCCATTTATATAACCGCTCACTCCTCTCTGGGGTAAAAGTATCCCTTAATGGATAAAAATTCTGTAGTCGAGGTTACCCGAAAGTTAAATAATACCTTTCCCCAGGAGAAGGAGTGGTTAACATTAAAAATTTTGATTTTATTCAGAACTCCTGGGCTTTCAGAATAGCTCACTAATAAAGTAAACCAATCTAAACAGGTAAGTAATATAAATGGAACATTTATTTTGGACTCCTTTTACTAAGCTGCACTAGAGTTTTTAGTGCGCGCTGAAGATTAACGTGCAATAACCCCACGCAACGTGGAAAATACTAACGCCAGCTGTATGGAGGCATTAGCGTCTAGCACGCGCAGCAATGTAGCATGTGCTAAGTGCACGCTAAAACCGTTAGCGCAGCTTAGTAAAAGGAGCCCTTTAACTTTAAAACAGATTTAAAACTTTCTACACTTTTCTATAAGTCAGACATCAAAATCCAGTAACATCAAACACATTATGTACAATTAATTCAACCATGAGAAAATATTTGCACAGCCTGAAATAAATCTTTTCTTTTAGGAAGTCTCCTCCATGAGGACAGCTAAAATTCCTCCTGAATCAAATATCAGAAAAGTATAATCGGTCTCTAAAATAGAAATGTAATATTTCACAATCTGAAATTTTGTTCTGGATGCAGAATTGATTCTTTGTCTGGCTTTTATCTTTCCAGGAAAGAATCTTCCTATTTTATTGAAGCATACTTGAATTCAGGGCAGGATTAACCAATAGGCCAAGTAGGCACATGCCTAGGGCCCGAAATGGTCAGGGGGGCCCGATGAAGGAAGGCATCAACATTGTTTATTCCAAACGGCGATAGGCCCCTCTAGCATCGATCGGCAATGCGGGCCCCACCCCAATCGGCAACATGCCCCCCCCCCTCATCGACAGAAAGTAAGACAAGCAAGCAAGGCGGGTAAGAAAGGCAATGGGAACTGTAATTGTGCAAGCGGTGCTGCTTTCCCAAAGCTTCCCTCTGACGCAGCTTCCTGTTTCTGCCTGGGCGCATGGTGGGGTGGGGTGGGGCAGGGGGCCCAGTGTACTTGTGTGCCTAGGGGCCCTCGACAAATTAATCCTGCCCTGCTTCAATTTTGTATTCTCAGCAACTGTCTCTTCCACTCTCAGATTTATTCTTTCGATGGGCACCTTTTTTTCTTAAGTGCACGCTTGATTGAAGTTCATAACAACCTACTCCCTATACTTTAAAATAGAGAATGACACGGTGACAAAATTCATCACCGTTCCCGTCCCCATGGATAACCGCGGAAAACCATCTTCATGTCATTCTTTAAGGAGAGAGGGAAGAATCAGAGTATAATTGGGCACAACCACTGACCCTCAAGCTTTGCTTTGAAGAATGCTAGTGTAGAAGGACTGAGGTTGAAATAGACACGAAAAAATGACATGGGATTATTTCCTGCGGTTATCCGCGGGGACGGGAACAGTGATGAATTTTGTCACCGTGTCATTCTCTACTTTAAAACTCAAATGAGGGAAAACCCTAAGGGCCTGTTTTACAAAGCCGTGCTAGTGGCTGCAGCGCGATAACCGCCCCGAATCCCATAGAGATTTAAAGGGCTTTGTGGCTGTTGCTGTGCAGCTTTGTAAAACAGGCCCTAAATATAACAAAAAAATAATATTCCCTTATGGATCTATTATAAAGGAAAAGATAATTAGATTTTCCTATTCTAATCCCTCCCTCCTAACTATAAACATTTATTATGATCTCTATCTTTCTAAGGTAGTCCAGTGCCCCTGTCCAAAGTTATACGTGGGGCAAACAACACGTCATTTCCGTACTCAGTTTGGAGTGGAGGAGCCTTTAGCCTTTAGCTCACCACTGTAAACAGCAAAATCATAATCTTTCTTCTTTAAAGTGTTGTATTGTAGATCACATTCCACAGCACGCACATGATAGAAGTAGAGTGTTACTAAGAATGGTTTTTCTGTTTGGGGTCTAAAGAACCCCAAGGATTGAATTCTAGGATTGACTGGCATTTGTTCCTATAATCTGTAATTCGGCATTGAGGGCTCCTTTTAACAAGCTGTGATACCCTTTTAGCGCACGTAGAATTGTCGCACGCACTAGACGCTAATGCCAGCATTGAGCTGGCGCTAGTTCTAGCTACGTAGCGTGGGTTTAGCGTGTGCTAAAATTCTGTACATGCTAAAAACGCTATCGCAGATTAGTGAAAGGAGCCCTGAGTGACTCTCTGGGCTTCCAAACACATAATAGGTTGGCAATGGGTTTTGAATAATAGAGAATGATAATATTAAAAATAAAACCAAAATAAAAAGCATAAAATCAGAAAAGTGTAATAAAACAATAACAGTAAAAAAATACAAAAATAAAAAACACAATAACAGAAAGAGAGATCATAATAAAAGTTTTAATATATGAACATGACAAATTTGGAACAAAGATTATATATATATATATATATATATATATACACACAATATATCAATAATAACACGGGTGAAGGTATGTAACAACAGGGTCTGTTAAAGTTAGTGGGCTCTGTTTTGTGTTAAGATTCCTGTCATAAGTGAATTAGCAACATTGTAGCGATAAGTAATTGCCTAGCCTGCCGTGTGTGCGATAGTCCAATAGAATCTACAATGAGATCAGTGTTATCTCAATCCTGGTCATAGTAGGGCAGTAGTGTGACGTCAGATGCCTTCGGTTACAAAGTTTGACCCAGAGGCAGCCATCTTTGCATACGCCATTGAGCACAGAGCTGAAGTGCCACAGTAAGTAGTTTGTTTTGTTCCTAGCTGCAGGGAGTTGAAAAGTGTTTTGTGTGCAGTTATTGATTGTGTTGCATCTCTGCCCTTTTGTTTTATACTATAGTCATGAATGCCCTGACACAACCACAGTGAAACTCTGGCTGGCCAGCGTTGGCTTCAGCAGAGCAGATTTGCTTTCAGCAGCAGAGTCGGATGTTGTCTATAGAGTGACTGTGAATTTGAAGCATTTTTGGAGTGCCAGAGTTTACTGAATAAGTATTAGAGCTTTGGAGATAGAGACATTAGAATATCGATGGTTAAACCTTTCTCTCTGGCACACATCTATTCGCAGTGTGAACACATTAGCAGGAAGCGAATCCATAGTCACACCCTGACATAGCCCGCACATTTGGAGTTCATACCAGTTGTTTGGCTCTTAATATATCAGACGGTTGCATCTTTAAAGTAAGACTAATAATAATATTACAATTTAATAAATATATTTAAAAGAATTTGAATTTGGAGGATGGGATGGAGGAGGTGGTTTTTTATGGCAATGAAGTAGCTCTGTTGAAAAGCCTGATTGCATGCTAAATAGCAGCAACAGGCGCGAGTCTGAGGCTTTTTCCTCCTCCTTTAGAAAATCCGTTCAAATTATTTTTGCTATTGGTGTTCAAAGAACTATTTTGATTATGAGTTATGAGCCAACAATGATATGAACAACTTCTTATATTTTTTCAAGGGGGTAGATATTTGAGTACAGTGGTACCTTGGTTTTCGTTCCAGAAGCATGCTCGTAAACCAAAGCGCTCGTATATCAAAGCAAGTTTCCCCACAGGAAGTGAGGAAAACTTGGACGATTCGTTCCCCATCCCTGAGGCCACTGGCGTTGCTCACTTCCACATCACACCACCCTGGGAACCACCTTCTCTCCCCCCACGACCCACCCCCAAACCCTTACCTCCAGCGGACACCGGCATGCACCAACCCATAGGACATACGTGGGCCGGTGTTGAAAGAGCCTGCCGCTGATGTTCTATGCTGGGCAGCTGCAAGACCTTGAGCATCTGCGCATGCTCAAGGCCTTCTGGCTCCCACCCTCTCCAAGAGTCTCATGAGATTCTCAGAGAATCCAAGAATCTTGGAGAGGGTGGGAGCCAGAAGGCTTTGAGCATGCGCAGATGCTTTCCGAGAATCTCATGAGACTCTCAGAGAGGGTGGGAGCTAGAAGGCCTTGAGCATGCACAGATGCTTTCCGAGAATCTCATGAGACTCTCAGAGAGGGTGGGAGCCAGAAGGCCTTGAGCATGCGCAGATGCTCTCCGAGAATCTCATGAGACTCTCAGAGAGGGTGGGAGCCAGAAGGCCTTGAGCATGCGCAGATGCTCTCTGAGAATCTCATGAGACTCTCAGAGAGGGTGGGAGCTAGAAGGCCTTGAGCATGCGCAGATGCTCAAGGCCCCGCAGAAGCCCAGCATAGAACATCAGCGGCAGGCTCTTTCAGCACCGGTACACTTATGTCCTGTGGGTTGGTGCATGCCGGTGTCCGCTGGAAGTAAGGTTTTGGGGGTGGGTCGCAGGGGGAGAGAGGCCGGTTCCCGGGGTGGGGTGACACGCTTGCTTATCGAGTCAACACTCGGTTTACGAGTTAAAGTTTGCTCGAGTGTTTTGCTCGTCTTGCAAAACACTCGCAAACCATGTTACTCGCAAACCGAGGTGTGACTGTATTTTGAACCCTTGAAGTTTGTGAAATAGGAGTTTTTCACTGTGTTAATTAAGTTGAATACAATTTATCTTCCCCTTTTTTCTTGATCTTAATAAAACCTCTATATTATTTAAACTAGCCCAAGAACTGAACCTTGCAGCAAACCACTAGTAACATCATTTTCCTCAGTTAGCTCAATTTTCCTCTAACTTCTGCTGTCTTCCACTAAACCAGTTCCTAACCCAATCACTTACTTTAGGGTCCATATCGAGGGCATTCAGTTAATTTATTAGTCATCTATGCACAACCATATCAAAGGCTTTGTTAAAATCTAAATACACCATATCTAGCACTCTCCCTTGATTCTACTCTCTGGTCACCCAATCAAATAAATTAATCAGATATGCCTGACAGAACCTGCCTCTAATGAAACCATGTTATCTTAAGTCCTGTAATCCATTGTTTTCCAAAATCTTTATTCTCTGTTTTAAAGGTGATTCCATTAATTTTCTTACCCTAAAAGTCAGGCTTACTAGCCTGTAGTTACCAACCTCTTGTTTACATTTTTTGTGGAGAGGGACCATATTTACCCTTCTCTGGTCCTCCAAGACCACTCCCAACTCTAGAAAAGCATTTAAAAGGTCAGCTAGTGGAGCCACCAAAACTTCCCTAAGTGACTTTAGTGTCCTTGAATGTATGCCATCTGGCCTCGTAGCTTTGTATACCTGCAGTTTAGCTAGTTCCTCATGAATATAGTTGCCTGAAAATCATTTAGAAACTACCACCTCCATTTCTATTCGTGTTTGTTTTCTGCAGTCCTGTTCCTGGGCCTTCAGCTGTGAACACAGAACAGAAATATTTTTGAAGCAATTTCATATATCTTTATCAGCTTTCATATAGCCCACCGAGACAGTTAGGGAATAATGCTTGAGTACCTGAATAATTTGTTATCCGCATAGAATTGTAGAATATGTGGAATATAAATTATTAAAATAAATAAATGAAATAAATATTCATCTCCTTCACCTTTGAGCCTCACAATGCCACTTTTGCACCGCCTCCTATCACTAACATATCTTTTAAAAAAAAAGTCTTGTTTCCCTTCCCCCATTTTACCATATTGGATGATTTTTTTTTCTCTTTCATTTGCATCTTTGCTTTCATGACTTCTCTATCAGCTTCGCTTAACTTTTCCAGATATTGTCGTCTGTTTTCCTCTTTCTGCTATCTCTTGTAGTTTATGTTAATTCGGACTTTCAATACTACCTTTTCTGAAACCCCCCCCCCCCAAGTCAAAGCAGTGTACAATATTAATAAAATCTTAAAATAATATAAGGGGGGGAATGGCCAAGATGGCGGCGCTAAGCTGGAAGCGTTGAGAATGCTCCCATTGCTGCAGGAAATCTTCGTTACCGCAATGCCGCATACAAAAAGAAAAGGTACTGTGAGGGTGCCCACCTCCTCAACACCCTCGCCTGCCTTGGTTCAGCAGTGCTTCCCAGCAGTTTGCTCAAGATTGGGCGAGCTAAGTCCCACTGCGAGAACGAGTGGAGAGGACTCTTTCTTGCTGGGGCAGGAGATCTCACTCTCGCCTACACCAGTTGTCTCGCCTCCTTGTCCGGCTGACGCTGCTGCCCAGGAAGTGGAAGGAAGGGAGGCTGAAGTTGCACCCGATGCTCCCTCAGAGAGCGGTTCTGTGGCAGATAAGCTTCTGCTGATGCAGCCCAGCCTTGGAGATTCATTCTCCTCCAACGAGGATACTTTATCAGCTATAGTGAAGACACTCCAGAAATTGGATGTTGCCATAATGAAGATTGCAGAGGAAGTAAAGACTCTTGGAGCCAAGTTGGATAATGTTACTAAAACCTTTGAGCAGATGAACACCGAAACTAAAAGCTCACTTAAAAAATTGCTAACTGAGATATAATCATTACACGACTACAAAAATACTGCAATAAAAGATAGTACTTTTTTGCAACGGAGTGCAAAAAAGAAAATATAGAAAATTACAATTGGCTGAACGTGAGAATCTTGAACTTTCCTAAATCTCCTGGAATTTCATCGTATGATATGTTTAAAAAATGTGATGGAAATACAGTGAAACCTTGGATTGCAAGTAACTTGGTTTGCAAGTATTTTTCAAGACAAGCAAAACATTTTATTAAATTTTAACTTGATATACAAGCAAGGTCTTGCAATACAAGTACATACAGTATACAACATCACAACTGAGCCAATGGTTCTCTCTATGACACCGCAAGATTATAGTAACTGTTCTAAACAAGCAAAGTCTTGCAATACGAGTACATACAGTATACACACGTCACAACCGAGCCGATGGTTCTTCTCTCTCTGACACTGCAAGAGTGTAATGACTGTTCTAAATGAGCGAGGTCTTGCAATACAAGTACGCATAGTATTTTGCATTAAAGTTTTTGGATTGTGGAACGAATCGTCTGAGTTTCCATTATTCCCTATGAGGAAATTTGCTTTGATATACAAGTGCTTTGGATTACAAGCATGCTTCTGAAACGAATTATGCTCGCAAACCAAGGTTTGACTGTACTTGGTTATTCTTCAGAATTTATTTCCCCTTTGAATAAAATATATTATCTTCCATCATCTCTTAAAAAAATCTCAGGAGACTATGAAAGGTGAAAATGCTCAACCACAACAGGTTGACTTAAAGAACTTATCTGATATGCTTGAAAAATCTGTCTCTGAGTCAACATTGAGAGCAACATTATTGATCTTTTGTTTTCCAACAGGACTTGGATTCATTTATGAAATTATACTTTAAATTTTCAAAAAATTTGTTTTATGGTAAAAGAATATGGGTGTACCCAGATGTGACAAAAATTACTCAAGAAAGAAGGAAACAGTTTTTGTCTTTAAGACAAGATGTAATATCCCTGGGTGCATCTTTCCTTCTGGCCTACCCTTGTAAATGTATCATAAAGTACACACAAATTAAGTATGTGTTTTTTCTCCAGATCAGTTAAAATCCTTCTTGGAGCTGAAAAAGATAGCTTGATAAAGTGTACACAGGTGCAATGAGTTAATGGTAGCAAACTTTTGAGTTAGACTAGTGTTAAGCCTTACTTTTTAATTTTTATGCATTCTGATTTATTCTCTCCTATTATATAGGCTGTACTCCCCTTATTATTAATATTGTGGTCTAAGAAAGGATTTATAATTATTCCGCTTGTAAATTTTTGATGATTTATATTAACATTATTCTACTGTATTTCTATAACAAGAAGTTTTTTTTTTCTTGTAAATTCGGATGAAAATATAAATAAAGAATTTAAAAAAAATCTTAAAATAAAAGAAAGCTAATAAAACAGAACTCCATTAAAATTTTTGCTCAGCATGGAGGAGTTGGAGCCTTGACCTCCTTTTATTAATAAGATCACATCAGTACTCACTGTAATATTGTATAGTTATGTTACGAATGCTAGTCTCTTTTTCCTTACCTTTTTAGCTACTACTTTTGAGAAGCAAAGCAGCCTTTTTTCCTCTTTTATTTACAAAAATGTTTGTTGTACTTACAAAAGTCCTTTCAGTTTTGCCCACTGCTTTCCTACTTCTTCCATATATTTCTATCCATGAGTAGCAGTCTAATGTCCTGTGTGTCTGTCATAATTAGATTGTAAGCTCTTTCTGATCGTGTTGTGGTCACTGTTGCCTAGTGGTCCTCCCACTTCTACCCCTCTTGCAGGCCCCCCTAATCCGTTTAGGATGAGGTCAAGAGTAGTACCCCCTCGCGTCGGTTCTTTGACTAGTTGCTCCATGAAGCAGTCCTTCACAGTTTCTACAAATCCTGTCTCCCTAGTGCAGTTGGAGTGACCCGTACTCCAGTCAATCCCTGGGTAGTTGAAGTCCCCCATCACTGTTACACTTCCAGTCCTGCACTCCTGTCTCAATTCTGCTTCCAAGTCGTGTCCGACTCCCTCTGGCGTACCAGGTGGTCGATAGTAGTGATTGTACTTTCTTTGTACTTTAGTAGTTTTGGCATATTTTGGTTTGTTTTTGGCCTTTTAATATTATTTGTAACATATTGCTACTCCCCTTCTCTTTCTTCTTATAATATATTTTCAGAACATATTATAGCCTGGTATAACTATACCCAGTCATGGTTCTCTGTGAAACATGTCTCTGTAACTGCCACTAAATCCAAGTCAACTTCTTCCACTAGTCTCTAGATCCAGAACTGTACTTCCTATACTACAGGCATGATTGCTTTCCAGACATTGCCCCTTTCCCTATTTGTGTAGAGATTTTCAACGCTTCACTTATCTGAAGGCATATACTTACCTGGGGACTTTGATCACCCAGCCCCAATGATTCTAGTTTAAAGCTCTCCAGTAGTCTCCAGTAGCTCTCCAGAAGTCTGTTGCTTAAGATACTTCTTCCCTTCTTTGATAGATGGACATCACCTCTGCTCAGCAGCTGTTGAAAAAGCATCCTATGGTCCAGGAAGCCAAAACATTCTTGATGACACCATCTCTGCAGCTACATATTCTGCCTTGGCCTTGACGCTCAGTAGAGACGATTGATGAGAATAGCACCTGAGCATCTGTCTGTTTCACATTCTCTCCCAGAACTATGAAGTCTCTTTCGATACATTCGGAGAGGTACCTAGTAGTATCTTTGTGCCAATATGGATGAGCAGCATCGGACAATAGTGCACCTACTGTGGTACTATATATCCACTTTAGCTAAGAAAAGATAATACTTCCTACCCAATAAGCATTAATGTGTTAAAAGTTATTAGTGCAATTTAACCATAAATATTTTTTTAAAAACCACCAAAAACGTGTCACCAAAAAATCTACAATGTGGTGTGCAAAACAGTAGAAGAAGCCTCAGAAGCTAAAATCTGCACTTATTTAGTGCTATTGCTTGCTTATAATCACAGGCAAAAAACCCTCCTGTTGTATATAGTGTGAATTATTAGTTCAAATACAATTTTATAGTGAGAATTTACTTGAGTGCTCAAATCAGCAGCATACATGCCCCATAAAGATTCTTTTATTACTACTACTCAGACTACCACTATTTAGTATTTCTATAGTGAAATTAACATGTAATAGATGGTCCCTGCTCAGAAGAGCTTACAATCTAATTTAGACAGACAAACAGGATATGTAGAGATTGGGGAGTTTCTCAGAGAGAATGGTAAAGATGGACATAAGTATCTTATGGTGGGCGGGAATTAGAAGTTAAAAGCAGCCTCGAAAAAGTGAGCTTTTCGCTTGGATTTGAATACTACTAGAGATGGAGCCTGACGTAATGACTCAGTCTGTTCCACAAATTTATATCAGGCTCAAAAGTTTTAAGACCTCTTTAGAAGTCAAAACAGTGAATCGTCAAGTGAAAAAAGGCCTTAAGGTGTTTGTCTAAGTATTCAGACCCATAGACCTCAGAAGTACCGTGCTGTATGTCAAATCTCTTCAAAAAACATACAGACCAATTGCGGCACCCATGGTCGTCATAGGTCTCTATAACATTTTTTAATTTTTAAGTTTTTATCTTAGTTTTTTAGCTTATAGATATTTAGCATATCAAAAAGTACTTATCTTTCATCTATGCGGGTGGGGGTAAGCACTCCGACATAGACTATGTTTCGCCCCAAATGGGCTGTATCAAGGACTCCCCCTTATATCAAGCGACTCATGCTTCCCGCTATAGATTTTTTTCCTGATTTAAAAATCTATAGCGGGAAGCATGAGTCGCTTGATATAAGGGGGAGTCCTTGATACAGCCCATTTGGGGCGAAACATAGTCTATGTCGGAGTGCTTACCCCCACCCGCATAGATGAAAGATAAGTACTTTTTGATATGCTAAATATCTATAAGCTAAAAAACTAAGATAAAAACTTAAAAATTAAAAAATGTTATAGAGACCTATGACGACCATGGGTGCCGCAATTGGTCTGTATGTTTTTTGAAGAGATTTGACATACAGCACGGTACTTCTGAGGTCTATGGGTCAGTCTGTTCCAGGCATACAATGCAGCAAGACAGAAGGGACAGAATTTGGAAATGGCAGTGGAGGACGGATAGGAGGGACTTGCCCGATGAATGGAGTTCATGGGAGGGAGCATAGGGGGAGTTATTAAGGTGTGCTGAGTGAAAGCACTTGTCGGTCAGTAAGAGAAGTTTGAACTGGATTTGGAAATGGATGGGGAGCCACTGAAGTGATTTGAAGTTAGAGATTATAAGTCATGAAGCAGAATTTTGGTTGGATTGAAGAAGAGAGATATGGTTGAGCAGAAAACCTGAGAGAAGCAAGTTGCAGTAATCTAAGTGAGAGGTGATGAGAGTGTGAATAAGGGTTTTGGTAGTGTGCTTGGAGAGGAGAAGTCCGATTTTGGTAATATTAAAGAGGAAGATGCAACAGGCTTTAGCGGTTTGTTGGATCTGAACAGAGAAGGAGAGAGAGGAGACAAAGATGACCCCAAGGTTGCTAGCAGATAAGACAGGGAGGATAAGAGTGTTGTCCATAGAAATAGAGAACAGTGGAAGGGGGGAAGGGGGTTTAGGTGAAAGATAAGAAGCTCAATCTTAACCCTATTCAGTTGTAGGTGGCAGTGAGACATCCAGGCAGCATGTCAGACAGGCAGGCTGAGACACGGTCCTTTATTCCTGTACAGATATCTGGTGTGGAGAGGTTCTAGAGACTTCTTATCCTCCTGAAATCCCCTCCTGAGTTTAAGTGAAAAGAATTCTCTCTATCCCTGAACCTCCCTTGGTTTCTCATATCCCACTATTTCAGCCTCCAGGAAATGCTCAGCTAATTCTGTCGCTTCTTCCAATGATGTTGGAGCTTGTCAGGAGATCCACACCTGCAAGGGAGGTGCTACAATATCAAGGAATTGTTCCAATGCCATTGCCGTGTTTCCCCGAAAGTAAGACTGTCATATTAATTTTGGGTTCAAAAAAATGCACTAGGACTTATTTTCAGGGATATCTTATTTTTTCTTGTACAACAATCATCTCTCCCTTCCTCTCTCCACCCCAATCCTTCCTCTTTCTTTTCTCCCCCCCCCCCCCCCCCGCCCCATATGCAGCATCTTTTCTTCCCTTTCACCCATCCCCTTGTGCAGCATCTTTCTATCCCTTCCTCCAATCCCCCTGTGCAGCAGAACCCTGCTGACCCTCCTACCATGAGACTGACATACAGTACCTCTGCTCTGAGGCCTCCAAAAACAGCAGTGGTGGCAGCACTCTGAACAGGCTGCTTCGCAACCTTCCCCGATGGGGCCTTCCCTCTGCCGTATCACTGATGTCGTCATATTGATTTAGGAATATTTATTAAACTTTATAACAAAATGAAATTGATGAAGGACCCTTTAAACTATACGTGGCTGTTTTTGTTTGAGCTATTACTTTTCTTTATATAATTTATAGTTCATTTCTTTTTCCTTTTCAATTTTATTGTTTGTAAACTACTTTGCTACTTTGTGTAAAAGGTGGCATATTAAGCCTAATAAACCATAATCATAATTCTAGCCTTTTGTTATCTGTCTTGAGGCTTTTTTGTCTATTTTAATTAATTCCAGAGAATTTTAATTTTTAATTCAATTTAACTTCAAAGCATTTATGCATCACAAGTGTTGATCCTGTATGGAACACATATTCTGCAGATTGTAGCTCTGTGCTTGCAAGGGAAAGTTTTGTCTTTTGTGGAGCCTTAGTGCCATCTCTTGGTCTTGCAATATATTGCAGTTCTCTGTTTCCTGGTGGGAGTGAGTTTCGTACCGTAGAATTTGTTTATTAAAATTGACAGCTGGTCCAAGAGTATCAGACAACCTAGGTAAATATTCCTGTTTTCAGGGCACAGACTGTAGAAATCTGCCCGGCATGAGCTTTGCTTCTCAATTACTAATGTTTTATTTAGGCCCCCCTTTATCAAGCCATGTTAGGGTTTTTTATCGCCGGCTGCTGCAGTAAAAGTTTCGATGCTCATACAATTCCTATGAGCATTGGAGCTTTTACCACAGCAGCCAGCAATAAAACCCTAATGTGACTTGATAAAGGAGCATTATTTATTCGGATTTATTTACCACCTTTTTGAAGGAATTCACTCAAGGTGGTGTACAGCAAGAATAAGTCTAACACAAGCAATAGACAATTACAGCAGTAAAAATAGTCAAATTACAATCAAAGTATGGCATAGTGGGGTCCTTTTATTAAGGCGCACTAAAGATTAACATGCACTAAATACTAAGGCGCCCATAGAATTTAATGGATGCCTTAGCATTTAGCACACGCTAATCTTTGGCACGCCTTAAGAAAAGGACCTCAGTATGCTACATATGTAATTTTAGGAGTACATCCAAAACAATTCCTGTGTCTACAATAAACCACTCTTTCAAAAAATAACCACAGATTCTCACATAATATTATGCTAATTTAAATAATTAATATTGTGACATGCTCAGATCCACAACCTATAACACCAAAGAGCTGGCAAAGGATGCTCACAGGACCAATATAGCAACTTCATGGTCCCAATGCCACCCCAAAAAAATATAATCAATTTTATCACTAATGTATAACTTTGGTGTTATAGGTTGTGTGTTATAGGTCTGAGCCTGTCCAGTGGCGTACTAAAGGTAGGAGGCGCCCCCGCTCCTTTCTGCCCCCATTCCACCCTTCTGCTCTTCCTCCCCACCCCCACGTATCTCTAAGTCTTCACCAGTGCGAGTGGCTTTGGCAGCATGCTCCTCGTGCCAGAGTTGGATTTCCCTCTGATATCACTTCCTGGCCCCATGACCCAGAAGTGATTCAGAAGGAAAAAAGGCTGGCATGAGCAAGAGGCAGAAGTTGTTCGTGCTAGCGAAGATGATGATAATAACTTTATTTTTAGATACCGCCACACCACAATAGTTCGAGACGGTTTACAGTAAGAGAAACTGGTCAGCGACATGTACAAATCATAAGAAATACATAATAAGCAAATAAGCTAGAAAAGTGAAAACAAGTTACAAATTATCAAATAACTGCGTCTTTACTAATTTTCTGAAGGAGTGTTAAGATGAAACGCATGGAATAATTTTACCAAGCCAATCATTCATTTTGCCTGCCTGAAAGGCAAGAGTTCTCTCAAGAAATCTCTTAAATCGACAGGCTTTTACTGTTGGATATGCAAATAAATGAACTCTACGTGTGGACTTGTTGGAACAATTCAGGAGAAAATGGGAAACCAGGTATACTGGAGACATACCAGATATTGATTTAAAACAAATACAGGCAAATTTGAACAGGACTCTTGCCTCCATCGGCAACCAATATAATTTTTGGTAATAGGGACTAATAGGTTCCCATTTTTTCAAACCAAAAATCAACCATACTGCTGAATTTTCTATCACTCATAGCCTTTTAACAATTTTCTTATAGGTTCCCAAGTAAATTATGTTACACTAAACAAGGATACTTACACCCCCTGTTTTACGAAGCCGCGCTGCAATGGCCTCAAAGTCCTATAAATCTCTATGGGCTTCGGGGCCATTACCACGCAGCAGCCGCTAGCGCTGCTTTGTAAAACAGGCCCTTAGTATAGATTACTGGACTAACAAGCGAAACGATGTTGCATCAAAATATTTCTTAATGGTTCGGAGTTTCCATAAGACCGAGAAACATTTTCTGACTAACAAATCTGTATGTTCCTCCAAAGTAAGGTGCCAATCTAATGTCACTCCCCAAATTTTTATGAAGTAATTTATAGGATAATCATGACCATACAGATGTATCAGCGTATCTTTAATTTTGTCATTGGGACTAGCAAGGAAAAATTTGTTTTTTTCAGAATTAAGTTTTAGTTTGAAATCAATCATCCTTAGTTCAATCTGGTTTAAAATAATAGATATATGATTTTTGATCTCAGCTGTCAAACAAGTAAGTGGAACAACTATGGTGATATCAGATAAAACAGAGGTGGGGGGATGGCATTAGTGTGGCAGGGCATGGTGGAGAGGAGTCAGCGCCCCCCGTGACTCGGTGCCCAGGGCAGTCCACACCCCCCCTTTACTACGCCACTGAGCATGTCACAATATTAATTAGAGAGGGAGTCATGAGGAAGGGTTATTTTGGATTTATTTTTAATTAAGTTTACATGACAAAAGATTGCTATGAGAGAGGTTTTGAAGATCTAGCCACCATTTTAACAGATAAGTCAATTGAAACAGATTCATTAATAGAAATATACAGTACATTAGTGACAGAAATTTTGGGGTGACATTGGGACTGTATAGGTGCTATGATGGTCCCATGAGCAACTTTTGCCAACTCTTTGGTGTTATAGGTTATGGGTCTGAGCATGTCACAATATTATTTAAATTAGCATAATAATTTGTTGGAACTTGTGGTTATTTTTTTGAAATAACAGTATGCTACATTACAATGGTTAAAAAGAAAGTAAATGTTAGCAGATGATAAGAAAATAAGATAAATGGATGAATGAGGATAAAGGCTGGAAGAACAGGAGTCATGCACCCTCTCAGCCATCTAAAGATCTAAATAATAAAAAAAACAGAAAAAAGAATGAAATGAGAAATATAAAATTTGTTTTAAGGAAAGTAGTTATATTGAATGCCTCCCACTGATATTGCATCAAAGAAAAAGGAATAAAATATCGCTGTCAAATGAAATAGTGTGACTGGAACTGAGGTATTTTGACATTACAATGTTGACACAATACATGGTAAAACATTGTAATAGACAGCATAGGGTGTAAGCAAAGATGGAGCATATAGATACATAAGTGTAGCAAGAGCAAGAAAATAAGGGGACTAATTGAAAGAAGTTTCAAATGAGGTCAGAATGGTGCTTGCCCCAATGGCAACATGAACACTATTAAGTAAAGTGTGGGGGAGGGGTTACCCCCTTGGAGCTCCTTAAAATAAACTTTTACGGCGGTGCGCTGCAGTCTTGCGCTCAATTGTCTGCTCTGTAATGTCAGCACGCCTTTGTCCGGCGTGCTTTGGTCCCGTCACCGAAAAGGTTCACCGTTAACGAAAATTCACAGCTAGGGTAGGAGTGGATAAACGTGTCCTGCTGTAGTATGTGCAGCTGGTGTTTTGTGCCTTGTGTCCATCTCTCTCTCTCTAGCAAGTTAGTTACTTCTTTCATGAAGTGCCTGCATGAAGAGCCAAACTTTCACCTGACGTACAGATAGACTCTGCATTCCAGTGTGGGGGACTACTCCGGAGAAGGCTCGCTGGCAGGTTCACATCACGTGATGTCCTTTGGAGAGGGTGTGATTAAGGATACTCCTGGGAGGACCTTAGTGACACTTGATGCTGCCATCTAATAAACACTTAAGGGCTCCTTTTATCAAGGTGCGGTAGGCGGTTAACACGCGGAATACTGCGCATTCAACCGCCTGCCGCGCTAGTCGCTAACTCCTCCATTGACGAGGCGGGAGTTAGTGTGTGATGAAATGTCCGACGTGCTAACCCCTGTAGCACCCCTTGATAAAAGGAGCCCTAAGTTTGGTTTCAAGCCTTTCATATAGGATTCCTTTATGTTTATCCCATGCATTTTTGGAATTCCGTTACCGTTATTTTATCAAAAGGTAAAGGGGATGGGATTTGTATACCGCTTTTTCTGTGTGGTTTACACAATCAAACCGGTTTACATATTTTTAAACCGGTACTTATTTTGTACCTGGGTCAATGATGTTAAGAGGATCAGGAGTAATCTAAGGAAATACTTTTTTTTACAGAAAGGGTGGTAAATGCGTGGAACAGTCTCCCAGAAGAGAAGGTGAAGGCAGAGACTGTGTCTGAATTCAAGAAAGCCTGAGATAGGCACGTGGGATCTCGAGGAAGAGATAATGGTCACTGCAGATGGGCAGACTGGATGGGCCATTTGGTCTTTATCTGCCATCATGTTTCTATCATCTAACACACAGATACATTATGGAATCAGAGGTGTTAAAATCACAGAACCGAGGTCCCTTGGGCATCTGAAATGTAGAACCTGGCTTCTGATGCCATCCAACAGGAGCCAGTGACACACTTCTGTGTTGCAGGTTCTGCAAAAATTACTGCTGTGCGCTATAAGATGAAATGTGTACTCTAAACCACTGGTATTCAACCCAGTCCTCGGGGACCACCTGGCCAGTTAGGTTTTCAAAGTCTCTGTCATCCATATACATGGTGGATATCCTGAAAACCCGACTGGCCAGGTGGTCTCCGAGGACTGGGTTAACTACCACTGCTCTAAATCATGGGTAGGCATTTCTAGTCCTTGAGAACCACAAGCAGGTCAGGTTTTCAGGATATCCACAATAAATACATATGAGATGGATCTGCATGCACAGCTTCCTTGAGATACAAATCTATCTCATGCATATTTATTGTGGATATCCTGAAAACCTGACCTGCCTGTGGCTCTTGAGGACCGGAATTGCCTACCCCTGTCCTAGAGGAAAGGAGGGACAGGGGAGATATGATTCAGACGTTAAAATACTTGAAAGGTATTAATGTAGAACAAAACCTTTTTCCAGAGGGTGCACATTGTGTATGTATCCTTGTAACTCTTTCTGGGCTCCTAGCAGGCTGCCATAACCGCAGCAGCACGTTCCCTCTGCTGCAGTCCCGTACATCAGAAAAGGGGCAGGACCGCGGCAGAGGGAACATGCTGCGGAGGTCAACAGCAGTCCGCTAGGATTGCTACAGCTGACTGGCATGAACTAGGACCTAAAAAAGAGCAGAAAAGTCTTTTTTTTATTTATTTTTGTTTACATCACAGAGCCGGCGTGGGGTTGGAGAGGTTGTAACCCTATACATCTACTAAGACTAAGGGGTCCTTTTATTAAAGTGTGCATTTAGTGCGCATTAAATCAGTTAGCGTACCTTAATAAAAGGACCCCTAAGTATCAATAAAAAATTCATCCGTGACAGCCTATGATTTAGATTTTGGCCCCTTATGTGATTGAGTTTGACACCCCTGTTCTAGACTTAAGCAGTGGAACTTGTTGAATGAAACAATTCACAGATCAGAGGAGGTGTCATCAAGTTTTTTTCACCATCAAGATGGGCTCTGCTTCTGCTACAATGTAACCAGTCTGTTTGAGGCAATTGGAATCGCTGGTAACCCAAAAGAGCTGCGTTTCTTCATGGACAGCTTGTCCAGGAGCATTAAAGCCGTGCTGCTCTATAACGGGAACTCAGTGCACCTCAAGGAGGATTACAACAGCATCAAGACCTTACTAGGCATCTTGAAGTAGGAGGTCATTGGAAACTTAAAAATTGTGACATTTCTAATGGGTCTCCAATGCAGTTTTACCAATTTTCCCTGCTATCTCAGCCTATGGGACAGCAGGGACACAAAGATGCACTACTAAAGGTGGGGCTGGCTCTGTGGGGAGAACCAACATCAAATGGGAACCACTGGTGGATCCCTGAAAGAGACTGATGTCACCACTACACATCAAACTGGGCCTAATGAAATAATGTAGTCAGCAGCCTTCAAGTACCTTTAAGGTCAAAGCTGGTGTCTTCACTGGACCACAGATAAAGAAGATCCTGGAGTGGAAGGAATTTCCCAAGAAGCTAACTAGGAAAGAGAAAGCAGCTTGGAACAATTTTGTGCAGTTGTTTGGGGCTTCCTGAGCAATCATAAAGCCAAAAACTCCTCTTCAATGTCAGCATAGAGGATATTCTTTGGAAAGACCTTATCAACCTTGAAAGTGCATAAATTATGGTTCTTCTCTTCAGATTTCCTTTAAGGATCTTGAAGAACAAAGACAGAGTTTTAAATTTACCCCTAGTAGCCATTGAATATATATAAATATATATATATATATATATATATATATATATTTATATTTATATATATATATATATATATATATATATTTAGAAATATTGAGATGTGATTACTTTGCTTAGAACCTTCTGTAAGTCATGGTATAACACTCTGTCACGTCTCATTTTGAGCTACACAGGGTCCTTAACTCTTTCCACTACGATACCTACATTTTCAGAGCATAAAAAAAATCCAGTTATCTCAGTTTTAGCCAAATTTTGCTTTTCTTGGATCTTATACTTTTCTTTAAAAGCTGAAGCTATTTTTCTACCCTTCATATAGGCAGCCAAAGTTACACTGCTGATACCACAGTAGAGATCCCCAAAATTGAAGAGACTCCTGTCAGTAACCAAAGGGAAAGAGGAGAATAGGATATCAATACCAAAAGTAGTGAGCAAAGATTTCCTTTTTAATACAATCCTTGTTATATGTGTGGCATATGTCTACATTTTCATATAGAATGTGAATGTTAACAGTGATTATCAATAACATTTTTATTTCCAGTAGAATTCAGTTTTCTTAAGCTACAATGATTCAAGGATCCGGTCCTAAAAAAATCCCAGGTTCACAGCCAGGTGTTCAGTAAGTGAAGGGAATCACTGCAGAGACTAGAGGTGAGAATGAGATGTCCAGAACCATTGAATGAGATCAGAATGGTGTATTTCTGTCAGTTCATGTGCCATTGATCTCCTGTACCTGTCTGCAAGCAATATCTTTTCCAGTTCTGTGTCATATGGAACCTTAGCTAAG
Source organism: Geotrypetes seraphini (assembly GCF_902459505.1). Taxonomy (NCBI): domain Eukaryota; kingdom Metazoa; phylum Chordata; class Amphibia; order Gymnophiona; family Dermophiidae; genus Geotrypetes; species Geotrypetes seraphini. Next base: position 345,448,570 of record NC_047086.1, on the reverse strand, counting down.
CAAACGTCTTAGAGATTCTTGTGGAGATATATTTTTATGTGCCTATATCTTATTCATATGTACATAATTTCATTTTTAACTAACAGATGATGGCTTACTCAACAAGAGTAAGAGAACAAGAATGTGTGATGAGCAGCTGAAAGAGGAATGGAAACACAAAGATCCTTCCAGAGACAACCCAGATCCTTCAGCTGATTGTGTGAAAAGTATTATTAGTAGCATAACATCACCCAGCTTGAATGAAAAAAAATCCCAAAAAGGAGAGACCCCCTCCCCCCCAATGCATGCACTAAACAAGCTAGAAATTCTAAAAACTTCTCAGACTATGGACAAAACCAGAGGCTCAAAAGAGAGAAATTGTTTCTGAGCACTGTTTGCAAAGAAAGATTCAGTTGGAAATTAAACTTCAGGACAAAAAAATAATAATAATAAATAAATTCACAAGCAAGCCAAGCAGTGCCCTGAATATGGAAACTGTTTTATATTTAAATCACAGCTCACAATTCATCAGAAAATTCATAAAGATCTGGTAAAAGCTTGTCTGATATTTGAACTGAGAAGACATGAATTAATTAATAGTAGCAAGAAATGAACCTCAAGGGAGGGAAGCAATTTTAAATTTTCATTATGTGATAAAAGTTTTAGTCAAAAATGTAACCTAAGTTATGAAAATATCCACTCTGGAGAAAAACTATTTAAATGTTCTGAATGTAATAATAATAAAAAAAAATATCTGGCCTGACATATCATAAAAGAATCCAAAGGCGGGACTGACTACAGTGGAACGAGTTTTCTGTGGGGAGAACCAACATCAAATGGGAACCACTGGTGGACCCCTGCAAGGTGCTGATGTGATAAAAGCTTTAGTTGCAAAATTTATGTCCGATATCATGAATGAATCCATATTAGAGAAAAACAGTTTAAGTATTCTGAATGCGATAAAAGCATCACTACAAAATGTAGACTAACATATTATGAAAAAAATATACATTACAGAGAAAGGTTTTAAATGTGGTGAAAACACTATAAAATCTGATCTAGGTTATCATGAAAATATCCACACTGGAGGAAAAACAATTTAGATGTTCTGAATGTAATAAAACCTTCACTAGAAAATTTAGGGCCTAATATATTGTGAAAGACTCTATACTGGTAAGAAACCATTTAAATGTTCTGAATGTGATAAAAGCTTGACTCGTAAAAATTACCTCAGATATCATGAAAGAAATCCATATTAGAGAGAAACCATATAAATGTTTCATATGTGATAAAAAATTCAATACAAAATCTGCCTTGACATGATGAAAATCCACATTGGAGAGAAACAGTTTAAGTGTTCTGAATGTGATAAAAGCTTTTGTACAAAATATGGCCTTACATTTCATGAATGAATCCACAATGGAAAGAAACAATATAAATGTTAGAATGTAATAAAATCTTAACTAGAAAATCTGTCTTGACATATTATGAAAGAATCCATACTGGACAGAAACCATTTAAATGTTCTGAGTGTGATAAATGTTTCACTCGCAATTATTACCTTAGATATCATGAAAGAATCTACATTGGAGGGAGCCTATATAAATGTTCTGAATGTGATATGAGCTTCACTTAAAAAAATAAACTCATATCATTAGTTAGTCAAATTAAAGGTGGACAAAGTGATGGGACTGGATGACATACATCTGATGGTACAGAAGGAACTTAGGGAAGTTCTGGCAGTCCACTGGAGTGGTACTGGAGGACTGGAGAAGGATGGATGTGATCCCTCTCCACAAAAGTGGAAGTAAGGGATAGGAAATTATAGGCCTGTAAGTCTGACTTCTGTGATAAGTTAATGGAAATGCTTTTAAAATAGTGATGTTTCTGGAATCCAATAGATTACAGGACCCACGGTAATATGGATTCACTAGAGGCAGGTCATGTTGGACAAATCTGACAAATTTCTTTGACTGGGTGACCAGAAAATTAGATAGAGGGAGCATGCTAGATGTGGTGCATTTAGATATTATTAAAGTCTTTGACACTAGACAGAAGAGGGTAGTGGAGATTGCTCTCAGGAAAGGAATTTTACCAGCGGTGTGCCATAAAGTTCCATTCAAGAGCCTGTTCTTGTTAACATTTTTCTAAGCAATATTGCTAAAGGGCTGTCTGGTAAGATTTGCCTCTTTGTGGATGGTACCAAAATCTATAGATACCACCAGGATCAGCGCTCAGTTTGTGGTGTGGATAACATGAAGAAGGAGCTAGTGAAGAATGAGGAATAGTCCAGAATTTGGCAGATAAGATTTAATGCTGAGAAATGCAAGGTGATGCATTTGTGCTGCAAAAACCCAAGTGAAAGGTATAGTTTAGGGGATGAAGAACTTTTGTGCATGAAAGAGGAGCATGGCTTGGGGGTGTGTATATGTGATGATCTTAAGGTGGCCAAACAGGTTGAAAAGCTGACAGCGATAGCTAGGAGACTTGGATATATAGGGAGAGGAATGACCAGTAGGAAAATGGAGATATTGATGTCCCTATATAAGACTCTAGTGAGACCTCATTTAGAATATTGTGTGCTTATTCTGGAAACCAGACCTTCAAAAAGATTTAAACAGGATGTAGTCGATCCAGAGAAAGGTTACTAAAATATAGCTTCTAAAAAACCCCTTATACATTTAGGGCTGGATTCAGTAAATGGGGCTCAAAATTGAGGGTCTAAAAAATTTGGCATGGAACAGTATTCTATAAAGGCATTCTGGGATGGGTTAAAAAAAAAAAAAAAAAAAAAATAACGTACCACCAGGATCAGCACTCAGTTTGGGGTGTGAGGATTTACACCAGCTGAAGCCAGGTGTAAATCCTGGTTTGCAAGTTTGGTGCAGATCCACACTGTTCTATAACACTTATGGAATGTTCCTGGACCTACCCATGTAGGGTTACCATATTTTGTGTGGAAAAATCCTGGCCACATCCCATTCCGCCTCCAGCCATACCTCATTCCGCCTCTAGCCCCACCCACAGAAAGATGATATCTGGGCCACGTCCAAAGGGCCTCCAAGCCTCTGTTGAAGCATGTGACATTATCCACACATGTTCAGAGGCCCTCCAGATGCAGCCAGAGCTTTCCAAAACTTGGACAAACTGCTGGGTTTTGGAAAGTCCATCTGGGCACCCAGATAGTCCTCTAAAAAGAGGATATGTCTGGGTTTTTCCAGACGTCTGGTAACCCCCCCCCCCCTTTGCAGATACACACACACACACACTTTGGTGATATTCTATAAACTGCCATGTTAGTGTGTGGATCTGCAGGTTCTGCCCTGTTTTGGCACCTTGCATTCATTAGAACTTCTTTCCACATTGAAAATTCAGCATGGAAGAAGCGCCTAATATTCAGTGCCATATATAGAAATCCCATTAATTTTTACTTTTTAGTTTTTGAACAATGGACTAGAGAATTATGTCAATAGAAAGCAACATCATATTCCTTTTGAGTTACTGTAAATTTAGCAGGACACATTTCACAGAATTTTTAAAGTTAAAACACACATTTACAAGTACAGTTATGTGAAACAAGAAGTGCCTAAAATTACACTAAAAAAGAAAATGCACAATGCTCTGAGGCTATTTCTTCCAGAAAAGATATTTCTCAAATCAAAACTAAAAATGTTAGGATTTTATTTTGAAGAATAAAGATCTATATAGAAGCAAGATGGTATTAATCTTCCATAACTTTCTGAATCATTGCTCTACTGACAAGAAGGACATTGTCATTGCTCTGAGAAATGCTTCAAGCTAAGGAAAACCGACAGTCACAAGGAAAGCCTGCTTGGGAGCTCTTCTGTATTACCTGATTTTGCAGATGGGCCAATTCCCAGGTGAGGCTGGCAAAACACTTCTCATTAATCATTGCTTAAACTCAGGTAAGCCATCATTTGGAAGCAAATTGGGTGAAAAATGTCTCAGACAATAACGTACCTGAACTATATTCCCTGGTGAGGATTTCAGTAGTGTGAAAACAGACTCTTCCAAGATGCTAAATGAACTGTCAGTTAGCAAGTGACATAATAATCCAGTTTTATGTCATGAACATCTTCAAGACTACAGTATGCTGTGCACTACTTGTTTTGTGATTTATTTTGGGGGGAGGGGGGTTGCCTGCTTATTTTGAAGACATTGCATTAAATCTGTTCAACCCAAAATGGTTTACTACATAATGGAAAGGAGAAGAATGGAACAGTCAAGGATTAGCCAATGCAGATATAATTCTTCTTGCTTATTTTTAATTGGAGTACTGTTGTAATGCAGGGCTCCTGTGTTGCTAATTAATGTAACTAGAAAAGACAGGGATCAGGAGCAGTGGAAAAAGAGATGCTCCGTTTGCCAGATCTGTAGGTGGAGGAAGGGCTGTCTGGCCGTGGAGGCTGCGCAGCAGCGGGAAGAGTTCGACAGGAGGTGTCGGTGGCCAGAAAGCAGGGTGCAAGTTGGCCTACAACCACCAGCCTCCTGCTGTCACTGAACTCCCATAGACCAACATGGCTCCCTGCTCTCTGGTCACCAACACCTCCTGGCAAACTTTTCCCACTGCTGCCAAACCTCCATGGCCTGACATTCCTGGCCCCCAAGTATTTTATTAAAAATTATTTGAAAATGTTAGGAGTTACAGTAAGAAAGGCCCAATGCAACTCCTGCCAGCGCTCACCTATTCCACCTGACCGCAGTGCACATACCTGACACCGCCTCCTATATCCCAGGCTGTTCTCTTTACGGCACCCACGAGCCCCATACTCTCCGCACCTGTACACTAGATTTTACTCCTCATGGAGCATGACCTCCATCGCCTAGCATATCAGACTGTGCTCCTTGCAGCATCTGTATGGCACCTTGCTTCCCCTACCCGTGCTCTCAGTTGCACCGATCCCTCTTCACCTATATCCCAGGTTGTATAATGTCCAGGCTCTGCATGTTGTCTTCCTCACCCTCCAGTTGGAAGACAGCAAGCACCCAAATAAAAAGATATATACCTGGGCTGCTGTACAGCCTTGAAGTCAGTGGCAGGCTGCAACACTGAACAGTCCAGGATCAGAGAAAGCCTTCAACCATACAATCTGAAAGTTGTGAACCCTCATTGTGTCATTAGAGCAGGGGTGTTAAAGTCCCTCCTCGAGGGCCGCAATCCAGTTGGGTCTTCAGGATTTCCCCAATGAATATGCATGAGATCTATTAGCATACAATTAAAGCAGTGCATGCAAATAGATCTCATGCATATTCATTGGGGAAATTCTGAAAACCCAACTGGATTGCAGCCCTCGCAGAGGGACTTTGACACCCCTGCATTAGATTAAGAGTATGGACAAAAACTCCAGGAGTGTGTGTGTGTGTGTGTGTGGGGGGGGTCTTGTTTTCTTTTAGTTTGATTGGCTATGCAGGCTCAGTTCTGCCAGCCCAACCAATAAAATTAAAAAACAAGACAAAACCAAAATGCTCCTGAGGATTCTGTCCAGGCTCTGAATCCCTGATGCTCCTGTACTGGAGGATGGCAAGACCGTACTGGCCTCTGATTGGTCAGGTGTCAGGGGATTCAATGTCTGGAGAGAATGCCTTGTTGGCACAATGCTCAGGATTGTATGGGCACAGAGAAGAAGCAGGGAGCAAGTAGCCTTCACAGAGGTAAGGAGCTAGTAGCCTCAGTCAGAACCTTCACTGAATACCTTGACCACATGCCATCATTATCAGGGACTCTTGCTGACAGCTTAGGAGAAAAGAGAGTGAGAGAGCAAGGAAACAGATGTTAAGACCAGAGAGAGACTCTAGATGCAGTACTTTCAATCTCTTATACACCTTTGTCTGATGGATGTAAATTTACCATCCAACCTGTAGTAGTCATCTGAGCACCACTTAGTGCCTAAGTACTCAATGCTCATACATGAACCTGAACTACAAGAATGCACGGTACTGAGTGAGAATCAGTACCAGGTAGCATCTTAGCTACAACTATGATTAGTTCCAGAGGGGGGTTATGTGCATTCCAGCTTCAGTGCTAAGCCAGCTTTCTACCAAGACTACACAGCGAGACACCACAGAGCTGAGGCATCCCATCTATATAACCTTGTGTGGTCAGCTGCAGCTGATCCAGAAGCTATTTGTGAATCAACTTGGAATCCCAAGAGAGGTGAGACCTGCTACAATGAGAGAGCCATGGACTCTTCCATGTGCATCTCATAACTCAGATGAGGACAGTGTTTTCCTGCTTATGGTCCAGAGTAGTGCTGCCCAATTCAGGAAAAAATTTTTTGATTCGATTCAGCCTATTGAATTGGTTTTTCGACTCGATTTTCCTGCCCAATTGGGTGTTTTTTTTAAACATCCTGGTGGGTTTATTTTATAGCCTCTTCACCCCCTTTGCCTTCTCCTAACCACATTGGCACTGTGGTGTAAACAAAATAAACAAACAAAAAAGACTTTTCCTCTCTCTTTTAAATCCTAGCTCACGTTTGAGGTCTAACACCAGCTCTGGCAGGAAACACGTTTCAAATCTGACATATTGTAATCACAAAATGGAAAATAAAATTAGTTTTTCTACCTTTTGTTGTCTGGTCATTAGTCAAATCTTGTTGGTCCCAGGCTCTGGTTGTCTTCTGATAACTTGCTTTCCAGGGTCTCCTTCTTTCTTCTTTCTCCGTGCTAATCATCCATCTGCCATCTCTGTCCTCCCCTTCCATTTCTTTTCCCTCCCCCGGAGGTCTGGCATCTTTCTTTTTTTTTTCGTCTCCATCCACAAATCCACCTTTTCTTAATTACCCTTTCATCCAGCATCTCTCCCACCACCCCAGGTCCAGCATCTCTCCCTTTCTTTTCCCAACTATCCAGTATCTCTATCCCGCCCTCTACACCATCCCTTGTGTCCAACTCCCTTTCTGTTCCTTCCCTCCCTAAATCCCATTGTCCATCATCCCTCTTCCTCTCCTCTATTTTCAGACCCATTATTTCTTCCCCCCCCAAAGTCCGGCATATGCACGTATCTTTGAAACCCCCCTTCCCTCTCTCCCTCCCTCCGTGTACTTCTACACCAGGGCCCCCCTCCTCTGGTCTGTCCCCCCTGAAGGCCTGTCCTTCCCTTGAAGGCCTGCATCCCCCCAAAGGCCTGCCTGCCTGTCCCCCTGAAGGCCTGTCCCACCCGCACCCTGAAGGCCTGCACCTCCCCCTGAAGGCCTGGTCCCCCATTGAAGGCCTGCATCCCCCCCAAAGGCCGGCCTGCCTGCCTGTCCCCCCTGAAGGCCTGTCCCACCCCCACCCTGAAGGCCTGCCTGTCTCCCCCCCTAGTCTGTTCCCCCCCGAAGGCTTGTCCCCCCTTGAAGGCCTGCAAGTACCCCCCCTGAAGATCTACAACCCACCCCTGAAGGCCTATACTCCACCCCTGAAGGCCTGCCTGTCTCCTCTGAAGGTCTGTACCCCCTGAAGGCTACACCCCCTCCCTCGGAAGGCCTGCGTGTTCCCTCTGGCCTCTGGAATCAATTCTCCTAATTTCAGCAGCCTGCAATAAAATTACTGGCGCTAGCGATCTTTGCAAGCTGCCATACAGCTTAGGAGCTCTCTTCTCTCTGTGGTCCTGCCCCTTCTCTGTCAGAGGAGGGGGCGGGACCGCAGCAGAGAGATGCTCCAAAGCCGTATGGCAGCTTGCAAAGATTGCTAGTGCCAGCGATCTTATTGCAGGCTGCTGAAATTAGGAGAATTGATTATCCCAGGACAAGCAGGCAGGTATTCTCACATATGGTTTTTACTCCAATTACTTCCTTGTTCCGAAGAAGACGGGTGATCTGCGGCCCATTCTGGATCTCAGGGCTCTCAACAAATTTCTAGTCAAAGAAAAGTTTTGAATGTTGTCCCTGGCATCCCTTTATCCCCTTCTCGAGCAGAACGACTGGTTATGCTCTCTGGATCTGAAGGAGGTCTACACTCATATCCCCATTCACATGGCCTCCCGTCAGTACCTCAGATTTCGGGTAGGGAATCTGTATTATCAATACAGAGTACTTCCATTCGGCCTGGCCTCATCTCCCAGAGTGTTCACCAAGTGCCTGGTTGTGGTAGCAGCAGCTCTAAGGAATCATGGTCTTCAGGTGTTTCCCTACCTCGACGACTGGCTCATCAAAGATTCCACAGCTCAAGGGGTTATTGTAGCAACCCAACAGACTACCTGGTTCCTACAAAGTTTGGGATTCGAAATCAACTTTCCAAAATCTCAGCTTCAACCCTCACAGACTCTACAATTCATTGGAGCTGTTCTGGACATTGTACAACTCAGAGCATTCCTTCCACAACAACGCCTGAAAGCTCTTCTTCACCTCTGTCAAACTGTCTTCCCGCTCTTCCATTTCAGCGAGACACATGATGGTACTTCTGGGTCACATGGCCTCTATAGTACACGTAACTCCTTTTGCCAGACTTCACCTCAGAACTCCTCAGTGGACCCTGGCATCTCAATGGACGCAGGTTTGCGACCCTCCCTCTCGACACATTTCAGTCACTCCTTCATTCAAGAAGTCTCTCCTTTGGTGGATGCTCTCTTCCAATCTTTCCAGAGGCTTGCTTTTTCAAACACCCCCCATCAGAAGGTCCTCACGACAGATTCTTCGACCTGCGCTTGGGGCACTCATCTCGATGGTCTCCATACACAAGGCCACTGGACCAGTACAGATCGTCAGTGTCACATCAATCTGTTGGAACTCAGAGCGATTTTCAAGGCTCTCAATGCTTTTCAACATCTTCTTCACAACCAGGTGGTCCTCATTTGGACGGACAACCAAGTCGCCATGTATTACGTCAACAAACAGGGAGGGATGAGATCTGCCTCCCTTTGCCAAGAAGCTCTGAAGGTTTGGGACCTGGCAATCCGTCACAACACCTTCCTCATAGCTGTCTACATTCGAGGGATAAAGAATTGCTTGGCGGACAACTGCAGCCTCACGAATGGACACTCCATTCTGCCCCTCTTCATCAAATTTTTCGCAATGGGGAACGCCTCAGATAAACCTCTTTGCAGCTCTCCACAACTACAAACTGCCTCAATTTTGCTCCAGGATATACTCTCCTCATCGTCTGGAGGCAGATGCTTTTCTTCTGGAATGGTCGAATCTTTTCCTCTATGCATTTCCTCTATTCCCTCTCATTCTCAAGACTCTGGTCAAGTTGAAGAACGATCATGCCACCATGATTCTAATTGCTCCTCGGTGGCCAAGACAACCTTGGTACTCCCTTCTGCTTCAACTCAGCAGCAGGGAGCCATACCTTCTACCAGTTTTTCCTTCTCTGCTTACACAGAGTCAGGGATCTCTGCTTCATCCCAACCTGCAGTCTCTACATCTGACAGCTTGGTACCTTTCAACATAACCCCTCTTCAGTTTTCTCAATCTGTAAGAGATGTTTTGGAAGCTTCTAGGAAACTTACCACTAGACAATGCTATCACCAAAAGTGGACTAGATTTTCTACGTGGTGTTTTTCTCATCATAAGGAGCCTCGGTATTCCTCCTTATCTTCTGTTTTGGACTACCTTTTGCACTTATTCAATTCTGGCCTCAAGTCTACATTGATCCGAGTCCATCTCAGTGCAATTGCGGCTTTCCATCAGCCTATTGAAGGGAAACCCTTCTCTGCTCATCCAGTGGTTTCCAAATTCATGAAAGGACTCTTCAATGTCAAGCCTCCTCTGAAACCGCCTCCTGTGGTTTGGGACCTCAATGTTGTCCTTACTCAACTAATCAAGCCTCCATTTGAACCAATTGATAAGGCTCATCTGAAGTATCTCACTTGGAAAGTGGTGTTTCTCATTGCCCTCACTTCTGCCCGAAGAGTTAGTGAGCTGCAAGCTTTAGTTGCTGACCCACCATTCACGGGTGTTCCATCATGACAAAGTGGTTCTTTGTACTCATCCGAAATTCCTTCCTAAAGTGGTCTCGGAATTTCATCTCAATCAATCCATTGTTCTTCCAGTGTTTTTTCCAAAGCTTCATTCTCACCCTGGAGAATCAGCTCTTCATACTCTGGACTGTAAACGTGCTTTGGACTTCTACTTGGAACGCACTAAACCGCACAGAACTGCTCATCAACTTTTTGTTTCCTTCGATCTGAATAAGTTGGGCCATCCTATTTCTAAGCATACTATCTCCAACTGGATGGCGGCTTGTATCTCTTTCTGCTATACCCAGGCTGGATTATCACTTCACAGTAAAGTCACAGCCCATAAGGTCAGAGCTATGGCAGCTTCAGTAGCTTTCCTCAGATCTACACCTATTGAGGAAATTTGTTGAGCTGTTACTTGGTCCTCGGTTCATACCTTCACTTCTCACTATTGTCTGGATACTTTCTCCAGACGGGATGGACAGTTTGGCCAAACAGTATTACAAAATTTATTTTCCTAAATTGCCAACACTCCCACCATCCCATTCTGGTTAGCTTGGAGGTCACCCATATGTGAGAATACCTGCCTGCTTGTCCTGGGATAAAGCACAGTTACTTACCGTAACAGGTGTTATCCAGGGACAGCAGGCAGCTATTCTCACAACCCACCCATCTCCCCTGGTTGGCTTCTCTGCTAGCTATCTGAACTGAGACGCACCCTGCGTTGGGCGGGAAGGCACTCGCGCATGCACGATGCGGGCGACTCGAAACTTCGAGTTTCTTCAAGAAAGTCTGCTTGTGAGGCGTCCGCATCCGGGCTCTGTCGATGACATCACCCATATGTGAGAATAGCTGCCTGCTGTCCCTGGATAACACCTGTTACGGTAAGTAACTGTGCTTTCCGGGAGGCCAGTCAGCACAGCAGTGGGAGGCCATCAGGTAAGCCACTTCCCGAATGACCTTTCCCACTCGCCCTCTAGAGCAGGAGCGGCAGGCCAGCAAGAGGCAGTGCTGCCGCTCCTGCTTTAGGGGGGAGGGTCAGTCAATGAATCGGGAGGCCGATTTTTTCTTCTGGTAAATCGATTCGATTCACCCGAAGTGAATCGGTGAATCGATTTGAATCGTGGATCGAGCAGCACTAGTCCAGAGGGTTAGACAGAAAGTGTTGCTAAGTTCCAAGTGTAATTCAAGACCTTTGGTCTGTGGCTCCATAGGTTTGTCTGTTAGGGAAAACTAGGTATGTATTAGGAATAATTATTAGTTGTACTGCTAACTGCTATCTCATTGTTCTGACAGATATTACATTGGTGTCTTCTATCCCGCCAATACCTTTCAGTTCTAGGCGAATTACAAAAGAATTAGCCTGGGCATTCCCAGGGAGATTACAAGGTTGATAGTTGGAAAAAGCATTTGGATCTGGGGAGTTGAGATATTGAGATAAGTTTTGCTGTTAAGTTTGCAATATTTTAAAAATACCAATAAATTGTAATCTATAATTCCAGAACATGATCTTTCTTTGACCCTTATTACCAGGGTTACAAAGAATCTGAGGGATACTTAGGTACAAATCATTCTCTAGACAAGTGAGTTAGCCTATAACCAATAATTAGGATAATTATGTGGCCCAAATGCTCCAGTGGGATGAGTGATATGGAAGGAGTTGGGATGAGACGATGCAAAGCAGAGAAAAGTAGATAAGAGTCAGGAGTAAGGATGAGTAGAATAAGTGTTTCTAGATTTTCAGAAAAATTTTGACAAAATTCCTCATGGGCTTCTGAGAAAATTAAAGAGTCATGGGATAGGAGGCAAAGTTCAGTTGTGGATTAGGAATTGGTTATCGGAGAGAAAATAGAGGGTAGGGTTGAATGGTCATTTTTCTCAATGGAGGAGAGTAAATAGTGGAGTACTGGGCTGGAAGGATCTGTACTGGGACTGATGCTATTTAACTTATTTATAAATGATCAAATTGGAACAATGAGTGAGGTGATTAAACAGTTTAGTGTCATCTGCAAATTTAAAGTTGTTAAAATGCATGTGGCTTGTGAAAAATTTAAGGCAGACCTTAGGAAATAGGAAGACTGGGCGTCCAACTGACAGATGAAATTTAATGTGGACAAATGCAAAGTGATGCACATTGGAAAGAATAACCCAAATCATAGTTACGGGATGCTAGGGGCCACCTTGGGGGTTAGCACCCAAGAAAAGGATCTGGGTGTCATCACAGACAATACGATGAAACCTTCCGCCCAATGTGTAGAGGCGGCCAAAAAAGCAAATAGGATGCTAGGAATTATTAAAAAAGACTAAGAATGTTATAATGCCCCTGTATCGCTCCATGATATGACCTCACCTGGAGTATAGCATTCAATTCTGGTCTCATTATCTCATGAAATAGTTGCACTAGAAGAGCAACCAAGATGATAAAGGGGATGGAACTCTCGTATGAGGAAAGACTAAAAAGAGGCAGCTAAAAGGAGATATGATTGAAGTATACAAAATCCTGAATGGTATAGAATGAGTACAAGTGGATCGATTTTTCACTCCATCAACAATTACAAAGACTAGGGGACACTTGAAGTTACAGGGAAATACTTTTAAAACCAATAGGAGGAAATATTTTTTTCCACTCAGAGAATAGTTAAGCTCTGGAATGCATTACCAGAGGTTATGGTAAAAGCGGATAGAATAGCTGGTTTTAAGAAAGGTTTGGACAAATTCCTGGAGGAAAAGTCTATAGTCTGTTATCGAGACAGCCATGGGGAAAGCCACTGCTTGCCCTGGATCGGTAGCATGAATGTTGCTACTCCTTGGGTTTTGGTCAGATACTAGGGACCTGGATTGGCCATTGTGAGAATGGGCTACTGGGCTTGATAGACCATTGGTCTGACCCAGTAAAGTGATTCGTATGTTCTTATAAAGGGGATTAAAGACTGGGAAAGTAGTGAATGACCAGGAGGAATACAGAGAAAGAGATAGAAAGTTATGAGGTGAAAAATGAGAGATTAAAGACTGCAGGGTAATGATGAGGAGATAGGGAGTAAAATTTAGCTTTGGGTATACAGAAATGCAAACTGAAGAAATTGAGAAAACAAGATGAAAGAATTTTCAGAGAGAACAAAAGTAGAACAAAAGGATAGAGGAGAAAGCAACATAAAATGTTAAAGAGACCCTGGGAAAAAGGACTTAGGAAATTATCAACAAGGAGGAAATGGGAAAAGGAACCATGGGGTATCCCATTATAGAAATAAAAGATTAGGCAGCAAAGGTACAACAAAAGAGATTCCTATTTCTATATTTAATGATTAGAATTTATCAGCTTTGTGAATGTGCACTTCTTGTGCCTTTGTATATTGCTCAGTACAGGTGATATGCATTTCTGGATTTCAGTGTTCTATGGCTGAAAGAATTTCCATTCCATTCTTTATAGCTGCTTCTTCTGTATTTGGTGAAGCTCTCTGCTAGCATGTAGTTTCTGTGTGTGGATCTGTAACAGCTCAGCTTGTCCTATTTTTCCAGTAGGAAATGTTCCCAATCTAGAGCTCGGTGTGGTTTTACAATACAGTACTACCTTTTTCTAGGTAGAGTTGCTACTTTTTGAGTCTTGGGAGGTAGTGTTATGTTACGGTAAAGTTCCAAATGTTTTTTGCAGGGATTTGTTACTTCACAATGTCTGGCAGTGGATGCAGCTCGTATTGCTAATTGTGAGATGACACCAGAACTTGGGACGTAAAGCGAAGCATCCTAGTTCTACTGTGCACCTCTCATGATAGATATACAATCAGTTATGTTTGCTGATTTCACGACTTATTATTTGGGCTGAAGTTGTCTTAAGTTTTTCCTTGTATCTATGTCTGACTTTTTTTTTCACTCTTATAGCCATTGTTTCATGTTTTCGTTTTTTGTGTTCTCTCTTTCCTTAATTTGCATTTATTATTGCATTGTAAATCATTTTGACATGTACAAAGAAAGGCAGGGTAGTAAGTAACTAAAGATTGCTATACCAGTTTACAATTACAGATGTGCTTCTTTGGCAGAAGCTCAGGAAACTCATCCTAAAAATGCTAAGACGCTCAACTAGATCAAGGTTTTTGCACTTCTTGCTGCCCTTCCTTTCCCTCCCCCCACAGTGTATGAACAAAAGCACAATGCAAAATTGCTATCAGTTTCCTGTTTTATTGCAATACATCAAAGTTGGGTTAATATTTATTAAGTGTGTTTCCAACATAAAATATTGGTGGTTAGTCTCTTACTACATTATTGACCAGCCACCTTAAATATTTCTGTGCAAAAGAATCTACATCATTGATCTGTAGCATGGAATCTCTTACAAAGTCCCTACAACATGGAGGGCAGAAACTGAAACATCAAATAAAATACAATAAAATAAAATAAAATACAGAGCGTTAAGAGGCTAAACAAGACCTCCTCCCCCTTAACCTGGCAGCTTTTATACTCTAGAACAAAAAGTGATTACACCTATGACATGCAAAACTGTACAATAATATTACAATGAAAAAAAAACCCTAAAAAATATTATTTTTAAAATAAATGATATGAAAAGTGTACATAAAAATGCAGTAAAATTTAATTGAAATACCAACAGTGGTTCCTTTCTTGTGGCGTATTTTAACCATATTGTGTCCCAGTTTATCAATTCATTTCTGAAAGGAAATATTTTTTCTTTGCTTTTTATCCCTGGATGGGAAGAAAGAAAATGGTCACGAATCCCTTAAATGCAAATGACATGGCAAAAGTCATAAAAGCTGGGTTGAAATGCTTACTAAGTGATATGCAGCTTAAGTGCCAAAATCCTCTGTTATAGGATCCCTGGCGGTGGCTACAAGTCTGAGAAAACGACATAGGGAAAAATACGGGAAGCTCAAGAGAACAGAATGAGGCAGACAACGTAATTCCTTCTCACCTAATCGAACACGCTGAGATTCTCAGCATACAAAATCTGTTGTGAGGGACCTCCACTGAAATGCTATGGATAGGAAAATTGTTTGAACATAAGAGGAAAATAAAAATGAAAACATTTTCCCCTAAATACAGAGGGGAACTGGCAGCTCCAACTCTAGAATGAAATGATTAATCTGGAGATAGCACATTTAGCAAAACCTAAGTGAAATATTTCTAGTCCTGCACACTAGAAAATGTGCAAAGCACAAAATCCTCGCCTAACAGTTTTTGACATTTGAAGCTGTTAGCGGGTGGTGCTGCCTCCATGTCCAGTACTAGAGAAATCCCTCATGTTAGATCAGACCCAACCCACTGGGAAATAAGAGCTAATGTACCATGTGTTTGATTCCAAGCAATGAAACTGACAGGCACAAAGACAATGCTTTAGATAGAAAACTACCTATTTAGAAGATGGGAGGATTCTTCTGTAAATATCATCCCTAAAAAAGAAAGGAAAAAATTTTCATAAGAGCAGTGACCCTGCCTGGGCAGGGTATTTGACCCTAGGAATAATAAAGTATGAGATTTTGGTGGGCATTAACAGGTTTCAGGTCTAAAATACAAGGGTTAGCTCTAATCCATCAGATTGTGCACTCTGGATTGGGCTACTGTTGTACGTAATCCTAAATTCTTTTTCTCAAATTATTTTTAAGTCTGAACCTAACCCATAACATTCTGCTGGGGTACTTG
This sequence comes from Geotrypetes seraphini, assembly GCF_902459505.1. Lineage (NCBI taxonomy): Eukaryota > Metazoa > Chordata > Amphibia > Gymnophiona > Dermophiidae > Geotrypetes > Geotrypetes seraphini. The sequence continues at coordinate 345,433,041 of NC_047086.1, read as the reverse complement.
GAGACAGAACCTTTGGCAGTCAATTTTCTACCATTGCAAAAAAAATGCTGCCCTCCAGAAAGGATTACAGCTTAATCACTTGTACTGTGTGGAGGTTTTAGTTCTGATTCTGAGCATGTATTAAGCACGTATTGTTGGAATGTGAGTGAGGACAGAATGAATCATCTTTTGCTACCTCATAGGTATGAAAAAAGCTTTACATGGGCATTCTACTGTATCAGAGAAGGACCCTGCAGGAGCCCTATTGCACACAAATTCACAAAGTCAGCTACAACTTGCTATTAAACTGAAGCTCTACTTAGCTGTGGTAGCCATGACCATTGACAGAGGACCAGTTCTGTGCTCCCAGTAGCATCCAACCAGACCTGCAGAGTCAGCCATCAACTAAAAATGTGCAGATTTGCAAGATGATTGGTTTCCATAACAAGACAATAATTTGCCACAATCCCAGCATTTGATTCTCCAAGGCTCTCTCATTAAGGTGTATTAGGTAATAATGTTAATGTCTATAACACCATTAAGCACTGTAGAAGATAATTCACACTTTGAAATGTCCCATTTACAGAGAGCTTAAACACAGGAAGTTGTGCGACATTTCATGGAACACATATTCTGATCCAGGGCCTCCAGACTCACAGTTCTGTGACCTATGTCATGACATGGCCAGTCATCATGATGATGAGATAAACATATGGCTATTACTCTTTCAGAACATTCCTAGTTTTGTAAACATTTCTCACAACCTTATCTTATATACAAAACAATTCTGCCGAGAAATAAGTGTCAGATAAGAGAAAGCTATTACTGACCAAGTAGATTCCCTCATTATGACCAATAAGAAGTATTTTAGGTGGCAATGAAAACAGCCAGGGCTAAGTAAATACCGAGGACATACTCATAGATACTAGTAAAGTTTTGCTGTTCTGAAAGTTGCCAAACCTGCCTGGGAAGCTGAGACGTGAAGGACCTCCCTGAAGTTGCAGAAACAAGGTTTTGCTCAGTCATGTTGTCTGAGAGGACAGGGATCTGAATGCTGAACAGGTAAGATAACTGCACATTATTCTAGCATTTTGCAAAGCAGCATTTGTGGACCATGTCACTAGAAGAAAAGGGATGAACGACGAATCCTCTAGCTAGTCCCAGGAGCTTTAGAAGCTGAAAAGACTCGGAGCAAATAAATCCTGGCAGGCCAGCCTGTTACCAGGAGGGAACAGATCAGTGTAATTACAACAGAAAATAACTCAACAGTCAACTTGAAATCTTTGTTTCCCACCAAACAAATATACTGCAGTGTTTTTATGTTTACTAAAAATATTTTACCTCTTAACAACTGGTGCACAGAGAGGCAATGTAGTTTCAATGAAAGACAATTTAATGGTTGAACTTCTTCTTTTCCAAAGTCTTTAAAAGTAAAACCATTTATAGACTGAACTATGTGAGAATATCCTATGTTTGTATCCAGAAAGTGTGTTTGTTGTGATCTTGAATCTTCGGCACCCCTTTACCTGCTGTCATTTTCTATGGTCCTATTAGAGGATTTTTGAGGGAGAGGAAGGGATTTCTAGAGCTCAGTAGATGGTATGAATGAGCATCTAGACAGGCCACATGGCCTTAATCAGCCATCATTTTATCTGTTTCTTTATACTGTTTTTTGACAGATACGTTTAACTCACATCACATTTTCTTGTTCAAGTTAAACATTACCCGAGTTGCCAAAGTCTTATGATCATTTGAGACCTTAAAACATTAAAATACAGCTAAGAAAAGGTGCTAAACTCCTCACAAATGTCAACAAAGTGTTTGTGCTAAAAATGTGTACTCTTGGTCCAAGCAATAGACCGAGTGTCACTTACAAACAACATAATGTAAAAAAGTAAATCCTCTGTCAATCTTCCCTCCCCCCCCAACCACATTTTGAGCTGTGCAATCTGTGTCACACACACCGGCATGAGGAGTGTCAATAGCTTCTTGTCAAAAAGAAGGCAGATCATATTTTCCTGAAGGGACAATACTCACCACAGGCCAGACAAACCTCTGGAGCACATTATTAATAAGAGGGCAGGGTGGAGGAAAATGAACTATTTATTATGTTTAAACGTTTGATTAATATTGAATTCTGAAATGGCAGACATTTCATTGAAAATGGTTGCAACTGCTCTCTACTTGTTTTCTGTTCGATATGTGATATCCACGTGAGGAACCAAAGAGCAATACGAGCTTCAGTCACCTCCTGTACACGACAGAGCTCCTGTTGCTCTCCATCCAAACAGGATCTGCACTGGTCCCAACTCAGCTCGCACTCCTAGCAAGGCAGGAGTCCTCTTCCAAGAACTCTCAACCCTTTCCCTGGGTCTTCCTAATCACGGAACACTAACTAGTCAACAACTGCAAAAAGAGAAGGCTGGACTGACTGACTAAGAACGATAAAAGACACCTTGTTCTGGTAAATGTTAATAGGAAAAAAAAAGCGACTTTTTACTCTCACATGCCCCGTTTTTCTCTGATGAAGATGATTTAACTTTGGAATTTTTTAAAATCTCTGTTGGAGAACAGTCAGAAACATAAATCTGTTTTAAGGACAGTGTTAAATGAAGACGACAGCTGCCGGGGATGGGGGGTGAGAGGAGGTGATTTGGTTACTGTCCTGATGGAGTCAGAATGAAATGAAGACATGAGGAAACCCCACTACAAATTCTGAGTTCAGCGGCTCCATGCTCCTCCATGTTTTAGAGTGAAACTGAGATGAAGCCGCTCTGAGCAATGCATCCGGCAGCTAAGGTAAGATAATATGTGGTCAGCAGTGTAACAGGGTTTAGGAGATAATGGGCTGCAGAAGCTCTGATCAACTCTCATTATTCACCTTTCCAGTCAATGGCTTGGATGTATATCACAGATCCAGGGAGAGGTTTGCTCTTGTTTATCATGCAACTTAGAACAGGAAACTACCTTAGGGGACATGGAAAAGGTCATATCTTATTATCTCAGGTCAACATTATTATTTTACAAAACTGGTTGTGCTGGATTAAATAAGGATCAGGATTTCAATTCTTTTAATTGAAAACAGAAAAAATGAAATTTCTCATAGTAGTGTGAGACAAAAGGAGCAGGTCTCCCATCCTCCATCATTAACAGCAGCTGGCAACTCTCATGATCTGGAGTACCAATGAAGCAAGGAGAACAGAGTTTTCTGTTCAAGGATCTCTTGAAATAGACATCTCTTATGTCTACTTATTCATTTATTTATGCACATATATTTTATTCATAGATTTCTGTGTTTCATATACTACATTCCTATAAAATAGGCATTATTTGGAGTAGTTTGGCGAACAATGCACCAAGCAAACAGGCATTGGTCAATAACAGCTGACCAACTGTGCACCTCTTATTAAATCTCTTTCCACTGGAGATCTGGAGATCAAGCCAGCCAAAACATTTAATGGCAATGTGGGCTACTAAGGTAATCCTTTTAACCCTCTACTCACTAGGTTAGACCTTTGGGTATACCCTGTTATTTAAATGCTAGCTCCTTCTTTTAGGCAGATGAGAGAGAATTACTCAGAATGTTGTAAGCCACTCAAACTGAAACCGACGTTACCAAAACACTACTGTGATTCTCCTTTCCCACCCCTTTGGCTTGGCTTCTTGCTGCTTGTGAACGCCCGTTGTGACACTGTGCTGGAGAAGGTGGTGCTTTTTCTTCCTCCACCCAGATCACCTGAACAGAGCAGGGGGGAAAAGAAGCAATGAAAGCAGGAGAAGTGGAGTGGGTGGGGAGGAGCCATCCTGGTCTTGGGTCCCACTGGTGAAGCTCTTCATGTGTCCCAGCTTGCTTGGTCACTGCTCTCCAGCGAGAGACTCTTGGTCTTGTGAGGAGACACCGGGCTGGGAGGACTGCTAAGGTTTGAGCTGTTTGAAGCTGTAGAATGTCTAGGAGAATCCGAGTCCTGCGAAGCAAAACAAAAGATGGGCAGTGGGCAATAAGAACTCATTCACCACTAGCACTTTATAAAACAATCCTGCCTACACACAAAAGCTTCACCTGACCTATCCTTCTCTAAAGAATCTCCTTTTAAAATAAGAGAACACTCCCAGTAGAGTTTAAGGGTTTACCTTCATAAGCTGTAGCAACAGTCACTGGCTGCTGTATCAGCTAACAGGTTCTTGGGATGGGATTAGCAATAGCTGAGAGACCTTAGGACTAGGGGATCCCTCACTCTCTATAATTCACTAAATTGTCAAAAGCAAAAAAAGAGACTGCAGAGGACAATGTGCAAGTTGCAGGAACTTTATTGAAAGACAGTAAAATATTTTGGTATTATTGCTAAATATTAAGTGATATTCTCATTGTGCAAATGTGTTTATGTATTATCACACTTATTGTATGTATAAAAATGAATAAAGATTTACAAAAAAAAAGAAAGACAGTAAAATATTTTCCAAAAGATGGCTCTCATGTGCATGGGGGACCAGACCCAACACGATCCGTGTTTCTGAGAAACACTCCTTCCTCAGGGGTCCAAGTTGTCCTATACTTCGCTAGTTGAGAACCATATGGATTATCACAATGTTGAATTAAAGTCCGTAAACACTCCTGGGTTGCCGACGATCAGTGTAAACACTTTCGTATCTTGAGGTAAGAGCCACTTTTATTAGCTGGACTTGAGGCAGATCTGTGTTTCAGTATGCAGTGCCTGCCGCAGGAATCAGCAAATCAAATCAGATGGGTATAGATACCAGTACACAAAATTTCATGCAGGCCTTTTAAAAGATGTCTGAACAACAGATGTTCCTTGTGATTATGCTTTTTGGAAACATGCAATTCAGCTGTAGCATACAATATTTTATATCTTGTAAAATGTCTGCATGAACTTTTGTGCACTGGTATCCATATCCATCTGGTTTGATTTGTTGACTCCTGAGACAGGTGCCTCCACTCTGAAATGCAGATCTGTGTCAAGTCAGACTAATAAAAGTGCTTTTTCATCTACCATCATGTTTCTATGTTAGTTTGGTTCTTCCCTACTTTTTTTGGTCTGTATATTGATTCATAGGGATTTTCTCCTCTTCTTTTGTTGGAATTCTAGTCATTTACATGAGTAAATGACCTCTTAGAGAATACTGACTAGAGGAAAAGTACATGCCATGCTTTGAATGGTATGCACTGTGCCAGTTAGTATGTGCATGGACACAGTTTTGACAGAATGCACGTGCACAGGTATAAATTATATTTTATACATGTAGGCATGGGAATTTATACTAGCTATAGGGCTATATGTGCCTGTGTTTGTAACATCTTGCCAGAGGTTGTCAGTGAACGCAAAACTGCTCACTTGTAATAGATGTTCTGACAACAGCAACAGCCCCGACTCATGGGACGTCATCCTCCACAGGAGTCCAGGTTGGAGAAAAAGTAAACAATGCCTTGTAAACTGCTAAAGCTTTCCTTCACATATCAGCAGGATTTTTGGAATTATCATATGGTGGTGGTGGCAGGGTGGGGGGGAGGAGGTTGGAGAAGCCTAAGGAGGTAGAAGGGATTCATGAGGACTATGCAGTTCTTAGAAAATACCTGTTACAGGTTTCCTATTCTATCCTTATCCATGTCTGTTCACATACCTCTCGCTCGTAGTCCCTCACTAGTGTGTCACTCGCTGCATCCATTCCACCAGAAGACAATGAACCATCAGAAGGTGATGTCATAGGCTGCCGCTTGGCCCCATAGCTTCCACCTGAGAATTCCCTCTGCAGTGCACTGCCATTCTGGGCAGATGACCCTATAGTTTGGAAGAATGCACACTTATTTAGTACCATGCATTATAGGTAAATTTTCAATGTTTTAGACTACTAAAAATCATCATGTGTGTAGGTAGAAAACACAATCACCTAGGTAAAAATAAAACAAATTTTGACTGAGAAGAAACAATTTTGTGAAGGATTGTTGCACTAACAGTCTATAGAAGATATGTGGTATGGACATATTCATGGCTTCTCATTTTTGTGTGTATGAGTTATGGACATTAATTTTTGTTACATCTTTAAAGCAGAAGTGAATAGACCTTAAGCTCCTCTGTGTTTGCAAAGATGAATTTAAAAAAAATGTTTGCTAATAACAGCTATAACACCAAGTCTGAACAACTGCTACTGGAAGCATCATTCCTCCATGGTCTCACTGTACTCCTTGAATCTGTACTTCCTGATCAATCACTACGGGTCACTTACTAGCTGCCAGTCCACTGCTAGCACTCATGGAGCGACCTGGTTCCGTGCGAGACTTGGTGATTGACGGAATACTGACTGAGCCACTGAACATAGTTCGACTCTCCTGAGGCCGAAGGTTCTGAAAAGAGAAACATACACAAAGGGACTAACTGTGGAGTTACCCTGCCCATTATACACAAAAGTGTTGGAAAGTGGAATCTCTTTCCCTCCCTGTTGTAATGAAGACACAGGATACAAATTACATATATACATAATTGGTCAAATGTTTATCAGATGTGCGGTCTGGTAGTCACTGTTATTAGTCAAAAGTCCAAACCAATCAAATTCTTCTACATAATCTTCTGTAGAGCAAATAGTAGTGCTGATCAATCAACTTCTAATCAGTAAATGCTTATAGAGCCTTCAGAAGCGGCGCTCAGAGAGGAGCGTTCATGCCCGCCATGCGTAAAGATCAAATTAGTTAAAAATACCGTGTTCTGAAGCAGTTCCTGCATACGAAACACGCATGTCGGTGGCGGTATATTTGTGATATTTAGTATAAATTGAGCTACATGCCATACCGGAAGTACTCAGATAAATGATAAAATATTTTAAAATCTAGGCAGTTAAAAGCTGACATATTTAATAATTGCTAAAAAGATATATTAAATGATTTATGCTTGAGCCGATGAGGAAGATAGCAGCTTGTAACTACATAAAATATTGGTGGCTTTTTGCTCCATGGAGTGCCGCTTCTGAAGGCTCTATAAGCATTTACTGATTAGAAGTTGATTGTTCAGCATTAAGATTTGTAGAAGAATTTGATTGGTTTGGACTTTTGACTAATATACATAATTGGAGCATTCTACTGAGAGAAAAATTCAGATGGCGAAAATTAATCTGTTTGATCTGTGTGCAGAGGGCAGTATTAGCAAGTTTCCTCAGATTAATTTCCAATTTGTAGGGAAATTAGAAATGGCTGAGTTTTAAAATAGAGATAATTAGGGCTTAAATGTTCCTATTTCTTGAAGGCCCTCTCCCTGCTGACAAAATCATGCTGTTTCTGGGGGATGAGGAGGACATTCCAACACAAGCAGACTTCTCGAGTCCCCAATCACAACTTTGTCACCATCTACCAGACCTCAAACCTAAGCAATATCAGTAGCACAAGCAATCATTTTCAAAGGTGCAGACCAATTGGCTTATCTTGTGAAGCACAAGATTGGCAGGTACGAGGATGGGCACATGGTAGCAGTTTTGTGCCATGGAGCTCAAGAAGTTTGACAATTCTTGCTTGGGGTGCCAGCAACATTAAAATATCTTTCAGAGGACTCCAGTTGAATCATAAGAACGTAAAAATTGCCATACTGAGACAGACCGAAGGTCCATCAAGCCCAGTATCCTGTTTCCAACAGAGGCCAACCTAGGTCCCAAGTACCTAGCTAGATCCTAAGTAGTAAAACAGATTTTATGCTGCTTATCCTAGGAATAAACAGTGGATTTCACCAAGCCATCTCAATAATGGCCTATGGACTTCTCTTTTAGGAAATTATCCAAGCCTTTTTTAAACCCTGTTAAGCTAACTGATTTTACCACATTCTCTGACAACGAATTCCAGAGTTTAATTACATGTTGTTTGAAGAAATATTTTCTATGGTTTGTTATAAATCTAATACTTAGTAGCTTCATTGTATGCCCCCTATTCCTAGTATTTTTGGAAAGAGTGAACAAGCAATTCACATCTACCCTTTCCACCCTTGAGCAGTCTCTTCTCTAAGCTGAAGAGACCTAGCCGCTTTAGCCTCACATCATAGGGAAGTCATCCCAAACCTTTTATCGCCCTTCTCTGTACTTTTTCTAATTCTGCCATATCTTTTTTGAGATATGGCGATCAGAACTGCACACAATATTCAAGTTGTGGCCGTACCATAGAGCGATACAAGGGCATTATAACATTTTCATCTTTGTTTTCCATTCCTTTCCTGATAATTCCTAACATTCTATTTGCTTTCTTAGCCGCACATTGAACTGAGGGTTTCAACATATCCTCAACAAGGACACCTAGATCTTTTTCCTGGGCAGTGACTCCTAACATAGAACCCAGCCTCACGTAGCAATAGTTCAGGTTCCTCTTTCACATATGCATCATTTTGCACTTGCTCACATTAAACGTCATCTGCCATTCTGATGCCTTGTCTTCTTGTAATTTTTCACAATCCTCTTGTGATTTAACAACTTTGAACAACTTAGTGTCATCGGCAAATTTAATTAGCTCACTAGTTATTCCCATCACTAGATCATTGATAAATATGTTAAAAATTAGTGGTCCCAGCACAGACCCCTGGGGAACCCCACCTTTAAACCATTCTCCATTGAGGATATTGACCACTTAAACCTACTCTCTGTTTTCTGTCTTTCAGCTAGTTCTTAATCCATAAAAGAACATTACCTCCTATTCCAAGACTTTCTAATTTCCTGAGCTTTCAAGCTTAATTGAGAGCTCTCTGAATCTCAGGACCATGAAATCTTATTTCACTGAACTTATTTGCCATAAGATACATTTGAGAGAAATCCCAGTAATAAGACCAATGTTTCCTTCAATGATTATGAAATGTGTTTGTTTATGGCAGTATTCACTATGTATTTGCAACTTAAGAGTAAAATGGTGTGACAGCCACAGTTTGAGATAATATAAAAAGAAATATTGTACTGTAAAACAAAACAAAAAGAAAGTATAGATTATACTAATCTGAAGAAGACGGGTCACCTTTGAAAGCTAATCAAACAATGCACTAAGTTAGTCCAATAACAAAGGTATTACCTTTATTCCTTTTGTTTTATTTCTTCTAATTCTATATCAACTCAAGCCATTCTAGAAAATGCAAGTGGTTGCTGTTTGAATGTTTGACTTTTCAGACTCCAACCATAAGTGAGGTTTAAATTACAAGATGATTAAGAAGATCCCGACACATGTACAATAAGACACACCCAGGGCAACACTCCTGTCTTATTAGATAGCATCACTATAGTTTTATATTTACAAATGCTTAAAACCCCCCATAGAAACATGACAGCAGATAAAGGCCAAATGGCCCATTCAGTTTGCCCATCCACAATCTCCTCCTTTCCCTATGAGATCCCATGTGCCTGTCCAATGCTTTCTTTAATTCAGACACAGTCTTTTGTCTCCACCACCTCAACCAGGAGACTATTACATGCATCTACCACCCTTTCTGTATAAAAAATATTTTCTTAGATTACTCCCTTAGATTACCCCTGAACCTATTACATCTTAACTTTATCCTATGTCCTCTCATTCTGGAGCTTTCTTTTAAATGAAAGAGACTTGCCTCATGTGCATTTATACCATGTCAGTATTTAAATGTCTCTATCATATCTCCCCTCTCCCTCCAAAGTATACATATTGAGATCTTTAAGTCTATCCCATATGCCTTATGACGAAGACCACTGACCATTATAGTAAGAACATAAGAATAGCCTTACTGGGTCAAACCAATGGTCCATCAAGCCCAGTAGCCCGTTCTCATAGTGGCCAATCCAGAATTGTACACAATATTCTAAATGAGATCTCACCAGAGTCTTATATAGGGGCATCAAAACCCCCTTTTTCCTACTGGTCATACCTCTCCCTATGCACCCTAGCATCCTTTCAGCTTTCACCGTTGCCTTTTCAACATGTTCGGCCACCTTAATATCATCACATACTATCACACCCAAGTCCTACTCCTCAACCGTGCACAAAAGTTCTTCACCACCTAAACTGTACCGTTTTCTCTGGTTTTTGCAGCCCAAATGCATGACTTTGCATTTCTTAGCATTAGATCTTAGCTGCCAAATTTCAGACCATTTTTCAAGCTTTGCGAGGTCCTTCCTCATGTTATTCACACCATCAGGGGTGTCTGCTCTATTGCAGATGTTGGTATCATTCATAAAGAGGCAAATCTTACCTTTAAAATAAATATCTTTCTTATTTTATAAAGTGCTCAAAGTAGAATGGTCCAATTGATGCCTCACTGTGCACATTGATACTGCAGTACAAAGTATAGAAGCTATGAGAATGGTAGCAAATTGGAAAACAAAACTACACTTTCTTTATATACTGATCCAAGACTACAACTATGCTGCTCAGTCTTTTACTAGGAGCTGGAAGCACCACTTCAGCATCCAGCAGCAATCCATCTCCAAGAAGCAGGAATTCTGAGAGCTTTTCTGGCATCAGTGCCTCTCTGAAGAGCAAAAGTTGCGACAGGAAACTGATTCAACTCTCCTGCTTCCCAATCCTTATTACTAGCTCCAGTCTTCTGCAGTTCTGCAAGTGCGGAAAAGACAGCAGAATCCAGCCTTCCTCACACAAATCAGGTCAATCCTGCAGGAAACTAGGTCAGGTCAAGCAGCAGTAGTGTTGGGAATTGGCTGTGCTTCTCTTACTCCCACCACCAGCAGCCAATCCCAATTCTCCTTCACCCTGGTTCCTGTGGGTCACTGACACCAAGCTGCAGGAGAAACAGCAGCAGCCTGAGGTACCACAGCTACTGTTTTAAATTGCCAGATCAGAACTGGCAACCAATAAGGACAGGGAGAGGTGTACTGGCTAAAAGCTTAACCAAAGATCTAAGCAGAAGCAGAGGGTAAATCAAAACGTAAAGGCAAAATACATTTAATGGCTTTAACAGAAGTGACTGTGAGCAACTGAACATTCCGCTTTCCACACAGTCCCCATACAAGATGACACATTTGTTGTATCGTTCAACTAGCTTTTGCATTCTTGCAGAGAAGTTTTTCAGCTGCTCCTGAAGCGCACCACTTTCTTTACTTCATCATGCTTTGTCTTTTGCCCCCTGGGTCGCCATGATGCACCCATGTCTCATTGTCAGTGACAATTCTCTCCAGAATACTCAGATCTTCTTCATACCAGGAACTGGGTCACAACTTCCAAACACTGTTGCTTGTGCAGATCAGTAAGCTGTTTTTAGAATCCATTGTGCACATACTTCCCTGTATCCCAAGTCATCATGCATTACGACAAATGCAAATCCATAGATGATATCCAAATTTGCAGCCAATTGAGACGCCGTTATCCTTTGATCTTCTGTAATCAAGGCATCTGCCCTGTCAATGTGCTCTTGTGTGCGAAATGTCGATGGGCGACTAGAATGGCCTTCCTCGGTTATACCTCTTTTCCCGCTTTAAACCTTTTCACTAACTCATAAACCTTTCATTGATTCATGGTGCTATGTCCATACTGAGTCAATATCCAACGGTGAATTTCCACAGCTTTCACTTCCTCTGCTCAAAGAAAGTTTACTACTGCACATTGTCCTTCGATGGTGCAATCTTGCAATGGAACATCTATGTTTCTGACCTCGTGGCTGCTGCACAACTAAAGGCCGAGCACTGCACTGTGCGTGGACTAACTATCCAACAGGCAATGTACGAGTACATATGTTGCATTTCGCTAGCTATGCTGCAGTTATTGTGTAATTTAACAATTACCCTTAATTTTTGATTCACTCTCATATAATGGGACTAGGAAAGAGTGGGTGGGAGTGAAGAAATATTTTGTTTAAGACCTCTATGTCAGTGAGGCAATCAAAGATGCAGCTATGAATAAGAGGATTGTTGGGAATATGGTGGGTGAGACAATGGAAGGGTGGTTGATGAAAGGCTCAGAGGGAGTCTAAGTGTGAATAAGAGGACTGGAAAGAGTGTTGGCTGGGAGAGAGGGTGTAGGATGTTCAAATCCTTCAGTGAACTCTGATAATACAGCATGATGAACATAGAATGGGGGACTTGTTGCAAGTTATTTTAGTGTGTAATATCAAATCTATGAAAACATTTTTAGAACTTGTGATAAATCAGTTATTTTAAGACCAATAATTGTAGAATATTAGCCTAAAACAATTTATGAGAAGGCTGAGAGTGGTTCTCTGAGGTCTTTATTCTCCACTGTAATTTTATACTTTTGTGGTAAGATGTAGGGTGGTAAAGGAGAGAGGAGACCACCTAATATAGTATTGAACATTCATTGAATGTTCCAATATATTTTTCTGTTCATTCTCAATTTTGTTAGTTGGTAATTAAAATCACCCATTATTATAGTGTTGCCAAATTTGCTAGCTTCCCTAATTTCTGTTAACATTTCATCTGTCTGTTTGATTAGGCCTGTCAGAGAGAAGTATAACCCTACCAATATTCTCTTTGACTTTGTGCATGGAATTTCTATCCATAAAGATTCCATGTTGCTTTTTCCTGCTTTATTTTTTATTCTGTTACACTCAATTTCCTCCATAACATATAGGGCTCCTTTTACTAAGGTGCGTTAGGGCCTTAACATGCGGAATAGCGCATGCTAAATTGCCGCGTGTGCTAGACCTTAACGCCAGCATTGAGCTGGCATTATTCTAGAAGCATACCGCTCGGTAATTTCATGTACACTAAAAATGCTAGCGCACTTTAGTAAAAGGAGCCCATAGTGCCACCCCTCCAATTTAATCCACTCTATCATTGCAATAAAATTTTTACACTAGTAACATAATGTCCCATTGTTTATCCTCTTTTCATCAAGTCTCTGAGATGCCTATTATACCTAGCTCTTCATTTAGTGTAACCCTTCTATTGTGACGCCCTAATTCCCTATTTTGATTGCATCCTTCAAAGATTCCTCACTCTGAACCATGCACACTTAAACTGTCTGCTTTCTCCTAGGTTCTAGTTTAAAAGTTGGTCTATCTCCTTTTTAAATGTTAGCATCAGTATTCTGGTTCCATCTTGGTTCAAGTGGATTTTATCTTTTGGAATAGGCTTTCACTTTCCCAGAATGTTATCCAGTTCCTAACAAATCTAAATCTTTCATCCTTGCATCACTGTCTCATTTACACATTAAGACCCCGGAGATCTGCCTGCCTCTTAGGCCCTGCATGTAAAATACTTCTGAAATTACTGTCCCTGAGGATATGGATTTCAACTTTCAACTTAAGAGCCTAAATTTAGCTTCCAGAACCTCCCTCCCACATTTTCCTGCGCTATTGGTACTTATATGTTATCAAAGACAGCCTGCTCCTTTCTAGCACTGTCTAAAATCTTATCTAGGTGATATGTGAGGTTCACCACCTTTGCATCAGGTATGCAAGTAACCAAGTGATTCTCACATCCACCAGCTACCCAGTTTATATGTCTAATAATCAAATCTCTACCTAAAATAGCTGTGCAAACCATTCACTCCCAGGCAGAAGCTTCTAGAGATACATCCTCTTTGAGAGGATATTGTATCCTTGGGAGAGCAGGTCCAGGCTACAGGACTACTTCCTGCTACACCAAGGTGATATTCTCCTTTTCGGTGACCTGTCTCCATCCACAGCAGCACAGTTGCTGGACTGGTTAGGACTTCTCTATCATTTTGACATCATCCATTCCTGGATACGAGTGTCCCATTAGTAATCCTCCTTCCTCCAGGCCTCTGCAACAGAGGCCTAGCTGTGGCACACTTTTTCTGTGTGTGGCATGGATTCCCAAGACCTGCCAGCTGAAGACTCCCAGCATCTCTCCCAACCTTTCAAACCTGCCCCACCCACATCGGTACACCTATCAAAAATTTCTGTTCACTTCTGTATGTAGTTGGCAGTGAGCAGTGACACATATGTGCTCTTTTCACTGGCTCCAGAGCCTTCCCTCTGACACTGTCCAACCTATGCTGAACAGGAAGTTGCATCAGAGGGCCATTGTGACCAGTATGTGTAAATTGCTGCTTGCAGCCTCCAGAAGTTTAAGTTTTTAAAAGGTAGACCTGAAAGAGTGTGTATAGAAGTGGGGGGAGGGGGCGCAGTTTGAAAGACTGGGAGAGATATGCCAGATCAAAGGCAGAAGTAGAAGTTGACAGAGAAAATTTTGTGCCCACCTGGTTATGTCACTGTACTAAGATGCCTATTATGTCTATATATTCATTTAATGCCATATATTCTAACTCACCAATCATTTGTTTTTTTAGACTTCTGCCATTCACACTCAGTATGTTTTTAACTATATTCAAAACCATCCCAGTAGTTGATGGGGATAAACTAGCATCATTTATCTGCCTGTTCTTTATTTAAGTGCTCCTTGGTTACTTATGCATTTATCACAACCTCTCTTTCAGAATATTTTAGTATTAAAAAATATTTCAGTCCAAAAATATTAGCTCCTGAGTAATTGCTGCCTTTCCCTCCCATGAGCTAGTTTAAAAGCTGCTCTATCTCCCTATCTACAAAAAGAACCCTAAAAAGCTGGACAACTATTTTATAAAATACAGTGATTACAGGGGCTGTCAGCCTATTAACTATTCATTTCAAATCAAAACTTTTAATAAAAATGGTTACTACAGAACCCCCCCCCCATTATTGCAATAATGAAAAGAAAGGGATTTTCCTTTTTATTCTTCCCCTCTCCACCTACAATAGCTATTTCAGTGAAACTGCAGTCAGCCTGGAAACCTGCAGAATATTTTCTCCAAACAGAAAGGAAGAATTTTTATTAAGCCGAGAACATTGTAGTGTCAACTTACGAATGCTTTATTTTGTAATCTAAATTATCCTTCTTTTACTAAGCCATGGTAGAGTTTTCTACTGTGGCCTGAGGCATTAAAAGTTCCAACGCTCATAGAAATTCTATGAGCGTCGGAGCATTTAGCGCTCTGGGTCACAGTAGAAACCTCTACCGCGGCTTAGTAAAAGGGGCGTGTGTGTACATTTGAACAAGATCAAGTTTGCCAGATAGCGCTGTTATGCTTGGCTTTGGTGTGAGCTGTAGGAGCTGGCTTGTATCCCTACTCATCTTGCTCCACTTCACTTGAAAACTCAAGGCAGTCAAATGTCATGACCAAAGCACAAAATAAATACAAACTACTGCTTTAAACACAGCAAATAAATACAATGGGTGACAACACAAGTTAATACAACTTTCTGTCAGCTGGGTTAGCACAAAATGGTGAGACATATTGAGAGGTTTTTTTTTTTTTTTTTTACATGGACAGACAATGCAAGAAATGCCTCACTATATGTGGCCTAAAATATGAAAAGAAATACTGGGAAACGAAAGTCATGTCTATTACTAGGTCTTCATTGCCTCTGACCCCATGAATAAAGCTAAACATATGCGTGCTGGATGACAGTGTGCATATTGTTAGTACTGAAATTTAGCAGCATCCAGGGCATGGACAGGAAAGAATGCATGAAGTAATTCCCTTGTACCAGTTGCCAGTGGATTTTTACAGGGAATCTCCAAGATAAATGTCTTTTTTTTTAATCTGGTTTGCAGGCACATGAGTACAAAATACCCTTGAGTCTGCATGAACCACTGCCAGGTTAACATCTAACCAAACCACTGAAAAGTGTAATTGCTACACAGGCAGTATTGCAATGCAATAGTGACAAGTCAGTAGTATCTTTCTTTAGTTATTTTTTGAGCAAATTGCATAGATGATTCTTTTTTTCTCTAGAAAATAAAAAATAAGCTATTTTTGAAATGAAACTTTCCTTCTTATTTCTGTTTGAGAACAAAGAATTTTCCACGATTGGCTCTGAGTGTGGAACATGTAGGTGTCCGTTAGAAAGTGATATTTTAAACATTTTTATAGACTACTATTAAACCTGTAGTCTGAGAATGGTTTACTTTCAATAATGTTTTGCACTTCCCTTGTAAACAAAATTATTTGCATTATTTTGTTGGACAATCTCGCATCAGACTAAAACTGCATAGAAGCGATGCAGTGTGCTTGTGAATCACCCGATGAACAAGATGACATTGGCAGGGCAAAGCTGCTTAATTCCAAGCATATTAGAGCAGAAAGCAGTAAAATCACACTGCATTAGTATAGCAAAATCCGGGATGAGCTGTGCCTACCCTGTGAGGACCAGGGCCAGAATGCAGAGAAGGAGAATAGGTAGGGAGTTTGGAATCATGACAGAGGAATTTTTCAGCAGAATTAACAGTCATGTGATAGATGTGCTCAAAGTTGCTGGGAGTGGAGATCAGACTGGAGTGAAGATAAGATGGGTAGGGGGAACCTGGCTATTAAAGACAACATAAACAAGGAAAGGGAGAAAAGATGAGGTTATGAATGAATGAGATTACATAAACGTCTGTAGGAAAGGAAAAGAACCAATAAGAAATGGCATCATTTTAACGTTAGACTCTTATGCGATATATTGGGTTTCTGCTGTTTAGGATCCACAGTACTGAAACTGCTACTGGGCCTCCCTGTTTTCACATAAAACAAGATTACTCACCTATAGCAGGTGTTCTCTGAGGACAGCAAGATGAATATTCTTACATGTGGGTAATGTCATCCTGAGAGAGACTGCACAGCCTGTTTTCTCGAAGCTTTTGGAAGTGTAGCACGATGCTTGCTGCTGCCATATAGGACCTTCAACTCCCAAGAGAGATAAGCAGATATGTAAGAATATCCAATTTGCTGTTCTTGGAGAACACCTGCTATAGGCGAGTAACTGTGTTTTCTCCAAAGACAAGCAAGATAGAAGATTCTTACAACTAGGAATCCCTAGCTAGCAGATTGCTTTAAACAAAAAGGAGAAATCATGCCTTACCTGATCATTTTTTTTTCTTTAGCCCTACCAGCCCAGCCCAGAACTTGTAGGTAATGTCCCTCGATCAGCAGATGGAGAAAAAGAAACAAAGAATGCTCAGCATTTTAAATGACCAAGCAATAGTGCTCATGATCATACTTCTGGATCAAATGTCATATTCATCCATTATCTTCATCAAGAAAGTACTGCTGTATTTGACCTGACACACAGCTCTCCAACTGCATCAGGAAGTGTCTGAAATTGAAGGGCTTATTTCCAAAAACCACTAAAATCCATATTAGTTGCATTGGACTTAGAGGACGTTGGAAATAAGCCGTTGAATTCCACTGAGATAAGTTAGAGGCACTGTATAATAGAAGTACTTTGAAATGAGAAATGATAAGAAAACAGGAGATTAATTCAGAATAGAAGCATGTTTGTTAATATTTAAGTAAGGATGGTTTCTAGACTGGCCTGATAGGATTCAAGGAAAGAAAATTATCAGGTAAACATAATTTCTCCTTCCTTAATGTCCATACCTTACCAGTCCAGAACCAGTGGGATGTAGTAAAGCAGTCCTCAATGTGGATGGGGAAAGAGAAAAAAAAATACCTGATGAGCCTGTTTTAGAGACTTAGGGTATGCACTTTGCAGAACTTCTGAACTACAAAGGGTTCAAGAATAAATACAAGTGATGATAATGTAATTAGCCAATGCAAACTAAACCCAGGCATTTCCAAGCCAGGGAAGTTCAATGCCAGATAACATAAGTCTTTGGTCCCTTATGGGACCAAATTAATAGAGTTACTCTTGTAGAGGGAACCTGTGCACCTTGGGGAAATGAATAGATACTCATTTTTTAAACACTAACTACTTTTTATAGTCTTCTAGGTGAGAATTCCTAGTCTTGCTTGACCTCCTTATCTCAGGCTCTTATTAAAAACCTAGTGAAATTGATTGCTGAACCTGTATGGTCACTATCAATAGACTACAGCTTCCTTGATATTGCCAAATTTAAATCCAAGAACTTTTGCTGTATTTTTTCCTTTAGTTTATAGTAATGTTGCACTGTGCAGTTGGAATAACCTACAGATTTTTTTCCCCCAAACAAGTAAAGCTGTACAAAAGAGGGATAAAACAGATCTTATCACAGCCAAATGAGAAGGAAATGGAAAAAAGGCAAAACTGAGGACAACTGGAAAGAGCACAGGAATTATCAAAAAGAATGTCACCGTGTGGTCAGAAAAGGCAAAAAGGAATATGAAGAAAGGCTAAACAAGGAAGCACGAAATTTCAAACCGTTCTTCAGATATGTTAAAGGGAAGCAGCTGGCTAGGGAGGAGGTGGGACCGCTGGATGACGGAGACAGGAAGGGAGTGATGAAGAAGGAGAGAGAAGTGGCGGAAAGACTAAACATGTTCTTTTCGTCTGTATTTACAAAAGAGGACACATCCAACATACCGGAACCTGAGCAAATCTTCAAAGGAGACCAAACAAATAAATTAACATCCATGGAAGTAAGCCTTGAAGACGTACGTAGGCAGTTAGAAAAATTATAGACAGACAAATCGCCGGGCCCGGACGGAATCCACCCTAGGGTACTGAAAGAACTAAAGGAGGAAATAGCAACTAGAAACATAGAAAGATGACGGCAGATAAGGGCTATATAGCCCATCAAGTCTGCCCACACTATTTACCCACCCTCTTAAGTCTTCTGACCCCTTAAGTATAATTGTAATTATACTGTCATTCTACTGACCCGCTCGTTCAAGTCCTAGTGACCCTATCCCTTGGCATGACCTCGTAGGGATCCCACATGGGTATCCCATTTGTTCTTGAAGTCTGGGATGCTGCGTGCCTCGACCACCTGCACTGGAAGCTTATTCCAATGCTCGATCACTCTCTCCGTGAAGAAGTACTTCCTGGCGTCTCCACGAAACTTCCCTCCCCTGAGTTTGAGCGGATGTCCTCTTGTGGTCGAGGGTCCCCTGAGAAGAAAGATATCGTCTTCCACCTCGACCCGTCCCGTGATGTACTTAAATGTCTCAATCATGTCTCCCCTCTCCCTACGCTCTTCAAGAGTGTAGAGCTGCAATTTGCTCAGTCTTTCCTCGTACGGGAGACCCTTTAGCCCCGAGACCATCCTGGTGGCCATCCGCTACTACAGCAAGTTTGCAATCTATCCCTGAAAACAGGAGTGATCCCGGAGGATTGGAAGATAGCCAATGTTACGCCCATCTTTAAAAAGGGATCAAGAGGTGACCCGGGGAATTACAGACCAGTGAGTCTGACCTCGGTTCCGGGGAAAATGGCGGAAGCGCTGATAAAAGACAGCATCGATGAGCATTTTGAAAGAAATAAACTTCTAATCACAAGCCAACATGGCTTCTGCAAGGGGAGATCGTGCTTAATGAACTTACTACACTTCTTCGAAGGAATTAACAAATGGATGGACAAAGGGGACCCCATAGACATCGTATATTTAGATTTCCAAAAAGCCTTTGACAAGGTACCCCATGAACGCCTACTTCGGAAACTGAAGAACCATGGGGTGGAAGGAGACGTACATAGATGGATCAGGAATTGGTTGGCTGGTAGAAAACAGAGGGTAGGAGTGAAGGGCCACTACTCGGACTGGAGGAAGGTCATGAGTGGTGTTCCGCAGGGGTCGGTGCTCGGACTGCTGCTATTCAATATATTTATAAATGACATAGAAACAGGGATGAAGTGCGAAATAATAAAATTTGAAGACGACATCAAACTATTTAGTGGTGCTCGGACTAAAGAGGACTGCGAAGAATTACAAAGGGACCTGAACAAGCTAGGGGAGTGGGTGACGATATGGCAGATGAAGTTTAATGTAGAGAAATGTAAAGTATTGCATGTAGGAAGAAAAAACCTGAGGTACAGCTATACAATGGGAGGGATGTTATTGAGTGAGAGTACCCAGGAAAGGGACTTGGGGGTAATAGTGGATAAGACAATGAAGCCGTCGGCACAGTGCGCAGCGACCGCTAAGAGAGCGAATTGAATGCTAGGTATAATCAAGAAGGGTATTACAACCAGAAAGAAAGAAGTTATCCTGTCGTTGTATCGGGCGATGGTGCATCCGCATCTGGAGTACTGCGTCCAATATTGGTCGCAGTACCTTAAGAAGGATATGGCGATACTCGAGAGGGTTCAGAGGAGAGCAACACGTTTGATAAAGGGTATGGAAAACCTTTCATACACTGAGAGACTGGAGAAACTGAGGCTCTTTTCCCTGGAGAAGAGGAGAATTAGAGGGGATATGATAGAAACTTACAAGATCATGAAGGGCATAGAGAAAGTAGAGAGGGACAGGTTCTTCAAACTACAAGAACGAGAGGGCATTCGGAAAAGTTGAAAGGGGACAGATTCAAAACCAATGCTAGGAAGTTTTTCTTCACACAACGGGTGGTGGACACCTGGAATGCGCTTCCAGAGGGCGTGATAGGACAGAGTACGGTATTAGGGTTCAAGAAGGGATTGGACAATTTTCTGAAGGAAAAGGGGATAGAAGGGTACAGATAGAGGACTACTACACAGTTCCTGGACCTGTTGGGCCGCCGCACGAGCAGATTGCTGGGCACGATGGACCTCTGGTCAGACCCAGCAGAGGCACTTCTTATGTTCTTATGAGTGGTAAAGACTCAGTGGGCTCTGAGTAGACCCCCAAAACAGAGTCCAAGCTGGCTCCTCCATGCTTGCTTGGTTTTCAGCATTGAAGAAAAGACATCCTGTCTGGATTTCAGCTGCATCTCAATCCCAGTAAAATCCTTGCCAGGGGATAGGGTGTAATAAATAAATCACCAAAGTTTTCAATTCATGCACCAGCCTTTTTCCTTCATGGCGAAAGGGAAAGAAGGGGGTGGTGGGGAGTGAGGACTCAGAGCCCTCCGAGTTGCACTAATTCAGAGGTGCTCAAACATTTTAGACAAGGTGCTCAGTGAAACCTAGCTGCCTATTAGGATTAGAGTTGTCTCAGGAAATAGAGCAGAAGCTGCATGATTTGTCTGAAGAAAGAGAAATAATAAGGCTGTAAAGCTGCCCTTAAGGAGCGAATCACATAGAACTACTTTGTTTTTCTGTCTCCAGAAACCAGTCCAGAAACTCACAAGTTCTGGACTGGTTTAATATGGATGTTTATGAAATGGGAAACAACAGGGCCTGCAATAGGTAGGGTTTATGGGTTCTGAACAGGAGGTAGATAACCATCTCTTTTACTACTATTTCTCTATTTTTCTTGTTAGGCAGCCTGGAAAAGAAATGGACCTAAGAGGGTTATAGTTGGCTTCTAGACCCCAAATGTGTTCTGAAGGATTGTCTGACCAAAGTGACTGTCATATTAGGAGTCCTATTTCAAACAGTAGTAAGATGTGAATGTATGGAGGGAAGGATGGAAGCTGGGCAAGGGTTCTGCTGCACAAGGGGATGGGAGGGATGGAGGGGTAGAAAGATGCTGTACAGGGAAGGCACAAGGGGATGGGTGAGAAATGATGAAAAATGCTGCACATGTTGGGGAGAGAAAGGAAAGAAGAAGAATCGGGGTGAGACATAGTTCTATTGCTCTGGGTACACTTCTTGAAAACCACTGATAGCTTTCTGCTGTGACATATCGGAAAAACAGCCACAGTGAAATCAAATGAATTGATTTTGAAAACAATCATTCGGCTGGCTGCTCAAAGACTAAGAGGGCCAATAGGCCATGGGAAATAAGCTTAATAAGTACTGAAAACCAAAGGGAAAAATATTTGAGAAAGAGGCCCCACGCAACAGTGGCAGAAGTTACAAACTCACGTGAGAAAAACTATTCAGAGAGCAAAATGTGATGCATACTGACAGGAGGGCTTTGAAGAATGCTCCTTGAACTTAGAGGGAAAACAAAGATTGACACGATCCCATATAACGGAGGCAGATGGGAAAATGCACACATGTGCAGAGCAATTCTTCCAAAAAGCTTTGAAAAAATAGGTTGGGCAGTATTCCTGCTCAAGCTCTGCTGGAAAGACATCACCTACATGTAAGAATACAATCATCCGGCTTGTCCTTAGAGAAACATAGTAACTGATGTCTGATAAAGACCACAGTGACCCAAACTAGTCTGCCCAGCCAGGTAATTAGGATTGTAACTGATGTTCTCTCAGGTCTTCTTTAAAAGTGCAAAAGTCATTTCTCTGCTGTTTTGACCTGAAGTTTTTGGTTTCCATTCTTTTACTATTTAGGGATCCTCTGCATATATCTACCCCTTTTTGATTTTCATCACTTTTTTCTCTTCTAGAGAAGGGGTTCTGAATCCAGACCTCAGGACACTCCCAGGCAGTCAGGTTTTCAGGATAGCCCCAATGAATATGCATTAGATGTTTGCATGCTCTACATCTACTGTATGCAAATCTATCTCATGCATATTCATTGTGGGTGCCCTGAAAACCTGACTGGCTAGACATGAACTGAGGACTGGGTTGTGAACCCTTGTGTTAGAGTAATGCTAAGCATGGGGTAGGAATAGAACTCAGTCTCAGATGCTATTGTACTGCGAGGACCATCAACAGCTTTTCAAAATGCTTCTGTACTAGGGTTCCCTCCTCCTTCACTCTCCATCTCTCACTTTTCTTTGAATACAGTGTCAAAGGTGTCAAAATGACAACAATGAAAACAGACACTGTGTTTATTTCGAGGTGCAGCACACAGGTAGAGGCAGCTCATGCTGGCTTGCCTCGGTCATAAAAAGATCAATTACTACTGATTCAAGTAGATTTTTGTAGGAGGCCTTGAAGACAAAGTTTGTTTTTGACAATCCATCTCACAGATTTTCTCTCTAACTATGAGATTTAAGTGACATTCTCATCTTTCCTTTTGCTGGCTCTTACCTTAGGCAGGTCTTTTAGGATTTGAATACCATCTCCTGGACCCATGTGTGCTATATGGTTGAAGTTAGTTGGATTAGAAATTAACTTATTTCTCATTTCTGGATCTCGCAGCATCTCCCTGCAAAACAAGGCACACCTGTTTTTCCTAAGAAAGCAAAGCCTTGTTAGGGTAAAATGTGTTTTCTTAAAAATCTAACCATAGTTAAAAGGGGAAAAAGCCCAATATTTACTGAAAAGAAGAATATAAAGAAACAGAAAATAAGTTTGGATATCCTAGTTTTGCTTTGTTTACTTCAATAGATTAAACTGGATTTTGAAACTGCAGCACAGGGCTTTATAACTTGAAGAGAATTTGGGGGTTGCTTGGTCTGTAAGATTCCATCACTATTGAAGCTTTCATAGATTGCTGGATTCTGAAGTAGGAAGCTTGTGGGTGAACAAGATCTCTCATCATATCAGCTAGCAATAAGAATATATTATTTTTCTTTTACAATCTTTACAGATCTTATAAAATGTTAAACTGATCCCTTTTGATAAAAATATCCAATTTTCAGGAGAAAACTGAACTTTGCCTCTTCTATCACTAGTCTCATTAAGTATTTAACAATCAGGATTTCCAGACTGAGGAATGGTACATAGGTAAATAAGATTGAATACCTTGTATAGAAAAATTTTGTTCTTACCTGATAATGTTTTGTTTGAATCACAGCAGATGAATCCAGAGACAGGTGGGTTATGACTGTCTACCAGAAGGTGGAGATACTGAACTCTTGGTTAGCAGCCCACATATTCAGTATTTTGGGTATCAAAGCAGGAGTAGAAAACTGAACTTTTGAACTCTCCTTCCTCTCAGTAATTTCAGATCAGAAAAATAAACAGGAACAAACTACAATGAATCTAACAGAGAAACAGCCACTCTCAGAGGGTGAGCCTCTGGATTAATCTGCTGTGATTCAAGGAAATAAAATTATCAGGTAAGAATATAATGTTTCCTTCCTTGACATTAAGCAGATGAATCCAGAGACAGATGGGATGGAGCAAAGGAGTCCTTAAATAGGGTGGGTTTCAAACAATCTGGCCGAAAGGACCATAGCTCTGAAAGATGACTCTGCCCTGGCAGCAACATCTAGGTGATAATGACTGGAAAAAGTATGCAGAGAACATCACGTAGCCAACCAATAGATGTCCTCTACTGACAAACACCGAGACTCTGCCCAGAAGGACAATGCCACCCAAGTGGAATGAACATATAATGCCTTCAGAGGTGGTTTACATATGCAACCACCACAGCTTTCTTAATCTAGCATGCAATAAAAGACTTTGAGGCCGCCTCATCCTTCCTGAGGCCCCTGAAAAGAACAAAAAGATAATCTGAGTGCCGAAAAGCATTGGACACTTCCAGATACCTCACTAGAACTCTATGTATATCCAGGAGACACAGAGAAGCAAAATCTGCTGAGTAGTCCTCCTTCGTGAAAGATGGAAGGAAGAGCTGCCGAGATGAAAGGCTGACACGATTTTGGGGAAAAATGAAGCAATAGCCCGAATAGTCACTCTTGCTTCTATGAACAGGAAAAGATTTCTGTAAGACAAGGTCTGCAACTCAGAAATGTGCCTGGCTGATGAGACAGCCCAAAGAAACGTCTTAAAAGGTAAGGTCCTTAATTATCGTTTTCCTCAGAAGTTCAAAGGGCAGTCTCTGCACTGCCCGAAGAACAAGATTCAGATGCCAAGAAGGACAGGAAATGCAGAAAGGGGGCTTGAGGTGATTCACTCCTTTCAGAAACCAGATAATATCCAGATATGCTGCCAAAGCGGTATGAGACATGACTTACATAGCAGAACAAAGTGACTACTTGGACCTGTAAGGAGCTGCAGGCAAGATCCTTCCTGAGACCATCCATAAGAAAGGCCAGAACACGAAAAAGTGACACCTGCAAAAGAGAGATGGCTCACTCCCCACACCAGGACTCAAACAGCCTTTATACTCATACATTAGCCGCAGAGATAGAGGGTTTCCTAGCCTGCAGCAGCATGGAAATCACTTCTTCTGAATAGCCTTTCTTCAGCTGCAACCTTTCAAGAGCAAAGCTTTAAGACCAAACAAGGAGGGATCCTCCATCCAGACCTGGAAGAGAACATTCAGGAGAAGAGGCAAACAAAGCGGCTTGGCCACTTGCAAGCAAACCAGATCCACAAACCATGGCTGTCTTGACCAGTCCAGAACCACCAGAATCACCCGACCCATAATGCAGTCAGATCCTGTGAAGCACTCTTCCAATCATGAGCCATGGAGGAAACACATAGAGTAAGTCTGACTCAGGCTAGGTCTGGAAAAGGGCATCGATTCCCTCTGAACCTAACTCCCTCTGACTGAAGAACTGAGAAACCTTTGTATTGTTGCATGAAGTCATGAGATCCAAAACTAGGATGCCCACTGGTCTGTGATCAGGCAAAATGCTTCAAATGACAGGGCCTACTCTCCTGGATCTAGTTTATTTCTGCTGAGAAAATCTGCCTTAATGTTTAGGGCCCTTGCAATGTGCATGCTGAGAGTACCAGAACACATTGTTCCACCCACTGAAACAGAAGACATCCTTCCATGGCCAACTGTGCACTCCGTGTCCCCCCTTGTTTGTTGATATACGCCACTGCCATCATATTTTCTGAGAGCACCTGAACTGATGGGATTTAAAGGCCACCAGTGCTTGTCTGAGTTCCAAATGATTGATCAGCCACTGGACCTCCTACAGAGACCGAAGCCCCTGAGCATAATAATGCTGAAGGTGAGCATCCCAAGCCCTTGATACTCACATCTGTCACCACTACCAACCACCGAGCAGGGGCAAGCAGCTGCACCTGAAGCAGGTGGCAGGACTGGAGCCATCTCTGCATACTGGATTTTGCCTGTGGTGACAAAAATAGTCATGCAACACCGGAGACCAAGACAGCAGCGACTGCTGAAGAGGATGTATATGCGCCCAAGCACCACTTCCAAAGTGGCTGCCACTGAGTTCAAGTCTGCCAAGAGTCAGTTGACTCGTTCCCAGTCTCTGGAATATCTGGGGGGTTCATTTTAATACACTTCAGGGCAGAGTACCGTATTTTTCACTCCATAAGACACACCTGACCATAAGACGCACCCTAGATTTAGAGGAGAAAAACAAGAAAAAAAAAATTCTGAACCAAATTCTCCCTGCCAGGCTCTGCACCCTGACCCCCCTCCCTGCCAGGCTCTGTACCCTGTCCCATCTGGTTAGTCCCAGCCGACTAACAACTTTTACACACACCCTTACCTTTTTAAATCCCCCCAGTACCTTTCATTTGTATTTATGCCTGCCTGTTAAAACTTTTCTAGGCAGTTGACAAACACTGAACTTCACTAATACCTCCCAGAGACTGGGAACAAGTCAACTGACTCTTGGCAGACTTGATCACCCAGCCAAGAGACTGCAGAAAAGCCATCACCCGAGCAGTGACTGATATTCTCTCGATATGAATTCGCCCAGATCAACTAATTGTACAGGTAGGGGTGTACCTTGATCCCTTCCTATCTGAGGAAGGCTACCACCATAACCATGACCTTTAAAAATGTGAGAGGCATCGTAGAAAGACTGAAGAGTAAGGCCTGAAATTGGAAATACATGCCCAAAACCATAAGATTCAGATGCCAAGAAGGACACAATCTGTTGGATATTCTTCCTTCATGAGAGATGGAAGGACAAGCAGCTGAGATGAAAGGCTATAATAGTCTTAATAATAACTTCTGTTTTTGTGAACAAAAGGAACAGATCTCTGTGAGATAAGACTTGTAACTCAGAAATGCGCTGGTGTAGAGGCCAAATAAGAATATAGAAATAAACCTCCTTTAGATCCAGTAAAGTGAGGAACTCGCCCACCCTGAAGGATGCTATCATTGATCGCACGGTCTCCATTTGAAAATATTTGGCCCTTAAAAACTTGCTCACTCCTTCAAGGTCAAGAACTGGTCTGAAGACACCTCCCTTCTTGGGAACTACAAAGTAGATGGAGTAATAATCACTTCCCCTCTTGGTCTCCAGGATAGGTACCACTGCTCCCATGTTTTGCAAAGAAGCAAGAGTGTCCTAAAACGCCTGTCACTTTACAGAGGACCTGCATGGGGAGTTCAAGAAAAAATCTTTAGTAGGAGAGGAGAACGCTAACTTTGATAATATCCAGAACTCACTGGTCTGATGTAAACTTGGTCCATTCTCTAAAAAGACTGAAAGATGGCTCCCAATCCATGAGGGGAACCTGCAAGGCGTCATTGTGCCACTCTGGAAGCGGGATAGGATCTGGAAGGCTGAGCCAAGGCCTGTTTGTTCATCCGAAAGAACTGCCTCTTGTTGATAATTCGGCTTTTGGAAGAATGATGTCCATCCAGGCTTATAGTTCTTGGACACTCTGAAGCATGGGCATGAGGAACAACCATGAAAAGACCCTCTAAGCGTATCCTCAGGCAGCCTGTGTATCTTGGAGTCACCTAGATCTATAATCAACTTCTCCAGATCCGCCCCAAAGAGACATTTCACCTGAAAGGGAAGCTTAGTAAGCCTCTATTTGGAAGCAGCATCTACTTATCAGTGATGGAACCATGACAACGGTCTGGCAGAGACAGCTAGTGCCATCTGTTTAGCTGATGCTCTGACTAAATTGTACAAAGCATTGGCCAGATAGGCCAAACCTGTTTTCATGGACAGGAAGGATCCCAAAATCAACAAGTTGGAAGCAGGGCAGGAATCTGCCACCTTCTGCAGCCACAACAAGGTAGCCCTGGAGGCATAAGAGCTACATAATGAGGCCTGTAAGGCCAAACCAAACACCTCAAATGTCAACTTCAGAGTATACTCCAATTTGCGATCCTGTGCACCCTGTCCACTTGGTCATAGACACGACCAATACATCCACCTTAGGAAGCTGGAGCTTTTCCAGTTCCTCAGGAGCAATAGGATATGTTTGTGTTAATTAAGGTATTTATATGCCACCCTTCACAGTACCATCAAGGCGGTTTTTATGTTTAAGTACTTAAGCATTTTCCCTACCTGTCATGGCAGGCTCACAATCTACTTACAGTACCAGGGGGCAACAGAGGATTAAGTGACTTGCCCAGGGTCACAGGAAGTGACAGAGGGATTGAATGCACAACCTCAGGCCATTCCTCCTGAGCCATAGCTCTGAACATCCACAGGCTAAAATCTGGATTATTCCACTGTACTGAAATCAATTCATGACTAGCCAAGGACCAAGACGACTTTTTAGTACTAGCCATCATAAAGGGTCTGATCCTTCAATGCCTGCATAATAAACTCAGACAATTCCTCCCTGTGAAACATGCAGCCATCTGCTTCATCCACAGGGAGCTCTCCGTCATTCAACCCCTTAGGCAGACTGGAATGTAGGGATGCTGCTGAAAAAGCTCCCTCTGATGGCACCAGAAAAGGGGGAGAGGGAAGGGGCAAACCGGCCAGCGATTCCAAGCACCACTGCTTAACAGAACCCATAAACCCCTTGAGTATTGTCTTCTGCATCATGAGCATGCTGCACCAAAAAGGCCTGATGCAGAAACAGGACAAATTCAGGGGAAAAGGGGAGACCTTGAGTAATCTCAGCAGCCATGGACAACCTTGACACAGGATTTGTGACCAGACTCGAATCTGATATCGGATCAGACCTATGGGAGTTCAAAATGACCACTGAAGCACTCACCAGCAGACTCAGGAGAGGCCAACTGAAGAGAGGCCATTTGAAGCATGCCAAGTTCTGTGTGGTAATCACCTGGGCCTGCCATGCTTCTGTAGTGCCACTGCAACAAGCAAAAAGAATCATCCCTCACAGAGACATAACCTGCAATCCTGGCCCAAAACTAAACAAAGGCAGCAGGATTAAACTGGCTGCAAACAAAAGTGAAAGTATAACCACAGTAAGTCCTGGCAGCAATAAAAAAATTTAAAGGTATACTCACCCCTGCTATGATGTGCCTTCCATATGCCTAAACAGAAGTCTGTGCGGTACAATTGCTGGATTTGTCAAAAGTCTCAACCCCTTCAAAGGGAACCAAGCTCTATAGAAATGGGCTAAGGTAAATATGCCTGGATCCCAGCAACTTCTCACCCAGAAGGGAAGAGAAACCATGTAGATTTTTTTTTTTTTTTTTAACAGTGAGGAAGGAGAGAGCTGCGGAGGGAGGAGGAGGGATCCGGCACTACCAGATGTACATCCAGATAGAGACCAACATAGCCAAAACCTCTCTGGCTCAACTAAACATGGCAACTGGAACAGGAGCCCAGATCCAGGAGCTGTGGTGAGATTGTCTGCCACTTGCTGAGATAGAGGGAAATACTGAATAGTTGGGCTACTAGCCGTCTTATATGAGTTTAGTATTGCCCTCTATCTCCACCTGCTGGTAGACGGTTATAACCCATCTGTCTCTGGATTCATCTGGCTGATGACAAGGAAAACTCTGTTCCACATTAATGTTATCCTTTAAGTGCCCCTCAGATGTCTGGAGACTCTTTATACAAGTGCTTAGATTCATTTCCTGATTATTTGCCTTAGACACCTAAATTGTTCTTATCACATGGACACTATTTGATTTCACTGCGGCCATTTTCCTGACATATCCCAACAGTTTCACAACTGATGAGGTTATATTTCATTTTTGTTTTACACCAAACATTTGGTACTTCTCATTCACTCTGTAGTACCCACACCCGAGGGAGAGTGCAAGTGTCTGATCTACGTCTATTTTCAAGGTTGACTGTGGCGAAGAATCAGCAAACACTCCTGTGCAATTACACAAACCAGATCAAGAGATATTCTAAGCAGGAAAAGATTAGAACAGGGGCATCCAAGCTTTTGAAATAGTGAGCTGCATGAAATCCATATGTATAGAAGGCCAGATTAATTTTTTTAACCTGCTACAACTTGATTTGTACTCATCAAAATCTTTGAATCTCTTCTGAAATTGCTCCATATCCACTAAATCTCTGCATGCTTCAATATCATGTGTGATAATTAGAAGTACTGTAAATCCTATTTGTTAAAATTCTGAACAGGGCCACATCCCAAGGTAAGGCGTGCAGCATCTGGCCTACAGGTTACACACTGGACACCCCTAGATTAGATAAATTAAGAGACAACTGTATATTTGCCACTGATTCTCAGCACAGTCTGAAGTTCCTTTAACTTTTGCAGAATTTCTGTGTCATTCTTCTCCTAATTCTGTGTATTTCATCTTACCACTGGTCATTTATCTCTTAAGTTGATGGCATATAGACTGCCAATTAATGACAAAGAGTGCTTGGATTCTATTTACTTCTACATTATTAGTATTAATACAAAAGATGTTAAAAGCAATCCAAGCAGTGTAGCTTGCTGTATACATTTCTAATGTGATAGGAGGAGACAAATGCTTACACGTTTCCATGGGTACAATCAAGTTCAATTTATTTTAATCTATCACAAATCATAGTAAAATATCTAAAGCAATTTAAAGGGTCAACACAAATAGTGTGTTAGCACAAAGTGAATAAAGGTAGAACAAGTCATCAAACAAAAAAAAAACACAAAACAAGGAAATAACTTAACTTATGTACTTTACTGTAACTCACCATGAGCTTGGATTTAGAAAAGGTAAATTATTAAATCTAAAATCCAAAAATCTGAAACGCTGGGGAGTAAGTGACGCCAGCTTAGGGAATGGCATCTTGAGGTAACAGTTCAAAGGGAGAAGTGATACCTCCCCCACTCTTCCCCAGTCAGTGTTGCATGGTTCTGGGAAAAAAGCCAGTGGCTGAGTGGGTGGCTGATTTAGATAGCTCTGTATAAAAGAGATTAGCCAGTTTTAAATCATCCTTCGTGGTGAGAGACTGGGACACTTCTAAGGTTCACAAGTCAGCACAGCAATGGCACAGTCAGAGGCTTCAGGTTTGGACTCAGAAATTGAGAGCTGAGGTCTTCAACAGGAGCAAGACAGAGTGGCTGGCAGAATTGAAATGTGGCACTGCCTCATCAAGACAGACATAAAAAAAAAGAGGATGTTGCACCGAGATGCGGCTGAACTAGGCAGGAGTGAAATACAGAAGGAAAAACTGGCAGATTTGCATAGATGGAGTCTATCTCTGACTTTAAAGAAGCTCAATGGCAAAGTGGATGATTTGAAAAATGGGCCCCACTGTAACAATATTTGTCTCAGTGTCTAATTGTTTATCACTATGTGATACTGAATATTAAATGTGTGTTTTAATTGATTTTATTGTTCAGTGGAAAATATTATATGTGATGTGTTTAATTTATACATTATGAATGTAAACTTGGATCCCACTTAGATTTTAATCGGGCTACACGTTTTTTAAATAAAATAAAATAAATGCTGTGCAAGCCATTTGCCAAATGATTTCAGGGCCTGATGGAGAAAAGGGCACAAGATAACAACAATCAAAGGGCCCATAAAAGTTTGGGGCCAAAGCACCTCAATGTTCCAGCACAAATGGTAGAACTGTAAGACTGAGTTCCATAATGACATGCTGCTCTGACTTAATTACATTACATATTTCTATTCCGCCATTACCTTTCGGTTCAAAGCGGATTACAAAAAAAGAGTTATGGAAGAAGGGTTACAACGTTAGATCAGAGAAGGTTTCCAAGAGAGGGAAAAGTAGGATCTGGGGTTAGGGAGGGGATGGTAAGAGGGGGGTTAAGCTTTATCATGGTATTAAGCTTTATTAAGGGATTTCTTGAAGAGTATAGTTTTTATTTCCTTTCTGAACATCTTGTAGTCTGGGGTTGTTGTCAATAGGCTGGAGACTTGGTTGTCTATCTTCGCTGCCTGAGTGGCCAGTAGTCCGTTGTATAGTTTTTTCCGTTTTACTTCTTTGATTGGGGGGTAAGTGAATGGGTTGTGTGTTTTTCTATGCCTGGTAAAGGTGGTTTGGATGAGGCGGTCGTTTAGGTAGGTTGGGCTGTCTCCTTTTATAGTTTTAAATAGTATACAGTAGAATTTAAATTGTATTCTTTCCTGGATTGGAAGCCAATGAGAATTGATGAATGCCCCAGTAATGTGATCATGTTTTTTCAATGAATAGACGAGTCTCAGAGCTGTATTCTGAATTGTCTGTAGTTGTTTAATCATTATTGCAGGGCAGGGGAGGTAGAGGATGTTGCAATAGTCTAGGATACTTAGGATTAGAGAGCTGAAATTGTGTTTTTTCGAAGAATTTTCAGACTTGTCTATGGTTTCTCATAACTGCGAAAGATTTCAGTATTGTTTTGTTAATTTGTGGTTGCATGGTGCAGCCTGTGTCAATAGTCATACCTAGAAGTTTTAGGGTGGTTTGCAAAGGGTAGTTGATAGAGTTGATTTCTAAGTTGGTTATGGTTGGGATTTTGTTATTTTCTAGGAGGATGAATTTAGTTTTGTCTAGGTTGAGTTTCAGTTTGTGGTCTTCCATCCAAGTCGTAACTGTAGCTAGAGTTCTGTGTAGTGTGTCTGACATTAAGAGCATTGGTTGGTCAAAAGGAATGAGGATGGTGATGTCATCAGCATAGCTATAAGAGGATAGGCCTTGTTTGTTCAGGTGAGAACAGAGATGTATTTTCTGAAACATCAATGGCTCTACTCTTTTGGCATCCAGTTAACAGTTCAAGGAGTGGATAAGAGAGCCAAAACTGAAAAGTAAGCCTAGGTTATTTTGGTGAACCTGGGATATGAGGACCGCCACAAATAAGACTGCTATGACAGCATCAGCAGGAAAAGAACAACGGAACTACTGTAAGTGGTGGAAAATTTGAGAGGAAAATGACACCTACCGTATTTTTCAGACCATAAGATGCACCAAAATTTGTTTCAGAATTTTTTTTCTTCTTGGTTTTTCCTCCTCTACATGTAGGTGTCTCTGGTAGTCTGGTGCATCTGGTACTGGGAAGCCCAAAGCCCGAAGCCGTCTGCAGCCGCCAGAAGCCCAAAAGCCGCCTGCAGCCGCCAGAAGCCCAAAGCCGCCCGCAGCTGCCTGCAGACGCCAGAAGTCCAAAGCCGCCCACAGCCCGAAGCTGTCCGCAACCTGCAGAAGTCCAAAGCCACCCACAACCCCCCCCCCCCGGTACCTTTTTTTAGAGGTGGTCCAGCTCGGTATCCGAGACAGCTGCCTGTGTCTTTAGAAGAGTGACGCAGGATCGTGACCTTTGTTCTTTCTGCCTGGTCCCGCGCCTCTCTGTGATTGGCTGTAGTCAGTAACTGACTGCAGCCAATCACAGAGCGGTGCGACCAGGCAGGAAGCACAAAGGTCACGCTTCTGTGTTGTGCGTCACTCTACTAAAGACATAGGCAGCCATCCCGGAGACCGCGATGGACCACCACTAAAAAAGGGGGGGGGGGGGGCGCAGTGTATTCGGTCCATAAGACGCACCCCCTTTTTGGGGTGAAAAAAGTGCATATTATGGTATGAAAAATATAGTAATTTGCTATTCTTAGTGCTCTGTAAAAGCACCCCCATTGGGTTCTGAAGTGCCAGACTTGTAATGGGGATGTAGATGAATCTGGCTTTAAGAATGGTATAACTGAAAAGGCAAATGCTAAACAGGAATGGAAGGAGTGATATGTGGACTGGCGAGAGGGTTGTAGGGAAGAAGGGGGTGGAGAGGAGTGAGGATATAGGATTATTAAAAGTTGTTTGCTTATTTGTGTGTTGTTTATGAAGTTTATCGGAAGGGGTGGAATGCAGCATTGCTTGGGGGTGGGAGAGGAAGGGAGAAACTAGTGATATCCATCAGGGGGGCTCTGCAAAGAGAAAGATGCTTTTTGGGTAAATTACTTCTTCATTGTCTATTGGCTGCAAGGATCAGCTCCTGAGATTCAAGGTGGATGGGGGAAGGGAAAAGAATGGGATCTTGTGCAGAGCAAATGTGATTATATGAACAAGAACAGTGAATAAATGTGGATAATTGGTGGGATTAAATTAAAAAATTTGGTCCTAGAATGTCAGGGATCTGAATGTTGAACTGAAGCAGAAAATGGACTCAATTAATTAAAACTGAATTAGGATATTATAATACTGCAACATACCTACCTCCAGGCAAAATATGAACATCTTTTGAGAGATTGAATATATATACAAATATATTGTCAAGCTGTGGGGAAGGGGGTAATTTTAATGATGCATGATGTATCATGAGAGTACTTGCAGTGATGAAACTGGGAAGTTTCTAGGTATTCAGGGGAGAGAGTTCACCTTAGTATGCGCATAGGCTCTGAATAAGGGAACATTTTATTTTATAACAAGCTAGCTTTAGAATTGGGGAGCTTTACTCAAGATGAGATCATAAACGGAGCGCACTAAAAAATCTGATGTCCACATTGGACTTGCTAGATGTATGAAGGATATACCATATGAGGGAGAAGGAATATACTTATTTCTCCAGAGTGAAAGGTTAGGTTCTCGCTTGGATAATCTTCTTTCTGTTAATAAACACAGGAACCTGTACATTAGGTGATCAATCCGTGCTTGCGAACTGCTTGCAGAAGGGTATCAATCACATCTTTCAGCTCCTGCTCCTTCACCAGTGAAGTATAGTACTCTCTTCAGTTTGTACCAAAGCAATTGATTTCCACTGTAATAGAAGAAGAGAAGAGAGGGGCATAGGGAACTTCCCTGGAGATATCGTACATTTCTGTTCTGCTCTGTAACTCATGAAAAGGAACAATAACTAGCATGAACTTGCAACATAGATGTATCCATGAACGAACCTGCTTTGTGCAACTAGCACTAACAGAGTTGTCCAAGGCAAAAAGCAGGCAAATTGCAAAACGCATAGGGCGGGCCGTAAAGACTCCTATGTGTATTAACAGAAAGAAGATTATCCAGGTAAGAACCTAATCTTTCATTCTGTTACATAAGCACAGGAGTCTGTACCTTTGATCCCTCTAATGTGAGAGTGTGAGTCTGTACCTATGATCCCTCTAATGTGAGAGCGTGAGTGATCACTCAGTTTTTGTGAGTGTCACTCACAAATTTAAAAATGCTCGCTCATGTTTACTCACTTATATATGTATCGGACCGTTGTGCTCTGGCGCGCTTTCGACTGTGCTGGTTCCTTTACACCAGAACAGGAATTGATGTCAGAGGAACCTGCATAGCCGAAAGTGCACACCAATCTGACGCATATATAGATAGGCTGTTCAGATTAATTAGCTTGAAGCCGCTTGACCACCCTTCTTGAATTAGTAAGTGGGATTATCATGTTATAGCAAATCCAGAGAGAACTGTTTAGGAAATGCAGATTAAAAAGTCCATTGATTATGACTGACTGGGCAGAATAAATGTCTTTCTTAACCCATGGATCCTCAAATTCTTTCAAACAAAATTCAAAATAAAACAAGAATGCTCTTTAACAGTGGATTATTTCAACATCCAAATATTAGTCTTTTCTAAACCATTCTTTCTAATATCACTGTGAAAATTTCTAAAAGACCATTGGCTGTTTGGCTTAATCATCTGCAGTTATCTACTTAGCATGATGTCATCTCTGACATCCTGCCACCACTAGCCTTCTGATTGCTGCCTTACATGACGAGACCCATTTTACATGTCAACCCTTGTGATCCCTACTATGCTGCGAGGTCCAAACTGGGTAGGCATTTATTTTAATGCTGGACAGGATTCCTCCATCTCTTCCAGTTGACAACAACTTCCAGAAACTCTCTCTATGCACCCTGAGGTCTATCTGTTTACAAACCACCCTTCCCTTATGAATCGGACCAAAAACCTCTAGGGATTTCTCCTTGTTTTCCTCTTTTTCTTTATATTGTCCTAAAATATCCCATTCTTTACCATAATTTGTTTTGCAAATATTTCATACAAAATCCCTAAACCTGTCTTCTCCTCTTTACCCCATTCTTGTTCCCTACCCTCTAAACTGAACTGCTATAGATCACTACACGCACAATAAACGTAATTTTATGACAGAGTGCCTGATTGAAAAAAGCAAGTAGGTGGCTAATTAGACATTGTTTGATTAAATGACAATACAGGTTTTTCATTTCTGTGATTGCATTTTGCTGAAGTACAAACGTTAAAGATGAGCTTTTAAATTTTGAGGCTTTTTCTTCCAGCCTTTTAAAAAATATTTATATTTAACATTTTTTTCACAATTTTCAGAGAAGTATGTTCAATTTGTGTTTAATTCTGATTTTTTATTTTCTGACTGGCATTTGGTGGCTGGCATTTTATAAAAGCCCATTTTAGCAGGTAGAGCACTGTTTTACTCATGAAAACGTTTTTGAAAATTACCTCTTGAGATGATTGTACTAGGAAAGATAGTCAATATGGCAGTCTGTGATTTGGATGTCTGAGATCCTTTTTCCTTCAAAAACATTTGTCATTATGTTTTAATTATATGATTCTTTGCATTTTCATCAAGCTAAGTATTTCTTGAGGTATCTAGAGTATAGTTTACTTGCTCGCATTTTTGCGGTTCAAACCCACGCTGCTCCTTGTAACCCTGGGCAAGACACTTAACCCCCCCATTGCCCCAGGTAGATTAGATTGTGAGCCCACCGGGATAGACAGAGAAAAATGCTCAAGTATCTGAATAAATTCAAGTAAACCGTTCTGAGCTCCCTGGAGAGAACGGTATAGAAAGTTGAATGAATAAATGAATATAGTCGAATGAGCTTTGAGAGAAAGAGGTGGCTATTTGCCACAGCCAATGTACATTGACAAAATTGCCATGTTAATCCATCTGACGAT
Source organism: Geotrypetes seraphini (assembly GCF_902459505.1). NCBI lineage: Eukaryota > Metazoa > Chordata > Amphibia > Gymnophiona > Dermophiidae > Geotrypetes > Geotrypetes seraphini. The sequence goes on along the minus strand of NC_047086.1, from coordinate 345,396,615 downwards.
AGAAGCCTTGGATGCTGGTCTGCTTGTTCTGGATTGACTGGTTAGAACAAAAAAAGTGGTCAGAAAGCCAAGACTCATTGGTCCTTTCCAGGTAGTGGAGTAAAACTCTTCACACATCCGGTCTCTGAAATATCTTATCTTGCTTAGTCGAACCCGTAAGCTGAAAAGTAGGCAAACAAACCTCTTATTTCAGGTGGAAGGCTGACACAACCTTCGGTAAGAACAAAGGTAACATTCACAGTGAAAACCAAGCCACTGTGATTCTGAGGAAAGTCTCTCTGCAGGAATGAGCCTGCAATTCAGAGATTTGTCACTTTAAGACTACTGCCACCATAAATACTGCCTTCACAATGAGATCCAGAAAGGATGCCTCCAGGAGAGGCTCATATGGAGGCTTAGAAATGCCCTTCAAGAACATATTAAGATTCCAGGATGGAAAAGGCTGGCCTAATTGAGGCCATAATCTGCTTGTCCCTTACAAAAACCGTGTCACATCTGAATGAGATGCTAGCTATAGCTTTCCCCTTCGAGCTCGGAAGCACGAGAGGCCTGCCACTAAGCCTTTTTGTAGTCTGGCCTGCAGAAATACTAGGATCACAGGAATTGGCGCCTCGAAAGGTTCTACCTAATCTTTGGTAAACCATAGCTGGAAAGCCTTCCAGGCCTTAGTATAAGCTGCAAACATCGATGGCTTTTTTTTTGCTCGAAGAACAGTCAAAATGGCTACCTCTGAATAACCCTTACAGTTAAGAGCATGCGCTCAAGAGCCATGCCATAAGACCAAAGCGCTCAGGGTTCTCCATAGGAATTGGGCCCTGAATGAGGAGTCCTGTGTATACTAGTAGTTTGATGCATCTGTCTCATTGAAAACGCACTAGAACCGCATACCAATGCCAGTGGGGCCAATCTGGAGCTACTAGAATCACAAGTCCTGGGTGATTCATGATTCTGCGGATTATCCACCCACCATGGGCCAAGGTAGAAACACATATAGAAGCCTCTCTGATGGCCAGTGCTGGACCAATGCACTTCCTGGTTCATCTCTTCGACTGTAGAAGTGATTCGCCTTTGCATTCTAGCCATCAAGTTCATTGTCCCAACACTGGACAATGAGGTTGAAAGCTCTTTGGGATCGGGGCCATTACCCTGGGTCTAGAGACTGCTGGCTGAGAAAGTTGACATGTATATTTTCTACTCCTGCTAAGTGGGCTGTGGAGAGCACCTGAAGATGAGCTTCTGCCCACATGAACAACAGCTGGGCCTCCAAACATAATGGAACACTTCTGGTGCTTCCCTGTCTGTTCACATAAGGTACTGTGGTAGCATTGTTCGAGACATGTATTTATGAAAGGTTTTTCTATTTCTTTTTGTCATCTTTTACATTCTTTTCATATTACTTCTTTTTCTGATTTATTTTCTTAGTTGTTGTTTTATTTAGTTTTTCAGTTGGTTAATATTTCTGAAATTGTATCCCACCTTTTCTTTTTAAAATACTTTTAAAATCCATTTTAAGTATTTTAAATGGTGATGATATCATCAATTGGAAAATGCATTCTTAAGTACTTTGAATCTGTCTTTAGAGAATTAATACCGAGGGATTCTGTTTCAAACCCAAATCACTGGTTTTCAGATACTTTTAAATATGACTTTTTGAGGTTTAAAAATCAGCTGTTGTTTTTACTTTCACCTGTATTGTATGTAAATTAGATTAGGGGTCATTTTTAACTTTCACCTGTATTGGTAATGTATAGTGTGCTTGCAAGATGTTCATACCTACAAGTTTTAAAGATTCATAGTTGTATTTTACATTTAGAAGCAGTTTTATGAAGCTTCATTATCTTTTGAATTGTGCAGTTACTTAAAAAAAAAAAAATCAGAATTATTTTAACATTTGAATTTGGGTAAGCTGATTGGGCTTTGATAAATATTTTCGTTAGTTTTTTTTTTTTTAGAGCTTTGGAAGGCTCTATCATTATGTAAAGTCATGCAATTTGAGAGATTATTTTATCAACATTTTTTTGGTTCTTTTTCATTTTTCTTCAGTTTTGGTGTTAATTTTCATTTATTATTTCTACTCACTTTTATTATGGTTTCACTTGTGTTTTTATTTTAAGGTATATTTTAATTATGTGTTTGTTGTTCTTATAGGTGGATGTATATTTGCTATTATCTACATTCTTCCACTCGAGTTATAATTTGTAACTGATGCCTCTGATGCAGGTACTGAGGCGCCAAAACATGTTGGGTGGTTTAATAAATCTTTTTCTGAAGTCTGAATATACCTACCTGAGACCACTTGATTTTCTAGTTAAAGAATGGTATGAGCCTTTGTATCTTCAGCTTTTTTTTTGTTTTTCTATGCCTGTCTTTTTACATAAGCTACCGCTATGGCATTGACCAAAAACACTCTGACTGCCTTTTCTTTCAGGTGCTTCTCCAATGCTGTCAAGGCTAGATGAATGGCTCAAAGCTCCAGACGATTTATGGACCACTTTCTCTGCAGGAGGATCCATTGACCCTGTACTGAATAACCATCACAATTCCCCCTCCCCATCCAAACAGGCTGGCATCACTCATGTCACCCATGAGGAGATTCAGAGGGGCGTGCCCTTTGATAAGCAGTCCCCCTGAAGCCACCATTGTAAGCTGTTCCTCACTTCCCCTGTCCAAGGAAGCTACAGCTGGAGAGATGTTGCAGTAGGAACCACCTGGAGAGCAGGGATTCCTGGAGCGGGCGCATATGTGCCTCGTTCAGGGAACTACTTCCAAGGAGGACACCATCGAGCCTAGCACATGGAGGTAATGCCAGGTTGTGGGACTTGACATTGCTAAGAGCTCAGAAATATGCTTCCTGAGTTTCTGTTTGCATGGCTCTGGAAGAAAGATGCGGCCTTTGGCCAAGTCAAAGCAGATTTCTAAATACTCCAAGCTAGGATTACCAGATATCCTCTTTAAAAAAAGAGGACAGAGATTTGGGGCGGCGATCTGCCATGCTGGCCTTAAGGTCATCGAGACCCTTGCTAATTAGCATCTGCCCTCCGAAGGGCAGTCTGCTTAAGGTGGCTTTTGAGGCTGAATTGCCCGCCCATCGTCTGATCCAGACTTCGAGCATGCAGCGGGCAGAAACTGCATATACTGACACCTTTCTCATGACTCTAATGATGTAATATAGAGCGCGTCTGTCACATAATCCACCCCCTGCAAAACCAGCTGGGGGCAGATGTCTTCCTCCTCGGCTGAACTTTGCTGTAAACTGGTGTGGCAAGCACATGCCACAAACGAGGCTGACATTGTCGCTTTGATCCCCAAAGCTAGTGCTCCAAATTGCCTCTTAAGAACCACATCCATCCCACAATCATGCACATCCTTTAACAAGAGCGAAGGGAGGTACATTTAGTTACTTAAGCCACCGTGGAATCCACCTTTGGCTGACTAAACAAATTCTGGAGGGTTAACATTTGAACATAGTTTTAGCCACCTTTAGGGAGCATTCCGGAGTATCCCATTGCTTAGTGACCAGCAAGGTGATCTCCGGATGCAAAGGAAAAAAGGTGGACAGAGCTTTTGTGCCGCTCATTACTGTGCATGGTGAAGTAGATGACTGCTAAGGCTCCAAATTTAACTCCCTGAGCACATCCATAATAACATGTGGGACGGTAGCTGACTTGAACAGTTGCTGCACCGATAGTTTGTCTCCCTGATTGAGAGCAACTATTGCCTCTTGACTTTTGGTCCCTGACAGGGAACCGGAATCCTCTAGGAAGGAAGCTGAGCCTTGGGACAAACAGGTATAGAGACTGATCTCCAATCCTCCCAGTCCTGGTCTGTTGGTCACACAGGATGGGAGCCAGCTTCCTGCACAGCAGAGACACTTCCTGAAGAGGCATTTCTCTCCGGACCGATACCAGCATGCCCCCTGGGCCCATCAAATAAGCTTCCCAGAGAAGATTAAGAACATAAGAATAGCCTTACTGGATCAGTCCAATGGTCCATCAAGCCCAGTAGCCCGTTCTCATGGTGGCCAATCCAGGTCACTAGTACCTGGCCAAACCCAAGGAGTAGCAATATTCCATGCTATCGATCCAGGGCAAGCAGTGGCTTCCCCCATGTCTTTCTCAATAACAGCCTATGGACTTTTCCTCCAGGAAAATGTCTAAACCTTTCTTAAAACCAAATTCTGGAGTAAATCCTTGGACAGAAGGCTCCAAGGATCCCTGCAGGACCTCATTCTAGCTCCTCTTGGGCTCCGCAGTTTCTGTGCACTTGCATTTCACACCTTCGCTATTTGAGTACTCTGGAAGGGAATTTTTCCCTACCACTTGGCTCACCTGTGGGTCCCCAGCCCTAGAGGGCTTAGAGCAGGTTAAGCCCAAGGCCTCCACCCCTCCCTCATGTGCACCACTGCATGCGGGGTCAGACGCTTCTCGGCCAACCATCCAGCTCAATCCTGGCATAATATGGAGTAGAACAGCCTCAGGAGTCCATTCCAGTTGATTTTGAGCCAAATTGAGGGGTTTTGAGGCAGATGGAGACTTTAGAAAAAAGATTGTTTAAAATCCAAGATGGCCTCCACCAGAAAAATCACGTCAAAAATGGCTGATGGGAGCTTCCCTAAAAGTTTAAAAAAACCTCAGGAAAAGGGGTTTTGGAGGTGGGGGGACCCTATCTATGGCCCCAGAAACCCTTAAATTTAACTTTTTTCAGATACATCCCCCTCCCCATGACTTTCCCCATAGGGAATAAATACTCGGTTGTAGTCACAGTGCTTTGCTTCAGCCTGAACGAAGAGGAGAACTTTCTGCTTTGAATACTTGTGGAACAATCTGGACCTGGAAATCTTCAGCTGCCAGTTGGACCAAAACCAACTAAAGGTTAAACCTCCACAAATCCTCATGGTGCGATGAGGGGAGAATAAAATGCAGCTGGCTCCCTGAAACCCAAAGGGATTCACACAGGAGCCCCACAGCCTGTGCTCACACCTCTAATAAATCAGAAGGCAAGTAGGCTCCCGGGGGAACAGAACCTGAGCCTTGAAGTAATACAAAGCAGGCTGGTCATCAGTTATACCGGGGGGGGGGGGGGGGGTTGTCCTGTGAGCTGGCACCAAAGCCTCATGAAAACTGAGTAAAAAGACCCCAAAATAATAAAAACTGAACAGAGCAGATCAGAACACTTCTTCTTGGTTCACTTGCAGAAGGAAAAACTGAAGAGGGAACTATACGCCATTGGTGAAGGAAGAGGAGCTGAAAGATGCGATTAACACCCTTCTGCAAGTGGTTCATGAGCATGGACTGGTCACCTAATATATATATATATATATATATATGTAAGAGAAAAATAAGGATTGTTAATTTGACACAGATGGCCCAAAATACTTCTGGCTATTGATGTTGAAGGTTTCTGATAGGGTGGATTGGGACTTTTTAGTGCAAGCATTTGTGAAGGTGGGACTAGGACCAAAGTTCTTCATGTGGGTAACTAGTTTGTACTTGGTTAGAAGCATGTGTCAAAGTTAATGGCTCCTATTTGAAGGCCTTCCAATCGAGTAGAGGCATGCATTATGGATGCCCTCTTTCTCCCTTGCTATTTACTCCTGGAATAAGCCACTTGTGGAAAGGGTGAAGAGGAATCTGGATATTAAAGGAATAAAGAAGGGTGATGATTCCCACAAAACTATCCTTTTGTAGATGACATAATGCTGAATCTCACCAGTTCATAGCTAACATTGCCTGTGGTGCTGAAAGAACATCAAGATTTTGGGAATGTAGCTAGATTTAAGATTAATGCTATGAATCTCCATCTAAGCAAAATTTATCCGCCTGAGCTAATAGTAGCATTTCTGAAAGTAAGTTTTACTTTTTGATGATCTCTAAATAATGAACTAAGTTCTACAAACCGAATTACTTGCCCTTATTCCAGGAGCTAGCCACTGCTTAAGGAGATGGTAGGAAGGGACTCTTGGTTTAGGAGCACTGTTGTTATCAAGGTGATGAGTCTGCCAAAGATATTATTTAATGTTCAAAGACCTATTAATGCGGGTGCCTCAGACGCAAAGGGAGATTTTGGGGTTTTTTTTATAGGGGACTGAAAGTGGGCCAAGAGTAAAAACCAAGTGAGACTGGCACTACCAGATTATGATAAATATTACTTGCCAACGAAACTAAAACATCTATTGGGAAGGATAAACCATATATTATTATTGAGCAATTCTATGTAGGCCAGTGCCCATTGCAGCACATTCCATGGCAGTTGTGCCAGAGACAGAAAAGTTGGGATTTTGTTAATCCTTTGACATGGCATTTGCAAGGATATAGAGGGAAGCCCACAGTAAAAAGGTATAGGGAGGCGGTTGTCATTGTTGGCCCCGCTATGTTGCAACTCAGATTTCTCTCTGGGAGAAACAGGGCGTCTTTTGTAGTTGGGAGCACTTAGGAGTTGATCACTTTTTTTTTCAGTTGAATATTTTTATTAGTTTTCAGTAAACAGAAAGACATAAGAACTTTTATCATAAAAAACAGATACCATTAACTAGTGCATTAAGAATTGTACAGGAAATCATACCTGATTGACAACTGAACCATGTGTCAGTAATAATATACAAAGATGAAGGATTAGGCTACAACAGCGCAAGTTTTGGATAAGGGTTAACAGTATCTAACAACAGACTATCGTAATAGACCAATGGAGATAATAATCAGACATCCAAAACCTAACCAGCAGGGACATTAGGCCTATCTATGCAACAGTACATAAAGAAAAGGTAAATCATCTATTTGTGTTGGAGAGGGCATTTTTGCAATATTTAAACAGGGGTTCCCAAATGCTGGAGAACTTATGGAAAGCATTCATTTATTTTGCAGTCACTTTTAATCAGTTTATCATCAAAGAAAAGTTCACAACCTTTAGGGATTTGTGGAAGAAATATGGATTATAGGCTGAGATTTCTTTCTCTGTTTTGCAAGTGCAGTATTTGCATAAAAAAAGAGCACTGCAATTTGAGATGGGCAAATATATTGTTTAAGAATAGATGTGTTTCAGAGGAAATCATGTGGGATCATAACAAGGTATTATACCTTTGTTAAGGAATTATACCTTTGTTAAGGAATCATTCAAGAAATGGAAAAAGGACAAAACTGAGGGGAACTGGAAAGAGCACAAGAAGCATCAAAAAGAATGTCACCGTGAGGTTCGGAAAGCCAAAAGAGAGTATGAAGAGAGGCTAGCCAGGGAAGCAAGAAATTTCAAACCATTCTTCAGATATGTTAAAGGGAAGCAGCCGGCTAGAGAGGAAGTGGGACCGCTGGACGACAGAGACAGGAAGGGAGTGGTGAAGGAGGAGAAGGTAGTGGCAGAAAGGCTTAACATGTTCTTCTCGTCTGTATTTACAAACGAAAACACGTCCAACATACCGGAACCTGAGCAATTCTTCAACGGAAGTCAGGCAGAAAAATTAACATCTATAGAAGTGAGCCTTGAGGACATTCGTAGGCAGATAGAAAAACTAAAAACTGACAAATCCCCGGGTCCGGATGGCATACATCCAAGGGTTCTGAAGGAATTAAAGGAGGAGATAGCGGAACTACTGCAGCAAATTTGCTAACTTATCCCCTGAAAACAGGCGAGATCCCGGAAGATTGGAAGATAGCCAACGTTACGCCCATCTTTAAAAAGGGATCAAGAGGTGACCCGGGAAACTACAGGCCGGTAAGCCTGACTTCGGTTCCGGGGAAAATGGCAGAAGCACTGATAAAAGAAAACATCGATCAACATTTTGAAAAACATGAACTTCTGATAACCAGCCAGCATGGTTTCTGCAAGGGAAGATCGTGCCTAACTTCTTCGAAGGGATCAACAAATGGATGGACAAAGGAGACCCCATAGACATCATATATCTAGATTTCCAAAAAGCCTTTGACAAGGTGCCCCATGAACGTCTACTCCGGAAACTGAAGAACCATGGGGTGGAAGGAGACGTACATAGATGGATCAGAAACTGGTTGGAGGGTAGAAAACAAAGGGTAGGAGTGAAGGGTCACTACTCCGACTGGAGGAGGGTCACGAGTGGTGTCCAGCAGGGCTCGGTGCTCGGGCCGCTGCTATTTAATATCTTCATAAATGATCTAGAAACAGGAACGAAGTGCGAGATAATAAAATTTGCGGACGACACCAAACTATTTAATGGAGCTCGGACTACAGAGGACTGCGAAAAGTTGCAAAGGGACTTGAACAAATTAGAAGAATGGGCGGCGAAATGGCAGATGAAGTTCAACATTGAAAAATGTAAAGTATTACATGTGGGGAGCAGAAACTCGAGGTACAACTATACAATGGGAGGGATGTTATTGAATAAGAGTACCCAGGAAAGGGACTTGGGGGTAATGGTGGACATGACAATGAAGCCGTCGGCACAGTGTGCAGCGGCCGCTAAGAGAGCGAATAGAATCAAAAAGGGTATTACAGCCAGAACGAAGGAAGTTATCCTACCGTTGTATCGGGCGATGGTGCGCCCGCATTTGGAGTACTGCGTCCAATATTGGTCGCCGTATCTTAAGAAGGATATGGCGTTAGTCGAGAGGGTTCAAAGGAGAGCAACACGTCTGATAATAGGTATGGAAAACCTGTCATATTCTGAGAGATTGGAGAAGCTGGGTCTCTTTTCCCTGGAGAAAAGGAGACTTAGAGGGGATATGATAGAGACTTACAAGATCATGAAGGGCATAGAGAGAGTAGAGAGGGACAGATTCTTCGAACTTTCGAAAAATAAGAGAACAAGAGGGCATTCGGAAAAGTTGAAAGGGGACAGATTCAAAACAAATGCTAGGAAGTTCTTCTTTACCCAACGTGTGGTGGACACCTGGAATGCGCTTCCAGAGGACGTTATAAGGCAGAGTACGGTACTGGGGTTCAAGAAAGGATTGGACAAATTCCTACTGGAAATGGGGATAGAGGGGTATAGATTGAAGATTACTGCACAGGTCCTGGACCTGTTGGGCCGCCGCATGAGCGGACTGCTGGGCACGATGGACCTCGGGTCTGACCCAGCAGAGGCATTTCTTATGTTCTTAAGTTGGTTTTAAGACATATATGTAGGAATGGGAGCAATATGTTGCAAGGAGCTGGTGGGAAACATAGAGGCTGGTGATGTTTGAGCAAGCTGGTAAGGCCTTAATTTTGACTTTATTTAAAAAAAATGCTATAAAGTACTATATTAATGACTCTGAGCCAGCTTCAAGCCATGTTTCCCAATAGGTCTGATAAATCACCTGGACTGGATGGTATATATCCCACTGCATACTGAAAGAACTTAAACATGAAATTGCTGAGCTGTTGTTAGTGATCTGTAACCTGTTGCTAAAATCGTCTGTAGTACCTGAAGATTGGAAGGTGGCCAATGTTATGCCGATTTTTAAAAAGGATTCCATGGGAGATCTGGGGAATTACAGACCGGTAAGCCTGACCTCAGTGCCAGGCAAAATAGTTGAAACAATTATAAAAAATAAAATTGTAGAACATATAGAGAAACATGATTTAATTAGATAGTCAGCATGGGTTCAGCTGAAGAGGTCTTGCCTCACCAATTTGCTTGACTTCTTTGAAAATGTGAATAAACATGTGGATAAAGGCGAGTCGGTTGATGTAGCGCAGGGGTCTCAAAGTCCCTCCTTGAGGGCCACAATCCAGTCAGGTTTTCAAAATTTCCCCAATGAATATGCATAAGATCTATGTGCATGCACTGTTTTCAATGTATATTCATTGGGGAAATCCTGAAAACCCAACTGGATTGCAGCCCTCAAGGAGGGACTTTAAGATTCCTGATGTAGTGTATCTAGATTTTCCAGAAAGCTCATGATAAAGTTCCTCATGAGAGGCTCCTGATAAAATTAGAGAGTTATGGGATAGGAGGCAATGTTCAATTGTGGATTAAGAAGTGGTTAGCGGACAGAAAACAAAATATAGGATTAAATGCCCTTTTTTCTCAATGGAGGAGGGTAAATAGTGTACCACAGGAATCTGTGCTGGGACCAGTGCTATTTAACTTATTTATAAATGATCTGGAAATTGGAACTACGAGCAAGATGATTAAGTTTGCAGATGACACTAAACTGTTCACAAAGTTATTAAAACGCATGCAGACTGAAAAACTGCAGGAAGTCCTTTATTTATTTATTTATTTTTCTATACCGTTCTCCCAGGAGAGCTCAGAACGGTTTACATGAATTTATTCAGGTACTTAAGCATTTTTTCCTGTCTGTCCCGGCGGGCTCACAATCTATCTAATTAGGTGACTTGCCCAGGGTCACAAGGAGCAGCATGGATTTGAACCCACAACCCCCAGGGTGCTGTGGCTGTAGCTTTAACCACTGCGCCACCCTCCTAATGGCACATGAAATTTAACGTGGATAAATGCAAAGAGATGAATATTGGAAAGAATAATCAAAATCATAGTTACTGGATGCTAGGGTCCACCTTGGGGGGGGGGGGGGGTCAGAGATCAAGAAAAAGATCTGGGTGTCATCGTGGACAATATGCTGAAACTTTCCACCCAATGTGTGGCAGCAGCCAAGACAGCAAGCAAGATGCTAGGAATTATCAGAAAATGGATGGTAAACAAGACTAAGAATGTTATAATGCTTCTGTATCACTCAATGGTGCAACCTCACTTTGAGTATTGTGTTCAGTTCTGGTCTCCTTATCTCAAAAAAGATATAGCAGCACTAGAAAAGGTTCAAAGAAGAGCGACCAGATTGATAAAAGGGTTGGAACTCCTCTTGTATGACGTAAGACTAAAGAGGTTAGGGCTCTTCAGCTTGGAAAAGAGACAGTTGAGGGGGAGATATGATTGAAGTACAAAATCCTGAATGATGTAGAATGGGTAGAAGTGGATTGAATTCACTAGAGAATAGTTAAGCTCTGCAATGCATTGCCAGAGGATGTGGTTTAAAAAAAAAAAAAAAAAAAAGTTTTGGACAAGTTCCTGGAGGAAAAGTCCATAAACTGTTGATGAGATATACATGGGAGAAGCCACTGCTTGCCCTGGATTGGTGGCATGGAATGCTGCTATTTGGGTTTTTGCCAGGTGACTTGGATTGGCCTCCGTGAAGAAAAGATATTGGGCTAGATGGACCATTGGTCTGATCCAGTAAGGCTATTCTTATGTTCTTATTATATGTTGGAGGGGGTTCCCTAAGAAGGGATCATTCCTCCAGATATGGTGGAAAAGTTAAAAAAAAAATTTTGGAAACATCATTCAGAAGGGAGAGTACACTAGGAGGGAAACTAATTTTGTTTGTGGAATAATTAATTATGGGTCCTTTTTACAAAGCTGCAGTAGTGAGTACTGGCGCAGCAAATGCAATGCAGCCTATAGGAACTGAATGGGCTGTATCACACTTGGGGCTCTATGAAGAAGATTGGATGGCCCAGCAAGCATGGAAATTGATTTCTTTCTGCTTTATGGTGGTCTGGTATGACTTAGCAGCTCACTGGCACCAGGTGGACAGGCCTCCATGTCATGAGTGCATGATGGGCATTAATTAGTGCTGTTGAAAAAAAAACTTACAACCATTTAGAATGAGAAGAATGAGCGCTTTGAAGAGAGAATACTGCTTTTGTTGAATGTATGTAGAAATGTAGTATGGCAGATGGAATGTGCTGGGAGGGAGGGGAGAGAAGTGGGATTCTTTGCTGTGGATCTTACATTACCCTGTGGATATTTGAACCATCCAAATGTGCAAGGACCAGAACATTATGAGAAGTATCTGAGGGATGGTGGAGAATGGAGAGGATGATTTCTCATTAAATATAATGTGGTTCTTGTATTAATATGGTTTGTTCTATGATACTGTAAGAGAATGAAAATAAAATTATTAAAAAAAAAAAAAATCCAAAACCTTGCATGTTGGTGGTCTACTGTAGAAGGAATCATATCTCTAGGAAGAGAGGGCACTGCTCACCTCCTCTGCTGCATTCTCTCTTCCTCTGGTATTCGGAATGAGTAGCGGCGTTTATTGTTCATGTTTCTCACCATCTGTTTCCGGCTATTGTCTGAAGTCTCAGGAACTACCAGCTCATCTCCCTCTGGGAAACAAAGAGAGTTAGAAGCAGCTGCCAGTATTCTGCAATCTTTGTGAGGTTATCAATAGAAAACTAGTAAGAGCCAAGAATGTGTTCTGTCCAAAATTAATTAATGTTTTGCATATGAGATTATCTGAAACTTATATCCATTGTCAGAAACAAGAATTGATTTTTAGTTAACAATTGTTTTCCTTATCAATCATATATTTGTTTTAAAATAATTGTCTTTATATGTGTTTTATGTGCAGTATGATAAGATCTGTTCATATTATTTTTGTATGTGTAAAAAATATCTATATTTATAATTGTTTCATCAATGTGAATTCATACCCATGATGGTGTATGCCGAAACTTGGCCAAGTAAGGTGATTCTTATATCCAGTGACTGATTTTATTTTCAATAAGGAGAAATTAGGTCTTACCTGCTAATTTTCTTTCTTTTAGTCCCATCAAACCAGTCCTGAAATTGTGGGTTATGTCTGTTGCTCTATAGGGGATATCATGCAGCATGATGTCATCAGTATTTTGAATGCTAAAGCAATGGAACAAATGATTTCTTCTTTTAAGTAAATGTTGTACCAATAGCATATATCTTCAGCCCTGAGAAAGTCTCCATAAGGGTAAAACAAGGAGAGTAAGAGGGAAAGGACTTAGACTATTCCAATTATTCCTCTACATGTTCTCACTTGCAGATATCTTCATTTATTCTGACAGGAAGGTTAACCCTAACTAGTACACCCTGAGTTAATGGCTCAATTAGCTTATTCAGTACAGAACCTGAAAGTTGCAGCTTCTGAAATACTAGGGAGGGATTTTGGACTGGTCTGATGGAACTAAAGGAATGAAAATTAGCAGGTAAGACCAAATTTCTTCTTCCTTAGTGTCTTCACCAGACCAATCCAGAATCTGTAGGATGCAGCAAAACAGTGCCTAGATAGGATCTCAAAATCTGCTCAAGTGCAAAATATGCATATGCTGGAACCTATACCTGCAAAAAACCATGTAAATGCAAAAGGAAATATCAATATGAGACTGTACAGACACATTGGAAGCTCTGCTGTGAATTGTAACTGTGACAAAAAAACATGGTTGGGAATGAGTCAGCAAACTTCAGAAGAAGCAGTACTAATGATATAGGAAACAAATTTAGCACTAATCCGTTTGGAAAGAGATGTTTTGAATAGAGAAAAAAAACTCCAGAGGGCTCCTAAATGGAAACAAGATTCCTTAGATTATAAAGAGGTATCACGAAGAACTACTAGAGGATGAGTTTACTATTACTTTTGCCAAGTGCTTAAGAGAGTGGTCACAAACATCATACATAGAAAACAGCACAAGTACATAGAAACATGATGGCAGATAAAGGCCATATGGCCCATCCAGTCTGCCCATCTGCAGTATCCACTTTCTCCTCAAGAGATCCCATGTGCCTGTCTTTGTCTCCACCAGAAGGCTATCTCATGCATCTATTACCCTTTCTGTCCTCTCATTCTGGAGCTTCCTTTCAAATTTATGCCACATCGGTATTTAAACATCTCCCCTCTCCTGCCTTTCCTCCAAGACATACATATTGAAATTTTTAAGTCTGTCCCCATGCGCTTTATGATGAAGACTAATGACCATTTTAATAGCCTTCCTCTGGACCTATTCCATCCTATCTTTTTGATGATGTGGTCTCCAGAACTGTACACAATATTCTATATGAGGTCTCACCAGTCTCATACAGCAGAGGTTCCTAACACATAATATACATACCGTTGTTATGAGGTATGCAGCGCTGTAAGTCTCTTGCTCTGCTGCCATTGCAGCCACCACTGTTATCATCGTCTTCTCTCCTCTACCCCTGGACTAGCAGCGTCAGCTCACCATGTGCTTTAACTTCCCACACACAGATACCAGTAGTGTTAGTGTACCGATTCTGTCAGTCAGCCTTGGGGCCTCCGAGGAAAGATGGTTGCATCATCGGAGATGGGCCTGGCCTAGCAAAGGCCCCGAGGCAGTCTGATGAAATCGCTACACTGACTACTGGCAGCTTCGTGGGGAAAGTAAAAGCACTCGGTGAGCTGCTGGACATGGGGAAGGGAAGGGAAAGGTGCTCCTGGACTGGAGAAGGGAAAGGGATAAATAGAGGTGCTGCTGGACCTGGAGGAAAAGGAGAGGGAGAGAAGAGGTGCTGCTGGACCTGGATGGGAGATAGAGAAAGGAAATACTGTTGGACATGGGGGGTGGAAGGGAGAAGTGCTGCTGGACTGGAAATAGAGGAGGGAGGAGAGGTGCTGCTGAACCTGGGTGATGGAGGGGGAGAAGTGCTGCTTGACAGGGAGCAGAGGAGAGAGGAGAGGTGCTGCTAGACCTAGAGTGGAAGAGCACAGTGGAGAAGGAGAGAAAGAAAGAGAGCCCCGCTTGGGAGAAGAGAGGTGTATACTGGACTTAGGGAGGTAAACATGCAGATTGCAGGAGAGAACAAGGAACTGAGAGGGAGACAAGCAATCCAAAGGATAGGAGGTGTGAGCAGAAAAGAATATAGAGGTGATGCACAGAAATGGAAGGAGGATATGGACAGAGACACACAGGGAGAATGTTGGATGGAGAGTGGATGGGACACAGAAGGGCAACACTGATTACAAGGGTACAGAGGGACAAGGACATATAGAATAGATGCTGGACAGAATAGATAAGAATGTAGAGAGAAGGTGGATATGGAGAGAGAAGATATGTCAAATGGACAAGACATCTTGCAAAGACAGAAAAAAAATAGGGAAAAACAAAGACACACTATGACCAAAGTAATGGAAAAATAAAGTACTCAGACAACAAAGATAGAAAAAGTATTTTATTCTGAATTTATTAATTGGAGTGTGTCTGTATAGAAATCTTGAAGCAGTTCCATTCTTCTGTTTTCTCATTAGGTTTTGTATTAGTGTTTCAGGACCTGGTGTAATATTTATGACTAGTGTTTAGGCCCGTTACATTAACGGGTGCTAGAATAAATGTCTGTCTTTCTTTCTTTCTGTCTCTTTGTATGCCTCCTGTCTCTTTCTTCCTTTCTTTCTGTCTCTCTTCCTGTTCCCTGTCTCTTTCTTCCTGTCTCTTTCCCTCCCGCTGTCTATCTTTCTTTCTTTCTTTCTCTCCCACTGAAGGGAGATAGGTTCAACACAAATGCAAGGAAGTTTTTTTTCACCCAAAGGGTCGTGGACACATGGAATGCGCTACCGGAGGAAGTGATCAGGCAGAGTACGGTACAGGGATTCAAACAGGGATTGGACGGATTCCTGAGGGATAAAGGGATCGTGGGATACTGAGAGAGATGCTGGGATGTAACACAGGTATAGAAAGCTAACCAGGTAATAAGTATAGAAACCCAACAGGTCGTACATGTGCAAGACCGGAGGGTTAGGACTACGATGGGAAGATAGGACTTAAATGAGAAACCAAGATGGCAAGGGAGCCCCTTCTGGTGATGCAGACAGGTCGTGACCTGTTTGGGCCGCCGCGGGAGCGGACTGCCGGGCAGGATGGACCTATGGTCTGACCCGGCGGAGGCACTGCTTATGTTCTTATGTTCTATCTTTCTTTATTTCCTTTCTATCTTTTTTTCTATCTCTCTCCCTGCCCAGATCCTCACTGAAGCCGCCTTCCAGCTGTGCAAGCTAAGGGATCCCTTGCCCTTTCCTCAATCCAGCTGTGGCCAGTTGCCCGCACACACCTGCCTAGCTACAGAATGAGCAAATGCGTCCCGTCTCCCTTTTGGACCCCGTTTGCTCACCCTTGGTGCTGGATCACCGCCTGATGCTGCTCCGCAGGAAGCTCGTGAACTGCTGGGCCATGGCGAGCCAAACCGAGCCCCAGCACGCACTTCTGCACTCCTCTTCGCTTTCACTTTCTCCGGGGCAGGGGGGAGGAGGGCTCCTTTATTACTCGCTTGCCGAGGTGCTGGTGGCCCACCCCATCCATGTATTCTCTCTCTCCTACCTACCCTCCAAATGCCTGCTTCTCTCACCCACCCAAAGCCTCTCTCTCTAGTGGCTATCCCATGTTTTTCTTCTCCTCACCAACCAGACCCCAACTCCAATAAAGCTTATGCCCCCAAAATAGGACTAAAGCCTCTGCCTGAAACCTTTAACTTCCAAATGCTTAGTTTTGCTTTTTTCTTGTAACAAAGGTTTTCGCATACACGTCAGGTTCTGTGGAATACTTTTTCTTGTAGAAGTTCCAGGAAACCACAGGTTCAACTTGGAACGGGGGAGGGCACGTCCTCCCCAAAAATTGCCTGGCCTGTAGGTCAGGGGTTTCTCGGGCAGACCGCCACCCACTGCTGGTGGCTCCGTGCTCCATGCTTGCCCGCTGCGGCCTGCAGCCTCCGACAGCCATGGCGGCCTGCAGTCATCGGCAGCCGGCAGACGCCACGGCCTGCAGCCGCCGACAATCACCGTGACCTTCAGCTGCCGCGGCCTGCAGCCGCCGACAGCCGCCGTGGCTGACATCCGCCTTGGGGGAGAGAGAAAGAGAGAGAGATTCGCGTGCATGCGCACTCCTACCTATGGTACCCTACAGCGCACGGAAAACGGGAGCATGCAGGTGGGAGTGCGCGGCTTAGGGTTTTATTATATTAGGTGCATTCTTTCACAAATAAGGTTGTTGCTCTTTGAGTCCAGGAAGTTAGAGCTGTTATGATATAATAAGGATCCATTTCTTTTTTTTTGCACAAGTTTGTTATAACATTAGACAGGGCTTTAGATATTTTGCAGTAACCGATATGTGTTGAGGTGAAAGAAGAGCCTGTTGATCTTGTAACTCCCAGCAAAATCAACAACCTCTCTGAGAGAGACAGGCTGTGACTGAGGGCAGGTGGAATGTGTGTGAGAGAACTTGCTCATAGTGAACAATCAGATTTCATGTTTTAATTTCCCAGAGAAAAGATGGTCACTAATAGCAACTTTCATGGAGATCTTCCTTTTCTCCTGTACTTATAAATAGAGACTATCTAAATGTCATTTTTCATTTTCAACAGTAAACTAAAAGAGACCCGGTGATTACCTATTAATTAAATCAAATATTTATAATCTCTCTCAGGAGTTGAGAAATCGAAGGGATTGTGAAGCAGAGAAGAATTAACCTCCAAAATTAGCCGCCTCCAGAGAAATAGCATCACAGCATAACAAATACCAGGATCATTTTCGTCCATTTTCACTGGTACTATATGGAACCGCTTTGCAGAAGAGGCCATGTGCTCAAAGAGGAAACCCATGCTGAAATCCATCAGTCCTCTACATGAGCCAAACATCCATCAACAACCAAAGTGCTAAAACTGGAAGCATACAAGCTTCTTCTGTAAGCTGCTGAAGCAATGAGCAAAGATACAGAAACTTCAACCAGAATGCCCTGAGTTTCCCTCGGGGGGGGGGGGGGGGGGGGCGTCAAGCTTGTAATATACATATATAGCCTGGTGTTGTGCCCCAAATGGCTCCAGAAGAATTAAAAAAGAAAAAGAGAATTCACTGCTGGCAACAAAGGTCAGATGAAACCTGAGCTCCCTAAGGAAAGTCATCAATAAGAAAGGTTCTTCCATCATCTGTAGAATGATTAAATATACTGGTTTAACAGTGGAGAATATGCACTGAAAAGATCTAAATAATGCTATAAACCACTGAAAGTCAGGTATCCTTATTACTCTTAAGCTCCAACTAGGAAGAAAAAGCCTTAGCCATTGGGGAGAGTAGATTGGGGGGGGAAGGGGGGTCTTAGACTCCTCTGAGTTACACTCCAACTCTAATCCAAACTATTTCTTCCATAATTTTTAAATTTTTATATGGAGCTCTAACTTTACACATCCAGTTCAAATGGAGCTCAGTTTTCCAATTGTCTCAGAAGCTATACAATTATCCCATTATCTTCTGCTAGAGGCTGGGAAATACTGTTGATATCATGCTGTATCCTTACAAAATATGCAGGACTTTTTTTTAACTTCTTTGTCTCCATCTGCTGGTTGATAGACATAACTGACAAGTTCTGGGCTGGGTTGGTGAGGATACTAAGGAAACAAAATATCACCATATAGTTGCTACTTGTGTTTTTTATTTGTGATTTACAGGAATGACTCATGCTTAAGCTGTTCTTGTTCTGCTACTGACCTTGACAAAATATAAAGATATTATTTAGAGATTCTTCCCCCCCACTTACCTGCCATCTTATTTTTGAAATATATTAACCTAACAGTCTCCAATCCTAAAAGGTTTAATGAACCTTCATTATTCAGTGCCCGCACCTGAATGAGAAAGCACATAATACAAGAGGATATTATTTCCTTTTAATTAAGTAGTCTTTGCTGGCTCATTTCTGTACATGATTATGTCACTATGCATAGTAGACAGTGACAGAGATAGGGAGTCTAAGAACTACATGATAGAGGCACCAACAAACTGAAACAAAGAAAATGAAAAAGAATGTTTGAGAAAAATATTCACCTGTAACAATATTAATTCATAAAACATCACAGCCCTTGAGAAGCTCTTATTTATGGCTTTGAACTGCTGCAGATAATATCAGCAGCAGGAGCCAAGGGTAGGGTTAGTTTACCAGTGTTATGTACCAACAAAACATCCCTTGAACAAATGGATCAAATAGGTGAGTATTGTGGGGGCATAAACATTGGACACAGAATGGAGAGAGGAAGGGGGCACTAACTTGGGACATAGGTGGGGAGGGAACAGAAAAGGAGAATTGTTGGGCATGAGTGTGTGAGTGAGAGGGAAAGAGATGGTGCACATGGGGAAAGGAATTGGGCATGGAGAAAGAGGAGTGAGGTAGAGATACATAGGGAATAGAAGGATGAGAGGGAGAAATGTTGGATATGGTGGTGGAGAGGGACCAGAGGGACAGATTGAAGGGGATGCAAGGGGGAGGAATGTTGGACATAGTGATGAAGGGAGAAATGTGGCGTGGTGTTGGAGAGGGGTGATAGAAAGAGAAATGGGCATGGGGCTGGTGGGCAGTGATGAAAAATGTAGCACATGATCTGGGGTATGAGAGAGGAAGAAAAGTTGGGACTCAGAGGGGCAGAGAGAGATGTTGGTTGGGGAATAGAATGAGGTCTGGAGGAGAGGAAGAAAGAAAGAAGGAAAGAAAGAAATATTAGATGCAGTCAGAAGAAGTGCAACCAGAGACTCTTGAAATCACCAGACAACAAAGGTAGGAAAAATGATATTATTTTCAATTTAGTGATCAAAATGCATCAGTTTTGAGAATTTATATCTGCTGTCTATATTTTGCACAATATTTGTCTATTTTTCTATAGTTGTTACTGAGGTGCATTGCATATTTTAAAGTCAGCTGCCTTGACCTCTTTGAATAAAACCCAAATATAAATATAAATGATAATTAACATTTTCTCTGTGTGCTTTGTGTTTTTAAATTTTGTGGTTACCATTATGTATTAATAAGATTATATTGTGTGGATATGAAAAATGGATGGAAGAAATTGCATTACTATTAGTACTATTATTATGGGGGTGGAGTAAGGGGCAGAGTTTGGGGTAGAGCTTGGGCAGGGATACTCGGTTGGTATTTGTTAGGCTTAGGGGGCACTTGTCTTGGAAAGGTTGAGAAACACTGATCTAGGCATTGCCAACAACTTATGGTTTATTCAAAAGCTGTGCCAAACGCATGACATGAAGGTCAATATGCCAGTTACCTTCTTGAGAGGAATTGTCTGAATCCATTCCATTGAGTTCACATCAAAGACATCAACTGCATTTTCACTGTACATAGACAGATATGGTGCACCGTAACCTGGGGAAGTATAAAAAGACACCCACATTCATCACTGGCACAAATCACTATAAAATGCTTTTATCTGTGCTTAAACTACCTGAAAGTTTTATAGGGAGCCTTATTAGCCAAATATTTTAGCAATGTGCTCCAAGGCTCTAAGGCTGAGATTTACAGATACACTGTAAAGGAAGAGGACAAAACAAGCAGTTACCTGCCTCTGCTCTAAATTGTATGTCAGAAATAGCAAAATGGATACCCAGAAGTATGTAGCCTGAGATTAGTGCAGTTATCTCTCAGCAAGGACTGCTACTAGTTTGGTTTGCTTAACCCTCCCCCCCCAACAAACAACAATTGCCTGCTATCTTTCTACTTGCTGTCTTAGACTTACTTTCTTTGAACTTTTCTGTTCTGCTTTTGGGGGGTTTCTTTTTCTTTAAGATTGTCTCTCTTTATTATTTCTCAACTATTATTTGCTAACAAACTGGAGAAATTCACCATTAAAACTCTTTGAAAAATGTTTAAAAATCAGCTTAAAAGTATGAAGGATTAAGCAATGATTGGGTGGTGAGGTAGTTGGAGGGTTTTCTCTCCTTTTTTGCCCCTCCATGTCTCTGAGCTATCCTATCATACGTAAAGCTGGTATTGATACACTTTTCTGTTTTTGAGGGTTGTGTTTTTGGTTATATATATTGAAGACTTTCACAACCTATTATATATCTTGAAGACTTTCACAATCTATTATATATCTTGTGATATTATTCTTGTACCCTGAGATATTTTCTGACTAAGGCTGGATTGAATAGGCATTCCTCTGGCCGGCCTTCATGCCAAAGGTACAGGGGAGGCGGGGTTGCCAAGAGGTTGGGCAACAGCGGCATGGAGGGAGCGGGGATCTTTTCTGCTGGCGGGGGTGGGGGGGAGGGTGTTTGGTTGTCTGGGGGTGGGCGGCGGGAGGGAATTGGCATCCCTGCTACCAATCTTCAATTTGGGGGTCTCTTTTTTTTTTTTTTTAAATTTGTGTGTGGAAGGGGGGGAGAGGGGTCTGAGCTGTCAAACCTCCTTACTTTTTCTGTCAGTGCCTGAACCAATCAGCTCTCAGGCACTGACACCTGAGATGCACTTTTTACAGTGCCAGCATAGTCGGACCAGTTGCTGATTTTTGGTCACCGAAAGCTGATGCCATGCTTGGAGCTTTACTTGATAATGAAGAATCACCCGGCGTGCTCGTTTAAATATTAATAAGCCCATATACTTCCCCCTCTGAATCCGCGGTTTCAGCATCCGCAGATTCGGTTATTCGTGATTTTAAACCAAAACAACCATTTTCATTTTTGGGGCAATTTTAAGCCCTGTAAGCCCCCCCTTAAGCCTTACCTGGTGGTCTAGCGGGTTTTTGAGGCAGGAGCGATCTTCCCATGCTCCTGCCCCGCGCAGATCGCTCACAGGATAAGGCTACCTTGAGCTCCTGTAGTCTCTCGAGAGTACGACGGGAGCTCAAGGCAGCCATTTCCTATGAGCGATCTGCAGGAGCGATTGGGGCAGGAGAGTGGGAAGATTGCTCCTGCCCTGAAAACCCGCTAGACTACCAGGTAAGGCTTAAGGGGGGGCTTACAGGGCTTAAAATAGCCGAGGGAAGCAGGGGTTAGGGGCAGAACCAGCCCAAATATTATTTGTGGTTTTTCAATAGTCGCAGGCCAGCTTTGCCCCTAACCCTCATGGATACGGAGGGAGAAGTGTATTCTTGGCAGAAAGTGCTAGGAAGCTTGGAAAAGACCACGGTAAGCCATTTTTTGATAATCTGCTGCTAAAATACATGCATGCTAAACCTGCTGGAACTGGTTCAGCGACCACGTTAAAGGGCACATTGTTTTGAGAATCTGGGCCTGAGACTGCTGCAGGAGGTTGCAGCTGCTATTTTGTAATCGAGAATGGTCTGAGCAGCAGTTCCTGCTCAGGTCATTCCCAGTTCCAAAACGACCCCACAAAGCTGCCATGGGACGTCGTGGCTGCCTTTTTCTCAGCAAGAAGGAAGGAGGTAGGTGCAATTTGGGATGCTCCTGCCCCAAAGACACCATTACACTACCAGGGCCTTTACAAAGTAGGCCCAGGGTAGGCTTACTACCCAGGGGCGAGGGGAGGAGGGCAAAATGGTGGACGGCATGGAGGAGATGTGCTGTCTGTCAGGGGGGATGTGGTGAGGATGGTAGGGGGCAGGCCTGACGTTTTAGGTTTTCACCAAAATGCAAACTCAAACCCAGATTTCGTGTTGTTTTGGTGCCAAATCTAAAACAAAAACTGAAATCTGGTCGACCTCTAGGGCAGCCTACAAGAAAATTAGTGTGTATGTGTGGGGGTGGGTTCTCCTTTTTCAGCCTTTATACTCGAGATTAATTGGTCACAAAGATCTTTGCATTAAAATCTCAGTACACCTAACCAATATTCTTCAATTGTATACTACCTTGTTCTTCCTATAGGAAAGGTGGTATATCAAATGTAATAAATCATAATGTAGTAAATAATTTTGATATTCATCATTCTACAGCTATACTATCAAAGTGACTTTTCTTCAGGATAACTATTATGCCCTAGTCCTAATGTAGATCATACGGAGGCTTACAGCTTGCTCATCAGTTTCCAAGTCTGCAATGAAAAAGAAGTTGAAACAAATAGGAGGTAGATGAAATTAAATATGCTACCTGGATTATACATCATCCAATTTATTTCCACTCCCACTAAGAATAAGAGACCAAGAATAGATGAATTACAGTATACTCTGATAGACTATGGTTTGTGACACAGACACCCAATATCCCAAAGGAAAAATTAGGGTGTTTTTTTTTAACTCCTTGCTCTCAATTTAATGTTAGATATAAAATTTCATTTTAAGGGAAATTTTCAAATTTTTCACATATTTGCAATGCTCACAGGTAATTTCTTCCCATCAATTTTCAAAGTAAAAGCACGTGCAAACTTTCATTTTGAAAATAACCTAGGGCAAACATATCTGCACACTTACTGCACATACATTTTAATGTGGAAACTTTTTCTGAGTTCAGTAATGTGCTTGCTTTTGAAAATTCAGAAGTACAGAAATATTTCCAAACTTGCACCCGTATTGCCACTTGGAATGTTTAGCCCTACAGCAGGTAAAATTACATGCATGATGCCACAATGCACAGAATCTCCTCCTTTATACGGAGAGTATTCTGACCCTTATTATCCCCACTGACAAATAATTTTTAGCAGGGAACTAGTGAAAACAGTATGCAACACTTTTGAACTAATATGAGGTAGCCTCATTGTGAAAAATATTGATGTATATTATTTAGGTAAACTTCAGATTTCAATTAAACCAAAAACTATTCTATACACAGTTTTCTTACACTATAACAATGATTAAAAGTTCAACAAAACCTTCTTTAGTAATATCTGTGCTACATCATGATATGACATGCAACTGAATTTAGCAGAATGGTATATATATAATCTGAATGACATGTTATTTCCTACACTAACTGTTAAATAAATTCATGTTTCTTCTGATGGAGGGGGAAAGAAAGGACTTACAGCATGAAGATGGAGATGCAGGCCACATCAGTTCCTGTTGTCTTGACCTTCGACCCTGGCAGTCAATATAAACCCCCACGCTGCTAAAACACAGCAGGTACTCTTTATTTGAGATTTCGACTGCACAGATGGCATCCGTGGGCTGTTGCGTGATGAATGAAAGTGTATGGTCATCTGGGTGCAGCAGGCTGTAGGGGTTTCCCTCTGTATGCAAGGGGTACTTCATGAAACCTGACTGAAACCCCACACAGAGCCGTTCGTTAAAGATGGCCATCCATTGTACATTGCCTGGGACTTGGATCTCCTTGATCTTTTTGTGCCGTGTCTTGCTCTGATTAAGTTCATAACAGAGAACTTGTCTTTTCATGGCTACACACAGGCAGCTCAGTGTTCCATGGCGCACTTGCCCCGATGTGATAGTCTGACAACCTTTAGTTTCCACCAGTTTGAAAAATTCAGTCTCTCGCCCATCAAGGGCTGCCATTGGGAAAAGCCGCACATGCCGGTTCCGGCCTGAAATCACAGCAATCAGGTGTGCACTGGGGATGAGCTCAACTTGGTGAACCTTTTTATTGTCACCAACCCGGATAATCTCTACAAAACAGGATAAACCAATTAAAGATGCTTATGAGGGTTGGATTTAGAACAGAAACTTATGCAGACATAATTTGTTAAGTTAGAGCTCAAGAGGGACCAGCAAGATATGTTGGGTCTAAGTTTGGGAGCTGTTATAAAAGGAGCAAAAAAAAAAAAAAAAATCTCCTGGTTATTTGAAGGCTCTTGGCATCAGGATCCCTCTGATTCAGAATGAGCTGGAAGGGCCAAGGAATAAAAGCAAATTGTCATTGTAGAAAAAAAAGAAAAGAATTACGCACTACATACACTTGGCAAGATGTAAACAAAGTGTTACAAGAAAGAGTAAACTTGGAAGAAAACTGGAGCCAGCCTATTGTCAGTGTGGGAATTCAAGGTTTAATTTCTTGATCTTCATGGGAGAAACCCAGACAACTGTGTAACAATGACTTCTAATGGTGTATATGTACCATGTTCCAAATATCCTCCCCCAAACACTATGGTTTGTCACCCCTGGTTGGGGTTGAAACAACTTGCACTAGAGGTGGGCAATCTTTGCCCCTACACAGGCACCACTGTGGTCAAGTGGCACTAGCATGCACTATGGGCGACTGCCTTGACTGGACAGTCCTTTATCTAATGGGATACTGTCATTTAGCTGACTGCATGACTAAGAAATCTTCTTCATAACCTGAAAAAGAATTACACTAAGCACTGCATAAGAAAGAGGGCAGCCCTTTAATTGTAGCAGAGAAAAAGCCAAGAGAGTCTGTCTTTCTAGGGTGATCCCCACTCCTCCCTACAGGGCACAATTTTGCCTACGATTAGTTCAGAGTAAGAGAGGTTAAAAATGAGGCATAAGCTTCAATTATGACCTCAACTGGCCACTGTTGTAAATAAGAAGCTGGAATTGATGGCCCTTTGGTGCTTATGTACTTGAGCTGGGAATCCAAAAGAGCAGAAGAAAACTCCCAGGTTCCCAAAATATAGAACCATTTTTCTTTTTGGTCCTTTACGGAAAATAAACTCAAATTCCAGATATTAATATTTGGTACTTTGTTATACAGGGTCAACCAAAAGTTTGTATACAGTATTTATTCATTATTTCTTTTTAGTTTACAGGTGACACGAATAACATTTATGTGACGATTTTGTTATCAGTTATATCATTTCGTTTTTACTGTACTTGATCATTGTTCAGTAGTGCATTATATTTATTCAGTATCTGTACAATAAAAGAAATAATGAATAAATACTCCCCACTATGAAACCTCTAAACCAACAAATACTAACACCCAGTACTCCTTATGATTCACTCCCACCCTAGACATTACATACAATACTTCCTGTGTTATACCTCACCACGAGACCTCCTGATCCCCAATCTCTGCATGCAATTATAAATAGTGCCAGTTACATGTGTAAATTAATTGGCAAATTAGTTGCTAATTGGTACTAAACCGAAAATCACCAATCACTAGTGTTAACTGGCACTAATTTCCAGTTTCGCACAAAACTTAAATTATTGCACGTGTGTTTGATGTGTCAAGTGGTATTTAGATGGCAACTCTGGCTGTGAAGAACTAAGGCTGGTAACAGGCAGACTTGTAAAGTCTGTGTCCCATATACAGGAATCTGGTTTAGAATGGCCTGGAGAGGACTTCGACAGAAACTCCAGTAATCTGAACATGAGGACAGTGCTAAGCAGATTTTTACAATTTTAGGTCTGCAAACGACAAGTTGGTTTGGATAAGCTGGAATGAGCTTTGACAGCAACTTTAGTAGTTGGAACCCAAAGACAATGCTGGGGTAGATTACTATAGTCTATGTTCTAAAAATGCCAAAGAAATACAATGATCAAGTAATCACATTCATTGTTGGTTCAATCATGAATTGATAATGAGTGAGACTGTTGTGCAGAGTGGATGGACTTAGTCACAATTCTAGAAACTAAGTACAGAGAAACTATAGCTCATAATTGCAAAGGATGTAAATGTGGGAAGGTTGAAGGCCTGCATGCTATGATCCTAGAGTACTACCATTTTAGGCCTTATCTTCAACATTGCTTCTTACAAGACCAACACTTAAGCCAACATCCAAACCCCCATATAGGTTTAACTTGACTAGATTGTAAACTGCTACATGTGCACTTATACAATGCTTTTTATACGTGGCAGTACTACAGAATAGAGAATGACATGGTGACAAAATTCATCACCGTTCCTGTCCCCGCGGATAACCGCGGGAAATAATCCCATGTCATTTTCTAGTGTCTATTTCAACCTCAGTCCTTCTACACCAGCATTCTTCAAAGCAAAGCTTGCGGGTCAGTGGTTGTGGCCATTCATACTCTGATTCTTCCCTCTTTCCTTAAAGAATGACATGAAGATGGTTTCCTGCGGTTATCCGTGGGGACAGGAACGGTGATGAATTTTGTCACCGTGTCATTCTCTACTACAGAATGAAAGATTAGGTTTCTTACCTTTGCTAATCTTCCTTCTTGTAAATCTCCTCTGAAGGCTGAAAACTAGGGTTCTTGCATCCTCTCCAGCCTTGGCTGCAGGGCTCACAAACAAATTTTGTTCCCTCCCTCTGAGTATAACTCCCTGGATACTTCCCATGATGCTCAGTTGGTAGCAAAGCCAGGTAGATCTAGCACAAACAGGAAACACAAGAAAAGAGAGAGAGGGGTACGGGGACTCCCTGCTACAAGTCAATTCTGCTCATGATAAACAAATACATAACTAACAAATACCATCAAGGCCAAAATTTATTGAACAAGAAATGGAAACATTTATAAACTGCAAAACAGCATAACTGTGCACTAAAGGAGCTACAGCCTGAGGATCAGAAGGGGCACCACTCAGGGACATTTCTAACCCCTTAACCTTATATCAAAGGACACTCCCATGATGCTTAGAGGTCAAAGACAAAAATCCAGCTTACCAATTACTGAATAGGCGACCTGCGAATCGGACAGAATAGAAGGGTGGGTGTTCAGCCTCCAGAGGAGATTTACAAGGAAGATTAGCAGAGGTAAGAAACCTAATCTTTCATTCTTGTACAATCCCTCTGGAGGTTGAACACTAGGGATGTATCAAGGCAGTCCCACCTTTGGGGGTGGGGGCCCGATGAACCCGCAGTCAGAATAGAAGCCCCAAAAGCTATATCATGCATAGCCATCACATCAAGTCGGCAAAACTTGGGAAAGGAAGAAAGAGAGGCCCAAGTGTCCGCCCTATCAATCCCATCAGGCGAAACCGCAAGAGATCCAGCCCAAGAGGAAGCCAGATCTCCGTTAGAGTGAGCCTTCGCCCCAAGGGGAGGCGTCTCTCCCTCCCACTGACACAGAGGCAGTGGAAACGTCCACATGGGTCCATCTAGAGATCGGAGCCTTGGACGCAGGCCAACCCCAGCTTGCAGAGCTCATCAAGAGAAAGAGATGGTCCGAAAGCAATCGTGGCCACCAGGCATCTCAAAAGGAGACACTGCCCATCCAGAGACCGTAAAGGACGGTCCTTAGATGTGGAGCCAGATGGAACAAAGGCTGACAGCCGCACTTCCTGGTTAACATTGACAGAGGAAACCACTTTTGGGAGAAAGGAAGGCACTGTCCCTCTAAATAACCACAGACTCCATTAAGCAGAGGAAAGGATCTCTGCACGACAAGGCCTGAAGCTCCGACACTCTCTGTGCAGAGGCAACTGCAACAAAGAAAATTGTCTGGATGGAAAAATCCATCAGAGAAATCCC
Organism: Geotrypetes seraphini; assembly: GCF_902459505.1. Classification (NCBI taxonomy): domain Eukaryota; kingdom Metazoa; phylum Chordata; class Amphibia; order Gymnophiona; family Dermophiidae; genus Geotrypetes; species Geotrypetes seraphini. The sequence goes on along the minus strand of NC_047086.1, from coordinate 345,368,877 downwards.
ATCCAGGGATTCAAATGGCAGATGAGCCAGAGAGCGGAGAGAGTTAGATTCTAAATAGGATAAGGCAGTCGCAATGGAGACCTCAGCCTCTCTGCCCCCCACCCCCCCGCAAGAAGCGGATAATGTCCAGGTAAGACGCCAGCAAACCTCTGAGAGAAGAGGGACCCAAACACAAAAGTCCCGCAATCTGGACCCAGAGAGAAGAAACAGCCAGACGCTTCCTGAGGCCAGCCTGCAGGAAGTCCAGAGCATGTACCACCAACTGTGCCAAGGGATCCACTTGTACCCCCGCACACTAAACCGGAAAGCCCCTCCTGGCTTTCGTGGAAGCCGACACCATGAATTACCTCATGCTCTGAAAGAGCAAAGTGAAGACTGCAGATGAGTAGCCCCTAGTTGTCAAGGCCACGCGGTCAAGCGCCAGGCTGGAAGACCAAAGCACTCTGTATCTTGAAGCACTAGCGGGCCCTTCATGAACAAGCTCCGTGGTAAGACGCAAACGAGGTCTGCCTACCAAGGCCTTCTAGGCCAGACTGGGGCCACTAGGAGTACTGAATCTTCGATGAGAGACCACCCGGTACAGAACGCACCCTATCATAGGCCATGGGGGAAATACATACATAAGTTCTCCCCCTCCACTGGCCACTGTTGAACCAGAATGTCAAGCTCTTCGCTGCCAACCTCCCATCGGCGGCTGAAGAACCTATCTGCCCTCCGGCTCCCCGAGGACACCATCAGATCGAAGACGGGACGGCCCCACCAGTTAACAGTAGACTCGAATGCTAGCCTGGACACGGACAGTCCCTCAGTCCAGAATCTGAAGACTCAGGAAGTCTGCCTGAACGTTGTGTACTCTGGCCACATGAGCCTTGGACAAGGCCACCAGATGCCTTTCTACCCAGGAAAAGAGCATTTGAATCTCCAAGCTAAGCAGGGGACTCCTAATGCTTCCCTGATAATTGACATAGGCAACAGCCATCACAATGTCAAAGAACACACAGATGGCCTTCCGAAGGAGACACCGTCGAAATCTCAGCAAAGTCAGACGGATCGCTCGCAGCTCCAGTCGATTGATCAACCATCTGCTCTCCAATGCACTCCACTGGCCCTAGACTGGCACAGATCTGCAAACTGCTCCCCAACTGGAGAGACTCGTGTTCATTGTCAGGGCACCCAGACCAAGACTCACAGAGGAAGGCCTCTGTTCAGAGTAACAGGGGTCAACCACCATAGCATGCCACAGCTTGCCATCGCCAACCAAGGCAACTGCACCCCAGTGCATCCAGCTGAGGATTCCACTGATTCAGAAGGGACAACTGAATAGGACAGAGGTGAGCTCGTGCCCATGGAAACACAGCCATGGTCTCCACCACGAGACCCAAAACCTGCAGAAACTGCCAGGTCGTTGGGACTGGAACTGCTATCATGACACTAATGGCATTCCGAAGCTTGAGCCTCGTGGATTCCGGCAGGAACACCTGATTCCAGCCCACGTGGAACCGGACTCCCAGGTACTCCAAGTCCTGCGTCGGCTTGAGATGGCTCTTCATGAGACTCTCCAGCAAATGCACCACCTGGAGAACTGCCATTCAGCCTTCCTCCAGCGAGGGGGCTCTGATCAGTCAGTCGTTGAGGTATGGATGTACTAGCACACCCAGCAAGCGCAGATGGGCATCCACCACCACCATGACTTTGGTGAAGGATCTGGGTGCCGATGCCAGCCTGAAGGGCAGTGCTGCGAACTGGAAATGTCTCCCGAGTATGTGAAATCTCAGGAACCTCCTGTGATCTGGAAAATCGGGATGTGGAGGTACGCTTCCATGAGATCCATGGAAGCCACAAACTCCCCGGGCGCCACTGCGGCCACAACGGAATGCACTGTTTCCATCCGGAAATGCGGAACTTGCAGGAAGGCATTCATTGCCTTCAGGTCCAGAATAGGTCTGCAATCTTCAGAGTCTTTCTTCGGCACGATGAAGTATCTCCTGGAGCCCAAGTCTCCTTTTGGAACAGGCTCTATGGCCACCAGATCCAGTAAGTAGCGCACTGTGGCTCGTACCTTGCTGGTTCTGTCCAGATTTCCCATAGAAGACAGGAAGAAGCCCGTTGGAGGTCGGAAAAACTGCAGGCAAAGGCCCTCCCTGAGCACCTCGTGGACCCATGGGTTTGAAGTTATTTTCTGCCATTCTGGAAGGAAAGCTGAAATCCGCACCCCCATCCGGGAGGGGGGGGCGCCAGATACCTGGCGTTATAATTTTCTCATAGGAGGAACAGAAGGACGGTAGTTGGAAGAATGTTGGTGTGCTGTACCTCCAAAGCAAGCTCTGGAGGGAGCTCCGAAATGCTGTCCTGTCACCGGGATCACAGTGCGTCGGTAGGGATGAATATTTGCCCATCCCACATCCCTGGGTGGACGAGGTTTAGAGCCAGGGAGCACCTCAGGCTTATGGTCCTGAACACTGGCCATCAGGTCATCCAAACCCTGGCCAAACAAGAGCGAACCTTTAAAAGGTAACCTGCTCAGTGTAGCTTTAGACGAAGAAGCACCCGACCACTGGCAAATCCACAGCATTTGCTGAGCGGAAACTGAATAAGCTCCCAGCTTAGTTAAAAACTTTCAAGATGTCATAGTGTGTGTCTGCCAAATAATTCACCCCAGAGACCAGGAATTTGAGGTCACGAAGGACAACCTCCTCGGGATCTAGACGGAGCTTGGTGTGATATGCCCGGGGCACAAAGGAAGTGGCCGCCACAGCTCGCATTATCGCCGTAGCAGAAATAAAAAGACACTTGAGAACAAAATCCACTATTCTGTCCTGAACATCCTTCAGGACAACCCCTCCATTCGAGGGTAAAGAGGTATGCTTAGAGACCTGAGCCACAGCCAAATTCACCTTTTGCAGGACCAGGTGCTAGATGAATTCCAATGCCATGGGATACAACTTTTCCATGATCCTAGTGCATTTAAGAGGACCATCCGGGAACTCCCAGACCTCTAACAGCACTTCCACCAAAACCGCATTGTCCGGCAAGAAGGTAGAAAGCGGTGCTTAGAACTTATGACTGGACATTTTGCCTAAACTGTGTGGTCTGAATCCAGGGTCCGTGATCACCGTGACCCAGAAATAAGGTTGGGCAGGTGGTTAGTTTTGAAGAACCTGGCGATTTTACAGGTGAGGGGACCAGGGCATGCAGGGAAACCACCGAAAATCCCGATTTTAGCACCCCCCAAAATTGCCAAACTCTGGGGCACACAGACACAACTGAGACATGTGCTGCAATGCAATTCAATGGCAGCCAGCAATACACAGTGCAAGCAATGAGATCAGTACCTCAGAAGCTGATAAAACTGGATTTTCAGGTCTTCTGACTGCTTCACCTTCCCTGTCACCGCAGATAATGACCACCAGGACCCCTCAGGGAAATTAGGGAAGATACGCAGTCCGGTTCTGATCCCGGCGTACCTCCACGGAACCGCAGCAGCCTGCGCTCTACCCCTTAGCGGACGAACCCGGGGTGAGATGGCTCCCAAACTGGAGACCCAATCCGATGTGCAGGCTGTCTAGGGGGCTTACTGCAGTTTCAGCTATCAGGGCACCCCCCAGAAGCAGACAATATTTAAGTAAAAGTCTGCTATCTCCCACCGACGGAACACTCCCACAGAGTGAATCCACAGCACTTGCGCAATATTCACGTTAAGAACAAATTAAAAGACTAGAAATTGAAAAATAAATCACGAAAGAATCCAGCAGCAAGGCTGCAGGAACAAACTGAGCATCATGAGAAATATCCAGGGAGGTATACTCAGTGGGAGGGGACAAAATTTGTTTGTGAGCCCTGCAGCCAAGGCTAGGAGTGTTCAGCTTCCAGAGGGATTGTACAAGAAATGATGGTTAGTGATAGGAGTCCGAACTATACATCCTTAGAAGTCTCATACTTAGTCCACACCTCTCAAACTTGAAGTACACCATGTTTCCTTTATTGACCACGATTATATCTTTCATCTATCTGCTTCAACTGTGTTATCCATATAAATTTTGGAAGTTGTTAGATATTTAGAACTGTATGCTCCAAGTTACGGAAAAGGGTTAAAATTTAGGGCAATCTATGCCCTTCCTTCACAGTACAACCCAGGTGATACCGTTAGTTCACCCTTAATGCCTTGTGTCAAAAAAGAGAGCTTTTCAATGCATTTTTTGCCCTCAGAGATGCCACCAGAAGATCACAATATCATATCTTCTGGTTTTATGCACCCAATCGTCATTGGGTCAATATATAGTGTGTGTATAACTTTCTTATTATTTTTCAATTATTTTAATTTTAAGACAATAAATATTTTAAAGGAGTTTTTCATAAATTGAATACTTAGCTGACTGGTGGTTGGTGGTTAGCAAGGGATTAATGAGCCAACATGTTTCACCCTTAGAAACATGTTGGCTCATTAATCCCTTGCTAACCACCAACCACCAGTCAGCTAAGTATTCAATTTATGAAAAAGATATGATATTGTGATCTTCTGGTGGCATCTCTGAGGGCAAAAAATGCATTGAAAAGCTCTCTTTTTTGACACAAGGCATTAAGGGTGAACTAACGGTATCACCTGGGTTGTACTATAGATACCTGGTCCTTGTAAAAAACCCACTTCACTATATATAGCCAGATACACTACTTCCTTCACAGTAAACATAATGTAAAAATAATATGTTGAACACTGGGTGCTTCTGGCGAAACAGGCTTTTGAAACGCATATTACTTTTTCTTACCATCTTTGGTGACATGTACAACAAAGAGCCCTTCTTCATTCCCTAGAGCTATCCGTTCGTGATCTAAACCAGGAAGAGAAAAAGTTAAGATTCATCACTTTGTCATAGATGGTAAAATAGGAATATAAAACAACATGGTTTTGATTGTGCGTCTCAATATCTTTTGGCAACCATGGAGATATTAGTTGCTTTTGACACAGTTAACCCACATTCTCTCTTTAAATCCCTGTTCTTTCTCTGCCATGCTGGAAAAACACAGCGGCAGCCATTTTCTTTTTTTATGAACATTTTCGAATATATCCAAATTCTTCTTCCTTTAACCTGTTTATAAACAAAATCTGGTTTACAGTATCGTCTTATATTTGTGGTTAGAAGAGCAGAAATTTTGATTTGTGGGTTATAAATATTTTAAGTAAAATAAATATCTTAATCAGAAAATGAAAATGTATTATCTGTAGAGGCATCACTGAATTTTTACAGGTTCAATTTGCTTCTAAAGCATTATGTACTTGTAGAAACCAAAGCCATAATGTTAATTGTTACTGTAAGTCTTGTCTACCACTTAGACTTGCATGATCTAACAAGAAGAGCTAGGGCAGAATGCCCACCTAAGATGGCTGCAGACTGTGTAGTTTTAATGAGGGGTAGTGTGCTGTCATAAGCTTCTTTGGGAATGTAAACTGAACGATCTTTCAGTTTGTTCTTCTTCAGGATCCTGTGAAGTTCATTCAGGACCCCCACCCACTTGGTCTTCTCGTTCTCACTGTCCGCTAGAATCAGGATTGAACACTTGTTACTTGAGGTTGAGAGCTGGGATGCTGTAATCTAAAAGAAAGAAATAGTATATTTATTTAAAAATTGTTATATACCCTCATCTTGAGGAATCCCAGTCAAGATGGTGTACTGTAAATGATGTTTTATATATGCAATGAATAACAAAAGAAACATTTTAGATTATCCTCTTCTAAAAATCCAGATAGGGTCTCTCAAATTGTCTTTTATCTCTCCTGAAGCCCAGGCCCATTATTTTCCAAAAACACTTGAGCTCTGCTAGTCCTGACAGGCTGGATCTCAAAGTAGAGCAGTGCACACCAATCTTTCCGCAGAAACAATCCCAATTCCCAAGGCTGCAGAAAATATATGATCCCTGGGTAGTACAGGACAATGCTGTTCTATGGAGGTCTGCTCAAGTTGTGACCCTAAATGTGAGTTTTGTGACACCATTTGGGAAGCTCAACATCAGCTACAGGGATTGGACAGCATCTCCATTTTCCACATTCATTTAACTTATGCACCACATTTATAGCAAAAGCTAAGGGGGATGGGACTTGTAGAGAAAGGGGATATATACTGCTTTTTTGTGGTTATACATTCAAAGTGGTTTCATATATACAGCTACTTATTTTGTACCTGGGGCAGTGGAGGATTAAGTGATATGCCCAGGGTCACAAGAAGCAATACTGGGAATTTAAGGTGATCTACAACATTAAAAATATAACTAGAGTAGCTTTAAATAAAAAATGCATTCTAGATAACATACCAAAATTGACATAAGAATCAAATGAAAAAACATCAATGATATAAATTTAATACATCAATTACATAAAAACAGGAAAAGTCCATAGTCTGCTATTGAGAAAGACATGGAGGAAGCTTGCCCTGGGTTGGTAGCACGGAATATTACTACCGTATTTTCGCGGATATAACGCGCGCGTTATACGTGATTTTACGTACCGCGCATACCCCTCGTGCGTTATATGCCTGAGCGTGGTATACAAAAGTTTTTAAACATAGTTCCCACCCCGCCCGACGCCCAATTCACCCCCCCAGCAGAACCGCTCGCACCCCCACCCCGAACGACCGCTCGCACGCGCTCCCACCCGCACCCGCATCCACGATCGGAGCAAGAGGGAGCCCAAGCCCTCTTGCCCGGCCGACTCCCCGACGTCCGATACATCCCCCCCCCCGGCAGGACCACTCGCACCCTCACCCCGAAGGACCGCCGACTCCCCAACAATATCGGGCCAGGAGGGAGCCCAAATCCTCCTGGCCACGGCGACCCCCTAACCCCACCCCGCACTACATTACGGGCAGGAGGGATCCCAGGCCCTCCTGCCCTCGACGCAAACCCCCTCCCCCCAACGACCGCCCCCCCCCAAGAACCTCCGCCCGTCCCCCAGCCGACCCGCGACCCCCCTGGCCGACCCCCACGACACCCCCACCCGCCTTCCCCGTACTTTGTGTAGTTGGGCCAGAAGGGAGCCCAAACCCTCCTGGCCACGGCGACCCCCTAACCCCACCCCGCACTACATTACGGGCAGGAGGGATCCCAGGCCCTCCTGCCCTCGACGCAAACCCCCCTCCCTCCAACGACCGCCCCCCCCCAAGAACCTCCGACCGACCCGCGACCCCCCTGGCCGACCCCCCCACCCCCCTTCCCCGTACCTTTGGAAGTTGGCCGGACAGACGGGAGCCAAACCCGCCTGTCCGGCAGGCAGCCAACGAAGGAATGAGGCCAGATTGGCCCATCCGTCCTAAAGCTCCGCCTACTGGTGGGGCCTAAGGCGCGTGGGCCAATCAGAATAGGCCCTGGAGCCTTAGGTCCCACCTGGGGGCGCGGCCTGAGGCACATGGGCCAAACCCGACCATGTGTCTCAGGCCGCGCCCCCAGGTGGGACCTAAGGCTCCAGGGCCTATTCTGATTGGCCCACGCGCCTTAGGCCCCACCAGTAGGCGGAGCTTTAGGACGGATGGGCCAATCCGGCCTCATTCCTTCGTTGGCTGCCTGCCGGACAGGCGGGTTTGGCTCCCGTCTGTCCGGCCAACTTCCAAAGGTACGGGGAAGGGGGGTGGGGGGGTCGGCCAGGGGGGTCGCGGGTCGGTCGGAGGTTCTTGGGGGGGGCGGTCGTTGGAGGGAGGGGGGTTTGCGTCGAGGGCAGGAGGGCCTGGGATCCCTCCTGCCCGTAATGTAGTGCGGGGTGGGGTTAGGGGGTCGCCGTGGCCAGGAGGGTTTGGGCTCCCTTCTGGCCCAACTACACAAAGTACGGGGAAGGCGGGTGGGGGTGTCGTGGGGGTCGGCCAGGGGGGTCGCGGGTCGGCTGGGGGACGGGCGGAGGTTCTTGGGGGGGGGCGGTCGTTGGGGGGAGGGGGTTTGCGTCGAGGGCAGGAGGGCCTGGGATCCCTCCTGCCCGTAATGTAGTGCGGGGTGGGGTTAGGGGGTCGCCGTGGCCAGGAGGATTTGGGCTCCCTCCTGGCCCAATATTGTCGGGGAGTCGGCGGTCCTTCGGGGTGGGGGTGCGAGTGGTCCTGCCGAGGGGGGAGAAGAATCGGACGTCGAGGGGGGGCATCAGGCTTTCAGGATGGGGACAGGACTTCAAGGGGGGACAGGCAGACCTTCAAGGGGGGACAGGCAGACCTTCAAGGGGGGACAGGACTTCAAGGGGGACAGGCACGGAGAGGCGGGGCAGTGCACCGAAAGTCAGGGCGGGTGAACGGTGAGTCGGGGCAACCAGAGGAGAGTCGGGGCAGTGCACCGAAAGTCGGGGTGAGTCGGGGCAACCAAAGGAGAGTCGGGGCAGTGCACCGAAAGTCAGGGTGAGTCGGGGCAACCAGATGAGAGTCGGGGAGGGCGAAAGGAGAATCGGGGTGGCCAGAGGAGAGTCGGGGAGAGCGAAAGGAGAGTCGGGGTGGCCAGAGGAGAGTCGGGCAGCATGCGCGTTATATGCCTGAGCGCGGTATAGAAAAGTTTTTGTACATATCATCGTGATTTCTGCGCGCTATACCCCTGTGCGCGTTTTACAATGGTGCGCGTTATATCCGCGAAAATACGGTACTTTTTGGGTTTTTGCCAGGCACCAGTGACCTGGATTGGTCACTGTGAGGACAGGCTACTGGGCTTGATGGACCACTGGTCTGACCCAGTAAGTCTATTCTTATGTTATGTTCATTTCACAAAAATATATATCACAAAAACATATAATTGAAAATGAAAGACATGAACCCATTATAACACATAGCCAGGTGAAAATAAATGAGTCGCCTATTATAGTGCAATCTGCACTAACCGTTTTGGAGTAAAAGGAGTACTCCCTGGATTCATTGCAATAGCAGTGGCATTCTCCATTCATGTCCTTACTGGCTATGTGGTTGTCCCAGTATTTCTGAGGCAAAAATCAGGCTAATGAACATCAGACAAGGCGGGCTTCAGGAATGATGTACCTGTCTACCTCTCTGGTTATTCTAGTCCTCTAAATTTTCTCTTCATTTTGCCTCTTCCCTCCACTGGAGTTCCTTTCTACCCTAACTCTTGTTAACCTTGTCAAGCTTTACGAATGTAGAGATGATGCGGTATACAAACCTAAGGTTTAGATTAGATTAGATTAGGTAAGTACCTAGTCTTCCCTTGTAGTACAACAGGCACATAATTCCTGAACCTTCAGGACATATCAACACAGTCTCCAGAATCTAGGGCAGGACAGATGAGCCTGCTGTAATTATGGATGATCCAAATGAGGAATCCAATACAACTGCTATGTCTACCTTGTAAAATTTTGTGACAGTATGAAGGGAGCATCGTGTAGCCGCTCTGCAAATTTCTTCAGGAGATACCGCTCTTGACTCTGCCCATGTGGAAGCTATGCCTCTAGTGGAATGAACCTTCATGGATACCAGCAGACATTTCCCACTTCTGATATAGGTTGAAGAAATGCAGCTACCAAGTCAGACTGTGGCGCACCTCAGCTATTCAAGGCAGCAGCATCTACAGCGCATCCTGTTGCAGGCACCATCAGAATAGGATCGCCTCCTGGAGAAGACGTAGATGTGCCCTTGCACAGGGAATCACATCTATAGTTACAACCGTTGACCCCAGCACCTGCAAATAATGTCAAACTGTGGGGGCTAGACTGATGCGTGAGTTTCATCTTGTGGGCCTCGGTTGGATAGACCATGTTCTCCTTTGTGTTGAACAGGTTGCCAAAATACTCCAGACACTGTGTCACCTCTAGGTGGATTTTCCAAAAGTTGACCACCCAGCCTAAGCTCTGCTGGAGCTGAATCACCCTTCGCACAGCTGTCCTGCCCTTGGACAGGGCTCTTATCAGCCAATTGTCCAGATATGGATAAACCTGAATTTCTGCCTTACAGAGGTGCGCTAATACAACCATCATCACCTTGGTGAAGGTGCAAGATGCTGTGGCCAGCCCAAACAGCAAGGCCATGAACTGGAAGTGCTGCTGTAGAACAGGAAATGCAAATGCAAGAGGTTCTTGTGCTCCGGAAGTATAGGAATACGCAGATAGGCCTCTGTTAATTCCAACAAAGCAAGAAATTATCTCAGCGCCTTGGAAGCAATGACCAACCGCACCATCTCCATGCGAAAATGGGCTATCTTGAGGGCTGTAGTGAATGCCTTGAGGTCCAGAATTGGCCTTCAGTCTTCTGAGCCTCTATTGGGCATTATGGAGTATATGAAGCCTGCCAATTCTTCGTCTGGTATGGCTTCTATGGCCGCTAGATCCAGTAACTTCTGTACAGTCGCTCTGACCACTTTCTCTGGTCTTCCTGCTGAAGAATCTACAAAAAGATCCGGAAGGGGACAAAAGAACTCGAGCTTATACCCTTTCTGAATAATCTCCAGTACCCAGAGTCTGGGAATAAATCCTGCCCATGCCTCCCAATAAGCCGTTAACCACTTCTTGGAGGTCTGGCTTGTCTTGGCATCATAACTGCTTCTTGGGAGCAGTTGCGAGGTGGGAACCTGAAAATTGAGGGTACTTGGCCCCTCCAAATCTCTGTCTAGAGCCTTGAAATTTTCTCTGGACCGAAGGTCCTTCTGAGTACTGATGAAAATGCCCAGGGCTATGAAAATTACCTCAACCTGACTCCCTGGGTGTTCTCGGCCTGCTGTTGAGCAAAGACTTTGGTTTACGATCCTGCACGTTGGCCATGAGATCATCTAGACCAGGAATCTCATAGTGCCTCCTTGAGGGCCGCAATCCAGTCAGGTTTTCAGGATTTCCCCAATTAATATGCATTGAAAGCAGTGCATGCAAACAGATCTCATGCATATTCATTGGGGAAATCCTGAAAACCCGATTGGATTGTGGCCCTCAAGGAGGGACTTTGAGACCATTGATCTAGACCTTTCCTAAAAAGCAGTTGCCCTTGGCAGTTTGTATTTTGGAAGATTCTTCATCACATTGCTCAGCTTTGGAAAACTCGTTGTTTGCCTCATCCAAAGATGCTCTTCACTACTTCAGCCTTGGCTCATCCTGTTCCGAGAGGTCTACGTACTTTTTTGAAGCGTGCCTTGTTTGGAAAGACATCTATTCTAGTACACTGGCTAGATGCGCATTCTCCCACCTTGTCACAATGGCGATCCTTGATGATTTATCAATTGAAGATGGAACGTTGTGACATTCCTAAGATGGACTCCGTTAAGGGCCATTAATTACAACTTACTTGGGAGCCTTTTTGGGCCTCTTTAACCGGGTATGCTTGTAACTATGTATTGAATGTTTGACTGTGTAGTTATTTTCTTGTATTATCTATGACATTTGCTCTTCTGCTGCTCCATGCCTTTTATTTTATTTTTTTTATTTATTTTTTTTTTAAAATTTATTTCTTTTGGGGGGGAGAAGGGGAGATTTTTCAGATTTTGAAAATTTGGTCTGTGCTGTATTATCATTTCTGGTGGTTTTCGTTTGTGCTTTTGACCAATAAACAGTTTTGCAATAAATGACAGTTTGCTCAAAGTTGCCTTGGAGACTGAGTCTCCCACCCACTGTCTGATCCATAGCATCCTGCAGGTGGAAACAGTGTATGCAGAAACCTCGCTCAATACTCTGAACAGATAATAAAGAGCATCTGCTACATAGCCCACACCAGACATTAGAAATTGGTGATCCTGTCCAGCAGCTGCCTCCGGATATGACAAAACTTGGAGTGGCAAGCATGTGCGAAATATGAAGCCGCTGCCACTACCTTTAACCCCAAGGCCATGGCTTTAAATTGTCTTACACAAAATTGTCTCTTGAGAATAAAATCCAGCCTGCAGTCCTGGAAATCTTTCAATACTCCTCTGCTTTCACTGGGGAGAGAGGCATGCTTAATAACCTGTGCCACCATGGAATCCTCTTTTGGTGGAGTAAATAATTGGTTAAAGGCTGCATTCATTAGATAAAGTTTTACCATGGCCTTGGTCACCCAAAGGGAGCCTTCCGGGACTTCTCAGTGGTCTGTTAACATTTTAGTAATGTCCTGATGAGAGAGAAAGCATGTGGTCTGTGCCTTAGTGCTGCTCATGAGCGGGTACTGGATAACTGAGGTTTGCGGAGTCTCTATCTTTAATTCTTGAAGAGACTGCGTAATTATCTCCAAAAGCATTCAATCCTCTCTGAGATCAAAGGCCTCCACCTGATCAGGATACGGTCTATCCAGCAGTGATGCAGAATCACCTGCTATAGAGTACCCAGACTGGGAGAGTAAAGGCATATTTATTGAATCTTCCTCAACCCAGCCCTCATCAGACTAGACCCCCATCTCTTGTGCATGGCTCTGCTGGGGTATACTTGTGCTTTTAGGGGTAGAGTCCCCCAGCACCAGCATTGCTGCGACTCCCACGAGTTCTATATGGCCACTATTTCTATTTTTTTGGTAACGTATTTTATTAAAGAATAAAAAGACAAACATATGGAATCAACTAGAGTTCAATGCCATAGCAACAATATAGAATAGTCTGCAGGACAATCCATTTTATATATTCCCCCCACCCACCCATCCACCACCCCTCCCTTCCCTTCAAGAATCAGCAACGACAGGCATTTAGTTTGAAGAAAATCAAAACGGCAGGGAATTATAAGTTCAACAGTCTGCTGCGAGCAGTTGGTGTCTATATGGCCACTATTAATCAAAGCTTCATACATCATATTAATGAATTCTGGAGGAAAACCCTATCTAGGACACCCAGAGGGCCCCTGTGATCACTCCCGAGTCTTTTCTGGGGTTTTGCAGCAAGTGCGTGGCTGCTCTTCACTTTTGATTTTTCCCTGCTCTAAACTGGCTTTTTGACCTAAAACTCAAGCCATCTGGGAACCAATAACCCCAGGCGGACTTGAGGAGGCTAAGCCAGTGGCTCCCGCCCTCCCCTCAAGCGTCGTGCAGCACGTGGAACATGACAATCCTCGGGCTGCCATCCCATTGCAAATCTGGCATGAATCTGAATCATCTTGACCTGAGGAGCCAATCTCACCTGATTTTGAGCTATATCAAGGTGTTTTGAGGCAGGTAGAGGCTTTTATTTCCAAATCAAGAAATCCAGCGCCCAAAATGGTATGTGGGAGTTACAATAAGGGTCAAATTTTAACCATTTTAAGGGTGGGGTCCCTGGCTCTTACCCCAGAACTCCCTCCCACCTCCACCCCCTCGATTTCAGTTATCAAGTTTCAAGTTTATCAAGTTTATTATGCAATTTGATTAATCGCCTATTCTACATTCTAGGCGATATACAATCAATAATGAATAAATAAAAACTTGGGGTAGTTATTACATAGACAAATAAAATTACATAATTACAAAAACTTACAATCATGAAACATTAGGGAAACGATATTTAAAGGGTTACATTATGTATCAAATTTTATATTTCAGGATTACAACAATAGGGAGGGAATAAAAACATAAATAAAAATGTAAAAGATAAGAAAGATTATAAAGTTGTATATTAATTAAAAACATCATTGAGTATTAATTAAAAGCATCATTGAATAAGAAACTTTTAAGCTTAGTCTTAAAATTAACTAAGTTCTTTTCTTCTCTAATATAAATAGGAAGATTATTCCAGGATTGTGGTGCGGTCACTGAAAATATAGTAAGCCGTCTAGTGTTTATAACTTTCAATGATGGAATAGCCAATAGATGTTGGTCCTGAGATCTAAGAGTTCTTGAAGTTGTATAGGGAATTAGGACTCTAAAAATAAAAGCTGGGGTTTGGGACATTATTGATTTGAACGTAAGCAAACAAATTTTATATTGAATACGATGTACCACGGGAAGCCAGTGGGACTCTTTAAGTAAAGGAGTGACGTGGTCGAATTTCTTAGCTTTATAAATTATTTTTATGGAAGCGTTCTGTATGATTTGAAGGCGTCTAATTTCTTTTTGGGATATGCCCATGAACAAAGCATTGCAATAATCTAATTTGGAAATGATAAGGGAATGTATTAGGATATTTAAAGATTTTTCGCATAAGAATTTTGCAACAGATCGAATTTGGCGTAATCTAAAAAAGGTAGATTTGACCACATTGCTTATATGATCGTGGTATGATAATTTCGTGTCGAATGTTATACCTAGGATCTTAATATTTTGGTGAATCAGCAGAGGAGTATGATTAATAGAAATCGGGATAATTGGTTTACTACAGTCTTTCCAAGGAAAAAGCATAACCTTGGTTTTAAGAATATTTAAAGATAGCTTATTGACATCTAACCAATGGTGAATTTGATCCAATTTCTCATTTATTATTGTTATATCTTGTAAGCTGTCAGGGTCAGTTCTAAGGCTGTCAAACCTTGTACTCACTGTGCCATGCAGGTTTTGGGAGCTGCCTGTGCTGAAGCTGCCCATTTCTTCATACTGTCTCTAAAACCTATGACCGGTTCGAGACCTCAGTTCCCACTGGACCTCATGCAAAGAGTCAGGGGGAGGAAACAAAGTAGACCCCCATCCTGGAGAAAACTGCTATGGAGCCACTCAGCCTGCGCACAAGCCCTCTATGGATAGAACCAAGGATGAGTCTTGCTCCCAAGGGAATGGCCCCTGAGCTCCCAAGCTATTAATGCAGGCCGACCAAGTGGGTGCACTGTAAAGCAATCTACCCCTTGGCTACAGACTTCTGACCTCAAGAGTCTGAGCTTCCCCCACAGCCAGAGATGACCCATAGCTTGGAGCCTCTGCAGAATTGAAAAGCCTCACAATTGGATTTAAAAAACTCAAATTAAAAGAAAACTAAACATGAACAGAACAGAAAAGGCTTCTACCATATCGCATGTAGAGAGACAAACAGGAATTGAAGCATAGCCCAGAAAGATGGGAGGCAGAGCAAAAAAATTCTAATAAGGTTCTCTATACAAATTCTCAGAGGAATAGATTGACTAGCCACAGGTTTAGGAATTATGTATCCGTTTCATTAGAATATAAAATTATCTGCTTAGATTCTAGACTCTTTAAAATTTCAAAAAGGACCCTGATCCACACATATCCACTTACTCTAAAGATGCAGGGAACATCTTTTCGGTTTGCATGGATGACATCAGATGCCAGGACAGAACTTACAGAAAACTCTTCATCCCTTCAAGAGAGAGATAACACTACATCAGTAAAATCCTGACATTTCACTTATGCATGAATTAGTGAGCTGATTCCATACATTCCCAATCTCTACTGTGAGATCTGAATTGCTGTACCAGTATTTCCTTACTGAAGAATGAAGAGAGGAAACAAGAATCAAAATGATATTTTTTCACATTATGTACCAAAAATACAGTGATATTTTCTGGCCTTCTTCCCTTTTGTGAAGGAAGAGCAGAAATATTTTCAAAGCCCTATTTCCAAGATTAAAAAAGTGTTTTACCAGTGGAAACAGATGATTTGAAGATTGTTCTGCCTACCTATGAGTAAAGCTACACTCAGCTGCATTGTGCAGAGGCATTCTAGGGGGCACGGTTTGGAGTAAAACACAGATTTCTATTTCCAGAACTATGAGGGGGTGCTGAAAAGTTCTCAGTCCAACCAAGAAGGGGAATGACATTGAGCCATTAAACTTACAAGTCATTTCATATATTCACCCCTAAGTTCAACAGACTTGGCACATTGTGTTTGAAGTTTCTGTAAACTTTCCAAAAAATACTCTGGTCACTGAAATACTGCTCTGCTGCTACAATCACCTCCAAATCACTTGAAAATTGTTGCCCTTTTTAAGGTTTGGGAAAAGAAAATAGTCAGATGGAGCAAGATCTGGTGATAAGGGAGGGGATAGTCTATGCACCGAAATCCCAACTGCATCAAAACATCCATCATTTTGCCAGCCTTGTGAGCAGGTGCATTGTCTTGCAAAAAGAGAACTCCATTCCGCAGCTTCTCTCTCCTTTTTTCTTTCAATGTCTCCTTTAATCGGCATTCGGCACAGCAAGTTAGAATAGTATTCTAGAAGTCAGTACAAAACCTTCCTGAAGGTTTTAGAAGTCATTACAACACCTTCTTGATCCTAAAACACTGTGGACATGACCTTTCTGCTGACTTTTGGGTCTTGCATTTCCTCAGCCTTTGAGAACCTGAGTGCCACCATTGCATGGACTGTTGTTTTGTCTCAGGATCATAGTGCTGTAACCATGTTTCATCAACAGTAACTAGTCATTCTAAAATGTTGGCACCAAATAGCCGTAAAATCAACTTGGAAGTGTCCACTCGACGTCATTTCTCATCAGCATTCACACATTTGGGTACGCACTTGGTTGACAGCTTCTGCATACCCTGTTCGTGGATTATACCCCCAACATATTCCATAGATATCTGCAGTATCTCAGCAATTATTTTAGTTGATATTCGCTGATCTGCTAAAATCAGGACATGGACATGATCAACAATTTCAGGAGTTGACACTGCCTTGCTGCATCTTTGGTCTCAAAATCTCCACTCTGAAAATTTGCACACCACTTCTTTACTGTGGAGTATGATGGGCATTTGTTACTCAATGCTTGCATTATACATTCATGGATTTCCTTTGGAGTTTTCTTCTGCAGGAATAGGAGCTTCAAGATGGCTCAAGTTCCACACTTGAAAATTCCACACTTTTCGCTAACTTCGTTCAATCAATGATCTGAAACAATATCAAAGCATAGCATTACGATTCTGCAAATTGGCACTTTGCAAAATAAAACAACACTCTCTTCAGCTACAGTGGCAAAATAACACTCAGAATTTAGGAAGTTGGTTGGGCTGAGAACTTTTCACCATCCTCATATGTGCATGATTTTAGTCAGAAAAATCACGTACAAGCGTACCTACTCGTTAGGCAATTTTCAAAGGAAATGTAGTTTCAGTTTGAAAACTGCTGCAAAATCTTAGGTGGAACTATTGACTGACTTTAGAAAAATGCAGACAGTATACAAACTTCCCTCAAACTGGAAGCCTATTGTGGATATACGAGTCCGGGGCACAGTGCAATGAAGGCAGAGCACTGATTGATGCTAAACAAACCCTGACTACTATTTATTTTTTTTAAATTCAATTAATAAACTGTCAACCTTTTACAATGTTCAATACAGAAACCTCATATGAAAGCTTACAGGATACAGCTATTTCCAAATGCTTTACAGTGATACAAAGTGTGGTGAATGTAGGAATTTATCACAATCTGAGCCCCTGCCCCTCCCCCTCCTACTCTGTGAAGCCAAGATAAATATACTGTCAGTTAGTAGAGGAATTTTGAAAGACATCTGGACATACTTTCACCTATCTGTACTGGTTTACTAGATTGGGCAGACATAGGGCTAGCTGTATGGGGAGAAAGGCTCTGCCCCTAGCAGTATCATCATCAGGTGCTTATCCCTTTAAATATGCTGACCTTAAGGTGAGCAACTGAAAGGGCAAGCCTGAGGTGTCTGTCTTACCCTTTATTTTATTTTATAAATTTCTATACTGTTTAAAACTAAACGGTTTACATAATTTACATACATAATTTATAACAAAATATGATAGTGCGCCTCATCATGCAGCAAATTTGTATAATAATTGGTTTAGCTTTAAAATTGTAGCTTGGACTTTTTAAAGATTTGTGCATGCGGTGGTTGATTTTAGTTATGGCTTTATTGGTTGCGGTTAGGGTAGAGCTAGGGAAGTGCATGAGTACAGAATTGTTGGGAGTAGAGATGGGAAAGGGAGGACTATGTTACAGTTGTGGTCATAAGTTCACATAACCCTGGCAGAATTTGTTTAAGATGTGTACCATTTGTGGAAAATAAGTGATAAAACAAAACACATTTATTTTTAATGTGTCCCATTATGCATCACAGAACAGCATAGCCATTAAACAAACCATAGCAATTAAGGAAATAATTAAACGGTCTTTTGCAAAAGTTTGCATATCCTTAGTTTTCAATATCATGTACCGTATTTTCTCGCATATAACGCGCGCGTTATACGTGGTTTTTACGTACCGTGCATACCCTTGCACGTTATACACGTGAGCGCGCTGTACAAAATTTTTTTTACATAGTTCCCCCCCCGACGTCCGATTCACCCCCCCCCCACAGGACCGCTCGCACCCCCACCCCGAAGGACCACTTGCACGCACCTGCACCCCCACCCCGATAGCCTCCCGACCCCCCCCCCCCCCATCATGTAGAAGCTCCTACCGGTGTCCTGCTGCTTCCTCTTGG
Organism: Geotrypetes seraphini; assembly: GCF_902459505.1. Taxonomy (NCBI): domain Eukaryota; kingdom Metazoa; phylum Chordata; class Amphibia; order Gymnophiona; family Dermophiidae; genus Geotrypetes; species Geotrypetes seraphini. The sequence continues at coordinate 345,350,675 of NC_047086.1, read as the reverse complement.
CGGTCCCGACACCGGACACGATCGGGGCAAGAGGGAGCTCAAGCCCTCTTGCCCCCCCGACTCCCCAACACGATCGGGGCAAAAGGGAGCTGAAGCCCTCTTGCCCCGCCGACTCCCCAACAATATCGTGCCAGGAGGGAGCCCAAGTCCTCCTGGCCCTGGCGACCCCCATCCCCCCCGCTAGTTGTTCGGGCCAGGAGGGAGCCCAAACCCTCCTGGCCACGGCGACCCCCTACCCCCACCCCGCACTACATTACGGGCAGGAGGGATCCCAGGCCCTCCTGCCCTCGACGCAAACCCCCCTCCCCCCAACGACCGCCCCCCCCCAAGAACCTCCGACCGCCCCCCAGCCGACCCGCGACCCCCCTGGCCGACCCCTACGACACCCCCACCCCCCTTCCCCGTACCTTAGTGTAGTTGGCCGGACAGACGGGAGCCAAACTCGCCTGTCCGGCAGGCAGCAAACGACGGAATGAGGCCGGATTGGCCCATCTGTCCCAAAGCTCCGCCTACTGGTGGGGCCTAAGGCGCCTGGGCCAATCAGAATAGGACCGGGAGCCTTAGGTCCCTCCTGGGGGCGGGGCCTGAGGCACATGGGCCCAACCCGACCATGTGCCCAAGGCCCTGCCCCCAGGAGGGACCTAAGGCTCCCGGTCCTATTCTGATTGGCCCAGGCGCCTTAGGCCCCACCAGTAGGCGGAGCTTTGGGACGGATGGGCCAATCCGGCCTCATTCCGTCGTTGGCTGCCTGCCGGACAGGCGAGTTTGGCTCCCGTCTGTCCGGCCAACTACACTAAGGTACGGGGAAGGGGGTGGAGGTGTCGTGGGGGTCGGCCAGGGGGGTCGCGGGTCGGCTGGGGGGGCGGTCGGAGGTTCTTGGGGGGGGGCAGTCGTTGTGGGGAGGGGGGTTTGCGTCGAGGGCAGGAGGGCCTGGGATCCCTCCTGCCCGTAATGTAGTGTGGGGTGGGGGTAGGGGTTGCCGTGGCCAGGAGGGTTTGGGCTCCCTCCTGGCCCGAACAACTAGCGGGGGGGATCGCCAGGGCCAGGAGGACTTGGGCTCCCTCCTGGCCCGATATTGTCGGGGAGTTGGGGAGTCGGCGGGGCAAGAGGGCTTGAGCTCGCTCTTGCCCCAATCGTGTCGAGGGTGCCGCGGTTGGCTGGGGTAAGAGGGCTTGAGCTCCCTCTTGCCCCGATCGTGTCGGGGAGTCGGGACCGCCAAGAGGAAGCAACAGGACACCGGTAGGAGCTTCTACGTGATGGGGGTGTCGGGAGGCTGTGGGGGTGCGAGCGGTCCTTCAGGGTGGGGGTGCGGGTGGGAATGCGTGCGAGCGGTCCTTCGGGGTGGGGGTGCGGGTGCGTGCGAGCGGTCCTTCGGGGTGGGGGTGCGAGCGGTCCTGCGGGGGGGGGAGTGAATCGGACGTCGGGGGGGCATCAGGCTTTCAGGGTGGGGACAGGACTTCAAGGGGGAGAGGAGAGTCGGGGCGGGCGAAAGGAGAGTTGGGGTGGCCAGAGGAGAGTCGGGGCGGGCGAAAGGAGAGTCGGGCAGTATGCGCGGTATACGGGTGTGCGCGGTATATAAAAATTTCTGTACATAAATTTGTGTTTTTCGCGTGCTATACCCGTGTGCGCGTTTTACACGGGTGCGCGTTATCTACGTGAAAATACGGTAATACATTAATGATTACTTGCAGTCTTTCCTGATAGTTGCAAATGAGGCACCTTATTTTGTCATGTGGTAAAGCTGCCTATTCTTGGCAAAAAGCCTCCAGATCCTGTAAATTCCTTGGATGTTTAGCATGAACTGCATGTTTGAGCTCTCCCCAAAATGGGTCAACGATGTTGCGATCAGGAGACTGTGGTTGCCACTCTAGGACCTTTACTTTTGTCTGCTGCAGCCACTGAAGGGTTGACTTGACCTTATGTTTCAGAACATTGTCACGTTGGAAAGTCCAAGAACGCCTCGTGTGCCGCTTCCTGGCTGATGAATGCAAATTTCCCTCCAGTATTTTCCGATAAAATGCTGAATTCATCCTGCCATCATTTTTGAATAAATTCCCTGTGCTGCTGTAGCTCACCATCCCCTCCAAAACAGCAGAGATCCACTTTCCTGCTTCTCTCATAGGCCTTGTTGACTCCACTCCAAACAAAGCATTTATGACTGACCATAAAGTTCAATTTTGGTCTCATCACTCCAAATTATTTTGTTCCAGAAGATTTGAGGCTTCTTTAGGTGCTGTTTAGTGTCTTGTAAACGGAGCAGGCTGTGTCATTGGTGCAGCAATGACTTATTTCTGGCAACTCTACCATGCATTTTTGTTCAAGTATCTCTTTATTGTGCGCTCTGAAATAGCCACACCAGATATTATGGCCTGATTTGGTGCAGAAATGAATGCAAAACAAATACAAAAAGTATAACTGGCTTCAAGAAGTAGCCACTAGATCAAAAGGAGCAAATTTATTATAGGTTCCTCCATAATTTAAAACAAAAAGTACATTCTTGAAATTAGAATAAGCTTTCAAAATGTGAATTTTGTCACCCTCTTTAGAGAATGAGGCTAATATAGCACTTATTTTTATATTGTCCTGAGACTCTTAGAGAAAGAGTAGCTGTGGATGAATGGTCATGACACAGAATCCCAGCACTGTTTCTGACCAAGAAAGAAGCAGGCCAAAGCATTGGTTTATTATGCTGATTTCAGCCATATGGTGGCTGGTTCTCCATTCACTCCACATCTGGACAAGCTTGCTAGGCAGTGCTTCTCTCCAGTTACGGAGATAATCTGGAGTTCTACACTACATAATGCCAGTCTGTATATAACTCTGAAGGATAGATTTTAGAAAGGCGGTAGTGATACAGAAGTCAAAAGGAGAAGAAGCAAATATTATTAGTGACTCTCTGAAATAGACCAAGATGTCACATTATTGAGCACAAACAATGAGCACATTAACCTTGGTTAAGGATACTTATTGCACTAATATTTAGTACAGGAGTGTTCAGCCTCAGTCTTTGAAAGCTTCAATCTACACGGATTTTCAGGATTTCTCCAATGAATTTGCATACACTGCCTCTCATTGTATGCAATTAGATCTTATGCATATTCATTGTGGAAATACTGAAAACCCGACTTGGCGTGGACCATGGTTGTTCACCCCTGGTTTAGCTCATGTACTGAATCCCTTGCCATAAATGTCAATGCACACTACTGCATATTATGTAAATAGACCCCAATGGCATGCCATAGCTGTGATGAAATCTGTGGAGAATTGATTTGTTGTCAAGGAACTCTAGGGCTAGGAGGGTTGAAAGAAGACAGCTAGATGAAATAACAGAACTGGCATGTTTCAGAGAACTCTTGAAGAGGGTTTGAGAAGAAAAAAGGTAGAAAAGCCCTACTCCCAGGGCAAGCACAGAATGGAAGAACTAGAGACCAGGACTTCTAATAGTTTTATTTAGTATTTCCTGAGAAAATCCATTATGAGTCAAGATTATGAAACCTCTCCAGAAAATGCTCCTCCTGATAACACATTTCTTTGTGGTGAATAAGCGCAAATAAGGGACCTCACGAAAAAGAAATCTTAATGACCAGATTTGAGCCTGCATCTCAGTGAGAGCCTGCCACAGAGGAGACCACAAAATGGCTGCCATTTCCCCATCCTTTTTTTTTAATAAGTAATAGATAGGACAAAGGAACAGACTGAAAGGTCTTCCTACCGGAAGAAAAAAAGAGATTAAGGGCTAAATTGCTTTATGCTGTGAAGAGACTCAACACTCCCAAGATATAAGCGAGTGGTGCAGCATAAACTGTGCTTGGTGTGCATTCACTGAAATGAAAGGTTAATGGTCCAGAAAGAAGTCATGACAGGCACTAAAAATGATGCCATCGGTGCACCAGGCAAAGGAGCTCCAAGAAGGGAGGATGGAACCAAGGCTATTCAATTTGCGAGAAGGATCAGCTTTTCTTTCAGTAGAAATTTTAATTGGGAGCCCCAGAAAGTCACCTTACATTGCTCATGATCCAAGTAGTTGCCAATTCCAGAGTTTGCTTCAGTTGCTCCACAAACAGGCCTCAGAGACAAGTAGCAGAGCAACAAAAAGAAACCAACCCACTACCCCCTTGAGTGTGAACTGTGTGACTGAGCTCCCATGTGAGCACTGCGTTGCTTGACATGCTGAAAAAAAAACACAGCACTCAAAATGGCACCTCTGAGTCTGTCCCTTCTAAACCTAAGCTGTGAGTCAAAGTCAAGATATAAAAAAAAAAAATAGCATCTGAGATTGAACCTACATGCCTTCCTTTTCTGTTTCAGGTGTGGATATGAAGTAAGCTATAAAAACTAGCTTCAGTGATAGAACCTCCATGCCTGCCTTTTTTTGGGCCTCAGGAGTTGAAGAAACATAAAACATCTGTGTTGGCACCTCCATGTTAGCAAGAGCAACGTCATTTGTGCTTCAAACTTCTCTGTCACAGTTGCTGAGAAGTTAGACAGGTTATTTTTTGTTGTTGAAAGGCACTTCTACCCCAAGACAACCCCACAAGTTGGAAAAGAGAGAGGTAAAAGGGAAGTATTTGCTAAATTGTTCCTCTCCTTTTTTTAAGTTGAGAGGATATAGAGCTCTATTTTAAACCAGTTCCTACTGGTTCAAGAACTCCTCTGGCCTTATCAACCAAGGACCTGCACGGGATACCATCACTAATTGCTGGAGACAGAGAAATACTGAGCAATCTAAGGCTGCATGATGTCCTTAAGGGGTGCATATCACAGAACTATGTTGTTTCTCTTTTTCCATTCACTAGTTGATGGACATAACCCTTAGGTTCTGGTCTGGTCTGGTAGGGATGCTAAAGAATTTAAGATTCTTGATCTCTCTCAACAGCAGTTGTTTTAAAGGGAGATTTGACACCTTCAAATTTAAGGTGGTAATAATAGCTTGCAACCTAATCATTTCCTCTCCTTTATCCTTGCTAGACATATCCTTCTCACATTCATTACTCCTCTCATACAGCCTTCCTTCCACTCAAACTTCCTTTGGTCTCAGTTGTATCATCAATATTTCTTTGCTGCTCTTTCCCATTCCTCTGCACATATTGCTACTTTGGGGTGCAAAGCAGGACAGATGTCTCTATGACCGCCTCAGGCACACCTTTAAGGTTCACATTTTTCATACCCTCAGCTGCTGTACCCACAGTAAGGGCAGCTCCAGCTTCCATGAAAGCAAGCTCCTTTAAGATCATCTGCCACCCCAGACTCCATGCACTTTGGTCTTTGCTGCAGTACTTGTTTCTGCACCAGATGCAGTATCTCTCAATGTCTTGAAGCTCCAGTGAAGTATAGCCATCTTGGCACAACATCACTTCCTCCCTATTTTTTAAACTTTACCTATTCCTTTCTCCCTAAGAAATAATGCTAAAATCCACACAATCCAAATTTGCAGTTGATGGTATATGAAAAGAGAAGTAAAATACAAATTCAACTAATTCAGATTAAATGTATGATCCTGCAGATCAGATTAGTTTCAGCCTATTGACAATGCCTCTCTCACCAGGGAAGTTTCTCACCTCATGTCAATCACTTGACTCACTACAACGCTGGGTTGGGAAGCTTTGCCTTCTGCGATATCATAGAGAAAGAGTTTGAAATCACAGACGACAGCCAGAGTTCTCTGCCACCCTTTCTTTACTCCTGCTGGTTTAGGAACCTGTAAGAAAAAAAATCCCAGATTTACTTAGCAAAGGATCCATCATGAATTGCTGTAAAAGTTCTGAAAACAACGTCTCTCAGTGCAGTTACTGATGGCTTAATTTGATTAGCCAAGTACTTAAAAAAAATTCATTATAAGATTCAAAACCATATGCTACAAAATAGTATTTATTTGTGATGTTTTCCTGAATAATATTGATCAGAATAAAAAAATAAATCCTAAACAAATATGATGCAGTACACCAGGGCTGCCCAAGTCCGGTCCTCGAGATCTACTGGCAGGCCAGGTTTTCTGGATATCCGCAATGAACATGCATAAGAGAGATTTACATACTAAGAAGGCAGTGCAGGAAAATCTCTCTCATGCATATTCATTGTGGATATCCTGAAAACCTGGCCTGCCAGTAGATCTCGAGGACCGGACTTGGATAGCCCTGCAGTACACATATGACATGATCAAACACATTAAACTCTTACATTTCTGTGGTTTTAAATATTTTATCACATATAAAATGAAAGAGAACCTTGGTCAGATGCTTAAAAGGTAATTTTGTAACTTAATACCAACACTTACACACTATGTATATGTTTCAGAGGCACCAAAACTAGCAGCCTCACATGTAAGTGCACTATTCCATTTGTACATGCCTAAGTGCCATAGTGCATAATTGCAAGTGGTGGGTGTATATGTGGGTTGAGCATGGTCAGACTATAGGCTCTAATCCTATATAATAAAAGGCTAACTCGCGCATGTGCAGTCCTATTTGCGTGTTCCGTGCGCTGTAGGTCTGTGGCCGAAGGAGTGCGCATGCGCGCGAATACGTCACCACCCGATCGCCTCCACAAGCCGGACCGCAGCCAGACGATGTTCTCCGTTTCTCCTGTCGCCGCCGCCGATCTCTGTTTCTCCTTTGCCGCCCACCCCCTTCTCTTCCCGCGGGCCCGAATGGCGATTCCAGCAGCGTGTACATCAGTCTCCACACGCTGCTTCGGGCCCTTCTACTGCCCTGATTTGCTCTGCCGCGTCTCTGATGATGTCATCAGGGACGTGCCAGAGTAAATCAGGGCAGAAGGGCCCGAAGCAGCGTGTGGAGACTGATAAAAGCGCTGCTGGAATCACCACCTTTGTAGTCCGGCCCGCGGGAAGGGGAAGGGACAGGGGGGGGTAGAGGAAACGCTAATGCTGCTGCACAGGGAAATGGTGTGGGGGGAGGGAAATGGAGGGGGATGGAATGCTGCTTTGGATAGGCAGAGAGAGGAAGGGAAACACAAAGAAAATAAGAAAGACACAGGGGCAGGTGCTCAGGGAACTGGTGTGGGGGATGGAATGCTGCTTTGGACAGACTTTCTTTAATGTATTAATTTTTTATTCTGTAATTTTATTATGTACATCGCTTTGAATTAAGATAAAGCGATTAATCAAACCCAAAAATAAACTTGAAACTTGAAACTTGGAGGAAGGGAGACAGAAAGGAAAGAAGAAAGACACAGGGTCAGGGAGATACACAGAAAGACAGACAGGCAAAGGGGGCCAGGGACAGAGACAGACAGAAAGGACAGCGGGAGCCGCGTCAGGAGGGGTGCGGGATGCGGCAGTGGGAACTTTTCCAATGGGTGCAACTGGGCAGCTGTCGGGAACCTCTGATCAGGGGCAGAGCAAGGTAAGAGTATCATAGGGATAAGAAGGAGGAGGGAGGATAAAAAAGGAAGGGATGCCTACTGCTGGACAGGGGGAGAAGGAAAGAGATGCTGATGGACAGGGGAGGTGAAGAAAAAAGAACGGAGGACTAATGTTGGACAGGGGGAGAAGGAAAGAGGTGCTGCTGGACAGGGGGGAGGTAAAACAAAGGGAGAAGGGCTGCTGCTGCATAAGGAGAGCAGTGAAGGGGTGGTGGTGGACACAGGGGAGGTAAAAGGAAGGGAAAATGGACAGGGGGAGCAGGCAAGGGGTGGTGATGGACAGCCAAGGAAAAAGAAAGGCAGAAAGAAAGAAAGCGGCTAAGGAGAGAGAGAGAAAAAAAGACAGACACACACACATATGTTCTAGCACCCGTTAATGTAACGGGCTTAAAGACTAGTATACAGTATAAGTTGCACGCTTTTCATTGTAAACTTAGGCACCCTCTATTTATGCCTGCCACTGACCTGGCATAAATGGTCATGTCTAGATCCAGACCAAAAGAAAAGGCAAGAGAGATGTCCTTTCAAACAAAATATTTATTCTTTAAAATACATATTTCATAATATTATTCTGATGCACACATGCTGTGGCTAAACAGAGTTATAGAATTGGTCCCTTAGCATTAGAAATCATGCAACTCCACTACTGGAAAAACTGAACAAGACAGCCTCTGGAAGGCTATTTAGGAGCAGTAGCTGCCTGAGATTCAGATGTCTGAGGACGGCTGGAATTGGAAGTGTCACGGGGACTGTATCCCTGGGACTATTTCTGGGAGGAAGAGCCCGAGGATCTCTGATAAAAATGGAGGGAGGGACAAAAATTACTACCGCCCCCCTCCCAAAGTCCGGCGAGACCTATTCACAGGGAGAGACTTAGGGCGGCAATCAGCAACACTGGCCATGAAGTAATCCAGACCAGTCCCAAAAAGAAGCTGACCCTTGAAAGAAAGTGTGCTTAAAGTGGAGGCAGCATCCCCAGCCCAAGGACGGAACCAAAGTGGCTGGCATGCAGACACTGCAAAAGCGGTAAGAACTCAAATGAGATCAGAAAGGGCATCCGCTACATAATCCACACTGTCCCTCACTAGCTGGGGACAGACATCCACTTCCGCAGAGGGCACCCTGTGCAATCTCGTATGACAAGCACATGCCACAAAGGAGGTTTGACAGACCGAGGGGAAGGAGAAGAGAAAGCAGTTGAATGTGTGTGGGGGTGGAGGGGGGGAGAGTTGAGAAAAGATGAGAGAACAGTGTTGGTTCCATTAGGGAGGGGGAGAAGGGAGGAGAGAAAGTCAGTCCTAGGTAAGCTTAATCTTTGGGCCAGTGAAATCGCAGATATGGGCATTTGGTGCCCTTTAGCACCAGCACCCTGGTCCAGAGCCTCACCTGGTCCGTAGGTTGATATAGCCCCGAAGGTAGTGGATTCTCGGCCTTTGCCACATGTCTTTTTATGGATGAAGTTATTTTAGCCTTAACTTACTTCAGCATTAGAACATTCAGTGAATGAACTGGTCATCCCTCTAAATGTTTTGAAAAGTTCTGAGTAAAAATGTTTTATATAGCTTCATATTTATATTAAATTAGATTACATTGATGCTTGTTAGCCCTCTCTGAATCTTATTTTATTTAAAAAATTTTTATACCACCAGAAACTCAGTGGTTTACAAAATTGACATACATAAAATATAAAACACAAATACAGTGAACAAAAACTCGATGATAACATACATATAACTATAACATCAAATGTCACCCATGGCGATACTATCAGTAAAACTCTATGGCAATAGCCAATAAAGCAGTTTCAGATTAATAACTATTAAACCATGCCAGAAATAGGTGTCAACTAATAACTTTGTTTTAAGTAGTTAAAAGTCAAATGCTCAACACATAACCTTATTTGTCCAGATAGGTTATTCCACAGGGACATCCCTGCAATTGTAAACATGCTCTTTTCTGTTAATACGTAATTTGCACTTATAGGGGACAGACATACTAATTTCATACTACCAGCAGATCGTAAATCTTTACCAGGTTTATATCTCTCTCAAAGACCTTGAAACCAACAAGGTACATTCCGATTTAAAGTTTGATGCACTAGAAATAGTACTTTAAAATGGATCCTTTGTTCAATCGGCAATCTGTGTTTAATATGTATGTATTATCTGGACTGTATAATTCCTTTTGTTATATTTATTTAATTTAATGTTGCATTTACTATGCTAAAATTACAATAATAAAATTTTAAAAATGCAAGAGAAAAGTTCTGAACCACAGTTGGAGGCAAATGGGGTCAGCAGAGCTCATTCAGCAGCATCCTCCCTCTATGCTTGGTGAACCAGAAGTCCAAATTAGATTTTTTAGATTTACTCAACACCCTCTCAAAGTGATGCTGCTTCTTTTGTTGTATTATCTAGTGTCTGATTGATCGTACTATTAAAGTCATCTCCCATGACTTTGAGAGCTTCCTGGCAGAGCCCGTGCCCCCCTGCTTGTTGACATAATACATGGCGACCTGATTGTCTGTGCGAATGAGGACCACCATGTCGTGAAGCAGATGTTGAAACGCTTGAAGAGCATTGAAGATGGCTCTGAGTTCCAGAAGATTGATTTGATGGAGTCGGTCCGCACTGGTCCAGAATCCCTGAGTGCGAAGACCATCCAGATGTGCCCCCCAGGCATAGGTCGAGGAATCGGTCGTGAGAACCTTCTGGTGGGGTGGAGTGTGAAACAGCAAACCTCTGGATAGATTCAAAGAGGTCATCCACCAAAATAGAGACTGCCGAAGAGCAGGAGTGACGAGGATGTGTCGAGACAATGGATCTGACACCTGAGTCCATTGAGATGCCAGGGTCCACTGAGGAATTCTGAGATGGAGTCTGGCGAACGGTGTCACATGAACTGTAGAGGCCATGTGGCCCAGGAGGACCATCATGTGTCTCGCTGAGATGGATTGGCGAGAAGACACAGACTGGCAGAGATGAAAAAGAGCATCCAAGCGCTGAGGGGGAAGGAATGCTCTGAGGCGAATGGTATTCAGAACCGCCCCGATGAAGGGGAGCGACTGTGTAGGCTGTAGATGAGATTTGGGGAAGTTGATCTCGAATCCCAAACTCTGCAGGAACAGAATCGTGGACAGGGTCGCCGAGATGACCCCTGAGGCCGAGGGAGCCTTGATCAGCCAGTCGTCGAGGTAGGGAAATACCTGAAGACCCTGGTTCCGGAGTGCAGCGGCCACCACTACCAGACACTTCGTAAATACTCTGGGAGACGAGGACAGGCCGAAAGGAAGCACTCGATACTGCAGATGCAGATGTCCCACCCGAAATCTGAGGAACTTGCGAGAGGTCGGATGAATGGGAATGTGAGTGTAGGCCTCCTTGAGATCCAGAGAGCATAACCAGTCGTTCTGCTCGAGGAGGGGGTAGAGAGAAGCAAGGGTCAGCATGCGAAACCTCTCTTTGACTAGGAATTTGTTGAGGACCCTGAGGTCCAAAATGGGTCACAGGTCGCCCGTCTTCTTCGGAACAAGGAAGTATCGGGAGTAAAACCCCTGGTTCAGTTGGTTCGACGGGACTGGTTCTACGGCACGAAGCCGGAGCAAAGCCTGAGCTTCCTGAAGAAGAAGGGCGGCCTGTGTCAAGTTGGAAGGATACTCTCTTGGAGGGTGGTCTGGAGGGACCCGATGGAAATGAAGAGAATATCCCTCCCTGACGATAGTAAGGACCCAGAGGTCGGAGGTTATGGCCTCCCAGCGATGATAAAAATGATGGAGGCGCCCTCCGATGGGAAAAACAGGGGGAGGCAGAACGAGGTTGGTTATGCCCTCGACGAAACAGTCAAAAAGGCTGAGTGGCCTTAGGGACAGCAGGCGACTGAGACTTTGGCTGACCCTTCTGAGGAGGCTGCCGCTTCGCCGGTTGCCTCGCAGGTGGAGTTTGCCTCGGTTGATAACGCCGCTGATAAATCAACGGTGGACGAGAGGGTCGAGACTGTTAAGGCTTAGGCTTTGGCCTAAGAATGGACTGAAAGGACTTTTCATGATCGGACAATTTCTTCGTGACTGTCTCGATGGATTTGTCAAAAAGATCCACCCCAGCACACGGGACGTTCGCCAGGCGGTCCTGAAGGTTCGGGTCCATATCAATGGTCCGCAACCAGGCCAACCGGCGCATCGCCACAGGCCGCTGCTCGGGCCGAGAGCTCGAAAGCATCATAGGCAGATTGCATCAACTGAAGACGAAGCTGGAACAGCGAAGCAACCACTTCCTCAAACTCAAACCGAGCCTGGGACTCGATGTATGGTGTGAATTTCCGAAGCACAGGCAGAAAAAATTCCAAGTAGGCGGCGAAGTGGAAATTGTAATTCAGGACTCGGGACGTCATCATCGAATTCTGATAGATGCGTCGACCAAATTTATCCATGGTTCTGCCCTCGCATCCCGGAGGCACTGAAGCATAGACCTGGCCAGGATGAGACCGCTTGAGCGAGGATTCGATCAGGAGGGACTGGTGAGAAAGCTGAGGACCCTCGAAGCCCTTATGATGCACTGTGCGGTACCGAGCATCCAATTTCCCAGGGACCGCAGGGATAGAGTAAGGAGACTCAAAGCACCTCATGAAGGTCTGGTCAAGGAGCTTGTGCAGAGGGAGGCGCAAGGACTCGGCTGGAGGACGAGGCAAGTGCATGGTGTCGAGGTACTCCTTGGAGTAACGAGACCCAGCATCGAGAGTAATGTCCATGTCATCCGCCATCTGTCTAAGAAATGAGGAAAAAGACAGTTGGTCCGCCGTCGCCGGTTTACGAGAAGGGCTAGAAGAAGACGAGGCTTCGGGCTCCATAGAGGCCTCTGAGCAACAGGGTGAGTAGAAAACCTCGGGGTCCTCAAACTCCGGGCCCGGAGGAGGAGACCCAGCCGAAGCAGCATATCCCAACCGAGGCAATTTCTTCTGAGGCGAGACGGTCGAGTGTCGAGAAGAATGCCTCGAGGAGTGTCTGGATCGATGCCCCTCACGATGCCTGGAAGGGGATCGAGCCCGTCTGTGAGAAACCTGATCAGAAGCCTCCAAGGAGCAGATCAGACTCGAGGCCGTCGAACGAAGAGGCGGAAGAGCTGGTGCCTCCCCTGACGCCACCCATGCTTGATAGGGGGTCCGGAAGAACTCGTCCTGCTTTCTGCTATGCCCCGGACAGGGAGGCCTCGAAGGTGGACGCCACACAGTGTCATGGGGCGGGGTCACAGGTTCCAATGGAGGCAAATCACTAAACAAAGCTTTCCTCGAGGGGATAGGCTCCAAGGGAGGCATATCACTAAGGGAGGCCTTCCTCGAGGGGATCGGTTCCAAAGGAGGCATAGCACTAACCGAGGACCGCCTCGAGGACCCGGACACCGCTCGCCGCTCCTCCTCGCCGAGCAACGAGGTTGTGCGGCGCGGCGGAGGAGGAGGGGGCGGTCCGCCCCTCGGAACCGGAACGGGGAGGTCACCCTGGATCGAGGCAATCAGCCGGGGTCCCATGGTGGTCATGAGTTCCACAAACTGAGCCTCCAGTATGGACCGCAACGAAGCCGATATGGAGGGATCCGCACCAAAAGGGGGCCCTTCCGCACGGTCTCCGCGCTCTTTCGGTGCCGCGTGCTTCTGCTTGCCAGCCTTCGGCACTTTAAGCACCACCGGAGGAACTGTAGGGGCCGATACCTGCTCCGAGGAGATGAAGGAAGGCACCGGCGCCGAAGTCGAGGCCGAAACCGGCGTGAACGATGCCGGCTTCAGAAGGCTCGAAGCAGCCGGGGAGGCAGAGGGCTTCGCCGATGAAGTCGAAGCACCAGTCGATGTCGAAGCTGACGGATCCAACGAAGCTTCCATCTTGAACATGGACTCCCACAGCAGACAGCGGCGCTTAAACGCTCTCGCTGTTAATGTGGAGCAAGGCCGGCACGATTTCGGAAAGTGATCCGGTCCCAGACACTATAAGCAGCGTCGATGAGGGTCCGTGAGCGAAATCGCACGCTGGCACTTGCTACACTTTTTAAAACCGGTGATCGGCCGGGACATAGGCCGGAAAAGCTCCGCCGCAAGGTCGAAGGCGCGGGGCCCCAGCCACGCAGCCGACCCGGTGTCTGAAGAAAAAATTAAAAAAAAAAACAAATCAAAGAAAGAAACAAATGCACAGGAGAGCCAAAAGAACTCAACCCGCGGCAAAAACAGAAGGCAAAAAGAGATTCAATGGGCGCAAAATTGAAGACAGACTTCTCAGCTCCGCGGAAGAAAAAGAACTGAGGAGACACGCCCGGACCATTGGGCGGGAAGGCACTGGCGCATGCGCGGTGCTGGCATCTCGAAACTTCTAAGTTTCTTCAAGCAAGACATGCTTGTGAGACGTCCGTATCGGGGCTCTGTCGGATGACATCACCCACTAGTGAGAATACCTGCCTGCTTGTCCTGGGATAACTCAACTTGTTCCATCAAAATTAAAAGAAGCCATAGTTAGACCACATCTGAAGAAATTAAAAGCTGATCTCTTAATTCCTAATAATTATTGTCCAGTTTCTAATTTACCTTTTATTGCAAAATTATTGGAAAAAGTGTTTTTTGACCAGTTACAAAATCAGGTTGAGTCTTCATTCTAGACAATCTGGTTTCAGAATAGGACATAGTACTGAAACAATAGTAACAGGCATTGCTTAGTGAACTTCACAGTAAGAACATAAGAATAGCCTTACTGGGTCAGACCAATGGTCCATCAAGCCCAATAGACCGTTCTTACGTTGGCCAATCGGTGATCTGAAACAATGTCAAAACATTGCGTTACGATTCTGCAAATTGGCACATTGTAAAATAAAATAAAACTCTTCAGCTACAATGGAAAAATATCACTCCGAATTTAGCAAGTTGATTGGGCTGAAAACTTTTCAGATATGATGCCAGAGAGCAGATCAAAGTGACCCTTTTCTGGATACTTGAAGGAAACTAACAAAATCCAGTATCACAAGAATTCAAAATGATCAGATACTTTGAAACTAAATTAAACTTGAAACTAACAAGAAAGCAGTAAGTGAGCTTGTCTTTCTAATACATTACGAGACATAACATTCTACTTGTAACCTGATCATTCATTGGAATGACTTTTTATGATTTATGTTTTTTGGTATTGTTATCTTTTGGTTATTCTGTTCAGGCCTAAAGGAGGAATTGACAGTTCCCAAAAGATGATTTAAAAAAAAAAAATTCATATTTAGTTAGTCCAATAAAAATATCTCTCCTTATTGTTTTATTTTTATTTATTAACCTTCATTTCTGTGTGTTCAAATGAATAAACACAACTACATTTATCCAACTGTGGGGCTGATGCAGAAATTATTGCAAGTTTAATGTTAAATTGTGGGTTTTACAGGCTGATCTTCAGTGCAGGTGTTAACTCGAACAGAAACCCTCATCACAGACTATCTAAATGCATGGTAATGTGGTCATTATAGATTCCATAGCCATGCAATAAAAAAGAAAAAGTTTTTCCTGCACGCTGCGCATGAGAAACTTTTTGTCAGATCAGGACAACGTAAAAGGTTGGTCGAAAGAAGTGGGTGTCTAGCAGCACCCAATCCACTCCAATCCAACCACCCTGCCCCAAATTGCTTTCTGCAACAGCTCCTATCCATAGTAGTATAGCGACCCCCCTTCCTCCCTACCCCCAACATTAAAACAACTGGTAGTCTAATGGAACCCCCACCAAAACACACACACAAAAATCCCTAGTAGTCTATTGTCTCCCCTCCTTTCACCCACATGAATTCACTGTCCTTGATTTAAAACACCCCCACCTCCATGGTATCTGTGTTTATTTAGTGTTTATACACTGCCCCTTGAGAAATATTGAGGCGCCCCTTAACCCTTTTTCAAAGCCCTCCTCATATCCCCTATATCTGAACAAGGCAGAAGCAATGCCCACTCACTTCAGTCTCCAGCATTGTCATCTGCAAAATAGTGGCGATGCACTGGATGGGGCCATTTTGTCACACTGACAGAAAGAATGATATTTTGCAGTGAGCTGCTGATTACTGTCACACTTTTAATGCAGCAATTTACATACTCATTACATATAGAATGCTGGTAGATCTTTTTCACTTTAATTCCACAGTAGAGCCGGTACACTGACCTCTACTGTGAGCCTTTCTGCATGGGCTCCTGAGTCCTAATTTAAAAGGAAGGCTTAACTCCAGATTCTCCATTTCTGTCTCCTGCCAACAGTACTTACTCTGACATGACCTTCATATGCTGTTCCTATTCCTTTCTGTGGATCAATCCCCAGAGGTCCCTTGGTCTGTTCAGGAGGAATAGGGCACACTGCTGGAGCTTTGTCTGCACAGGTCACATGGCAGGAGAATCCACACACTATTGGCCAAAAACAAGGCAAGAAATCTCAGAGTTCAACATGATATATTATGTTTCACTGTGAGAGATTGTAAACATATGACATAGGTTGAGATTAGAAAGGAAGAGTATCGAGGGAGAGCATCAAGAAAGTTTTAACACCTCTTTTTTTTTTTTTTACTGCAGGCATTTGCCTGATGTTTTCAGTTCAGTAAATGAACCATGACAGCAGAATACTTATTATAAGATTATTTAAATTTCGCTTTGAAATTTTTTTTTAAAAAAACCTCTTTATTCATTTTTAAAACTTACAATAAGTGCAATATAAGATAAAATCATTTTACACTTTAACATCACTTAATAGTCTATCAAAGTCTAATTCAGATCAAATATCCTTCCCTCCCACATACCCAACAACTATCCTTAAACATAAGAAAACATAAATTATCCCCCCCAACTTGGACGTGTATGTTCAAAAAGAAAACCCAATATTCATTCTTTACAATATTTTGTTAATGGCTCCCAAACATCCTGAAATTTCTTAAAATTCCCTTGCTGTATGGCTATTACCCTCTCCATTTTAAAGATGTGACATAAAGAATTCCACCAAAAATTATAATTCAGCCGGTCCCAATTTTTCCAGTTTTTCATAATATGCTGTAAGGCAACCCCTGTCATAATAAGCAAAAGTTTATTATTATTAGAAGATATTTGGCTCTTAGCTTTCATTGAAGTACCAAATAACACAGTATCATACGATAATGCCACCGGATTTTCCAATAAATAAAAATCAATGGACAATAGAATAATAAATGATCTAATGTCCCAGCTTCAAGATGACAGTGCCAGCATCTATTAGACTTAGAGCTGTCTAATTTCTGTAAATGAACTGGGGTCCAAAATGCTCTATGTGACAAGAAAAAACAAATTTGTCTCATAGATGTCGACATTGTACATCTCATCCTCCAAGCCCAAATTCGTGGCCATTGAGACGCAGTAATATTGTGATTTATTAAGACCAAATTTGTGTTGTAATCGTGAAAAGTCAAGCAGCAGAAATAACATCATCTAAAGTGCGTATACCCGCCTTCATCCAATGTTTCCAGATGACCTTAAACCCACCAATTTGAATCTTTAAGTTCAGCCATAGGAACTGACAGGTTGATTTATGAACTGGAATAGGTGTTAAATTATTTACACATTTTAGTGTCTGCCAGGTATCTACTAGAATTCTATTGTCCTTATACAACCTAGGTAGCTTGATATAATCTCAGAGGAGACATGAGTTGCCATTCCAGCCATACCCAGTCTGGGAGATTTTCCATGAGCTCTGGTAGGATCCAATACATACCCTGACGCATAATATAGGATTTATGGTACCTATAAAAATTGGGAAAATTTACCCGACCCTCCACAATTGGCTTTTGTAAAGAAACTAAGGCAATTCTTGCTGCTTTCCCCAGCCAAATAAATTTTGTAAGAATATTATTTAATTTTTTGTAAAAGGACCCCTGAAAAAACACTGGTAACATACACTTTGAAAATTTTGATTCATGACTCCAGTTACCAAAAATGTGTTTGGCAGTCTGCATGTACCATAAAAAGCTATATGCTGGGAAAGGGAAATGCACACAGAGTGAAATACTATTGAAAAGTGTGAGATAAATCCTAGTATTTCTATGTTACCTTCATATGTGGCATAAATTAACAAGGTGCCTAAATGAAATATCAGAAAATGCTTACTTATGTCTATTTTATAAAGGCGCAGATACTATAATGTACACAGTAGTTCAAATCAACATAGTATCATATTCTTTAAGTATAGCAAGAACCTCAGAAGTGCCAGTATCAGCCAAGTGTTTTCAATGGCTAAGGTACTTTCTGTAGGGGTGTTTCCTTATTCACACCTAAAGGTTAGGCCTTCCTGATGTCATAAAGCCTGAACCATTGTCTGCAAGAAATCATTCCAGCTTGAACCATGCAAGAAGAGAAAGAAGAAACATCTTTGCTGTTTATGATGCCTGAAGCATTCTGGGTATGTACCAGAACTGTATTCTAGTCAAGGACATCCAGCTATACCTACATGCTCAGCCTGTGTGAATCTTGGGGGAGGCATTGCTCCTGTGCTGTTCTTATCTAACGAAGGCGCCTCTGTTTCACGGCCTGTGCGAGACTCTATACAGAAAGGCTATTCATCTAAGTTCTGTTTCTGGATTGGTCCAGAGAGATCATCTGATGAACCAAGTGGAATGTGCCTAATAATTAATTAGTCTGTGCTAGGATGTGAGGAAGTTTGCATCTTAACTAAATGATCGGGATGGTGAACATTCATGAGAGAAGGGGGACAGTTCTTGATACAGCCTATTGGCGAAACATGTTGAATGACAGGTCCTTTCTCAGTATGAATAATGAAACAAAAAAGATAAGTTTGTAGCTTATTAAGACTAAAAATTGCTCAACATTTTGAATAAATTATTGACTACAGCACACTAATAAAATAAGCACTTTGTGGCATAAAGCACTTTATAGAAAAGCACTTTAAAAATTACCAAAAGAGTTTACAGCAGGTCCAATGAGGAGGCTAGTGCCGAAAGTACCATAGCCATTGAAAACACTTGGCTGATACTGGCACTTCTGAGGTCCTTGCTATACTTAAAGAATATGATACTATGTTGATTTGAACTGCTATTCTATAAAAGGCAGCATAGGCCTAATTATCATTCTTACATATGTATGCACGGATTGGATAAAATAAGTTTGAACTGTACCCTAAATGCCCCTGGGGGGGAAAGGAAAGGAGGAATGGGATTTGATATACCGCTTCTCTGCGCTTACACTCAGGTACTTATTTTTGAAAATCAAAGCACAGATTATGCAAAACTACTTACTATTTCAAAATAACTATTTTCTACACCTAAAACAGGTTTTACACACAAACCATGCTTTGTAAAATTAGGCCTTTAATTGTTCTTACCTTCACATGTGCATCCCTGTCGAATCAAGCCAACCATCAGAGAGGTGCACTGATTGCATTTAGTTGGTGTAGTGAAGGATTTTACTATGAACTGGTGAGCTTTAGGCTAGGAAAAAGAAGGAACATAAACATCACACTTAATCTACTTCACCCTTAAAATGTTTTATCATATAAGAGATCTCCAGATTCATGCTTCCTTGGACTTGGTAAGGTGTGGGACATCAAACTATGACAAGAATTAGCACATGTCCATATAGTACATACCTGGATGATATAAGACTGTAGGGGTTAGATCCCTGCCTCTATAGCATCTGTATGTCCCTAGCTCTGCAGATCAAGCTTTCCTGGACTGTAAATTACTTAATTTGTTTTCTATCCATTCCTCCCCAAAGAGCTCAGGACAGGTTAACATATGTGGAAGGGCATATAAGGGTTTTCTCCTTCCTTTGGGTTTTATTTTTGTTTCTCCTCTACAAGACATCACCAAAATTAAGGAAAGCCTAGATTACTAAGCTTTTTATTCTGCTCAACTGACAAAGAAATAAAGCCTTAATGAAACAGGCCCTATGTATTTCTGCTGGGTATACTCATGGCTTAGCAAGGAGAAATGAACAAACACCTTACACAGTGCCACATGGTTACTTTAACACTGCGACTCTTTATCACATGGGACTGGGAATTTTCAAAAATTATACACATAAATATTTTTTAAGCAACTGCTTGCAGGCACTCTGCTCCCATCTCTTATTAAGAAACTGTGAGATTGATGCAAGGACCAAGATATAATTCAATTTACAAGAGTGCATACTTTATTAATACTATTATTAATCCAGCTCAAATGTATACACCAATAGTTCTTAAAGCTGTCCTGGGGGGGGGGGGGGGTTCAAGATATCTCTAATGAATATGCATGAGTGAGATTTGCCTATAAAGTAGGTAGTGGGCATGCAAATTTCTTTCATGCATATTCATTAGGACTATCTTGAAAACCTGACTGGCTGAGGGTCCCCCAGGACAGCTTTAAGAACTACTGGTATATACATTCACTACCACTAATGGTTAGCAGGATGAAGGAGACATGTGTG
Source organism: Geotrypetes seraphini (assembly GCF_902459505.1). NCBI lineage: Eukaryota > Metazoa > Chordata > Amphibia > Gymnophiona > Dermophiidae > Geotrypetes > Geotrypetes seraphini. The sequence goes on along the minus strand of NC_047086.1, from coordinate 345,330,869 downwards.
TAGGCAGTAGCAAAAGTACATTTTCTATTGGCTTAGTTAAAATTAAGATGAATGCATCACTATAGTTTAAAGTACCAGTTGATGAGCAGTTAATAACTTTTATGACTTGGGAAATGTAAATATGATTTTTTTATACAACTGTAAACTGAAACTGTCTTATTTTACAATATACTTCATTTCTAGTGTAATAAGGTTGAATGCTGAACCGTAGGGTTGTCTAGCTATGCTCGTGATCATACTGCATTAAGATGCCGATCACAGCTTTTCAGCTCCTCCTTCTCCATGGTCTCTGCTGCCTCCTTCAGTTCTTCCTTATGCATGCAAACATGAAGATGTCTTGCTGACCTGCTCCAGTTATTTCTTAATTGTTTTGCAATTCCTTTTTCAGTTTTTCGCTTTATTTGTGCTTCTTATGCAATTTCAGGGACTGCTGTGACTGCTTGGAGAGGAGCAGACATTTAGTCTGCAGCTAGCAGGTGTATCCTTCGGGGACCTGTACAGCTAGCCTATTGAAGATTTGTGGAGCTCAGGGATTGAGGTCCTCAATACTTATTCGCTTCCTTGACTTGGTCAAGAGTTTAAGCGCAGACGTTTAGGCATCAATAGCGTCTTTGAGGCACTCACTGTGCCAGTTGAAGCTTTGTCTCCCCCTTTTTACTGTGGTGGTTACAATCTGGTGGGGTTGAGCATCAGTACAATTATGGTCCAACTGACAGCCTGAAGATCTCAGCATGGCATTTAACCAGCAGCTTGAGGCAGAGAACCCTTCCAGATACAGCTACAGCACGATTTTCCCAGCCCATGGTCTGTGAGTACAGGCTGTGACAGCCAATGGGTAAATCAGTTGTGGTGGTCTTAAAAACTGTGTTTTGATTGTTTCTGCTGTTAGGTCCTTGGCCCCCCTCCTCCAAAATCCTATTTTTTGAAATTTTTGGTCAGCCCTGAAACGTGTCGCTTTTAAGCGCTAAAACGCAGCCGCAGTGGCCATCTTGGCTTTCTTGATTTTTTTTCTAAGTTCTCAAACATCTTCAAAATTCCTTGTTTTGCTTCAAAAGTGATAAGGATGGAGTCCTCAGACCCTAATACCTCTATTTCACACTTTATTTGCACTGGGTGGGTGGCTGAAGAGCGCCCTTGTACCACGTTCCTTGTGGCACAAGATAGATGGGTGGGAACTTTGGGCTTAGCCTCTCCACAGGCCTCTAGGGTTGGAGAAAGGTTGGATAAAGGTCCTGTCAGTGGAGATAAAACACATTCTGGAGATCTGGGGCAGCAGTACTACACACCTTAAGGGCATAGAGGCTTCGTAGATCAAGAAAATATGTTTACTTCACTCTAAGGGGCAAGGAGACTTGCCCTCTCAGGCCTTTATCCCTGAGTTCACTCATCTCCTCTGCCAGGCTTATGCACAACTAGTTAACTAAGTGTGATAGGGTATTAAATAATTCAAAAAATAAGAGGAGAAAAAGAAGATGACAATCTCACTCATACATTGAATGCAGCTATATTTTATCCGTAGATGTTATAACTCACATATTCTTCTTATATGCTCAGAGATAGGAAGCTCTGTAGGGATTATACCCCATCGCAGAGCTTACCATCCAGTCATTGCATATGGTAACTTTTGATTTTTATTGTTGTTTTTTCTCTTTCAACTTTGCTGTTGCTTTTAAACTTATACAACTATAAACCAGTCATGCTAGATAGAATAAACAAGTCACTTATCTCATAAGTAACTTGGGACAGGAGCGTCCCACTTTCACAGGAGGTGAAAGCATTGTTCTCTTGGACGAAAAATCACCTGCAGGTGATCTCTGCAACACACTTGGCCAGAGTGGACAATGTTCAAGCAGATTATCTCATCAGACAGACATTAGACCCAGAAGAATGGATGTTGTCTCCGACAGCATTCCAGGCCACTGTAAGATGGGGGTCGGCCGACGTTCGACCTCATGGTAACTGCAAAATGGTAAATCATTTCTTCAGCCGAAGATATGAACCCGGAAGTGCAGGGCCCTGGTTCAACCATGGCCAGGGATTAGGGCTCCTATATGTATTTCCTCCAGGCCCATAATAGGCTGGGATAACACATCACAAGGGAATAGTAGTCCTTGTAGCACCAAATTGGCCCAGGTGCTTGTGGTATACGTGTATGTCATACAACAACAGAAGCAAAGTCTCGGACTTCAGGTGCATCCAGACTTTCTCTCAGGAACCAACTGCCCTAGAAGAGTTGGGTTGCTTTGGTCTTACGGCACGACTCTTGAGTACATAGCACTAATCCAAAAAGGATACTCCAATGCGGTTATTGCTACTCTTCTTAAAGCCAAAAAGCCAATGATGGTTTCAGCATATGCTAAGGCATTGGAGATGTTTTAGAACTGGTGCACTAGAAAAAAAGTTAGACCTGGGCAATGCCCCCATCTCTTTGATATTGGCGTTTCTCCAAGAGGGACTTGACAAAGGATTGGCAGCGGTGTCCCTTAGAGTTCACGTGGCAGGGATCTCATGCTTCTGGAGCTGAGAGAAGAGAGCTTCACTAGCGGCCCACCCGGACATAGTCAGGTTCTTGCAAGGTGCCTTGAGACAGCTCTATAGCTAAGGTTTTATTGTCCGACTATTGCATTTTGAATTGTCTGTGTATATTATTACGAGGGAGGAATGGTTGAGCTCCATAAATGTTTAAGCTGTTTATGTTTCTTGTTTAACTTGTATTTTTCTTACATTCATTGTTCCTCTCAGAGGCTGGTTAATATTTTAACTACATTACTGTTCATTCAATGATTGTTTTAAATTCATCTGAACAGATCACACATCTGGTTTCAGGGAGTTCCCCATACTCCTCCTTTTCCTGTCTTCTGTAGGGCTGTCGCCAGCTTTGGTATGAACTGAAGGGGGCAGCAGAGATTGTGAAAGAGGAGGAGTTTAGAAGCTGTGATTGACATCTTCTGCAGCTCCTGATTGGTGAGGTCCAACTTTAGTACATTTAAAACAGCCTGATAATCTAAGAAATACTCTCAATAAAAAAACAAACAGTATATTCTAAAACATCCAACTTGACATCTTTATTGAGAGAATTCTGTAACCAATAGTTTGGATTGCTGTATATTTTCATGCTACACTTCTCCCTCCGTATTCGCGGTGGATACGTTCCGGCTATAGGCGTGAATATGGAAAAAACACAAGTAACTATTTAATATGTTATTTGCGGTTTTGGGGAAAGTGATATAATTTTTTCCATTGAAACTGTGAATAATGTATCAACTGTTATTCACTGTTTTTGAGGAAGAGGAGAAGGCATTGGATGCAGGAGCGGAGGGAGTCCTAAGTTCTGCACCAAGTCAATGCATTTGAGAAGGGGACATGGATGAAGCCAGAATTTAAGAGTCAAAAAGAATGTTTTTTTTTCTGTCTGGTAATTCTTCACCTTTACAGAACAATATCCCTGTTTGCCTTCACTGTAGCTGCAGAGCTGATTCTTACCTTGTTATCAACCTGAAGTGGATGACTGACAAAGACGATAGCTGAAATGCAGCTCCCTTCAAAGCTGCAAAAAGCTCCTTCCACAAGTGGGAAGTGCAATCGCAGGTCAGCAATGAAAGGGAAGTTTGCACAGATGGAAGGAACATTCATGATAGCTAAAAATAGCACATTTTGCTGTTTCTTTTCTCAGTACACAAGCAGTTTCAGATCCCCCCCCCCTTTTTTTTTTGCCGGAGACTTTCCAACCTGGATTTGCCATCACAGGATGATATTTTAACATTTTGGCAGTTCAAGTTAAAATAAAATCTTTACGTGGAAAAAAGTTTAATGATGATGTTTTTGGGGGGCGGAGTCAGCGGCTGAAAAATCGTGAATAACCGAAACCGCAGATACGGAAACCACGAATACGGAAGGAGAAGTGGTTTGTTGGTGTTTTGTTTGTTTTTTTAAAGCATTAACTTTGTACATTTCTAACCACTGTCAATCAACCATATTTAAAAAAAAAGGAAATACTGAGAGAGCCATTACCATAGTTCTTTAGTTCTTTGATGCCAGTAGATCTGCAATGATCTTACCTTTGGTGTAGACAGGCCTGACCCAATATATGCTGTTCTCATGGCTGATGTCTGAACTGAACGTGGAGGATTATCCATAACCTGAATCATTGTAGAAAAAGTAAAAACACCAAAAGTAACCATAACAACTAATGCATTCTACTGATAAAGCATGTGTTAAACAACATTATGAAAATTGAACCCTATTGGCAGTTGTACTTAGGTTGCATACTGAGTGGAGTGGAAATATAGATATGAATCACTTGTAGTGATGGCTTCAGGGTGATTTTTAGCCTTTGTTTAACTTTGAACCCTTTGCTTTCATTAACTTTTTGAGATGTAAAGAACCAAACTACTGGAACTGTACACTATTGACTGTGTTCTAAGAACTGATTACTCTCCTGGGTTTGGGGTTGCAATTTTTGCAGTGTGTTCATATAAAATTGCTTCTGTGCATATCTAATTTAAGCTGCGCATTTGATATTGACCAGGAATGTCATACACTCAAGTGGTGGGTGGAGTTATTTCAGCTGATGATTGAAGATGAGCTACCTTATTATATGTTCTCCTTTGGGAGTTCTATAGGGCTCTTAAACATAAGACTTTTTCTCCACCAGGGGTGTGCTGTGATAGTGAATGGTTCTGTATTGATTGGAGTGTATGCTGAGAGTTAGTGTGATTTCAATTACTCCAATATATTGACTGGGTAAGTATAACATCAGAGCATGCTAGGGAGATAAAATTCCTTGATGAAATCAAGGACCGCTTTATGGAGCAGCTGATTCAAGAACAGACAAAAGATGAAGCAATTCTAGACCTAATTCTTAGCAGAGCGCATTAATTGGTATGTGAGATAATGGTGCTGAAGCCACTTGATAACAGTGATCATAACATGATCAGATTTTTTTCAGTTCAAAAATTTTTTATTGGTTTTGTGATAAAGCAAAAAGGCATACAACAAGATCAAGGAATGCATATTACAAATGTAATGATTATACATATTATAACATAAGTACATTCAAAGATCAAGAACAGAAAAAGGGAAAAGGGAAAGAAATCGTACAAAAAGTGAAACAAGGTTCCTCAACCGTCATATGCTCTAGAAAAAAACATAGCAAAGAGCCATGAGTAACAATAAATTGGTAGTCCATACTGAATGTCACTAGAAAAAGATAGACAAGAAGTAGTAGTAGATAAAAGCAGTGAAAAGAGGGAAAAGAAGATGACACATATAGCATATCATAATCCAAGCCTGATTAACCAATATTTTGATATGGCAGTATTTGACATAATCCCTGGAATAGGTTTACACAGGAAATTTAATACAACATAACTGAACTTTAAAAAAGGAGACTGATAACATGAGGAGAATGGTAAAAGAAACTTAGAGGAGCAGTTGCAAAGGTCAAAAATTTACATCAGGCGTGGATGTTATTCAAAAATACCATCCTGGAAGCCCAGATTAGATATAGTCTATGTATTAAAACCAGAGGAAGGAAGTCCAAACAGTAGCTAGCATGAATGGTGAGGTGAAGGAAGTTATTAGAGCTTAAAAAAAAAAAAAAGAATCGTTCAGAAAGTTGAAGAAGGATCTGACTGAAAATAATTGTAAACAGAACAAGGAATAGTAAGTCAAATACAAGGCGCTAGTAAGGAAGGCAAAGAGAGACCTTGAAAAGAAGATTGCATTGGAAGCAAACACACACAAGAAAAATCTTTTTAGGTGTATAAAAGCAAGAAGCTGGGAACAGACTCAGTTGGACTGCTAGATGACCGACGGTTAAAAGGGGTTCTCAGGGAAAACAAAACCATAGCGGAGAGATCAAATGAATTCTTTGCTTTGGTCTTCACTGAAGAAGATGTGGGGAGTTACCAATGCCATAAATGGAATTCAATTCTGATGAATCAGAGAAAACTCAAAACAAATCTCTGTAACACTGGAAGATGTAATGGGCTAATTTGACAAACTAAACAGTAGCAAATTGCCTGGATCAGATTAAATACATCCCAGAATGTTAATAGAATTGAAAAATGAACATGCAGAGCTCTTGTTAGTAATTTTTCTTTAAAATCCAGTATAGTACTGGATGACTGAAGGTTGGCCAATGTGCCACCGATTTTTAAAAAGAGTTCCAGAGGTGAGAGGTGATCCATGAAATTATAGAATGGTGAGTCTGATGTCAGTGTAGGGTAAAATGATAAAGACTATTATAAAGAACAAAATGACAGAACATATACATAAGCATGGATTAATGAGAGAACGCCACCATGGATTTAGTCAATGGAAATCTTGCATCATCAATCTACATCTCGTAATTGAAACTTGATGCATGTCTAGTTGCTCTTGATGTTAGTCACTTTGAATCTGAATGGCAACTGCGGGTTATGAGGTCATTCTAATGTAATGCAAGTAATGTAATAAAACTTGCAGAAATAAGCAAAGTCACTTAATACACTTTTCGATATGTCTCCAAAGCAAACAACTGTTACAAACAGCAATACTAAATTAAATACCTCGACTGGCTCCATGTCACTAGCTGTTGAAGGTGATTGGGACCTCAGGTGGGACCTGATCTCTTCATCCCGGGAGGGAGTGTTAGACAGCGTAAAGTTATCCACTGAATCAATCTAGGAAAACAAGCAAGTGTAAAAAAACTGGATGACATGTTTTGCTATGGTGTGCTCTAAGAAATCAGAAAGCATTTACATTTTACAGCACCATATACTGGCATTAAATCTCACCAATGGCTTTATACAACCAAGCATGCAAGATTTATGAAGATTGGTAATAATGCTAAATTTAACAGTAACTTCACATTTTCAATAGGAAATGTGGAGGGGCATAATCAAAACATACGTCTAATTCCAATTTGGACATATGGCGCTAGATGCTCAAAGTCAGCAGTAGGAAAAATGCCCATTTTTGAAAAATATGTCTAAAGTGTTTTTGAAAATTGGCTAACTGGATGTCCAGGCATCGGGTTGTCCAGACTGCCAGGACATCTATCATTATACCACATTTTCGGCCAAAATTCTGTCTAAGTTCCAAACGCCCAGAACAAGGCCATCTGGACATAGAAGGGGCCAGTCCTGTAATGGACTGGCCACCCAGACATGGCAAAAGAGCAGTGGGGCACCTTACATAAAGGGTGCCAGAGAAACATCTTACCAGAACTCTCTTATAGGTTATGGTGAGCTCCCCAAAACCCACCTGTCTACAACTCCAATAGCCCTTATGGCTGCAGGTGACACCTACAGTCATGTGAAAAAATTAGGATACACCATGAAATATTCAATTCTTTCTTAAGAAATGTTCACATATTAATGTCAAATCTTTTATTTATCTCTGGAAAAGGAAGTGATGTAATTGCAGGTAAACAACAAAAATTTCTTTGATTTACTCATAAAATAAAATATATCCATAAAAATGTGTATTCTAACTTAGGAATAAATTTGGACACCCCCACTTAAAGTGGCTCAAATCACATACAGGTGTATCATATCAGGTGCACATGATTAGAACATCATTACTCAGCATTTTGAAGGAGGTTTACCCTATTTAAACCTCAGACATTGAGTTTGGTGTGCTCATGACTGCTGCAGTGAGAGTGAACACCATGGTGAGATCAAAAGAGCTGTCTGAGGCCTTCAGAAAGAAGACTGTAGCAGCTTATAAGTCTGGTAAGGGTATTTAAAAATATCTCAAAAGAATTTAACATTAGCCATTCCATGGTCTGGAAAATAGTGTACAAGTGGAGGACTTTCCAAACAACTGCCAACATGCCCAGGTATGGCCGTCCAAGAAACTTGACCCCCAGAGCAGACCGCAAGATGCTAAAATAAGTTTCCAAAAACCCTAAAATGTCATCACGGGACCTACAGCAGGCTCGTGCTACTGTTTATTTATCTCCCGCCCTTATCCAGGGCAAACATTTTACATACAAAACAATACAAATCACATGAAGTGTGAAAGTGCATGCCACTACAATCAGAAAGAGACTGCACAAATTTAACTTGCATGGGAGGTGTGCAAGGAGGAAACCTTTGCTCTCCAAGAGAAACATCAAGGCCAGACTGAAATTTATCAGAGAGTACATAGACAAACACCAGGCTTCTGGAATAGTGTTCTTTGGACAGATGAGTCTAAAATTAAATTATTTGGACAACAGAAAAGAGGACATGTTTGATGTACACCAAATACAGCATTCCAGGAAAAGAACCTCATACCAACTGTGAAACATGGAGGTGGAAGTGTCATAGTTTGGGAATGCTTTGCTGCAGGAGGACCTGGCCAGCTCAACATCATAGAATCCACCAAGAATTCTATCGTGTATCAAAGGGTTCTTGAGGAACATGTGAGACCATCTGTAAAAAAATGAAAGCTGAAGCGGAACTGGACTCTGCAACACAACAATGACCCAAAACATACCAGTAAATCCACCAAGGACTGGATGAAAACTAAGAAATGGAGAGTCCTGGAGTCGCTGAGTCAAAGTCCTGATCTTAATCCCATTGCGATGCTGTGGGGTGATTTGAAATTGGCTGTACATGCAAGAAATCCCTCAAACATCTCACAGCTGAAAGAAATTCTGCATTGAGGAGAGGGCCAAACTTTACTCAGACTGATGTCAGAGACTGGTAGATGATTACAAGAAGCATCTCACTGCAGTTATTTCAGCCAAAGGGGATAACACTAGCTATTAGGGTGTAGGGTGTTCTAATTTATTGCTCAGTTAGAATGAACATTTTTGTGGATATCTTTTGTTTCATGAGTAAATAAAGGAAAATTTTGTTGTTTACCTGCAATTACATCACTTTCTTTTTCAGAGATAAATAAAAAAAGAGATTTGACATCAATATGTGAACATTTCTTATGAAAGAACTGATTATTTCATGGGGTGTCCTAATTTTTTCACATGACTGTATATGGAAGTAGAGTAGGTTTTTTTTTTTTTTTTGGGTGGGCTCACATTTTCCACCATGAATGTAGTAGTTAGGGTGGCTTATGGGACTTGCTACTCCTCTCTATGGTTCAGTAGCCCACCCCCCAGGCTATTTAAGACACCTGTGCGCAGCTGTACTAGGCTTTCCTATACCAGGTGCTGATGTTCTGGAGACAGGTATGTACTTATTCTTTATTCTGATCTTTTTGGGGGGTGTGAGGGGGTCAGTGAACACTGGGGAGTGTGTGAGGGTCTTTACTTTGTCTCTGCAGTGGTTATCTGGTCACTTTGGATACCTTTTTGGCACTTATACCTGTTTTCACATCGTCTAACTCACGTCTAAGTTTTGTCCAGGATGTCTAGTAAAACATTCGATTATCCCTTCAGGACATCTAAATCTAAGTTGGCCCATATCCTGCCCAAATACCGCCCTGACCACTCCTCCAGATATGCCCCTTACAGCTCTGAGTGCACAGCGGCATTCAGAGGCATAAGAAATTCCACTACATGTCCAGAAAGTCAGTTTGGTTATCGGCACTTAGGCGGGTTTTTAGATGTTTTAAAGTTTTGATTATAAGCCCTATAGCATATACTGTACTCTGGAAAGTCTAATTAAAATCTTTGGTGTAATATTGACTTCAAGTTAACCATGGAGAAACAAAATAATTGGACTAAAAGTTGTTTCTGGATTATGAGGAAATTAAGAAGGATTCAGAAATATCTTCATGAAGATCAATTTAGTAATCACTTATTTTAAGTAAATTGGACTACTGTATCTTAGTTTATTTGGGTGTGTAAAAAAAACCCCAACCCCCAAAACTACAGAATCAGATGCAAACAAATCAAAATATGGCTACTCAACTAATTTTCTTTTTAAATATTTTGGCTCATATTACTCCTTATTATGTGTTCTATGCTGAATTCTGATAGAAGCTTGTATTATGTTCAAATGTGGAAGCCTAGTATTTAAGATATTATGGCCCCCTTTTATCAAACCGTGATAGAGTTTTTAACCGTGGGTTGCGGAGGTAGATGCTCCAATGCTCATAGGAACTGAATGAGCATTAGAGTATTTACTTTGCCGGCCCATGGTAAAAAGCTCTACCGCAGTTTGATAAAAGGGGCCCTATATGGTTTAGTTCCTTCATACATGTTGGAGTTTATTTGCAGGTCTGTACTTTTAAGAATTCATCTTGCACAATATTTTAATTGATATTGAAAACTAATTTAATCATCATTCCTCTATCAAGCAGCTAGTTTTTGGTCAGTGCTTCCTGGAAAAATTAGATGTTTATCCAGCTCTGATCTCTATAAAAAGGCCATTAAACCTCAACTGTTGGGTAACACTTTATTTCTTTTGGATTTATTGGCTTTTTGGTGTACAGAATAAATATAATACAGTAATTACTATGTAAATTCCTAAATAGTTGATCTAGCACTTTTTGTTTTACGCTTGGAACTAAAAATTTTTTTAATGGAATATAATATCTGTAACATTTACAAACTCATAACCTGCATCCTTGATTAATTAACAGATTGTTTTTCTAGATTTATCATGTTTTCCATAATTACCATATAATGAACCTTGCCCATGGGGATATGTCCAGACTAGATGTAGGGTTCTACTGCTGCAAGTTAAATAAGCTTTGTGCACGAGAGATAGAGTGGGAGCCCATCGGGATGGTTAGGGAAATATGCTTGAGTACCTGAATAATTTGTAATCCGCATAGAGTTGTAGGATATGCAGAATATAAATTATAAATAAAATCTAAAAAAAAAGAATGCCAGATCTGAGGAGGAATTAAGTATCCAGTTGCAAATGAATGACCCTCACCACTGAGTCAATGTATAAGTTAAGAAGAGTTATCAATCCTGATCTATGAACTTCATCCTCAAGAGAATGTCCAAATTGGAAGTGGTATTTATGCAGATAAGATAAATATGCTTATCTACAGTTAAAACAAAACCACTAAGATATTTTAATTTTATTTAGCTTCTATGGGCTTTGAAAATTTCTCAGCTAGTCTCATCACTATAAATTGATGAAAAAAAGGCAAGGATAATTTCATTTTTAAAATCTTAGTCAGGCTACAGCTGCTAACTTCTGGAGCTAAAAACAGGTGCTGTTGTAACGGTGTCAGGTCAAAAGCGCGCCGGGACAAAGGCGCGCCCAGACAATTGAGCGCAGCGCGGAGGCGTGCGCCGCTCAAAATTACTGTTTTTAGGGCTCCGACGGGGGTGTGTGTGTGGGGAACCCCCCCACTTTACTTAATAGACATCGCGCCGCGTTGTGGGGGGTTTGGGGGGTTGTAACCCCCCACATTTTACTGAAAACTTCACTTTTTCCCTGTTTTTAAGGAAAAAGTTAAGTTTACAGTAAAATGTGGAGGGTTACAACCCCCCAAACCCCCCACAACGCCGGTGCGATGTCTATTAAGTAAAGTGGGGGGGGGGGGTTCCCCAACAAAACCCCCCATCGGAGCCCCTAAAAACAGTAATTTTGAGCGGCGTGCGCATCCGCGCTGCGCTCAATTGTCCGGGCGCGCCTTTGTCTTTCGCGCCGTTGTCTATGAACCGTTGTAACATAGCAAGACTGAGCAATTGGGGAACGTGAATGCACAAGCACATTAAATATTCACATATATACACATTTCACAGTGTGTAACTCGAGCTATAGAAATAGCAGATGCAAAATACATGCTTACATTTCTCTGTGAATGTTTCACTAAAACTTATCACTATTATGTATTTATAATTACTGCATCAGGGGAGGGGGGGCAGTAATGAGGCAACTTAGTTGGGCTCAAAATGCTTTCTTCTCATCAGCCAATAGGCTCCATAACTTCATATCCACACCTAGTTCCTCCATCCCCAAAATGAACTCCTCTCTTAACTCACCATGAACAAAGTTACCCCCTTCCCTCTCTCCTCTAATTTAAAGACATACACAGAGGGGCCAATGTAGTAAACTTTGGAGCACATTGCGTATCTGAGTTTAAAAAATGTTGACGCATTCCTGGAGAAAAAATCCGTAATTTGCTATTAAAATAAACATGGGGAAAATCACTATTAATCTCCGAGATTTTGCCATTTACTTGTGAACAAGATCTGTTGGAAGCAGGATACTGGGTTAGAGGAACCATCAGTCTGACTCAGTATAGCTATTCTTATGCTACATGCTTTGATATAACATGGGAACTAAGGGATCATTTTAGGTTAAGTGTGGTTACTTCACTCCAAATCACTGGTTGCTCAGTGAGCCTGGGACCTGACAACACCCCCCCCCCCCCCGCTTAATTATCCATCCAACCCCACAAATGGCCATTAGTCCATGGCTCCCCAACCTCCACCTTAAATATTTCCCTGGTAGCTTTTGGCCCCAAGACACCCTACTACAGCTTCAAATATTTCCCCAGTGGCCCATGGCCCCTTGCATCTTTCTCCATCAAAAATAGAGAGTGAGCCCAACTGCTCCTCTGTCCCATGCACCTTTAAAGTTGGGAAGCAGGAGAGATGTCCACACACTCTAGCCTCTGCACTGTCAATTTTAAATATGGCAGCACAGAGGCAGGAATCAGTTGAAAATAGCTCTGCAAGTTCATTTCTCAATTCTATCAGTACTCTGGGATGTATACTATCTGATCCAGGTGATGTGCTACTCTTCAATTTGTCAAATTGACCCATTATATTTTCCAGTGTAAGAGGTTTGTTTCAATTTCTCTGACTCATCAGCACTGAATACTATTTCTGGAACTGGTTATCTCCCTCACTTTTTCCTAGGTAAAGACCGAAGCAACAAATTCATTTAACCTCTCTTGTCTTCTCTGAGCGCCCATTGGCCATCTAGCAGTCCAACTGTCTTTTCCTGGCTTCTTGCTTCTAATATAACAAAAAAAGTTTTACTATGTGTTTTTGCTTGCAACATAATCTTCTTTTCAAGGTCTCTCTTTGTCTTCCTTATCAGTACCTTGCGTTTGACTTGCCTTTCCTTATTCTATTTCCTATTATTTCAGTTGGATACTTCTTCCACTTTCTGAAGGATTTTCTTTTAGCTCTAAGAGCTTCCTTCATTTCATTTGTTAACCATGCCACTTATTCCTTCACCTCTCTTGTTAACCTCCTTTGTTAATACATGAAATCTATCTGGTCTGGGTTTTCAGGATGGTATTTTTGAATAACATCTATGCCCGATATAAATTTTTGACCTTTGCAGCTGCTCCTTTACTATATATATATGATATAATCTCTGGAGTAAGTACACATAGGAAATCCAATACAATAGTATTTAACTTCAGGAGACTATGATAACATGAGAATAGAAAAAAAAAAATATATATATATATATTTTTTTTCTATTCTCATGTTATCATAGTCTCCTGAAGTTAAATACTATTGTATTGGATTTCCTATGTGTACTTACTCCAGAGATTATATCAAATCTGATTATGTTATCTGATCAAGTGGCTGCCAGTACATTACCTCCTGCACCAACTAATGTACTCTACTACGGACTAGGTCTAGAAATGCTTTGCCTCTTGTCGGTTCCTGAATCAACTGCTCCATAAAGCAGTCCTTGATTTCATTAAGGAATTTTATCACCCTAGCATGCCCTAATGTTAAATTTACCCATTCAATAACCCTAATCATTTAGCTGAGAACTGTTTTATGCCATTCGACAACAGAGCACAAATTAATTAAGATTCAATGCACTTTGGAACAAAGGAAGCTGTTTTCACTATAAGGGCACCAAGTTCTGGATTTGTTTGACTTTAAAACTTTTCAAGATAAAATAAGCAAATACCATATTTAAGAAGCGGTTAGATACATTCTTAACTAAAACAAGAAACTCCCTAAAGTGCTGAATTGTGTTAGTGTTCCAATTGAACCAGCATGCTTTACTAAAGTGAATATAATTTAAAGTAAAGCAGAAGTATCAATCTGGACATATAAAAATCAAGGAGACATTTCTATAGTCTTCAAAGCATATCATTAAAAGAGCAGCAGCAGGAGATCACAACATGCAGCAAGGTTTAGATAAGCTGGCACAGGTGGCTTAGAATAGTCAACAAACAGAAAGCAAATGCATCACAGGCAGAAGGGGGCTTGGGGCACACACAGAGTAAGCCAGCCTCTTACACGTCTGCCTTTGTTAGCTGGAATACAGGATGGAGTGTGCTTCAACAAAGAGAGGAGGAAAAGACATTACAAACAACAAAACACATAAACTCTACCTTGACAGAATTGTTAAATATGAAAATACTAGAGCTGAACAATTTGCACATAGTTTTTGTTAGGAAAAAATGGACATGATGGGTGGGTCAGAAAAAGAGATTTAGGTATTTTTTCAAGTTCAGATAGGTGTGTCATTCTGGACAGCATGGTAGTCTTCCCATGCTTGTGAGCCATACAGAAAGGAATTCATCCACTCCAGGTTTTCAACTCCTTCTCAAGAGGATTCTGCTGTCCCCTTCAGTTTGTACCAAAGTAGGCGATAGTCCTATATAGAAACACATACGAAGGAGGGGTATAGGGAGACTCTCCAACATACATTTCTATTCTGCTCTGAAAGAAGTATAACAAATATGTCGGAACATCATAACTGAACAATCCAAACATGGGGTCTAATTGCAATTCTCGCAAAAAGTCAGTAATGAGCTCTGACAACCCTGCAGGCTTAAACAGCTGGCGTACTGTGGGATCACCTTGGTCAAGGGTTACCACCGTTTCTTGCATACTTGCCCCAATTTGCAATCCGGAATCTCCCAGCAGGGAAGATTCGCTCTGTGACAGCAAGGGCATCTGCTATAATAATTCCCTTAGCGCGCATGCGCACTTCAATTTTTGTGGCTCCGTGCATCTGTAGCTCCGTGGCCGGCAGAATGTTAAAGGATGCGGCGCGTGCACATTCAGGGCTGACATCGGGGAGAAAAGGAGGCGGCGGTGACCGAGCTACGGAGCTAGGGGAGGGAAGGCCACAACTACTGCCGCTCCCTGGTCACATGGCCTTCTCCTCTGCTTCCATTCTCCCCCTAGGTCAGAGCATCGTTGCAGCTCGCAGGAGCCGTGCTCTCTGCTTGCCCGGCGGCAAACCAACACCCCTTACCTCTGAATTTGTTCATTGGGCAGGTCGAGGATGAGCATTTGTTTATTTGCGCTGGAGACTGGTGGCACTGCTGCAGGGGGGAGGGAGGGAAAGAGACAGAAAGACACACAGACAGCGGCAAAGGGGAGAGAGAGAAAGACACACAGACAGTGGCCAATGAAAGAGAGAGAGAGAGACAGAAAGACATACAGACAGCGGCCAAGGAGTGAGAGAGAGAAAGAGTCAGAAAGACACACAGACAGCAGCAAAGGGGAGAGAGAGAAAGACACACAAACAGCAGCCAACGAGAGAGAAAGAGACAGAAAGACACACAGACAGCAGCCAAGGAGAGAGAGAGAGAGAGACATAAAGACAGCGGCCAAGGAGAAAGACAGACAGACACATCTATTCTAGCACCCGTTAATGTAACGGGCTTAAAGACTAGTATAGTATAACACATCATCTTCAGAGTCCCTGTCAGAAAGGTCTGTGGGATGCTAGCCAGCCTCTATAATTGGGACAGATGCGCCCTGGGAGCCCACGCCCCTATGCATATCCCCTGGCTTGCTGCCAGACCTCGAATGAGAAACATGGCTTTCCAAATAAGCTTTCCACATCAAATTCAGAAGAAAAGGCTTTATTAGGCAGTTGTGAGTCTCCTTTAGGTAATTCCACCTTACATCTCTTGGGGTCCATGGCTTCCACGCCCCTCAATGTCTCCTTAGCCCTAGAGACCTAAGGGGAGGCTAAGTATGAAGCTCCTGCACACTTCACATGCTGCATGGCATGTGGCGCAAGAGTGCCCTTCCAGCGTTCATCCAGTGCAAATTTGGCATGGAATAGGGGTAAAAGAGCCTAAGGACTTCATCCCTGCCAGTTTTGAGGCATAACGAGGAGTTTTGAAGGGTCTGGAGAACTTTGAAAAAAATTGGGAAATTTAAGATGGCCACTATGACAGTATTTTGCTACCAAAAAAGACTAAAAAATGCCTTAACTAAACTTAAAAAAAAACTCTGAAAACAGGATCTTAGAGGTGGGGCAAAAACCTTTAAAAACAGCTTTTTTAGACACTCCACCCTCTCCGATTTTGTATGTAGGCTGTAATAGCTTCACTCACTGTGACATACTCTGAAAGTGCTCTAGCCTGCATCAGCTCTAAGAAGTAGCTGAATCTGGGCGACGAATCACTGCCTCAATTAGTCAGTCCTCCAAACACTGAGATCTTTGGGCTGCCAGTTAGACTAATACGCAATCTCCATGGATCTGTGCACATGAAGGGGAGAAGGCGAAATCGCAGCTGGCATCCTGAAGAGCTCTAATGAGCCCCCTGTAATTCAATAGGCGAGCCAAGCTTCTAAGGGTACAGACCCTGAGCTCCATGAAGTTTTCTGCAGGCTGGCCTAACAAGTTCCCAAAGGATTGTCCTGCTGGCTGCAAAACAGAATCTGCTTCTTCTCCACACAGGCAGAGCTTACTCCCACACAGGGGAGCTCTGGTGCAGCGAAATCCGCAAAAACTGCGAAAAAAAACAAACAACCCCCCCCCCCAAAAAAAACCCCAAAAAACAAAGAAATTACAGAGCCGATCAGAAAGACGCCTTCTGTCTTGTGTGCACAAGGAAAAACTGAAGGGGGCAGCACAGCCCTCTGGAGGAGGAGTTGAAAACCTGGAATGGATTCCTTTTGCACAGTTCGCGAGCATGCAGAGAATACCCTACTGTGCAGAACGAAGAAGAAATACTTAGGCAGTGTGCATATTTGCATGACATTACTCTTTCAAAAATGACAAACACATGAAATCAATAACTATTTAATATCATATATACTTAAAATCTAACAAAATGATATAAAACAGTAAGAGTGTGAAGAAGGAATAATGAGAACGGAGGTTTTCACTTTTTTCTATATTACAATTCAAATATCTAAAGATGATCAAAAAACATTAGGATATCTGACTCTCTCCTCATCACTGGAAAATTTTCACTTTTTGTTCTAGGAACCCATCCAGGTGAAATATGGCTTTTGTCAAAGGAAGCCAGTGTCTGCTTCACAAAATGGAAGTATTTTGTTTGTTCTATGAATGTTTTTTGGTGAAGTGTTTTACAAGATATCAATAGCCAGGGGACTATGAATCT
This sequence comes from Geotrypetes seraphini, assembly GCF_902459505.1. Classification (NCBI taxonomy): domain Eukaryota; kingdom Metazoa; phylum Chordata; class Amphibia; order Gymnophiona; family Dermophiidae; genus Geotrypetes; species Geotrypetes seraphini. The sequence continues at coordinate 345,313,673 of NC_047086.1, read as the reverse complement.
ATTGCAACCATGTATATCATACTGTAGGAAAAAACATTGAAGGCAGATAAATTAAAGACCATATGACCTATCTAGTCTGCCTAACCACTTTATCTGCTATCCCCTCTTCTCTCTTAGACATTTAATGTACTTGTCCCAAGCTTTCTTGCATTCAGATACACTTTTTGTCTCCACCGGGAGACCATTTAAAGCATTGACCATCCTTTCCATGAAAAGTATTCTCTGAGGTTACTTCTGAATCTATCCCTTTTCACTAAGGAATTTACCAAGACTCACCGACTAGAAGTAAGTTAGTACCACCACTGGCTACTGATTTCCATGGTATCTGAATAACACTGCTTGTAAGCAACCTTGCAAGCAGTAATATTCTACTGACCTAGGAGCATTAAACCAAGCTGCCCTCTTCCCCTTGGGAATAACAGCACCAGACCCTACAAGTCTACCCTACCCAACCACATCACAACCCCCCAACAACCTGGAAGTTTCCCCCCATATCTGAGTAACCTCTTCCCAGTCCTATCTTTAAAGCTCCCTAGCCGTTCCTGCTTTTGCAGATACCAAGTTCAAAATGCTAGCTGTGGCTGGTGCCATTTTGAACCCAGCTCTAGTAAGGGCTAAAATGAGAGAGGATCACTTCTGCTTGACTCCACTAATAACCGGATAACTTTGAAAGTAAGCCTGGGGGCAGGGAGGCTCTGAGTGAAGGAAGTTATCCTTTACACTTTTAAAATAGAATGGCGAAGTTTCTGGAATCTGGTGGATTACAGGACCAGAGGTTAGAAGGATGTTAGGGTGCATAGGAAGAGGTATGGCCAGTAGGAAAAAAGGAGGTATTGATGCCCCTGCATAAGACTCCGGTGAGACCTCATTTAGAATAGTATACAATTCTGGAGACCTCACCTTCAAAAAAAATATTAAAAGGATGGAGTCGGTCCTGAAGAAGGCTACTAAAATGGTGCGTGGTCTTCATCATAAGGCATATGGGGACAGACTTAAAGATCGCAATCTGTATACTTTAGAGGAAAGGCGGGAGAGAAGAGATATGATAGAGAAGTTTAAATACCTACATGGTGCAAATGCGCATGAGTTGAGTCTCTTTCATTTGAAAAGAAGCTCTGGAATGAGAGGGCATAGGATGAAATTAAGAGGTGATAGGCTCAGGAGTAATCTAAGGAAATACTTTTTTTACAGAAAGGGTGATAGATGCGTGGAACAGTCTCCCAGAAGGGGTGGTGGAGGCAGAGACCATGTCTGAATTCAAGAAAGTGTGGGACAGGCACATGGGATCACTTAGAGGGAGGAAGAGATAATGGTTACTTCAGATGGGCAGACTGGATGGGCCATTTGGCCTTTATCTGCCATCATGTTTCATTTTGGTTAGGTGTCAATGAGGTCCTGTGTATCGGCCATTTCTATTAGTCTATTTCAGGGGTAGGGAACTCCGGTCCTCGAGAGTCGTATTCCAGTCAGGATTTCCCCAATGAATATGCATTGAAAGCAGTGCATGGAAATAGATCTCATGCATACTCATTGGGGAAATCCTGAAAACCCGACTGGAATACGGCTCTTGAGGACCGGAGTTCCCTACCCCTGGTCTATTTTATACCAAATGGTTATCATTTTTGTAAATTTATCTGTTCTTATTCACATCTTATTCAATTTTACTAATGATTTTGATATGATTTTAATATCATTTTGTAAATTTGTTCTGTGTTTGATCTCATCATAATTGTTTGATACTATATTTACAATTTTTGTTAATTTAGTTCCTCTTAAAATTTTGATAAGATTTTATTTTTATTTTATATGTTATGAAATCTGTACCTATGGTTCTTATATCTTTCAGTATTGTTTGACAGTTGGCCCTGATGCAGTCTATATTTAGGTGAAACATGGCCACATCAGGCTTTATAGTTTTAAAATCCTCATTAGAGTGCAACAATAAAACTATCTTGATATTTCATAAATCTTCTCATCTTTGTGATCTGTTATAAGTACACATAGGATATCCAGAACATTAACATTTAACTTTAAAAAAGGAGACTATAATAAAATGAGGAAAAAAATTAGAAGAGCAGCTGCAGAGGTCAAAAATGTACATGAGGTGCCGCAGGGCTCGGTCCTGGGACTGATCCTTTTCAATATATTCATAGGAGACCTGACGCAGGGGCTTCAAGGTAAGATAGCATTGTTCACCGACGACGCCAAATTATGTAACACTGTATGTAAAAATGATTTGTCCGACAGCATGAAGCAAGACCTACTTTTACTGGAACATTGGTCCATAACCTGGCAGCTGGACTTCAACGCGAAAAAATGCAAGATCATGCACCTTGGCAACAATAATCTGTGCAGAACATACACACTGAACGGCGAGACCTTGGCTAAGACGGCAGCAGAGCGGGATTTAGGGGTGATCATTAGTAGAGACATGAAAACAGCCATCCAAGTGGAAAAGGCTACATCCAAGGCTAGACAAATGCTGGGTTGTATCCGTAGAAGCTTTGTTAGCCGGAAGCCAGAGGTCATAATGCCATTGTACAGAACCATGGTGAGACCTCATCTGGAGTACTGTGTGCAGTTCTGGAGGCCACACTAGCGTAATGACGTACTGAGAGTTGAGTCGGTTCAGCGCATGGCCACTAGGATGATCTTGGGGCTTAAGGATTTCTCATACGAGGACAGGCTGCACAGATTGCGGCTATACTCTCTCGAAGAGCATAGGGAGAGGGGAGATATGATTGAGACATTTAAGTACATCACTGGCCGCATAGAGGTGGAAGACAACATTTTCTTTCTCAAGGGTCCCTCGACCTCAAGAGGACATCCGCTAAGAATCAGGGGCAGGAAATTTCATGGGGATATCAGGAAGTACTTCTTCACAGAAAGAGTGGTGGACCATTGGAAAAAACTCCCGGAGAAAGTGATCACGGCCAGCAGCATACAAGATTTTAAGAAAAAATGGGATGCCCACGTCGGATCTCTACGAGGGCAGTGTAGAGGTGATGCCACTTGTGAGTGACCCCTTGGGGAGTAGCTTGGGGAGGGTTAATAGAGTGGGCAGACTTGATGGGCTATGGCCCTTTTCTACCGTCATCTTCTATGTTTCTATGAGGTGTGGATTTTTCTTAAAAATACCATCTTTGAAGCCCAGATCAGAAACATTCCATGCAGGATCAGCCCAAGCTCAGCACCCAATCCCTCCATCACCCCTTCTCTATCATCCCATAATCCTGCCCACTTTCCAGCTATACTCCAAGATCTGAAAAATGGTTGTGCAATTGTAGGCCCAGAGATAGAAGGTGACAGATCAGTTGTACAGATCAGTTTGAGCCTTCTTTAGAAGTTTCTTTGTCCCGTGACTAGATCTACTCCACTTTTACCAAGAGGAGATTCTTGTCTAGCTCCCACATCCCTAATTTTGTCATCTTGTTTTTTTTTTTCTGAGGCAAATGAGCAAGGGTTGATAACAGGTAAGATTCGTCAAGAGGGAGGAATGAGTGCTGGGACAATGGGGGCTGAGAGTGAGTAGTTAACCAGACTGCTTAATCATCTAAAATGTGCTATCAGGAGGAATCCTGTATAACCAGCTGTTCATTCTGGAATAATGTTAGGGGCACAACCGTCTCTCTCCCTCCCTTCCCACTGAGATCTGGAAGACAATAACCCAGATGTACTTTGTCTTGTCAAATTGTCTCTCACAGCAGTGTACATTTTCAGGTGAAACTATCAAATTTTTCTAATTAGGAGTGTTGCCTTAGTCCTCTCCTGCATGAACTACTGCAATGCACTATTCAACGGTCTCACGGCGAAGAACATACGTCTTCAGTATGTACAAAACAAAGCGATCAGACTCCTAAAAAACCTCTGTGTTTGTGGCCCTGTCTCCCATGCTCAATCATCAGCTCACTGGCTACCCATAGCCAAACGTTGTGTCTTCAAATCACACAACAAAGCTTCCTCCCCGTATGTGCCTAACAGGTCCCTCTGCTCCCAGGATGAAATACACCTAAAAACGCCCCCTAGTTGTGCCCTAAACTGCCAAACAACGTTCCTAGTCCCACTTCATACCACAGATTAGATCCCTTGAAGGACTTCTTAACTTTAGGAAAGCAATAAAAACATACTTCTTCACCTAATTCCCCAGCCCACGTCAGATTACAAAAAAATGTATATTGATACAAGATCATCAGTATGTATCATGTTAGGGTAAAAACTTGCATTGAAAAGTCTTGCCCTGTAACTGTGACAAATTTAACCTATGAACTATATATTATGTATATTGGTTTTAGATCTCTAGTTTGTGTCGAGTTAGGACAATTTCTATTAAAAATCCTTGCAGTGCAATTACAGCAAATTGCAACCTGTAAACTGTATATTATGCATATTGATATTAGATTCCTAATATATGTCAAATAAGGATAAAAACTTATACTATAACAATGCCAAATTGTAACCTATTAACTGTAACCCGTTCTGAGCTCTTTGGCGAAGATGGGATAGAAAACAAAATAAATAAATAAATAAATAAGAGTGCTGCTCATTAGCTGCTGATCATAATAAGAGTGGGGAACTGGAAGCCTCTAATCAAGTTTTGGTTAGAAGCAAGTCTATACTCCATATAGACTTATGGAGGAATATATATAGAATGTGATCCAAATTATTAGAGTAACATCTCTAGGGTATATTATATATATCTAATTCTAATTGCTAAATTAATCCAAGGGCTGGCAAAATGGAAGCTTTAATCTCTCCTTCTGATAAAGCCACAATTGGTAGATTACTTTGTCAGTATGTCTGATAGAAACTTGATAATGTATTAGTACTTTAGTTTGCATTACTCATTATTTCAGTGTCAAGATTTGGGTTTTCCCCAATGGCACCAACAAGTAATTTATATTGGAGCTATATTCTTTTATTAAAAAGTCTATTAAAATGTTGTAAATTGTTAAATGAATCCATTTAAAGAATTTTCTGCATGGTAATGTGTGAGGATTTGATAGGGCCTATTACCTGTTAACTTCATCCTATGCCCTCTCATTCCAGAGCTTCCTTTTAAATTAAAGAGACTCGTCTCATGCGCATTTATGCCATGTAAGTATTTAAATATCTTTCAAGATCAAAAAGAGTAGTGACAGAAAACCCAAACGATTCCAAAAAATGTCACTTACAAGCAGTGGGCTACCTCTCTAAGATCCAACATTGAAATTGAAGAAGTAGCAATTCATACTGGTGGAGTTCCTTCAATTCTGTCCTCTTATGCCAGAGCTAAGTATTTTGCTTCCTTGTTCAGCAATGTTGCATTTAGAACTTTATATTTCATATATTTATTTATTCATAAAAAGTCTAAAAAGTTTTTTAAATTATATACTATGCACAGTAGTGGGGTTTTCCCTTTCAGATTTTTTTACATTGTGCTGCGGGTGTGAGTTTTTTGCCTATGATAAGAAAAGAATGCCAGCTGTGAATCATCAATGATTGCTGCATATTTAAAACGTTTTTGAGGCTTTTCCTCCACCTGTTTTTGAATTTCAATGTTGGATCTTAGAGAGGTAGCCCACTGCTGGTGAGTGACATTTTTTGGAATCGTTTGGATTTAAATGTCTTTAACATATCTCCCCTCTCCCGCATTTTGTCCAAAGTATACAGCACATATTGAGATCTTTAAGTCTGTCCCCATACGCCTTATGACGAAGACCACTGACCATTTTAGTAGACTTCCTCGGGACTGACTCCAAATCTTTGTGAAGGTGTGGTCTCTAGAATACAATACAAATGAAGTCTTACCAGAGTCTAAATAAGGGGCATCAATACCTCTTCTTTCCTACTGGCCGTACCTCTTCTCATGCACCCTAGAATCCTTCTAGCTTTTGCTATCACCTTTTCGACCAGTTTGGCCACCGTAAGATCATATACTATTACTCCCAAGTCATGCTCCTCTTTGTGATGTACTTTGTCAAATATCTTTTGTAAATCCAAATACACAATATCAACCAGTTCACCTTTATCTACATGATCATTCACCCCTTCAAAGATATGCAGTAGATTGGTGAGGCAAGATTTCCCTTCACTAAATGTATGGTGGCTTTCTCTCATTAATCCATATTCTCTCATTTTGTTCTTTATAATAGTCTCTTCCATTTTGCCTGGCACTGTCATGAGACTCACCGGTCTATAATTTCTCGATCACCTCTGGAACCCTTTTTAAAATCGGTGGCATGTAGGCCACTCTCTGGTCTTCTGGTACTATGCTAGATTTTAAAGAAAAATTACAAATTACTAACAGTAGCTCTGTAAATTCATTTTTCAATTCTATCAGCTCTCTGAGATGTATACTATCCGGTCCAGATGATTTGCTACTGTTCAATTTGTCAAATTAACCCATTACATCTTTCAGTGTTACAGAGATTTGCTTGAGTTTCTCTGGTTCATCAGAAATAAATACCATTTCTGGCAATGGTAACTCCCCTACATCTTCCTCAGTGAAGACTGAAGTAAAGAATTCATTTAATCTCTCCACGATGGCCTTGTCTTCCTGAGAGCCCCTTTCAACCCTCGATCGTCTAGCAGTCCAACTGATTCTCTTTCCGGCTTCTTGCTTTTAATATACCTAAAAAAGGTTTTACTATGTTTATTTGCTTCCTGTGCAATCTTCTTTTCAAGGTCTCTCTCTGCTTTCCTTATCAGCGCCTTGCATTTGACTTGCCATTCCTTGTACTGTTTTGCTGTTACATTGGATAATATTTTGTTCATTTGTAATATAATTGAACAAAAAAAAAGATTGATTTTCAATCCATAGTCCCTCTATTTTGAATTTCAATTACTACTTAGATAACTTTGGGAGGTCTTTTACTAAGGGGTGCTAGGTGATTTAGAGCGCGCTAAATCGGCTAGCGCACCTTAGTAAAAGATTCCCTTTGTAATATAACATGAGGTTAATCTGCAATAACATGAACACAAACATACAGCAGCACTGTATCACACAGGAAAGCTGACCTGGGTGAGTTGGAATGAGTCGAGTAGTGGTAGGAAATTGAGCTTGCAGGAAACAAGAGAAGAGCTCTTGGGACACTATCTGTGTGCCAGTAAGCCACACCTCCTAGATGTGGCATTATCAGCTATCATCTATAAATTCAATATCCCTGTGCTACAACCACAGAAGTGCGACCTAAGGAGTTTGAAGCCAAAAGGGGTTGTGCCTCTTTGGATGCCTAGGACTTTGTTAATTTCAACTATTAAATATGGTGACATGAAAAGGTAAAAGTCTAATCTAATCTAAGGCTTGGCTTTATATACCGAGTCATCATTCTAAGAAAGCTCGAATCAGTTTACAATAGTTAACTTAACAGAAAAAAAACATAAGCCTCTATTCCTTCTGCCTTCTGTTATAGATCCAACAATTGCTAATTTGACTGAGTTTCTTGAAGCCTCTCAAGATGTTATTTCTACTAGGGCAACTCTTGTTACTTTTATGACAGAAATGGACACATTATCTGTGTTTAAACAACATATTTTCCTAAAAAGAGATTTGGTTTATTGTGGTCAGAAGATCATTATATTTTCTGATGTCTCAAAAGCTATCCCAGCAGAGAAGGCGGCAATTTCTTTAGTTTAAACCAAAAGTCTTGGTTCTTAGAGCTACAGCATTTTTTTGCATTTTCTTTGTAGATGTTTAAATACCTATCAAGAAGTTAAGTATATTTATACGATTCATCTCAGCTGGATGGATTCATCAGTACTTCTGATGAATAGCCTAGTGCCCCAGTTACTGCCTTTTGGTTCATTTGTTCTGGATGAGTTGAAAAGGGAGAGGGTTTAAATATGCTCTGTATCATTAACTGAATATCATTTTGCTCCTGTGATGTGATAAAGTGTTTATTTTCCTTTTGTAGTTGTAATGTGTTTTTAAAATTAATGTATAATGTGAAGGATCTACTCGAAGACTCTGACCCCGGATTCCTATGCATCACGGAATCATGGATCACAAAAGATGACCAATTTACTCAAAATGAACTCTGCTCCCATGGCTACCATGGCCTCTTCTCTCCCAGAACCAACCGTAAAGGAGGTGGCCTGGCATTACTCTACAAATCATTCTTCGATGTTCAGCTCCTCGAAAAAGGCAGTCACACCTCACTAGAATACATGCTAGCCTCTGTAAACGATGAACTCCACCCCCATGCACTGGGTATCCTGCTTCTATATCGCCCACCCACCCCTTGGAACAAATCCTCTGAACTTGTCCTCGAGACAATAACAAATGCCTTCCTCAAATTCCAAAGACTACTGATTATAGGGGACATCAATCTCCACCTAAACGACCTCACCAGCAAGGACACAACCAAATTTATTAGCTTCCTCACCTCCCTTGGCTTCCCCCCCCCCCTGCCCCATGAAAAGGGGCACACACTTGACCTCATTAGCTTCCTCGATCTTACCGCGCCCACAAAACTTTAGCCGGCGATACTCACTGGGATCATGTACCCTGGTCTGACCACCTCTTAGGGACCTTCTGTATCCCCATCTTCATGTCGCCTTTTGGAGCCCCGCCCCGCACTCCCATTCCATTACCTTTCGCAAAAAAATTACGAACGACCTGTTCTGGACCAAATTTCTCAACCTATTCTCCTCCACTCCTCAGCCTGCAGACCCAGAATCCAACTGGCATAATTGGGTCACACTTTCCCAGTCCACTTACCACTCCCTCGCCCCTCTTTCCACTAAAACCATCTCCTACTCCCGTAAGGCCCCTTGGTTTCTCCCCTATCACAGAGAACTAAAGCAGAAATGTCGAGCTCTGGAGCGCAAATGGAGAAAATCTAAATCCCCTATCGACAGACAGTCCTGGAGGGCCAACTTCAAGTTCTACAATACAGTTCTGAAAAAAGCAAGACAGAACTTCTACGGAGATAAAATCACCAGATCCAACAACCAGAGCAGTACTTTATTCAATATCTGGTGTTCCTTAACTTCCAAAAAAGGCTCCACCTCAGTCCCCTCTTCCCCCTCAGCTGGTGTTCTGGCGAAATTCTTCAACAATAAGATCACCACCTTGAGATCCTCCTTCCCACCCACAGTCCCCTACAACTCCCTGGTGCCCACCGACTCCATTTCTACCCCAACGACCTCATACCCCATCCCACCTTTGAGCTCGTATCCGAATCCACGGTCCTCAAACTTTGCCTCAAACTGAAATCCTGCAACTGCTCCTTAGACCCATTCCCCTCCTACCTATATAAGAAAATTCCCACGCAGGCCATCTCTTCTATTACCGAACTCATCAATTCCGCCTTACACTCGGGCCTTTTTCCCCAGAAATGGGCCATATTGCCCTGACCCCTCTACTGAAAAAATCTGACCTAGACCCCTCCACACCATCCAGCTATCGCCCAATAGCAAATATCCCTCTATCAACCAAGTTGCTCGAGTCCATCATAGCCACCCAACTCACATCTTATTTAGAGAGATTCTCTATCCTTCTACCTTACCAATATGGATTTCATCCCAATTTCAGCACCGAATCACTACTGACCTCCTTAATCTCTAAGGTCCAATTACTCCACTCTCGAAATAAGTTTGCCGTCCTCCTTCAATTCGACCTTTCCGCTGCTTTTGATGTTGTTCACCATGACATCCTAGTCTACCAACTCTCCGAGATAGGCATCCACAGTCTTAGACTGGTTCTCAAAATTCTTACGCTCTTGTTCTTACACCGTCAACATGAATGGCACCTCATCCGCCCCCTGGCAACCAATGTGTGGAGTCCCGCAAGGCTCACCTCTTTCTCCTATCCTGTTTAACATCTATATGTCCTCCCTTAAACTCCTTCACCTATCCCCCCTAGAAACAATTTACACTTATGCTGACGATGTCCTAGTCCTCCTCGAGACCGACCCAAACCTTACCAACCTCTCGGAGAACATATCCTCCTGTATAACGAACCTCCAGTCCTGGGCCCATACTGTCAAAATGAAACTGAACGAGTCCAAAACTAAACTACTTTGGCTCGGCCCTAAACTAGACCAACTCCCCACCTCCATCCCCCTGTCATCTGGCTCCACTCTGCAGCTGGAGTCCTCAAGCAATGTTCTGGGCATCATCATCGACTCTACTTTGTCTTTCAACGACCACCTCAATTCCCTGGCAAAAAAATGCTATTTCAGCCTTCACATGCTGAGGAAAGTAAGATCCTATTTCCATCAAAATCACTTTACCGTTCTCGTCCAATCTATTATCCTGTTCAGATTGGACTACTGCAACTCAATCTACCTAAGCGTTACCAAGAAAAACCTTCATAGACTTCAGCGGATCCAGAATGCCGCGGCCAAGCTCATCTTCGCAAAAAGTAAATTCGACCATGTCTCACCGCTCCTGGCCAAGCTCCACTGGCTTCCGATTATTGCCAGGGTCCACTTTAAATGTGCCTGTCTAACTTCCAAAATCCTCCACGGCATCCTCCCTCCCTTCATCCCACTCTCCTGGAACTCCTTAAATCTTAATACCACCAGACCCACTCACAAACTTAAACTATCCTTTCCTTCATTAAAAGGCATTTCCCGCACAGGAAAACTAGGGACCTCCCTCCCCTTCAGACTCACTGAGCTCTGGAACAACCTTACCTCCCCCCTCCGGACCCTGAGCTCTCTCCAACTCTTCCGCAAACATCTGAAAACCTGGCTGTTTTCAAAAATGTAATACTTACCCCATCTTTGGCATCGTAAGCCCCCCAAACATCCTTTCTCTATACCCTTTAACCTTCATTGGAGTTCCTTTCTCTCTCAACTCCTGTAAACCGTGCCAAGCTCTACGATTGTGGAGATGATGCAGTATATAAACCTAAGGTTTAGTTTAGTTTAGAATTTGATTTGTAATATTTTCAAAAGTTATTAAAGTAAAAGAAAACCAATCCTGCTATTAGACAGTATCTCGTATATGCCACACACAGTACTGAACATTATACAGGGAGCATAATAGAGTTTTGCTAACTTGTTAAGATGACAACAATTTTTCTTTTGTAACTTATCTTCTTTCTATTAACGTTCACATATGTCAGGATGAGTGGTATGCTGCTATCTATGCTACAGACAAATGGCTCTGCAAAGTCTAATAGAGACAGAAAACTAAGTATGTTGCATATGCAAAAAAAAATAGAAAAATTTGTTATATTTATTTTGTTTGTTGGCCAATATTTGTTATGTTTTGCTCTTGTATTTGTCAAAAATGATGGATTGGTTAGAAATATTACAGAAATAAACAGAGAGCTTTAGTAATATCTTTATGGTTTGGATGAGACTATTTTTTTAACCATTTCTTCCGTTGATGTATAGATTGGAAGACATCAATTAGTTTTATGCAAAATTACCAAGTTAGATGATCTGGAGAACTGTTCTAACATATGGAGCAATATTGCTCAATGTCAGTGCAACATGCCATACTTTTCAGTATGATTATGCTACATTAGGACCCCTGACAAAGGCAAAGATAGCCGAAACATGGACCGTGTTGGGTCTGATACAAGCTTCTATCTGTATGTCATATGTTACTACCTGCATGAGTAATTGGTATTATGTGGATTTCTGACACATTTCATGTTTTGATGTTTATATTTCAATTTTTATGTCAATAAATTTCTATTGTTTTACAACTCCTGTGACATCCAGAGACTTTCTGTTCCATCTTTTTTGTTTTTGGATTCACCAGCATTTTTGGAACATAGGTCCTTTTTCTTTTGTTCCTGTTGCTCCTAACAACATATTGGCCAATATTCAAATCAAGTTATATATGTTCATTGGTGGGCTGGTGAACGTACAATTTGTCTTTTAAAAATATATATACACAAATACACTTATTTGCGCATGCAATTAGATATCATACATATTATTTTTGGAAATCTTGTAAACCAGTTTGAGTTGTGAACCTCAAGGACTAGATCTGAGGACCCCTGGCCTATAGGGAGTGTGGCACAGAATATAAGGATTAAGTTAAATATAATGCCTTCAACTAGGGTTGTTTCTGCCACTTTATGCAGGTTACCCTCTTTTCCTCATTATTTTTTCAAAACGCAAAAAAGTTATTTAACTATTGCTTTGAGCAGAAGTGATCTATGTTTGGTTTTCATCCTTTTAATGTTTAGGAGTTCTATTTACTATTTTCTGGATGAAGAGTTAAACCAGCAGATTAACATTCAAAAGATTAAGGGCTCCTTTTACGAAGCTGCGTTAGGGCATTAACGCGCACTACATTGCCACGTGTGCTAGACGCTGGTGTTAGCGCGCGGTAATATCCTGCATGCACTAAAAACGCTAGCGCACCTTAGTAAAAGGAGCCCTAAGTTAAAACCCAAACCTTTCAAGTTTGTAAAAATACTTTTGAAAACATACTTATGTGTGTCAGCATTAATGTGAATCTATGAGAGGTCCCATACTTAGATTTCAGCTTGATTGGGAGACACTTGTACACTTCTGAAAACATACTTATAGGCGTTAGCATTTATGTGCTTTTATGAGAGAGGTTTTATGCCTCAAACTTTGCTTGATCATGAGACTGCTGACACAGAGAGATTTTATGCCTTGAATTTTGTCTGAAATTAATGTTCGATGTGTAAAATGTTTTTACTCACTTTGTATGTTGTTTGTATACTGCTTTGGTTTAAAGAAGTATATAAAATTTAAAATAAATAAATAAATTTAGCCACAAGATTAAAACCGAGTCTAAAAAGGCAGCATTCAGAATTTTGGAGACAATCCATTAGTACTTTTGATGTTTGCACATATGAACTAAATCTGTGGAGTTATTACACTGACTGCTTTATCTGTACATTTCTCAAAAACTCTCCATATATATATTCAGTGATGTCAACGAACTTACACTCTGAAAATTCAAGCAAAGGTAATGAGGAAGGAAAGGAACTTTGTACTGCCCCAAGCTGATAAAGGAATAGAATAAAAAATGATAAAACTCTTGATTTACTACATGTTTCCCATGGTTTTATTAAAGAGATGACAAATTATATATTGTTAACTATTTCATAATTTTCAAACCAGTGTAACAATATCAAAAGAAGCCAACTTTTCAAAATGATTGGGGGGTACTCAAATCTGCACAAATTACAATATAAAAAAAATGGAAAGATTAGGTTCTTACCTTAGTAATCTTCTTTCTAGTAGACAGACACATTATTCCTAAACCTGTGGGTAGTCAATTATTCCTACGAAAATTCTTGAAGAGAGCCTTATTAGCATTCGTTTGCTCTACCTCTCATGTCTCTGGGCCATCCTCCAATTCCTCAGTTCATATCAAAGCAGATGGTCAGCCCTAGAGAGGAAACAGAATAAGGAGGGGTACAGGGACTTTCCCCAAGAAACCTGTCTGTTCTGCTCATATCATTAACACATAACAGATGAAGCAAAACTTAACCATTTGCTATACCATAGCAAGGTGAAAACAAACAAGTCACCTACCAGAGTGCAACCTGCACTACAAGTGTGGGAGACAGCATGGATGATCCGAATGTGGAGTCCTTTTGGGCTGTTATGTCCACTCTGTATAACTTTGTGAATGTATGGAGAGAGGACTACGTGGCCGCTTTACAGATTTCTTCCAAAGACACCACAAAGATTCTGCCCAGGAAAAAGCCATGCTTCTAGTGGAATGTGCCTTTATTGATATAGGCGGTTGCTTTCCAATTCTGATATAGGCTGAAAAGCTTGCCATATGGATCCAACTTGAAATGGTCGGTTTCGAAGCTGGTCGGCTTTTATGGGCAGCACCTACCAGTATAAAGAGATGATCCAACAGTCGAAATTCATTCATAACCTCCAGAAACTGCGGTAACACTCTGCGCATATCCAACAATTTCAGCAATTTATCACTCTTCCTCAATCCTATGGCAATTGCACATTTTGATTGATATGAAAACTGGAGTCTACTTTCGGTAAGAAAGATGGTACTGTGTGCAATACAACGCCTGAATCCGAAATTCTGAGGAAAGAATCTCTGCGTGATAATGCCTGCAATTCTGACACCTGTTGAGCTGAAGAAATCGCCACCAAAAGTACTGTTTTGACTATAAAATCCATCTGAAAAGTTTGCTCTAGCTAGCACCTGTAAGACCTGATTAAGACTCCACAATGGAAAAGGCTGTCATACCAGAGGACAGAGGTGCAAAGCATCTTTCAAAAACCTGGCTACATCTGGATGTACGACTTTGGTGCTCTTATTAACCTTAGGCCCAAATCACGAAAGCCACACAATCTGAAATTTCAGGGACCAGCTGCTAGGTCTTTTTCCAGACCTTATTGCAGGAAGGCAAACACCGCAGGTATCAGAGCTGAGCTCAGGTCTTCACTCCTCTGAGTGTACCAAGCTTGGGAAACACTTCTAGGCTTTCATATATGCAGTTAGAGTTGCTTTCTTCCTACATCTTAGAAGGGTGGACACCACTCCGTCCCAATAGCCTTTGCATACTAGCAACACATACTCAAGAACCATGCTGTAAGATCAAAGTGTTCTGGATCTGCCAGGGCAATTGGGCCCTGTGAGAGCAGTATTGGATGACAAGGAAAACTGAGACCTTGGTCCCTTTGCAGACAGACTAGATTTACAAGAAAAAACAGGCTACCATCTCATTTGAAGAGAGACAATTGAGGAATTGGAGGACAGCCCAGAGATATGGGAAGTAGAGCAAAAAAATGCTAATGAGGCTCTCTACAGGAATTTTCGTGGGAATAGGTTGACTACCCACAGGTTCAAGAATGTGTGTTGCACCAGAATAAAGCACTATGAGCTGTGAATATAACTAGTCAGGCTATCTTTAAATGAAAAGCATAGCAGGTAGTGCACATATAGGTAGGGCTTGTGGGTAAAACAAATGTTACGGATAGCACTACAAGTCCTACCAGTTTTGCTTCCTCCCCAACCCCAACTCCAACTCATCATCAGAGTTTAACATCATTCTCCAAGCCCATCTACACTACATTCACAACAAGATCCTTATACAGACACTATACATTCACAGAATATTGCATCTTGTTACATATTTGTTGAATGTTGAGTGTGTGACCAAGGGACCTCAGTTCAGTTATAGTAACACGAAGGCAAAAAACTGAACAGGAAACCTTAAAATGTCAGATTCTACATGTACACCAATATTAGAGAAATAGAAACTGAAATCCAAAATATCAGAGTTAGAATATTTCAGCTTTTTGAAATGCATAACTATTAAGTTCAGAATAAAGTAATTTTTTTTCTACCTTTGTTGTATGAGCATTTTATTGTTCTATTCACTTTGGTCCCAGTGTCTTTTCTATTTTTTTTTTTCCTTGTCTTTTGCAGGGTCTCCTATCTATTTGACATTTCTCCTCACTCCATGTCCATCATCAATCTTCTCTCTGCATTCCTATCCTTCCTGTACTTGATAGATTTCTTAAATAGCAGGGTTTTTATTTATTTTCTGAAAGTTTTGTAGTCTGGTATCATGATCAGTAGATTGGAGAGTTGGTGGTCTGGTTTCACTGCTTGTGTGGCCAGTAGGCCATTGTACATTTTTTTGCGTTTGACACCTCTGATTGGGGGGGGGTGTGAACGGTGTTTGGGTTCTCCTTTGCCTGGTTGTGGTAGTTCGGATAAGGCGGTTGTTCAAGTAAGCTGGGCTGTCTCCATTCATGGCTTTAAATAGTAGACAGTAAAATTTGAATAGTATTCTTGCTTGTATTGGGAGCCAGTGTGAGTCGAGCTATGTGGCGGTGATGTGGTCGTATTTCTTCAGTGAATAGATCAGTCTCAGAGCTGTATTTTGTACTGTTTGTAGTTGTTTTATCATGACTGCAGGGCAGGGGAGATAGGGTTGCAGTAGTCTAGAACACAGTTCTTCAACCGCCGGTCCATGGACCGGTGCCGGTCCGCAAACAAAATCTTGCCAGTCTGCGAAAGTTTCGGTCCCCGCCGCAACGAAAGGCCGGCGTCAGCTGACTTGCAACTTCCTGTTGCAGTCGCTGTGCCGGGACTCCTGCCTTCCACCGCGTTTGCCTCCTGCCTTGTCTCCGCACCTCCAGACCAGCAGCGGCAACTCTGTATGCTTTTAACTTCGGCACAGAGCTGCCCCTAATCAATAGTTTAGCGCGGTTTCATAAGGCAGCCTCGGGGCCTTTGCTAGGCCGGCCCACATCGCATCATCGAAGTGGGCTGGCTATCAAAGGCCCCGAGGCTGCCTCATGAAACCGCGCTAAACTATTGATTAGGGGCAGCTCTGTGCCGAAGTTAGAAGTTCACAGAGCTGCCGCTGTTGGTCTGAACTCTTGGGCCGCTGAAGGAGGGCAAAGAGCAGCTGTCCTGGAGGTTTCCCTTCCTCTCGCCTTTGCAGGTCCCTTTTTTTCCACCTTTTTTTTTTCCTTCAAACGGCAACGGGCCCCAGCATCGACATCAATCAAGTAAGTTCCACTGTTCCTTGCAAGCGGTTCTGCTCGGCCAAAGCTTCCCCTCTGACATGAGCCACCCTCAGGGGAAAGAAAGTGACCCACAAAGATGAGGGGAAGGGGGCAGATGATTGAAGTTGGGGGGGGAGAGAGAGAGAGAGAGAGAAGGGGCAGATGATGGAATGGAGGAGATGAGAGAGAGAGAAGGGGACAGATGATGGAAGTGAGAAGAAGGGAGAGAGAGCAGAAGGCAGATGGATGTCAGTTGAGAGGGGAGAGCAGATGCTGAATGGAAGTGGGGAAAGAACACATACTGGATGGAAGGAGGAGATAAATAAAGGGGGAAGAAAATAGTAAGATAATGGAAGGGTGAGGGAAAGGGGTGACAAGCTGTGCGTAGACACAGTGAAAAGAGGGAAACGGGACTAAATAGTAAGAAAGAATTTAATTTAGATGGAGGCAGAAAATAGAGAAGGAAGACCAGAGAAGAAAAGGGAAGAGAGAGCAGAGAATGATATCAGATCTGAGTGGAGGAAATGAGAAGAGAGATATGCTAAAAACCACAGGGGGGAGGGAAGGATAGAGATGCCAGACCATGAGGGGAACAGAAGGAAGATGATGGATGCCAGACCAAATTGGGAGGGGGGGGGGGCAGGAGGAGAGATGGCAGGGAAAGACAGACAGTGAATGGAAGGGGCAGATGCTGGACTGAAGAGACAGAGAAGGTTATCATGCTGCTGTACCAGGCCATGGTACGCCCTCACGTGGAGTACTGCGTCCAGCACTGGTCACCGTACATGAAGAAGGACACGGTACTATTCAAAAGGGTCCAGAGAAGAGCGACTAAAATGGTTAAGGGGCTGGAGGAGTTGCCGTACAGCGAAAGATTAGAGAAACTGGGCCTCTTCTCCCTTGAGCAGAGGAGATTGAGAGGGGACATGATAGAAACATTCAAGGTACTGAAGGGAATAGACTTAGTAGCTAAGGACAGGTTGTTCACCCTCTGCAAGGCAGGGAGAACAAGAGGGCACTCTCTAAAGTTGAAAGGGGATAGATTCCGTACAAACGTAAGGAAGTTCTGTGGTAGAAAGCTGGAACGCTCTTCCAGAGGCTTTTATAGGGGAAAACACCCTCCAAGGATTCAAGACAAAGTTAGACAAGTTCCTGCTGAACAAGAACGTGAGCTGGTAGGGTTAGTCTCCGTTAGGGTGCTGGTCTTAGACCAGAGGGCTGCCGTGTGAGAGGACTGCTGGTCATGATGGACCTCTGGTCTGACCCAGCAGTGGCAATTCTTATGTTCTTAGGGCAGACACTGGCTGGAAGAGAGTGAAAAGGCAATGAAAGCAGAAACCAGAGACGACAAAAGGTAGAAAAAAATAATTTTATTTCTATCTTGTGATTCAAATATATCAGATTTGAAATATGTATCTTTCTAGACATAATTGGGGAGTGCAAAGCCCAGGCAGTGCTTCTTTAGCTTCCAGCTGGCTTAGGGCTCTCTCTGACCAGGGGGCAGTTGCCCTAGTTCCACTCCCCTAACACTATTCCTGTTATGTGTGACTGTGGTATTCTGTTACATGATATTTGTGTAGCATTCTGTAATAATTTGGCTTATTCAGTTTTCTTGATAGTAGAGGGGATATATGTGAAGGGGAGGGGAGACAGGGGTTTTGTTGATCTTTGCCCTGTATTATTTGTATTTATAAAATGACAATTGTATAGAATATTGTTTCTTTTTATACTTTAATAAAATATGTTCAATATAAAATTATAACTATTTGAGGCTTGTGCGGATGGGATCAGGTGGTTTGTGGGACCGAGCTCGCGGGGACGGGGCGGCGATGTTTTTTTTTTTTAAATTTCAGTCTTAGTAGTTTGCCGGTCCACGAAATAATTATTTTATTTCCGCCGGTCCATAGGTGTAAAAAGGTTGAAGAACACTGGTCTAGAAGTCCAAGGACTAGGGATTGGACCATGAGCTGGAATTGTTTTCTGTCAAAGAATTTTCGGACTTGCCTTAAGTTTCGCATGACCGCAAATGATTTCTGTATTGTTTTGTGGTTGCATGGTACAGCATCTGTCTATCATCACTCCCAGAAGACTTAGGGTGGGTTGCATGAGGTATGTGATTGCAGGATGCCGGAGCGATTATACCAATACTGACTTCAGGCCTTGGTCTTCCCTGGGACATGTTCCACCCTTGTGGAAACAGGAAGCTACATCAGAAGAGGGCAGGGCACATCCCAGGAAAGAACAAGGCCCTGACTCAGTGCTGGGGAGTGTGTGGCGAAGTGGTTAGAGTCACAGCCTCAGCACCCTGAGGTTATGGGTTCAAATCTCAGGCTACTCCTTGTGACCCTGGGCAAGTCACTCAAT
Source organism: Geotrypetes seraphini (assembly GCF_902459505.1). NCBI lineage: Eukaryota > Metazoa > Chordata > Amphibia > Gymnophiona > Dermophiidae > Geotrypetes > Geotrypetes seraphini. Next base: position 345,294,885 of record NC_047086.1, on the reverse strand, counting down.
CCCCCATTGCCCCAGGTATATTAGATAGAGTATGAGCCCACCAGGACAGATAGGGAAAATACTTGAGTACCTGAATGTAAACCACTTAGGCTATAAATGGTATATAAATACACACAGATTGCATAAAAATATTAGTGTAATCACTCCGGTGTCGTACAATCAAGGCAAGGAGGGAGAAGGAGAGATGCCTGCAGTATGGGAAAAATATTGGGGGTGCTCAATCACCCATAGAATCCACAGAGTTGGCAGATATGATACCCAAATTTCCTTTAAAATGCCCATCAGCCAATGGTAAAGTATAGTGACACATTAATTGGCCTATCAATTCTGTCCAGTTATCCCTCTCTACTGCAGGGATGTAACCAGTCTGTGGAAACTAAACCTCTTATTATCAGTTTTTCTCAACTCGATTCTGGAGGACCCCCTTGCCAATCAGGTTTTCAAGATATCCACAATGAATATGCATGAAAGACATTTGCATATAATGGAGGCAGTGTATGCAAATCAAGTTTATGCAAATTCAAAGTGGATATCCTGAAAATCTGACTGGCAAGGGGGTACTCCAGGACCGAGTTGAGAAATACTGCCTTATATCACTCACTGCTTTGCCATATTTCTGCTGCACCTTAGAAAGGTGGCAATTATCCTTAAAGAAAGAGTATCAGCCATTTATCACCTTAAATGGTCATTTTCTAATGCATTTAAACATACATAGCTCACAAAACAAAAATTAGCTATATACTTACTTCAAATTGATCCAGTGCAGAGGTAGGTGCATTCAAAAATGCCAAGAAAGAATTCTGTGAGTCTTGGTGCTTTACACCTAGAAAACAGCAGCAATTATACTTTAAGCCAAAGTAAATGCCTCCATGTATATTATGGAAGGCCTATTTCCTGCCAAAATCTGATTCACAATTATAGTGCATCACACAGTAAACTCTGAGATGTTCTTTTACTAAAGCTTAGCACTTGCTAAATGCTAAGAAGTCCATAGATATAAAAGTAAAATAGCCCCTAAATGTTTTAGAGGTAACTAGAAGAGAGATGAACTTCATTAAGATTTTTACATTATTTCAAGCTCTCTTAATGCCATGCAAAAGTCTCTTATATCATTATGTTCTCTTATGCCGTATTGAGGAGTTACAAAATCAAATCCTTATATGCACCTGCATTATTTGACATTAATTATAGGTAAAGGTACTTATAGGTAAAGATAATGTAAAAGTCCAATGGTTAACATATGATGGTTGTAAGGACCATAAGATACTAGACCACACAATTTTATTCCTGCTACTATTCCAAATTGATCTCTAGCTCTTCCCTCACTTCTTCACAATTAGTGGTCTTCAGTACCTAGCACAGACTTTGATTCAAACCCTTTCTAAGAAGAAATACTTCTTGATATTGCTCCTGAGTCTACTACTTTGAACCTTTATAATATAGCCTCTTGTACCAGAACATCTTTTTTTTCTCTGAAATAGGATTTTCTGTATTACACCAATGAGGTATTTGAGTGTTTCCATCCTTTTCTCTCTAGGCTACTCATACTTAAATCACTAAGGGCTCCTTTTACCAAGCCGCGCTAGCGGTTTTAACGCACGCACCGGATTAGTGTGCGCTAGCCGGAAATCTACCGCTTACTCAAAAGGAGGCGGTAGCGGCTAACGTGTGCGGCAATTTAGCGTGCCCTATCTTTCTAAAAGTTGTTCATGAGAGGTTTACTGCTGGTTATGCCATTTCCTGGCTTTGGTAAATCACCTTATCACACTGTTTTGCTAATGAGTTTGTCTGCCAAGCCCCTTCCCTTGTTTAAAAGCAGACTGAAAACCCACCTTTTTGATATAGCCTTCAATCCTTAACCTTATTCCTCTGCCCACCAACCCAGCCAACTGATTAAGCATTCCCCTTAACTGTATTCATGACATCCTGTTTGTCTTGTCTGTCTGTTTAGATTGTAAGCTCTTTTGAGCAGGGACTTGTTTTCTCCTTCTTTGTGACTCTGTACAACACTGTGTGTGTCTGGTAGCGCTATAGAAATAATTAATAGTAGTAGTAGTAGTAGTAATATTTCTTAAATTAACAGACCAAAGCAGTAAACTCTCAGTTATCCGGCACCCATGAGGATTGGTAGATGCCAGATAACTCTCAAGCAACCAGAAACTATAGTTAGATAGATTGTGAGCCCAACGGGACAGATAGGGAAAATGTCTGAGTACCTGATTGTAAAACAGCTTAGATAACCTTGATACGCGGTATATAAACACCTAATAAACTTGAAACTACTCTAAAAATAGTTTTGTCTCCCTTCCCACCTCACACTCTTCCTCTCTCTATCATCCCCCCACCCCTACCTGTGGGTCCAACATCTTTTCCCCTTCCTACTCTCCTTTCTGGTCTGGGTCACTTTCTCTCTCCTCCCCCCCAACTTATGAGTCCAACACCCATTCTTCTCCCTTGCCCTTCACCCTGCTGGACACTTCCCCCCTCCCCACACACTTCTGGTGTACCTCCCACCGGGTCTGACCTTCCTTCCTCCATGTAGATTTGGTCTCATAGACCCCCCCTCACTTACCCAAAGCAGTCCTGACCTGCTAACCCCTCTCCCTACCTTATCCAAAGCAGTAGCTGCAGCCGGTCAGCAGAGGCAGCACTAGAAACAGGCTGTTTGTGGCCAGGTCTGGCAGGGCCTTTCCTCTGCTGCATCAGAGGTGACGTGGCAGAGGAAAGGCCCTGTTGGGGCTGGCCGCAAGCAGCCTGCTTATAGTTGCCTCTGCTGCTTTGGGTAAGTGAAGGATGGAGGAGGAGTTGGTAGGTCAGGATCACTGCCACTGCTGTTTCAGCCTGGAGAGAGGAAGGGAGGAAGGGGTTTGGCGGGTCAGGACCACTGCTGCTTTGGTGGCTGGAGGGAGGATTATTTCTGCTGGCACTTTTTTTTTTTTTTTTACGGTTGGGCGAGGGTGCTGGTTGCTTGAGTATTGGGATAATTGGGATTCTACTGTATAACAATTCTATGTACTTTTAATAACAATCTTACTATCCTAGTATTATACACCAGATTTGACTTTTTTCAGTTTCTGTGTCTTCAACACTTGGGCCCAGTATCTGGACCATATTTTGACACTGCATGCTATAGTACTGCTTTAAATGAAAGATTACCTTTATGTTCTCCACTACCCACTAACTCAACAAGCAGAGTTTTGGTGTAAAATGTATATGTTGTCCCAGTACTTTAATATGTTGCCTCTACTTCCCGTCCCTAAAATTTTCTCATCTTTGCACAAGAACACCATATGTACAATATGTGTTCTAGTGCAATAGGTGTGTCAATCTGCACAGTAGGGTACTCTCCCCATGCTGGCGAGCTTTACAGAAAAAAATCCTTTTCAGGTTTTCAACTCCTCCTCTTTTTCCAGAGGGCTCTGCTGCCCCCTTCAGTTTTTCCTTCTGCACACATGCCGATAGGTGTCTTTCTGATCTGCTCTGTATATTTCTTTATTATTTTCAGCTTTTTTTTTATAGTTTTTGCGGCTAATGGAGCACAAGAGTTTCCCAGTGCAGGGGGAAGTTCTGCCTGAATAGAAAAGCAGCAGACTTAATTCTGCAGCCAGCAGGGGGGAAGAGGGGACTTTTTTTAATGTAAAGTTGTTTTTGAGCCATTTTATGGCAGCAAAATGCTGCTGTGGGCCATCTTGGATTTCCCAATTTCTTTTTTCAGAGTTCTCCAGATCCTTCAAATCACCTTGTTTTGCTTCAAAACTGGCAGGGATGGAATCCTAAAGCTCTTTTAACCCTAATTCATGCCAGATTTGTGCTGGTTGAATGCTGTAAGAATGCCCTTGCATGTGAAGGGGGATGGAAGTGTCAGGCTTAGCTAGCCTCCCCTAGCCTCTCTAGGGTTGAGGATCCTTCAGAGGGGCCTGTGTACTGGGAGAAAATCCCTCCCAGAGCAGCAGCATACCTAAGTGTAAGAGCATGGAAGTCATGGAGCCCAAGACGTAGGGCGGAGTTTCCTAAAGGGGACTTAGTATTGTCTAATAAAGTCTTTTCTCCTGAATTTGTTAATTTAAGGTGAAGAGCTTATTTGGATAGCCAAGATCCTCATATGTGGTCTGGCAGTGAGTCAGGAGTCACTCAAGGGGGCTTGGACTCTCAGGGTGCATTAGGGTCATTGGCAAAGGCTGACTAGGATCCTGTGGACCTTTCTGACAGATACTTGGAGGGCAAGGGATCAGTCTGTATACCCTTGCTGTCACACAGCAAGTCTTCCCTGCTGGGCGATATGGGGTCTCAAACAAAAGCAAGTATGCAGGAAGCAGTGATGGCCCTTGACCAAGGGGTGGATCCCAAAGTATGCCAGCTGTTCAAGTCTTCAGCGCTATTAGAGCTCATTACTGACTCCTTGTAGGAGTTACAGTTAAGACTCCCAGCAGGCCCCTTTCACTCAGTGGTCTATCCTGAGCAGAGTGAGAGCACAGTCCACCTCTTTTCCCTGGCATCATTATCGATAGGATTTTAATTCCATACGCCTCTACTAGAATACTCCGGTCCAATGACCAACACCTGCTAACCATTCCTTCACTTAAAATTATTAATATGCGAAGACAATACATTTTTTCGGTCGTTTGCCCCCCAACTGTAGAATTCCCTGCCAATCTATTTGAGAGAGGAAAGAAATATCGATAGATTTAAAAGTCAGTTGAAATGCTTTCTTTTTAAAGATGCTTTTGACTGCTAGACATTGTAAAACCCTGCTAAATATTCCACTAACGATCAAACTATCTTTTCTATTAAGGAAAAAACCAAAACCCTCCTCTTGTAGTTTTCCCTGAATGTTTATTCTGCTTTCAATTATTGTACTTCCATCCCTTATCCCGTACTGGTCCTGTCTGCCCTGTATGAATTGTTTTCCCCCCAACTGTATAATGTCATAAATAGTTTTTAGAATTGTGCATTGCCTTGAATACATGATTAGGCGATTAATCAAATTTTAAATAAACTTGAAAAGGGATGCCGTAAGACTCGGGCTTATATAAAGTAAGTGCACCGTCTGAGTCCAATTGGAAATTAGACAATATCCTTGGTACCGATCCTTTTGTTCGGTCAGATACACAAGATCAACATGATGAGAAAGGATGATACCTCGGCTTGGAATGCCTTGTTGAAGAAGAGCATCTGTGCTTCGAAGCAGTGGATTGTGTTTTCGATGGAGAGCGTCAATCTCGGAGAAGATCCATGTGGAGTAGCATGATGATCCAATGGATAGCTGACACTGGTAACCTTGAAGCCTCATAGCACTATGCTTAAGTGGGCGGTACCGAGGGAGTCAATGCTAGCAGCAGTATTTTGTGGAAATTAAGCTTACTACCAAGCTCCCTCCAGAAGAAATCATGGAGTGACTTACAGAAACATGCAGCGGTACTGATGGTTCAACAGGTTGTCTCAGAGAGGGTGCCTCAATGAGTGCTCAGCGTGAAGAAGAAACAATCTGTAAAGATGAAGAACGATGACATCACTGTTCGGGCTGCATCAAAGGATTCGATGCCGTTGAGATCTGTGACGCTAGGAAGTATGCACCGGTACTGATGGCTCAACAGCTGGTACCATTGGTGCAGCAGGTTGTCCCGAAATGGATGACCTCGATGAGGATGCATGCCATGAGGGAGAGACAACCTGCGAAGCTGGGGAGCGTTGGCATCATCGATTGGTCTGCATCAAGAGACTCGATGCTGTAGAGACCTATGATGCTTGTTAGGAAGTGGATGCTTCTGAGCTGGCTCCCCTGATATTAATATTGATGTCGATGCAGAAGCTTTCGATGTCAACGGCTGAGATCTGGAGAGGTCCATGGTTGCACCGAACTGCTCCTGCTAAGCTCGACGGGCCTTAATAGAGCGCGATTTGAAGAGGAACACCGAGTACAAGCTCCGATGTGGAGTTCAAGGTCTAAACTCTGAAGACACCAGTTATGAGGGTCGGCTACAGAAATAGACTGCTAGCACACATCTCCGTTCTCAAAACCTATTAAAGGCTGCGACATGGATGGAAAAAATTAACTTGGCGAGATAAACTGAATTCTGAAGCACCTAAACCCACCAAGGCCCCCCCTAGTAAACAGGAAAAAAGAAAATAAAGTTTTCTCTACTTACTTGGATATAATGAAAGGAAAGAAAACCAAATGAAAAAGGAAGAAAATTATGCGAAGGAGGAAGGCAACGCCAACTGAATAGAGTTCAGTCAAAAACAGATTTATTTGCTCCTCGGAAAACAAAGAAATGAGGTACCTTGAGCCTCTTCAGGCAGAAAGGCAGTTGTGCATGTGTAGTGCGGATATTCATGAGCACTTTAAAAAATTTAAAGTGACAATTCACTTTCAGACTGACCGTACCGGGCACCGTGGATGACATCACCTATATGTGAGAATATGCTGCCTACTTGGCTGGCGGACAGGAAGCAGAGGGTAGGAGTAAAGGGACACTACTCTGACTGGAAAGGGGTCACGAGTGGCGTCCCGCAGGGGTCAGTGCTGGGACCGCTGCTGTTCAATATATTTATTAATGAGCTGGAAACAGGGACGAAGTGCGAAGTTATAAAATTTGCGGATGACACGAAACTATCCAGTAGGGTTAGAACTGTTGAGGAATGTAAAGAACTGCAAAGGGATCTGAACAAGCTGAGTAATTGGGCAAATAGATGGCAGATGAGCTTCAATGTAGAGAAATGTAAGATCTTGCACGTAGGGAAAGGAAACCTGATGTACAACTACACGATGGGTATTGGAAGAAGGCAACCTCGAAAAGGACTTGGGGGTCTTGATGGATAAAACAATGAAGCCGGTGGCACAATGCGCAGTGGCCTCCAAGAAGGCGAACAGAATGTTGGGCATATCAAAAAAGGTATCACTACAAGAACCAAAGAAGTTATCCTGCCGCTGTATCGGGCGATGATGCGTCCGCACCTGGAGTACTGCGCTCAATACTGGTCGCCATACCTCAAGAAGAATATGGCGATACTCGAGAGGGTTCAAAGAAGAGCAACAAAAATGATAAAAGGCATGGAAAACCTTTCATATGCGGAGAGGCTGGGGCTTTTTTCCTTGGAAAAGTGGAGACTTAGAGGGGACATGATAGAAACTTACAAGATCATGAAGGGTATAGACAAGGTAGAGAGAGACAGATTCTTCAGACTTGCGGGGGTAACAATAACAAGAGGGCACTCGAGGAAATTGAAGGGAGACAGATTCAGAACAAATGCTAGGAAGTTCTTCTTCACTCAGAGGGTGGTGGACACCTGGAACGCGCTTCCAGAGGAGGTGGTAGAGCAGAGTACGATTTTGGGGTTCAAAAAGGGATTGGATGAATTCCTGAAGGAAAGGGGAATTGAGGGATATGGTTAGAGGGATACTATACAAGGCAAATGTTGTATGTAAAAGATCACTAACAGGTCTTTAACCTGGAGGGCCGCCGCGGGAGCGGGCTGCTGGGCACGATGAACCTATGGTCCGACTCAGCAGAGGCGATGCTTATGTTCTTACTTGTCCTAGGATAAGACTTAAATAGGATGGAATTGGTCCAGAGGGCTGATATAAACTTGGTTAATGGTCTTTGTCATAAAGCATATAGGGACAGACTTAGAGACCTCAATATATATAGAAGAAAGGCAAGAGAGAGGGGATATGATCGAGACATTTAAATATCTCCATGGTTTTAATGTGCAGGTGGTGACACTTTTTCAAATGAAGGAAAACTTCAGAATGAGAGGGCATAGGATGAAGTTAAGAGATGATAGGCTCAGGAATAATCTAATGAAACACTTTTTTACAGAAAGGGAACAGTCTCCCTATAGAGGTGGCAGAGACAAAAACTGTGTCTGAATTCAAGAGAGTGTGGGACAGGCAAGTGGGATCTCTTAGGGAGAGGAGAGGATAGTGGATGCTGCAGATGGGCAGACTGGATGGGCCATGTGGCCTTTATGTACTGCCATTTTTCTCTGTTTCCATTTCAGTTTCCCCCTTTAACTCAATTTCAGAAGTTATTTAGTACAATCCATCTTACCACTGCTGCTCATGATCCTATTCCATCTAATCTTTTGCAGTGTTATTTCTGTCATTTATTCATAACATGACTAACTTCTTTAAAAGTAGGCATTGTACCACAGCTCTGGAAAGAAGCTTTTCTTATTACAAATATAAAAGAATGTAATAAACCAGAAAAAGTCTCAGATCACTTATACATATTTAGAAAAGTAATGTACAGTAGGCTTTTTGTATTCAGTTTAATTACTATTACAGATATCTTCTATCTGCATAACTTTCTACTGAAATATCAAGCTATTAATCCTGAAATTACATTCATGAGACAAGTACTAGCAGCAGTAGAATAAGGAACACACATATTTAACTCAAGCATCCTCGTCTCCCCATGAACTGCCTGGTTTGTTGTTCAAAATTCTCCTCTAGCACCAAGTACCTAAGTACCAGAGAAACTGTAAGAGCATGTGCTAACAAGGCAAACTGCAAGGGGCCATAGCAGTGATCGGTATGGCCAATATACTGTAGTAGGCACCAAATTTTTCAATGCATATTTCATCACTGAATTTCAAACTCCAGTGAAGTAGTGCTCTAAATATCTATAAAATTCAGAATGCTGAAATAAAAGGAAAAAAGATATTTGGCAGCAGATTTTACCATATAGGTTAAGCTCAGTGAGTGCCATCACAGCGTCCTGATATAGTGATAATGGAGCACAGAATTGTTAACCAGCCATGTCAAAATGGAACAGGCACTCCTATTTCAATGCAACTGCAAAACCATTTCTCAAGGAAAAACAGGTCTGCAAGTTCGGAGATGTGAAGAAGGTATTTAAGCTGTCTTATGTAACATGCAGTAAACTAGCAACCCCACCAGAGCAAAATTATTTGCCATATTGAGATACAGAAAATTTCACATGCAGCCATGCAACATTCCTACAGCAGGGTCTATTCCGTATCTCTAAAACCACTTTCTGATCAAAGAACTTTACAGAAGCTGGGAAGAGTCACATGCAGTAGGAAAACGGTAATGGTAAAAAGGAAGACCCTAGAAAATTAATAATAATGAGAACAGGAATCCTATACATTGTACATAAGCAACAACTGAGCTCCTTAGCTAAAAGGAAAGGACTTCCTGATACAGTACAAGAATTATACTGAATTTACTATTATGACAACTTGATATTGCACTGGTACAGAACATCACACCAAACACCCCCCCCCAAAAAAAAAAAAAAAAAAAAATCCCACCTGGAAACACAGTTTCAAACAAAGAGTAGCTAGCAATCGAACATCACATCTAAGAGCAGGGCTACAAAATACCAAGCAGCCTGAACTGCCATGTGATAGCAGAATCCAGAGTCATAACCAGGACACTAAACTATTTCCTTCCATTGCACACTAATAATAGGCAAACTGCAAGTGATACAATATCTAGTTTATTTAACTTATTGCTCACCAGGACAGGCAGTTAATACCCACACATGTTCCAGGACTCTCAATACCTTCCTTCCTTTATAGGAGCTACCAGTAGGTGCAATATTTCTTAATATCATCCAAACAAGAGCCATTAATGCAGTAAAACACAGAGTCAAGAAATGTGTTGAGGTATGAGCAACTACAGTTCCATGTGTGTGAGGGGTGTAAACATCACTTGTTATAAACACGTTCTAAAATACTTCATGTACACTAAAGCTCCCATTCTAGGTCATAGTAACATAGTAAATGATGGCAGATAAAGACACGAATGGTCCATCCAGTCTGCCCAACCTTACCCACTCTTTAAATTACTGATTTAATTTAAATTTTCCTTCTTCTTAGCTATTTCTGGGCCAGAACCCAAAGCTATGCCCAATAGTGTGCTTAGGTTCCATATACTGAAGTTTCCGTGACAAGCTCAGTCCAGCCCATCTAAACCATCCCAGCCATCGAAGCCTTCCCCAGCCCATCCTCAACCAAAAGGCCATATATGGACAGTACTGGCCTTAGTTCTTTAATATTTACTATTATTTTCTGATTCGAGATCCTCTGTGTTTATCCCATGCTTTTTTTGTCACCATTTTCCTCTCCACCACCTCCCTCGGGAGTGTATTTCAGGCATCCACCATCCTCTCCGTAAAGAAGAATTTCCTACCTCTTGAGTCTACTACCCCTTAACCTCAAATTATGTCCTCTGGTTTTACCATTTTCCTTTCCCTGGAAAAGATTTTATTCTACGTTAATACCTTTTAAGTATTTGAATGTCTGAATCATGTCTTCCCTGTCCCTCCTTTCCTCTAGGGCAGGGGTCTCAAAGTCCCTCCTTCAGGGCCACAATTCAGTCAGGTTTTCAGGATTTCCCCAATGAATATGCATGAGATCTATGTGCATGCACTGCTTTCAATGCATATTCATTGGAAAATCCTGAAAACCCTCAAGGAGGGACTTTGAGATCCCTGCTCTATGGTATATATATTCAGGGCTTCAAGTCTGTCCTCAAACGTCTTTTGGCGCAAGCCTCCTACCATTTTCATCGCCTTCCTCTGGACTACTTCAAGTTTTCTTATGTCCTTCGCCAGATATGGTCTCCAAAACTGAACACAATACTCCAAGTGGGGCCTCACCAACGACCTGTACAGGGGCATCAACATCTTCTTTCTTCTACTGGTTACACCTCTCTTTATACAGCCCAGCATCCTTCTGGCAACAGTCACCGCCTTGTCACATTGTTTCTTAACCTTTAGATCTTTCAACACAATCACCCCAAGGTGTTTCTCCCATCCATGCATATGAGCCTCTCACCTCCCAGCATATATGGCTCCTTCCGATACTAATCCCCAAATGCATTCCTCTGCATTTCTTTGCATTGAATTTTCGTTGCCAGATATTAGACCATTCCTCTAACTTTTGCAGATCCTTTTTCATGTTTTCCGCTCCCTCCTCGGTGTCTACCCTGTTACAAATCTTGGTATCATCTACAAAAAGACACACCTTTCATTCCAACCCTTCAGCAATGTCACTCACAAACATACTGAACAAGATCGGCCCCAGGACCGACCCCGAGGTCAATCCTGTTAACTTGACTGCAGTGCTTTAAATCATCATAAAAAATGCTATGGCTCTGTTTTGACCTTTGAAATGGGTCCTTTTCTGGACAGACCAACTGGGGCTTTCCAAAGTAGCTAGAGGCTTGGTGTCATGGTGGGAACTGGGAGATATTACTTCACCCTCAATCCTCTAACACAGGTGTCAAACTCAAGGTCCACGGCAACGTCAGAGAGAAGGCATCCAGTTCATGTACACACTGGATGCGGCTTCGTGCACACTGCGGCTATGAGGAGGAGGGAGCTGGCCACAAGATAACACCAGGGGGCATTGGACCATGGGCCGCATAAAACAACCAGGTTGGAGCCGGCCTGAAGGATAGACACCCGCTGGAGGGAGGAATGGAGACAACAAAGGTAGGGGGAATGATTTTATTTTCAAGTTAGTGTTTGAATTGTGTCAATTTTGAGCATTTTAATCTGTCTATCTATCTTTTGCACGGCTCAGGAAGAAATACATTTGTTTCTTTTTCTCTGGGAGTTGTACAGCATGCAGAATCTTGAATCTTAGGGTGTTTTTTAAATATATTAGTACTTTTAGATTTTGGTCTTGTATTTGCATAGGGGTTATCTGTGTTCTGGTAGGAATGAATGTTGAGAAGAATACAGTGTGCTTTGTGTAGTTTAATTTTGTGGTTAACCCATTACCATTATGTATTAATAGGATTATATTGTGTGTGTATATATTAAAAATGAATGGAAAAAATGATGTTATAATTAAAATTATTATGGGGGAGGGGCTGGGGCTGAGATTGTGCGGGGTCTGGCCCACGACTTAGCCTGTGCTTTGGAATTCGGCCCCTTAATGTGATTGAGTTTGACACCCCTGCTCTATAATCAAGTTTCACCTTCCTATAGAAAAGCAGCAATCCATGTAACATGTGCATCCTCTGATAGCTGTGATCACTTTGGCAATTTTAAAGCTTGGGGACTTGCTGTGGGAAAGGTGGGTAACATATCTTGCCATGATGTGGGTGCCTCTCTAAAGCTTTGTTGCAGCATCATGCCCTATCAGGGTACAACATGAAAGAGAAATGGAATATGAGACAAGGAATGCAAACCATGGCGATATGAAACAGTCAGCAATTACTAGGTACCTTGGAAGACTGCAGACATGCAAAAGAAGCACTAGCAACGACTTTTTCTATGCATGCAAGGAAAGCACATATTAAAACCACAGATAATATACATTACCACTGTCAGATATCATACCCTTTTGAGACTTCAGCTCTTCCTTCTCCTTTTTCAGCTTTTCAATTTCTGCCAACAACTCTAACTTCTTCTTATCAGATTCCTGTAGTTTGCTGTAGAAGAGTACAAGTACATTAGATGGTGTCATGCTAATACCAAACTGCCTCCTGTCTGCACAGTTTTACCCACTGATAATTGCTTTGGTTAAAACTGAGCTAGTCATGTTGCACTATAAGATAAATCAATTAAACCAGCTGAAAGTTCTTTTTAGATTTGCAATTAGCATCAAATTCATCAAATTGTGCAAATCTTTTCTTAACTTCCCAAAGAATCCTCAATTGGTATTTATAGAGCCATCAGAAGCTGCACCCCAAATACACAAAGTATTGATTCAAGGGGCTATATTGCCAATACTAATGCTTCCTCATAGGTTCCTATACCAATTCATCATTGTATTTTGTATTTTATAGTCACTAAATCTCTATTTTTGTGTTTATAATTTATAAATATCAAATTATGATGCTTGAATAAATAATATTGAAAATTTCATAGAATTTATCTTTTAAAGTCCCGGTTCAGAGTTAGCCGCTAACGCCGACATGCATGTTTCCTGCAATAATACTTCCTCAGGGTGTGGCAAAATTATTTTTAGTTGAACACTCTTTTAAACATGGCGGGCATCAACGTTGGATCAGTGTTGATGCCCGCTATGTTTAAAAGAGTGTTCAACTAAGAATAATTTTGCCACGCCCTGAAGAAATATTATTGCACGAAACATGCATGTTGGCGTTGGCGGCTAATTGTTCCTGGTATCGGCTAACTCTGAACTGGGACTTTAAAAGATAAGTTCTATGAAATTTTCAATATTATTTATTCAAGTATCATAATTTGATATTTATAAATTATAAACACAAAATAGAGATTTAGCGACTATAAAATACAAAATACAATGATGAATTGGTATAGGAGCCTATGAGGAAGCATTAGCGGTAATATAGCCCCTGGAATCAATACTTTGTGTATTTGGGGTGCAGCTTCTGATGGCTCTATAAATACCAATTGAGGATTCTTTGTGAAGTTAAGTTAAGAAAAGATTTGCACAATTTTATGAATTTGGCACTATAAGATAAAGCAGAAGGATCACCAGGAGAAAAGCTGATTTAAGAATTCTGTTAATGTTTGTTTAGTACAAAGGAGAGGAGAACTTGTGAAAGGGAATGAAGAATCGACTTAAGTTTACCCTTAATGGATGGCCCATGCCTTTAACTTATGAGCAAGTGTGTGAAACCCAAGCCCTGAGAAGAAGAAGAAAAGACCATGTTTATGTTGAACTTTAACACAGAAAACTTCTTTCTGTAACTGACTTGTACTTATCCAGTTCTCTCTTTTTTTTTTTTAATTTATTGAATTTCAAAATTATTGCAATCATAACAGATAAAGAAACAAGCCTAATATTACAACAAAAGAAGAAAGAAAACAGATTCCACAAGTGTAATTTAGATTGCAAACAATTATTATTGATTACATTTAACAGGTACATGTCCCAAGATATGTACACAATATTCAGAGAATAGTATCATGCGAAACAAACAGTTTTCCATGGTAATGAACATAGAGTCATTAAACGTTTTAGTTACATAACCTTCCTTCCCTAACCCCACCCAATGCCCTCCCATATTCCCAGCTCTTAAACTCTTGTCAGGGGAAGTGGGGGGAATATCTCAGTGAAAGCCACAAAGGCATAACTTGTCCAAGAGCCTGGACTCTTATAGCCCCCAGGAGATGCATCTATCCCCCTCCCTTATCAAAAAGAATTTCAGCAGTATGCTTCTTCAAAGAAATCTCATTATGAAAAAAGTATTTAAGAGTAAACTACACCTTCTTGCAGTTAAAGAAGCCAAATAAGTATCCCAGGTAAGTAAGAATCATTTGTGCCTTTTAGTATGACCCTCCACCTCTCTTGCCTCCCAAATAACTAGGGTGTGAACCTGTTTCCGCCACTTCCAGAAGGATGGAGGGTCTGAAGAAATCCAAGACTGCAATAAGCATTTGCGAGCTAGGAGACACACCTCACAACACAACAAAATCCCTCTCTTGGGCACTTCCCGCAAAGTTCTGGGAATATCCAGTACCAATTGTTCTACAGTACCCATAATCATACACCCCAACAGTTTTTGCAGATATTGCACTATGGATGCCCAAAGCTTTTGAGTATGCCAGCATTTCCAAAAAAAGAATGGGAGAGAGTATTAGGTTCTGTACCACATTTAAGACAGAGGGGATTCAATACCTCCTATTTTGTGTAATTGCACTTGGGTATAGTATGTTCTACAGAGCACTCAAGCATAGCACTCCCACAGTACATTACATTACATTAGTGACTTCTATTCCGCCTGTACCTTGCAGTTCTAAGCGGATTACATTAGAAGATAGCTGGACATTTCCAGGAAGTTACAATTTAGGGTTAGTTACATAGTTTTTGAGGTTTTGAGGAACAATTGAGGATAGATAGAAATAAGAGGATTGAATTTAGGGAAGTTGCAGTTTAGGGGCTGGTTACATGATTGAGTTACTGAGGAGAAATTACAAGAGTGGTAGGAAGACAATGGGGAGCTTGCAGGGAAGGGGAGGAGAACTCTATAGATTAAGAGTGTTAAGAGAACTCTATAGATTTTTTGAATAGCAGAGTTTTGAGTTCTTTTCAAAATGATTTAAAGTTACTTGTTGCTGCAGCAGGTTGGAAATAGATGGGTCCAATTTCGCTGCTTGCGTCGCTAGGAGGCCGTCATATATCTTCTTGCGCTGAGTACCCTTGAGTGGTGGGTAGGAGAATGGGGTCTGGGTTCTCCTTAGTCTGGTATTTGATTTAGGCGGTTTCGATTTAGGAGGTTTCGATTTAGGCGGTTGTGTAGTTAGGTAGGTGCAATTCCGTTTATTGCTTTGAATAATAGACAGTAAAATTTAAATTGAATTCGAGCTCGTATCGGTAGCCAGTGTGAGTCTAGGTAGGCATTGGTGATATGGTCAAATTTTCCAAGTCAGTAGAAAAGTCTGAGGGCTGTATTTTGAATGGTCTGTAGTTGTTTTATCAAGTTTGTGGGGCATGGTAGGTAGAGGATATTGCAGAAGTCCAATAGTCCTAGGACAGGGATTGGACTATGATCCTGTATTGCTCTTTGTCGAAGAATTTTCTTATTTTCCGTAGGTTGCACGTGGTGAAAAATGCTTTTTGAGTAGTTTTGTTGATTTGGACCTGCATTGTGCAGCATCTATCTATTGATACTCCAAGGATTTTTAAAGAAGACTGTATGGGGTATTTGGTGACATTTATTTCTAATTCTGTAATGGATGGGGTTTTGTCCTTTTCAAGTAGTAGAAATTTTGTTTTGTCCATGTTTAGCTTTAGTTTGTGGTCTAACATCCATTTTTTCACTGCTTCCAGTGTTGTTTTCAGGTTGCCTGTTGAGGTGGGGTCTTGGGTGTCGAAGGGGAGGAGTATGGTTTTGTCATCTGCGTAGCTGAATGATGTTACATTTAGAGTATCTAGAGTGGCACCGAGGGAAGATATGAAGAGGTTGAAGAGCATGGGCGACAATGGTGAGCCTTGTGGTACTCCACAGGAGTCTGATTTAAGATCGTTTGATTTTACTCTGAATGATCTTGTTTTAAGGAATCCTTGGAACCAGTTGTATACCCGCCTGAGATCCCTATGGCATCTAGTATCTGAAGTAGTATGGTGTGATCTACTAGGTCGAATGCAGCAGAGAGATCGAGTTGGATTATCAACATCCTTCTTCCTTTACTAAGATGCTGTCGGGCTGTGTCTCTGTGCTATGGTTGGTTCTGAATCTTGATTGAAAGGGGTGGAGTATGTTAAGGTCTTCAAGGTAGTTGGTGAGATATTTTGCAACTAGACCTTCTATTAGTTTAATGTATAATGGGATTGAGGCGATGGGTCTATAGTTGGAGGGGTTGTCTATTGGGCCTTTGAGATCTTTCAATAGTGGGGTGATTATAATATCACCTAGTTCTGGTGGGAATTGATCTTCCGTGAGTGTAGTACCACTCCAGTAACTAGTTTAGGTATCCCTTAATGTTTCACAAATGTCTCATTGTCCAATACAGTGTTAAGCTCCCCTTCCCAGCCTAATTTTATTTGTTGGGTATCCTTACTGCACTCTGATTGGTATAGAGCAGGGGTGTCAAAGTCCCTCCTCGAGGCCCGCAATCCAGTCGGGTTTTCAGGATTTCCCCAATGAATATGCATGAGATCTATTAGAATACAATGAAAGCAGTACGTGCAAACAGATCTCATGCATATTCATTGGAGAAATCCTGAAAACCCGACTGGATTGCGGGCCTCGAGGAGGGACTTTGACACCCCTGGTATAGAGCATTATGCAATACAGACACTGAGCTATTAAAAGCTTCCACCCCTGCAAAAAAATTCTCAAAGGCATTTCCCTATGGGCCAGCATAGCTGTTCCTTCGGGAGTGTTAAGAGGTAATGTTTGGCAATACAGTATGCTAAAGTATCGCCCCCAACAATTAACCAGCTGGTTTCTAATCACAACTTAAAGTTTCAAATGACCCTCTTCAATCATAAGATATTCCACTAAATAAAGGCCTTTCTGTTTCCAGTCCGAGAAGACAGGGTTGTCCATCCCCAGTGGAAAAGCTGGGTTCCCACATAAGGATAATTGGTTAGAGATCCTAGGGTCTCCTCCCAATTTCTGTATTAAATTTCCCCACATATCTCATATGAGTTTTAATAAAACACTTTCACAAACCCGAAAGAAGAGCACCACTCGGCAGATGCTGTAAGGTCCGCAAATAGTGGGGGATATAAAAGGCAGACTCTAATGATATTGGTGTGCATTGGTGTTCCCCAACATCGAGTCCTTTAAATGTCTTAGCAAGCAGGCCGGGTTATATAGATCAAAATTGGAGAGACCTAAGCCTCCTTGATTCCAACCCCCACCAGATAGTTTATCGAAGTTTAGGTTTATGCCAATTCCAACAGAAATGAGATAGCAACCGATCTAAGCACTGGAGATCTTTCTTCAATAATTTTAAAGGAACCATTTGCACAACATACAACCACTACGAGAATACCACCATTCTAATCAAGGCTATTCTACCCAGGAGTATCAGGGGCAAATCTTGGCAATTCTCCAATTGAGTTTTCATATTCAGTAAAAGTTTAGTAACATTAACAGAGTACAGCATGTTCATGGAAGCCGTTGAGTTGTACACAAAGATACTGAAAAGAGTTAGTTGCCCTTCAATAGTGGAAAAGAGGAACCCTACAATCTGTTCAATTCTATGGCTGAAGGCAGAGCCTCTGACTTACTGAGATTCCTATGAAATCCCACAAAGTCACTATACTCTGTGGTATTCTCCAATAAAGCCTCTAGAGATCGCTGGGGCTCCGCGATGTGAACTAAAATGTCATCTGCAAAGGCGGTCAGATTGAAGCATTAGTCCCCTATATGCACTCCCTTAATATCTGGATTTGCATGCCTAACTCAAATAAGGGGGTCCAGAGACAAAATAAACAACTATAGTGACAAGGGATACCCCAGTCTGGCTCCTCTATGGATCTCAAATAGGATCTACAGTCATTGACCAAAAGAACTGCCTTAGGTGACACATATAGTGCCCTAATACCGAGACAAATCGTCCCGCAAACCCATAGTGCATCAGAGTAGCAAACAGATAATATCAACAAACTTTATTGAATGCCTTCTCAGTGTTAAAACTTAGAAGCAACAAAGGCAGTCTTTCTTCAGTGTAATATTCTAGCGATGTCAAAATTTTCCTTAAGTTTTGGCAACTGAGCAGCCCCGAACAAATCTGACATGGGATTCATGGACAATTTTTGTGAGTATTTTGCCAAATACTGTAGTTGCCATTACTTTAGCTAAAAGTTTAACATCAAAGTTGAGCAAAAAAATAGGCCGTTAGGATTCCGGCATGGTAGGGTCTCGCCCTGGTTTCAGAAGAACTATGATCTGAGCCACATTAAGGTGTTCCAGCATTGCTTCAGCATTAATCATCACATTAAACATTTTAGCAACTGACTGCACTATTTCTGTTTTCATAACCGTAAAATTCAGCCTAATAACCATCCAGGCCTGGAACTTTCAAATTAGAGATCTGTGTGATGGCTAACTCTATTTCTCCTTCCTGAATAGGTGCATTCAGTATTTCAAAGTGTACAGTCATAAGCCTATCTTAAGTATAATTTTCCAGGTAACCCCATCTCTGTTAGGGGAACATATAAACACGCATAAAAACTGTAAAACACCACAAAAATCTCTTTTTCTTTCGTAACCCTTCCTTTCCCTCTTGGGCACATATTCAATATTTTCCTGTGACTGTCTTTTTGAGAAATCAGGCATGCTAGTAGTCTACCATTCTTATAGCCATGAACATAAAGTTGATATTTATAATATACCAAAGTGTTAGTTGTTCTTTGGTGGAGATTTTCATTTAGAGTTGCCTGCAGTGAAACAGATGTCTAACTTTCCTTGGCAAATGAGGGATGAGTTCCATAATGTCTTATCTCAACAAGCTGTCAAGATAAGCATAAGATCTCCCAGACTTGTGTTCTTAGTGTGACTAACATATCCTATGATTTCTCCTTGAAGCACTACTTTTGCTTTTCCCCAATACAAAACAGGGTCCTCCTCATGTCTCTGATTAAAGCAATGATAATCTTTCCAACATTTCACCATAAAGTCATAGAATTTAGGATCTTTACCTAATCACATGGGGTATGCCCATTGAACTCTATGATGAGCTCCATTCTGTTCTTTCAAATCTAGCCATACTCACTCTTTATCATTTCAATGTCAGGTTAATCGCCTTTCAAAGAAATGTTTTTTCAGCTTATGAATGTTAAGGAAGATTAGACATGTTTCATTAGCAACATTTTGCAGTATTGGTGCAAGCTATTAACCTAGCACAATTAACATAGAAACATGATGGCACATAAAGGCCAAATGGCCCATCTAGTCTGCCCATCCGCAGTAACCATTATCTCTTTCTTTCTCTGAGAGATCCCACATGTCTATCCCAGGCCCTCCTGAATTCAGACACAGTCTCTGTCTCCATCACCTCTTCTGGGAGACTGTTCCACGCATCTACCACCCTTTCTGTAAAATAGTATTTCCTTAGACTACTCCAGAGCCTATCACCTCTTAACTTCATCCTATGCCCTCTCATTGCAGTCTCCTTTCAAATGAGACTTGACTCATATGCATTTACATTATGTAGGTATTTAAATGTCTCTATCATATCTCCCCTCTCCCGCCTTTCCTCCAAAGTATACAGATTGAGATTACTATAATTCAATCTATGTAGGCCTGAGTAAGGGGAATCCAAAATTACAACAAATCCAAAATATGGTAGCAAAGCTAATATTTGGTAAGAGAAAATTTGATCATGTGTCTTTTGAGAAATCTTCACTAGCTCCCTGCCTATCTTAGAGTACATGTTTATTTATTTATTTATTAACTATAAGCTTATAATACATACAGTATCCTAAAGCAATATGAGTCCAACATCAAGGAAAAGAGAGGAATGATCCTTAAACACTTTAACCACCAAAGGAAAAAATATATATACTGCTTGTAAATAACTTACTTTAAGTTTTTATTTGAACATCGTCTCTTTATCTATCAGGAATCTTTCCAACTGGTCAGGTTAAAAAAAAAGCATATGAAGTATGTAAATAGGTAACCATACATTTAGAAGGAAATTTTAGGAAAAAAGTTGCTCCCTATTATAATACTCGAGATTTATATTATAGAAATTGTTTCCACCTATATTGGGTAGCTCTACATACATCTGGAAACATTTGTAATTTTTGCCTACAAAACAGGAAATCTTTTTTCAAGAAATAATTTTTCAAAACAGTACTTTTACAATTCTCCGATGCAAAAGTTTCCAAGAGGGTGGCTCGTTCAGAAATTTCATCCCGAGTTGTTTCAAGGAATAGAGTTAAATTTTCCAGTGGATCCTTTTTCTGATCAGATACACCAGAAATTCCTCCCTCTTGGTTTAACTAACTCTCTATTTGGGAGATAGAAACATCTATTCAACACAATAGTTTCAGCATTGCTCAATCCTAGAACCTCTTTAAAATATTTTCTCAGTAGTATCTCTGGCGAGAGCAGTGAGCATTTAGGAAATTCAATATTATCAGATTTGAAGCTCTCATGATTTTCCATAATTTCACATTGCTTATACAACCAAACACTATCTTTAATTGCAGAGTTTGTTGTAGCAATCCATTCTGAGAGTCTGATTTTTTAACTGCTTCTTCTAACTGATTAATTTTTTTCATCCATAGTTTTCATTTTGGACACTACTTGATCTGAAAAAGCACAAAGCTTTTGTACTGGACCCTGTAGTAAAGCTTCAGACCTCTTAACCATTAGACAAATTTCCACTAGGAAACTCAACTGTTTGAATTTTATTAACTTCTAATGAGGATTTCAATTGTGTTTGTTGTAACATTTGGTCTAAAGCAGGGATCTCAAAGTCCCTCCTTGAGAGCCGCAATCCAGTCGGGTTTTCAGGATTTCCCCAATGAATATGCATTGAAAGCAGTGCATGCACATAGATCTCATGCATATTCATTGGGGAAATCCTGAAAACCCGACTGGATTGCGGCCCTCAAGGAGAGACTTTGAGACCCCTGGTCTAAAGCTATGTTCTCTCCAATGGAAAGACTACCATTTGGACAAGTCTCCCCTGGAGAGGAACAAGAGACGGATGGACCTGTGGAATTCTTTCTCCAGAACTTAATGAAGCCCCTGATACCTGTAATAGGAGAGGGAGAGATAGGCTTAGGAGCTAATACCAGATGTCTTTCAATAGGGCCTGGGTGAGTCGGAATACTAGATGGTAACAATTTAGGCTTTACCTTACACTTCCCCATGTTCACAATAGGATCACATAAAAATTAAGTCTCAAACTGTGTTCTCTACTCCACCAGGGATCCACCGGAACTCCAAAGGGGCTCATAAGGGGCATGCCCCTTTGGCTGCGCCCTGTGGAAGTTTTTATCTACAGTTCACCCCTCCCACTGTTGTCAGCACGGGGCTCAGGAACAGCTGACAAAGCCACCAGTAACTCCTTCCACCAGGCAAAAGTGCCTCCTCTCTCTCCAATGCCACAGGCAGCGGCAAGTTTTTATCTCCGGTTCGCTCCTCCCTCTGTTGTGAGCACGAGGCTCGGGAACAGCTAACAAAGCCGCCAGGTAACTTCTTCCAACAGGCAAAAGTGCCTCCTCTCTCTCCCTTAGAGTACAGTTTAAATGCACTTCTATGGTTTTGAAAACCATATATGGGCTATTTACGTCCTTGATTCCTCTATCTTTGAATAATTAGATATTTTCTGATTCAAGAAACTCTCAGAAATGTAAACTGTCTTTTATTTCTTTAAAAGGAATAAAATCTATTGGCAATATTACTCGATCTTTCTCAAATTCTTTTACAATGATTTGGAATGGGATTCACTCTCATGTTAGAACTCTTCTCTCCTTCCAGATTTTCCATAAATCTATGAAAATACTTATTTCAATAGTTCTTAGAAAATTGTTCTAAGGAAATTTAGTTATCTTCCAAGATGTTGGATGAGGATCTTCATTAATAAGTTATTTTTTCTCTAATCTTACTACTTTCACTTCGATTATTGCTTTTTATGTGAACCGAGTCGAGCTCCTTTTAGGGAGATGACACAGTATATAAATCCAAGATTTAGATTAGATTAGATGGTCAGATATCTCATACAGCCCTATTTCCACCTGCATAATGCTAGAATAAAGGTCTTTAGATACCAAAAGTAAACCAATATGGGACTGCAGCAAGTGCATTCTAGACATATGGGTAAAGTCCTTCTCAGTTGACAAGAGCCAAGCCATCAATGTGTGTACATAATTACAAGCACAAGCATTCCCCCCACCCCACAATGTTGTGATGTAGGTAAACATTAAAGTATAATGCAAACATGTGAATTCCCCAAACCCCTACCACCCTTCCTCCACCCAGAGCCCCTCTCCCTTCCAATGCTGGGGGGGTCTCACACTTACCCATCATCCAGGCCCTGGACAGGACGGGCATATCTAATAATCTAAGATGTTCAAAAGTAAACTATGGGCTCTGGGGGATAGCGATTGCAAATAGGGGTCCTAAATGAGTAAAAATTGCAATTTACGTTTTCTGCCTCCTCCCCTCCACCCGTGCACAAATTAAAAAAAAAGTTTTCTAAACCTGAGCTAGTGGTCACAAGATCGTAATGTAAGCAGTAGTTGGTTCCAGCATTTTGCTAATTGATATTGGACGGATAAGGTCATTTGCTTAGTAGACTTTATATTGCTGCATGCTAGAAATTTTAAGTGGAAAAGATTTCTAGTGGAATATCTGTTTAAAGGCACCCTAGAGTAGGATGGCCAACTCTGTTAAGTAGTCAAGGGCATTCCCTATAGTGTCATCTGCAAAATTAATCACCTTACTTATTGTTCCAATTTCCAAGTACTCCAGGGAATGTGTCAGTTCCAGATGCCTCTCAGAAATTGATAATTCAACTGCTTGGCTCTTCAGGCTGCCTTTTAGACAGGCTCTGAAAGCCTGAAACCCTCAATCCCACTAGCTTATGATGCGTCTTCAGAAGGGGGATGAAAATGACGCCCGCTACAGCCCTCTGGACCAATGCAAGGCCACTCGGTCTGCGCTCTAGCACCTGATAAAATCAGGTGAAAGTCAAGCTTCCAGGGGAATGCACCCCAAGCTGTTCTAAATGTTAGTGCAAGCCGGCTGGATAGATGCCCTGAGAAAGTTTGCCTCCCCAGCTACAGTCCTCTGAACCATAGACTATCTTCTCCCAGGCAGATCTGTCCCTGAAATCTTGGGAACCTCTGGAGCACTATGAAGCGTTGAACTTCAGATTCAAAACAAGAAAATAATAAACCAATTGCAGAGCAGAAGAAAAGATGCTTCACTTTGTTTGCGGAAGGAAAACCCAAGGAGATGGGGCACTGCCCACTGACACAAGGAGGCAGAACTGAAAAGTTGTGAATGATTCCTTCTGCAAATTTTGCTGGAAAAGATGGATGATTCACTGGTCAAGGCTCGTGTTACTTTTGCACTGGAATATCTCTTTACAAAAGTGTTTACAGAAAAGGCATGATGAGTGACTACAGGCTGGTAAGCCTTACTTCAGTGTTGGAAGAAGCAATGTATAACCTCAAGGGCATAGCTAACATTGAGCGAGTCCATCAAAAAAACAGAGCCATAATGTACTAAGGACCACACGCAGTTGAACCCTCTCTTCTATCTACCCCTCCCCACCCCACCCCACCCCATAGCAAGTCCGGCATAACTCTCCTTCCTCTGCCACTCCCGTGGAAGTGACATCTCTCTAGCCCTTCATAGTTTTCCAAATTCCCACAGGGGTGCTGGCAAAGACAGTGATCTCCCATGGTCCGTGGCAATACCGGAAATTCAACGTTGGCACCATATCTGGCAACTGGCATTGAATTTCCAGTCTATCTTTGGCTAGGCCAATGTTCAGCAGCTGGCCGGCTATGTTAATGGACAAAGATAGAGCTGCCTAAAAGAGTGGTCTGTCTGGTCATCAAAGTTATCTTCTAAAATTACCATTGAGTGCAAGAAGAGTGTGGCAATATTAGGAGATATTTAACAGAGTTGGGATTTTTTGGGATTCATTATGTTCCCCTGCTATGAATAAAGAGGCAAAGCCAGCAGAAAGAAAGTGATAGCACTTCTATATAGGTCACAGGCTTCATTTAATATACTATGTTGTTTCAGAGGCTATATTTTAGTAACGATATAGAGGGGCTAGAAGTAATCCAGAGGAAAACAACCAAAATGATGCCATCACTGGAAAAAAATATAAAAGACATACAAGATGAGGACCTAAATATATATCCCTAGAGTAGGAACACAAATTTAATGAAGACTTTTGAATATTTGAAAGGTTTTAATGTACAAATGAACCCCTCCCAAAAGAAAGCAAGCTGCTGACATGACATGAAGCTGCAATGAGGCAGACTCAAGAGCAATGTCAGAAAATATTTTTTTTATGGATGGGTAAACCAAAAAAACTCTGTGGAGTGACGATGTTCCTAAATGGACTTTATTTGAAAGTATCAAAGTTCCAAAGGTACGCTAAAATCATCCACATAAAATAATTTCATCCACATAAAAGTAAATCATCCACATAAGAGCCTTAAAGGACCTAGTCCGCTAGGGATACAGGACCCAACACGGTCCGCGTTTCAACAAAAAGTCTTCTTCAGGGGTCCCTGGGGGTCCTATAAAGGTGTGTACGTGGGAAACAATTGTGTGGTGAACCGGAAGTGAGACACTGCTTGCATTTGCTTTCCATTGCAAATGCAAGCAGTGTCTCACTTCCGGTTCACCACACAATTGTTTCCCACGTACACACCTTTATAGGACCCCCAGGGACCCCTGAAGAAGACTTTTTGTCGAAACGCGGACTGTGTTGGGTCCTGTATCCCTAGTGGACTAGGTCCTTTAAGGCTCTTATGTGGATGATTTACTTTTATGTGGATGAAATTATTTTATGTGGATGATTTTAGCGTACCTTTGGAACTTTGATACTTTCAAATAAAGTCCATTTAAGAACATCGTCACTCCACAGAGTTTTTTTTGGTTTTCTCTGGATTTTCTTCTTTGTGGATATTTTGGGGTCAATTCCTTTTGTTTTTAGGGATGGGTGGCAGGTGCTTTCAGTGCCCTCCCAGAGGTAGTGAAACAAACAGTAGTAAAGGAACTCAAAAAGGAGTGGGATATACACAGAGGATCTTTTAAATGATAATAGGAAAAAAAAAACAGATATTGAGATCTTTAGCTCAAAACAGCAGTAAAAAGAGCTTTTGGTTTGAAGATGATATGTTGGTAATCTGCCCTGAGTGTTAGTCGCAGCCTTAACCACCTTATAAATCAGTCTAGATAAGCCACTTTTACCTTTGTCTGCAGTTATCTATTATGTTACCGTGTTCTTAATTATAAACTGAGATTATGTCAACCCCTAGTCTCTTCCCTTTGCTAACTCTACCATCCAAAAGCTGTCTCTCTACTCCTTGTGTCAGGTTACTTGCACTATACGGTACACATGCAATGCAATATCTGCTTACACTCTCATCCTGACACAAAGATTAGGTGGTGTATCATTCTGTTTGTATATGACTTGGACATACCATTCTGTAGAGATGCTGGCTGCCTTTACTCTATTCAGTTCTTCCTGGATGGCTTGTTTGGCTCGAATTTCTGCATCAAGAGCTGATTGTAATTCCAGCCTGGCTGACATGTCCAGCTTTGCAAAACGTCGCATCTTCCACGGCATGTCCTAGAAAAGAAAGCAAGACACCACTCTCATACAGCCCATTCATATTACTATTATTTTGGATTTATCTCATGCCTTTTCCACAGTAGCTCACATTCAGATATAGTAGGCATTTCCTTGTCTCCAGAGGAATAATAATCTATGTTTATATATGAAACAATGGACTTTGAAGAGACTTGCCCAGGGTCACAAGGAATATCTTGAGATTTGAACCCTGGCTTCCCTGCTTCTCAGTCTGCTGCTCTAACCTCAGAATACTTCATGAATGTCTGACTATACCTCCACCCTTGCGGACCAACAGATGCGCACCGGAATGGGCAAAGGCATGATGACGCAGCTGGCACCTTGTGAGACACCACTAAGCCTCCTAAGGGCACTTAACAGCCTGCACTCAGGCTGTAATGTCATCAGAATCCATCTATGAAATTATGGTACTTCTACTATGCTATAAGAGATCACTTACTCAAATGAACCATTTAACATAATGTAATTAAACTCAAAGCCAATATGAAGAAGCATATATTCATTTCATGCAACATAGCAGTATAATGTTAACTTCACTGATCATCAAAAAAGGACAGCCCAACAAGCGTTACATGTTCCTGTTAGTGTTTGTGGGATAACATGGAGTAGGGTAGGATACTTACTGTTGCTCTTGCACCTAAGCTGGAATTCCTTAATGACTCCAATTCTTCTGTCATTTTGGAGGCTAGGGCCTGGAGATACCCTCGTGCATCCTTTTCATCACTCACCCTAGAAAACAATGAGATTGGCTTATACATGCAAACTTTTAGCTTTCTTGTTCCTTTTGCTTCATCTTGTGTTTTTATTCATATAATTCCTATTATATTACAATAAATTTTGTCACTGTAGCTACTGAATCCCTTAATATGGAGGCAAGTTGCAGGGGTTTCCCTGCAAATAGTGTGCTAGGGTCCTAGAAGGGATAGAAAAAGAAAAGAAAATTTTATGGAAAAACAAAACACACCTGATTCATGAAAGGAATTTTTGCACCAGCACAAAATGAAAAAAATATCCTTAATGGATCTTGCTTGAAAAAAAGAATTGTTAATTTTATATATACAACTGTTGTATTTATTGATAGATTTATAAGTGATGATTACAAGAATTTGTATGGTTTTAATTTATACACTTGTTGAAAGATTAAAAATGAATAAAGATATTAAAAAAAAAAGAAAAAAGAATCGATTTAAAACAGAAATGCTTCAAAACAGAAAATTATATCTACAATCCCTAAAGTGGCATTTTACAGTACTTGTTATAGCCAGATGGTGGCAGCAGACACCAAAACATGATTTTCTCCAGCAATGCAATCATCAATAGGAGATCAGGGTAACCCTAGGAACCTCAGTTCTTGCCTCTAGCCTATTAAGCTGTCCGAAAGACATACTAAGCCCTTAGAATTCACATTCCTGCTTAATAATCCCTTGGAAATAAATATACAACAAAGCCTACAGAGCACCACAGGACTCCTAGAGGAAGGAGTATAGCTTCATCTTTGATAAGATTGAACTATACAGTTTTTACTTATGTAATGTTCTCTTGCTCTTCTCTATAAGGTGGGGGTGGGGTATAAAGCTTAAGAACTACAGTGTTCTCCCCAGGGCCTTTCAGCCGGGCGCTCCGCCCAGCTAATTTAGATGAGCGCCCGGCTGTAATCTCGATGGCAATCCTGCTGCTGCTGCTGCCTTCTGCTCAACATTAAAAAAAAACAACAAAAACCTTCTCACCGGTTTGGAGATTTACCGGTCTGACTCGGCACAGCTTGAATCGCAGGAGCCTGACTTTTTTTCTTTTAGTTTTTAACGCCAGCAAGCGACTTGAACCCATGCTCCGGGGCTCTAACATGTGAATGCCGCTTCTCTCCGAAACCGGAAGTCACGTCCCGAGGGGGGAAGAGAAGGGAAGTCGGCATGCACACGCCCCGGAGCATGGGTTCTCTATAGGAGACAGGTCAGCTTACAACTTGCTCTTGATTGCTTTGGGCTTTCCTCACTGCCGGGTCCTGCCCAGTGTTCACTCTAAGGTGAGCGCATGAGCGATTGCTCACTATTTTCAATGGCGTCGCTCATGCTTCTTCTGGTGTCGCTCACTAGAGCGGAGGTGAGAGGAAGCGGCGGCGGTGGCGGTCTGCCCTGCTCGCCTAAGATGCAGCAGCGGCGACTCCTTTCATGATCCCTGCAATCAGTGGCGTATTAAATGGGGGGCGGTCCGCCCCTTGGTCTCATTGGTGTAACGCCGGCCCTGCAGCTCCGGACTTCCCCACACCTGCCCCCCCCTTCGGATCGCTATTATTTTAAATGTTATAGCGGCGGCGCTGTATCCATCAGTGGAGACGTCTAACCTCGGCCTGCCCCGGAACTCTTACTGCAACAGTGACTTCCTGTTCCTGCCTAGACGGGCGGCTGCTGCAGTAAGAGTTCCGGGGCAGGCCGAGGTTAGACGTCTCCACTGATGGATACAGCTCCGCGGCTATAACATTTAAAATAATAGCGATCCGAAGGGGGGGGGGAGAAGGTGCGGGGAAGTCCGGAGCTGCAGGGCCGACATTAGAGGGAGTAAGAGTTGATGGTGCCGCAGGGTCCCGCCAGGGGGGGGGGGGGGAGGAAGGAAGGAAGGAAGAAGAGAAACCGAAGCATGGCAATTGTGGGGAAGTCCACAGCTGCAGGGAAGAGTGTTGCGGTACCCAGCTGGAGGGAGAAGGAAGATGAGGGAGGGAATGAAAGCAGATGCCAGGGCTTGGAGGGTAGGAGGAAGGTATGCCAGTCTAAGGGAAAAGGAAGGGGGAGATGTGAGAGCATGGAGGGGGAGCGAAAGATGGAAGAAAAGGAAAGGAGAGAGATGCCAGAGAATCAGGGAAGGGGAGATACCAGACTATGGGGTGCAAAGGAAAGAAAGGAGAAGAGAGAGATGCCAGAGCATAGGGGATGCGGTGGTGACAGAGAGAAAAAAATGGAGAGGTGGCAGAGCTGACTGGCTTTGGGGGTGGGCAAAATCTGGAAGGCAGTGGGGGGACTTAAGAAGGAGGCACTGGGGGCACAAAGGACATGGGAAGGAGGCACTGGGGGCACTATGGACACGGGAAGGAGGCACTGGGGGCACTAAGGACATGGGAAGGAAGGAGGGAGGGAATAGAAAGGGACAATTGTTGGGCCTGAGTGCAGAAAGAAAGAAAGGATACACAGTCAATTAATAGATGTCCCCTTTTGATGAAAAAATAAATGGTCACGTTACCACTGACTTACTTTCTCTTCAGCAGAGTCAGCAACCGCGCTAAGGTGCAGGAAGGTCCCACGATGACTCGTCTGCTGGCTCTGCTCTGGAAGTAGTAAGTTACGTCGGAGGGGGTGGACCCGGCAGACGCAGTCATTGCAGGACTTTACCGCAACTCCCTGCGTCTGCCGGGTCCACCCCCTCCAACGTAACTTACTTCTTCCAGAGCAGAGCCAGCAGACGAGTCATCGCGGGCCCTTCCAGCATGCGGCTGCTGAGTCCGCTCTAGAGCAAGTATATCAGAGTGGGGTGGATTGGCAGCAGGCAGCTACAATCATCGCGGGACCTTGCTGCATGAAGGGAGATAAAGGAGCAGGACTGCTGGAATGGAAGAGTGGTGGAGGGAAAGAAAGGGGGCAGGGTGGTATGGAAGGGTGGTGCTGATGGAATTGATCTACAGAGAAAGGGGAGAGACATAAGGGGGAAGGATATTGGAGGGAAAGAAAGGGGGAAGATGCTGATTGAAGAGGGGTGGATGGAGGGAGAAAGAGCAGACATTGGATGGTAGTGGGGAGCCTATGCTGGATGGAAGTGCAGATGGGAGAGATAAGGGAGCAAATGCCAGAAGGAAATGGGAGGAGAGAAAGAGGGGAGCAGATGCTGGATGATAAGTGGACAGAGAGAGGAGAAGGTACTAGATGGAAGGGTTGGAGAAAGAGGGTACATGATGGAAGGAGGGGATAAATAAAAGGAGGACACATGATGGGGAGAAAAGGATTGAGTTAGGGAAACATTGGAGGGGTGAGGGAAAGAGGTGGCAAGCTTTAGGTAGACAGTAAAAAAGGACATTGATGAGAGGGTAGTAAGAACATAATCTAGACAGATGCAGAAAATAAATTGAAAAGGGAAATGAGGGAAAAAAGGGAAAGGGATTGCAGAGGAGAGGTGTGGGAGAGGGAAGGCGAGGAGAGAGATGCCAGACCAATGGGAATGAAAGGAGAGATGGAAGGGGGAGGCATACAGTTTCTGGAAGGGGCATAGAAGGAGAGAAGATGCCATATAGGGGAAGAGAGACGGCAGACAGTGGATGGAAGGAAGAGAGTTACAAGAAGATGAGGAAAGCAGAAACCACAGAAGACAAAGGTAGAAAAAAATTTATATTTATTTATTGCTTTAGGAGACATGTGTCACTGTTTCTGTGAAGCATTGTATGCAGAGTCCAGCTTCTTGCTGGTTCAATTTAACCTTTGTCTATGTATTTTTATTTTATCCCCCTTTTTACAAAACTGTGAAGCGTTTTTTAGCACCAGCCTTGGTGGTAGCAGCTCTGATGCTCAGAATTTTATGAGCATCAGAGCTGTTACCTCCGTAGCTAAAATCCACACTACAGTTTTGTAAAAGAGGGAGGGGTTAGTTTGTGATTACATATTCCATACTAGGCGAAGGTGTGTTCTGTGTGTTCGAAAGACATAGTTTTCTGTTAGGATTGACGGTGTAGGATTGATCTGTGCTGGTCTGGCTTGTTTAGTTTTACAATGGGTGTATTGATGTACTGTTCACTACAATATGTAAGATGCTGCCTTTTCCTAGGTACTCATGTGTGACGTGTGGCTTGTTACTAAAAATCACGTTTTTCGTACAGATGGGGGGGGGGGGTGCCAAAAAATGATGGGCCCCGGGTGTTACATATGCTAGGTACACCACTGCATTATGTAAAGATACCAGAAAGCTGGTGAAGCAAAAACTTTAAGTAAATTGTTATTCTTCTAAGTTTTGAGTATTTAACCCTCCCACAATCTCATGGGCACTCGTTTCAATTTTCAAGTTTATTGAGATTTTGATTTAAACGCAATATCAAATATTTTCAATGTGTATAACAAAAATAAATTTTGGGAAATAAATAAAACCATTTGAACAATAAACATACAAACATATCCATAGATGATTAAAAATACATAAGGAGTACAAGGATAAACTACATTTGTTTAAAAATGCATCCTCCGTGCCTGCTCATAAATTTGTGGAATATGTAACTTGTCGCTCATGCATATTTTTTTTTGCACACACCTCATCAATCCTTAGAGGGAACATTGGTCCTGCCTACTTTCTGTTTCCGTGAAGGCAGGACCCGGCAATGAGGAAGGCCCGAAGCAAGCGAGAGCAGCGAGTTGTAAGCTTCCCTCCGTTGCTGACTTATGGAAGTTAGGTCAGCGATAGAAGGAAGCTCACAACTTGCCTTAGTCCAGCCCTGCACAACATGCGGCCCAAAACGGATCTCACTGCCGATATGGCTCTCACTCCGCTCTCCTTTGAAGATCAGCTCAGGAGGCAAGATTTAGCCCGAGATCAGATGAACATTAAAGGGCATCTGAGCAGATTAAGGAGAACATGTCCTGTTTTTCCATGCCTAAAAATACTACCTTGTCTAATGTAATCTCTGATCAGATCCTTAAGAGCGATGCAACTATGTATGCTGGATAGTCTCCTCCAGTAAACAGAGCTTTAAAGCCTGCAGCCATACAGAACCAGATGGTCAAAGGGCTCCGAAGTGCAGTATTGCCAAGGGATCTGTCTCACAAGTTTCTGCTGCTGGCAGATGTAAACACAGCACAAGAAATAGAGACTTGTGGCATTCTGTGTGTAAAGCTGATGCATAATGAATTTACTATTACCCATGTAATAGTGCCAAAGCAGTCTGCTGGACCAGACTACAGTACAGTGATATGGAGAATGTGGAAGAATTATTCAGTGTTCAAGATCAATATGATCTCCTCACAGAAGAAAGACGGAGAGAAAGAGAGAAGCCTGGACCAAAGGGGAAATACAGGAGGCAGATACTGGAGAGGGGGGAGAGAAGGGAAGGAGATAGAGATGTCAGACCATGGGGTGGAGTGGGAAGGAAGGAAGGAAGGAAAGGAGAAGAGAGATGCCAGAGCATAGGGGAAGGGTGGAGACAAAAAATGGAGAGGGGTTGAAGCTGAAATAAATCATGTACAAAGGAGAGAAAGGGCACAGGATATAGAGTTTATTGAAGGGACATAGAAAGAGGGAAGATACCATATGGAACAGAGAGAGGGCAGACACTGGATGGAAAAGGCAGAAAGGGTGGACAGTGGATGCAAGGGGCAGAGATAGGGTGGACAGTAGATGGAAGGGGTAGAGAGAGAGAGGGCAGAGGCAGGGTGGAAGAGGCAAAGAGAGAGGACAGATGTTGCATGGAAGGGAGCGAGGACAAATGCTAAATAGAAAGAAGAGAGTGAAGAGAAGATGACTAAAGCAGAAACGACAAAAGGTAGAAAAAAATATTTTTGTTGCTTTACGTAGAATCAAGTAGTATTGTAACTGTATTGATTAAAATTTATCAATAGGAAATGGAAATAAGGCAATTTTGGGGGGGAATAAACCCCTTTCCTCAGGTCAGGACAGGATACCATAACAGCTGTATACTGTACTGTCTTGAAGAAAGATTTGGCCTCTGAAAGCTAATTGAAAAATTGATTAGTCCAATAAAATGGTATTTTCATATTTCTCATTATTTTATTTCTATTTGTTAATTTGTAAAGTGGTGACTTATGTAGAAGTTTTTTTCAAATTTACATCTACTGTCTTTATATTTTGCACAGTATTAGGGGACATGTGTCACTGTTTCTATGGTGTTGCATTGTATGCAGAGTCTGGTTTCTTTGTTCAGTTTAACTTTTGTTTACATATTTCTATTTTTAGTTTGTGATTATTCCATATTGGGCGAGGGTGTATCTGTGTTCTGTGTGTATGAAAAGGACATGGTTTTCTGTTATCATCGACTACGGGATCAATTGACTGTGTAGGATCTGGTTTGTTTAGTTTTACAATGCGTGTGTTGGTGCTATCGTGCTCACTGCAGTGTTTAAGATGCTGCCTTTTCCTAGATGCACCCTTATTGTGTGACTCATGGATTATTACTGAAAATATCTTTTTTTATATAGAGGAGTGTTTGTTAAAAAAATGATTAGCACTGGCTGTCATATATACTAGGTACACCACTGGATTTAATGACCCTATTCTAACTTTACTGTTGGCATAGGTGTTGTCCCCCCAACACACAGACACACCCATTATAAAGAATTAAATTAAAGTTGTATTATCATCAAGCAGCTTTCAAATGACATTATAAGCAAATAAAAATAAAATATTTTTTATACATTGCTAATTATTACCTGCATCTTTACCTATACTGTTTTGCCCTAGCTCTTACTTTGCAGTATAGCAAAATAAAAAAGAAGCAGATAAAGATCAATCACACAGGTACCCTTCAAGGCTCAGTAATACCTCTGCATAAATTATGTGGAAGAGGTCTGGAAGTAGGGATAGCATCTATTTCATATCCTCAGTGAGACCTCAGGAAGGAACCTAGTGATCAAAACATTATTAGAGGTGTTGTACAGCCATTTCTTGTATGACTGGATGAGCTATATTTATCTTTTTTTTTTTTAGTTGTTTAAATTCATGCAGAAATAAATGGTTAGATTGAACCTAATGACTTCATTAACGCATTTCCCTTTTTTAAACCTCTATACTATTTGAAAGAGGATGAATATATCTAATTATTCACTTCTAGAATTGGATACTTCTTAAATTTAGTAAAGTGTCAAACCTTAAAAAAGGAAGTCATATCGAGCATTGGAAAATAATAATAATTAACTAATAGTTAATATATTATAAAATATATTATATAATATATTATATAATATAATATAAAAATAGTATACATTTAATTTTCCCCACTACCAAATTTCCCCACCCTGCCCACCCGGCTACTTTTTCATGCCACCCGGCTGGAAAAAATTTCTGGGGAGAACACTGAACTATATATTAAAAAAAATGTATAAACCAACTTTTTGCCTGAAAGGGGAATATAATGACCATTGTGACAGTAAAATCCTTCAAATGTTTCAGGGATATAAATCTAATATATTGATGTACTGATACATTTCTTTCTGTCACCCTAGTGGACTCATTTAACTACTGACATCCAACTGTCTTTCTGTTCACATTATTTCTGTAATCTGATCTAGTTTTCTCTTCCCTACATTACATACATTCTGTCTGTAGCTACCTTGATTCTGCCTGTGCCACCATAATCTATTCCTTAGTAGCTTTCAAGTTGGATTATTGCAACATTACATTTGGACTACCTTCCTCTGTTGTTAAAAGACTATAATCAATCCAGAATATGTCCATTAGACTCATTACGCATGCACTTGCTCATGACCATGTTACCTCTACTCCTATGGTGATGTGTCAAAATCGCGGAGGACAACAGTGTGCCGACAATCCCGCGCCGATATTTGAGCACAGAAGAAAACCATGCCACCGCTTTGATGCCTTCCCATTTGTGCTCTAAGGGGGGGTGGAAACCCCCCCCCACTACACTTAAAATTTCCAAAAAGCGAAAATGGGAAGAACAACAGGAGTTTTCAGTGTACTGGGGGGGGGGGGTTTCCCCCCAATGGGAGCGCAAGGACTTCTAAGTGTAGTCAGGGGGTTTCCACCTACACCCCCCCTCAGAGCATAAAACAGAATGCCTCAAAACGGCGGCAGCACCCTCTTCTCCTGTGCTCAAATGTTGGATCATCGTTGTCCTCCACGCTTTTAATACCCTACCTATATATGCCATCACTAGTTGGCCATTTAATATACATTACAACATAAGATTCTGACTCTAATCCATAAGTTCTTCGTACAGAATTCCCAGAATATTTGACCTCTTTACTATTTCCTTACACTTCGTCCCATATTCTTCTATAGGACACTGTTTTACTATTCCTACTATTCCTACAATCTGTTCTCAGTTTGAATGAACCAGACAACCTCCATTTATCTATACTGCCCCTCATTTATAGAACTCATTCCCTGTTTCCCTCTGATCTGAGCAATCCTATATGAAATTTGTCCCAATTAAAGCTTACTTTTTCAACGCGGTATTTCTGGGTTCTTTGGTATGCTAGTTGCTCCCTTGGACAGCACCTCTTCCTCCCCTCCTTTTCTGACTGATTTTCTCTCTTCAGTTACCTTCATCTGCTACCCTCTATACTACCTTTCCATCTTGTTAGGCTTTTCCTTCATTTTATGGAGTTCTGTTCTTTCTTTGATCTTTGGTAATTGTTTGCAAACTACTTTGATTTATAGTACTGTGAAAGGTGGAATATCAAGAAAGCAATAAACAAATATAAACCATGTATCATGGGCTCTAAATCTTGCCACAAAGTGTCATTCTTGATGATGATCCTGACTCTGTATCCCTCAAGGGCTGTAATTGTTTATTTTGTCACACGTACTATCCCACTTCTCATAGAATATAAACTGAAGTTGTTAAAACAAAATTCAACAATACTTAAAAATGATAAAACTAAACTGAAGTCCTGTTCTTTGATACTACCATATCTCCCATTCCATACCCCTACACATCTCTAGCTGACCCATGATGTGGTGGAGCCAATTTGGAAATTCAAGAGATGATTTTCCCATGACAGCCCTAAGTGTTGCTACTCAGCCAATTCAAAGAGTTCTACATGAACTTAGAAAATACTTTATTTAGTTGGGAAAGCTGTAATACATGCATGAATCTATAAACTTCCTAGCACAGTAAGTAACAGTACCTGTGCTGCTGTTAAATGTTGTCTGGAAAGGGAAGCTGGGGGGCTTTGACTGTGCTTCTGAAACAAACCATTTGCCATGGACCCTAGCCAAAGTCTACTGCAGAATCTTTGTCTGACACACTAAGTGGCTGCATACAAATAAAACACTTTGACCATTTATAGACAATAGAGTTGATCTGATGTCAAGCTGAGGATTCCCTAAAAAGACAATGTTTAGCAGTTCAGTAGAAGTGGCAAAGTTGCTGCAAGCTACAAAATGTATGATGCAGAGCTGGGAAAGCAGCGCACAGTCAAAGAATTTGTGCATTGCAATGTGGATTTGGGAAATAAATAGTACTAGAGAAGGGAAAAAAATTCTTATACAGAGATACTAGCCACATTCTCAAATGGCATCCATCCTTTCACAAAACAGATCAATTCACTAGTTTGTTTAGAATTTTGCATTAAATAACTACAAAAGAAACCTAATACGCAATCTCATGCACAAACAGGAGTGAGATTAAGTGAAGAGTAAGATTATGCAGCTATTTGCACTAATATCATTGGTGTTCTTATCTAATTTCTTCTTCAGTACTTCTATGTTCTCTCTGACTCCCTCCATACTCATCTCCCTTGTCTCTCTTCAGTTTCTGACCTTTTTGATACCTTGTCTTACCGCCATAGCTATCCTTTCTTCTATCTTAACCTTTGCCTCCTTCATCACCTGATCTGGTTCTCTCAGCTTTACCAGGTATTCCTCCCTGTCTTCTCTTTTGTTTGCTGTTTTCTAGTTTTGAAACTCTAATCTGTTTTCCCTTGTTCTCAAAGTTGACGCCTTAGTAACCCAAACTGGCTGCCCTTTCCTTTTATTTATTTTCCCAGCAAAGATTTGTTGCTGTTACTATAGTTCTTTTTAATTTTGTCCAGTTTTTGTCCATCAATCTTTTTTCTCCTTGCCAGTTCCTTATGAAGACAGTTGCCCATTTTAGCAAAGCTTTAACTCGAAGTTTATTACTCTGCTTTTATATGTCCCTGAAGATCACTTGAGCTCAGGTAATCATCTACCTAAATATGAGAAACATTATGTCTATCTTTATTGAAAGCTTCTATACCGCTACTAATGACTGGGGAGTCAATTCAGAGCAATTTACAGGAGCTTCTTATAATGGTGTTATAATATATGAGCTTCTGTAAAAGTGTTACAATACAGAGTTAACATTTTAAAGAAAGTCACAAAACAAAAACAAGTATCTCTGCAAAAAGCAAAAAAACGCAAAAACAAACAGCAGAGACGACCATTTACCAATGGCAGAAAAGATGCCCGAGGAAGCCAAACGCTCAGCGCAAAAGTCTCTACTGTACACTGTATTATCTCCATATATAAGTACCAGGACCACCATCACTTCCTTCATTCCAGGTTTGACTACCATTTTCCCTAAGACCACTATGATTTTATTTTATTTTAATACTTTATATACCACTAAAAACCATAGTGTTATAGCGGTTTACAATTCTAAATATATTTCATCACACATATTATAAAAAATGTACAATTCTAAGAACATCTCATTGTACAGTAACAATTACCATTACACTAAAGTTACCCTTTCATCCAAGTACCCACCCCAACTAAAATATCATATAATTCCAGCCTACATTGCAATCTATCTTAAGAGTGTCCAAGATCTCCCACTTCTAAATGATAAATGAGTATGTACATACACACATGGGAGCAGCAATCAAGCATACAAGAAGTATTCCATAAATATCAGGCACATGGATAGCGCTTATGAGATGCCTCCAATGTATACCTGCTACAGTTAGCAACTATATAACAGAAAAGATGCCTCTTTTGACCTCAAGTATTAGTTGGTACATTGTGCTGCTAAGCTGGCATCTCAGTGTATGGTCAGTACTCACACAGGTGTAAGCAGAGCAGTTGCTAAAAGAGCCATCACTTCACTTCACTTCCCACAATTTTCAAAATGACTACTGAGCTCAGGAAATGCTGTCAAAGTACTGTCAAACATGCCCCCAATTAAAGGGATCAGTTTACATAAACACTTTCTGTTCTAGTGCCACATTAAGACCAAAAGGGTCAACAGAATTATGATGAAAAATCCATTTTTACTCTTCTTTTCATCTAGGTGACCTGTCTCTTGATCCTGTGTGTCCTAGTTAGAGATTTCTAATTTCCTCTTCTTCTTTTTTTTTTTTAATCAAAGCTCAAAGAAAAAATAGTCTATAGGTAGTTACTCTCTTTTGTCTTACAGCCTAAATTACTGCACTCACATCAGTAGGGCTTCTGTACGCTACAATAATTGCATCCCTTATAATGTAATGTAATGTAATGTAATTTATTTCTTATATACCGCTACATCCGTTAGGTTCTAAGCGGTTTGAAGAAATTATACATTAAGATTATAAATGAGAAGTAAGAAGGTACTTAAAAATTCCCTTACTGTCCCGAAGGCTCACAATCTAACTATAAGTGATCTTCATTCAATCCTTGACAAAGGTAACATTGCACCTTTATTCTGCATTTGATTTTATCAATCATAACCTTCTCTTTTCACGTTTATTAGATATTGGAACTTCTGGTTCCATTCTTTTTTTTTTCAGTCTCTTTCTTTCTCGGTCACTACTGAATCAGGTATATCTAGGTTGCAGAGCCCCTCAGGGATTAATTCTAAACCCACTTCTCTTTAATATTATCCTTAGTCCCCCTGCAACTCTCATTCAGAAATTCAATATTAAAATGTTCAAGTATGCAGATGATATCCTGCTCTTTATTTTTCCAGCATCTCCTCTTCATATTGATTTAGGTCCATTGCAGTCTTATCAATGTTATCAAGCTGGCTAGCCTCTAACAAACTGGTCTTCAACACAGATAGCAACAAAATGCAGAGTGCATAAGGTGAGCTGTATTGACTCCTATGTTTATTAATAGAAGCAAGATTATCCAGATAAGAACCTAATATTTCATTCTGTTACAAATACACAGGAGTTCGTACATTAGGTGATGTACCATAGCAGTGCAAGATGTTTAAGGAGGCCTGCCTGCCTGCTTATCCAAAAGTGACGTCCTCTCGAGCCACCACATCCACTCTGTAGAACCTAGTAAAAGTATGGAAAGTGGACCAAGTAGATGCTCTACAGATATCTTCGCTGCTGATGAAGATGCCACACTTCTGGTCGAATGAACTTTGACAGAAATAGGTGGCTATCAGCCACAGCCAATGTACACCGACGAAATTGCCTTGCAAATCCATTTGGTGATAGAAGCTTTGGAAGTTGGTCAGCCTCATCTGGACTGACTAGTTAGAACAAAAAGATGGTCAGAAAGGAGAAATTCATTTGTCCTTCCCAAGTAGGGAAGTAAAATGCTTCACACATCGAGCCTCTACAACATCACATCTTCCTCGTCGAATGCATAGGATAAAAAGTGGGTAAACAAATCTCTTGGTTGACACGAAAAGCAGACAGAACCTTCAACAGGAAAGAAGGTACCATGCACAAAGAAATCCCAGCCTCTGAGATCCTTAGGAAGGGCTCTCTGCAGTTCCGAGATCTGTCTCATGGAGACTATTGCCACCAAGAATACCATCTTCATCATGAAGTCCAGAAGAGATGCCTCTTGGAGAAGCTCATACGGAGGCTTGGATGAAAAATGCCTATGTATGGGAGGCCGCAACCCGAGTGCTCCCTTGAAGAACCAAGTCATATCAGAGTGAGATAGCAGAAATTGTTTTCCCCTCAAGCTTAGAAGAATGAGAGGCCTGCCTTCCAGAACTTGAGAGACACCACTGTTAGGCCCTTTTCTAATCCGGTTTGAAGGAATGCCGGAATCACAGGTATTGCCAGCATGAGAGGCTCAACCTGTTCTTTGGTGCACCAGAGCTGGAAAGCCTTCCAAGCCTCAGGATAGACCGTAAATATTGATGGTTTCTTAGCTCAAAGAAAAGTAGCAATGACTACTTCCGAAAAACCCATGTGCTCAATAGCCATGCCATAAGATTAAAGCGATTTGGGGTCTCTATGGGAACTGGACCCTGACTGAGAAGTCTGCATGAACCAGTAGCTTGAGGCACTCGTCTCTTTGGATAAGTACCAGATTCACATACCAAGGCCAGCAAGTCCAAATACCAAGATCACAAGTAATGGGTGAGACGCGATTCTGTGGCTAGGGTTGAACTAACGCGTCTAACCCTGCACTTCCCAGTTCGCCTCTATGGATGTAAAAACATTTTGCCTTTGCGTTCTTGGCCAATGTCATCAGGTCCATCTCTGACCTTCTCCTGTGTTGCAAAATGAGGCTGAACATTATTTGTGAGAGGGACCATTCCCCTGGGTTTAGAGCCTGCCGGCTGAGGAAGTCAGCCTGCATGTTGTCTACTCCCAATACATAGGTTGCTGAGAATGCCTGAAGATGGGCTTCTACCCCCTGGAACAACATCTGAGTCTTCAGGCATAATGGAGTACCCTTGGTGCCCCCCGTTCATCTAAGCTACCATGGTGGTACTGTCTGAAAACACCCAGACTGTCTTTCCTTCCAGGTACTGTTCCAATGCACTAAGCGCTAGGTGAATGGCTTGGAGTTCTAGGGAATTTATAGACCACTTTCTCTGCGGAAGAGACCATTGGCCCTGTACTGGATGATCGCTGCAAAGAGCTCCCCAGTTGAACAGGCTGGCATCAGTCATTAGGGTCACCCATAAGGAGATTTGGAGGGTATGCCTTTTGATAAGGTGTCACCAGCACAAGCTTATTCCTCACCCTCCCTGTCCAGGGAGGTTGCTGCTGTAGAGAATGCATCAGTGGGGACCACCTGGAGAGCACAGCATCATGGAGAGTGTGCATATGCACTCTCACCCAGGGAACTACCTTCAGGGTGGCCGCCATCGAGCCCAGCACCTGAAGGTAAAGGTGTGAGATTTGGCATTGCTAAGAGATCCAAAATCTGATTCCTGAGCTTATTTGCATGACTTGGGAAGAAAGACATAGCCTTTCATCATGTCAAAACATACCCCCAAATACTGCAAGCATTGGGTCATCTCTAGATGACTCTTCTTGAAGCTGACAATCCAGCCCAAATTCTGTAGTATAATACTGCCTGCTCGCCCTCTGGCCTTGATGGTGCTCTGATCAGCCAATCATCCGGGCATGGGTGCACTGTATTTCTATCCTGTGCTGGTGAGCTGAAACCACAACCATCAAATTGGTGAAGGTGTGTGGGACCATTGCCAGACAAACGAGTACAGTTGCAAACTGAAAATGGGAATAATGAAGGTATACTTCCATCAGATCTAGGGAGGCTAGGAATTCCCCTACAGCCATTGCCGCAATGACAGACCAAACCGTTTCCAAGTGGAAGCGCAGCAATCTCAGTGTCACATTTATGGACTTTAGGTCCAGGATCGGTCTCCAGTCTTCGGTGCCTTTCTTGAGCGCTATGAAGTATATGGTGTATATTCCAGAGTCCAATTCTTCTTCAGGAACCAGTTCTATGGCTTGAACATCCAATAGCCTTTGCACTGTCACTTGCACCCTGGCCTCTTTTCCCAGCTGTTCAGTTGGAGAGTCAATAAATAGATCTGAATGAGGGTGATAGAATTCTTATCTTGTGACCCACTCGAATAAGATCTAGAACCCAGAGGTCCAAGGAAATTTGTTCCCATTCCCTCCAGAATGCCGACAAGTCTCCCATCAATATGTGGAAGCATGGCAGCTGACCTGACATCACTGTGATTTCTTGGAGATTGTGCTGACATGAGAACCTGAGAATTGCTGACATCTAGAATTGCCAAACCACTGTCTGGACCCCTGATAAGATCTCTGAGTGGAGGAACCTGTGTAAAATTGGTGGAAATGCTGAGGGAGATGAAAATTATCTCTGCTTTCTCCAGCGGGTCAGCAAGGTCTGCTGTCGGGCTGAGATTTGTGGCGGTGATCTGCCACACTGGCCAAAAGGTCAGCAAGGCCTTTACCAAATGGCATCTGCCCTTTGAAGGGCAGTCTGCTTAAAGTAGCCTTGGAAGCTGAATCACCTGCCCACTGTCTGATCCACAGCATGCGGCAGGCAGCAACAGCATATGCCACACCTTGCTCATGACTCTAATGATGTCTGCC
The DNA here is from genome assembly GCF_902459505.1 of Geotrypetes seraphini. Taxonomy (NCBI): domain Eukaryota; kingdom Metazoa; phylum Chordata; class Amphibia; order Gymnophiona; family Dermophiidae; genus Geotrypetes; species Geotrypetes seraphini. The sequence goes on along the minus strand of NC_047086.1, from coordinate 345,253,205 downwards.
ACATAATCCACCCCTTCCAGCACTAGCTGGGACAGACCTCTTCGGCGGATTTCACTATAACCTGATGTGGCAGGTATGTGCCACAAGTGAGACTTCCATTTTAGCTTTGATCCCCAAAGCTAACACTTCTATTTGCTTCTTAAAAACCATGTCCACCTTGCGATCTTGTACATCCTTTAACATCACTCCTCCTTCACTAGGGAAGGAGGTATGCTTAGTTACATGAACCACATTGGAATCCACTTTTCTCCCTACCAAACAGCCCCCCATGCGATTCCCTGGCTCTAGAAGGCTCAGAGGAGGCTAAGCCCAAGGCTTTCGCCCCTCCCTAGCATACGCCGTGCACGCAGTAGATAGATGCTCCTCGGCCAACCATCCAGCACAAAACTGACATGATATAGGAGCAGAACAGCCTGAGAAGTCCATCCCAGTCAATTTTGAGCCAAATTGAGGGGTTTTGAGGCAGATGGTAGCTTTAGAAAAAAGAATGCTTAAAATCCAAGATGGTTGCCACCAGAAAAATCACATAAAAAATGGCGCATAGGGGCTTCTCAGGGAAAGGGGTTTTAGAGGTGGGGGAAACTCTGTCCCAAGAAATCCTTAAACTAAAATTTTTCAAACCCCCTGATTTTCCCCATAGGAAATAATTGGCTGTACTCAGTGTTACTGCTGCTGGTGCCTGACTGTCAGCTTTGCTTCAGACTGACTAAAGTGGAGAGAATATTCTGCTTTGGATCCTTGTGGAACAGTTCAGACCTGGAAATCTTCAGGCTGCCAGTTGGACCGGAAGCAACTGAAGGATTAATCTTCACAAATTCTGATAGGATGATGGGGGGAGAATAAAATGCAGCTGGCTTCATGAAACACAAAGGGATTCACACAAGGGTCCCACAGCCTGAGCTCAAGCCTCTAATAAATCAGAAGGCAAACAGGTTCACAGGGGAATATACCCCAAGCCTTGAAGTAACACAAAGCAGGCTGATTTATCAGGTACACCTGGGGGTTGCTCTGTGAGCTGCCGTCTGCGCTTGCAGAATCTGCTTCAACTCCCAAGCAGAATAGATCCAAATACGGGGTCCTCTGGCACCAAAGCCTCCCTAAAATGGGGTAAAAAGACCCCAAAATAATAAAAACCGAACAGTGCAGATCAGAACACCTCTTCTTGGTTTGCTTGCAGAAGGAAAAACTGGAGAGGGTGCTACACTCCACTGGTGAAGAAAGAGCTGAAAGATATGATTGACACTCTTCTGGAAGTGGTTTGCTAGTATGGACTGATCACTAACATATGGAAATGACCATAGTACTATATACATATATGAAGTACAGAAGTTAATGGAGAAGCTTATAACAAATGCATGCTGTATAAAATAACTGGAAATTTGGAAGATAATAAATATCAACCTCCTAACTTAAATGTTAACTTTCTCATAATGGAAGTTGTTATTGATCTACAAGAGATATAAGTCTGGGATGAAAATCTTTTAGTATGCACTACCAGAAAAGCACAGAAAATAAACAATTCAAGCACATACCACTGAATAATTTCTGTGATCTGGGCCTCCCAATGAGCCACAGATTCCTTCTTGTCTGCAAGGCCCCTCATCTCCTCTTCTAGCTGGCGGTTGGTCATACTTAGTCTCTCAAACATTGTCGTCAGCTGAAAGAGAATTTTATAAATGTGTTTACAAATAAAGCAAAGCAAAACAAAACAATAAAATGCCAATGAAACTTTGATATTACCTCAGAAAAAAAACTCTGCATGTCCCATGGACAGGTCAGTCTTAATACACCTCTAGACCATGCAACTTTATATAATACAGACTCATTTCAAGGCTCTTACTGCAGATCTTCAGCAACAGATCTGTGAAATGAAGTTATTCTGCTCTGAAATTATATTTACCGTATTTTCACGCATATAACACGCGCGTTATACACGATTTTACAAACCGTGCATAACCTTGCGCGTTATACGCGTGAGCGCGTTTTACAACTTTTTTTTTCAATCCAATCGGCATCCCCCCTGCGAACCGGCATATTCCCCCCCCCCGCTCGCGTCATCCCCCCCCTCCCCCGTGATCCTACATCCCCCCAGCACCAAACATCTCTTACCCGATTGGGCACTGGCACCAGCACCAATGCACAGGACATGCCAGTGCCAGTGCCCGAAGATCCTCCTTCGTTGGTTTGGGCTGGGCTGGGCGGAGCGGTGCAGGAGAGATCCTCCTTCTTCCTGCGCCGGGCTGGACTAGGTTTTGAGCATTTGCGCGTGCTCAAAGCCTTCTGGTCTCGCTCTCTATCTCGGAGAGAGCGAGACTAGAAGGCTTTGAGCATGCGCAAATGCTCAAAGCCTAATCCAGCCCGGCGCAGGAAGAAGGAGGATCTCTCCCGCACCGCACCGCCCAGCCCAGCCCAAACCAACGAGGGAGGATCTTCGGGCACTGGCACGTCCTGTGCATTGGTGCTGGTGCCAGTGCCCAATTGGGTAAGAGATGTTTGGTGCTGGGGGAATGTAGGATCGCGGGGGAGGGGGGGTGACGCGAGCGGGGGGGAGGATGCCGGTTCGCAGGGGGGATGCCGGATCGGATTGAAAAAAAAAAAGTTGTAAAACGCGGGTAAGCGAGTGGGGGGGGGGGGGAGGATGCCGGTTCGGAGTAGGCGGAAGTTTTAGCATGCGCGGTATACGCGTATGCGCGCTATATTCAATTTTTTTAACATAAATTTGTGTTTCCCGCGCGCTATACCCATGTGCGCGTTTTACACGGGTGCGCGTTATCTACGTGAAAATACGGTACTGGTGGAACATATCCCCTAAGTGAAAATAATATGTTTGTGTGCTTCTGAGGGAACACACTGGCACTATTTAGCATAAAGGGTGCTATAAACATTATTTACACCAGCAACATGCAATCATTGTAAGTTAATATGGGCTGATTGCTGTATCGTCCCTTTTTAAATTATTAAAAGGGTATGAAATGCAAAGGAAATGAGCCAAGCGCATAATCTGCCATACATCCGGTTATTGAAACTTTTATTGAATCAATGAATTTTTATATTTGTAGATTTACTTATATAAAGTGCCACAGGAAATAATTCCTCCACAGTGAAGTTTCTAAGAGATAATAAGCAGATGTCTTAGTCAAATGTAGGATTTTATTATACAAACGCATTCTTAACAAAGACATTTACATTCAAAGAGTAATCATGGCACATTTTCTATTCTGATCTTGCACACTTTACAGTCACACCAAAGTCATGCTACAAATATTTAAAATATTAAGAACATGTAGTCTTCACTACTGGCAAGCTAATAATCATCACTGCTAAATTAAAGTACACTGACTGCTTCACTACAGAAGTGAGAGCATGCAATCAAAAGCAAGTTTCCTACCCCACTGATAAGCTACATTCACACTATGAAGAGAATGCAACTAACCCCACTGAAACTAGTGATTACAACAACAACAATGATGAACAGGTGAATAAAGTGGTAAATATGAGGTTAAGAGTTAAAAGTTGTCTCATAACAAATAAACTAGTAGCACAGTATGAAAAGCATGCTGCAAATTCACTGATAAATTTCTATCACACAAGAGACGCAGGGCCACAGTGAGTTATGGGCAGCCAATGTGTCAAAATTGCACCCCATCTATTGGCTTCCCTTGCTTGGCCATGCCACAGTGGTAGAATGAGCGTGCTTAGAGGCATGCCATACAGGCATGTTTCCCATAAACTAGTAGCTCACTATGAAACACTAATTTTTTCTTTCAACTAGTAGCTCACTATAAGGAGTATGCTACTAACCCTACTTTCAAACTAGTTTCTTCCAAAGGAATAATAGGAAAAGTAGACTTCTAATCTCATTGACATAGAACATAAGAATAGCCTTACTGGGTCAGACCAATGGTCCATCAAGCCCAGTAGCCCGGTCTCACAGTGGCCACTCCAGGTCACTAGTATCTGGCCAAAATCCCAGGTGTAGCAATATTCCATGATACCCATACAGGGCAAGCAGTGGCTTCCCCCTGTGTCTTTCTCAATAACAGACTATGGACTTTTCCTCCAGGAACTTGTTCAAACCTTTCTTAAAACCAGCTATGCTATCCGTTCTTACCACATCCTCTGGCAACGCGTTCCAGAGCTTAACTATTCTCTGAGTGAAAAAAAATTTCCTCCTATTGGTTTTAAAAGTATTTCCCTGTAACTTCATTGAGTGACCCCTAGTCTTTGTTATTTTTGATGGAGTGAAAAATTGATCCACTTGTACCCGTTCTACTCCACTCAGGATTTTGTAGACTTCAATCATATCTCCCCTCAGCTGTCTCTTTTCTAAGCTGAAGAGCCCTAACCGTTTTAGTCTTTCCTCATATGAGAGGAGTTCCATCCCCTTTACCATCTTGGTAGCTGATAACCAATTCCTAATCCACAACTGAATTTTGCACCTATCCCATGACACTTTAATTTTCTCAAGAGCTCTCATGAGGAACTTTATTAAAAGCTTTCTGAAAATCTAGATACACTATATCAACTGGCTCACCTTTATCCACATGTTTATTCACACCTTCAAAGAAGTCAAGCAAATTGGTGAGACAAGATCTCCTTCGGCTGAACCCATGCTGACTCATTAAATCATGTTTGTCTACGTGTTCCACAATTTTATTTTTTATAATTGGTTCTACCATTTTGCCCGGCACTGAAGTGAGGCTTACCAGGTATGTAATTTCCCGGATCTGCCTTGAGGCTTACCAGTCTGTAATTTCCCAAATCTGCTTTGAGGTGACTAAGTTCAGCCATATCATAGTTTTTTTGTGACAGCTAGCACATGGTACCAACCTGTGTGCTCTCGGAGCTCTGCCTACCCATGTCATATCTAGCTCCCATCTACTCCTATGTTAGGCAGCTAATGCAGGGTGGTTGCTTTTGCTTGTTTTACTGTGCTGTATGTTTGTTTTTTTAGCACTGTAATTACAGAGTGTTGCACTAATGTCTACCACATAGAAAAATCTGTGTTAACTGTTTGATGTAGCTTAGCTATATGTACTATGGGTTTGAATTTGTCAGCTACAGGCCTGAGCAAATATTACCTATGAACTTAAAAAGACCTTACATATTCTTCATTTAGGGCCTCTTTTATAAAGCTGTGGCAGTGCACTGAAGCCCACAGGTACTGAATGGGCTTTGGTGCATTTACCGCAACAGCAAATACTACTTTTATTGTTTTATGTTTGTAAGTCTGTTTGTTTGAGAATTAATTATGTATGTTTTTATTGTAACCTATCTAGGTGTTAGGCAGGTAAGAAATTTTTTAAATAAATAAAATGGGCTTCACTGTGTCTGTCAGGTAACGGGCTTCAGCATTTGATTAATGAAGAAGATTTGTTTCACTCCTTATCCTTGTTTGACCGTGTTTTATGAAGGCCCCACTCCACTACTACACATTGTGACTGGCAAGCTCCTGTCACGCTCAAAACCCATGCAGCCAGCCCAGCCTATGCCAAAACAGTACTCATTCCTAGGGAAAGAAATAGGACTTTAAGATCTAGCAAACAGGCTACAAATACCCCAGAAGTGCAGGTGATAGGGGATAGTGCAGCAGCAGCCCAAAGCTCCACTTTATTACCCTATTATTCCTTGTACAAATCTGCAGAGGGAAAATCTTACTTTAATCCTCAAGCAGTGCTGACAAACAAAGGGTTAAAGTGATGGGAGGAACCAGCAGAGCTGACCTGTACCAGGAAGTGCAGGAGCCCAGGAAGAACAAATCTACAAGTGAGAGTTAGAGGGAAGAGCAGCAGTCCAGAGCTCAGAAGCAGGAAAACTTCCCAGGCATGCTGACAAACTCAGAGAATTTGTGCTCCAGTCCCTCTACCCCGCAAGAAGGCTCAGCTAGAGGCAAACAAGAAAGCCAGGTATCAAGCTCCCAGGGAAAGGTGGTCTTGGAGAGGGGAATGTTTAGAGGGAGAATTTATAGACTATGAGAAACAGTTGTACCCACAGGTGGTGGGGAGGCCAGGAGACGAAGGAAGAGGATACACGGAGATGTACAGGACTATGATGTAAATGCCCAAGAATTTACCATGGAATGCAGTTTAAAACCAGAGCAAGGTGTGCCTGATGAATGCATGTTTGATTGAATTGATTAAACAAGAAACCTAAATGTCTGTGGGTTGGATAAAATGATCCTGTTAATTAAGAACTTGAAATTGGGTTTGAATGAATGTTTGGACAAGAGGGTGTAATGCTTTGGGAAAGAATGAATGAGTATTCCAGCACAGCATAAGTCTGGTGCCGTATTTAAAGGCTGGGATAGAAGTACAGCTGCTTTAGAGCCCAAAGCTTGTCCTTGTCCCGAGTGGCTGAACATTTGGGAACTATGGGCAGGTACAGGATCTGTATAAGGGAGGTTAGAGTTCCCCACATACTGGCCCTAAAGTCAGGGCATTATTGTGAAGTTTGTTCAGAGGTCCAAGCCAAATTATGGTGAATAAGTGTTTGATCAGTGCTCTACTATTGCTGCAAAGAACTGGAAAAGAAACGTGAGAGCTTAGCCCTGCTTACTGGCAAGGTTCCTGTTTGGAGGGCTGCAAGAACTGAGCCAAAACAGAAGACTATGGTGCAGAACTGTTTAGCACATTTTTGATTTTCTGAGAAGTATAATCCTGAACTTTTGGACTAATAAGTTTGTGCCCTGGTTTGAGTAAAGGGATTAGCCATATGAATGGTGAAGAGTTATATTTTGTGTCAGTGGGTTTTTTTTTTCTCTGTTGTGAAGATAATGTGATGGAAAATAAACATTTTTTTGGTTTTTGGAACTAGAAAGGCTCAGAGACAATTCATGTTTTAAAATTCTGCATAACCCCATTGGCACTCCTTGGAGAGCTGGACAGTACACGTTGTGGCGATTCAGGCTTCGTCTTGCTGGCAGGTCTTGACCCAGCCACAACGTGCATTACCAAACAAGTGTTAATATAAATTACCTTGAAATTACTGTATTACTTTAATATTATACTTCTGGGTTTTGTGGGGCAAGTAAATGAATAGTATCTAGTGTGTGAGATCTTAATGGAGGATATTGTCCCCTTGACACCAATTCTGGAATTTCATTCTGATCAAAAAGGTTGTTTACAAAAGTAAATGATTTAATACAACACAACGACAAACAAGGCAAAACTGCAATTAAACTATAAACAAGATCAAGCTAAAAAATCCACTATCATCTTTCATAAAAAGCCAAACTTCAGAAACAAAGCAGAAAAAGGCTCTTCTTCACCTTTCAACAAATTTAACCTCCCAAACAGAGATTTAAGCAAAAGATTGATGCGATCTTCAAGATTTTTTAGATTCATAAGAAGACCAGAATTTCCTTCAAACACAGAGCCTTCTTAATGAAATGTTAGGCCTTAAATCTTACCCTAAAATTAATACAAAGCCAATGTTTAAAATCCAACACTGGAGATATATGGTCAGTATTTTGAGCCAGTTTAATTTACTGATCTGTTTTTCCTCTGCAAACCAACAGTAGGACGTTAACCTCAGATCATCTTCAGTAGGGTAACTAGGATATCAGTATTTCTGCAGCAGTCCTGATTTACTCACCTTGTCAAGCTCATTTGATAGTTTTTTGTTCTCCTCCATCAATAGGTTCTTCTCCCTTTCATATTTTTGCTTGAACTCAGTTTCAAACTCCTCTCGCTCACATTGACTGAAACAAAGAAAATCCAGAGTTTAAGAGCATATAAGTTATGGAAGGGATACAAGGCACAAAGAGAAATTCAGAGATTGGCTAAAGTTGCAACATACTTAAAGAATCACATGCAACTTTGCATGGTGGAAAATGCTAGTTTCAGGCACTAATTATGAATATACTGTATATTTTGAAAATATGAATTTCTAGTAGTGTAAGCACATACATATGGAATAGAGGGAAACAGTACAAATAAGACAAGTCACAACTGCTAAAGGAGTTTATCTAGTGGGGCAGGTACTATCTGCTTTTCTGCTCATGCACAAATGCCATCTATGCTAACCTACTTACCCACCTTCCAGTGGCTGCTAATGAAGTCCTTAATGGGCTTTGCTTTTTTCTCTTGTAGCAATAAAATGAAGCTTATTTATTTATAGCATTTATATACCACTTATAACCTAAGTGGTGTACATTCAGAATGAGAATGACATGGTGGCTGGTAGCCACGGGTAACTTGCTGAAACGGGGAGAAAAAATAAGTGGTCGCTGCGGGTATGGGAACAAGGCCATTCATTGCCCTATGGAGCATGAATGGCCTTGTCTCCGCAGTTAAGTGAGGGAACGTGCAAAGTCACTGATTACGCGGTCCAGCAGCCCCCTCCCTCCTTCTTACCAATCACCGTCATTCGGGCATCTCCTTCCCTTCCCCTCACCTTCGCTGGCGATTCTCTGAGCGGCATGAGCCTTTAAACAAGCTGTTTAAAACTTCTCCTCTGACGCAACTGGAAACAGGAAGTTGCATCAGAGGAGAAGTTTCAGGTAGCTACACGTGACTTGATGAAAGGCTCGGTCATCTTGGAGACAAAAAAATTTAAAATCATTAGCGAAGGTGAGGGGAAGGGAGGAGGGAGATACCCAGACCATGGCGATCAGGAGGGAGGGGGGCTGCTATATTGCGTAAAGGGAAGTGGAGAGAGAGGGAGAGGGGGAGGGGGAGAGAGGAACATGCTGGAAAGGAGGTGGAAAGGGGGTGGGGAGGGAGAAGCAGATGCATGTTAGTAGGTAGGAGAGAGAGGGCAGAAGACGCTGACGGAAAGTGGGGAGGGGAGAGGGGAGAGAGGAGAGAAGACGCTGAAGGAAAGTGGGAAGAGGAGAGTGGGGAGGGGAGAGAGGGGAGAAAACGCTGAAGGAAAGTGGATAGGAAAGAGAGGGGAGAAGACGCTTAAGGAAAGTGGGTAGAAGAGAGAGGGGTGAAGACACTGAAGAAAAGTGGGGAGGAAAGAGAGGAGAGCACATACTGGATGAAAGGAGTAAAGAAAAAAGGGCACATGCTGGATTGGGGAAACAGATCTGAGGAGAGAGATGCTAAAAACCACCTGGGGGAGGGAAGGAAAGATGGTAGGGAAGAAGATAGAGATGTCAGACTATAGGGGGCCAGAGGGAAGAAGAAGAGTGCCAGACCAATGGTGTGGGGAAGTGGGGTGGAGTGAGAGATGGAAGGGAGAGGCACAGTAACAGAGCAGATACCATATGGAAGAGGCAGAGAGAAGGCAGACAGTGGATGAAAGGAAGAGAATGACAAGAAGATGAGAATAGCAGAAATCATACAACAAAGGTAGAAAAAAAATCATACAAGAAAAGGTAGAATTTCTATTTCTTTTCTTTCTTTTGCTTTCGGCAACTAGAACTTTGATTTATAAAATGACAATTGTACAAAATATTGTTTCTTTTTATACTTTAATAAAATAAGTTCAGTATAAAGTATTTGAGGCTTGTGCGGATGGGATCAGATGGTTTGTGGGGATGGGGACAAATTTTTTCCTTGTGTCATTCTCTACATTGAGGTACTCAAACATTTTTCCCTATCTATCCTGGCAGGCTCACATTATCTAAGTTGCTCACCAATTGTAGCTATTCTACAAGGACTCTCAAAGACGAGCAACATCATGAATGGTGCGGAGAACTTCTCAGCCACTTTTTAAAAGCTTTAAGAAGGCCACACTATACACGCATATGCACCTTCTCAGCCACTGTGGCCACATAGTACCAGCCAGTCTTTTAGAAGCTAACAAAATAAAACTCCTAGGGATGGTGGACGGGGTGAGAGAGAAATGTGTGTCCTGCTAACCTTGAACATCTGTTACAGGTGAGTAACCTCACTTTCCATGAGGACAAGGGCAAGCAGATGGGAATCCCTTGCTATTAGACTATTTGATAATGAGGTCAACAACAGGCTGGGCCTAGAACTTTTTAATTTTTTTTGATCAGCCTGGAACAAAAACAAATGGGCCTAGGAGGGTGGACTTGGATTCTAAATCCCCAAAAGTTTGGTCAGTCTGTCCTTCAGAATCTATTTTGGCAGAATTTTTGCTCTAAGCAGTAATGAGATGTCAATGTGTATACATTGATGACCAAATTGCAGTCTGAAAATTTCCTCTATGGAGGCTGACTTAATGGCCTACTGATGCAGCATATATATCTCTGACATTCTGAACAGTGACATCACCTTCCAAAGTCAGTCTGGCAAAGAGATGCAATCTGCTAACTGGACAAAGTGTGTTTATAAACAGCTGTCCCCATCCCCATGGTAGATGACAACTGAAACAGCATTTTTCAGTTTTAGCTGAAACCAAAACCGCCACTGAAAATGTCTGAATGCTTTCAGCCAAAAAAAAAACTGCAGCTGAAACTCATCACTTGGTTTCAGACAAAGTCAAAACCATGTTTGGTTGTGTGAATGTGAAGGTGACTGGCGTTTCTAAGAGCTTACCGTCTGCATCCTTCTTCTAAACCTACAATATCCAGGCCAGAATATAATTTAAATAATTAAAGATCATATTTTACCTACAATCAAAATAGCCTCCAAACATGGACCACAGTTAAAAAACAAAACAAAACAAAACTATAAGCCACGGTGCTTTTACAGTGGCTGACTTTATGCCACACTCCAAGTGACAGTTGATGTCATAACTCCAGAGAGAGGCTAATTCTTAAGGAGCTTATCATCCCACACTACAAATTCCCACTAAAATTTTGTATTAAAAGATTATAACTACCCCCATAGGACTACATTACAATTTTGATAAATAATGTTTCTGCAATTATTGCTGCTGTCTTACAATTGTATCAGCCCTCTAAAACTTTGAGGTCTGGAAATAAAGATTTCTTGGAAGTTCCTTTTCACGTTGTTAGACTGGATTAGTATCATCATTCTGTTTTTAATAAAATAGGTCTGAAACTATGGAACTCCTTGCCAACTAGCCTGAAAGAGATTCAGAGTTTGGAATTGTTTAAAAAAGAATTGAAAACTTTTCTATTTTGGCAGGCATTCAGCGGGGTCTAGTAAGGTACTATGAGAATCAGCAGAGAATAAATGGCAGAAATATTTATTTATGAGGGTAAATCAAAACGAACACGCAAAATACATTTAACGGCTTTAACAGAAGTAACTGTGAGCAATTTAACATATCACTTTTCCACATAGTCCCCATGCAAGACGACACATTTGTTGTATCGTTCAACTAGCTTCTGTCAATGTGTTCTTGTGTGCACAGTGTTGATGGGCATCCAGAATGACCTTCATCGGTTACATCTGTTCTTCCCGCTTAAAACCTTTTTACCCACTCATAAACCTTTCATTGATTCATGGTGCTATGTCCACACTGAATTGATGGTGAATTTCCACAAGTTTCACTCCATCTGCCCAAAGAAAGCACACTACTGCAATAGAGTATCCATGTTTCTGACCTCGTAGATGCTACATGACTTAAAGGCCGACTGCTGCATTGTGCAAGGACAAACTATCCAACAGGCAATGTACAAGTACATATGTTGCATTTCGCTAGCTGTTCCATTTATTGCGTAATTTAACAAATGCTTTTCCTTATAGACTGGGATAGCCATGCAGTTGATAACCTGAAACTGGAAAAACTATGATCATTTGAATTTCCCTTTCTGGTGGGCTAATCTGTGCTCCAGCTATGGATATGAGAAAATGAATGTAGAAAGTCTGGGGCACAATATTCTTTTTAAATTGGTTTGGGGTCCGTTAGCATCGTATGTTACTTCTGTATAGCAGGTCTGTGATTATAAGTCAGGTTTTGTTTACTTTCATACACATCCAAAATAGGGTGGGGGGATATTTCTGTCCTAATTTGACCCTAGAGTAGTTACATTTGGGGTGGGAGGAAGGGTGGGAAGATATTATTAATATGAAGAAGGTAAGGTTACTGGGCAAATAAATGTCGCTATGTTTTATTGTATAATCATTGAGTGGGGGTGGGTGGGAGAAAATGAGTGGTTATATATATAATTTGTAAGTGGATGTGCTTAAATCAGTGATCTCAAAATCCCTCCTTGAGGACCGCAATCCAGTCGGGTTTTCAGGATTTCCCCAATGAATATGCATTGAAAGCAGTGCATGCACATAGATCTCATGCATATTCATTGAGGAAATCCTGAAAACCCGACTGGATTGCGGCCCTCAAGGAGGGACTTTGAGACCCCTGGCTTAAATTGATGTTTTATGTGTTATATATTCATGGATTGCACTTTTGAAGTATGGAAAATCAATAAAGAATAATTTTTTTTAAAACCCCAAATGCTTTTAATTTTTGATTTGTCCTCGTATCTTTTGGAATTTTTTAATATATGCTTTTTATCTTAAATGTATGTTTGTTGATATGTTTGTTTAACAATTCTGCATGTAATAACTGTCATGTACTGAGACTTTGAGTTTGAGCAAAATATTAATGTTTTAAATAGATCCCTAATGGTCTAGTCAGAGCAGGAGTGTGATCTTAACACGGCAACCATTTTGAGAGCAGAGCCAGAATATGCAGGAGTATCTGGGGGTCATTCTTGCGCCTAACTACACCCCTGATTTTAAGATAAATCCAAGGAGGACTACCGGGGAGGGGGGTGGGGGGGGCAATGCCTCTTTAGAGTGAAAGAGGAAGGAGGAAGATAAATGTGGTAAAGCATTATTTTCAGCTTCTGCTAAAATACATAGTCATTTTTGGCCAAAACTAAAAACATGGCTGATCATTAATCTTTCAGCCAAAACCAGATAGGAAAAAGGATTACAGGCTGGTTTTGGTGTTGTGTACATTCAAGTACAGTAGGTATTTTTCTGTCCTTGGAAGGCCCACAATCTGAGTTTATATCTGAGGCAACAGAGAGTTAAGTGACTTGGCTAAACTCAAAAGGAGAGATTTGAAGTGGCTTCTCCTGGTTTTTGATCCATTGCTCTAATCATTAGGCTACTCCTCCACATGATTTTAATTGTATATTGATAAACCAAGACCGGGACAACCCCACTGGTTACAGGCCAAGGGCCAGCGCCAGGCCACAGGCTCTGCACCACTGGCCTGCTTCCCTTTAGATTGCTCCTGGGGAGAAAATATATCACCACCTTGGTTTTAACATGCATTTAATTACTGTTTATTGCACACTACTGCTATAATAAGGCTTAGTAAACAGACCTTTAACCCTTTAATTGGCAGATGGTGAAAACGGCTGCTTTACATAACTTGATGTTGAACAAGAGCAACAGTGCCAAGTAACAGGCATTTGGAGATGCAGATCTCCCATAAGAGCCATAGAAAACACATGTTGCTTCTGAGCAACAATGCCAAATAAAGGGTTAATCTGGTTCAGAGAAGTCTGTACTTACCTCTCCCTTCTTGTTTTTTCTAGTTTGTCTTTCAGGATCATAATCTCTTTCTTAAGTGTGAGCTGCTGACTTTCTGCATCCCGCAGTTCCTTCTTCAGATTCTTGATTTCATTAGCATGCAGTGCCTCTCTTTTGGACAATTCTTCCTCGTAAAAAACACTTTTCTTCTCCAGGTCAGCCTTTAACTTGGTGATTTCTTGTTGATGTTCTGTGCTGCTAACCCCCGGTGAGCGACCAATCTGTTTTTGCTATAGGAAAATAAAATTCAAAAATTAATTTCCCCTGATCACAGCAATTAAAGCTCAATTAAAGAAGCAGACTCACAGGCCAAACACATTTTCTGCACACATATTAAACAAAGAAGAGACTATGATCTGTTGTGAAGGAAATATATTTTGTGCAAGCCCCTATGATACAAAACTCACATATTTACACAATCTTTAATATTTAAAATGTATGAGGGGAGTCAATAGATATTTCACACCACTTTGAGTGCATCTCCTCATAAAGATGTTAATAAATCTTTATAAAAATAAATACATCTACTGTTTAAAAGCATTAATGAAGAATTTTCCCCCGTTCCCCATAAAGCCCATTCCCCTGAAACTTTACTAGGGTAATCTTGGGATCTAGCGGGAGCTAAGAATAACCCCTGAAATCTAGCACTATTTTACTACATGCTAACAACACAAGCTTAAATTTGAGTTTTCAAGTGATTGAGTTACCGTATATATTCGAATATAAACCGGGATTTGGGGGCCAAAAAATTGGCCCAAAAATGGGGGTCCCGGTTTATATTCGAAACCCTCCCGGACTTCCTGCAGGCCTGCCTTAGGCCGGGACAGGAGGGATTCCTCCCGTCTCCTGCCCTGGTCGACACTAACAATTACTACCCTCCCTCTTGTATCTGTTTGTTCCCTGGTCCAGCATGTATCCCGCGCTGAAATCCTCCAGAAGATTGTAAAGGTAAGTAGCGGGCCGGCATGCAGGAGCGAGCTTTTCATGCTCATGGCTGGCCCTGCACCGTTCCTTGATAGGCTGCTGCAAGTTCTCGCGGGATAATAGTATCATTTCATTGAGACTGTAGTTAAACCATTTAAAAATTGCGAGAACAAAGTTTTCAGGAATTTATGAAATAATTGCAGCTGGCCTAAAAGCCTAATGGAGTCAGGAAATTCATTCCAGATCTCTACAAACCTGAAAACAAAAGATCGACTGAGCTTTCTAGCAGATTTAATTGGTGCTGGAGAAAGATTTTAGGTGTGCCATGGACCGCCAGAAGAACTAATAAATTGATTCTAGAAGAGATCAAATCAGCTCTGTCATTCGAAACCCAAATGATGAAGTTATGACTGTCTTATTTTGGTCACACCATCAGAAGAGAAAGATCACTGGAGAAAGATATCATGTTTGGGAAGATCAAAGGAACCAGGAGAAGAGATTGACCTGCAATCAGATGGCTGGACACGTTGAAAACAACAATGGGTATGACGCTGGAGGACCTTTCCGGACTAGCACAAAACCAACTTCTTTTTAGATCCACAATTCATCAAGTTGCTAGAACTCGATCATGAGTTGATGGTACCTAACGACCACAGTATTAAGGCTCCAGACAACTATAAGTATGTCCCAAATAGGTTGTGACAACCGAACAGTGGAGACTAGAGACTGCTCAATTCTTATGGTTTCCCCCCCCACCCCCAACACTGAGCAATCGATGTTGGAAATTGACAGAGCTGGCAGGAGAGGAATCATCTGTACCTGAACAGAGTGCTTTGGTGGAAGGAAGCAGAGCCCCCGAGGAGAGAATTGTTCTTTTCATCCGATATCATATGCAGATGCCAAGATGTGGCAAATTTAAATAGCTCATAGCCACAGTATGTGTCCTGTGGTTTCATGCCCAAAGGGATGTGACCAACTAAAGGGAAATGTCCCTTTGGAACCAATTGAGGACCCATGGAGGAGTTACTGAGAATTTGATTTATTTCATTGTTGGACTGCTGCTAATTCTTTCAAGGTACTTTGTGGGGTTTTTCCTATTCATTTTTTGATTTGGGGACAAGGAAAGGAAAAAATAGTTAAAGGACCAAAAAAGAAGGTGCAAGGTCCTAAGGATTCTTTTGCTGTAATTAAAGATGCTTCTTCGACTACTATTGAAGTCCAAATTAGACTGAACATAAGAACATAAGCAGTGCCACCGCTGGGTCAGACCAGAGGTCCCTCGTGCCCAGCAGTCCGCACACGCGGTGGCCCAACAGGTCCAGGACCAGTGCATTAATCCTCTATTTATATCTATACCCCTCTATCCCCCTTTCCAGCAGAAAACTGTCCAATCCTTTCTTGAACCCCAGTACCGTACTCTGCCCTATTACGTCCTCTGGAAGCGCATTCCAAGTGTCCACCACACGTTGGGTAAAGAAGAACTTCCTAGCATTCGTTCTGAATCTGTCCCCTTTCAACTTTTCCGAGTGCCCTCTTGTTCTTTTATTATTCGAAAGTTTGAAGAATCTGTCCCTCTCTACTCTCTCTATGCCTTTCTCTATGACTGTAAGCTCTTCTGAGAAGGGACCATTTCTTGCTTATTGAATGTACAGCACTGCATACACTTTTAAGCGCTACAGAAATGATAAACAGTAGTAGTAAGTCTAATTTTGCATCTAAGAGTGAAAGTAGGTTTGAGGATCCTATTTTGAGTCCTGACTCACCACCACTCTACCTACTGTAGAAGCAAGCTCTACTCTAGTAACTAGAAGTTTATTAGGTGTTGATAGGACTGGAGAACTGGGTCACCAATCAGACCTTGTTGGAACTTTTCAACCAATTGCTGCAGTGATATCTGAGATAATGTCAGCTACTGAGATGCCTTCTAATGATATGACAACTACTTGACTTTCCCTTAAACAGTTACATTTGGAGGCTGTATGAGACAAGATTTTGAAGTGACATTAGTTCCTAAGGAAGACTCTAATGTAGAAATTTGGAAGTTAATGATTAAGATGGAAGGGACTTTAACTGCTTGTCTAGTTGTGCTCCTTTATAGGGGAAGCAGCAGTCAAAGTAACTTCATTAGAGACTGATTTGATTTTGAATAGTAAGAAACTAAATGAATATTAAGAGAAAATTGAATCATTAGAAGCCACAAATGCTTTTTTAGTTAAAGGAAATATGATACTTGAGAATAGATTAGAGAGAGCTGAGAACCAGTTGAGAACTAATAATCTTTGGGTTTTTTTAAATTTTCCTTGTAATAATTCAATTTCCCCTAAAGAGATGTAATTAGGATCTACATCACTCCCACAGATTTCTAAAACACACTGTATTATGTTTCTTCTTCTCTGAAAAATATTTCAGGAGGAGGGGGGTGGAAGAAATACAGTGGTACCTCGGTTTACGAGTGCACCGGTTTGCGAGTGTTTTGCAAGACGAGTAAAACATTCGCAAAATCGGTGCCTCGGAAACCAAGCTTGCCTCGATGTATGAGCGCCTCCCCCGCGTGATCCAGCACCCCCTGCTCGCATCGCCCCCCCCGCCGCGATTTGACATCCTCCCCATACCCATCCGAACACATCACTTACCCCCCCATCTGGCACCCGGCACCGATGCCAACGCACAGGACATGCCGGTGCCTGAAGGTCTGTTGTCCTTTTTTCTGAGATTCTCGAGATCTTGAGAATCTCGGAGAGAGTGGGAACTCGAAGGCCTTGAGCATGCGCAGATGCTCAAGGCCCAGCAAAAAGGACGACAGATCTTTGGGCACCGGCATGTCCTGTGCATTGGTGCTGGTGCCAGGTGCCAGATGGGGGGTAAGCGATGTGTTTAGGTGGGTGGATGGGTGTGGGGGGGATGTCGGATCGCGGAGGGGGTCGACGCGAGCAGGGGGGATTCCGGATTGCAGAGGGGGATGATGGATCACGTGGGGGGGGCCTTCATGAGCGGGGGAAGCAATGCCGGTTCTCGGGGGGGGGGGGAGGTAGAGCAGTGCCACTGGCCTCAGGGGGGGGGGGGTGGGAATGAATCAAGCGAGTTTCCCTTACTTTCTATGGGGAAACTCGCTTTGATATACAAGTAATTTGGTTTACGAGCATGCTTCTGGAACAAATTATGTCGTAAACCAAGATTCCACTGTACTAGAGGTGGATCTAACTACTATGCTAGAAACATCTAATCTAGAGACTACATTATGAAGTACCTTGATGGTTACTTCTTCCTGTAGTGAAGATAAAGTTTTGATTAATTACTTCAGGAAAAGGTTATCTCACTTTCATGGTTCCCCTTTCATGGTTTTCAAGACTTTTCTTAGTGAAATCAGGTGATCTGTAGAGAGCTTCTTAAACTAAGACCTAGGGTTTTATCCTTGGGCATGACTTTCTTCCTGAAATTTTCCAGACAATGTTTGGTGACATTCCACAAAATGGTAATGATTCATTATCTGTAGCAGTTGCATCAGAAAGTCCCAAAGAATATACTGTTAAATCTTTCAGTCTATTCAACATTTTGTTGACTTTTAATGTATGCTTTAATGATGATATAGTTTCAGCAGCAAATATCAGTATCTTTAAAACATTTCTTTTGGTGAACTATTCTGCCCATATAGAAAGTTCACTATCTTAAGTTAGCACTTCTCAGTAAATGTTCCATTGAGGATTGAGGGTCTTCTAAGAAGAACTGTTTATCAGGTACGCATTTCTACCAAGGGTGTAGTAGGAAAACTGGATGAGCTCAAGAAAAGAACATGTAAGGTGGAGAAATTATGCACCATTATAAAGCCTCGGATAGGGTATTTGAATGCAAACATGATATCTGAAATTAAAGAGCATTCAAGTTAATATCATAAATGAAAATTGCTGGAAAAGGTAGTTCGGTTGAGGAATGTTAAGTTCTTAATTTTTCCTGCAAAGCATTTGCTAACCCAAGAGATGCTTTGGTGGAAATATTTTCTGGGGACACATATGCTCTCCAATTTTGAGGGAATTGGTATTTCCACATTATATTATCTTTTGCCAATTTTTCTGTTGAAAGTAAGATAAAGGGATGGCTTAATGTATTGAAGAAATTGGATAATGTTGATATTTCCACTTTGAGAGGAATTCTTAAGATAATAACCAGAGGGCAACTCTTCTAGTCGTCTTTGTATCTGAGCAAAATAAGTTTGTCTTACTTTAAAAAGGCTTTGTTTTGTAGACAAAAGATTATGCTGTTCCTAGGTATGAAATATTCTGTTCAATTGAAGCAAAAGGCCTTTCTTCAGCTAAAATGTAAGGCATTGCTAGGAGCTACCTTTTTTATTTAAGGTTCCCATACCAATGCCCTATAACCTATTCTGGGAAATGCTATTCTCTAAAGTGCCAATTGTGTGTCAAAAAATATAATCCACACCACAATCTGAAATACAGGAGAGGAATAAAATGCAAACAACAAAATAATTATTAAAAAAGACAGTAAAGGGGAATTCCAATGATATCCAACTCCAACTATATTAAAATATATATTTTTTGGAAGGAGGATATGAGTGAATGTGGTGCATCCTAGCACCTTCTTAAAAATGACAAATTGTGAGCTCATCACCCCAAATTCACATCAATCTGCTCCTTCCTTCAAATTTATAGTTAGCAATAAATATCATATAGAATTCACCTCTATCATATATCATATAAAATTCAAACACATAAGAAAAATTCAAACAGTGAGCAGGAGATACAAAATCAAACATCTGTTTCTTCTTAGCTCAACCCGAAAACTTTAAAGATGCCAAAAACTATAGATGAGTGGTAGTGTTCACACCTCCACTGAATGCCTCATCAATTCATTCTGCAACAGCATAAAAAAATTTCCAAATGTCCTCCCAATGAGGGCTCTTCAGCTTGGAAAAAAAGACAGCAGAAAGGAGATATGATTGAAGTCTACAAAATCCTGAGCAGTATAGAACAGGTACGAGTGAATCCATTTTTTACTCCATCAAATATTTCAAAGCCTAGGGGATACTTAAAGTTACATGGAAATGCTTTTAAAACCAATAGGAGAAAATATATTTTCACTTGGAGAATAGTTATGCTCTGGAATACGTTGCCAGAGGATGTGGTGACAACGGTTAATGTAGATGGATTTTAAAAAGGTTTGGATAAGTTCCTGGTAGAAAAATCCATAGTCTGCTATTGAGACAGACATGGGGGAAGTCAATGGATGCCTTGGGAATGGTAGCAAGGAATGTTGCTACTATTTGGGTTTTTGCCAGGTATTTGTGAACTGGATTGGTCACTGGAAACAGGATATTGGACTAATGGACCATTGGTCTGACCCAGTATGGTTATTCTTATGTCATAGGAATAATTCTATTCTGTGCTATCCATGTTTTATATACCAACCACATTCCTAAAAGGATTTGTAGCTGTCTACAAATAAGTTACAGTAACATATAAAACAAACTACAAAAAATAAAAAGCAAACAAATTTTCATTAAATCTTCAAAAAGATAGGTTTTCAAAGCTGTTCTAAAAAGTACATAAGATGGGATTTGTCTTAACTCATAAGACGGAGTGTTCCAAATTTTTGTGCCTTGGAATGAAAACAATCGATCACAAAAGGATTTTAACTGAACATTCTTAGAAGAAGGGTAACCTATTTGAAAAGTTCGCCAAAAAGAAGAATTCTGTCTATAAGAAGGAATAGCTAGCAGTTCAATGACTCCCTCAGAATTTTGACCATGAAAAGCTTTAAAATGATCAGAGAGTCAAAACTCATTGGTGACCTAGATATCGGAGAAGTGTTCTTCTCATATCCAATTTCTTCAGAATCTGGTCCTGTTTGTTGGAACCCATGGACTGAAATGCCAGCAATCGGACTTCCTTATTGACATGGAACACTGAAACCACCTTTGGCAGGAAAGACAGAATAGTGTGCAAAAAGAATCCAGACTATGAAATTAAGGAAGGATTCTGTGCAAGAAAGAGCCTGGAGCTCTGAAACGTGTCTCGTTGAGGTCACCACCACAAAAAAAATAATGTTTTGAGTGTCAGATCCATCAGAGACGCTTCATTCAGAGGTTCAAAAGGAAACTGACTGAGGCCTCACAAAACCACGTTAAGATCCCATGCCAGGAAAGGAGGTTTCACCCAGAGGTCTGATACATAGAGCTCCCTTCAAAAATTTGGCTATGTCCAGAAAAGACACCAGTGTAACATTGCAGCCTTGAACCCTGAAACAAGATAGCCCAGCTACCTGGACTCTAAGGGAAGCCACCGTAAGTCCCTTTGTCAAGACTGGATTGGAGGAAAGCCAATACGATAGAGAATGGGGCCAAAAACGATTCTACTTTTTCCTGGGTGCAACAATGTTGGAAAGTCTCCCAGTCTTTAGCATATACTGAAACTGTTGTTGGCATCTTAGATTTACAGAGGGTGGCAATGACCACTTCTTAATACCCCTTGCACGCAAACGCTTTGTGTTCAATAGCCATGCTGTACGAGCAAAGTGATCTGAATCTTCTATGACCATTGGATCTTGCGAAAGAAGGACCTAAAGCCTGAGACTGGGGCCCGACCGAAGACACATCAGATCTGCATACCACAGTCTGTGCAACCAGTCTTGAGCCACCAGAATGACCTCTCCCAATGGCCTGCAATTCACTGGAGGATTTGTCCTATCATGGGCCATGAAGGAAGGTAAAATTATGGTCATACCTGTTAATTTTCTTTCCTTTAGAAGCAGCAGATGAATCCAGACTAGTGGGTATAGCTCACATCGACCAGCAGGTGGAGATAGAGAACTGATTAACAGTTGGCCTTAAAGCCTGGTGTTCTTTCTGTTGATTCAGTTATGCACTTTGCCCAAGCATCCCGAAGGAGAATGAGCAGCCACAAACTCCATTCCAGTAACAAACGTGCCCTTCTCATTTGAATCCCATTGATATTTTCTCGATTTTCGCATCTTGCGTTTTTTATTTTTTATTTTTTTTTTTTTTTCAGTCATGAAATCATACACTTACCAACCATAGCCCCGGCTAACCTAACGCCCTAAATTCCCTACACACAGTCCGTGCCCATGGGGAGGGGCTCTGGATTCATCTGCTGCTTCTAAAGGAAAGAAAATTAACAGGTATGACCATAATTTTACCTTCCATAGCAAAGCAGCAGATGAATCCAGACTAGTGGGATGTAGCAAAGCAAACTCAAACTGGGTGGGACGCCAATGCCGCCTCTGCCAGCACTGCCGCGCCAAAACTCGCCTCTGAACGGGCTGCTACATCTAACCGATAATGCTTTGAAAAAGTATTCCCTGACGACCAAGTGGCCGCCCGGCAAATCTCCTCTAATGACATCCCCCCGGACTCCGCCCAAGATGTAGCTAAAGCCCGAGTGGAATGAGCCTGCAGGTGCTCCGGTACCTTCTTCCCTGATAACACATAAGCCGAAGCAATAGCTTCCTTGACCCAACGCGCCATGGACGCTTTAGATGCCGCCATCCCTTTGTTTTTACCCGCGAACGCGACAAAGAGATGGTCCGACCGGCGAAAAGCATTCGTCACCTCCAAATAATGGAGAAGCATACGGCGGACATCCAGAAGCCGTACCGACAAAAAACGCTTCCCCCAATCCTCCTTCCTGAAGGATGGCAGAAACAGACTCTGGTTCACATGAAAGGACGAAATAACCTTAGGCAGGAAGGACGGCACCGTACGCACCGTCACCCCAGTCTCCGAGAAACGCAAAAAGGGTTCCCTGCACGAAAGCGCTTGCAACTCCGAGACTCGCCTTGCTGAAGCCATTGCCACCAAAAAAACTGTTTTCAGTGTGACATCTTTCAACGTGGCCGCTGATAGGGGCTCAAAAGGTGCCCCCTGCAACTTCCCAAGGACAAGTTTCAGATCCCACGCTGGACAAATACGCTTTACCGGCGGGCGGATATGGTTCACCCCCTTGAGGAAACGGACCACGTCCGGCTGCGACGCGAGAGCCGAGCGATCCACCCGGCCCCTGTAACAGGCAATGGCCGCCACCTGAACCTTTAAAGAGTTGTAGGCTAACCCTTTC
This sequence comes from Geotrypetes seraphini, assembly GCF_902459505.1. Classification (NCBI taxonomy): domain Eukaryota; kingdom Metazoa; phylum Chordata; class Amphibia; order Gymnophiona; family Dermophiidae; genus Geotrypetes; species Geotrypetes seraphini. The sequence continues at coordinate 345,230,824 of NC_047086.1, read as the reverse complement.
TCCACGCCTTCCTGCAGGAAAGCAAGAATAGCCGGCAGAGAAGCCTTAAAGGGCGCCACTCCCTGGTGACCGCACCATGCCTCAAAAACCTTCCAGACTCTCGCATAGGAGGCTGACGTCGAAAGTTTCTTGGCTTTAAGCAGAGTGGCGATCACCCTCTCTGAATAGCCCTTCTTTTTTAGCCTCGACCGCTCAATAGCCAGGCCGTAAGACCAAAGCGGGCCGGATCTTCTATCCATATGGGCCCCTGAGACAGTAAGTCCGGCGTTACCTGGAACGTCACCCGCTCGCCTACCGCAAGCTGAATCAGATCTGCGTACCACGGCCGACGTGGCCAATCCGGAGCCACCAGGATGACTCTGCCGCGGAAGCGAGAGATGCGTTGTAACACTCGCCCTATCATGGGCCACGGCGGGAATACATACAGAAGGGAATTCGGAGGCCATGGGAGAGCTAACGCGTCTACCCCTTCCGAACCCTCTGTCTTGCGTCTGCTGAAGAACCGAGGCACCTTCGCATTGCGGGACGAGGCCATGAGATCCATCTCCGGCAAGCCCCACCGACGGACTAGCTGGCTGAACGCTCGAGGAGACAACTCCCACTCTCCCGGATCCAGAAGATTTCTGCTGAGAAAGTCCGCTTGCACGTTTTCGCGACCTGCAATGTAAGCCGCCGACAGAAGCGGCACATGCCTCTCCGCCCAACGAAACAACTCTCTTGCCTCTTCTGCTAACTGCGGACTCCGGGTGCCCCCTTGGCGATTGAAATAGGCGACCGCCGTGACACTGTCCGAAAAGACTCTGGTCGGCTTGTCCTGAAGTAGTGACTGAAAAGCTAGCAGCGCCAGCCTGACCGCCTTTAACTCCAACAAATTGATGGGCCACTGGGCCTCCTGGACGGACCACCTCCCCTGCACTGACGCCTGCAGGCATTGGGCCCCCCAACCCTGCAGACTGGCATCCGTGGTGACCACTATCCAGTCCGGCGTGGCCAACGGCATGCCCTTCCACAGATGCAACTCGTGGAGCCACCACTGCATGCTGTGAGCTGCTCGACGACTCCATGGGAGACGCACATTGTAGTTCAGAGAAGCTGGAGACCAGCGGGAGAGCAGAGACTGTTGCAAGGGCCTCATGTGGTGCCGCGCCCAGGGGACCACCTCCAGAGTCGCCACCATGGAACCCAGCACCTGTACATAATCCCACGCTCGCGGTCTGGCCGTCCCGAGAAGTAGGCGAATTTGAGCCTGTAATTTCTCCCCCCGGTCTCGGGGTAGAAACACCTTCCCCAGAGCCGTGTCGAACTGCACCCCCAGATGCACCAACGACTGCGATGGGGACAGAAAACTTTTGGGAAAGTTGACAATCCACCCCAACGACTGTAGGAGAGAAATCACTCGCTGAGTAACCGCCGCACTCTCCTGTCTGGACGAGGCGCGGATTAACCAGTCGTCTAGGTAAGGGTGTACCCGAATCCCTTCCCTGCGGAGGAAGGCGGCTACCACCACCATGACCTTGGAAAAGGTGCGGGGTGCCGTTGCCAAGCCAAAGGGCATTGCCCGAAACTGATAATGCTGGCCCAGAATCGCAAACCGCAGATACCGCTGATGCGGAGGCCAGATTGGAATGTGGAGGTATGCCTCCTTGAGGTCGAGGGACGTGAGGAACTCTCCCGGTCGCACAGCCGCAATAACCGAGCGCACTGTCTCCATCCGGAAATGGCGAACACTGAGAAATCTGTTGACTCTTTTGAGATCCAGCACCGGCCTGAAGGACCCCCCCTTCTTTGGCACAATGAAGGGAATATATACCGGTGCCCACCTCTTCCTGGGGCACCGGTATCACTGCCCCTAGCTCGAGCAGCCCCTGAAGAGTCAATCTGACCGCGTCTCCCTTGGCCGCCCCATTGCACGGGGACACCAAGAAAGAATCTACGACGGGAGAGGCAAACTCTAACTTGTACCCTTCTTGTATAATGTCCAACACCCACTGATCTGACGTGATCGTGGCCCACTCCGCCCGGAACTCCGAAAGCCGGCCCCCTAAGGGCAAGGCGGAGGGAGCCAAGCCCCCGTCATTGTGGAGTGCGAGTGGCTGGGGTACGTGTTGACTGTCCCGAAGAGGGTCTCGTCGTACGAAAGGACCCCCTCTGCTGAAACCTTGGTCTCGAAGCAGAGGACGCCCCAGATGCTGCTCTGAAGAAAGGCTTACCCGCCCTGGATCTCCGAACATCCCTGAAGCGTGGTCTAGACGATGAGGGCCTCACCGGGGGCCTAGCCCTATCCTCCGGTAAACGTTGAGTTTTGGTATCCCCAAAATCCTTCACCAGCTTATTTAAATCTTCTCCAAACAATAAACCCCCTTTAAAAGGGAGTCTCACCAGCCGAAGCTTAGAAGCTGCATCGGCCGCCCAATGCCGTAGCCATAAGGATCTGCGAGATACCACTGACAGAGACATCTGCTTAGCAGATGCCCTAATAATATCATACAAGGAGTCGGCTAAATAAGCCAAGCCCGACTCCAAATCTGCCAGCTCCGAGGGAACAGAACCCCCAGACTCCATTAACGTATCTGACATGACCTGCGACCACTGCAGACATGCTCGCGCCGCATAAGAGCTGCAGATTGCGGCCTGCAAGGTAACTGCCGCTACTTCAAAGGACATTTTTAAGGAAGATTCAATCTTCCTATCCTGCGCATCCTTCAATGTCACACCCCCTTCCACCGGTAAGGTAGTCTTTTTAGTTACGGCTGCCACCAAAGCATCCACCCTGGGTAATCTAAACTTATCTAGTTCAGTCGGGTCAACCGGATACAAGAGCCGCATGGCTTTTGTTACTCGTAACCTGGCCTCTGGCGTATCCCATTGCGCCGAGATCAGCTCATGCATGGCTTCATGCACCGGAAAAGACTTGGGGGGTCTCCGTGTACCGGCCATCAGGGGATTACCTGATACCGCAGTATCTGCCTGAGAAATATTCAGCCCCTGTAAAGCTTTCGAAATCAAGGAAGAAAGTTCTTCTCTATGAAACAAACGTAGAGCGGACGGGTCATCCACATCTTGACCCGGGGGATCCCCTGTATCCCAGTCCAGGACCTCCCCCTCCTCCAAGGATTCCGGAAGAGAAAAAGGGGATCTAGGCAGAATCTCCTCTGCTTCCGCGGTCGCAATCCTGCGCTTCTTTGGTAGCAGCGACCGCCCCGGCGAGCCCACCGTGCCCTCAGCCGGCCTGCCTGTCCCACCAGGCACCACCGCCGACGTCGAGGGCACTGGAAGGGACACATCGACCCCCGGCCCCGGCGGGACGGGCTGCGCACCCTGCAACAAAAATGCCCGGTGTAGCAGCATAACAAATTCTGGAGAAAATGAACCAAACGGAAGCGCCGCTGACTCGCCCTGAGCCGCACCGGGGAGCGGGGCCGCGACTGCCGCTGGTGCTCCCGACTCCCCCGCCGCCGCTGGACTCCCCACTGCCACGGAAGCGCCCCGCAGCTCCGACTCACCCTCGTGCTCCGGGGACATCTCCCTTGCCTCACCAACCCGGGCAATAGCAAGCTCGCAAGCCTGCATAAAGGCATCTTCTGCCGGTGGAGCCTCACACTCGGCCGAGCACAGGCCTGACCGTGTTCTGCGCGCCCCACAGCGCGAACACCGGCGACCTGCCTCCTTAGACATCCTGCGTTCCAGCACGGCGTTTTTTTTTTTTTTTACACTCGGCGAACGCCGCCGACTGCCGACTCCGCCCCCCAACCACTCCTACACGCCGGCACGCGAAACCCAAGCAACGAGGCAGGGAAACACTCACCACTTCGCTCCCACGATCTTAGACGCCAGGACACGGCTGGTAAGTGTACTGAAGGCAAAAAATGCAAAGATTGCAAAAGCTCAGCACTACACAGGAAGTCGACTAGGTTTTTTTTTTTTTTTTTTTTTTACTGGAATGAAGACCTACGACCCCTGCAGGACCAATCAACCCCTCAATCACCCGGAGGGGAGGGTGGAGCAGGGACCTGGGAGGGCCCAGGTGTAACTCCTAAAGCCGGCACCAATCAGCCAGGCACCCCTGTCCTACTGAAGAGACTGAGTCTCAACAGAGGCAGTCCAATCGAACACCAAAATCTCCGATAGCAGCTAGAATCCAAGAGCTAGTGGGCTAGCTCAGTCCCTGCTGGGAGATAGAGCAAAACTGAATCAACAGAAAGAACACCAGGCTTTAAGGCCAACTGTTAATCAGTTCTCTATCTCCACCTGCTGGTCGATGTGAGCTATACCCACTAGTCTGGATTCATCTGCTGCTTTGCTATGGAAACATGTATAACAATATACCATGTGGCCATGGCTGGACCATTGGACCTTTGACTGAAGAACAAAGGAACATGCAGAAACCTTTGAATTTAACATTTACAAACCTCCTCCAATTCTCCTCATAGGCTGTTTAACAGCCTTATTCACTGTGACCTGTCCTGGTACTGTGCCGCAGCCTGTCTCAGCTTAAAATGTAGCCAGATTTGGGAGAAGAAAATCACTGCCCCAAAGAAAATGTTCCTCAGCGCTGAATCTTCAGGCTGCCAGCCTGACCGATGTCTCACTGAGCCTCCACCCCTGCAAACATTCCAAAAGCCAATAGGGGAGGTGAAATACAATCAGCACCCTCCTATGGATGCCTAACAGCCTGTGCTCAAATCCCTGCAAACAGTAGGTGAGCAAGTTATAAAGGGACAGCCCCAAGCTCTAAAAAAATGCTTCTACAGGCTAACCACCGAAAACTGAAGAAAACAGAGCAGAACAGAAACACTCCTTCCGGCTCATGTGCAGAAGGAAAAAAATCTAGGGGATAGGGTATCCCTATTATTCATAAGCACTCTAAATTAGTGAAAATGAAGAGCAATTATCAAGTACTCATTTGCCTTGCTGTATAGTGAGAATGCAGATGTTAGGAGTCAAGCAACTGACCTTAAGTCCTTCCAGTTCACTCTCCAGCTGCTTTGAGTACTGTTCGCTCCTCTCTCGCAGTTTCCTTTCCTTGGAAGCTTCTGCTGCTGCAGCCTCTGACTGTCCTTCAAGCTAAAAGGGAAGGAAAGGTATAGTAGATAGGGGTTACTGCTAGGTTTTTCCCTTAGTAGAAAAATAATAAGGAATAAGTATGCTTCAGATGCAAAATTAATCTTCAAAATGAATCTTACAACTACAAAGGAGACATCATTCCAAGTCTGATGATATCAAAATTAGTTTCTGCTACTTGATGTAGTTTTCACACCTCCTGAAGGGGAGTACCAATGCTGTACAAATGGTTCCACCTAGCAGCAAGTTCACAAAGCAGAGCAGTGCAACAAGGAAATATTTTCAAGGAAGCTGCCCTGATGTGTGCCTTATAGCACAGTGGTAAGTTGCAAATAAAGGGAGTACCTAGAGGCTGCGCATAATGGCCTCTCAGCCTCAAAAGCAAAGGAAACATGTATCTGAAATCAGATTTAATAAAATTGAAATAACTGTTGTAATTTATTAATTAAACAGATTTGTGCACCTTTAGGGTAAAAATGCCTGAATTTCACTTATATTGCCTGGCAGCCACCAGTTTCAGCAAAGAAAGCAAGAGACAATGTCTCTAATAAAGCAGAAAAGTAATCCTCACCTATGCTGAATCCAGAACCACAGAAGAATAGCTTCCAACTGAAGGTCATGGAATGAGAGCTCACCTCCTTTTTGGTTCTTTCTGTTCTACGTAAATCTTGTCGGAAGCTCTCGATCTTCTGATTCATCCCATCCATCTCTTCCTCTTTATCTCGGAGCTGGCGAACAAACTTTTGTTTCTGGGATCGCAGATCTGTCAAGCGTTCATTCATCTCAGAAAACTCCTGCATGGCTAGCTTCCTCTGACTGTGTGCCTCCTTTAGCTCTTTGGTTTGGGACTTCAGTTTCTCATTAGAATCCATTATTTCCTGGAATAAACAACATACCATATAGATGACAAGAAACTTACATGCTGAAGAAAAGTTTCCATTTTGTTTGGCAAATAAGATCCTTCCAAAACAAGTTAAGGAAGGCAATACATTAGACACATTAAAACTATAAATGTAAGAAAATAGACTTAACATCGTAACTGTCCTAAGTAGGTGACAGAAATGCTCTTGTTTACTGCAGACAATATTTAACATGTGGAAGACAGTAAGAAAACTACAGATACTGTAAAGTAAAAACATAATCAAATAATGACACTCAGGACAAGAAACTATGGGGCTCATAATCGAAACAGAAAAACGTCTAAAAACCGGCCTAAATCGGCACTTGGACGATCAGTAACAAAAGTCGTCCAAATGCCGATAATTGAACAGGGTGTTAGACGTATTTAAAAACGTCTTAGTCCTTCACAGTGCTGCTGAACGACCAGAGCTAAAAGGGGCATTTTAAGAGGAGTGGTGATGGCGGGATTTGGGCGGGACGTGGGCCGTCCTAGACTTAAGTTGTACTGCATGTATAACCGAAGGTTTTACAACACTGCCTAGACGGAACTTGGACGTTGTAACTTAGGCCATCTAAAACCAGGTCTAAGTCCACAAAAGGTATCCAAAGTGACCTGATAAGCACTGCAGACTCAAAGTACATACCCCCATGCACAGCCCTAGTGATCACTGCCCCCCCATAAAAAACGTAATAACAACTTTACCTATCTGCCTCCAGAACATCAGCACCTGGCAGCCTGGCATAGGAAAGCCTAAAAGAGCTGTACAGAGGTGGCTTAAGTGGTCTTGGGGGTGGGTTAGTGAACCATGGAGAGGAGGACCCAGGCCCATAAGCCACTCTAATCACTGTATTCATGGAGAAACATGTGCACCCCCAAAAAAAAAACCCAAACCCTTTTGTACTTCCATATAATTGGCTCCTGCAGCCATAAGGACTATTGGGGTGAGCCTGTATAGCAGTGTTTTTCAACCTTTTTTGGGCAAAGGCACACTTGTTTCATGAAAAAAATCACGAGGCATACCACCATTAGAAAATGTTAAAAAATTTAACTCTGTGCCTATATTGACTATATATAAAGTAATTCTCTTGAATAGGAATCAAATAAACACAAAGAAAGTATTTTATAATTACTTTATTATGAAATATTAAGTAAACAGAATAGTGAAAAATTATAAAATACTTTATTCAGTGCGAAACCTGGGCCTGTTTGGCTGAACACAAAGCTGATATTCTGGCTGGAATCGAAGAAAGACACACACGTAGCTCTTCGTCAACAGCCGTTCCCTTCACCGCCCCGTCACCGCCACTGCCATCCCATTCACCGCCCCGTCACCATCCCCGCTGCATCCATATAAGCCTTAGTACTGTAATATTTAGCTTATTCCTTTCTTATAAATCAAAGTTCCTGCTGCTGAACTAGAGAAAGAGATGTTCAGCTGGCAGGGCTTTGTTTATAAATTTTTATCAACACAACTAATATACTATTTTATCCTAAAGCAAAAAATAAATAAATAAATATAATTTTTTTTTCTACCTTTGTTGTCTGGTTTCTGCTTTCCACATCTTCTCATTCAATTCCTTCCATCCACTGTGTGTCTTCTCTCTATGTCTTCCATTTGCTGTTACTGTGCCTCTCCCTTCACCCCCCCCCCCCAATTGGTCTAGCACCCATCTTCTTCCCTCCGCTCCCCCATAGTCTGGCATCTGTCTTCTTCCCACTCTGTCTTCCACATTTCCCTTTGGGGTCTGTTCCTCTCCACCCTCCTTCAATGTCTGTCCTATTCCTTTCCACCACCACCCTTCCCTCCCTCCTTTACCATCTGTTCCTTTCTACTACCCTTCAGCTCCTCTCACGTGGCTTATCTATCTACCTTCCTCCCTCTTATTTTCATGGCACGTTACAATGTAATTTGTGCAAGCCACTGGAGCCTGCGAGCTCGGTCCCTGTCCCATCCCCACAAACCATCTCGCTTCTGTGCTCCTATTTTCTCCATTTCTAATATCTCCCCTATGTATCTGTCATTGCCCCCCCCCCTGTGTCCATATACCATCCCCATGGCATGTCCCCTTTATGTCTCTGTCCCTATGCCCCATGCACATAATTTCCCCTCTTTCTGTTACCTTCCTGTGTCCAGATTTCCCCTATCTTCCTCTTCCATACCAGTGTGTCTCTTCTTTTCAACCCCATCTAGCTTTTTTCCCTCTTTCTTCCCCCCCCCCCTGCTTATAGCATCTGGCTCACCTGCCTGTCCTTCCCTTTCTTTCCTGCTGTGGGTTTTTCTTTCCGTCTTCATCCCCTTGGCCCAGAATCCTTTTCCCTTTCACTCCTTCCTTCCAATTTGAGCTGGGAACACGAGCGATCACATGGTCCCCACAGCCACCACTCGCCTGCCCAATCGATCCTACTGTTTAGCCAGCTCTCTCCCTTCGCCTCACCTTAGTTTGTAGGTTTTGTTTTTCGGCGACATGCACGCTTTCCCAAAGAGCCGCGCACGCGCGGCTGCTCAGTGTTCAATCTTCTGCTCTGCTGCAACTTCCTGTTTCCGGTTGCGTCAGAGCAGAAGATCGAAACTGAACAGCAGCGGGGACCGGGGGAGTCTCATGGGAGCGCGTGCGGGACCCGGCCTGAGGCCTAATCAGTGTCTGCACCGTACGGCACATCAGGCAACATCTCGCGGCACACTAGTGTGCCGCGGAACAGCGGTTGAAAAACACTGCTGTATAGGAATGAGCAACGCACAAATAGAAGATTAGATTAGATATGTGGGTCTAGTAGATTCTGGGGGTTTTTGGGGGGACTCACCATGACTTATAAGGGAGCTGTTGTGAGATGTTTATGTGGCACCCTTTTTGTGAAGTTCACAGCAGTGCCCTGTAAGATGCCCCACTACTCTGTTGCCATGTCTGGTTCCAGTCCCTTACTTTTCTGGCCCCTCCCATGCCCAAAAGGTCTTTTTCTAAGCGTTTTTGAGTTGGGACAAATTTTTGGTCGAAAATGGAGTATAAAGATGGAAGACTTAGCGGTCTGGACGATCAAACGGCTGGACATACAGTTGGGCGATTTTCGGAAAAAAAAAAAATATGCTGGACATATTTTTTGAAAAGGGACCTTTTCCCATGTCCAACTTTGGACGACTTGTGAGTTAGGCCAAAATGGACTTAGAAGTTTCTTTTGATTATGCCCCTCCACGTCTGTAACTAACAAATAGGAAATTCTTAATAGACACCTCTACCATGATCACCACAAACCAGCAAACTCTTTATCCTACAGGCACACAACGTTCTTCCTGATAGTATATATTCATCTGAACACTTAACTCCAAAGTTATGCTATATATCCACCACATTAGCAACTTCTTCTCTGAAGCCAATCCTCTTACTCAGGAGCTTGGAAGTGGACAATTTCTCTTTTGTCTCCGTTTGCCTTTTCTCCTCATCAATCAGTCATTGTCATATAACACCACATATGTTATATATATTGAAGGTAATTTTATAAAACACCAGCTAACGTGTGGTAGACATGTGCAAGAGATATGTCTATTTTATAAGGGTAACTGATATATATATATATATATGTCTGCCTTTATAAAAACTCCCACCTAGAGGAATCTCCTGGACAAAGCTATACCTGCTTTTAGGCATGCTAATAACTTTGCCATTTTATTTTATACACAATTATTTTACATTACAAAATGCACTCATAAGATCAAACTTTGATACCAGGAACACCTCCAAACATTTACTTATGCATATACAGGGTACATCAGTTTATACATCTAAACACCAGGCAATTTTATACATGCCCTTTGCTGTGGGTATAATGCTGAATTACCTTATAAATTCAGTCCCATTAAATTGCTTTCTTTCTAATTAAAACAAAACAAATCCTGAGGAAGAACAGAGTAAGATAATGCTCATTAAAATATCAGCAGTTCTCAGAAAACCATTTAGAAAATCATGCCTGAGCTCTCAACCAGTCCTATATACAGCACACATAGGTCTCTTCTCCATTCATTATAGTTTTATTGTCTGATCTGATCAGAGGTGGCTCTATTATAAGTCAGCAAATTTTTGGAGGTGGCAGTCAGTGCCTGAAAAATGTCCCTGCAGTGGCTACTTCTCTCTGCTTGCACTGGGTAAGGCTACTCTCTTTCCGATAAGCATAATGCCATTTTTTTTTTTGGGGGGGGGAGGGTATTACATATGCTTGAGGAGCTCCCATTCTGAATGTGGCAAAGAGGAAGCCAAAATAAAAATCTGCATTAGGGCTTTGAGTTATTGCCCATGCTCAAGACCTGTCATATGCCACCATCTCTAAAAAAGAAAGTCTGCATTGGAGGGAGCAAAACATAGCCTTGAGTGCTGATTTTTTTTTTTTTTTTTTAATTGCTGCCAAGATGCTGTGAAAATATGGCAGTGATGTGGAGAAAGGGGGAGGGAGGGAAGAGATGCAGAACATAGGGATGAAGGAAAACAGAAAGAAAAGGGTGATCCAAAAAGCATGTGAAAGGGAAGAAAGAGGAAAGACAGGGTATGCATTATGTTAAAGCCCTGTTTAAGGTCTGAACTGTAACCTTGTCAGATGTCCTCTGCTGCACCTAAAATGTGGAAGAATTAAACTGTTATTGCTGATTTAATCTGCCTGAGAAAGCCTGCTCTGTGTTTTGTGGGGGAATTGTGTTCAGCAGCTTCCCTGATGTTGTCCTGGTGACCCTGCCTTCTGGCACAGTGTCCTGGGTGTGATAGTATATGCACAACCTGATACTTCCAGGAAAGAACACATCACTTCCTTTATCGTGTTTTGCACTTTGGTCTTGCATCATTCCACTTACATATTTTTTGCTTCCTCATCTCAATTTGTTTTATTAAAAAAAAAAATAATAATAAATCAGATCACTAAATTTACTCTAAAGCTTATAAGGGCATTGCAGATGTTAATTAACTACGCTGCAAGATTGATTACCGGGGTTTCAAGAATGACTCATATAACCCCAGTATTGAAACAATTGCATTGGTTACCTATGCAGCAGAGTACAGTTTAAGATTCTTTCAATCATACAGCAAATTTTATATCACGTTTCTCCAATGGTACTAAAGGGCTTTTTTGAAATTTATAACCCCAGAAAATGTTTGAGATCTGAAAATAGTATGAAACTGATTTGGAGGGTAAGATATTAGTCTCTTATGTTACGATTGAGGCAACAATGCTGCCTATGGCTGGCGCCAAGTTCCGGAATGCGCTGCCTGGTATTCTGCGATTCTAAGATGGGAGACTGAACTTAAAAAAAATGTTGAAAATGCAATTATTTGTCAATGCCTTGCTGTGCTAATGCTATTCTCTGTTAATGCTTTCCTGTCCTGTAAATGATTTTATGGGATTTTATGTTTCCATCTTGTAGGATGAATTTAAATGAAGATTTTAATAATGATACCGTTAGTTAATGTCTTTTGTGTTTGCCTTGTTGAAACATGTTTAGCATTTCCTAAATATGTATGCATGTAATTTTGAAAACTGCATAGTTTTTATGTGGTATATAAATTTTTAAATAAAATAAATCAGATAGGAAAATGTAGCAATCTCATGGCTTGCTAGCACTCATTTAATATTTGAAGTATACTTCTGATAATACTGTACATGTGTACAAATATAAAACAGGCCAAACATCAGTGTCTAAGCAGAAGTGGACAGTAACACTTTGTACTATAGAAAAGAAGGGTCAAAGCAACTAATTGCTGCATTCAAGGATTTTATCTAGAACCTATTCAACCAGTCACCAGTACAAAATAGTTTTACCTTGTTAAGATCCTCCTTTTCCTGTTTAAGCATTTTGACCTGTTTTTCCAAAGATTTGATCTGCCTGGAAACTTCCTCAACTTCTCGCTTTGTAGAGCTGGCCTCTCCAAGTTGTTGTTCTAGCTGCCCAGATTCTAGAAAATGAAAGTATATTACATACAAATAAGAAAACACGGTAAAAGATATACAATGATGCTAACCCCTCATTACCTTTCTCCACTACATCTAAAACATTCAGAACCAGTGCTGGCACCATAGACATGCTCAGTTCATGCATGAGAACGGAGCAAGCCAGGACGCTGCTGCTGACTACCATGGTTTTCTGTCTGGGGTTGGTGGGCTGCAGATGTTTTCAGCTGGTGGGGCTTAGGGATCCTCACCAGCTAAGGTATTTAATTTTTTTTTATATATAAGTAATGTAAACCGACACTACAAAGTCTTAATTTATTTGTATAGGAAATTACACTATAGCAAAACATCCAAGATTTAAGAAACAGTTAAACATATTTGTTTTGACAGGGTTACTTGTCTAATGTTTGACTCAGCAAATTTTATACAAATCTGGCCCATCTTTTTATGTAAACTGATATAGGTCCCCTTGTACTAAGTTGTGGGAGTGAGTACCATGCGGCAAATGATCCTATGCTCATTCAATCCCTATGGGAGTTGCAGCATTTCATGCATTGGCCCATGCTATCAGGCTTAGTAAAAGCTGGGGATAATGTTTTATGCTTCTGCATTATTTATGTTTTTAATGTAACCTGCCTAGTAGACAGGTGGGAAATAATAAAATCTAGTGTTGATGATTTATAATCATTAATGCTTGCACTTACATGTGTAGAAAATCTAGAGCTGTACCAAATAGCATATTTTACAGTGCAAGGCTTTCATTACAAGTTTTATCCTGATCTGACACACAAATAGTTTACATGTTAGATTTGCCATAGTTACAGTGCAAGATTTTACAATACAGATTTTCCTTACGCGACACATACTGGTTCTGGTACCAATATACATTTCTTTGTAGTCCATTGGTCAAGGGCAGGGGTTCAGGTTAAGAAGTATGTTTTTATTGCTTTTCTAAAGCTGAGCTGTCCTTCAAAGTATCCGATCTCCAGGGGTAGTCAATTCCAGTGGCTCGATATAAAGTGGGAGAAGGACCATCGGTTGGCAGTTTGCAGTTGAAAGTCAAGACCAGGGGGCGTTTTGAGGCATGTTTCGTCCTGGGAGCAGAGGGACCGGTTCAGCACATATGGAGGAAGCTTAGCCTTCATATAGCCCAGCGCCATGTTATGCAAGGATTTGAACGCTAGCATCAGGCCCTTGAAGACACATTTGGCTATGTGTAGCCAGTGAGCTGACGCTAAAGGCTGGAAGACAGGGTCACGGGCACTGAAATTTTTTAAAAGCCTGATCACCGCATTTTGACCACACTGGAGATGTCACACATTCTTTGCTGTGAGACCGTTGAATAAAGCATTGCAGTAATCCATGCGGGAGAGTACCAAGGAATAGCGTAGTTGAGCAAAGTCAGACTCTGAAAAGTAGTTCCTTATTTTTCAGAGTTGTCGCAGGTAGTAAAACAAGGAAGATACCACTTGAGAAATATGGTCGAAAAGCAAAAGGTTGCAATCAAGAATTCCTAGGCTGAGCACTTGGTCTTTCGCAATTATAGTAGTCAAGTCCCAGTGCAGCGAGGGACGGGCAAGGTTGCAGCGTTCTTTGCGTATCCAAAGGAGTTCTGTCTTGGAGGTGTTCAGTTGTAATTTGTTGATGGACATCCAGTTTTTTATTTCCAAGAGGCAGTTTAAGAGTTTTGCAATCTGGGTGTCACAGGCTTCTCCTAGTGGTAAGTACAGTTGTATGTCAACCGCGAAGGAGTGAATCTGTATTTGATATTTGAGGGCTATGTCTAAGACAGGTCTAACATAGAAATTGAATAATAGCAGGGATAGCAGAGCCCTCTACAGAACACCATACTTGATTGGTTTCAGTTTTGATTGCACATCATTGAGCAAAACACTATGGGATCTGTTATTCAGGAAAGAGAAGAACCATCGTAGCGCAATGTCTTGGATTCCAGTTTCAGAGAACCGCTCAATGAGGAGAGCATAGTCAATAGTGTTGATCATTTCCCTTGTCCATGAGTTTCCAGCGGTCATCGATGATGTTGAGAAGGATAGTTTCAGTACTGTGGAATTCCTGAATCCTTTCCCCCTTTAGTGCTCTTATGTCGTGCCATAGCTTTCTAAACCATCTTTGTGCTGATAACCCCCTGATCTACTTCCCTGCACCAGAAATTTTTACCAGGAGTCCAGGGCTTAATCTCAGCCTGCTTATTTAACGTTATACCTGGATGTCCTACTACTATCTGAAACTTTGACATGGCTAAGCTAGGGCATTTTATCTTTGCCACAAACTAAATTCCTACCTTCCTCTTTGGGAGAAAGAAAGAAAGACACACATACAGAAAGAGAGAAATAAATGCCTAAGTCTACACATCTATTCTAGCACCCGTTAATGTAACGGGCTAAAAAACTAGTCTATATATAACTGTCTTCTTCCCAGACCCTTCATCTCATAACTCTCAGGCCCATTTTTGACTTCTCTCTGTACATAATCAGTACTGCTAAGTACTGTTATTTCCTTCTTTATATAATAACAAAAATTCAAACCTTTTTTTTTTCTTTTTAAACACTACCAAAACCCTTATTTATACTCTCATCACCTCCTATTTAGATTACTGTAGCTTGCTCCTCACAGGTTTCTCACTGAACCAACTCTCTCTCCTTTAATCTAACAAAATCTCACCTGCACTACTTATATTTCATCAGTGTCACTACACTCATATAACCCCTCTTTCTCAAGACAATTCACTGGATCTCTTTTTCTGCATACAGTTGAAAATTCTCTTACTCACTTTCAAATGAATTCCGCAACTCCTTTTCTTTCCCTACACTACTCCTCAGAAATTCTGCTCATCAATTCAGTTATTCTTATATGTACCCCTCTCCTCCATTACCAACTCCAGACTCCATTTGTTCCACCTTGCTGCTGTTATACACCTGGAACAAACTTCCTGAATCAGTGTTATGTTCCCTCTCTGGCCTTATTCAAATTGAACCTAAAAGTTCACCATTTTTCTTTTAAATATTAAACTCTTTTTCCTGTTCATAGCTATATGGTGTAGTGTTTAGAACTACAGCCTCAGCAGCCTGAAGTTGTGGATTCAAACCCCACACTGCTCCCTGTGACCCTTTCACTTAATCCTCTACTGCCCCAGGTAAATTAGATAGATTATGAGCCTATTGGGACAGATAGAGAAAATCCTTGAAATACCCTTTGTAAACCAGTTCGAGAGTGGTTTATGGTTTGTTTATTTATGATCCACCTTTTACAAAGCGAAGAACAACAACACACACATAATAATACTTCACAAACAGTTCAGACATCTTACAAAAAAAATCTAAATAAAATACCAGCCTGACAAAAATAGCAACACCGATCACTTCTCCTATACCAAAAATCAATCTCAAGCAATCTAATACAACTTGGGTTTTCAACACCAAACATCTCATACTGTGTATTTCATACAACAAAACAGATGTCTTTTCAACAATTTCTTAAAGGTATCCAAATTTGTTTGATGTTTAAAGTAAAACGGGAGCCTATTCCACTCTTCTGGACCACAACATGAAAATGCCTTCACTCTCACAGCCTGCAGGCTCAGCTCTTTTCATGATGGAATCGCCAAGTCATGTTGTGTTGCTGAGCGCAGCTTTTGCAAACCAATGTAAGGAAATACTCTGTCCATCAGATATTGCGGGGTACACCCTTGTATATTCAGATAAACCATTAGTAGTAGTTTATATACTTAATTCTGAACTCGATTTTCTGCCAATAAAGCTTGATATAATAATCTGTTACATGTTCATTTTTTGGGAGCCGGAATAACACCCTGATAACGGAGTTTTGTATAACTACAAAAAGGCAGCATATAAGTTCCACTCCCTTTCCTTTACTAATTGTCCGGTGTCAGGTCAAAAGTGCGCCGGGACAAAGGCGCGCCCAGACAATTGAACGCAGCGCGCGCCGCCGCACCACTCTAAATTACTGTTTTTAGTGCTCCGACGGGGGTGTGTGTGGGGGAACCCCCCACTTTACTTAATAGACATCGCGCCGTTTTGTGGGGACGTTGTGGGGGGGTTTGGGGGGTTGTAACCCCCCACATTTTACTGAAAACTTCACTTTTTTTTAGGGAAAAAGTTCAGTTTACAGTAAAATGTGGAGGGTTACAACCCCCCAAACCCCCCATAACGCCGGCGCGATGTCTATTAAGTAAATTGGGGGGGTTCCCCAACAAAACCCCCTGTCGGAGCCCCTAAAAACTGTAATTTAGAGCGGAGCGGCGGCGCATGCTGTGCTCAATTGTCAGGCTCGTGCTTTTGTCTTTCGCGCCGTTGTCTATGAACCAATTGTCCTGTTTGTGGCTTCATAACACATATCTTATGTGCTTGTGTATGTTTAATAGTGCTAAAGAAATGATAAGTAGTGTAGGGTCATGTTGGTTCCTCTTCAGGTGCTGGGACTAGAGCCATCCACCATATACCACCTCTGTGCTATACTGCGTTGTGCCACAGGAGCCCCTATTTATTTCCCAGGAAAGACTGAAGACCATCACCAGCTCCTACTCATTTCACCACAACAGGAAATTCTGTTTAGCAGGTTATAGATCCCTATGAGTACATCGCCGACTGCATTCTTTTACACCTTTGTCTTCTTGTTCTATAGTACTATGGATTCCCAATCCCATTACCCTTACCCTTGTTATAAGGGAGTCCTTGTGACCCAATGATCTCTTTCCTTTTCTGACCTTTTTATATTTGTACCTATCAGTTTATTTGCGTAAGTACAAACAAATGCATACAGATGGACTCAGCCTCAAGAACAGGCACATTCTCTTTTTTTGAAAAACACACCTAAAAAGCGAGATGGGGGAGTGAAAATTAAAGCATCAAAAGCCTATGTTTTACGAGCAAAAAAAGTATCATACAAGCCCAAAGCCTGGGACATTCATTTTAAAAATATCTTGAAAATATCACTGCCCAAGGTATTTAAGCATTTGCCAGCTTAAATTTCTTCTCTTTTCGCTAAGACATGTCACCCTACATGTATGCTCGTATTCAAACAACATTCCTTTCAGAATGAACAGCTATTAACTTATTTCTCAGACATTTTGTTTTAAAAACTATGGAATGCAAACTGCAGACTAGAGCCGAAGACCAGATGCTATGAACTGCCTGTCTCATGTATACTACTCCAACGCTCACAGTAAAAGAAGGTTTATATGCAGTCACATGGAGCCAAAATAAATCTTCTATCCATGAGTGAACAACTTTGTCCCATGGAGCCATTTTTAGCCTTTGCTCTCCTCTACATATTTGGCAGCATTTAGAATTCCTCAAAGTTTTCTCTAGTAACTTCAAGAAGAAAAAAATAACTCTGGCTCTCATGAACTGGAACACATGCTGAGGTTGTCATTTGCTAGAGAGTTGAAGATGATGCAAAAAAGAGAAAAAAAAAAAAAAAAAAGAGAGAGATAAAAGTCCCTGCAAAGAGAGGACCAAATCTGACACATCTTTACATCTATTCCCTGGCATAGACCTAGTAAGCCTCTGTGGAAATCCAGGTTTAAAACTTGATGCAAAAGGGAGTCCCTAAAGAGAGAAGTATTAGTATATGATCTGATATATTTGATACTGACATCTGCAATTTTGAGATTCTTTGAAGCATATTCCTTGATATTCAAAAGTAATTTAATCAGGAGCCAGTTCC
The DNA here is from genome assembly GCF_902459505.1 of Geotrypetes seraphini. Taxonomy (NCBI): domain Eukaryota; kingdom Metazoa; phylum Chordata; class Amphibia; order Gymnophiona; family Dermophiidae; genus Geotrypetes; species Geotrypetes seraphini. Next base: position 345,213,234 of record NC_047086.1, on the reverse strand, counting down.
AAGAGGATTAGCAAGCAAAGTAAAATTCCTGTTGACTAATTTATACATACTCCCTGGGTCAGACATTCAGATTTTTACAAAAAAAATACAGCACCCTTACTCAAAATAAATCTAGACTCTCTACATGACTTTTTTCCTAACTACAACAGGATCTGGCAAAAAAAACAAAACACTTAAGCCCCCTCTAACCAGAGCTCAATTGTATTCAGGCTAAAAATTTGACATAGTCTTATTTCTACAAAGATATGCCAAGTATAAATTTAAGGGGCATGGATGTTATATAACAAAATTATTTTCTTATACAGAAAACCTACAGGCAAGTAAAATTCACAATTCATTAATGTAGGAGTTTGTTTTACTCATTTACACAACATGCTCTTTACTAGGGCTGCTCAAATAATTTGAGCTGAGGTCCAAAAACTTCAGGTGTCTGAAATCTGGGGTACACTGTTACAGAGTACTATTGCTTCCAAACTGAAAACTTTTAAGGAGAAAGGAGTTGCGCAGGGATCAGCTTTATGAGCCTTACTTTTTAATTCATACATTACACCAATCCATAAACTATCATCTTGTTTGGTATTACAATATAAAATTTATACAGATGACTTTCAGTTCTTCTTTTCTGTGGATACTACCATTGAATATATGTTGAAACGTTTAGTATATTCCATCAAATTAATTCAGCAATGGATGATTGCAAATAGGGGCTCCTTTTACTAAGGTGCGTGAGGGCCTTAACGCGTGGAATAGTGCCGTGTGCGCTAGCTTCTTGAGCAGGTGGTAGTTTTTCAGCTAACGTGCACTATAGCGTGCGCTAATCCGGTGCGTGCGCTAAAAACACTAGCGCACCTTCGTAAAAGGAGCCCTTAATGTAGGAAAAACTCAAGTCTTGTTTTTTGTCTAATTTAAGTTTAACTGTTGCCCACCTAGGCTCTTACTGGATCATTGCTCCATACTGATTCTACTGTGACTTCATTAGTTAGGTGTCAAGATGCTTCCTCATTGTTACTGAGAAGTCATTTGATTAGTTTTCTTTAAACTATGGTTACACAGCATGATTCTATATTTACTATTTTCAGACAATTTCTGCATGATTGCATAGGGTTTTGAATACTTTGTTATTCATCAGTATGCCTTCCTATATTGTGCAATCATTGGAGATTGTTCAAAATTCTGAAGCATGTTTAATAGTATGTACTTCAAAATTTGATCATACATCTCCTGTAATGAGATATCTTCACTTGTTACCAAGTGATATGAAGATCCAGTTTAAGGTACTGAGTTTAGTTTTTAAAGCCATCAATAATGAAGTTCCTTCTGTTTTATTCTTCATGTTGAGGCTGTACAAGTCAAAAATTAAATGATGCAGTATATCAAATAAACTAACTAACTCAATGTCTCAGATTTTGCGCAGTTAGCTTGCTTGGCCTGCATTCATCCATGTTTCAGGTTACTGTGTCAAAATTATGAAGCTTACAACCTTTAGACTTATATAAAATTGAATCTCTCAAACTAAAGTGCCCTGATGAAACGGTCGCTTGACCGTGAAACGATGGCCACCGACAGCAGAGAAAAGCACAGTTCTGTTTAAGTCACACTAACCAAAGAAAACTGACCTTACCTGACTGAGCGGGATATTATACAGATAAGCATTATTTCATAATTTTTGCTTGGGTTACCAGACTAAGCACAGGATATATACCAACTGTTATTGAATGATAACATCGGAAGGTTTTTTTTAAGAGCCAATGATAGAAGTTAATAGAGGAGCTAGAATGACATGCAGCTCTCAATGGTTACCCAAAGGTTAGTGCTTGCTTCCTACAACTTCTGAGGCCTTTTCTTCCGATATTGAATGCGATAGGAATTGGAATACCAATTGGATTATTATTTCTTTACTAGAGTTTGGATTTATGAATTGAATGCGTGGAATATAAATTTTTTAAAATAAAAAACTTAAATTGGGAATTCCACCCAATATTAACCCCCCCCCCAAAAAAAAAAAAAATCATAATTAATTTTGGCATGGTTTTCTGCTTCCCCTTAGGGCAGGAAATGTGCTTCACTCTGGGATGAAGCAAAGATCCTACACAGAAGCAGTACGATTATCTGAGGTTGAGCAGGTACTTCACCTCAGAAGACTCATGGCTCAAGTGGGCTTATAGTAGCTACTGCTACCTTCACCCCAATGCTATCTACTTCAGGGCACTTCTGGCTAGTAAGCAGAAGGCCTTCAACCACTTTTCAAGCCACTGAACCCTCAGCTACCATTTGGGAAATTGCAGCATCTGACACCTAGTGGAGCACTGCTAGGTGTCAGTCTGACAAACAAGGTAATCCCTTGTTTGTCAGACTAGAGCAAAACTGTCCCTATTGTACAATATTTGGAAAATTTAACCTAGTACTACACCTTGAAAAATTTGCCTGTTAAAGGATTTATACTGCAGTTTACAGTTTATTAAAACTTGACATACCACCAAATCAACATGGATTATGGCAGTTTACATTAAAATACAGCAAAATGAGTTAGAGGAAAAGAACTCCAAAATATTGTACAGGACATACCTAAATCAATCACTCAATCATTCTACAGAGATAAAAGAAAAAAAAAAAAGGAAGTAAAAATGTGTATCCTCAGGTACACTAATATACCTTCCTTCTCCTTCTACCCCTGACATGAATTGTCATATTAAAGAAATGTGTTTTATGTTTATTATTATTTATATACCGCACTTCGCTTTAAGATCAGTGCGGTTTGCAAAAACATAGTGAGAAAGGAATGCCGATATTATAAGAACAGAAAAGAAAAAGAAACAAAACACAAATTTATTAGTTACGTATATGGTAAGTCCCATCCACACTCAACCTATGTGTAGGACCATCTGTCAAATCACTGTACTATGCTAAAGATGTGCACATATTTACAGAATAGCACTTAGGCAGAACTTTAGCACTTATGAACATATATCACAATTCTAATTATACATGTACAGTGCTCCCCTGGTCATTCGCGGTCCCAGTCATTCGTGGTATTTTCCGACCGTGAATGACTGGGCAGGAGAGGGCAATCAGAGAGGCAGGAGAGAGCAGCTGGAGCGCTGGCGAGTGAAGAAAATCACTCGCGGTATACTCTGACCGCCTCTTCCTGCACTAAAGTCAGGCCTCACCAATTGGGAGCTACGTGTCAAAGCAGCTCCTGATTGGTGAGGCCCAACTTTAGTGCAGGAAGAGGCGGTCGGAGCATACCGCAAGTGATTGCCGGCGCTCCGGCTGCTCTCTCCTGCCACCCTCTCCTGTCTCCCCTGTTGAAAACCATATTCGCGGTTTTTCAAGATTCGTGGGAGTTCCTGGAATGGAACTCCCGCGAATATTGGGGGAGTACTGTAATATCGGAACGTAAAACTTAGCACCCACTTTATAGAATTATCTGCATATTTGCATGATTATTCACAAGGACAGATAAAATACATGCATATAAAATAATGGTTACTACAGTCACAGCAAGTTACAAAAACTTTAGTCTCGGGGCAATAATACTTTGAATTCTTTAAGGGTCATTTCTGCACAATTTATTTCTAGTAGCTTTGGTATCCTCCTGCCTTCACAAAAGAAAAAAAAAATGCACATACCTAATCAAGTTAACCCCCTCAGCACTAGAGGTTTTTTAAGGTGGGTCAGCAAGATGCATGTTCTGATGCTCATAGGAATTCTATGAGTGTTGGAGCATTTATCGCGCTGGACCGCACTAAAAACCTCTAGCGCAGCTTGATAAAAGGGACCGTAAATGTCAGTTTAAAATTATTTTTACTGTGACATATTACTCCACTGTCTTTTGGCAAAATGTAAGTAGACTTGCCCTATAAAAGAGATGGATTCTTACTGATAGCCTATATTCCAAGCTACTTATATAACTGCAGTAACTTTTTTATTCTGATCAGAACCCTAAAAAGCATTATCTAAAAAGAAACAGTAGATGAACTATAGCAGCTAAAATTTACAGTATTTAATGGAAGGAAAGGAAGGGGAAAAACTCATGACTGAGCACAATATTTTTATGTCTTTATGTATGCACCTTGGAAACCTCTGAGATTTTTGGCAGTATAATTTTTTAAAAAATAAATAATATAAAATACTGCAAAAAGCAACACTACATCTTCTCAGAAGGAAGCTCTCAATGGCACAATTCAAGTGCTAAAACATTTGCAGCAATTTGGGAGACTGAGATTGTGCTTTTCATTCCCTGGCACAGGAGTGATTTTCATTATTATCATGGTATGCATATCCCATTTGAAGACTTTCCCGCTAAAATATGGAATCCTGTGACCCATCACTGAATTATAGGTGGCCTCAAATACCATGCAAAATATACGTAGAAATGTAACTAACCAAAGTTTAATGATTTTAAATACTGTATTTCAGAGAAGCCACTCTTAGCATTTGTTTCCATCGTTTTTAGTTAACTTTTTACTTATTTATCATAGGTGGTCTATTGAACTCTGACATTATGTTATGTTAGTTGTGGTCTTATATCCCGCAAAATCCTCCAAAGTGAATTTTGAGGCAGGTTAGAACAATAATGTAACATGAACTTTAATAGCAGCAATCAATGTAAAAGTAACTGTAATCACTCAATGTAACAATAGTATTGAGACCTGCTAGGGATAGTACGAACATTGACATATAAACATTGACTACCCTTGCTCTAAAACATAAAGCCCGAAATTGCACCCTCTTACCTGTTATTTGCTTTCTTAACTTGTCAATATCTTCCTTCAAACTTTTTATTTCTGTATCTTTGCTAGCTGTGAGAGGGCCATCTACAGTTGAGTACTGGAGAGCTTGGACCGTCTGTGTAGATTCTAGAAAAAGAAAAGATAGAGAAAAGGTTTAATGCAAGGTGCTATCTTCATACGATCATCAGAATACTGGCCTAAGCTACAGATAATATCTGATAAAACAAAGTTATTCGCCTGTAGCTGATTTTCTCAGAGGACAGCAGAACATATGCTCTCACATCTGGATGATATATCATCAACAGAGCCTCGATGCAGATGCTGCCCAGAGTTGCTTTAAACCTTCTACTTTCCGGAAGCTTTTGACAGGCTTGACTGCGCACGCATAGATGCTTTCCTGCCTGCCCAACTCATGCACGACTCGCAGTTAGATTAAAAAAAAAAGCATAAAGAATGCAACTCATACGGGAGATGATAGGGAATGTGAGAACATACGTCTTGCTGTCTGCAAAGAACACCTACAGGTGAGGTAACTTTGCTTTCTCCGAGGACAAGCAGGAAAGTTTGATTTCATATCTGGGAATCCCTAGCTACCAGGCTGACTGCAATAGACAAGGCCAACATGAACCAATAACACCAATAACAAACTTTTCTGTTGTGAAGGTGCAGCCTGAACTAGAAAAGAATGGGCCTAGGAGGGTAGAGTTGGATTCTAGACTCCAAATTCTGCAGCAATGTCTGGCCAAATCTGCTATTGCATCAGATATTCTGCTCAAGACACTAGTGCGATATGAATGTGTGGACTGAAGACCACATCACAGCTCTGCAAATCTCCTCAATGGAGTCTGACCTCAAGTATACAACTGACTCCGACATTATGAGCCATGACAGCACTCCAAAGTCAGCCTAGCCTTGGCATAAGCAAAGGAGATGCAGTTTACTAGCCAAGTAGATAAACTGCATTTGTTGTTGGTTGCTCCCCATCTTGTTTGGATCAAATGAAACCAAAAGCTGGATGGATTGTGGTTTTTGGTCCACTCTAGTTAGAAGGCTAAGGCTCGCTTGTAGTCCAAGATGTGCAGTGCACTCACAATAGAATGGGCATGAGCTTTCAGGAAAAATGCTGGAAGGAGTACTGACTGATTAAGGTAGAAGTCTGATACTACCTCATTTAGAAACCTAGGATGTGTGTAAAAAAAATAATCTATTCTGATGAAATTTTGTATAAGGAGGATCTGCTATTAGCCCTATGGACAAGAGTAAGAAGACTAGAGAGGGCCTGGAGAAAACTCGTCAAAAGAGGAACACTATGCCAATTGAAGAAAACAAATAAAACAATACAAACTGGCAATAGCTGAAGCTAAAATAACTTATTACAATACCTTGATTGATCAGTCAAGGAACTCATCAGGGCTGCTATAAGCTTCTAGAAGCTGTACACGTTTGGGTGGCATTCACATGGGGTTCCATCAGGCAGGTCCTCTTTTAAAAGTGTGGCCCTCCTGGCTAAAGACCCCAATTTCTGACCCTTGTCCCAGGACTACTGTGAACCTCCTATCACAGGGAAGGCCTCAAAAAAGATCAGATTAATACCTGAAAATAATCTAGTGAAGAGCAGAGGAAAAGACACCTTCTCAACTCACTTGTAGAAGTTAAGACTGAAGATAGAGGTCACTGCCCAGGGAGACAAGGAGGCAGAGCTGATAAAAATAATTGATGCCTTCTACAATCCAGCTCTTGAGTTGGGTTACACTACCTATCTGTAAGGAATCATATGTTGTTTGCACAGGAATAGGTGTGATGTTAACATGGCAGATGTTGATTGGGGTATCCCTATTGCGGGGGTCTTCTAGAAATAGGGAGATCCTGGATTTTCTACAAGGAGAATTGTTCTAGCAGTTGGTAATGGAACCCATACGGGTTTCAGCCATAGTGGACTTGGTGCTTACAAACAGCAAATTGGTAGTACCACACAAGCTGATTCAAGTGCATCTGGAGGTTAACTTGGAATTTTGTGCCAAGGTCAGTCTACATTGATCCACTCAGGCCAATATTGATACCTTTGAATGGTCCCTTAATAGAGCCATTCCTGTGCAAACATACAATTCCTTACAGATGGGTTGTCTACCCCAATTCACAAGTTGGATTGTAGAAAGCATCAATCATTTTTCTCAACTCTGCCTCCTTTTCTTCCTGGACAGCGTCCTCTTTCTCTCTTCAGTCTTAACTTCTATAAGTGAGTTGAGAAGGTGTCTTTTCCTCTGCTCTGCCCCAGATTTGTTATTTTTGGGTATTAACCTGTTCTGGGAGAGCTCTGCCTGGGAGAAGGGTTAGATCAGGGCTGCCAAAGTTCAGTCCTCGAGATCTACTGGCAGGCCATGTTTTCAGGATATCCACAATGAATATGCATGAGAGAGAGATCTGCATACCAAGAAGGCAGTGCAGGCAAATCTCTCTCATGCATATTCATTGTGGATATCCTGAAAACCTGGCCAGCCAGTAGATTTCGAGGACCGGACTCGGGCAGCCCTGGGTTAGATGTTGGGGTCTGCAGTGTTTCTGATGTTACAGTGGATGATCATTTGGCATCCAATGATCACCACATGGTGTGGTTTAATATTAAGACAAAAGTAGAGAAGGCTCAGACAAAAGTAAAGGTTCTACACTTAAAAAATACTAACGCTGTTCAGATGGGAATTATGCCAAGGAATAGTCTGTATGGGAACATCTGAATGAAAGAAAGCAGTGGACAAAACTTAAAGGAGCTATTGTTAAGGGCAACAAACCATATTATAAGGAAAATAAGTAAAAGTAAGAGGAAAAGTAGCAGTTGAGAAGGTAAGCAAAAAGAGGTTAGCTTTCATAAACTGCAAAAGATCACACAAAGAGGAAGACAGACAAAAATATCTGGGAAACTTGAGAGGCTGGTCAAGTGGTAATAAAAGCAAAAATGCAAATGGAAGAAAAAAATAGCCGGCACAGTAAAATGGGGGCACAAGACTTTTTTTAGATATATTAGTGATAGGGAGAAGTGCAAAAGTGACATTGTGAGACTCAAAAGTGAAGGGGAGAAATATGTAGAAGCTGATGGAACAAGACTGGAACTTCTTAACAAATATTTCTGTTCCATGTTCAAAGCTGAAACACTGGGAATGGGACCACAGAAGACAAATGCAAATAGGGATGAAAGTGTAGTAGAGCCGGATCAATTGTCAGAGGATTGTGTTTGTGAGGAGCTAGCTAAACTAAAGATGGACAAAGCGAGGGGGCCAGATGGTGTATATCCGAGGATACTGAAGGAACTCAGGAAAGTTCTGGTGGCTCCGTTGGCTGATTTTTTCAATGCTTCTCTAGAGTTGGGAGTGGTATCGGAGGACTGGAGAAGGCAGATGTGGTCCCTCTCTACAAACGTGGAAATGAGGAAAATGTAGGGAACAGGCCGATAAGTCTGGCTTCTGTAGTAAATAAATGAATGGAAATGCTTTCAAAACAGAAAATAGTGCAGTTCCTGGAATCCAGTGGCTTAAAGGACCTGAGGCAAAATGGATTCACTAGAGACAGGTCTTGTCAGACAAATCTGATCAATTTCTTTGACTGGGTGACCAGAGAATTGGATAGGAGTGTGATAGATGTGGTATATTTAGATTTTAGCAAAGCCTTTGACAGTGTTCCACACAGGCGTCTAATAAATAGAGTGCCCTGTAAGGGCCTCAAAGTGATGGATTGGGTCAGGAACTGGTTGAGTGGAAGGCGACAGAGGCCGGTGGTCAATGGAAATCGCTCTCAGGAAAGAGATGTTCCAAAAATGGTGTGCCTCAAGATTTGGTTCTTGAGCCTGTTCTTTTTAACATTTTTGTAAGCGATATTGTTGAAGGGCTATAAGGTAAGATTTGCCTCTTTGCAGCAAAAATTTGCAACAAAGTATGGTATGAACAACACAAGGAAGGACATGAAGCATCTGAAATTTGACAGCTAAGAGTTAATGCTAAGAAGTGTGAGATTATATATTTGGGCTGTAAAAAACCCGAGGGAATGGCACAGTTTAGGGAGTGAAAAACATTTGTGCACAAAAGAGAAGTGGGACTTAGGTATGATAGCATGTGATGATCTTAAGTTGGCCAAATAGGATGAAAATGCAATGGCAAAGGCTTGAAGGATGCTAGGGTGCATAGGGAGAGGTTTGGTCAGTAGAAGAAAAGAAGTGATGATGCCCCTGTATAAGTTTCTGGTGAGACCTCATTTAGAATATTGTGTACAATTCTGGAGAACAAACCTTCAAAAAGATATAAACAGGATGGAGCCAGTCTAGAGGAAGGCTACTAAAATGGTCAGTGGTCTCTGTCATAAGGCATATGGGGACAGACTTAAAAATCTCAATATGTATACTTTGGAGGAACAGCGGGATAGGGGAGATATGATAAGAGATGTTTAAATACCTATGTAGCATAAACGCATATGAGGCAAGTCTCTTTCAATTGAAAGGAAGCTCCAGAATGAGAGTGCATAGGATGAAGATAAGAGGTGATAGGCTCAGGAGTAATCTAAGGAAATACTTTTTTACATAAAGAGTGATAAGATGCGTGGAAGAGTCTCCTGGTACAAGTGGTGAAGACAAAGACTGTCTCAGGGCCCAGGGTCACAAGAAGCAGCCACACACACACAGGGTTTTTTTTTGTTCATTTTATTTCTCTTCATTTCTACATATCTTTAAGAGTGGACTAACACAGCTGACACACCATTTCTCTCATGGTATAAATTAACTACTTACAACTTGCCTGCTGACTGAAGAATAAAATCTACTGGAAAAACAACACTTTCAAAATTTTTACCTTGCAGCTTTCTGCTTAATTCAAGTTTCTCCTGCTCTAAGCGCCTTATTCTCCTCTCATAAGCTTCTGTTGCTAAGCTGTCCTCCAAAGTTCTCTGAACATTGGCATCAAGGTCCATGGAGGTTGGTCCTGAGGTATCCCTTAGACAACTTCGGTCTGAAAGGATGCTAGAAAAGCATGAAGCAAAAATAAATAAATAAAATAAATCACTGATTATTTATATGGAAGAAAAATAACCCATTTCATCTGTCTCCTCAATTGCCTGTGGCAAGAAATTGTGTGAGACCTGTGACTGGCCCTCATTTATGGAACTCTCTCTCTCAAAATATAAGGAAATCTCTATTCATCCAGAAAGAGAAGGTATTTTTTTTCAACTTACTTTTCTAGTATATATGTTATCTACGAGTATGCTGTTATTTTATATATGTTTGCTTGCAAACCACTTGCATCAAATGCTATTTGGATTAGCAAGTTATAAATGTTGTAAATAAATTAAAAATTCACATTACCAAGAGTCATCAGTAATAACATTTTATTTATTGAAGATATCTATTTCCATGATGATATCGTAATACCATAACCATCAATATGGGACCACAGCAGCATCCTTGCTATTAGTTCTCCATTGGTTAGCAGTTCAATCTAGGACTGTTTTCAATATGCTTACGTTGGTGACCAAGCTATAAGAGGTGTGGGCCCTGGCTATTTGCTGTCCACATGGGAACAGTACACTGTGGTCATTGCAGCATTTAAGAAAAATTAGGTTCTTACCTCAATAATCTTTCTTGTAGATGTGTCTAGTAGTCCTGAATGTTAGGGTTATGTATCTGAACCAGCAAGTCACTCGCAGAATGCCGTCAGTCATCTTTGAACTCCGCCTCCTTCTGAGGAAGCTGCTCCTGCTCCCTCAGGTTGTACAAAAGCAATCAAGAAGCACTGTAATGACATAACTGGAAGAAGGGAAACTGCAGGGCAGGAACACTTCTGAGCAACATGCTTGCAGAGAAAAAAAATCTGAGAGGGCAGGAGCAGCTTCCTGGGAAGGAGGCGGAGTTCAAAGATGATAGATAGCATTCTGCAAGTGACTTGCAGATTCAGATGCATAACTCTAGCGTTCAGGACTACTAGACATATTGCACTAGAAAGACTGTTATTTGTGAGAGAACTTTCTCAGTGGTAGGCCCAGGGGTGTAGCATCCCTTCCTTTAGATTAAGAGGCAGGAATCCAATTATCTGGCCTATACAAAAAGTAAAAAATGGCAGTTTCCAAATGATGAGTCAGGCAGTGTGATGTATGTGGAGAAAGAATGCTTCGCTATAATAAAATGATGAGATGGATAATTACAGTTTGTCAGTAGGCAAAGCTTTGTTTTTAATGTTATTTTACTGTGCACATTGGGCTACTTTTCTGTTTATTCAGACTTTCTATACTTGAAAAATCAGGTCAAAGCGGGGTACAATATCAATAAAATCTTAAAATAAAAGAAATGAAAGCTAATAAAATGGGACATCATTAAAATATTTGCTCAGGATGGAGGAGTTGGAGCCTTGACCTTCTTTTATTAGTCAGATCTCTAGTAGTCATATCAGTTCCTAATATAATACAGTATTTTACAATATTGTGCTACCATAATGAAAACTAAATTTACTTACCAGTTACTTGTATATGTAAAACCAACAAATGGCAGGTGATGACCAGAAAATGCTGTGTGCGAGGGAGGAGGCATTGTCTCCTGCAATACAAAGGGATTCTTGTTTAAACCATGGCAATCTGAAGCATATTTTCCTGAACCAGATATTTATTAGCCTAGCTTGAGTATAAATCAGGTAAGGAATTGCTCCTTTTTTCTTTTTTTTTTTTTGCTACTTGCTACTTTGAACTTAAAAGCAAACAGCTTAGCAACACTATCTAGCTTGAGAGCACCTGCATTTCTAAGACATTCAACAGGCAAATCACTAATGTCTACTTAATATCAAAAAGTACAGCGCTGCATACAGCCTTCAGTGCTACAGAAGTATTTAATAGTAGCAGTAATGGAAAAGTGAATAGGTTACCATCCTATTTGGCAAACTCCAAAGTTATGCCTACCATTGTTTTCAATGTGGCTCGCTGAATGGCTGACATAGCCAACCTTGCTACTAAAATTTTAGTAGCCTGCAAGCTACTTTGCAATATCAACCTTTCAGTCTCATCATAGTTCTGTCTTTCTCAATTCTCTACTTATGAACATTAAGGGCTCCTTTTACAAAGGTGCATTAGGGCCTTAACGCGCGGAATAGCGTGCGCTAAAATGCCCCGCGCACTAGCCGCTACCACCTCCTCTTGAGCAGGCGGTAGTTTTTCAGCTAGCGTGCGCTAATCCGGTGTAAAAGGAGCCCTAAATCTTGGATCAGGGTGAGGCATGTTGAAAATAAAGACTTGTGAAGTACATAGAAAACGGCAGTGTCTCTACAGAGACAAATTCTGCACCTTAATGTGCTGCTCCTAAAGCCACTACTTTTATGAAACAGGTAGAGAGCATTCTCGTCTCCGATAGTGTCCTAACAAAGATCCTCTGGCAAAATCATATTTCTGTATTCCTACAGCATGGAAGATAAGCACATAGAATCATTGAGGGAGAGGAATAGATTATGGAACTTAGTACAGTGGTGCCTCACACAACGAACTTAATTCGTTCCAGGAGCAAGTTTGTTATGCGAAAAGTTCGTTATGTGAAACGCGTTAAGAGCAGTGACTAACGACTGCCTGCAGTGCCTGTGCGGAAGGATGCAATACATCGGCAGCGATCGTGGAAGCTCGGGCGACTTCGTTGTGTGAAACAAAGTTCGTTGTATGAATCAAGACATGAAGTTCGTTGTGTGCAGCGTTCGCTGTGCGAGGCGTTCGTTATGCGAGGCACCACTGTAGTTGGTATGGATGGGCAGACTGGATAGGCAATATGGTCATTCACTGCTACCATTTTCTGTATTTCTATCTCCTCATTCCTTGATGATTCCTCTATCTCATGCAACTGTCATGTCAAATATTGTATTTTACAACAGAGCTTTCCAAATTACAGGTTGGGATCCCATATGGGGTAGTGATAGAACCTCAGGGGGGGAGGAATGAGGGTCAAACAATTTTATTTAGCCATAATCATGGTGTCACAGCAATAAAGTTTGATAAACACTGCTTTACGGTGGCCATCCAACTACAAGACAAAGATTAAGGTATGAGGAGACAAACCATTAACTCACTAAATCCTCCTCACTGGGAACCAGAACAAGAATGGAAGTGTGAACCAGTCCTGAGGAAAGCAGAAGACATGAATGGAGGCAGGAAGCCAAGAGTAGCACAGCTGTGTTTGTTAGACTCCTGAAATCAACAGTACCCTTATACTGGCACTAGCCTCTCTGAAATATCACTTTACAATTTATTTCAGAAATATCATTGTTTATTATCTGATTACAAAATTAAAGGACTAAACATGCTACAAATGACCAGTTAATGTGTTTGCTGGTCAGAAAGAAAACTGTAAAATAACAGAAATAAATGGAGCCAAGGGAATGACGTGATCCGCAAAGCATGAATACACACAGTAAAAACTCCTGTGTAGCCCAGGTTAAGAGAAATCCTGAAAAGTGCATTTTAAGTAGCAGTGGCAGGGAACAGATAATATTGTGGGTTGGGAGTATGTCTGTTTGGAAGCATTTAGTGCAATTCAAGTCACTTTGTGAGGTCAGAGTAAGCAAATATGGCAACAATCCTGAAAGGAGAGTTGGTGGAAGATTTAGAGTAAGGAACGAACCCTTGGAGGCAGTATAAAAGACATGAAAAGATGGTTCAGAGAGCTCAAGCAAGAACTTTATAAGCAAAAAAAAGTAGATAGAGGCAATTTACAGAGCTATGTGTGAGGAAGTATCTGAACAGGGCGAGGCAGAAGATCATACACTATTACTGAATAGATTTGGAGGAGACAGGTCTTTCAGGGGTAGACTTGAACTGGTTTAGGCCATATTTTTCAAAACAAACTTTTAAAGATCATAATTAAATCATCAGACCTCAAAGAATTATCATTTTGTTTATGACCCCTATTTTGTTTAATGCTTTTCTGTCTCCTCTGGTGTCACTGATTCAGAATTTAGGTTTGAGCACTTGCTTTTATGCAGGTGATATCCAATGAGTGGTTGCTAGTATTTGCTAGTAATATCTGGTTCTCTCTGTTTCAAGTTGGTTTATCTCAAACTTGCTCAGATTGATCAATAGCTTATTAAACAAACTTTTCCTGAATCCAGAAAAATGTGAAATACTTTGGTCTTCTAGTACATGAGTATTTATAGTCCCCAGATTCAATGTTAACCTATGTCTGTTAAAGAAGTTATAACTTCCTTATGGGATGATTTAAGCTCTCATTGTGCCATTTATTTTGAAGATAGTTAAGACTTGTTTCTTTTTTTTGAAAGGAAAATTAGATCTTTGAGGCATTTTGTGGACAGGAGGGCAAAAAATGTAATTTTGCATGCGCTAGTTATAACAGGGATAGATTATTTTAGTTACTTATAGTTGAGGTTTCTGTAGTCTCAATTTAATCAATTGTAGCTGGTAGAAAATACAGCAATAAAGGCTTTTATATAATATCAAGGTGAGAGATCATGTGACACCCATTGCTCAGAGAACAGAATTGGTTGTGCATTGTGCCTCATATCAAGTATAAAGTTTTGCTGCTGGCCCTTCAGACTATAATTTCAGGTAGACCATTATATATCTTTCTCACTGTAAACGGAATTTCTTAGTTGACCCCTCTAATCTAAGAAACTAAAACCCTACTCTTAAAAAAACACATAAAACCTGTTTAACACGACCAGTTCCTTCCCTAACTCCAACTACCACACACTCCACCCATATCTAATCTAAAATGTTTCAAAGTACCCAACATGTTGCTCCTTAAGTTCTCGACAATTCTTATGTAATGCTACAACTCTAGTAACCTCCTGACAACTCTTGTGTAATCCGCCTTGAACCGCAAGGTAATGGCGGAATAGAAATCACTAATGTAATGTAATTGGCATCGTTCTTCCAGTAACGCAGCTTCCAGTAATGCAGTAGTAGTGACTTTTCTCTGGAATTTTTGTTACTGGATTTGAGGCTGGAGAATTCAGTTTAGAGATTTAAAAAATGATGAAATCATGGCCGTCTAGGCAATATTTTGATTGTTAATGAATTTTTTTGGGTCATGGGGAGGGAGGACCATGCTTTGAAGGAGGGTATATGTTTTATTTTCTCCTAGTGTGTTTTTTTTCTTATTATTTTTTACATTGTTATTTGGTTGAAAATTGTGCCATTTTGCAGCTCCTTCCTTTTGTGACATTTGCTATGTTTTAAATTTGGGGATATAGTAACATAGTAAATGACAGCAGATAAAGAACTGAATGGTCCATCCATTCTGCCCCATAATCACATGGATTACAATTTTATGATTAAATTAAAAATGTCTTTTTTTCTTTGTTATTTCTGGGTCATAGACCTTAGAAATCCACCTGATACTGTCCTTAAGTTCCCTCCAGTCTATCCAAACCATCTCCTTTGTGGGATTCAGACTGTGAAAGTTTGCTAATTCATATTCTGATTAGAGATCCTCTGTGTTCATCCCATGCTTTTTTGAATTCTGCCACTGTTTTCCTCTCCACCATCTCCTTCAGGAGGGCGTTCCAGGCATCCACCGCCCTCTCTGTGAAAATGAATTTCCTAACATTACTCCTAAGTCTACCACCTCTCAACCTCAATTTGTATCTGTTTTACCAATTTCCCTTCTCTGGAAAAGATTTGATCCTATATTAATATCTTTCAAATATTTAAATGTCTGAATCAAATTACCCCTGTCCCTCCTCTCCTCCATATACGTTGAGGTCTTTTAGCTTTTTCTCGTATTTCTTTTGGCGCAAATCCCGTACCATTTTCATAGCTGTTTTTGCACTTCTTATTGTAAACTGCCTTGATATATAATTTCTATGTGAAAGGCAGTATATTAAATTTATGAAATAAATAATAAATATATATGGAGTCACATGCAATTTTGTAGATGTCAGTTTTAAAAAGCACTAGTGAAAAAGTTACAATTTCATGTGGAAATCAACAGCTAACTTTAAATTTTGTGTAATATGTTATTTACCTACCTGGAATTTCTAGAAAATTATGCAAAAATCCACAAATTACTGAAATATGTTTAAGTACTCTGATAATAGATTTTGTGTGTTTCCATTGCATATTAATAGATTTCCAAGCAGATGTCACCATGGTGGCAAGGTGTGAAGGGATGAAGCTCCGCCGGGGCCACACCGAAATTTGCTAATACTACCTGCAAGCAGTATGATTTTTCCCTCACTTTACTACCCTCCCGTGCGGTGAAGATACTATGACCACATGATACAAGTTAGAAGCGTACCAGTTTGGAAACACCTGTTCAGGAGCTGTTGCAGGGAAGCACAGCAGCTCCCCAAGCACTTCTAAGATGGTGAAGGTAGCGAATTTGGAGAACCGCATGGCATCGACTCCGGCTGTTGTTGGAAAGAAAGATGGAGCTGAAGGGTAGCCTGATGCTAATGGCTTTGCTGACTTACTTGCCGGTCTGAGAACAGACATACTTACAATTCGCTTAAACATTCAACAGACGGTCTTGGACA
Organism: Geotrypetes seraphini; assembly: GCF_902459505.1. Lineage (NCBI taxonomy): Eukaryota > Metazoa > Chordata > Amphibia > Gymnophiona > Dermophiidae > Geotrypetes > Geotrypetes seraphini. Next base: position 345,197,012 of record NC_047086.1, on the reverse strand, counting down.
TTAAACAGGAGTTGCAGGAGGTCACTTGGCAACAGGAGGAAGTGGAGGCTTGAGTTGACGAGTTTGCAGAGGAGCTAGTGGATGTCCACTCTGATATAGAGGCCCTCTATGCTGGGGATTTGGTTCATTTTGCTCATTTACAGATGAGAATGGGGGTGAAATGGGGGAATATCTTTGCTTACAGTCAGTTAAAACATTACTGGGCCACTTTAGATTCTGTTCCCTTGAACATTCATATGGGAGCCCACCTATAGGACTTCTTTGGGGTGGAAAGGAGGGGATGAGATCACCGTATCCCTTCTCTACAAGGGATTAGCGAATGTTGGACCTGGTAAAGAGCTGAGCACTTACTGTAGGGGATGGAAATGGGATTTGCAGTTATTAAGAACCTGGGATTTGCTTGCTCAGCTAAAAAGCATCCCTGCCTTAATGCCCGATGCTTCCCTTCAGGAATGTTATTATAGGGTGTTGTATCAGGCCTACTTTTCACAAAAGCAGTTGTTTCATTGTGGGGGTGTCTCTAGTACGTTATGTCTTAAATGTGGACATACAAACTCACTGTACCAGACTCGAATATTTTAGACCTTCTTAGATATCAAACATTAAAGTACCAACAGTAAAAGGTCTCAAGAAATTTTTATAAACAATTCAGGCTAGCAGACCTCAGAAGTGCCTTACTGTATGTCTATTTTTCTTTAGAACACATACAGGTCAATAATGGCACCCATGGTCGTCATAGGCCTTTATATCATTTTTTATATTTTTTAACTTTTAGAACAATTTTTAACTTATCAGCAAATAACTTATCTTTTATCTACGCCGGTGGGGGTGGGCACCTAACAGACATAGGTTAACATTGAATCTGGGGACTATAAATACTCATGTACTAGAAGACCAAAGTATTTCACATTTTTCTGGATTCAGGAAAAGTTTGTTTAATAAGCTATTGATCAATCTGAGCAAGTTTGAGATAAACCAACTTGAAACAGAGAGAACCAGATATTACTAGCAAATGTTGGCCTTCTGGTGAGGCCCCTGCTTACTGGCACTTGTGTGCTGATCTCCATCAGTTGGCATGCTGGGAAGCAAGGGATTCCCGAAAAGGCAAATTACATTTTATGAAAGTGTGGGACACATATATCCAATGTCTGCATCAGAGAGGGCGAAGTCTTTTGTTGAATGTTATGTAATAGTTGATTGGGGGATATGGGTTGTTATGATATGGTGGGGAGGATGCCATGATGGGAGCTCTATAGGCTGTCATACTTAAAAACATAAGAATAGCATTACTGGGTCAGACCAACGGTTCATCAAGCCCAATAGCCCGTTCTCACGGTAGCCATTGGGTCACTAGTACCTGGCTAAAAGCCAAAGAGTAGCAACATTCCATGCTACAAATCCAGGGCAAACAGTGGCTTCCATGTCTTTCTGAATAACAGACTATAGACTTTTCCTCTAGGAAATTGTCCAAACTAACAATGTTGGGGGAGGCCTGATCCCTTCAGGGGCTTTTTTGTTATGAGTGCTGTTGGATCTGTTCTTTTATGTCATATTGGGGATGGTTATCTTTTGGGTGGGTAGGTTGGGGTGGGGGGTTGTTTTTCTTTCTATGCCTATTGATGACTGCACTAATTTGGTTGTATACATAGTACTTTGTATACTGTCACCCACAATATTGTTATTCTTTCACAAGAATTTGAGGAAGGGATTGTGGAACTCTTGCCATATGTAGCTGCCTACAGTTGTTTTACTCCAATATGCTTATTGTCCTGTTTTACATAGTCATCAATAAAAATTGTTTTTCCAAGTTTATTAATTTCTTGTTATACCTTCTATCCCAAGTATCTACAAAATAGTTAATACAGTAAAAGATTAAAAATGTAATCTAAAACATTGAGGAGGGTTGAAAGACCGTCTTGACTGACGAGTCCAGGAGGGAGGTAAAGTTACAATAGAATTAAAAAAGAAAAGGGTATGGGGAAGGATAGGTACAATACCGTATTTTACGCTCCATAAGACGCACCTGACCATAAGACGCACCCACTTGTAGAGGAGGAAAAACAAAACAAAAAAAAAATTCTGAACCAAATGGTGTGCCCTGTACCTTGTCCCCCCTTTGGTGGTCTAGTGGTAGGCCGGTACAGGGCACGTCTAGTGGTGGGCACGTGTAGTGTCAGTCGTCCCCCTGTACCTTTTTAAATCATCCCTCTCAGTACTTTTAAATCATCCACCCCCAGCACTTTTAGATCATCCCCCCGTACCTGGTGGTCCAGCATGTATCCCTCCCTCATTAGCAGTGCACAGGTCAGAAGCAAGCTTTCCATGCTCCTGCTTGAGCCTGCGCCGCTTTCTGAATGGCTGGTGTCAGGTCTCGCGAGAACTGATGGCAGCCATTTAGAAAACAGCGCGGGCCCAAGTGGGAACACGGAAAGCTTGCTCCTGACTTGTGCGCCGCTAGTGAGGGAGGGATACATGTTGGACAACCAGTTACTGCGACAACGACAGAGGAGGAGACGGCAGGCGGTCAGGTGTTTTAAAAAGTGCGGTGACGGCGAGTGGGTGTTTTAAAACGGTACAGAGTGTGGGGAGGGGGTAAAATTTGTACCTTCGCTCCATAAGACGCACCGAGATTTCCACTCGTGTGGAAAAAGTGGGTGGAAAAAGTGAGTCTTATGGAGCGAAAAATATGGTAGGCAATTTTCACTAATAGAATCTGAAAGAAAAAAAAATCTGAAAAACTTAAGAATAATAGTAGCATTCTGTATTGGGATTTACATTTTTTTTTAAAGCACAAAAGGTCCTAGGCATCTCTTCCAGCTGCAACTGTTGAAAGAACAGTGTGAAGAGGTTAGGAAGATAGTCATGCCTTCATGGAGAAGGTCAGCTTGGTATGGTTACAAGCTATGTTGTGCAGTGAAGAGGAACAGGAAAGAACGAGATGAAGTGGAGACGGTATTAAAGATCAGAGATGAAGGAGATGAGAAGACACAGCTTAGAGACAGCAGGATGAAAGACCCAAGAAAACAGCATCCATCATCACTGAGGCAACTACATTCACCCAAATACTTGACTGGAGCTCTAGAGTCTCTGAGCCTCCTCTTATTTGTACCATGACAACAGCAGAGATCAAAGCATTTCTAAGGTAAGCCCATAGCGGTTCCAGACTGCCCACGACACACCCATTCCATAGAAAGGTGTGTAAAAAAATGACAACTGAGGCTGCTGATCATATGTACAATCAGGAGAGGAGGGAACATTATATTAGGGGTCAGATGGTCAGGAGAGAATTCATGAGCCGAAACAGAAGCAAACGGCCTCTTTTCTGGATTTTGTTAAACATTAAATTAACTGCATAAGTGACATTTTAAAGACAATTATGTGGCTTTAGATGTAGATCAGAATATTTATACATTCAAATAAATATTACTTAATTTCTACAAATTTCAACTGCTATTTGATGTTTCTTCAGCCTTCACATGCTGAGGAAAGTGAGAACCTGTTTCCATCAAAAACACTTTGCTGTTCTTGTCCAATCCACCATCCTTTCCAGACTGGACTATTGCAACTCTATCTACCTAAGCCTAACAAAGAAAAACCTTCAAAGACTCCAGCAGATTCAGAATGTTGCTGCTAAGCTTATCTTCGCAAAAAAGCAAATTCGACCACGTCTCACCGCTTTTGTCCAAGCTTCACTTGGTTCCGATAATCTCCAGAGTCCACTTCAAATGTGCCTGCCTTACTTTCAAGATCCTAAACGGCATCCTCCCCCCCCCCCCCCTTTATTCCTCTTTCTTGGAACTCCTCTCACACTAATTCCACCAGATCCACCCAAAAACTGAAACTTTCCTTTCCCTCTCTAAAAGGCGTCTCCCTTGTAGGAAAATTAGGTTCCTCCCTCCCTTTTAGAATCACTGAGCTCTGGAACAATCTTACCTCCTCACTTAGGAATATGAGCTCCCTCCAACTCTTCCATAAACATCTGAAAACCTGGTTATTCTCAAAAATATAACTCTTCCTCCCTCTCTGTTTATTCTAGTCCTCTAAATTTCCTCTTCATCTTTCCCTCCACTGGAGTTCCTTTCCACCCTAATTCTTGTTAACCGTGTCGAGCTCTGCAAATGTTGAGATGATGCGGTATACAAACCTAAGGTTTAGTTTAGTTTAGTAAAACTTACTTTAAGCAATTTCTGAAGATAGATTTAGATTCAGCATGCAAAACTGAATAATTTGGTCACTAGTAGTTTGTAAAAGTTTGAAAAAATAAAAATCTACCCATAAAATTGACATGTCCTACCAGTGGGAGAGTTGTCAATGAAAACAGGACCAAACATGCATCAAGTTAGGGGACCGGGAGAATCACTCCAGGTGTAACACCAGAATATGTGGTCTCCCAGAACTACAACAATATGCAGATATGAAAAAGGTGGTTCAAAACATTGGTGCTGACTTACTGGATTCAACTCCAGTAGGTGTAGAGAGGGTGCACTGTAGCCTGGGAGTACCTAGAGCAACAGAGCCAGAGATGTAGTAGCTTGCTTGACCTCCTTTGAAACATAGCAAGTTGTAGTGGCTCAGATAAGGAAGCAAAAGACTCAAGACTATAAGCTGCTTTCAATTCTAAACTCCAACCCACTTGCTAAGCACTCATACCTGTCTTAACATTCCCTCGGTAGTTTTCCCACCTGAGCACTGTGTAAAGATGCACCTCTTTGTCCAGTTTGTCTGTCTTAACTAAGTTGTAAGCTTATTTTGGTGTACAGTGCTGCGTAAGCCTGTTAGCACTAGAGAAATGGAAGGGCTGTGAATTGGAGGTCTTTCAGAATTTGGCACCAACTACAATTCAAAGAAAAATGGACATGAAAGATTTGATGCAGTTTCTGTAACAGAGCCATATGCTACAGGTGGCTTTACCCTTTTGCCATTTTATTTATGGTAAATGGATCAGACACAAGTGCGACCAGCAAATCAGCAGCTTGGGACATTTGCCAGGGGGTCTTAGAGGGGCTGAAGAAAGTGAAAAAGCCAGATGGGAACAAATGTCTGACAAGAGAGGCTACAAACTGGCAGAGAACTGCTGCCAAGGGCAAGAGATTGTTACCACCTGGGACATAAAGAAGAAGAAAAGCAGGTAGCAGGCCAGTATTGCCGAGATGCATTCTATAAATTGCAGATGGCATAGGACAGAGAGGGTAACTTGAAAACTAGTTATATTTGCCATTTCTGGAACTTGTAGTACTGGCTATATAATGAAAATGGAGGGAGAAATGTATGCTTGAGATAGTTGATTGTGGGAAACAATGATGAGCTGGGCAATAACAAGTAGAGATGGTTGCAGCAAGAATGGGAAAGATTTTTTGGGGTGTTATAGGTAGAGGGTGAGAGTTGGCCACTGCACGATCTGTAGTTTCATCAGAAGTTGGCCCATGAGGAAAGGAGGTAATGGGCAGGGGAGGCGAGTTAAGTAGCTTAGTCTTAGGGAAGGGGAGGATGGACCATTTGACCTTTATCTGTCATCATCATCATCATCATAATAATTTATTTTGTATACCGCCATACCCAGGGAGTTCTAGGCGGTTCACAGCAGTTAAACAAAAATACATACATTAAAATCATTGAAGTTAACAGTTAGAAGGGAACAATATAAGAAAGGGGAAGGAAGGGTTGCAGGCCATAAGGGGAGGGGAAAGCAGTCATAAGGTAGTAGTGAAGAGGGAAGGTAGTAATAGATAGTAATAGTAAAATGCATTAAGAGTTCAGTCTATGGAATAGGTGCGTTTTGAGCTGCTTTTTGAAGTCAAGATAGGAGGGGGCATCAAGTACAATTTGGGGGAGCCATGGATTGAGTTTAACCTTTTGAAATGATAGTTTTAGTGAGGGAAAGGCAAACAGGAATTCTGCGGGAGCTCTTATTGTTGTAATTCAAATTGAAGTGTGGGTTAAGATAACTCGGTGACATTCCCAATACTGTTTTGTAGCAGATGCATGAGAACTTGAACAGGACTCTGGATTCGAATGGTAACCAGTGTAGTTTATGGTAGAAAGGGGTGATGTGTTCCCATTTATTCAAGCTAAAGATGAGGCGGATGGCGGTATTCTGAATCAGTTTCAGTTTCCTGATGGTTTTCTTAAAGGCGCCCAGGTATATGATATTGCAGTAGTCAAGGATGCTGAGAATGGAGGATTGTACTAACAGTCTGCCCCATCCGCAGCATCCATTATCTCCTCCTCATGTTTCTATGTGAGCTATATAAATCTCCTGATGCACTTCTCTTCTAAATCATATTTTTACATCTAATATTTTTCAAATCTGGGATTAGCAAATGACTACACTATTAAGTACAGAAAGCATCCTACTATACAGGATCAAATAATGAGATTCCAAAAATTCATACCAAGCACTCTAAATTCAAATATTATATGACATCAAAAATAGTGTTTATAGATTTTCCATTAAACATGTACCGAAGTCCAACATTCCTACCAACCAGAGGAAGCACTCCACAAACCCTGTATGTCTGTAGCTTTATGGGTTCCACCTGGAAAAACAATGCTGTGCCAATAAAAAAGCTCAGCCAGTTCAGAAGCATTATGCATGCAATATACAATGGAAATTTAGGCTAATAAAAATATCTTTGACCAGAAGCTGCTAATCTATATTTCATGTACTGCTTTGTATCAAAGAATCATTCCAATCCAGCCAAGAGTTGGACAGACTTCCCTTTACCTAGTACTAAAGTTTCTTACTCTTTACGAGGAACAACTCGGTTAATTTTACTATTCTTTTGGTCTATTTCTTTTCTTTAAATTTGAATTGTTAAAACTCAATTATTACTTTGCTCATTGGTTCTATATGCAAAGAGAAACTACCTTAACTAGTTATTGGTCTGTTCTATAGAAAAAAAAATGAAACATGGAATGCTTAATATATGTTAAAAGGAATTCTCTCCTAAGAATAAAAAACCTTTCATAAAGTAAGCCCATAACATTTTTTTGGAGGGTGCCTTCACAACACATTATGGAACAAAAAGATACTCCAAATGCAACTGTATCATTAATTAGGTCTATAACGAGAAGAAAATATGTTGAGAAGAAAAAGCTGAGACAACAGATGGATACTTACTGAACTTTTAAGACAGTCGTCATCTACGTCAAAGTTCGACGTATCTGTGGGGCTGCTGACTTCCGGGATATAAGGTGCTTCACAGTTCCGAATATTCTCCCAATCAATGCCAGCAAAGAATGGGTGCTTTTTGAAGTCGTCTATCCCATTCTGTCCAAGCCGGTGCTCCCGGCTGCAAATGAGCCGACGCATAAGGTCCTTTGCATTGTCAGAGACATCTGCCAACTGAACAGGAAACTGGAACCTTTCCTTTATAACAAAGAAAGCAATCCTATTTACAACATATTTACACCTTGATAAATTTACAATTTATAAGTGTTATTACTGAATATTGAATGACTTGCTGGATGGGGTAGGGACTACAACCTGGTTTAGTGACTACAGTACGCTGCTTTCAATCAAATAAATATTGGAATGTGAAAAATGTTGTGGATGGAAAATTCAGCAGACTGGCTGAAATAAGAAAATAATAATTACACAGACGCATTTGCTTTCTTAGCACACTTCAGAAACATTAAGATCTGCTATGGGGGGATGAGGGAGGAAGAACAAAAACAGATTTTATAAAAACTGGAGATGAGAATCTATACATGTTTTGCGAGAACCCGAGTTTCACAATTATTTTATATTCTACAAATAACAGTGTAGTATAGCTGAGCATTTACAATACAAGTTGTTTGCTAGGCTACAAGACCAGGCTTGGATTTAAGCATAGGCAACTGCCTCTAGTGTAGAATTCTTACAAGCGTCAGAGCACTGTCTCTGCTGACATGCAGCCATCTGGGCCCACCACCATACAAAGGGCATGGCAAGGAACTGCATTGCATCACAGGGCCTGTGACTTCACTTCTGCTCTGAGGCCCCACATTGAATACTCCTGTAACCAGCAGGGTAAGCAGACATCAGCAGCAAAGCCTGAAGTTAGTGTTGGTGGAGGGGGGCATATGGACAGAAGAGTTGGGTGGGAGCTCCTGTGGCCAATAATTTTGGAGGATGGGATTTCTTCTTGCCATTCACTATACAAATCCATAAATAATTTTTCAATGAAGGGGAGCTGCCTATGGGGAGCAAAATTTTTAATCCAGTCCTGCAGAAGACCCAGGCAGACCGATGTTTCTAACACGCATGTCTTTTTAACTCCTTCCTCCCAAATATATTTATAAATTCTTATCAAATATATCGCTGCCAACATCTGAAAACATCCATTCGCACGGTAAAGGCTACCCAACTGCTTTATAAAGTTTACTTGGAGCCCTAGAGGAAAAAATCACAGCATGGCAAAAAAGCATCAAATCCCTCTACGAAAGCTTAGCAAAAGTAAAGGAAACAAAACCAAACCCACGATCATTATCATCTCCCTGGTTCACAGAAGCCTTGAGAACAAAAAACAGGAAAGTCAGAAATGCAGACAAAACATGATGCTGAATGCAAAGCACGGAGGACAAATCTACCTTGAAAAAGCTCCTAGAAGACAACAAACTAGCACACGTTTTCAAGTTTATTTATACCGCCTATCAAGGTTATCTAAGTGGTTTTACAACCAGGTAAGTCTAAAAAGGCCCATTAGTGACCTACGAAGACCTAAAAACCATAGTAGACGCTCTAAACCCCACAAACTCTATCCTTGATCCATGACCCTTTTCCACTCTTCTATCAGTCAAAGATGTCTTCTAGAATCCATCTTACCACTGATAAATGAGTCCTTTCTGTCAGGAGTGATTCCACAGAGTTGGAAATCCACAGTAATCAGATCACTGCTAAAGAAACCTACATTAGATCCAGACAACCCGAGTAACTTTAGACCTGTCTCAAATCCTGGAAAAGGCAGTACTTATACAATTACAAGATTTCATAGAAAAAACAGATTCCCTCTCTTCCTACCAATCAGGTTTTAGGAAACATCACAGCACAAAAAAAGTCATATTAGACATCATAGATGACTGCTGGAAATTTCTGGACAAAGGGGAAGACGTATTACTGATCCTTTTAGAACTAAGTGTCCCCTTTGACACTATAGACTACTCTCTTTTCTTGTCCAGACTGAAGTACATTAGAATCTGTGATATTGCACTGAAGTGTTTCTCCTTCTTAAATGGGAGATCTCAGAGAGTACTGCTAGGACAAACCATATCTAAACCAAAACCACTTAACTATAGAGTACCACAGGGTGACCTACTATCTCCACTATTTTTCAACATATATGTCAGATCAGTGATTAACATCACACAAAAACATCAAATTTGAATCCACTCATTTGCAGATGACATCCAACTCTACATCGAAATGAACAAATAAAAAAAACTCCAGAGCTGTTTATCTGAAATAAAAGATTGGATGACCATAAACAAACTACAGCTAAACACATCAAAAACAGAACTCCTTTGAGTACACAAAGAAAAGTGTGCGTCTATGCCTCTCTTGGGGAAATAACACCCTCGCAGCCAAAGATAGCGTCCGCAGCCTAGGAGTATTACTGGACTCAAGTCTATCACTCACAGACCACTTCTCCCAAATAGTATCAATCTACTATCTCTGCCAGCTCCAGAACATCCGTGCATACTTCTCAGAACCAAAATTTGCCCAACTACTGTATGCTTTTCTGTTGTCTCGCATGGACTATTGTAATACATTACTAGTAGGTCTATCTGCCAAAAACCTATCCTGCCTCAAATGTGTGCAAAATGCTGCAGTCCGCTTATTAAAAAACGTGAGCATCTGTGACCAAGTCACACCTGCGCTAGCAACGGTCCATTGGCTACCTATCAAGAAACATTGCATCTTCAAAGCACTAGTCCTGGCATTCACACCATTTCAGAAAGTGGTACCAGGCTATATGATTCCCAAGCTAACAATCCAAAACCCAAGACGCACATTTAGATCCCAAAAAGAAAGACAACTGTCCCTACCCCCTGGACATGTGCTCAAAACAGAATCAGCCTGAAGACACGCCTACTCACATTTCATGCCCAAACTATGGAACTGGGTCCCCCAAACTATTAGAGAACTAGACGACCTATGGAGCTTTAGGAAGGCCTCGAAAACCTTCCTATTTCATCACAAACCTAGCTCCATGAAAAGACCAAGTTTTAAAGAACCCTAATAGTCTCACCATTTAGACCATTATCTAAGTCCCGCACCAAAGTATGCATTGCAAATTACTGTATCTTGGATGTTTATACCTACTGTACTTCGACTTGTACTACTCTTTTCCTATTACATCTTGTTCGTATTATCTTGACCATTCTGTGTATGTATTCCTGTAACCTGTTCTGGGCTCTTTTGGGAGGATGGGCTGAATGAATGGATAACTATCCTCTTTTGCCTTGATGTATAGATCAAGAGTTTATTTTTTAAGCTTAGACTATTAAGGTATATTAGGTCTTACTTTAACGAATATCATTTCCGAATTCTTGTCATTTTTAATACTTGAAACTTGACTACTATAATTTTTTACACTCTGGAGTTTCAGTTATTAAAAAAAAAATTTCAGCTTTTGCAAAGCACTACTGCTAAATATACTCCCCTTGTTAATTCAGCTTCACTAAAAATTCGAGCCTGAATCATATTTGAAGAACAACGCTTGTATGTTTTCTTAAAATGTTGCAAGGTTCTGCCCTGGAAAATCTTTATCATTTAGTAGTTCTCCCAGCTTTTAGGGGCTCTTCCTGCTACTGGAATTCATGTTTGCTTAGTTCTCTTTAGTGAAGGGTATTCATTATAAACATGTTTGGAATAGTTCATTTTCTTTCCAAGCAACCAGTATTTGAATGGTTTATCACTGCAAATTAGATTGCTATCTTAATTTTTCCCCCCTTTTACGAAGCCACATTAGGTTTTTTGTTTTAATCGCTGACCGCAGCGGTATTAACTCCGATGCTCATAGAAATTCTATGAGCGTAAGAGTTAATACCGCCGCAGCTGGCAATTAAAAAAAAAAAATACTAACGCGGCTTCGTAAAAGGGGGATTTGTTCTTTTCACAGGCACCTGAAAACTGCAATTTTTTTTAAAAACAGGACAAAATGTGGGTTAATTTCTTTATTTTGACTATACAGCAATTTACTTTAGCATGTTAGTTATACGATTTATTGCTGTAATTTCCCAGTAATCTATACTGGTTTCTTAATATGTAAGCCACCTTGAACCAATGTGAGAAAAGGCACAGAACAAAAGATATTTCAATCTATAAACTTAGAATATCCCCTCCATTAACACTTAAAAATAAGTTTCTATTACAAAGATGCTCCTCTTTAATGACAACAGGTAGCTAATTCAAACAAGTCTCCTATGCTTCAGCTAAGTCACATAGTTAGCTCTTAAGAACATAAGAAGAGCAACGGTCCATCTAGCCCAGTATCTTGTCTTCGTGGAGGCCAATCCAAGTCATAAGTACTTGGCAAAAACCCAAATAGTAGCAGCATTCCATGCTACCATCCTATGTCTGTCTCAACTGCATACTATGGAACTTGTCCAAACCGTTTTTTTAAAACCAGCTACATTAACTGCTCTTACCGCATCATCTGGCAACGCGTTCCAGAGCTTAACTACTATATACTGATAGAAAATGTGACCTAAGCTTCCATTTGTGCAGAACAAATTCCCACTGACCAACCTTTCAACAGCACATCATAGCAACTAAGTGCTTCTTTTACAAAGGTGCGCTAGGGCCTTCACGCGCGCAATAGCACGCGTTAAATTCCCGAGTGCACTAGCCACTACCGCCTCCTTTTTAGGAGGCGGTAGATTTTCGGCTACCGCACGCTATAGCGCGCGGTAATTTTGTGCGTGCACTAAAAACCCTAGTGCGCCTTCGTAAAAGGAGCCCTAAATTTTAAAAGATGGTACAAAATAAACAAGATGTAGGATAAAATAGATGTTCTACAGATGTAAAAACATCAATGTTTTTTATTGCCATTTGGTACTACTGAACTTAAAATTATAATGCTATCAGTCTTGCATAGATCCAAAAATATAGTCACAATTTACAAAGAACTACAAACAACAGTTTCAAGAAAGGAAGAGGAGAAAATACTAACTTTATGATTCATTATCTTCCCGTACGTCTCTATTAAGGACTCGGCATAGAAAGGGGTTTCTCCATAAAGCATCTCGTACATGCAGACGCCTAGGGACCACCAGTCACACTCTGGGCCATACTTCCCCTTCCCATCCTCCATAGCCTGCAGGATTTCTGGAGAGATATAATCAGGCGTTCCAACTGCAACTGATGACTGAACCTGCACAACACAAAATGCAAAGGATCAAAAAATAACCATCATATTTTGATTTGGTAGCAATTTCCAGTAAGCTAATTAGGTACAAAGTATGCAGAAACTTCTGCATTGATTTTGCAGAGAGAAAGCACATGGGTAGTTTCTCTCTCAGAATTGTGCCTATTTGTTCAGGCGGAGAAATATGGGTGAAACTATGCATGTTTATTTAAAAATAGAATTTGAGACATGTAAAAACATCCCTGGGAACATCTCTTTTTAATGTAGTCAAATATACTCTTGTGAAAGCATACACATATTTTGACCAATACAAGTTTCTACCCTTGGTGATCTATCCAGCTAATTTAATTATTAATCAGTTAGATCTGTGGTCTCTAGGCCCGCCAGAAACTGTTTTACTTTACTTTTGTGTTTATGATAAACAGACCGAGGGTCTCAAAATAGTACCTGGCGGGCCGCAAGTTTGAGACCACTGAGCTAGAGCAACTACACTAACACACCGAAGAGCTGCATTTGATTCCTGGTTCAGGCTTCTACTTCCAGAGTGAATATGCTACCCTTAATTCTATACAAATCTATTTCATGTATATTCATTGTGGGAATCCTAGTTAGGTATATCCTGAGGACTGAGCTGAGAACTCCTGATCTAAAGGGATGGCCTGGTCTAGGCAGAGTTTTGATGGTAATATAAACTTTTCAATTCTTAGTAATCAATTTTAATATACGGTACACTTGAGGGATAAATATTCAAGAATTTAATAGTTCTTTTAGATCTATTCCCCAATCTGTACCTCTGTGATAGAGTTAGTTCTTTTGCTAGTTTCTGGATACTTATGGCTGGGTCCTTGCTTACAGAGCAAACCAACAGAACTGCTGAATTCGATCATTTATTTATCAAATTTATATCCCGCATAATCCAATGTTCATAGCAGGTTACAAATGATACATTCATAATTAAAATGGCATACATAATTAATAACACAAAATAAAACAAAAATAGATTTGAATCATCATTCATCCTGTGTATCAATTTTTGCAGATCTGAACACAAGTTTGTGCAGATGTCTGTACAAATAAAATACTGTATTTTTCGCTCCATAAGACACATTTCCCCCCCCCCCTCCCCCTGGGTGTACTTTTTTTAAAATTCTGGTGGCAATGGTCTAGCGCGGTCTCGGCAGTAGCTTTCCGCGCTCCTGCCCCTCCCTCGCTGACGGCTGCTTCTCTTTCTGCAGAGCGGGACATAAAGCAGGAGAACGAGTTTTTCGCGCTCGTGCCTGGTCCCATGCCGCTCACTGAATGGCTGCCGTCAAATCGCAAGAACTGACAGCAGCCATTCAGTGAGTGGTGCTGGACCAGGAACGAGCTCAAAAAGCTTGTGCTCCTGCTTTATGCACCGCTCTGCAGAAAGAGAAGCAGCCGTCCAGTGAGGGAGGGGCAGGAGTACAGAAAGCGCCTGCCGAGATCACGCTGGACCACTGCCACTGGAATTTTAAAAAGGGTTCCCGGGGGAGGGGGGTGGGCGGGTGGGGCTACAGACCGATGCAAAGCAGATAGCTGCATGGAGGCTGAGCTCAGGTCGATTTTGCACCTGGAGGATACGCTGTGGCAGCGGATTATGGATTTACGGGACGGAATCCAATCGGGTTGTCAGGATTTCCCCAATGAATATGCATTGAAAGCAGTGCATTTGCATCCATTGAAAGCAGTGCATGCAAATAGATCTCATGCATATTCATTGGGGAAATCCTGAATACCCGATTGGATTCTGGCCCTCGAGGACTGCAGTTGCCCATGTCTGCCCTAGTGCCACATCATGTAGACAGGTAAATCAGCTGATAAAATGGCATCAGATGTGGATAGTAAAACAATGAGCACCTGCAAAACTATAATGCAAGGAGGATTCTATAACGAAAACTTGTGAATGTGACACTTAAATTCTTGACAGGATGGTAACATAAGACATGTTTGCTTCGGAGGGTCTAAATGTATAGCTGAAATCTGAAGTTGTTTTCAATATTTTAGCATTAGAGAAATAGAGCAAACACCCAATACAGACACACAAACAGTAATTTAGTGAGTATCTAGCTAAGAGAATTTTTGCTGATAGGAAGACTGTTTAAAGAAAGGGTGGTCATAACTCTTGGTAGTTTTTAATGATATGTTAACTAAATGGAGAAACAGGATCCTTGAAGGATTTAAGATAATTGTTATTTTTCAGAACAATAATGTGAGGCACCTCAACCTTGAGGAAGAATTTTGAAACATGGTCATGTCGGGAAAGGCAACTTGGAATAACGTTGTAAAGGGAAGATAAGTGGATTAAGTTCATATTTATGGAAATGAAATATTAAGAAATATAAAGAAAAGCATTGTTATATGTAATTTAAAACAAAAAATATGGACCTACGATGACCTCAGGGCAACCATCTGAGGATCTATCATATAATATTAAAAGATTATGACTTACATTAATATAATTGAAGATATTAAGTTTGATCAGTTACTCTGAGACATTTATATTAATATTGAATAAGCGGTAACTGAAATTATAACAAGTATGTTAAATATTGCCATTGAACAATCAAAACAGAGAAACAATCATGCCAAACAAACATGGAGCTCAAATAATACCCCAATGTGTTATAGCAATAGATTATTCTTTCTACCCTTAAGGACTGACTGACATCCAAATTTCAGTTTGGACTCATACATTCTGATTGAGACAGTAGTCAGACACAGGAGATAACTGACAGAGTGGGGCTCCAGAATATCACACCTATCTACTATAAAAGATATTAGCAAGGTAAGATCCTAATCTCTTTTTTTTGTGCAATAGGTATATCATTCTGGATGGATGGGATGTACAAAAGCAGACCCTCAAACCTTGCATTGAAGAATGCTGATGTAGAAGGACTGAGATTGAGATAGTCACTAAAGAATGACACGGGATTGTTTCCTATGGTTATCCACGGAGACAGGAATAGTAATGAATTTTGTCACCGTGTCATTCTCTAATCACAACAAATTTCTAGATAAATCCAGCAATAAAACATTGCAATAATCAAAGCATGGAAATATCAATGTATGGACAACAAAGCAAAAATCTGAAAACATCTAAAGATCACAAAGACATCTAATCATTCACAAACTAGAAAAACACAAAGAAATAATTTTCTGAACTTGACATTTCATTGGTAATGTGGTATTAAGCATGACCCCAAGATTACACATTTTATTCGAGACAGGTAAAGATACATTATCAACCATGATTAATTTTGGTATATCTGAAGAAGTATAGTATAAGAACTTTGGTCTTCCCTACATTAAGGGCCCCTTTTACAAAGCTATGGTAGTGAAGCTGCTGCAGTAAATGTACCTAAGCTCATAGGAATTGAATGGACTTCAGTGCATTTACTGTAGCAGCATTGCTACCATGGGTTTGTAAAAGGGGCCCTAAGTTTCAGATGATTACCTTGAAGCCATTGGACAATGATCATCAAACACCATCACAATTCCTCAATTATGTATGATTCTGATCAGAAATTGGATATTGTCGGTATATATCCAAAATAAAACATGAAGACTCCACAACTTGCAGAGTGGAACTAAGATGATGTTAAACAATGCTGCAGAGAGTACCGATCCTTAAAGCACTCTGCTCTTACCTTTCCTAGCATGAGCTCTTATAGAGTTAATGATTACACATAAAACTAATCCCCTTACTTGTCCAGGAAAAAGCCCAGAGATTTCAATCTATTAAACAGGATTGTATGGTGAACAGTATCATGTGAATCAATAGAGTTTAACAAGTTAGACTGATTAATTTGGTGTGTGCTTTTTAAGATGATTCATTACACTAGAGCTTAATATAATCAGAATTGCTACAGAAGTACAAAGAGGATGCCCATTAGACCATCTAAGCCAGGGGTCTCCAAAGTCCCTCCTCGAGGGCCGAATCCAGTCAGGTTTTCGGGATTTCCCCAATATGCATGAGATCTATGTGGATGTACTGCTTTCAGTGCATATTCATTGGGAAAATCCCGAAAACCTGACTGGATTCGGCCTTCAAGGAGAGACTTTGGAGACCCCTGATCTAAGCTTTTCCATTTTCTTTCAGTTCTTTCCAATAACATGGAAGTTGAAAAAATTTATATAAGGGGTCAGGAAAGTCTGTCTGGGGTCAAATTAACTCTCTGAAAATTTAACAGAATGGGATGAAACTTAGCATATGGGAGAATTGATGAAAAGTCACATCAGTTTCTAAATGGGCCAGATCAGACTGGGAATTCCAGAGAAAAAAAAGCCCCCTAAAAAAAATGGCCTAATACATTTCTATAGGAAAAACTGTTCCAAGTTCTGCAGCTTACATATAGTAAAACAAAGCAGTTAGGGAATTCCTCCTTTCAAACCACCTTCCATCTCCAAAGCTATACCCATCTCTCCTCTAGACCCCCCCTCTTTGGTCTGGCATCCATTATCTTCCCTCTGTTCCCTCATGGTCTGGCATCTTTCTCCTTTCATCTCTCTTTCCCTCCCCCCTGTGGTTTTTAGCATCTCTCTCATTTCCTCCGCTCAGATCTGATATCTCTGTCTCCTTCCCTGTTCTCTGGCATCTCTCTCTCCTCTCTCTATTCCCTTTCCTTTTCTTCTCTGGTCTTCCTTCTTTATTTTCTGCCTCCATCTAAATTAAATTCTTTCTTACTATGCAGTCCTCAGTTTCCCTCTTTTCACTGTGTCTACCCACAGCATGCCACCCTTTTCCTTCATCCCTCCACTATCTCACTAACTCTATCTTCTTCCCCCATCCAACATATGTCCTTTTCCTTTATCCCTGCTTTCACCCAGTATGTGTTCTCTTTCTCCACTTCCATTCAGCATTTGCACTCCCTTCTCCCTACTTCCATCATCTCCCCCTTCTCCCCACTTCCATCATATGCCCTCTTCTCTCTCCCCTTCCCCCCACTTCCATCATATGCCCCTTCTCTCTCTTTTCCCCCACTTCCATCAACTACCCCCTTCTCTCAATCTCTCCATCCACCACAGGCCCATCTCTCTCCCTTCCTCTCACCTTTCTTTCCGATTTTGGCAACAGAATCAGCAATGCCCCCCCCCCCCCCCCGATGACACTCAAGATCGGCAACGGGCCTCCTCCCACCAGCATCAACAGCACTTCAGATCGGCAACGCGGTGCTCAGTCAAAAGCTTCCCTCCGACTCAAACTGTCTGGGCGGAAACAGGAGGCTGCGTCAGAGGGGAAGCTTTGGGCTGAGCACCGCATTGCCAATCTGAAGTGCTGTTGATGCCGGGGGGAGAGTTGTTGAGTGTCATCGCGGGAGGGGGGAGGCCTGTTGCTGATCTTGAATTGCGTCGCGGGAGGGCCCAATGCCAATGCCGATCATCGCCATTGCAGCCTAGCTGCTGATGGCCCCAGAAATTTTCTGTGGACCGATGGTTGAAGAACATTGACCTAGACAGTCATACTGCAAGTATAACCAAAAGTTTAACAAGGCTGCCCAGACAGAACTTATACGTAGCAATTAGGCGATTGAAAACCAGGTCTAAATGCCCAGAAGGTATCCAAAGTGACCAGATAACCACTGCAAACACAAAGTACAGACCCCACACACTCCCCCAGTGATCTCGGGCCCCCCTTTTCCCCCCACCTCCATAAAAATCATTAAAAAACTACATATCTACCTCCAGAACATCAGCACCTGGCTTAGGAAAGCCTAGTAGAGCAGCACAGAGGTGGCTTAAGTAGTCTGGGGCTATTGAGGTTGTAGACAGGGGAGTCTAGTAGGTTTGGGGGGGCTCACCATGACCTATAAGGGAGTTGTGCTGAGATATGTATATGGCACCCTTTTTGTGAAGTTCACAGCAGTGCCCTGTAAGGTGCCCCACTACTGTGTTGCTGTCTGGGTGTCCAATCCATCACTTTGCTGGCCCCTCCCATGTCCAAAAGGTCTTGTTCTATGCGTTTTTGACTTGGATTTAGCGGTCTGGCCAACCAAATGGCTGGACGTATACTTAGACGATTTTTGAAAAAGAAAAATATTTTGGACATATTTTTCGCGAATGGACTTTAGACACTGCCAACTTTGAGCGACTAACGACTAAGGCCCAAAACGGACTTAGCCGTTTCTTTTGATTATGCCCCTCTAAGCATATCTCCTAGTGTTATTATGCTTCAAGAAACACAAATGTCTAATACTTCTCTTCTCACCAAAACATGTAAATGCACCATCTATTGATAGAAGAGGAGGCTTTAATACTCTCATTCTTCATTACAAATTCAAATCTTTAATCAATATATTGATCCTGGTGGAAAACGGATTATAGTAGAATTAACAATATATACTTCTAAATTGTTGTTAATGTATATGCCCCAAATTTAAACTCTCCGGAGATTTTCAAGGAGCTCCTTTTAAAAATACAAGTTTTAGAATCTCTTCCAATCATATTGACAGGTGATTTCAACTTGCCTTATGATCATATATTAGATAAACAATCAAAACACAAGATATCCCTGCAAAAGGCTACAACAGCATTTCACTCCCTTATTACACAGTTATTCCTGACAGATCCATGGAGGATACAACACCCAAAAGAGAAAACATACACATTTCACTCTATACCTCATCATAGTTTCTCTAGAGCGGACTATATATTCATATCTAACTCTTAACTCAATTTTGTTTTTACTATACACATATCAGCCATTCTTATATCTAATCATGCTATCATCTCACTCTCCTAAAATTGGAACACCACATCTCCCCCCAAATCTCCTTTGTGGAGGTTACAAACTCACTTCTCACGGATGATATTATTTTACATATTAAAAATTTTATACCTGAATTTTTCAATAACTCCCCTTCTTCAGATATTAATCTATTAACAATCTGGTAATAATTTAAAGTCACCCTCAGAGGCAAATTCATATCAATATTGGCTCATAAGAATAAAAAGGAAAAAGCCTTAAAAATTGACTTTGAATCTCAAATCCAGCTAGAAGAAACCATATATTCAAACTAATGATCCCACTATATATGACAGATTATGTCATCTTAACTATAAATATAATAATTTAATCTCATCACAAGTTATGCATGAAATTTTCATTTCTGACTCAAAATACTATGCAGAAAACAATAAATGAAACGACAGAAAAAGTACAGATCTCTGCCATACAACTTCAAGATAATAAATTAGTCACATTCTTAAAAGATATTCTTCATGCTTTTAGCACATTTTATTCCTTCTTATATCAATCTAAATCTCCTTCGGATACTCCCTTAATTGCTGAATTCTTAAAAGATTTACCAGGTCCTAAATGGTCAGATTCTGATAACTTAATCATGAACAAACATATAAACAACGATAAACTCGTAATTGCACTGAAGCAACTACAAATAGGAAAATCTCCTAGACCAGACAAAATCCCAGTGGAATTTTCACAAAATTTTCAAAACTGATTTGTCAGACTGGCTTCTCCAATTATATAATGTCATTAATAGTCAATTTTCAGAAGCAATTATTACAGTTCTTCCCAAGCCAAATAAAGATCCACTCCTTGTACAAAATTATCAACCAATATCCCTGCTTAATGTCAATTATAAAATACATGCCAAAAATTTTGTAAATAGATTAAAGAGTGTTATTGATAAAGTAATATATCCAAATCAAGCTGGTTTTATGCCAGGTCAATTAAACTCAGATAATTCTCATTTATTTTTTCATTTAATACAATTGGCAGAATTACAGCATAGTAACATAGTAGATGACGGCAGATAAAGACCTGAATGGTCCATCCAGTCTGCCCAACCTGATTCAATTTAAATTTTTTCTTCTTAGTTATTTCTGGACAAGAATCCAAAGCTCTACCCAGTACTGAGCTTGGACCTACTGCCGAAATCTCCATTAAAACCTACTCAAGCCCATCTATACCCTCCCAGCCATTGAAGCCCTCCCCTGCCCATCCTCCACCAAACGGCCATATACAAACCCAGACCATGCAAGTCTGCCCAGTACTGGCCTTAGTTCAATTTTTAATATTATTTTCTGATTCTAGATCCTCTGTGTTCATCCCACGCTTCTTTGAACTCAGTCACACTTTTACTCTCCACCACCTCTCTCGGGAGCACACTCCAGGCATCCACCTCTCTCTCCGTAAAGTAGAATTTCCTAACATTGCTCTTGAATCTACCACCCCTCAACTTCAAATTATGTCCTCCGGTTTTACCATTTTCCTTCCTCTGGAAAAGATTTTGTTCTACGTTAATACACTTCAAGTATTTGAACGTCTGAATCATATCTCTTCTGTCTCTCCTTTCCTCTAGGGTATACATATTCAGGGCTTCCAGTCTCTCCTCATATGTCTTCTGGCACAAGCCTCCTATCATTTTCGTCGCCCTCCTCTGGACCGCTTCAAGTCTTCTTACGTCCTTCGCCAGATACAGTCTCCAAAACTGAACACAATACTCCAAGTGGGGCCTTACCAATGACCTGTACAGGGACATCAATACCTTCTTCCTTCTACTGGCTATGCCTCTCTTTATAAAGCAGCAGCCACTGCCTTGCCACACTGTTTTTTCACCTTTAGATCTTCGGACACTATCACCCCAAGGTCCCTCTCCCCATCCGTGTATATCAGCTTCTCTCCTCCCAGCATATACGGTTCCTTCCGATTATTAATCCCCAAATGCATTACTCTGTATTTCTTTGCATTGAATTTTAGTTGCCAGGTATTAGACCATTCCTCTTAACTTTTGCAGCTCCTTTTTCATATTTTCCACTCCCTTTTCGGTGTCTACTTTGTTACAAATCTTGGTATCATCTGCAAAAAGGCACACTTTTCCTTCTAACCCTTCAGCAATGTCACTTACATACATATTGAACAGGATTGGCCCCAGCACCGAACCCTGAGAGACTCCACTACTCACCTTTCCTTCCTCCGAGCGACTTCCATTAACCACCACCCTCTGGCATCTTTAATAGCTTTATCTTTAGATGCAGAGAAAGTATTAGCCAGGGTCAAATGGAATGATTTATTCTCTGTATTGAATTGGTTTGATGTGCTTCAGAAGGTTAAAAGTATTATACTCCAATCCCTCTGCCAGAATTATAGCTAGCAACTCTCTACCTTCTGCCTTTAAATTATATAGAGGAACAAGACAAGGTTGTCCTTTGTCTCCATTTCTGTTCAATTTGGCTTTAGAACCTTTATTGATTGCTCAGATCTAATCTCAACATTTCTGGTATCATATATAAGTCTATTGAGATCAAATTGTCAGCGTACGCTGATGATGTATTACTATATATCTCTAATCCAGAGTTATCCATTTCTGAAACTCGTCATGTGATTAAACTATTTTCTTTTCTGGTTACAAAATTAACTGAAACTCTTCCTTTAAATAATTACTCACATTCAGGTTTAGTGAAATCCTTTAATTTAATTTGGGTTACTCACAAAATTAAATATCTAGGCACTGAATTGACTAAGGCTCCTTTTACGAAGCCGCGTTAGCGGTTTAACACGCGTAATAGTGTGTGCTAAACTGCTAGCCGCTACCGCCTCCTCTTGAGCAGGTGGTAGTTTTTTGGCTAGCGCAGGGGTTAGCGCGTGATAAAAAGTCACGTGCAATAAAGCTGCTAACGCGGCTTCGTAAAAGGAGCCCTAAATCCATAAAAGAGACCAGAACTATAAATAGTGAAAAAATAATCTCCTTAGTTAAAACACTCCTACTCTCGGCATCCTCTAAATCTAACATGGTGGGGCAGATTTGAAACCATTAAAATGATGCTTGCCCCCCCAAATAAATTATATTCTACTCATGATTCCCATGCTATTTTCAGCTACTTTCTAAAGAATATTAGATAAAATATTAATTACCTTTTTGTGGAAAAACAACCAACCTAGAATAGCATTGAAAAAATTGAAGCTGAAAAAAAAAAAAGGAGGTGCACTGTTTCCTGATTTTATTTCATATCATAAGGCTTTTATAACACAAGAAGGTTTACATTGGTTCTCTGATCATAGTTATACACCAGTTTGGTACATGATAGAACAGGTAGAAAAAAAATGTATTTCAAAGGCAAAGAAGAAACTAACTCCAAACATTACTCTCATGACTGCATTATTTTCACAACTTCTAATTGTCTCATAGATCTTAATAAGACACTTGAATATAGAATCATAGACTCATTACATTTCTCCCCACGGTATAACCCCAATATCCTTATTAACAAAAAACCTTTCCCATGGAAGAAATGGATTGACATCGGCTGTCTTACATTCACGGATCTTCTTAACTCACATAGAAATTTAACGTCATTTTTAGAGCTTCAATCCAAGTACTCACCATCTAATCAGAATTTTTATAAATAGTTACAATTACATTGTTTTCATTACAATTCTTTGGTTAAAAATCTTCAAGATCATATCCCCACTATATATGCTTTTGCGACAACTTTGCTATTTAAAGGTCATACAGCATCAGTTTTAAATAAAATAATCTCATGCAAATTCATTAGGAAATTCCTGAAAACCCGACTGGATTGCGGCCCTCGAGGACCAGGGTTTTTTTTAATTTTTATTAAATTTCCAAACTACCATTGTGCAAACAATTTCAATATACATAATATTACACGAAATGCACATTAAACTTATAGACATTAATGCACAATTATTCCCCCCCCCCTTAAATAATCATAAAATGGACATGTCCTCTAATTCAGCAGTCTGCTGCAAAAATTTGGCAACCCAATGGATTAAACAACAAGGAAGAGTGAAACCTCCTTAGTGGGTTCCAAGGCTCCTATGCACTGATGCCAAACCATGCAATATTATCCCTCTCAAAAAAACTCAAGATATCATATTGGTCCATCACCTATGTTATCATTATCTATACAACAGCATTGCATATTTAAGGGATCTGAGGAAGAGGTCTTTCTCCAGTACTCCATGCAGAATCCAAAAAATTCTGCACACCATTCAAAAAGTACAGACTGTCATCTGCCTCTGATCACAGGGGCTGCACTAAACAGGTCAGCTAGACGGCAGTCGCCCAGACTCCACTGTGTTGCTTCTGACATGCACACATGCTTCTCCCCACTTATGGTCCATAGAAACAACTAGAGTGTTCTGCACTGACTAGTCTAGCTCAATCTGACCCTCTATTTGCTTTAGCAACCCTAAAGGAGGCTCTGGCTTCTGGATTCTCTGGGGCTTACGATAGTACTGAAAAGTGTCTGTTACATTCTCTCAATTTTATTTTTTTCAATAACTATCAATCCCAAGCATGAAGCCCTAAGGCAATGCTGCCTGGCCTCAAAAGATCCCTCAATGGGTGACTTGGAGTGGAGGGAGGAATACAGACCACCATTGGCTGTTTAGAAAATCCAAATAAAACCCCAGGACCAAGTACTTGGGAATTACAGAGCAGGCACACAAATCAGTTTGCTCACCAGAACCTCTCAAATCTTGTTGCATCAACACATCTTCCACCTGCTAAAGACAGAGCAATATTGATCGGCTTCCAGCATATAGGGAAATTGATCAGATTTGTTCTGTCTGCTGACAGGAGAGCAAATGACTTTGGACTGTTCTGGAACAGATGAAAAGAACAGCTATTAATACTTCCGATATCTCTACTTTTTCCAAACTAAGCTTTCTCTATACATATCCCAAGGTTTGGGATGGGCATGCATTTAGCACAGACAATCCTTATTTGAAAAAAGAAAAAAGTGAACAAAAGCATAGAAATGTGTAAGTGGGTCTTAAGGGGAAGAGTTCATTATTCTGCTGGTATTTGAATTTCTGCCTATGACAGTATTTCTGTATGGATCTCAAGCCCCACTCCCTGAGTAGACACAAAAGTAAGGGCCTCTCATGCTTATGTTATTTTACTTGCCTACAGAAAATTATGTGTTCACGTTATTTAACCACTGTACACTAGGTCCTACAGCACAGTATTCAGAAACAATCTTGAGTCCATCAACTCAGTGATAAACAAAGGGTCCAATGTTCTTGGAATACTGAATGAAAATAGCCTTCCAGGTGACATACTGTGGTATGTTGAGGAGAATTAAGCACACAGGTTCTAGAAGGCAGTCTGAGTCCAGGAGTCTTGCATCTAGAGGGGTGACCCAAGAAAAACTGAGTTGTAAATGTAAGAGTAGAGTACCCTGTGACAACATGGCGGATGTCTAATTTCCACTCTTATCCAATAATTAACATCAATATAGAAACATGATGTCAGATAAAGGTCAAATGGCCCATCCATTCTGCCCATCCGCAGTAACCGTTATCTCTTCCTCTCTCTAAGAGATCCCACGTGCCTATCCCACACCTACTTGAATTCAGACACAGTCTCTGTCTCCACCACCTCTTCTGGGAGACTGTTCCACGCATCTACCACCCTTTCTGTAAAATATATTTCCTTAGATCAGTGTTTTTCAACCTTTTTTGGGCAAAGGCACACTTGTTTCATGAAAAAAATCACGAGGCACACCACCATTAGAAAATGTTAAAAAATTTAACTCTCTGCCTATATTGATTATATATAAAGTAATTCTCTTGAATAGGAATCAAATAAACACAAAGAAAGTATTTTATAATTACTTTATTATGAAATATTAAGTAAACAGAATAGTGAAAAATTATAAAATACTTTATTCAGTGCGAAACCTGAGCCTGTTTGGCTGAACACAAAGCTGATATTCTGGCTGGAATCGAAGAAAGACACACACGTAGCTCTTCGTCAACAGCTCTCAGTCTCTCTCTGTATTTGGTTTTTATAGCATACAAAAATAGACAAATATACCCTCCTCCATCCTTTTTATTAAACCACAATAGCAGTTTTTAGCGCAGGGAGCTGCGCTGAATGCCCAGCGCTGCTCTTGATGCTCATAGGCTCCCTGCGCTAAAAACCACTATTGCGGTTTAGTAAAAGGTGACCATATTGTAAAATATAGACAGCAGATATAAATTCAGAACTGTGCATAGTAAGTGAAGGGAAGTTTTCATCTCTGGGAATTTACCCAGTTAACTATTAAGTTATTTGGGCAAATTCCTTTGAAAACTGTGGTAATACTGCCTCCACTTTGCTAAATTTAAAATAAAATCATTTTTCCTACCTTGTCTGGTGATTTCTGGTTGCACTTTCTTCTTCTGACTGTGCATCCAATCTTTCTTTCCTTCTATCAGCCTGTATGCTTTCTCTCCTCCATACCTCATTCCCTCCCCCAACTTTTTCTTCCTCTCTCCCTGACCTTTCTTTCTTTTTTTCTGTTTCTCTTCTTTCCTTCTGTTTCCCTGCCTGCCCCCTTTCTTTCTTTCTCCCTGCCGTTCCCCAAGCCACTGCCACTGCCGCTGCCATCGGGGAACAGGACCCACCAATGGATAACAGGCCCCAAAGCCGACTCCGACGCATGCTCTCCCTGACGTCAATTCTGCAATCGGAGAGGAAGTTCCGCCCAGCCAGGCAGCGATTGGCTGGCCCGAACTTCCTCTCTGCCTGCAGAATTGACGTCGGGGAGAAGAAGACTTATCGGCTCGATAGATTAGATCGCCAAGACAAAGTGAGTCCTGGGTGATCGACTCACTTTGCCTTGGCGAGCTACTGGCGCCCCTGCCTCGGGCCCCCTATCAGCTCCGGGCCCGGCGGCCCTGCGGCACACCAGGCAACATCTCGCGGCACACTAGTGTGCCGCGGAACAGCGGTTGAAAAACACTGCCTTAGATTACTCCTGAGCCTATCACATCTTAATTTCATCCTATGCCCTCTCATTCCAGAGCTTCCATTCAAATGAAGGAGACTCGACTCATGCGTATTTATGTCACATAGGTATTTAAACATCTCTATCATATCTCCCCTCTCCCGCCTTTCCTCCAAAGTATACAGATTAAGATCTTTAAGTCTGTTCCCATATGCCTTATAACAAAGATCACACACCATTTTAGTAGCCTTCCTCTGGACCGACTCCATCCTTTTTATATCTTTTTAAAGGTGTGGTCTCCTGAATTATACACAATATTCTAAATGAGGTCTCACCAGAGTCTTATACAGGAGCATAAATACCTCCTTTTTCCTACTGGCCATACCTTTCCCTATGCACCCTAGCATCCTTCTAGCTTTCGCCGTCACCTTTTCAACTGGTTTGGCTTCTTAAGATCATGGATACTTTCCTAAAAGAGAAGGCCATACACCATTATTAAGATGGCTTGGGGAAATCCACTTCTTATTCTTAGGATAAGAAGCATAAAATCTGTTTTCCTTCTTGGCATCTTGCCAGGTATTTGTACTTGTGACCTGGATTGGCCACTGTTGGAAACAGGAAACTGGGTTTGATGGACCTTCAGTCTGACACAGTGTAGCAATTTTTACATTCTTAATTTGCCCTCGATTGAGGAGAGGGGTAAGTGATATCCAGAGCCCATCACAACTCTAACTACCTTACTTACCAGACTATATGGACCATGCTGGCCTTTAAAAGAAAATATTCTCAGAGTGTGTATAGATAATGGAGTTCAACAGCATATACAGTATATATTTCAATTTTCAACTTTATGTTTGCTTCCATTTCACTACTTACAGATAAAGCAAGTCCAAAGTACACAGAAACTTTTAGCTTATATACCTTGTAGGCAGCATTGAAAGGCAAACTGACGCTTGAGGTGTTTCTCTTTGAAAACTATCTAAGGTTCATAAGTATTAAAGCAATCATTAAAGTCAATAAAAATCACCTGTAAATAACCTGAATGGTCAAGAAAAATCTGAGACCATTTATTTTTAGAGCCACGGCAGCAAATATGAGTTCACATAGAGAAGTGTGTTGCAAACTTTGTCGACCTACAGCACACTAAATGTAGTGGCCGCGGCTCAGGGCATTCGGAAGTGTGCGGACGTTGATGCAATGACATCACATTCATGCATGATGTTATCATGTTGGCGTCCGCACATGCGTGAAGGCCTTCCAGACGGGCCCTGAGCCACCAGTGTGGGGTGCCAGAAGGGAAGACGCGCGGAAAGAAGGAGAGGCGCTGGCTGATTGCCTATAGGTTGCTCTCGCCGTGAGAGGCATGTCCTATAGGTACCATGTTTCCCCGAAAATAAGACAGTGTCTTATGTTAATTTGGGGTCCAAAAAATGCACCAGGGCTTACTTTAAGGGATGTCTTATTTTTTTCATATACAACAATCATCTCTCCCTTCCTCTCCTCCACCTCAATTATTCCTCTTTCCTTTCTCCCCCCCCTAAGTGCAGCATCTTTCCTCACCTCTCACCCATCCCTTTGTGCAGCACCTTTCTATCCCTCACTCCCATCCCCCCGTGCAGCAGAACCCCACCAACCCTCCCACCGTGAGATTGACATACCTCTGCTCCGAGGCATCCTAAAGCAGCAGGGGTGGGGGTTGATGAATTGACGAAGTCTGATTTTTTCAGCAAATCAAACAGCACTAGTGTCAAGGATGGAGTCAGGGAGGGTCAGGGACATTCGGGGGAGGGAGGAACTGCCGGGGTCGATCTTAACTAGGGCTTATTTTTGGGGTAGGGCTTATATTAGGAGCATCTTTAAAAATCATGCTAGATCTTATTTTGGGGGAAACAGGGTAGTCAGCCGGCGCCTCTCCTCCTCTCCAGCGTCTCATGGCACACCTGAAATCTCAGGAGGCACATTAGTGTGCTGTAGAACACAGTTTCCGATACACTGACAGAGATTTATTTTTATAGTTATCAGAATATCATATTAATGGCAAATGCACAAGGTAAAATTATAAAACAAAGTCATTGCCAGCTTCCAAAGGTACACTACCATAATTTTATGCCTTTAACACAAATGATTTTATCCAAATGGCCTGGGCTCAAAAGTTTTCAATGCCCTAGGCTTTATGTACTACCTCCTCACTGGAGCCGCTTTTAATTTTTACTAACAAATGTTACTTTTAAATTTTTATTTAACACCATTCTAGCATATTTCAAGGGTACTAAGCTTTTAATTGTGGAAAAGAAGACCACAATTAAATGCTAAGTATCCTTGAAATATGCTAGAAGGGTTGTTAAATTAAAATTTTACATTTTAAAGTAAAGTTTGTTAGTAAAAATTGATAGCGGCTCCAGTGAGGAGGTAGTACATAAAGTCTAGGGCAGTGAAAACTTTTGAGCCCAGGTGGTACTTCTGAGGAGCTGGGGATTATATATTGGAGGTGAGGAATTTGAGATATATACTGAGCTTGGTATATATCTTGGTGAGAGTTTAACACAAATGCACACAAATCAGGAAATTCAACATGACAGTAAATTTGATATCACAAATAGCATAAAAATGGACACCAAGGATTCTGCGACACACAATATAGATAAAACTAGTACCAGAGGAATAGGTACAACAGAGACCATAGAGCAGGGGTAGGGAACTCCGGTCCTTGAGAGCTGTATTCCAGTCGGGTTTTCAAGATTTCCCCAATGAATATGCATAAGATCTATGTGCATGGACTGCTTTCAATGCATATTCATTAGGGAAATCCTGAAAACCTGACTGGAATACGGCTCTCGAGGACCAGAGTTCCCTACCCCTGCCATAGAGGAACAAAAGTCACAGAGGAGTACAAAGGAAATGGTGGCAAAAGGAAAGGAAGACATACAAAAGGATGCATAGGAAGAGGACATATACATCAAGACAGTTACTAAGACAAACAGGGAGAATGTGAAATGAGTTAAAATCGTTCAGTTTAAAGGGCAGAGGAAAAAGTCATAATGAGTCAGACCAAGGTTCATTGTCCATGCATACTGTCCCTACAGTGGCCAGTCCACATCACCTGAAAGACCTCTAACTATTTTTTATTTATTTGTTCGTTTATTTAGCCCGTCCTCCCAAAGGAGCCCAGAACGGGTTACAAAGGTATATTAATAGTATAGAAAGGACAAAATTAAGTGAAAGACATATTTGGCAGACATAGCTTAGAAGAATTTGCAGCATTCATAGAAGATATTACATGACATAGCTAACAGAACAGAACATAAAGGTACTAAATCTTTAGTGTTGTGAGTGAATACATGATTGGTGATCAGCAGTTAAGTTCCCATGAGTAGCGTCGGCCATTAAGGAGCTGGATTAGTGAAGAGGAAGGTTTTCACGGCCTTCCTAAAGTTCCACAGGCTGTCAAGCGATTTAATGGATGTGGGGATGAAGTGGCAAAATCTGGGTATAAACTGTGAATAAGAGCGATTGCGGGCTGTTTCAGTTATGAGTGAGCAGCCAGGTGGTAATGTGAGCCATCTTTCTGCTTGAGATCTCAGTGATCTGATTGGGACGTAAATTTGTAGCTTTGATGTCATGTACTTCGGTATCAACTTGTGGAAGGGCTAAAAGATGTCTTTTCCAAGTCCACCTGGCTAATAATGTGTATTGCCTTTTTCTCCAGGAATCTGTCCAAATCTCTTTTGAACCAACTATGTTGATTACCTAGAAAGCAAATTCCATACCTCACTGTACAAAAAAAAAACTTTCTATGATTTAGAATAACTTCTAACTTATGTCACTAACAAAACAAAATCCCAAAACTATTCCCAATTTAACTGCTCCACATCACTGATGATTTTATAAACTATCATACTCCTCTCAGTCATCTCTTTTCCAAGACAGAGTCCTAATCAGTTCTTTCTTCATAACTGAGGTGTTCCTTCCATCTTAGGAAAAGCATGGGAGAATAGTCAGTAATAATAATGGATACTATAATAGGATACGGATAGAAAGGGTTTATGCAAGATTCTTCTCTATTACATTTATAAAACGGAAATAATCTTGCAGGATGTCACAAATGCAGAAATAGGTTGCTTCAAGGGGCCATGACTCTAAATTGACCGACACTTATATTTATGTTTATTGCAGTTCCTGTTGTAATTGCCTATTTGAAGACAGGATTTTACATTTTTACATTAATATTCATTTTAAATATATACATTAATAATTTTGCTGTTGATAATAAACTGACTACATGTTTTCTTACTTACAGTTCCATCTTCCATCAGTTTCAGACAAGAACCAAAATCTGCCAACCGAATGTGTCCATTCATGTCCATTAAGATATTGTCTGGTTTGATGTCCCTGCAAAAGAAATAAATATTATAGTTAAATAATTATAATTGCCGTATCATAAAATACAATTACTCAACCAATAGTTAATTGTTTACCGAAGAATCAAGACCTGCAAATTAACAGTGCTCTATATCAGAAATTTTATGAATATATGTTTTCTTGGGAGGGAAAAAACACACACATACACACACAACTGCCTGTCTTTAGCTTTATACCAAGTCTAATGTTTAAGTCCAAAGCACTATTAAGAATTCCTGTTACATTGGCTCATATTTTCAAATGTCACTTCATAATCAATTCTAGCCTAACAGACGAAGATTATGTTAGACTTACTTAGAAACAGAGAACGTCCAGGCTCTCCAAGTCTGTCAATCTCCCTTATAACTCTAAGATCCAGGAGTCAACACCTTTTACACATCCCTTCTTTAAGACACCTTTTCTACGATACAACCCGCAAAAGTATTTTCTCTGTAAGCACACTTACTTAAGAGAGGATGAAAATATCGTCGAATTTAAAAACCTTCATGTTCAAGGACGCATATAACATATGACTTCCCGTCCTACCCAGATCACTGACTACTGCCAAAAAATAATAATTAAGGAAGAGCATAGTTTCCCTCCCCTATTGTGCTATCCTTTTCTCCTCTCCTATATATGATTTTAGTTCAACCTTTCTTCCTTTATGTCTCGGTCTGTCATGTATCTATCCAAAGTATTAATAATATTTTCCCAATTTTATATTTTTAATGTAATATACACCACTTTGACAATTGTTAAGGTGGTATATCAAATTTTAATGAACTTGGATAATAAACTTGGACCCTGAGTCCCAAGCTTTATCCAAGTTTTGTCACTAGTAAATATCTTCTTTGCTTGGCTTTGAATACACTAACTTATCTGCCCTAAATCCTCTTTCAAATGCTAGTTCATATACTGTCATGCTAACTTGGAAGAGCACTTAGGGGGAAATTCATGAAAGAGTGTTAAGCGCATTAGCACATGATAACCCCTAAAGATACTCATAGGAATATAATGGGTGTGTCTTTAGTGGTGTGCACTAAAGCGCTTAATGCTCTTTCATTAATTCCCCCCCTAAATTGCTTATCTGCAATAAGTATTCCCCATGGACAGCAGAATAATCAATCACACATCTGACTGTTATTTGAAAGCACCAATATAAGGCATTTCCTAGAAGACTTTTAAAGGCATAAGTGGGACCTCCTACCTAGTGGCCACAATAGGGCACACTCAGTTCTATACAAAAGCTTAAAGGAATTCAAAATACAAAGGTGGTGGGTACATGGCCAATTACTGTGCTGTCCACAGAGAACCACTACTACTGGTAAACAACGATATACCACCTTTCAGTGGGATCAAAACAGTTTACACTTCTCCCTCGGTATTCGCGGGGGATAGGAGCAGAGCCGGACCACGAATTGAGAAAAACCGTGAATATCTTCTCGTCCGGCTCTGACCCCCCCCCCCCCCCTTCCAGCATCCAGCCTTACCTAGTGGTCTAGCAGGCTTTTGGGGCAGGAGCAATCTTCCTACGCTCCTGCCCTGTGTAGATCGCCAATAGGAAATGACTGCCGTGAGTTCCTGTAGTCTCTCAAGACTACGACGAGAGCTCATAAAATACATTACCTAGCTTATAAGGATGTGTTGGCAGCTCTGGCAATACTTCTTGCCATGCCATCAGCTGTAAGTTCTTATCTTGCTTTGATTAGTTATTTTTGCAAATATCACAAAAAAAATGAACTTCATTCCTAAACTAAGTTCCAAACTATGGTTCCAACTTGTCAAATTTGTGACGATCTTTGGGAAAATATGACTAAAGTCATCAGAAACAAATATGAACTTTTAATAAATTCTATCAGAGCAAACAATTTTTTAATACAACTCACCAAATTCCATCATTCTAAGTTGTAAAAAACCCAAAAAACTACAGAAATTCAAACGTAACTTTTTCAGACTGCTTATGGGCTCATGACATGAAATCACCCATTCTCAACATTTAGGATTTGTGATTTTAGTTACATTTTCACAGAGATGGTAACATCTACTGCTAGTGTTCCCATCAGAATTGTTGTAAGTGCTAAAAATAGTTTCCCTCTGGAGTTCACAAGATGTACAGTAATATGTAGTGGCAACACATTAAGATGCACTTGGAAATTCTCTTAAATCAGGTCAATGTGGGAAGAAGATTCTAATGCTATAAGTTGGATTCGGAAAGTATCTGAACAAGTGATAACAAACCAAGTATATGCGCAGATTTGATAGCACTATTCAACCAGAGGCTGTTTTGGTCAAAGAATATTAGTTCCCACTGGCACAACAAAGACTTTCAAAACTTGCATGTAAGGTGGGCTGATCTAATTTCAAGATGCACATGATCAACATAGTCAGCTGACCCATGAGTTAGGTAAGGTAAGGACAGACATTCTTACTGTTAGTTGCTGAAGGATGGACTTTACCACCTGACATCGATTTGTGAACATTTCTTAAGAAAAAACTGAATATTTTATGGGGTGTCCTAATTTTTCATGACTGTACTGTATATTCAAGTTTTCCTCCTCCTTGCCTTTGGTGTTCTGAATTCCTCTCAATTCTTCCCTCCCTCATGGTGTACTTCCTTCACTGCTACCACTCATCCCTCCCTAAACCAGAAGAGCTCCATCTTCCACTTATACCACTCCTTCCTTCTCTTCCTGTACAAACAAAGCCCCCCTTCCGGGTCTACTGTACTATCCTGTGGCAGAAGTGATTCCTACATGCACCTACCTATGCCATCTCTGAAGCAAAAATGGTTGCCACTATTTCCAGCAGAAATCTTGCAAAACTTTTATCATACACTGCAGCATGTGAGGATTGTTCCACCTCAGCTCGCCACTAGATCACTGGGGGCCTGGGAGGTCCAGGAAGGGAGGCTTTATCTGCTTGGTGGGAAAGAGAAAGGAAATGGAAGCTCTTTTGGTTCGGGAGAAGGGGGGAGCTGTGGTAGAGGAGGAAGATCTCAGAGGAGGGAAGGAATGAGGAATGCCAGACACCAGGGATAGGTAGGGTTAAGCCTGAATATAAACTGAGATGCAATTTTTTATGCCATTTTTTTGTCCAAAAAGATCTGTTTATATTCTGGTGTATAAGGTAAGGAATTCCTCCAAAGATATACAATTGGAGAAAACTTCTATTATACAATACTTTGGATTGTGTATATCTTTTGTAACCCACCCTGAGCACTTTTATAAAGACAAACAAAATATCAAAATAGATAGATAAAAATCTTTAACAGGGCTTATATTTTATAATTCCCCTACAGAGAAATACTTATTGTACCCAAATATAACTTCTCCTTGAGCTGCCAATGAAAAGGCAAGAGATACATCCAAATAAGTAAACTGAATTAACTTGACAGCCCAACAGCATTATAGCAGAATATTATGCGCATAAGCACTAAAGCCTGTATTCTATAAATGGTTCCTAATTTAATTGGTAAAGTCATTTAAAAGAGATTTAAAAATCGTTTTTAAAAAATGTAGGCACCTAGAAAAACAGCACCTTCATTGTGTCTACAGAGGCACCTTAGAAGCCTAAGGTCGAAGTAGGTGTGGTTAATGCCAGAAACGACCTTAGGCACGATTCTTGTCAAAGGTAGGCGCTGAAAATGTAGGCCTCAAAAACCTTACCGAAAGCCACAATTCTGTAAATGGTGCCATTGCGTGATTGACACATGATCGGCCATTTATAGAATCCGGTTCTAAGTCTGAAGTCTAGAGCGCTATTTCATTTTCAGGCCTAAAGAGGTTATTAGCCACACTACTATCTCTGCATTTTTAGGACTGTTCCATACACATACAACTAAGCCTGCACTGTAGGCAGTAATTTAATCCCCTGGAAGTATCTGTGTCAACCAAAACATACTAAAAATGCCCCTTTTGAGAGAAAAAAAGTGTTCTTGCAGGCTCTGATAAGTTATTATTGAGCAGCCAGGTGAAACTAGTAATTTACAATATGCCATATGTACTAATCATTCCCCCCCCCCCAGACAAAAGTACGGCGCCTTAGATCTCAATGCATGCTAGTTTTCTTTTATTTATAATTTGCTGAATACTAGGCTATATGTTGCAATTCAATGACAGGGTTTCATTAACAACAGCATGGGTAAGCAGAACTTGCCAAGGTCTACCCTACCTTGCAGCTTTTTCTGACAAGAGTTCTTTTCAGAACCAGGAGGAAGCAGGGATGGTCAAAAGCTGCAACACTATGTGCTGTGACAGATTAGCACATTACAACCATTTTGGACTGTTCTCTTAACATTTGAGTTCAAATCTAAAGTGGTCAACTTGTCTTTCATCTTTTTAAGACTCATAGAAAATGAATAGTGATAACAAATACAGTAAAACCTTGGATTGCAAGTAACTTGGTATGCAAGTATTTTGAAAGAGAAGCAAAACATTTTATTAAATTTTAACTTGATATACAAGCAAGGTCTTGCAATACAATTATATACCGTATACACACATCACACCATCATAACTGAGCCGATGGTTCTCTCTCTCTGACACTGCAGGAGTGTAGTGACTGTTTTAAACAAGCAAGATCTTCAATACAATTACATACAGTATTTTGTATTAAAGTTTTTGTGTTGTGGAGTTTCCATTATTTTTTATGGAGAAATTTGCTTTGCTATATGAATGTTTTGGATTGCAAGCATGTTTTCGGAACAAATTATGCTCGCAAACCAAGGTTTTACTGTATGTACTAATCAGCTATCATTTAGTAAAGGATTCCCAGATGTGTGGTCTGAACAAATGAAAAATTAAGATCATATGTACAATTAAAAATTTATGACTCATCTTACAGAAACTGTCCAAGGTGAAGTATACCAAATAAGAAAGACCACCACAAATATGTTCGCTATTATACATACAAGTCATTTCTCCGATAGCCTTCATAGTTTCAGTATGTGGTGGGTTTATATTATGTGAACTTGCAGCTCATTTTAAAAGAAAAACTACCTTAACCCTTTCTCCTTGAAAATTAGTACTGTATAAAGTAGTGCTGCCCGATTCAGGAAAAAAAAAATTTCAATTCCATTCGATTCATCCTACTGAATTGATTTTTCAATTCAATTCGATTTGATTTTCCTGCCCAATTGGGTGGTTTTTTTTTTTTTTTTTCAAACATCCTGGTGGGTTTATTTTATAGCCTCTTCACCCCTTTTGCCTTCTCCTAACCACATTGGCGCTGTGGTGTAAACAAAATAAACAAAAAAGAAAGACTTTTCCTCTCTGTTAAATCCCAGCTCACGTTTACGGTCTAACACCAGCTCTGGCAGGACACAAATTTCAAATCTGACACATTGTAATCACAAAATGGAAAATAAAATTAGTTTTTTTAACCTTTTGTTGTCTGGTCATTATTCAAATCTTGTTGGTCCCAGGCTCTGGTTGTCTTCTAATAACTTGCTTGCCAGGGTCTCCTTTCTTCTTTCTCTGTGTTAACCATCCATCTGCCATCTCTGTCCTCCCCTTCCGTTTCCCTTCCCTCCCCCAGAGGTCTGGCATCTTTCTTTTTTTTCATCTCTATCCACAGATCCACCTTTTCTTAACTACCCTTTCATACAGCATCTCTCCCTCCTTCCCCACCACCCCAGGGTCCACCATCTCTCCCTTTCTTTTCCCAACTACCCTCCTATCCCCCCTCCACACCATCCCTTGTGTCCAACTTCTCTCCCTTTCTGTTCCTTCCCTCCCTAAATCTCATTGTCCATCATCTCTCTCCCTCTCCTCTATTTTTAGACCCATTATTTCTTCTCCCCCAAAGTCCAGCATATGCACGTCTCTCTGAACCCTTTCCCTCCCTCCGTGTACTTCTACACCAGGGTCCCTTCCCCTGAAGGTTTGTCCCCCCCCCTAAAGGCCTGCACCTGCCCCCTGAAGGCCTGTATCCCCATCCCTAAAGGCCCTTCCCCCCTTGAAGGCCTGCCTGTCCCCCTGAAGGCCTATGCCACCATCCCTGGCCTGTCCCGCCTTTGAAGACCTGTCCCCCCCTTAAAGGCCTGTCCCCCCTTAAAGGCTTGTCCCCCCCCTTAAAGGCCTACACCCCCCTTGAAGGCCTGTCCCACCCCCTGAAGGACTGCCCCCCAAAAGACTGCATGCCCCCCCCCCCCCCCGGGAAGGCATCCTTGTTCCTCCTGGCCTCCCCTAACCGTTTACCTTATCGCTTCAGCCTGCAGCGAAGATCGTGGTTACAGTGTCTTTGCAAAGTGCTTTAAGCTGTTTCCTCCGCTGCGATCCTGCCTCTGACGTCAGAGGAGGGGTGGGACCACAGCAGAGGAAACAGCTCAAAGCACTGTGCAGAGGCTGTAACCACGATCTTCGGCTGCAGGCTGAAGCTATAAGGTAAATGGTTGGGGGAGGCCAGGGGGAACATGAAGGCCTTCCCAGGAGGAAGGGGGGGTGCGCAGTCTGAGGGGCACCGAGGGACCAATTTGCAGACCGGATATGCAATCAATAGAGCTTTGCTGTCTGCCAGGAGCCAGGATCCAAGATGTAACCGCCTGCCTGGACAGACTTATCAAGCCCCATGACCACTTCCCCATGCTTCCCATCCACGTTGGAATGAACGACAGTGCCAGGAACACCATGGAGAACATATCTGTAGACTTTGGAGCCCTGGGTGAGAAGCTGAAGAGGATGGAAGCACAGGTGGTCTTCTCCTCGATCCTCCCAGTGAGAGGCAAGGGGAGAGCCAGGGAGGATCGTATCCAGAGGACAAACAACTGGCTGCACAGATGGTGCAGGGAGATGAACTTCGGATTCCTGAACCATGGAGAGGCGCTGCAAGGACTACAGGGTCCTGATGGACTTCATCTGACCAGAAGGGGAAAGAACGTCTTTGGACACCGACTAGCCCGCCTACTTCTTAGGGCTTTAAACTAGGTAAGTTGGAGGAGGGTACCCACTCACGTGCTGGCGCAAGTAACCAACTTGGCGAGGTAAGTTGCCAATCCATTTCTGAGTCCGAGGTAAGTACACACAGCATTTCTGAGTCAGAGGTAAGTACACAAATTGCAAACAGTATTATAGGAGACCAATTAGCTCAAGCAGGAATATCTACACAGAGACATAGCAAACATAAGGTATAGAGGGCTATGTACATTAATGCCCACAGTTTGGGCAATAAGATTCTGGAATTAGAGACGGAAATGAGGAACGCCGACCTAGATGTGGTTGAGATATCCGAGACTTGGTTCACGGACTTCCATGGGTGGGATATGGCTATACCAGGATACAACTTACTTCGGCAGGACAGAGAGGGCAAAATGGGAGGAGGGGTAGCACTATACACTAAAGAGGACATCAAAGTTACCAAAATCGCAGATGTCAAGTACAACAGGGAATCCCTCTGGGTGAATTTGGCTAGGGGGAAGGACAAATACCTGTATCTTGGTGTAGTATACAGACCTCCAAGACAACAGGAGGACATGGATATAGAATTAGTCAAAGACATTGAGAATATCACTTTGCGTGGAGACACAGTTTTGTTAGGAGACTTCAATATGCCTGATGTGGATTGGAACACACTTTCCGCTACGACCAGCGGCAGCAGGAAGCTATTAACCTCTATAAAGGGAGCGAGACTCAGACAAATGGTATTAGAGCCCATTAGGGATCGGGCGATACTAGACCTAATACTCACCAATGGAGAAAGTGTCATAGAGGTCTTGGTAGGCAATACGTTGGCCTCCAGTGACCACAACATGATATGGTTCAACCTCAGGAAATGCTTCACTAAGTCAAGCACATCAACCAAGGTCCTCAACTTTAAGGGCACAAACTTCGAAAGCATGGGAGATTTCGTCCATCGGGCACTGCAAAACCATGCCGAAACAGATAATGTAGAGGTAATGAAATCAACCTTACACGAAGCAACCAACCGCTATGTCAAATCAGTAAGTAAACGGCGTAGAAACAATAGACCGCAGTGGTTCTCTGAGATCTCAGACCTCATAAAAAAGAAGAAAAGAGCGTTCATCCTCTACAAACTATCAGGGAAGCGAGAATCCAAGGAAGACTATCTGGCCAAGTCAAAAGCGGTCAAAATGGCAGTCAGGGAGGCCAAACTCTGAATGGAGGAGAACCTTTCGAAGAACATCAAGAAGGCCGATAAATCCTTCTTCCGGTATATTAGTGACAGAAAAAGAAACACAGATGGGATAGTACGCCTTAAGAAACCCGATGGGAACTATGTAGAATCGGACTCCGACAAAGCCAAACTTTTAAATGAATACTTCTGCTCGGTCTTCACTTGCGAGGCGCCGGGATCCGGCCCTCAGCTGCTGATGAGGGAAAACTCGGAAGACCCGTTTCAAAATTTCGAGTTTACGCCCAGCAGTGTCTATGAGGAGCTATCAAGACTCAAGGTGAACAAAGCTATGGGACCGGACAAACTACACCCCAGGGTGCTCAGGGAGTTGAGTGACGTCCTGGCGGAACCGTTATCCGCGCTCTTCAATCTTTCCCTAAGTACAAGAAGAGTCCCGTTGGATTGGAAAATGGCTAACGTCATTCCACTCCACAAAAAGGGATGCATGACGGAGGCTGAGAATTATAGACCGGTGAGTCTCACATCGATAGTGAGTAAACTTATGGAAACATTAATTAAACGCCAATTAGATACGATCCTGAACGAGGAGAATCTATGAGATCCCCATCAACATGGTTTTACGAAGGGAAGGTCCTGCCAATCAAATCTGATCAGCTTCTTTGACTGGGTAACAAGAAAGTTGGATTTAGGGGACTCCCTGGACGTCTTGTACTTGGACTTCAGCAAAGCGTTTGATAGCGTCCCACACCGTAGGTTATTGAGCAAGATGGGTTCGATGGGACTGGGTGAAACATTATCCGCATGGTTAGGGACTGGCTTAAAGGTAGACTTCAGAAGGTAGTGGTAAAAGGTACCCTCTCCGATACGACGGAGGTGATCAACGGAGTGCCGCAGGGCTCGGTCTTGGGCCCGATCCTATTTAACATCTTCGTAAGAGACTTGGCTGAGCGGCTTCAAGGTAAAATTACATTATTCGCCGATGATGCCAAACTATGCAACATAGTAGGCAACCGCACAACAGATGAAAGCACAGTGCCCGACAAAAGCTGAATGCCCGACAGTATGACGCAGGACCTACTCCTGCTGGAACATTGGTCAAAGACTTGGCAACTAAGTTTCAATGCCAAAAAATGCAAGGTCATGCACCTTGGCGGCAAAAATCCATGCAGGACTTACACCCTAAATGGTGAGATCCTAGCAAGGACTGTAGCAGAACGTGACTTGGGGGTGATTATTAGCGAAGACATGAAGACTGCCAATCAAGTGGAGAAAGCTTCATTCAGGGCTAGACAAATCATGGGCTGTATCCGTAGAAGTTTCGGCAGCCATAAGCCCGAGGTCATAATGCCGTTGTACAGATCCATGGCGAGACCCCATCTGGAATACTGTGTACAATTCTGGAGGCCGCATTATCAAAAAGATGTGCAGAGAGTTGAGTCGGTTCAGCGAATGGCCACCAGGATGGTCTCAGGACTCAAGGATCTCCCGTATGAGGAACGACTGGGTAAGTTGCAGCTGTACTCACTCGAGGAACGCAGAGAGAGGGAAGACATGATTGAGACGTTCAAATATGTCACGGGCCGTATCGGGGTGGAAGAGGATCTCTTTTTCCTTAAAGGACCCCCGGCAACAAGAGGGCATCCGTTGAAAATCAAGGGTGGGAAATTTCATGGCGACATCAGAAAATATTTCTTCACCGAAAAGGTGGTTGACCGCTGGAATAATCTTCCACAACAGTAATTGAGACCAGCAGCGTGCCAGATTTTATGAAAAGATGGGATTGGCATGTGGGATCTCTTTATGAAGGTAGTTAGGGGGTGGGCCATTAGTGTGGGCAGACTAGATGGGCCGTGGCCCTTTTCTGCCGTCATTTTCTATGTTTCTATGTTTCTTTCGGGGGGGGGGGGGCAGTCATTCGGGGAGGCCAGGAGGGAAGCCAGACAGCAGCACTTCCCGACTGACCTTCCCTCCTCACCCTCTTAAACAGGTGTGGCAGCGCTGCCGCTCCTGCTTTAGGGGGCGAGGGGAGAGGGTCCAAATCGGGAAGCTG
This sequence comes from Geotrypetes seraphini, assembly GCF_902459505.1. Taxonomy (NCBI): domain Eukaryota; kingdom Metazoa; phylum Chordata; class Amphibia; order Gymnophiona; family Dermophiidae; genus Geotrypetes; species Geotrypetes seraphini. Next base: position 345,156,401 of record NC_047086.1, on the reverse strand, counting down.
ATTTTTTAAAAATTTAAATAAATTTGAATTGATTCACCCGAAGTGAATCAGTGAACCGATTCGAATCGTGAATCGGGCAGCACTAGTACAAAGCATATAAAAGTGCCTGAGTATGTTGTAACTATTTCTGTAAGAGACTGGTGAGTGAAGGTGGCGAAAGGTGTTGGGAAAAAATAAAGCACATACTGTAGAAAGTCCTATGTAATCCACATTATATGTGAGCAACGTCTTGACAGTGGTTCAGGAATCAATTGTCTTCATTGCTAGGCCCGTGAGCCAATGGCGGACCTCCAAGACCTGTGTTTGATGGCCCACAGAGCCTTTCCAGAATATCATATCCCCCCCCCCCCAATACCCATTGTCGGGATCCAGCATTTTTTTACTCTTTTTGTTTCCAGTGCTGCACTCTTTGGGCCATGGACAGCAGGAGTGAAGTACACACACTACCTTCAGCAGCCCCGGAAGCCTTCCCTTTACTACACAGCTTCCTGTCCCCATGGTAGGAAGCCGTAGCAAAGGGAAAGCCTCTGGGGCCGCTAAAGGCAGCATGTTCACTCACTCTGCCCAAAGAGTGCAATGCTTGAAACAAAAAGGGTAAAAAAGCGCATGATTTGACTGGGGAAGGAGATAATACAGAGATGCTAGAATGTGGAAATGGGGAGGAAAAGGTAAGATGCCAGACCGCTATAGGAAGAAAGAAGATAAGGACAGTGATGCCAGATCACAGAATGGGGAAGGGAAGGAGAGAAGCAGAGCAGGGATGGAAGGGAAGGAGAGGAGAGAGACAGCAGACCCTAGGAAGTGGTGAAGAGAAGGAGGGAGAAAGAAGGGAGGTAGGGAAGGAAGGGGAGAAAGAGAGGATGCCAGATCACAGTTGGGGGAAGAGGAAAGAGAAGGAGGGAAGAAAAACCAGATCATGGGAAAATGGGAAGGGAAGAAGAGAGGAGGAGCACATGGATGTACGTAATTATTTCTTTCATAGGTACTATAGTTAGATTGTGAACCCGTTGGGACAGAGAGGAAAATTCAAAGTATCTGATTAGATTTTTGGCCATTACTTAAGTAAATTTTGTAAACTGCCTTGAATTCTTTGGGAGATTTAGCAATATATAAGATACCACATTAAATTAAAAATAAAAATGAGATGAGGGGAAGGGCAGAGAGGGAGGGAGGAGATGATGCACATTGATAGAGAGGAGAGGAAGGGCAGAGAGAGAGAGGGAAAACCCACATGGATGGAGAGGAAGGGCAGAGAAAGGGAAGAGATGGTGCACATGGATGGAGAGAAGGGGAAGACATGGATAAGTGATTGAAATATGTCAGTTTTGAAAATTTACATCTGCTGCTGCTACTATTATGAACTTCTGAAGCTACTATTTTATAAATTTATGAAATTACTTCACTGACCTTTGATGATTTCTTGATATGGATTTTTGTGGGGTTTTTCAAATACTTCTTTTCCTCCTTTTATTTCCTGATTGGATGCATGTTTGCACTTTATTTAAAACATTTAATTAATAATATTATTAATTAAATGTTTTAAATAAGGGCAATCATAATGTACTGGGCAGGGTCTGGTGCTAGACACCTATGAATTCCTGCCTGGGGCTTTTAGTCATTCGTAGGGATAATTGAGCCCGTACTGAAACCCCTTTATTTAATTTTGATAATTTCAGTGCAGCTGTCATCTTTGTTTAAAGGAAGAGTTTTACCAATTTTTCAGTAGAATGAGATGCCAGAATTCAAACATTATTGTTTTATGTTGTGTTGTAAAGTGAAACATCCTACTACATTTGGCACCAAATGTAAGGGGAGTTTTATTGGTTGGCCTAGGAATATTTTATATAAACAACTGTATTCTATATAAGTTACATTAAAAATGAATGTTGGAATGACATTAGATATACAATCATAATTTTAGTGGGTAGTTGAAACTAGCTGGATGTGGTATATAATCAGATATGGCCAATCAAAAATGGGGTTTACTGGAGTTGGGTCTGCTATGCACTTCAGGAGCTAACTAAATGGTTGGAGCTTGCTGTATGTTGCTGCTGGAGTTGCTGGAGCAGAGTCTGTTCATGCACAGCGAAGAGGCCCAGAACATTCCAACAGCAACAAGGCTGAGAAAAATGCTCATTTATAGAGGGAAGTGACATCACAGGATGGGAATGGAAAGGAATGATTTTATATCACTCAATGACCCTTATAGACAATATGAAGAAAGTAATGTGACAGTCAATTAATCTAATCCTGGAGGACCACCAGCCAAGTCAGGTTTTTAAGATAGCCTTAATGAATATGTATAGGGCAGATTTGCATGCCTGTCATCTCCATTATATGGAAATCTCTCTCATGCACATTCATTAGGGCTATCCCAAAAACCCAACTGACTAGTGGTTCTCCAGGAAGGGTTGGGAACCACTGAGCTAATCTAATCATGGTATTTCTATACTGCCTTTTCCCCTAAGCATAGGAAGTAGTTTACATAAGATTATAATAATAAATTTGAATTAAATGTCAATAAACTTTCTGAAATAAATGTGTCTTCAAATTTTTTCAGAACAATAGATAAATGAAGTTCTTGATAGACACAGGTAATATATTCCAGATGTGGGCAGCTCTATAAAAACATTTTCTAACATTTTCTTAGTATGAACTGCTTTAAAAGAAGAAAAAAAATTAACATATGATTTTGTGTCTGTCGATAAACTGCAAATCCCTTGGGAAGGGAAAGCTCACTAGAGAGAAATTCCTCTAGAATTAATCCTTAATCTTAAAAACAAAGTAAGCTGTCTTAAAATTTATCCTTGGCCTCAAAGGGAGCCAATTAAGCTTCCTAAAAAGGAGAGCAACACAGTCAAATTTAGTCCTATGAAAAAATCAAACGTGCATCCGTATTCTGGACCATCAGCAAAGTCCTCAAAGTTCCCTCGGCCACACTCCTATAAAAGGAGATACAATAATCAAGCTGTAATAAAATCAGATTGAACTAGAAGAACAAAATGTTTGTGATAAAAGAAAGAACAAACAGATCTTAACTGTCTCAGTTTTTAAAAAATCAACTCTTCATTAGATTACCGTATTTTTCGCTCCATAAGATGCACCTGACCATAAGACACACCTACCTCTAGAGGAGGAAAACCCAAGAAAAAAAATTCAGAACCAAATGGTGTGCCCTGTACCCTGTCCCCCATCTGGTGGTCTAGTAGTAGGCTGGGACAGGGTATAAGGCACATCTAATGGTAGGCACATCTAGTGGCAGCCAGCCAGCCAGCTCCCAAACCCCCAGCCAGTGCCAAGTCAGCCAGCCAGCCAGCCAGCCCCAACCAGCCAATCTACCCCCAAACCAGCCAGCCCCCAGCCAACCTCAAGCTAGCCCCAATCAACCTGGCCAGCTAGCCAGTCACAAGCCAGTCAGCCCAGCCCTAAGGTAAACAGCCAACCCATCCCCAATCAACCTGGCCAGCTAGCCAGTCACAAGCCAGTCAGCCAGCCCTAAGGTGAACAGCCAACCCATCCCGAGCCAGCCAGCCAATTCCAAGCCAGCCAACCAGCCTCCAGTCAACCCGGCTAGCCAGCCAGTTCCAAGCCAGCCAGGCAACCCAAAGGCAACCAGCCACCCACCCCAGGCCAGCCAACCAGTCCAAAGTCAGCCAGCCAGCCAGCCCAAAGGCAACCAGCCAACCCACCCCAAGCCAGCCTGCCAGCACCAGTCAAACCAGCCAACCAGTCCCAAGCCAGCCCACCCAAATGCAAAGGCAGGCATGCAGGTACCCCCCAGGTACCTTTTTTTTGTCATCCCGGCGGTTCAGCGTGCTTTCCGCACTCCTGCCTGGGTTCCGCTGCTCTTTTCCGGCAGCATCAACAGGAGGTAGGCACTTGCTTTTTGTGTGCCTGCTTGGTCCCTCCCTGCACTCCGAATGGCTGCCTTTCAGTTCTCGCAGGATGAGAACTGACAGGCAGCCATTCAGAGTATAGGGAGGGACCAAGCAGGCACGCAAAAGCAAGTGCCTGCCTCCTGCACCGCTGTGCTGCTGATGTTGCCAGAAGACATCAGAAGAATCCAGGCAGGAGCGCGGAAAGCACGCTGGACCACTGGGATGACAAAAGGAGATATGGGTTTTGTTTCGGGGTTTTTTCACATTCACTCAAGACGCATCCTGAACTTCCTGAAGCATACAAATATTATCAGCACTCCCAATGCATCCTAAAATGCACTGGGAGAGAGGCCTAAGATTCTGGTTGGCCCAGGTGCCTAAGCTCAGCAGAAACCCGATTCTCTAATCGGGGCCTGTGATATGGACGCCAGTTAATAATAATTATTATTTTATTTTTATATACCGCCAAAGCCATAGTAGTTCGAGGCGGTTTACAATAAGAAGAGCTGGTCAGTCAGCGAAAAAATAACAATGAAGTCTTTGAATACATGAATATTTGTAGGGAGGGAGATAGACAGAGTAAAAAAGTTACAATGTAGGAACATCAAGTACATATAAGTCAGTGGTCTCAAACTCAAACCATTTGCAGGGCCACATTTTGGATTTGTAGGTACTTGGAGGGCCTCAGAAAAAAAAATAGTTAATGTCTTATTAAAGAAATGACAATTTTGCATGAGATAAAACTCTTTATTTTATTTAATTCAATTTCTATCCCATCCTCCCAGTAACTCAGAATGGGTTACAAGGTTTATAGTTTATAAATCTTTCCTTTTGGCTAAGTCCTAATAATAATATTGTAATTTATAGCTAGAGACATAGGATCAAGAATCTTTTATTTTGCTTTTGTGATTATGATAAACATACTGAGGGCCTCAAAATAGTACCTGGCGGGCCGCATGTGGCCCCCGGGCCGCAAGTTTGAGACAAGTAGAATACAGGGATAAGGCTTTAAGAGTTCTTGGTTAGAGAATTGTGGTGTTAGGCAGGCTTAGGTGTCTGTCCGTGAGGACAGACGCGATTCTAAAAAAGCTACTTACGTGGCTTCTGAGTCTGGGTGTCCTATATAGAATCCAGCCCTTTGTGTTCACTATAGACAAAGCAACAATTAAATTAAACTCCGTTTGAATGAGCACAAATCTAGGATAGTTTACAAGCTCCTACTGTAGTTCATTGGTTATAAAAACCCCACAGTGTGACTAATTTGACATGGTATGTTATAGATCAGATTAATGTTGGGTGGGAGGGTGGCGAACTGCATAGATTTCTTAACTACGGTGAGCAGAGACAGATTTTTGAATTAAATGCCGTCAATCCTTTTGGACTGAACGCCGAATTAGAATGGATGATGTTATTATGAAAGTAGGAGTGTCTGTATGGGAGCTCTGTGATTGGTTGAATGAATTGAGAGTTTGATTTTTAAAGGGTGGATTGAGACTCCGCCGCCATATTAGAATTGCACGGAGATAGTGGTGTTATGCTCTAAATGGTGAAAAGTTATGTTCTGAAAATTCTCTTTGGATATGTTTATTACTATAGACACTAATGGTGCTTTAAGCAATACTGATAGTGTGTTTAACATTTTAGGGGATGCTCCTTGAGCCAGCTCCTTTCGAAACATGAATTCACGTCAGAGCTCCACTCAGTTTGTCAACTAAGATAAGTTATTTATTGGCTTTAGGCTGCATTATGTATAAGACTATTTATGAGCACATATAGAAGTGACTGATGAGGAGGCTGGCTACTGGAAGCTCAAACTTTACATGAAATATGATGTTCGAGTGTAGCTGCTGAGGTCATAGTTAGATGGAGATAAGTGCAATATAATATATAATTGAGACAAAGTTTAACATTTTTCATGATATGAGACTGTGGCGTTTGATATTGCTTACTGAGAGTGGCATTAAAAACACACAAACAAAAAAATGTCCCTTGGATTAATTTCTTCATAAGATTTCATACTTTTGGAGTCAGTTTTGAAGCAAGAATTGGTAAAATAATAAAACTTAAAGGCCTAATATGTTCAATACCCTAACTCCAAAGTGTGTTCTTCAGTGGTTAGACAGTCAAAAGTTGCACTTAAAAGACAAAATGAATAATGACACATCTGGCAGTGGTCTGGGATAGAATGTCATTTCTTTTTTAGTCTTTGCTTTTTATGTTTGATGATAAAACCTTCTGGTTTACCGAACAGTTTGTTCCATGACTCTTCTTAGGCTGTTGAACAAATGGGGTGCACTGTAAGATGCAAAGATTGTCTTCATAAGAATAGCCTTATTGGGTCAGACCAACGGTCCATCTAGCCCGGTATCCCATCTTCACAGAGCCCAATCCAATTCACAAGTACCTGGCAAAAACACAAAATAGTAGCAGCATTCCATGTCACCAATCCAGGGCAAGCAGTGGTTTCCCCCAGACTGTATCTATGAAATACCATTTTGTACTACAAAATAACGTGTGGACTGGCCTGGCCTTGTTGCTTTGTCTATAGTGAACACAAAGGGTCAGATTCTGTATATGACACCCGGTCTCAGAAGTCGCCTAAGCGGCTTTTGAGAATCGCATCTGCCCTCCTATGGGAGGGGGCTTAAGCGCCTGGGCCAATCAGGGCCTTAGGCCCCCTCCCCTTTGCATCCCATGATGCACCGGGAAGGCCTGTCATTCAGTGGAGGCAGGCCTGCTGGCTGCAGGGAGTAAGCTTCCCTCCAGCCGGCCAACTAAAGAAGGTATTGGTGGGGACCAGAGGATGTCTCGGGGGTGGGGTGGGAGGATTTCGGCAGAAGGGACTGGGTATCCCTCCTGCCGATGATCTTAGGGGGGGGTGTTCTGGCAGGAGGGACTGGGCATCCCTCCTGCTGGTGGATGTCTCGGCGGGGGTGGCGGCAGGAGAGATTGGACCCCCTCCTCCTGCCGTGGACACTCAAGGGAGGGGGGCGACTTCAGGGGTTCAGGCAGGAGGGACTTGGCATCTCTCCTGCTGGCAGTCTTCTTGCCGGGTGGGGGGGAGGTTGCTCCCTGCTGTGGCCGTTAAACTGATCGCAGCAGGGAGATTCCCTTGCCGGGATCACTTCAGCGGCCACGTCTATTTGAAATGTAACAGGCACCTATCGCAGCCTTAGGGAGACATCTAGGGACACCTAAGCTCACCTAAGGCCACTTCCGGATGAAACCACACCTAGCCTTGGGCAAGCTTAGGTGGCCCTATGCGCCTCCCTAGGCTCGCGAAGACGCCTACAATGTAGGCAGCTAACCTCGGGGTGTTAATTTTTTTTAATGTGCTGGTTAAACAGTGGTAGGCAATTCCAGTCCTCGAGAGCCGAAGCCAGGTCAGGTTTTCAGGATATCCACAATAAATATGCATGAGATAGATTTGAATCTCAAGGAGGCAGTGCATGCAAATCCATCTCATACATATTCATTGTGGATATCCTGAAAACCTGACCTGGCTCCGGCTCTCAAGAACTGGAATTGCCTACCCTGCTCTAGTGTAAACTCAAACTATTGTATGTTTTTTTTCAACATGGGCCCATATTCACTAACTGCCCGATCGAACCCAATCCGGGCAGGTCCAACTAATTCTGTACAGTTAAATATGCAGATGGGGGTGATCGGAGGAACGCACCCATCTGCCTGCCCGGATCGCTGGTGTGCGATCCCCGCGCATGTGTAGACCATCTGCTTTCCCTGCAGATGGTCTGCGCATACGTTTTGTGTCCGTTTGGTTTTTTTTCCGGACTCCCCATCGGTGACTCTCCCCCCTCTCCCCCCCACTAACAAGTCGGTCACCAGACTGCACAGACCTGCCGCTCCATGCTCCCCATGTTCTCGTAAGCCTCGGCTCGCTTTGCCATTTTTTTATTTTTTTAATTGAGCCCGTGGTTTTAACCCGCTTAAAGCCTGCGGGTTAAAACTATGAGCTTGCAGTGTGACATTCGGTCACTTTTTAATGAAAAATAATGCATTTTCACCCTTTAATTTTGCAGTCACAGGTGAGAGACCTTCCCCCCCAGACCAGAGCAGGGAAGCATTCGGGGCGAGCAAGTAGGAGATATTGCAGAGTAGGGTCGGAGAGATGTTTTCGACTGGTCCTCAGCAGTTGCTTCTTCAGTTGATCGGCCAGCCCAGTCGGATGTGAAATTCTGTGTTGTGAATTGCGTCCCTGCCTACTTTGCATGCGTTTCACCTCATTTGCATGCACGGATCGGAGGATGGTCGGCAGAAAGGTAAGTGAATCAGGCCAGAGAGAAATTTGGTCGCTAAGGGGTCGCAAACCGATCGGTTTGCTTTGTGAATCTAGCCTATGGTCACTTTCTAGACTCAACTGTGCTCAGCAGGTGACCAGAATTCTAAGGATGCAGGCAAAGTGTGATTACCAGCAGACCATATACTCTTTCAGACAAGTCTGTTAGCAGGATGCTTATTTTCTTAGCTTTCCTCATCAAATGTACAGGTAGTAATTTACTGATGTTTAATTTGCCTGGGAAATAAATGTTTACTACAAGTTCCATTACAATATACCGCAAAGTTGTAATTACTGCAAAATGCTGTTTGCTGTGCATTAACTGCTCGAAACAGGAAGTTTAAAAAAAAAATAAGACAGTGAAGAACGAGTTAAATTCCTGAGTGATGAACAGCAAAGGAAAGTGTAGCTTTCCTAAATATGTCTTGAGTTTTACAAGGGAGAAAATAACTTGTCTTAACCACAGTCTCTAAGCATGGTGTGATGCAAGTTAACAGTTTGCAAACATGTTGCCACTCTTTCATAAGCTCTTTTGTCATCCAGTTCAGAATGATGCCCCACTTCTGACATAGGTTCTTACAAATGCCACTTAACCCTTTCAGGACCAAGGGACATATTTGTCCCATAACTTTAAAATCCTATAAATTTTGATTGGGATAGTCTACAGTTCTAAATTTGATATGTACGGATTCCATATGATACTGCCTTTATGTAAACAAACTGGTTCCGACATTCATTCATTAGCGTCGTTGCCAGATTGACGAGAAGATTCACTTGCCACACTGTCCATAAGCCAGAAGTTTGATTTTTTTTAAAAAAAATAATGATATTTCACAAAAAAAATCAATTTTTTGGCATCTGCAAGCCCTTTTTACCATAAAAATGTCGTCAAAACCACAAAAATTGGCCTACGATCCTTATGGTCCTGAAAGGGTTAAACAGGTACAAAGAATCTATTCCAATCTCACTGCCATATCAGATACTTAATTGTACTTCAATTGAGCTATTTTATTGTACTTGCCAAGAGCATGCATTTGGAAAGGTCAAAATATTTAAGTTAAATACAAGGAAATTCACACCTTTATTTACAGTTTACCATAAAAGCACTTTAAGATGAATAACTATGCACTATATATAACTTCCAATATTAAACAGGTTTTAGAAAGTATCTTGTAAAAAAAAAAAAAAAAATTCCTTTGAGAATGTAATAAGAACAATATTAGAAAGAGTAAACAATACTACTTAATTAGACAGCAGTGGTACTAGTACAGTAGTTGAATAACATTGAATAAGACTGCACAGGGGTGACTCTATAATCAGGCGGCACTTTTCTGGAGTGACATCTTGTTGTCAGCCAGCCTACCTGCTCATCACTTCTCTCTACCACATTCAACTCCCCCCCCCCCCCCCAAGCAGGCATCTTTCCTTCCATTCACTCTCCCCACCTCCTCCCTCCCAACTCAGCATCTCCCCTTCCTTCCTCAACTCGTTCCCCCTTGAGTCTACCTTTAATTGCTCCAAAGGCTGTTGGGTGGCGGCACACATTGCCCTTCTGCCGCCGGCCCGTCTTCTCTCCACTGCAGCCTGCCTACTCTGACATAAATTCCCGTTTCAGCTAGGGTGGGCCAGCGGCACAGAGAAGATGTCAGGTCAGCAGCAGAAGGGTAGCATGTGTGAACTGCTGTCGCCACCCACCATCCTTTGGACAATTAAAGGTAGACTTGAGGTAGAGTGAAGTGGGGATTAAGGAAGGAGGAGATGCCAGATCACAGCCTGGTAGGTGGGAGAAAGTTTAAATGAAGAGATCAGGAGGCAGAAGGGAGGCCCTAGAAAGAAGATGGAGAGACATGTCAGACCTTATAAAGGAGAGATGTTAGATTTGAAGAGAAAGAGGGAGAGACCTCCGATTTTTGGAGGAGGCAGGGAAGGAAGAGATGAACTTGGGGAAGGGTAGAAGGAGAACAGGGAGAGATGTGGGAGATGCTAGAAGGGGACGAAGAAGAGCAGATGCGATGAAAGAGAGATGGACAGGAAAAGGCAGATGGAAGATGGACTTGGGGCAGGAAAGGGGGAGGGAGAAAGAGAGATGTCAGACTTGGAAGCCAATTGTAGCATCCGTGTTTAGGCTGGCAGGAATCCCCAAGCCACACCAGCTGAAAAATTCCTCCTCTGGCAGCCCAGAATGATCCCATGCTTGCTGCAGTTGGTAGAACTCTCTATGGGCTGTTGTTGCCCTGGCTTTTACTCATCTCTTATATATGCTCAGTTTTTTGCATGGAAAGTAGGGAGGAAGGCTGGTTTAGTGGTGACCCAGTTTTTGTGCACATGAAGAAGGGTGTTTTGGCAGTGACCCATAGAGAGTACCACCTGCTGCAGTGAGTATATGGGAGTGTTCTGAGCCACCAGAGCAGGACCTCTTTAGCTAGTGGGGCTTGGGGATCCCTGCCAGCTCAGGTATTAAAACTGAATTTGGGCTTATGGAAGTGGGGCAAAATAGTATGTGCCCACCCACTTTAGACTGAGGACCACCCATAATGGAATATCTGGCTATGCCCCTGGAGGGGGTGGAAGGGCAAGAAGGGCAAGAAGGAGAGAGGTTGGACTTGTAGGAGAGAGGGGGAAAGAGAGGATGAAAATGCTGGTTATAAAGATGGAACAAGGGACAAGGAAGGGAGATGCTAGGAATGGTAGATCAATGAGGAGGAAATCAATGGAAGGATTGTCAAGAAGATTAGTAAGAGGAGGATAGTGAGTATAGAGGATATAAATGTAGTAATGGGAAGCAGGTAAAAGAGAATAAGAGGAAGGAAAATGTGAGAGTTAGAAAATAAGAGGAGAAGATAGAATGTTGATAAGTAAATAAAAAGTGAAAAGGAACAGAGCAAGAGGGTGAAATTTGAGTGGACAAGCAGAAAAGACAAAAATGGAGAAGAAAACTTTCAGAGAAAGATCAGTATGTCAGACAGGTGTAGTGTTGTAATTTAACAAGACAAGAGGAGAGAGAAGAAATAAATGGTCAGCGACTGCTGGAAAAAGAATTAGAAGATAGAAAAGCAGAAAAAAGAAACTGGGACCAACGTGATGGATAAATAAAATACCCACACACACAAAAGTAGACAAAAAGGGGCAGATTCTTCAAACAGCGCCACTATCAGTGACCACCTACAAAAGTGCCGCCAATCATGTGACAACGCCATTTGCAGAATCATAACTTGTGTGAAAGCTAGGTAGGTACTGGAAATGTAGGCCAGAGGACCTACATTTTCAGTGCCAACCTTTCACGTGAACTGTGTCTACAGCGTCTAATGGCATTTCCGGCATTGGTCATGCGTAGCCATGCCTATTCAGCTGTCAGCACCGGTAGGTGCCTCTATAACCAAGATTACGGCGCCGCTTCAGAAGCACAGGTAGGGGGCTACATTTTTGGTTTTTAATAGGCTTTTAGGTAGGTTTTAAGTATGTGGGTCACTTATGTTAGGTGGGGGTACGCCACCTACCACCGCCTAGCTTAAAGTGCCATTTATAGAATAGGCCCCAAAATGTTTTATTTTGAATTAATTAACTGGAATAAGTTAGCTTTATGAATTATTCATTACAGATGTTTATGTATTATGTTCAATACAAAAGGAATTGCATTTATTTTTGTTTCTCCAGGAAGGCAATACATGCAGAGCTTAACTTCGTGGGGTTCCCAGTTCAATTTTTGTCATCATATTTAAATCTTCTTCCTCTACTGGCCTAGGCTTAACTGCTTTACAAAGTCATGCATGGTTAAATACAAACAGTGGGCCCAGGCCAGCAGAGGAGAAGTAGACTGAGGCACAGTTGCTTGTTTCTTTCTTATACCAAAAGTACACAAAAAACTGTGAAACAGATATGTTCTTGATGACAATGTTTAATGTCCATATAAGCTAAAACAAATCCAGATGGAAAACAATGTAATAAATCCAAGTTCATCCAAAGCACAAATCATTGATGTTTTCACAATCATCACTTTCACATTCATCTGTGTTGTATCACACATCCTTCATTAGAAGTGTTATTATTTACATATAGATACTATTCTGATTCTTTCTCTTTGTTCTCTAGATCTGTCTCCAACGTATTTTTCTAAATGATGGAAAAACATGCTTTCCCCTACATTCATCTTTGTTCCATTCCTCTGCAAGCTTTCATTCTCTGCTGATATTTTAGCAGCTCTATTGTAATGAGGCAAATGCACATTGGAATTGCTTTAGTATTATTTCAAGAGATTTTTTTTTAGAAGGTTCTACTTTTCAATCTCATCCATAAGTACAAAATTAGCATAGTAGTTGATAGAAGATAAAGACCTGAACAGTCCATCCAGTTTGCCCAACATTCACACTTGTTATCAATTAAACCATAACAAGAGCAGAACCAAGCTATAATTGGCAGATAACGCATCCTCTCACAGAGAAAATTGAGCCAATCAAAAGTGACAAAAATGATGTTCCTAAAACCAAGCCTCATTCTGGCAGTAATGCTACCAAAACCAAGCCTTATCTTGACACCAAAAAGTCAAAGCTCATTCTGACACCATTGAAACAGGCAACCTGAAAAAATAGCACTAAAAACAGCTATAATGTAAAGCACAACAGAGTTAGTGAAATAACAGCCTATAAAAAGCAAGCATAACTATCAATAATTCCCTCCAAATATGTATGTGTATCTCTATAATTGAATAGGAAAAAACAAAATCTTGCCAATTGCAAAGTACATCAATCGAGATCAAACAACAAATAAAAATAATTTTAAAAACTTATATAAAAAATGTTTGATTATAAGAATAGCTTGAAGAGGCAACAATAAAAATGGAAGGGAAGAAAAACAGCAAAAAAAAACCCCAAAAAAACAAATTACTGCAAAACAGCAATTATAAAAATGCACAAACTAGTGTTTAGTGAAAATATGCTCTTTGTTCTTCTTGAAGGAATAATAGATCACCACCTCTCCATTGAGGTTTGAAGGATTTGAAAACACAAACCATGTAGATTGCTAATTGAATGTCCCAGCTTATTCCAGTGTTTCACTGGTACTGCAGATCTCACATCTCCAGTGGTACAGCTACAATGATTCTGTTTTTAAGATGTTTAGTCCTACCAACATACAATAAAGAACATGGACAAATCATAATATAAACCACAAAGAGAGTATTGCAATTAGATGTGTGCTCTAACTTAAACAATTTTCCAGTCTGGGGGTGTCCTAATCTCTAAAGAATGTTTGCACTAACTACAGGACCGACATTTTTTATGACCCCCCCAAAACTGTCCTGAGTGGGTATATGTTGAAACATTGGGGGAGAACAGATGGCACTAAGTTATCCTTGTGTTGGAACTTGGAATCAGAGTGTTTCCCACATCCCCCTCATAGAATTCTGCCTGGCATTGTTTATTGGAAGCTTCTATACCGCTACTAATGACTGGGGAGTCAATTCTGAGCGGTTTGCATGAGCTTCAGTAATGGTGTTACAATACATGAAAACATCTGGGAAAACAAAAAATAAATCTCATAGATTACAGACAAAATTTTTAAACCGTCATTCCATCAAGTCCAAGCATAAGAGCCTGAAACTAACTAATATTTCAGTAAACAAATACAAAGAAATAGGATAATAAATCCAACATTTAAGGCGCTATATACTTAAACTTTCTGAAACTGATCTGAAATTGTTTTTTTACTTATCTGCTAAGAAAGCTGTCACATTTAATTAGTTACGTTCAGTGTTGCAATATTGAAATGTAGGGTCAATCATGTTAGCTGAAAGTCTTACACAGCCTGTTCAACAATCTGCCATCTTCTGCTGTTATTTAATACAATCTTCCAACAAGGAAATCTTGTTTTGCCCTTCTGGGCTGCTTCAGAGGACAAAAGCCTTTCAAGAGAAACTTAATCAACTGCTCAAAAATGGCAGCTCAACATTCTCTAACACTTCCTCCATATATCAGTTCCTATTTTTACAACATTAAAAGTTGATGGGTTGGAGAGTTTAAAGTTATAGCATTAGTAATAAGCATGGATATTTAAAGATGAATGTTGAAGTTGCAGATCTAAACATTTTTTCAAATCACTCCTTGTTCCTTGTTATTTTTATTTATTTATTAAAAAATTTATATACCACATAAAAACTATGCGGAAACCAAGCGCGTGCATGCAAAGGGTGGGAAGTCTCGGCTCCCTCCACGGATTTCTAGTCATAAAACTTAGCCTCAATAAAATATCCATTCCTTAAACATACGTTGACCGAACCCACATTACTAAGACTCCCAAACAGAACCTGAAGTTCAACCAACAGTAAAAAACAGAGACATACTCACAAGCTTGTTGTTAGGGCCGGTTGAAGCCAGTTAAAGCTAGTTGAGCAGCAGTAACAGAGCAGAATGTAGCAACTGTGGTCTTTTTTTTTTTTTTTTTTTACAGAGAAGGGAAAGAAGAAAAAAAATTGAGACCCAGTCAGACCCTCTAGCAATGGAGGGAGGGTGAGGCAGGGACCTGGGGGGGGCCCAGGTGTAACCCATAAAGCCGTCACCATTCAGCCGGACACCCCTGTCTCACTGAAGAGAAAATCTCAACAGGAGAAATAGCATTGCCAGCTCACTGAAGAGAAACCTCAACAGGAGAAAATAAAGTTCTAGTCACAGCCAGAATTCAGGAGCTAGTTGAATAGCGACCATTTCCTGCTGGGAGATAGAGAATACTGGAAATACAGGAGGAGTGCCAGCCAATGGGACCACCTGTTAATCAGTTTCTCTATCTCCGTCTGCTGGTAGATGTGTGCTATCCCCATTGGTCTCTGGATTCATCTGCTGCTGTTGCTAGAGAAAAATAATTTTACAAACCCTCTGGTTCAACCCTATGCAGCTTAAAAAATATCACTGCTCTGAGGGCATGGCTTGGCGCTGAAGCAGAATGGACGCATGATTTAACGGCTCTCTCCCTTATTATTACTTTTTTGCTAATTGACAGGATTTGCGTATATATAAAATGAGCATTTCAGGTGTATTTATAAAATGAATATCTTAAGAGTATAATATAAGAGTTTAGTGTAAATGGTGTCAGGAAAACAGAGTAAATTAGAGGCGGCTTTCACAGCAGGAGGTGCTAAAAGGCCTAAACCTGATCTGCACACACCATTAAAAACATCATAGGGACAGGATATTTCTGAACTTCTTGATCCTGTCATGTCAGAACGTCAAGTTATTAAAACTTTAATTCAAGAAAGTAAGTCTAAAATCTCTGCATTGCAGGCGGAGGTTGCAAACTTATCACAGCAGATGGTAATTTGTAATAAAAAAACAGAACATCTTGAGCAGCGCGTTTCTGCCATTGAGGATGGATATCAGTGCTGCCAGGAGACCGTAAAATACTCACGCAAATAAAGAAAGATTTAGAAGAAGCTAATAAAAGAAATCGGTGTAATGATGTGCGGATCTTGGGCCTCCCTGAGAGCAGAGTTTTCTAATGCCATAACATTTCAAGAGGAGTTTATACCCTGTTTATTAAATCTACAATTTAAATTTCCTTTTGAAATTGAAAGGGCTCATAAAATACCGAATCGGGTGGTGAATCTGTTACTGTCAAAGTCCTATGATTCCAACAGGGCCTGGAAATTCTTTCAGCACCAAAAAAATCAAAGAAATTTTAAATGGCAAGGGGCCAAGATCTCTGTGGTTCCAGACTTTGCAAAACAAACGCCTTGGGTGAGGAAGCAATTTTTGTCTAATCGTCATCAGCTTAAACAGCTAGGAGCTCAGTATGGGTTATTTTATCCAGCTGTAATGCGTGTTACTTTTCAAAACAGAACAACTAATTTTATAGATCCTAAAACGCTGCAGGATTTTTTTAATAACCATTTAGGCACTATGACTGTGAACTGATTATTGCTACTTGAACTGAATCAGACTGTTTTGGCTCATACTTACCTTATGACTTTAATGCCAATTTCAGTTTTTGTTGTGAAATTGGGTTCCATTTAACAAAATAAGCATTTATTATCCATTAGCAGAGAGGGGAACTGATACTTGTGTTCCTACGGCTTGAGATCAATGTTCACTATTGGAGACAGAGGGGTAGGGAAGTTGATTGGGGATATTTATGGGGGAGGAAAGTAAGTAATGACAGTTCTAGTGTGACTGGGGTTCTCTGGGGTGCGTGTGTCTGACAGGGGTTTAAATGTATGGGGATGAAAGTTGGGATGAAGTTTTCTATTATTTTAAAATCTTATGCCATTTAAAATATTTTCCTTAAATGTCAATGACCTCAACCATCGTATTAAATGTAAGAAAATGCTTACTTTCTTACGTGGCAGAGGAACGCCCAGGCGTGAGAAAGCCGCGATGGGCCTGTGTTGCTGACGATGTGGTTTGTTATAAGGTATTGTATTTCTGCCTCAGGGTTCGGATGGTGGAAAAGATGAAAGGGTCAGCAGGGAGAGAGGGGTGCAAAGCAGCGGGGAGGGGGGGGGATTAAAAAATGCTCCACAGGGGGGAAGGGAGGGATAGAAGCTGCAAGGGTTCTGCTGCACATGGGGATGGGAGGGAAGGGGGATGGATAGAAAGATACTGCACAAGGGGATGGCTGAGAGGGGAAGAAAGATGCTGCACATGTAGGAGAGAGAAAGGAAATAGGAAGAATTTGGGGTGGGGGAGAGAAAGGGAGAGATAATCATTGTACATGAAAAAAATAAGACCTCCCCGAAAATAAGACCTAGTGCCTTTTTTGGGCCCAAATTTAATATAAGACAGTGTCTTATTTTCGGGGAAACAGTAGATGGTAAATTTTTGGCCAAAGTTCTGACCCTCCATCTGGCTAAGGTATTACCTAATATAATAGGTATGCATCAAATGGGCTTTGTGTCTGGTAGGCATTCTTCTCACAATACCCGTCTAGCACTACAACTTATGTCCTTGGCTAAGACAATGGAAAAAGTAGCCTTCTCTGTGTCCTTGGATCCAGAGAAAGCATTTGACAGGGTAGAATGATCCTTTATGTATAAAGTGATGCAATGGTTTGGTATGGGTTCAGGTTTCATACATATGATTATTACATTATAAAGCCATCCCAGTACTAAAATAAGTATTAATAATGCTCTTACTGAAAAGTTTTATCTCTATCGAGGTGTCAGACAGGGATGCCTGCTCTCCCCACTACTCTTCTTTTGGCCATTCAGCAATCAAATAGTATTAAGGGAATATCTTACGGAAATAGTATGTATAAGATCTTGGCTTATGCCGATGATCTTTTATTATATCTTACGGAACCAGAAATTTCTGTACCAGCTTTACTACAGTTGATTGATGCCTTTGGAACCTTTTGGGGATATAAGATCAACTGGAGTAAATCTGAGGTATTACCTTTTAATGTTCATTGTGTGAAATCTCTATTAGATCCATATCCATTTATCTGGAAACCTAAGGGCATTAAATATTTAGGAGTAATGCTCTTGCAAACTGTGGGTGACACTATGTCAACTGATGAAAAATGTCTTCTTTCTAAAATACAAGAGTTGTGTGAGAAATGATGCCCTTTGCATCTATCTTGTTGGGGTAGGGTTCACACTGTGAAAATGATGATAGCTCCAGTGATACAGTACCATGGAGAGCATGTATTTTAAACTTCGTCACCCCCAACAATAAAGCATTGCAAAAATCCAATTTACAGATTTACCAAACTCTGTATTACTCTGTGTTTTGAAATAACACAAAGATAAGAGGTTTAGTGTAAACAGCACTCGCAGTTGGAAAAACAATGATCTCACCATCAATAAAATATGGGGCTGCATTGTTAAACGGGAATCCACATAGACCCTTAACAGTCTCATATTTCACAAAATAGGTAAAGTAATATCACCCACTTTAACTGTCTGTAACTGCACCCACAGTTGATTGTTCCCAATAAACATGATATCTGTCTTCTCCAAGTTCAAAACTAACTTGTTTCTGATCCATCCTCTGCCAATCTCTTTAATACACACAGCTAACTTTCCAGAAACCCACTCAGATCCTGCTTCCACTGGGGAAAAAACTGCACATCATCCACATAAATAAGGTAACATATACCCAACCTATCCAAGGACTGCCCTAAAGATGCCAAATATAAATAGCAGGGCTAATACTGCAGCCCCTGAGGAACTCCCTTCATCACTGGAGAGCTTGCTCCCCCACTTCTAAGCACAAACTTATGCCCCACTAACAATGAGCAAAACCAATCTAACACTTTCCCAATCACACCATCTTCACCCAACCTTACTAACAAAATCCCTACATCAGCAGTATCAAAGACTAATGAAACATCAAATGATACTAAACAAAACCTATTTGGCTATTTATTAAGTAGTGATTTGTATCATGAATCTATCAACATTGTCAGTTGCCTTTGAAATTCCTGATTTTGTAGATTGTTCTCAGATTATATTTTTAGTCTTCATTTACTATATTTTGCTATCCTTTGATATTAATATTGGAAGAAAGATATAAATCCTCTTGTATTAATGTTGATTGTAATTTTCCAGGATTTGCTGGTAATCTCTTATTTTAATTCACATAAAAGAAATATAACAATGGCTGAAATGTAATATCAACTATACACAATCATTACTTCAGTCTATTGGAACAAGGAAGTAATTGTATGATTCTTCAGTGTCTCTATATAATACAAGCTATACAGCCAGAACATTGATTATACTGCAGGATGCATGTTACCATATCCTTATCAACTGAATCTTTAGTTTGCTGTAACAGCATATTTCTGTCATTGTAAAGAGCATGCATGAAAGCCATCTTAACAACAGGGGCTGGATTTCCATATTATATCAGCTTCTCACTCAAATCCTTTACCTTTTTCTTATATTCTCGCCACATTAAACAAATTCTCCAATAACGTATAAATTGTAAAAAAGGAAGACTGTAAGGGAAAAAGATATTATGATCTGTTGGTTTTGAAAAACTGTAATACTGAAAGAATCATCACCAGTATAAAGAACCACAACATCCAAAAAAATAATTTGATGTCAATCATATTGTAAATCCCATTTGATATTAGGGTGACTTGCTAAAAAAACAAACAAACCAAAAACCCAAAAAAACACCCCCCCAAAAAAAAATCCAAGTTGCATCTCCATACCTGACCAGAAGCAAAAACTATCATCTATAAAACTAATCCATAATGGCACTTAATGAAACCAGCCAGAGGTATAAACCCAATTTCATTCAAATTTCTCCATCAACAGATTTGCTAATTAATGAGCAAACAATTCCAGAAATCTGTTGATATTTTCACATTGAAAATAGTTACTGAAAAGAGCTAGTTCAATCAATTGGATTAAAAAAAACCAACAATTCTAAAGGAACCACCATGGGTTTTGGGCGACTGTCCAAAAAGCTAACACCCATAGCGACCAGACCACAAACTACTTCTTCAGCACCTGTATGACATAGGAATTAGAGATTAAATATTGGATTAGTTCACTTTCTACTTTTCGACAGAACCTCCACAGTTATCTTTAAAGAGACTGCTTCCAATTCCATTTACATAGTAACATAGTAGATGACGGCAGATAAAGACCCGAATGGTCCATCCAGTCTGCCCAACCTGATTCAATTTAAATTTTTTAATTTTTTCTTCTTAGCTATTTCTGGGCAAGAATCCAAAGCTTTACCCGGTACTGTGCTTGGGTTCCAACTGCCGAAATCTCTGTTAAGACTTACTCCAGCCCATCTACTCCCTCCCAGCCATTGAAGCCCTCCCCAGCCCAACCTCCACCAAACGGCCATATACAGATACAGACCGTGCAAGTCTGCCCAGTACTGGCCTTAGTTCAATATTTAATATTATTTTCTGATTCTAAATCCTCTGTGTTCATCCCATGCTTCTTTGAACTCAGCCACAGTTTTACTCTCCACCACCTCTCTCAGTAGCGCATTCCAGGCATCCACCACCCTCTTCGTAAAGTAGAACTTCCTAACATTGCCCCTGAATCTACCACTCTTCAACCTCAAATTATGTCCTCTGGTTTTACCATTTTCCTTTCTCTGGAATAGATTATGTTCTACGTTAATACCCTTCAAATATTTGAACATCTGAATCATATCTCTCCTTTCCTCTAGGGTATACATATTCAGGGCTTCCAGTCTCTCCTCATATGTCTTCTGGCGCAAGCCTCCTATCATTTTCGTCGCCCTCCTCAAGTCTTCTTACGTCTTTCGCCAGATACGGTCTCCAAAATTGAACACAATACTCCAAGTGGGGCCTTACCAATGACCTGTACATGGACATCAACACCTTCTTCCTTCTACTGACTACGCCTCTCTTTATACAGCCCAGCATCCTTCTGGCAGCAGCCACTGCTTTGTCACACTGTTTTTTCACCTTTAGATCTTCGGACACTATCACCCCAAGGTCCCTCTCCCCGTCCGTGCATATCAGCTTCTCTCCTCCCAGCATATACGGTTCCTTCCTATTATTAATCCCCAAATGCATTACTCTGCATTTCTTTGCATTGAATTTTAGTTGCCAGGCATTAGACCATTCCTCTAACTTTTGCAGATCCTTTTTCATATTTTCCACTCCCTCTTCGGTGTCTACTCTGTTACAAATCTTGGTATCATCTGCAAAAAGGCACACTTTTCCTTCTAACCCTTCAGCAATGTCACTCACAAACATATTGAACAGGATTGGCCCCAGCACTGATCCCTGAGGGACTCCACTACTCACCTTTCCTTCCTTTGAGCGACTTCCATTAATCACCACCCTCTGGCATCTGTCCAACAGCCAGTTTCTGACCCAGTTCACCACTTTGGGTCCTAACTTCAGCCCTTCAAGTTTGTTCAACAGCCTCCTATGAGGAACTGTATCAAAGGCTTTGCTGAAATCCAAGTAAATTACATCTAGCATATGTCCTCGATC
Source organism: Geotrypetes seraphini (assembly GCF_902459505.1). Classification (NCBI taxonomy): domain Eukaryota; kingdom Metazoa; phylum Chordata; class Amphibia; order Gymnophiona; family Dermophiidae; genus Geotrypetes; species Geotrypetes seraphini. Next base: position 345,135,302 of record NC_047086.1, on the reverse strand, counting down.
CAGCTCTCTGGTCACCCAATCAAAAAATTAAATCAGGTTCGTTCGGCACGATTTACCTTTTGTAAAGCCATGTTGCCTCGGATCCTGTAACCCATTAGATTCAAGGAAGTACACTATCCTTTCTTTCAGCAAAACTTCCATTATTTTACCAACAACTGAAGTGAGGCTCACCGGCCTGTAGTTTCCTGCTTCATCCCTGTGACTTTTATGAATAGGGACCACATCCGCTCTCCTCCAATCCCCAGGAATCACTCCCGTCTCCAGAGATTTGTTGAACAAGTCTTTAATAGGACTCGCCAGAAACTCTCTGAGCTCCCTTAGTATCCTGGGATGGATCCCGTCTGGTCCCATCGCTTTGTCCACCTTCAGTTTTTCAAGTTGCTCATAAACACCCTCCTCCGTGAACGGCGCATAATCTACTCCATTTTCTCGTGTAACTTTGCCAGACAATCTTGGTCCTTCTCCAGGATTTTCTTCTGTGAACACAGAACAGAAGTATTTGTTTAGCACATTTGCTTTCTCCTCATCACTTTCCGCATATTGGTTCCCAGCATCTTTTAGCCTAGCAATTCCATTTTTCATCTTCCTCCTTTCACTAATATATCTGAAAAAATTTTTGTTTCCCTTTTTTACATTTTTAGCCATTTGTTCTTCCGCCTGTGCTTTCGCCAGACATATCTCTCTCTTGGCTTCTTTCAGTTTCACCCTGTAGTCCTTTCTGCTCTCCTCTTCTTGGTTTTTTTTATATTTTACGAACGCCAACTCTTTCGCCTTTATTTTCTTAGCCACTAGGTTGGAGAACCACATCGGCTTCCTTTTTCTCTTGTTTTTATTGATTTTCTTCACATAAATGTCCGTAGCCATTTTTATCGCTCCTTTCAGCTTAGACCACTGTCTTTCCACTTCTCTTATGGCCTCCCATCCTAACAGCTCTTTCTTCGGGTACTCTCCCATTGCATTAAAGTCCGTATGTTTGAAATCTAGGACTTTAAGTATCGTGCAGCTGCTCTCCACTTTAGCCGTTATATCAAACCAAACCATTTGATGATCGCTACTTCCCAGGTGAGCACCCACTCGAACATTAGAGATACTCTCTCCATTTGTGAGGACCAGATCCAATATCGCTTTTTCCCTTGTGGGTTCCGTCACCATTTGTCTGAGCAGAGTCTCTTGAAAGGCATCCACAATCTCCCTACTTCTTTCTGATTCTGCAAACGGAACATTCCAGTCCGCATCCGGGAGGTTGAAATCTCCCAACAGCAGAACCTCCTCTTTCCTTCCAAACTTTTGGATATCCACAATCAGATCCTTATTAATTTGCTGCGATTGAGTCGGAGGTCTAACATAAGAACATAAGAACATAAGCATTGCCTCTGCCGGGTCAGACCAGGGGTCCATCGTGCCCGGCAGTCCGCTCCCGCGGCGGCCCCCCAGGTCCATGACCTGAAAGTGTTCCCTACTTAACCTAAAATATCCATACCCTATTCGCTCAATGTCCTGTAAGGTAAACCTCTATCTGTACCCTGTAATCCCCTTCGCTTCCAGGAAGTCATCCAGTCCCTTTTTGAACCCCAGAATTGTACTCTGTCTTATCACCTCTCCGGGAAGCGCATTCCAGATGTCCACCACCCTCTGAGTGAAGAAGAACTTCCTTGCATTCGTTATGAATCTGTCTCCTCTCAGTTTTTCTGAATGACCTCTTGTTTTAGTTGTCCCTGCTAGTCTAAAGAATCTGTCCCTCTCCACCTTCTCTATGCCTTTCATGATTTTATAAGTCTTTATCATGTCCCCTCTCAGTCTCCGCTTCTCCAGGGTAAAGAGCCCCAGCCTGTCTAACCGTTCGGCATATGAAAGGTTCTCCATACCTTTTATCATCCTCATTGCCCTCCTCTGGACCCTCTCGAGTATTGCCATGTCCTTCTTGAGGTATGGCGACCAGTATTGGATGCAGTATTCCAGATGTGGGCGCACCATTGCTCGATACAGTGGTAGGATAACTTCCTTCGTTCTGGTAGTGATACCTTTCTTGATAATGCCCAACATTCTGTTCGCTTTTTTTGAGGCCGCTGCACATTGCGCCGCCGGCTTCATTGTGTTATCCACCAATACCCCCAGATCTTTTTCTTGGCTGCCTTCCCCGAGTACCCTCCCTCCCATCGCGTAGCTGTACATGGAGTTCCCCTTCCCTATGTGCAAGACCTTACATTTCTCCACATTGAAGCTTATCTGCCATTTTTTTGCCCACTCACTCAGTTTGTTCAGGTCGCTCTGCAGTTCTTTGCATTCCTCAACAGTTCTGACCCTGCTGGAGAGTTTTGTGTCATCCGCGAACTTGATAACTTCGCACTTTGTCCCCGTTTCTAGATCATTAATAAATATATTGAACAGCAGTGGTCCCAGCACTGACCCTTGCGGAACACCACTTGTGACCCCTATCCAGTCAGAGTAGTGCCCCTTTACTCCTACCCTTTGTTTCCTGTCCGCCAGCCAATTTTTGATCCATCTGTGCACGTCCCCTTCCACCCCGTGACTCCACAGTTTCTTCAGTAAGCGCTCATGGGGCACCTTGTCGAAGGCTTTTTGGAAATCTAGATATATAATGTCTACTGGGTCACCTTGGTCCAATTGCTTACTTATCCCCTCAAAGAAATGCAGTAGATTTGTCTGGCATGATCGGCCTTTACAGAAACCATGCTGGCTCGATCTCATCAGATTATTTTTTTCTATATGCTCATTGATACCTTCCCTGATCAGTGATTCGGCCATCTTCCCCGGAACAGAGGTTAAGCTCACTGGTCTGTAGTTTCCCGGGTCGCCTCTCGATCCTTTTTTGAAGATCGGTGTAACATTCGCTATCTTCCAGTCCTCCGGGATTACCCCTGTTCTCAAGGACAGGTTGCAAATATGCTGCAGTAGCTCTGCTGTTTCATCTCTGAGCTCTTTCAGTATTCTCGGGTGGATCCCGTCTGGGCCCGGAGCTTTGTCCGTTCTTAATCTATCTATCTGCCTGAGAACGTCTTCGAGGCTTACCTCCATGCATGATAATTTCCCCTCTTGATCTCCCCTGAAGATTTTTTCCAGTTCTGGCACACTGGATGTGTCCTCTATTGTAAAGACCGACGAGAAGAACTTGTTTAGCCTACCAGCCACTTCTTTTTCCTCTTTCACCACTCCCTTCCGGTCACCCTCATCCAGGGGCCCCACCTCCTCCCTCGCTGGCTGTTTCCCTTTCACATATCGGAAAAATGGTTTGAAATTTCTTGCTTTCTTGGCCAGTCTCTCCTCATACTCTTTCTTGGCTTTCCTGACTACTCGGTGACATTCTTTTTGATTCTTCCTGTGCTCTCTCCAATTTCCTTCAGTTTTATCTTTTTTCCACTTCCGAAATGATATTTTCTTGTCTCCTATCACCTTCTTTACTTCACTGGTTATCCATGCAGGGTCCCTCGTCTGATTCTTCTTGGAACCTTTCCTAAATCTTGGTATATATAGGTTTTGCGCCTTGTTTACTGTGTCCTTGAATAGGGACCAGGCTTGCTCCACAGTCCGAGTTTCCTTGGAGCTGTTTCTGAGCTTCTTTCTCACCATTTGTCTCATGGCATCATAGTTCCCTTTCTTGAAGTTAAATGTTGTTGCCTTGGTTCTCTTTCCCATAGGTAGTCCTACTTGCACTTTGAACTGAATCATGTTGTGGTCACTGGTTCCTAGTGGTCCCATGACCTCCACATCCTTTGCGGGTCCTTTCAGCCCATTGAGGATCAGATCCAGAATCGCTGATCCTCTCGTTGGTGCCTCGACAAGTTGTTCCATGAAGCAGTCCTGGACTGCCTCCAGGAACTCCGTTTCCCTTGCACATTTTGAAATTCCAAGACACCAGTCTATACCAGGATAGTTGAAATCTCCCATAACTATGGTGTTTGGGTTCTTGCATTCCCTTCTCAGCTCGGCTACCATTTCTGTATCCTCAGCTTCAGTTTGCCCAGGTGGACGGTAGAACAGTCCCATCTTTATCTCGGATCCGTTGCTTCCTGGTACTTTGATCCACAATGACTCCAGTTGGGCATTTGTCGCTGCTGTGTCCACATTGGTTGAGTGAATGGTATCCCTTATGTATAGTGCTATTCCTCCCCCTTTCTGGTAAGTCCTGTCTTTTCGGTAGAGTTTGTATCCTGGCAGTACTATGTCCCATTTGTTTTCCTCGTTCCACCATGTTTCCGTGATCCCTATGATGTCTAGTCTCTCATTATTGGCCATGACTTCTAGTTCCCCAATTTTGTTCTTTAGGCTCCTTGCATTAGTATACATGCAGTTCAACTCCTGGCATTTTCCCTTCCTTTCTATTTTCCCTTGCATTCCATTCTTCATTCTGTCCCCTTCCTGCCCTGCCAACTCCTGAGTATTGTCTCTTTTGTCCTCTCTTTGTGGTAGATTCCTATTGCCTTCCCCTTGTGGCGTGTCCCTATTGTCCTCCTCCTGTTCCTTCTCATCATCCAGTCCCATTTTGACTTCCCCTTTCAGCATGCTCATCCTTTCCCCTCTCGCTTCATCTGACTCCCTTGTTTGTTCATAGTCTGTTGCTTGCCACTTGTGTCTTCCCCGTAATCTTTCCCCTCAGTACCCTCACTGGATACTGTTTCCCGAACCGTCGATACCAGGTCGACTGTCGGCTTTCCCCTTCTCCTTAGTTTAAAGCTTGCTCTATCGTTCTTCTGACATTATTTGCTAGTTGTCTAGTTCCCGCCTTGCTCAGGTGTAGACCATCCTTCTTGAAAAGCTTGTTCTTTCCCCAGAACGTTGTCCAGTTCCTCACGAAGAGAAATCCCTCTTCCTCACACCATCTTCTCATCCATGCGTTAATTGATTGTAGCTCCGTCTGCCTCTTCGTTTCTGCCCTCGGTACTGGCAGGATCTCTGAGAAGGCTATCCTCTGGGTCCTCATCTTCAGTTTCCTTCCTAAGATCTTGAATTGTTCAGTCAGTGCATTCTTGCTGTAGTCCCTCCTGGTGACATCGTTCGTCCCGACGTGGACTATCACTGCTATCTCTTCCGTCTCTGCTCCTTCCAGGATTCTCTCAATCTTGTCAACGATGTCCTTTGTTCTCGCTCCTGGGAGACAGGTCACTAGCCGATCCTCTCTCCCTCCTGCTATGTGACTGTCAACGTGCCTCAGGATTGAGTCTCCCACCAGGATTGCAGATTTCCCTTCTTTCAGCCTCCGTGTCGGTCGCAGGTCTGTGTCCTTGGTGTTCTTCGTTTCTTCCAGCAAGGTTCCTCCGTGGGTATCCTCTACCTTGGTGTCAGATGTTTATTGTCCTCTGCTCTGTGTGTCTTCCTCATTTCCGTGCTCCTGTTCTTCCACTCTCCTGTAGGCATCCTCGATGAACCTCTCGAGCTCCCTGACCTGTTCCTCGATGTACCTCTCTCGCATGGGGTCTTCGGCTGTCTGGAAGGGGGCTTCGGAGATGTAGAGTCCCTCCAGTTCCTGGATCCTGAGCTTCAGTTGACTAACTTCTCTCTTCAAGCTCTCCATTTCCTGACATCGTCCGCACACATATGACTGTAGACTACACCCACATAGATAGAAGTTCCATCTTCTCTTTTCAGAGCAATCCATATCGCTTCTTCCTCTCCCCAGGTCCCTTGCATTTCGGTCACTTGGATATTGATCTTTACATAGAGAGCTACTCCTCCACCTTTTTGACCATCTCTGTCCTTCCTAAAAAGATTATATCCCGGTATGTTTGCATCCCATCCATGTGATTCACTGAACCATGTCTCTGTGACAGCGACAATATCTAGATCTGCCTCTAACATCAGGACTTGCAGATCATGAACTTTGTTGCTTAGACTGCGAGCATTTGTGGTCATCGCTTTCCAGCTATTTTTCAGCGATAATCTCCTTTCTCGTATGAATTTTTGTTTCGTTTCACTTTACGTTGCAATACTAAGAAATGAGTTGCTGATATTGCTTATGTTGCAGTCTTTACTACTATCACATCTTTTCTTTTGCCGGGGGTGGTCTCTATAATTGTCCTTCGTACATACACCACCCCCACCTTCTAGTTTAAATGCCTAGAAAAATATTGTCTAAATTTCTCTGCAAGGTTTCTTTTTCCTGCTATAGTAATATGTAGCCCATCAGTGCAATATAGCTTCTTGTCCTTCCATGTACAGTGGTGCCTCGCATAACGGCCGCCTCGCACAGCGGACGCTGCGCACAACGAACTTTATGTCTTGATCCGTATAACGTACTTCGTTTCACACAACGAAGTCGCCCGAGGCTGCATCCTTCCGCGCAGGCACTGCGCTTAACTGCCCTCTCTCCGCCTGGCTCCCTGTGCAGTGGCAGACCGTCGGCTCGCAGGGGCCCGGCGCCTACTGCTGATGCGTTGGGGGGGGCGGAGCTACTCTCGCCGCTTCCCCGATGCTAGAAAAAAAAAAATGTGTGGGATCGGGAAGTGATGCATGTTAGCAGATGGCTACAATGGAGCCCGATCCAAAAAACATGAGGTTGAACGCCGGGTTGTGAACCAGTTAGCTGCAGCCTGGGGACCAAAGACAGCCTATGAGCCTCTGGGGCTAGAATCAAAGAAAGCCCCAACACTGCGACTGGAAATTGTGGACAAAGACAGTAAAGGCAGGAAACTGAACATCCAGACCCCTTTACAACCTGAGAATTTGAGCTTCTTGGACAAGGGAGAGAGAAACAGCAAAGTTGTCCTTGATTTCTGAGCTCATAATTTGATTTCATAATAAAATATTCTCCCTTCCCTCCCATTCATACAAAAAAAAAAAAAATAAACAGTTAATTCCCAGTTTTTGCCGCTGAGACTCTGCCCTCTCTCACTGTATACAGTCGTCCTTTTAAGATAAACTCAATATTTTTTATATATCATGGCTTCTAAAAAAAGCAGGAAGGTGATTTCTGTTGAAATTAAACGGGAAATAATTAGAAGGAGTGAATGTGGGGTAAAACAGTGTGACCTCGTCAAAGAGTTTGGCCTCAGCAAATCCACCATTTTCACCATTTTGACAAATAAGGATGCAATCAAATCAGCCAACGTAGCCAAAGGAGTATCAAAACTATTTCATGAAAAACATAGGTCTTCAATCCACGAGGAAATGGAGAGGCTATTAGCAATTTGGATTAAGGACAGGCAGGTGAAAGGTGATGTAACAACCCAAGATATTATCTGTCACAAAGCCAAGAGAATTTATGACGATCTAAAGAAAAACGTCCCTGGAAGTAGCAGCAGTCAAGCTAATGAAGAAGAATTCAAAGCCAGCAGGGGGTGGTTTTTTAGATTTAAGAAAAGGTGTGGAATCCACAGCGTTACTATGCATGGTGAGGCTGGCAGTGCTGACAAGAAAGAAGCGGAAAAGTTCTCTATTAACTTTCAAAAATGTATTAAGGATGAAGGATACTGCCCACAACAAGTGTTCAATGCCGATGAAACGGGTCTTTTCTGGAAAAGAATGCCGAGCAGAACCTTCATTACAAAAGAGGAGAAGAAATTGCCAGGACACAAAGCCATGAAGGACAGACTTACCCTTATGTTTTCGTCTAATGCCAGCGGAGACCTCAAGATCAAACCTCTATTGGTTTATCACTCTGAAAATCCAAGAATTTTCAAGAAAAATAACGTTATTAAGTCCAAACTGCCCGTCCATTGGAAGTCCAATCAAAAAGCCTGGGTGACCCAAGTTATCTTCAACGAATGGATTCTGGAAATCTTTGCTCCTGCCGTGAAGAAATTCTTGCTGGAAAAAGAACTGCCGCTCAAAGCCCTTCTGATACTTGACAATGCCCCTGCTCACCCAAAAGACCTAGAGGAAATATTGCAGGAAAATTATCCTTTTATCAAGGTGCAGTATTTGCCACCAAACACCACATCCATTATTCAGCCAATGGATCAGCAAGTTATTGCGAACTTTAAAAAACTCTACACTAGAGCCCTCTTTAATAAGGTGTTTGAAGAATGCGAGTTTGGTGGAGACAATATGACTGTCCGAAAGTTTTGGAAGGAGAAATTTGATGTCCTTATGGCAATACGACTTATACAGAAGGCCTGGGAAGAAGTGTCACAAAGGACCCTAATGTCTGCTTGGAAGATGCTTGTGCCTTCGTGGACCCAGGAAGAAGCAGTAGTTGATGACACAGAAGTGGTGAAGGACATCATCACAGTGGCCCAAAGGTTGGAATTAGAGGTAGAGGAAGAGGATGTAGAGGAGCTTATTGAGGAACACGAAGAAGAGCTGACAACTGAAGAGCTCCAAGCACTTCTGGTCCAGCAACAGGACAATGCTCAAAGGGAAGCGTCATCTGATGACGAGGAGCAACAATCAAACAATCAACCAATCCCAAGTGCTGACATCAAGAACATCCTGGTCAAATGGAAAGCAGTTCAGGAGTTTACCAATGCCCACTATCCTGATTCAGCTGAAGCAAACAGGATCAACGATCTTTACTCCGATACTCTTGTCCGTTATTTCCGGCAGATGTTGGAGAAAAGAGAAAAACAAACGACTTTGGACAGGTTTTTCATGAAACCATTGGCCAAAAAGCAGAAAATGGATGAAGATGTGCAAGATTCGGTAGACTCTACTTAGTCTGTCTTTAAATTTAAAAAATGTGTGTTGTTTTAAAAAACAATTATGTTGTTAGATGTATCTAAATAAAAATAATAACCAAAAATTTATCTTTTTTTATGTCATCTTAGCATATTTTATGCTACAGAACGAATTATTTTTTTTAACATGTATTGTTATGGGAAAACGCGTTTCACATAACAAACTTTTCGCATAACAAACTTGCTCCTGGAACCAATTAAGTTCGTTGTGTGAGGCACCACTGTATTTCCCCATCCTCCTATGTACCTGAAGCCTTCTTGATGACACCAGGCTTTGAGCCATCTATTAAAGTCCTCTGTGTTTTTCACTCTTTGCTCTCCCAAGGCCAAGGTCACCAAATCAGGTGACTGAGCTCTTCCAGCCTAAATAGTGGATCACTGGGGATCCACTTCCTCCTCTGGTCTACCTCCTGAAGCAAGCCCTTGAGATCCTCTTCCTCTAGTTCCCACCTCTCCTCTAAAAACAGTAATACAATCAGTTGCAGGTTTGATCCCATACTCTGCTACCTAGATCTCTTAGGTTCATGGACCAGGACACCAGAGGCCCCTACATGGCCAGGATAGTACACTCTACACTAAGGAATTGACCTCCTGCCAGAGCCTGACAAACACAGTTAGAAATGACCTAGATTAACCATGGCCCTTGGACACCTCCTGCTCCTTTCCTCATCATTGCTGCCTCCTTAAGGTAGGAATATACCCATCCCTCCATGTCACAGACTATACAGTATGTTCCTCAGGCTGCACCACTGGGCTGGGAGTTGGAGTTCAGTGTGAGGAACCACACCACTACCATGATCCCCCTTCTGGAAGCATTCTGGGATCACCTGTGGGACAAGCATGGTACTGCCCATTGCATAAAGCGCAGTAGAAGCTGGTGATACAATTTAGTCGCTGGCTCCCAGAGGCCCTAAATCTTTTCCTACCCAGCATCCCTACTTTGCTGATGCAGGAAGAACTAGCTCTGGTCCCCCCCCCCCAAATCCTGGGCATGCACCCTCTGACAACTCGCTGAGGAAGAGATTCCAAGCCTGCTGCCCTGATAGGTTAATGCCTGCAAAATGGCCCAAGACACATTCTCTGCATACATACCAGTTTGTGTCTGTCTGCTTCAGTTTATTCTTCCTAGTCTTTTTTTTCCAATTATTTTTATTCCCAACAGCCAGAGTAATAAATCCTATGTCATATTTTTAAAATATGTACTACTGTTTGGGCACACCAAGGTGGGGATATGGGCCTCATCCCCTTTCTCCACTGGCAAGGTCCCACAAAGACCTCCACCAGCAAGCCTTGCTGAGTGAAAGTCCTTAGGCTAAGGCTCAGGGGTGCAGTATGTTGGACTCTTCCAGGCTCAACTGGGATAAGGACTATGGTACAAACTCCAGAAGCAACACCAAGAAATTTTACCAAAATGGATACAGGCTGTAGATTGTGCCCCAGGAGGCCTAAGCAAAAGGAAAACTACTCCACCATTTCAGCCTGTACCATCTGCTGGAGGTAGAAAAACGATGAAAGGCTGCAGATTGTACAATGTTTATTAAAATTTGATATCCCACTGAAGCTTACGACAGTTCTCAGCGGCTAACAGCTAAAATAAATACATGAAAAGGAAAGGAACTCCATAAAATACAGGAAAGAGCTATTCAATCACACACACACAAAAAAAATCTCAACATATGTCTCCATTTAAACCATCATAATAAAACTGGAAGTATCCATTTGCTCCAACTACATCTGCTGTTAGGGCAACACAACACAACACATCAGTCTGGACTGGTGCAGTAGGATGAAAAGAAAGCAAGGATTTCAAAAGCCATAACCAGAACCAACCATCCATGCGTTCTTTATAAAACTTACCACTTAAAAAGCCCATGTACAGGACTGTTATGAAAAGAAAATCACATACCTCATTTGATCTAACATCTAAACAAATTTATTAGCAGGCAACACACTTTCTGTTCATTGTAACAGAGATGAAAATACCGTATTTTTTAATTCCATAAGATGCACCTGACCATAAGACGCACCATAGATTTAGAGGAGGAATACAAGAAAAAAACCATTCTGAACCAAATTCCCCCTGCCAGGCTCTGCACCCTGTGCCCCCTCCCTGCCAGGCTCTGTACCTTGTCCCCCCTCTGGTGATCTAGTGGTAGGCAGGGACAGGGCACAGGGCAGGCAGGCCTAGTGACAGGCAGGCAGGTCCCATACCCCCCATGTACCCCCAGTACCTTAAATCATCCCCATACCCCCATGTAACTCCACAGTACCACAGTACCTTAAATCATCCCCCTTACTCCATACCCTTTTAAATACCCCCCCCCGTACCTTTTAAATCATACCCCCCAGGAACCTTTATTTATTTATTTTTTAAACCCGTACCTTTTAAAATTCTTCCTTCCCTCCCTCAACGGCTCCATACTATTTCCAGGCAGCAGTCGCACAAGTCAGGTGCACGGAGGTCAGGTGCGAGCTTTCCGCGTTCCCTCCTGGCCCTGTGCTGTTTTCTGAATGGCTGCTGGCAGTTCTCGCGAGAGTGCAGAAAGCTTGGTCCTGACCTCCTTGCTCCTGACTCGTGTGCCTGCTGCCTGGAAATAGTATGGAGTCATCAAGGGAGGGAAGGACAAATTTGAAAAGGTACACAGGTGTTTAAAAAAAAAAAAAAAAGGTACAGGAGGGGTATGATTAAGAAAGTACAGGGCCACCAGGCTACTTGAAAAAGGAAGGCGGTGTCGGCAGCAGGTGGGGTGTTTGCTTTAAAAAGGTGGTCCTGCAACAGCGGGCGGGCAGTGTTCAGAAAGGTAGTGCGGCTGCGTGGGGGAGGGATTTGTGCAACTATACGGGGGGGATACAAATTTTGTATCTTCGCTTCATAAGAGGCACCAAGATTTCCACTCACTTTTGGGTGGATAAAAGTGCATCTTATGGAGCAAAAAATACGGTAATTGAAAAACACAGCATATTGTTATTTGAAAGAAACTGATAGCTGATCACTTTCTAGAGCAATTGCAACAGTCAAAGCATGCTCATGACGTTTCCAAAAGTGTAAAGCATTTTTGCTCAGTGGAAAGTTTATTTCCCTTACCTGTGTACATAATGTAACTGATGTACAGAATCAATTGCCAACACCATTTCAGTCAAATAAAATCGAGCCATATCTTCAGGTAACCTGTCCTCAAACTTACTGAGCAGTGTCAGTAGGTCTCCACCAACATAGTAATCCATAACCAGGTACTAGGAGAAAAGAAAGGATCTGTTCATAGAAAATGCTTAAAAAAATTCAAGGATCTTCTGTAGGTCACAGCAGAAGGATATTTTATTTCCACCAGTGTATATCCCACACATTAAGTTATTAGAACAAGGCATAGAAAATGCATCATAAATCTGTAGCTATGTCAAGTACTACTTCTATTATTTTAGGCACTGGTAACTTTATGACTGTCTCCAAATGAAGTGTGTTATTTCTTCTAGCATGCAAGGATCTGGTGACTCTTAGCTATAAAGAACTTGAAACATTAACATCGACTGCACTCATTTCTTCAAATTTAGTCCGCTTAACTGAAAAAGGTACTGCTGATTAAGCACTAATTAACATCGACTGCACTCATTTCTTCAAATTTAGTCCGCTTAACTGAAAAAGGTACTGCTGATTAAGCACTATTTTTCAATATATTACCTTTATGTATGTATGCGGTGTGTGTACACACGTATATTTCTGTCACCTAGTAAATTTTGTGTTCGGTATTCTATTCTCTTCAAATTTTCTGGAGATATCAGAAATTTGAGGACTGACAAGTGTGTTTTTCCCCGATCCACATATGTAAGGATCATAAATGAATACGCATGCACACAAAGGTAGCATTTAATTCTTGTCTCTGGAATTCAGATTTTTATTTGACTGCAACTATCTTATTCAGTTCATCCTATTGGTTTTTATATCCTGGCTTATTGGCCACTTTTTCTATATTAATGCTTATAATTTTTTTTTTTTTTTTAAATAATCCTTGTGCTTTTTCCTTGTATTGTTTCTCTCAAATATTTTTCTATTTAAAAAAATAAAGAAAAATGAATCACAAACATACCCAGTCAATCCTTCTGTAAATATCACACAGTTCAAAACCAACACAAAAATATGGAACATAGTCATGGTCCAGGGATGGGCGGGGGGAGGAGGGGTTGGGTACGGTAGGGGCGGTGTGAATGGTTTGCCTGTTGACACGGAAGTTGGGTGAGTGTTGGGTGCTTGCTATGCGGACTGGGGTGTATGGTATGCTGTTTGATTGCCTCTGTTGGTGGGACATTGTGCCTTCATAAAAATGGATGAATGCACACATCACAGAGTCAGTTATTTTGCTTAATGTTAGATTTTTTGATGAAAATAAAATAATATCGCAAACCTTGGGAGTAAAGGATACCCAGGCACATCATACCAGTGACTATCTTCAGAAGTTAGTGGAGGATGATCTAGATTTTGAAATTAAAAAGGAACAGATTCTATGTATTGTGATAGATAATGCTTCTATGCTTCTAATATGTTGAGCACAATTGAGAAAATGAAGAAAGTAGATTAAGAAATTGACACACAGATATTAGAGGAAGACAGTTCTGCAAGTATTGGAGACAGTGAAAGCGAAAAGAATAGTGACATTTTGGACAATATTGTTGAAGAAGCATCTAAGCGTACTACTATTCAAAATATGCGTTGTGCTGTTCATACTCTGCAACTTGCAATAAGAGATGGATTGAAAGATCGTCATGCAACTACTCTAATTGGCAAATTGAGGCAAGTAACTGTTGAAGCCAGAGCCCCTAAAATAGATACCATTTTGAAAAGACGTGCAAGAAAAGGAGCTATTTTGGATCAAACAACACACTGGGGAAGCACTTATTTGATGGTAAAGCGTTTGCTTGAATTAAGACTTCCCTGAAGAACTGGACAATGAAAATATTTTATTAACCTAAAGCCAGCAAGCATAAGTAAAAGCACTGGAAAATCTACTTTCTAACCCCTTTACTGTCACCAAGAGTTTGCAATCTGAAGATTTAATACCTGGTAAATTCTTCTTGAAATGGAAGAGCTTGATATATTGCCTGAACAAAAGTGATATATTAACAAAAGTTAATAGCTGATGTCATTGTATCTTCAATTAAGAAAAGAGAGAATCTCTTACTGGATAATCAAATCTTGTTAGCTGAATGAGCCAAATGTTGAGCGATGACCAGACTGAAGGGATTACTACCTGAAACACTACCACAGGATGAAGCTATAAGCACTGGTAATTCAGGATCATCCTCTTCAAATGAAGAATTAGACTTTGATTCCTATTTGAGCAAAATGGAACTTTCAACAGTAAAGCGACGTCGCATATGCGTGAAATATAAACAACCCAAAAATGTCTAAATAAAGAGATTCCAGCAGGAATTTTTTTGAAAAGAAGCAGAAAAGTATGATTGCTCATCGAAACTGACTAGAAGAAACCATCCTTGTTTATCCCGAGATTATTAGTGATGTGGCTAGAACCATAACAGCAATGCCACCCACCCAAGTCAGTGTTGAAAGACTATTTTCAGCTCTAAAAATAATCAAGTCAGATTTAAAAGCTTCTTTGAAAGAGGATATGGCAGAAGCAATTCTGTTTCTTAGAAAAACACTACATTGAGTTAATTTTGGATTGCCTTTAACAGCTAGTCTACTCTACAACTATATTCCAAGTTTAATATATAAACTGTTTTAGGTTTTCCAGCTTATGTTTTTGTTCATGTAGTTAAGTTTTGTTTTAAAACTACCAAAGAATGTGGTTTATATTTTTAAACTGGTAAAGTTCCTGTTCCTGAATTTTATGCATGCTATGCTACTACTTTATAGCCACTTGATAAAAACAATAAAACAAAACCTTGTTTTCATTTTTTTGTCTTTTGTTTAAACTGGCCAATACAGTAGAGCATCAGTTTCCTAGCCAGTAGTTCTGTGGTTAAATGGTATGTATGTTCTTTGCTGAATCTAGACATCAAAATTCTGTCCAAAATCTTAGCTGATAGATTAGCGACCCTTCTCCCCGATGTGATTGCATCCACCCAAGTCGGCTTTGTACAGGGTAGACAAGCAGTACACAACGTACGTAAAGCATTGATAGCCTTAGCGCACACGCAATTCCATCACACTCCTATGCTTCTACTCAGTTTGGATGCGGCACAGGCGTTCGAGCAGGTCAATTGGATGTACCTCTTTGAAGTGTTAAATTGTATGGGGATATCTGGCTGGTTCGCCTCGGCATTACACACTTTATATTCCACTCCAACAGCAAGACTACTTGTCAGTGACATTATTACTGACCCAATACCTATTGAGAGGGGAACTCAACAGGGCTGTCCCCTGTCACCCCTCTTATTTCTATTGTACATCGAACCCTTTCTTCGCACAGTGTCTCAGGACCCCGACATAGTGGGTGTGGACTTCAGGACTCATTCACTCAAAGTGTTGGCCTTTGCAGATGACCTATTATTTTTGCTAACTGACCCCGCTCACTCTGTTCGATATTTATTGCAAGCGCTTGATGAATTCAACTTTTATTCGGGATTTACGTTGAACTACCAGAAATCTATGGCCCTAGCTAGCCCCCTGACACTACAACAGACCTGGAGCGGTCACTTCCCATTTACGTGGGCTCAGACTTCAATTCGCTATTTGGGGGTACAGATCCCCCGAGACCTTACGACCCTGTACACCAGCAATATCACCCCATTGCTTCAAGACACCTCACAACATCTACAGAATTGGTCCACTTTTCCCTTATCGGTGGCGGGCCGGGTAGCCCTTTTTAATTTGGTGCTCTTTCCCAAATGGTTATATCATTTTCAGGTTTTACCTCTGCTGTTGCCCCATGCCCATAACATTCGCTTAACGAAAGAGCTACAGCGTTTTCTATGGGGTGGTAAGCGACCACGTATGCCCTTGCTACGGATGTGTCTGCCCAGGGATAGGGGGGGCTATGGTTTATTAAATGTACGTTGGTATGCTATGGCTTGTCAGATGAGACATATTAATGATTGGTTTAGAGGCACATCTGATTTTTCTACTACACCACTGGAGTTATCTTTGCTGGCTCCGTTCCATGTGAGCTATTTTCTACATGTGGCGGATCTGAGGATGCATCCTTTGGTGTCTCACTACCCCATTTTTACGCCGGCCAGAAGGACATGGAGATGGGTCTGTAAAACAGCCAAATTGTCTTCTAGGGTGTCTTTATATTTGCCTATACTGGGCAATGGAGCTTTCCAGCTGGGCATGCAAAATGCCACCTTTCTTAAGTGGCAAGCACAAGGTCTACAATATCTTTTTCACCTGTTTTCGGAGGAAGGGAGCCTGGTCACATTTGCCGAGCTGCAACGGACTTTTGACCTACAGGCTAATGATCTCTTCGCCTATTACCAGATCCGTCACTATGTTCGGACCCTCCCAGTGGCTGCCCTTACTGAAGTCAGCAGGGAGGCACTTTCGGAACTCTTCAGCCTTTCAGCCCAACAGAGGATTCCTCTACGATTTCATATTGTGGGGATCTGGGATTGCCAACCAAGTACGAATCTTGATATATTAGCGACAGCGTGGGCTGAGGACTTGCATTGCCAGTTGACTGCTCAACAGTTACAACGGGTCCTGAAGAACATTCAGAAGGTGTCACCCAATATTACTCACTGGGAAATGCAATTGAAAATTGTTCTTAGACTTTACATTCCACCAGAACGTGCAGCCCGGATGGGGATTACTGCGTCGCATTCTTGCCCGAAATGCAATCAGGCTCACACATCTTTGAGTCACATGTTTTGGGCCTGCCCCGCAATCCAACAGTTTTGGAGACATCTTGGCCTATATACCACATCGCTTTGGGGAAGGCGATGGCTTCCGCAACCGAGGGCGTTATTTGGATTTTATAATATAGCCTCACCCAAACCCAGGGGAATGTCAGCATTTATCTCCAGAGCCCTTTTGATGGGGAAAAAAGCCATCCTCACCAACTGGCTCTCCCATGATCCCACATCATATGCACAATGGAGATCCCTAATGATAGTGCACGCAACACTGGAGAGACGCATGGTGGGAGACTTGACTCTTGGCCCGGGTCGCAAATTTTGTCAGGTGTGGGAGCACTTCTGGCAGGACCTCACACCGCGTGCTCGCAGTAGACTTTTGAATCTTTAAGATTTTATTCCCACACTCAGCTGTTGGACCGGCCATGGATTCTTGGGGAGGGGAGGGGAACTGATTATATTGTTGAAAATGTTATTTCCTGAATGGTACTACTGTTTGTATTTGCTTCTTACTGCTGGAATAATAAAAATCATTTAAACATAAATGGCGGGTATGTTGCCTTCCTTCAATCAATGTGTAAAATACATTAGCGTATTAAATACAGAGGAGTCGTGGGTACCAGAAACTGAGTTGGAGTCGAAGGATTTATTTACTGACTCCACAGCCCTGGTGACATATATAAAATTGGGCCCACTGAATATAGTAAATGAAGCAGCAGAATGTCATACAGAAAGGATAAGAAGCATTGGTGTCAGATTGCATAAGAGAACTTATATATGCAAGAACTCAAGGTTGACAAATCCTAAAACAACTAGACAGACCATTTTAATCCCTCATTTACTATGCTATTGTGGTATAATTCTCAATAATTTAAAAACAAATAAATCTATAAATGTACTTAGAATGTCTTCAAAAAGCCAATTAAATTTTAAGAGGTACCTTGATATCCTTGACTAAACTTGAATCTATTCAAAATTGATTTTATCCACTAGATAATTCCAAACTATTTTTAAATCCATTTGCTCTTGTATTTTCCTTTTGCCTTTCAATTTACAATCTTTTTCTAACAATTTAAGTAAAATTAGTAGAATTAAGTTCATTCAGAAGTTAAACTAAAGTGTTTTGTGTGTTTCCCATTAGTTACCAGCAAACAACAGCAAAAAACAGCATGTGATTATACCAAATGATCAATGAAAAATGTATAGCACACCAAACAATGAAGTTGGAAAAGTGAAGGAGAATGGGACATAAGATGACCGATGAGATTTGGTGATTTAACTTTGCCTCTCTCATGAAGCTTCATATACTGTGCCGTGATGCACTCAGGTCCTGTGGGAAGGAGAATGAGCATATGTTGTGTGGCAATATGACCTCTGCTAGCTCACAAGTCATCCTGAATAATTCACCCTTAAAAAGTACGTACCTTCCATTCCAGCCTTCTGAGACTTAAAGCACATAATTAACCAAGGAAGGAGAGCATATTTGTAACAGGAGGCCAAAAATAGAAAAACAATAAGGCATGCCTTCTTCAAACTCATATATCAAGCATAATAAAAACAGGACAATGTACAGACAGAAATCCGAAAATGAAGAATCGGCAGTTTTCATTTATTAAGCTATCCTGACCAGTTCTGTCAGGAAACACCTGAAAACCAGTTGCCAACAAAAAAGGTCTATAATTCTGCCATTTTCTGAAATAATATTTTGACTGCTGACGGACATGCTTAAAATAACTTTTTTGGCCCTGTGAAGAAAATCAATGCAGGATAAATCAGTATGTGGGAAAACAGCCAGGGAATATTGTACTTCATATTGAAGCACTCCTTTTAACAAAATCCAGTGCTTGCCATACAGTTTATACTGCATACAGTTTGCAAGCCTGCATGATAAATATAGCGCAAATCCAAAACTCTGGATGCTGGAAATCCAGACCATCTGAGAATCCGGACTCTCCATCCCAAATTTTTTCATATGTACGCAGGCACATCTTTCTCTATGGCTTCCTTCTCCTATCCAACGTCTCTCTCTGTCTTTCCCTATAACTTATCTCTTTTTGCTGCTGTTCTCAGCCTCCTAAATGCAGTTGTAAATAAGGGTTATCAGACGTCAAAGAAAACCCAGACATATCCTCTTTTTCAGACTGTCCGGGTGCCCGGATGTTTTTTAAAAAAATGGTGGAGTCTGTCCAGGTTTAGACAGCTCTTCCGACTCCCCCACCTCTTCCTCAGGTGGGCTACTGTAATTGAATCTTCGGGAAGCCGGCAGTAGCAACGAAGAGAGTCTGCCGCCACTGGCCTGCCCTGGAAGCTGCGTCTCTGCAAGTTCCACCTACATGGGAACAGGAAGTTGCTGCAGAGAGGCAGCTTCCGGGGCAGGCCGGCAGCAGCAGGCTCTCTTTGTTGCTACTGCCAGCTGCCCAAAGATTCAGTTACAGCAGCCAACCCGAGTAAGAGGTAGGTGGAGGGGTTGGGAGCTAGAGAAACGGCATGGAGGAAGGAAGGGAGGGAGGGGGCTGGAGAAACAGCATGAAGGTAGGGAGGGGGCTAGAGAAACAGCATGAAGGAAGGGAGAGGGCTGGAGAAACAGCATGAAGGAAGGGAAGGAGAGAGGATAGAAAAACAGCATGAAGGGAAGAAAGAGGGCTGGAGCAACAGCACAAAGGGAGGGAAGAAGGCTGGAGAAACAGCATAGAGGGAAGGAGGAAGAAGCATTATAGAAAGGAGAAAAGAGCATGGAGTAGGGTAGTGTTGGATGGGAGGGGGGAGACAGAAACAGTAGGAAAGTTGGAAGGAGAGAGGGGGGCACCAGGTTGGAGGTTGGAAGGGGAGAGAGAAGAGAGAAAGAACTTGAAGGTGCGAAGAGCTCACCTAAAATTGGGAGTTTGCAGTTTCTCAGTGTACAAAAGTCCAGTGCATTGAGAAGCAGCAAACTCTTATGCTAACAGCTACAATATCCAGCAAAAACACACTTAGAACCTATAAATCAAGCTTGTCAAGCTATTACAGAACTGAAAGCGATCAAACAACAACCCTGTCTATGAAGAAACAGCAATTCAATAATTATCACACTGAGATCTAGAATACCAATACATCATCACCTCCTAAGGGGAAAACAGCATAAGTTGCACTGCTACCAAAACAGATTCTCAACAAATACAGAATAAGTAACTAAAAATTAAAAATATAAATATGCAGACAAAATCTGAATCCCAGGAAGACAAACCTTCTATGCAGTAGAATACAGGAAAAATAGAAAACAAAATGCATTTCCTCTGTACTGTGTAAAATATGAGAAGAGATTCACATTCTCAAAGGTTACAAATTCTACTTACACTCCAGAACAAAATCAAAATGGCTTTGTATCTATTCTTTTTATCTGAACATTGATTATACATTTCTTTCAAATTCAATAAGACTATCAGTAGCATACCTAATATATTTGATGCCTGGGGGGGGTCAATCATTTTTAACACACACACCCCTTTTATATGAAAAAAAATATTTTTAGTAATAATCCATGAGTCACACAGCAAGGGTGTAACTAGGAAAATACAGCATCTTAAAACACTGCAGTGAGCACTAGAACATCAATACATCAACTGTAAAACTAAACAAGTCAGATTAGTACAGATTGATCCTGTACAGTCAATGCCAACAGAAAACCAGGTCTTTTTCATTCACCCTCGTCCAGAATGGAATAAGTAATCACAAACTAAAATTAGAAATATGTAGACAAAAGTTAAACTGAATCGCCAAGAAGCCAGACTCTACATACAGTGCAACACCACACAAACAGTGATGCATGCCCCCTAATACTGTGAAAATATAAAGATAGCAGATGTAAATTTGAAGGAAAATAAATGGCAAATAAGGGAAAGGAATTAAGACTTGTATACCTCCTTTTTGTAGTTATACAACCACACTCAAAGCAGTTTACATACAGGTACCAATTAGAATTTCCCTTTATGTCCCGGTGGGCTCACAATCAATCACCACTTTACAAATTAACAGACAGAAATAAAACAAAAGATGGAAAATAATGCCATTGGACTAGTACATTTTTCAGTTAGCTTTCAGATACCAAAACCACCTTCTTCAGGTCAGTACAGTATACTGCGGTTATGGTATTCCGTCCTGACCTGAGGAAGGGGATTTGGGGCTCTGAAAGTTAGTCAAAAATATATTAAAATTAGTCTAATAAAAAGATCTCCTTATTTCCATTTTCAATTTATACATGTTTACTCTTGTTGTCTCTAGTTTTTACTTTCCTCGTTCTCTTCACTCTCTTCCTTCCATCCAGCATCTGCTCTCTATCACTTCCCCTTCCATATGGTATCTGCTCTCTTTATCCCTTCCATAAACTGTCTACTCTCTCCCCTTCCATCCAGCCTGTGCCCTCTCTCTCATTTTTACATGATTCATTCCAGCTTCACCCCTCTGTTCATTTTTCTTTCTCCTTCTCTCGCCTCCTCCCATACTCTGGCATATGTCTCCTAATCTTCCTTCCTTCCTTCCCCCATCCCTTGGTGTGGCATCTGTCTCCTTCTCTTCCTCCTCCCCATCCAATCCTTCTCCTCTTTCCTCCCTCTAGGTCTGGTATCTCTATCTTCTCTTCCATCTCTCCTACCCCATCTTATGGTCTTGCCTCTCTCTTTCCCTCCCCTTCCCCAATTGTTGCATCTGTCTTCTTCCCCTCCATATATCCTCCCACCCCCATACACTGGCATCTCTCTCTTCATCCCTCCCCTCTCCTGTGGTCTGGCATCTCTCTTCTCTTCTTCTTTTCTTCCCTGCCCCTACCCCATGATCTGGCATCCCTGTCTCCTTCCATCTCTCCCTCTCTTCTCCATGCTCTGGCATCTCTCTCCTCTGCTTCCCTTTCCTCCACCCACCCCCCCAATGGTCTGGCATCTTTTTCTCCTCATTCTTCCCTTTTCTTTTCCAGCTCCTGCCAAATGATCTGGCATCTGTCTCCTTCCCTTCCATCTTTTTCATCTTCGCTGCTTCCCTCTCTTCTCCATGGCCTGGCATTTCTCTCTCATCTCCCCTTCCCTGGTAGTCCTTTCTTCCAATCTGGTGGATTTCTCCATCCCCTCCCTTCAACTGTATGCGACATTTCTCATACCTCTCTCTCTCTGCTGCTTGTAAGATTCAGACCACCAGTAGCGTTAAAGAGCTAATCGTGCTGCCTCTGGTGGACCTGGAAGCTTTCTCTCTGCTTCAGAGGCAGGTTGTTGCAGCAAAGGGAAAGCTTCCGGGGCCACCGACGGCAGTGTGATCAGATCATTAACACTACCGGTGGCCAGAAACTTACAGGCTTCAGAGCAGCAGAAACACTTCCGAGTAACTTGCTTTCAGAAAAAAAACTGAGGGGCAAAAGCAGCTCCCTGGGAAGGAGATGGAGTTCAAAAGATGATTGACAGCATTCTGCAAGCAATATGCGGATTCAGATGCAAAACCCTAGCGTACAGGACCACTAGACACATTGCACTAGAATATGTCTATCCATTTTTTGAAATGTCTGTATGCAAATGTCATTAGCCTAAGAAAAAAAAGATGGGAGAATTAGAATATATTGCACTAAATGAAAAGATAGATGATAATAGGCATCTCCGAGACCTGGTGGAAGGAAGATAACCAATGAGACACTGTCAAACTGGGGTACAAACTATATCGCAATGATTGGGTGGATCGAATTGGTGGAGGTGTAGTGTTATATGTTAAGGAGGGCTTTGAATCAAATGGACTAAAAATTCTACAGGAACCAAAACATACACCTTATAAACCCTATAGTAGAAATTCCATGTCTTAAAGAGAAAAGGATGGTGATAGGAGCATATTGCCCTGACCAGGATGAACAGATAGATGTTGAAATGTTATCAGAAATTAGGGAGGCTAACAAACAGGGTAACACAGAAATAGATAATTTCAACTACCCTGATATTGACTCATAACATCAGGGCTTGTTAGGGAGATAAAATTCCTTGATAAAATAAAGGTCTACTTTCTGGAGCAGCTGGTTCAGGAACCGACAAGAGGCGAAGCAATTCTAGATCTAGTTCTCAGTGTAGCGCATGAATTGGTCCTGAAAGTTATGGTGCCGGGGTCGCTTGGTAACAGTGATCATAACATGATCAGATTTTATATAATCCCTGGAGTAAGTTCACACAGGAAATCCATAACAATAGCATTTAACTTTAAAAAAGACGACTATGATATCATGAGGAGAATGGTAAAAAGAAACTTAGAGGAGCAACTTCAAAAGTCTAAAATTTACATCAAGCATGGAGCTTATTCAAAAATACCATCCTGGAAGCCCGGACTAGACTATTATAAAGATCAAAATGACAGAAGCATGGATTAATGAGACAAAGCCAACATGGATTTAGTCAAGGGAAATCTTGCCTCACCAATCTATTACATTTGTTTGAAGGGCTGAATGAACATGTGGATAAAGGTGAGCTGGTTGATACTGTATACTTGGATTTTCAAAAGGCATTTGACAAAGTACCTCATGAAGGACTTTTGAGGAAATTATAGTCATGGGATAGGAGGTAAAGTCCTATTAGAGGATTAAGAACTGACTGAAAGATAGAAAACAGAGAACAGTTTTAAATGGTCAATATTCTCAATGGAGAAGAGCAAATAGTGGGATTCCCCAGGGGTCTGTGCTGGGACCACTGCTTTTTAACATATGTATCAATGATGTAGAGATGGGAATAACTAGCAAGATAATTAAATTTGTTAATGACACAAAGTTTGTGCAAAGTTGACAAATCACAAGAGGACTATGAAAAATTGTAAGAGGACTTTATGAGACTGGGCATCAAAAAAGGCAGATGACATTTAATATGAGCAAATGCAAAGTGATACATGTAGGAAAGAAGAACCCTAACTATAGCTTTATGATGCAGGGTTCCATGTTAGAAGTCACCGCCGAAGAAAAGGATCTGGGTGTCATCATTGAGTATATGTTGAAACCCTTAATTCAATGTGTGGCGGCTAAGAAAGCAAATACAGGAAAGGAATAGAAAACAAAAATGAAAATGTTATAATGCCTTTGTATCACACTATGGTACTGCCACACCAGGAATACAGGTGCAATCACTGTTGCCATTTCTCAAAAAAAGAAATAGAGGAATTAAAAAAGGTTCAGAGAAGGGCAACAAAAATGAATGAAGGGATGGAATGACTTTCTTATGCGGAAAGGCTAACGCAGCTAGGGCTCTTCAACTTGGAGAAGAGACGGCTCGGGGTGATATGATAGAGGTCTATAAACTGCTGAATGGAGTGGAAAGGGTAGATGTGAATTGTTTGTTTACTCTTTCCAAAAATACTAGGACTAGGGAGTATGTAATAAAGCTACTAAGTACAGTCAAAGCGAGCCTCAGAAACCTGCAACAAACTACTAAATAGTAGATTTAAAACAAACTGAAGAAAATATTTCTTTAATCAATGTGTAATTAAACCCTCGAACTTATTGCCATAGAATGTGGTGAAAACAGTTAGCTTAGAAGGGTTTAAAAAAGATTTTGATAAATTTCCTAAAATTAAAGTCCATAAGTCATTATGGCTTGGGGAAATAAGCTTCTGTATAGCACCTATTAACATCAGTCTCTTTTGATAATGAGAGCATTCAATATATTAATTAGATAGTGGAACAACTCTTCCTTGTTCCACTTTCCATTCTCATTCATTTACTTTATATCATATTAGCACTGCTTTTAATGACCCTCAGAAACACCACCTGAGACTCATATCATTCATTGTCTTAGGTTTTAAGTGCTGTCTCCTCATCGGGGCATACTACCTAAGCAGTGCTTGCTCATTCTATGCTTTAATAAATAGATAAATAAATAAATAGTTCGGCTCTGGGTAATATTAAAGTGACTAGTGACTTATCTTATGTGGTCATCCTTCAGGGATAGCTTGGCCGACATGTTTCACCAAACGTTTTTTTCAAGGCTGTACTTCCTTTAACACGAATCCACACTACTCCTTGGGATCTTGCCAGGTACTTGTGACCTGTGTTGGGCGCTACTGGAAAAATGATACTAGGCCTGATGGACCTTCTTGTCTGTCCCAGTATGGCAACTCTTACATTCTTTTTTTTTTAATATTTAGATATTTATTGAAAATACTTTGTATGTTACAAATGACAGTCAATACACAGCATTCATTATCAATTGCGCCCCATCAACTGGATAGGTGCAAAAATACAAACATTTGAACCCCTCATTTTGTTTTTTGTTTTTTATAACAACAACATAATCCTGCCCCCTGCAATAATCTCAAGACACATTCCATTATTCTCATGCAAACCCAAGTGTTTCCCCTTAACTCCATTTCCCCTTCCACAGTTTCCCCCGTATCCCCCCCCTCCCAGTCCCCATATGTCTGGCAGACAACAAAACACGCAAGTTCGAGAGATCTCCTAGAGTGCCCGCAATATTCCTTCCAATCTATTCCATGTACATAAATACGGTATGTATATATGTCTCCTCTTTGCCAATGCTATTTCCATCTTACCAATTGATAACAATCGATTTACCCATGCAGTCTGTGATGGAGCTGCAGCGTTCTTCCAATGGTTGGCAATAAGACATTTCGCTGCTGCCAGACCCCATCTCAAAATTTTTGTTTGCCATGGTTTTTCTCTGTTATTATGTAGCCCCAAGAGACAGCTCTGAGGGGATATCTCCACACATTCACCCAAACATCCAGATAGTGTGTTAGTCACCGATAACCAAAATGGTTGAATGATCCTACATTCCCACCAAGTATGCATAAAGGTCCCCTCATGCAGACCACATCTCCAACAGAGTGCGGATGTGCCAGGGAACATTTTATGTAGTCGATCTGGAGTGTAGTACCATCTTGTTAAAACTTTATAAGCATTCTCCTGTAGTAGTGCACAGGAAGAGGCTTTATAGGTTTCCCTACAAATCGTTTCCCAATCTTTAACAGACATACGTATATCCAAGTCTCTCTCCCATTGTTTTCGGTACAGGAAAGTGGTTTGTGAGCAGCCCCTCCTGTACTGATAAATCACGGATAATGGTTTTGGAACTTTCTGAAGTAATAACCATAGATTTTCTATCGGTTCTTTATCTAAGTAAAATCTAGATCCCCAACCCTGCGCCACCATAAAGTGTCTTATTTGCAAATATGCATAATAGTCATCCTCTGTAATGTCGTATTTTTGCTGGATAGTGGTAAATGACATGATCCCATCCTCCCCCAGTAGATCTCTAAATTTTTTGATCCCTTTTTGAGACCACCGATAAAAGGCTCGGTTGTCTCGGCCTGCTGGAAATAATGATTCAGTGCTTATATTTGCCATAGAAGAGACCCTGGCCCCTCCACCCATCTGTTTACGCATTTGGATCCATAAGCGCGCCAAATGCTGCACAAAGGGGTTTGATATGCTCTGGACCCATCTACTCTGCGACCCGGAGGACCACTGCCTGTTTTTCAGAGGTTCCTCAGTGCTATATAACTGTTCCAATTGTATCCCACTTTTATATTCCCCTATTTCCCAGTCTAGCACTAATTTCAACTGTGCCGCTTGATAATACCACAACAAATTGGGTAATCCCCTCCCACCTACCTCCCTGGGTGCCCACAACAAGGATTGTGAGAGTCGTGGAGATTTACGTTGCCAAACAAAATTGCGTATTTCCTTTCCCAGTCTCTTTAACTCTCCCAGAGGGACCGCCAAAGGCAAAGTCTGGAATAGAAATAACAGCCTGGGTAACACATTCATTTTAATGATCGCTATCCTGCCCCACCAGGACACCCAAAGACTGTGCCACCTTTGTAAATCAGTTCTAATTTTGCGATAGATTGGCAAGTAATTCTTTTCATAAAGTTGTTGAAGATTCGACGGGATATAGATCCCCAGGTACCTGATTCCTTTCTCAGCCCATTTAAAGGGGAATTCATCTCGTATCGCGTTTACCTCGCTCTGTGTCAGAGTCAGGTTCAAAATTTCAGTTTTCTCCAGATTTACTTTGAATCCTGAAATCTTCCCATAATTCTCGAATGTCTGTAAGAGATGGGGTATGGATATCTCAGGTTTTCCCACATACAAGAGGATATCATCTGCAAACATCGCTATTCTGTGTTCTACTTCCCCAATAACAATCCCTACCAGAGATGTGTGACTTCTTATGGCCAACGCCAAGGGCTCAAGCGACACTGCAAACAGTAGTGGGGAGAGCGGACATCCCTGTCGAGTTCCCCTAAGGATAGGAAAAAAGTCCGTGTACGATTGATTTATCCGTAAACAGGCCCTAGGTGCAGCATAAAGGGCCCGAACCCACTTTCCAAACATGCCTCCCAGTCCCATCCTATCCATCACATCCCAAAGAAACCCCCAAATAACCCTATCAAATGCTTTCTCAGCATCCACTGATATCAAAACTGCTTTATCTTGGCCCCTGCCTGCTTCCCATAATATGTTTAAAGTTCTTCTAATATTATCGCTCACCTGTCTCCTCTGGATAAATCCCGCCTGATCTTGATGTATCAGTTTTGGTAGTACCTTTCCCAATCTTTGTGCTAGAACCTTAGCCAGGATCTTTGCATCTTGGTTCAATAGTGATATGGGTCTATATGATCCACATAGCAAAGGATCTCGCCCTGGCTTGGGTAACACAACCACCCCTGCCTCTCCCATTGTAGACGGTAACCCACCTCCCTCAGATAGCCCATTAGCCACTCTTACCAAAAGGGGTCCCAGTTGTTCCGAGAATTGTTTATAATATAGACTAGTGTACCCGTCTAGTCCCGGTGATTTTCCATTCTTCAACCCGTTTATCACCCCTGTGATCTCAGTAAGTTGAATCGGTTCCCTTAAATAACTCTTATCCTCATCTGATAATTCGGGTAGCTGTAGTGAGTCCAGAAAGGCAGTCTGTTTTCCCTTGTCCCAATTCTCCGGTTGTCCATATAG
This sequence comes from Geotrypetes seraphini, assembly GCF_902459505.1. Lineage (NCBI taxonomy): Eukaryota > Metazoa > Chordata > Amphibia > Gymnophiona > Dermophiidae > Geotrypetes > Geotrypetes seraphini. Next base: position 345,107,909 of record NC_047086.1, on the reverse strand, counting down.
CCCTGTATAGAAAGCTAGGAATTCTTTTTGTATCTCTGAGTCCGTCACCCTCACCGCCCCACTTACTCCTTTCTTAATTCTCGTTATGGTGCTCCGATTTTGTTTAATCTGTATATACCTAGCCAGTTGCGCGCTAGCTTTGTTACTATGTTCATAGATATTTAATTGAAATCTTTCGCGCGCTCGTTCTGTCTCTTCTACTTGAAGTTGATACAAGGCGTCCCTGATCCTTTGCAATTTGGCCAGTATGTGGGGTTCCCCCTTACTCTGATGTTGCAATTCCAATTTTGTTAACTGGGTCCTTAAATCTAGGAAGGCTCGGGCTCTCTGCTTTTTAAACCTAGCCCCCCATTTAATAAATTCTCCCCTAACTACCGCTTTTAGCGCATCCCATAGCACAGCATCTGATACCGCCCCAGTGTCATTCAGTATTAAGTATTCATCAATCACCGATTCCACAGCTGATATCACCAGAGGGGAACTCAACAGGGATTCATTAAGTTTCCAATATCTACCTCCACCCGTATCTACCATATCTTCACATTTTAACCACACTGGCGCATGGTCGGATACATGCATCGGTTCTATCTCCGCTGTCCGCAGTCCCCCTGCCTGGTTCCTATGTATCCATACCCCATCCAATCTCGTGTAGACATTCTGTGCATGAGAATAAAACGTATAGGATCTCTGGGTCCCATGCAACAATCGCCATCCATCTACGAGGCCAAGAGATCCCATTAACGCCCGAAGTGCTGCAGCTGGCTTTTGATGTGATCTACGCCCTCCCCCAGAATGGTCTACCCCCGGTTCTGGTGGGACGTTAAAGTCTCCCCCCAGGTATATCGCTCCCTTTACAAACCTTCCCAGTTTTCCTCTCAATTTGTGATAATAGGTCTCTTGGCCCGCATTAGGCCCATAAACATTGATAATGGTCAAAGGTCGGCCCTGTAGAACCCCTTGAATTGCCAAACACCTGCCCTCTTCATCCCGATATTCCTTTTCCACCTGTAGGCCTAGGCCCTTTCTCACCATAATTGCCAAGCCCCCCGCCCTTTTTGATCCTCCCTCGCCCTGATGGGTCCAGAGCATATCAAACTTCGGCCTCTGAATCAAAGACACATCCCGTGGTCTCAAGTGCGTCTCTTGGAGAAGACAAATATCCCATTTCATCCTATAGAGTTCCCGGAACACTATGCTTCTTTTACCCGGGCTATTAAGCCCATTTACATTCCATGATCCTATGACCAACCCCGGGTCCTTCCCCAGAGACCTCCCAGCCTTCATATTTCCCCGTCCGTCAGAATCCATACCCCCATCTTTACCCCTCCCCCCACCCCCCCTCCAGTTAGCTGATTCACCTATTTTCGAATCAGCCATATTGAGAAGTGAGTCACACCAATAAGGCCCATTAATACCCCTCATTCTCTGCTTAACCCCATCACGCACATTGTCATACTCACATTCATCCGCAGAAAAACCATACGCTCGTTAAGTACCTCAGTCACATCCAGATATATAGATAAACACAATTATCAACATGGTACCACTGCCCACATCAGTGGATCAACTTTGTCCACCATTACTCTCCCATCAGTGCTCATCCAATGGGACAGCAATGAGCACAGAGTAGGACAGTAAGGAGCACAGAGGCAACTCTTAACAAAGATGCCCCCCTCTCCCCCAGTCCATTGAATACCAAGTGTAAATGTCTATGTAGCGGTCCAAACTCCGCCTCAGGTAGCTGATGTCGATGGTCGGACTTCTTCAGCAATGCTCAGAGAGTCCCCTTCCCCCGTTCCCAGCAGCAAGTCCTTTCGATTTCCTTCCGAAAAGTCAGACGGTCGCCTGCATCCAAATTCTTTCAGTGCTATCCATGCATCCGGTACTGTGTCCACCTTCCTGTGTGTCCCATTTATGGTGAATTGTAATCCAAAGGGGAAGAGCCACCGATATCTGTATCCTTCAGCTCGCAATAGTTGAGTGATTTCTCGAAAGGCTCTGCGCTTCTGTAGCGTTGCAAGGGCCAGGTCTTGATACACCCCTATTTTCAACCCCTGCCATACAAAGTCAGGGCGGCGTCGTGCTGCTTGTAAGATTTTCTCTTTCAGTTGAAAATCACTGAAACAAGCTATTATATCTCGATTGCCTGGTCCCTTCAATTGTCCCAGACTTCTATGCACTCTCTGCAGTTCAATCATGGGTGTTTCCTTGGATCCCTCGTCTGCAAGTAGCATTTTGCAGTAGTCAATCACCACTTCCCGTGCATCTTTATATCTCTCCAAGTCTGGAACCCCCTTGAAGCGCAGATTATTCCTCCTGGAACGATTTTCCAGGTCTTCCACCTGTTTCTTTAAGTCCTCTAATTGCGCTACCGCTGAATCTACTGCTGTTGTATTTTCCTCCATCGACGTCTCCACATGGCCTAGCGTTCCCTCCGCCACAAGAAGTCTGTTGTTTAGTTCGCTCACCTCTGCCCGTAGCTCCCCCAGCGCCGCTTTGACATCCGTCCGCAGCCCCACCATTTCTGCCTTCAAATCTCTGAACCATGATTCAATTTTCCCCTCTATATGATGTTCCGTGTCCGAGGCATTATTGTGGGGACTTTCAGACAGTAAAGTTACTTTCGGTTCCGCCATCTTGGGCGACGCCTTCGGGGAGCTGGGAGCTTGCGATCGGGTTTTTACCGTCTTGGCGCTCGTAAATTGAAATTTCTCCAATCTCCTCCGACTCGCCATATAATCCGCGCTGCTGGTTCTCAGCGGGTGTCGCGCTCCGCGTCCCGGGAAGCAGTTTATAGTTCTGAAACCGCGAGCCCCATCAGAGCTCCGAAATTAAGCGGCCATCTACCGGGGTGACGTCACTTCCTCCAACTCTTACATTCTTAACAGGTATAGTGTGCTCACAACTTTTCTTTTCTTTTCCATTATTATATCTTCGCATATAGGGCCTCTTTCAAGCCAAATAGCAAGGGCTATTGTAGTGAATGCACCAAAGCCATTAGGGATTGAATGGGCTTTACTGTATTTGCCACGCGGCATTCACTACCAAGACTTGATAAAATAGGACCTTAATACAATAAACAAAATGAAGGAGTCCTACCAGCCTAGAGTAATCAGTGTCATCCTCGTTCCTCCTCGATGCCCCAAGAGGCTTCCAAGGGTTCTGGTGTGCCTCTTAGGGCATGCCCTTTAGCTTCACAACGCAAGCAAGGCCTCTTTTTATGTAGATCTTTCGACACCCTAAAATGACATCAGACCCTGCCACAGGGGTGGGAGGCACACTCGATCCAGAACAGGCTGATGGAAAAAAATAGCCCCAGCACTTTGGCACCTGGTAGATCACTACTAGCTCCTCCTCCTCCTCTTCTAGTAAGCTGCCAAATGTGGTGCCCTAAAATGATGTTACACAACCACAGGGGAGTGAGGGGATACCCAGGACAAGTTGATGGAAAAAAACTGTTCCCAGCACTCTCGCGCCTGCTAGGTCATTCCAAGCTTCTCCTCCTCCCTATAACAGTGTTTCTTTTCTACTGTTGTGGTATCCCCCCCCACCACCACCACCTATACATTTATTCCTTAGATGTAATTGATAATATCCCCATCATATATCATTTTTCCCGCCTTTCCACTAGCACATATATACTAAGGGCACTTGTAGAAAAATGCATATGTCAAAAAGATATATGTATGGAATATATGAGGTAAATAACGGATACCCACGATTAACTGCATTAAACTTACATTTATTTTCTAGAGTGCCCTCTGTGAAGATGATTCTTGAAATGTTGATTTAAGAATATAAAATGTGCCAATTTGGAACAAACCAAAGGGTCATCAAGCCAGCATCCTGTTTCAGACAGTGGCAAATATAGGTCACCAGTGAGTTTGCCCAGTAGAAGACAGAGCTATCATGCATACATATACTTTACAGAAATCAATCAACAAAACCAAAATTATAAATCTGCAACATAACAAAATAATGATCCTTACTAAATAGTGCTCATCCTGGAAAGCATAGTGCAATGCTGTAATCCACTGATTATCTCCATTCACTAGAACATCCCTTTCTTCTCGGAAGCAGGCTGTCTGTAGAGAACAAATCAGTACTGCCGTTAGAAAACATATAATAATGGAATAAATTTACCCAAAACTTTAGAAAATGCTCTAAACCAGAGGTTCCCAACCCTGTCCTGGAGGACCACCAGCCAGTCAGGTTTTCAGGATAGCCTTAATGAATATGCATGGAGAAGATTTGCATACCTATCAACTCCATTATATGCAAATCTCTCTCATGCATATTCATTAGGGTATCCCAAAAACCTGACTGGCTGGTGGTCCTCCAGGACAGGGTTGGGAACCACTGTTCTAAACCATTGGTAAGATGCAGACAATAAGTACCCTGTATTGGACTATATGTCATTTTATTCATATACTGTACTACTATTCTACTATTCTAATTGTAAAGTTCTGAACAACAGTCAGTATAACACAATACAACAATAAGTTTAAACAGTAATTAATAAAAAGCACTATTATATACACAAGATATAACTTTATAACAGGCTTCCTAACATGGCTGATATAGCACAGTTACTTACTGTTAACAGGTGTTATCCAGGGACAGCAGGCAGATATTCTCACATATGGGTGATGTCACCCACAGAGCCTGGTTTGGACAGTGAACTGTCACTTTAAATTTTTTTAAAGTGCTTGCGACTATCCGCACCGTGCAAGCGTGACTGCCTTCCTGCCCGTAGAGGCTCGAGGTACTTCAGTTCCGTAAGCAAGCTAAGAAGCCAACCAGGGGAGGAGGGTGGGATGTGAGAATATCTGCCTGCTGTCCTTGGATAACATCTGTTACGGTAAGTAACTGTGCTTTATCCTAGGACAAGCAGGCAGCATATTCTCACATATGGGACTTCATAGCTTACTACAATGGGATTGAGGGAGAGTTGGCCATTAAGAGAATAAATTTTGTAACACTTTTTTGCCATCCTATCTGGAATAGGATTCTAGACAGTAATGAGAGATGAACTGAGGACCAAGTAGCTGCTTTGCAGATTTCATCAATGGGAGTGAAACGCAATAATACAACTGAAGCTGCCATAGCTCGGACCTTATGTGCTGTTACATGACCCCCGAGTTGCAGAAGCACTTGACTTTCAAGTTTGTGGCTGAAGCCATCAAGTCTATCATTGGCCTGCCCCAACAATGCACAATGAGACGAAACACTCTCTATGAGAGAAACCACTCTCCCAGGTCCAATGAGCACCCCAGCCTGAAAAACTGGCATTGGTCATGAGAGTAATCCACTCCGTGATCTGAAGAGGCATGCCCAGTATCAGAGCTTTTCCCCGAATCCACCAGCATAGGCTGCTCCATGCTGGTTCTGTCCAGGGAAGGGACGTCTGAAGGGGATAATGCTGAGGGGACCACCGAGATAGGAGAATCTTGCAGAGGCCGCATGTACATCCTGGCCCAGGGCACAACCTTCAAGGAGTCCGCCATGGACTCCAATACTTGAAGGTAATGCTAAGCAGTGGGGTTCGGAAGCACTAAGGGATCCGTGACCTGTTTCTAGAGCCTCTTGCCAAAAAGCATTTGTTCCTTAAAAGTGAGTTTGCTTAGGATCGTCTTAGAGGCCGAATCTCCAGCCCAGTAGCAGATCCAAAGCGTTCTGCAAGCTAATACTGCATAAGCTGAGACTTTGTCCAGAACCCTTATAAGGTCATAAAAGTTATCTGCCACCTAATCCCCACCTCGAGCACTAGCTTGGGGGCAGGCGTCCTCTTCTGCTGAAGGATCCTGATACAATCTCGTATGGCAAGCACATGCTGCAAACGAGGCAGCTGCCACCGCTTAATGCCCAAAGAAGCTACTTCAAAGAGCTTCTTCAGGACCATATCCACACTGCAGTCCTGGGAATCTTTAAGCATCAGTCCCCCTTCACTAGGGAGAGCAGTGCACTTGGTAATCTGAGTGATGTGGAGGGAAGTGGGAGTCACGCCGGGGGGGGGGGGAGGTGTGGTTTTTTTATGTTTCTTCTCAATTCAAAATGCGGTCTTAGTAAAATTCAATTTATGCCACTAGCAATTGGGATCTATGCAACTTTTATTATTCTTACCTCTGCTCTTTTCAGCATTTCCCACTTGTTCAATATTTTCATGGCAAAAACCTTATCAGCATTTTTCAGTTTCACCACTGCAACCTGAAAAAGATCATAGTTAAAGATGAATACTTGTGCAAAATATCCTCAACACAGTAGAGCATATGAGAAAATTAACAAGGACTACCAATAAAGTTAAGAGACCTCTAATGTACCACCTTTCAGGCCATCTAAGGTGCTGCCCAATTCTCCGTAGGGTTATATATTTTCTAGAAATTCTTATAATCTAAGTACAGTATTTATCTACCTTGTCAAGTCTAATCCACTGCTATGACAGTATCCCAATACCAAAATATTAATGCAATCCGCATGTAAACAGAATCAAGTTGTTTCATGGTCCAAGATACTCTGACAAGTGCAGAGTTATGGGATAAACAGGTCTCCCAGCCCACACACTGGAAAAACATTTGAAAATACAATCAAGAAGTTGTTTTAAAATGCTTATTTACCAAATTTAATAGCCCATCTGTAGACACAGTTCTAAAATAGATTACAATAAAGTTTTGAGAATAAAAAAATTGATAAAAGCAACTCTTATCCATAGGCAGAGTTGCACTTTCCTAACACATGACAAATTCTTTTAGAGGTTCACTAAATGATGCAATACACAGTTCAGCCTTACTATAAAGTGACTACTGTCTTTGTGTATGTAGAGAAAAGAGACGGGTCGCAAAGAGTGCTAAGAGCTATGTTCAAGACTGCCATAAAAAAGACATGGGTTCAGTTTCTGGATAGATTTCCCAGGATGGTCTCGGGGCTCAAGGATCTCTCATACGAAGAGAGGCTGAACAAGCTGCGGCTCTACTCTCTCGAGGAACGTAGGGAGAGGGGAGACATGATTGAGACATTTAAATACATCTCCGGACGTATCGAGGTGGAAGAAGATATTTTCCTTCTCCAGGGACCATCAGCCACAAGAGGGCATCCGCTTAAACTCAGGGGCGGGAAATTTCAAGGGGACACCAGAAAGTATTTCTTCACCGAAAGAGTAGTTGATCATTGGAACAAGCTTCCAATACAGGTGATCGAGGCCAACAGCGTGCCAGATTTTAAGGGTAAATGGGATGCCCATGTGGGATCCTTAAGAGGGTGGAGTTAATGATGGGTCATTAGGAGAGGGATCTCCAGGAGAGCAGACTCAGGGGGGTGGGTCTGTGAAGTGGGCAGACTTGATGGACTATGGCCCTTATCTGCCGTCATTTTTCTATGTTTCTATTTTTCAGATTGGCTGTGGCTGCAGGTAGAAGTAGCAAGATGCCTTCCATTTGGCTTAGTGGCTTTTATGAAAAGGTAAGAACTAAGGTACCCCAAGCTGGCATTGGTTGGGAAGACACTTGCGCATGCGCAGTGCAGGCAGTCATGAAGTTTCTTAAAACTTAAAGTGACAGTTCACTTTTCATGCTGTCTGTACTGGGCTCCGTGGATGACGTCACCCCATATGTCCTAGGACAGTGATGGCTAACCTTTTTGAGCCCGAGTGCCCAAACTGCCGCACAAAACCAAAGAATGTCCTCAAAGTGCCAGCACGTCAATTAAACCTTAATAACAAGATTTTAGTATCTAAAAACTCTTTATAAAGTTGCCTGAACTATGTAACATCATTTTTAAAGGTTGGAATCTTTGTATTGTCAGAGAATCAATTTGATTCACAATCCTTTGGTTTTCATTTCAATTTATTGGCAATTTATAATGTTTTAATGATTTCATTCAATTTAATGAATTTAGGAAGAATTTGATTCAGTTACACAATATATTTTAAATGTATTATTCACATAACATGTCAAATGTATCCTGAGTAAAAAAAAAAGATAAACTTCTTAAAACTGTTAACTGTGTCAAGACTCGGAGTGTATTCCCAAAGAGTCTATACATGTTTTTTTGTAAAATTTACAATCAAATTAGAAAATAGTTAAATCATTACATTTCTAATAATATGATGTAAAGAAAACAAGAGCTTTCAATTAAACCAACCGTTTTTATTGGAAATTCCAGATTGGAATACAACAGGGCCATGTAAAGTCCCTTTTTTAAATAACATCTTTAAATAATATTTAAATAACTTAGAAAGTGTCTTAACTGCAAACTGAAAACACTGCTTCATGTAAACATATGCATTGGGCATGCTCTGAAAAAAATTAATGTGATTTTTGTTGTTGCATGCATGCTGATAACTTGTCAATCCTTGGCTCATAGTGCGTTAATTTCAGAGCAACACATGCAGCACTCATGTCATCCGTTAATCTATTTCTAGCATCAGATTTTATATGATTCAAAGCCGAAAACAGCTGCTCACAAGCATAGGATGACCCAAACAAAGTAAGAAGAGCAATCCCAAGTGCTTTCATGGACTTAAAATTGTCTGGCAGAGAATTCCACGCTTTTAGGATTTCATTTTCAGAACTGCTAGCAGTGATTTCATTTGTCACCCTTTCACACTCAATACGTTCAAGAGCCGCACGCAGGTCATTGAATTTACTTTTCCAGATAGAGCTTTCTTGAAATTCCAGTAGCTCCATTTCCAAATTTTGAATATCCAACCACTGTAAGCAGGAAAGATCAAGATCTTCAAATGTGGACTTTTCTGGGGAAGTTATAAATGAAAGGGTTGTCTCCATCTTACGGAACTGAGAAAATCTTTTACTAAAGTTCTCCTTTGCTTCGGCTACAATGGTGGAATATGCTTTGTGGATTTCCTGGTGTTTTTTATGACTGTCCACAAATGTTGTAGAATTATCCAAATGTATTTTTAGGTTGGGAAAATATTTTAGCTGTCCACTCTCAAGGTCTTTTTCAAAAACATGCAATTTTCTCTCAAAAGCTTTGATGTCACTAAACATGCTTTCTGCTGTTTTTCCATGCCTTGTAATTTTTTGTTTAGTACATTAAAGTGGTTAGTAACATCTGTAAAGAACATGAGGTTGGTAAGCCAGGCCATGTTGGTGAGTTGAGGATAGTCTTCCCCCTTTTCGTTCATAAATAGCCTAACTTCTTCCAAGCAGGCCACAAATCTCTCTAACACTCGTCCTCTGCTCAGCCACCGGACATTATTGTACATCAGTAAAGTGTTATATTGTGCCTGAACCTCATCAAGAAGGGCTTGAAATTGTCGAAAATTAAGAGCACGCGCCATGATGAAGTTCACCATTTTTGTTACATCTTTGAGGACATCATCAAGTTTTTTGCTGCTTTCTTTGGCGCAGAGAGCCTCTTGATGTATTATGCAGTGAAATTGAATCAGTGGATGTTTTGCTTCCTTAGCAAAGAAATGAATGAATCCTGATGTTGTCCCCACCATGCTAGGTGCTCCATCGCTAGTAACTGAAACCACTTTTTCTGGACTTATGTCTAATGATGAAAAAGCCTCCATCACAGCATTGTGGATATCTATTCCTTATGTTCTTCCAGGCAAAGACCGCAGTTTTACCAGCTCTTCTCTCATGATGTCACCAGTAGCATAACGCAAAATGAGCGCTAGTCTTGCATGGTTAGTAATATCTGTACTTTCATCCAAGCACATGGAGTAGAAGGGTGCTTTTTGTAAGTCGCAAGTAAGCTGTTGACTAACATCAGCAGCCATTCGCAGAACCCTATCTTTTGCAGTATTTCTGCTTAGCGGCATCTCAGAGATGCGCTGCACAATTTTATCCTTGTTTTGGAAATCATGGAAGAGTGAATTACTCCCAGCCAAAATTGCCGTTTTGATAAAATCTCCATCAGAGAGGGGCTTACCATGTTTTGCCATGCACAGTGAAATTTGAAAGCTGGCAACTGTAAGATGATTAGTTTTTAAAAGATAGTTGCTAAAACTAAGAGACTGGGAGTAATATTTCTTTAATTTTCCTACAAGGAACTCTTTTCTTTGAGCTAAACCAAGTTCAGCAACACTGTTATGATTGGTCTCAAAGTGACGTTTGACACTTGATGTGCGAGACACAACACTTTCATTACACATAATACACAATGCTTTCAGTCACTCCATATGTCTCTGTCCAGGCCTCTTGGAATGGTCTTCCACTATCTGTTTTTACTTTTTTTGCTGTACTCATTTTCTTTGTTCAAGACTTCAAGTCTACAAAAAGATAAAATTTGTATAATAAAAAAAATCTAATGAAGTGCTGTATACAAATCCGTCCCCATAAAAAAATATGTGATTGGGGAATTTTACTAATTGTAGACATCCGTTTTGGTCAAAAAATATACTGTCTCACAGCCCCGCGGCGGTTCAGGCAGCCGCGAGGAACACATTGCCAGGCAGGGCCGGACTGGGACAAAAAATAGGCCCGGGCATTTTAGGTTGAGCAGCCCAATCACATGACCTCACGCAGGCCCCACCCATTGAAGTCCAGGGGCAGGGCTAAAATGCAGAAGCACACTTGAGAGGCACGGCCAGCCACTAATAAGAAGTGACTGCGATTCCCTAAATAAAATGACCTGCAAACTGGATTAATCGCATTAATGACTATACAACATTGGATTCATCACAATAACAACTAATTAAGAGGTGACCTGAGTGTATGGGAAAAGGACTTTTATTTTTCATTATTGGAGCCTTTGTTATTTTATTATGATGTTTACAAAAGCACTGTGAAGGGCCACATATACACTTTACTGTTTTTTGCTATATTGAGTTTTCCATAAGGTACAGCGCAGAGGATTAGTGTGTTGGTTGTTCACAGAGAGCCCAGCCCTCCTCTCAGCTTACTGAACTTCTCTATGCAATCATCATAAGCAGCTTTTTTATTTCCTCAAATTTAGCATGTCCCCCATGGAAGATACAGAGGTTTTTACAGAGGAGCACATTATTAGACACATTAACATCCCCCCATATCCTCACCTCTCTAGCATGGGAGCACTAGGAACTGTTCCTGATTACAGATGTCACATGTGGAGTCACACTACAGCCTCACTGATTTCCTGTGACAGACTCAGTGTGAAGCTTCTCTTCCTTCCCCCACTTCCCCCTCACACACTGCCTGGCTCATAGGATACTAAGGGGAAGACAGGCAGGCTAAACATCCACTCACAGGACTGCAGCCAGCACAGGAGGATGGGCCGTGGCCCACCGGGACAATGCCCGGTCCTCCCAATGGCCAGTCCGGCCCTGTTGCCAGGTGAGCTGCAAAGCAGACACCGGCACACTCGCCTCCCGCCACGCCACATATCTTAATTGCGGACCTTCCCGCGTGCCAGCTGCAAGGCCTTCGCGTGCCATAGGTTCGCCATCGCTGTCCTAGGACAATAAATTTTTAAATAAAAATAAATAAAATATAAGGGCAAAGCAGCGCTGATTAGCATTCCCAGCTATTTATATAGAAAAGGGCCAGGGTTTGAAACTTACTAAATAAAATACATCAGAAAAAAATATTTATCAAATTTGTTTATATTTTGTAAAAACAAAACAAAAAACCTCACCTAAAAAAACCCACTAGAAACAGTTGCTATTTGCTGAGAAACATTTTGGCTGAAGTTATATCTGTATTTTTTTTCCCTAATCTTCCCACAAACAGCAATGTATCTTGATCAACAGCCAAAATATTTCTGTTCCTCAAAAATCTAAGCTTTTCATTTATGACCAAGACATCAAGTAGCCATGTTTTTCTAGGCAGCAGGGTTTCAACAAAGCTTTTTAAGAGTGAAAACGTTTTGCAATAAATGTTATTGTTATGAAAAAATAAAGCTCTGATAGTGGTTACATAGTAGCCTATAAAGTGAAGCAAAAGACTAGCGAAGCAAATTAAATTGTTAGTACCCCACCACACACAGCCATGAATGCAGAATTTAAACCTTTAGTGCAGTCCTTCTCAACCCAGGAATATGCATATAATAGATTTGCATAACAAGGAGGCAGTGCATGCAACTCTCTCTCATGCATATTCATTATGGATATGACTAGCTGGATGTGTCTTAAGAAATGGGATGAAAGTCACTGCTTTGGTGAATCCAGTATTTTGAAGAACAAGCATTTTCCATAGCCAGTAGTGGATCTACGATAACTGGTAGGAAGATCAATTGTGGCATCCTACCAATTGCAATATCCTACCAATTGTAGCATCCTGCCCACCAGCCCCATGCCCAACAGCAGTGATTCACACTCTCTACTGCGGCCCGTCCTCTCTAACAAAACTTCCTGTTTCTGCTGGGGTGGGCCACAGTAGAGAGAAGACATCAGGCCGGTGGCCGAAGGGCAGCGTTTCTGAATCACTGCTGCCGCCCAGCAACTTTTGAAACAATTAAAGGTAGACTTGTAGATCCATTTATGGCAACAGTCTGCTATATAATGGTCCTGTGTGATGCTGGAGTGATAACGTGAGTCAGATATGCTTTCATATACGAATTTGGACATATATTGGACAAAGGATGGAAGGAAGGAAGGAGGGGGCACAAACTTGGGACACCAAAAGAGAGGAGGGAGGGACATAGGAAGGAGGGAAAGATGCCGAGGTGGGGGAAGAAATAGAAAGGGAGGGATCTACAACAATTTGTAGAAAGACAATTGGTAGGAAGACCAATTGTGGCATCCTACCAATTGTGACTTCCTGCCCACCAGTGTCCACCCAACATTTCTCCTTCTATTACCTCTCTCCAGGACCATGCCACATCTCCCCCTCCAGAGAGAGATGAGTGGGAGAAATGTTAGATGTGGTGGTGGAGAGGGAACAGTGGGACAGATGGAAAGGGATGCAAAGCCCACAGCTTTGTGAAGAAGTGTAGCGGATTTTGTAGGACTCCCATTGGAGGACTTGTTCCCACAGCAATTTTTTTTGGGGGGAGAGAGTGTGACAGAGGCCTGTTCTCCCCTTTCTTCCTTTCCTCATGTGCACCATTTCTCTCTTTCTCACTCATACAACTATGCCTAACAATTGTCCCTTTCTATTATCTTCCCTACATCAGCATCTCTTCCTCTCCCTCCATCCTATGTCGCAATTGCGTGCCCTCTCCCTGCCTCCCCCCTTCTGTGTCTCGAGCTCCTTTCCATCTGTGTTCCAAGTTCATGCCCTCTCCCTCCTTCCTTCCATCCTTTGTCCAAATGCATGAAAGCATATCTTACTCACATTATCACTTCAGCATCACACAGGACCATCGTACAGCAGACTATTGCCTTAGACCAGGGGTCTGCAACCTTTAAGACATAAAGAGCCACTTGGACCCGTTTTCGAAAAGAAAAAAAAACTTGGAGCCGCAAAACCATTATAAAACCAATCTAACACTGCATATATTGTTTCTTATCTTAATGCTATATACAGGATCACTAAATTGAAAATAAAATCATTTTTCCTACCTTTGCTGTTTGGTGATTTCATGAGTCTCTGGTTGCACTTTCTTCTTCTGACTGTGCATCCAATCTTTCTTCCTTTCTTTCAGCCTCCTGTATGTTTCCTCTCCTCCAGACCTCATTCTCTCCCCCAACTTTTTCTTTCTGTCTCCCTGTTCCCCCTTCTTTCTGTCTCTGTCTGCCCCCTTTCTTTCTTTCTCCATGCCCTCCCCCAAGCCACTCAGTTTGCTGCCACCGCCATCGGGGAATAGCCACCGCCGTCCCAAGCTTTCCCTGCAGAAGCGTCGCGCTGACCAGCATTCCGCTCCCTGACGTCAATTCTGACGAAGGAGAGGAAGTTCCAGGCCAACAAGGCATTTCTCCTCATTCCATCCAGCCTGAGACCCATCTCTCCTTGATCCAGCATTTCCCTTCTGTGTTTGTCAGAATTACCATTCTACCTATTTTCCAGCATCACCCTTCTTTGTGTCCATCTCACTATATCCCTATCTCACCACTTTTTCAGAATCTTCATTTGTCTCTGTCCTTGTCTTTACCCCATGTTCACCATTTGCCCTTTCAATGTCTTTATTCCCCCCCCCCACTTTTTCAGCATTACTTCTATGTCTCTATTTCACCTCCTCTTCATGTCCCCTCTGTATCTCTATCCTTATTCAGTAGGTCCTGCTTACCCTTTCTCTTCTTTGTGTCACTATCTCCATTTTCAGCTTTCCCCCCCTTTTCCTTTGTTACTGCATCCTGTAGCTAGAATCTTTCCACCCTCCCTCCACTCCGGCTCAGCCCAGTATGAAATATTTCCTTTTGTTTCCCTCCCCTCTCTCTTTCTCTCTCTCTTCTCCTCCCTCACCCACGAGTTCTGCATCTGGCCCTCTCCCTTCTACCTGCACCTGGCAACACCCCCCTGCTCCGCAGCTCTCTTCAGCAACTCATCAGCAGCGGTGATCAAGACAAGCTGCCTTCCCTCTACGAGTCTCACCTTTGTGGAAAAAGAAGTTGAAACAAGCGGGACTCGCAGAGGGTAGGCCCCGACGTCAGAAGCTTGTGTCGATCGCTGCTGCTGAGTTGGGCACCCCTGACTTAGAGCCATAGCGCACGAGAGAGACTCCCACAGGGATGAAAACAGCCTACCTAAATTCTGGCGATGCAGGCATGCAGCTTACAAGTCCGGCGTCGTGGCGGGAAATAGCCATGCTGAGCAGTGAGCTCAGCACGTACACAGATGAAAGCCTTGCTTGCTGATTGGTCCGGCCCGCGTGACACACTACTGGAGCCGCGGCAAAGGTGAAAAAGAGCCGCATGTGGCTCTGGAGCCGCGGGTTGCCGACCCCCGCCTTAGACAGTGTGTCTCAAACTTTTTTTAAATTCCAGCATACTAAACAGAGCAAATGTTTTTCGTGGCACATTATAATTGAAATTATAAAATTGCAGAACCAACAAAAAAATTAAATTTGAGAATTATTTATTTAAAGTTCTTTAAGCTATGAATGGGTAATTGTAACAATGGTGAAACTAGAGTAGATACAATAGAATTGCTAATCAATGCGATGGATGTGCTTGTTTTTGAGTGCAAATAAACTCAAAACACAGCTCGATAGTTGACAAGAAAAAACACATTTTATCATCCACCATCTGCAGTCATTCTTTTTTTTTTTTTTTCGATTTAATTTCTATCAGAGCTGAAAATCCAAGTTCACAAAGATAAAAAGATCCAAACGGTAGCAAAGCCTTGATTGCTTTGTTGCTCAAGTTAGGATAACTACTGCACAAAAAAACAGAAATTTCTTGCCGTTAAGTTTTCAAGGACCAATCATGTCAAAGAATGATGCTTGTCTGGGTAAGTGTATCCTTACGCACACATGCTCATAACATTGACAGACTCTTGCATACGTGACATGCATATCATATATTCTAGTGTATACTTATAAAGGGAAGTTTTAAAAATAAAGTAAAATTATGGAATCTCTCATGGCACACCTGGAATCTCTTCAGGGCACACAACTGTGCCATAGCACACAGTTTGAGAGACACTGTAATAGATGGATCCACAAATCTACCTTTGTTTCAAAAGTTGCCAGGTAGCAGCAGCGATTCACTCACTTCTGCTGCTGGTCAGAAGCTTGGTCAGAGAGGGCGGGCCGCAGTAGAGAGAGGATTTGGGGCCGTTGGCAAAAGGGCAGCATGTGTGAATCGCTGTTGCCGCCTGGCAACTTTTAAGTTAGACTCGAGGGGGGGGGGGGTCGTGGAATGAAGAGGAGGAAGGAATGGAAGGAGAGATGCCAGGAATTGTCTGCAGCCAGGAAGTCAATTCGTAGAACAACAATTGGTAGAAACTTCCTGCATCCTACCAAATTGTCATCCCACCAGTTGTTGTTGTCATCCTACCAACTGTCATTCTATGAATTGACTTCCTAACAATTGTTTTTCTCCCGCCAGTAGCACAGGCATACTACTGGCTGCAGGAACATGCACTTCCCACTCTTCTCAAGCTGTGACCGTTAAAAAAGAGAAATTAGTCTCTTCATCCTATAGCCATCTAATTTGGAGCAGGTAATCCCGATTACTTCCTTCCCCACAACCATAACAGAAGCACTCTCTCTCAAAACCTTCTCCCCCCCTCTCCCTTTTGATTCCATATTGGGCAGGAGCAATCTTCAGTCACTTCTGTTCTTCCAGTGCCACATTTAAAGTGGTGCTAGCTAAGCCAAGACTCCATTTCCCGTACAGATTTGACTGGGGAACATTCCTATCAGTCTAGAGACATAGATAAGGAAGAGTGTCCTGGCCGGATCAGATAAAGAAAGCATGAAAGGGAGCATTTACATATGATATCTGAGTGGGGGCTGGAGATGAGACAGAGCTATGGGGTGAGGGAAGGAGAAGGAGGCTGGGAAGAAGTTGTTAGAATCCATCATATCCACTCAACTCTCATCCTACCTAGAAAGATTCTCTATTCTCCTACCCCACCAATTCGGCTTCAGACCCAACTTCAGCACCGAATCCCTTTTGGCCTCACTAATCTTTAAGGTGCAACAACTCCATTCTCGCAACAAATTCGCTGTTCTTCTACAATTCGACCTCTTGGCAGCTTTCGACATCGTCCATCACGATATCCTAATCTTCCAACTCTCCGAAATAGGCATAAGCTCCACAGTCCTAGATTGGTTCTCGAAATTCCTACGCTTCCGCTCCTACACCGTTAACATAAACGGTACCTCATCCCCCCCTGGAAGCCGATATGTGGAGTCCCGCAAGGCTCACCCCTCTCTTCTATCCTGTTCAACATCTACATGTCCTCTCTGAAATTCCTTCATCTATCCCCCCTAGAAACTCTCTACACCTATGCTGACGACATCCTCATCCTCCTTGAGACCGACTCAAACCTCATTAACCTCGCTGAGAACATATCCGCATGTATAATGAACCTCCAATCCTGGGCCCAATCTGTACAAATGAAACTGAATGAGTCCAAAACAAAATTACTTTGGCTCGGCCCATCATTAGATCATTTACCCACCTCCATCCCACTATCTTCCGGCCCCACTCTTCAGCTTGAGTTTTCAAGCAAAGTCCTAGGCATCGTCATAGACTCCTCCCTCTCCTTCAATGACCACCTCAACTCCTTGGTAAAAAAAATGCTTCTTTAGCCTTCATATGCTGAGGAAAGTGAGATCCTGCTTTCATCATTCTCACTTCGTCATCCTTGTTCAATCCACCATCCTCTCTAGACTGGATTACTGCAACTCCATCTATATAAGCCTAACTAAGAAAAACCTACATAGACTTCAGCTAATTCAGAATGCCGCGACTAAGCTTATTTTCGCAAAAGGCAAGTTCGATCACGTCTCCCCACTCCTCTCCAAACTTCACTGGCTTCCAGTACACTCCAGAGTCCTCTTTAAATGTGCCTGCTTAGCCTTCAAGATCCTACATGGCATCCTTCCTCCCGTTATCCCACTCTTTTGGAATTCCTCAAACCCCCACTCCACCAGACCCTCCCAAAAACTGAAATTATCATTCCCCTCTACCCGCACAGGAAAACTTGGAACATCCCTCCCCCTTTAGAACCACAGAACTCTGGAACAACCTCTCATCCCCGCTCAGAAATTCAAGCTCCTTCCAATCCTTCCGCAAACACTTGAAAACTTGGCTCTTTTCAAAAATCTAATCACCTCCCGCTCTCTGGTACCCTTGTCCCTCTCTATCTTCTTGTTCCTCTCCTATAACCCTTCATTGTAGTTCCTTTCCTCCTAACTCTGTAAACCGTGCCGAGCTCCACACTTGCGGAGATGGCGCGGTATACAAACCTAAGGTTTAGTTTCATTTAGTTTAAGAACTTGTCTTTCTGTGCAAATGTGGGAAGGAGGTGGAGTAACATAATATAGTATATGACAGCAGTTAAAGATCTGAACAGTTCATCCAGTCTGCCCACTAGTTACATGCATTTTAAATTCATGATTCAATTAAATTATCTTTTTTTCTTTGATATTTCTGGGCCATAGATCACAAAGTCCACCCAGTACTGTCCTTAGGTTCCAATTACAGGAGCTGCCATCCAAGCTAAGTCCAATCCATCCAACCATCTCATCATTTGTGGATATATACCATAAAATCTGCCCAGCAACGTCCTCATGTTCCAAGTTACTGGAGTTCCCATCAATGCTTTCCTGTCCCTAGCCCATATATGTATCCCCCCATAATGTGGGACACAGACTGTGCAAGTCCACCTAGTGAAGGCCTTAGCTCTTCAATATACATCATTAATTTTCAAATTAGAGATTGTCTGTGTTTATCCCAGTTTTTTGAATTCCATCATCATTTTCCTTTCAAGCACCTCCCTCGGGAGGATATTACAGGCATCCACCACTCTCCATGAAAAGAATTTCCTAACATTATTCCAAAGTCTACTTACCCGCAACCTCAATTTATGCCTTCTAGTTTTAACATTTTTCCTTCGCTGGAAAAGATTTGGTCCTATATTAGAGAAGGGATTTGGGATAAATACCCAATTAAAAGCTCTTTAACATAAGAATCAGAAAATCACCTGCCACTGACCATGGAGAAAGTTAATCTTATGTGTTAACTTTCTAAGGCTTATCAAATCCTGTTTATGACTTTTTAGGCACATTTCTCAATAAAAGAGCAAGTGTGTGTTGCTGAGTAACACTTTTGTGGTGGCCATCTACTAGTGCTGCCAAATTCAGGGGGAAAAATTTTGATTTGATTCGATTCAGCTTATTGAATTGGTTTTTCGATTTGATTTTCCTGCCCAATTGAGTGTTTCTTTTTCAAACATCCTGGTGGGTTTATATATATATATATAGCCTCTTAACCCCCTTTGCCTTCTCCTAACCACACTGGCACTGTGGTGTTAACAAAATAAACAAACAAAAAAGACTTTTCCTCTCTGTTAAATCCTAGCTCACGTTTGTGATCTAAACTAGCTCTGGCAGGATACACATTTCAAATCTGACATATTGTAATCACAAAACAGAAAATAAAATTAGTTTTTCTACCTTTTGTTGTCTGGTCATTATTCAAATTTTGTTGGTCCCAGACTCTAGTTGTCTTCTGATAACTTGCTTGCCAGGGTCTCCTTCTTTCTTCTTTCTCCATGCTAACCATCCATCTGCCATCTCTGTCCTCCCCTTCTGTTTCCCTTCCCTCCCCCGGAGATCAGGCATCTTTCCTTTTCTAATTCTCCCTCCACAGATCCACCTTTTCTTAACTACCCTTTCATCCAGTATCTCTCCCTCCTTCCCCACCATCCCAGGGTCCACCATCTCTACCTTTCTTTTCCTAACTACCCTCCTATCCAGTATCTCTATAACCCCCCTCCACACCATCCCTTGTGTTCAACTTCTCTCCCTTTCTGTTCCTTCCCTCCCTAAATCCCATTGTCCATCATCTCTCTTCCTCTCCTCTATTTTCAGACCCATTATTTCTTCCCCTCAAAGTCCGGCATATGCACGTCACTTTGAACCCCCCCTTCCCTCCCTCCCTCCGTGTACTTCTACACCAGGGCCCACCTCCCCTGAAGATCTGTCCCCCCCTGAAGGCCTGCATCCCTGAAGGCCTGTCTCCTCCCCTTAAAGGCCTGTCTCCCCCCTTAAAGGCCTGCATCCCACCCCTAAAGGCCTGCCTGTCCCCCTTGAAGGCCTGTTTCCCCCCTTGAAGGCTTGTCACCCCCCCCTTAAAGGCCTGCATCCCACCCCTGAAGGCCTGCCTGCCTGTCCCCCTGAAGGCCTGTCCCATGTCACAATTTGCAGCCCGAAGGACTGCTCACACCCCCCCCCCCCCGGAAAGCCTGCGTGTTTCCCCAGGCCTCCCCGCACCGTGTACCTTTGAGGAGCAGCCTGCAGAGAAGATCGAGGTGCTAGCGATCTTTGCACTGCTTCTGAGCTGTTTCCTCTGCCACGGTCCCGCCCCTCCTCTGACATCAGAGGCAGGATCGCGGTGGAGGAAACAGCTCTGAAGCAGTGCAAAGATCGCTAGCACCGCGATCTTCTCTGCAGGCTACTCCTCAAAGGTACACGGTGCGGGGAGACCGGGGGGGGGGAGCCGAACGCCAGGGGGGGTGAAGCCGAACACCAGAGGGGAGAAACGGACGCCATGGGGGGAAGTCGGACAGCAGCACTTCCCGACTGACCCTCCCCCCTCGCACTCTAAAGCAGGTGTGGCAGCGGCCGGCCAGCAAGAGCAACGCTGCCACTCCTGCTTTAGAGGGGCGAGGGTCAGCCAAATAGGGAACCGATTTTTTTTTTGTTCGTTTTGAATCGATTTGAATCGATTCACCCGAAGTGAATCGGTGAACCAATTTGAATCGTGAATCAGACAGCACTACCATCTACCCCTTTGCTTCTGTGCATGCACAAAAAAATGAACAGAAAGTTAACAGAAATGAGAGAACAGTGAGTGAGCCATAAGATGGCAAAGCCTTACCATCTAAAATTGAGCCAGGGCATGACAAACAAAGAATGTGCCAGAACACAACTCTGTAGTAGAAGAGGATAAATTAACTTCCATTGCAATATAACATGTTCTGAGACAGGGGCCAAAACCCTGCCAGCATCAAAGACAATAGGAGCTGTGCCAGAAAAAAAAACTGGTGATGTGTGATCAATAGAAAATAAAATAACTTGCGGCAGACATTTAGCTAGCAGCTCTGCTTGGGGCAGGAGAATATAAAGATCGCTCCTGCCCCGGTTCACTGCTGGACCACCAGATATTTGAAAGGTACATGGGAGGAAGGTGAAAGTTGTTAAGAGTTGACTTGGACAGGAGCACCAGATCTTACAGCAGGCCCGGGAGGGGGTGAGTGGGCACCGACTCAAATATAAGCTGAAACCCCCATTTCTGGGCCATTTGTTTGGCCCCAAAATTTTGGTTCATATTTGAGTATACTCGTATATGGTAAGTGCTTCTTTTATTGTTGAAGAGGAAAGGAGGCTGCACAGTAGGAAGATGGATCAGGCTGAGGAAATAGGAAGGCTAAGCAACAAAGAGATGGACAAAACTATCCAGGGCAACAAGGCACAGGCTTAATCCAATGGCTGAAACTAGGGGTAAAGGGATTGTATGCCATCTTCTGTGCCACCCTCATAGTAACTATATCCCCCACTTGCCCATCCAATCCAGCACTGCTCCTAATTCCCTCCCTCTCATCCAGCATCAAACCCACCTCCCAGTCCAGCAGTGCTCTTTTCCTCCCATCCCCCAAATCCACAACTGCAGCTTCTTCTCTTCCCTATCTTCCAAGTATAGAATTGCCACTTCTCTGTTTCCTCCCTTCGCATCCAATATTACCCCCTTTCTCTCTTTTTCTGCCACCACCACTCTGGTACAACATTACTAATCTCTCTCCTGTGCCTCCCTCCACCCAGCATTTCTTCCTCAAAATAATTATTTAAGGAATTGTAACAGATTCTATTTCAGATTAGCCCAAGTCAATTATCTTGTTGGCTAAGCTTGATTTAATTCTTGGACCAACTTACAGCATACTTTAACATCAAGACTGTCTTCTGCAGCAATGATTGAGGGTTGTATCAGAGTATGAAATGTTTTTTTCTGTCATTACTTCATTATAATTATTTATTTATTTCAGTTTTATGTATTGCAATTATGCCATTGCTGTATATTTTGATGTTACAATTTGCATTTTAGTTTTTTGTTTTTTTTTTGGGGGGGTTACATATATTTGTAGTATATCAAATCTAGAAAACAATCTAAGGAAACAAAGTTTTAGATCTACTTATGCAGTTTATTCCATATTAACGTACCCTTTTAACTTTAGAATATTTATGACCTTAAATACAATCATTCCCTTAATGATCATTTTCTCAACAGAGGAATGAATGGTAATAATGACTCTGCCTCTACTCTGATGTACAGCTGTATAAACTTCATTCCAGAGCTTGGGAGCTTTATAGATATAGATACATACATACATACATACATAGATGTATTAAAAGAAATGTGCAATTAAACTCTGGAATTTGTTGCCAGAGAATGTGGTGAAATCAGTTAGCTTAGCAGGGTTTAAAAAAAGTTTGGATAATTTCCTATAAGAGAATTTCATAGGCCATTATTGAGATGGCTTTGGGAAATCCACTACTTATTCCTAGGATAAGTAGCATAAAATCTGTTTTACTACTTGGGATCTAGCTAGGTACTTGGGACCTGGTTTGGCTAGCTAGTTACTTGACCCAGTATGGCAATTCTCATGTTCTTATATTCTAATGTGTAGCTGAATACCTTTTTATGGACTAACTCAATACATCTGTGACTGGCTTTATGGAAACTAAGCTTTCTTCATCAGGTCAGTTTAATAGTATAGCTATTTGCTTTGCCAACATTTCAATTTCATGTTCTAAGTCAAATAAGGTTTTGAAATCCTTTTGAGGGCTGGAGGAAACAACTTTGAAAGTCCTAGAGCCAACTAAGTTCAGGAAGTATTTTTTAGCATATTTTGCATGTGCTATTTTATATGCATTAAACATACTACTAGATTAGTTTATTCTCTAAGGGTCTAGAACCACTTTAGAGCTGATTAAAACTATCAAAATTATATAAATTTTTAGCACTTTCCACAACAGAGGAAACCGTTTTCTTTTACACTTACTCTGCCAACCATGAGGGAGCAAAACTAAAAATTCAATGTTGATATCACAATAGTATTATTTATTTTCTAAAAGAATGTATTCCATTTTATTCTTTTGTTCAAGTTTACCGTACATTCCCCTTTTTCTGCTTCCTAGCCCAATATTTTCAGTCAAGTTCACTGACTGTCAGCACAAACAAGAAAAATAAACATAGAACAAGAAGGGCTTGAGTAACATTAACACAGATTTGTTACTTATGAAAACTGTAAAACTACCAAAGGAAAGCAAAGCTGTTTATAAACAACAGGACTGGATCAGTCACACAAGTGGATGATGTGGCAGACACAAAACAGCTCTGAGTTCTGAGCATGAATGTTTTTTCACATACACTGCAGTCTCCTCAGCTTCTTAGTTAATTCCAACTCTCAAGAATTAATGCAGCTCATGGGGATTTGGGAGGAACTGAAATTTGAAAATCTTGTTAGCCAGGAAAACACCTTTTGTAGGTGTGTAAGAATGCCTTTTTCAGCTGGCAAGCCAAATTGACTTAGGCACACAAATGGGTATTTCCTAAGTTCAGGGCTGCTTATATATTTATACACTATCCATTGTTTAGGAACAGCCAGTTAAAATATAGCATACGCTGCAAGATGTCACAGACTGGCCAACACAGTTCGACCAAATGCGCTGTGACTGTGGACTGCAGGATTTGAGCACAACATTCTGAAATCCTTCCTCTCAAGATGATGTAGGGTATCAGCATTCCTGTCAGGGATCACCAAAGAGTAGATAGTCATACTTGACTTTCTTGAGAGCAGATTCAGCCACCATTGAGTGATATGGTAGGTGCTGTTTCCCAAATCTGAGAGCCTTCTGTATTTTTGTTCGTAGAGGCATATCTCCTACATTCTTATGCAATCTGTAAAAGACGTATAATCAGTGGCATAGCCATGGGAGGGAGGGGGTCTGGGCTATCAACTTTGGGCTCACCCCCCAAAAAAAACAAAAACAAAACTGCAGCACCTGTTAAACAGCTGGTAAAGATGCTGAAGCCCTGCCAGCTGAGTAAATCCTCTGCTCAAGCCATGCCACCCCCCCTTGTGTTGCATTAGGAACAAGGAAGTTTATAGCGCATTTCCAGCCACTGACACTGTCCCTCTCACTCCCCAAGCATGTGTATTTTGCACATATAATGAGCATGTGTGGGATGTGCTGCTTTGGGCAGCACATCTCTTAGGCTGGTGGGGCTTTGGCATCCCCAGTAAAGGTATTATTTTTAAGATGGGGGAAAAAATGAATAGCCCTTACAGTCCACCCTGGGCCTCCCCAAAAATGGACTGCAGGCTACACCCCTGGTCTGAATATACAACTACCAAGCAGAAAAGGCTTTTTATAAGGGCTGCTCTTGTCTGCTGTGATCCAGATTACAATGAAGACAGATGTCTTCACAAATTTTACTTCCTCCAATGCACTGGAAATGATCAGAGAGGCCTATATCAGTGCCAATACCCTTTAATGCCAATCATTACAATTCTTGCAGGCATCGATATGGATACCAGGAATGACTAAACTTCCATCAGCAGAGATATCAATGTGGATGTCAGTTGTGCTCATGCAGCATTCCTTGCCAGATGGTTATGCAGTGCCTCCTGGATCTTACTGTATATTGAACCCTTATGAGTTCTTTTGTTAAAGCTAAGCGGTATAGCAAAATTAAAATAAGCCATATACTTTTTTGTTCTGGATCATTGTCTTGCTACATAACCCAATTATGCTTCAGCTCCAACTCACAAGCATATGACTGGATTTTCCCAAAGATTTTCTGGTACAGTGCAGAATTTATGGTTCCTTTATTAATGGCAAGTTTTCAAGGTCCTGAGGTAGCAAAGCATCCCAACACCATCACACTACCACTGTTCTTACCATGGAATTACGTATTCGCTTTTGCAAGACATAATGGGAGACTCTTGTTGTCTAAAGAGTTCCACAGAACACTGTCCCAAAAGCTTGGGGATCATCCAAGTATGTTTTTGCAAATGTAAGACAAGCACTGATGTTGCTCTTGAACAGTAGTGGCTTCCACCTTTCTACTCTACCATCAATTCTATTTTTGTCCAGTCACTTTCTTATTGTGGTGTCGTGAACACTAACCTTAGCTGAGGAAATAGAAGCCTGCATTTCATTGGATATTCTTCTGGGATGTTTCTGTGACCTCCCTGATGAGCTGTTGATGCACCTTTGCAGTAGATTTTAGCAGGCTGGCCTCCACAGAAAAATTGTCTTACCTGATAATTTTCTTTCCTTTAGACATAGCAGATGAATCCAGAGACTAGTGCAGTATCTCAAAAACTGTGCCATGAGAGATTCCATAATTTATTTTTAAAATTGTCTTCATAAGAAACAATTCAAAAAATAAATATACACTAGAATAGATGACATGTATGTGTGTTATGGATGCGAGTCTGTCACCACCAGCGCCTCTCCTCTTCTCTGCCCCAGGCGTACCTTTGTAAATGTTCACTGGCGCAAGCAACATTTTCTACCTGCTGCTCGCACAAGCCTTGGCTCCCTTCTGATGTGGTGCATCAGTGGCTATGTGTTCAACCAAAAACATTCTTTTCTGATGGCCTTAAGAAGTTAGTAAGACACTGGAAAAAATGCATCGCAAAACAGGGTGATGTGAAAAAGTGATGTAATTTGCTTTTGAGACATTTAATAAACAGTGTTTAAAAAAATAAAAGTGTGGAAACATTTTGAAGATTCATCAATTTATTTTATGAGTAAGGTATACAAGGAAAAACATTTGTATATTCCTTTTTTATTATTTATTTATCATATTTTCCATAAACATATCAAGTATCCACTTGTACAGAAAGATGAAGCTAATTAAAGAATAAAGCATTTCCAGTTATATACCGTATTTTCACGCAGATAACGCGTACCCGTGTAAAACGCGCACACGGGTATAGCGCGCAGAAGCCACGATTTTATGTACAAAAACTTTTGTATACCGCGCTCACGGGTATACCGCGCATGCAGCCCGACTGTCCTTTCGCCCGCCCCGACTCTCCTCTGGCCACCCCGACTCTCCTTTCGCCCTCCCCGGCTCTCCGTGCGCTGTCCCGACTATCCGTTCACCCTCCCTGACTTTCCGTGCACTGCCCCGCCTCTCTGTGCGCTGTCCCGACTCTCCGTTCACCCTCCCTGACTTTCCGTGCACTGCCCCGCCTCTCCGTGCGCTGTCCCGACTCTCCGTTCACCCTCCCTGACTTTCCGTGCACTGCCCCGACTCTCCTTGCACTGTCAGTCCTGGGACCATCCCTTTTTAACATATTCATAAGGGACTTGACCCGAGGGCTTCAGGGTAAAGTAGCGCTGTTCGCCGACGACGCCAAACTGTGTAATATAGTGGGTGGAAGCAATCCCACGGATGGTATGACGCAGGATCTGATCAAGTTGGAAAAATGGTCCACAACATGGCAGCTGGGCTTCAACGCTAAAAAGTGTAAGGTCATGCATCTCGGCAGCAGAAATCCATGCAGAACATACACCTTGAATGGAGAAACACTAGCTAAGACTTCAGAGGAACGGGACTTGGGAGTGATCATCAGTGCAGACATGAAGGCTGCCAAACAGGTGGAGAAGGCCTCATCCAAGGCGAGGCAAATGATGGGATGTATCAATAGAAGCTTCGTCAGCCGCAAACCTGAAGTCATAATGCCACTGTATAGAACCATGGTGAGACCTCATCTGGAGTACTGTGTGCAATTCTGGAGGCCACATTACCGTAAAGATGTGCTTCGAGCTGAGTCGGTCCAGCGAATGGCCACTAGGAAGGTCTCTGGACTCAAGGGTCTCTCATACGAGGAAAGACTGGGCAAATTGCAGCTGTACTCTCTAGAAGAGCGCAGGGAAAGGGGTGACATGATTGAGACTTTTAAGTACGTCACAGGTCGTGTCGAGGTAGAAAACGATATATTCCTTCCCAAGGGACCCTCGGTCACAAGGGGGCACCCGCTCAAACTCAGGGGAGGGAAATTTAGAGGTGACATCAGGAAGTATTTCTTCACAGAAAGAGTGGTGGATCACTGGAACAAACTTCCGACGCAGGTAATCAAGGCCACAAGCGTGCTCGACTTTAAGAATAAATGGGACATCCACGTGGGATCCCTACGTGGGTCGAGCAGCACTCAGACTTAATGGGGTGGGTCAGTAGAGTGGGCAGACTTGATGGGCTGTAGCCCTTTTCTGCCGTCACCTTTCTATGTTTCTATGTTTCTATGTCCCGACTCTCCGTTCACCCTCCCTGACTTTCCATGCACTGGTCGGGTTGGGCCCATGTGCCTCAGGCCGCGCCCCCAGGTGGAACCTAAGGCTCCAGGGCCTATTCTGATTGGCCCACGCGCCTTAGGCCCCACCAGTAGGCGGAGCTTTGGGACGGATGGGCCAATCCGGCCTCATTCCGTCGTTGGCTACCTGCCGGACAGGCGGGTTTGGCTCCCGTCTGTCCGGCCAACTACCAAAGGTACGGGGAAGGGGGGTGGGGGTGTCGTGGGGGTCGGCCAGGGGGGTCGCGGGTCGGCGGGGGGGGGGCGGTCGTTGGAGGGAGGGGGGTTTGCGTCGAGGGCAGGAGGGCCTGGGATCCCTCCTGCCCGTAATGTAGTGCGGGGTGGGGGTAGGGGGTCGCCGTGGCCAGGAGGGTTTGGGCTCCCTCCTGGCCCGATATTGTCGGGGAGTTGGGGAGTCGGACGGGCAAGAGGGCTTGGGCTCCCTCTTGCTCCGATCGTGGATGCGGGTGCGGGTGGGAGCGCGTGCGAGCGGTCGTTCGGGGTGGGGGTGCGAGCGGTCCTGCTGGGGGGGGGTGAATCGGGCGTCGGGCGGGGTGGGAACTATGTAAAAAAAATTTTGTATACTGCGCTCATGCGTATAACGCGCGAGGGGTATGCGCGGTAGGTAAAAACACGTATAACGCGCGCGTTATATGCGTGAAAATACGGTGTGTGTGTGTATATATATATATATATATATATATATATATATATATATATATATATAACCACAAACAAGAAAAATAAAGCTTAACTCCAGCTCAAGTCCTCAAATCATAGATCCAAGAAGTGTGATCAGCGAGCATGCTAAAATAAATCATAGAAATAAAAGGAAAGGAAAACAGGGAATTCAATCAACTGAAGAAAGCGTCCAAATTAAACATTAAGCACTCATGTTGTCCCTGCTTTCAGGTGTGCAGCTGACAAAAAGGTTGTCAGTTGAGTAGGATCAAAGAAAACATATTTTTGCCTTTGATACAATATCACACATTTACATGGGTGACGCAGAAAAAAAAGTTGCTCCAAGAGCAATAACTCCCGGCTTTAAGATCAAAAATTCACGACGACATTTTTGAGTATCTCGTGCCAGATCTGGAAACATTTGTATTCTATATCCCAAGAATTTTTTTAATTTATTTTTAATGAAAAGTCTCAGCAGCCAGTTTTTATCTGGTGCTAAGGCAACTGTAAGAAGTAATGTTGCTGGTGTTGCCATTTCCCTATCTGAACGTTCCAACATCATCAAAATGTTTAGTGGCTGTTGGTCATCTTGTAATTTTTGTGGTTTTTGGTGTTGTCCTTCTTCTTTTCATATAGATAGATAATAAACCTGGGTAAACGGTGGCAACAATTCTTCTGAAATTTCCAATATTTCCATCATATAACGTTTTAACATATCTCTCGGAGGTATTGTTGCAACTCTAGGAAAATTAATTAATCTGAAATTATTGTTACGAGAAATATTGTCCAATGCTTCTAATTTCCTTCTCAGATTTATATTATCTCTCATTAATGTTTCTATAATCTGTTTAGAGGCAACATTTGAATTTTTAAGGTCTTGCACATCAATTTGAAGATTTTTAATATATGTTTCATGAGTATTTAATTTTTGTTCCACTTGACACTATTGTGGCTTAATAGATTTAGCCAGATCTGCCACTAGATCCCAAATAGCATCTAGGGTTACTTCTCAGGGCTTCTCTATTATAGAAAGTTTTTCAGACTCAGTTTTTACACTCAGTTCAACTGACCTCTCCTCCTGTTGGCGACTCTCCTGTTCGCAGTACTCCCTCTTATTGTTGGATACCTCAGGTTCCACGGGACTCTCCAAACAGGAATCCAGCTCCAAACTGCCCTCTCTGATGTCCAAAGCCTCCCGGGAGAAGAGCTCACCGCCTTCCGATTGCTCCTCCACCCGCAGGATGCTGGCAGTCTGAGGAAGAGGGGGAGGTGCTCTAGCATCAGGGCTCAGCAAGATCTCCAGTCCCGAGGAAACCACCTCTGACTCACTACCAAGTGTTTCCAACGGGGATACTGATGCTGCCACAGACACTTCCTGCATCCGGCGAAGAAGTTCGTCGATGTTGCCGAATCTTGCTGGGCCGGGGCACCACGAGGCTGCAGCGGCGCTTCAGCCTCTTCTTTTCAGCATTGTAAAGTAAGAAAAATTCTTCTCAGAAACAAATAAGCCGGTGCTCGCTCGAACGTCTATGCCAGGATGCTCAGCTAACCGTCCCTTCCGCCATCTTGGATCTCCTTCACATTTGTATATTCCATGCACAGCTAAGACGGTATCCGACACTAATGGTTTGCTTCTCTGACATGGTAAGAAAAACAAAAATGCAACATTAAAATAAAAATTCAGAGAATAGATGTTTTAAAAATAAATGATTGTAGATCTGCCTGATCTCTATTTCCAGCTGAAAAATTGATTGGGGTAGGTCAGTTAATTTATGGAGATCACAAAAAAACAACAAAAGGTCAGAATCTGACATGATGTTATAATAAGATTTTCTAGCCAAGGCCAGAAAGAAAAGCTTGAATGCTGAATTAAAACCATAGAGACTTCTGAAACATATCCAATTGAGCTGGCAGAAATAACTAAAGTAAGGGAGGCTTCAGTACCACTGTGGCATGCAAAGTCCTGTTAATGTGAACTAAAATTCTAGTCTTACCTAGAAAGCTCTGGAATTTCATTACTCATCACCACATATTGTTTTGTTCTCTTCCATATCTTCACTTACCTACCTCTAGTCTGTTTGGGTTGCTATTCACCACTTAAGGATAAATCATTTTTTTTAAGCAGTGGCCTCACCCATGTGATAGGACACACATAGGTTTTCACTTTTGGCTAGCAAAATTTCCATTCGTAAGATATAATTAAGTTTTTATGAGGAATACTGCTCTGTTAGTCAGAACATTCTTTTGAATGAAAAACTGCAATTGAAAAAGGTAGGAGATACTTTTCACAGATTTTTTTCTATCAATAAGTAAAATTTGTGCTGAGAAATGTGGTGTTTCAATTAGAGAGTAAGCTGGATATACAAGAAGTTAAATTAAGGCATTTCTATATTTCTAAGTGTGTTAAATTAGGTGATTCTCTGGGGTGCTGCTGGGGATATTAGGCCTTACTTTCCCCTCAATTGCTTTTAAGATCACTAGACAACCTGCCTTCACTGGAGATTGTGATAATTTAACTCAAACTTCTTGACTATTCCAACACCAGCTCTCTAAAACAATCATATAAAAGGTATAATTGGATATCATACATAATGGGGACAATTTACACCAATTACTGCTGGATTCAATAAACAGTACCAGTATTGGCATTGCCTAAGAAACAGCTGTCGATTGCATGTCAATCACGCACTGACACCGTTTGTAGAATCACAGCTGTTTTGGAATGTTTTGTGGTTTGTTTGTTTGTTTTATGGGGGGTCATCACAGGCGCCTTAAATATAGGCTAGCATTTTATAGGCCTGCATTTAAGGCCTCTTCCAGTGCAAACCACACTCCTGCCAGCCTTAGGCGTCCCTATGTACCTCCACCGAAGCGAGTCTGGCACCTTAGAACGGCACCTTCAATTTTTTATTTTTTTTTTAATGTGCCCCCAATTGGTTAGTTAGGCAGCAGTAGAGGGCCTACTGCCACCTAATTGCAGCACGTCCTGTATAGAATTTCTCTGTAAATGCCTACTTGAAAAACTATCATTCTCTCTGAAGGTAAAAGTTGCTGCTGATGGTTCTTTGAAATGATACGACTGTCAAGATCTACTGTTTTAGTTTGACTGCAGCTGCTCTTTGCTGTCCCTCCCCCCATCCCCCTGGGAGAATTCTGCAGAATGTAATTTTTCTTGTGCAAAACTCCTCCATTGTAGGGCTGACACACCTGCAGGCATGAAATCCTCCCCCTCAGGTTCCATTTTCTCCAGTGCTTAAAAATCTTCTCCTCCCTTGGTAAATTCAGCTCTAGCTTTCTTGGCTCTTCTCTATCTCCAATTTTTCTTCTCCTACCTCCCACAGTCACTTTACAAGTTCTTTACCTTCTGCAGCTCTCTGCATTCTACAGTTCTCCCCCCCCCCTTCTCTCTCCCTAACTCCCAGCAAGCCCCCACCTGTCTCCTTCACCCCCTCTTCATAGCATATGCGCACACACAATCCCTCTCCATACCCATAGCATCCATACTGTATTCTGCATTGAAAGTGCAGAACTCGCATCTATGGAAGTAGGGAATTCTGCTGCAAATTCTGCATTGCACAGCAGCATAGAATTCCCCCAGGAGAATCTACAGAAACAGCTGCTTTAGGCAACCATCTAATCTACCTAATGGTTAAACTAATCCTCCATATTCTGTCAAGTTTTTAGTTTACAGTGCATTCTTGCTATTCGCGGCAGTATGGTTTCCGAAAATCTTCTCGAACCATGAATTACAAAACAAAGCATCTATGGAAAAATAAATGTTAGGTTCCAGTCCTACATGTGGTTCTTCAAAACCGCAGAAAATGATTCTCTAGTAAAAATAGGGTTAGGTTCCTGCATGGAATAGCATTCAACAAAATCTATAGAGAACTTTCAGACAAAGTATGAATGAAGTCTACCACACATATTTTGTCACTAAGACACATGACACGTTTCTTTATTTTTGGTGTAGTTGCTTGCAACTCACTCCCTGGATGCTTGGTAGCCATTTTCAAAAGCAAAGGTGAAAGTCAAAGCAAAGGCGGCCAATTTTTAAATGTGAAGGTCTGCAAATATGCAAACATAGTGGTGCAAATGGCAAATAGCGGTCACAATTCATGCACCCATGGATAAGCAAAATTGTGAATATTGGTTGTGCGAATAGTTAAAACGTACTGTATTCTTTAAATAAGGTAATCACTGAATTAAAAGAAATGGACCCTTTCCAAAATTTAAGGCAGAATTGATTTTTTTTTTTTAACTAACTGAGCATTCAAATAATAGTGGACTTTATTCTTTGTACTGTTCTTTCGTACCTTGATATATGGCATTCCTTTTCTTTTTAAACTTATTTTAAGATTATTCTTATTGTAAACCATGTAGATGATACTGATATGCAGTAAATCAAGTAAAATAAACTTGACCTTTAAAAAAAAGGAAAATTCTAAACTAAGAAAAATGTCTGGTTATGTAATAATGATATGCAGATTTTAAAAAGGAATGAGGGTCAATTAGAATCACTACATGTGGATATTAAATCTTGTCTGATAAGAAAGCACTGTAATCCAATCAGGTTTGAGAAACTATAAAGGAATTCAGGAAAACCTCTCTTGGAGAAAAACAGCAGTTCACAGAAGTTCTTTAGGATTGCTAAAGAATTAGATAATCACCTCAACGGCTGGATAATAATTCTAGCAGCCCTCAAGACCAAACAGTTTGCAAGGATTCTAAAACCCAAATTTTATGTTTTTGATTTTATTGCCAGTCTTGATATACGTCCTCCATCAAAACAGTTTACAATTAAATAACAAAAAAGATATATAAAAAGGACTAAAGCCGGAGGAAGGAAGAAAGTACCGTATTTTCGCGGATATAACGCGCGCGTTATACTCGTTTTTACCTACCGCGCATACCCCTCGCGCGTTATATGCCTGAGCGCGGTATACAAAAGTTTTTAAACATAGTTCCCACCCCGCCCGACGCCCGATTCACCCCCCCCCAGCAGGACCGCTCGCACCCCCACCCCGAACGACCGCTCGCACGCGCTCCCACCCGCACCCGCATCCACGATCGGAGCAAGAGGGAGCCCAAGCCCTCTTGCCCGGCCGACTCCCCGACGTCCGATACATCCCCCCCCCCGGCAGGACCACTCGCACCCCCACCCCGAAGGACCGCCGACTTCCCGACAATATCGGGCCAGAAGGGAGCCCAAACCCTCCTGGCCACGGCAACCCCCTAACCCCACCCCGCACTACATTACGGGCAGGAGGGATCCCAGGCCCTCCTGCCCTCGACGCAAACCCCCCCCCCCCCCCCCAACGACCGCCCCCCCCCCAAGAACCTCCGACCGCCCCCCCAGCCGACCCGCGACCCCCCTGGCCGACCCCCACGACCCCCCCCACCCCCCTTCCCCGTACCTTTGGTAGTTGGCCGGACAGACGGGAGCCAAACCCGCCTGTCCGGCAGGCAGCCAACGAAGGAATGAGGCCGGATTGGCCCATCC
Organism: Geotrypetes seraphini; assembly: GCF_902459505.1. NCBI lineage: Eukaryota > Metazoa > Chordata > Amphibia > Gymnophiona > Dermophiidae > Geotrypetes > Geotrypetes seraphini. The sequence continues at coordinate 345,074,864 of NC_047086.1, read as the reverse complement.
GTCCTAAAGCTCCGCCTACTGGTGGGGCCTAAGGCGCGTGGGCCAATCAGAATAGGCCCTGGAGCCTTAGGTCCCACCTGGGGGCGCGGCCTGAGGCACATGGGCCCAACCCGACCATGTGCCTCAGGCCGCGCCCCCAGGTGGGACCTAAGGCTCCAGGGCCTATTCTGATTGGCCCACGCGCCTTAGGCCCCACCAGTAGGCGGAGCTTTAGGACGGATGGGCCAATCCGGCCTCATTCCTTCGTTGGCTGCCTGCCGGACAGGCGGGTTTGGCTCCCGTCTGTCCGGCCAACTACCAAAGGTACAGGGAAGGGGGGTGGGGGGGTCGTGGGGGTCACGGGTCGGCTGGGGGGGCGGTCGGAGGTTCTTGGGGGGGGCGGTCGTTGGGGGGGGGAGGGGGGTTTGCGTCGAGGGCAGGAGGACCTGGGATCCCTCCTGCCCGTAATGTAGTGCGGGGTGGGGTTAGGGGGTCGCCGTGGCCAGGAGGGTTTGGGCTCCCTTCTGGCCCAACTACACAAAGGTACGGGGAAGGCGGGTGGGGGTGTCGTGGGGGTCGGCCAGGGGGGGTCGCGGGTCGGCTGGGGGACGGGCAGAGGTTCTTGGGGGGGGCGGTCGTTGGGGGGGGGGGGTTGGCGTCGAGGGCAGGAGGGCCTGGGATCCCTCCTGCCCGTAATGTAGTGCGGGGTGGGGTTAGGGGGTCGCCGTGGCCAGGAGGGTTTGGGCTCCCTCCTGGCCCGATATTGTTGGGGAGTCGGCGGTCCTTCGGGGTGGGGGTGCGAGTGGTCCTGCCGGGGGGGGGATGTATCGGACGTCGGGGGGGGGGGGGCATCAGGCTTTCAGGATGGGGACAGACCTTCAAGGGGGGACAGGACTTCAAGGGGGGACAGTGCACAGAAAGTCAGGGGGGGTGAACGGAGAGTCGGGACAGCGCACGGAAAGTCAGGGCAGTGCACGGAAGTCAGGGGGGGTGAACGGAGAGTCGGGACAGCGCACGGAAAGTCAAGGCGGGCGAAAGGAGCGTCGGGCATCATGCGCGGTATACCCGTGAGCGCGGTATACAAAAGTTTTTGTACATACCATCGTGATTTCTGCGCGCTATACCCGTGTGCGCGTTTTACACGGGTGCGCGTTATATCCGCGAAAATACGGTAGTAAAATAGAAGCTGATTCAAACATCCCCTAAAGCTCTGTGGAAGAACATTTTTAAGTCCTGCTTTCGATCTAGCTAGTGATGTTTCAAGGGAAAGATGCTTTAGAGGACCAATATTTATTTATTTGGATTTACTAACCACCTTTATGAAGAGATTCACCCAAGGCAGAGTACATCAAGTACAATTTAACATAAAACTTACATTTTTGTTAATAGCATAACAGTAGTAAAAAGACCAAATGCAATGAGTGAGGTAAACTCAAAATCAGCAAATTTAAACTTAATAATAAGACTACCTTAAAACAATTTAAAAATATACTTATATCAGCACCGAAATTCAAATGAGAGATGCAATACCTTGTCAGCATAATATTTATGAAACAACTAATAAGTTTACAATCAGAACATTCAAATAACAGATATGATGCTAATACTTTTCTACAATATACTTTTTATCCTATAGCCAAGAGGCCAAGAGCAGTTAGATGGGGACAGGTAATACAGAGTCTGTTGGGATAAACGGATAGGGGGATAAACTCAGGCAAACTGATTATACAGTTAAGCATATAAGGAACTGATATAGTTATAGTATGTGTAGCAAGCTAGTCCTGGTGCAAAATAAGTATACACTTCTTCCTCTGAATCTGCGGTTTCAGTATTCGCGGATTCAGTTATTCACAATTTTTTTTGTTTAAAAAAAAAAAAAAAAAAAAAAAGAAGCTAATTCTGGACTTTCCCTGCCTCCCTCCTGGCATCCCAGACCTTACCTGGTAGTCTAGCGGGCTTTTGGGGCAGGAGCGATCTTCCTATGCTCCTGCCCAGTGCAGATCACTCATAGCAAATGGCTGCCATGAGTTCCCGTAGTCTCTTGAGACTACGACGGGAACTCATGGCAGACATTTTCTATGAGTGATCTGCATGGGGCAGGAGCATAGGAAGATTGTTCCTGCCCCGAAAGCCTACTACACTACCAGGTAAGGTCTGGGATGCTAGGAGGGAGGCGGGAAGGTCCAGAATGAGGCAGGGGTGGGTCAGAGCCAGCCAAAAAGTTATTTGGGGGTTTTCACACTTCGCTGGACCGGATCTGCATCTAACACCCATGGATACGGAGGGAGAAGTGTATAGTCAATCACCCTATGTATTAGAGGCTTGGGTGAAAAGCCAGGCTTTCACCTACTTCGTGAAGTAGAAGTAGTGTGGAGTTAGATGTAGCCCCTCTGGAAATAAATTCCAGAGTGTGGGGGCTGCACCTGAGAAAACTCACTGGCGGGTATCACATCGTACAATTTATTTTCATGAGGGTTCTGGCTTCTAGCTGCTTAAGCCGGTAAGGACTTGGGACGACAATCTTGCACACTGGCTATAAGATCATCCAGGCCTTTGCCAAAAAGCTTCTGTCCGTTGAAAGGGAGTCTGCTAAGCATAGCATTGGAGGTTGACTTGCCCACCCATGTGATCCACAGCATACGTCAAGTGGAAATGGAGTATGCAGAGACTCTTGCCATGACTTTAATTACATCATAAAGTGTGTCAGCCACCTAGTCTACACTCCTGCCAGCACAAGAGCTGGCATGTACAGGGTTTGCAGCAATGAATTTCAGGCGCTTGTTGCGAAAGCAGCAGCTGACGACGATGCCTTAACTGCCAGGGGCCTCAAACTGCCTCCTGAGGACCATATCCACTCTACGTTCCTGTGTATTCTTCAGCACATCTTCTCCCTCACTGGGCAAGGATATGTATTTAATTGCCTGTGCCACCAGGGAGGCATAGCAAACATTTGCTGGAACTCTTGATCCAGACGATAAAGCCTAGTCATGGGTATCACCCCTCTAAAAGAGTCTTCTGGGACTTCCCAGGGCTCTGTAACCAGGAGTTTTATGTCTAAATGCCACAGAAAGGACATGGGCTGAGATCTGACCCTGCTCAAAAGAGAACACTGGTGCTGGGACTCATGAAGAGACTCATTTCTAGTGTCTGGCATGGCCAAAAACTCATATAGCCGCCATATGGAGGGATTCTCTCCTGGATCCGAATCTCCCATCAGGGACACCTCAGTTTGAGACAGTAAGGGGATGAAGACTGAACTTTTTCCCTTGAATCCCTATCCAACTGATGATCAGAGTCAAGAAGGAGCTCTGCTCCCATAGAAGCGGCACTCTGAGGATTCTTAGAGGCGTGCACCAAGGGTTGCTCTTCAGCAGACCTAAATAGCATATTTTGGCCATGCACATACACCTGCCAGAGCAGATTAATGAACTCTGTGTAAAAAAACTTATTAGGCAACCCTCCTTCCCCTTTAGAAGGAAGGAGATGCCTCTTCTTTGGTTGCGGAGCCTCTGTGCCAGTTTGCCACACTGTGCCACTGTTCCAGCGCTCCTGGGGAAATTTCTTCTCCCCTAACAGGCTCCAAAGCCATGTGCCATGCACCAGAGGCTGCATGGGAGCTAAACTAGAAATTCTCGCCTCCCCACTTTGTTCAATGTGGCACAAAGATGCTTTTCTGTCACCCATCCTTCACAAAGAAGGCATGATATAGGGGTATTAGAGTAAGAGGACTTCATCCTTAGCACTTTGGAAGCAAAACGAGGTATTTTGGAGAAGTTTGAGAACTTAGAAAAAATAAATAAATTAGGAAAATTCAAGATGGCTGCTGCTGGAGAATTTTTTTGCTAAAAAACAGCTTAAAATCACCTCAAGGCTGACCAAAACCTTAATAAACAGCTTCTCCACTCCAGGCAGCTTTTGTGTTCTGGTGAAGGTGAGGTGTGGATAGCCCTTGTTCTTGAATGTCCTTATTGTCTGTGTTGAAGTAGTCTAGATGAGCGAGTTTGAAGGGGGTTGTCTCCTGACGCAGCGACCTCATGAAACAAGGCCCTGCAGGATCTCTTGTTGAGATTACTTTTGGATGGCTTTTTTCAAACTTCTTGGCTGAATCTGGTTTTGGGCTCTTTTTTCTATGATGGATTACAACCGTCGGTGATCTGAAGATTTGATGCTTTCAAGAACAGACTGAATCCAAATCTATGGATCTTGGTTGGCCAGCTAAGTAGTATAAATAGTATTGAATTTGATACTATATATTTTTTGCAAATATCTTCAACCCTCTATCAGTTCTAGTCTTATGCTGTATAGATAAGTTTTGACTGGTTATCATACGGTTTTTTGGAATGATAGTTTTTTCTCCCATTGTAGATTTCTTAGGAATTTTTTTACTTCATGCTTTTTTTCCGTATAGGCCTATGATAATAAGCAGACTCTATCTAAAGCTTAATTGCTTATGATCGAGCATTATCCTTTGGATTTTGAGGTCAATGTTGATAACAGAGCAGATCCACCATTATTCTATCCAGTATAAGACTTAACTTTTGAGACACATAACATAGATTATAGTGTGGTGAGAACTAGTGAAGCCAGGTTTCATATCCCTAGTGGATCTTGGGAAAGTGGGAAGGTCTCTTAATTGTGGATTGCCCAGGCACTATCTAAACTAAGCCCTCTGAGGACAGGAAAATGCCTCCTGTACCCAAATGCAACTCTCTCTGAGCTACTGATGAAAAGGTATTAGCTAAACTGAAGATTTCTTACCTCTCCAAAAGCTCCTCGACCTATCACCTTCAGGATTTCAAAATCTTCTTTATGTAATCGCATCTGCTTCACTTTGAAAGTAAATGGTTTGGCTGAAATAAAGGAAAATACCAATCATGTTTATGAATACATTTCATAAAATAGTACCTGAAATCAGAAATATAGAACAAATTAAGAACCTTTAAATTATGAGCAATGTCATCATTAAATTTAATTTTCAAAAGAAAAGCTTTGCCATTTAATATATGTACATTTACCTGCCAAGTCTATTTGATTTCAGGTTCATTTTTCTGAATTTAGGTTGTGTTAACCATATATTTAACAAAAAAATGAGGAGGTGTGTATACGGCAAGCAAGTCTATAGTTAAATATACTGTATCTGCAAACTGCCAGAGCAGTTGTTTTCCATTTTCTAGCCATCGTGTCTCTAGTATTTGGGATCACTGTTTTGCCAGCTTCAGAAACACCAAGCTACAAAGCTATATCATGCTAATGAGCTCAAGAACATGGAAAAGGTAGCTGCATGAGGTTGGATCTGTACTGCCTATTCTCTGCAATTCCATCAAAAACTTACTGATTATCTTGAGAACACAAAGAGCCTGATTCTATAAACTGCACCTAAATCAATAGGCGCCTAGGAAAACAGAACTTACTGTATGTCATTCAAAGTTAAATACCATTTATAGAATCACAAAGATAGGCATCAAAAACTTAGAAGCTGGCATATTAGGCCAGGGCTTTCTTGACCTAAAATACCTGTGCCTAACAATCCATGCCCAAACTCTGGCCCTAACCATGCCTACTTTTTGGGTAGGCGCTTTGGTGTAGATGTCTACATGGCTACTACAGAGTTCAGTGCCTACCCCAAATTGGTTCAATTAACAGAGCTGATTGAACCAATTAAAAATGAAGTTAGGTGCCTAGATCAGCTAGGTGCACCGATCTAGGTGCATTGCAGCAGGCGCTTTTTACAGAATCAGGGAACAAAATGTTAAAAAGCCGAGTGCTGCAATGCATATTCTTATTTACATCACAAACCTACAGGTCTAACTGTGAGTGAATTAGGATGTGCCTTCATTAGCATGCCTAGAAAACTGTTGTGCTTGTTAAATCACATCAGCACATTAAGGGACCCTTTCATGTTAGGCTTACAACAGGAAGCTATAAAACCCTAAAGACAATCTGTTGTCAATATAATTAAATCCAATGCCGACTGTCCAGCCCTTCTTTGTTGTAAACCGCCTCGAACTAATACGGCTTTGGAAGTATATAAGAAATAAAATTATTATTATTATTATAAAATTATTATTATTATTATTATTATTAAAACGTAATTGGCTAACGCCTTTTTTCCTTTGGTGAAAATGTTTGAACTTTACTATATACTGGAAAAAAATCAATATAATGGACATCAGTATGGGTACAACTCACTTAATGAGAGTGAAATTTGGGCCTGGGCAGTAACCAGCACCAGACAATAAGTCTAAATAAGAACTGCCCCATACAAATTGTTTTAACAGGACTCAGTTAAGTACACTTTATTGATGGAGAAAGCTTTTCAATGAATTTTTTCTATGTGAGCACATTGAACTTTCACGGTTTTGATGTAGATTTTTGTTTTGGGGAGTTTATTAAGTCTTTACTCCTTTTTTTTCATTTGGTTAGAATGTTTGTTCAAGATTTATATATAGTGTTTAGGGCTAATTAATTTCACAAGATTGGACTATATGATGTATGGGGCAGTTCTTATTTAGACTTATTGTCTGGTGCTGGTCATCTATGAGTTACTGCCCTGGCCCAAATTTCACTCTCATTAAGTGAGTTGTACCCATACTGATGTCCATTATATTGATTTTTCCAGTATATAGTAAGTTCAAACATTTCACCAAAGGAAAAAAGGCATTAACCAATTACATTTTAGGCATTAGGCTTACAACAGGACATGCTAAAGCAGAGGTCTCGAACTCAAACCCTTTGCAGGGCCACATTTTGGATTTGTAGGTACTTGAAGGGCTGCAGAAAAAAATAGTTAATGTCTTATTAAAGAAATGACAATTTTGCATGAGGTAAAACTCTTTATAGTTTATAAATCTTTCCTTTTGGCTAAGTCTTAATAATAATATTGTCATTTATAGCTAAAGAGACATATGATCAAGAAAACTGTTTTATTTTACTTTTGTGATTATGATAAACATACCGAGGGCCTCAAAATAGTACCTGGCGGGCCGCATGTGGCCCCCGGGCCGCGAGTTTGAGACCACTGTGCTAAAGCATCTTGTAATAATTTTTCTGTATGCATGTGCTAAGCACGTGTTATTTTTTTTAACATATTTTTTAAAGGGAGTGCATCATGGACAAAGAATAGGTGTGGGTGAATCAATCAGCTAGCATGTTAACACCAGAGCCCTTAATGCCTTCTAAATAGGAGGTGGTAAAAGCTCCCACATTAATTTATTTTCAGTTGCTGCTTACTAATACATCAATGCATCACATGAAAAAAAACAACACTTGATTGAAAAAGGGGTTATTTTATAGATATTCTCGAATTGGGTTTAGTGTATGGGAAAGTCCTATGTAAGACATGCTAAACCCACTTCTTAGCATATTTTAGTAAGAGGGTCAATAAGAAAATGAAATTTCTGTTAAATAGTTGTAAAATCATGTAAAATTTTTAGTGGAAATGTGTGACACAAACTAAAGGGAAAAGGTCCAAAAGTGGCCCAAAAAAGGAGACATTGTGTCTTAATTGATAATGTTCTTTTCTTTGGTCAGCAACACTGCTCTGAACCATTGGATGTTATCCCTTTCTTGCCAGCAAGTGGAAGTAGAGAAAACTGAATTCTGCCAGTAATACCACCAGCATAAACTACACTGCTCCATGGAACAATCCAATATACAGTACATCTGCATAAGCAGCAGCAGTTCTCTTTGTAACTCACTTATGCCACATCAACTACTGCAGCTGCAGTGAAAATCAAGTAACACCATAGAGTGGCATTTGCTACCCTGCATACATCAGGGTACAGTATAGCCATATCACAGGAATCTGTGTGGCTGCCAATCACAAAATGAATTTCTTTTTCGGGGAGGGGGGGGGAAGCACTGAAAAGAAAGCAGAGAACACACCCAGAATCCTGAGACAAGCTCTTCCAAGGGTGACACTTCAGAAAAGTGTCACTGACTAAAGGAAAAAAAAATGATCAGGTAAGAGACAATTTCTTCTTTCTTAGTGTCAACTCCAATGTTCTGAACCAAAGGAATGTACCAAAGCAGATCTATTAGGTGGGGGAAAGCAAGGTCTCCTTAATGATAGCAACAAAGCCCGTGTCTTGCAGATCTCCTCAGGGGAAACCACTTGAGTGCCCATGAAGCAGCCTGAGCCCTAGTAGAGTGGGCTTAGCACCCCCGAGGCACTGGACGATTCTTGTGGAAGTAATCAGATTCAATAGCTGCTTTAATTTTCCTCCCAACAGAGGCCTTTGAGGCCACCTGGCCCTTCTGAAGGCCCTGGAAAGGTACAGCACGGTGGTTAGCATAGCATTATTACATGGTTTCTATTTGAGTCTACTACCATAGTTTTAAAAAATATCTAAATTTAAGCCTACCGGGCTGTGGGGAATGGAGTTGCGGGTCAGGGGCAGGCCCGACATGTGAGGAAGGCAGCCGATTCCTCCCACTGCTGGCTGTGGCAGTCCTCCATGCTGTTTTCCGGCTGCTGTGAGGAGGGGGGAGTGAGGAGTCAGTGGCACATTCAGATTGTGAGCAGCCCTGCCTTCAGTCCTGTCCCGGTCCTGCTAAATCAGCTGGCAATAATGAAGCCAGATGCCACAAGGGCCTTCCCTCTTGCCAAATCGCTAAAGGCTCTGCTGGTCTCAATCCTGCCCCCTCTAAAGTTACTTACTGATTTTGAGAGGCAGGATGGAGACAGGCAGAGCCTATAGCAATTTAGCAAGAGTGAAGGCCCTGTAGCATCTAGCTTCGTTATTGCCGGCCGGTTTAGCGGGACTGGGACAGGACCAAAGACAGGGTTGCTCACAATCCAGATGCACTGCAGACTCCTCACTTACCCCTCCTCCTGGCAGCTGGCAATCAGCATGGAGGATTGCTGCAGCCACCGTCAGGAGGAATCAGCTGCCTGCCCCTGACCCGCGACTCTGTTGGGAGAAACAAAGGGTAAAAGATGATGGGGAGAGATCTTGTATGTAGGTGGAGGGAAAGTGAGAGAGAGAGAGATGAGGTATTGGAGGAAAGAGGGGAGAGGGTTTGCTGGATAGAGGGGGCAAGACAGTACATACTGGTTAGATGAGTGAAAATAAAGGGGGAAGAGAGAGTAAGAGAAGATGTTGGAAGGGAGAAAAGAGGGAAGAGAGCAAAAAAAACTGGAGAAATAGAAGCAGATAGAGATGCAGAAAAATACATGAAGGAAAACTGAAAGGAAAAGGTTAAAGTCAGAGATGGATGTAGGAGAGGAAGTGAAGCACAACAGAGGAGTCATGAGGATAAGATGTCAATAACTAATCCACGGGTATACAGATCAAAGTACGCATTATTGGTTAAGACTCAAAGACTAGACACTGACAGTGTTTCGGAATCAATACTTTCTCAAGAGTCTATTGAGCCATAACATATTTGAAACAATGAAAATAATAGTCATGTTAATATAACACACATAATATAAACTAATAAAATCACATCAAGCGAGAAGTAATAATAAAATCAAGTGGTAAAAGCAAATGGAACATTACATGGAAATTGTAAAACAAAAATAGCAAAATATATTGTTAACATTTACAATCAAATGAGAGACAAGTCATAATAAATAGATAAAAGTAATACACTCAAGGATATAATTAATCTAAGAAACTAGAAAATGGAAAGCAGAAAGGGAAAATGTAAATTAAGCAAAAATAGATGTAGATGGAGGACCAAAAGTATGTGACGAAATCAAAAAATGTGTGATCGTATGTGAACCACCACTGAGTAATACGTTTGGAAAATGAATGGAGCAAATTAAACTTCAAAACTCTGTGTGATCTAATGAGAAAGTGAAGACAGGAATGAGAGAAGAGGCAGATAGACTGCAGACCCTGGAAAGAAAATTAAGAAAAGACAGAAGAAAGCAGAAACAGGGATAAACATGAATAAAATGACCAGACAACAAAGGTAGAAAAAAATGTTATTTTTAATTTCATGAACAGAAAATACAGGATATCAATTTAAAAAAAACAGTTAAATGTCATACATAAATATTATAAGCAGAAACAATGATATATTTAAATGAACAGAGCATCATATATTTAAAACCATATTTCTTAAAACAGAAGTGCATATCTTGGATAAGGTAATGGAATAATAGTGGGATATAGATAAAAGAAAGAAAGCCATGAAAAAAGATAACAGCCCAAAAGATATGTGTGCATTAAAACGGATACTGAATAGATTAAAATGTAGTGATAAATGAAGCCAGATTGACCAAACCGCATATCAAAAGCGGTGCCACTTAAAAAACATATGAGCAGGATATATTGTAATGCGATACAGAAACGGCGAAATAGTGAATATTCAGCATCACTAATAATAAAACCCTAGAGCGCGCGTGCGCTCTTGAAAATTCGTGATTCCTGGCGCCGTGAGGTGTGCTTCTGTGGCAGTATTCTATTTGACACCTTACGGCGCTTGCAGGGGCTGGAGGCGCGTGCGGTGGCTGAAGGTGCGCGACTGTGCTCTCTCCAAACCTCCCAGCTCCAGCGGCGTAGGCAGCACTAGTGGCAGCAACTGAGTGGTGGACAGCAGCCCCGCTCCGGCCGTTGACCCTCCACAAACCTCCCGGCTCCAGCGGCGTAGGCAGCACTTTAAACACGCTGCTTCACGCCCTTCTACTGCCGATTTCCTCTGCCGCATCTCTGACGACATCATCGGAGACAGACGCGGCAGAGGAAATCGGCAGTAGAAGGCCGCGAAGCACCGTGTTTAAAGTGCTGCCTACGCGGCTGTAGCCCGGAGGTTTGTCGGCGGTGGGAGGGTCAGGAGCATGCCAGATCGAGCAGGACAAAGACAGTAAAAGAAGGGGGAGGGGCCGAATGGGGAAGGGTAAGGGAAGAGAAGGGAAAGGAGGGTGGGGGAAAATGCTGCTACACAGGGAAATGGGGAAAAATGACAGACAGACAGCGGGAGGGAGGAAGGGAGGGAGACAGAAAGAAAAAAGATACAGGGGCAGGGAGAGGGACAGAAAGACAGGGACTCGGAGAGGAAGGGAAATACCGCTACTGCTTCTGCACAGGAAAGGGGGAGATAGGAGGGAAATGCTGTTGCTGCTGCATAGGGAAGTGGGATGGAAATGCTGCTGCACAGGGAAATGGGGAAAAATGACAGACAGACAGCGGGAGGGAGGGAGACAGAAAGAAAGAAAGAAAGAAAGATACAGGGGCAGGGAGAGGGACAGAAAGACAGGCAGAGAAAGGGGGCCAGGGAGAGAAAGAGTCAGCGGGAGAGGGAAAGAAGGCTGCTTTGGGGGGGAGGTGTGCTGGGGACAGACAGCTTTGCTCTGGGGGGGGGAAGACAGAAGGGGCCATGGAGAGACAGGAAGAGGGAAAGGTGGCTGCTTTGGGGGGAAGGGTGTGCTTGGGGCAAACAGCTTTGCTCTGGGGGGGGAAGACAGAAGGGGCCATGGAGAGACAGGGAGAGGGAAAGGGGTGTGCTGGGGGGGAGACAGAAGGGGCCATGGAGAGATAGGGAGAGGGAAAGGGGGCTGCTTTGGGGGGAGGTGTGCTGGGGACAGACAGCTTTGCTCTGGGGGGGAAGACAGAAGGATACAGACAGCGGCCAAGGAGAGAGAGATAAAGAAACACAGACAGACAGACACATCTATTCTAGCACCTGTTAATGTAACGGGCTTAAAGACTAGTAAGTAATAAAACTATAGTGAGAAAGTATTCAGAAAACAAGCCAGCAAGAAAAAGGAAAGAAACTAAAGTACCTGGCATAGAGTACTCTATGGCACGCTGGAGATAACACACATAAAGGCATGTTACAAAGTGAGATTAAAATGAACTGCAAAAGGGGTTCCCTGACTGGAAAAATCTTAAAAATCAGTATAATTTGCTATTCCTGTGCTTTCAGGCGGATTTCCTGGGTCACCAGGTCACTCAGTGGTATAAATTAATATCTGGATTTTTGAATAAGAAACCAAAAACTGGTCTTTGTGACATTTGGAGCATTGAGATATTGAGCATCAAATTACTGCGTCTCAATGGCCACGAATCTGGACTTGGAGGATGAGATGTACTGTGTCTGCAGCTATGAGACAATCATGGTTTTTCTCGTTACATAGAGCATGTTGGACTCTGGTTAGATTACAGAAATTAGATAGTTCCAAGTCTAATAGATGCTGGCATTGTCATCTTGAACCTGGGACATTAGATAATTTATTATTTTATTGTCCCTTGATACTTCAATTTTGGAGATCCATTTGGGATCAGGTAAACAAAATAATGGAAAATCCAGTGGCACTAACATACGACACTGTGCTATTTGGTACTATGATGAGAGCTAAAAGCCAAATATCATCTCACAATAATAAACTTTGTATTATATTGTGAATAATAATTGGAGAGATCAATAGAGTGAGAAGAAAGCCAAACTTGGATTTAAAAAAGCATACAAAACAGACAATCAGATTGAGAACAAATGGGCTACTGGGCTACATGGACCGTTGGTTTAATCCAGTAAGGCTATTCTTATGTTATGTACGCAGTATATACTGTATATGTATACTTGTACATACAAACACAGTTTCTCTCTTCCGGCTTAATAAAAACTTTATACATTTTTAATCCTTGCTACTTCTAATCGCAGAATACAAATAGGTTTTAGTAGTACAGAATGTACAATTTAAAAAATCATAGAGAAAGTAGGAAAATAACTATAAAGAACATTCAGAAACTCAGACCAATGTGGCTTCAAACTAAAAATATCTATATTGTCATATCCTTGGTATGCAGAAACCAGATTTTAATAATATATAATAGGAAATGAGTAATTCTGGCCCTACATCACCACACAGTCTGGGCAATATATAGTAGAGACATTAGTCACAAAAATTGGATTGCCTTTACAGTAGAACTGGGAGTTGACCTGTCAACTTACTATGAACGAGCTAAGCTTGGGGTACTCCCCGAGAATACCATATCATACAAAGTTTAACAGCATCAAAAGATATGAAATTCAGCATTCTGAGAAAAGGAAAAAAGTGAGTAAACTCTTACAAGCATTATTGAGCGGCTAGTTCACAAAGATCACTGCTTCAAAAGAGTGAAGTATTTGAACTCCACTATAAAGGCTATGCTATGATTTAACTGTCTGCAGAAATCATACTCAAAAGGAAGCAAATAGCAATCAGTAGTAAAAGCTGAGAATCAGACAACCCCTCCCTTAAAGCACTGCCCCCTAAGAAATCGAAAATTTCACACTTTGGTTGGTATGACAGGAGCTCTGACTCAAAGAGCCTATGATCTAATCACAACAAAATTTCCAAATAAAATTGTGGCAAAATCAAGGATACTTCCTCAAGCAATTCAGACCTATTAGATAAACTCATTATCAGGACATAATCAGTTATAATGAAACTATATGCCATTCAAGACAATATACGAACAGAAATCAGTAGCCATAAGTAGCAGTATCAATACTATAGTGCAAGGCCCCTGAAGTAATCTGTTGTGGCCCTCAAACAGTTGGTTAAAATGCTCTTCAAATCTGCCCACTTGAAATACAAGGGTGAATTAAAAATTAAAAGTAATTGTTAAATTATACGATAACTGGATCAGAACTAGCAAAATGTAACATATGTGCTCATACATTGCCTGTTGGATAGTTCATCCTTGCACAGTGCAGTGCTCGGCTTTTAGTCATGAGGCAGCAATGACTCAAGCATGGATGCTCCATTGCATGATTGCGCCATTGAAGAATGTGCTTTCTTTGAGCAGAGGGAGTGAAACCTGTGGAAATTCACCGTCGGATATTGATTCAGTATGGACATAGCACCATGAATCAACGAAAGGTTTATGAGTGGATACAAAGATTTAAAGCGGAAAGAACAGATGTAACCAATGAAGATCATTCTGGTCGCCCATCAACACTGTACATACGAGAGAACATTGACAGGGCGGATGCCTTGATTAGAGAAGACCGACAGATTATTATTATTATTATTATGTTCTTGTATACCGCCATACCCAAGGAGTTCTAGCGGTTCACATCAATTAATTAAGATCCGATCTAAACACAGATTTACAACTTTTTGTCGGACTTACAAGCAACGAGGAAGGATATGTTGGCACATTTTATCAGAATTTTATCAGAGTTACGAGCAACGACAAAGGTTGGATTGGAAGGTAAGAGGGAGAGAGAGAGAACCAAAGGAGGGGAGGGGAAGATAACGGTGTCTCAATTGGCTGTGAAATTGGATATCAGCTATGGATCTGAATTTGCTATAATGCATGATAACATGGAATACAGGAAAGTCTGGGCACGATGGGTTCCCAAACAGCTTACTGCACAAGCAACAGTGTGTGGAGGCTGCAACCCAGTTCCTGAGACGGTATGAAGAAGATTCGAGTATTCTGGAGAGAACTGTCACCGGCAATGAGACATACCATACCGTATTGTTTCTTATACTCTGCAAATGTCAACTGGGAATCATGAACGCATCACTGCAACCCGGCAAGCAAAAATCAAAGCATGATGAAATACAGGAAGCGGTGCTCACCTGGCTTCGGAAGCAGCCGAAAAACTTCCCTGCAGGAATGTAGAAGTTAGTTGAATGATAGTCCCCATACAAGACAATGCAGTTCTTTTATGTGCAAAAGTGATATGTTCAATTGCTCAGTTACTTCAATTAAAGCCATTAAATGTATTTTGCCTGTACTTTTTGGATTTACCCTCATAGTAACTGCAAACTGTTAAGTGTATTACTCAGGTTTCTCATTTATGGAATTTGCTACCTTATAGGTTTTAATTACCTGCGGAATGCCCAAAAGACAGGGAAGGCCGAGGGGCAATCCTCCAACTGCTCCGGAAACCTCAACGCTGCGACAGACTGTGATTACAGTGTTCACAGTCCATCAAACCTCTGCGGGTGCTCCTGCTGCTATGCCAGGGGAAGTGCATAGCTTAGGCAGCGATCTTTCGCTGAGCCCGCGTGGGCCACATACTCCCCCTATGCCCGGAGATACTAAAACGGGACAGACGAGTTTGGAGGACTCACAGACTGGTGAGGAGAGTTTCAAACGTCCAGCTAACATGGATGTCAGCACGTTGTCATCGACTCACGTCTTGGAGCCGATGCAGATTGGGAGTTTTTCCCCGCTGAGAACGAGTGGTGGTGAGAGTGAGGGAACCCGTGGGCTGAGCCGTACGGAAGGAGCCATACTCCAACAGGCTGATCTTTCCCCCCTCAAGCTACTCGTGAAGCCGTCAGCGGTGACGCTGGATTCAATTTGGACCACGATAGAAAACCTACATGCAGTATGTACTAACTTTGTTAAAAACACTTTAAATTTATCTGCTAAGATAACCCATTTGGAAACCTCGGCTCAACTTCAGAAGGAAGAGTTATCTAAATTGGAGAAAACAACAAAGGAAACGAAGACTATGCTTGTTAAACAATCTACTGACAAAATACTATTAATGAGGAAAATTGAAAATTTGGAAAAACAAAGAAATTTAAACTTAAGACTTTTAAATTTTCCTATTGCTAAATATTTGACTCCTCTAGAACTGTTTAAAAAATTTTTGGTAACGCTGTTGAAAGTTCCAGAATCTAACTTACCCCATGTACAAAAAATTTACTACTTAAAAAAGATTACAGAGGACACTCAAGGGGAAAAGACTGAGTTAGATGTCTCTGTACTTTTGGAAACATCCGAGATAAAGGTGCAATGTCGTGCTATATTGGTAATTACGCTTGTGTTTCTACAAGATAAAGAAATGTTACTGAAGTTATACTTTAAAATGAAACAGGTTTCCTATTTAGGCGAAAAGGTGAGTATATTTCCAGATGTATCTAAATGGACTCAATCTCGCAGGAAATAATTTCTTACATACCGTACAAGAGTGACTTCTTTAGGGGCAAGCTTTCAATTAAGATTTCCTTGTAAGTGTTTTGTTTCCTATCAAGGGAATAAGTATATTTTTTTTGAACCGGCCCAATTGGGATTTTTTTTGGAAGGTAAAGGGCTTCCTACCGTAGTCCAGACTGAAAAGTATAATGTGGTCATGGAATGTTAGGAATGATGTATGCTCGAGTTATTGTTCCTCTTTATTATTATATTTAGTTTAAATCAATGTTCCCAAACCTGTTCTGGAGGACCCCCAGGCCAGTCGGGTTTTCAAGATAGCCCTAATGAATATGCATGACAGAGATTTGCATATAATGGAGATGCCAGGAATGCAGATCTGCTCCATGCATTTTCATTAGGGCTATCTTGAAAATCCGACTGGCCTGGGGGTCCTTCAGGACAGGTTTGGGAACCACTGGTTTAAATCCTTGATTCCCACAAGGAGGTTTCTTAAAGCTTTTTTTTTCCCTCAACAGGTGGACTATATTAAGAGATTTTCTTCCTTATCTTTGGTTTCATATTCATTTGTTTTATGATGAATTGAAAAAGATGTATTCAGTATTTCTTGTACAATTGTGTATGTAATTATTTGAAATTATAAATAAATAATAATAAAAAAGCAGCAATAATGTTATTCACCTTTTTAAATATACACTGGTTGGACAAGATTACAATATTCTAATATGAAGATTCATAGAAGAACGAGCCACAAACAAAAAAGTCCCCTATCCAGTTCTTCATTTATCATTCTGGACCGCTGAAGCTAAACAGAGCAATCTCTAAAGTCCCACATGCTCAAAGCTCTCCTAAAAAGCTCTTGTTAGTCTTCCATTTGATGTACACAAACAATTTATGTGACTCATCTGTGTGAATAACTGTCTTTTTGCTGTAATAAAATTTATTCCACCAGAACCCATAAAGCTCTTCTTCCAAAACATACACTGGAAAAAGCCTGGACAGCCAAACTAATCAAACTGCTTACCTGTGACAGCTGTTCTCTGTAGTCAGCAGGATTAATCAGACACCCAAGTGGCAATGTCATATGGTTCTAGGATAAAACTCCTCTCCCAGAGCTCAGAACCAGTGGAAAGTTCCGAGCATGCATGGACCACTCTCTTCCCAACTTCTGTGGCATGATTGACCTCTGTCCTAATTTTATTAGAGTTCTTTTCCTCCTTTGTTTTCAATAATTGTACACCGTTGTATACTGCATGTCAGTAATTAACAGTATAGCAGTCTTAATTAAACTGTTGCTACTACTTGGGTTTCTGACTTGGATTAGCCACTGATGGAAACAGGATACTGTGCTAGATGGACCATTGTTCTGACCCAGTATGATTGCTCTTATGTAAAGAATAACCTTAGAAGGCCGTTAGTTACAACCACCATCATGCTTAGAGATATCCTACATGCCTCAATAGTACCTGGCCAGTAATTGCAGTGTAGAAATATAACAAAAGAGAAACTATGGAGGGTGGCTAACCATCTAACAAAGAAAAAAACTCAAAATCTTGTCATAACTTCAGCAGCAACACATCTACTACTAGTAATTCTTTCTATAGCACTACTAGACGTATGCACCGCTCTACATCAAAACATAGAAGACAGTCCCTGCTCAAAAGAGCTTACAATCTAGTCAAGACAGACAACCTGGACAAGAAGGTACATTAATACAACAGTGTTCAGGTGGGAGAATTACAGAGGGAAAAATAAAGACAGATATTGGTGCTAGAAGATGAGTTGGAGTTTGGAATTGAAAGCATCTTCATAGAAGTGGGCTCTGAATCTGGTTAAACTCTTGAGCCAGTCTACTGAAAAGTCCTGTTTCCTAAGAGGAATCTCCACTGTAGGCTAGAGTCTATGGCAAACTGAAAGACCCAAACTATTAGAGACCTGAACCTAGGACTTTGAACTTAGTGCTAGGCAAAATGCAATCCAAACCACTGAAACATAAGAACTTGGGGTACTGGGCCCTCACGCACGACCCATCATGAGCATGGTGCCAGTGACTAGGTCAGAGAGAGACTCATGAAGTCTCTAAAGCCCAACCAGATCTGTGCACTCTTCTGTGACTATTTTTCAGGGACCCTATCATTCAGTAACAGAAGCCAGAATACTACTACTCAAGGCCTCCAAACCAACCCTGATTTGTCTTTGACTCTGGTGCATCAACTGCAGAAACTTTCAAAGACAGCCATTTCTGCCCCCCTTTTGATGATAATTACTGAGAGTATCGAACCATCTCCTAACTGTGAGAGTACCATATGTGGAACTTCAAGGAAAAAAACTCTAGAAGCCTAGCCAAATCCTCAAGCAGGAACAAAAGAAGGAATACCTACCTCCACCGCACTTGACTTCCCAGCCATTCATCTAATCTGGCATGGCCCCCCACCCCCACCCTTTCCCCCCAGCAACATTGCCCTCCACCTACTGCTATCCAAAGGAAAGATATCATGGCTTTGGCAAACCCCACAGAGAAACAGTCTAACATGGAGCTACTGCATACAATGTCTGAAGAGAAAGAGGAACTATGGAAAAAAGAATGGTTAAACAGTAATCTTTCTCACCTGCAGTTCTCTGCAAACAAGGTTCCCCCTCACCAACTGTCTAGCTTGCATGCTTCAGCCTCCTCCTTCATTTATCATACTCAATAGCCTGTGAAGGAGGGGCCCCTAACCCAGAATATAGAGCTCTCAATTGAAGCCAACTCTCTCCTTTTCTCTTTTTTCTTTTTTGTTTAAACAAAAAAACATCAATTTAGACGGAGATTCTCAATTCTGTGTAGCCTATACCTTACCCCTGTAAAACTGCATGTGGTGGTACTGCCCCCAGGCATGATCCTTTTAGACTGACTCACCTACAAATAGCAAAAACCTTAAATCTTCAGCACCCACTCGATCTTATTTTTTTTTATTCTGAGCTACCTTACAGATGCTGGCTATCTGGCAACTATTCACAGTTTATATCACAACTGTTCTAACCAAATAAACTAGTACTGGTTAACAAAAAACCAAAAATCTGGAAAAAAGGAACCCTCTTTGGCAGAATGGTATTTTAAAGAAGGGGAGCTCAGTAATAATAAGTTGTACTGATTTCTCTCAGGGACAATATCTCCAAATGGTCTAAATTTGTGCCTACTGTGACAGAAATAGACCTCATTCCTATGCTAAGGTATGTAGAGTGTGATCTCATCTTTCAAATTTACTAACACTTGCTGTAGTACTTGTATTGTGTCAATAAGAACTTCCTTCTGGAGTTCATAAGATGTCAAATGTAGGGAAAACATATCCAGTCATGCTTGGAAATTCTTTTCAACCAGGCCACTATTACCTAAAACAACAGAAAATATTTCTGTATCTTTCTGTCACATTTTCTTGGTACTTAAGGATATTTTTCTCTTTCTCCATGTGATTCACATACCGTGTTTCCCCAAAAATTAGACACTGTTTTATATTATTTCTGAGCTCAAAAAAGGCACTAGGTCTTATTTTCAGGGTAGGTCGTCTTTTTTTCATGTACTGTACAATGATCATCTCTCCCTTCCTCTCCTCCATCCCAATTCATCCTATTTCCTTTCTCTCCCCCACATGTGCAACATCTTTCCTCCCCTCTCACCCATCCCCTTGTCTTTCAATCCTTTCCTCCCATCCCCCTGTGCAGAAGAACCTTTGCAGCTTGTATCCCTCCCTCTCTTGTGCAGCAGAACCCTTGAAGCTTATATCCCTCCCTCCTCCTGCCCCCTGACACTGCTGTGTACCCCCCCATTGACCCCCCCCCCCCACCGAGCTTTCCATCTCTCCCGCCGACCGCAAGACCGAAATATTATACCTTGTAACAAAAGGCAGTGTCGCAGCAATGCAGACAGGCTGCATCGCGGCCTTCTTTTTTTTTTTTAGTTCAAACTTTTTATTGGATTTTGCAATACAAATACAAATAAAAACATAAGAAGATACAGAGAAATCACACCTTGACATTTAGGTAAATGTACACCTCGACAACAAACATCTGTAAACATTCAAGGTATCAGCTAAGGCCTTCTCCTATCCAGTCACGTGTGCCGCGTTGCTGATAACATCATCAGTTATACAGCAGAGGAACGCCCGGGCAGGAAAAGGCCACGAAGCAGCCTGTCTACAATATTTATGTCAGGATAGCAAGTCTGGTATGATGCAATATGCAGTCTCAGTGGACAACACAGCTCAAACATTCCATAGTGGCCAACACAAATTCTGGCCTGAAATCTTTGCCAATCAAAATTTATCAATGCTGTTCTGGGGACATGGCCAAAGTTATCTAGACAACAATATTTGGCTGCTATCTATATAACTTTTACCTATTTAGGAACAGCACAAATAACTTATCCATTTATGTTAGGAAAGATAATTATTTTTAGGGCTCTTTATTCAGCTGTCTTACCAAAAGGATAAGGCCACTGAGTAACTTACATAAAAACAAGCAGATAAGTGAACCTCTTATCTTTATATATGCCAGTCATGTGTCTTATTGCCTTTATCACACTTTGCTCATTCGTTTTATTTTCTCCTGTGAAAGTCTCTTTCCCTTATCAATTTTATGTTTCAATAGTTACTAGAAACTGAAGGGGTTAATCCCCAAAACAGCACAAATTGTAGGCATCATGATGAGGAACTATTAGGGTTTTTTCCTATTAAGAACTGACAGAGATAGGAAAGACTGTTATGACTAAAAAAACAGCATTATAAAGTGATCATTTCAACTGGGATTAACAGCTGCAGGCTGACAGGAAAATGTTACACAGAGACAAAGCCTGACAGGAAACATAATGGTGATCTGTGTTTACCTCTCTCAGCTGAGCCTAACAGATGAGTCCAGAGAAAATGGCTTAGAAACTGCCATGAGATCCCAGTGTGAAAAACTGAAGTGTTTAGGCACAAAGGCAAGCAAATATTTTATTTAAAAGTTTATTTACCACAAAACTGATGAGTTATTAGAATATGAAAAGATTGAACAGATCACAGAATTAGATGTAAAATATTCTGATAAGAACAGAATGGAGAGAATGACAGGAGTGGTAAATAGGATAAATTTAAAGCAATTATTAGAGACAGATTTGTTAAATATGGGACAGCTAGTAAATGAGAATATAAATGGCAATGCAAATAAAATGTTATTACTATGGCACAAATGATATACAGGCAGTCCCCGTTTTACAAGTATCCAATTTACATCAAACTTGTACTTATGAACAGGGTCCTGCTCTATCTTCAGTGTCCCAACCCGCCCCTCTCTCTCCATCCCGAGTCCCAACACATGCCCCTCTCCCTCTCTCCATTCTGTGCCCAAGTATGTGCCTCCCTCCCTTGGATATTTGCCTTCTGACCAGCTCCCTTCTCCTTTCAGCCACAGTCATTTCTTTGCACAAAGCCGCGGGTAGTGGCTCCTATGCAGGTGCTGCAGCTAAGCCAGAAGCCTTCCCTCTGATGTGGGAGGAGATTCCTCTTTACTTAATAGCGCTATGATAGCCCTATTGGGTGAAAAGGTGGAGGTGTTAAATGAAGATCAAGATAGGTTACTCATGGGAGCAGTTGTTTCTGAGAATATTTTGCAGTTTGGGAACTTGAACTATCCTACCTGTTCCAGCTTTCCAGATAGCAGCGGCAGATTGTCTATGTCTGCCGATACCATCAGGCAAGGAAGTGGGCGCTTCTGTGATGTCAAAGGGGGCCTTGCTGCTCCCTACTAAAGACCCATGCTTCTGTGGTGCGCGGCCGGAGGGGCATGTCTGCCCCTTGAGAGCCCCTTGGAAGCCCCTTGGAGCTCTGTGGAGTGATGGAACTAAGGTCAAGGAACGTTTTAGTTTTACACTTCCCCCTCCCCATTCGCGGTTCCTGCACTCGCGATTTCACATAATCGCGATTTTTTTCTGGGGAGGGGGAAAATTAAAATACCCATATTTTTGACCTCCCTGCCGCTTTCCCGGCCTTACCTGGTGGTCTAGCAGGCTTTCGGGGCAGGAGCGATCTTCCTATGCTCCTGCCCCGTGCAGATCACCATGAGGAAATGGCTGCTGTGAGTTCCCGTAGTCTCTCGAGACTACTTCGGGAACTCCCTACAGCCATTTCCTCATGGCGATCTGCACGGGGCAGGAGTGTAGGAAGATTGCTCCTGCCCCGAAAGCCCTCTAGACCACCAGATAAGGCCAGGAAGGCGGCAGGGAGGTGGGGGGGGTGTCAGAGCCAGATAATCGCGGTTTTTCGGCATTCGCAATCTGGCTCTGCCAGTATCTCCCGCGAATGATGAGGGAGAAGTGTATTACCAGAACTGGGAAAAAGAAAAGCAAAAACTAAGATTTCTACTCCTGAGATCACAGGGCCAATGGATCATCGTGTAATTCATCCAAACCGCCTAAGTCTTAGTCTTGATCAAGACAATTCACCATTAAAGGCATCTTTGTATCCCTTAAACCATATTACCCCTCCTCCTCCAGGTCATCATGATAAGAACACCTTGGCAGAAGGTTCTCCATCAGGAACTCAAAAGGGTTCTCGAAATGGTTCAAAATTGATCTTTGTTAAGATGCCTCAAATTACTAATTTGAGTGACTCCCAATTGTTAGATCCTGTGATTGTAGATACACGATGTTACTTTAAAAGATTTATGGGACATTAATCAGAGGATGGAATGAATGTTAAATCCTTTTATCTCTCAAAATAGGATTTTTGTTCAAGAAGTGGTTGATAAATTAACCAATGTAGATTCTAACGTTTCTCTTCTAGATAAACATTGTGTAGCAGTAGAATCTCAGGTTTCAGCTCTACATGTAGTTTCAACTTCCGCAATTAAAGATTCCTGTAATATACATTTTAAGTTAGAAATGCTTGAAAATGCCGACAGAGCAAGAAACCTGAGATTTGTAAATTTTCCTACTATTTATTTATTATCACCTAAGATCCTGTTGAGGAAGTACCTCAAAGAGATTTCCTCAAGGAAAAAGCTCCCAGATGACCAAGGAGTAGACCATTTGCTATCCAGTTAGATTTAACTGCTTTTCTGGAGGATTCCCAAGATATAACAACAACTAAGTCTACTCTATTGGTAACCTGCCTCAATGAAGGAGATAAGTCCTTGATAATGAAATTATACTTCAAAAAGAAAGATGAGGATTTCTGTGGAGCTAAAATATTGTTATTTCCTGGATGTAGTTAGAGCAGGGGTGGGCAACTCCGGTCCTCGAGGGCCGGAATCCAGTCGGGTTTTCAGGATGTCCCCAATGAATATGAATTGAAAGCAGTGAAAACAAATAGATCACATGCATATTTATTGGGGAAATCCTGAAAACCCGACTGTACTCCGGCCCTCGAGGACCGGAATTGCCCACCCCTGAGCTAGAGGAACACAAATGAGGTAGATGGCTTTAAAGTCCAGAGTGTTGGCTTTAAAGGCTACTTTTTTCCCTTAAATTTCCATGTAAATGTTTAGTAAATTTCCAAGATCATGATTACATTTTTTGGGATCCACTTCATTTAGAATAGTTTTTGAAAGATGCAGAGAAGAAGCAGAGTTTATAGGAAATATTGAGTTAATGTGCAACGCTATTTAAATAGGATTAATATCCTTAAATTTCTTTTTCATTATTTCCTTTACTTGTTAACAACTTCTCCCTTGACGAGGGAATTACCTTTTTGTTTTTTTTGGTGACATCCATTTTCTTTGATTGTGTCCTTTGATGGCCTGTAACAATTGAAAAATTTAATAATTAAAAAAAAAATTTTTAAAAGTTACTCATGCTGGTTTTTGTAACTGCTAGAATGGCTGTGGCCCAACACTGGAGAAAGTCATCTCCTCTGACTCTTTTACCAATGAGAGAGCAATTGGGTTGGGTATGTGCCCGCTTTCAACTTTCTGCTCTTTCGGCTCATAAATGGCAGCAGCTTGTCTCTATATGGCGCACATATTTGGAAGTGGAAAGTATTTTGGGTACTCCCTCTGTATAAAACTACTCGCTTGATATAAGCTGTATTGCTTCTGTAGTTTTTTTTCTGTGTCTAGCATTATCTAGGTTATTTAGATTATTTGGCTTAATGTCAATTATTGTATTTTGTAGGAGGGGGCATTTTGGGCGACACCATATGGATATATTTGTTTCCTGGGTGAAAGAGAGGGGGAGGGTGTTGGGGGGATGTTTGGGTTTCTTTCTTTTGTAACAAGGGCTGTTTTGCATTATTGTTGTATCATTGTTTCAGGAAAGTCCTTGTTTATTTTGTATTTTGCATTTATGTTTCATATGTGACTCTCTTCAGCAGTACACCCTGGATGATAAATAAATAGTTACAAAATACAGGATTTCTTTGAGGCATAAGACATCCCAATCTCCCCAATCACACTCCCACCAATGTAAACTTGTCATTGCCTTAATAAATACAAGATCAGTAAACACCAATGAAGCCATCCTAACTGATGCCCTAACCCAGAGGTTGGCAATTCCGGTCCTCGAGAGCCACAACCCAGTCGGGTTTTCAAGATTTCCACAATGAATATGCACAAGATTAATTTGCATGGACTGCTTCCATTGTGTGCAAATCAATCTCATGCATATTCGTCGTGGAAATCTTGAAAACCCGACTGGGTTGTGGCTCTCGAGGACCGGAATTGCCTACCCCTACCCTAACCGACAATAGATGGTGAACCTTCTACTAATAACAGAAACATGGCTAAAATACAATAAGGGAGTCACTCTCGGATTGTCATGGGCTATTCCTCCAGCAGCTTGGTCAGACGACTCAAGAATTAACTAACCATGTTGCACAGGAGGCATATCTGGCTACAGGAACAATGCCAGCACAGGCGAAGGACCTTAGCATTGATAGGGCTTCGTTAAGCTCTGACCAATGACAGGCTCCCCTCCAGCCTGGATTAGTGAGTCCTAATGTTGCAGGTGGTGCTCAGGTCTCCGGAAACGGAAACGCTAAGCCCTGGAGGAGCATCTGGGGACCCCGTTCTGTAGAAACCCCAGAAATCTAACAACGATCTCCAGCTTGGAGACTGAAGAAAGAAGAGAATCCAGAGAGAAGACCATACAATATGGAGAGTTGGTGAAACCTGCCATCATTAGTATGGAAGCTTTTTGGAAGGCAATAGAAACAATTGACTCCAACCTGAAAAAAAGCTGCGACTGTGCTGAGGAATGATTGTGGTAATATCAGCTCTAAGGTGAATCTCCAAGGTGAAATCCTGAAAGAACATGGAGAGAATATTCAAAAACATGAGGAACAGATTAATGAAGTTAAGAATCTGCAATTAGATATTAAGGAAAGATCTGTTATTCAAAAATAGTTTGGGAGTATATGAAAAATTTTCAAAGGAAAAATAATTTAAGAAAGTTAAATTCTCCTAGGTCTCCAGTAATCTCAGCTATTGAGATGATTCTTAGATATTTGTGTGAAGTTTTACTGATTTCTACTGAAAATTTACCACCAATATTAAGAGCGCAATATCTGACCATTAAATCTAAACTAACTAATTTTACACAAACTGGCAAAACTGAGATTGCTGGAGGTGAAATGGGCTTGACAAATTTTTTGGTAAATTCTCTGGAAGTGATTGTTGAAAGGACAACACTTGTGGTAACTTTTGCTCTGGCGTTTGAAAGAGACTTAATTCTTAGAACCTATTTCAGACATATAAATGCTCAATTTATGGGTTCAACAATACCTATTTTTCCTGATATCGCACAAATGGCACAAAGGAGAAGGGAATTTTTGGTTTATAGGCCTAGAGTCCTGACTCTAGGTGCAACATTTATTCTGAAATTTCCAGCAAAATGTTGTGTTGCTTAGAGGTGGTGGAGATAGAGACTATCTGATTTCAAGAAAGCTTGGGATAGGCATGAGGGATCTCTTAGAGAGAGGAAGAGATAATGGATACTGCGGATGGGCAGATTGGATGGCCAATTGGCTTTTATCTGCCATCATGTTTCTATGCCTCTATGTTATGGTGGTAAAATATTTATTGTTTTTTAGCCCAAATAATTATTGGAATTTATTGTGACTAAAGAAGGTGGTGAGGGTCACAATTGGTTCTATAGCTCCTCCAATAGAGTAATGCAAACTGCCTGCTGGGTGTTTCCTCTCCTTCCGTCCCCATTGGATAATATCTATTTTGATTTCCTCTTCATATTTTCTTTACCTTGGCCTCTATTTTTTGTGGACTAAATAAATTGTTAAGTTTCCTATTAATGGGGGGAATTCTCCCACTTTGTATAAGTTACCTATTCCTTTTGTGAATCTATATTCAAGTATGTTAATTATGCTTGTTTAGTTTGTCACAAAATTGATAAATAATTTTTAAAAAAGAATACTAATGGCAAGTAATTTTAGTTTTATTTTTTATGCAGTAGTTATCCTAACTTGAACAACAAAACAATCAAGGCTTTGCTACTGTTTAA
Organism: Geotrypetes seraphini; assembly: GCF_902459505.1. Lineage (NCBI taxonomy): Eukaryota > Metazoa > Chordata > Amphibia > Gymnophiona > Dermophiidae > Geotrypetes > Geotrypetes seraphini. Next base: position 345,048,587 of record NC_047086.1, on the reverse strand, counting down.
ATCTTATCTTTGCGAACTTGGATTTTCAGCTCTAACAAATTAAATAATAAAAAAATGACTGCAGATGGTAGATGATCAAATGCATGTTTGCTTGTTGACTATCAAGTTGCATTTTGAGTTAATTTACACTCAAAACAGGCACACCCATCACAATAATTAGCAATTCTATTCTACTTCAGGTTCACCATTGTTACAATTACCCATACATAGCTTAAAGAACTTTAAATAAATAATTCAAATTTATATTTTTTCTGGTTTTGCAATTTTATCATTTCAATTATAATATGCCGCGAAAAGCATTTGCTCTGTTTAGTGAGCCAGAGCTAAAATTGTTTGAGACACACTGATCTATACTATCACTGATTGAGTCTCTCACAGCTGGGATTGTACCCGCAAATTGGAAGACTACCATAGTCAAACCAACCCTTTAAAAAAAACCTTCTTCACACGCTGATCAACCAAACAACTACAGACCTGTCTCAAACTTACCTTCCATATTCAAAATCCTGGAGAAAGTGATCCTGATCCAATAGGAATAATTCACAAGCATATACCGTCCTCTACAGGCAACAAACAGGCTTCAGAAAGTTCCACAGCACCAAAACAGTCTATCTGACATAATCGATGACTGTTGAAATCTCCTAGTCAAAGGTGAAGATGCCTTCTTCATCCTATTAGACCTAAGCGCTACATTTGATACCATCGACCAACCTTTCCTTCTAAACAGATTGAAATTGGAATCAACAACCTGGCGCTTAAATGGTTCTCTTCCTTTCTAAACCAAAGATCCCAACAAATACAATGGAACTCAACCTTATCAAAACCCCAACCACTCAACTATAGTGTTCCACAAGGAACCCTGCTCTCCCTATTACTATTCAACTTATATATCTGATCTGTCATTGACATAGCCACAAAGCATCAAATTGCTGATGACATTCAATTATACCTTCCATTAGGAAAAACCATAACACTGAAATCACAAAGCACCTTAGTTGCCTACTAGAAATAAAAAAAGGATGTCCATAAACAGACAGAAGAATATCCTTACTGGGTCAGACCAATGGTCCATCTAGCCCAGTATTCCATCTTCACAGAGGCCAATCCAAGTCACAAGTACCTGGCAAAAACCCAAATAGCAGCAGCATTTCATGCCACCAATCCAGGGCAAGCAGTGGCTTCTCCTATGTCTGTCTCAACAGACTATATAGTCTTTTCCTCCAGGAACTTGTTCAAACCTTTTTTTTTTAAGACCAGCTACATTAACAGCTCTCACCACATCCTATGGCAATGCATTCCAGAGCTTAACTATTTTCTGAATGAAAAAATATTTCCTCCTATTGGTTTTAAAACTATTACTCTGTGTTCTTATAACCACCATAAAAGCTTCCCTTCAACTTGAGTTTCGCAATAGCATCATCAAGAAGGGGGCACTGTGAAAGAATAAAAAATAAACATACAATCAACTTATACCGCAGGAATTCGTACTTTATTGCCTTCTTACTTCATATACCAGATAAGTAGTTCATTGATTACACTCTTATGAACACCTTTATGTAAGTCATTACTGATATTGAAGGCTGCCTGAGGAACGCTAATAGTGCCATGATGGTCCCTCGAGACAACCGGCGCTTGTACTTTTATTAGTACTTTTGCACTTTCGGTTGGTGACTGAGCACTTTATTAGCACTTGTTGCACTTTATCCATTATTGTAATATTTTTTGTATATATATTGAAGGAATAATTAACTTGTAGAAAGTTTTTTAGTTTTTATATTTTGGACTGTTCAGGAAGAAATACATTTCTTTCTATTTCTCTTGTGGTGTACTGTGTGCAGAGTTTGGCATATTAGGGTTTCGTTTGTGTACAATAGAACTTTTAGTTTGTATTTGAAAAGGGGGGTTCCCCCCCCCCTGTTTTCTGCATGTGTGACTAAGGCTAAGTGTTCTGGTGGGGATGACAAATGACACTCACATTTCCAAATTTCTAACCTTGGTTTATATTCACATCAACCTTTTTTCCTCCTTTTGAGGGGGGGGGAAGGTTACCTCAGTTTATATTTGAATATATAAGGTAAGTCATGAAGCAGAATTTTGCATGGATTGAAGGGGAGAGAGATGTCTGAGCAGAAGACCTGAGAGAAGCAAGTTGCAGTATTCTAAGCGAGAGGTGATGGGAGTGTGAATAAGGGTTTTGATAGTGTGCTCGGAAAGGAGAGGTCAGAAAGGAGATGTCAGATTTTGATAATATTATAGAGGAAGAAGCGACAAGCTAGCAGTTTGTTGGATCTGAGCAGAGAAGGAGAGAGAAGAATTAAAGATGACTCCGAGATTGCAAGCTGATGAGACAGGGAAGAGGAGAGTGTTGTTCACAGAAATAGAAAATAGGGGGAGGGGGTTTAGGCAGAAAGTTAAGGAGCCATAAAGATATTGAAAACAGAAAAAGAAGAGCTGGAAGGCTAGTTAGTTCCTGAGGATAGCAAAAGAGGCTTCCTAGAGATCAATTGTCCTGTGAAGACTGTCCGAGACCATCTCAAAGTTGTCAACTGAGTTGCTAAAGAAAAAATTTTAATATTCATGGATTTTTGATGCTACTCACATGATTTTGGTATTTGCTATCATATGTTTTAGAATAACGTATAAGCCAAATGGTAGGAAATGCAATATATCAAGAAATAAACCATTGCACTATAAGAAGCCAAGTTTATAAGTGGATGATCTTATAGACGTAGACTAGCTCTCAATTTTTCAATTTGCAGCTTTTTGGATCCTATACATCAAGACATCAATATTTACCTATGGACAAGAGGACTAAGTTAAAAGCCAATGAAAGGCTATCTCCATTGGTCACATGGACAACTGGGCCAACCACCTTAGGTGTGAAAAAAAATGGGTTAGCCCACTTGTCCATAAGACCATCTAAATATTAGTGAATCATGATTTTTACATTTTAAAACAAACACAATTAAATATTTCCTTCCACAAACTTGGCAATGTTTCTAGAACCAATCCTAGTTTAATGATCACATAGTTTGTTTTTTTTTTCAAAATTCAAACAACCCCAGAAATGCCAACACACCACCACCACACACACACACAATTATGTGCTACATGGAACTAAGTGCATACTTTTACTCATTAACAAGGCAGAAAATTTTATAATTTCATTTCCACAGGTAAAGTACCATCATAAGTTTCAATAACAAAGCTATTTCATTTTGGCAAAGAAGATAATGCAAGAATGTGAACCCTAATTTAGATTTGTAGCCAGATATACTAAAATGATTTTTTCCATTTCGCATTTCAGAAATAATGTTTTACATATCTATCTCCTTGTACATTCCTATAATTGACTTTCATGTTCTTAAGTATATCAAAAATAAATATATTATTTCATATTATCCCAATATTTTGATTCTTTTTAAGAAAAATGTTCTGCAAATAGGACTTAATCTTAAATGGCAAATGCAGTGGATGACATAAAAGTAAGCTGTACTAAGTTATCAACAAGACTTAACTTCAAAAACGTTGGCTAATCAAAGAGTCAAAATTCTATTTTCGTTCTTTTGAAACTGTTTTTATCATATTCCTCCTGACAAGCAATAACTTCCAACATTAGTAAATCCGACAGAAAAGTTTTCCACGTCAGACGACAATGCAATACACTTGTTATTTCCTGTAAATATAATGATATAGACAGACAATATTCTGGCTCACGTATGAAGAAAAAGAAATGCATTCTTAGCTGGGTCAACTGGAGATCATCCAGCCAAACCTGGCTATACCCTATCCCACAAAATTCTTGACTACAGGATATGAGATTAGAGCTAAAACTAGAAATATTTTAGTACAGTGGCTAAGAAACACCAAGCAATATACCCCAGGGGTGATAAGTATTACATTACCATTGCAAGCAAAGAGGAAATTAGATCTTACCTGCTAATTTGTTTTCCTTTAGTCTCTCTAGACCGGCACAGATGGGAAATACAAACTACTACCAGCAGATGGAGACTGAGAACTACTGAGATTCATTGCAACCTTTAAGTGGGCTGTGCAGTCCCCTGTGCAGTCTTCTGAAAGCCAGTGACTGAATAGCCAAACAGATTAATCTCCCCGCAATGAGAAGAAAAAGAACATCTCAGATACTCGAGCACCTAAGTTTTGCTGCCTAAAAGCAGCTGGATCAACAGCCCAAGCCATCATAAGGCGACCGGGATATACAAGTAGCGATCGGGATAATCAAAGCAGAACCAAACAACAACCCAGCAACTGCCTCCTCGCAAACCTGAGCAGCCTACAACTGGAAAACGGTATTCAGACAGTTAATCCCACGACACTTAGGACCTGATTCACTGAAGGAACATGGGATCTCTGGGAGAGAGATAATCATTACTGCGGATGGGCAGACTAGATGGGCCATTTGGCCTTTATCTGCCATCGTGTTTCTAGCACAACAAAGAAAAATGGGGAGACCCAATGATCCACAGTGAAAACAATCCACCAATGAAAACAAAAACTGTGGATACAGATGTTCTGGAGATAATTTATTAAACACTGACATATAAAACTATGAAAATTCAATTAAAAAAGTACAATGATAAAAAATACAGTGATAAAAATCCAACCAGACCCTACATGGTCCGTGTTTCGGCGAACACGCCTTCCTCAGGGGTCCAATGGTTTGCAAACTCACATAAAAGAATTGGACTGGAAACAGTCTATTGTCTTTAAACTTGTGAGCAAAGAACACCGCAGACAAACTGAAATAGCAAAAAAATGCTAAGGAGTTGGTGAGTTTGCATGCAAATGATTTGCACCTCTGTGCAAATCATTTAAGAATATAAGAACATAAGAAGTTGCCACCACTGGGTCAGACCATTGGTCCATCGCACCCAGCGGTCCACTCTCGCGGCGGCCCGTCAGGTCCATGTCCTGTAATGTGGTTCCTGTCCGTTTCTGTAACCTACTCTTCTTTTTTATCTGTAACCCTCGATCCCCTTTTCTTTTAGGAACTTGTCTAAACCTTCCTTGAAACCCTGCAATGTGCTCTGGGCTATCACAACCTCCGGAAGCGCGTTCCATGTGTCTACCACCCTCTGGGTAAAAAAGAACCTCCTAGCATTTGTTCTAAACCTGTCCCCTCTCAATTTTTCCGAGTGACCCCTTGTGTTAGTGGTTCCCCACAGTCTGAAAAATCTGTCCCTGTCCACTTTCTCTATGCCCCTCAGGATTTTGAAGGTTTCTATCATGTCTCCTCTAAGTCTCCGCTTTTCCAGGGAGAAGAGCCCCAGCATCTTCAACCTGTCAGCATACGAATAGTTTTCCATACCTTTTATCAATTTAGTTGATCTCCTCTGGACCACCTCGAGTACTGCCATGTCCTTCTTGAGGTACGGCGACCAGTATTGGACACAGTACTCCAGATGTGGGCGCACCATTGCACGATACAGCGGCATGATGACTTCCTTCGTCCTGGTCGAGATACCCTTTTTAATGATACCCAACATTCTGTTCGCTTTCTTTGGGGCCGTTGCGCACTGAGTTGACCCCTTGTGTTAGTGGTTCCCCACAGTCTGAAAAATCTGTCCCTGTCCACTTTCTCTATGCCCCTCAGGATTTTGAAGGTTTCTATCATGTCTCCTCTAAGTCTCCGCTTTTCCAGGGAGAAGAGCCCCAGCATCTTCAACCTGTCAGCATACGAATAGTTTTCCATACCTTTTATCAATTTAGTTGCTCTCCTCTGGACCACCTCGAGTACTGCCATGTCCTTCTTGAGGTACGGCGACCAGTATTGGACACAGTACTCCAGATGTGGGCGCACCATTGCACGATACAGCGGCATGATGACTTCCTTCGTCCTGGTCGAGATACCCTTTTTAATGATACCCAACATTCTGTTCGCTTTTTTTGGGGCCGTTGCGCACTGAGTTGATGCTTTCAATGTTGTGTCCACCATCACCCCCAGGTCTCTTTCAAGGTTGCTTACCCCTAGCAGTGATCCCCCCATTTTGTAGCTGAACATCGGGTTCTTCTTCCCTACATGCATGACCTTACATTTCTCTATATTAAAACTCATTTGCCATTTTTTTGCCCACTCTTCCAGTCTTGTTAGGTCTCTTTGCAGGACCTCACAGTCTTCCGCGTTTCTAACCCTGCTGCAAAGCTTGGTGTCATCTAGAGAATGACACGGTGAAAAAATTGGTCCCCGTCACCGCCCCGTCCCCGTCTCACCATCCTCTGCACCGCCCCGTCACCGCCATTCCCTTCACCGCCCCGTCACCGCCACTGCCACCCCATTCACCGCCCCGTCACCGCCACTGCAACCCCATTCACCGCCCCGTCACCGTCACCGCTGCATACATAAAAGCCTCAAACGGGTACGTTTTTATATACTTTTCTTTATTTACGTATAAAGGAAACATTCTTTAAAACTTTAAAACTTAGTTAAATATTAGTTAATAACTATACAAAAACAAAACACGCAGAGAAAAAATTAATTAATATAAATTCTCAAAACTGACACATTTTGATCACTAAATTTAAAATAGTTATTTTTCATACAGTTTTTCAATCACTAATCTTCCACCACCCCTGGGGCTAGCAATGCAAAAACAAACACGACATGTACTTTAAATGCTTACAATGTTAGCCTACATGGTAAGTAGACGCGGCCGCTGTACCTAATCGCGGCAAAGATCTCCCTGCTGTGATTAGCATAGTGACCGCGGCTACAGCTGCAAGTCTCCCCTCCCCCCAGCGATCACGGCAGGAGGGCACCCAACCCCTCCTGTAGACCCCCCCAACGGCCCTCCCGACAATCGCAGCAGAAGGGTACCCAACCCCTCCTGCCGGTCCTCCCAATGGCCTCCCCTAAGATCGCCGGCAGGAGGGTACCCAACCCCTCCTGCTGGACCCCCCCCCAACGAACCCTCCCACCCCGGAACCCCCTTAGTCTTACTTTCCAAGTTGGACCGGACGGCTCCTCACACGTATGGCCAGCAGGCTTGCCTCCGTCCAAATGAGGCGGGCCCGCCCCTACCCTGCCCAACCCACAGGATCCTAGGGCCTGATTGGTCTAGGCACCTAAAGCCACTCCCGCTATAGGAGGGGCCTTAGGTGCTTGGGCCAATCAGGCCCTAGGATCCTGTGGGTTAGGCAGGGGAGGGGAGGGGCGGGCCCGCCTCATTTGGACGGAGGCAGGCCTGCTGGCCAGACGAGCGAGGAGCTGTCCGGTCCAACTTGGAAAGTAAGACTAAGGGTGGTGTTTCGGGATGGCGGGGTTTGTTGGGGGAGGGTCCGGCAGGAGGGGTTGGGCACCCTCCTATTGGCGATATAGGGGGCCGTTGGGGGTGCCGGCAGGAGGGGTTGGGCACCCTCCTACCAGTGATCATAGGGGGGCTGTTGGGGAGCTGGCAGGAGGGGTTGGATATCCTCCTGCTGCGATCGTCGGGGGGGCTGTTGGGGTAGGCAGGAGGGGATGGGTAGCCTCCTGCCGCGATCGTTGGGGAGGGCTGGTTCTGTCGGCATGAAGGGCTGAGGGCGATCATCGGGGGGGGGGGGGCGGGTTCTATTGGCAGGAAGGGTTGATCTGACAAATGAGGAGCACGGTGAAACACAGGTAAATAGCGGTTCCTAGAAGGGGGGACATTGGCCTGCGGGGACAAATCTATTCACCGTTTTTGCGGGCGGTGAAAGGATTTGTCCCCGCGTCTGCGGCGATTTGCTAATGAGGTCACCATAACCCGCAGCCAAACCACAGCCACGCAGCGGTTCGCTGCGGGGATCGCTCCCCGTGTCATTCTCTAGTGTCATCAGCAAATTTGATAACCTCACATGTCGCCCCGTCTCCAGGTCGTTGATGAATATATTGAACAGGATTGGTCCCAGCACCGACCCCTGTGGAACTCCACTCATGACCCATTGCCAGTCTGAGTAATGGCCCTTTACTCCAACCCTCTGCTTCCTCCCTGCCAGCCAGTGTTTGATCCATCGGTGGATATCCCCCTGCACCCCGTGGCTCCACAGCTTCTTAAGTAGTCTTTCGTGAGGTACCTTATCGAAGGCTTTTTGGAAGTCAAGGTAAATGATGTCTATAGATTCCCCTTTATCCACCTGGTTGTTTATTCCCTCAAAGAAATACAGTAAGTTCGTGAGGCACGATCTTCCCTTGCAGAAGCCGTGCTGGCTCGCCTTCAGTTGTCCATTGCCTTCTATGTATTCGCAGATTGCGTCCTTGATTAGTGCTTCCATCATCTTTCCCGGAACCGAAGTCAAGCTCACCGGCCTGTAGTTTCCCGGGTCACCCCTTGATCCCTTCTTAAAGATGGGCGTGACATTGGCTATTTTCCAGTCTTCTGGGATCTCCCCAGTTTTTAAGGATAGGTTACATATTTGGCTTAGTGTATCTGCTATTTCGTTTCTCAGTTCTTTTAATACCCTTGGGTGGATGCCGTCCGGACCTGGTGATTTGTCGCTCTTTAGTCTGTCTATCTTTCTGAGAACATCCTCTTTGTTTACCTCTAGTTGGACTAGCTTCTCATCAGGGTTTCCGTTTATCTGCTCCTCAGGTTCTGGGATGTTGGATGTGTCCTCTCTCGTGAAGACTGACGAGAAGAACTTGTTTAACCTGTCAGCTATCTCTTTTTCTTCCTTTACTACTCCCTTCCTGTCTCCATCGTCTAACGGTCCCACTTCCTCCCTGGCTGGTTGTTTCCCCTTCACATACCTGAAGAATGGTTTGAAGTTTCTTGCTTCCCCCGCCAGCCTCTCCACATATTCTCTTTTTGCATGCAAACTTGATAGTGAATCAATCATTGTTTACAAATCAGCCAGAGAATCAGCCAACAGCGATTGAGTCGCTATCTTTAGTGAATCTGGTGAGCCTTAGGCCTGCGACAGTTAATCACAGACACTTTGACCCTTGTCACTTAATCCCATAGACACTTAATCCTGCGACAGTTCATCTTGCATCATTAAGACAATTAATCCTGGTATTCAGACTAGAGAGCTGCACGGGAACGGGGATGACGGGAATCCAGCGGGACCCGCGGGGATCCCGCGGGTTCCCCCTTTGGGTCACGGGGATCCCGTGGGGACGCCCCCTAGGGTCGCGGGGATCCCATGGGGATGCCCCCTAGGGTCGCGGGGATCCCGTGGGGACGCCTCCGAGGGTCGCGGGGTTCCTGCGGGGTTGGATCGCAGTGCACTGCATTCGAGCCGCGAGGGTAGTCTTCTCCTCCTTACCTGCACTGTCGCAGCACACAGCCGAACGGAAGTCTTCCCGATGTCAGCGCTGACGTCGGAGGGAGGGCTTAAGCAAAGCCCTCCCTTCCTCCGACGTCAGCGCTGACATCAGGAAGACTTCCGGTCGGCTGTGTGCGGCAGGGCAGGTAGGAAGAAGGCAATGGCGAACGAAAGAGGGGGGAGGGGGCGGTCCGCCCCGAAGAATGTGCACAGCTGGTCAGGTCCCCCGATCGACCGACAACAGGCCCGGCCGACAAACCTCCCTGCCCTGTAGCCGCGAATCTAAATTACCTCTTACAGCAGCTTCAATACTCCAGCTGCTGTAAGAAGGTAATTTAGATTCGCGGCTACAGGACAGGGAGATTTGTCCGACCGGGCCTGTTCTGTTGTCAGTCGGGTGCAAAAGCGCCACAAAGGTGGAGGCAGGGAGGGAGGAAAGGTGGAATGGAGAAGAAAAGACGCTTAAGGGGGGAGAAGACCGCTGAAAGCACTGGGGAAGACAAAGGGGTGGAGAAGGACGCTGAAAGGACATGGGGTAAACGGGAGGAGGGGGGGGAAGGATGCTGAAAGCACATGTGGAAGACAGAGGGGGGTGAAGGACCCTGAAAGCACTGGGGAAGACAAAGGGGTGGAGAATGCCACTGAAAGGACATGGGGAAAACAGGGGTGGAGAAGGCCACTGAAAGGAAATGGGGAAAACAGGGGGGGAGAAGGCTGCTGAAAGGATATGGGGAAGACAGAGGGGGGAGAAGGCCGCTGAAAGGACATGGGGAAGACAGAGGGGGGAGAAGGACGCTGAAAGGACATGGGAAAGGCAGAGGGGGGAGAAGGATGCTGCCTGACAGGACATGGGGAAGATGGTGGGGGAGAAGGACACTGGAAGGAAATGGGGAGAAGACCCTGGCAGGGAAGAAGACAGAGGTGCCAGACTATGGGGGGAGTGGAAGGAAAAAGATGGGTGCCAGACCAATTTGGGATGGGGGAGAAAGGGAGAGGCACAGTAACAGAGCAAATGGAAGACACAGAGAGAAGAGAGGCAGTGGATGGAAGGAATTGAATGAGAATATGAAGAAAGCAGAAACCAGGCAACAAAGGTAGGAAAAAAATTCTTTTTTTTTTTTTTGCTTAAGGATAAAGTAGTATATTAGTTGTGTTGATAAAAATTTATAAACATTAGAGGCTCTGGTAGAAACCCGTTTACAAAGTATGTATTCTTCCCAATTAATATTTCCAAATTAATAAAGTCTTTTTGCTTATTTTTAAATGGGTTTCTACCAGAGCCTTTAATTCAGTAGCATAATTAAATGAAATAACTATTTCTGTAGTTTATAGGGACAGGCGGGGACGTAGGGGATTCCTCGCGGGGACGTAGGGGATTCCTCGCGGGGACGGGCGGGGATGGAGGGATTCCTCGCGGGGACGGGTGGGGACGGAGGGATTCCTCGCGGGGACGGGTGGGAACGGGTGGGAGTCCTCACGGGGACGGGTGGGGACGGGTGGGACTTTGGCGGGGACGGGTGGGGACGGGTGGGATTTCTGTCCCCGCGCAACTCTCTAATTCAGACAATTAATCCCGTGTTAATCACAGACACTTCAACTCTTGTCACTTAATTAAGAAAGTCTTTGTTAATTTAAGGAGAGTGTTAAGAGTGTCGCATAACCGTGTGTCAGAAGTGTCTGGGACTAGGCCATTGGCACCAGTCAGTCAACATGGCCCGGATGCTGGAGGATAACAAATATAAAACGGGATGCTAGGAGGATGTACATTGGGTGTTGCATTTTACATAAAGCATTCATTTGTTCCTTCTGTTACAAATATCAGTTGCATTATAATGTCTGTGATGTTTGGGAAAAGCACGATGTCCATGAGTATTGGCAACATCGAGAAAATGTTAACAGTACTGAATCTTGGTGATGCACTAAATGGGTAAAATATCATTGCAAAGTACGGGTGACTACAATGGAAGACAGAATTTTGAAAGTGTTGAATCCGCAACATATGAGGGAAACATAGCGACGTCTCAAGCAAAGACTGCTGTGGCAGAAATGAAAGATAAAATGGCAGAAATTAGTGTAACACCAAGTTCAACAAGAGCTGCAGCAGTGCAAACACTCAGCGATACAGTTTTAATGGCACTTCCAAAATGATCAGCCATTAATACAAGTCTTCTTAGAAAGAAGTTATTGGTTGCCTTACACCAGGGGTGTCAAACAATCACATAAGGGGCCAAAATCTAAAACACAGGCTAAGTCACAGGCCAAATTTTTTATTAAGATACTTAGGCCTCTTTTACTAAGGTGCGCTAATCGATTTAGCGTGTGCTAAACGCTAATGCGTGCATGTTAGTCTATGGACGTGTTAGCGATTAGCGTGTGCTAATCAGTTAGCGCACCACAGTAAAAGAGGGGGTTAGTCTTAGTAGAAATATAGGGTTACAATCTCTCCAACCCCATGCCGGCTATGTGGTATAAACAAAATAAATAAAAAAATACTTTTCCTCTTTTTTAGGTCCTAGTTCACACTTGCTATCTAACACCAGCTCTGACAGGGTACACATTTCAAATCTGACATATTGTAATAACAAAATAAAAAATAAAATTATTTTTTATACCTTTTGTTGTCTGGTCATTATTCAAATCATGTTGGTCCCAGGCTCTGGTTTCTGTTTGTCTTCTGATAACTCGCTTGCCAGGGTTTCCTGCCCATTTGTCGTTTTCTTCTTTCTAGGTGCTAACCATCCATCTTCCATCTCTGTCCTCCCCTTCTATTTCCCTTCCCTCCCCCAGAGGTCTGGCATCTTCCCTTATTTTTGTCTCCATCCCTGCAGCTGCAGCGATGGACCCCACCATTCCCAGATCCACCATCTCTCCTTTTCTCAACTACCCTTTCATACAGCATCTTTCCCTCCTTCCCCACCATCCCAGGGTTCACCATCTCTCACTTTCTCTTCCCAACTACCCTCCTATCCAGTATCTCTATCCCCCCTCCACACCATCCCTTGTGTCTAACTTCTCTCCCTTTCTGTTCCTTCCCTCCCTCCATCCCATTGTCACCATCTCTCTCCCTCTCCTCTGTTTTTAGACCCATTATTTCCCCCCCTCAGTCTGGCATATGCATGTCTTTTTGGACCCCTCCTTCCCTCCCTCTGTGTACTTCTACACCAGGACCACCCACCCGAAGGCCTGCATGTTTCCCCCCCCTTTCTTTCTAGCATCCTTCGGCTTCCTGGTCTCACTTTCAAAGCAGCCTACAGAGGATCGCTGGTCGGTTGTAGTGATCCTAACAGGCTGCTGTTGGCCTCCGCAGCACGTTCCCTCTGAAGCAGTCCTGCACCTCCTCTGATCTACAGGACTGCGGCAGAGGGAACGGGCTGCGAAGACCAACGGCAGCCTGCTAGGATCACTACAGCTGACTGGCGATCTTCTGCAGGCTGCTTCGAAGGTGAGACCGTGAAGCCGGGAGAGAGATGGTGGACAATGAAGGAACAGAAAGGGTATTTTCTCGCAGGCCGAATCTAATTACACTGCGGGCCACATTTGGCCCGCGGGCCTGAGTTTGACACATGGTGGAATTGATTTGCCAGAAATTCCTAAAGACCACAATTTCAATATGCCAGTGATGTTTGTTGACTTCGTATTATTCGACTCAGGATAAGGCAATAATCATATCATCATTCTTAGTTGCGATGTGATGTTAGACGCTTTGGCTCGTGCTGATGTGTGGCTGGCAGACTGCTCTTTTTCAGTAGTACCTACTATAATCTTTCAGCTGTATTCAATACATTTTCATTACGCTGAAGGACTTAATCCGGCTGTTTTATATGTTCTCAGAATGAACAAAAGCGCCGAGTCATATCACAAGATGCTGAAGACAATTAAAGGTTTGGGTGCTTGCCTGAAGATGATTTTGGTGGACTTTTAAAAGGCAGCTATGGTGGCGGTCCACGAATCTTATCCTGGAGCAACATTGACCGGATGTTAATTTTCGCTTAACGCAGACTGTTCAGAGGAAAGTGAATGAAATTGGCATGAAAGCAGAGTATCAAAATAACGACAACATTCGTGAAAGCGTCCGTTGCTTGTCTGCCTTAGCTATTGTTCCTGTCACCAAAGTTACTGAGGCATTTGAGATGCTAATGGACAACATGCCGCAGTACGACTATATGGATGAACTTGTAAGTTTCTTTGAGCACACTTATATCAAAGGGTGTCGATTGTGTGGCCATTCTGCAGTATACGTGCCTGCAATGTTCATACCAGAACTATGGAATCAGAACAAGGCAGCTGCAGATGGAATTGTGCAAACAACTAAAGCAGTGGAAGGTTGGCATCACAGATTGCAGTCTCTCTTTCACTGTCATCACCCTACCATCTGGGCTTTTCTTCAAGGAATCAAGCAAGATATGAGCTGTCAGAATGCACTTCTGCTTCAAGGAGCAAGTGGATTAATACATCCATCAACAAAGAAATACCAGATGCTGAAAGATCGTGTTGCTAAGGCGGTTGGAAACTTTGGAAGAGTGGAGATTCTTGTGTTTCTTCACGCAATGACACATTTGGCACATTCATAATGTGATACATTATATAGAACAACATGTTGATAGTTGATGTTAACATAATAACATAGTAGATGACGGCAAATAAAGACTCAGATGATCCATCCAGTCTGCCCAACCTGATTCAATTCAATTTTTTTTTTCTTCTTAGCTATTTCTGGGCAAGAAACCAAAGCTCTGCCCGGTACTGTGCTTAGGTTCAAACTACTGTAACTCTTATCAATAAATTTTTGTGTGTTCAAGTACAGTGTGTGTAGGTTACCTGCGCCTTTTAGAAAATGGCTCAGCATTTTTTAAGAATCCTTCGGAGGGGCTCATCTCAATGTTGAAGAGCTCATTTGCATGTCATTGTCAGAGACTACTAGAAAGCTCGCTAAAGACAGATACCGGTAATCTGTTTTGATAATACGCTGCTAAAATGAATGCAAGCTTAACTTTCAGTAAACAATTTGCGACTGTGTTTAAAGTTCATAGAACCTGGGCCACAGTGACTAAGAAAAAAGTAGCAGCATCTTAATCTGGGGGACTTTAATATGCACACTGATGACTCGCTGAAACTGAGAATCTCTCACTCTTATCTTATTTAGGGCTTGTGATCTTCCCAACCCAATCAGCAAGTCACACCCTTGATTTATCTTACCTGAACTTCTGAAACTCCCCCCCCCAAACACACAACCTATCTAATATCTCTTTATTCTGGTCTGATCATCTTTTTGCTTCATTTAGTCTTTCCCTTCCTGTCCCTTTTTGACATTTTCTCCACAATTAGTCCAATAACCAGACATTTGGAACAATTCTTGATGGTCTTCCCCTATTCCCCTCCTCTTTTCCTCAGGATTATTCTTCCTTTCCATTAAAAAGAGCAGGGTCAATGCTTGGACTCAGCTAATTTCATGGATAATCTTGCTCCTCCTCTGTTTTACTCCTTTCTCTTCACAGCCTCATCAACCCTGGTATCACAAAATGTGTCTGTTGTCCACAGAGCAGAAATAATTTGGAGAAAATCTCACACCCCTGAGACCCTTCAAATCTGCAGGAGGCAGCAAAGATTTTACAATGACTAGATTAAGAAAGCTAAGAAAACCTACTGCTGTATATACTTGAATATAAACAGCTTTTTGAGCCAAAAAAATGGCCCAAAAAAGGGGGTCTGTTTGTATTCAGGTCAGCACTGACCTGCCCCCCTCATGAACCTGTTTGCAAGCCTCTACTGGGCCTGCCATGAGACCTGGTGGTCCAGGTCCAGGTCCCTCCCACCTCCTGTCCCAGCCCGATTCTGATTATTTTTATCTCCCTCCCGCCTCACCCGCATACCTTAAGCGGTGGCCAGTACAGGAGGGATCCTTCCCACCTCTAATTATTTTATCTCCCTCCCCCGTGTGTACCTTAAGTATCCCTGGTGTTCCAGCAGTGAATTGAAGCAGGAGGAAGTGGGGGAGCTAGATGAGAGCCTGGCAGTGCAGCGAGGGAACAGGGTACAGAGCCTGGCAGGATAAGGCAAGGCATTACCCTCAAATATTAAACACAACATCCCCCCCCCACCCCCGGTTTATATTCAAGTCAACATTTTTTTTTACCCTGAAAAGGAGAAAAAAAGGTTACATTGGTTTATATTCGAGTTTACAGTATTCTAATCTCATTCTATCCTCCTCTAATTTAACAAATACTGTAGCTGTTTACAGTCTGCAAGCAACTGACCACTGCCACCTATTCTCATGCCAACACTGTAGATTGTATGCCTTCTCCTATCAATTTGCAATGTTTTGTTTCCAAGGTTGACAATTTGTAGGAATCCCTTCAGTGTCCTTCAACTAGCCTCTCCCCTCTTGCTCCCTCTCTCATGTATTTATCGTAAACTGCTCAGACTTGTGATGCAACAAGGGTGGTATATAAAATTTAATAAATGATAAACAATCTCCCTATATCATAAGAGTTCCAAGTGTACCAAAACATCACAAATTTGTCCCCGGCCCCACAAGAACTCAATTTCCCGTCCCCATGAATTTTGTCGCTGTCCCTGCCCCATTCCTGTAAGCTCTGCCTTAACTGCACAAGCCTCGAACACTTATGATTTTAAAGTGTTTGAGGCTTGTGCAGATGAGAATAGAGCTTGCAGGGATGGGCCAGGGACAGGAAAAGAACTTGCTGGGATGGCACAGGAAAATGAGTTCCCACAGGGACGGGGAAAAATTTGTCCCCATGTCATTCTCTAATCCAGACGCATGGGTTAAGTCCATTCACCAGCAGGTGGAGATAGAGAACACCAGAGCTGTGATCCATTACCTTGGATGGCATGCTCCTTCAGACTCCAGTACACTCTCCAGGAGGCCTTTACAAGGAGGTTCCTCTTTGGAGAAGACCTGGAAAAGTTTGTTAAGGACCTTTGCAAGGTCCACCCTCAGCATCTGCCAGAGGACCACCACTAGAGTCAGTAACAGCCAGACTTCCTTGAAGACTAAGTTCCGGGACTTGAGAAAGTTCTGTCCCTGTCAGTTTCTGCCCCTACCATAGGACAAAGTTCCAGCCCAGACATTCCTTTCACTTGGACAGGAAGCCTGGAGGTCAGTCCATGAGATTGACCCTCCCAATGATGAGCAGCTGACCTGCTCCCCGGAGTCTCTTCGCATAAGGGGATGGGTGTCTCTCTTTTATGAGGAGTGGGTCAAAGTGACCATAGATCAGTGGATCCTAGATATCATACGTGACGGATACAAGCTAGAGTTTGCCTTCCCAGTTGCAGATTCCTTTGTGGAGACCCTCTGCCACTCTCGGATCAAAAGGGAGGCTGTGTCAGCCAGCTCACCACTTTGGTGGAAATAGTAGCAGTGTCTTCGGTGTTGTAATCCAAGCTCAGAACAGACAGGTACTCCATCTATTTTATCGTGCCAAAGGAAGAGGGTTCCTATCAGCCCATGCTTGACCTAAGCAAGTCTACCAGTTCAAGCGTGTGCAGCACTTCCAGATGGAGACCTTGCGCTCTGATTGCAGCAGTACAACTGGGGGAATTCCTTACAAGGTCCCTTTTTAAGAAGCTTTTTCTAAAAATATATAAGTTTAGTTTTAGACTGAACACTATATGCCGAACGTGATGGGATCAGTTGGAAGAGAGAAATACGTGGTTCCCCTTATGTTTGGATGTTTTGAGAATTGCACACACGTTTCTTGAGAACAGCATTTAAAAACGAGCATCCCATTTGCGCAGTTCCTAAGATATCGGCGAATATGTAACACTACAGACAGATTCATTCAAGAATCTAAAATTTTAGAACAGAGGTTATTATCTAGGGATTATCCATATGCAGTAGTTAAAAAAGCAAAGAAACGTGCCTTACATAATCCGAGAGAAAATTTATTGGAATATAGAAGGACACTAGAAGAAGAGGATTTGATTCCATGCGTAATAAAACAAACTCGCATGTCACAGTCCATCATTAATAGATATAAAAGACATCTTCCATTACTCAAAACACTTCCCTGCTTTTCAAACAAGAAATTTATTTTCTCTCAATCTAGAAACAAGAATTTGAGTGATTGGTTATGTCACACATCTAAAGAAAATTTTAATTTAGAGAATATGGATAACATAGATTTAATACCTCAGGAGATTCCTCGGAAAATTCTGTTAGTGACGGCATGTCCACATCAGAAGACCCGGATGGGGATTCAGGCCAAAACAAACAAATTACAGGTCCAATGAGAGGAGGAAGAAACATTCGAAACAGAGGTACTCACAGAGGACGAACACGAGGCAGGTCACAGAAGAGACGGAATTGATTGTCATTAACATTTCCGATAAAATATTGACTACTGAAGAGATATCTTTACTTTCCAAAGGTTTGACCTTTGTTCCTATGGTAGCTCATAATTCCTTTCAAGCTCAAATAGATTTGGAAAAATTTCTAAGGAGACTGAACCTAAGTGCCTTCTTTTATGAACATCCTAGTTCTGAACGAGATACATCTTGTGTTCAACCGAAATCTAGATGGAATCCTCCGGGGCCAATAAACCCTATAATACAAGCCTTTAAAAATTTAATGACTCAAGAACTTCAACATATTGAGGAAAATAATAAGACTCAGAGAAAATCACATAACTTGTCGTCAACAGAATGGACTGCCTTACAACAGCTTAGTAGAGATCCCACTATTGTTATCAGAAGAGCGGACAAAGGGTGTGCCGTGGTGGTTTGGGGTATAGATTTATATATTGCAGAAGCTAATGCTCAATTGTTAAATGAAGAAACATATTTGAAATTACAAAATGATCCATCTTTAAGAATTTTTTCTTTAATTGCAGAAATTAGCTCTAAAGCAATGCAACAAAAGTATATAACAAAAAAAGAGTTTAACTTTTTGACCCCGCAACATTTTAAAATTCCCATATTTTATTTGCTCCCGAAGGTGCATAAGAACATCCAACGGCCCCCGGGTCGACCTATTGTATCTGCTCGAGATTCATTGCTAGAAAAAACCAGCAAATACATTGATAAAAAGTTACAATGTTTTTTGAAAGATATTAGATCTTATATACAAGACACTACTCAGTTTTTGAAACTGCTAAATGATCTTGAATGTGGTTCTCTTAAAGATTACATACTAGTGACATTTGATGTCTGTGCATTATATACAAGCATTCCACAGGAGGAAGCTCTTTCAGTATTAGAGTCTTTATGGAATTCTCAACCAGATATAGACAGTGATTATACATATTTCTTAAAAGAACTATGTTCTATAGCCCTGAAAAACAACTATTTCATCTTTAATGGGGAATTCTATCAACAACTCTCGGGGATAGCAATGGGTGCATCTTTTGCACCCACAATTGCTAACCTTTATATGTCATGGTTCGAAGAATCATTTATCTATACATTATCTGAGTTTCAACATGTAATTAAATGGTGGCGTTTTATCGACGATATCTTTGTGATATGGTCGGGTACTTTGCAACAGTTGCAGGAGTTTGAAATATTGATAAATCAATGTCATCGAACCATCAAATTTACAATGTCATATAGTATGGAGAAGATCAGTTTTCTAGACGTTTTAGTTCTGAAGAATAAAGATGGCTTTGAAACATCTATTTTTCGCAAAGTTACTGATAGAAATACTTTGTTGAAATTTGACAGTATGCATCCTGTTCATTTAAAAACGAGCATCCCATTTGCGCAGTTCCTAAGATATCGGCGAATATGTAACACTACAGACAGATTCATTCAAGAATCTAAAATTTTAGAACAGAGGTTATTATCTAGGGATTATCCATATGCAGTAGTTAAAAAAGCAAAGAAACGTGCCTTACATAATCCGAGAGAAAATTTATTGGAATATAGAAGGACACTAGAAGAAGAGGATTTGATTCCATGCGTAATAAAACAAACTCGCATGTCACAGTCCATCATTAATAGATATAAAAGACATCTTCCATTACTCAAAACACTTCCCTGCTTTTCAAACAAGAAATTTATTTTCTCTCAATCTAGAAACAAGAATTTGAGTGATTGGTTATGTCACACATCTAAAGAAAATTTTAATTTAGAGAATATGGATAACATAGATAATATAATGGGACATGGCCCGTGTGGCCATTGCTCCAATTGTAACATCATGATGACAACCTTGAGCTTTAGTAATCCAAGTGATGGTAAGAATTACATCTTACGTCATACTTCCACTTGTCAATCCACGAACATTATATATGTTCTAGTTTGTCCTTGTGCCTTGCTTTATGTAGGCCAAACTTCACGCACTCTAACAGTAAGAATGACAGAACATAAGAGTTGTTTAAATACTCGCAAATTAACGGCCCCGATTGTAGCACATTGTGTTCAACAAGATCACAGGTTTGAGAACTTAAAATGTTGTGTGATTGAGAAGTTGCCCATATCTTTAAGGAGAGGAGACATCAGGAGAGCGCTCTGGCAGAAGGAGCAGTTATGGATAGATCGTTTGCAAACTTTGGAGCCTAAGGGTTTGAACACTTGTCATGAATGGCAACCTTTCTTCTGAACGTTAGATTGTCTTCAGAACTTTAAGATCGCTAATCTTAAATCTATCTGTAACACAGAGAGTTTGTTTGGTGTGTGAATGGCTGGGGCTTAGCCTATCACGCATCACGTTTGTGTGATGACGTCAATACGCCCGGTTCGTAAGTTGTTTTATTCGAACCGGGCGCGTCTCGCAGTCCCAACACTATTTTGAGAGAAGCCAGCTGCAAGGTTGTTTGGCGTTGAAGGAAGCAGGAGTTTCTTTTGGACATTGGATCTTTCCCCTGATGTAGCCTTTCAGGCGAAACAGAAGGACTTTTCTGTCGGGACGGGACAAAGGACTGAGAATCGTTTGGGACACTCCGGTTTTTTCAGATGAGTGGTTATGTGTTCTCATTCTTGTGCTCCAATCTTTCATGCCTCAACAAATTGTATACACCTGTTTAGCTGAGCTGTAGCCCTCGTGCTGCTAATGATTAGTTTGGGATTTGGTTCATGCCATGAATAGGTTTATATATATCACCCTGAAACACTTTTGAAAATATTCTTTGAAAACTCTTAAAAAATTATTGAGTGTGAATGAAGAAGTATTGATTTAAATGTACACGGAGTTTTTTTATAAACCAGTGATGATGTGAATAGACTCGGGTACTTGTGTAGTCCCGGCCTCTCACACTTGAGGTTTATTTTTCTCCGTTGTTTTATAATTTCGCATATTGATGGTGTGATGTTAATGAATGTTTCGTGTTGACGTGGTATGAATGGTCCTAGGCTATCATAGCAGTATTTTCAATGCGTCTTTACATT
This sequence comes from Geotrypetes seraphini, assembly GCF_902459505.1. Classification (NCBI taxonomy): domain Eukaryota; kingdom Metazoa; phylum Chordata; class Amphibia; order Gymnophiona; family Dermophiidae; genus Geotrypetes; species Geotrypetes seraphini. The sequence continues at coordinate 345,027,998 of NC_047086.1, read as the reverse complement.
TAGTCTGACTTACACGATTGAATTCCCACATATATTTGGACTATAAATTACGCCAGGTGTACACCTGGCGGGGCCTCCGCGTGTGCGGATCGCCGGACTTGATGGACCGAAGGTCTGATCCGGAGATGGCAGTTCTTATGTTCTTATGTTCTTATGTTCTTATAAAATGTGGATACCTGTATACGCCATTCATGGCGTCAGACGCTGGCTCAAAATGAGGTCATTCTGACCCACGGCCAACTTTGCCGCTGGTAGTGAACACGAAGTTTGGATGCCGATAGCAAGTGCTCTCAAGTTGTAAAGAGAATTTATGATCTTCATCCACATTATTTGCTGGCTCTTTCTTTAAGGATGAATTTGGGTCTCTTGCCCTGATGCAGCACACAGCAAAATGCGGGCTTGCCTTCATCGGCATTGGACCAGTGACCAGGCTAAGATCGAGCAGAAGATATTTTGAAGGAATATATGATTTTGTTCTGATGCATATCTAGTTTTAGTGATTAAGAATGTGATGTTTGCAAGAACACCAATGCATTATAATTAAGAAGAATTTATGACTGTGGGTATGCATGGTAACATTCAAGTAAGGAGGTTTTTTTGAGTCAATGAGATGGTTTCCCTTTCCAGTAATGCCTGCAAGTGTTACTCTGGCAGCTTATGGGGATCTGAGGCTTTTTTCCTCCTTTAGAAGAAATTTAGATTATTGGAGTTTAAATTGATGAAGAAAGTTGTCCCTTTACAGCACGAGAAGGACATATAAAAAAAAATATACAGGGTGTCCGCAAAGTCTCTTTATAATTTCAAGATTTTATTTAAAAAAAACAAATGAATAGACAAATCTGTGGAAATTATTACAAAATGAGTAAATATTGAAGGTGGGTGTTGCCTCATTTAATACACTTTTATAAGAATGGATTTTGAAGGAGAACAAGCAAAGGATTGTCTTACATGATCAATGTTTTCTTCCGATATTCTTTGTCGTCCACTCCTTTCTTTATCCAATACTGTCTCTATCTCCATAAATTTCTTGTGCCATGCACGAATTGACAGACGTGACGGTGGATATTTTCCATTCTTAGTCCTGTAGTTTTGCTGAGTCTGCATATCCGATTTTGTTTCAATAAACCACAATACACATTGTGCCTTTTCTTGAGTAGCCATTTTTTTAGGGGTTTATTCAACAGCCTCTCTTTCATTAACAGGGTACCTGGAAATACCCAAATACAATGCAATTCCAAACTTTGATAACGACTAAGTACATAGGACAAATTTGATTAATATATCTCATCAATTGCCTTTTTAGTAATTTTTTGAAATTGTAAAGACTTTGTGGAAATCCTGTATTTAAAAAATTGAAAAGGAACACAGTGGGAGATTTATTTTTTGTTATTAGAATTCCTCACCTCCCTGGACCTGACGGAGGACTATTTACATATTACCATCTGGCCTCATTTACGTTTTTTGAGGTTTGCGGTCCTGGGCAGCACTTTCAGTTTGCAGCCATGTCCTTTGGGCTGTCCACAGCCCCCAGGACGCTCTCTAAGATCATGGTGGTGGTAGCAGCATTCCTCCACAAGGAGGGAATCCTGGTACATCTGTATCTCGACGATTGGTTGATTTGAGCGGACTCATTCTGGAAGTCAAGTGGGCGACTTCTCGAGTGGTGTTGGTCTTTCAGACTCTGGGCTGGGTAGTCAATTCCACCTAGAGTCATTTGGAACCAACTCAGCGTGTGGAGTATCTGGGAGCGGTGTTCAACATAGTCCGGGGGATGGTTTTCCTGCCAGAGGCCAGGCGACTCAAACTGACAGCTCAGATCTGGAACTTCCTGGCGGACCCACACCCATTCCAGGGATTATAAGGTTCTCAGCTCCTTGGTGGCGACCCTCAAAGTTGTCCTGTGGACAAGAACCTACATGAGGCCCCTGCAGTATTCTCTTCTCTCCCGTTGGTTCCCAGGTCTCTCAGGATTACGTTGTGCGCCTCTGTTGGAGCCCAGTAGCCAAACTCAGCATTACTGGATATTTTCCATGTCGAGGCAATGCAAGAGGCTACGCTGACATCCACATCCTGGGAGGCGGCGACAACGGACACCAGCCACTAAGGCTGGGGAGCACATTACTGTCTCTTGGTGGCCCAGGGACAGTGGACTGTATTAGAGGCATCCTGGCCCATCAACTGCTTCAAGCTATGAGCCATTCAACTAGCTCTAATATCCTTCGGCGAGGCCCTCAAGGGAGAGCCATGGGCTGTCACACAATGTGACCACCATGGCCTACATCAACAGGCAAGAGGAGACCAAAAGTGAACGCATGTCGGAAGAAGCTCAGCTGCTCTTCAGTTGTTGCAGAATGTTCCTCAGCGGCCCACATTGTAGGGACCTCCAACTTTGCAGTGGACTTCCTCAGCCAGAACACTCTGGATCAGAGTGTGAATTGTCACCAGCAGCATTTCAGCTCATATCCAGGAAGTGGGGCCTTCCATAGCTGGATCTTAAGGCATCCAGCCACAATGTGAAAGTCCCTTGCTTTTTCAGTAGGGTTCCTACCATGGCCACAGATCGGCCATGTTCTCCACAGAATCGGGAAGCATTGGAGTTGGGTAATTCTTGTTTCCCTGGACTGGCAACACTGGCCAAGGTATGTGGACCTTACCTGTTTTCTGGTGGACAAGCCTTTGCAGCTTCTGGTGGCCATGGACCTAGTTCAAGTTCAATTTATTTGATATACAGCATATATAAAACAGGTTAAAATCAAAGCGGTTTACAATAAAAGTACTTATAAAAAAAATTTAAAAGGGAGGGGGACAAACAAACAATTTATGACTAAACAACAAATTTAGAAACATAAGGAAAAGAGAAGAATTGGTTGGTTACAATAAAAACAGGAATGGGGAAAAGGAAGGGATAAAAAATGTACAAGGTTGGAGTAAAAATTAAGCACACTTTATTTCTGCCCACACCTACTAAATTATAAGCAAAATTCCAGAAAATGATAAATGCCTGTAATTGTATCTAAGTGTCCAAGAATGACCATTCGGCACAAAGATAGTAAAATGAAATACCGGAGGGTCATGAGCAGAATGCCAGAGAGAAATAATATGCCTTTAAATGTCAAAAATGATCTTTCAGTATGAAGATAGTAAGGTAAGGTCAGGGACCTGTTCTCGTGGAAAATGTGTTCCACTTTGGTCTTACGGCCTGGTTCTTGAGCAGGCAAAACTGAGGAAGAAGGGATTTTCTAATTCAGTCATTTCCATTTTGCTTCAGGCTCGCAAGCATTCCACATCTGTAGCATATGCCAAAGTGCAGCACTTGCTTGAGTCCTGGTGTGCTCAGTCCGCGATCTCTCTATTTCAGGCTTCAATGCCGCAGATCTTGTCTTTCCTGCAGGATGGCTGTCAGAAAGGGTTGTCTGCCAATTTTTTGCAGGTTCAGGTTGCAGTTTTGGCATGCTTTCAAGGCACCATCCAAAGTTCCTCATTGACAGCTTATCCCGATGTTATGCACTTCCTCAAGGGAGTGAGTTACCTATGGCCCCCACTACAGAGGCCATGCCCGGAGTAGAAGCTAAATCTCATGTTTCATACCTTGCAGAAAGCTCCCTTTGAGTCACTTCAGTGAGCTATCCTTAAGGATCTCACTCTGATGTCCTTTCTGGTTGCCATCTCATTAGCGAGGAAAGTCTCCGAGTTGCAGGCCCTCTCTTGTTGGGACCCATTTTTGTGTTTCTCAGAAGCTGGTGTCTAGGTTAGGACGGTTCCGTCCTTTTTACCCAAAGTGGTGTCCATGTTTCATGTGAACCAGCCGCTGTTCCTTCTGTCTTTTCAAGAAGCTGACTATCCAGAGGACTTTTCTCAGCTGCCCTCCTGGATTTAAAGAGATTTCCAATGTCATTTGCAGGCCACGAATGAGTTTCGCCACTCTGACCATTTGTTCATTTTGTTTGGAGGACCTACCACAGGTGCCATGGCATCTAAGGCCATGATGGTGCGCTGGATTCATGGGCCGTTTCCTCTACCTACATTTTTATGGATAAGCAGTCAGCACTATCTCTGTGAGCCCATTCTATTAGGGCGCTCGCCACATCCTGGGCTGAATCTCAGGCTTATTCCTTATCAATTCATATCTTTGTGAGACATTATGGAGTGGATGTCGCAGCAAGGGCTGAGTCATCCTTTGGAGCATCTGTCCTCACCGCAGCATCATCCCACCCTATCTGAGGACAGTTTTGCTACATCCCATGCATTTGGATTCGTCTGCTGTTGATGAAGGAAAAATTATGACTTGCCCATTAATTTTCTTTCCCTTAGTCATAGCAGACAAATCCAGAGACCCACCCTGAGAGTGGAGAGTTGATTTCTTGCTCTGTTCTCCTGCTGTTTCTTAGGATTTTGCTGAGCAGGGTTGCCAAAGCTACTTGATCTTCAGACCCGGGTGAGGAGGAAGTCTTGACTTAAAGGCTCCTTGTCTGCTTGGATAGAATGATACTGGAATCTGAAGGAGCATGCCATCCAGGTAATGGATCACAGCTCTGGTGTTCTCTATCTCCGCCTGCTGGTTGATGGACATAACCCAAGCGTCTGGATTCATCTGCTTTGACTAAGGGAAAGAAAATTAACAGGTAAGACATAAATTTTCCATCTATCTCCTGAAAGTCAAAGTAGTTTTAACAGCAGAAAGCCATGAAAGCACTGGCCATGAGAAAATGTAGTAATAGTGTATGTATGTAAGCTAAATTATTTTACTTTAGGATGCTTTAATATTTCCACTCATTATGTTTAGCAGTTGTTGATGGAGTTCAGATGGCTATCATGTTAAATCATTTGGGGGCTATGTTGGGAAGATACTCTATATACAAGCACATTCTTAAGAAATACAAGATGGGCTTAGCAGCAAATAGAAATATTTAATGAACTGCTGTCTACCCTTTCAGACCAGATAGCAAGAGGTAAACGACAGACCAACAACAGCTGTGTGATGTGTTGTTAGGAAAAGGCTACTTGAAGCCTAAGATCTAGACGGACAGCTGTTCTGCTGCAAAGCTGTGTGATGCCCTTGAATATCTCAAGACCTCAAGAGATTTAAGGATGAGTGTAAGAAAACTAAAAAAAGCAAAATTTCTAAAGAGAGCTATATAGGAATGAGAGTCAACAAACAAGCCACATAGCAACCACAATGCATTACCGTACTTTAAAAAGCTTTGCAATCACACTGAGCATGCTTTAAGAATAAACATTTTCCCCTCTTCTCCTGTTTCATGAGGCCTGATAAAGACTACATACAAAAGAAGAGAGAAATGACAGCATGCACTCTGAACTGTTGACTATATAAACTGGGATTAATACTTAAAGCTAGATATCTGAGCAGAAGCACCTGCTGCCCAAATAACTAGTGCTCACCAGACACAGACATCATCTGGATAATGCTGCTCAATATCTTATCTGATTACCCCAGCACTATCTGGGTAGTGCAAGAGCAATCCAGGCAAAGAGCTACGACAAGTTACCTTCTTCCATCAAAGCTTCTAGATCCAGAATCTTGTTTTCCATATTTTGAGCATTAGTATATACTGCTTACCAGACATTGCCCCCTTTTCCCATCGTGTAGAAGTATTCAGTGATTTACTTACCTGAGGGCTTATACTCACCCGGGAGCTTTGATCACCCTGCCTCATCACTTCTCGTTTAAAGCCCTCTTCAGTAGATTAGCCAGCCTGCTGGCGAAGACACTTCTTCTCTTCTTTGATAGTTGCACACCATCCCTGCTCAGCAGCCCTTGGGAGATCATCCCATGGTCCAGGAAGCCAAAACGCTCTCGATAACACCGTCCACGTAGCCACGTATTCATCTCCAAGATGCGAGCTTTTTCTGCCCTGGTCTTTACCCTCAACAGGGAGGATGGAAAAGAATACCACCTGTGCACCTGACTACTTCATCTTCTCTCCCAGAGCCACAAAGTCACTTTTGGACCTATTCAGATGCTCCAAGATAACAGCATGTGATTAACATGAATTTTCATGCGAGTTTGTGAAGCAGAGTCCTTAGGAAGATAAGTACAAAACTGCTGGAAATTAAGAAAGTTAAGATCACTCACACAAGGTGCAGAAGTGATGGAAATTAAAAATACCACTTTCTAAGTAAGATAGTTAAGATGAGTACAAAACACTGGCTCAAATGGAGCTTTCAACACTGATGAGAACATTAATATCCCAAACCATTGGAGGCAGTTGGAGAGGTTGATATTGAAAAGTCCTTTCTTAAACAGGAAAACAAGAGGATGCGCAGTCAAAGATTTATTGTGAACCTGAACATTTCTGAAGCGCAGACAAATGATGATACTCTAATGATGCTCCAATGAAATGGAACCGATATCTTCAGTACCTCTCCGATGAATGCTCTGTCCAGTGCATAAAGTCATCGACACTGGAATCTATGTCCCGCACAGATACCAGAGCAGGTGCCATAGGGCTATCCTGCACGATACCCGAGACCGAGCTGGTAGCAATTGTGCCGCAGGGTGTCGAGGGGTAGAAGACCTAAACGAGGATGTACGCCAAAGAAGAGACATTGGTAGCGATCCTCAACTATGTATCCCGGAGAGGTACCACCGATGTAGACACCATAGTATTGAAAAAAAACTGCTACATGTAAGGCAATACCACATATAGGTTCGATAATATTGATGCTACAATGTAAGCAGAACCTGGAGAAAGTACCATTGTTGAATATGCTAAGCTTAGCATGGATCGGTACTGATGCAGATAGATGTATAAAGAGAAGGCTCTGTACTTCAATCAATAACCTGCACTGATGTTCATTAATGAAGAGGAGGCACCATGACCATGTAACATCAAGTGTTATCAAAGGTGCCACATGCGGCGAAGCATGAGTGCCTGAAAAGGCGATATGCTTTAGAAATAACAAGTATTGCCCAGAAAGCCATGCATCAAATGGACTTGATGCTTAATTGACAGGGCAGTATCCACTGTGATGCATCTGCGTCAACCTGGTTAAAATATCAGTACTGAAAGGTATGCATCAAATAGACTCGATGCTATATGCCACCGATGAGGGTATGGAAAAAACATTGGTACAGATTATAATATGTCACCGATGCAAGCAGATGGAGGTATCAATGTCTACCGGTACCAGCAAGTCCAAGTCACTGGAAATGCGACTTCAGATCTATATGTAAAAAAAAATAAAAAAAGGAAGAAAAACTTGACATTAATCAATAGTGTTTATGTTCCAGCAATGTATTGCCCCGGAGTCAGATACAGTCAAAGAGGGCATGCTGGGTTAGAGTAGAAACAAGGCCGAAAATCCATTGATCATCATCGCAAGAAGTAAGGATGGAATTGTGAAGTTTATTTCAAGTTTCAAGTTTATTTATTATTTGATTAATCGCCTATTCCAAATTCTAAGCGATGTACAAATTGGTAAAATACATTATCTAAAATATACATAAAATAGACCTACATAATTAACAAGGGGATAAGTTACAAAAAAAAAAACTAATTAAGTTAAGACATGAATACAATAGGGAAGGTAGGATAGAAATACAATCTTGGAAAGGAAAGACTCAACAATTAAAGGTTAAACACAACAGGAATGGAAAGACAAATAAATAGGTAAGATAAAAGTAAACAAAAGAGCAATTAACAAAAGAGCAAATTAACATTTCAATTAAGTATTGAACGCATCTTTAAAAAGAAAGCTCTTAAGTTGGCTCTTAAATTTTTCCAAATTCTTCCTCTCTCTTAAATATAGCGGGAGTGAATTCCAAGTCTGAGGCGCCGTAACAGTAAAAATAAATTGCCTACGAGTATTGATAATTTTAAGAGAGGGGACAACCAACAAGAGTTGGACGTTTGATCTCAGAAATTTGGGAGAATTATAAGGTATCAATGCTTTATAAATAAAAGCTGGAGTTTTATATAATAGAGATTTAAATGTAAGTAAAGATAATTTGTATAGAATACGATGGGAGACCGGAAGCCAATGTGCATTTTGAAGTAAAGGAGTTACATGGTCAAACTTCTTTGCTCCCATAATTAATTTGATAGAGGCATTCTAGATTATCTGTAATCTTCTAATTTCTTTTTGAGCCATCCCCTTGAATAATGCATTACAATAATCAATTTTTGAGATAATCATTGAGTGAATTAATATATTCAATGATTTAGGACATAAAAATTTCAAAATGGCCCGTATTTGGCGAAGTCTATAAAAGGTAGCTTTAACTACATAACTAACGTGGTCATGATAAGTTAGATTTTCATCTAATATCACACCTAAAATTAGAATCTTATTTATCTGCTTAAGAGTAACCCCTTGGATGGAAATTGCAACAGCGAGCTTATGATTGTCTTTCCAAGGGAAGAGCAAGATATTTGTTTTATTGATATTTAGGGATAATCTATTATTATCAAGCCATAAATGAATCTGATTTAATTTCTCATCGATAGCTGAAATTTAGGATGAACTATTAGGGTCCAGAGGATGCAAAAGTTGTATATCATCTGCATAGGCAAATACGGAGAAGCCAATAGATTGGCAAAGAGTCATAAGAGGAGCAAGAAATATATTAAACAAAAGTGGGGACAGGATAGAGCCTTGTGGAATACCATATGTAACTGAGAAACTAGCAGAGGTAGAATCATTAAAGGAAACTATTGAAGAACGATTGTCCAAATATGATCTAAACCAAAGTAGGACTTGCTCCGTAATGCCGATGGATTGTAGTCTGTTCAATAAGAGATTGTGATCAATCGTATCAAAAGCTGCCGAAAGGTCAATCGAAATCAAGAGAACAGAAGAATGATGATCCAAGTGGTAGAGTATAGATGATGTCATACCAATCAGAGAATGTTCAGTAGAGTGGTGTTGCCGAAAACCTGTTTGATTTGGGTGTAAAATATTTGTTTGTTCTATAAAATTTGATATTTGGTTGAATACTATTTTCTTTGTAAGTTTTGCCAAAAATTGAATATTTGAAATTGGCCTGTAATTTGATTTATCTTCGATACTTATTTTGTGATCTTTAACAACAGGGTAAATAATGGAAGTTTTCCAATCCCTGGGCATAATGCTGTGCTGTAAGCTTTCATTGATCAGAAAACGTATTGAGGGTCCAAAAATATCAAAGTACCGTTTAAGAATAAAAGGGGGGATTGACTCAGTCTGTATACCCTTTGTATTAATCGTTTTGATCAGAGATTCAAGTTCTTCAATAGAAGGAAGATGAAATTGTGCACATTTTGCAAATAGTAATGACGAAGATTCTACGGCATCTTGAGCTTCGAAAAAAGTTTGAAGAAAGTTCAGTTACTTTTTCTTTTTATGTTTCTACTTTACTTATTTTTAAAAGAAGAGAAAAGTATATAGAGAAGAACTTGAAAAAGTTTATAAAAAATATAAAAGCGGGAAGGCAACTTGATGGAGAAACAAGAAATACGTCATCTCCACTCTGCAGAAAACAAAAAACTGACGACCTTGCGAACTGGCGTCGGACGGGAAGCCACTCGTGCATGCGCAGTGCGGGAAGTCTAAAAAGCTTGCTAAAAGCTTAAAATGATACTACACTTATCACTATCTATACTTGGGCTCCGTGGATGATGTCACCCATTTGTGAGAACATGCTGCCTGCTTGTCTAAGGATAAAGAGATAAGAGAGCTGCAAATGGTTATGCCCTGGAGAAGAAGCAACATTATATTTCATGTCTAGCTTTTTTGGAAATAGAATGGAGATAGGTGATCTCCAAGTTTTCAATTGCAAGTCTAGTAATTTTCAAGTACTGGGATCGCTAAAGACTCTTTAGGTGCCTTAAATGAAGAAATGATAAGGCATAATAGAGACACCTAAAGAGAGAGCTTCTATTGATAAAAAATTAGAATAGTTCTCTCTCTTCCCTTACTTAGAGGAGTCTTCAATAATGCGCTGCTGTACTACTACTGCTCTGTTGAGGAATAATAGCATCAGGACAACCAGAAGGTATACTACAAGTACTGAGCTCATCAATGGTGTCTGATAAGGTCAGTCACTAGGAGTGGCACTCATTATCAGACTTCTAATTATCAGGTGAGAGCCTCTAACTCATTAGAATTTATGGGCAGATACTGCAACATACGAGGGCCGTTCAAAAAGTATCAGACCTTTATTCATAAAAATACTCGTATTCAGATACAACAATCTTATACTAAACTCCTTCATAGTAGTCCCCTTCAGCTGCCACACACTTCTTCCAATGGTTCTGCCACTGTCGGAAGCAGCGCTGGAACGCCTCTTTTGAAATTGCTCGCAACTGGTCTGTCGCATTCTGCATGATGTCTTCTCTTGATTAAAATCTGGTCCCTTTCAGGGGCATTTTCAGCTTGGGGAAAAGCCAGAAGTCGGGAGAGTAGGGAGCCTGAGGAATCACAGGTGTGTTGTGTTTGGCCAAGAAACTCCGTATCAAATGTCGTGATGGAGCTGCCAATTGCCCGCTTTCCACAGGTCCGGCTGTTTGTATATCACAGCATTACGAAGGCGATGCAGAACCTCTTGGTAATACCCCTTGGCGATGGTTGTGTTGTGTGGTGCGTACTCATGATGAACCATGCCACTGAAGTCAAAGAAGACGGTCAGCATGACTTAGACATTGCTGCAGACCTGCCTTGCTTTTTTGGCCTTGGGGATGTTGAATGCTTCCACTGTGATGACATCAACTTGGTTTCTTGGTCGTACCCATAAACCCAGGACTCATTGCCAGTGATCACTGTGCTGAGGAAGTTGGGATCCCTGTTCCAGCATGTCCTGTGCGATCTCCAAACAGAATTGCTTCAGCTCAATAGTTAATAGCTTTGGCACGAACTTTCCTGAAATTCTCCTGAAGTCCAAATCCTCAGTCAAAATGGAATGAACAGATCCAACGTTGATGCTTGCCTCATCTGCAAGTTCTCTGATCATGATTCGACGATCCTGCATCACCAGGTTCTTCACTTGGTCAATGACGATCTCATTTCTGGATGTTGAGGGCCTACTAGAACATGCTTCACTCTCCACAGATGTGCAGCCATTTCTGAAGCGGTTGTACCAATCCTTTATCTGTGTGGTGCCCATTGCTTCATCCCCGAAGGCCTGTTGAATCTTGTGGATCATTTCCATTTGGGAATCACCAAGCTTTACACAAAATTTAATGCAGTAGCGTTGTTCAACTTTTTTCTGTCATTTTGTCTATTATACATTTCTTTATTAGAATGAATTCATATAATTTTATGTAATGGGTTTGGGATATAATTAAATGAATAATGTAGGGGGGTTTTAATATACAGATTGATTGAAGTGCATGATGGAAATTAATAGTGAAGTAGAATGCTAGGGAGAGGGGTGGATGGCTGGTCTGACCTTATGTCTTCATGTTATCGTAATATAAGGGGGGAGAGTTAGGGGAGGGAGAGGGGAAGGGATTTTGTAGTCTTATAAATATAAAATTTAAAATATTAAGGGTAAGGATGTTGTATATATTGTAAATTAAGGGAAAAATGTTTTACACAAAAAAGTTATAAAAAGATAAAGTATTTGTTGAAGTTTAATGGAGCTTAAATTATTTTCATTAAATGTTAATGGCTTCAACCATCCAATAAAAAGGAAGAAAAAGCACAGTTACTTACCGTAACAGGTGTTATCCAGGGACAGCAGGCATATATTCTCACATGTGGGTGACGTCATCCACGGAGCCCCGATGCGGAAGCATTTTCAAGCAAACTTGATTGAAGATTTTAAGTTTGCTCTGCTGCTCCACGCATGCGTGCCTTCCTGCTCCACTAGGGGGTGCATCCCCTCGTGGTCTCCAGTTCACTTAACTAACCAAGAAGCCAACCTCGGGGAGGTGGGCGGGTTGTGAGAATATATGCCTGCTGTCCCTGGATAACACCTGTTACGGTAAGTAACTGTGCTTTATCCCAGGACAAGCAGGCATGATATTCTCACATGTGGGTGACCTCCAAGCTTACTGAAGAGGGATGGAGGGAAGTTGGCAATTTAAGCAAATAGATTTCGCAATACCGATTGGCCGAACCGGCCATCGCTTCTGGACAGGGAGTCCAGACAGTAGTGGGAGGTGAAGGTATGAACCGAAGACCACGTGGCAGCCTTGCAGATTTCCTCAATAGGTGTGGACTTGAGGAACGCTACGGAGGCTGCCATCGCTCGGACTTTGTGTCCCGTTACTCGACCATGCAGCGCGAGACCAGCCTGAGCGTAGCAAAAGGAGATGCAGTCGGCCAACCAGTTGGACAAGGTGCGTTTGGAAACTGGGTGGCCTAACCGGTTTGGGTCGAAGGACAGAAACAGTTGTTGGACTTTCCGGTGTGGCTGAGTGCGTTGGAGGTAAAAGGCCAACGCTCTTTTGCAGTCAAGAGTGTGGAGCGCCACTTCTCCGGGGTGAGAGTGGGGCTTGGGAAAAAACACGGGTAGGACGATGGACTGATTGAGATGGAAATCAGACACTACTTTAGGTAGGAACTTTGGATGGGTGCGGAGTACCACCTTGTCGTGATGGAATACCGTGAAGGGTGGGTCCGCTACCAGCGCTTGTAGCTCACTAACCCGCCGTGCGGACGTGAGCGCGAGTAAGAAAATTACCTTCCAAGTGAGGAATTTTGGATGGCATTTGTCTAGTGGCTCAAATGGAGGTTTCATTAGTTGAGCCAGAACCACGTTAAGGTCCCAAACCACCGGGGGAGGTTTGAGAGGGGGGTGGACGTTCAGCAGACCCTTCATGAAGCGAGTGACTAAGGGATGGAGCGAAAGGGCTTTCCCTTCCAGGGGCTGATGAAAGGCCGCAATCGCACTGAGGTGTACTCGAATGGAGTTGGTCTTTAGGCCGGAATGAGATAGTTGAAGTAGATAGTCAAGGACCAGGGGGACGGGGATCGACACCGGGTCCTGGCTGTGGGCGGAGCACCAGGTTGAGAATCTGGTCCACTTTTGAGAGTAGCAGGTTCTCGTCGAGGTTTTTCTAGAGGCCTCCAATATCTCCCGGACTGATTGAGACACTGGGAGAGCAGTCAGGGGGAGAGAAACCAAGCGTTCAGATGAAGAGACTGAAGATTGGGATGTAACAATGAACCCTGACCCTGTGACAGTAGAGAGGGAAACAGAGGCAGAGGCAGTGGATCTCTGACACTGAGTTGAAGTAGTAGGGAAAACCACGGCTGGCGTGGCCAGCGAGGGGCAATCAGGATCAGGGTGGCTTGTACTGTTTTGAGGTGGACAAGCGTCCGCAGTATCAGAGGAAACGGCGGGAACGCGTACAGGAACCTTCCCTTCCAGTCGAGGAGGAAGGCGTCGGCCTCGAGCCGGTCCGGGGAGTATATCCGGGAGCAGAAGAGAGGCAGCTTGTGATTGTGAGGGGACGCGAACAGGTCTATTTGAGGTGTCCCCCACCGTTCGAACACCCCTCGTAGGGTCTGGGAGTGTAGTGACCACTCGTGTGGCTGGAGGAGGCGGCTGAGTCTGTCCGCCAGGCAGTTTTGTTCTCCTTGTATGTACACCGCTCGAAGGAAGGTGTTGTTGGAGATTGCCCACTTCCAGAGGCGCAGGGCTTCCCGACAAAGGGACCAAGACCCTGTCCTCCCTTGTTTGTTTATGTAGTACATCGCTACCTGGTTGTCGGTTCGGATGAGAACCACTCGGTCGTGGAGCAGATGTTGGAAGGCTACAGCTGCGAGGTAGATGGCCCGGAGTTCTAGCACGTTGATGTGGCAGCGACGGTCTTGTGCCGACCACATTCCTTGGGTGCGTAGGCCGTCCAGATGGGCTCCCCAAGCGTACTCCGACGAGTCCGTGGTGAGTACCTTGCTGTGGGGTGGGGTGAGGAAGAGCAAACCTTTGGAAAGATTTGAAGAGTCGCCCCACCAGCGGAGCGATCGTTGCAATGAAGGAGTCACTGTCACGGGGCGGTCGATCGGGTCCCGGTCTTGACGCCATTGAGACGCCAGGGTCCATTGAGGGATTCTCAGATGGAGGCGGGCGAAGGGTGTGACATGGACGGTGGAGGCCATGTGGCCCAGGAGGGTCATCATCTGTCGAGCTGATACCGAGGTCAGCAGGGAGGTCCTTCGGCTCAGACTTACTAACGCCTCCAGGCGCGGAGGGGGGAGGAAGGAACGGAGGCGAACCGTGTCCAACGTGGCCCCGATGAACTGTAGGGACTGTGAGGGGCGTAGTTGAGATTTTGGGAAGTTTATTTCGAACCCCAGACTTTGTAGGTAGGTAATAGTCTGTTGGGTCGCTGAGATAACCCCTTCCCTGGACGGGGCTTTGATTAGCCAGTCGTCTAGGTAGGGGAATACCTGGAGGCCCTGGGAACGTAAGGTTGCTGCTACCACCACGAGGCACTTGGTGAAGACCCGGGGTGATGATGCTAGTCCGAAGGGGAGGACTCGGTATTGTAGGTGCCAGTCCCCTACCTGGAAGCGCAAGAACTTGCGGTGAGCGGGGTGCACTGGGACGTGTGTGTACGCCTCCTTGAGATCGAGGGAGCAGAGCCAGTCGCCCTCGTCGATCAGGGGGTAAAGTGTCGGTAGTGAGAGCATCCGAAACTTTTCCCGTACCAGGAATTTGTTGAGGCGTCTCAAGTCTAGTATTGGGCGTAGGTCTCCCGTTTTTTTCGGTACCAGGAAGTAACGGGAGTAGAAGCCCTTCCCCCGTTGGTCGGGGGGAACCTTCTCCACTGCTCTCAGGCGAAGCAGGTCTCGAGCTTCGGAGAGGAGTAGGGATAGATGAGTCCGGTTGGGAGGGCAATTTCTTGGGGGGTTGTCCGGGGGAATGGCCCGAAAGTTGAGAGAGTACCCTGATGAGATCACGCCAAGGACCCATGCGTCTGATGTGACTTGTTCCCAGCGAGGGTAAAAGGCTTTGAGTCAACCCCCGATGGGAAGGAGGCCTGGGACTATGGCGGAGGGGGCCCGCCCCCTTCCGCATGCCCCGTCAAAAGGACGGGGATGGTTTGGTGGTCGCAGGCGGTTGGGACTTGGGCATGCCCCTGTGGTGGGTTTGCGGACGCCTGGGTGGGGGCCGCGAGAAAGCAGGGGTGGACTTTTGTGGGTAGCGGCGCGGAGGGGCCCTATACGGCCTGGCCGCTGGCGGTTTGGGCTTTTGCCAGACAAGGGAGGCAAACGAGCGTTCATGTTCGGAGAGGCGTTTTGTAGCCGCCTCGATAGTGTCATCGAACAATTCCTTTCCCACGCAGGGGAGGTTAGCCAACCGGTCCTGTAAGTTGGGGTCCATGTCGACCAGGCGCAGCCAAGCTAGTCGGCGCATGGCGATAGCGAAGGCTGCTTCTCTGGAGGAGAGTTCGAAGCCATCGTAGGCCGCGTGGAATAGATGAAGGCGCAGGTTGGAGAGGGACTCTAAAAGCAGGCCGAAGGTTCCTTGCCGGGAGGCCGGTAGGTCAGTCTCAAAGGCTCTCAATAGTCCAATGAGGTGTTTGAGGTAGGATGTGAAGGTGAAAGTGTAGCTTTGCACCCTGGAGGCCATCATTGCGTTTTGGTATAGTCTCCTGCCGAACTTGTCCAAGGTTCGGCCTTCTCGGCCTGGGGGAACCGCTGCTGAGACCCGGGACGGGTGAGCCTTTTTCAAGGAGGATTCTACTAGCAGCGATTGGTGGGAGAGCTGTGGTTGCTCGAATCCCGGGTAAGGTACTGTGCGGTACTTGGCCTCCATTTTGGAGGGTACGGCCGTGACCATGTAGGGTGTCTCCAGGTTCCTGAAGAAGGCCTGTTGCAGTACCGGGTTAGGTGGTAAGCGAAGGGACTCTCTGGGCAGTGATGGCATATCCAGCTCCGCCAGGTACTCCTTAGAGTATCTGGAGTCGGACTGGAGGTCTAAGTCCAATGCGTGGCCCATGTCTTGGACAAAGCGAGTGAAGGATGGGCGAGATGTCCCCGGGGCCCCGTGCGGGGTCGGGGAACGAGACCTTCATCGGGTGGAGAAGGATAGGGAGGCTTCCCTCGAGTATCGAGGTTCATGCTCTAATCCATGCTCCGAGACTGGGGAAGCACTGTAAGAGTGTTCCGGGGTTGTCGATCTTCGGCGTCTCGAGGGGCCCCTCGGAGACGATGCCGGAGTTAGGGGTACCGATCGATGTCGGATCGGTGACCTCGATCCAGACTCCCTCGGAGAGTACGTCCGAGGGGGAGTTCGGAGGATGCGCGGGTTGGAGAGTGATAACTCAGCCACCCTTAGTGGTCCTGTACGAGGTGTGGGAGAACGGCCTCGTAGAGTTGGTGAACCTCGGGCCTTCTTGGAGGTACGGCGGTTCGAGGTTTCTGTCATTCTAGCCCGACGTTTTGCCCCTCGGCGGTCTGTGGAGGGGGAACGTCTCGGGCGCCTCGGCGAGGAGTCCGAGGATGGGATGCGGCAAGGATTGCGCACCTTTCCTCGAGGTTGTTCGGTGCGAGGCTCAGTTTGGTCTGGCACATTCGAGGTCGAGGCCGATTGAAACTGGGCCATTGCGGTGGACAGCTCCGACGTGATCATCGCTCGGAGTAGGTCCTGGAAGACGGGCACTGACAGCATCGAAGGCATGTCCACTGCCTCGGTGCACTCCACCTGGGGCGACCTCGTATTAGAGTATTCCCGTGTGGTGGAGGCACGGCCCGAAGGCTTGGAGGGCTTAGTCGGGGCTGTCGGCATGGGGCTTCCGCCATGTGTCGACGTTGTCCCCGAGGCTGGCTTCTTCGCTGTTGTAGAACCTGAAGAGGGAAGAGGGGACTTACCCGGGGCCGAGGCTTTCTGTTGTCCCGAGGACTTCGGGGTCGAGTCTCGAGGCGATGCCGAGGTATCAGGGGCCGAGGTCAAGGCCGGGGCCGACCTCGAGGCCGAGGCCGAGGGTTGGTCCGGAGTGAAGAGGTCCGCCATGCGGGCTCTTCTTCGGCGGAGGGCCCGGTTTTGGAAATTAGCGCATTGGGGGCAGGAGTCGGTTGGATGAGCCGCCCCCAGACAGAGGATGCACCGGCGATGCGGATCTGTGAGAGAAAGGAGCCGCTCGCACCGGGTGCACTTTTTAAAGCCGGTCAAAGGCCGGGACATTAAATCGAAAGTAGCCGCGGCTCGATTAGCCACGCGGCCACGGGGACCCGGAAGCCTCCGGGTCGTCGAAAACGAAGCAGGAATCAAGTAGAGAAGTAAAGAATTCGCGAACAGCGACTTAATCGAGAAAAAACAAGAAAAAATCGCGGTGCTAGAAGGCAGTTGGGGCAGAGCCTGAGAAACACGGCTTCTAGGCTCGCGGAAAATTTTGAACTGGAGACCACGAGGGGATGCACCCCCTAGTGGAGCAGGAAGGCACGCATGCGTGGAGCAGCAGAGCAAACTTAAAATCTTCAATCAAGTTTGCTTGAAAATGCTTCCGTATCGGGGCTCCGTGGATGACGTCACCCACATGTGAGAATATCATGCCTGCTTGTCCTGGGATAACTCTTGTTTTTAAAACAACAAAATATAGATATATACTATATCCAGGAGAATCATCTATCAGACATAGAGTCCAAAAAGCTAGAAGGAGGCTGGGTAAAACATTGCTTTTTTGCCCCTGCTGTTAAGAAAAAAGCAGGTGTAGCAATATTGGTGAGTAACAAATGCTACATTTAAGTTGATTGCCGCTGATCCTGCAGGAAGATGGTTACATGTAGACATGAGCATGGGAAATACTACCGTGGCGCTATTCAATATATATTGAATTTTATAGTAGCACTAGCTTAACTTTTCACCAAGGGTATACAGTCAATATAGACCAAGTCAAAGGGTGAAGCAAACCTTAGTCACCCCTTAGTGCCCTGGAATACTCATGAATTTTATCCCGATCCTCAGCGACACCACTTGGAGCTCAAAACAATCTCATTGCTCCAAGCTTTACGTGTCAAATCGTCACTGGATCGTTTATATTGTAATATTTATATTTTTTGAATTTTTCTTAACTTTTGTATATTCTATATGTGTAAAACTTCAATATTCACATTTTGAAATAATTTTAAGCATATCACTTAGCTTAGTGGTCAGAGTTTGGCGGTAATGCATGTTGAGGGGTTATCCTTGATAAAGCTTGTATAGCGAAACATGTCGGTGTTAATCCCCTGCCAAAGACCACATGACTAAGCTAAGTGATATGCTTATTTATTTATGCTTAATTATTTCAAAATGTGAATATTGAAGTTTTACACATATAGAATATACAAAAGTTAAGAAAAATTCAAAAAATATAAATATTACAATATAAACGATCCAGTGACGATTTGACACGTAAAGCTTGGAGCAATGAGATTGTTTTGAGCTCCAAGTGGTGTCGCTAAGGATCGGGATAAAATTCATGAGTATTCCAGGGCACTAAGGGGTGACTAAGGTTTGCTTCACCCTTTGACTTGGGCTATTCAATATATATGCACCTAATTCGAACCAGATTGAATTTTTTTAAATCTCTACAACAATTGTTACCACTGGCTGCTTCTAAATTAGTTGTGGCAGGGGATTTTAATGCTGTTATGGATCCTTTAATGGACAAAAAACCTAACAGAATTATGAAATCAATAGGATTAGATAATTTGGTACAAAATTGTGATTTGAAAGATATATGGCGAATATTTCATTTTATTGATCGGGAATTTTCATTTTGCTCCCATGTTCACAAATCATTTTCAAGAATAGACTACATATTTGCTTCAAATGCATTAATTCAGCAAGTAACACAAGCCTCCATTGATCCAATTATTTTATCTGATCATGGTAGAGTGTGGAATAAAATTAAAATAATGGACCAAGATGATAGTACACCTGTATGGAGATTTGATAATACATTGCTGGCAGAACCAAGTTTTATAGAGGAAATACAATTGAAAATAAATGATTATTTTCAAATTAATAATGTGGAAAATATCTCAATAGAAACGTTATGGGATGCTTTTAAGGCAACCATGAGAGGTCAAATTATTTCTTTTTCGGCATACTTTAAAAAACAAATTAAAAAAAATTTGGAGCAAGATATAAAGATATTAGAGTCAAAATTGATTGACAAAAAATTGATTGACATTACAAAATCTATTGAAAGCTAAAGAGAAATATAATGAAATCTCTTCTAAAATGATAAGGAAAGATTTATTTTCTCAACAGGCATTGTATTATGCAAATTCAAATAAGGCAGGAAGATTACTGTCAAATTATTTAAAAGCAAAAAAACAGAAAACAAAAGTAGTGATGATAAAAGATGAAAAAGGAAATGCTATTTCACAAATTGGTCCTATTTTGAAACAATTTTTAAAATTTTATAAAGATCTGTATTCTTCTGAGCCTTATTTAGATAAAGAAAAGGATGGATTGGAATTTTTAAAATTAATCAAGGGGCCGAAGATTTCTGAGCATATAAAAGAAAGCTTAGAAAAGCCAATATCAGTAAAAGAATTGCAAGCAGCATTGAAGTCCCTTAGAGTTGGATCCGCTCCTGGTGGGGATGGTTTTACAGTAGAGTTCTACAAATCATTCCAAATTACCCTATTACCATATTTGTTACATTTATATCAGACTCAACTATCTACAGGTTATATTACAGGTACCATGGTGGAATCATTAACTATAGTTTTACCAAAGCCAAATAAAGATCCCATACTGGTTTCAAACTACAGGCCTATTTCTTTAATTAATATTGATGGAAAACTTTTAGCTAAAACACTGGCGATACGTTTGGCTAAAACTCTCCCTTTTATTATTGGAATGCACCAATCAGGATTTGTTGCTCAAAGACATTCTTCTAACAACACTAGGCTGACCGTGCAAATGTTGAATTTATCAAAAGCTTTAGATGATCCCGCTTTTTCTGTATCCTTGGATGCAGAAAAGGCCTTTGATCGAGTTGAATGGACCTTCATGTATCAAGCGTTGGAATGGTTTGATATTGATTCAGGATTTATACAAAGAGTTCAAACATTGTATAGCTCCCCTGTTGCTAAACTGTACATTTTTTTTTTTTTTATAAGTTTCAAAATTTAACACAAGAATCCTCTTGTTACAGAAAATCTGAGAAAATACATACAGGAAAATTATCAATTTGTTACACAACATGATCTAGTAATTCTTAATAACAGAAAGTAAAGAAAGATAAGAATAATTTCAGTGTTGTGCGTAATTTGTCCTTTCTTAGACCACAATAAACTCCTTAGAGGAACAAGATGTGAAGAGAAAAGGAGTTCTCAACCAATGTAATTGATTAACAAGAAAAAGGCTTAACATGATTCAAACTAGTCTAATAAAATTACAGCCATCACATTTAGGTAAACGTTTGGTGTCCAGAAAGCTACGAAGCTGCTCCGGCATGAAATGAACATATTTAGTACCAGCATATCGGACCAAACACTTACAGGGATAACTTAATAAGAAAGTAGCTCCCAATTTTATTGTTTCCTCTCTCATATTTAAAAATAATTTCCTACGTTCCTGAGTAGATTTTGTAACATCAGGAAAGATCCATATACGAAAAAAAGTTTTCATAATCATATTTAAGTCTTGTTCAAAGACCAGTGAAACTAAGAGAGTACCACGGTATTGAATCTCTTCCTGTGAAGTTTCTAAGATCCCAGTAATATCTTTTAAGACCAATTCCTGTGGTTTATCCGACTGTTTATCATTGTTATTTTCTGGTCTTCTAGGAAGATAATAAATCTTATTTATGGGTGGTATCAGTTCTTGAGGAATTTTAAGGTTTTCCATAAGATATTCTAAACTGTACATTTAATAATAATTTTTCAGAAGGTCTTAGATTGCAGAGGGGGGGTTAGACAAGGCGGTCCCTTATCTCTTTGCTTTTTTATATTGTATTGGAACCCTTGTTATTAGCGATTCAGCAAGAGAAGGAGATACAGGGTATTCCTTCTAGAGATCGTGAATATAAGGTCTCTGCTTATGCGGATGATATTTTGCTCTATTTTAAACATCCTGAGACAACCATTCCTTGCTTATTTGAACTGATTGGAAAATTTTCAGGTTATAAGATAAATTGGAGTAAATCAGAAATTCTTCCACTTAATGTCCACTGTACAAAAGGTTTATTTGATTCATTTCCCTTTCTTTGGAAAGAAGATGGAATAAAATATTTAGGCATTTGGATTAAAAATATGCTAGAAGAAACAAAGAAAATAAATGAAAAATCTTTATTACAGAAGGTAACAGAAATGTGTGAGCAATGGAATCCTTTACATCTTTCGTGGTGGGGGAGAGTCCAAACTATTAAAATGATGATTTTGCCTGTGGTTTGTTATCAGATAGATCTGTTGCCAGTTTATTTTCCAAGGATCCTTTTATAAAAAATTAAATAGCATTCTTATAAAATTTACCCAGCTGGGTAATGTGTATATTTGGAACTTCTCAGTCCAAACTCTACCTCCTGGGCCTTGCAGCCAATTAACCCAACGGGGAACTCTCCATTTCGCTTCGTCTTGCTGCGTCAGGGGTATCAGTTCCACTGCTTCACATGCAAACTTTCCAGACCCACCACACTTCTCAGGCTCTCATTCCACTTCACAAATCACTACTGGCGTGTTTGTTAAAACCATATACTGGCAGGACTGGGGCTGCCGATTTGTATGGTGTAAGTTCAAAGAAAAAATTTGCATGACTCTATTGACGTGCACTTATGATGCACTACAATAAGGCACGCCTATGATTTTTGTGCTTACAAAGTATCTTTGTGGCACATGCACAGATTATGTCTGTCTCTATGAACTATTTTGTGCACATCAGTCGAATTCTCCAACAAATGATCTGATGGTATTTCTGCAGACCTTGTTTGCATGCAGATTTGTTTGAGCAGTGCTCATCGTTTAGAAATCGGAAAATTTACCGCCATTATAATGGCTCACAGGATTTTAGCAGTGATTTTAGAGCATCGGTGCCTATATTCAGGTTCTTGTTTCTTTGTCGACAAGCAAGGAAAATTCAGGCACACATATTGGTGATGTCCTCCTAGATCAGGGATCTCAAAGTCCCTCCTTTAGGGCCACAATCCAGTCGGGTTTCCCCCAATGAATATGCATTGAAAGCAGTGCATGCACATAGATCTCATGCATATTCATTGGGGAAATCCCAAAAACCCGACTGGATTGTGGTCCTCAAGGAGGGACTTTGAGACCCCTGTCCTACATGGATCCTGTGTGTGGTGCTCTCTTTTAGCGCAG
Organism: Geotrypetes seraphini; assembly: GCF_902459505.1. NCBI lineage: Eukaryota > Metazoa > Chordata > Amphibia > Gymnophiona > Dermophiidae > Geotrypetes > Geotrypetes seraphini. The sequence continues at coordinate 345,005,795 of NC_047086.1, read as the reverse complement.
ACAGCCATTTAATTAAAAGGTCTCTGAGCATGCACGGATGTTCTCGTGCTAATGAAGATTCTACTCTCTTCATTCTTTTTCACCATGATTGCAAATGCATAATTTAGCTCTTTTTCCACTTTCTGTGAGAAAATGTCATTGCTGAAATCTCCCGCCCCTTTGGAGCTGATAGCAGTATCCACGGGAACAGAGTAAACAATTATCTCTGACCTGGGAGCACTTCCCACAACCTCAGCTGAGAGTTTTAAAAAGAACATGAAAACTTTTTCCAAACCGGGTGTTTCTCTTGTATCAGGAGAAATAAGAACAAATGGAGCTAGTGGCTTGACATAATAGAGACCGCTCCTCCATTGCCTCAGTTGTTAACTCTGCCTCCACCCTGAACTGAGGGAAAAAAGAGGGCTATCAAATTACAGACAGCTTCAACTCAGTCATCACACCCCTGGAGATTAATAAGAAAGTGAATGTGTTGCAAAGCTCTGGTAAGAAAGATAAGGTGGTGAAAAATAAAGAGCAAAGGGCTAGATTCACAAAGCAAACCAATCGTATACTGATTGGTTTGCGACCCCTTAGCGACCCTGGCCTGACTCACTTACCTGTCTTCCGACCATCCTCTGATCCGCGCATGCAAATGAGGGCAACGGCATACAAAGTAGGCAGGGACGCAATTCTCTAAACAAAACCCTGCAACACCGACTAGGCTGGCCGATCAAAAAAAAGCGACTTTTGAGGACCAGTCGCTGAAGCCCTTTGCGACTGCCCTGTCTTCTGCAGCTCTGCCCTGTCAGCCCCGATCTCCTGCTGCCCCGAATGCCTCCTGCAGCCCCGAATGTGCCTGCCTGCCTGCCCCGAATACGCCTGCCTTTCAACCCTGAACCCAAACACCCTGTCTGCCTGCCACAACTCTCCCACCCTTCCCCGCACTGCAAGCCTGTGGTTTTAACCCATGGGCTTAAGCGGGTTAAAACCACGGGCTCCCAAAAGTTCCTCTATCGCCTATTAAAAAATATTTATGCCGGCCCTGAGATCCAGCACTTTTCAGGTTCCCTGCTGTGCTCAGTGTAAAAAAAAAATAGAAGAAGGAAAAAAAACTCATCAAGTCCGGACAGGTTAGTGAATCCTGGCCAATGTGTTTCAGGACTGCATGGTAAGAAATGTTCTGTCTCTTTATCTCCCCTCCCCCTTAATTCAAAATGAGCAAAAATTGATAGTGAGAACTGTTAGACACAGAAACATTGTCTCCAGGCAACCTGTCTGACATTAGTTAAAGAGTGAAGCTTTTCTACTTTAGTTTCAAAATCTTCTGAAAGACAGCACCAATCTCTTTTTAAGCAATAAGTTAGTGCCTTCTGCTGTCATGCCATCTTCGAGGGCTGTTTAAAGTATCAGACCTTAATTTTTCTTGCATAAACAAATCTAGGGAGGCGTGGTTTGGTGCACATATGTAGGCAACCCTAATGCGCATGCTTGAATTTTTTCACGCCTACAGAAGCTGTCAGTCGCTGGCAGGCCGCTGATGAGTGAAGAAGTGTAAGTGAGCGCCATCCGATTTTTGGGGTTTTGTTTTTTTAAAAAAAAATCTTTATTCATTTTCAAACTTACAATAAGTGTGACAATATATTCAAACAAATTAATAAATATCACTTAATAATCATCAATGGTACAAATGATATGCTCTTATCTCCCACCCTTTCTTATCATATAATCAAATATCTTGTACAATTTGTAATAATAAATTACCCTCCCTCCCTCACAATTGAACTTGTAAATTTAAGGGAAAAAATATCCTCTAATCAGTACAATATTTTGATAATGGTTCCCACACATCTTGAAATTTCTTAAAACACCCTTTCTATATTGCAATAAATCTTTCCATTTTATATATATGACATAGAGAATTCCACCAAAAATTATAATTTAGTCTACTTCAGTTCTTCCAGTTATAAGTAATTTGTTGAATGGCAACCCCAGTCATTATAAGTAATAATTTGTTATTATTTGAAGAAATCTGACTTTTTGCTCTCATTGCCAAACCAAACAGCACAGTATCATATGACAATGCCACTGGATTATCTAATAAACAATTAATTTGGTCCCAAATTGATTTCCAAAAAGCTGTAACATATGGACAATAGAATAACAAATTAAAGTCCCTGCTTCAAGATGACAGTGCCAACATTTATTAGACTTAGAGCTATCCAATTTTTGTAACCGAACAGGGGTCAATAATGCTCTAACAGAAAAAAACATGTTTGTCTCATAGATGCTGACATTGTACATCTCATCCTCCAAGTCCAAATTTGTGTCCATTTAGACACAGAAATTTGATGTTTGATCTCTATGCTCCAAATGTCTCTCAGAACAGTGTTTGGTTTCTTTTTAATAAGTCCAGTTAACAATTTATACCACTGGGCAGCCTGGTGACCCAGGAAGTCCGCCTGAAAGCATAAGAGCTCCATACTATATTGATCATTAAGGTTTTTCCATTCAGGGAACCCCGCCTGAATGGCCTGCTTCAATTGCAACCATCTAAAACTTTCTGATTTATTGAGGCCATATTGATGTTGTAACTGTGAAAACTCAAGCAGTTTACCATTAGAGATAACATCATCCAATAAACGTATTCCTGCTTTCATCCAATGCTTCCAGGCAACCTTTTCTCCGCCTATTTGAATCTTGGAGTTTAGTCATAAAGATTGATTTGTAGATTTATAAATTGGAATAGTTGTTAAATTACTTACATAATGCAATGTTTTCCATGTATCAGCTAATATTCTATTATCTTTACTGTACCTAGGCATTTTGATACTGAGCATATGACAAAGGCGCATTGGAGACATGAGTTGCCATTCTAACCACATCCAATCTGGGAGTTTTTCCATGAGCTCTGGGAGGACCCAATACATACCCTGGTGCAAAATATAGGATTGATGATACCTATAAAAATTGGGAAAATTTACCCCTCCCTCTGAAATTGGCCTTTGTAAAGATACCAAAGCAACTCTAGGAGTTTCACCCAGCGAACCCAGCTGGCAACATCCATGAGCCACTGAGGTGCCAGCATCTGTGATTCAGGGACGCTACTACTGCCTGCCAAGCTTGGCAAAAGGGACCCCCGGCCAACTGCAAAGGAAATCCTCAGCTGACAGCTTGGGGGTTCTCATCAGCTGAGTATTTATATTTTATATTTACATTAGAGGCTCCGGTAGAAACCCATTTACAAAGTATGTATTCTTCCCAATTAATATTTCCAAATTAATAAAGTCTCTTTGCTTATTTGTAAATGGGTCTCTACCAGAGCCTTTAATTCAGTAGCATAATTAAATGAAATAACTATTTCTGAAGTTTATAGGGACGGGCGGGGACAGAGGGGATTCCTCGCAGGGACGGATGGGATTCCTTACGGGGACAGGTGGGATTTCTGTCCCCACGCAACTCTCTATTCTCCACTTCTTTTTTCTTTTTCTTCTTCTTGCTTTCCTATGTTGTGCTGTGTGAATGACTGATGTGTCTGATTAAGGCATTTTAGTGTTGCAGAATAGGTATCTGATTCCATATAGGGTATTGATTTGAGTGAGAAATTGGATTTAACAGGCCCTGGTCCCTAGGTGAAGTGTTTAGTGGGATAAAAGGCTCCCAATGAAATCCATATAGTCAATATAAGATTTATCAGCAGCAAATATTGCGACAGCATTAAACATTTCTTTAACCCCTCCTTTTATAAAGCCATAGCACAGTTTTTAGTGCCTGCCTCAGGGGTAACAGCTGCGACACACAAATAATTCCTATGAGCATCGAAGCTATTACTACTGCAGTTGGCGCTAAAAACCATGCCACGGTTTTATAAAGGGGTGAGGGTAAATCTCTTGGTATCTCATGCATCCATCCATCTATTCATATTCATTTAAATTATTTTATTCAATCACTACAATCTGATGTTTTTTAAAATTAGTGATAGCACTGCCAAACATAAATTTGATGCCTGAAAGCAGGCGTAGTGTAGCTGACCTGTGTATGAACACCCTACTCCTTTTGCTCTACTGAGCATTTTTTGAGCTTTGATATACGTTTACAAACTACAAACTTCATTTCATTGTGATTTCATTGTGAAGCCTTTGTATTCTTCTGAAATGTGATATGAAAGAGGAAGAGGCCATTTTGCATCTTCTTGCTGTCAAACTATGCTGTCTGGAATCCAACAGAACAGTTCCTCACCACATTCCTATGTCGACGGATAAAGCCAAGTGTACATTGCCAGATTATACTGCAATGAGAAACGGCAAGCCCAGTTAGCAAGAAAGACAAGTCAGTCACCTAAAGGAACTGAGTCAGAGGATTCATGCTCCTTGGGTAGAAACTTTGGCAGGTTTTGCTAGTATATCTGTGAACAAAGGAAATTTGTAACCATTCAGTGATGAAAGGCAGCAGTTTGCTAATCTGAGAGCAATGATTTTAATTTTTTTTTAATTTCAAATAAATTTTTTTATTGCAGTTTGAGAAATATAAAGCATTACATGCAAAATTGTCATTTGTAATACATATCTCAAATATTCAGGTTGAGAAAATTATGTTGGTAGAAATATACAAGCAATACAATTTGTAAGTGAAGAAACACTAAAACAGTAGAAGCAATCGAGCAACAAGCTCAAAGAACCAATAAGTGGGCCATGAAAAGATCATATAAACCTTAGAAAACCAATTCTCCTGAGATGCAGTGTGAGAGAAAAAAAAAACATTTAAGTATTGAAACTGAGAATTTAAAGGGAGTATTAAGACATTTTACTAATCTGAGAGGACCCCAATAACTCATATTTCCATAATTTATGTTTATTACAGGGCTGTGGAGTCGGAGACAATTTTGTGTAAACCAGGGCTGTGGAGTTGGTAGATAAATCCCAATTTTGGGTACTGGAGATGGAGACTGAGTCAGAGTCGTGGATACCAGAAACTGAGGAGTCAGAGGATTTATCTACTAACTCCACAGCCCTGAGTTATTAGCCAAATAAATTTTTCCATGCCGGCAATATTGTTTATCGCTGCTAATTGCTGAGAGAGTCAATTCAGAGCGGTTTATATGAGCTTCTGTAAAGGTGTTACAATACACGAGCTTGCATTTCCTGGGATGGTTTCAATTTAGACTTTATTAAACCATAATCAATACATTATTAAACTATAATCAATCCCTGTGCTTTTGTAAAGGTGTACAATACAGAGTTAGCATTTTCTGAGCTGGTTCTCAATATAGTCCTCTTAAACCATAAATCAATCCTCTTTCTTATTTCTGCCTATAATATAATCAATCTACCTGCTTACACATACCTGCTTGTACATACTTATATAAAATATATCATATCATTTATTCATATTATACCTTCTTATACACATATAAATTTATACATACAGTATATACATCCATATTTAGTATTATGCACTGTGTTCATACTATTTCAATTTACACTTAGTGTCTGTATTGTGATCTTTGTTCATCTTGGAAGTACTAACTTCCTGATAAATCTAGTTATCTGTGCTATGGTCAACAAAATGTTTTTCTTTACTACTAAGAACTTAAGAAGTATTCTTAGTTAATTTAATGACACTGATTTCAGATCTGTAATTGAAATTCAGTTAGCACGTCAGGTTTCTGAGATACACGTTACTGATTTTTTAGACAGTTTGCCATATCGCCACAATATTGCAAGTATGAACTGTGTCCTACCAAACTTGTGTTAAGGAGTTTACTCTGAAAACAAACACAAAGACAATAAGGAGACATGTTACAGCATATATTTACGCCTCTCTTAACTCACACAAAAGTGATGTCAGCATGCTCACAAATGTTTGAGACACTTGCTTTTATGCTTGTACTGTACATTTGTCTCTTTGCAAGAACCAACAATAGTCTCCCATCATACTGGGATTGAACTTTCCCTGATATCTGCTTTCCATCACCTTGATATCTTGATGAAATCTTTCCCCATGCTCATCGCTGATATCACCAAGATTGGGTGGGAAGAAGTCGAGGTGAGAATGTAAGAAGTGCATTTTAAGTGACATTCTGGCACCCATTAGTTTAATTTCTTTCTAATGAATGATATAGCAAAATTTTTTTAATTATGTTGTTTTAATTGTGGTGATTTTATATGCTTACATTTTTAAGGGTGGTTATTAAATATGTTTTTATTATATTTTAAACTGGGTCATATTGCTATGGGGTTAATTCTTGATATCTCATTATAGATTTCTTATGTGACTCTATATATATATATATATATATATATATATATATATATATATATATTCTTTATATACGTTGTTGGAATATGATTGTTTTATATGCATATGAGAAACATAAGAGACTTCCATATGTATGTATTGATGATATGTCTTTTAAATATGATGACTTAACATATATTTGCTTGTGCGCATATAACAGTGGGTAATATAGTACCTCAATGTGGTTTTATTGTAAGGGTTTTATATGTGATGGCTATTTATGTGATGATTCAATATGTTAACTATATTTTTTTAAAAATTAGTGCATGCTGTGACTGATTTTAACTCTATACACTAATTGGTTTCTTCTTTTTTCCCTTCTTATATTTCTCTCTTCCTCTGCTTTATGATAGTTTGGTTTTATATTATCTTTTTCAATATTTGTTGTGACATATGTTTTTTCCTTTATCTACCATGGTATGTATTTTTACATTCATTTGTTTTTCTTTTTTCTCTTTCTCCATTTCGTTGCTCATATTTTCCTTCATTATTTAAATTTGATGCTATTATTTATGTTTTATCATAACACTGGTTCTCCTTTTTTTTCTTTTTCTTTGCACTACCTTATTGGCTTATGTTCCGTCACAGTTCGTTCATACTTAACACTAGCAGTCATTTATTATCAATTCTGTCTTTTCTGCACACATTTCTATTGACATGGCATGCATACTTATCACCTTTTAAAACATATATTTGTCCTCGTGCTTTTAAATTTCTTAATATTATAGTCTATGGTCAAATTGATCATCTTGTTGTCTTATTCTTAATATTTGTTATCTTTTCATTTTTATTATTATTACAACTGTTTATATAATTGTATTTTTAATATTGTGTTTTATGTTATATCTGTACCTAATAGGACCCCTGATGAAGGTTGTCCGAAACACGGACCGTGTTGGGTCCCCCGTTTGGTAAAAAGGTTTTAATATATAGTTTGCTTGTCACAATAAAATTCGCCTACATCGTTGTACATATCTGCAGTTTTGGTTTGTTTGTTCCTGGCTGGTTTTTTTTACTGCAGACAAGGTTGGACCTCCCTTCTTTTGGTTCTGTTGCTCTTTGCAAGAACCAACAATAGTCTCCCATCATACTGGGATTGAACTTTCCCTGATATCTGCTTTCCATCACCTTGATATCTTGATGAAATCTTTCCCCATGCTCATCGCTGACATCACCAAGATTGGGTGGGAAGAAGTCGAGGTGAGAATGTAAGAAGTGCATTTTAAGTGACATTCTGGCACCCATTAGTTGATATGCTGTCAGCATGTTCTCCAAAAGCTCAGCATAATTCTCTGATCTGTGATTACCAAGAAAATTCTGAACAACCAGCACAAATGCTTCCCATGATATTGATTCAGCTGGGTTCAGCTTCTGTTTGAACGCATCATCAAGGATCAGTTCATGGATTTCGGGTTCAACAAAAACACCTTTTTTTGATTTTGCCTTCACTTTTCTCAAAACATCTTAGGTGCTGAAACACATCACCATTTCTCTTTCAGCAGACCCAGTTTTATGTGAAGTGCTGGAAGATAGATTTTCTCACAATGTACTAACAGCAGGTGTTTTACATTGTATCTGCCAAGTACGGATTCATCTCGGTTTGGCCATTGTTTCTGACTGTACTGGTGGGCATCATGACTGTTCCAAAGACACAAGAAGTACATGTATTTGGTGCACCCCAGTTGCAGACCCAGAAGGTGTGAGACAGCTTTGAGATCACCACAGGTGATCTGCATAGCGTGAGAGTTTAAAAAGTGTCACCATCGACTTGTATGTTTCCTTCAACCCAACTGCATGAGGAACAGATGGCTTCTGGTTTCCATTGTGTAAAAGTACCACTTTAAGGTTTGCTTTGCTTGAATCAATAAATAGTCTCCATTCATCAGAAACATGTTCATATCCCAGTTCACGCATTGAGACCGTAATATCAGTACAGTAACAGATGTTTCCTTCCATTTGGTAAAAGGAAGCCAGGATGGTGTGATGATCACAGAAAAAAATATATTTTGGTGTCATGCCTTAAAAGATTCCATTGCTTCAGCCTTGAATCCAACAATTCTGCTTTCTCCTTTGACAGTGACAAGTCTCTAACCAGATCATTAAGATCTTCTTGAGTTAGCAGGTGAGTTTGTTTTTCATCCACTTCAGGTTCATACAACTCCTCCACAGCAGCAGAGGCACATTCTTCATCTGAACTTTAGGCACATTGTGCTGCAGATGTGGAAGGAGGAATTGGAACTGGATTCTCTGAGTCATGAGGAACAAGTTTAAATGCTGATGAGCAATCAGGATGCACAATTTTTGATTTATTCCTCTTTGTGAGTACAACAATTTTTGTCATGCAAAAATAACAGTCTGAGTGATGATTTGTTGGTTCACACCACACCATGGGTACAGCAAAAGGCATCTTCTTCAGTTTCCCATTCAGCCACTGTGTTAATCCGGAATAGCAGACAGTGCAACACATATGAGGTGCCCATGCTTTATCTTGGTCGCCAACTTTACAGCCAAAATAATGTTTGTATGCACTTTGAAGTCTGTTGGACACATTCTTTTGCTGATCTTGTGGAGTAAATTGTCCACAGACATAACAGAAATCATTAGGATGGTCAACACAATCTCGTCTGTTCATAATAATTATAATATCTTAGACAAAAACAAACCAAATAGCACAGTTACTTACCGTAACAGGTGTTATCCAGGGACAGCAGGCATATATTCTCACATGTGGGTGACGTCATCTACGGAGCCCCGGCGCGGACAGCTTTTCAAGCAAACTTGATTGAAGTTTCAAGTTTGCACACTGCACCACGCATGTGCATGCCTTCTCGCCCACTAGAGGGCGCATCCCACCTCGTGGTCCTCAGTTCCATAACTAGCAAGGAAGCCATCCCCGGGGAGGCGGGCGGGTTGTGAGAATATATGCCTGCTGTCCCTGGATAACACCTGTTACGGTAAGTAACTGTGCTTTATCCCAGGACAAGCAGGCATGATATTCTCACATGTGGGTGACCTCCAAGCTAACCAAAACAGGGCAGGTGGGAGGATGGCAATTTAGGAAAACAGATTTTGCAATACTGACTGGCCAAACCGGCCGTCACTCCTGGATAGAGTGTCCAGACAGTAATGAGAGGTGAATGTATGAACCGAAGACCAAGTGGCAGCCTTACATATGTCCTCCATCGGAGTGGATCGGAGAAAAGCTATCGAAGCTGCCATTGCTCGGACCTTGTGACCCGTGACCCGACCCGGGGGAGGAAGGCCAGCCTGAGCGTAGCAAAAGGAAATGCAAGCGGCCAACCAGTTAGACAGAGTGCGCTTGGAAACTGGATGCCCTAATCGATTGGGATCGAAGGACAAAAACAATTGAGGGACCTTCCGATGAGACCTGGTGCGTTGAAGATAATATGCCAACGCCCTCTTACAGTCAAGCGTGTGAAGCGCCGTCTCGCCAGGATGGGAGTGGGGCTTCGGGAAGAACACAGGAAGGACAATGGACTGATTGAGGTGGAAGTCAGAAACAACTTTAGGTAAAAACTTAGGATGGGTGCGGAGAACCACCTTGTCGTGATGAAAGACAGTGAAAGGAGGGTCCGCAACCAAGGCTTGCAACTCCCCAATCCGCCTGGCGGAGGTGAGGGCAATCAGAAACACCGCCTTCCAAGTCAGAAATTTCAAGAGGGACTTGTTGAGTGGCTCAAAAGGGGGTTTCATCAGTTGAGCCAGAACTACATTCAAATTCCACACGACAGACGGAGGCTTAAGAGGGGGGCAAACCCTGAGTAACCCTTTCATGAAGCGTGTCACCAAGGGATGGAGTGACAGAGGGCGTCCCTCCAGAGGTTGGTGGAAAGCAGAAATCGCACTGAGATGAACCCGCACCGAAGTGGTTTTCAAGCCGGAGCGCGACAAATGAAATAAATATTCTAAAACCGAGGATACCGGAACTGATACCGGATCCAGGTGAAAAGACGAACACCAGGTGGAAAACCTGGTCCATTTCTGCGCATAGCAAAGCCTCGTCGAGATCTTGCGGGAGGCTTCCAACACCTCCTTCACCGATTGAGACAGGTCCGGAGGAGTCAGGGAACAAGAAACCAGGCTGTCAGGTGCAATGACTGCAGATTGGGATGTAACATGGATCCTTGACTCTGAGACAGCAGAGAAGGAGAGACAGGCAGGGGAAGAGGCTCCCTGGCACTGAGCTGGAGCAGCAGGGAGAACCAGTGCTGACGCGGCCACCGAGGTGCTATGAGAATCATCGTGGCCGTGGACGATTTTAGGTGTACCAACGTTCGCATGATCAGAGGGAACGGAGGGAATGCATACAGGAACCTCCCTTCCCAGTCGAGTAGGAAGGCATCCGCTTCCAGACGGTCCTGCGAGTACATCCGAGAACAATATAGTGGTAGTTTGTGTGTCTCCGGAGAGGCAAACAGATCCACCTGTGGCGTTCCCCAGCGAGCGAAAACCTCGCGTAGAACTGCTGAGTGTAGAGTCCACTCGTGCGGTTGCAGAAGTCGACTGAGTTTGTCCGCCAGGCAATTCCGTTCTCCTTGGATGTAGACCGCCCGGAGGAAGATGTTCCGGGAGGCCACCCACTCCCAGAGGCGAAGAGCTTCGGAGCAGAGGGGCCATGACCCCGTTCCTCCCTGCTTGTTCACATAATACATTGCCACCTGATTGTCCGTGCGGACGAGGACCACCTGGTCCTGCAATATGTGAACGAAGGCTCGAAGTGCTAGGAAGATGGCCCGCAGCTCTAGCACGTTGATATGACACTGACGGTCTTCTGCCGACCACAGGCCCTGCGTGCGAAGACCGTCGAGATGGGCTCCCCACGCGTATTCCGAGGAGTCCGTGGTCAGGACCTTGCGAAAAGGCGGAGTGCGGAACAATAGCCCCATGGACAGATTTGAAGAGTCTGTCCACCAACGCAGCGATTTCCGCAAGGGCGGAGTCACCGAAATGAGGCGAGACACCGGGTCGCACTCCTGACGCCACTGGGACGCGAGGGTCCACTGAGGGATCCTCAGATGTAGCCTCGCAACCGGCGTGACATGTACCGTCGAGGCCATATGGCCCAGCAGCATCATCATGCGCTTGGCCGACACCCTCGATAGTTGAGAGATCTGGCGGCTCATCCGTACCAAGGCTTCCAACCGCTGGGTCGGCAGGTAGGAGCGTAGGCGCACCGTGTCCAGCACCGCACCTATGAATTGAAGAGACTGCGACGGCCTCAACTGAGACTTTGGAAAGTTTATCTCGAACCCGAGAGTTTGCAGGAAGGCAATAGACTGTCGGGTCGCTGAGATAACCCCCTCCCTGGTCGGGGCTTTGATGAGCCAATCGTCCAGGTAAGGGAACACATGGAGTCCACGTGACCTGAGGGCTGCCGCAACCACCACCATGCACTTCGTGAATACTCGTGGGGACGCGGCCAGGCCGAAGGGCAGTACCCTGTACTGGAGGTGGAGGTCCCCCACCTGGAATCGTAAGAATCTTCGACAGGCGGGGTGCACCGGAACATGGGTGTATGCTTCCTTCAGGTCGAGGGAGCACATCCAGTCCCCTTCCTCCAAGAGGGGATACAAAACCGGGAGAGATAGCATTCGAAACTTCTCCCGGGCCAGGAATTTGTTGAGCTTCCTGAGGTCCAGTATGGGGCGCAGGTCCCCGGTCTTTTTTGGGACCAAAAAGTAGCGGGAGTAAAACCCCGTACCCCACTGGTCCTTGGGGACCGGCTCGACCGCCCGAAGCTTCAAGAGGGCTTTGGCTTCGGTTATAAGGGTCGGTAGCTGCGAACGGTTGCAGGGGACTAAACTTGGGGGACTGTCCGGCGGCGAGGACACAAAGTTGAGCGAGTAGCCCTCGGAGACGATCCGGAGCACCCAAGCGTCTGAGGTAATCCCGGTCCATGCCTCCCGGAAGGACCGGAGACGGCCCCCGATAGGAAGGGGTTCCTGTGAAAGTGCGGAGGGGAACCCGCCCCGTCCGCTCAGCCCGTCAAAAGGAAGGCGCGGGCTTAGAAGGGCCCTGCGCCGGGGCTTGGGTTTGTCCCCCTCTGCCTCGCTGAGACGGACGTCTCGGAGGCGGTCTCGAGAAAGCCCGGGTCGACTTCTGAGGGTATCGGCGCGGCGGAGGCCGAAAGGGTTTCTGCGGCGGGGGCCTAGGTTTGGGGCGGACCAGGGATGCTAGAGAGCGCTCCTGTTCCGACAAGCGCTTGGTCGCCGCATCCAATGACTCGTCGAATAACTCGGACCCCACACAAGGCAAGTCTGCCAGGCGTTCCTGCAGGTTTGGGTCCATGTCGAGGGTGCGAAGCCAGGCCAAGCGGCGCATGGCCACCGCGAGGGCCGACACCCTCGAAACCAGCTCAAAGGCGTCGTACACTGCATGGAATAGGTACAACCGCAATTGAGACAGGTTGGACATAAACTTATCGAATCCTGCTCTTTGGGAGTCCGGTAACGAGTTTCGATATTGAGGAAGGTCCTTCACCATACCACGCAAATAGGAGGAAAAGGTGAAGGCGTAATTTAGAACCCTGGTGGCCATCAGGGAATTTGAATAGAGGCGACGGCCAAACTTGTCCAGGGTCCGCCCCTCCCTGCCTGGTGGAACCGCCGCAGAAACCCGTGAGGGCTGTGATTTTTTTAGAGCAGACTCCACCAGAAGAGACTGGTGTGAGAGTTGCGCCTTATCGAACCCTTTAGGGGGAATCGTCCTATACTTAGATTCCATTTTTGAAGGCACAGACGTGACTGTAAGAGGGTTTGACAAGTTCTTCAGCCAGGTTTGCAGAAGGACACTGTTGAGAGGTAGTCTAGGCACCTCCCTAGGAAGAGTGGGGAGGTCCTGTTCCTCCAAAAATTCTTTGGTATACCGAGAGCCTACCATCAGGTCAATCCCCAGGGCTTGGGCCATGTCCTGAACGAAGGATGAAAATGAGGACGGCCTAGCCTGGGGAGACGGGGTTCTCGACCGCCCCACCGAGGAGAGGGGGGAGGCCTCATGGGAATAATGAGGGTCCCTAACCGATCCCGAATCCCAGGATCCCCTCTCGAGGGCCCTCGAGGGGGAAGGGGAAGTTATCCTCCTCGCAGAACCCTTGGGTGAGGACCCAGGGGTTCGTGGGACACTCTCCCGTTTCCTCGGCGAGGCGGCCCGGGAAGACTTCCCACGAGGTGAGCGGAGGAGCCTCGGGTTGTCGAGGCGCAACTCCGACACCTGCAGCGCCTCGCCCCCGAACGACGAGGAACGGTCGCGCCGAGGCGAGCCTCGGGGCCGCTTAGACTTCCTCGATCGACGCCCCGTCCGAGGTCGCGTCGAGGGCGAGGCGTGTCTGGAAGACCCGGAGGAAGAGGAGGAAAGACGGCGCACTCTGCGCAACTTTTCTTTGGGCCTTACACTCCGCTCAGGGGGTTCCCCCGAGGTCGAGGTCCGGGGCGGGGCCGAGACCGGGGTGAACGGGGCCACCGTACCCGAGACCGAGGGAGCCGAGGCCGGGGCCTCCGAGACCGAAGGCGCCCCGGCCGAGGTCGAGGCCGCCGGAACCGCAGCACGCTGCAACACTTCCAGGGCTCCCGACAGCTCCGATGAGATCAGAGCTCGGAGGAGATCCTGGAAGGCCGGAATCCCCACGAAGGTGGGGAGTTCCGAGTCCGGGGCACACTCCCTGGAGGGCGACCTCGGTCTCGAGTATTCCCTCGGGGTGTGCGGAGTCGAGGTCCGATGCGGGGCCGGGGTCGACCCACCCGCCTTGGCCTGACTCGAGGATGGCTTCTTTGCTGAAGGGGATGGAACAGAGGACTTACCCGAAGCTTGCTTCACTGACGACGCCTTCGAGGAAGAGGGCCGAGGCGAGGCCGAGGCCCCCGAGGACGCCGAGGCCGAGGTCAAGGCCGGGGCCGAAGCCGAGGCCGACGTCGAGGCCTTAGGCGGCGCGTCGACGGCGAACAATTCGGTCATTCTTGCCTTACGGCGACAGAGGGCCCTGTTTTGGAAGGTAGCACAGCGATCACACGAGTCTGTCGGATGTTCGGGCCCAAGACAGACAATGCACCACCGGTGAGGGTCAGTGATGGAAAGCAACCTCTCACACCGGTTGCACTTTTTGAATCCCGTAACAGGACGGGACATCCACGAAGAAAAAGAAGAAGGCCGGGAACGTACCGACGTCCCGCGGCCACGGATTCCGGGAGCCCCCGGAGCCCGAGAAAAAACGAAAGACTTTTTTTTTTTTTTTTTGAAAAGAACCGAAAAGAAAAACAGCACCGCGAACTAATTCGAAGGGAAAACAAACTAAACGCGGCAGCTAGAAGGCAAAAACACTGGAGCTCAGATCCACAGGGCTTTCTTGCTCCGCGGAAAAATTTGAACTGAGGACCACGAGGTGGGATGCGCCCTCTAGTGGGCGAGAAGGCATGCACATGCGTGGTGCAGTGTGCAAACTTGAAACTTCAATCAAGTTTGCTTGAAAAGCTGTCCGCGCCGGGGCTCCGTAGATGACGTCACCCACATGTGAGAATATCATGCCTGCTTGTCCTGGGATAAATAAAAATTCACAAGAAGAAAAAGCAGCACAATCACTTTTTAGTATAAACTTTCAAATTACTGGTATATGTGATTTATGAGCTATCCTAAAATGCTAAACTGTGTTACAGAAACAGTTAAATACCAACGCATCATGCTAGTGTTAATGACGAAAATGATATAAACACAAACTGATGTATAACTTTTTTTAAAAAAATTTT
This sequence comes from Geotrypetes seraphini, assembly GCF_902459505.1. Lineage (NCBI taxonomy): Eukaryota > Metazoa > Chordata > Amphibia > Gymnophiona > Dermophiidae > Geotrypetes > Geotrypetes seraphini. The sequence goes on along the minus strand of NC_047086.1, from coordinate 344,990,766 downwards.
AATTTTTTATTTATTTCTTCAAATTTTACAAGCATAAATCTTGACATGAAAATAGAATCACAATGCAATAAAGTAAATTTCTTATCCAACTAGGAAAAACATCAGAGTAAATTTAATGCAATTCTAATTACACCTCATCAATATAAGAAAACCAAAGAGGGGAAGCATGATGTAGAAAAAAACAGGGAAATAAAGTAAATTAATAACGAAAAAGCTTGTTGTATAATTGGCAGGTTAGTACATTAACTCTCTATGTTTTCGCTTCGTTCACATTGGAGGGTATGGAAACTGCTATTGGAACTAGAGGTTTCCTTGATTCCAAAAAATTTTTAGGTGTAAAGGGTCAAAGAATGCAAAAGTTTTCTCTTCCATTTTAACAACACATTTACATGGAAATTGAAGGAAAAAAGACCCTTTGAGGTCCAATACCAGAGGTTTTAAAGCCATAAAAGCCTCTCTCCTCTGTTGAGTGGACCTAGAAACTGACATATAACTTAAAAACAGGGTGTGATAGACGAAAACTGTTTTCAAATTTAGAGTCTGCATGTGACCTCTGTTAAGGTATAGGTGACAGAACTCCAATAGCAAAATGCTTGTTGACCAGTGTCTTATCCCCTGTTCCTATTGTCTTCATCCTATAGATGTTCCTAGTGGGGACTAGCCAACTATCTCCTCTTTGTTCCATTATTGGCTATAGTATTCTATGAAGAAGAAGGTCTTCATCCCTTTCTTGAACTTTCCGTTGTTCTTTTCTAGTTTTAGTTCCTTAGGAAGGGCATTCCACCACCTTAGAGTCATCACTGAGAACATTCTTTTCCCAACGCTTTTGATTTGATGTCTCTGAAAGAGGTTATTTCCAGCAGGAGGTTTTGGCTCGAGAGTAGTATGCATGCTGGTGTGTGGTGATGTAGTCTGTCCACTAGGTATTGTGATTCTGAGATATGAACAATTTTGTGCGTCAGCAACAAAATCTTGCATTTCAGCCTGCTTTCAATCAGGAGCCAGTGTAATTCTTTCACTAGCGGAGTGGCACTTATCAGCCTCAATTTTCCCAGCAGAAATCTCGCTGATGCGTTTTGTACCATTTGAATCTGCTTAATCATGTACTTTGAAATGCTCAGCAGGATACAGTAGTGAAAGATTGAAAGTACCATGATTATTATTACGTTGGACTTTGCTTGGTGGGTGAGACAAGGTTTAAGTCCTCTGACCCAGTAGAGTTAGCTATATGCATTTTTTTTACGTTGCGCTGAGTTTGTATTGTCATATCTAGGTTTGGGTTTATTATTTATTATAAATCCACAGCAGCATTAAATCATTAACACACTCTATACTATAATCTCCTATTTATTATTCATTTACTTATATAGAGTTATGGTCTTCAGAGTTTGCCAACCACCAGCCCAATTATTCATAGGCTTATTTTCTTCTTTGACTTTTATTCATCATTAGACCTTGATAAACTTTTATTTAAAGTGCTTTGTGCTTCATGCATTTCATATGTGGCTTCATGAATTCATTTGTTCATTTTTCACTTTTCAAAATAGCTTTTTCTTAAAAAGTTAAAACACTTATTTTGTTACTTAACTTTCAGTTTTATATTCATTCTGAATTTGAACATCGGGTGGGACCTTTGGGTTCAACCAGTTTCACCCGGAGGCTTTTTCAAGAACGAGTCCCCCCTTTTATTTTGCTCAGCAGCATCCCGATATCCAATCTTTTATTCAAAACTGCAAACTGGTTAGTAGATCATAAGATAAAGTTGAAACTTAACAAAAGGCATGCTATTCAATTTTTTTAAAATTGCACATATCAAACAATTATTCAGATGTCTGATTCATTAATTAACTGGGCAGCAGAGAAGGAAAGAGGAAAATATCACCAGTTGATATATATAGGCATTTTCCTTTCTGTCTTCAAATAGCCATAAAACTAAACTTGTACCTGGTGCCATCGAAGGTTAAGTGTCCATAACAGCACAAGGAGCATTAGTGAGATTGGCTTCTCTGATCCTTAAATCCCTGCTTTAACAATTAGACTACTTTATCATTAGGGTCCGTCCCCTTCCCCCCCCCCCAAACACACACACACATATACTTCTCATACACATCCTAGGGAAGAAGAAAACCAACCATTCTCAAAAGGAGCTTCGGTTACCTACTACTGTGCTGAGCCAAATACTCTGAAGAATATGGCCACCGCTGTAACACACAGGAACAAAGCAGCCATGAATAGTGTGCATTTTCCCCGCATGAACCTGCTGAGAGATCTAATTCTAGCTGCCCTAGCAGCCTACCATACCATGGGCCTGACAGCATCTGAGCCTCAGTGGCAGCTGCTCTCATTCTTCATTGGTTAAAAAGGTTTCACCACCGACCTGAAGTAGCCCAGTCTACAACCCCCGATGCTCTCTCCCAATATATCTGAAATCCAACATGCCACCTCTTCCAAAGCCTCCACTGGGACAGCTCCTATTACTATTCCTAAACCAACAACCACTACCAGCCCCTGAACCACTACCAAACTACCAGCCCCTCAACTATCACTGGAAGTCTGGCAGTTTCCTCATCAGAGCTGTAGATCTCTGAGCTAAGGCAACTGTCCTTATACATACACCTACAAATTCCATTTTCACTCTCTCTTGCTCACACACACAATGTCCGAGGGAAAAATGGAACCCCTTACATAGTTTGAAAATACTTTGAAATTGTTTAAACATTTAGTATGACATTAAAATTGCATTAATATAATGGGGGGGGGGGGGGTCTTACATAGTAACATAGTAGATGACGGCAGATAAAGATCTGAATAGTCCATCCAGTCTGCCCAACCTGATTCAATTTAAATTTTTTAATTTTTTCTTCTTAGCTATTTCTGGGCAAGAATCCAAAGCTTTACCCTGTAATGTGCTTGGGTTCCAACTGCCGAAATCTTTGTTAAGACTTACTCTAGCCCATCTACACCCTCCCAGCCATTGAAGCCCTCCCCAGCCCATCCTCCACCAAACAGACATATACAGACACAGACCGTGCAAGTCTGCCCAGTACTGGCCTTAGTTCAATATTTAATCTTATTTTCTGATTCTAGATCCTTTGTATTCATCCAACGCTTCTTTGAACTCAGTCACAGTTTTACTCTCCACAACCTCTCTCGGGAGCGCATTCCAGGCATCCACCACCCTCTCCGTAAAATAGAACTTCCTAACATTGCCTTTGAATCTACCACCCCTCAACCTCAAATTATGTCCTCTGGTTTTACCATTTTCCTTTCTCTGAAAAAGATTTTGTTCTACGTTAATACCCTTCAAGTATTTGAACGTCTGAATCATATCTCCTTTCCTCTAGGGTATACATATTCAGGGCTTCCAGTCTCTCCTCATACGTCTTCTGGCGCAAGCCTCCTATCATTTTCGTCGCCCTCCTCTGGACCGCCTCAAGTCTTCTTACGTCCTTCGCCAGATACGGTCTTAAAAATTGAACACAATATTCCAAGTGGGGCCTTACCAATGACCTGTACAGGGGCATTAACACCTTCTTCCTTCTACTGACTACGCCTCTCTTTATACAGCCCAGCATCCTTCTGGCAGCAGCCACTGCCTTGTCACACTGTTTTTTCACCTTTAGATCTTCGGACACTATCACCCCAAGGTCCCTCTCCCCGTCTTGGTTAATTGACAATATGTTCAAAGTGTTCTACTTCAATTTTGACACATTCACAAAGTCTTCAACACTAATGAGCTGTAGGTTCAATAAATTCTAGGGTTTCATTAATTAAGACCTTGACTTTCTTTCATCTCAAGCTATTCTTGATGACCCCCCCCCCCCCTTTCAATCGGGCTTTTGCTCTCCATTCTAAGGAAACTGCCCTTGCTAGAGTCTTCAATGACCTGCTCCTGGCCAAATCCAAAGGCCACTACTCTGTCCTCATCCTCGATCTATCTGCGGCGTTTGACAATGCAGATCACCGCCTACTCACTGACACGCTGTCTTCACTTGGATTTCAGGGCTCTGTTATCATGCTTTTCTTCTTGCCTCTTCCGTCACACTTTTAACATGTGCTCTGGCTCCTCCACTGCCATTCCTCTATCGGTTGATGTACATTAAGGCTCTATCCTGGGACCTCTTTTCTCCACCTACAGTTTTTCCCTTAGAGCTCTAACCTCCTTCCAAGGCTTCTGCCACCATCCCTATGCTGATGACTCATAAATCTACATCCCTACGCCCAAAATTTCTATGGCAATCCAGGCCCAAGTGCCAGCCTGCCTGTCTGACATTGCTACGTGGTTGTCTCACCGTCATATAAAGTTAAACATGGCTCAAGACGGCACTCCTTATCTTTCCTCCCAAACCTGCCTCTTCTCTCCCTACTCTCCCTACATTCTTTATTTCAGTGGACAATGCTTTCATCCTCCCTGTCTTGTCAACTCACAACCTCTTTGACTTCTCTGTCCTCTTTGCATATCCAACAAACCATCAAAAACCTTGTAGCTTCTATCTATACAACCTTACTAAAAAATGGAGTTTCCTTTCTGAGCATGCTGCCAAGACTATTATACATGCCTGAATTACTGCAACGTGCTTCTTGCGGGTCTCCCGCTGACTCATCTCTCGCTCCTTCAATCTGTTCAGAATTCTGCTGCACACTTTGTATTCCACCAAGGTCGTTATGCTCATGTTATCCTTCTCCTTAAGTTGCTTCACTGGCTCCCTGTCCATTTCGGCATACAGTTCAAACTCATTTTACTGCGGCTCCTCAATATGTCTCCTCTCTTATCTCTCCCTACACCCCACCCCACCCCACGAACTCCATTATTTGGGAAAGTTTCTCATCTGTACCCTTCTCCTCTACTGCCAACTGCCAAACTCTGCCCCTTCTGCATTTCTGCGCCATACACCTGGAACAACCTGCCTGAATCAATACGCCAGGCTCCATCTCTGGCGGTATTCAAATCCAGGCCCAAAACCCATTTTTTTGAAGCAGCATTTAAATCTTAATGCTACCAACTTGTAATACACTATATCTTTTTTACTCCCTCTGTAGCCCCTACCCTCTCTACCTCTTCATCCCTTTGTATGTTCAATTGCATCTTTTTGCACCTCAGTACTTGCACCTCAGAGTTCTAACCATATCTAATCAATAGAAACTGTTTAACTGCTATTTCCAAATTAAATCCAGTGTACCTTCTGTGCTCATAAATTTTAACAGACAATCCAAGGAGAAAATATAAGGTGCTGACTGTTGAAATATTACATCTATTTTTTGTCAAAGATCATTTTAAATACTAGTAACTGCTGAAAACAGGAAGCCAACACAGCCAGAACAAGTTAATTTAGGGTCACGGAAAAAAGGGTCACTTCTAAACATGAGCTGAAAAGAAAATAAGGATCAGCAAGTAGCTGAAAAGTATAAAGGTATGTAACCGTAATCCCGCTCTCCCAGGGTGATCAAATGCCTCCTTAAATACACCCCTTAACTCCTTCAACCTGCTAAGCCACATAGCCAAGAACATTCTCAAATCTGCTATATGACAGCCAGTATAGTCATCCAGTCACTAGGCAGGACAAAGATAACACACTGAAATGCTGATCTCAAACATCCTTGAATAACTAAATTAAAACTTTTCTGAGCTAAAAGTTTTACATGGGACAATATCCAGCAGCACTGGCTAAAAATGTGCACGCAAAACAATGTATAAATGTGAATGGTATTGTTTCTTCAATCAGAAAAGTTAACCAGATAGTAATCATGCAAACCAACTATGAACCACAGGATTTCCTGAGGCTGCCGGTTACCAGTCTCACAATCAATTAAAAAAAATTAACTTCCCAAGCCACATCCGGAATAAAAAGAGTGAACCATTTGAAACAACAATAGGAACCATGTTCAGGCAGAATAAGTGACGGCCTGAAATTTACATTTCACACAAGACAGTTCAGCTTCTCATAGTCATTTAGTATATAAGTATACAAGTAAATGCAAAGTTGCAAACCTACGATAGGTATTCAATGGCACAAAACCAGGGGTTCTCAATAGAATCATCACTCTACCATGAAACTAAAACAAAAACATTACCATTGCATGATCAAAATAATGAGCATGCAAATTAATGTTGCATTAAAATCGCTGCAGTAATCCGTGGCTCAGCACTAAATGTCAGGAAAGCTGACATAAAATCTAGTCTAATCTTTTGTCTTATATACCGCCTCTTCTCATACCAAAGTTAAGCAGCTGGTTAAATTGTAGTCTGTCAATATTTATTCTATCAGATCTCTTTCCTGGGGGGAATATGAGCATCATATAAACCAAAATGTTCAGCTAACACAGTAAATGACAGCAGATAAAAGACCTGCATGGTCCATCCAGTCTGCCCAACAGTCACATTCATTATCGAAGCAATGTTGAACCAACAATCCAGTACATTATTACATTTTACTTGCTAAGTTCCAATATAAGACACTACTACTTAATATTTCTATAGCATAAGCAGCACTGTACACCAAAACAAAAGAGTTTACAACCTAGTTAACACAGACAAACCAGACAAAGAGATGCATCTATACGCAGTGCTTAGGTGGGGGAATTACTGAGGGAATGATAAGGCTAGTATGGGTGATTAGCAAGTGGGTTGACATTTGGAATTGAAAGCAGCTTCAAAAAAGTGGGTTTTGACTCTGGATTTGAATACTGCCAACGACGGAGCTTGACGTACCAAGTCAGGCAGTTTGGTCCAGCCATACAGTGCAATAAAGTAGAAGGGACGGAGTCTGGGAAAGATTAGCTTACAGGGAAATCCTCTGCCTCATCAAGCCTTGTAAACTGTACTGCTGGTCTTCTGACTGCCCCCCTGACCCGACTTCAATAGCCAGTGACCTCTGCCACCCATGGAAAAGCACCTCTGCCATGGGTGGCAGAGGAACATAGCATAAAATCGTCAGAGGAACATAGCATAAAATCGGATTTCTAGACCGCATAACCTTGAAGTTCAATGCGGTTTACAAAAGGTTAAATAATAACAAAGGAAGAAAACCATGAGAATCTAATCAACCAAATATTTGGAAAAAAAGATAAGTTTTCATTTGTTTCCGAGATGTACATAAGAAAGAGATGTAAATAATAAGGGTCGATCCCAGGCACACCTACATGGAGCCACGCAGCCTACACTCAAACCCACTAGAAGATGAACCTGGGGTGAGCCAGCTCCCAAGGAACAGTCCTTGAGCCCCAATTTCAAATGCAGGCTGTCCAGGAAGTGCACTGCGAGGCAGCCAACCCCCTGGAAACAGACAATCCACAAAGGGCTAGATTCATTAACCTGCCCGAATCAGACCAATCCGTTTCCGATTCAGGCAGGTCCAAGGGATTCACTAAGGAAGAATATTCAAATTGGGGCAATCGGAAGAACACCCCCATTTGCGAGCAGGGATTGCAAATGTGCGATCCTCGCTCATGCGCAGACCCTGACAGTAATAACAGGAGCAGCAACCTCCTGTTACTGCTGTCAGGGCTCTGCCCTTATCTCTCCTGCCTGCCCTGCTCTGCCCTGATCTCTCCTGGCTGCTCCCCCCGACTCTCCTGCTCTCTGCCGCCCTTCCCTACAGTGCAAGCCCGTGGTTTTAAAGCAGGCCTGCACTGCGGGGAACGGCAGCAGAGAGCAGGAGAGTCGGGGCGAGCAAGCAGGAGAGATCGGGGCAGAGCAGTGCAGGTAGGAGAGTCTGCAGTAGTCCCAACGAGCCACCAGACCACCAGGGAAATAAGGTAGGGCTGGAGTCTTTCCTCTGGGTCCAGGAGGGGGTTGGTGATGTCTGTTCAGGGAGGGAGGGAGAATGCTGCCATTTGGGGGGGGTCACAGACAGTATTTGGGGTTTTTTTTTTACAATTATTACTAAAAACAAGAGAAAAATAATTAATGTCCAATCATCTGGATTTTTGATTATCCAGACTGCTCTCTGCCAAGAGTAGTCTAGATAATCAGCATTCTACTGTACTTCATTCCTCCACTTGCCCTGCTCTTCTTTAGGGTGGTGAGGCTTGGCCTCCCCCCCACCTACAGCTCGGATCTTCTTTCAGGGCTCTCACTGGTTCTTTAACATCTTAAATGAAGCAATGCATAGTTGCTTGTACATTCACAAATAATACCAAAAAGAACATTCAGCAAATTGATTGACAAATTCTTATACAATTTACCCCCCCCCCAAAAAAAAAAAAAAGAAAAACCTGCATAAAGAAGTGTACTTTAATCTTGTTCATGAATCATTCATTAAAGTATCTTCTACTTCACCACCTCCACTATTAAAAATCCAAGTAGATCAGGAAGCTGTTGTACTGAACTTTATTATAACCACATGCCACATTTATAATCATTATAGGAAAAGAGATCTATAAAACCTAAGTGCACACCAAATATTTAAAACTGCATAAAAACAAAATTAAACAGGGAGATGATAAAGGCTACAAAAAAAAAATTCACCATAAACACAAGATCAGGAAATAGGCAAGCTCAAATCTGGAAGACTACTCGGTATTGCAGCCTCAAGATTTAAAATCTTATTTGAATAAATCAAGTGAAACTCACCGAACATAAAAATTTTATCCTTCAAAACCAGTGATAAACTTACTTGATATATAAAGTTAACTAGAACAAAAAAGAGAGTAAATTTTTATTGCAGAATTTATCAGAATCACTTTTTTTTGGCAACATTTCATCCAAATATACCATCATTATGGCATCAAGAGTCCTGACTCTTGATACTGTGAAATCTGAATTCTTTCCATTTGGTTAAGTTTATTATTTCTACAAGAAGAAATATTTTCCCTAGGGATTCAGTGGCATTCTAGTACTGTTCTCTAGGGAACCTATGAAAAAAACAGGTGGTTATTCAAGCCATTTTTCTGATACAGTCTTACAAGTACCACCAAATACTGCCCAAAACAATTTTTCTGTGGTGCAGATATATTATTGCTTCTGTTATAAGCTTATAAGCTGTAAGCAGTAAAGGACAGTAATCAGAGATTTATGTACAACATATTTAATTTTTTTTATTTAATATTTACAATAAAATCCACTGTTCTAGGTGGGTTACAATAAGATGTATATAAAGTACGGTTCATAGTCAATCGCGCGCGAGACACCAGCGCGCCAACAATGGAGGGCAGGCAATTCAGCGCAAGACACCAGCGTGCCGCGGGAAAACTTAGTTTTAAAGAGCTCCGAAGTGGGGTGTGAGTGGGGAATCCCCCCCACCACCACTTTACTGCATAGTGCTCGCGCTGCTGTTGGGTGGGGGTGGGGGGTTGGAACCCTCTATTATAGAGAAAACATAACTTTTTCTGATTTTTTTGCACACCCATGCCCCCCCCCAACAGCAGTGTGAACAGTATGCAGTAAAGTGGGGGGATTCCCCCCACACCCCCCGTTGGAGCTCTTTAAAACTAAGTTTTCCTGCGGTGCGCTTGTGTCTTGCGCTGAATTGCCAGCGCTCGATTGTCGGCGCTATGGTGTCTGGTGCGCGATTGTCCCATCACCATAAAATACATAGCAATGTACTCAATGTATTTTGGCGGTTTGAAAATTTTGAATGGCTATGATACCCAAGATTTTATTATTTTTTTTTTTTTTTTTTATTTATAAGATTATTCATTTATTACAACAAATAAAAACAATAAGCAATTACAAATCAATTCCAGGAAACAATAATACCATACACAAACTTATATTTCTAGTCCACATTATTAGGACTACTGTTATTAACCCAGTGGAGGAGGAAGTATAAATAATACAAAGAAAAATATATATAATACTTTACCTTATCTGCAGGCAGGATCCAAGATTTTATTTTTATAGATCTGAGTAATGTAGTGGGCAAATGCACAACAGACGAAGATTCAGTGCCCGACAACATGATGCACGACCTACTCCTACTGGAGCGATGGTCTAGGACATGGCAACTCAACTTCAATGCCAAAAAATGCAAGTCTTATACCCTTAATGGCGAGATCCTAGCAAAAACGGTAGCAGAACGAGACTTGGGGGTAATCGTCAGTGAGGACATGAAGTCTGCCAATCAAGTGGAGCAGGCTTCGTCCAAGGCAAGACAAATCATGGGCTGCAAACGAAGGGGTTTCGTCAGTCGTAAGGCGGAAGTCATTATGCCATTGTATAGATCCATGGTGAGGCCCCACCTGGAATACTGTGTGCAATTCTGGAGGCCGCATTATCGCAAGGATGTGCTGAGACTGGAGTCGGTGCAAAGAATGGCCACCCGGATGGTCTCGGGACTCAAGGATCTACCATACGAAAAACGGCTTGACAAATTACAGCTATACTCGCTCGAGGAGCGCAGAGAGAGGGGGGACATGATCGAGACGTTCAAGTATCTTACGGGCCGCATCGAGGCGGAGGAAGATATCTTCTTTTTCAAGGGTCCCACGACAACAAGAGGGCATCTGTTGAAAATCAGGGGCGGGAAACTACGAGGTGACACCAGGAAATTCTTTTTCACTGAAAGAGTAGTTGATCGCTGGAATAGTCTTCCACTACAGGTGATTGAGGCCAGCAGCGTGCCTGATTTTAAGGCCAAATGGGATCGGCACATGGGATCTATTCACAGGGCAAAGGTAGGAGAGGGACATTAAGGTGGGCAGACTAGATGGGCCGTGGGCCCTTATCTGCCGTCTATTTCTATGTTTCTATGGAGTTTTTAAAGTTTTAAAAGAAATGTTTATAGAAGAACAACTTACACGAAAGTAATAATGCTTCTTTAGGGCGATTACCTTAGGCTCCTTTTACAAAGCTACACTAGCAATTCATGCATGGCAAATGTGATAAAGCTCATAAAAAGTGAATGGGCTTTGTTGCATGGGAATCGCTAGCTTGGCTTTGTAAAAGGTGGCATAAGTGACTATTTAGCTATATTTGAACTAATGGAGCTATTTGTGAGCTTCTTTTTAATGTTAACATGAGGTTACAGTGTGTCAACTAATCAAGCCTCTAATCCTGACTTAAGACACAACATGTTTGGGGCCATTCATAATTGGTAAAATCTTGTGACTGGGTTAATGAGGTATGTATTAATTACAATAACTTCTAGGCACTGAGGCAAGGTCTCCAACCTTTTTCACTTCAAGGGCCACAAAGTGTCAATAAGAAATCTCCAAGGGCTGCAACTACCACCACCACCCCTCCCCCAAGAGTGGCCATCCTCCCACGCTCACCTCCATCCACCCACCCTCCAAAACCTTCACAAATTTAGAAATGTTATGAGTTAATCAGATTTTCTATTTCATCTTTACCTATTCAGTTCAAGGTCGGATTACATCACAAGAGACTGGGTCAGTTACCCAGGAAGTTACAATGGACAGTTTAACATGGACATTCAATAGAGATGCTAGTACAGGTAGGAGAGTGTGGCGTAGTGGTTAGAGCTAAAGCCTCAGCACCCTGAGGTTTGTGCATTCAAACCCCACGCTAATCCTTGTGACCCTAAGCAATCTATCTAAATGTACCTGTTGTAACCTGTTCTGAGCTCCTTTGGGAAGATGGGGAAAAAATGAATGAATGAATAGAGTTTGGTCATAGTTACAAATACATAGTTACAACTTCAAGTAGGTCATCGTTGGCTCATCGTTATGTCCTAGGAGTTCCAATAAACAGTTTAGAAATGGCCTTTTACAATTACCATTTCAGTTACTTCAGGGTTGGCTCCCTATCTTGGTTTTCTTTTTTTATATATATATATATATATATATATATATATATATATATATATATATATATATATATATAAATCTTTATTCATTTTTAAAACTTTCAACAAGTGTAACATAAGATACAATCATTTTATACTTTAACATCACTTAATATACCATCAAATTCTAACTCACATCAAATATCACCCTCCCTTAAACCCAATTGTTCTTAAGCATAAGAAATCATAAAATATTCCCTCCCCACCCTGGACGCGTATGAACAAAGGGAGAAAATAATATTCATTCTGTACAATATTTTATTAATGGCTCCCAAACATTCCTAAATTTCTTAAAATGCCCCTGCTGTATAGCTATTACCAGTTCCATTTTAAAGATTTGGCATAACAAATTCCACCAAAAATTATAATTCAGCTGATATCAATTTTTCCAATTTTTCATAATTTGCTGTATGGCAACCTCTGTCATGATAAGCAAAAGTTTATTATTATTATTAGAAGAGATTTGACTCTTGGCTGTCATAGAAATACCAAATAACACAGTGTCATATGATAATGCCACTGGATTTTCCAGTAGATTATTCACTTTTAAAAGTTTTCTGAACCTGAAATAGTGGTCACAAGATCGTAGTATAAGCAGTAGTTGGTTCCAGCATTTTGATAACTTATATTAGAAGGATAAGGTAATTTGCCTGGTAGACTTTATATTGTTGCATGCTAGGAATTTTAAGTGGAAAAGATTTCTAGTGGAATATCTATTAGAGGTACCCCTGGAGTAGTTTGGCCATCTCTGTTAGGTAGTCCGGGGGCATTCCCTTTCAGGATCTTAAAGGCAGGGATGCCTAATTTAAACTTGGTCCTTGCGGTTATGGGCAGCCAATATAGTTTCATATAGTAGGGCTATAGGTGTTCCGATTTCCATAGTCCATATACGAAGCTTACTGCTGCATTTTGAGCTAGTTGTAGATGAGATAGAAATGTTTTAGAGAAAAGAACTATTGTTACATTACAGTAGTCTACTCAAGATAGGATTAGGGATTGCACTAAAATTCAGAAAATCTCTTGTTTCGAAGTATTTTCTGATGGATCTTAGCTTTCTCATTACAAGGAAAGATTGTTTTATTATTGATGGTACATGGATAGGTGGTTATCAATTTCTACTTCTGATTTGGGATTCTAGTTCTAATGGAAAGTCTGTGTCATCTAATGTAATTCTTGGAGCATAGCGTGGGTCAGTTGAGGGTCCTAGTTCTTATTTAGTTTGAGGCGGTGGGTTAAGGTCCAGTTTTCTATGATGTAGACACATTTTTTGACAGTGGTGAGGGTATTGACTAATGCAGCTATTACAGGTAGCATGATCATTATGTCATCTGCATAGGTGAAATGTTTTATTTGTGTGAGAGTTAGGTTGACTCCCAGAGATTGCATTAGAAGGTTGAACACTGATAGTGAAAGTGGGGATCCTTACACCATCCTTACATACAGCATAGTGCCGAGTAGTTAGGAGGCCTTGGAACCAGGAGAGGACTGGCCAGTAAATCCAAAATCACTGATTGATTGATTGAAGTCTACTAGGTCAAATGCGCTGCTTAGGTTAAATTGGATTATGATTGCGCTGTGACCCTTGCTTAGTAGTTCTTTGCTGTATGTTTGTTACTAGTGCTGCAACCAGTCTCAGTACTGTGATTTTTCCAGAATCACAATTGTGAAAGCTGGAAGATATTGAAGCATTGTAAGTAGCATTCAAGTTGTTCTGCGACATATCCTTCCATCATTTTGATAGATAAATAATAATAATAATAATAACTTTATTCTTCTATACCGCCACAATCTCGCGACTTCTAGGCGGTTTACAATCAAGAGTGCTGGACATTCAGTGAAATACAATAAGTAGATATTCAGAGGAAATACAGAGATCAGAGACCTCAGGAGGCAATAGTATAGAAATACAATTTGCTGAGCGAAAATGTAATATGTACATTTTAGTAGGTAATGTCCGACAGGACCTGTTGGGGATAAATAGCAACGTAAAGTTACGATAAGATGAAGATAACAGATTATATTTATAACAGTGCTATAAGTTCAGGTGGAATAGGGAGGGGGGAGGGAGAGGGAGAGCGGGTCAATTGTTTAGGTATTTCTGGAACAGGTATGTTTTTAGGCGTTTCCTGAATTCCCCGTATGTAGTGGGCGGATGGAAGCTACTAGCTGATAACTAGTCACATCAGAGGGACTGAGCTTTGGGTTCTTGGGAATGGGCATTAAGATAATTCCTCCTCCTGATTTAGGGAAAAGGCCATTGGGTTCTTTTTCCCATAGTTGTTGGGGTGGTTGCTTTGATCAGGTAAGGCAGGCAGGTGTCCAGGCTGCAGTATGCTTTGGAATATTTTAGGAGGAGCCATTTTGTGTCTTTGAATTTAATCTCTTCAAAATCATTCAAAGATCTGTATGCTGGTATTTCCATAGGTGGTTTTGTTGCAGTGGGTCTAGCTCAGTGGTCTCAAACTCAAACCCTTTGCAGGGTCACATTTTGGATTTGTAGGTACTTGGAAGGCCTCAGAAAAAATAGTTAATGTCTTATTAAAGAAATGACAATTTTGCATGAGTAAAACTCTTTATAGTTTATAAATCTTTCCTGTAATTTATAACTAAAGAGACATATGATCACCAGGGCTGTGGAGTCGGAGTCGGAGGAAATTTCGGGTACCTGGAGTCGGAGTCTGAAGTACAAAAAACTGAGGAGTGGAGTCGGAACATTTATCTACCGACTCCACAGCCCTGATGATCATGACACTGTTTTATTTTACTTTTGTGATTATGATAAACAGACCGAGGGCCTCAAAATAGTACCTGGCGGTCCGCATGTGGCCCCCGGGCATGAGTTTGAGACCACTGGTCTAGCTGAATTGGTGGGGGGTAGCTGGTCATGTGTGGATTTAATCTGTTTTAAAATAGTTAGCTAGTTGGAATAGAGGGGTTGTCGCAATTTCTGATCTTGTTTGTGTTGGTTAGGTTATCTAATACTGAGAACAGTTTGTTGAATTAAAGATCATCTTCTATGCTGATCTGTTTATAGTAGTACTCTTTCTTTTGTGTCAGTAGTGATTTATATTATAGGATTTTTTGGAGCCACTTAGTCTGGTTTTCTGGGGACAGGTGTTTAAGCCAATAGCGCTTGACTTGACAGTAAGCTCTTTTTAGGGACATACTGTAAGTGCCAAGTCAAACCACTTCTCTGATGATCTTTGGATTCTTTTGCTACATTTAAGTGAGGCTAGTTTGTTTAGGATTTGTTCACTGATCATTTCCATTGGTCCAGGAAGTCTTGGTCAGGGATGGGGAGGGATAGTAATGAGTTGTCTATTACAGTGTTTTTCAACCTTTTTACACCCATGGACCGGCAGAAATAAAATAATTATTTTGTGGACCGGCAGTTGAAGAACAGTGCTATAGAGCCCCCTTCAGTTAGTACCAAATTAATCGAACAGCAAGCACTAAAACAGAAAAATAGGAAGGGGGGACTAACATTTCTGTTCTGCCACAAACTTACCTGAAACCCAGCAGCAGCCACAAAATCCTTGCTCAACAGGATTAAGGAAGGGAGGGAACACAAAAGTAGCCAATCAGAAGCCTGCCGCCAGCAGGCCAGCGACGGGCTCAAAGGTCAAAGCCCGGTTTAGCTGCTAGTCTCGCGTGACCTTCATTAACAGCAATTGTATTTCACATTTTCTAGGATTCCCTGTGTGTAATGTAATCATTTTCTGGCGCCACACACATGGTAGCTAGTCTCGTCGACTGACGTCATCGTCCGTGACCGCATGGGATCGGCTCCTGATGTCAGAGCTCATTGCCGAGAGAGCATGGCGGTGCCGTGGTTGTGCTTTCCTGCAGCTGGGCTCTTCGGAAGAGAAACCCGAGTCGTGACTGTAAAGCGGTCTGTGAGGGCTCTGCGGAGACACCCTGTCCAGGTGCTACTCCCTAAGGAGGAGGTGGTTAAGCCAATCAGAAGCCTGCTGCCAGCAGTCAGCAGGAAATTTAACCGCCTACTCGATCTCGCCGGCCCTGCGCAGACCGGCAGAAATTTTCTGCGGACCGGCACCAGTCCGCAGACTGGCGGTTGAAGAACAGTGATCTATTGCATTCCACTATGTTTCAGGGGCTACTTTGTTTCTATAATAAGAGGCTACTTGGGGAGGTTGGTTTGGTTAATGATATCTCTTTCCAGACTATGGTGAATTTTAGGAGTAGATGGTCTGAATAAGATACTTTGAATAGGGAATTTTAGGTAGTTTGTGCTTTTTGCTGAAATGGAAGAGGCGAGTAGATCTAACTGATGGCCCTTTTCGTGTGTGGGTTGTTGAAACAAGGGGTTGAGGTCTAGCTCATTTAAGAGGTTGAGGAATTTCAGGGTTTGAGGTCGAGTCTAAGTGGAAGTTGAGGTTTCCTATAACGAAAGTGGAGTCATATTATACCATGTCCGAGAACTATGGTTCAATTTCTAGCCACTTTCCAGGAGGGATGTAGAATAATATGCAGCAGATGGATGTTGGGAAGAGTCCTTGTTTATTTCTACCATTAGTAGTTCTAGTGAGGTAAAAGTTACAGATTTCATGATTTTGATGTGAAAAGATTACTTGTGATTAGGATGTCCGAGTTTGGTGTAGTGATGCGATTATGGAGTGGTTTTCGGTGTCTCTGTGGTCCAACCAGCATTGAGATTACCCACTGCATGTGGTTGGCGCAGTTTATCATAGGGTGATTCCATGATGGGACTGTGTGTTCTGAGGGATTATCTGATCTACTGTTGAGAGGGGTGGAGTAGGCTTTGGTTTGTCTGGTGCTGAACAATAGGCAGAAAATTATTATGAGATACCAACTTATTTTGGTTAGTTCACTGTAGAAGATAGATTGGATGGGTTTTGTAGATGTATTTGAGTGAACTCACTTTCATAAATTAGTTCCCTATAGCAGGTAAGTTTGATTAGACAGTGTAATTGTATCTGAGTTGGCTCATGCTCAGAGGTTGGTTCCCTATAGTCTGTAGATGTGATTAATTGCTATAATTCTGTCTGAGTGGGCACTGCAAGTGATATCAGTTGGAAATGACACCTGGGGAGTAGTGCTGCCTGATTAAGGGAAATATTTTCAATTTGATTTGATTCAATTTGGTCTATTGAATTGATTTTTCAATTTGATTTGCTTTTCCTGTCCAATCAGGCAATTTTTTTAACGGCCTTGCAGGTTTATTTTTGTAGTCTTTTCACCAACCTCTCCCCCTCCCCCCCCCCCAACACCTCTTTGCCCTCTCCAACCCCACACTGGTGCTGTGATGTAAACAAAACAAAAATCAGGAAAGGGAACTATGTTGCTATGAGGAAAATGGTGGGGAGGAAGCTCAGGAACGGCTTTAAGATGGAGACTGTAGGAAGCGCTTGGACCCTTCTCAGGGACACCCTGCAGGAAGCGCAAACATTGTACATTCCCAGTTTCAGGAAAGGACGCAAGAACAAGCAGTCAAAAGACCCGGTTTGGATGACATCTGAAGTAAAGAGGGCAATCAGTGACAAGAAAGTGTCCTTCCGGAAATGGAAGAGGGATCAAACGGAGGAAAACCACCAGGAGCACAGGAAATGCCAAAAGGAATGCCACCGAGAGGTTAGAAAAGCAAAAGGGAAATACGAGGAAGGGCTGGCCAGGGAGGCGAAAAACTTCAAGGCATTCTTCAGTTACGTAAAGGGGAAGCAACCAGTGAGAGAGGCGGTGGGGCCATTGGACGATGGGGATAGGAAGGGAGTGATTAAGGAGGATAAAGAGGTAGCTGAGAGGTTGAACACGTTCTTCTCGTCGGTCTTCACGAGCGAGGACACGTCCAATATACCGGACTCAGAGGAGCTCATGAGTGGGGAGCAGGCCGAAAAATTGGGGCATATAGAGGTAAGTCGGGAGGATGTCCTCAAACAGATTGACAGGTTAAAAAGCGGCAAATCACCGGGACCGGACGGGATCCACCCAAGGGTTCTAAAGGAACTAAGACAGGAAATAGCGGGCGCAATCCAGCATGTTTGCAACCTATCCTTGACAACTGGAGAGGTACCAGAGGACTGGAAATTGGCGAATGTCACACCTATCTTTAAGAAGGGATCGAGAGGTGACCCCGGGAACTACAGGCCGGTGAGCCTGACTTCAGTTATAGGGAAGATGGTGGAAACAATGATCAAGGACAGCATTTGCGAGCACATTGAGAAAAATGGCCTACTGCGGACAAGCCAGCACGGATTCTGCAAGGGAAGGTCGTGCCTGACAAACCTTCTGTACTTCTTTGAGGGAATAAGCAGTCAGATGGACAAAGGGGAACCCATAGACATCATTTACCTCGACTTTCAAAAGGCCTTTGACAAGGTGCCACATGAAAGGCTGCTTAGGAAGCTGTGGAACCACGGGGTGGGCGGGGATGTACACAGATGGATCAAGCACTGGTTGTCAGGTAGACTACAGAGGGTCGGAGTAAAGGGCCAATATTCTGACTGGAGGGGAGTCACGAGCGGTGTGCCACAGGGATCGGTGCTGGGACCGCTACTCTTCAACATATTTATCAATGACCTGGAAACGGAGGCAAAGTGTGAGGTTATAAAATTTGCAGACGATACCAAACTCTGCGCCAGAGTTAGGACCAGGGAAGAGTGTGAGGATTTGCAAAGGGACCTTGATAAGCTGGAGGACTGGGCAAACAAATGGCAAATGCGCTTTAACGTAGACAAATGCAAGGTCATGCACATAGGGAAAAAGAACCCGTTGTTCGAGTACAAAATGGGAGGGGGACGGCTGGGAGACACTGGACTTGAGAGAGACTTGGGTGTGCTAGTGGATCCATCCATGAAACCATCCGCACAGTGTGCAGCAGCCTCGAAGAAAGCCAACAGGATGCTGGGCATCATCAAGAGGGGCATAACATCCAGGACGCGGGAAGTCATCATGCCGCTGTATCGAGCGATGGTGCGCCCACATCTGGAATACTGCGTTCAATATTGGTCGCCGCACCTCAAGAAGGACATGGCAGTTCTTGAGAAAGTCCAAAGGAGGGCAACGAAACTGGTAAGAGGGCTGGAAAACTGCCCATACGCCGAGAGGTTGGATAGGCTGGGACTCTTCTCTCTGGAGAAGAGGAGGCTCAGGGGAGATATGATAGAGACCTTCAAGATCATGAGGGGCATAGAGAGGGTGGATAGGGACAGATTCTTCAAACTGAAAGGGACAGCGAATACGAGGGGGCATTCGGAGAAATTGAAGGGAGATAGGTTCAAAACAAATGCAAGGAAGTTTTTTTTCACCCAAAGGGTCGTGGACACTTGGAATGCGCTACCGGAGGAAGTGATCAGGCAGAGTACGGTACAGGGATTCAAACAGGGATTGGACGGATTCCTGAGGGATAAAGGGATCGCGGGATACTGAGGGAGGTGCTGGGGTGTTGCATAAGTATAGACAGCTCACCAGGTCTTGTAGGTGAATGGCCGGAGGGTTAGGACTTTGATGGGAAGATAGGACTTCGATGAGATACCTAGGGGGCAAGGGGGCCCCTTCTGGTGATTCAGGCAGGTCATGACCTGTTGGGCCGCCGCGGGGGCGGACTGCTGGGCGGGATGGACCTGTGGTCTGACCCGGCAGAGGCACTGCTTATGTTCTTATGTTCTTATGTAAGACTTTGCCTCCATTAGGTCCTAGCTCATGCTCGCTAACACCAGCTCTGGCAGGATACACATTTCAAATCTGACATATTGTAATCACAAAATAGAAAATAAAATTATGGTTTCTACCTTTTGTTGTCTGGTCATCTTATTATTCAAATCATGTTGGTCCCAGGCTCTGGATTCTGTTTGTCTTCTGTTAACTCACTCACCAGAGTCTCCTGCCCATTTGATGTTTTCTTCTTTCTCCATGCTCATCATTCATCTTCTATCTCTGTATCTTCCCTTCCACTATCATATCCAACATTTCTGTTTCTTTCCCACTGGCCTTGGGTCAAACCTCTCTATTCCCCTCCATGAAGCTCAACATTTCTTTCTCTCTCCTCATGCACCTGTCCTCAACCCTATGTCCAACATCTCTCCCTCTCTCTTCTCCATGCATGCCTCCCTCCCCTCTACCATATGCAGGATTTCTCCCTCTCACTCCTTTCTACCTCTTTGTTGCATCTCTCCCTTCTCCTCCACCCCATGTCCAACGATTCTTCCTATCCCCCTGTGCAGCACATCCCAACCACCACCACCACCACCCTCACTGTGAGATCTGATATACCTTCAGGCATCCCATAGCAGCAGTAGTAGTAGTAACCAGCCATCAGAGGCAGTGCTGTGAACAGGTTGATCGTGGCCTGCCTTGCTAGGGCTTCCCTCTGCCATGTCATCAGTGACATCATCAGTGATGCGGCAGAGGAAAGGTCCTGGCAGGGCAGGCCACAAACATGAATCAATGAATCGGCGAGTCTAATTTTTTCTGAAAACGAATGAATTTCCTTATAGACTCATAGTGCAGACTTTTCTGAGAAGGGACAACCAGGCTTGCCTGTGTAAAGGATCTCGAGTCTTGTAGATACATGGCGTATCAAACAATCCCTTAAGTACTTAGGTGTCATGTGATTAATGAAGCTTCAGCAATCAGCAGGCTCAAATGAAACATCAGCAATAATTTATACTTCACCCAAAACGCCATAGTGAACCAGTACATTGCTATAAAATGTCTAGTAATATGTTCAAATTTATCAGTCGACACAACAATCGTATTATGGAATTCTGGGCTACCTGTAAAGCATGCATACATGTTGCTGTTATTCCCAAAAATGCAATATTAACAATGATCCAACCCTGCAATCACTACAGTCCGAACAACTTTCTTAAAATCATACTCAAAATCATGCTCAAAGCTTGCTTAACATTCACAATTCGAAATGTCTTTTTAATTACATTCTGTACATGTGAACAAAAACAGCTAAGAATCCAACAGGATACCTAAATAGGTTGCACTTTCAACAATATTCATCTGAGTATTGAACACGTTGATTCAGACATTAACCTGCATTTTTGACATCAGCAAGATTTTGGTTTTAGCAACATTTCATCATCTGCCTATTATTGTCAGTCATACAATTAGTAATTGACACCAAAATTTAATTTAATCTGACTTCCGCAATATAGAATTCTCTATCTAAAAAAAAAAGGAATATCGTCTGCATATATCCAATCAGTTTGAAAAGCAGAAGCAAATACAGATTAAACAAAATCTTGGATAACGCCAAACCCAGCGGCACCCCTATAACCATTATCCTACGTATTTTGAAAAAAATTTCCCTTTACATACACTTCTTGCCTTCTATCTTTCAGAAATGACTCAAACCAATGCAATACTTTTCCCCTTAAGCCACAGTCGAGTCTTTTCAATAAAATAATAATAATAGCTTTATTTATATCCTGTCATACCTTTTCAGTTCAAGACGGTAAATTTGAGTTAAAGTATGAAAAGCAGCTTAGATATCCAGGAACACCATCAAATATCTGGTTCCCTTATCAAAGCCGCATCTGATTTAATTTAACACCGTTATTAATAAAGACTCTGTGCTGTGAGCCCTGCAGAAACCATATTGATGTTCATCCAATTTCTTCAAGAGTCTTAGCCAGAGTAGGTAAAACTGAGACAGATCTAAAATTTGTGATCTAATTAACCTCCAGTTATGAATCCTTAATCACTGGTTGCACAGTTGCTACTTTCAACAACTGGAGTAGCATCCCTTCTTTCAACATTGAATTTACTATCATTGTGAGAACAGGTATAATTCTTGATTTCAACTCTCTAAAACTCACAGGCGAACAGCTATCCACAGGAAATTGAGGGCCAACATGATGATAAAACAGTAGAAATTTGCTTCTGATTAGCTTCCACAAATTCTTCCCAAGGCAATATGTTGTCAACCGTAAAATCATTCGTTTGCTGAGCAGGTGGAAGAGCTGCCAAGATATTCTGCATCTTGGCATAAAAAAACACACTAAACTCTTCAGCCGTGAAATAACTTAACATAAACCTTTTTATTCGATTCTTGAGTCACAAACAAATCTGGTATATTTAATTAAGTAGTTTGGTATATTAAATCTTTTAGTATATTCAATTAAATCTTTTGGTATATCCAATTAAGTATTTAGCTTCTTAATCACTTCTTGCTTGACTAATCATTACTCAATACTAATCCAGTTTTATCAAATATGAATCTTTCATGACAGTATCTATGGGGTTTATTTTTTTATTTTTTTTTTACCATTCACGCTCTCAAACATGCAGTTCACACAGCAACTTCAACAGACCTGTGCTAAACCATGGTTTCAGTTGTGAATACGCATTTCAGTGTTTTGCCCTACAGCCTCAGCTATCTTGGCCAGGAGAGAGAAAATGGGGAGGCATTCTTTGACCACCGCTTTTGGCCTTCATTTGGGCGGCATGTGGGTCTCCTTGGAGCAGACAGGCCATCCGGCTGAGAGGATGTTGTGCAGTAAGGCCTGTTTCCGTCTCTGGGGGCCAGCGGGGCGGCTTCTCTGGCATTTGGGTTTTTTATTCTCTTTTGCCTCCTTTATGCTCATTTCTAGGCATTTCTACCTTTGGTTATGTTGTCCCCAGCATGCACCTTAGCTTACGATAGTGTAGGGGGCAATTTTATCCCTAATCTGTCCTACATCCCTTAAAGACATCTTGACGCCCTCTTCTGGAGGGCTTTGCTGCTCAGGTTATGCACTGTGCTCCCTCCTCCCAGGAACTGTTCTTCTCTTCCCTGGGATTTAAGTAGTGCTTCTTTCTCTGGGCCTCTGTGTTCCTGAGTCCTTGCTTTTCTTATAGCGCTACTAGATGTACACAGCATTGTACATTTTGCATTGGGGTGGCAGTTCCTATGCTTGTGCCACCTTATTTCCTTGTAATCCAAGTACTTGATTTTCTATTCCCTGGAGTCTAGAGCTGGTATTATGACCTCCCCTCGTTCCATATAAGCAACTGTGCTAAAAAGGGAGGCTGTTCTGGTTAGGATAGCTACCCTTGCTATTTGAGGTTCAGGGCTTTATTTCCGCAAAAATTCCTACTGCCTCTAGCCAAATCACTCATAGTTCATTTTACAAAAAAGATATTGTTTCAATAGTATTCAAATCTCCCTGTTTAATGTAAAGCGGGATGTTGTTCCAAGTATCAGGACCAACACAAGAAAACGTACTAACTCTAGTCATATGCAATCTCACTTGCTTTAAGGTAGGGATATTCAAATCCCCAGCATCGACTGAACGTAAACTTCGAGACAGTGTATATAAGAAAATATGATCAATCAAGTATTTCAGTACCATCCCACGTACACATATATATATATATATATATACACATTAACAACAACAATTTGTACCGTTTCCTAAACTCTATTTTTAACCAATATAGCTTAACATAGAATTCAGATACATGATCGTATTTCCCAATTCCAAACAGAACTCGAATTATTGAGTTTTGAATTATTCTTACCAAAGCATGGCCAGGCCCCAGTTAAAATGGACACCAAGGCTGTTGTCATTATGTTGCTCCTAATTGGCTCCAGTCTTCTTGTGCACATCTGCAGCTTCGGAGGGGCTCAAGGGTGATGTAAGGAGACACACTGATGGCATTTACTTCAGCTTTTTCTTTATATTAGGCCTACCTTTTGCTGTATAATGCAGTTCTACGTTTCATTCAGTGGGCTCTGCCCCTTCTGGATAGTAGCTATGTCCCACTCGCAGGTTTTTCTTGCCTTTTGTTCCAGTATGGCTGTCTAGGGGAGTTCCGCTATTCCTTCTACAGGTTTCTCTCTCTCGACTCGGAAAGCAACAGACCTCACAGTGGTAAACGAGTGAAGAAAAGTAGGGCCAGATAAATGGTCTTCCAAAAAAAAAAAAAAAAAACGGAGGTAAGGCACCTGAAGAAGTCCAAATAATAACTTTTTTTTTTTTTTTTTTTCAAGACTGTTTACTTTTCTTGATTGGAATTCTACAAAAAACAGTATAATACACATTGCAGAATTTTAAAATATTGTTTATAGAATTTGCCAGGAGTACTCTTTGCAGTCTCACAAGATATTTTGGTACACACACGCATACTTGAGATGGAAGACTACTGCATCTTTTCATTGGTTGTCCAGGCCAGTTCAATTACAACTGCAGCAAATTATTATATACTGTAGGATAATAATATTATAGAGGGAAACACCTCATTTTTTGGGTGTTCTCTGTATTAATTAAGTACAAGGTATTATTTTACACACCTTTTCTAGTCATTTTAATGAATGTTGTATTGTATAATAATTCTTGAACGTGGGACTCCTAGTAATGGGTAACAATTGTAACATCAGGCTAAAGAAGAAAGGTCAGATATTCATGGTCTTTTGGGGGGAAACAACCTTAATGCAGAATGAAATTGCTCAGAAGTTGAACGTCTCATCGCTGTTTGCAAGTGTTTAAAAAAAAAAAAGTTTTCGAGAGGTGAAATTTTATTGCCATGAAGAATATTTGCCTATGGTCGCAAACCCTTGTCCAGGTACCACGGATGAACAAATATTGGTTAGCATATATCTGCAGAACAAGAAAACATGTTCTCAGGGCTTGTGGCAGGATTGGAGAGAACATGAAGGTCATCCCTGTAGAAAGCTGTTGCTTACAGAGGCCATGAAGAATAAAAGATTATCCTGGGCCAATAATTCATCCTGGACTGCAGAAGACTGGGCCAAGGTAATTTTATGAAATTAGTGTTTAAAATCGTTTCACAGCTTCAGAATTTCTTCATTTTGAAAAAAACACTTAATTTAAAATCTTTTAATATGCATTTCACCTGTTCAAGTAATAGTGAAATCGTGTTGTGTCATTATTGTATTTCAACAGGTTATCTTTTTGGATAAGAGCATAATGCAAATCCTTGATGATAGTGCTCAACTGGTGTGTAGATACTGGAGAAGAGTTCACAAAGACTGTTTAGTTCAGTCAACCGTCCACTTCCTGTGATGATGTGAAGAGTAATTAGCATGCATGGCCTAAGCCATTGTTGAGGGGACCATGTGGCAGGACCAAATAGAAGCTTAGCATGGTGAAATTTTGAAGGAAGAGGTCATTTTCAATAAGACAATGTCCCCTGCCATATCACTTTGAACTTGGATTCCTTTTTATCCTGTGAGGCCAGTCCAGACCAATGGATTGCATCCCTATATATGTAGATAAAGGTAGAGATACTGAACTCTTCCAGTGATATTAGAGGCAGAAGGGCTTGGTGTTTCCTAGAACCCATCAATATTTCTCTATTTCCAGCAGATGTAGTAGGTTGGACTGATGCAACTGTTTTCCTCGAAACAAGCTGGACTCCCTGGGGTGCCATCCACAGTCTGTATCCTCAGGTTGTGTTCCTTGACTATGCAGCTAAACTATGCAGCGTTGTGGGCAGGGCCTCAAAACCTGACAATGCAACCAGGCCCAACACTATGGAGCAAGACCTGCTTGTGTTGGAAAAATGGTCCAGTACTTGGCAACTAAATTTTAATGCCAAGAAATGTAAAGTAATGCACCTTGGGAATGGAAATCCATGCAAAACATACACTTTGAATGGTGAAAATTTACTGCAGAAAGGGACTTGGGAGTTCTCATCCGGGAAGATATGAAAGCTGCTAATCAGGTGGAGAAAGCTTCAGCGAAGGCCAGACAAATGCTGGGTTGCATCAGAAGGAGCTTTATCAGCCAAAAGCCGGAAGTCATACTACTGTTATACAGATCCATGGTGAGACCTCACCTGGAGTACTGTGTCCAGTTTTGGAGGCCACATTATCAAAAGGATGTGAAGAGAATGGAGTCGATACAGAGAATGGCCACTAGGATGGTCTTAGGACTTAAAGACATCCCATATGAAGAACGCCTGATCAAACTGCGCTTATATTCTCTCAAAGAGCGCAGAGATAGGGGGGACATGATAGAAACATTTAAATACATCATGGGCCACATCAAAGTGGAGGAGGAAATCTTTTTTCTAAAAGGTCCCACAGCGACAAGATGGCATTCACTAAAACTTAAGGGGGTTAGATTTCATGGTGACACCAGGAAATACTTCTTCACCGAACGGGTGATTGATCGATGGAATGATCTTCTCCGCCAGGTTGTCAAGGCCAGTAGCGTGCTCGACTTCAAGGGACGATGGGACAAACAGGTGGGAGTACTACAGAGTTATGCTCAATCGATAGATACTCCAGGAAGGAAGGATCTTTGAGTGGGCAGACTAGTTGGAGGGAGGGTTCTCAAGTGGGCAGACTTGTTGGGCCGTCGGCCCTTTTCTGCCGTCATATTCTATGTTTCTATGTTATTACATCTGGGGTTTAGGCCATGATTCTAACCCTTACTGAACCCAACTGTACAATGGATTCTAGCCACACAAACAGTAAAACTAGACTACCAACTCTCCAGTTTACTGATCACGACCCCAGACTACAAAACTTTCAGAAAAGATATAAAAACCCTGCTATTCAATACACAGCTATTCAAGAAATTGTAAAAGATAAACTAACACCGAAAGAATCATCTAATTTCCCAGTAGCAACCTGCTCCACTCTAATACCTCTGGAAATGTCCAGATATCTTCTTATGTAATCCAAAATGTCCAGATAACTTCATATGTAATCCGAAATGTTCAGATAACTTATTATGTAATCCGCCTTGAACCGCAAGGTAATGGCGGAATTGAAATCACTAATGTAATGTAATGTCTGTGCCACTGCAACCCTGAGCCTTAGCTCACAGGCTTTCACTCAGTGAGGCTTGCTGGCAGAGATCCGAGTGGGCCAGAAGGGGTTGCTCTTGGGGCTCAGAGAGTAGTGCTGCCCAATTCTCCGATTCAAATTCTCACACACAGAACCACTGGAGTGGACAAGCTGCCTGTGTATTTACAGAATCTGACAAACTTGAAAGAATTTAAGCAAATGTTTAAAAAAATCATCATTTTGTAATATAAAATATGGTACTCAGTAATATTGGGTTTCAATTGATAGCAGATTTTGTTTTACTAGTGAAGTTTGTATGTATAATGATTGTTTTATTATGTATGAATCTCTTGTGATCCACCTTGGACAAACACACACACATACAAATACCTGTCCCCATTTAAAAAAAAAAAAGTTGTGCTTCCTCCCACTCCCCCACCCCGTCGATGATGGATGCCTCCCCCAACAACAGCACCCGAAAAATAAGAGTGCCAGGAGGGATGTCCACCTCCCTTCTGCCTTGCCAACCCGGTCTTTTGTAGTGCATCTAGGCCTCCCTACATACCCCTCCCACTAACATAAAGGCCCTCTCCCATCACCCCACCAAGTACCCAAAAGAAGGCTCTGATAAGAGTCAGCTCAGGACCCCCCAGCTCAAGCACCCCCCAACCACCCCATGTACCTCACCATAAAAATCTGGTATGAGAGATGCCCACTCCCTCCTACCAGCAGGTCCACCTCTTCAAAATGATGGGTCTTCCCCTTCCCGGTGCATTCTGGGATGTATTGGGAAGGGGCCTAAAGCCCTTATACCTAAGGCCCCTCCTGTCATTTGAGGTAATCGCTAAATGGTGAAATGATGTTAAGAGCATCAATCAGTGGGCTAGTTTTAATATTAAATGACCTCGCTATAATACTAATGAGGTAGTTTGCATGGCAGCGTTAGAGAATGTATGAACGCGCAGAAAAGCATGTGGTGGACCACTGAATACATCGGGTTGGCAAATTAAGTCGTTGCTAAACCATCAAATTATTTTAGTGAATCATTAGATAACTGGAGAGTTTAGTGCATCCAGGCCAAGGAAAGTAAAATTTCATGTGTAAAAGTGCAAAACTTGCAGATCCATTTCACAAGCAGGGCTTCAGGCAAAAATAGGCATAGAACCTCAAAATGTTGATACTTTTGAACACTTTGGGGCACTATGGGATCTCGTGGGTAAGTCCATCTATGAAATAAATTTGCAATGTACTGCATAGGCATCAACGTTATAATTCTCCTACCACATGAGCAGAAGTAAAGTAGCTTGCTAAAGATCACAGTGAATGGCAGACAAGAATCTCCATATTTACTTGTATTTTTCTAACACTACACTATACTTTGTCAGCTTGAAGCAGAACCAACTTCCATCAAGCATGTACTGTTACCAAATTAGAGACCCATCAATAGAAGCACAAATACCACATCTTGCAACCTAAGACAAACAATATTAATCTCTCAAAGCTACAGTGAACTTGCGATGACCATGTAAAACTTAACTATAAACATCTGTGAAGTATTGAAATACCTTTTCTTTTCTTTTTTTTTGTTCTCCTCTCTCATTACTTTGGCTCCTCTGAAACCATAGAATGGCAGCTTTGCTATAACCACAGAAGTTGAATATCAGCCTGTTTATAGTAGGAAAATATTTCCAAGTACTGTACAATATAATGTGTGTGATCACTTGCTGAATATACAGAGCTACGTCAAATATACAAAAAAGGGGGTTAACTTGGAATTGTCAAAAAAAAAAAGAGTGGTAAAGATAAGCAAGTACAAACAAAAAAACCACTCTAGATGATACTTATAAATATACTGTATCAATAATGTGTGAAGTGTTAGTAAACTATATGCTCAGAATCATGGAGGAGGTAAACGGGGAAAGAACCCCCGACATAACCACCTCACCGCCCAATCATCGCATGAAAAAATATCAACGAAAGACTTATATTTTATCTTTATGTGTTCAAGTACCACAAGGAACCTGAAAGCTAAAAGATAAGTTTGCTGAGTTCTTTTTGGTAGAAACGAC
Organism: Geotrypetes seraphini; assembly: GCF_902459505.1. Lineage (NCBI taxonomy): Eukaryota > Metazoa > Chordata > Amphibia > Gymnophiona > Dermophiidae > Geotrypetes > Geotrypetes seraphini. Next base: position 344,962,222 of record NC_047086.1, on the reverse strand, counting down.
GTACACAGTTCAAGAATTGTTAGCCCTTTATTTGCCCACTCGTTCTGATCTTTTGCTTAGGGTAGATCAAATTTATTTGATGTCCAAACTGACTGCTTTGAACAATGACACCTGTGGTTCTTTTCATCGTATTTGGCATAGCTATGGCTCCTGGAGGGGGCTTTTTTGAATCTTGGATATGTTTTGCTTTTTACCTGATCTTTCTGTTCCTCTTTTGTTTTTGTTTTATGCTATATCACTCGGTTGGGGGAGGGGGTGTTTTTGTTGGGGACTGTTGGTTTGCTGTTGGCATTCTGCCTGTGTACTGTTCTTCATTTTGTTGAATAAAAAAAAAATTTAAACAAAAAAAAAAAAAAAAAGATTTGTTAGCCCTTGTGGTACTTGAACACATAAAGATAAAATATAAGTCTTTCGTTGATATTTTTTCATGCGATGATTGGGCGGTGAGGTGGTTATGTCGGGGGTTCTTTCCCCGTTTATCTCCTCCATGATTCTGAGCATATAGTTTACTAACACTTCACACATTATTGATACAGTATATTCATAAGTATCATCTAGAGTGGTTTTTTGAATATACAGAGCTGACATCTTACCATCTTCTCCTCTGATCCACAGAAATGGGGGCTCTTCCTTTACCTTGCAAACTCAAGTAAGCAGCAATAGTGACCTGCTTGTCAGAATAGGTGGTGTAACAAATCATAAGCAAACTTATTGGACAGACTAGATTGGCCTTATGGTATCTTCCCTGCCAGCAAATATTAAATCAGCTAATTTCCACACTGAACTGTAAGACAAATTAACATGAGTTTTTCTTCCGTCATCTATTATGTGAATCAAGACAAGCTGCGAATTACAGACCAGTAAGTCTCACATCAATAGTGTGTAAACTCATGGAAATTCTACTTAAAGACAAATTAGACACGATATTGGATGAGGGAAATCTGAGGGATCCCTGTCAACATGGATTCACTAGGGGCAGGTCATGCCAATCCAATCTCATCAGCTTCTTTGACTGGGTGACAGGAAAACTAGACTCGGGAGAGTCTCTGGACATAGTGTACTTGGATTTCAGTAAAGCTTTTGACAGTGTCCCGCACCGTAGACTATTAAACAAGATGAAATCAATGGGGTTGGGTGAGAAACTAACTGCATGGGTCAATGATTGGCTGAGTGGAAGACTTCAGAGGGTGGTGGTCAATGGCACCCTCTCTGAGACATCGAAGGTGACTAGCGGAGTGCCGCAGGGATCAGTACTGGGACCGTCCCTTTTCAACATATTCATAAGGGACTTGACCCGGGGGCTTCAGGGAAAAGTAGCACTGTTCGCCGACGACGCCAAACTGTGTAACATAGTAAGTGAAAGCAATCTCAAGGATAATATGACGCAGGATCTGATCACGCTGGAAAACTGGTCCTCGACATGGCAGCTGGGATTCAACGCTAAGAAGTGTAAGGTCATGCATCTCGGCAGCAGAAATCCATGCAGAACATACACCTTGAATGGAGAAGCACTAGCTAGGACTTCAGAAGAACGGGACTTGGGAGTAATCATCAGTGCAGACATGAAAGCTGCCAAACAAGTAGAGAAGGCCTCGTCCAAGGCAAAGCAAATGATGGGATGTATCAAGAGAAGCTTCGTCAGCCGCAAACCTGAAGTCATAATGCCACTGTATAGAGCCATGGTGAGACCTCATCTGGAATACTGTGTGCAATTCTGGAGGCCACATTACCGTAAAGATGTGCTTCGAGCCGAGTCGGTCCAGCGGATGGCCACTAGAATGGTCTCCGGACTCAAGGGTCTCTCATACGAAGAAAGACTGGGCAAATTACAGCTCTATACTCTAGAGGAACGCAGGGAAAGGGGTGACATGATTGAGACATTTAAATACGTCACAGGTCATGTAGAGCTGGAAGACGACATATTCGTTCCCAAGGGACCCTCGGTCACAAGGGGGCACCCGCTTAAACTTAGAGGAGGGAAATTTAGTAGTGACACCAGGAAGTACTTCTTCACAGAAAGGGTGGTGGATCAATGGAACAGACTTCCGGTGCAGGTGATCAAGGCCACCAGCGTGCTCGACTTTAAGAATAAATGGGACATCCACGTGGGATCCCTACGAAGGTCGAGCTAAGGAACTAAGTCATATGCACTCAGACTTAATGGGGTGGGTCAGTAGAGTGGGCAGACTTGATGGGCTGTAGCCCTTTTCTGCCGTCATCTTTCTATGTTTCTATGTTTCTAAGCTGTTTTGGCTTAATGCTTAATGAACTTAAGCCGGTTGCTAACTTTGTTCCTTTCACAAAGTCCAGGTGATTCAATGTGCCGTCAAACTACTCATCAGATAAATGGTCGTGTTAAGTGACTGAAGTATTTTATTTTTAAAAAATGCTGGGATTCTGTATGAAAGGCAAGATGTAAATGAACATCTTTTTTTCTTAGTAATACCATTCTACTAATGACTGCTACTACCTGGTATCTGGTACTCCAGCAGCCTCCTCAACCTCCTACAGTAAACTCTCAGTTATCTGGCACCCATGGAGATTGGTAGATACCAGACAACTGATAATACTACCACAAAGCACTACCTTTGTTGCCTCCCTAAATAACCAGGGTCCACCCTTTATCCCTCATTATTAACAGCATAATCCCTCCATTGGGTGATCAAATAAGATTGAAACTTAGTCAGTATACAGAGCTGCAGGAAACCTCCAAGCACGCTACCCAGGAAGCTCACTGCTAAGAGCCCAGTTCACCCGGAGCGTCGCACGATCTGAAATTTCATATGGGCTTATGACTCTATCATGCATAAGTGTCATCAATTCCCTAGAAAGTAGAATATAGTCAATGCGAGTCTGAGTGGAATGGGCCCTAGAGTGATGTGTGTAGTCCCTCTCCTGAGGATGCAAAGACCCTCCATATGTCCAAAAGGTCCAAAGTGTGAGCTAGATGGGGCAACTCCTAGCCATCCCTAGGTACCCCTGAACAAGATCCCTGGGACATGACCCATCTCAGGGTCCCAGACCATGTTAAAATTACCCGCTGTCACTATAAGAAGGTGACTCAGGAGAAGGTGAGATAACAGAGATTTATAAAAATCTTTATCATAAACATTACAGAACACCATGGGGCATTTATTAACAGAGACAGCGACCACCAGAAACTGGCCCAGAGGATCCTTAACCAATTTTATGACATTGAAAATTCAAATTTTTATGACTTAGGATCCCTACACCAGCTTTCTTATGCACATCAGCCTCTTCCAGTACAAGACCCACCCACCAGCGCTTTAGTTTTGCATGTTCCAAAGAATCAAGGTGGGTCTCTTGGAGAAATGCTATAGAGGCTTGATGGTTCTGCAGAGCTTGAGGAATTTTGGATCTGTAAATGGGGGAAGAAATTCCTCCTACATTCCAAGACACCAACCGACCCATTATCCAATGGCTTCCAGGATCCAAAAACACCAAGAGAAATATAAGATATCCAAAAACAAAAGGGGCCACCCCAGCCTATGACACCCCCCTTGGATTTCAACCCACAGTTTAGCCAACCCACACCATATACTGTATACTGCCGCAACCATTTCAACACATCCGCAAAAAAAAAAAAAAAACCAAGCACACTCTCTCTCTATTCCCACCCTATCCCTCCCATCCCGTGTTTCCCCACCCTGACCCCCAGCACCTCCCTTCCCAATTCTGAAACACCAGAACATCCCAAACCACATTCCCCTCAACCCAATAAGGGAAGTATCCCAGAAATCTAGGAATTACACATAACTACTATACTCTGGAAAATAATAAAGGGAAGGAAAAGACAAAAAAAAGAAATATAAAATACGAAGAACCATAAACAGCATTGAACAAAGCTAATAAAAGATATGCCCTGCCAACCAAAATGAGGTATAACCAGAAAAGACAAAATACCAGATCATGCATTACACCATCCAACACAACTTCGGCTTTCCAAAGATACCACCTCTTCCTTAAAAAGAACAAAATTTAGGAAGAAGCTAATGAGGAGATAGTGAGGAAGTAGCATGCAGAGGGACTTCAAACAGTGATTTTGCCCCTCTGAGCAAATACACTGATGGGTCAGGTACAAGGCACAGGAGATTTTCCGAGTGTGAAGCTCAGAGCAAAGTGGTGCAAAATGAGATGCCACCAATGCAGAGAAGTCCTGAAAACAAAGAATCTTGATATTCTGATGCTCCAACACTCTGCCTCGTCGCAGTGCTTGCAAAATTGCCTGTTTGTGCAAAAAGTTAAACACATAGACAATTGCAAATCAGGGCCAAGCACAGCCTTCTTTTCAGGGGCCCAGTCTTATGCGCACGTTCAAGTTTCACAGAACCAAAGTGGAGTCTGGCTGCAACAGTTGATCAAACAAATCCTCCAAAAGTCCCAAAAGCTCAGTCTCCTTTACAGACTCCGGAATTCCAATCAACTGCAAGTTGTTGTGCCTGGACCTGTTTTCCAGGTCATTCAACTTCTAATCCAGGAAAGAGACCTGCTTCTGTAAACGTTTGTAGTCTTGCAACGTAGATTCAACAGAAGATTGTGAATAGGCATCCATTTCTAAGCCCATCGAGTCTAAACACTCGTGGGTAGTATCAATTTTATCTTGCAGTTGCTGGAGTTTTTTCTCCAGTGTCTCTTCAACTGCCATACAAACCTCAGCCAAAATCTTTGTGGTCCATGCTGAGCTGATGAAAGGACTCAGAGGAGACACATGGTCCGCCATCATTGGCTCTCCACCACAGGGTTTGTTCTTGTCATTCCTCACTGATTTAGCTGCCATAGAGAAGAGACAGACACCAGGATAACTCAAGGAAGCAAACCCAAAAGCCACGAATGCTCTGCAATGTACAAAATGGGCAGTAGAGAAGGATAAATAGAGGAGCAGATCAGCCTCTGCTCCTGCTCGTGGCATCATGTGACCTTTTGAATTCCTTGCCTTTTATGAAAGGAAACAAAATTGAACCAAGTAAAAGATTTAAAAGTGTGTTGGGGGGAGGGGGGCGGGGTTGGAAGCCAACAATTCAAGCTGAGGATGTGTCACTAATGCTATAGGATCGTGCATCGACATTAGTGACTTGTAGCCTGAGGAAGGCAGCTGCACTTGCTCAGTTTTTTAAATATTTGTACTAGTGTTTAAGCCCATTACATTAACGGGTGCTAGAATAGATGTGTAGACTTAATAGATCACAAAAGCTACTGAAAACATATCGTGTGAGCGTTAATATCCTTTGTACGGTTGATTTCCAGGCATTAAACAGTTTTCTGAATGTTAAGTTGTTGGGGGTTTTTTCTTATGTTGTTGTTGTTGGCGCTGCGGGTCTCAAAAATTGTTTGCTTTCCCTTTTTTCCAGCAGACCCCTGTACCACTCATACAATCAGTTTTCTGAAGCAGCTCTGGCAGGGTCTGACGCAGGCTCCTTGTAGCGATAGGTAAACCGCCGCACACACACTGCCATCGCAGGCTCCTTAGTCAGGTGGAGGAACCGCCACGGATGCAAGAATAGATGTGTAGACTTAGACATTTCTTAATTTCTTTCTGTATGTCTTTCTTTCTGTCTCTCTCCGCTGTCTGTTTTCCTTTATTTTTGTCTCTCTCCTTGGCCACTATCTGTCTGTTTGTCTTTTTTTTTTCTCTCTCTCTCTCTCTCCTTGGCCACTGTCTGTCTTTATTTCTGTCTCTCTCTCTCCTTGGCCGCTGTCTGTTTTTCTTTATTTTTGTCTCTCTCCTTGGCCACTATCTGTCTGTCTTTTTTTCTGTCTCTCTCTCTCTCTTACTCTCTCTCCTTGGCCGCTGTCTGTCTCTCTCCTTGGCCGCTATTTGTCTGACTGTCTTTTTTTTTTTCTCTCTCTCTCTCTGTTGTTTCTATCTCTCTCCCTGGCCCCCTGTCTTTCTGTGTGTCTGTCTATCTATCTCTCTGCCCCATGCCTGTCTGTTTCTCGTGCCCCTTCTCCCACCAACCTTTTTGTTTATAATGTTGTATAGTTAGGGAAAAGTGTCCGACGCAGGCTTGTTCTATAGATAGTACAACCGCCGCAAGCTCCAGCTGGAGGAAGTTGAGGAAAGCACTGCACACACTACAAACTGCCACAGGCTGCACCGGCACACGCACTGCACTGCGCATGTCTGCCACGGAGCTACGGATCACAAACACAGGGATCACGAAGTGTGAACTGCGCATGTGCGGTAAGAGTTTTATTATAGCGGATGTGCAGTAACTGGATGTGTAAAAGAACCATGATTTCACTAATACACTTCAAAGCTGTCTGCAAGAAGTCAAAAAGCAACTACCGTACATATGCAGGCAACCAGAAAGTCCTGTTTTACACAATGAGCCTCGTTCATAAAAGGACTGTGGAAAAAAATCTTAGTTGGTTGAGGTCCTGTGACTGCCATGGCCAGAAAGTTTGCATTTCACTTACTGTAGATTGTTAATGTTTATCTTACAAAGTGAACCATAAATGAAGGAAGTAGAGTAGCTTGGACAAGGCCGGTTTTGTAGGTTAGCATGTTAATTCTGATTGCATTGTTTTCATTGTCCATGAAAGAAAAACGCAGCAGTATACATACAAAGACAAATTTGAGTTATGGTTTATTAACGTACTTTAATACTGTGATGCTTTCATTAGCATTTAATTCTTGATATCCTAATTTTATAAGGGAATTCCCTGAGCCTCCTTTTGTGTCTTACCATTTGAGGGTAATGGAATGTACCACCATATTAATGGATGTGTTTAAAAGGGAAAGTAGCTGAAAATTGAATAGGAGGGATTTCAGGATCTACAGAAAAAGCACTTGGTAATATATTGATGCTGAGAAGCCAAATAATCTTTTTACTATAAATTCAAACCAACAATAAAGCTGAAATTTCAAAACCCCCCACAGCTCTTGCATTTAGTTTGGGTCCTATAAGCTTTAATACAGGGGTGCCCACACTTTTTTGGCTTGTGAGCTACTTTTAAAATGACCAAGTCATAAATGATCTACCAACAATAAAATATGAAAAAACACAAAGCACATTGTACACAGAGAAAATGTTAATTATCATTTGTATTTGTGGTTTTTATCAGAGGTCAAGGCATGTGACTTTAAAATATGCAATGTCACCTCAGTAACAACTATACAAAAATTGACAAATATACCCCCTCCCCTTTTACTAAACCGCGATAGCGGTTTTTAGCGCAGGAAGCTGCGCTGAAAGCCCTGCGCTGCTCTCGATGCTCATAGGCTCCCTGCGCTAAAAACCGCTATTGCGGTTTAGTAGAAGGGGGCCACAGTGTAAAATATAGACAGCAGATATAAATTCTCAAAACGGACACATTTTGATCACTAAAATGAAAAAAATCATTTCTCCTACCTTTTTGTCTGGTGATTTCATGAGTCTCTGGTTGCACTTCCTTCTTCTGTAAAGCCAATATTTCTTTCTGCCTTTCTTTCTCTCTCACTCTGCCCCCCCTCTTTCTTTCTGCCTTTCTTTCTCTCTCCCACTGCCCCCCCCAAGCCATCGGGCCGATTTCTCCACTTCCCCAATTCTTTCCTTGCACCCACCCCCAAGCCACCACACTGATTTCTCCCTGCTGCTTCCCTGAGCCAGGCCTGGCGCGTACAAGTGCCGGGCCCACAAAACTTCACTTCCGACGTCAATTCTAATGTCGAGGAGGAAGTTCCAGGCCAGCCAGGCAGCGAATGGCTGGCCCAGCACTTCCTCTCCGATGTCAGAATCGATGTCGGAGCTGAAGTTTTGTAAGTCCGGCGCTTGTACGCGCCAGGCCTGGTTTGGGGAAGCAGCAGGGAGAAAAAGATCGCAAAGGCAACGCGATCGACTTGCGTTGCCTTTGCAATCTACTGGTCTATCGCAATCAACCATTTGGGCAACCCTGCTTTAATAGCTTTGGAGTTTTTGAAACTGATATGTTTGCAATGAATACCATGTGCTGAAAGTAGAGAAAAATACAGAATTGTCCCAGGGAGCATCTCTGCTTATGCTGGTGATTTTTGCTGGCAGAATTCAGTTTACTCCACTTCCACCTGCTGGTAGGAAGGAATAACACCCTTGTGTAGAATGATGTTACTGACTAAAGAAAAAAAACATTCATGAGAGAGATTTGTATATAGTGGAAGTAGTGCATGCATCTCTATGATGGATATTCATTGTGGATATGAAAATCCTGACTAGCTGGTTTGGTAATCATTGGCTCCTGTTGACTGGAAGATAGCCCATATATAGATTGTGAGGAGACTAGACAGACCTTTGCAGACAATGTGGTTCCTCTGATCCCCACCTTTCTGCCAGCAGTTGACTTAATGAGGCCAGAAATCTACCTTAACACATCTAAGAGCATTCCTCCTAAACATTTGGACCCTGGGATTATGCTTTAACCTCATTTTGCCTCCTAGACCAAGAAATGGGGCCAGAGAAGGAAAGGAATAATGTTGATAATAGTATAAAGTACAGACTAATTTTGCACAAGTAATAATGGTCCAAAAAATTGGACTTAGTAGAAAATATAATAGTAAATTCTAAATACAATAGAATCCTGATTATCCGGGACTTGAGTAACTGGCACACTTGCCCAACCTTCAAAAAAAAAAAAAAAATCATCCTCCCTCCAGCCCCCAAAGCGGCAGCAGTTCTGACCGGACAACCCCTCCCCCTTCCTCCCTTACTTACACTAAGTGACAGTTGTGGTGGTGGTGGTGGTGGTGCTGACCCTCCAACCCCCCCCCCTCCCTCCAGCCTCAAAGCAGTAGCGGTTGTGGTCCTGACCCGCCAGCCCCCCCTTCCTCCTTCATCTTCCCGAAGTAGCAGTGGCAGCCAGTCAACAGAGGCAGTGCTGTAAATATGTTGTTTGTGGCCAGCCCCCAGCAGGGCCTCTCCTCTGCCGTGTCACCTGTGTTTTTGCATTGGTCAGAGGTTTACTTTACTTGCTCATAAACCTATCACTAACCACATGCATTCACCCACAGTAACTTTCTGCATTGACCCCTGAAAGGGAGTAGAAAGTATAAAATAACAGTTACAAAGCTTTTTAAGGTTAGATTACACTCCTCCCCAACTTTTAATTGTTAGTATGTTGGCAAATTATGAAGAGTCCGATACTTATCTATAACTTTTATTTATTGGGATTTATTAACTGCCTTTATGAAGAGATTCACCCAAGGCAGTGTTGAAAGTTTGCATATCAGGACCACATTTTTGTGCAGTTACTTGAATTACATGTCATACAACACAAAGATTTAAACTGCTAATTACTAAAATTGCAATTTACATGTGATTTCCATATTTCAACTCTAAACCAGGCATGAAGTCATCAAGTTAATGTTGCAAACATTACTACTACTACTATTAATCAATTCTATAGTGCGACATACGCAGCACTACATCAAAACACAGAAGAGCCCCTGCTCAAAACAGCTTATAATCTAATCAAGACAGACAAACTGGACAAGAAGGTGCGTCAAAAAATGTCACCTCTCACCTGGACTACTGCTACATGCTTCTCACAGGTCTTCCACTAAGCCGTCTCTCGCCACTTCAGTCTGTTCAGAATTCTGCCAATGTTATTATGCTCAAGTTACCCCTCTCCTCAAGTCACTTCACTGGTTCCCTGCCTCGCTCTGCACACAGTTCAAACGCCTCTTATTGTCCTACAAGTGTATTCACTCTGCAGCTCCTCAGTATCACTCCTCTTATCTCCAACCCAGGAACTCCATTCATCAGGTAAGTCTTTCTAGTTCAGGGATCTCAAAGTCCCTCCTTGAGGGCCGCAATCCAGTCGGGTTTTCAGGATTTCCCCAATGAATATGCATTGAAAGCAGTGCATGCACATAGATCTCATGCATATTCATTGGGGAAATCCTGAAAACCCGACTGGATTGTGGCCCTCAAGGAAGGACTTTGAGATCCCTGTTCTAGTTGGTACCCTTCTTCTCTTCTACTGCCAACTCCAGACTCACCCCTTCTACCTTGCTGCACCATATGCCTGAACAACCTGCCTGACTCGGTACATCAGGCTCAGTCTCTGGCAGTATTCAATCCATGCTGAAAGCCCACTTTTTTAAAGCTGCATTTAAGTCCTAACCAAACCAATTTGTAATGCACCCATATCTGCTCCTCATTCCCTCTATAAACCTCTACCCTATCTGCCTCATCAGTCCTCTTCTAATTCCCTACCTGAGCAGCGTGTATAGATTCACCCTTTCTGTCCTGTGTATCTGTCAAAATTAGATTGTAAGTTCCTTGAGCAAGGACTGTCTCTTCTGTGTTTAGGGATCCTTTTTCGAAGGTGCGCTGGGGGCTTAACGTGTGGAATAGCGCGCGCTAGCCGCTACCGCCTCCTTTTGAGCAGGCGGTAGAATTTTGGCTAGCGCGTGCTAATCCAGTGTGTGCAATAAAACCGCTAGCGCACCTTTGTAAAAGGAGCCCTTAATGTACAGCACTGCATGCATCTGATAGAAATAATAGTAGTCGTGGTAAGTAGTCAGGTCATTCAAATGCAATTACATCTGCAATACCAGCCAAAAGCACAAATAGACACAAAACTGAAAGCTGATAAGAGGCTCTCTGGCAGCACCTGGAAATGTGTTCCACTAAGATAATCAGACAAATAAAAGATAAAACATCTTTTTTTTTTTTAAATGAACATAAAGATATGTAACGTATACCTCACTGTCTGAAAAAGAAAACAAGACTAAGGAAACTCCACTGATGTAAGACTTCAGACCCTGTGTTCTGTATCTAATTGTATGTGTGAATATGGCCAAATCATACACTCTGCTTCAAAATTCTTTATTCATATGCTCAACGCTCAATGTGTAATTATGAACAGCACAGCTACACCTTTACAAACAGCACAGTTACAATCTTCATGCAGGATATAATCTTCAGAAGCCTAAGTGGTGACTAGCTGCACACAAGCCACTCTGCCTGTGATTCACCTAACTCTTTATAGGCTTCAAATATTGTTTAGTTTAATACTCATGAAACACATTTTTTAAAAGATCTATCAAATAATCCATATCCAAAAAGGTACTTAGTTTGAGAAAGCTTATCTGGCCCAAGTCTCTAATAAGAGATGCACTAGCTTAAGTCTGTTCTGAAGTGTGTATGTATATATTATTTATTTTTTTTTTTTTTATTTAATTTTATTTTTTTTTATTACATACAGGAGAGCAAATCAAACGATAAAGGCAATTGTTAAATTATGTGATAACCCAGAACAGAGCTACCAAAATGCTATATATATATATAGGGCTCCTTTTACAAAGGTGTGCTAGCGTTTTTAATGCATGCACCAGATTAACGCACGCTATAGTGCACGCTAGCCGAAAATCTACCGCCTACTCAAAAGGAGGCGGTAGCAGTTAGTGCATTCTATTCTGCGCATTAAGGCCCTAGCGCGGCTTTGTACAAAGGAGCCCATAGTCTGTTCAAAAAGTTCCAGGTTTGATTTTAAACAAATTTATTAAAAAATCTTACAATTTATTCCATTGGGTCCCCTTCAAAATACTACCATTCCCTACATATACACTTTTCCCAACAATGTTTCCATTTCTGGAAACAGTCCTTAAAACATATCTTCAGGAATCGTCAAAGGTTGCTGCGTCTAATTTTGCTTTATGTCTTAAATGGCATCGAATCGTTTTCCTTTCAGCATGGATTTAAGTTTAGGAAACAAGAAGTCAGCAGGGGCCAAGTCAGGAGAGTAAGATGGCTGGGGAAGAACTGTCATCACGTTTTTTGTGGTTGTTCTTCTGGTCGGTCATCAACCATGGAACAAACTTTTGCCACAATGCAAAACATCCCCAACTTCTCTGTTAGAATGCTGTGGCATGAACCAATGGAAATGTTGCATTCCTCTGCCAATACGCTATAAGTTAATCGCCGATCAGCACACACAAGAGCCCTCACTACTGAACGAGGTACTCCCAAAGCAGATTTGCTGTCTTGCTGTGCCACATGCCTGGAACAACCTGCCTGAATTGGTACACCAGGCTCCATCTCTGGCGGTATTCAAATCCATGCGCAAAGCCCACTTTTTTGAAGCTGTGTTTAGATCCTAATACTTCCAACTTGCAATACATTATACCTTTTTCTCATTCCCTCTGTAGCCCCTATCCTCTTTACCTCTTCATCTCTTTGCATCCCTCATCATGAGCAGCATATACTGATCTACCCTGTGTCCTGCATGTCTGTCATAATTACATTTTACGCTCTTTTGAGCAGGTGCTGTCTCTTGCATGTTTAATATACAGCACTGCGTGAATCTCGTAGCACTATAGAAATAATAAATAGTGATAATAGTAGTAGTAGTAATAAGATCAATCAAGCACAGAATCCCTGTTTCCAACAGTAGCCAATCTACATCACAAATGTCTGGCAAGATCCCCAAAGAGAAAAAAAACCACAAATAATTATAAGGCTCATCTCAGAAATATGCAGTGAATTTTGCCAAGTGCACCTTAATAATAAAAACTTTTCTTTTAGGAACTTGTAGCGGGGTTAAAAAAAAAGACTGCACAAATATGAAAAGTCTAATTTAATAATAAACAATAGGAAATAAATAGGAAGAACTATACTTAAAAATTACAAAACACAATAATATCAGAACTAAAGAGGAGATTTTGTTCACTTTCCTGCCTATCAAATTATCCCAAAAGTTTGTGGGTTGTTTGTTTTTTCAATAATGATGCTTTACAAAAAAACCAAAAACCCTACATAGGGCTCCTTTTACTAAGCTGTGATAGCGTTTTTAGCACACTCAGGATTTTAGCGCGTGCTACGAGCCTAGAACTAACGCCAGCTCAATGCTGGCGTTAAGGTCTAGCGCGCGCGGCAATTCAGCACATGCTAAAACCGCTATATCGCAGCTTAGTAAAAGAAGTGTTACTTTCACATAATATATCAATGAACTGACACCACAAAAACGCAAAAATTGTGTCATGGGTCCTGAAATTCCAGTTTAAGTTCTTCAAATGAAAATTCCACAAAACAGTAAAATTTTAAACCATAGGCCAGGGGTGTCCAACCTGCGGCCCCGTGAAGTATTTTGTGCGGCCCCAGTCAAGGGCGATGCAGTGTTTTCCGCTGCTGCCCCTGGGTGTTTACCGTCTTGCTGGCTCCCTCCTCTGTCTTGCTACAGCGTTTGCGCGGCCCCAGAAACATTTTTTGTGGCCAAAAGGTTGGACACCCCTGCCATAGGCCAAGTTAAAAAAAAAAAAAATAGGAGAACTTCTCTAGGAGGTGGTTTTACTAAGATGTGCTAATCAATTTAGTGCACACTAACAATCAGCACATGCTAAATACTAAGATACCCCTTATATTCCTATGGGTGTCTTAGCATTTAGCACACAAACTGCAATAGAGTTATTAGCGCTGAATGCTCCGCGTGGCTCCCGACATTCACAGTGTTCCTATGAGCGTCGGAAGCAACACAGAGCATTCAGCGTGGCTCCCTGCGCTAATAACTACTATTGTGGTTTAGTAAAAGGGGAGGAAATTTAATTATTGCATCTTAGTATAAGGACCACTTGGACAACACATTTAAAAAGAGAAAAATCACATAAGCACAGTTTTTGTTAATTTATCCAACATAAAACTGCCTTTGGCCTAAAATGTGGGTTATAATTTATAAGCCTTTATATTAAAATTAAACAAAATTGAATTTTTAATCTCAACATCTATTTTCAGACTTCAAAAACATAACATTTTCCAGTCACTGGAAAAAAAAAAAGCTCTGGGATTTACCTAGGTGAGCCCTGGCCCTATGTAACATGCCACACTGACTGCCAGTAACAAACAACAGAAGACTAGGATTCACAGCAAAGCTGTTATTTTACTGTGTTCATTTGGTAACATCACAAACTGACATATACCCCCGCCAAACTTACATCCCCATCGAACTGACAGGACTCCCCCCCCCTTCCCCACTCCCCTTACTAAAAAAAAACCCAAAACCACGGCAAGGGGGATGCCCATTCCCTCCTTCCACCGGATGCCCCCCATCCCCTGAAACTCCCCCATACCTGTTGATGCAGTAGACAGCAGGAGAAATGCCCAGTCTCTCCTACTCGCAGACCTGCCACTCCAAAATGATGGGCCTTCCCCTCCCTGGTACATCCTGAGATACATGGGGAGGGGCCTAAAGCCCCGATTGGCTCAGATGCCTAAGGCCCCTTCCCATACATCCCAGGATGCACCAGGGAGGGGAAGGCCTGCCATTTTGGAGTGGCAGGCCTGCAAGCAGGAGGGGATTGGGCATCTCTCCTGCTGTCTACTGCATCAACAGCCACAGGGAGATTTGGGGGGGGGGGCATCTGGTGACAACAGGGAGTGGGCATCCCTCCTGCCGATTTTTTGGTACTGGGGTCATTACAGGGGGGTATGGCTTGCACTTTTTTATGGGGACAGATGTGCATGTGTAGCACACACACATCTGTGCCCATTAAAAACAATTGCTTTTAAAGGCTTCCTGCCCCAAATAGCTGAGCGGCAGGAGGCTGCTTTGGGGCTTCCCCTAGATCTCAGCTGTTCAGGATACTCTGCACATGTGTTGAGTTGGTTTTCCAACAACTGGTGGGGCGGGATTAGGGCAGACATCCAACACAATTCATTTGCATGGGAAGCCATTTGAGCATGGATCGCTGTTTGGAAATCGGCCAACAGCAACCCACACGGTCTTAATGCTTTGTGCATCTAGCCCGGAAGAACAAAATACCGTGAGTTGATGTATTAGTCCACTCGAATATACAGACATAAAGATAAATAAAATAAAGCGGATACTTTTTTTTTTTTTTTAAATCGGACTACTTTAATACATTTGGGAGTAATGCTGAAAGCTATGGCAAAGGACTTCCAAAGACAATGTTCTAAAGTCATCTTGTGTCCACCTTAAACAACGATCATACATACATAAGAATGATCCTTAAAAACTTACTACTTATGATTTATGGTGGAGTGTCATTCCTGAGATACAGCCACCCCACCCACCCATAGCCACGTTCCATACAAAAGTGAACACTATAGTTTAAGAGAATTAGCCACCAAGAAAAAATGTTAAGAAGCCAAATACTGCATATTAGACGTTAACGATGTTGCTGTTTATTCAACAATATGACCACAATACAGTATGGGAAGATGATTCCTCTTTCCACACAATTATACAACCTCTTAACTGAACTACTCTCTCCAAACAATGTTATTTTTGTCCAGCAAATTAAGACGATGAATATGCAAGTTTATTTAGATGTCCTTTCCGAATGTAGTACGTAGTACTTCGGCAGGGGATGAATGACCATTCCTGAATATTTAAATTAAAACCCAAAGCATTAGATCGTTCAAACTCTGGCTTTTAAGACTGAAGGTCACACCGTTCCTTAGTTGTGTTCGAGGGCTATTGATTTATCTCCTCAGCTATGGTTCAATTGAACAGAATAAGATCACTGCACTATTGTCCGCATTCAATTTACTTTGCACCTCCTTACGTAATCATATACTAATTGGTAGCCTATGAAAAAGAAATAAGCTTTAACTACCTCTCTCAAACATTAGAGAAGACGTCCCTGGAAGGAGCCTCTTAAACAGTTTCCCATAAACTCAAGGCGACCTCGGATATCAAAATGCACTGTTTCGCATTGCAATAGCCATTTTTACACTTACGAATTATGGGGGGGGATAGGGTTGCTTGTTTTCCTAAACGATCTTTTTCGATTCCAACAGGTACACTTGCTCATATAAAAATCGTGCATTATCCCTTTCCTGACCATCAGCATCCACTGCCTCCTGCGTGCAAGGAACTGAAAATGGAAAACCATATACACCGGGCCTAACGAACAAGAATCTGGAGAAGACGAGAAAGTGTCCAATAACACTGACCAACCTCCTTTTGGCAATTGGTGGTCTGGACTCGTCTTTTGGGGATGAAAACGCCAGACTCTACATACAACAATGCTCCTTCCTGCCCGCCTCAAGAAACGCTAGCAAAATCAAATGCAGGCATGATGAGTATGCAATAACGGCAACATAAGATCATGACAGTAATAACAGCAGGGTTAATTGACTTACCCCATTCCACATACTCCACGATATTTTTCTCCCGTCTCAGTGGGGAATTATTGCATTCATCATAAAGACAGATGAGAATATCCAGCAAGGTCTCCACACTGAAGCACTGTCCATTTGTGTTAGCCGGCCCATCCAAAATAAATTGCTCCAGCTGTTTCAGACGAACCTCCCCAGACATTTTCGGTCACCCTTTCAACAACTATTTATTTAAAACTAATCTCAACAGCAGGGGCGTCGCTACGGGGGGCAACGGGGGGCGAGTGCCCCCCCAAAAATTCGGTTGCCCCCCTTTACCACCCCAATCACTAAGTCGTTGCATTCCACCGCGGCCCTCGCCGCCGTTTCCTCCTCCTCCCCCTCTTCTTCCTCCTCCTCCACGCCGCCCCACTAGCAACGGCCACTGCAGACACTCAAAGAGCCGCAGCAGCTAAGGTAATGGCTACGCCGCAACCCCTCCTCTACTGCGATGCACCGGTCCAGGGCGAACTCAACGTGGGAACGCAGCCGCACGCTGGCACGTCCCCGGCAGGCTGACGTCATACAACGTCTCTTCGCTCCGCTCCCTTTCCCTTCGGGCTGGGAGGTGTTCTGCGCCGCCGTAGTTCCGCCCATCTCGTTAGCGATTGGACGCGCGCTGAGACTGCGTTGCTGCGGTCACTAAGGGCGGAAAGCATTTTTTTTAGTTGTTGTTGTTCTGGGAATGGAGAGAGGAAGCTTCATAGCAGATAGAGGGGCAAGCGTGTCCTGCAAGTGGAACAGGATAGTTGTATAGAGAGGGCGATTGATATGTAAAATGGCTTGTGATTCATGGGGAATAAGAAAGAGGCGAGGTGCTTTCTCTGCTCTGCTCCCTGGGCAAGCTCCACACTCACTGTTCAGCCTATCCTCATAGTACTTAAACAGGATCTGGCACTTTAATTAGCGGTCCCCATGAATGAAACTATTTTGGGGATTGAGATTGCAAAAGAATGTCTTGTTTTTAAACATGAAAAGCGTTTTCTGCTTGATCGAGCCTATGGCCTGTCTTTATGTGTACATTGCCTGAACTGTTATTGTGTTAACAGTATTGTGAGTTTTAAACTTATGTATGCTATTGTTTTCTGCATTGGAAAAAAAAAATAAACATAAATATACCAGACTCCCATTTAAGCTTTTCTCTAAGCGGTTGGCATGCAAAGGAGACAAGCCAATCTAATGCTAAAGAACTATAGTGACCATCCAGTTTTCTCATATGTCAAACACCCAACAGCGCTGGTTACAGAATCGCGCCTGATTCAGCTAAGATAGGCAGCTGAAATCTAGGCCCAGAAAACCCAAGAGCCCTAGCCGCTTTAGCCTTTCCTCATAGGGGAGTCATCTCATCCCTTTTATCATTTTCATCACCCTTCTCTGTACCTTTTCTAATTCTGCTATATCTTTTTTGAGATACAGTGACCAGAATTGCACACAATATTCAAGGTGCGGCCATACCATGGGGGCGATACAAGGGGCATTATAATCTTTATTTTCCATTCCTTTCCTGATAATTCCTAACACTTTATTTGCTTTCTTAGCTGCCGCCGCTGCACATTAAGCTAAGGGTTTCAACATAACCTCAATGATGACACCTAGATCCTTTTCTTAGGCAATGACTCCTAATGTGGAGCCCTGCATCAAATAGCTATAATTAGAGTTTTTCTTTCCCACATGCATCACTTTGCACTTGCTCACATTAAGGGCTCCTTTTACTAAGCTGCGGTAGCATTTTTAGCGCAAGCTGAAGATTAACGCGTGCTAACCTCCGCGCTATGCGGAAAAACTAACACCAGCTCTATGGAAGCGTTAGCGTCTAGTGCGCGCAGCATTGTAGCGTGCGCTAAAACTGCTAGCACAGCTTAGTAAAAGGAGCCCTAAATGTCATCTGCCATTTTGATGCTCAGTCTCACAAGGTCCTCTTGCAATTTTTCACAATCTTGGTTGAATTTAACAACTTTGTCATCAGCAAATTTAATTAACACATAAGTTATTCCCATCTCTAGATCATTGATAAATATGTTAAAAAGCAGCAGTCCCAGTACAGACCCCTGGGAAACTCCACTATTTACTCTTCTCCATTGAGAATATTGACCATTTAAAACCTACTCTTTCAACCAGTTCTTAATCCATAATAGGACATTACCTCCTAACCCATGACTTTCTGATTTCCTTAGAAGTTTTTCATGAGGTACTTTGTCAAATGCCTTTTGAAAATCCAAATACACAATAATCAACCGGCTCACCTTTATCCAAATATTCATTCATCCCTTCAAAGAAATGCAGTAGATTGAAGGTAAAATTTCCCTTGACTAAATCAATGTTGACTTTCTCTCTCGTTAATCTATGCTTATATACGAGGGCATTTCAAAAAGTAACAGCAAATTGAATATTTTGAGATATATAATTGCACCAACTTCTTTACTCAATTGGGGAAAAAAAGTTTTTGGTTGAAACACCCTTGTATATGCTCTGTCATTTTGTTCTTTATAATCGTCTCTACCATTTTGCCTGACACCAAAATCAGGCTCACTAGTCTATAATTTCCCTGATAATCTCTGGAATCCTTTTTAAAAATCAGCTTCACGTTGGCCACTCTCCAGTCTTCTGGTTCTATGCTGAATTTCAAAGAAAAATTGCTAATAGCTGTGCAAGTTCATTTTTCAATTCTATCAGCACTCAGCTTAAGCAGCCCTACTGAGTACAACGCTCACACATATACACCCACATTGGAACAAAAACATTTACAAAGAAGTGGAGAAAAAAAACTCAGTTTGGCTTCATAGGTTTAAAAAAAACCTCCACTCTTTATGAACAGATTTCATCAAATTCAATCTTCCATGTGAAGTCACAATACAGATAAAGTAGGGACTGTAGCATCCTGGAAGGAACGCCCCTTATTGATGCAACACAACTACACATCTCCCTAGGCTCACAAAAATACCTACAGTGTAAGTGACCTACCTCAGGATGGTTTGTGTTCTTTAAAGTGCATCTTGATTAGCTGGTTAGACAGTGGTAGGACACCTACCGCCACCTACTGTCAGGATGCAATTTATAGAATTTGGCCCTTAAGGTCCCTTTTTATCAAACCATGGTTAAGCTTTTTACCTAAGGCTGTCGAGGTAAATACTCTGATGCTCATTTAATTCCTATGAGCATTGGAGCATTTACCTTACTGACCTGCGGTAAAAAGCTCTACCGCGGTTTGATAAAAGGAGCCCTTACAGTATATCAAAGCAGTTTACACTCTATTTCGGTTGTAAGGCAGTAGATCAAATTTAATGTCATAAATAACTCCAGCTATGGATGCTACAGAGGTGACATTCACAGCTCCTGGAGAAAGAGTCTTGACCATCACTCAGTGATTAGACCTAGTGGCCATATAGTCCACATTAGCAGAGCTCCAGCATGAGTCACAGTTAGTGGCCCTTTAGCCAGGGAATATCACTGGGCTTAGAGGAGAGGAATGCACAGGAAAAAAAACAAGGTAGGTGGGAATGAAGGCTCGTGGCAAATAATAGCCCAAAATATAGTGAATCCAGCTGACTTGGAAACCCAATATCATCAGGAAATAACTGCTGGGCCAAAACAACACATGGGAAAGTTGTTTAAAATTGTGAATGTGATCTGAAAGCCAAACAATTTCTAATGTTTTTAATCTTAATTTTTCTCCAAGACGTAAATCATATGTGTTAGGGGGATTAAGAAGATAATGGAGGATGTTTGTGAAGTGTTCATTTTTTCTCCGCTGTTTTTCATTCCATATGATTTGTCAATAACAATTAAGGGTCTGATATTCAAAGGGATTTATGCTCCTAACTTGGCCTTTTTTAAAAAAGTAGTCTTGTCACTAAGGGGCCTTTTTACCATAGAGCGATATAATCTATGCTCATTTTGTTATAAAACAGGACTTTACTGTGTGCAAAACCCAGAATGAATGCAGCACCTTGTGTGGGCTTTTTCTTTTTGTTGTTCATAGGTTGTCCAGTAATGTTCCCATTAGCATGTGGAAAAATTAGTATGTGGCCATTTTACCACCATGATGGAAATAGTGCTAGCCATTTTTTAGTGCAGATTAGTAAAAGGGCCATAAATTTAGGAGTCTAATTTAGGGGCTCAGCTTTTTTGAACTTTGACCCTAAGTAACCCCCCCAAAAAAAATTAAACATTTATAGAGTATAACGGCAAATGAGAACCAGGAAACCAATATAAAAGCCCTTTTACTAATGTATATTAGCACACGCTAAATGCTGCATGTCCTATTCTATACCTATGAGCCATGTGGTACCTAGTACAAGTGAATGTCTGTTAGCACAATGTTCTTCAACCACCGGTCCGTGACAGTGCCGGTCCACAGAAATTTCCTGCTGGAGCACATGCATCAGGCCCAAAACAGTGTTCTTCAACCGCTGGTCCATGGTGCGATCAATGCGGCGTTATCTTCAAGCTAGCTCCCTCTTCCTCACTGATTCGGTGCACAAAGCCACAGGCAGTTGCTCCTACGCGCGTCCTGCGCCTGAACTGGAAGCCTTCTCTCTGACATTACAACGTCAGAGGGAAGGCTTCCAGATGATGCATAGGACACGCAAGGAGCCGCTGCCCGCAGCTTTGTGCACTGCATTAGTGAGGAAGAGGGAGCCGGCCTGAAGATAACACCGGGGGGGGGGGAGGGGCGGTATAAAATGGCCAGGTGGGAGCAGGCCAGAAGGTAAGGAGGGAGGTAGACAACAAAGGTAGGGGGGAATGATTTTATTTTTTAATGATTTAATTATTTCAATTTTGAGAATTTACATCTGCTGTCAGTGTGCTTTGTGTAGTTTAATTTTGTGGTTAACCATTATGTGTTGTTAAAAAGATTATATTGTATATCTGTAAAAAATGAATGGAAAAAATAGTGTTACAATTAGTACTATTATGGGGGCGGGGTCTGGAGTGGAGATTGGGTAGAGATGGGCAGGGTATGGCCCACGACTTAGCCCAATGTTCTTCAACCGCCAGTCCACGGACTGATGGCGGGCCACAGAATAATTCTTTTATTTCTGCCGGTCCATAGGTGTAAAAAGGTTGAAAAACACTGTGTTAGCACACACCAGGGGCACAGCCAGACATGCCAATATGAGTAGGGACACACTATTTTGTCCCCCATTCCCCTTTGACCCCAAATTCAAATCAATACCTGAGCTGGAGGGAATCCCCAAGCCCCACTAGCTAAAGAGATCCTGCTCTAGCAGCCCAGTACACTCCTGTAGTAACTTGCTGCAGCCAGCAGCATTCTCTGTGGGCCACTACCACTAAACCAGCTTTCCTCCATGTGCAGGAGAGGGGTAAGCTGATGCAACAATAGCCTATAGACAGTGCTGCAGGCTACTGGAGTAGGATTTCATCTGGTGGGGCTTAGTGATCCCTGCCAGCATTAACAAGGGTGCCACAATTTTGGATGGGAGCAAGGCCTACCCATGGCAATGCCACTGGCATGTACTAAAATATTAGTAAAAGGTTCCCTTCTCAGTTTAATTTTTGTCTCTGTTCACTGTTTATATCTATTTTAAGTGGACATAAACTGTTACTCAGCTGATCTTAAATTATGCATCTAATAAGTAAAAATATCAGTAAAGATGACTTACATTGTTTAGCAAAGAATTTTGGTATACTGTATAACAAAACTTTATATCCTAAGGCAGCCTTCTTTTCCTTGCAGCTGTCAAAAATATGGTTATAATAAGTTAATTCCAACTTTTTTGAGTAATAATACACAGAAATGTCATGAAATATGAGACTGTCAGGGATTCTTCCTCAAGATGAGAAATATCTGGCAGATGTGCTTCTTGGCAGATTTTGTTCAGTAATGTCATAACTAGGGTTTTGGTTGACTTAAACAGATTTTTTTTTCTAACTTGAAGAATGTAAGTGTATAAAAGAATGGGTTGTACCAGCATTCTTTGAAACCGTGTCTTTAATGGTTTATATAGAACATTCAAAACTTGATAAGACCCAAAGAGGAAAAAAATAGTATGGAGTGGGGGAGGTGGCTTAGTGGTTAGAGCTGCTGCCTCAACACCCTGAGACTGCTCTTGTGACTCTGGGAAAGTCACTTAACAATCTATTGCCCCAGGTACCATGGTTAAATTGTGAGCCTGCTGGATCAGATAGGGAAAATACCTAAGAGTACCTGATTACTAATCAAAGAATTGTAAACTACTTTGAATGAATCTCTTCATGAAAAGGTGGTTAATAAATCTAAAATAATAATAATACCTGATTATTCACTGCACTGTATGCCTGCAACATCCTGTCTGACTCTGTGCATCATGCGGAAAAACAAAGAAGAACTGCAGACAAACGTACAAGATGCAGGCTATGTTTATTATATCAATTAATGATTGTTGTTAATGTTACCACCTTTAAACAAACCTAGGGACCCGACACGATCCATGTTTCGGTTAACATGCCTTCATCAGGGGTCCTAGGTTGGCACGGTATCAAATTAAACTGCAAACAGAAAAAGAACAATAGCCTGTATAGATTGAAGGTAAACGCTGATCCAAAATCTCTGGGTGAGCTTGCGGTGTTCAAATTCATAAACTGCATTTACATCTGACCCTACCAGCTTGTAAAAGCACCCATATCTGTTGTCATTCTCTTGTTACTCCCCTACCTCTCTGTGTTTTCCCACCTGAGTTGCATGTTTAAATCACTTTTGTCCTGTATGTCTGTCAAATTTAGATTGTAAGCTCTTTGAGCAGGGACCATCTCTTGCATGTTTGTTGTACAGTGTTGTATGTGTCTGGTAGCGCTTTAGGAATAATAAATAGTAGTAGTGTGAAACCACTGAGTGATTCTCTTCATGAAAAGGTGGTTAATAATAAATGTATTTACAAATCTACAAATACATCAATTCTTGTACAGTGTTCAGAGGACCCTTTCGTGGGTCTTTCCTGTGCCCTAAGGCCATTTTTACTGCTGAGTTAAAATGGAAAAGTTTCCTATTTTTTATTTTTTTTTTGTATTAATGGTCATGCGCTAATTTTTCCATTAGCGGATGAGCCCTTACCACTGCCCATTATGTAGGTGGTAAGGGTTCACGTACTAAGCAAGCACTAATCAATTAATGTGTGGCAATATAGTTGCGCTGCTTAGTACAGAACACACCTACTCTCTACCCCCAATATGACTCCAATGCCCCAAAAAAGTATTTTTGTAGCCCTTAGGTAGCATTTCCACATCCTAAAATTATCACAGGATGCTTCAGAATGTAATTTTTTGCTGCAGTAAGCACACATTAGTGCTTACCACAGCTTTGTATAAAGGCTCCAAAGAAATTATTATTATTATTATTTATTTCTTATACACTGCTATACCGTGAAGTTCAAAGCGGTTTACAATAAAGATACATTTTGTCAGTACATAGGATACAAGCGGTTTACAATAAAGATACATTTAGTCAGTACATGGGATACAAGGTGGAGAGAGTATAAGTTGGTCTCAAATCTTGAATTGGGATGGTGGCCAGGTAGAGAAGAGGGCCGTAGGGAGGATGAGGTGGGTTGGGAATTTAGAATTTGTTAAACAATCGGGTTTTCAGGGATTTTCTAAAGTCAGCATATGTAGTGGCCTTAAGTATTGGTTTTCCAAGCCATGTGTTCAGTCTAGCTGCCTGGAATGATAACATTCTATCTAGAAACTTTTTGTATTGGTAAGATTTCAGGGAGGGGTAATTGAATAGGTTTGTTCTGCGAGTGCTCTTGTTGGAACCATTGAGAGAGAACTGGGAGACTAGGTAAGCTGGAAGAATCCCAAAGAGAGCTTTGTAACAAATACAAGCAAACTTGAAGAGGCTCTGGATTCTACGGGTAACCAGTGGAGTTTCTGATAGTAAGGGGTTATGTGTTCCTATTTTTTTAAACCGTAGATTAGTCGGATCGCGGTGTTCTGAATTAGTCTCAGCTTGTTGAGGTTTTTTTTATAAGCTCCTAGGTATATGATATTACAGTAATCTAGAGTGCTTAAGATGGATGATTGTACTAGTAAGTGGAAGGACTTTTCGTCGAAGAATTTTTTAATAGTACGAAGTTTCCATAGCACTGATATACTTTTTTTAAACAATAGGTTTGTGTGATTTTCCAGGGTTAGGTGCTAGTCAAGGGTCACCCCCAGTATCTTTATGGTTTGGTCAATTTTGTATTCTCGACTCTGTAAGTGAATTGTATTTTCTTTTATCTTTTCGTTGGGGGATGCCAGGAAGAATTTGGTTTTTTCTGTATTGAGTTTCAGTTTAAAGGTCATCATCCAGGGCTCTATCTGATTTAGGATGTTGGTTAAGGAATTCGGATATTGTTCAAATAATGTTCAAATAATTGATTTTCTAAGAAAAGAGAGACCTATTATTTAGACTGAATCGAAATTTGAACGTTTACAAAATTAGATATGCATTGGAAATTCCAAAACACAGAGATTAAAAAATAGAGTTAGCACGTGCGCCTCTCTCTTGCTTTTATTTATTTATTGGGATTTATTAACTACCTCTATGAAGAGATTCATCCAAGGCAGTGTACAACAGTTATAGCTTGCTACAGACAACTTATATTGGCTGAAAATAACAATAATAAAATGATCAAATATAAACATAAAAGACAATCAATAAGAAAACTGGAGATAGGCAAATTAAATTCTAATAAAAACAATGAGATAGTAAAGTATCAGAAATATATATTAAAACAACAGTACATTAAGTTATATAAGAGAAATATGATAAATTGTCAGCAGAATAAAAATTATAACCATAATAGGCAACTTGGAAGAACATTTATGCTAACAGATGTGGTAGTCATGATGTCACTACAACACAAGTAAAAACATCTTAAAAAGGCAATATATTAAGACAGTCATAATATATAACTAAGATACAATGTTAGTACAATATAATGAAACATTAGTAGGCAGCCATAGTTGGGCAAATGCAGTTTAGATATATAGACACACAAGATGGATAATCAGTGGCATTGGGATAATTAAATGGGTATATAAAATGAAAATCAGATGATATGTGCAATTGAATAAGGTATATAAGGAGCTGGTCTCACTTAAAAGAAGGACATAGTACTACTCAAAAGGGTCCAGAGAAGAGTGACTAAAATGGTTAAGGGGCTGGAGGAGTTGCCGTACAGTGAGATATTAGAGAAACTGGACCTCTTCTCCCTTGAAAAGAGGAGACTGAGAGCGGACATGATCGAAACATTCAAGATAATGAAGGGAATAGACTCAGTAGATAAAGACAGGTTGTTTACCCTCTCCAAGGTGGAGAGAATGAGAGGGCACTCTCTAAAGTTAAAAGGGGATAGATTCCGTACAAACATAAGGAAGTTCTTCTTCACCCAGAGAGTGGTAGAAATCTAGAACACTCTTCCGGAGGCTGTTATAGGGGAAAACACCCTCCAGGAATTCAAGACAAAGTTAGACAAGTTCCTGCTGAAGCAGAACCTACACAGGTAAGGCTAGACTCAGTTAGGGCACTGGTCTTTGACCTAAGGGCCACCGCGGGAGCGGTTGTCTAGGCACGCTGGACCACTGGTCTGACCCAGCAGCAGCAATTCTTATGTTCTTATGTTTATCATCATCTTTGGTGGTCTGAAACACTGAGTTCCCTAAGCATTCTACCATGTCCCCCCCATGGGGGGATCATTTTGCAAAGTGGTAAGTCAGAGCTCCGCTCATGTGAACCATGAGTCTCTTGATGGTGAGGTGGTTGGGACATGGTTTGAATAGGGAGATGTATCCACTGCCCAAAATGCTGGTAGAGAATGTGTTAGTGCCTGGCTTTCTGGTTCTGTCGAGGCAGACATTGCTCACTGTCATCCAGTCTGTCAGCCTTACAAGGCTAGCTATCAGCATTTTCCATTGGCCTAACCAGCAAAGGCCTATGGGAAATTGATATTAAACAGATCTGACCCTGGTAATGTCAGTGCAGATAAACCTTAGGACTCCTGGACATTGAGTCTCAGAAAAGACATTAGAAAATTATCAGTGCTTAAGGTTAACAAAGAACCCCGATAGAAGGCTGTTCTAAGGTCCAATGCTTAAGGTAGAGAATGGCCCCAGCTGCAAGTTCTAAGACAGACAGGGGAAAATTCTGTAAAGGATGCCAGCAACTTAGGCATCCAAATAAATTGGATAATAAGCCTAATTAACAACTTTAACAAGCAATAATTGAAAGTTAGACATCCAAAGGCTGTGCACAATTCATAAAATAGGCATCCACAATATCATAGATGTCCTTTGGAAAAAGCTGCGCCTAACGGGTTAGTGTGGGTGTGGCTTTCATATGGACATCCATTTACAGAATTGCATGCTTCTCAGCATCCTAACGCGTCTATATTCTTGCCTAAAATGTAGGCATTGCAAAACCAGGTCTACTTTTGGGCGTTAGTTGGGTGCGAGTTAGATGGATGCAACTTAGGCATCACTTAGGCTTGCCGGAGGCATCCACATATAGATGAATGGGGCTTCTATTTTGGGGGGGGGGGGGAGTATAGAGGAGGACTCTGTAATAATAATGGAAAAAGATGTTTAATAATGCATTATTTAAGCAAAGCACATGAAAATATATATTTATATATTGCATACTAAACCTTCTATTGAAGTAGGTCTTGACAGACAAATCTGATCAATTTCTTTGACTGGGTGACCAGAGAATGTGTACTAGATGTGGTGTATTTAGATTTTATCAAAGCCTTTGACAGTGTTCTACACAGACATCTAATAAATAAACTGAGTGCACTCGGGATGAGTCCCAAAGTGACGGGCTGGGTCAAGAACTGGTTGAGTGGAAGGTGACAGAGGGTAGTGATCAATGTAGATTACTCTGAGGAAAGAGATGTTACCAGTGGTGTGCCTCAAGGTTCTGTTCTTGGGACTGTTCTTTTTAACATTTTTATAAACGATATTGCTGAAGGGTTGTCGGATAAGATTTGCCTCTTTGCAGATGATACCAAAATCTGCACTAGAGTAGACACCCTGGATGGTGTAAATAACATGAAGAAAGACCTGGCGAAGCTTGAAGAATGGTCTGAAATTTGGCAACTAAAATTTAATGCTAAGAAATGCAAGGTCATGCATTTGGGCTGCAAAAACCTGAGTGAAGAGCTTATGTGCACGACAGAAGAGCGGGACTTGGGTATGATTGTATGTGATGATCTTAAGGTGGCCAAACAGGTTGAAAAGGTGACGGCGAAATCTACAAGGATGCTAGGTTGCATAGGGAGAGGTATGGCTAGTAGGAAAAATGAGGTATTGATGCCCCTGTATAAGACTTTGGTGAGACCTCATTTAGAATATTGTGAGACCTCATTTAGAATATTGTGTACAATTCTGGAGACTACACCTTTAAAAACATAAAAAGGATGGAGTCGATCCAGAGGAAGGCTACTAAAATGATTTGTGGTCTTCATCATAAGGCATATGGGGACAGACTTAAAGATCTCAATTGTATACTTTGGAGGAAAGGCGGGAGACGTTTAAATACCTACGTGATGTAAATGTGCGTGAGTCGAGTGTCTTTAATTTGAAAGGAAACTCTGCAATGAGAGGGCATTGGAGTAATAAGAACATAAGAACATAAGAACATAAGAAGTTGCCTCCGCTGAGGCAGACCATAGGTCCATCCTGCTCAGCGGTCCGCACCCGCGGCGGCCCATCAGGCCCATTGCCTGAGCAATGGTCTATACCTATCTATACCCCCCAATCCCTTTTTCTTCTAGGAATCTATCCAAACCTTCTTTGAAACCATTTAATGTTTTCTTGTCTACAACAGCCTCTGGAAGCGCGTTCCATGTATCCACCACCCTCTGAGTGAAAAAGAACTTCCTAGCGTTTGTTCTAAACCTGTCCCCTTTCAATTTCTCCGAGTGCCCCCTTGTACTTGTGGCGCCCCTTAATTTGAAAAATCTGCCCCTGTCTATTTTTTCTATGCCCTTCAGGATCTTTTTTACAGAAAGGGTGGTAGATGCATGGA
Source organism: Geotrypetes seraphini (assembly GCF_902459505.1). NCBI lineage: Eukaryota > Metazoa > Chordata > Amphibia > Gymnophiona > Dermophiidae > Geotrypetes > Geotrypetes seraphini. The sequence continues at coordinate 344,934,121 of NC_047086.1, read as the reverse complement.
ACAGTCTCCCAGAAGAGGTGGTGGAGACAGAGACTGTGTCTGAATTCAAAAGGGCCTGTGATAGGCACATGGGATCTCTTGGAGAGAGAAAGAGATAATGGTTACTGCGGATGGGCAGACTAGATGGGCCATTTGGCCTTTATCTGCCATTATGTTGCTATGTTTTGCTAATAATGGAAAATGAAGTTTAATAATGCTTTACTCAAGCATAAAACACATGATAAAATGTATTGCATACTAAACCTCATTCCCAAAGAACATAAGAATAGCTTTACTGGGTTAGACCAAAGGTCCATCAAGACCAGTAGCCCGTTCTCACAGTGGCAAATCCAGGACAGTAGTACGTGGCCAAAACCCAAAGAGTAGCAACATTCCATGCTACCGATCCAGGGCAAGCAGTGGCTTGCCCCATGTCTTTCTCAATAACAGACTATGAACTTTTCCTCCAGGAAATTGTCCAAACCCTTCTTAAAACCAGCTAAGCCATCTGCTCTTACCACAACCTCTGGCAATGCATTCCAGAGCTTAACTATTCTCTGAATGAAAAAAAATTTCCTCCTATTAGTTTTAAAAGTATTTCCCTGTAACTTCATCGAGTGTCCCCTAGTCTTTGTAATTTTTGACGGAATGAAAAATTGATCCACTTATACCCATTCTACCACACTCAGGATTTTGTAGACTTCAATCATATCTCCCCTCAGCCGTCTCTTTTCCAAGCTGAAGAGCCCTAACCTCTTTCCTCTTACGAGAGGGGTTCCATCCCCCCTTTATCATCTTGGTCGCTCTTTGAACTTTTTCTAGTGCCACTATATCTTTCTTAAGATAAGGAGACCAGAATTGAATGCAATACTCCATATGAGGTCACACCATAGAGTGATAGAGAGGCATTATAACATTCTTAGTCTTGTTAACCATCCTTTTTTAAATAATTCCTAGCATCTTGTTTGCTTTTTTGGCTGCCGCTGCACATTGGGCAGTAGATTTCATCATATTGTCAACAATGGTACCAAGATCCTTATTCTTGGGCGCTAACCCCCCAAGGTGGACCCTAGCATCCGGTAACTGTGATTTGGATTATTCTTCCCAATGTGCATCACTTTGCATTTGTCCACATTAAATTTCATCTGCCACTTGGACATACAGTCTTCTAGTTTCCTAAGGTCTGCCTGCAATTTTTCACAATCCGCATGCGTTTTAACAACTTTGAACAGTTTAGTGTAATCTGCAAATTTAATCACCTCACTCATCGTTCCAATTTCCAGATCATTTATAAATAAGTTAAGGACTATCAGAAAATTCGGGATAAATGGGAGAAAGAATTACAGCTTAATTTGAGACATTGGGATGTTGCCCGTACTATAAGAGCGACACCTGGGGTGACATCATGTCCATGATTAAGAAACACGTATTATAGGGTTACATTACGTGCCTATTATATACGAACACAATTGTTTTATAGTGGTGGTCTTCCTACTCCTTTATGTCATAAATGTGGGAGGGAGAGTCATAAATTAGGTCATGCATTTTGGTTTTGCCACATAATTCAGCACTTTTGGAAGCGAATAATAAATTATATGTAAAAAATAATTGGAAGATCATTGCGCTTTTCTCCTTCTTTCTTTATTTTGGATTTGTCAGAAGCTCTAAAGGAAATAGGGTGTTGTGTAGGAAAATGAGTCTCTTGGCTAGAAAATGTATACTACAATATTGGACAATCCCTGATCCTCCGAGGTTTTGGCATTGGCGGAACCAATTACATCAGTTGGCCATTTGGGAAGCAAGAAATGCTGGAATTATAAGAAAGCGAAAGATGTTATTTATACAAATTTGGGATTCATATTTGCAAGATTTGCATCCTAAGGGCCGTAGTGCGATTTTAAGTTGGATCTCTTAAGTGGGCTTTTATTTAGTTAAATTAAGAGTATCATTGGGTAGAGAGTACTATTGGGTGGGGAGGGGTGGGTGTGGAGAGGGATAGTAAAGGTTCAAACACATATAGATAAAGTGGGGGTTTATTGAAATTGGAATTTGTCTTTTATTATGTATATTATATTATAATAGTTGATGCATTATTGATGTGCTTTGATGTTGTATTCGTTGATGTTTGCATCAATAAAAAAACTGTTTGAATCTATAAATAAGTTAAATAGCACCGGTCCCAGTACAGATCCCTGCAGTACTCCACTGTTTATTCTCTTTCATTCAGATATATTACCATTTAACCCTACCCTGTTTTCTATCTGATAACCAATTCCTAATCCACAACTGAACTTTGCCACCTATCCCATGACACTTTAATTTTCTCAGGAGCCTCTCATTTGGAACTTTATCAAAAGCTTTCTGAAAATCTAGATACACTATATCAGGGGTGCCCAACACGTCGATCGCGATCGACCAGTAGCTCAGGAAGGCAATGCGAGTCGATCGCGGAGCCCATCCCGGGCTCCGTGATAGACTCGTGTTGCCGTCCTGATCTACCGGGCCAATCAGCCTTCCTCTCCAGTGTTCTCTCTAGGGCCTTTTAGCTGGGCGGTCCGCCCAGCTGTCATCTGCTGCTGCCGCCGCTGCTGAACATAAAAAAAAACGGCTTGGAGATTTCAGCCCATAGCGAACTTATGCTCCGTGGCTCTAACGTGTGCGTGCCGGCTTCCCTTCTCTTCCCTCCGAAACCGGAAGTTATGTCTGGGTGGGGGAGAGAAGGGAAGCCGGCACGCACATGTTGAGAGCCCTGAAGCAAGCGTTCGCTACGGGCTAAGGCAGGAGACAGGTTAGTGAAGCATTTGCTCTTCTTGCTGCCGGGTCCTGCCTACTTTCTGTTTCCGCGAAGGCAGGACCTGGCAGCATTTCCCCCATTAGGTCGATCGCGATCTTGGGCCAATCAGCCTTCCTCTCCCCGACGGCAGAATTGACGTCGGGGAGAGGAATGCTGGTCAGCCGAAGCAGGGAGAGCTTGGGGTGGCGTCGGCTTTCGGGCCTGTTATTGGTGGCGGTTTGGGTCCTGGTCCCCAATGGCAGTGGCAGTGGCTTGGCAGTGGCAGGGAGAAAGAAAGAAAAAGGCCAGGCAGGGAGACAGAAGGAAAGAAGAGAAACAGATAAAAAAGAAAGGGAGGCAGAGAGAAAGAAAGGGCAGGGAGAGAGGAAGGAAAAGTTGGGGGAGGGAACGAGGTCTGGAGGAGAGGAAGCAAACAGGCTAAAAGAAAGGAAGAAAGATTGGATGCACAGTCAGAAGAAGAAAGTGCAACCAGAGACTCATGAAATCACCAGACAAGGTAGGAAAAATGATTTTATTTTAAATTTAGTAATCAAAATGTGTCTGAATTTATATCTGCTGTCTATATTTTACACTAAGGTCCCCTTTTACTAAACCGCAATAGAGTTTTTTAGCGCAGGGAGCCTATGAGCGTCGAGAGCAGCTCCCTGCGCTCTAAAAACTGCTATCGTGGTTTAGTAAAAAGGGAGGGGGGTATATTTGTCTATTTTTGTATGGTTGTTACTGAGGTGATAGTGCATAGAGTCATCTGCTTTGACCTCTTTGAAAAACCCTGGAATAGGAATGATAATTAACATTTTCTATGCGTACAGTGTGCGTTGTGTTTTTTTAAAATTTTATTGTTGGTAGATCATTTTGACTTGGTCATTTTAAAAGTAGCTCGCAAGCCCAAAAAGTGTGGGCACCCCTGCACTATATCAACCGGCTCACCATTATCCACATGTCTATTCACACCTTCAAAGAAGTCAAGCAAATTGGTGAGGCAAGATCTCCCTCGGCTGAACCCATGCTGACTCCATCTCATTAAATCATGTTTGTCTATGTATTCCACAATTTTAATTTTTATAATTGTTTCCACCATTTTGCCCAGCACTGAAGTCAGGCATACCGTTCTGTAAATTCCTGGATCTCCCCTGGAACCCTTTTTAAAAATCAGCATAAATAACATTGGCTACCCTCCAATCTTCAGGATCTATAGACAAGTTTTGCGACAGGTTACAAATCACTAACAGCAGGTCAGCAATATCATGTTTGAGTTCTGTTAGTATCCTGGGATGTATGCCATTCGGTACAAGTGATTTGTTACTTTTTAACTTGTCGATTTGGCTTAGTACATCTTCCAGGTTCACCAAGATTTCTTTTTTTTTCAATGAAAGCTTTTATTGAAACAAGATTTCTTTTGGTTTCTCTGCATCATCACCCTTGAAAACCATTTCTGGTTGAGGTAGGTTGCATACATCTTCCATAAAGACCGAAGCAAAGAATTAATTCAGTCTCTCTGCTATAGCCTTATTCTCCCTGAGTGTCTCTTTTGCTCCTTGATCATCCACCGGTCCCTGCTCACAATGGCTGTGGCTCAGAGCAAGTAGACATGTCTGATGCACAATCTTTACATCATTGTGACATCATCAATATGCACTTAGATGGCAGAATGTCACTAAAAAATAATAGGAACCTCCTGTAGCTCAGTGATTAAAGGCACTTCTTCCATCTTCCACAGGTCATGGGTTCAAATTCACACATCCCCCTCCAATACCTTGACAGCTTCTTTTTGGTCTCATAAAAGAGTATGGGTTGTGGACTTTGCCATTTACATTCTGCCCTTTCCAGGGTCCAGAGGGAAACTTATTTTTACCCTGAGATGGCTATGATCTCCTAAGGCAGTGGTTCCCAACCATGTCCTGGAGGACCACCAGGCCAATCGGGTTTTCAGGCTAGCCCTAATGAATATGCATGGAGCAGATTTGCATGCCTATCACTTCCATTATATGCAAATCTCTCTCATGCATATTCATTAGGGCTAGCCTGAAAACCCAATTGGCCTGGTGGTCCTCCAGGACAGGGTTGGGAACCACTGTTCTAAGGTATCATCTCACATGGCAGGATATAATTGGCTTTTGAACTGACGTGGTTTACTATCTGAGAGTGTGTGGTAGTGGTTAGAGCTATAGCCTCAGTACCCTGTGGTTGTGGGTTCAAACCCTTCACTGCTCTTTGTGACCCTGGGCATGTCACTTAATCCCCTTGAGCCCACCAGGACAGAAGGTAAATATGGATGTGCTTACATTCGCTGAGCACAATTCTCTATTGTGCATCTATGCTTAATAGAATCATGCTGAGTGTTCTGCTGCTGGACATCTAAACGATGCCTAACTTTGAGAAGTCCTTTACAGAATTTGCCCCATAGTGTCCTTCAAGAGCCATTCCTTCAGACAGAAGCCAGGTGTCACAGAGATGCTGGAAAATAACAGAAACTCAAATCTGTGAGGGACAGTTTCTCTCTCTTTTCTCCTTCAGTCTTTCATACCTCACACAACACCTTCCCTTACCATTGTAACAACAATAGGTGCTATTTTAGAACAAATCTTATAATGTGACTGAAGCGGAGGTAGAGGGCGACCACTCACCAAGAGGAAGAGGGAGACTGCATGGGTAGGCACCTCAGGAGAGAGAAGATCAGCCCTACACCATGGATGTGGATTTACGACCCCCGAGGAATCCCCAAACAGAGAAGATGGGGATCATCATAGGGGACTCCATTATACGACATGTGGACAGCCACACCTCAGGAAGAAGAGAGGATAGACTTGTCACCTGCCTGCCTGGAGCAAGAGTGAAGGATGTGGCCAACAGGATCACCAGGATCATAGACTACACAGAAGGAGAGGACACAGCTGTGCTTATCCACGTGGGAACAAAAGATGTGAGCGGATGGAAGTATGACAGGGAAGAACTGAAGGGCCAGTTCCGCTTGCTCGGAAGAAACCTAAAAGTCAGGGAGGTGAAGGTGGTCTTCGAGATTCTCCCGGTACCGAGAGCGGATGAGAAGAGGCAAGAGGAACTGCGAGTGATCAACGCCTGGATGAGAAGATGGTGTGAAGAAGAAGGCTTTGACTTCATGCGCAACTGGACAGCATTCTGGGGAAGAAATAGGTATTATAGGAAATTTGGATTGCACCTCACCAAAGAAGGAGCAAGAGTATTGGCAGGCAACATGAGGAGGGCCATCGACAAGGCTTTAAACTAAAGGTCAGGGGAAAGCCAACAGTCGACCTCCAGTCGATGGCCTGGGTGACAGAATGCCCCGAAGAAGGATCCACAGACAACTACCCAGACATAGGGGGTGAAGACCACAAAGTAAATGAGGGAGACAACGTAGGAGCACATACAGATACTGCGAAAGACACAGTAGGGGCTGCGAAACTTAGAAAGTCCATGAAGGGACCACAAAGGGAACTTAAATGTATGTATACGAATGCTAGAAGCTTGAGAAACAAAATGGGAGAACTGGAGATAATAGCAAGACGTGACGATTTAGAAATCATTGGCATAACAGAAACATGGTGGAATGATGAAAATGAATGGGATACAGTACTTCAGGGATACAAGCTATACAGAAGGGATAGAACAGGGCAGAAAGGGGAGGTATTGCCCTATTTGTTCAGGAAGGAATAGAATCTGTTAGAGAGCTAAAGACAGAGGGGAAAGAGAAGCTGGAGTCCCTCTGGATCAAGATTCCCAGACGCAATGGTGCAGACACAAAAATTGGCCTTTACTATCGCCCCCCAGGACAGATGGAGGAGACAGACTCAGATATGATAGAGGAAATCATACAATAATGCAAGACAGGAAATGTAATGATCATGGGAGACTACACCTTCCCGGGGATCGATTGGAGCCTGGGAACCTCAAACTGTGGTAAGGAGACGAAGTTCCTGGAAATGAGAGGGGGACTGCTTCCTAGAACAAATGGTGGGAGAGCCGACAAGAGGAGACGCCACCTTGGACTTGGTCCTAAATGGCATTACTGGTCTGACAAAAGAAGTAGAAGTCATGGTCCCGCTTGGGATGAGCGATCATAACGTGATCAACTTTAAACTAGACGTCGAGAAAGGGAAACGTACCAAAACCTTAACCACGACTTTCAACTTTAAAAAAGAAAGATATGATAGCATGAGAACCATGGTAAAAAAGCGGCTCAAGAAAAGGATGGATAAAATCAGATCGGTTGATCAGGCATGGTCCCTACTAAAAAATACTATCACGGAAGCACAAAACCTCTACATCCCACAGATAACCAAAGGACGGGAAAATAAAGGCAAAAGAGAACCGGCATGGTTTACTAGAGAGGTGAGGGAAGCCATAAAAGGAAAGAAGGACTCCTTTAAAGAATGGAAACGCACGAAAACAACCGAAGCTCAGAACAAATACAAGGAGGAGCAGAAGAAATGTCACAAGGCGGTGAGAGATGCCATAAAGGATTACGAGGAGAAAATAGCGCAAGAGGCCAAGAACTTCAAGCCTTTCTTTAGATACATAAAAGGAAAAAAACCCGCAAAAGAGGCGGTGGGACCGTTGGATGACCAGGGAAGAAAAGGGTACATCAAGGAAGACAAACAAGTTGCTGACAAACTAAATTCCTTCTTTGCGTCTGTCTTTACGAAGGAGGACACCGCAACCATACCAGAAGTAGTGAAAGTGTTCAAAGGAGTAATAGAGGACAGCCTCACCACAGTAGAGGTGGACTTGGACCAGATATACTACCAGATTGACAAACTTAAGGGAGATAAATCCCCTGGACCTGATGGAATTCACCTGAGAGTCTTAAAAGAACTGAAAGTTGAAATCGGAGAGCTATTGCATAAACTTGCCAACCTGTCAATTAGAACCGGTCAGATACCAGACGATTGGAAGATAGCGAACGTCACGCTAATTTTCAAAAAAGGATCAAGGGGAGAACCGGTCAACTACAGACCTGTGAGTCTTACGTCTGTCCCTGGAAAGATAGTTGAAACACTGATTAAAGATAGCATAGTCCGGCACTTGGACACACACGACCTGATGGGAGCCAGTCAACATGGCTTCAGGGAAGGGAAATCATGTTTGACGAATTTACTTCAATTTTTTGAGACCGTGAACAAACATATTGATAATATACTTGGACTTCCAAAAAGCGTTCGACAAAGTTCTGCATGAAAGACTTCTCAGGAAACTACAAAGCCATGGAATAGAGGGAGATATACTAAGATGGATACGCAAATGGCTGGAGAACAGAAAGCAGAGTGTGGGCATAAATGGGAAGTTTTCGGACTGGGAAAAAGTGACTAGCGGTGTGCCCCAGGGCTCGGTACTTGGGCCCATCTTATTTAATATTTTCATAAATGACCTAGAAAAAGGAACATCAAGTTTGCCGACGACACAAAGTTATGCCGGGCAATCAGATCGCAGAAGGACAGCGAAGTACTCCAGAGTGACTTGTGTCAGTTAGAGAAATGGGCAGAGAAATGGCAGATGAAATTTAATGTGGAAAAGTGCAAAGTAATGCATTTAGGCAGTAAGAACAAGGAATACGAGTACAGAATGTCAGGTGCAACTCTGGGTAAGAGCGAACAAGAAAAGGACCTGGGTGTACTGATAGATAGGACCCTGAAACCGTCGGCACAATGCGTGACAGAGGCAAAGAAAGCCAATAGAATGTTAGGCATGATAAAGAAAGCAATCACGAGTAGATCGGAGAAAGTCATAATGCTGCTTTATAGGGTATTGATCAGACCACACTTGGAATACAGCGTCCAACATTGGTCTCCCAACCTAAAGAAGGACATAAAAATGCTGGAGAGGGTGCAGAGACAAACAACGAAGCTAATAAATGGTATGGAGAACTTGTTCTCCCTTGAGAAGAGGAGGCTGCAAGGGAATATGATTGAGACTTTCAAAATACTGAAAGGCATCGACAAAATAGAGCAAAAAAAAAAAATTATTTACATTGTCCTACGTGACATGTACAAGAGGACATGGACTGAAGCTAAGGGGGGACAAGTCCAGGACAAATGTCAGGAAGTTCTGCTTCATGCAGCGAGTGGTGGACACCTGGAATGCTCTCCCAGAGGAGGTTATTACGGAATCCACCGTTCTAGGATTCAAAAGCAAATTAGATGCACATCTCCTTATGAGGCATAGAGGGATATGGGTGACTAAAACTACATCAGGTGTATACCTGACTGGGCCTCTGCGTGTGCGGATCACTGGACTCGATGGACCTTGGGTCTGATCCGGAGATGGCAGTTCTTATGTTCTTATAATGTAGGTTAAAATCAACCCTCTCTGGAGCATTGTTCAACCCCCCTCTTCCACCTTGGCTTTTCTCTTTCTCTCTCTGGATTATTGCTTTACTGATTCTTGGCCCTTGGATCTTTCTAGATGTACCCTTTGGGGTACATCTAGGACAGGCATATCTTAGTGTAGAATCTTCCTTCTTGATCTTCTTCATACCATTGTGCATTTAGGAGTGACTTCGGGTGTTGCAGTTTTCCCTTCCTCTGTCTCTCTGCCATGACTTGACTCATGGGTAGGGTTTGGATTTGCAACATCTGGGTATAGGGCCCGGCCATATTGGTCACTGCCACACTCTGTGCATTTGATTGGTGTTTTACAGTCTTTGGCAAGGTAGCTTGAGGAAGCACAACATTTGTAACAGATTCTGCACCTCCTGAGCAATTCGCTGCACTCCTTCATTTTTTCTCTGAACCCTTGACATTTATTGAGGGGATAAGGTTTCATGTGTATGGGGCACTGTCGGTTAGGGTCCTCAGTTCTCTCTGTGGTGGGAGAAGGGTTGTACAATGGAGAAGCTGAGGGAGACACCTCCATGTTATATGCTGATACTGGTTTTCTGCCATATTCATAATGCTCGATTGGTTCCCTTTACGGGAGCTGTCTTGATTTGGCTGCTTCGGATGAATTACCCATGTAGCAGAAATTGTTTTTCCTTTTAGCTACACCTCTTATGAACTCCACAAAGGCATAAAAGGGAGGATGTTTTCCTAGATTTTCTTCTTCATATCTTGTACCATGCTCTGACCACTTCTCCCTGTCGTATGACAACTTGGACTTTGACGGGTTTCATGCCCCTGGCAGTATCCATCTGATTGAGACCTGGGAAGAACTGCTCAGCCTTCGCTGCCTCTAACTCATAAGGAGCTCTTCCAGCTCTTGAAGTTATCTCTGGGGACTTATCCAGCTTATTGAACAGCGAATCTTCTACAGCATCTAGGCTGCCATAGTATTGTTCAAGTTTTTTACACATTTCCTGTAATCCTGTGGGGTTGTTCAGATGTGAATGCTTTAATCACTCCACACGCTTAGTTGACTCCTTGCCCAGCCAGTGTAAAAACATGTTTTATCTCCTTCCTAAGGAAGTCCCTGATTGGTTCAGGTGCCTCAGGCCCCTCCCAAGGGAGGAGCCAATCAGGGTCTTAGGCCCCTCCCCGTGCATCACATGATACACCGGGGAGAGGCCTAAGGCCCGCATTGCGCAGACAGAAGCCGGCGGAGCATGAAGGACTGAGCACCCCTCCTGCCTACTTAAAGGTACGGAGGGGACCCGATTGTAGAAGGGAGTGGCCATCCCTCCTGCCATATCAGTTTGGTGTGGGGGGGGGGCCGATAGTAGGAGGGAGTGGGCATCCCACCTGCTATATCAGTTTGGCACAGGAGGGGAATCCCTCCTGTCATATCAGTTCGGCATGGGGAGGGCAATGGTAGGAGGAAATGGGCATCCCTCCTGCCATATCAGTTCAGCGCGGGGGGGGGGGGCAATGGCAGGAGGAAGTGGGCATTCCTCCTGCCATATTTGCGCTGGTGGGGGAGGGTCTGGTGGCAGGAGGGAGTGGGCATTCCTCCTGCCATTTTTTTTAGTTCAGGAAGGGAGGGGCGCTTTATTGGAGGGGGAGGCTTTTTCATATTTTTTTTTATTGCGCAGATATTTTGCATGTGTAATACACGCCATTAAAAAAAAAATCTGGCATAAGCCCTGACAGGATGCTGCTTCTCCTGTCAGGGCTATGTGCATGTCTCAATCACTCACTGAGCGATTGAGTCGGTGAGTTTGCATGCAAATCATTTGCATGCAAACTTGATAGCGAATCAATCGCTGTTTGAAAATCGGCCAGAGAATCAGCCAACAGTGATTCAGTCGCTATCTTTAGTGAATCTGGGCCTTTATTCACTGTGCTTGGAAGATTAAAAATACTTTTATTATTTCTATCCTCTCTGCTTCCTCTGAGTCACCGAGGAAGGGTGATTAACAGAACAAAAGGTGGATCATAGACTGTAATTGCTCTCTGGAATGTGGCAGAGGAAATGCTTTTTTGTTCTCAGTATCTCAGACTGTTGGATTTAAATCTTCACAAAACTTGCTTTTTTCGTAGTTGCACTGAAATATTCTCATTTAAGTCAAAAAACCACTGCTTTTCTTGTTTTGTTCTGAGCTCTTTCACTATTTCAAAGTTAACTTCCGCACAAACTTGTCAGGTCACACAAATCCCCAAGGCATTAATTTGATTCTGGTCTGAAAGTTTCTTGCTGCTTACTGTTTGATAGCTCTTTATTGTTAAAACAAATTGCAGAAGACTGTCATTTTAGATGTACTCTGTGCTGGATGGAATTTCTCATAACCTCTTTAATTTTCAGCCTTATTTTACTATTCTGTTCTCATATACATGCTGCCTCCTTCAAGGACACTCTCAGCAGACCAATGGTCCATCTAGCTTTGTATTCCGTCTTCATGGAGGCCAATTCAAGTCACAAGTACCTTGCAAAACCCAAATAGTAGCAGCATTCCATACTATCGTTCCATATCTGTCTCAACAGCAGACTATGGACTTTTCCTCCAGGAACTTGTCCAAACCTTTTTAAAAACCAGCTACATTAGCTGCACTTACCACATCCTCTGGCAACCGTTCCAGAGCTTAACTATTCTCTGAGTGAAAAAAATGTTTCCTCATATTGATTTTAAAAGTATTTCCCTCTAACCTCATTGAGTGTCCTCGTCTTTGTAATTTTTGACAGAGTGAAAAATCAATCCACTTGTATCCATTCTACTCCACTCAGGATTTTGTAGACTTCAATCATATCTCCCCTCAGCTGTCTCTTTTCCAAGCTGAAGAGCTCTAACCTTTTTAGTCTGTCCTCATATGAGATGAGGTCCATCCCCTATATCATCTTGATCGCTCTTCTTTGAACTTTTTCTAGTGCCACTACAGTACTCCCCCGATATTCATGGGGGTTCCGTTCCAGGAACCCCCTCAAATCTTGAAAAACCACGAATACAGTTTTTCATGGGGGAGACAGGAGAGAGCAGCCGGAGCTCCGGCAAGTGCAGGAAATCACTCGCTGTATGCTCCGACCGCCTCTTCCTGCACTAAGTTGGGCCTTAACCAATCAGGAGTGCGTGTCTGGAAGGCAGTGAGGAGGACATAGGAAGGAGGCACTGGGGGCACTAAGGACATAGGAAGGAGTACTGAGGGCACTAAGGACACAGGACAGAGGCACTGGGGCAATAAGGACATGGGAAGGAGGCACTGGGGGCACTAAGGACACAGGATGGAGACAATGGGGCACTAAGGACACAGGCACTGGGGGCAATAAGGACATGGGAAGGAGGCACTGGGGGCACTATGGGCAGGACAGAGGCACTGGGGGCACTAAGGACATAAGAAGGGGTACTAAGGACATGGGAAAGAGGCACTAAGGACATAGGAAGGGGCACTGAGGGCACTAAGGACATAGAAAGGGGCACTAAGGACATAGGACGGAGGCACTGAGAACACTAAGGACATAGGAGGCACTGAGGGCACTAAGGACATAGGATGGGATCTACTCTAGCACCCGTTAATGTAAAGGGCTTAAACATTAGTTCCTAATATTCTATTTGCTTTCTTAGCCACCGCCGCAGGTTTAACTGAGGGTTTCAATGTATCCTCAACAATGTCACCTAGATCCTTTTCCTGGGCAGTGATTCCTAACAGAACCCAGCATCACATAGCTATTTGGATGAAGCTTCTTACGTTGACTCCAATTCTAGAAGAGCGGTCCTCAACACATAGCTATAATGCTGAAAATGTCCTCTTCCTCTCTAGGTAACAATTTATTCTGTGAATACAACTCATTAATTTACCATGATTTTTACAGTATCTGTTACCTTGCACCTGGTGAGTTACCATTTGTGAGGTCTGATAGGACTCCCTGTTCATGGAGTAACAGGAATTGTTTACCTGTAAGGGTAGTTCTCCATAGAATCCTTCAGTCACACAAATCCACCCTCCCTCCCGGTTGTCAGCTATACACAGAACTGAGAGAGGACAGGGTAAACTCATACTGTAACTATAAGTATAGTAGGCGGGAAAGGAGAGACACACGCACACAAGTTTTGTTTTGTTTTTTAGACTCTTCTGCGCTTGTCACTACCGGTCGGTGACGTCATGCCGTGATGTCAACCATGTGTAGCTGACCACGAAGAACTATCATTACAGGTAAGCAACTTCTATTTCCTACACGCTGCCAGCGACCTAAAGAGAACAGAAATGCTGCACAGCCTTGGAAGGGGGGGGGGGGGGAGGAAGGGGAAGAAGGGAACGAGAGAGATGCTGCCCAAAATTGTCTCTCTGGCTACACTATTGTGAAGGATTCTGGGTACGTGGTTGATATCGGAGAGGCTCCTACACTCGCACGTCGTGAACCCTGCAGGAAATACTTCCATTCCCGCAGCTCTCTATTTCCAGCTTATTTATGATATCGCCCGCAACAAGCTCCGAGGTTTTTTCCTTCACTGTCTTGCCTTCCTCCGTTACAAAACTTTTTTCCCCCCCCCATTCTCCAGCGGTCCGCCCTTCTCTGACGTAACTTCCTGTTTCCGGTAAGGCGGGACAAATCCCAAGAGAAGGAGGTTGTGTCTGGGGGAGGTTACCGAACAAGGAGAGCAGCGGGATTGGTAGTGGGCGATTTTAGGCTTTATTTTGACGGTAGGAGGGGGAGGGTATTTTTAGGAAGAGGCACTGGATCGCGGACTGCGAGGAAGGGGAAGGGTGATAGACCTCTGGTTTCCGAATGTGCTTGAAGAAGGGTGCTTGGCTTGTGAGTCTGAGGGCAGGCGAATGCGTGTGACTTGGTGGGAGTTGTGTAGGTGTCTTGTGTTTAAAAAGGGGGAGGGGGAACGCAAGCTGGAAGCTTGCAGATAATAGAAAGCATCTTTGCAGGGGCTTTTGAAAGATCCGCATAAGACCGGAAGGGGTATTAACATTAGGAAACGTGGGATCCGTCCTTTTCCTTGTTCTGTGCTTTATTCTTCTAGGAGGGGTCTGGCAGGAGAACATGGTGGGAGGCAACCAGCTGGAGAATGCCAATCCCCTGATTTACCAGCGCTCTGGGGACCGGCAGGTGACAGCTCAGGATGAAGATGAAGACATCCCAGATAAAATAGATGACCGGGAAATATTTGATATCCTTGTCCTGTGCAGCCCTAAAGCCTGTGTGAGAACCAGGAGGTATTTTCACAAAAAGGCATGAAATGTTATATTTTATGAATTGATATTCAGCCCAGTTTCTGTTTGGCTGTTATATTAATCTGATTTCACATCAGGGTTTTTCCCCCTTCCTTTCTCTTTCTGGGGGGAATGGATAAAGGCTGTATTTTCCATAGTGTACACATTCCACCTTAAATTGTGTCCAAGCACTGGCAGATCTTCAATATGTGGCTTTTAGTTTTGCTATAATAGTCAATGGAGGCTTTTCTCCAGATCAGAAATTATGACTTTGTGTTCTAGACATTGTTGTCACTGTTACAGAATATTAATAAAGTTTACCCAGGCATCCTCTGTTTCTTGATCAAGCTGCCAGAGCTGCATCAGATCTTCTGAATGGGATCTAGAGCAGTGGTTCCCAACCCTGTCCTGGAGGACCACCAGGCCAATTGGGTTTTCAGGCTAGCCCTAATGAATATGCATGAGAGAGATTTGCATATAATGGAAGTGAGAGGCATGCAAATCTGCTCCATGCATATTCATTAGGGCTATCCTGAAAACCCAATTGGCCTGGTGGTTCTCCAGGACAGGGTTGGGAACCACTGCTCTAGAGGATCCAGCTCCTTTTTCTCTGCTAGCAGTATACTGAAGTGTCCTCTGGATTCCTTTGTGGTTTTTAAAGTGGAAAATATTAGATCCAGAAGATTTGACTTCCTTTTCTTTGTGCTCCTGATCACTATAAAAGCTACAGTGATATCTGGAGGATGCTTGGATAAACTGCTGATATAACACTTGAAGAGAAGAGAATGTTCCAGTTCAATAGGTGAAATGACTCAGATACTGTGAAAAATCAATGATGATAGATAGTAACACTTTCACGTAGATTAATGCATGATGTCAAATTGTGTAATGTCAGAACAACACAGACCATACAACAAGTTAAATAGAAGGAAAAAGCCTCAGAAAAGGGCCCTCCCACCTCCCTAGACAGTAGGGCTAATTTCCCTATACAGCAGTGGTTCCCAAACCTGTCCTGGGGGACTCCTAGCCAGTCAGGTTTTCAAGATATCCCTAATGAATATGCATGAGAGAGATTTGCATACCTGTCACTTCCATTATATGCAAATCTCTCTCATGCATATTCATTAGGGATATCTTGAAAACCTGACTGGCTGGGGGTCCCCCAGGACAGGTTTGGGAACCACTGCTATACAGGGAGTCCCCGAGTTACAGACAATCGATTTTAAGTACGACTCGTACCTAAGAATGAGATTGCGGCTTCATTTGATTTCACAGAGCAGTATTTCCAGTGGCATAGATTCCTACATTTCTTCGGTAGCAGATTTAGGAATGATGCAAGGACACATTAAGAACAGTGTGTGGTTGTGCATGCTGTACCTTAGTGCAGGAGTGTCAAATGTCAGTCCTCGAGGGCTGCAATCTAGTTGGGTTTTCAGGATTTCCCCAGTGAATATGCATGAGATCTATTAGCATACAATGAAAGCAGTGCATGCAAATAGATCTCATGCATATACAGTGGGGAAATCCTGAAAACCCAGCTGGATTGCGGCCCTCGAGGACAGACATTTGACACCCCTGCCTTAGAGGGAACACTGGACTGGGGACAGTTGGCCCTTTTATCAGCTGGGAACAGAGATAAGCAGCAAGAATCTTAAAATCTACAGGTTCTAAGTTGCGTACAAATCCACCTTAACAGCTTTAAAAATGTAACTCATTCTTAACTCAGGGACTGCCTGTAGCCACGTGCTGCTGCAGAAGGAATCCACTCCGGATTTTTCACTCTGCCTCTGTTATACTTCACTGGGCTCTCTAGCTCCACCTTCAGTTCTTTCCTTCTGCATGCGTGCCTGGAGGAGTGTTTGTTCTGCTCTTCCCATTTTATTTTTTAATTTGATATAATTTGTCCCCTTTTCGGGTATTTCTTAGTGCTTGGAGCAAATCTGAAGCTCTGCTTGCTTAAGAATTCACAGACTTCTGTCTGCAACTGACATGGGGACAAATATTTCCCCGTCCCTTCCCACAAGTTTTGTTGCTGTCTCTGTCCCTGTCCTGCCCCATTCTTGTAAGCTCTGCCTTAACCGCACAAAACTCGAACACTTATGATTTTAAAGTGTTTGAGGCTTGTGCAGATGAGAACAGAGCTTTCAGGAATGGAGCAGGGACAGGAAAAGAAGTTGCTGGGACAGGACAGGAAAAATTAGTCCCTGTGTCATTCTCTATCTTGCATTCTTGCTTAGAATTGGCAGTCAAATTTTGGGCCCCTTTTACAAAGCTGCGGAAGCAATGCTGCCATTGTAAATGCACTGAAGTCCATAGGAATTGAATAGGCTTCGGTGCACTTACCTCAACAGCATCGCTATGACGGCTTTGTAAAAGGGGCCCTTTATCTCTTTCTCAAATAATCACTACACTAGGAGTGCATTGTGACAGCAATTTAAGTTTTAAACAGATCAGTCATGTTGTCATAGTTTGTTTCTATCATTTACGAATGCTGTGTCAGTTAAAGCCCATTTTGACTTGAAGAAAATCTCATAAAACTTTTTCACACTTTAATTGTTAGTAGATTGGATTATTATAATTCTTTTTTTGTCAGGATCTAGTAAAACTAGCATTTGCAGCTGATGCAGAATATTACTGGAGCCAATAGCATATTATTCCAGTTCTTTACCACCTGCATTGGTTACCAATTTCCAATTGTATTGACTTTAAGTTTTATGTTTGGTTTTTAAAATTTTGAATTTGAATCAACCTGAATATTTGTCACAAATCTTATTAAGTATGTTTTTTTTAAGGTTGTAGCACTCTTTTCAAAGAAATCTGCCTCAGTTACCTGGTCTACAGGAAGTTAGACTGTTATCTATTAGAAAAAGAGAACGTTTTCTTATGCAAGCTCAGCACTTTGGAATCTTTAGCTGGACAATTTTTCTCTTGATCTTTCTTATTATGCTTTTCAGAAATTGGTAAAAAGAATTATCTTTCAGCAATACAGTAGAATCTTAGTTATCCAGTATCCTTGAGGAAAGGCCTCGCCAGTTGCTGCGAGCAACCTGTTTTGAGGCTGCTTCCTACTGACTGGCTACACTTGGGTAAGGAAGGGAGAGAAGGAGGGAAGGAGCAAGGGAGCTTGCAGCTCTGAATCACCGCCTGCTTCTGCCACTTCGGGGCTGGAGGGAGGGAGAATTTTTGGCTCAGGACACTGCCGCTGGTACTTCAAGGGACTTTTTTTTTTACATAGGTGATTTTTTTGCCGGCTGTATAAGAGTCCTGGTTAGTCGAGACTACTGTATTATGTGAATGTTTAGAACATTTTATTATTATTGTAAAAATTGTGGTCAAGTTTAGGTTATATTACTTGATGATGCTGTTGTCATTTTATGATTTGATTAGAGATTGTTTTGTACACTACCTAATACCTATGTCAGTGGTAGTATATCAAGCTGGTCCAATTGGGGGAATAGCAAATATCACCATAAAGCTGGTGGTAATGTCTGCTGTATACATATATGTAATGTAATGTAATTTATTTCTTATATACCGCTACATCCGTTAGGTTCTAAGCGGTTTACAGAGAATATACATTAAGATTAGAAATAAGAAAGGTACTTGAAAAATTCCCTTACTGTCCCGAAGGCTCACAATCTAACTATACATATATTCAGCACAATTTCCTATCTTTACAGTCAATATATAGATTTTTTTTTTTTTAGGCAGCAGTTAGTATTTTTTTTTTTTTAATGCAATCACTGTCATTATTGACTATTGACTCAACCAAGATTTTGTGTTTTGCTCCTTCCTGTGTGGAGTTTTAGGATTTCAGAGATGTCCATGGAAGCAGCAATAGAAAAGTTCCCCACTAGAATCTTCTGATTTTGTCTGAGGATTACATTTTAAACTTTCTTAACTTTTCTTTTGAATGTCAGTTTCCTAATCCCGAGAGTTGCATCTTTGATATTGCAGAATTACTTTTTATTTTAATTATAAATTGCTTTGTTATCCAGGGGTAAAGGAGGCATATCTGATAACAAATACAAATCCTATGCATGCTGTAAGAGACATTGTAGTACTTAATAATGCTGCTCATTCTCCATTTTGCCAATTGCTGTTATTGATTTTCCTTTACATTCCACATCTCATTCGTTCAATCAACGATCCAGAGCATCCTCTTAGTTTGGAAGAATTAAATGTTGTTGAACAAGTTAGAGTAAAAGTAAGTTGTGTGTGTTTTACTTTCTTAACTTCAGTTTCTAAAGACCTCAATTCCCTAATGGATGTAAGTTTATGTGGTATGTAGTATAATATACTTGGGGCACCAAAAGATTGTGGTATTCAACAATAGTAAAGTGAGAAATTAGAAGGTAGTTGATGTAATTGAATGCTCCCCTGTTAGTCGTTTTCTGTTTCGCTGAGGATAAAAGGACGTGTCTTTCTTGTGCAATTTGGCAGGTGAATGATGATGAAAGTACAGTGGCAGTGGAGTTCACTCCCACGATTCCTCACTGCAGTATGGCTACACTAATTGGCCTCTCTATAAAAGTGAAACTGCTACGATCTCTGCCGGAAAGATTTAAGGTGAGAGGGTTCTAAACAGCAGAATCTGCCTTTTTATAATGTCAGTCATTCTGTTGCATCCTGCATATATTTTGTATATGCAGGATGCAACATCCTTGCTCCCACCGTCTCTATCAGCCGATGCCCTCGCAAATTTCTTTAATGAAAAGGTTACCACCCTAAGATCCTCCTTCCCACCCACAGTCTCCTACAATTCCCTGACCTCTACTGACCTCAACCCTACCTTACCTACATCCACCCCCATTCCCGCCGACAGATCTTGGACCGTCTTCGAGCCTGTTTCCGAATCGCAAGTCTCCAAACTCTGCCTCAAACTAAAAACCTGCAAGTGCACTCTGGATCCTTTCCCCTCCTATCTATTCGAGAATATCCCTACACAGGCCATCGCTTCCCTCACCGAACTCATAAACTCTGCCCTAACATCGGGCCTTTTCTCCCCCAACATGGGACACATTTCATTGACTCCTCTACTGAAAAAGGCCGAACTTGACCCCTCCATGCCATCAAACTACCGCCCTATAGCAAATATCCCTCTCCTAACCAAGTTATTAGAATCCATCATATCCACCCAACTCTCATCCTACCTAGAAAGATTCTCTATTCTCCTACCCCACCAATTCGGCTTCAGACCTAACTTTAGCACCGAATCCCTCTTGGCCTCACTAATCTCTAAGATGCAAAATCTCCATTCTCGCAACAAATTTGCTGTTCTCCTACAATTCGACCTCTCCGCAGCCTTCGACGTCGTCCACCACGACATCCTAATCTTCCAACTCTCCGAAATAGGCATAAGCTCCACAGTCCTAGATTGGTTCTCGAAATTCCTACGCTTCCGCTCCTACACCGTTAACACAAACGGTACCTCTTCCCCCCCCTGGAATCCGAAATGTGGAGTCCCGCAAGGCTCACCCCTCTCCCCTATCCTTTTCAACATCTACATGTCCTCTCTGAAACTCCTCCATCTATCCCCCCTAGAAACTCTCTACTCCTACGCTGATGACATCCTCATCCTCCTCGAGACCGACTCGAACCTCTCAAACCTTGCTGATAACATATCCACATGTATAACGAATCTCCAATCCTGGGCCCAATCTGTACAAATGAAACTGAATGAGTCCAAAACAAAACTACTTTGGCTCGGCCCAATTTTAGATCATTTACCCACCTCCATCCCACTACCATCCGGCCCCACTCTTCAGCTTGAGTTTTCAAGCAAAGTCCTAGGCATCGTCATAGACTCCTCTCTCTCCTTCAATGATCACCTCAACTCCCTGGTAAAAAAATGCTTCTTTAGCCTTCATATGCTGAGGAGAGTGAGATCCTGCTTTCATCATTCTCACTTCGCCGTCCTCGTACAGTCTATCATCCTTTCTAGACTGGACTACTGTAACTCCATCTACATAAGCCTAACTAAGAAAAACCTCCATAGACTTCAGCTAATTCAGAACGCCGCGGCCAAGCTTATTTTCGCAAAAGGCAAGTTCGATCACGTCTCCCCACTCCTCTCCAAGCTTCACTGGCTCCCAGTATACTCCAGAGTCCTCTATAAATGTGCCTGCTTAGCCTTCAAGATCCTACATGGCGTCCTTCCTCCCGTTATCCCACTCTTTTGGAACTCCTCAAACCCACACCCCACTAGACCCTCACAAAAACTGAAACTGTCTTTCCCCTCTATAAAAGGTATATCCCGCGCAGGAAAACTTGGAACATCCCTCCCCTTTAGAACCACAGAACTCTGGAACAACCTCTCACCCCCGCTCAGAAATTCAAGCTCCTTCCAATCCTTCCGCAAACACTTGAAAACTTGGCTCTTTTCAAAAATCTAATTACCTCCCGTTCTCTAGCATCCGGTCCCTCTCTATCTTCTTAGTCCCTCTCCTTTATCCCTTCATTGTAGTTCCTTTCCTCTTAACTTCTGTAAACCGTGCCGAGCTCTGCACTTGCGGAGATGGCGCGGTATACAAACCTAAGATTTAGTTTAGTTTAGTTTAGTTTAGTTTAGTGCACAGGCCTAGGAGATAGGAATACCCTTATGATTAATCGGGCCTAGGCAAGGTTCCATTTTTTTTTTTTTTTTCTTTTTGTTTGATGGCCTTGGATGAACCTTCAATCTTTGGTACCACAGCATTGTGTTTGATGAAGGCAAACTATTATTGATGTATAGTAAAGCAAATGAATGAATATAAACTTATTGATTTGTAATAGAATAAAAAAAGTCCTTCAGTCCTGTAGCAGTTTTTGTTTGCAATCCCTTCAGATTAGCTAATATTTAGGTGACTTGGTTATGGCCACAAAGAAAATGTGAAAGTTACTTTTTTCTGCAGAGATTAACTGTAGTCTTGATTTCAGGTGGATGTTCATATAACACCAGGGACACATGCTTCAGAACATGCAGGTAAGCATATCAAGGACACCAGTACATGGACCAATAGCAGTTTTGACTCGGTCAGAGTGGTCAAGTCTGGTGTGTAGTACAATATAGGCAACTAATTGAATTATAGTGAGCATAGTGAAAATATTGTCAGAATAAAATTGAGTAATCCCATCACAGTTCTGATTTGGTGAGTTGAAGGATGCACTTACATTTGTGTGTTGAAGGGTACTCGTCAAAGGGACTTTTTTTTTTAGGAGATCCTAGCAGGAGGATGGAAACAAAACATGTCTGTTGATGTATTATGTTGGACAAGAGTAGTTGGGAGCTAAGGCCGATGCAGGACGATACAATGAAACCTTCTGCTCAATGTGTGGCGGTGGCCAAAAAAGCAAACAGGATGCTAGGAATTACAGTGGTGCCTCGCACAGCGAACGCCTCGCACAGCGAACGCTGCGCACAACGAACTTTATGTCTTGATTCGTACAACGGACTTCGTTTCACACAACGAAGTCCGGGGTTCCTGCGGGGTTGGATCGCAGCGGGGTTGGTCGAGCCGCGAGGGTAGTCTCCTTCTCCTTACCTGCCCTGTCGCAGCACACAGCCGAACGGAAATCTTCCCGATGTCAGCGCTGACGTCGGAGGGAGGGCTTAAGCAAAGCCCTCCCTTCCTCCGACGTCAGCGCTGACATCAGGAAGACTTCCGTTCGGCTGTGTGCGGCTGCGGCAGGGCAGGTAGGAAGAAGGCAATGGCGAACGAAAGACGGGGGAGGGGGCGGTCCGCCCCGAAGAATGTGCACAGCTGGTCAGGTCCCCCGATCGACCGACAACAGGCCCGGCCGACAAACCTCCCTGCCCTGTAGCCGCGAATCTAAATTACCTCTTACAGCAGCTTCAATACTCCAGCTGCTGTAAGAAGGTAATTTAGATTCGCGGCTACAGGACAGGGAGATTTGTCCGACCGGGCCTGTTCTGTTGTCGGTCGGGTGCAAAAGCGCCACAAAGGTGGAGGCAGGGAGGGAGGAAAGGTGGAGTGGAGAAGAAAAGACGCTTAAGGGGGGAGAAGGCCGCTGAAAGCACATGTTGGAGCAGGGGATGAGAGGGAGGGAGAGAAGGGGAAATATTGGACAAGGGCAGAAGGGATGCTAAATCATAGGGTGACAGGCAGAGAGAACAACAGGAAAAAGAGTGGAAGCAATCTTGAACCCTGAGGGTGAGGGCAGAGAGAGGTGGTGAGATGATTGATCATGGGGAGAGGGACAAAAGGGAATAGAGATGGGATAGGAAGATAGTGGAAGTAAAAGGACAGGGAGATGTATGTTTTTAGATGTATCTAAATAAAAATAATAACAAAAAATTTATCTTTTTTATGTCATCTTAGCATATTTTATGCTGCAGAACGAATTATTTTTTTTTACATGTATTCCTATGGGAAAACGCGTTTCACATAACGAACGTTTCACATAACAAACTTGCTCCTGGAACCAATTAAGTTCGTTGTGTGAGGCACCACTGTATTAGAAAAGGGGTGGTTAACAAGACTAAGAATGTCATGCCTTGAACTGAAAGGTAGTGGCGGAATAGAAGACATTAATGTAATGTAATAATGCCCCTTTATCACTTCATGGTGTGATCTCATCTAGAGTATTGCGTTTAATTTTGGTCTCCTTATCTCAAGAAAGATATAGCGGCGCTAGAAAAGGTTCAAAGAAGAGCAACCAAGATGGTAAAGGGAATGGAACTCCTCTCGTATGAGTAAAGACTAAAATGGTTAGGGCTCTTCAGCTTGGAAAAGAGACGGCTGAGGGGAGATATGATTGAAGTCTACAAAATCCTGAGTGGAGTAGAACGGGTACAAGTGGATCGATTTTTCATTCCGTCAAAAATTACAAAGACTAGGGGACGCTCGATGAAGTTACAAAGAAATACTTTTAAAACTAATAGGAGGAAATTTTTTTTCACTCAGAAACATAGAAACATAGAAGATGACAGCAGAAAAGGGCTACAGCCCATCAAGTCTGCCCACTCTGCTTACCCACCCCCTGTCTATGCCCTAATGACCCAATTTCCTTATCTTGACCCTCGTAGGGATCCCACATGGGTATCCCATTTATTCTTAAAGTCTGGCACGCTGTCTGCCTCGATCACCTGCACTGGAAGCTTGTTCCAATGATCAACCACTCTCTCTGTGAAGAAATACTTTCTGGTGTCGCCATGAAATTTTCCGCCCCTGAGTTTGAGCGGGTGCCCTTTTGTGGCCGAGGGTCCCTTGAGAAAGAAAATATCATCTTCCACTTCGACACGTCCCGTGAGGTACTTAAATGTTTCGATCATGTCTCCCCTCTTCCTACGTTCCTCAAGAGTGTAGAGCTGCAATTTGTTCAGTCTCTCTTCGTACGAGAGACCCTTGAGCCCCGAGATCATCCTGGTGGCTGTCCGTTGAACCGATTCAATTCTGCGCACATCTTTACTGTAATGTGGCCTCCAGAATTGCACACAGTACTCCAGATGAAGTCTCACCATGGCCCTGTACAACGGCATTATGACTTCAGGCTTTCGGCTGACGAAACTTCTATTGATACAACCCAATATCTGCCTTGCCTTAGATGAAGCCTTCTCCACTTGATTGGCAGTTTTCATGTCTGCACTGATGATTACTCCTAAATCTCGTTCTGCTGAAGTCCTAGTTAAAGTTTCTCCGTTCAAGAAGTACATCCTGCATGGATTTCCGCTTCCGAGGTGCATGACCTTACATTTCTTAGCATTGAAGCCTAGCTGCCAGGTTGAGGACCAACTTTCCAATGTAAGCAGGTCCTGCGCCATATAATTCTGTAAATTGCATTCACTTACTATATTACATAGTTTGGCGTCATCGGCGAATAGTGTTATTTTACCTTGAAGCCCTTGAGTCAGATCCCCTATGAATATGTTGAAAAGGAGTGGACCCAGGACCGAGCCCTGCGGCACTCCACTGGTCACCTCCGAGAATAGGTAAGCTCTGGAACGCATTGCCAGAGGTTGTGGTAAGAGCGGATAGCATAGCTGGTTTTAAGAAAGGTTTGGACAAGTTCCTGGAGGAAAAGTCCATAGTCTGTTATTGAGAGAGACATGGAGGAAGCATGGAATATTGCTACTCCTTGGGTTTGGCCAGGTATTTGTGACCTGGATTGGCCACCGTGAGAACGGGCTAATGGGCTTGATGGACCATTGGTCTGACCCAGTAAGGCTGTTCTTATGTTCATCTGTCCTTTGGATGCCCAGTCTTCCTGCATTTTTTCACAATCTGCATGCATTTTAACAACTTTGAAGTTTAGTGTCATCTGCAAATTTAATCACCTCACTTGTTCCAATTTCCAGTACAGTTCCCTTGGCACTCCACTATTCACCCTCCTCAATCGAAAAAAAATGGCCATATAACCCTACCCTCTGTTATCTGTCCAATAACCAGTTCCTAATTCACAAGGCTCCTATCCTTTTCTCAGGAGTCTCTCATGAAGAACTTTTTCAAAAGCTTTCTGAAAGTTTAGATATACTATGTCAACTGGCTCTCCTTTATCCACATGTTTATTCACACATTCAAAGAAATGCAGCAGATTGGTGAGGCAAGATCTCTCTTGGCTGAACCCATGCTGATTTTGTGCCATTAAAGAACGTTTTCCATAATTTTATTCTTTACCGCAGTTTATCGCTGTTCTCCGTTCTTATGTAATTCTCTAGTCAGACAAATGGTCCATTTAGCCCGTCCTGATGGTGGCCAATCCAGGTCACAAGTACCTGGCAAAACCCATATAGTAGCAACATTCCATGCTATTGATCCAAGACAAGCTGTGGCTTTCCCCATGTCTGTCTCCAAAGCAGACTATGGGCTTTTCCTCCATGAACTTGTCCAAACCTTTTTTAAAAACCAGCTACAATAACTGCTCTTACCACAAGCTCTGAAACACATTGCCGGAGGATAACTATTCTCTAGTTTTTTCTTCTTTCCTGACGTACGTTGTTGTCATCAGTTTCATGTTCCATAATTCTCCAGTCCTACAAAACCCAAATGTGTATATTATCAGAAGAGAAGGACTGCCCAGTAAGGAGGAGGAGAATCAAACACCCATACCCTTGAAGAAAGAAGGTAAACTAGTGTGGAGTGGGATGTGCATGGCTCCTTCCTCTTCCTTCTCCTCCTCATGAGCTCATAGTGGGCTCTGAGTCAGGCAATCCCTTCTCCTGCAGTAAACTCTTGGGCTCAAACTGCAGGTTTGGGGAGGGACAAGGTTGGCTCTTTTATGACACAGCCGGGGAGCATGGGGGGTGATAGTGACAGTGGCCCTATACCCCCTTTTGAAGGCCTAAGTGTGAATAAAGTACCGGCAGCCTCAAGTAGCAATTACTAGTCAGATATTACAGAATGAGATTTGAACCGCCAGCACCATATATTTTGCCACGCCTTATACAAAGGAGCTACTTGTGTGTCAACTTTATCAATATTTCACCATTTTTAGTCCCTATGACTTATACTAAGGAGCTACGTATAACCCAGAAATTACTTAGTAGCTTCTTTGCTTGCCTCCTAAGCCTTGTACTTTTAAGAGTAAATGACCAATTTGCATATACCTGTTCCACTCCTCCCATTAATGTTTAGACTTGTATCTTATCCCTCCTCTCCATCTTTTTCTTAAGATGAAGGGTCCTAACCTCTTTAGCCTCTTATTTGTTTTTTCCATCTCCTTATTTTAGTTTCCATTCTCACTACGTCTTCTAATTCTATCTTTAAGACAGTAGTCTCAAACTCAAACCCTTTGCAGGGCCACATTTAGAATTTGTAGGTACTTGGAAGGCCTCAAAAAAAATAGTTAATGTCTTATTAAAGAAGTGATAATTTTGCATGAGGTAAAACTCTTTATAGTTTATAAATACAGTGGTACCTCGGTTTACGAGTGTACCGGTTTGCGAGTGTTTTGCAAGATGAGCAAAACATTCGCAAAATTGGCACCTCGGAAACCGAGCGAGCCTCGATTTGCGAGCGCCCCCCCCTGCTAACCGGCACCCCCCCGGCCATCGGGCACCCCCCCCCCCCGCCGCGACCTGAGGTCCCCCAACCCACCCGAACCCTCTTCTTACTTCAGTGTAGCCTCCGCACCGGCACTGGCACCAGCAAGCCCTGCCGGTGCCCGAAGATCTGCCTTCTGTGCTGGGTCTTGAGCATGTGCGCATGCTCAGAACTCTCAGGCCTTGAGCATGCGCACATGCTCAAGACCCAGCATAGGAGGCAGATCTTCGGGCACCGGCAGGACTTGCTGGTGCTAGTGCCGGTGCTGGTGCGGAGGCTACACTGAAGTAAGAAGAGGGTTCGGGTGGGTTGGGGGACCTCAGGTCGCGGCGGGGGGGATGCCCGATGGTGGCGGGGGGTGCCGGATCGCGGAGGGGGAGAGGGTGTCGGTTCGCGGGGGGGGCTTTCAGGGGGAGCAATGCCGGTTCTCGTGGGGTGGAAGCAGCACTGCTGGTCTCGGGGGGGGGGAGGTGGAGGGTGGGAACCTATCAAACAAGTTTCCATTATTTCCTATGGGGAAACTCGCTTGATAAACGAGCATTTTGGATTATGAGCATGCTCCTGGAACAGATTATGCTTGTAATCCAAGGTATCACTGTACTTCCTTTTGGCTAAGTCTTAATAATAATATTGTAATTTATAGCTAAAGAGACATATGATCAAGAAACTGTTTTATTTTACTTTTGTAATTATGATAAACATACCGAAGGCCTCAAAATAGTACCTGGCAGGCTGCATGTGACACCTGGGCCGCGAGTTTGAGACTACTGCTTTAAGATATGGTGACCAGAATTGCACACAGTACTCAAGGTGCAGTCACAACTTGGAGCATTATAAAGGCGTTATAATATTCTCTGTTTTATTCTCTATGCCTTCATTAATTCCTAAAATTCTCTGCTTTCTTGGTTATTGCTGTATACTGACCAAAGGATTTCAATGTACTATCCACCATGACATCTAGATCCTTTTTCTAGATAATGACTCCTAATATAAAACCTTGCATCCTTTAGCTATAATTTGGGTTGCATTACTTTTGCACTTGTCCACATTAAATTTTAACTATCTTCTGGATGCCCAGTTTTACAACATCCATCTTCAAGTTCTTGTGAGGGTAGGTCTAAAGAATTCAGTGGACTGAATTCTTTTTTTGTTTTGTTTGTTTAAAGCAGGTGGGATGGGATTGACCACCTTAGGCAGTGATCTACTCTTTTTTTTTTTTCTCCCTTTCACCTCACCACCTCAGGGATTTTTAGCTGATAGAATGGAGCCCTTCAAGAGTGAACGCCATTAGTTTCATTCTTAGCTACCAAGTTTAATCCTTTAATTGACATTGTTGCTCAGAAGCAACATAATGTTTCTATGGTTCTTATGGGAGATCTGCATCTCCAAATGTCTGTTACTTGGCAGTGTTGCTCTCGTTCAACATCAAGTTACATAAAGCAGCCGTTTCACCATCTGCCAGTTAAAGGGTTAACAAACCTGGCAGGAAAAGCCTTTTTTCCATCTTAACAGAATGAATTAAAAAAACAACAACACAATTTAACAGTAATGGTAGGCTGTTGTACCATTTTGTCTATTTCCTTTGCTCATTGCAGTACACCAGCCTCTGTGCTTATCCCATGTATCGCCCCCATGACACATCTGTACCTTATTGGCATGACATCTATTCAGAAGTTTTATGTTGGTGTTTGAGTCAAAAGGTTTCATTCCCCCAGGGTTGTGATATGGGAGAGGATGTAATCTCTGATCACTATCTCTGGTAACAGTTTTTTGTGTGATGAAAGGTCAGGATCATACATCAGTTTTGGAAGCTCAAACTAGATTGTCACAAGGGTCTTCTTTGTCAGCTTCCCTGTTAAATATCTTTCTAAAGCCATTTATATGTTTTGTTGGGTATCTTGGGACTATCCTATAGTATTTTATGCTGTAGCCCTTTTCTGCCGTCATCTTCTATGTTTCTATATCTGGGTTTTCTTCAAAACTGAACAGCTGTATGCCAAGACTTTAAATTTACTAAGCATGTCTTTAAAATGGTAAATCAATGGATGAAAGCTAATCGACTGAAACTTAATATGAGCAAGACACAAATTATGATTCTGTCAAGTCATCCATTATCTTTCCTGAGTTCTAGGAGATTGATGGGGAAAAGATTCAGTTTGTATTTAAGATTAAAATGTTAGGAGTGATACTTTATTCACCTGATCACGCATGGTAAGTGCTGAATCCAAGTAATCAAAACAATCTTTCAAAAATTAACATTTGTAAGGAGAATGAAGGCAATGTTGACAGGAGATCATTTTTGTAGAGATATGCAGAGTACCATCATACCTCTCTTTGATTACTGCAATGGATTATTAATAGGTATACCGAAATATTATATGAAGTCCTTACAGATTATGCAGAATGTGATAGCTCGGGTATGACCACATCACACTGGCGTTGCAAATGTTGCATTGGCTTCCTATTGAATTTAGAATTTGTTAGATGATAACATCACTGTTTAATAACAAAATATGATGTCCCCTTTAGGCGTAGCTTCTTTCCATCTACATCATTTTGCCTGCCCATTATGTTCTTCGACAGCCACTTTGTTGGATGTATCATCTCATAAATTGATCCACCTTGAAGAACATAGGGCTTCAATTTTTTATGTAGTGGGTCCAATACTTTGGTCTGAGCACTGCACGATATGAAAGAGTTTTTAAGCTTGCACTAAAAACTCTATTGTTTCATTAGGCATATCATTTGTTATGAGCATGGACGATAGCAAAAGTTTCAATACTGACAGTCTCATAGGTTATGATTTTCGTATATGTGTGATGAGTCCTGTGAGTTTGTGTACTGAAATATGTTGAATTGTGATCTGCCTAGAATGCGTAGCGTGGTTTTTAGTGCCAGCCACAACGGTAACAGCTCAGACACTCATAGAAATTCTGTGAGCATCGGAACTGTTACCGCCACTGCCAGCACTAAAAACTGCACTATGCTTTTGTAAAAGGTGGGATAAGTAAAGATACATAAATACCTTATTTTTAAAATTACTTGAATAATTTCTGAAGAACCTCCTTGTGTCCTATGTCGCTGGTCACTCACCTCTAGTGATTTGACTTGAACAGACAGGCCCTGATTTTGCAAAGTGCCGTCCCAATTTTAGGCAGCTGTAGACGTTCTACAACTGTCTAATCAACCAATCGGGATGCACGTTTAAAAAAAAAATGCTCCCCAGGCAGGCCGCCTATATTGAAGGCGCCTCCGGGAGCCTAGGGAGGCCCGCAAGACGCCTAAGCTCGCCTAAGGGCCTTAGGCGAACCTAGGCGGCCCTACGCTTCTCCCTAGTAGAGGAAGAGACGCTTAAAATGTAGGCCAGCAAAATGCTGGTTTACATTGTAAGTAGACATGGCCGCTATACTTATCGCAGCAAGGGATCTCCTTGCCGCAATAAGTATAACGCCCGCGGCCGCCTGTCTGATCACCGGCACTGTCCTATGAGCCTGCTGTCCTACGGTGCCTACGAGCCTGGGCCAATCACACCTTAGGGTTAGTGGGGATGGGCGGACCCGCTATGCCTAAAGCCTGATTGGTCCAGGCTTCTAGAGCCTGGGCCAATCAGACCTTAGACTTAGCGGGGATGGGCCGGGAAGGGGCGGGCCCGTCTCATTTCAACGAGGTGAGCCTATCGGCTGGACGGTAGCAAGACCCGTCCAGCCGACCAACATTTAAAGGTTAGTTGGGGAGGGAGGTTAGTTGGGGGGGAGGTCGTTAGCATGGGGGGTCCAGAGGGGGTCCGGCTTTCCGGCAGGAGGAGTTGTGCACCCTCCTGCTGGCGATTACGAGTTTGGGGGGGTGTTTCGGCAGGAGGAGTTGAGCACCCTCCTGCTGGCGTTTGGACAGGCGGCCGCTATACTTATCCCTTGCTGCGATAAGTGTAGCGGCCGCGTCTACTCATTAACCTGATTCTCTAACAGGCATCTGTAACATGGACGCCGGTTACAGAATCGGGGTTAGTGTAGGCCCGATTCTGTATAGGACACCTCTCCCGGGGGTCCTATACAGAATCAGGGCCACAATGTCTACCCCTTCATGGTACTGAAATGCATATCGCTATTTTAGATTTAAGTTAATTTAATTTAATTAGTGTTTTTTTAAACTTTCCCTTTCAGTAAATAAACAGCTCGCAGACAAGGAACGAGTTGCAGCTGCTTTAGAGAACTCTCACCTATTAGAAGTTGTCAACCAGTGTTTGTCTGCTCGATCCTAATGAAGTGGATGGGTGTTGGTCTTTTCTTTAAGGGATGGATTTTTGTTTCTCTTTGTAAGTGATGACAGTTAATATTATGTACTTGCGATTATGCATTTTTAAAATCTGCATTTAAAAATCTGATGTGCTTATTGTTAATATTACGACATTTGTAGAAGACAACCTGCAAGACAGACAGCATCAAAGTGCGTCTGAAATAAAATTTCTGTAATTTAAATAATGTGATCTGAATCTGACTTTCTGATCTGTATTTTATATATTTGTGCTTGCCATATAGTTTTGTGCAAGAACTGTATTTTATTTATTAATTTCTTGATTAGCTTTACTGAAAAATCTGCTCAAGACGGTGTACAAGCACATAAATAACATGCAAACAAGTTAAACAATATATAGCTATGCCTCATATAAAATAAAAAATTGTTGGAAAACATATATGTGACTCCACAAACCACATCTATTTGGCTTTTTGTATTTGATTGACCCTCCCAAATAATAATTTCATTATCTACTCTACAGGCTCACTAACAGAGGTGCAATTTACATTCAGTGCACAGTGTAATAGAAGATTCAGTTGTATACCACATATTCAGATCCTGCAGTATGGCAATGGAATACAAAACTCAGGATTTATATCTATGTTGCCATCAGATGTTACAAAGTGTGTCATTTCGCTGCATACAGAATGCCACAAAGAATTTCCTGAATGCCTAGTTTAAATGTTGCAGGTTCTACTGCATATGTTTGGTCTGGAAAAAATGAATTTTCCCATCTAGGTACCAACCAAGACTAACTCTGATAGCGGAGAACATGCTCAGGATGGATGGTGTGTAGCCGTAGGTAGGAAAAATTGGATCCTTTTAGAGGTAGTGATTTCTTGTACAACCCCATTCTATTCCTGAACTCTCAGGTAGTCAATCCCTTCTTGTGAAAACTCTTGTAGGAAGCTTCATTTGCATACTTTTGCTCCTCCTCTCTTACCTGCCCTCAGTTGTCTTCCTGCAAGCGAGACAGTAGGAGTTTGTCTTATCTGCTCATGTTTCTTTTGCTTTAAATTGCTGCTAATTTTGCGTGGATTATTTTCATGCTGCAGAGGACCCCCTTGGGGGACAACTCTGGCTGCAGGAGACCACACACTCTGAGGTAGAGGGTCTGCTTCTAAGGAGGTTGGCTGCTTTGCAGTGCACCCCTTAGCCTGCTGTCACAGATTGGGAGCTCAGGGACAGTTCCCTTGGGAGCATAGCTCGCCCCAGGTTCGTCCGCTAGTGGTTTTGAGTGCAGGCTGCATAGCTCCATGGCGGTTTATTGAGAGTTGGGGCCGACTGCGTTCCACCACCAACACCCCCCACCCCCACCCCCGTTTTTGCCTGCAGGCACCAGAGGGGGGTCAAGGTCTCCGGCTGGGATTGACCTGAGAGGCAGTCTGAAGAAACGGGCAGTCCAATTTCCAGGTTTGTTGAGGCAGAGGATCTCCATATAAGCTGTTTCAGCTTTTGGCTCCCAGCACACAGCATGGCACAGTGAGTAACAGGCAAACAGCCTGAAAGACGGTTTTTTTTTGGGGGGGGAGGTTTCATGGTTAGTCCTAGGTCCCCCCAACATGATTTCTAAAATTGCTGTTTTTTATTTTTCGTTGTGGCTTCCTTGGGCTGTTTTTGGTTCTAAAATTGCTGCCATGGTAGCCATCTTGGAATTCCTGATTTAAAATAAAAAGCTTATTTCTGCCTTAAAGCAGCCAAGTTGAACCCATGGCTAGCCCAAATGATACTCGAGGCCCCCACTTACCTTGCCTTCAGAAAACTACTCAAAACTTACCTATTCAGCAAACACGACCCTTAATTATCCCCTCACCCCACATAACACCTGCCCACCCCTGCTCCCCTCCTTCTTCACTAGACCTTACCTTCTTTCCCTTTTTTCCTACTCTCTACTTCCCTTGTCTAGTTCGATCAAAGCTGCCATTTCTGATAAATTGTTGTAAATCTACCCTTCATTGCAAACTGTTGTAAATTTGCTAATTGATGTAAACCGCCTAGAACTCGCTGGGTATGGCGGTATATAAGAATAAAGTTATTATTATTATTATTAAAAAACCTTGTTTGTGTTCAAAAACAGGTGGGATTGACTCCTCAGGGCAGGATATTTCGGATTCATACCAAATTTGCAGCAGATGACGACCTGAGGAGCATCCATGTTCCACATGCCACACAGCATGTGAGGGGAGGCAGGAGGCCTCTACTTTAGCCCCCCCTCCCCATTTCTTTGGGGGGTTCTGGGTCCCAGTCTACCTGAAGGAAGTTGCAAAAGTCCGCCGGGGTCCCCTCTGAATTTGTTAATATGATGTTTCAGGCCTATCTGATTAACAAGGGCCCCATGAATCCATCTGGTATGGCAGCCCTACTAGCACCGGGGCTTTCCTCTCCAAGAGTGCAAGCTCCCAGCAATAGTTCAACGTGTAGTCGGGGGGACAGTCCACTTGTGGACGACTCGGATGATCAGGATTCCATTTCTATGCCTTTACTTTCCCTAACAGGAACTTCTACAGTGGGTGATGATGCTGTAGCCACAGGGTTGCAGGACCCAGATCTGGATGACACTCTGGATCGTATGGAGGACCCCACTGTGCGTGGACTGTTCAAGCTATCAACTCCAATAGGGTTTATTTTGGAATCCCTCCAGAAGTTAGACATTCCTCTGCTACTCGGTCCTACTTACATACTTTTATGAAGTCTTATGTGATTGATGTGGCAGCCAAGCAGTATTCTGTTTTTGGGTTTTCCGTACTGGCAGCTGGCTCATCAGTTTCACCCTATCTTTACAGGACTGCTCTGTTATTTCCCACTTGACCAGGATTAGAGTGGGATTGTACAAGAATGAAATATTAGATTCTTACCTTTGCTAATCTTCTTTCTTGTAAATCTGCACTCTGTTCCTGGAACTCACCCTGGGAGTTGCTGAATGGCTGCCTTGATAAGTACTGGTAAGCTGGACTTATGGTTTCTTGACCAGCCTTTCTGAGAGTACCATCCGCACTTTGCCTTAGGGGTCCTTAGTTGTGATGTCCCCCCTCTGTTAGTACAGGCTGCATCCCCTTATAGCACAGTTCTTTCAGGTTTGTTCTGGAATTTCATGTTATGAGCAGATTAGACTTATTTGTTGGGAGTTTCCCCATACCCCTCCCTTTTGTCTGTATCCTCTACAGGCGACTAGAATTCTTCCTTCTGTTGATATCCCCTCAGATCAAGTACTTTCTTGGTTTCATTCCTTTTTTGACAATCGCTCTTCCACTGTTGTCTTCAATAATACTACTTCTGAAAGTTTTTCAGCTCCATATGGAATTCCGCAGGGATCGATTCTCTCTCCTCTTTTATTTAATATTTTTTCTTGCACCCCTCATGACCCTCTGTCAATCTATTGGTTGTACCGTATTCGCTTATGCGGATGACATACAGCTTCTACATTTCTTGGATCCCAACAGTTCCCTTGAAATATCTGCTATTAATACAAAACTTGAACAGATTCATCACTGGCTTGAATTAAATAGATTGGCCCTAAACATCGATAAAACAAACGTTATGCTCTTTCCTTGGAAAGACAGTTGTACTCTTTCTTTCCCAATCACCATTAATGGCATTTCTTTGAAATTGATTCATAAGATTAGGATTCTCTGAATTATTTTTGATGAAAAACTAACCTACCACGATCATGTTAGTTATGTTGTAAAATCTACTTTTTACAGGCTCAGTCAAATTCGTTCAATGGCAAAATTTTTATGCCCAAAATCCTTGAATATATTGGTTCACTCTTTGGTTATTTCCAAGATCGACTACTGTAATGCCTTATTTAAAGGAGTAGCTCAAAAAGAAATCAAACGTTTACAAATTATTCAAAATGCCTCAATCAAGCTTATTGAGAAAGCTAAGAAATTTGATCATGTTACTCCTTTACTTGAGAAAGCACATTGGTTACCAGTTGCTTATCGAATAATGTATAAATTATGTTTGCTCACTCTCAAATCCATACTATTCAAAACCCCATCATTTATTCATAAAGTTTTAATTCCTTATACTACTTCAAGAGTATTACGGTCAACAGAACAATATCTATTGATTGTTCCTTCTTTAAAAGTTATTAGTACACAACGTCATTCTATTTTCTCGGTTATGGCTCCCCAAGCTTGGAATGCCCTGCCAATTTACCTAAGAGAAGAAAGAGTTCTAGACAAATTTAAGAGCAAACTTAAGGGCTTCCTTTTTAAAGACGCTTTCAGTGATTAACTGAATTCCTTTATGTTTCTAATCTCTCCTTAAATTACAATAAATTTCTTCCCCTTTTCCCAATGTGTTATTAACCTTAATTGTTTCTTTTATATTCAATTGTATTTCTTCCCGTAACTTTCCCATTACTTGATCTTGTATGTAAAAATAGTCTTGTTAGTTATGTTTAGTCATGTTATATTATGTTATGTATTTTATGATATTTTAATATGTTTAGTAATAATTTTGTTAGTCATGTATGTTTCCCCTAACTTTGTAATTTTTAGCTGTACATCGCTTAGAATTTGGAATAGGCGATTAATCAAATCTTATGATAAACTTGGAAACTTTCCTTCCTTTGAGCGACTTCCATTAACCACCACCCTCTGGCGTCTGTCTGACAGCCAGTTTCTGACCCAGTTCACCACTTTAGGTCCTAACTTCAGCCCTTCAAGTTTGTTCAACAGCCTCCTATGAGGAACTGTATCAAAGGCTTTGCTGAAATCCAAGTAAATTACATCTAGCATATGTCCTCGATTCAGCTCTCTGGTCACCCAATCGAAAAATTCAATCAGGTTTGTTTGGCATGATTTACCTTTTGTAAAGCCATGTTGCCTCGGATCCTGTAACCCATTAGATTCAAGGAAGTACACTATCCTTTCTTTCAGCAACACTTCCATTATTTTTCCAACAACTGAAGTGAGGCTCACCGGCCTGTAGTTTCCTGCTTCATCCCTGTGACCACTTTTATGAATAGGGACCACATCCGCTCTCCTCCAATCCCCAGGAATCACTCCCGTCTCCAGAGATTTGTTGAACAAGTCTTTAATAGGACTCGCCAGAATCTCTCTGAGATCCCTTAGTATCCTGGGATGGATCCCGTCTGGTCCCATCGCTTTGTCCATCTTCAGTTTTTCAAGTTGCTCATAAACACCCTCCTCCGTGAACGGCGCAGAATCAACTCCATTTTCTCGTGTAACTTTGCCAGACAATCTCAGTCCTTCTCCAGGATTTTCTTCTGGTATTGACTATCCAGGTTAGTGTGGTAACCTGAAGTTAACCACGCACTGGCCGATATTCAGACCAGTCCCTAGTTAACTCAGCAGATAAAACAGTATATCACAAACTATGTGCCGTGACACACTGGGGAGGAGGAGGGGCACTCATAGAAACATAGAAACATAGAAGATGATGGCAGAAAAGGGCTACAGCCCATCAAGTCTGACTACTCTGCTTACCCACCCCCTGTCTATGCCCTAATGACCCAATTTCCTTATCTTGACCCTCGTAGGGATCCCACATGGGTATCCCATTTATTCTTAAAGTCTGGCACGCTGTCTGCCTCGATGACCTGCACTGGAAGCTTGCTGACTGCCTACTTTGAGATCTTTAAGTCTGAGATCATTAAGTCTATCCCCATTCCCCTTATCAGGAAGACCACATACCATTTTAGTAGCCTTCCTCTGGACTGACTCTATCCTTTATATATCTTTTTGAAGGTGCGGCCTCCAGAATTGTACACAATATTCTAAATGAGGTCTCACCAAAGTCTTATACAGGGGCATCAATACCTCCTTTTTCCAACTGGCCAAACCTCTCCCTATGCAACCTACCATCCTTCTAGCTGTCATCATCACCTTTTCAACCTGTTTGGCCACCTTAATATCATCACATACAATCAACCCAAGTCCCGCTCTTCTATCGTGCACTTAAATTCTTCACCCCCTAAACTGAACCGCTCCCTCGGGTTTTTGCAGCCTAAATGCATGACATTGCATTTCTTAGCATTAAATTTTAGCTGCCAAATTTCAGACCATTCTTCAAGCTTCGCCAGGTATTTCTTCATGTTATTCACACCATCCTGGGTGTCTACTCTATTGCAGATTTTGGTTTCATCTGCAAAGAGGCAAATCTTACCCAACAGCCCTGCAGCAATATCCTTTATAAAAATGTTAAAAAGAATAGGCCCAAGAACAGAACCTTGAGGCATGCCACTGGTAACATCCCTTTCCTCTGAGCAATCTCCTTTGATCACTATCCTCTGTCTCCTTCCACTCAACCAGTTCTTAACCCAGCCCGTCACTTTGGGACCTATCCTGAGGGCACTCAGTTTAATTATTAGACATCTGTGTGACTGGTTTTGCGATCATTTTTGTTCCCTGACTTGATTCACAAAACTGCTGTCCGATGTGCTCCAATCTTCACCCAATCTCCGATCCGAGCATGCTAATGAGGGAAAATTCCATGCAAAAGGAGGCCATGATTGATTCACAAAGCAGAAGAAGAGATCCTGACTGGGTTTGCCAATCTGAAAAAGAGTGACTGCTTAGGACCAGTTTCTCACTATCCTTGCTGACTCTTCTGCACTGAAATATCAGTATCAAGGTTACAACCCCACATAAAACAACCATTAAAATTAACAGTAAAATTATAAAATAACTTTACATATGCAGAAGAACTCGTTCATGTGTTATATTTTGTAGAATGCACATTGCGAGGATATGTGTTAAAAACACGGGTTTAAAGTGGGTTGAAGTTCTGTTCGATACATGTCCATAATCTGCCTGCACAAAAATATAAGGCACTGCGTTGCTCACAAATCATTCATTTTTAAAAATTTCCAACTAGTAGGGCCAGCAATAGTAAGCTGCACCCACCCCTCCCCCTTTCTTTTGGGCTCACTTGTCGTGTGTATATGACATCATGTGGTTGCATTGTCTGCTTCATGGCCCAAGAAGCCATAGAGCATCATAGGATTGCTATACTGTATATAACTGCGCATGATACCAGCATTGTTAACTGTGTCTGTTAGCTGCGATAACTTTGCCCATTCTCTGTACAAAATGGATGGCGGTCGTCGGCTCCACTTTCTTCTTGCTGCCCTTACCCATGGAAGAGAAAATGACGATGGAGGGAGAGAACGGAGAAGGCTAGTACCTGCCTACCTTCGTGTGTTTTGTGCACGAGTTGCCCTGGAAGATATGTCGGTTGCAAGTTTGTAGCTGAGACAATGAAGAATGAAGTTTAAGGAGGGGATTCTGCAGCTTTAGAGCCACAACTATTGATCATTTCTATAGCACTGCCAGATGTACATAGCACTGCATACATCATATGCAGGTACTTTTCTATCCCTAGGGGGCTCACAATCTAAGTCTTATACCTGGGGCATTATCCTCTGTAATACAGGGTCACAAAAAGCTGCAGTGGGAACTAAACCCAGTTTCTCAGGATCTTAGCCCACTGCACTAACCATTAAGCTACTCATCCACTCCAGACACTACTACTATTTATAATTTCTATAGCGCTGAAAGGCATACACAGCACTGTACTGTACATTTAATATATATTCAATTGATGGTACCTGCTCAGAAGAGCTTACATCAAAAACACAAGGAACATCCGTGGGATTAGAATCCTGGATTCCATGATTCACAGGCTATGGCTCTACCTTATTCCACTTTTCCACTTAACAGATGATGCCTGCTCTCAGGACTTTCATGAAAACACACGGGACACAATGTTCCAAACATTACAACACAGCAATTAATATATTACTGAAATGGGATGTTCCGGTTTGCTGGATGTGTTTTCTTTAAAAATTGAGCAATATAATGGAGGATAGATATTGTGTTGATAAAGCGTGCAAACATTCCAACAAGAATATTCTGAGGTTCCATTGATCCACATTGTGCTGAACTATTTTGGCGTGCTAACATAAAGGAATTTGAAAAAGCAAATAGGACATCAAGGTGGATCAGTTGAAGAAGGCACAGACTGTCTGAAATAAACGTCACACATGTATTTGCTATTTAGAAAGATAACAGGACAATGACACAACTGTTACTATTTTTGACCCAGCAGTTTTCTTTCGTTTATTCAGTTTCTAGCTGAATTGGAAGCAACATTTGTTGTGGCACAATGCCATTAATATTCACTCACAAGTTCCTGGAGACTTTTCATTTAGGACTCCTTTTATCAAACCACGCTAGCGGTTTAATGCGCATAATAGCACGCGTTAAACCACCAGCCGCGCTAGCCGCTAACGCCTGCCTTGAGCAGGCGGTAGTTTTTTGACCAGCGCGGGGGTTAGCGCGTGATTAAAAGTCGCGTGCGCTAACCCCGCTAGCGCGGCTTGATAAAAGGAGCCCTTAGTTTTATATCACCTCCTACCTCAAGTAGCCAAGTTATTACAATAGTTCTTATCCCGAGGCTCCTGCTGGAACTCTGCAAGCATGGGTCCTAAATCAAGCCATTAGGTGTCACTAGTATACAACAGCCAGAACTCCGCTCCATCCTGCATTGTGAAGCAAACTCACTTCCTCTACCAGCACTAAGCCATTAGGCCCATCTGCCACGTAGTTTTAATCACACACTAATATTTCTGGTGTCATGTTGGCTAGAATCTCAAAGATTGCTTTCATTTATGTGGATTAAACTCATACCTTTTCCACTAGCAGATCAAAGTGTGTGACATTCAGGTACACTAAAGTAGGGTTACCAGATGTCCTCTTTAAAAAAAAAAAAAAAAAAAAAAGAGGACAAATGGCCCTGCCCTATTCCACCCCCAGCTCATTCTACCCCGAGCCCTGCCCCCATATGAAATTTGTGCTTCCTTCCCCAAGCTCTGGGCCGTGTCTAGAGGGCCTCCGCGCATGTGTGGACGTTGATGTGATGACATCACGCTCATGCGCGCATGCATGCAATGTCATCATGTCGACATGTGCAGAGGCCCTCCAAACATGGCCCTGAGCTTGGGGCTTTCCAAAACCTAGACAAACTGCCAGCACGTATCTTCTTACTTGGGCCAATGACACCAATAACACTTCATGACATTCATTCCTACCAGAAAACCTGGCCTTGGTCACACATGCAGAACACAGATAAATCCTTTGCAAATACAGGACCACAAACTAAAAGTCCTAATATGCACAAATGAAACCCTAAGATGCCAGGCTAAGCATGCAATACATATTCAGAGAAATAGAAAGAAATACATTTCTTCCTGAATAGTGCAAAATATAGACAACAGATGTAAATTCTGAAAACTGACACATTTCAATCACTAAATTGAAAATAAAATCACTTTTCCTACCTTTGTTGTCTGGTGATTTGATTTTTCTACTCATCTTTTCCCAGTCTCTGGTTTCACTTCCTTCTGTCTGTGCTCTTAACTGTTTCCATGGTCTTCTTATCCAAATGCTATTTTTCTCTCCTTCATTTTCTGTCCTATATCCATCTTTGGCATTAACTTTTAACATTCAACTTTCTTCCATTTTTTTGCTTCCTCCTCAAATCTATCTACATTCTACTTTTCCATGTCTTCCCTTCCCATCTATCCATGTGTACCATCTTCTCCCCTATACCTGATTGTAAAAACCACTTAGATAACCTTGATAGGCGGTATATAAAATCCTAATAAACTTGAAACTTGAAATTTCCCAACTATCTATAAACAGCATTTCTTCCATTTTTTTCCATTCCCCACTCCTCCCTTCCCTATGCACCATGTCCTCCCTCTCTCTCCCCTTCCCCTCCATCCCTATGTACCATCTCCTCCCTCTCTTTCCCTCTCCTATGGTCTGACATCTGTCTTCCCCCTTCCCCCTCTTATGGTCTGGGATCTTTATCCTCTATTTCCCATAGTCTGGCATCTCTCTCCCCTCCTTCCTTTCCCTTCTTCCCCCTTTGTGGTCTGGCATCTCTCTATCTTTCCCTCCCTCCTCCTTCCTTTGTGGTCTGACATCTTTCTCCTTCCCCTCCTCCCATGGTCTGGAATTTTTATCTGCCCCTTCCCTTTCTTCTCCTGGAGTTCTAGGGCATGTTTCCTTCCCTTTCTTCCCCATCCCCGCAATCCAGCATCTTTCTTCCCCCCCCCCCCCCGTGCTTACTCACCCCCATTGTTGTAACACTTTGGCCATTATCAGCCTCAGTGAATTAAACACGCTACCTTCAACGACCTGGAAGCTTTTTCTCTGCACACAGCATGTTTAGTTCACCGATACTGGCGACAGCTGAAGTGTTATAAAAGTGCCAGGTGAGCAAGCACAGGATCCTGCAGGGGAGGGGGGTGGAGGAGGGAGGGAGAAGGAGGACTCCAGATAGGTGCGCGGGAGGGG
Organism: Geotrypetes seraphini; assembly: GCF_902459505.1. Classification (NCBI taxonomy): domain Eukaryota; kingdom Metazoa; phylum Chordata; class Amphibia; order Gymnophiona; family Dermophiidae; genus Geotrypetes; species Geotrypetes seraphini. The sequence goes on along the minus strand of NC_047086.1, from coordinate 344,893,203 downwards.
GGGAGGACTCCAGAAAGGTTGAGCTGCTGTAAGTTTACTAGATGTCCAGTTTCCCACTAATGGGCCCTTTTACCAAACAGCAGTAAAAAGTGGTCTTAGTACACTCTTACATAGGTCATTCCCATGTGCTAAGACCATTTTTCTCTAAACTCGTGATGGTTCTAATTTAGCTCCTTTACAATCATGTCTTGACATGATTGATGACTGGGTTTCCGAGAATAAACTAGTTTTGAACCCACAAAAGACTGTTGGGATGTGGATTATAGGTACTTTTAATTTACCATCAATAACAACCCTTTTAAGATCTCAACCTATTCAACTTTCAAATACAATGAAGTATCTCGGTGGACATCTGGATTCTGCATTTACATTCCATACACAACTTTCTTCAGTAGCAAGATCATGTTTTTTATTTTTATGTAGGATTCATTCAATTCATCCTTATATAGACACATCTTATGCATTAGTAATCAGGGGTGTCCAACCTTTTGGCCTGGGGCCGCATTGATTGAAAAAAATGTTTCTGGGGCTGCACAAACATGCAAACACCTCAGCAAGACAGAGGAGGGAGCCGACAAGACGGTAAACGCCCTCGACCGGGGCTGCACAAAATACTTCACTGGGCCGCAGGTTGGACACCTCTGCTAGTTGATTTATTATAACATTATATACACTGGATTACCATTAATATCTATTACAAAATTACAGACTATACAAAATACTGCTATTATACGTCTTGTTAATGCTTGTAGATACAATCACATTTCTCCATTTTTGAAAGTTTCATTGGCTTCCTGTATCATTTGATGCATAAGATTCTAACTTTAACTTTTAAAGTGTTACAATCAGATCAAACAGGTTATTTGTCGAGATTATTGGCTCCATATAGGCCAACACCTTATCTGCATTCAGCATCTACTCAATTGTCTGTACCTCAACCCATAAGTCTGCTTTCTTTTATTTCTGTTCCATCTTTGGAATTCTCTCCCAAATGAGTTACGATGTGAACTTATTTATCCAAAATTCAGGTCACTTTTGAAGACCTATCTTTTTGGTTTAGCTTTCCATCAACTACTTAATTTATGGGAGATACTGCTCCAATTCTTTAGCACATGGGTAGCGCATTCACTTCCCCAAATTACTGAAGGACACAGTAAGCAATTTTTTGGCTGCAGTAAGCACGCATTAATGCTTACCACAGCTGGCCCCTAAGAAATTTCCCTATCCCCAGATGACTTACAATCTAAGGGGCCCTTTTACTATAGCTGCACATCTTATTTTGTATCTGTTAACATGAGCTAAGCTTTAAGAAAAATGGTCCCTAAGTTTGTAGATGAAACAATGTGGGGATAGCAGCACAAGGGAGCACCAGTAAAATTTGAACCAGGCTTCCCTGGTTCTCTCTGCTACTTTAATCACTTAGGGCAGTGGTATCAAACACGCGGCCCACCAGGTACTATTTTGAGGCCCTCAGTATGTCTATCATAATCACAAAAGTAAAATAAAACAGTTTCTTGATCATATGTCTCTTTAGCTATAAATGACAATATTATTATTAAGACTTAGCCAAAAGGAAAGATTTATAAACTATAAAGAGTTTACCTCATACAAAATTGTCATTTCTTTAATAAGACATTAACTATTTTTTTCCTGAGGCCTTCTAAGTACCTACAAATCCAAAATGTGGCCCTGCAAAGGGTTTGAGTTTGAGACCACTGGGATATATGATTCAGACGTTCAAATACTTGAAGGGTATTAACGTAGAACAAAATCTTTTCCAGAGAAAGGAAAATGGTAAAACCAGAGGACATAATTTGAGGTTGAGGGGTGGTAGATTTAGGGGCAATGTTAGGAAATTCTACTTTACGGAGAGGGTAGTGGATGCCTGGAATGCTCTCCCGAGAGAGGTGGTGGAGAGTAAAACTGTGACTGAGTTCAAAGAAGCGTGGGATGAGCACAGAAGATTTAGAATCAGAAAATAATATTAAATATTGAACTAGGCCAGTTACTGGGCAGACTTGCACGGTCTGTGTCTGTGTATGGCCGTTTGGTGGAGGATGGGCTGGGAAGGGCTTCAATGGCAGGGAGGGTGTAGATGGGCTGGAGTAAGTCTTAACAGAGATTTTGGCAGTTGGAACCCAAGCACAGTATCGGGTAAAGCTTTGGATTCTTGACCACAAATAGCTAAGAAGAAAAAAAAAAAAAATTAAATTGAATCAGGTTGGGCAGACTGGATGGACCATTCGGGTCTTTATCTGCCGTCATCTACTATGTTACTATGTTACCCCAGCCAAATGATTTAATAGCAAAATTGCATTTGGTTTAGGGCAACTACGATTGCTTTCCAAGTGTGCATTCTGTACTAGATCTGTATTGGTCTTGGAGAGTGCTGGTGAAAAACTGAACATGTTTTTAGCTAATTCCCCCCCCCCCCCCCTTTTATGAAGACACATTAGGCTTTTTATCACTGGCCGCGGCAGTAAAAAATTTGACGCTCATAAAATTCCTATGAGCGTCGGAGTTAATATCACCACGGCCGACGATAAAAAAGCCTAACGTGGCTTTTGAAAGGGGCCATTATATTTCCCTTTTTGGATAATTTATGTATATGTTCATCAAAATTTCAAGCTTTAAGATACAGATGAAAAAAGGAATGGGGTGTCACTGGTATTGCTCATGTTTCTAGACTGGTGTTCAGTCTCTGCTCAATTCTGGAAAATTTTGCAGGGTATTCGATGGTATGAAAATGCAGACACAAGACCAAACAATGCCTGGGCAGATTATTTATGCATCAGCACCAGCTTGGGACATGTTCACATGTTAATACAAATAATTTAATGTTTGCTAAAGGTTCAGCCCCAGCTTGGGACATGATTACATGTTAATACAAATAAATTAATGTTTGCTAAAGGTTCAGCTTTCAGCTGCTCTCTGGTTTCTTCTATTCCAGCCTAGATGCTGTTATCTGTAAAGTGATCACCAAGATGTGAAGGATAAGTTTAAATATTGTTGACATTCTTTAATTTCTTCCACTCTAGTTATGTGATGTTATTTCCTGCCACTGGTAAGGTCTCAGCCACTCTGTAGAGGGTGATACCAACATCATTCTGTATTAGAGAGGATAACACCAAACTATGAGGCATTAGCATCAAGTAGTCTAAATCCAGAACACATTGGTTGCTGAACAGCCATCTTGTTCTCTGAGGTTCCCAGGTTTTTCCAGCAGGGGGCGAGATAAGCTTCTAGAAGCCTTTATGGTTCTGGAGTTGTGCCATTCCCTCTAAGAACACAAACCACACAATTTTTGGAGTTTGAAACGCAAAAATATTTACTGAGGTATTTTTTTGAAATAATGATGATGTGACAAAAAACAAACACTTTGGTTTGGTGCTCTCCCCAACAGAAATAAAAAAATACAATTATGAAAGTTCAGTTCAGCAGGAGGAGAACTTATCAGCAGCTGTCTTTCCCTCTCACTTTCAGACTCATAATAGGATACTTTTTAAAGACGTCACAAGCTCTTTACTTAAACACAAGATGACAAGCCTTCTTCCTCCACTGAGAAAAGCACAGTAGTTTCCCTGCAGTGTACAAGGGTGTGAATGTCAGAAGGGAAGGGTTTTTTGCTCACACCTTTTTTTCAGTTGTAGTTCAAGATGAATTATATTTAGGCACTAAGTATTTTCCTATCTCTGGAAGAAAGGAGGATTAAGTAACTTGGCCAGAATCACAAGAAGCAGTAGTGGGATTTGAAATAAGTTTCCTTCTGGAATTTGTTGCTGGAGAATGTGGTGAAAGCAGTTAACTTAGCAGGATTTAAAAAAAGGTTTGGATAATTTCCTAAAACAAAGGTCCATAAGCCATTAGTAAGATGAACTTCGGGAAATCCATTGCTTATTCCAAGGATAAGCAGCATATATTTTACTCTTTGAGATCTAATCTCTGGTTTCTCTTCAAATCGAATAAATCTTTTGCCTTTTTTACTCTTTGAAATCTTGCCAGGTACTTGTGACCTGGGTTGGCCACTGTTGGAAACAGGATACTGGGCTTGATGAATTTTTTGTCTGTCCCCGTATGGCAACTCTTATGTGGCACCCCTCCCCGCCCTCTTCTCCACCCCCACCTCCAAACACTCCTTCCCCACCCCCCTCCTGCCGCACACATGATGCTTCCCTTCCCCTGTACCTCTATAACATTTCTGGCACGAGCAGTAACCCCCAACCTGCTGTCGCACCAGTGCCTGCTCTTCCTATGATGTCACTTCCTAGGTGCGGGTCCAGGAAGTGATGTCAGAGGAAGAGCTGACGCTGGCACGACAGTAGTTGGGGGTTGCTGCTCATGCCAGGGACGTTACAGAGGTGCAGGGGAAGGGAATCGTGGCAGTGGGGAAAGAGCAGGAGGGTGGAGAGGAGGACAGGTGCCTGAGCCCTCACCAAGACAGTGCCTGGGTGGACTTCTCCCCCCCCCCCCGGTCCCCCCTTACTACACTATTAGCTGTTAGCATTGTAAGCAGGATGTAGATTATTAGTTTCATGTTTAATTCTTGTCTACATCTTGATAATGTTTATATTTATAAGAAATTTGATATACCGCTCCTGAATTTTCATGGCCTAAGTGGTTTACAATGTAACAATTAAAAACAGAAAGAAACTCCATAGAACATAATCAAATAGGAAAGGTGGAGATAAAGAAAGATACAAGATATATATATACAAATCCTAACAAGTATTCACCACAAAAACAAAAATTACTTTAAAACTAAAAATAAAGTAAATTTAAGCAAATTAGAAATTTTAAAAATAGAGAAAATTAAACTGAAGTAAAATAAAGGTCCAATTAAATAAAGGCTCAGTCATATGCAAGGCAACAACAGGACATAATGGTAGAAGAGGCAGGAGGGTCTCAACTCCGCATCAGCTGGGCCCCCATCATCCTTGGTGCTTTAGCCGCCTCAGCTGGGCAACCGCCACCAGCATCCTCTGCGCACCAGCCACAGTTCACCTCCCCCGAGGCATAGAGAGACATTCTTCAGTCGCCAGATCACCAGCCATTGTGCTGATCAGCTCCGCTTCCTCACATCTCCTACCGACTCCATTCCTCCGCTCCCTGGTCTGGACCCTGCACCTCTCTGCCAGTCCTCGCTCTTGCCAATGCAGCCCCGCACAACAACCTCTCCCATGGTGGTGAGACTTCAGACATGGCGAGATTGCTCTGTGGACCTCCCATCCTGCCAATGCTGTTTTGCCAGTAGAGTATCCGGAACTGCATCCTTGCCGATATTGGTGTGCACATTGAGTACCTCAAATATGGTGCCTCCAGATCCCAATCGCCACCTCTTCCTGATGTCTCAGCCACCTTCCCCGACGTCAAGCACCGCTTCCCTCTCGGCTGTCCACTGCCAGCTTCCCCAATTATGGTGCGGCCGCCAGGCACAGCACAGACCCGCTGGTGGTGCAAGGAACATCAGGTAGGAAGGAGGCCTTTTGACCGTTGGACCAAAACCAAATCAGAAAGCCAGTAGTCCAAATTCCACGATGTAAAAGAACACGAGAGGAGGCCCCAAACCAAAATAATAAATCAAAATAAGCCCAATAAAACAGAAGATCAAACAAGAAAACTAAATAAAATATAAGCAAAGAAACAGAAAACAAAAATAAAAACTGGGGAAAGGTCTGAGACAGCACAGTTGATAACCTAACTGGCCGCCATCTTGTTATAATCCAACCTTTTGACATATCCAACAGACTCTCCCCAATGATGTCACTGCATTAGCACTAAGAAGTGAGTGGCTTCTCTTTTCATTTCCCGATGTAGCACAGAGGGAAGTTTCACATCTGAGACAATTTTTTTCAGACCTGGGATCCTGCTTTTACTGCAAAACAGCATCATTTTGACCTGAGGACACTGTAATTTTTGTGAACTTTTGTAGTTTATGAAAGCTAACTTCTTATTCCTTACCTTCTCAGCTACTACTTTTGAGAACCAAAGTGGCCTTCTTTTCCTCTTACTTTTACTTACTTGCCTCACAAAAAGGTTTGTCGTCCTTACAATCGCTCCTTTCAGTTTTGCCCACTGCATTTCCACTCCTTCCAGATGTTTCCACCCACACAATTCCTTGATGTAAACCCCCATCCAAACAAGGTTCATTTTTTAAAAGTCTAGCACCTTTGCTTTTGAATGAGCCCTATCTATACCCATCTTAATATTAAACCATACCATGCAGTGATCACTGGATGCCAGATGATCACTCACTGTAACATCAGAAACACTTTCCCCATTTATAAGTACTAAGTCCAGTATGACCCCATCCCGCTGCTGGAACAGTTCTCCTTGTAGAGAATCCAGAATCTCCCTACTTCTACTAGAAGGCCCCGCAATAGGGATACCCCAATCAACATCCGGCATGTTAAAATCACCTAGTAGCAAGACTTCCCCTTTTTTAGATATATTCTGAATGTTACTATTAAATCTCTATCTACTTCTTCCGTCTGTGAAGAAGGCCTGCATATCATACCAATGTAAATATATTCACCATTCCCTCTTTCCAAATTGATCCACAGTGCCTCTTGCCCTGCAGATCCTGCAATTGTGTGGCTTTAATATGATCTTTAACACATAACGGTACTCCCCCTCCTTTTCTTCCTTCCCTGTCTTTCCTGAACAGATTATAGCTCGGTATAACTACATCCCAGTCATGGTTCTCCGTGAACCACGTCTCCGTGATCGCCACTATATCCAACCCCTCTTCTTCCATCACAGCTTCTAGATCAAGAATCTTGTTTCCCATTCTTCAAGCGTTAGTATACTGCTTTCCAGACATTTCTCCCTTTTCCCATCTGTGTAGAGGTATTCAGTGATTTACTTACTTGAGGGCTTATACTCACCCGGGAGCTTTGGTCACTCTGCCCCATCACTTCTAGTTTAAAGCCCTCTTCAGTAGATTAGCCAGCCTGCCAGCAAAGACACTTCTTCCCTTCTTTGATAGATGCATACCATTTCTTACATACAGGCCCGGATTCTCTATAGGGCACCGATATCAGTGGCCACCTAAAAAGCAGCCGCCGAGCGCATGTCAATCATGTGATGGTGCCCTATAGAGGATTGCGCCTCCGTGAAAGATAGGTGTCGGAAATATAGGCCATGGTTTTCCAGGCCTACATTTCTGATGCCTATCTATGCCATAAATCATGCTTACGCCACTTCTCTTCTGGTGTTAGCTATGCCCATAGTGGCATTAAGCACTGTAAAGTGCTTTAGTAGGCACAATTCTGGTGCCCTTTATTTGGGTGCTGGTAGGTGCTTTATTTTTACCATTTTGAACATTTTAAATGGTGTTTCTCAATTAAAAGGTGCTGGTAGGGTGTCTACCAGCACCTAAGGGCTCCTTTTACGAAGGTGCACTAGCAGTTTTATTGCACGCATCGGATTAGCGTGTGCTACAATGTGCGCTAGCCGAAAATATACCACCTGCTCAAAAGGAGGTGGTAGCAGCTAGTGTGCGGGGCAATTTAGCGCTTGCTATTCTGCGCGTTAAGGCCCTAGCGCACTTTCGTAAAAGAAGCCCTAAGTTTTGGTGCCATTTATAGAGTATCCCCTATAGTAAATAGATCAATAAAAAAAAAGTGTGTGTGTGGGGGGGGGGGGGGTTAAGACATTTTTTTTCTAAAAGAAATAAAACAAAAATCAAAAGAGGGAAAAAGGAAAAAAATGTGAAGAAATAAAAGGAAAAAGGAAAAGGGATGCTCAAAGCTTTTCAAAATAATAACACTGCACAACAAAGTTTTTGCTTCCTGAACACTGCTGGGTGTTTCTTATAGAATTTTGGGTGCTGATCATGAATATTACATCAAAAATTACCCATCACGTACCATTTCAGAGAAATCTTCAATTTTGTCGTGATTTTTTCTTATATTTGGATGCAAACAATTTTTTCTCCCATAAGTGTCTTATCAACAACGGTTTGTGCCGCCTGGGTATGTCCATGCATAAAATCTAGCCAGGTTGGAAGCTGTTTTATGGAAGATGACATCCTGGGCATGTCTGGGCAGGTCTGAACGAGCTTGCGCTGTCTCACCATGCTATAATGGTGGCTTCCATACACCGATCCTGCTCATTTGGTTAATATAGATAGTCCGTGTGTGTATATAGTATCAGTATAGTAAAGTATAGTAGTATAGTAGCTGTAGCAATATAACAGTAAGTAAGCTTGATGCTATAGACGTTTTGGTGTCGGGCAATATGTCTCGTCGGTGTCGTAACAGCCGCGACACATTCTGCTATATCTGTGGGGAATATACACTTACGCCTCAGAGACGTTCGATGACTGCCCTTGTAAAGAAAGCCTATCATCTGTATTTTGGCTGCAAAATAGGTGATCAAGACAAGCAATGGGCGCCTCACATTTGCTGTGCGACATGTGCTGTTAGTCTGAGAGCCTGGCTCAGAGGTACTCGAAAGACGATGCCATTTGCTGTTCCGATGATATGGCGAGAACAGAAAGACCATGTGACGGACTGTTATTTCTGTTTGACTAATGTGTCTGGTTTCTCTGCCAAAAACAAGAAGTCAATTGAATATCCTAATCTGCCTTCAGCAATGAGACCCATGCCACATGATGACAGTCTTCCAGTTCCGAAACCACCAGAGGATTGGACCTTAGACGAACCAGATGAAGAAACTGCAGTGCAGGGTTCTAACAGTGACATTGACCCGGATTTTGAACCATCCTCATCAGGCGATCCACATCTGATAACACAGTCCGAATTGAACGATTTGGTCAGAGATTTGGGTCTGTCAAAAGCAAAAGCTGAGCTGCTAGGTTCGAGACTGCAGGAATGGTGTTTGCTATCACCAGGTACGAAAATTTCTGTGTTTCGAGACCGGCATCATGATATAACCAAATTTTTTGCACAAGTCGACAGTCTCTGTTTCTGTTGTGACATTGAAGGATTGTTCTCGGTCTTTGGTTGTGATCACAACCCGGAAGAGTGGCGTCTTTTCATTGATTCGTCAATGTTAAGCCTGAAAGCTGTTCTGTTGCACAATGGCAACGTTTATCCTTCAGTACCTGTTGGCTATGCAGCACATATGAAAGAAACATATGAGAATATGGAAATGTTACTAAAGTATGTCCAGTATACCAGGTATAACTGGAATATCTGTGGAGACCTCAAAGTCGTTGCTCTGTTACTAGGACTGCAGCTTGGCTATACAAAGTACTGCTGTTTCATCTGCGAATGGGACAGCCGAGACAGAGAGTCGCACTATTCTAGAAAGAACTGGCCACTCCGTAAAAAGTTAGTTCCAGGACAGAAAAATGTAGCACATGAATCGCTTGTTGACCCGACAAAGATATTTTTGCCTCCTCTTCACATTAAACTGGGACTCATGAAGAATTTTGTGAAAGCAATGAACAAGGAAGGGGAAGGTTTTCGTTATTTAAGACAGATGTTCCCAAGAATAACTGATGCCAAGATCAAAGAGGGTATTTTTGTTGGCCCCCAGATCAGACATGTTATGAGTGACAAGCGATTTGAAGATCTGTTAGTTGGGCCGGAAAAAATTGGCTGGAAAGCCTTGAAAGACGTTGTTGACAATTTTCTGGGCAATTACAGAGCCCCAAACTACATTCAGCTGGTAGACAAACTTCTCAAAGCATACAAGAGAATGAAGTGCAATATGTCACTCAAGATTCATTTCCTCCATTCACACTTGGACTTCTTCCCCGCAAATCTCGGTGCTGTGAGTGACGAGCACGGTGAAAGGTTTCATCAAGACATAGCTACGATGGAGAAACGATACCAGGGCAATTGGAATCCGTCAATGCTTGCCGACTATTGTTGGATGCTACAACGTGATGCACCAGACACTGAATATAAAAGAAACTCGGGAGCAAAACACTTTTAATTCTGTTTCATTTAGTCGCTTGTGCGAAACGTAAACTTGACTATATATTTTATTGTCAGTAAACATAAAAATGTCTATTTCTCATAGTTCTTACGTGATGCAGTAAAACCAAAACCATATTTGAGCATACCAAGTTGGTACCTGTCATAATCACCAAAAACTTTTCAGGAATCAAGACTTAACCAAAAAATTGTTGTGCAGTGTAATTAAGGCCCTCTTTTACTAAGCTGCGATAAAGGTTTTCACCACCGCCCAGGGTGCTAAATGCTTTGACACTGCTCCGATGCTCATAGGAATTGTGTGCGCGTTGGAGCAACACTGAAGCATTTAGCACTCCAGGTCACAGTAAAAACCTCTATCACAGCTTAGTTTAAAAAAAAAAATAAAAAAGAAGGGGGGGGGGGTTAAATTCCAATGTAAAACAACCATATGATTCATAAATAACATTCAGGTACATGTTTACAAATGCATAAAAATGAAGAAATAAATTAAGACATACACGAGGAGACCATCAAACTAGCGTATTCTTAATAGAGTATAACCATAAACAAATACCGTAATGAGAATAATAAAATTGAAATAAATATATAAGAACATAAGAAGTTGCCTTCACTGGGTCAGACCAGAGGTCCATCGCACCCAGCAGTCCGCTCCCGTGGTGGCCCATCAGGTCCATGACCTGTAAGGTGACTGGCGTCTAAGTCCTTTTAATCCCCTTAGCCTTATCTCTACCTCTATCTGTATCCCTCAACCCCTGTGTCCTTCAGGAAATTATAAACAATACAAAACTTGATAATAATTGTAATTGAGAAGAAGTTTCTCCAAGAGAAATAAATCATAAAAAATATTTTTAAAACACTGTAAATAATACCCTGATATGACCGTCGGAGCAGCGCAGAGCATTTAGCGTGCCAGCCTGTGTTAAATACCTCTTGCATGGTTTTGTAAAAGAGGGTGGGGGTATATAATTTCTATTAACATTCAGAATTAGGAATCCTTAACAACTGTATCTCCATTTAACAGCAATAAGAATATCGTTCACATTTATAATGGCCAGCTACAAGTGTGGTATCGTATGATGATGGTGGTACTGACGATATGTACAGTCAGAAGATCTTTCCCATTCAAACAATCCAACCCTTGTACAATATGCCAACATTTTCTGAGAATCTTCTCAATGTCTGTTGTCAAACAGGGAAAGCACAAACTACAAACTATGAGGGATCTTCAAAAAAGTTTCCGCACTTTAATTTTTGTAAACACTATTTATTAAATATCTCAAATGCAAATTACATCACTTTTCCACATCATTGCTCTGTTTTGCCACACATTTTTCCCAGTGTCTTACTAACACGCCCTCTTACCACTTCTCCCTCCCCAACCATTTCTCACAAAAATATGACAGTGGAGAAACTTTTTGAAGAGCCCTCGTAGTTTATTGTTTCTGCATTTTGGTTTCTATCAAAAAAGCCCTAGACATCTTATCTTCTTTATAATAAGCATTGATAACAATTCTCTCATAGAAATGCAATGAGGAACCTTGTTTCCTTTTTTGGAGGTGGCGGCTTATTTTTCTGGAACCCCCAGCTTGATCTGGCCCATTTTCAAACTCAATATGTCTTTATACTGGGGTTTCTCCTATGCCAAATTTCAACCAATTCTATTTTTAATTTTCAGAGAGTTATTTTGCCCCCAGAAAAATAGACAAACAGACATTTCTTAATCTGTTATGTATAATTCTTTCTAACTTCCATTGGACAGAAATGGTGGGGAAAGCACAGCTTAGAGAATTCTTTCCGATCATTGTGTGTGTATTTGTTTTATTTGTGTGTATTTCTGTTCTGTTCTGTTTGTGTGTGTGTGTATGTGTCTTTGTGGGATAATTGGGTGGGATAACCTTTCTTTAAAAATCTCGTCTTCATATCATATGACTGCTTCTCATATTCTGTTTGAGTTGAATTTAATCTTTTAAGTATAAAAGACAGGCTTACAGGTAAATTGGGTTTTTTAAAAGTTCTGACATGAAGACTTTGATAATGCAGAATCAGTAGGTTTCTAAAAGGAGAGAAGTTATCCTACCCAGTGTATTATCAAGTCATATTATAAAGCAGATAAGATTCATAAGGCTTCTTTGTCACAGATCACAATGAGAATGTCAGTATGGCACAAGTGCAATGGGAAGAAATTACTGGAGAGCTGTTTTCATGAGAATCATTTCCATTGTTTGTTATTTGGAATAGAATCTGTGTTTGTGTGGGACTACAGACAAACTATTCTGCGTGGGCAGTAAGGGTCCGATTCTATATATGTTACCTAAAAAATTGGTGTCGACTAGTGCAGCGCTATGCACGATTCTATAAAAGTTAGATGTACTGTATAGAATCAACTATTGCTGCACCCTATTTATGCCAGGGTTTTCTTGGCCTAAATGTGTGTGCCTATGTTCTGTGCACAATGATGCCTACATAAAAAATACAATCTTCTACACCATCTCCAAGATTGCACCTCTATATGTATTTTCTCTGTTGGTTCCTATTTCACTTCAGGTATTCATAAATATCCTTCATGGACCTCAGAACCACCCTCCTCCAACCGTTATCAGTACATCTTCTAAACGGGGACTTCTTGGGTGTATATTTCCTCACTGGTCCTGACTTCTAATATACTTTTTTTTAAATAAATTTTTTAACTTTTTATAGCTTTGTTGTATTACTTAAGTATGTATTTATCTCAATGAGTAATACAGCGGTAGGACCCGACATGTTTCGCATCCACTTCGTCAGGGATCCATGCAAAACCGCTAACATCCACCCCGCTCTGAATTTAATCTGTTAGCGGTTTTGCATGGATCCCTGACGAAGCGGATGCGAAACATGTCGGGTCCTACCGCTGTATTACTCATTGAGATAAATACATACTTAAGTAATACAACAAAGCTATAAAAAGTTAAAAAATGTATTTAAAAAAAAGTATATTAGAAGTCAGGACCAGTGAGGAGATATACACCCAAGAAGCTCCCCGTTTAGAAGATGTACTGATAATGGTTGGAGGAGGGTGGTTCTGAGGTCCATGAAGGATATTTATGAATACCTGAAGTGAAATAGGAACCAACAGAGAAAATACATATAGAGGTGCAATCTTGGAGATGGTGTAGAAGATTGTGGTTTCAGTTCCAAGATTTAACATATTAGCCTTCATCTAGTGTTGGTACATAAAAAATACAGGCACATAACCTGAAAACATACCCAGGATCTGCGTCTAACTGTGCCCACTTTTAGATAGGCACTTTGGGCTAGGTGCCTACCAAGCTACTGAAATAAGATCCAACTCAAAAGTTAGATCTCCCACACTGAATATAGAAACTGTTCTGCTACCATAATAAAGTATGTGCCTCTACTGTTAAACTGACCTATCTTTAATTGAAGTCCTCACTCCACCTGTCATATCGCTAACTCACACAGGCAGACCCCGGGTTAAGAATGAGTTATGTTTTTAAAAATTGTTCTTAAGTCGGATTTGTATGTAACTCGGAACTTGTAGATTATAAGATTCTTGCTGCTTACCTCTGCTCCTAGTTGACAGAAGGGTGAACTGTCCCTACCAGTGTTCCCTTTAAGGTAACAGTATGCACAACCACAAACTGTTCTTAATGTGACCATTCCTGAATCTGCTGCAGGAGAAATGGAGGAGTCTAGGTCACTGGAAATATTGCTCAATGAAATCAAATGAAGAAGTGACCGCGTTCATAAGTAAGAGTTATACTTAAGTTGGGCATGTGTAACTCGGGGGCTGTCTATACTGTACCTATATTGTATTTTATGTCTTATCCTTATTTGTAATCCATACCATAACTATTGTATTGCTGACTTATATTGTGTATGTGAACTTGTAACCCATTCTGTGCTCTTTTTAGAGGGTGGGCTAAAAAATGGAATAAATAAGTTGAGCATCTAACCTTCAATTAAGTCCAATTAATGCCAAATATAAGTTGTTAATTGCCCATTATCAGCAATGACTAAGCCTATTAATTAAGTTAGGCAACTACATTGGCTAGACATGCCAATGTAGTTGCCTAACTTTAGGGGAGAGTGTGGTGCAGTGGTTAAAGCTACAGCCTCAGCACCCTGGGGTTGTGGGTTCAAACCCGTGCTGCTCCTTGTGATCCTGGGCAAGTCACTTAATCCCCTCATGGCCCCAGGTACATTAGATAGATTGTGAGCCCACTGGGACAGATAGGGAAAACTGCTTGAGTACCTGAATAAACCCATGTAAACCGTTCTGAGCTCTCCTGGAAGAACGATATAGAAAATTAAATAAATAGATGTACTTTATAGAATTTAGGGGTAAGAGCCTATTTTATAATGGAACCTAGTAGATAGTGTGGCCGAATATTCATACAGACCATCTTGGCACTTTCTGGGCAGTGCTGGGGCAGAGCGAACACAGAGTGTGGGTGTCCCACCTAACTCTATGGATAGCCAGTAATATTCAACTACTATCTGGATGGCTATGAGGATAAAGTTAGGCCAGAAAAGAAGCAGTTCTAACTTAAGCTGCACAGCTATCAGGATAGTGGCTGAATGTCCTCTAATTATGTGAGGGGGCTTCTCCTGACTGATGAGTTGCAGGGAAATCCAGCCTCCATTACCTTATATTGTTCAGCTTGGAAGCAGGAACTCCAAAATGTTCTTAGTTTTGAGGTCTCTGCACCATGTGTGTCTAGGTTAGACGTTAGCAGAAAAGATAATTTGACAGCAGGAAATGAACTTGAGCACAAGGCAGAACAACTTTTTTAAACAAAGTCCATAAGGGCATGTGATCACCTCTGGCTTGTTTTTAACGTCAGCAACAGTTAATTAGTCTCTAGTTGAAAGCTTTAAGCCCAAAATAAAATTTAACTAACAAATTAAGGTAGGCTTGTCCCAGGGGCTGCCTGTGGAAGATGCAGAGGGATGTGGGGCCCTTTACAGAGACGCATTGTGAGGCCTTATTTGCATAAGACAGTAGAAGTAGAAATATGGGGGCCACAAAGCAGGCCCATGTGTGATAAACACAGTTGCTTAATGATTGGGCCAACCCTGATTATCCAGTCTAGTTGGTGCTTCAACTGAAGCAACTGTTTTCTTTAGTGCTCTACTGATAGAGGCCTAACTACATGGGGCTGGGGTCAGTTGTTGGCCCTTTGGAAAGATGAACTAGGCAGTGAGAAGTCATTTTAGGCTGGATCACAAACTGAAACAGTTTGGGTGGCAATGAAACTCAAGCTAAGCACCTTAATGGCTCAAGTCTGGCTGACTGCATCGTTTTGCATCTCTTCGGATTCCTCTAGGCCTCTCTCACTCAGATGGGAATGTGGGCGGTAGATTAGAAGTTCAGATTTAGCCTCCGAAGCAGACCTTGCCTCTTTTTGTCTTCCAAAAGGTTATACATTTTCTCTGTGTTTCTCAGCTTACTCTCCCTCTCTCCATGCATCCAGTTTTCTGTAAAATTTTTGGAGGTAGAACCTCATCTTTCTGGTCATAAATGACTTGTATAGCAGTCACATTTTTTCAAGTATATGGAACATAACTGTTTATATTTTGCTTCTGGTTTGTTTTTTTAAAAATAATATTGTTGCACTGAAATGATTTACCCCTCCCCACCTTATGAAGCAGCATTAGGGGTTTTTTTTATTGCCGGCTGTGGCAATAAAAGCTCAACACTGATTCAGCGACTTTGAGGATTTTGAGCCCAGTTTCTACTGTTGCTGGGATGTTCTGGCCTCCCCTCCTTTCAGGGCTGCATACTGGTTCCTCAGTATGAGGGAAGGTGGAGTCAGGGTGTTGGTTCTACAGGCTCCGGTGACCTTTTTTCAGCAGTCCTCTTTCAACAGTGTTTCTTTTCCTCCTGTACTGGAGATGCCTGAAGAAGCATTTAATCAACGTACGAGAGTGGTTTGAAACGTTTGGTAAAAAAAGCAAGTTAAACAATGCAGCCTCCATTGAGGGCTATACAGTTAGGGCTCCTTTTACTAAGCCACGTTAAGGCATTAACGTGTGGAATAGCGCACGCTAAATTGCTATGTGCGCTAGATGCTAATGCCAGCAGCATTGAGCTAGCGTTAGTTCTAGCCGCATAGCATGGGTTTAGCGAGCGCTAAAAACACTAGCGCACCTTAGTAAAAGCAGCCCTTAGTCATAGAAACATAGAACATGATGGCAGAAAAGGGCCACGGCCCATCTAGTCTGCCCACACTAACGGTCCACCCCCTAACTACCTCCATGAAGAGATCCCACATGCCAATCCCATCTTTTCTTAAAATCTGGCACGCTGCTGGCCTCAATTACCTGTTGTGGAAGATCATTCCAGCGATCAACCACCCTTTCGGTGGTGAAATATTTTCTGGTGTCGCCTTGAAATTTCCCACCCCTAATTTTCAACGGATGCCCTCTTGTTGCCGGCGCGTTTCCAGTTTTTTCAGAAGCTGTTTTTTTTCCTATGATAGGAAAAAAACTGGAAACGCGCTGGGCTACGTGTATAACCCTCAACGGAGACTACATTGTTTAATTTGCTTTTTTACCACACCTTTCAAACCACCTTCGTGCTTCTCATTGCCACGGATGCCTCTCAGCCTTGCCACCTCTTGTCTCAAGCCTTCCACTTCGTTCGTGAACGATTCAGTTTTCAGACATCTTGCACACGGGACCAGTCCCTTACCTTTCAATCTGGACACAGGCTGATGGAGTGGGGGAGGGGGCAACAACTTTGGTGACATCTCAGTTGTAAGAGCTTTTGTATCTGTTGAAGGAAAAGAGAAAAAGACCTGCCTTTTCCTTAGGCGTCCTGTGAATCAAAAAAAGCAGCTAGCTTCTTTTATGTGAGATCTAACCAGCAGTTCAGATTCCTGGTTTTAGTCCTGCTTGCTTTCTTGCCTGTTATTAGGGTTTACAGCTTTCTATTTTATATCTTAAAATTTCAAAAGTATGTTTACATGATATGTGAAATCTAGTGTGTTCCTTTTATAGGCTTACTAAATAAAATCTCCAGAAATATAACAAATAGTTCTGTTTTAACATATAACTAATATTTAACCTATTTACTTCCTTGGTTTTCCCTTTCCTCCTTGCTCCTTAAATCTTTTTTACCTATCACTTGAATTGTACATCGCCTTGAACCTAATTAGACATAGAGCAACTCACAAATTGTAGATTTGATTAGATTAAGCAATACTGAACATGTCTTTTCCATGAACTATTCTAGCAACTTGCTATTGCAGTGACTTCTGAAATAATCCACTATTCTACATGGCTGCCTGTCATTTGAAACAGGCTGTACACTTTGCTTGCTGAGGATTTAATAAAGACCCCATTTTATCAAACTGCAGTACGAGGGGCCGCTGAAAGGTTCTGAACCCAACCAAGAAGAGAATGATGTGGAGCTGTGAAATTTACAAATTATTCCACACTTTTCTTGACATTTTCCATTTCAATGAGGCAAATGGATCTAGTAAATGGGCAGAAGTATAGGGAAACCTAGCCACTGTGACATCACCAATGAGATTGGCTCTTAGGCATTGGTGGAATGAAGCACTATGACATCTCAATGCGAGGGGCAACTGAAAAGTTCTCAGCCCAACCAAGAAGAGAATGATGTGGAGCCATAAAATTTACAAATTATTCTACACTTTTCTTGACACTTCATTTCAATGTTATGAAATGAAAAGTATCAAGAAAAGTGTGGAATAATTAGTAAGTTGCATGGTTCCATATCATTCTTTTCTTGGTTGGGCTCTTCAGCTTGGAAAAGAGATGGCTGAGGAGAGATATGATTGAAGTCTACAAAATCCTGAGTGGAGTACGAGACGGGTACAAATGGATCGATTTTTCACTCTGTCAAACATAACAAAGACTAGGGGACACTTAATGAAGTTACTGGGAAATACTTTTAAAACCAATAGGAGGAAATTTTTTTTTTTCACTCAGAGAATAGTTAAGCTCTGGAAAGCATTGCCAGAGGTTGTGGTAAAACCAGTTAACGCAGCTGTTTTTAAGATGGGTTTGGACAAGTTCCTGATGGAAAAATAAGAACATAAGAATAACCTTACTGGGTCAGACCAATAGTCCATCAAGCCCAGTAGCCCGTTCTCATGGTGGCCAATCCAGGTCATTAGTACCTGGCCAAAACCCAAAGAGTAGCAACATTCATGCTACTGATCCAGGGCAAGCAGTAGCTTCACCAATGTCTACCTTAATAGTATACTGGATTTTTCTATCAAGAACCCGTCTTAAAACCAGCTGCGTTAACTGGTTTTAACACAACCTCTCCATAGTCTACTATTAAGGCAGACATGGGTGAAGCTACTGCTTGCCTTGGATTGGTTCTGAATGAACCCGAAAAATGGGAGAGGAAAATATGACTGAAACAACAAAATCTCCCAAACCCCTAGAGAAGAAACTGAGATGAGAGGGAGAGACCGCTGGTAGAGAGGATCCACTCAAAAGGGAAATTAATTCAATTAAATATTACTAAAATATATAAAAGAGCCCTCAGTCACACAGCCTTCCTCCAGTCTCCCGGAGATAACGGCTGTCACTGGTTTGCACCCAGAAAGGTGTCAACTGTGAAACATCCCCGAGCTCTCTTGTGAATTTTGGTGATAAATAACACAAAAGTGCAAAGGAGTGCATACAAAATCAAAAACACCCTCTCTACTAGTGGTCTCTGCCCCTGATCCAGGGGGGCCAAATGAGGAAAGTTCAAGTGTCCAAATTCAATAATAAAGTCAATGGAAGATACTTAGCTTCTCAAGAAAAAACAGCCAGAGGGTAACCAAGTGTCCTACGGGACTCCGTTTCGGGGGTAGACCCCCTTCTTCAGGAACGGCTGGCTCAAGGCAAGAGCCCCAAAGTCAGCGGGCTGTAGCAGATTGGCAGTGAAAGATTGGCCATTTTCTTTCACTGCCAATCTGCTACAGCCCGCTGACTTTGGGGCTCTTGCCTTGAGCCAGCCGTTCCTGAAGAAGGGGGTCTACCCCCGAAACGGAGTCCCGTAGGACACTTGGTTACCCGCTGGCTGTTTTTTCTTGAGAAGCTAAGTATCTTCCATTGGCTTTATTATTGAATTTGGACACTTGAACTTTCCTCATTTGGCCCCCCTGGATCAGGGGCAGAGACCACTAGTAGAGAGGGTGTTTTTGATTTTGTATGCACTCCTTTGCACTTTTGTGTTATTTATCACCAAAATTCACAAGAGAGCCCGGGGATGTTTCACAGTTGACACCTTTCTGGGTGCAAACCAGTGACAGCCGTTATCTCCGGGAGACTGGAGGAAGGATGTGTGACTGAGGGCTCTCTTATATATTTTAGTAATATTTAATTGAATTAATTTCTCTTTTGAGTGGATCCTCTCTACCAGCGGTCTCTCCCTCTCATCTCAGTTTCTTCTCTAGGGGTTTGGGAGATTTTGTTGTTTCTGCCTTGGATTGGTAGCATGAATGTTGCTACCCTTTGGATTTTGGCCAGGTACTAGTGACCTGGATTGGCCTCCGTGAGAACAGGCTACCGGGCTTGATGGACCATTGGTCTGACCCAGTAAGTCTATTCTTATGTTCTTATGGCCCCTCATATCTTAATATGTAAGTTGTTTTTGGTTGTACCACAGAAAGTCAATATATTAAAAATCATAAACCTTTATTGCCAGTTTGTATATGATTATGTCATCCCCTGAAAGCGGTTACAGTAAAATCTTGGATTGCAAGTAACTTGGTTTGCAAGCGTTTTGCAAGACAAGCAAAACATTTTATTAAAAATTTTAACTTGATATACAAGCAATGTCTTGCAATACAAGTACATACAGTATACACATGTCACAACTGAGCCGATGGTTCTTCTCTCTCTGACGCTGCAAGAGTGTAGTGTCTGTTCTAAACAAGCAAAGTCTTGCGATACGAGTACATACAGTATACAAGTGTTACATCATCACAACTGAGCCAATGGTTCTCTCTCTGACACTGCAGGAGTGTAGTGACTGTTCTAAAAGAGAGAGGTCTTGCAATATAAGTACGTACAGTATTTTGCATTAAAGTTTTTGGGTTGTGGAACGAATCGTCTGAGTTTCCATTATTTCTTATGGGGAAATTCACTTTGATATAAGAGTGTTATGGATTACAAGCATGCTTCTGGAACGAATTATGCTGGCAAACCAAGGTTTTACTGTATTAAAGTTATTGTAGATTCTGAAGGAAATGAGAGAGAGTAAAAGAGAACACCTTATTCTCTGCCCCTCAGCAAAATTTGCTCAAAATTCTTTGAAGACTGTGGGGAACAGAAACATTCTTAAAGAGAGGCTAAAAGATTCCAGGAAAGGATGAGATTTCTAGAAAAGAAGAGCATAATGCTTCAGTGCCATTGAAGTATCTGCTGTTTACTGCCCTTTGCTCAGACACTGAACAGGGGTGGATCACAGCTCCCATTCTCTTATAGGTGGAAATCAGAGACTGGTGCTTCAAACCTACACGATCATGATTATTTTCTAGATTATTAGGTATGTGATAAATTACTGATCTCACACACAACCAAGCAGCTGTTCTCGGTGTCCTTATTAATCGGCTGATAAGTCAAACGCACCTAGGATAGGATTTTTGGAGCTACTGTTCTGGTAACTGCAGAAGGATTGCTAGACCGATGGTGCCAGAAATGACCACCGATGAGCTGGTTTTCTTTGTGAATGGCAAAAAGGTAAATGGATGTCGCTGCTGTGTTTTTGCTCAGTTTTGTATTACTTGCAGATATTTCATTTTCTTGTCCGTTTTTCTGCTCTCTGACTCTCTCCTGATCAGCGTTAACATCTAAGAACAGTGACAGGACTGTACAAAAGAGTTAAAGCATTCAGTTTCCTCTTTCAAACTGTGCCCATTAGCAAAAACATTTTCGTAGGCTTTACGGGGACAGTTTTGATGTGGAAAGCAGAGAGCAGTGAATTCAGCAGTCTTCAGGCGTTTTGCACAGTTTATAAGAAAAATATCCAAAACCAAAATCAATCAGTGAATCAGTGTGAAGCGTAAAAGTACAGTTTTGTTAAACCTCAAGGCTATTCTATGGCAAAAAAAATAATTAGTAAGTTCATTTCAGAAAGGGAACAGTCCTCTTGGTTGGGTTTGCATTGGCTGTGATTTTGGGGATGGGTTTTTTTTTTTTTGTGCACATCCATATTTGGCAGGTTTCCAGTGGCGGCAGCTGCTGGTGGACTTTTGGTCCCATTGATCAATTTCTTCTTTAACCAACTCGACCACAATTTCTCTAAAAAAAATTTTTTTTTAATCTATATTCATTTTCAAACTTACAATAAGTGTGTCAATATGTTAAAACAGATTAACAATAAGTATATCACTTAATAATCATCAATAGTGCAAATGATATTGTCTTATCTCCCACCCTTCCCACTCCTTCCTATTATATAATCAAATACCTTGTACAATATGTAATAATAAAATTACCTCCCCTCCCCCCTCATAATTGAACCTAATTTTTTTAAAAATTCAAACACTTCTCTCCACCCCAGCCAGCCAGATTCTAACTCATGTGGAATTGGTCATTACAAGGAGCCCAAGCTTTTCCTTCCACCTTATTAATCTAGTGCCCCCATTATCATCAGAGCAATAAGTCACAGATGGCAAACCTGGTATGGATGCATCCCCAAACAAGGCTGGGGGGGGGGGGGGGGGGTACAGTTGGGAGGCTGTGAAAACCCCAGCCAGCCTCAGAAGTTGATGTTAGGCTTCGGAACAAAACCCGTCTGCTCCTGCAGGGCAGCAGTGCTGTTGAGGCAAAGGTAAGCCCCCAAGAAAGTAGTTTGTACTATTAAGAGAAGGGTTTGCCACACAAACTCTGTTAGTATTTTATGTTTTAAGGCAGCAATGCTTCATAATTAAACCATATGAGTTTAGGGCAGTTTTGGGAGTGGATGCAATTTGAGAGCTGGGGTGAGTTGAGAATGTGGGAGATGCAGCTCGAAAGGAGGAAACCTCTACTGTGTTTCACTGCATGAAAGTTTCTATGCTGCAGAGCTGGAACGGCTTCTCCCATAGAAATGCATTGAGGAATCTGGGGGGGGGGGGGGGTTTGGAGGAAGAGGCTTATTTGTCTGGAACCCCCAGCTTGATCTGGCCCATTTTCCAAACTCAATGTCTTTTTACTGGGGTTTCCCCAAGCCAAATTTCAACCTATTCCCTTTTTAATTTTTGGAGAGTTATTTTGCCCCCAGAAAAATGGACAAGCAGACATTTCTTAATCTGTTATGCATAATTCTTTCTAACTTCCATTGTTCAGAACTGGTGGGGAAAGCATAGCTTTTAGAGAATTCTTTCCGATCCTTGTGAGTGACTATATTGTTTGATAGATTCATTTCCTAAGAGAAATTATATTAATTACAATAATTTTACTCTGACTATTCTTAAGAAATATGTTGTACTTTTGCTATTTGTATTTTGTATTTCGCTGATTGTCCAGCTCTCATCAGTGTAAACCACCTAGAAATAGTCTGATTGTGGCGGTATAGAAGAATAAAGTTATGTAATGTTATCTCTTTCTGTTTTATTTGTGTGTACAGTGGTACTTTGGTTTGCGAGCATAATTCGTTCCAGAAGCATGCTCGTAATCCAATGCGCTCGTATATCAAAGCGGATTTCCCCATAGGAAGTAATAGGAACTCGAACGATTCGTTCCACATCCCCAAAATTGGCTGGTGTGAGGGAGAAGTTGTGTGTGTAAGATGTGCACATAGGCTGTGCACTGGTGCTTCTGCATTAGCTTTCATCCTTCTTTCCCTCTCCCAAACAGATTTTGGGGGGCTTGGGGTGGGAAATCTGCTGAGCCAAGTCAGGATCTGGCCAGGATCACGATCATCGACGTGCGTGTGTGACGTGCTTGCACACGTACGCGCTCATGTATCGAGACAACACTCGTTTTATGAGTTACAAATTGCGGGACTGTTTTGCTCGTCTTGCAAAACACTCACAAACTGCGGTTTGACTGTATTTCTGTTCTGTGTTTGTATGTGTCTTTATGGGTTAGTATGACTCTGCATGTTGGTATATATGTATGTTTGTCAGTGCCTGTATGTTTATATGTCTGCACATGTTTGTATGTGTGTGCATGAGTGGGCATGTTCGTATATGTGCAGTGTTGGTTAAAATACTTAAGTAAAAGTAAAGGTAAATGCATATTTTGATACATAAGTAAAAGTAAAAAATTTTATTATAAACAAATTAAAAATTTACTCAAGTAAAAGTAAAAAATTAAGGGCCTAAAATAATACTCCACTCCCGATCAGCTGGGTAGCAGGCAGGGAGCCACCATCTTCCCTCTTACCCCACCAGACTGACTGCCCCAGCTCCTGCTGGCAACAAACTCCACCCCTTCAGGATTAGGCCTTCTTCAACCCGTCAAAGGGCCACCAGACAGGCGGGTCTCTCCCACCAGTGGGCCCTGCCAAAGGGGCTCTTTGTGTGGATCTTCATGCAGACCAAGAAGGACCAAGCCAAAAGCTCTGCCTAAATTCCCCCCCAAAGCTGCAGCAGTGCATGAAGCTATCTGCCTAACAGAGGGCTAGCACCACCTCTGAAGAAACCACAGCTCAAAACCAGATGTGCAGGTTAGTGTCCATGAAATCACTTTACTACTAGGCGTCTAAAACCTAGGAGATGATCTCCCTGCACCATTTTATCCCATTCATACTCATTGGTCAGCTCACAAGAATTCCAAACCACATAAAAATATCTAACCACCTACCCATAATTCCACTGACCACATGTGTCACACTCCTTATCAAATACCAACCATCTGTGGGAACTGCCCCACCAACAAAAAGAAACACAAACCTCACCAAATGCACTGACCTTCTGCAAGTCCCAATCACTAACCTTTACACCCATGAAAGATCCTCTACTCCAGTTCCATGCATAGACATCAATGCTAGATTTGTAACAAACTCATGCTGCTCAATGAATTGATCTACTCTAAAGACGTAGGCTTTGCCTTCTTTACCGAAATATGGCTCAAAGAGGCCAACAGCCCAGAACTAGCACATCTCTGCCTCCTAGGTTGTGGAGGGGCATAATAAAAAAATATGTCTAAGTCCGTTTTGGGCCTAAGCCAGTAGTCAGTAGTGTCTAAAGTCCATTCTCAAAAAATACATCCCCCAATTTTTTTTTTTCGAGAACCATCTACCTGTATGTCCAGCTGTTTGATCATCTAGATTGCTAAGTCATCTATTTTTATACCTCATTCTCATCCAAAAATTCGTCCAAATTCAAAACACCTAGAACAAGACCTTTTGGATGTGGGAGAGGCCAGCAAAGTGATGGACTGGTCCCCCAGACAGGGCACTGCTGCAAACTTTACAAAAAGGGTGCCACATAAACATATTACCATAACTCCCTTATAGGTCAAGGTGAGCCCCCCAAAACACCCCAACACCCCCCAAAACCTACTAGACCCACATGTCTACCACCAGCAACCCCCCTGACATCCCCCCCAGCAGTGGGGAGATGCCCACTCCCTCCCCTGCCACCATTGTACCTCAGCACCCCCCTTCCACCCCTTACTTTGTTTACAAAGGCCAACCGAAAGGATGCCTCCTACCTCCGGTCAGCAGGCTCACCTCTTCAAAATGGCGGACCTTCCTTTCCCGGTGCATCTGGGATGTTCTAGGGAGGAGACTAATGCTCTGATTGGCCCAGGTTGCTTAAGACCCGTCCTGATTGTGCTTCAGGATCTGGACCACTTTGGTCTTAAGGCCTGGCTCTTTAGTGCATGGACTTAGTCTGCTGAGGTTATTCTTTGGGCATGATAGCTACTCTCTTGCGCAGGAAAAATAAGTCAACAGTGAAAACCTATTGTAACCCCCTCCTTCTCAGACTGAGGTAAAAGGTATCCCTCTTGAAACAAGATTTATTTTGTAGACGTGAACACCGAGGGTTAATTTGATACCTTTCCCCATGAGAAGGAGTAAATTACATAAAAATACACTTCTCCCTCTGTATTCGTGGTTTCAGCAATTGTGGTTTTGATTATTCACAGTTTTTAGCTTGCTGGCCCCTCCCACCAAATTACATCAGCTTGCATAGAGAAATCCTCGATTCTAAGTGTTTACAGAGAAAATCGCTGATTCCAGCACTTTCTTCACCGTGTTTTGCCTCTCCTTAAGGAACAGGCCAGGTCTCCCACCATGTTATTCGTGGTTTCACCATATTCACGATGGTTTTTACTAGAAAACAGCAAATAACATATGAAAAAGTTATTCGTGTTTTTTCTGTATTTGCAGTTCTGTTAATCCCCTATCACAGCGAATACGAAGGAAGAAGTGTATTATCTCTATAATAAAACCATAAGCGGCGCATGCGCACTCCCACTTGTGTGTTCTGTATGTCCATGGCCGGAAGGAGTGTGCATGCGCACCTACAACTGCCCCACACTCGCGGCCCTGTTTGCATTCCAGTGGCAGCAACTGAGTAGTGGAGAGCAGCCCCGCTCCGCCCGTTGACCCTCCACAAACCTCACAGCTCCAGCAGCGTAGGCAGCACTTTAAACACGCTGCTTTGCGCCCTTCTACTGCCAATTTCCTCTGCCGCATCTCTGATGACATCATTGGAGACAGATGCGGGAGAGGAAATCGGCAGTAGAAGACTGCGAAGCAGCGTGTTTAAAGTGCTGCCTACGCGGCTGGAGCCAGGAGGTTTGTTGGCGGTGGGATTGTCGGATGGGAGGGTTAGGAGCAGGCCAGATCGAGCAGGACAACGCAGTAAAAGAAGGGGAGGGGCCTAACGGAGCAGGCCAGATCGCGGTAAGAGAAGGGAAATGGGGGTGGGGGAAAATGCTGCTACTGCTACACAGGGACCTGGAGGGGAAGGTAAATACTGCTGCTGCTTCTGCACAGGAAAGGGGGGGATAGGAGGGAAATGCTGTTGCTGCTGCATAGGGAAGTGGGAAGGAAATGCTGCTGCACAGGGAAATGGGAAAAAATGACAGACAGACAGCGGGAGGGAAGGAGACAAAAAGAAAGAAAGACACAGGGTCAGGGAGAGGGACAGAAAGACAGACAGAGAAAGGGGGCCAAGGAGAGAGAGAGAGTCAGTGGGAGGGAGACAGACACACATATATTCTAGCACCCGTTAATGTAACGGGCTTAATGACTAGATAATAAAACCCTAAGCGGCGCATGCGCACTCCTACCTGCGTGTTCCGTATGTCCGTGGCCGGAAGGAGTGCCCATGTGTGCCTACAACTGCCCCACACTCGCGAAGGGAGAAGATACAGAAACAAAGAAAGACTGATAGACAGCCAGGGAGAGAGACAGTAAGACAGGGGGCCAGGGAAGAGACAGAGACACACAGGGGGACAGAGACAGAAAGAAAGGGGGGCAGGAAGAGAGATAAAAAACATAAAGTAAGTAAGAAAGAAATGCCTCAGCGACCCATTGTCCTAAAAGTCTACACATCTATTCTAGCACCCGTTAATGTAACGGGCTTAAACACTAGTATAATAATAAAATGTAATGTAACCTGTAAATAAAAATGTTAATTAAACCATAAACAAAATAGATATAAAGAAGCACTAAGGATTCAAAATTTAAAATAGAAATAAAATTTAATAAATAAATGCTGTATATCAAATCTAGACAATGAAATTCTACTTCCCCTATGTATAGTTCTTTGTTTTTTTTCAGGTTAGGGTATTTGAGGCTTTCTGTCCTTTCTGTGTAGGGGTACCACGTTGGCACACTGTTGCTAGCAGACTCTCTCTTCCTGAAACCAACCTACTACTCTAACTAAAACCAAATCAATAAGAAAAACCCTATCCTAAATCTAATAACCCCACAGTTGCCTAAAATACTTTCTATGCTAGGAAAATAAACCCAGATAATTGATGTTCCCTATACTATTTCCCTCCTCAAAATATCCTATATATAATCACAAAACTCATCCTTCCTCTAAACATTTCATGCATATAAATCTTTTCCCAAATACTTTACAGAAATTATTCCCAGAAAAAGATTTCCAAGGCAGTTTTACAACTTTGCTTCACTAAGTCTCTCACAACATTACACAGAAATCTGTTACAGGACATCTCATTAACTTCTCCAGAAATCAGCACCACAGACTTATTCCACAGAGACTGAAAATTTCTCCAGAAATCAGGTTTCAAATGCAGTTCACAACCTTGCTTCACCAGTATTCCCTCACAACATTCCACAGAAATCTGTCACAGGACCTCTCATAAAATCTTTTCCAAAAATCAGCACCACAGATTTGTCACTCAGAGAATCTCTCAAAACACTTCCCAGAAGATTCTCACAGACTATTTCTAGCATCAAATAGTTTCACAGATAAAACAATTCTTCACATCAGCCAGAAATAAATGTTTTCACCCTTGGATAAATACCAGAATCTATATATCAAACCTCAACTTCAACCAAAACCTCCAATTCCTATTCAAAATTCAATAAAACCGGCTATAATTACCTTCTCACAAGGCACAGAAACCAAACTACCTGCACACAGATCCAAGTCACCCTCCCAACTGTCAAATCTGACAGTTAGAATGTTTAAGCAGCTGATGCTGATCTCTGCACTAGGACAGCAAACCTGTGCAGGAGATCAGCAACAGAATACCAAAACTGCACCAGTACAAAAAAAATACACAAACCAAACTTCTCAAAATAGGAAAAAAATCCACAGGTCTTACATTCCAGATTTTCTTTGCTTTAAAAACCTATTAAAATCTTCTTTAAACCCTGTTTTTCTCACTCAGGTAACTTTTAAACTTTTAACCCTGGTTACTATACGAAGACTTAGAATGATATCAATCTTGGTGTGTCTAGAAGTACGAGGACCTTGCTGTTGGTACCTCTGATTCTCGTGTTCCTTCAAGACGGGCTGGAAAAGGGTCTGGCTGTTGGCTCTCTGAGAATTCAGATTGCCAGTCTTTCTTGTTTTGGTCCTAAGCCTCTGAGAGGCTTTTTGGCCACTCCTCCAGATGTTGTCAGGTTTCTTAGGGGCGCATTATGGCTTCATTCCCCCTTGCGGATACCCTGTCTACCTTGGAATCTCAATTTAGTTCTCCGGTTGCTGGCTTGTCTGCCCTATGATCCTCTGGAGCAGGCATCCTTAATAAATCTCACTGTTAAGACAGTTTTCCTTGTGGCTATAACTTCAGCCCACAGGGTTTCCTAGCTTCAGGCTTTAGGCTTTATCTTTGGATTATGGATTCCTGCATGATTCTGCGCACTGTTCCCTCCTTTCTCCTGAAGGTGGTCTCAAGTTTTCAAATCAACCATGAGGTTCTGAGGTTGCTGGATGTGCGCAGACTTTTGTTGCAGTACTTGGAGGTCATGAACGAGTTTCAGGTATCTAACCACCTGTTTAAACTGGTGGGTCCTGCCCATAAGGGCAGGCCATATTCAAAAGCCACCATTTTGAGATGGATCCATATGGCTATTTCATCTGCCTATTTTACTGCCAGAAAGAAGCCCCTTTTTTCTGTGAGGGCTCATTCTATTAGAGGTGTTTCCTCCTCGTGGGCAGAGTCATCAGTGATTTCTCTTGAGATTTTCAGAGGTGCTACCTGGTCCTCCTTGCATACTTTTACAAAGTTATATAGGATCGATGTGGCAGCCAAGCAGAATGCTGCTTTTGGTTCCTTCGTTTTGGCAGCAGGCATATCAGTCCCACCCTGACACTATGGGACTGCTTTGTTACATCCCACTTGTCCAGGAATAGAGTGGGATTATACAAGAAAGAAAGATACGGTTGTTACCGTTTGCTAATCTTCTTTCTTGTAAATCTCGGTGAATCTGGAAAATGTACTGAGCCAAATTGACAAGTTAAAAAGTGATAAATTGCCAGGACCAGATGGTATACATCTCAGGGTTCTAAAAGAACTTAAACATGAAATTGCTAACCTGCTGTTAGTGATCCATAACTTGTCACTAAAATCGTCTGTAGTACTTGAAGATTGGAGAGTGGCCAACATTACGCCAATTTTTAAAAGGGCTCCAGGGAAGATCCGAAAAATTACAGACTGGTAAAGCATAATGGTAGAAACAATTATAAAAAATAAAATTGTAGAACATGTAGACAAACATGATTTAATGAGACAGAGTCAGCATGGGTTCAGCCGAGGGAGATCTTGCCTCACCAATTTGCTTGACTTCTTTGAAGGTGTGAATAAACATGTGGATAAAGGTGAGCCAGTTGATATAGTGTATCTAGATTTTCAGAAAGCTTTTGATAAAGTTCCTCACGAGAGGCTCCTGAGAAAATTAAAGTGTCATGGGATAGGTAGCATAAGTTCAGTTGTGGATTAGGAATTGGTTATCGGATAGAAAACAGAGGGTAGGGTTAAATAGTCATTTTTCTTAATGGAGGAGAGTAAACAGTGGAGTGCCTTAGGGGTCTGTACTGGAACCGGTGCTATTTAACTTATTTATAAATGATCTGGAAATTGGAACGACGAGTGAGGTGAGTCCATAAAAATTTTGGGAATGACATTGGACCAGTATCTCACTTTAGAAGAACATACAGATTTGCTAGTCAGAAAATGTTTCTCGGTCTTATGGAAACTCCAAACTAAAAAAATATTTTGATGTAGCATCATTTTGTTAAGTATGCTTGACTATTGCAATATTATTTACTTGGGCACATATAAGAAAACACTGAAAAGACTTCGAGTTATTCAAAATTCAGCAGTTTGACTGATTTTTGGTTTGAAAAAATGGAAACATATTACTACCTGTTATCAAAAATTATATTGGTTACCGATGGAAGCAAGAGTTTTGTTTAAATTTTCCTGTGTCTGTTTTAAATCAATATTTGGTATGGTCTCCCACTTTTTTTCTAGACCATTTTAACAGGCCTACATGAAGAATCCATATGTTTGCTTTCCCAACAGTAAATGCTTGTCGCTTTAAAAGATTTCTGGATAGAACTCTTGCATTTCGGGCAGGTAAAATTAATGACTGGTTGGGTAATATTATTATGCGTGCTCCATCTTATTTTATTTTTAGAAAATTAGTAAAAACACAGTTGTTTGATCGATTTATAACCTAATGATTCACTGTTTTAATTTTTTATCTTTTTTATCAGTATGTATTTCTGATGATTTGTATTGTATTTTTTTCACTGATTGTCCAGTACTTCCCATTGTAAACTGCCTCGAACTATTATGGCTTTGGCGGTTTACAAGAATAAATTATTATTATTAAATTTGCAGATGACACTAAACTGTTCAAAGTTGTTAAAACGCATGCAGATTGTGAAAAATTGCAGGCAGACCGTAGGAAATTGGAAGACTGTGTGTAAAAATGGCAGATAAAATTTAATGTGGACAAATGCAAAGTGATGCACATTGGGAAGAATAACCTGAATCACAGTTACTGGATGCTAGGGTTCACCTTGGGGATTAGCACCCAAGAAAAGGATCTGGGTATCATCGTAGACAATACGATGAAACCTTATTTCCAATGTGCGGCAGCAGCCAAAAAAGCAAACAGGATGCTAGGAATTATTAAAAAAGGGATGATTAACAAGACTAAGTATGTCATAATGCCCCTATATTGCTCCATAGTGCGACCTCATCTGGAGTATTGCATTCAATTCTGGTCTCCTTATCTCAAGAAAGATATAGTGGCGCTAGAAAAGGTTCAAAGAAGAGAGACCAAGATGGTAAAGGAGATGGAACTCGTCTCATATGAGGAAAGACTAAAATGGTTAGGGCTCTTCAGCTTGGAAAAGATACGGCTGAGGGGAGATATGATTGAAGTCTATAAAATCCTGAGTGGAGTAGAACGGGTACAAGTGGATCGATTTTTCACTCTGTCAAAAATTTGCAAAGACTGGGGGACACTTAATAAAATTACAGGGAAATACTTTTAAAACCTATAGGAGGAAATTTTTTTCACTCAGAAAATAGTTAAGCTCTGGAATGTGTTGCCAGAGGATGTGGTAAGAACGGATAGTGCAGCTAGTTTTAAGAAAGGTTTGGACAAGTTCCTGGAGGAAAAGTCCATAGTCTGTTTTTGAGAGAGACATGGGGGAAGCCACTGCTTGCCCTGGATCGGTAGCATGGAATGTTGCAGCTCCTTGGGTTTTAGCCAGGTACTGGTGACCTGGATTGGCCACTGTGAGAACGGGCTACTGGGCTTGATGGACCGTTGGTCTGACCCAGCGGGACTATTCTTATGCTCTTATTTCTGGAACCTGACCTGTGAGTTGCTGATTCGCCGATTGTCTACCTTAATAAGTACTAGTAAGCTGGATTTATGATTTCTTGACCAGCCTTTCTAAGAGTTCCATCTGAATATGTTATGCACTTTGTCTTGGGAATCCCTAGCTCAGGCGCCTCCCTCTGTTAATGCAGGCTGTGTTTCCTTATAGCACAGTTTTTTTCAGGTTTATGATGTTTAATGACTTGTTTCAATTGTTAAGAACATAAGAATAGCTTCACTGGGTCAGACCAATGGTCCATCAAGCCCAGTAGCCCGTTATCACGGTGGCCAATCCAGGTCACCAGTACCTGGTCAAAACCCAAGGTGTAGCAATATTCCATGCTACCGATACAGGGCAAACAGTGGCTTCCCCATGTCTTTCTCAAAAACAAACTATGGACTTTTTCTCCAGGAACTTTTTCTCCAGGAACTTGTTTTTAGGGAAAAAGTGAAGTTTTCAGTAAAATGTGGGGGGCTACAACCCCCCCAAACCCCTACAACGCGGCGCGATCTGTATAAAGTAAAGTGGGGGGTTCCCCCCACACACCCCCCGTTGGAGCCCCTAAAAACAGTTATTTTCTTCGGCGTGCGCCTCCGCGCTGCACTCAGTTGTCGGCGTGCGCCTTTGTCTTCCGTGGTTTTGACCTGCCACCCTGCTGTCCTATGCAGATGACATCTTTCTCTTGATTCCACTCTATAGTGATGTTAGGGAATCCTCCCCAAAATCTTTCAAATGCATTGAAAAAAGTCTACTCCTGGGCATTCTTCAACAAACTAAACTAAAATTACACACTACCAAAATCAAACTACCATGGTTCCACAGTGCCATGCAGTCCATTCCCATGAGCCTGTCCTTAACCTTTGGTGTGTCAATAAATGATGAAAAGACTTCCAAGATGCTTTGAATCCTGCTAGACTCCACACTTTCATATGAACCTCAAATCTCCAACCTATGTAAAAAACTTTCTACAGTTTAAACAACTGAGACTGATCAAACCTTAATTCCACAACAATTACTCTAGTCAAAATAGTAGTCTTAACACAACTAGACTACGGCAATTCACTCTACGCGGGCATAACCTTCTCTCAAACATACAAGTTACAATTGTTTCAGAACACTGCAATCTTCGGCTGATCTTCGGCTTAAAAAAATACAATCCAGTCTCTACTTACTGCCACATGCTTCACTGGCTACCCATAAATGCTCAAATCTTGTTTAAACTTCCTGCATCGTGCACTATACACTAAACACCAACTCACCAGAACAGATAATCCATCTGTTCTTCACCTCAACCATGATTAACACCACCCACCAGCTGATCATCCCCTCATCCGAGGGAGTGAAATATAAATGAATATTCAACACCCTTTTTACGTATTCTGCCACTAGAACCTGGAATGTCCTTCCAACACCCATAAGAACAGAACTGAACTACCTCACCTTCAGGAAAAGACTTAAAATATATTTGTTTGATTCAATTCAGTAACTCTGCCTATTCTCCAAACCTGGAACTGGCAACTAGCCTGGCCTTTTTTCCCATTTGCATGCCCCTTAATCCAAAGATGAACCTGTAACTATCTCCTCTCAGCAACTGTGTATAATCTTCCTCTATGATATTGTATCTCCTTGTTCCTTGGCCTGTCCAGCCCCCAAAACAGCAAATCTGTCCTACCTTTTCTGGAAAGCGTCTTGGAACAATGTAACCTTCCTCTACAATGTCATGTAATTATTACCCCATGTCACTGCATGGGCCTCTTATCTTATAAATTGCCTTGAACCTGTACTAGATAAGTGCAATTCAGAAATTCTGATTAGATTAGATTAAAAAGTGAAAGTATCGCAACTACAATGTCTGTTCATCAAAAATTGCTACCAGCTTCAGCTTCATCTCTGCTTATCTAACCAGTTCAAACACAGGCAACTCCACTGTTCTTATAGGCTATATTCACTGAACAGCAAAATTAAAGATGAAACAACACTTTGCATGATGAGATTTGCAAAATTCCATACCCAGTTTTCATTTGGTTTACTGAGGTATTTCTCCCTTCCACTTTTACTTTTAACTGCAAGCATCAAATGTAACTAGGTAAAAGTAGTAAAAAAATTGGCAAGCACTTCAGTAAAAGTGACAAATGTTATCCTGTTCTTCTTTACAAGTAATTAGCTACGTTTACTTGGTTACTATACAGCACTATAGGTGTGTATGTACAGTATTGTGTAGATTCTTTGTGTCTGTGGTTAAGAAGAGAAATGAGAGAGGAGTGTTTCAAAGGTGCAATTCTGAAATTGCTAAGTTAGTTACTGTGAATCACTGCTTGTACAGCATGCTGCAGCTGTTTGGGGGTGGCGTCATTTCTTTTCCATCTGCCACCATAGGCAGATGCAATGTGCCCAATATTCAAAATGATGTAACTAGGCAGGAGAGGCTCTTGCTCAGTTAAATCATGTGGAGTGGGCTGGCCACCGATATTCAGTAGCATTTTTGATTATCAGCTTTGACCACCCTGGCACAATATACGCAGTGCCAGGGCAGTCTGGGGACAGAGGTGGGGCAGATGCAGATTTGTGTGTGCACTTGCAATATGCAGCACCAATGCTTGCATACCTAATCGAGCAGATATGAATGCAAAAATTAAAACTCATCTCTGTCTTGTTAGGTATGTGGATACTGGCACGGATATAGTGTAGGCATCTGTCTAACATCTGGATTAGAGAATGACATAGGGTTCATTTACCGCAGTAAACCATGGTCACTGCAGTAAATCTGCAGGAATGGAGATATTTGCAACTGGTTTACCGCAGGAATGGGGACAAGACCTTTTACCGCCCCGTGGGAGCGGTGAAAAGTCTTGCTCCTGTTGTAAAAAAAAATTGCACCCGTGTCAGACTTGACATCTCATCCCCAGCTCCTCTTGCACCTATTTTACCTTCAGGAGCCAGCCATGCCACGATGAAGACAGAAGGAACCTAAAACCAAAGCCTGAGACCAACGTGATTTGAAGAATAATTGCTACTATTTTAACTGATTTATCCGCTATGTGAGGAATAATGAAAAGTTTTGAAAATAATCTTAGAAGTTCTAATCTTAGAATATTGAAATCCCCCAAGTTTAAGAATCTGTCAGTCTAAATGCTTTTTGCCTAATATACGGTGGAAACACTACAGATTTCTTTAAGTGATCTATCAGATATAAAATCTATTAGCTTCCGGATAAGAAATTTTGGCTGGAAAAGTGGAAACTGGAATGACTTTGAACTCACTGGAACAAGCAAAAATAGAAGGGACTAAACAAATGGCTTTGCTGCTCTCTTTTTTTTTTTCATTTTACCAATAGAATTAAGATTCTACAGTTGTACTTTCACAATAGAGAAAAAAAGATGTTTTGAAGGGAACATTTCATGATATTTCATGTGAAATACAGACAATGGAAGCAGTTTGATGTGGCCTGGTATTTTACAATTTGGATCCTCTTTTTTTTCAAAGATTCCCTGCAAATGTGTTCTAAAGTAGTGGTTCCCAACCCTGTCCTGGAGGACCCCCAGGCCAGTCAGGTTTTCAGGATAGCCCTAATGAATATGCATGAGAGAGATCTGCATATACTGGAGGTGCCAGGCATGCAAACCCGCTCCATGCATATAAAGAACAAGTCATCTGAATTTGTCTTTTCCTCCATATCTTTACATTTGTCGGCTTTTTTTGCAGTTGTCAAGCTCTCCATGGAAGTCTAAGTAGGGGGCTATATTTATGATTGACGGGGCTCACCAGAGTCCCGGGGGAAATAAATCACCCTCCAAAACATAATTACTCCTGGCTGTCTCCATTCAGTGGGTGAAGCGAGAAAGCAACAACACACATAAACACAGAGTTATAAAATCAGTCCGATGGCTATACGAAGTCGCGAAGATAATCCAGATGTAGCACAGAACTCGCCACAGCTAGATTGGGAGTCAGCAGTGTTGCAGTCCTTGTTATTCGTTCCACAAAGTTCTTATCAATAGTACATGCGCATTATTAGTGTCCTGTACAGAGATAGGAAAGATTCCCGAAATAAGGAACATCACATGTTTTCCAGTAAATGAAACTTTGTTAGGTTTCGTTTCTGATTTCTCAAAGCAGCCTGAAAACCCAGATAATGGAATTTATGGTCTATCGTAAAATCATAGTGTCTTCACAGTAAAAATGCATGAGATGGTTTCTCTTATATAGAGACAGCTACATTTTCTGTCTTATCTACAAAATCCCAAACATACCTAACTCTATCACTAAAACTGTAACTATCAGTAATACTTTTCAAAATGTAACCGATCACCCCCTGTCCCCATCAGTACCTCTCTTTCAGTGATAAATTATGATGCTATTACTGTTTTCAGCTTGCATTTCCTAGAAAAATATATATTTTCTCTCCATTTTTATTAGGGTTACCATATTTGTGAAGAAAAAAAGGGGACACATGACCGTGCTCACACTCCACCCATAGTTCTGCCCATAATCTACCCATATTTCCACCCACGCACCACCCAAAGCCCCACCCATATGCCACCTATTTCCTTGGTCCCCCCTCCCCATCCTTTGTACTTTTTTAATGCTTCTCTCTCTCTCTTCCTCCCTTCCTCCAATCCTCCTCCCCGGTGGGTGCATATCTCTTTCTCTCTTCTTCAACCTCCCTGCGGATGCCCCTCTCTCGCCTTCCAACTTCCTCTCTTGCTGTTTCTGTCTCTCCCCTCCCAACCAGTACTACCCTATTTAGTGCTCTTTGCTATGAGGAAAATGGTGGGGAGGAAGCTCAGGAACGGCTTTAGGATGGAGACTGTAGGGAGCGCCTGGACCCTTCTCAGGGACACACTGCAGGAAGCGCAAAAACTGTACATCCCCAGTTTCAGGAAAGGCCGCAAGAACAAGCGGTCAAAAGACCCGGTTTGGATGACACATGAAGTAAAGAAGGTAATCAGTGACAAGAAAGTGTCCTTCCGGAAATGGAAAAGGGATCCAACGGAGGAAAATCACCAGGAGCACAGGAAATGCCAAAAGGAATACCACCGAGAGATTAGAAAAGCAAAAGGGAAATACGAGGAGGGGCTGGCCAGGGAGGCGAAAAACTTCAAGGCATTCTTCAGTTACGTAAAGGGGAAGCAACCAGTGAGAGAGGAGGTGGGGCCATTGGACGATGGGGATAGGAAGGGAGTGATTAAGGAGAATAAAGAGGTAGCTGAGAGGTTGAACACGTTCTTCTCGTCGGTCTTCACGAGCGAGGACACATCCAATATACCGGACTCAGAGGAGCTCATGAGTGGGGAGCAGGCCAAAAGATTGGGGCATATAGAGGTAA
The DNA here is from genome assembly GCF_902459505.1 of Geotrypetes seraphini. Taxonomy (NCBI): domain Eukaryota; kingdom Metazoa; phylum Chordata; class Amphibia; order Gymnophiona; family Dermophiidae; genus Geotrypetes; species Geotrypetes seraphini. Next base: position 344,856,730 of record NC_047086.1, on the reverse strand, counting down.
GTCGGGGGGATGTCCTCAAGCAGATTGACAGACTGAAAAGCGGCAAATCACCGGGACCGGACGGGATCCACCCAAGGGTTCTAAAGGAACTAAGTCAGGAAATAGCGGGCGCAATCCAGCATGTTTGCAACCTATCCTTGAAAACTGGAGAGGTACCAGAGGACTGGAAACTGGCGAATGTCACACCTATCTTTAAGAAGGGATCGAGAGGTGACTCCGGGAACTACAGGCCGGTGAGCCTGACTTCAGTTAGAGGGAAGATGGTGGAAGCAATGATCAAGGACAGCATTTGCGAGCACATCGAGAAAAATGGCCTACTGCGGACAAGCCAGCACGGATTCTGTAAGGGAAGGTCGTGCCTGACAAACCTTCTGTACTTCTTTGAGGGAATAAGCAGTCAGGTGGACAAAGGGGAACCCATAGACATCATTTACCTCGATTTTCAAAAGGCCTTTGACAAGGTGCCACATGAAAGGCTGCTTAGGAAGCTGTGGAACCACGGGGTGGGCGGGGATGTACACAGATGGATCAAGCACTGGCTGTCAGGTAGACTACAGAGGGTCGGAGTAAAGGGCCAATATTCTGACTGGCGGGGAGTCACGAGCGGTGTGCCGCAGGGATCGGTGCTGGGGCCGCTACTCTTCAACATATTTATCAATGACCTGGAAACGGAGGCAAAGTGTGAGGTTATAAAATTTGCAGACGATACCAAGCTCTGCGCCAGAGTTAGGACCAGGGAGGAGTGTGAGGAACTGCAAAGGGACCTCGATAAGCTGGAGGACTGGGCAAACAAATGGCAAATGCGCTTTAACGTAGATAAATGCAAGGTCATGCACATAGGGAAAAAGAACCCGTTGTTCGAGTATAAAATGGGGGGGGGAGATTTCTGGAAGACACCAGACTTGAGAGAGACTTGGGTGTGCTAGTGGATCCATCCATGAAACCATCCGCACAGTGTGCAGCAGCCTCGAAGAAAGCCAACAGGATGCTGGGCATCATCAAGAGGGGCATATCAACCAGGACGCGGGAAGTCATCATGCTGCTGTATCGAGCGATGGTGCGCCCACATCTGGAATACTGCGTTCAATATTGGTCGCCGCACCTCAAGAAGGACATGGCAGTTCTTGAGAGAGTCCAAAGGAGGGCAACGAAACTGGTAAGAGGGCTGGAAAACTGCCCATATGCTGAGAGGCTGGATAAACTGGGGCTCTTCTCTCTGGAAAAGAGGAGGCTCAGGGGGGATATGATAGAGACCTTCAAAATACTTAGGGGCATAGAGAGGGTGGACAGGGACAGGTTCTTCAGACTAAAAGGGACGACAGGTACGAGGGGGCACTCAGAGAAACTGAAGGGAGATAGGTTCAAATCAAATGCAAGGAAGTTTTTCTTCACCCAAAGGGTCGTGGACAAATGGAATGCGCTCCCGGAGGAAGTGATCCGGCAGAGTACAGTACAGGGATTCAAACAGGGATTGGACAGATTCCTGAGGGAAAAGGGGATCGTGGGGTACTGAGGGAGGTGCTGGGGTGTTGCATAAGTATAGACAGCTCACCAGGTCGTGCAGGTGCAAGGCCGGAGGGTTAGGACATTGATGGGAAGATAGGACTTCGATGAGAAACCTAGGGGGCAAGGGGGCCCATTCTGGTGATTAAGACAGGTCATGACCTGTTGGGCCGCCGCGGGGGCGGACTGCTGGGCGGGATGGACCTCTGGTCTGACCCGGCAGAGGCACTGCTTATGTTCTTATGTTATGTTTTCTCCAGTACTCCTTTCTATAATGCTTCTCAATCCCTCCCTCCCTCCTTGTGGTTTCTCCTGCCCTCGCTCCCTACCTTCATGCTGTTTCTTCAGCCCTTCCTCCCTCCATGCTGTTTTTCAAGCCCTCCTCCCTCCATGCTGTTTCTCCATTCCCCCATCCCTCTTCCAACACTGCCTCACCTCATGACCTCTCTAGCTCCCAATCCCCCCACCTACCTTCTCTATGGGTCCGGCTACTGTAACTGAATCATTGAGTAGCCAGAAGCAGCAATGGGGTAAGCCTGCTATTTCTGGCCTGCCCCAAGTCTTGCCTACGCGGGAACAGAAAGCTGCTGCAGAGAGTAAGATCTACACATAGGACTAGATTCAGTAAATGGTGCTGAAAAATGATGCCAAAAAATATTTGCACAGAGCACTTTTCTATAAATGATACTCCAAATTGGGCATCATTTATAGAATAGCACTTTGGGCAGAAAGATTTATACCAACTGAAGCCATGGCATGTAATTTAGGCACAAATCCATGGTATGGAGTAATACTGTGCATGTTTTTATTTATTTAAAAATTTATTACCTGCAGTATCCCACAATCGAATAAAACATACACAATAAAATCAAAACACAAATCACAAAAGCAACAGAGTCAAACATAAAATCAAGAAATAACTTTCAAGGAAACAAAACTCTCTTCAAGTATTTCCTAAACAGCAACACATTTGAAGATCCCTCGACCTCAGCAGGCAATGCGTTCCACATAGAAGCGTCCTGTATTGATATCACAGAGTGCTGAAAAGTCAAATGGGTCACAGATTTAAATTTAGTGAACACCCCGACCCACCCATGCATCTCCCATAGCCATATCCCTTTTTGAGTTCTGCTGTATAAAATTTGCATGCGGATCTTTATAGAATAGCACTTAGCACGATGCATGTGGAAATCCAAATTGTTGCCAATTAATGCAAATAATTGATTGCTATTATCCAATTACTGGTGCTAATTAGCTCACTGGTCAATTTGGTGGTGAATTCTTCTCAAGATAATATGAAATTCTGTGCATGGAAATTTGAGTGTCATTTATAGAATCCAAGGGAAAGTGGCCACCTAATTTTCAGTCCTAACTGGAGAGTGCTTTCTTGCTTCATAATATAGAGCAGATTGCTTGTAAAGAGGAGTGATGACATACATTTGTCAGTGTCTCATCTGGAATTGTTAAGATTTCTAGCCTCTTGTGATATTTAGACAGCTTCAACCTCGAAGAATCAATTTCTTTGCCTATCCTACACTAAAACATTGCCGTTATAAAAGATTTCATGATAAAACGTTTCCATTTTGGGCAGGTAACTTGAACGATTGGTTAAGTACAATAATTTCCCAGACTCAGTCTTATTACACCGTTCGAAAATCTTTGCAAATGTATCTTTTTGAAAAATGTGTAAATTAAACGTCAATTATACTCTGTATTCTCTAAGAATATATTGTCACTGGACTGTTCAGTCTCTCTTGAATTTGTAAGATGGATGTGCTTTTCTTGATATATTATATGTTGTTATATTTGTATTTTGTACTGTTACTATGTGGAAAATCAATAAAGAATTTTTTAAAAAAGCCCAAAACACAAAAGAATGTGAACCACTTAGAACTAAATGGTATGGCAGTATACAAGAATAAAGTTTATTATGAATGGTCAAAAGAAGGCAGGTAGGTGTCATCTTTGAGCAATGGCTCCAACTCTCTTTTCTGCAGTGGCGTAGTCAGGGGGGGCAAGGAGGCGGTACGTACCAAGCGCCATGTTGGTGGGGAGCACCGGCACCCCTCCTCCTCTCTACCCCCTCCGCCCCTTCCCACTCCTCCCCTTGCCACGTGAGCAACCCCCTTCCCCCATATCTCTAGTTGTTCACTGCTGTGAGCAACAATTTCAACATGTCCTTCGTGACCGCGTCAGCTCTCCCGCTGACATCATTTCCGGGTGCTGCACAAAGGAAGTGACGTCAGAGGGCGAGCTGCCAGGGTTGTGAGGAGCACGTTGAAGTTGCTACTTGTGGTGGTGAACAGGGGTACAGGGGAAGGGAAGCGGGGCACACGCACGGTGAGGGGGAGTGGGGGGGACAGACAAGAGGACAGGGGAGGGATACTTCCACCCCAGGCGCCTCTCACCTTCATTACACCACTGGTTTTCTGTCCCCTCCTCTGCAGTGTCCCTGGCCATGGCCACTCTGGAGCGTGAAAGTCAGGCCTATAAATCAAATTTGTGCCTTCCATGTGACAGTGCATAGCAAAGCTGCTAACCACCAGGCCAGTCCAATGGCTGCTATACAGGGTCTATGCCTCTTCCGTCTTCTTGTTCTGATTGATCTTTCAAGACAATTTGTTCATGTGTCTTCTGTTTGGGAAAAGGGCGGGTCTTGTTTGTACTTGAAATTCAGTATTATGGAAAATTTACCCTGATCACATCAGTCATATGCTGTAAATTTGCAGAATGATGGGGTAATTCGATAAATAAAAAGAAAAGGGATTCAAAGGTGATTTATTTATTTATTTGCAGGTGGTTGAGACAAATGCCGACCCTGAGATGACTTTGCTGACATACCTGAGGAGAAAATGTATCTTACTGTGTGTGCGTCAGGCTTAACTCTTAGCTGTTTACAACTCTTCATGTCCAAAATTTGGACTGGGCTGTTTGCCAAGCAGATCCAAGCATGCTGAGCAGAGAACAGCAGTCAGGTGGCACATAATGACGACCTAATGTTTGTGACAGGTTGACTCTCCTGAATAAGTTTGAGATTTTGGCAAGAAAATTAAAATGAAAGAATGAGGGCAATTTTCAAAGGAATTGAAACAGGCAAAGGTAATTTTACTTGCATGAATTGGCTGTCTGAAAATTCAAGCCTGTAGTGACATCGAAAGGAGATGACAGGAGAGGAAAAGTACCCATTTACATGACATTTTCAAATCTTTGCCTGTACTTTCTTTGCAAAATTCTACCCGCACAAAAGTCTGAATTACTACTGTATGTCTTGGTTATGCTAGTATTCTATAATGAAATCTGGGCAATGATTCAACTTACGCACAATAGCCTTTCTTATAGGAGTTTTATTTGTAACAAGTGTTTAAGCCCGTTACATTAATGGGTGCTAGAGTAGATGTGTTTGTCTGTCTTTCTTTCTTTCTCTCTCTTTCTCCTTTTCCGCTGTCTGTCTGTCTTTCTTTCTGTCTCTCTCCTTGGCCCCTTTATACACTCAGGCCCAACACTTTTCCCTTTCTATTCCCTCCCTCCTTCCTTCCTATGTCCTCAGTGCCCCCAATGCCTCCTTTCTATGTCCTTAGTGCCCCTTCTTATGTTCTTAGTGCCCTCAGTGCTTCCTTACCATGTCCTTAGTGCCCCTTCCCATGTCCTTAGTGCCCTCAGTGCCATCTTCTCATGGCCTTAGTGCCCCTTCCAAAGTCCTTAGTGCCCCAGAGCCTGCCTGCCTGCCTCCCTCCAGCACCGAAGCCAAAGCATGCCCCCCCCCCCCGGTACCGGCCCCTGCTGCTGCTACCTACCGTCTGGCCTACCGCCACTTCAAACATCCTCCCCCCAGCCTGCAATCGCTGCCACCTGCCTCAACTAAAGCAAAGGGAAAAGGGTCCACTGCACACAAACCGCCGCAGGCTCCAGCTGAACGCGTTGAACACTGCCATGGAGCTACATATCACGGAGGCAGGGATCACGAAGTTGTAAGTGCACATGAATGCTTAGGGTTTTATTATGATAGATACTGGCATTTACGTGTGGCTTTATTCGTAATACTGGCATTTACGTGTATATTGCATACACATGTAAATCCAAGTCTAGAAAGCCAGTATTTACACGCTTTTATCTTCAATACGTATGTTTAAATTGCAATGGAGCGTGGTTTGGGCATGATGTGGCCAGGGCTTGGGTGGGGCATGTGTTATGTATTTCACAAAGGGAATAATATGTAAACATTTGGATTTCCACCTGCACACACTTATATGTATTTCAAAAGTATACATATCAGCCAGCTCTTTTCAAGAGGGATTAAGGAGGGTACCCTCTGTAATGCTCCATGGTTTATTGGACCCACGTATCTCAGAATTTAAAAAACATTGCAGCCTCTGGGCTACATTAGCAGCATTTAAACATGTAGTTTTGCAAAATGGCTGACAAACACATATGTGCAGATACTACTTACATGTGTAAATTACTACTTTGCAATTTACATGTACAGTACACTGTTGGCATTTACATGTGTACAAGAGTGTTTATTTCCCATTGATATTTTCTAAGTTTAGAGTTGTAAAATCGATGCACTTTCCACATGTACTGCCACATGCACGTGCCTTCCTGCTTGCGATTTAGAACAGGGTCTGACGGAGAAATTTTAAAACCACCACCTAAGTTAATTGAAGAATGCCATTTATAATGGGAAAAAATTGGTGAGGTAGAAGTGCCTACCAGCACCTAGATAAAAGGCACTGGAATCATACCTATATAGGTACTTTAGGCTACCAAATGCCAAAGTAGGCATGGCCAATGCCAGAACTGGCATTAGGTGGCCTAAAGCACCTATGTAGATGTGATTCATGCAAAGACAGGTGCCAGAAATGTAGGCCCGGAAAACCATGGCTTACATTTCCAACACCTATCTTTCACATAGGCTTGATTCTGAAAGTTTCAGGTTTAATGATAATTTGATTTATTGTCTATCGTGATATTAAGTGATTATACAAAATATTATAAAATCAAGGGCTACATACCAACAAAATTACATAATGACAAAGACAAAACCGACTAATATGGTACAAAAGGACTGGACGTGAACTACAATGAAGTATAGAAAAGAAGAGAGTACAAAAAAAGGAACTTATAAGGCAGCTGCTGATATCAGCACCAGTTACAGAATCCGACCCTAAGGCTGCAAATGCTATTCTAAAATACTACTAGAACAGTTCACAACCAGTCCTGAATGTGTCAGCTCTTCCTCCTCAAGGGCTGTAATCCAGTTGGGTTTTCAGGATTTCCCCAATGAATATGTATGAGATCTATTTGCATGCACTGCTTTCATTGTATGCTAATAGATGTCATGCATATTCATTGGGGAAATCCTGAAAACCTGACTGGATTGCGGCCCTCGAGGAGGGACTTTGACACCCCTGCTGTAGAGAATCAAGGATCTTCCTACTTCTAGATGACCCTGCAACAGAAGACACTGAATAATCCTATCAATGCCATATGCTTTGATAGAGTTACCAGATTTTGCCCATCCTGGGGTCGCTTAAAGTCTCCGATTGCATAAAACTCAATTTTTCTTAAAATATGCTATTATTTTTGTTTAATGGAGCAAATTTCTCAGTTTTATAGCTATAACTTTTATGTTTTCATACCCAGCAATGATATATTGATAAAAATATATTGTATGCAAAAATCTATCAATATTTTATTAAATGAACCTTCATTGTTTGCACTTTATTGTGGAAAATAATAGAAATTTAGCATACACTTCTCCCTCCATATTCGTGGTTTCAGTTATTCGTGGATTCACCATATATTCAAATATATTTATTGAGCTCAACAATAGTAAGTAACAAGCAAAACAAGCAAGCTCAGTATTTTAAATAGCAAAATCTATACCTATGAATAACCCAACACAACCCACTCCCCAAAATAAATAACCCCCCTCCCTCCCAGGGTCCTCCTTCCAAGTACACTTCAACCCAGAAAAATTTAACCAGGTAACCACATAAAATAAAGGAAAACAAAATAAAGAAATTCAACAGTTTAGCAAACGGCTTCGAGCCAGTGGAGTCATTGTTGTCCAGAAGGGTTCCCAAGTCCGTTGAAAAATCCGGCCTGGGAGAGAAGAAAAATCCAACACATCTCTCCTTTCCCACATCAAAAGGGTAATCATCCGACATTGCCAAAAAGAATAATCAGGAGCTGTATCTTCAAGCCAATGAATCAAAATACATTTCAGGGCCACCAAGACAGTCCATTTCAGAAAAGCAGTAGCACCCCTCAGTCGAGGAAAAAAAATGAGGAACAGTCCCAAATAATAGCAAAGGAGAAAGACGAATGGTTATTTTCCAAATGCGCTCCACAAAGACAAAAACAGCATTCCAAAAAACTTGAATAGCAGGGCAAGTCCAAAACATATGTCCCAAACTCGCTTCAGAAGCCTGGCCATATTAAATGATGTTTTTTAATAGAAAACAGCAAATAACATATAAAAAAGTTATTTGCGGTTTTTCAGTGTTTGCGGTTCTGTTAATTCCCTATCACAGCAAATACGGAGGGAGAAATTAATAGCTAAACATGTATACTTTGGTGTAGTCATCTATCAATGGCTTTCCAAACACTCAAGCATTCAATGTCTTCTCGCAAGGAGTTGAACAACATCGCAGGCTTTATCCTGACTATCTCAAGAAGACATTGAATGCTTGAGTGTTTGGAGCACCATTGGTAGATGACTATACCAAAGTGTACATGTATAGTTCATATGAGGGGGTACTGAAAAGTTCTTAGCCCAACCAACCAATTTTCTAAATTCTGAGCGTTATTTTGCCACTGTAGCTGAAAAGAGTGTTATCTTACTTTATTAAGTACCAATTAGCAGAAACAAAATTCTAAGTTTTGACATTGTTTCAGATCATTGATTGGATCATGTCCACATCATTCTCTTCTTGGTTGGGCTGAGAACTTTTCAGCACCCCTTCTTTTTAGAGAAGTATGTTACATTTCTGTTATTTTCCACAGTAAAGTGTAGATATTGAAGGTTCATGTAATAAAATACTGCTAGAATTTTTGCATAAAATGTCTTTTTATCAATGTATCATTGCTGATTGTGAAAACATAAAAGTTATAGCTATAATACCAAGCAAATTGTTCCATGAAGCAAAAATAATAGCACATTTTAAGAAAAGTGGAGCCTTATATAATCAGTGGCTTTGAGCAACCCCAGGATGGGCTTTAAAAAATTGCACAGTTTTTCAAGGTTTTTCTGGAAAACCCTAACTTCCCATGAACTTCACAAGGAAGCTGTCTTTGGTGCAAAGCAACCCTAAGGTGAGCTTTAGCAGTACATTTGAAAGAATGAGATCATACTCAGCATATCCTGGATTAGGAGTGAAGTTCATTATCCTCCTGCTATATGCAAACTAACACAATTTGGAGATACTGACCCCTCCTCCAAAGGAAGTGGAGGAAAATGGTTGATCCACCATGACTACATCTGCATTTGACTGACTGGCCTTTAAGCAAAAGTGCAAAAAACAGGAGACCAAACGTGGACAACTCAATAACCCCCTTTATACTAAGCCACAGTAGAGATTTCTACCACAGCCCAGAGTGCTAAGTGCTCCAAAGTTGCTCCAATGTTCATAGAATTCCTATGAGTGTCATAGCATTTAGTACCCTAGGCCACAGTAGAAACCTCTACCGTGGCTTAATTAAAAAAAAAAAAAAAAAAAAAAAAAAAGGGGGGGGGGGGAGGGTGGTTAAATCTACAAAGGTGAATAAGTGCTGAACAAGGTAGGCTGGAACTCAATAATATGTGTAGCAGGCTTCCAAAAATGCTTTCTTATTACAGTTGCAGATAGAACATTCTGACCCCTGTTCCAACAAACAGATGCCAATCACGGTGTAATAGTTGGAGGCAGAGAATCTGATTAACTAGGATTTTATGTTGAGCTTTTGGAAGGAAGTATAAAACCTAAGAACAAAGGAGGAGCCATGTCCTTCTTTTCCTAGAAAGATTCCAGCTAAGAAGGGATGTAGAGGAGCAGTAAGCAGAGAACCACATTCTGGGATTTGCCAGAGCCTTAGCTCCCTACTCAAGGGACTAATGGAGAAATGATCAGGCAGTCTATTCATCAGCTCTCCCCTGGGGTTTTAAGGAGCAGACAAGTGTTTCCCACCTTCAGTGAACTGACCAAACAGGTCAGTCTGATTCATAGCTTCCCTCTGAGGCACAGAAGTTTAAAGCAGAAGGCTTGATCATGAGGAAACTGGATCCTAAATCTTAATCAGAGAAGAACAAATATTGAAGCTGCTGACAACTGTGAATTCCATTTGGGGACGGGATGGACAGCTGAGTAAGGGAATCAGTTTCAGGAGATAATTCACCCAACCAAGGAGCATATCCTAAACCTGTTCAAAAGGCAAGTATTTATATGGCTGTAAGTATATATGGATTCCTATCTCTAAATGTTAGGACTGTGCTGCTCACCAAGAGCCACCGTGAGACACTTGGATAGGTAGAATCGAAAGGGACGTCTAAGTCCGTTTTCGTCTAAGTCGCAAGTCATCCAAAGTAAACAACAGCCTAGGACACATTTTTGAAAAATACGTCCAAAATTTATTTTCTTTCAAAAATTGTCTAGCTATACATCCTGCTGGTCTGATCGTCCAAGTCGCTAAAGGGTCCATCTTTATACCACATTTTCGTTTAACTTTTCATCCAAGTAAAAATGCCTAGAACAAACCCTGTTGGATGTGGGAGGGGTCTGCAAAGTGATGGGACTGAACACCCACCTAAATAGTGGGGTACCTTACAGGGCACTGCTGTGAACTTCACAAAAAGGGTGCCCTGTCTTCTCCTCTCTACAGCTCCCTATAGGTCATGGTAAGCCCCCCAACCACCTCCAGAATCCCCTAGACCCACTTATCTACCACCCCAATAGCCCTTATGGCTGCAGGAGCCACTTATATGCCAGTACAAAAGGGTTTGGGGGGTGTATAGGAGAGTGCACATGTTTAAGTATCAATGCAGTGATTACAGGGGCTTATAGGCATGGGTTCTCCTCTCCATGAGTCCCTAACCACCCCCAAGATGACTTAAGCCACCTCTGTGCTGGACGACTAGGCTTTCCTATGCCAGGCTGCCGGGTGATGATGGTCTGGAGGCTGAATTTTAAAGGTGTGATTAATATTTTTAGGGGGGGTTGGTGATCACTGGGGTAGTGTGCATGGGTCTGTTTTATGTGTTTGCAGTGCTTATCTGTTGGTGTTTGCAGTGCTTATCTTTAGGTGGAATTTTGTGACTTAGACCATGTTTTACATGGTCTAAGTCACAACGTTCAAGTTCCGTCGATCGTGGGCTGTATAACTAAGTCTAAGCTGGCCCACATCCCGCCCAACTCCCGCCCTTGACACTCCTCCTGAAATGCCCCTTTTAGCTTTGGTCGTTCAGCGGCACTATGTAGGCCTAGGTCGTTTAGAAATACGTCCAAAACCTGGTTTTATTATTGGCACTTGGACGTATTTGGGAAATGTTCATCCAAGTGCCGACTTAGGCTGGTTTTTGGACGTTTTTCTCTTTCGATTATGAGCCCCTTGGAGTTCCTGCCTAAATATTAAGATTTGATGATTGCAGTTTTCAGTCTTAATATAAACTTCTTTGGCATAGCACTTCTATGGAACATGTGGCTCATGTTAGAATGGATGCCCTACTAGATCCTAACATTTAAGATATGTATCCACATTAGGCTATGATGAGCAGTATATCAAGTTTTTAATAAACATAAACATATCTGGAGCCATTTAAGTATATATCAAAATTATCAGAATTTCCCTTTTTTAACACTGGAAAATGAAAGATAAACCACATCATCTGTACCCAATTTTCAGTGAGGTGCTTCATTCCCTCTCTCTTAACTTTCCTTCTATCAAGCAAAAAAAAAATAAAAAATCAGAATTTTCCAAATAGTGTGTGCTACAATGCCATGAAATAGATAGAGAGTGACATGTACTTATAGTATGAGACCTACCATGGTGTAACTGCATAGGATGGTAGATTTGTAGATGGCTTCTTTCCATGGACCTGTCTCCTAGCATTTGCCAACTGCTGTAATTTTGGACCTCACAGTGGGGTCCTCTGCTGCAACTTCTTCCTTAACTGCTATTCTTCCAGTGGGGTTGCCAGGAACAAAGCTGGGCTGTGGAGAAGGTGGCTGTGGGGCCTGCACTGTAATGATATCCAGATTTGATGATTTTGAGAAGAAAATCCTGTATCCTTTGCAACGCGAAAAAGGTTTGCTCTTGGCTACAATTATGAATATTTCCTTCCAAAGGTTAAATTCGCGGGGGTCCATTTTCGAAAAGGACATCTAAGCCCGACTTGGATGTTTTCTGCTAAATCTTCAAAGTTGAAAGTACAGAATATCCATTTTCGAAAGCCAAACCACTAGATGGTCCAAAAATATATTTTTTGAAAATCGCCTACTTGGACGTCTAGGCCAACAGAATGTCCAGTCCTTAGGACGGCTAACTTTACTCTCCATTTTTGACCACAGAAACTTGCAAGTTGAAAACATCCAAATCCAAGACCATTTGGACATGGGTATAGCTATCACTGTGATGGAGTGGCCACACAACAGAGCAGTGGGACACCTTAGAGGGCACTTCTGTGAACTTCACATAAAGGGTGCCAGAAGTACATCTCATCATAACCCCCTTATAATTTATAGTGAGCCCCTAAAACCTACTATACCCACCTGTCTACCACTCCAATAGCCCTTATGATTGCAGGTGGCCCCAATAAAGCTGTATAGTAGGGTTTTGGTGGGCTCACATTTTCCACCATAAATATAGTGGTTAGAGTAGCTTATGAGCCTAGGTCCTGCTCTCTATGGTTTACTAGCCCATCCACCAGCTTACTTTAGACACCTGTGTGCTGCTCAACTAGGCTTTCCCACAGCAGGTGCTGCTGATCCAGAGACAGATATTTACTCTTTCATTCAGATTTTTTGGGAGTGGGAGGGGAGTCAATGGCATTGGGGGAGTGTGAGGGTGTCATACCTTCACGTATCCAGTGGGTATCTTTTTGGCATTTAGACACTTCAAAAACAGGTCTAGCTCCAAACATCTAATTTCCATCCAGGACATCTTGGAAAAAGTTTGATTATTGCTACAAGATATCCAAGTTAATCATGCCCAAATCCCACCCAATACCTGTCTCAGAACACAGCCCCTGGAACTCGAGATGCACTGCTGGGAAAATGCCTTAGTAGATGTCCAGAAAAACAGCTTTGAAAATCGGCACTTGGATGTCCTGGCAATTAGGACATCCAAGTGCTGATGGGTTTTAAACGTTTTTATTTTTTGATCATGAGTTTCTATGTTTTTGGGGTTTTATTGTATTAGACTATTTTGTTCATCATAATCATTAATTCTCAAACAGCAAATGCTCCTCAGTCAGCTGTCAACTGAGCACATTACTGCAAATAAGACTCATGGTTTGAAGTAAAGCAGTGCTAAGAAGGTACTTCACTGGTGAACAGAATTACTCATTGTGAAATACGTTGGGTCCAGAGAGCAGAGAGAACCTGTTTTAATATATTTTTATAAAATTTAGCACTCATACAAGTTAATTTGAAAATTCATGCATGATACATTGCTTCGGATCACAAAATATGATTTATCATATCACTGTAGTTACAATTGAATATAAGAGACTAATTAATGTCTTGTGTAGTAGAACTATGATTTATGACTGTGTTGAGTCATGCTTTTCTACAATGACCCTACCACTTATGCTATGATTAATGTGTTGCTGTAGTAGCCTCCATTTTTTTCTCCTTGTTTAATGTGATCTAAGGACCCTAACTTGTAGCTGCAGTCACTATTCTGTCAATGCTTGCTTGGCCTCCATCTGCTCCCTGCATCATATGGCAGTGACAACTGTTGAAGGGATAGGGAGCACGAAGACAAGGCTGCATCCTGTTCAGGTGAGCTAGTTAAGATGTCTGTGAATTCATAGTATAATGTGGGAGGAAGGGATGGTGTAATGTAATGTATATTTATCGGTGCTAAAAAATGTGAAGAAGGATGCTGTGATGAAGAGACAGGCCAAATGCTTAAGACTAGGTCAATTTGCATCGGCACACATATTAAACACCACAGCGCTAACCAGGATGACACATCTGTAGGACAGCTCTGTGCCACATCAGCACAGCATGAATGATTTTATGGTAAGAATACTACCGTGTTTGCCCGACAATAAGACACTGGCATATTAATTTTGGGTCCAAAAAAAGGCACTAGGTCTTATTTTCAGGGAGGTCTTATTTTTTTCCATGTACAATGATTATCTCTCCCTCCCTTCCTCTCCTCCACCCCAATTCTTCCTATTTCCTTTCTCTCCCCCACATGTGCAGTATCTTTCCTCCCCTCTCACCCCTCTCACATGTGCAGCAGAACCCTTGCAGCTTCTATCCCTCCCTCCTTCCCATTCCTTGTGCAACAGAACCCTTGCAGGTAATATCCCTCCCTTCCTCCCATCCCCCCCCCCCCGGAGCATTTTTAATCCTTCCCATCTCCCCCCGCCTCCGTGCACCCCCTCTGCCTGCTGACCCTTTCATCTCTCCCATCCATCCGAATCTCAAATGCGAGACTGAAATATAGTACCTTATAACAAACCGCATTGTTGGCAGCACAGGCCCCATCGCGGCTTTCTCACGCCCGGGCGTTCCTCTGCCGCATTGCTGATGTTTAAAGGGACATCTAAAGTGATCAATCCTTACAGCATTTAGTTAACGCTCCCCAAACATCCATAAATTTCTTGTAATTTCCCTGCTGAATGGCCATAAACCGCTCCATTTTAAAAAATATAATAAAGGGATTCCCACCAGAATGTGTCATTTAGGGCTCCTTTTACAAAGGCGCGCTAGCAGGGTTAACGTGCGTGACTTTTCATCCCGCGCTAACCCCCACGCTGGCCAAAAACTACAAAGCTGCTCAAGAGGAGGCGATAGCGGCTAGCGCATCCGGCGGTGTAGTGCGTGCTATTACACCCGTTGAACCGCTAGCGCCCCTTTGTAAAAGGAGCCCTTAGCGTGCCGCGTTGATGAATTGTGAATAATCTTTACAAGAGGGTGATGAAAAGTTCTCAGTCCAAGCAACCAAGTTCCTAAATTCTGAGCATTGTTTTGCCACTGTAGCTGAAAAGAGTGTTATTTTTCTTAAGTGCCAATTTGCAGAAATGAAATTCTATGTTTTGGCCTTGTAAGTTTCATGGCTCCACCTCATTGTCATCTACTAAAGATTCTTCGACAAAACCCTCTCTTTCCAAGCTGGCAAATGGAATGACTGCTTGACCACCCTCTAACTCCCACCCTCCCAACCAAACTACTAATCTCAACCTCGCCTCTCTCCCTACCCTTCCCCCCCTCTTCCCCGGTTATTTTTCCTTTCCCCTTTCTGCACCCCCCTCGCAACAGTTATTGGATCATTTTGTAATTGCCACTGGTTTATACCATACACTTGATAACTAATTCTCTGTACCTTCATTGCATATGTACAGTTCTCTTCTCCTGTAAACTGCTCT
Organism: Geotrypetes seraphini; assembly: GCF_902459505.1. NCBI lineage: Eukaryota > Metazoa > Chordata > Amphibia > Gymnophiona > Dermophiidae > Geotrypetes > Geotrypetes seraphini. The sequence goes on along the minus strand of NC_047086.1, from coordinate 344,841,651 downwards.
GAACTGTTTTGTGGTATTGCGGTATACAAAAATAAAGTTATTATAATTATTATTATTCTTGGTTGGGCTGAGAACTTTTCAGCACCCCTTCATATATTAACATTTCCTGCTAAATGCTGTGTTTCAGTTGGTGGTAAAATTGTTATTTTCTTTGAATCCAAACAACTGCAGCTAAGGAAGGTGATGGGATCATAGTTAGAACTGAGGCCTTTACCACAGGATAAAGCGAACTAGCTGTTGGTTTAGTCTCCTCTGCTGCTTCTCATGTATTCTTTAATTTTTCGTTAGGAAATTACTGTTTTCTTTGGTCTCATATTGTGGGCTAAATAATGTTTAGTTTTCTTGCTGGAGATTATGAATATTACTTTGTATTTTCTAATCTGTATTCAAGATTATTTGATTTGTTTTATATTTTAAAAATACATACCAGTAAAAAAAAATTAAAAAAAAATTGAGTCCAGAAGTGATTGGTGACAAATTTCCTTTTATAAGGACTAGTTATTAAATTCCTGCTTAACTAGTTCTTTCTTCATCATTTTCTCCTTTCCTCCTTCTTCATAAATTGCGTTTTTTCTTTCTCTTTTTTTTTTTTTTCCTTTCCTGGTGACAGGAGAGGTTTCTTTGCTGTGTAAGTATATGAGGAATGTTTTGCCCTTTGTCAAGAAATTCATGATACAATGATTGCAAAATATAAATATTAAAAAAATGGCTTGGTAATATTCATGTGTCATTAAACATGGATATTCTGAACTCTGAGTAATGATGCTGGCAAAGCAATATTTATTATATATATGTCTGTGGGCTGGAGTCAATTGAAAACCGGTGTGGAGCAGACCACAGATTATGGATTTCTGGGCTACCTATGGCTTGTATGCTATAGTTTTCCCACCGCTGCTCTAGACAATGCAATCTTGTCTCTCTCAGACTGGCAGAGAGGAGACTAATTCCCTGTTTCTGGACTTACAAATTCAGAAGAAAAAAAATATATATATCCAGTAATGCAATTATTCACCAGTACTTCCTGATGTCTGGGCTTAGGACAGCAGGCTGGTGCTGACCTACAGGTGTGTGCTCAGCAGGGGAGAACCGATGGTTCTCCCTCTGCATCTATTCCTATCTCCCCTCTTTTTAACCTTTCAAATTTTCTTTTAGATCATTGTAATCTTATTAGAATGTTTATTTTCTTATTTTTCTCCTCTATCTCTATTTTTCTTTCTTTATTACTCTTCTAATTGTCATTTTTCCTGGTACTTTAGTTAGATTGTGAGCCTTCAGGACAGTAAGGGAATTTCTAAGTACCTCTCTTACTTATAATATTAATGCACCAATATATTCATTGTAACCCGTTCTGGGCTCTTTTGGGAGGACGGGCTAAAAAAAAAAAAAATCAAATAAATAAATAAATATTAGCTTTCCCACATATTCATCATTATAGGACCCCCAGGGACCCCTGAAGAAGACTTTTTGTCGAAACGCGGACCGTGTTGGGTCCTGCATCCCTAGCGGACTAGGTCCTTTAAGGTTTTTATGTGGTTCATTTTACTTTTATGTGGATGATTTTATTTCATGTGGATGATATTAGTGTATCTTTGGAACTTTGACATTTTCAAATAAAGTCCATTTAGGAACATCGTCATTCCACAGAGTTTTTTTTGGTTTCATATCTAAAACAGACATAGTCCACCACCAGCTCTTTTGAATGGGGATATAACTCTGGTGCCTGGCTACAGGTCTTAGGGAAGGGGACAGTGTTGAAGTCAAACTTCGGGATACAGGAAAGTGATGGGGATTTGAGAGAGAAAGAATGTGTATGTATGTGTGTGAGTGAGTGAGTGAGAGAGAGGGAGGCAGTGGAAGAGAGAAAGTTGCTAGTTACCTATATTACTACTACTATTATTTATCATTTCTATAGCGCTGAAAGGTGTACACAGTGCTGTGCATTTAACATTCAATAGATGGTCCCTGCTCAGAAGAGCTTACAATCTAATTTGGCCAGACAGACAGGATATCTCAGGGTTGGGGGATAAGAGAAGAAAAGTCACTGACACAGTTCAAATCAAAATTAAAAGCATTTTTATTCAAAGATGCTTATAATATCTAAACATCCTTGTTAGGGCGAAATCAGCAACTTTTTTTTATTCCTTTTTTTGGAGATCTTTTTTTAAGACAACGCTTTTCTTTTATTCAACCATACCTTTTGTTGTTGCCCTAATTGTTTCTTTTCTATTCAACATTGTAGTTCTACCCTCTTATCCTATTGTTCAACTAAGTTTATTGTCATGTCTACTGTACTTAAATGTATTAGTTATTGCAAAGTTACCCCTAATTTTAAGCTGTAAACTGCCTAGAAACTGTATACATATATGCCAGGGGTAGGCAATTCCGGTCCTCGAGAGCTGGAGCCAGGTCAGGTTTTCAGGATATCCACAATAAATATGCATGAGATAGATTTGCATCTCAAGGAGGCAGTGCATGCAGATCCATCTTATACATATTCATTGTGGATATCCTGAAAACCTGAACTGGCTCTGGCTCTTGAGGACCGGAATTGCCTACCCCTGGTATAGGCGATGTATCAAATTTTAAATAAACTTGTAAAAACTCCTTCAAAATTTCCATTTAAACTTATTTCAAAAAGCATGTATGATTGGGCATAAATGTATTATGCAATTTTGGCTGCATAAAGAACCTCCAAGTTTCTGGCATTGGAGGAATCAATTACATCGTTTATTTGTATTTGAGAGTTTGGAAGTTCGACGTTTGCCTAGAAAAACTCGTCTTTTTATGGAGGTTTGGGATCCTTATATTCAGAATCTTTCACCAAGAATAAGAAGTTTGGTTATTAATGATTTAAAATGAAGTTTAGGTTATCTAATTACATTCCAGATATTTATTTTATTTCTTTATTTTTGTTAGCTTTCATCCAGGGTGGGGGATTTCATTTGGAGGGAAGGTAGGGGGTTAAGGGATGGAATTAAGGGGGTATATAAAATAATGGTTTAGTTCATATGGAAATTTAATTTGGAGGAATGATATAAATATGTATGAAATATTATTATTGTGATTCTTATTGTAATAAATATATTTCTGTATTATCTCATTGTATTTCTTACTTGATTCTTTCAATAAAAATTGTTATAAATTTTTTTTTAAAAACCCAAAACCAAAACTGGACAGACTATATGGTCCTCATATAGACTATACCTATTGTCACATAGAAAGAAGAACCGCAGCGCAGAGGCTGGTGGCACCTTCAGGGCAAATGGATTTATTGAGGCATACATTCTCAACCCTAAGAGTCCACTTTGTCGTATGGAAGGGAGTAACACTATTACATAATCTGTTCCAAATATAGCAGAAGACACTTTGCAGCACTTTTTAAAATCTTGCAAGCAACATTTTAAGTGCAACAGTGAAAGTTTTTCCTGCCATGCATGATCTAAGAGATTTCATTTTTCTCTTAGGAGAGACTAGCAAAGAGTCATGGCTCTCAGTGTGGCTTCTGCACTCCTGGTATTGTCATGTCCATGTACACATTATTGCGCAATAATCCTGAGCCTGCTATGGAAGAGATAGAAAATGCTTTCCAAGGTAAGCATAGCAGATCATTTCATGACCACACGCCACTTCCCATCGTTATACCTCCTATTCTTATTTATAGAGGGGACAGGAACAAAAAAATTGTATCCGCTGATAAGATTTTTGTGAGTGTTCTTCATTTCCTGATTCATAAATATCATGTTGGGGAATCTGAGCTCCTCAGCTTCAAAAGTATCTCACAAAGACACAAGTGTTGATATTCAAAAAGATGCATGCAATGAACTGCATCAGACCAATTTTCATTGAGGCTGGCCCAAATCAAGATGCAATCTTGGAGCTGGGGAGCTGAGTATTTAGAGATGCTCGTGATTTAGATGACTGATAATAAATTGATGTGAAACAGCAGCAAGCCAGAGGCTTCCTATCCTAACCAAATTAAAGTGGGCCTGTTGGATTTAGCTATGCAATTTTCTGGGACAAGAATTCCCATTCTTTCTGAACTGAGAGTCCTAAGAGCAATTTTGGATGCTAAGCTGACCTTGTAGCCTCAGATTGATAATGCTGTTAGATCGGTTTTTCTTCCAAGGTTAGTTTTACGGAGTTACAATCAGGGAGGGCCTCCCTGCTATTGGGTGCCTCCAAGACCGTCCAAAGCTGAAGCAAGACAATATGCTGGTGAGCTTTGGGGTCTCCTTTTTAATTTTTTCTCTGGATATCAGCATGTGTAAAACGAGTTCTGCTTTTTTTTTCTCAAGTAAGACTGTTGTGTAATTTAAGGCCCCATATTTCTATGTAACAGTGATTCATGCTTGGTGGTCAGTCATCTTGAATTGTAACATTCTATATATAGGGGTTGGACACGAAGCAACTAGCAAGACCACAGTATGTGCAAAAAATCTGTTGGCTAAAATTCTTATGATTCTTAAGCTCTTGATCATGTCTCTCTGGCTTTGGATTTTTTGCAGTTACCTCATGTTTGCTTTTAATTGAAAGTTAAAGCTTTGCCTCTTATTTTGAAGGCTTTTTAAAATTTTGCATTTACAACACAGGAAACCTGTGTCGCTGTACTGGATACAGACCCATTCTAGAGGGTTACAGGACATTTGCAAAAGTAAGTAGCCTTTCGCCATATGGTACTGTTGGGAAGTATAGGCTCTATGTAGGAAAGATAAACAGTCTCCACTTTCACTTTCAATTTAAGCAGAAAATGCCTGTGGACCGATAGTAATTTTTATCCTATCGGTAGTAGAGCACTGCAGTTAAGAAAATATTCCTAAATATAAACTGGAAGAGCAATCCAAGTTCTGAGGTGAGAGATTAATACTCAGGGTGAGACAACACAGGGAGCCACGTTGCCAGCCTGCATGCAATATGATTTCAGTTTATTCAGACAAATAGAAATCAACTCTGTACAGCTACATCAGTACTACAGACAGAAGATGTACCACTCTTGTTCCTACCTCTATCACATGCTGTCTCACAGCTCAGCCTATGCCCCTCTCAGAGATGCACTTTAGTCTTCTGCTCCAACCCCTATCGACATGGAATTAATTTCTAAAAATAAACAGTATAAATCTCAAAATAGTTTTCTTTTAGTTTTCTTAAATAAATTAGATACACTGGTGGCAAAAGGGTCTTAGGCTCTCTTCAGTAAATGGAGTCAGCTGAGGCCTTCCATTGCTTGGCTTCATTCGGCGAGATCCTGTTCCAGTCTCAACAATTCCTCAGTTAATGTGGAATATCAGATGTTATTAATGCTGCTGTTTAGCATAACCTGACTATAAAATATGCATGCAATTTGAATTGTATGTATATTTTATATACTTGAATTCTGTTATATATACAGTATATTTATTTTATTTATATACCACTAATAGCCTACGTGGTTTACATTCAGCTACTTGAGCATTTTCCCTATCTGTCCTGGTGGACTCACAATCTGACTAATGTACCTGGGGCAGTGGAGGATTGGGTGGCTTGCCCAGGGTCACAGGGAGCAGTGCGAGTTTGACCCCATGACCTCAGGGTGCTGAGGCTGTAGCTCTGACCACGGTGCCACACTCTCCTCCCTCCCCCCCGACCCCCCCATGCTCACCTCAAGGCCAAAAGGCAAGGCATGACAATAAATAACTTCTACTTCATTTTTATTCTCTCTGATTTTAAAACGATCAAACCATTTTCATGCCCTAGGCACTGTGCCTATTGCGCCTAATGGATGTCTGCCCTGCGTTTGACCCCTGCATGTGTCAGCCCAAGTTATACCCGTAATTCTATTGATCATCCCCAGAGATTCTCCTTTGCTACATAATCTATTACACCCCTCTCCCCTAGGCACAAATCTCCATCTTGGGCTCAGGAAGCAGCCTCTACCCTACTTTTCATCCTTGGAAATTGCTTCATCTTTTTATCTGTCAGTTAATCAACATCCATCTTTCAGTCAGCTAATTCAACACTCGTTTCTTCTTTTAATTCAACAATCCATCCATCTGGCATTTGTTGAACAGAAGTGGATACAGAAAGACTCAATATGTTTGCAGTAAAACAAAATCAGTGAAGCTTTTGGTTTCAGCTATTTACAGTAATACTATTTCCAGTTGGACATTAAGAAAGTGTGCCTTCTCTTAAGGATGCTGAGCTGTTTTAGCTTGCTGTGTAATAGTGCAGTAGTACGAGGGGCCGATGAAAAGTTCTCAGCCCAACCAAGAAGAGAATGATGTGGAGCCACGAAACTTAAAATTTATCCCACAATTTTCTTGACACTTTTTGTTTCAGTGATATGAAATGAAATGAAAAGTGTCAAGAAGAGTGGCTCCACATCATTCTCTTCTTGGTTGGGCTGAGAACCTTTCTGCGGCCCCTCATACAGGTAATGTCAAAAGCCATTTACCTGAATATATAGATTATGTTTGATCATGTATGGTGTTCCAATGCAATCTACCTTATGACTGCAAGTAGTTATTGTGGTTCTTGTGTTTTGGAGTTCAGAGATGAAAACACTAATGTCTCGATACTGAAGTATTGCTGACTGGAGATGGATTATTTTTCAGCCTTTTTTGGATCTTTTCTACAGTGATCTCCTTAACCTATCATGGATCACCATACAATCTTGTGTATAATTATTTGTGTGGACCTTCTGACTGCAACCGGGCACCATGCCGCCTCAGTTGCTAAATTCTTCGTCAGTCCAAACTTTATTAATTTTTATTCATTATTTTTTTATCTTTTTACTTATATATATAAAATCTTCATTGCTTTTTAATCATCATATTGTATTAATCTTATTAGTCCTATTGACAAGAGGAACCTCACTTATCTTAATAGTGATCAGTTCATCTTTAACCTTGGAGGTTAAAGATGAACTGATCACTATTAACCTTGGAGGTTAAAGATGAACTGATCACTATTAAGATAAGTGAGGTTCCTCTTGTCAATAGGACTAATAAGATTAATACAATATGATGATTAAAAAGCAATGAAGATTTTATATATATAAGTAAAAAGATAAAAAAATAATGAATAAAAATTAATAAAGTTTGGACTGACGAAGAATTTAGCAACTGAGGCGGCGTGGTGCCCGGTTGCAGTCAGAAGGTCCACACAAATAATTATACACAAGATTGTATGGTGATCCATGATAGGTTAAGGAGATCACTGTAGAAAAGATCCAAAAAAGATTCAGAATTGAACAATTGTTTGAATAAACAGCAAGTGACTTATTTTGGGTGCATTATTTTTCAGCGGCATTAACTGGATAATTCCATAGAAAATCATTACAGCAACCCGGTGCAATCTGGATACGGCTGGAACGGTACGGGGCAGAGCAGAAAATTATCCGGACAGTGGTGATAGTCAGTTCAGCTATGGATAACTACCTTGATAACTTAAGATAGCAAAACCGCAGTCTTAAGTTATTCAGTTGTCTGGAAAGCAGTGCTGAATCTCACCGTTATCTGGATAAACTCCAGATTGGATTGACAGCATATCTGGATATTAAGCACCAGTATCCAGATAGTGACCAGTGTTGAATATCTGGGAATATTTTGAAATGCTGGAGGACAAGTGGTGGGAGAAGCAGTGAAGAAGCACAGACGTGTCCATTTACAGGGTTTTTATTTCCTTGCTAGGATGGAAGTGGATGTTGTGGCAAAAAAGCTAAGGACCAAAGCTGCTGCATGAATAGCACCAAGGAACAGTCGGTGAGTGACAGAGTGCCCTCTTCTTCCAGAATAGACCAAATAAAATGCAGGTCAGAAAATTATCCCGATAGGGCGCTACGCCAGCCACCTTAACATCTGCACCTATGACAGAAAGGCTGAGTGTGCCTGGAATCCAGGAAATGTGGCCGCAGTAGGGTTCTCCCTCTCTTCCTTGCCCCTTCTCCTATATTTCTCTCTTCTTGCCGTGCCAAGCATTTCCCCTCCTTTTCCTATTTCTTCTTCCCTTCTGTTTTCTTTCATGTCATTCACTCCACACTACAGCAAGAGGCCAGGCAGGCAGTAATGTACAGTCCTGGCCTGGCAACTCACTCCACCCCATCCCAGTTGTTTGTTTCCCAGGAAGTAGGGAAGCAGATATGAGACTAGAAATACACGTTCCCAATCTCTCCCCAAATATGCTATCTTCCTGCTGCCAGTGATAGTGCTGTGGTAGAGGGAAGCAGAGCATTGGAGGAGGGATTCCATATGGCTCCTACACTATGAAGCCCGCCGGAAATATTCTGGCATCCCAGAAGAGGAATATTCCCTGAGGTTGGTCTTTCACATTTACTCTACCTGTAAATCTGGTTATAACATTGATTTGTATTGGTACCACCATGAAACAGTATAACTCCCTCTTTATGGATTAAACTGGATAATGAAACCTGATCTAACTAGACTAGGTGGCTCTTTGAGGGCAGGGTTCCTTTGATTATAGTAAGATGCCATCACAATGCCTCAATTATACTAAGATGCCATCACAATGCCCAGTTAACTTACTTACTGTTCTTAATGTGGGATTTTCAAAAATGAAACAGGCTGACTGGCCGACGTTTATTGTGTAGGCCAATTATTAAGCTGACTCCAACCATTAGGAAAAAAAAATTTCCTGCCTTACAGAACCAGTCTAGCATTGCGCCCAAGATTTTGCAATGAAACTACAGTATATTGTCTAATAGAGTGGTTTTCAACCCAGTCCTCATGGACCACCTGGCCAGTAGGGTTTTTCAGGATATCCACATGAATATGGATGAGATGTATTAGCAAGCACTTCCTCCATTGCATGTAAATGTCTTTCATAGGTATTTATTTTGGTTAGCCTGAAAATCTGACTGGCCAGGTGATCCCCCAAGGACTGGGTTGAAAACCACTGGTCCAGAACATTGGGGATAAGGTGTCTCTATGAAATGCAGTTGGTCTAGCTGAGGTACACAGAATATCAGATTTTCGGTCTCCTGGCTATATTGCTTTCTGTGAGATCCCGTGCTTCATGACTTTACAGTATCGGTGCTAGCCATACATGATGCAAATGTGTGTAGGCAGTTCCCTGATGTGCTGGGGCTAAGGGTCACCACAGGGGCAGGTGCACATATTGGAGAGAATTCAGTAAATGGCACTTAAAATTCCCCCCTTTTATTAATCTGGGCTTTAATGTGGTTTAAGATAGGACTTTACTACTACTACTATTTATCATTTATATAGTGCTGAAAGGCATTTTGACATTTAATAGACGGTCCCTGCTCAGAAGAGCTTACAATCTAACTTGGACAGACAGACATGACATATAAGGTTAGGGATGCAGAACCCCAGGTGAGAGGAGTTAGGAGTTGAAAGCAGTCTCGAAGAGGTGGGCTTGTAACTGGGACTTTCAAGCATTCTAAACCGGATTTAATGCAGCACTTTTGTAGGGCTTTTTTTTCTGTCATTTTTTGATTTGCAGGTCATGCACTAATGTTCCCATTAAAGTGCGGTGCCTGCAAAAAAAACCCCCAAAACATGGGCGCACTTACTGCTTCCTATTCAGTTCGCATGCACTAATCATACGGCCCCGCAGTGGCAAAAAGAAGCAAGTGCTTCTGAGTCTACCAGCGATGGCATGGCATTTAATACTGAGGTCTAATTCCGCCTATGGCTGTCAGTGGCTTTAAAATCACTGCCTGCCATAGGCTGAATATCTCTCAGCAGTGGCGTAGTAAAGGGGGTGCGGTCCACCTGGGCACGGTCTTCCTAAGGGTGTGGCACCCCTCCACTCCCCCCCCCGCTCCTCTCCTTTCCACGTGCGCACATCCTTTGCTTTCCCCCGTACCTTTTTTACTTCCCCAGCGTGAGGTTGCTGCTGGCATCGGTGCTTTCTCTGATGTCACTTCCGGGACCCACGCCTAGGAAGTAACATCGAAGGGCGAGTCAACACTGACGTAGGCATGCTGCTCACACCGGAGAAGTTAAAAAGGTATGGAGAAAGGGTAGGGCGCGCGCGTGTGGCGGGGGAGATGGCAGGAAGGGGCACCACTGCTCCGGGCGCTGCTCATCCTTACATTACAGTAGTTTGACACAGTGTGCGCACCCCTTGCCTTTCCCTGTACCTTTTTTTACTTCCCTGGCATGAGGTTGCTGCCCCCTCAGCATCGGCGCTCTCTCTGATGTCATTTCCGGGACCCGCGTTCTCTCTGATGTCATTTCTGGGATGTCGAAGGTCAAGCCGACACCGACGTGGGCATGCTGCTTATGCCGGAGAAGTTAAAAAGGTACGGGGAAAGGGAAGGAGGCTCGCGTGCGGTGGAGAAGAGGGAAGGAAGGAGCGCCGCTCACTCTTACCACGCCACTGTCACCCAGTACATTGGACTCCCTCTAGATGAGAAAGAGCCTTTACCTCTCCTTAAACTTCTGGTTTTATACTTCCTTCCCATTCTTGAGGATATATTGCTATTGGGATATCTTCCTAGAATATATAATAATAATAATAATAATAATTTTATTCTTATATACCGCCTTATCAGCCTTACATTACATTAGTTTCACACAGTGACGTAGGAAGGGGGTGGGGATGGAGGTGGGTGGTCCAAGTCTTCCTAAGGGCAAGACTCCTCTCCTTGGTGTGCGCACGCCCCTTGCCTTCCCCGTACTTTTGTTTTACTTCCCCAGCACGAGGTTGCTGCCCGCGTCGGCATCGGCGCCCTCTCTGATGTCACTTCTGGGACCCGCGTCTAGGAAGTGATGTCAAAGGACAAGCCGACACCGATGTGGGCATGCTGCTCACGCCAGAGAAGTTAAAAAGGGAAGGGGGGGAAGGGAAGGGGAGGGAAGGGAAGGGGGAGGAGCGCTGCTCACCCTTATGATGCTACTGTCACCCAGTACATTTTTGGTTTTTTATTGGGCTCCCTCTAGATGAGGAAGAGCCTTGACCTCACCCAACACTTCTGTTTTTATACTTCCTTCCCGTTCTTGAGGATATAATGCTATTGGGATATCTCCCCAGAATATGTCACCCTTACATTATATTAGTTTGGCAGACTTTACTTTTCTGCAGCAGGACCCAGATTGTTCCTCCTGACTTCCAGTGTGCATAGGAAGTCACATTGTGGTGCCCATTCCTGCTACATGTAAAAGAAGGGTTATGCTTGTTTGAAGTGGCATAGCGAGGGTGAGAGGTGCCCAGGGCGAAAGCGCCCCTCCCCTGTCTCCACCCCCTACTCCTCCCCCTCCCGCCTTTGGCACGCCTCCTCTTCCCCTATACTTCTAGTTGTCCACCGCCGTGCGTAACACCGTGCTCCGCACAATCTCGGCGGATCTCCCTCCGATGCCACTTCCTACGTGCAGCAACCAGAAGTGACATCAGCGGGAGAGCTGACGCGGTCGCGAAGAACACGTTGAAGTTGTTGCTCGTGGCGGTGAGCAACTAGAGGTACGGGGGAAGGAGCGGGGAGGAGTGGGAAGAGGCGGAGGGGGCAGAGAGGAGGAGGGGTGCCGACACCCCCACCATCATGGCGCTCAGGGAAAACCGCCCCTCCCTCGCCTTACTACGTCACTGCTTATTTGGATTTTTAAAATATATTTCTATCACCAGTTTAAGTTAGTTGAAACTAAGTTGTGATCGTACTGACATGTTAAGTCACTGTTGGTAAAGAGCAGTTGCTGTTGGACTGCTTGGGTGAAAATTGCATACTGAAGTGACACATTTTGGAACTCACGGCAATGCACTAGGAACCTTACTCATGTTTATTATCCACACAATTTGAAACAAGACAGTGGAATGGATGGCAGGACAACAAACCAAGATGAGTTAATTAATAACAGAAAAAGACAGCCAGGTCGCAGCAAACAAAGTCCATAAAAGCCGTCCTTTTCTACTGAAATTGTGGTAGTAAATACTTCAGAGAGAGGGAAAAAAAAACCCTCAAAACTTTTTGTTTCCTTCACAGTCCCCAGTCTCATCTGTTTTGTTTAATCCAGCTGAATTCCAACCCCTGGACCCAACACAGGAGCCCATCTTCCCCCCAGAATTATTGGTAGGTACATTTATCTTAACATCACCCTTTCCCCCCCCCCCAATTTTGTTAATTTGCAGAAATGTAACACAGGCGCTACTGTTGGAAGGGCTCTCTGGTCCTTCACAGGCAGTTATTATCCATGGTAAGAATAGCAGTGCAGGAGGTGCGTAAGCTCATGATATCTTGATGCTCACTCTCACCCCTTCTCCCCCACTTGGCTCAGGAGTGGTTAGAAAATTTCCCAACACTAGGGTTAGCAGATTTTGTTACGCTAAAACCCGGACATGTGGCCCTGCCACATTCAATCCAAGTCACGCCCAGTTCTGCCCCAGCCCCGCCCCCCTCCAATCTCTTTTCCTCGAGCTTGGAGCCGTGTCTGCAGGGCCTCCGGGAATGCGCAGATGTGATGCAATGACATCATCACGCCACACTAGCACATGCTTGAAGGCTTTCCAGATGCAGCTCCAAACTTGAAAACCCGGACGAACTGCTAGATTTCAAAAATACGTCCGGACACCCAGATAGTCCTCTAAAAAGAGGACATGTCTGGGTAAATCCGGACGTCTAGTAACCCTACCCAACAATGATCACCACTCTGCAGCAGCTGTACCAGCGCCACAAGCAAGTGCAGAAGTTGCAGTGCAGGCACAGATGTTCTAGAACAGTGTATCGCAAACTGTGTGCAGCGGCAATGTGCCAGGAGATGCTGGCAAGGAGGGAGTCATATCCTTTAGGCGCTGACAACTCTCCTCCTCGTCGATGCCTCTCCTCTTCTCCCCCACCGGAAAGGGTCGGGTTAAGGGTCTCAGTGCATGCGTAGAAGTTGACATGATGACATCACGCATGCACGTGATGTCATCGCGTCAACATCTGCATACTTCTGGGTGCCTTCCGGCTGCGGCACCAGGTTCAGTGTGCCCCAGTGCCGAAAAGTTTGCGGACACTGTTCTAGAATCCTGAGCAGCTGAAGGACAGCTCATGCTCACCATGAGCTGCAAGAAGATGCGGCTATGCTGTCATGCAAGTGAAAAAGGTGGTTCCAGAGACATGACAGAGGTCAAATATGGGCCAGAGATAGGCCACACCTTCAAAAGCTGGAAGAATGATCAAGGGAAAAGTACTGGATCAGGATAGACAAGGGGGAGGGGCTGGGAATGTAGAGGCAGAGAGAATTCCTAGGGGGAGAGGACTGAAAAGGGGTAGAGATGAAGTGCCTTCCTGTCTTGCTAACCAAATCTTTACCAGATGCATTACAACTGAAAACCCAAAATATGAATAGTTAGTGCGGTAGGTTAGAAATAAGTTTCCTGCAAAAGAACCAGTAATGTATATTGTATTGATCTTTCCCTAGAACTCAAAGAATATACCACTGAAGCGGCTGTGTTTCAAAGGGGAGCGTGTCACTTGGATTCAGCCCTCGGACCTCAATGAATTATTGGCTCTTAAGGCTCAGTACCTAGAAGCGAAACTTGTAGTAGGGAACACAGAAGTTGGTAAGAGATTTAAAAACAGATGAGTAGTCACATGAACATCTCTGAAGGATTTTATAGCTTATTGGCCCTCCCCTGCCACAGTTTCGGCCTAACACACCATTTTGCATCACATGAATTACAAATGTGTAGCCGTGTGTGAATTTCATTCACTGGTCGAAGGTGCAAATACTGCATGAGTTCACCATGACTGCTGGAACTGGTGTTGGAGAAGTGAGGGTGACCGGAATTGGAGTGCTGCAATTAGAAGTCTGGGAAAACCCACGCATATCCTCAGGGTCGCGTCTGGAGGGCTCTGAGCATGTGCAGATGTGACACAGTGACATGTGGCTCTCCAGATACGGCCCTGAGCTTGGGAAAGGAGATGAGGGGGCGGGGCTAGAAGCAGAATGGGGCAGGGCTGGTGGTGGAACAGGGCGGGGCTGGGGAAGAATGGGACAGGCCATTGTGGAGAAGAAATCTGGTAACCCTAGTTGCAGTCCTCAGGCATTGAGGCTGCCTGCAATTTAAAAACCATCACGGTTGTGCTCAGTCCCAGGCTTTAGGACTGATACTTTTTTTGGCAGTTTGGGTTATACCACATGCACCTGGATAGGCAGAGGTTGCCATGAGAACAGGTTATTATGGGTATTGTGTGGCAGACTGGTTGGAGCCTGGGGATCTATTAAGCTCCATGTGGAAGGGGGGGCTGGGCGTTTCCCTATGGCCCAGCTAAGATAGAGAGAGAGAGACACCAAGGCAGACCTTGAGCTCTTTGGGGATGGGGAAGGTTTAAGATTTGTAATTTGGGCAGGAGATCAAGGTCTATCCAAAATGGGGGATCCTTTCCAGGAGATCTAGTAATAGAAACAAATATTGCAAATATTGATCACTTTTCAAAGAAAAAATGCACAGTTCATGAAAGTATAAAGCTGTTTAGAACTAGCACTTATCTCATAAGTCTTCCTGGGTCCCAACATGGACCATGTTTCGTGGGCTGCTTCAGGGAACCTGACTGTGATATTAAAAATATTATGAAACCATTGGTCTCTTAAATTTTATAGGCAAAACTTCTATTACGTTGCTCCTTTTCAATATAAGTGCTAGTTCTAAACAGCTTTATACTTTCATGAACTGTGCATATCTTCTTTGAAAAGCAATCGATATTTGCAATATAAATAAGATTCTAAAAGTAATATGCAATGATTGGATGGTGAGACCAAACACGTGGGGGTGTTCCCCCAACTGGTCTTCAGGTCACTGAGCATATACTTTTTCAACTGTATGGGGAAAGGGATTGGGGCTTGTATACTGCCTTTTTGTAGTTTTACAAAGTGGTTTACACACAGGTATTTCAAGCATTTTCTCTATCTGTCCTGGCGGCAGTGGAAAATTAAGTGACTTGCCCAGAGTCACAAGGAGCAACATGGGGTTTGAATCCAAAACCTCAGGGTGCTGAGGCTGTAGCTCTAACCACTGCGGAACACAAATAAGAAAAAAAGAGGAATGGAGGGAAAATATACAATATACTAGAAAAAAAATCACTCCATTAGGTCAGTACACACCAACACCAGAAAAAGTATTTTAAGGCGACAGAAAAGCCTCAGACATGGAGAGGCGTCCCCACTCTCTTCCACTCAAGCATCACTGGCAAAAATGTTTGCATATAACTTATTACTGGCAGGTGGGAGCCTGAAAATAGTCAGAACTAACTAGTAAAAAACAGGCTAGTTAGAAAAGAGCCAGGCCGACGATCGTTTCGTGGCTTTTAAGCCACTGCTTCAGGGCCGTGATACTAACGCTCCAGACTATCCTGTAGTAATACAAAACTATAATCAAAACATGCTCAGATAACCTGCTGCAGACGAAAGGGACAGAAACTGTTTTCCTTTACTCACGATTCACAGAGTAAAACTCCTGCTTGCTAGCACACTTTCAAAGGCACCAGTGTAGTACACTTCCCCCTCCGTATTCACGGGGGTTACGGGTAGAGCCGGCCCGCGAATAATATTCGGGCCAGTTCTGCCCCTAACCCCCGCTTCCCTGGCTATTTGAAGCCCTGTTAGCCCCCCCCCCTTAAGCCTTACCTGGTGGTCTAGCGGGTTTTCAGGCAGAAGCGATCTTCCCACGCTCGTGCCCCGTGCAGATCACTCACAGGAAATGGCTCGAGAGACTATGGGAGCTCAAGGCAGCCATTTCCTGTGAGCGATCTACAAGGGGCAGGAGCGTGGGAAGATCGTTCCTGCCCCGAAAACCCGCTAGACCACCAGGTAAGGCTTAAGGGGGGGGGCTTACAGGGCTTAAAATAGCCTGAAAAATGAAAATGAATTTTTGGGTTTAAAACCGCGAATAAGCAAATCCATAGATATGGAATTCACGAATACGGAGGGGAAGTGTACTTAAAAGACATCACGGCCAGTCAGGTGATATGGCACGTGACCAGTCACACGGATGAAAAAAAACTAGCCAATCAAGGCAGGGGGAGACATAACAGCAATCACAGAACTGTCAAATACAAAGAATTCACAACTGTAGAAAAACTGATCGTACATGAAAGCATCTCAGAGAATAAAAACAAAAGACAAAACTGAGAAAATTAGTAAAAATAGAACCAATCAATGTTGCTGTTTAATCCGTGGGGTTGCACAGCTCGTAGCTTACAAATCCAGCGTTGTTCTCTTCTCTGGAGCTGGAGTCTTCTATTACCACCCCGTGGATGGCTGGGAATGTGGTCCAACACCACACACTGCAATTGAAAAAAAAATCATGACCATGTGTGCCACAATGCTGCACCATAGGGGCAGAAACAACCCCCCCTCTTCAGTGCGCTTCTGTGTTCATTTAAGCGCAATTTGAGTGCATGTGAAGTTTGCCCTACATAAATCAATCAGCAGGGACAGACAATGCAGTACACAACATGATCAGATTCACACAAAGTATGGAATTTCAAGGAATAGTGCTGCCCATATCCTGGGTTGACAAATTCACTCCAGATGATCATGATATCACAGTTTATACATTTGCCACAGGAACCATGCAATCCTATGACCCCACCCCCCTATTCCAACTCCTGCTGTATGGCAGAGCGAGACTCAACATTTGTTGAAAATGCAGGCAACATCTTGACCAAGCTCCAGTGCTTAAGAGAAGGAGGAGGAGGGAGCAAGTTGGAAAAATTGCTGACTGACTCCTGCCAGCTGTAGGAAACCTAGTTGAGGGTACAGAGGAGGATGAAGGTGATGGTCATGTGGAGAGGCCATGAAAGTGATGATGTGATTATGGAGGAGCAGTATAGAGGCTAACTTACTAGTGTACGAGGTTTAAAAATGTATATAGTGAACGGGAAAGAAGCAAGGCTGCTGGAATGGAAGAGTGGTGGTGGGAGAGAAAGGGGGCAGGGTGGTATGGAAGGGTTGTGCTGATGGAACTGATGTACAGGGAAAGGGGAGAGAGACATAAGGGGGAAGGATACTGGATGGAATTGGATTGGAGGGAAAGAAAGGGGGCAGATGCTGATTGAAGAGAGGTGGATGGAAAGAGAAAGGGCAGACATTGGATAGTAGTGGGGAGGGTAGAGGGGGAGCCTATGCTGGATGGGAGAGATAAGGGAGCAAATGCAGGAAGGAAATGGGAGGAGAGAAAGAGGGGAGCAAACGCTGGATGGAAGTGGACAGAGAGGAGAAGGTACTAGATGGAAGGGGTAGAGAAAGAGGGCACATGATAGAAGGAGGGGATAAATAAAAGGAGGGCACATGATGGGGGAAAAGGATTGAGTTAGGGAAATACTGGAGGGGGTGAGGGAAAGAGGTGGCGAGCTGTAGGTAGACAGTAAAAAAGGAAATTGATGAGAGGGTAGTAAGAACGTAATCTAGACGGATGCAGAAAATAAATTTAAAAGGAAAATGAGGGGGAAAAAGGGAAAGGGATTGCAGAGGAGAGGTGTGGGAAAGGGAAGGAGAGGAGAGAGATGCCAGACTAATGGGGGTGAAAGGAGAGATGGAAGGAGGAAGCATACAGTTTCTGGAAGAGGCACAGAAGGAGAGAAGATGACATAAAGGGGCAGAGAGATGGCAGACAGTGGATGGAAGGAAGAGAGTAACAAGAAGATGAGGAAAGCAGAAACCACAAAAGACAAAGGTAGAAAAAAAAATTTATATTTATTTATTGCTTTAGGAGACATGTGTCACTGTTTCTGTGGTGTTGCATTGCATGCAGAGTCCAGCTTCTTGCTGGTTCAATTTAACCTTTGTCTATGTATTTCTATTTTATCTCCCCTTTTACAAAACTGTGGAGTGTTTTTTAGCGCCAGCCGTGGTGATAGCAACTCTGATGCTCAGAAATCTATGAGCGTCAGAGCTGTTACCACCGTGGCTAAAATCCACACTACAGTTTTATAAAAGGGGGAGGGGTTAGTTTGTGATGACATATTCCATACTAGGCGAAGGTGTTTTCTGTGTTCTGTGTGTTCGAAAGACATGGTTTTCTGTTAGGATTGACGGTGTAGGATTGATCTGTACTAGTCTGGCTTGTTTAGTTTTACAATGGGTGTATTGATGTTGTACTGCTCACTGCATATGTAAGATGCTGCCTTTTCCTAGGTACTCATGTGTGACGTGTGGCTTGTTACTAAAAATCATGTTTTTCATACAGATGGGGGGGTGGGTGTAAAAAAATAATGGGCCCCGGGTGTCACACATGCTAGGTACGCCACTGCTTAGTGGTGGTTTGGGCGATTAAACCGCTAAACGTAGAGGTAGGACATTCTAAAAAAAAACCAAAAAAACCCCTCTCAGTTTGGATGTTTTTTTTGAGAATGGACATTTTTTCTGCTGCTACTTTCTGCGTTTAGGGCCTTAGGCCAAAAGGGGATTTAGACATTTTTATTTATTATTCCCCTCCACGGGCCTAAGTGATTGAAGAGTTTTATTGATAGTAGGGCCACATCTTCTGACTTTGTGGTTACTGCTGCTCCATGCTAATTGAATGTGCATTATTTGGTATAACCTCCTGATTGGTTCCATTTCATTCTATCTTTTTGTTTTATTTTTAATTCCCTTTGAGGGCTCCAGCTCCTGAGGATTTTTCCTAAGAACTTCTCCCCCTCTCTCTTTTATTTACTGAGGAGGTAATGTTGTGATAATTGTCCTTGTTACTGAATTGTGTTTTTCCTCTATTATTCAGTAATATTATCTTTTCTGTATTCAAGATTTCCTTGAACATTTTTTTTTTGTACAAAAATGTATAAATAAAAACAAATCCCCTAATTAAGCCCAACTCCCATGTCTTTGCATTGCTGTCAAAGAGGAACGATTGCCTTTTAGGGCTATAATTGCTGCTCCAGGAAGGCTCCCCTAATGTTTTCTCTTTGTAGGTTTAATGGAATCGGACCACTGCTGTTTTTTGTTATAAATATAATTGTTGTTACAATTCATAAGGAGTTTCTGAAGTCTACTTTTGTTGTGTTTTATTGCTGCTTTTAGTATGCACTGCATGTTATTTCTGTTCTGTTGACCTTTAAGGTATTGAAATGAAGCAGAAAAACATGCTTTATCCAGTGATTATTGCACCGGCAAAGATTCCTGAACTGACTTCTGTTTGGCATACTGAAGAGGGTAAGAAGGTGATCCTTACTGTACCCTAATGTAACTTGCTTTGTATACCTGCAGAAAAGGCATGAGCTAAATTCCCCTTCCACAAAATCCTTCACCTTCCCACCCTAACACTTCACATAGCTTGAGAGAACATCAGTGACCCTATACAAATGATTTAATTGCCTGGGTAGATCAGACAGATTAGAACTTGTTGTATGCATGAGGGTGATACTAAAAGATAAACTGATAATAACTCAGTGTTATCTCATAGAGAGGGGATGGGAAAGGAAAAGGTGATGAGAAGCTGGCCAAGGTCAGAATAACCAGTCGTTGGCCATTATACATAGATGGTTCATGCTCACCTTAAATCTTAGGGAATAATTCACCATCTTGGTATCACCGATGGTTCTTCAGATTCTCTCTCTCTCGCTCTGCAGTTTTATAAAAATTTAACAAGCATATATATAGAGGGGCATTTTCAAAATGAAATCTAATTTCAGTTTGAGTTGTGTTGTGAAAAGTGTCCACAAATCGAGTGGTAAACATGGCGATTTTTTAGCCAGAAAAAAATCTCTCTTTTTGTTTCAAAAATTACCATTTTCTAGACATGCTGTGCTCAGTGTCTTTCTTTAAGTATCATTCTTGAAAAAATAAAACATCCTGGGTTAAAACACACGAAAACAACCCATTGGGATGCCTGGGGCCAACATTCTTGATTGACTGGCCATACAGACATCTCAGCAGAGCAATTGGCCAATCTAGGGAGTACTACAGTAATTTAATTTAATTTTATTTCTTATATACCGATTTACCGTGAGGTTCAAAGCGGTTTATAGTAAAGATGCATTAAAGATACAATAAAATAAAAATAAATAAAGATAGGTACTTGGAAGTTCTCTAACTGTCCCGAAGGCTCACAATCTAGCTAAATTACCTGAGAAAACAATTATTAAAATGGTAAAGATAGAAAAGATAAAAACAGAGATAGAGACAAGATATGAACATCCCAACAAGTATTGAGTGAATAAATTAAATTAGGATTAAAAAACAAATAAAATGTATAAAATTAAAGTAAATTCCAGTCAGACAATAGGATCTGATGCTTTAGGTAAAAGGCACAGCTCTTACCATAACCCCCTTATATTGTATGGTGAGCCCTCCAGGAACTTTACTTCACTATGCACTGCTATAATTAGGGTTGCCAGATTTTCCAATGGTCCCCCTAGACCTGCCTCCAGGCCCTCCTAGTTCCAACCATCCCCGCCCTGTAATGCCCTAGCCCTGCCCCCAGTCCTGCCCTAGCCCCGCCCCTCGCTGCCTGCTCTTGTCGGGTAGAGAGGAAATCTGCCATTTGAAGAAGCTTTTCAAAACCTGGACAAAGTTTTCACAAATAATGGCATCTGCACAGCCCACCTTTTCATCAGAGATGGCAGTGCTGGGATGACCGGAGCTTTCCTCATCAAGGATTGATGTTCGCCCATTTTTAAACACTCTTCTCTCGCCAATACAGGCATCTCCATACTGTTGCAGCATTCTTCTGTGAATTTCACGAGGTTTCACACTCTCCAACCACAAAAATCTGATGACTGCTCACTGTTCTTCTACTGTGCAAATAGCTAAGGGCACCACCATTTTGTATATGAAGTCCTACTGATTAAGCACACCATGCCATCTATTGGGCAGTGTCAACACTTCCTCTAAGAATGTATCTTCCCTGCTTGGGAGTTTGAAATGACAGGGGTTTGAAATGACGCCTTCATACTTTTTGAGTAAAAAGTAAAAGTACCACAACCACAATGAATGCGACTATTGTTAACATTTTTATCCCAATAAATTTATTGCTTCATACAATTCATTTTTTCTATGAAATTTTATTTATTTTTCAATATCAACATAATATATAATACAATAAAAGTCATATCTAAAAACATATTAACCCATTTCCTACAAAATATTCCAAAGGGATAAATAAAAAAAAGGGGGGGAGGGGGGAAAGTAAATGCTCCGATGCTCATAGGAACTGAATGAGCATTGGAGCATTTACCTCGCCAGCCCGCGCTAAAAAGCTCTACCGCAGCTTGATAAAAGGAGGCCTTTAGGAATTATTGAAAATAACACAGTATCATTGGAGTCCCAGGAACATCCCCTAGTCCTGTGACCAGGACGTGATGTCAGAAGGGAGTTGAAGTTGGTGTGAGCAGCAAATAGAAGATGCTACTCAAGCTCGTGCCAAAGTCAGATTTAAACATCCTTTCGAAAATGCCCCTCATTGTTTTTGTTCAAAGACCTGGAACATTTATTGCAGCTGAAAAAGACCCCTGATGCAGGCATAGAGCAGAGACAAGGCCTTTGTCTAGTCTGTTAATAAAGGACCCCTGTTTAGAGAATGACATGGAGAAAAATTCTGTCCCCATCACTGCCCCGTCCCCGGACCACCATCCTCTTCACCACCCCGTCCCCGCTGTCCCCTTCACTGCCCCATCCCCGTCTCTGCCATCCCCTTCACCACCACGTCACCATCCCCGCTGTCCCTTTCACCGCCCCGTCCCCATCTTCAGCGTCTTCTCCTCTCCATCCCCCCACCCCCAGCACCCTTCACACGGTCCAGCAGCTCCCTCCTGCCGTCCAGCCGTGCATTTCCCTCCCTCCCTCCTTTTCCCTTACCTTCTCTTGTTGAAACTGGCGATTTCTATAAGGCTATACGCTGTATTACAGCCGAAGCCTTGAAGTCGCGTCGAGTTGCCTACTAGAAAAGTATCCTCCGAAGCAACCAGAAACAGGAAGTTGCATCGGAGGAGACTTTTCCAGCAGGCAACACGACGCAAATTCAAGGCTCTGGCTGTAATACAGCACATAGCCTTATAGAAATTGCCAGTTTCAACAAGAGAAGGTAAGGGAAAGGGAGGGAGGGAGGGAGGGAGGGAGGGAAATGCACGGCTGGCTGGCAGGAGGGAGCTGCTGGACCGTGTGAAGGGTGCCAGTTTCAACAAAAGAAGGTAAGGGAAAAGGAGGGATGGAGGGAGATGAATGGCTGGTCAGCCGGCGGGAGAGAGGGGGCTGCCGGATCTAACGCTCGTTCACTGCGCGTGCTAACCATTCACCACTCCACAGGGCGGTGAATGGCCTTGTCCCCGATCTCGCGGTGCCCTTTTTTTGGTTACTGTTTTGGTGGGTTACCTGCGGCTAGCCGCAGGTAACAACCAACGTGTCATTCTCTACCCCTGTTGCAAAGCTGGGGTAGCGATACCTGTGTGGCAAAGCTGAGGTAGTCCATTCAGTTGCTATGGGCTATGTCGCATTTGCTGCACCAGGACTCTCTACCGCGGCTTTGTAAAAGGGGCCCATAGTTTGTTCTACTCTATTTCTAGTGTGGGGTGCCACACTGAATGGCCCGTGCTGCTGCTCCCGACGCTCATAGAGTTCCTATGAGCATTGGGAGCAGCACGGGCCATTCAGCGCAGTTTAATAGAAGAGGGGGTTAATGTAATATAATGCAATATGGTGAATATATGGATTTCTATTAACCTCCCACTAAATATTGTTCCTGTTCCTGGCTCTGACCCAAACAGTATTTATTTTAATAAAGCAACCTGCCTAAAGCTTATCTGGCAAAATAAGGAGGGTACTGCTGTATCAGATAATTTTGTTTCCCTTTCCCTTCCAGGTATTAGCTTTGGCGCTGCCTGCTCCCTGACCCGTGTAGGGGAAGTGCTGAGAAAAGTAGTGACAGAGCTTCCTTCCTACCAAACCCAAGTCTTTCAAGCTGTTCTGGAGCAGCTGCGCTGGTTTGCAGGACAGCAAATCCGAAATGTTGCGGTAAGCCCTCCTGCCCATTCTCATAAAATGCCTTTGGACCACATGTCCATAAAAGACTCCTTCCTTTCTGTGCCGGTGGCAAAACTAAGTTTTGCAAATATGTTTGGAATATTTCCTGGATTTCAGCTGGCAGGGCATCAAAATAAGCTCGTACTGGGTGTCTAATTCTTGCTTCATTTGTTCAGCAGGATTGGGCACATGAGTGCTGGAAGTTAATAAATAAACTGATAAAAGTATTCGTGCCTTCAGCCAACCTGTGCTTATGAGTTTGATACAAGTGTATTTTGTAAGCCTGTGACCAGGGCCGGATTTAGATGAAAAGAGGCCCTAGGCTATTCCACTTATGAGGCCCTTTCACCTCCCATTTTTAAGTTTGTAAATTACATGAGAGATAATAAAATACATCATTACTGTGATATATATCAATATGTTAAATGAAACATGTTGTTATTGGTACTAACCTTTATAAAAAATGCGACATGGATAATAAATAAAAAAAAGTCGAGAATACTTATTTGGAGCAGCGGGATCCAATCCGGAGCTAGAGTACATGTGCAATTCGGACCCCACCCCCGGCTGAATTTTGATGAGTCGCTGGCGCAGGTGCCGTGAGGAGTGACACAGAAGCACACCTCACGCCACCAGAACTCACGATATTTCAACAGCGCGTGCGCGCTCTAGGATTTTATTATTTATGATATAATCATGAAAATATAAAATAAAGCACGTAATATACATTTTAAAATATGCAAATTAAAACATATGTTAAGAACTTACTTAGAATTCCGCAAAATGAAGATATTGTCACAAAAAAAATTTTCAATAGTCTATAAACACTTCACTAAAGTATTGAACCTACTGAACTCAAAAGGTGAGAATCAAATGATCGTGTATGCAATCCTAAAATAAGAATCTTTTCTAATAACATTAACACGTGTTTCATATTATCGAAGTAACACGAATATAACCAAACGTCGGGATATCAATAGGTCTGTTCGTTTGTCTGTTCCAATCTACACCAATCTGCACTTTATTTATGCAAGAACAAACCAGAGCTTAGTAGCATAAGGCACGTCAATATTTGCCATAGCAATCAGTGAACGTATGAACTATACTTTGGTGCAATCTAGTATATACAAACGAACAGACCCAATGAGCCGAACGCGTTGATCTTAACCAATACATTTTTATGTTTGTTTATTAGTCATATGCGTAGAATTTCTCCTTATTTTCGGTTCAGTATTTTAGTGTTCACTGTTTTTAGAATAGTGTAATTTTAATTTTGCTAACAATTTGAATGTAGGCCCCTCTTGATCTTGAGACCCTCTAGGCTGATGCCTAGTTAGCCTATAGGAAAATCCGGCTCTGCCTGTGACATTGCGTAACTCAACTATTGACACACATTGTTCGTTTCTCGATTATTCTTATAACCCACCTGCAATTATTGTTTCCAGGCCATTGGGGGGAATATAATGACAGCCAGTCCAATTTCGGACCTAAATCCAGTGCTTCTTGCAAGTGGGAGCCGACTAACTTTCATTTCTAATGGTGAGTCCTGGTCTGTCCTTTCCACCACAAGATGTTATGGGTCAATACAGAGGTAGTGATAGTGTCTTTATAAATGCTGACCAGTACTGTGATATATATTTACAATTCCAGTCTATCAGATAACTCTTCATTTCAATAAAGGTTTTTAACTGCTCTGATGAAAAAAAAAAATATTCAGTATCCCCTTAGCAGACTCTACATTTACACAGAAAAGCTAATAAAAAAGATAACTCAATACTCAAAGTATCCTGTTTTAAAGCACGAAAAGCTTTCCTGCGGTCTCGAGTTGCTTTAGTGACGTCTGGGCAAATCCAAACTCTTTGACCTAAAAACAGGGTCTAAGAGTTGCAAAAATAAAACTTCATGACAGCATTAAGGTTTAATTCAAACACAAATGAGGCAGTTAAAGTTGCCCTAGTTCAGGGGTGGGCAACTCCAGTTCTCGAGGGCCGGAAACCAGTCGGGTTTTCAGGATTTCCCCAATTACTATGCATGAGATCTATTTGTATGCAGTGCTTTCAATGCATATTCATTGGGGAAATTCTGAAAACCCGACTGAATTCTGCCCACCCCTGCCCTAGTTCCTCTCTCAATACCTTATTCTCCCCAAATCAAACCAGTGTACTGGTTAAGTATAATATCATAAGTGTTGTGTTAGGGCCTAATGTCATGGTAGTCTCATGGTCTTGTAAGCCAATCAGATTGATGGATAATTTGTAATACATGTTATTTTTAAACATCCCTGTGGTGTTTAAAGTCCACTTCTCTCTTCTTATATTCCAGAAGGCAAAAGGACTATACAGATGGACGACACATTCTTTACGGGATATAGAAAGACCCTAGTAAAGCCTCAGGAAATCCTACTGTCCATCGAGATCCCATACACAAGAAAGGTGAGGTGTAGCTTGGAAATGGGACTCAGTGCATTTGAAAGAAAACTGAATGCCACATGCACAAACTCTACCATATTTCAAGACGTAAAACATACCTCAAATCTGTTGTGTAATTTTACCTTGACGTTCTTCAAAGCTGCCTGCTTGAAGTCCTGGAGGCAACAATGTTCATAACTACGGCAGATACTGGTTTTGATACACTTGATCTGAATTGTCCACGTTGAATGTTATGTCATATCTGACATTGTATTCACAGCAAAACACTGCTGCATATGATCTGTGACACGGTTCAGAACATGGCTGCTCCGTCTTGATTTTCAGAAGGCATTTGATAAGGTCCCTCCTGAGACATACCTTCAGAAATCAAAAGTCTTGGGATTGGAGGTGATGTCTGATTTAAAGATTGGAAGCAAAGAATAGGGCTAAATGGTCAGTTTTCCGCAAAGAAAGGGGTAAATAGTGGAGTGCCTTAGGGATGTGTATTGGAACCAGTATTAGCATATTTATTAGCAATCTGGAAGTAATGGAAATTCTGATGATTTGTTCCACAACCTTTAATACATAATACTATATGTACTTGTATTGCAAGAACTCGCTCATTTAGAACAGTCACTACACTCCTGCAGCGTCAGAGAGAGATAAACCATCGGCTCAGTTGTGATGTGTGTATATTGTATGAACTTGTATTGCAAGACATTGCTTGCATATCAAGTTAAAATTTAATAAAATGTTTTGCTTGTCTTGCAAAACACTTGCAAACCAAGTTACTTGCAATCTAAGGTTTTACTGTATTTGATATTCTGGGCAATTTGCAGATCTAATGCCTTAAGCTCAGATTCATAAGGCAGAGGAAAAAAATGAAAAGCAAAGTCACTTGCACCTTTTCAAAATAGGACATGTTGAAAGATTTAAAACCCAACTTCAAAAATAAAGGGATGTCATGCAGGTAATTGGACTAGTCTTACCCAGGATTCTTTCTGCATATGTTACCTTAAGCATACTTCCATAGCACTGCTGTCTTATTTGAAAGCTTTGTAATGTTTGATTTTTGCTTTTGTTTAAACATTAGTAATGGTTACTCTGATTTGCCTTGTTATGTCAAGAGGGTAAATATCCAAGAAAATGCCAAACCACAGGGATAGGAAAGCAGTTTCAAACTTTATTAACAACTGTCACAGTGACAAAGTTTGGAAAAAATGCTAGCTTTTCCCTGAAACTTTCCAACGCCCTCCTTTCCTCACATTTCTTTGTTGGTTCGACTGTCTAACTGTATTTTATATTTTGTTTTTTGTTTTTTATTCCCTACCCTATTTAATTTTTATATTTATTTATTTTAAACTTTTATTGTAAACCGCTTAGATTTACCTTTGGTTTTATATTTGCAGTACAATAAATAAATTGAACTTAAACTTGATAATAAATAAATAGTGAGAAGTCTCAGAGCTTTCTTTGGTGCTTCTGAAATTATACAGGCAGAATGGACTGGAGGCAATATGGCAGTGGTCTCAAACCCGCGGCCACATGCGGCCCACCAGGTACTATTTTGAGGCCCTCGGTATGTTTATCATAATCACAAAAGTAAAATAAAACTGTTTCTTGATCATGTCTCTTTAGCTATAAATTACAATATTATTATTAAGACTTAGCCAAAAGGAAAGATTTATAAACTACTAGCTGATGCCCCGGCGTTGCACGGGTATTTAATTATAGCAATAACACTGAAAATGGATTCAAATAAAGATACTTTATAGTGGTGAATGAAATTATTTTTTTACAGCTTAATAAAAAGTACAATATTCAAATTATAATGTGAAATATTTGACAAAATGAATACAATACAACTAACGCAAAACGTGATTATAAACAACATTTTTAGTTTCACCTCCTGAAGCAAGAACATATAAATTCTTGGGTGAACCCACCCTTGAGCAAGCAACATAGAGTTGTGGGCCGCGAGACCCCCAGAACATATCACCCCAGGTAGTGAGGGATCTGCATACCAAGTTTCGTTCAAATCGGTCAAGCCGTTTTTGAATTACTGTGAGAATGGCGGCTTTTTACATTTTTTCCATTGACATGAATGGGTGAAATCTGAATTTCTGTTTGTAGCTCCGCATCGGTCAAGCCGTTTTTGAATTACAGTGAGAAAGGCAGCTTTTTACATTTTTTCTATTGACATGAATGGGTGAAATCTGATTTTCTGTTTGTAGCTCCGCCCATGTGTGCAGGTGGGCCGCGAGACCCCCAGAACATATCACCCCAGGTAGTGAGGGATCTGCATACCAAGTTTCGTTCAAATCGGTCGAGCCGTTTTTGAATTACTGTGAGAATGGCAGCTTTTTACATTTTTACCATTGACATGAATGGGTGAAATCTGATTTTCTGTTTGTAGCTCCGCCCACGTGTGCAGGTGGGCCGCGAGACCCCCAGAACATATCACCCCAGGTAGTGAGGGATCTGCATACCAAGTTTTGTTCAAATCAGTCAAGCCGTTTTTGAATTACAGTGAGAATGGCAGCTTTTTACATTTTTTCCATTGACATGAATGGGTGAAATCTGATTTACTGTTTGTAGCTCCGCCCACGTGTGCAGGTGGGCCGCGAGACCCCCAGAACATATCACCCCAGGTAGTGAGGGATCTGCATACCAAGTTTCGTTCAAATTGGTCAAGCCGTTTTTGAATTACTGTGAGAATGGCAGCTTTTTACATTTTTTCTATTGACATGAATGGGTGAAATCTGATTTTCTGTTTGTAGCTCCGCCCACGTGTGCAGGTGGGCTGCGAGACCCCCAGAACATATCACCCCAGGTAGTGAGGGATCTGCATACCAAGTTTCGTTCAAATCGGTCAAGCCGTTTTTGAATTACTGTGAGAATGGCAGCTTTTTACATTTTTTCCATTGACATGAATGGGTGAAATCTGATTTTATGTTTGTAGCTCCGCCCACGTGTGCAGGTGGGCCGCGAGACCCCCAGAACATATCATCCCAGGTAGTGAGGGATCTGCATACCAAGTTTCGTTCAAATCGGTCAAGCCGTTTTTGCGTGATCGCGGCACATACACACACACATACATACACACACACATACATACCTCCGATTTTATATATATAGATAAAGAGTTTTACCTCATGCAAAATTTTCATTTCATTAACAAGGCATTATCTATTTTTTTCTGAGGCCCTCCAAGTACCTACAGATCCAAAATGTGGCCCTGCAAAGGGTTTGAATTTGAGACCACTGCAATATGGGGATAATTTTCAAATGAATTTGCCTAGGTAGCAATCTAGGAGTAATCTGAGCAAATTCTCTGGGCTGAAGATATCGCTCCACCAAGTGGCTAAAAGTATGAAGTACACGTTCAGGTTTTACAGCAACCGTACTAACTGCAAGGAAAAGAGGAGACAGGGAAGGGGGAAGAGATATTTTGTAATTTAATTTAGGGGTCCTTATATTAAGGTGCACTAACCGTTTTAGTGCGCGCTAAATGCTAACACGTCCATTATATTCTATGGACGCATTAGTGTTTAGTGCGCGCTAAAACGGCTAACGCGCCTTAGGGCTCCTTTTACGAAGCCGCGGTAGCGGTTTAACACATGTGATAGTGCGCACTAAACCCCTGGATGTGCTAGCCACTACCGCCTCCTCTTGAGCAGGCTGTAGTTTTTCAGCTAGCGTGGGGGTTAGCGCATGATTAAAAGTTGCGCACGTTAAAGCCGCTACCGCAGCTTCGTAAAAGGATCCCTTAGTAAAAGAGGGGGTTAATTTGAAATCTCAGCTTTATCTGCAGAAAAGCAGGAAAGAGACAGAGATCTAGATTTCTAATTGCTGGTGGGACCACCTGTTTTTTCAAATGGCAAACTTGCCACCAGTGGTTTGCGGTAATGGCTTTCAGGGGATTCAGTGAATCCCCAGCTCCACAGCCCTGCTTTTTCATTTCATTTTATTTTGTGTACTTTTTGCTTGATGCAGTTTCATTTGTTAAGTAGGCATCCTGCTCAACCAGTCAAACTGCATTAAACAAAAAGTAGCCCCCCTCCCCTCCAAAAAAATAAAAGCAGGGCTCCATGAAATAAAAGCAGGCTCCATGAAGGCCCTGACAGTACTGATCTGAATTTGATTGGCTGAGTAACATCTGCCTGTTGCCTGCTCAACCAATCAAATTCAGAGCAGTGCCCTCAGGGCTTTTAGGGGGTGGGGCAAATCCCCTGAAAGCCCTGACTGCACAAAACTGCTTGCCTCTAAAGAAAGCAATGATCGGAATCAGTGTAATGTCACTGAGGGTAGGATGCACAATGCTCCTGCAGCCTGGTAAAAAAAATGCCAGGTTGGGAACAATTTTAATTTTCTAGGGCATGCTCAGCACAAATATCATGCAAACCATATGCGCGCTATTTATGCTGACTATCCCAGAGAAAGGGGAGAGGAACTGTGCCTGGGCCTGCACACAAGAGCTAAGTGGTAGTCACAGCTCTTCTGCATAGGCCCAGTATAGTTCCTGATCTGCCAGAGCTGCAAGTAAGTTTATTTTTTTTGTGTGTGTTTTTTTAAAAAAAACAGCTGCAATATGAATGCAGCTGTTGTGTGTGTTTTGTATGAGTGTGAGTCCTGCACCTAACAACAGCTGCGTTCTGACCATAGGCATAGGACATACGCTCACACAACACATGCAGAAACAGCTACCAGATCTGCTGGAAAATTTTGCCTCGTAAAAAGGTGAGCGTTCCTTTTCGAGCATTCTATGAGCGTCGGAGCAACATTGAAGCATTTAGCACGCCAGGCCCTGGTAGATACCTCTACTGTGGTTTAGTAAAAGAGGGGGGGGGGTTAATGATTTTTTTATTGTGTAAATTTTAAAAAAATTTGTAAACTTTTTTTTTTACAGTATATATTGTTTATTGTAAATTGTTTTAGATATCATATTCTGCGTATAAAAAGAAACAGATAAGAAAGCAATTTGCAAATTTGGAAAAAGAAATTAAAAATTTGGAATTAAAATTGGTTAATAAATGGGAACAGGAGACATTTCAAATATTGTTAAAAAAAAATGTGAATATAATGAAATTTCCTCTGGGTTAGTAAGGAAAGATATTTTTGCTCAGCAAACGGTGTATTATGGTAGTGCAAATAAGGCTGGAAGATTATTGGCAAATTATTTAAAAGCAAAGAAAAGAAAGGAGAAAATAGGCATAATTAAGGATGAGTTAGGAAATTCTCATTCTCAAATTGGAAATATATTAAAACAATTTTTAAAATATTATAAGTCACTGTATTCTTCTGAGTCTTATTTAGATAAAGAGAAAGATGGGTTGGATTTTTTGAGTTTAGTTGAAGGTCCTAAGGTTCCTGATCATATAAAAGGAAGTTTAGATAAACCTATATCATTAAAAGAGTTACAAATGGCATTGAAATCCCTTAGAGTTGGGACCGCTCCAGGTGGAGATGGATTTACAGTAGAGTTTTATAAAGAATTTCAAATTTCCCTTTTACCATATTTATTAAAACTATATCAGGATCAACTGAATAAAGGTTGTATATCAGGCACTATGGCAGAATCTCTAATATTGTTTTGCCAAAGCCAAATAAAGATCCAACATTGGTGTCAAATTACAGGCCTATATCTTTAATAAATGTAGATGGTAAATTATTAGCTAAGATTTTAGCGTTAAGATTGGCTAAAGCTCTTCCGCATATAATAGGAATAAATCAAACTGGATTTGTTGCTCAAAGACACTCTTCTAATAATACTAGACTGGCATTTCAGATGTATTATTTAACAAAACAAATTAATGATCCGGCTTTTTCAATATCACTAGATGCTGAGAAGGCTTTTGATCGTGTAGAATGGAATTTCATGTATCAAGCTATGGAGTGGTTTGGTATTGGATCCGGATTTATACAAATGATTCAAGCACTGTATAGCTCCCCAACTGCTTGTTTATACATAAATAATAATTTTTCAGATGCTTTTAAAATTGCAGAGGGGAGTTAGACAGGGTTGTCCATTATCTCCTTTGCTCTTTGATATAGTTCTTGAACCCTTGTTGTTAGCTATTCAACAGGCAAAGGACATAGAGGGTATTCCATGTGCTGGAGTGGAATATAAAGTATCTGCTTATGCAGATGATATATTGCTTCATTTGAGGAATCCGGAAACAACAATTCCATGTCTACTGGAGGTAATAGATACATTTGGAAAATTCTCAGGATACAAAATAAATTGGACTAAATCAGAAATTTTACCTTTAAATGTGCATTGTACAAAAGGTATACTTGATTCTTTCCCTTTTATTTGGAAAGAGGATGGTATAAAGTACTTAGGTATTTGGTTGAATAAAACACTCGAAGAGACAATGAGAATAAACGAAAAATTTTTATTACAAAAAGTAACAGAGTTGTGTGAGCAATGGAATCCTTTACATTTGTCATGGTGGGGAAGAGTTCAAACTGTTAAAATGATGATTTTGCCTGTAGTTTGCTATCAATTGGGAATGATACCAGTGTTTTTTCAGGGGTCTTTCTATAAAAAATTAAATAGTATTCTGGTTAAATTTATTTGGCTGGGAAAAATTGCAAGAATGGCTCTAGTGTCTTTGCAAAGACCAATTGAGGAGGGTGGGGTAAATTTTCCCAATTTTTATAGGTATCATCAGGTCTATATCATGCGCCAGGGTATATATTGGGTCCTCCCAGAGCTTTTGGAACAACTACCAGAGTGGTTATGGGTGGAGAGATCACTTATTTTTCCACTTAGGCTTGATCTTCTGCTTGGTATAAAAGTGCCTAGAATACGTAAAGATAATAAAGTATTAATGGATACTTGGAAAACATTACGATTTGTAGACAAATTAACTACTGATGCTATTTTAAAATCGAAGCAACAGACTATTTGGGTAAACTCCAAGATACAAATAGGCGGGTTTAAGGTTGTCTGGAAGGATTGGATTAAAGCAGGTATAAGATCCTTAACGGAAATAATTGATAATGGTAAGCTGCTTGATTTTTCACAATTGCAACATAAATATGGTCTGAATAAAAAACAAAGTTATAAGTAGTTGCAATTGAAGCAGGCTATTCAGGTGGGGTTCCCTGAATGGAAATCTTTAAATGATCATTACAGCTTAGAATTCTTATGTTTCCAGGCAGATTTTCTGGGACACCAGGCCGCAAAGTGGTATAAAATTATATCTAATTATTTGAATAAGAAACCAAAAAATGGATTAAGAGATATTTGGAGCATTGAGATTAAGCATCAAATTAATGCATCTCAATGGCCACGTATTTGGTCTTGGAGAATTAAAGGTACGATGTCGGCATCTATTAGGCAAACATGGTTCTTTTTGTTGCATAGAGCATTCTGGACCCCTACTAGATTACAAAAATTAGATTGCTCTAAGTCTAATAGATGATGGCATTGTAAAATTGAAATTGGAACTTTAGATCATTTTTTATTTTATTGTCCATGTATTCAGGCATTTTGGATATCAATTTGGGATCAAGTTAATATATTGATGGAAAATCATGTAGCATTATCCTACGACACAGTGGT
This sequence comes from Geotrypetes seraphini, assembly GCF_902459505.1. NCBI lineage: Eukaryota > Metazoa > Chordata > Amphibia > Gymnophiona > Dermophiidae > Geotrypetes > Geotrypetes seraphini. Next base: position 344,808,781 of record NC_047086.1, on the reverse strand, counting down.
TTTTGGAATGTGTATGAGGGCCAAAAGTCAGATATCTGCAGCAAACAACAAATTATTGATGATTCTTACTGGAGTGGGAATTCAACAAATAACGACTAATTGGAAAGACTGTTCTAGACTGAATTGTAGTTTTTGGTGGAACTCAGTTTGTCATTTGTATAAGATGGAAAGATTTCTTGCAGTACAGAGGGGATATTTTAAAAGGTTTAAGGAGGTGTGGAGGCCATTAATTGAATATTATAATGATTAAGGTTTATTCTTTTTCCTTAGGGGATAATTTGTAAAAATGGGGGGGGGGGAGGGAGTCTAAGTATGTATATGTTTGGATAAAATATATTGTTGATATGGCAGGGGATGGGAGGTGGGTGGAGGGAATTAAAACATGTATAATAATATTGTTTAAGAATGTCAAGTGAGTGATGTGAATTACTTGTAATAATATTGTACACTTGTTGAAAGAAATAAAAAGGAATAAAGATGTAAATTGTTTTAGTACATTCTGTGTTAAACGGTATATTAATAAACTGAATCAAGCAAAATAAGTTAGTGCTATTCAGTAAGGGGCTCATAATCGAAAGAGAAAAATGTCCAAAAACCGGCCTAAGTCGGCACTTGGATGAACATTGTCAAAATACGTCCAAGTGCCGATAATAAAAACGAGTTTTGGACATATTTCTAAACAACTTAGGCCTTCATAGTGCCGCTGAACGACTATAGTTAAATGGGGCGTTTCAGGAGGAGTGTCGAGGGAGGATTTGGGCAGGACATGGGCAGGCTTAGACTTAGTCGTACTGCATGTATAACCAAAAGTTATACAGCACATGATCGACGGAACTTGGACGTTGTGACTTAGATTATTTAAAACATGATCTAAGTCACAAAAACCCACCTAAAGTGACCAGATAAGCACTGCAAACACATAATACAGACCCCCACACACTACCCCAGTGATCACCGACACCCTCCCACCCCCCAAAAAAATATTAATCACAACCTGAATTATGCCTCCAGAGCATCATCACCTGGCAGCCTGGCATAGGAAATCCTAGTCGTGCTGCACAGAGGCGTCTTAAACTATCTTGGGGGTGGGTTAGGGACCCATGGAAAGGAGGACCCATGCCCATAAGCCCCTGTAATCACTGCATTGATATTGAAACATATGCACTCCCCTATATACCCCAAAACCCTTTTATACTGGCATGTAAGTGGCTCCTGCAGCCATAAGGGCTATTGGGGTGGTCTAGGGGATTCTGGAGGTGTTTTGGGGGGCTCACCGTCACCTATAAGGGAGCTGTAGTGAGGAGAAGACATGGCACCCTTTTTGTGAAGTTCACAGCAGTACCCTGTAAGGTACCCCACTATTTAGGTGGCATGTCTGGGTGTTCAGTCCATCACTTTGCAGACCCCTCCCACGTCCAACAAGGCTTGTTCTAGGCGTTTTGGACTTGGACGGAAAGTTGGACAGAAATGTGGTATAAAGATGGACGATTTAGTGGCTTGGATGATCAGATCGGGGTGGTAGATAAGTGGGTCTAGGGGGATTCTGGAGGTGGTTTGGGGGGCTCACCGTCACCTATAAGGGAGCTGTAGTGAGGAGAAGACATGGCACCCTTTTTGTGAAGTTCACAGCAGTGCCCTGTAAGGTACCCTACTATTTAGGTGCCATGTGTGGGTGTTCAGTCCATCACTTTGCAGACCCCTCCCATGTCCAACAGGGCTTGTTCTAGGCGTTTTTGACTTGGATGAAAAGTTGGACGAAAATGTGGTATAAAGATGGACGATTTAGCGACTTGGACGATCAGATCAACAGGACGTATACTTAGACGATTTTCGAAACAAAAAAAAATGTGGACGTATTTATCGAAAATGTGTCCTAAGCTATTTTTTACTTTGGATGACTTGCGACTTAGACGAAAACAGACTTAGATGTTCCTTTCGATTATGCCCCTCTAAATATGCATGTAAGTGGCATTGCACATAAATGCAAGGTGGCATTTACATAGGCGAAGCATTAGAGGGACAGGGCATGGGCGGTGTCACATTCACTGTTATTTTATTGAAGCATATGACGTTGTATAAGTTGCTTTATATGTCCTTTATTATTATTTATTTAAAAATTTTATATACCGCTTACAAATCTAAGCAGTTTACAGTCAACATACAAAATTATTTAAAACAATACATCTTATATCTTACAATTTTTTTATATTTTGGATTTTAATTTTTTTCTATGTTAAGGAGTAATATGTATACATTTATGTTGGTTTTAGGCTGATATTAATATTCTTGTCTTGTAATCTGTTTACAAGGTCCAGTAGAAGAGAGCAAAGTGAGCCTAGTCTTCAAATCCCACTTTATTAGCAACCGAGCTCAATTTCAGTCTTATTTTGCTGGCTTTCTTTTTTTTTTTAATTCTCCTTTTACTTAGCATGGCAGGACTCCTGATGCAGGCTATGTAGCCGAAACACGGTCCGTGTGGAGTCCATGATCTATTACATGATCTGTTAGATGTTTGTATGATTGACAAGATTTTATGTTCGGTTGCTAATAAAGTGGGTTTTGAAGACCTGGCACGCTCTGCTCTCTTCTATTGGACCTTGTGTTTAGTTGTGCAGAGGTGATCATCTCCTTTTTGGTTGCTTGTAATCTGTATATTCACTTTTGTAATCAGCTCTGGGTATTTTGCTAGTAAAGGATCTAATAATTGTAAGTAATTAAAAAAAAAAAACCCAGCTTGCTCAAGGTCACAAGGATTGTTGATGGGATAAGTGGAATTTTAATTCTGGATTCTAGCACAGTAATTTAACCTCAGCTATTTTTACTTCCCACAATTGCTGACTCCACTGAAAAACATCTACTGAGAAAATCTTTCATGAGAACACCAGCAAGATCCTGGGTATTATTTCTCTTTCTTTTCTAGCTGGAGTTCTTCTCGGCCTTCAAGCAGGCTTCCCGTCGTGAGGATGACATTGCCATAGTAACCTGTGGGATGAGGGTAAAGTTTAAGGATGGCAGTCACCAGGTGGAAGACATGCACCTGAGTTATGGAGGGATGGCTCCTACAACCGTCCTGGCTAAAAGAACATGCAAGGAGCTCATTGGGAGGTAAGAGAATCCATCAGTTGTGGAGCCTGATCTCAGACCACAGTTAATGCCACAGAGGTCAATAGTCAGCCTTGGGAGATCTGGGTAAAGGTATCTTGATTTACATGGACAAAGTCATGGTTAAAATTAACCAGATGTCCCTTACATTTCCCAAATTTGGTGCAATTTGTCTAATCAGAATTCGTCTAGGGCAGTGGTTCCCAACCCTGTCCTGGAGGACCACCAGCCAGTTAGGTTTTCAGGATAGACCTAATGAAAATGCATGGAATAGATTTGCATGCCTGTCACATCCATTATATGCAGATCTCTCTCATGCATATTCATTATGGTTATCCCCAAAACCCGACTGGCTGGTGGTCCTCTAGGCCAGGGTTGGGAAACACTGGTGTAGGGGACAATTGGTCTAATGGAAACTAGTCCAATGCTAAATTTCATCTAACAGACAATCGGTCCAAGATGTCAATTCATGTACTCCCCTTTTACAAAGCATATGCTCCAACGTCTATTAAATCCCTATGGACATCGGAGCGATTATCGCAGCAGCAGCAGCCGCTTACCCCAACATTGTAAAAGGATCCCTTAATTACATAGTAACATAGTAGATGACGGCAGATAAAGACCCGAATGGTCCATCCAGTCTGCCCAACCTGATTCAATTTAAATTTTTTTTTTTTTTCCTTCTTAGCTATTTCTGGGCGAGAATCCAAAGCTCTACCCGGTACTGTGCCTGAGTTCCAACTGCCAAAATCTCCGTCAAGACCCACTCCAGCCCATCTACACCCTCCCAGCCATTGAAGCCCTCCCCAGCCCATCCTCCACCAAACGGCCATACACAGACACAGACCGTGCAAGTCTGCCCAGTTACTGGCCTAGTTCAATATTTAATATTATTTTCTGATTCTAAATCCTCTGTGTTCATCCCACGCTTCTTTGAACTCAGTCACAGTTTTACTCTCCACCACCTCTCTCGGGAGCGCATTCCAGGCATCCACCACCCTCTCCGTAAAGTAGAATTTCCTAACATTGCCCCTGAATCTACCACCCCTCAACCTCAAATTATGTCCTCTGGTTTTACCATTTTCCTTTCTCTGGAAAAGATTTTGTTCTACGTTAATACCCTTTAAGTATTTGAACGTCTGAATCATATCTCCCCTGTCTCTCCTTTCCTCTAGGGTATACATATTCAGGTCTTCCAGTCTCTCCTCATACGTCTTCTGGCGCAAGCCTCCTATCATTTTCGTCGCCCTCCTCTGGACCGCCTCAAGTCTTCTTACGTCTTTCGCCAGATACGGTCTCCAAAACTGAACACAATACTCCAAGTGGGGCCTCACCAATGACCTGTACAGGGGCATCAACACCTTCTTCCTTCTACTGACTACGCCTCTCTTTATACAGCCCAGAATCCTTCTGGCAGCAGCCACTGCCTTATCACACTGTTTTTTCGCCTTTAGATCTTCGGACACTATCACCCCAAGGTCCCTCTCTCCGTCCGTGCATATCAGCTTCTCTCCTCCCAGCATATACGGTTCCTTCCTATTATTAATCCCCAAATGCATTACTCTGCATTTCTTTGCATTGAATTTTAGTTGCCAGGCATTAGACCATTCCTCTAACTTTTGCAGATCCTTTTTCATATTTTCCACTCCCTCTTCGGTGTCTACTCTGTTACAAATCTTGGTATCATCTGCAAAAAGGCACACTTTTCCTTCTAGCCCTTCAGCAATGTCACTTACATACATATTGAACAGGATTGGCCCCAGCACCGAACCCTGAGGGACTCCACTAGTCACCTTTCCTTCCTTCGAGCGACTTCCATTAACCACCACCCTCTGGCGTCTGTCCGATAGCCAGTTTCTGACCCAGTTCACCACTTTGGGTCCTAACTTCAGCCCTTCAAGTTTGTTCAACAGCCTCCTATGAGGAACTGTATCAAAGGCTTTGCTGAAATCCAAGTAAATTACATCTAGCATATGTCCTTGATCCAGCTCTCTGGTCACCCAATCAAAAAATTCAATCAGGTTCGTTTGGCACGATTTACCTTTTGTAAAGCCATGTTGCCTCGGATCCTGTAACCCATTAGATTCAAGGAAATACACTATCCTTTCTTTCAGCAACACTTCCATTATTTTTCCAACAACTGAAGTGAGGCTCACCGGCCTGTAGTTTCCTGCTTCATCCCTGTGACCACTTTTATGAATAGGGACCACATCCGCTCTCCTCCAATCCCCAGGAATCACTCCCGTCTCCAGAGATTTGTTGAACAAGTCTTTAATAGGACTCGCCAGAACCTCTCTGAGTTCCCTTAGTATCCTGGGATGGATCCCGTCTGGTCCCATCGCTTTGTCCACCTTCAGTTTTTCAAGTTGCTCATAAACACCCTCCTCCGTGAACGGCGCAGAATCTACTCCATTTTCTCGTGTAACTTTGCCGGACAATCTCGGTCCTTCTCCAGGATTTTCTTCTGTGAACACAGAACAGAAGTATTTGTTTAGCACATTTGCTTTCTCCTCATCACTCTCCACATATTTGTTCCCAGCATCTTTTAGCCTAGCAATTCCATTTTTTATCTTCCTCCTTTCACTAATATATCTGAAAAAATTTTTATCTCCCTTTTTTACATTTTTAGCCATTTGTTCTTCCGCCTGTGCCTTCGCTAAACGTATCTCTCTCTTGGCTTCTTTCAGTTTCACCCTGTAGTCCTTTCTGCTCTCCTCTTCTTGGGTTTTTTTATATTTCATGAACGCCAACTCTTTCGCCTTTATTTTCTCAGCCACTAGGTTGGAGAACCATATCGGCTTCCTTTTTCTCTTGTTTTTATTGATTTTCTTCACATAAAGGTCCGTAGCCATTTTTATCGCTCCTTTCAGCTTAGACCACTGTCTTTCCACTTCTCTTATGTCCTCCCATCCTAACAGCTCTTTCTTCAGGTACTTTCCCATTGCATTAAAGTCCGTACGTTTGAAATCTAGGACTTTAAGTATCGTGCGGCCGCTCTCCACTTTAGCCGTTATATCAAACCAAACCGTTTGATGATCGCTACTACCCAGGTGAGCACCCACTCGAACATTAGATATACTCTCTCCATTTGTGAGGACCAGATCCAATATCGCTTTTTCCCTTGTGGGTTCCGTCACCATTTGTCTGAGCAGAGCCTCTTGAAAGGCATCCACAATCTCCCTACTTCTTTCCGATTCCGCAGTCGGAACATTCCAGTCCGCATCCGGCAGGTTGAAATCTCCCAACAGCAGAACCTCCTCTTTCCTTCCAAACTTTTGGATATCCACAATCAGATCCTTATCAATTTGCTGCGATTGAGTCGGAGGTCTGTAGACTACACCCACGTAGATAGAAGTTCCATCTTCTCTTTTCAGAGCAATCCATATCGCTTCTTCCTTTCCCCAGGTCCCTTGCATTTCGGTCGCTTGGATATTGATCTTTACATAGAGAGCTACTCCTCCACCTTTATGACCATCTCTGTCCTTCCTAAAAAGATTATATCCCGGTATGTTTGCATCCCATCCATGTGATTCACTGAACCATGTCTCTGTGATAGCAACAATATCTAGATCTGCCTCTAATATTAGGGCTTGCAGATCATGAACTTTGTTGCTTAGACTGCGAGCATTTGTGGTCATCGCTTTCCAGCTATTTTTCAGCGATAATCTTATCTAAAGGACAAGAGTCCTAATATTAGAGATAGCTTAAATGTGCTATGAAGCCTTGTGCCTTGTGCCAAAATCCGGAATATTAATCAAAAATTAAATCTTGTGTCTGACTGGATTTGTCAGAATCTTCTCTCTCTTAATATATCAAAAACCAAATATATGCTCTTTTTTCTCATGAACAATATAAAACTCTTGTCTCCCCAATATGCATTTCTTCAATCCCAATCAAATTTGTACCGAATATCAAAATTCTAGGAGTGATCCTGGACAACTCGCTAGCTTTCAAATCTCAGATCAGCTCTGTGGTACAAAAATGTTTCTTCAAACTAAAAATGATTGGATCTCTCAAATCACTACTTAGCCCAAATTCAATTAATATTCTTATCCTTTCTTTAGTAATTTCAATTTTAGATTATTGTAATTCTCTTTATCAGAGCATCACTCAAAAAGAGATCAGGAGACTACAGGTCATCCAGAACACTGCTATAAAAATCATTTTTAAAAAAACTAGACCATGTAACACCACTCCTCAGAAAAGCTCACTGGCTACCCATTTCACATAGGATTACTTTCAAAATACAACTTCTTACTTTTAAAGTTCAATCTAATCACATTCCAACTTTTATAGATAGGCTGTTAATCCCATATGATCCATATATGTTCTTCCCATATGATCCCATACGTTCTTCCCAACAAAACCTTTTAGTGGTCCCTTCAGTACGCCAACTGTTTTATGATACAACGCGGAAAACAATCTTCTCTGTGACCGTTCCCACACTGTGGAATACATTACCTCTGACCTTGAGACAAGAAAAGAATCTCAATAATTTTAAATCTAATCTTAAAACATTTCTTTTCAGAGATGCTTTTGAGATTTATACTTAATTTTTTAATTCAAAATCTCAGACATCAGGCCTTACATTAATGATTCTTTTGTTTTTTATCTTCCCTTTCTTTTCTTTTATGCAATGTATCCTCCCCATTTACCCATCTGTATCATGTTGTGTTTGTATGGTAATTGTGAATTTGTTCCCTTTATTTTATTTTTTAAAAATCTTTTTAAAACTTTGTATTAATTGGAAACCGCTTTGACTATAAAAGCGGTATAGTAAGATTTAAATAAACTTGAAACTTGACATTAGTGGTTCTTCAATATTTATGTGACTGATAATAGCAAAAGATGTGCGTGCAAATCAAATGACAGAGTAAGTTGTGATCAAGGCATAAAAGGTGTGAGCAAAAGCAAATTTTGACTGTTATAATGGGTCATTTTCTGCAGATTATTGTAAAGCAAAGAAATGGATTTTGCAATTGAGTAGGTTGGTTGCCAGAGGTCTATATAAGTGCAATAGTGGTCCTTCTAGGAATCAGACAAACTTGCTGTTCTGAGACCTAAACCTAACTACATTGAGTGACCTTTTTTTTTTTTAACTTAGTGAGGAGAAACAACAAAAGCCCAAAGTTTCCACAATCAGAGTTCAAGGTAATTACATCCACTTGAGAGTGAAATGACCCAGTTGTTTGTGACGGGGTCATCTGGATGTATATACCAATAACATTACACACGCAGTTGTTGCTTTTCCCATTCGTGACGCCTTCACGTCCAAGGAGAATTGTACTTTCTTGTATGTCTCTCTTTTGGGTTTTTTGTTCTCTCCTTTTTATAAACTAAGCTGAGTAATGATATAGGGCTCCTTTTACGAAGGTGCGCTAGCTTTTTTAGCACACGTACCAGATTAGCGCGCGCTAGCCAAAAAAAACTACCGCCTGCTCAAGAGGAGGCGGTAGCGGCTAGTGCGCGTGGCATTTTAGAGCACGCTATTCCGCGCGTTAAGGCCCTAACGCACTTTCATAAAAGGAGCCCATAGTGTTGCAGCAACGAAGACTAAAGACTTGCCTATTGATCTTGTTGCATAAAAGCTTTGAACCTGTGGCATAATCCACCATTTCTTTGTGTGTGCTCCCATGCATTCAGCTTATTTGTATGTGTGTAGTTTGTGCAATCAGAACAGTATGTTTCTAGCCATCATTTTGGGTTTTTTTTTTTTTTATGCAGAGAGTGGAATGAACAGTTGCTTCAGAAAGCCTGCCTCCTGTTGGCTGAAGAAATGTCATTGTGCCCTGAGGCCCCTGGTGGTATGGTGGAGTTTAGACACACCCTCACACTCAGTTTCTTCTTCAAGTTTTACCTGACTGTGTTGCAGAAATTGTCCTTGGATCTCAAAGTAAGTGGTGCGTGGTTGGCAGCAGATCCTCTGGGGCTTCAAGAACTTTTATTATACTGTATAAATATATTTTAAATTATTTTTAAATTTTCTTAATAACAATACGTACAATACAATAATAATAATTACTATACACACATTATTACAACTTAGTCGTACAGTATGTATAACTGAAAGTTTAACAACAGAGCCTAGACGGAACTTGGATGTTGTGACTTAGACCATGTAAAACATGGTCTAAGTCACAAACACCCACCTAAACTCACCAGATAAGCACTGAAAACACATAACACAGACCGCCACACACTACCCCAGTGATCACCAACCCCCCCACCCCCATAAAAATTTTATTCACAACTTTAAATTTCAGCCTCCAGACCATCATCACCTGGCTGCCTGGCATAGGAAAGCCTAGTCGTCCAGACCAGAGGCAGCTGAAGTCGTCTTGGGGGTGGGTTAGGGACCCATAAAGAGGAGGACCCATGCCCATAAGCCCCTGTAATCACTGCATTGATACTTAAACATGTGCACTACCCTATACACCCCAAAACCCTTTTGTACTGGCATATAAGTGGCTCCTGCAGCCATAAGGGCTATTGGGGTGGTCTAGGGGATTCTGGAGGTGTTTTTGGGGGGCTCACCGTCACCTATAAGGGAGCTGTAGTGAGGAGAAGACATGGCACCCTTTTTGTGAAGTTCACAGCAGTGCCCTGTAAGGTACCCCACTATTTAGGTGGCATGTCTGGGTGTTCAGTCCATCACTTTGCAGACCCTTCCCACGTCCAACAAGGCTTGTTCTAGGCGTTTTGGACTTGGACGGAAAGTTGGACAGAAATGTGGTATAAAGATGGACGATTTAGTGGCTTGGACGTATATTTCGAAAATGTGTCTTAGGCTCTTTTTAACTTTGGACGACTTGCGAGATGGACGTAAAAGGACTTAGACATCCCTTTCGATTATGCCACTCCACGTGTTTTACATTGACTAGCATTCAGGTATTCTAAGGGCTCCTTTTACAAAGCCATGCTAGGGCCTTAACGTGCGATAAATTACCGCGTGCGCTAGCCCACCACCGCCTCCTTTTGAGCAGGCGGTAGATTTTCAGCTAGCGCGCACTAATCCATTGCGTGTGCTAAAACCGCTAGCGCGGCTTCATAAAAGGTGCCCTAAGTATTCTCCCTATCTATCCTCGTGGGCTCACAATCTAACTATGGTACTTGGGGCAAGTGACGTGGCCAGGGTCACAAGGCGTAGCACTGGGATCAAACCCATAACTTCAAGGTGCTGAGGCAGCAGCTCTAACTATACTAAGCCACTGCTATGAACTTCATCAGTAGAATTGTTCACTGGTATTCTTTTTTATTTTTTTTTTTTAATTTATAATTTTGAATACATTACAATATCCAATAATTCAAAAGAAAAAGGAAATCACATTAAAACTATACATAATCAAATCATACATACAAAGCTCCTTTCAAGCCCACATTAATGGGGAGTATATCTTACAATTTCTAATAAAATAAAGTTCAAGAAATACAAAGGATAATAATTCTTGGTTCATATTTAATGGACCCTGAATCATTCCTTAAACTGGGATACTATTTATATTAATTCTCCTCATGTTTCTCAGCAAGGTGAAACAAATCTCATTTCTATTTCTTTTCTCTTGCAATTAAAAATTGTTGTAGTTGTATAGGATCCCAAAAACAATATTCAATATCTTGTAGCTTAATCAGACATTTACTGGGAATGTTCACTGGTATTCTAACAAAAATATGGTCCTAGAACATCCTACACTGGAGCAGGGAGGGAGGATTTGATAGAAGATTAGACAAGTATCCATCTGAAATGGTTTGGATATGGTAGATCGTACCTGGAGGTTGGAGAAGGGAGCAGGTAGCCCAGTTTTCCATGGGATTGATATTTAGGTAGAAGAAACTCCTTCCCGGATAAGAGCCGCTCATCATGTCATACCCAGGTTTTTAATAGCCCTTATCCAGATAATGCTGTAGAATATCAGGGCAGACTGCCATGGCTCTATCTGATTGCCAGGGTGCTCCAGGGGTGGATCCTGGGTAGACCTTGAAGTTATCCAGGCACTGCCGACATCTAATGTTGGTGCGTGTAGAAGTGCTCAAAAGCTAGAGCGATAACTTTTTGTATTGCTGGTGTCAAAATGTGAAATGCCCTGATGGGCCAATTGCGACTGCGTGTAAATTGGTTTCAATTTAAGAAGCAGTTGAAAACTCAGCTGTTTGTTACTCCATTTTTCTGATTTGTTAGTCGGATTTTGAAAAGAGAATCTTTTTAACCCATGTTTGCTATTGTACTCTTGTACTCCTGCCGGCGATGTACAGGGAGACGGGCGGCTGCGGCCACTAAACTTATCTGTGCAGGGAGATCCCTTGCCACGATAAACTCAGCGGCCATGTCTGCTTATAATATAGGCCAGCATTTTGATGGCCTACTTTGTACGCATCTACTGTGGGCCTAGGGGGGTGCATACAGCCGCCTAAGGCTACTTCCGGGCTAAGCCATGCCCACGCCTAGCCTTAGGTTGGCTTGTGCGCCTCCCTAGGCTCCCAGAGGCACCTCCAATGTAGGCGGCCTGCATCGGGAAGTTTAAAAAAAACACACGTGCGTCCCAATTGGCTGGTTAGGCAGCAGTTGGCCGCCTACAATCGGGACGCCGTTTATTTGGCCCTAAATATCTAGATTTAATTTAGGTTTGTTATTCAGCCTAAACTAAACTTAAAAGTTATCTGCTGACTATTACCTACTAACTGGATAACTTGAGAGGTGCCATTTAGTCAAATTTTCAGCCTGACATTGACTGTGCAGGATTTGTAAATACACAGAAAAGCCAGTTGTGCTTTTATGGTGAATGCACAACTGTCTTTGAAAATTGGGCCAACTGTGCTTCACTTTATATTCTCCGTGCCATGAATATTTACTAAACAGAGTTAAAGGTACCTATAGAATGCACCGTTTGTGGCACATACCTTAAAGAAGACATAAACTGACAGTATTACCTAAGTTGTACATGAGTGGAGACAGGGGACACAGATTTGGACGCAAGCTAGTTAACTTGTCAATGTATTTTTTTTAAATAGTGTTCTCATTATAATATTATTTTACAATAAAATATGCATAGGAACATGTGAATTTAAGCAAGAAGAAGTACAAGCTCTGATTTGAGTCAAGGACAGTGCTAGTTTGCACTTTAAACAGAAAATGTTGGAAAACTCTGTTAGGAGATGTAATCTCCGGAATATTAATTTTCTGAAAGTCCAACCTATAACTGCCCTAGCTATATCATTCCTCTACCCGAACTGCCACAACCCGCGGCAGGAGAGATTGGGCATCTCTCCTGCCACGGATCGCGGCAGTTTGGGTAGAGGGGTGATCGCATCACAGCAGGGGAGATGAGCCATCTCTCCTGCCGTGATGGTTGCGGTGGGGGGTGGGTAGGTTGCCGGGCCACTGAGCTGATCGCACCAGCCGCCATCAGCTCAGCGGCCCCTTTTTTGGCACTTATACCTGTTTTGACTTGGTCTAAGTCAAAACTTATAAGTGCCGACTAGGCAACCTGTCAAATGTTTTGGTTATACCTGCTGTACGCCTAGGTGTAGGTCGGTCCACCTCCCGCGCATCGCCCGCCCTTTCCCCTCCTCTAAAAACGTCTCTTTTCGCTCTATGCGTTTAGAGGCAGGGGAAAGGCCTAAGCTGGTTTTGGATACGTCTAAAACCAGCTTTGGTTATCGGTACTTGGACGATCAGGCTTTTTTTTTTTTATTATTATGAGCCCCTTAGTTTCTTGGTTGTCTTATTTCAGGTTTTTCTTTAGCTTCGTCTCAAAAATTGTGAACTAACTATACATTGTATAAGTTGATATCCTTTAAGCAATTTGGAATGTTAATTTAATTTCAGTTTACATTGTATGGTTTCTTTTATTGACTTGTAATTATTGTCAATTGTTAAAATTATAAATAAATAAAGTTTAAAATAGTGTTCTCATTATAATATTATTTTACAATAAAATATGCATAGGAACATGTGAATTTAAGCAAGAAGAAGAAAATAAATGATAGCTTTTGGTCTGGGAGAAAGCTGATAGAAGGAAAATGTGCAGAAAAGAGGTTTATTTAATTGTCCATTTCATTTAGAAATATCTTAGTGACCACATTCCCATGAATCATAGAAGTGCAACTGAGCTGTTCCATAAGGATTCGCCATCCAGCATCCAACTCTTTCAGGTAAGAAGGAAGGACAAAACCTGCATCCAAAAATATTAATAAAATACCCAGACATTTTAGCACCACAACAGTGACTAATGTTATACTATAATTTTCAACATGAGTAATTTACCATTCTTGATATTTTACCGTTTTTACCTTACCCCTTCCCTTTTCTGATGTTTTTTTCCTTTTTTGTTCTTTTTCTTCAAAAATGTAGTTCTTCCTCCTCTCCTCTTTTTTACTATCCTACCCTATGTTAAGTTAGTGGGTCTATGGTAAGTCATGTTTATTTTTTGATGTTAATTCCCCTTTTTTTATTGTCACGTATTATTTTAATGTACAACGTTTTAAATTTTATGTTTAGCATTTAATCAAATTTTAATAATCTATGAACTAATGTTATACTATAATTTTTACACATGCCATGTTTTATCTCTGCATCTCATCTTTAATGTATATTACCCCTCCTCCTCTAGCCCCTTTACCTCAATATTGAAGTATATTACCCCCTCTCCAGCAGCTGTAGCTTCCTGCTGAAATACACTATGTGCCTCTGCTGACCTCTACACTACAACCCCTCCTTGACCTTTGCACTTCAGTCCTGAGGTAAACATTTCCCCTCCCTGTCTTGCTATTCCCTGGTAGTAAGGGGGGGGGGGGGTGCGGTCCACCCCAGGCACCGTGGGGTGCCAGCACCCCTCCTCCTCTCTGTCCCCTCTGCCTCTTCCCACTGCTTCCTTCACCATGTGTGCGCCTCCTTCCCCCATACCTCTAGTTGTTCGCCGCTTTGAGCAACAGCTTCAAGGTGTTCCTTGCTGCCGCCTCAGTTCTGCTGACATCACTTCTGGGAGCTGCACAAAGGAAGTGGCGTCAGAGTGAGAGCCACCGGGTTGGCAAGGAGCATGTTGAATTTGTTACTCACGACAGTGAGCAACTATAGGTACAGGGGAAGGGAAGGAGGGCGTGCACACGGCAATGGGAGATCGGGGAAGTAGTGGGGGGGCAAAGAGATGAGAGAGAGGGGCACCTCCGCCTCAGGCGCCTCACACCCTCGCTATGCCACTGGTGCATGCATACCTTATTGCCCTTCTTTGGCCTCTATTCCTCAGTCCGGAGCTAGGGAGTTGGGTCTCCTGCTTCTTCCTTTCTCTTCTTTGAACCTGAGTTGAACAGCAGGCAAGGCATAGGTATGAGGCACATGGTGAAGGACTTAAAGGAGGTGTGAAACCTTCTCCCTGCGCATACCTTCTCCCTCCTATATACAGCTTATAAAGTAGCTGACTTCCAGTTTCCCATAGCCACAGGTGAAAAAAAACCCTGTGCTGTGCAATGAAAATGCCCAACTCTTCATGCTTACCCTGCTCCCTTTGTTGAGAAACCTTGCTCTGCACTGCTATGTGGAAGGCCTGGTCTTTGGTCTCCAGACCAGTTAGAGTTGGGGTGCAGCAGAGGTGATTTTCACAAGCCCCAGATTGACTGGTGTTGAGAGGGTTTAAGCAAGGCAACAGTTCTGGGTCCCCAGGCTACGGGGGATCCCAAGACTGCCCAAATCTGAAGAAGATACAGTTTGGGGTCTCTTCACAAATTGCTGCCCTGGGCCCACAGCGTTCTTACTTTTTATTACAGAAACATCTGAACACTGTTTTGGTTTTTATGTTTTACTTTGCAAAATTGCTACCTCATCATTTTAACAATTGTTGCTTCTGGTCATTTGTGCAGTTGATTGTAATTCCCAGACTTTTGCTGGTTAATCGTTTGTAAACCACTTTGAACACTTTTGGGCATGTAACTTCTTGGGATGTCTTGTGGAAAGGATATATTTTCTCCTATACACTTTCATCTTGTTTTGTTACAGGAAGTTCCTGTGGGACAGTCTCCAGAGGACACGGTGGGACGGCCATTGATGCATGTGTCTGCTGCAAAGCAAGTGTGTGGCGAGGCTGTTTACTGTGATGATATGCCGTACTTTGAGAATGAACTCTGCCTGGCACTGGTGACAAGCGCCAAGGCCCATGCCAAACTAGTGTAAGTGTGGTTACATGACTAAACATCCTCACTACCACAGAAACCCCTTTACAGAATAAGGTCAGATAGTGAGTATTTATGTTGCTCTCCCCATGCAGTCAGCCTAAGTGTTTTTTCAGCATCACCCAGAAAGCAGGAATGCTTTTACTCTGAATCAAGGAAGAATAGCTAAACTCATTACAGCAACAGCCTCTCTCTGTTTATTGAGTGACATGGAAACCAGCCTCTGCTCCTTGCACAGACCTTCTGAGACATTTAGATAGCTAGAGATAAATCCTTGATATCATGTGGGTAGATGAACCAGATCCTCAATAAATGAAAAATGAATCCACTCCAAGAAGCATGCTTGCATGCATCAAGAACACACAAGAGCAGCATGGAAAAAACTAAACCAACAATACAAACTAAAAGAAAAAAGAAAGACAAACCAAATAGGCATAGAAGCCCAAGCCATAAAAAAACTATTCCAATTACTAAAAACTCACAGACACCAAACCCTACCTAGCCAAAAACGACAACCCTCCCCCTTCAGCCACCCTTTTAGCTGAATACTTTAAAAACAAAATTACAACTGCCAGGACAAACTTCACAGGAACCCCAACCCACCTAGAAGAGATCATAATGCCCCCCCCAGAAAAAGAATCAGCTGCAGCAGATAGAACCTGGTCCCAGTTCTCCATAATACAATGGTCCGATCTTAATAAACTCTATAAAAAAATACAGCCACGCAGCTTGCGACCTCAACCAATGCCCTCCATACCTATTAAAAACCTCCAGCCTAAAATTCCACACTCTCCTCATGCAATGGATACAAACCATGCTCACAGATGGCCTTTTCCGACAAGACTTCTCCGAAATCAACGTCACCCCTATCTTAAAAGACCCAAAAGGAGCAACAGATCAACTATCCAACTACAGACCCATAGCCTCAATTCCACTATATGTCAAGCTAATGGAAGGCCTCGTAGCTAAACTCCTCACCAGCTACCTAGAAAACCACAATTTGCTCTACCCTACACAGTCTGGATTCAGAACCAACTTCAGCATTGAGACACTACTAAGATCCCTTCTGGACACAACTAGACAACACCTCAGCACAGGCAAAAAAATGCTGATTATTCAACTAGATCTCACTGCAGCTTTTGACCTGGTAGACCACGACATCCTGCTACAAATACTAGATACAATAGGAATCACAGGCAAAGTACACACATGGTTTCAAGGATTCCTACAATCCAGGACCTACAGAGTAAAGACAAACAAAGAAAAATCAGAACCATGGTCCAACCCTTGTGGTGTACCCCAAGGATCGCCATTATCCTCAACACTCTTCAATCTCTACATTGCATCCCTCGGCACCTGCCTAGACAAAATAGGCTTAGCCTCCTATAGCTATGCAGATGGCATCACCATTCTCCTTCCTTTTGATCAGCCAACGCCTACCATGACAGATACACTACACAGAACTCTAGAAACAGTGGCAACATGGATGAAAGATCACAAACTAAAACTGAACTCAGACAAAACAAAATTCATACTTCTCGAAAAAAATAAAACCCCAACCATAACAAACCTAGTAATAAACTCAATCCCATACCCCATTCAACCCACTTTAAAACTTCTGGGAATGACAATAGACAGATGCTGCACCATGCAACCACAAATCAACAAAACAATACAGAAATCATATGCGGTCATGCGAAACCTAAGGCAAGTTCACAAATTCTTCGACAGAAAACAATTCCAGCTCATGGTCCAGCCCCTAGTCCTAGGTCTCCTTGACTACTGCAACATCCTATATCTCCCCTGCCCCGCAACAATGATAAAACAACTACAAACAGCCCTGAGACTAATCCATTTACTAAGAAAACACGACCACATCACCAAGGCATACCATGACTCACACTGGCTCCCAATTCAAGCAAGAATACTATTTAAATTCTACTGTCTATTATTTAAATCCATAAATGGTGACAGCCCAGCCTACTTGAATAATCGCCTAATCCAAACTACCATAACCAGACACAGGAGAACCCAGACACCATTCACATACCTGCCAATCAGAGATATCAAACGGAAAAAACTGTACGATGGCCTTCTAGCCACACAGGCAGCAAAACTAGACCACCAACTCTCCAATCTACTAATCGTGACCCCAGACTACAAAACTTTCAGAAAATAAATAAAAACCCCGCTATTCAAGAAATCCATGAAGACTAACTAACACCGTATTTCAATCCTCTGAAGCAACCCGCTCTACTCTGTAACACCTCTGGACATGTAATGTAATTGGATAACAACAACAACAATTTATTATTTCTATAGTGTTACCAGGCACATGCAGTGCTGAACATTGTACATGTAAGAGACGGTCCCTTCTCAGAAGAGCTTACAATCTAATTATCACAGACACACAGGACAATTGGCAGATGGTAAAAGGCTGCTTTATGCAACTTGACTTTGAATGAGAGCAACACACAAATGCCAAGTAACAGGCATTTGGAGATGCAGATCTCCCATCAAAGCCATAGAAAACACATGTTGATTCTGAGTAACAATGCCAAATAAAGGGTTAATGAACCTTTGCGCTCACCTTGTACTGCCTGAATTTTGCTCCTACTTTTGTTTCCACTACCTCTACTGGGAGGTTGTTTCATGCATCCACCATTATTTCCATGGGGAAATATTCTCTTCTTTAGCCCTGCTGATGAATGTCTTCATATAGACAGCTGTTTTACAAGTCATAGGGCCTGAGTCTATAAAAGGTACCACTCAGTGAAATTGCCAATCAACCACTAGGCACCATTTATAGAATTCCACCCAGCGTTGCTGGGCATGCTTAGGTGTCACTAGGCGTCCTAGAGATAGACACCAGTCATAGGCCTTTTCTCTGCCTACTTTTCAGGTAGGCATTGTTATGACTGTCAGGATCTAAGGAGGTATTTTCAATTGTGATCTCTTTGGTGTCCCCAATAATTAATAAGATTGGGTTTCCTACCTGTGATCAATTTGTAGACTATTTTCCATCTAAGGCTCTGTCATTGGGGAGTGTTCTGCTATCACAGGTGGAAGGTATTAACAATGGTGGTATGGGTACATGGGTTGAACTTGCTCCGTCAAAAGTGTCAGATGTGGTTCAAGCAATTGAATCAGTGAATACATCTAATTGTTTGTTAAACCCATGCTCAATTAGTGTATTGAAGGCTATGAAAGTGGAGATTGTGCCATCTCTCCAGGTCATCATTTCACAATCGTTAACAACCAGTCAGGTCCCAGATATGTTGAAGCGAGCAGTTGTTCGCCCTCTTCTTAAAATTTCTTCTTGAGATGTCTCAAAAGTTGAACATTTTCGACCTATTACAAATTTGATGTTTATGTCCAAAGTGTTAGAAAAGGTGGTTCTACAACAGTTAAAAGACTGTGTGACTACTCATGGTTGTTTGGATGATTTCCAATTTGGATTTTGTAAAGCCAATAATATTGAATTGCTTCTCATCACTTTGTGATGAGATTAGGAAAGGTTTTGACAAAGGGAAACTTTATTTATTAGTGTTGCTTGACGTTGCTGCTGCATTTGATATGGTTAATCATATGGTACTTTGGGATCATTTGTGCACATTTGGATTAGCTGGAACAGTGCTGAAATGATCTCATTCTTTTTTAAACAAGAGAAGTTTTTGTGTTGCTGAAGGATGTATGTAAACGGGCTTTTATGATTTGACCGGTGGAGTTCCACAGGGTTCCTCGCTATCAGCAATGTTGTTTAATTTGTTTATGGCTCCAATTGGAAAGTCATTTATGAGTTTGGGAATTTAGTACCACTTATATGCAGACGATTTGCAATTTCTTTTCAAGGTCCCGCTTTAAGAAATTCTTAGATAGGACTCTGGCGTTTCAAGCAGGAGCAATGAATTCATGTTTGAATGCTCTTATTTCTCCAGCCCTTACTTATTATCAATTTCGGAAAGATCTTAAAACTTATTTATTTAAACAATACAAAATTCAATCGATTTCAAAATTATCATGTTAAGCGGATTTTTTATTATTTTTACGGAATAATGTTTATAGTTTTTTACTTATTTTAGTATAAATAGTATGTATTGTGTATATTTTACTTTGAATAAGTTAGGGTTGCATTTTGTTAGTTAGTATCATTGAATTGTGCTAGTTTCTTTTATAAGACACTGTTATTTGGATCTGTATTTTAATTACTTGTAATTTCTATTGTGTAAACCGCCAAGAACTGATGGCTTGGCAGTATATAAAAATAAACTATTATTATTATTATTACTGTCTTCTCTCTTAGATACTATTGTGGATTGGATGAGCTAGAACAAATTCCGATTGAATATCTCTAAAACTAAGGGGTCCTTTTATCAAGGTGCGGTAGGGGTTTAACGCACGTAATACCGCACGTTAAACCACCTGCCGTGCTAGCCGCTAACGCCTGCATTGAGCAGGCGTTAGCTTTTTAGCCGGCCGCGGGGGTTAGCGCATGATGAAATGTCTGGCGCATTACCCCCTCTAGCGCAGCTTGATAAAAGGAGCCCTAAAATTTTGTGGGTTTCCAGGAGCCCCTGTTGCTTTTGTGTATGATTGAATTTTGATTCCAATACAACAAGAGATCAAAAGTTATGGGGTACTACTGTTGGATTCATCTCTGTCTTTTCGAGGGCACATTACCTTGGTGGGACAAACAATCTTTTTTAAAGATTTGTTTAGTGCTAAGGTTGTGGAGGTTGCTTTCCCCTGAGAATTTTCGACAGGTCATGCAATGTTTTGTGTTGCCCCATTTGAGCTAATGTAATGCTTTATTCTGTGGGCTGCCCAAATGTGGTGGTGTGAGTAATTGGAGGTATCTCTCGCAGAGAACATGTAACTCTATTGTTGACCAAGTTACACTGGCTTCCAGTTTCCTGGAGGATTCAGTTCAAGATCCTGCTGCTGGTGTTTAAGGCTGTTCAGCAGTCATTGCCAAAGACAATTTCTGATTTAATAGTACTATATACTGTATACCTTCTTGTACATTGCGCTCTGAGTCGCAATGTTTGTTGGGAGTTCCCTCTCTGAGGTTCATTGCCAAATCTATAATTTGTGCAAGGGTTTTTAGTGTAGAAGGTCCACAAATGTGGAATGCAATATCTAGCAAATTTCATTGTTTTAATCTTTTCGTAAGTCATTAAAGGCTTACTTCTTTAGAGAGGCTTTAGGAAATATATGATGAAAAAATTCTGTGTTATGTGTTTTATAATTCTGGTTTTGTTTTAAATTTGTATATATAGTAGCTTATTTTAACAAATTTATTTCATTTGAAGATTAATGAGTCTTTAAATTGTTTGTTCATTAATTTACGTATGTGTATTTTGTAACCCGCATAGATTTTGTGATATGCGGGATAAAAGTGTTTCAATAAAATAGATAATAAAACCAGGACTAATTTACTGGCATCTAACTCAGATGTCTAACGATACCTAAATCAATCACACCTTTTCTCTGTCTACTTTTCAGGTAGGCATTTTTAGGTGTCAGAAAGCGCCTCCACTTAGGCATCACTAGGTACTGCACTGAATTACGCGCCTAATTTTTATAATTTTAAATTTTTTGCATTAATTATTCAAACTTCAATGATGCAGTCAATTACCACACCATTTAAGCTAATTGATTTAGGCTTCGTGCGGATTTTAGTTAGGCGTTGCTAGGGTGCCATTTATAGAACCAAGCCCATAGTAACTACAGGAGAGAACAGTGATCTCCCTCCAACAGCATTAATGCAGTATCTGTCTGTCACGGAATTTTTTCTATTTTCATAACACTTTATATATTGTTAAGTCAATTCATCTCAAAAGTGCCCCATTCCATGCTAAATTGTTTATGAACTCATTGCAACCACATGGCCCTGGTTTTCATTGCTCCTTGTTCCTTTTCTCCATAGCTCCATTGATACCTCAGAGGCCCAGCGTATGCCGGGCTTTGTATGTTTCATCTGTGCTGAAGACATTCCTGGGAAGAATGTGACGGGTCTTTTACATGATGAGACAGTGTTTGCTGAGGATGTGGTAAGACATTCTTTGTGTGTGTTTGCACAGGTAGAGGGTGAGGAGCTTGACAGTGGGACGTGAGCATATCCTCTGAGATGAGTTTGAATTTCATAGCTGTACTCAAGGTCCTTCCAGTTCCAACCACTGCTAGAATATTGATACAACGTGGGGGGAGGGATGACACATTTTGAAAATGGCTGGCTAAATACAAAGTCTGGAGACAACCAACTCTGCACAAATTCCAACAGAATCCAATGGAACAGAGCAGAGCAAGCCTGGTTTTCAAAACCCTCTTTAATAGCAACCAATTGTGGAAAAACATGCATAAAACAGTCTTGTCAATCATAAAAGCGTCTGGCAAATCATGGACTCGACACGGACCGTGTTTCGGCTAAACCACCTGCATCAGTAGCCTCTTAGGTCCAAATGAATCAAGCTACCAGGAAGCATGACACTTACTGTGAATGAAAAAAAAACCCCAAAACCCACATTAAATACAAAGTCTGCAAGTACCTTGTATCAGATTTTCAAAAGGAAGTTACATGCAAGCTTTCCCTTTAAAAATTGCGTTATTTGTGTTATTGTGGACAGAGGTTTTCTGGGAAATAGCTCAAATAGATTTAACAATCCAATATCCTGTACATGTTCTGCTTTCTGATCTCACCCTTCACACATCCCTAACTGCAAAACATGCCTACGTTCTGCTCCCTAATCATGCCCACTTTTAGGTAGACGCTTTGGACTAGGTGCCTATCATCTTTTGGTAGGTGCCTACCAAGTTAGGCCTAACATTCAATTAACTCCAATTAATGTGAATTTTAGGTGTTAATTCCTGGACAGGAAATTTAACTGGGTAGGAGCCATTTCTAATCGAATCTACAATTTATTTATCGTATTAATACCAGTAAAGTTCAAGGTGATTTAAAATAAAAGAATCCAATGCATTAATATGGGGAATTACAATAAATTCAAATGCTTATGAACAACATAAAATCAATGAAAGTTATCAAATAGAAAAGACCAAGTCCCTCAGTTCCATTATAATGTTAAAATCATCTAGTGGCCAGTTAAATGGCCTTGAATACTGACCTGGAAGCTATTTGCTTACATGGTGGAGAGATTTAGTTCACTTCTTTCTCATTAGTTCAAAGGTATTTTCTGTCTCTGGAGGGCTTACACCCTAAATGTTAAGAGAATAAGAACATAAGAATTGCCATACTAGGACAGACCGAAGGTCCATCAAGCCCAGTATCCTGTTTCCAAGAGTGGCCAACCCAGGTCCCAAGCACCTAGCTAGTTCCCAAGTAGCAAAACAGATCCTATGCTGCTTATCCTAGGAATAAGCAATGAATTTCCCCAAGCCATTTCAATAATGGCCTATCACTTCTCTTTTAGGAAATTATTCAAACCTTTTTTAAACCCTGCTAAACTAACCGATTTCACCACATTCTCTGGCAATGAATTCCAGAGTTTAAATACACGTGTGAAGAAATATTTTCTCCAGTTTGAAAATCTGTCCAGACCTCTCACAGAGTCCTTATAAAGAGGACATGTCCGGGGAAATCTGGACATCTAGTAACCCTAATCTGGGCCCCAGACTGCTATTGTTACAGGGTTCGACCCTCCTCCAGAATACCTGCAGAGTTCCTGCTGCCCAAGAAACCTCTCTCCCACACAGACCATGTTGGGTAGTGTTCCTGCATCATGCCAGAGGCCACACATTGCCTGAGAAAGACTTCTCCTGCAGGTCATATCAACTTTTCTGTGTAATAGTGGGAACTAGTCAGGAGGCCAGTTCTTAGCCTATTGGAGGAACGTGTTTTTGCTTCCCAAGTAATCAGTACAATAGTGGGTAATTGTATTCCTTATGCATCCTATGCACTAAAGTCTCATTCCTAATTTGCACTATTATTTGCCACTTGGAATATAAATAAATATTCTATTTTGCTAACACCAAGCCCGGTCTATTTGCTTGTGAATAATCCTGTTCGCACAGGGGGGTTTAGATTTGGATCTTTGAGAATACAGGTAAATACAGATAAATATAAATAAAGAGATTTCATAAACCAGAGTGCTAACATATGATAAATTCTGTATTCCAGTGTCCTGGCCTATCCAGGCCATGTAGGCGACCCATGTAGCCCTCACTAATACTCTTACGGTTCCTGAATCAAAGAGCAAGATCATAACTGTGACTAGTAGATAGAGTCCAGCCCTCCCCCCACCCCATGCTACAAATCACATCTGCAGCTGCTTTTCTTGTCTTCCCTCTCTGCTTTTTCATTGTATCTCAGTATTTCTCACTGAATCTCTTCATGCCTATAATAGGTTGTATGTGTTGGACACATTGTGGGTGGCATTGTGGCAGACACGAAAGAACACGCCCAGAGAGCTGCTAAAGTGGTGAAGATCACATATGAAGAGCTGACTCCCATCATTACAATACAGGTATGTGGCCCTTTTATCTCTGGGCTAGCAGAATTAAGGGGCAGATTTGGGATAGGTCAGGGGTGTCCAATCTTTTGGCTTCCCTGGGCTGCATTGGCCGAAAAAATTTTTCTGGGGCCTCACAAATGTGCAAAAGCTGCAGCAAGACAGAGGAGGGAGCCAGCAAGATGGTAAACACCCGGGGGCAGTAGAGGAAAACACTGCATCGCCCTCGACCGGGGCCGCACAAAATACTTCACGGGGCCGCATGTGGCCCTCGGGCCGCAGGTTGGACACCCCTGGGATAGGTGATTCTCCAGGCTTCCAGGGGTCCTTTGTGCATGGAGAGATAGAGGGCTCCTTTTACGAAGCCGCGTTAGCGGTTTAATGTGCATAATAGTGCGCGCTAATTTGCCGGCCGGGCTAGCCACTACCACCTCCTCTTGAGCAGGCAGTAGTTTTTTGTCTAGCGCCTGGGTTAGCGCGTGCTAAAAAGTTGCATGCGATAAAGCCACTAACGCGGCTTCGTAAAAGGAGCCCAGAGTCTTTCAGGGCCTGAGGCTTCCGAGATTGTCTGCACTATTCCCATGTCAAAATGAAAACCTTTTGTTGGAACTTGAAACAAAATAGGAAAATACTAAAGAAACTAAGGAGTAAATATTGGAATTACTTGTGTTTAATCAATAATCTTAGAAATATCTCCACAAGTTAGCTTCAATAAAATATACATAAATACACAAATATATTATAAAAACTATATGCTAGTACTTTAAAGTGCTTAAAAAGTGCCTTAAAGTGCTTTGAAGTGCTTGTAAAGTGCTCAGTCACCAACCAAAAAGTGCAGTAGTACCATCAAAAGTACCAGCGCTGGTTGTAATGGGGGACCATCATTGCACTTAAACGTCCCTTGTTCTGCCCTCCATTTCATAAAGCAAACAGATAAAGTAATGTAATGTATAGTATAAAGTTCATGCGTTACTTATCTGATAAATGGATGAAGAGGTAGATTAATGTAGTAATGCAGCGCTGTGGAGAACGAGGGCAGAACGAGGGACGTTTAAGTGCAATGATGGTCCCTCATTACAACCAGCGCTGGTACTTTTGATGGTACTACTGCACTTTTTGGTTGTGACTGAGCACTTTACAAGCACTTCAAAGCACTTTTTAAGCACTTTAAAGTACTAGCGATATAGTTTTTATAATATATTTTTCTATTTATGTATATTTTATTGAAGCTAACTTGTGGAGATATTTCTAAGACAAATAGGAAAAACCAGTACAATTATGATGTGGGTCTATAAAGTGCACCACAAATTAAGTGTCAGGAAGAGGTGCTTAACTGCTGGTTCTATAACAGCATCTAAGCTCCCAGATTCTGTAATAGAATAGGGAAAGGTAATGGGATTTGATATACTGGCTTTCTGTAGTTACTATCAAAGCGGTTTACACAATTATACATATACTATTTTATTTTTTTTAAAAAGCTTTTAACCTACGTGGTTCATAAAATATGTACAAAATATAACATGTAGAGGGGCATAATAATAACTTTAAAATGCCCCCAAACTAGCCTAAGTCGGCACTTGGACGTCCTAATAGCAGGAACATTCAAGTGCCGATAATCAAAACAAACTTTCTGGATGTCCAGCAGTACTTCTAAGCTGCTGTACGTCCAGAGCTCATAGGGGCATGTTGGGAGGTGTGTTATGGGCGGGAATCAGGCGGGCTTCCACCTGGACATCCTGAAGCAATAATCAAAGCCTTCCCAGGACATCCTAGGCGGCACTTACACACCGGGACGTAGACCAAAATAAAACAGGTCTAAGTGCCCCATAGATGACCAAACTGAGAAGATGACCACTGGAGGGTTTAAGGCATGACCTCCCCCTTACTTTTCCTGTGGTCATGTCCCCCTCCCACCACCCAGAGATGGGGGGGGGGGAATAAATAGCACATTGAGGACTTGCCATCAGCTGATCGTGGCAGAGAAATACCCATCAGCTGAGCTGGTTTCAGGGATTCCTGCCCTGTAACGCCATTTTGAGCTAATCAGGGCCTTAGGTCCCCTCCCACTGGTCAGTGGCCAGCTCAGTCTTTCTAAATGTCAGCCTTGGCAAGCCTAAATATATGAGCATAACTTTTAAGCTCCTAAATTTAAAAAAAAATATAACACAGGAACAAAATTTCCCTGTCCATGTGGGATCTCTTTATCCCCATCCGGTCCCTGCAGGCTCTGTCCTTGCCCCATTCCTGCAAGCTCTGTCCTCATCAGCCCAAGCCTTGAACACTTTAAAATCATAAGTGTTTGAAGCTTGTGCAGTTAATGGGACAGGGACAGTGACAAAACTCACAAGGGCAGGACGGGGAAGTTGAGTTCCTGTGGGAATGGGAAAAAATTTGTCCCCGTGTCATTCTCTAATCTGTATAGTTTAGTGAATTAGTAGGATAGAAAAATGCATCGCTTCAAGATATCCTGCCTTCTTCTAAAATATGAGTATACCTTACCTGATTTTCCCAGGAAGCCATAGAGAAGAAGTCCTTTTACAGTTCTCCCAAGAAGATCGAGCGAGGGGATGTTCAGCAGGGGTTTAAAGAAGCTGACCACATCATGGAAGGTGAGGATGGAGTCTTTGTCTCTTTTGATCTGTCAAGTCCCTTGCATTGGGTGGGAGTCTCCAGTTTCAGGGGGGTCATCTCTCGCTGATCCAAGAGGAAGAAATGCCTGCCCAGCACAGGAGATTTGGGAGACAGAGCAGAGAAGTCAGGGACTGATGTGTATAACCTATGCATGCATTTCTTCTTTGGGATGAGCTTTGGATGTCTTGGGCTGACAGTCTTATGTAGATCTTACAGGATCAGAAGCAGGAAATGCCCTGCAAGATCCAACGTTTTATCACAGTTGTGGCATAAAATGAATGGAGAGTACTGTAGGACAGGCTCAGCTCCTGTAGACAGAAAGCGCTTGAATTAGCGACTTTAAATCTCATGGTTGACACTCCCTGTGGCTTGTAACCTAAGTCTAACAAGGAGGAAGTGTCAGCTGTGATTTTGAAGTTGCACCTGGTTACCTCATCAACAGAGCAGTGGGCTCTCCACAGGAGCCAGTTCCATGGGTGCCAGTGGGTGCTCTTTTACTATGTCCAGGGAGGAGTAATTTTCTACTGTGTATAGCACCCCTAATCAGCACTGGTACAAACATGCTGGAGCACAGGGCCCCTCCCTCAATTTCCCCACCCACCATTACTACCACATATAAAACATCTTTAAATTACTTCTTCACATACAAAACATAGACAGACCTTCACAAAATACAGAATAATGGATCACAAATTAGAAATAGAAATATGAATATCAAAACTGAATTGGGACCCTCTATAGATTAAACTCAGCAAGTACTTCATTTTGTACTGAACACTATCAGTGGCATGACCATGAGGAGGGCTCAGACTTAACTTTGAGCTTAGGCTCCCTCAAATGAACATCTCCCATATTGTAGCTGTTGGGGATCCCCAAGCCTCAACAGCCAATGACCACCTCCTTCTCCTCCTCAGGTCTAGTGACCAGATCTTTCTAAGTTCTGCAGCTGGCAGCAGTATTTCAGAGAGCTTCTGCCCCATGGCATGCATGAAAACCAAACATGTATGGTTGGAGGGCAGCAGTGGTAGAACAGGTATGCTGCTGCTAGCTGCAAAACTTGGAGATTTCTGGTTTGCCAGAATGGAGGAGGAGGTCTTCAGTTGACAGTCTTCATCAACCCAGAATTATTTTCAGCACCTAGGTTTTGGCGCCATTTACTGAATCCAGCCTCTAGTACTTAAATGAAAGGGGGATTTTCATAAGGGATGGGCACAGTTAGGCATGCTGGGACTGATATTTACATGCTTAGTTTACAGCAGGAGTCCTCAAATCTAGTCCTTGAAATCCACAGCCCAGCCAGGTTTTCAGGATTTCCACAGTGTGAATGTGTATGAGATCTGTTTGCATCCACTGCATGCAATTATTTTATTGATTAATTACTTGATAATCCACTTAAAAAGCCTATGCGGCTCACAATAAAACATATATAATAATAAAAACTCAGCTATCAAAATAAGCAGAATCAGTGAAGTTAGTGGACTTCCCAAAGGAATATCTCTTCCTGTAGTTCGGCGGCCAGAACTCTTCAAGCTCTGCAGCTGGTGGCAGCTCAAAGACACCGCCACTCTCTGCAGAGCTTGGAGATTACTGGCTGCCAGACTGGAGAAGGTGGTCTTTAACTGGCAGGGTTTTGGGATCCCCGCCAGCCACAGCAAAGGAAATGGCTAATTTTTGGTGGACCTGGGCCTGGGATTCCTGTGTGTTCCGTACAGAAAGAAGTGCATATTTGTCTTTATTTCTCCAGTGCTGTAATACTTGCTGAGTTTAATTTCTTGGGGGTTCCCAGTTCAATTTCCATTTGTGATCCTTTGGTAAAGGTCTGTGTTTTATGTGTAAAGACATTTAAAGCTGTTTTGTGTGAGGTAGTAATGGGAGGTGGGGATATGGGGGTGGGTTATATGAGGTAGTACTGAGGGATCAGGGTCCCCTCCTTAATTTCTGACCTGGGCCCCAGCATGTTTAAAACTGGCTCTGGGCATAACAACGGCATGTTTGAAGGCATCGGGCACAGTTGCAGTGGAGAGTGATAGGCTGAGGATATGGCAGATAAAGGGGACCACAGAAGGAGAGATAATGGATGAGTATGGGAATAGAGGAACAGGTGGTAAGTTTGGAGGAGGAAAGAAAATGTGCAGTTTCCATCTCAGTGATTCCAGGAAAGGAAGATAAGGTGGCAGGGATCAAGGATGGGTTGGTAGAGCTGACTGGGGGAGGTGGCTCAGTTGAGAACTCAAAGTTAATTTTGTGAGCCTTATAGTAGAAGTACGTAGCCATAGTCTGTGGGGAGAGTGATGGAGGGGTGTGAAGGGGGGACGGACCATGAGTAAGGTGTTTAGTGTGGCAAAGAGGTGGCGAGGATTGGAGCCAAAATAATTTATTTATGCAGTTACCTTGGCTGGTTATGTGAATATCAGTTCTTAACTGCCCATGTGCTGACTCAACCTCGGAATGCCTCCCAAATAGCCGCTGTTGAGATTGGCATTAACTGGGCATTTTCAGTGCCACTAACCCGTCAAGTGCTGCTGAAAATGAGCAGTTAGTCCCGAACAGGAGATTTACCATTTCTGGTGAAATTGCTTTGAATATCGACCCCCAATATTCTTTGCTAGCAGTATTTAGTTGCCGCTTTCTGATACAAATCGGACAAATTCATGTTTGGTCAGGCTGCTGAAAACCCTTCGCTTGGTTCTTTAGGAGAAATCCATGTTGGTGGGCAAGAACACTTTTATTTAGAAGCCAACTGTGCCATCGCAGTGCCAAAGGGGGAAGATGGAGAGATGGAACTCTTTGTATCCACACAGAACCCAACAGAGGCACAGGTACTGCACTTTATGATCTGGGCCCACTCATTTCTTTGCTTGCCAAATAGAAACTCAAACTGAGAAAGGCTCTGGAGCTCCATCCTTCCACGGTCTAGTAGATGGCACCTGTAAAAGGAAGTTTAGGACCGTTACCTATTAGCTTCAGGTTTTCAGAATAAACTCATTCATTCCTGGTTCTAGCACATCATGAAGGCAACTTTACGAAACATTTTTTATGCCTGTTTAGATGCATAAATGAGATTTATAAAAATTAGGTGAAGTCTAAAGATTTGTGTGATGCAAATCAGCATGTTCAGGCATGCTCAGGTAGGAGTTCAAGTGGGGTATGGACAGAGTCACAATTTATGCAATGTCTGCGGCTTCAATGAGGCATGAATTCTGCAGGATTTCTGCTACTATTTTATAAAGAAATATAGGCACCTGTGTGTCTTTATAAAGTAGATACCTTCCTGCCCTGTTAAAACCTAGTTACTCTGTTATAAAATTATTTCCCCGTGCATTTCTGATTAGCCGAATAAAAATGAGATCACAAGTCCACGCTGAGCAGAACCAGAAATGGATTAGCTTGTTCTGGAAAGAGTAGAGCATGTACTTCATGAATATTCATTGTGGATATACAGAAAATCAGGATTTTGGGGTGGAAACTGCTCCCCTAGAAAATGTGTTGGCAACACAAATAATCAGATAATTGAATTAGGTATCCCATTACATGTTCTCACCTTCCACAGGAAACATCTGTGAGCATGGGCTGTGGTCTCATGATTTTGTTCACCATGGCAGCTGCTATCGCACAAACCAAAACTGAATCACAAAGAAGAGAGTTACTGATTATCTTTGACTGATGCTTTTGGGTTTTTAATAATATTGGCTATCTTCAGAATCTTTTTTTTTTTTAATTTAAGGCATTTGTGGCTGCCACCTTAGGGGTCCCGTTCAACCGAATCGTGGTTCGAGTAAAGAGAATGGGAGGAGGCTTTGGAGGGAAGGAGTCTAGATGCAATGTTTTTTCAACTATAGTAGCGCTGGCTGCTCACAAGTAAGTTTCACGAGGAACAAAAGGTTTGCTCTTTACACATCGCTGACATCAGTTGCAGCCTTACTTGCTGCAGACCCTCCCCTTCTACTCCACTCACTCCAGAATATCCCTTCCCATCCCCATAGTACAGTTTTGTCTTCTGAAGTGTCCACCAGCTCTGCAAGTGTTGGAGATGGTTTAGAGCATAGGCGTCAGAAAGGGGAAGGGCACAGGGGCCATGGCCTTCCCCCAAATTGGCAGTGGCTCTGCTCCCCTATCTACCTCCTCTTTTAGCCACTATACTTTTAAATTTTCGGTGTGTGATGAGTTATTCTTTCCTTCCTCTCCTTCCCCCTCCCAGATGGACCCTGCGGCATGACATCTTTCTACACCTCCTCCCTGGTCTCTGTTCTTTTAAATCTTAGGGCAGCCGCAGTGTCAATGAGTTCAGCCTTCAGCCTGCTCTGGAATCCTTCATTCAGCAGCAGTCCACCTAGGCGGGAACAGGAAGTTGCTGCTGAATGAATACTTCTGGGGCAGGCCGACGGCAGAAGGCTGAACTCATTGATGCTTCGGCTGCCTGAAGATTTCCACACCTCCTCCCCGGTCATTGTTATTTAAAATCTTCGGGCAGCTGCATCGTCAACGAGATCAACCTTCTGCCGTCAGCCTGCCCCCAAAGTCTTTATTCAGCAGCAACTTCCTGTTCCCACCTAGGCGGGCTGCTGCTGAATGAAGGGTTCTGGGGCAGGCTGAAGGCTGAACTCGTTGATGCTGTGGCTGCCTGAAGATTTAAAATAATAGTGACTAGGGAGGAGATGGGGAGGAGTCAGGAGCTGAAAAGAGATATTGTGCCGCAGGGTCCCATTGGGGAGGGGGAAGAGTATACAGTTACACTATATGCCACGGGCATATAGGGGGTTTGGAAGACAGGGAGGACAGATTGTGCATGGACTAAGAGGGGGTTGGGAAGGACAGATGCCGCACAGACTGCGAAGGGGTTGGGAATTACAGATGCTGCACAGACTGAGGGTTTGGAAAGGATAGATGCATGGATGGGGTGTAGGGAAGGGAAGGAAAGTGAGATGCTGCCAGTGTGGGAGGGAAGAGATAGGTGCAAGGAGTGGGAGGGAAAGAGAGATGGTATACATGGGGAAAGGAAGAAAGAGGGAGAATTGTTGGACCTGATAGTGGAGAGGAGGGAAGGAGAAATATTACACTGGGAGGGAAGATAGATGATTCAAAGAAGGGAGAGATGTGGGATTCTGGAGAAGGATGAAAGAGAGAGAGAGTTGTCAGACCACTGGAAGGGGAAGGAGAGAGAGATGCCAGGCCAGGGAAGGGAAGGAGGGGAAAGAGAGATGCCAGACTGCAGGAAGGAGAGGATAGAGATATGCCAGACTGTGGAAAGGAGGGAAGAGAAGGAGAGAGATGTTATACTATGGGAAGAGGGAGAGAAGAAGAGACAGATGCCAGACCATGGGAGAGGAGAGAGATGCCAGACCATAGTAGGGGGGAAGGGGCAAGACAGAGATGTCAGATCATGAGAGGGAGGATATGGTGCACAGAGATGGAGGGGAAGGGGAGAGAAGAAATGCTTTCATATGGATAGATGAGAATAGGGGTGAAGAAAGAGAGAGAAGATGATACATATGGATAGATGGAAAGGGAAGACATGGAAAAGTAGATTTTGAGAAGAAAGCAGAAAAATGGAATAAAGTAGAAAAATGGAAGAAAGTTTAATGTTAAAAGTTAATGCCAAAGGTGGATGTAGGGAAGAAAGTGAAGTTGAGAAAAACAGCAAATGGATAAGAAGGCCCTGGAAACACAGAGCACATACAGAAGGAAGTGCAACCAGAGACTGGGAAAAGATAATAGAAAAATAGAATCACCAGAAAAACAAAGGTAGGCAATATGATTTTATTTTCAATTTAGTGACTGAAATGTGTCAGTCTTGAGAATTTATATGTGCTGTCTATATCTTGCACTGTTCAGGAAGAATTTAATTGCTTTCTATTTCTCTGGTGTTATAATGCATGTAGAGTTTCGTATCTTAGGGTTTCATTTGTGTATATTAGTTCTTTTACCTCCCCTTTTACAAAACAATAGTGCAGTTTTTAGTGCCGGCTGTGGAGGTAACAGCTCCCATGCTCATAGCTGTTACAGCCACGGCTGGTGCTAAAATCCGCACTACGGTTTTATAAAAGGGGGGTTAATTTGTGGTCCTGTGTTTGCATAGGGGTTATCTGTGTTCTGCTTGTGTGACCAAGGCCAGGTGTTCTGGTAGGAATGAATGTTGAGAAGCATACAGTGTGCTTTGTGTTGTTTAATTTTGTGGTTGTTAATAAGATTATATTGCGTGTGTATATATGAAAAATGAATGGAAACAATGACATTACAATTAGTACTATTATTATATGGGTGCCGTCTGGGGTGGAGCTTAGGCGGGGTCTGGGGGCAGAGCTTTTGGCCCCCCCCAAACAAATAAGTGTTCCGCTGCCTATGGTTTAGCGAGTCATCCTTTGAAGAGCAAAAAGTGTGGATTGAGAATTTTCCACAGTAGAGGAAAGGAATATTTCTATAGAAACTGGGAGTTCTGTGACTGCTCTTGGATGAAGCTACATAGGTTTTTCCGTCTCCCCAGCAAAAGTTCTAAGAGCCAAATTCTCAAAACTCACCATGCATTTAATGATAGATGTTAAACTAGTCCTAGACAGTTTAGCGTCCAAGTATTTTACCAGCTGATTCTCAGAACGGCTCACCATGCTCCTTTCCATGCTTCCTAGCAGCCTCCGATTGTATTATGCAAATGTAGCACGAGATCATTAATATTAAAATGGTAGTACAATGAAGTCATTAATATTAAACAAGCACTCCGGACGATTCTCTAAACTGTCCAGGTGATTCTCTAACCTCGTTACACTACATTTGCATGCATAAATTTCTGGCAGAGTCTGAGCTTTCATAGCCTTACTTTTTGGTCAGTACCTGAGCGCTGATTGGCTCAGGCACTGACAAGAAAATAAGGCTTAACAGCTCAGACCCCACAACAAAAAATCCCCAATAAAAAAAAGACCCCCTGATTCCTCCCTTCCACCGATCTCCCCCCAGGGCCATTCGATGCTCCCCCCAAGGGCCGGCAGGAGGGATGCTCACTCCCTCCTGCCACTGAGTTCCCCCCATACCATAATGTTGAAGAATGGAAGGAGGGATGCCCACTCCCTCCTTCTGGTAGGCCGATGAGGTCCCTCGACAACCCCCACCTCCCCCCCATACCTAGTGATTACTCTTCTGAGCAAGTAGCAGGCACAGCCCCCTCCCTTTATCGGCGATGCTCTATACAAATAGCGTGCATATAATTGCATGCTATTATGCTGAGAATCGCCCTTAAAAGTCAAATTGCTCCCACTATGGCCACTTCATTGACTCGTCGGATTTTACTGGCGACTTTTGAGAATCTGTCCCTAAGAGTGGAAATGCATAGCCGAGAAGAGCCTGTTTAAATACTCTTCTAGGATGGAAGGGATAATCCCTGGTCATGGTCAGCCCAGAGGTGCCCTGAGAGAGAGAAAAGGAGGTCTTCAACGACATTCCTGGTCCACTGATGCCATCTGTTGGGCTGGTGGGAAAAATAAAAGAGCAGCAAGCTTCTGTGGTGCAGCCCTTAGGCACCTGAGCCAATCAGGACATTAGGCCCCTTACAGTACATCCAGGATGCATTGGTAGGGGGAAGGGCCGCCATTATGAAGAGGCGGCCCTTCAAGGCAGGAGGGAATGGGCATCCCTCCTGCCTGATTTTTGACAAAAGTACAAGGGGGTGGTGTCTGGGGTGGAGGGTTCTCGAGCTGGGGGGGGGTCTGATCCGAACCCCTCCACCCCAGCCTACTAGACTGCCAGGATTTTGTGGGAGGGGTTGGGGAGATTGGAAAGCGGGGCCCTGGTGTCTGGGGTGTCAGAGGAAAGAAAAGGCGCACCGTAGCAAAGGGTTGTAGAGGTGCTGGTGCCCCCACCAAGATGGTACCCGGGTAGACCCCCCCCACACTTTTACTATGCCACTGTTTATTTTTTTTAATCTTATGCTCTCTCTTTCTTCTGTGCTGTTGACTAGACTGTATTTGTTGCACCAAATTGTATATTGCATTTAATTTTAAAAATAATAATTAATAATAATAATGATAAAAAAGAATAAGGTTCAGCAAGTGGAACAAATATGTTAAGAAATCAACAGCTGAGATAAAATATTGGCAGTTTACATTCTGGGTGCTGGGGGTGATTGTTGGTTTCACTGATATTTTGTTGCCTTGAGTTCCAGTAGGTTTGGCCACCAGAACTGTTTTGGGTGACTGAGCCACTGTTCATCATTTTATGCCTGGGGTTGAGATAATGCCTTGTAACTACTATAGATTTCTGTTACAGGACTCGCCGCCCTGTGAGATGCATGCTAGATAGAGATGAAGACATGTTGATAACTGGGGGTAGACATCCTTTTCTGGGGCGCTACAAGGTAAAATACTTTTTGACAGTGGCTTTTAGATAAGCAAAGGCCTACACAACTCTAACATATTCTTCCCTCCTTCTCCATTTCCCTCTATCCATGTGTCCCATCTCTTCCCCTTTCCGCCATCCATGTGCCACCATCTCTTTCATCTTGCTGCCTATGGCCTCCTCTGTACTGTTCCTTTTCTGCAGTCCACCCAAGCAGAAACAGGAAGTTGCTTCAGAGGGGGGTAGACTGCAGCAAAAATACAGAGGAGGACATCATCTTAGGTACTCATATCCTCCACTGCCCGCTCCTCTCTGCCCCAGACTGATAGCGCACTTACAGTCCCGATGCTCCGGAAGCCAACGCTCTGTGCTGGGCTGGTGAAGGGCCTTGAGCATCCACGCATGCTCAAGGCTTGCTGGACACCCTTTGAGAATCCTGGAGAAGGCAGGAGCCAGCAGGCCTTGAGAATGCGCAGACATTCAAGGCCATTCAGCCCAGCACAGAGCGTTGATGTCCACTTTCGGAGCATCAGGACTGTAAGTGCAATGTCAGGCTGGGGCAGGGGGGGAGCGGGTAGTGGAGGATAGGAGGTCAGTGATAGGAGTGCCAGTCATTGGGGGGGGGAGTGAGGATGATAGCAATGGTCATCAGTGGGGATAGCAGTAGTGGTCATCGGGGGGGGGAGAATAGCAGTGCCGGTCATGGGAAGGAGGTGGAGGATAGCAATGCCAGGCATCTGGAGGGGTGGGAAATAGCATTGTTGGTCATTGGGTGGGGAGGGGAGGAAAAAAAGCACTATCATCTAAAAGTGGCTCAAATATAAAACGAAAACCCTGTTTTGGGGCCATTTTTTTTGCCCAAAAATCTCAGTTTATGTTCAAGTATATATGGCATATGCAAAAGTGATGTGAAACCTATAGAATACTTTTAGGCACTGGGCAAATGCCTTTGAAAATTGCATCATATTGCTTCCCGTCTGTTGTCTTTCAGATAATCCAAGGAAAAGGAAATATTTTATGTTGCTGTTTTTCATTTGCTAACAATATTACACTTAAATGTGCCATCAAAAGGGTGCCGAGGTTGGTGCGAGCAGCAAGTGGAGAGTGCTGCTTGTGAGGGCAAACATTTCAAGAGATAGGTGGAGAGCAGGGGAGGGGGGCACACCATGCAGCGGGGAAAAGTGGGGGGTGCATGGTTGGGCAGGGACGACTGGTGGGGCGCCCAGTAAGGTGGTGAAGAGTGGAGAGGGGGCATAAGGCACAGCAACACTGAGCATCATCTCCCTGGCCGCCACCCTTCCTCGCTATGCTACTGCACACATGGCCTGGCACACTGAATATCTGGGGATAGTTTAACTGGCCATGGTCAGCGTTTAACCCTCCCCCCCCCACACACACAGACTGATTACTGCTGGCTGAATATTGACAAAAAGGATTCTAAAATAACCTCTCTTAACTCTTACTTTAAGTATGGAAAAGTACTGAATTGAATGAATTGAAGTGTTTATAGCATATAAGCACTTTCTATGAAGCACTTTAAAGCATCAGTGCACTTTAAATCTATAGCATAGTTTGTCTGTTGGTTTCAAGTGTTGAAATGAATTGTAGTGTTTCAAATGATAAATGAAGAATCCCTATTCCCTATTCATTGAGTTTTTATATTAGATTATTTAATTGGAGAATGAAATAAGAATGAAATAAAATTAGATAGTGAAATTTATGAATTGAAAGAATAAATACTTAATTAATAAAATCAATATTAAATAAGTAATTAATTAATGTTAACTATGGTAGGGAGGATGGGTTCAAGCCGGTGATGTTAACAGGAGTAAGAGAACAGAAATCTTCTTTCTCTTGGAAGAAATCCCAAAATGGGAAAATTCACTCCATAATCTGATGTCCCTGTTTCTTTAAGTAAAAAAAATGTTCTACAGCTCATTTTGACTTCTTTAATGGTTTTTGAGATATATATATTTAATTAATAGATAACAATTTCGCTTTTAGTTTCTTATAGTATTTATACTAACCACATCAGAAGCATAAACTTGTGAATGCCTGGTTAGAATGTTTGTTCACCAAAGGGGGAGGGCTTGGTGTTGCATTTTCAGCAAAAATAGAATCATGATGATGGGGTGGATGTTGAGATGAGGTGGCAGAAGGGGTAGAGGAATGTGTGCAGTATAACTGCTGATGGATGAGAACACACGTGTAAACAATCTTTTTATGTTTTGCTAGGTTGGATTCATGAAGAACGGGAGAGTTGTAGCTTTAGATGTCACCCATTACAGCAATGCCGGTTGCTCTCAAGACCTTTCCCATGCTGTAAGTCAACCTCTGTGTTAGGGATGCGCACTGGTTAGCATACATGAATGAGAAAATGTATGCAGATTTATTATTATTGCGCAGATGCTCAAGGCTCAGCAGCAGACCGGCGGCAGGCACTTTTATCACTGGCGGTGCAGGGGTAAGGACAGGGCCAGTCGGGGAGGGGGGGAAGAGGCGATAGAAGCGCCAGTGGCCATGGGGGGAGCAATACTGTTGGTTCCCGCGGTCGGGTCGGGTTGAGTGGGGGCTCGCAAATCGAGTCAATGCTCGGTTTACGAGTCAAAAGTTTGCTGAGTGTTTTGTTCGTCTTGCAAAACGCTCGCAAACCGGGTTACTCGTAAACTGAGGTTTGACTGTATATATATTTATAAGATGAAACTGCGTTTTGTGTTTTATTCTCTGATTGTTATATGTATATTGCATTGTTAAGTTTTTTTGGAAAATTAATAAAATATTTACAAAAAAAAAATTAAGAGATCCTTTTACCAGAACAGCGGTAAAACATGGCCATAGTGCATCCTTGCACAGATCGTTCCCGTGCGCTAAGGCCACTTATGACTTCTGGGGTAAAATGACCAATTTTCCAATTTTCTTTTCTATTTATGGCTATGAATCCATTTTTTTAAAAACATCGACAAAATGTATCTTATGTTTGTTTGTTCTGCACTGTGTTACATTAAATAAATAAATAATTTCATGTTAAAAAAAACCAAAAAAACTACCTGAGAAGTCAAAATGCAGAAACTTAAACTCAGTCTGTGTGACAAAAGTAGAGGAGTTGGCAGATTGGTTTAACAATTATGCTCAATTCCTTTCAGAATTAATGATTAGGCTTCACAAACAGATCCTTCTTAAACTTTTAGGGCTCCTTTTACGAAGCCGCGTTAGCGGCTTTATTGCACGTACCTTT
Source organism: Geotrypetes seraphini (assembly GCF_902459505.1). Taxonomy (NCBI): domain Eukaryota; kingdom Metazoa; phylum Chordata; class Amphibia; order Gymnophiona; family Dermophiidae; genus Geotrypetes; species Geotrypetes seraphini. The sequence goes on along the minus strand of NC_047086.1, from coordinate 344,770,864 downwards.
TTAGTGCGCGCTAACCCTTGCGCTAGCCGAAAAACTACTGCCTGCTCAAAAGGAGGCGGTAGCGGCTAGCGTGGCCGGCAAATTACTGCGCGCTATTACGCACGTTAAACCGCTAACGCGGCTTCGTAAAAGGAGCCCTTAGTAATTTAAAAGAAACAGAGAAACATAGAAGATGACGGCAGAAAAGGGCCACGGCCCAACAAGTCTGCCCACTCTAATGACCCAGCCCCTAAATTCTCCCCTGAAGTGATCCCACATGCTTTTCCCATTTTCTCTTGAAGTCCAGCGTGCTACTGGCCTGAATTACCTGCAGTGGAAGACTATTCCAATGATCAACCACCCTCTCGGTGAAGAAGTACTTCCTGGTGTCACCATGAAATCTCCCACCCTTGAGTTTCTTTTTTTTTTTTTTTTTATTCTTTATTCATTTTCAAACTTACAATAAGTGTGACATACGTTCAAACAAATTAACAATAAATACATCACTTAATAATCATCATTGGTACAAAACATAAACTCTTATCACCCCCCCTTCCCACCCTTTCCTACCATATAATCAAATATCTTATAGAATATGTAATAGTATAATAACCCCCTTCCCCCCTCACTATTGAACTTGTAAATTTAAGGGAAACAATTTCATCTAAACATTACAATATTTTGTTAATGGCTCCCACACATCTTGAAATTTCCTGAAACATCCCCGCTGTATTGCAATAAATCTCTCCATTTTATAAACATGACATAAAGAATTCCACCAGAAATTATAATTTAATCTACTCCAATTTTTCCAATTATACGTAATTTGTTGAATGGCAACCCCAGTCATTATAAGTAATAATTTGTTATTATTTGTAGAAATCTGACTTTTTTCTCTCATTGCCATACCAAATAGCACAGTATCTATCATATGATAATGCCACTGGGTTATCTAATAAACAATTAATTTGGTCCCAAATTGATTTCCAGAAATTCATAATAAATGGGCAATAGAGTTTCAACGGATGTCCTCTTGTCACCGTAGGTCCTTTAAGAAAAAAGATATCCTCTTCTACCTCCAAAGGTGCCCACTTCCAACCCACATGTCCAACATAAGCTAGAACGTAGAAACCTTAGGTGGTGCTCAATGTGCTACATAAAAAGGGATTAAGTTACAGAAGCAGATAAAGTAGGCCACAATATCTAAGGGCCCCATTTACAATGCTGTGGTAAAGAATCCCAGTGTGACAAATGCCACTCAGCCCCTAGGAATTGAATGGGCTGCATCACATTTGCTGCGGCACAACAGAGGAGTCGTGAGGATAAGATGTCAACAATTCTGCCACGGGTATAAAATTCAAGATGCCTGTTAATGACTTTAGCACTGCGGAGACACCAGGACTTGCCACCATGGCTTTGTAAAAGGAGCCCTACATCTCTTAAGTCACTTTCAAATATAAGAATCAGAATTCAGGAATTGTCCCAAAATTTACACAGCTTCACTCAGTTGAATTCTCTGAAAGATCACTTTTACCAGACGTCTGGATTTCCCCAGACATGTCCTCCTTTTGAGGACATATCTTGGGGTCCAGACGGCTTTTCAAAACCTGCCACTTTGTCTGGGTTTGGAAAAGCTTTCCTTCGTGCAGGAGATCATCTGCGCATATGAACATAAGAGATGCCGCTGCTGGGTCAGACCAGTGGTCCATCATGCCCAGCAGTCCGCTCAAGCAGCGGCCCTTTTGGTCAAAGACCAGCGCCCTAACTGAGACTAGCCCTACCAGCGTACATCCTAGGAACTTGTCTAACTTTGTCTTGAATCCCTGGAGCGTGTTTTCCCCTATGACAGCCTCCGGGAGGGCGTTCCATTTTTCCACCACTCTCTGGGTGAAGAAGAACTTCCTTATGTTTGTACGGAATCTATCCCCTTTCAATTTTAGAGAGTGCCCTCTCGTTCTCCATACCTTGGAGAGGCTGAACAACCTGCCCTTATCCACTAAGTCTATCCCCTTCAGTACCTTGAATGTTTCGATCATGTCCCCTCTCAATCTCCTCTGTTCGAGGGAGAAGAGGCACAGTTTCTCTAATCTTTCGCTGTACGGCAGTTCCTCCAAACCCCTAACCATCTTAATCGCTCTTCTCTGGACCCTTTTAAGCAGTACTGTGTCCTTCTTCATGTACGGCGACCAGTGCTGGACGCAGTACTCCAGTTGAGGGTGCACTATGGCCCGGTACAGCGGCATGATAACCTTCTCCGATCTGTTCGTGATCCCCTTCTTTATCATTCCTAGCATTCTGTTCACCCTTTTCGCTGCCGCCGCACATTGTATAGATGGCTTCATCGACTTGTTGATCAGAACTCCCAAGTCCCTTTCCTGGGAGGTCTCTCCAAGTATCGCCTCGGACATCCTGTACTCATGCTTGAGATTTTTGATACCGACATGCATCACTTTACACTTATTCACGTTGAACCTCATCTGTCATGTCGATGCCCAATCCTCGAGCCTGATTATGTCACGTTGTAGATCTTCGCAATCCCCCTGCGACTTTACAACTCTGAATAACTTCATGTCGTCTGCAAATTTAATCACCTCGCTCGTCGTACCTATGTCCAGATCGTTTATAAAGATGTTGAAGAGTACAGGTCCAAGCACCGAGCCCTGCAGCACCCCACTGGTGACGCTCTTCCAGTCCGTGTATTGCCCATTTACCCCCAATCTCTGTTTCCTATGCTCTAGCCAGTTTTTAATCCACGTGAGCATTTCTTCCTTGATTCCATGGCTCGCAATTTTCCGAAGTAGTCGTTCATGCAGAACCTTGTCGAACGCCTTCTGAAAGTCCAGATATACAATGTCGACCGGGTCGTCCTTGTCTATCTGCTTGTTTACTCCCTTGAAGAAGTGCAGCATGCGTGGATGTCCTGCCTGACAAGAGAAGGCAGCGGGGGGGTGGGGGGGAGCTGGGGAACGTGATCAGGGGCGTGACAGGGCGGGGATGGGTGGGACCCAGGTGGACTTGGGGGTGGGACTAAGGGTCCGGATTTTCCAGACAGAAAATCTGGTAACCCTAAATTACCCCCCCCCCCTTTTTACTAAGCCATGGTTTCTACCACAGCTCTGAGTGCTAAATGCTCCGACGCTGCTCCAATGCTCCTATGAGCATCGGAATGTTTAGTGCCCCAGGCTACAGTAGAAACCTCTTCCGTGGCTTAGTACAAAAGGACCTAAATGTTAAATAATACTAAAATTTCCCTTTCTATCAGAACATTTACAAGTCCTGACTCAAATTTCAGTTTCTACATTAACCTCAGCATACAAAATATTCTTTACAAAATTCTAGTATTACCCCTCCTGAACTTAATATTTCTCTCAAGTCTTAACCAAATATACCCCCCTTTGCACTACGCCGCGGTAGAGTTTTGTACCATGAACTAGAGTGCTAAATGCTCCGACGCTCGTAGGAATTCTATGAGCGTTAGAGCAGCATCAGAACATTTAGCGCTCCGAGCTGAGGTAGAAACCTCTACTGCGGCTTAGTAAAAGGGGGGGGGATGGAAAATAATTTTTTAAATTCTCATTCTTTACAGAGACTCACCATATAAACATCCAGTCTTACTCACTTCAGCTCACCCTTTTTCGCCTTGATCCCCAGAACCTTCCCCAGGAAACAGATCCGCACATGACCTGTACAGCCAATCAGATACCTGCTCTCCTGAAGCTGCAGATTTCAGGCTCACTGTATTGCAGAGCTCAAATAATTATAAAACCACAATTTTTATATATAAATAACCTTATAACCTTCATTGTTGTAACTTATAATGCCGGTCAGCGTGTTAACAAGGAGGTTCTTATATGAATTATATAAAAATCCCAATTTTAGGGCTTAGTTTCACTTTAAACAGGTGACAGATATTTTTTTTTCCAGCTTTTTGAACACAGAAACAGCACCAAAAAGGTCACAACCTACTTCTGCTACCTCTTCTCACCTCATCACATACATTTTTTTTAACTGGCCTTTTAACTGGCCAGACACTTAAACATGTCTCTGTTTCTTTATATTTAAAGCTAGTCCCAAAGAGCCTGATTCTCTAAATGGCGCCTAACTTGGTAGGCACCTAGGAAATGGCACCTACCGGGTATCATTCAAAGTTTGGTGCTGTTTATAGAATCTTGCCTAGCGGCGCCTAACTCAAATTAGGCATCGGTAGGCGTCTGTAACTTAAGCACTGGTATATTAGGCCAGGGATTTCTTGGACTAAAATACTAGTGCCTAAGATAGACGCCTACTGGCGCCTAACTCATTTCATGCCCAAACTCCACCTCTAACTATGCCTACTTTTCGGGTAGGCACAGGTTGGCTCATCAGTGTAGATGTCTACATGCCGCTTAGTTAGGTGCCTACTTGAAAATACATTTTTTTCAAAGTTGCTTTTAATAGTGCTGATCAATTAAGAGCGCCAATTGAACCAATTAAAAAATTAAGTTAGGCGCCTAGATCGGCTAGGTGTGCCGATCTAAGTGCCTAACTGTAGGCATCTTTTATAGAATCAGGCCCAAACTGCACACTGCTTATTTTGGGGAGAGGATCTTCTTAAACCAGGGATCCTTACCTGAGGTAGATCTTGGCCGATGACTTATTTCTGTTCTGGTAAATTGTATGGTAAGTTCTGTTCTTGGGTAAAAGATCCACTTAGAAACATAGAAATAGACGGCAGATAAGGGCCACGGCCCAACTAGTCTGCCCACCCCAATGACCCTCCCCTACTTAACTCTGTGAAGAGATCCCACGTGACGATCCCATTTCTTCTTAAAATCAGGCACGCTGCTTGCCTCGATCACCTGCAGTGGAAGATTATTCCACTGCATGCAACCACTCTCTTGGTGAAAAAGTATTTCCTGGTGTCACCGTGCAATTTCCCACCCCTGATTTTCCATGGATGTCTTCTTGTTGCCGTTGGACCTTTGAGAAAGAAGATATCTTCTTCTACCTCGATAGGCCGTAGCCTGTGAGATATTTGAACGTCTCGATCATGTCTCCCCTCTCTCTGCGTTCCTCGAGTGAGTATAGCCGCAGTTTATCCAGCCGTTCCTCGTACGGGAGATCCTTGAGGATAAACTGCGGCTATACTCACTCGAGGAATGAAAGAGATGCTGGTGGGGGAAGAGGAAGAGAGAAATAGATTCTGGGATTTTAGAGGCAGGGCAGGGATGGAGTGGAAGAGATTCCAGGATAGTGGTGGGGAGGAGGGAGGAGGAGATTAAAAGATACTGGGACAGTAGGGGGATGATGGAGGTGTTAAGATGCTGGGATGGTGGGGGGGGGGGGGGGAGAAGAGATGTAAGCGCTTACTTTTCTTTATAGACTACTGGCATAAGAGGTCAAATACATATCTGGTGTAAATGCTTATTGAAGTGACTAATCTTTAATGCAGTGTTTTAAAGATAAGTCACTTCATTAAGCAAACTAATCAATGGTGAAAACGAAAGTAAATGTTAGCAGATGATAAGAAAATAAGATAAATGGATGAATGAGGATAAAGGCTGGAAGAACAGGAGTCATGCACCATGTCAGCCATCTAAAGATCCAAATAATAATTAAAAAAACAACAGGAAAAACCAGAATGCAATGAGAAATATAAAATCTGTTTTAAGGAAAGTAGTTATATTGAGTGCCTCCCACTGATATTGCATCAAAGAAAAAGGAATAAGAAAATAAAATATCGCTGTGAAATGAAATAGTGTGACTGGAATTGAGGTGTTTGAGGATTGAGTTGTGCATCCAATCTAATCCAACAGTAGTGGTGTAAATGCTAACACCTAGACTGTTTACATGCGTAGATTATAGGGCTCCTTTTACTAAGCTGCGCTAGCGGTTTTAGCGCACGCTAGACGCTAATGCCTCCATTGAGCTCGCGTTAGTTTTTCCGCATAGCGCGGGGGTTAGCGCGCGCTAAAAACGCTACTGCAGCTTAGTAAAAAGGAGCCCATAGACTTTCATAATCACTGTATGTCAATGTGCACCTGCTCACACTCCGCCTAAATTCTGCCCATGTGACCACCCACCTACATAGCCGATAAGTTCAATGCGGTTTACAAGTATTAAAAACTTGTAATAGAAATTAAACAACTTATAATTAAAAAACTTATAATAGAAATTAAACAACATTTGATTAATTAATAAACAGATGTGTCTTCAGTGGCTTCCGAAAGTGACAAAAGGACACAGAGCTTAATAGCGGAGGTTTCAATTCCCTATCCAAAAGAGCCACCTGATAAGAAAAAAGACATTGATGGTATTTTTTTTTTAGCGACAGCCTTTAAAAAAATATATGCCATGAAATATTGGTGTATACTGATAGAATAACACTTAGCCAGATTATGCAATACATATGCACGTTTCCGCAAGTTCTTGCCACTTGAATCTAGGCGATTCCATATGAAATTACCTCCGACGAGCCTTCATTCACAACCACCTAGGGCTTCATTATGAAGCTCCCAAAAGCAAAAGGTTTAGCTTCCCCTCCAAATTCTTAGATGACTCAAAAGATGGGAAAAATTACTACTAAATCAAACTTGCTCATTTGCTTCAATTAAATGCATTCTGTGTAATTAGGCAGATAACTAAACAGAGAATTCCAGTTCCTAAAAAGGCCCAGTGTCTTTCTTATCTTGCAAAACCTTTATTAAGACAATATCTGAACAGCCAAGAACTTACTGTAGGATGAGTTGGAATTAAGGATAGTTATAGTGTAATGCAAATATACAGAGTCTAGAAGCTGTATGAATAGAGTAGAATAACTTTACAAAACCTTTTTATCATAATAGCACATCTGCAAATATTAAAGCGTATATACACTTCCATGTTTATTTGATAAATCATTAGTCATTGATAAATCATTAGTCATCAAATAACATACGTGTAAATAGGGACTGAGCCTTGTATTCCGCCTTTTTGTAGTTATACAACCACACTCAAACCACATACAAGTACTTCAAGCATTTTCCCTATCTGTCCCAGTGGGTTCACAATCTGTCTAATGTACCAGGGATTAAGTGACTTCCTCAGGATCACAGGGAGCAGCGTGGAGTTTGAACTCAGAACCTCAGGGTAATAAATTGAATTTCATATCTTTATTTAGCATCCAAAGTCCAAGGATGCCCAAATCTGGTAGCCTTAGCCTAACTCTGTTTCTCTGCAATGTAAGTGGTATTCAGACACTTATAAAATTTATTGTGATACAAAAAAAGAGATCTAAAGAGCTGTCTTAGAGGATTCAGAAAGTGCCCAGGGCCTACAAAGTCTACAATCCAGCCCTTCAGTATCCTTACAGAGATATGGCCTTCAGAAGGGAACATAGTACTCAAACGCGTTGGCAAGCATTTTTTTTTTAAACTCTAGCAGCATTCAAAAAAATGGGGGTGGGCATAGATTTTCTGCAATTCTGCAGATTACTGAGCCTTTATCTTGTACTGTAATACGGAAGTTTGTAGCACTTCAGTCACAGTTAACTGTAAATGGTGTTTATGTATTTGATTTTCTATTCACAATCACTCTGAAGCTCATTGTAAACAACTGGTATGATAATTCAGTTTTAGAGGAATATATGGGGTGGAATCTGTTTTTATTTTTATCAAGAATAGTGGTTGCTGCAGATGAGCAGATTGGATGGGCAACTTGGCCTTTATCTGCCGTCATGTTTCTATGTTTCTAAGGCTGAGGCTGGTAGACAGATAGAAAATTTGACAAAAATCTGCACAGCAATGGAAGATCTTAGGTCTCCTTTTACATAGGCAATTATTGTGGTGGTCCATGGTAATCGCTCCGAGGCCCATAAGGATTCAATGGGCATCGGAGTGTTTGCCATACAGTAGCTGCTACCATATCTTTGAAAAAAAAAAAAAAGGGGAGGTTTAGATAATTATGTTTCTATATGCATTCATTTTTTGTGATGTAGATAGTTAAGCCAAGGCTGATTATATGATGCGTTTTTTCCCTTTGTGTATGTTCTTATAGTTAGAATTCTATCATAGCTGTGGCATTTAAATAATCCATTTATATTCAACATTGCTATTCAGATAGGTGGTGGTGCTGAATATACCCCGCAAGAAACAGGAGATGCTACCTTCACAAACGTGAAAGCAGAAAACAAACAACGAAGGTGACTAATCAATGTTCAATTTCCTTTATTGTTTGAAATGACTCGACACGATCGTGTTTCGGCCCAAAGGGGCCTGCCTCAGGAGTCTTGGTATTGTTGATGAGTCACTGAAATGAATGTTGAAAATCTTCTAATTCGGATGTTCTAGTAAATTCTGAAACACCCCGTTCTGAAGTGAAAGCAGTGCGCCACTGTGTCTGTGGCGCGAAACCAGAGACAGCGGCGCACAGCTTTCACTTCAGAATGGGTTGTTTCAGAATTTACTAGAACATCCGAATTAGAAGATCTTCAACATTCATTTCACTGACTCATCAACAATACCCAGACTCCTTAGGCAGGCCCCTTTGGGCCGAAACACGATCGTGTCGAGTCATTTCAAACAATAAAGGAAATTGAACATTGATTAGTCACCTTCGTTGTTTGTTTGGTGCTGAATATACACCACGTCATATGCAATTTCTCTTTCTTAACTTAAACTGCTTAGCTATATGGAGAGCAATTGAATCTATTTATTTTTATAGCCCTCACTATCTTAAAATTCTAGGCCAGTGGTTTCCGAAGCTGGTCCTGGAGGCATCCTAGCCAGTGGTTTTTAAGATGTCCACAATGACTGTTCATGAGAGAGATTTGCATGTACTGCCTCCACTGCATGCACATCCCTCGGGACAATTCATTGTAGATATCCTTAAAAAAACCCTGACTGGTTGGAGTGCCTCCAAGACCAGGTTTGGCAGCCTCTTTTACAAAGCCGTGGTAGCGATGCTGCCACTGTAAATACACCGAAGCTTATAAGGACTGAAAGGGGCTTCGGTACATGTAGTGTAGCAGCATCGTTACCGTAGCTTTGTAAAAGGGATCCTAAATATTTCAGTAACATATAAGCAAAAATATAAACAAAACAATACATCCAAAATTATAGTTATCATAATAAGTCTTTCAATATAAACAGATTTGAAAACAAAATACCCCCCTAACAATTAAAGAATATTATGGAGTGCCTTCCAAAAAAGAAAGGCCTTCAATGATTTTCTAAAAGTTAAATACCGTACTTTTTTGCTCCTTAAGACACACCTGACCATAAGATGAACCCTAGATTTAGAAGAGGAAAACAAGAAAAAAACATTCTGCCAGACTCTGAACCCAACCCCGCACTCGCCAGGCTCTGCACCCCTTCCCTGCCAGGCTCTGTACCCTGTCCCCCCTCTGGTGGTCTAGTGGTGGGCAGGGGCAGGGCATAGGGCAGGCAGGGACAGGGCACAGATGTCAAGGCAGATGACTTTTTAAAATATGCAATGTCACCTCAATAACAACTATAGAAAAATAGACAAATATAGTGCAAAATATAGACAGCAGATATAAATTCTCAAAGCAGACACATTTTGATCACTGAATTGAAAATAAAATCATTTTTCCTACCTTTATTGTCTGGTGATTTCTTTCTTTCTTTCCTTCCTCAGGCCCAACAATTGTCCCTTCCTCCCTCCATCTTATGTCCCCCTCAATGCCTTCTAGCCTTGGTCCTCTTCCCTCTCCCCCTCCAACTCAGGCCCAACAATTGTCCCTTCCTCTCTCCCTCCTTTTCCTCCTCACTACCTTCCAGGCTCTGTCCTCTTCCGCCGCCCTCCCAAGCCTGTTCGCCCGCCCGCTAGATTTAATTACCTCCAGCTGCTGTGAGGACACGTTGACAAAGCAGCAGCAGCAGTAGTGAGTTGGGGGGGATGACTCCTGGCTCAGCAGTGCGGCACCCAGAATGAAAGAGATGCTAGGAAGGGCTAGGCGGGTGCAGCGATTGCACGCCGCTGGCCCAGAAGCCTTACTCCCGACGTCAGAATTGGCTGCACCCACCTGGCCTTTCCCTTCCTCTATTTTCAGCGGCAGTGAGCAACCAGCAGTAGCGGCGGCAGGCGAAGGGTGAGCAGCGGCAGTGGTCTAAATAATGTAATGGGGGTGGGGGATTTGGGTATTCACTCCATAGGATGCACTCTTTTTTCTACCCACTTTTTTGGGGGGGAGAAAAAGTGTGTCTTATGGAGCGAAAAATACGGTAATTGCGTGATGATCTCATCTCAGTTGATAATGAGTTCTATCATTTTGGTCCAATCCAGGGTTACCAGATTTTCCAGAATGAAAAATTGGACCCATGGCCCCACCCCCAGGCCTTCCCAGTTCTGCCCCGCCCCCTCAACCTGTTTGCTTGTTGGGAGGGCATCTGCGCATGTGCTGGAGTGATGCGATGATGTCACACGCATGCGCGCATATCCATGATGTCACCACATTGTATCCGCTCATGCTTAGATGCCGTCCCGACATCGCTGATAGCTGGAAGCTTTTCAAAATCCGGACAAAGTCCCAGGTTTTGAAAAGCCCCCAGACATGTCCTCAAAAAGAAGGACATGTCCTCGGAAATCCGGACATCTAGTCCAATCACAAAAAATACAGCCGGGCAAAATGCACTCACTATATATATATATATTTTTTTATTTCTTTATTCATTTTATAACTTACATCAAGTGTCCAGTAAATATTAAACAATTATAGTACAACATCACTTGAAAATCTACAATATCCTACAACAAGAAGATTTAACCCCCAGCCCCTTCCCAAATTCATATACAACTAAAATATACCACATGAAAATAATATCTTATGTCATTCATATATATATTAATATTGGAAAACCAAGAATCCCCCCCACCCCAAATCCACATGTGTATTAAAATTGGGAAAAGTGAAAATTATTCATTATAATAATTTAATAATGGTCCCCACACATCCTTAAATTTATTATAATAACCTTTTTGAACTGCCAACGCTCTTTCCATTTTATACACGCGACAAACTGAATTCCACCAGAAACAATAATTCAGCCTTTTACAATCCTTCCAATTATATGTTATTTGTTGGATGGCAACTCCTGTCAATATCATCAAAAGGCACTCACTACTAAAGACCTCTCACTGACTCTGAGTGATTGTCAATCAGCTTAAACTGAACTTGTAGCCTAAGTTCTGGTCTCTGTGATTTCTTACACAGATTTATTTCTTTAATAAACTTAAAGAAAATATAACAAACTTAAAGTTAGATGATCTCAAGGATTTCTCTCTGTCTCAGAAGTGACACTCAGCCAGCTTTCCTGAGATCAGGGGATGCTGGGAATGGATTTTCACAGATGTCTTGCAGCCTCTCCCACTAAAGCTGAACTCAACTAACAGACTCGCAATTAAAAGATTGGCAAAATTGGGGTAGCCATCCAAATGATTACAAAAAAATTGGAAAACATCATGGACTGAATTTCTCCTTCTAGTGGAATTCGTTATGCTTATGTTTCCAAAAGGAGAAGACATTTTCTGATCAAAAAGGCAAGTGGTTCAATCTGACATGAGGCCCATTGACTAATTTCATTGATTCTACTTGAATAGTTAATTATTTCTGGTTATCAGTTGCACATCCAGGGAGGGGAGGGGGTTTGTATATTGGGATTGGTTTTTTTGAATTATATATATATGGACAAAATACTGTATGGTTTACTTATTACATTGAGATTGGGGGGAGGGGGTAACAATGTTTTTCATGAATATTATTGAAAGATGATAGTGTTTTTCATGTAAATTGTATGAATATCTGTATGCACTGATTTTAATTTAAAAATGAATAAAGATATTAAAAAAAAATAAAAAAATATAAAAGATTGGCAAAATGCAAAATTAGGAGGCTAGCAAATCCACGTGTAAAAACAGATTGGGAAACAATGCCTTCTCTAAACTTTCTCCACAGCATGTGCCAGCCAAGGGAGGGGAGGGGAGGGGGGGGGCAGCAGCAGCAAAGCACACTGGGACCCGAGGGGCTCCATCTTACTAAGCTCACAGCAATGCATATTGTTTACATATTTTCAGGAATGTGCTGTTGTGAATATGAGGGCAGAACACTCACACTGACTAGGGTTACCAGATTTTTCAAATGGAAAATCTGGACCCCTAGATCTGTCCCCCAGGCCCGCCCAGTTCCACCCATCCCTGCCCCATTATGCCCCAGTCCTGCCCCAATCCCACCCTAGCCCTGCCCTAGCCCTACCCCTGCTACCTGCTCTCGTCGGGAAGGAGGCGAATGCCCTCCTGCCTAACGGTGATTTATGGAAGCTTTTCAAAATCCAGACAAAGGAGGACATAGTTCAGGAAAATCCAGACGTCTGGTAAACCCTAACACTGCCCCATCTCTATCATGGTAGGGTTGGAGCAGTCAGAGGTAACTTTCAGTTGCACTGTCTGTATAAGTCCTCTAAAAAAATTCAGAAATAAAGAACGTATCTTTAAAGCGATGGCTGCTATATGACTAATTCCTTTTGAATATCCAGCCCCCAAGTGTTGATGTATAAAATAATATTTTTACAAAATTAATTTTGCTTGGTGTTCCTCAGGTTATGGACAGATCCTTGTTCCATGCAGATAATGCGTACAAGATTCCCAACATCAGAGTGGAGGGCTATGTCTGTAAGACTAACCTGCCTTCCAACACAGCATTCCGTGGATTTGGCAGCCCACAAGCCATGCTGATTGCGGAGTCCTGGATGAGTGACATTGCTGTCACGTGTGGGCTGCCAGCAGAAGAGGTAAATATCACACAAAAAACCCAGCCAAAGAAAATACAGTGGTACCTCGGTTTGCGAGTAACCCGGTTTGCGAGTGTTTTGCAAGACGAGCAAAACACTCAGCAAACTTTTGACTCGCAAACCAAGCACTGCCCCGATCAATGAGCGCTTACAGTCCAGGAAGCGCCGCTTCGGGGGATTCCTCTTCTGTCTTCCGGCCAGCCTTCTACAACGGGTGCCTTCCGCAGGTTGGAGGACCTCTGTCTGGGCCTGCGCGGCCGGGTGCTGTCCCGCCTGTGCATTGCGTGTGACGTGCACAGCGTCAATCATCAGCGTTGTGCGTGTTGTGTGCGGCGCGCAGATGGGGTGGCGCTCGGCTGCGTGGGCTCGGGTGGGGGCTTTCCAGCATGCGGGGGGGGGCATCCGAAGTGGAGGGCTGGCCGGCGGATGGAGGAGGCATACCTCTGAAGTGGCACTGTGGGATTCTCCGGCGGCTGGCATCCCCCCCCTGAAGCAGCACTATGGGATTCTCTGGCAGCTGGCATCCCCCCCGAAGCGGTATTGTGAGGTTCTCCAGCGGCTGGCATTCCCCCCCCGAAGTGGCACTGTCGGATTCTCCAGCGGCTGACACCCCCCCACCGAAGCGGCACAATGGGGTTCTTCTTCAGATGGCCGATGGAGAAGGCAGATGGAGGAGACGGTGCTGCAGCACCCAACACCTGACAGATATAGACCCCGGGTTCTAGAACAAATCGTTGCTGTTGCCACTATTTTCTATGGGGAACTTTGTTTTGATAAACGAGCATTTTGGATTACGAGCATGCTCCTGGAACGGATTATGCTCATAATCCAAGGTACCACTGTACAGTACTCCCAAATCTATAATCACTGAATTATGTATGTTAACCTGTAGCCCATTCTGAGCGCTTTGGGGAGAACAGGATAGAAAATACATTAAATAAATAAAATTTACTCCTCCCCCTTTTACAAAAGCGTAGAATGGTTTATAGCACCGGCCGTGGCGGTAACAGCTCCGACGTTCTTAGGAATTCCTACGAGGGCCGGAGCTCTTACCGTGCTACGGTTTTGTAAAAGGGGGTGGGGAGATTTAGTGCTAATATTGTTGAGAGGCTGTGGGGCTCCTTTTCAAAAGAGAAAAACCTCCAAAAAGTGGCATAAAAGGGCAGAGGGACCTTTTTCTCACCAAAATGTCCACTTTGCTGTTTTCAAAACCCGTTTTATTGATGATTTTCTGGGCTGTCTGCGGTGCATCTAAATGTCAAGGGAGTGTGCTAGAGGCTCGGTTTGGGCAGGCTTATGATTTGCACGTTTTTCTGCAGTAATGGAACATTGTAGAAAACCTCCAAGGCAAAATGTGGACATTTGTGGTTAGACCTGTTTCAATAATGAATAAGTGCCAAAAGGTGTCCAAACTAGAGGTCTGCACGGGAACGGGGATTGCGGGAATCCCGCGGGTCTTGCGGGGGTCCCGCGGGACTCCCCCCTAACCCACGGGACTCCCATGGGGATTCCCCTCTGGCCCACGGGACTCCCACGGGGATGGAAGGCTTTGGAAGCAGGGTTCGTCCATATAATATAATGGACACATCAGCCTTAGTAAAAGAGGGGGTTTATAAGTCAATTACCTGAACAGAAAACAAAAAAAAGGTTCCACCAAAGAGATTCCACAAGGAAAACAGCAGCGCAAATACAAAAGAAACTGGAATTGATGATCCTGTCAGAAGTAATTGCTGCTTTTTATGGGGACGGGCGGGGGTGGAGGTAATTCCTTGCGTGGATGGATGGGGAAGGAGAGGATCCTGACGGGGACAGGTGGGGATGAAGAGGATCCTGATGGGGACGGGTGGGGACAGAGGGGATCCTGGCGGGGACGGGAGGGGATGTGTGGGATTTCTGTCCCCTTGCAACTCTCTAGTCCAAATTGACCAGATGAGCATTGGAGGCAGTGGCGTAGCGAGGGTGAAAGGTGCCCGGGGCGGTGGCATCCCTCCCCGCCCCGTGCTCCTTCCCCGACTCCCCCTGCCATGCGCGCACGAGTCCTTCCCTTCCCCCGTACCTCTGCGACCAACAATTTCAACGTGCTCCTTGTGACTGCATCCTCTCCCTCTGACTTCGCTTCCTTTGCGCGGCATCCGTAAGTGACATCAGCGGGAACCGACGCGGTTGTGAGGAGCACATTGAAGTCATTACTCGCGGCGGTGAACAACTAGAGGTACGGGGGAAGGGGAGGGGAAGTGCGTTTGTGGCAGGAGGAGTGGGAAGAGGCTGGGGGGGGGGGGGCCGAGAGGAGGAGGGGTGCTGCAACTTCAATGTGTTCCGTGCAACTGCGCCGGCTCTCTATAATTTCCTATGCATGGCATCCGGAAAGTGAGGTCAGCAGGAGCCAACGCGGTTGTGAGGAGCATGTTGAAGTTGTTACTTGTGGCGGTGAACAACTAGAGGTATGGGGGAAGGGAATGGGGGCTCATGTGGCATGGGGAGAGGTGGGGGTGCAGAGTGGAGGAGGGGTGCCGTGGCCCCCACGATGATGGCGCTCGGGTACAGCCACCCCCCACACGCCCACTTACTACACCACTGATTGGAGGGATTAAGGCATGACCCCCTCCAAATTCCTTCAGTGGTCAATAACCCCTCCTACTGTGCAAACATATAAACGAAATATAGTACTCCCCTGAGATTCGTGGTGTTCTGTTCCAGGAAACCCCGCAAATTTTGAAAAACCGCAAATGTGATTTTTTGCATGTCAAAAGGCAGGGGAGGCAGGAGAGGGCAGCTAGAGCACCGGCGGGTGAAGAAAATCACTCGCGGTCTGCTCCGACCGCCTCTTCCTGTAATAAAGTCAGGCTGCACCATTCAGGAGATGCTTTGACACGCAGCTCCTGATTGGTGTAGCCCGACTTTACTACAGGAAGAGGTGGTCAGAGCAGACCGCAAATGAGTGAGTCTGCGATTCGCGAACCGCGAATTCATGAGGGAACACTATATATGCCAGCCTGTATGACAATTTTAGATGTTATGGCAAGTCCTACTAGGGCAGCAAGCAGGTTCCTGGAGTAGCCTAGTGGTCGTTGCGAAAACGGAAAGGAGAACGAGAGTTTTCAGTGTACTTGGGGGGGTTCCCCCCTGAACCCCCACCCCATAGGAGCACGAGGATGCGAAAACAGAAAGGAGAACGAGAGTTTTCAGTGCACTTGGGGTGGGGTTCCCCCCTGAACCCCCACCCCATAGGAGCACGAGGACTTGTAAATGTAAATGTATGCTAACGGAAAGGCTTAAAAGCGGCGGTGGGCATATGTCCTGTGTGCAAATGTCATTGCGGTATTGTCAGCATGCCAAAATCCGGCATGCTTTTGACGGCGTACCTAATAGAGATAGGGACTGAGGCCCATATCTCATTCTAAGTAGTACACTTGTGGTGGAACATGTGAGACCTCCAAAACCTACCAAAAATCTACTGTATCTACATATAAGTGACACCTACAGGCATAAGGATTATTGTTATAGTTTTGGGTGGGATTTGGAAGGCTCACCATACAATATAAGGGGGTTATGGTGAGATGTATACCTGGGGCATTTTATGTGAAGTTCACTGCAGTACCCCTAAGGTGCCCCATGGTTCTGCTGGGATGTCAGTCAGGTCTCTTTTGTTTCCATTCATCAAACTATGCCTTTCTTTTTATTTTGTATTTTTTAAAGTTTTATGTATATAAGTATTCTTTATATTGACTGACTTTATATGGAAAAAAAATGTTTTAATCAAAATCAGTTTCAATAGGAAGCCATGTATGAGAGAGCACATGACCTATAACTAGAAGGTGTGGAATGAGACATAATGTGCAGTCGGCATACTCTCTGCCTACTCTGTATTTCCTTGTTGACACAATCCACAGAAACAAGGTAAAGTAACCCCACGTCAGGCAAACCACAACAAAGAAACTGTGGTGATTAAAATCTCTAAAAGAAAAATGATATCTCCGGGTTTGATCACAAACACAGGAGCTCTGAAAACGCTTGAAAAACTTGCTCAGGAAACTAACCCCCTCTTCTATTAAACTGCGCTAGCAGTTTGTAGCGCAGAGGGCCGCGCTGAATGGCCCGCATTGCTCCTGACACTCATAGGAACTGTATGAGCTTCGGGAGCAGTATGGGCCATTCAGCACGGCTCACCGTGCTAAAATCTGCTAGCGCTGTTTAATAGAAGAGGCTGTAAGTGACAGTGCTAGTGCAGATAGCAAGACAGCGCCATCTACTGGATCGACAATTTTAACCCCTGAGGCAGGCTTTTTTGGAAGCCGAAACATGGACCGTGTCGCGTCCAAAAACAAAAGAGATGGACTCTGTACTGATATGTGTATTAGGTTTTAATTCTTGATTCCATTTAATAAACTTCACTGTTTCTAAGGCTGATGTGTACAGTCTCTTCTCCCACTAGTTTCTTTGTTGTGGCTTCCTTAGTAACGATCATTTTCAGCTTTAAAAAGACAATATTTTTCAGAAATTATGAGGCTCATTTTCAAAAGAGAAAACCATCTAAAAATGGCATAAACTGGCATTTGGATGTTTTGTTTGCTAGAGGATATGGTGACAGCAGTTGATGTAGATGGGTTTAAAAAAGGTTTGGACAATTTCCTGGAGGAAAAGTCCATAGTTTGCTATTGAGACAGACATAGGGGAAGCCACTACTTGACTTAGGATCGGTAGCATGGAATGTTGCTACTATTTGTTTTTTTGCAAGGTACTTGTGACCTGTATTGGCAACTGTTGGAAACATGAAACCGGGCTAGATTTTATTTATTTATTATTTATTTCTAAAATTTCTAGACCGCCTATAACTAAGCAGTTAACAATTAAAACATTCACAGTAATTCAAGGACAGCACATTTACAAAATGCATTCAAATTACATTGCAATTACATAGTAATTTAGTTCACTTAAAATGATGTCAAAAGCCCAACAAATCTACACGTTAACCATCTCCACTAAATAAAGTGCTCCTTTTACGAATCCGCATTAGCGTAATAGCGTGCACTAATTTGCCGGCCGCGCTAGCTGCTTCCGCCTCCTCTTGAGCAGGCGGTAGTTTTTCGGCTAGCGCAGGGGTTAGCGCACGCTAAAAAGTTGCATGCGATAAAGCTCGTAAAAGGAGCCCAAAGTGTAGCAATCACAATTCAGGATTCTTATTAAATATGCCTACCAACATAATTTCAGAGAAAAGCTTCTTCAACATCTTTCTAAACTGTAAACGGTCAGAACAGGTCCTCAGGATACCAGGGAGGGAGTTCCAAAATTGTACCCCTGCCACGGACAACATTGCCGCTCTAGATTTAGCATACCGGAGAGTTTTCTCCGTCATGGCTATTCTTATGTTTTTAAGCACATCTAGGGAATGGCTATTTTTGAATCAAAAAGTTGGACGTTTTTCTGGTTTGAAAATGGCAATTTTCTCTACTGGATTTTTGGACTTTTTCCCCCCAAACGTCCAAAATCAGATTTAGATGTCATATTGAAAATGCCCCACCACATCAAAACATCAACTGGTGGATATTCAAAGAGATTTAAGCAGGCAGACAGGGCTCCTGCCTGCTTAAATTGCACTCAGCGGGCTGTCTTCCAATAGTCAGCAGCACCTAACCAAGCGGTGCCACTAAATATTGGCTCTGGTTGGCCATTTTTGAAGTGGGCCGGAGAGCAGCATTCTGAGGGCAGACATATATTGGCCATCATCTGCATAATTTGGCAGTCGGGCCGAAGCATCTCTACCACTACTACTACTTTTTAACACTTGGAAAGATTGGAGTAGATTAAATTATAATTTCTGGTGGAATTCTTTATGTCATGTTTATAAAATGGAGAGATTTAGTGCAATACAGCGGGGGGTGTTTCAGGAAATTTCAAGATGTGTGGGAGCCATTAACAAAATATTGTACTGTTTAGATGAAATTGTTTCCCTTAAATTTACAAGTTCAATAGTGAGGGGGGAAGGGGGTTATTATACTATTACATATTCTAGAAGATATTTGGTTATATGGTAGGAAAGGGGGGAAGGGGGTGTGATAAGAGTTTATGTTTTGTACCAATGATGATTATTAATTGATGTATTTATTGTTAATTTGTTTGAACGTATGTCACACTTATTGTAAGTTTGAAAATGAATAAAATTTATTTTTTAAAACCCACTTCTATAGCACTGAAGGGCGTACTCAGCACTGTACATTTTGACATTAAATAGACAGTCCCTGCTCAGAAGAGCTTACAATCTAACTTGGATAGACAGAGAGGGTTGAGGATGGAGAACCCAGGGTGAGAAGTATTAGGAGTTGAAAGCAGTCTCAAAGAGGTGAGCTTTTAACTTGGACTTGAACACTGACATAGATGGAGCCCATCGTAGGGATTGAGGCTGTTTGTTCCAGGCATTCGACGCAACAATACAGAAAGGATGGAGTCTGCAGTTGGCAGAGGAAAAAAGGGTGCAGATAGGAGGGACTTACCTGTTGAGCGGAGCTCGTGAGGGGAACATAGGGGGAAAGAAGTGAAGGGGCAGCTGAGTGAATGCATTTGTAGAGTTTGTAGCATCTTTTCTCTCCCTCCTGAAGCATCTCCACTTGGCCCAGCCATCAACCGCCACCGCCTGAATATTGACTGGCTCTTTTCTATCTGGTTAACTCTTCAGTAAAGATTATTTATTACAACTTTCACATTCCAACCAATTTATAATATATACGAGGGGCCACTGAAAAGTTCTCAGCCCCAACCAAGAAAAGAATGATGTGGAGCCATGAAACTTACAAGTTATTTCACACTTTTCCTGACACTTCATTTCAATGGTATGAAATGAAACAAAAAGTGTGTAATAACTTGTAAGTTTCATGATTTCTCATCATTCTTTTCTTGGTTGGGCTGGGAACTTTTCAGCGGCCCCTCGTATACAAAGAGCGTGTGCTCACTAAATGGATGTTGTGTCTTTAAATTCCTGCACGGCTCCCTTTACAATCATTCTGCACTATTATCCATGAGATATTTTTTCAACATTACAAAATCAACCGTTAGCCTGCCATCTACCCAGGCTCCAAATTTATCAGTTTAATAGTGATGGGGGGGGGGAATATTTTATTATTACATATTCTATAAGATATTGGAATATATGGTAGGGAGGGGTGGGAAGGAGGAAGGGATAAGAGTTTATGTAATGTACCAATGATAGCTTGTAAGTGATGTATTTATTGTTAATGTGATTTAACATATATAACACTTATTGTAATTTTGAAAAGGATTAAAGAATTATTAAAAAAACAACAACAAAACATTACAAAATTAAAAAATGCTCGATTTAAAGCTTGTTCCATCACATGAAAAATCCTGCAAATGCAAAAATTTCTGCTATCAAAATCCAGATAGCTCCATCTTTGACTTAACTTCTTGTAATCCAAAATCCAAAATTGAAGATGGAGTTCTAACCTTGCCAAATGGCAGATGATCCTGTGTTGATGGAGTTACATGACATCCTGCTGAACAGATTTCATTTCCAGGGAGAAGAGCCTGCAGTTATAAGGACTTTTCTTATTTGCAAGTTATGGGAGATAGAGGTGTTGTTAGAACTCTGTGGTGAAGAAGATCATGTATTGCATGAATGTTTTGACCTGTGTAAAAGGGGTGGGACTTGATATACTGCTTTTTCTATGTGGTTTACATAATCAATGTAGTTTACATGAGGCAAAGAAGTGTTAAGTGACTTACCCAGAGTCACAAGAAGTGAGAAGCAAACTTAGGGTGCTGAGGCAGCTGCTCTAACCACTAGGCCACTCCTCCACTACAAGTAATTGTGAAGCTGTTCCATTATAGTAGTTTAACAAGGGTCTTGTATGGTATGGTATTTTCTTTATAAAATACGTTTTGAGAACAAATAACAGAAATGGCCTCTAGGTGGCACTGTTGTATAATATTCTGCAAAGGAATGGGAAGAAATTATGTTGTATGTATGATTAACTTGACTAAAGTTAATTAACTATAACCTTTATTTTAGAAGGATTTCCATCTGTAAATAACACTGTTTTATTTGTGTAGACTATCCTACACATATAAATAAGATTCTAGAAAGTTGCTATGTCCTGATTTTGAGTTGTGCAAACTGAGGACCTTCACACAAAATTTAAAATTAATTTCATTGAAAAGTGATCATTTATATCTTATGTGATTTCCCAGTATACCTATCTTAGGAAGAATGCTTTTGTATTCCTTATTATCTAGATGTCAAGGAGGCATAGGTAGGGCATAGAGGATTGGTTTGGGTGGGCCTACAATATTAACATATATTCCTGTTTTTATAAGAGGAAACCACCTTGGTTTAAAAAATATCTAGACATTGGCATTTACACCTGCCCTGAGGCAAGTGTAAGTACTTGCTGAACGCTCTCCCTGACAACCATCCCCTCCCTCAACATGAACCACCAGGCCCACTGACCTCTCTAACATCAAAATATTCCCCTAAGAGTCTCTTTGGCAGATTCCCCACCACCTGAACCTATTACTGGGGTCCGTGGTGAGAGCTGCAGCGATTCTAGTCATTCCTGCTCATGGTGGTCCCAGGTTTCAGTTTCAAGTTTATTAGGTGTTCCAAAATGGCACCCATGACCCCTAGTGCCTTTTCTTGTGGGACTACGGCTAGGGGATAGGCTGCCAAATAAGGGCAAAAAAGATTGATCCCTGGAGAGGATGATGTGTTTGCAAGATCACATCTTTTTCATTTCCTTGATGTTGGCCATGCTTGCCTCTTGATTCCATTGCAGATAGGAATTTGTACAGTATCTCATATAACTTGTTTGTTTTGTTTTAGATAGTCATATACTGATAATACTCTTTAAAAACAGTAACTTATCTGTAGGCATGTGCCAAGGAATGTCATTTTTCATATAGAAAACTTTGAAATACACTGCAGTCAGCTCAATAAAGGACGCTAAACCTTAGGCACCAAAAATTGGGGCAATAAACTAGTATTCTATAACGGCATATTTGTGCACTAACTGCCGGATTCGCTAAATGGCTCTGATCATGTGTCATTCACGCTACGGCGCCGTTTAGAGAATTGCGCTTCCGGAAGAGATACTGTAGGTGCTGGAAATATAGGCCAGGGTTTTCAAGGCCTACATTTCTGTTGCCTATCTTTGACATGAATCACGCCTACATAGGTGCTTTATGGTGTCTAATGCCACTTCTGGTGTTAGCCACACCTAGAGTGGTGTTAGACACCGGCAGGCACCTATGGAGGCGCAATTCCAATGCACTTTGTCTGAGTTTTGAAAAGCCTCCTCAAATTGCGTTGGGCAGGGAGGAAATCCACACAAGAGCAGGCAGCGGGGGACGGGACCGGGGGCAGGATTAGGGCGTTACAAGTCGAGGATGGGCAGAACTGGGCGGGCCTGGGGGGCGGGTCTAGGGGGTCTGGAATTTCCGATTGGAAAATCTGGCAATCCTAGGCCTACCTGACATCTAGTTTATGGTGCACTATATAGAATTATCCCGTGTGTTTTTTTCCTATGATCAATTATTCATGGTTTTCATTTTTCATTGCTGGAACAGGTCCGGAAACTGAACCTGTATGAGGAAGGGGATTTGACACATTTCAACCAACGTCTTGAAGGCTTCACTTTGCAGAGGTGTTGGGAAGAATGCCTGATGAGTTCAAAGTTTCACCAGAGAAAGAAAGAGATAGAGGAATTCAACAGGTAGGCACCAAGCACTTGCTCAGAATGCAAGCAGTCAAAGCATACTGAAGGCAAACTATTCAAAGAAAGCCACTGAGCTGCTCTTGCATGTGAATGCTCCTCATGGAAACATTGAGGGTGATTTTCAGAAGGTATTAGCTGGGTAAATTGATTATAACATTTCCCAGTTTCTACTCAACAGGAAGTATACATGAGGGCGGAGTCAATAAAATGTGTACTTTCAGCAAGGTAAAAATAGACAGGCCTTGGTGTGTGCAATAATGCATGTAGATTACATTTTCTCATCGATCTACCTTAGGGTTACCATACTTTGCATCTGGAAAACGAGGACGCTTAGCCCTGTCCCGTTCTGTCCGTGGGCTCACTCCATTCCGTCCCCCTGGCCCCAAGCAAACCTCGTCTTTTTCAGCTGCATCTGGAGTTCAAGAAGCAGTGAACTCAGGGGAAAATTCTCAAAACTTTAACGTGGTTGCTAAACCGGTTCCAGCCGGTTTAGTGTTCATATATTTTAGTGGCGGATTATCAAAATGGCTTACCATGGTCTTTTCCGAGTTTCCTAGCAGTCTCTGACTCTACCATGCAAATATATTACAACAAGGTCATTACTATTTAAAGGAGCACTCTGGGAAATTCCCTATTAACATTGGGTGATTCCCTAACCTACATTTAAAAGCAAAATTTTCATGCAGGTCTGAGTTGTCATAGCCTTACTTTCTGATCAGTGCCTGAGCATTGATTGGTTCAGGCATTGACAGGAAAGTAAGGCTTGACAGCTCAGACCTGCCAGAAAATTTTGCCGCTACCAAGCAACCCCCGTGACACCCCCCGGCAATAGGAGGGATTCCCACTCCATCCCACCACCACCATCATGCCCTGACAATCCCCCATGCCTCTGACGACCCCCTGTTCCCCCTTACCTTATTTACAAAGTCCGGCCAGAGGGATGCCTACCCCTTCCGGCCAGCAGGCCCACCTCTTCAAAAGGCAGGCCTTTCCTTTCCTGGTGCATCCTGGGATGCACTGGGGAGAGGCTTAGGGCTCTGATTGGACCAGGTTACTACTGCACATGAAGATCGGATTGAAATGAATATCACTTGACAGAAACCTGGCTCCTGCAAAGCTTCAGAATTATACTTTGCACAGTGTTAAAATGCTTTTCCAACCTCAGCTTTCTGGTCTGAAGTCCCTGGCTCCTGGATACACTCTGTAAAACTTTTCTTCTTGCTCATCTTGTTCATACTCTGGGTTTTTCATTCCCTCTAGCTCAGTGGTCTCAAACTGGCGGCCCGCCAGGTACTATTTTTTATCTCTTATGTTTATCATAATCACAAAAGTAAAATAAAACAGTTTCTTGATCATATGTCTCTTTAGCTATAAATTATAATATTATTAAGACTTAGCCAAAAGTAAAGATTTATAAACTATGAAGAGTTTTACCTCATGCAAAATTGTCATTTCTTTAATAAGACATTAACTATTTTTTCTGAGGCCCTCCAAGTACCTACAAATGCAAAATGGGGCCCTGCAAAGGGTTTGAGTTTGAGACCACTGCTCTAGCTGGACCCCACCCTCCTGGCTCATCAGTCTAGCTAGCTTTCCCTTAATGCACTCTGTCACATAACCCTTGGACTTGTGCCTAGCACAAAAGGCATGGTTCTCTATTCCCCGGCAAGTTCTTACTTAGTGTACATGTATGAATGAAGCATGAAGATTAATGATCCAGTCTCGGGCCTTGATTAGCGTGTCTGTGAGTGTAATGGAAACATGAGGTGTCATGTTGTATTCTTTCTAGGCAACAACGTTGGAAGAAGAGGGGAATAGCCATTATCCCAACTAAATTTGGAATCAGCTTCACACTTACTCTTCTGAATCAGGTTTGTGAAGCTGTTTCCTATTTTCTTTTTTAACTTGATTTAGTTTTTAATGGCAACAAAAAGTGCAATACAATGTATATACAAATAATGATAATCAACCAAGCACTTGTAATCAATCAGTATCTATACAAAAGAAAAAAATTCCCTCCCCCATCCATCATTACTATCAGGAATGATACCAAAACATAAGATATACCCCCCTCCCCCAGGATTTAGGAAATGGTGTGAAGCTGCTGCTTATGAAAGTTTAATTTATTAAGCATTTGCTATACTACCTTTCAGCAAAAAGCAAAGCGGTGTAAAAGAACCACGCAATTGAACAGGACAGGGCAAAGAAAGGAGTGAGAGAATACATTAAAGCAGGGGTGTCCAATGTCGATTCTCGAGGGCCGCAATCCAGTCGGGTTTTCAGGATTTCCCCAATGAATATGCATGAGATCTATTTGCATGCACTGCTTTCAATGCATATTCATTGGGGAAATCCTGAAAACCCGACTGGATTGCGGCCCTCGAGGACCGACATTGGACACCCCTGCATTAAAGGAAGGCGGTAAATGTACTGAAACCCATTCAATTCCTGAGGGCTTTGGTGCGTTTACTGCAGCAGCATCACTAACGCAGCTTTGTAAAAGGGGCCCTATACAATTACTGATAGGGTTATCAGATTTTAGTTAAATAAAATCCGGACCCATACTGTGATAACTTTAAATAAAAATGAAAATAAAATCAATTTCTGTTGGAAATTTTTGTAAACTTGGCACGCGTCACCTGAATACGCCATGCTTTGTCTACCACATGTTCGGTATTTTGTCTGGAACAGTTTATGGCCAACCTTTTGGCTTCCCTGGGCCGCATTGGACGAAAAGAATGTTTCTGGGGCCGCTCAAACGCTGCAGCAAGACAGAGGAGGGAGCCGGCAAAATGGTAAACACCTGGGGGCAGCAGAGGAAAACACTGCATCGCCCTCGACCGGGGCTGCACAAAATACTTCACGGGGCCGCATGCGGTCCTCAGGTCGCAGGTTGGACACCCCTGGTTTATGGTATGGCATAGTATGGGGTATAGTATTAGTTAGGCCTTGAGCAGCCCCCCCCCAACCGCTGACCATTCCATCCTTCCATCTCTCCCTTCCATCCGAATCCCGCCAAACGTGAGACCTACAAATCTCCCTCTACAGAGCAGCATCAGCAGTACTCTAAACAGGCTGCTTTGTGGCCTTCTCCTGCTGGGGCCTTCCATGTGCCGCGTTGCATCAGTGATGCGGCAGAGGGAATGCCCCGGTGGAAGAAGGCTGCAAAGCAGCCCTTCTAGAGTGCTGCCGATGCTGCTCTGTGGAGGGAGGTAGTAGGTCTCGCGGTCAGAGGGTTGGCGGGGTTCGGATGGGAGGGAGAGATGGAAAGATGGGAGAGTCAGCGGGGATTTGCTCCGTGGAGGAAGCAGGGGGAGGGGGTGGGGGAAGCACTGCTGCTGGCGAAGCCAGGAACTAGGGCTTATTTTTGGGGTAGGGCTTATTTTTGGGGCAACATGGTATGTAAGGATGACAAATTGTACAGTGAAACTAGAACCTCTGTATATGTAAAGTTAGGATTAACACTTGTTATTGTAAATATGGCAAATTACACTTCCCCCTCAATATTCACAGGGGTTAGGAGCATAGCCAGCCCACAAATATTGAAAATTCGTGAATAACTTTTGGGCTGGCTCTGACCCACCCCCCTCTCTCCCTCCCGCCTTCCCCCCGGCATCCCGGACCTTACCTGGTGGTCTAGCGTTCTTTCGGGGCAGAAGCGATCTTCCTACGCTCCTGCCCCATGCAGATCACTCATACAAAATGGCTGCCATGAGTTCCCGTAGTCTTTTGAGACTACAACGGGAACTCACGGCAGCCATTTTGTATGAGTGATCTGCATGGGGCAGGAGTGTAAGAAGATCGCTCCTGCCCCGAAAGACCACTAGACCACCAGGTGTAAGGTCCAGGAGGCGGGAGAGAGGTGGGGGCGATTCTGGTTTTAGGGAATTGCAAATAATCAAAATATATGTAGAATATTTAGAAATTCAGGTAAGTTGGGCTCAGTTCATGTGCTCAGCAAAAGCCCACGTTTTCTAACTATCATGAATTTAATATTCTCTGTTATAGGCGGGGGCTCTAGTGCATGTGTACACGGATGGTTCAGTGCTTCTTACCCACGGTGGAACTGAAATGGGCCAGGGACTTCACACCAAGATGATTCAGGTAGAGAAATGAAATCTTGGAACTTTCGGATAGAGAGCTTGCATCTCCGGCAACATTGCTTCTTATGGTGGCTCTTGCACCAGATAAAAACTGGTTGCTTAGATTGTACTTTAGAAATAAAATGAAAGAATTTCTTGGACATAAAATATTAATGTTTCCAGATTTGGCACGGGAAACCCAGAGAAGAAGGCGAGAGTTTCTTTTGATGAAGCCAGGTGTTGGAGGGACTTTTTTCCTACGACACCCTTGTAAATGTGTAATACAGTACCATATGAAGAAATATGTATTCTTTGAACCATTCCAGTTGACAGCCTTTCTGGCAGGAACTCGACTGGATGAAGGGAAATCAAGCGAGGTGCAATTGAATAAATGATATCCTTCCCCAGCCAAGGGATCTTGTTTTCCTAATATTTGAATTGATATTTGTTAGCATTTGTTAATATATCTGCCTCATCCTTCTTGGATCTAATTTAGAGGACTTGAGCTGAATTTAAGCTAAACATTTATTTTTATTTTATTTGATTATTATGTATTTTACCTATGAGTATTATTTTCCTGCTTTTCTTCAACTTTCTGTACAAGTGGATACTTGATTTATAAAATGTAAAATTTGATAAAAAAAAAAAAAGAATACTATCTCCCTCGTGCACAAATGTACGCTTTCACCATAAGTGGCAATAAAGCAACTAAGTGCACGCCTGTGTGGCACACAGGGAAGGGGCATGGGCAGGACCACCATTGAATGTGCCCAATTTACGGAATATTGTTTGAACCACCAAGGTCATTGCATTCCTTCCAATAGGATTATTGTGTTGCTTCTAGAGGACTTAAATTACAGTCATTTGGAATTATGGGAATAGTCTCCCTTCGGAAGTAAAGTTTATGCAATGCTATGTGAAATTTAAAAAGCACGGTTTTTATAATATGATTAAACATTAAAATGGGGGTATGTAAAATTTGAGGGACAGAGAAATTAGTTAATGTTGGTATTATATTTGAATATCTTTAGTGAGTTATAAACATGACAAATAAAACAGGTGATGTTTTAACAGTATGGTAAGAAATTTTTCTATTAACATGAATAAGCACATTAAGACTCCAATTTTTCTTCCCTAGAGCTCTCTAAATTTGTATTACTGCACTCCCCCCCCCAAAAAAAAATAAATTGTACCTCTCCAAGTTTTAATACTCCAGGCAATTCTGTAGCCTCCATTGTAATTCTATTTGGAATCCTTCATAGTAATGGTCTACAAGGCCATTTGTGACTGCCAGGAGAGGACAACATATCAAAAATAGATTCATTAAAATTGACTGCATATTGTGATACCAACAGCAAGGAACAATGCCTGAATTTTCTAATAAGCAGCATAGAATCTGTTTTACTACTTGGGATCTAGCTAGGTACTTGGGACCTGTGTTGTCCACCGTTGGAAACAATCAAGGCCTGCGAGTTCACGTTCTGAACGTGAACATGAACTCGCAGGCCTTGAGCATGCTCAGATGCTCAAGGCCCAGCAGACGAGGAGGCCGATCTTCAAGTGCCCAGATGAGGGTAAGAAGAGGCGGGGGGGGGGGGTGCCCAATTGTGTTGGGGGGGATGTCGGATCGTGCCGGGGGGGTGCCTAATCGTGTCGGGGGGGTTGAATCGTGGTGGTGGTGGTGGTGGGGTGCCGGTTTGAGGCAGGGGGGGTGCCAGATCGCAGGGGGGGTGCCTGATCGCAGGGGGGGCCTTCGAGGGGAGCAATGCCGGTTCTCGGGGGGGAGGGGGGAACGTATCAAAGCGAGTTTCCATTATTTCCTATGGGGAAACTCGCTTTGATAAACGAGCATTTTGGATTATGAGCATGCTCCTGGAACAGATTATGCTTGTAATCCAAGGTACCACTGTATTTTAATAAAATAACACGTTTGAAAAAGGGAGGAGGAAAAAAAAAAGGATTACATACAATTCATAAACAAATAACAAACATAAGAATTGCCATCTCCGGATCAGACTCTGGGTCCATCAAGTCCAGTGATCCGCACACGCAGAGGCCCCACCAGGTGTACCCTGGTATAGTTTTAGTTCCCATATCACTGTATGCTTCTCAAGGGAGATGTGCATCTAATTTACCCTTACCCATATCACTCTATGCCACTCTTAAGGAGATGTGCATCTAGTTTACCCTTAAATCCTAGAACGGTGGATTCTGCAATTACTTCCTCTGAGAGAGCATTCCAGGTGTCCACCACTCGCTGCGTGAAACAGAACTTCCTGATATTCGTCCTGAACCTGTCCCCTCTCAGGTAATGAAACGAGAGGTTGGGGAAGGTTACCCACTTAATTTTCACTTAGCAGTACTCTTAGTCCACTGTAAAGTAATAAAATTTAAATGAATCAGTTAAAAGCATCCTTAAAAAGCCAACTTTTTAGGAGACTTTTAAACTTACTAAGTAATTTTTCTTCTCTTATGTTGATCGGGAGGGAATTCCTACCAATTTTCATCCTACCAATTGTTGTACCCAATTGTCCTACTCTGTCAGAAATGTCAAAATAAAAAATCTAAATAGTTCATAGCTTGCCATCAGCTGATCGCAGCTAGGGAATCCCTGATCAGCTGAGCCAGCAGGACAGCAAGAGAATGCATCCACACTACATGGTGACTTTATTGATGGAGCCAATGAGTGGTTGCCTGAGTGCAGTGGGTGGGATGGGGTGCTGGGGGAGTGTTGCTTTGAGCACAATTCTGGCTCAGGACACTCTATGCAATTTAAGGTAAGTCCTATTCTTTTGCTCTGTTTGAATCTGTTTGAATTTTTTTTTTAATTGCCAACAGGAACTGACAGTAATAATAGCTCCAGGAGAAGGAATCTGGAATTTCTTTAGGACAGAGAGTATGAATCTTTTTTGGTTCATCTTGTCTATTCCCCCCCAAATGTTCATTTCTTGTCTATTCCTCCCCCCCAAAAAAATATTCATTTCTAGCTCGGTTTAGTACAAGAGGCCGTTGGGTTTATTTTTAATACACACAGTGCAGACTGAATATGCATATGCAACCGTAAGCGACTATTCAGAGAGTAATTTGTATTCTGCAGGTTGCCAGCAGAGCCTTGGGAATCCCTACCTCTAAAATTCACATCAGTGAGACGAGCACCAACACCGTTCCTAACACTCCTCCTACTGCTGCATCCGTCAGCTCAGACCTCAACGGCATGGCCATTTACGTACGTATCTTCAGAAGCTTCCTATATTGTGAGAAAAGGGAAAACATAGCAGTCAATATTCAAAAGATTTAAGCAAACAGGAGAGGCTCCTGCCTGGTTAAAATGCTTGGAAAGTTTCCCCTGTGGCTACACCAGTGCATAAAGACCAATCATGGTCCTAGAATCTACATATTGAAGTTCACTGGAGACTGTTCAATGGCTGTTACAGAATAGATAAAGCTTTACCCAAATCATCCCATTAATGTCTTTTTATTCCTATGTTGTGCTAAAGGCAAAAATGGAAAAGTGAAAAGTGCTATAGATTTCATGCATCTGCTTGATTTTGTTAAATGTGGTAATTTTCGAGAAAAAAGTAAGCAAAGAAAGTTTAAGTAACATATTGTTCTCTCTTTTTTTCATCAGAATGCATGTCAGACTCTTTTACAAAGGTTGGAGCCATACAAATCTTCCAAACCCAAAGGATCCTGGGAAGACTGGGTAAATTGCTACTTACTTAACTGTGTGTTTGCCCACTACAGTTCTGGCAACTGTATTTGTCTCCTGTGACTTTCCTGTATCTCTTTTTCTGACTGTCAACCCATGTTTGTCCATCCCTGCTGTACTGTATGTATGTTGACTTGGTAGGAGGCAAGGGCAGGATTACCCTTTGATTTCTTCTGTTTGGAATCAGGTGTATGAAGCATTTTTCCATTGACACAAAATTGGAAAAAAAAATCTTGTATTGCCTATGGTGTTTGCCAAGAAAGTGAAGTTGCTTACCTGTAGAGAATGTTCTCTGTAGACAGCAAGAGAATGCAGCCACACTACCTGGTGACATTACTGATGGAGCCAATGTGCCGGCACTCTCCCCTAGCTTAACAAATTTAAATATGTGTGTACTATGTCAATCAGCTATGAATATAAAATATGTGTCGACAAAAACCAAAAATGTTTACGACTGATGGGATGTCTATTTGGGAGCTTATAAAACCATTCTAGGAAGATTAAGGGCTCTTTTCACGTCGGCATCTATGAGCATTGGAGCTGTTACCGCCACAGCTGGCACTAAAAACCACGCTACTCTTTTGTAAAAAGGGGGGATAATGTAATAGTATTAGCGGTAGGTTTCCCAGGCCTATCCCATGGCACCCTCAGCCTTTTGGGATTTCAGGATATCTCCAGTGACTATGCATATGATAAATTTACATTCATTAGAGACCCAATATAAGGAACTGTCTCATGTGACTAATCATTTTGGGTATCCTGAAAACCTGACTGGCTGTGACTCATCACGTTAAACTGGCAGATTTTGGAAATTTTGTGTGTTCCATGGAGTACTCCTTTCTGATCTTGTTTACTAAGGCTTCTTCTTCTTCTTCTGTTCTTCCAGGTCACTGCTGCCTATGTTGACAGAGTGAGTCTGTCAGCTACAGGATTTTACAAGTAAGTGACTCCTGTTTACCCAGTGTCACACTTGTTTCCCTTACTCTGCTTACATTTATGCACTTGTAGTTAGGCCAACTTCGCCCATTATATGCTCCCTTGTATTTATGCGCTATGCCACTGACAGCAGCTCTACCAGTGAGCCACACCTTCCACTACCCCTGCTCACCCAGAGGTAAGGTAAGATGAAGAAGCAGAAGGGGCAGAAAGCCATAAAGAAAATTGGAGAGCATGGGAACTGAAGACAAAGAGCGGGGGCAAGAACAAGATAGGTAGAAGACTGGAGCTGAAATGGGGAATGAATGTGAGGCATGGGAGCAAGAAAAACAAGAGACGAGAGAGTGGTGACAAACAGCCAGCCTACTCATGAAACAGAGCTGAAGATGAGATGAGGAGCAAACTGGAGAAGAAAGGGAGGCTTCAGGGGTCCACTGTGAAAAAACACTGAAGAAGAGGCAATGATTTTTCTGATTGCTATTTTAACTCCTTTGTCCCTTTATATAGAAAACTGAGACATATTCCACAACCAAACCTCTCATCACAATCCACTTCCTTGTCAACGTTTTAACGTTTTTATTGATTTTTTCATATAACAACAAGTGTCATAAATTTTCATACAAATTATCTTTAACAATACACTTGATATCTTTATAATATACTTTATATAAAACATATCTTATATTATCTTTATTATGATTTTACACATCATATAAACTTTAATGATTTTATCAATTATTATTTAATTATGAATCCTTTTCCCTCCCTTTATTTTGTTAGTTTCACATAAAAATAACATCTGTTATGATAAATTATTTATAATTTATGATAAAGAGAATAAAAACCTTACCCCCTCCCACCCTCCCTCCTTTAACCATTATCTTATTATGGGAAAAAAAATTAAATCAATCATTACAAAAATCTGTTAATGGTCCCCAAATCCTCTTGAACTTATCTATATATCCTTTTTGTGTTGCAAATGTACGCTCCATCTTATATATATGGCAAACTGAATTCCACCAAAAATTATAGTTTAATCTGTCACAATTTTTCCAGTTATGTGTAATTTGTTGAACTGCTACTCCAGTCAATATAAATAAAAGTTTATTGTTATTTGACGAAATTTGACTTCGAGCTCTCATTGCAGTACCAAACAAAATTGTATCATATGTCAAGGCTACCGGATTTTCTAACATCCTATTAATTTGAGGCCAAATTGATTTCTAAAATATTAATATGAATGGACAATAAAATAAAAGATGATCTAATGTCCCTGCTTCTAGATGACAATGCCTGCATCTTGTCAACGTAAACTAATGTGGTTGCCATGTTAGTCTATTTAGAAACATAGAAACATGACAGCAGATAAAGGCCAAATGGCCCAGCTAGTCTGCCCATCCACTGTAACCATTATCTCTTTCTCTCTCCGAGAGATCCCACTGCCTATCCCAGGCCCTCTTGAATTCAGACACAGTCTCTGTTTCCACCACCTCTTCCGGGAGACTGTTCCACGCTTCTACCACCCTTTCCGTAAAAAAGTATTTCCTCAGATTACTCCGGAGCCTGTCACCTTTTAACCTCATCCTATGCCCTCTCATTGCAGAGCTTCCTTTCAAATGAAAGAGACTTAACTCATGCACATTTATATTATGTAGGTATTTAAACGACTATCATATCTCCCCTCTTCCCTCCCCTCTGTCATATCTCCCTTCTCCCACCTTTGAACACTCAATGCAGTCATAAATATGTTTAGGCTGTTAAACAGATGTTATTAGTCACCTCTTTGCTTTGTTTTTGTGTATCAGACACAGCACTGTACAGTAAGTTTCTTTTTCTCATGAAGGACACCTGGCATTGGATACAGTTTCGAGAAGAATGAAGGCAGTCCATACAGCTACTATTCATATGGGGTGGCTTGCTCTGAGGTTGAGATTGACTGCTTGACTGGTGATCACAAGGTTTGAGCAATGCACTAGAAACAAAAAAATATATATATGTTTTTTTACATAGGCATTTTATTAACAAGAAACAATACCAATTGTGATGAATTGAACCCTTCTCCCCCCAAAAAAAAAAAAACAAATTTAGAATCTCTATACTTGACTATACACTTACATATGGTTATTTTAGGGGGGGAAAATAGCCCCAATTTGGTGTACTTTGGAACATACAGTAAGATAAGAAACTGTTTTCTCTTTCTTTGAGTGGCCAGAGCCAAATCTGGAAAAGCCCAAATATTTAAGCCACAATAGACTGGATCTCCTTTCTGAAAGAAATTTCTCAGTATAAATTCATGATCCATTTCCAAAGTTAATGAAACAATTAAAATGGAATAGCTTTTGCTCTATAGAAGTTTCCAGAAATGTTTGTTGTTCCCATATCTTTACTTGTAATCTCTATTACTAGTTTTAAGGAATCTAGTGAAGTTCCAGATATTGGTTGTTTAAGTACATATTGGTGGTATATAATATGCCTTAGTCACTGTAGCAAGAGCTAATTTCTGAAATTTAAAAATTTCAACTTGTGGACGTGGTTAGGAGTGGATCATGGGCGTGTTTTCAAGTTAGGTGCCTCTTTGCGAATCAAGTGCCATTAAGTTCTTTTTTAAAAATATTCTTTATTCATTTTTAAAACTTACAATAAGTGCAACAACATATAACATCAATTTATACTTAAATACAACACTTAATATCCTATTAAAATCTAATTCAGATCCCATATCCCTCCCGTTAATCAATAACTTTCATCAAACATAAGCTCTGGTATTGGCACCTAACTTTAGGCATAGAAAACCCTGGTATATTGGGGACACCTAAGAGTTAAGATGCGTTAGACTTTATTATTGCTGGCCGTGGCGGTATTAGCTCTGACGATCATAGGAATTCTATGAGCGTCAGAGCTAATATGTAGGGATGGAGGTCTGATAAGTTCTGATCCAGGGCATCAGAACACAGGCAAGGTCAAGTACACAGGCAGTTCGGAACCAGGCCAGGTCGGCACACTGCCCTAGGCCCTGTGTACGGATCTAGGTCTGTATTTGGATCTGAGGCCCTGTTTCTCATTCCCTCTCCCTCCTGTCACGTATAATTCTAAGCAAGGACAAGGTTTGCACCTTGTGACAGAATGCTGAGGCATTCCTCCTCCCTTCCTGTTACATATTAACCTGACACACATTTACCCTTATTCCTTATCTTGTTTAAGCATCCCTTATATGGGCAACAATCAGACTGCCTGAGCAGGCCTTGACTTAAGGCTAATCAAGAAAGCTTAAGAAGTATGCATTATAACCTTTGGGCTGTCACATGCCATAGTAAGACTGGAAATATATCAGAAATGTACACATTGGGAATCACTTTATTGTACTGTTATTATATATTCATATGTCATGTGAAATAGTAGCTTTGAGAAGCACATGAAATAGATAAACAATAAGTTACCTTGGTCTAATCTTCACTGTAAATGCATTATGAAATTATAACCTTGTAGAGCATTAACTAAGTAATTAATGGAGCTATGATTCTCAATAAAAAGGAGGCGAGACCATTCATGTGGAGCGCCTCCTTCTTGACTCTATGACTGCGTGTGTGTATTTCCTTTGTGTAACATTCCTACACTAATACCACTGCAGCTGGCAATAAAAAAGCCTAACGCGGCATTGTAAAAAAGGGGTGGGGGGAGTAAATGAAATTTGTGGGAACATATTGGGGAGGAGGGTTGGATGAGAGAAGAAAGACTTATATGCTCTAATACAGTGATTCCCAACCCTGTCCTGGAGGAACACCAGGCCAATTGGGTTTTCAGGCTAGCCCTAATGAATATGCATGAAGCAAATTTGCATGCCTATCACTTCCATCATATGCAAATCTCTCTCATGCATATTCATTAGGGCTAGCCTGAAAACCCGATTGGCCTGGTGTTCCTCCAAGACAGGGTTGGGAATCACTGCTCTAATATACCTATCATAATGTCCCCCAAAAATCATTTCAAATTTCGGCTGTTTTTGTACATATATTTGCATGCATACCTAGATTGTAATTAAAATAATGCATGTAAATATGATATGAGATCTGGAGAAATAGAAAAAGCAATCCATTGCATTTTCCACTCATAACATGGCTGCCTTCTTTCAATCTCTGCAGAATCTTCGTACAGACATTGTAATGGATGTTGGCACCAGCCTGAACCCAGCCATAGATATAGGACAGGTAAGTGAGATTTAGCATGCGATATTACTTATCCCCCTACTCACTATGTAATCATAGTTACAGAAAGTAACCCCCCCCAGTCCCTTTTTTAGTGGCGGTGGTCCAGCGCGTTCTCCTGAACAGCTGCCTGTGTCTTAGAAGAGCGATGCACAATGCAGGAGCGCGACCTTTGCGCTTCCTGCCTGGTCGCACCGCTCTGTGATTGGCTGCAGTCAGTTACTTCTTGGTAGTAGAACTCTAATACAGTGGTCTACAATAGTTTCTGATTTTGTGATTTAGCTGCATATTAATTTCAGTAGCTTTTGCTTCACGTATAAAGTTCATATCAGCATGCTAAGCTAGTTCCTCTCTCAATTATCTAGAATAGCTATGCTTCTTCATTGCACTGATGCCTTCTTGAT
Organism: Geotrypetes seraphini; assembly: GCF_902459505.1. NCBI lineage: Eukaryota > Metazoa > Chordata > Amphibia > Gymnophiona > Dermophiidae > Geotrypetes > Geotrypetes seraphini. The sequence continues at coordinate 344,735,066 of NC_047086.1, read as the reverse complement.
TTGAGTAACGCATGATTATATTACATGCTGAATACTCTATAAATAATTGTCATTAAAATACAGAGGTTCTATGACTACACAAAACACATAAAGGGCAGATTACAAAGAACTACTTTCTTTTTCTGTCTCCGTTTGTCGATGGATATAACCTACAAGTTCTGGTCTGATCTATTAGAAATACAGGAAAGAAAATCATTAGTTAATACATAATTTTCCTTCCTATTTTTCTATCTTTCAGATTTGTATGTTGACCTCATGCCCTTGAACTTTGTATTCTTTGGAAAAAGCTACATTAGGGCCGTGTGTCTATGGTGATAAATATGGTGATATTTTGCTAATCTTAGCAAATTAATTCAAACAGTTCATGAAAAGCCTAGAACTGCTATTGCTTTAGCTGCCTCAACATATCTGAGTGAGAGGAGATCTATCTTTAAAATGGCAGCCATTTTGTTCAAGCCCTTTTCTGTTCAGTTCTTTGTCATACACGTGAAGAAGCCTCCAGCGTTCTAGTTTTAAGTTTACATTGCTGTTAGTTCCTTTTAAGGAAGGATGAAAAAAGAAGAAAAAGAGATTTGTCTTGTAAAAGTTGTGTCCTTTTTTTTGTTTGTTCTGCAGATAGAAGGAGCATTCGTGCAAGGCTTGGGTCTGTTTACTTTAGAGGAGCTCCGCTATTCTCCAGAGGGTAATCTGTATACGCGGGGACCTGGTATGTACAAGATCCCTGCATTTGCCGACATTTCCACAGAGTTCAATGTGTCCCTCCTCCGTGACCATCCAAACAGCAAAGCCATTTACTCCTCGAAGGTAAAAATAGCGTTTGAGTTTCTGGTTTACAAGTAGTACTGTGTGCATTTTTTTTTTTGCAACCAAAATAGTCCTCGTATATTTGGCACACAGTAAGTAGGCAGACATTGGATCACTGGTCTCACATGTGTGTGTATACATTGAGGGCCATAATCAAAAGAAACGTCTAAGTCCGATTTGGACATAGGACACCAATCACCCAAAGTCGACACCAGTAAAATGTCCATTCTTGAAAAAGAAGGTCTAAACTATTCCGTGTTTTGAAAATAGTCTATCTGTACATCTAGGTTTGATCATCCAGACCGCCACTACGTCTATATTTATACCACATTCTCGACCAAAAATTCATCCAAGTCCCAAACGCCCAGAACAAGACCTTTTGGACATGGGAGGGACCAGTATTGTGATGGACTGTTAACCCAGACATGGCAACAGAGCAGTGGAGCACATTACAGGGCACTGCTGTGAACTTCTCAAAGGGTGCCATATAAACATCTCACCAGAACACCCTTATAGGTTATGGTGAGCCCCCCAAAACCCACTATACCCATCTGTCTACAACCCCAATAGCACTTATGGCTGCAGGTGGCACCTATATGGCAGTACAGTAAGGTTTGGTTTTTTTTTTGGTGGGATCACATTTTCCACCATAATGTAGTGGTTAGAGTGGCTTATGGGCCTGAGTCCTCCTCTCTATGGTTCACTAGCCCACCCCCCAGACTACTTAAGCCACCTCTCTGCAGCTTTCCTATGCCAGGTGCTAATGTTCTGGAGGCAGGTATGTATGGTTTTATTCTGAACTTGTGGGGGTACAATGGGGTGTGGAGTGGGAGGAGTGTGTGTGGGTCTTTACTTTGTGTCTGTAGTGGTAATCTGGCCACCTTTGATATATTTTGGGCACTTATACCTGTCTTTACATCGTCTAACTCACAACGTACAAGTTTTGCCTAGGCAGTCTCGTCAAACCTTCGATTATCCCTGCAGGAAAACTAAGTCTAGGATGGCTCACATTCCACCCTAAGCACTCCTCCAAAAATGCCCCTGTCAGCTCTGGGCACAAAGCAGGATTCAGAGGCCTAAAATGTCCTTGGATACATCCAAAAAAGCTGTTTCAATTATCGGCACTTGGACAACCTGTCTTTTAGATCGACTTGGGCGGGTTTTTAGATGTATTTAATTTTCAATTATGAGCCCCATACTGTATAACACCAGCAACCAGATGATAATTTTAAGGGTAAAAGTGCACCATGCCCGTAAAGCACTCAGTAAGCTGATTCCCTATTCTACTTGGTATTTGAGTTTTCTGGATTCCATTTTCCTTGAAAAGTTTGACCCATCTTCCTCTGCCATCTTTAGCTTATTTTTCATCATTGCCTCCGATAGGTCCTTAGAATCTTCATTTCTTCCTACCCCCCATAGCTAATCATTAAATCACAATAACTTGAATATCTACTGTTCCATGAGTCTACTTAAGAGTAACCTTACTGGATCAGACTAATGGTATATCTAGCACAGTATCCTGTCTTCACGGTTGCCATTCCAAGTCACAAGTACTTGGCAAAAACCCAAGTACCGTAGTAGCAACAGTCCAAGCAGTGGCTTCCCCCATGTCTATCTCAAAGGCAGACTATTGACTTTTCCTCCAGGAACTTGTACAAACCTTTCTTAAAACCAGCTATATTAACTGCTCTTACCACAACCTCTGTTAAAGGAGAAATGACTGCTCTCTGGTTCTAGAGATGCTGCAGAGAGAGCACTCGCAGCTTCTGGGGTGGAGTGGGTGAGAGGGGGAGGATAGAGTCTAGGCCATCATTCTTCCCATCTCATGATCGGGTTCAGGTTCATTCATTCTGGGTTCCAAGAAAAGGCATAGTCTGGCCCCATATGATGGCTAGACTAGATGGTGTGGAGTTTAAAAAACGGGATGAAAAGACTGGGCAATTGTGAATAGAGGTTCATGACACCATAAATATTTCTGATTGAAATGGATGACATGGATCCATTTCTGATTGAAATGGATGTTCATAGGGCAAAGAGGAAACTGCTGGGCAAAATGAGGGACCAAAGAAAGACTTAGGTGATCCACTGATGATATTCTGGCCCTCCCTCTGTAACTGTAAAGCCTGCTTTACAATCTGAACAGCCTTCTGGGGTTCTGGTGAGATGTGTAACCCTCTATATTCTTTCCCCAGGCTGTTGGAGAGCCTCCTCTCTTCCTATCTGCCTCAATCTTCTTTGCCATCAAAGATGCCATTTCTACAGCAAGAGCTGAGTCTGGCCTGACAGGATTATTCAGACTGGATAGCCCAGCGACGCCAGAAAGGATACGCAATGCTTGTGTTGATGACTTCACCAAACTGGTATGTCATTTCTTTCTTTGTCTGTTCTGATTCTCTCCTTCCACCAATTTCCTGATGCATTTTTCCTTTGAATTTCCAGAATATATTAAAGTATATATCTGCATATTTTATAATGCATAGAGCTTATTGGACCCCTACTAAAATTGCAAGGGTGTTGCATTCGCCTTCCGACTTGTGCTGGTCTTGTCGCCAGCAGCCTGGGACCCTCTGCATCTCCTATCTGCATGCTCTAACCTACAAATCTATTGGACAAACATTTGGTCCAGAATCCTTTCTATAATTCATATGACTAATAAGATACCTCTGTCTTATAAGTCTATTGTACTGCGCTCCTCAAATCCAGATGTCTCATTGCCTACATCAATCAAAACAATTTTTGATTTCATGTTTGCACTAGCTATTCATCATATAGTATGTAACTGGAAGGATAACTCTAAGCTTAAATTTTGTGAATAGTGGAACCATCTCTGTGTATTAAGAAAGCATGAAGAAATAATAGCATTCAAACATAATAATGTAGCTAGCTTCAATAAGACTTGGGCTCCTTTAGATGCATTTTGTAAGGAATTGGGCACTAATCTTTCATTATACTGTATGGGAATTATGCAGCTTATTATGATGTATTATAGTACTATTGTTTTTATATATAATATTATTTTTGTTAAAAAAAATTTAATAACATGTTGGAAAATAAAAAAAAAGTTATATATCTGCTAACATTCCAGCTATGACATAGAAATGACATTAGGATTTTCATATGGTGCCCATCTCAGAACACCTTTCAGTAGCTAGTCAGCAAATTTAGTTGTGCATAAGATCAGAAAAAAAATATAATACAGTAAGTATTATGAGAATAGATATTCAGCCTGTGCAATGAGCTATTCACATTAAAAGTTGGCACTAGCATTTAACTTAAGCTGGGTATAGGAGTCAATTTTTCAAAATGATTGGGGGTGCTCAAAAGCTCTGCTCCTTCCATGCCCTCCCCCCCCCCCACCTTATGTACACCCCTTCCCCAGTACCTTAACTTTCCTAGCATGAGCAGCATCACCAACTTGCTACCCGTGTCGGATCTCCCTCTGACATCATTTCCTAGGCACAGGATCCAGAAGTGACATCAGAGAGAGAGCCGACGCTGCCATGAACAGCTGGTTGGATTTGTTGCACTGGCGAGGAGCTAGAGGTGCGGTGGGGGGGAGAAGTGAAGGTGCATGCGTGGTGGGGGGGGGGGGAGGAATGGGAAGGAGGGGGAAGGGGAGGACGTGTGCCAGCATCCCCACTAAGACGGTGCCCGGGGCGAACTACTCCCCTTCCCCCCTTACTACACCAATCCAATCTTGCTCTATGAGTTTGGTTGCAATACGATACCTGTATCCTACTTTTTTGTTTCCTTACAGTGTCCACCTGCTGAACCAGGGACCTTTAAGCCATGGAATGTGAGAGTGTAGTGAAAGCAGATGAGTGACAACATTGCTGGACTTTATAGTTGGAGATGTCGGAGACCACCTGCAATCAACAGTCTAGCAGCATTGACTTTGTTGTGTTGGTGGTAGAAGGACTGAAGAAAGCATGTTCAGATTTTCATGAAGACGTTTAGGTTCATTGGGGCTAATATTGAACCAGGGCCCATCCTGTTAATTTTAGCCAGATATTCAAAAATGTATCTGAATATATCTTTACTACCAAATATACCTATTTGAAGTTAACTGGATAATTTTAGGCATTTAAGTTTCAGACCAGGTTAACTGGCTAGCACTGAAATCAGCACCTCAGGTACACCTTCTCTCCTTTTCCACATTTAACTGGATAACTTTTGCCCCAGATTGCAAGACAAGAAATTCTAGAGGTAAGATTTTTGGGGGATAATTTTCAAAGCATCCCAGATAATTTTAGTTTAATATCAGCCTCATTGCACTCACATTCTGCAGCTGCTTTCCCTCTGTATTGGTAATTAGGAAAATCTTTGGTATTCGCTCAGCCCACCCCTGGAATTGGTTCCCTGGGCTGTGGGACCTGAAGGCCTACTCATACAGCATGTGCTTCTCTGAAATCTATGTGATAACTCTCCCAGTCCTTCCCACTGAATATGCTGAAGCTGTTGTTTTATTCTGCACAGCATTTTGATTTAAAAATATTCATAAATGCATATGTGCTAGTGATAATAATCACAATGATATGTTCACCGTAGGGGAAGAATTCTTAAATCAATTACTGCAATATTTTGCACAGTGATCTTCCTTGGATAACACTGCAGCTCATTTAGATCATATTGGTTAAATTGTTAGAAAGAGCTTAGTGATTAAATTATGTCTCCACATGACTTGGCTCCGGTGATTTTGAGATTCTTGTATTGATTCTTTCACTCCACACTAATCAACCATATACCATAAGCCCCTGCAAAGCCTCCTCTCTTCTTACGTTTCATTATTATTCATTCTACCTCAGACTCAGATATGTTTAGAGACTTCAAACCATTCTCTTTTTGCTTTTCTGTCACCTTCTCTTTGGAAAGTTCATCCACAACACTTACAAAAAGACCCTTTCTTTGTAAAATTTAAAAGGGGTGAGGAGGCATTTGAGTCAGAAACTGAGACCGGTAGAATATTCTGTGGCTGGGTTCATTTCTGATAATTTGTTTATTCTATTTTTATGTTTTATTTGTTATATTAATTGTTAAATTGTTATATTAATTTGTTAAATTAATTGTTTAAAGCTCAACACTTTTGATCTCATAATGTGGTCAAGCAAAAATTTATAAGCAAATGAAATAAAGCAAAACTAAAGAAATGCGTACATTTGATATTTTGCTTCATTTTAATATCTCAAAATTAAGTGCAACCATAAATCGGTCATAATAATGTAGCACAAACTAAAAAAAACCCTACAAATATAAATATATCATTTTACAACAGACTAATGCTTCCCCTGGGATGGGTAGCATGGGATATTGCTACTGTTTGGGTTTCTGCCAGGTGCTTGTGATCTGGATTGGCCACTGAAGAGACAAGATACAGGGCTAGATAGACCATGGATCTGACCCAGTAGGATATTTATTTATTTTTTTAGTATTTATATAACACTTATAACCTAAGTGGTGTATATTCATTTTCTCCTATCTATCCTGGCAAGTTCACAGTCTATCTAATGTACCTGGAGCAATGGGGGATTAAGTGACTTGCCCAGGGTCATAGGAAGCAGCATGGGATTTGAACCCACAGCCTCAGGGTGCTGAGGCTGTAGCTCTAACCACTGTGCCACACACTCCTCACCCCCCTCTATGCTTATGTTCTTATCTCAAAAAATTGAAGGCCTGCCATTCAAAAGGGTTTTAACTGGGCAGGAGAGGCTTCTTCCCAGTTAAAGCACGCAGAGTGGACCAGCTGCTGATATTCAGTGGTACTTATCTGGGCAGTGCTGCTAAATATCAGTACTAATCGACCATTTCAAAACTGGACCGTGGCAGGGCAGCATGGGAGCAGAATTGGGGAGGAACCAGCAGTTATGTGGGTGCCAGCAATATTCAGATAGGACCACACAAAAGGTTGTCATGTCTTCGATTGCATACTTATGTGGACACTGGCACTCAATAGATCAGCCAGCATACATATAATTTTGGAGATGCAGCCTAAATTCTCAGTGCTTCCTCCCCTTCCTGATCCCCATTACCCCCTATTAAAATGAATAAAGATTATTATTAAAAAAAAAAAAGAGTTTTCAACATAGACCTACCCCCTCTTCTACGAAACTGCGATAACAGTTTCTAGTGCGGGGAGCCGCGCTGAATGGCCCGCGCTGCTCCTGACGCTCATGGACTTCCTATGAGTGTCGGGAGCAGCGCGGGCCATTCAGCACATCTCTCTGCGCTAGAAACTGCTATCACAGTTTTGTAGAAGAGGGGGTTAAAATCTGGAAATGAAAGTTCACTTCGAATAACTTGTGGAAGGTCGTTCCATAGAAAAAGGCAGAATTACAAATTGATTCATAATGAGCTATTTTGGGTGAAGGAAGTACCAGTCTCTGAGAGTCAGCTGTCCATAATGTATGTATTGGGCTATATGGAATGATTACAGCAGCCAAGTATGATGGAGCTGCGTAATGTAGAGCTTTAAAAGTCAAACAAAGAATTTTAAATTTAGATGTGTGAATGTATAGGTAGCCAGTGTACAATTATCAACAAAGGAGCGATATGATCACATACTGTAGCCTTGAATAGAATCCTAGCTGCTGAATTTTGTAATGTCTGTAACCTACTAAAAGTGCTGCCTTGATGCCACAATATAGTGAATTGCAATAATCTAACCCTGATATTAGAAAGGCATGAATTAATGTATGAATGGCGTCAAAGTCTAAGATCTTACTGACTGAACGAATACGTCTAAGCCAGTAATAACCTTTTTTTAATACCTGACCTGTCTACTGTTCAAAGGAGCGTTTACAGCAGTGAAAATATTCTGATAACAGTACACATTACAGCATACTATGCTACTTACCATGTCAACACAATACAAATGAAAGCATCTTAATATGTAGAATTAAGTTTAAATCAGCTTGCATAGTTCATTGTATATTATAGATTGACTCTTCAGATAATCTGATTTTGCTTTTTTTAATAATAATAATAATAACAGTTTATATACTGCAGGACCGTGAAGTTCTATGCGGTTTACAATGATTAAAAGATGCTACAGACTGAGAAGAATTAACAAAGTTAAGAGCTAGTGATAAACAGCTCTAGAGATCAGATATTGTGGACTAAGATTGTACAGGTCAGTTACCTAAATACTTCAGGAACAGATATGTTTGTAGGTTTCTCCTAAATTCCCCGTAAGTAGTAGGCATAAGCAGTTGTTCCAGGTCTTTACCCTATAATGCTGCCTGATGTGCATTATTCTTCCACTAGATTATGTGGTACTCTATTACTCCATTTTCCACAGATTCGAGGAGTACGGTATAAACGACGGCTCAGCTCCTCTTTTGCTTACGCTGCCATTACAATTTGGAATAATCTGCCTGTTTACATTAGGACCGATATCAATTACTTAAGGTTTTGTACAAATGTGAAAACTTCTTTATATTACTTTTGTAATATTCATGTTATGACAATATTTTAATTATTGATTGCATTTGCATTTTCCCGTAGATTTTACGGCCTCTTTGAATCTAAATCGCCCTGAACCTTTTTGGTATAGTGCGATTAATAAATTGTATATTAGATTAGATTAAACAGCATAGAATGTAAACAGAGGTGGAGCATATAGACAGAACAGAGTAACAAGAGTTGGATAGAAAATAACGGCGACTAATTTAAGAAAGAATTGCACAAGAACTCTGAAAAGGTGTAAAAAAAAATGATCTCAATTAGAGTATCCCTTATCTCCTGTTACGTTCCCCACCCACCCCTGCAAGCTCCCCCTTGCTGGTAAGTCCCTCCTGTCTGTGCCCTTCTCTTCCTCTGCCAACTCCAGTCTCCGTCCCTTCTACCTTGCCGCACCATATGCTTGGAACAAGCTGCCGGAATCCCTACGACGGGCTCCATCTCTGGCAGCGTTCAAGGCCCATTTAAAAGCCCACCTCTTTGAGACTGCTTTCAACTCCTAAATCTTCTCACCTCGGGTTCTGCAGCCTTAACCTTATATGTCATGTATGTCTGTCCGAGTTAGATTGTAAGCTCTTCTGAGAAGGGACCATCTATTGAATGTCAACATGTACAATGCTGCTTATGTTTGCTGAAACACGGACCGTGTTAGGTCCTTCTCATTCCAGACATGGAACTTTATATAGTACATATGATTATGTATGTTTAAATAGCAGTAACCGATGAGAAAGTAATGAACATACAGTATTTTAACCTCTAAATGGGGCAAAGCCGATGGCATTACAATAGATTACAGTCTCTACAATACGATAGCTAGATTAATAATAGTTAGATTTCACTAGGATTTTGTTTCATATTGAATACTTCCAGCACCCTCAATATCTAATGTGGATAAATATGATCTAAAATTGTTAGGAGGAACACTTAGAGGAAATATGAGAAGAATAGTTATTTACCAATAAGGTGGTGTAAATCTGTAGGGTGGCAAAATTCAAGCATGCCTGGGATGGATACAGAAAACAGTGCTTGGGTGGTTATGGTATTGAAAACAAATCATCCGCTCTTCCGGAGTCTGTCATAGGGGAAAACACCCTCCAGAGATTCAAGACACAGTTAGACAAGTTCCTGCTGAACCAGAACGTACGCAGGTAGGGCTAGTCTCAGTTAGGATGCTGGTCTTTGACCAGAGAGCCGCCGCGTGAGCGGACTACTGGGCACGATGGACCACTGATCTGACCCAGCAGCGGCAATTATTATGTTCTTATCCTTCTCTGAGAGAAGCAAGGGGACAGATGATGAAGACAAGAAGAAAGCACACATACGGAAGCATTAACCTGGGACACCACGAACCTGGGATGTCTGGGTGGGACCCATCAGGTATACAACTACCCAGAAACCAGTGAGACTAATGATAGCAATGGATACATAAATGACCAGAGGTTCTGACAGCAGCCTCATTAATTCTGGCAGCTGTTTAGATGATCACAAAGTAAGGCATGGGGATGGGAGGGCTTTAATTTTGAATTAAACATGGAAATTTGTATGATTACATACCTCAGACAGGAAGATAAACTCTGACTTGGAAAAATGAAAAAAAATATTCAGCAAGCAGCTTCAACAAGTAGCATCCTTAGCAGTGCAGACTGGAATAATTGGACAGATTGGATGAATCAATTGATCTTTATCATCTATACCAGGGGTCTCAAAGTCCCTCCTTGAGGGCCGCAATCCAGTCGGGTTTTCAGGATTTCCCCAATGAATATGCATGAGATCTATGTGCATGCACTGCTTTCAATGCATATTCATTGGGGAAATCCTGAAAACCTGACTGGATTGCGGCCCTCAAGGAGGGACTTTGAGACCCCTGATCTATACAGTGTAGCATATATCTAGTAGCAGATTACCCCCCTCTGACTTGTTTCATATTATGTCAAGGAGAAATGATGCGAGGTTGAAGCATCTTTAGTGTTCAGTTGATCTCACAAAGTTAAATCCTCCCTTTAAGAAGGATGCATGTTGGATTAGGTGATTAGGATGCTCTGCATGTCTGTTGCAACAGTGTAACATGACCTCTATCATTCTACTTTCAATCAGAAAATGCAAACTTAAAGGGAAATCTATAACAGGAAGAAAACCCTTTCCCTAAGAGGAAATGCTGAGCGCCACTCAAAAGCTCACTTTTCTACACCTGGTCCAAAGAACCCAAATTCGGATCTGAACGGCCCATTTGCCATCCTTGTTTTCACATGGTTTTCTTTGTACCAGGAAGACAAAATTGATTTTTTTTTTTCTTGCAAAACATATCTAAAAAACCACAGAGACACAACAAGAATCAAAGTCTTGAGATGGAATGTCGGGTGTGTGCATCCTAAGATCTTCTCCTATCTCACATCTTCAGAGCTATTTGGGTAGATCTCTTTTCTTTGAATATGCAAGAAACCATGACCACTTATGAGCAAATGTACAAGATGTTTTTGCAGCATAACGCTACGTTCTCCCCTGTCTGTGTTCAAAAGAACACTGTGTACCTCCTCACATGCTGTAAGCATGCACACTTCCTGGGTCTCACACGTGCAGACTAAACATACTATATACATGGATAGGTGCTCAGTGTCAGGTATAGTCATGATAGAGGCATGCAAAGGAAAGCATGACATTACAGGTATGCCACTTACATTAAGCAACCTCCAAGGTCACATCCCAGCCCTGCAGAGATGATACAGCAAGCTCATTGTAGCACTTTCTAATCCTCCTTTCAGAGGATAGAAACTACCTTTCTTGTTTGGCCATACTGTAAATTACCAGGTCTCTACTTCCTCCAGCAATGTTCATTTCAGTGGGGGGGGGGGGGGGGGTTAAGACATCTTTTTGTTTTCTTTTTCAAAAACCCATCTTTCTAAAGACAGACATGTATGCAACAAGCATTGCATTATATTAACACCCTGCCAATACCACACAATGAATATTAGAATCCAAACTAAACAAAACTAAAGCTTAAGTTTATATACCGCATTCTCTCCATAGAGATGGAGCTCGGCACGGTTTACAGGCACTTTAATATAAGGAAGGAAAAACATAATAAGAGTTAGTGATTATAAAGAGGGTAGCAAGATTTATGCTTTTGTCCCCATTTGTAGACAACAACAAAAAAGAAGTGGAAATGTGAAGCCAGGGGAAGGGGTGGTCCAGTGGCAGGAATAACTGGAGAAGAGGGAATAGTCTATGGAGACAAGTGTTTGCCTTGATCCAGGTTCTCCCCCTCTTTCCTGGACCCTCTAGGTTTCTTGGAAGAGAGGGGCTGGAGCAGAACACCTCCCCCCCCTCCCCCCTCCTCCCTCCCCCCCCCCCCCGCTGCTCCGGAGTCTGAAAATTATGTGCAATAATTTCTGAAACAAACTGGAAAATTGGCTAAAAAATTTAAAAAAACTGAACTAAATCTTTCAGTACACACCGCTAATGGTTTTTCAACATCAGAATACAGATTTAGGATCAAACGCACCTCCACTGGGGTGATCCATGCTCCCCTTCTTTGGACAGTTCCCCAATGTGTCTTTAATCTAATGGTGGTGAGTTAGGTTACAGCTTGCTAAAGTTTAAATTAACCAGCTCATCCCCTAGGAATCTCATGCTGTATACATTAACTGGCAGTGAATTCTTACTATTTTTAACCTCAGGGCAATTAAGTAGAACCCAGCAGTCAACTATGATCAGACATCTACAGCAAAACTGTGGAAGGACTGGATTTCATCTGGGTCAAGACCAAATCTCACAAAACTTGTAGAACCAGCAAAGTCATTAACTTTATCACTTCACTGCCTCCAGTCAGTAATGCACTGTAATCCGTGAATGATAGCACATAAAAAATTATCCTAATCATTTGGATGTTACATGTCATACAAGCAAGCACCCAGTACGATTTACACTGAATCTTTTAGAATCTACATGCAGCCAATTCTGGTTTGGAAAGCCTGGCTATTAATCTTGGAGTCTCATCACATTGAGTTCCGGTTAACAGAGATCCTACTGTATTCAGGCTATACACTGTTCAATAAAATGGCACCCAATGTGATGGCATGTATGTTGAAGACGTAATGATAGGCGGTTTACAAAATATTTTAAAAGGGAGTTAAAAAAAAAAACCCCAACAACAAAATGTCAACACTACTCTCTTCTGAGTGGGTTCATGCTCTTGTTATTTAAAACCAAAAATGGTGGAGAAAAAAAGACCTTAGTGCAGTACTCAATTCAAGCAAAGCCTGAAGTAGTCGACCCCCATCAATACAAGGAACGTAGAAAACAATGACAGGAAACATAAGGAGTGGGGGAGGGGGAGGAACATGTCTGCTTTTCAACCCATACCAATCCAGCAAGTTTAAAATACCAGGTACCTGAATATGCGCTTTTGAAGCAGGCATCCAGACTTACATAATATTAAACAATGATCTAGAGCAGTGTTTCTCAATTCGGTCCTAGAGTACCCCCATGCCAGTCAGGTTTTCAGGAAATCCACATTGAATTTGCATAAATGTGATTTGCATACCCTGCCTCCATTATATGCAAATTTCTTTCATGCATATTCATTGTGGATATCTTGAAAACCTGGGTACTCCAGGACCGAGTTGAGAAACACTGGTCTAAAGTTCATATCACTAGTACAGTTTTGAAATTGAAATGTTTCAAGTTTCAGGTTTATTTGAGATTTGATAAAATCACTTTTTTTTTGGGACACTTTGCCTCTGAAATGCACCCTCAGAATACCTTTTTCCCATGAGCTCAGACATCTATGTGATATGAAAATATACGCATTACTTGGATGTGGTTGGTTTAGGGGAATTTTGCTAGGGTATGTCTTTGAAAATTTACTCCACAGAATATCACAGCAATTAAGGATTACAGATCCCATCTATTCTGTCCACCTCCTATTTCCTGTTGAAACTCTGTAGACTCCTTGATCTCCCCACAGCCAATGATCCTCTGTGCTCTATCCCAAACATTTTAAAATTCCAGTGTTGTTTCTGCCTCTAGCACCATCCCTGCAAGGCTATGTCTTTGACTATAAACAACAAAATCTATTCAATTGACCCCGTTATAAAGATCTTAGGCGTAATCTTGGACCAGAATCTAACGATGAGGAACCAGGTGGATGCTCTAGTGAGGAAGGGATTCCACACATTATGGAAGCTCTGGTCAATTTGCAGAGGATACGCATTATGCAGAACGCAGCGGTCAGGCTGATTTTTGAACTGAGGAAGTATGATCATGTTACAATGGTTGCCACTGGAGGCTCGGATTTAGTTTAAGTTTGGATGCTTTTGTTACAAAATCCTGTTTGGACTTTCTCCCAATTATCTTACAAATTCATTCTCATTCACCACTAATAAACATACTAGATGCTCACATGCCATTTTTATCTTTCTATCTGTAAGAGGATACAAATTCAAAAAGTACCACCATCGGCTTTTGTCTTACCAGGCAGCATCCTAGGTCATAGATTTAAATACCTTAATTATGACTTCAAACCAGTGGCGTACCAAGGGGGGGGTGGTCCGCCCTGGGTGCATGCTCCAAGGAAGTGCACACCAGCCAGGTCCGGAACTTCCCACGCTGCTCTAAACAGCACTTCAGTGCTGCTGCCGTACTTATTCCGGAGCAGAGTCGGCAGCCAAGCTGAAGTGCAGGAAGGTCCCGCGATGACTGCGTCTATCGCCTCTGCTCCAGAAGAGGTAAGTGACATCGGAGGGGGGTGGACCGGCAGCCGCAGTCATCGCAGGATATTACCGTAACTCCCTGCATCTGCCGGCCCACCCCTCTCCGACATCACTTACCTTTTCCGGAGCAGAGGCAGCAGAAGCAGTCATCGAGGGACCTTGCTGATTTGGATGGAGAGAGAAAGGAGTATAGCAGGGTGGTGGAAGGAGAGAAATGGGGTCAGGGTGGTATGGAAGGGTGTGGAGGGGGAGAAAGGGGGTCAGGATTGTATGGAAGGGTGGCGGAGGGAGAGAAAGGGGGCAGATCCTGATGGAATTGGTGTACAGGGAAAGGGGAAAGAGTAATAAGGGGGAAAGATACTGCATGGAATTGGGTTGGAGGGAAAGAAAGGGGGCAGATGCTGATGGAAGTGGGGGGGATGGGAGAGGAGAGAGTGAAATGCCAGACCATGGGGATGTGGGGGAGGGAAGGAGAGGAGAGAAGAGAGATGTCAGACCATTGGAGGAGGGAAGGGAAGAAGATGGATGTCAGACCAATGGGGGTGAAAGGAGAGATGGAAGGGGAATAGAAGGAGAGAAGATGCCATATAGAAGGGGCAGAGAGTGTATGAAAGGAAGAGAGTGACAAGAAGATGAGGAACGCATAAACGACAAGGTAGAAAAAAATTCTATTTATTTATTCTTTTTGCTTTAGGGGAGATGCATCGCTGTTTCTGTGGTGTTGCATTGTATGCAGAGTCCAGTTCTTGGTGCTTCAGTTTAACTTTTGTCTATCTACTTCTATTTTATCTCCTCTTTTACAAAACTGTAGAGCGTTTTTTAACAGCTGTGGTGGTAACAGTTCTGATACTCAGAATTCTATGAGCATCTGAGATGTTACCACCATGGCTAAAAACCACACTACAGTTTTGTAAAAGGGGGAGGGGTTAGTTTGTGATTACATATTCCATACTAGGCGAAGTTGTTTTCTGTGTTCGAAAAAACATGGTTTTCTGTTAGGATTGACTGTGTAGGATTGATCTGTACTAGTCTCTCTCGGCTTCCAATGTAATTGAAATATTTTACTAATGTACCTGACAATATTTACTGTAACATTACTGTATATGTACAGTCTCTTCCTCTGTAAACCGCTCTGTTTACATTACATTACATTACATTACATTACATTCCTCTGTAAACCGCTCTGAAATGCTTGTGGTATTGCGGTATACAAATAAAGTTATTATAATTATTATTATTATTGTAAAACTATTGTAAACTGGTTTGTTTAGTTTTACAATAATAATAATAATTATTGAACGGACACGTATCAGAACTTTAGTAAGTGTCCTTAGGCATATGTTGTTTAAAGATGCAAAGGTAGGCCCTGTTTATCTTTCCCTTCTTTGAAGATGGTATAAGGACATCTATGTTTGTCTTTCTTTCTTTGACATGAATGTTTAAACAGAGTTGTAGTGAAGTGAATTCAATTGTTTTGTTAAGCCGTATTTACAGACAGCTTTAGTTAAGAAGCTCTGCTGGTCAAGGCTTTTTCTTACCTTTTGGACTTCAATCTCTAGCTAGGAAAAATGCTGATGTGTTTAAAGTTTCATGTGACCTGTATCCATATATGGTTTGCATTTACGTCACATGCTGACACATGCTGACAAACCTGATTCGTATAAATATGTGAAACTCATAATAAAAGACGGACATGTTTGAAAGATGGTTTCTGGTCTTTAAGATGTGTCCCCAGGTACCTGACTTACAAATGACAGAGACAGAGAAAGTATGGGGCAGGAATTGGGACCTGAATCCTTTTCAGTTGGGGGCTTGTCCGCGATGGGCAGATGATATCACCAATATTTTGTGAGTATTTCTGAATTTTTTCTGTTCTTTAATACTCACTGGGTAGTGGTGACCTGTACCCAACCCCTTATTTTAAGTTCAAGCTTTGGGTTCTATTATGGAGTTTTTTTGGGAAAAATCTCGGGGTACTTTCGGTAAGCGCCCCTCATGAATATATAAGCAGCTGCCATTCTTTCGGAAAGAATGAAACTATTTATAGAACCCCCCTGCCCACTCTGTCATTTGTAAGGCTAAAACTTTTATAGAGTATAAGATTTTATTGTCTCTTATTACTGTACCTCGCTTATAAGGTAAGATAAGCGAATATTTTTGCATTGTTATATGGGTTTTGTAATGAGTCATAAAGGCACTTACTCCTAGACAAATGAGACTTGTACGGCTGTGTGTGTGTATGACATTTTTCCTTCAGCTCCCATCTTTCTGTGTCACCAATGTTTAATACTGAGGTAGGACATGCTGTTATGTGGAATGAATTGAATGCGCTGTTTGAATCAGTCTAAGATCTTTCCCTTGTAGTTAAAAAAAAAAGAAACAAGAAAAAGAAAAAATTCCGTTTTAGAGGTTTTCTTTCTTGTGCAGAGCAAAGCTAATCTGTTCTTTGCTTTCATTATCAGGGTCTGTGCATGAATGTTTTTGTCCCTTCCCCCAGACTTCTCTGTTTGGGCTTCCACTGACCCCCTATAGTGCTTCTTTGAAGTTACTCATTCTTGGTTTTATAAAGCAGTAAGGTGAGATTCCACTGCTTGTCTCTTGACTTTTCTCCGGCATTATCAAAACCACCATCTCTTCTTATAATACGCCCATCGCTCTTGTTGCCAAAGCTGATGGCATTATTAGGGCTGTTAGAGTTTTGGTAATTCTCATTGCACTTATGTTTCTTCCACCATTCCATCGGCAGCCAATGATTTTTTTCTATCATTGTCCTAAAGAATGTTTTATTTTAGTCCCTGTTGGTGAAGCTTTTCAGCTCTTTTTTCTGCCTTCACCTTTAAGCAACAGTATACCTAGTGTAGAATTGCCCTTCAGGCTATTCTACAAAGTCATGCACTGCCCTTCATGGTCCTATTCTCATTTTGTACAACTTTTTGTGTTCCATAATTCAGGAGACCTGTCAGGCTGATAGTTTATACCTTTTATAATGATTGTCTGTGTGTGGTCACAAGGTGTCATGAAATAAACTGCACTGGTGTACATCTGAAGTGAAATACCTGGGTTTTGTCCTGTCTCATGGTCAGAGGAAAATCTGCACTTTCTGCATTGCTGCTATTCTGGATCTGCCCCTCCCAGTTACCAAGAAAGACATGCTTACTTTTCTTGCTATGATTGGTCACTGCCGCCAATGGATCTCTGCTTGTTCCTTCTATGACCAGATTTTGAGACAGACCCTGGTTTCTGAAATGACTGCTCTTATCAGATGGACTTATGAAATGTTGGACATTTAAGATGTGCTTTGGTTTCTAGCTCAAGTTTGGGTTTTCCTGCTTATGCCCACATGTTTTATCTCTTTGTTTGGGACTATTGTAACACCATGAAGGGAGAACATGGCGGTAAGTTACGCTCTGTTGCCTTTTTTATAGTCACTCCTGTTCAAGTTCCCTGGCTGCTTGTGCTATGGTGGTAGAGATGGTTACTTCTTTGATCCTAGGTCACCTCATTACCCTTCATACTTTTCACGATGTCCAAGCCCTTCTTTTAAATAGGCTTCTGGGTCTCAAGGGTGAACAGGATTCTCTTCCTCTCTTTTTTCACAGCTTCCTCTGAATTTGATGCCTGGCGTTTGGCAGGTGCCCAAAGCCGCCCTTTTGGACGGACTTTGGTGCAAAGAGGGGAAACCCTGGATACCAGCTGCTAGCTCTCCCTTATTCATTGCCCAATATCATGGTATTGGTTATCGTAGTGCTCGCTCGACATTTTAACTTCTTGCTAGTGATATCTTCATTCTTGACCTTTTGCTCCTTGATACAGAGATATATAGCTCAATAATTACAGCTGGCACGGTTGTGAATTGAAAATAAATTGGAAAATACAATTCCTTTCTAGTGTTTTAGCTGAAATTAGGATGTTGCTAATTTAAAATGTTTTTTCCGGATTTATACATAGCCATCCCAGATCCATTTTGGCACAGATATTTCTAGTGTTTTCCACGGGTCCTCTTTATCACTGCAGAGATAGAGACGCTCCAAAGAGACATTAGCTTTATGCCTTTTTCCAAATATGAGATGGTTATGATATACATTATTTGTTGTTTTGGTTTTTTTATATCAATGTGTTTATTTGCAGAGTTAAATTCAGCCCTGCACACTTGACAGATGAAGAAATAGCTCCACGCTTAAAACTTTATGTTTTGTCTGTGTCATGTCTACTTGTCTTAGTTTAGTGGGTACCCCAGGATACATAATATTGGCCATTTCTAGAGCTCTTTTTCCACTTCTTACTAGCCTAACTGCGCAATGTTCTTTTACTTATAGCTTTTATATTCTGAATATAGTTTAGTTAGGGGTTATAAGAAAAAGTTTTACTTTATACAGCGTTTATTTCGTGGTGTTCCCTACATATGATCCATTCAATATACATTTCTGAATACATTCAGTACATCAGTATGGTCTCTCTGAAGTGCATAATAGTTATATGCAGCACACAAAAACATATCCTTTTGGATTGTTCAATTAAGAACCTTAAGTAACTGAGTATTGTCTCTCTTTTGCCATGGCTATGCTAAGTGAATGAATTGGTATTGTTACATGTTGCCACATTTAGTACAGGCAACATGGTTTCTCTTGTTTTCTATCTCTTATTTGGATCACATTGGAGTACAGCTGCTGAATGATATTTGGAATGCTTTTCAAGCATTTCTTTTCAAGTATCTCTTTCTGTATGCACAGACATCTGGCTGCTCTCCCTTTGAGATTCTCACGGGATGACCTTTCCCCGCCCCATGGGTAGATTTTCCCTTGATACAGGAGGTATACGTCCAAAAGCTAATTGAAATATTAGGGCTTGTTCAAAGAAACGTGTCTTGCACTTCTCCTTTCTCTCCACAGATTCCTACCCATTTTTTCCAGCCTGGTGATTGTCCAGCAGCTTTCCAAGGATCGGAAGCAGACGGATTTCCCCTTTGGCCTTCCCACTACTGTGATCGCTGTGACCAGGCCCGCTGCACTCACTGAGGAGTTTCCTGTTTGGATCCACGCAAGTCGCTTGAAGAGGGTTAACCTAAAACCCCAGAAGCAAGTCTTCCCTGCGCAGATTTCACCTCCTCCAGTGGAACAACATGATGATCTCATTGCAGCATTCTACCAACTTTATCATTCTCTTACTGGCACCGCTGCTGCTAGTTTTTCTCCCTGTATGGATCATTTCTAACTGGGTCTACAGGGATGATGTGTTCTGGGTTCACGCCTACTATGGACATTCAGAAACTAGCAGACCTCTTTGCTGAGTTCAAATGTAACTCTGATTTATCTAATTCTTGGGATCAGCACTTTAGTTGAATGCATAATCTCTTATTATTTGCACTCTTGTCTTGACTGCTCATGTACTGTGTTATTCGTATTACAGCTCCTAAAAAGACCCCTCCTTGAGAGACATACCTAGAGTATCACTCCCTTCCAGCTCATGCTGTGTATTTGTGACGTCATTTACATGACGTAAGAGGGGAATTGAACGGACACGTATCAGAACTTTAGTAAGTGTCCTTAGGCATATGTTGTTTAAAGATGCAAAGGTAGGCCCTGTTTATCTTTCCCTTCTTTGAAGATGGTATAAGGACATCTATGTTTGTCTTTCTTTCTTTGACATGAATGTTTAAACAGAGTTGTAGTGAAGTGAATTCAATTGTTTTGTTAAGCCGTATTTACAGACAGCTTTAGTTAAGAAGCTCTGCTGGTCAAGGCTTTTTCTTACCTTTTGGACTTCAATCTCTAGCTAGGAAAAATGCTGATGTGTTTAAAGTTTCATGTGACCTGTATCCATATATGGTTTGCATTTACGTCACATGCTGACACATGCTGACAAACCTGATTCGTATAAATATGTGAAACTCATAATAAAAGACGGACATGTTTGAAAGATGGTTTCTGGTCTTTAAGATGTGTCCCCAGGTACCTGACTTACAAATGACAGAGACAGAGAAAGTATGGGGCAGGAATTGGGACCTGAATCCTTTTCAATTATAATAACTTTATTTGTATACCGCAATACCACAAGCATTTCAGAGCGGTTTACAGAGGAAGAGACTGTACATATACAGTAATGTTACAGTAAATATTGTCAGGTACATTAGTAAAATATTTCAATTACATTGGAAGCCGAGAGAGGTTAGGTATAATCGGAAATATGTCAGAGATACAAGAAGTATTTCAGTGATAAGACAAGGCAGAAGGAGTCAGAGAAATTTATCAAAGAGATAGGTTTTAATTGATTTCCTGAAGGATTGGTAGGAGGGAGTATTTGAAATGAGGGTGGATAGACATTTATTCCATTTGTCCGCTTCGAATGACAGTATTCTATCAAGGAAACACTTGTAGATACAGCCCTTCAGGCAGAGGAAGGCAAACAGATAGACATTGCGTGTGCAAGTGGTGCCTGGAAATGCAAAGTGGTGTGACAGGTAGATCGGGGATGAACCTGTTAAGGTTTTGAAGCAAAGGCAGGCAAATTTCATGTTGTACTGCTCACTGCAGTATGTAAGATGCTGCCTTTTCCTAGATACACTCTTGTATGATGTGTGGATTGTTACTAAAAATCATGTTTTTCATACAGATGGGGGGGGGTCAAAAAATGATGGGCCCCGGATATCACATAAAATAGGTACTGAGTAAAATAGGTGGAGACCCTTAATGAGTATTCAAGGTCCAAAAATCCTTAGATTATCATAAATAGCATAGAACACTATAAAATTATATATAATGCATGATTCTTTTTCTTTTATAAAGCAGAGGAAAAACCCTCAAACAACCCTTGGACTCCAATCAATTGAAGGACTCCATAAGCTAGGTACGTCACTGCTTCAAACACTTACTTGGATTTTAGGAGACATCTGAAACTTATTTGTTTACCAAATACTTAGATAATTAAGTTAATCCATCTCATTGTTCAATTTCTTTTGTAAACTGCAAAGAACTTCACGGTCCTGTGGTATATAAGTAAATTGTAATGTAATGTAATGTCTCGCAAGCCCCTGTGAAGAAATACTTCCTTGCATTACTACCTCTTTTCAGCCTAATGCCATGCCATCTTATTATAGAATTTCCTTCCAACTGAAAAAATACATCCATCTTATTTATTATTCATATCTTAGGTCATTCTCATAGTAATAAAAATGGTCTCCAGCTGATTAAATGCCTGAAGTTATCATTCATTCATTATAATTGGGTAAATAAGGAGTATGGGAGCAAAACAAATTGCCTAATGTACAAAAAAAATTAACATATTTATTTATTTAATTAGTAGAGAGAACCACTTGACCCAGGTGACACACAGAGAAAATGGCAAAGGGAGTCAACGGGTCAGATTTGCTAAGCTTCATTTCTCCCCAGAGACACTATCTATCAGGTCTAGAGTGGTAATTCCCAAACTCTAGACCAGGATCCCAAATAGGATCACTGCTGCTACCCTCATGCTTTGGATAAGTGGGGGAGGGAGAAATGGGTGAGAGAAGAGAGTGTAGTGGGTTCTCAAGGAGCACTGACTTCTCTCTGGGGAGACTCGGGGCACCTAGTTCAAGGGCAGCAGCATTGGTCAGCTAAGACCCACCGCCTTTGGGTTTATAAGGTTCTGGGATGGTACTAGCTAGGACTGGGAGGTCGTTGGCTCCATGGGTCATTTGCTCTGCCACTCACTTCCACTTAAAAATCCAAAGTCCAGTCCAGGGATTGTTCTGAACCAAGAAATTGTACTGAGAATCTTTATGGTGGGTAATAATCCAATCACTGGAGAACTGAATATAAAAATAGTTAAAATACCATTCATATTTCCTCTGCCTTGGAGTAAGGAAACAAATCTTCATATTGGTGTTTCTTCTTAAGCTGAGGACAGCCAATGGTTCTCCATTTTCTCTCCCGTTACCTCTTCCTTGAAGGCAGGTGTCAGGCAGGTTGCAGGCGTTCCTTCCTTGAAGCCTGAACCCTCCTGGGTCCTCTTCTGGTCAGATGTCACGTATTTCTGGTCACTGGACTTAGATGAAGCTGCAAGCACTCAATTCTGTAGAACACTTGCCCTGTTTATTTCAAATTCTGAGGTTATCTACTTACTTATTTTCTTGCAGGATTAGTGGAACTCTTATGCTCTCAGTGTACCTACACAATACAGTACAGTACTGTGAAGTGCAGTGTCCTAAGCAACTCCTATCTTGGTCTGGATCAATGGCTAAAATAGCCAGAGACTCCTTCTCCTAAATGGCAGAATTAAATAAAGACTTCTAACTTTTATGTTGTTTGGCACACTGGCTTTTAGCCAGCTGAAAACAAGAAGTTGGCTATATATACCATTCTGGTTTTCCTCCTATATGAAATCTCCTCCTCTTATTATCTCACTTGTAAGGAGAGCTTTCACCAGTTGTGAAAACTCTGGGTGGCAAAAAGGGTCACAATACTTTAGCAGAGCCACTAGAGATCTCTGCCATCAAGACATGGTCGAACCTTAGAAGTCTCTCCCCTTTCATCATCATCTAGCCCACACCCAGAAAAGACTTTTCATAAGATTCTGTTGTGGTAAATGTACTACTTCTACTATTTATTACTTCTATAGCTCTTCCAGACATAGGCAGCACTGTACATTAAACACACAAGAGACAGTCCCTGCACGAAAGAGCTTACAATCTAATTATGACAGACATACAGGACAAATGGTGAATCTATGTATGTTTAGGTGTGGAGGGCAGGGGCCTACAGAGGGAATGACAAACAGATTTTTGTGCTTTGCAAGTTGGTAAGGTCAGGTGCATGTAAGTTTGTGGGGGTGCTGAATTAGATAATGACACGGGGACAGATTTTCCCCCGTCCCCACAAGTTTTGTCGCTGTCCCTGTACCCTGTCCCATTCTTATAAGCTCTTCCTTAACCGCACAAGCCTCAAGCACTTATGATTTTAAAGTGTTTGAGGCTTGTGCAGATGAGTACAGAGCTTGCAGGAATGGGGTGGGGACAGGAAAAGAACTTGTGGGGATGGGACAGGAAAATGAGTTCCCGCAAGGACAGGGAAAAATTTGTCCCCATGTCATTCTCTATGCTGAATGTGTAGGCATTCCGGTGTAGTCAGAGTTGATGCATAGCTATAAGGCATCTTAGGCAAACATTCAGCTCTGTAACCCCCCCCCCCCCTCCCATTAAGATGTAGACTGCAAAACCTCCCCCCCCCCCAACAATCTTGATCCCCAACACCACCTTGAGCATAAATGGTCTATTTGAAATCTGACCACCTCCCCATGTTGTTTCTTTGCATTTGTATACAGGTCCGTGTGCTTTGCTGCTCTTTGGTGCTCCCAGAAGCTGCTGCCCTAGGCGACTGCCTACTCATGCCTAATGGTTGAGCCAATCCTGGGTTAGTTTTGATGGAGGTGCAATTCGCATGTGTATTTTGTAAAATATGCGGGTCCACACATAGATGACATGCACACATTAACCGCAAGGTCAGTGTGTGTGCTACAGGGGCTGGTTCTGGGAGTCTGCTTAGTGTTACATTTATAAAATCATTAAAATAGAGACCTTTTTGGATGAGTCACATAGGTGCCCTGTAATGAAATCAGGATCCTATTCTGCTTAGGTAGGGTATGTTGGGACCTGTGTCTTGCAGCAGTACAGATGCATCCCCCTGGATATTTTATTTTTTGGGCCCTTGTAAGTTGGTCCTTGGATCTTAGAAGGACCCAAGGCAAAAATGGAAGATTTTTTTGTTCTTCTTGCCATCATTCATATTTGTGGGATGTCAATTCAGGTATCTGGAGGTTTTGTAAGATGGCCCTGGTGCATCTTCCCTTCACCTTTCCCTACCCCCAGTCTGGCATTACTTTGAGCCCCCTCCCTTTCTATTTAAAAAAAAACCAAAAAAACCCCCAAAAAACCCAACCAAAAAACAGTTGTTCCAGAGTGTTTCCTTGGGTCAGCATGTCTTCCCCTTTCTATCTGTGCCTGTCCATCTTTGCTGACAAAACCATTTTTGTTCCTAGGATAATGCCAACCATAGCAACAATTCTGGTGTGCTGCCTATGGCAGGGGCCCCTCCTTGCTTTCCTCCTGTTGCGGTCCACCCGCAATGCTGAAAACTTCCTGTTTTCGTTAGGGTGGACTTCAGCAGAAGGGGGACGCTGCTTCGGCTGCCGGTCCCCTGGGAACAAAAATGGATTTGTCAGCAAGACAGGGAAGGTGAGGGTGATGTTGGATAGGCATGGAGAGAAAAGGAAAGACATGCCAGCCCATGAGGGGGCCACCACATAGCCTTGGGGCTCAGGGCAGCTGCCGTACTTGCCCCCTCCCCCCCAATGTCAGACCTGCCCCTGACCCAGGTATCACTCAGTCACTCACTGATGCTTTTTCTCTGTAATGTCCAAAGTTAAAGAAAACCTGTCAAATAAATGTTTACATGCTGGTGAACTTTGGAAAGAAATAATATGAGAAACAGGTTTTGACCCACTGAAAATTTTCCTTGTACACCGTTCGCTAATTTTGGACAGCTTAGATTAGTAAATACTGGCTGTTCCGAGTTGTAAAAGACATGCAGACATGTGTTATTCTCAAATACATTGCTTTGGAAGTATTTCTAAGCTTTGTGAAGGGCCTCTGAGCAGCTTTTCTATGTGTGCAGTTTTGTGCCAAGGGCATCCAACTTGATTAAACCTGCATCATACTGACAATTAATTACTTGCATCACTCTGGTAGTTAATTAAAATGAAATTGACATTGCACTGTGAAAGACTTGGACTTTTTTGTATGTGTGTTCTCCCTCTCCCCTCCCCCCACTTCCTGATACTGATGCCCACTGGCATTTTATCTATATTACAGAAGGAGTAGTGAATTTGTGGCAGGACCTGCGGAAAAAACGCAGCTCACTCCTATATACTCTTTCTGTATTGTCTGCCTCTTCAATTCCTAACCAGTGGATTCTTGTGATCAAAATCATGCAACGTGGCAAGCAGTGCGTGTGTGAACCAGCTTTTCTCTTGAACTAAAGCTCTCTCAAATTACCCCCCCCCCCCCCACACCTGTTACAAAACTGCGAAAGTGATTTTTAGCGCTGGCTGAAAGCAATAGAAGAAAAACACGGATGTCTCAATCCGTCCTCCTTTTTCTGGAGCCATATAGAAACCTTACATACACAGTAGGAGAGGAGGGAGCGGTTTCTGGTATAAATTGCCCAAAGTTAAGTGCTCAATTTTGTGCATAGATCAAAGACTAATATGCTAAGTAATTGGCTCAATTGGTGATAGCATGGAGTTACTCGTGGATCTGCCTCACACCCTATAACATGTGTGCCTAATTTCCACAGTGGGGCATGGGCAGGTCAGGGGTGTTCCCAGAATTTATCTGTGATGTTATACAGTAAGACTAAGCTAAGTCTTTGTTATATGGGTATATAATATTCACATGATTGAAAAAATGGAACATGAATATACACTTTTCATATATAAAATATAAATTTAACTTATAAACGCGAAAGAAGGTATTAAGAATATAGACCAAAGAAAAGGGGAACTTGTGAGGAATGCTGCCACACTGATCTAATTGATCTTAGCAAGAATCGCTTTAGTATCTTTACAAAAACCAATTGCGGAGGGTGGGGTAAATTTTCCCAATTTTTATAGGTATCATTAAGCCTTTATAATGCGTCAAGGGATGTATTGGATCCTCCCTGAGCCGGATTGGTTATATCTTGAATGGAAAATTATGTCCCCTATGCGACTATCTCATGTACTAAGTATCGGATTACCTAGATATGCTAAGGACAACATAATTTTATTGGATACATAGAGAACTTACAGACATTCCTATAATGAAATCTACTTTGCAGTCCTTATGGTTAAACTCCAAGATTCAAATAGGCGGTGCTGGGATCGCCTGGAAGAATTGGATGCAGGCAGGTATTCGGACATTAGATGATTTATGTCTAATGGAAAACTGCTTGATTTTTCACAGCTGCAACAATCATTTGGCATTTTAAAGTCTCAACAATATAGGTGGTTGCAGTTGAAGCAGGCTATTCACAGTGGGTTCCCTGAATGGAAAACTTTTAAAATTTATTTCAGCTTGCAGATCCTCTGCTACCAGACAGATCTAGTAGGGCATCTGGCCGCCCAGTGGTACAAATTGATTTCTGAATTTTTAAATAAGAAGCCAAAAAATAGTCTTAGAGATATTTGGAGCATTGAGATAAAACAGTATATTTCTGTATCTCATTGGCCACAAATTTGGACTTGGAGGTTGAAATGTACAGCGTCAGCATCTATGAGACAAGCATGGTTATTTTTATTGTATAGGATTTTTTGGACCCCCAGTTCGTTTACAAAAAATAGACAATTCTAAATCTAATAGATGCTGGCATTGTCATATTAATATAGAGACTTTGGATCATCTGTTATATTTTGGTTTCTGGAAGTCAATTTGGGGACAAATAAATCTCATTCTTGAATCATCTATTCCCTTGTCATATGAGGTGATAATATGTGGTACATTACTTCATGTTAAACCTACTTTAGATAAATATAAAAGTCGCCTTTTCATGATCTTGACAGGAATAGCGGTTCAACTGATTACTCATAATTGGAAAAACCATGCTAGGATTAATTTTACTTTTTGGTGGGTAACTGTGTGTACTACGAATAAGTATGAAAGGATGATGGCGGAACGTTTGGGGACCAATAAGTCCTTTAATGATGTATGGAGTCCATTAACTAACTTTATTGCATTATAATTAGGGTTATGTTTCTTTCTTTCTTTCTTTTTCCATTAGAGTCCTTGCTCATCCAGGGAGGGTGGAGGGAAACATATTTTGAGGAGTTAAATTATTTCATTATAATATTGAAATCATATCATATGTATTATTGTTTTAATAATGAAGATAAGAAGGGGAGAAAATGATTGTTTAATGTAATAATTATATAGTTAATAGTATGTTTTTATGCAATTTGTATGATTTACCGTTTGTATTGCACTATCAAAGTTTAAAAATCAATAAAGATTTACAAAAAAAAAAAAAGATCTTATTGATCTGCTTGATCGGGTGGTATTCTGAGGATCCCCGGTGTGCTAAAAAGAAAGTTAAAATGAATGTTTATGGCAGCTTGAGTATTATCAGCGCTAAGTTAGTTGTTTCACTATATTCACTGCGGTGCCTATAAATAATTTGATGTTATAGAGTTCCAACGTTACCATGCCTAATTGCCATTGGTGGATGCGCACACTTGCCCCAGCCTATGGCAGGCATAAATGCTGATCCCCGCTGAGCTCATATTCTATAACAGCCATTCCACACAGACTTTGCGCTTAGTGTGGGTCATCCTGGAGCCTAACTTTGGGTGATCTACACAGAATTCTCAAGCTGCTGTGCAGAATTCTGGCTGATAGCTCTTCTTAATTTCTCTCTCCCTCCCTGGCAAGAAGAGGAGGAAGCACAGGGCTGCACATCAGGCCATGTCCTCCCTCGCTATTGGCCTAGGAGGCAGTGGCGTAGTAAAGGGGGAGGGGGCGGTCCACCCCGAGCGTGGTATTGGTGGGGTCGCTGGCACCCATCCATCTCTCCACCCCCCGCTCCTCTCCAACCTCCCCTGCCACGTATATGCACCCCTTCCCTCGCACCTCTTTAATTTTCCCTGCGCGAGCAGCGTTATAAATTTGCCGCGTGCGTCTGTGTCACCTCTCTCTAATGTCACTGCCGGGCCCTGTGCCTAGGATGTGATGTCAGAGGGATAGCTGACATGACGCGCCTGGAAAATGAAAAAGGTACGGGGTAGGTAAGGGGGAGCGTGCGCACGGCGGGAGGGAGGGGTTGGGATGGAGCAGGAGGTGGAGAAGTGGGCGGGGGAGGGGCGCCACCGTCCCAGGCACCACTTGCTCTCGCTACGCCACTGCTAGAAGGATTAAGCTTCTCTAGCAAAAATGTTAAATGCCTCTCTTTTGTTATATTATTCAATGTCTGCAATCTGTATACCTGTTCCTTAATGCAGTGGTTCCCGACCCTGTCTTGGAGGACCACCAGCCAGTCAGGTTTTCAGGATAGCCCCAATGAATATGCATGGCACTGATTTGTATGCCTGCCACCTCCATGATATGCAAATCTCTCTTATGCATATTCATTAGGGCTGCCTATCACAAAAACCTGACTGGCTGGTGGTTCTCCAGGACAGGGTTGGGAACCACTGCCTTAATGCAGTGCCACATATGAATGTCATGACAGTGTAGCAGATTACGGGGATCCTTTTCAAAAGAGAAATTTTGGTGTTCCTTTCTCTCTGTTTTTATGTATAAATTTTAAGCTGCTTTGACCTTTTACAATGGCAGGATATCAAATGATTAAGAAACATAAAAATGGAGATAAAGTGGCATTTGGACGTTTTTCTTGTTAAAATGTCCAACTCGCTATTTTCGAAACCCATATTTTAGACACTTTTCTAGGCAGTTTGATAGCAGTGCATCTAAATCTCAAGAGGTCATGTTGGGGGCGTGGTGTGGGAGGGACTAGGGAGGGCTTATGATTTGGATGTTTTTCTGCAATAACGGAACACCGAAGAAAACATTCAGGGCAAAAATTGGACATTTTAGGCTTCGACCTGTTTGAATAATGAATAAGTGCCATAAAGGTGCTCAACCTGCTAGATGACCACTGGAGGGATTAAGGCATGGAGCAGGGATGGGTGGACTGGGCAGGACTGGGGGTAGGTCTAGGGGTCCAGATTTTACTGGAGTACAATCTGGCAACCCTATCTAGTGTTTCCTGCAGTAGGCTATAAAGATGAATACCCAAGTCATATCCCAGTCTACCTAGTACACTTCTGGTGAGATGTATGAGCCCTCCAAAACTCACACCTGTAGGCATAAAGGCTATTGTTGTGATGTTCAGATGGGTACAGTAAGTTTTAGAAGGCTTACCATACAATATAAGGGGGTTATGGTGAGATGTGTACCCGGAACCTTTTATGTGAAGTGCCCCATTGCTCTGCTGGGATGTCTGTGTGCCCAGTCTACTAAGAATGCTGGCCCCTCCTACATCCCAATGGCTTGTTTGTGTGTGTGTTTTTCTTTTGGGTTTTATTTTTTTGCAAAATGTTCCAAAACATCTAGCAAATGATCATTTTCAAAACAAAAAATGAGTTGTTTTCTGGTTTGAAAATGGTCATTTTCTGTACTGGACTTTTGGACATTTTTCTCCAAAAGTCCAAAACTGGATTTAGAGATATCATATTGAAAAAGTCCCTCTGAGCATATACTGTACATAAATCTGGCATATAGCAACTGCATATTTCCCATTTGGACACCAGAGGGTAGCATAAGGTTAAATCTACAAGGTAGCGGAAGACACTTCCTCCTTGGTTTCTATGAAGCCCATTTCATTGAGAATAAGAATAATTTTAATTTTGTTTTTTTGTTTGTGTCTGTTATGAAGTGCACATGGAAGATTAATAATCAGAAAAGATTTTTAGGGTTATTTTCAAAACTGAAAAATGTCCCAAAAACCTGAATAACTCGGCACTTTTTACATAGAAATATGATGGCAGCTAAAGGCCAAATGGTCCATCCAGTTTGCCCATCGGCAGTAACCATTATCTCTTCCCCTCTCTAAGAGATCCCATGTGCCTATCCCAGTTGCTAAATGTCCAAGTGCCTATTTTCAAAACAAAAAAGTTAGATGTTTTGCAGGACGTTTTCCCTCCACATCTAACTAATACAGGGGCATGTTAGAGGCATGTTTTGTGTGCATTTTGGAGCGGTTTAGACTTGGACATCTTGCAGCAATAATCAAACCTTTTGCAAGACATCCAGGATGGAACTTGGATGTTTTAGTGTCTAAATGTCAAAAAGTTACCCAAACTGACTAGATGACCACTGAAGGGATTAAGTAGTGACCCCACACACATTCCACCAGTGGCCATAGACCCCCTCCAAGCCCCCAAACATCCAAATTAAACACTATTCCATTTTTAATAGAGTTTTAAACACATCTGGGAAGGGGGGAAAGATATGTTTATTCATATTTATTAGTTATAAGTGATGTTTTATTGTACCAATTGTTGCATTTTTTAATGCACTTTGTGTATGTTTTAAAATGAATAAAGATATAAAAAAAATAATAATACATAACAGTATATACTTGTTTCTAGAATAGTAGCATCTGGTATAGGTAATATGACCATTTATTTTTTCCTCAAAACGGGACAGGACCCCTCCCCCCCCGATCCTCCCTGGATCCTCTCCCGGTTCCCCCCCCCCCCCCGGAACCCGTTAAATATAGTGCAAAATATAGACAGCAGTATAAATTCTCAAAACTGATCACTAAATTGAAAATAAAATCATTTTTCCTACCTTTGTTGTCTGGTGATTTTATGAGTCTCTGGTTGCACTTCCTTCTGACTGTGCATCTAATATTTCTTTCTTTCTGTCTTTCTTTCTCTCTCCCATCCCCCCCTTTCTGTCTTTCTTTCTCTCTCTCAGGCCCCCAAGCCGCCGCCTATTTCTCCAAGCCACCGCCGCACTAACAGATCATCAAGCCTTTCTCACCCCCCCCCCCCGACATCAATTCTGACATCGGGTGGGGGGAGGCTTGTGCAGTTGCTACACGAAGCTGTTCTGTAGTGCGGTAGTGTAGTGGCTTGGAGAAATAGGCTGCGGTAGCGGCCCGTGTTTAGCTTGCCTGTCCCGCTCCTTCTGAAAACGGGGCATTTCAGCATTCCGAAGCTGTGCATGGGGACAACGGGACAGGTGAGCTAAAAACGGGACAGTCCCGTTCAAAATGGGACGTATGGTCACATTAGGTATAGGGCTACCAGATGTCCAGATTTACCCTCTTTTTAGAATGACATGGAGATAGTTTCCTGCGGTTATTTGCAGGGACGGGAACAGTGATGAATTTTTTCACCATTTCATTCTTTACTCTATAGGAGGGATTAGGGAAGTTGCCACCCTTAGCTTTCTTGTCTCCCAAATTCGATTATGTTGAACAGCAGTGCAGTAAGGGAGAGGGCGAGGGCGGAGGTCCACCCCAGATGCCATGTTGGTGAGGATGCCGGCACCCTTCCTCCTCTCCGACCCCGTCTCTTCCCAATCCCATTCCTCCCCTCCACACATGCGCCCCCTTCCTTTCCCCCATACCTCCAGTTTAAATTGTTCACGATGGTCAACAACATGCTCTTTGCGCCCCCTTCAGCAATCCCGCTGTACCTTCTGGGTGCCATACCTAGGAAATTGTTGACTGCTGTGAGCAATAACTTCAACTCGAGGTATGGGGCAGGCGGGATCGGGGTGGCGGAGATGAGGGCAGGGGATGGGCACCACCGCCCCGGGCACCTCTCACCTCTTGCTGCGCACGCTAGCCACTACCGCTTCCTTTTGAGTGGGCGGTATATGTATGGCTAGTGCCTGCTATAGCGCGCGCTAATCCAGTGCGTGCGTTAAAAACGCTAGCGCACCTTTGTAAAAGGAGCCCCATATGTTGAAAGATAATTTAATGACAACAGACAACTTAAAGTAATGCCTGATGTGGCCACGTTTCACCTAAAAATACGCTGCATCAGGTAGTTACAACTGTCAAATGAACATATGATATAAATCAAATTAGAAAACAATAATAAATAAATATCAAATAAAAAGGTTCAAATCATATTCAGTATAAATAAATGCATACATAAATACAGTTCCGGGCTGGAGATTTTGGGACCTTACATCCCAAAGCAGTGTGGGATTTGTAGTGCCTGGTTCTGCCCATTGCAATTGGTGCTGCAAATCCCATAATGCACCAGGATGCTATGGTCAGAAATCTAGGACTGCTCAAAATCTCTAGCCTGGAACTGGGTAACAGCATCTCTGGAATAAACAGTTATATTCAATTCAACATAGCTTTACCTTGAATGTAAACTTGGGGAGCCCCTCTTCCAATCCCATCCCCCCAAATCAAAATTTTCTTCATCAGAGAAAACTCATGAAATAGGGCCATGTTCTGCTA
The DNA here is from genome assembly GCF_902459505.1 of Geotrypetes seraphini. NCBI lineage: Eukaryota > Metazoa > Chordata > Amphibia > Gymnophiona > Dermophiidae > Geotrypetes > Geotrypetes seraphini. The sequence continues at coordinate 344,703,109 of NC_047086.1, read as the reverse complement.
TCATGAGGGATAGCCCTTTCCAGAAAAATAAGTATGCCTGGCAGAACAGCAGTTACTTTACTGTACTTACTTGTCAGTCACTAATTACCTTTAATTAATTCCTTTTTATGCCTGTCACAGACTAATGAGATAACTCTTTGACCTCCATTTATCCCTAAAGGCAGGTCAGAACTACACCAGTGAAAAGTATCTGGAGGCCATCAAATCAGGAAGATGATAATTACAATGATAAGCTGCCGGGTGATGTTAAACCTGTCTTCTGATTGATTGGCATTGTAAATGACCTTTCTCGAAGTAACATCTCCAAATGGATTAATTTTGTATATCAAACAATCAAAAAAAAATTACACTGTAAGACTAGTCAAAAAGTCAACATCAAAACTAAGGCGATTCACATCATAAGTATTAAAAATACCAAAAGGTCCCCAATACTTGTATATATTATGAGGTATCATATCAATGTACTGAACATATTATTTAATCATTATTCAGCCTGAGTTTTAATCATGCACCTCATATAATTCGAAACGTGCGCCAGTCATCAAGCAAGAGCAAATTTTGCACATACCGTGACAGGAGTGAACCTCATCTCCACAGTATACATATTGAGATCTTTAAGTCTGTCCCCATACATGAAGACCATGTACCATTTTAGTAGCCTTCCTCCGGACCAACTCCATCCTTTTTATATCTTTTTAAAGTTGTGGTTTCCGGAAATGTACACAATATTCTAAATGAAATCTCACCAGAGTCTTATATAGGGACATTAATACCTCCTTTTTCCTACTGGCCATACCTCTTCCTATGCACCCTAGCATCCTTCTAGCTTTTACCGTCACCTTTTCAATCTGTGTGGCCACCTTAAGATCATCACATACAGTCACACCCAAGTCCTGTTCTTCTGTTGTGCACATAAGCTCTTCACCCCCTAAACCAGTGTTCTTCAACATTTTTACACCTCTGGACCGGCAGAAATAAAATAATTATTTTGTGGACCGGCATCGGTCCGTGAAACCGGCGGTTGAAGAACACCGGGCTAAGTTGTGGGCCACACCCTGCCCATCTCTACCCAATCTCCACCCTAGACCCCACCCCCATAATAGTACTAATTGTAACACTATTTTTTTTTTCATTCATTATTAAATCTTTTAGCTTGCCTAATTACCTCTTGACTCCCTTTCTACAGAGGGGGAGGACATTTAGCACTGCTAGTAATCACAGTTTTGTACAGTGTGTCCCTGCCAAAGAGCTTAGTCTAAGCGAGTATCTGAGCAACAGGCAAAAGTATCTGAGCAACAGGCAAGCGTCTTATTCATAGATACACACAATATACCGTATTTTCACGTAGATAACGCACACCCGTGTAAAACGCGCACACGGGTATAGCACGCGAAAAACACAAATTTATGTACAGAAATTTTTATATACCGCGCACACCCCTATACCGCGCATGCTGCCCGACTCTCCTTTCGCCCGCCCCGACTCTCCTCTGGCCACTCCGACTCTCCTTTCGCCCGCCCCGACTCTCCTCTCCCCCTTGAAGTCCTGTCCCCACCCTGAAAGCCTGATGCCCCCCCCCGACGTCCGATTCACCCCCCCGCAGGACCGCTCGCACGCACCCGCACCCCCACCCCGAAAGACCGCTCACACGCACTCCCACCCGCACCCGCACCCCCACCCTGAAGGACCGCTCGCACCCCCACAGCCTCCCGACCCTCCCATCATGTTGAAGCTCCTACCGGTGTCCTGCTGCTTCCTCTTGGCAGTCCCGACTCCCCGACACGATCGGGGCAAGAGGGAGCTCAAGCCCTCTTGCCCCAGCCAACAGCAGCACCCCCGACACGATCGGGGCAAGAGGGAGCTCAAGCCCTCTTGCTCCCTCGACTCCCCGACACGATCGGGGCAAAAGGGAGCCCAAGCCCTCTTGCCCCGCCGACTCCCCAACTCCCCGACAATATCGGGCCAGGAGGGAGCCCAAGTCCTCCTGGCCCTGGCAACCCCCCCCCCCGCTAGTTGTTCGGGCCAGGAGGGAGCCCAAACCCTCCTGGCCATGGCGACCCCCTACCCCCACCCCGCACTACATTACGGGCAGGAGGGATCCCAGGCCCTCCTGCCCTCGACGCAAACCCCCCTCCCCCCAATGACCGCCCCCCCCAAGAATCTCCGACCGCCCCCCAAGCCAACCCGCGACCCCCCTGGCTGACCCCCACGACACCCCTACCCCCCTTCCCCGTACCTTTGTGTAGTTGGCCGGACAGACGGGAGCCAAACCCGCCTGTCCGGCAGGCAGCCAACGACGGAATTAGGCCGGATTGGCCCATCCGTCCCAAAGCTCTGCCTACTGGTGGGGCCTAAGGCGCCTGGGCCAATCAGAATAGGCACGGGAGCCTTAGGTCCCTCCTGGGGGCGGGGCCTTGGGCACATGGTCGGGTTGGGCCCATGTGCCTCAGGCACCACCCCAGGTGGGACCTAAGGCTCCCGGGCCTATTCTGATTGGCCCAGGCGCCTTAGGCCCCACCAGTAGGCGGAGCTTTGGGACGGATGGGCCAATCCGGCCTCATTCTGTCGTTGGCTGCCTGCTGGACAGGCGAGTTTGACTCCCGTCTGTCCGGCCAACTACACAAAGGTACGGGGAAGGGGGATGGGGGTCGGCTAGGGGGGTCGCAGGTCGGCTGGGGGAGCGGTCGGAGGTTCTTGGGGGGGGCGGTCGTTGGGGGGAGGGGGGTTTGCATCGAGGGCAGGAGGGCCTGGGATCCCTCCTGCCTGTAATGTAGTGCGGGGTGGGGGTAGGGGGTCGCCGTGGCCAAGAGGGTTTGGGCTCCCTCCTGGCCCGAACAACTAGCGGGGGGGGGGGGGTCGCCAGGGCCAGGAGGACTTGGGCTCCCTCCTGGCCCGATATTGTCGGGGAGTTGGGGAGTCGGCAGGGCAAGAGGGCTTGGGCTCCCTTTTGCCCCGATCGTGTCGGGGGTGCTGCTGTTGGCTGGGGCAAGAGGGCTTGAGCTCCCTCTTGCCCCGATCGTGTCGGGTGTCGGGACCGCCAAGAAGAAGCAGCAGGACACCGGTAGGAGCTTCTACATGATGGGGGGGGGGGTCGGGAGGCTGTGGGGGTGCGAGCGGTCCTTCAGGGTGGGGGTGCGGGTGCGGGTGGGAGTGCGTGCGAGCGGTCCTTCGGGGGGGGGGTGCGGGTGCGTGCGAGCGGTCTTCGGGGTGGGGGTGCGAGTGGTCCTGCGGGGGGGGGTGAATCGGACATCGAGGGGGGGGAACTATGTAAAAAAATTTTGTACAACGCGCTCACGCGTATAACACGCAAGGGTATGCGCGGTACGTAAAAACCACGTATAACGCGCGCGTTATATGCGAGAAAATACGGTAATCTTATTAACAACACATAATGGTTAACCACAAAACTAAACTACACAAAGCACACTGACAGCAGATGTAAATTCTCAAAATTGACATAATTCAATCACAAAATTCAAAAATAAAATAATTCCCCCCTACCTTTGTTGTCTCCCTCCCTCCATGCTATGCCTTACCTTCTAGCCTGCTCTCGCCTGGCTATTTTATGTCGCTCCCGGTGTTATATTCAGGCCTGCTCCCTCTTCCTCACTGATGCAGTGCACAAAGTTGCGGACAGCAGATCCTTGTGCATCCCGCGCCTCATCTGGAAGCCTTCCCTCTGACATTGCAACGTCAGAAAGAAGGCTTCCGGTTCAGGCGCAGGACGCACGTAGGAGCCACTGCCCGTGGCTTTGTGCACTGAATCAGTGAGGAAGAGGGAGCTGGCTCGAAGATAACGCCGCATCGATTGCACTGTGGACCAGCGGTTGAAGAACGTTGTTTTGGGCCTGAGGAAATTTCTGTGGACCAGCACCTGTCCATGGACCGGTCGTTGAAGAACACTGCCCTAAACTGTACCTTTACTTCAGGTTTTTGCAGCCCAAATGCATAACCTTGCCTTTCATAGCATTAAATTTTAGCTGCCAAATTTCAGACCTTTCTTCAAGCTTCGTTAGGTCTTTCCTCATGTTATTCACACACCATCCGGGGTGTCTACTCTATTGCAGATTTTGGTATCATCCGCAAAGAGGCAAATCTTACCTGATAGCCCTTCAGCAATATCATTTATAAAAATGTTAAAAAAAACAGGTCCAAGAACAGAACCTTGAGGCACACCACTGGTAACATCCATTTCTTCCATTGACCACTACCCTCTGTTGTCTTCCACTCAACCAGTTCCTGACCTAGCCTGTCACTTTGGAGCCCATCCCAAGGAAACTCAATTTATTAAATGTCTGTGTGGAACACCATCAAAGGCTTTGCTAAAATCTAAATACACCACATCTAGTGCAGTGCTTCCATTCAATTCTCTGGTCACCCAATCAAAGAAATTGATCAGATTTGTTTGACAAAAGACCTACCTGTAGTGAATCCATGTTGCCTATCTCTAGTGAAGCCATCTAGGAATCCATGTCCTGTAATACAAAGGATTCCAGAAACTTTATCATTCTCTATTTTAAAAGCATTTCCATTAATTTTCTTACCACAGAAGTCAGACTTATCAGCCTGCAATTCCCTACTTCTTCCTTGCTTCCACTTTTGTGGAGAGGGACCACATTTGCCCTTCTCCAGTCCTCCAGTACCACTCCCAATTCTAGAGAAGCATTGAAAAGGTCAGTCAGCAGAGCCTCCAGAATTTCCCTAAGTTCCTTCAGCACCCTTGGATGTACACCATCCGGCCCTATCGCTTTGTCTACCTTTAATTTATCTAGTTCCTCATGAACACATCCCTCTGAAACTCGATCAGGGCCTACCACTCCTCCATCCCTATTCGCGTTTGTCTTAAGTGGTCTCGCTCCCGGCTCTTCAGCCATGAACACAGTACAGAAATATTTGTTAAGCAATTCAGCCTTTTCTTTATCAGCTTCTACGTATTTCTTCCCATTACATAAGTTATAGCTTATCAGTAAGGGTTATGACTTTACCAAATTACAAGGTTACGAGATCACAAAATTACATAAGGATAATCTTCAAACGTTGCATTCGGTTACAGGTTGTCCTGCTTACGGTATGACTTGAGAATCAAGTGGAGGATGCAATTTAGGTGAGTAGCAAGAGGAGACTGTCTAATTTACAAGCCTGGCATGTGAGACATATGCTTTGGCCACCATGTTTCCCGGTGTGCGGGCATCGTTTATACATAAATGATCAACATCTTCTAGTCACGGTCTGTGGAGTATTCCGCAGAGGTAAGTGTGGAGTGAGGATAGGGAAGGTTTGAGGTTAAGGGATAAGGCTAGGTAAAGAAGTAGGTTTTTATAGCTTTCAAGTCAAATATCTTAGACCCCAATGTCTTTGTTGTCTGGGGTCTATATATACATATTGTATGTATTTATTAGTGGACTAGTGACTAATCCTTATACTATGGCCCTCTTTTACTAAGCCCTGGTAGAGGTTTCTACAGCAGCCCAGAGAACTATATGCTCCGGCACTGCTCTGATGCTCATAGAATCCCCATGAGCGTTGGAGTACTGTCGGAGAGTTTAGCGTTCTGGGCCTTTGGAGAGCCTGACTTCACTTCTTTGAAGGTATGAATCAACATGTGGATAACAGCAAGCCAGTTGATACCTAGATTTCCAGAAGGTTTTGACAAAGTTCCTCATGAGAGGCTCCTGAGAAAATGAAAGAGCCATGAGATATGAAGCAATGTTCAATTGAGGATTAAGAACTGGTTATCAGACAGAAGACAGAGGGTAGGGTTGAATCGCCATTCTTCTCAGTGGAGGAGAGTAAATAGTGGTGGGCTGCACGGATCTGTGCTGGGACTGGTGCTATTTAACTTACTTAGAGAAAACAACAACAACAAAAAAACCCTCTATGGAGTGACAATGTTCCTAAATAGACTTTATTTGAAAGTGTCAAAGTTCCAAAGGTACACTGAAATCATCCACATAAAATAATTCCATCCACATAAAAATAAATCATCCACATAAGAGCCTTAAAGGACCTAGTCCGCTAGGGATACAGGACCCAAATGCAAGCAGTGTCTCACTTCCGGCTCACCACACAATTGTTTCCCACGTACTCACCTTTATAGGACCCCCAGGGACCCCTGAAGAAGACTTTTTGTCGAAACGCGGACCGTGTTGGGTCCTGTATCCCTAGCGGACTAGGTCTTTAAAGCTCTTATGTGGATGATTTATTTTTATGTGGATGGAATTATTTTATGTGGATGGAATTATTTTATGTGGATGATTTCAGTGTACCTTTGGAACTTTGACACTTTCAAATAAAGTCCATTTAGGAACATCGTCACTCCACAGAGTTTTTTTTTTTGTTTTCTCTGGATTTTCTTCTTTGTGGATATTTTGGGGTCAATTCCTTTTGTTTTATGCTTGTTGCTTTTTATTTAACTTACTTATAAATGATCTGGAAATTGGAACTATGAGCGAGGTGATTAAATTTGCAGATGACACTAAACTGTTCAAAGCTGGTAAAACACATGAAGACTGTGAAAATGCAGGAAGACCTTAGGAAATTGGAAGACCGGGTGTCCAAATGGCAGATGAAATTCAATGTGGACAAATGCAAAGTGATGCACATTGAGAAGAATAATCCAAATCATAGTTATCGGATGCTAGGGACAACCTTGGGGGTCAGCACTCAAGAAAAGGATCAGGGTGTCTTTTTAGACAGTACGCTAAAGCCTTCTGCCCAATGTGTGGCGGCGGCCAAGAAGGCAAACAGGATGCTAGGAATTGTTAGAAAAGGGATGGTTAACAAGACTAAAAATGTTATCATGCCTCTGCATCGCTCAATGGTGCGACCTCATCTTGAGTATTGCGTTCAGTTCTGGTCTCCTTATCTCAAAAAAGATATAGTGGCACTAGAAAAAGTTCAAAGAAGAGCGACCAAGATTATAAAGGGGATGGAGCTCCTCTCGTATGAGGAAAGACTAGAAAGGTTAGGGCTCTTCAGCTTGGAAAAGAGAGAGCTGAGTGGAGAAATGATTGAAGTCTACAAAATCCTGAGTGGATCGAGTTTTTATCGCATCAAGATTTACAAAGACTAGGGGACACTCGATGAAGTTACAGAATAATACTTTTAAAACCAATAGGAGGAAATATTTTTTCACGCAGAGAATAGTCAACCTCTGGAATACTTTGCCAGAGGATGTGGTAAGAGCGGTTAATGTAGCTGGTTTTAGAAAAGGTTTAGACAAATTCCTGGAGGAAAAGTCCATAGTCTCCTGTTGAGACAGACATGGGAAGGTAGCATGGAATGCTGCTACTATTTGGGTTTTTGCCAGGTATTTGTGACTTGGATTGGCCTTCACGAACACAGGATACTGAGCTTGATGGACCATTGGTCTGACCCAGTAAGGCTATTCTTATGTTCTTAATGTGGGAATAATACTGCTAAACTTATTTCACAGTACTTTATCCATTGCAGCTCTAAAGCAAAGGGCACAGTGGCTTAATGTAAAACAAAACAGCACAAGGAAACAATACATTTTTCAATGGTACAAAACAGGTCTCAGAGAGATAACCTCCCCACACTTCCCGCCTTTATCTTAATAGCACCCAAAAGCCTGGAAGAACAACTAGGCCTTCATAGATTTCCTACACAATAGCAAGTTCAGTTCCTGGCATATTTCCAAGGGCACAGAATTCCAGAGTTCATGTGCATGAAAACTAAAAGTCTATTTTTATTAATGCCACTTCAGTTTGTCCTAACATGGTAGCAAGAGAGGAGCAGGGGAAAAGGTCATGAAGAAATAGGGAAGATTTTATTACAAGAGGGAGTTTATTCTAAAGCAGGGGGGTTGCAGCCCAAACCTTGGGACACACACAGCCAGTCTAGCTTTCCCAATAACCGCAATGAATAGGTGTGAGATAGGTCTGCTTGTAACAGAGGCAGTGTATGCAAAGCCATCTCATGTATACCCATTGTGAATACCTTGTACATGTGTCTGGATGGGGGGTGTCCTGGGGACCAGGCTACTTAACTGAGAACAGCTTTAATCTACAGCAGGGGTGTCCAAACTTTTGGTTTCTCTGGGCCGCATTGGCTGAAAAAAAATCTTCTGGGGCCGCACAAATGCACAAGCACTGCAGCAAGACAGAGGAGGGAGCCAGCAAGACGGTAAACACATGGGGTCTGCAGAGGAAAACACTGCATCGTCCTCGACCGGGGCCACACAAAATACTTCACGGAGCCACAGGTTGGACACCCCTGATCTACAGTGTTCCCCCGCAAATTAGCGGTTTGCGAATTGCGGACTCACTCATTCGTGGTCTGCCCCGACCGCTTCTTCCTATAGTAAAGTCGGGCTACACCAATCAGGAGCTACGTGTCAAAGCAGCTCCTGATTGGTGTAGCCCGACTTTACTACAGGATGAGGTGGTCGGAGCAGACCGCAAATGATTTTCTTCACCCGCCGGCGCTCCAGCTTCCTTCTCCTGCCTCCCCTGCCTTTTGACAGGAACGCGGTTTTTTGAAATTCATTGGGGTTCCTGGAACGGAACCCCCCGTGAATTTCGGGGGAGTACTGTATTTTTATGTTTCATGGTAAATTTTTTTTAAAAAGTAACTCACGGTTGTTCTAAAGCAAAAGGAAATGGTAATGAAAAAGCTGCAGGGTAGAGCCCCTTTGCTTCCTAGCAGCACTCAGACCCCTCCTCCTCCCTCTGTCCCCCTCACTCCTTCCCTTTACCCCCCCCCCCCCTTCACTTTCCCCGAATCTCTTTAATTTTCCCAGCAGTATCACGAATTTGCTGCCCACTTCGTGTTGGCTCTCTCTCTGACGTCACTTCCTAGACACGGGACCTGTCACATATTTTAAAAGAGGCAGGAAAAGAAGGTTCTTTGATACTAATATTTTGAAGTTCTCCCTAAAGTACGTTCTCCTCTCTTTTTCTTCTTTTTTATATGTCTCTGTCATATAAGTACATATTTTTCTTAGGTACTATAGATTGTGAGCCCATTTGGGACAGAGAGGGGACTTCAAAGTACCTAATTAGATTATAACTCGATTTGATTGTTTGTAAACTGCTTCAAAGCCTGCGTGGCGATTTAGCGATATATAAACTCTGTATTAAATTGAATTAATTATGTAATATGAGTGAGCCAAGTATAGTATTTTATCAAAGCCATTGTGACATCACTGATGAAGTTGGCTCTTCCATTGGTTGAATGAGGCATTATGACATCACAATAAACTGAATGCTTCACCCTAAAGCTGGGTTAGGTATCAATATGGTTCCTGTGTAGTAGGTAACTATCCTGAGGAGGAGAGTCACAGCTCCACTTCTGAGTCCGAGGTAAGTGGTCACTTTGCTAACAATACCAAGCCCGAGGTAAGTACTCACATTGCAAATAATTCTGAGTCCGTAATAAATGCTCACATTGCAAACAATTCATTAGGGGGCAAAATAACTCGGAAGGGAAACTCCCCACAGGGTCCTAGCAATCACAAGGCATGGAGAGCTATGTATGTCAATGCACACAGTTTAGGCAATAAAATCCTGGAACTGGAGACCGAGATAATAAATGCTTAGATGTGGTGGCGATTTCCGAAAGTTGGTTCACGGACTCTCATGGGTGGGACATGGCTATACCGGGTTACAACCTACTTCGTCGTGACAGAGAGGGCAAGTTAGGAGGAGGGGTAGCGCTATACACTAGGGAGGACATTAAAACTACAAGAATCACGGAGGTCAAGTACTCCGGAGAATCCCTCTGGGTAAACCTAGCCAGAGGCAAAGAGAAGTGTCTGTATCTTGGTGTAATTTACAGACCACCAAGACAGCTAGAAAACAAAGACATAGAATTAATCCATGACATAGAGAATATCACTTTAAGGGAGGACACTGTACTGCTAGGGGACTTCAACATGCCGGATGCAGATTGGAACACGCTCACAGCGACAACCAGCGCCAGCAGAAGGCTATTATCCACCATTAAAGGAGCACAACTCAAACAACTGGTATCAGAGCCCACTAGGGCACAGGCGATATTGGACCTGGTACTCACCAACGGAGAAAGCGTATCGGAGGTCTCGGTAGGCGATAAGTTAGCCTTCAATGACCACAACATGGTATGGTTCAACCTCAAGAAAGATTTCACTAGATCGAGCACGACTACAAGAGTACTCAACTTTCAAGGCGCTGACTTCAAATGCATGGGAGATTTCGTCCATCACGCAATACAAATCCAACCTGTGGCCAATAATGTGGAGGATATGTGGTCAACCTTGAGATCTACCTTACATGTAGCAATGAACCGATACATAAAATCAGCAAGCAAACGGCGAAGAAACAATAGACCCCAATGGTTCACTGCAGAGATCTCAGACCTCGTTAAAGAAAAGAAATCAGCATTCATTTCCTACAAACAGTCAGAGACAAGGGAGGCTAAATTGGAATACATGGCCAAATCTACAGCGGTGAAAGCGGCAGTCAGAGAGGCCAAGCATCAAGCTAAGGTAAACCTAGCAAGGAACATCAAGAAGGGCGACAAATCCTTCTTCAGGTATATTAGTGACAGAAAAAGAAACACTGATGGTATAGTGCGCCTTAGGAAATCAGATGGGAAGTATGTAGAATCAGATTCAGACAAAGCCGAACTACTAAATGAATATTTTTGCTCGGTTTTCACCTGCGAGGCACCGGGGTCCGGTCCACAGTTGCAGGCAAAGCAAAATTCAGAAGACCCGTTTCGGGATTTTGAGTTTACTTCCGGAGACGTCTACGACGAATTATCAAGACTCAAGGTGAACAAAGCAATGGGGCTGGACAATCTGCATCCCAGGGTGCTTAGTGAGCTCAGGGACGTCCTAGCGGAACCGTTATCAGTACTCTTCAATCTGTCCCTTAGCACGGGAATAGTGCCATTGGACTGGAAAACAGCTAATGTCGTTCCTCTGCACAAAAAGGGTTGCAGGACAGAGCCTGCGAATTACAGACCGGTGAGTCTCACATTGGTAGTGAGTAAACTCATGGAAACACTCATCAAACGCAAATTAGACATGATACTAGACGAGGAGGAACTACGCAATCCCCACCAACATGGATTCACCAAGGGTAGGTCCTGTCAATCCAATCTCATCAGTTTCTTTGACTGGGTAACAAGGAAACTAGATATGGGAGAATCCCTGGACGTCGTGAACTTGGACTTCAGCAAAGCCTTTGATAGCATCCCCCACCGCAGGCTATTAAGCAAGATGAAGTCGATGGGATTAGGTGAAACACTTACAGCATGGATTCACGATTGGCTGAGTGGAAGACTTCAGAGGGTGGTGGTTAATGGTACCATCTCTAAAACGTCGGAGGTGACCATTGGGGTGCCGCAGGGCTCGGTCTTGGGCCCGATCCTTTTCAACATATTCGTAAGAGACATGACTCAGGGGCTTCAAGACGCAAGACCTGGTTTTATTGGAGCTTTGGTCCTCGACCTGGCAGCTTAGCTTCAATGCTAACAAATGCAAGGTCATGCACCTGGACAACAATAATCCGTGCAGAACGTACACATTAAATGGTGAAACCTTAGCAAAGACTACAGCAGAACGGGATTTGGGGGTGATCATCAGTGAAGACATGAAAACGGCCAATCAAGTGGAGAAGGCCTCATCCAGGGCTAGGCAAATGCTGGGTTGTATCCGGAGAAGCTTTGTTAGTCGGAAGCCCGACGTCCTAATGCCCTTGTACAGAACCATGGTGAGGCCTCATCTGGAGTACTGCGTACAATTCTGGAGGCCACATTACCGTAAAGATGTGCTGAGAGTCGAGTCGGTACAGCGAATGGCCACCAGGATGGTCTCGGGGCTTAAAGATCTATCATACGAAGAAAGGCTGAAAGAATTGCAGCTATACTCTCTCGAAGAACGTAGGGAGAGAGGAGACATGATTGAGACGTTTAAGTATGTCACTGGTCGTATCGAGGAAGAAGATGATATTTTCCTTCTTAGGGGACCCTCCGCCACAAGAGGACACCCGCTGAAAATAAAGGGCGGGAAGTTTCATGGCGACACCAGGAAATACTTCTTCACCGAGAGAGTGGTTGACAGCTGGAATAAGCTCCCAGTGCAGGTGATCGAGGCCAGCAGTGTGCCGGATTTCAAGATCAGATGGGATGCTCATGTCGGATCTCTACGAGGGAAAGGTCATCAGAGAGCGATTAAATAGGGGGGTGGGTCAGTGGTGTGGGCAGACTCGATGGGCCTCGGCCTTTTTCTGCCGTCACTTTCTATGTTTCTATGTTTCTATGTAAGACATATTATTTTGCCACTAACTCATGCTATATTTTTTTTTTACAGATGCCATTTTATGCAATGAAACCTAGTCACTAATAACTGTAAAATAATACTTCTTAACAGCAGTCCTTGTTGATTACTTCCCCCCTTGGTAGCAACTACACATGGAGGTTTGTAAAATGAGGCAGCTTCATTTGGAAGCTGCGAGGTCCACGCCATTCATTTTTTCAACTTGTATATTTGTAAAATGGCTGCTTCCCCTACATATGCCAGCGAATACATGTGCACACCTGCAAGTGCATTAGAAATGGTTGAATGTTATCAGATCCTTTTCTAAAATACCATCATAACTGAGCATGTCCTGACCTGGACATCTCAATTCTGATCTCTGTCTTCTGTGCAAAATGGGACTCCATCTATATAGTGTCTGAAAATACACAGATCTGGAGTTATATGTTTCCTGGCTGCCAGTTAATATACAACTCCATTCTGAAGAGCAGGCCCAGTAATAATTATTCTTATCGGCTGCAGAGTCACTTTTCTGAAATGAAGCTCTGTAACTCCAAATTCTTGAGGCAGTCGGGCGTTGTAGTGCTTGCGAGTCAGATATGGTTACATAAGAAAAGAGAGATTGGAAGAGTCTTTCTACTGAGAGGAGATGGGCAGGTACTAGAGGATAAGGTTTGGAAATGCTATTTCCTGTTATTTTTTCCAGGCAGAAGCTATGATTAACTCCCTCATTATTTCACTTCTTATCCTGGGAGGACAGTATTAGGTTGCAGGAGGGCAACAGGATGTTTGTGGAACTACTCAAAAGTGCCTTTACTACAGCAATGAGCCAAACAGTCATGCCAATAACATTCTGGGTTAAAAATAGGGAGGCAGGATTTTCTTTAATTTATTTTAATGCACTCTTCAGGTATTTGGCAATTGTTGTCTTGTCTAGAGAACATGGCAGCCATTTTGAAGTGGCCTCCAACATGGGCAGGAGGATGTTGGCATCACTGCTGCCCATTGACCACTGGATCACCAGAGATTCATAAAGGTAGGTTGGGGGAGAGGGGCGGTAGAAAGGCTGGGTTGGGGGTGGGGGAAGAATTGGTCCATTCCAGGAGTGGGAGAGAGGATCAGGGCCTGGGCAATAGTATCAAAGTGCCTAAAATCTAGGGTGCCTGCAGTTATGTCACTGATAGGACCTGGTGTAACAGGTGCTTAAATGTGACAAGGTTGTATGTAACTTACACTATTCTGTATGTAAGTTGGCACATAAATGGTAGCACCGTTAAATGCCCCTTCCATGCTCCGCCTATGTGAACACTCCCTTACATTTACACATTCTGCCACTTGTGTGTGCCCTTAACAGAATAGCACTTTGCTGCCACTTATTCTGGAAAGTGTGAGTATTCTGTACATTTACCTGTGCAAGCAGTGTTAAATGGGAGCGTCTAGTTATAAAGTTTCCCCAATAAGCCTGACTGAAATCAGTGGTTTTGATTCAGGCTGAAACCGAAACCAAATCCGTAGCTGAACTCTACGTCTTGGTTTTGGCTGGAACCGTAACTGAAACTATGGCCCTGCTGCCACCACTACTGCAGACCAGTCTTCCCCTACCCCCCTGACAGAAAACATGTCTGCCCCCCAGATCACCCACTACTCTACCCTTCATACCCTCCCCCCCCCTCCCCCCATTGGTAGGTCCTCCCCAGGCCTATCTTGTAAAGGCCCTGGTGGTGTAGTGGTGTCTTCAGGATAGGAACATCCCGAATTGCTCCTGCCTCATCTGTGGCACTGAAATAAATGGTAGCTGTGTCTTCCTGTGGCAGCCTTCCAACTGCCATTTTGGAATTAGGAATGGCATAAGCCGGAGCAAGTTGCTGCTGCTCATGCCATTCTTAATTCCAAAATGGTGGCTGCAGATTCCTAAGGCAGCCTCGTGAGGTTGTCACAAGACATCATGGCTACTATTTGTTTAGTCCAGTGGAAGGAGGCAGAGCCAATGTGAGATGTTCCTGCCCCTAAGATACCACTACACCCCCCAGGGCCTTTATAAGGTAGGTCCAGGGAGTGCCTACTGAGAAGGAAGGAGGGAGGAATGGTGGGCAGCCAAGGGAGGACATACTGTCTACCAGAGGGTTGGGGGGAGGCAGGGCTACAGATTAAGGTTTCTGCTGAAACCCGAACCCAGATTTTGGGTCAGCTTTGGTGCCGAATCCAAAACCAAAACCTAAATTCAATCGGCCTCTGGTTCCAACTCTCACATACCTCCTAACTCTTTTAATTTATCAATTTTAAATCCTCAATATGTACTGAAATGTTTATTTACTTACCCCCTCTTTTACGAAACTGCGATAGCAGTTTCTAGTGCGGGAAGCTGCGCTGAATGACCCGCACTGCTCCCAACGCTCATAGGAACTCAATGAGCGTTGGGAGCAGCAAGTTCCATTCAGCAGCTCCCCGTGCTTTTGCTATCACAGTTTCGTAAGTGGAGGCCTTAATTTTGATTTACTTATCTTCACCCTGCTGTTGCTCTTGTTTATATAAAGGACAATACTATAAACCAGGAGCTCACATTTATAGTACGTGTGCATTACGCATGCATTTAAATGCGCAAAATAATATGTCACAGACTCACTCAGAGCACAGATTAATTAAATAGGTAAAACAAAATAGCACCACCTCTGAATCTAAATTAAATAGACCCATTGATCAATTTTTCAAACATTTCACTTTGGTGTTAAGATGACGTTTTCAGGTTTAGCCTTTGAGGAATTATAGCTTGAAAGTTACCTCTCAAGGAATTTCACCTAATTCTTCATTAGGTCAACACATTTTTTTAACAGATTATACAAAATTAGAAACTTTTTAGTTTTTTATAGTTTAAAAAAAAAAAGACTTATCTTCACTTTAGCACAGGGGTAGGGAACTCCGGTCCTCGAGAGCCGTATTCCAGTCGGGATTTCAGGTTTCCCCCAATGAATATGCATGAGATCTATTTGCATGCACTGCTTTCAATGCATATTCATTGGAGAAATCCTGAAAACCCAACTGGAATACAGCTCTCGAGGACCGGAGTTCCCTACCCCTGCTTTAGCATGTAAGGTAGGGATCCAGAATCGTGCTGAGCCACTAACAAGTCAGAAGGTTTTTGGGGGAGTTGTTTTTTTTTAACTTCCTGGAAGTATCCACCGGATACTTATGCCTCTTAAGGTGAAATGCTGTGGCAGAGACATTTAGCCAGGCGGTTCAGATTGTGATTGTTTTTGTTATGATGTAACCCTTATAATGAGAGTGAGTTCAGAGATATGCAGCTGACTACCCCGAATGCTGATGCAAGAACACAAAAACATAAGAATTGCCCAAAATCGCCCACCTCGAACAGTAGCAAAAAGCAGGGAAAAAGGCATGTGCGGAGCCATCCATCGGCATCACACCCTTCCTTTTGTTAGTACTCATAACTTAGGGATGTGTTAAGAGCCTGAGATGACAACTCTGTTATATTAACACAACATGATATTGTAATTGCTTGGTTGCATCAGAGAAGGGCAATGAGCCATTTACTCAACCACAGCAAATGCACAGTGTTCCAGGAGTTAACTTTTTCAGCCCCCTAACCCCCCTCCCCCCCCAGGCACATTCACTTCTTAGACCTAACCTTTCTGGTAGGGCAAGCACCAGTTATTTGCATGCTGACTGTATTCCTGTGGGACTACAGCTGAGAGTTTCTACTGAAACGCTGAGTCGGCTCTTTCACATTCAAAGAGCAGGGAGAGGGAAGTCACTATGCAGAACAAGTTAGCTTTTGTAATTACTCTTCTTGTAAATTGTGCAGGGAGTCAGTGGAAGCAAACTCAACCAACACGCCAATCCTCTGATACGGGAACATAAGAAGTACATTGAGCCTATAACCGCACTAATCCCCCAACCCATTTTACAAAACTGTAGCATGGATTTTAGCGCCGGCCATGGCGGTAACAGCTCTGACGTTCATGGGCGTCGGAGCTGTTATTGCCGTGTCCGGCGCTAAAAACTGAGCTGTGGTTTTGTAAAAGGGGTAAGGGGGGGGGGTAAGGGTTCCTTTGATCAAACAGCAGTAAAAAGTGGCCTTTATGTACCCTTACGCAGGTCATTCCTGTGTGTTATGGACATTTTTACCACTGGGGTAGAAAGGCCAATTTTCAGAATTTTTCAACAATGGTCACACGCTAAGCCTGCGCTAATTGGTTAGCCTGCAGCAATGTAGCTGCACTAACCTATTAGCACAGAATACACCTACTCCCTGCCCCTAGACATACCCAAAAAGAAGAACTATTTTTTAGCCGTGGGTAGTGCGTGCGCATGGCAAAATAGCCATGGGAAACCTCGGTGTGCCCCACGGTACTTTATTTTTTTGATGGGTGTTAGTGCTTTCTGCAGCTTTGTAAAACAGCCCTTACAGCTGCTTCATTATTTCTGCATTAACCCCTTCTTTTACTAAGCCTGATAGCGTGGGCCCGATGCGGCAAATGCTCCGACGCTCATAGGGACTGAATGGGCATCAGAGTATTTGCCGCGCGGCTCTCACTCCTGCGGCCTGAATTTTTAGGTCGATAAACAGAGAGCATGCACATAGGTGAGATGCTTGCTAGAGAGCGCAAAACACGATTAAGCCTGAGAAGCCAAACCCACAGCCTCATGCACTAACGCATGAAAATGCCTGTGGGTTATATTACACATTTTTGAAGACTTTAGCTGCAAGATGCAAATGAGATCTTGGCTCATTTACATTCCTCAGCTAAACAGTGTGCAAAATTTTTAAAACCAATAGGAGGAAATTTTTTTCACTCAGAGAATAGTTAAGCTCTGGAATGTGTTGCCAGAGGATGTGGTAAGAGCGGATAGCGTAGCTGGTTTTAAGAAAGGTTTAGACAAGTTCCTGGAGGAAAAGTCCATAGTCTGTTATAGAGAAAGACATGGGGGAAGCCACAGCTTGCCCTGTATTGGTAGCATGGAATATTGCTACACCTTGGGTTTTAGCCAGGTACTAGTGACCTGGATTGGCCACCGTGAGAACGTGCTACTGGGCTTGATGGACCATTGGTCTGATCCAGTAAGGCGATTCTTATGTTCTTAACTGTACCACTAGACACCAAGTGTTGGTCAGGGGTCAGATTGGGATGGGGCAGGAGGGGAGAAATGCTGAGGTACTGACAGAAAAGGTGACATTTATCAATGAGCTGTGGACTACTGCCGCGATTTTAATGTGACAGTAATTTTCATGCTCATTGATGATAGGGGTTTTTTTTTTAGGTACTTTATTGTAGAGCTGTGGCTCTAATACAAGGCTTGTGGCATCTGACACATAGAGCAGACAAGTAAAGGGAGGTAGGGCTATGGGGCTAAAAGCTCTGTTCCCAGCCTGTGGTGGGGGGACAAGGTGACATTACCTTCCCTTTACCTCCAGAGACACTTTCTCTAAGGAGAATTGTTGTGGCTAGCTAATCAGGAAGAAGTTCCAAAGAATGTTAAGGCTGCAGTCTCAGCATCCTGAGGTCGCAGGTTCAAGCCCAGGGCTGCTCCTTGTGACCCTGGGCAAGTGACTGAACACTCCATTGCCCCAGGTATATTAGCCAGATTGTGAGCCCACTGTGACAGATAGGGAGAAATACTTGAGTACCTAAATGTATACTGCTTAGGCCAGGGGTGTCCAATGTCGGTCCTCGAGGGCCGCAATCCAGTCGGGTTTTCAGGATTTCCCCAATGAATATGCATTGAAAGCAGTGCATGCACATAGATCTCATGCATATTCATTGGGGAAATCCTGAAAACCCGACTGGATTGCGGCCCTCGAGGACCGACATTGGACACCCCTGGCTTAGGCTATAAGTAGTATATAAATACTAAGTTTAAAAAAAAAAGAAATGCAGGGAAGTAAAAACAAAGGTTTGGGATTTATATTATAGATCTGATATATTTAAAGAAACACATCGAAGAGTAAACACTTTGAAAAGGGAAGATGAAAGGGAACAGCCCAAACTGAATGGATTGTACCCATTCATGTGACATAAGATACAACATTTGACATGACAGGAATCCATTGCAGATCCAACCAAAGTGGAATCCATGGACTAAGTGGCACATCAAAGACAGAATGAACATTCATTTTGGCTTACGGATGAAACACAGGCATGATGCTCCATTTGGCTCAATTTCTTAGATTTTGTGAAGGAAATTACTATTGGCAGTTTTGTGGTAACCACCGAAAACAGTTAAATCAGGGGTAGGCAATTCCGGTCCTCGAGAGCCGGAGCCAGGTCAGGTTTTCAGGATATCCACAATAAATATGCATGAGATAGATTTGCATCTCAAGGAGGCAGTGCATGCAAATCCATCTCGTACATATTCATTGTGGAGATCCTGAAAACCTGACCTGGCTCCGGCTCTCGAGGACCGGAATTGCCTACCCCTAAGTTAAATGATGCATCTAATAAATCAGTACCCTCTTCCTTCACCCCTCCCCCCAACCCAGCACCACTACGTTCTCCCCTTTACAGGTCAAACACTTCTTACTCTCCCTTCATGGGACATGCCAGAGAGAAGGACGCTGGGCAGGCAAGAGGCAGCATCTGCCCACATTCAGTGGTATTTAGCCGCCAGGAAAAGCTCCTGGCCAGCTAAATAGCGCTAAGCTGGCTAACCACCAATAATCAGTGGGAGATAGTCGTCTATTTCCTTCTGAATATCCCAGTCACTGGATGACCTGCTAAGTCTAGTAGCTAGATAGACTTGTCTAAAATAGCAGGTCTGTTTTTGGCCACTATGGGCTCCTTTTACGAAGCTATGTTAGCGGCTTTATCGCATGCGACTTTTTATCACGTGCTAGCCGAAAAATTACCACCTGCTCAAGAGGAGGCAGTAGCGGCTAGCGCCTCTGGCAGTTTAGCGTGCGTTAAATTGCTAATGCGGCTTCGTAAAAGGAGCCCTATGTCTTAGCTGGTCAGCTGACGAATATTGACTTGGTTGGTTATGTCTACAGTGCCTGCACCTAAACCAAAAATTCAATGCTGGTGGCCTGATACAGCCTCAGCACTGAATTTCCAGGTTGCCAGACTGCCTCCCATGGCGTTGCCGGAGCTGTCTATGAGCTGGGTGGAGGAGTCCTGTTACCCGTGTCCCCGCCTGAAGAAGCCAATTGTGAAACCTAGGTTGGGGGGTCGGAGAGAATATGACAGCAGTTTAGAATTTAACCCGGAGCAGTTGCACAGTTGTACCCTTGCCACCATGCAAAACAGATAAGTAACAACTTTCAATCGGGGTTGATTTCGAATTCAATCAGGGATGATTTCGAATAAAAGAAGGATTGGATAAATTCCTGAACGATAGGGGGATTGAGGGATACAGATAGAAGTAGAGATAGGTTTTAGGCAGAGTATGGATAGAAGGATAAAAGGGATCAAAGGGCTTAGAGAAGTATCACATTACAGGTCATGGGCCTGATGGGCCACCGTGGATGTGGACTGCTGGGCACGATGGACCTCTGGTCTGACCCAGCGGAGGCAACTTCTTATGTTCTTATGTTCTTATTAATGCAGAGTTTTCAGGTGTAACTAGTTAGAACGTAGTTCTATCCAAGCAGGTGGCAGAGACGGTGAACATGCTATGATGGTCTCAAACGCAACAGAAAAATCACTAGAGGTTTGGTTGTGGGTCTGAGCGTTCACTTTAAAGCACTTTTTAAAGCCAGTTTTGAAAGTGTAATTTTTATTATATTTACTATTATTATTTATTTAAGGTGATTAGTGATAGCGATGAATATCATAAGAACATAAGAATAGCCTTACTGGGTCAAACCAAAGGCCCATCCAGCCCTGTATCCCGTCTTCACAGAGGCCAATCCAAATCACAAGTACCTGGCAAACCCCAAATAATAGCAGTATTCCATGCCACTGATGCAGGGCAAGCAGTTGCTTCCCCCATGTCTGTCTTAACAGCAAATTATGAACTTTTCCTCCAGGAACTTGTCCAAACCTTTCTTAAAACCAGCTTCATTAACCGCTCTTACCACATCCTCTGGCAATGCATTCCAGAGCTTAAGTAGTCTCGGAGTGAAAAAATATTTCCTCCTGTTGGTTTTAAAAGTATTACTCTGTAACATCATTGAGTGTCCCCCTAGTCTTTGTAATTTTTGATGGAGTGAAAAATCGATCCACTTGTACCCGTTCTACTCCACTCAGGATTTTGTAGACTTCAATCATATCTCCCCTCAGCCCCAACCTCTTTAGTCTTTCCTCATACGAGAGGAGTTCCATCCCAGTTATCATCTTGGTCACTCTTCTTTGAACCTTTTCTAGTGCCACTATATCTTTTTTGAGATAAGGAGACCAGAACTGTACGCAATACTCAAGGTGAGGTCGCACCATTGAGTGATACAGAGGTATTATAGCGTTCTTAGTCTTGTTAACCATTCCTTTTCTAATAATTCCTAGCATCTTCTTGGCCGCCGTCGCACATTGGGAGGAAGATTTCAGTACCACCAAAGCAGATAGGTTTGAAAGACCACAGGAGAAAGAAGTGCTAGACCTGTGGGTGCTAGGGGTGGGAAAGGATAGGAAGGGAGGGGAAAAAGAGATATTGCTGTTAAAAAAGTGTATCTCCCCTCCAAAAAAAAAGAAAAAACTAAAAGAAAAAAAATTGATATTGTGATTGCAGGGCTGGGGATCCACTGAAGACCCTCACCATACGCCACTGCTATCTACTCATACTTGTAGCCCCAACATTGATTCATTCACTCATTGAGTCCTTTTCTTCTTTTCTTTTCGATTGAAATGGAGTTTTTTCATAATTTTGATTTAATTATATTGTAAACTGCTTTGATCCTTTTTGGCTGTACATGCGATATATAAAGATTTTAATAAACATAAACTTAAACACTATAGTACCCCCATGTACTCAGTCCCCCTTCCATCTACTCATTTAGCCTACCAAATACCTTCTTGTTCTTGTCTTGTCTTCTCTTCCTCTACTTCTTTCTCTCCTCATTCTCCTGTACTCTTGGTTCCATTCTTCATCACCTTCTTTCCACATTATCTTCTTGGATTTCTCCACCCATCACACACCAGGATCATCTTTCCTATTCACAGTGCTTTCTTTCTCTATTCCCTCCTCTTCCTCCCTTTTCTAGGTCCATTTCCATTCTCCTCTGTTCTTCACTTCCCTCTTCACATTCTCTGACCTCTCCTTCTATCCTCAGACCTCTTTCTCACTTTATCTTCCCCTAATCTCTCTTCTTGCCTTCTCTCTTCATTCTTACTCTTCCTTCTCTCCCTTAAGGTTCTTGCTCTGTCACCTTCCATTCTCCTCTCCCCAGTTTTCAACCCACCTTTGTTGGGGCTTGCTGGTGGGCCTTCAAAGCACGGCTGCTGCATTTCTTCTTCATGCTGCCGATTGGCTCATTCTGCTCATCAGAACCAAACAGCAGTAGGATGAGATACTACTTCCTGGTTCCTGCCTTTGTTCTGGTACCAGTGATGGCTTTGTGAAAATAAACTGCTAACAACAGAGTAAAGAATAGGAACTGGTTGAAGGGAACAAAGGCGCTGGAGGAATAATTCTTAAGGCGGGTACTTGCTCCCCCTCTGAGGTGTGTGGTAATCCTTGTATTGCAGGACCTGGAGATTCCATGTATTCTACTGGAAAGCCATGGTGAGGTATCTAAACTACAAAAAAATGTACAGCAAATGGAGAGTGTTTCCAGATATTTTTGTAACTGTTAAGGCAGCTGTTCTGCCTAACAGCATAGTTGCTCAAAGGATAATGTAGCCATTATTTAGTAATGTAATTATTCCCATGTGCAGCAGGAAAGAATAAAGCTTAAAATATTTTTGCACTTGCATTCTATTTCTCAGAAAAGTAACTGAACAATATATACAAACATTGTTTAGTCGCCAAAATGAACAGAAAGCCACAGAACAGTTGCGTGCACAAGTGACCTGAGGGTCTCGCTTTACAAAGTGACTTAACAGCGGGGCTGCTTGAATTCCCACCCAATAGCATCTGCAATTCTTCTTATTTCACTTGGGAAAACAGAACCACTGCCTTTGAGTGCTGTTACAACAACTGGACCAAACTGATATATCCCATTAGGAGTCAATTGGTCATCCTTTGTCTGACCTGCCACATCCCCATCCTGGGAACTTGTCAATCCCACGTCAATTGTGGTGTCTATGGGAAGCTGTGGCAGAAGTGGTTGGCTAGACATAACTATCTAAAACAGAAAGAGAGGCAGGATACAGCTCTATTTCCATTGTAATATAAACGATCGCATTCTATTTTGCTCAAGAGAACACTCAAAGATAAGGGGTGGGGGGAATGCAAAGAAGTCCTGCGACTAAAAATATATCGCAGGGGATCAATCATCAGTGTTAAGAACCATGTTCCTTTGGGTTTCTGCTTCCACAGACCAAGAGGGAATGAACTGAACGCAGCTTATCTGTGGATCCTGTTGCTGAGTGCTATTTCAATCAAAGTACAGCGCTTGCTTCCCAAAGAGAGAGAGGGAGGCATCAAACAGGAATCTCTTATCAGTTCAACAGGAAATTTGATGTGGGTGCTGCTGTTCTATTTCAAGTGAAAAACAGAGAAATAAATTTAACATTCAGTGCCGCATAAGATTCACTATGCCTGTTATGTACCGTTTGGCCAGCTAGAGTGCCACTGACCAGTTGGGTAATAACTCCCCCTCCCCCCCAAAAAAAATTGATTTGGTTACAGGGAGAATAAGTACATAATATAATTTTCATACTATTGGCCACATGTCTATCAATTCATTCAATTTTCTATACTGTTCCCCCAGGGGAGCTCAGAACGGTTTTCATTCATGTATTCAAGCATGTTTCCCTATCTGTCCTGGAAGGCTAAGAATCTATCTAATGTACCTGGGGCAATGGGGAGGATTAAGTGACTTGCCCAGGGTCACAAGGAGCAGCGTGAGTTTGAACCCACAACCTCAGGGTGCTGAGGCTTTAGCTTTAACCACTGCACCACGTAATGATGTATACTTTGATGGTAGGTGTTTGCAGGGGCAGAGTAAGGTACAGTTTGCAAGAAAGCGCACAGATTATAAAACAGGCTAATTTACGTACACACTTAAATACTGTAGGCACAGACATCCACATTTGCTTGCTCCTGCTCTTGCTAGTCATCAGGGGCCCCTAGTAAGGCTACAGATAAGATTGGGATGTAGAAGGAGGCGGGTTCTGCTGGAGGAGAACTTAGAAAGGTTTCAATGTTGCCCGGGGGAGGGGGTTCAGATAGGGGTGGCTTCTGGCCTGGAAGAGGCACCTCAGGGGATTGGACATGAATGCTGAAGAGCTTGGGGAAATTGGTAGCTGGGAGACATGATTGGGGTAAGATGTGTGTTTGTGTGTGTGTGTGGGGGGGGGGGAACCAAACCTTGGTATTGGCAATTGCATCTTACATCAGGAACTTAAGCAGGCCTGGGGACAGATATAAATGCAAGCCTTACTCCTATCTAAGTGGATTTCCCTCATAAGATGGGGAATCCTTGTCAATATGATAGGCCTGCTCTAGCCACTCCCTCTGCCCACCCTTACCATTGCCTTATTGCAATGTAAACATGGTTAGCATCACCATATATAAAATGG
Source organism: Geotrypetes seraphini (assembly GCF_902459505.1). NCBI lineage: Eukaryota > Metazoa > Chordata > Amphibia > Gymnophiona > Dermophiidae > Geotrypetes > Geotrypetes seraphini. The sequence goes on along the minus strand of NC_047086.1, from coordinate 344,679,217 downwards.
TTTTTAAATGTCTGCCAAATTGTTTACATGTGGGAATTCTTCTAAAATAGGGGCAATAATGTCTTACCCGTATGACCTTTAAATGATGATTGTCACTACATTTGAACTGAAGAAAGGATGCTAGTAAGGTGCAAAGAGTACACCAACTGCTCAGATGTTCATGTGTAATCACTACTACAATGCAGGTGTAATCCGAGGCAGAAGTGGATCTAAAAAAAGAAGAGAGATGTTGATTCCAGTGGAATCTGAGACAGCGATATGTTTACCTCATTCTTAATCTGCTCAGGAAAGGAATTCAGATATATGTGGCATGGTGGCCCAATTATCTCACCCCCTCTAATGTCCAAAATTATGGCAGCAGCAGTGACAGCAGAAAGGACAGAGAGAGGTTTGAAGGGAAATACTGGACTGGGGAAGGGAGGGAGAGAGAGGAAAGAGATGAAGTTTGGAGGGGTGAGGAGGGAGAGACTTACATCAGGGCTGCTTGAATACCCACCCAATGGCATCTGCAATTCTTCTTATTTTACTTGGGAAAACAGAACCACAGCCTCTGAGTGCTGTTACAACAACTAGACCAAACTGACATATCGCATTAGGGGTCAATTGGTCATCCTTTGTCTGACCTGCCACATCTCCATCCTGGGAACTTGTCAATTCTACACCAATTGTGGGTTGATGCTGTATGGAGGCAGGGAGAAAGAAAGGTGATTCTACACAGGAGGGAGGGGGAGAAAATAGAAGAGAAAAGGAACATGCTGAAGGGAGGGCATAAAAGAGATTCTGACCCAAGAGGAAGAGAGAGAAGAGAAGCTGGACCTGGGGGGCAGGGGGCAGGGGGAAAGAATTGCTGCTGGACCCAGGATGGGAGGGAGAGATAGTGGACCTGGGATAGAGGGGAGGGATGCTGGACAGGGGGAGGGAGACCGTATGCTAGACTTGGGGGGAGGGAAGAGCAGTTCTTTCCCGATGCTTTTGGAGGAAGTCATCCATTTGTGTGCCTGACTCAATCCTGCTTGTCAACGGAAAAGTATATTTGCATGGCATGAAAACATATACATTTTAAAGTTATACATCCCATAGGCTGCTACATCATACAAGTTGAACACAAAACATTAATAATATAATCAGATAAGAGCGAGGAATAATTATGGACAGGGAAAGAGGGAAAGGAGCAAATAAAAAGGGAAAGGATTGAAGATAGTTTGATAGCTACATTATAACTCCCCAAATGACTTCAGGTCTGGGATTTTAATAGGTCACTTTGAGTGGAACCTTAATAGGTCAGTTTCTTGAAGAGTCTTACAATGTCACTTTCAATGTAAGATAGACAAGAAACTTGGATCTCATGGTTGTTAATATTTGCTTAGAATAGATTGTAGCATGAGTCAACTTCCATAGAGGATACCTGCCAAATCATAGCATCACAGGGTACTTGACCTTTTCTTACCATAATAATAAATTAATATTGTGAAGAATCTAGATAGGAATACTCTGTGTAAGGCCTCCTAGTAATTTGGGAAGCATTCTACCCTAACTGGCCCTTGACCCACATCACACTGGAACCTCTCCCACCCCACCACCCCCAAGTGGAGACAACTATGAGTAGGCTTACAAAGAAATACTGAGCATTCCAGTCAGAGCAACCATACACCTACTAGGTTTTAGAAATCAAGGCTTGCTGGGAGCTAGATTATTCCATTATTTTATTATAGGATATTCTTGCTTGCTATGAAGGAAATGTCAAGCACTTCTATATACAAAGAACATGCCCAGGGAGTCATTAGGTCAGTAAGTACAAAGATGACATTCCAAGATGTTTAAACTCATCCAATCTGACGTTTCACTTGGTTTGCCACCACTCTCCCATGAAACGCTCTCATCCTATGTTTAGATTTCTGCTGCATGCCTAAAACTCGATAGTCAGAATTAGCAAATGGGGGAGGAGTAAAAACCCAAAATAAAATGAATAATGCCTTTGTTTTGAGTAGGGAGGTTGAGATAGAATAGTGCTGAACAATTATGAAAAGATAGCATAAAAAAATAACAGGAATCTCTTATCAGCTGGGCAGGAAGTCCAATTGCTTGCTGGAAGTGGTAGAACAGATTGCCATTCCTTTTGGGAATGACTTGTTTTGTAATTTATGATTTAAGACGGGCGTCAGACCTGGGTGGAATGAGATGGGAGAAGCATCCATGAGGAAAGCCAGTATCCACTCCACTTGATAACAAGCATTGTCTGCCCTTGCATGTTTTCTTGTTTTTTATTCCCTGTTCAGAGCAAGAATGGATGAGTGTGCTTTGTGTTCATTGACCTTCCTGCTTCAGCACCCCTTCCCTGTCTTACTTCCTCCTTTCTCCTTTGTCTGTAGACAGTAACAGAGAGATCAATTTTCACTGTATTCCTAAATTTAGGTAGCTTTTATCACAGGACCTCACAGTCACTCACCTGGGAAAAACATTCAGCATCTTCAAATGTAGTGTATATTATTCAATACAAAAAAATGTGAAGAAGGATGCTGTGTTGGAGAGACAGGCCAAATTCTTAAAACTAGGTTCAATTTACATCGACACCATATTAAACAGTGCTAATCAATGTGACACATCTGTAGCAGGGGCTTAGCCTTGGGTGAGCCTGGGCAGAACTGTGCCCACCCAGCAGTGATGAACCTTAACCCAGAGCTGGCATGGGCTCCTGTTGTCCTGGCTGCGTTCCTCTTTTCATGGGTCAGTGGCAGTGATTTCCAAACGCTGCTTGCCACTAATCTAGAAGCCTCCCCTCTGCTGTGTCCCACCCAGGAAGAGAAACAGGAAGTTGTGGCAGAGGGGAGGCTTCGGGGTTAGCGACAGATGTGTGTAAATCACTGCTGCTGCCCCAGTGAAGAGAGGGATGCAAAAAGGACCATGGGAGCCCAGCCTATTCCCTCCACATTGGTGAGAGGAGATATGTTGGGAGTGCAGAGATTTAAACAGCGTCTTTAAGATAAGTGATCTATGCAGTAGACTGCTGTTTCTGCATAAAACTCCCTATAGTGACGTTCATTTCATCAAGTGCCATTATGATGAAAAGAAGTTATTTTCAGTCAAAGGGGAAAAAAATGGTATATTTGAAATGAAAAATAAGATATTTTCTTATATTAAGGCATAAAAAATCATATATAAAAAAGAAAGTTTTTATGATCAATGAAAGATATTGCAATCCATTGATTGCATTAAAGCAGTCTATGGACATTAAAGCAGTCTATGGTTTTCAATTAACTTCAGTGGCATGGTCAATTACTATATCATTTAAGTTAATCAACACAATTTGAGTTGTGAACAGATTTTTGTTAGGCATTGCTAGGTGTCCTCAAAGTAGACATCTAAGATAAACATTATTTATAGAATCTGGCCCTCAGCATACTTTTTCACCATCCAAATTTGAGCACCATTTACCGAATCTAGCCTTTTGTGTACATTCTGGTGCCTATTTTCTGGCACATTATGGTATTGCCTCTTTTATTCAAAGGAAACAAATGAGAAAATCTGTCTATTCTACAAAAAACCCATACAAAAACTGATCACTTCTTCCTAGGATATGTAATAGAATAGACAGAGAAATGTAAATAGTTTCCATTTTAGATTTTATTTTTAGGGGTTAAACCTTTAACTGAATATCTATTACAATATTCATTGAAGACTTCTTTAAGCAAGTTTGAAATACTATTGAGTAACTAGATTTGAAATTCCTATAAAAATGCATTTGAAATTCATTAGAGAGAGAATTAAGACGATTTCTCTACTACTGAAAATAATTATCTTGCTGACTAACCCCGAGTTATTATCCAATACGAAAGCTATGGGTAGCAGCTATTTATTGAGGTCTTTTAATGAGTGGATTTGATAATGAGAATTGGAATTACGGTAGATGATTATTATATTTAGGGTAAGTCCTATGGATGTGATGATATAATTAATATACGGTAATAATAATTGTTGTTGCACAATGAGATGTTATTAAAGTTTGTGACTTGTTATAATGAGCTGTTTTTAGAACTGTAAACCACTATAGCACTTCAGTTTTTAGTGGTATATTAAGTATTCAAATCAAATCAAAATTTCAAGGTATTTTATCTTTCTAGTGGAAAATTCCATGCAATATATTTTCTATACAAAAAATCTGGGCAGCTTCCCAGCATCCTCAGCATGAGTGATATGACTTATCCTACATTGAACTAAACATTAAAGGTTTTGAAATACTTTAAATGGCAGTCCTGGATGATTTCATGGGGACTGCGGCATCAGAGCATTATGAAGGATATCACAGATGAGATGAGATGCTGCTTTAGATTGCAATATTTACACTATTTCTCTGGCAGATTGTAGTCTGCCTGTTTCTTCCTCTCCTGCATTAGCACATATATTAATGCAAATATTTGAAAGGCTAGTCTGTAATTTAGCATGCACCAGCCCTATAAGGAACTTATGGAATGTGGACATAACCACACATGCACATCTCCATTAAGCATTGGATAAATAAGAGAGCTGGCAGATTATGCAGGCTATGCTATAATTTCCATGGCTGGGAAATCTTAAAAGAAAATGAAGTTGGTAGGAATCAATAATGATCATGTATAATATAATGACATTATTCTATGCTGTATGTAGGTACTCTTTGGGGAGGGTCTGCTAAGTTTCCACCATGATAACAAGGGAAAAGCTGAAAACAAATAAAATACAATGGCTGAAAGTCGTTTTAGGCATCAGGGTCCATTGGTTCAAATTGCTTCCAGGTGATCAACTCTGTCCTCTGCCCCTATGGTAGCAGATGAAGCAGTGGCTAGATTTTAATAGTAATGTGCTGCTTCCAGCAGCAAGACAAACCGAGGACAGAACATGTGATGCTCTACTGATATTCAAGCTTTTTTGGCTTCAATATGAATGGGTAAATATGTGCCTAAGGCAATGTTGTAGCTGGAACTCAGTGGTCTCTAGGCAGGAGGACTGAAATGGCCCTCTCCCAAGGTCCAGCACCCCCCTCCCCATGCTCAGCTGCCTACCATGTTCTCCACAGCTACAGTGTCAGAGACAGCACTAAACACTGCCTCTTTGGCCAGTGGGACCTTTCCTCTGCTGCATTCCACCCACAGAAAGTTGCATCAGTGCTGCAGGATGTAGAAGAGGGTATGTTCTGCTGGCAAGAGAGGCAGCCTATAGCGCTGTCTCTGATGTTGTAATGTGGAGAACTATGTGGGTGAGTAAGTAGCTGAGTGCAAGAGGCAGGGAGGTGCTGAACCTCAGTGCCTAGGAGGGAGGGTTCAGCTGCAGGCAGCCCTGGATATTTTGCCAGGCTTGCTCAACTGTAGCTATGCCCCTGGCCTAAGGATTACACTGAGAATTTGAGCTAGATTCACTAAGCAAACCGATCAGTTTGCGACCCCTTTACAACCAGATTTCCCTCCGGCCCGATTCACTAAAGTGTAGTTACTTACCTGTAACGTAGGATCTCCGTGGACAACAGGATAGTCAGCCACATTGGGAGCTGTTGGGACAACACCCATATGTGGCTGATTCATCCTGCTTGTCCTAGGAGAACCTCTCCTGCGATCCACTTCCAATCCGTGCATGCAAATGAGGGGAAACGCATACAAAGTAGACAGGGATGCGATTCACCAAATAAATTTTTGAAACCGACTGGGCTGGCCAATCAACCCAAGAAGCGACTGCTGGGGACTAGTTGAAAACATCTTTCTGACTCTCCAGCTCCATTGAAGCCCTGCTGTCTGCATGCCTTGCTTTCTGCCCCGATCTCTCCTGCCCGCTCTGCCCCAAATCGCTGCCCTGCTCGTCCCCAGATTTCTCCTGCCCTTCCCCGCACTGCGAGCCTGTGGTTTAACCTGCGGGTTTAAAGCGGGTTAAAACCATGGGCTCGCTGGGCTACAAAAAAGTTTAAAAAAAATTTTTTTTTAAGTCTTAGATGCATGCGCAGACCATCTACAGATGGTCTGCGCATACGCGGGATCGCACACTAGCAATCTGTGTTGGCAGATGAGGGTGTTCCTCCAATCGCCCTCATTTGAATTTTTTCAATTTGTGAATTTGTCGGGCCTGCTGGGATCGGCCACAGATTGCCCACGGAAGACAGGTTAATGAATCTAGCCCTTTATACCTTCAGAAGCATTGGTTATGGGAAATGCAAGAAAGCAGCTCTAGTAGGCTGGTGAGGTTCTCCACTACCATGTATAAGATGGGTTCATAGGTTTCACCATAACAATGTGTAACTAGCCCAACCCTTTCTGATCACCTTACCCTGTGTTTATAAACCCAGTTCTTGGGACACACTCAGCCAATCATGGTTTCAGAATATCTCCAATGATTACGCATGAGAGAAATGTGTATATACTGATTCTACTGTATGCAAATCAATCTTATCCATATTCATTGCGGAAATCCTGAAAACCTAATTGTTTGGTGTGTCTCAGGGACTGGGTTGCAAACCTTTGACCTACCTGGAACAATTCAACAAAACATGCCTAAGGCTATTAATAAATAGAAATACAGGACTGGGATTTTAATGCTTTTTTTTTTTTTTAGTTCAATAAATTTTATTAACATTTTCAAATATAAACCAATTGTGACAAAATAGTTCACACAAATGAATTAGCAAAACAGATTTGATACAAAAATTAGTATACAAAAAATGATAACACTAAACCTTAACATATATACATTAACACAAGAAAAACTAACAGCATGAGTGTACATTACCATAAAGAGAAAATAAAATGATATTCATTTTAAAAGGGATATGTCACTATATTTTGTGAGAGGATTCCAACTTTTTTTGAAAATGTGTAAACATCCCCCTTTTTTCCCGCAAACACTCTTTCAAACTTAGCAGTTAAACTTACTAAATTCCACCATTCCATACATTCAACTCTTGAGAAGTCCTTCAAGTGAGCAAGAATGATTTTAATTGCTAAGATGAGCAAGATTCGTACACGTTTGGCCTGTTCATCTGTAATTGACGTGCTCATGCAAGATGATATTTATGGTCAACGGCTCTTTAACATTAATCAGTGAATATATGGCATCCCTAAATTTTTGCCAATAGAACTGTAGTAAATCACATTGGAAGAGTAAATGGACCAAAGTATCCATCTCTTTACTACAAGACCAACACTTTGATTTATTTGACACAGTCTTTATCTGCCGTCATGTTTCTACGTTTCTAAATGTAGGCCAGGGTTTTACAGGCCTACATTTCCGGCACCTGTCTTCAACGTAGAACCCTGCTTAGTGGTACCGAATGTCAACTCCATCCATAACCATCCCTCTTTTGATTTTCGGCGCCAGTAAGCATTTGGCACTATGGCTGATGTAAGCATGAACACCTAAATTTTAAGCACATTAATAGTGGATTATAATCAGGGTTGACAGATTTTCCTTTCAGAAAATCTGGACCCCTTAGCCCCACCCCCAGGAACACCTAGTTACACCCACCCTGCCCTAATCCCACCCCAAGCCCGTCCTAGCCCCTCCCCCCGCTACCTGCTCTTGTCAGGCAGGAAGTCTGCGCATGCACGGACACTACGTAATGACGTCACGTGCGACGTCAATGCGTAACGGCCGTGCATGCACGGACACTACATGGTGATGTCACACGCAAGCACACGTACATGCACTGTCAACGCGTGACGGTCGCGCATGCACGGATTTCCTCCCTGCCCGACCCAGCTTTTCAAAACCCAAAGTGCCGGGTTTTGAAAAGCCGTCCGGACCCCCAGACATGTCCTCAAATGGAGGACATGTCTGCGAAAATCCAGACATCTGGTAACCCTAATTACACTTGTATTAAATACTAGCACTACAGTGTTCCCCCGCAAATTTTAGGTTTGCGGACTCACTAATTCGTGGTATTCTCCAACCGCCTCTTCCTGTACTAAAGTCGGGCTACACCAATCAGGAGCTGTGTGTCAAAGCAGCTCCTGATTGGTGTAGCCTTACTTTAGTAACAGGAAGAGGCGGTCGTAGCATACCACAAGTGATTTTCTTCACTTGCTGGCGCTCCAGCTGCCCTCTCCTGCCTCTTCTGCCTTTTGACAGGCGAAAAACTGGTATTCACGGTTTTTCAAAATTTGCGGGGGTTCCTGGAACGGAGTACTGTACTTATTTCTATAGCACTACCAGACATATTCAGCGCTGTACAGAGTCCTTTATAGAAGTGGCTTCTACTAATTGCCCTCCGGGCACCTAATTAGAGACACCCAGTTATAGAATTGCCCCCTTAATGCCTGTGGGGTTGGTGATGGGTTCTCCATACAGTACCAGCTTCCAGATTTGAACACAAATTCATTCTGTAGCCTATAGTTTTGACTATATAAAGAAAACAAGAACTTTAAAAGAAATTTTATAGAGAACCAGAAAATGCAGATGGGAAGAAAATTTCTGAATGCAGAATGAGGATACCTACTGCACATTTCTCCCGCTTTTAGGTTCATGGAGAAAGCATGCTAGTTTCCATTCACTTTCTTCCTTTTGTCAGCCTCATTACCTCTAGCCTAAAAGAGCCATGACAGCTCTGAGAAGGAGGATGGGAGAACTGACATTCCTGGGAAGGAAAAGGAAACTGCAAAAATAACTCTGATCTGCAGTATGACAGCTTCGCAGAAACAAAAAGCCAGCAGTTCCTCTCAGGTGAACACCTCCCTTCCCTGGCCCATCATGCTTGCCAGTCTGTAGCTCAGAGAAATAATAATAATAATAACTTTATTCTTATATACCACCACACCAGACAGTTCTAGGTGGTTCATAAAAAAAGAGAACTGAACAATCAGTGAAAATACAAGTGCTGGAGAAATACAGGCAATGGAAAACAAGTCTATTGGATTTTACATTCTACCTCTCAGCATTTCTTGTCTAAAATTAAATCACCTAAGGGCAAAGCCCTTGTTTCTAACATCCCTTGCATTCAGTCTTCATTATTCTCCTGAAGATTAGGAAGAAAAAAAAGTAGCCTTACTGGACTCCGGGAAAATTTGGAATCATAGTAGCTTGTGATAATAATCCAATCGCAACAGCTTTGTTTTTGAGATGGCTTTTCCGTAGAGAGATTTGTGCAAGTTCCTAGAGGAAAAGTCCATAGCATGTTATTGTTTGCCCTGGATCGGTAGCATGGAATGTTGCTACTATTTGGGTTTCTGACAAACAACAAGGAAATCCAACAGTGTCTGCAATTCAAGAACAGCAAGCAAAAAACAAAAGAGAAAACTGTAGACAGTATGTAAAAGATGCAGGCTGTGTTTATTAAACCAAATATAAAATGTGGTAACTATTGTCACCCTTTGTTTTACAAACCCTGAGTTTCTGCCAGGTACTGTGACCTGGACTGGCCACTGTTGGAAACAGGAAACTTGGCTAAATGGATCATTGGTCTCAGTGGCATAGTGAGGTGGGGGGTGGGGGGGGGGTCAGACCACCCTTGGTGCCATCTTGATGGGGGTGCTGATACCTTTCCTCTCCAATACCACGCTCGCACCCTCCCTTCCCCCATACCTGTTTAAATCTTAACCAGCATGAGCAACTTCTTTGGCCTGCTGCTCGCACCAGCCTGGCTCCCCTCTGAAATCACTTCCTGGTTGCGGGGCCAGGAAGTGATGTCAGAAGGAAAGCCAACACCAACGCGAGCAGCAGGCTGGAGAAGCTGTGCACGCGGGCAATGATTTAAAGAGGTACGGGGAAGGCAGGGCATAAGTAGCCTGGGGGTTGGGGAAGCAGGGAAGGGGCATGGACAGAGTGAGGTAGGGGGCACCATTGCCCCAGGTGCCTCCTACTCTCACTACAGCACTGATTGTTCTGACCCAGTATGGATGTTCTTACATTCTTATGTCTCTGCTGATGCTTTTTGTACATACTTCTTGGGGTGAATTTCTAATTTGACCCAGTGAAGAGAATGACACAGGACATGATGCACTGCGAGGGGAGTGAGGAAAGAGTTGGTGAAAAACTGGAGAAAAAGAAGAGGAATGGGGTGGCCAGGGTGAGGATTAGAGATGGAAAGCTGTTGGTAAACACAGTAAAAAGTGAGAGATTGAAGAACGGATAATAAGGATGAATTCAGATGCAGGAAAAATAAATGGAAGCAAGCCAAAAAGAACAAAACAATACTGGAGCTGGGGCAGTGGAGGAAATGAAGAAGGAAGAAAGAAAAAATGACAAATAGACAGGACAGCCTTAAAGAGAGAGTCAAAAGAAGATAAGAAAGCAGTTACCACAGACTGGGACCAACACAATTAGAGCAATTAAATGGCCAGACAATAAAGGTAGAGAAATACCTGTATTTTAAAATTAGGATGAACTAATGTGTTTAGCCATGTTAGTCTACTTTAAAGGTTAATAAATACAAATAAAAGAAAAAACAAACAATAATGGTGATACCTTTTTATTGGACTAAATACATATTTTGACTAACTTTCATGTCAGGACAGTATCCTGTGGTTATAATTATCTGCACTGGCTTAGGGAAGGAGGATTTGGCCTCCCAAAACAAGTCAAAAATGTAATTTGTCCCTTATTTTCAGTTTTTGTTCATTTTTAATATAACCCTTTTTTTTTTTTATTTATTTTTTTTTTTTTACAAAAGCATAGTGCGGTTTTTAGCGCTGGCTACGGTGGTAACAGCTCAAATGCTCATAGGAATTCTATGAGCATCGGGGCTGTTACCACCGTGGCTGATGCTAAAACTGCGCTATGCTTTTGTAAAAGGGGGGAGGGGACAGAATATGTCAGTTTTTAGCAATTACATCTTCTATATCAAATTTTATGCACTGCTGGGTGACATTTCTCTAGTGTATGCAGAGTTGGGGCTCTTGAGTGTTCAGTTTAATTTTTGTCCACATATTTCTATTTTCAGTTTGTGGTTATTTATTTTATATGTGGTGAAAGTCTTCCAGGTATTCTGTTAGCATCAAATATTTGTGTAGGATTGATCTGTACTAATCCAGCTTGTTTAGTGCTCCAATAGGTGTATCAGTGTTCTACTGCCTACCAGGGGTAGGAGGGTAGGTGGTGCTCAGCATGGTGGCGCCCCTGCCCTCTTCTCTGCCCCCTGCCCATGCCTTCCTTTCCCCCATGTACCTCTTTAACTCTTCACCAATGCAACCTTCAACCAATGCATCTCCAACCTCGGCTCTCCCTCTGATGTCACTTCCTTCTAATTAGAGATCCTGTGTGTTCATCCTACACTTTTTTTGAATTACGCCACACTTCATCTCCACCACCTCCTTCAGGAGGGCATTCCAGGCATCCACAACCCTCTTCTTGAAAAATAATTTCCTAACATTACTCCTAAGTCTACCACCCTACACGTCATGCCTTCTAGTTTTACTATTTTCCCTTCTCCGGAAAAGATTAGTTTCTATATTAATGCATTTCAAGTATTTAAATGTCTGTATCATATCTCCTTTGTCTCTCCTTTCCTCTAGAGTACAAATATTCAGGTCTTCCTGTCTTCTCATATATCTTTTGGCACAAGCCCCAAACCAAAGTGGTAAATAAAGCCTTCAACTTTATGCAGTCTTCTAGAAGAAGAATACTTGGAAGCTGTTGTGCATGGAGCTTTCCCTTTGGGGGCTAACGAAGTATTAATCATACTGATTCCTAAATCATAGTAACATAGTAAATGGCAGCAGATTAAGACCGGAACGGTCCATCCAGTTTGCCAAATAGGCACACACATTATGCATTCATGAATAAATTTGTCTTTCTTTAATATTTCTGGAAAATAAGACTGTAGAAGTCTACTCGGTACTGTCATTAGGTTCCCACTACCCGAGTTGCCGCCGAAACTCGCTCCAGCCTATCCCAACCATCATATAGTTTCCAGAATACAGACCGTAAAGTTTGCCCAGCACTGCCCTTGTGTTCCAAAGCACTGGAGCTTCTGTCGAAGTCTTACCCAACCCATCCTAAACCAAATTACCATATGCGGGACACAGACCATGCAAGACAGCCCAGTACCGGCCTTAGTTTGTTTTATTTTATTTTTTTATTTATTCAATTTTTCTATACCGTTCTCCCAGGAGAGTTCAGAACGGTTTACATGAATTTATTCAGGTACTCAAGCATTATTCCCTGTCTGTCCCGGCGGGCTCACAATCTATCTAATGTACCTGGGGCAATGGGGGGATTAAGTGACTTGCCCAGGGTCACAAGGAGCAGCATGGGTTTGAACCCACAACCCCAGGGTGCTGAGGCTGTAGCTTTAACCACTGCGCCACACACTCCCCTTAAACCATTCATTTTCTAATTAGAGATCTTCTGTGTTCATCCTACACTTTTTTTCATCTCCACCATCTCCCTCAGGAGGGCATTCCAGGCATCCACCACCCTCTCTGGGAAAAAGAATTTCCCTACACTAGCAAGACAGCTTTCTTTTCACTGCTTTGTATCTAAAAAAGAATATGAAGAGAAACTTGGTACAATAACTCATAGTAATACATTTTTCAGGTATATTAGAATCAGAAAACCTGTGAAGGAATCAGTGGGACCATTAGATCATCAAGGAGGACAAGGGTCACTCAGGGAGGACAAGGTCATAGCAGAGAGACTGAATGAATTCTTTGTTTCGGTCTTTACTGAAGAGGATATAAAATATCTTTCTGTGTCAGATGGGGGTTTTTCAAGGGTGAGGATACAGAGGAACTGAAACTAATCTTAGTGAACATGAAAGATGTACTTAGCTAAATTGTCACGGTATGCACTTGGACAGAATGGTGTACATGAAATAGCTGATCTGTAACCTGTCATTAAAATCATCCCTAGTACCTGAGATTGGACAGTGGCTTATGTAAGGGCGATTTTTAAAAAGGGTTCCAGAGTTTTTCCAGGGCATTACAGACCAGCTAGCCTGATGTCAATACAGTTAAATCATTTATATTCCGCTCTTGCCAACAAATAGTTCACAGTGGATTACATTCACAGAAATCCTGTAGATCAATTTAGCTAAGAGATACATAAATAACAAGACGTATCCCATTATTAACTATCAAGATTATATTTGTGAAACAAAAATTTTTTAAGTGCTTTTTTAAAAATGGCACCAAGGAATGGAGCAGTAGCATGTTAACTGAGCTCCTCCACATTCATGCCCAAAACTACTAATAGCCGGTTTCCCTTTAGGAAAATTTGAGCTCTAGTAAAAGCCAAAGGGAGCTTGATCATCGTAGCCCCATTGCTTGACAGCAGTAAAACATTTACCTCTTGAAAGACAAGGAGAAACAGAAAGAGGTAACAATAAAAGATGGTGGAGCTGAAACGCTTGTCGAGTCCTACCGTTGGACCTGTTTGGACAGCTAAACTGGTCATGGAGATAACAGCGGAAGTGGAACCTGCACTCAATAAAAAGCTACAGCAAATCTTAAATTGAGATGAAGAGGCTCACAAATGCCTTGACAACCTGGGACTGGAACTGCATCCCCTTCAGCATGGCAAGAGTGCACTTGAAGACCAGGCCCAGGCAGCTGCAAACATGTATAAAAAGCTAGAGAAATGAGTGGCAGCTTTAGAAGAGAAGATCAAGTATCTGGAAAATAGATCTCAGAGAAATAATATCTACCTCATCAAACTGCCTGAGACTTTAGCAGAGCAAGATTTAAGAGGCTTCTTGGGGTTACTAGACGTCCAGATTTCCCCAGACATGTCCTTTTGAGGACATGTCCAGGGGTCCAGGTTTTGAAAAGCTTGGAACAAATCGCTGTTGGGCAGGAGTTCCGGCTATAAATAACTTGGCAGAATCCCAAAGAATAGCAAGATTTCATGTTTCCAATCCAAGGGAAAAGTAGTGGCTTTCCCCATGTCTATCTTAATAGAAGATTATAGACTTTTCCTCCAGGAACTTATTCAAACCTTTTTCAGAACCAGGTATGCTATTACCACATCTTCTGGCAACAGGGTACAGAGCTTAACAGTTCATTAAGTTAAAATACTTTTAAAACAAATAGGAAAAAAAAAATTATCATGTAATTTCATAGTGTCCCTAGTCTTTGTACTTTTTGAGAGAGTAAACAATTGATTTGTGTTTACTAGTGCTGCCTGATTCACGATTCAAATCGATTCACCGATTTGAATCAGGTGAATCAATTCGAATCGATTCAATTTTTTTAAAAATTGGCCTCCCGATTCAATGGCTGACCCTTCCCCTGTGACTTCCTAAAGCAGGAGCTGCAGCGATGCCTCATGCTGGCCATCCGCTGCTGCTCCTGCTTGAGGGGGGAGGGTTGGTCAGAAAGGCCTCCCCCAGCTTCCCCGCTCTTACCTCCTTTATACTAATAGGGCAGCTTGCAGGCTCGCTGGTGTTATAGTGATCCCTGCAGCCCCGTGGTCCTCAGTGGCACGTTCTCTCTGCCGCGATCCTGCCCCTGATGTCAGAGCAGGGGCAGGACGTAGCAGGAAGAACGTACCGTTGAGGATCACGGGCAGCTGCAGGGATCGCTATAACACCAGCGAGCCTGCAAGCTGCCCTATTAGCAGTAAGGAGGTGAGGAAGGTGCAGGCTTGCAGGAGGAGCAGTGTTCGTTCCTAGCGGGGGGAGGGGAGGAAAAAGTGTGCCTTTGCGTTCATTCCCGGCGGGGCTGGGGGTGGGGAGGAAAGTAGGCCTTCTCAGCGGGGAGGAGGAGAGAAAATGCCTTACTGGGGGGAGCAGGCCTTCGTGGGGGGGGGAACAGGTCTTCGTGGCAGGGAACAGGCCTTCAGGGCAGGGAAGCAGGCCTGTGCAGAGGGAGGAGGAGGACGAGTTCCTTTGGCGGTTCATAGTCTTAAGCACACGAGACAGATGCGGGCCAACAATTCAGCGCAAGACTTCAGCGCGCTGCAGAAAAACCTTCTTTTAAAGGGCTCCGATGGGGGGTGTTGGTGGGGAACCCCCCCCCCACTTTACTTAATAGTGATCGCGCTGGCGTTGGGGGGTTTTGGGGGGTTGTAACCCCACATTATACTGGAAACTTAACTTTTTCTCTATTTTTTAGGGAAAAAGTTACGTTTTCAGTATAATGTGGGAAGTTACACCCCCTACACCTCCAACACGGCATCACAATCCCTATTAAGTAGAGTGGGGGGGTTCCCCACCATCACCCCCCATTGGAGCCCTTTAAAAGAAGGTTTTTCTGCGGCGCACTGAAGTCTTGTGCTGAATTGTCAGCGCTCATTTGTCAGCATGCGTCTCTCGGGCGCTTAAGACCCATCACCCCTTTGGCAGTGGGGAGGCAGGCCTGTGCAGATGGAGAAAGAGGAAGGAGTAAGAGAGGAGAGGGGAGATGCCAGACCTGGGGTGAAGTGAAGGGAAGAGAGAGACCAAAAAGAGGGGGAGGAAAGCAGAGGAGAGGTGCTGGTCTAATGGAGAGAGGGAGAGGGAGAGAGAAATGCAAGACCACAAGGGGAAGGGTACAAGAGGGACAGATACTGCTCCAAAGTAGGTGAGCAAGGTGCAGGATGGCAGCAGCAATAGTAGGAGAAAGCCTGTACCTGGGGAAGGGGATACAGGAGGTAAGGAAGAGAGAAAGAAGAAGCTGGATATGGGGAGAGATAAGATGCTGGGCATGGAGGGAGCAAAGGAACAGGGACACAGAAGAGAGATGCTGGTGGATGAAAGGGTAGATGAGAAAAGGAGAGATGGTGGATCTGTGGATGGTGGGGTCCATCGCTGCAGCTGCGGGGCAATGAAAATGAAAAAAAGGAAAGATGCCAGACCTCCGGGAGAGGAAAGGGAAATAGAAGGGGAGTACAGAGATGGAAGATGGATGGTTAGCACAGAGAAAGAAGGAGAGCCTGATCAGAAGACAACCAGACCAACATGGGACCAACAAGATTTGAAAAATGACCAGACAATTTTATTTTCTGTTTTGTGATTACAATATGTCAGATTTGATATGTGTATCCTTCCAGAGCTGGTGTTGGACCGCAAACATGAGCTAGGATTTAATAGAGAGAGGAAAAGTCTTTTTTGTTTGTTTATTTTGTTTACACCACAGGACCAGTGTGTGTAGGAGAGAGCAAAGAGGGTGAAGAGGCTATAAAATAAACCCACCAGGATATTTGGAAACCACCACCCAATTGGGCAGGAAAATCGAATCGAAAAATCGATTCAATAGGCTGAATTGAATCAAATCGAAATTTTTTTTCCTGAATCGGGCAGCACTAGTGTTTACCCATTTTACTCCATTCAGGATTTTGTAGACCTCTATCTATATCCTACCTCAGCTTTCTTTTCCTCAAGCCTTTCCTCATAGGAGAGGAGTAGCATCCCCTCAATTATTTTGGTTACCCTTCCATGAACCTTTTCTAATTCCACTATACTTTTGTGAGATATTGCATGCAATTATGGTTGCCATACTCAAGGTGAGGTCGCATCATAGAGCGATACTGAGGCATTATAATATTCTTTGTCTTATTTTCTATCCCTTTCCTAATAATTGCTAGCATTCTGTTTGCTTTTTTGGCCATTGTCCATGAAGAGCGGTAACTCCTAAAGTGGAATCTAACATCAACTGATTTGGATTATTCGTCCCAATGTGCATCACTTTACACAGTCCATATTAAATTTCATCTTTCATTGGGATGCCTAGACTTCCAATTTCCTAAGGTCTTCTTGCAATTTTTCACTATTAGCATGCCTTTAAGAACTCTAAATAATTTTGGGTCATATGCAAATCTAATAACCTTGCTCGCCATTCCTATTCCTAGATCATAAATATATAAGTTAAATAGCACTGGTCCCAGTGTAGAATGCTGGGGCACTTTACTTTTCATCTTCCTCCACTAAGAGAAATGGCCATTTAACCCTACCCTCTGTTTTCTATCCACTGTCCACAATAGAACATTGTCTCTTATTCCATGGCTTTTTAATTTCTTCAGGAGCATCTCATGTGAGACTGTCAAAAGCTTCCTGAAATTCTAGATACACTATATCAATTGGCTTTACCTTTAGCCAGGGTTGTTCGTGCCTTCGAAGAAATGAAGCAAATTGATGAGGTAAGAATTACTCTTTGCTGAATTCATTTTGACCCTGTCACATTACACTGTATTTGTGTTTGATAATTTTATTCTTTATAATACTGTAATTTCCACTGTTTTGCACATTGGGCATTATGGCTATAATATGTCTCTTATACACAGGGTTCCCAGATGTCTAGGTTTCCATGGATGTCCTCTTTTTGAGAACTCTGTCAGGAGTTCAGGGGCTTTTTAATTTTACTACTTTTGTCCAGGGAAACTGGCCATCTAATAACCCTTCAGCAGCTCATGCACCTATCTGGAGTCATCACCCCCCCCCCCCCCCCACACACACACACACACACACACACAAGATCCAATACTTGCTCACCATTCTCATTCCCAGCGGCACTGCTCTAACTCTTTGGGCTGCCAGTAGCATGAGTGAAGTAAACCTGCTGCCTTTGGAGACCTGGAAACTTTTCCTCTGCTACCGCTTCCTGTCCCCGCATAGGTGGGAAACAGTAGAAGAGAGAAAGCATCTGGGTCCCTGAAGGCAGTGTGTTTACTTCATTCACACTGCCAGTGGCCTAAAGAGTTACAGCAGCACCATCAGGAAGAAGAATGAGCAAGCACCGTATCCCACAGGGGGGAGAATAGCATAAGGCGGGTAAGGATGCTAGACCACAGGGATGGGGAGGGGGAGGAAAAATGCCAGACCACGGGGGGGGGGGGGAGGGAAGGAGGGAGATGTCAGGCCACTAGATGGAGAAGGGAGGAGGAGGAAGAGAGAGAGAGATGTCAGGCCAGGGAAAGGAAGGAAGAGGGAGGGATTACAGAGTAAGGCGGGGAGGGGAAGACAGAGATGCCAGAATTCAAAGGGAGGAGGATGGAGGAAAGGAAAGAGGGGAGAGATATGCAAGACTGTGGGAAGGAGAGGATAAAGATTCCAGACCATAGGATGGGAAAAGGGGGGGAGAGACAGATGTCAGACCATAGGAGAGGGAGGAGATGGTACACAGGGATTGAGGGAAAGAGGAGAGAGAAGGAGGACATGGTGCACAGGGATGGGAGGGGTGGGGAGGGAAGAGAGATGGAAGAAATGCTATTTATGGTAAAATGGGAATAGGGGAGAAGAAAGAGGGAGGAGATGGCACACATGGATGATAGGGAAGGGCAGAGAGAGTGTGCATGAATAGATGGGAAGATATGGAAAAGTAGATAGATTTGAGGAAGCAGAAAAATGGAAGAAAGTTGAATGTTAAACGTTTATGCCAAAGATGGATGTAGTAAAACAAGCTGGCTTCAATAGAAGAAAAGGAGTGATTGAGAGGTGACCCAATTAGGCTTGAAAAACTGCTCAGAAATATGAAACTCTGAAGGGAAGGCTGTTAAATCTCCCTCGGAGAAGAGTTCACCTTCCAGTCACTGCAAACTTAACAAGTTTATGGGCACACTCAAAAACTCCAAAGATGTTTAAAAAAACAAAGTTTCAAAGTCTTTCTGTTTTATGCAAGAAATGTCTTCATTTGGTAAAAGTTAAAACTGCCACCACTGAGTTACTTAGCTCTGTTTATTGTCCATTTGGAAAATCTGGACCCTTGACCAACCCCCAGGCCCACCCAGTTCCACCCATCCCTGCCCCGTTATGTCCCATCCCCACCATCCGCTGCTTGCTCTCGTGCAGGAGCAAGCAGCAGAAGCAAAATACTGGGCTAAATGGACCAAATAGTCAGCATGACTATTTTCACATTCACTTTCCTGCTGAAGCAACATAGGACAAAGAGATTGTTCTCTGTGCTCGGGCTTTGAGACCGATCTAGATCCCCAAAGTCTGGTAATTGTATCTTGCTTATTGACCGACCCCTGATGAAAACATTGTACGCCAAAACATGGTTCGTGTTGGGTCAATAAAGTTCATTGTGCTTTTTTTTTTTTTTTTTGCTGTATTGTGTTTGGTGTGCTCAGTCCCTCTATGTGCTGGTCATTCTTATATTCTTAAAATAGCTTTGGAAGGCTTACCACAGACAGAGCAATATGACTGAATGCACAGGTACTCAACTAACTACAGCCAATACTTCTTAAGAAATGCACAGACAACAGCACATTATGATTTCAGTGAGACTTTTAAGAAAATCTGCCTCACCCAGCAATGGGGTCAATTTTGTGGCATGCTTCAGCTCTGGAAACCGTTTAGCCAAGGAATCCAGGAGCAGCGTCTTGTAGCTGTGGTGCCAACAGGTGAGAAACAGCTAAAATTACCAAAATGTAAGTTTCTAAACTAGTCCTTTGACCTACTTTTACATACCTTTTAAAGGAAAAAGCAGGTCCTCTAACAGCAAACAGCACATAAATTATACCAGAATGGATTGTTCCAGTATACTTCTGTCTTTCCAAATAGTTGCTAACACTGCCAAACAAGTCTTGTCCCACTGTTGTAGCCTCGCATGGTTCCACTGACAAAGCTCTGGTCAGTAGCATTGTGTGGATTGCTTTCTGTGTATACTTCCCATAGTCTTGTCTGCAGGTTGCCCATCACTGTTCTACGTGCTGGTTCCAACTGGTCAAGGGCAGACAAGGTCAGTAATGATGTTGAGCAGTCTCTTTCATTATGTCCAGGGAGGGGTCATTTGCATTACGTGACGCTTAGAAGTATAATGAAGACAAGCTTTCCCTCAATTTTATTCAGTATGTCATACAACTTTTAGCATACAATATGAGGAAAACAGAATTGGTAGGAAAACAGATGTTGAGACTAGCTTTTTGTAACAGGTTCCATGAATGTAAAGCTTTGTATAAAATATATATAGCATCATCCAAGCAGCATGTATATTCGATGCCAAATATGTCCAAAAAGCACAGTTACTTACGGTAACAGTTGTTATCCAGGGACAGCAAGCAGCTATTCTCACAAGTGGGTGACATCATCTGACAGAGCCTCAATTTGGATGCCTCACAAGTAGACTTGCTTGAAGAAACTCGAAGTTTCAAGTCGCCCTCACCACGCATGCCTTCCCGCCCAGTGCAGGGCGCGTCTCCTCAGTTCAGATAGCCAGCAGAGAAGCCAACCCAGGGAGGAGGGTGGGATGTGAGAATAGCTGCCTGCTGTCCCTGGATAACAACTGTTATGGTAAGTAACTGTGCTTTATCCCAGGACAAGCAGGCAGGTATTCTCACAAGTGGGTGACCTCCAAGCTAACCAAGAGGGATGGTGGGAGAGTTGGCAACCTAGGAGAATAAATTTTGCAATACTGTTTGGCCAAATTGTCCATCCTGTCTGGGGAAAGTATCCAGACAATAGTGAGAAGTGAAGGTTTGAACCGAAGACCAAGTAGCAGCTCTACAAATTTCCTCAATAGGTGTAGATCTGAGGAAAGCTACAGAAGCTGCCATTGCTCTGACTTTATGGGCTGTGACTTTACTGTGAAGGAGTAATCCAGCCTGGGCATAGCAGAAAGAGATACAAGCCGCCATCCAATTGGAGATGGCACACTTAGAAATAGGATGTCCCAACTTGTTCGGATCAAAGGAGACAAAAAACTGAGGAGCAGTTCTGTGTGGTTTGATGCATTCCAAATAGAAAGCCAAAGCACGTTTACAGTCCAGAGTATGAAGAGCAACTTCTCCAGGATGAGAAAGAGGCTTTGGAAAAAACACTGGAAGAACAATGGATTGGTTGAGATGAAATTCTGAGACCACTTTAGGAAGGAATTTCAGATGAGTGCGAAGAACCACCTTGTCATAATGGAACACTGTAAAAGGTGGATCTGCAACCAATGCTTGGAACTCACTGACTCGTCGAGCAGAAGTGAGGCCAACGAGAAATACCACTTTCCAAGTGAGATACTTCATATGAGCCTTGTCCATTGGTTCAAATGGAGGTTTCATCAGCTGAGTAAGAACAATATTGAGGTCCCAAACCACAAGAGGCGGTTTGAGAGGAGGATTGACATTGAAAAGTCCTTTCATGAATCTGGAAACCACCAGATAAGCAGAGAGGGGTTTCCCTTCAATAGGATGATGGAAAGCACCAATTGCACTAAGATGGACTCGTATCGATGTAGACTTGAGGCCAGAATGAGAAAGGTGCAAAAGATAGTCAAAACTGAAGACAAGGAGGAATGTTGAAGTTCCTTATGATGAGAAAAATACCAAGTAGAAAATCTAGTCCATTTTTGGTGATAGCATTGTCTAGTAGTAGGCTTCCGTGAAGCTTCTAAAACATCCCTCACAGATTGAGAAAACTGGAGAGGAGCTATGTTGAGAGGAACCAAGCTGTCAGGTGTAGAGACTGCAGGTTGGGATGAAGCAGAGATCCCTGATGCTGTGTAAGCAGAGAGGGAAAAACTGGTAGAAGGTATGGCTCCCTGCTGCTGAGTTGAAGTAGAAGGGTGTACCAGGGTTGTCTGGGCCACCGAGGCGCAACTAGAATCATGGTGGCATGGTCGGTCTTCAGCTTGACCAGCGTCTTTTGAATTAGAGGAAACGCATATAGAAAGAGATTCATCCAGTCCAGAAGAAAAGCATCTGCCTCAAGGCGATGAGGAGTGTACATCCTGGAGCAGAACTGAGGCAGTTTGTAGTTGTGGGAGGCTGCAAAGAGGTCTATCTGAGGCGTCCCCCACTGAGAGAAAATGTGATGAAGGGGCGTGGAATGGAGAGTCCATTCGTGAGGTTGTAGAAGACGACTCAAGTTGTCCACTAAGGCATTGTCCGCCCCCTGAATGTAGACAGCTTTGAGGAAGGTGTTGTGGCGAATGGCCCAATCCCAAACTTTCAGAGCTTCTTGACAGAGGGAGGCAGATCCCGTGCCTCCCTGTTTGTTGACATAATACATGGTTGTCCATTCGAATAAGGACTACACGGTCGTGAAGAAGATGCTGAAAAGCATTGAGAGCATTGAAAATCACCCTGAGTTCCAGCAGATTGATGTGACACTGACAATTCGTAGGGGTCCAATAGCCTTGAGTACAGAGACCATCTAGATGAGCCCCCCAAGCGTAAGTTGAAGAATCTGTCGTGAGAACTTTCTGATGAGGGTGTGTGTGAAAAAGTATGCCTCTGGATAGATTGGAAGAGAGCATCCACCAGCAAAGAGACTGTCAGAGCAGGAGTGACCTGGATGTGTCGAGTCAGAGGGTCGGAAACCTGCGTCCATTGAGGTATTCTGAGGTGAAGTCTGGCAAAAGGAGTCACGTGTACTGTGGAAGCCATGTGACCTAGAAGAACCATCATGTGTCTCGCCGAGATGGAAGGACGAGAGGACACTGAATAACAAAGATGGAGAAGAGCTTCCAGACGTTGTTGAGGAAGGAATGCTCAGAGTTGGACTGTGTCCAGAACAGCTCCGATGAAGTGTAGAGTCTGAGACGGCTGTAGATGGGATTAGAGAAAGTTGATTTCAAATCCCAGACTTTGCAGGAACCAGATAGTCCGCTGGGTCGCTATGACGACTCCTTGAGATGTAGAATCTTTGATGAGCCAATCGTCGAGGTATGGAAATATTTGAAGACCATGGTTCCTGAGAGCTGCGGCTACCACTACCAGGCACTTGGTGAATACTCTGGGAGACGAGGCCAGACCGAAAGGAAGGACTCTGTATTGATAATGTAGATTTCCCACCCGAAATCTGAGGTACTGACGGGAGGCCGGATGAATGGGAATGTGTGTGTAGGCCTCCTTGAGATCCAAAGAGCATAACCAGTCGTTCTGCTCGAGGAGGGGATAAAGAGATGCCAGGGTCAACATGCAAAATTTTTCTCTGACTAGAAATTTGTTGAGCACCCTGAGATCCAAAATAGGTCTCAGATCGCCCGTCTTCTTCGGAACAAGGAAGTAACGGGAGTAAAAACCCTTGTTCTGCTGAGCTAGAGGAACTGGCTCGATAGCTCAAAGCTGAAGTAGAGCTTGAGCTTCCTGAAGAAGAAGGGCGGTCTGGGAGGGATTGGAAGGATACTCTCTTGGAGGATGTTCCGGAGGAACTTGATGGAAATGAAGAGAGTATCCCTCCCTGATGATGGAAAGGACCCAGAGGTCGGTAGTAACCATCGTCCACTAGTGGTAAAAATGGTGGAGACGACCTCTGATAGGGGGAAAAATGGGAAAGGGCAGAACGACGGAGGTTACGCTCTGTTCTAGGCAGTCAAAAAGGCTGAGGAGCCTTAGGTACAGCAGATGGCTGAGGCTTTTGCTGCTTCTGTGGATGCTGCCTCTTGCCAGGCTGACGAGTAGCAGTAGCCTGCTTTGGTTGAAAACGCTGCTGATAGATTTGAGGAGGGTGTGCAGGTCGAGGAGGAGTCGGCTTCGGCTTCGGTCTGAGAATAGATGCAAAAGACTTCTCATGATCAGATAATTTCTTGGTGGCTGCCTCGATGAACTCATCAAAGAGGTCATTGCCTGCACAAGGAACATTAGCCAGCCGGTCCTGCAGGTTAGGATCCATGTCGATAGTACGAAGCCAAGCAAGACGTCGCATGGCCACAGAACAAGCAGTTGCTCGAGCAGTCAACTCGAAAGCATCATAGGATGACTGGAGAAATGCAGACGGAGTTGAGATAATGAAGCAATGACTTCTTGGAACTCAAAGTGCATACGAGAATCCAGATAAGGCATAAACTTTGGAAGAATGGAAAGAAAGAACTCAAAATAGGTGATGAAATTAAAATTATAGTTGAGGACTCTCGAGGTCATCATCGAATTCTGGTAGATGCGACGACCAAATCTGTCCATCGTTTTACCTTCCCTTCCTGGAGGAACAGTAGCATACATCTGGGAAGGATGAGATCTTTTCTCAAAGAAGATTCAATGAGAAGGGATTGATGAGACAATTGAGTATTGTCAAAGCCCTTATGATGTACAGTCTTATACCTATGGTCCAATTTGCCTGAAACAGCTGGAATGGTATAAGGAGTTTCCAGACAGCGGACAAAGGTTTGATCCAAAAGCTTATGGAGCGGAAGCCCGACTGATTCAACTGGAGGTTGAGGGAGATGCATGGTCTCGAGATATTCCTTGGAGAACTTCGAGCCAGTATCTAATTGAATATCCAAGTCAACTGCCATCTGATGAAGGAAAGATGAAAAGGAAAGTTGATCCGCTAAAGCCATGCCTCGAGAAGGACTCGATGACGTCGAAACAGCATGGCCCAGCGAAGATGGAGACCTGGACGAAGAAATGGAAACCACCGGGTCCTTGAGGTCCAGAAGCGGAAAGCTCGATGGAGGAGATGGCGACAGCTGAAGAAAAGGCTGCTTGCGGTGTGGCGATGCATGCCTGGATGAATGCCTCGATCTGTGATGTGAGCTGTGCCTCGAAGTAGGCCTCGAGGATCAAGGAGAACGCGCCTCAGTCGAAGCCCCTAGAGCAGGGGTGCCCAACGCGTCGATCACGATCGACCAGTAGCTCAGGAAGGCAACGCAAGTTGATCGCGGAGCCCATCCCGGGCTCTGTGATAGACTCGTATTGACGTCCTGATCTACGGGCCGATCAGCCTTCCTCTCCAGTGTTCTCTCTAGGGCCTTTTAGCTGGGCGGTCCGCCCAGCTGTCATCTGCCGCTGATGAACATTAAAACCCCCCCCAAAAAACCGGCTTGGAGATTTCAGCCTGTAGCGAACTTATGCTCCGGGCTCTAACGTGTGCGTGCCGGCTTCTCTTCTCTTCCCTCCGAAACCGGAAGTTATGTCCGGGAGGGGGGGAGGGGAGAAGGGAAGCCGGCATGCACATGTTGAGAGCCCTGAAGCAAGCGTTCGCTACAGGCTAATGCGGGAGACAGGTTAGTGAAGCATTTGTTCTTCTTCCTGACGGGTCCTGCCTACTTTCTGTTTCCGCGACGGCAGGACCCGGCAGCATTTCCCCCAATAGGTTGATCACGATCTTGGGCTGATCAGCCTTCCTCTTCCCGACGGCAGAATTGACATCGGGGAGAGGAATGCTGGTTGGCCGAAGCAGGGAGAGCTTGGGGCCTGTTATTGGTGGCGTTTGGGTCCTGGTCCCCGATGGCAGTGGCAGTGGCTTGGGGGAGGGCAGGGAGAAAGAAAGAAAAAGGGCAGGCAGGGAGACAGAAGGAAAGAAGAGAAACAGAAAAAAATGAAAGGGAGGCATAGAGAAAGAAAGGGCAGGGAGAGAGGAAGGAAAAGTTGGGGGAGGGTATGAGGTCTGGAGGAGAGGAAGCATACAGGCTAAAAGAAGGGAAGAAAGATTGGATGCACAGTCAGAAGAAGAAAGTGCAACAAGAGACTCATGAAATCACCTGACAAGGTAGGGAAAATGATTTTATTTTAAATTTAGTGATCAAAATGTGTCTGAATTTATATCTGCTGTCTATATTTTACACTAAGGTCCCCTTTTACTAAACCACAATAGAGGTTTTTAGTGCAGGGAGCCTATGAGTGTCGAGAGCAGCGCTGGGCATTCAGCGCAGCTCCCTGCGCTAAAAACTGCTATCGTGGTTTAGTAAAAAGGGAGGGGGGTATATTTGTCTATTTTTGTATGGTTGTTACTGAGGTGATAGTGCATAGAGTCATCTGCTTTGACCTCTTTGAAAAACCCTGGAATAGGAATGATGATTAACATTTTCTATGCGTACAGTGTGCTTTGTGTTTTTTTTTAATTTTATTGTTGGTAGATCATTTTGACTTGGTCATTTAAAAAGTAGCTCGCAAGCCCAAAAAGTGTGGGCACCCCTGCCCTAGAGAATAGATAGGGCTGGAGGCTGTGGAGCGAAGCAGTGGAGGCTGAGAAGAGGAACCTCAATGCACTCGCAAAAACTCTGCTCCTTGCTTCGAGTGTGAGGATTCCCATTGAGGCACTGGCAAAGAATCTGCTCCTTGCTGTCCGTGGCCAGTTGCCAGACCAGACACTCGCAGAGATTCTGCTCCCTGCAAAGAGTGTGCATGAGACTGAGACATAGGAGGCGGCTCGACCTCGCGGGGCACCCTTCGAAGATGAGAGTTCCATCGAACTCCATGCTGAAAAGCTGCTCCCACAGAATACAACGACACTTAAAAGCACGAGACTTAAGTGTTGAGCAAGGCCGGCACGATTTCGGTAGATGTTGAGGCCCAAGACACCGAAGACAGCGTCGATGAGGGTCCGTGAGGGAAATCGCGCGCTGGCACTTGGAACACTTTTTAAAATCGGTTGCAAGCTGGGACATAGGCCGAAAAAGAGCCGCCGCAAGATCGATGCCGCGGGGCTGCGGCCACAAGGCCTGCCCGGTCGAACGAACGGAAGAAAATATATATATTTTTTTTTTTTAAAAAGAAAAGAATAAAGAAAAAACAGCAATTTGTGACAAAAATAACACAAAACCGCAGTCGAAGAGAAGGCACAAGTGGAATTACTTCACGCAGAGTCAAAGACGGACTTCTCGGCTCCGTGGAAAAGTAAGAACTGAGGAGACGTGCCCTGCGCTGGGTGGGAAGGCACTCGCGCATGCGTAGTGTGGGCGACTCGAAACTTCGAGTTTCTTCAAGCAAGTCTGCTTGTGAGGCGTCCGCATCGAGGCTCCGTCAGATGACATCACCCACTTGTGAGAATACCTGCCTGCTTGTCCTGGGATAAAATAAATAAAAAGAGTGGAGGGGGGGGGAAGGTTAGGGGTTAAGGGTGTTAGAAGTAGAAGTATGTACGCTTGGCATAGAGATTTGGGACTTTCACCTGAGGAAGAGACGTGGAAGGAAGTTTGAAAAAATATGTTTAGATCTTCTCGTTCTGCCGGCGTTCTTCAATCTCTGATCTTCCTTATGCATAGAGCATACCGGGCTCCAATTAAGGTAGCCAAGATTTCAAATGGACTCTCTACCATGTGTTGGTCTTGTAATTCACAGGAAGGCACGCTAACTCATATGATCTATGACTGTTCACATCTATCAGTCTATTGGAGCAAAGTCTGGGAAACCATTTCTACAATCTTGAATATACAAGAGCCCTTAAGTTTGCACATTATCATATTGAGTAATGGCCTACTGCACATGCTGCCTGATCAGAATGCGAGGCTGCTTAACGTCTTGCTATTTTTGGCCCTTAAAAATGTCTTACATTGTTGAAAAGACCTATCTAAGGTGAATTATATTAATTGGTGGAATACATTATGCCTTACAGTAAAATATAATCCAACAAGAAGAGGCACTGCAGATGTCAAATCCAACTGAATGGTCAGAAATCCTTTATTTGCAGTTTGTATCAAAGTTTAAAACAACCAAAGTTCCGAATAGGATCCGAGTTTCGGCGATACCATCGCCTTCCTCAGGGGATAGTTGTAAACTTGCAAAGTGCTATAAACTGCGCATGTAAGCTATAAAGAAAATAGACTTAAAGACAGGCTCTATCGTGTCATAGCAGAAAGGCCCAAGTCTACGAGGTCATTTATCAAAACCTGAAGGCTGGTCAACTCTTATTGCAATACAGACTGATGGCATTCAGTTATGCATTATATCATGGCTTGCTATCTATATTTATACAGTGGTATAACTCCAGTGTTTTTCTGTGCTTTGGATATTGTATATGGTTATGGCTGCAGGTTGTGCTGACACTTTTTAGATAGGCAGGGGTCAGCTTGTTGTATTGCATGGATATTTTATGATTCTTTGCTTTGTACAACTTGTCTGTATCTTGCCTTGTTAACATTTATTGTATTTTATTAAAATCAATATAAATCTTTGAACTGTAGAAGTATGTAGAGGGACAATTCTGCTGTTTGCACGTTAAGTGGTTGATTTTGCAAGCCTGCATGTACACCAGCCAATTTGGGAGTAATTTGTAACTATCTTTCGCCCTAGAGAAGTTTTTTTAAAGGCAGAGATCAGCACAGTTTTCACCTCGAATCTCTTGTTCCAACCCGTCTAAATTCTCAGCCAGTCACTAGTCATGCCTGACTTGAAGCAGGTATGAGTGCTGACAGGATAATTTCAAAAGCAGCCCTGTAATGTTGTTCTTTAAAAAGGTGTGTTGTGGCTATGGTTTGGGCTGACTTTCAAAGTATATGTGTGTTATGTGGTTTTTAAATCTGTATGCTGCCACAGATATGTATTAATAACTTTTCTAAAATTACTACTTACACATGCAAATCCATTTTAGTACATCTGTAAAAGGTAGCTCCTGTTTCTAACATTAACTTCTAAATGCCCTGGCATACAGTGTATGTTGGCATCTCAATGCCAGGATCTGTAGCAGAGCTGATTGTTAGGGTTTTTGGTGCAATTTAGTAAGCTGCATTTTTGCTGGTATTTGTTTTAATGGTTTTAGTGTTTTAAGAGACAAGACTGTGTTAAGTCTTAATAAAAATAACTCAATATGTTGTTTTTATTTGTTAATAGTATGTAACTTCATTATGTATGTATTGATGTGATCCGCATAGAATTGTTGGATATGAAGGTTATAAATTTTTTAATAAATACATTTAATAACACCAGCAGATCCCTGTGTTGCCTTTAGGGGGAGTGTTGTCTAGGAAGAATCCAGAAGTGAACTAGGAAGAATACAGAAGTGGGCCAAAGCAGGACTCATTCTCCCCTTGTCCCCGAAGCCCAAGCCCATCTAGTAACTAAAAGTGCAGAAAAACAGCGAGATTCTTCTTACC
Source organism: Geotrypetes seraphini (assembly GCF_902459505.1). Classification (NCBI taxonomy): domain Eukaryota; kingdom Metazoa; phylum Chordata; class Amphibia; order Gymnophiona; family Dermophiidae; genus Geotrypetes; species Geotrypetes seraphini. The sequence continues at coordinate 344,650,676 of NC_047086.1, read as the reverse complement.
TTTAAGTCATAAAATACCAACTAAAGGTATCTCTGTATTATATCTATGAAGCTGTCAAGTTATCCCAGCTCAGGACAGGGATTTTCTGGTCACTCCTGGTCTGACTCTACATCACAAAAAGCAGAATGGTACATGTAGTCTGATTCTAGCCCTTGAAATCAGTGCTGCAGGTCCCATAACAAATTTTCAACACGTGTATGTGTACTTCAAGGGGTATGTAGCAGACTTTTCTCACTGCCTTCCAGTCCAGCAGCGGATGACAACTTAAAACAATTTCAGGGCTGTAGTCTCCCCCACTCAAACATCAATTTTCTGTTCGGCAGCAGGGAATCGACAGAACCAACAGAACTCATATGGAGACTTTAGCCCCCAAACTGCCTCTGGTTGTTTGCTGCTGCTGATGGAGAAACAAAAGTGGGGGGGTGGGGGATCAAAGATGCAAAGGTAGACAGATGGCGAGAGAGGCTGGATGGAAAGATGATAGTTAGCGATAGATTAGGGAATAATAGGAGAGCCAGGGTGAGTGAAAGAGACAAAAAGCTTCAGGTAGATGCAGTAGAAAGAGGGAAATTGAAGACAAGATAGTAACAATGAATTAAAGCTGGAGAGAGAGAGAGGCAGAAAAATAAATTGAAAAAAGGTGAAAGGAAAATTGAGAGAAAAATGACAAGTTAGTTAAGAGAAGATAGAAGAAAGCAGAAACCAGAGCTCAGACCAACACAATTAGAAAAATAAATGACCAGACAACAACAGCTAGAAAAAGTAATTTTATTTTCTATTTTGTGATTAGAATGTGTCAGTTTTTGGTATATCTATTCAAAATCTCTGCTGATAGGAGCTCAGGGGTACTCACTTGAAATTTTTTTTTTGACTTAGTGGGTACCTGAAGTTGAAAAACACAGCCATAATACATGAGGATGGGGCCGTTATAAATCCAGGACCAATTTAAAATTTTCCCTCCAAAAATTGGGCATCTCAGCTGTATCTCTATGAAGGGGCAGCTGATGACTTCACTAAACTAAACTAAACCATTGCCCGTTTCATATGTCTTTTGTAGCTACTACATTTGATATAATCTTGGCATTGCTCTAATCCTTTCTCATATCCTGCCTTCTGGTAAAACCTACACAGGCCCCTAAGTCTTTACAATTTGCAGTTTAACTGTATGTAGTTTTATACCCTTCTGATACCTTTTAGAGACAAACAACAACAAGACCCTCCCCACCAGCGTTGGTCCCAAGTAAAATGAGTTTGGTTGCCTCAGCTTAAAGAAAACAAGCCACAAAAGCAAGCACTATCCATTTAAGTCAAATACAACACCACATTTGAGGAAGGAGGGGGGAGGCTGATGATAAAATATGAGAGGAGGCAACTTGGTGAATCAGTGGCAGCAGTGTACACTGCCACACATCAGGCCTGGGTTCGATTCCTGCATTAGACTCTTCAGGACATCACAGAGGCTGTGCCCATAACACTGGAAGTGGGGAAGGTGAGAGGATCTGTAAGATGCCCTGATGAGTAGTTCCCAGATGAGGACTATCACTATAATGGCTAGGCTACATTATTTGGGAGAGAATATCAAATAGTGAAAAATGTGCCAGAAGTTGCAAATGACGGATTCTGGTGCTATACGAAACACCTGACCCTCCCCACCAAAGAAATAGAAAAGGTAAATGCAGGCCTGGACTAACATTATCTGATTCTGGCAGATACTATAATCTCTTCTGTTTACATAACACCCTAAATAGAGATGCTTGTCATTGAGTGCACATCTTTCTAAGGAAAAATACAAGTGGCTTGCTATTATCATCTTGCTGAGACACTTCCAGAAATTCACAACTAATCAAAACTTAGTGACATGCATTGGTACATTTAGATTTCCATGCTCCGGGTAATGGATAATTCAAGCACTTTAGTTCCTCCTCCCCACACATATCAAAATTGTTTTTGGAATGGGTGGAATGCACAAATATACCCTTTATGGACCATCAATAACAACCCCCTCCCCCCACCAAAAAAAGACAGACATTCCTATGCTAAGACTTCTGCATAACACATTTTTGGTTGAGAATGTGGTTTAAAACGGAGATGGACATTCTCACCCCCCCCCCCCCACCAATGCATGTACAGAAGTCACAATCCATCCTGTGCTTTCCTTGTTGGCATATATCTGTTCTGTAAAGGGATTACACACAAAGCAGCAAGAACATTGCACAGAAAGTTTAATTGCCTATTATATTGTTAAAATGAGCTTTTTGCTTTTGTTATGTTTAATAAATCAGTCTAAAAATCAAAGTGGCCACGGAGTGATTTCACATCACATATACAGTTTAGGTAAATGTGTGTCTGACTGCTTCCTTTCGGTCTGTCACATATGACCTCTTTTTCTTACTCTGTTAGCTTTCTTTTGGATGGAGGAAGGAGATGGGAAGGAAGCTCATTTGGAAGCTCATGACCTTCCAATTTGACCTTGATGAGGTGATTGGCCAAAGCAAATTCCTCATCATCTAACATGCCATCCTTGTCTATATCAGCCAGTTTCCAGATCTTTCCAAGAACTGTGTTGGGGAGCTTGGACTTCACCATCTCTTTCTTGGCATTGGCCCCTGTAACTTTGCCATTGACTGGAGACAGTGTGTAAAAGATCTCGTCATACATCGGTTTGTCTCTGGACACCACCCAGTCTGCATCATCAATGCCTTCTCCTGCACCTTCACCATATCCATGACCAAATGGACCATTTAAAGTGCCCTCAAAGGCCCCTCCCTTCACTATCTGGATAGGCTTCTGCGTTTCCTCTTGTCGCACAAGCACCATCAAGTGGGCAATGTCATGTGCCAGCATGTCATCCACTGTCTCCAGAAGTTTGGTCTTCAGTGGCTGGAATTTGCTGAAATCTTGGGCCTGCAGCTGCTCCTTTAGGACAGAACACAGGTACATAAATAACACATTTTACACTCTTTCATAAAGAAATCAAGAATTATTCTTCTATTGTCAAAACTCATATTTCAAAGCATTTATGGAAGCTAGTTTACAGCAATGCTCTGCCAGCCTCTCAGAGGCCGATGCATCACTGCTCTTTTCCTATAGATTTTTTAAAGAAATAGAAATTCTGAGCTCCTTTTTGGCCAGATTATGTGTACAGCTATCTCCTGCATTTCCATTCCAGCTGATTTTAATAAAGTACAGGAAAGCAGAGTGGAGCTGAGGCTCTGTGAATGCTATCCTCTGGGCCAGTGGTCTCAAACTTGCGGCCCGGGGGACACATGCAGCCTACCAGGTACTATTTTCAGGCTCTTGGTATGTTTTTATCATAAACACAAAAGTAAAATAAAACAGTTTCTTGATCATATGTCTCTTTAGCTATAAATAAGAATATTATTATTAAGACTTATTCAAAAGGAAAGATTTATAAACTATAAAGAGTTTTACCTCATTAAAAAATTGTCATTTCTTTAATGACATTAACTATTTTTTCTGAGACCTTCTAAGTGCCTACAAATCTTAAATGTGGCCCTGCAATGGGTTTGCGTTTGAGACCACTGCTCTGGGCTATCACCATTAACATCTTACCCCTGCACATACATAAGAATATGGAGGGGAAAACAGAACTTGATACCTGAAAAAAATGCATTAGAACATAAGAATAGCTTTACTGGGTCAGACCAATGGTCCATCAAGCCCAGTAGCCTGTTCTCACGATGGCCAATCCAGGTCACTAGTACCTGGCCAAAACCCAAGGAGTAGCAACATTCCATGCTACCAATACAGGGCAAGCAGTGGCTTCCCCCGTGTCTTTCTCAATAAGACTATGGACTTTTTCTCCAGGAACTTGTCCAAACCTTTCTTAAAACCAGAAGCAGTGACATAGCAAGGGTGAGAGGCATCTGGGACAGTGGCGCCCCTCCTCACCCTCCTCCGCCCCCACCCCATTTTCTCCTTCCCCAACCCCTCCAGCCATGTGCGCGACCTTCCCCTGTACCTCATTCATAGCTTGAGCAGCAACTCCAACCTGCTGCTCACACCAGTGTCAGCTCTTCCTACGACATCACTTCCTAGGCGCGGGTCCAGGAAGTGACGTCAGAGAAAGAGCTGATGCTGGTGCGAGAAGCAGGTCAGGGTTGCTGTTCACACAGTGAGGTATGGGGGAAGGGAATGGAAGCAGTGCACACGATAGTGGGGGTTGGGGGGGCAGAGAGGAGGACAGGGGCTGATGCCCCTATGAAGACAGTGCCTGAGGCGAAGCACCCCTCCCCCTCCTTACTACGCCACTGCCCAGAAGCCACCGAGGTATGAACATGCACAACATCTGTTTCCATACTTGGATATCAGGACTGGTTTTTTTTCTCTCACCCACCCTTATCCAGGGCATATTACATATTAACATACAAAATAAAAGATTTACATTTATCGTACAAAACACTTCAGAGACACACTATACCAAACGACATACTTACATATCAAATCAAATTACATATAACATACACGTCATATCAACAACAAATTTCATTTAAGGCCAAAACTTGGCAAACCCACACATACATCAAAACATAAAATTCCATAAGTCATACAAGATGCCTCAATAATCCAAATAAAACAAACTAGACCATCGAACACCTCCATGACCAGCACTCAAGAGTCATCACTCCTTCTCCCTCATCATTCCTTCTACTGAGCTGCTCCTTCACTTTCTACCCTTCTCTTGAAAAACTCTTTACCTGCATCTTTTTCAAATTTGGGAAGTCTCCTGGCGAGATCTGATGCTCCCGTTCAATCCGGGCATATATTTCTCCCAGATTGTTTACGAGCTCCTTCTTCTTATTGTCTTTACCAAACACCGACGGCATCTCTTTCTTCAGGGAGCTAATGATGTAAGCATGAACCTGCCATGAAGAGAGAAAAGCTAATTTATAGACAAGACAAAAATTTATCCTTGGTAACAACTGGGTCACTGTACATGCGGTATATTATATAATGGACAGTTATTGTAGATAGGGGGGGAGTTGTTTTACGAGGGGGTGCTGAAAAGTTCTCGGCCCAACCAAGAAGAGAATGGCGTGAATATAGTTCAATCAATGATTTGAAACAATGTCAAAACATAGAATTTCATTTCTGTAAATTGGCACTTAACGAAATAATTTAGATTGTTAGCTCTTCTGAGCAGGGACTGTCTATTGTATGTTAAACGTACAGAGCTGCGTATGCCTTTCAGCGCTATAGAAATGTTCTGTTCTAGTAGCAGTAGTCCGCTACAGTGGCAAAATAACGCTCAGCATTTAGGAAGTTGGTTGGTTGGGCCGAGAACTTTTCAGCACCCCCTTTATACACTCTAACCGCAAATTGCTCTAAAAGCAAAAATACTGTATTTGGGCCAATATACATAGCCCCTTATCCAGATAACAGCACTATTCGGATAACTACCACCAATCTGAATATTCAGAGGCGCTAACCAGATAGGCCTGGATTCTCAAACCACCTCAAATTTTCTAGGCACTGGTAGGGGCCCGTACATCCATTAAAAACACCATCCAAACAGCATTTTTAACTTGAGATTTGAAGCACATACCCTGCGCCTAGAAAATCTGCGCCAGAATTGTGCCTAAGTAGGCCATTTAGGCCGCTGAATGCCAAAGTAGGCATAGCTAATGCTAGAAGTGGTGTTAGGCGGCCTAAAGCGCCTACATAGGCACGATTCACGTGAAGATAGGTGCTGGCAAACCCTAGCCTACATTTCTGGTGCCTATCTTTGGTGTCGGTGCGATTCCAAAACTGGCGCCGATGCATGATTGACATGCAATCGGTGGCCACTTTTAAAGGTGACCGCCGATATCTGCCTGGTTCAAGAATCCGGCCCAGTGCCTCTGAATATGCTTACTGGCTCTCTCTACACCATGTTGACAGTCACCAGAGCCAGGGTGATCAAGAAACACATTTGGATAGTGGCAAAATTTACTCTGCTGTCTGGATAGAAGGCAGCTCCTGGTTATCCAGATAAGTTCCGACACTTACCCAGATATTCAGCATCAGTCACTATCTGGATTTTTTTTTTGGACTACTGCAGCTGGTGTTTAAAAAAAAAAGTGTGCTGACCATGGCAGCTGAATGTTGACCCTTATAAAACTTCTTTTTTTTTAAATTGATATGAAGAATTTATAGCTCTAACAAAAATTTAGCATGGTATAGTATAAGGTTGCTTCTTCATACCTCCCTTCTAACTTCTCCTATACTGCAAACATCCTTCCAACATTATCCACAATCTTTACTTCTGATTCACTCAATTCACTACAGGAAACATCATTTCATTATCTGAACTAAAGACATGGAGGGTCATAATCGAAAGGAACGTCTAAGTCCATTTTCGTCTAAGCCGCAAGTCATCCAAAGTTAAAAAAAAAACAAAAAACAGCCTAGGACACATTATCAAAAATTACATCCAAAATTTTTTTTTGTTTCGAAAATCATCTATCTATACATCCTGCTGATCTGATCGTCCAAGCCGCTAAATCATCTATTTTTATACCACATTTTCATCCAACTTTTCGTCCAAGTCAAAAACGCCTGTTGGACGTGGGAGGGGTCTGCAAAGTGATGGACTGAACACCCAGACATGGCACCTAACTAGTGGGGTACCTTACTGCTGTGAACTTCACAAAAAGGGTGCCATGTCTTCTCCTCACTTCAGCTCCCTTATAGGTCATGGTGAACCCCCCAAACCACTTCCAGAATCCCCTAGACCCACTTATCTACCACCCTAGTAGCCCTTATAGCTACAGGAACCACTTATATGCCAATAAAAAAGGGTTTTTTAGGTGTATAGAGGAGTGCACATGTTTAAGTATCAATGCAGTGATTACAAAGGCTTATGGGCACGAGTCCTTAACCCACCCCCTAGACGGCTTAAGCTACCTCTGTGCTGGACGACTAGGCTTTCATATGCCAGGCTGCCAGATGATGATGGTCTGGAGGCTGAATTTTAAAGGTGTGAGTATGACTTTTATGGGGGGGGGGGGTCGGTGATCACTGGGGTAGTGTGTGGGGATCTGTATTATGTGTTTGTAGTGCTTATTTGGTGACTTTAGGTGGTTTTTTGTGACTTAAAATATGTTTTAAATGGTCGAAGTCACAACGTCCAAGTTCCGTCGATCCTGGGTTGTATAACTTTCAGTTATACATGCTGTACGACTAAGTCTAAGCTGACCCACGTCCCGCCCAACTCCCACCCTTGACACTCCTCCTGACCCACCCCGTTTAGCGATGGTTGTTTAGCGGCACTATGGAGGCCTAGGTCATTTAGAAATACGTCCAAAACCCGTTTTTATTATCAGCACTTAGACATCTTTCGTTTATGATTGTCCAAGTGCCGACTTAAGCCGGTTTTTGGATGTTTTTCTCTTTCGATTATGAGCCCCTTAAGGAATACTTTTGTAAACAGTGTGAGCAGAGAGAACAGCATTTTGCATGCTCAGGTAGGCACTTGGAAACAAGGCTGGCTTAACCTATGTACCAGATGAGACTCTGGCGCTAAAGGGTGACAAAACGCCCGGGGCCACGACTACCCTGCAGCTTGAACCTTTCCCTCCTCCTCCCTCTTCTGACACTGCTGCCTGGTCCCATAAGAACATAAGATTTGCTGCTGCTGGGTCAGACCAGTGGTCCATCGTGCCCTAGTAGTCCGCTTACGCGGCAGCCTTTAGGTCAAAGACCAGTGCCCTATTTGAGTCTAGCCTTACCTGCATATGTTCTGTTCCAGTAGGAACTTATCCAACCTTGGCTTGAATCCCTGAAGGATGCTTTCTCCTATAACAGCCTCCGGAAGAGTGTTCCAGATTTCTACCACTCTCTGAGTGAAGAAGAACTCAGGACACACCCAGCCAGTCAGGTTTTCATGATATCCACAATGCATATCCATGAGATAAATTTGCATACACTGCCTCAATTGTATGCAGATTTATCTGATGTATAGTCATTGTGGATATCATGAAAACCTGACTGGCTGGGTGTGTCTTGAGGACTGGGTTGAGAACATGTTTGAGCAGTCTGTAATAATGGTCCAAACCCCATCGTTTATATGAAAAATGAAAAAAAAAAAAGTTACAGAAATTCAAACGTAACTTTTTCAGACTGCTTATGGACCTATGACATGAAAATTCAGCCAGTCTCAATATTTTGGATCCGCTACCTTGGTATCTTTTTCTCAGAGATGGTCCCAAAAATCACCTACTCCAGTGGTTCCCAGTCCTGGTCCTAGAAGCACCCCGGCAGCTCAGGTTTTCAGGATATCCACAATGAATATTCATGAGAGAGATTTGCATGCATTGCTTCCACGCAGGGATTTCAAAGTCCCTCCTTGAGGGCTGCAATCCAGTCGGGTTTTCAGGATTTCCCCAATGAATATGCTTGAAAGCAGTGCATGCACAGATCTCAAGCATATTCATTGGGGAAATCCTGAAAACCCGACTGGATTGCAGCCCTCAAGGAGGGACTTTGAAATCCCTGCGTGGAAGCAATGCATGCAAATCTCTCTCATGAATATTACTTGTGGATATTCTGAAGACCCGAGTTGCTGGGGTGCTTCCGGGCCAAGATTTGGGAACCACTTGCCTAGTGCACATAGGTGTCTGTCAACCTTTGATGCATGCAACTTGCACCTGCTTCTAGGTGCCACTTTCAGTGGCGTAGCAAGAGTGATTGGCACCCAGGGTGGCGACACCCCTCTCCTGTCCTCTTCCCTGCCCCCTCACGTCCCTTCCCCATACCTTTTTAACTTCGGCGCAAGTAGCGACAAACTTGCTGCTCACGTCAGCTTCGGAGTTCTCTCTGATGTCACTTCCTCCTGGAAGTGATGTCAGAGAACGTGCTGATGCCGACATAGGCAGCAAGTTCATTACTGATCACGCCAAAATTAAAAAGGCACATGGAAAGGGTACGGGCGAGTGGCAGTGGGAGGAAGGGGGGGCGGAGAGGAAGGAAGGTGCCAGCGCCATGAAGAAGACCACGCCCAGTGCAGACCCTCACTATGCCACTGGCCACTTTATAGAACTGCCCCTTAGGTATTCTTGGACAGAGTGGGCCTAAGCATTAGGCATGACCAGGCAACTGGCAGCAGTTTCTGAGGGACGGCAAAGAGAAGCAACAGTCAAAAGCAAAAACAATAGGTCCGACAGGCTCACTAACTCAAAGAACCAAGAGCACATTCTTTTTCCTGCAGAAAGAATGGACACACAAGCCCCGATTCTCGTAAGGACGCCAAAAGTTAGGTGGCGGTAGGTGACCTACTGCTCTCTAACTAAATTGGTTTAATTGGCGATAAATGATGTGATAATTGACTGCGTTGTTTAAAATCAATTTTTTAAAAAAATTGTAAGCCGATGTCCCATCCACAAAGGTGCCTACCGGTGCCTATGGTCAAAGTGGTCATAGGCGTAGATAGGAACCTACATGTCTGGCATCTGCTTTGCATGTGGCTGTGACTGTGATACCATTGCTAGTTGCAGAATTTGGTCCAGACACATGTTTAATATTTAAAATTGATGTGTACAAGTTTCTGCTTTCCGTGCACCTGTGATCAAGAAAAGATGAGAGGGGAAGACAGCACCAATGCTGCAATTCCTTAACCACTATACAGTAAAATACATGTACCGTATTTGTTGAACCCTTTCCAAACAACATTTCCATCTCTCTTCTGCCCCTCCCTCAAATATTTAGCATTAATGACTTCGTGTCACCATTGCACCAACCCAGTGGGCATTATTTCTGTATGTGTGCTACTTCCAAAGTGGGTGAGAATGACAAACAATTGGCTCAACATTCAAAGAAAGTTATATGTTCCTGGCAGCTGATGACTGTATAACTTCACTATCTGTAGGTTTTAGAAATATACTGACAACACAGAGCTGAAAATGTGGCTAATGGCTTGATATTATCTATATAAGAAGGGGCCAAGTTTGGGGTGGGATGAAGAAAGACCAAAAAAAATTATCTGGATAGCAGTGATATTCAAATGCTCTCCTGATAAGCATATAAGTTCTCGGAGGGCTTTAAAAAACAAAAAGGGGATGCTAAGTTCAGTATCAAGAGCTACCAATTAGCAACAAGATATGACAGTCATACATAAACTCCTTAGGGTTGGTTTGTTTTTAATTTTTATTACTACTCTAATATTCTGGGGGGGACTCTTTCTGTCAGTCTAGAGATGTTTAGAAAAAAAGAAAATTAAAAACATCTTGTTCAGACTTAAAAGCTATATTGTCATTCTGCGTCATGGCTGACTTTGTTCAGCTGTGCTATTGTGAGGAAAAAATAATAATAATAAAAAAAAAAATATTCCCCCAGAAACAGTCATATCACTAAAAACAGGGTTGAAGAAATCTTTATTTTATAAACCACTTGGGAGAAAAACATTACAAAATATTATAATCATTTGCATAGGAATCCCCCCTCCCCCCCCCCCCAGCATCAAAGCCTTCCCAAGAAGCCAGTAGAACCTTATTAAGGCAGTTTGGCACAAACACACACTTTTTCAACACACACTGTGACATTTTCAACTAACGGTATGAGTTCTATTATGGAGCATGGAAAAAATGCAGCCGTACTAACACATAGGGCTCCTTTTACTAAGCCGCGTTAGCGTTTAGCGCACGCATTTTAGCGCACGCTATGCAGCTAGAACGCCAGCTCAATGCTGGCGTTAGCATCTAGCACGTGCGGCAATTTAGCGCGCGCTATTCCGCACGTTAATGCCCCAACACGGCTTAATAAAAGGAGCCCATAGCGCGGGTTTTTGCGCCGGCAACTGCTCTGACGCTCATAGAATTCCTATGAGCGTCGGAGCAGTTACCTCCGCTGCCGGTGCTAAAGCCCACGCTACGTGTTAGCCAAGGAGGGGGTGTAAGCATGACTGTATAGAACAGGTTAAGTAGATTTAATTTTTTTTTCCGTTTTGAAGAAATTTTTCTCAGAATTATAGCAGGGATATTTCAAGAAGGTGATCTTTTTGTAGGCTTAGCACAAAGTGACACACAGCAATGCATCTAGCACCTGGATAGAGAGCAGCGGTGCCTTCCTGAAAGGTTTGATTTCCGAAAACTATGCCCTGACAAATATTTATGCACTGCCTTCCTTTTCCAGTATGGTGGAAATGAGCACACTGTTTCCACAGCTGCCCGGGAGGATCAGAGGAGAAAGCAGAACGTTTCAGTACGACCTACAAAGAAGTGATGCTATTTTGTCCGACCGACAAAGTCTCATGATGCTCTCATCGTAAATCAATCAACGTTCAAATTACATGATATATTTCATATTTTTATGGCCAAATTTCCCCGCTATAGACCTCAACGTAATGAGTTTTTAATGTGATTAAGGGAAGTTCACTTTCATTATAAGTAACGACAGTAGAAACATATTTCCATTGATCAAAATATCACCTGGAAGTAGAACACATTTTCACAGCTCGAGTGTCCTTTGTGTATAAATTCCCAGCACAGCCCAAATGTTTCTGCCACGATTGAGATTAAAAAAATTCACCATCTCCCAGCATGCCATGCTTAGTGACCCCTCCCTCTTTGTTTGAGCATGGATCTAGCACCATGGGAAGGGGGTGCTACTGACACACTCTATGCCGACTCACTGCCTCCGCACTCAACAGTTCTAAAGCAGTGTCTTGCAAGCTTTCTCAAGCCACTTTCCGAAGGCACTAAACTCAGTGCTGCGGCTGGAAGGCATCTGGAAATGCACGGACGTCGACACGATGACATCATGGGCATGTGTGATGTCATCACATGGGGTGATTAGGGTGCTGGAAGAGGAGCACACCCAGAATCTCACCATGGCACAGTTTGCAATGCACTCTCTAAAGTTAAAAAGGGATAGATTCTGTACAAACGTTAAGGAAGTTCTTCTTCACCCAGAGAGTGGTAGAAATCTGGAACGCTCTTCCAGAGGCTGTTAAAGGGGAAAGCACTAGAGAATGACACGGTGACAAAATTCATCACCGTCCCCGTCCCCGCGGATAACCGCGGGAAATAATCCCGTGTCATTTTCTAGTGTCTATTTCAACCTTGGTCCTTCTATGCCAACATTCTTCAAAGCAAAGCTTGCAGGTCAGTGGTTGTGCCCAATTATACTCTGATTCTTTCCTCTCTCCTTAAAGAATGACATGAAAATGGTTTCCCGCGGTTATCCGCGGGGACGGGAACGGTGATGAATTTTGTCACCGTGTCATTCTCTAGAAAGCACCCTCTAGGGATTCAAGACAAGGTTAGACAAGTTCCTGCTGAACCAGAACGTATGTAGGTAAGGCTAGACTCAATTAGGGCACTGGTCTTTGACCTAAGAGCTGTCGTGTGAGTGGACTGCTGGGCACGATGGACCACTGGTCTGACCCAGCAGTGGCAATTTTTATGTTCCCTGTTCTAATGTGAGAAGCTGGGCCACAGATGATTCAGCTCAAGATGGCAGTGATCACAAACCTGTGAGCCTGTGAAAACTTGTTCCATTCTGAATGGGTGTAGCAGTATCTTTGTTAAATCAGCTGATTATATGAGGCTTAAAGTCTGTGAAAACAGAGTTTACTCACATCAAACATCAAGGAAACCTGATGTAGGCACTTGTCAAAACACAACCATATCGGTCAACAATAAATTATTAACCTAAGTGTGGCTCCAGTGACATTATCCCCCTGACCATCTCCACTTTTTCCTGTTTGATCTCTAGAGCAGTGGTTCCCAACCCTGTCTTGGAGTACCACCAGGCCAGTCGGATTTTTGGGACAGCCCTAATGAATATGCATGGAGCAGATTTGCGTGCCTGTCACCTCCATTATATGCAAATCTCTCTCATGCATATTCATTGGGGTTATCCCAAAAACCCGACTGGCCTGGTGGTCCTTCAGGACAGGGTTGGGAACTACTGCTCTGGAGAATGTTTTTCTTCTGTTTCTCTTTTTTCCTTCTCTGCCTCTGCCACCCTAGACAGCTACCTGACCTGATGGGAACCCTGCAGCCCTAATTCTCTCGAGTTGCACTGTACCTTGTTTTTGCTTTGTAAGTTGTGAAAAACTAATCAAAATATTCATCCACAGAACTAGCTTACAATGAAAAACTGTGATAACAGCGCAGAACAAATTAAATTGGCCCTTAAACAAAGCAGGATTTTGTGACAAGCTTTGTTCAGATCAAGCTTCGTAACTGCCCTAAAGTTCTATATCATGGCAATAAGCCAGACTCAGGGCCGGATGCTCTAAAAACCTACGGACCCACCAGCCCGCCCCCTCCTCCCCCAAAAAAAAAAAGATCAGCAGGAGGGATGCTCACTCACTTCTGCCTCAGCCACCCGGACCCAGTGGCGTAGCAAGGGTGAGAGGCACCCGGGGCTGTGGTCCCCCTTCCGTACCCTCTTCTCCACCTCCCCTACCACATGTGCACCTCTTCCCTACCTAGTACTTCTTAACTTCATCGGCACTAGAAGCATCACCAACTTGCTGCCTATGTCAGCTCTACCTCTCATGTCACTTCCTAGGCATGGGATAGAGGTACGGTGGAAGGAGGGGGGGGGGGAAGGTGTGCGAGCAGCAGGGGGAGGAGTGGGGAGGAACGGGAGGGGAGGGGTGCCAGCGCCCTCACCAAGACGGTGGCCAAGGTGGACTGCCCCCCTTACTACACTACTGCCCGGACCCACCCACATCCCTGATCCACCCCCTTGTACCTTATTCAGATGACAGTAGGAGGGATGCCCACTCCCTCCTGCCTGCAGGCCAATCTCTTCAAAATGGCGGGCTTTCCTGGTGCATCCTGGGATGCATTAGGAGGGGCCTAAGACTGATTAGTTCAGATACCCAAGAGCCTTCGGTCTTAGGCACCTGAACCAATCACCAGGAAGGAGCCTCAGGATCTGATTGGCTCAGGTGCCTAAGGCCCATCCTATAGGAGGGGCCTTCGGTATCAGAACCAATCAGCAGCAAAGTGCTATACAATTGGCTATCAGCTCAGCCCCGAGAAAACATTCTGATTGGTGGTCTAAGTAGTGAAAGTCATAGTAGCGAAGGTCTATTTTTGTAGATAATTTCCTTCTTAAGTTATAGGACTAGATTCAGTAAATGATGCCCAAATTTGGGTGTCAAAAAAATTGAGCATGAGGATTTACATCAGAAACCTCACCCCTAAATTAGGCATGGATCCCTGAATTCTCTAATAGTGCACACATCTTTCATGTACACCAGTGACCCACCTATGTCCCTCTCATGGCCATGCCCCTTATTTAGTTACAAGCTCAAATAATTTACATGTGCATCTTTATAGAATGTCTAGCAAGATGTGCACATAAATTCAAACTAATGCCAATTAACACTATTAATAGATGTGAACTTCTTACTTAACTGGCAGAGCTAAGCCTCCTCCTAAATAGGATACTTATTTTATTTGTTCAAGTTTCTATACCATTCTCCCCAGCTCAGAATGATTTTACATTAATTTATTCAGGTAGTCAAGCATTTTTCCCTGTCTGTCCTGGTGGGCTCACAATCTAATGTACCTGGGGCAATGGGGGATTAAGTGACTTATCCAGGGTCACAAGGAGCAGCCTGGGTTTGAACCCACAACCTCATGGTGGTGAGGTTGTAGCTTTAACTACTGTGCCACACACTCCTCTCTCCTGCTCCCATACAGAAGGAAGCAGCAGATTATAACTTTAGAGATCCCTAAATAGCAACTTTTCTGGAGAGGGGAAGTTTGCCACATGAGGGGTTGGGTTTTTTTTTTCTTATTTTGGTTTTTTTTTGAGTGATGTGGCAGCACATCCTCCAGGACCCCAAATATCACCAAGGATTTCGAGTTGAAAAGAGCTGGGGAGTATAGTAATGTGAACAAGGGCGGGGCTTGCTTAACCACAGCCAACCAGGGCAAAAGATAACCTGTTCTTTCCACAGGTGAAGAGAAACAAACATGCAGGAGTCAGGCCTGGTTCTCAAGAAGTCTCCCTTCTGTCAGCTCCTGCACTGCCATGGCATTCACTTTCTCTCTGAAACCAAAAGGCAGCACAAACAATTTTCTTTGTTCTGGAGTCTCAAGTTATCTAATCTTTCAACACTCAGCATAAACAGGCCAGGCTTAGCCTGGAGCTCCTAAAATTCCAGTTCACCAGGTTCCAAGATAAACTTGGCCTATCTTAATAAGCTGCTTATTAACTTTCAGCACAGGTTTGTGCTTTAGGGCTGCATTTCCCTTCCCAAGGCTTTCCTCTAGGTATCACATGTGCGCTGGTAGCAGTCTTGGAGGAGCCCATATCTGGGACTCCCTGATCGGTTCAGCCTCAGAGCCTTTAACTTCCAGCTAGATCGAGTCCTGCCGTTTTGGTTAGGCCCTTCTCACTTCTATCCCTGTACATACAGTCCATGCAATTTTTATAAAATCTTCTCCTCGGCCCCTGCATACATCACTCTCTCTTTTCCCTTCTCCTCTGCCCCAAATCAGCACTTGTTCCTCCAGGAACCCTTGGCCTAGCATCTGTCCATCTTTTTCTAAGCCCCCCTCCCCAAGTGTACCTCAGAGATGCCACCTGTAGTGATTTCTATAGGCAACCTGTGCCAGCTCTGCAGGCATCCCTCTAGCGCATTCCCATCCATGAAGAACAGGAAGTGGCATCAAGGGGAGGGATGTAAGAGGGAAGCCCGCAGAGCCGGCGCAGGTTGCCTAAAAATGTTGTCAGCAGCGATTCCTTAGGTAAGTCAAAGGTGGGGTGCAGAAACAGAAAGATAAATGCTGGACAACAGATGGGAGAGAGGGTAGCAAGATGGCACCACTGAGGTTTTTTGGGGCCTTATGGACCACTAGACTGGGTGGGCTTGAGGCAAGAAATGGTGGGCCTGGGCCCCACCCTTGGCTAAACCACTGACACAAGTTAGCTTCACCTGCCTTAAAGGTGGCTCATGGAGGTACTAACCCACTCATTTTATAACTTTAATGCCTAAAGTTTGGGGTTGTTACAGTTATATGCTTAAGTGCGTGTTCAACTGTATTTTATAACCCTCATGTACATCATGCTTAGTGTGTAATTGCAAGGAGGCATACACATGGACTGGTCCCAGTTACACAAATAACTTCAGAATACTGTCAGTAACACACTGAAGTTCCATATTTAGGTACATACATTTAAGCCTGCTGTTGACATGGCATGCCTAAATGTTAAGGTTTAGTTTAGTTGGCATATAAATGCCTGTTTACACTACTATAAGGTAACAATTAGTACCCAACTTTTAAAACCCTTTACAGAAATGTCCCATAAAGGGCTACAAATCTCCAGACTTGGGGAACTGAAGGGCAGCCATGTCCTGTGCCTGGAGGCCCCACTGATGTGGGGACATGTCCTCTTTTTAGAGGACTGTCTGGGTGCCTGGAAAGACTTTCCAAAGCCCAGCAGTTGTCCGGATTTTGGAAAGCTCTGGCTGTGCGTGGAGGGCCTCCGAGTATGTGTGGATGACGTCACACACATCTGTACATGCTCAGAGGCCCTCGGACACAGCCCAGAAGTCATGAATAATGAGACATTGGGGGTAGGGCATGGCCGGAGCGGAATGGGGCAGGGTCAGGTGTCTGGGATTTTGCCAAGAAAAATATGGTAACCCTATCACTTCCTCACTGCTGAGAAGGGTTGGAGGAAAATTTCCTGGAAGGACTTAACTATTTTATTCTCATAATGCCTTTGCCTACAAAGGGACCCAAGACAGTTTATATCCTAAAATGGTATACATAACGTGACCATTTATTTTTTTATCTAAAGGGGACAACTATTAATTGTAAGTCCTGCCCCCCATCCTGCCCTAGCCCCACCCCCAATTTCTTCCATTCATTTTTCATGTACACATAATATCTTATTAATTCATAATGGTAACCATAAAATTTTTTTTAAAAACTACAAAGCACACTATACGCAGAAAAAATGTTAATTATTTATATTTGGGGGGGTTTCAAAGATGTCAAGGCAGATGACTTTAAAACAGTGGTGTACCAAGGAGGGGGTGGGGGGGGGTGGACCGCCCCGGGTGCATGCCCCAAGGGGGTGCACAGCTGGCCACCCACCGGGGAATAGGCTGCCACCGGGGAAAGGCTGCCACTGGCCATCAGGAACAGGCCGGCGCTGAGTACGCCCTGCTTCTCTTCCCCACGGGGCCGACTAACTCTCGCCGCCCGACGTCAATTCTGACATCGGAGAGGACGTTCTGGGCCAGCCAATCGTTGCCTGGCTGGCCCAGAACGTCCTCTCTGAAGTTAGAATTGACGTCGGGCGGTGAGAGTTGGTCGGCCCCGCGGGGAAGAGAAGCAGGGCAAACTCGGCGCCGGCCTGTTCCTGATGGCCAGTGGCAGCATGTTTCCCAATGGCAGTGGCATGGGGGAGGGCAGGGAGAAAGAAAGAAAGGGGGCAGGGTGAAACAAAGAAAAAGTTGGGGGAGGGAATGAGGTCTGGAGGAGAGGAAGCATAGAGGAGGCTGAAAGAAGGGAAGAAATATTGGATGCACAGTCAGAAGAATAAAGTGCAACCAGAGACTGATGAAATTACCAAACAAAGGTAGGAAAAATGATTCTATTTTCAATTTAGTGATCAAATTGTGTCAGTTTTGAGAATTTATATATGCTGTCTATATTTTGCACTATGGCCCCCTTTTACTAAACCGCAATAGCGGTTTTTAGCACAGGGAGCCTATGAGCATCGAGAGCAGCATGGGGCATTCAGTGCAGCTCCCTGCACTAAAAAACGCTATTGTGGTTTAGTAAAAAGTGAGGGGGTATATTTGTCTATTTTTGTATAGTTGTTACTGAAGTGACATTGCATAAAGTCATCTGCCTTGTCCTCTTTGAAAACCCGAGGAATATAAATGATAATTAACATTTTCTCTGTGTACAGTGTGTTTTAAAAATTTTATTGTTGGTAGATCATTTTTGACTTAGCCACGAAGGTAAGGGGAAGGGAGGGAGGGGAGCTGCTGAAAGACATCTAGTAATCCTTGCAGGCTTGACTGTGCAGGGAATTATTTTTGTAAAATCATGTTTTGTTATGTGACTGGCATTTAGACTTTAATTTCTATGAATGAATAGAATGAAATGATAAAATTACTTGCTTGTTTTTATGTGCGTGCATGTGGAGAGAGAGTGGGCTGAGGACGCTGAAGGGAAATGGGGAAGAGAGAGTGGGGAGGAGATGATGATATATAAATTGACAATTGTACAGAATATTGTTTCTTTTTATACTTTAATACAATAAGTTCAATATAAAGCAATTCAAGGCTTGTGTGGATGGAATCAGGTGGTTTGTGGGGATGGGGACCGAGCTTACAGGGATTAGTCCAATAAAATGGTATTTTCTTATTTCTCATTATTTGTTAATTTGTAAAGTGGTGATTGTTATGTATCAGTTTTTTCAAATTTACATCTACTGTCTTTATATTTTGCATAGTATTAGAGGACATGTATTAATGTTTTGTGGTGTTGTGATGTTGCATTGTATGCAGAGTCTGATTTCTTGGCAGTTCAGTTTAACATTTGTCTACATATTTCTATTTTTAGTTTGTGATTATTCCATATTGGGCGAGGGTGTATCTGTCTGTGTATATGAAAGGGACATGGCTTTCTGACAGCATTGACTGTACAGGATCTGGCTTGTTTAGTTTTACAATGTATGTGTTGGTGTTCTAGTGCTCGCTACAGTGTTTAAGATGCTGCCTTTTCCTAGGTACACTCTTGTGTGATGTGGATCGTTACTAAAAATCATATTTTTCATATAGATGGGGGGGGGTCAAAAAATGATGGGCCCCGGGTGTCACATATGCTAGGTACGCCACTGCTTTAAAATGTGCAATGTCATCTCAGTATTTATTTATTTAGATTTTTATCCCGTCCTCCCAATAGCTCAGAACGGTTTACAAATGAACATACACAGTGTGGAGTAACTAGACATATAAGTAGTACAACAGGTTTAGTGGTTGGATTTATAGTTTTTAGAGAGAATTGAATACAGGGAGATTAAGCAGAGAGAGAGAAGGGGGAAATACCGTAGTTTAATTTACGGAAAGTTATAAGCATATAGATGCAAATTTTTAGTGGATAGAGTAAGAGAGGGTCATACTGGAATTTCGGGAAGGAGATAGGAGAGTGGAGGGTGGGGCTTAAGGGGGGGAGAGACAGAGGAGGTCTTTAATTGAAGAGGAGGGTCTTTACCGATTTACGGAATGCTAATAATGAGTTCTGTTGTCTAAGTTGGGGGGGAAGTTGGTTCCAGAGGTGTGGAATGAAGTGGCTGTAGGATCGTTTGTGGGCAGTTTCTGTGAGCAGGGATCTTCCGGGGGGGACGCATAGGCGTGTCTCTGACTTTGAGCGGAGGGTGCGAGTGGGGTTGTAGATGGGAAGTTTGGATTTTATGTAGGAGGGGGTGGTGGAGTAGATTCTCTTGTGGGCAATTGTTAGGGCTTTGAAAGTACAGTGTTGGCTGTAGAAAAATAGACAAATATAGTGCAAAATATAGACAGCAGATATAAATTCTCAAAACTGACACATTTTGATCACTAAATTGTAAATAAAATCATTTTTCCTACCATTGCTGTCTGGTGATTTCATGAGTCTCTGGTTGCGTTTCCTTCTGTCTGTGTATCCTTTTTCATTTCTTTCTTTCTGCACTCAGGCCCAACAATTCTCCCTTTCTATTCTCTCCCTCCTTCCTATGTCCTTGGTGCCCCCAGTGCCTCCTTCCTATGTCCCCCTCACTGCCTTCCAGACTTTGTCATCCCCCCCCGAAGCTAGCCTGCCTGCCTCCCTCCCTCCCATCCCCCTGTGCAGTAGAACCCTTGAGCAGCATCTTTCCAGTTCTACCACCCTCCCCCATCCCCCATACAGTAGAACCCGGCATTTTTCTATCCTTCTCTCCCTCCCATCCCCCTGTGCAGTAGAACCCTTGAGCAGCATCTTTCCATCCCCTCCACTACTACCGCCGACCCCACTGACCCACCACGAGACGACCGACAAACCTCCTGGCTCCAGCAGCGTTGGCAGCCGCAGTGCTCTAACACGCTGCTTTGCGGCCTTCTACTGCCCGTGATTCCCTCTGCCGCGTCACTGATGTCATCAGGGATGCAGCAGAGGAAATCAGGGCGGTAGAATGCCGCGAAGCAGCGCATTTAGGGTGCTGCGGAGGCTGATGGAGCTGGGAGGTGTGTGGTCATCTCATGGTGGGAGGGTCGGATGGATGGGTCAACGGGGGTTCAGGTGCGCCGGGGAGGGGGTGATGACGAACACAACGCTGCCTAAAGCACTACACCGGTGGGCCAAGGGAGGCTTTTTTTTTTTTTTGCGCAGCAGGGAGGGACAAGAAGCGATCGCCTGTCCCGTTGTCCCCCTGCACAGCTTTGGGATGCTCTCCCTTAAAACGGGACATTTCGGCATCCCGAAGCTGTGTGTAGGGACAATGGGACAGGGGATCTAAAAACGGGACGGTCCCGTTCAAAACGGGATGTATGGTCACCTTAGGTATACATCACTATAATCCATACAGAAATTATTTCAAAATTTTCGATAGAAACCTACTCTTCCCCACTCTAAGGAAAGTGAATAGGTTAGGTAACTCCTTGCTAAATCACTTACTCTCTGCATTTCACTGCCCTGGGACAGATTTGTTTGGCTAGAGATGGACACCAGCCAAGGTATGTACTATGATTTTTGTCTGCGACACAAAATTCAGGAGTGTCCAAGAAAGGCCTGGGGGAGGCGGTGGCAGCCTAGGTGACCCACCAAGGAGTCCCCACATTCTTGTAACTTTCTCAAGAAGCTTGTGATGCGATTGTTATTTTTCCTTGAACTATGTATCGCTGTAAATATTTGGACAGTGTAATATTACAGGCCTTTCCTTCTATGCGTTGGATTTTTTTTTTTTCCCATGTTTTGCTGATTTTGGACTTCAGCAAGCTTATTTTCTGGTTTGGAACAAAAACAGTGTGCGCTGTATTTTTATGAAGAGTCTGAGCACATGACCTCCTAAGGTCTCCACATATGCTGTTATCCATCCTAGACTGTTCCAAAAACCTTAGCCCCTGAAGATGTTCCCTTGGGTTTTAAGGGTGTACCCTGTAAAAACGAGGTTATATAACAATTTGGCTTCATGTCCCTGAGAAATGCTTATGTGCTCTAAGCATGATGTAATGAATCTAGTCGGACTCCTCACTTCTGTAAGCCAGAAAAATCAAAATTACCCAGCCAGGTTGAGCTTCCCTTACTTGGGAGCCTTCTCCGAGAAGTGTATTCACAGGAAAAGGCTGCTTGGGATGAGCAGAAAGAATAATAGAGATTGAAGGAAAAAGAATAATGCGGAAAGGGAATTAAAAACCACTCATTTAGAAAAATGCTGAACTTTCAACATGGAAACTGGTAACTCCAAGATGGTTTCAGACTCTCAGATTACTTTGCACTCAGGAGCCTGCCAGTACGTGCTCATAGAACCTGTCATTGCATTTCTGCTTTGAAGATCTGGCTAGTAAGCAGTGACGTAGCAATGGGCAGTGGTGCCCCTCTCCCGTCCTCTTCCCCGCGCACCCCTTCCCCGTTCCTTTTTAAACTTCAGCACAAGCAACCGCCAAACTTGCTTTCCACGTTGGCTTTGGCACTCTCTCCGATGTCACTTCGTAGGCGCGGGTCCCAGAAGCGACATCAGAGAGCGCCGAAGCTGACAAGGGCAGCAAGTTGGTGGCTGCTTGCACCAAAGATAAAAAGGGGAAGGGTGCATGCATGCGGTAGGAGGAGGAGTGGGAAGTGGGGTGCCAGAGAGTAGAACTGACAGTGCCCTGAGCAAGACCATGCCCGGGCTGGACTTTCCCCCTTACTATGCCACCGCCAGTAAGTGGAAAAAAAGGATCCAAAGTGCCCATGACCTTTTGCACAAGAATTGATGTAGAAACAAAAATATGTACTGCAAATTATGTGCAGAGGCTGCATAATCAAATGCTAAGTGCAATTTCCCTCAATTAACCTAGCTCCGCCCACTTTACATGACATCAGGGAAGCAATAATCAGCCTGTTTACATGTGTTAAAGATATTCTTATATACTCTGAATCCCATCTGGATGTGTACTGTTTCTTATTACAAAACTTTAAATAAACTAAGACAAAACAAAACAAAACAGGATTACCTTTGCTAGCCGTGCCCTCTTGATCAAGTCATTTAATTTTCTCAGAGCAGCATTGCGTGGTAGACTTTGAATATCCCTGAACAAGTCCTGTTCTTCTGCTTCAAACAGTTTGCGGTTGTCAGGGATCAGTAGAGGATGACCCCAAAAGGACCCAATATAGACGCGAATCACTTCAGGGGTGTTGACTATTTTTCCCAATGACCACATGAGCGCGCCATATACCCGCATGAGCTGCTGGGTCTCAATCTGGTCAGCTTTGTTCAAAACCACCCGCATCTTGTCCTCGTGGTTCTTCAGAGCTTTGATGACCTCTGAAAATTCATCCGAAATGTCTAGTTTGTGGGCGTCAAAGAGGAGAATGATGCGGTCCACTCTCTCAGCAAACCATTCAAGGACTGCAGCAAAGTCATAACCTGGAGGGGAAGAGGAGACAATATTTACTTTTAAAAAAAAAAAAATTGACTGGTAGATTGCAAAGTCCTCATCTCAGGTTTCTCTATGTGCATACCTTGCGACAAGCACAATTTAAAATGGTGAGCCTCAGCTCAGATCTTGGAGCTCCCCTGACCATGTTTTCAGGATTTGCTAATGAATACTGATAAGTCATATCTATAAGCACTGCCACCAATTTACAAATACACCTCATGTGGATTCAAGGATACAGACCAAGCACCACTAACTGAAAACTACTAGAAAAAAAAAAATTCAAAGTCCTTCAAGTAGCAACAAGAGACCAAGATTGGACAATAGCGCTATTTGGATTCTTATGCTCCTTCAGGAATTGAAGTAATCACATCTACGAGTGAAATATATGATAAGATCCATTTGTGTTGGGGGGGGCAAAACATATAGCGTAATTTGCTTCATTTGGAACATTCTGGTCTTGTAAAACCATTCTCAGCCTTCAGAAGAGCAGTCAGCATACAACCCGATATTCACGTGTCTCATTCAGGACTGACAATATTCAAATGCCTCAATATTAGATAGTGTCTCATTCAAGGCTGACAAACTTAGGCCCAGATTCTCAAAACCTTAATGCCGTCACTAAACTTTTTTTCAACAGTTTAGCCTGCAGGCATTTTAGCGGTACATTATCAAAACAGCTTATCTGTCTTTAGCGATGTTTCTAGCAGTCTCTAACACTGGCATGCAAATGGGCTCTACAACACTGAAATGAGCACTCCTGTGGAATCTTAAGTTTCAAGTTTCAAGTTTATTAGGATTTTATATACCGCCTATCAAGGTTATCTAAGCGGTTCTACAATCAGGTACTCAAGCATTTTTCCCTCTCTGTCCCGGTGGGCTCACAATCTATCTAACGTACCTGGGGCTATGGAGGATTAAGTGACTTGCCCAGGGTCACAAGGAGCAGCGCGGGGTTTGAACCCACAACCCCAGGGTGCTGAGGCTGTAGATCCAACCACTGCGCCACACGCTCCTCAATTGCCATGCCATTTTCTTAAGAGCAGTATCTGCTTTTGGTGACAAAAATCAGTGACTGGTCCAGGGGTACTGGAACAGTGACAGCACTGTTTAAAACCCTGGAATGGCAGTGTCGGAGACGGCTCGAAAGCCAACTGACCCCGCCCCCCCCCCCCAGCAGCAGGAGAGATGCCGATTCTCTCCTGCCACAAGTACCCCCCCCCCTCTGCAGCAGCAAAGCCCCCATCAGCGGGAGAGATGCCCACTCTCACGCCACAAACACCCCCTGCAGCAGCAACACCCTCCCAGCAGTGGGAGAGATGCCCACTCTCTCATGCTGCCACACAACACCCCCTCCCCGCCTCTGACCTCTCTCCCCCTTACTTTGAATTAGGTGGCTGACTGGAAGAAGGGGAAGAAAAGAAGGTGGGGCAGGATTCTTGCCCCACCCACTCTGGGCTCAGAGCCACTCAAAATTGGGTGTCTGGCTACCCCCCTGCTATATAGGATCATTTTAAAATTCCATCCCGACTTTGCCCCAAACCTAGCCCAATATTTTACAGATAGTTTTAGACTGAAAATCTGATGGAACAACCTGACACAATCTATAGAAGTATTAAAAGGACAGCAAGCATACGCTCACCGACTGCTGGTGAACGTATACTTGAAAGAAAGGCAATTGGTCTTTTATTCAAATAAACTCAATGCACTCGTGCTCTGTTTTTTTCATTCATGATGTAACTTGGAGTTCTGATTTTAAAAAGTCCAAACCTCTTGCTGAAGTGGCACACATAATTCATGCAGTTTCCTTAATTTTCTCTGTATATAATACTCTTGAGCTGTATCTTGAAAAATATTTATTTTGAATGCACTTATCTTAGAAGATGTTTGCTAGTGCCTTGATGCTGCCAAATTCCTTCAACATCTCACCCCAGGACATTCAGGATTTCAAGGACAAGTTTGTTATCCCACTCCTGACTGGGAGGGTGTTTGACTGAATCAGTTACATGAAGGAATTTTTTTATTTCTGCAAGACTATCTTCGAGCAGACTGACTGCTATCAAAACTACAGCTGTGCTGGTGAAAGGTAAAGGTAGTCCCCCGTACACAAATCACAAATGATCTGTGGGGGCCACTACTCAGACGACAGTTTCCCCAGTCATCTTTTTTCCTTGGCTAGGGCTCATTTATAGGGGGAAAAAAGAAAAACACCCCACAGTTTAGCCTTCCCCCCAGCGTCCCAGCCTTACCTGGTGGTCTAGCGGGCTTTTGGGGCAGGAGCGATCTTCCTACACTCCTGCCCCATGTAGATCGCCAATAGGAAATGGCTGTGGGGAGTTCCCGTCGTAGCCCCGAAAGCCCGCTAGACCACCAGATAAGGCCGGGATGCCGGGGGCAAGGCAGGAGGGAGGCGGGAGTGAGTCAGAGCCAGACCAGAAGATATTCGCGGTATTTCACCATTCGCGGTCCGGCTCTGCCCCTATCCCCTGCGAATCCGGAGGGAGAAGTGTATTTACAGATAATGCAGGAGTCTTGTAAAAACGCCTTGTCTTTATATGGTTTGGGTACATAACAAAATCCCCAAAATTACGCAGCCAGATATAAAGTAGAACTTCAGTATATTCATGAAATACATTTGCATGCACTAATGACCTACCTATGCAAGCGTATTTCACACATTTCATTCCACACACTCTGAATGACAGTGGAGTTACCAGGACCCTTTTGGAACAGATTACTGTGAGTCCTTCAGAGTTTCTTTCTATAAACTGATTAGCTCAAAGATCTGCTTTGCCACAGTAAATTTTAAAAAACCATTTAGCACCAACTTTGCCTTATCAGCTGTAGCAAAAGCAGCATGTTTTCATCATTCTGGCCTTCAACCTTCACTTTCCATTCTAACTTCTATCCCATCTGCTAATAACATTGTACCAACATATAATGAAGTTATTCTTCAACTAGTCACCAGGTGTCCCTGTAAGAGCTGTACTGTATTTGCTTCTTACTTCCCCACAGAAGTGTGTGAGCCTTTTCAGAAGGAACCTTAAACTGAACACCTGACTGATTTAACACAAGATACTTAAAGATATGTTCATTCCATGACTCTACAGGGCAAAACTAAACCGTGCACAACCGGTTCCACAGTACAATGAAATCAAGAAATACCGCGTTTCCCCCAAAATAAGCCCTGGCATGATTTTTAAAGATGCTTCTAATGTAAGCCCTATCCCAAAAATAAAGTCCTAGTTAAGATCGTCCTCTGGAGTTCCCCGCCCCCAAATGTTCCTGACACTCCCCGACTCCATTCCTGACACTATGTCTGCTCTGAGGCCTCCTCAAGCAACGATAGCACCCTGAACAGCCCACTTTTCAGCCTTCCCCACCAGGGCCTGCCCTCTGCTGTGTCACTGATTCAGTAATGTGGGAGAGGGAAGGCCCCGGTGTGGGAGGCCGCGAAGCACCCCACTCAGAGCACTGCTGCCGCTGTTTTTGGAGGCCTTGGAGGTATGGTAAGTCAGTCTCACTGTGGGAAGGTTAGTGGGGTTCTGCTGCACAGGGGGATGGGAGAGAGGGATAGAAAGATTCTGCACAAGGGGATGGGTGTGAGGAAAGGAAGGATACTGTACATTGGGGGGGAGGGGAAGAAAGAGGATGAATTAGGGTGGAGGAGAGGAAGGGAGAGATGATTGTTGTACATGGGCAAAAAAATAATCCCCCGAAAATAAGCCCTAATGTGTTTTTTGGAGTCAAAATTAATAAGACCCGGTCTTATTTTCGGGGAAACAGTAGCAACTAGATTTTCTGGTGAAGAAACTAGAATGTATGTATGTCCAAGATCTATTTATTCATTTTTCTCTGGCTCTCACAACTTCAGGAGTAGTTGATCTGAATCCGAAGACACCTACCAGCTGTCTCATTCTACTAACATCAGTTTTCTTTAAAACGCAGGCAGCTTACATATGCTGCAGAACCTTGTAACAATAGTACGTCTCTTTGCATCTTATAAATCATTCATCAACAGGACTCGCAGCCAGCACCGATCACACTATCCTCCAGAAACTGGTCACTCAGAGCAGCATAGAGAATCCAGAGCAGTTTCTAAACGTTGCATGCCATACTGTCAAAGCAGCTCATCTCAACACCTTAAAGAAATAAGTACTGTAGTAGTCTTATTCAATGGGCACTGCCCTCAAAAACCTGCAGATGCTTATATTTATTTAAATCTTTACTGCATATACAGCCAAAAAGGATCAAAGTGGTTTACAATATAACTCTGTCAAATTTATGAAAAGAACTCCATTAGAGGCAATTCTGTAAGTGGGCGTCTCCATTTAAGAGCCTGGATGTCATGCAACAGGCCGAGCACTCTGATTCTGTCACAGAATATTAATACAATCTATGCATAAAATACTACAGTTGCCAGCAGGCCTTATGTTTACATACCTCCAATTACCAGTTAATAGACCTAGACTGACTGTAGCATGGAGAGGGATCTCTGCCTGAGCAAATGGCCCCTTGCAATTTTGTGCTATGTGTGCCATGAAAGAGCAGCGTTGAGGTGTCTGCTAGCAATTTCACAGTAGAAAGCTGCACAGGAGCAGGGTTAGTGGGAATCCCACAGGGATCCCTTCCAGATCTGTGGGAATCCAGCGAGGATGGAAGTAGTTCTTCCAAAAGATTCTATAAAAAGATGCGTTTTTAAAGCCCGTCGAAACTGTTGGTAGGAGTTAGAAGATATATATCCACTTATGAGTTTCTATTATATTTTAAACTTGTACTTATCTTTGTCTGTATACAAAACTTTAAGTTTCAAGTTTATTAGCTTCTTGATAAACCAAACATATCTAAAGAGTTTACAATAAAATTAAATTAAAATCATGGTTTTTTAATTAAGGGAGAGGGGGTGATAGACAGTACATAACTAACATGAAGCCAATAGGAGGAGAGGGAGGGGAATACATCGTATTTGGCAAAAAATAAAAAAGGGAATGGATAAGGGGGAAAACCACAATCGGTAGGAATAAGGTTGGTCATCCTCAAGTGAAGTGTTAGTTCTCATGTGTTGAATGCATCCTTGAATAGGAACATTTTAAGTTTAGATTTGAATCTTGGCAAAGAAAACTCTTGTCAGAGGTCTTGGGGCATTGCATTCCAAAGTGAAAGAGCCATGACTGAAAAGATGGTTGTAACAAAGCCCAGTTGGGGAAAGCTCTGTCACATGCGACACTGTTCAATATGAGCCAGAGAAGCTCGCAGCAGGTGAGAGGGAAAGTGACCATGTCTCACAATGAGTAGATCCTATTAAAATACCAGACAATGGGAACACAAAAGCACACTTAATTGCAGTACAGTACTGGAACAAGCAATTAGCACTGCTGAACAGTTCCATTCAAGGTGACAGTGCACTGAAACCTGTGGGGGGAGGAGGGGGAGAAAACCCAGGCCTACCTTATGACTGGAGCTCTCTTTCCTAAAGTAAAATGGCTTGTTACTTCTGGCAGTGATTTCAGAAAGGTTGCCTGGTTAACACTGGGAGTTCACTGGCTAAACAGTCATTTTTGACATTTTGGGGCTACTAACCAGTTACAGTAACCTTTGGCCAAACAACTTGATAAGCTGCCAAAAGTTAGCAAATTAAGCAGCAGGATTGGAGGTGTACCAGAAAATACTTACCGGTATCTTTTGACTGGAAGATGCCAATATCAACAGAATCCAATAATACATTAGTGGTTAACTTCAGCCATTCAAAGAGCCAGTATAAACCCAACTGAGTACACATCTTATTCAGCATTAGTACATAGCACCAACACCCATATTTTCAAAAGGCAAACCTGGTTCACTGTAACTGGTAACCAATCTCACAGACATGAAAACTCAACATATCGAAGTTGGTCTGAGGCTCAGAAGGAAGTGTTGCATGCAGTCCTGGGAGAAACCCAGGTTCATAGGCTGTGGGACATTTCAAACACCAGAAAGGAGACAATCCAGGCTACCTTGGAGTCTCAGTGCACATAATATCGTTGCTTGTTTTTCTCCAGTATTCCCAGTCTAAAACCATGCAAGCCAGTTGAATAACACAGCGATGCCACATGTTTAGACTTCTTGGATGGGTATTAGACTTTTTTTTTTTTTAATTCATGTTTCTTGAAGTGATTTCAAGAGAAAAAAAGGACAGCAAAGTGTCTAGAAACAGAAAATTACAACACGGTTTAACATTTCGATAGTGCTTTCAAAAGGATGGATAGACCTACCCCATAATTACCCCCTGGAGTAAATTACAGCTAAGGTACAAAAGTGCAGTTAGTAATTACATCCTTTTCCAGCAGGATACAAAAAGGCCAAAAGAAGCCAACAGAGAACTAGCATTTTCCACTAGTTGGATTGAAATTTGGCACCTCAGGCTCTTAAATAAGAATCCTGTTTAAGGAAATCTTTTGATAAAAAGGGAGAGGCGACACCATTTCAATGAATTTAGCCTTTATCCCTGCAGGACAGATTCCTGTCAGGAGGTGGAGCATCCCTTGCCGGACTTCAGGAAAATAGTAACCACGTTGGAGTTGGACCCCAATATATATTTGGATTTTGCTTGCACCTTCTTCAGTAGTGCCCCAATCATGGCATATGGGCTTGTAGTGCCACTGCAGCTTGTGAGCTTCTGAGAAGCTGAAAGCTATGCCATCGGTAGTTTCACTATCAGCAGGGCCTCCCATGGTGGACAGGTTTCAACAGAGACGTCAGACTAACGATGTATTGCCCATCTGGGCAGCAGCAGATGGACAGCGTTTGAAGCAGAGGATTGCGTTTGATGCGACATCAAATTTATACTGCGCAGAAGGACTGGCAATATACTTCAATATTCTGCCATGAAAACTTGAGGCTGTACATCAAGTCGCTAGGACTCAAACACAAGTCGATGGCAGCTAACTTCAGTAGTAGCTCAAGGTGAGTTAAATTTAGATACACTAGGAATCTCCCTGTAGGGCTTATGATCTAATATTACAGTAAACCCCCGCAAGTTCACGAATCACAGACTCAATAATTCACGGTATTTTCCGACCGCCACTTCCTTATACTAAAGTCATGGTTACACCAAACAGGTGCTGCTTTGACACGCTATCTGGCGTGTCAAAGCAGCTTCTGATTGGTGTAACCATGACTTTAGTAACAGGAAGAGGCGGTCGGAGCATACCGTGAGTGATTTTATGCACCCGCCAGCCCCCCCCAGCTGCCCTCTCCTGCTTTCTGACAGTCAAAAAACTGTATTCACAGTTTTTCGCATTTCATGGGGGTTCCTGGAATGGAACCCCCATGAATTTCGGGGGGAGTTCTTTTATACCTGAAGCAACAGTGGGTTAAATTGACTTGCCCAAAATCACAAGGAGTAGCAGCGGTGGGATTTGAACCAGGCACCCTTGGATTATTACTACGGAAAATACTCAAGTACCTGATTACTATTCAATGTATTTGTAAACCACTTTGGGTGAATCTCTTCATGAAAAGGTGTTTAATAAATCCAAATAAATGAACTACTCTTCCATATTTCCGGGGAAAAGGCATGTGGAAGGGCTGTTGATTCCTGGCACATGGCCACTGCCTCTTGGTGCCAGCTCTCTGCATCAATACTCACTATTTACAGAGCTATAAACTGGGTGTATTAATGGTGCCATGCTCCCATCTAAAAAATATATCACTAAATCTTGGCTCTTTTTGCTGACAGTACATTCCTTCAATTTATAGCAACATTTCATCTACCATCGGGCTCTCTGGGGAAGAGTTCAAAAGAGGTCGTTTTAAAATGAAATTCTGCATTGTGCTGGGCAGCTCATTTCATTTATAACAAACACCATCAGCAGAATGCACCTGCAGCTGTC
This sequence comes from Geotrypetes seraphini, assembly GCF_902459505.1. NCBI lineage: Eukaryota > Metazoa > Chordata > Amphibia > Gymnophiona > Dermophiidae > Geotrypetes > Geotrypetes seraphini. The sequence continues at coordinate 344,620,226 of NC_047086.1, read as the reverse complement.
TCCACTGAGAGATCCTCCAGAAAACCCCAGGAATTTTTGCACTTGTTACCATGAAAGCGACTATTGCCTTCCATGATAAGCCTGAGATCCCTGAAATCAGCACAAGGGATTAGAAGACATAGTGCTCTGCAATGCCCAAGGCTTTCACGGTTATCATAAGAGCTCTGGGGAACACAAAGCACAGTGTGAAGTGAGAGATTGTAGACAGACTTGAGTAATTCTGTAAGCCATGTAAATTATTAGAATACCAGTGCATAAGCACATTTCTGCCATAAAGCCATCTAAATGCTTCTGTAAATATGCACACATTTTTTATTTTTCCATCTTATTGGGATTTATCAAACCGCCTTTCCTTGAAGAGATTCACCCAAAGCGGAAGCTCTAGAATGAGAGGGCATAGGATGAAGTTAAGAGGTAATCTAAGGAAATACTTTTTTTTTTTTTTTTTACAGAAAGGGTGGTAGATGTGTGGAACAGTCTTCCGGACGTGGTGGAGACAGACTGTCTGAATTCAAGGCGGCTTGGGATAGGCACTTGAGATCTCTTAGAGAGAGAAAGAGATAATGGTTACTGCGGATGGGCAGACTATATGGGCCATTTGGCCTTTATCTGCCGTCATATTTCTATGTTTCTAAAGTTAGGCGCCCATTTACAGAATTTCTCCCTTAATGCACCATTAAGCACCTAAACTCTGAAAATCAATCTTTAAGCTCCACGGACCAATGCTTACAAAATAAGCCATTTTGGACAGGGACATCAAAGCCATTAGAAGTACAACACTACACTAGTAGTTCACCAACAAGGTAGCTGAATTCAGGACAGAATAAATCAAAGACTGAAAAAAAAAATTTGGATCCTTTATTAAGTTACGCGGGCCCCTTCAAAAGAGCATTAACAGACATCACATTGGTGGACAGCAGTAGCGGCCTCTTGGTTTGCTTCAAGCTATTAAAATCAACTGCAAAGTGTGTTAGCAGAACTCTGCAATGCCCGAGTACCACATTGCTGCAGGATGACTGCACAGCCAGGGCCAGGCGGCATCATTCTATTACCAGTGGCATTGGGATGGTTATGTTATTAGAAGCGCTGCAGAACATCACTCCATGCACTGCTAATAAAGCCAAAAAGAGGGGGGGGGGGAATTAAGCTATTGCTTTTGTACCTCCATACGGGCATCTACGGAGACAGCTATAGCCACCCTCCTCTTGCTCTGCATGAGGGAAAGACAAAATATACACTACTGAGATGAGGGGGAAAAGAGACGCACACACAAGAATCATAGCTACTTACAACCTGATCCAGTGTATCACTGAAAAACACAAGAAGGGGGAGGAATGGGTGGTCATTCTCATCCCAGCAGAATACAAGGTACTTACGCTTTAGATCAGAACACATGCTCCTCACATTCTTGACCAAAATCAAAAGTTTAAAAAAAGAAAGTATTCCCAGGAATTAGATGTGGGATACACAAGGCTCTAAACTTGGCAGGAACACTTATATATTACTACCCTAGTACTCTGTAGGATAACCCTATGATCCATGTTAAGGGGGGAAAGGGTTGATCCAGTTCTCTATTATTGCGCTGCACCTGTGGACTTGCGATTTAACCTTCCATATTAAGGAAACCAGGGTCAACTCAGTTGTTGCTGCACATGCTGAATGCCCAAGTTCAATTCCTAGAGTAGATTTGTAATCCTCAGGCCAGCTGGGGTGAGGGGCTGCTTTGGAGGGAGTATTTGTGATCCTTCGGGTAGGATGAAATAGAATGAGTTTCAACCAGCACTCAATGATACCTAAAGGACAGCTTGAGGATCTGTGTTAAGAGGTCTAGAGCGGCAGTCTGTAGATCTTTGCTGAGGACCATCGCTGATGGCTATGCTGGGGGCAGGGGTTTATAGAAATAATGGATAAAATTACATCTAGTTATGCAAATAGGAAATTGCATCAGCAGAGGCAGGACATTGTAGAAGAAAGATCCCAATAACAGCGAGAGAGCAAGAGACCAGATTAGGAGAAAAGAACAAAAGGAGAGAGATGCTGGACCTGGGGAAGGGGAATAGGAGAGAAGACAGACTTGATTGGAGGGGTGGTGGGAAGAGAAAGATGGGTATGTTAGACCCAGTATGGGGGTGCAGGATGAAAGGAAGAAAGAAGAAGGAAAAGAACAGAGAGACAGAGGGAAGAGTTGAAATATGGGAAGGATAAGGACATTTAGAGAGAGAGAGAGAGAGAGAGAGAGAGAAATAAATAAATAAAAGGACATTTAGAGAACAAATGCTGAACATGTGGGGAGGAAAGGAACAGGGACACCAAGGAGAGATGCTGGACAGGACAGATAGCGATGCAGGGAGAAGATTGTGAACATGGAGAGAGAAGAAATATTAAATGGATAAGAAACTCTGAAAAGACAGGAAAGAGAAAAGCATAAGAGACACACTACATCAAATGGAGAAATAAAATGGTCAGTCTACAAAGGAAGAAAAAAGTATTTTATTTTGAATTAGTTGGACTATATCAGTTTTGCTAAATATGTATCCAACATCTTCCATTTCAGTTTCTCTGTCTTTAGTATTGCTCTACATGCAAGTCTGACTTCTTGAGTTTCCAGTTCAGATTTTGGCCTTCATATCTTATTGATCTGTGATCCCTTGTCTTATATTTGCCGAGGGTCTGTCTGGGTTTTGCATGTGACCAAGGTGCAGTATTCGGCTAACATGTTGTTTTTGTAGAGATCTCTAACAGTCCTGTGTTGTTTTCTCACTGGATGGTACCGTATTTTTCAGCTCCATAAGATGCACCTGACCATAAGATGCACCCTAGATTTAGAAGAGGAAAACAAGAAAAAAAAAAAAAACCCCACACACATTCTGAACAAAATTCTCCCTGCCAGGCTCTGCACCCTGTCCCCCCTCTGATGGTCTAGTGGTAGGCCAGGACAGGGTAGGCAGGCACAGGACTCGTATGCTAAAAGGACATTAGAAATGGCACAAAACAAGGGTGCGAGTGGACAAAGCATATCTCAGAGCATGTTACAGAGCAATTGTCAATAAAAGAAATATTACAAGGCAAAGGATTAATCAAAATGCATATCAACAGAACCAAAGCAGCAAAATAAAAGGGCAAATTAATAAAACATACCACAAAGCATATCATAGAGCAAAGGATCAATTAGAATGCAATAGAATAAAGTCAGATCACCAAATGCAGGAATAATGTTTTGTTCCATATCTACTAAGCAATCATATGTGGACTAAAATATAAAATAAGATATATGAACGTATATAAAAGTATCAGAGCACAAGATAACAGATAAGTTAAAAAACAGAGTAGAGGCCCAGCCGACCAGAAGTGAAAAAAATGGGCTGTCCCAGGCACTAAGTAAATTAACAGAGCATAAAACACAGAAGACAAATACATACAGGATCAAAGACCAGGAGCAATAAAGCAAAATACTGCAGCATGGTGCTCAAAGCTAATGAAGAACTAGACGAGACCCACGCAAGGCCAAGGAAACGCCGTCGACTGCAAACCAACTTGGATTTCTCCATGGCGCAACCCAGGCCAAAAATGCTTTAGTTTTCCTGCTGGGGGATACCGACTCCAGCTGTATCAGCAATCAGTCCCCCTTTGGCGTCAAAGCCCTGGCCTCTTCTCTGCTCTCTTCCACGCTGGCGGCCGCTATGCTCAGACGACGAACAGTTGCGCACTGCCTCCCTTCAGGTGGAGTCTGCCCTGAGATCACTGGCGTTGATAAGCTTTCTTCTCTCTCTGCCGCTATCCCCGGCCTGCCGTGCTGTGCCTCCTAGATGTCTGCGGTAGTCTCCGCTGTGTCAGCTGAGAGTGTCCCAAATGCCGATCTCCCACTTTGCCCGATGAAGTGTTGCAGGCCCAGGCATTAGTACGCTTGTGCGCTGCTGGCACCAAGGCAGCCGGCCAGTGACCACCACAATTTAAAAGGTACTGCCGGGGGGAGGAGGGGGGGTTGTTTGTGCATTTTCGCTCCATAAGACGCACGATGGAGTTTTAGGGCCCAGTGTAATATTTGCCTTTTCATGAATAAGGTTATTATTAGAGTCCTGAGAGTTTGTGCTACCGTGGTAAGGTAAAATGTTTGTGCATAGTGTTTTCCAGTGGAGGGATTGCATGTTGGCTTTACTGAGGGGACATCAAAATATTAAGAATTTTAATTTGTCATAACATCAGTTACGGTTAACAAAATAAAAATCGACAGCATATGTACATCTCTTTTTTTCTTCTGAGATAGCAAACCTAGACCCAAATGCACAAAAGCTTTTCATGGCCGCAAGACACAGAGCAGTCTTACTGTCATGCAAAGCTCTCCTGCCAGTGCACAAAAGGGTTCTCCGTGGCTGCTCCATTTAATTGGGGTGGGGGCAGGAAGGTAGTAGGCCAACAGGTAGGGTTACCATATTTGTTTAAGAGGGCAAGTGGCCCCCCCACCCCGCCTCCCTGTCTATTCCTCCCTTAGCACTGCCTCCACACACAATGCGCACATGTATGCGACAACATTACTGGCACAAACAGCAACCCCCAAGCTGCTGTCATGCCAGCGTCGGCACTTCTTTTGACATCACTTCCTAAGTGCGTGTCCAGGAAGTGATGTCAGAGGAAGAGATGCTGGCGTGGCAGCAGCTTGGGGGTTGCTGCTTGTGCAGGAATGTTATACAGAGTAAGGGGGAAGGGAAGTGGTACGCATGCATGGCAGTTGAGGGGGGGAAGTGGAGGACAAGTGCCTGTGCCCTCACCAAGATGGCATCTGGGGCAGACCGATCCCCCCCTACCCTTACTATGCCACCGCCCTTGGGTAAGAAATCTAGCAGTGAATCAGGGGCAAAAGTTTGGAAAGATCAGCATGTTTTGCTTTCTAAATGCTACTTAGGGTCTAGGGCAGGGGTATCCATTATTGAACCTGAAGGGCCCACAATCCAGGCAGGTTTTCAGGATTTCACCTATGAATATGCACGAGATCTATTTATATGGATTGACTATTGTACACAAATAGATCTCATGCATATTTATTGTGGAAATCCTGACAACCCAACCTTGTGAGGGCCAAGGTTGAAGCCCCCTGTTCTAGGGCAATGATCCTCAATCTGTGAGGGAGATAATGTAAGCAGAGATACCAAACCATGGGGTGAAAGGTAAAAGTGAGTAGAAGCAGATATGCGGCCTACAGAGCAGGAGAGGCCAGTAAATAGTGGTGTGCCACAGGAATCTGTACTGGGACCAGTGCTAGTTAACTTATTTATAAATTATCTGGAAATTAGAACTACGAGTGAGGTGATTAAATTTGCAGATGACACTAAACTGTTCAAAGTTGTAGTGCATCTAGATTTTCAGAAAGCTTTAACATCAACCAGCTCACTTTTATTCACACCTTCAAAAAAAGTCAAGCAAATTGGTAAGGCAAGATCTCCCTCTGTTAAACCCATGCTGACTCCGTCTCATTAAATTCTGTCTGTCTACGTGTTCCACAATTTTTTAAGTGAGGCTTAGTGGTTTATAACTTCTTGGATCTCCCCTGGAGCCCTTTTTACAAATTAGCATAATATTGGCCACTCACCAATCTTCAAGTACTACAGATGATTTTAGCAACAGGTTACAGATCACTAACAGCAAGTCAGCAATTTCATGTTTGAGTTCTTTTAGAACCCTGGGATTTATACCATCCAGTCCGGGCGATTAATACTTTTTAACTTGTCAATTTGGCTAAAGGGAAAGGATTTTGTAGACTTCGATCATGAGTGGTGTAGGATGGGTACAAATGGATTGATTTTTTTTTTTTACTACATCAAGATTTACAAAGACTAGGGTACACTCAAAGTTAGAGAAATACTTTTAAAACTAACAGGAGGAAATATTTTTTCACTCAAGAGAATAGTTAAACTCTAGAACAGTGAATATAAGACAATAGATGGAGGAAATGATCAATAAAGCCAGAGTAGGAATTTTGGGCTCAAGCCTGAACCCTGGCAAGGTTTCTCAGTGACTGGAGGAAATGTGTCATCTGCAAGGGATACTCTATGAAAACAGATTACAAGTATTACCAGAAAGTCATTACTAGCTTGAATTGTATGATGCAAATAAAAAAAAAACCATATGTAAACATGCACATAACTATGGAGGTAGAATGAACCCTAGGAAGGGGGCATTCAGGGCGTGCTAATATGCTCCCTTTTCAAGGCTCCCCCTTGATACAGCCAACAGCAGTCTCAGGGAAATCTGCTGCTGTGATTTAGAAAAGTAAACACAGCTGTAGGATCAAAGAAACATCTTTGGAGTTTGCATACTAAGTGCTCCTACCATCTGAATCCTATCTTGCTGCTTATCTAAGTGGATGTGCAATAGAATTGATGAGAAATATTTAAAATTTCTGTTCCGCTTAGAACCTAAGCGGATTACTATAAAAACAAACATCAAATTGCACATCAAATTGACGACAATTACAAATCCCACAAACTCTTCCAACAATGTCTCCACAGTTTCACTTTCAAAACCCGCTTAACTCTACTAAAAAGATTGCACAAACAAAATGAGTTTTCAGATAAGGTATATAGGAATGGGGTTTATTGTAGGTTTTCTTGAATTTAAAGAATGTTATTGATTGGGGGGAGGGAGGATAAATTCTGATATGGATTTTAACAGACTATTAAGTGTTGTATTTGAATTTAAAATGTTAAATGCTGTTACACTTATTGTAAATTTTTAAAAAATGAATAAAGAATTGGGGGAAAAGAGATCACTCCTAAAAGATTTAACATCTTTAATTGCTTCTATATAGTTGTCATTTCTCTTTAATTTTTGTCTGATTTCTAACACATCCAGGGTGGGAATGTATTACTACTTTAAATAAGAGTGCGTTATTGGAAGGATAATTGCATTTATATTATTGATTAAAGTAAAGGGGGTGGGGGAAAAGATTACTTTCAAATATTTGAAAGTCCAAAGTGCTTTTCTTGATTTGTTATACGTTCAGATTCATATGTATTGCACTGTTACTACTTGAAAATCAATAAAAGTGTTTTTTAAAAAATAAATAATAATAATAATAATAATAATTTTATTTTTTATATACCGCCATACCCAGCGAGTTCTAGGCGGTTTACATCAATTCAAAAGGATCTACGTTATCTAGCAGATTTACAAACAAATAAAATAAAACAGTTCGGTAACAAGTAAAAACTGAAATTGACCGAGGATGGGGGAGGATTGTTGAAGACTTGGAAGAGAGGAGCAGAAAAAAAGGGGGGGTGAATGTTGGGGGGGGAGAGGAAAAAGTGAGCGGGTAGGGCCATTAGAGGTCTTGTTTGCTGAAAAGGTAAGTTTTGAGAGATTTTCTGAAGTCGAAGTAGGAGGGGGCTTCGAGGATCATTTGGGCCAGCCATGTGTTGAGCTTGGCTGCTTGGTAGGCGAAGGTTTTGTCTATGAATCTTTTATAGTGGCAGAGTTTTAGTGAGGGGAAGGCGAAAAGTTGAGTTCTACGGGATTTCTTGTTTATGTGATAGAGGTTAAAGTGGGGGTTGATGTAGCTTGGAGTAGCACCATTAACCGATTTGTAGCAGAAGCATGCAAACTTGAAAAGGACTCTGGAATCGAATGGCAGCCAGTGTAGTTGGTGGTAGAAGGGGGTGACATGTTCCCATTTCTTTAGGCCGAAGATGAGACGCACGGCGGTGTTTTGGATTAATTTTAATCTCCTGGTGGTTTTCTTCGTGGCGTTTAGGTAAATGATGTTGCAGTAGTCAAGAGTGCTGAGGATGGAAGATTGAACCAGCAGACGGAAAGCGGAGTCGTCAAAGTATTTTTTTATTGTGCGTAGTTTCCATAGTACGGAGAAGCTTTTCTTGACCATGTGTTCAGTGTGGTTTTCTAAGGATAAATTTTTGTCCAGAGTGACTCCCAGAATTTTTAGGGTGGGTTCAATAGGGAAAGTAATTCCTTTCAATTGGATAGAGTTGTTTTTGATTTTGTCATTAGGGGTGGCTAGGAAGAATTTTGTTTTGTCGGGATTGAGTTTCAGTCTGAACGAGAGCATCCAAAGTTCGATCTGGTTAAGAATATTTGTGATGTGGTTAAGTAGTTCTTTTGAGAAATTGGTTAGTGGGATGGCAATTGTGATATCATCTGCATATATAAAGAATTTGAGGTTGAGGTTGTGTAGGAGGTTACCTAGGGAGGCTAGGTAGATATTAAACAGAGTGGGTGACAGGGGGGAGCCCTGAGGAACCCCACAGGTGTTATCCCAGCTGTATGAGAAGGCATTGTTTTTGCAAACCTTGTATGATCTATTTCTTAGGAATCCCTGGAACCAGTTGAGGACCTGATCAGAAATGCCGATGTGTGCCAGGCATTCTAGGAGAATGGTGTGATCTACCAGGTCAAAGGCACTACTGAGGTCCAGTTGTATTATCAGGGCACTTGTGCCCTGGCTGAAGAGCGTGTGGAGGTGGTCAAGAAGGGAGGCTATGATGGTTTCGGTGCTGTGATTTGCGCGGAAACCTGATTGACTGTCACTTAGTATGTTGAAAGAAAGAAAGAAAGAAAGAAAGATTCCGTATAAACGTAAGGCAGTTCTTCTTCACCCAGAGAGTGGTAGAAATCTGGAATGCTTTTCCTACTGGAACAGAACATACGCAGGTAAGGCTACACTCAAATAGGGCACTAGTTTTTGACCTAAGGGCCGCCGCGTGAGTGGACTGCTGGGCATGATGGACCACTGGTCTGACCCAGCAGCGGCAAATCTTATGTTCTTATGTTTAAAAGAAACAAAAATAGTTTCTATAACTAGAATTCTATCTAAACTATTTCATTTATTTTTCTTAAACTAAGGGCTCCTTTTACAAAGCCGCGTTAGCGGTTTTACGCACACAGTTTAGCGCGCGCTAAACCTGCGCTACATGGCTAGAACTAACGCTAGTTCAATGCTGGCATTAACGTCTAGTGCGACTGGCAGTTTAGCACACGCTATTACGTGCGTTAAACCGTGACGCGGCTTTGTTAAAGGAGCCCTAACTATTGTAGCAGACTGAGTTTTCTTCACTTCAATTCTTCCATTTTCTTAGGCAGACATTAATAATAATAAATAAATAATAAATAATAATAAATAAATAATAATAATAAATAATAAAGAATAATAAATAAAGAATAATAAATAAAGAATAATAAATTTATTCTTGTATACTGCATTACCATGAAAGTTCTATGCGGTTAACAGAAGAAGAGACTGTACAATTACAGCGAAGATACAATTTCGTTAGTGTTACATTAACATTTTAGACTATGCATTTTTCAATCAAATTTGATTTACATTTTAGGCGATACATTTACGGAGAAGTTAATTTTTGCAGGTAGGTAGTATATTCGGAGTAGTTATGTTTGCTATGAGTTATATACAGCAGAGTTACAAATAGAACTGTTACATACGGCGGTAAAGAGTCTGGGGAGGGTCGAGGTCAGAGGAGGGGGAGGGAGGGGAGGGGAACGTTCAGAGGAATTTGTCACATATCTTTCCCACATAACAATTTGCCTTAAATCTGTTCCAAAATCTGTCAGTCATACACACAATTTTTATTAAAAGTGTCATTCATATACCTCACTTTCTATCTCGCGTAGTCTCATTTACACACAGAACAAAACCAGAACCAGTTTCCCTTCTTCAAAGCCAACTCATAGCCAGTTGATGTCCCTGCAGACTTGTGCAGCCAATCAAAAACATTCTTACATCAGCATAGACTCAACATATTGTAATTACAGTTTAGAATCTGCTTTAACACCTAAAGTATTCAGCTTTAAAACAAAATCACTGAATTCAACCAAAAGCATTCCCATAAACAATGTTCTGTGAAAACATTTCAACATCAAACCTGTTGGAACTATATCCCACTTAATATCAGAATGTGTCATCTTGAAGAACAGTAACATTCCAATCAATATCTTTACTCAAATAGCATTGCATTAGGAAACTACCACCAGCACCTCTGCTGAATATGGGTTTAATATTTCCCAGCACAACATTAGCATAAATACTCCAGAGTACCTGGTACAACACATGCCATGTGCCTCTGGAGCCATTCCCGACACTCCCCTAGCAACAAGCAATGCCACAGCAGACAATCCTGCCACAGCCCAGACTAAACGTGACCCACAGTGGGTCATCACATGCACCTGGCACAGCCTAACAACCCGGAGCAGAAAACGGACCAGGTGCCTCTGGAGCCATTCCCGACACTCCCCTAGCAACAAGAAATGTCACGGCAGACAGACAATCCTGCCATGGCCCCGACTAAACGCGACCCACAGTGGGTCATCACATGCACCTGGCACAGCCTAACAACCCGGACCGGAAAACTGATCAGGTATTTAATTTATATTATAACCTTGGTTATATAAGGTTTAAATGAGTTGTAGATGAAACCTTTCTATTGAATACAATGCAACGAGATTTTGAGAGAAAAATCAGAAATATTAAGTTTCTCCAATGAAAAAGGTCTCACCTAGAGCTTGCTGGCTGACCCTTATTTCTACATATTCAAGTGGGTACATAGGCATCAGAATAGATACTTTGGCACCCCAGAACCTTCATAGCACAGTCACCAAGTGCAGTCATAGCTCCACCCCTTTCCACCAGCAGTGTTCTCCCTAGGGCCTTTTAGCTAGGCGGTCCGCCCAGGTAATTTAGATGACCACTCGGCTATCATCCGCTGTGAATTCTGCTGCTGCCGCCGGTGCTGCTCAACACCAAAAAAAAAAACAAAAAAAAAAACGGCTTGGAGATTTCACGCCTTAGCCCATAGCGAACTTATGCTCCGGGCCTCTGAATTTGTGCATGCCGCCTTCCCTTTTCTTCCCTCCGAAACTGGAAGTTATGTCCTAGGAGGGGTTAAGAGAAGGGTAGCCGGCACACACATGTTAGAGCCCCAAAGCATGCATTCGCTACGGGCTAAGGCGGGAGACGGGTCAGTGAAGCTTACAATTTGCTCTTCTTGCTGCCATGTCCTGCCTACTTTCTGTTTCCACGAAAGCAGGATCCGGCAGTATTTCCCCAATAGGTCGATCGATCGCGATCTTGGGCCGATCAGCCTTCCTCTCCCTGATGGCAGAATTGACATCGGGGAGAAGAATGCTGGTCGGCCCGAAGCAGGGAGAGCTTGGTGTGGCGGCGGCGGCGGCTTTGGGGCCTGTTCCCCAATGGCAGCGGCAGTGGCTAGGGGGAGGGCATGGAGAAAGAAAGAAAGAAAGAAAGAAAGAAAAGAAACAGAAAAAAAGAAAGGGGGCATGAAGAGAGAAAGAAAGAAAGGGAGAGAGGAAGAAAAAGTTGGGGGAGGGAATGAGGTCTGGAGGAGAGAAAGCATACAGGCTGAAAGAAGGGAAGAAAGATTGGATGCACAGTCAGAAGAAGAAAGTGCAACAAGAGACTCATGAAATCACCAGACAACAAGGTAGGAAAAATGATTTTATTTTTAAAATTTAGTGATCAAAAGGTGTCTGAATTTATATCTGCACTCTATATTTTACACTATGGTCCCCTTTTACTAAACTGCAATAGAGGTTTTTAGTGCAGGGAACCTATGAGCGTCAAGAGCAGTGCTGGGCATTCAGCACCTTGCGCTAAAAACTGCTATTATGGTTTAGTAAAAAGGGAGGGGGTATATTTGTCTATTTTTGTATGGTTGTTACTGAGGTGACAGTGCATAGAGTCATCTGCTTTGACCTCTTAACCACGGAATAGGAATGATAATTAACATTTTCTATGCATACAGTGTGCTTTGTGTTTTTTTTAAAAAAAATTTTGTTGGTAGATCATTTTGACTTGGTCATTTTAAAAATAGCTCGCAAGCCCAAAAAATGTGGGCACCCATGCTCTAGAACATCGCTCCTTAGTTTTATCAAGTGGTGCAGTGAGGGGCCAGCACTTTAAATCTTATCGCCTCATGTACAGCACGGTTCTTTATTCTAAGCAGCTCTGGCACTAACAGTACTACGGGTGCCTTATGCTACTTTCACTACTACTTGAGGTCAGGTTTGGCATTTTATCATGGTTTTGGTTTTTTATTTAGTTTTTCACCAGTATTTTCATTTATTTATTAAAGCAGCCTTTTTTAACAGCCCGATACCCCTCCCCTATCAGTGTGCATCCAATTCACTGCAGACACTTTTTTGGCGCCTCTTTCAATGGATCAAATATCATAGCCTCACTGTCGTGTGTTCACATTTATTCTGCGTACGAGTTTATCTCATCAGTGCAGAGACCTTTTCGGTAAGTCCATTTTACTCTCCCGAGGGCTGTGGTTTTATTCTTTGGTTTTAATATTAGCTCATTTGAACAATAATTTAGATCTTTCCCAGGTTTCACTTTTCATCTACCTGGTCGACTTGTCTTTGAGCTACTACTGGCTTATGTTTTCAAGATACACTGTATTATCAGCTGTTCATTTCCTATACGTGAACAAAAAACACAAAACAAAAAAAAGAGACTTTTCCTCTCTGTTAGGTCCCAACTCATGCTTGGCATCTAACACCGGCTCTGGCAGGATACACATTTCAAATCTGACATATTGTAATCACAAAATAGAAAACTTTTTCTTCTACCTTCCACTGCCATATCCAACACTTCTGTTTCTCACACCATCTACAATCTCTCTTCCTGCTTTGTGTCCTGGGTCAAACCTCTCTATTCTCCTCCATGTAGCACAGGGATGTCAAAGTCCTTCCTCGAGGGCCGCAATCCAGTCAGGTTTTCAGGATTTCCCCAATGAATATGCATGAGATCTACTTGTGTGCACTGCTTTCATTGTATGCTAATAGATCTCATGCATATTCATTGGGGAAATCCTGAAAACCAGACTGGATTGCGGCCCTCGAGGAGGGACTTTGACACCCCTAATCCAGCATCTCTCCTTCCCTTCCCACAATCATCATGTGCAACATTTTTCTCTCTCATGCACCATCTCTCCCTGCCCTCCACCGTATGTCCAGCAATTCTTCCTCCCTCTTCTCTCTCATGTGCATTTATGCATAAGGTTAAATGACCAAGTGAAACACTTGCGGCTGTATCTGCCAAGACTCTGTGGCTGATTAGAATTATTCTGTCAGAACTGGGTCAGGTCTGATTTTTCAGCTGTGATGGCCTGGTGAGAGTTTAACCACAGGAGAAAGCACATGACAGCACTTGTGCTATTTAATAGAAACATGTCAGATAAAGGCCAAATGACCCATCTAGTCTGTTCATCCACAGTAACCATTATCTCTTCCTCTCTAAGAGAACCCATGTGCCATGGCCTGCAAGTTGCCTCTCTGCAAGTCCTATTCATGCAGGAAAAGGAAGTTGATGCAGAGGCGACTTCCTGGGCAGGCCGGTGGTAGCAGGGTCATCTCTTTGCTGCTGCCGCCGCCAGCTGCCCAAAGATTAAATTACAGTGGCTGGCTAGGAAGTAGGTTTGGGAGATTGCAAAGGGAAGCAGCATCGGAGGTGGGAGGGTAGGGGACTGGGGAAACAGCATGGAGGGAGGGGGGGGCTGAAGAAACAGATGGGAAGTTGGGAGAGCTGCCTAAACCCAGAGAGACTCCCCAATTTTTCAAAAACCATCTGGTCAACCGGGTAGTCCTGGAAAAAAGAGGGCATATCCAGGTTTTCCTGGACAACTTATAACTCAAGTGGTCTTCAATTCAAGGCTTGTGAGCTACTGGAAGCCCACGGAGACCTCTGGCAGCCCGCACACCTGTCCAGAGTCCCATCCCCACTTCCCCAGCGGGATCCGGTATTTGCTCACCCTTGTTCTCAGCAGCGCTGCATTCACTTTTCAGGCCGCAGGCAGCGTGAGTGAAGTAAATGCGCTGCCTTTGGTGGCCCTGAAGCTTTCCCTGAGCTATAGCTTCCTGTCCTCACATCTTAAAAAAAAAAAAAAAAAAAAAAAAGGATTCAGCAGAATTAGAAAAGAATGATGAAAATGATAGAGGGGGATAGGAAAGAGTTTAGAACCCAACTGAACCCAGAATCTTCTGTTTCTGCAACCAAAACACTCCCACATACCTGAAAGAAAAAAAAAAATCCCCTTCCAAGCTGACCCTCTTCCCCCTTCCTGGAGTGGTCTCCCTTTGTCTCTGCTCTCCAACCCCTGCGATCATTTTTCTCCATCCTACCCTTAGGCTTTCCCCAGGCCTCCCTTAGAAAGGACTAGTAGTTTAGTGGCATCTTCAGAGGCAGAACGAGGCATTCTTACTCCATGCTGCTACTTCATCACAGTGGCTGCCAAGACTTCCAACAGCAACTTCATGAGGCTGCTGTTGGAGGTCCCAGCAGCCATTCTGTGACTGGAACAGCATGGGTAGGAGACTCACTGTCTGTGCTAGTCCCAATCACAAAACAGCTGATGACTGTAGAGGGGTTTGTTTCAGACCACAGATGCCACTAGACCACCAGGCCTCCCTAACGTAGGCCCGGGGAGGGCCTATAGGTGAGATGAGGAGTTTTGTGTTTCAGTTGAAAATGCAAAGGCATTTTTGTTCAAAACCAAAAACTTGGATTTTGGTGTCAAATTCAAAACCTGATCTCTAGAAAATTTATCTGTAATGAAAGGCTAAAAAAATGCTAGGGTACCTCAGTTTGGAGAAGAGATGACTGGGAGGTAGGGGTATGAAAGAGGACTATAAAATAATGAGTGAAGTGGAATGAGTAAATGTGAATTGCTCATTTATTTACTTTTTTCAAAAAATACAAGAACTCAAGAGCACACAACGAAGCTATTACTTACTAAATTGAACACAAAATACTTGCTTGTAAATACATACACCTGTATTTAAATAGTTATGCTAGTATTCTATAACCAACAAGTAGGCACCTACTTTTTCATTGTAAAATAGGTGTTGAAATCCAAAATCTAAAAAAAAGGTATCCTCATATATAGCTGCCCTCAAAATACTTACATTTGAAGATAAATGTCCACATTTGGCCTGTCTTTGAAGCTGGATAAACGCAGTGACAGACACAAGAATATATGAGATTTCATCAGTATACATGAGAGAAGCAACAAAATGAGAAAAACAAGGCCCTACTTCAGAACCCATGACATCATCATTCTGGGAAAACACGGGATCACAACCCTGAAAGAATTGTGGAACAGGAAGAGCTTATGATAGGTTTTAAGTTTACTTCTCCTTAACTATTTGTCTAAGGGGGTGGGGGGAGATGAATATCTGCAGTGAAGAACAATAAACTATTGGCAAGACCAAGGTGATGCACATACAGAAAAATGTTAAGACAAGTGCAGATTAAAGCACAGGTGTCAAAGTCCCTCCTCGAGGGCCGCAATCCAGTCGAGTTTTCAGGATTTCCCCAATGAATATGCATGAGATCTATTTGCATGCACTGCTTTCATTGTATGCTAATAGATCTCATGCATATTCATTGAGGAAATCCTGAAAACCAGAATGGATTTTGGCCCGGAGGGACTTTGACACCTCTGCTCTAAAGCGAAAGTATAAACTGTTAGAGGGCTTTTTTCAGCCTGTATGCACTTGCACCTTTTTCCCTGTTCCAAAAAGGATCTACTGGTATTCAATTACATTTCATGGACAGTCCCAGCATGTTTTTATTTTATGACCACCAATCATGCACAAACCGGCCTTTAAACTGATCTTCGGATTGAAAAGCAGCCACCTACAAAAGGCAGAGCTATTGGTCGCATGTAGATAGTACAACACTTCCTTAAAATGATAAGGGGATTTCTTTTCAAGGTGGCACTTAACCAATCTCTGTTCAATAGCCTACAAATATGCATTTTGCCTCTGGAAGATTTCATGAATCCTGTTTGTAGTACGCAAATCTGCAATACTTAATTTACTCGCTTTCAGTTGTAACTGCTTCTGTAGTTTTGAAATTAAAAAGCTTATGATCTACCAGACTGCTCCATGTCAACTGAGAAAATCTGAACCAGCCTTAGTTTAATCTCCCACTACTAGTGCTGCCTGATTCAAAAAAAAAATAATTGATTCGATTTTCCTGCCCAAGTGGGTGTTTGGTTTTTTTTTTCTTCAAACATCCTGGTGGATTTATTTTATAGCCTCTTCACCACCTTTGCCCTCTCCTACCCACACAGGCGCTGTGGTGTAAACAAAATAAACAAAACAGAGTTTTCCTCGCTCTGTTAAATCCTAGCTCATGTTCACGGTCTAATACCAGCTCTGGCAGGATACACATTTCAAATCTGACATATTGTAATCATAAAACAGAAAATTAAATTATTTTTCTACCTTTTGTTGTCTGGTCATTATTCAAATCATTTTGGTCCCAGGCTCTGGTTGTCTTCTGATAACTCGCTTGCCAGGGTCCCCTGCCCATTTGTCGTTTTCTTCTTTCTCTATGCTAACCATCCATCTTCCATCTCTGTCCTCCCCTTCCGTTTCCCTTCCCTCCTCCGGAGGTCTGGCATCTTTCTTTTTTTTAATCTAAATCCCCAGATCGACCTTTTCTCAACTACCCTTTCATCCAGGATGCAAGACATGTAGTGGGCCACTACATGTAATGAATGTAAAATCAGGACTGGCTCAGCCTGTCTCTGAATGACCTGGATCCTCAATAGATTTGTTTTTATATAGCAACTAGTGTTAAAGCCCGTTACATTAACGGGTGCTAGAAAGCAGCCCCCTTTCCCTCTCCCCCTCCAGTTCCTCCCTGACTGTCTCTCTGTGGCCCCCTTCTGTCTCCCCTCCTCCAGGCAAAGTTGTCTGCCTCCCAGCACACCCCTCCCCCAAAGCAGCCCCCTTTCCCTCTCCCCCTCCAGTTCCTCCCTGACTGTCTCTCTGTGGCCCCCTTCTGTCTCCCCTCCTCCAGGCAAAGTTGTCTGCCTCCCAGCACTCCCCTCCCCCAAAGCAGCCCCCTTTCCCTCTCCCCCTCCAGTTTCTCCCTGACTGTCTCTCCGTGGCCCCCCTTCTGTCTTCCCGCCCCCCCCCAAGCAAAGCAGTCTGTCTCCCAACACACCCCTCCCCCAAAGCAGCCCCCTTTCCCTCTCCCCCTCCAGTTCCTCCCTGACTGTGTCTCAGTGGCCCCCCTTCTGTCTTCCCTCCCCCCAAGCAAAGCTGTCTGCCTCGCAGCACACCCCTCCCCCAAAGCAGCCCCCTTTCCCTCTCATCCCGCGGTGTGGCCGGCTCCCTTCTCCCTACCGCCGCTCCTCTTCTCTTCCTGCCCCGCAGTCCTGACAAACGTCCTTACTCCAGCAGGGGCTGCAGCACTCTAAACATGCTGCTTCGCGGCCTTCTACTGGCCTGATTTGCTCTGCCGTGTCGGGCAGAGCAAATCAGGGCAGTAGCAGGCCGCGAAGCAGCGTGTTTAGAGTGCTGCGGCCCCTGCTGGAGTAAGGATGTTTGTCGGGACCGCGGGGCAGGAAGAGAAGAGGAGTGGCGGTAGGGAGAAGGGAGCCGAAGGTAGGGTCGGATGAGAGGCTGAACAGGGGTTCGGGTGTGCTGGTGAGAGGAGCGAAGACGCAGCCGCCGACCTTTAGTTCTGACTGAAGTTAGTTTTAAGTTGTAATCCGCGGCAGCGGCTTCTCTCACAATCCCTGCCTGCACTTAAAACTATCTTCGGTCAGAACATTACCTTGGGTTCCGCGATCAGATCCTGTTTGGTCTGCCACTGCCTGGAGGAGCTGAAGAGCAGGGAGTCCCGAGTACAGATTCTCTGCCGGCCAGAGAGAGATTCACACGCATGCGCACTCCTACCAGTGCCCTACAGCGCACGGAAAACAGAACACGCAGATGGAGTGCGCATGCGCGGCTAGCGTTTTATTATATTAGATAATTCAATCCCAGCTATGCTCCTTTCCAGTCTGTAGCAACAAGTAGCACTTCTGATTTTACTTTCAGTTTATATTACTGTTTTAAGGCCATATAATATCCATATTCTGTGTACATGTTATTGAGGAACTATAGTCTGCTGATAACGTAGCTTATGTAAAAAAAAAAAAAAATCCTGTTCCGTTTTCCCAATATGACATGGCCTAGTATTTTAAGGACTGGTATATTTGCAATGACATTTTTTCATATGTTGCATGGCTAATGTGACCATTTATTTTTTGCTCAAAATGGGACTGGAGCCCCACCTCCCACCCCCAGATCCTAGATCCTCCCCCGGATCCTCCCCTGACCCCGTTGAATATAGTGCAAAATAGACAGCAGATATAAATTCTCAAAACTGACTCATCTTGATCTCTAAACTGAAAATAAAATCATTTTTCCTATCTTTGTTGTCTGGTGATTTCATGAGTCTCTGGTTGCACTTCCTTCTGACTATGCATCCTTTCTTTCTGACTCCCTGCCCCCCCCCCCCTCCCGTCTTTCTTTCTAAGCTACCGTGAAAAGAAAGTTCTTGATCTTAGGAAAAGTTGGTTCTGTGGGCTTGTGATGTCTTAAATAAAAGGGATTACAGTATATAGACAGATATAGACTTACAAGGACTAGACACAGTCTGAGAGATTTAGGAAATCACGTTTGCCATATATGTTCAGCAGTAACATTTCTGCACAAGATACTTAACATTTATGCTGCTCATAAGGAATTGGAAGTCCTGTTAAAATTTGGAACGTGAGTTAAGGAATAGATACCTTTTCTTCTCCTACCCAGCAAGATATACCTTTAAACATGGGAAGGGAGGGAGGCGTGCCAGAGGCCACCAATAAACGTTAAGAGGATAGAGCTATAACCAGTGAAGTTTAACTGGGTATGTCACTGGAAGATTTAAAAAATACATAAAGTTATCCGTTTATCTGCAAGTAGCTGCAATGGAACAAAGAGATATATCAGGATATCTTTCTGAACCGGAATCCGAAACTAACCCAATAAAGATTAATGATGCCAGATTATTTTATGTGACCACACACGACTGCACAAGCCCTCTTCACCCCCCCCTCCCCCCGATGTCAATTCTGATGTCAGAGAGGAAGTTCCAGGCCAGCCAGGAACTTCCTCTCAGACGTCAGAATTGATGGGGGAGTGGGGGGGGCACTGGCCTGTTGATGCATTGGCGTTGGGGAAGCAGGGCTCTCTCTAACCTCCCTCCCACCCACTCAAATGAAACCCAGGCTCTGCGATCGCCTGTCCTGTTGTCTCCATGCACAGCTTCAGGACGCTCTTTCTGAAAACTGGACATTTCAGCATCCCAAAGCTGTGTGTGGGGACAATGGGACAGGCGATCTAAAAATGGGACGGTCCCGTTCAAAACAGGATGTATTGTCACATTATGCATGGCTGATGACAAGGGCATGATTACTCAGAGGGCAGAGCAACTGACAATTATCTTGATCCCTAAGGCCGACTCAGACTCCTAAAAACAAAAAAGTGCATTGGCTACACATTTCCTGACAGATTCTCTAAATGGTGCTGATGTTGGTGGCCACTGACTGTCAATCACGCGACAGCGTCTTTTAGAGAATCATGCCTCTGGGAAAGATAGGCACCGGAAAACACAGGCCAGGGTTTTCAAGGCCTACATTTCTGGCGCCCATCTTTGATGTGAATCACGCCTAACGCCAATTCCAGCATTAGCCACGCCTATAGTGGCATTAGGCACCGTTAGGTGCCTCTGGAGGTGCGATTCTGGTGCCAGAAGGTGCTTTGAATTTACAATAATTGTCATTTCAAATAGCGTTTTCGTGTTAACTTAAGTGCTGCTACGGTACCTACCAGCACTGTTAATAGAATTTCCCCTTTCATGGCTAGCTATGTCATGACATATGACAAACTATGTCACTTTGGCAGTTCTACCTTCGCAGCTACAAGCACTGCTACAGGGCCACTGGGCTAGGGTTACCTTTTTTTTTTAAAAAAAAAAAAAAAAAGGAAACTCCCAGACACATGACCCTGTGCTGCCCCATTCTGCCTCCAGCCCCACCCCATTCCACCTTCTCTCTTTGCAATGAGCTTCAACCGCATCTGGAGGGCCTGGAGCACGCGCTGATATGTGCAACGTCATTCGCGCATGCTCAAAGGCCCTCCGGATGCGGCCGGAGTTTGTAGGGGCTTTCAAAAACCCAGACAAACGCCGGGTTTTGGAAAGTCCATCCGAGAGCCCAGACAGTCCACTAACAAGGAGAACATTTGAAAGAATGATATAAATTTGTATGAAATATTATTATTATGATTCTTATTGTATTGATTATATTTTTGTATTATCCTATTGTATTGATTATTTGATTCTTTCAATAAAAATTGTTATAAAGTTAAAAAAAAAAAAAAAAGATAACATGTCCGGGTTTTCCCAGACACCTAGTAACCCTACTCTGGGCCATCCCCCAATTAAACTCTCTAAAATCCTTTTCTGTACAAGGAGATTAATTCTGATCATCATCTGAAGGAAAATGGACAGCAGCAACAGTGCTCCTACAAAAATGCTTTAGTCCAAAACACCATCATTCCAGTTACTATTATCTCTGCTAATTCAAGAGGAGGAACTAGGCATGGCAGTTAAGTATCCCTTAAACCTATACTAATTCCAAAACACTATAATCTGGCACTGTATTACTATCATTAAGTTCTTGCTGATAAAAGCTTGGTGAAGGATTTTTCACATCTCACCTCAAACTTTCCAGGAGGGATTTAGACTTCAGGATTGATATTGTGTAAGTGCTTGTCGGCTGCTATGGCAACGTTACCTCCCTCCTTTGCTGAGCTTACATTTTTGCCAATATATTATTAGAATGTCTGCTGTGTACAACCCAGCTATTTTCCCATGTCTGTGTGCACACACACTAGAAAGAACATGAAACGCGACAACCTAGCCACATTAACTATGAAAATGGTTAAGAGCTTAGCGACGCTTGGTGACATTTACCCCACTCCTCTCCGGGTGTGTAGCCTCAATAGCTCAGTCATGCACTGCACCACTGCAACGTGAAAAGCAGCATCTCATCATTCAGATTTTTCAGTTATATGGCAGAACTTTTTCTGGTGCACCATCGGTTAAAACAGTCACCCCCCACCGATGTAAGCCAGTGAACATTCAAATGAACAGCGAGCTTGGATTGCTGTACCATTGCAACACTGACACTAATGGAATACTAGCAAAGCATTGCCCGATTGTGGCCACGCCATGCCTATAGGACAGGGGTGTCCAAGTCCCTCCTCGAGGGCCGTAGTCCAGTTGGGTTTTCAGGATTTCCCCAATGAATATGCATGAGATCTATTAGCATACAATGAAAGCAGTGCATTCAAATAGATCTCATACATATTCATTGGGGAAATCCTGAAAACCCGACTGGACTGCGGCCCTCGAGGAGGGACTTTGACACCCCTGCTTTAGGAGATTTAGCTAAAAGGGAAAAATGGGCTCATTTTGTGCTATATAGCTGTGAGAAGCAGCCCGGATTTACATGACCGTACCAGATAAGTGACCTCCAGTACACCTTTAACCCAGCTGCGAGTGTTTCAACTATGCTGCAGGTTAGTTTTTTTTATGCCAATGACCGATTTCACGACAGCACTGTACTACCTATGTTTATGACTGTCATTTTATTCTGAGGCTTTTTTCGCCACCTGCTACTGTTGCAGATTTGTTATTCGCTCTCTATGTGGTTTTAATTAGAGAATGACATGGGGGACAAATTTTTCCCCGACCCCATGGAAACTCTTATCTATCCCGTCCTGGCAAGTTCTTTTCCTATCCCTGCAAGTTCTGCCTTCATCTGCACAAGCCTCAAACACTTTAAAATCATAAGTGTTCGAGGTTTATGCAGTTAAAGCTGAGCTTACAGGAACGGGGCAGGGACAGTGATAAAACTTGCAGGGAAGGGGAAAATTTTCCCCGTGTCATTCTCTAGTTTTAATCCTTTTCATCAGTAAAGTAGAGTTAGTTTTGTGCCTACCATGACAGTAATAAACCTCATTCTAAGTAGGGGCACAGCCAGAAGCTCAAATTTGGGCTAGCTTAAGCCCATGGTGGTTGGCATGAGAATCCAACCCCCTAGGCCAGGGTTGCCCAAGTCCAGTCCTCGAGATCTACTGGCAGGCCAGGTTTTCAGGATATCCACAATGAATATGCATAAGAGAGATTTCCCTGCACTGCCTTTTTGGTATGCAAATCTTTCTTTCGTGCATATTCATTGTGGATATCCTGAAAATCTGGCTTGCCAGTAGATCTCGAGGACCGGATTTGGGAAGCCCTGCCCTAGGCAATCAGTTTCCCTAACTTTCCCCTTCCCCTCCTTGTACCCTTTAAAGCCCAAGAGGTATACAATTGAAACGAAAATCCAGAGGACGCTAGAGAGAAGGGGGAAACATTCAGTCTTTTCTTGAAGGTGAGGTAGTTTAGTTCTGTTCTTATGGATGCTGGAAGGGTGTTCCAGGTTCTAGTGGTGATGCATGTGAAAAGGATGTTGAATATTCACTTGAACTTCACTCCCTTGGATGAGGGGGGATGATCGGCTGGTGGGTGTTACTTATCCTAGCTGAGGTGAAGGAGGAGGAGAATAGGTGGGTTATGTGCTCCAGTACTATGGTGTCTTGAGCATGATGCACAAGGCACGAAAATTTAATCATGATTCAGGGATTTATAGGCAGCCAGTGAAGCATGCGGTAGTAGGCAGAAATGTGGACATGTTTTCTTTGTGCTAATTGCAGTGCTCTGGATCAGTTGGAGTTTATACATTTGGGCAGAGGATAAGCTCGTGTAAAGAGAATTACAATAGTCAAACTGGGTTAAGACTAGCATTTGAACTAAAATAATGAACCTGAGAAATAAATCTAAAGTCTAAATATTCATAAACAGGCCTCTAGGGAGTGATGACTGCATATTCTATGCAGACCTCTGCCTGGTGCAGGGGAGGACACACACTTTGCCCAGAGATCTCTCACCAAGGTGTTTAGGTGAAGTCTCAGGGAACCGAGAAGGGAGGGCACCAGTCTTGGTATGCAACTGAAGCATTTTCCAGTACAATTCTCACTGCCTTCACAGAAGTCCCACCACAACTACACTCCTCTTGACACCAGATTGCAAATGAGACTGGTTGCCTGGGCTAAGCTGGAGGTTCAGACTATCTACTGGAGGGTAATTCTGCACTCACTTTTTTCTGGGTGCAATTATTTCCTTGCTCAGATGGTAGGACCTTAGCAAACCCTAAGTTTCAGCTGCAACATCTTGAGCCTCTCAAGTCTGGAAGAGAAGCAAAAGGGGTTCTGCTTAGAGCAAAAAACAAAACAAACAAAAAAAAAAAACCCTCAAAAAACTCCAGTGTCAACAAGACAAAAAAAGGAAAATAAGTTGGTTGTTTGGTTTTTTTACTGGACTAGTTTAATGCATTTTTTAACCAGCTTTCAAAGGCCAGAAACTTCTTCCTTGTGTCAGGAATGATCAAAAGACAATATCAGAATATACTGTATAAGTGAAACAAAAGCATCCCAAAAACAGTCTGAAGGGAAAGTTGGGGGTGGGGGGATATGAGGAACAGGAGGGATATATGAGTTATCAGAAGGTGACAAAGTAGTATAACTGTATACATTATATGATAGGAAACCTAGGTTGTTTTTTAAAGTCCTGTCAAGTGGTTTATACTAGGGATGACCTGTTTGCAACGTCATAGAAAAATGTCAATGATAGCATCTCCTGTATCAACAAAAAACACCCGAAAAGGAACCATCATATTTTTCCATTTGCCAATAATAATGCACACTTTTCCTTATAGTATGCACAATGTGCATGTGTGCGCTGTTTCAGAAAATGCGCCCTCTTTTGGAAGAGTATACATTCTACAATAAAAATGGCCAACATAAACAATCAAAATGAAAAGTCCCAGAAATGACTCGAAACAAACAAAAAAAATGTTCTGGCTGCTTATCCCTGGTTTGCACCCCTGCCTCCATCTCTCCAGCAAAAGGTATATCACAACTACCCAGCTTAGGGAGCTGGAGGCGGACTGTGGTGGTTTAGGAGAGAGAGTTACAGAAATGTCTTAAGTGAGTCATGCAGATAAAATGCAGTCCAAAGTTTGAGCCCATTCTCATGGCCAATTGAATGGGTGACTTTTAGCAGGGTTCACTGCTCTCAGAGTTAAACACCAGCAAAAAATGAGATCTAAATGTTCAAGTTATTTTTATCCCTATGTGTTCTAAGCTTTCTTGAAATATCACACAGTTGACAAAACTCATTGTGTGTGTGCACACAGAAGCATTTGGTAATTTCAGATTTGTCCCTCTGAATAGAGCAGAGCAAGGAAGGGCCACCCCCCTCAACCCCCTTCCCCTCCTCCCAGGAGATTTTGATTAACCTGGATGCTGAGACAATTTCCTGTCCTAGAAAGAAAAAAAATGTGGAAAGCTAACTTAAAGCAAGACTCAGTTTGCTGGAACTGTTTAAAAGAGGAAGGAACTCTTGATCATATGTTATTTCATTGTACTCTAGTCCGTTCTTTTTGGACCTACGTCTGGAACACCATACAATCTATTACTAACTGCTCAGAAGAAATCTCTATGGACATTGTAATCCTTCGCTCTCAACACCCATGTTTTACACAATCAAATTGTCCATCTAAACTCATTGATACCATGTTGGTGACTGCTCTCATGCACATTCTAAAAAATTGGAAATCACCTTCGCTACTAAATTATACTTTTTGGTGGAACTCTCCGAGTATGTATCATAGATTTGAATCCTATGCATATGAGAAAAGAGTTACATTCCGAACCTGCATGAACTTGAAATATAACAAATCTCCATGGTCATTCTTAGATTCCTATGTGCGCTCATCTTCTTAGACACTCCTGTTATCCTTTTCTTCTCTTCTCTCTTTCATTTTTCTTTCCTTTTTCCTTTACTGCTCTCTCTCATCTTTATCTTACATATCCCTTACATGCACCTTCAATAATTGGAGCCTTTGCTCCTCTATAGCTAAACATAGATTTGTATACTCTATATACAGAAAGCTTTATTTTGTTTCTATGTACTTTAAATGATTCTTGTATCCTTTAAAATACTTAATAAAAATTATTGAACTGGAGAAAGAAAAAAAATAAAATAAGAAGTCCCCACAATTCTCTTCTGTTGGCATAAACAGACTGGGCTCTAGTCAGTTCAATACATCGCTTTCTCAACATTAAAATGAAAAAAATAAAAATTTAAAGCAGCAATATTTAAATTACAGACTAACATTTTGCAGTGAGGATGCTGTAGTGTTACCACATAGTTTAACACACATGACGTTGCTGTTCCCTATCCAGTGCTTCATTTTTACTCCATTTGACTTGATAGATCTCAGGGCAAGTAGAGGGGGGTCATGTCAAAGTTTTTTGACTCCGATGTGGTAGTAGAAAATCTATTGGCTTATTAATGCAGACAATTAACCAGATCCAAGGTGAAGAGGTCTGGGGTAGAACAGAGTGAATTGAAGAGTTTAGTGGGGGGGAAGGAGAAGAACCGTGTAGTTCATTTCTTCAGGGCCTACAAAAATCTACTGTTCTCATATATACCAAAGGTGCTGATGGTCAAATCTACTAGGAGCGTTAATATGCAATTAATGCTAGGTTTGCACACACGCTATTGTGCAACGAAGGCTCGCATGAGGCGTTAACTTGCACGGTAAAAATGGTTGCAAACTGTAAAGAAATGTATTAAAATAGATATTAATGAGCTCAGTAAGTTTTCCTTCACCATGCTCAGATGGAAGCACTGAAACTAGGGTTCCCATATTTCTTCCTGCAAAAAAAAAAAAAGGGCACGTGGCCCCTCCCCAGCCCTACCCCCACACGAACCTTTTCTTTTCTCCTTCCCTGAGCTCAGGGCTGCCTATGGAGGGCCTCCGAGCATGCATGGACGTGATGTGAAGACAAACGCATGCGTGGATGCCCTCCAGACACAGCCACGAACTCCTAAAACGGCCAGCTTTTGGGAGAAAAAAAAAAATGTTTGGACACCCAGACATTACTCTAAAAAGGGTATACCAACAAATGAGCGCAGGACACTTGCGCTCTGACAAAAGTGGGCCAACAATTGCACGCACAGGACAATTGCGGCCTGTGAATCTGGAAGAACCCTGATTTGCTGAGACGGGGGCCTGAGGAGTCTCAGCAAATCAGGGCCTTCGTGTTAGGGTAAGGTTTATATCATGATTAGGGTTCCCATAATCATGATATAAACTTTATCCTAACGCTAGATAGCAAGTGAATATTTAAAGTGTAGTGGGGGTGGGGGGGGAAGGTTCTCCCCCTTCAAAAAAGAGGGTTACTTTGTAACCCTCAAAAAGACAACAGTATCCGCCGCCATAATTGTCTATGCGCACACTTGTCCCCGCACGTAACTGTCAGAGCACAATTGTCCTGCACTCATTTGATGAGTCACCCTAAAAAATGGACATGTCCTGATAAATCCTGACTTATGGTAAACCTAGCAGAAATATACAGAAGGAAATGAGGGCCTCCAACATCAACACATTTCTGCCAGGTAGTGTTAGAATGTTTTGAGGAGAGGATTTCTTGTCATTCTTTCAGATTGCACAGTCAGTTTTTGTCTTCTTTTGGAAGCAGGAGGCGGCTCCTGGAAGTTTCAAAGGCAGACTGGAAGCAACACGTTCGCATGTCTGAGTGAAACCGAAAGTAAAAGCAGACAGCTGTGCCTGTTCCTCTGCACCTAAATACAAGTAAGCCTCACACAATTCCATGTCCTGGACATTTGTGAGGCTCATATGTCCAGGACATGGAATTGTGTGAGGCTTTTTTTTTTATTATTCTCGGCCCAAAACATGTTAGCACACATTGGCACTTGTTCTTCAGTGCCCAAATGTGAGGCTCATATTTGGGCACTGAAGAACAAGTGCCAATGTGTGCTAACATGTTTTGGGCCGAGAATATTAAAAAAAAAAAGTGCTAGGTTGCACTATTGGCAAGTAATGTGTTAGCACCTTAATGCAACTTAGTAAACAGGGGTCCAAGATTGTGAGCTCAGAGGTGGGAATCTCTATCCACATGACGACTCCTTCATTGACAAGTACTGACCATAACTCTGTAAAATTAAGCAAAACATTCTTCTCTATGCCCAAGCCATTCTTACCTCTGCTTATTCTCTGCTTCTCCCCGGACAGGATCCCTGGAGTATCAATGACACTGATGCTTTCCAGGACTGGATTGGGCAGCTGGGCACAGACAAACCTGAGAATGACAAAAAGAGCCAGAATGTCAGTATTCAAGAACATCTGTAGAGAATAAAAGGTTTTCCCTTTTCTGTAAACAGCTCAGGTTCCCAGCTCCATCATCTGCAAGCACACTCTCTTGGGCCAAATCCTCTCCTGTTCCTCCTGCTCAACTGAAACCAAGGCCGAGAGCCAGTGCCCTGAGCTTTTGGTCACAGCTACCCAGGATATTTTGCCCTTTGCTTTCTTCCCTTTAAAAACTGGCCATTGCAGCAATGGGCCTCTAGTCCCTGCAAAATGCATCGTAGCCCCTCAAGCTGCTGTTATACAGTGCCCCTTACTTCTCTCCCCTCTGCTGCATCTCCAATCTCGGACAGCCTAGGGAGCAGTGTGTAGAACTACTGCAGAGTCACTGGGCTATTTAATTTAGTTTTCTATTCCATTCTCCCCAAAGAGGTCAGAAGAGGTTACAGGTTAACATACATAATATACAGTTAACAGGTTACAGTTTGCCATTCAGAGCAAAGGTTTTTCAATACATGTTTATCCCGATGACATATACTAGGGATCTAATATCAATATACATAACATACATGTTGCTGTTCAAAATCTTCCAGTGTAGTCTTGGGTTAGGGTTACCAGATGTCTGGATTTTCCCGGACATGTCCTCTTTTTGGGAGGATGCGTCCGGATGGCTTTTCAAAGCCCACTTTGTCTGGGTTTTGAAAAGCTTCCACCTCGGGACCGTGTCGGGAGGGCATCTGCAGATGCACGGATGAAACGCAGTGATGTCAGGTGCATGCGTTGTATCCAACGCGGTCCTGAGAACAGGTTGAGGGTGGGTGGGGCTGTGGTGGAATAGGGTGCGACATTGGGCGTAATGGGGCAGGGTAGGGTGGAATTGGGGGAGCCTGGGAGGGGGGGCCAATGGGTTTAGACATTTTTTTTCTAAATCTTTATTATTTTTAAACTTTAATAGTGCAATACAAATGATACATCATACAAACTGCATAAAACACACTATTAACTATATAATTATTACATTAGATAATCATTTTCTCCCCTTATCTTATTAAAACAGTAATACATATGATATGATTTCTAAATTATAATAAAATAAATTCATTCCTCAAAATACACTCCCCCCCTCCACCCTTCTTGGATGTGCAAGGACTCTAATGAAAAAAAGAAAGAAAAAAACATAAACCTAATTATAATGCAATAAAATTAGTCAATGGACTCCATACATCATTAAAGGAGTAAAATCATTATGGGAGTAAAATCTGGTAATCCTATGTGAGGTGCTCTTCTGTCCAAACTACATCTTGTAAATTGTCATCAGCTTCTGTACTGCTTAACTTGCTTTGGTTTATTTGTGTTGGTGGGGAGGATGAGCTGGTGAAATACTATAACTTAGATATTGTATACATACTAAAGGGCACTCTGGCATACCCATGTTTTATTGAATTTACATAGGTGCAAGGTTTTGCAATTAAAAATTCCTCTACGCAACATCCTCTACCTCCCCTGCCCTGCAATAATGATTAAACAACTACAAATAATTCAAAATACAACTCTAAGACTCGTCTACTCATTGAAAAAACATGACCACATTACTGAGGCATACATTGATTCACATTGACTTCCAATCCAGGAAAGAATACAATTTAAATTCTACTGTATACTATTTAAAACTATAAAAGGAGACAGCCAAATCTACCTAAACAACTGCTTCATCCAAACTACCTCTACCAGACATAGAAAAACACACACCCCATTCACATACCCCCATTCAATCAAAGAAGTAAAATGGAAAAAACTATAAGACGGCCTACTAGCCACTCAAGCAGCAAAACTAGATAACCAAATCTCCAACCTATTGATAACAACCCCAGACTACAAGATGTTCAGAAGGGAAATAAACTGTACTCTTCAAGAAATCCCTGAATAAAGCTTAATACCATGAATACCGTCCTTCTTACCATCTTCTCTCTAACCCTCATCCTACCTAACCCACTCTTGGAACTGATCTAACTTTGTAACTCTCCTTCCATAATTCTTTTTGTAATCCGCTTTGAACCGAAAGGTAATGGCGGAATAGAAATCTGTAATGTAATGTTATAATCAAAAAATTACTGCTGCTTATTCACTATTTTATTTTTGAATTACTGGAACAGCAACTAGGGCCTTGGTCTTTGCTGACTAGGTTGACACACACTTCTACTACTATTAATCATTTCTATAGCACTGAAAGGCATAAGCAGCACTGTACATATGCATCTAACATGTAATAGACAGTTCCTTCTCAGAAGAGCTTACAATCTAATTTAGAAAGACAAACCGGATGTGTAGGGGTTGGGGAGTTTCTCCCAAAGAGAATGGTAAAGATAGACATAGGCATCTTATGGCGAGTTGGAGCTAAGGGATTAAAAGTAGGGTGTAGAGCTTGACGTAATAACTCAGATAGTTTGCTCTGGGCATACAGTGCAGCAAGACAGAAGGGACAGAATTTGGAGTCAGCAGTGGAGGAGAAGGGTATGGATAGGAGGGATTTTCCCCCAGGGCCGCCATCAGGGCAGTACTACCAGTCCTGCATTCAGGGGCCCGGAGCTGACAGGGGGCCCGGGCTCCCCCAGGGTCCTAGGCCACAGTCTAGGGAGGGGGCGGGCCGCCCCAGGTGCACAGGAGAGAGCTGGACGGTGAACCCTTGGAGTTCAATACATCTCGAGCCGCGAGGCTCGTCTTCTGTTCCTACTTGCCCTGCCGCTCGCATATAGCCAATCGGAAGTGTTCCCCGATGTCAGCGCTGACGTCGGAGGAGGGCTTAAGCAAAGCCTGCCCTCCGACGTCAGCGCTGACGTCGGAGAATACTTCCGGTCGGCTATTTGTGCGCGGTAGGGCAGGCAGGAAACAGAAGACAAGCCTCGCGGCTCGAGCTCCGTTTTGCTGAGAAAATTGCAAAGATGGGCTGGGAGGCAAACGCGGAACACAAAAGGGGGGAGGGAGTGCGTTTTGGACACAAGGCATGAACTTGGGAGAGAGGAAGGGAGGGAAAGAGATGCTGAGGTGGGGGAGGGAATGTGTTTTTGGACACAGAAGGCATGGACTTGGGAGAGAGGAAGGGAGGGAAAGAGATGCTGAGGTGGGGGAGGGAATGTGTTTTTGGACACAGAAGGCATGAACTTGGGAGAGAGGAAGGGAGGGAAAGAGATGCTGAGGTGGGGGAGGGAATGTGTTTTTGGACACAGAAGGCATGAACTTGGGAGAGAGGAAGGGAGGGAAAGAGATGCTGAGGTGGGGGAGGGAATGTGTTTTTGGACACAGAAGGCATGGACTTGGGAGAGAGGAAGGGAGGGAAAGAGATGCTGAGGTGGGGGAGGGAATGTGTTTTTGGACACAGAAGGCATGGACTTGGGAGAGAGGAAGGGAGGGAAAGAGATGCTGAGGTGGGGGAGGGAATGTGTTTTTGGACACAGAAGGCATGGACTTGGGAGAGAGGAAGGGAGGGAAAGAGATGCTGAGGTGGGGGAGGCAATGGGTTTTTGGACACAGAAGGCATGGACTTGGGAGAGAGGAAGGGAGGGAAAGAAATGGTAGTGTACACGGGGAATAGAAGAAAGGAGAATTTTTGGTCATAGGGAGGGAGTGAGGTATAGATAGTGGCATACCAAGGTGGGGGAGGGTGGGGGGAGCGGTCCACCCTGCCCCGCCCCGGGTTTATGTCCCAAGGGGGTGCACAGCTGGCCACCCTCCAGTGTTTCCCCTTGGCTGGCAAACTGCGGCTCTTTAGCCACTTGAGTGCCACCGCCGCCATCGGGAACAGGCTGGCACCGAGTTCTCCCTGCTTTTCCCTGTGGGGCCGACCAACTCTCGCCACTCGCGTCAATTCTGACGTCGGAGAGGACATTCTGGGCCAGCCTGGATGGCCTAGAACGTCCTCTCCGACATTAGAATTGACGTCAGGTGGAGAGAGTTGGTCTGCCCCACGGGGAAGAGAAGCAGGGCAAACTTGGCGCCGGCCTGTTCCCGATGGCGGCAGTGGCAGCCTATTCCCCAGTGGCGGTGGCAGCATTTTCCCAATGGTGGTGGCATAGGGGAGGGCAGGGAGAAAGAAAGAAAGGGGGGGGGACAGGAAGCCAGAAAGAAAGAAAGGGGGCAGGGTGAAACAAAGAAAAATGGGGCAGGGAGAGAGAGAGAAAGACAGACATACAGAATGAAAGAGGATGTGAAGAGAGAAAGAAAGAAGGGGGCAGGGTGAGAGAGAGAGAGAAAAACAGACATACAGAAAGAAAGGGGGTATGGAGAGAGAGAAAAAGAAAGAAGGGGCAGGGTGAAACAAAGAAAAAGTTTGGGGAGGGAATGAGGTCTGGAGGAGAGGAAGCATACAGGAGGCTGAAAGAAGGGAAGAAATATTGGATGCACAGTTAGAATAATAAAGTGCAACCAGAGACTGATGAAATTACCAAAGGTAGGAAAAATGATTTTATTTTCAATTTAGTGATGAAAATGTGTCTGCTTTGAGAATTTATATATGCTGTCTATATTTTGCACTATGGCCCCCTTTTACTAAACCGCAATAGCGTTTTTTAGTGCAGGGAGCCTATGAGCGTTGAGAGCAGCGTGGGGCATTCAGCGCAGCTCCCTGCGCTAAAAACCGCTATCGCGTTTTAGTAAAAAGGGAGAGGGAAAATTTGTCTATTTTTGTATAGTTGTTACTGAGGTGACATTGCATAAAGTCATCTGCCTTGACCTCTTTGAAAACCCGCGGAATATAAATGATAATTAACATTTTCTCTGCGTACAGCATGCTTTGTGTTTTTAAAATTTTATTATTAGTAGATCATTTTGAATTGGCCACAAAGGTAAGGGGGAGGGAGGGGAGCTGCTAAAAGACATCTAGTAATCCTTGCAGGCTTGACTGTGCAGGGAATTATTTTTGTAAAATCATGTTTTGTTATGTGACTGGCATTATTTAGACTTTAATTTCTATGAATGAATAGAATGAAAATGATATAAATTACTTGCTTGTTTTTATGTGCGTGCGCTGAAGGAAAGTGGAGAGAGAGTGGGCTGAGGACGCTGAAGGGAAATGGGGAAGAGAGAGTGGGGAGAAGTCGCTGATTTATAAATTGACAATTGTACAGAATATTGTTTCTTTTTTATATTCATCCATAGCTGCATGTTAATGATGTGCTCATATGCACTTATTTATCATCATAACATATACATCATCATTAACATGCAGCTGTGGATGTGTAAGGACAGGCTGAGGAGGATGGATGGGAAGGAAGGAAGGTGCACATATCAACATATCATACATTTTTAACATGCATGATGCAGCTATAGGCAAGGTGAGGAGGATGGGATCATACAGATGTGTATGTTCAGATATGTGCTCAGATGTGTAGTTTTTTCTGATATATTTATTAAGCTTTCAGTTTTTATAAAAACACATTTAATACATGTTACAAAAAATATTGTGCAATTGTGATCTACTTCTGGCCTACAAAAGTCAAAAGAAATCCTTAACTGAGATTTTACATTCAAAAGTGAATTATAGCTACTAGCACTATTATTTATTAGTTATTTATTATGCAGATGTTTGTTAGTTTGTTATTAGTTCAGTATTAGACATATGTTAGTTTAGAATAGATAGGTATAGATTAGTTTAGTTTAGGTTAGGTTAGGGCCCTGCTGAAAGAGTCTACCTTGACGTGGTTGCAGGCTTACAAATATTTTGGTCAAAGAGTGCGGCGACAGAGAAAAGTATGTGTGTATTCGGCCCATGGAAGAACGGGGGGGGGGGGGGGGCCCAATAGGATTGCTCAGTAAGGGGCCCAGAAATTTCTGAAGGCGGCCCTGTTTTCCCCAATGAATGGAGTTCATGGGAGGGAGCATAGGGGGAGTTAAGTGAGAAGAGATTTTGAGGGGCTGCCTAGTGAATGTACTTGTAGGTCAGTAGCAGAATGTTCCGTCGCTGGCAGTGTTAAGTCTAAGCTTAAAGCACACCTTAGAGTGTTTTCAACTCCTAACTCCTCTCACCTGGGGTTCTCCCTGTAAGACTCCATATGGAGCTGACCAGTTAAATTCAGAATTAACTTTAAGATCTTATCAGCAGGTTGAGGGCCTGTTTATCTAAACCAGTTTATCAAAACCATATGATTCCGTTTGCACAATCTTGTGCCTTAAGATCAGTTAATTGATCTACTGGAAACTCCTTGTGAGAACATGATTAGAGGATGGCCATAAAACTGCTTTTAGTTATCAGGACACAATTGTATGGAAATCCGTCCCTGCCTGCTTGGGAGCAAATCTGACATTCTTTTGAGCCAAGGTAAAGGGTTAGCAATTATACAAGCTTTACTTATACCTTGAACCTTGCTTTTTAGGTTTTGTTCAAGGCTGACTTGTTTATGTATTCGCCATATAAGGTTTGTTATTTTTATTTAAACTTACATTTTACATCTCAAAAAAGACAAAATCAATCCTCCATACAATTTAGAAATACATATAAGACACTATTATATAAAATAAGGAAATAAAGGAACCTAGGCCACATCAAAGGGGGAAAAAAGCCAATGAGAAAAGGCTAAAGTAGCTAGGTTTTTTAGCCTGGAGGGCTCAGGGGAGATATGATAGGGGTCTATAAAATACTGAATGGAGTGAACAGATAAATGTGAATCGCTCGTTTACTCTTTACAAAAATACTAGGACTAGGGAACATGCGATGAAACTACTAATTATATTTAAAATAAACTGGAGAAAATAATTACACATTGAGTGAAGAAAAGCTCTGGAATTTAATGCCAAAGAATGTGGTAAAAGCAGTTTAGTTTAGCAGGGTTTTAAGAAAAGTTTGGATAATTTCCTTTAAAAAAAATCCATTAAGAGGGATTTGGGAAAATCTACTGCTTATTCCTAGGATAAACATAAAATCTTTGGGATTTTGCCAGGTACTTGTGACCTGGGTTGGCTATTGCTGGAAATGGGATACTGGGCTTGGATCTTCGGTCTCTCCCAGTATGGCACTCCTTATGTTCCTATATTTATCCCAGAGCAGCTATAGATCCCGATGTTGATCGTACTGGAGATATGACTTCCCCCATTTCAGAAGGAGCATGCACATGTACTCTTTAATCCTACCCTAGTTCCACCCAAACCCCATCCTTCTTTGTCATATGCATGTATTACAGATTTATATGTATAAAATCCCATCTTTTTAAAATTGGGTTTTCAACATTTGATATACACATGTAAATGCCAGTATTTACATGTATACTGTGAACAGGGCTTCTAAAATAATGGCCACGTTGTATTTGAGCATCAGAAAATGTTTGACAAAGCCTCTTGTGAACCTTAAGTCATTTTAGGATGGGCAGCAGTGTCCTATTCTGGATTAGTAACTGGCTATAATCAGAAATTAGGACTAAATGGTCAAGTCTCATAATGGAAAAATACACAATGGAGTACCTTAGCGATCTGTACTAGCGATCTGTTTAATATACTGTATTTAGAAAATGGGGGCCATAGTGTTAGTGATAAAATGTGAGAATCTCGGAGAGAGCAGGAACTAAGGCCTTGAGCATGCGCAGATGCTCAAGGCCCAGCGAACAGGAGGACAGATCTTCGGGCACCGGCACGTCCTGTGCATTGGTGCCTGTGCCAGTGCCAGATGGGAGGTAAGTGATGTGTTCAGATGGGTGATGGGTATGGGGAGGATGTCGGATCGCGTAGGGGGGGGGGGGAACGAAATCAAGCGAGTTTCCCTTACTTTCTATGGGGAAACTCGCTTTGCTATACGAGTAATTTGGTTTACGAGCACGCTTCTGGAACAGATTATGCTCGTAAACCAAGGTACCACTGTATTTAAAGGCTGCTTAGGCCTTTTCACTGCCGTTGTGTGCCCAGAGTGAAAAGGGGCGTTTTTCAAGGAGTGGTTAGGGCGGGCTGTGGGCCAGCCTAGACTTAGTCGATCTTCAGCAATAATCGAAAGTTTAATGAGACTTCCTAGATGGAATTTATACATTGTAACTTAGGCAATCTAAAAAGAGGTATAAGTGCCCAGAAGGTATCCAAAGTGAAAAGATAACCACTACAGGGACAAAGTACAAAGTATGATAAAAGGCTAAACAGCTCTTCAGTATTAAGGTATTAAGGACAGCCAAGAGGAGCCAATGGTCTATGAACTGACAAAAAGCGATGGAAGAGGTAAATAAGGAACATTTATTTACCCTTTCAGATAGTCCTAGGACTAGGGCACACACAATGAAGCTAATTAATAACACAGGACAAAATATCTTCCCCAGAGCACAATTGTATCGGGTAATTTGAGAGAGAGGATACTGAAAACAGGTTAAAAAAATTTTATTTGAAATCTGTAGGTGTGAGAATGCCTGTAAGAAGTGCCATAAGAGAGTGCCTGTCCAGAGACATTGCAGAGTTTATTTTTGTAAAACCTATAGCATGTTCAGGAGGAAGCATACCCTGACCCGGGGGAAAATTTCATCTTCCACCCGCTGCCATTGTGACCTCAGCTGAAAAACTGTAGCGTTGGGTCAGGGTAGGGCTGAACTCCAGAAGGAGCTGTGGGGGTTCTCAATACCATGAAAGCAGTTAGCATAGCTGGGTTTAAAAAGGCATAAACAAGTTACCAGAGGAAGAGTTCATAAATTATTATTAGCCGATCACTAGCCATGAAGCCTCAGGAAAACTGCTGCTTATCCCCAAGTATAAGCAAGGAAGAATGGATCTATTCCTTGGAGTTCTGCTGGGTACTTATATAATCTGGTTGTCTGCTGTCAGAGATGGGATGTTGGGTTTGATAAACTTATGATCTGACTTAGTATGGAATTTTTTACAACACAACGCCAGCCAACAAAGGGCAGCAAAGTGGAGTGGATGAACTGGAAGTAACCAAGTTTATTGATTAACAATAAAAATGATAAAACAATTAATGATAACAGCTGTCACTGACACGAATACAAACAAATCCCATAAATGTGCCAGTTTTTATGCGAATTATAAAGTCTTGTGCGCTAAATAAAATGCGACACTAGAATGGACTTCTACTTTTGCTCAGCATTGGTGTTTCAAGTTTTCCTTATTTTTAGTGCACTTTTAATTTCATGTTCATCTTTGGTTCTGGTCTAAAGCAATCAAACAAGCTGAAACACAGACCATATAAGGTCCCACATTTTCATTTATCTATTGACGTTCATTCTAATGGCATACCATTTGTCAGCCGTTTGGATTTGCAGAAATTGGAATCAAGATGGTATTGTTTTAGCGCCAAGACTGGCATATTTATGGGATTTGTGTTACTTTCAGTTCATCCACTCCACTTTGACACCCTTTGTTGGCCTGCATTGTTTTGTGGTTTTCCTTTTATCCAGTGGAGATAGAGGATTTTTTTGTTTGTGGCTCATTTGACTAAAATACTCCATTCAAAAGCTGTTTATTTTAATGGCGAAGTGTGGTCAATTGAATTCAATTTTTTTTTTTTTTTTGATTGAAAAAAAAAAAAAAAAGTTCACAAAAGGGGCAGATATTTAGCCAGCAGCAGCATCCCTGGATAATCAATGCCAGGCCCTTTTTCAGGTATCAGCATTGAATATACAGGTTTATGCTGCTGGCTATCAGTTATGAAGTTAAATGCAATATTCAGTACTTAAGCAACAGCGCATACAGATATGGTTGCTCAGCTTGGGAAGTTATACAGTTAAGTATCACTTCAACACGCAGAGGCCATGATCTGCAAATACTCTCGCAGGCAAAAACACAGAGCAGACCAGTGGTGTCAAAAATGCTGCAATTTATTAGATAAGCTAAAACCTGACATAGCAGAGAGGAAAGTGGCTTCCCTGGCATTTTAAATCCTGCTTGGTTTTGTGAATGTAAAGGAGTTTCTGCTTGGCAATAGGGAGTGTGATCTTATCCCCTTCTAGCAATTTTTCCATGACGCTGAATGAGGGTGAAACGTGGCCCATGTTGGGTTTTGGCTTATCTAATAAATCGTAGCATTTTTTTACACCACTGATCTGCTCTGTGTTTTTGTCTGTTAAGAGCCAATGTTCAGCATGTAACTACCTCAGCAACACTGCATAAAAGACTGGCTTGTATACAGTCACATAAGGCTGTTTAACTTAAGTGCCAATATCCAGCATTTAATCATCTAAGTGCAAAAGTGCCCAACTCTACCCCCGGACTGCTCACAAAACAGCTGGCTTTCATTATTGCGGTCTGTGGCCCAATTCAGTGGCACTACCTGGCTAAGTGCATCATGCGAGGTCTGACAATTAAGTTGCAAACTCATCCTAGAAAAAGAAGTGCTACATACCTCATTGCTGAATAATCACTATGGTTACCTTTGAAGTACTCCCCTTGGGAAGCTATGCACCAACATCAGCGCCTAGTCCGTCCTTCAAAACAATTTTGGAACTCTTTCTGGAATGCTTATCAGAGCTGTCATTGTATTACCCTTAACGTCCTGAATGTCATCAAAATGTCTTCCTTTTATCTTTGGGTAAAGAAGAAAGTCATTGGGGGGGGGGGGGCAGATCAGATGAGTAGGGAGGGTGTCCCAATACAGTTATTTGTTTTCTGGCTATAAATTCCCTCACAGACAGTGCCATTTGAGCTGGTGCATTAGTGTAATGCACGAGCCACGAGTTATTGGTGAAAAGTTCAGATTGTTTTTGTCAAACTTTTTCATGCAGCCTTTTCAGTACTTCCAAAGAGTAAACTTGGTTAATTGCTTATCCAGTTGGTGCAAATTCATAATGAACAATCCCTCCAATGTCAAACAAGGCTAGCAACATCATTTTGGCTCTTGATTTGAACTGGTGGAACGTTTTTGGTCATGGAGAATTGGCCGTCTTCCATTGTGCACTTTGATGCTTTGTTTCAGGATCATATTGATATACCCATGTTTCATCACCAGCGATAACAATCCAAAACATCTTGGCAAACTTTGACTCTCCTTTGCTTTTGTTCATCGGTGAGTTGCTTTGGGACCATTTTTTTTTGCACAGATCTTTCTCATGCCAAGATTTTCAGTTAAGATTTTCCTGTTTCTCTATCAATGTTTAATGGTCTGCTATGCTTCTCAGAGTCAGCCAATGATTATGACTCACAATCCGACAAATTTTTTTGCAATGTTTGTCAGTTCTGCTTGTTACTGGCTGTCCTGACCTCTCTCTTCAGCAGAGACGCTATCTCTCCCCTCAGAAAAACATTTAATCCATTTGTACACTGCTATTTTCTTCATGGCATTATCCCCATAAATTTGGACTAACATGTCCCCGATTTCATTTCCACTCTTGCCAAGTTTAACAAGAAATTTAATGTTTGTTCGTTGCTCTAATTCAAGCTCTGACATTCTTGCGACGGCACACAAAAACGGCCAACAATAATGAATGCCACTCAGCAAGAATCCACCACATGTCAACACGAACACAGCTGTGAGACACTGATATACCAAGGTTATGAAACCTTATCGAGTTGTTTGTACACTGCTGCCAACATAAGCGCACAGAGGCAAGTTTGTGAACTTAATTGTCGGACCTCGTATGCCTGAAACAGACACCCTAAATAGGTCAAGCTCCGGCCCTGGTAGTATTCAAATCCAGACTAAAAGCCCACCTTTAAACTCCTAACCCCTACTCGTTTGTATATTAACCTATGCCTAAGAAACTCCCTAACCACCTACTTGTCCTGTTTGTGCGATTAGATTGTAAGCTCTACTGAGAAGGGACTGGTCTCTTGAATGCTTTATTGTACAGTGCTGTGTACATCTAGCAGCACTAAAGAAATGATTAGTAGCTAGTAGTAGTTACCGCCAAATATCAGCAGTGATTTAACTGTTCAGGAGCTGGTCAAATTGCTTTGAATATTTCCCTGGACAAGTCACTTAAACCTCCATTGTCCCAGGTACAAATAAGTACTTGTATATACTCGTATGTAAACTGCTTTGAACGTGTAACCACAAAAAGGCAGTATATAAGTCCCATTCCCTTTCTATGAAAGGGAAAGTGTTACAGATAGGAAATTGGATCAGGTGGAATGGCCATCCAGGCAATGATGTAGAAGGTTGGGGAGAACCAAGATTCTCTCCAGCACTCCTTAGTCACGTCTCATTCTACAGACATGTCCAGAAATCTTAAGTTTCCTCTTAAGTGTTTTCTGTATTACATTTTATTTTGGTTGTATCCTCTTGTACAGTTCTTCATTTACCTTCTGTGACCATTCTATTTGCAAACTTTCTGTAACACTATCAAAAGCCAGCATCTTCTTTCAGACGCAAGGAAGTTCTTCTTCACCCAGAGAGTATTAGAAAACTGGAACGCTCTTCCGGAGGCTGTTATAGGGGAAAACACCCTCCAGGGATTCAAGAGAAAGTTAGACAAGTTCCTGCTGAACCAGAATGTATGCAGGTAAGGCTAGACTCAGGGCGCTGGTCTTTGACCTAAGGGCCGCCGCGTGAGCGGACTGCTGGGCACGATGGACCACTGGTCTGACTCAGCAGCGGCAATCCTTATGTTCTTACTCCTTTACCATTGCCCATTCTTCAGACATAGATCGTGCTACTTAATACACATATATTCATTATGCCGACAGTTTTGGATGCACTGCCCTTGCTTTTCCAAACACTGTCCATTACCTTCAGCATTAACATAATAGCAGCCTTACTGGGTCAGACCAGTAGCTCGTCCGCACGGTGGCCAATCCAGGTCACTAGTACCTGGCTAAAACCCAGAGTAAAAATGAAAAAGATAGTGTCTCTCATTCCACATTTTCAAATTAAGTCAAATCACTTCAGCCGTTATATCAAATACACTTTCACATTGCACTAAAGTGACTTATGAGAGTAATTACTCAAAACCTTTTTTTTTTTTTTTGGGTGTCCCACGCATTAGAGAGTTTTTCGAAAGCTTAAAAAAAACTAACCAACTAACCAGGAGAGGAACATCAAAAATTTAATTCAGGACAGTGGATCAAGGGGTCTCTTAGCACACAGCTATTTCAGAACCCTCTTCACCAAACCTGGTCTGTTTTATCATTTGTTCCTCCCCCAACCATCTAAATCCTTTTTAATTAACTTTATAATCCTGACTTTCGAGTTCAATTATAAAAAGTTCCATAAAGAATCGCAGCAACCCCAGCATGTGAAAACTGCTCTTATCTGTTCTATAGAACTATAGCGCTGTCAAAATTTCATTCCTGACCCTAAAAGTGTAGCAACATTCCATGCTACCGATCCAGGGCAAGCAGTGAATCGTTAGTCTTTTAGCTGGTCTGATTTTTTTTTTTTTTTTTTACGATCCAATCATTTTTCATGTTACATCCAAATATGCAACTCCAACTGAATTCCATCCATGAAAATAATTCTCCACTATATTTTCACCAAATATGTACACGTGCAACAACAAAAAAAAAAACAACAAAAAACCAAGAACAAGAACAGATTGCTGCTGCTCGAATCCTCATTTGCTTTCTAACAGCTGGTAGTGCAATGTGCAAAATGCAATGTGTCAAAGTGCTCTCCAGCTCACGTGCACAGCAGAAACTCAGCCGGGATGACAGACTTGCCAAACCTTTCTACAGCTAACAGGTCTGTATCTTGCTTTTAGTGAATGTTAAGGGCAATGTTCACAGTGCCTGCACGTTTTCAAAGTCCATGGGGACTTTTTACAGGCTGATTTAGCATTGATTTTCCTGCACATACTTTCCCTCTGAAAGCTAAGGAGAAAGCACCTGCAGGATCCCAGCTCAGAAGCCCCCCTCCCCCCGAGTCAAAAATTGAACCCTGGCCTCTTTGTGTGGCGGTGAACACTGACACCAGACCACCTCACCGAATGATCCATATTCTAGAACAGGAGAAATCCAATACCTCAGCCTGTCATGGGAGAGTGGATCAAGGAGGCATCACATCTCAGCCTCTATCAGCTCATGTTAATTCATGTTGAAAAAATTTTAAGACGTTAAACACACAAAACAACTGGGCACTTCGGTTTTTGTAGCCGTTTTGATAATCTGCAACTAAAACACTTGCATGCCAAGCCGGCTGGAATCAGTTTAGCGAGCACGTTAAAGGCAATTTTTAGTTTGAGAATCTGCCCCCTCAGTCTCTTACTTCCAATCAAAAGGAGGTCTAGCTGTCTCATCTCGCTCCCCTCCCCAACCCCACCTTAGTACTTGTGCATCCTATTGCCTCCATACACTTTGTTTGCTTTTTCAAGGATGGGAAGGTGTGGCTAGTTTGGTTGGAGCTTTAGCCCACTCTATGTGGAGTTCCATCCTGGGATCATCCTCCCCCCCCTCCTTTACTATGTAAAGCTTAATTTATACATTCGTTTCTCTTCCCTGGTGCGTTTTTTTCCTGTTTTGACTAGAGTGCCGACTGCTCTGTTGTCCTTATGGGGCTTGTACATTCCATCATACCTATCCTGTAGTCAAGTTCTCCCGATGCTGCTACTTAGGCCTTATGATTTTGGTACCCAGTAAGCAATGAGCAACACTGGGATGTAAACAGCTGGAGTGTACTTACTCCCTCCCCCCCAATCATCTCCCCTTTCAAAATGGAGGTTGGTACATGAAGAAAACTTCAGTAGGACAGAACTCAGTCCGACAAGAGCTCAGCTGCCATCATCAGGAGCAGCAAAGTCCTCTATCGCCCCCCTCCCCCAAATCGGTTTTGCTTTTTGCAGGACAGAGAACGTTGAGTTTGCCATTTATGCAGTGGGAGTGCAGTCTGGTGGTTAGTAGTCCACTGAGAACCGGAGAAGCCAGGCTTTAAAAACACACTGATTCTCCTCGTGACCTTGCAGTCACTGCACCCTGTGCTGCCTCAAACAAGCTTAGAGCCTTTACCAATGTGTGTTAACATGTTAGTGTGTGAATATAAATTATGTTTAGCTACTAATTTCTACTGCATTGACACAAGCCATATTTATTGTCATTTTAATGCAATTTGAAATATGCATTAATGCATTAGTAAATCTAGCCATTAGACTAAGTTAAGTCCTCTTGAGAGGAAAATGACTCAAATACCTGAATAATTCATCTTGAGTTCAACTCAAAAATGTACAATATGGCATCCTAGGCTGTGGCCTGTGCTGTCATACTGTAATGCCAGTCCAATAAATCCCTGCAAGGTATTCTGAATCTGATTGTACTCTGGATATGAGACACAGGCTGACCTGTTCAAGAAAGCATTGCCAAATGCATTCAGCTTCCTGAAGGGTTTCTTGGGATCCACCACCAAGGCGTTTCCAGGTATGATGCCTTCCACTTCCCCCTGCATCACGGCAATGAAAGAGTCCGTTGTGGGCTCTGGCCCAATCCTCATCCCTGGAAAGTCTTGTTCCAGCAGGTACCTGAGAAAGAAAGCACACGATTAGAGTTTGAGCCAGTAGCAAGTTCAGTTCCTCCCCCCCCCCCTTCCCCAAATATATTCCATATACTCATTTTAGGGTCCTCAGATCTATGAATCAAAATCTATTGAAAGTGCCTTCAATCAAGGACCTATACTATACCAGAAATTCCATTTTCTCAGTAGTTGCTCCCTCACTCTGTAATGCAATGCTATTTCATCTTCGCAATGACAATTCCTTAAGTAAATTTAAAACAAATCTCAAAACATTTCTCTTCAAAGATGCCTATCAATAAGCAGGAGGGGGGGGGAGTTTTTAAGAAGTTGACATCTCCATTTCCCTCTCTAATCAGTCCTAATTCGTTATAGTTTTAGGTTTATCCTCTTTTTATTTTACCCCACTCAAATCACAAATTAGACTTTTTTAACTTTTAATATTGTAAACCGCCCAGATACTTGT
This sequence comes from Geotrypetes seraphini, assembly GCF_902459505.1. Classification (NCBI taxonomy): domain Eukaryota; kingdom Metazoa; phylum Chordata; class Amphibia; order Gymnophiona; family Dermophiidae; genus Geotrypetes; species Geotrypetes seraphini. The sequence goes on along the minus strand of NC_047086.1, from coordinate 344,577,277 downwards.
GATGGTCGGTATATCAAGCCACGAATAAAGCTACAGAAATAAGCTACAGAAAAATCAGACTGCAAAAAAGAATTTGTAGAACAGCAACTCAGATTCCTTATGAGAACTTACATCATTAACCTCCCCTTTTTTACAAAGCCAAGCAAGCGGTTTTTAGCACCAGCCAATGGGCTGAATGGTCTGCTCTGATGCTCATAGGAACTCTATGACCAGAGCAGCGCAGAGCATTCAGTGTGCCAGACGGCACTAAAAACCTCTTGTGCAGTTTAGTAAAAAAAAACAGATTTTTTTTTTTTTTTTGGGGGGGGGGGGGTTAAATGAAGATATTTTCCGCCTCACTAATGAAGTTATCCTTCCGCCTCACTATTAACTCTCTCATACTTCGCAATTTGACAAACAAACCCTCACCATACATGTATTGTGATAACAGCAGTATTTTTCCAATTATTGGTTTCAAAGCTAAAGTAAAAACTATTTAACATCAAATTATTTTTATTCTGTATACCAGAGACCTTCAAAGAATGGCATGCTACAATATATTAAGTCAAAGGAACATGCAAATCAAAGGTATTTATTTACTGCCTTTTTGAAGGGGTTCACTCAAGGCAGTGTATAGCAAGAATAAGTCAAACATAAGGAGTAGACAAATTAGAGAATGACACGGGGAGAAAATCTGTCCCCATCACTAGACCACCGTCCCCTTCACTGCCCCGTCCCCGCAGCATCCACCCTTCCCTCTCTCCACCTCACTGCCCTTCAGCGGCCTGAGAATCTCCCTCCCTCCCCCTTACCTTCGCGGTGCTTTAGTAAAGAAACTTACTGAAGCCGGCGGAGACTGCCTGCCTGTGCCTGCAGTCGCGTGTGTGTGAGCAGAAGTTGCGTCAGGAGAAGCTTCCGCCCACACACACGTGACTGCAGGCAGGCTTCGCTGGTTTCAGTAAGTTTCTTTACTAAAGCGCCGCAAAGGTAAGGGAGAGAGAGAATGGAGATAGATTTGGCCGTAGGTAGGGAGGGGGCTGTGCGCGATCGGTGACTGCGCGCCTTCCCTACCTTAACTGTGGAGACAAGGCCATTCACCGCCCCACAGGGGCCATTCACCGCCCACAGTGAGCACTCCCCCCCCCCAACGCTTTGGCAGGCTACCCGCGGGTAACTGCCACCGTGTCATTCTCTAAGACAAATTACAGCAATAACAAAATTTAAAATATAAAAATGAAAAATTCAGATTCCAATGCAAAGTATGGCAGAGTATGTTATATTATAATGTCAATACAATGGGTGATAAAAGATTTTAATAGACAGCATAAGTGTAAGTAAAGAAGGAGTAGATAGGAGAGAGAGTAACAGAGGATAGAAAATAAGGGACTAATTTGAAGAAAGTTGCGCTTGAGGTTAGACTAGTGCTTGAAAATTAGCTCATCTAGGGAAAGGGTGGATAAACATGTATGTGCAGCCAAGATATCCTCAAAGTGCTGCCAAATTCCTCCACAGTATGCAGACAAACTATCACAATAGAACATGAGAATGTGTTCCTTTTTCACAGTTACAAGATCAACAATTAGGCCTAACTAAGGGCTCCTTTATTAGGGTTGCCATATTTTGAGCTGCAAAAACCCTGGACACATGGCCCCACCCCAGCCCCGCCCAGTTCCACTTCCAGCCTCGCCCCCACAAGCCTCCTCTCTTCTTCCCCCAACGAACTCCGGCCACGTCTGGAGGGCTTGGAGCACGCACGGATGTGTGCGACGTCATCTGCGCATCCTCAAAGGCTCTCCAGATGTAGCCCGAGCTCGTCGGGGCTTTCCAAAACCCAAACTGCCAGGTTTTAGAAAGTCTGTCTGGGCACCTGGACAGTCCTCTAAAAAGGGAGGACATATCCGGGTTTTACCAGACATCTGGTAACCTATCTTTTATCAAGCAGCGGTTGAACTTTTTATCGTGAGTCTGTGAGGTAAATGCGCCAATACTCATAGGAATTGAATGAGCATCAAAGCATTTACCTCACGGTAAAAAGCTTGATAGAGCCCTAAATTAGCCCAAAACTTAACTGGTGTCCAAAATGTTCTTTCCAAAACTCTCCCCCCAAACCAAAAACCCATGAACTGAGGAACAGAGGCAGAACAAAAAAAAAGGGAAGTCATATTAACCCAAAACAATCCCATTGTTCTGCTATCAGCTTGACCCAATGTCATCCTCCCCAACATTTCTTCATCTCTCAACACTGCTCATCACCATCAAACATACAATTGGGATGCAAGTTAATCTTTTATCTTATTGTTTTGGTTTATTTTATTCCCCCTGTATGTCTTATTTCCCTCTTGTATTTTCCCTTGATGTCTCTTCTTTTCTTTACGAATTGTATTTCATCCCTCCTTACCTATTGTTTAGTAATGTTAATTTTTATCATAATAATTTTATTTATTAATTGTATGGACTGTTTTGTTCCCTAACATATGTAAATTTTAAGTGTACACCGCTTAGAAATTTGTTTAAGCGGTTAATCAAGTCATCTAATAAACTTGAAACTTGACTTTCAAACCAATGAGATCTTACAACAGTTCCAGCATCCACATACTTGGACAATTCAGAGATATTTGGGGAATTTAGCTGAAGAAAGTGCATGAGCTTTAAATATTTGAAAACGGTTGTAGGCAATAAATTCCATGCTTTTGCCAGGATTTCCATGAAACAGATTTCCATGAAACAGAGCATTTATTTATACAAAATGTTTATATTATAACAAAGGGAATTTAAGCAACACGATATAGGCAGGACAAGATGGGTAGTACAGAGTCATTAAGATAAATAGATGGGCAATTAAACTGAAGGCAAGGTATGTGTAGATTAAATAATAATAAAAAGTCTTAAGTTTAAGGTGTGTGGCTAGTTCACATAGTGTGTGGAATAAGTGGATAATCTGGTCACCACATGTGTCAAAGTCTTTGGAGAAGAGCCAGGCTTTCACCTTGGTCATTAACCACACAGAAGAAATCCACGAGGAGAAACTTCCTTTTAGCATGTTAATGTGTCTACATCAGATCAAGTTGTACTAGTTAGATATTTTTCTGGTGTGATAAATTTGCTGTTCTATGACAATTCCTTTTAAAGGTAGTTTCTTATGCGAGGTATTTGAATTATGTTACTAGATATCCCCAATTTCCAGGGACCTTGGCCATTACCTACTAAGTTCATGCTGACCCCAATTAGCAGGGAGCCAACCAGACTTGCAGGACTGCAGTTTAGCCCTCTGCATCACCAGGACCCTCATCTTCTTTTCAGAGACCCTGGGATAGGGTTACAATATATATTTTAAAAAACAAACAAAAAACCCAACCAACCTGGACACATAACCTCGCCCCATTCTGCCTATAGCCCCGCCCCCAGAAAGCTTCCTCTTTGCGAGGAGCTCCGGCTGTGTCTGGAGGGCCTGGAGCATGCGTGAATGCGTACGTCATCCATGAATGCTCAGAGGCCCTCCAGATGCGGCCGGAGCAGTCCGTCCAGGAGCCAGGACAATTCTCTAAGAAAAAAAAGGAAGGGAGGACATGTCCGGGTTTTCCCAGACATCTGGTAACCCTGCCCTTGGGTCAATAGGTGGTGGCTTTGGTGGTATTGAGGCTGCAGAGACTGATGGGAAAGTGGGTTCCACTTCCAAGGCCTGATGCCAAATAGAGAACAAAAGCCCATTCTGCCTATTTCCGTGGATAATGCTCTCATCCTCCGTCTCATCGGCTTGTGATCTCAGGGTCATCTTTGATGAAGAAATGACAGACGAGATTAAATGCAACTGCAAGGGAGGCAACGCAGTTATCGTGGGCGACTTTAATTATCCGGGGATAGACTGGTACCTAGGCACCTCCGGCTGAAGTAGGGAGACCAAGTTCCTGGATGCTGTAGGCGATTGCTTCCTGGAACAACTTGTCAAGTAAAATACAAGAGGAAATGCAATTCTGGACTTAATTCTAAATGGACTACAAGGACTGGCACAAGGTGTAGAAGTAGAAGGGACGCTGGGAAGCAGTGATCACAATATGATAGCTTCAACCTGGACACAGGGGCAAAACATCGATCCAGAACGACAGCCATGGCACTGAACTTCCAAAAAGGGAATTATGAAGGGATGAGATTCATGGTGGGGAAGAAGATTAAGAGGAGGATAAGCACTGTAAAAATGGTAGAGCAAGCATGGTCCCTTTTTAAGGACACAGTCACCGAGACACAAAATCTATATATACCACGTACCAAAAAAGAGATCCAAGATGAAAAAGAACAAGGAACCTGTGTGGCTCACTGTAGCGGTGAAGGAAGCGATCAGAGACAAAAGACTTCGTTTAAGGAATGAAAAAGGTCAAAAACAGACGAAAACTGGAAAAAGCACAAACATCAAAGCAGGTGCCATAAGGCGGTAAGAGGGGCCAAAAGAGACTACAAGGAAAAAATAGCCAAGGAGGCAAAAAACTTCAAGCCATTCTTTCAATATATTTTGCTTGGTATTCTGACACCTCCCTAGCACAGACGGGAGGTAAAAATCCAATAATTCCACAGGAATAATCACACTAACTTGTCAAAACTAAGAGAGCTGTGCCATATTTTAAATATTCTTTTGGAGCACTAAGGGATGAGGGTTTCTCAAAACTGTCCATTTCATCCTCTCCGGTAACTGCTGAAATAGCTCAGTGGTGCTCCAGCAGTTTCTTTGCTGGCAAATGCATGTGATGTTTTGGGCTAAAAACTACTAAATTGAATCAGAGCAATGTGGTCCATCCCAGTGAACACCTAGTTTCTAACTAACGAGAACCTTATTTCCTCATGTGTAAGTCATGGCTTATACATGGATTTTACAAACTGATGCAGTGGGTGTATAGACCCTGTAAAGGGCTATGTGAGGATTAACTGCCCCCCTCTCACCACCACCACCACCCTCTTTTTATTTTACCCCATCCAAATATAGGTATAAAGAATATTGCTCTGATATATCAGCTAGGACTTGTTATGATAGAAAGCTTGCACTCTGCCCCAAAAAACATCCTAGCTTGAAGATAAGTTTTATGACGTTGTGATTTATGACATGTGTAATGTATCTTTTGTCCATTGACCATATGACCTATGGCTTGCATCTTGTGACATGTGATCAATACCAATAATTTGACCTTTGCTTGTTATCTTTCCTCCAAACTTCTCAATAAAAGGAATCAGTGCTGTATGCTTCGGAGAGTCGTTTCTTGATGCTGCTGCTTTAAGCATCAGATAGAAATCTCCCTGAAGCTTCAGTTACTGTATATTATATGATTTTAGTTGTGTGTGTGTCCATCCTCTCTCTTTCAGCAACTCAAGTGAGAATTCCCCTATTAAGACCAGGGGGGTGGCTACCTGGGTAAGTGATTTTCACTCTCCAACAGGTGTGGCTTCCTTATACGGGGCGGCCTATCTAAAGACATCGTAGATAAGCTGCTCCATTAGTAGATCAGCCGTGGCGCTAGTGGAGTCCCCCGTACCTTTTAAAATACAGTAGCTCCCTCGCTGGCCACGAGAACCGATGGCAGGCATTGAGGAAATAGCACGGGGCCAGGCTGGATGCTGAAAAGATCGCTCCTGCCCTGCACCGCTGGCCATGACATTGGAGGAAGCAGGTGGCCAGCGAGGGAGCTACGGTATTTTAAAAAGGTACCGGGGACTCCACTAGCGCCACGGCTGATCTAGGATTTTTTAAACAAGAATAGGCGTTTCCTGTGGTCTATACAAAGGGGCGGCCTATACATGGGGAAGTACGATATTCGGAAGTTATAAATCAAAGCATATGAAGAAAGGCTGGAAACTGGGAAGTGATTACCCCTCCCCCTGCTCCAAAGAAATCATTGAAGGGTGCAAAAAAGGAAGGGGTCCCTGCCAAAATGTCCCCCTCCGTCCTCAGCCTCCAGCATTACCTCCTCCCTCACCTCTGGCAATTGTCTGGACATGCTGTTTGTTTTCTTCAGCTGTGCCCCACACAATAAAAATGTCCGCATGGTATCCCATAGCTCCCTTCTTGTATGACTGAGTTTCAGGATAATGACAGGGACAAATTTTTCCCCATTCCCCCAGGAACTCAATTTCCCCGTCCCCGTGAGTTTTGTTGCCATCCCTGTATCTGCCCCATTCCTGTAAGCACCTTAACCCCTGCATAGCTCTGACTCACGGCCCCTTTCCACTCCAAAGCTAGGGACACAAGCAGTGGAGCTTCATCTGCCAGACAGGCCCTGCACCCTCCAGCAGTCATTCCACCCTTCCACAAACCATACTAGAAAAATGTGCTATGTGATCAGAAGCCCTGCTTGTCTACCTTTCTTTTACCCAGATATATTCAGGGATACTAAACATTAAGACATGTTGCACACACCCAGCATGAAGGTATGGCGAGATCTGGAGAGGAATAAGGCAGGCTGCCTTGCTAAGGTAGTCTTTGCTGTACTAGGGGACAGGTTTAGAACCAATACTAGGAAATTCTTCTTCACCACAGAGGGTGGTGGATACCTGGAATGCGCTTCCAGAGGGTGTAATAGGTCAGACTACATTATGGGGTTTCAAAGAGGGACTAGATAACTTCCTGAAGGATAAGGGGATTGAAGGTTACAGATAAAGGAGAAAGAAAGGCTATAAATAAAAAAGAAAAGGGGTTTGAAGGATATAAAGGATTAGGAAAGAACAGGTTCTAGACAAAAGATCACTTTACAGGACATGGACCTCATGGGCCACCGTGGGAGCAGACCGCTGGGCGCGATCGACCTCTGGTCTGACCCAGCGGAGGCAAATTCTTATGTTCTTATGTTGCCTCAAGAAAAGGCATTAATATACCACTAAAGGAACACTTTGGAAGATAATGCTGGTTGATGTCACATAGAGAAGCCAGCTCTGTGGGTACCTGAGCACCCCAAATATTGAGCAAACTCCTTGATTGTATCTAGAAAGAGGTAATTTCTGTTGGGTTTATCAACCCAACTCTTATGGACTAGTGCTTCTCGATTCAGATTCACTTCAGTGAATCAATTTGTTTGCTGGAAAAAAACTGCTCACCGATTCAGTGAGTTCTGTCAATACCTCCAGGCCTCCTAAAGTGGCAGCAGCAACGGCTGTGTCCAGCAGGCTTCTCCTGGCCTGCCCCACTGGCGCCTTCCCTTTGCTGCGTCACTGATGATATGGCAGAGGAAGCGTTTGTGGACAGGCTGTCACCACTGCTGCTGCTTTAGGAGGCCTGAAAGTCGAGGTCTCATGCTTTGAGGGGTAGGGGGGGCAATTGGGAAGTGCTGCACAGGGGGAATAGGTGGGATGGAAAACTGCTATACAGGGAGATAGGAGTAATGGAAAGAAGCCGCATATGGAGGGAGACAGAGAAAAAAAAAATTGTTGGAAATGGGATGGTGGAGATGGAGAGAGATGCAACAAAGAGAAAGGGGTAATAGGGAAAAATCTTGCATATGGTGGATGGGGCGGGAGACATGCATGGAGAAGAGAGAAATGGACATAGGATGGGTGGAAGGAGAGAAAGAAATGTCGCACCTAATAATGGAGCGGAGGAAGGGTGAGATGCTGCATGGAGGAGAATAGAGAGGTTTGACCCAGGGCACAAGGCAGGGAGCGAGAGATGATAGTCAGTGGGAAAGAAACAGAAATATTGGATTATGGCAGTGGAAGGGAAGGTACACAGAGATGAAAGATGAATAGTGAGCATGGAGAAAGAAGAAAGCATCAAATGGGCTGGAGACCCTAGTGAGCGAGTTAACAGAAGACAGAGAAACAAGAGCTTGGGACCAACATGATTTGAATAATTTTCTGTTTTGCGATTACAATGTGTCAGATTTGAAATGTGTATCCTGCCAGAGCTGGTGTTAGGCCTGAGCTAGGACCTAACAGAGGAAGAGTCTGTTTATTTTGTTTACACCACAGCTCCAGCGTGAGATCGGAGAGAACAAAGGGGGTGGGGTGGGTAAAGAGGCTACAAAAATAAACCTGACAGGTTGTTTGAAACAAAAAACAAAAAAAAATCGAACACACACACACACACAATTGGGCTGGAAAAGTGAATCAAATCAATTTAATAGGCCAAATCGAATTGAAAAAAAAATTTCCTTAAATTGGGCAGCGCTACTACGGACCAAGATGGAACCTAACTGAGGGAGGAATCTGTAGGAGGCAAGGCAGATCATGCCAGGAGGAAGTAGTGAGCAAAGAAATATAGAATGTGGTTGGTGTAGGTATGGTAGTGGGGGGGGGGGGGAATTAAGCATCTTACCCCAAAACAAACACATCAAACTGCATTGGGATAATGAAGTGAGGGGAAAACAGGATGAGAGGGGGGAAGAAGACATTAAGGTGGAGAGGGACTGACAAAGAAGTGGGGATGGTCAAGTATATGGTGTGTTTGGGTTAGGCAGAGAAGAGGGTCTATTAAGGACTGGCTAGGAAGCAGAAAATGAGGGCTGTATAGATGGGCCAGGGGGGGCTGCAATTTATAAAGCGAGTGTGATGTAGAGAGGCTGGGAGTAGGATGGTAAACTGTGGTGATAAATTGGGGTTGGGGAGGAAGAGAGATTGGTGGGGCTTGCAGTGCTTCCACTAGCATTACTTTTAACCGTGTCCTTCTTTGTGTGCACCATCTGCGGCTCTCTATATTTAGACAGTCTGAAAAACCCAACGTGCCTTTATATGGACTCAGTGATGCATGCCAAGTTGAGCACCCTCAATCATTTATGCACCTGAATGACAAAAAGCACAGGCACACCAGCCCAAGCTCCATGCAGCACTTACTGGGGCACCTGAAACATGCCCTGGTGGATTTTCCTCCCCATTCCTATCTAAGAAAGGTCATAGGGCACAAAATGCTTTGATTGTTGGGGGTCAAAGATTAAGCCAACTGTTGCATTTAGATCTGTTAAAATCTTCAATAGTTTTGTTTTTTTCTAAAAAGTGATTTAGGAAGAACATTTCTAATGCAGCACATCCAGCAGTGAACCCTCCCTCTAGGGTAGAGAATGACACGGTGACAAAATTCATCACCGTTCCCATCCTTGCAGATAATCATGGGAAACCATCTCCGTGTCATTCTTTAAGGAAAAAGGGAAGAATCAAAGTACGAATGGGCACAACCACTGACCTTCAAGCTTTGCATTGAAGAATGCTGGTGTATAAGCACTGAGGTTTTAGATAGACACTAAAGAATGACACAGGATGTTTAGAACATAAGACCATAAGCGTTGCCATACTGGGACAGACTGAAGGTCCATCAGGCCCAGTATCCCGTTTCCAGCAGTGGGGTCATTCCATGTCAAGTGATCAGATTCTTGGAAAGTGCCCTGCATGACCATCACGGATTTTGATGAAACTTCATATGCAGAGTCCACCATGTCTCAAACGAACTTTGGTAAAGTTTTAGTTTCGCCTGTGGAATATTTGTGGAGATATAGCCATTTGTTTGACCCCATACCACAATGAAATACAGTACGACAATGACATTCTGACAACTTTGAGACACAATATCTCCTGAGCTGTGTTTCCAAAAAAACTGAAACTTAGCTACCCTGCACAACTTTTTGAGCTCTGTTCATTGCTACCAATAACAATTTTTGCCGAGCACTGATTGAATGCCTGAATTACAGTAAACTTGGCCGAAAAAATTAGTGCTCCAAAAAAAGTCAAAGTTTGACATTACTTAGCTCCCACAATAATTGAGTAATAAATGTGAAATTTGGCGCATAATGTCTCAGTACAACGTTGTTTTCAAAAGTACAATTTCAACCTCCAAGCTCTTTCCATTAGTTTACAAAATAAGTGTATAAAGTTGCTAATTTGTGTAAAAAGGCCAAAAATAGGGTATTTTCAGCCTGCTTTTACAGAAAAATACCTTTTAGAAACTCTTTCAAATCAGTCTCATTAGAAAGAGCATATTTCAAACCCCCTAGAAAAGTGAACTTCATTTTTCAACGCAGGTTAACAATGGCTGAAAAAGGGGGACAAAGTTGGGAGATGTTGCCACGGCAACAACCTCTCTTTCAACATAGTTCTGTCATTTTTAAAGTTACAGTTTTGTATTGACGTAGTATTACTACTACTCTATTGCGTTGGTCCATGGTGACATTGTTACTACCAGTTGAAGAGTTTGAACTGGCAACCCCATCGCCATAGGGGTCACGCCCGATAGCTGTGCAATACCAGCCACAGGTGGGCCACTTCGTCCAGGTTCCCAAGCCTCGCATTTGGTTTCTTTGTCAAGGTTCCAAAGCCTTTTGTTGGTATCTTTCTGGTTCCAAAGCCAATGATTAGGGTGTCTTATCCTAGGTTCCCAAGCCTAAATTGGGTATCTTATATGGTTCCCAAGCCGAAGTGAAGTCCACTTTGATTTTAACTGCCAGCAATCTTTATAACATTCTGTTAAATTTTTGAGCCACTTTTTTCAATGCAGTTTCTGGAAATTGCTATTGGCGGCCGGATGATGTAACTGAAGGGGCACAAAGCATGCAGATGAGGTGTTGCTCTGAAACCCAACAAACGTCTTGCCTTTCTGGCCAATAAAACGAATGAGCTGAACCGTGAGGATGCATAAATTTTAGCAATGCATCATTTTGTTCAATTGAGACTTCAACAACATTGCCTATCCACCATTGATTATCGTAAGTACAGGCAACGTAGCAACCAGGAAAGATTTCGGACACTTTCAAATTTGGAATGGCAGTATCAGAAATTTTGGCAACAAAATTTATTGTGTCATTTGAAACTTTGCTGACACGAACCGAGTTTGAGTCGACTGGTACAAATTGGTGGTGCTCTCTGGTACCGGCTACTGTGCTGCTTTCATGCCATCTTTCTTCTTGAAACTTTTTGCTTTCTTCAATTTCTTCTTTTGGAACATAAATGTATTTAACTCCGTGTATATTTTGGTCACAAAAGTTAAATAGATCCTTTGGCGTCAATATTTGATCCGTTGATGGTCTTTGGAGGCTAGCCCGGGCAGCCAGTCGTTTAGTTGTTCCACCAACTCCATCGCAGGGTGATTTTCCGTGGCTAGTTCCAAAAAAATTCCATTCAGCCTCAATGTTGAAATCATTTCTGTGATTGCACAAATTCACAAAGTTCTTGTAGTTTTTATATTGTGCAGCTGAGCCGTCACTGAAGTAGTATATTTTGGTAATGTTTGTTTGAGTTACCAAAAATTCGATCAACTTTTGAATAAACACGTGTACAGATATCGTATCATGTTGCATATGATCAGAAATAATGCAACAGTTTACAACTTGCAATGTGCCCACTTCATTGAGGTAATATGCAACAAAAGGATGTACCGTAGCTTGTGAATTTTCCCAGTGAAAGCCTTGGGCGGCATCTTGTACAACAAATGAGTAATTTTCAGCGAAATCCATCAAAACAATCATTTCCGTTTCTTTTAAGCCTGTCTTCAACATCTTCAAATATTCACTTTGATGTTTTGAAATGAAATGGTGGCTTGTCAACTTCCAAATCTTGCTTGCAAGTCTTTCAATAAAGTTGTCCATGGTTAGTACGCTTGTTTCTAATGTTTCACGGTCAGCGTGAACCCATTGCTTAAATTCTATTGATTCTTCTGGATCTAAATCCTTGAATATTTCTTCCAGGTATGCTGTTAGTGCTTCTTCACCAGGGCAGTTTTGACGTCGTTGTAGCATACAGTCCTTGACATTTAGGTCGCACATAGTTTTTTCCAGAGAACTTTGTAGTTCTCTTTGACATTGGCGCCTTGTAGCATGAGCTTTACATTTTGATGTATCGTGCAGACACACACGGAGTGTGCACCTGATGCACCAACGGTTACACACCACTTTGGCCTGAGCTCACATAATTTGGAAAAACCAATTTCAGTTCCGTATTTGTTACAGTACGCCACGTACAGCTCTTTTAAATTACACAACAGCAGCCGCTTTTGCTTTTGTACTTTTAAACCATTGAGGTGGACTGAAATGCAATCTTTTTTGCCAGGACATATTCTGCTGAATTCATCGTCTTCGTAAAAATCTTGAACTCTATTTGCAATTTCTTTTGGAAGGGACTTGGCAATTTGTGCATCAGGTATAGAACAAATGCCTTTCTCTTTCTTTATTTTTTGGGCTGTTCTGACCATGCGCTCTGAAACGCCAAACTTCATTGCCGTTTCCTTTATTGACCAACTTTTTGGGGCCATCGTCAATAATTGAACTTTCATTGACCTGTTGGATATTGCAATTTTCGTTTTCATTTCTTCAATGAGGTCAGTGTAATCTTCACATAACTTGCATTCTACAGACCGATGAGACGGCCCAACTTCTTCAGCTGAAACTCCAGCAGCAGATGTAATCTTCTTGGCTATCACATTCTGCACACGTTCAATTTTTCGTATCACATAGCCGGCTTTATCTCTACTAGCTAACCTTCGAATTTTCAATGGAGAGGTTCCTAAAGCAGTCAAGCTTTGATCAACTGCATCGGAGATGCTGATATCAAAATCGTCTGAAGATGAAGATGCTGCAGTAGCTTCACTCATTGAAACGTATTGGGCTTTGCACCTACTGCAAAGTTTCTGACCTGGCTTGATATTTATTTTTGCCACTTTTCTAAAATCATTAGACATGGCAAGATCGACTTTTAACAATCCACTTTGAACAATGTGATTTTTCTTTTCAAATGGATTACAACACGATGTTTGCTTTAATTCGTATTTGTCGAGATACTTTGCTTTGTGGTGGAGGCAGATTTGGTCTTTATCCATCAGTTCAACTTCAGAGCGCCGAGTGATAAGCAATTTTTCATCGGTTGACAAATTATGTAAAAAAATGAGCCCACATTTTTTAGAATAAAATGTGCCGTCATGACACTTTGACAACAATTTTTGCCCAATGGCACAGTCTGGCAGAAAAGGATTATTATTAGTCGATTCGTTGGCATCCATTTTAAACTGAATTAATAATAATGTGGATCTGAAAAAGAAAACAAGTTGTAATTTGTGATCTGCATGCAACAAAATTATCACCTCAATTTCTAGTTAGGAATAATCATTAATTAAGAACACTATAATTGTACCCAAAGCTTGAGTAAAAATAAACAGGGAAAAACAGTGTGAAAAATTACATAATTGTAAGTTGAAACGTAGGCTGTTGCCATGGTGACATCTCCCAACTTTGTCCCCCTTTTTCGGGCATTGTTAACCTGCGTTGAAAAATGAAGCCCACTTTTCTAGGGGGTTTGAAATATGCTCTTTCTAATGAGACTGATTTGAAAGAGTTTCTGAAAGGTATTTTTCTGTAAAAGCAGGCTGAAAATACCCTATTTTGGGCCTTTTTACACAAATTAGCAACTTTACACTTAATTTGTAAACTAATGGAAAGAGCTTGGAGGTTGAAATTGTACTTTTGAAAACAACGTTGTACTGAGACATTATGCGCCAAATTTCGCATTTATTACTCAATTATTGTGGGAGCTAAGTAATGTCAAACTTTGACTTTTTTTGGAGCACTAATTTTTTCGGCCAAGTTTACTGTAATTCAGGCATTCACTCAGTGCTCGACAAAAATTATTATTGGTAGCACTGAATAGAGCTCCAAAAGTTGTGCAGGGTAGCTAAGTTTCAGTTTTTTTTTAAACATAGCTCGTGAGATATTGTGTCTCAAAGTTGTCAGAATGTCACTGTCGTACTGTATGTCATTGCAGTATGGGGTCAAACAAATGGCTATATCTCCACGAATATTCCACAGGCGAAACTAAAACTTTACCAAAGTTCGTTTGATACATGTGGGACTTTGTGCATAAAGTTTTATCAAAATCCGTGATGGTCATGCAGGGAGCCCTTGATCACTTGACATGGAATAACCCAGTGGCCAACCCAGGTCACAAGTACCTGGCAAAAACCCAAAGACTAGCAACATTCCAGAGCTGATATTGTGACGTCATAATGCCTCATTCCACCAACGTCTAAAAGCCAACCTCAGTGATGTCACAATGGCTTCATTATCCTATACTTGGCTCTCGTAAGAATAAAGAGTATGAATAGGCACAGACACTGACCCTCAAGCCTTGGAAGAATGCTGGTGTAGAAAGACTGAGGTTGAGATAAGACACTAAAGAATGACACGAGATGGTTTCTCACGGTTATCCGTGGGGACGAGCATGGTGATGAATTTTGTCACCGTGTCATTGTCTACTCTAGGGTATAAGCTGAAGACATCCACTTGCTTCTGCTCCTATGGAGTTTGAGGAGGATTCAGCGGTTATACAAGGCCATTAGCGGAGCAGCAATGAAGAACCTCCTATGACTAGTCCATAAGCAAATTCCCTTCAACAGGTTAAAACCCATCATGCAATTAAACAGGACTGTACAACAGATCGTCATTTGACATTGCTAAGCACACTGGTGCAGCAGGTGCTGTGTTATTCGTGTGCCACAAACTGAGCTTCAATACCACAGGCCCCTTGTTATTTCCTGTGTCAGTTTCCGGTCAATTTTGGGTGTGGACGGCTGACAACTGCTGCTTGCATTGGAAAGGCATGAAGCATTGTTAGAGGAAAAACCAGTTTTTGATGTTAGTACAAGCTTTCCTTACTGTCTCAGCTGTTCTGAGGATTCTACTTTCCTAGTATAACTATTGCTTCTGATTAGATACTGTCTCTTCTGTCTTGCAATGCGTTTTCTGGATTGGACTGAGAGCTCCAATTGTTACTTTAAAGCTGTTCAAATTCTACACCAACATGTGCATGCCCTGACTAGCCATTGGATTCCACAGTAAATTAAGGTAGTACAACAGGTCCTTATCATAGCTCCTTGTGGTATTTGCACTTTGTGTCACAAGATGTGGTCTCTAGCTGCAAAAGCCAAGAAACCTATAAGTTGCCCCTATTAAAAAAACACTAGGGTTTTTTGTGCGAGAAGTACATGTTTAAAGGGATTTTCTTTTCCTCTTCTTCCTCCTAATGTGCTCCATGAACACATACCCCCCCTTCACCAAAAGACCCTTTACCCCAGAGGCTCCCACTCTTAAAAGGCTTCCTCAGACATGCCTGTAGAAACCACTGGTCCAGGGTAGCAGCAAGCCCCAGTTGCTTCTATGCCTGCTGGCACCAGCTTCAAAATGATACCGGTGACCCATAGCCGTAGTCTCATACTACTGCAGGGCAGTTGGGACTCCTAGAGATAGCACTGTGCATAGAAGTCACCAGTGCCATTTTGAACCCTGCACTGGCAGATACAGAAGCAACAGGAATTGCTTTTGTTCTAGACAAGAGTGCCTAGAAATCAGGGATTTCTGCATATAGGATGAAGAGTGGTGAGCAGGTGATAGCCCTGTGTGTTCCCCTCTGAGCTCCTGTGTGGCTCACTCCCTCTCAGCAGGAATGTACAATGGCAACATGCCACTGCCCTGCCCAATAAATCACAGCCAAACAGATGGGAAATGATTTGTGCACCCATCTCCCTTATGCCCTGTTGACTGTCTTACTCACACAGCCCTTGGGACAGTCCTACATCTTGATTTGTTTTTACCTTTGTCTCTAAATTCATGTGTTTCTTCCTTTATCTGTTTGGATGCTCTGTTTTATTCCATTTTGCATGCAAATTTCTACATTTTTCTCCACTAGGAACAGCGTCATAGGTTCCCTTTGAAAATCTAGGCCACTGAAGCCCACAGGTGCAGAAGTATCTGAATTTTGTCCCAGACTTGCTACAGATGCAAAGTAGCAATGGATTACAGAATCAAACCCCCCATGTTATATTCCTCTCCTGCCCCATCTCTTCCCTGCAGCTAAGAGGCCGACTGAATTTCAGTTTCCGCATCAAAATGGATCTGTGTTCACGTTTCTGCTAAAATCCAAAACTAACCTCCCCCAACAGAAAGCACATCTCCCGGGGCTGCCAACCACTCTACCCTCCTACCCCTTTAATAGGCCCTCCTTCAAGGTGTAGTAGTATCTTTGGAGCAGGATTATCTTGAATTGCTCCTGACCCTGTCTGCTGTGCTTAAAAAATAGTGGTCATCTTGGTTCTGTAACTAAAGCCGGACATTGGTGCGATGGCGCATCTTTGTCAGAGCGCTTTTGTCCTGCGCTCAATTTATGGGTCACCGGTCAAACCTCTGCTACGGGAAATAAGTTGCCATTTTTTCAGCACAGCAAAATGGTGGCAGGAGATGTTTTGAACCTGGAGAATTTACCAAGCTAACTATCGTATTTTTCTCTCCATAAGATGCACCTGACCATAAGACGCACCCTAGATTTAGAGGAGGAAAACAAGAAACCCCCCCCCCACAAAAAAACCACAAAAAACATTCTGAACCAAATTGTGTACTAATATATATCAGGCTCTGCACCTAGCCCCCCTCACTCCCTGCCAGGCTCTGCACCCTGTCCCCCCCCCTCCCCTCCCTGTAACACCAGCTCTGACACGATACACATTTCAAATCTGACATATTGTAATCACAAAACAGAAAATAAAATCATTTCTCTACCTTTTGTTGTCTGATCATTATTAAAATCATGTTGTGGTCCCAGGCTCTGGTGGCCTTCTGATAACTCCCATGCCAGGGTCTCCTTTCTTCTTCCCTTCCCTCCCTCCAAGCCGGCAGCTGAAGACAGGCACCTCCCCCCACCTCCCCAGGAGGCAGAGAGGGCCAAAGGCCAAAGAGGGGCCCAACAGCCAAAAACAAGACCCTATTGTGTGTGGCAATGTAGACATACATGTCAATCTTGACATCTAGAGTGTTGCCTTTCAACTTTTCCGCAAGAATAGCCAGCCTACGCTGCCTGTATGCAGACCCCAGGCTAGGGTGGGAGGAGGAGCTGGAACTCTGGTACACCCCATCCCCCCCCCCCCCCAATTCCCAGGAGAAGGATACCTTGCTCTTACAGAGAAGTTTCTGACAGTTACTACACATCATTTAGTCGGTGCTAGGGCTACCCTGTTTCATTCTGCCTTCATTGGGCGAGTCCATGCCCGCCCACCCTCTGGCCACCTCTGCAGTGAGCTAGGGTTGAAGGTGCTGAGTGTGTGTGTGTGTGGGGGGGGGGGGGATACAAACAACGGGGCATTCAACACTCCTGGCCTCAGTGCATTGAGTGCAGGGCTGCTCAGAGTTTCTGCGTGACTCACCCGGGAGGAGGGGGGGCTGCACCATGCGGCTCCTCCATTCATGGGCCCGGTCTTACACCCTATCCCATTCCCCAGCCCCACACACAAAGAGCGCTCACGGCCTACAGTTCAGACCTGCACTCTCAAGCTCCGCTCCACGCCTATGATCCAATAAATGGTCAATCACAATGCTGAGTCACGCCCCCTGCAACTGCCAACTGACTGCGCTTTGCTTGTTGACCACAAGGCAACCAATCTGAATGCCGGGTCCTGCATCTTAGGGTCCCAACACTGTGCCATGCCTCTCCTTTCGCTAAGCGATCATTTTGCCCAATTGTCAATCAGGAGGCAGGAGCTCCTTCCTTTTACCCAGAGACCCTGATCCAGAGGTAGGAGGGAGGTATGGGTTGTGATGTCACATATCCCTCTCTTGGGGGGGGGGGGCGTTGGTTATATTCACTCCATAAGATACACCCTTATTTCCACCCACTTTTTGGGGGGAAAAAAGTGCATCTTATGGAGCGAAAAATACGGTACTTGGCAATATAACACAAATTTTACATCCTAGACATGGTCTAAAAAATATTCTTTGGCATGATCCAATATCAACATTTCTGGAAGCGGACAGCTTCTACATGTGAATTTTGGCAGCCTAGATTTTCAAAGGAAAAATTATTCACGACACTGCCCACCAGAAAGACACCCACAGCAACTGGAGTGAAAAACATCCATAGGCAACATAGATAGAAAGACACAGGCAGACAGAAATACGGCTATCTTTCTCTCTCAATCTATCTTAGATCTGTTAGCTCATCTTGAGCTTGATTTGGAAAAGGTGAGTAACATGTATACTGAACATAGTCCTCCTGTAGAAATGGGCTCATTGCCTTTGGTAAAGCCTAGACTATGAAGGCTTAAGTGACTTGCCCAAGGTCACACTATACACATACACACATGACAGATGGAGGGAAAAATAAGAGACAAGCAAGCAGAGGTGAAGACACAAATGGAAAGAACCAGATACCAGAGAAACAAGTGGAGAAAGGCAGCAGTACAAGAATATTGGGGGGGGGGGAAGGGGGTAGGGATGGGAGATAGCATCTCTGTTTTGTGAGGTTATCACATACATTAGACATGTGAAACATGCATTTTGTGTGCCCTCACATGCCAATCACTTCCCTCCTCTCTCAATTGTCGTCCCCCCAGTCTACCTTAAACTTGCCTGTTGCCTAGCAGCAAAAGCAATACACATAGGCTACCTGCAGCCAGCCTCTGATGGAGTCCACACTCCTCTGCTATAACTTCCTGTTTCCACGTGGGCAGAACAAATCAGAGGGAAGGGCTCCACGGCCAGTCACAAGCAGCCTATGTGCCATCACTACCACTGTTTAGCAAAAGACAAAAAAGAAGTAGACAGGTGGTGGGAGGTTGAGGGAAGAGAGGATATGCTGGACTGTAGGTGGGAGGAAGTGTACATTGAAAGATGTCAGACTCTGGATTGGGGGGGAGTGGAGGGAGAGATGCTGGATCCAGCCAGGAGCAGAAAGGAGAAAGGGAAGATAGATGGACTATGGATTATTGCAGGGATGGGCAGAGAAGGAGAGATGTTGATTACAAGGGGAAGGGCAGAGGGTAGAGATGGAATATCAGGCTACAGAGATAGGGGAAAGAAAGAGGGAAGAGATGCTGGAATACAAGGGTGGCATGTAGGAGATGCTGGGAATGGTAGATACGTGGGAGAGACTGGGGGGTTATCAAGGAGATGAGAGTACAGATGGAAGAAATATGGTAAATGAAAGGCAGAAGAGAACAGAAGGCTGAAAAGGGACAATATGGGAAATGGAGAGCTAAGGGGTGAGAGGAAGAGATGGAAAGTTATAACAAATGGTAAAAGGCATGCACTAAATCCAAAGTCCTTTTACTTCCCTTAAGCTCCAACCCACTTTCTATGTACCAATATCTGTCTTATCATTCCCTCTAATTCCCCCACCTGAGCAGTATATTGATGCATCTTCTTGTCCAGTTTGTCTTGATTCAATTGTGCCTTTTCGCTGGGTCTGGATGTATGCGAGCGCAGTAGAGTGAGTGCATGTGTATGTGTGGGTCCCAGTAGTTAGTGCAGGGGTGGGAAAAATAACTTTGGATGTTGGGGAGATGTGTGGGGGTGGGCTAGTGTATTGGAGTGCTAGAACAGTTGAGTGCTATGATGTGCTGTGGTACTTTCAGTACCGATTATTTGAAAATGGAGTGAAAATTCTGAAACAGAACTTTTTCTTATCTTAACTCTTTACTGGCACTTCCCTTTGTACCCCTCCCCTCCCCCATTCCATTTTGAGGGCTTAAAAGGAAAGAGGGTGGAATGGCAAAAATTTTCCAGTGGTGTAAAAGGAAGACTGCCTTGGCTGTCTCCTACCCTGAGCAGAAGTAAATTTTGTTTTGACAAAAGGGCTTTATGGAGCCAAATAAAATGTACAGGTCTAAGAGGATGACTAAACCTTTAGGCATGGACTGGAGGAGACAGAGCTGGCAGGCATGCATGCAGATTATGGGCTCACCAACTTCTGTGCTCTTTGAATATCTTTTTAGGTGGCTTCTGAAGTTTCCACAATTCTATGATACTGCTTAAATACCTACCACCATTTATGTCGGTCAATATACAGAAAAATCCAATATCGGGCTGCTATTTGTCCTAAGGAGCCCTAAATCTCTTGGCTCAATCATTTCTAGTTATTTCAAATATCCTAACCTACTTAGTACTATGAAAAGTCAGAAGATCCATTTGTTCTCCTTGGGTCTGGGAAGATGTGCAGATTTGTCTCCTTAAACTTAAGTCAAGGATACCAATTTTGTACCCACATCAGTTATACACCTCTTTCAATGCAGGACAAGCTCTGTGTTTTAAAAGTATGCACATTTGTAGTTCAAGTTAGCAAGGAATCTAATGGCTTTTATGCCCTTATTACAGGGATGAAAGTTACTTCCTAAAATTTTTAATCTACTTCTTTGTTTTGGAAAATGAAGTTGTTCAGGAAGGGGTCTGGTAGGGAATTTTCTGGCAGGGAATTTTCAAGGTGGGGGTGGAGAAAGTTTGAGAGCTTCCCTCCCAGAGAAAAAAAAACAACACCAAAAAACCACCTTGCTTCCAGAAAAGGAACAAAGAGCATGCCTATCCTTCCCCTCCCCCCTGACAACTGCTATTAGAGGGAACCACCACAGCATTTCCAGACAGTCAGGGTTATCCCATTAGGCAAACTAGGCAATCACCTAGGCAGCAGCTTCTGAGAAGCAGCAAATAGCAGCCACAGTCAAAGCAAACCAACATATCCCGATAGCCAGACAAACTTATTAAACACACATTCCAACTTGAAAGGGGACAGGTTTAGAACAAATGCTAGGAAGTTCTTCTTTACTCAGAGGGTGGTGGACACATGGAATGCGCTTCCGAAGGTTGTGATAGGCCAGAGTACGCCACAGGGGTTCAAGGAAGGTTTAGATAGGTTCCTAAAGGATAAGGGGATCGAGGGGTACAGATAGAAGTAGAGAACATCACATCATGCATAATGAGACTTCACGCTTGATCCCTCTCAGTACAGATGAAATTAAATGAATCAAAAACAAAATTACTCTGGCTCGGCCCAAAATTAGCTCACCTGCCCGCCCTCTTCACCCTACCCACAGGCCCTGCTCTACACCTTGAGTTCTCAAGCAAGGTCCTTGGCATCACTATCGACTCCTCCCTTTCCCTCAACGATCACCTGAATTCCCTGGCAAAATCTTGTTTTTTCAGCCTCCACATGCTACATTACATTACATTACATTACGGATTTCTATTCTATGCTGAGGAAAGTTAGATCCTATTTTCACCAAAAGCATTTCACCGTCCTTGTACAATCCATCATCCTATCCAAACTCAATTATTGTAACGCCATCTACTTAAGCCTAACGAAAAAAAGTCTTCGCAGACTCCAGCTTATCCAGAACACTGCGGCTAAGCTGATTTTTGCTAAACGCAAATATGACCACGTCTCCCCTCTACTTACCAATCTTCACTGGCTCCCAGTACTTTCCAGAATTCATTTCAAATGCTCCTGCCTGGCTTTCAAGATCATTCACGGCATCCTTCCGCCCCTAATCCCTCTATCCTTCCTCGCCCCGACACCAACTACCACCAGATCTGCCCACAGACATAAATTATCCTTCCCCTCTCTACACGGCATCCTCCACGCAGGTAAACTGGGTAGATCCCTCCTCTCCAAAATCACCGGCCTCTGGAACGACCTCACTGTCCCGCTGCGGAACCTGGACTCCCTCCAACTATTCCGAAAACAACTGAAAACCTGGCTTTTCTCTAGCATATAATAATCTCTTCTCCTGATTACATCCCCTCTTTTTATGCTTTGTAAACTCTTTCTCTTCTCTCTTCCCATATTTTTTAAACTCTGTAAACCGTGTCGAGCTCCACTTCAGTGGAGAAGATGCGGTATATAAACCTAAGGCTTAGTTTAGTTTAGTTTAGATAGGTTATAGGAATAGTCAGGGACCACTTCACAGGTCACAGACCTGATGGGCCGCCGTGGGAGTGGACCGCTGGATGCGATGGACCTCTGGTCTGACCCAGTGGAGGCAACTTCTTATGTTCTTATGTTCCAACTAACTGTACAGCTAGCTTCTGGAACCTGCCCTCATCCCCCTGGATTCTAGATTTGGGTACTGCTTCCAGGATATATGCACAACTTAATTAGCTAACAAACCCTTAATGAGCAATAACTGGCTGCTAACCAAGTCAATTAGAACCTGCATGCTCATCTGGTTGCACACTATTCCATGATTCTAGGTGTCTAAATCCCACAGCGGGCAACTCAAGAGGGCATAGGCATGCCAAAACATTGCATGCTGTGCTATAGAATAACATGTTGCACCCAATTTGGGCACCAGGATGTACATCAGGTTTCAGCAGGATTAAGTGGTGGCCAGAGTAGGACATTGAAACCAGCGCTAAGCGCTAGTCTATGAAAGGCATAAGCTCTTTATAAAATGGCATTTAGCACCAAACTTTTCCAGTACCCGCTTGAGCATCATTTATAAAACTCTTCCCCCTTATGTATATACATGCACAAAACAAAAATTTTAATATTTTAAAATGCCATGATCAATTATGTTTTGATAGGATTGTTCTGGAATGAGTAATGTTGGGAAAATCATGATTTTTTAAAAATTAAGTAATTTCACAAGGCCCAAGAACATAAGAATTTGGGGAGAATGTGCAAGGTTGAAGGTTCATCTAGGGCAGGGGTCGGCAACCAGTGGCTCACAAGTTACATGCGGCTCTTCTTGCATGTGGCTGTGGCTCTCCAGGCCCCGACCCTTTAATCTCCCTCCCAACCCCACAATTCCCCCCCCCCCGACCTACTGAGGTACCTGGTGGTCTAGCAGGGGTCTTTGTGGCAGGAGCGCAGCCCTCTCGCTCCTGCCTCCTGGCAGCTGCCTTCTAAAATAGCTGCTATGACCTCTCAGAGCTGCTCACGACATTTCCTGTTGTACTGCAAGCTGCCACAAGAGGTCACAGCAGCCATGTAGAGAAAGAAGGCCATGCTCCTCTCATAAAGACTCCCACTGGACTACCAGGTACCTTGGTAGACCCGGGGGGGGGGGGGGAGGGAAGAGATTAAAGGGTTGGGGCCTGGAGAGGGGAAAGAACCTTGGCTATGGGTTGGGAGAGGGGTAGGAGAGGGAGGGAGGGATGAGAGGTGCAGAGACTTGCGAGGGGTTGGAAGGGAGAGAAGCTATACCTTGTGGCTCTTTATAAATCTTGGGTCAAACATTTTGGACAAATTGACTCTCTGCTGTAAAAATGATTGCCGACCCTTGACCTAAGGCCTGGTGCCTAATATCCTTTCACTATCGTATATACCAGTGGTTCCCAACCCTGTCCTGGAGGAACACCAGGCCAATTGGGTTTTCAGGCTAGCCCTAATGAATATGCATGAAGCAAATTTGCATGCCTATCACTTCCATCATATGCAAATCTCTCTCATGCATATTCATTAGGGCTAGCCTGAAAACCCGATTGGCCTGGTGTTCCTCCAGGACAGGGTTGGGAATCACTGGTATATACTACGGAACAAGGGTGTGTGTCTAATCCACATCAAAAATCCCAATAGTGTCGGTCCTGGAAAACAGTCCTGCCTGCAGCTACCTGCATGAAATTTATACTGGAAATTAGGGAGCTTTAGATTTTGGGGTCTAAGAGAAGGAAAGGCAGGAGACTAAGTTATTGTGGTACTAATCTCTATAGAGGAGATAGAGTAGGGAGTTACTGAAGGCAATAGGAGTTGCAGCAATATCCATGGCCAGCAAGACAGGCAGTTACCTAAAGCAACAGTTTCCTGTGGGTAACTAAGAACAGCCGGAATCAACACTACAAATCCTGAAAGCTACACAAACTCAAAAAAACCATCAGCACATAATGTAACCTGCATTTTTATAAGATATTTGTGTGATTTTGACTGTTGACTTTAATTATCAAAATCTTGATGGGTGTGCAGGCTAGGGGCCTGAAAGTTAATTGGGATGTACAAGGCTAAAGGTTTGCCCTTGTACCAATTCTGGCAAAATTCCCAGGACAGCTGAAAGTAACCAAGCTAGCCAGAGAAGCCGT
Source organism: Geotrypetes seraphini (assembly GCF_902459505.1). NCBI lineage: Eukaryota > Metazoa > Chordata > Amphibia > Gymnophiona > Dermophiidae > Geotrypetes > Geotrypetes seraphini. Next base: position 344,553,530 of record NC_047086.1, on the reverse strand, counting down.
TATTCTTGGCAGAGTCCATTGCTAACAGATTCCCATCAGAAGCAAAAGTCCAGGATGTTTTCAGTTCAAACTCATTTATATGGTGTCTGCTGACTCATGATCTGCTAAATGTAAAGTCACCAGAGAGATAATTTACAGTAAAACTTCCCCTCTGGAATAATGCATGTTGCCAACAGGCTCTACATTTTCAGGACAGGCTGATCCAGTCCTGGTCTTCCCTATTGCCAGCATGGATTTGTAGTCCTGCATTTCTTTGGGGGGGGGGAGGAGGGGGAAATGCCACATCTGAACCATAATCTGTAATTCAAAAACAAAGGATATAAATTAAAGAAGTAAGACCTGCACGGTCTGTGTCCCATATATGGTAATTCGGTATAGGATGGGCTGGGGTGGGCAGCGATGCGAACTCCACTAATATGTTGCTGGCCATACTTTACAGCCGGGTACCATATCTCCCCCATCCCAATTTTGACTGAATCCAACAGACATATCCAACCATCCAGAAAACCCCAACCATTCAGAAATCTGATAGACTGCTCAACGATCACCTTCAAAAGCATCCCCCCCCCCCCAATTGGGGAAAAAGACCACCTCCTAAGCCAAGAACAACAGACCACATCATCCATCCTCAGTCAAGAAGCCTCCTCCATCCACAATGCACCTCCTATCCCTCACTCAATAGCCTGTGCGTATATGAACATAAGATCAATTGGGCCAAAGGCAGACCTAATTAAGGACTGGATAGTTAAGGACCAACTAGCCTGTTCCTAGCTGAAACCTGGTTAACCTCTGACTCAGACCCTTGCATAACAGAATTCTGCCCTAAGGGATACAAAGTAGAACTGGTCTGCCGAGAAAAAAAGCAATGAGGAGGACTGGCCATCCTAGCCAAAAACAACCTCAACTTAAAAGTTCTAGACAAATACACTACCCCCCATCTGGATCTTCTAGCCTGCCAACTTTCCAGCGACACACTCAAAGACACCATAACCTGCATTCTCTGCTATATAGCCCCAGGAAAATGGAGCACTACAAAACATTTACTCCAGAATTCTCTAACGTCAACCCACAACCTGCTCCTAGGAGACATAAACCTCCACCTTGAAGACCATACCTCCAATTAAGTGGAAAGCATACTCACCTACCTCAAAGCACTAACCTACCAAATTCTCAACCCCCAACCCACACATGAAAAAGGCCACCAACTAGATATTGCTGTATATATGACCCAACATCCTCACACACCTGAAATCCACATCTCAAACGGGACCTGGCACCCCTCCCTCTGGTCAGATCATTATAAATACACCTTCAACATCAACTGGGCTCAATGCAATTATAAACATAAACCCCCAAAAAACCCGTCCAAAAATCAATCCAACCACATTCTGGGACAAAGCAGACACCACAATCGAATCCATAGACCCCAAAGAATTCATTCCCCAATGGAGAACTGTAAGCGAAACTATCCTGAATGAGCTAGCACCAATAAAATCAAAAAACATAAAATCTGCAGACAATCTGACAAATGGTTCGACTCTGAACTTCTCCAACTCAAAAGGCACTGCAGACAACTGGAAAGAAACTGGAAAAAAAATAACCAAGATCAATCCAAAATAGCATCAAAAAATACAAGATCAAACTTAAAGGAAAAAAGAAAAGCTTACTACTCCAAACTGGTAGGCTTTGGGTCTCTAGACACTAAAAAACTATTCAATCTAGTAAAAAACCTCACTGACACCAAACCTTATCTAGCAGTACAAGGAAAGAACCCACCAACAGCCACCCAACTTGCAGACTACTTCAAAAACAAGATTACAATGATCAGGACTACCTTCAACAACACACGCAGTCACCTCGACGAGATAATAACAAACCCCTCATCAGGCGAAGCCATTGTAGTAGACAGGATCTGATCTGACTTTCCAGTAGTACACTGGACTGACATGAATCGACTCTACAAAAAATATAGCCAAGCCTCATGCGACCTGAACAACTGCCCCACTTATCTAATAACAAATGCCACCCCCAAATTTAGAGCTAGCCTCATGCATTGGATCCAATTACACTCACAGAAGGTCAATTCCCACAGCACTTAGGAGAAATCATAATCACCCCAATCGTGAAAGATCACAAAGGCCAACTATAGACCCATTACTTCAATACCAATATATGTCAAATTAATAGAAGGCCTAGTTGCTCAATACCTCACTAACTACCTGGAAGACCACAATCTTCTTCACCCCTCTCAATCGGGGTTCAGATCCAATCACAGCACAGAGACCCTACTAGTAACCCTACTAGACACAGCCCGACAGCACCTCAGCAAAGGCAGAAGGATGCTGATAATTCAACTTGATCTCTCAGCAGCATTCGATCTGGTTGACCACACCATTCTTCTACAGATACTTGAAGCCATAGGGATCTCAGGCAGGGTATACAACTGGTTCCAAGGATTCCTTAAATCTAGAACATATAGAGTAAAGACAAACGATCTTAAATCAGAACCCTGGTCCAACCCCTGTGGAGTTCCTCAAGGCTCACCTCTCTTCAACCTCTTTTTATCCTCCCTTGGTTCTATCCTAGATAACATAAATGTAACTTCATTTAGCTACGCAGATGATATCACCATACTCCTACCCTTCGATTCTCCTGACCCCACATCAACAGAAAAATTGAAAAATAACTCTACAAGCAGTGGAAAAATGGATGGCAGATCACAAATTGAAGCTGAACACAGACAAAACAAAATTTCTATTGCTCGAAAAGGACAAAAACCCTTCCATCACAGAACTAGAAATTAACACCACCAAATACCCTATACAAACTGCTCTCAAACTCCTAGGAGTAACAATAGATGCTGCACTATGAAGGTCCAAATCAACAAGACCACCCAGAAAGCATTTCTAACCATGCGCAACTTACGAAAAATTAGAAAATTCTTCAACAAAGAGCAATATAGGTTCATAGTCCAATCCCTAGTCCTAGGTCTATTGGACTACTGCAATATCCTCTATCTACCATTCCCTGCAACCATGATAAAACTACAGACAGTCCAAAACACTGCACTCAGATTGATCTACTAGCTAAGTAAATTTGACCACATCACCACTGCCTACCTAGACTCACACTGGTTATCTATACAAGCATGAATTCAATTCAAATTATACTGTCTACTATTCAAAGCAATAAATGGCACAGCCCCTGTTTACCTAAACAATCGCCTGAACCATAACCTCTCTACTAGACAAAGCTACTAGACAAAGAAGAACTCAGACCCCATTTACCTACCCTCCACTCAAAGGCAGTCAGCGCAAGAAGATGTTGAACAACCTACTAGTGACGCAAGCAGCGAAACTTGACCATACCATCTCCAACCTGCTGATAACAACGAGCAACTTCAAATCTTTTCGAAAAGAAATCAAAACCCTACTATTCAAAAAAATGTATCCAGATATAACTCTAACCATGGTCTTCCCCTCCGTATAATTCCCCCCTAACCTCTCCTCATCTCCAGCTATCCTTTCTCGTCAAAACCTCAAGCATGTCAACTGCCTCCTAAATTGTTCATTTACGGGAATTGCACTATCCCCTAATTGTACAGCTCCCCAAATTGTAAATCTACTGGAATAGCCCAGTCATCTTTTCTGTATCCTATTCACTAAATTGTAATTCTCCAATCTTCTTGTAATTCACCTGGAAATGTCCAGCTGTTTCTTTTGTAATCCGCCCAGAACTGCAAGGTACGGGCGGAATAGAAGCCATTAATGTAATGTAATATCCTGTAAACAACGGGATGGTTGGATAGGCTGAAGTGAGCTTGGACGGCAACTTCAGCATTTGGAACCTAGGACAATACCAGCATTTGGAACCTAAGACAATACCAAACTTTACAGTCTACGGCCCAGAAGTATTAAATAAGAGATAAGTTAATCAAATAATGTATTTTTTAAATGAGTATCACTAATGGGCAGACTAGATGAACCATTCAGGTCTTTATCTGTCATTTACTATGTTACTATAAGCTCAGCAGGCTGTGGAGTGAAACCAGGAATGTAGTAACCTATTCTGAAAATATGGAAGTAGCTAGCAACCTTACATATACAGTACTATGTACACACACACACACACCTGGTTCATGTTTATTGATACACATATAGAATACAGAAATATATATCTCCCCTCCCAAACTCTTGCTCCCTTTAGAGAGGGCTGGCTTACCATTAACAATATTATTTATATAGATAACAGGTGAAATCTGTGGGACGTAAGATGGGAGTAGGGTGAATCCTAAGTAGTAAAATAGATACTATATGCACATCCTCCATCTTCATTCACTAATCTAAATTAAAAGTGAATTAAAAAAAAACAAAAACCCCGAACACAAGCTAGAAAAGCAGAACATATGGCACGAATGCAGTAAAGACACAAATGGCCTTCTATTCCATGGTCGTGGCCTTTATTCCTAGATTTCAAAACTTTATTTTTTTAAAAAAAGCCTTTCACATAACTATCTTCTATCTGGAATTAAATGAAGCATGCCAAGCTGATTTTGGCAAAGATGCCTATAGTGTGGGTAGTGTCCAAGCAGACACACCCACTCTATACAGATAACTCTCCAGTCTTATTCAAGCAAGATTTCTCATATTTGGATCTGGGTGGACGGGATCTCATCTCCCTTTTCCACGTCTAAGACATCATATATCACCCTCAAGCAACGTTAAAACAAAACAAAAATAAGAATACACATTTGCACTACAAAAACTGCAAGTGAAATACTAATGCATCAACATGCCATCTGGAATGTGTGGGAAGGAGGGAAAGGGAATGAAGAAAAGCAGTACGAGGGGGTCGACAGATCTCTTTACATCAATTTAGATTGTTTAAGACAACATTTTTCAAGGTCTGCTAGAGAAAATAACTCCTTTCCTCTCCCTTGTCTCCACGCTCTCACGTTCATTCTCTACACGTCATTACTATCTCGAGTTTTCACTGCAACCTAAAGACCTCAGTGCAGCCCTGGCCAGTGTCTCATTTTTGCATTTGGGGCGGGAGGGGGGGGGGGGGGTTAAACAGAGGGCGATTACTCTCTGGGAGAGCCCAGGGCTAGAGCCTCGTCTGCGGCCTGCTAACGGGTTTAAGGTACAATGCTTCATGCATACCTGGCTAGGACTAAACATGGAGTAAAGAGGAAAGAGCAACAAGGTACCTGATAAAGGTAGTCTTCCCAGTCGAATACTGCCCAACCAGAAGAACCATCGGCTTGTTGTCAAAATCGGCATCTTCCAGGGATGGGGAGTGAAATTCGTGGAATTTATAGTGTTCTTCTAGGGGCAGCAATTTGGTTTTGTAGAGCTTCTTGAGTCCATCGCTGACAGTTTGAAACACCTCAGGGTCCTTCCTTCGCCTGTCTTCAGTACCTAGCCAACTAAACATCTTGTCGAGTCAGGATCTGTGTCCTAATGTTCTGTACAACGTATCTGCTAAAATACTGTAATTCTTTATTCGCGGATTACTCAGGGAAAAGCGCTCCTCGGATCTTTGTCTATGGAACGTTATAAAATACCTATTGTGTGCAATTATTTACCGTACAGAAAATATTCAAGCTAACAATAAGACGCTTGTTCCACTTTACAGGGCTGTAAATGATAGCTCAGTTATGAGGTCAGATGAAAAGCTTGCATAGACAATTCAGAGCTTTTAAAAAAAATGCCCTACTAGGTTGCAAAATCTGTTATCATAACGCGAAAGCTACAGTGCAAGATTACATTTACACCGATCTTCCTTGGTCCAAATGTAATTTTTTTTTCTTCAGGTTCTGTAGGTATTGTGCAAGATCTTTAAAAAAAAGTGTGTTGGTACAGTTTTTTCCCCCAAAATAAAAATGCTACCTAATCAAAAACCAATGACAAATCTCCAGCGCCTTTCCTCGCCTATGGCTGGGGCCCGTAGATCTCAATGCTTTCGTCCTCGTTTGCAGAGGCGACTCCCAGCTGAGAAACCCCTGCAACGCTTTGCAGTGGGATTTAAATGCCACCCTGTCAGGAAGCGGAAGCTGGCCGGCTGTGGGCAGGCGGTCCCCGCTCCAGCCCAGGGCTTGAAGCCGGACTGGGCGTAGCCACGTTTCCCGAAGAAGGGCGGAGCTCTCCTGACGATCGAAAGCTGCTTTATGTCAAGTCTGTATGGGGCACTGCGCCATCTAATGGCGGCAGGAGGTAACTCAATGGCAATTCATCGACAGTACTTCCGCCCAAAACTAGTTTTAAAGTGTGTCCGCCAGCTAGAAATATTTTTCATACTGCAGTTATGTGTTTGCTTAGACGATTAAAATATTCCTTGTTTTTGTTTCTTCTGAACCTCCCTCTTTAGCACAACTGTATTATCGCCCAGAATTCACACAATGTGCCAATGTTGGTTGGTTTTCTTCTTGGTGAGTGGAGCCCTACCCAAGGGCGTGGGGTTCATGAAAGTAATGCCTAACGTGACCATTTATTTTTTTCCTCAAAACGGGACAGGACCCTCCGGATCCTCTCCTGGAACCCGTTAAATATAGTGCAAAATATAGAGAGCAGATATAAATTCTCAAAACTGACACATTTTGATCACTAAATTGAAAATCAAGAGAAAGCAGGAAACTTCAAACCATTCTTCAAGTATGTGAAGGGGAGACAACCGGCCAGGGAGGAAGTGGGACCCTTGGATGAAGGAGACAGGAAGGGAGTGGTGAAGGAGGAAACAGAGATAGCTGACAGGTTAAACAAGTTCTTCTCGTCAGTCTTCAGGAGAGAGGACACATCCAATATTCCAGAACCTGAGGAGATCTTACATGGAGACCGGGATGGGAAGCTGGTCAAACTAGAGGTAAGCCGGGAGGATGTCCTCAGTCAGATAGACAGACTAAAGAGCGACAAATCACCAGGTCCGGATGGCATCCTCCCAAGAATACTAAAAGAGCTGAGGAACGAAATAGCAGAAACATTTCGCCAAATATGTAACCTTTCCTTAGAAACAGGGGAGATCCCAGAGGACTGGAAAATAGCAAATGTCATGCCCATCTTCAAGAAGGGATCAAGGGGTGACCCGGGAAACTACAGGCTGGTGAGTTTGACCTCGGTTCCGGGAAAGATGATGGAAGCACTGATTAAGGACACCATCTGCGATCACATAGAAAACAATGGGCAGCTGAAGGCAAGCCAGCACGGCTTCTGCAAGGGAAGGTCATGTCTCACGAACTTGCTGTACTTTTTTGAGGGAATAAACAGCCATATGGATAAAGGGGAATCCATAGACATCATTTACCTTGACTTCCAAAAAGCCTTCGACAAGGTACCCCATGAACGGCTGCTTAAGAAGCTGTGGAACCACGGGGTGCAAGGGGATATCCACCGATGGATCAAACACTGGCTGGCAGGCAGGAAACAAAGGGTTGGAGTAAAGGGCCATTACTCAGAATGGCAATGGGTCACGAGTGGAGTCCCACAGGGGTCGGTGCTGGGACTGCTCCTGTTCAATATATTTATTAACGACTTGGAGACAGGGACAAACTGTGAGGTTATTAAATTTGCGGACGACACCAAACTCTACAGCAGGGTTAGAACCAAGGAAGACTGTGAAGACCTGCAAAGGGACTTAACGAGATTGGAAGACTGGGCAAGAAAATGGCAAATGAGTTTTAACACTGAGAAATGCAAAGTCATGCATGTAGGGAAAAAGAACCCGATGTTCAACTATAAAATGGGGGGATCATTGCTGGGGGTGAGCAACCTTGAAAGAGACCTGGGGGTGATGGTGGACACAACATTGAAAGCATCAGCACAGTGTGCGACAGCCTCAAAGAAAGCGAACAGAATGTTGGGTGTCATCAAAAAAGGTATCACGACCAGGACAAAGGAAGTCATTTTGCCGCTGTATCGGGCAATGGTGCGCCCACATCTGTAGTACTGTGTCCAGTACTGGTCGCCGTACCTCAAAAAGGACTTGGTGGTACTTGAGGGAGTCCAGAGAAGAGTGACAAAACTGATAAAAGGTATGGAAAACTTCTCATACGCTGACAGATTGGAAATGCTGGGGCTATTCTCCCTGGAAAAGCGGAGCCTTAGAGGAGACATGATAGAAACCTTCAAAATCATGAAGGGCATAGAGAAGGTAGACAGGGACAAATTCTTCAGGCTGTGGGGAGCCACAAGTACAAGGGGGCACTCGGAGAAATTGAAAAAGGACAGGTTTAGAACAAATGCTAGGAAGTTCTTTGTCACTCAGAGGGTGGTGGACACATGGAACGCGCTCCTGGAGGCTGTGATAGGCCAGAGCACGCTACAGGGGTTCAAGGAGGGTCTAGATAGGTTCCTAAAAGAAAAGGGGATTGAGGGGTACAGATAGAAGTAGAGGTAGATTAAAGGAATAGTCAGAAACCACGTCGCAGGTCATGGACCTGATGGGCCGCCGCGGGAGCGGACCGCTGGGCACGTTGGACCTCTGGTCTGACCCAGTGGAGGCAACTTCTTATGTTCTTAAATAAAATCATTTTTCCTTCCTTTGTTGTCTGGTGATTTCATGAGGCTCTGGTTGCACATCCTTCTGACTGTGCATCCTTTCTTTCATTTCTTTTTTTCTCCCTGCCCCCTTTCTTTCTGTCTTTCTCTCTCCCTGCCCCCTTTCTTTCTGTCTTTCTCGCTCCCGCCTCCCCTTTCTTTCTGTCTTTCTCACTCCCGCCTCCCCTTTCTGTCTTTCTCTTGCCCCCCCCCCCAAGCTGCCACCTATTTCTCCAAGCTGCACTAACAGATCATCTTCGTTTAGCGACTGCACAAGCCTCCCCCCCCACGTCAATTCTGACGTCATATAGGAAGTTCCGGGCCAGCCAGGCAGCAATTTGCTGGTCCGGAACTTCCTCTCTGATGTCAAAATTGACCGAAGGAGGGGGGCGGGGGGAAGACTTGTGCAGTCGCTGCATGAAGATGATCTGTTAATGCAGCGGTGGCTTGGAGAGATAGGCGGCGGTGGCTCATTTTTAGCTCGTCTGTCCTGCTTTTTCTGAAAACAGGACATTTTGGCGTCCCAAAACTGTGCATGGGGACAACAGGACAGGCGAGCTAATAACGGGATGGTACTGTTCAAAACAGGACGAATGGTCACATTAGTAACGCCTAATAATGTATGAAGTGCCCAGCTGTGCTGCTGTCTATAGATACTCTGTTGTAACTTGTTCCAGTTTTAGTCAGTCTAAGTTCCCTTTAATGGTATTGTATCTAGTGCTCCAGTGACAGTCGGAACCACTATTAATTTCTTTGTCTAAATTTTCAAAATTTCTTTTTGCCAAGTTGATATTTTGTGACCTTTTTGAATTTCCCATCTTCCATATTATTGAAATGGCTATATCCACATTGGTTCTTTTCAATGACAGTAATACAATATAATATAGGTTCTGCTCCCCCAACTACCTCCTCTTTTAGCCACTCTAATTTTAAATTTTCGGCATGTGGCGTGTTATTCTTTCCTTCTTTCTCCCCCCTTTCACCCGCAAGCAGTACCCTGTGGCACGACATCTGTCTTTACCTCCCAACTCCCCAACACCTCCTTCCCAGTCGCTGTTATTTTAAATCTTTGGGCAGCTGCAGCATCAACGAGTTCAGCCTTCTGCGTTCGGTCTGCCCTGGAACCCTTCATTCAGCAGCAGCCTGCCTAGGCGGGAACAGGAAGTCGCTGCTGAATGAAGACTTCTGGGGCAGACAGAAGGCTGACCTCGTTGACACTGCTGCTGCTCAGATTTCCACACCTCGTCCCCAGTCGCTGTTATTTTAACTCTTTGGGCAGCCGCAGCATCAACGAGATCAGCTTTCTGCCGTCAGCCTGCCCCAGATGTCTTCATTCAGCAGCAACTTCCTGTTCCCACCTAGGCAGGCTGCTGCTGAATGAAGGGTTCCTGGGCAGGCAGAAGGCTGAACTCGACGCTGTGACTGACGGAAGATTTAAAATAACAGCGGCCGGGGAGAAAGTGTAGGGGAGTCAGGAGCTGAAGAGAGATGTCGTGCCGCAGAGTCTCGCTTGGGTGGGGGAGGAGAAGAAGAACATACGCTACATGCCACAGGCTGGGGGTAGGCGGTTGGGAAGACAGGGAGGGCAGATTCTGCACGGGCTGGGGGGGAAGGCAGGAAAGGACAGATGTTGCATGGGCTAGGAGGGGGTTGGAAAGGACAGATGCTGCATGGATGGGGTCCTAGGAATGGAGGGAAAGAGATGTTTTCAGTGGGGGAAAGAGATGCTTTCAGTGGGGGAGGGAAGAGAAAAAGATAATTGTTGGACATAAGTGCATGGAGTGGAAGGGAAAGAGAGATGGTATACATGGGGAAAGGAAGAAAGAGGGAGAATTGTTGAACATGATAGTGGTGGAGATGATGAAAGGAGTAATGTTACACTGGAAGGGAGGAGATATGGCTCAAAGAAGGGAGAGATGTCAAATTCTGGAGAAGGGTGATGGAAGGAGAGAGAGAGTTGTCAGACCACTGGAAGGGGAAGGAGAAAGAAATGCCAGACCAGGGAATGAAGAAGGGATAGAGAGATGCCAGACTGCAGGAAGGAGAAGAGAAAGATATGCCAGATTGCAGGAAAGTGGGAAGAGGAATAGAGAGATATGCCAGACTGAGGGAAGAGAAGGAAAAAGATGTTAGACCATGGGAAGAGGGAGGGAAGAAGAGAGATGCCAGACCATAGGAGAGGAGAGAGATGCCAGACCATAGGAGGGGGGAGGGGGGAAGGGGGAAGACAGAGATGTCAGACCATGAGAGGGAGGAGATAGTGAACAGGAATGGAGGGGAAGGGGAGAGAGAGGGAGGAGATGGTTCACATAAGCAGTACTTCTGCTGGGTCAGACCAGGGGTCCATCGCGCCCAGCAGTCCGCTCACGCGGCAGCCCATCAGGTCCAGGACCTGTATAGTAATCCTCTATCTATACCCTTTGATCCCCTTTTCCTTCAGGAAAGCATCCATTCCCTTTTTGAAATCCAATAGTATACTCTGTCCTATCACACCCTCTGGAAGAAATAGAGAGAAGATGGTACACATGGATAGATGGGAAGGGAAGACATGGAAAAGTAGATTTTGAGAAGAATGGAATAAAGCTGAATGTTAAAAGTTAATGCCAAAGATGAATGTAGGGAAGAAAGTGAAGGAGAGAAAAACAGCAAATGGCCCTAGAAGGCCCTAGAAACACAGAGCACAGACAGAAGGAAGTGCAACCAGAGACCACGAGAAGATGATAGAAAAATAAAATCACCAGACAGCAAAGGTAGAGAATATGATTTTATTTTCAATTCAGTGATTGAAATGTGTCGGTTTCTGAGAATTTATATCTGCTGTCTATATCTTGCACTGTTCAGGCAGAAATTAATTGCTTTCTGTTTCTCTGGTGTTATAATGCATGTTTGATAACTATTGGCACTTGGCAGAAACTCCAAATTAAAGCTGCCAGGTAGGAAAACAAAAGATTAAGAAATCACAGTATATTACAATTGTGTCATAGTGGGGAAAGAAAGAGTTGTGTCATAGTGGGGAAAGAAAGGATTTTTTTATTTGAATAAAAAGCTTATCATGGATAAAAAGAGTAGCAAGGCTTATACTGGAGCCTGACCAATACCAGATGTTTGGTTTCTTCTGAAAAAGAATCTTTGACTGAAGCTAGTCACTTTTGGTTTTGGTAGAAACTGAAACTAAAAACAAAACAAAAAATCCCCCCCATTGATCTGGCAGAAAATCCCCCCTCACGCACCCCTCCTCTGGTGGCATCTTCCCCCTCTCAACTCCCTACTTTCTCCTGGATCTACTTTTGTGTGTATATGAAAAATGAATGGAAAAAAATTGCTTTACAATTAGTAAAGGTGGCAAGATCTGGAGAAGAGCTTAGGTGGGTCTAGGGTGGAGCTTGGAAGGTCTGTGGTTGGGGGTACTCAGACTTAGGGGGTACTTAGCTTGAAGTAGTTGAGAAACACTGCTATAGACAATCTGCTGGTGCCAGCACATCTCCTTCTGTCCGGCCCTTTCCCTGCTGGCACCTCCTACTGGCATCTCAGAGCCTGTCTGGAGGGATTCTGTGCATGCATGGACGTCGACGTGATGATGTCACACATGTGCATGATGTCATCACAGCGACCTCCACGCACTTCCGGGTGCCTCGAGCCACAGCCACTACCTTTAGTGTGTCCCGGCTTGAGAAGGTTTGAGAGACACTGCTCTAACTCTTCACTGGCATGAGCAACAGCTCCAACCCGCTGCTCATGGCAACCTCGGCTCTGCTTCTGAAGCCGTTTCCTGGTCACTAATTCTCGCAGCTAGCTGTTTTCTTCATCGACGCATAAGCCGCGTGATCCACCGCTAAGGGTCACCTGCTGAATGCGCTCGCCTATGTCTTAGGACTGACTGACCCATGTTCAACTGCTTCTCCACTTCGACCTTCAAAGTTCTCATTTGAATATTTGCTACTACCACCACCAAGATCTGTACCCACGGCGGCCCCACGACCCAGGTTTCTGTGCCCACCGCAGCGGTCCTCCTACTCATCGTGGTGTAGGCCCCTCGTCATTGTTAAGGACAGGCAGTGCACGGCCAGCAATGGCCGGGTAAGGGCCCAACGCTCTAGCACCAGGAAATGATGTCAGGGGGGGAGCTGAGGTTGGTGTGGGCAGCAGTTTAAAGGTGAAGTTAAAGAAGTACAGTGGAAGGGGCATGCGCACAAGACGGGGGCAGGGAAGGCGCTAGGGTGGAGAAGAGGGCAGGGGGCACCACCGCCTCGGGCGCCTCCCACTCTCACTACACCAGTGATCAGCTGTGTGCACCAATTTGCATGTATAACTTAAAGCGCCATATACAGAATTTAGGGGTCAATGTGTTATTTGCCAAAGGATCCATGGCATAAAAGTAATTATGTGCATTAATTGCATTAGCATACACTTTTTTTTTAGTTCAATATCTTTATTAGTTTTAAAGAGAAAATGTCATACAAACAGTAACAGCAACAAATACAAAACAAAGGAACCTAAGAGAAAATTGGGAATCAGCGTACAGAGTATAGGCTCTCGTTTCCCCCATGTTATTGTGGTACAGTATAATCTCGTTATAATGGACTCGCTTATAACAGAACTTCATCTATAGCGGATGAGGTCTGCTGGTCCCGGCCGTGCGCCTTTATAAACATGCATATAACGGACTTTTGGACAACAATCATCGCATATAACGGACAACCATTTTGGTCCCCTGGAGCCGCTTTTAGCTGTAGTTTTGTTCAGCTAAAATGGACATGCAGGCTCCGCCTACAAGGCGCGTGGCGTGCCGGTGATATAGTATCAAAATACAGCCCAGAAGAAAATGACAGATAATTTTTCTTTCCAGTATAGTACGACATAATGCTTTAGAACATCTTTTAGTGTTCTGATTTTGCAATCATTTTGTGCCATACCAATGTTTTGCTGATTTTTGTTATTGATGTCACTGATATGCTTGTGCAGTGACTTGTTCATTGATTGTACGTTGTTTCAGTTGACCTAAATAAAGTTTTAAAAAAATGCAACTCTGGATATAATGGACTCTAGATATAATGGACCGTTTGTCCAGGTCCCTTGAAGTCCATTATAACAAGATTATACTGTACCTGATACTTCAGAAGACTAGTAAGGAAGGAAATAAAATAAGGGAGCAATTACTCATAGATAGATGGAGGAGCCTAGGTCCCAAGCATGATGGAAATAGTGTGAAGGCCTGGAATATAGGCAGACTTGACTAGGTGTGTGAAAAATCAGCAGCATGGACACTCATGTAAGGGGAAGTGCCTTCAGGAAGTGTTACAGTTCAACAGCTGCCAAACCTTTTCCACATGTCATAAAATAAACAATTTGTACACAGCTGCTCTTTCATATCCATAATATGCCACCAGAAGGTGATAGTGAGGTCACCAGAACTCTTCCAGTTTTCTAGAATTTGTCTGTCCCAGTGTGGTAATTCTTATGTTATCAAAAAGTTTTCCTAAAACAGGGAAAGCATGTACTTTTAGTAAATAACTGTCTTTCTGTCTGTCCCAAGCATGCTTGACTTCTGACAGAATTTTGGCACCTAGCATCACTGTTACTGTTCAAATAGTTTATTGGTTTTAGTCAAAAGAAAAAAGTACAAACATAACAGAAACATAAAATACAAAAATGGTAACTTGACATGTTACAGACAAGCTGCATTAAAATCTTCAAATCTTGCATCACTGTTAAAGTCTCTTTTGGTGTCCAGGTATTTCAGTAAGAGTATTGTTTTTATCTTGGTGACATGCTGTACATTTTAGAATAGATGCCTTATAGGGCCTATATGTACAGCTCAGTTATACAGTATAGTATACAACTCTATGAAATACACTTTACTTTACAAAGTAGAATCTACCTATACTCTAGTAAAGATTTTTCTTTGCATTTTAGTTTTATCATAGAAATCTATAATACTCAGTTCAGGGAACTAATAAATTCAAAATTTGGCAATACACAAATTAGTTCATTGTTTAGATCAAAGCAGACTGATTTTACAGACTGCTTGGCAAAAGAAGTAATAATGAAGTGATGAGATGGCCTGAAAGGATACATCCTAGGGTACTCAAGGAACTCAGAGGTTCTGGCAGCTGTAGTGTAACCAAATCTGTTATTTGGGGTGGGCCTTCCCAAACTACCCCCCATGCCACATAATTTATCCTGCATCTTACCTCCTCTCCTTCTACCCCTGATTCTGGCATTTGCTGCCATCCTCCTCTGCCTGTGGCCTAGCAACTGCCTCCTCCCCCCCCTCCCCCGTGGCCTAGCATAGCAACTGCCTCCCCCCCGACCTAGAACCTTAGTTCCAGGGTGGTGGCGATGTGCATCCACTACTTGCTCTGACCCCCCCCCCCAGGCTTCTCTTAGAAATTGTTTAACCAGATTTGTTCTTTGTATAGCGGATTTTGTAATCCATGAACTCTTAGGGTAAGTCATAATATAATGTAAGGAAAGAATTATGTTTAAACTGTCTTGTTTTATTCACAAATCTTTATAGGGCCAAGCACCTGAGCATATGTACCATGTTAATTCATCCATCTACAACACATGACCATGATCTTTTAGGATTTCCTGCATCTAATGGGGTACAATATCAGAAGCATTTGCACTGTTCTTTTCAACATCAATCTGCTAGTATTTGGAATGATCTTTGCCTTGAAATTAGAAAATAATTTTCTTACAAGGTTTTCAAGAGAAAGTTGAAAACTTTCTTGTTTAATCCATTTCTACTAGGTGTTCTTCTGACTTTTAATTTGTCGTATCTTTTATAGTACTTTAATTTTTCACTTGTATTATTTTATTTTGATAACATGAAATGTTTATTATGTATTTTATATGTACACCGCATGGAACCATTTTTTGGAATTGGGGAGGTTATAAAAACTAATATTAGAATAGATTAGATTAGACTGACCCAAGCAAAAACTGCGCCACGGATACCTGTTTCTACCTGTCATACTATATAGCAGTGGTTTCCAAACCTGTCCTGGGGGACCCCCAGCCAGTCAGGTTTTCAAGATATCCCTAATGAATATGCATGAGAGAGATTTGCATACCTGTCACTTCCATTATATGCAAATCTCTCTCATGCATATTCATTAGGGATATCTTGAAAACCTGACAGGCTGGGGGTACGCCAGGACAGGTTCGGGAATCACTGCTATATAGGATAATTATGGTCTTTAGAGTCAAAAGCTGCTGAAAAATCCAACAGTAGATTTGAAGGTCATCTAGCAGGGATATGAGGACTCTCCGTTCCATAACCAGGCCCGAATCCCGATTGATACAGTTCTAACTAATCATTCAGCTGAATGCAGACTGTTTGTTCTATAGGTTTTCTTAGAAATGAGATATTAAGATTCTGGCTGTACTTTAAAGCTTGTCCTGGCCAAGGTTATTCTTTAGCAGAGGACGCCCCTTTTTTAAATGCTTTTGGTTGTTGCCTTTTAGGAGAGGAGTTCACAATTTTGTGACCCCTCCTGCGAGGCCTCTGATTGCCTGCTGCACTATCTTTGATGGGCAGAGGCCTCAAGATTTTGTCAAGACCTTCTTCTATTATTATTATTATGCAATATGTCTGTGTGAGGAGATATCAAATTTGTGCACTCCTGGATAACTGTCAGGGGACTGGGTAAGACTAGGGTTACTAGATTTTTTCTAAAAAAAAAGAGGACACATTGCCCTGCCCTGTTCCACTCCTGGTCCTGCCCACAGCCCCTCCCAATTCCACCCACAGCCCCGCCCTGTTTCACACCCTAACCCCAGCCCCACACAAACCTCATTTCTTAAGGCCGCATCTGTGCATGTGTGGATGCGATAAAATGATGTCACACTCATCCGCACATGCATAGATGCCCTCTAGAGGCGGCCCCGACCTCAATGGTTTTCAAAACCCAGACAACCTGCCGGATTTTGAAAACCCATCCGGACACCTGGGTAAATCTAGACATCTGGTAACCCTAGGTAAGACTGACCATAGGTCCTAGCAGAGATTTTTAATTTTGTTGGCAAAGTTTTCAGCAAGATCATTGCTCTTCCATTTTGACTGCGAAGGCTGGTTCTGAAGGGGAGTTGCAGTAGATTGTTTACTTTCCTGAACAGGTGCTTGGTTGAATTAGCAGCCTTAATACATTAAAATAAATATTCCTCCCAATATTCAGCTGGCAACGCTGACCGTCACTAGCAAGAGGGAGGGAGGTGGAGGAGAGAGGAGACATTGTTGGGGGGGGGGGGAGCATGAGAGGGCTTTTAGTTCCCTGGCCTGATATTCATTTAGGGCCACATAAGATAAGTGAATGAATTTAGCACAGCTTTAGAGCTATCCTAAATTTAACTACTTATCTTATGTAGGCCCCACCTGAATATTGCCGGAGATTGCATAAGCCCTGGCTCCTTCCCAGCACCTGACCCATCCCTGACCGGCCCATTTTTGGGGGGTACTGAGCAGAGCCGATATGCAATGGCACTGCTTGGCTTGGTGTTTCTGAATATTGGAGGTTGGGTGACCATAAGTAATTTAGGTGGCCAGAGCCTCTCAGGCCTGTTTAAGTCACTCTGAATATCGAGCCATTGTTTTATAACTGCTGTTAAAGCTTGGTGGTACTTTGCTACTGTTTAAGCTGTCCTCTTCCAGGCGAGATTTTCACCATCTCCTTTCCCATTTCCATCCTTCCTGTTTATGGGTCCTATGTTCTGAAGAGAACCAAAGTGAGCATTTGTGATTATTTATTTATTTAAAAAATTTCCATACCGTTTTATATCAAAACAGTTTACAAAATAAGTACAGTATATACATAAAAATGGTAAAACAAATCTGGACAAGTAGAAACAGACAGCATTAATTTTAACAACAATCAGTTTTCTAAATGAGCTCCTATCACTGCATTTCCGAATTTGGCTAACAAGGGCATTCCATAATTTTACCCCATTTTTTTAAAATACAAAGTTGACATTCAAAATTATTTAAGCAACTAGCTTTGGAGTTTATTGCATACATTTCTTATGCTGACAGTTTGGGGCTGGCTGCTGCATAACATTTGGCTGGACATTTGGCCAAAAGTTATTCACTTGGGGCCAGGAGGCATTCTGGGAGTGAGGGTCAAAAGGTACGTGAATAATGCTGATATTGCTTTACATAGAAACATAGAAATAGGCAGCAGATAAGGGTCACGGCCCATCCAGTCTGCCCACCTAATGACGTGATCCCACGTGTCGATCCCATTTGGCCTTAAAATCAGGCACGCTGCTGGCCTCAATCACCTGAAGTGGAAGACTATTCCAGCGATCAACCACCCTTTCAGTGAAAAAGAATTTCCTGGTGTCCCCGTGCAGTTTCCTGCCCCTGATTTTCCACGGATGCCCCCTTGTTGCCGTGGGACCCTTGAAAAAGAAGACATCTTCCTCCGCCTCAATGTAGGACTAAACAAATAGATATCCTAAGTTTGATGGATAACTTATTTATGTTTAGGATATTTACTCATGACACCAGCTACAAAAATTAGCCGTATTCAGAATAATACATCTACAATTCTGTCCTTGGGTAGGAATTTGTGGAGGACGCAGTTATTAAAATAACTGATGGCTTTTCAAGCCTTGGCAATCTATATATCAGGGGCAAGGCTCACTCACTCTCAGGTCAGACTCCACTCACCCAGAGGGCCGCTGAGCGACAAACCCAGGACATGGGCAAACAATGTTGAGTGTCCGGCTCCACCCCTGCCCCCCTCTTGCTGGCAGTGACTCACACTCTGTGACTAACTGAGAAACCTCCCCTCTGTTGCATCTTGCCCCCCCCTCTCATGTAACTTCCTGACATGACAGAGGGGAGGTTTCCTTGTCAGCCACAGGCAGTGTGTGAGAGTCACTGCCACCACTTCCACTGCAGGTGACCCCTTCAAAGACAGGCTTGTTAGGGGAAGGAGGGGAGGAAGATGCGGGACCATGGAGCCTAGGATGGCTTTTCTGTGTCCAGTGACCTTGGAGGCCAGGCCCGGGGCAATCTTGCCCACCAGCTGCAACCTGTTATAATTGCTCTTGCAAAAATCAGTGATAGTGTTTCCAGCTGCTGACATTGGCACTCTGTGGGGTGCTGGCATTAGAGATTGGGGCCACTACTGCCAACTATTGTGAGGGGAGTTATGGTAGGCTGCTGATTTCTTCAGCTGGTGGGGCATGGGAATTTCCACCAGCCAAGGAACTTAATTTTGTGTTTTACATTGAGCAAAGGGGGGAGTGATGGGGTGGGGGCAGAGGAGAAATGTGTCTTGTCCATCCATTCTGCCCATTGGCCCACCCAGAACTTGGTGTATGGCTATGCTACTGCTATGTCTATCTATCTATCTCTCAAGAGAAAGATAGAGTTTATATAAACATTTATTTTCCTATTTTATAATTTCACTTTTATGTATTATTTATGTAACATAAATAGAAATTGTCATGCCTACAGTTTCCTGACTCTGAATAAATTTCCTTCTGTCAAAATTAAAGGAGTCCAGATCTGCTTACCAACACAACCTAGGGCTGTTCTGTGAAAAGGAATTGCACAGATTCTGTGGCGGTGAGAGCATCGCGGCTTGTTGACAGATTTCACTTTCCTGAATTTCTGGAATGTTGTTCTTTTCGCAGATTTGATTCCTGTTTCCTTGGGAAGGCTGGCTCATAGCATGTGTGCCGTTCCTGATGTGTCATCATCAGCTCGGTATGTTCCAGCTGTAAAAGCATGACTGCTCAGTTGTGTTAGCAGGCATGAGTCTGAGCAAATACTGTACTTCCAGTTCCTCCAGAGGGATTACCGCACAACTTTACAGAGCATTGCTGCTCTTACATAAATCTTTCAAACTAAGTGCAGAGCACAAATGCCAGAGTCTTTGGGATCTGTGCCTCACTCCTTCAGGTGGTCCAAGACATGTGCGGCCAGCTTTGCAAAACTTTCCCAGGATCGGGGAGGCGGAGATGTAGGAATGCAAGAAGAGAACATGCATGCTCCATAATGCTTGAGTATCTGAATGTAAACCATTAGGCTATAAGTGGTATATAAATACAGTCAAACCTCGGTTTGCGAGTAACCCGGTTTGCGAGTGTTTTGCAAGACGAGCAAAACATTCTCGCAAAACGTGTCTCGCAAACCGAGTGTTGACTCGATTTGCGAGCACCCCCCGATAACCGGCATCGCTCCCCCCCCGCTCGCAAAGGGCCCCCTCCCGCTCGAATCGGCACCCCCCCCCCACGAGAACAGAAACCCCCCGCCCGACCAACTTTAACTAACCCCCCCCTCTTTGGCACCGGCACGCAGCCCACAAGTGCCGGTGCCGCTTGAAGATCTTCTTCCCAGTCTCTGCCAGCTTTGAGCATGCATCTCCGCATGCTCAAGCCCTTCTAATTCTCCCTCTCGCCGAGAATCTCGGCGAGAGGGAGAATTAGAAGGGCTTGAGCATGCGCAGGTTCATGCTCAAAGCCGGCAGAGACTGGGAAGAAGATTTTCAAGCGGCACCGGCACTTGTGGGCTGCGTGCCGGTGCCAAAGAGGGGGGTGAGTGCAAGTTGGTCAGGCGGGGGGTTCATGTTCTCGCGGGGGTTGCCGATTCGAGCGGGGGGGGGGGGCCTTTGAGAGCGGGGGGAGCGGTTCTCGTGCCTTAATCTCCCAGCCATAAATCCTATCCAAACACCCCCTCAATTCGAGTTTCACACAGCTTCCTCAGGAGGGGGATTGCTGCTAAGAATAGCCTTACTTTGAGGACAACTTCCAAAACACTGTCAGGAAATAAACTCAAGACATAAAATGGCTCTCAAAAAATTGGAGATTAGATACTTACTAAGGGCTCCTTTTACAAAGGTGCATTAAGGCCTTAACGCGCGGAATAGCACATGCTAAATTGCCGCTTGTGCTAGCCGCTACCGCCTCCTTTTAAGCAGGCGGTAATTTTTTGGCTAGCATGCGCTATAGCGCTCACTAATCTTGTGCACCTTAGTAAAAGAAGAAAACCAAGTGGGTCCTAATTTCTCTAAGATTTGCACACAGAATTACATATAAAATAGCGATCATAACGTTTAAAGTTCAAATTATAAATGCTCCCAGTTTCATTGATAAGCTTCTCATACCACACACTTTATCTCGTATATTAAGAGATTTTTTAACTTAGTTTGGGGTTCATTGATGTCTTCTGTACAATAGCTGCCTTGAGCTCCCGTAGTCTCTCAAGCCATTTCCTGTGAGCGATCTGCACGGGGCAGGAGCGTGGGAAGATCGCTCCTGCCCCGAAAACCCGCTAGACCATCAGGTAAGACTTAAGGGGGGGCTTACAGGGCTTAAAATAGCCCAAAAAAGGAATTTTAGTTTTAAAATCGCGAATAAGTGAATCCGTGAATACGGAGGGGGAAGTGTATTCCCACTTTTTCAAAGAAGCACTTCCTGCAGTTCCCCTTCTCTTGAATGTTTTAATGTATAGCACTATGTACATTTAGCAGCACTATAGAAATGATAAGTGTGGGGGGAAGGGGGGAGTGTGGTGCAGTGGTTAAGGCTTACAGCCTCAGTACCCTGAAGTAGAGAGTTCAAACCCACACTGTTCCCTATGATCCCAGGTAAGCCACCCAATCCCCTCATTGCCCCAGGTACATTAGACAAATCACAAGCCCACCAGGACAGATAGAAAAATGCTTGAATGCCTGAATATATTCATGTCAACCATTCTGAGCTCCAGAACAGCATAGAAAATTGAATAAGTAAGTAGTAATAGTTTGTTCACAGAGAAGGTGGCTGGGCATTTATCTCTCTCTGAAAATTTCCTATTAAACACAAATGCCCATATACCTTGCCACTGGACAGTTTAGTGAAACTCTTCCCCATAAGTGAAATCATTTGTTTATATCTAACAGGTAATAATAGCCATTAACGCTAGAGAATTTCTTTCAATAATAGAGTAATAAATGTTAAATAAACTATAAAGCATGTTCAAACAGAGACAGTATGGAAAGGTGACTTGGCCCCAGGGGTGTCACATTTCTTGAGAAATCAGAAAAAGAAACTAGATAAACCCCATATCCTGGTGTCTGACATCAATGACTGGACTCACAGTCAGGTAATTCTGGCAGTGTCTAGGAAAGTGTGTGACTGGAAGAGGCTGTCCTTTGATAAACTCGGTGAACTCAGTATCACAGCCTAGGCCATTTCTTTTCTTTTTAAAAAAATTCTTTATTGATTTTCTAAACTTCAAAAGTGCAATACACAAATATATATCTAATATAATATAATAAAAGCCTAAGCGCGCATGTGCACTCTTACCAGCATGTTCCTGTTTTCCACGCGCTGTAGGTCCCCGCAGGTAGGAGTGCGAATGCGCGCTTCCACGCATATCTCTCTCTCCCTCCCAAGGCGGATGTCGGCTTCAGGCGGCACGGAGGCTGTCGTCCGCAGCGGCTCTTGGCATCTGCAGACCGCTGTGGCTTGAGGCGGCTGTCGGCGGAGGGCAGACGCGAAGTAAGGGGTGCTGCTGGACAGGGGAAGAGACGGGGGGGGAGAAAAAGGAAGGGAGGCCTATTGCTGGACGGGGGAGCAGGAAAGAGGTGCTGCTGGACAGGGGGAGATAAAAAAAGGGAGAAGTGCTGCTGCTGGATAAGGGGAGCAGTGAAGGGGTGGTAGTGGACACAGGGAAGGTAAAAGGAAGGGAGAATGAGTGGACAGCCAAGGAAAAAGAAAAACAGAAATACAGAAAGTTGCTAAGGAGAGAGAGAAAGAAAGAAATAAAGACAGACACACACACATATATTCTAGCACCCGTTAATGTAACGGGCTATAAGACTAGTCATATAATAAGTTAATAAAAGCACATTCAACTTACAAATATGCATAACCCCCACCCAATGATTATTCAATAAAACACAGAAACATAGACTATCCCAATGACCTTACCCTATTCAGATTAAAAATATCCTCCCACCCCAGGTGGACATACTCAAAAGTCAAATTAGGACAGAAATAGCCCCCCCTTTCCTAGATGTGTACGAAAATAAACCAAAACTGACTCATAATCAAAGACCTACTATAGTGAGGTAATATATGATGTCAACGGCCCCCAAACCAGCTTAAATAAAACCCAGGCCATTTCTCACTAGAAAAGCTACTACTATTTATTATTCCTATATTATTATTTATTTATTTAATTCATTTTCTATCCTGTTCTCCCCTATAAGTTCAGAACGGGTTACAGGTTAATAACAGATGCACACAGCGCTGTACATTAAACACAGAAGAGATGGTCCCTGCCCAAAAGAGCTTACAATCTAATTATGGTTAAAGACACACTAGACAAAAATGGTAAATCAATATATGCTATTCATGTGGGGGAAAACAAAGGGAGAAGAAGTAGAGAGGGTAGGGGGCAGCAGAGGGAATGACAAACAAATGTGGTGCTTTACAAATTGGTAGTGTCAAGACTTAAAATATTTTCTCCTGTTTGTTTTAAATGTACTACTGTGTTCCCTGCTGGGGCTTTGGGAGTGGTCAGTGCGGAGGGAGGTGGGGTGAGGGGGGGCAAAGTGTTTGAGAGGAATGTTATAATTTCTTGATTTATCTATTTTTTGGTTTTTGGTTTTTTTTCTTGTCTGTTGTATGCCTTTTCATTTTCAGATCTCAGTTCATTAGCGTGGGGGTGATAGGGGGTGGGTTTTCATTCTTTGGCAGTGGGCTATCAGAGTCCAAGCCTACTGTACTGTGGTTCATGCTTTGACTATGGATCTGGGGTTGGGGATGTGCGGGTGGGTGGGTGGGCCTGTGTGCATAGTATAATGGTTCTACTTTTTTGTATTTCTTCTGTTGACTGTTCTTTGTTGGTTGGATTTTATTTCTGTAAATAAAAATTGATTACACATAGGGCTCCTTTTACTAAGGTGCGCTGACCATGCACTAAACGAAAAATACTAACGCAAGCCTTATGGAGGCGTTAGCGTTTAGTGCATGTGATATTGTAGCATGCGCTAAGTGTGCGCTAAAACCGCTAGCGCACCTTAGTAAAAGGAGCCCATAAATGTACTACTGTGTAACTTCACTGCATGCCCCTTAATCTGTACTTTTTAAAACAATTGATTCACATTTACCCGTTCTACTCCACTATGGATTATATAGACTTCTAGTATATCTCTATCTCTCGTTTCTAAAGAGCCCTAACCTCTTAATCCTTTCCTCAACGGAGAGTTCTTTTATCCTCTTAATTATTTTGGTCGCTTTTCTTTGTAGCTTTTCTAATTCTGCGACATCTTTTTTGAGATGTGATGACCAGAATTGCGCACATTTTGACTGTGGAGATCGCTGGTATAAGCATATGTGAACTGGCATTTTGCACAGACTTTAATCCTCATACAGGGTTACATAGGACACTGGGATAGGAGCAACTGTTTTATATTTAAGTGCTCACAATTAAGTACAGCTCTAGCATTATTTGGAAGGGAAACACTAGGGTGACTTCCCTATCCCTCCTGTAAAGTGCTGTCCAAAGCCAGTATTTTTATAAAATCTATGCTTCTTTCCTATCTACACGATGGTGTTCTTTTCCTCTTTTCCAAAATTTTAGCTTGTAAAACACTTGAGGGTAAATTCTATAAGAAACGCCCAAAAGTTAGGCACCTACTTAAGCACTGTTCAGCATGATTGAAATAAAAGACGTATGAGGAGAGACTGGAAGCCCTGAATATGTATACCCTATAGGAAAGGAGAGACAGGGGAGATATGATTCAGACGTTCAAATACTTAAAGGGTATTAACGTAGAACAAAATCTTTTCCAGAGAAAGGAAAATGGTAAAACCAGAGGACATAATTTGAGGTTGAGGGGTGGTAGATTCAGGGGCAATGTTAGGAAATTCTACTTTACGGAGAGGGTGGTGGATGCCTGGAATGCGCTCCCGAGAGAGGTGGTGGAGAGTAAAACTGTGACTGATTTCAAAGAAGCGTGGGATGAACACAGAAGATTTAGAATCAGAAAATAATATTAAATATTGAACTAGGCCAGTTACTGGGCAGACTTGCACGGTTTATGTGGGGGATGGGCTAGGGAGGGCTTCAGTGACTTGGAGGGTGTAAATGGGCTGGAGTAGGTTTTAACCGAGATTTTGGCAGTTGGAACCCAAGCACAGTACCAGGTAGAGCTTTGGATTCTTGCCCAGAAATAGCTAAGAAGAAAAAATAAAAAAATTTAAATTGAATCAGGTTGGGCAGACTGGATGGACCATTCGGGTCTTTATCTGCTGTCATCTACTATGTTACTATGTTAAAATTGGGTGCTGTTTAATGAATCACGCTGGAGCGGAACCTATTTTGGAGGCGCCCAAGAAATAGGCCAGCTCTAGGCACAACGAAAAGTTAGGCGCCTAGCTGAGCGCTTAAGCACGCTTAAGAGCAGCGATTCTGCAACAAGGCGCCTAACATCTAGCCACACCCACGCCTAACGTGCAAAGTGCCTATTTTTTTGAAGGCTGCCTAAATTTTTAGAGGCGCCTTGTTACAGAATCGCGCTTTCAATCAGTGCTGACTAAAAAGCTTAACTGAGCTTGTTATTCAATTTAGACAGGCGCTCTAATTTGGGGCAATGGAGGATTGAGCGACTTGCCCAGGATCACAAGGAGCAGTGCGGGATTTGGATTGGCCTCCGTGAGGACGGGATACTGGGCTAGATGGACCCATTGGTCTGACCCAGCAAGGCTATTCTTATGTTCTTAACACTTCTTTTTAATAACAGGAATCACAAAAATCCAAAATCTGGTGCAAAGCCAGTGCCTACCGTAGGCATGGATAGGACATTATTCGATAACATTGTGCCTCCTGCACTATGGGACAGATTCTGTACTTGGGTGCCTATAAAGATATGTTAGGCACCTATTTCATGTCAATCACACTTACGCACCCATTACAGAATCATATCTAAGAGATATAGGCACCCAATTTATAATAATAATTACAGTGGTGCCTCGCATAACGAACGCCTCGCACAGCGAACGCTGCGCACAACGAACTTCATGTCTTGCTTCCTACAACGAACTTCGTTTCACACAACAAAGTCGCCCGAGCTGCATCCTTCCGCGCAGGCACCGCGCTTAACTGCCCTCTCTCCGCCTGGCTCCCTGTGCAGTGGCGGACCGTCGGCTCGCAGGGGCCCGGCGCCTACTGCTGATGCATTGGGGGGGCGGAGCTACTCTCGCCGCTTCCCCGATGCTAGAAAAAAAAAAAAAATGAACAGTTAAGTCCCAGTTTTTGCCGCTGAGACTCTGCCCTCTCTCACTGTAAAATTATTGTTTATACAGTATATCATGGCTTCTAAAAAAAGCAGGAAGGTGATTTCTGTTGAAATTAAACGGGAAATAATTAGAAGGAGTGAAAGAGAAAAACAAACGACTTTGGACAGGTTTTTCATGAAACCATCGGCCAAAAAGCAGAAAATGGATGAAGATGTGCAAGATTCGGTAGACTCTACTTAGTCTGTCTTTAAATTTAAAAAATGTGTGTTGTTTTAAAAAACAATTATGTTTTTAGATGTATCTAAATAAAAATAATAGCAAAAAATTTATCTTTTTTTATGTCATCTTAGCATATTTTATGCTACAGAACGAATTATTTTTTTTAACATGTATTGTTATGGGAAAACGCGTTTCACATAACGAACTTTTCGCATAACAAACTTGCTCCTGGAACCAATTAAGTTCGTTGTGTGAGGCACCACTGTATAATAATAACTTTATTCTTCTATACCGCCATAGTCGAAAGGCTTCTAGGCGGTTCACATTCGAAGAAGGACGGACAATCCAGCGAGTTACAGGATGCCAGAAGTGAGGGTTACATAAGAAATAGGTAAAGGACAGCAAATTACATCGAGATTGGTAGAGGGAAAATATATCATTGTGCATAGATATAGGTGCCTAGATAGGCTCATAAAGGTGCTATGGGCCCTTTTTAGCGATTCTTCCATACCCATTCAATTCCTATAGGCTTTGGTGCATTGCTGAGGGAGAATTAGAGCCCTATGAAATTGAGGTGCAGTTGTTATAGATTAGTGGCTAGGGCACATGTGCGTGCAAATCCAAATGGTTGCCAATTAACTCCAATTACTGATTGTTGACATCTCGCTAATTGCACATGCATTTGCCCTGGGCACCCAAATTTATCTGGGAAAAAACATGAAAAAAAAAATACACATTCAAAAAATGAGAGGCATTATTCAGCAGCTTCTGTAAGTAGGAGGTAAGTTTTGCAACCTACATGTAACAGTCAATTAATAAGCCAAACTCCTAAAGTCTTTTTTTTTTTACATTGTTAGGGTCCTGTAAAATCATAGAGCATTAAGCACACTTGCTCTGAAGTCCTGTTTGAATTAAACAGTTACCTGACATTTGTTGTCTGACATGCAGGAGGTGCAAAATCCACTGGGACTTTTGTTTTCTAAATATACCTTTATTCCATGCAAGATCTGGAATGCTAATAATTATTAACATTTGCTATACTGCCTTTAGAATAAATAAAATAATCACTAGAAGAAAAGAACATTAATGATAACAGGAAAGCAAAAGAAGGAGCAGGAAGATGGAAAAAGAGGGGTGAAAATCTCCAATAAGAAGACAGGAATAATTTTTGGAGCACCCAAACCAAAACAAGCCCCCTTTGAATCTGTGCATTCCACAACATAATCTCTCCTCTGTGCCACCATCACACTCCCTCTCTTGAACTGGAACCTTTTTATTTTTTTAAAGTAACTCATCCTTGACAAAAGCCCATCAAAACTTTGGACAAAATCCTAGTGTGTCTCTGAACATGACAGAACCTAAATTTTCTGACTCCATTGTTATGCCATTGTAGTGAGATAGTTGACTGTGACCAAAACAGTAATGGGAATATTATGTGACCTTATTAGGATGAGTGTTAAAAATAAAACTAGAGGACCTGAATGATTTGCAGGTATGATATAGGAATTCCTTGCTCTTGATTCACCTTTTCAGCGGGATGCTATGTACTTTTCTGTCAGAGTGCATGCAGCCAGCTCAACTCAAGCTCTCTTGCATTATGTAACAAAATTAGAGGCTTGAGCTCAGTCAAAATGTACAGTATGTGGGAGCTGCAGAGGCAGTGAATCGATGGAAAAGCAAATGAAGCCAGCCAGGACAGGCCTCCAATGTGGTCATCCTGCAAAATTTTGGCACAAAACAAAAGGGTACCAGCTGGAAAAATACCTGATGGTGCGAAAAATATATGCTGGAATTAGCAAGTGGATAAAGCTGTTATTTAATCCCTAAACCTTTCTTGGCTTGTAAAATCTCCCCAACAATAATAGTATGAGGTCAATTTGCATATGGCAGGTCTCCAGTGTACGCAAATTTCTCTTGAGCACATTTTGCGACCTTAGAATTACATGGTTCTAACTGAGAAAACATCGCAATGCTGTTGGCTCGCAGTTAAAACCTTGTAATCCCATGCATAGACTAATTTCTGTACATAGAACCATGTAATTTCTTATGAAAAGAAGGAACGGTTAAGTTGCAATAAATCCTCATGAGTGTTGTAACATCTACATGTCAGATAGAACCCGGAAGTTAAAAATACAGAAAATTGTCACTTAGAACCCTGTAATTCTAAGGTCACGATTTTGCTGTAGGGATGGGCTGACATTTGTGAAGATAATAGAGAGAGATATCCCATGTCATTAACAAATATAAACAAGCAGAAAAAAACATTTTCTGTGTGTGTGTGTTGGGGGGGTGGGGGTGGTTGTTTGCAGATAATTGTACACACTATTTGGAAAGAGGGCACATGGTTTCAAGAGTGTGGTGTGCTGTTTCCCAATAGTGGAGTTGTCATGAATGCTACCATGTTTTGTCTTTGTGTTTGAGGTGATTTTATGTGATTTTGTGTACTTTTATTATGAATGTATTTCTATAAACCAGCCTTGAATTGTAGATAGGCAACATAAAAATTTTAAAAAATAGATAGTGCATGGATGTGCGCACTAATGGGAAAGATTGTACACTATGTGAAATTGTAGGGCTTCTTTCTGAACAGTACACCCTATTATCAGAGAACAACTTTTCTCCTGAGTGCTTTGATTGTAAATACAGAAAGGTGGGATATCATATCCCATCTGTGGTGACGAAATGGCCCCCAAATACAACGAAGCTTCCTATAAACGACACAAAACAAAGGTTTTTCAGCTGCCCACCCCTCATTTTCTGGGGGTATCCTGAAAACCTGATTGGCTGTGCAGGATCACAAGGACAGGTTTGGGCTAGAGGTTGAACTGATTTTTTTTTTCCCCATTGTTTTTACCCTTCTCTAGTTATGGGGCCCCAGAAGGATCTGCAGACAACAGTCCAGGTACAACACAGACTGCTAAAGGAGGTGACCTATCAAATGGGCACAGGACAAACACTCGCCGATAATTGCGCACTGACATTTGCGCACGAGAAATGCGCGCACTGAATGGGAGGTCTGCCCTGAAAGGATACTATTTTGTCTTTTTTGAGGGTTATGAAGTGACACTCTTTTTAAGGGAGGACACCCTCCACTACACTTAAAAGATTCACTTCCTATCGAGTGATTTCCCTATGAGGAAAGGCTAAAGCAGCCAGGGCTCTTCAGCCTGGAGAAGAGATGGCTCAGGGGAGATTTGATAGAGGTCTATAAAATGCTGAGTGGAGTAGAACAAGTAGATGTGAATCGCTTGCTTACTCTTTCCAAAAATACCAGGACCAGGGGGGCATGCAATGAAGCTACTAAGTAATAGATTTAAAACAGACCAGAGAAAATATTTCTTCACATAATGTGTAATTAAACTCTGGAATTTGTTGCCAGAGAATGTGGTGAAATCATTTAGCTTAACAGGGTTTAAAAAACTGTTTGGCTAATTTCCTAAAAGAGAAGTCCATAGGCCATTATTGAGATGACTTCAGATAATCCACTGCTTATTCCTAGGATAAGCAGCATAAAATGTTTTTTACCACTTGGGATCTAGCTAGGTACTTGGAACCTGGGTTGGCCACTGTTGGATACAGGATACTGGGCTTGATGGACCTTTGGATACTGGGCTTGATGGCAATTCTTATGTTCTTATGCACTACGCCCTAGTCCACAACATGAGTATCTAATTTTTATCATGCACAACTCCAAAGGGGGATATGGCCGTGAGAGGGGCATTAGCGGATCAGGAGCATTCCCAAAATATAGGCATAGTATTATAGAGTATCTTCATTGCCATGCCTAACTGCCTTTAGTTGGATGCAAACATTCAAACCAGCCTTTGGCAGATGTAAATGTCTGCACCCCAAGTTAGGCGTGAAATGCCCACTAAGCTAGTGTTTTATGAAGGCCATTCCCTTTATAGAATAATATCTTAGCACAAACCGTGCCGAGCTCTATGATTGTGGAGAAAGTGTGGTATACAAACCTAAGGTTTAGTTTAGATTATCTGCCGAAATCTCCCAGGATAAAAAGTGTGGTGCAGTGGTTAAAGCGAGAAAACAAAACAGAAACTGCAGACAATAGTAGAAGATGCAGGCTATCTTTATTCACTTTCTTGTTGTGCATAGAAAAACCACCATTCTGCAAACCAAAGGACCCGACACGGTCCGTGTTTCGAACAACGCGTCTTCTTCAGGGGTCCCTAAGTAGTGATGGTTTTGAGGAAGGCCGCAAATAAACATAAACCTGGTATGAAAAAATCCAAGGGGTCTGTACACGACTTAGGGACCCCTGAAGAAGACGTGTTGTTCGAAAGATGGACTATGTCGAGTCCTTTGGTTTGCAAAAAGATGAGTTTTCTATGCACAACAAGAATAAAGATAGACTGCATCTTGTCTGCAGTTTCTGTTTTGTTTTCTCATTGATTGTATTTTACTGCAGTGATTAAAGCTACAGTCTCAAGTTGTGGGTTCAAATCCATGCTGCTCCTTGTGACCTTGGTCAAGTCACTTAGGCCCGAATTCTGTAACCGGCGCCTAATGTTAGGCACCTATTATGGAGGCACCCATCTAGATATAAGCTATGGTATTAGTTTGTAGATATGATTTCTGATGATTGTGTGTCTTTTATTATGGTTTTACAAAATTATGTATGTAAATTATGTAAACCGTTTAGTTTTAAACGGTATAGAAAATTTTAAAATAATAAATAATAGGTGCCTATCTAAGTTGAATAAAACGCTTTTTAATCAGCAATAATTGAAACTTAGGCACCTCTAAAAATTTAGGCGGCCTTCAAAAAATAGGTACTATGCATGTTAGGCATGGGCATGGCTTTGTGTTAGGCGCGTTGTTACAGAATCGCCACTCTTAAAGCGTGCTTAAGCACTCGCATGGGCACCTAACTTTTAGTCGTGCCTAGAGCTGGCCTATTTATTGGGCACCTCCAAAACAGGTGCCCAAATAGGTGCAGCTCAGCGCAATTCACTAAACAGCACCCAATTTTACTTGAATCACGCTGAATGGTGCCTACGTCAGCATCAAACTTTTGGGCGCTTCTTATTGAATTTGCCCGTTAATCTTCCCATTGCCCCAGGTACATTAGCCAGACTGGGACAGACAGGGAAAAATGCTTGCATATCTGAATAAATTCATGTAAACCAGTGATCTCAAACTCGAACCCTTTGCAGGGCTACATTTTGGATTTGTAGGTACTTGGAGGGCCTCAGTAAAAATAGTTAATGTCTTATTAAAGAAATGACAATTTTGCATGAGGTAAAACTCTTTATAGTTTATAAATCTTTCCTTTTGGCTAAGTCTTAATAATAATATTGTCATTTACAGCTAAAGAGATATATGATCAAGAAACTGTTTTATTTTACTTTTGCGATACCCCATACCGAGGGCCTCAAAATAGTACCTGGCGGGCCGCATGTGGCCCACGGGCCGTGAGTTTGAGACCACTGATGTAAACTGTTCTGAGCTTCCATGGGAGAAAGGTATAGAAAATTAAATAAATATACAGGGCCTTTTATACTCATAGCTGTCTACAAAATCCTGAAAGAATGTACCCACCACCCGCATGCTTAGCCCATCTTTCATTGCATCATCATGTTAGCCAGCATACAGGAGCAAGTCCAGAATTTTCCTCATTTTGAACATAGAAGAGAGTTTGGGGGCCCGGCTACATGATGTTGGGCCAGCTTTGTTCTGAGTGTGTGACCTGCCAGTAAAAAAATAAACAGAACAGAACTGGTGGATATTACTGGTATCCTTGGCATACCTTGCCCTTCTTTTTCAAAGGGTACAGAACTGGTTTTGGTGGGGGAGGGCCGCATATATAGGCTTCTTTAAAAGCCTATTCTCAAGGAATTTATCTGGGCATATTGGCCTGTTGAAAATGTGCATTTTTATAATGACTTAAAAGAATGCTTGAAGGTTCAGAATTTATGCACTTTTAGTCATACTAACAGGGACATGTTGGGGGGGGGGGTAAGGGTGAATATAGGCTAAAGCAATGGCTCTTCAACCTGTCCTGGGGGACCCCCAGCCAGTAGGATTTTCAAGACGTCCCTAATGAATATGCATGAGGTAGATTTGCATGCCTGTCATTTCTATTATATGCAAATCTGCCTCATGCATATTCATTAGGGACGTCTTGAAAATCCTACTGGCTGGGGGTCCCCCCAGGACAGATTTAAGAACCACTGGGCTAGAGGAATAAAATCCTGCATAGAATTGATTTTAAATCTATGCGCACACTTTTTCCAGTATTCACACATCTGGTTGTTTCTCTTTGAAAACTGCATACAAGGCCCAGAGGAACAAAAGTACTCAAATACTTTGCTCTAAGAGGGCCCAGCTAAAGGATGGGTGAGAGATGTCATGGCTTAATTATTGGTTAGTGTTCACCACTAACAAATTCTAGGCTTTATCACTGTTTATGTAAACCATGTGGAACATGCCTTTCTTGCCAGGCCATTGGTGTGTATGAATCATCACTTTTTGGCAGGAAAGCCTTTAACATACAGTACCAGGCCCCATGATGTCCTTAGCAAGCCATACTTGTCCCTGCTGACCTCTAGTGGCTGATATGGAGGAGAACACCTTTCTAATGTTGCAGTAAACATACCTAAGCACAGTGGCATTATGCAGCATTTGCCTTGTCTGTCTGGTTATTTCTACAATGAATTGATTGAGAATATCTGTGTTTAGACTCTAGCCTAAGTTTAATATTCAAATCAATCCTATAGAACTGCCTAGGCAGTCTGTTGCTTTTCTCACAATATTCGCAACAAATCTGCATGAGGTGAATTTACCCGCTCTGTTTCCATTTTATACAGATTTATCACCTGTGTTTCATTGTGGATGTCTTGAAAATCTAATACTGCAGGACCACTTTGAGCAACACTAAGATATTCTTAATCATGTTTCTTAACCACTGATATGATTTTCCAGGCTGTGTGGCAACCTGCCCTATTTTGACAGAATGGTCTCAGAACCCTTGTCAGAGATTGAGGTAAAACACTTCCAGCTGTGAAGCAGACATTAAAAACATTTTTTGCATCACAGGTCCTACAAGTAAATACTATATCTTTAGCATGCACAAAAAGTTTTATCATTAAGGACACTTTAAATAAGAATACAGCTTCCGGCGATATGAGTTATCTTAGAGTTCTAGTTTGGATTTGTAGATATGACCCTTTAATTCACCTGTTCTGAGTTCCAAGGTCAAATATCTGCTGTAATTTTCCTGGTATTTTTTTTTCATGTGGTAGTTTCCTAGACTATTTGTCTCATCTGGGTTTCAGCTTTATGCTCCCCTCTCAGTCCACCTTTAGACTGCTTTCCCTACTTGCTCTTCTAGTCAGCATATGGCTCCAGAAAAAGGAGGACAGATTAAGATATCCAGGTTTTACTTCCATTGCTTTCACTGGAAGTAAAACCTGGATGTCTCAATCCGTCCTCCTTTATCTTCTAACACTTAAGTGTGGCCCTTGTCTATAAGCTCTCTTCTTAAAATACAGCCATACTGAACCATGACAGGCTTCTTGTTTGTCAACTCTCTTGTTGAAGGTATTCTTCAGCTGTATTCCTACCATTTGTTGTTTGTGGTGGTAATATCACCCGATTTCCCTTAATGAACAGGATATGCCAGCACACTTGGGTCCATAGCAGCAAGCCACTGAGGCTGTCA
Organism: Geotrypetes seraphini; assembly: GCF_902459505.1. NCBI lineage: Eukaryota > Metazoa > Chordata > Amphibia > Gymnophiona > Dermophiidae > Geotrypetes > Geotrypetes seraphini. The sequence continues at coordinate 344,519,858 of NC_047086.1, read as the reverse complement.
ACATTTGTAATAGTTACTGTAGTGCACAAATACATGTGAAAACCAGTAAAGGCAGGAAGGGCTGCCAGTTACACAGATCTGTGGCAAATAACATGACATGGACAGTATGGGTAGCACAGGAATGCCTTCAAACCCATTCACCTTTCAGCCAGGCTTCCAGGAAAGAAAGCACCTTACATTAGAATTTCCTATTCCACCTAACGTATTCCCTTCCCCCTCGATGAAAGTCTGTTTTGACTGCCGCTCTCTTCCCTCTGACTCATTTTCTTTTTAACATGAATCATTGTGTTACTATAACCTAAGGATTACGATGCAGAAACAGAATGATCCCAAAGAGCTGAGTGATCTGGAAGGAAGCCAAGGAAGTGCAAGTTCACAGTTGTTGACAACAGGCCAGCTCCTTGGGTGTGATTGGCTCTTGTGTACCCCCAATTATCAGATCATCATTTTGTTCCTGTTATTCAATCTTCTTGACCCCCTGCATGTTGAAGGAGAGATAACAGAGATGGCACCAAAGACAGATCTGATATTTGTAGTGCTCATTTGGGGGGGGGGGGGGGAGGAATGAGCATTTCCACGGAATTGGCATCTGAGGCAGTAGAAGGTTGCTTTTGTGGAAACCAAACATTTATTTTCTGAGCAGATTCAGCAGCAGCACAGATAGGAATAATTGCTTGGCAATGTGTCTCATGAAGGGTGACCAGTAGCAGCCAGATAATTTCATTTTTCATGCCCAGTAAAGCCCATCAGCGGTTTCTGAAGAGCTTGTCACTTAGGATGCCCTGTTGCTACTGGTTTGGATTGACTGATATCGGTCAAATGTTGCAAATGGCATTTGTACTGATCCCACTTGGAATATGCATTTGGATGAATTATGTTTTTGGTGGGGGGAGGGTGCAATTAGAACATTTTCATGTTATGTAATTTTAATGTCTTCAATGAGAATGTTCCTTTTCCTTTTTCATTATGTCATCACAGGATCGATGCTGTCAATTATAGTTAGCACACAGTAAATGATGTCAGAAAAAGACCCTCATGGTCCCATCCAATCTGCCCAAGAAGTTGCCCAGAGCCTCATCTACCACTCTGTGTAGGCCCAGGTCACCCATGCCAAACACAGAGGCAGCCAAACATGATGGGGATGAAACTTGGTGTATTGTTGACAGTACTCAACTTACCAGTCAAGATGCCTTCACTCCCTCCTAAGATGCACAGTTCCCCAACTCACACAGATCGTACAAGTCTATCTGGCACCAGCCTCTGTCCTGCATGCTGGATTTGGCCACTCATCATTGTCTGTCACCATTTCCAGCACAGGCCATGGAAACCTGTCCGGCATTAGCCTCAGCTCCCACAGTTCTTGCCCAAGATAACATCTCCAAAGCCATGTTGCATTTCCATCTTTTTTCTATTTAAGTATCCCTTATGTCTATCCCACGCATTTTTGAATTTGTTTGCAGTCTTAGATTTTATTACCTTGCTCGGAAGTACTGATTTACTGTGTGTTGCAGTCAATTATAACTGCACACACACTATTGAAAGAAGGCTCTCTGTTTGCAAAGAGTGCACTCAGTTCACAGAGGACCATATTCATTATGGGCTCCTTTTACAAAGCCGCGTTAGTGGCTTTATCGCATGCACATTTTTAGCGCGCACTAACCCCAACGCTAGCCGAAAACTACTGCTTGCTCAAGAGGAGGCGGTAGCAGCTAGCGCGGACGGCAAATTAGCACATTAAACCGCTAACGCGGATTCATAAAAGGAACCCTAAATAGCGCTCAGAAATCAGTGCCAGAAAAAAATCATCACTAAGCGCTATTCTATAAAGAAGCGTGCACAGCGCCAAATTCTGCAACCAAATTTGGATGCTAGCATGTACGACAATTGAAATGTGGTGTAAATGCCAGCACCTAACTCATATTCATCAATAATACATAAAACTAGCCTTAGTATTAATATCAAAATAATCTTATTTTGACAATTGCCTTAATTGTTCGAGCAACACAGAAAGAAGGAAGAGAGTGAATAATTATGTTGTAAAAATGGACGTGAAAACATGGATTACCGAGCCCTGATGCAGATCTAACGGAACATACATGTTGGCTGCGGGTATAAGTTTTTAAAGAAAAATTTCAAGTCTTAAATTTGGAAGATATCTCCAAAAGATAAGTGATTTCAAATGCTATATGAATAGAAATATATATATATATATATATATATTTTTTTTAATAAAGGAGAAAAAATTGAGATGAAAATTTGGCATGTGAACATGCTTAGCAATGAAAACTCCAGACAGAAAAAAATATATGGTCAAGGCTTCTGAAGCCTAAAAAAGGAAATAGGATAATTTTGAGATTGTAAAGGGAAAATAAAACAATTTTGATAGTAATACTAAAGCTGGATTTTTTGTATTATTTATGCATATGATTTACCCACCCACCCCCTTTTACAAAACTGTAGCATGGGTTTTAGCACCTACCATGATGGTAACAGCTCTGACACTCAAAGGAATTCTATGGGTATTGGAGCTAAAAACCGCGCTATGGTTTTGTAAAAAAAAAAAAAAAAAAAGGGGGGGTATGGGGTTAACTAGCTAAAAGAGATAGTGATCATATTTAAGGGATTTATCAGCAGATGTGTGACCAGTGCTGTTCTGTAACACTGTGTGCATTTTATTAAGCACTAACGTGTACTTACTACAGCTTATAGACATCGCAAAACGTGCCGAGGCGTGTCATGCCCTCAATTTGCCCTAAAAAACAATTTTCATTTTCTGGGAAGGGGACATGTTTGAAAGTGGAGAGGGCCATAACTGCGCTAATCAGTTAGCATGTGGGCATTTGCACGCGTTAACTGATTAGTAGAGGGTTAGAGCATGAGCCCTGTCAACAAAATGGGTGATGGTAAGGGCTCATACGGTAATATTTTTAATGGCCATGTGCTAATTGCACAATTAGCACATGGCCATTAATTCTGGAACTAGGAAAATCAGCCATGGCAGAAGTAGCCTTGGCATTCAGAAAAAGACCCACAGTTAGGTCACACTAAGACCACTTTTTCCAGGGCTTTAGTAAACTGACCCCTATGAGATGTAGGTGCTCAGTATTATAGAACAGTATGCAGGCAGATACGTGCACAAATCCAAATCAGTGCCACATAACATCAATAACTGATTGTCAATCAATTGATAACTAATTTGTGCATGCACCTTGGATCCACACCAAAAATGAGTGCCCAATTTGGGTATCATATATAGAATCCAGGGTTAAAAGTACATTATTTGGTAACTGCACAGTTTTCATTAATAGAGCACCCTGGTTCTAATTCTATATATGGTAGGCAGTGGCACCGTGCCGATTTCCACATAGAACATAATCATTTTTAATTGTCTTTTATTGGCATTTTCAATTTTCACGCCATTTAAACCAATTAAAATATTTGATTTTTGTGTAGAAATTGGCTAGGCGCCATTTCTAGAATCAGGGACCCTGGGTCTAAACCGAGCCCACTCTATCAAAAGTTTTTCTGCTTGCTTCTGTTTGCCAACGGTATTGTTTCAAAGGGATGTGTACATACTGAGTGTGTGGATGGAAAAGTCTTGCTAGTTTTTTGAACCTTGAAAGAAGGAAGGGCCCTTCCAGAAATGTGGGCATCATGGACCATCCTTTATTGCAACATTGTTAAAGACTGGGTCGACAGGTTGCACAATGCATTTTTACCAGCTTGGGTCTGAAGCGGGCACAGGAAGTGGCCTGCACTGAGATCCCGAGTTCACCGAGGTCACCAAAAGGTCCATCACTTCCAGTAAACCCTTTAGCGCTCTGCCAGCATTTGCCACACTGACATTGCAGCCACTGATGTCAGACGTCTGTTGTTGTTTTCTGATTTCTCAAGAAATGTCACACCTTTGAGGCCAAGTCACGTTTCCCCACTGTGGTTAAAACACCGCTTTCTTTTTTTAAAACCTGCCCCCTTTTGTTGAAAGTGTTGCTAATTTACTCACGAGAGGAAGTCCTTGGAATGGGGGGGCGGAGCCTGAGCGAAAAAGTTGCATTCAGTACTGTATGTGCTCAGCAATTATGATGGTTACGTAGCTGTTGAGCCTGTCAGGCTATAAAACTGCCTTTGGCTCGTGAGAGGAGCAGATTACTCTTGTGGAAAGAAGCCTTCCGGGAGCTAGAAGCCTGAAGGGACCTTTAAGCCAGAGGGCTGAGGTAGGTCAGCTCAAGCCCTGCTTCTCTTCTTGGTTGCAATGCCCTTAACCCGGCGCCTGTACTTGGATGAAACCATGGGCTCTGTTCGGAGCAAGCGTATGTGATTTCTCGAGAGGCGTTAGATCGAAGTCAGGAGCCGCTTTGTTTTGCTTAGGGAGGTGACGTGGAGATTTCCCAGCTTCCGATGGGCGTTTGGAAGCCCATCTATCAGTTCCTGGGAGGGATCATGGACGGGGTATGCTCTGGATCTAGGGGGGGGAGGGGCTCTATATAGTCTTTTCTTGGCACCGGTCCACCTGTCGGCGCTGTCGTGCAGTGTGGGATGCTGCTGGCCACCGCATTTCTAAGGCCCGGCGGCTGAAAGAGGGTACAATTGCGAAGCGAAGGCACGTTCTAGCGCTGACTTCGTCTCGCTGGCGCGGGATCCTTTCAGCGCTCGAGATGGAATGTGTGGACGTAGTTTCGGACGCTTAATCCGAGCGTGACGCCTGCTGGAATGCGTTTATAGGGAAGCACGTGGGATGCATAAAGCACATGCTGGAAAAAAAACTGATTTTCTGTGCTAGAGTTGGCTTGAGAAATGTTCCTGAAAATGTGCCCGCTTTTTGTTGAAGTGTGTAGATTATTTCGGGGCAAAAATAATTACAGTAATTGTATCTGTGGAGAAAGATGCGGGGAATCACTTGGATACACAGTTTGCATGCATCTGAGTGGCTACTGAAGCTTCTTAGCGCTGATGATAGACTTATGTACGTAGATTTGTATTTCTGCATAACTGGTGCAAGCCTTATAATTCTCAAAACGGGGTGGAGAAGGATATCGAAAAAAAGTATTTATTTATAACCCCACAGTCAAGAACAAAAGAAAAACTAAACTACTTATTACAATTTGTAAATATGAAACAATTTGTAAAAAAAAATGCATGAAAAAGTTATGTGCTCAGATCAGTGACCACGTGACTATTTCAGCATGGAAATATGAAGCCATTTTGGAGATATGTAAACTTTGTAATTGAGATTTATTTGACGTGTTTTTTTGGACATGATTGTTTGAAGAAGCACTTTTGGGACATAAATAGGATACACCAGTGGTGCAGTACAGTCCTCTGGACTGAGATAAGTGAGGGGTGGCATTATAGTAATAACTAGGTGGTCATTCACAAATGTTTGTGTTTTGATAGATGTGATGATTAGAGACTGCTCCCTTCCCCCACCATGAATACTTTTTTTTTGTTGTTGTTATTTTGACTTTGATCACCCCTCCTTGATTTCCTAAATGCAAAAAGGATCTTCCTTTTCCCTTTTTTTTTTTTTGGAGGGAGGATAGTTTTTCAAATATTTTGTTGTGCCAGGAGGCAATGGCTTCCACGTGCCCTCTTTCCTCAGGCGCTTGAAGTAGAACAGTTCCCGATGCTCTTTGAGCCCAGGGCGTGCTAATATGTCGATTTCTGAGTCAGTGGTTCAACTTCAGTGTATCCATATGGTTTTCTAAGTGCTAGCAAAATTTTTCAGAGGAGAAAGCTAGCTAGTTGTGTAGTACCGTGTTTACAGAATAAACAAAGAGAGTTGCTACCTGTTTCCCCTGTGATACTCTGACATTCCCTAAAACTTCCTGGCAGAGGTGTGCTGCTACCTAACACCAGATGTTAACACTTACCTTTAGAGCAGTGGTCTCAAACTCAGACCCTATGCAGGGCCACATTTTGGATTTGTAGGTACTTGGAGGGCCTCAGAAAAAAAATAGTTAGTGTCTTATTAAAGAAGTGACAATTTTGCATGAGGTAAAACTCTTTTAGTTTATAAATCTTTCCTTTTGGCTAAGTCTTAATATTGTAATTTATAGCTAAAGAGACATGTGATCAAGAAACTGTTTTATTTTACTTTTGTGATTATGATAAACATACCGAGGGCCTCAAAATAGTACCTGGCGGGCCGCAAGTTTGAGACCACTGCTTTTTAGAGTATCCTGTTGGAGTCTCTATAGCAGTGGTTCCCAAACCTGTCCTGGGGGACCCCCAGCCAGTCAGGTTTTCAAGATATCCCTAATGAATATGCATGAGAGAGATTTGCATACCTGTCACTTCCATTATATGCAAATCTCTCTCATGCATATTCATTAGGGATATCTTGAAAACCTGACTGGCTGGGGGTCCCCCAGGAACCACTGCTCTATAGGTTATGATTCCTTTTAAACTACTTACCATCCCCCCTTTTAATAAACTGCAATAGTGGTTATTAGCGCAGGGAGCCGTGCTGAATGTTCTGTGCTGCTCCCGACGCTCACAGGAACTCGGTGGTCCTTTTATTAAGGTGCGCTAACCGAGTTAGCGCGCGCTAAATGCTAAAATGCCCTTAGAATATAATGGATGCCTTAGCATTTAGCGCGGGCTAAATCGATTAGCGCGTCTTAATTAAAGGACCCTTGTGAGCATCGGGAGCAGCGCGAAGCATTCAGCGCTAATAACCACTATCACAGTTTAGTAAAAGGAGGGGTTAATTAGCAATATTTTTTTTTGTAGCAGGGCTAACTACAACCTAACAGCTTTGCGAGGCATTCACTTGGGGAGGGGAGGGGAGCGGGGGAGGCACCTAACTTGCTCCTTGCATAATCCTGCCTCTTTCCTCCTGCCAGCAGAAGGGTATTTCATAACGGTTCTGCCTCCTGGTGGCTGGCTTCTCTGGTGGGTTGAATGGCTGATGTTAGCAGGCTGGCAAAATAAAAAGACGTTACCTGAAGTACTGATCTATTCTTGCCATTGGGAGAGAGGGAGAACATTACTTATTAGGGAAGGTGGGGGAGAAGAGATGGAGTCAAAACTTGGTGGGCAATATCCCCTTCCTCCCACTGTAACATGGGCCTGTGAATTTTCCGGACCTCACCGGATTCTTCAGACAAATAGTCTGACCGCATACAGTTTTTCTGGGTAGATTTTTGCCTCCCTCCTGATTTTTTTTTTTGTTGGTATCCTCACATGCTTTTGATTCAACACCTTTTTTGAGTATGAGGAGGTTTTAAGATGTGCTGCACCTGTACACGTCTGACGCAGAATCCAAACTAGCCATCAGGCCTAGAAACGTTGAGCTAAGCTTTCTTTCAAATCACTTTTAAATGTTCCCAAAACAGATTTGTTCAGACACTCCAGTGCTTGCTTCACCTTGAATTGTTACCATTTCAAACCAGGGGTGGGCAACTCTGGTCCTCGAGGGCCGGAATCCAGTCGGGTTTTCAGGATTTCCTCAATGAATATGCATTGAAAGCAGTGCATGCAGATAGATCTCATGCATATTCATTGGGGAAATCCTGAAAACCCGACTGGATTCCGGCCCTCGAGGACCGGAGTTGCTCATGTCTGATTTGAACTCTTTTTTTTCCCAACAATTAATTTTTGGTTCTGCCTCCTGCAAACCATTCATTTAATACCATAAATCAGTGTTTCTCAACTCAGTTCTGGAGTACCCCTTTGCCAGTCAGGTTTCAGGAAATCCACAATGAATATGCGGAAACTTGATGTGCATACACTGCCTCCATTGTATGCAAATTTCTTTCATGCATATTTATTATGGATATCCTGAAAACCTGACTAGCAAGGGGATACTCCAGGCTGAGCTGAGAAACACTGCCATAAATGACCCAGTTTTGGATAAACTGATTTTGCTGAATTTCTTTGTATGCAATGATGCATGTTGGTTGGTTGTAACAATTCATGTGGGCCTTAATCAGCACGGGTGTGTGAAATGATCATTTTGATTTCCTGCTCGGTTCAAATCCAGAACATACAATGTTGACAAGCCTAGAAGCGTAAAATAAGAATTTACATATCTAAATTGGCCCTTACATGCTCAATGTGAAATTTGAATCTTCTAAAAATGTACCACCTGCAAGCCTGAAAGAGCAGAATACACTCAGGTATAGGTGTTTTTCTGTCCCCAGATAGCTTACAACGTAAGTTTGTACCCGAGGGCTATGTGACTTGCCCAAGATCAAAAGGAGCTGCAGTGAGATTTGAACAGGGCTATTCCTCCGTTCCAAAAGCTTGATTGGCATGTTTTTTTCCACCCCTTTCTCCAGACCATACGTGAAGGCTTGCACTTCAGACCCTGGCCAGTAAGAGCACTCTGGGCATGATTCTATAAATGGCACCTAGCTGCTGGGCACCGCTTGGCTTGTCAATCAATCACTAGATGCCGTTTGTAGAATTGCACCTTGTGGCACTTAACTCAGCCCGGCATGCTAGGCCAGGGATTTTTGGACTAATTTACTGGCACCTAACATAGATGCCTACTGGTGTCTAAGGCAATCCATGGCCAAACTCCACCCTTATTTTTTGGGTAGGCATGGATAGCGCTATTTTCAGATTTCATTTTGAATATTGGCAGCGTCCATGTGTTTTGCCAGCAAGTTTATTTTTTGCTTTGTGATTCTTAAGACTCCTGAGGCAGGCCTGTTGGTCGAAACATGTAGGTGTCGAGTCACTGAATCATTGATTGTACCATGATGATGTTGGAAGAATAAAGATTTCTACATCTACAGATTAGCCTGTGGACACTTTTTTAGTGCACATCTTTCTTCCTTGGACAATTCCACTTTTTTGTTTTGTGGTCAATTACCATGTCATTTAACCTATTAAAATTCAATTAAGTTGCACATGAATTTGGTTCATAGACAATGGTGTGAAAGACAAAGGCGCGCCCAGACAATTGAGTGCAGCGCGGAGGTGCGCGCCGCTCAAAATTACTGTTTTAAGGGGCTCCGACGGGGGGTTTTGTTGGGGAACCCCCCACTTTACTTAATAGACATCGCGCCGGCGTTATGGGTGGTTTGGGGGGTTGTAATCCTCCACATTTTACTGTAAACTTAACTTTTTCCCTAAAAACAGGGAAAAAGTGAAGTTTTCAGTAAAATGTGGGGGGTTACAACCCCCCACAACGCCCCCACAACGCAGCGCAATGTCTATTAAGTAAAGTGGGGGGGTTCCCCCACCACACCCCCCATCAGAGCCCTAAAAACATTAATTTTGAGCAGCACGCGCCTCCGTGCTGCGCTCAATTGTCTGGGCGCGCCTTTGTCCCGGCGCGCTTTTGACCATGAATTTTACCCCCCTTTGACAAAACTGCGCAAGAGGTTTTTAGCGCCAGCCAGTGCGCTGAATGCTCTGCGGTGCTCTGATGCTCAAAGGAACTCTTAGACCATCGGAGCAGCACAGAGCATTCAGCGCACTGGCCGGCGCTAAAAACCTCTTGTGTGGTTTTGTAAAAGGAGGAGGGGTTAGATGTCGCTAGGCCTCTGTGATTAGGGCACATAGCAATGCCTAACATAGGTGCCATTTATAAAATCAGGCTCTGTGTGTCATAGTTCTTTAAAAATGAGCCTCGATATGTACTTTACCTCTTATATTTTATTTCTTTATTTAAAAACATATACCCTGCTTTATACCTAAGTGGTTAACCAGGCCTCTTGAGGTTTCATTTGAGCTGAAAAAAAAAAAAAAAAAGATGCAGCGACTGCAGATTCCTAATCTGGTCCTATTTACAGAGTATTTTTCCTTATAAAACGTGCCAGTTCTCAGCCTTAGCTCTAGGGATTTCCACATTCTTAGAGTCACAGGTTGCCAGTGGCAGGTGAGAGAAACCCTGCATTCATCAGCGGTGAGAAATCACTCATTCCTGGCTCATAGTCAGCAGAGGGAGGGAAGTGGCTCTTTTGTTCTCAGAGCCAGAAACAGGGCATTACCCAAAACAAGTAACTAGTAATAGAAAATGCAGATATGGGGGGGGGGGGGGTGTATGCCAGCTCTCTGTGGTATCTGGATGTCACAGGATCTGGTGGCACGGTAGGGGAAGAGAAGTGGAAAAACCAGAAACAGCAGAGGTGAAATCAGCAGAGTGCCAAGCTGATCTAGAGCGAAAAGTGCCGACACTGGCCTTTGACCTGACAAACCAATGTAATTTGATGCAATACACTATGGGATACACTTATCAGAGAGAGAGAGCGAGAGAAAATACACTAGGGTAGAAGTTACAAGTTCAGGACTACTACTACTATTAATTATTTCTATAGTGCTACCAGACGCCCACAGCGCTGCAGGGTCACAAAGAATAAGAAAACAGTCCCTGTTCGAAAGAGCTTGCACTCTAAACAGGCGAGTCAGACAAACAGGATGTCATGGATACAGTCAAGGGGAACGGTCAATCAGGGGGCTTATAAATCACTTTCCTTATGCAGCAGAGCAAGTTGTGCCTAGCCAAAGGGTCTCTCTGAAGCAGTGCTTATTCTGACTGTACTAGATAGAAAGAGAAATATGCAGTTTGATGTAATCAAAGGAAGCACTAATTAGAATTTCTCTCATATTCAGCAGTATAAGTAACAGAGGACCAGGCCATCATGGCCAGACCAGTATTACAAACCAGCTCCAGGATGTAGGATTTCCCTAACCTGATTGGCTCTTTCTTATCACATGGTTCCATCAATCACTCTAGGCTGTCCACAGCTAAAAGATTCTAGCCTTGGCTAAAAGCTATTCATATCTTACTCAAGGTTTACAATAACCGGCCAAATGTTTCTTATTGCTTTCCTCCTTGTAAATTTGATGTGGTTGAATGAAATCAAGTCACAAAAATAATCTTGTGGCTCCTGCTCTACTGCACATGGCATTAACACTGAAAGGGGCGTGGCCACATGGGGACCGTGGGGGTTCGAGCCCCCCTCCAGAGCCCTCTGTTACCTTGCTGATGGGGATGCCAAGCCCTGCCAACCAAATGACTGCAGTGCTGTTGTTCTCCGCTGCTTCCTTTCTTCTGTAAGCATGCAAAATCATTTTGAATATCAGGCCCTAAGCTTCTGCCAGAGAGGAGGGTTAAGTGATTTGCCCCAGACCATAGGCGGTGGGATTTGAACCAGGCTGCCCTCAGTTTCAGCCCATTGCTCTAACTGGTAAGCTATTCCACTTGGGAGGGCCTGTTGCCAACTGAATTTGCAAAGAAGCGGAAAAGCTAGGTTTTAATATTAGAGAGACTGCTGGCTTTCCAGCCAGATATTCCCATTAGGAATTTAGAACTTTGAAACAATAACATCCTTCAGGATAATACCAGTGACTTTTGGAGGCTATTGACCAAGGGCTGATCACGGTTTCTGAAAGTACAAATTGTCATCTTCCTGAGGAACATCCAGTTCCATACTGAGTAAACTTCCCCAACAGTCAGGTGTTCAGCCATATGAGTTCCACGCAGAAAGCACTCCCACCTGCATCTGCTCAGCAGTGCATAAGGAAACAGTTCCTATTTCTAAAAGAAATTAGTGAGTGTGCAAGGAGGGCCAGCCACACCCCTCTTTCTAAGTAGAAAGAGAAAAATGCAGTCTGATGTAATCAAAGAAGGAAGCACTAATCATTCCTCTCAAATGCAACAATCCCAATGTAGTTTCCAATCATAGAGTCCTATAAAACAGCAAAATACATACCGCATTTGGTTTAAAATGGCAACCAAAGGCGGTATGTTAAATACAATAAACCATAATGGTGTTATACATTTTGCTGTTTTTATAGGAATTTGTGATTGGAAACTGCATTGGGATTGCTGTATATAAGAAAGAGATTCTTATAAGTGCTTCCTTTTTTGATTACATCAGATTGCATTTTTTTCTTTCTAGAAGTGGTGTATAAAAATCAATACATAAAATTAGAAAAAGAAGTACAAATGCAATCAACAGAGACATCCCACTAGAACCCAGGGGCAGCTGAATATCTTTATGGTTGGAGCCAAATAAACAAATCTCTAGCCCTGCCTCAAACTCTTTAATTGCTGATGCTGAGCAAAATTCTGATGGCGCCGTGGACCCTGCGGCCCATTCCATTTTTCTGCCTATGGAAATTATCTGCCCAACATACCACACAATCTAGTAAACTACTGTGGGTGGGAGAGTTGTCAACAGCTCTTGAGATGTTGATGTTGCATAAATAGTTTTGAAAGAGATAAGAAAAAAAATGAATAATGCTATTGTCATAATTATAATTGGGTAAACTGTAGTATGGAGAGATTAGTGACCCGACCAAGATCACATGGAGTTAGTAACCAACACATCTCATGGTTTCTCCTGAGAGTTTCTGATGGTGTGGTTATCACATAGCTCGTATCATCCTTTTCCCTCTTCAAGAAAGAGGTAATAATCTTATCTTTTGCTCTAGCTTGGGAAGTGTTATAGTGCTTTTAACAATGCTGGTTTCTTCTAAAAGATCCCATGTGTTATAATAGTCATTGCAATATGAGCATGTTTATGGAAAAAGAACTGTGTATATCCCTTCCCAATGCATTAGTCCTTGCCAAATTCTACCAAAATAAAGTCTTGAACCTAGGCACAACTGCTCATAAGTTTTACACTTGTGCTAATTCAACACGTTTACTTTTTTTTTTTTTTTAGTAATTTATATTCTGCATATCCGACAATTGTATGCAGATTAAAAATTATTCATGTACTCAAGCATTTTTCCTCAACTGTCCTGGTGGGCTCCCATTCTATCTAATGTACCTGGGGCAATGGGGATTAAGTGACTTGCCCAGGGTCACAAGAAGTCATGTTGGATTTGAACTCACAACCTCAGGGTGTGGAGGCTGTAGCTCTAACCTCTGCACCACACACTTCCACAAACTTAGATATTCCAACTTCTGAGCTAGACCTGTTTTAGAAGAGTCTAAGTGCCAATAAGGTACCCAAATGGACCAGATGACCACTGTAGGGATTAAGTAATAATCCCCTCCCCTCTCCCAATGGTCACTAACCCCCCTGCCACCCCCAAAATATGAATAAAAGAGTAAATAGCTGCCTCTAGCACAGCAGCATCTGGTATAGGAAAGGTTAGTAGAGTCTAACACAGGTGTCTTAAGTAGCCTGGTGGATGAGCTAATGAGCCATAGAGAGGAGGACCTAGGCCCATAAGACATTCTAATCACTACATTTATGTTGGAAAGTGTGAGGCCACGAAAACATCCAAGTTGAAAATGTCCAAATCCTCGACCATTTGGACATAGGAGGGGGCCAGCATTGTAATGGACTGGCCACATAATCATCCAAATAGAGCAGTGGGGCAACTTAGAGGGCACATCTGTGAACTTCACATAAAGGGTGCCAGAAGTACATCTCACCATAACCCCCTTATAATTTATGGTGATCCATCCAAAACACACCCAAACCGTACTATACCCACCTGTTTCCCACCCCAATAGCCCTGATGGCTGCAGGTGGCACTTATATGGCAGTATGGTAGGATTTTGGTGGACTCAAATTTTCCACTATAAATGTAGTGGTTAGAGTGTCTTAAAGGCCTGGGTCCTCCTCTCTATATTTCATTAGCCCATCCATCAGCCTATTTAAGAAGCCTTTGTGATGGTCATACCAGATGCTACATACCAGATGGTCATACCAGATGCTACATACCAGATGGTCATACCAGATGATACATATCAGATGCTGCTAGTCTAGAGACAGGTATGTACTTTTTTATTCATATTTTTAGGGGGGGGTGTGAGTCCACCAAAATCCTACTGTACTGCTATATAAGTTCTACCTGCAGCCATAATGGCTGTTAGGGTGGGAGACAGGTGCCATAAACATTTGAAATGTACTTTTTCCAGCCCAAGTAGATTTCTGAGTGAAAATATTGTGGACTGCAGCTTGTGCTTGTGGAGAGGGTTAATAGATTTAGACCCTTTCAGTGTGATCTGCCCATTTATGCAGGGTTAATGTAAGGCTTGCTTTTTTTTTTTTTAATATAAATCTGTCCTGGTGTCACTGTGGAGGAATGAAATTTCCGAAGTCTGCTTAATCATTACCCTCTCCTACCAGCTGATACCTGTAATGGTTGGCTGAGCATGCTTAGGCGAAGGAAAGGATGATTATAACAATGCAAAGACAAAAACCAAACCGACTTGCTGTGAATGTGCAGATGCATAAAATAGGAGCCCCAAGGTGGTTTTGAACAATGTGGCAAGGAACTAGATTTTTCACGTGCCAAGACGATGCAGTGTCATGTGCATTCTTAGTCTGGCACAGACGCAACCAGAGCAAAGCAAACTCTGATGTCATGAGTAATGCCCTCGCTATGTACTCTATTGTCAGTCTAGCTGGCTTGACTCAGTTCTTATGCAAATTCACACCTGATGGCTGTGGCCATAAAGTAAGTGTGTTTCTCAGGGATTACCCAGTGGCATTTGCCTGAAACTTCACCTCCAAATAAAATGACTGATCTACCTCTAAGAGCATAATTTCATCAATATATATGGTAAAACCTAAATTCTTTGGGTCACAAATCAGATCCTCAATTTTTTTTTTTTTTTTTGGGGGGAGAGAAGATTCCAGGTTAGCCACCTGGCATGATTGGTATTTTGGGCACACCGCACTGGATTTAGAGACCTTCTTTAAATACCTTTCTCTTTTTACTTTGTCCTGAATTTTTATTTTCAGTAGCAAGACAGGGCTTACTGCACTAAGAAGAAAGAGGAGGGGGAAATTAGCTTGTATAAGGCACAAATTGGACTGAATTCCATAAATTGCAACAAAAAAATCAGTACTATTCTATAAACCGGGCTTAAAGTTAGGCGCAGTTTACAGAATAGCATTTATACCCAGGAACCATGACTAAATTTAGGTGCGGCCATTTGCACCAACAAAAATGTGTTGCAAATACCTGCCCCAAAATTTAGGCACAGATGCCCTTATTTTATATTTACATGCGTAACTTAAAGTAATGCCCCTGATCCGGTCATTTCCACGCCCCCTTTTTTGACTTGTGCATACAATTTAGGTGTGGATCCTGTGCCTAAATTTAGGCACATAACTTGTAATTGATTCTAATTAGCACCAATAATTACTTGTTAAAATGGCAATTATTGCTGCTAATTAGAATGTTATTCAATTAACCCTTTAATTGGCAGGGAGAGGGGAGATATGATAGAGACGTTTAAATACCTACGTGGCATAAATGCTCTGGAATGAGAGGGCATAGGATGAAGTTAAGAGGTGATAGGCTCAGGAGTAATCTAAGGAAATACTTTTTTACGGAAAGAGTGGTATATGCGTGGAACAGTCTCCCAGAAGAGGTGGTGGAAACAGAGACTGTCTGAATTCAAGAGGGCCTGGGATAGGCAAGTGGAATCTCTCAGAGAAAGGGATATTGGTTACTACAGATGGGCAGACTAGATAGGCCATTTGGCCTTTATCTACCATCATGTTTCTATGTTGAACGAGTGCCAAGTAACAGGCATTTATAGATGGAGATATCCCATAAGATACTGAATTGGAAGCCAAGGACAGGCCTCAATGACGAGATGAAAGCACACAATGAGGAAGTCGTAAGAACAGGATGTCAGATCAGCCAAGAGTATATTGTTCAAAAAACTTTATTGATGGATGTGCCGCAATGGCTCAATAGACTCGACACTGGCAGTGTTTCGGCGTCTGTGCCTTTATCAAGAGTCTGGCTTGAATGAAGCACAGTACATACGTGCACTCGGGGAGGTGCGCTGTAGAGATGTCGATGAGAGCAAAAATGAAAGCTAGTGTCCGAAGCGAAACTTAAGATCCTTCATTGAAGCAATCAGCAAGGCTCCCTGCACTAATAACCGCTATCGTGGTTTAGTAAAAGGGTGGTTTAGGTATGCCCTTATAGAAGACTGCAGAATTACTTTACTGCCACTTATGTGCATATATGTACAGTGAAAGTATTTTGTACGTTTATGCACTCAAGTGATACATAAATGTTGGTCCCCTCTTATAGAATTTCAATGTGCTTCCAATCATTGTGGAAACTTCATGAGTTTTGGGAGATTAGGCAATAAATGAAAACAAAATGATAACAGTTCAAGGACCATGTTCAGAAAACCTATTGTTTAATAAGCTCCCTTACCAAATGTGTATTTATTTTCTTATTGCATCTGGCAGATAGTTCTGTGAAGAATACCCGTTGTTTGGACACCAACGCCGGTCAGCGGATTCCTTGCCAAACTCACAGATTAAGTTGTTCATCATGCCTCGCCTTGCCTTTTTGAGTGGTGAGCAAAAGAGCCGGAAAATGCCAATCCGCACGGGGACATTCAAGAAACCCCGCCGGCTTCTTGATCAAAACTATCAGGTTTTGCTGGAGACCTGTTTACGGAATAAGAAGTTGTATGTGGACGATGTGTTTCCAGCTACTCTCAACTCCATTGGCACAGGAGACCTGTTAAAGAAGCTGCCCCCAGATGTTCAGTGGAAGAGGCCACATGTGAGTAAAAGAATGGTCTCTGGCCATTTTATTGTGACTATTTGTACATATGTAAGGCAGACTGCAAGGATTGTTCTTTTAAATAGAGCCATCTAGTTAGCTTCTTTTTTCATGGGCATGCATTCAAATGAAACGTTGACATGGTTATTATTAATTCAGCCCCTAGGCATTTCTTTTAATAGCTTGGAAGCCAAAAACAAGCAGGACACAATGAACATGTTTCTTTCTGAGCCATTAGTCAGGGAATGTCATGATAGCAATGAATGCAATGTGATTACATGGACAAAGAAGGGAGAGATGCAAACTCACTGATTGCCCTATAAGAGATGAGCAAAATTTTGATTCCATTTACAGAATTGTTAGCATGGATAAATGGAATCAAAAGATTAGTTATTCAAGCTGCTTGCATGAAAGTGAACTCCACTTTTCACTAGTAAGGTAAACACCCGTCTACTGTTCACCATTATTGCACAAGATGGGTTTTGGCTTGCCACCAACTTGGCTTGCTGAACTTGAATGAGAAGTCTAAATGATGGCCTAATGACTTCCTGATTAATGATAATTTTTTAACATTTGCTACAGACTGTCAAAGCCCTAAAATTCACAAGGATATGCCTAAGTGCTTGAGGCAAAATGTTATTTAACTCAATGCAAATTTAGTCTAATTATAGTTTTATCCTGAGTCCCACATTGCAGCAGAGTTACCACTTAGCTCCACGTCAGATGGACAGTCTAAGCTAGTTGCAGTTTTTTCATATTGCATCTACGGATTTGTATCTCTGCTTTTCTGAAAGAAACTTTGTCAGTGGTATAAGACAAGGATCGATGTAGCATGGCCAACTGACACGGACTCACCTAAGCTTTGAGAGTATCCACAATGGCTATGTTTGAGATAAATTTGCATATGTTGGATCTCGTGCTTACTTATTATCAATTTCCTGACCAGCTGTGGTGGGTCAAGAGGACAGGTTTGGGATTCATTGCCTTAGTGAAGCAGGCCCAAAAGATTTGCTCTAGCTTAAGGGTTCTCAACAGAGTCCGTGGGACTCACCCAACCACTTAGGCTTTCAGGATACACACAATGAATATGCGTGAGATAAATTTGCATGCACTACTTCTCAATGGCTAGAGGAGAATCAATCTCCAACTAATTTTTGCACTTCAGTCTTGAGTGTATCCTGACCAGTCCACTACTGGTCAGTGCTATGAAATAACTTGTTGCACAAGGCTGCTAGTCAGCTGGCCTCCAAACACCTGTTACAGCCTCCCCCACCTTTTACAAAGCTGCTCTGCGGTAACTGCCCTGAAGCCCATAGAGATTTAAAGGGCTTTGGGGCTTTTGCCATGCAGCAGTTACTAGTACAGCTTTATAAAAGGGGGGCAGGGGGGGCGTTAACCATTTACAGTTTAGCAGATTATCTGAGCTTCAGTTTAGCAGATAAGCTGAGTTTCAACCAAAAGATTGCCTTCAGTAGGAAGAAAAACCCTTCTGAATATCGGTCCCTAAGGGCTCCTTTTACTAAAGCTTAGTGTGTGTTAATAGACATTAGCATGCAGTAAATGCCGTCCCTTAGGTGTAAAATAGGATGCACATTATTTAGCGTGCTCAACTTTCCATTAACATGTGCGAAGTTTTAATAAAAGAGCCCCTAACTTACCAGCTCCTTTTCCTGATTGCTTTTCTGATTAATCAAGAAACATTATTGCCTACTTTTCGGTGTGGAATATTATTTCATAAAATGTGAGTAGAGCGTGGTATATCCTGCCACCCTGATATTTTATTGAAGGCTAACAACTTGTAAAGGAACTAATTTAATTAGCATCTGGTTATCATTTTTATGCACATCTATTGATAATAGAAATCTCCACTGTCTAGAACAGGGGTCTCCAAAGTCCCTCTTTGAGGGCCGAATCCAGTCAGGTTTTCGGGATTTCCCCAATGAATATGCATTGAAAGCAGTGCATGCACATAGGTCTCATGCATTTTCATTGGGGAAATCCCGAAAACCTGACTGGATTTGGCCCTCGAGGAGGGACTTTGGAGACCCCTGGTCTAAAACTTTATTCAGCAAGTCAAAAGTAAATAAACATATAACTGTACTGTAGTCCTGCACTAGTTCATTTTTTTTTAGGTAACTAGCAAATATAACCAATTGCTTTTAAGATAAGTGTAGATGTGATTCAGGGCTGATGACTTAGAGCTGTGGACTAAACCATGAAAGGATCCACAGACTTGGTGTAAGGTGATCAGGTCTCTTGATTTTTCTTCCTGTTCTCTGTGTCCTTAGGAACTGGTCAAAAATCCTCAGTTTTGGTGTGAAAATGCAAGCAGATTTGATCTCCGGCAAGGGCTCACAGGTATGGAAAGCTGTCTCGTGATATGACAAATTTTGAATGGATAGGGGAGGGGTGGGTAAGATGGTGTATAAGAATAGTCAGATGGATGCTTCGGACTGCTTTTTAATGATATTTGGTGCTCTCTGACTGGTGTTTTGGAGTACTTAAGCTAAAAAACACACAGGCCCGGATTCTATACATGGACGGCTGTCTAAAAAACGGACGGCGAACACATTTCGATCATGCATCGGCGCCGTTTACAGAATCGCACCTGTGGGAAAGATAGATGCTGGGAATGTAGGCCAGGGTTTTCCAGGACTACATTTCCAGCATGCATCTTTGCATGACTCGTGTCAATATAGGTGCTGTAGGCTGCCTAATGTCACTTCCAGCATTGGCCAGGCCCACAGTGGCATTCAGTGGCCTAAAGCGCTTACCTAGGAGCGATTCCGGCGCCGATTTATTTAGGCATCTTGGAACTCGGTTAAAAATATCATTTGAGTAGCATTTGCAAATGAGATTGAGCACCCACGGGCGCCTAAATAAATCGGCACCGGTTCAAGAAGCCGGGCCACAACGTCCTGAGAGTATGAAAAAGCATAAGGGCTAGTGTGCTGGGAGAAGACTACTCAACAATCATGAGGACTAGGTGGCACATTTCAACACAAACATCGGAGTAAATGAAGGCCTGATGCTTCTCTCTTGCCCCTGCTGTGTGGATTTTCTTGTGCTTTTGCAGGCTTATGCTGGGGAAAGCAGGACTGACTAATTGGTTGTTATGATGTAACCGTTAGGATGGGTTGAATGTGCTGCTGAGCTGCTGTTTTTAATGCTGACTTTAAATTGTTTGCTGACTTCCTACAAATGCTTTGGGCTTTCTGTTAACTGCTTTGGATATTCTTCTGATGAGGAAGGAGGTACATTTATTGTTTTAAGTAAATAATCCTGACACCAAGAGAGCTCAGCCCTTGAATCTAATACAACCAGGCGTTCCTCTGTTTATTTAAAAGATTTATAGACCACTTTCCAGGCTCAAGACGTCAAATTGTAAAACTTTCCTGCAATAACTGAAACGTTAATAATCAGATGTAGAGAAGTCTTGGACTTTGTGTGGGATGAAGTTGATAATTTGTTTGTCTGTGCTCTTCTATGCAGAGAACTGCTGGTTTTTAGCTGCCCTGGCCTCTCTGACCTTCCATCATGACATCTTGACCAACGTTGTGCCTCAGAACCAAAGCTTTGATAGGAAGTATGCTGGTATTTTCCACTTTCGAGTAAGTAGACAGTACAACAGCATCCACCTGAAATTGTATACTTGCAGGGAAAGGTGCGTAAAGATAGCGCAAACTAGCTGCCTAAATAAATAGGCACCTAAGTTAGGCACCTAACTTACCCCCTCCTTTACAGAGCCGCGCTGGCATTTTTAGCGCCGGCCGCGGCAGTAACAGCTCAAACGCTCATAGGAATTCTACGAGCATCGGAGCTGTTACCAGAGCGGTCGGCGCTAAAAATGCTGGTGTGGCTTTGTAAAGGAAAGGGTTAATTAGTATATTGGCTTCAATTATGAGCTTTAATAAGATCATAATTGATAAAATAAAAATGAATTGGGTGATAGGTGCCTGTCTTCTTGGGCGCGATTCTACATAAGATAGGCACCTAATGGCACGTAACTCCAAAGTAGGCATGTTTAGAGGCAGAGAAGAACTTAGGTGCCATTAGGTGTGATTCTGTAAAGTACATAGGTGCCTATAATGAAGACTTAACCCTGGCCTACATTGTAGGTGCCTAAGTTTTAGTTAGGCACGATTCTGTAATGGGCGCCTAAGTGTGATTGACATGAAACAAGTGCCTAACTTTAGGCGCTTATCTCTTTACAGAATTGCAGGATCTGTCCCATCACATCCTGCTATTGCAAAACATCTTTATAACAAACCAGGCCATTGGCTTTTATCCCTTTTGTGAAGGAGAGCCATCTGCATAACCTGGATGTCATTTGTTATAAATAATAATAATAAAAGTTTTATATACCGCAGGACCGTGAAATTCTATGCGGTTTACAGATTAAAAGGTATTACAGATCGAGTGGAATAAACAAAGTTCAGAGTTAGTGAATAACAGTTCTAAAGATAATTTGTTGAGGACTAAGATTGTATAGGTCAGTTACCTAGGCACTTCAGGAACAGGTATGTTTTTTTAGGCGTTTCCTGAATTCCCTATAAGTAGTAGGCACGAGCAGTTGTTCCAGGTCTTTACCCCATAATGCTGCTTGATGTGAGACTGTTGCAGATCACTTTTGTCATTCTTTCAATTCTTTTGCATCTTACAAAGAAAGAGAAATTCAGTATTTGTCAAGACTGTTTCGTTAACACAACATTGCACTTTCTATCTGGCAGTTCTGGCGTTTTGGTGAGTGGGTAGATGTGGTGGTCGACGACATGCTGCCAGTGAACAAGGATGGGCAACTTATCTTTGTCTCCTCTATTCGCAAGAACTTGTTTTGGGGTGCACTTCTAGAGAAGGCCTATGCCAAGTGAGTAACTCGGGCTAGCAATGAACAGTATCTCACCTTTCCGCAAGGAGTGGATTGTCTTATTAGTTTGATAGAAAGCATTAGCTTTTGCACACCATATTGTGTGCAGTGTTTTGGAAATACACACGACAAACAGGAAATGTCCTGAATGAGTTCAGATGATGCGCTTTTGTCATTTATTTTGGTTGGTTCTTTGGTTGGAGCTGCTGGAACCTCTTAAAAATAGAGAGAGGAAGGTACCGGTATATCTGGCCGGGAATGAATCTGGATGCTAGCCATGCAAGCTGTTTGGAAAATCAGTATCAAACCGGCACAGGCCACAAATCAATGCCAATAAATCTGAGCAATTTGTGGTAAAATGTGAACCTCCCTAAGGTCCTTTGATCTACTTTGAATATCAAGATTTGAAGAGTCACATTTATATTTGAAGCTACACATATATACAATCCATGATTATTTCTTGGGAACTACTCAAATCCAAATAAATGTAGATTAAAAGAAAGAATGAAATGACATTTAATCTGGGTCAGGTTTTACTGACTATTTGAGTAAATCTAAAGTAAAATTAAGAGACTAGATTTGGTGTTTTCAGACTGGGTCAGACAATATTCACCCACCCCTCAATTCATCTGTGACAGAATGATAATAACCGAATGGATTTTCTGGAATAATAGGAATTTTACATATGTATAGCCAGTACCGTACAATATCGATACATGCTGGGCCCTGCATTGACCCCTTGATTCCATTTTTTTCTGTCAGACTGTGTGGTTCCTACGAAGATACACAGATTGGGCAGGTGTCCGAAGCTCTGGTGGACTTCACTGGTGGTGTTAACATGTCAATCCGGCTAGCAGAGGCTCCATCTGAGCTGTGGGAAATCATGCAAAGAGCAGCGTACAGCGGATCATTAATGGGCTGTCAGACTCGCTCAGGGGTAAGACAAACATAGTGCGAAGTAACATCTGTCTGCACTAAACAGAGGGATGGAAATCTGGCTTGTTTGGGGTTTTCTGGGATTTTTTGAAAATGAGTGTATAGGGACATATCACATAGAATGTGATAACATGTAATAATGAGCGTCACATGATGTTCAGCGATTCATAATATATTATATGAGAATGAATACCTGGTTTACCATGAAAAGCTTCGCTTACTCCCTTGATATATGTTAAAAATGGGGACAATATACAGCCCGCAGCAGTCAGTGTTTCTTTAAATGCTGAACACCACTGGCTAAGTTAGATCTGGGTAATCAGTGCTGGCCCCTATTAAGTCACTGGCATTGAATAGCTAGGCCTTTGGTGCTTTTTATGCAGTCCAACATGCCCCATTAGCTATTTGGGCACAGGAGCTAAATATCTACATTACTTCCGCTCCACTTCATTTCCGCCCCTGGACCATTCAGGACCCAGCTGTTATACTTCTTGGGATCTAGCAGGGTACCTGGGACCTGGGTTGGCCATGGTTGGAAACAATCAAGCCATTGTGACATCACTGATGAGGCTGGCTGCTAGGCATTGGTGAAATGAGGCATTACGACATCACAATCTCAGCTCTGGAATGTTGCTAGTTTTTGGGTTTCTGACAGGTACTTGGGACCTGGGTTGGCCACTGTTGGAAACAGGACATTGGGCTTGATGGACCTTTGGTCTGTCCCAGTATGGTAATTCTTATGTTCTTAAGAGAGTGCTGTGGTAATCATAATGGATATTCACTGACACTGCTGAATATCGGCTCCTAGGCAGCCTCCCCTGCTCGTGGTTAAATCCCTTTGAATAACAATCCCAGGATCGAAACTCCCAAATCCCTATCTGTCCCATTTGTCCTGTCTGTCCAAATTAGATTGTACACTCTTCTGAGCAGGGGCCATCTATTGTTAAATGCGCAGCGCTGCTTACGCTTTTCAGCGCTATAGAAATGTTAAATAGTAGTAGTAGATATTCAAAGCGATTTAACAAGCCAGAAACACATCCTGGCCAGTTAAATCTTTTGTTCTGGGCTAACCGTTAATTTTCAGTAGCACTTAACTAGTTAATGCCACTAAAAATAACTGATTGGTGCCGGATTGAAAACCAGCTATTCTGGAGGGCGCTCTAGGGGCAGAGCCAACACATGGCCATAATAAACCCTTAACTTTCCAGGTTAATGAGTGGAGGAGTGGCCTAGTGGTTGCAGGTTCAAGCCCAACACTGTTTCTTCTGACCCTGGGCAAGTCACCTAATCCCCCCATTGCCCCAGGTACATTAGTTGGATTGTGAGCCCACCAGGA
This sequence comes from Geotrypetes seraphini, assembly GCF_902459505.1. NCBI lineage: Eukaryota > Metazoa > Chordata > Amphibia > Gymnophiona > Dermophiidae > Geotrypetes > Geotrypetes seraphini. Next base: position 344,496,255 of record NC_047086.1, on the reverse strand, counting down.
CAGATAGGGAGAAATACTCGAATACCTGAATGTAAATTGCTTAGGCCAGGGGTGTCCAACCATGAAGTATTTTGTGCGGCCCCGGTCGAGGGCGATGCAGTGTTTTCCTCTTCTGCCCCCGGGTGTTTACCATCTTGCCGGCTCCCTCCTCTTTCTTGCTGCAGCGTTTGTGCATTTGTGTGTCCCCAGAAACATTTTTTTCGGCCAATGCGGCCCAGGGAAGCCAAAAGGTTGGACACCCCTGGCTTAGGCTATATGCAGTGTATAAGTGTGAAATAAATAGGACTGCATAAAAGTAATGCAGTAACCCGTAGCTGGTTGAATATCACATTTAACCGGCTATATATTAGCTGACCCTACAGACCCAGAAAATCAGTGCCAGTGCATTGAATTTACAGGTTTAACACTATCGCTGCTGGCTGAAAATTGGTCTCCCCTTCAAGTTTTCAGTAACTTCCCTTACCTTCCCTCCTCGGGTCCTGCTCTCCTCCTCCCTCCACCCTCCATCATGTGGTTTTTCCATACCCTTCACTGTCCTTAACCACTAAGCCTGACTATGTAACGGTGTCTCTCCTGTTTCTTTTTTGTCTCCTCAGAAAGAGCAAGTGTTAGAGAATGGATTGGTGGCGGGCCACGCTTACACCGTAACTGGAATCAGAAAGGTGAGGAGAATTAGGACTTTGCCATCAATAGCATAAGATCTCTTTGGAGTACACTGTCCAAATTGTGCTGCCAGGGTTAGAGATTGGGGGGGGGGGGAGTATTTTCATACTGCCTTCATGGCTGCAAAACCCACGTGCAGTTTTACCTATGGACTCTGCAATAATTATCCAAGTGCAAGTGTGCGCATGTTGCAACTTTGAAAATTGCTTAAGAAAAAAGAACCTGAAGACCCTCACACCTCTTTTTTTCTGTGGGGGCTTCTTTTAATTAAAATAATAGAAACATAGAAAAATGAAGGCGGTCATGCCAAAATTTTATGTGTTTATCTGACTTGTTACACTAGTATTCTATAAAGCAAACTTTGTCAAACCGCAGCACACTAAACGTAGTGGCTGCGGCTCGAGGCATCCAGAAGAGTGCGGACATCAAAGCGATGATGTCACGTGCATGTATGACATCATCGTGTCAACGTCAGTGCACATCCAAAGGCCTCCCGATGGGCCCTGAGCTGCCAGTGGGGGGTGCCAGCAGGGAAGATGCACGGAGAGGCACTGGCGCTGTCTGAATGCCTACAGGACGTGCCTCTCGCCACGAGAGGCACGTCCTGTAGGCATTCAGCTGGTGCCAGTGCCTCTGTTCCTCCCCAGTGTTTTGCGGCACACTTGAAATTTCAGGAGGCACACAGTGTGCGATATGCTGCTGTAAAAGAAAGTAGATGCCAACTTTCCTTTTATAGACTAAATACTACCAAGGTGCCTCCTGGGCATCTAAACATGGGTGCCTTGTAATTACCCTCACTGTGGAACAGGGCATCGGGTAGGCAGCTGATTTATGAGGATAAAATGCTTTCTAGCCAGGGAAATTGCTTTGAAACATTTTTCTCCTAAAGCTGAATTGTTTTCTTGGTAGCTTTTCACGTCTGCTTTTCAAGCTCTGCTGCTCTTTCTGGACCCCCCAGCACTGTAGGTGCTTGTGCATCCACAATATCAGATCTACCCCCACAGGTCACCATCATCCAGTGATGTAGTAAGAGGGGGTGGGGAGGGGGGCAGTCTGCCTCGGGTACCATCTTGGTGAGAGTGCAGGCACCCGTTCTCCTCTCTGCCCCCCCTGCTCTTTTCCCGTCCCCTAACACTGCCGTGTGTGTGCGCTGCTTCCCTTCCCCGTGCCTCTGTAATGTTCCTGGCACGAGCAGCAACCCCTAAGCTGCTGTCACATCAGCGTCCGCTCTTCCTCTGATGTCACTTCCTGGACCTGCGCCTAGGAAGTGACATCAGAGGAAGAGCCGACGCTGGTGGCGACAGCAGATTGCTGCTCACAACAGGAATGTTACAGAAGTACGGGGGAAGGGAAGCGATGCACATGCGTGGCAGGAGGAAGTGAGGAAGGAGCATGTGGAATTGGGGGGGGGGTTGCCACTGTCCCAGGTGCCTCTCACCCTCGCTACGCCACTGCCATCAACTCAGCTGAGAGACTGGTATTGTGGGAAGTAGATTTGAAGCAGAACTGCATTGAAGCTTCTGGACCAGCTTCAGTGACCTCTATATTTTCATTCTTCTACTCAGGTAACCTGCAAAACTGGACCAGAGAATTTAGTGAGATTGAGGAATCCCTGGGGCAGGATTGAATGGAAGGGAGCTTGGAGCGACTGGTGAGTCCATGCACAGTACAAGATAGTGTTCATACAGAAGGAAGACTTAGCTTAGATTTCATGTTGAGGGAGTGAGGATGGAGAGCTAATATACCTATAGGTATGAGTTAGTATTGCTCACTTATATTTCTAGAAGAGATTTTTATCATCGTTTTGGATTTTAAACAGAATGTAGGAAATCTAATTATAAAGAAACATGAAAACTAGTCAGTGGACTCCATACATCATTAAAGGATTTACTAGTCCCCAAACGTTCTGCCATCATCCTTTCATACTTATATGTGGTACAGGGAGGTTGGGGGGGTGGGGGGAAGGAGATGTATTTTGAATAGTTAAATTATTTATTTATAATTTGTAATCACATCATATGTATTATTATAGTAAGAATGATGAGGATGGGAGAAAATGATTGTTCAATGCAATAATTGTATAGTGAATAGTGTGTTTTGTGCTGTTTTTCTGATTTACCATTTGTATGGCACTATCGAAGTTTGAAAATCAATAAAGATTTAAAAAAAAAAACAAACAAAAAAACCAGGATGTAGAATCTTCCCATTGTGCCAATAGTCATCACATCAATGTGTCCCCAGTATGGAGTTGGATGGCATCATTCATTCTTAGCTTAAAGTCAAGAAGTGGTCATTCTTGTTTCCTTGACACTTAGGGCTCCTTTTACTAAGCTGCGTAGCGCGGGTTTATCGTGCGGGGCAATTCAGCGCGCACTAAGAACACTAGCGCACCTTAGTAAAAGGAGCCCTTAGACAAAAGGTCAAGAAACAGTATTCCTAGGGGTAAATGATCCATGGGCTCAGAACGACTCTCCTTGTGGAACTGGTTCTGTATTAGCTGATTTTGGTTAATTTTGATAGGATTGTCAAGATGTGACAGAATTATCCTCAGTGCTGCTGCTCCTATTTAGATTCTGTTTGACTGGATATTTTTGGGTCCTGGGGAAAAGATAGGCAGGGATTAAAATTTGGTTTAAAAAAAAATCACATTTTCTGAGTTGGTGTTGCTTAATGGTGATTTTTGAACTAGAATTCAATTGTCTTAGGAAAGAGAAATGTGGCCCACAGGATAGATGTAGTCATTTGAAATTGGTGGCAGTGGTTTGGATTTCTAGAAGTTTCTGACAGTTACCATTCTTTGGTTTTATGTTACAAATTGGATGAAAATAAGATATATTGTACATAAAATTGATTCCCATAATACTCTTTTTTGAGTATTTTTATCAGAAAGATTGAAATTCATCATTATACAAACCTCCCCCCCCCCCCCCCCCCCCCGGAAAAAAAACATGGACTATACAAGTGCTTTTACTCCATCCCATAATTAAAAACCTCATGCCTATATATAGTTAATGACTAAATGCTGGGGAACTCCCCCCCCCCCAAGAGTGAAAGTATACCAAAGGTTGTGTCATTTCTTCTCTCTGCAGCTCTGTGAAATGGGAACAAATCAGTCTGAAGGAAAGGATTTTGCTACGGAGAACCAGAGACGATGGAGAATTTTGGTAAAGCCACCGAGGGCAGAAATTTCTGGATGGGTCTTTAGCAAGGGGTTCTTAGCTCATTTGAAACCTCAGAGTAAGCTCCCACGAACACGGGACACACTGTCAAGCAGATGACCAAGGACTCACCCCAATTTCAAACTCCTTTTGGCCGGTCTTACTTCCATTTAACCATGGAAATTAATTCCAGCTCTGATTTTATAGCACCACCTAGTGGCTGCCAGTCAAAGAGACTGTGCCTGAGAGATTTCAGACTGTTTTACTGTACCGCAAATGGGAGAGAATAAGAAGATAGTATATCTGATTTGCCAGAATCTTTTCTTTAAAAAAATTGCATACTTTCCTAATTATAAGTGACTATATAAGGACAGGGATGTCTGTTATGATATAAGACTTCATCTGTTAATGGTTAGGTCATCTTTGCTTTTTTTATGGCCCATCACTTGCCCTGTACTCCATCCCACACTTGGACTTTAGCAGGAGGGCAGAAAACACTCCCTGACCAACTCTTTCCTTACTGTGCCCACAGGATGTCTCTAGAGGACTTCAAGATCCATTTTGTGGAACTGGTGATTTGCAAATTGACTCCCGATCTGATGAGTCCTGCCAGTGGCATGCAGTGGACTTTGTCGATGCAGACAGGGAAGTGGAGTGCAGGGAGCACGGCAGGAGGGAGAATGTCATACCAAGGTAGGCGCCCACGTTCTGTAGGACTAGGATGCCAATGCCTAAGATTTTGTTTGCACTGTAGACCCAGGTCAATCCTAGATACCAGGGCCGGTGTGACTAGTGTCAATTGTTCTGAGAAGTTTGAGTGATATTTTCACTATGAATTTCTGTGAGTAAAGAGACATAGTAGGATGCAATTTCGCAAAAGAGTACCTCAGATCAACAAACAATACCTAATAATCATGAATAACTGTGCTTAAACATAACCAAAATTTTTACTGCACATTATTGAAAGTGTGTATAGGTGTGCTATTTTAAGAGTACACACTCCTTGTGTAAAGTGCTCACTATTTCTTAATAGTTTTCATGTGCACTAAATTGAGAAATACTATGTATTCTGCAAAGATTGCACTTTATTTGTGAATAGTGCATATTTTTTTGAAAAAGAGGGTGTGTAAGTGCACACTATTTTAAAAGAATGCACATTCTAATCCAGTGGTCTCAAACTCGTGGCCCGGGGGCCACAAGCGGCCCGTCAGGTCCTATTTTGAGGCCCTTGGTATGTTTATCATAATCACAAAAGTAAAATGAAATTGTTTTGATCATATGTCTCTTTACCTATAAATTACAATATTATTATTAAAACTTAGCCAAAAGGAAAGATTTATAAACTATAAAGTGTTTTATCTCATGCAAAATTGTCATTTCTTTAATAAGAAGAAATTAACTATTCTTTCTGCGGCCCTCCAAGTACCTACAAATCCAAAATGTGGCCCTGCAAAGGGTTTGAGTTTGAGACCACTGTTCTAATCTAATCTTTCGTCTTGTTATAATGCATCATCCCCAAACTGATGTTAGGGCTTGAGGAGGGTCACACCAAGGATTACTGATACAGAGCTTATTACTGCAGGCCAGCGAGATAAGGCTCTGATGCTGATAGGATTTGAATGAGTGTCAGAGCATTTACCTCAATGGGGACACAGTAAGAAGCTCTTCTGCAGTTTAGTAAAAGAAGCCCATAAAGTAATAGTAAAATATTGAAGTGGTCATTCTAAAAGTGTTTGAAAAAGAAAAGCTTTCAAATATTTGTGAAAGATTTGATAAGATGTACACATTCTTAGATAAGCTGGTAGTTCATTCCAAATGGAAGCATATATATATGACAAAGAACGAGAAAATAAAGATGTAGATTGAAAGCCCTTAAAAGATGGATACACCAAAGAACGTGCATGAATAGATCTGCGATTGACTTGTCTAACAAAATTCGATATTAAAGATATAATAGGTTCTGCAGATTGACCATAATAGATTTTTAAAATAATGCAGGCACTTTTATTTTATTTATTTTAAAAATTTATAAACCGCTTAAAATCTAGACAGTGCACATAAAAAACATACATAATATTAAAACAAACAATTCCCCAAAAACAAATAATAATTAATCTTAGTATTACTGTATTAACATACAGCTCTTAACATATTCAACATCTCTCAACCCTAGAGGACAGAGCATAACCTCAAATATGACGATGACCTCCCTTTAAACATCACATGAAGGTATCCACAAATAATTGTGTTTTTAGCTATTTCTTAAACCTCATGCAATTTTCACACAATCTGAGCAGTGTCTCTCAAATTGTGTGCCACGGCACAGTGGTGTGCCCTGTAGAGATTCCAGAATTTTACTTTTAATTTTAATTTTAAAAATTCCCTTCATAAGTATACACTAGAATAGATGACATGTAAGTCGCTTAAGCAAGAGTCTGTCAATGTTATGTGTGTGTAAGAATACAACTGCCCAGACAAGCCTCATTCTTTGACAAAATTGATCCTTGAAAAAAACTAATAGCAAGTCATTTTATTTTTTATGCAGTAGTTATCCTAACTAGAGTAACAAAGCAATCAAGTTTGGATTTGTTACCATTTGGATCTTCGTATCTTTGTGAATTTGAAAGAAAAAAAAGAGAATGTAGATGGTGGATGAAGTGTATGTTTGCTTGTCAACTGTTGAGCTGCGTTTTGAGTTAATTTGCCCTCAAAAACAAGCACATCCATCACATTGATTAACAATTCTATTCTATCTACTTTAGTTTCACCGTTGTTACAATTACCCATACAGAGTTTAAAGAACTTTAAATAACTCTCAATTTTAATTCTTTGTTGGTTTAAAAAAAAAATTGCTCTATTTAGTGTGCCAGAGCTAAAAAAAAGTTTGAGACACACTGTTCTAGAGCTAAGAGACAACTAATGTAAGCTTCTCAACAGAAGCGTAACATTTTCAAATCAACCAAGCCATGGTATTTTGAATTAACTGTAGCCGCTTTAGATTTTCTGCACTGAGACCACAATAAACCAGATAGTATGCACTATTTATAAACAGTGCATGCTATTTACGATATTATATCCTGAAGAAAAAAAAAAACAACCAAAAACAACCTAAAATTTTTAAAAAGAAAATATGTATAAATGGCACAGAAAATTAAGGGCTCCTTTTACAAAATGCGCTAGCGTTTTTAGTGCACGCATCGGATTAGCGCGCGCTACCCGAAAAACTACCGCCTGCTCAAGAGGAGGCAGTAGCGGCTAGTGTGCGCGGCATTTTAGCGCGCGCTGTTCCACGCGTTAAGACCCTAACGCACCTTTGTAAAAGGAGCCCTAAACAAAATGAAAATGTATGGCCTGCACACCCCTATTAGGTGGGTTATGGATTATTGCACTTATGTTTATATTTTAGGTTTGTGATTAGGGTATTTTGAATTGTTTATTAATCTACTCTAAGCCACTGGCCAATGTTTTAGGTTTTAAAACCTGGGGTAGAAGTAGGAAATAACCCAGATTTGATCAAAATCATTTACATTTGAAAATGTTCTCTCGGTGCCTTATGGTGTTCTTACTTGTGTGGACATGTATCTGTGAATTTAAATGCCTGTGTGTGCTTTGTATTCTAAACATGACCATTTCAGGAGGTAAATCTCTATTTCCACTCTTAACCATGGCATTCAGATTAGGGCTTCAGGAGGGAGCTTGACATTTCTTAATGTTGTCAGTGGGGGGTGAAAAGCTTTGGAATGCTCTGTCAGGAGTTATGCACTTATGGGCAGATAGATTAGGTTTCGAAAAAAAATGTTGAAAACGCGAATTGTTTGTAAATGCTTTCCTATGATGAGATATCATGTAATGTAATTACCTGCAAATGCCTAAGGTCCTCGTTTACTAAGGTGCGCTAATCGAATTAATGCGTGCATGTTAGTCTTTGGACGCGTTAATGTTTAGTGTGCGCTAATCGGCGCACCTTAATAAAAGAGGAGGTTAGTGCGATAAATTAGTCAGTCCTGGAGTACCCCTTTGCCAGTCAGGTTTTCAGGATATCCACATTGAATTTGCATAAACTTGATTTGCATACACTGCCTCCATTATATGCAAATTTCTTTCATGCATATTCATTGTGAATATCCTGAAAATTTGATTGGCTAGGTGGTACTCCAGGATAGATAGTCCGAATCATATAGAAAAGTGTTTCCTTGTTTTTTTTGAACTTGTATGGTACTGTTTGATATTTATGAATGTTGTTAATGTAAACCGTATAGGATTTATACAGTATATCAATTTTTAAATATATAAATTAATAACGATGTTTTCTTTTGTGTTTTTAAACAGTACATGGTTTGCAACAGGCTCAAAAAAGAATCCCAAAGAACATCAAATTAACAAACCATTTTCTGTTACAGAAACATTTTGGTTGAATCCTCAGTACCGGCTAAAAATTCTGACCGGTGATAACATGGAAAAGTCAGTTAATTCCTGCAGTGTGCTGATCTCACTCCTTCAGAAGCAGAACCACAAGCACAGAAACCAGTCGCCTCCTCTCTATATTGGCTTTTCCATCTTTAAGGTGGGTGGAGTTGAATCTAGCGCACTTTGGTTTTCTCATAATCTGACAGTACCAGAGCATCGCAAAGCTTGAGTATTATAATTGGCATTTTGGCAGCCTTGTAAGGTTTCCAAATGATTTCATATTTTCCAGAATAGAGGATAGTCAATATTTCTGCCTTAGGCACCAAAGCAGAGCTATTCTTTTGAAAAGGATGTCTGTAAACTAATCCCATAACATAGTGGAAGGGATGGTATGGTATAAACCTCCCCTAAATACCTTCTAGACCAGTATAAGTTCTCAAATGAATTCTCCAGGCCCTCAAAGGTGCCACCAAAAGTTCAATAAACTTTCATAACTATTGGCTTTATGCCCCCCTATCGTCATCGGGTCCCTGGTTTGTTAGTTAACGGTATACAATGCTTGTCTTTATATATTTTCAATAAATTAAATAAGTTAGATAAGTTAAATAGATTATAAAGTGTAAGTCACTTAACTTGGGTGGTTAGCCAAGAGGGACAGAGTCGCCAACATGTTTCACCCTGTTTGGGTTTCCTCAGGGCACAATCCCTCAGAACTATATATTCTTCACGACGTGGCCACCCGAATTGTGATCAAAAGTTATGAAAGTTTATTGAACTTTTGGTGGCACCTCTAAGGGCCTGGAGAATTCATTTGAGAACTTATATTGGTATAGAAGGTATTTAGGGGAGGTTTATACCATACCATCCCTTCCACTATGTTATAGTATTCATCCTTCTATAGAGAATACAACTATCGAAAGCCTTATATGTAAACTAATCCCAGCATAGGCAGATGGTAAACCACTACAGGTAGCATCATTCTGCTGACTGGTGGAACATCTTGGAATAGCCTCCAGTAAGAATGCAATGTTAAGTAAAGAAACCTTGGTCACATTATTAATCCACAAGATCTATCCTGATTTGAAATGGGATTTGCTCTGGTAACCACTGCATTTCCATGGGAGGTGTTCATTAATGGGCACTGCAGTGGGACAGACCTGTTAATCTAGGTAATAGTTGTATACAGAGCATGAACAGAATCTGTCGACTCCTTTTCCCAAAAGCATTTCTTTCAAGCATGATGGAAGCAAGCCAAGGGAACCCAAATAGTAAAGATGGGAGGCATTCAGGAACCTGTGGTGTCCCCATATCACAAGTCCTGAACGGATTGGTACCCAGGACATAGTTAGTTTTCACTTTGGGAGGAAAAAGTGATTATTATGGCTTTGGATAGATCTATCAGTGTTCTAGGACCCAAGCCATAGACAACATATTTTTCCTGTTATTCTGATTTTCTGTTATTCTGATTTGATTTTTCTACATTATTACCTCATCATCAGTGTCTGACTTGTCTAATCTATGTTCATTTTTCTTCTTTTCCATATAGGTGCCACTAGAGGTAAGTCCTGCACTATTTATTAATCATTGCATGCATTTGAAAAGTGACGTAGATGCTAACGTCAAGAACTCGCATAAGATTTCTTATTATGAAGCTAAAAACTGGCTGTAGGATAAAGCAAGCCAGACTCCATTGTGGAGGCTTGAGAATCTCAGACTGGACAGTGAACAAGATTGCGCTAACAAGCAAATCTATGAAATCTCTTGGGAGGCAAAGGAGAAGAGCTTCTGCCTTAATTTCTCAGTGACATGTGGTAAAGGAGGGAAGTTTTAGGAAGGGGAAAGATGAACAATGGTGGCAGGGGGGTCAAATAGGAAGGAGTGTTCCAGGTAAAGACTGGAAATGGCAACTCTTGGTTGTTGTCAGGTGAAAGCAATTCAATGTAGAAGTTGAGTTTTTGATATATGAGAGAGAATTCCTTTTCCCACTATCTGAACTGGAGGGTGGGGGACATCCACTTTTCAGTCTCTTGATAATGAAACCCCAGGACTTCCTCACACAGAGGACCCAGGGAAGAGACTGATAAATTCAAATCTTGTACTCCCACTGACCTGATCATATTCTGTACTCCTACATCCCGTGATCTCCCCGTGCCTCCGTTTACCTTACCATAACTAAATAATGACACTTGTTTCCTCATTTGCAAGTGCTTTGAGGCCAACATTGTAATTCTGAAGCCGAAAGCTGCCCTTGCATCCTTAAAGCCCCCACTGCTTCCATAAAACAGAACAGTGTTAGCGTCCCACTTCATATAATGTCTAAATCAATGACGCCATGAATTTGTAATGGGAACACATTAATGCCAGCAGGCAGTAGCCATAAACAAAATGTTACTTACATGCCAGAAATGTTAACACGGATCATCAGCTAGCTTTAGTCTTGATTTCTAAAGCATACCATGAATAAGATGATAATTGGTCCTGATGGTGTGCACAAACATGAAAGGACTGCCACGCTTAACAACACAGCTGACACTGGTCATTAGAGGAAGGAAATATTCAGCCACTGAGGAGGTCAGTTGAAGGTTTTACTGAACAAGGAGATACACGTGAATAGAATGGATAATGAGGAAGTGGGTGGTAGGAGAAAGGTCTTTGACTGGAGAGAAAGATACCTTTTAATGTATTTTTCATACAAAGTGATGACTCCAAGGGTGAAGAGAAGCCATGAATTCTGTTCTAAAGCTGACATTCAGCAGTCTTGAAAAACAAAAGCAAAATAGAATATCTCTTAGAAGACATGGCTTCTCAACCCACTTGTGGAGGCACACATGGTTTTCATTGCAGTAATGCTGAAAAGCTGACTGGTAAGCTGTACCCCCCAGGAGATGGCTGAGAAACATAGCTCAGATCCAGGATTGGGGGGAAGGTGTGGCTCACTGGTAGAGCTGCTGCCATGAGATCAAATCCCAGTTCTGCTCCCTGTGACCCTGGGCAAGTCACCCAACCGTCCAGCACCCACCACCCTGAACACCAAAGCCACCAAAAAGCAGCATACAAGTCCCCCATTCCCCTCCCTCAAATTGAGAAGTAGGTGGTGACAAACTAGCAAAGCAGTATAATGAGATTTCACATGTTTGCTTATTAGAGTAATCTTGCTCACTTTCCACAGAAAGGGCCATCAGTAAACCAAAAATTTTAAATAAAATTAACTAAAACAATCTTGATGTGGGAGGTGACACCACCATGGGCAGACAATACTCAATCTCTGGTCATCTTTCTATCTTCCCTTACTTCTGCTTTCTGTATTTGGTGCAAGCAGGCTTGGATGTTGTCACAGGTTTTTTTTTTTTTCATTTTTCTCCCTCTACTGCTGGGTGACTATAGTTACCCAGCATTCTCTTGGTAACAATTTACCTACTTTCTCTGACCCTCTTCCTCCTCCCAACTCTCTCAACCTCTTTTGAGAGCCTCCTAATGTGGGAAGGAGAGACAGCCAATGCTAAATATGGCAAATCATTTTTATTTGGCTGCATAATTAAAATGTCAGATCCAGTACAAACCATGTTATATTTCACAATACATTTTTTTATCAATGGCCAGGAGAACAGATTCTCCTATACATACAACCATTGCTATCACAGGACAAGCTTTCAGGGCAGATCAGGTGCACCAAAACTAGCTCTCTCATTTGGAGTTGGTAAATTTCTATGAGAAATGATGCTTTTTATCAAGAGAAGAAGTGTCATGTGCTTTCTCCATTGTTTGCAAATATATCTCATGCATATTTGTTAGGGATAGCCTGAAAACCTGAACTGGCTTGTGGCCTACCAGGATTGCAATTGGACATCCTTGTTATACACTCAGAAGTGTGTAGATTTCATTGAGAAGTAAATATCCACGGGATGAACCAATAGTTCCTGAGCCCATCCAATTATCTCTTATGCAGTAAGGGGAAAAATGTGTTTGAATGAACTGTGTGGAACTGAAGCTTATAAAACAATGTTTTCAAAGTATTATATGAGTGAGGCTATAGATCAGGGGTGTCCAATGTCGGTCCTCGAGGGCCGCAATCCAGTCGGGTTTTCAGGATTTCCCCAATGAATATGCATGAGATCTATTAGCATACAATGAAAGCAGTGCATGCAAATAGATCTCATGAATATTCATTGGGGAAATCTTGAAAACCCGACTGGACTGTGGCCCTCGAGGACCGACATTGGACACCCCTGCTATAGATGCTTGTGCAGGGGCCAGTAAGACTAGCTGTGACTTTCTGCGATATCAGCAGGGCCTGAAACCGGTCATCATCTTCCTCTCTCTTTCCCTCGGCACAGTTCCAGGACCTGAAAAGCAGACTGCCTCAGAATTTCTTTGCCAAGCATCCACCCGTGAACACAACCTGCATCTTCATCAACGAGCGGGAAGTGAGCCAGGACTTCCGTCTCATGCCGGGCGCCTATGTCATCGTCCCTTCTACCGCTGAGCCAGATCAGGAGTGCGAGTTCATCCTGCGCGTCTTCTCCCGGCGCCACGTCCTGCAGTAATTATCCTTCTTCTTTATTACTGGTGTGAATGAAGGTTGGGTTGGGGAGGATTGTGTGATATACAGATGTCTATCCTTCTTTACAACTACCATGCTACTGATCCAGGTGCCCTGAAGTAGGCAATAGTCACATGTGTAAACCAGAGAAATAGGGATCTACATCGGAACAACATTAAAATAGAGGATCCACTATAGATATCAAGAGGTGTAAATGATTTTTATTATCTAGTGGTTCCCAACCCTGTCCTGGAGGACCCAAAGCCAATCGGGTTTTCAGGCTAGCCCTAATGAATATGAATAAGAGAGATTTGCATATAATGGAAGTGACAGGCATGCAAATCTCCATGCATATTCATTAGGGTTAGCCTGAAAACCCGATTGACCTGGGGGTCCTCGAGGACAGGGTTGGGGACCACTGATCTAATAGATGTAAAATGCCCATAATAAACCTCCTGTTGTCTATGTTGGATACTCTTTTTTTGTGTGTTTCCAGTAGCCACATGCAACGGAGATGTAAAATATAAGAAGGCTTTCTCTTTTACAGTATTTTGGAATGATCTTACAAAACACAGAGGAGAGAGAGAGAGAGATGACATTCAGATAAAAGACCCATTTAATCTGCTGATTTTCATCTGCCACTGCAGTATCACAGATTCTACATCATCTCTTTCTTTCCCGCCAAGGATCTTCTGTGTTTATCCAATTACTTGAACTAAGATATATTGGGAAGCTGTTGCAGTTAGGCATAGGCCTTTCTATGAAGATATAAGAACATAAGAATAGCCCTACTGGGTCAGACCAATGGTCCATCAAGCCCAGGAGCCCCGTTCTCATGGTGGCCAATCCAGGTCACTAATACCTGGCCAAAACCAAAAGAGTAGCAACATTCCATGCTACTGATCCAGGGCAAGCAATCAGTGGCATGGAGGGGGAGGGGGAAGCGGACTGCCCCGGGAACCATGTCAATGGGGGCACTGACACCTCTCCGCCCTGCCACACAATGCCACGCTCACGCCATCCCTCCTCCACCCCGTACGTCTATAGATCTTCGCTAGCACGAGCAACTTCTGCCTGTTGCTTGTGCCAGCCTGGTTCCCCTCTGAATCACTTCCAGGTCACGGGGCCAGGAAGTGACGTCAGAGGAAAATCCAGCGCTGGTGCAAGGAGCATGCTGCAGAAGCCACTCGCGCTGGTGAATATTTAGAGGTACAGGGGGAAGGGAGAGTGGGAGTGGGAGGTGGGAAGGAGCAGGGGGGGAGGGGCACCTCCTACCCTTACTACTCTACTGATAACAATCTTATGTTACTCCAGCCTCACATCACAGAAAAGATAAATGTCCTGCCCTTAATCTTACTAATATAAGGATGGGGTTGCTGAACCCTGGATCTGTACTTTCATAATGCCAACTCTGTATATATTAATAATTTTTATAGGAAGAGGAAGGCAACCTAGAGAACACCACTATATTTTAAATGACAGATTTTAAAAAATGTCTTCCAAAATGAAATGTGCATCACATAGCTGAGAGATCTTGGGGTTTTCTTTTGTCTTGAGAAGATGCTCTTCTTGCTAGACCTTTGTCCCTAATGGACTTGTTTTTGTCTTTTCCAGGGAACAGGGAGGAAACATTCTGTGCTGTAAGGTGGGTACTGTCTTGGGCAGCGTGTGGGTAGGGGGAGAGATGTAGAGAGACGCAGGTCATGTGGAGGGCCTCATTTGCAGAAGTCAGTAGGGGGTGCAAAGCAGGTCCTTGTGCGAAAAAAAACAGCTCTGCTCCTCATACTACTTTCCTCACAAATGCCTCTAAAATCAGTTTCAAACCAATTTTCAGTGCAATAAACTTTTCCATTTGAAACAAATTCCAAAACAGCTTCAGTCTTGTTTGGTGAACAAAGTCAAACGAAGGCCATGCAATCTGCCTCTACCTTCTACATTTCTTCCTTTACAATGAGCATTTCATGAGCATCCCCAGAAACAAGAACCCACTGGGAATGAGACAGTCTTTCGTAGAGAAATGTAATATGAGGAAGCCCTGGTAGATAGGGATTCAGAAATCATAAACTGGACATTGTGGATGATCGCTTAGAATTTTATCCCTTTATTCTGGGGGGTATTCCAAGCTGTGGTTCTGATTGTGATGTGTGGCATATCAAGAATTAATAAAATTTGAAAATCCAGAAAACAATTAGCCTAGCTTAATGTACAGCTTAACACTATGAGAGTTAATTAGTAGTAGAGAGCAAGTGGGTGACTCAATAGAAGTAAAATTCAGACGGGCTTAATCTGTCCTTTTTCTGGAACTATATGGTAACCCTAGAGGGCCTAGACAAAGAGCTATGTGTAGGGGAATTTCCCAGCACTGAGGTGAGCAGAATAGGTGAGTACCTGGAAGAAGTCTCTCAGAACTGAAGGATGGATGGGTAGAAGTGAATGGGTGGCTGGGTTTTGGAAGGGGGGGGGAGGTTCCCTCTGCTGAAGATTTAGCAGTGCAGCTGATGACCATTAGGGCTTAGGCTGACGAAACTCATGTATGTTTCCACAATGGCTAATTGCATCTATTTTTGTTCTAAAGACAATTGTCGACAAACAGGAAGACAAGATCTGGGAGAAATTCTTCAATAAATATTTTATGAAAGTAAGTTAATGGAAACCTCTAATGCACTTACCTTATGAAATATTATCTTCATTTCCGCTTTGGTTATCAGATGGGATCCCCCTTCCTTTTGTATTTCCCTATATGGCTCTTTTTCCTATTTTATAATATACTTCTTTACCTTAATCCTATTGTTCTAGTAGGTCCAGTATGATTTAATGTATGTTACCCTATTTTACAATCTTTATTATGTAAAAACTGCTTAGAAGACTGATAGACAGTATATGAAATTTTTATTAAACTTGAAATGTTAAGATATTAATCTATGTGGGGAATGATCCTTGATATTTTTAAAGGAACATTTGGCACTGCTAAGGGAGCATGTCAGTGGATTTGTTGATTATGCAGAATTAACATGGCACGCTTAAACGCCTGATTCAGATGTCTCAGGTGATGGCTTCTCGGGGATTTTAAAGGTTTCAATTGTGGCCACGAGCTGCTAAAAACAATGGCGACTCCATTTTACAAAAGCAGAAAGGGCCATCAAAATGAATTTCCTTCCTGCAAGCATCAGTAAACCAGAATTTTAGGAGAAAAGAAAAAAAATGAACTAGGACAATTTTGATGGGGCTTCTGTGGGATGTGGTGGCTTCTCTTAAAACCTTTTGGGAGTTCTACCTTCCTAATGTGTCGTTCATCATAGTTCTCCTGAAACGCTTCCCCAGAACTGAAATGGTCTTTTTTTTGTTTTGCTTCTTTCAGCATCCAGAAATAAATGTGGACCAGCTGCAGTTGCTTCTAAATAAAGCAAATTGGACAAGTAAGTAATCTGAGCTCCTGATTTAATGATGGGGGGGAGGGGTGGTGGTGTTGAAGCCTGACAGTCAATATCTGTAAGAGATAGTGACAACACTGAATGAATGTTTGGTCATATTGTACAAGATCAATATCTATAAGATTTAATGAGAATATCTGGCGCGCTCTCCTTCGGGACTCAAACACCTTAGCACTGTACAGTAGTTTTAGGATGTGGTTGTGCCTTAAACACCCAGGTTCATTAAAGTGAGCTGAACCGTGAATGAGAGCTGAAAAAACCGTAAGCGGCTTTAGCTGTCCCTGAGAATTTGGAACCATCTTGTAAACTAGAATGGGTGAGACAAGCGAAGATGACAGAATAAGCCAGCGAAGATTAGTATGCCTTCAAAAAAAATCCTTTCGCCCCCAAAAGAGAAACAAGCCCATTGATGGTATTAGAATATTAATAGAACTATTATAATCCCAGTATGTATATGACAAAAGTATTAATTTATATATATGTGTGTGTGAAATACTCAGACCCAACCGTGATGGTTAAAAGATAAACCACACCGGTATTGCCAGAGGGACCATCGTGGTATTTCACTGTCCCGACCGCCTGTATTTAAAATGTACTCAAACCACTCTGTGTTAAAACTTTAAAAACAATATACTTAATCAGATAAAACTAAATGAACTTATCTGGGATTATAATAGTTCTATCAATAATATCTCAGGAATTCAATATAATATCCCTAATATTTTATAGGAAATTAGCATATTAATGACATATGTATGGTCCAGTGTCAGGACAGCTCAAGGCCTATAAATCGTAGAAAGACATTCAATTGCTCTGAGTCTGACAATATTTTGACTGATGAAATCACAATTTATATGAAACATTGGAAATTTAGGGGTCCTTTTTACTAAGGCGTGCTAGCCGTTTTTGCACGCTAAAAGCTAATGCATCCATTATATTCTGTGGACGCATTATCGTTTAGCACGCCTTAGTAAAAGAGAGGAATAGTTCATACAAGGTTGCTGTGGAATTTCAAATAGGAAAACAACAAAAAAATTGTGGAACAGAAGATCGGACGTAGTTTAATAATGCATTCAGATAACTTAAAAACAATCCACAAAGGGTGTACACAGTCAAGATTTCAATCCTGAGGGTCACTTGTGACTGTATACACCCTTTGTGGATTGTGTTTTTAAGATTATTGTTTTTAAGATATTTGGACGTTTATTAAACTATAAACTGGTACATCCGATCTTCTGTTCCACAATTGTTTTGTTGTTGTTCTGCTTTGTTTCCTATGTGGAACCTTTTGGTGCTATTTGGATTTTGTTGTTTTGAATTTCAAATAGGGCCAGAACTTCTTAAACAGTTATTGCCCCAGCAGGGCCTTGGATATCCCGTGTCATTAAACTCTCACCCTCTGCCTGAGACAATCCAGTTAGGAAGAATTTACAGTAGCTGCTAACGTGGTGAGGCAAACGCAGATCTTTAAGTGAAAACTGTCTTCTTCTTTTTTCAGATGTGAAGCAAGTTCCAGTGAAGTTTAGCCTGGATGCCTGCAAGGGATTCATGGCGTTGCTCGATGTATCCTTTTTAAAGCTGCTGAAAACACTAATGGAGTGGAAAGTTGAACTGAGTTTAGGTCATGGTGGGGCTCTCTTGTGTGCTCCATGAGACATAAGAGGCCAGAAGCCTACAATTTGTAAGGAGCACCATGTTATCTCCTGGGCCTTTCTCTTGCCTTGCTCCCTCCCCCCCTTTAACTTCCTGGGGTATATTTTCCTGTTTTGTAAATTTATGGTGCTTGCAGTTGATTTAGGGCTCCTTTTACTAAGGTGTGCTAGCGTTTTTAGCGCACACACAAAATTACCGTGCGGTACGCTTCTAGAATAACGCCGGCTCAATGCTGGCGTTAAGGTCTAGTGCACGTGGCAATTTAGCGCGCGCTATTCCGTGCGTTAAGACCCTAACACACCTTAGTAAAAGGAGCCCTAAAGGATTACAGTGAACCAGGGAATCTGTCTCCAATCACTGGAGCAATTGTTTCACTGGCTGTGGAGTGCTTATCTCACTTCAAAATTAGGATAGCTAGTTTTAAAAAATTTTTACAGATAGATTTTTAATGAGGGTCAATGCTTTATGGCACTGTATGTGTAGGTTTGTGCCCATTTTTCAGAGGAGTAAGATAGCCTGGTCTTGATTTCAGACTCACTGATCCATATGTGCTGGGGGTATTCGGAATCCCCCCTCCCCAATTTTGATGGTCTGTGTTCTCATGCAAAGGGCCTTATCTGGGAATTCCTATGCATGCCCCGACCTAGTCACTTGATAACCTACTAATAAACATCAGTGTGCAACACTTTGGCAGAAAGATGTTTCCAGATAAAGAGCAACTGTCCTTAACTCCTGTATTAGCTTAGTGCCACCGGCACACTGAGCATGCAAGAATTTCGGACTCTATGGAAGCGGCTGCTCTTCTTTCAGGTGGGTGGAAATTTAGGGAGAGGGGGGAGGTAGGGGGGTTTGATGGAGACAGAGAAGGAGGTTATTATCTCTGCTCGTAATGATCCTTCCGTTTCTGAAGCCTAAGAGATGACTCCCCAGGTACTGAAAGTGTGGTGACGGGTGGGCTTCTTGGCATAGAGGTAGAACAAATGGAATGTAATATGTCTTCTCATGGGAATGCATGTTGATTAATCTTGTTCCTTCTTACACTCTTTTTAGGAAGTATTCCAGAAGAAAGATATTGAGAAGACTGGATACCTTAATCTAAATGACATGCAGGCCGCAGTTCAAGAAAGGGGTATGTAGCTCAGCATTTCCTTATCTTTGTTGGCTCCTTCTTAATAATGACAAGTGTTTAGTTCCAAATGAATCCAAACTGTTTCTTCTGTTGCTCCCCCCCCCAACCCCAGTTTTAGGTCCTTCTACAAGAAAACCATATCCTTTTTGGTTTGTACTCCATTTTAATCTGATTCCCTCCGTCCCACAGGGCTCCACTGCATGTACTTCTGAGCACTGGTGTAGTAAGGGTGGGAGGCGCCCGGGGCGGTTGCACCCCCCTCTTTCCCCCTTCCCCGCCCCCCTCCGTGCTCCTTCCCTGGTCCCCCCTCCGCCATGTATGCCTCCTTCCCTTCCCCCCGTACCTGTTTGGTTTCCTTGACATGAGCAGCATCTCCAACTTGCTGCCGGCATCAGCTCTCCCTCTGACGTCACTTCCTAGTCATGGGACCCGGAAGTATTGTCAGAGGGAAGCGCCGAGGCCAGCACAAACAGTGGGTTGGAGCTGCTGCTCATGTCGGTGAAGAGCTAGAGGTACGGTGGGGGAAAAGTGAAGGCATGCACACAGCAGGGGAGGAGTAGAGCAGGGAGGAGAGGTGCCACTGCCCCCACCAAAATAAATGGCACCCGGAATGCTTATGAGTATTCATGGCCTGGTTTAGTGTTATTTTAGAGGATAAAATGTTCAAACGGTACTGTAATGAGAAGCAGTATAGCAAAATGTGTCTCTCTCATCAACTAGATGCCCACACTGGTAACTCACTAGGCAAAACTTATTCTTACTCTGTGGGAGACAGCAGAATCTGAACTGGGTCACATGTCACCTATTACCTCTAGCCAAAATGCAAAGGAGAACCACCCACTGCAAAAACACGTCTGTGTGGTGTAAGAAGTTTCCATAGAAACAGAAAATGGCAGCAGATAAAGCTCCTATGGTCCATACAGTTTGCTCATCCTCACCAACTGCTCAGTACTGCCATCCCTTCCCTTCCCTCAGTCTTGTGAGGACAAGGCCTAGCTTTCACTCCCCACTGGCAGAAAACCGAGGCTGGATCATCTTGACCTGAAAATTCTGAAGCCCTCTAGCAGCTCCGTTATCTAGTTCTAGTATATTCTGGAATTGGGGACGAAGGATAAACCTCTCGGTGAACTTTCAACAAGGCTATGAAACCTAACATTTATGCAGCAGTCCATGTAGGGATAGCAGAAGTTCCTTTCTGATTGAAATCTACATTTTGGTCTTTTTTTTCCATTGACAGGAATTTCCCTAAGTGATCGGTTCACCAATCTAATGGCACTTAGATACGGGGACTCTTCCATGAAAATCAGCTTTGATAACTTTGCCTGCTTCATGCTGCGTGTGGAAATGATGGGAGGTATGCAATAATATTGCTGAGAAAAAGATGCAAAGGATGTTGTGCATATCAGTCCAAAGATGCCGACTCATGGTTTTGACCCAATGCATGCATGGAATTGTAATTATGATTTTCCTAAGAAAGGTAGGATTATACTTTTATGCATGCAGTGGAAGCAAAACCGGGACTAGATCAGCCTGCTTGAGTGAACCTGAATAATGTAGCAACCCTTATGTCACCTTCCAGAAATCACTTTTGACCTGTTCCAGTCTCTTTATGCCCTATTCCTCCCACCCTAGTGCCAATGGTTACAGCAGGACTACATATGCAATGCACTGGGATAGAAGTGCAAAAACCAAGTCTAGCCAAAAATTCCCTCTTCAAATATTGGGTTACATCTCATCTCTGGTTTTGTCTTTTTATCCATGTTAATCCAAAGTGATGGCAGCATGCACTGTGCTACTTCTGAGCTACCATAAACTGAACACAGCTAAGGCAATAAAAAGCTCCACAAGAGAAACGAATTTGAAGGAGTGGCGCAGTGGTTGGAGCTACAGCCTCAGCACCCTGAGGTTATGGGTTCAATCCCTATGCAGCTCCTTGTGACCCTGGGCAAGGCACTCAATCCTCCATTGCCGCAGGTGTGTTAGATAGATTATGAGCCTACCAGGACAGATAGGGAAAATGCTTGAGTATCTTATTATAAACTGCCTAGATAACCTTGCTAGGCGGTATATAAATACCTAAATAAAAATCGGGGAGATGGGATAAAATAGTGCATGTACAAGGAACCATATCCTACATGGTAACGTTGCACCAGGCTGCTCTCTTCCATTGGCTGCAGTAGAACATAAGAATTTCCACTGCTAGGTCAGACCAGTGGTCCATCGTGCCCAGCAGTCCGCTCACGCGGCCCTCTGGTCAAAGACCAGCGCCCTGAGACTAGCCCTACCTGAGTACGTTCAGGTTTGTGCTGGAGCTGTAAAATTTAGCCCTTCCCTTACAGACAGGGGTATTTGCCTTATGTCTATAAAATGCATACAGCCAGTGCATATTAAGATAAGGGCATGCTATGTATTAAATGCATATAGTATCTTTAGGACCTCTTCCCGATATCTGAAGAATGGTCTTAGCATACAGATAGGTGCAAAAGCCTTTCTGTTTGGACCCTAATTTTAAAGAACAATTGCCTTGAAAACTGAGACCCTTTTGCTGGGCTCAACTCCACTGTCTTGCAGGCACTGGCAGGAGCAGTGATGTCAGCTCATTTGCTAGTTCAGTAGAATTGTGCTTGTGCTGACATCGTCAGCTGATCTGCTGCTGATCATAAGAGGACTGCTCCCAGATATGAGGATGTGTCAAGGGTAAATGGGATTGGACTTGATTTAGTGCTTTTTCGGTGTGGTTACAATCAAAATGGTTTATATATCTTAGGCAGGTGCTTATTTTGTACCTGGGGCAATGAAGTGTAAGTGACTTGCCCGGAGTCACAAGGCGCTGCGGTGGGAATTAAACTCGCAACCTCGGGGTGCTGAGGCAGCTGCTCTAACCATTAGGCCACTCCTCCACTCCATATGTAAAGCAGCTTTTGTTTTCCAGAGTCCGTCCAGGAAGATGTTTATTCAACACTGGACTCTAAGGCTAGCCTTATAAAGCAGCACTAAAGTTACAGAGCAAAAATCACATAAATGATATATTCCACAAATCTCTAGGAACCATTCCTGTGCTATCTGGGCCTCATGATTTCCTTTTCTTTGCTTATTCTTTGCAGAAGTCTTTCACAACTTGAGCAAGGATGGGAAAGGAATTTATCTTGAGGAAGCTGAGGTAAACTACTTGCTGATTAGTGCTGAAAGAAGGAGAAACTATGTTTATCTATGTGTTGGCTCTAATTGGTGTGTTTCAATAGAACGTAACACCAGGACTGACTCTCAGTCTGCCCCAGATGACTTATGGCCACTCTAGTAAAGGGTCTATTTCTGTTTCATTCATGAAAATGGACTCGGTTGATACAATTGCCCTCACCATGCACTGGTTCTGATTTCAAGGGTAACATTCTTTGCTGAATTAGAGAAAATAACCTCAGAAGAACTGCTGAGGAGCAGGACATAAACTGATAGATTCCTGAAGGAATCTTGGCGCTGATTGTAGGTGGCTCCCCATAAGGCAGTAGAGTTACACACACACAAGCAAAACTGGACATTGACTTTGGTGCTGTGTAGAGTTTAGGCACAGCAGCAATGGTTGCTGGGAAGAGCTAATGTCGTTCTGAGCAGGTGCAACAATGGCAGAGAATGGAAATGGTGCATGTCTGCTGCTCTGCAAGCGTTCACTGGCAGATAATAGGAGTGATTTATACCTTTTTCTGAGAAATGCATAGTGGCAGAGAACGAGAGTTGCACATGCTGGATGTTCAGCAGGCACACAGTGGCAGAGAGTATGAGTGGCATATACATGATGCTCAGTAAATGCGCAGTGGCAGAGAGTGGCACATATCTGATGTTCACAGTGGTGTGTGATCAGAGCCTTCAGGGGATTCATCCAACCCCCTGAAGACCCTGTTCTGGATTTGATTGGTTGAGCAGGCAGCAGGAGGAAGCTGCTCAATCAGTCAAATTCAGATCAGTACTGTCAGGGTCTTCAGGGGGTTGCGTGAATCCTCATACCTGCTTTGTTGAGCAGGCTGCCTGCTCAACAAATCAAACTGCATCAGGCAAAAAGTAAACAACAAAAGAAGGGCTGCAGAGCTAGGGATTCAGTGAATCCCCTGAAACCCTGACCGCATGACATTGGATATTCAGTAGATTCACAGTGGCAGAGAACTGGAATGGCAAATGCCTGATGTTCGGTGGATCTACAATGGCAGGATGGGAGTGAAATGTCTGATGTTCAGTAGATCCACAGTAGCTGAAAGTGGGAGTTGCATATGCCTGAGGCTTGTAGGTATGCAGTAGCAAAGAATTGGAGTGGCGCATACCTGATGTTCAGTAAATACAGTGGCAGTGGCACGTCTCATCCACAGTGGCTGAAAGTGGCAGTGGCATGTTTGATGTTCTCTAGATCTGCACTGGCAGAAAGTGGGAATGGCAAATACTTGATGCTCATTAAACTCAAAGTAGCAGAGTGTGGGAGTGCCACATCTGATATTCAGTAGATCCACAGTGGCAGAGAGTGGAAGTGACACGTCTGATGTTCAATGGCAGATCCACAGTGGCAGAGATTGGGAGTGTCTTATATTCAATAGATCCACAGTGGCAGAGAGTGGAAGTGACACGTCTGATGTTCAATGACAGATCCACAGTGGCAGAGATTGGGAGTGTCTTATATTCAATAGATCCACAGTGGCAGAGAGTGGAAGTGACACGTCTGATGTTCAATGGCAGATCCACAGTGGCAGAGATTGGGAGTGTCTTATATTCGGTAGATCCACAGTGGCAGAGAGTGGAAGTGACATGTCTGATGTTCAATGGCAGATCCACAGTGGCAGAGATTGGGAGTGTCTTATATTCAATAGATCCACAGTGGCAGAGAGTGGAAGTGACACGTCTGATGTTCAATGACAGATCCACAGTGGCAGAGATTGGGAGTGTCTTATATTTGATGTTTGGTGAACACAAAGTAGCAGAGTAGGAATGGCACATCTGATGTTCAGTAGGTCTACAGCGGTAGAGAGTAAGCCTGGCACATGTTGGATGTTCAGTAGATCCACAGAGGCAGAGTGGGAGTGACACAAGTCTGATGTTCTGCAGATCCACAGTGGCAAAAAGTTGGAGTGGCACATGTTGGATGTTCTGTAGATCCACAGTGGCAGAAAGCAGGAGTGGTGTATATCTGGTACTCAGCAGATCACAGTGGTAGACAGGAAGAGTGGCATGTGCCTACTGCTGAGCAGGTAGATAGTGGAGGGGGAAGCAGGTGAGTTCAGTGCAGCGTGTCTGATTGAGTTCTTTTGCTATATCTGAACAGTGGCACCGACCCAGAAGAAGCCACAGTGGCTTCAGCTACTCACTGAGAGGATGGCAAGTAGGAGCAGCCCGTCCTTGCAGAGTCAGGAGGCACAATACAAGTAAGGGACTGAAGGGGACCCCCAGCTACTTGAACTTGGTTGGATCCCAGGAGGATAGCTTACATGCCTCCTCTCTGCAGCCATATTAACCAGAGGCAGCACCTTTCAATCTAAGAGTCTCACAAGGATTTGTAACCGCACTCTGTGCATGTATGTGTGTGTGTGCGTGTGTGCATAAATATATCTATATATATTTAGGGATGTTTGTTTTAGATGGATTCCAAAGCCCTGCTTATATTCTGGGTGCCTTGCACCATGGCGGGTAAATGGATCTTGAACTGAAATGGGGTAAAGGCAATCCACTGAGAAGTGGGCTGAAAATGTCAGAGTCCTGGATTGCATCAAGTCTGTCTCCCCCTTACCAATTATTTCCACGTGACCTCTGGTCATGATGAGGGCTGTTTTCCTTTGTTGAAAATTGTTCCCCTTGGGGCAGGTAAGTCTGCTTCCTAAAAAGGAACCAACCCTCATGGCACGAGTGGGTTAGGGGGGGGAGACACGACACATGCAGGTTTGATTTGTCTGTCCTTTCAGAGCCCCATCTGAAATCCTTGCTCTTATACGTCCTCGTCATTGCTGTCACAGCTGAAAAATGTGCTTTGTGGTTCTTAGAGGGAGCAGGAAGCGCATCTGTTTCAAACGACCTTTATTTTTTTTACAGTGGATGCTGCTCACCCTTTATTCTTGAGGCAGAAGCGAGGGAGAATCCCATTTCCGATGGCTAACCTCCAGCGGTATTGAGTTCTCACTCTCATGACGTGATCTACTGGACAACGAAATTAACAGCACTAGTGTATTGCCGGGCAAGGCCTAGCGTATTGTCTGGAAGCCTATTTTGGTCCTGGAGTATATGGAACGCGTGATGGTTTGTGGTACAGTTGCACTGGACCAGTGCAAGAATTGTTCAAAGATACTGCTAAAGATGAAATTTCGAGTCCACACGGTTCCTTGTTCCAAGAACAGACCCAGGAAGGAACTGTATATACAGCCTTTGCCCAGAAGGATGGGTAGTGGAAAGGACATTCAATTTATGAAATTACTGAACTGAGACTCACTTTTTAAAATATATATGTTAATAATATCTACATGCATATATTTTTTGCACAGTCCGTTAGTGGGCACAAAAGGCAAAGCTTTGCCTTTACCTTATTTTTCCACATGTTTACCTCACCAATGATTATATCCAGAGGTGCTTCTGCTGTGTCTTGTTTTTGCTGTTATAGTAACTTTTTGAATGCCGGCCATATTACTGTTATCCGTAGCACATAATTTCAAAAGGCTGCTTCAAATGCATTTTTTTTTTGTTTACAGAGAAGGCAGCTAGGATAGGGGAACGGTGGGGGTGATTTCATGAATAATAGCAGCCTCTATAGGCAAGAAATCGGAACTGACGCAACATTGTGAACATTTTGTCAAGTTGCTATCCGACACTTAGGATGTCAAAATGGAAAGCAAATGCCAAGCTTCTTTCCATTTTATGTACTAGAAGCTTTACATATGTTAAGGGAAATGTGTGTTTTTTGTCATAAGTTTTGGAGCAATAATGCACTGTAGCATTAATATACCAGGTGCTGATATGAAAACTACCTCAAACTAAGTCAGTTACAAACAGCAGCCTCACTCCATCATACAACGGGGAGAATCCCTTGTGTTATCGGGAATCT
The DNA here is from genome assembly GCF_902459505.1 of Geotrypetes seraphini. Lineage (NCBI taxonomy): Eukaryota > Metazoa > Chordata > Amphibia > Gymnophiona > Dermophiidae > Geotrypetes > Geotrypetes seraphini. The sequence continues at coordinate 344,470,211 of NC_047086.1, read as the reverse complement.
GTTACAATGGAGGACCTAAAGGTCCCTGTTTAGAGGGGCTGGTTAACCTCTTCATCAGGATACTGTGAAAGCAAGAGTACAATCAGAATCAGGCCAGACCCATGTGGTGGTCAACATTTTCTGTCAAAAAATTTTATGGATATGCCTTCTGTCCTGTCTGACCCAGCAGGGGGTTGGATTTACTCAAGAGTCAATGCCATTTCCATTTTGTGAAATGAATCCTGATTTTCAATCTATCCTTTCTGAAATGCTAATCCCACCTTATCTTCCTGTGACACTGCCGTACTAGCGGAAACATTGGCATCTGAAGGTACATTTTAGCAGATTGCCAGCCAAATGCTGTATTAGAAAGCAGGGAAGGTAGTGCCCTGTAGAATATTTGGTTACAAGATAAACATTTTCTAAATTGCCTTGGGTCAGAGGAGTAGCCTAAGGGTTAGAGCAGTGGCTCAACCTGGTTCAAATCCTACGGTATTTTCTTGTGCCCTAGGACAATGGCAAGCCACTCCTGTTTCAGGCTAGAAAGCCTTCCTTACTATGTGCTCAACAAAAGTCAAATCCTACTTGAAGGCGCATCTGCATCTGGAGCATTGCTTTAATGTGCTAATATGTTAACACACATTAATCTGATTTAACACGTTAAAGAATGCAAACCCCATTATTACCTATGGGGTGTATTTATCTACTATACTCTTGATTTAACACACATTGATGTGCATTAGATGCAAGTTAGTCAACAAGGGTTGTAGATTATGGTGCAGGGACCTGCTGATGTACCCGAATTGTAACTGCTCTTGAGCATGGGTTTGGAAATGAGTAACTGCAATCCAAATCCAATTTTCAGGATGTTATAGTTCCGTATCACTGAGAGGTGGGGTCAAAGAAAAGTAGCTCATGCGCTACAAAATAGGTCCTTCACACCCCCAGCTAAAAAAGAGATTTGCAGAAATAATACTATAGATGTAGTTCCTTTTTTCTACTGCTGCTCATGCTTCAGGATGACTTGTGCACTTTTAAGAAACTTTTAAAGCACCCTTTGTTTTGTTTGATGAAAACAACAATGTGAATTTAATGGCAAGTAGTGTATTACTGTTTATGTGTAATCTGTAATTGTGAATGTTTTACTTGTGTATACTGTGTTGTAATCTGCCTTGGCCTAAGGCAGAATAGAAAGAATAACCTATAAACTATAGTGCCATAGAAGATATTAAAATACAACCTTGGACCCTCTCCCTTATGAGCCTGCATGCATATGTATTTATAGATGTTTGTACGTTACAGATGAGCATGAAATTGTATTGATTTTACAATAGGAGACTGGAAGATGCAGGCCATTCTTAATGAACTGTGCAAGATTTAGGAGGGGAGAATGCGCCATTGACGTATGAAAATAAATTATGGAATGGAAGATTTGTTTTCTACTTGTATCTCATATTTTATGTATTTTAAAGATCAATATTTATTTTTTTATTACTTGTAAAAAGTGTTTCACTGTTTATTGAGTGACTTCTGCACCATCTAATTTTCAGTCGCCGGTTACTGCATTTCATTCTGGAACTAGGCAGAGATGATTTGATTTTTTATTCTGTGCTGCAAAAACTTAAAGATAAATAAAACCCTGCATTTGCAACTTGCACTGAACAGTGTTTTTTGTGACTAAAGGGGGTCATCTGGATTCAGGGCTGGCACAGCCATTAGGTACAACTAGGCAGTTGCCTAGGGCAGCAAAGAGCAGCTGCGGTTAAAGCAAAACAATAGTCCTACCAGCCACACAAACTCAAAGAACCATCTGCATGGATTTTTACAAACCAGATGATAAAACAAAGACCATTTGCCCAGGTGGATGGCTTCTGGACATTGCCCTCATTAGGTATTAAGTATAATATGTGGAGTGGAATTTTGGAAAGGATGTCCAACTCAGAATATGGACGTCCCAAGTCTGTACATCAGATAGGAATGTCCATTTCTCATGCATTTTAGAATTGGATCTGCTGACATACAGCCTGTTCTAAAATACTTTTTTTTTTTAAATCTTTATTAAATTTTCAAGGCTAATACAAAGTGCATAAAATTATACATACATTAATAATCAGAATCAGCACTTACAATCCATTAGTAATAATAGAAAATGAATTATCCCCCCCTTCCAGTACATTCAATCAAGGAATAAAACAAAGGAGATAACTCCCCCTCCCACCCTTCCCTGGATGTGTGTATAAATCTAAAAGAAATTAAAGGAAAAAGACAACTATACCGAAGTAACAAAAGCCGTTAATGGACCCCAAACTAATTTGAATAAATTATTATGCCCCACCATGTCAGCGTTCATTTTCTCATACTTATAACACAAACATAAATTTGCCCATCAAAAGGTAAAACTAAGCCGATCCCAATTTTTCCAATTGTGGGTAACCATTTGCATGGCAATCTCGGTCATAATAATGAAAAGCTGGCATTTATACCGGTCCAATGGGGGTTTAATATGCAAAAGTGTCCCACAGATGACTACATCATAGGTTAATGGAATCGATGATTCCAGTATGTTATTGATATGTCCCCATATCCACTTCCAAAAATTGAGTATCAAAGGACAATAGAACAGATGATCCAATGTCCCTATTTCAAGATAACAGTGCCAGCATCTATTAGATTTAGAACTATCTAACTTCTGCAAACGAACTGGGGTCCAAAAAGATCTGTGTTACAAAAAAAACCCAACACAACAGGTTTGTCTCATAGATGCTGACGCTGTACAACTCATCCTCCAAGACCAAATCCATGGCCATTGAGTAGCAGAAATCTGCTGCTTTATCTCAATGCTCCAAATGTCTTTTAGACTAGTTTTTGGTTTCTTATTCAAATATTCAGATCTTAATTTATACCTGTTCTAAAATATTTGAGAAACAGACATCCAAGTGCTGGCTACAACCAAGTACAAACTGAAATGTCTAAACCTTGAATGAGGTAAAACAAAGGAGAGGTCTGTGTAGAACAGCTAAGTACAACCTAGCGCAAAGATTGCAAGTTCAAATCCCACTGCAGCTCTTTATAAAAATATTTTCCTAATTTTTTAAAAATATTATAAGCCCTCCAGGGACAGAAAAATACGTTCTTTGACTTCCTTTACTCCCTCCCTCAATCAGAGCACCTTTCTGTAACCTGAATGTGCCAAGTGCCAGGTCTAAATACAGATACCCATCTTTTGGAGACGGCTGTCCCATCTTCTTATATAAATGGAGTCGAATGCCCACCTTTTAGACTCTCCCAGCCAAACACACACCCAGACCTCCCCTGCCACAGGGACATACTAGAATTTTAGATATCCATATCCCCCCAGATTTATAAAATCAGGATTTGGACATTCCTGCGGTATAGACATCTAAATGCCAATTTGTGATGTCCAAGACAATACACAGCTTCTAAAATAACCACCTAAATGTGATATTTAACTGTATGATGTTGAATTGTGCATTTTGCAGAATTGTTCTGGGAAGGACTGAGGTGATCATAATAGTTGAGTTTATCAAAACCTCAGGGGGTTCCTAGAGGCCTTAATTTTATTTGGGATGGACACAGACCTGAAAATACGCCTGGGGCACCCAATACCCTGGCACTGGTCCTGCCTGTATTGGAAATGGTTGAAAACCACTAAAGGGTTGTGCAGAAAGGAATCAGTCCGAGGAGAGGACAGTGGCCCATGTTCCTCAGTATTTCAGAGACTGGAAAAGATGGCTTGCTTTTCTGTAGTGGAAATGATGCTCCTGAGGTGGTATAAAATCTGAAATAACTTCATGTGGGCACACGCACAAACGTGGATACTGAGTAACTTTGGTCCATGTGTGATATAGGACTAAACTAGCATTCATACAAAATCGTAGCCGACATATTATTCCTCTCAGCTGCACAAAGCAAAGCAAGCTGATTTTTCCAGTTTAATAAGGGCATTCTCCAACGCTAACAAACCTTGTTTAGTATCTGCTCAAAATTTACCAAATCTACTGACTCAGTATCAAAACTCACCTGGATTACTTCCCTAATACTGGAAAGCGGCTCTTCTTTATCAATTATTGAAGAAAGCCCCTTTGGACCCTAGCAGTCCAGCCAAGTACAGACCTAGCTCTAACCTGCCCTTCATCTCAAAATTGACAGAGGAAGTTGTTTTTCTTCTTCTTTTTTTTTTTAAGTTTTCAAATTATTTATTGAAGAAGTTTTCCATAAAAATACAACATAGTAAACAGAGCAACAAAAAAAAAAGAAGCACATAAAAGCCATGAATCCCCCCCTCCCTAAAGCCTATCATAGCAAAATGTTGTACAGTAACTCTTCAGTACAATGCTCAATAGAACAACTGGTAAAACTAACCCCCCTCCCCTCCCCCAACCCAGGATCACTGCCACAAGTACACAATAGTAAGTTATGTATGCAGTCGTCAAGCAGCACAAAATCTAAATAAAGCTCACGGAGGATTCTTTTGCCATCGGACATATGGATCCTACACTTTGAGAAAGGGTGTAAGGCGATTATGCAATAAAGCTGTCAGCTTAGACAATCTAATAATAAAATCCACTTTACCCAACAATTGACTTGGAACCGAGGGATAAACCTGCTTCCAATGGGCAGCTAGTACAAGTCTACAAACAGTAAAGCTATAACAAGCAAGCTTATGGGCTTTACCCGAGAGCATGCCTAAAGGAAGGTGCAAAAAAACACTACCCCATAGATCTTGGGACTTTACTATGGAAAATCTCAGACAATAATTCAAAAACCATATCCCAATAAGGAATTACCCTTGGGCAATCCCACCAGATGTGAAGGAAAGAACCCTGTTGTCCACAATTTCTCCAGCACAGAGCTGAGACCTGAGGATACATTATATGAAGCCGCAGCGGAGTAAGATACCACTCGTACAGCATTTTATATCCGTTTTCCACCAAAGAACTTGCTATAGAAGTACCTAACAAACGGCTAAATAAACTAGCTAAATTTATAGCTGGCATAGCAGGAGGCAGAAGCCCCTCCGAAAGTGGTATAAATTTAATAGGAGGGGTATTTTGTTGAATCAGAGCCTTATAAAATCTAGATACACATCCCCTTCCACTACTTCCCATAAGAGCCCACTCTACTGGGGTCTCAGGTAATTGGAGTTCCCCAATAGCCTTACGCCAGTAAAGTCCACCACCTGTCGATAGCGAAAATGGTCAGAGGTTTGCAGGTCACAAGCCTCCGATAAATCAGAAAACGGCAAAATACTGCCCTGGAAGTTGGTTTTCAACAGCTCTCATCCCATGCAAGAAGTGCTGTGAGAGAATGCCCAGTGAAGGGAAGATCTTTACTGGTAAAAATTACCTGGGAAATTAATTACTGGTTCCTGTAAATTTGTTCATTATTAAAGCATGCGCATTGGCTTCCAATTATATACAGAATTACATACAAGTTAAATCACTTGCATAAGCAATAGAGAGAAAGTTCTCTCATATAAACAAATAACATAAAAAGTTGTATATATAGTAAAGAAAAAATATTCAAAAGAGAATAGATCACAATATAGAACCTTTTTAAAAAAAATCAATTACCGACCTCTAAGAACCTCTGACCATCCGGTTATACTAAGGGGCAGTGTACGTTATGTTACAAACGCCGATTAAAAAGCATGTAAAAATACTCCCTCAGAGAAGATATTTGCAGGTTTCATTGACTTTAATAAAACATTTGATACTATCTGGCATCCTGCTTTCCACCTCAAATTGCTGCCTGCTGAAATCAGGGGTGGAGAGTAGAAGTGTGAAGCTGCCTGTTTCCATGTTTATGTTTGGCTTACAGCTGATGGAGAAATACATAGACTTAATTATATCAGAGGATCCTCACGCCCTCTCCCCACCTTTGATATACTGTAATTAAATCTATGCACCCATCAGCTGCACAACAAAGATAAACACGCAGACAGAAGGCTTCAGGCAGAATGAGTGAAGGGTGAGAAAGGGATTTAGACTCATTCTAAGTACAGTGGTGCCTCGCATAACGAACGCCTCACACAACGAACGCTGCACACAACGAACTTCATGTCTTGATTCACACAACGAACTTCGTTTCACACAACGAACTTCACACAACGAACTTCGTTTCACACAACGAACTTCGTTTCACACAACGAAGTCGCCCGAGCTGCCGATGTATTGCATCCTTCCGCGCAGGCACTGCAGGCAGTCGTTAGTCACTGCGCTTAACTGCCCTCTCTCACTGTATACAGTCGTCCTTGTAAGATAAACTCAATATTTTTTATATATCATGGCTTCTAAAAAAAGCAGGAAGGTGATTTCTGTTGAAATGAAACGGGAAATAATAAGAAGGAGTGAATGTGGGGTAAAACAGTGTGACCTCGTCAAAGAGTTTGGCCTCAGCAAGACCACCATTTTCACCATTTTGACAAATTTATCTTTTTTTATGTCATCTTAGCATATTTTATGCTGCAGAACGAATTATTTTTTTTAACATGTATTGTTATGGGAAAACGCGTTTCACATAACGAACTTTTCGCATAACAAACTTGCTCCTGGAACGAATTAAGTTCGTTGTGTGAGGCACCACTGTATTTTGGTAAAATAGAGATGCTTTCCTTCCCACATCCTCCTCATAGATCTGAGCCACCACATGCAATCTTAGTGAAGGCTTCAGGCCTACGCACTACAGCGAGATATACTGAGAATTTACTGAGAAATTACAAGCCAGCACTTGACATCTAAAATTTGTAGTATCCAATGTTATTGACCGATTATAATACTAGAAATGAACACTTTGCGCTCTCGATATTAAATAATGCTTTTAAAAAAAAATACAAACAGCTGAATGGATTTAGCCAGCTAAGATTAAGTGAACTTTTATGAGGGGAAACCTAGCTGGCATAGATTTCCCCCACCCCTACCTTTTCCCTGATCCAACAACCTGGAATGCTGTTTCCTAAAGGCTATTTCCTAAAGTGCGCCATTCAGTTTGCATGCAAATGAGCACGTGTTAGTGTATGGGCTTGTTAATTCAACGCTATCTGCATGCCGTGTTATGGAGTAGGAACTGAACAGGTGGGACACACTTTGAGTTAGCGCATGGCTAACAACTTTAGTTGTTCACTTAGCATAGGTGGCCTTGCTGCCTTCTCATAAAGAAGTGGTAAGTGCACCCTCACTAGGGTTACCAGATTTTATTTGCGTAAAATTCTGACCCATAGGCCCGCCCCCAGGCCCACCCAGTTCCACCCCATTACGCCCATGACACGCCCCAGCCTGGCCCCCCCCCCCTCAGCCTGTTTTCTTTAGTCAGGAGGGCATCAGCGAATGGGCGGATGTGACAAGGTGACACCGCATTGCATCTGCACATGTGCGGATGCCCCCCTCCTGCCACGATCTGAAGAGGAAGCTTTGCAAAACCTGGACAAAGTGCCGGTTTTGCAAAGCCGTCCGGACACCTGGACATGTCCGCTTAAATCTGGACATACTGTAACCGTAACTCTCATTAATTGTGAATATATAATTTTCAGCAAGGAACTTTTCTTTCTCCAGGAGCAAAGTCTTCGAATAGAGAATGACATGGTGACAAAATTCATCACCGTTCCCGTCCCCGTGGATAACCGCGGGAAACCATCTTCATGTCATTCTTTAAGGAGAGAGGGAAGAATCAGAGTATGAATGGCCACAACCACTGACCCTCAATCTTTGCGTTGAAGAATGCTGGGGTAGAAGGACTGAGGTTGAAATAGACACTACAAAATGACATGGGATTATTTCCCGCGGTTATCCACGGGGACGGGGACGGTGATGAATTTTGTCACCGTGTCATTCTCTATCTTCGAATGAACTACTTTTGAACCTCAGTCTCTCAAGTACACTACTAAAGCTCACCAAGAGAACCTTGCTAAAGTTGCTTATCCTGAAGCAATATTATAAACAAAGATTAATATTAAAACATATCCCAAACAATATTATGAAATGGACTCAAGTGTGTATGTGAAGAAATTCATTTTTTTTTTTAAGGTACCTGTACCTGAAACATCAAATAGCAATGAAATTCTCATGCATTCTATTACTGAGTAGGAAATCATATGTACAATGATCTGAATACTTCACATTTAACTTGGAATGAGGAAAGAACACATAATTCAAATGTATTAATACAAAGGCTATACCCCCCTCCTTTACAAAGCCACGCTAGCGTTTTTAATGCTGACCGCTGCGTTATCAGCTCTGACGTTCATAGAATTCCTTTGAGCGTCTGAGCTGTTACTGCTACAGCTGGCACTAAAAACGCTGGCATGACTTTGTAAAGGAGGGGGATTGTCATTCCTTAAAAAGAATTCTTAAAGATGGAAGAATAGTAAATAATAAACATTAACTATGATAAACTGCATTATGAAAACAGGAATAAATCATGAGTGAATCCTTTATGAAGTATTATATGCAGAGCCAAATACTGAAGGGAAACTGAAGGTCACATCAACTCATATGTAAATTTTACTGTACCAAATATTTTCTCTACTGGAGAAAGCATCTGGTCAAAATAGTTAGCCAATGTTATCAATTTGTTAAATAAATTCTAATTTGCAAATTGAACACTCAGAACTCAATAATGCCCAAAACATTTTCCACTATTTTCAAAATTTTCTCTTGCCGTTTACTATTGTTCCACAAACTTAAAATAAACAAATCACTTGCAAGTGTTATCGGTGGCGTATTAAGGGTGAGGAGCGCCTGGGGTGGTGGCACCCCTCTCCCGCCCCCTGCCCCGCACTCAGCCCCTCCCCTTTCCCCGTACCTTTTTAACTTCTCTGGCGTGAGCAGCGTACCTATATCGGTATAGTCTTGCCCTTTGACGTCACTTTCTAGGTGTGGGTCCCGGAAATGATGTCGGAGAGAGTGCCGATGCCGACGCGGGCAGCAACCTCGCACCGGGGAAGTAACAAAGGTATGGGGGTAGGCAAGGGGCATGTGGCAAGGAGAGGAGTGAGAGGGGAGGTGGAGAAGAGTAGAGGTGCTGTGCCCTTGAGAAGACCTACTACGCCATTTCCTGAATTGGCTAATCTCAGCATGTAACTACTGTAGGTGCTAAAGCTTCACCAGTTCCTCTTCAAAAGGTAAAGGGGTATAAACCAGTGGTCTCAAACTCACGGCCCGGGGGCCACATGCGGCCCGCCAGGTCCTATTTTGAGGCCCTCAGTATGTTTATCATAATCACAAAAGTAAAATAAAACAGTTTCTTGATCATATGTCACTTTAGCTATAAATGACAATATTATTATTAAGACTTAGCCAAAAGGAAAAATTTATAAACTATAAAGAGTTTTACCTCATGCAAAACTGTCATTTCTTAAATAAGACGTTAACTATTTTTTCTGAGGCCCTCCAAGTACCTACAAATCCAAAATGTGGCCCTGCATAGTTTGAGACCACTGGTATAAAATGTTGTCTCTTTTAACCAGTCTGCAATATGGCACAGTTCTGTAGTCAAAACCGACAGCTCTCCTGTTCTTCAAGAAGTGGATTTGAGGCAAACCAGCTTTCTGGAGAAAGGGTTGCAGAACACTGCTGTTTATTATCTTTAGGTCTTAATATTATGGGTACTGTAGAACATATATAGCTATTTAAGCAGTATAATCATTTAAATAAATAATTCTGCCCACTATAGAGAATGTCAAAAGTAGCTATTGTGTTTCTTTTAACCGTGGTGCTGGAAGGTTATCCCCCATATCGCCATCTCCATATCTTTGCTGGAAGGTTATCTCCAAATATTTCAACATGTACCCCACCCACTTCAGAGGCACTGGAGTCCCTCCGAATCCCAGTTAACCCCCTTTCCATTTAATTTAAGAACTGAATAAGTCCCAACTTGCTGAAGGTAATACGGGAATTTCAGGAAGTCCTCTTCTGGATATGTCAATATTAAGAAAATGTCATCTTCAAAAGCTAGAGGAGCTCAACAGAAAGACAACCTCTACAGTACACAAAGAGACACCAAACACAGTGGAGATGAACACTTGAATTTCTCGCATACTAGCCTTACTCCCTGGATATCCCTTTTTATACTTAGCTTTTGCAAAAAATGACAAAAAAAAAGTACAAAAAGGAAAGAAGAGGGCAACCTTTCCTAGAACCTGTTTAAAATACAAAGATAATGAATTTGTTACTCATTCGCCATTACTTCTGCTTCTGGCTCTCCATTCAAAATCACAGAGACTTCCTTTCAATCAATTTTATGATGACAACTGATAAAACAATAGCAAACATATCATCCAATGTATAATACATCCAAGGTGCACCATGAGAGGTAAGAGGAAGTATTCCACAATCTTCAATCATTTTAACATTGTTTCACCCCTCTCCAAATCCCCCTCCCAGCATCTCCCTTCCCTTCAACCCCTCCCCTATTACGTGAAATCAGTATAGCAAGGAACAAATATAAACCAGCAACCACAAATATTGTCCAATAGGTTCCAAATGATAAACACATGTTCAACCACCTCCCCTCCCCAACCCTCCCAAAATCTCACCTTACCAACACATAATAGGAAAACTGAGACCCCCCCCAAAAAAGACTGAAATACAAAACATTCATCATGTGCATCTAGGAGTACAGGAACATAAGAATAGCCTTACTGGGTCAGACCAATGGTCCATCAAGTCCAGTAGCCAGTTCTCACAGTGGCCAATCCAGGTCACTAGTACCTGGCCAAAACCCAAGGAGTAGCAATATTCCATGCTACCTCCCAACCATCCATCCCCCCAACAAAACAATGTACACACATCGGAGATCAATTCCAGAGGCTTTGATTCTTATAGCCTTCAAGGCTACTTCCTCCACAGATGCCTGATTTACAACGCATCCACATGCTATTTAGGCAGATTGGAGGCACGCCCCAAACCGACCACATGGCTCACTGAAGAGCGATCCTGACGCATGCGCAGACCATCTTCTTTGCCTGTAGATGGTCTGCGCATGCACTTGCTCTCCGAAAAACTACTTTGCTTTCTGTGAACTTTTGCTTGTTTTTTACTCACACTTTGCTTTTTTTACTTGCAAGCCCGTGGTTTTGAACCTGCGAGTTTAAAGCGGGGCTGCACTGCGGCGTGTTCTGGAACAGAACAGATCATGCCATAGTGCAGCACCGCTTTAAACCTATAGGTTAAAACCATGGGCTCGAAGGGTTGCAGGGCAGCAGAGAGCAGGTTTGCTTTCGGAGCACTATTGCCCAGTTCCCCCTAGATATTGTAGCTCTTTTTTTTTTGATGGGAGCAAGCCGACTCTCCTGCAAACTTCTAATTTTGCATTCAGGCTGAAAAGTGTGCCTGCTTACTGCAGACTAGCCCTTGCTGCTTGAGAATTGCAGAAGAGTCGGGGCAGAGAGCAGGGTTTTTGCACAAGTGATTGGTCCTCAGCAGTTACTTGTTTTTGGATCAGCCAGCCCAGTCGGTGTGCCTGAATTTGTTTAGTGAATCGAGGCCCTTCCTACTTTGCATGCCGTTTCCCCTCATTTGCATGTGCAGATTAGATTGAGTGCAGATATGCTTGGGAGAAAGGTTAGTGAATCAGGTTGGGGTCGCAAAGTGGTTGGGACATGATCGGTGGGCTTAGTTAATCTAGCCCTATAAGAGACCAGAACTTTTGGATATGCCTACAGCTCCAAAAGAATGAGACAGTGTGTTAGGTTCCCCACCACATTTAATACAATTCCACCCACCTTAAAAAGCTAGTTCTGCAAAAAATAGGCCCGGTATAGAACACGAAAATAACATTCCCCCAAACCCAAACCAACTACCAAGCCGGGAATACCTCTAATATTCCTCAGAACACCTCAAGCATCCAAGTCCAAATGGAGCTCTTTCTCCTAATTGGATCTAATCAACAAGTCAGGGCGACTATCCAAAGAGACCAAAGTCCTATGGTGGGACAAGATTGAATAATCAGAGGCTTATCATAAAGAGACTTAAAACACTACCCCAAAATTCATAATAGGCAGAATTTGAAATAGATAACCCCATTTGACCTTATCAAAAGCCTTTTCTGCATCTCAGCTGACAGCTATGACCTTAATTCTCTTGACCTTACAAAGGGCCCCTTTTACAAAGCTGCAGTAGTGATTCCCACGTGGCAAATGCAACGCAACCCATTCAGTTCCTATAAGGCTGCATCGCATTTGCCGTGCCAAGACTCGCTATCGCAGCTTTGTAAAAGGGGCCCAATATTATTTGCCCTTCCTGCTAAAATCTTCCTCACAGTATATACTGTATGTCTCTTTTTTACAAGCCATCTTGGCCACCATTAGTCAGTCTGGGGAATATATTGCCTAACTGATCTGCATAGAGCTTGGCTAATATCTGCATTAAGACATGATATGGGTCTATAAGATTCTACGGGCCAGATTCAGCAAACAGTGCTGAAAATTAGTTCTCAGTACTATTCTCAGTACTATTTCCTAAAGGGTGTTCCAGGATGAGTATAGAGTGCCGATTCCTGTGCCCGACTTTGGTCACGAGAACTTACAGAAGCTGAAACCTGGTGTAAATCCAGGTACGCAAGTTGGGTGAACTTCCATGTAATTCTATAACAGAATGGAAATTTCTGGAACACCCCTGATCCGCCAATGCCCCTCCCATGGCTATGCCCCCTTTGGGGGTACACGCTATGGGTTTTGGGCAACCTGTGCTACAGAATAGTGCGCAGCAAGTTGTATTCATGAATCTTAATTGATGCCAATGATTGTTAGCGTTCAATTATTGACTGTTAATTGTTTGTTAACACGCAACTCAGGATTGTGCATACCTTTGGGCGCACAACTTTTGGTGACCTTTACAGAATCCAGGGGTATGTTCATAACAGAACTTCATGGTCACTCACTATCCCTACTGGCGTGGGAGGGGGCATGGGTGGGGCTGCTACTTACACTGCAACTTCCGGAATACCATAACTTATGTACCTGATGTTACTCCAGAACGTTAATGTAAGGCATGCTGATGCTGGGTCATGTTTTTTTATAATGGCATCTGGGCACCCAGATGCCATTATAGAATAAATTCTCACTGTCCAGCATCAGGGTGCCTAAAAGGAAGCACCCACTTATAGAACTGCCCCCTTAGCATGGAGTACAGTCTGTCTGTCTGTGACCAGTAGGATTCACTTGCACACTCCCATAGAAGACAACTTTTTAGAATGACTAAACCCATCAGCCCCAGTGTTCAGCTCACAGAAGATAGCCAGTCTACCTCCCACGGGCAATTCCAGAAATTCAATACAGGGGACGTATCTAGCCATCAGCACTGAATTTCTGGCTTAAAGTTCACTGCCATGGACTTAGCCAATCAAGCTGATATTCAGCAGCTGGCTACTAAGGCCTAGTGGCCAAAGATAGAACTATTTATTAGGTGTATTTATCTAGCCATGTACCCTAGCTGGTGAGCCGCTGAATACTGGCAATGCAACATAGTTGGTCTGAATATTCAGCAGGGGATAGAAACATAGAAAGATGACGGCAGAAAAGGGCTATAGCCCATCAAGTCTGCCCACTCTATCGACCCACTCCATTAAGTCTGTGTGCTAATGACCCAGTTCCTTAGCTCGACCTTCGTAGGGATCCCACGTAGATGTCCCATTTATTCTTAAAGTCAAGCACGCTGGTGGCCTTGGCCACCTGCACTGGAAGCTTGTTCCAGTGATCTACCACTCTTTCCGTGAAGAAATACTTCCTGGTGTCACCATTAAATTTCCCTCCTCTGAGTTTGAGTGGATGCCCTCTTGTGACCGAGGGTCCTTTGAGAAAGAAGATGTCATCTTCCACCTCGACATGTCCTGTGATGTATTTAAATGTCTCAATCATGTCCCCCCTCTCCCTGCATTCTTCTAGAGTGTAGAGCTGCAATTTGTTCAGTCTCTCTTCGTACGAGAGACCCTTGAGCCCCAAGATCATCCTAGTGGCCATCCGCTGAACCGACTCGACTCTAAGCACGTCTTTACGGTAATGTGGCCTCCAGAATTGCACACAGTATTCCAGATGGATGTATGCTATTTGGCTGGCCAGGAGCCATTCCAGGCCAGCCAAATGATACTGAATATTGGTCAGTTCACAAATTACCCCTCCTTGGAAAAAGTACAGGCATTTGCTCAATACTGGGGGTACTCAAGCACCCACGGGGCTGGCACCTATGTACACCCCATCAAGAAGCATCCCTTCTTGGCCCCTGACCTATCCTAGATACAAACACCCACTGGCTCTGGCAGCTGTGTGGGCTAAAAGGAGGCTCCATCTGGCTCAGGACAACGTTGCACACAGTTTCCAGAATGTGGTCGCATGGGCTAGAGGGAGATCCGCCATGGTATATTTACAGAGAACACTTTTCAATAAGACCTAATCTCATTTTTGTAAACAAATACAGAGTTATTTACATGTATAATCTATAATTCATATGCAAATGGCTCTCTGCTGCTGTTCCACTGAGAATAATATTCAGTAATTACACAGCTTATTTACTAAATATATTTGCAGAGAGTAGCGCTTGGTATCCGAGCAAAATTATTTCCAAAGAGACCCCCATGTAGTGGATTGTTGGGGGAAGATGTTATGCCTGCTATTCTGCTATAAAGCATCGGGAGATGTACAGAGCCCCAAATGAAGCCAGGGACCTCTCGGGTGCCATCATTCAGAGAAGCCACATGCTAATCAAAGGCATCCGTTCTATGGTTATTGCATTGCCTTTTAAGCTACAGTTAACTATTAAGAGGAAAAAACCTCTTTAACAGGACAGTGCCCAAAGAAAGGCTATATTTTCATCCTTATTTACTGCCAAACTTGCAACTTCTGCAAACCTTATAGTCCTTAATGATCCAAACTCGTGTACAGGTATTTTATATCCATATGCAACTATTATACAGATTAAAAACTATGTTACCAGCATTTGACTTCCTTAGTGTAGTGCAAGCACTGATCCTGAGTAAGGTGGATTATTGCCATGCATTATACTTGGGAGTTGTTAAAGTGAAGATGAGAGCACTGTTGATTAACTTTGCAGGCAAAATTTGATTACTGGTGTCCCAAGAATGACTCGCATAACCCCAGTGCTGAAGCAACTGCTTTGGTGACCCATGCAGCACAGAGTTCACTTGAATATTCTGTTAACTATACATCAGATTTTATATCATGTCCCTCCTGCTGTTTTACAAGGATTTTTTTTCTTTTTAATTATCAGCCTAGGTGTCTGAGATCAGAAAATAGTATGAATCTCAGCTTAGATGTTAGGATTGGTGCAGCGATGCTGTCTGTGGCAGGTGCTAAACTTTGGAATGCGTTGCCTGGAATTTTGCGATGCTGTGCTTGGAGGATGAATTTTAAGAAAATGCTGAAAACTCAATTGTTTGTTAGCACTTTCCTGTGTTAGGTATTCTTTTTCTTTTCCTTTTGTACGAGTGCTATTCTGCAATTGTGTTTATATGCGGTGCTTAACCTGTTATGATTGCAATCTTTTTTTTTTTTTTTATAATTCTTTATTCATTTTCAAAATTACATTAAGTGGCAAATATATTCATTCACATTAACAAAAAGTACATCACTTACAAACAATCATTGGTACATTACATAAATTCTTATCCCTACCCCTTTCCCATCCCTCCCATCTATATAAAACCTATAATAATAAAATTACCCCCTCCCTACACCTTAAATTGACAAATATAAGGGAAACAATTGTAATTAATCTTTACAATATTTTGTTAATGGTTTCCACACATCCTGAAATTTCTTAAAATATCCCCGTTGTAATGCAACAAATCTGATTGCAATCTTTGTAAACTGTATAGTTAATATACGGTAAATAAAATTTTAAATAAATAAATATGTTCATATCTCACTTATGATAGCAAGACAGGGCAAACAAAATTTGAGGAGTGATTTTCTCTAAGTATGGGGTGGCAAGTGCCATCCCCAAAAAATGGTTTACCACCCGACTCTCAGCTAGGCAATGGGTTTTGGCATTCAAAGCTTATTCTCTTCTTGCCGACTGTACCGATGCTTCCTCCTCCTGCGTGGGCAACACCTCCGAAACAATAGTGATGATTAGAATGACACTTCTGTAGGACATTGTTTTGCCAAGCCAGAGCACTGCACTAATGACTTTATGGAGAGAATACTAAAAGGAAATTTTGAAACCATCCAGGAACGTAAAATGTTTGAAGTTAAAATGAAATATTTTGGCATCCAACAGACAAGACGTAACAAAGATCTGAGTTTCCTATCACATTATAAAACATAAAATTATACTGCTTTGTCATCCTCTGATCACCCATCCATCTCTCTCTGTTTCTCACCCTCTCCCCACCCATTCCTACCTTTCCCATGAGACCGTCATTGAAATGCTTTTATGTTTCACAAGTATATTTTGATATAGGTCATCATTTGCTTATTTTGGAATTTCAGATCTGAAGAAGGTTTACCTTCAAAAGCTCATCACAAAATATATTGCTAGTTCAATAAAAAAGGTATCCCTTTTCTTTGTTTTTATTTCTATTTATCACCTTTAAAAGTAGACTACTTTACCCATAATCTTAACAAAAAAAGAAAAGTTAGCACGACAGTCTCTTCAACAAGATGAGTCCAAAAGTATCAAGGCTGCTGATAAAAGAGATGTCATCATGAACAGGGAAGATTATGAGGCAGAAATAAAAAGATAGCTGGAAGACAATATTTTCAATCAGAAACTCAGTTCAAACCCTATCCCTTGGTTACAAAAGACATTTAAGTCTCTTTTTGACATAGGCAAAGAGAGAAGCTTTTTAACCACCAAATACAGCAATTTACATTTCTTCAAGCTGAGAATCCTGTCCCACCATTTACATTCTCCAAAATCTTTACCTGCATCATCTGGTAGACCTAATATTTCGTGTATTGGTGCAATTTTGGAACCATTGTCGTTTTTAAGACCCATGGAGGGGCATAATCGAAAGAAACATCTAAGGCCGTTTTGGACTTAGTTGTTAGTTGCCCAAAGTTGGTAGTGTCTAAAGTCCATTGTCAAAAAAATACATCCAAAATATTTTGTTTTTATTCGAGAGTCCTCTAACTTATACCCCATTCTCGTCCCAAAATTCATGCAAATCAAAAACACCTAGAAAAGGACCTTTTGGATGTGGGAGGGGTCAGCAAAGTAATGGACTGGACACCTAGACATGGCAACAGAGTGGTGGGGCACCTTTCAGGGCACTGCTGCAAACTTCACAAAAAGGGTGCCACATAAACATCTCACCATAACTCCCTTATAGGTCATGGTGAGCTCCCAAAACTTATTAGACCCACCTGCCTACCACCCCAATAGTTCTCACGGCTGCAGGTGGCATCTATATGGCAGTACAGTAGGGTTGGGGGGGGGTGCACATGTTCCACCATAAATAGAGTGGGCCTGGATCCTCCTCTCTATGGTTCACTAACCCACCCCAACACTACTAAAGCCACCTCTGTGCTGTTCTACTAGGCTTTGCTATGCCAGGTGCTGATGTTCTGGAGGCAGGTATGTACGTTTTTATTTCGATTTTTATGGTGTTGTGGGGGTCAGTGATCACTGGAGCAGTGTGTGTGGGTCTGTACTAGAGAATGACACGGTGACAAAATTCATCACCGTTCCTGTCCCCGCGGATAACCGCGGGAAATAATCCCATGTCATTTTCTAATGTTTATTTCAACCTCAGTCCTTCTACATCAGCATTCTTCAAAGCAAAGCTTGTGGGTCAGTGGTTGTGGCCATTCATACTCTGATTCTTATGTGAGCCAAGGATAATGAAGCCATTGTGACATCACTGATGTGACTGGCTCTTAGGCACTGGTGGAATGAGGCATTATGACATCACAATATCTGCTCTGGATACCAGAGACTGTCATTCTGTAGTGTCTATCTCAACCTTCTACACCAGCATTCTTCAAAGCAAAGCTTGCGGGTCAGTAGTTGTGGCCATTCATACTCTGATTCTTCCCTCTCTCCTTAAAGAATGACATGAAGATGGTTTCCCGCGGTTATCCGCGGGGACGGGAACGGTGATGAATTTTGTCACCGTGTCATTCTCTAGTCTGTACTTTGTGTCTGCAGTGCTTATCTGGTCACTTTGGATACCTTTTTGGCACTTAGACCTGGTTTTACATGGCCTAAGTCACAACGTACAAGTTCTGTCCAGGCAGCCTCGTTAAAATTTTGGTTATACTTGCAGTACGACTAAGTTTAGATCAGCCCATGTCCCAACCAAATCCCGCCCTCACCACTCCTCCTAAAACACCCCTTTTAGCTCTGGTCATACAGCAGCACTGGAAAGGCCTAAGTCATTTTCAGATATGTCTAAAACTTGGTTTGATTATTGGCACTTGGACGACTTGTCTTACTGATCGTCCAAATGCCGATTTAGGCTGGTTTTTAGACGTATTTCTTTTTCAATTATGAGCCCCTTAATACCTTAGATGCCCTCTTATGTGAGAGATTCTAGTCATGTTATTAACATCCTGAGTGAATTCATAGACTGTGGGAACATTTTTTGGGTTTATTTTTTTGCTTTCTTACACTAATATTTCCCGAACTGATGCAATAATGATCATTAGGGAAGCATTAGTGGATTCTGTAGATGGGCAAACTGGATGGGCCATTTGGCCTTTATCTGCCATTATGTTTCTATTACAAAATCACAATCTTTATCCACGTATTCCTGTTGAGTTCATTGCAGAAGCGGCTGCCATTGCATTAATGGAGAATTTTTTTTCTCTTTCAATGGTGCATTCTAGAAACATGTTAAGGGTACAGCCATGGACACCAGTATGGCACCATCTGTAGCCAATCTATATGTACTAAAATATGAAGAGCATCATTTGAAAGAACAGTGATATGAGGGAGACACTGTATTGTGGAAATCACAGGGAAATAAGATTTTATGTATGTGATACGTAAACCACATAGTTGTATGCGGTATATAAATTTTTAAATAAATAAATATGATATATTTATGATTTGGCATGGCTGTGAAGAAGGCCTTTTAGATTTTCATAACTGGCTTAACATTTGAGACCTCAATCTTAGGTTTAAGATACAGTATCACGAGCAGGAACATCCCTTCTTTATACCCTCTTTTACTAATGCATAACGCGGGTTTTAGCGCTGGCAGTGGCGGTAACTGCTCCGACGCTCATGGGACTTCTATGAGCGTCGGAGCAGTTACCGCTGCTGCTGGCGCTAAAACCCGCGTTATGCATTAGTAAAAGAGGACCTGCCCCCACCTTTACAAACCACGCTAGTGGCTGCCATGTGGCAACAGCCCTGAAGACCTTTAAATCCCTATGGGCTTCAGGTCAGTTACTGCAGCCTCCCACGCTAAATGGCTTCATAAAAGAGGCCCTTATAATTAGATATGCTGAAGAGAGATTTCACTTTTGCATTTACTAGAAAAAAAATGATGTTAATACATTTTTCCATTTCACCAGTTGCCATAACAGGGCCCTCAAAGAAAATTTACCACAGCTTCTGAAAGTTAAAAGAATTTGTTCTGACAAAATGGATTTCAAGAAGCAATGAAATATAATTAGGGACCGATTTTTGGGAAAGAGGTTATCCCTCAAAATGTATTTCTTCAGGTTACCATATGGCAGCTAGTAAGAATCACGAAGAACTGCTTAAACCTAAAAAGAAAGAAAGAAAAAAAAAAAAAGGAATGAAAATTAACTTGCAGTATATTCTTTAATCATCTATCAACAGATATAATTAAGATCATGAAGAAACACCAGTATGTGATCCAAAGCAATAAAAAAATGTTCAATATCCCAATCTGAAAAACAAAGTAGCACCATTTGCCATCAAAGACATTGTTAAGAAACTACCATTGGGATATTTTAGGTATGGATCATACTAAGGCCCCCTTTTCTGAAGCTGCGTTAGGGTTGTTTTTTTTTATCGCAGACCGCTGCGGTAAAAGCTCCGATGCTCATAAAATCCCTATGAGCTTCAGAGCTTTTACCATAGTGGCCGGTGATTTAAAAAAAAACAACCCCTAAGGCGGCCTGATAAAAGGGGGCCTAAATTATTTTTGCATTTTAATACTGAAGAGAGCAACCAGCTTAAACATTACTCAAACTGTAAGACTGAAAAAGTTGTTTATGTGGGGATCTGCCGTTGCAATTTGCTATACATTGGCAAAATCACGGGCAGTTCAACACTAGACTTACAGAAGCTCTTTCGGAAGAAAACACCAGAAGAAACCACTGGTAGAGCATGCCATGGCTATGGGACACTGGTTGGAGAACGCACCCCCTCTTTTACAAGGGAGCTCAGATTGGTTTCCATTTTTTTAATGCCTAGATTCATGGCAGAGCAACAACATTGATCATCTTTTATTACAAGTAGAACATAGATTGATTTTTAGGTTAAATACTATCATTCCATTTAGTCTGAATCAGTTAACATTGTTTTGTCTTTTTATGATTATTTTTTTAAACCTTACTTTAAACAGATGTCCTTGATTCTCAACATCTTTCTTCTCTTACAACATTGTTATTACATATCATCACCCATTCCATTTCTTTTGACTCTATATCAGATTTCTTTACATCATACCTTCTATTTTTATTCAAGTTTACGACATTTCATCAGTTTCTCAACCATCCCACTTACCTGTAAGACACTGGCTGGTTTCCCTGGTTGCCTCCAAACCCCATTTAATCTCACTTCCTTACATCTTCCCTCCTGACAGCAATTGCAGCTCAGCCCCTCCTTTCTGTGACTAGAGCAGCTTTCCCACTGGCTGGATCCTACCACAGTTTCTGCATTGGAAGACTGGAAGTAAGCAGGCAGGGGGGGGGGGTGGACCTTAAGAGAATTACAGAGGACTAAACTCTGAAAAATACGTAGATCCTTTAGCCATCCTTCTAGCTTTCAGACACTAACTTAAAAAACTGTAGAAGCTGAAAAAAATCCAAAGAGTTGGCAATCCAAGGCTCCTGATTCTTGAGTACATTGGAGAGGGCCCTCCCTAAACCTTTTGGCCCCAGGAACAGTGCCTAGTTTGCCTATGTTTTCTTCCAGTCGTGAAAGTCAAGAGCTGTGTTACTGAGGTACAGTACTCTCATGTTTTCTGTTTTGAGCAATGTAGCACTCCCACTTGTTCTGTTTTACTTGTACAGTAGTAGTTTTATTGGGGGTAGGGTTACCAGATGTCTGGGAAAACCCAGACCAGTTCTCTTTTTAGAGGACTGTCTGGGTGCCTGGGCGGATTTCCAAAACACGGCAGTTTGTCCGGGGTTTTGAAGGCCTGGAGCTCAGGGCTGCGTCTGGAGAGCCACCAAACACAGGTGGATGTGATGCGATGATGTCAAACACACACACGCGCATGTGTGTGATGTCACTGTGTCGCATCCGTGCATGCTCAAAGGCTTTCCAGACATGGCCTGGACTCGGGGAAGAAGACATGAGGTTTGTGTGGGGGTGGAGCTGGGGTGGAATGTGTCAGGGCTGGAGGTGGAACAGGGCAGGGCCATGTGTCTTTTTTGCATGAACAAATCTGGTAACCCTAATTGGGGGGAAGGGGGGTGTCCTTTTACAAAGCCGTGGTAAGCACTAACATAGCTTTTAATGGCATACTGCAGGGTGCAGAGGCATCCCATGGTAATTTTTAAATGTGTGTGCACTCCTGGTTCGCTATAAAATATATATTTTTTGCTGAGCGGGCATGTCTGGGGTGGAGAGTGAACATGTCTGCGCTAATCAGTTACCACAACCAGATTGCTATGTGCTAACTGGCAAATTCTATATTGTATAGTCCACCTAAAGTTTGGCGCCAGTGGAGAGACCTAACTTAATTAATAGGCTAAATCAGCACGTAACACCTCATAAGCTAAATGTCTATAAGATCTACAACCTACCTCTCTAGCTAATCATTGTAACTCTGTTTTTAAATTAACCTTTTGTAATCCGCCTTGAACCGCAAGGTAATGGCGGAATAGAAATCCCTAATGTAATGTAATGTAAGCGACGTTAATCAAAGCTAATTGAATGTTAGGCGCACAGCTTTGTAGGCGCGATTCTGTAAATGTTAGGCGCTTTATCCAAAGCACGTTGCCACTCACCTAGACTGTTACAACCTGTTTCTCGTTGGCTTCCTGCGTAACCATCTCTCTCCCATTCAATAGTTCAGAATGCTGTGACACGGCTCATATTCCACCAGAGTCGCTGTGCTCACATCACCCCTCTCCTCAGGTCACTTCACTGGCTCCCCATCTACTTCCGCATACAGTTCAAACTCCTCTTATTGACCTACAAGTGTAATCACTCCTTAGCTCCTCAATATCTCTCCTCTAATCTAATCTAATCTAATCTAAACCTTAAGTTTATATACCGCATCATCTCCATGAGAATGGAGCTCGACACGGTTTACAAGAACTTAAAATAGTGGGTAGAGAAGAAGAAAAAGGATTACATGAACTTATGTGTAGAAGGGGGGAAGGATAGAGCTACAATTTGCTGAAAAGCCAGGTTTTCAGTTGTTTGCGGAATAACTGAAGGGAGCTCAGGTTCCGCAGCGGGGTGGTGAGGTCATTCCAAAGACCTGTGATTTTGAAGAGAAGGGATTTTCCCAGTTTGCCTGCATAGTGGATGCCGCGTGGAGAGAGGAAGGCTAGTTTAAGCCTTTGGGCAGTTCTGGAGGAGTCGGGACTGGAGGAGTTGAAAGACAGTGGGATAAGAGGAAGCAGGATTCCGTGAATGATCTTGAAAGCCAGGCAGGAACATTTGAAATGGATTGTGGAGATTATTGGGAGCCAATGAAGTTTGGCAAGGAGTGGGGAGGCATGGTCAGACTTGCGTTTTGAGATCAGTTTGGCTGCAGTATTCTGGATTAGCTGGAGTCTTAGAATACTTTTGTTTGATAGATTTAAGTAGATGGCGTTGCAGTAATCTAGTTTGGAGAGGATGATGGATTGGACAAGGATGGCAAAGTGTTGTTGGCTGAAGTAGGATCTAGCTTGTCTCTCCTTAGTCTCCTCCTCGGGAATTCCGTTCATCAGGCAAATCTCTCTTATCTGTACCCTTCTCTTCTACTGCCAGCTCCAGACTGCACCTTATGCCTGGAACAAACTGCCTAAGTCAGTACATCAAACTCCGTCCCTGGAACTATTCGAATCCAGAGTAATAGCCCACCTCTTTCAGAATACCCGTCAGGTACTATTTTGCGGCCTGCACTAGTGTTGTCTGTACTAGTGCTGCCTGCTCTTTGCGGTGTCCTCTGGCTTCCTCCCCCCCCCCCCGCAGCCTACAGAGAGGATTACCGGTGCAGTAGCGATCCTTGCAGGCTGCCGTCGTCCTCAGCAGCACGTTCCCTCTGCCGCTATCCTGCCCCTGACATCAGAGGAGAGGCGGGACCACGGCAGAGGGAACGTGCTGCGGAGGCCAATGGCAGCATGCAAGGAACGCTACAGCACCGGCGATCCTCCCTGCAGGCTGCGGTAATTAGCTGAAACTAAGACTGGGCGGCCAGGGGGATGCTGGAGGACACTGCAAAGAAGGGGGGAACATGCAGGCCTTGATTTATAAACTATAAACAGTTTTACCTCATGCAAAATTGTCATTTCTTTAATAACACTTTCACTATTTTTTCTGCGGCCCTCCAAGTACCTGCAAATCCAAAATGTGGCCCTGCAAAGGGTTTGAGTTTGAGACCACTGCTCTAGCCTATCCAACCATCCCGTTGTTTACAGGATATCTACTGTAAAGTCTGGCCAGTAACATTTTCATGTTCCAAGTTAGTGGAGTTCTTATTGATGCCCTCCCCAGTCCATCCTACACTAAATCACCATATATGGAACACAAACCGTACAAGCCTGTCGATTACCGGCCTTCTATTGTATGACGTTTGCTACGTTTTTGTTGAATTAAGTTTTTTGTGCAGTTTTTGTAGTTGCTGAACACTCCTATATCCAAATTGCTCAAGCACGAGCCCAGCGATGAAAGGCAGACATTTAATAATGTGGGTGAAAGTGGAGATCCCTGGGGAACAACACTGCAAGGATTTTTTCAAGTATGAGAAAGCCGAGTCCTTAACCTAACTTGGTAGAGTCTGGTTTCCAAGAATCCTTTGAACCATGAATAGACATTTCCTTGACCCAGAGCATCCAAACAGATCAATAGATTGGTGTGGTCAACAAGGTCGAAGTCACTTCTAACATCGAATTGGAGCACCAGTGCATTACTTTAGCCCTTGCTTAATAAGCTTTTTAGGTAGTCCGACAATGCAGCTATTACTGGTGTCCAGAATTCAGCATCTTTCTCCTTCCTTATTCCCAGCCCCATGATGTCCAGTATATCTCTTCTTACCTATTCCCATACCCCATGTGCCCCCTTCCCCTTGTGGTGACCTGTATCTTACCATCCTCATCCCACGGTATCCAGCAGCTTCACGTTCCTGCCTTACTTCCTACTGAAGATGGAGACATAAAGATCATTTAGGTCTGTGGTCCTTTCATTCTGGTATTCTACACATTTACTATATATTTGTACAAGATGTATTGATTTAAATTTTTTTGCCTGTGGGATATGTGATATCTTGTAGAGTTTTAACATGGTAGGAATGTGATGGCAGATTTTTTTTTTTTTCAATGGATACATCTTAGTGGTAGCAAGACAGTCACAAAAGAGCTACTGTGATTTTTGGAAGACTATAAAGCACACGATTCCATCAGGTTTCTCTTTATGCACCTGTACAGTGCCTCTGATTCATGAACACACAGCTGGCAAGAAAAGCTTCCGATGAAAAATGGAATGTAACTCTGAATCTGGCTCGCATCCCTTTCCAGACACTGTCTTCTACACTCCCTCTCCCCCCCTTCCATACTAAGGCACTGCTGACAAATATTGTGACAAGTGACTCAGAGAGAAAAAATTGTGCCAGACTGCAGATGTGAGGGATTCAGTAAAGTAAGAATTTTAAAAAAGAAACCCAAACATATCCAGGGAGCATTAGTCCTGGGAGAGTTCTGCACAAAATCATTAAAAGTTATAACCAAAGAATTTAGAATTCTGTGCAGAATATTTTAGAATTCTGCAGACTTTGTTCATATGTAAAATAATATATTCACTATACTGTATCTATCTAGAAGAGAGGGAGTTCTATCTATACTTCAGTATATGTTAGAAGGGATTTTGAAAGGAATTGGGAGCCCCCTTGTGGTGACTGATGCATTTTTAAAGGTCTGGAAAAAAAGTGCAGTCTTTGCCTTTCACGTTCACGTTGCCAACTATAAGTTAAGAGACAGTCAGAGCTCCTTGGATAATCGAAGTTCTGTGGACACAGAGAGTTGATAACAACCCTGCACCGTTTTACAGGTCACCTCGCTGGCTGGCAGCAAGATAAAATTATATGTAGAAAGTTCCTTTCTCCGAGAGCACAGGGAAGCGATTTGATTTGTTCCAGACAGTCAGCGGAGGAAGCAAAAGGTGAGCCTAAATTTGCACTTTACCGGTACTTATCTCTTCAGAATGCAGTATTAGTGCAGGGGTTTCAAAGTCCCTCCTCCAGGGCCGCAATCCAGTCGGATTTTCAGGATTTCCCCAACGAATATGCATGAGATCTATTTGCTTGCACTGCTTTCATGATATGCTAATAGATCTCATGCATATTCATTGGGGAAATCCTGAAAACCCGACTGGATTGCGGCCCTCGAGGAGGGACTTTGACACCCCTGGTCTAGTGTATAGTACAGGTTTCTCAAAGTCCCTCCTTGAGGGCCGCAATCCAGTCGGTTTTTCAGGATTTCCCCAATGACTATGCATTGAAAGCAGTGCATGCACATAGATCTCATGCATATTCATTGGGAAAATCCTGAAACCCCGACAGGATTGCAGCCCCTCAAGGAGGGAGTTTGAGACCCCTGATCTAGTACGCAGGAACACACAACATTATCCGGATTGTATCTTGAGACCGCTGCCTATCCTTGTGTGCTAGTGTCGACTTCAGGCGTATTCTTGGACGAGGTCTGCTGCTCCTCACAAAAAGGTGGCAATAAGAATGGCTTTCACAGTTTCCTAACCCGCCACAATACTTAGCGCTTCCGTTCTATGAGCTGATGATCTCCCACGATGCCGATCTGCCTTTGAGGCTGCAATGCCAACTGCCACTCACTCCTGCAATGTGCAACCACTAGAGAAACTCAAAAAATGCCCACGCCCTCTGCCAGCCCTCCTCCTAGCAGATAGCGGAGAGGCTCCCGCTAATTTAAAAAAAAAAAAAAAAAAATCGACTAGGTCTTCCCGGCTCGTCCCTTATAACTTCTAGGCATTACAGCCCCTCTCCCCTGCTTTCAGGTATGCCAGGGCGCGCGAGGGCTGGCAGGGCCGAAGCGCCTTGCAAGGAGGACTGGCGTGCAGCAGGGGGTGCTCGACCCTCCCAAAAGGGGGCAGCTCGGCACCGCTTTGCCTGATGTGGAATCGTACTGGACGGGATCCATCTGCATGCCTTCTTTTCTTCGAGGGGGGGGGGGCGGGGTTGGATTCGGTCTCACGTGCACAAACTCGGGATTGATTCCTGGTAGGCGGCTCTGACTCTGCTGGTATTGGAGTTGCAGCTCAGCACATGCGAGAGAACTCCCCCCCCCCACCGCCTCGCCATCCCGCGCATTCAGATCATGTCTCCTGCCCCCCTCCCCCGGGGGGTAATCGGCGACAGAGCAGGGCAGCTCCTTCTCCCTTCTCTCCTGGCCATGAGGGTGCTGCTGCTGCCTCGCAGGTTAGCCCTGGCTCTGCTCGGGATAGTCTCGGTCGCCGCTCTCCTCGCCTTCTGGGGCAGCAGGAGGAAGCTGCTGCAGGTCGGTGGCTCGGACTTTGAAGGCCAGGTGGTCAAGGTAAGGCGCTGGGGCTAGTTCCCGATTTCCACTGCCTGGGATTTGGGTTGCTTGCTGAGGGTGGGGGAGCTGGGCTTGCTGGATGTGGTGATGGTGGGGGGAGGGGCTGTTAGGGCAAAGGTTGAGCAGAAAACGCCGATTCCACGTCTCGGACCCCCTCCCCCTCCCGGAAAGTCAACAGCGGGTCTTTTTTTAAAAAAAAAAAAGGTGACGCTTTGGGTCTTAACTTCTCTTGACTTTTGCGTCACCCTGCCCTGAACCCTGGAAAGGATCGGTCTAGTGTGGCAGAGGGTTGTAGGCGATGCCCTGTTAACAGCAGGAGAACACGAAGTGTTGCCAAATACCCAACCCCCCCCCCCCCAAAAGGCTATAGGGAGGAAAAGATCCTGCTTCAACGGTCCAGGGGACTGGGAAGGCAGATAGAGCAGCCAGCCCGATAACTTTCGACAGGAACCCTGCTGCTGGAGAGCCGGCACGCGCCTCTAAAGGTCGCACTAAGCAAAATACTACCTTATTGCTTTGCCTGTGCTGGAATTCCACCTTTAAAAAAAACAACAACAGGGGTTCCAATTCCCATTGTTTTAAGTGAAGCCAGTAAATCGGATCCATTCTCTGATCGAAAGCAGAAAATCTTTGCCTCCCAGACAGCTGCCCTTCCCGTAACCTCCTAGGCTATGCGAACAGTCTCAAGCGTCCCTGAGCCCGGCGTCTCGGCTAACACAGCCGCTCACCCTAAAGAGACTCTAAAGAGCCTAAGAAGGAGACAGACATCTCCGGAGCGGTTTCAGCAGCTTGATCCGTTTGCTTCCTCCCGTTGACTCTCTGCAGTAGCTGCCGTGCCCAATGTACCGCCTCCAAAACCATCGTAAAGAGAAAATCGTGCACCCCTTTCCAGAAGTACAGTTCAATGGAAAAAAAAAAAAAAAGGGCGCGGAAAGTTGCCCGGGAAGCACGTGCCCCTCCCCCTCCCGGAAGCAGGAGTTGGGCCGGGTTTTTGCAGCAGGGCTCCCCAAATGCACACGCCCTTAGACTACTAGAGCTTCTCAAATGAATCGCTCATTCCAAGGGGTTTTGCCAGGAAAGTTTTTTAAAACAGAAGAGGCAGGGCGCCTTGCAATAAGAATTGAAATTGATTTCACTCCGCTAACTCAGGTTCTTTTCGGGAAAAGGTCGATACTCATATCACTGAATTTTGACAACTTAATTACGCAAGAATATCATTAAAATGCCTGTTCTGTTCCGGCATATACAGTAGTTCTGATTTCAGGGCACAGAGCAAAATCACAGACTATACAACCTTTTGACCCTGCCACCCAAGCCTGCTGGGGACATTCATGTCAGGGACCATTAGCAAAATAGAAGGCGTGAAGGAGCAGCTTAGTAGTTAGAACAGGGATCAGGAATTAGGAAATCCCGGGACTCAAAGCCTGCACTTGCCTCCTGGTGGTGCTTGTAACCATTAGAAATCAATGGTTACAAGCCTTTTGAGCTTGTTTCTCTGTCTCTCTCCTCCCCTCTTCATGGAGGTTTTATCAGTTCATTTCATACATTCCTTTTACTCATTAAAACGTTTTAACAGATGCCAGTTGACTTCATATACTGGTAGGTAACAACATGACAAGAGTAAAGAGGTTAGGGCTCTGTAGTTTGGAAAAGAGATGGCTGAAGGGAGATATGATTGAAGTCTACAAAATCCTGAGTGATATAGAATGGGTACAAGTGGATCGATTTGTTGTTGGGGTTTTTTTTTTTGTTTGTTTTTTTTACTCAGTCAAAAATTACAAAGACTAGGGGACACTGATGAAGTTACAGGGAGATAGTTTTAAAACCAATAGCTGGAAATATTTTTTTTTTCCACTCAGAATAGTTAAGCTCTGGAATTCATTGCAAGAGGATGTGGTAAGAGCAGTTAACCTAGCTGTGTTTTAAATAAAGTTTGGACAAATTCCTGGAGGAAATGTCCATAGTCTGCTGTTGAGACAGACATGGGGAAGCCACTGCTTGCCCTGGATTGGTTGTATGGAATATTGCTACTATTTGAGTTTTTCAAACAAAGGTCATTATAAAGACTACCCAATTCAAAAATTAGATTTTTGCCAGGTACTTGTGACAAGGGGATACTGGGCTAGATGGACCATCGGTCTGACCCAGTAAAGCTATTCTCATGTTTTTAAGAATGTAAGAGTTGTTCTACCGGGTCAGACCAATGTTCCATCTAGCCCTTATCCTGTTTTTCCAATAGTGTTCAGTCCAGGTCACAAGTACCTGGAAGAGTCCCACAAAGTAGCACGATTATATGCTAGGTAATCCATAGGGATAAGCAGGGGCTTGCCCATCCTCCCCCAACCAGGTCTGATTTATTAACAGTTAGTTTATGGACTTTTCCTCCAGGAATATGTCCAAATTTTTTAAAAATAAACTTTAGCACTTGCTCCAACAATGAGTTACAGAGCTTAAGTTAAGTGAAAACATATTTTCGCCTATTTGTTTTAAATGTGCTGCCGTGTAACTTCATGGAATGTCCCCCTAGCCTTTGTACTTTCGGAAAGAGTAAACAATTGATTCACATTTACCCGTTCCACTTCATTAAGAATTTTATAGACCTCTAACATATCCCCCCCTCAGCTGTCTCTTCTTCATGCTGAAGAGCCTTAGCTTTTTAAACATTTCTGGTGAGAGTGGTTCTATTCCCTCAATCATTTTGGTTGCCCTTCCCGGCACCTTTTCTAACTCTGTATCTTTTTTGAGATGTCTCAGCCAGAATTGCACGCAATACTGAAGATTCAGTCTTCCTGTGAAGCGATACAGAGGCATTATAATATTCTTAGGGCTCCTTTTACTAAGCTGCGTTAGGGCATTGACCTGCGCTGAATTGCCGCGTGTACTAAACGTTAACGCCGCGTAGCGCGCGGTAATATCCTGCGTGCGCTAAAAACGCTAGCGCACCTCAGTAAAAGGAGTCCTTAGTCTTATATTATCCTTCTGTAGTTTCAAGTTTATTCATGGCTTGATATACCGACCATCACAAGTATCTGGACGGTTTACAATGTAAAAAAATTAAAAAGGTCTGATATTATTTGAGATTTGGGTGGGGTAAAATAAAAAGAGAGTATACCTATAATTATAACGAATTATGACTGATTAGACACGAGAGGCTTTGGGGGATAGGGAAGTTTTAATTACAATGATAAATAAAAATAAAAGGAAGGGTAGAGGGAAGGGAAGTAACAAGAAGGAAACAGGGATGTCGCTGCTTTTTTTTTTTTGGCTGCTTCTCATAGTGAACAGAAGATTTTAACATACAAGGCTTATGATGACACCTAGATCCTTTCCCTTTTAATCTTGAACCTAGCATCATGTAGCTATCATTTGGATTATTCTTTCCAATGTGCAACTCTTTGCACTTGTCCACATCAAATTTATTCTGCCATTTTAATGCATAGTCTTCCAGCCTCCCAAGGTCCTTCTGCAATTTCACGCAGTCTGCTTGTGATTTAACAACGTCGAATAGTTCCTTGTCATCTGCAGATTTGATCACTCACTCATTGTTCCCATTTCTAGTATTCAACTTACTTTATTGAATTGGACATCCAACCCTACTCTCTGCTTTCTTTTCTTATTTTTTTACCAGTTCTCAGTCCACAACAGAACATTGCTTTTTAATTTTCTCAGGAGACTCTCCTGAAGGACTTTGTCAAAACTTTGAAACCATCCCTGTGTCTGGAGTGTGTGGCACAGTGGTTGGATCTACAGCCTCAGCACCCTGAGGTTGTGGGTTCAAACCCCGCGCTGCTCCTTGTGACCCTGGGCAAGTCACTCAGTCCTCCATAGCCCCAGGTACGTTAGATAGATTGTGAGCCCACTGGGACAGATAGGGAAAATGCTTGAGTACCTGATTGTAAAAACCGCTTAGATAACCTTGATAGGTGGTATATAAAAATCCTAATAATAATAATAATAATAATTCTTTAAGGAGAGAGTGAAGAATCAGAGTATAAATGAGCACAGCCATTGACCCTTAAGCTTTGCATTGAAGAATGCTGGTGTAGAAGGACTGAGGACAAATTACATGTAGTTGGAAGAACTGGAGTAGACTGAATTATAATTTTTGGTGGAACTCGTTATGTCATATATATAAAATGGAAAGAATAATAGCTATACAGCAGGGGCATTTAAGGAAATTTCAAGATGTGTGGGAGCCATTAACAAAATACTGTAATAAATAGATACAATTTATCCCTTAAATTTATAAGTGCAATATTTAGGGGGGAGGGTAATTTTTAGTATATCATCTAAATATATAGGAATGATAAGGAAACATTTTATCATATGGTATTTATATTTTACATTTGTAATGAATAGGTGGGGTGGGAGGGTGATAATGTTATGTGATTGGAATTATTGCTGAGTATTAAGTGATATATTTAATGTTCAAATGTTTTAACTTACTGTCACACTTATTGTAAGTTTTAAAATGAATAAAGATTTATAAAAAAAAAAAAAAAAAGGACTGAGGTTGAGATAGACACTAAAGAATGACACGGGATAGTTTCCACCGGTTATCTGCGGGGACGGGCACGGGGGGATGAATTCTGTCCCTGTGTCATTCTCTTAGCTTTCTGAAAATCTAGGTGTACTACATCAGTTGGCTTACCTTTATCTACATGTGTGTTCACACTTTCAAATGTGGTAAATTTGTGAGACAATCCATGTTGACTTTGTCCTGTTAAACTGTGTTTGTCTATGTGTTCAGTAAATTTGTTCTGTATAAGAGTTTCTAACATTTTGCCTTGTAACGATCTAATCTAATCTAAACCTTAGGTTTGTATACCGCATCATCTCTACATTCGTAAAGCTCGACATGGTTAACAAGAGTTAGGGTAGAAAGGAACTCCAGTGGAGGGAAGAGGCAAAATGAAGAGAAAATTTAGAGGACTAGAATAACCAGAGAGGGAGGAGGAGTTACATTTTTGAGAATAACCAGGTTTTCAGATGTTTACGGAAGAGTTGGAGGGAGTTCAGATTCCTAAGAGGGGAGGTAAGGTTGGTCCAGAGTTGAGTGATTCTGAAAGGGAGGGAAGAACCTAGTTTTCCTACAAGTGAAACGCATTTTAGAGAGGGAAAGGAAAGTTTCAGGTTTTGGGTGGATCTGGCGGAATTGGGTTTAGAGGAGTTCCAAGAAAGAGATGTCAGGATTACCTTTCTGTAGTTTCCTGGATCACCGCAAACCCTTTAAAAAAATTGGCTTTACAAGATTTACATGACTTATAGTAGTTGAAAGCTGACATTTGCATTAGAGAATGACGCGGGGAAAATAAATTTGTCCACATCATCGCCCTGTCCCTGTGACCACTGTCCCTGTCACCCCCCTGTCCCCATCCCCGCAGCATCCATACAAGCCTCAGTACTGTAATATTCCTTCCTTATAAATCAAAGTTTTCTGGTTGCTGAACTAGAGAAAGAGATGTTCAGCTGGCAGGGCTTTGTTTAGAAATTTTTATCAACACAACTAATATACTATTTTATCCTAAAGCAAAAAAAAAGAAAATAAATAGAAATTTTTTTTTCTACCTTTGTTCTCTGTTTTCTGCTTTCCTCATCTCCTTATTCAATTCTTTCCATCCACTGTCTGCCTTCTCTCTGTATCTTCTCTCCCTTCCATCTCTCCCCCACCCCCAATTGGTCTGGCACCCATCTTCTTCCCTCTGCTCCCCCCATAGTCTGGCATCTCTGTCTTCTTCCCTTTCAGTGTGTTCTCCCCACTCTGTCTTCCCCATTTCCTTTCAGCGTCTGTTCCTCTCCACCCCCTTTCAGCGTCTGTTCCTCTCCACCGCCCTTCAGCACCCCTCACACGGTCCGAGCATCTCTCTCCCCCCTTACCTTCAAGCGCGTTTTAACTTTACAGAATAACTTGTTCAAGCTGCCGGAGCCTGCCTGAAGTCATGTGCGTCTGTGGGCAGAAGCTTTTCCTCTGATGCAGCTTTAGCACTCTTTTGTAGGTTCAAATCCCACACTGCTCCTTGTGACCCTGGGCAAGTCACTTATTCTTCCATTGTCTCAGATGTGAGCCTACCAGGACAGATAGGGAAAATTGCTTGAGCCGGAATGTAAATCACTTAAGACTATAAGTGGTATATAAATGCTAAAAATAATAATGCATTTTAATGCAGGACTTTCCTATGTGCTAAACTTAGATTTAGTGTGGCACTTTTTAGGGCTTTTTCTTTTTTCTTATTTTCAGGTTGTGCACTAATGTTCCCATTAGCACAGGGGTGTCAAAGTCCCTCCTCGAGGGCCGCAATCCAGTCGGTTTTTTTTAGGATTTCCCCAATGAATATGCATGAGATCTATTAGCATACAATGAAAGCAGTGCATGCAAATAGATCTCATGCATATTCTTTGGGGAAATCCTGAAAACCCGATTGGATTGCGGCCCTTGAGGAGGGACTTTGACACCCCTGGATTAGCATATGGTACCTGCAAAAAATTAACAACGGAGCACTTACCATCTCCTATTTTGGAGGCGCTAAATACTCCCGCGTTAACTCTGTTATCCAGTTAGCATACATTAATCATAATACAATAGCTGGATAATGCAGGAATGCCTACTCTCTCTGTCCCTGATATGTCCCCTCTGAAAAATATTTGTGAAAAATTGGCAGTGTGCAGGTTAGTGCATAACATTAATTCATTTCTGCGGTAGCTGGTTTGCATGCTCTAATTGCACCTTAGGGGCTTAATGCCCTTTAGTAAAAGGGCCCTTATTGTTTTTTTTTAAGTTACATGACCTTCTTTTGCACTTTCTTAAATTAGGTTCTGGCATTGGCATGCTTCAGCAGGGTAGGGTTAGGGGAGCTGTTGCATCAAGTAGGAAGGAGGGCTGCAATCGTTCCCAAAGGAGCCAAGTCAGTGCTTGCTCCCTGGCAAAGCCCCTTGCATGGAACAGGACAAAACCAGGACTAGATAACGGATTCATGTTGACCTGGGTCAAGTGAGAAGATGAATGTAAATTTGCATAGAACCTGATCCATTCACTATGTAAGATTTAAGATGTGCTTAACTTACATTAGGCAACATTGATGGCACTGCTTAAATTTCTTTGCCTGACCTTCATTTTGCCAGTGGGATTCAGCAGTAAAGGTATTCAAATGGCAGTAATTGAGCCTCTCTCCTTGCAGATGTGTGCATGCAGCTCCACTTTTAGGAAACCTGAGATTTAATAAGGATCAGTTCTTGGGAACATGCAGCACCAGCGTCTCACTTCTGAAATACAGCTGGAGTGGAAAAGCAGAGTTCCTGATATTTATATACCACTTATAGTCTAAGGGCTCCTTTTACTAAGGTGCGCTAGCGTTTTTAGCGCACGCAGGATTTTAGCGCGTGCTAAACCCGCGCTATGCTTCTAGAACTAACGCCAGCCCTAATGCACCTTTGTAAAAGGAGCCCTAAGTGGTTTACATTCAGGTACTCAAGCATTTTTCCCTATCTGTCCTGGTGGGCTCACACTCTATCTAATGTACCTGGGGCATTGGGGTATTAAATGACTTGCCCAAGGTCACATGGGATTTGAACCCACAACCTCAGGGTGCTGAGACTGTAGTTCTAACCACTGCACCACACACTCCCCACATTCTAACTGCAGACTGAATAATTAAAAAATAAATAAAAAAAATTTAGTAGTGCTAGTCCATTCTTGCCATTTCTTCCATAAAATGTTGAAACAGTGAGTGTTAGCAATAGCAAAACTGTTCAGCTTTGCCTGTTTCATCTTGCTGTAAAATCTAACCTAATAGCATCCCATTGCAGATGCCCGATTCTTTCTTTTAACTTTGGTTGAACCTTCAGTGCTTTATCCATGGAATTCTGGGAACATTCTCACTGGTTCTTAAATGGTATTTTGCACAAATGTAGATGTTTATATCCTAGCTTAAATGCAGTTTTCTATGATTGATCTTCTGTTACTATCCAAAGGAAAATGACTTATGGCCAGCCGATGGGTGTGCAAAGATAAGAAAAGTAAATACTAAAGCCAAATAGGGTGAAAGTATTTGCAGACCGTGTGTTTTCATTTTTTTTTTGAGTATCTATAGTAGCATGTTTTCAACAGCCCATTGGTTGCCTTTTCCACATTTTAACAAGATTGCGGTGGTTATTTTGGAAGCTCTGTTTCTGTTTTGAATGTCTGAAAACCAGTATTCAGATGTCCAAATTGCATGAATGTCCACAGTCCGCGGTTGGCAGTGTTTTATAAACTTAAGTGTGCAAAAGGCGCTGAAATTTGAATGACCTATTAGTCAATGAGGGGTTAATTGGAAAATTTGGTGATTCAGTAACTTGGTGCGGGTAATCCCAAACGTTGCAATTCAAATCTGATTCAGGTTTGCATTGATGAAGCAGTTATTATTAAACTATGGTCTGTAACTGTCAGATATGAACTGGTGGTCATCTTCCATGCATAGTTCCCCATCTTCACATCGGTAAAACTGCCGTCTTAATTTGCACTAATTAGCCCCTTTCTAGGCCTACTAGTGTAAAGGTCATGCACAGCTGGGAGGGAGGCTTGCACAGCTACTGCTTGGGCTGTATCTGTTCTATGGTGGGGCAGTGCATGCACTGCTGTTTTGAGGGAGTGCTAGATCTGCTGTGTGTGAGTAGGACTTGTGAACATAGGAGCCAGCTCTGTGTACTGTGGGCGCTTGAGCACCCCCGTTATTGAACCAATTCCTTGACTGTGTTCAGGGAGAGAAAATTTCTGTTCTCCTAATCATTTTGAAAAGTTGGCTCCTATGCTTGTGAATATTGGTTTGCTGGGGAAATACTTTAAGTCTTGTAGAAGAAATAGTGGGTTGTATTATTTCTGTATGCACATATCATTTACCAAGGAAAGTAGCTTTGTGGTTTGAATTGATTTAATATCTGTATGATTATAGCATGCGCTAAGGGAAATAGTTTTGAATATTGATTTGATTCTGTTTATCTGTTTTAAAAACTTATCTCCCACCTACTATCTAGGGTTACCAGTTCTCTGTCAGTAAGCCAGTGCTGCAAGGTTTGACAATTACTATCCAAACTTTCATTCCCAATATCTAGAGATGGGCTTTTGCTGATGGTAATCATATCTATGCCTTATACCGAAACTTCCAGATTCTGTATATGGTGCTTTAAGTTGTGTGCGCAGCCAATTTGTGCGCACAATTTAACGAATCTGCCTAATTGGTGCCGATAACTGGAAATTAACACATCGTAATTTGTGCTAATTGGCACGAATTAAAAGTTGCGCACAGAACTTGGAAAGCGCGATTCTACAAAAAGTATGTGCCACTTGCAGCGTACAAATTTGAAAAGGGGGCGTGGCCAGAGGCAGATTGTGAGCATTCCTAAAAGTTAGGTGGATTGTTATAGAATATGTCTAATACGCGCACAAGTTTAAGCGCACGCATTTAGGCCTGGTTTCAGCTGTCCTAAATGGTTGCGCCTAAAAGTTAAGTGACGCACTGGTGCTTAGCGCGATTCTATAAAAGAATGATGCTAACCAGCACCAATTTTTTATATGTGCCATATATTGGAATCGAGCCCAAAGTGCATAGTTCAGGGAGAAAATGAAATGAAGTACAAAATTGGGATTTCTGGAAAGTTGAGGTCATGGGGAAGATTTAATTTAATTTCCATATTTATATCCCACTTAACCACAAAGATCCAAGTGGGTTCATAGACAGTAACGCGGAAAACAAAGGCGCGCGCCGACAACTGAGCGCAAGATGGAGGCACGCGCCGAAGAAAAAGACTTTTTTTAGGGGCTGCGACGGGGGTTTTTGTTGGGGAGCCCCCCCACTTTACTTAATACAGATTGCGGCGGCATTGTGGGGGGTTTGGAGGATTGTAACCCCCCACATTTTAGTGAAACCGTAACTTTTTCTCTAAAAACAGGGAAAAAGTTAAGTTTTCACTAAAATGTGGGGGGTTACAACCCCACAACGCCCCCACAACGCGGCGCGATCTGTATAAAGTAAAGTGGGGGTTCCCCCCCACACCCCCCGTTGTAGCCCCTAAAAACAGTCTTTTTTTTTTGGCGCGCGCCTCCGCGCTGCGCTCAGTTGTCTGCTCGCGCCTTTGTCCCAGCGTGCTTTTGACCTGACACCATCCAAGTGAGGTATAATAAAAGATAATACAATATTAAAAAAAAATTGACTGTTAAATACATCTTAAAATATAATCATAAAATCCACCCTACTTAATCAAAAATATTTCTGAAATAACCGTTTTTATCGCTTTCCTAAAAAGCCCAATATTAGACAAGTTTCTTATTTCACTGGGGGAAGGGGATGTTGGTACTCCTCTGGACCCACAAATGAAATTTGTATGACGCCCTCCTGGGCAGCAGTTTCTCTTTTGTCACTTGTTGATCAAAGTACAGTGACAGCTGAGTTAGTCCATTTGAATATGTAGAAATAAGAGTTAACAGATAAGTTGTAGGTGAGACCTTTTAATGGACCAATTTAATACAGCTGTGATTGTGTCAAAAGTAGTTACATCTGAACTCAGTCCAATAAAAAAGGTGTCATGTACACGTGTCTCTTGGTGCCTAGCTCTCCTTTTACGTAGGGAAGGTAAATTTGGAACAAATATTTATCAGAAACCCACAGCTATCATCATTAGTCACTTAACAAGAATTTTCTGTACCTTCAGTTTTTAAGACTGAAACGTTTATCTTCAGAGAATGCTGATTTTATGAATCACACATTATGGGTGATATGTAGGTTTTTTAAACAAGAGGTTATCCTAGATCACATATTGCAGCAAGGTTTCAATACAAAACCAATAGACAATCTTTATTAAAATGGAAGATAAACCAGTGGAGGACATTGTGAAGGTTCTTAAGAAACCCTGGCATATAATTCACAGTTTAAATAATTTTTCAGTTAAACAGTTTACTGTGGCCAGTACCAGAAATAGAAATCTAGAGATATTTTAATACCATTGACCTTGCCAAATTTTGAGGTTAAAAATTCTCATCTCCCTAAGGGCGATTTGAAATGGGGTTCTTCTTTCATCTGTTTTGTTTCTCTTTATAATAGTTATTTTAGATATCCAGTGACTGGTGATATATGAGGGTTGAATAATGCCTCCATAATTCATCAGTAGATGGCTACACTGATGCCCTGCATATGTCCACTTGTTCTTTGATATCTCTTCGTTCATCTCAGTGGTGAGAAGCGTCTGTGTGATTTTTATTTATTTATTTTATTTAAAACATTTCTTACTTGCTGACATCCTACACTTCTGAGCGAGTTACTGAAAAACACTCATAATTTAATCAATAATCAAACAAAAGAAAAAAATCAAAAAACAGACAGCGGACAAGGAAAGAGAGACACACAGAACAAAAGGCAGACGTACAGCGGCCAACGAGAGACAGAAAGATGCACAGACAGCGGCCAAGGAGAGAGAGAGAGACAGTGGCCAAAGAGAGAGAGAGAGAGAGGCAGAAAGACAGACAGACAGCGGCCAATGAGAGACAGAAAGACAGACAACAGCCAAGGAGAGAGAGAGAGACAAAAAGACAGAGGCAAACGAGAGAGAGAGAGAGAGAGAGAGAAAGAGACAGAAAGACACACAGACAGCGGCCAACGAGAGAGAGAGACAGAAAGACAGACAGACAGTGGCCAGTGAGAGAGAGAGACAGACAGAAAGACAGGCAGCAGCCAAGGAGAGAGAGAGAGATAGAAAGACAGACAGACAGTGGCCAGTGAGAGAGAGAGACAGACAGAAAGACAGGCAGCAGCCAAGGAGAGAGAGAGAGATAGAAAGACAGACAGACAGACAGCAGCCAAGGAGAGAGACAGACGGACAGACACATCTATTCTAGCACCCGTTAATGTAACGGGCTTAAAGACTAGTGTTTTAATAATACAGATAGCACACATAGTCAATTTATAAGGTAGGGTGGGAGGAATGAGCATACATGATTAAAAAATTGATCACAGGTTGCGGAGTCGAACCTGGAATCTAATCTAAGCTAATCTTCCATTTGTGAGTCGCACAAGCCTAAACAAGCTCAAGGCGACAGATCAAAGAGGAAGAGGGAAATTAGACGGGGGGGGGGAGGGGTGTGAACATGGAAGAAGTGAGGGGAGGGGCTAGAAGTAGGGGGTGCAATACAGAAGCTGAAATAGTTAAATGTCAGAGGTGGGTCTTTAGGTTTTTCCTAAAGCGGTGTAGTTTGTCTCTTTCCTGGTATTTGATCATAGGAGGTCCTATGATCTGAGCTCATAAATTCTTATAATTGCATAAAATTTAAACTTATACATCTCCCTTAGTAATATTTTGGTGATAGAAAAGAGATAGCAATATAAAAAATATAGTAGAACTAAAATTGCATTTTGCACAATAAAACTATATTAAGAAACCAAAAATAATTTGTCAATTTAAAATTTTTTTCTAAATAACATCTTATAAATAAAACAGAGTACTGTACTTTAAAATCGATAGGCAACTAATGCAGACTCACTAAAATTGGGAACATTTTTCCTACCTTTGTTATCTGGTGATTTTATTTATCTGATCATCTTGCTCACTCTTTGCTCTTAGCTTTGTTTCCAAGGCCTCTTTATGCAGGTGCTGTTTCTTTCCTCTCCTTCTTCACCTCTTGCACTACATCCATCTTTGGCACTGATTTTAATATTCATTGTTCTTCTATTTTTCTGCCTCCATCTCAAATCTATCTTTCTAGCTCTTCCCCTCTCCTCCATCTATGTGCACCATCTCTTCCCTCTCTTTTTCTTCCCTCCATCTACGTGCACCATCTCCTCTCTCTTCCCCGTACCTCCATCCATGTGCCACCATCTCCTTCCTCTCCTCTGCCCCTCCCATTCAGCATCTCTCTCTTCTTTCTCCCTCCCTCCCCACCCCCCGGTTCTACCAAATGCTCTCCTCACCCAGTTCTGAAGCACCCATCACTACAAAAACTACAAGGAGATCGCAGGTGTAAGAGCAATTCTCTTGCACTGCCCGTGGCCTCCTCTTCACCGTTCCTTTGGTGCTGCAGTCTGCCCAAGTGGAAACAGGAAGTTGATTCAAAGGGGGGGGGGTTGACTGCAGCAAAAGAACAGTACAGAGGAGGCCACGGCAGTGCTGGAAAATCGAAGAACAGTGACTTAGGCACTTTTGTCCTTCACTACCTGCTGCCCCCTGCCCCAAACCGATATCACACAGTTCTGGGACTCAGGAAGCCAACGCTGATCCTCTGTGCTGGTGAAGGGTCTTGAGCATCTGCGTGTGCTCAAGGCCTGCTGGCTCCCACCCTCTTCGGGATTCTTGGAGTCCAGCAAGCCTTGAGCAAACGCAGAAGCTCAAGGCCCTTTACCAGCACAGAGCATCAGCGTCGGCTTCCTGAGTCCTGGAACTGTAAGTGCGATGTCAGTCTCTGGCAGGAAAAGCGAGTAGTGGAGAATAGGAGTGCCAGTCATTGGGGTGAGGAGGAGGAAGATAGCAATGCCAGTCATCAGGGGGGATAGACGTGCCGGTCATCGGAGGGGGGAGACGGCAGTGGCGATCATTGGAGGGGGGAGACAGTGCTGCCAGTCATCGGAAGGGATAGAGGGTAGCAGTGCCAGACTTCGGGGGTGGGATGGAAAATAGCAGCATTGGTCATTGGGTGGGGAGGGGAGTTAAAAAAGAGGCTCAAATATAAACCAAGGCCCCCATTTTTGGGCCCCCAAATCTTGGTTTATATTCTAGTATATATGGTAGTCGCTCACTGCTTGGGCTGCCTTGGTCATTAATGATGCTCAGGTGTGTGTTGGCAATTTTTTTTCCACTCGAGGATCTCTTACTCTCAATGAAGCTTTAAGAGGGATTGCATCTAGTGCTGTAATGAATTGCACAGGCCAGATCTTCCCCTGTCAGTATTCTTGACCACTCTGCAGGCTAGCAACACTGTACTGTGACAATTTCTGACTCTTGCTGTGGACTGGTACTGTTGGGGTACGATAGCATTAGACCCCTCAGCTAGGCTTGTTTGCAATGTAGATGCATCCAGGACCTTGAGGGGGAGGGGGAGGGAAGTACTCCAGAACACCTTTGCCATTCCTCCTCCCCCCCTCTGCAACTTGTGGGACAGATTGTTAAGAGGTGCAGAGTGTTGCCAGCTGTCAGTTCTACATGTATAAGTTTAAACTTTATGCAATTACAAAAATAAGTAATGAAATGTTCTGAAAATCATTTATTTATTTATTTAGATTTTTATCCTGTTTTCCCAGAAGCTCAGAACGGGTTACAATTTAACATTCGCAATCAATTTAAAAACAGAATGGTCATGACAACAGTTAGGTTACATTAGGTTACATTTAGATAATTACAGAATTATTCGAGAGTCCAGCCTAGTCATAGTAAAGAGTAATTGGAGAGTAAATTGAGGAAGCTGTTCAGTTGAGGCCCTATTGTTGGAAGAGGAAGGTCTGTATTACTCTACGGAAGGACATTAGTGAGTCTAGTGACCTTATATGTGTGGGTAGCTGGTTCCATAGCTGCAGGAGGAAATGGCTGTGTGAGTGTTTATGTGCCGTGCTCATCAGAGGGATCTCCCTGCGGGAATGTTAAGCTTCTGTTCATTTAAAAAAAATTTTCCTTAAGCACACTGTCATTTTATAGAACAATTTAAAGGAAAACTTAAAACATTCGTCTTCAAAGATGCCTTTAATCTTTAAAATCTTTTCCGTCCAATCATTACGCGTTTTCCTCGCTGTGGCTCTCAGATGAGATTCCCCCTTCTCTTGTATTGCCACTTCTTCTTTTTTTTTTTTTTATTTAAATTTTTATAAATATACATTCATACAGTATGTATATAGGAAAGAGAGATTTAACATATTAATTAAAAAGAAGAAGAAAAAAAACTAAACAAATTCCATTACAATATCAATCATCTCTCAAATGAAAGTCCACATTATTGGAAAAGCAATTCACATTGGTAGGGCCTTATATTACACAGAAATTTGAAAAACCATAATGAATGCAGTGTTACTTCTTCAAATAAATGAAAACTAGACCTTATTCCACTGTGGGAGCCCTGGACAAGATTACTCCTTTAGCCTCAAGAAAAAATCGTAACTGCGGGGGATCAAAGAAAATATATGAATGTTGATCCAACAAGATCAAACATTTACAAGGATATCTAAGTTGAAACTTAGCCCCCAAAGATAGTACATATTGTCTCATTTCCAGGAACTCTTTCCTTCGGGATTGAGTTAATTTAGATACATCCGGAAACAGAAATCTTAGAGTCCATAAAGGTCACCTCTTTAAGCCTAAAGAACAGCCTAAGAAGTGCCTCTTTATCTTGCTGAAAGACAAATGTCACCAAGAGTGTAGAATATAAAATGACTTCATCCTCTGAGGTTTCCAAGATTTTCGTAACATCCATAGGACTTAAATTAGTTGAAGCCTCAGTTTTAGAAGCCTTCTTTGAAGCTGGAAGGAAATAAGCTTTGTGTAATGGAGGAAAACCATTCTCAGGGTATTTAAATAACTCTTTCAGAAATTTATAAAATGAGTCTTTAGGCGTCATTGCTAAAGTTTTAGGAAAGTTAAGTAATCTCAAGTTCAACATTTTAGTATAATTTTCCAAGTTCTCTACTTTCCTTACTAATAGCAATTTGTCCTTCATTAAAGTAATCTGTGTTGATTGAATACCTTGGACCCCCTGAGATTTTATTTCCTCCTGCATAGATTCAATCCTTACATTTTGTGCATTTACCAAAGGAAGAGTTCTTGCACATAATTTGTATAAGGAGTCTAAAGCAGTCCAGA
Source organism: Geotrypetes seraphini (assembly GCF_902459505.1). Lineage (NCBI taxonomy): Eukaryota > Metazoa > Chordata > Amphibia > Gymnophiona > Dermophiidae > Geotrypetes > Geotrypetes seraphini. Next base: position 344,427,535 of record NC_047086.1, on the reverse strand, counting down.
TGGATTCCAGAGTGAACTCAGTTGGCCTTACCAGTGGGGGGACCGATGGAACTTGTCCACCAACCTCTGATGCCAACTTTGCCTTCTCCAACGATGAAATCTCTGCCCAGGAAGCTGGGGATACCGGTAAGTCCTCCAGCTCTCTCGGGGAGGATCCTTCCTGTCCCTTCAGAGCCGCCGTAGTTCCCTGCTCTCGCGGCTGTTGGGGAGGCTCGGGTCCTGCGGGGCTGAGTGAAATATCACTCCCGATAGCCGAGACTTTCCTTTGCCTCGGCACAGCCGGTTCGCACCAAGGTGAAGAAGCAAAGAAGCTCGAGATCATCGCCTGTCTTCCGGGGGTAAGTTCAGCCTGCCGGGCTGTGGCAGCCGCTCTTCCCCTTCTCTTAGGCATATCGAGTTGTAAAATTAACCCGACTTTCAAAATGAAATGCTTCTAGCAGGAGAGCAGATAGTGAGCGTCCTCACTGTACTGCGGCCATCTTGCTTCTTTGTATTGCCACTTCTTGTTTGCTTTACTGTTTTATGATGGGTTTCCTACCTCCAACCCTTTTGTCCCAGTTAGTCCTATTAGCTTTATGTTTGTCACCCTTTTTAAAAAAATATTTTATAATGTAAAACTGCTTAGAAGTATGATAGGCGGTATATCAAATTTGAAACTTGAAACTTTCTCTGCTTTCCTCTGGTCTGTCTTCTCTAAACTCCTTTTCCATTTTCCTTTGTTTATCTCTGCATTTCCTTCATCTCTCTCTCCAGTTTTGTTTCTCCTTTGCATTGCCCACTCCCCTTCCCCAACTCTTTCTTCTCTTGTCTCATCCAGTTTGCACACTTCCTCTCGCCTTCTCTTCTTTTGGGAAAGTGCAGTCAGCAGAATTATACACATTACAAGTTTCCAAGTTTATCAGGGACTTAATATGCCACTTATCAAAGACATTTGTCTAAGCGGCTTACATTCTAGAATTGTAGGGGGAGGGGGGAGGTAGTGAAAAGGTGAGATGAATCAGTGAGGGAAGATTTTGGGCCAAAACTGAGATTTGGCTGGTCTTTGTTGTGTACCCAGGGCAGCATTAACCAATAGGCTAAGTAGGCACGTGCCTAGGGCCCGAAATGGTCAGGGGGGCCCGATGAAGGAGGGCATCAACATTGTTTTTTTCCAAACGGCGATGGGCTCCTTCAGCATTGATTGGCAACGCGGGCCCCCACCCGTTCAGCAACGCGGCCCCCCCCCCATTGACGGAAAGTAAGACAAAAAAGCAACGCGGGTAAGAAAGGCAACGGGAACTGTAATTGTGCAAGCGATGGTGCTTGCCCAAAGCTTCCCTTTGACGCAGCTTCCTGTTTCTGCCTGGGCGCATGGTGGGGTGGGGCGGGGCAGGGAGGCCCAGTGTACTTGTGTGCCTAGGGGCCCTCAACTAATTAATCCTGGCAGACGTCCGGATTTCCCCGGACATGTCCTCCTTTTGAGGACATGTCCGGGGGGTCCAGATGGCTTTTCAAAACCCGGCACTTTGTCCGGGTTTTGGAAAGCCTCCTCAAATCGCGTCAGGCAGGGAGGCAGGGGAGGGTGGAGCTAGGGCGGGACTGGGGCAGGATTAGGGCATTACAGGGCAGGGATGAGCGGGCCTGGGGGTGGGTCCAGAGCAGTGGTCTCAAACTCCAACCCTTTGCAGGGCCACATTTTGGATTTGTAGGTACTTGGAGGGTCGCAGAAAAAAATAGTTAATATCTTATTAAAGAAATTACAATTTTGCATGAGGTAAAACTCTTTATAGTTTATAGATCTCTCCTCCTCCCAAGGTCTGCATGTTCCCCCCTTCTTTGCAGTGTCCTCCATCTTCCCCCCTGGCCTCCCAGGCTTAGTTTCAGCTAATTATCACAGCCTGCAGAGAGGATCGCCGGTGCTGTAGCATTCCTTGCAGGCTTCCATCGGCCTCTGCAGCACGTTCCCTCTGCCGCGGTCCCACCCCTCCTCTGATATCAGGGGCAGGATGGCGGCAGAGGGAATGTGCTGCTGAGGACGATGGCAGCCCACAAGGATCACTACAGCACCAGCAAGTCTCTCTGCAGGCTGCGGTAATTATCGGAAAATAAGAGCGGGAAGCCGGAGGATGCTGCAAAGAGCGGGCAGCACTAGTACAGACCGTGGGCCGCAAAATAGTACCTGGCGGGCCGCATGTGGCCCCCGGGCCATGAGTTTGAGACCACTGGTCTAGAGGAATGGATTTTCTGATTGGAAAATCTGGCAACCCTATGGAGTAACTCCCCTGCCAGTCAGGTTTTGGCTGTTTAGATTATAAGCTCTGTCGAGCAGGGACTGTTTTTTTTTCTTTGTGACTCTGTGCAGTGCTGCATGCATCTGGTAATGCTAGAGAAACAATTAATAATAGTAGTAGTAGTAGTAGTAGTTATCCCAGGACAAGCAGGCAGGTATTCTCACTAGTGGGTGATGTCATCAGACAGAGCCCCGGTACGGACGTCTCACAAGCACGTGTTGCTTGTAGAAACTTAAAAGTTTCTAGATGCCCGCACCGCGCATGCGCCGGTGCCTTCCCGCCCGGAGATCCGGGCGTGTCTCCTCAGTTCTTTTCTTTCCGCAGAGCTGAGAAGTTCAACTTCATCATGCGCTAGCTGAATTCAGTTAAATTTGCCTTCCTTGTCCGCGTTTTTCGCTTTCTTTTAATTATAGTTAACAGTACATTTCTTTTTCAGTTTAAAAAAAAAAAAAAAAGATTATTTCCTCCGGCGGGTCGAACGGGCTGGCCACGTGGCTCAGGCCCACAGGCTTCGACCTCGCGGCGGAGATTTTCCGGCCTATGTCCCGGCCAATCACCGGGTTTAAAAAGTGCAGCAAAAAAAAAAAAAAAAAAAGTGCAGCAAGTGCCAACGCGCGATTTCACTCACGGACCCTCACCGGCGCTGTTTGCAGTGTTTGGGTCCTGACCACATTCCGAAATCGTGCAGGCCTTGCTCTACCCTTACGGCACGCTCATTCAAACGGCGTTGCCTATTGTGGGAATCGATGTTCAAGATGGACGCAGCTAAGGATCCTTCAGCCTCCACTTCATCAGATACCTCCCCGGTTCGGGCGAAACCGGTATCGACCCCTCCTGCATCGAGTGTGGTGAAACCGGCATCGTTCATCCCGACAACATCCACGAGCTCGACGTCGGTGCCTGCCCCGGTCTCCTCGGTTCAGGTACCTCTTCCTTCCACAGTACCACCAGTGGTCATCAAAGTGCCGAAAGCTACTAAGCAGAAGCACTCGACCTCGAAGGAGCGCGATGACCGTGCAGGAGGACCCCCTTTCGGTGCGGATCCCTCCTTATCGGCTTCGCTACGGTCCATGCTGGAAGCTCAATTCGTTGAGCTCATGCAGACCATCGGACCCGGGCTCATCGCTGCCATACAGGGTGACCTCCCGGTACCGGTCCAAAGGGGCGGTCCGCCCCCTCCCCCTCCCCCACGCCGTTCGACCTCGAAAACCGACGAGGACGAACGGGGGAGGGCGGCGATGCCCATGCGGCAAGCCTCGCTTACCGATATGCCGCCATTAGAGCCCATTACGCCTCCGCGCCAACATGGGACCAGACCTCCGATCGATACTCAAAGCCCTGGGCATAGTCAGGAAGAGTTCTTCCGTACTCCTTACCAGACTTGGGTAGCATCGCAAGAATCCGCATCGCAACCCCAGTTGCGATCCACCGCTTCCAGCCCTATCCACCACTTGGGGGCCTCGGGAGACCATGCGATGCACACACGATCCCGATCCCCGTCCCGCCACCGAGACGGGCACCGATCAAGACACTCATCCTGGCACTCTTCACGCCACTCGGAGGTGTCACCGCAGAAAAAACTGCAACGTATGGGATACTCCTCCTCGGAGGTGTCCCCTCCGGAGGGACCGGAGTACGAGGAGACACCCGTACCCGATTCTCCTTGCCACTCCCCGATGTCCATGGATCCGGAGGCCTCTTCCTCCTCCAGCCCGTCCCACAGACCGACGCTGGCGGATCAATTGTCTTTCTCATCATTCCTCCGACAAATGGCGGATGATCTGGATGTGACCCTTGACACGGGCTCCCGATACTCCAAAGAGTATCTGGACACCATGCATTTACCTAACCCTCCAACGGAGTCGCTTCGGCTCCCCCTGCATAAATTGCTGGATCAGACCTTCATGCAGTGTTTCGAAACACCGTACTCCATACCGGCGATTCCCAGCAAACTCGATGCTCGATACCGCATCGTGCACCATAAAGGGTTTGAGGGCCCTCAACTCTCCCACCAATCCCTACTGGTTGAGTCCTCTCTTAAACGCTCTCATCCCTCTCAGGTCTACGCCTCTGTACCGCCGGGCCGAGAGGGGAGAACGATGGACAAATTTGGTAAAAAATTCTATCAAAACTCCATGATGGCATCACGGGTGCTAAACTACAATTTCTTTTTCTCTTCCTATCTGGAGTTCTTCTTGCCGGTGCTCCGCAAGTTCACTCCGTTCATAGACACCCAAGCTCGATTCGAGTTCGAGGAAGTGGTAGCCTCCCTCTCCCAATTACGCCTCCAGCTGATGCAATCCTCCTTCGATGCATTCGAACTCTCGGCACGTGCTGCCGCAAGCGCGGTAGCCATGCGCCGCCTGGCATGGCTCCGTACAATCGATATGGATCCCAACCTCCAGGACAGACTCGCCAACGTATCATGTGCGGGAGCTGACCTGTTCGATGAATCTATCGAAACGGTTACCAAGAAGCTGTCGGATCATGAAAAATCTTTTCAATCCATCCTGCGGCCCAAACCCAAACCTCAACAGTCTCGACCTTCCAGGCCACCCCTGATTTACCAGCGGCGTTACATGCCCAGACAAACGCCCGCTGCGAGACAACCTGCGAAGAGACAACCTCCCCAGAAGTCTCAGCAAAAACCTCAGCCACCGGCTGCACCCAAGGCTCCCCAGCCCTTTTGACTCCCCTCCGGGGAGCATAACCGACACCGTTCTGCACCCCTCAGCCTCTCCCATAGGGGGCCGCCTCCATCTTTTCTACCATCGATGGGAGGCCATAACCACGGACCTATGGGTCCTTACCATCATAAGAGAAGGATACTCTCTTCACTTCCACCGGGTCCCCCCGGACCATCCTCCAAGAGAGTATCCTTCAAGCTCGACACAGACCGCCCTTCTTCTTCAGGAAGTCCAAACCTTACTTCAGCTTCGGGCCGTCGAGCCGGTCCCGTCAGACCAGTTGAACCGAGGGTTTTACTCCCGGTACTTCCTCGTCCCGAAGAAAACGGGCGACCTGCGACCCATTTTAGACCTTCGGGCCCTCAACAAGTTTCTGGTCAAAGAGAAGTTTCGCATGTTGACTTTGGCTTCTCTATACCCCCTCCTCGAGCAGAACGACTGGTTATGCTCCCTGGATCTCAAGGAGGCCTACACTCACATCCCCATTCACCCGGCCTCCCGAAAGTTCCTCAGATTTCGGGTGGGAAATCTGCACCTACAGTATCGAGTGCTACCATTCGGCCTCTCTTCGTCCCCCAGAGTCTTCACAAAGTGCCTGGTGGTAGTGGCCGCGGCACTCCGAGACAGGGGCCTACAGGTGTTCCCATACCTCGACGACTGGCTCATCAAGGCCCCGTCAGCCCCAGAGGTCACTTCGGCGGTCTTGGCTACAACCTACTTCCTCCAGAATTTGGGCTTCGAGATCAACTTTTCCAAGTCTCATCTACAACCCACCCAGTCCCTCTCCTTCATCGGAGCGGTCCTGGACACCACTCGACTCCGAGCATTCCTGCCTCTGCAACGCATGGAGTCCCTTCTCCATCTCTGCCAGTCGGTGTCTACTCGCCAAACCCTACCAGCGAGACAACTGATGGTGCTCCTGGGCCATATGGCCTCCACAGTACATGTGACACCCTTTGCCAGACTCCATCTCAGGATCCCCCAGTGGACCCTGGCATCACAGTGGAATCAGACGTCCGATCCACTAACCAAACACATCTTAGTCACACCTGCTCTTCGGCAGTCTCTACTTTGGTGGATGACCTCTTCGAATCTATCCAGAGGTTTGCTGTTGCACTCTCCCCCCCATCAGAAAGTCCTCACAACCGATTCGTCGAACTATGCATGGGGGGCCCACCTGGATGGTCTCCGCACCCAAGGATTCTGGACCAGTGCGGAAAGACTACATCAAATCAATCTACTGGAGCTCAGAGCCATCTTCAATGCGCTCCAAGCCTTCCAACACCTACTTCACGACATGGTGATCCTCATTCGCACAGACAATCAGGCCGCCATGTATTATATCAACAAGCAAGGAGGCACGGGCTCGGCCCTCCTTTGCCAGGAAGCTCTACGAGTCTGGGACTGGGCGGTGCGCCACAACGCCTTCCTCAGAGCTGTCTACATTCAGGGGGAGAACAACGTCTTAGCAGACAAACTAAGCCGTCTGCTACAACCGCACGAATGGACTCTCCATTCCAGCCCCCTTCACCAAATCTTCACGCAGTGGGGGACGCCTCAGATAGACCTCTTTGCGGCTCCCCACAACTCCAAACTGCCTCAGTTTTGCTCCAGGATCTACACTCCTCATCGCCTCGAGGCAGATGCTTTTCTACTGAACTGGGGGAAACGATTTCTATATGTGTTCCCACCATTCCCGCTGATCCAGAAGACTCTGGTCAAGCTGAAACTCGAACGGGCTACCATGATTCTAATAGCTCCTCGGTGGCCCAGACAACCTTGGTTCTCCCTCCTACTTCAACTCAGCAGCAGGGAACCAGTACCACTTCCAGTGTTTCCTTCACTACTTACTCAACATCAAGGATCACTGCTTCATCCCAACCTGCAGTCTCTCCACCTGACAGCTTGGTTCCTCTCAACGTAACCCCTCACCAATTCTCCCAAGAAGTGAGGGAGGTCTTGGAAGCTTCCAGGAAGCCCGCCACTCGACAATGCTACTCCCAGAAATGGACTAGATTCTCCTCATGGTGCGTTTCTAAATCAAAGGAACCTCAGCGAGCTTCCTTATCCTCCGTGCTGGACTATCTCCTACACCTATCTCAATCTGGGCTCAAGTCTACATCCATACGAGTCCACCTGAGCGCTATTGCGGCGTTCCACCAGCCCCTACAAGGGAAACCCCTCTCGGCCCATCCGGTGGTCGCCAGATTTATGAAAGGACTCTTCCATGTTAACCCTCCTCTCAAACCACCCCCAGTGGTTTGGGACCTCAATGTAGTCCTTTCCCGTCTCATGAAGCCCCCGTTTGAACCACTCAACAGGGCCCCTCTTAAGTATCTCACCTGGAAAGTGCTTTTTCTTGTAGCCCTTACGTCCGCTCGCAGAGTCAGCGAACTCCAGGCATTGATGGCGGATCCACCATTCACAGTGTTCCATCATGACAAGGTGGTCCTCCGCACTCACCCGAAATTCCTGCCTAAGGTGGTCTCCGAATTTCATCTCAACCAATCCATTGTACTTCCAGTATTCTTCCCTAAGCCCCATTCTCACCACGGAGAATCGGCCCTTCACACTCTAGACTGTAAACGTGCTTTGGCTTTCTACCTGGATCGCACCAAGCCACACAGAACCACTCCTCAACTTTTTGTCTCCTTCGATCCTAATAAGTTGGGAAGACCCGTATCAAAGCGCACCATCTCTAATTGGATGGCGGCTTGTATCTCTTTCTGCTATGCCCAGGCTGGATTATCACTTCCTTGTAAGGTCACAGCCCATAAGGTCAGAGCAATGGCAGCCTCAGTAGCATTCCTCAGATCAACACCAATCGAGGAAATTTGTAAGGCTGCCACCTGGTCCTCGGTTCACACATTCACCTCACATTATTGTCTGGATACTCTCTCCAGACGGGATGGACAGTTTGGCCAAACAGTATTGAAAAATTTATTCTCTTAAGTCGCCAACTCCCCCTCCATCCCACTGAGGTTAGCTTGGAGGTCACCCACTAGTGAGAATACCTGCCTGCTTGTCCTGGGATAAAGCAATGTTACTTACCGTAACAGTTGTTATCCAGGGACAGCAGGCAGCTATTCTCACGTCCCACCCACCTCCCCTGGGTTGGCTTCTCAGGCTAGCTACCTGAACTGAGGAGACACGCCCGGATCTCCGGGCGGGAAGGCACCGGCGCATGCGCGGTGCGGGCATCTAGAAACTTTTAAGTTTCTACAAGCAACACGTGCTTGTGAGACGTCCGTACCGGGGCTCTGTCTGATGACATCACCCACTAGTGAGAATAGCTGCCTGCTGTCCCTGGATAACAACTGTTACGGTAAGTAACATTGCTTTTTCAGTACAGTGCTCCCCCGAGATTCGTGGGCGCGAATCTCGAAAAACCGCGAATACGGTTTTTCATGGGGGAGCCTGAAGAGGACAGCAGGAGAGGGCAGCAGGAGAGCAGCTGGAGCGCCGCGAGTGAAATCACTCGCAGGAGAGCAGCTGGAAATCACTCACGGTTCGCTCCCACCACCTCCTTCCTGCACGAAGTCGGGCCTTATCCAATCAGGAGCTGCGTGCTCCGGCTGCTCTCTCCTGCCTCTCCCGCTGCCCTCTCCTTGTCGGTGGTTCACGGTCCGAAAATACTGCAAATGACCGGGACCGCAAACCGCCAATCGCGAACAACTGGGGTAACACTGTATATCCACAATGAATAGGGTCGCCAGATTTTCCAATCGGAAAATCCAGACCCCTATACTCGCCCAGTTCTGCCCATCCCCCATCCTGTAACACCCTAATCCTGCCCCCCCCAGTCCCGCCTCCCGCTGCCTGCTCTTGCGCGAACTTCCTCCCTGCCCGACGTGATTTGAGGAGGCTTTTTCAAAACCCGGACAAAGTGGCAGGCTTTGAAAAGCCATCCGGACCCCCGGACATGTCCTCAAAAGGAGGACATATTTGGAGAAATCCGGACATCTGGTAACCCTAACAATGAATATGCATAAACTTGAGTTGCATGCACTGCTTCCATTATATGCATAAGTCTTTTCATTGTGGATAACATGAAGCCCTGACTTGCAAGGGGGTACTCCAGGACCGAGTTGAGAAACACTGTTTTACGTGGTGCGCAAATGTCTTATTCTGTATTCTGTTTTGGAATCTGGACACCCAGATTCTGTTACAGAATAGTTTCTTAGCGCAAAGATATCTGGTACCTAACATTTAGTGGCCTTAGAATTGCCACCTTAGACTACAAGTGTCCCAGGGATAGGCTAAATGGTGTCAGGTCAAAAGCACGCCGGGACAAAGGCGCGAGCAGACAACTGAGTGGAGCGTGGAGCGTGGAAGAAAAAGACTGTTTTTAGGGGCTACAACGGGGGGTGTGGGGGGGGAACCTCCCATTTTACTTTATACAGATTGTGCCGCATTGTGGGGGCGTGTGGGGGGTTTGGGGGGTTGTAACCCCCACATTTTACTGAAAACTTAACTTTTTCCCTGTTTTTAGGGAAAAAGTTACGTTTTCACTAAAATGGGGGGGTTACAACCCCCCAAACCCCCCACAACGCCGTCGCGATCTGTATTAAGTAAAGTGTGGGGGGGGGGACTCCCCAACAAAACCCCCCGTCGCAGCCCCTAAAAACAGTCTTTTTCTTCGGTGCGCGCCTCCGTCTTGCGCTCAGTTGTCGGTGCGCACCTTTGTTTTCCGCGCTACTGTCTATGAACCGGCTAAATTCCCTGGACCTTCTGACCAAGGGCCCAACTCTCCACTGTCTCAAGTCTCAAACGCTGAAGTGCTTTGTCTTATGTCTGACCATGCCATGTTTTGTCATCCAGTGTTCTACCACTCTCATGTCACCCCTCTCCTATTGCTGACCTACAAGTCTGTTCATTCTGCTGCCATTCAATATCTCGCCTCTCTTCTCTCTCCTTATACAACTCCCAGTGAACTCCGTTCCTCAGATTAGCCGCTCTTAGCTTTACCCTTCTCCTCCACTGCAAATTCCAGAATTCGTTCCTTTCATCTAGCTACCCCGGTTCATAGACAAAACCGCCGAAGACAAAGGTGCGTGCCGACAACCGTGCGCAAGATGGAAGGGCGCGCCAAGAAAAAGAGTGTTTTTAGGGGCTCCGACGGGGGGTTTTGTTGGGGAACCCCCCCCACTTTACTTAATACAGATCACGGTGGCGTTATGGGGGGTTTGGGGGGTTGTAACCGCCCTCATTATACTGGAAACTTAACTGTTTCCCTGTTTTTTAGGGAAAAAGTAAAGTTTTGAGTAAAATGTGGGGGGTTACAACCCCCCAAATCCCCTACAATGCCCCCACAACGCGGCGCGATTTGTATAAAGTGGGGGGGTTCCCTCCCCCACCCCCCCTGTCTGAGGCTTTTAAAATAGTCATTTTCTTCGGTGCGCGCCTCCGCGTTGCGCTCAGTTGTCTGCGCGCGCTTTTGACTTGACACCAGCTACCCCCTATGTCTGGAATAAATTACCCGAGTTTATCCACCAAGCCCCTTCCTTTCCCTTGTTTAAAAGTAAACTGAAAACCCACCTTTTTTATATAGCCTTCAGTCCATAATGCTACTCCCCACTGCCCACCAACCTAGCCAGCTGATTAACCGTTCCCCTTAACTGTATCAATGACATCCTGTTTGTCTGTCTTGTCTGTTTAGATTGTAAGCTCTTTGAGCAGGGACTCTCTTCTTTGTGACTTTGTACAGTGCTGCGTATCTCTGATAGCTCTATAGAAATAATTAATAGTACTAGTAGTATACTTTACTATCCGCCATATTTACCATACTATGTTTGCCATACTGTGTTGGCCCTGCTACAATCTCCCATGCCATGTTTGCCACACAATGTTTGCTGTTCCATGTTTTCCATGCTATGTTTCGTCATGCATGCTTGCCTAACCAATTTTGCTAGTCATGCCATACTATGTTAACTATGCTATGTAATACAGGTAGTCCCCGAGTTACAGACGCCCAACTTAAAAGTGCAACTCGTACTTAAGAACGCGGTTGCGGCTTCATTTGATTTCACTGAGCAATTCCAGTGGTATAAACTCCTACACTTCTCCTGCAGCAGATTCAGAAATGATGCACGGCCACATTAAGAACACTGAGACAGACAGGGAAAAATGCTTGAGTTCCTTCATGTAAACTGTTCTGAGTTCCCCTGGGAGAATGGTATAGAAAATTGAATAAATAAATAACTAAAATACCCACTGTACCTGCATGTAATTCACATTGAGCTCCAACTGGAAAAAAGATGTGAGTGAAATCCCTTGTATTCCCTTTCACCTGTCTGAGCTGGGGGGTGGAGGGGTTTGGGGTGTTGGGGGGGTGTTGGGAGGGGACTGCTTTTGGGGGGGCATAGGGGGGTGGGGTGTTTTGTAACCTGAGAGGACATAAGAGTCCAGTCCTCTTGGGGAGGGGAGCCCTGTTTTTTACGTATGACTTTGCTTGCTGTTTGTACCTGTTGTGGTTTGTTGCTTAATAAAAACAGATTTCACCTAAAAGAGAAAATTCCTTTTTTGTCTAAACATTGTAGCGACTGAATCTACTCTTTTGTGTAGCCCCTTTCTCCTGGAGTATCTGGGCTTTTTCTCTTGTGTGCCACTGCCAATTTGGACGTTGGGGTGGGTTTTTTTTTTTGGGGGGGGGGATGATTTTGTCTTCCGCCTCTTCCCCTAGCTCGGAGAAAAATAAGTGTGCAATGAATGCCAGGTTTGCCAGTGCATAGTAATCAGTCTGTTTTGATGCCCAATAAGTTGTGTGCTTTTTAGCAGGATTCCATTCTCTGGCATTCTGCATATGTTGTGTGAATGCAAAGAAACAGAGAAAAAAAAGCACATCAGTGCCAGGCCAATAGAGCGTAGAAATATAGAAACCTAACAGTGCATAGAAATGGTGGTAATGAAGCAGTGCACTGCTTAGCTGTAAAGCTTCAGATTCCTGGAGAGAGCGCAGTCACTGGACAAGACCAAAACCCAAACACTACTTTTGGCACTTTCTTCCCTTTCAGGCTCATAGACCAATTCAAAAGGGTGATATACTACCCCCTGGATTGGTGGACAGGGTATTTACTCTTCTTGCCCACCCCCTGCAATGTCTACAGATCTACTGGGACTAGGACAGGAAAAATTTGTCCCTGTGTCATTCTCTAGTGGAGACTTGGTCAGCCTTAATCCCAACAGGTGGTTGGAAATGGATGGAGACATACACAAATCTTCCCAATTCCCAAAAAGCAACCTCATCTACTCTTTATCTCCTCTAGAAATTACCAGATATCATAATAGGAGTCACAGAAACGTGGTGGACTGACGACAACAAATGGGATGTGGCCATACCAGGGTACAAACTCTACAGGAGGGACAGGACACACAAGAAGGGTGGAGGAATAGCGCTTTATATAAAGGACTCCATACCTTCAACCAGGATAGAAACAACAGTAAGGGCGGACGACTTGGAATCACTATGGATTAAGCTACCTGGAGGAGCTGGAGCAGACATAAAATTGGGACTGTACTATCGCCCACCTGGACAACCGGAAGCACTCGACCAGGACCTGGAGGCTGAGCTGAGGCAGATATGCAAAAGCGGAAGCGTGATGGTGATGGGAGACTTCAACTACCCTGGGATAGACTGGAGTATTGGACACTCAAACTGCACAAGGGAGACCAAATTCCTGGAAACCACGAGGGACTGTTTCATGGAACAGCTGGTCACGGAACCAACACGGGGGGATGCAACTCTCGACCTAATCCTCAATGGGCTAGGGGGACCTGCAAAGGAGGTGGCGGTGCTAGAACCCCTAGGAAACAGCGATCACAACATGATCCAGTGCAAGCTGGAAATTGGACCATCAAAGGTGAAAAGATCCACAGCGACAGCACTCAACTTCAAAAAAGGGAATTATGATGGCATGAGGAAATTGGTGGGAAAGAAACTCAACGGTAGCGAAAGGAAGATGGAGTCTGTAGAAAAAGCCTGGTCCCTACTCAAGGGCACCATGCAAGAGGCACAGAACCTGTACATCCCCAGATTCAGGAAGGGGTGCAAAAAAAACCGAAAAAAAAACCCAGTGTGGATAACAACTGCAGTAAAAAAGGCGATAAGTGACAAGAAAGCATCGTTCAAAAAATGGAAAAAGGACCAAACAATGGACAACCAAAAGGAACACAAAGAACACCAAAGGGAGTGTCACCGTGTGGTTAAAAAAGCTAAAAGGGAATATGAGGAGAGACTGGCGGGGGAAACAACAAACTTCAAATCATTCTTCAGATATGTGAAGGGGAAGCAACCGGCAAGGGAAGAAGTGGGGCCATTGGATGATGGAGACAAAAAAGGAGTGGTAAAAGAGGAAAAAGAGATAGCAGACAGGTTAAATAAGTTCTTCACGTCAGTCTTCACGAGGGAGGACACATCCAATATTCCGGAACCGGAGGACATCGTAAATGGGGATCGGGATGAAAAGCTGGTCCAACTAGAGGTAAGCCAAGAGGATGTCCTCAGGCAGATAGACAGACTAAAGAGCGACAAATCACCAGGTCCAGACGGCATTCACCCAAGGGTACTCAAGGAACTAAGGAATGTAATAGCAGAGCCACTTCGCCAAATATGTAACCTATCCTTAAAAACTGGAGAGATCCCGGAGGATTGGAAAATTGCGAATGTCACACCCATCTTCAAGAAGGGTTCAAGGGGGGACCCGGGGAACTACAGGCCGGTGAGCTTGACCTCGGTCCCGGGAAAAATGATGGAAGCACTGATTAAGGACAGTATCTGTGAACACATAGAAAACAATGGACAGCTAAAGTCGAGCCAGCACGGCTTCTGCAAGGGTAGGTCATGCCTCACAAACTTATTGTACTTCTTTGAGGGGGTAAACAGACAGGTGGATAAAGGGGTATCCATTGACATCATTTACCTTGACTTTCAAAAAGCCTTTGACAAGGTACCGCACGAAAGACTGCTTAAAAAGCTGTGGAGACACGGGGTGCAAGGGGAGGTCCACCGATGGATCAAAAACTGGCTGGCGGACAGGAAACAGAGGGTTGGAGTGAAGGGCCATTACTCGGACTGGCATGGGGTCACGAGCGGAGTTCCGCAGGGGTCGGTGCTGGGATCGCTCCTGTTCAATATATTTATTAATGACCTGGAGGCAGGAACAAATTGCGAAGTTATTAAATTTGCGGATGACACCAAACTCTACCGCAGGGTTGATACCATGGAAGACTGCGAAGATCTGCAAAGGGACCTAACGACGCTAGAAGAATGGGCCAAAAAATGGCAAATGAACTTTAATGTAGGGAAATGCAAGGTCATGCATGTAGGGAAAAAGAACCCGATGTTCAGCTACAAAATGGGAGGATCATTGCTAGGGGTAAGTAACCTTGAAAGAGACCTGGGAGTGATGGTGGACACGTCTTTGAAGGCGTCGGCACAGTGCGCCACAGCCTCAAGAAAAGCAAACAAAATGTTGGGTATCATTAAGAAGGGTATCACGACCAGGACAAAGGAGGTCATCCTGCCACTGTATCGTGCAATGGTGCGACCGCATCTGGAGTACTGTGTCCAATATTGGTCGCCGTACCTCAAAAAGGACATGGCGGTACTTGAGAGAGTCCAGAGAAGAGCAACTAAACTGATAAGAGGTATGGAAAACCTCTCATATACTGACAGACTGAAAAAGCTGGGGCTGTTCTCCCTGGAAAAGCGGAGACTTAGAGGAGACATGATAGAAACCTTCAAGATCCTGAAGGGTATAGAAAAAGTAGACAGGGACAGATTTTTCAGATTACGGGGAACCACAAGTACAAGGGGGCACTCGGAAAAACTAAAAGGAGACAGGTTTAAAACAAATGCCAGAAAGTTCTTTTTCACCCAGAGGGTGGTGGACACATGGAACGCGCTTCCGGAGGCTGTGATAGGCCGGAGCACGTTACAAGGCTTCAAAGAAGGTTTGGATAGGTTCCTAGAGGATAAAGGAATTGAGGGGTACAGATAAGAGTAGCGGTAGGTTATAGGGATAGTCTGGGACCATTGCTTAGGCAATGGGCCTGATGGGCCGCCGCGGGAGCGGACCGCTGGGCGAGATGGACCTCTGGTCTGCCTCAGCGGAGGCAACTTCTTATGTTCTTATGTTCTTATCATCTTCTTGTAATACGTTTTTTGTAATTCTTTTGTAATCCGCCTTGAACCGCAAGGCAATAGCGGAATAGAAATCTGTAATATTATAATAATAATATATTATAATAATAATAATAATAATAATACTGACCTTTCAGGCTATCAGCATCCAGGAATTTTTCCAGTTTATTCCCAGGTACCCCTTTCTCTCCAAGTGATGATGAAGACTGTCCTTCGGCCCTTTGCTGTTCTCCTGCTGGCACTTCTTTTATGTGCGGTTTAATTTGCGGTGTGTCTTTCCACTTCGTTGGTTGGGCTGGGGTTAGGGAACCATCAGCAGCAGCAGCTTCTTCAGTTTTCAGTTTTGGTTTCCACAGATTTAAAAAACTGCATCACGTCCAATGGTGCTTTACTGACTTTAGCACTGAGGTCTGGGAGAGAGAGAGGCAAGGGGAAGGAATTACAGTTCCATCTTTCCAAATCTCGTAGGCTAGTAGATAGTTAATAAACTAGTCAATTGAATTTCCCCTCCCAAATTTTCCCTTATTCCAGTGGATTTAAGTGAAGAAACAAAACATCCTGAATTTTCTGTCCTCAGATATTTCAGATATGAATTTTCAGTGGTTGGTTGCTTGGGTCTGCCTTGCTCTTAGAATAGAACTCAAAACCTTCCACCAGTACTACACCTCTACTGAACAGTTCAGATGTTGAGTCACTAGACACCTCTCCAGATGATCTCATTTATACCCTGACTCTTTCTGGCTTGTGTGCACTAGTGCTGCCTTATTCACTGATTTGAATCGATCCACCGATTCACTTCAGTGAATCGATTCATTTGCTGGAAAAATCGGACTCACCAATTCAGTGAGTGCTGCCAATACCTCCGTGCCTCCTAAAGCGGCAGCAGCAGTAGTGGTGCTCCTGGCCTGCCCCACTGGGGACTTCCCTCTGCCATGTCTCTGATGACATCACTGATGATGTGGCAGAGGGAAGCCCTAGTGGGCAGGCCGCG
The DNA here is from genome assembly GCF_902459505.1 of Geotrypetes seraphini. Lineage (NCBI taxonomy): Eukaryota > Metazoa > Chordata > Amphibia > Gymnophiona > Dermophiidae > Geotrypetes > Geotrypetes seraphini. Next base: position 344,411,446 of record NC_047086.1, on the reverse strand, counting down.
AGCAGCCTTTTCACTGCTACTGCTGCTTTGGGAGGCCCGAAAGTTGAGGTCTCACTGTGGTAGTGGTGGGGATGTTGATCAGGAAGTAAAGAGGAAGAGATGATGGATATGGGGCAGAGGAGAGGAAGGAAGAGATGCAACAAAGAGGTAGAAAGGGTTGAGAGGGAGAAATCCTGCATGTGGTGGATGGGAGGAAGAGATGCATGAAGAAGAAAGAGAGAGAAATATTGGACATAGAGTGGAGGGCAGGGAGAGATTGGTGCATGGGGAGAGAGCAAGAAATGTTTCACATGATAATGGAGGGAAAGGAGGAAGAGATGCTGCATGGAGGGGAATAGAGAGGTTTGTCCCAGGGCACAAGGCAGGAAGAGAGAGAGATGGTAGACAATGGGAGAGAATCAGAAATGTTGGCTATGGCAGTGGAAGGGAAGGTGCAGAGATGGAAAATGGATGGTGAGCACGTGCAACAACTCTATTACCAGAAAGTTTTGCTTATCTTCTTTGTTCTGCTACGTTTCTAGTTTCTTCTGAGAGCCAAATCGATTTCTTGACTTGCTTCTTCTTCTGAAGTGTTTTTTTTTTCATCCTATACCAGAGCCTAGATATCTGGCATAGCATCAAAGGGGTTGATATTATTCAAAGCGATTTAACCATACAGGAGAGGCTCCTGGATGGTTCAATCACTTGTGCAGGGCTGTTTGCTGACATTCAGCAGCATCTCTTTTGTGGCAGTCTAGGAACAGTCAGCACTTATGCAGTTATTCAGTACTTAACCACCTAAGTCAGTGGTCTCCAACCTAATGTAAAGGGCCACAGTGTGAATGCGAGAAAGCTCTGAGGACCACCAAAAAAATTCAAGCTTACATACACTACTAATTTTGTAAACCACCTTGACCTACAGTTAATATCATATATCAATATTAATGCTAATATTGAGTCTTCAACACTTTGAAGATGTATTTTTAAAACTCACTTTATTTTGGATTGTCAACAGTAGAAAATTCGATAAAGGAGACGCCTGAGCAAGTACACTTAAGAGATTATTTGCAGTTATTATATCTGTTTTAGGTGAATGTAGATGAGAAATGCTACTAAGCCTGTTTCTTTTTCTATTATATTTTAGATGCTTGAATGCTTCTGCCTTTAGCCCTGAAGCAGTGGACTAAACGCTATATCCACGAAACGTTGGCAGGCAGTGGCAGTAATTTGACAGCATGACAGCACATAAAACCAACGCTGAGATAAGTGCTTAGTTGCTAGCTTTTTCAGACTAAGGAAGTGTCGCATCCACAGTAGTAATCTTAAATATTTAAAACTATTTAAAAATATTTATTATAAAAATGATCTAAATTATCTATTATTAAAAATCTCGGGGTTTTTAGCCTATGATTGGAACCACGGAGCGTAAAAAACCACGCTGAGAGTTAAGTCTGTAACAGGACTGAGCGTGGGCTCCTACTCTGAGGCTTTTTCCTGAGTGAACTAGTATAATTCTTGTGAAAAAATTGAAAAAAGTTCTATAAAAAAAGTTTGAAAAATAAGCTCTGGTGGTTGCAGCTTCTTCATAAGTGGTGTTTCCTTATATTTTTGGTAGAATATCTTTCAGAGCCACTTTGGGTGATAATTTTTCAGTTATTATATCAAGCAGGCAAGACTAAAATTAACACATTTACAGGATTTGAAGAACATTTCAGCCGATTGTTTGAGGGCTGTGCCTTGGAGACCACTGGTCTAAGTTATCTGGGCTTATTGGACTACATAAAACTCAGTCCTATCTTTATCCAGTTTCATTTAGGTGGTTATGTGCTGAATATTGTATATAAGAGATGGCTGGCCTCATATAACTGGATATTCAATGCTGGTGTACAGACATGGCTGAATATTTACCCCTAAATGTTGTTTGACAATTGACCCATTTATTATTGTCTGCAGAGGGCACCGCAAAAGAGTTTTGGTGCACTGGATTTATAGATTGCCCACCTAGGGGAAAAAACATAATTGACCCAGACCTTCATGCTAGTGATTTTTTAAAATATTCTGGCAGTGCTCAAATGGCTTGCATACTCAGGCCTTCATAGAAGCTCTGCAAACAATTTGCTCATGAGTAGGTCTGGGTGTCCTAAAGGAGTTTTCCCATCTGTAGAAAAATGTCCCAAGACCCTTCCCTGGCCATTAGACTGCAAAGGACACAGAACCCTGCAAGGACAGGTGATGAATTGGCAACAAGGAAGAAGGAATCCAACAAATTTGCTGAAGAGATCCGCTCCATGTAACGGCGGTAGAGTTCGGTGCTGAGGCCCGTGGAGCGGGTCTCTCCAGCAAATTTGTTGTGTTCCACCTTATTGGTTTTTTTTTTTTTTTTCAAATACGAGATCTGGGACCCCTGAGGAAAATGCATTAATCGAAACACGGACCGTGTTGGGTCCTTTCTCTTCAAAAGGTGGATTTTTATTACGCAACAGTTTATTGACTGAATCAAGTGCCTGCATCTTGTATATCTGTTCTGCAGTTTCTTTTTGTTCTGAATTAGCAACAACTACATTGGATTGCACGTTGCAATTTTTTGGGCCCCATTGGAACCAATCAGCACTCGGAAAAATACAAATGGATCCAAATTAGACAAAAGCTTTCTGTCGAGCCGAGAAGCCTTTTGATATGCTGCAGCAGCGCCGTGTGAAACTGTAATTATGCCTCGGATAAATAACAGAGTGGGCAGTAGGCTGACTACTAAGCAGGCTTTTAATTGGAGGGTAATTTAATTGCAAAATATCTCTGTTATTAACTGTTTATACATTCAATGGAAGACTTCCTCAGAGTATTTCTTATCAGCAGCAGGGGACGTGAAGGCATAAATTGAGGAGGTTACTGGAATCCTTTCCTGGCCTGTTGAAAGATTACAGGTTTCTCCCTGGTAATGAAGGATGAATATTTTGCCTGGAACTTTCAGTGCATTGGCTTAATAAGCTCCTGTTTAAATTGATTTTTGGACCAAAATTTGCTGCAGGAGTTAATGACACAGGGAGAGCAGATATTAAAATACTTATTAATAACCAAAGGCACTAATGGGCCCTTTGTCGCTGCATATGCATGCATAATAAAGCTCGTAAAAGGCCCCATTGACGGGAAAATAAATGTGATTTAGTTCTGAAAGTTTTAGGAGTGGGTTATGTCAGGATAATTGGGTGAAGACGACGATGCCATTGATTTACCTGTCAGTATGATGAGCGCAGTCAGTCTAAGCCACGAAGGAAAAACTGGAAAGACAAAAAGATTACACACCCAGGAATACCATGAATACTTCGGCAAGGAGTTGTTCTCAGACTGAGCCGCTTGCCAGACCGACTGTACACATTCCATCACGTGTATGTGTGTTGGGGGATGTGTTGGGGGTGGGGTAAGGTGTGTGGGGGGGGATATAGCATTGTTGGAGCAATGCGTACTGTCATTTCCTAATGTTTGTGGAGTTCAGTTTAATGTATTGAATTCACTTATACCTGTGGGCATGAACCACATAGAGTAGTGATCCCCCCCCCCCGAGAATCTGCAGTAGGATCTCTGAACTCACACGTACACACACATCTTTTGATTTTCATATTTAAGGAAAAAAAACCCAGTTCTATTGTGCATGTGTATAGATGTCTTTAGAGGGAGTGGCTGAGCTTTTTTAGTTTAGGGAGTTATAGATGCTTCGCTTATGTAGTCATGGTAGAACTAAATTTATAATAGGGTGCCGATAAAAATGTCTAAACCCATGCCGGTTTTGAGTCTCTTTTTAGAAAGGTAACAAACGCAACTTTGTGGCTTTATAAAATAGGCAGCAAGAACTGTCCCCAGTAGTATGCAAATTCTTTCATACAAATGTATATCTGCTCCAAGAAAAATGTGTTTCTGTGCTCCGGGTTTGTACAAGTTTCAAGTTTATTAAATTTTTGATATGTACGCAATATCAAAAGTTTCAAAGCGTATAACATTTTAAAAATGGGGGGTAGAACAAAACTCTTTTACATAATTACAATCAAATTCTATCCATTGTAATACATAACTGGTACGGAAGGTGAAAGGGGTGAACTACAATCTTTAAATAGAGAAAGAAAACATTTAGCGGGGAACACATTTGGTAGGTAACACAAAAAGGAAAAAAAGAGAAAAAAGAAAGAAAGAAAAAAAAAAGATGAATCTATAATCTATACAGAAATCTAATTTAGATCTAATAAGTTTGGTGATTTGTAAAATTGTGTTGTCTATTTTCCAAAAGCGTCCTTGAACAAAAAACTTTTTAAGGAACACTTGAATTTTTCTAAAGAAGATTCATTATGAATATAAATTGTACGAGCAAACACTTGGGTACTGTGAAGATATCCTCAGGATTGTTTTCACTTTTTTGGCAGTTTCCACAAAGGAATAAAACCACATCACATCCAGTGTCGGCACTGGAACGGTGCTTTCCTCTCCTGATCACGGAGGGCTGGGTGGGAGAGGTGAGGAGAGCGAATTGCAATTTCATCTTTCCAATGCTAGACTGGCAGGTTGTCTATTTTGTTATTTCATTTACTTCAGTGAATTTCACTGGGGGAATATAAGATGATAATTTTCCTGTTCTCTCCGAGATCTCCGAGAATCTCGGAGAGAACGTGAACTCCCAGGCCTTGAGCATGCGCAGATGCTCAAGGCCCAGCAAGAAGAGGAGGCTGATCTTCGGGCACCGGCACCAACGCGCAGGATATGCCATTGCCCAGATGACAGTAAGAAGCGGCGGGGAGGGGATGCCGGATCGCGGGGGGGAGGGTTTTTGAGGTGCTGATTTTGCAAATGTTTTGCTCATCTTGCAAAACACTCGCAAACCGGTGCACTCGTAAACCGAGGTACCACTGTGTATGTATGTATGTATGAATGTATATATATATATATATATATATATATATACATACACACACACTGCAGACCTCACAGCATACCCTGAAGATAGTGTGTTTACAGACCTGATTGAGAACAGGGCAGTCAAGAAATTTGAATTTTTGGCGTGTTGGGCTGACCTGATTGAGAACAGGGAAGTCTACTAGTCATGAATTTGAATTTTGGCGGGAAAGTTCGTTGGAAATCCAGGATGATTGTCAGAAAAGAGGCTGAGACTTGTGAGATGGAGAGAAAAAGCGTTTGTCCTCAGTCCCAGTCCTTTTTGCACTAAGTTTCTTTTGGATGAGAGGTTGCCATGCTTTGTTTATGGAGAGCCATTTATCTGCATTGAAGTTATTGAGAGGTCTTGCAATTTCTATTGCTTCTTTGATTCTTCTTGGCCATCAGCAGTCTTCTATCTCCAGGACTTTTGTGTTTTCAAATCTAATTGTACGACCAGTTTCCCTGCCATGGAGGGCTACAGCTGTGTTGCATAGCTTGTGGTATCTCTTGTGCTCTTTCAGCCATACACACAGATATCACTGATTTATTCAGATGCTTTTGAAGAGAAGAAACCATTTCATCAGATACGTACACACACACACACATACATATCCGTCACACTTATATTCAAAATGTTATGTCAGCAAAAGTCTGTTACTAGATCCTGGCGCCCTTCATAACACTTTATGATGCTGCCCTGTGCATAGTTTAATGCTCACAGTGTGCATAACGCCAATTACATTATCTGTCGGATTTGTTTTCTCTCGGTTGCTTTAGTGTGTTTTGTCTTTTACTGGCTTCTAATTAAGAGAGAGCTGACTTCTATTTCTGAGAGAGGGATAGGGATCATTTCACTTTGTCCTGCTCAATTGGCCTTAATCATTTCAGGCGTCTTCATTGCTATTCCCCTTCTCTTGCTGATAAAGTATGCAGAATGAACCCAGGCACTGGAACGCTTTTAATAAAAGAGATGAAGGAGGAGGGGGATTCCGTTGTAGGCTGTATTTTTAAATGGGTGAAAGTCGGGAATATAAAGTTTCTGCTTATGCGGATGATATATTGCTTCATTTGAGAAATCCGGAAACAACCATTCCAAGCTTATTAGAATTGATAGAGAAATTTGGAAAATTTTCAGGGTACAAGATAAATTTAAGTAAATCAGAAGTTCTTCCACTTAATGTCCATTGTACAAAAGGATTATTTGAAGCATTCCCCTTTCTATGGAAAGAGGACGGAATAAAATATTTAGGCATTGGAAAAAACAATGAAAGTGAATGAAATTTTTTTATTACAGAAGGTAACAGAAATGTGTGAGCAATGGAATCCTTTACATCTGTCTTGGTGGGGGAGAGTCCAAACTATTAAAATGATGATTTTACCTGTGGTTTGTTATCAAATGGGTATGATACCGTTTTTTTTCCAGGGGTCTTTTTATAAAAAGTTAAATTATATTCTAACAAAATTTATTTGGTTGGGTAAAAAGGCTAGAATTGTTTTAGTATCTCTACAAAAAACGATTACAGAGGGAGGGGTAAATTTTCCCAACTTCTGTAGGTATCATTAATCCTATATTATGCGCCAAGGTATGTATTGGATCCTTCCAGAGCCTGTTGATAATATCCCAGATTGGTTTTGGTTGGAATGGCGCCTCATGTTTCCTTTGCGATTATGCCATGTATTTAGTATCAAAATGCCTAGACTATATAAAGAAAATAGATTACTTGTAGACACATGGAAAACAATAAGATATGTGAGCAATCTAACATCTATCCCAATTAATAAATCAACAAATCAAACTATATGGCTGAATTCCAAGATTCAAATTCTCAGATATAAAGTCATCTGGAAGCATTGGATGATGGCAGGAATACGTGTGTTAGAAGATGTTATTTATAATGGTAAACTGCTGGAGTTTTCATAGTTGCAAAATAAATATGGTCTTAATAATTCATAAAGGTATAGATCAGGGGTGTTCAACCTGTGGCCCGAGGGCCGCATGCGGCCCCGTGAAATATTTTGTGCGGCCCCGGTCGAGGGCGATGCAGTGTTTTCCTCTGCTGCCCCCGGGTGTTTACCATCTTGCCAGCTCCTCCTCTGTCTTGCTGCAGCGTTTGCACATTTGTGCACCCCCAGAACAATTTTTTTTCGGCCAATGCGATCCAGGGAAGCAAAAAGGTTGGACACCCCTGGTATAGATGGTTGCAACTGAAACAGGCTATTCAGGTGGGGTTCCCTGAATGGAAAAATCTCACTAATCAATATAGTTTAGAGTTCTTATGCTTTCAGGTAGACTTCCTGGGATATCAGGCTGCACAGTGGTACAAATTAATATCTGGATTTATAAATAAAAAAACAAAAAATGGTCTTCGGGACATTTGGAGCATTGAGATCAAGCATCAAATTACAGCATCTTAGTAGCCACATATTTGGTCTTGGAGGATGAGATGTGCAATGTCTGCATCTATGAGACAAACTTGTTTTTTTCTGTTACATAAAGCATTTTGGACCCCTGTTCGTTTACATAAATTAGATGTCTCTAAGTCTGATAGATGTTGGCACTGCAATCTCGAAGCTGGAACATTGGATCATTTATTATTCTATTGTCCATTTATTATGACTTTTTGAAAATCAATTTGGGACCAAATTAATTGTTTATTAGACAACCCAGTGGCATTATCATATGATACTGTACTGTTTGGTATGGCAATGAGAGCAAAAAGTCAGATTTCTTCAAGCAATAACAAATTATTACTTACAATGACTGGGGTTGCCATTCAACAAATTACCTATAATTGGAAAAACTGGAGTAGGTTAAATTATAATTTCTGGTGGAATTCCTTATGTTATATTTATAAAATGGAAAGATTTATTGCAATACAGCGAAGATGTTTTAGGAAATTTCAAGATGTGTGGGAGCCATTAACAAAATATTGTACTGATTAGATGACATTTTTCCCCTTAAATTTACAGGTTCAATTATGAGGGGGGAGGGTGGGTAATTTTATTATTACATATTGTATAAGGTATTTGATTATATAATAGGAAAGGATGGGAAGGGTGGGAGATAGGAGCATATCATTTGTATTATTGATGATTATTAAGTGATATATTTATTGTTAATCTGTTTTAACATGTTGGCACACTTATTGTAAGTTTGAAAATGAATAAAGATTTATAAAAAAAAAATAAATGGATGAAAGTGGAAGGTTTATTTGGAGTAAAGCAAAAGATCATTTTCCCCCTTTACGCAGAAAATCACCCTTCATGTAACAAAAAAGGACTTTTCTGCAAATGGGATTCAAATGTGTGTGTGTGTGTGTGTATGGGGGGAGGGGGGAGTACCGTATTTTCACGCAAATAACGCGCACCCGTATAAAACGCGCACACGGGTATAGCGCGCAGAAATCACGATGATATGTACAAAAACTTTGGTATACCGCGCTCACGGGTATACCGCGCATGCTGCCCGACGCTCCTTTCGCCCGCCCTGACTTTCCGTGCGCTGTCCCGACTCTCCGTTCACCCCCCCTGACTTCCGTGCACTGTCCCCCCTTGAAGGTCTGTCCCCATCCTGAAAGCCTGATGCCCCCCCCCGACGTCCGATACATCCCTCCCCCCGAAGGACCGCCGACTCCCCAACAATATCGGGCCAGGAGGGAGCCCAAATCCTCCTGGCCACGGCGACCCCCTAACCCCACCCCGCACTACATTACGGGCAGGAGGGATCCCAGGCCCTCCTGCCCTCGACGCAAACCCCCCTCCCCCCAACGACCGCCCCCCCCCAAGAACCTCCGACCGCCCCCCCAGCCGACCCGCGACCCCCCTGGCGACCCCCACGTCCCCCCCACCCCCCTTCCCCGTACCTTTGGTAGTTGGGCCAGAAGGGAGCCCAAACCCTCCTGGCCACGGTGACCCCCTAACCCCACCCCGCACTACATTACGGGCAGGAGGGATCCCAGGCCCTCCTGCCCTCGACACAAACCCCCCCCCCCCCCCACGACCGCCCCCCCCAAGAACCTCCGACCGCCCCCCCAGCCGACCCGCGATCCCCCTGGCGACCCCCACGACCCCCCCACCCCCCTTCCCCGTACCTTTGGTAGTTGGCCGGACAGATGGGAGCCAAACCCGCCTGTCCGGCAGGCAGCCAACGAAGGAATGAGGCCGGATTGGCCCATCCATCCTAAAGCTCCGCCTACTGGTGGGGCCTAAGGCGCGTGGGCCAATCAGAATAGGCCCTGGAGCCTTAGGTCCCACCAGGGGGCGCGGCCTGAGGCACATGGTCGGGTTGGGCCCATGTGCCTCAGGCCGCGCCCCCAGGTGGGACCTAAGGCTCCAGGGCCTATTCTGATTGGCCCACGCGCCTTAGGCCCCACCAGTAGGCGGAGCTTTAGGATGGATGGGCCAATCCGGCCTCATTCCTTCGTTGGCTGCCTGCCGGACAGGCGGGTTTGGCTCCCGTCTGTCCGGCCAACTACCAAAGGTGCGGGGAAGGGGGGTGGGGGGGTTGTGGGGGTCGCCAGGGGGATCGCGGGTCGGCTGGGGGGGCGGTCGGAGGTTCTTGGGGGGGGCGGTCGTTGGGGGGGAGGGGGGTTTGCGTCGAGGGCAGGAGGGCCTGAGATCCCTCCTGCCCGTAATGTAGTGCGGGGTGGGGTTAGGGGGTCGCCGTGGCCAGGAGGGTTTGGGCTCCCTTCTGGCCCGATATTGTCGGGAAGTCGGCGGTCCTTCGGGGTGGGGGTGCGAGTGGTCCTGCCGGGGGGGGGGGGATGTATCGGACGTCGGGGAGTCGGCCGGGCAAGAGGGCTTGGGCTCCCTCTTGCTCCGATCGTGGATGCGGGTGCGGGTGGGAGCGCGTGTGAGCGGTCGTTCGGGGTGGGGGTGCGAGCGGTCCTGCTGGGGGGGTGAATCGGGCGTCGGGCGGGGTGGGAACTATGTTTTAAAACTTTTGTATACCGCGCTCACGCATATAACGCGCGAGGGGTATGCGCGGTAGGTAAAAACGCGTATAACGCGCGCGTTATATGCGTGAAAATACGGTAATTTTAAGACTAGTTGGTAGATGCATAGCCTGTAGCTACTTTTTCTAAGTGAAGATGTGCCTCCTGTTTCAACTGGAAAATTGTAGTAAAAAGTAACTGCACACATTTCCAGCTCTCACATTGCAGAGTATTCCCCATCTCAGTTCCCAAAAATACTATAAGGCAGTAGTCTCAAACTCAAACTCTTTGCAGAGCCACATTTTGGATTTGTAGGTACTCGGAGGACCGCAGAAAAAATAGTTAATGTCTTATTAAAGAAATGACAACTTTGCATATGGATTATCTGAAATCTGAAATTATCGGAAGCAATTAAGGAAAGATTTATAAACTATAACCGTTATAATTTATAAATCTTTCCTTAATTGCTTCTGATAATTTCAGCTATACACAGCTGAAAGCAGTGCAACATGCAGAAAGTGAAAAACTATCAAAGTATCAACTGCAAGAGACAAGATTTTGGACCAACTGCCTTCATCTCTCACCTCCTCCAGCACCGGACACACGCACAAGCTGCACTGCCTCCAATGGTTACCTTACGTTCTGGAATGTTGCCCGCCTCATTACTGTAACCTCACACAAGCGCTTTCCTGCGCCTGTACATGATTGTGAGGTGGAGTGGAGAGGACAGTTGCGTACAGATGCAGGAAAGCGCTTGCATGAGGTTTCAGCGACTACCGGACACTTAAGGCACAAGTATCCATAAAGAATCATTCTTTATAATATCGAGGGCCTCACAATAGTGGGCTGAAAGTTTGAGAACACTGCTTTAAGTGGACTTATCCAGGTAGGAACATTTTCTACCTGAATAAATCCCACTGACTGGGTCCATGCCCAGATTTCAGAGATATTATCTGGATCAGACCACCTTGGCCTAATCCAGGTTGTATCGGAGCAGTCTGGGGTCAGGCACTAACTAGGTACCTTTCTATCTGACTGGGAACTGGTCTGAATATTGCTGGTGCCTGGATAAGTAGCACAAGCCAACCTATATCTGAGTATTCAGCGTTGGCCAGTATCCGGGTATAGAAATCTTGTGGAGTAGTGGTACAGTTTTGGACTATGTGTCTGGTATATTTTGCTAGTTTAATTCTAAAAGTAACATAGTAAATGACAGCAGATAAAGGCCTAGATGGCGCTTATAGTCTGCCCAACCATACACACACTATAAATTAATCATTTAATTTAAATGGTCCTTTTTACTTAGATATTTCTGGACCCGAAACCCAGGGAGCTCTGCCTGGTAGTGTGCTTAGGTTCTATCTATTGGAGTCTCCATCAAAGCTCACTCCAGCTCACTTTTGACACCTATGGACCGGCGGAAATAAAATAATTATTTTTTGGACCGGCACTGGTCTGCGGACCGCCAGTTGAAGAACACTGGGCTAAGTCGTGGCATCAACATTGTCTTTCTTCTACTGGTCACACCTCTCTCTATACAGCCTAGCATCCTTCTGGCAACAGCCCTGCCTTGCCACACAGTTGTCTTTGCCTTTAGATCTTCAGACACTATCACCCCAAGATCCTTCTCCCCATCCTTCCATATCAGCCTCTTACCTCCCAGCACATATGGCTCCTTCCGATTTCTAATCCCCAAATGCATTACTCTGCACTTCTTTGCATTGAATTCTAGTTGCCAGATATTAGACCATTCCTCTAACTTTTGTAGATCCTTTTTCATGTTTTCCACTTCCTCCTTGATGTCTTCTCTGTTATAAATCTTTATCATCCGCAAAAGGGCAAACCTTTCCTTCTAACCCTTTGGCAATGTCGCTCACAAACATATTGAACAGGATCGGCCCCAGCACTGATCCTTGAGGGACTCCACTACTCACCTTTCCTTCCTCCAAGCAACTTCCATTAACCACCACCCTCTGGTGTCTGTCCGCCAACCAGTTTCTAATCCAGGTACTTGCATCTTGGATTGGTCTCCATGAAGATGGGATACTGGGCTAGATGGAACATTGGTCTGATCTAGAAAGGTTATTTTTATATTCTTATGTTCTTATTTAGGTGTCTGCACTTAACACCAGTTCTATAACTTGTATTTTGTAACTGCTGCTGCTGGAGACCAACATAACACCACTTTTAAGGTAGATTGGCAGGGGGAGGGATGGGGTGGGGGGAGGGGAGCAGAGTTAGCGCCAGACCTGTGAGGAGAACTGGAGGGGCCACTGGTAGAAATGGCTGAGGCTGGGGGTGGAAAGAAGGGAGGGAGAGGTACTGGACAGTGGGAAGGAGGTTAGGGAAGAGAGACGAATAATGGACCCTTGAAAGAGAGATAATGGGCCTAGGGGAAGAGGAGAGGGAAAGAAGAGAAAGGGAGAGATGTTGGATCTGGGGATGGGAGGGAGGGAAATTATCAGCCTTTTAGGGAAGGGAAGGGGGATGGGATTTGATATACTGTATTATATTATATGTGGCCACTTATTTTGTACTTGGGGCAATGGAGGGTTAAGTGACTTACCTGGAGTTCCAAGGAGCTGCATTGGGAAATAAATAAATAAATAAAACAAAACAAAACACTTTGAATTGTACGATTAATCGTAATCAACATTTTTTTTTAACGTGCTACAACCCTAGTTATAGAATAGGCTCCTATTGCCTGCCCTTGGGGTGCCTAGATGGAGGAACCCAATTACAGAATTGCCACCTATATGGACAGTGCCACTAAAACGTCCCTCTAAATCTTCCAAAACTATCCAGACTGAGCCAGGATGAAGCAAGCGCGTTCTAGAGCCCAGCTATTCATACAGCTAAGCAGTTTCATTAAGGTCAGAAAAAGCTCTGCTAAATAAAAGCACTTCGTTATAGCAATAGAATAACATCACGATGTGCAAGTCTTAATTTGTGGGGAAATGGCTTGGAACGGCACTTCCACCACTTCATTTCAGCCTCCAGAACAAATACAGCCAGCTTTTATTGATAAAATATTGATTCCACATGCTCCCGTTAGAATCCTAAGATCTTCTTCCCGAAACTTACTTTTTGTCCCCTTCCTCAAGACTTTCCATATGCGACATACTACTTCATTCGCCGTTTCAGCATCCCAAATTTGGAACTCCCTTCCCTCCTGTCGTAAGGAGGAATCAAACATCGATAAATTCAAAGGAGCATTAAAAAGCTTCCGTTATGGAAATGCTTTCACTATATAGCTCGTGATTCTTTCACAGTTTCAGGAAAGGCAGCTCTAAGCTAACTTTTTCCTTACCCTTTTGTGATGTCCTTAATTGTATTCTTTTCTGATAATATTGTAGTATTTCACCCTTTGTCCTCTTATTTCTTATCCGTCTGTCAGTCTCGTCCATGTCTGCTTTTGTTAATTATTTTAATTTTGTTCCCTATTTTTAATTGTACTGTATATCGCCTAGAATGTTGATAGGTGATTAATCAAATTTTTAATAAAAACTTGAAACCTTATTTAAATGCTTTTGAAGAGAAGATGTGCACTCAGACACATACAGACAGACAGAAAGACACACACCGCTCCCTGTGCATAATGCCAATTATAATATCTGCGGCATTGTTTTCTCTAGGTTGCTACAGTGCATTTTGCCTTTTTACTGGTTTCTGATGAAGAAAGAGCAAGCTGCCCTTGCCATTTTGTGGAACGGAGACAAGAAGCAGATCATATGAAGACAAGTAGCTTTAATCAGTTCTCCCAAGAATCGGTGCATTTCGCCAGCTAGGCTTGGGCATACAAGCAGCTGGCAACACACAACTCCCACCAGTACTGAAGGAAATGATCCAGAGTTGTTTCAACTGATACTAATAACTAAGAGCATTGATTAAAGCCACTTTACTTCTTATGGTCTGCTTCTTGTCTCCCTTCCACGTTGGCCAATCCACTGACTGGGCTATTCAGTGGGAGACCGCCAGTTAGCCGGCTTAGGGATATTAAGCCGTACGGCAGCTTTTCTTGGCTAGCTCAATCCTGCTTTATATCGGTGGATAATGTTTTGTATTGCACATCTCTAGCAGCCACTCTGCGCCCTAATCTAGCTTTTCTTTTCCTGTTCCTTCTATTGCTAGCTTCCCACCTCTTCCTCTAGCTCCGTGGTTCCATATCTTTTTGTCTTCTGCAGTGTCTCTCAAACTTTATCGAGCTGGGGCACACTAAAGATAGTGGCCACGGCTTGAGGCACCCAGAAGTGCGCGGACGTCGCTGTGATAACATCACGCATAGGTGTGACCTCATCACGTCGACGTGCACGCATGTGCAGAGGCTCTCCAGATGGGCTCTGAGACACCAGAGAGAAGGAGAGGCACTGGCACCAGCTGATTGCCTACAGCAATGCTTCTCAACTACTTCAAGCTAAGTGCCCCCTAAGTCTCACAAATATCAACAGTACCCCCAACTACAGACCTCCCAAGCTCTGCCCCAGATCCCACCCCCTTTACTAATTGTAATGCAATTTTTTCCATTCATTTTTCATATACACACAGTATACACAGCAGCTATAAATTCTCAAAACTGACACATTTCAATTGAAAATAAAATCATTTTATCTACCGGTGATCTCTGCAGGCTGCTGTAATTAGCATTAAAGGTGAGACCGGGATGCCAGGGGGGAAGCTGGAGGACACTAGAGATAAGGGGGGGGGAGGGAAACATGCAGGCCTTCGGCGAATCGGGCAGCGCTGGTGCCGTACCACGTAAGGAAGTCAGCTGGCAGGTGCCTCTCTTCCTCCTCAGTGTGCCGCGGCACACTTGGAATCTCAGGAGGAACACTAGTGTGCCCCGGCACACAGTTTGAGATACACTGGTCTAATGCATATTAAATGCCTCTAAATATACATGCAGTGATGCTGAATATAAGTGGGGGTTTTTTTTTTTTAATGCTACTGTTGAAGTTTTAAGAAACCCGCTGGCCTCTGCAGCTGAATATTGGCCCACAAGCATTTTAATTCCCTACTAAAGCGTGCTGGTGGAAGAGAAGATGGAAAGTTGGCGCATTTGCCAATTAAGAGGGGAGAATTGACAAGTGTGATTATAATCTAATGGAAAAGCAGTTGAGGCCTTTCTAAGTATGTTTGTGGAGTGATAATTTACTATTTCTTTGACAAAAACTGTTCATGCTGCATTCAAACATTACTACTAAGACTCTGGCAGAAGAACAGCTTTTTAAGAATTTATGTTCAGCGTTGACACTTAAATTATCTAGGACTCTAATTACATCTGGTGTAATGACTCGAGCGGTAAGGCTGCCTGCGCTTCGAGCTTGCTCTGCTGCAGTTACAATCCTGGTATTCAGGTGGGGGTCACTGAAGTGGAGAATCCACACTGTAGTGGCAGGGGCTTCTCAACCCAGTCCTAGGGACTCATTTTGCCAGTCAGATTTTCAGGATACCCAACATGAATATGCATGACAGAGATTTGCTTACAATAGAAACACTGTATGCAAATGTATCTCATGCATATTCATTGTGGCTGAGTGTGTCCCGAGGGCTGCCTGCTTTAGGGTTTTCACATTTTTATGACATTTATCACCTTTCTCACCAACTCATTTTTATTAGTGCCATTTACATCACTGTGTCCTTTTATCACATATCTTTCATATTCTTTGCATGCCAGATATCATTCACAGTTTCACATTTTATCACCACTACTATTCATAACTTACATGCATTCTTAATGTACCCCTCATTATTTATAGGACCCCTGAAGAAGACTTTTTGTCGAAACGCGGACCGTGTTGGGTCCTGTATCCCTAGCGGACTAGGTCCTTTAAGGCTCTTATGTGGATGATTTACTTTTATGTGGATGGAATTATTTTATGTGGATGATTTTAGTGTACCTTTGGAACTTTGATACTTTCAAATAAAGTCCATTTGGGAACATCGTCACTCCACAGAGCTTTTTTGGTTTTCTCTGGATTTTCTTCTTTGTGGATATTTTGGGGTCAATTTGCTTGCTGCTTTAGGGTACATCATGAAGAGGGGAAAGCCTGAATTGGGGTACCTTGGTAAAAAAGGCAGATAGCAGTGGCAAGCCCTCTGCAAAGTTTGGATGACATCTGGCATTACAGAGACCTAGGGGTCTTTTTACTAAGCTGCAGTAAGTGTTAGTATATGCTTTCCATAGCTTAAAAGGGCCTACCATAGAACATGTTCGGGTGTCCTGCAGTAAGTTCCCAACTGCCTCGTGCTACCCATGCGCTACAAAATATTTTAAATTTTTGAGCATAGGGGGGCGTGTCTGGGGATTGGGCACTTCAGCTTGGGAAAGAGATGGCAGAGGTGAGGTTCCCTCTAAGCTGAGCAGGTGTCCTCCAGCTGCATTGCTACCACTAGGGGGTGGAATATTTTCAGTCGCTAAGGACAGGTATGTTCCCTGGAGTCCTGCAGAACTTGCCTGTCCCTCACAATTGAAAAATGTGACAGTAAAACAGCACCCTCTATTGGTGAGACTGTGGGTGGAGGACTCCTGCAAGTCTACAAAATCTTGAGTGGTATAGAATGGGCACAAGTGAATCAGGGGGGGACACTCGATGAAGTTACAGGGGAATGCTTTTAAAATCACTAGGAGGAAATATTTTTTTTTTCACTCAAGAGGATAGTTTAACTCTGGAACGCATTGCCAGAGGATGTGGTAAGAACAGTTAACATAGCTGGTTTTAAAAAAGGGTTTGGACAAGTTCCTGGAGGAAAAATCCATAGTTTGCTATTGAGTCAGACATGGAGGAAGCTACTGTTTGCCCTGGATCAGTAGCATGGAATGTTGCTACTATCTGGGCTTTTGCCAGGTACTTGTGACCTAGATTGACCACTGAGGAAACAGGGTAGTGGGCTAGATGAACCACTGGTCTGACTCAGTATGACTATTATTATGTTCTTATGAGAATGGGTATTCTAGAGCTAATTAGCATGTCCTTGCCAGACACTAATAGGATGGTATTCATCACTATTTAGCCAGCTGGGAATGGCTCCCAGCCAGCTAAATGGCACATAGCTGATTATTTGCCAGTATTCAGCGGGAGATAACCAACTATCTCCCACTGAATATCTGGGTCAAAGTATTGGCCAGTGTCTGGCTATGTTGCATGTAATAGCCAACAATTTCTCCACCTGATAGTACAGTTTTCTATCAGCTGTCTTGCATCCCTTCACTCCTTTAACTATTTTGGGACCCTCAGCGCCACCACTCAGAGCTCAATTCGATTTCATTGCTCTAAGCTTTATGTGCCAGCTCCTCATCGGTTCCCTTAATTTAATTTCAATCTCATGCGATTAAATATTTACTTTTGCTATACTCTATTCTTTATAAGTTTTTAAACGTTTACTTAGCTTTCAACTTGTGGTCTCTGGCTAGGGGAAACATCACGCCGACATGTTTCGCTGCTTGAGCTTTATCAAGGCTTTACCCCTATAAATTTCACCGCCAAAGCTGTGACCACTCTGTCCTACCTGGCTGTCTGAATAGCAGCCAGTAACTGATTAGCTCAGGATTACCAATTGAGTCCTTACCATCTACAAAATAGATGCCAGTGAGTGATCCTGTGATAATTTATTTTACAGCGAGACTAGCGTATGCAAAATCTACGTCGGGTTTTCTGAAGCAGCCTTGTCGTGAAACGCATTAAAACCTGAACGGCTGCCCGGCTCCAGCATAGGTTTCTTTTTTTTAAATCTTGATAAATGCTGAAGTTTTGCTTATAATATGAAGTTACATAAAGTGCTATGATTGAAAAAAGAAGAGAAATAGACAGCTGGGGCTGGTGCCTAAAGTCTGGTCTTTTTAAAACACTTTCTTTTCTGAGCACTTATGAAGATGATACAATCTCTTTGACAATCAGGGACTGTTTATTTTGTTACCTAGTTTTTCCTTGGTGATTATTTAGTAATTCACTTCCCCAGTGAGTGTTGGTTTGACATGCTAATGGGGACATTAGTTCAAGGCAACCAAAACCAGAGAAGAGAAAAAGTCCATAGTCTGTTATTAAGACATGGGGGAAGCCTCTGCTTGTTCTGGATCCGTAGCCTGGAATATTGCTACTCTTTGGGTTTTGGCCAGGTACTATTGACCTGGATTGGCCAATGTGAGAACGGGCTACTAGGCTTGATGGACCATTGGTCTGACCCAGTAAGGCTTTTCTTATATTCTAAGAGGGACTCAATGGTGCAATGAAGAATGCAACACAAAGATAAAGCATATGAGCCCCAGGAATTGGTGTGAAGACCAATATTATTTAGGAGACCTGTCATGAGCCGTGTTTCGACAAATGCTTGCTTCAGAGGTCTACAAAGTGAGCAACAAATTGTGTAAGCTATATATGCAATATGAAAATATTTTAGTAAATGGATACCTAAAAATGATAATAATACAAAGGAATTGCAGGTTAATAAAACTGACAAACCAGGAAATAGTGTGCTAATGAGTACAAATATAAGTTTAGGAGATTGTAAAACAATTCATTTAAAGTATTAACAACAATATAACCATCAAAAAATATTGAGTTATGCATCGATAAGCAATGAGAAATAAAATCTGTTTACTAGCTGTGGTTGAGATTCTGAAGGGTTCAATGACTGTATTCCAAATTT
Organism: Geotrypetes seraphini; assembly: GCF_902459505.1. Classification (NCBI taxonomy): domain Eukaryota; kingdom Metazoa; phylum Chordata; class Amphibia; order Gymnophiona; family Dermophiidae; genus Geotrypetes; species Geotrypetes seraphini. The sequence goes on along the minus strand of NC_047086.1, from coordinate 344,392,973 downwards.
TTTATCCAATATAAAGAGAACTGAGCTATTAAAACACCCAAGTTTAAAAAATCAAACATATGCAAATGAACAGCAAATAAAATAACTTCTTCTATTATGGAGTAAAAGATATACATAATGCATACTGATCTTTTTGTGTGTTTAAAAAACAGTTTAAAGCAATTTAGTCTTAAAATATTTATAAACAGTTAAATGTGCTTATACTTGTACATCGGGGTAATCAAAAAACATATAAAAACACTTAAATGTGTAGAGAAACTGAAAAAAATACCAAATCATAGCATATGTTCAATAATATACACATAAGAAGTACTTACAGAAATACAGACAGATCTAGGGCTCCTTTTACAAAGGTGCTTTAGGGCCTTAAAGTACGGAATAGCGCACGCTAAAATGCCATGCGCGCTAGCCGCTACTGCCTCCTCTTGAGCAGGTGGTAGTTTTTCGGGTAGAGCGCACTTTGTAAAAGGAGCCCCTAGTCTTCTTAAGTGGAGCTAAAGATGTTCCTAATATATACTGGTCTTTGTGTGTGTTAAACTATGGGGTCTTTTTACTAAGGTGCGCTAACCGATTTAGTGCACGCTAAATGCTAAGGTGCCCATAGAATATAATGGGCGCCTTAGCATTTAGCGCGTGCTAAATCGGTTAGTGCTCCTTAGTAAAAGGACCACTATATAAAACATCTTGGTCATAATTTCTTTAGATAGTTAAATGTGTGCTTACAGATCAAAGCAATGTGTAATGAAGTGTGCAAACGAATAGAGCACATGTACGGATGTGAGAGAAAATATCACAAATGGTACCTCCATTTGCGAGTGCACCGGTTTGTGAGTGTTTTGCAAGATGAGCAAAACATTCGCAAAATCGGCGCCTCGGAAACTGAGTGTGTCTTGATTTACGAGCACCCCTCCCCCCCCCCGCGATCCGGAACCCTCCGCTCGCGTCGCATCCCTCCCAGCCACGATCCGCCATCAAAAAGGCAGCCACCCGATCACATTTCTTACCCCACATTTGGCACCGGCACCAACGCACAGGACATTCCGGTGCCTGAAGATCTGCCTCGTTCTGCACTGGGCCTTGAGAATCTCGGAGAGAACGGGAACACGAAGGCCTTGAGCATGCGCAGATGCTCAAGGCCCAGCGCAAAAGGAGGCAGATCTTCGGGCACCGGCATGTTCTGTGCGTTGGTGCTGGTGCCAAATGTGGGGTAAGAAATGTGATTGGGTGGGTGGGTGGCTGCCTTTTTGATGCCGGATTGCGGCAGGGAATGGGTGCGACGCGAGTGGAGGGTGCTGGATCGCCGGGGGGGAGGGAACGCTACGAACGGGGGGGGGGGCAAAATGTGCAGGGGGGATGATGGATCACGCGGGGGGGGCCTTCATGAGCAGGGGAAGCAATGCTGGTTTTTGGGGGGGGGGTAGAGCAACGCTGCTGGCCTCGGGGGATGGGGGTGGGTGGGAACGAATCAAGCGAGTTTCCCTTAGTTCCAATAGGGAAACTCGCTTTGATATATGAGTATTTTGGTTTACGAGCATGCTTCTGGAACGAATTATGCTCGTAAACCAAGGTACCACTGTAATTGTATTTTGGCTTTGATAAGTGTGTTAAAATTTGTAAAAAGATATTCAAAAATTGTGTGGAGACACATGGGGAGAGACACAAGGTGCGTTAGAGCCTTAACGCGCATAATAACACGTGCTAAAATGACACGCGCTAGCCGCTACCGCCTCCTCTTGAGCAGGTGGTAGTTTTTCGGGTAGCGCGCGCTAAAAACGCTGGCGCTCCTTTGTAAAAAGAGCCAATGGACTTAGGTATGCTGACACTGAACTAGATAACATAAAGAACCAATGTTTAAGAATAGGGGGAAATGTTACATAAAATGCTGAAACTGCGGTGACTGCGCTGATATTTATGAAGAAAATGAAATAGAATGAAAGTACACTTACTGTGATCAGCAATATACGTTGCTCAAAGTGAGATTAGAAAAACGGGGTTTTAAAGGGAAAACTGCACCCAAAAACCCCCGGCGTATATAAACTAATAATTGGTTTATTATTAGAAACACTAGGGGCTCCTTTTACTAAGGTGCGCTAGGGCTTTAACACGCAGAATGGCGCGCGCTAGACCTTAACGCCAGCATTGAGCTGGCGTTAGTTCTAGAAGCGTAGTGCGCGGTAATTTCCCGCGTGCGCTAAAAGTGCAAGCGCACCTTAGTAAAAGGAGTCCTAGGTTCTCTGAAGTCTAGGGGTAGGCTGTTATTGGTGGCATTTCATTTTTTGGGGGAGACCTAACAAAGACAAGAAAAGCAGAAAAATCACAGATAACAAAAGTAAGATCGATTTATTTAATTTATAGCTTAGTAATTGAAATATGTCAGATCTGAGAACTTACATCTGCTATCTATGTATTACACTGTGTAGGAGGAAATGTGAGGGCACTGTATGCATTTAATTGTGCGATTAAAAATTTTTTTTATTTATATACAGCTCTACTTTTTGGACAATTTTAATGAAGGGATCTGTGTACTAGAGTATGCTAATGCATCTTCTTAACTAATGCAAGTTTTGAGCTGTCCATTGTAATGTTAAAACTTGACTACATTATAATTAAATTTTCGTAAGAACATAAGAATAGCCTTACTGGGTCAGACCAATGGTCCATCTAGCCCAGGATCCCGTTCTTCACAGAGGCCAATCCAGGTCACAAGTACCTGGCAAAAGCCCAAAGAGTTGCAGCATTCCATGCCACTGATCCAGGGCAAGGGGTTGCTTCCCCCATGTCTGTCTCAACAGCAGTTTATGGACTTTTCCTCCAGCAAGTTGTCCAAACCTTTTTTAAAACCAGACTGGCACAGACTGTAATGGGGATTCCAAATTACCCATTACCACTGAATACACACCTAAAGTTCCCTAAAGACTAATCCTACTCTTACCTGCTGGCAAGACTCCAGTTTTTCCCAAAGGACCTCTCCTAAGCTAATGATTCTCAGTAGAGAATGACACGGTGGCGGTTTACCCGCGGCCACCGCATTTTAGCCGCGGGTCACCCGCCGAAAACGGGGAAGAAAACTAGCAGTCGCTGCGGCGACGGGGACAAGGCCATTCACTGCCCGCGGGGCGGTGAATGGTCTTGTCCCCGCAATGAGGCATGAAGGATCGCGCGGTCCCCGCAGCTCACACCCGCCTGCCCAATCGATTCTAGTGTTTAGCCAGCTCTCTCCCTTCTCCTCACCTTAGTTTGTAGATTTTCTTTTTCGGCGACCCGCACGCTATCAGAGAGCCGCGCACGCGCGGCTGCTCAGTGTTCAATCTTCTGCTCTGACGCAACCGGAAACAGGAAGTTGCAGCAGAGCAGAAGATTGAACACTGAGCAGCCGCGCGTGCGGGTCGCCGAAAAAGAAAATCTACAAACTAAGGTGAGGAGAAGGGAGAGAGCTGGCTAAACACTAGGATCGATTGGGCAGGCAGGTAGTGGCTGCGGAGACCGTGCGATCGCTAGTGTTCCCGGCTCAAATTGGAAGGAGGGAGTGAAAGGGAAAAGGATTCTGGGCCAAGGATTCTGGGCCAAGGGGAAAGAAAAACCCACAGCAGGAAAGAAAGGGAAGGACTGGCAGGTGAGCCAGATGCTAGAAGCAGGGGGGGGGGGAAGAAAGAGGGAAAAAAGCTAGATGGGGTTGAAAAGAAGAGACACACTGGTATGGAAGAGGAAGATAGGGGAAATCTGGACACAGGAAGGTAACAGAAAGAGGGGAAATTATGTGCATGGGGCATAGGGACAGAGACATAAAGGGGACATGCCATGGGGATGGTATATGGACACAGGGGGGAGGGGGCAATGACAGATACATAGGGGAGATATTAGAAATGGAGAAAATAGGAGCACAGAAGCGAGATGGTTTGTGGGGATGGGACAGGGACCGAGCTCGCAGGCTCCAGTGGCTTGCACAAATTACATTGTAACATGCCATGAAAATAAGAGGGAGGAAGGTAGATAGATAAGCCACGTGAGAGGAGCTGAAGGGTAGTAGAAAGGAACAGATGGTAAAGGAGGGAGGGAAGGGTGGTGGTGGAAAGGAATAGGACAGACATTGAAGGAGGGTGGAGAGGAACAGACCCCGAAGGGAAATGTGGAAGACAGAGTGGGAAGAAGACAGATGCCAGACTATGCGGGAGCGGAGGGAAGAAGATGGGTGCTAGACCAATTGGGGGGGGGGGTTAAGGGAGAGGCACAGTAACAGCAAATGGAAGACGCAGAGAGAAGACACACAGTGGATGGAAGGAATTCAATGAGAAGATGTGGAAAGCAGAAACCAGACAACAAAGGTAGAAAAAAAAATTATATTTATTTATTTATTTTTTGCTTTAGGATAAAATAGTATATTAGTTGTGTTGATAAAAATGTATAAACAAAGCCCTGCCAGCTGAACATCTCTTTCTCTAGTTCAGCAGCAGGAACTTTGATTTATAAGAAAGGAATAAGCTAAATATTACAGTACTGAGGCTTATATGGATGCAGCAGGGACGGTGACGGGGCGGTGAATGGGATGGCAGTGGCGGTGACGGGGCGGTGAAAGGGATGACGGTGACGGGGCGGTGAAGGGAACGGCGGTGACGGGGCGGTGCAGAGGATGGTGGGCCGGTGACGGGGCGGTGACGGGGACAGATTTTTTCCCCATGTCATTCTCTAATTCTCAGCTCAGATTCCCACAATGTTCAGTCCTTAAAACAGTGCATTTATGATGACTTAATCATTTGAAGGGGTAAGTGTTGATTTTGTTTTTAAAGCTGAGGGTTTTCCCCCCCCTCCTAGTATTTCTACCTAGGTGGGGGGTAGGATTCATGCTGGTAAGGAATCTTTCTGAAGGGGGTCAGATTTTGGAGTGGTGGAAACTAGTGCTTTTCGATTCGATTTGGCCTATTGAATTGATTTTTCATTTCGACTTTAGTTAGATTGTGAGCCTTCGGGACAGTAAGGGAACTTATTAAGCACCTTTCTTACTTCTTATTTTTAATTTTAAATGTATATTTTCTTAAAACCGCTTAGAACCTAACGGATGTAGCGGTATACAAGAAATAAATTACATTACATTACATTACATTCACTTTTCCCACCCAATTAGGCGTTTTTGGTTTGTTTTGTTTTTTTCAAACGTCCTGACGGGTTTATTTTTTGGTCTTTGCCCCTTTGCCCTCTCCAATCTCACACCGGTGCTGTGGTATAAACATAAGAAACAAACAAAAAATACTTTTTCTCTCTCTGATATGTCCTAGCTCATGCTCAGTGTCTAACACCAGCTCCGGCAGGATGCACATTTCAAATCTGACATATTGCAATCACAAAATAGAAAATACAATTATTTTTTTTCTACCTTTCACTGCCATATCCAAGATTTTTTTCCTTTCCCACTGTTTAGCATCTCTCTTTCTCTCTCTCTCTCTGTCCCTGCCTTGTGCCCTGTGTCAAACCTCTCTATTCCCCTTGCACCATCTCTCCCTGCCCTCTACCCTGTGTCCAACATTTCTCCCTCTCTATTCTCCATGCATTTCTTCCTTCCCTCCACCATATGTAGGATTTCTCCTTCTCACCCCTTTTTATCTCTTTGTTTCATCTCTCCCTTCCTCTCGTCCATCCCAACAACATTCTTCCTCTCTTCTCTCCCCCCCCCATATGCAGCATCCCTCTGAGCAGCAGCTTTCTATCCCTTCCTCCCATCCCCCTGTGCAGTAGTTTTCCATCCCTCCCTCCCATCCCCCTTCTGGCCCTAACATCCTTATTTTATCTTCAGCTGTGCTCCATCACCCCTACTCACCAGAATGACCACTGCCTTGATCTTGTCTTCTTCTCCAACTGCTCTATCACAGATTTCTCCATGGCAGTCCTTCCTCTCTCTGACCATCATCTGATAACTTCACAATCCATCACCTTCCCCCCAATACCAGCCGATCTCTAGCTGTACATTTAGGAATCTTCAGGCCATCAACCCTGGCACTCTCTCCTCTGCTGTTTCGCTTCTCCTCTTTACCACTATGCTACACAAGTCTGTAAACGAGGCTGTCTCCTCCTATAACACCACATTGTCTCCTCCTATAACACCACCCTCTCTCCCCCTACCCCATGCTCTGAAAGTCACCCCCAAGGCTAAACTCTAAAAAACACTACTTACACTCCTGTGCCAGGTCTGCTGAATGGCTCTGGCTCAAATCCTGTCCACTTGCTGCCTTCATTCATTTCAAATTCCTCCTGACCTTCCAATTTGCTCTCTCACTTGCCGAACAAAATTATTACACCTGGCTGACTGACTCTCTTGGCTCCAACCCTCACCGCCTCTTTGCCACACTGAACTCGTTACTCAAGTTCCCTCCCCCCACCTCAACCCCTCTGTGACTCTCCCTCCAGCCTATGGCTAGTACTTTTTCAAGATTCACAAAATTAACCTTAAGTTTGCAAACAAACTACCTCCCCTAGCCCGCACTACCAAATCCCCCACCACCACCACTGCCCTCGTCCCTTGCCACCTTATCTTCCTTTCCTGAAATTACTGAGAAGGAAACTGCACATTTCCTTTCCTCCCACAAACTCACCACCTGTTCCTCTGATCCCATCCCTACCCATCTACCTACTACTGTCTCTCCTATTGTCATCCCTTCTATCTGCTATATCCTCAGTCTATCACTCTCCACCTCAACTGTGCCTGACGCCATCAAACATGCCGTTGTTACACCACTCCTCAAAAAACCATCACTGAATCCAACTTGACTTTCCAACTATTGTCCTGTCTCCCTACAACCCTTCATATCCAACCTACTTGAACGTGCTGTTCACCGCCGTTGTCTTGACTTTCTTTCATCTCAAGCTATCCTTGACCTGCTTCAATTGGGCTTTTGCCCTCTTCATTCTACAGAAACTGCCCTTACGAAAGTCTCCAGTGACCTGCTCCTGGCCAAATCCAAAAGCCTTTACTCCATCCTCATCCATCTTGATCTATCCACAGCTTTTTACATGGTAAATCACCAGCTACTCATGAATATGCTATCCTCGCTTGAATTTCAGGGCTTTGTTGTCTTCTTATCTTTCCCATCACACCTTTAGCATATGCTGTGGTGGATCTTCCTCGGTTGGTGTACCTCAGGGCTCCTGGGACCATTTCTTCCCATCTACACTTCTTCTCTTTTTACTCTACCTCCCATGTCTTTCAGTAAAACCTCTATGCTGACGACTCGCAGATCTCTCTATACCTTAAATCTCAACAGACATACAGTCCTGGGTTTCAGCCTACTTGTCTGACATCACTACCTGGATGTCTTGCTGCCATCTAAAATTAAACATGGTAAAGACTGAGCTCCTTATCTTTTCACCTAAACCTGTCTCTCCTTTTCCCCCTTTCTCTATTTCTGTGAACAACACCCTCATCCTCCCTGTCTTGTTGGCTTGCAACCTTGAGGTAACCTTTGACTCATCTCTCTCCTTCTCTTTACATATCCAGTAGACTGCCAAAACCTGTCATTTCTTTCTCTACCATATCACTAAATTCAGACCTTTCCTTTCTGAGTGCACTGCCAAGACCTTCATCCATACCCTCATCACCTCTCACCAAGACTACTGCAACCTGCGTCTCACTGGCCTTCCGTTAAACCATCTCTCTCCCCTTCAATCTGTTCAAAACTCTGATGCACGCCTCAAATTCTGCCAGTGTTGCTGTGCCCACATTACCCCTCTCCTCAAGTCACTTCATTGGCTCCCTATCCATTTCTGCATACAGTTCAAACTCCTCTTACTGACCTATAAGTGTATTCACTCCGCAGCTCTTCAGTATTACATAACATTACATAACATTAGTGATTTCTATTCTGCCGTTACCTTGCGGTGCAAGGCGGATTACAAAAAGGATCTATCTGGCCATTTCCAGAGGAATTATAGAATAGTTAGGGAGTAGTCAATTTGGTTCATAGAGATGAGGTGGTTCTTGTGGCTTTAGGTTGGTTTCAGGTTGTGGCTTTAGGTTGGGTATCAGGGATTTTTAAAATAGTATGGTTTTTTATTTCTTTTCTAAATGTTCTGTAGTCAGGGGTCGTTATCAGCAAAATAGAGAGTTGGCGGTCTAATCTCGCTGCGTGTGTGGCCAGGAGGCCATTATACAGTTTTTTTCCGTTTGACTTCTCTGATTGGAGCATGGGTTCTCCTTTGTCTGGTTAAGGTGGTTCGGATTAGACGGTTGTTTAGGTATATTGGGCTGTTGCCGTTCATGGATTTAAATAGAAGACAGTAGAACTTGAATTGTATTCTTGCTTGAATTGGTAGCCAGTGTGAGTGGAGGTACGCCTCGGTGATGTGGTCATGTTTCCTCAGAGAGTAGATGAGTCTCAAGGCTGTGTTCTGGATTGTCTGTAGTTGTTTAATCATGGTCGCGGGGCAGGGGAGATAGAGAATGTTACAATAATCTAGGAGACCCAGCATTAGGGCTTGGACTAGGATCCGGAATTGAGTTTTGTCGAAGAATTTTCACAATTGTCTTAGGTTTCTCATGATAGCGAAGGATTTCTGTATTATTTTATTGATTTGTGGTTGCTTGGTACAGCATCTGTCAATCATCATTCCCAGTAGTTTTAGAGTGGATTGCATGGGGAATGTGGTAGAGTTGATTACTAGGTTTGTAATGGATGGTGTCTTATCATTTTCTAGGAGAATGAATTTTGTTTTTTCTGAGTTTAGTTTCAGTTTGTGGTCTTTCATCCAAGATGTTATTGTTTCCAATGTTTTATGTATAGTGTCTGTCATGGAGGGTTTTAGTTGATCAAAAGGGAGAAGAATGGTGATGTCGTCTGCGAAGCTGTAGGAGATTATGTTTGATTTATCTAGACAGGTGCCGAGGGACACGATTTAGAGGTTGAAGAGTGTGGGGGATAAAGGGGATCCCTGAGGTACGCCACAGGGGTTGGATCAGGGTTCTGACTTTTCGTTGCTTGATTTTACTTTGTAGGATCTGGTCTTTAAGAATCCTTGGAACCATGTGTGCACTTTATCTGTGATACCAATTGCATCCAGAATTTGTAGAAGAATGTTATGGTCAATCAGGTCAAACACTGCGGATAGATCTAGTTGTATGAGGAATATTTTTTTTCCTGTATTGAGCTGTTGTCTAGCTGTGTCCAGGAGGGATCCTAGTAGTGTTTCAGTGCTATAATTGCTTGTGAAGCCAGATTGTGTATGGTGGAGTATGTTGTAGTCTTCTAGATAGTCAGTGAGGAATTTGGCTACTAGGCCTTCCATTATTTTGACATAAAGTGGTATTGATGCTATGGGTCTGTAGTTGGAAGGTTGATCCGTTACTCCTTTAGGGTCTTTTAGGATAGGGGTGACAATGAGTGCGCTGAGGTCTTGTGGGAAAAGGCCATCTGTGAGCAGTGTTTGCATCCATTATAGGAGAAGAGAGCGGAATTTGATACTGGTGTTTTTTAGTAGATATGGAGGGCAATAGTTTAGGTCACAGGCTGCGTGACTGTATTTTTTGTAGAGTTTGTTGAAGTCTGACCATTGTATAGTGGGGGAAGAGGGACCAGGTTCTATCTGCTGCTGTAGATTATTTGTTTGAGGGGATTATAGTGATCTCATCTAGGAGAGTTGGGTTTCCAGTGAGGTTGGTCCTAGCATTTGTGATTTTTATTTTTGAAGTGTTCTGCTAGTGTGGTGGCTTAAGGGGGAGGGGTGTTATCAGTGGCCAGGTAAGGTTTGGTGTCTGTGAGTTCTTTCAGTATTTGGAATAGTTTTTTAGTGTCTTGGGTTTCTCTGCCTATTAGGTTGGTGTAGTATGCCTTTCTTTTGTCTTTTAATTGTAGCATGTATTGTAGGATGAATATTTTCCATGCGATTTTTGTGGGTTCTTGATTGGTTTTCCTCTATTTTCTTTCGAGGATCTGTCCTCTCTTATTCCTCCCCACACTACCCCCCTCCTCTGGGCACTCCGCTCATCGGATAAGTCTCTCTTATCTGTACCCTTCTCCTCTATGGCCAACTCTAGACTCCGTCCCTTCTACTTTGCTGCACCGTATGCCTGGAACAAATTGCCTAACTTGGTATGGGTTTTGGCCAGGTACTAGTGACCTGGATTGGCCACTGTGAGAACGGGCTACTGGGCTTGATGGACCATTGGTTTGACCCAATAAGGCTATTCTTATGTTCTTATGTCAAACTCCAACTCTGGCAGTATTCAAATCCAGACTCAAAGCCCATTTCTTTGAAGATGCTTTCAATTTCAAATTCCAACCCACCTTCTAAGCACCAGTATCTGTCTTATCATTCCTTCTGTAATTTCCCCACCTGAGCACTGTATATAGACGCACCTTCTTGTCCTAGTTTGTTTGTCTGTCTCGACTAGATTGTAAGCTCTTTTGAGCAGGGACTCTCTCTTCTATGTTTTGATGTACATTGCTGTGTATGTCTAGTAGCGCTATAGAAATGATTAATAGTAGTAATAAAATGAGAGGATTGCAGGAGAGAAGTGTGAAGTAGAAAATGACATGGGCACAAATTTTGTCCCCATTTCGTCCCCACAAGTTTTGCCGCTGCCTCTGTCCCTGCCTCATTCCTGTAAGCTCTGCTTTAACTGCACAAGCCTCGAACACTTATGATCTTTAAAGTGCTTGAGGCTTGTGCAGATGAGGATAGAGCTTGCATGAATGGGGCGTGGACAGGAAAATAACTCACGGGGATGGGACGGGAAAATGAGTTCCTGCGGGGACGGGGAAAAATTTGTCCCCGTGTCATTCTCTAGTGTGAAGGACTGACAGGGGGGAATGAAAGAATAAAGGAAAACTGAATTTAGGTAGAAGAGAGAGAGTGTGTGCGTGTGTAGGTGTAGGGGTGGCAAGTCAAATGTGTAAAGAAAATCCAGGAGCAATAATAAAGACTTGTGTTAGAAATCTATGTGAAAACAAAAGCTCCACAAGTTATTTTCTTCTATAATATCACATCATATTATCTTAGCATTCATACGTGCCAAGAATGTATACCATTGTGTAATGATAAATAGTGCTAGGTCACCAACCAAAAGTGTCATAAAAATGCCAGCATTGGTTGCAAGAAAGGGACCATCATAGCACTAAGAAGTCCCTTTTTCCGTCCTCCAAATAGATCAAATATTCATACTTATGAAAAAATATATCAAATAAGTAAACAATACTTATCTGAAAGCAATGTGAACTGGCTGATAGCAGTGTAAACTTGCTGGATGCAAAACACTGAGTCATGCTGGACATAAAAAAGTTTATTTAAACCAAGTGCTGTGTCTTGTGTAAACCCGCATTCTTAAATCAACTGGCCTCCCTTCGACTCGAGTTTCGCTCAAGGCGTCATCAGGAAGGGGGCAACTAGAAAGATAAGTAATAACAAAAAACAGATAAAACTTATGTTTAAGACCTATTGGCCGAGACATGCTTGAAAAGTTTCTCTAACACTGTGAAACACACTTATTCAAAAGCATAAAACATCAATCTCATGTTCCTTTAATTACTTACTGTCACGGCCAGCAGGTTAGCTGTGGTTCAAAGAGGGGAGCACAAGCTGGAAATGGAACTGTAGCTTTCATTAAGTAGATAAATAGCAGCTGGAATCAAATGAGCGCAAGACAAAAGCGCACGGACAATTGCGCTAAGAGAACTGAGTGCAAGATAATTGAGTGCAACAACAATTGAGCGCAGTCCTGCGCGCTATTGTCTTGCACTATAATGACTTTCACGCTATTATCTTGCGCTATAAAGTCCTGCACGCTATTGTCTTGCACTATAATGACTTGCACGCTATTGTCTTGCGCTATAAAGTTCTGCGTGCTATTGTCTTGCGCTATAAAGACTTGCACGCATCTGACCGTGCGCATTTGTCTGCACGCAATTGTCTTGCGTTCTGAGGTTGTGGGCTTACACCCATGCTGCTCCTTGTGATCCCGCCCCAGGTACATTAGCTAGGGACTCCTTTTACAAAGCTGCGATAGCATTTTTAGTGCACATAGAATTTTAGCGTGCGCTAAACCTGCGCTACGTGGCTAGAACTAATGCCAGCTCAATGCTGGCATTAGAGTCTAGCATGCGCACTAAAACCGCTAACACAGCTTTGTAAAAGGAGCCCTAGATTGTGAGACCACCGGGACAGATAGGGAAAATGCTTGAAGTACCCGTATGTAAACTGCTTTGAGTGTGGTTGAAAAACTGTAAAAAGATGGTGTATAAGTTCCAATCCTTTTCCCTTTCCAAACTATTGCAGTCTTTGTATATTCTGCCACCTCTCCACAATAAATTATCCTTTTATCCCATCTATTATGATAAATGCATTTTCTCTCCTGGAAATAAGTCCTTGAGGAATTTTTGAAACTTTCACAACAGATGAATGAAAATGCAAAAACAACAACAACCAAACAAACCCCTACCCCCAAAAGATGTGATTTTTCTATTCTAAAACTCAAATACCCTTTGATGTTTGACTGCAGTCCTTGAGAAGAATGTTGCCTGGATTGCAAAAGCACTGAAAGACACGTCCGTAACTGAGACATTGCCTTGCTGAGAAGGAGAAACACTCCCACCTTACATATGTCTCAAGCTATATTTATACCTCAGCACTTAGTTTATTACTTTTGATGAGCTCCTGATTTCCTCTAGGTGTGATCATTCTTTGTTAACATATCCTCTTCCCTGAAATAGGCCATATGATACTCCTGATTTCCTCTAGGTGTGATCATTCTCGGTCTGTTAACGTGTCCTCTGCCTTGAAATAGGCCTTGTGACACCATATTGAAAAGAAGCTGGACCAGTTCTGCTTTTTATCTCATTTCAGCTATGGATGTACATTTCCAGTTATTCAGGTCCACTGGGGCAATATGGAAGCAAAGCCACGGCTGACCCAGCTTCCCCTTTTTGCCCAGGCTGAGAGGGCTGGAGCCAATCTTCTTCTGAATTACTTCAGTTGTTAAAATGAATCCACCCAGCAAGTGTGGCTTTGCCAATGTTATTGAAGTCATTTTTTTCATTCATGGGCTATGAATACTTCTTTAACTGTGTTCCAAGCCCTTCCCTGGCCAGAGATCGGGAAGGGATCTAAGTTCCAACACCAACATGGGTCTCCAAACCCCATCTGGTAGCCCTTGATCTGGTCTTGTAGAAGCTTATCTTTACAAATTAGTAGTGTTTTGGGCTGGCTGATTCACCTTGGGATCCAGCTGTCTGCTTCTTGGCTAGTTGAAAGTGAAAACGTACTGTGCTGATAGAAGTAGGAGTGCAATGAAGCAGGAGGAAACTGTTGAATCAAAGATATATCCCCAAACTTCTACTGTCTTATTCCTACTTTTCAAGGGCTTATAGAAATGCCAGAGGCTTTACAGGAGTTTCCCCAGAAGACTTAAGAACAGTAAAAGGACTTTCAATGCTGAAGACTTGGAGGGTCTGTGTCTATGCACCAGCACACACTGTGTAGGAGGACTTCCCACATCTACAATGAGATAAATGGAGTGGAGGAAAGTGGTGTGCTGAGCGGTGGTGTAACAAGGGCAGGGTTGGGGGAGCGGTTTGCCCTGAGTGCAAAGCATAAGAGGGTGTGAGAGTGCATCTGTATTCTGTGTGTATGAAAAAGACATGGTCTTCTGTTAGATTGACTGTAAAGGATCGGCTATACAAATCGGGTTTATTTAGTTTTACGCTGGTGTACTAATTAACACTGTGGAGAGTTGATGTTCTGGACTTTATTGTAATTTTGACAAGAGGGGTAGGGTGAATGTAGTGAGGTTGGCAGAAGACAAGTTGTGCAACAGAGTTTTGCACAGATTGTAGGGAGAGAGGCAATTCAGTGTGAGACCTGTTAGAAATAAATTTCAGTAGTCTAAGCATGAGGTTATTAGGGTGTGGACAAGGGTCTGGGTAGTATACTCAGAGAGGAAGCGGTGAATTTTGGTGGTGTAGATATTGAAGCAACAGGCTTTAGCAGTCTGTTGGATGTTCAGAGAACATAAGAGATTGGAGTCAAAGATGACTCCAAGGTTATGAGCAGAACAGACAGGAATGATAACAGTATTATTTATAGAGAATGGAGAGAGAGGATCAAGGGTTTAGGAGGAAAGAGGAACAGTTCAGTCTTGGACATGTTTAGTTTCAGGTAGTGGCAGGATGTCCAGGCAGCAATGCCAGCCAAACAGGCTGAGATTTTTTCTTTGACTTTAGGTGAAATCTTGGGTGTAGAGAGGTAGATCTCGGAATCAGCAGCATATAAGTGATACTAGAAGCCATGGGAGATCAGGGCACTGAGGGAAGAGGTGTAGAGAGAGAAGAGGTCCTAAGACAGGGGTGTCAAAGTCCCTCCTCGAGGGCCGTAATCCAGTCGGGTTTTCAGGATTTCCCCAATGAATATGCATTGAAAGCAGTGCATGCACATAGATCTCATGCATATTCATTGGGGAAATCCTGAAAACCCGACTGGATTCCGGCCCTCGAGGACCGACTTTGACACCTGTGTCCTAAGACATAATCCTGGGGTATGCCAACTACTAGCCGGATAGCAGCAGTGAAGGATCCACCAGCGCATAAAGGCATGATGGGAGTGGTAGGAGGCAAACCAGGAGAGGACAGATTCGTGGAATCCAAGCGAGGACAGTGTATGAAGGAGTAAGCAGTGATTAAAAAAGCAGCAGATAGATCAAGAAGGATGAGGTGTGAGTAAAGGCCCTTAGATCTGGCTAGGAACAGGCCACGGCAGACTTTAGTAAGATCAGTCTATGTGGAGTGTAGGGTGCAAAAGCCAAATTGTAGAGGATCAAGAGTTGGTTGAGATGAAAGGAAGTCAAGGCAGCGAAGGAGGACAGCATACTCGACTAGCTTGGATAGGAACAGAAGAATGGTTACAGGCTGATAGGTGAATGGGAAGGTAGGGTCCAGTGAGGGTTTTATGAGACGTGGCTTAACCACTGCATGTTTGAAGGCATCAGGAACAGTTGCAATGAACATGGAAAGGTTGAGGATATGTCAAGTGTCAAATATGCTAGGTACACCACTGGTGCTGAGAACTCAGAAAGCCATGCTTCAGATCCCAGTGATCCCTCTGGGGACAAGGAAATACCTACAGTACTTGAATTTAATGCACTTTGAGCTTCTACTGAAAAAGTGTGATCTAAATCCCAAATAAATGTGGATATACTGGGATCAATTCTATAACTGAGCACCTCAAAAGCTTCTCTAAATTCATCTGCTTAGCTCATGCAGGCCCCAGTTGAATATGAAGCCAGGAGCCACGTAAGCTGTTTCTACACCACTCAGCATTTTGTAGATTTCTATTATATTTCCCCTCAGCTGTCTCTTTTCCAAAGTGAAGGGCCCTATCCTCTTTAATCTTTCCTCATACGAGAGTTCAATCCCCTCAGTCACTCTTCTTTGAAATAAGGCGATCAGAATTGAATGCAATACTCAAGGTGAGGTGGCAGCATGGAGCAATACAGGGGCATTATTTATTTAAAACATTTTTTACACCGCTTAAACCTAGGTGGTTTCCAAAAAACATACACAATATAAAGACAATGCATCCTACAACTAAAATCAAGCTGTCTTAACATCTGCACTTTTGTCAAACTGACAGTCCTATTACATAAATGCATCAACAAATAACGGTGTCTTCAATAGTCTTTTTAAGCTAGCATGTTCTACACAGAGACATAACTGACCTGGCAAGGCATTCCATAGAAGTTCTAGTATCTGTATAGTGTGCTTTTAACTCACTATCCACTGCCAGCATCATCCCATTTTCTGATCTCAAAGCTCTCCCTGGTCGATATATCTTAAACATCTCCTGAAAACATACTGATGCAACATAATTAGGGTTACCATATTTTGGGCCGCAAAACCCCCGACACATGGCCCCGTCTCGTTCCGCCTTCGGCCCTGCTTCGTTCTGCCTTCGGCCCCACACTGTTACGCCTTCGGCCCGTCCAGTCCGACCCTGTTCTGTTTCCAGCCCCGCCACCAGCCCCCACCCCCAGAGCCTACATTCTTCTTCCCTGACAAACTCTGGCTGCGTCTGGAGGACCTTGAGCATGTGTGGATGTGTGTGACGTCATCCGCACATATTCAGAGGCCCTCAAGAAGCAGTTGGAGCTCATCTGGGCTTTCCAAAACCTGGACAAATTGCTAGGTTTTGGAAAGTCCGTCTGGGCATCTGGAAAGTCCTCTAAAAAGAAGATTTGTCCATGTTTTCTTGGATGTCTGGTAATCCTAAACATAATACAAAACCTGGTGAACTGGTGAACCTGGTGAACAGAACCTGTTAACACTTTATACTGCACCCTTTGTAATATAGGGAATCAGTGCAATTTTTTTTAAAAATAGGTGTTATATGTGTCATTAGAGAAACACTAGTGATTACCCTAGAACAGTGGTCTCAAACTTGTGGCCCGGGGGCCACATGTGGCCCACCAATTACTATTTTGCGGCCCACGGTCTGTACTAGTGCTGCCCACTCTTTGCAGCGTCCTCCAGCTTCCTCCCTGGCCTCCCGCTCTTACCTTCAGATAATTACCGCAGCCTGCAGAGAGGATTGCCAGTACTGTAGCGATCCTTGCAGGCTGCCATCATCTTCAGCAGCACATTCCCTCTGCCGCGATCCTGCCCCTGACATTAGAGGAGGGGCAGGACCGCGGCAGAGGGAACATGCTGCGGAGGCCGATGGCAGCCTGCAAGGAACGCTACAGCACCGGCAAGCCTCTTGCAGGCTGTAGTAATTAGCTGAAACTAAGACTGGGAGGCCGGGGGGAAGCTGGAGGATGCAGCAAAGAAGGGGGGGGGGAGCATGCAGGCCTTCGGGGAGAGGGAAGATTTATAAACTATAAAGAGTTTTACCTCATGCAAAATTGTCATTTCTTTAATAAGACATTAACTATTTTTTCTGCGGCCCTCCAAGTACCTACAAAATGTGGCCCTCCAAAGGGTTTGAGTTTGAGACCACTGCCCTAGAAGCAGAATTCATTAAGAGCTGCAAGGTCCTACATCTTACTTTCGTTATCCCAAGATAAAGCACATTGCAGTAATCCAATCATGACAATACTAGTCTTGTTAACCATCACTTTTCTGATCATTCCTAGCATCTTGTTTGCTTTTATTGCTGCCGCTGTGCATTGGGCGGAAGGTTTCAGCGTATTGTCTATAATGACACCCAGATCTTTTCTTGAGTGCTGACCTCTAAGGTGGACCCTAGCATCCAGTAACTATGATTTGAGTTATTCTTCCCAATGTGCATCACTTTGCATTTGTCCATGTTAAATTTGATCTGCCATTTGGATGCCCAGCCTTCCAATTTCCCTGCCTGCAATTTTTCCACAACCTGCATGCATTTTAACAACTTTGAACAGTTTTGTTTTACTTTGCAGTGGGAAAAACAGAAAAACCCACTGTTTGCCCGGAAATTTAAAAGATGTTTATAATGCAGTCTTTATCTCACAACTCAAGAGTGAGAGCCTTCAGAAGAGAATGAATACCTTAAAATCCTTTGAGCCTCAGCTTGGGTTTACTGAGAAAGAGCAGCAGAAGGCATGGTCTCCGTGCAAGCAAGCCTCTCTCTCAGCTCTCTCTCAGGTCTGAACCCCTCCTCAAGGTTCAGTAAATTTCAAGGGACTCGGAGATTGTCAGCATGCCATTCTGCTCATTAGTAACCGAAATGCTGCTAGCCCTGCATAGGAAACCAAGACCAATTAGACTGGAACAGCTTGTACAGCACTTTCAGCCCTGACATCTGAAGATGGTTTGTTCATTTTTGTTGGAGGAGGTTCCTTTATCATAAACAATCTTTTGTGTACTGCTGGAGAGCTCAGGATAAAAATAACAAGAATGCCACACCTCTCTGCTTTGTTTAAACACAAATGGGGAATGTTGTTAGTGTGTATGTTTAGGTATTCTGCAAAGCGTGAACCAGACGAGGAAAGGAAATGCTAGTGGAGTTAGGGAACATAAAACAAAAAAACCAAAGACAGTGGAGTTGGGTAAATTCCCTCCTATGGGCCTTAAACAACCTGGGTCAATTAGATCCTCAAGTCTCATAGGAGAGACTTTATGCTTCACGGCCAATCAAAGCCTCAAACCTCTCCCCGGACGCACTGGGAAGGGGCCTAAGGCTCTGATTGGCACAGGTTGTTTAAGGCCCCTCCTATGGGCCAAGACGTCTAAGTAGATGATTTAAAAAATAAAATAAAATTTGGACATCCAGCAGTTTGCCATTCGAAAATGGCTATTTTTGTATTTTCAACTGGACTTAGACCGGGGGAGGGGGGGGGGGTTATGCCTCTCTATGTGTCTGGGAGCCTAGTAAGGTCCAGGTGGATCTAAATATTCAGAATACTACAGGCCAAGATAATAGTCAGTTTTGTCAGCTGGGACAGAGGTAAGCAGCAAGAATCTTAATCTACAGGTTCTGAGTTACATACAAATCCAACTTAAGAACAGCTTTAACAACATAACTCGTTATTAACGCTGGAACTGTCTATAAAATAAAATTTCAAAACAACATAAAACACAGCATCACATCATCAACAATCTTCTTCCACAATGAAACCTCAATAATCATATTTTATCTTACAAAATAAATGATCCTTCAACATATTTTTTAAATGACATAAATCTTTCTGCTGCCTGATAGAACTGGGAAATTACAAAAATCTACATACATTGGGGGTTTCTTCACCAACCATTCAGTTGTAAAGATATTCATTAGAAAAGACTTACCCCTGGTATTCCCTGTACTGGTACCTGCATTATGCAATACAAAATCTCTCTCTCTTCAATAGAATTGGAAGATATCTCCTGAAAGCAGTTCCTGCTGACTCACTTTCTGAGAGACAGTACCTCAGTCGAATTTCAACTTGCAAGTCCTCAGAAACTCCGCTTGTCTCAGATGTGTCAAATGTCAATGATAATAGCCAAAGAATGACCAACTGTCCCTACCAGTATTTCTAAGGTACAGCATGCACAACCACACACTGTTCTTAATGTGGCCATGAATCATTCCTGAATCTGCTACAGGAGAAGTGTAGGAGTCTATGCTCAGTGAAATTAAATGAAGCCGCTTCGGCGTTCTTAAGTACGAGTCGTACTTAAGTCGGGTGTCTGTAACTCGGACTATCTGTATAATGTAGTTATAAGCCGACTTGTTAAAGGCAGACTATAATTGTTGTCTAGACCAGTGGTTCCCAACCCTGTCCTGGAGGAACACCAGGCCAATTGGGTTTTCAGGCTAGCCCTAATGAATATGCATGAAGCAAATTTGCATGCCTATCACTTCCATCATATGCAAATCTCTCTCATGCATATTCATTAGGGCTAGCCTGAAAACCCGATTGGCCTGGTGGTCCTCCAGGACAGGGTTGGGAATCACTGGTCTAGACTACAACTGCCTTCTGTATGGATATCACTAGATATATTAAAATGTCCTGTTTAATAATATCATTCATTTGCTTCAGGCATGTGGGTAAAATGTTTACTTTTGGAACAACCCCATCTGAAGTCTGATTGTGCTGATTTTGTTCTAATGGCTAAGGCTTTGAAAGGCACTTTTATTTTTTCCCCTGCTTGGATTGTATAATGGTCCAAGAACTCATCAAAGAATTTCTGTATCCAATCAGCAAGTGGAGCAGGTTTAACACTAAGAGCAGTCATATTGGCACTGATAGCAGCTGTTGTTGACTCTGTTGAGGTGGGGTGGATGAACTGATTTTACTGTTACTCACCCTGCTGGGGCACACGGCTTCTTCCAGCATTTGAAATGCAGTTGATTTATTGGCTGTTATTTAATTCTGTGACTCTTTTCATCTGGCTGAATTGCAAAGCCGGCTACATGACAGAAGGATTTAAAAGTTGACACTACTCTGGAGGTGAGCTGATCTATATCATTCTTTCATGTTTCTCAATTTGTTGAGGGTACCAGCTAGGCTGCTCTTTGCTATTGAAAGTAATTGTTGCTGAGAGCAGACTATGAGGGGACAGCGCGTTTTGCCTGAAACACGCTATTGATATGGGCTTACTGAGGAAAGATAATAATAATAATATATTTATTTGTTTACCGCAATACCTCACAGTTCAGTGTGGTTTTACAATAAGAGGTAAGAAATGTAAAAACAGCGAATTTACACCACAAAACACAGTACATTATATATAAAATATAACATTAAGAAATTATTAACTTATCTAGATCAGTGTTTCTCAACTCAGTCCTGGAGTACCCCTGGCCAGACAGGTTTTCAGGATATCCACATTGAATTTGCATAAACTTGATTTGCATACTCTGCCTCCATTATATGCAAATGTCTTTCATGTATATTCATTGTGGATATCTTGAAAAACCTGAGTGGTAAGGGGTACTCCAGGACCGAGTTCAAAAACACTGATAAGATTATACATATTTATCAAATAAATATTTTTAACGATCTTCTAAAGGCCTGATATGAAGAAGAAGATCGTTAAAAACTTATCTGTTTGATAAATATGTAAGAGACATCCAGGTTTTACTTCCATTGAAAGCAATGGAAGTGAGCAGGACAGATTTGAGGCATCTGGGTTTTACTTCCATATATACAATCACTCTTTATGATTCATCCATCTACTGCTTCCTAAGGGGAAGAGGCTAGGGGAAAGTGTATGAATATCTGGTATACACCTGGGAATTGCAGCCTCAACTTCCCTTGATTCTCAGCTTTGGAAATGATTTAAAGGTCTAGATATGGTTTTCCCTTCCTCCCCTAAGCTCTGTCCCTCCTTGCCCCCCACTGAGATTTGAGATGTCCTATTTTGCCACTCATCAGACTTTGGGTTTTCCCATAGTTATGCTATTAGTGGCAGTGACACAGCAATTTACTATTGATGCAAAAAACACATCTTGATTTGTTAATCAAGCACATGTGACAAGTTGTGCTTGGCCTTGTATTTTGTAGTCCTCAACCGAAACCCATCTGAATAGGAGGCAATGGTAGCATGGATACCAGGGTCTCTGGCACCTGTGGGCAGAGTTCATATTTGTACGTTTCCAACACACACCACATCTCAACACACACCTTCTAGCTCCCCCTTCATCTCTTACATCTTCTTCCATAAAGACTGAAGCAAAGAATTCATTCAGTCTCTCAGCTATGGCCTTGTTCTCCCTCAGTGCCCCTTTTGCTCCTCCATGATCTAACAGACTGTGGATACTTTGCATATAACTTGCCAGGGCTTATGTTGCTCCTTATTTTCTTCATTTTGAAGTGTCTGTATGCAAATGCCAGAAGCCTGAAAACTAAGATGGGAGAGTTATGATATGTACTAAATGAAGAAGTAGATATATTGGGCATCTCAGAGTCTTTTTATGAGTCATTTTATTCAATAAATGAGATTGAACACCAATCAGTCACGTTCGTTGTTTGTTTTCTAATATATCTACTTCTTCATTTAGTACTATATAGTAATTCTCCCATCTTATTTTTCAGGCTTCTGGCATTTGTATACAGTCACTTCAAAATTTTCTTTGTCTCTACAGGTTGCTTAGAAGTTGATGGATAATTGCATCCTTTATTCTGCTCTTCCCTTAAACATTCCTGGCTTTCTTCTACCATTATTGAAACCTCTCTATTATCCTGCTTCAATAGTATCCTTCAAGGATACTCCACACCGAATCATGCGCTCCTGGACGACTGTCAGCTTCCCCCCTCCTCCCCCAATCTTAGTTTAAAAGCTGTTCTATCTCCTTTTTAAATGTTGCACCAGCAGCCTGGTTCCATCTTGGTTAAGATGGAGTCCATCCTTTCAGAATAGGTTCTCCCTGTCCCAGAATGTTGCCCAGTTCCTAACAAATCTAAATCCCTCATCCTTGCACCATTGTCTTCACCACGCCTTGCCACTTTGGAGCTCTGCCTGCCTTTTGGGACCTGCAAGTGGAATAGGGAGCATTTCCAAAAATGCTATCCAAGAGGATCTGCATTTCAACTTTCTACCTAAGGCCTTAAATTTGACTTACAGAACCTCTGCCCAAGATACAAGGACCTGGCAGGCTGCATGGTCATGTTGATGTTGGTGACTGAATTTTTGAAAGGCCTAATGCTTAGATGTGGGAGGGTATGGTTAAATAAATAGGTGATCTTGCATGCTCTGGTAACTGGGTTAGTGGAATATTGAGGACATAGAGAACAAAAACTGTCTTGGATAAGGACTTCACACTCTGTGACTTGGCTCTGGGGAATGTTTGTTTATTAAAGACTTGATAATCTATACAATCAAAGCACTGTGGAAAGGAATAACTGGGGAGACTAGAAAGGGTTAATATTTTTCTGCCATCAAATGCTATTTTACTACATTGTTGTAGCTTTAAAGGAGAGCCTTTCTTCAAAATTCAGTAAGATTTTATTGGCTAGCCAAGAGAAAGCAGCCCTCTCCCCCAAAATAAAAAAGGGCTCTTTGTAAGTGCTCAGTCCTAGCTGCATCATAGAAGTGATGTCAGAATGTTACCTGGGCCCAAAATTGGATTGTCTTCCCCCAGCTGTGACTTTGGATTCTGGGGTATCCTTGCAGATTGAATTTTCCTCCAAGATATTAGGTGTTCTTATAGACTCTTCGCTTACTTTTAAGGATCAAATAAACTCTCTTGTTAAGAAGTGCTTTTTTAGCCTTCATATGCTGAGGAAAGTCAGGGCCCTTTTTCACCAACAGCATTTTTCTGTTTTGGTCCAGCTTATTATATTGGCCTGGTTGAAGTACAGTAATGCAGTTTATCTGGGCTTAACTAAAACCTGCCTGCAGAGACTCCATCTGATACAGAATACCACCGCTAAGTTGATCTTTGGAAAAAGTAAGTTTGATCATGTGTTGTCCCCTCTGCTTCAAAATCTTCACTGACTTCCTGTCCATCTCAGGATTCATTTCAAATGTGCATGTATTGCTTTCAAGATCCTGTATGGTATCTTTGTTCCTTTTGTTCCTCTATCTTGAAATGCTCATAGATCTTGCCTTGCGAGAAGCACCCAACGAGTCAAGCTTTCTTTTCCCTCAGCTAAGGGAATAAAAGCAAGTAAGAAACTTAGGGGTCCTTTTATCAAGCCGCGCTAGCGGGGTTAGCGCGCCGGACGTTTCATCACGCGCTAACCCCCGCAGCCGGCTAAAAAACTAACGCCTGCTCAATGCAGGCACTATCGGCTAGCGCAGCAGGCGGTTTAATGCGCGTTAAACCCCTACCTCAGCTTGATAAAAGGGCCCCTTAGTCAATCTTTTATTTTTAAATTAACAGAATTATGGAATGGAATACCCTTTACTTTAAGGGGTTCTGGCTCCTTTCAGTCTTTTCACAAAACTTTTAAACCAATTTTGTTTGCAAATCATTTTCGAAATCACTCTCATTAGTTTTTTTTTTTTATCCTTTGATTTATCAAGTTTCAAGTTTTATTAAAATTTGATAAAGTTTCTTATCAGGATTTCTAAGTGAGTTACAATAAAAGATTATGGTTCTTTTGGCTATGGTTCTTTTTCTCTTTTTATTACCATTCTTTACTTTCAAAAATTATTGTTAACCAAGTCGAGTTCCTTATTTGATTGATGACCTGGTACAGAAAGCCAAGTTTTAGTTTAGTTTACCTCATTCTCTGCTGCTATGCAAAACATGGCTGCCTTCCAGCTTCGGCAGGACTTGTAGAGCTGCCTTTGATCTAAGCTACAAGAGCTCTATTCTGTTTGAGTCTTGATTTATTGCTCAGCCCAGCAAACTAGCTATAAACACTTCATCTTAAATTTTTAGCACGGGAGGTCAGATGTTCTACTATCTCTTGAAAATGGATGTTCCTATCGCTCACCTTGAAGAGCAATGTCCCATCTAATTTGATTCAGTACACCAAGCCATCAGGATTGATAATACTGACACTGATATTTATCAGCAAGTTATCAAGTTAAAAGTTGTCCTGATAAGTTAAGTGCATCTCAATCCAGTCCTGGAGACACACCTAGCCAGTCAGGTTTTCAGGCTTACCACAATCAATAAGTATGAAACAGATCTGCTAATATAATGAGTCTCCAATACACGCACATCTATTAGTTGCATATTCAGGATTGGGTCGAAAGGCACTGCGATACATTTCCAGCTTTAAGTTTGACTGTATATTCAGTTGGCACATCTAGTTAAGCCAGGCTAGTAAATAAGGCAGCCTAAAGCTAACCGAATAAAGTCATCCAGTTAACATTAGGATGGTCAATTTTCTGACCATATTTCACACAACTTTGACCAGATTGGCACTGAATATCGGCTCTATCTGATTAAAATGTAACTATGCTCCTGGCTAGCCTCCAGTGATACCCCGATTTACACTCTGTTCTATGTACTATGTCTGACCATGCCATGTTTGTCATGCACTTTGTTACCTTTTCTCTCTCACCCTACTATACTATAAGTCGTTTCTTCCATGCTATACTTGCCATACAATGTCTACCGTGCTGCGATTTCTCTCGCTATGTCTGCTACACAGTGTTTGCCATTCCAGGTTCTCTCATGCTACGTGTCATACTAGGTTAGCCACACTTGTAATGCTATGTTTTGCCATACCATGTTTGTCATATTATGTTTTACCATGCTTTGTTTTTTTGTCATCTTTGTCGGACAATGTCCTGCCACGTCTGCATCAGTTTATTTATGTAAAGGCCAGGATATAAAATCAAATAAATAAATAAAAATCCTATGTTCTCATCCACTAATGAGCCCCATTGCATAAGAATAATGCATATTAAGAACATAAGAAGTTGCCTCTGCTGGGTCAGACCAGATCTTGCCCAGCAGTCCGCATCCATGGCGGCCCATCAGGTCCATGACCTGTAAGGTGATCCTTGTCTAAAACCCTTTAATCCCCTTTATCCTTCTATCTATACCCTTTCATAATCCTATCCCTACCTCTATCTGTATCCCTCAATCCCCGTATCCTTCAGGAATTTATCCAGTCCTTCTTTGAAACCCCGTAGTGCACTCTGTCCTATCACAACCTCCAGGAGCGCATTCCAGGTGCCTACCACCCTCTGAGTGAAAAAGAATTTCCTAGCATTGGTTCTAAACCTGTCCCCTTTCAATTTCTCTGAGTGCCCCCTTGTTCTTGCGGTTCCCAATAGGCTGAAGAATCTGTCCCTATCTACCTTCTCTATGCCTTTCAGGATCTTGAAAGTCTCTATCATGTCTCCTCTGAGTCTCCGCTTCTCCAGGGAGAAGAGCCCCAGCCTTTCTAACCTGTCTGCGTATGAAAGATTTTCCATACCTTTTATCATTTTTGTCGCTCTTCTCTGAACCCTCTCAAGTATCGCCATGTCCTTCTTAAGGTACGGTGACCAATATTGGACACAGTACTCCAGATGCAGGCGCACCATCGCAGGATACAGCGGCAGGATAACTTCCTTCGTTCTGGATATAATACCCTTCTTGATAATACCCAACATTCTGTTTGCTTTCTTCGAAGCTGCTGCGCATTATGCCGTTGACTTCATTGTTGTATCCACCAGCACACCTAAGTCGTTTTCAAGGTTACTTTCCCCTAGTACTAATCCCCCCAATTTTGTAGCTGAACATCGGGTTCTTTTTCCCTATATGCATGACCTTACATTTCTCTATATTGAAGTTCATTTGCCATTTATTTGCCCACTCTTCCAGTTTGTTTAGGTCCCTTTGTAGGTCTTCACATTCCTTCGCGGTTTTAACCCTGTCATCTGCAAATTTTATAACTTCACACTTCGTCCCTGTTTCTAGGTCATTTATAAATACATTGAAACAGCAGCGGTCCAAGCACCGACCCCTGTGGAACACCGCTCGTGACCCTCCTCCAGTCCGAGTAATGACCCTTCACTCCAACTCTTTGCTTTCTGCCTGCCAACCAGTGTTTAACCCATTTGTATATGTCCCCTTCTACCCCGTGGTTCCACAGCTTCCTAAGTAGCTGCTCAAGGGATACCTTGTCAAAGGCTTTTTGGAAGTTGAGATAAATGATGTCTATGGGTTCCCCTTTGTCCATCTGGCTGTTTATCCCTTCAAAGAAGTGCAGTAAGTTCGTTTGGCATGATCTTCCCTTACAGAAGCCATGCTGGCTCGCTTTCATTTGTCCATTTTTTTCTATGTGCTCACAGATGCTGTCTTTTATCAGTGCCTCTACCATCTTGCCCGGAACTGAAGTCAAGCTTACTGGCCTATAGTTCCCCGGATCACCCCTCGATCCCTTTTTAAAGATAGATGTAACATTTGCTATTTTCCAGTCCTCCGGGATCTCCCCAGTTTTCAAAGATAGGTTGCAAATTTGTTGGAGTGTTTCCGCTATTTCATTTCTTAGTTCTTTTAATACCCTTGGGTGGATTCCATCCAGGTCTGGTGATATGTCGCTTTTCAATCTATCTATCTGTTGGAGGACATCCTCACGGCTTACCTCTATTTGCGACAGTTTTTCCTCTTGGTCTGCACTTATGATCTCTTCGGGTTCAGGTACATTTGATGTGTCCTCGCTTGTGAAGACTGACGAGAAGAATTTGTTTAACCTGTCAGCTACCTCTTTTTCCTCCTTTACCTCTCCCTTTCTGTCTCCATCATCCAACGGTCCTACTTCCTCCCTCGCCGGTTGCTTCCCTTTAACGTATCTGAAGAACGTTTTGAAATTCTTTGCTTCCCTAGCCAGCCTCTCTTCGTATTCTCTTTTTGCTCTCCTAACCACTCGGTGACATTCTTTTTGGTGTTTCCTGTGTTCCTTCCAGTTTTTCCCGGTTTGGTCCTTTTTCCATTTTCGGAACGATTTTTTATTGTCTCCTATTGCTTTCTTCACTTCATTAGTTATCCATACCGGGTCTTTTGTTAGATTTTTTTTTTGCACCCTTTCCTAAACCTGGGGATGTACAGATTTTGTGCTTCTTGCACCGTGTCCCTGAATAGGGACCAGGCTTTCTCTACGGTCTCCGTTTTTCTTGAGCTGTTTCTGAGTTTCTTTCTCACCATTCCTCTCATAGCATCGTAGTCCCCTTTCTTGAAGTTGAGTGTTGTCGCTGTAGTTCTCTTCACTTTTGATGTTCCTACTTCTAATTTGTACTGGATCATGTTGTGATCGCTGTTTCCTAGTGGTCCTACTACTTCCACTTCCTTTGCAGGTCCCCCTATCCCATTGAGGATTAGGTTGAGAGTGGCATCCCCTCGCATTGGTTCCTTGAGCTGTTCCATGAAGCAGTCCTTCACAGCCTCTAGGAATTCTGTTTCCCTCGCGCAGTAGGAGTTTCCAATACTCCAGTCTATCCCGGGGTAGTTAAAATCCCCATTATCATCACACTTTCGTTTTTGCATTCCCGCCTCAATTCTGCTTCCAGTTCTTTATCGTTTGCTTCTGTTTGTCCAGGTGGACGATAGTACAGTCCCAATTTTATGTCAAATTCATTTCTTCCTGGTAATTTAACCCATAATGATTCCGATCCTTCTGCCTTTGCTGCCGTATCCACTCTGGTTGAGTGGATGGTGTCCTTTATATATAGTGCTATTCCTCCACCCTTCTTGAGAGTCCTGTCTCTTCTATAGAGTTTGTACCCTGGCAGTACTATGTCCCATTTGTTTTCCTCATTCCACCATGTTTCTGTGATTCCAATGATGTCTAGGTCCTCTTTTTTGGCCTTGACTTCCAGTTCTCCCATTTTGGTCCTTAGGCTCCTTGCATTTGCGTACAAGCAATTTAAGTCCTGTTTTTTTCTTTTTCCTGTTGTTTTTCCTTGTGAGTTGCTCCTCTTGCCGTCCCCCTCATGAGCTGCCAGCCCCTGATTGACAATGTTAATACACATTAACATGGTAGCACATGTTAATAGCTCTATGGGTTACGTATTCTCTGGAAAACAGGGTGAGAGTGGGAAACTCAGACACCTAAGATGTGTCAAGGTGACTCCTGAAGTTATTGGGATGAATCTTTGGAATACCATTATTTGTAGGGTTAATGTCCATTATGTTTGAAATGACATTGATTAGCAGGAGGAGAGTATGGTGTAGTGGTTAGAGCTACAGGCTCAGCACCCTGAGGTTGTGGGTTCAAACTAGGGTAACTAGATTTTACATCAGTAAAATCCGGACCCCTAGACTCACCCCCCCAGTTCCACCCACCCCACTCCATTATGCCCCCCAGCTCTGCCCCCAGCCCCATCCTTGCTGCCTGTTCGGGCAGGAAGGCAAGCGCATTTGCGATGCAATGACATCATGCCTACATGTGGGTGATGTCACCGCGTTGCATCCACGCATGCACAGATGCCCCCTCCTAACGCGATTTCTTTTCAAAACCCGGACAAAGTGCCAGGTTTTGAAAAGCCATACGGACCCACGGACATGTCAAAATGAGGACATGTCCAGGAAAATCCAGACATCTGGTAACCCTAGTTCAAACAAATACAGAAAGAGAGAATATATATTTATATACGTGACTAAATCCTCAACTAATATCTATAATGACTCAAGAGAATTTAAAGTTAAAATGAATAAATATTAAATTAATAAATGTGTGCTCAGTGACAAAAACATCAACCACTCCAGCTGTAAAGCTGTAAAGATGTTAAACCTGTTACATCATAGCACATGCCCTCCCTGCCTTCCTAACAATATACTGTCTCAACTAGTATCATCCTTAAAGAATGAAAAATTACTTATCTTAGTTGTTTCTTCAATGTCCTGATTGAAAAGGCAGTGAGCAGTTAAAGTACTGTAATATCGCATACCAGCTGGCAGCAGAATCCATGTGTGCCCATTTCCCCCAGTATCCATAGTGAAATAATCAAATTCACAATCCAAAAAATCATTCAAAAATAATCCATACAAATTCCACATCCATAATCGTAAAATGTAGTGTCAGTGCAAATTGCACTCTGCTTCCTAGTTCAAATTCCATGCTGTTCTTTGTGACCTTGGCCAAGTCATTTAATCTTTATCTGCCCCAGGTACATTAGACAGATTGTGAGCTAACCAGGACCGGTAGGAAATAATGCTTGAAGCACCTGTATGTAAACTGCTTTGAGTGTGGTTGTATAACTACAAAAAGCTGGTGTACAATGTAACCAGGTTAAAATAAAATAAATTTAGCTGGGATCCGGGAAGTTTGGATCCAGGCTTTCACCGGATCCACGTGTTGAGTGGGCTGCTTTGGGTCCCATTGTGGCCGCTGGAGTTTGACCCACATCAGGCCCACAGAAGAGTGTTGGTGGCAGGTGTTGGGTCACCGTGTTAGTTGGGCCTGTTTCTGGCCACGGATTTGGCAGCATTGTTTTTTTTAGGGCAGGAGGGAGCCGCATCTGGGAGTGAGGCTGTACTTTGGGTGCTGTGCGGGCGTGATGACGTCGGAATTGGGCCCGGAGTAGAAGCCCATGTGCCTAAGGCCCCGGCCATAGGAGGGGCCTAAGGCTACTGGGCCGATTCCGGTTGGCCCAGGTGCCTAGGCTCCACCTGTGGGCGGGATTTGAGCCACCTGGGCCAATCAGGCCCTAAGGCCAGCCATTCCTGGGATGGCTGGCCTGCCGGACGGGCAGACTTGGCACCTCTCCAACTTATTGACAACAACCCCAGACTACAAGATGTTCAGAAAGGAAATAAAAACTATACTTTTCAAGAAATCCCTTAATAAAGCTTAATACCATGATAAAGCTTAACCCCCCTCTTACCATCCCCTCCCTAACCCCAGATCCTACTTTTCCCTCTCTTAGAAACCTTCTCTGATCTAACGTTGTAACCTTTCTTCCATAACTCTTTTTGTAATCCGCTTTGAACCGAAAGGTAATGGCGGAATAGAAATCTGTAATGTAATGTAACTCTGGTGTCTTTCCTGAGAATTTGGTCTTAGGGAGGAACCAGGTTACATCACACATCAATCCAATTTATTTTTATTTTTTTATGTAATTCACACTTTCTCCTGTGACAAAATTATCAATTTAACCCTCAGTGTTCTTGACTACAAATTAAATCTTTTAACCAAGAGGGATACTTTTTGTTCATGGGTGACAGGTGTGGGTTACAAGACACAATCCCTTTCCCTTATCCCCTATCCCCTGTACCAGACTTGCTGCTGTATTCCACATGGATGCTGCAGGCTGCTTATATCACTTGTTGAAATCCTCTCCTTTCCTGCCTTTACAGTAAGTACCACCAGGAGAGTATGGTTCTATTACCAGTAGCCCAAGGTATAACTAGGAAATAAAACAAGCAGTGATACTAAAAGTAGTATCTACAATATGGCCACTTCTTCTGTGGCCCAGGCTTCTCAAGTGAGCTTTGAGATTTCAGAGAAGAGAGGAGAAAAAACTGCCATTTGACACTTGTTCACGTTCCTTTCTCTTTATGCCCATGCTGATACATTTTTTTTTTTTCAACAGTGTCGGAGCAGCAGGGACAGTAATGGCAATAGATCAGTACAATGGTATTCAGGAGACAGATGACAACTCTAATAGGCCCTGAGGTGATCAGATAATATGTAAGACACAGTGTGCAGAACAATGGATGGCCATAAAACATCCATCTATAGCAAGGCTGAGGCATTTCATGGAGACACTAACTGACTTTGGACTTCAGGGTTTTGCTTAGAATATGTGTAACAAGAATAAGAAAGAGAGAGATAGGGAGACAGTCTGCACTAATCTGAAGTCATTCCAGACATAAGCAGTAAGTTTTGCTTGTAAGTTCTGGGAAATTGATTCAAGATGACCCAGGCTCTTTTTTATGAGCCATTTACAGGCATAGATACTGGTATGCGCTCCTGGTTTCGTGTCTGTTAACATGGCTAATGTTTATTTACCAAAATTGGGCCTAGTTGCTATTAACATGTATTAGCACATGCTAGTACTGTAGTTTATGTAATAACGATGCCTCTATATTTTTTATAAATATGAATTTATTTTAAAAAATAGCACAGAGCGCTCGGTAAGCCCAAGTGTGCAGATTATCAAAGCGTGCAGTTTTGTTCATAGCGAGGATAAGGAAATAGTTTGGTTTGCACAGGCACCATGTGATCTGGGATAGTCCACCAAGAACTGTGCTAAAGGACATGTTTTGTCCCACGACTTTCCTGTTATGTTTGAAAAATAAAAAGTAAATGGCTGAGAATTCAAAGGACGTTTGATTATAGATATATAAAAACACAACTTTGTCAATTTAAAATGGCACAGCAATGGCTTCTAGTTCAGTCAAACAAAAAAGGCAAGGGTGCTGTCTTTTTAACCGGTAATATAATCTTTATTCACCAAATATAGTCTAGTTTAGTGAAACCACAGCACTGTAATAAACATGTTTTGTTTGTACAGTGCCATTACTGGGCAAAGCTGCTTTCAAGATAACATGGTTAGAGCTAGTGATGTGGCATGAATTTCTTATTAAGAGACCTCTCCTCAACCAACCAACAGACCTGATACCTTGGACCCAGCACTAATGAGGCCTGGACGGCTGGACAGGAAGATTGAATTCAATTTACCTGATCTAGAGGGTTGCACTCACATATTTAAGATTCATGCTCAATCTATGAGTATGGAAAGGGATATTAGATTTGAACTGAGGTGCTGAGGTCAGCAGTGTCTGCACTGAGGCAGGGATGTTTGCCGAAAGGTAGCAACTGAAAAAGACTTTCTAGAAGTAGTGAACAAAGTTATCAAATCATATGCGAAATTCAGTGCTACACCCTGCTACATGACCTACAACTAATGAGTAAGAAAAAGAAGTCTGTCCCTGTGTTCAAAAAGTTTCTCTCTTATGTTGGGATCAAATCTCATTTTACTGTGTTGTCAATAAAGGACAGTTGGTTGTAAAAAAAAAAAAAAAAAAAAGAGAGACTTCTCAGCTTCCTATATCCCAGTGGTCTCAAACACGCGGCCCGGGGGCCATATGCGGCCCGCCAGGTACTATTTTGAGGCCCTCGGCATGTTTAACATAATCACAAAAGTAAAATAAAAAAGTTTCTTGATCATATGTCTCTTTAGCTATAAATGACAATATTATTATTAAGACTTAGCCAAAAGGAAAGATTTATCTATATATATAAAATCGGAGGTATTTATGTGTGTATGTATGTGTGTGTGTATGTGCCGCGATCACGCAAAAACGGCTTGACCGATTTGAACGAAACTTGGTATGCAGATCCCTCACTACCTGGGATGATATGTTCTGGGGGTCTCGCGGCCCACCTGCACACGTGGGCGGAGCTACAAACATAAAATCAGATTTCACCCATTCATGTCAATGGAAAAAATGTAAAAGCTGCCATTCTCACAGTAATTCAAAAACGGCTTGACCGATTTGAACGAAACTTGGTATGCAGATCCCTCACTACCTGAGGTGATATGTTCTGGGGGTCTCGCGGCCCTCCTGCACACGTGGGCGGAGCTACAAACAGAAAATCATATTTCACCCATTCATGTCAATGGAAAAAATGTAAAAAGCTGCCATTCTCACTGTGACCACTTTGGACGAAACTTGGTATGCAGATCCCTCACTACCTGGGTTGATATGTTCTGGGGGTCTCGCGGCCCTCCTGCACACGTGGGCGGAGCTACAAACAGAAAATCAGATTTCACCCATTCATGTCAATGGAAAATATGTAAAAAGCTGCCATTCTCACTGATGGTCTAGGACATGGCAACTCAACTTCAATGCCAAAAAATGCAAAGTTATGCACCTGGGCAGCCAGAATCCATGCAAGTCTTATACCCTTAATGGCGAGATCCTAGCAAAAACGGTAGCAGAACGAGACTTGGGGGTAATCGTCAGTGAGGACATGACGTCTGCCAATCAAGTGGAGCAGGCTTCGTCCAAGGCAAGACAAATCATGGGCTGCATACGAAGGGGTTTCGTCAGTCGTAAGGCGGAAGTCATTATGCCATTGTATAGATCCATGGTGAGGCCCCACCTGGAATACTGTGTGCAATTCTGGAGGCCGCATTATCGCAAGGATGTGCTGAGACTGGAGTCGGTGCAAAGAATGGCCACCCGGATGGTCTCGGGACTCAAGGATCTACCGTACGAAAAACGGCTTGACAAATTACAGCTATACTCGCTCGAGGAGCGCAGAGAGAGGGGAGACATGATCGAGACATTCAAGTATCTTACGGGCCGCATCGAGGCGGAGGAAGATATCTTCTTTTTCAAGGGTCCCACGACAACAAGAGGGCATCCGTTGAAAATCAGGGGCGGGAAACTACGAGGTGACACCAGGAAATTCTTTTTCACTGAAAGAGTGGTTGATCGCTGGAATAGTCTTCCACTACAGGTGATTGAGGCCAGCAGCGTGCCTGATTTTAAGGCCAAATGGGATCGGCACATGGGATCTATTCACAGGGCAAAGGTAGGGGAGGGACATTAGGGTGGGCAGACTAGATGGGCCGTGGGCCCTTATCTGCCGTCTATTTCTATGTTTCTATGTAATTCAAAAACGGCTTGACCGATTTGGACGAAACTTGGTATGCAGATCCCTCACTACCTGGGGTGATATGTTCTGGGGGTCTCACGGCCCACAACTCTATTTTGCTTGCTCAAGGGTGGGTTCACCCAAGAATTTATATGTTCTTGCTCCAGGAGGTGAAACTAAAATTGTTGTTTATAATCACGTTTTGCGTTAGTTGTATTGTATTCATTTTGTCAAATATTTCACTTTATAATTTGAATATTGTACTTTTTATTAAGCTGTAAAAAAATACTTTCATTCATCACTATAAAGTATCTTTATTTGAATCCATTTACAGTGTTATTGCTATAATTAAATACCCGTGCAACGCCGGGGCATCAGCTAGTAAACTATAAAGAGTTTTACCTCATGCAAATCGTCATTTCTTTAATAAGACATGAACTATTTTTTCTGAGGCCCTCCAAATATCTACAAATCCAAAATGTGGCCCTGCAAAGGGTTTGAGTTGGAGACCACTGCTATATCCCATCGCATAACATTTTAAATTTACTTCCTACCTTCAAATCAAAATTAGAACATTCCCCGGCATTTATTGATAGATGATTAATTCCCTATACTACTACCCAATCACTTTGCTCTAACCAACAAAATCTTCTCTCCATACCATCAATTCGCCATATTGTTTATGATGCCACATGTAAAACCATTTTCTCAGTTGTGGCACCAACCTTATAGAATGATCTTCCATATCATCTTAGGCAAGTAGAATGTGTCCTAAAATTCAAATTGCTTCTTAAAACATTTCTGTGTAAAGATGCAGTCAATATATAATTGGGCGTATTCTCAGGAATTTAAGAATTAAGAACACATTTCTTTCTTTTCCTCTTTTCTTGTTCCTTCTAGTATTTTTTTTCCTTTCATAAATATTCTTGTAAATTCATTCCTACCTCCTTTGTGTGCCATGTTTGTCTTTGTTGTTTATATTTACTTCTGGTTTTATTTCCCTTTGTTTTTAATATATATTTTAAACCATATTTTATAAACTGCTTAGACTTTACGATATGCGATATATCAGATCAGTAATAAACTTGAAACTCCGTTCCTCTCAGCAAGACACTCTGCTATTGCTGAAACCATTTGCCGAGATGCTTCGATGAGTCCCCTTCAGGCATGTTACTGATTTGCCTACCTTCTGTAATTTGCTCTGTAGTCTCCCCTCCTTCATTGAAGGTCATCTTGCCCTTGTCCTCTACAGGCTGCACTAGTTCAGAGCAACGGCTCTCTTTCTGTCATACAGAAACACTGCATTCAAATCTCTCTCATGAATATTCATTGTGGATAGCCTAGATTGTAAGCTCTTCTAATGAGGGACTGTTTCTTCTGTGTTTTGCTTTACAGCGCTGCGTATGTCTAGTAGCGCTATTGAAATGATTAGTAGTAATAGTATGCTAAAAACCTGACTGGCTGGAATGCCTCTAGGACCAGGTTTGGTAACCACTGTATTATTTATTTATTGAATTTTCTATACCGTTCTCCCAGGGGAGCTCAGAACGGTTTACATGCATTTATTCAGGTACTCAAACAGTTTTCCTTGTCTGTCCCAGCGGCCTCACAATCTATCTAATGTACCTGGGGCAATGGGGGGATTAAGTGACTTGCCCAAGGTCACAAGGAGCAGCGTGGGTTTGAACCCCCAACCTCAGGGTGCGCCACACTCTCCCCTTAGACAATTTAAGATTTTTATGCATATAACCTGGCAGGTAAATGTTAACCCCTGGAGTAGCGAAATAGCACCAGGTTGACAACCAGAGAAGTCTGGGTAAAATTCTGCTGTTGCTGCTTAGGATCTTGGACAGGTGCTTTAGCCCTCCATTGCCTCAGGTGCAAATTTAGATCATAACCCTTCTGGGGAAGTGAAATACCCAGTTGTACTTGAAAGTAGCCCACTTCGAGCTAATACTGAAAATGCTGAGAGCTAAATCTAGAGTTACCAGATTATACGACTTTAAAATCCAGACCCATGGCCCAGCCCCCAGGCCCACCCAAATCACACTCCATTCCACCCCAGCCCAGTTCCACACAAATCACACCCCACCCCAGCCCAAACCTCTTCTCGTGCTCAGAACCATGTCAGGAAGGCATCTGTGTATACGCTGTAGCTCCAACCACTGCGCCACACACTCCTCCACATGCCTGCACAGTCTTCTAAAAAGAGGACAAGTCCGGGTAAACTCTAGCTAAATCTAAATGAATAACAAACCTCTAGCTACTAGCTGCCAGCCAAGTGCATTCTGGGTGTGAACAAGCCCTCTGTTATCTGTAAGTCCTCACTGCAGTCCTTATGTGTCAATGTAAGCTCCTATAGAAATCTTTACCATTAAACCTTTTGTTTTTTCTCACTCATTTCGGGGGATAACAATAATTTGAGGATAAAAATAGTTGACAGGGTCACTTCCCAATTACTGTAAATACTCCTGTCTCTGGTCATTGGATGCCCAGGAGTTTGGTGTTAAACTATGGTTAATCTATTTATAGACCTCTCCATGCTTTGGACAACACAAAAGTCTTAAAGCAAAAACTTAGCTGCATCTGGAGCTTAATTAGACACTGGAAGACTTTGGAAGAACCCTTGCCGCTTGAACTTTAATAATGAATAACATCATCCAGTATTGCTATTATTTGGGTTTCTGCCAGGTACTTGTGACCTGGAAATAGGAAACTGGGCTAGATGGACCACTGATTTGACCCAGTATAAACATTCTTATGGTCTTATTTCTGGTTTCACTTTTCTTCTTCACAACTAGGGTTCCTCTGTATTTCCACTTGCAACAAAATAGGAACAATGGAATTCAAAAATCTATCAAATCCCAAAATGTTCCATTAGAAATATCATACCACTGATTAATTGAAAAAGAGGAAAAAAACTTCAGAACTCCTAAGGAGACAAATTTTAAATCTCCATATCATGGAGTAGGCTAAAAACCCTTAATTTCAGTTTCAAATTGTGTCATAAAATGTTCAAATGTATTAAAATCAGTCTCCACAATGCTCAAATTAGCAGTTGTTAAGAAAAATATATTTTTGAATTATAAAAACATGGAAATATGATGCCAGTCTGCCCATTCACAGCATTCACTATCTTCTCCTCTCCCTAATACTGGGGTAAGGAACTCCAGTCCTCAAGAGCCGTATTCCAGTCGGGTTTTCAGGATTTCCCCAATGAATATGCATTGAAAGCAGTGCATGCACATAGATCTCATGCATATTCATTGGGGAAATCCTGAAAACCCGACTGGAATACGGCTCTCGAGGACCGGAATTCCCTACCCCTGCCCTAATAGATCCCAGGTGCCTGTCCCGGGAAGGAATACAGCATTGAGAATTGCCATACTGGGACAGACCGAAGGTCCAACTAGCCCAGTATCCTATTTCTAACAGTGGCCAACCCAGGTCCCAAGAACCTTGCTATGGGGGTCTTTAACTAAGGCACACTAGCCGATTTAGCGCATGCTAAATGCTAATGCTTTCATAGAATATAATGGGCACGTTAGCATTTAGCATGCACTAAATCGGCTAGCACATCTTAGTAAAAGACCCCCCCCTATGAGATCTCAAGTAGTAAAACAGATTTATGCTGCTTATCCTAGGAATAAGCAGTGGATTTCCCCAAGCCATCTCAGTAATGACCTATGAACTCTGTAGGAAATTATCCAAACTTTTTAAAACCCTGCTAAGCTAACTGATTTCACCACATTCTCCAGCAATGAATTCCAGAGTTTAATTACCCATACGTTTTGTGAATACAGTGGTACCTCGGTTTATGAGTGCACCGGTTTGCGAGTGTTTTGCAAGATGAGCAAAACATTCGCAAAATCGGCGCCTCTGAAACCGAGCGTGCCTCGATTTGCGAGCGGCACCCCCCGCAATCCGGCACCCTCTCCCCCGCGATCCGGCACCCCTCCACCGCAATCTGAAGTCCCCCAGACCCACCCGAACCCGCTTCTTACTGTCATCTGGGCCTCGGCACCAGCACCGGCATGTCCTGTGCGTTGGTGCCGGTGCCCGAAGATCGGCCTCCTCTTATTGCTGGGCCTTGAGCATCTGCGCATGCTGAAAGCCTGCGAGTTCACGCTCTCTCCGAGATTGGCCTTGAGCATGCGCAGATGCTCAAGGCCCAGCAAGAAGAGGAGGCCGATCTTCGGGCACCGGCACTAACGCACAGGACATGCCTGTGCCGGTGCCGGTGCCGAGGCCCAGATGACAGTAAGAAGCAGGTTTGGGTGGGTCTGGGGGACTTCAGATTGCGGCGGGGGGGAGGGTGCTGAATCGCGGTGGGGGGGCCGGATCGCGGGGGGGGAGGGTGCCGGATCGCAGGGGGGGGTCTTCGGGGGGAGCAATGCCGGTTCTCGTGGGGGGGGGGGGATAGAGCAGCGCCGCTGGCCTCGGGGGTGGGAACGTATCAAAGCGAGTTTCCATTATTTCCTATGGGGAAACTCACTTTGATATATGAGTATTTTGGTTTACGAGCATGCTTCTGGAATGAATTATGCTCGTAAACCAAGGTACCACTGTAAATATTTTCTCCGGTTTGTTTTAAATCTACTTAGTAGCGTCATTGCATGCCCCATAGTCTTAATATTTTTGGAAAGAGTAAACAAGCAATTCACATGTACTCTTTCCACTCCATTCAGTATTTTATAGACCTCTATCACATTGAATTGGAACAGGTATAGTTTTATGTTAAAGAGGTCCTTGGATCGAATAGACTAAAAGTTCTACAGAGCAGAAACACACCTTGGAAACCCTATAGGTAAAAATTCCATGAGTAAAGGGGAAAAGGATACTGATAGGAGTGTACTATTGTCCGCCTGACCAGGATAAACAGACAGATGCTGAAATGCAGTGCTGGGAGGACAAAGAGTTCAGAGAGTGCAGTGGCTGGAAAGCAGTAGGAGTTTGCTTCAGGAGCTGACAACCCAGACTGGGTAATTCAGGAGGTAGATGAAGTTTCCCATCGCCCAACTGAAGGTTAGACTAGTCTCCCAGAGGCTATAGAAGTCCAATAATGCTTGCCTGAAGTCTGTGATTTTTCTGAGGCAATGCAGATCAACTGAACCAGTGTGAGTTTATGTTGTTACACTCTTTAATGTTGCTGGATTTGCTGCAGAAAGGATTGTGTGTTTTTTCTAGTATGACAAATTGCACTCTTACTTACCTGAATATTGAAAAGCTGAACTTTCTTCATGTGTTCAGTAACCAAAACATTTTGGAAAATGTCTTGTTTTGAAATGTACGAGTATGAGTCGGTTTTTCAGTTTTGTTTTGAAGCAGTTTTTGTTTGCCGTTTGCTTCAATCAATGGGCTCTGTCCAGCTGAGGCAGCTCTAGGAAGTTGCCACGGAGACAGGGGAGATTAAGTAATGCAGGTTTGCGGCTAAATTAATCCCTAATGTTGCTAAAGCCTTTTCTGAGTTCTCTGTATGAAAAGCACCTCATTTTCTCAAAGAACTGTTTTGAACTGTAGGTGTAGTAGTACTGCTAAGTTTGTGAATGAAGTGTTTTATTCAGTTCAATGAAAGAACTGTGGCTTGAGGCCTTGTCAGTTGGAGTCAGCTACAAAGTTGGTTAGCCCAGAATTTGTTCTTCATAGACCAGCAGAGTTCTCGTTAGAGCAGGGGTATCAAAGTCTCTCCTCGAGGGCCGCAATCCAGTCGGGTTTTCAGGATTTCCCCAGTGAATATGCATGAGATCTAATTGCATGCACTGCTTTCATTGTGTGTTAATAGATCTCTTGCATATTCATTGGGGAAATCCTGAAAACCTGACTGGATTGTGGCCCTCGAGGAGGGATTTTGACACCCCTACTTTAGAGATAATGGATAGCAATTGCAGATTTGGGAAAAGTCATTTCATTTCAGATATCACCAATGAACTATACTTTGCAAGGTAATATGACTAAATTTACATTTTTTCAACAACCGCTAACTCAGGTTGAAGTGAATATGCAGGAGTACTCTGAACAAATTAGAAATCTTGACAAGTCATTATTCTTTTGCAAAGGATAATACTGACGAAGAAAGATGAAGAATTTGAAAAATCTAGCAAGGTACTCTAATCTTCGTGTTATAAACTTTCCTAAATTTCCATATTTTAACATGAGAGATATGTTCAAGCATTATTTAATTGAAGTTTTACAAGTGTTGGAGGATCTTTGCCACCTGTCTCTTGGGTATACTACTTATCATCGTTTAAAAGAGAAACTGTCAAGTAACAAGTAGGCTTCAATCAAGAAGTTGATATTTTAAACATAACGGACATTATAAAGTCAGCTGAAGAACAGTCTGTTACACGGACTACTTTGGTGGTAACTTTAGCATTGCTATCAGACAGGGACTTGCTTCTTCTTTAAAAAAGTCTAAAATTCCCATTATTGGTGGTTTAATTAGGATTTTTCCTGATTTAACCCAAGAGACACAGATGAAAAGGAAAAGTTTTCCGCTAATAAAACCTGGGGGGTTCTCCAATTGGGAGCACTTTTTTTTCCTAAAATATCCTGTAATTGTATTGTAAAATATGTCAGATTTATGTTTTTTGAGCCTTCCCAACTGTCTGTGTTCATTAGTAGCAGGAAGATTATCACCAGCTTGCTGGATAGAATGGACATCATAGAGAGCCGTAAATAATTATTCAGCAGTGCTTATCTCCATGTGTCTGCTATATGTTTTGGTAAAATCTTTTCAGTTTAATTTTCACTTGAATATCTCCTCCCCCTAAGTTGTTGTGGACTTTGAGCAATTTATAGTTTCCTTATTATTGGTAATTTTCCCCCTCTTTTATGAAACCGCATTAGCGATTTTAATGCCGGCTGAGGTGGTAAAAGCTCTTTTGCTCATAGAATTCCTTTGAGCATCAGAACTTTTACCGCCTTGGCTGGCAATAAAAAAATGCTAATGTGGCTTCATAGAAGGTGAAGAGCTTTGGCGGCTAAAAGCCCTTCACAGGCTGACTCCAAAAACCAAGCGAAAACACAATGTATTCCACAGTTAGACAATATTTATTTGAACAGAGTATAAAATTATAACAGCGGAAGCATACTTACAAAATATATTGTCTCAATGGAATTACATCGGCGAGATATCACACAGATAGACTGCCAGGCAAAAAATATCTAGCTGTGAAAAAAAAGTAATCTCTAGCTCGTTAAGCTATTATGCATTAATTTTTATAACTTCTCCTCATGGTTACACCTTTTCCTCCAGTGTCAATCAAGGACCATCCTGTCATATTGCAAAGATGCTCCTTTCTGCCCTAGTCCAATCATTTCCTGGTTGCTAGGCTGCCCCTGATAAACAAAAGGCCAATCTTTACATAATTCCATAGTTTCTTCTATAGTTCTCATGTTCCTTATTTGGCAAGTTGCTGGCAAAATAGTCACTTGTTTTTCCGTGTGCTGTAATGTCAGGTTGAATCTTAGGCTGATGTTAATGAGCACATTCCTGTAGACTGATACCTGTATTGGATACAGACTTTGTTATTCTGTGCTAGTCTGTACCAAGGCCTACATGCACCTGTAGCTTCCACACACTCTTAATCACATGGTCCAAGTTCATTATTTTTCCATCAAAGTCTGAGCATCCAGAGGGGCCTTGAAACTTATGCAGGCCTGCATTTTTCTCCAGCAAAACTTTGGACCCAGCAGGACCCCTTAGCCTGCCTTTAGTATATGAGACTTTAAGCAGGCTGAAGATCCAAGCTGAAACATAGAACAAAGCTGCATGTAATGTCTTGACATCAGTAGTTCATAAGAGTGCCATTGCATGGGGGACAGCAGGTCTTTGGGGAACAGAGAGAGCCCTTCCTCAAAGGGTATGTTTATTTGTTACCATTAATTGTTTTGTTTCAGTTCCTTTGTTTTCTATACAAAGATGTTTATTATAAATTGCAATAAAAAAAAGAAGTCAGCAAAGAATCCCTGTATCCACAAACGCTCACCATTCAGTGAAGAACTGTCTGTATAAATCTGAATTGGTAAGTGCCCAGGAATATGAGAGCACTTCTAGATGAATTGACAGGCGTTGCTCCCTTCTATCATGACATCTTGATTGTTGCTGATCCAAGATATCTTGCAGGAGGTACTTTCTGTTTTGCTGACAATAACAGAGCCTGAACAATTTGTGAAGCCCCCTTTGCTTCATTCCTAGCAAAGGTTACATTTTTTTTTTAAATTGAATACTCAACTTTTGCTAGCGAGAAGATCAAGATTTGCTGATTCTCTCTAGAGAGCACTATGGAAGTGGAACAACCATCATGAAGGGTCCGTCTTTTCACTTAAACTACTGCAGTATCTGAATCACAGCTAGTGTATTGGAATTCCTCTATTGGAGAATTATTTTGGGAAGCTTAGATAAATTAAAAATTGAAACTTTATGTAGACACTCCATCTCTGAAAACTGTAGTCCAACTTTGGTCATTTCTGCACTGGATTAATTAAACGGTTGCAGGTTCTACAAAACTATGTTAGTTTGTGGGGCTTTGAAGCATCGGAGTGCCTCTTCTTTGCTGATTAAAATGAAATAGTGCCAAATCAAGGTGCTGGTAAAATGGATGATCCTGATTTTTAGAACAGTTGAGGGTCTGGAACCATCTTACTTGCATCAAAGAATATAGTTGCATACTGTGGCTTGCTTTTGTTTTGGGGTGAGAAGTAAGCAGGCTGTTTGAAAGCTCCATTGGGTGCAGGTGGTATGGCAGGTCATGTTTTATGCACATATTCTCTGGAAATCCTTTCATCTGTGGATAATGGAGGAAGTGAAGTATTTGATCTTTAGTAAAAACATGGAAAACCTGGTCGTTGTAGCAGTTGACAGATAGTGATACACTGTGGGTATAGTGTGGGTATGTGAGGAGATCTTCTTTTGAGTCTCTAAGATTGGTGGGGATGAGTTAGATAGGGTACTTTAAATATACAGGAATAGTATATATACGTAAATTAAATGAAATTTGTGATGCTTCCCTATATGATGTTGGTTATCTGTTGAGGAACAAGATACTTGATAGTAGCAAGCTACTAGTCATTTGCTGTTCAAGAACATTGATGTTTGGTGAGAGAAACTACACAAATGGGGTGATCTATAAGTGTGGGCATCACATATGAACATAGATCATTTTTTTAAAATAAATCTTTATTAATTTTCCATTCGAAAACAGTGCATCAAAATATACATACAATTGACTTCAAGACAGCATTTACAATCGATCAAAGAAATACTACATAACATTTCCCCCATCCACCCACAACAAAGTGCATTACTTCATACAATTAAAATCATAAACAACACTTTCATTTGGTCAATGAATACAACAAAATATAATACCACTCTCCCTCCCACCCACTCTCCCTGGATGTGTGAATCAAATAGGAAATAAGAGAATAATCCAGCTAATCAGTGTTAACAAAATTTATCAATGGACCCCACGTTAATTTAAATAGCTTATTATTACACACAATTTCTGAATTCATTTTCTCATATTTATAACATAGATTATTTTAATATCAATATATATGCCAATATCTATTCAGTAACTACACACGTTATCTCCAATAGAACATACTGTATTTTGCAGGTGAGCATACATGTGTGGCAACATCTGGGTGGAAAGTAGGCAGGGTGCAAAGTTATGCATTTAACTTATAGTATTCTATATTCTCCAGAATATAGATGCAAGCATATATTAGCTCTATGGCTGGCATTAATTGCTAGCATCTAAATGCATACATGTGTACATAGCAGGTTAGTATATTATTTTAGAAAGGAAAATGGATGCCTACTTTCTTTTATAGAGTATGCATCAATCAGAATTACCCCCCAAAATGCTTGCTAAAGGCTAACCATTGTATTGGTGGTCAGGAAATTCCAGAATTGCATTTATGTTCCTGGGGTGGAACTCCAAAGCAACCATAAGCTGCAATTAAGGTTGCAAGCCAAGAACATGTCCTGAACTACAAAGTATATATCCTATAATGTTTACTGGAGGGTTGTTGTTTTTGTTGAATATATGACTTCCATTTAGTCAATGGCCCTAGGAAACTGATGACATCTGGACTTTCCCCAGTGCCTGAAGTTCTGATGCTGGAAGCAATGTAAGGACCATCCCTGCATGCATTGCAAATGATACGGAAGGATGATGTGAAAGAATGAAGTTTTATTCTTGACTTTAGTGACCATGCAGGGTATGATCAAAAGAGAGAGAATGGAGAACCATTTTTTAAAACATTTTTATTTGTCTTTGTTTAACATAAAAAAAAAATACCTTTGATAAAGAAAAATAACAATATCCAATTAGGAAATAATACTCATAACATATACAGTACTATGATAGTAGTCCACAATTAAGGAGAGAGAATCTAGCACAGTCAAGGGTAGTTGACTTTCAAGGAAAAAGGAAACATATCAATATACTCATAAGTACAGAGTAAATTGGTTGTATCATTACTATACAGTCTGGACGGTGATATCAGTAGGCATCTGTGGGGCTACAGAAGCAGCTTGACCATCCAGGAAAAATTGTAATTGATCAGATTCATAAAAGACATATCTATTTGCTTGATAGTTAATACAACATTTACATGGAAAGCGCAGCTGAAAGGTAGCTCCTAAACATAATACTGAT
Organism: Geotrypetes seraphini; assembly: GCF_902459505.1. Taxonomy (NCBI): domain Eukaryota; kingdom Metazoa; phylum Chordata; class Amphibia; order Gymnophiona; family Dermophiidae; genus Geotrypetes; species Geotrypetes seraphini. The sequence continues at coordinate 344,348,939 of NC_047086.1, read as the reverse complement.
TGACGTAACATTAGGAATTTTTTCCGACGCAGCTGCGTCCATTTGGAAACATCAGGAAATATAGCTATTTTTGAACCATAAAATTCAACATTCTCAGTCCTAAAGAATAGACTAAGAACTGCTTCTTTGTCTTGTAAAAAAACAAAGGTCAAAAGAAGTGTAGACCTTACAGAGATTTCAGATTTTGAGGATTCAAGGATATCTATTATATCTAGTTCTGTCAATTGATTTTCCAAGTCCTGCTTTGTCTCCTTAGGAATATTTAAATAATATAATTTCTATAGTGGGGGTATAGATGTCTCTGAATACTTTTAAAACTAAAGTTAGAAACTGTTGGAAAAAGTTCCTTAGGTGATTGTAGTCTGTAAACTGAAAAATTAATCAGTCTTAAGTTTAAGTTCCTATTTGCATTCTCCAGATTCTCAATCTTCCTAGCCAACATTGCTTTGTCCTTAACATGAAGATTAGAGGAATTCTGTAAATCAGAGACATGTTTTTCAGTTTTGATGTTTAATTTTTCCTTCTAAGTTTTTCAATTGTAATGAGGAAGTTTGTGAAGCTAAAATAGAATAGGAACATACCTTATGAAGGCTTTCGATAGCCTCCATTTTAATTCTTTCACTGCTTCTTGAGAATGCCGTAGGTTTTCTGCAGTCACTGGTGTCTTTGTCCATGTGTGACAGGGAGATGGGCACTGGTCCATAAATTGCACCTCTATTTCCTTTAAAAGCAGAGACTGCTGGGTTTGATAACAAGAAGAATGAACTTCTCGTGTAGTCCTTCTTGGGACATTAACAGCATGAAAATACATTACAACCAGCAAACATCCATGACAGATATTGAGAATTTCAAGACTAAAGATTCCAGCAAGTCTGCAAAAGAAAAATATATTACACAGTGAATACTAAAAACCTATGATGCTCCCCAATTACAAAATTAGCTCATCTGAGATGTACCAAACCATGTATTATATTTTGCCACATCCCCCTCATTTTTTTTTTTTTATGTGAAACTGTCTAAGCTCCAGTAGCTGCTTAGACACCTCAAATGCCTCTTCATGAATCCTATTGGCAGAAGGCTGGTTTAACCAAATTACAGCAATTGAAAAACACGTACATTGCAGCTGTTATGTTACCCCATGGGCAAGGGCAGTGTGGTCCTGGCAGAAGCTTGTGCTGACTGAATTGGTAGCAGCGGACCAAGAGAAATAAAGAGATGCACTTTATGCTAATTCCAGAAATTAAGCTTCCTGAAGTCTGCTGATGGGAGATCTAATTACACAATGTACAAGCTGTTCAGTAAAATCAGGTAATGTAGTGAAAGCTGCTCCACTGGGTGCCTGAGTTGCTTTTGTAGCCTTCAGGGCCTGGGGATGTCCTGCTAGAATCATGCAGGTGTGTCTGTGCATAAAGGTGACATCTCAGTGTGCGTAATTTGCTCAGTGTCTTTCAAGAAAGCGCTACATTGCAAATGAACTGAATTCACTTCCCTTCTTGATATTTTCCTCTCTTGAAGCATGACTAATTATATCTTAAAAAATAATTATTGTGTGACTTAAAGCTGCAAGACTTCTGGAGTCTTAATATCAATTTGCCTCTTTTTTTCCTTTTATTTTGATCTTATTTGCACGTTTCCTTTGATTTGCCTTAATATGTGCCGTTTCTTAGTAATTAACAATATTTTTTTAAAGTTCAAAATTTTTATTGAATAACTGTGAAAATATACATGGCAAAGGTACAATTAAAAATATACAGAAGTCTGACAACAAACATCTAAAGCAGGGATCTCAAAGTCCCTCCTTGAGGGCCGCAATCCAGTCGGATTTTCAGGATTTCCCCAATGAATATGCATTGAAAGCAATGCATGCACATAGATCTCATGCATATTCATTGGGGAAATCCTGAAAACCCGACTGGATTGCGGCCCTCAAGGAGGGACTTTGAGACCCCTGATTAAAGGCTTCCAGCTACAGTACCTCCTCATACTTCCATACTAAGCAGACAGCATTCCACCAGTTACAGTTGAACAAGATTTGCTGTATTGCCATACCCATCAATATATCAAACAATTTGGATTCCGTTTTTTGTAAAATATGAGGCAAAGCTACAGAGCATAAAACAACAAGCTTATAAAACAAAGGAACCCAAAAAATGAAAAATCGTTTCAACTCTAACCCATATAGAATGCAAAAACTATCTCACATTTGAGCAAGTGTATAGCATATGTTGCAAATTCCCCACCTCTGATAAGACTAGTATGCCTGACATCCTCTTCACAATAATCCAGACACTTTATACGGCGTCCAGAGGGTCCGATGAGCCACATAAAACAAAGACCGGTCAACAGACTCTAGTCTAAAAAGCTGCCCGATTATCCTCCCCCACAACTTCTCCCAACTCATACTCGTATTCCCATATATGTTCCAAAGCAGTACATCTAGCATCACATCAAAATCATGCAAACCAGTATCCCCCTTCCGTACCTGCTCAAGTAATTTAGAGCCTTTTAAACAGTGCCAAAGTTGTAACCAACGATAATAATGACACATCCAAACCATATTCCCTGCTCAATTCCTCAAAAGACTTAAACACACACTCCTATTCAATAACTGAACCACAGTCTAAATGCCTTTATCTTGCCGGTTGACCCACCTATTTTTTTTTTTTTTTAGTTCAAAAATGTTATTGATTTTAACATACAATACAGAGAAAAGAGGAGATATGGTGACATGGCATAGTACAAACAAGTTGCATTGATGTAAATGATTGGACAGAGGATAAATACACGCACAATACAACAAGCTGGCCCATGCCTATCCTTAAACAAAAAATATTAGCATAAAGATCAGTATAAAGATATCTTTAGCACAGAGAGACACAGAGCTAGAGATCGAACAGTTATGTAGGGGTTAAGGGGGGACCATTTCTGGGTCAAATCCTTAATAATACTTAGGATGTAATAGTTTCTCTGTGTCTTCTAACATAGGCTGTTGAATTGTATGGAAGACAAGCAAGAGTTAGACTCCTATGAATTTATTTGGAATCCAAACAGAATCAAATATCTTGGAATATATGTGGGTCCTACGTTAGAAGACCCACCTATTTTTAAAACAGAATTCCTTCATTAAGTTCAATCTGCAGATATGCATGCTCATTTAGCCATGTAAGTTTAGGTGAATTTTCAGCCACAACTTAGCCATCATTGGTATAGACAGCTCTATGGTACTGAGTGACTTACTAAAATTTACCCTCTTCTCCCCTGATATTTAAACTATGGTACTTATATAGTCAGACTGTTGCAGCTGTCCTGGTCTCAGCCATGGAAGCTTAAGAGAATATATAGTTAGAATTACTTTAAAATGCTGCATGTTTATATTTATGTTTTATTAACATTGATATACTGCTTAAGCATATTACAGATCTAAGCGGTTTACAATAAAATACAGATAAACTAGGAAAGGAACTCCATTACAGATAGGATATATATATTATCATAAGTGGCTCAGGTCAGACCCATGGAACTATGTACTAGATGCAGTTAAATAAAAATTAAAAAAAAAAAAAAAAAAAAAGAGAAGAAAGCGTAGAAGCAAATAAAGTCTTTGAAGGTGAAGTCAACCTCTGCCTACTGGAGAGACAGTGCCCAAGATTGGAGGCCAGGCACTGATCTGAATATCCAAGTAAAAGCTGACTGCCAAAACTTATTTGCCAAGGAACGCCGCCCCCCCCAAGCTCACAATCGCCGGCAGGAGGGTGCCCAACCCCTCCTGCCGGAATGCCGCCCCCCCAAACTCACAATCGCCGGCAGGAGCCTGGGCCAATCACACCTTAGGGTTAGTGGGGATGGGCAGACCCGCTATGCCTAAGGCCTGATTGGTCCAGGCTTCTAGAGCCTGGGCCAATCAGGCCTTAGACTTAGCGGGGATGGGCCAGGAAGGGGCGGGCCGGTCTCATTTCGACGAGGCGGGCCTGTTGGCTGGACGGCAGCAAGACCCGTCCAGCCGACCAACATTTAAAGGTTAGTTTTGGGGGGGAGGTTAGTTGGGGGGAAGGTTAGGAGAGTCATGAGGGGGGAGGTCGTTAGCATGGAGGGTCCAGAGGGGGTCCGGCGTTCCGGCAGGAGGGGTTCGGCACCTTCCTGCCGGTGATCGGACAGCGGCTGCGGCCGCTATACTTATTGTGGCAGGGAGATCCCTTGCCGCGATAAGTATAACGGCCGCGTCTACTTACATGGCCTATATTTTAAGCGTCTCTTCCTCTACTAGGGAGACGCGTAGGGCCGCCTAGGTTCGCCTACTTAGGTGAGCTTAGGCGTCTTGCGGGCCTCCATAGGTTCCCGGAGGCGCCTTCAATATAGGCGGCCTACCTGGGGAGCATTTTTTTTTTTAAACGTGCATCCCGATTGGTTGATTAGACAGCTGTAGGACGCCTACAGCTGCCTAAAATCGGGACAGCACTTTTCAGAATCAGGGTCTTAGTGCTGAAAATTAGAAATAACTGGTTATTCTCCCAACCCAATTCCCCCGGAGTTTGTGCAGCATAGTAACATAGTTAATGATGGCAGATAAAGACCTGAACTGTCCACCCAGACTGCCCATTAGTTATACCCATTACAAATACATGATTAAATTAACTTGTCTCTTCTTTGATATTTCTGGGTCAAAGACGATAAAGTCCACCTGGCATTATCTTAGGTTCCAAATGCTGAAGTTGCCGTCCAAGCTCACTCCAGCCTATCTAACCATCCTGTCTGCAGGATATCTACCATAAAGTCTGGCCAGCTTAATATAATTGTCTAATGAAAATAGGTGGCTATATTTAGCCACTTACGGCTGGTACATTTTCAAAGCCTTGATTTAACTGCCTGTCTCTGTAGTGAAGTGATTGGTAAGGATCAGAACTGCTTTAATTTCCGATATTCATGGGCACAGCTAAGCAAAAGGAACATCTGAAAGCTTAAACACCGGCATGCCTTCAGGAAATAAATAGCAATCAGTGGAGAAGAAATGAGAGAGTGGGAGGCACTGTGATGGAGATAGCAGCATAGGCTAACAGCTCTCGGGAACCCACAATCGATAACAATTATAAAGTCTTGAAAATAATATAAACTAATGCAATCTGACAACACGGCGATGCAGAAATCTGGCTAAAACGATTTAACTTACTCTGTGAAGAGAGGAAATAAGAAAATCAAACAAGATCTCCTGACTCCATTTGAGATGTTCTCACCTAGAGAAATCAACAAGCTGCTCGACCCAGTGATGACAGAGCTTGCTACAATAAAATCCATCCTTCAAGATAATGCTCAAAATATAATTGCTTTACAAACTGAAGAGTGTGGCGCAGTGATTAGAGCTACTGCCTCAGCACTTGAGGTTGTGTGGGTTCAAACCCTGTGCTGTTCCTTGTGACCCTGGACAAGTCACTTAATCCCCCATTGCCCCAGGTACATTAGATAGAGTATGAGCCCACTGGGATAGAAAGGGAAAAATGCTTGAGTACCTGAATAAATTCATGTAAACTGTTCTGACTTCCCCTGGGAGAACAGTATAAAAAACTGAATGAATGAAATCTTGAACTTATTGCAGATGAAAACTTTCAATGAATGATTATTACATGCAGAAAACCATTTATCACACACAACCTGTCCCATTTAAAAAAAGCCCTCACCCCCTCCCGCGCCATACTCTCCCACACTGTACCGGCACCCTGAGCCACCGTCCATCCCCCCCGATCTGCGGCAAAATAGCAGGAGGGATGCCCACTCCCTCCTGCCATTGAAGGAACTCTCTCATCCCCTCCGCCTCCCAAAAAAGGCAGGAGGGATGCCCGCTCCCTCCTGCCATGAAGGTGCCCACTCCCTTCTGTGCCACTGAAAAAAAAACCAACCCCAAACAGGCAGAACTGTTGGTGACATAGTTACCGATAGGTCTAGAGCAATTGGGTTTTAGGATCGGTAAAACCCGAGCCAAGCAATGTTCGTGTATCAATTGCTTGGCTATTTTGCATGGGGTTTTACTAATTTGCATGGGTTGGATTGGATCGTAAAACACACGGTGGGCAGTTTTGTGCATCGGGGAATCCAATCCGATCGATTGCTAAACTGGTCAAACCGGTTTAGCGACAATCGGGACACGATCGGTAAGTTTTGAGTATTCCCCAGATAGTCCCTTAACATACCTTGTCTTATATATAGTAGTAATAGAACATTTGATTCAATCCATTTCCATTTTAATTGTATACTGTTCTGAAAAACCTCAATAAAATATTTTGAACTGAGGAAAAAAAAGGAAGTGAGAAAGAATGGTGGAGGAATGGGGGGTTGGTGGGGGGCTTTTGGCATTCCCTCTGCTGTTTCAATGAGGCAGAAATTCCAAATAAAGGCCCGAAGCGCTAAATGCTCTGACACTCATAGGAATGTTATGATTGTTGGAGCATTTAGTGCTCCAGGCTATGGTAGAAACCTCTACCGTGATTTTGTAAAAGGGGTGGGGGGTGGGGAAGATAATTGAATAGAGATTACAAAGATCTTTTTACTTGGTCTTGTCTTGGCTGTCAATCATAATTCATAAATGCATGTCTGTTGACTAATAGGCAGCAAAGTAAAACTCTAAATTTCTTGTAGATGGCAAACGTGTCATGGAAGGATTTTCTTTATTTCTATTTTGGTGCATTTAGTTTAAGTGTGTTGATGTTAAGCCTGGTAGTTATGGATTCTAAACAGGTATACTGTCTGGATATGCCGTATAATCTTATTGCCTCACATCTGTTTCACAATAGATCTATACATCACCTGCATACATAAGGTAGTTGAAGCTGTTGTCTCTCAGTAGAGAAACTTGCTGATCGAATACACGTATTTAACAAAATGGGAAAAGACACAGAGCACTGAAACACTATCCATTCCAATTCTCAAGTATAAGAAAACTTACCTGCAGTTATCACTTTTGCTTTCTATCCCTGAGAAAAGATTTAGAGTAGCTCAAAGTTCATCCTTGACTTTCTCTGCCCTGTAAATGGCTTATCAGACTAGAATATTCAACTCTGTCAAAGGCTCATAACCAAGATCTATCAGTTAGAGTTTCTAGGCAAAGAGGAGCATTTTCGAAAAAACCCCCCAAAAAACCCCAACAAACAAAAAAACCCCATCTAAGTCCAACTTGAACATTTCCAGCTGGACGTCCAAAGCTGAAAGAACAGAAATGGCCATTTTTGAATGGCAAACTGCTGGACGTCCAAATATATTTATATCAATTTTTGAAAAATCAACTTAGATGTCTTGGCCACTGAGACATCTTAACTTTATACCCCATTTTTAAAGAGAAAAACATCCATGTTGAAAACATCCAAATGCAGACCATTTGCACATGGGAAGGGCCAGCATAGTAATGGACTGGCCACATAAACATCCCAAGAGAGCATTGGAACACCTCAGAGGGCACTGCTGTGAACTTCACATAAAGGGTTCCAGATGTATATCTCACCATAACCCCCTTATAATTTATGGGGAGCCCAATTCCCCCAAACCTACTATACCCACCTATGTACCAACCCAATAGCACATATGGCTCAGGTGGCACCTATATGACAGTATAGTAGAGTTTGGGTGGGCTCACACATTCTACCATAAATGTAGTTGTTAGAGTGGCTTATGGGCCTAAGTCTCCTCTCTGTGGTTCACTAGCCCACCCATCAAGCTACTTAAGACATCTATGTATGCAGCTCTTCTAGGCTTTCCCATACCAGATGCTGCTGTTTTAGAGACAAGTATGCACCTTTCTTGTTCTCATTTTTGTGTGGTGGAAGGGGGTCAGTGAGCACTGGGGGAGTGTGAGGGTGTCTTACCTTGATGCAAGCAGTGGTTGTCTGGTCAGTTTGAGCACCTTTGTGGCACTTAGATCCAACAGGTCTAATTCCAAACATACACGTTCCGTCCAGAATGTCTTGCAAAATGTTTGATTATCGCTGCAAAATCTCCAAGTCTAACTTGCACATAGGTACGTCCAAAGTCCACCCAAAACACGCCTCCACCACACCCATCCCGTGCTCTGGACGCACAGAGGCTGGGACATCTCACTAGATGTCCGAAAGGCAGTTTTGATTATCAGCATTTGAAAATCCTGGCAATTAGGACGTCCAAGGGCTGATTTAGAATGCTTTTTGAACATCTGTGTTTTTTTTATTATGAGCCCGAGATTGTTGAAGATGCGCGGTGTGGGCGATTCGAAACTTCGGGTTTCTTCAAGCAAGTCTGCTTGTGAGGCATCCGCATCCGGGCTCCGTCGATGACGTCACACAAATGTGAGAATACCTGCCTGCTTGTCCTGGGATAATGTGAATTTTCGAGAGTCTAGTCCTTAGTGGGAATGTTCATCTGCTAAAAGGGAAAGAGCCATTTAAGCCTAAACTACACAGAGTGGACACTGAACTTACATATATGTTCGGCATAACTCTCTATACCAGTGTCTTCACTAATTCTTAAGTTGGGCCTCTTTGTGTTCCATGCTTCTGCATGGAAACTGACCTAGAAGTAGGCTGAACAGGTTTTTATCCTCTAGAGTTTGGATCAGCCAATCTGAAACATCATCTTCAATCTATTTGCCCAAAAAGAGCAGATTGATCGATGGCTTCAACTCCCACTTTGGTGGTATTGGAGTTTGGTTTCTTTAATAAAGGCCAGGTGATATTCTCCTTCAATTTCTCTGCAAAACTTATTCTTCTTATTCTTTAAGAGAGGCATTCACAGTGATATTCTGTGACTAAACCAGAGTTTCTTTGCATTGTTTAATCACCCATGCAAAGATTGGGTTTGTACGATTGCCAGACGGTTTGGAAAAATCTATAATAGTTTCATCTCTCTCAGAGAAAGTAAATCAAAAGATATTATATGAAAATCCTTTACATCACTTACATGATTATCTAGGAGAGAACACTAGTCAAAAGGCTTTTTATTCCTAAATTAACATCAAGAACAAAGCAGACATAATGATATAAATCAACCATAAAAACTGATTGAAAAATTCAGCAAAAAGTTTAAACTATATCCTGAATTAAAAAGTGCAGTCAGCTGAAGGTCTTTTAGATTCCTATGTAAACCTTTTCTCACCTTGATAAGCCTTAGTTGGGTTACTTTAGTCAGCAGGTCCAGGTCAGGACCAGTATGCTCTAGGAGTCACTGGCACACAACAATCCACACACTCTACAATTCCCTGGCACATAATAATTCAGTCCAAGCCACAATTGGGGTTCTGAACCAAATGGTTTACTAAAATTCTCCACTCTTTAGAGAATCCTACTGTATTTAATTATTTTACTACCATAACCTCTCTGAGTTGATTCTTCCCCAGATTAGAGATCCTCCTTAAGTCTCTTTCTAGTCAGTGCAATAGGTGTGTCATTCTGGACAAGCGGGTAATTTCCCTGTAGCCATGAGCCTTGAAGAAGGAATCCACACTGGATTTTTTTTCTGTATCCCTCCTACTTCACAGAGGGCTCTGCTGCCACCTACAATTTGTTTGTTTTTTCTTCTGCAAGCCAGTGTTCCAGTCTACGGGTTCCAGGAAGCAGGACCGGATTGTGAAGAATCTGGATGTGAGAAGAGTGCTTCTTCAATATCTAGAAGTCACCAATGAGTTTAGGCTCTGTGACCATCTTTTTGTGTTGACCAATCTAGCTAGATGAAGTGTGCCAGCTTCCAAAGCCACAATTTTGTCAGCATACATTGTGTATGGGAAACAGTCCCCTGTTTCCATTAAGGCGCATTCTACCAGAAGTGTGGCTTTGTCGTGGGCCAAAGCTAGGGCAGTCTCCCCTGTGGAGATTTGTATTTATTCAATTTTCTATATTGTTCTCCCAGGAGAGCTCAGAATGGTTTACATGAATTTATTCAGGTACTCAAGCATTTTTCCCTGTCCCAGCAGACTCACAATCTAACTAATGCGCCTGGGGTAATGGGGGGATTAAGTGACTTGCCCAAGGTCACAAGGAGCAACACGGGTTTGAACCCACAACCTCAGGGCGCTGTGACTGTAGCTTTAACCACTGCACCACACTCTCCCCCAGCAGCTACTTTTACAGAGTAGGTGTGGTGGCAAGTGAAGACTCTGCCTTTGGGTCCTCAGTACTATGTGTTGGCGCAATCATCCTACCCTAGGTTTCTGAGATTGCTTTTGTACATCCTGCTTGTCTAGAATAATACACCTATTGCACTAGAAAAAGAGATTAGGTTCTTACCTTACTAATATCTTTTCTAGTAGATAGGTGTGTCATTCTAGACATTTCTTTCCTGCACCTGCCTACTATCTCACTTGGAGTGTTCTTCTTCAAGTCTGTAAACTTGGATGCCAGCCATGCCTTAAAGCCATGAGTAGCATATTTGTTTTCATATTTGATTGTTGTTGGTCTTATGTTCTTTGTTATATTTAGATCAATCAAAATGAAAACCCAGAACACTATAATAGTTCTTCAAGTGAGCACTGAGGGAGATACAGAATCCACTCAAACAATTATATCACTATAAAATATAATTTAGTGATTTGGAAGTCCTCAGTGTAAGTTGCATAAGTCAGAAAAATGCAAGACGTTCAATACTTATTTCATGCAAGAGCACAAGGCTCAATGCAGCACACCATCACAGGATCTTCCTAGGTGCATAATAATAATAATAATGTAGAGTGTAAACCCACTCAAATAATAATATAAACAAGTAGATAATGGAATGAGTGGAGACCAATCTCAAAAGCGCTACAACATTGCACAACCCGCTAGGAGTACAAAAATGAAAAACTTATCTTGTGCTGGAAAATGTTGCCATAAGTGAATTTGCAGCTCCCAGTTCTACTGAGCTCGGTTTCGGGACCATCCCTTCATCAGGAACCTCCAAATTACTGCTTGAACAATAACTCTCAGTTTTAAAGTAAAATTTTCAGCAGAGCAAAATTTGCTGAGCTGGGCAGTGTCTGAAAGGTGGGAAACTTGAACTGCCAGTTTTCAAAAGACCTACTTGTGACATCATGAAAACAAAAACAAACTTTATTGCTGTTGAAAAGGCTGACACAGGATTCAGATGATAGTATTCCACTCAATGCTCTCATTGGGGCTACTGAATTTAGCTCAAAAATTGTTCCCGCAATTGGATATGTTTCTTTCTTCCCCCCAAATTATCAGGAATCCATTCCAAAACAAACTGTCTCAGTTGTTCAAACGTATGTTGGAACCTGAGACAATGGGGCACCATGGGAGCTGTATGCAGTCTGCTCTAATGCTTTATTGATCTGGTTTTTATTTTCCTAATGGTGTGGCCCACATATATCAGACAACAGGGACAGATGATTATATACACCACCCAAGAAGAACCACATGAGGTTCTGTGTCTCAATTTGTATTCCTTTTTAGTCAAAGCGTGACTCCATGCCGTGCAAGTTAGAGAAGTGGCACACATGCCACAACCCCCACAAGGAGCATGCCCAAAGGCATTGTCCTGAATGAGCTCTGAAACTTTTTTTGTTAGATAACATGTTGCCCGAATTTTTAGTTCTTTTATAAGCAATACAGGTACTTCATGGGTGGTGAGAACCTTTCAGTGTTAGTGTATGATGTTAGCCACCTTTGCTGTCTTGTCTGAATGAGTGAGTACACAAACTTGTTTATCCATAGGACCCTTAATTTGGGGCTGAAGAAGCAAATCAGGATTAGCATGTAAAGCCCATAAATAGGCCTGACGTATAGTCCATTCAGGGTAATTCCTACTGCAGAATCTAGCTTTTAAAGCCTTTGCTTGTTTTTAAAAATCTTTTACAGAAGAGCAAATCCTGCATATTCTAGAGGAATACCGTATACAGAAATTACTAATTCAGTACCCATTTTAGTAACTCTAGTATCCAAAAAGGTCACCGATTCCGCACTCCATGATATGAAAAACTTCAGATTAACATCTAATGCATTTATCCAAGTCACAAACTGAGTTAGGGTAGATTCAGTATGAGTCCAAATGAAAAATAAATCATCTATGAACCTCACCCAAAAACAAAAATATTGAAACCAATGCGAACCATAAAGGTGTTTTTCCTCAAAAGATGTAACATAGAGGCTGGCCACACTGGAGGCCATGGCAGAACCCATGGCTACCCCGTGTATTTGCAGATAGTACATGTCATTATGAGTGAAAATTTTTTTTTTTTTTTTTTAAGAACCATGATGAAAGAGCCATTAGAAAGTCCACTGTGATCCTATGTACATCACAAGCCTTCTCCAAAGCTTATTGGGTAACTTGCAGGACGGCCTGTTGAAGAATATTACTATATAGGGCTTCCAGGCACATGGTGGCCAAAATATCTGATGATTGAACCCCCTGTGTCTCTTTGAGTAAACCCAAAAAATGGCTGGTATCCCGTACATAACATCTTGCTGTGGAAACTATAGGTTTTAAAAAGAAATCCACAAACTTGGCAGGGGTTCTAAAACAGTGCCCCAAAGGGACACACAATGACTTGTGAATCTTTGGTACTGTATAAAAACACGGGTTAAAAATCTGGCTTCACTTTTGGTAATGATTTTCTGCTCCAACACCATTTTGACCTGTACCTCGATCAAATTGATCAAAACCAGAGTAGGATCACAAGTCAAGATCTGATACCAATCCGTTCTTTGAAGATGTTGATTAGCCTGATTCTTGCATTGGACCACGCTTTGGACAGCTACCGCTCCACCTTTGTCAGCTGACCTAATTATCAAATTAGGGTCAGACTGCAAAGACCTCAGTGCACTCAACTGAGACTGGGTAAGGTTCATATAGCTCTTATGTTTGACAGAAAACAATGTCTCAACATCACATACTACCAAATCTTGAAACATCTTTATGTTAGAATCCAGAGGACCCAGGGGGACGACGACCCACTTAGAAGGAGCTCTGAAAATAGACCCATCATCAATAGTGTCTTTTTCAGCAAAAAATAACTTGAAAGTTCCTAACCACCCGAGCAATATTATGCATGATAGAAAATCTGTCACTTTTAAAGGTAGGCACACAGGAAAGACCTTTGTTAAGGAACTCAAGTTGACCCTGGGACAAATTTTGTCCTGAAATATTGACAACTAATGATTCTTCTGAGTCTGGGACCATTGATGGTTGGTGTGATTGCAGTGTTTGAGTTGTCTGAGGGTAACTGTAATACAGGTGTCTGCCTGCTCGATTTCAATGATGTCCCCCTCTTGTGCCTCTTCCTAAAAAAACAAGTGAATAAGAGTGGGTTGAAGACCCCCAGATTCACTACCGGAACTTGTACTATCAGTTGAAAAATGTACCCCTTGTTGGTTAGTATCGGGTGATTTCTGCATCCATTTATAAATGAATCCATTGGTGTAATCTTGCTTGTTTGTTATATTTAAAGCAGAAAAGACTTGTTCATTTGAGAAGTTTCTCCATACTAGGGGCTCCTTTTACAAAGCCGTGCAAGAGCCTTAACGCATGGACTAGCGCGGCGCTAAATTGCCATGTGCGCTAGCCAATACCGCCTCCTTCTGAGCAGGTGGTAGATTTCCGGCTAGAGTGCGCTATAGCGCGTGCTAATCCAGTGTGTGCAATAAAACCGCTAGCGCGGCTTTGTAAAAGGAGCCCTAGGTTTCAGAAGGGCTATCACATGGTTTCAGAAGGGCTATCACATGGTTGTGGACTAACTATAGGTGGCAGCAGAGCCCTCTGTGAACTAGGGTTCCTTTTGCAAGGTTACCCGCTTGTCCAGAATGGTAAAAACTTAATCTCTTTTTATCTTTTTAGATCCTAGAGATGATGGCTTGTCTACTCCTGCTTTTCAGGACAAGGATTTTGTTACTTCTTTATTTTCTCCAACTGTTTAACTCCCTTATTCTCATTCTCAGGAGAAGCAGCTCAAAAGATCGTTGCACTCAGAAAATTCTGCTCTGTTAAAGGCCAATGTTAATTCGAAATATGTAGAAATTAGTGCAATGACCTTTTGTTGTGCTGGGGTAAAATTATGGAATTCGCTGGTAGGGCAGTTAAGCAAATGTGCTGACAGAGGAACTTTTAGAAAACTCCTCAAAACACAATTGTTCGTTAATGCTTTTTTATAGGGTCTGACTTGTCCTGATTGAAGATTAACTGTGAATTTAAATTCTGATGTTTTGTTTCTCTTTTCTACTGTTTTCAAGTACAGTCAAACCTCGGTTTACGAGTGCACCGGTTTGCGAGCAAAACATTCACAAAATCTGCGCCTCGGAAACTGAGCTTGACTCGATTTACGAGCGCCACCACTCCCGTGATCCGGCATCCCCCCCCGCTCGTGTGGCCCCCCCGCCGTGATCTGGCATCCCCAACCCACTCAAACATATTCACTTGCCCCCATCTGGCACCGGCACCAGCACCAATGCACAGGACATGCCAGTGCTGGAAGATCTTCCCTCTTCCTTGTGCTGGGCCTTGAGCATCTGCACATGCTCAAGGCCTTCTAGTTCTCGCTCTCTGTGAGCGGGGGGTGGGGGGGATGCCGGATTGCGGGGGGGGGGGTGTGTGGAGCAGCACCGGTGGCCTTGGGGGGGGAGGGGGGTGTTAAGGTAGAGCAGCGCCGGTGGCCACAGGAAGGGGAGGAGGAGGTGGAACGAATCAAGCTTTGCTATACGAGTAAATTGGTTTAAGTTTAAGTTTTATTAGAATTTTATATACCGCCTATCAAGGTTATCTAAGCGGTTTTACAATCAGGTACTCAAGCATTTTCCCTATCTGTCCTGGTGGGCTCACAATCTATCTAACATACCTGGGGCTATGGAGGATTAAGTGACTTGCCCAGGATCACAAGGAGCAGCGTGGGGTTTGAACCCACAACCCCAGGGTGCTGAGGCTGTAGATTCAACCACTGCGCCACACACTCCTCCGAATTATGCTCGTAAACCAAGGTTCCACTGTATTATGTACTTGGATATATTGGAAACCGCCTAGGAATTAGACAGTATAGAAATTTTAAAAATAAATAAATAAATAAATATGATATACATGGGTACCCCTAAATGCCAACGTATGCTGGCACCCAGAAGGCATTAGATAGAATGTTATCATTCCAGGCAGCTAGGCTGAACACATGGCTTGGAAAGCCCATACTTGAGGCCACTACATACGCAGACTTTAGAAAATCCCTGAAAACTCGACTGTTTAACAAATTCTAAATTCCCATACCCAACTCTTCCTCGCCATGACCCTTCCACCTCACCCCCTAATTCCAAGGCCCGAAACTAATTATACTTTCCACCTTGAATCTCATGTACTGACATAATGTATCTTTATTGTAACCCATGTACTGACTAAATGTATCTTTATTGTAACCCATGTACTGACAAAACATATCTTTATTGTAACCCATGTACTGACTAAATGTATCTTTATGGTAACCCACCTGTATCCCTTACACTGACAAAATGGATCTTTAATGTAAACCACTTGCATCCCATGTACTGACAAAATATATCTTTAATGTAACCCACTTGTATCCCATGTACTGACAAAATATATCTTTACTGTAACCCACTTGTATCCCATGTACTGACAAAATGAATCTTTAATGTAAACCACTTGCATCCCATGAACTGACAAAATATATCTTTAATGTAACCCACTTGTATCCCATGTACTGACAAAATATATCTTTACTGTAACCCACTTGCATCCCATGTACTGACTAAATGTATCTTTATTGTAAACCGCTTCGAACTTCACGGTATAGCGGTATATAAGAAATAAGTTATTATTATTATTATTATAGAATATATGTTTAGTGCATTGAAATTTGATACCTAACATTTGGAAATCTTTATAGAACTGCCCTCAAATTTGCACAGTAATGCATTCTGACTCCCACAGTTGATATATTTCTAGCTTCTCTTGTTTTAAAAAGTGAGGAATGATAGTTGCTGTTCCCTCTTCCTCTCCCAGAGCAGTGATGCTGAGTCATTAGTTTGTAACCTGAAGGATACTTCTGAGACAGCATGACCTGATCTATATCAGAAAGCAAAGTAACCTAATTTATTGACACTGATTTCACCGAAGGAGCATTGGACAGTTTCTCTTTCCAAATGGATTGATATATCATGCTGATGATTCATCCTTAAGCAATTGATAGTGCTTAAGATTGCTGGTCTTTGCACCTTTCTAGGGGGCTCAGGGTCTATTAGGAGCATAATTTCCCTTACCAGTACTTACTGTATCTCCTGAAGGAGATTTTGATGAAAAAGAAAGAGGTATGTAGGAGCTGAGCCAATACATTTCAAGATTGATTACAATGAAATAAAATGAATCATGCATCTATAAGATGTACAGGACTAATCACTGACAACAGAAAAAGTCAGGATCAAAAACTGTCAAAGCACTGAAAACACCTTAAGAATCATGTGTCACTGGAGTTCCCAACCTTTTTTGGTCTGGGGCACTGTTCCCTTTAAGCTGTGCGCTCTTGCGCGCGCACACAACTTGCCGAACCCGCGCACACAAATTAAAATAGCGCACACAAAAAAATACATTTTTGCCTAAAATTATTTATTGAAATGAGACTTTATGTTACATAAAGTGTAACTAAAATTACATTGTGTTTTCGTTAATTCAGACTAAACTCAAAAACCTGCCCATAAATGCCCATAACTGAACTCCGGGCCCTCTGGCAATCATTTTTATAGTGCACACAAATTTAGTTTTTCTTTAAAATGCGCACAGAGGAAATTTTTTGCCTATGAAAAATTAGAGGGAACATTGGTTTGGGGACTCTTTTTCAAGTTTATTTTAATCTTGATATACCTTCCATCTAATGTCTGAGTGGTGTACAATTAAAAAACAAAGGGACCATATGCAATCAATAAGAACATAACAACAAGGAATAAAATAAAGAGAAGAGATTGAGAAGGACACAGTGAGGCAAAATGATAGATAGAGGGAAGGAATTACTGTGACATGATAGGAAAAAAAACAAAACAAGGGGAAATATCATAAGGAAAGAGGGAAGGGGGTTAGAATAGGCAAGTTGATGTTGCAGGCTGTAAAATAACTGTGTTGTGGGTAATTCCACGTCAACTGGTCCAGTTTCAAGGACAATCCTCACTCAACATCTTCTGCGGATGCAAAAATGTGGCTCAAATAAAGGGGCCCCTAACTCTGGACTTAGTTGAGACCATGCCCCCATACTCTGGATATCTTCATTAAAGGTCCCAATCAGTTTCTGAGATGGTCAAGTGGGGACTTGACATGGAATGGCCCTTGTCCTAAAATAACCTACTATATCATATTATATGCATCTTTGAATAGAAAGGCTTTGAAGCTGGATTTGAATTTTACTAGAGAGGTTTGTGCCAAAGATACAACAGGAGGGCATACCATAATGTAGGGGCTGTTACAGAAAATATGGTTTTACGGGTGATATTGCAGGTAATGTGACGAGCAGAGTGTATGATTAGGAGATTTTGTCGGCTAGAACGAAGTGTCTGGAATAAGTAGTTTGTCTATGAACGCTAGAGTGTGGTCTTGCCTAACTTTAAATGTAAGAAGGAGCAAAATCTTGAATATCAGCCAGTGTACAATTGATAACCAATGGGCAAGAATGATGACGGTAGCGATCTTGTGATTCAAGAAGCCTGAGAAGAGCATTTTCAGAAGTTCTGTTGGGAAGACATGTTGAGGATTCTCCATTCAATCCCCAGCAGTCTTGATCCCTTTACAGCCCCTCTTTGTTGATCTCTCTCTCATCCTGCACCAGTCCTAATCCCCTTTAAAGCCTCTCTTTGCTAATCTCTCTCTTATCCCTCCACCAGTCTCTCTCACTATACCTAGCCCATCTCTACCAGTAATGCTCTCCTTCCTTGCTTTCTTATTAAGCTTCCTTTCTCCCTTCAGTTGCCAACTCATAAGCTTTTTACTCCATAGCCTCTCTCCAGCAGATTCTCACTTTCATTGCCTTTTGAACTTCTCCACCATTCTCTCTTCTGCCCATTCCTTCCCAGTAGCCTCACCCTTTTTGTCCAGTTTCTCCATCAGTCTCTCTTCCTTTTAGCCAAAGTCAACAATTTTATTTTATGACCACTAGCCTGAAGCAAAATTTAAAAACACCTATGGAGGTTCCCTATGAAAATTCTGGAACTAGCATTTCAAGTATTTTTAGTATCCTGAGTAGAGTAGAATGGGTACAAGTGGATCGATTTTTCACTCTGTCAAAAATTACAAAGACTAGGGGACACTTGATGAAACTGCAGGGAAATACTTTTAAAACCAATAGGAGGAAATATTTTTTCACACAGAGAATAGTTAAGCTCTGTAACGTGTTGCCAGAGGTCATGGTAAGAGCATATAGCATAGCTGGTTTTAAGAAAGGTTTGGACAAATTCCTGGAGGAAAAGTCCATAGTCTGTTATTGAGACAGACATGGGGGAAGCCACTGTTTGCATTGGATCGGTAGAATGGAATGCTGCTGCTCTTTGGGATTCTAGAATCTTGTTATTCTTTGGGATTCTAGAATCTTGTTACTCTTTGGGATTCCAGAATCTTAGTACTCCTTGGAATTCTGTATGGAATGTTGCTATTCTTTTGGTTTTGGCCAAGCACTAGGGACCTGGATTGGCCACCTTGAGAACAGGCTACTGGGCTTGATGGACCATTTCTGACCAAGTAAGGCTGTTTTATGTTCTTATGTAACACCTACACAATATCTGCCCATAAAAAAAAAGTTGCCCCCCCCCACAGTGAACCCTGGAACAAAAACAGAGGAATGAGGGATGCCCACTTTTTTCTGCTGCTGCAAATCCCCCTGCCAAGCCAAACCGATCCCCACCTGCAAGGACCACCCTCCCCCTACTTTAATAAAACTCAGCAGGAGTGATACCCATTCCCTCCTGCTGTCACGAACCCCTGCTGAACCAACTCTGCCAGGACCCTCCTCCCTCCCCTTCCCCACTCCCCATACTTTACTTTACAAAAAATTGGCAGGAGGGATGCCCACCCCCACCTGAACCACCCTCCATACGTCTTGAAACATCCCCATACCTCTATGTGAAGCAGACAGCATGAGGGATGCCCAGTCCCTCCTGCTCGCAGACTCACCACTCCAAAATGGTGGGTCTTCCTCTTCCCAATGCATCCTGGGTTGCACAGGGAGGGGCCTAATGCTCTGATTGGCTCATATGTCTGACCCCTCCCCGTGCATCCTTTGGGCTATAAACCATGTGGCCGATGTACTGCTTGTGCAAATTCACTTACAACAAAAGTGGTTACTTTACCTAATTTTTCCTGTGAACTCCATGGTAGAGAATGACACGGTGACAAAATTCATCACCGTTCCCGTCACCGCGGATAACCGCGGGAAACCATCTTCATGTCATTCTTTAAGGAGAGAGGGAAGAATCAGAGTATGAATGGCCACAACCACTGACCCACAAGCTTTGCTATGAAGAATGCTGGTGTAGAAGGGTTGAGGTTGAAACAGACACTAGAAAATGACATGGGATTATTTCCCGCGGTTATCCGTGGGGACGGGAACAGTGATGAATTTTGTCACCGTGTCATTCTCTACTCCATGGCACCATAGATTGCTCTACCACAGCATCAGTTTATTTGATCTTTTGCCCGTGTGCTAAAACATATGTTGGATGTAACACCAGAGCCATTTGTAATCGTATTCAGGAACATTTGAGCAGAATTTGGAAGGAAGTAGTGGAGGCACCTCTAGCATTGGAAAGAATGCTCTCACAAATTGCTGGATCTCAAATTTGTAATTTTAGAAACTGTTTCGCTACCATGGGGGGGAGGGGGGGGGGCGATTTGTTTAGAGCCCTCTGGAGACATGAACAGTGGTGGATCTTATGTCTCAATACTATGCACCCTAATGGATTAAACAGGGAGGTGGTACCCCCTAAGTCTAACAAATATTAACTGAATACCTCCGCCTAAGCTCCGCCCAACCTTCCTAGGCTCTGCCCCAGACTCCACCCCCATAATAGTAGTACAGTACTACTTGTAATACAATTTCTTCCATCCATTTGGTGGAGGATGGGCAGGGGAGGGCTTCAATGGCTGGGAGGGTGTAGATGGGCTGGAGTAAGTCTTAACAGAGATTTCGGCAGTTGGAACCCAAGCACCGTACCAGGTAAAGCTTTGGATTCTTGCCCAGAAATAGCTAAGAAGAAAAAATAAAAAAAAAAATAAAAATTTAAATTGAATCAGGTTGGGCTGACTGGATGGACCATTCGGGTCTTTATCTGCCGTCATCTACTATGTTACTATGTTACATTTTTCATATACACACAATATAATCTTATTAATACATAATAAGCATTTTCAACAGCTGTTTAAGGGCTTCTTATTGCGGGACCTTTAAATTTTCAATGATACATGTTTCTAGTGACGTCATCATGACTAGCATCTTAAGCCTTGGTTTGATGCCGGTTTTTTGGGGCATTTTTTTCACTTCTTAAGCTTGGAGTTGATCAAAGGACTAAGGTGCTATTGGAAGTGTCATGTTCTTTTTAAAGAATTAAAAAACTATAGATAAGTGTTTGACTCTCATTTTAAAAATCTAAAAAGAATTTTAACATCTCATAAGCTACTTGAAGCCTTAGTGCTCTTCGTTAAGATGTGCCATGATTAGAATGCAGTATGCACCACTGCTAAAAGTTTTTCACTATATGGCGCCCTGTGAACTTTTTTCTATGAGCACATTTAAATGTTAAAATAGATTGTTGAATTGTGGATAATCACCCGTTTGGGTTTGGGTGCACATTTGTTTTGAGAGAATGTAGCCTTCAGCCCTGACCTATTGATTGGTTTGAAACAAAAATCCCCTTTCATTTTTTGGAATGGTTTGATTTAAGGCAAGACCAGATAGCAGATTCCAGAGGGCAGGGAGAAGGGAGAAATATGGAGGGTGTCAGAGATCCCAAAAATTGTAGAGTGAGAAGAAGAGCATAGCCTAGAGCAGTGTCTTGCAAACTTTCTGGCCGGTGGCACACTAAATCCAGTGCCCTGGCGAGAAAGCACTTGGAAGTGTGCAGACGTTGACGCTTTCAATGGAAGTGAAATCTGGATGTCTCAATTCCTCCTCCTTTTTCTGGAGCTATATTGTACCCTAGGTAAACCCAAATCGTCTACAATATACTAGTGGATATATAAGCCTATGGAGACTCGTTCCCCCCTCCAATACAGGCTTCCCCTTTAAACCAGTGAGATGTTGAGGAGAAGACTGGATAGGGACCACACAGTATTTTTCTGATTTACCTTTCCTCCAGTAAGTAGTAACATTCATTTTACAGTACTTTGGGAGGTTGGTTGGTATCCTGTTCTGTAACACTTGAAATTCTAATGGGAGTATTTCACAGTATTCTGCATTCTGAATGTTTTCCCAGCTTTAGTGCATCCATGATCACACCACAGAAAGTTACTGCATATTTATTTCTTAGATTTCTGACACAAAAATATTCCATAAGCTATTTTCATAACTCTTTCATGTAGTCTGATGAATTCAGTGAGAATGTGTCACACTGACTGTCTACCACCTTTCTATCTACCGATCTGTTGTGAATATTTTTATTTCCTGCTGCATCGCTTGATATTTTGGTTGACCTAATGTTAGAGTATTTTCCATAAAAGCCCACCTGGTGAATCACTGTATGTCTCAGAAGTTGGTTACCTATACTGTATATTGGAGGGTGCTCTAAAAATATTGTCATTCAAGCCCAAATGCAATATTAGAGAACAGTTCTATGCGTGTAAATTATATTATATGTAACACATATGCAGAAGCAGTAGATCATTACTTTTTGTCTATTGATGTTTTTATGTATTTTATTTTCTATGCATGATTGTTACCCAGCAAGAATGGTAAGTTGTGCATTTTTGAAGTCTTTAAATATATGCATAATTAAAAGTTTATAAAATTACTTCCTAAGGGGCCTTTTTACTAAGCTGCAGTAAAACGTGGCCTTAACGTGTGTCATTCCCATATGCTAAGGTCTTTTTACCACATGGGTAAAATGACTGATTTTTCAATTCCCAGCATTAATGGTCACATGCTAGTTTCCCCATTAGCACAATAGCATTAGCTATTAGGGCATAAGTACTTACTAGAGAATGACACAGTGGTTGTTACCCGCGGCTAGCCGTGGGTAACCTGCCAAAATGGTGACCAAAAAAAAAGGTCACTGCGAGTTCGGGGACAAGGCCATTCATCGCCCCGTGGAGCGGTGAATGGTAGCACAGGGCGGTGAACAAGTAGTGAACGTGCGGTGAACGGATGTTTGATCCGGCAGCCCACTCTCTCCCGCCAGCCATCCATGCATCTCCCTCCCTCCTTTTCCCTTACCTTTTCTTCTTAAAACTGGCGATTTCTATAAGGCTATGAGCTGTATTACAGTCGGAGCCTTGAAGTCATGTCACGTTGCCTGCTGGAAAAAGTCTCCTCTGACGCAACTTCCTGTTTCCGGTTGCATCGGAGGAGACTTTTCTAGCAGGCAACCCGACACGACTTCAAGGCTCCGGCTGTAATACAGCTCATAGCCTTATAGAAATCGCCAGTTTCAAGAAGAAAAGGTAAGGGAAAAGGAGGGGGGGAGGGAAATGCACGGCTGGCTGGCGGGAGGGAGCTGCTGGACTGCGTGAAGGGTGCTGGTGGTGGGGGGATGGAGAGGAAAAGACATTGAAGACGGGGCCGGGGCCGGGGCGGTGAAAGAGACAGCGGGGACGGTGACAGGGTGGTGAAGGGGACGGCAGAGACAGGGACGGGGCGGTGCAGAGGAAGGTGGTCCGGGGATGGAACGGTGACGGGGACAGAATTTTTCCCCGTGTCATTCTCTAGTACTTACTTTACTGAAAACCCACCTTTTTGATATAGCCTTCAATCCTTAACCCTATTCCTCTGCCCTCCAACCCAGTCAGCTGATCAACCGTTCCCCTTAACTGTATCCATGACCTGTTTGTCTGTCTTGGCTGTTTAGCTCTTTCAAGCAGTGACTGCTTTCTTCTTCTTTGTGACTCTGTACAGCGCTGCGTATGTCTGGTAACGCTATAGAAACAATAGTAGTAGGTGGTAAGGGTTTGTGCGCTAACCACACACTAATCAGTTAGTGCACGGTGATGCAGCTGTGCTAACCAATTAGCGCAGTACGGGCCTGATTCTTGAACCGTGTGTCCTGATTTTAGGCGTCCTACCGTTGCCTGGCAGCCAATCGGGACACAAGTTTTTAGAAAAAATTCTGTAAGGAAGGTATCTGTTGTGCATCTACGGTGGGGCGTGGGTGTGGTTTCACCCAGAAGTGGGCTTGAGGGTGCTTAAGCATCCCTATGCATCTCTGTAGACACGAGACAGGCGCCTGCAAAATGATGGCCTACATTTATGGCATCTGTCAGGAAAACTAGCCGCAATTCTGTAAAGGACGCCGATGCGTGATTGACTCTTGATTGGCGGCTGCTTTTTGGGCAGCCGCCGAGAACGGCGGCCTTTACAGAATCAGGCCCTACATATCTACTCTCCGCCATTGACCTGCATGTAAATAGCGTGTGCACATGTAAAAATTACTGCAGGATGCCCGAGCGCACCACACAGCAAACACTATTTTGCTAAGGCGAGCATGTGCCAGTGCTTGCTACAGCTTAGTTAAAGGGTCCCTGAGTAATTAAATTTGCTTAATTGACATTCTTAAAATTACTTTTCACTAGCACAATCTGCACAGTACCTTCTTGGGGAGCTCGTTCTCTCAAGTAGGGTTACCAGAGGTTCAGCGCTAGGCAGTGCTTGGATACTTGCACTTAATATCCAGATATGACGCAGCTTATCCAGGTGCTAGTAATATTCAGATAAAATTAAGACAGTCACTTTGCTGCCAAGCAGGGATTGTCTCATGCATGGTTAATGTAACGTACAGCGCTGTGTTCATCTGCAGTACTATAGAAACCAAGTACTGTAACTCCCAGCTCTGCCCAGCCTTAAGACAGTCTGCCCAGATTTTCTGCTGCACTGCCCAGGTAAGTACCACTGAAAATTCGAGCACAGTTTATATTTTATCATTTCTAACCCTCCCTTATCTAGAGCCGAGAACAACAAGCATGCATATTAAAAATATAACATGCTGAAACAACACATTTCAGACATACTTTAAACAAATACCGGTACTCCAGCGTGCTGCCTTGCAGTAGTAGTCCAGTGCAGTTTCCAAAAACAAACATCAGTCAATTCTGAGCAAAAGCCTCATGCAGCAAATAACACCAAAGTTGTTTCTTGAACATCGATAATTTTGCTTTTCTAAATCCACAGGTAATTAGTTCCGCTCATAAGAACCAGCTACTGAAAAGGCGCTGAATCGTGTTTTTAGTCTCCAGTGGTGATACTGAAGGACCACTGTTCCTGATCGTAACACACGTTTCAACACTTCTAGTTTGATCTCAAATAATGTGCAGTGTCCTAGTAAAGTCCACGATGTACCAGCACCAATAATTTGAAACGAATGTGAAATGCAATAGGTAGCCATTTCAGCTGTATGTAATATGGTATCACATTCAGATTGAATTCTCAAGCAAAGTCTTGGGTGACATTATAGACTCTACATTTTCATTTAATGACCATCTTAACTCTGGTAAAAAAAAAATTTTTTTTTTAATCTCCACATGTTAAGAAAAGTGAGATCCTGTTTCCACCAACAACATTTTGCTGTCCTTGTATAATCAATCATTCTTTCTAGGCTGGACTATTTTAACTCCATCTATCTAAGTGTAACTAAGAAAAGTCTTCAAAAACTTCAGCAGATCGAGAATACTGCGGCAAGGCTGATCTTCGCAAAAAGCAAATTTGATCATGTCTCTCCGCTTCTATCAAAACTTCACTGGCTTCCAGTGATTTCTAGGGTTCACTTTAGATGTGCCTGCCTAACATTCAAGATCTTGCAAAGCACTCTTCCTCCTCTAATTCCACTATCTTGGAATTCTGCGAGACCTGATGCTACCAGATCCATCCAAAACTTAAACTATCTTTCCCCTCGTTAAAAGGCGTTATCTGTGCTGGGAAAGTAGGGAAATCTCTGAGCTTTGGAATAACCTTCCTACCCAGCTGCGGAATCTGGGCTCCTTCCAATTATTCCAAAAACATCTGAAAACTTGGCTATTCTCAAAAATGTAAATTTCACTGCTCTCTTTATAATCACCAATTCTTTTTATGTTTGTTTTTCATTATTTTAAAGTTCCTGTAAACCGTGCCGAGCTCTATCTTTATAGAGAGGATGCGGGTTATAAGCTTAAGGTGTAGTTTAGTTTTAGTTTAGTTTAGTTCATCAACCCATACAGCAAATGAATTACCGAGTTCTGCACAACCTGCAAAGATTGTAGAACAGAAGAGGCCAAGTATGACCTGATGAGCAGAACTTATCTAGGTTGGAGCTTACCAGGTCTGGGATCTTGCCAGTTAGCTTTGACCTGGATTGGCCACTGGAAGCAGATAGTGGGCTTGATGAATCTTCGGTATGTCCTAGTATGGCTGTTGTCATGTTTTTATTATAATACCTTTTGTTGCTTATATGAACTTACCTTGTGCACTTTCCTTGTTCCTCTTGCCTCATATATGCTTGGTTTTCCTCTTGTGACTTTAACTCGCATGTTCTGTTGAGGTTTGCCTAATTCGTTGTTATGTACTGTAAGCAGTGGCGTAGTAAGGAGAGGGTGGGGTGATGGATTGCCCCTTTGTTATATTGGTAGGGGTGCTAGCACCTATGCCACCTCCCAATCCCACCCCCTGGGTGCCTCTTTAAATCTTCTCCAGCATGAGCAACTTCTCAGGCCTTCTGCTTGTGCCAGCCTGGCTCCTCTGTAAAATCACTTCTGGGTCACGGGGCCAGGAAGTGACATCAGAGGGAAAGCCAACGCTGGTGCGAGCATCAGACAGGAGAAGCTGCTCACACTGGCAATGATTTAAAGAGATACGGGGGAAGGGAGCTCATGAGTGTGGCATGGGGAGTGGGGAAGGACTGTTGAGGGGAGGGGTTGCAGGGGGGGTGCAATTGCCCTGGGCGCCTCCAAACCTTTCTACGCCACTGACTGTACTAAGAAGGTACAACTGTCTTTTCTGATTAATCTAGAGTCCACACAAGCTGTGATAAATTTCAAAAGAGTCAGGAACTCCACGACTTGGGATGGTGAGCTCTGGTGTCAAGGCAGAATCATAAGACCTGGCGTTGGACCTACAGGAGCTAGGAATTAAATTATCATTTGACTCAAACTCAGAGGCACCAGGCAAGCTGAAAGAAAACAGGTGTTTGCAGTAGCAGCATCTACCAGGAAGAACAATCTTGGTTAAAGGAGCCAACTTTTTAAAAGGACTAGAGGTACTAAATTTAACACAAATTATTCCTTGTTGAATACAGTGAAGAACTTTGTTCAGTACTGGGAGTACTCAAGCACCCACTGCCCTTAGAGAATTGGCACTCACGTTTTAGTTTAAGCAAATTTTGGATGCTAAGAAACACGGCACATGAGATTTATGAAGCTTTTCTCTGAGCACCATTACTGCCCCAGGGAGGGTTCTGCCCAGTTCAGTGTATGGGGCAGTGAAGGTGAGAAACAAAGAATGGCAGCGACGCTCAAAATCAACTAGAATGGATAGCCAACAATGGACAGAAACTTTAGGAAAGAGGGCTAGGCAGTGAGAGAGAAGGGGTTTTAAAAGGATAAAACATCAAATGGGTAATATTTAAGGTACTGCCTAGTTTTTGGCATCAGTAAAGTAGATAAATGGCAGTATTCTAGTCATTTAATGCACATAAGTTACCAGTTAAGCATGTAAATAACCTCTGAGGGAGATATTCTGTAAACAGCACCAAATCTTAGGCCTACCGGCACCTAAGTTAATCGAGAAATGTTTATTTATTTAAACATTTATACCGTATAAATCCTATATGGTTTACATAACAGTCATAAATATTAGACAGTACATATATGTTCAATACCATGTTCATAACGTCAGAGGGAAATGTCACAATTGAGGGGAAGGAGGAGAGGGCAGAGACTGAAAAGTTGGACTCGTGGAGAGAGAGAGAGAGAGAGATGTTGGCTAGGGGAGGGAAGGAGGACCGGAGGAGAAGAAGCATGCAGGAGGAAGAGAGAAAGAAATATTGGACTGTTGGAAAGGAGGGAGAAATGTTGGACTGGGAGCGATGACAGAAAGAAGGAAAAGAAGGGAGATGGACTGCAGGGGGCAGAAAGGAGGAAGGGAGAGAAAAATATTACATGGGGGGAGGAGAAATGACTAAAGG
Source organism: Geotrypetes seraphini (assembly GCF_902459505.1). Lineage (NCBI taxonomy): Eukaryota > Metazoa > Chordata > Amphibia > Gymnophiona > Dermophiidae > Geotrypetes > Geotrypetes seraphini. The sequence continues at coordinate 344,321,676 of NC_047086.1, read as the reverse complement.
AAGGGAAAGATACCAGATCAGGGAATAGAAGGGAAGAAGGGGAGTCTGGTAGCGCAATAGAAATAATAATAATAGTAGTAGTAGTAGAGAGAGATGCCAGATTATAGAAGGAGAGGAGAGAGATGCTAGACTGGGATAGGGGAAAGGAAGGAGATGTCATACCACTGGAAGGAAAGGAGGGAAGGAAAGAGATGTCAGACTATGGAAATGGTGAGGGAAGGAGAGAGAGAGAGGAAGGGAAGGTAAGATATGGAAAAGTAGATTTTGAGAAGAAAGCAGAAAAATGGAAAACCTGAATGTTAAGTTAATGCCATAGATGGATGCAAGTCAGAAAGTGAAGATGGAGAGAAAAGCAGTCAATGGATAAGAAGGCACTGTAAACACAGTTAAAAGCACAGAAAAATAAAGTCACCACACAATAAAGGTAGGGAAAATGATTTTATTTTCAATATAGTGATTGAAATGTGTCAGTTTTGAGACTTTATATCTGCTGTGTATATTGTGTGTATATGAAAAATGAATGGAAAAAATTGCATTACAATTAGTAAAGGGGACAGGATCTGGGAAAGAGCTTGGGTGGGCCTAGGATGGAGCTTGGGAGGTCTGTGATTGGGGTACTCAGTTGATATTTGTTAGATTTCCCTGCTGGCACGCCCTGCTGGCATTTCAGGGCCTGTCTGGAGGGCCTGTGCCCATGTGTGGATGTTGACGTAATGATGTCACGCATGCGCATGATGTCATCACGGTGATGTCTGCGCACTTCTGGGTGCCTCAAGCCGTGACCACTACCTTTAGTGTGCCCTGGCTCAAGAAAGTTTGAGAGACACTGCTTTAGAGCATATTTTAATGGTCTTGTGTGTTTGGACTGAGTGATTTGACTATAGCGGAATATCAATAGTAGACATAAACATTAAGCGACATTTACAGAATTGGCACTTAGCGCAAATTTTAACAATACCTAACTTTGGATGCCATTTACAGAATTTGGCTCTAAATATGGCATCCTGCTCCCTCCCCCTTGACCATGGTCACAGCCACTGCTAGCTGTAGAGGAGGAGGAGGAGATGGCCTAATATGGAAGGTTTGCTGTATATTTTGTCCTCTTACAGGGTTTGTATTACCTAACAAAGGCCCCCTTTTAACAAGCTGCGTAAAGGCTTTTTTTTTATTGCAGGCCACTGCGGTAGAAACTCCGATTCTCATAGAATTCCTATGAGCCTCAGAGCTTTTACTGCAGAAGCCTGCGATAAAAAATCCCTTATGTGGCTTTATAAGGGGGGGGGGGGCTAAGTGTTTTGCAACGGAGAGATTTATGTGTGTTGTTACTAAGGTGATACATGAATTTGAATATTTGTTGGCTTTCCTAGCTCCTGTGAGATTCCAAAATAGAAAAACCATTGTTGATATGGACAACAAATTTAGTGTGAATTCATCTTCCATTTAACCAAATTTTGAAAAACTCTGTTCAGTACATCAGTCCCAAATTCCTCATGAAGTCAGTGAAGATTAAAATACATTTGTGAGAAAAAAATAAAATTTAATAACTTAGAGGGCCATTTTCGATAGTGTATCCAAGTTTGAGTTTGAACGTTTCCCGCAAGAAGTCCAAAAGTTAGGACGGAAACATTTCCATTTTCTAATCTGCTAGATTTTTGAATCACCTTCTTAGACATCTTGGCCATCAGGACATCCAACGCATAACTTTTTTGGGCATTTGGGACAGGCCTCTCTTAGGGAGAGGAGGAGATAGTGGATGCAGACTGAATGAGCATTTGGCCTTTATCTGTCTTCATGTTTTTATGTAAAAACGTCCACGTTCAAAATGTCTAAATCCAAACCGTTTGGATTTGGGAAGGGCCAGCATAGTAATGAACTGGCCACACAGCCATTCCAGTAGAGCAGTGAGGCATCTAAAAGGGTATTGCTATGAACTTCACATAAGAGTGCCAGAATTACATCTCACTATAATTCCCTTATAATGTATGGTGCGCTCTCCAAAACTCTTCCAAAACCTACTATATCCACATCTACCACCCCAATAGCCCTTACTTAGACACTTTTAAAATAGGTCTAACATTAGACATCTTTTTTTTTGTATATCTTTATTGTTTTCCAAACTATCAACAGTGCATTTACAATATAATAAATCCAGAAAAAACACTTACAACTTTTAATAAACCATAAGCAATCATTTTTACCCCACCCTTCCTCCCATCCAAATACCAACCATAGATTCCACCAAAATCCTCCCCCCAGGAAATTTCTGTAAAAATCAAAGAATCCCCCCTCCCTCTCTCCCACTACTTGGATGTGTAAATTATATATGTGTAAATTATAATCGCTCAGTTATTATTGATAAAGTTAGTCAACAGATTCCATATTAATTGAAATCTCTTAAAATTTCCCCTTTGATCAGCAATCATTTTTTCCATCCTATAACAAAGGCATAGTAAGTACCACCAGAAACTAAAATTCAAGCTATCAAAGTTCTTCCAATTTGATGTGATCATATGATTGGCTATTCCAGTCATGACTCCTAACAATCTATTTTTATTTCTATCTATTGGTGGCTTACGTTCGTAAGTTCTGTCCTGGACATCTTGGAAAAGGTTTGATTATCGCCACAAGATGTTCAAGTCTAAGCATGCCCAAAGCCTGCACATAACGCCTCTAATGCTACCTTGAATTTTGAACGCACAGCGGCTATAAAGCCTAGCAAGATGTCCAGAAATTAGGTTTCGAAAATCATCACTTGGACGTTTTGGCAATTAAGACGTCCAAGTGCCAGTTTATGCCATTTTTTGGATGTCTTTATTTTTTGAAAATGAGCCCCTTAGGTTTCAATAAGAATATAAGTTCTGTTAAGAGTTCTTCATATTTCCCTTCCATCATTTTTAACAATGAAATGATATTCGGGCTCTTTTGTTCAGATGCAGATTTTAGTGTTCTTCAGCGTGTCACGCAAGAACATGGTCTGTCAGGTGTGTCACAACAGAAGAAAGGGTGAGACCCACTGTAAAATATGCACTGATTTTATGGTGCACGCTTTGCTGGTGGGTTTCCACAGGGGCAGAGTGTGGCGAGTCTATAGGTATACGTGTATAGTGTTCTGTCAATTGCAGGTGTACCTGCTAACATCTGTGATTCATAATAACATGTTCAAAGATTGAAACATAGACATAGAAAATTGAGAACATGTAGGTTTGTTATTCTTTTTCATTTAGGGGTCCTTTTATTAAGGCGCACTAACCGATTTAGTGCATGCTAACAATTAGCGTGTGCTAAATGTTAAAGCACCCATTATATTCTATGGGCGCATTAGCATTTAGTGAACGCTAAATCGGTTAGCGTGCCTTAGTAAAAGGACCCCTAAGTACTGAATGTTTTTCACTTTAAGCATAATGGCGCAATGATTATAAACAGAGATATGAGCTAATTGTGGCAGGGCTGATTGCTTTTATGATGGTCCTTTCAAATATGTTTTTTGTTATTTTGATTTACTACTTGCTCGCTCTTAGTTAGGATTATCAGATGATTTTAATATTTATTAACATCTAAGGCATGAGCATTTACACTGCTATACGTGATCATGCTTTAAAATGTACATGGTTTTTGCCATTTGTGCTAGAATTCTATAAAGTAGGTATCTGCTTTTCTTTGATTAATAGGCTTAAAATAAGCACCGTAACCAGCATCTCTAGAAAGTGCCCAGTTTAAGAATTGCCCTCTAACAGTCGGTCAGTGTGTCCCGTGAAACATAGGAAGATGTTTTAAAAGAAATGTTCCAACCACACAAGAAAATATGGGTGGACCAATAGGCTTGTTCTGGAGAATCCTGTTGAAAAAACAATCACCCAAACATAGTTTACAAAAAAATAATGCTGGATTTTACTAAACCGCGGAAGAGCTTCTTACTGTGGGCCAGCAAGGTAAATGCTCCAACTTTCGTAGGAGCGCTTCCGTGGTTTAGTAAAAGGAGCCCTAAATGTTTATTATAACAAAAGAAAAAACATTTAAGGACCTATTGTAGTTCCCCCCCCAAAAAAAAAAAATATATATTTTTTAGAAGGTCTAAAAACTTTAATAGAGATAATTGACGTGGTGCTGTGTTTCAGCGCAATTGCCTGCATCAGGAGTCACACTGTCTGAGCACATCAATACATCAAAGAGAAGATCCAAAGAAGAAACAGTTTCAACTGCAATTCCTTTCTTGTCAAACATACAGAACAATAATCTTGTAAAAAAAAACACCAAACAACAACCTATATAGTTTTGGGATATCTACAATAGGCTCTTAAAGGTCTAGTTTTCATGTTATAATAAATAGTTCTTTTTTGTAAAATATTTTTTGGCAATTGTTTTTACATTAGGATTCTCCACAACAAGCCTGTTGGTCTAGCCCTTCTTTCTTGTATTGTTACAGAAAATGTTCCACCATTGTTTGACACAGGAACTGTGTAACGCCAAGTTGGTACAAGTTCTTGCACACTTATGCACACTTTGGGCCTGATTCTGCCAACACCTATCCCAATGGTAGACAGCACTAGGTGTCCCTCTGTCATATCTCAGCCATTCAGGAAAGATGCCTACATTGTAGGCATGTGTCACGCATCTACGGAGATGCATAGGGACGCTTAAGCATACCCAAGGTGGGGCATGGGCATGGCTTCACCTGGAAGTAGCCTTGGGTGTGCTTAAGAATCTCTACACATCTCTGTAGGCGCGAGACAGACACCTTAAATGTAGGCCAACATTTTGCAGTGATTTAGGCACGATTTTCTTTAGGACGCTGATGCATGATTGACACGCAATTGGCAAGGCAGGATTAATTCGTCGAGGGCCCCTAGGCACACAAGTACACTGGGCCCCTTGCCCACCCCACCCTACCATGCGCCCAGGCGGAAACAGGAAGCTGTGTCAGAGGGAAGCTTAGGGCAAGCAGCACTGCTTGCACAATTATGGTTCCCGTTGCCTTTCTTACCCGAGTTGCTTGTTTGTCTTACTTTCCGTCGATGGGGGGGGGGGGGGGGCGCATTGCCGATCGATGCTGGAGGGGCCCATTGCCGTTTGGAAAAACAATGTTGATGCCCTCTTTCATCGGGCCCCCCTGACCATTTCGGGCCCTAGGCACGTTCCTACTTGGCCTATTGGTTAATCCTGCCCTGGCAATTGGTGGCTGCCTCTTAGGCATCCGCTGAGGTAGGCGTCCTAAAGAGAACAGGCCCTCTGCCTTTATATCCACATACACACTCACCTATGTTACTTCTAAGATATCCTGAGAACAATAAGCCTGAATTATTATGGTATCTGTATCTTCTTATTTTTATATACGATACTTGTGGTTTTTCATAGCGTATCCATAAAGAACAGACCAAGAAGACTGAATGATGTTGATTAATTTGCTAAATTACGAATAAAGTGTTGTGGTTGCTGTGCTAGTTGACTTGTATGCAAAGAAATAGAGGTTATTTGACTTAAGTTAATATTCCTATTTGGCTACCTTTTGAAAGCTCTGCTGCCTTAATCCGTCCAATGAAGATTGAATTTGTGGAAAATATAATGCTGTTTTATGCCATCTATTAGTGCATAAATAATAAATGGCATGTAATGTAAGCACTAAAAAGTGTCTGCTCGAAGCATTACACAAAGACGCATTTTGCTGAGTGAATGCTTGGGTGGGGTTTATTTGTGAGTTGGCTTCATTTCTAGGAGAAAGGCCTAGATGGCTGTTCCACTGCTGCTTAGACTGCAGTGTTTGCTTCAACCTCTCTCTTCTTGGTGGGGTTACCAGATATCTGGATTTCCCCAGATATGTCCTCTTTTTGAGGACATGTCCAGGGGTCTGGGTGGCTTTTCAAAACCCAGCACTTTGTCCGGGTTTTGAAAAGCGTGGAACAAATCACTGTCGGGCAAGAGGGCATCCGCACATGGGCGGATGCCATGCGATGACGTCAGGCACATGATTTAGGTGAAAAAAAAAAAGATATTTGAGCATATCTTTAATGAGCCTTGAACTCAGGGCTAGAAGAGTACCTTTCTCATTCCTTGTTTTCGCATTTTCTTACAATGTCATAAGTTTATTATGTTGTGTCATTTGCCTCTCCTCTTTTTTTAAGTGACTCCTGGACCTTTGTGTTGTCCATTTCATGTGCTCTTCATATACGGATTATGGGTTTTTAAACTACCGGGTTATTCTTATATATCGAATGATGGTATAACAAATACTGGCCAAATAAAAAAAATAATGCAGCTACATTATTCTTGGGCCTTATGCGTTTATCCTTGTATGCGGGTTTAGAAGATGGGGAGGCAGAGGTAGCCCCAGAAAATGGAATGTAGTTGGTTAGGGCACAGCAGGAAAATGACCAAAGCTTATGAGAGATATAGAATCGCAAACTGGGAAATGACAGAGCCTGCTTATGAAGGCGGAGACGTCGGAATGCTGCATGGTTTGGGGGGGGGCCAAGGAGCTCCACCCTAGTACCAGTAGAACCCTACAGTTCAGGCGCAGCCTCTCCTCAGCTCCCGACTCCCCACCCACCTCCTCTTGGCATTGTGATTGTAAGTCTTCAGGCAGCCACTGCGCAGCATCAGCGAGCAGGCCTGCCCCGGAAGTAGAATGAAATGCTCCGGGGCAGTCTTGCTCATTGACGCAGCAGCTGCCCGTAGATTTAAAATTAGAACACCAAGAAGCGGGTGAGAGGGAAGACACCAGGCGAGAACACCAATTTTTGGGGAGGCCATAGCCCCTGTGGTCTCCCCTGTTCCGACGCCTATGTATGAAGGGAAGTCTCACCTGTTGAGGAGTAATGAACCTTGCCAATGAAGAGGAGGTGTGAAAGTGAGGGAGAAAAGAACAGATGGGTGAACCAAGCATGCAGTTGGGTGGGATGGGGGTAGGGGTCATGGAGCTGCCTAGGGATAGGTGAGGGGCAACCTTTTTGAAGTGGAGCAAAACAAAAGGCTGGTCAATAGAAAGTGGGGATCAAAGCAGGCTAAGGGAATGGAGCATGCAGAGATCTATTAAATTACCGTGAAATGTTTACTTTAGTGGTGATTAATAAAGTGATTAAAATAATTTAACAACTTAAACTAGTTGCATACAGGAAGGGAAGAATTAAAAAAATGCAGAGCAAGTAATGGGGATGGAAAGGAACCTAACAAAGAGAAAGGAGGAAGAAGAATGGATGAGATGGCAAGAAGAGAATGTGGTATAGATGGATGGAGAGAGAGAGACTGGTGAGGATTGAGGGGGGTGAAAGTGTTCTGTGGATCACTGATTTTCTTGTACAGTAGTTTAATTAAATATATGATGTCTTTTGGAGTGAGAAGGAGGGAGAAGCTACTGGGATGGAGGGTAATTTGTGTTGAGTTCATGAGTTCAGCATCTTCAATTAATGACCTGTTCAATTAAAAGTGTCACACTTTTCCTGAAAGTGGGAGGTGATAAAGAGAAAAATATAGAAACATGATGGCAGATAAAGGCCCATCCGCAGTAACCATTATCTTTTTCTCTCTCTGAGCTATCCTACATGCCTATCCCAGGCCCTTTTGAATTCAGACAATGTCTCTTTCTCTACCACCTCTTCTGGGAGACTATTCAATGCATCTACCACCCTTTCTGTAAAAAAGTATTTCCTTAGAGTACTCTGGAGCCTAGCACCTCTTAACTTCATCCTATGGCCTCTCATTGAAGAGTTTCCTTTCAAATTAAAGAGACTCGACTCATGCGCATTTACATTACGTAGGTATTTAAATGTGTCTATCAAATCTCCCCTCGCCCGCCTTTCCTCCAAAGTATACAGATTGAGATCTTTAAGTCTGTCCCCATACGCCTTATGATGAAGACCACATACCATTTTAGTAGCCTTCCTTTGGACCGACTCCATCCTTTTTATATCTTCTTGAAGGTGCGGCCTCCAGAATTGTACACAATATTCTAAATGAGGTCTCACCAAAGTCTTATAGGGGCATCAATACCTCCTTTTTCCTACTAGCCATACCTCTCCCTATGCAACCTAGCATCCTTCTAGCTTTCGCCGTCACCTTTTCAACCTGTTTGGCCACCTTACGATCATCACATACAATCACACCCAAGTCCGCTCTTCTGTCATGCACATAAGCTGTTCACTTCCTAATCTGTACCGTTCCCTTGGGTTTTTGAAGCCCAAATGCATGACCTTGCATTTCTTAGCATTAAATTTTAGCTGCCAAATTTCAGACCATTCTTCATAGCTTCGCCAGGTCTTTCTTCATGTTATTCACACCATCCGGCGTGTCTACTCTATTGTAGATTTTGGTATTATCTGCAAAGAGGCAAATCTTCCCCGACAACACTTCAGCAATATTGTTTATAAAAATGTTAAAAAGAACAGTCCCAAGAACAGAACCTTGAGGCACACCACTGGTAACATCCCTTTCCTCAGAGCGATCTCTATTGATCACAACCCTCTGTCGCCTTCCACTCAACCAGTTCTTGACCCAACCCGTCACCTATCCTGTGGGCACTGTTTATTTATTAGACGTCTGTGTGGAACACTGTCAAAGGCTTTACTAAAATCTAAATACACCACATCTAGCGCACATCCTCTATCCAATTCTCTGGTCACCCAGTCAAAGAAATTGATCAGATTTGTCTAACAAGACCTACCTCTAGTGAATCCAGGTTGCCTCTGGTCCTGTATTCCATAAACTTGACCATTCTCTGTTTTAAAAGTGTTTCCATTAATTTGCTTACCACAGAAGTCAGACTTACCGGCCTATAATTCCTTACTTCTTTCTTACTTCCACTTATGCAATATATTGCATAAAAGTAGACACTATGGGATAGATTCAAGAAAGAGCGTTAAAACTTAGGCTTAAAAAATATGTATGAGCACTAAGTGGGGAGTTCTATAAGTGGCACCTTTTACAAAACTGTAGCTCGGTTTTTAGTGCTAGCCGTGGCGGTAACAGCTCCGATGCTAATAGAATTCTATGAGCATTGGAGCTGTTATCACCGCAGCTGGCACTAAAAACCACATTATGGTTTTGTGAAAGGGGGTTAATTAGTAACTGGGCTTTAACAAGCTCATAACTGGAAAAAAAAAAATTAATTGGCTGATAGGCACCTATCTTCTTAGGCTCGATTCTACAAAAGATACACACATATTTTTTTGCCCACTAAATGGGATAACTTTTCAGTTAGCTCTACCCACATAACTCCCAAAGTTAAGGGTAATGCTTGTCTGCCTCTGTTAAAAATAGCTTTTCACAGGATTTTGTTCTAAAATGTTGCAGGAGAAGTGGAGCACGGCAGGGAAAAATTTTGCTTTTGGCGGTCCTCGACACACAGACCTCAATAATGATGGCCAGAGTCTAAAAATAAAGGCTAATGTCGAACATGTCTGGAACACAAGCTGTTCCTGTCAATGATTCTGGAAGATGACCTCCTGATTTGGACAGAATAACATTTGATGCAGCAGTAAAGAATGGACCATTGTATCTTGGAGAGAGTACTAAATTGCCGTCTAACAGTGTGACTCCGAGAAAGGTCAAGCCAAGTTCCTAACAAGCACAATGCCAAGGAGTGAGGCCATTGATTAGATGGTGGTTAGTAATTCCAAGTCAAAGCACAAAGTTTACTGTCTTTGGAACTATAGACATTGATGGGTGAAGGTTTTGAAGCTTCAACAGATTATAAACTAAACTTGGTTGTGATTTGAGCTGGAAAAATAAATCAGCAGGGAGATATTAGCGAAGGCTGCAAAGCAAAAGAAAAAAAAAATCCATTGATTGAAATGCTTTAGAGCATCGCTTGTGCAATTCAATATTCAACGAAAGAGAACTGCACATTTCATTGCACCAAACAAGATAGAAAATAGATCAGTAGCAGGTGCAAGGACCATGTGCAAAACCTGAGTTAGATTCTCAGGCCAGGCCTCTGCTTTAGGGTTGCCAACTGGCACCACAATTTCAGGACACATTGAGCCAGTTCTGATTTTACCTCACTATCTGCAAATCCACCTGGCTGTGAGGCAAACCTGGACTAGATCAGCTTATGCTGAAAATGTGGAGGCAGCTGGCAGTCATGCTTTTCAAGCTGGTTAGGGTTGCTGTGTAAAGGCTGCTTCATAACATCTAGGAAGATCATCATCATTCAATGGGAAATCCTAGAGACAGGGTTCACATTAGGAAGGTTATGGAGAGAACTGTGATTTGTGACCCCATCCAATGACTGCTGTTGTAGTGGGGATATGCAAACCACTTAGAATGTCTTTCAATAGGTGGTATTTAACATAATGATTAAACTTGAAACTTGGCTATGGTTGCAACCCTTTCTCGCCCAGGATAGAGGGGTGAGTTAATTTTTGTAGGGAGGTTAGGGCTGGGATAAGCTGTAATTGGGGTGGTGTTAGCACATGAAATCCACTCACTCCTCACTCTTCTTTTACCCATTAAGACAATCTAAGTCAGAATTTGTGTTCTGAACCAAAAAGGGTATAATTTGGATTGTTCAGGCAAAATGGTACAGTGCTTAATTGCAATCATAAACAGGCGGAAGTATAATAGTTTCCAACACTTAAAGTCTCTAGTAGGTTTTCTGTACAGGTACTCTTTCTTGATAGAGGATTTGGACTAAAGTCTCTTTTACAGCTTTACTCTCTCTAGGGGGCCTTCCCCAGAAGGGAGCTTGTCAGTTCCTAGTAAGTTTCTTCAGGGCTCTCAAGACTCCTTATACTACAATGTCCTTATCTTGTATTTACTTCCCCATATGGGACTCTGTTACTGGATTTCTTTGTCCTTGTAAATCTTCAGGTAGTATCCTCCATCCTCTCCTGTTCTTCCAAGTTTGATCTTTTAGCTTTTCTCCAACTTTCTGCTTGGAAGGACTTGGTGGTTGCCTGGTTCCTGTTCCAGTTTTTCCCTACCACAGGTAATCAGAAGTGTCAAATCGCTGATCAAGAGAGCCAGCCCATAGATCTAGAAATTGGGGGCGGAGGATTGCAAGTGTATGCAAAAGTCAAAGTCCAGTGCTTTAGTAGATCTGTAAGAGCTCTTAAGTGGAGCAAAACCCAAGGGGGTCTACATAATAAAGGGAAGCCCCATCAAGAGCATACAAGGCCAACTTTACAACAGGGTGCTTAGGCAGGGAAAGCACATAGGCAAAGACAGGAAGTTGCATCATAAAGTGGGGCCTGACAGAGGGAAAGCCGCAGCACCATTGAAGCAAGCCTGTGTGAGATTGGCTCGCTCTCCTTGAAAGGATGTCCAAGCTGCAGGGAAGGAGGTGCAGTAATAGCGGGAGCAATACTTTTTACCGTTCCTGCAGGGCAGTTAAAAGAATTGCTCCCACACATGCCAATTTGGGGGGTGGGTGGGGGGCATGGCCTTCCCCTGTTCCGATGCCTAGTCTTAAAATAGTATTCAGACTAACTAGCCAGTAGCTCCCAACTTCTGTTTACTTCTGCTTTTGTGGAGAATAATCTTATCTACTCTTCTCTAGTTTTCCACGACCAATTCCAACTTTTAAAAAGTATTGAAAAAGTCAGACAGCAGAGCTGTTAGAACTTCCTTAAGGTCCTTCTGTACCCTCGGATGTGTCCCAGCCCCATCGCTTTGTCTAACTTTAGTTTACCTAGGTCCTTTTGAGCCCAGTCTTCTGAACTTTGTTCAAGGTCTACCACACTTCAATTCCTATTCGTGTTTGTTTTCTACAGTTCTATTTCCGGCCATTCATTTGTAAGCACAGAACAGAAAGTAATTCTACTTTATTAGCAATGCACCTATTGGGCTAACAGAGCAAGCTAGAAAACACCAAAAGTATGTTACCAGAATATCTCGGATTGGTCATGCATAGAGAACACAAAACCCCCCCTCAATAGTTTAGTTTATTTGAGACTTGATATACCGCACTTCAGAGAAAATAAGAGCAGTGTACAATAAAACCAAAGGAAATAAACTACATAAAATCCCCCCAAAAAGGGATAGTATAGGGAGAATAGTCTGGACCAGAGTAGATATCACAGCCAGGCCAATTAGAGTTGAGGAATGGAAAAGTTAAGGTGACAAGATGAGTTTTAAAAAGTGTCCCAGAAGTAGTGTGTGGCCCACAATTTAGAAATATGCAGACACAAACTGAACTCTTGTCCACTCCAGTTTCAAGTTTTATTAAAATTTGATTCAATCGCTTATCCAAGATTCTAAGCGAGGTACAAAATTAAAATTGGGTGCCATGAAAATAAAATGCTTGCGGCTGGCCCCACTGGGGACTACCCTCTGCCGCATCACTTCCTGTAGATGGATGATGCGGCAAAGGGAAGGCCCCAGCAAAGCTGGCCACAAGCAGCCTGTTCAAAGCGCTTCTTCTGCTGGCTGGCTGTACCACTACTGCTGCTCTGGGAGGCCCACAGGTATGTCGGATCTCATGGGGTGGGGGGGTCGGTCATTCAGAGAGTGGCCATACCCTCACGGGGGAAGGGGAATGTCTGCTAGACCACAATTTGGAGGGGGAGGGAAGGAGGGAACATGGATGCTAGGTCCTTAGATGGTGAGGAGGGGACATAGGGACATGATTTTGGACAGCAAGTTGGGGGTGGGGTGGGGTAGAGGAGGGGACATGGATGCTGGACTGCAAGTGGAGGGGAGAAGGGTACATGGGTTATGGACCAGTAAGTAGAGGGGAAAGGGGATGAGAAAGAAACCCAGGCCAGAAAGGTGGATGAGAAGGAAGAGATACTTGATTGTAGAGAGAGAGAGAGATGCCAGCAAGAGATGTGGTGAGTGGCGTGAGGGGACATGGATGCTGGACCTGCAAAGGGGGGGGGGGGGTAGAGAGGAAGAGAGTATGACCTAGACCAGAAAGGGTGGGAAGGGAGGAAGAGATTCTTAGCCAGTGGAGAGAGATGCCAGACTATGGGGACCAAGTAAGGGATTCAGGGTGCAAGTGAGAGAGGGATGGGATTTAGAGGGAGACAACTGCAATTGGAATGAGAGAGGGAACTTAGGAGGCTGAAACCTGAGAGAGGAATAGGCAGGAAGGAATTTCAGGCCTCAGGATAGGAGAAATCTATGCAAAACACTACAAATAAACTTCGCAGTATTTTGAAATATTGTACGCAGAATTTTCAAAATTTTTGTGCAGAATTCCGCCAGGAGTAATCTTTCCATTGTTATGAAGTGTAGCAGAATTTGACCCTTGCTTCCTGCTATCCTAGGTCCAGGACCCCATGAACAATGCTGAGCGAAAATACACTTGCACTGGTTGTGTAGGTCTGGACTTTCTCCTGTGTTTATTTTTCAAGAACATTGCTTGGTAAATATATTAGTGTAATGGAACCAACTTGTTTACTCTGTGAGCAAAAATTTTCGCTGGCAATTGACATAAGACTGCATGGGGAGCTTAAATGTTTTCCACTAACAGAGTTTAAAGATGAGAAGTGGGTCTGAAGGTCTTCACAGTTATTGCATTAGAGCCCTCAAAAGGAATTCCAGATTCTCAAAGCCATTAAGATACTCAGGGAAAACAAATGAATATCTATCTACTTATCAAATTTTCATGTACTGATCTATTCTAGTAATATTTGTTCTTTATTTAGCAGGACTGGAAGACAAAGAACTATATACAGGGTAATTCACTTACAATGTCCCTTACCACAAGAGCTGACAGTATATCCCTCTTCAAGAGATAATTATTTAAAATATGCATTTAAGAAAGAGCAAGGAAACCCCCTCCCCCACAAACATACAGAAGCTAATCCAGTGGTATGAAGTAAGCGCACTACTTTTTAATAGCAAACAGACAATGGAGCAAAGAATTGCATTCAAAAATTTACCCTTTTTTAAAGTATTGAATAATGAGGTATCAACTTTTATTTTAGCTAGCTTGCATCTTTATCAGCCTTCTAGAACACTGCGATCAGCAGAAAAGAGCCTTTCAGATGTATCTTCCTTTTGTGTTATCAGATTAGAAGAATGCTGGTCTTCCATGTTCTGTGTTATAGGACTTAAATTGTGGAATATGCTGCCTTTGAAATTCAGATGGAGAAATTTAAGAAATAACTAAAAACAGTGCTGTTCTTTCAGGCATCTGAATGTTAGAAGTCTGATGACTAACAGAGTTTTATGGCAATAAGAAGACAGTAGATTTTAGAATAGTAATGTAAAAGATTTTATGTAGTATTGTCCTAATGTCTTAATTTTGACTATGAGGGACATTTTCAAAAACATATGTCTAAGTCCGATTTGGACATATGGGCATAGATTCTGTAAAGTGCGCCGTACTTTAGGCGTCCGATTTAAGTGGATAATGAGCGATTTAAGGGTCTTAACAAGCGTTAATTGGAACTTAGACGGACTTAGGTGTCCTTTAGGTGTCCTTAGAGCACAGACGCGAGATAGGCGCAGATTTAGGAAATAGTCACGTTTAAGTTTGTTGATGTGGGCGTAACATGGGCGTGGTTAAGGATAGGCATCACATAGATGCTAGTTAGGCGACAGAGGGCGTCTAAACAGTGTGGAAAATGTAGGCGTAGGAAAAGCTGGGCTAAGTAGTTTTTGCTTCATTTCAATGGGGCTTAAGTTAGGCATACGTTAGGCTTAAATTAGGCTTACTTTCAAAATTTCAACTTTCTGGCTGATGAATGGCATGTGAGCTTGCTCCGCCCCTGCACCTCATCAGACACTGGGCTCTGCTTAAAGCAAAGGAAAAGCTGGTCTAAGTGTAGTTTTTGCTTCATTTCAATGGAGTTTCAGCTTTCTTAGTCGGAGACTTCCTATAGACACAGATTAGGCGTGCTTTCAGCTTTCGCAATATTTCCTATAGTGAGTTTGAATATGGTTTATTTTTCTTCTTTCTCCCTCCTAATAGATTTAATAAGCCACCATATCAATAGAGCAGTTCATAGTCTAAAGCGCGCGAGGACAAAGGCGCGCCGACAACCGAGCACGGACAACTGAGCGCAGGACTTCATCGCGCCGAAGAAAAACCGTATTTTAAAGGGCTCCGACGGGGGGTGTTGGTGGGGAATCCCCCACTTTACTTAATAGAGATCGCGCTGTTGTTGTGGGGGATTTGGGGGGTTGTAACCCCCATCGTTATACTGGAAACTTAACTTTTTCCCTGTTTTTTAGGTTACACCCCCCACACCCCCCTAACATGGCAGCGTGAGGCAGCGCGATCCCTATTCCCCTCCCCACACCCCCCATCAGAGCCCTTTAGAATATGGGTTTTCTTCGTCCCGATTAAGCCCTGCGCTCAGTTGTCCGCGCTCAGTTGTCGGCGCGCCTTTGTCCTTGCGTGCTTTTGACCCGTCACCCAATAGAGCACATCAATATAAACATATTGCATGGAAAACATAGTTAGGCTAAAGTTAGGCATAAGTTAGGCTTAAGTGAGGCATAAGTGAGGTATAAGTTAGGCTTATGTTAGGCTTAAATTAGGCTAAAGTTAGGTTTACTTCAAAATTGCAACTTTCTTGCTGATGAATGGCATGTGAGCTTGCTACACCCCTGCACCCCTGGGCTCTGCTTAAATCCCAGTGTGGGAGAAGAAAAATCAGCTGTTTTGTTTAAGTTAGGCATCAGTTAGGCTTCAGATAGGCTTACTTTCAAAATTTCAACTTTCTGGCTGTTGAATGGCATGTGAGCTTGCTCCGCCCCTGCACTTCATAAGACACTGGGCTCTGCTTAAAGCGAAGGAAAAGCTGGTCTAAGTGTAGTTTTTGCTTCATTTCAATGGAGTTTCAGCTTTCTTAGTCAGAGACTTCCTATAGACACAGATTAGGCGTGCTTTCAGCTTTTGCAATGATATTTACTATAGTGAGTTTGAATATGTTTTTTTTTTCTTCTTTCTCCCTCCTAATAGATTTAATAAGCCACCATATCAATAGAGCACATCAATATAAACATATTGCATGGAAAACATAGTACTTTTCTGCTCAAACAGTAATATGATTTACTCATTACACCACCTTTGGCTTTCCTGCTTAAAAAGAACCCCCTTTTTTCCTCAACAAACAGTGCTGCAATCAGCTCTTTCTTGAAAGCAAAGAAAGAACATGAAAAACATATCATTATTGCACACATTACTTCATTTCTCAGCGCTTAAAAAGAGAAAAACCAGATACAGACCTTAACATGCATTTTCCCTCATTGCAAAATGGAGCTCTTCAGCTTCGTAAAGCTGACCTCATTGTGAGATCATCAAGCTGTATGTAGTATGCCACAATTAAAAGATGCGCTGGGTGTTGAACTCACAACCTGTATATAATCAGTACAGGACTTTAACCCATAGAGCTACATCAGCTTCTACGCAGGTGGATCTCAGTGCCCTTTCATATAATAGTTGACTGACCTGCATATGTATCATCTGATTAGCTATCATATCACAATCACCACAAAGAAAGCATTTCTGGCTCACCAGGTTAATGTGCCTTGTTGCACTCTGTCCATTTCAAACTTCCTAGTTCAAATCCCAACTTACTAACAGCTTCCTATTAGCTGTCAAAAGAGGGTCTAGATGGTGGACTTTGCCATTTGTAGCAGCACATTTCCCTTTCCAGGCAAACTTATTGTCTCCTTCCCATGGCTAGGACATCCTAAGCTGTAATGGGAGAAAACATCTCCTCTGACAGAAAGATGCCATTTATGGCTCACCAGGTTAATGCGCCTTGTTGCACCTTGTCCATCTTCGGAAGCTCCCCGGTTCAAATCCTACCCTCACCTTTACTCATTTGAACAGCATCCTAACAGCTTTCATAAGTGGTGGACTTTGCTGTTTTTCATCAGCATTCTGCAGTTTGCAGGCACAGGTGCATCAGATACATTCATCTTCTCTCTGCTACAAGCCATTGTAGTAGGAATGGATTTCTTTCTATGCAATATCTGCACAGGGCAACAGATAGAAGAGTTTACTAAAACTTCAGAGGGCTTGGACAGTTATTGAAGGAAGGTACATGTTTTTGAGAAGTACCCTAGAGACATTCCTGTTGGTCTATTCAGCTTGGCTGTTTGTGGTTTCATGCTTGAGGAGTGTGTGTTGGGATGGGGGAGGGGGTTTTAGGAAGAGAGAACAGGCTGCTTTAGACATCTGAGAATTGCTACAGATCATTTTAAAGATCAACTCAAATATGTTTAAGCAAAGGAATGGCCAAAGAGTTTGAAGGTTTTCTGGTAGAAAAATGAATAAGAAATATTTGCTAACCGCACTCAAGACTTGAACCCCTGACCTATGGAAGATAAAAGTAGCCCCTTAAGGCATAGAGCTATAGAGGGAACTTTGTTTAGAATTTGGTAACAGTGTCTCTACAGACTAAGCAGATGACAAATGGCTTCTAGTAAAAGCTTTGAGAAGGGAAGGAATTGATTAAAAGTCAGGACAGGTGTGTTTGCCCAAACACACCTAAAGCACACCCAATCAGATTTGAAAGTTTTCTAGTGGGAAGCCCAAACAGTGCCTATGACATCAGACGTACTTAGGCCTGCTTAGTATAAGAAGGTCCATCAGAGCAGTGTTTTCTCTTTTAGGACATGTACATAAGAACATAAGAACATAAGAACTGCCATCTCCGGATCAGACCTTCGGTCCATCAAGTCCGGCGATCCGCACACGCGGAGGCCCTGCCAGGTGTACACCTGGCGTAATTTATAGTCCACCATATCCTTATATGCCTCTCTTAAGGAGATATGCATCTAGTTTGCTCTTGAAGCCCAGGACGGTCGATTCCGCAATAATCTCCTCTGGGAGGGCATTCCAGGTGTCAACCACTCTCTGAGTGAAGCAGAACTTCCTGACATTAGTCCTGAACCTGTCCCCCCTTAGCTTCATTCCATGTCCTCTAGTCCGTGTCAAATTGGACAATGTAAATAATCTTCTCTGCTCTATTTTGTCGATTCCTTTCAGTATTTTGAAGGTCTCGATCATATCCCCACGCAGTCTCCTTTTCTCAAGGGAGAACAATCCTAGTGTTATAAGTCTGTCCTCGTATTCCAGTTTCTCCATACCCTTCACCAGTTTTGTTGCTCGTCTCTGCACCCTCTCCAGCAGTTTTATATCCTTCTTTAGGTAAGGAGACCAATGTTGGACGCAGTATTCCAAGTGTGGTCTGACCATTGCCCTATAAAGCGGCATTATAACTTTCTCCGATCTACTCGAGATTCCTTTCTTTATCATGCCCAACATTCTATTTGCCTTCTTTGCCGCTGCCGCGCATTGTGCCGACGGCTTCAGGGTCCTATCTATCAGTACACCCAGTATTCTGTGTTAATGCTTATTTTTGAGACTTTACTTTTCTTGATTATTTTTTAACCTTTTCATTCCTATATCTTGCCACAACTCTCCATTTCATAGAACCATTAGCAGCTATAGTAATTTGCAATTTTGATGTTTGTCTAACCTTTTTCATCTTTCCAGGAACAAATCTAGGTGAGAATGATATATTGCTAGTTATTTAGGTGTCTTTATTAGATAAAGAGCTCAGGCAGAACTGATTTCATCTTTTGGACTTCTTTTGGTGATTCTCCATTAACTTTTTCTCCCCCTGAAATCTGCCACAATTGTCTCCATTCCACAGGGTCATTAGCAGGTCTGAGAATTAGTGATGATTATAATTGGTTCCGGGAATCTTGGCTGAAAAACCCCCCATGCTGTTTGAAACTTTGGTGCCAGCAAAATGGATATGCAAGTTATATGAATATGTAGAACCTATAGCAGTACCTTTCCTCATAGAGCTAAAGGTAAATCTTTTTAGAGTCATAATTGTTAGGTATCCTTATTAAAAAAAAAGGAACAGTGTTTCTTTTGCTTCTGTTCATTCTCGCTGTTATTCTGAGACTGTGTTGCATTTTATTGACCTTTTCCCCCTTTTCTCCTGATTTCCGGTTCCCAGGTTTGTTCAAACTGGGTTCAGCATCTGCAGTAACCATTATCATTAACAACACTGAGAAGTTGACAGGAACTTTTGTGCTGGAACAGACAAGTTTTTTTTCAGATAAAGACTTCTTTTATGAACATTTAATAATTTTCCTCAAGAGAGCACAAAAACTTAAGAACATTGTGTAACTGTTTTATGTGGACATTTTCACTCACAGCACTTCTTGAGTTAAAGATTGCTGAAAAACTACTGCCTGTTCGAGGAGGTGGTAGTGGCTAGCGCGCGGGGCATTTTAGCGCACGCTACTCCGCACGTTAAGGCCCTAATGCGCCTTCGTAAAAGGAGCCCTATATTTATGAATAAAGATCTTAGAACTAAATTTATGAATAAAGATTTTCCCATTGGTTGAATAGATGTCTACCTTGCCTTTCATTGGACTGTCTGCACACTAAGACAAGGCGTTCTTCTTCTTTTCGCCAACCCTACCTATGTGCCTTTTTTTTCTTGGTTAGACATGTTCACTCGCAGAAAAACACCCACATTTTAGATGGGATTTCTGATCATTGATACAGAATTATGATTTGTTTGGTTCTGGCCTGTGCTTAGACATTCTCTTTCTCACCCATTAGCATCAGAAGCATTGATCAAAGAGGCCTGCCACCTATTTATTCACAATTTGCTGTACTGCTACAACTGGCATGTAGGGCTTAAGCGGCTTACAGACAAAACACATCATGAAAAGAACTCCATTGGTTGATAGGAAAAGAGAATCAGTCATTTGATGAACACTGACAAACATGCTCACAGGGAGGTGGGCATTGCCAAGTGATAATCCGAGGCCAAAATCAAGAAGAAAATGCACGCTCGAGAAAGCAAGTCTTCAAGAGAGGCTTAACCAAATGGATCCTTCAGCATGCATGTCAAGTGCCATTGCTGTTCCAAAGTGAGAGGGCTACAAAGAAAAAGGCACTGTCTCAAGTGGATTCTAATTGTGCCAGGGCATAGTCCGGGTAAAACCATCCGGTGGTCATTTGAGGACTTTAGAAGCCAGTAAGGACTTAAGCTAGTATTCTCAAATAGCAGTTCTATGCCCAACTGCTGTTATAGAATTCGTGCTTAGCACGCATCATCCTGGCATCTAAATTTTGGTGACCTATGGAGAATTTTTCTTATAACCCCCTTCCCCCCCTTTTACTAAACCGCGATAGCAGTTATTAGCGCAGGGAGCCACGCTGAATGTTCCGCACTGCATTGCCAACTGTTTCTCCATCTAATGTTGCATGTTTGGAGGCTAGTGGGGATCAGTGGTAGTGAAAGACAATTGCAAGACCCCATTAGCTGCAGATGAAAGCCAGATCTCATATACAGTATATTCATTGGGGCAATCCTTAAAACCCAGCCCTCAAGGACCGAGGTTGCCCACCTCTGCTCTACAGCATGCTTTGTTTTGTCATTTTGGAGCTTTCTAGAGAATTTATGTATAGTACCGTATTTTCACGCAAATAACGCGCACCCGTATAAAACGCGCACACGGGTATAGAGCGCAGAAATCACGATGATATGTACAAAAACTTTGGTATACTGCGCTCACGGGTATACCGCGCATGCTGCCCGACGCTCCTTTCGCCCGCCCTGACTTTCCGTGCGCTGTCCCGACTCTCCGTTCACCCCCCCTGACTTCCGTGCACTGTCCCCCCTTGAAGGTCTGTCCCCATCCTGAAAGCCTGATGCCCCCCCCCGACGTCCGATACATCCCTCCCCCCCCGAAGGATCGCCAACTCCCCAACAATATCGGGCCAGGAGGGAGCCCAAATCCTCCTGGCCACGGCGACCCCCTAACCCCACCCCGCACTACATTACGGGCAGGAGGGATCCCAGGCCCTCCTGCCCTCGACGCAAACCCCCCTCCCCCCAACGACCGCCCTCCCCCAAGAACCTCCGACCGCCCCCCAGCCGACCCGCGACCCCCCTGGCGACCCCCACGACCCTCCCACCCCCCTTCCCCGTACCTTTGGTAGTTGGGCCAGAAGGGAGCCCAAACCCTCCTGGCCACGGCGACCCCCTAACCCCACCCCGCACTACATTACGGGCAGAAGGGATCCCAGGCCCTCCTGCCCTCGACGCAAACCCCCCTCCCCCCCAACGACCGCCCCCCCCAAGAACCTCCGACCGCCCCCCCCGCCGCCCCGCGACCCCCCGGGCGCCCCCCACGACCCCCCCACCCCCCTTCCCCGTACCTTTGGTAGTTGGCCGGACAGACGGGAGCCAAACCCGCCTGTCCGGCAGGCAGCCAACGAAGGAATGAGGCCGGATTGGCCCATCCATCCTAAAGCTCCGCCTACTGGTGGGGCCTAAGGCGCGTGGGCCAATCAGAATAGGCCCTGGAGCCTTAGGTCCCACCTGGGGGCGCGGCCTGAGGCACATGGTCGGGTTGGGCCCATGTGCCTCAGGCCGCGCCCCCAGGTGGGACCTAAGGCTCCAGGGCCTATTCTGATTGGCCCACGCGCCTTAGGCCCCACCAGTAGGCGGAGCTTTAGGATGGATGGGCCAATCCGGCCTCATTCCTTCGTTGGCTGCCTGCCGGACAGGCGGGTTTGGCTCCCGTCTGTCCGGCCAACTACCAAAGGTACGGGGAAGGGGGGTGGGGGTCGCCAGGGGGATCGCGGGTCGGCTGGGGGGGGGGTCGGAGGTTCTTGGGGGGGGTGGTCGTTGGGGGGGAGGGGGGTTTGCGTCGAGGGCAGGAGGGCCTGGGATCCCTCCTGCCCGTAATGTAGTGCGGGGTGGGGTTAGGGGGTCGCCGTGGCCAGGAGGGTTTGGGCTCCCTTCTGGCCCGATATTGTCGGGAAGTCGGCGGTCCTTCGGGGTGGGGGTGCGAGTGGTCCTGCCGGGGGGGGGGGGATGTATCGGACGTCGGGGAGTCGGCCGGGCAAGAGGGCTTGGGCTCCCTCTTGCTCCGATCGTGGATGCGGGTCGGGTGGGAGCGCGTGCGAGCGGTCGTTCGGGGTGGGGGTGCGAGTGGTCCTGCCGGGGGGGGGGGATGTATCGGACGTTGGGGAGTCGGCCGTGCAAGAGGGCTTGGGCTCCCTCTTGCTCCGATCGTGGATGCGGGTCGGGTGGGAGCGCGTGCGAGCGGTCGTTCGGGGTGGGGGTGCGAGTGCGAGTGGTCCTGCCGGGGGGGGGGGGTGTATCGGACGTCGGGGAGTCGGCCGGGCAAGAGGGCTTGGGCTCCCTCTTGCTCCGATCGTGGGTGCGGGTGCGGGTGGGAGCGCGTGCGAGCGGTCGTTCGGGGTGGGGGTGCGGGCGGTCCTGCTGGGGGGGTGAATCGGGCGTCGGGCGGGGTGGGAACTATGTTTTAAAACTTTTGTATACCGCGCTCACGCATATAACGCGCGAGGGGTATGCGCGGTAGGTAAAAACGCGTATAACGCGCGCGTTATATGCGTGAAAATACGGTAGTAGTTTGTATATAGTACGTATGTATTGCTTTGGATGTTTTGTTTACACAATGTGTTCTTATATTTTTTGTATTCAGTTTTTGAATCTTATCATGAAAAGTCTCAAAGTGGTGGGTCCCTTGGTTTGCAGAAAGCGAGAGAGTGGGGTTGTCGTTGGTAGTGACAGTTTAACATTACTTATAAAATGAATATATTTTACATGCTCATAAAGGAAAATGCATGAAAACTATCTAAGAAAAAAAATCATAACTTCTCGTGTAATGATTTGGTTTTCCTGGGTATAATTTTCATTTTGGCGAGCTGTAAGAATTAACAAGCCCTGCAGATTCCAAAAGAGTTAAAAGTTGGCAGATTGGGCCAGGGAGGTGCCGCCGGTTGCACAAAATATATATGTGTAGAGAAAGAATAACTAATTGGGGCCTTTGTAGGCAAGCTTCCCAGTTGAAAACATCTGGTCTAGCTTCTTATCATTTTAATGGGCCACAGCAGAACAAGGAGTTTGTGACCGAATAAAATTAGTGCTGGCAGGTTGATAAATACTCTGGTACAGATCTATCTGGCATATATTATAAATGAGCCTGCCAATTTAGTGCCGCTGTTGATAACTCTGACCCTGCGAGGCTATAAGGGAAAACGCTCCATGCATAGTTCTGTCACTGAGCAGTCTACAGGTTTACGTTCAAATGGTTATGTTCCCAAATCATTTCAAGAAATGTTTGATTTTTGTGGGCTCCCTCACCTACCACACATACTCTATACCAGGGGGTCCCCAAAGTTCCTCCTTGAGGGCTGAATCCAGTTGGGTTTTCAGGATTTCCCCAATGAATATGCATTTAAAGCAGTGCATCCACATAGATCTCATGCATATTCATTGGGGAAATCCTGAAAACCCGACTGGATTCGGCCAGCTCTATACCTACCTCAAAACTACAGTGAGGGTCTTACTGAGGAAAAAGTCACAATATCTCCCCTATATCCAATGATGTTTCAAGACAATATCAGATGTTAACTAACTGGGTGATACTGCTGTGTCAAATTAGCTAATCCTTAAGGCCTAAAGCTTTATCCTCCTTTGAAAATTTAACCACTAAGGGCTCCTTTTACTAAGGTGCACTAGTGGTTTTAGCGCATGCACAAGAATAGTGCACGCTAGCAAAAAATATTACCGCCTGCTTAAAAGGAGGCGGTAGCGGTTAGTGCGCGCGGGGCAATTTAGCGCGAGCTATTCCACGCTTTAAGGCCCTAACCTGCTTTTGTAAAAGGAGCCCTAAGTCCAGATGTTAAATATCTTTATTCTGAATACCATATTCCTTCTCTGGAAGCTTAGGAAGGGAGATACCATTTAAATAACTATAACTATCAAAACCCCGAATAGAGGGAGGTCACAGGTTTAGCTGTGGGTAAAATTACTGGAAAGTAGCCCGGATGGTTTTATCATCAAACACTATCCCTTTCTATTGTCCTAAATTTTCATATTTTACTGGCTGTGTACTAGCAACGTGTTTGTCAGCTAGTAGCCTACTTGCTCCGTTTCTATATTCAAAATACACTTGCTTCACTCTGTCTAATTTAAATGCAATATCGGCTGATTCAAGAGCCTATAATGACCCTCAAGCCATTACGGATTCAAATCTAGACCGAAAGCCCACTTTTTCGAGGCTGTTTGTAATTCCTAACTCCCACTGACTTGGGAAGTGCCCATATCTGTTGTATCATTCCCTCTGTGAGAAATTCCCTAACCCCTATTTGTCCTGTTTGTCTGTTTTTAATTAGATTGTAAGCTCTATTGTGCAGGGATTCTCTTTTACATGTTTAATGTACAACGCAGAGTATGTCTAGCAATGCTATTGAAATAGCAACTGGTAGTAGTAAATAAGAAGAAAAGAATTGCTGCTGCTGGGTCAGACCGGTGGTCCATCGTGCCCAGCAGTCCACTCACATGGTGGCCCTCTGGTCAAAGACCAGCGCCCTAACTGCGTACGTTCCGATTCAGCATAAACTTGTCTAACTTTGTCTTGAATCCCTGGAGGGTGTTTTCCCCTATGACAGACTCCGGAAGAGCGTTCCAGTTTTCTATCACTCTCTGGGTGAGAAAGAACTTCCTTACGTTTGTACGGAATCTATCCCCTTTAAATTTTAGAGAGTGCCCTCTCGTTCTCCCTACCTTGGAGAGGGTGAACAACCTGTCCTTATCTACCAGGTCTATTCCCTTCAGTACCTTGAATGTTTTGATCATGTCCACTCGCAATCTCCTCTGTTTGAGGGAGAAGAGGCCCAGTTTCTCTATTCTTTCGCTGTATGGCAACTCCTCCAGTCCCTTAACCATCTTAGTCGCTCTTCTCTGGACCCTTTCAAGTAGTACCGTGTCATTCTTCATGTACAGCGACCAGTGCTGTACGCAGTACTCCAGGTGAGGGCGCACCATAGCCTGATACAACGGCATGATAACCTGAGGTTGTGGGTTCAAATCCCATGGTGCTCCTTGTGACCCTGGGCAAGACACTTAATCCCCCTTTGCCCTAAGTACATTAGATAGAGTGTGAGCCCACCAGAAGAGATAGGGAAAAATGCTTGAGTACGTGAATTTAGAGAATGACACTGTGACAGGTTACCCGCGGCTAGCCGCATTTAGCTGTGGGTAGCCCGCCGAAACGGGGAAGAAAAAATAGTGGCCTCTGCGGGACGGGGACAAGGCCATTCACCGCCCCGTGGAGCGGTGAATGGACTTGTCCCCGCAGTGAGGCAATCAAGGATCGCGCGGTCCCCGCCATCTCCCTCCCTCCTCCTTACCGCCAGTTGAATTTCTGCCGGTCCGCGCGAAAAAAAAAAAGCCTCCTTCCTTTTCCCCTGCTCTTACCGCCATGCTCATGTTGCAACTACTAAAGACTACAGGAAGTCTTTCCGACGTCAATTCTGCCAATCGCTGCCTGGCTGGCCCAGAACATCCTCTCCGACCTCAGAATTGAGTCGGAAAGACTTCCTGTCGGCTTTAGTAGTTGCAGCATGAGCATGGCGGTAAGAGCAGGGGAAAAGGAAGGAGGCTTTTTTTTTTTTTTTTTTGAGCGGCAGGGAGGCAGCAGGCTGGCTTTGGCTAGGGAGGGAGAAAGGTAGGCAGGCAGGATTCGGGGGTGGGGGTGGGGGTGGGACAAAGTGTAGAAGGCAGTGAGAGGGACATAGGAAGGAGGCACTAGGGGCACTAAAGACATGGGAAGGAGGCACTGGGGGCACTAAAAACAGGAAGGGGCACTAAGGACATGGGAAGGAGGCACTGGGGCACTAAAGACATGGGGAGGAGGCACTGGGGCACTAAAGACATGGGGAGGAGGCACTGGGGGTACTAAAGACAGGAAGGGGCACTAAGGACATGGGAAGGAGGCACTGGGGCACTAAAGACATGGGGAGGAGGCACTGGGGGCACTAAAGACAGGAAGGGGCACTAAGGACATGGGAAGGAGGCACTGGGGGCACTAAAGACATGGGAAGGAGGCACCGGGGGCACTAAGAACATAGGAAGGAAAGAGGGAGGGAATAGAAAGGGACAGTTCTTGGGCCTGAGTGCAGAAAGAAAGAAATGAAAGAAAGGATACACAGACAGAAGGAAACGGAACCAGAGACTAATGAAATCAATCACCAGATAGCAAAGGTAGGAAAAATGATTTTATTTTCAATTTAGTGATCAAAATGTGTCAGTTTTGAGAAGTTATATCTGCTTTCTATATTTTGCACTATATTTGTCTATTTTTCTATAGTTACTGAGGTGACCGAGCTTGCGGAGATGGGGCAGAAACAGGGTTTTAAAATTTTAGTCCTAGTAGTTTGCCGGGCCACAAAATAATTCTTTTATTTCTGCCGGTTCACGGGTGTAAAAAGGTTGAAAAACACTGATGTAGAGTATGCCGGCTTTCTTTTTCGCCCAGCCGCATGCGTTCAAAAAGCCGTGCTTGCTCGAGTTGATCAATCTCCTCTCTTACAACTTCCTGTTTCCGGTTGCATCAGAGGAGAATATTGAACAAATGAGTACCCGCACGTGCGGCTGGGCGAAAAAGAAAGCCGGCATACTCTACATCTAAGGTGAGATGGAGGGAGGGAGATGGCGGAACACTGCAATCAGTCGGGTGTCTGCTATTTTTGTATCACTGCCTGCCTGCACTCACGTTCCAGATCCACCTGCATTTTTAGTGTGCACAATTGACCTGATTCGAGCTATAGGTGAACATGGGGGACACGTCATTGCAAGGGAGGACAAGTCAATTGATTTATTTTATGTTCTGTTTTTACTACAGGGCAGAGGCACTGAAACAGATTCTCAGTGCAGTAGTAGTAGTAGTGGTGGCAGGATTCTCTTCTGTCTTCATGGTGTTTCGCAGTACTGAGGCTTATATGGATGCTGCGGGGACGGTGATGGGGCGGTGAATGGGATGGCAGTGGCAGTGACGGGGCGGTGAAAGGGATGGCGGTGACGGTGACGGGGCGGTGAAGGGAACGGCGGTGACGGGGCAGTGCAGAGGATGGTGGGCCGGGGACGGTGCAGTGACGGGGACAGATTTTTTCCCCGTGTCATTCTCTACGTGAATGTAAACCACTTAGGCTATAAGTAGTATATAAATACTTAAATAAATAAAATAAATTACTACAAGGGCATCCGGTGTGTGACCTGTGGGCCAGATGTGGCTCTCTTGACCCCTTTTGCGATTTTTAGTACATTATCCCCTAAATTCTATATATGGCAATTCAGCTGTGAGCCATGAACAGCAATGCAGCAATGTAAGCAACCATATGTAACAAAGATGGCAAAGGCTTACTAAGATTACTCCCAGTGCGATGGTATATTGAAAGAAGACAGCACCGGGAGTTTGTTCTCTGCACTGCGGTGATCTTGCCTACACCGGAGGATATATAAGTGCGGGTCTTTTTTGACTTTATTCATATTATTTTGGAAGATTTTGAACATTTAAGATCTGAATTTATATTGAACTTTAACGGAGTTTTTCTCAGACCGAGGATGTGTTATCTATGACAACTTTGTACTTGTCATAGTAGTTTCCGGAGTTTATGCTTAGGAAACACTGAGGTCTTTTCTCCGTATTTTTCAATACCTGCTCTATCTAAAATCTCCGAGAAAGGGTTATAATTTAAGAATATCTATTGGTGGCTATACTTTAAAGGCTTAAAACCATCATAATTATTCTGACGTTAAATCAAATAGGTGCTCGTGAATTTATCTTAAGTTTCAATCCGCTCCCGATGGAGCCCGTTGCGCTGACTTAAAGTCAGCTTCATCCGGGGATGGTCTAAGGACTGAGGCACAGAGGTTGCATCCACAATTATTCAGTTTTTCTCATGCATCATAAGAACATAATAATTGTGCTGCTGGGTCAGAAAAGTGGTCCATCGTGCCCAGCAGTCCGCTCCCGCGGCGGCCCTTAGGTCAAAGACATGTGCCCTAACTGAGACAAGCCTTACCTGCATACGTTCTGGTTCAGCAGGAACTTGTCTAACTTTGTCTTGAATCCCTGGAGGGTGTTTTCCCCTATAACAGCCTCCGGAAGAGTGTTCCAGATTTCTACCACTCTCTGGGTGAAGAAGAACTTTCTTACTTTGTACGAAATCTATCCCCTTTTAACTTTAGAGAGTGCCCTCTCGTTCTCCCTACCTTGGAGAGGGTGAACAACCTGTCTTTATCTACTAAGTCTATTCCCTTCATTATCTTGAATGTTTCGATCATGTCCCCTCTGTCTCCTATTTTCAAGGGAGAAGAGGCCCAGTTTCTCTAATCTTTCATTGTACGATAACTCCAGCCTCTTAACCATTTTAGTCGCTCTTCTCTGGACCCTTTCGAGTAGTACTTTGCCCTTCTTCATGTACGGCGACCAGTGCTGGATGCAGTATTCCAGGTGAGGGCGTACCATGGCCCAGTACAGCGGCATGATAACCTTCTCCGATCTGTTCGTGATCTCCTTCTTAATCATTCCTAGCATTCTGTTCGTCCTTTTTGCCACCGCCGTGCATTGCGCAGATGGTTTCATTGACTTGCTGACCAGTACTGCACCGGACATCCTGTATTCGTGTATAAGATTTTTGTTACCGACATGCATCACCTTACACATATCCACGTTAAACCTCATTTGCCATGTCGTGGCCCACGTTAAACCTCATTTGCCTTGTTGTGGCACATTTTTCGAGCGTGTTTATGTCATGTTGCAGGTCTTCGCAATCCTCCTGTGTCTTCACTACTCTAAATAACTTCGTATCGTCTGCAAATTTAATCACCTCACTCGTCGTACCAATTTCCAGGTCATTTATAAATATGTTTAAGAGCACGGGTCCAAGCACCAAACTCTGGGGCACTCTACTCGTGATGCTTTTCCAGTCCAAGTATTGTCCATTTACCCCCCACTCTCTGTTTCCAATCCCCAGCCAGTTTTTAATCCACGTGAGTATTTCACCCTTGATTCCATGGCTCACAATTTTTTAAAGTAGTCATTCATGTGGAACCTTGTCGAACGTGTTCTGAAAATCCAGATAAACAATGTTGACCGGGTCACCCTTGTCTATCTGCCTGTTTACTCCCTTGAAGAAGTACAGCAAGATTGTCAAGCTGCATTGCTGACAGCTGAATTGCTGTTTTAAACACACACCATTATTTGCATTTTAATACACTATTAGTGAGGAAAAGATTGTAAGAAAAAAAATACTAAAATACTATATTAAAATAAATATTAGAAAAGAATGAAAGAGTATTTATAAGAAACACACAACTCACTATTAGATTATTTATTTAAGGTTCACATATCGTGTTTCCCTGAAAATAAGACAGTGTCATATTAATTTGGGGGTCAAAAAACGCATTAGGGCTTTTTTCAGGGGATGCCATTTTTTTCATGTATAACAATCATCTCTCCCTTCCTCTCCTCCACCCCAATTCTTCCTCTTTCCTTCCCTCCCTCCCATATGCAGCATCTTACTTCCCCTCTCACCCATCCCCTTGTGCAGTATCTCTATCCCTGCCTCCCATCCCCCTGTGCAGCAGAACCCCACCGATCCTCCCACCGTGAGACTGACATATCTCCTCCTCAAGGCCTCCAAAAGCAGCGGCAGCGCTCTGAATGGGTTCTTTGATATCAGTGATGCGGCAGAGGGAAGGCCCCGTCTGGGAAGGCCTTGAAGCAGCCTGTTCAGAGCTGCTGCTTTAGGATGCCTCAGAGTGGAGGTATGTCAGGTCTCAACAGGGTAGGGGTTGCTAAATTGACGAGCCTGATTTTTTTCGGGCAGGGATGGAGTCAGGGAGTGTTGGGGACATTCGGGTTGATCTTAACTAGAGCTTATTTTTGGGGTAGGGCTTATATTAGGAGCATCTTTAAAAATCATTCTAGGGCTTATTTTCAGGATAGGTCTTATTTTGGGGGAAACAGGGTATTAACTTATTAGGTTGGTGTTTCTGTATACATAAGAGGTTTTGGGGGAACTATGAGTGAAAGCTGCAACTTATAAGTTTCAGACTTAAATCACTTTGATTTCTATCAGTATCTGAGCAGGTTTCTGAGACCTTTTTCTCTCTTACAGTCAAACATCTATTACCTGTTTTTTTATAAGCCACCATTCAGTTTTATGTGAGCCCTCCCCCAAACCCCTGATGTATCCCGTCTCTCTCTCCCCCCTCCAGCTGAAACAATTTTAATCAAAGCTTATGTGGGTCCTAGTCTGATATTCAGCTGGGACCTGTATAACTGTCTTATGTGGGGCTGGCTGAATATCAGTTGGGCCTGCATAAGCTCCAGGTGGCCAGGCCACTCAAAATTATCCCCCCAATATTCAGTGCCAGTGCTTGGATATGACCCAGCACTGAATATCAGGGAATAATTTAGCTGAGACAATCAACCTAAATTAGGGACTGTACCTAAGTATGTACTGTTTTTAATAGCTTTCAGGCTTGCAGATTGCACATAAGAAATTAATTCAAGGGCATTTTGATGTGTCTGAGTGAAGCAGGAGTGGAGCTTGTCCCGTTTTCCATAATCACATCACCCTGGCTGAAGGTTTCTGCTCAGGAACATTCAGTCCTCTTTGGCTTCTTAAAGGATTTCAGGTTTATTTATTTACTTGGATTTTAATAGATACTAGAGCCGATTCTGCTTGCTGACTCAGACATTCCTTTTATAAAGTGCTTTGGGGATATTTCTCTGTGATAAGAAGCTGCATAATTTCAAGCAAGTGTGACCAGGTCAGCAAAAAACCCCCTCAAAAAACAAACAGCAACAAATAAAACATTTCGCTGGGTGAAGGAGAAAAATAAATAGTTTCCTCCCTCTCCTTTTAAAGAGCATGCTCATTATACGGGTTGTAATTTTACATAGTTTCAAAGAAACAGGAGCACATTACCAGGAGTAATTTCCAGGAGTTTGGGTAGATGCAAAAGATGGATGCACCTTTAAAAGGTAGCTATATAATTGGTCATTTGGAGAGCCAAGTATAAAGTTATGAACTCAGCACTAGTAAATTTCCAAAGAGGGCCAATTTATGGAATAACTCCCAATGTTCGGAAAATTACTCCTTTGAATATTGGGCCCATATTATTCTTTTTATTATTGTTATTTAAATATTTATAGCTCACTGTGGCCCCCTTTTATCAAGCCCTTGGCGGGAGACTTTTGTGCTCCCTGTTGACTTTAGTACTGTTTGGGCTCTTCTATGAGCATTGCATATGTTCACAGTCTGTTTAAAGATTCTTTTACAGTTTTGCTTTCCCAGCACTGGAAGTGACACCTAGTGGACCAATAGACACACTCTTGAGGCAGGCCTCCCACCTGGGGGCAAAACACGGACCTTGTCAGGTCATCAATTGGATCAAGTCAACACAAGGACATTACGTTTATAGGACATTTTATACATGTTTTTTATTTATGTGTTTCTGTATTTATTTTGAATTTATATAAATAAAAGACTATTTTTCTCAAGGTTCACGTATTCTATTTCACTCCCTACTTACTTTTTCTTTGTTGTACCTTATTTGGGGTGTTTGTTCCTTTTTTCCTTTATTCTATCATTGCAGTAAACTACATATAAAATGGTCCACGTATACATGCCATTATAATCCCCTTATATTTTATGGGGAGCCCTCCATAACTTCAACTAACTAAGGATAGGGACATAAACAATCACCATTTACTTCAAAATGCAACCTAAATCAAACATTCAAGGGTCTTATGGGACCCTGCAAGGCCACCTACACATACACCCACAGTCTGAAAAAAAGAAGACACAGAAAAAAAGTGGAGAAAAAGCCTCAGTTAAGCTTCATATGGCTAAAAAAACTCCACTTATGTGTCTTCACTATATCAAAAACAATGTCAGCGGGGGGTCACGTGATGACGCTGAGCTGAGCGGCGGCTCTCTGCTCTAGCTCCGACTCTCTCGCGCTACAATTTTCGCTTTTCTTGCCTTCTCCCGCTTCACCCCTGTCTTCTGTTGACTGCCCGGAGGATTGAGGGTGCTGCAGTGCAGGAGACTGTGCGGGCTATTTTCTGGGGCGGCTTTTGAGCGAGTTATGCCCGTTAAGACCCCGCGGCCGACTCGGACCCAGCGCACGCACGAGGTAACCAGCCGAATGTGCTGCTCCAGGATGACGCGGTCAAGGAACTGACTAAAAATATCTCTGCAGCCATCGACAAACGGCTGACTAAGCTCCAGGCCACTGTGGATGATATTAGGGATTGCCTGGAGCATCATGGCCAACGTCTTCAGACCGCGGAGACCCGTATTGCAGCTCAGGAAGATCGCTCGGCAGTGGTGGAGACGCAGATCCAGGACCTGCAGGCGAGGTGTGCGACCCTCCACGAGCGCCTCGAGGATCAAGAGAACCGAGGCCGCCGAAACAACATCCAGCTGGTGGGCTTGGCGGAGACCCTGCGGGATGCTGAGTTGAGAGAGGTCGTGGAGAAGTGGCTTCCTGAGGCGGTGGGCTTAGTTCCAGTGGGGTCGCGCACACTGGTGGAGAGGGTGCATCGCCTGGGTCCCCGCCGGGAGAACGAGGGGCGGCCTCGGCCTGTCATTGCCCGGTATTTGAACTTTGCGGACAAGGCGCAGGTGATGGCCCTATACCGTAAAAAGGGCTCGTTGGAGTATGGGGGCGCAAAGTTATTGCTCTTCAATGATTATTCGGCTGAGGTGGCTGCTCGACGTCGTGCCCTGGCGCCCTACTGTTCTGAGCTCCGCAACAGAGGCCTTCGCTTTGTGGTACAGTATCCGGCCCGAGTAAGGGTCTTCGAGGCAGGGGGGCCGAAGGTCTGTGAGGATGTGGAGGCGCTTCGGGCCTACATATAAGCCCTGGCACCTATGCCCCCGGCACCCTGAGGCCTGCTGGACCTTTGTTGGATGTATCTGCGGTTTGTCCCTCTGTTTTGGGACTTGGTTGCTGTTGAACCTGTGATCCACGATCCTGCGCCTGGGGAGCCCTATTGCTCATCATCATCCAGCCTGGTTCCTCTGTGGTGGCCTGGGCGCAGGCGTGGGCTTTGGTGATGCCTGTCTGCTTCCTGGGATGGGGCTTCTGCCCTGTCTCCTTGCAAGACTTCCCCAGGAGGGGCATCTTGGACTACATGCTGTCATCTTTCAGAGGGCTCCTGGACCGGGTATACCCCTTCGGGCCCTCTTGGAGACTACCATGGTCCCTTCTTGGTGGGGCGCCTGTTGCTGTTGGAGTTGATGGCCCTGTTTGTGTATCTTGGACCATGGCTGTCGCTCTGGCCCTACGTTGACTTTGTTGTCCCCTGGATATGTTTTTCTGCTACTTTTTGCTTTTCTATTACCATATTTCCTTCTAGCCCTGGGGTCTTGGAGGGGGATTATCCCTTTGGGGGTGGGGGGAGGGGAGTTATTCATTCTTTGTAACGCGAGGGGGGGGGGGGGGGCTTCTTGAATTTTTTTATTGTGGAGGGAGGGTGGGGTTGGATAAGGGGTCAGTGGGGGAGGGGGAGAGGGTGTTTGGGCCTGGTGGGAGCGGGGGGTTGTGTGTATGCTGGTGTGTGGTCTGTTCGGGTGCGGGTGTTTGGGAAGGGTGGATGTGGGGGGGTAGGGGGGTGGGTTGGATGCAGGGGGTGGGATCTCTGTTTCTACGGGGGGCTTGGCGTTTTGGTGCTTGGTCTTGGGGGGTTTGGCTGGGAGACCCACGAGACCTATGATAGGCTTTGGTGTGCTTGGCAGATGTGGCAGGGTATCTCCCATGGCTACGGCTGACCTCATATGTGTCACGTTGAATGTGGCGGGCATTAATTCACCCGTGAAGCGCTCAAAGGTGCTATCTTTTCTGAAAAAAGAGAAGGTCTCGGTGGCCTTCCTGCAGGAGACACACCTCACGGTGAGTGAACATCAGAAGTTGCAGCGCGACTGGGTGGTGAGGTGTTGCGTCCTCTTATAATTCTAAGCAGCGGGGAGTCGCCATTCTCATTCACAAGGCTGTAGTGGTGGCTACCCACAAGATAATACGGGACCCTCAGGGCCGCTATATTATTTGGGCAGGGACGTTATTTGACAAACCTGTGGTGTTATGTAATGTCTACGCTCCCAATGTTTATTCTCACTCCTTTTTTTCTTCTCTTTTAGCTCATCTGATAGCACTACCGAACTATGAGCTTTTGGTGGGGGGGGGATTTCAATGTCACTAGCGATCCTTCTATTGATTGTAAGCCCCCGAGACCAGTGACGGTGGATAATGAGCGTCGGGGGGTGAATTTACCTGCTGGGGGAGCTGGACCTCCAGGATGTGTGGCGGGTTTACCACCCTGGAGAGGTGGATTTCACGTTCTTCTCTGGGGTGCACCATAGTCATTCTCGACTGGACTATCTTCTACTTCCCTCTCGATCCATTGGTCGGGTGGTGCGCACGCACATCCTGGACATTCCTTTCAGCGATCATGCTGCTGTGTCTATGTCCCTAAGGTGGGGAGGGGGATCTGCTGCTGATCGTATTTGGTGTTTTAATCCCTCCCTTTATTTGGATAATGACTTTCATACTTATCTCATAGAGGAATGGATTAAGTATAGGCAGACTAATGAGGGGACTGAGGTTTCGGATACCGTGTTTTGGGAAGCGGCGAAGGCCTATCTGCGTGGGTGTATCATAGCCTATTCCATTCGTAAGTGCAAGGCACGGGACGCTGAGCTCACGTCGTTGTCGAAACAATTGCGGGAACATAAATTTTATCATATACGGCATCGATCCGAGGAGGCATGTCAGTCATACCTTCGCTTGCGTAAACAGATTGATGCCATACTCACTGCTAGGGCTTTAACTCACATTGATGTCTACAAGTTTAAACTTTATAGGTGGGGTAATCGGGCGGGAAACTCCTGGCTAATCTGTTCGACCCTTCCGCCGAGCTGCGCGGGTCATTCGTATCAGGGACCCTTCTAATGTATTGCATACTGCTGATGCGGCGATCCAATCTCAATTCGTGCGTTTCTATAGTGATTTGTATGGTCCGGGGTGCATGCGATGTTGAGGCTCGGGATCTTTTTTTTTAGGGATTTGACTCTTCCTCGACTTACTGACGCGCATCGCGACTATGCTCAATGCCCCTATTACCTGCCAGGAGATTTCCCTGGCTATTGGCAACTTAGAAACTTGCCAAGGCAGCGGGCCCGGACGGCATGGGGCCGGAGTTTTTATAAGATTTACAACATCATGTCGGCCCCGCTTTGGGGAGCTATGTTTGCGGATATGCTAGCTTACTGACAGACTTCTTCCAGAGCAGAATCATGCTCATGTAGTGGTGCTCCACAAGCCCGGCAAAGATCCTGAACTTGTGGGCTCGTATAGGCCCATCTCCCTCCTTAATCAGGACATGAAGCTGCTCATGGCCATCTTAGCTAAACCTTGGCCCAGGTAGTCCCGACGCTTGTGCATCCCAACCAGGTGGGCTTCGTGCCTGGTCGCTTCTCTTCGGCTAACATTCTTAAAGCGTTGGTAGCATTGCGGGAAGGTAGGGGCCGCCCTGGAGATGATTTGTTGGCTAGCCTGGATGCCGAAAAAGGCTTTTTGACAAAGTCGTCTGGCCCTACCTTTTTGGATTTTGCAACGTTTTTGGCATTACTGGCTCGTTTCTTGCCTGGGTTGTTCGCTTGTACACGGCTCCGACCGCTCAATTGCTCATTCAATAGACAGCGCACGGCTTCTTTCCCTCTGAGGCGGGGGACCCGGCAGGGGTGCCCTTTATCGCCCTTATTGTTTATCCTTTCCCTTGAACCCCTGGCGGCTAAGATCCGAGACCTCTCCTGGGTGGAGGGCATTCGAGTGGGTTGGAGAGATTTGCAAGATCACATGTTGCGGATGATATGTTTGCTGTTTGTTGGTAACGCCCTGTTTGATTCTTGGGTGAACCCCCACAGCGCGTTGGGCCTGTTCTTGATGTTCCTCGGTGGCGGCGACCCGCATGGGGCTGCAATTTCTTTGTGGTTGGACTCGTTGAGGCGAGTGCGTTGCTTTGGTGGCGGCGGCGGATTGGAGGGAGAGAGCGGGTTATCATTGGGCTTTCCAGTTCATCAGGGGGCAATCACTATGTTTCCACCGGGTTGTAGGTAGGCATCGCGGCTTGGCGGGCCAGTCTTGGTACTGGTTTTTTGCTTGGGGCATGTCGGCTCCTTGTCTTCTGAGGACTGGGATTTTCCCCTCGTATGATTCTCTCCGTCATCACTGGTCTCTCCCTAATATGCCATTTTTTGCTTATTTGCTAACTGCGCCACTTTTATGAGGACTATAGGAGGCGGTGCCCCCTTGGGATTCCAATTCCTAAAGGTTGACCACTTATTTCTCTCTCTCCCTGCTTCTTTAAATTCTTTGTCCACTTGGTATGGATTGACCCGGACGGAACGGCCGGACTCTCAACTCTGTCGGGTGGCCTCTAGTGGTCCACAGACTTGGGGGAGCCTGATTGGAGTTGAGACGCTGGTGGCCTGGTTTTTACTAACATTACTAAGGGTGCCCCGTTAATGCTCAAGCTACAGGAATTGCAGTTCAAATTGTTACTATCGCACGTATATCTCCAGGGACAGAGGAGTAAGAGCGGGTCTCTGGGACTCGGATGTCTGTGTTAAATGCAAGCGTTATGCGTGGCACCCTTGTGCTATATGTTTATTAGAATGTCCGGTATTTGGGCACTTATTGGAATGGGGTGCTGGATCTTCCTGGCCCATATAGTGGAGTACCTATTCAATGGTCTTATTTACTCATTTTGTTGGGCTGTGAGGGGGAGGTGCTTGATCAGGGCTTGGGAGTGGATCATTGGCGATTCTTGTACACTGCGCTGTTAGTGGCCAAGCGTGAGGGTGCTTCGCCTGTGGATGGATGCTGGTGCTCCTGAAGTGCTGGGATGGAAGCAGCTCCCTGGCTGAGGTGGCCAGATGGGAGCTCCGCAGTTGTAAGGGGATGCAGTCTGCGTCTCGACGCATATATCGTTCTCTTTGGGATGCCACCTTGTTGGAGGTTGGCTCTTTATGATTGATTCTGGATAGCGCCAATTTGATTCCAGTAGACAGAGGGGGGGGGGGGGGGGAGTATGTGTGGGTCTTGTGTGTATGTGGGGCTGCTTGGGGTAAGGCTGTTGGTATGGATGAGTTGTCCTGGATGGATGGGATTTTGGGGGATGTTGTCTTTTTTTTTTTCTTTCTGTTGAAATTACTGAGAGGTACTGACCAGCTTCGCCTGTTTCTACTGTTCTTGCTGGGGATTTCTGCTATCGATGTTTTTTGGGCTTGTACTCACAGGGGTATTGTGGGGTCTTTACCTCCTCCCTTTAGGTTGGGGGTTTTCCGTTTGTTTTCCTGTTTCTTGGCCCTGTATGCTTTCTGTTCCCTATTGCATTGTTGTGGTTGCTCAGTATTTTCTGCTCAATAAAAAATTATTTCAAACAAACAAAAAAAAAACAAACAGTGACAGCATCGCATTGATTTTGAAATCTGTGAAGGATATGCACGGAGGGTCATGGTGGATTGTCTTGGATGCAGGATAGTTTTTCCACCCCTGACGCAAGCAAGAGTGAAATGGAGATTTTCCCCATCGGGTGGGCTGTTTACCCACGAGGCCCGAAGTAGTTGTGGGGCTTGAGAGTAAGCCTAATTGGAGACAGCTGGGATTTTAGTGGACAACTAAGTTTTTTCTTTTTTCCTTGCTCACGTTACAATACTTCTGACTGCCTCTGGACTGCAGTCCTTTTTTCACACAATGTTTGCATGGTGAGATTTTGGCGTGCTGGAATGTGAGGTGTTTTTTTGGGGGCTGCTATTGTGCCTCATTTTTTCACCACTGTTTTTGATATAGTGATGACACATGAGTGGAGTTTTTTTAGCCATATGAAGCTTAACTGAGGCTTTTTCTCAACTTTTTTTCTGTGTCTTATTTTTTTCAGACTGTGGGTGTATGTGTGATGTGTGGGTGGCCTTGCAGTGTCCCATAAGAGCCCTCCATAACCCATCCAAAACCTACTGGATCCAACTATACATCACAACAATAGCTCTTTTGCCTACAGGTGACACCTATATGTAGATTTTGGGTGGGTTTTGATGGACTCACACTCTCCACCACAAGTGTACTAGTTAGAGTTGGGTATGGACCTGGGTCCCCATCTCTACAGTCCACTGCAATGACCACCAAGCTACTCCAGAGACCTGCTTGCTGCAGTACTAGGACTGGCCATTACATCTGAAGCTATCATACAGGCAGGTCTGTCTTTTATTTTTTTTAACCAGATCTTAATCCACAATAGAACATTACCTCCTATCCTATGACTTTCTAATTTCATCAGGAGTCTTTCATGAGGCACTTTGTCAAATGCCTTTTGAAAATCCAAATACACAATATCAACTAGCTCATCTTTATCCACATGCTTATTCACCCCTTCAAAGAAATGCAGTAGATTGGTGAGGCAAGATTTCCCTTGACTAAATCCATTTTGGCTTTCTCGCATTAATCCATGTTTAAGTGTATGTTCTGTCATTTTGTTGTTTATAATAGTCTCTACCATTTTGCCTGGCACCGATGTCAAATTCACTAGTCTATAATTTCCCAAATCACCTCTGGCACCCTTTTTAAAAATTGGCATTATGTTGGCCAACCTCCAGTGTTCAGATACCATTCTAATTTTAAAGATAAATTTCAAATTATTAACAATTGCTCTGCAAGTTCATTTTTCAGTGCTATTATTACTCTAGGATGTATGCCATCCAGTCCAGGTGATTTTCTAGTCTTCGTTTTGTCAAATTGACCCATTGCATCTTCCAGTATTACAGAGATTTGTTTTAGTTTATCTGACTCCTCTGTATTGAATACCATTTCTGGCACTTGTATCTTCCCCACATCTTCCTTAGTGAAGACCGAAGCATTTAATCTCTCCACTATGGCTTGTCTTCTCTGAGCGCCTCCTTTTACCCCTCTGTCATCTAGCACAGTGTTCTTCAACCTTTTTACACCTATGGACCGGTAGAAATAAAGATTATTCTGT
This sequence comes from Geotrypetes seraphini, assembly GCF_902459505.1. Classification (NCBI taxonomy): domain Eukaryota; kingdom Metazoa; phylum Chordata; class Amphibia; order Gymnophiona; family Dermophiidae; genus Geotrypetes; species Geotrypetes seraphini. The sequence goes on along the minus strand of NC_047086.1, from coordinate 344,282,880 downwards.
GGACCGGCATCGGTCCATGGAACCGGCGTTGAAGAACACTGGGCTAAGTTGTGGGCCACATCCCCGCCCATCTCTAACCCAATCTCTACCCAGACCCTGCCCCCATAATTTACTAATTGCACCTTGCACGTCCCGTACCTCATCTGGAAGCCTTCAAGTTTCAAGTTTTCAAGTTTCAAGTTTATTAAAATTTTTGATTAATCGCTTAATCTTACTTCAAAGCGATGAACATACATAAAAAGAAACAATTAAAATTACAATATTAAAAAATAAAACATTAATTTAAACATAACCATTAAAATAAACTAGACTATATACAAACTTAACAAAACAAGAGTAAAGAGGAAAAGGTGATTTGAACTACAAAATATTATAGAAAAGGAGGTCAGGCAAAAACACAAGGTTGGGAATTAAAATGAATAGTCAAATACAACATTAATGAATTCAAGAGTAAGACTTATTGATCAAAAGCATCTTTGAAAAGGAATGTTGCAATGTCATAGAGAAGGCTTCCGGTTCAGGCACAGGATGCCCGTAGGAACCACTGCCTGTGGCTTTGTGCACTGAATCAGGTAGGAAGAGGGAGCTGGCTCGAAGATAACGCCGCATTGATCGCACCGTGGACTGGCGGTTTGAAGAACACTGTTTTGGGCCTGATGCACATGCTCGGTCCTGTGGACCGGCAGGAAATTTCTGTGGACCGATGGTTGAAGACACTGATCTAGCAGTCCAACCTGATTTTTTTTCCTGACTTTCTTTGCTTCTAGTATACCTATAAAATATTTTACGAAGTGTTTATGCCTTCGATGCAATCTTCTTTTCAAGGTCTCTCTTTGCCTTCCTTATCAGTGCCTTGCATTTGACTCATCTCATTGTGGATCTGATTACAAGACATGTCTAAGTGTTCAGGTAAATGCTCCGTGCTGCTCCCGACACTCATAGTAACTCTATCAGCATCGAGAGCAGTGTGGAGTATTCAGCACGACTCCCTGTGCTAATAACCGCTATTGCGGTTTTAGTAAAACGGAGGGGATAGTTAGAGGCTCATAAAAAGCTCAGGCTACATTAACCTGCGGTGGTGGAATTTTTGTGCCTGTTCTGTTTTAAATGATTTTGCAGTTTTTCCTTCAATATGTCTGCAGAGCCTTCTTGTGTATATTGGACATATGAATCATAACTTACACCTTGTGAAACAATCTGACTGGCTGTTATGTTGATTCCCACTTATTGGCCTTCGTATGAAGGGGAAAGAAACACAGTGTAAAATTCAGTCTATGATTTGATTGAGTATTTTTGGGACAATCTTATGATTGTATGATCAAAGCAAAAAAAATAATGTCTATATGCTGTGTAAGGAGAAAACAGAACAATTGCCCTATGTGCAAATATAGTCAAAAGTACAAGGCAAGGCAAAAGTAGGACCTTTTGTCGGGTTCCGTGGATATATATGATTGTACAATAAATCTATTTCGAAGACACTACTCTAGTTGAAGAGTAATCTTTTTACCCCTACTTTTGCCTTGCTTGGCTACACTATAGGCTCCCTTTACTAAAGTGCGCTAGCGGTTTTAGTGCACGCAGAAGATTAGCGCTCGCTATAGCGCGCATTAGCCGAAATATTACCGCCTGCTTAAAAGGAGGCGGTAGCGGCTAGCGCACGTGGCAGTTTAGCGCGCGCTATTCCACGCGTTAAAGGCCCTAACGCGCCTTTGTAAAAGGAGCCCTATGTAATACAGATTGAACTGTAATACAGATTCACCTCTTACGAGGGAGTGCTGAAAAGTTCTCAACCCAAAATGACGTGGATATGGTTCGATCAATGATTTGAAACAATGTCAAAAAACATAGAATTTCGATTCTGCAAATTGGCACCTACAGTGCCAATCAGCTACAGTGGCAAAAGAACGCTCAGAATTTAGGAAGTTGGTTGGTTGTGCTGTGAAATTTTCAGCACCCCCTCGAAGGCACAGTGCAGCATTGCCATTGTTATCTGCAAGCACTTCATGTGACATTCATAAGCCATAGACTTACTCTGTGGTGGAACACGGTGAAAGCTTGTTCCCTGGTGGCTGCCGGGCTCTTTTATAATGCATCTAACACATTACTGTTCTGCTCATCAGACTGTGAACTTTGATTTGACACAAGCTGAGAGTGCAGAGGAGAATCTGAAGTGTGCACCCCACCTTTAAATGTTCTGATTAAATGCATTCTGTTCCAAAGCTGTGCTTTCTCAAGATAGCTTTTCGGTCCGTTAGCACTGTGCCAGTGATGACACAAGAGCTAGCTGCCACTTTCTCAGGTCATATGTGGGAGTGGTGGCGAATGAAATAACTGATCAGTTTGCACTGCAATCCCTGTTGGCATACAGGAACCTTACACCTGTTCATAGTTATGAGATTCGTAAGATGGTAATTAACAACGACCAGACATAGAACAAAAATAGGCTTGTGGAGATCATGTCCCATGAACTTGTTTTATTTTGGACCAGCCTACTGCTCTCCATGCACCAGATTATTCAATATTGTTCCCGATTTAATTTTTCTCATATCAAACACAGTTCCTTTTATCTTGCTTTCTTTTCCTTCTCAATCTCTCCATGACATGTCAAAATAATGAAGGTAGGTAGATAAATTCTGATTTTCTGCTATTTTATTTACATTATAGCAATCCAACGTGTTTCTTTCAAAACCCTGCTTTTCCAGGGAGCTCCTGATCCTCTATGATGTAGAAACATAGAAACGTGAAAGCAGATAAAAACCAAATGACCCATCTAGTCTGCCCATCTGCAGCATCCACTATCTAAGAGATCTCACGTGCCTGTCCCAGGCTTTCTTGAATTCAGACACAGTCTTTGTCTCCACCACCTTTACCGGGAGACTATTCTACACATTCTGTAAAGAAGAATTTTCTTAGATCACTCCTGAGCCTATTACCTCTTAACTTCATCTTATACCCTCTCATTCTGGAAGAGACTTGCCTCATGTGCAATTATGCCACACAGGTATTTAAGCATCTCTATCATATCCTGGAGATGCGTGCATGGCTACGTGGATGGTGTCGTCGAGAGCGTTTTGGCTACCTAGATCATAGGATGATTTTCCAAGGGCTGCTGAGTAGAGTATCTATCAAAGAAAGGAAGAAGTGTCTTTGGCAGCAGGCTGGCTTATCTACTGAAGAGGGCTTTAAACTAGAAGTGATGGGGCAGGGTGATCAAAGCCCCCAGGTAAGTATAAACCCTCAGGTGAGTAAATCATTGACTACTTCTACATGGATGGGAAAAGGGGACAATGTCTGTAAAGCAGTATATACTAATGCTCGAGGTATGGGAAACAAAATTCTGGATCTAGAAGCTGTGAAAGGAAGCTCTGGAATGAGAGGGCATAGGATGAAGTTAAGAGGTGATAGGCTCAGGAGTAATCTAAGGAAATGCTTTTTTTTACAGAAAGGGTGGGTGGTAGATGCGTAGAACAGTCTCCAGGTAGAGGTGGTGGAGGCAGAGACTGTGTCTGATTTCAAGAAAGCCTGGGATAGTCTTGTAGAATCTCTTAGAGAGAGGAAGAGAATGGTTACTACGGATGGGCAGACTGGATGGGCCATTTGGCCTTTATCTGCCATCATGTTTCTATATCTCTCCTCTCCTACCTTTCCTCCAAAGTATACATATTGAAATCTTTAAGTCTGTCCCCATATATCATCATGAAGACCATCTACCATTTAAAAAATGATCAGCCCTGGGTGTACATACCATAGGTACTCCACTGTGCCCAAGAAGTAGAAAATAAAACTATTGATAGCATGAAATTATTTCGCCTTGTATGCAACCTTACACCATTACCAGAAAAGGGCACTTACGAACTTAAGTCCCAACTGACAGCCCAAGACTTTGCAACCATCTTCCTCAATAAAATAAAAATGGTACAAACAGAAGTTAAAAAAAACACCCCCCACCCCGGAACCTACACACATAATTCCCCAATAACTATTATGATCCCTGCACAGCAGACCAGATATGGAACACCTTTAAACCACTAACAACATCTGGAGCAGCAAGTCTTCTAAACTGCAGCAGTTCTCTCGACAACTGCCCCTCATACCTTTTAGCAGACGTGCCTGAAGTAATCATTGCCTGGATCACCAAGTTCCTACTCTCTACTGCCCACCAACCTAGCCAGCAAGTTAGTCGTTCCCCTCAACTGTAATTCATGACATCCTGTTTGGCTGCCTTGTCTGCTTAGATTGTAAGCTCTTTCAAGCAGGGACTATCTTCTTTGTGACTCTGTACAGCGCTGCATACGTATGGTAGCACTAGAGAAATAATTAATAATAGTAGCAGTAGTAGTTCCTAAACAACCTTCTAAATCAAGGCCAACTCCCAACCGCAATGGGCAAAATAGGTCTCACACTCATACCAAAATCGCAAAATGCTGAGCTACCAAGCTCCTAGAAACTCATGTATGTTAGCAACTGACATCCTACCCAGAACAGTACTCCAGCCTTCATTCCTCTCCGTTTGAATTTTGACCGCACCACAGTACTGAGCTCCTTCTGACCCTTACCACTAAAATCAAACAGATACTAAGCCCAGGTCAACAAGCAGCACTCCTTCATTTCGACATCTCTGCAGCCTTCGATTCGGTACACTATCACCTTCTCCTAACAAAACTTACTGAAATTGGAATCACAGCACACTTGGAACATGAAACACTTAGCTAACTGCTCATATTCAGTGGGAGATAGCTGGCTATCTCTACTGAATGTTAGCAGTTAGCAGCTAAAACATGGCCGACTATATCATGTGACAGTCACCAATTTTAAGCTCTGACTGGCCAAGTTTAGTAGCCAAATTGGGCTGCGCAAATAGCTGGTCTATCTTTGGCTGCTACAACTTAGCTGACCAGCACTGAAAATAAAATGGATATTCAACGCCAGTCACTGGAAACAGCCCAGTATTGAATATCCACAGTCAGCACTGACTGTGGGAGTTGGCCAGCTTCTTTCCCACGGTCTGAATATCGGCCCCTAAATGTCCATGTCCTAAAAGATCAACGTCAGGTGTTAGCATGTTTAGGATCTGGTAAACAGTTGCAATTGAGCATTCCACTGGAGAGATTAGAGAAGGTTGCTCACTAATCCCCAGAGGTTTTTGTCCACCCCAAATCCTAAATTGGCAAGGGAAACTAGTCTCTGACAGCATCAAAATACACAGTTATGTTTGCAAAGGCACAAAGAAAATGGGTTTGTGCTGCATGCACCTAGTTATGTTTCCATTGTGCAAGGGGAGGCTCGTGGCCATGTTAATCACTTACCCAGGGCTAGGCGGGCATATTCAGCAGAATATACCCAATTAGGACCTGGCTCTAGAAACAGTATCTAACTTCTAGGTGCTGTTCGGCATAGTAATCAATCAACTGCTAGGCACCCTTTATACAATCGCGCCTAGCGCCTTCTAAGTATTCTTAAGCACTGGTAGGCATTAAAATCCATAGGCGCACTCTATTTAGGCCAGGATTTTGTTGACCTAAAAGAGTATGCGCCTAACTCAATCCATGCCGAAACTTCACCCCAAATCCACCCTTAATCATGCCTACTTGCTGGTAGGTGCCTTGATGTAGATGTCTACATCAAAGAGGTAGGCGCCTACTGAATTAGGTGCCTACTGGCAAATTAATTTTTTTAAATAGTTTTTAATTGGTTTTTACTGATGCAGCGATCTAGGTGCCTAACTTAGAGCCTAAGTCAAAGCCAACTGTTTTGTGGGTGATCAAGTGCTGATATTCAGCATTTTAACCACATAAATAGGACCACATTAAAATCAGTCCTATCTTTACACACAGTTCACCTTATTTGGTTAAGTGCTAAATATTGCACGTACAGTATTTGCTTATGTGTAGCCAGCCATGTACGTATATATAGATGCTCAATGCAGTACCCGACAGGGCCCGATATTGAAAAAGCCTTGGGATAAATCTTAGTAGTAGCCAAAAAAGCTGACTGCACCAGCTGACTTTTTACCCCATGCTTGTTTTGCTAAAATGGGTGTTTATGCTGCACATATCTGGTGTACAAATGTTCTATTTCTCCTGTACTTTAGAACAGGCTTACATTGGCAGGATTCTGTTCAAAATAGTGGGTGAAACTTGAAATGTACTCACGTGCACGTTTCAATTCCCATTCCTACAATCTGTCTAAAATGAGGCTGCCCATATGCAAAAATGATGACAAGCAGCAATGTGGTCATATCATAAAACATATTCAGTGTTATACGTTCTACTTACAGCATCGCTAGAATGCCTAGGTCAACTGGATAGGCCATGAGTTCTTTCTCTGCTATCATCTACTATTTTACTATGCTTTGTTATAGAGAATGACACAGGTAACCCGCCAAAACAGTGGGGAAAAAACAGCATTTCACCGTGGCTATGGGACAAGACCATTCAACGTGGAGTGGTGAATGGCCTTAATCGCCGCAGTTAAGGGAGGATACGCGCAGTGGTCACCGATCACGCTCCCTCCCTCCTTACTGATTGCCGCTGTCGCCACCCCCTTCCAAGCATCTCCCATTCTCCCTCCCTCGTCCTTACCTTTGTGGCGGGCAATTTCTAAATTTCCTTCCTATGAGCAGCCGGAGCGTTGAAAACACAAGTAGCTGCCGTAAAGATCATCTCTGATGCAACCGGAAGTTTCATCAGAGATGACCTTTCCTGCAGCCACACGCAACTTCAATGCTCCGGCTGAGAAATTGCCCGCCATGAAGGTAAGGGGCAGGGAGGAAGAAAGGGAGGAAAGGTGGGGTAGGGAGGGACAGACGTTGAGGGGAAACTGGGAAGGTGGGTGGAGAGGAACAGATGCTGAAGGGAAATTGGGAAGGGAGAGTGGGGAGAAGACGCTGAAGGAAACTGGGGAAGGGAGAGAGAAAGGGAAGGTGGGGTGGAGAGGAACAGATGCTGAAAGGAAATGGGGAAGAGAGAGATTCCAGACTATGGGGGGAGCGGAGAGAAGAAGATAGGTGCCAGACCAATTGGGGGGTGAGGGTGGAGGGAGAGATGGAAGGGAGAGGCATAGTAACAGAGCATATGTAAGAGATGGAGAAGGCAGACAGTGGATGGAAGGAAATGAATGAGGAGAAGATGAAGAAAGCAGAAATCAGACAACAAAGGTAGAAAAAAATATTCTATGTCTTTTCTTTTTTTTTGCTTTAGGATAAAGTAGTATATTAGTTGTGTTGATAAAAATTTATAAACAAAGCCCTGCCGGCTGAACATCTCTTTCTCTAGTTCAGCAGCTAGAACTTTGATTTATAAGGAAGGAATAGAAACATAGAGTATGACGGCAGAAAAGGGCCGGCGGCCCAACAAGTCTGCCCACTCCAGAACCCTCCCTCCTTTAAGAATCCATCTTTTAAGTATAACTCTGTAGCAACCCCACCTGGTTTGTCCCATTGTCTCTTGAAGTCTGAGCAGGTTATTGGCCTCGACTACCTGCGTGGAGAGACCATTCCATCGATCAATCACCCTTTCGGTAAGAGTATTTCCTGGTGTCACCATGAAAATCTCCCCCCCTTAAGTTTTAGTGGATGCCCTCTTGTCGCCGTGGGACCCGTAAGAAAAAAAGCTAAATATTGCAGTATTGAGGCATGTATGGATGCTGTGGGGGACAGTGGTCATGGGGACGGGATGGGGACAGTGGTTGCAAAGATGGGGCAAGGACAGGGTCAGTGGTCATGGGGATGGGGGACAGATTTTTTCCCCATGTCATTCTCCTACTTTGTTACTCATGAATGCTGGTTAACATGATTTTATGTGTGAAAATGGAAGTTGCTAGTTATAAGTAGAAATTTCTGGCCTTTATAGGAGTGCTATGCATGAATTATAAGGCAGAAGTATTTTGTTAGTTTTATTTGAGTTTTCCATGTCTGCAGGTATTAGAGCATTTTTTAAAATTCTTGGACATAGGGTTTCATTGACTAAGGGCCCACGACTGAAGAGTTCTACCATAGTGCTGTAATGTGAGGCTCATTGTCTGCTGCTTTTTATTTATTTGTCAATAATGGAAGAGTTAAATAGAAAGGTATCTGTGGGAGTGTGAAAAGGTGAGATAGAAGCCTTCCCATCATAAATGCAGAGGTCCTCCAGAGAGCTCAGCTGCCGGACAGGCTTTGCTGAAGAAATATATTGACTTAATTAGATTTCTTTTCATTAATATTTTATTTTGTAAGGATTTCTGTTTCCTGGTCATGTGCAGCCTGTGGTTTCAGATTTCAGAATTCTTTTGCAGTAGCAACTGATAGGGTCTGAAAGAACTAAAAAGGCTGCCATTTTGAATTGTTATCAGGGAAACGAACAAGCCAGGGTGTGACTGGTAAACTTGAGTCATGAACTATAATGTTCTGTGTGATGCTTGAAAAAAGAAGTGGCAGTAGATTTTAAATATCATACTTATAATGTCACATGCTGTTGACCAGACTCCCATGTGGATGCTGAATGTGGGTGAAAATAAACGTGAATAAAGTAGAGCTGGTCAATATAGAATACTTGAATTTTTAGAAGACATTAGACAAAGTCCCTTGTGAAATCATAGGCTAGGAGGAAATGCCCTGTTGTATAATGGAAACTGGCAAAAAAGACAGAAACAGAAAGTACAGTTAAATGGTCAGTTTTCCAAATGGAAAAAGGTCAATATTGGAGTAAGGTAATCAAATTTTCCGTTGACACAGAATTATTCAATGTGGTGAAAGACACTAAAGATTGTGAGGAATAAGTGGAAGGATCTTCTGGGACTAGGAGACTGGGCTTCTAAATAGCAGAAAAAATTTACAAGAGAATTCTATATATGGTGCCAAATGTTAGGTGCTACTTTTGCGCTGAATTTTCAGTGCGGAAAAGTGTTCAAATGGATGTAAGGCACCAAAGTGGAGCAGAAACAGAAGATCTGCACAAAAATAAAAACACACATTTAAATAATTATTTACCCTTCCCTCTTTTACAATACCACAAAAGAGTTTTTTTTTTTGCACAGGCTGGCATGTTGAATGCTCTGTGCTGCTCCCGATGGGGGAGGGGGAAGGTTATTTACCATACTTTTCGCTCCATAAGACTTTTATTCCACCCAAAAGTGAGTGGAAATCTCGGTGCATCTTATGGAGCAAAGGTACAAATTTTAATCCTCCCACACTGTTTTAAAGCACCCCACTGCCGCACCTTTTAAAACATCCACCCACTGTCGCCACCATAGTTGCACCTTTTAAAACACCCACCCACCTACCCGCCTGCCGTTGCTTTCGACGCCATTGCCGCACCTTTTAAAACACCTATCCGCCCGCCACCTCCTCTGTTGTCGCAGTACCTAGTGGTCCAGCGTGTATCCCTCCCTCGTTAGTGGTGCACAGGTCAGGAGCTCGGATCCGCTTGGGCCCGCGCTGTTTTCTTAATGGCTGCCGTCAGTTCTCATGAGTCCCGTGAAAACTGACCCCAGCTATTCAGAAAGTGGTACGGGCCCAAGCGGGAGCACAGAAAGCTTGCTCCTGACATCCACGCTCCTAACCTGTGCGCCACTAGCGATGGAGGGATACACGCTGGACCACCAGGTATGAGAGGATGATCTAAAAGTACTGGGGGGATGATCTACTGGGGAGATGATCTAAAAGTATTGGGAGGGTACGAGAGGATGATTTAAAAAGGTACGGGGGAGGCTGGGGAGGCTGTCTGGCTTAGGGCTGTCTGGCTTGGGGCTGGCTGCCACTACACGTGCCTACCATTAGATGTGCCTACCACTAGACATGCCATGTACCCTGTCCTGGCCTACCACTAGACCACCAGAGGGGGAACAGGGTACAGGGCACACCATTTGGTTCAGAATTTTTTTTCTTGTTTTTTCCTCCTCTACAGGTGGGTGCGTCTTATGGTCAGGTGCGTCTTATGGCGCGAAAAATATGGTAATTTATTTACTTAAAAATACTTTTAGCCCACACAATCCAATTATTCTTGGCAGATACCATATAAAAACACCCATAGTAAAATCTTAAATAATACAAAGACTGGTACAACACAAAAATACAGAGTTCAGGGCGACGGAGAGAGCCAGCAGTTTTCCTGAGAGTGCAGAAGTTTGTGGAGTCTGTGGCTCCAGTGCCTATTTCCAACAGCCATAGGTTTGGACTGCCCTTCTTGGTATCTGGGACTTTTCCTAGCATATTTCATGTAAGCACCCCTGTGGCACAGCCACAGGGTATAGCCAAAGGGGTGTGGCCAAAGGCATGCTATGCTCCTTTGGAGCCCCTTAAAGCCACAAGAAGCTTAGAGGAGCCTGAGGAGTATTTTTCCTTTTTTTTTTTTTTTTCCTTTGGTGAACATGGGGAAATGTAAAGGTGTGGTTAAGATGAAAGTCTCTATTCCAGCTTCTTCTGAACCAATCAGTAAACTTCTGGTACTGGTATCTCCACAATTGAAGAAGGAAACTTTGGAATTCCAGGTACTTTCCTCTCTCAAAGCTTCTCTTAGCTCATCTGATAGACCTCCATCCCTTCCATCTATATATCTGAGTGTGGGGGGTTTTCAGTGAAGTTCCCCTATTATCTCACCAGTCTCAAGTAAATTCAACTACCTTGGTGTCTTTTTAAAAAAATGCCGTCAACTGTTTCAACAATTGAAATTTCTGCTGTGATTGTTCAGGGAGATGTAGCAAAGGAAGAAACTTTGAAAGATATTTGTATGCAAAATCAGCGTTTGGAAGGATATTTGAAGTCAGTCATTTCCCAAACTGTTACCTTCTCTGAAGAAGTTGTGGAACATAAGAACATAACACAAGAACATAAGCAATACCTCTGCTGGGTCAGACCTGAGGTCCATTGTGCCCAGCAGTCCGCTCACGCGGCGACCCAACAGGTCCAGGACCTGTGCAGTAATCCTCTATCTGTACCCCTCTATCCCCTTTTCCAAGTTTGTAAATTTGGATTTAAATATTAAGTTGTTGAATAAGGAAGTTGCCTTGCAACCCTGCAGTCAACTTCTACTTTGGCAATAAAAGATTCTACTATTCCTCATTCGAGATAAGAGATGATGGAGAATGCATGCAGGCTTTTTAACTTGTGCTTTTTGACTTTTCCCTCTATACTGTATGTATATCTTTTATCTCCTGAGATTCTGTTAAGGAAATATCTCGGAGAGGTTTTAAAACTTTATAGTTCTAAAACAATGTTACTTAGTAATTGCTACTATTTACCTTAAAAAAAGAAGCTCCAGGATGATGAACCCAGGGTGGAAAGTCTTGTAACCTCAGAAGTTGATCTAACAGCTTTTCTTGGAGACTCTCAAGACGTTATTACATCTAGGTCTATTTTATTAGTTACTTTTACTAATGAGAGTGATAAAACATTAGTTTCAAAGAATTTCTTTAAAAAGAAAGATGAGAGTTTCTGTGGTGCTGAAAATTTTTCTTGATGTTTTCAGGGCTACTCAACTCAGACGGAAGGCTATGTTGGCTCTGAAAGCTAGAGCAGTAACTCTGGGAGCAACTTTCTTCCAAAAAATATCCTTGTAAATGTCTTATAACTTATAAGGGAAAGGAATATGTTTTCGGGACTCCTTGCAGTTAGAGAATCTTCTTAGGAGTTATGAGAAATGATTGATTTATGGTAAAATAGATAATGAAAGAATTATATGCTGATAATTGGATAGATAATCCCAGGATTTCTTAATAGTAAGTATTTCTAAAGATTTATTTTTCTTACTTCCCTCAAGACATGGACTAGAAGCAATACATGAATTATATTTTGAACATTTCTGATGTAGATTGCTTTATTCTGTTCATTTGCCTATGTGGAAATTATCAATAAAAAAAAAATTAGAATTCATCATCCCTTGCTCTTTACATATGCACTGCATTATAGACAAAGAAAAATCTCATTAATCTGCAGCACCTTCCATTCAATGAAAAGTTAGTCACCGTATGCCTCAAGAAACAGCAAAGTTTTTAATTCATGCTTAAATGGCTCAATGGATGTAATAGATTTCAAAGCTTGAGGCAAACTGTTCCACAGTTTAGGAGGGCTTATCTTAAACATTGCCAAATTGTATTTGTCTAATCGCACAGCTCTAAAAGAAGGAACATCTAACATTGGCATCACAGAACCTCAGACACCTTGCAGGTTGATAAATTTGCAAAGTAGCAGCGATCAGAGGGGAAACAAGATTATGACAAATCTTAAATACCAGTAAATGAGTTTTAAAGATTATTCTCTATTGAATAGAAAGTCAATGAAGGATTTTCAATGCAGGAGTGATATGTGTATTTTAAGAATACCCCCCTAAAAACACAAGCAGAGGTGTTTTGAGCAACCTAATGCCCTTAAAAGTCTTTCGTGCAAGCCCAACAAAATTCCATTGCAGTAATCAATACATGGCATCACTATGCTCTGAATGATCATCCTAAAGTTATAAGAAAAAAGTAAATCAAGCAATCACTTAATGCCTAAGTGTTTCCGTGAGGATCTGAAAAAGGAGCGTGGCATGGGTAGGTCAGGGGCATTCCCTTAAAATGCACATAGTAATCCAGAATAGTATGGATCTGCACCCAACTTGCGTGCTGGGATTTACACCTAGTTTCAGTTGGTGTAATTCTTCGTGCCCAAAGTTGAGCGCAGATCCTGCCACTAAATGCTATTCTGTAAAGAGCACCAATCCTGGAATGCCCATGATAGAATACCATCCTGCACCAATTTCTTGGGTGCTGCATTTTGAGTGCTATTTACTGAATCCAGCCCTTAAATGTGGACATATACAAATAATCCCAAACACAGGTACAAATGCTGGGTTTTGAGTTGAGTTGGAACCCAAGGAAAAGATCTTGGAATCATTATGGACAATATGAGTATTGCAGTTGCCAAAAACCTGAAATAGAATGTTAGGGATTATTTGAAAAGGAATAGAGAATGAAAGAACATCAGTGTGCTCTGTATAGGGCCACAGTGAGACCCTACCTTAAGTACTGTGTTCATTTCTGGTCACCAGAGCTAGAAAAGGTTCAAAAATTGATGACAAAAATGATAAGGGGATGAGAAACCCCTCTTAGGAAGAAAGGTTAAACAGATTAAGGCTCTTTAGCTTGGAAAATAGGGGGATATGATAAAAGTTTAGAAACCTCTGTGACTATAATACACTTAATTTATCTAATACAATCAATTTAGAAACAGATGGACCTTAGATGGACCTGTTAATACAACATTCAACCTGTGGAGGGCAGCATTTTTAAAAATGCTGACTGCTGTGGGCATAATTAGCCCCTGATCTTCAGCGCTGGACCATGTCCAGGCAATGGAACGGAATACCTGAAACCCACAAGCATTAAGGTTTTCTACTTGCAAAGCTCTGAGAAGGCTTTCATCTTCCATTTGGCTCAAAGGCTTCTCCAACTGACTAGAACATCAGCAAGAGGCTTTGAGTGACTGAAGAAGAATCTCTTAGGTTCATAAATGGACCTCCGTATAAACTTGTGAGAAAATAGGGATTACAGAAGCAGGAAGGCATTCATCATTAAGATAGCTAAAACAGCAGGGTTCAAAAGAGGCTTGGGCAAATTCCTAAAAAAATTGTAGCTAGGTAGACTTGGGATGGTGGTTGCTTATCCACTCAAGAAAGCTGTGAGAAACAGATCTACACTTATCGGAAAGGTGCTTTTGATCCTGACTACCACTGGAAACAGGATATCAGTATCAGTGGACCCTGGGCTGATTCAACAGAGCTTATCATAAATCCTTGTAACATTGGGAGTGGGGAGTTGCTGTTGAGGTGAGTGAGGGAACATATATGCTCGTCTACCTAAAATGTAACAGACTGGATGGGTAAATCTGGTCTTGGTCTGTGTATATTTAACAAAGCTAGTCTGCTGCTTTTGCAATTACACCCGCCACCTCTCTCCTAATTATAGCTCAGTATATTGCCACTAGGTTTTGGTTGGCCTTGCTTATTTTTGGAAAGTCTGTTGCAGCCAAACCAGCTTTCTGTGGGCCAACTTTGCTATCTTCCATTTTTGGATACACATCTTCCAAAATTTATCTCACTCACAGGCCTCCTATTTCTTTCACCTTACTTCTCCTACTCCTCCTCTCATAAAGAAAGATTTTGTCATAACTCATGCACCAGATCATCTCGTTGCTGTGGGCGACAGTAGAATTTCTGATTGTGATGGCTCAAAAATTTTTTTTAAAACTTAATTGGCACATAAAGAGTTGGGAGGGGCGGGGGGCATGTCCAATGTTTTGCTGTGCATATTCTTACTGTTTAGTTTCATCTAATTTCTACTGCTTTGGGTCTTTTATCTTTTGTGCAGGATTTATTTATTTAAAAAATTTCTAACCCGCTTAAACCTAAGTGGTTTACAAAAATACAAACATAATCATGATCTAACTAACATACAAACATTAAAATAATAAAACATAATTTATCTGACTTTCATCTCAGGCAATAATGCAGTCCAATCAAGTAAACGTTTCCATGATCAAAGCAGTTTTCAAAACCTTTTTGAATCTCTGGATATCAGGGAGCATTCATAATAATCCTGTCAAATTATTCCACAATGATACACCTGCCATTGAAATTGCAGATGTTCTGGTATTTGCATAATGTACATGCAGCAATCCATCTGTCATCAATCGTAAAGTTCCTTCTGATTTTAAGGATCTATTTGGATGATATAAATTCATCACCTGTGTCAAATACCAACGAATCTTATAATGAATAACTTTAAAGACCAATACTAGAGCTTTAAAGATAATACAGAATTTGACAGGTAACCAGTGAAGCTGTTTTAATAATGGCGTTGTGTTCAAATCCTTTGCTACCACAGATCAAGCGAGCTGTTGCATTTTGCACTTCCTGTGACACCTTACATGATAACATCAAATGTGGGAAGGGGGCCACAGCCTGGATCCCGGCACTGTTTACACTTTTATTGTCCCCAAGCACAAAGTCAAAGGGACTAGTCACTAGGAAAGAAAAGTAATGACTAAACTGGACACCTAAGGTAGATATTCAGCTGGCAGCGATGAGCATTTTTTTAGCCACTGCCAGCATTATTCTCGGATAGACAATGACAGTCCTTGTCTGGGCATGAGCATTTAGGGCAAATTCTATAAATGATGTCCCGATTGTAGGCGGTGGTAGGCATCTTATCGCTGCCTAACCAGCCAATCGGGATGCACATTTTAAAAAAAATAAACCTCCCCGAGGCGGGCAACCTACTTAGTAGGTATTTGTGTGAACCTAGGGAGACACGTAGGGCCGCCTAAGCTCATCCAAGGCTAGGAGTGGGCATGGTTTTGCTCGGAAGTGGCAATAGGTGAGCTTAGGCTGCCCTAGGTGTCTCCCTAGGGCCGCAATAGGTGCCTGAAATGTAGGCAAGCAAAATGCTGTTCTACATTTCAAATAGACGCGACTGCTATGCTGATCGCGGCAAGGGAATCTTCCTGCCGCAATCAGTTCAGTGGTTATGGCCGGAAACTCCCCTCCTGTGAAGTTGGCCAGCAGGGGGATGCCCACTCCCTCCTGCTGGAACCCCCAAAGCCCCTCCCCTTAATGTCCACAGCAGGAGTGCCCAATTCCTCATGCTGTCACCGAGACATCCCTTAGCAGGAGGGATGCCCACTCCCTCCTGCTACCCCCAAGACATCCCATGGCAGGAGAGATGCCCACTCCCTCCTGCCGCCTCCCCCAAGACATCCCATGGCAGAAGAGATGCCCATTCCCTCCTGCTGCCACCCCCCAAGACATCTCACAGCAGGATGCACACTCCCTCCTGCCGCCATCCCCTGAGACATCCCCGAGCAAGAGGAATGCCTACTCCTTCCTGCCGCAGGACCCATCATCCCCTGAAAACCACCCACCAGATCCCCCTGCCACCCCCAAATGCCCTGTACCTTTCTTTGATGGCCAGCAAGAGGGTTGCGTCCATCTTGCTGGCAGGCCCACTTCTGCATCCTGTGATGCACCGGGGAGGGGCCTAAGGTACTTCCATAGGAGGGACCTTAGGTACTTGGACCAACCGGAGTCTTAGGCCTCTCTCTCAGTGCATTCTGGGATGCATTGGGAGTGGCCTAAGATTCCAATTGGCCAGGCAGCTGCTGAGCTGGGCGTCCTATACAGAATCCATCCCTTAATGTCTGGGGTTATGCAGCCATCTATCTCTTATTCAGTTAAATGCGATATTTGGCACTTAACCACCTAAGTAACATTGCATAAAGATGGGACTGACTTTTACATGGTTCATTTTGGCCATTTAGGCAGTTAAGTGCTGAATATCAGCACTTAACCGTATAAGCGTCGACTGTGGCCCCAGACTGCTCACAAAATAACTGACCTTCAATTTAGTGGTCTATGGTGATATGCAGAGGCATTAACTGTTTAAGTGCCAGCAGATAGCAATGCACAAACAACTTAATTGGCCAGGAGTCATTTCTGTACGGTTAAATAGCTTTGAACATTGACACACCACCACCACCAATAAATAAAAACATATCAGTTTCCTTTTCTATTTTTTGTTTTCCTTACATAAAGATTTCCTTGCCATTTCTATAGCTCCTTTCAGCTTGGACCACTGTCTTTCTAGTTCTCTTATGTCCTCCTATCCTCTCAGCTCTTTCTTCAGGACTTTTGAATTTTGTGCGCCTTGTCTGTTCTTTAGATCTTATATCAGATCATACCTTGTGATGATCACTAAGGGCCAGGTAGG
The DNA here is from genome assembly GCF_902459505.1 of Geotrypetes seraphini. Classification (NCBI taxonomy): domain Eukaryota; kingdom Metazoa; phylum Chordata; class Amphibia; order Gymnophiona; family Dermophiidae; genus Geotrypetes; species Geotrypetes seraphini. Next base: position 344,266,161 of record NC_047086.1, on the reverse strand, counting down.
CTCCTTCCTGGGTATTAGACACATTTTCTTCATTTGTGAGCACTTGGATTCGGTCACCATTTGTCTAGGGTTACCAGACATGCGGATTTACCTGGACGTGTCCTCTTTTTTAGAGGACATATCTGGGCGCCCGGGCAGCTTTTCAAAACTTTGTCCGGGTTTTGAAAAGCTTCCAGCTCGGGACCGCATCAGGAAGGCATCAGTAGTAGTTCAAGGTCAGTTAAGAGCCTAGAACACACTAAAACAGCATGGAGAAATCAAATTAACCAATACAAAACCAAACTGAAGGAAAAACGGAAAGCCTACTACTCCAAAATGATAGGCACAAAAATCCCAGACACAAAAAAAGCTATTCGACCTAGTAAAGAACCTCACTGATACTAAACCTTACCTTGCCACTCAAGGAATCCACCCACCGACAGCCATCCACCTAGCAGACCACTTCAAAAACAAGATCACCAATATCAGAACCGCATTCATCAACACACACCCCCACCTCGAAAAGATAACAACAAACCCAACAACAGGTGAAGCCATCGTAGCAGACAGAAAGAAGCTGGTCCAACTTCCCAATCCTACTTTGGTCGGATATGAACCGACTCTACAATAAATACAGCCATGCTTCCAGCGAACTAAATAATTGCCCCACCTACCTGTTATCAAACGCCTCCACCACATTCAAAACCAACTTCATGCTATGGATTCAAACCACATTAACAGAAGGCCAATTCCCACAGGACCTAGGAGAGATCTTAATCACCCCAATCATGAAAGATCACAAAAGCCCAATAGATAGCCCCTCCAACTACAGACCTATCGCTTCAATTCCAATATACGTCAAAATAATAGAAGGCCTAGTTACACAATACCTCACAAACTACCTGGAAAAACATAACCTACTCCACCCCTCACAATCAGGATTTCGAACTAACCATAGTACAGAAATACTACTAGACTCACTTCTAGATATAGCCCGGCAACACATCAGTAAAGGAAAAAAGATGATACTAATACAACTTGACCTTTCTGCAGCATTTGACCTAGTTGACCACACCTTATTACTACAGACACTCGATGCCATAGGTATCTCAGGCAAGGTCTACAATTGGTTTCAAGGGTTCCTCAAATCAAGAACCTATAGGGTAAAATACAATGATATCAAATCAGAGCCATGGGCAAATCCCTGCGGAGTCTCACAAGGATCACCTCTCTCACCTACGCTCTTCAACCTCTTTATCTCCTCCCTAGGAGCCACCTTAGATAACCTAAATGTCACATCCTTTAGCTACGCAGACGACATCACCATACTCCTCCCCTTCGACCCATCAGAGCCCACCACAACAGCAAAGCTGGAAACAACACTAGATACAGTAGAAAAATGGATGATACATCACAAACTAAAACTAAACTCAGAAAAAACAAAATTCCTTTTGCTCGAAAAGGCCAAAACTCCTACCATCACAGAACTGATAATCAAAAATACCAAATACCCAATACAACCCGAACTAAAACTCCTAGGAGTTACTATAGACAGATGTTGCACAATGCAGTCCCAAATCAACAAGACGACCCAGAAAGCTTTTCTAACCATGAGAAACCTACGTAAAATCAGAAAATTCTTCAACCAAACACAATTCAGACTAATTGTACAATCCGTAGTCTTAGGTCTGCTGGACTATTGCAACTCCCTTTATCTTCCTTGTCCAGCCATTATGATAAAGCAACTCCAGACCATACAAAACACCGCCCTCAGACTGATCTACTCACTCAGGAAATATGATCACATAACAACTGCCTTCTTAGACTCCCACTGGCTACCCATACAAGCTCGAATTCAATTCAAATTCCACTACCTATTATTCAAAGCAGTACACGGCTCTTCCCCCTCCTACCTAAACCACCGCCTAAACCAGACCTCCACCTCAAGACACAGAAGAACCCCGAACCCTTTTGCCTTCCCCCCACTCAAAGGCACACAACGCAAGAAAATGTTTGACAACCTTCTGGCAACACAAGCAGCAAAACTCAACCATTCCATCTCCAACCTGCTGACAACATCGGACGACTTCAAAACATTCCGTAAAGAAATCAAAACCCTGCTTTTCAAAAAATTCATCCAAATATCTTAAACCCTCTTCACCTACCTCCAGCTAATTTCATCTACCTCCAGATAATTCACCTACCTCCACAGAATTCACCTAACGCCAGATAATTCTCCCCCAAATATCCCACCTAAACACCTTTCAAGTAAACAGACCCCTAAAATAGATTGTAATCTTGCCTACTCTAACTATATTCCATTTGCTAATATCACACAGTTCGGCACTGTCAGTTTACTATCCAACCCTTAAGATCCCCTAGATTTCTATCCAGCTACACCCCCTTAAAAAAATAAAAATAAAAAATTGTATCTTCACTGGAAAATGTCCAGTCAAACATTCTGTAATGTGTTCATCACTGGAAATGTCTAGTCAAATCTTTTGTAATGTGTTCATCACTGGAAATGTCCAGTCAAATCTTTTGTAATCCGCCTTGAACTGCAAGGTATAGGCGGAATAGAAATCCGTAATGTAATGTAATGTAGTTACAGTATATAAACTAAACTAAACTAAACCTTAAGTTTGTATATCGCATCATCTCCACAGAAGTAGAGCTGGACACGGTTTACAGGAGTTGGTATAGAAAGGAACTATGAAAAGTAGAAGGACTTAGAGAGAGAAGTTTAGAGGGACTTCGTATATCGATGAGGGAGGGGTCATTGCATTTTAGAGAAAAGCCAAGTTTTCAAATGTTTTCGGAAGAGTTGGAGGGAAGTCAGGCTTCGAAGCGGGGTAGTAAAGCTGTTCCAGAGTTCGGTGATCCTGAAGAAGAGGGAAGTCCCTAATTTTCCTGCATGGGATATGCCTTTTAATGAGGGGAAGGATAGTTTGAATTTTTGAGTGGATCTGGTGGTGTTGGGATTAGAGGAGTTCCAGGATAATGGAAAAAGGGGAGGCAGGATACCGTGTAGAGACTTGAAGGTTAGGCAGGCGCATTTGTAGTGAACCCTAAGGATTACGGTACTGGGAGCCAGTGAAGCTTAGACAGAAGTGGGGAGACGTGGTCAAATTTGCTTTTTGCAAAGATTAGTTTAGCCGCAGTGTTCTGGATCCGCTGGAGTCTATGAAGACTTTTCTTTGTCAGGCTTATGTAGATGGAGTTACAGTAATCCAGTCTGGAAAGAATGATGGATTGTATATTTTCCTGTCCCCAGAGGGCTTACAATCTATAATTGTACTGGAAGCAATGGCTGGTTAATTGGTTTGCCCATCGCTACAAGGAGCGTCAGTGGGATTTGAACATTGGTCTCTGTGATTTATAGCTTGCTGCTTTGCCATTAGGCTACTCTTCCACTGCTGGCTGAATGAAAGTGTGTATAAATAGATAAAGAATTGAAGGACAGAAGGATACAAGTTCACCTGGGGTACCTAATACTCATACGCTGGTCCTGCCTACATTGATTTAGCTTTGGTCATAACTCTTGCTTAACCTTGTCTCTTGAAACAGTGTTCAAGATCTGTCCTAGCTGACAGGTGTGCAGAATATTATTCTTCATTCGGGTCAGTTCTGTTATCTCTTCTCTTCTGTCTTCTGCTTTTAGGGTATATGAGTATTCAAGTCAGTGGCATAGTAAGGGGGGGCGGCCAACCTCAGGCACCATCTTGCTTGGGGCACCCCTCCTTCCCACTCCTCCCCCCCTGCTGTGCACGCGCCACCTTCCCTTCCCCATACCTTTTTAACTTTGGTACAGGCAGCCACCATCGTGCTACCCGCGTTGGCTTCGGCGCTCTCTCCGACGTCACTTCTGGGACTCGCACCTAGGAAGTGACGTCAGAGAGAGCGCCGAAGCCGACGCGGGCAGTGGGCTGCTGGTGGCTCGCGCCAAAGTTAAAAAGGTATGGGGAAGGGGCGTGCATGCGTGGCAGTGGGGTTGGGAGGGGCGCTGCTCACCCTCGCTACGCCACTGATGTAAGTTATGGTTTATGGTGTATTTGAACTTGCTATACCACATAAGGCTAATGCTCAGAGGTTTACATATTAAAAAATAAAAAGTCAGGTTGAAAGGAACTACAATAACAGGACGTGTCACCGTCCTATTATACAAGACCTGAAATAATAGAAAAGCATCAAGAGGGGTAGGGCAGGTTTATACAGTAAATAAGAGGATAGGATTGCCAGCAGTGGGTCAAACCAAGCAAGCTTAGGCTGAAACCATGTTAGTTTTGTATGCGATGTTAAAAAGCCAGGTGGGTGGAGCATGGGAGGGGTCTCCAACATATACATATAGGGCCAGATTCTGGAACCGGTGCCAGTATCGGCCAGTGCCTCCAAAACCGGCGCAAGTCACGTGTCAGTCATGTCCTGGCAACGGCTGCAGAATCATGGCCCTGTGTAAAGAAGACACCGGAAATGTAGGCCAGGGTTTTACTGGCCTACATTTCGAGGTGCCTACTTTACATGAGAATCACGTACACAGGAACTTCTGCCGGCATCTACGGTCACTTCCGGTGCAAGCCACGCCCACTTTGACTGTAGACTCTGATAGGTGCCTCTCTGGACGAGACATCGGCGGCCTTTTCTGTAGGTATCTACATTTTATCTAAATTAATTTTTAATTGGATTTAAATGACGCGGTCAATTACCACATTGTTTATCGCCAATTAAACCAATCAGGGCCATAATTTATAGAATACTATAAAATATGTGCCTTGTATAGTGCACTTGGGAGCACCCATTTACGCCTGCCATTCCTTTTATCCTACCTCTTTCCCCCTGCCCCCACCTATTCTTACCACCGCCCTCTGGATCTCTCATCCAGGGACTGCTCCGCCTAACCCAATCCTGCTCAGTTTCTGAAGTCTGGTCATACTCCAGCATGCTAGGTCAGTACTGTAGCTACGGAACATTTAATTAGATACTCCACAGAACAAAAGTAGTGTCAATTATTTTTCTGTGCTATCTAATTACTATTGGTTATAAAAACAACAATTAGCTGCTATTTGTAGAAGGTGAAGAAATGTCCTTTGAGCTTATCTCTCAAATGCTGGAAGCATGTTCAACGCAAGCTTATTGTGGTTAATTGCCATTTTTTAAGGGTCTACAAATTAATTAAATTTTATTAGTTTTCATTTATGCTTAGTGTCCTGAGCATTGGAATTTAAATAAAGAAATAAGCTTAATAAGTGCTTTTTCTTTTGAGTAACCAGAAACTGTAATGAGTTTGAATATTTGGGGGAGAGGAGAGCAGCTGTAACTAATTACAATTATTAAGACATTTCTACAGCACTGTTCTCATGTTTCCTGAGGGCCGGTGCTGAACATTTTTTCAGGACTTTTTCTATGAATCTTTTCCTGCAGGCTTTGGAACTTGTCAGTGCATGTGACAGGTCCTTAAGGAGAACCTGCGAAGTGAAAGCCCATTTTAGATAGGTCATAGAGATTGGAATTGAAACGCCCAGGATGGGACATGCTGAGTTCCTCCTGTATTTTACAAAAGGCTTGGTTGAATGTGGAGCTTTTTGTAAAATACATAGGTGTGCCTGTGTATTTGCTGGTATGCACCGTGGGAACAGCTATTTTACAAAGTAAAAATTACACAGCGAAGAAGACTGGTGCTCAATGTCCTTTATTATATATCAAGACTCTACACGATCGTGTTTCGGCCCCAAATGGGCCTGCCTCAGGTGTCCATAGGTAGAGCAATGTATAGTCTACTATTATTTTTTTTTTTTAATAGTTTTTATTTAGAAAATAGTATACAATAAAAAGACACAACATTCGAAAAACAAGTACAACCATAAACCAGAACTCAAGATGATAGAGTCTACCGCTTGGTTTCTTCGTGGAGACTAAATGAAACATATTGGAAAACAGCGTAACAGCCACCACCCCCACCCCAATCCCTTCCCACCCACTCACCCCCACCCCAATCCGTTCCACCCTCCCCCCAAACACTCCAGTGTCAAAAATTCAAAAGAGCACTTCGGGCTCCAGGGGACAAATTTTCCCAGACTGGAGCTCAAATAGCCCAGAATTTTCTCCAACGACCGGGGCCACAATTCTTAACAAACAAATATTCATGTTTTAACATAGTAAACAGTTCATTTTTCCACGTAGTAATGGTAGACACCTCTGCTTGCCGCCACAATAAAAGTATACATTTCCTGGCAAGCAATGAGGCTTTTTTCAGCAACGAGTTACCCTTAGAGAATCCCAAAAAAGAGAATTGAGAAAAAAACAGGACATCCTCCCGCAAAGGAACTCCTCTACAAGAGCAAGTCTACTATTTTTTAAATCAGTCAGAGATCAATCTTGTAAAATATAATGGATGGCTCTGAGAGCCGTTGTAGCGATCTGAACAGAAAGCTTGGCCCTGGACTTCTTTTGGCTACGACACATATTCTTTAGACGACTCAACCGTTAGATCATCCACAGCACCGCATTCAGAAATTTGACATCTTGTATGTTTATGAAAACATTACTTGATATTGCCCCGAAGATTTTCAAGACTCCTGAGGCAGGCCTTTTGGGCTAAAACATGTACATGTCGAGTCATAGAGCTATTGGATGAATAAAAGAGTCATTGAGTTATTGGATGAATAAAAGAACATTTATGCAATAGATTGTGTCCACCAGTCTATTTAGTACAAATCCATCTCTTGTTTTGTGTTGTTGCGTTTGTGGATTTGGTTCCCCTGTTCCATACCATGACTTTAGTTCCAGGAAGTGACAGTCGGAAAATACCACGAATTACTGAGTCTGCGATTTGCGAACCGCGAATTCGCGGGGGTTTACTGTATATTATTTTTGAGACATAGTGACCACAATTGCACATTCGAGTATTCAAGGTGTGATTGCACCATGAAATGATACAAAGGCTAGAGAATGACACGGGGAAAAAATCTGTCCCCGTCACCGCCCCGTCACCGGCCCACCATCCTCTGCACCGCCCCGTCACCGCCGTTCCCTTCACCGCCCCGTCACCGTCACCGCCATCCCTTTCACCGCCCCGTCACCGCCACTGCCATCCCATTCACCGCCCCGTCACCGTCCCCGCTGCATCCATATAAGCCTTAGTACTGTAATATTTAGCTTATTCCTTTCTTATAAATCAAAGTTCCTGCTGCTGAACTAGAGAAAGAGATGTTCAGCTGGCAGGGCTTTGTTTATAAATTTTTATCAACACAACTAATATACTATTTTATCTTAAAGCAAAAAATAAATAAATAAATATAATTTTTTTTTCTACCTTTGTTGTCTGGTTTCTGCTTTCCACATCTTCTCATTGAATTCCTTCCATCCACTGTGTGTCTTCTCTCTGCGTCTTCCATTTGCTGTTACTGTGCCTCTCCCTTCACCCCCCTCCCAATTGGTCTAGCACCCATCTTCTTCCCTCCGCTCCCGCATAGTCTGGCATCTGTCTTCTTCCCACTCTGTCTTCCACATTTCCCTTGGGGGTCTGTTCCTCTCCACCCTCCTTCAATGTCTGTTCTATTCCTTTCCACCACCACCCTTCCCTCCCTCCTTTACCATCTGTTCCTTTCTACTACCCTTCAGCTCCTCTCGCGTGGCCTATCTACCTTCCTTCCTCTTATTTTCATGGCACGTTACAATGTAATTTGTGCAAGCCACTGGAGCCTGCAAGCTCGGTCCCTGTCCCATCCCCACAAACCATCTCGCTTCTGTGCTCCTATTTTCTCCATTTCTAATATCTCCCCTATGTATCTGTCATTGCCCCCCCTGTGTCCATATACCATCCCCATGGCATGTCCCCTTTATGTCTCTGTCCCTATGCCCCATGCACATAATTTCCCCTCTTTCTGTTACCTTCCTGTGTCCAGATTTCCCCTATCTTCCTCTTCCATACCAGTGTGTCTCTTCTTTTCAACCCCATCTAGCTTTTTTCCCTCTTTCTTCCCCCCCCCCCTGCTTCTAGCATCTGGCTCACCTGCCAGTCCTTCCCTTTCTTTCCTGCTGTGGGTTTTTCTTTCCGTCTTCATCCCCTTGGCCCAGAATCCTTTTCCCTTTCACTCCCTCCTTCCAATTTGAGCCGGGAACACTAGCGATCGCACGGTCCCCGCAGCCACTACCTGCCTGCCCAATCGATCCTAGTGTTTAGCCAGCTCTCTCCCTTCTCCTCACCTTAGTTTATAGGTTTTCTTTTTCGGCGACCTGCACGCTTTCCCAAAGAGCCGCGCACGCGCGGCTGCTCAGTGTTCAATCTTCTGCTCTGCTGCAACTTCCTGTTTCCGGTTGCGTCAGAGCTTAAGATCGAAACTGAGCAGCAGCGGGTGCGCGGCTCTCTGATAGCGTGCGGGTCGCCGAAAAAGAAAATCTACAAACTAAGGTGAGGAGAAGGGAGAGAGCTGGCTAAACACTAGAATCGATTGGGCAGGCGGGTGTGAGCTGCGGGGACCGCGCGATCCTTCATGCCTCACTGCGGGGAGAAGACCATTCACCGCCCCGCGGGCGGTGAATGGCCTTGTCCCCGTCGCCGCAGCGACTGCTAGTTTTCTTCCCCGTTTTCGGCGGGTGACCCGCGGCTAAAATGCGGTGGCCGCGGGTAAACCGCCACCGTGTCATTCTCTAACAAAGGCATTAAATATTCTCAGTTTCTGTTCTCCGTTCCTTTCCTAATAATTCCTAAAATTCTATTTGCTTTCTTAGCTGCTGCTGCACACTGAGCGGAGCGTTTCAACATATCATCAACAACAATACCTAGATCCTTTTTCTGGGTAGTGATTCCTAATGTGGAACCTGTAGCTATAGTTTGTTTTCTCTTTCCCACATGTATCACTTTGCACTTGCGGCCATTAAATGTCATCTTCCATTTGGATGCCCGGTTTCTTGTCTTGTGGGGTTCTCTTGCAATTTTTCACATTCCTCTTATGATTTAACAGCTTTGAGTAACTTTATGTAGTCAGCAAATTTAATCACCTCACTCGTTATTCCTGTTTCTATATCATTTATAAATATTTTAAAGAGCAGCAGTCCCAGCACAGACACCTGAAGAACCCCACTATTTATTCTTCTCTGTTGTGAATATTGACTATGTAACCATACCCTCTTATTTTTTTAATTCAATAGATTTTTTATTAATAATTTCAAATATAAACAAATCATGACTCAGACTGTTCACAGAAATGATTAGCAAAACAAATTGATTACAATAATCAGTATAGAAATAATGGTGACACTAAAACTAAGCATATGTAAACATAAGAAAACTAACAGCATGGATGGACATTACCGTAGAAAAAATGATATTCATTTTAAATGTGATATGTCACTATATTTTGTGAAAGGATTCCAAATTTTTTTGAAAATGTGCAAACATTCCTTTTTTTTCCCCACAAACACTCTTTCAAACTTAGCAGCTAGACTTACTAAATGCCACCATTCCATGTAATCAATTCTTGAAAAGTCCTTCCAGTGAGCAAGAATTATTTTTATTGCTAAGTTAAGCAAAATTCGTACAAGTTTGGCCTGTTCATCTGTGATTGAAGTATTCATACAAAGTCGACCCAACAAAATGATATTTATGGTCAATGGCTCTTTATCATTAATCACATAAGCACATAAGCAGTGCCTCCGCTGGGTCAGACCAGAGGTCCATCATGCACAGCAGTCCGCACACGCGGAGGCCCATCAGGTCCAGGACCTGTGTAGTAGTCCTCTATCCGTACTCTTCTATCCCCTTTTCTTCAAAAAGTTGCCCAATCCCTTCTTGAACCCCAATACTGTACTAGAAACGCCTTCACCGGATCAGACTTTAGGTCCATCTATTCTGGCGACCCGCACACGCGGAAGCCAAGCCAGGTGCTCCCAGATGGAGACCCTGATTACCCATATCTCTCAATGTGCTTTGCAAGGAGGTGTGCATCCAACTTACGCTTGAAACCCAGAATGGTAGTCTCCGTCACCACCTCCTCTGGGAGAGCATTCCAAGCGTCCACCACTCGCTGTGTGAAACAGAACTTCCTGACATTTGTCCTGAGCCTGCTGCCCCTCAGCCTCAGTCCATGACCTCTTGTCTGTGTCACTTTTGACAATGTGAACAACGATGTTTCTTGCTCAATTTTATCGAATCCATTCAGTATTTTAAAAGTCTCAATCATATCTCCTCGCAGTCTCCTCCTCTCGAGGGTGAACAGCCCCAGTCCTTCGAGGCGTTCTTTGTAGCTCAAATTTTCCATACCTTTTACTAGCTTCGTGGCTCGCCTCTGCACCCTTTCCAGCAGGGTTATATCCTTTTTTAGGTATGGAGACCAGTGTTGGACACAGTATTCCAAGTGTGGTCTGACCATTGCTTTGTAAAGCGGCATTATAACGGCCGCCGATCTACTCGTGATCCCCTTCTTTATCATACCTAACATTCTGTTTGCTTTCTTTGCCGCCTTCCCCCGGTGTCAATTCTGATGTCAGAGAGAAGGTTCCAGGCCAACCAATTGCTGACTGGCTGGCTCGGAACCTTCTCTCCAATGTCAGAATTGACGTCAGGGGAAGGCCTGTTGGCTGGCCATGCGCAGTTGCTGCACACGCCTGGCCCATCCCTGTGGTTGAGGCGGTGGGAGGAATGGAGCATTTTGGGTGGCAGGGTCAGCTTCGGGGATGGGCAGAGAAGAATCTGTGGCAGCTGTGGCAGTGGTGGCTTCAGAGGGGGGAGGGGGCAGGCAGGGAAAGAAGAAGAAAAAATTGGACTCATGGAGGGACAGAGAGAGATGTTGGTTGGGGAATGGAATGAGGTCTGGAGGAGAGGAAGCATGCAGGAGGCAGAAAGAAAGAAATATTGGATGCACAGTCAAAAGGAAGTGCAACCAGAGATCAAAATTTAGTGATCAAAATGTGTCAGTTTTGAGAATTTATATCTGCTGTCTATATTTTGCACTATATTTGTCTATTTTTCTATAGTTGTTACTGAGGTGACATGCAAATTTTAAAGTCATCTGCCTTGACCTCTTTGAAAACCCCCCAAATATAAATGATAATTAACATTTTCTCTGCGTACAGTGTGCTTTGTGGTTTTTTTTTTTTTTTTTAATTTGTTTATTCAATTTTATCAATACAAACAAGCAATACATTACTTGTATTTCAGATTTAACATAAATTATTAAAAAGAAAACTTATAAACCAATTCCACTTAAATCAGTGTTTTGGTTATTCATTTATACTTCCAATATATTTAGTCCACAATTTTTTAAAAGAGATTCTTAGCAAAGAAAATTAACAATAGAAACAATCTTATCCAACCTAGAAAGCGGCAATTATCTGCGGTGCTACAGCCATTCATGGCAGGTTATACATTCTCAGTCATAGGCACTACTTGCTCTTTGGATTCTATAAATCCTACTAGTTGTTTAGGTTCAAAAAACAAGTAATTCTTATTCTGATAAGAGACAAAGCATTTTACAGGAAATTTCAATAGAAAATTTGCCCCCAAGGCAAGGACTCTTGGCCTTAATGCCAAGAATTCTTTGCTTTGTGTTTTTTAAATTTTGTGGTTACCATTATGTATTAATAAGATTATATTGTGTGTATATGAAAAATGGATGGAAGAAATTGCATTACAATTAGTACTATTATTCTGGGGGTAGAGTTTGGACAAGTCTGGGGCGGAGCTTGTTAAGGGTACTCAGTTGGTATTTGCTAGGCTTAAGGGGTACATGGCTTGAAATGGTTGAGAAACAATTTTGTCTGGCACTGAGACATACTTTTTTTGTTCGGACATATGCACAGTACTGGCTGCCCTTAGTGCAGAACCTTGTGCACATTCATCTCATGTGCTCTCCCAGATTAACATATAAATTTGCATATGATTTGCTTAGTACATTGGCAAGCAAAGGTTGGGAGCCATTAACTGAAAGCTCTAATGCAAGCTTTCTATACTGGCCCCTGAGTCCTGTATGCAGGGCCAGTGCAAAAACAGTGCATGCCCTAGGCAAACTTTCTGCCTTCTTCCCCTCCCCCTCATCATAATTATCTTCATGCTCTTCTAGGCCCCTCTCCCCCCACTGAGATTTTCATAATTAAACTCAACAGTCTTGATTATCCCTATATCACAAGATGAATACGGAAGTGAGACACCAAACAAGCAGATCCAGCCAGTATAAATAGTGGGAAGCTTTAATGTCGACGCTCAAAAACCATGTGCTGTGACACGACTTGGCTGTGTTTCGGCAAAATAGCCTGTGCCAGGAGTCAATAACACTTTGAAGGTGAAACAACATAGCACCCAGGAAATGCTTTAAAATGTAAAGGAGCTGTGTGAAACCTTGTGCCTTACAAACCTTGGTGTGCCAACAAAGCTGGCACACTAAGGTGAATCCTACAAGGTTTTTCAAAGCTCCTGTTTTTGACTCCTGAAGCAGGCCATTCTACCGAAACATGGCTGTGTAGAGTCACCTCAGCACGTGGTTTTTGAATACTGACAATAAAGTTTCTCATTATTTCTACTGACTGGATCTGCTTGTTTGATGCCTCACTTCCTTTTTCGTCTTGTGATTACATTTGTGAGGCAGGCATTTACTTTTTTGTTCCAGTTATCCTTATATCACCCATCCTGGCACAATTAAGGAATATACATAGATGGACATTGCACTTTTAAATATCAAACTTTGTTTTGCATATACATAAGCAATGAGGGCAATTTCCCAATGCCATTTACTCAGGTAACTTGCTATTTATCCAAGCAAATTGGCTAGTTGAAAACTGCCCACCCTCCCTGCAGATAAAAGTATACATCGATGATTCTTTGACCGTTAGCGCCGATTTGCTTTGACTGCAGTTCTGCTTTGCAACCCTTCAGAAACTGTCACTCTAGGCAATCGCCTAGTATGCCCCATAAAGCAAGGCTAAGCCGGCTCTGTTTGTGCCTAGTCTGCGATTTCATTGTCACGAAGACAGATTAGGACATAAAGATATGGTGAAAGGGTCTATACCCCTGTGTCCACCCACTCTGGTGTCCTGTCTTCCCACCTAGAAATATACAGCAAAACATGTATTGTCTCAGCCGTGCAAGTGTAGTATTTAAAATTCTATATGGAATTTTTTTGCCTTTGGTCTCCATTTCCTTTAACTCTTTACAAACTATGAGATCAAGAACTTCTCAATTGTATAAACTTTCTCGTTCCTTTATATATACCTTCACTTCAATCTGCAATGAGCTTCCTGTAGAGATCAGATCAATTTCTTCTCTTTATACTTTTAGAAAATCTCTAAAAACAATACTTTAAAAAACCCCAAAAACCAACCATTGTATAAATAGTTCTGCTAGAAGATTTAGAATTGTACTTCATTATTATTTATGCAAACCAAGTTGAACTTCTTTTTAAGAAGATGACCCGGTATAAACACTAAAGGATTGGATTGGATTAATATTCTCTCCTTGTAGTACTGATACCATACATATTAATAGCTCAGTTCTGATCTCTTAGTGTGATTAAATGAACATGTAACACAGTAGCAGCCCAAGATACCAGAAAAACAAATGGAGTGTTCTGTGGCAGCTGTACAGAGCAATTCTATGCTTAAGTAATAACTCTAAAATTGAAGGATTCTTTATTAAATATCATTCCTGTTTCCGGGTGTCTCCAATCATGACTTTTTGATGCCCAATTAGAGAACAGCTTATGGGGGCACGGACTGATTTTGAGTATGTGTCAAAGAATCAGTGGAGTGGATATATCTATGAATTTAGTGCCAGACAGATCACCCGTGAAAGTCAAGTTGAGTTGAGTTGGGAAAGCTAATAATATGCTGAAGTGTAAAAGGAGAATTATCACTAGTCGGAGAGAGGAAAGTTGAAATACCTTGTAGTCAGTTTGTAGATCACTGACTATGAAGAGACAATTTAAAGTTTTAGGAAGCAAGAAGGCAAGTAAATGGCAGCATTCTTTTTTTTTTTTTTTTTTGTAAATAATTTTTATTAGCAAATGCAACACAGATGATACAGAAATCCAACGGTACAAGGACACAAGGTCCAAAAAGAGGGAATATAAATCGAACTGTAAAACGAGCTGGCAATCACATAAAAGAAAAATGGGCCAGACGAGCTCTGTACCCTCCAGTCGCAATCCGCAAATTTTTTAAATAAAGAACAGGAGCAACCCCTCCAATCATACCACAAATGCACTAACTCCAGACACTCCATACGATCCACAACAAACGCTCCACATACACCCCCCTCCCACACACAAAATGGCAGTATTCTAGTCATTTTATGTTCAGAAATGGTATCTAATGTAGAATACCAACTAGTAAAAAAGTACACATTAAATAAAATCGGCACAGAACAAATCCATGCATCTGGAGTTAGGCACAATTTATATAATATAATTAGCGCCCTTCCATGTAGTAACTAACTCAAAATATTTAATATCTCTAAATCCCACCCTCAACTCAAGTGCTATACCAGTACAATCTCTCATCTCTATTACCCTATTCTTAATTCTGTCCTCCTCAAACTATTGTAATGTAGTATATTCATTGTGTAATTCAAAATATTGTATGTCACCTTGTTTAGGCATAGCACGACTCAGAAATACCAGAGTAGGTTAGATTAAATTAAAATGTAAGCATGGCCATTTACGCCAATGAAAACCTGTCGGGCATAGTCTAGGAATGGCCATGACCCACCCATGCCCCTTTTCTGGCTACGCCTCCTTTGGAGATCCGTGCACTAGAATTTACATGCACCACTTTACATAAATACGCTTAAAAAGTTGTGTATGCAAATTAGAATTAGAGCCAATAATTGCTTGTTACTTGGCAATAATCAGTGCTGATTGGCTTGTTAACTAATTAAGTTGTGCATGCAAATCGGAATACACACGTGTGCATGTGTAACTTTAGTCACGGTATACAGAATCTATGGGACTATGCTTTGATGGTGTGCTGGCTGCTGTGGATGGATCACACATGTACATCTGCATGGAAATGGTATAATTTAGGTGCATTTTTATATACATCTAGGTACAGGCATTTAAACCACATATAGGACCACAACCTTTAGATATATGCATGTTCTATGTTTATCAAGTTTAACAAGTTTATTAAAATTTTTGATTAATCGCCTATCGCAATTTCTAAGTGATGTACATTTTAAAAACGGGGATATATCTAATCAACAATAAAACATAACATTAATTATCATGGACATTAACAGACATAACTATAAACAAAGTGGGAAGAGGTAGGACTACAATAATTCAAGAAAAGCAGACAAAAATTAAAAAAAAACCTGATAGGATGGGGGAGGAAAGTTTCAGCTGTTAATCAAGAATAAATAAGAGCTGGAAAACTAAAGAGGCTGATAAAAGCCTAAGGCAGGGGTGTCCAACCTGCGGCCCCGGTCGAGGGCGATGCAGTGCTTTCCTCTGCTTCCCCCAGGTGTTTACTGTCTTGCCGGCTCCCTCCTCTGTCTTGCTGCAGCGTTTGTGTGGCCCCAGAAACATTTTTTTTGGCCAATGCGGCCCAGGGAAGCGAAAAGGTTGGACACATCTGGCCTAAGGGCTCCTTTTACGAAGGTGCGCTAAGTGTTTTAGCGCACTTACCAGATTAGCGCGCGCTAGCTGAAAATCTACCGCCTGCTCAAAAGGAGGCGGTAGCGGTTAGCGCGCATGGCAATTTAGCGCGCACTAATCCGCACATTAATGTCCTAAAGCGCCTTCGTAAAGGGAGCCCTAAGACTCGAAAACTTCTTTAAAAAAAACTTTTCAATGCTCCTTTGAATTTGTCTAGTTTTTTTTTCAACCAAATATATATGGGAATTCAATCGTATAAGTCAAACTATATGTAAGAACGCATTGAGAATACTGTTATGATAGCATAGGACCATTCATACCACATTAACATAGAACACTCATTAACATCACACCATCAATATAAGAAATTATAAAACAACGGAGAAAAATAAACCTCAAGTGTGAGAGGCCGGGACTACACAAGTACCCGAGTCTACTCACATCATCACTGGTTTATAAAAAAACTCCGTGTACATTTAAATCAATACTTTTTCATTCACACTCAATAACTTCTTAAGAGTTTTCAAAGAATTTTTTCAAAAGTGTTTCAGAGCAATATATAAAGACATATTCATGGCATGAACCAGATCCCAAACTAATCATAAACAGCACGAGGGCTACAGCTCAACTAAACAGGTGTATGCAATTGTTGAGGCATGGAAATTTGGAGCACAAGAATGAGAACAAACGACAACTCATCTGAAAAACCGGAGTGTCCCAAACGATTCTCAGTCCTTTATCCCGACAGAAAAGTCCTTCTGTTTCGCCTAAAAGGCTACTTCAGGGGAGAAATCCAATGTCCAAAAAGTTTCCTGCTTCTTCCAACGCCACAGATGTGCAGCTGGCTCCTCTCAAGATAGTACTGGGACTGCGAGACGCGCCCGGTTCGAATAAAAAAACTTACGAACCGAGCGTCTTGACGTCATCACTCAAACGTGATGCGTGATAGGCTAAGCCCCAGCCATTCACACACCAAAACAAGCTTACCTGTATTATAAACAGATCTGAGATTAGCGATCTTAAAATTCTAAAGACAGTATAACGTTCAGAAGAAAGGTTGCCATTCATAACACGTATTCAGACCCTTAGGCTCTAAAGTTTGTAAACGATTAATCCATAACTGTTCTTTCTGCCAGAGCACTCTCCTAATGTCTCCTCTCCTTAAAGATATAGCCAACTTCTCAATCACACAACATTTTAAATTCTCAAACCTATGATCCTGTTGAACACAATGAGCTACAATCGGGGCCGTCAGCTTACGGGTGTTTAAACAACTCTTGTGTTCCGTCATTCTCACTGTTAAAGTACGTGAGGTTTGGCCTACATAAAGCAAGGCACAAGGACATACCAGAACATATATAATGTTTGTGGATTGACAAGTGGAGGTGTGGCGTAAGCTGTAATTCTTACCATCGCTCGGATTAATAAAGCTCAAGGTAGTCATCATGATATTACAGTTGGAGCAATGGCCACAAGGGCCATGTCCCATTATATTATCTATATTATCCATATTATCTGAATTAAAGTTTTCTTTAGATGTGTGACATAACCAATCACTCAAATTCCTATTCCTAGATTGAGAGAAAATAAATTTCTTATTTGCAAAACAGGGAAGTGTTTTGAGTAATGGAAGGTGTCTTTTATATCTATTAATGATAGACTGTGACATTCGAGTTTGTTTTATTACACATGGAATCAAATCCTCTTCTTCTTGTGTCCTTCTATATTCCAATAAGTTTTCTCTCGGGTTGTGTAAGGCACGTTTCTTTGCTTTTTTAACTACTGCATATGGATAATCCCTAGATAATAATCTTTGTTCTAAGATTCTAGATTCTTGAATGAATCTATCTGTAGTATTACATATTCGCCGATATCTTAGGAACTGAGCAAACGGAATACTCGTTTTTAAGTGAACAGGATGCATACTGTCAAATTTCAACAAGGTATTTCTGTCAGTAACTTTGCGAAAAATAGATGTTTCAAAACCACCTTTATTCTTCTGAACTAAAACGTCTAAAAAACTGATCTTCTCCATGCTGTATGACATTGTAAATTTGATGGATCGATGACATTGATTTATTAATGTTTCAACTCCTGAAGTTGTTGCAAAGTGCCCGACCATATCACAAAAATATCGTCAATAAAACGCCACCATTTAATTACATGTTGAAACTCGGATAATGTATAGATGAATGATTCTTCAAACCATGACATGTAAAGGTTAGCAATTGTGGGTGCAAAAGATGCACCCATTGCTATCCCTGAAAGTTGTTGATAAAATTCCCCATTGAAGATGAAATAATTATTCTTCAGAGCAATAGTGCTCAGTTCTTTTAGGAAATATGTATAGTTACTATCTATATCTGGTTGAGAAATCCATAAAGACTCTAATACTGAAAGAGCTTCCTCCTGTGGAATGCTTGTATATAATGCGCAGACATCAAATGTCACTAGTATAAAATCTTTAAGGGAATCAAATTCGAGATCATTCAGCAGCTTCAAAAACTGAGTAGTATCTTGTATATAGGATCTAATGTCTTTCAGAAAACGTTGGAGCTTTTTATCAATAAATTTACTGGTTTTTTCCGTAAGCTGACGGCCCCGATTGTAGCTCATTGTGTTCAACAGGATCATAGGTTTGAGAATTTAAAATGTTGTGTGATTGAGAAGTTGGCTATATCTTTAAGGAGAGGAGACATTAGGAGAGTGCTCTGGCAGAAAGAACAGTTATGGATTAATCGTTTACAAACTTTAGAGCCTAAGGGTCTGAATACGTGTTATGAATGGCAACCTTTCTTCTGAACGTTATACTGTCTTTAGAATTTTAAGATCGCTAATCTCAGATCTGTTTATAATACAGGTAAGCTTGTTTTGGTGTGTGAATGGCTGGGGCTTAGCCTATCACGCATCACGTTTGAGTGATGACGTCAAGACGCCCGGTTCGTAAGTTTTTTTATTCGAACCGGGCGCGTCTCGCAGTCCCAGTACTATCTTGAGAGGAGCCAGCTGCACATCTGTGGCGTTGGAAGAAGCAGGAAACTTTTTGGACATTGGATTTCTCCCCTGAAGTAGCCTTTTAGGCGAAACAGAAGGACTTTTCTGTCGGGATAAAGGACTGAGAATCGTTTGGGACACTCCGGTTTTTCAGATGAGTTGTCGTTTGTTCTCATTCTTGTGCTCCAAATTTCCATGCCTCAACAATTGCATACACCTGTTTAGTTGAGCTGTAGCCCTCGTGCTGTTTATGATTAGTTTGGGATCTGGTTCATGCCATGAATATGTCTTTATATATTGCTCTGAAACACTTTTGAAAAAATTCTTTGAAAACTCTTAAGAAGTTATTGAGTGTGAATGAAAAAGTATTGATTTAAATGTACACGGAGTTTTTTTATAAACCAGTGATGATGTGAGTAGACTCGGGTACTTGTGTAGTCCCGGCCTCTCACACTTGATGTTTATTTTTCTCCGTTGTTTTATAATTTCTTATATTGATGGTGTGATGTTAATGAGTGTTCTATGTTAATGTGGTATGAATGGTCCTATGCTATCATAACAGTATTCTCAATGCGTTCTTACATATAGTTTAGTTTTTTTTTCACCCATATGAGAGGAGTCGTAACCAAAAAAATGGTTGTGCGACAGATGTAGATGATCTTTAAGGGGGGGGTTGTTACGAACAATAGATTTTGTCCAGTGGATCTAAGTGATCTGGATGGTAGATGAGGAATGAGAATATTGTCAAAAAACTAGGGGCTTTTGTGATTTTTGTTTTGAAAGTTAACAATGCAGTTTTATAAGTTATTCTATATGAGATAGGTAATGGGCTTTTTTCAATAATAATGACTTTTAGATTTAGTAATATGTACTAATATTCTATAAAGAAAAGTAGGCACCTATTTCTGAGTAGAAAAAGGGCTCAAAGGTACATATTATAAGGAAGACAGGAGGAGACTGGTTCCCTTCCTATTTCATTAAAAAAATGGTGAAAAATGGGCTCAAGAATTACAGAGGGAATATATGGAAGATCTATATGGAATATCTATATGGGAATATATGGAAGAAGATGTTCTGTAAAAGAATTCCTTAGTGGAAAGTGCTCAATCTAGAGCAAAATGTTTTCAGATGTTACTTAGATTTTAGATGCATCGTACACAGATGAACGAAGTGTGGAAGGGAATCTTGGGAGATTGTGTAAACTGAATGGGTTCAGAGGGAATATACTATATGCATTGTATGTGGGATTGCCCTACAATCAGCAAATATTGGACTGAATTATGGATTTGTCTAGCAGAAATGTTGAGGCAGTCACTTCCTAAGACTCAAAGAAGTGACAATGAGCTTGAGGTAGTCAGTGGAACAAATCTTATTTGTTAGAAAGACTTATTTAATAGCTAAGAAATATATATTATTACAATGGATATAATTGGCTCCTTCTACAGTCATGTAATGGAGAAATCAGATATCTCCTCACTTATCTCCTCCTATGCTCACTTATCTCTCCCTATGACCCCCACCCCCCACCCCATGAACTCTACTCATCTGTTAAATTCCTCTCATCCATAACCTTCTCCTCCACTGCCAACTCCAGACTCCATCCCTTCTATCTTGCTGCTCTGTATGCCTGGAACAGACTGCCTGAGCCAATACATCAAGCTCTGTCTCTAGCAATATTCAAATCCAAGCTAAAAGCCCTTTTCCAAGGCTCCTTTCAACTCCTAAGTCTCACTCACTGTAAGATATTCATGTCCATCCTATCATTCTCTGTCTAAGGAACTCCCTAACCCTGTCTGTCCAAATTAGGTTGTAAGGTCTTCTGAGCAGGGATTGACTGTTAAATGTACAATGCTGTTTATGCCTTTCAGCACTCTGGAAATAATAGTAGGAATAGTATGGTTTATTGTACTGTATATGAAATTGATGACAAAATTAAATAAATGGGTGGAAATGATCAAGAAGTTTATAGGAACATGGGAGCCTTTTCTTGGGTCACTAGCAGCAAGGCTTCATAGGCTTAATATGTTAACATGCTTAATAAAAGGAAAATGTGGAAAAAGTAGAAGGTGAGGAAGGGAATGATAACTTTCTATCATAAATTGTAAATGAGGATGACATGGTGGCATGAGGGGAGGAGTAATGTGAATGGCTGGGACAACAATCAGTGAAGACAAAGACGACAATCCAGTGAAATGATGCAAACAAGAAGCAAGAAAGGAGAACTGTGCCCCGCAAACACGATGAAACAATTACAGACAGTACAAAACACAGCCCTCAGACTGATCTATTCACTAAGCACATATGACATCATCACCACCGCATACCTGGACTCACACTGGCTACCTATACAAGCGCAAATTCTATTCAAATTCTATTGTCTGTTATTCAAAGTAATGAATGGCACTGCCCCCACGTATCTAATCAATCGCCTAAACCGGAACTAATCAGCCAGACAAAGGAGAACTCAGACCCCATTTACCCACCCCCAATCAAAGATACACAGCGCAAGAAGATGTATGACAACTTACTAGCAACACAAGCAGCAAAACTTGATCACCTCCTCTCCCAACATGCTGACAACAACGACCGACTTCAAATCATTTCGAAAAGAAATCAAAACTTTGTTATTCAAAAAATTTATCAAGAAATCATAACACATCTCCATGACTATCCTCACTCTTGTAAATTTCCCATCAAAGTCTCAACCATGTAAACAGCACCCTAATTTGTAATTTTCCTGGAAATGTCCAGTTATCTTCTTTTGTAATCCGCCTAGAACTGCAAGGTATTGGCAGAATAGAAGTCACTAATGTAATATAACTACAGAGTTGATCTTTGAGATGCCGGATTTCTTTATTATATGTCACACAATCAAAATAGTTCTTTATGCAATCAACTGTAGCCACATAGTAAGGACCCAACATGGGCCGTATTTCAACTCAAATGTCTTCTTCAGGGGTCCTAGAGAAATCTAGTGGAGAGTAGTCTAACAAGAGTATGAATGTAAGTGGGAAGATGAACAAATGTGGATGTGGGTGAGAAAGTGATGGATACAGGATAAATGAAAGATCACAAATAAAAATACACTAATGTTGAGTGATCTAAACCTGTGAGTATGAAGTCATCACAAGATGTATTACAATACGATTGAAGTACACCAGTGAATATTAATGCTCATTAGGGTGAACCAGTGACTAGGAGCCAGGTGAAGTTAAAGGAAAAATAGGATGAATGCATTTAAATGGTTAGATCTTTTCGTATAACTGAAATTGCATACCTAAGGATGGATGTTAGGCTGAGATACAGAGTAGATGTGGACCACTTGAGTATTAAACCTTGGAAATGAGAAATGGAAATAAAATAAAAAATTGAACGCAATGGAGAGAAATGTTATATTATAAAAATCAACATGGAAAAGCAGTTGAGAAACATAACTAATGTCAGAAAGCTGCTACAGTGTTCTTCTGCTTCCAGTTTTGTGGAATGTAAGAAGTATTAAGAAAAATATAAATTAGATCTGATGACGAGTGCACTGATTCTTTTGAAGCAAAAGTTACTAGCTCAAAAGAGGCACTTCTGAAGGTCTTGGAAAAAATAAATAAATTGAAATTAGTAGTGATATTGTACTATTTTTCAAAGCCTAAACATAATTATAAGCAGTTTAAAAGTGCCTGCATAGTTTTTAAAACCTTACATGGACTCTTTGCTCCCTTGATCTCTTTATCTTTAAACACCATAAGATCCTCAGGCAGCAGAACAATTCATATTGTACTGTATAAGCTCTCTTTTCCTTCTATAAAAGGAACAAAGCCTGCTAGTAAAATTTTCCAGTCCTTCCCATATCTACCGTATTTTCGCGGATATAACGCGCGCGTTATACGTGATTTTACGTACCGCGCATACCCCTCGCGCGTTATATGCCTGAGCGCGGTATACAAAAGTTTTTAAACATAGTTCCCACCCCGCCCGACGCCCGATTCACCCCCCCAGCAGGACCGCTCGCACCCCCACCCCGAACGACCGCTCGCACGCGCTCCCACCCGCACCCGCATCCACGATCGGAGCAAGAGGGAGCCCAAGCCCTCTTGCCCGGCCGACTCCCCGACGTCCGATACATCCCCCCCCCCCGGCAGGACCACTCGCACCCTCACCCCGAAGGACCGCCGACTCCCCAACAATATCGGGCCAGGAGGGAGCCCAAACCCTCCTGGCCACGGCGACCCCCTAACCCCACCCCGCACTACATTACGGGCAGGAGGGATCCCAGGCCCTCCTGCCCTCGACGCAAACCCCCTCACCCCAACGACCCCCCCCCCCCCAAGAACCTCCGCCCGTCCCCCAGCCGACCCGCGACCCCCCCTGGCCGACCCCCACGACACCCCCACCCGCCTTCCCCGTACTTTGTGTAGTTGGGCCAGAAGGGAGCCCAAACCCTCCTGGCCACGGCGACCCCCTAACCCCACCCCGCACTACATTACCGGCAGGAGGGATCCCAGGCCCTCCTGCCCTCGACGCAAACCCCCCTCCCTCCAACGACCGCCCCCCCCCAAGAACCTCCGACCGACCCGCGACCCCCCTGGCCGACCCCCCCCCCCCCCTTCCCCGTACCTGTGGAAGTTGGCCGGACAGACGGGAGCCAAACCCGCCTGTCCGGCAGGCAGCCAACGAAGGAATGAGGCCGGATTGGCCCATCCGTCCTAAAGCTCCGCCTACTGGTGGGGCCTAAGGCGCGTGGGCCAATCAGAATAGGCCCTGGAGCCTTAGGTCCCACCTGGGGGCGCGGCCTGAGGCACATGGGCCAAACCCGACCATGTGTCTCAGGCCGCGCCCCCAGGTGGGACCTAAGGCTCCAGGGCCTATTCTGATTGGCCCACGCGCCTTAGGCCCCACCAGTAGGCGGAGCTTTAGGACGGATGGGCCAATCCGGCCTCATTCCTTCGTTGGCTGCCTGCCGGACAGGCGGGTTTGGCTCCCGTCTGTCCGGCCAACTTCCAAAGGTACGGGGAAGGGGGGTGGGGGGGTCGGCCAGGGGGGTCGCGGGTCGGTCGGAGGTTCTTGGGGGGGGGCGGTCGTTGGAGGGAGGGGGGTTTGCGTCGAGGGCAGGAGGGCCTGGGATCCCTCCTGCCCGTAATGTAGTGCGGGGTGGGGTTAGGGGGTCGCCGTGGCCAGGAGGGTTTGGGCTCCCTTCTGGCCCAACTACACAAAGTACGGGGAAGGCGGGTGGGGGTGTCGTGGGGGTCGGCCAGGGGGGTCGCGGGTCGGCTGGGGGACGGGCGGAGGTTCTTGGGGGGGGGCGGTCGTTGGGGGGAGGGGGTTTGCGTCGAGGGCAGGAGGGCCTGGGATCCCTCCTGCCCGTAATGTAGTGCGGGGTGGGGTTAGGGGGTCGCCGTGGCCAGGAGGATTTGGGCTCCCTCCTGGCCCAATATTGTCGGGGAGTCGGCGGTCCTTCGGGGTGGGGGTGCGAGTGGTCCTGCCGAGGGGGGAGAAGAATCGGACGTCGAGGGGGGGCATCAGGCTTTCAGGATGGGGACAGGACTTCAAGGGGGGACAGGCAGATCTTCAAGGGGGACAGGCAGACCTTCAAGGGGGACAGGACTTCAAGGGGGGACAGGCAGACCTTCAAGGGGGGACAGGCAGACCTTCAAGGGGGGGCAGGACTTCAAGGGGGACAGGCACGGAGAGGCGGGGCAGTGCACCGAAAGTCAGGGCGGGTGAACGGTGAGTCGGGGCAACCAGAGGAGAGTCGGGGCAGTGCACCGAAAGTCAGGGTGAGTCGGGGCAACCAGAGGAGAGTCGGGGCAGTGCACCGAAAGTCAGGGTGAGTCGGGGCAACCAGATGAGAGTCGGGGAGGGCGAAAGGAGAGTCGGGGTGGCCAGAGGAGAGTCGGGGAGAGCGAAAGGAGAGTCGGGGTGGCCAGAGGAGAGTCGGGCAGCATGCGCGTTATATGCCTGAGCGCGGTATAGAAAAGTTTTTGTACATATCATCGTGATTTCTGCGCGCTATACCCCTGTGCGCGTTTTACAATGGTGCGCGTTATATCCGCGAAAATACGGTACTAACTGCGATATGGAATGAATTACCTCTTCAGATAAGATCTTGTTTATCTCTCCAGATTTTTCGTGAAACCTTGAAAACTATCGCTTTTTAGGTAACAGTATCAATGAGTGTTAATGGTTCATTTTTGTAATAAACCAGAGGTGTCCAATGTCGGTCCTCGAGGGCCGCAGTCCAGTCGGATTTTCAGGATTTCCCCAATGAATTTACATGAGGTCTATTTGCATGCACTGCTTTCATTGTATGCTAATAGATCTCATGCATATTCATTGGGGAAATCCTGAAAACCCGACTGGATTGCGGCCCTCGAGGACCGACATTGGACACCCCTGGTGTAAACCAAATCAAGCCCTTACTATTAAGAGATGATTCACTATGTAAATCTAAGATTTAGGGGTCCTTTTACAAAAGCGCGGTAGCAGTTTAACCACACGTTAAACCGCCTGCCGTGCTAGTACCTAACGCCTCCATTGACGAGGCGTTAGGATTTTAGGCTGCCGCGGTGGTTAGCGTGTGATGAAATGTCCGACGCGCTAACCCCTGTAGCGCGCCTTGATAAAAGGAACCCTTAGATTAGATTAAATTTTTCAACGTCTAAACATAATTATGAGCATAAACTCTGTGAGAGGAGTCTAGAAACATTAGATAATTTTGTTATGATATCTGTCCATTTGAATGTTATGTAAATGAAATTAATGGCTTTTTTTTTTTTTTTTTTGCGCATTAAAGGTGAGGCCACCATTGACTTCAGCATAAAACAATTCCACCTCTCTGGTGTCCAACATTTACTGCATGTATGGCTTTTGTAGTTAGGGTTGTCACCTCCCCCAGGTCAATCCCCAAATGATGGTCCCAGTGGATGCATAGAGTTGTAGTTTTCATTTTCTTAAGGAAAGTAACAGAACATCTCCATGCATGCGATGGGTCAAAATTTGGATTAGATCAAACTCTTTGGGTTGACCTGGATATGGGGGCCAAGGGCCAACCTTAGTTGTATTTAAAAGCGCTACTATTAGAAATGCAGCTCAGTTGCATCATGATGTCATCAATCCATTATGCCCATTTTCAAGAGTGGTGTTCCATTGGTCACAGCAAATATTATGACCTCACAGGCCTCTAAATCATTTGTTACTATAACAGTACTATGGTTTCTTCAGCCAATCAGATGTATGCTTTTTTTAGTCTTTTTTTTATGTGCACCATTGTTTCAAATGGACTTTCTTGATGACGACTAGTCTCAATTTTAAGCTAAATTTAACAATGAACTTTACTGTTATGATCCAGAAAAAAATTTAGATACATTGGCTGCCTGGAAGCCTACTAATTAAAGGAAAAATAATGTAATAGAGTAGAAAAATGGAAATTTAATACTGTTTTGCATGTGACAGGCAATGCCTTCTGACAGCTCGCACAGCCGTTGCAGCTGGCAGCTGTGACGCATGTCTGGCTAGATCTTGCTTTGCTGAATCAAGATCCAAGTTTCCAAGTTTATTAATGTTTGCTATACTGCCTATTGTGGTCCCTCTGAGTGGTTTACAGATAATAACAATAAGATAGTTGCAAAAATAGAGAATAAAGAATGGGATAGAAAAGGTAAAAAGCAAAGAAGAATTACAATTTATGACAGGATAGTGGAAGGAGTAGGGAAATGTGGAGCTAGTCCATACTGCATCCAGGCCTTCATTTAGTCAGGCCAGGATATTAGAGAGAGAAACAAATGATGATAGTAAGAAGATAGGGGTATTGAAGAAGAGGTTCTGGTGTTTCTGGCACCTTCGAGGAGATCTTCAGCTGGCAGGCTTTGGGATTCCCACCAGCTACTGCAGCAGTGTGCCACTGTTAGGTGGACCTAAGCCCAGAGAGGGAAGGGAAGGGTTCTGTGCCTATCCAGGCCCACTCGTGACTATGTCACTGAGTAGAGAACTGTTCTACTTTTTTGTAAATCATCTAGAGCAGGGGTGTCCAACCTTTTGGCTTCCCTGGGCCGCATTGGCTGAAAAAATGTTTCTGGGGCAGTGCAAATGCTGCAGCAAGATAGAGGAGGGAGTCGGCAAGAAGGTAAACACCCAGGGGCAGCAGAGGAAAACACTGCATCGCCCTCAACTGGGGCCGCATAAAATACTTCACAGGGCCACAGGTTGGACACTCCTGATCTAGAGCTTTCAGTAATTATGGTATATAAGAGTTACCAAGAGTGACACCAAGTATTTTAAAGCAGTATTAAATGGAAGAGGAACCCATTCATTGGACAAACTGGACAATGGACTGACACAGGCTTGAGAAGAGAAAGCAATTATTTCACATCCTGCCCATGATGCAATTTCCTTTGGGCAAGGCTGGAGATAAGCCCGTATTTAGCACTGCCTGTGCTGATGACCCGCCATGAGCATTTGCTTGCCATCAGGGGAAGGGATGATGAAGAGGTGCTGTTGGATCCAGGGGAAGCAGGCATGAAGCAGTGCCAGACTCGTGTGTAGGAGTAATGAAACAGATGCCAGAATTTCAGGGAGAACAAGTTTCTTCATTGCTCCTGTAGTAGGAGCAGTTCATTTGAGGAGGCAATGCGCTTCACAACCTCTCCCCAAACTACAGACCAACTGAGTATATGGAGCAAAAAGAAATTTACATGGCCACATTTTGCCCAAGGGCTGCGTCAGAGGATTCACAGGATGTAATTGAAGAAATTCAGCAGCAGGACTACTGCTGCTGAAGTTTTGTACCAGTGAGAAGTGTATTCTTTGTGTTTAGATTGTTTGGTAAGCTGTTACACTAGAGAGAAGCATACTGTCTGTTTTTCCTCTCTAGTTTTGCCTCTGACATAGCCCTCAGGCGAAACGTGGCCACATCAGGCAATTTACATTAAATTTCTTTTTGCTCTGTATACTCATTTGATCTGCTCTTTGTTCTACCCCTGAATCATCGCAGATCATCTGCCTCGCTTACATCCCTCTTATATTATTATTCTGTGCATTTATATGTGTAAAGCATGCACAAATGTTAAGTGCCTGGTTTATACACTTGCATTTCAGAAGAATATGGCCCAAGGCTTGCTATGCACAAACACTCCCTGCCATAGGCAGCGGAACACTTTTTTGTTTGGGGAGGCCAAAAGCTCTGGCCTATCACCCAAGCTTCACCCCAGATCCCACCCACATAATAGTATTAATTGTAATACCATTTATTCCATTAATTTTACACACAATATAATCTTATTAACAGCACATATTCCATTCATATACACACACACAATATAATCTTAACAACACATAATGGTTAACCACAGAATTAGACTACACAAAGCATACTGTATGCTTCTCAACATTCATTCCTATCAGAACACCTGGCCTTGGTCACACATGTAGAACACAGATAACCCCTATGCAAATACAGGACCATAAACCAAAGGTACTAACATATACAAACGAAACCCTAAGATGCCAGACTCTACACACAGTACAACACCAGAGAAATAGAAAGAAAATCATTTCTTCCTGAACAGTGCAAAATATAGACAGCAGATATAAATTCTCAAAAGTGATACATTTCAATTACTACATTGAAAATAAAATCATATTCCCTACCTTTGTCTGATGATTTTATTTTACTAACCATCTTTTCCAAGTCTCTGGTTGCACTTCCTTCTGTCTGTGCTCTTAACTGTGTATCCAGGGCCTTCTTATCCATTTGCTGTTTTTCTCTCCTTCTTTACTTTGTGCCTTACATCCAACTTTAGCATTAACTTTTAACATTAAGGGCTCCTTTTACGAAGGCGCATTAGTGGTTTAACGTGTGTAATAGCGCGCGCTAAACCGCCGGCTGTGCTACCTGCTACTGCCTCCTCTTGAGCAGGCGGTAGGTTTTCGGCTAGTGCGGGTGTTAGCGCATGATTAAAAATCGTGCGCACTAAAGCTGCTAACGCGGAAAAGGAGCCCTAAACTTTCTAAAAAAAAAAAAAAAATGATGTCCACCACTGGCTCAATATTATTACCAATATTATTAAGGATTCTACAAATCTCAGGTTGGTGTGTCTTCATTTTTAAATTGTAAATCCTTGCCAGACAGTGCTTTAAGCTCATGGATGCTATGGCAAGTTCCATTTCTTACGATCTGACAGCAAATACATTAATCCTGGCTTTGGACCCTTGAGGCAAGAGAATCTGGCCTCTCCGAAACAATGATCCTTGTCAGACTTTGGTATCGATGTCATTATGGTCAATATTTTTCAAGTTATTTTATCTGAAATGTCTTTTCTTTAAGAGAATTGATTTTTTTTCCATGCTAGCCAGCTACTCATATGATTCCTGCTACAGCAACGTCAATATTTCTTTGAAATGATTTCATTGACAGGTATTACATGGACAAGTAGTTAAGCAGATTTTTTTTTTTTAATCTGTTTGAATTCTGCAGGCATCCTGGTATTCATTTAGATTACTGTATTTCTCAAAACCTAAGATACGGGGGCTCATTTTCAAAGCACTTAGACTTACAAAGTTCCATAGGTTACAATGGAACTTTGAAAGTCTAAAGTGCTTCGAAAATAATATATTATCCAAATTTTCCCTCCTTTTATAAAGCCATGCTAGGCTTTTTTATCACCGGCC
This sequence comes from Geotrypetes seraphini, assembly GCF_902459505.1. Lineage (NCBI taxonomy): Eukaryota > Metazoa > Chordata > Amphibia > Gymnophiona > Dermophiidae > Geotrypetes > Geotrypetes seraphini. The sequence goes on along the minus strand of NC_047086.1, from coordinate 344,236,951 downwards.
ACGGCAGTAAAAGCTGTGATGCTCATAGGAATTCTTTGAGCGTCGGAACATTTGCTGCCATGGCTGGCGATAAAAAAGCCTAATGCAGCTTCATAAAAGGGGGGGAGGGGGGTTGTTGTTAACTTACGCTAGGTTTTACTAAACAGTGGTAGAGGTTTTTACCGTGGGCTGGTAAAGTAAATGCTCCAACGCTCATAGAATTCCTATGAGTGTCGGAGCATTTACCTCACCAGCCCACAGTAGAAACCTGTTGCGCCGTTTATTAAAAGGAGCCCTTGTAGTGTAATAATGGAATATGTCAGTTTCTGAAATTTATTTCTGTTATCTTTATATTTTGCAATGTGCATCATTTTTTTCTCTTTCTCTAGTGTTGCATTGTGGCTTCTTGGGAGTTCAGTTTAATATATGGTTTTAAGAAAGGTTTGGAGGAAAAGTCCATAGTCTGTTATTGAGAAAGACATGGGGAAGCCACTGCTTGTCCTGTATTGGTAGCATGAAATATTGCTACACCTTGGATTTTAGCCAGGTACTAGTGACCTGGATTGGCCACCTTGAGAACAGGCTACTGGGCTTGATGGACCATTGGTCTGACCCAGTAAGGCTATTCTTATGTTCTTATGTTATGTTCTTATGTTTACATATTTCTATTTTTAGTTTATTGTTAGTCATTTTATACTGTGTGAGGGTCTGTCTGTGTTCTGTGTATATGAAAGAGACATGGTTTTCTTTTAGCATTAACTGTGTAGGTTGGATCTGTACTAATCTGGCTTCTTTAGTTTTCCGATAGGTGTATTGATGATCTAGTACAGGGGTAGGGAACTCCGGTCCTCGAGAGCCGTATTCCAGTCGGGTTTTCAGGATTCTCCCAATGAATATGCATGAGATCTATTTGCATGCTCTGCTTTCAATGCATATTCATTGAGGAAATCCTGAAAACCTGGCTGGAATACGGCTCTCGAGGACCGGAGTTCCCTACCCCTGATCTAGTACTCAATGCAGTGTTTGTAGTAATGCACTTTTCTAAGTAGCCCCCTCCTTTAGTCGCATAGGTTTTAGCGCCGGCAGCGGCAGTAACTGCTCCGACGCTCAGAGGAATTCTATGAGCGTCGGAGCAGTTACCGCTGCTGTCGGCCTAAAACCTGTGCTACGCATTAGTAAAGGAGGGGGTTGGTGCTGTGACTCGTGGAAGTAACTGCTATTTTGGTATGGTAGAATTGCTCTATAAGCCTTGATTGACATTTAAATTGTTTTGTATTACTTGACAGAATAGTACGCATGTCTGGAACTGAATTTTGGATTTAGATCACACCTTTTTCTCTTCTTTTTAAACTTTATTTAGTTTTTAATGCCAACAAAAAGTGCAATAATAATAATAATAACAGCTTATATACCGCAATACCGTGAAGTTCTATGCGGTTTACAAAGATTAAGCAAAGGTACAAATCGATTGACTTTAAGAGGGGAGGAAGAAAGAGGGTTAATAGGACAGGAAATCCATTTATATACAATTTATATAAAAATAATGATAATCAGCCAATCAGAATCTATACAAAAGATAAAAATTCCCTCCCCCATCCATCATTACCATCAGGAATAATACCAAAACAAAAGATCACACCTTTTTCATTAACAGCTCAAGACAGGTTACATTCAGTTACCTTAGCTATTTCCCTGTCTCTGTAGAGACTACAATTTAAGGGTTCCTTTTACAAAGGTGCACTAAGCGTTTTAGCGTGCGCGCTAGCAGAAAATCTACCGCCTGCTCAAAAGGAGGCAGTAGTGGCTAGCGCGTGCGGCAATTTAGCGCGTGCTATTCCTCGCGTTAAGGCCCTAACGTGCCTTCGTAAAAGGAGCCCTAAGTTTTGTATCTAATTCAATGGGGGATTAAGTGATTTGTCCAAGATTTCAAGGAGCAGCAGTGGTTTCCCTGGTTCTCAGCCTGCAGCTCTATTAGACACTGCTAATACAAATAACACATATTATCTATATTACCTGGTCTTTGGTAATTCAACTGCTTACTGAAGTCTAGCTGAACTGAACTGGAGCCTGTTGGCTATTTGGCGACCTACCAAAAACATGATAGGTAAATTATTTTATGGTTGCCAGAAACCTCAAGATTTCAGCTATAGTGCTGCCGAACAATATTACTTACATGGCCAACAGGAAGATGCTGGACTGGGGAGCTAAGGCTGACTGAGAGCCAAGTGTTAAAATACCTGCCTATATTTCCAGAATACTGCAAATATCTTTCTGTTTTAATATGTTGCATTGTTTTGATTTTCTTGGTACATAATTCCCTGGAGTGTATTATAGTGTGCATAATACCATCAGTAACAGAGGTACTAGGGGAGGCTGCGAGTAGACAGTGAAGGAATCCTTCCCTGCTATGTTCAAAAACACCCCTACTGTGTCCCCCTCACCCCTCAGGTTTTTTTCCAATAGTGGTGCTTGTACAGGGGAGGCTGTGTTCCCTTGAAGCTGCACTATATATTCAGTAGCTGAAAAAAGCAGACTATAAATGATAGCTTATTTACATTTTCTCTGCATACAGTGTGCTTTGTGGTAATTTTGTGGTTATCATTATAGAACATAAGAATTGCCGCTGCTGGGTCAGACCAGTGGTCCATCGTGCCTTGCAGTCTGCTCACGCGGCGGCCCCTTGGTCAAAGACCAGTGCCCTAACTTAAACTAGTCCTACCTCCGTACGTTCCAGTTTAGCAGGAACTTGTCTAACTTTGTCTTGAATCCCTGGAGGGTGTTTTCTCCTATAACAGCCTCAGGAAGAGCATTCCAGCTTTCTACCACTCTCTGGGTGAAGAAGAACTTCCTTACGTTTGTACAGAATCTATCCCCTTTTAACTTTAGAGAGTGCCCTCTCGTTTTCTCTACCTTGGAGAGAGTGAACAACCTGTCTTTATCTACTAAGTCTATTCCCTTCAGTATCTTGAATGTTTCGATAATGTCCTCTCTCAGTCTCCTCTTTTTAAGGTAGAAGAGGGTCAGTTTCTCTAATCTCTCACTGTACGGCAACTCCTCCAGCCCCTTAACCATTTTAGTCGCTCTTCTCTGGATCGTTTCGAGTAGTACCATGTCCTTCTTCATGTATGGCGACCATTGCTAGTCACAGTATTCCAGGTGAGGGCGTACCATGGCCCGGTATAGCAGCATGATAACCTTCTCCGATCTGTTCGTGATCCCCTTCTTAATCATTCCTAGCATTCTGTTTGCTCTTTTCGCCGCCGGCAGACATTGCACAGATGGCTTCATCGACTTGTCGACCAGTACTCCCAAGACTCTTTCCTGGTGGTCTCTCCAAGTACCGCATAAGAACATAAGAACATAAGCAGTGCCTCCGCCGGGTCAGACCATAGGTCCATCCTGCCCGGCAGTCCGCTCGCGCGGCGGCCCAAACAGGTCACGCCTGTCTGCATCACCAGAAGGGGCTCACTTGCCACCTTGTTTTCTCATTTAAGTCCTATCTTCCCATCGTAGTCCTAACCCTCCGGTCTTGCACATGTACGACCTATTGGGTTACTATACTTATTACCTGGTTAGCTTTCTATACCTGTGTTACATCCCAGCATCTCTCTCAGTATCCCACGATCCCTTTATCCCTCAGGAATCCGTCCAATCCCTGTTTGAATCCCTGTACCGTACTCTGCCTGATCACTTCTTCCGGTAGCGCATTCCATGTGTCCACGATCCTTTGGGTGAAAAAAAACTTCCTTGCATTTGTTTTGAACCTATCTCCCTTCAGTTTCTCCGAATGCCCCCTCGTACTTGTTGTCCCCTTCAGTCTGAAGAATCTGTCCCTATCCACCCTCTCTATGCCCCTCATGATCTTGAAGGTCTCTATCATATCTCCCCTGAGTCTCCTTTTTTCCAGAGAGAAGAGCCCCAGCCTATCTAATCTCTCGGTGTATGGGCAGTGTTCCAGCCCCTTTACCAGTTTCGTTGCTCTCCTTTGGACTCTCTCAAGTACCGCCATGTCCTTCTTGAGGTGCGGCGACCAATACTGAACGCAGTATTCCAGATGTGGACGCACCATCGCTCGATACAATGGCATGATGACTTCCCGCGTCCTGGTTGTTATGCCCCTCTTTATGATGCCCAGCATCCTGTTGGCTTTTTTCGAGGCTGCTGCGCATTGTGCAGATGGCTTCAGTGATGCATCCACCAGCACACCCAAGTCTCTCTCAAGTCTGCTGTCTCCCAACAATGCCCCGCACCGGACATCCTGTAGGCATATATAAGATTTTTATTACCGACATGCATCACCTTACACTTATCCACGTTAAATCTCATTTGCCATTTCTCGAGCATGTTTATGTCACTTTGCAGGTCTTCGCAATCCCCCTGCATCTTCACTACTCTGAATAACTTCATATTGTCTGCAAATTTAATCACCTCACTCGTCGTATCAATTTCCAGGTCATTTATAAATATGTTGAAGAGCACGGGTCTAAGCACTAAACCCTACGGCACTCCACTCATGATGTTTTTCCAGTCCAAGTATTGTCCATTCACCCCCCACTCTCTATTTCCTACCCGCCGTTAATCTACGTGAATATTTCTCCCTCGATTCCATGACTTCTTGTCGGTGTCACATCTGAAAATATCAGTAATACTGCTTCCTGGTCAATTTGGTCAAATCCTTTTAATATTTTAAAAGTCTCTATCAGATCCCCACGCAGTCTTCTCTTTTCGAGGGTGAACAGTCCCAGTTTTCCGAGGCGTTCCTTGTAGCTTAAATTCTCCATGCCTTTGACTAGTTTCGTGGCTCGCCTCTGCACCCTCTCCAGTCTTAGTCGGAGCTTGCCCACCCCCAAACAAAAAGGTATTCTGTTGCCCCTGGTCCTTATGGATCTGCAGCAAGGATTGAGCACATGTTGGAGGAACATGCCTAGGGTCGATAGGATTTCAAGGCATTCTGAGAAGTTCACCTGAGGAGCCAGAAGAGGACCACTAAATAAATACACATACCATAATGAGAATTGGCGTGTGCTTTGAAATGAATGCCCTCACCCATTCTATACTCCCCAGACCTGAGGAGAGGATCCTCTTCTTTTGTTCTCACTTTCTTCCCCCTTATGAAGCCAGAGGAATGAATATTCCAGACCTGTGTTTACAATTTCTACAGTTTTGGAGACCAGGGAGTATATTGCTCAAGTTTCTACCTCCTCATCAGGGGTACAGGATGACTGCTTAAGTTGGTGGTGCACCAAAAACATTTCTACTGCTAAGTAACTGAAAAACAATCATTTTGAGATACCCTTCTTCAGTTTGGTGGGTTTCATGTACTGACAATACACCCTTGCTCCTAGGTTTCTTTGGACTCACACTTACTCTGTAAGCTTTGAGAGAAGGGGCCAGGGAGAGAATCCCTGGCTCCATGATATCATAGTAAATTAATAGTTGGTGGTGGATATGAACCAGTTGCTCACCCAATATGCCCAGTGATAATGACAACCTGGGCCCAAAGAAGGCAGGATATGCTTGTTGAGAAAGTAAACTTTGTGAGACCGTCGGATTAATCTGCAAGAAGAAAACATTAGAGAGGGTGTACTTGGAAAGTTTGCTTTTGTAGCATAGGAAGCTCTTTATGTCCTTCTGAAGCCTGAGATGCGTTTACGTGAAGAAAACTTTCAGATTACAGAATAGAATGGAGAAGGAAAATCATTGAAAACTTGCTCCATTTTCCTAACAAACCTTTAAAAATGCTCATGTTTTCCAGTGGAAGCTTTGTTCTTCACAGATGCCAGGACCCAACACCCATTGTCCAGTATGACATTCAGTTGTTAATTACATATTACGATCAGGAAATATTGGTGGAATTGTTTGTATTTCACACCCCTTCTTAACCCAGATCTAGGCCCCTGGCAATGCGTTCCAGAGCTTAACTATTCTCAGAATGAAAAAATATTTCCTCTTATTGGTTTTAAAAAGTATTTCCATGTAACTTCATCGAGCGTCCCCTAGTCTTTGTAATTTTTGATGGCGTAAAAAAATCGATCCACTTGTACCCCCGTTCTATACCACTCAGGATTTTGTAGACTTCAATCACATCTCCCCTCAGCCTTCTCTTTTCCAAATTGAAGAGCTCTAACTAGGCTCTCCTTAAACGAGAGGAGTTCCATCCCCTTTATCATCTTGGTTGCTCTTCTTTGAACCTTTTCTAGTTACGCTATACCTTCTTTTCTTTTTTTTAGATAAGGTGACCAGAATTGAACACAATACTCATGGTGAGGTTACACCATGGAGTGATACAGAGAAGACTTTTCTGTCTCTCTCCCAAACATATTTATAGTCTATCTTAGTTCTGGTGTCCACCTTCTTTGCTTATAGGATATTTGGGCATCACTATTCTTTCTGTAAATAAGTCTCTTTATAACCTGTCGGTCTCTCTTTTACTCTTCATATCATGATCCCTTATTCCTAAATTATTGTTTAAGTGGAACATGACACCTTCTGGTACTTTCTTTATCCAGCCAAATATTTTAATGGTCTTCTCTTCTTTTCTTTCCTTAGTAAGTGCATTTGAATGATACAAGCTTTGCTGTGTAGCATTTGCGCTTGTGCCAGCTTCGCAGCCCTTCAATGATCTGCTTCCATCTTTTCAGTGTCCTCAGGAAGATCAGACCTTCAGAGCTATACAAAATATTCAAGGTGGAGTAATACTAGGGAACTACAGGAGGATATTATTACATGTATTTCCCTGCTCATACTACCTCTACTTAAAGTCAAACTTTCTGTTGACACTCCCTGGTGTTTATTATATTGGCCAACAACTTTTGGCAAGGCCACCAGATTTCTAGTGGACGAATCTGGGACAGTTCTCCCACATTACCTGTGGTTTGAGGAGTTGCCACAGGAAAAACTTTAGTTTGAAAAATATATGATTTTAATGTATCATGAGTAGCATAAACTGAAAGAGTTGTAGAGACCCAGTGCAAACTCTCGGGTTGTTTCTATCTGTTTCAGTAAAGATAATTAGGCATTGAAAATGCTGAATCACCACTTCTGTGTTTGCAGTTGTGGAAGTGCTCTGTGCCTGTAAGCCATGATACTGAGTGAGATTACAGAAGCCGTGCATTGATTAGTTCACTAATTCTTTTGCCCAGTAAAACAGATTACCATTTGTGGAGCCTGTGACAATTTCCTGACTTTGCTTCTTTTTATTCATTCTTTTCTCCTCTATTGCTTCAGCTTTTTATTATGTCTCTCTAGCTTTTCTTTGTCCTCTTTCCTAGTTGGATTTTCTTCTTTTGTTTTCATTCTGTTTTGTCAGTCCCATCTCTCTATATCTCTTCTGCTGTCTTTATCCTTCCCTTCTCTGTCTCTGTCCCTGTTCCTGCTTTCTCTCACTTCTTTTCTATTTTGCAAAATTTCCCTTGCTACTGCTCCTTCTATGCGCTCTTCCTGCCTATTCTTCTTTGCTGTCCCCTACCCATCATCTATTTTTCTCCCTAGATATCTCCTGTTATGTTTTATCTATCCTTTATCTCTTCCTTCTTGCTCAACTCCTGCATTATAATCTGTTTTACAGTGTCCTCACCCTTTCCTTTCCCCTCCTGAGCTCTCTACCCTTCACCTCCTTCTGTATACTCTCTCCTCCTCACCCTTTCATTTTTTCTCCTGCAATCATTTACCCATTCCTGTACCTTCTTTCACTCATCTCATCTCTTGCACTTTTCACCTTTCCCCTTTTCTCTTGCTCCTTACTCCTCTTCCTCACATAATTTCCCCTTCTGGTACAAAGGATATATGAGTCATGACAATAGGTGACATTCCCATACAAAGGATATATGAGTCATGACAATAGGTGACATTCCCATACTCATGAGTTGATTGCAGAAGGATGAAATTTACATTCTTCAGCTCCGCCTCCTTCTTTAGTAGAGCCCCCCATCCCTTCCTTCAGGTTTTTTCCTGCTGCAAGCGAGTTGGCTTCGTGAAAGGTAGATATATTGATGACAATGCTCGTACCTTTCATGACTTTATTGATTTAGCACAATCTATCAGAAATCCTGTCATTGCCATTTCACTGGATGCTCTGTGCATGTGTGAGAGTCGCTATCACAGCGATCAATTGGACAGTAGAGTCAGGGATTACAACAAACATCCATGTTGAATCATTTGCATGCAAGCTTTTTAGTGCATCAATAGCTCTTTCTGAATCAGCCAAAAAATCGGATTGGAGTAGACCAATAGGGTCTTATTGATCTTCTTAGTGCATTTTGTCCTCTGTATAACTTTTCTTCAAAACGCTGTCCCTTTTATTTTGTATTTTTTTTTTGGCAAAACCACCCCCTTTATTGTTTTCAAAGACACCTCAATTGTATGAGTAGGGCAATGGAAAGTGACCTTACGGAGTGTCCACATAAAGGGGATGAGTTTGTATTAACATATAGATTAGAGAACTAAATACAAAGAGAAGAATTTCAGACTAGGAGAATCATAGAGGAAGCAGCAGATAATTATTGGCTAGTCTCTGTGAAGCCTACACTGCAATACAACTCAATTTCCAATATAATTTATCCCGCTGGGCAGAATGGTAGACAGCAATGAGTGACAGTTCTGTGGTACTTCAGTTTTGTGTCCCATGAAGACAGTGGAACTGAGCTAAGACTGGAGGGCAGTGAAAAGGGCTGTACAGTGTGATACCAGAGTGCAGACAAGTGCTGTTTTTGTGACATACAATTTTTATTTTTTCATTTAACTGAATTTCAAGAAGATATTCACCCAAAGTGGTTTACAATACATTCAATAGTAATCAAGTACTCCTTAAGTATTTTCCCCATCTGTCCTGGCAGGCTAACTGTGGTACCTGGGGCAATGGAGGGTTAAGTGACTTACCCAGAATCACAGGGAGCAGGCTAAGATTAAACTCACAACCTCCGGGTGCTGAGGCAGCAGCTCTAACCACTAGGCCACTCCTCCCTCCACATTTCCTAGATGAAAATAAGGATAATTGGTGGATGTGTGTCATGTGAAGCATATGAACATTAAGTAGCATTCAGACTGCTAAAAGTAAGTCGAGGAAGGACTGCATGACATGGTTACCCTCCCGGTTCATTGACACTAGAAGGCACATTCCAAAGAGTAGCAATAGATTCCAAGATGGTGCCTGACATCCTACAGCCTTCACTGCAAACTCCTCACCAAGTTTCAAGTTTAATATGTATTTGATTAATCACTTATCTTTTTTTCTAAGCGATATACAATTTAAATTAATTAAAAACAAATTAAAAAATATAAAAATTTAAAAAACACACAATGACAAACAAAAGACAAGAGAGGAGAACTACAATAAAGTCAAGAAAAGGAAGAAACAAGAGGGAAGGGGATTCTTCTGATTGGAGCCATTTCTTTGAAGGACAGAACTCAATCCTCGAAGGCATCTTTAAATAAGAAGCATTTCAAAGCTCCCTTGAATTTGTCCATATTTATTTCCTTTCTGATATGAAAAGGTAGTGAGTTCCATATAAATGAAGCAGTAACTGAGAACATTGTAGTACGTCTAGTGCCAACCATCTTGAGTGACGGTACATGAAAAAGATGTTGTGTGGCAGATCTAGGGACAAGAGTTGGTACATGAGGGCTAAGCATTTTATCGATAAAGACCGGTTCTCTTGTTTTTTTGTGTTTTAAAAGTAAAAGTCCAGTGCTGGACCTTCTAATTTTTAGGATACAGAAAGGAAGGTTAGATCCTAGACTCCCCCCAAGCTGCTATCATTCTTTTTGCAGTGTCAGGCTTTGGTGCAGGAACTTGGGCATCTTCACTGCTGGTGTGGAGGATGGACAGTGGAGCACCTTCCCAGATTCTATAAATGGCGCCTGAAGTTAAGCGCCTAGATTGGCATGCCTAGCTGAACTAGGCGCTTAACTATTAATCAGCACTGATAATGAGCATTAATGAGCTCATAATTAGCAAAAATTAAAATGAATTGGGTAGTAGGCACCTAACTCGGTAGACACCTTCCACTTTCAGGAAGGCACCTAGTCCAAGGTGCCTACCAGAAAGTAGATGGGGTAGGTGCAGATCATGGGCGTATTTTGGATCTAGGTGCATAAAGACTTAGGCACCAGTATTTAGGCCAAGAAAACCCTGGCATAAATAGGGGTGTGCCTAAGATTTTGATACCTACCAGCCCTAAGTCCAATTTAAGTGCCGCTAGGTGCAGTTCTATAAATGGTGCCTAACTCATGATTGACATGCACTATACACCGTGTTCCTCTACGCCTATGTTTTTTAGGCACCATTTATAGAAGCAGAGCCTAAGTGCTCCCAAGCATTTTCCATTTAGCAAAATCTAATAGGAACACACTAGCTGGATAACATGGGAACACCCAGTCCGTCCATGATATACCCCCTGTAAAAAAACAGAAGAGCGACCAAGATGATAAAGGGGATGGAATTCCTTTTATATGAGGAAAGACTAAAAAAGTTAGGGCTCTTCAGCTTGGAAAAGAGACAGCTGAGGGAAGATATGATCGAAGTCTACAAAATCCTGAGTGGAGTAGAACGGGTACAAGTGGATCGATTTTTTTTGCTGCATCACAATTTACAAAGACTAGGGGACATTCGATGAAGTTACAGGGAAATTCTTTTAAAACCACTAGGAGGAAATATTTTTTCACTCAGAGAATAGTTAAGCTCTGGAACGCATTGCCAGAGGTTGTGGTAAGAGCGAATAGCGTAGCTGGTTTTAAGAAAGGTTTGGACAATTTCTTGGAGGAAAAGTCCGTAGTCTGTTATTGAGAGACATGGGGGTAAGCCACTGCTTCCCCTGGATCAGTAGCATGGAATGTGGCTATTCTTTGGTTTTTGGCCAAGTACTAGGGACCTGGATTGGCCACCGTGAGAACGGGCTACTGGACTTGATAGACCTTTGGTCTGACCCAGTAAGACAATTCTTATGTTCTAATGTTTTCTTAGGGCCAGACTCTGTATATTGCACCTAAAAAATTGGTGCTGACTAGAATGGCAGATGACGTTTATTGTGAGCAAGTGTGGGAGGACATGGGCATCTCTTCCGCTGCCATGGGGTGTTGGGGGTCATTGCTTGGCGGCAGGAGGGAGCGGGCATCTCTCCCACTGCCGTGGGACGGATGGACGCGGTTGCTTGACTTTGGTGGCGGGAGGGAGTGGGCATCCCTCCTGCCGATGTTCGATTTGGTGGGTTTTAAAAAAATGTATGTATGTATTCTGCGCATGTGCCGATTGCTATCACCAGTGATGAACACATGCAAATTTAGCGACCCTTCGTTACTCTCCACCAACCTCATTTGCATGTGTGGTTTTTTGAGAATGACTCACTTTTTTGAAATTGCTACAATAACGGCTGCGATGACGGCCCACCGGTTTTTACCGCAAAGTTTTGAGAATCTAGCCCTTTGTCCTCCTTGTCAATGGGAAAAGTAATGTTGTTCACCTGTAACAGGTATATAGAGCAGGATTGACAAGCCACACAATCCTACTCATTGCCCCGAGAGTTGCATTAATTCATGAGATACAGAAATAGAGAATGACACAGGGACAATTTTGTCCCTGTCCCCACAGGATCTCAATTTTCCCCGACCCGTCCCCCTGAGTTTTCTCGGTGTCGCTGTCCCTGCCCCATTCCTGTGAGCTCTGCCTTAACCACCCAAGCCTCGAACCCTTATGATTTGAGGCTTGCGCAGATGAAGACGGAGCTTGCAGGAATGGGGCGGGGACAGGAAAAGAACTCGCGGGAACGGGACGGATAAATGAGTTCCTGCGGGGACGGGGAAAAATTTGTCCCTGTGTCGTTCTCTAATACGGAACTAACTGAGGGGCTGAAGACACTGTGATGCAAGGGAAGAACTTTTCACTAGGTTCTGAGCTGTGAAAGAGCAGTTCTGTCTGGGCATTGTCAGATTACATCCCCCACTTATGTCCTGCTTTCTATGGAACAGGGAAGCAACACTGTTCTTTCCCTTTTAAGAATACTAACATCCGATGTGACTAAAAAGTCTATATGATGATAAAATATAGGGCAAGGGAAAATTTAAGCACATTAGCTCATTCTGCCAAAGGCTTTTTCTGCTCAAGCCTCTTCAATTACGGTAGTGTGTTGGTTATTTACAAAGGCTGATGTTCTCATTTACTGGCGAACTTTTTACAAGTTCTTCATCTGAATGGTAAATTAAAAGAACAAAGATTGTATGTGTCACATGAAGCTGTGGCTGGTATTTCAGCAAATCACAGAAAGAGTAGAGCTGTGCTATTTATGAAGAAAGGGCAGCTTGGGGGAAAGGGACTGTGCCTATGTTATTTATCATATTTCATTTAATAGGAACAGCACTGAACAGGCTTGGTCACTTATTAAAAATTTTCCAGCTCATTCTTTAACAGGGCGCCTCAAATTAGGCACTATTCTGCCCCCTCCCCCTCCGATTCCATATATAGTACCTAGATATGCATGGCAAATTTAGGCATGCTCCTGAGATGCGTGCACAAATTAATTGGCAAACAAGCCTATTAACATCAGCTACAGTCTCAGCCCCCTAGGGGTGATCATTAGTGAGGACATGAAGGTTGCCAATCAAGTGGAGAAGGCTTCCTCCAGGGCAAGACAAATGATGGGGTGTATCCTCAGAGGTTTCGTCAGCAGGAGACCTGAAGTTATGATGCCGTTGTACAGAGCCATGGTGAGGCCTCACTTGGAGTACTGTGTTCAGTTTTGGAGACCACACTACCGAAAGGACGTGCTGAGGATCGAGTCAGTTCAGCGAACGGCCACCAGGATGGTCTTGGGGCTCAAGGATCTCACGTATGAAGAAAGATTAAAAAAATTGCGGCTGTACTCACTTGAGGAAAGAAGAAAACGGGGAGATATGATTGAAACATATAAGTACATCACGGGACGCATCGAGTCAGAAGATGATATCTTCTGGCTCATGGGACCCTCGACCACCAGAGGGCATCCGCTGAAAATCAGGGGAGGGAAGTTTCATGGCGACTCCAGGAAGTACTTCTTCACCGAAAGAGTAGTGGATCATTGGAACAGACTCCCACTCCAGGTGATAAAGGCCAGCAGCGTGACGGATTTTAAGAGAAAATGGGATACTCACGTGGGATCTTTAAGGGAGTAAATTAAGGGGAGGGGATACTTGGAATGGGCAGACTTGGTGGGCTATAGCCCTTTTCTGCTGCTTTTTTCTATGTTTCTATGTTTCTAAACCCACGCTTCTCCTTGTGACCCTGGGCAAGTCACTTAACACCCCTTTGCTCCAAGTACATTAGATAAGATTGTGAGCCCACTGGGACAGACAGGGGAAAATGCTTGAGTACCTGAATAAATTCATTTAAACCGTTGTGAGCTTCCTTGGGAGAATGGTATAGAATATTGAATAAATAAATAATTGGGTGTTAACCTATTATTAATGTTAATTGACACCCATTAAAATTTGCATGCACATCTGGCTGCATGGGGGGTGGGGTTCGGACCACCCCAGGCGCCATCTTGATGGAGGCGCTGGCACTTCTCCCCACGCCACACTTGTACCCTGCCCACTGATACCTCTTTAAAATCTTTGCCAGCGTGAGCAACTATTCTAGCCTGCTGCTCACGCTGGCCTAGCTCCTTCTGAAATCACTTCTGGGTCATAGGGCCAGGAAGTGACATCAGAGGGAAAGTCAACATGAGCAGCAGGCTGGAGAAGTTGCTCGTGCTGGTGAAGATTTTAAGAGGTACGGGGTGGGAAGGGAGGGCGCAAGTGTGGCATGGAAGGAGTGGGGGGAGGCAGAGAGGAGGGCACAGGAGGGTTGCATGGAAAGAGCAGGGGGAGGGCATCACTGCCTCATGCACCTTCTACCCTTGCTACACCACTGCGCCTAAGTCTAATAGTGTGTCTGGTGAATTTTGAGTTAGCTGGACAAATCTTCAGTTTTAATATTCCTCTCCCTCCGTATTCGCTGGGGATGCGGGCAGAACATAGCCGTGAATACCGAAAAACCTCGAAAAACTTTTTGCATGTTATTCACTTTTTTTTCGGTAAAATAGACCTGAAAAAGATAATAAACCGTGAATAACCCGACCTGCGATTTGCTCCGTACAATGCCTGGAGCAGCGATTTCCTTCCGGAACCACCGGGAGCAGCGATTTTCAATGTGAAACGCCAGGTTCAGTGATGAAAATTAGGGGGCGGAGTCAGCAGCCAAAAAATCGCGCATAAGAAAATCTGCAGATATGGAAACCGCAGATACGGAGAGAGAAGTGTAGTTACTTTTGTATTTGGCATATCAGTGCTGCCTGCAGAAAATTTATGCTGATATAAAAACTTGGCAGATGGCTTTAGGGGTATCTCAGGGACATGATATATTTTCATCCAGTCAGAGCTGATAGCAATAACCAGCCAAAATTCGGATCTTTTCCAGATAAGCCCCGCAAAAAGTTAACCCCCACCACAGTTTTAGCTAACACCATGCTAAGTGAATACTTGGGGAAAGTGATATACAAGGGGGGCTCCGCCCCCCCTTGAGCCCCCCAAGACATTATTCAAATCATGTGAATAATTTCCTCGGAGGGCTTCAATAGTTTAATAATTTATAAGGTGGTGTGGCTTAAGTTTTCGCCCGTGCACTTTTTGCATTAGTGGCGGGGCTTATCTGGAAAAGACCCCCAAATTCTATAAGCCAGGTCGCCCAAATAGCTCCCTTAAAATTATCTGGACACCTTATCTAGGTAAATTCTTTAGAATGTCAAGATAAAGTTATCCACATAAAGTTAGCTGGATAACTTGCCCTGTCTGGCAGGATTTTATAGATGAACCTCTTTATGGGCAATTAAATAATCTCAGTGCTTGCATCAGTATCACAAAAAAAAGAGGTGAGTGGGCCCTGGAGGTAAGGGAGGGGTGAGAGTGAATATTGGAAGAGACATTTAAAGAAAATTAGAGTATAACTCACACCTGCTCTTTTTCTGAGGGCAGAATTTTGCTGCAAAATGTACACATAGATATGAAAATGCAAAATATATACTTTCTCTCTCTCCTCCCTCACCTCTTAAGAAATTCCTTGTCTCGGTGCAATAAGATGTGTGAACACTGTGGAAGGACACAGTGACTTTTATCCCCACTGAGAGGGAGGAATTTTAAGGCAGCTGATTGCTACAGAAAGTCATCTACCATGATATTTTGGACAAGCACAGATTTAGAAAAAGGTTGATAAACCCAATAGCTGAACTGAGCAACCCACATTTTGAAAAGTTGCACGTATGGCCTGAGATTCGGAACTTTTTAACCAGTCGGTGCTGCAAATATTTCAACTCCTTGGCAGAGCTTTTGTGTGTTGAAGGCACAACACAGGTGCATGTGCTCAGAAACCACTCCTGACACTGGAAGTAGAATGTAAATGAGCAATCGGGCTGTTTTGTTCGGTTATTATATCGTGTTGCTGGAAGTGGCAGCTGCTCATAGTTCCAAGATACTCTTTCAGCATGACGGGAGGTGAAAAGCAGAATTAACACTGTTTCTGCAGTCCTTGTCATGAGAGCAGAGGATCCCAGTTTTAATTAGGAGTTATGGGACCAGCAGAGGTGGCTAAGCCCTTCAAAGCTCATTCTTTTTCCAAGTACACCAAGCCCCTATAGGGAAGTATTTAATTAATTCCTAAGGGACTCAAGATTTTATTCCCTTCCTCACTTAATAACAGACTGTTTCATACCTGATGGTGGATTTTATCTGCTACTTTCCTCAGCAACACACATATATTTTTTTCAGTGCTTCTTTGAGTGATCTGGTGTGATGGATCTTCTTCCAGACACATTTCAAGGTCTACTCACTAATGCGCAAAAACCATTTTGTAGCTTTCCCTGTACTAAAGTTTTTCATTGCTTCTTCTCAGTAGTCAAATCTCAAAAATGTTGTGTGCCTTGTGGCATTTCTGTGGGAGACATGGACAGGTCGTATGCGAATTTCCTTTGAAACCAATGGAAATACTGTATATTTAAAGTTACAATTTATCACAGAATGCTGGGTATTTGTACCATTAGGGCACCTGAGCTGGTTACCTCATCTGGTAAATTTGGGGGGGCTGGCGGTGGTGATAGTGGAGGTGCATTAGGGAGAGAAGAGTGTGGCAGACAGGGGGAGAATGGGTAGATGGATAATTGGCCCTTATGCACGTACCCTTGGATTCCGTCTAGGTTGCTCAAAATTGGGTGTAAAATTCTGGGCACGGATCAAAGATTTGCCCTATGCCTGTATTCTCTAGCCTGTATGCCTAACTTATCTTGCATACAAATCCGAAAGGGGTGTGGCCAGGAGAGGAGCATAGCCATGTCACGGGCGTTATTGAATACTTATTTTGTTTTATAGCCTGTCCTCCCCAGGAGCCCAGAACGGGTAACAACGATACATTCACAGAATTTTGGCAGGGAGACATTCACAAACTTCACAGAGTTTTGGGGTACATTCGATTTATACTGATGGGGGGGGGGAATAGAGATAGAGTGTGCATTCACAGTAACTTGGAGGTGGGGAAGCAAGGTACATTCATGGTACACTGGGGGAGTGGAGGGAGGCAGGGGGCATTTCTGCGCCTAAATGACAGTGGTTGGGTGCATTTATGCCAGCCTTAGGCTGGCGTACATGCTGATGCCCAAAGTTAGGTGTGAAATTGCACACTAAGCTGGCATTCTACAAAGATAGTTGCCTGCATTTCTAGAATTCTTATTTATTCAATTTTCTATACTGTTCTCCTAATAGCTCAGAACGGTTTATATTAATTTATTCAGGTACTCAAACATTTTTCCCTGTCTGTCCTGGTGGGCTCACACTCTGTCTAATATACCTGGGGCAAGGGGGGGATTAAGTGACTTGACCAGGGTCACAAGGATTAGTGTGAGTTTGAACCCACAACCTCATCATCCAGGTGCCTAACTTTGGGCAACCTTCACTGAATTGTTTCCCCTCCCCCCCCCCCACCTCCGCAGCCAGAAGTAGCCCTGTGCAGGAACTTTCCGATAAAATTTCCTATGAAGACACTTATACACATGTGAACAAGAGCAACACATGAACCTGTGTGTCTTTTACCCTCTTAAACACACAACAAAAGCCCAAGACTTCCACAGCAATGAGGGAGAATCCAAAAGAAAAAGAAACTGTGGAATGCAATGTTCTTGGTAAAATGTCTATTACAAAATCATAAAAGGCAAGTCCATCTACCATTAAAGGCAGCGGACCCAGTTAGCATCAAGAACATTGCGTTCCACAGTTTCTTGTTCTTTTGGATTTTACCCTCTTAATCAGTCCATCCTAGTAGAAGAATGAAGATAAGGGTAATGCGATTTGATATACTGCCTTTTTGTGGTACAAAGTGGTTTTCATTTATTATATCACTATAACAATCATACATCCCAGGACTCTTTTCATTCGTCTCCTAGGACCATAAGTCACAAGCGCAGGTGAAACAGCTGTTCACCGAGAGTTCTTCACCAGACCTCATGGGAAACCAAACCGTCCACTTACTTTGACTTTTACTTGTATATTCAAGCCACCTATATTTTCTTCTCACTATTGATACTTGGATTATTTCTTTCAAACAATAACTTATTCTTCAAATTTATAAATTAGTAAGAGAGTCCAGCACTTATCTCAGTCATATCGGGGGAAATTTTCAAGTCGACACGAATCCATGTTTCGCCCTTTACAGGGCTGTTTCAAGGCAAAGCCCCCTGCAATAATATAATCACTTGGCAGCTCTGCACCTCCCGCTGCTAGCCAAATTTCGAGACATTCCTGCCTCAGTCACCTCAAACCCCAGCCAATCAAGTTTCAAGTTTATTAACTTTTAATATACCGACCATCAACAGGTATCTGGCCGGTTAACAATAAAATATTTAAAAAGAAGGAAAAATAATAGGTATTAAAAAATGATGAAAGTGAACATCAAAGATATTAACTGGACAGACTTGAAAGTGAGGGTAAAAAGGGAAAGGGGGGGGTAAAAGTTACATATTTTGAGGAGAGAAGGAGAAAGTGGGAGTAGGGTAAAACATATTGGGTGGGATCGCTTTTTTTGAAAGTGGTTGGTTGAGTAAGAAAGGAACAGAAAAGAGAGAGAGAGAAAAAAAAAAAAAAGGAAAGAACTCTAAACACAAGTGAAGGCGTCACGAAATAAAAAAGTCTTCAGGCTTATCTTGAATTTATCTAGATGTTGTTCATCTTGGAGTTGCTGTGGCAGAGCATTCCACAACGTTGGGGCGACTACTGCAAAATTGATTTTCCGGGTGTAAAAGAAATCTTTTATGGAAGGAATTAGCAAGAGTTTCTGATCTGTTGACCTCAGAGTACGTGAAGAGCATTGAGGAATGAGAAGCTTATCAAGATATGAAGGCTGGTGAGAGAGTTTTATTTTGAAGGTCAGCAGGATGATTTTATAGGTGATGCGATGTGTGATAGGGAGCCAATGTGCCTCTTTCAGAAGTGGCGTAACTTGATCATATTTGCCTGTTTTGTAAATGAGTTTTATTGCTGTATTTTGTATTAATTGTAGGCGTCGGATTTCTTTTTGGGGGAGACCGTTGTAAAGGGAGTTACAGTAATCTAGGTGGGAAATGACTAAAGAATGAACCAGAATTTTGATTGCATCAGTCCCTAGAATCGAAATTAGTGAACGAATGAGGCGAAGTTTGAAGAAACAGATTTTTACAACCGAACTGATGTGATCATGGAAAGTAAGATCCTTGTCGATAATAACTCCTAATAGTTTTATTTTTGTTTCCATTTTTATAGGAGTGGATTTGATAAAAATCTTTGATAGAGACTCGCTGTTTTTGATGGGAGTAAAAGGCCGCAGGATTTGTCAATGTTGAGGGAGAGTTTATTTGTGTAAAGCCAGTCATTTATTGCGTCCAATTTATTATTTATATCTTTTATTTCTGAAATGTTTGAGGTATTGACAGAGTGAAGTAGTTGTATGTCATCAGGTTAGAGGACCCACTATATATAAAGACAAACTGCATACCTCATAGCATACCCTGAAGAAAGCCACAGCATGATGGCTGAAACGTCGGTTCTACCTACCCAGACACGGCGAGACCCGGACAACTGCAACAATCATGCATGAGATAGATTTGCATATACTGGAGGCAATGCATGTACATTTTTCTCATGCATATTCATTGTGTGAGTATCTGAAAAATTGTGACTGGTTGGGTATGCTGCAAGGACTGAGTTAAGAACCCCTGCATCGGGCTACTCTTCCACTCCAGGCCACCCCCTGGATTCAGTCTTCATTCTCACCATGTATAGGGTGCATTTTACTCAGTCCCAGCACACAGATTGATTTAATCTCTGGCTAACTAATTAAAAAATGCTGAGAAGTATATCCTGTGGTGTCTTGTTCCATTTTGACAACAGCAGCTGATAATCCTCAGAAGCCTTGATTATTTTTTCTTCTATTAATACAATAAATGCACTGTCAACGTGAATGAAAATCAATTGGTAGACACAAACCACTCATTTTGAAAGCTTCATCTTCTTCTGTTAGGCACCAGAAAGCCGTTCTGAAGCCCAGCAAGAACATAAAAGAGGAGTAATTATTGGATAAGATCACAATTTTCCTTAGTTGACAGCCTGACGGCGTGCAAGTTGTGAATTTATCAGTGTTGCATGCCGGCCTGGATCAGCGGCTTGCATTGCTGGAATAAGGTGATCTTATCAGCCATACGCAGAGTACGAAGCATCTGCACAGCAGCAGTGACTGGAAGGACATGCTTAGACAGTGACACCGGCGATGTTGGAGGGCAACTGGCAATCACTCATGGTCCCGGATGAGGGTGAATGAAGGGCGATCAAAGGTTGGAGGGTTGCCCAATGTCACTCTGAAGAGTGCCTAGGTTGCATGGCAGCTGAGAGCTACCTGGTTTGTTAAAATATTTTACCATGACTACCAGGGGCTGAACTACAGCTGGACCAATTTACCAGTCCACAATACTACTTTTCAGCCTTTTTTTGGATGCTGAAGGTCACTGTGTAGCAGTGAGACCTTATTTATCCTCCGTCTCATGCACTTGCTTGGTTTCATGGGGTAGAATTGCCAATTTTACTTGCTCAGATTTTCCACAATAGCAAAACATCCAGAACACCAGGGCATGGTCATACTGGATGCGGCCGAAGAATTTCAGAGACAAAAGAACACATCCTGAGCTTTCTCATCTGTTTCCGTAGCAGGAACCAAATATGGAAAAGTCACCTTAAGAGAAGAATTACCATATTGCAACAGATCATAGATTTCTCCATCTCAGCCCCCTATCTTACCTCAGAAGAAATAGAGAAGTGTAGCATTGTTTAGCAAGTCATGCTCCTATGTTTTCTAGAAATCAGAGGTTGGGATGCACAAAATTCTTGCTGACAGTTCTTAATATAGTGTTAAATACCGTTTGTTTTATCTGTCTGCTTTATATTTATCTTAACCCTTGTGTCCCATTTCCACACAATGCCATTTATCAGCAGACAACTCTATTTTAAGAGAGGTTTTGCATAGAGAATCTTTTTCTTTTTTTTTTTTTTTTTTGTTTGAACTTTAATATAATATAATTCTGTTGGAAATAGTCTGTTGTATCTCTGCTGTTGTTATTTTTTTGTCCCATTAAAAGATCATAAAATCACAGATTTGAGCATGCCGGACTGCACTGCTCACAAGAAATAGGTCGTAGGGGTTTTCAATCCAGTCCTCGGGACACACCTAGCTAGGGTTACCATATGGCTCCAGGAAAAGGAGGACGGATTAAGACATCTGAGTCTTACTTCCATTGAAAGCAATGGAAGTAAAACCCGGATGTCTCAATCTGTCCTCCTTTTTCTGGAGCTATATTGTAACCCTACACCAAGCCAGTCAGATGTTTATTATATCCACAATGAATATGAAAACCGCTAGGGGTGAGCAACCTTGAAAGAGACCTGGGAGTGATGGTAGACACAACATTGAAGGCGTTGGCGCAGTGCGCCACAGCCTCAAGGAAAGCGAACAAAATGTTGGGTATCATTAAGAAAGGTATTGCGACTAGGACGAAGGAAGTCATCCTGCCACTGTATCGTGCAATGGTGCGCCCGCACCTGGAGTACTGTGTCCAGTACTGGTCGCCGTACCTCAAGAAGGACATGGCGGTACTTGAGAGAGTCCAGAGAAGAGCAACTAAGCTAATAAAGGGTATGAGGGACCTCTCATATACTGACAGACTGAAAAAGCTAGGGCTTTTCTCCCTGGAAAAGCGGCGACTTAGAGGAGACATGATAGAAACCTTCAAGATCATGAAGGGCATAGAAAAAGTGGACAGGGACAGATTTTTCAAATTATGGGGAACCACAAGTACAAGGGGGCACTCAGAGAAATTGAAAGGGGAAAGGTTTAGAACAAACGCCAGGAAGTTCTTTTTCACCCAGAGAGTGGTGGATACATGGAACGCGCTACCGGAGGATGTGATAAGCAGAAGCACGCTACAGGGCTTCAAAGAAGGTCTGGACAGGTACCTGAAGGACAAAGGGATTGAGGGGTACAGATAGGAGTAGAGGTAGGTTATAGGGATAGGATTAGAGGTAATTTATAAAATTAGTCAGAGACCACTGTTCAGGCAATAGGCCTGATGGGCCGCCGCGGGAGCGGACCTCTGGTCTGCCTCAGCGGAGGCAACTTCTTATGTTCTTATGCATGAGATAAATTTGCATGAAATACTTACTTTATAAGCAGATCTCTCTCATACATATTAATTGTGGGTATCCTGCAAACTTGACTGCTTAGGTGCCTTGAATAATGAATGTGTTGAGAATCACTGCTATAGAAATTTCAAAACAAAATACATTTGGGTCTGTGTTTATGAGAATCTTTTCTTATAATTTTATGCCTATGCTGCCACCTAGTGATTGCCCACCCCAACCCCTCCCATGGAAGCACCACAATAGAGAGCTGCACTTTACTTTCTGGCGCCAGATTTTGGGGGATCCTTTTGGACTTTAGCTCTCCATTCATTCATTACTTTTCTAGTACATAATACACAATATAATTGTCTTAAACCAGGGCTTCCCAGAACTATCTTGGGAACCCAAGTGCCAGATGAGTTCATAGGATCTGCAAAATGAATATGTATGAGATATATTTGCTGATGGTAAGTTTCCAAATACAGTGGTACCTCGGAATCCGAACGCCCTGAACTCGAACGACTTGGAATCCGAACTTTTTTTTGTGGTAAATTTTGTCTTGGAATCCGAACTCTGCTTTGGAATCTGAACACCCTGCACATTGTATGTGTGTGTTTGTGCCACAGGATCTGAATGCTGCTTTGGAATATTTGTTAATATTTTACCTTAAAATCCTGTTAAAATTTGAGTTTGGGACCCAGGAACGGATTAACCCAGATTCTATTATTTTCAATGGGAAAAATTGTCTTGGAACTCGAACGGGGTTCTGGAACGGATTAAGTTCGGATTCCAAGGTATCACTGTTTATCTGAAAAGTGGATTGGCTGTGGGATCCCCAAGACTAGACAGCACACAGAAAACTCCTATAATAAAACCACACATGTAGGCATAGGCTGGAGTGAGCTTGGACAGCAACTTCAGCATTTGGAACCTAGGAAAATACCAGGTGGACTTTACAGTTTATGACCCAGAAATATCAAAGAAGAGATAAGTTAATTTACTCATGTATTTGTAATGGGTATAACTAATGGGCAGACTGGATTGCCCATTCAGGTCTTTATCTGCTGTCATTTACTATGTGTTACTTTATTGTACAATGCTGCATTGACTGTGATGCTTAGAAATTGTTGGATATAGAAAAAAAAAGTAAAGTTACAAAAAAGTCACACATACAAAAGTAGAACATTATAAGCAAAATCATCTGAAAAAATTATATAAGATAAAAAAGTATCACTATCAAAGCAATACACATGTTGAGGAGACAAAAACAGCATCATGCTGTACAACTTTAGTCCTCATTTTTAAGAGCCCAAACTAATAAACTATTTAACTTTCTCTAGAAAACTAAGGTGCCGATGCACAATGCTTACTGTGCTAGCAATGTTTGTATCAGACTGGCTGTATCCAGTTTAGCGCACGCGTTATTCAGTGTGTAATCAATGAACATAAGAATTGCTGCTGCTGGATCAGACCAGTGGTCCATCATGCTCACGCGGCAGCCCTTAGGTCAAAGACCAGTGCCCTATATGAGTTTAGCCTTAACTGCGTATGTTCTGGTCCAGCAGGAATTTATCTAACCTTTTCTTGAATCCCTGAAGGGTGCTTTCCCCTATAACAGCCTCTGGAAGAGCGTTCCAGATTTCCACCACTCTCTGGGTGAAGAAGAACTTCCTTACGTTTGTATGGAATCAATTCCCTTTTAACTTTAGTGAGTGCCCTCTCATTCTCTTCACTTCGGAGAGAGTGAACAATCTCTCTTTCTCTACAAAGTCAATTCCCTTCAATATCTTGAATGTTTCGATCATGTCCCCTCTCAGTCTCCTCTTTTCAAGGGAGAAGAGGCCCAATTTATCTAGCCTCTCACTGTACAGCAACTCCTCCAGTCCCTTAACCTTTTTTGTTGCTCTTCTCTGGACCCTTTCGAGTACCGTATTTTCGCGGATATAACGCGCACCATTGTAAAACGCGCACAGGGGTATAGCGCGCAGAAATCACGATGATATGTACAAAAACTTTTCTATACCGCGCTCAGGCATATAACGCGCATGCTGCCCGACTCTCCTCTGGCCACCCCGACTCTCCTTTCGCTCTCCCCGACTCTCCTCTGGCCACCCCGACTCTCCTTTCGCCCTCCCCGACTCTCATCTGGTTGCCCCGACTCACCCTGACTTTCGGTGCACTGCCCCGACTCTCCTCTGGTTGCCCCGACTCACCCTGACTTTCGGTGCACTGCCCCGACTCTCCTCTGGTTGCCCCGACTCACCGTTCACCCGCCCTGACTTTCGGTGCACTGCCCCGCCTCTCCGTGCCTGTCCCCCTTGAAGTCCTGCCCCCCCTTGAAGGTCTGCCTGTCCCCCCTTGAAGGTCTGCCTGTCCCCCCTTGAAGTCCTGTCCCCCTTGAAGGTCTGCCTGTCCCCCTTGAAGATCTGCCTGTCCCCCCTTGAAGTCCTGTCCCCATCCTGAAAGCCTGATGCCCCCCCTCGACGTCCGATTCTTCTCCCCCCTCGGCAGGACCACTCGCACCCCCACCCCGAAGGACCGCCGACTCCCCGACAATATTGGGCCAGGAGGGAGCCCAAATCCTCCTGGCCACGGCGACCCCCTAACCCCACCCCGCACTACATTACGGGCAGGAGGGATCCCAGGCCCTCCTGCCCTCGACGCAAACCCCCTCCCCCCAACGACCGCCCCCCCCCAAGAACCTCCGCCCGTCCCCCAGCCGACCCGCGACCCCCCTGGCCGACCCCCACGACACCCCCACCCGCCTTCCCCGTACTTTGTGTAGTTGGGCCAGAAGGGAGCCCAAACCCTCCTGGCCACGGCGACCCCCTCACCCCACCCCGCACTACATTACGGGCAGGAGGGATCCCAGGCCCTCCTGCCCTCGACGCAAACCCCCCTCCCCCCAACGACCGCCCCCCCCCCAAGAACCTCCGACCGACCCGCGACCCCCCTGGCCGACCCCCCCACCCCCCTTCCCCGTACCTTTGGAAGTTGGCCGGACAGACGGGAGCCAAACCCGCCTGTCCGGCAGGCAGCCAACGAAGGAATGAGGCCGGATTGGCCCATCCGTCCTAAAGCTCCGCCTACTGGTGGGGCCTAAGGCGCGTGGGCCAATCAGAATAGGCCCTGGAGCCTTAGGTCCCACCTGGGGGCGCGGCCTGAGACACATGGTCGGGTTTGGCCCATGTGCCTCAGGCCGCGCCCCCAGGTGGGACCTAAGGCTCCAGGGCCTATTCTGATTGGCCCACGCGCCTTAGGCCCCACCAGTAGGCGGAGCTTTAGGACGGATGGGCCAATCCGGCCTCATTCCTTCGTTGGCTGCCTGCCGGACAGGCGGGTTTGGCTCCCGTCTGTCCGGCCAACTTCCAAAGGTACGGGGAAGGGGGGTGGGGGGGTCGGCCCGGGGGGTCGCGGGTCGGTCGGAGGTTCTTGGGGGGGGGCGGTCGTTGGAGGGAGGGGGGTTTGCGTCGAGGGCAGGAGGGCCTGGGATCCCTCCTGCCCGTAATGTAGTGCGGGGTGGGGTTAGGGGGTCGCCGTGGCCAGGAGGGTTTGGGCTCCCTTCTGGCCCAACTACACAAAGTACGGGGAAGGCGGGTGGGGGTGTCGTGGGGGTCGGCCAGGGGGGGTCGCGGGTCGGCTGGGGGACGGGCGGAGGTTCTTGGGGGGGGGGCGGTCGTTGGGGTGAGGGGGTTTGCGTCGAGGGCAGGAGGGCCTGGGATCCCTCCTGCCCGTAATGTAGTGCGGGGTGGGGTTAGGGGGTCGCCGTGGCCAGGAGGGTTTGGGCTCCCTCCTGGCCCGATATTGTTGGGGAGTCGGCGGTCCTTCGGGGTGAGGGTGCGAGTGGTCCTGCCGGGGGGGGGGGATGTATCGGACGTCGGGGAGTCGGCCGGGCAAGAGGGCTTGGGCTCCCTCTTGCTCCGATCGTGGATGCGGGTGCGGGTGGGAGCGCGTGCGAGCGGTCGTTCGGGGTGGGGGTGCGAGCGGTCCTGCTGGGGGGGTGAATCGGGCGTCGGGCGGGGTGGGAACTATGTTTAAAAACTTTTGTATACCGCGCTCAGGCATATAACGCGCGAGGGGTATGCGCGGTACGTAAAATCACGTATAACGCGCGCGTTATATCCGCGAAAATACGGTAGTACTATGTCCTTTTTCATGTATGGTGACCAAAGTTGGACGCAGTATTCCATGTGGGGGTGTACCATGGCCCGGTACAGCGGCATGATAACCTTCTCAGATCTATTTGTGATCCCTTTCTTAATCATTCCTAGCATTCTGTTGGCCCTATTCGCCGCCGCCGCACATTACGCGGACGATTTCATTGACTTGTCTACAAGTACTCCCAAGTCTCATCAAAGGGTTCTGCATTGCTGGAATAAGGTGATCTTATCAGCCATACGCAGAGTACAAAGTGTCTGCGCAGCAGCAGTGACTGGAAGGACATGCTTAGACAGTGACACCAACAATATTGGAGGGCAACTAGCAATCACTCAGGGTCCCGGATGAGGGTGAATAAAGGGTGAACAAAGGTTGGAGGGCTGCTCAATGTCACTCTGACGAGAGCCTAGGTTGCATGGCAGCTGCAGAGCAACCTAGTTTGTTCAAAGATTTTAGCATGACTACCAGGGGTTGAACTACAGCCAGACCAGCTTCTAGAGGCTGACTGAAACTGGTTTTTTTTTCAGTATCAGCTGAAGCCAAAATTGCTACCAGAACTGTCTAACCATGGCAGAAACCAAAACTGCAGCCAAAACAAATCACCTGGTTTTGGCTGAAGCCAAAACCCAAACAAAAAACCAAGGTTGAAAAGGTAACGTGAAAGCTACAAGGATGCTTGAGTGCATAGGAAGAGGCATGACCAGTAGATAAAAGGAGATATTGATGCCCCTGTATAAGACTGGTAAGACCTCATTTAAAATATTGTGTACAATTCTGGAGATCACAACCTTCAAAAAGATATAAACAGATGGATACGGTTCAGAGGAAGGCTACTAAAATGGTTGATGGTCTACTCTACATCATAAGACTATGAGGACAGACTTAAAGATCTCAACATGTATACTTTGCAGGCAATGCGGGAGAGGGGAGATATGATAGAGATATATAAATATCTATTTGGGCATAAATAGGCATGAGGCCAGTCTCTTTCAACTGAAAGGAAACTCCAGAGTGAGAGTGCATGGAAAGAAGTTAAGAGGTGATATGAGTAATCTAAGAGAAAGGTTGGTAGATGCATGGAATAGTCTTCCAGTAGAGGTGGTGGAGACAAAGACTGTGTCTGAATTCAAGAAAGTGTGGGACAATCAAGTGGGATCTCTTAGGGAGAGGAGGAGCTAGTGGATGCTGCAGATGGGCAAACTGGATGGGCCATTTGGCTTTTATCTGCCGTTACGTTTCTCTGTTTCAATCCAACTAAAAAGTATTCTCCAGCCTGAGGACATCAACACTTTCATTCTATTGAGGAAATTATTTTGTTTACTAGTGATTCCATGGATGATATATGTTCTGAATCAAAATAAAAATGTACACCTCCTCTTCATCTTGTCATTGCAAGTTGGTATGACGTAGTGTCCAGGATTCCCCTGTAATTAGAGTCCAGTAATGGAGCACAAGAAGAAGTGGAGCAGTAGCTGGGAGCAATGTGCTGAGAACCACAGAAGACAGGATTGAATTCCTGCTTTTGCCACTGACAAGTCACTTCCTCTCCCATTGCCTCAAATACCCACTTACCTAGGGTTACCAGACGTCCAGGAAAACCCGGACATGCCCTCTTTTTAGAGGACTGTCTGGGTTCCCGGATGGACTTTCCAAACCCCCCAACAAGCTCCGGCCACATCTGGAGGGCCTCAGAGCATGCGCGGATGACATCACACACATGCGCGCATGCTCCAGGCCCTCCAGACGTGGCTGGAGCTCATCCGGAAGAAGAGAGGAGGCATTGTCGGATGGGGCTTGGGGTGGAATGGAGTGGGGCAGAAGGCGGAACTGGGTGGGACTGGAGATAGAACGGGGTGGGGACATGTGTCTGGGGTTTCCTGGAGAAAAATACGGGTAACCCACTTACCCCCTACTTCTGTAAAAAATAAGCACTGAAAATTGTGCGCGCAAATTTGGGCGCGTAACCGATTTGCACACCCGATTTAACCGAATAATGGCGCTGATATGTGCTTCAGTTCAGGGTTTGCCTGGCACACACAAATAAGAGCTGCATTTTCTGTGAAACTCTTGCGCACATGTGCCAGGCACATTTTCTCCCCTTACTTTTGTTTTCACAGCAGGCGGATCATTAGCTTTGAGTGTCGGAGGGCTATTTTTCTGAGCAGTTCTTGAAGTATGGGGGTGGGCGCTGTTCACTTTTACTGCTGGAGCTTTGAGCATCTGGGGCCAAGTGCAGTCCTCACTCCGTTCCCTGCCCATCCCACACCCCCTAAGGGTGAGTTCCCCCTTAGATGCTTAGAGCTCCTTTTATCAAGCCGCGCTAGCGGGGTTAACGTGCGCGACTTTTCATCACGCGTTAACCCCCGCGCTGGCCAAAAACTACCACCTGATCAAGAGGAGCTAGCGCGTCCCGCGGTTTAGCGCGCGCTATTACGCGCATTAAACCGCTAGCGCGGCTTGATAAAAGGAGCCCTTAATGTGGCAATTAGTGTGAGTTAACTGTTAACACTAACTGAGCTCACGTCAAGAGCTGCATTAAATACCTAATGTAGCTTACTGAATAGGATTCTTTGTGGTGGTGGTTTATGATATAGGTTAAAATTTATCACAAATCTCTCAATTTATTACTATCTTATTTATGTTGAAATAGTACTGCCTTGCCTGCAGCACATTATTTAAACAGGCAGGCTATAAGCTCCATAAATGAACGGATGAGTTAAGTTAATCATTGCATCGCTCTCCACAAAATCGTTCGGCATGTATGGTCTGTTAGCTGAATCCTGGGCAGCTCCCTCTCCCAGTACCTCTCTCTTTCACCTTGAATATATCAGTGGATTATGGCAAGAAAAAGGATCCTTTGGAACTACTGCTCAGTGACATCAAATGAAGCCACAACTGCGTTCTTAAGTACGAGTTGTACTTCAGTTGGGTGTCTGTAATTCAGGGACTGCCTGCATCTTATAACTTTGTATGTATTTATAATAACTTTAATAATAATAATAACTTTATTTTTCTATACCGCCATAGTCAGGCGACTTCTAGGCGGTTTACATTGTAAGAAGGCTGGACATTCAGCGAATAACAAAAGGTCTTAATACAATACAATAAGTCTACTTACAATACCGAACAATGAGTCTCAATACAATACAATACAATACATTACTATGAGTCTAAATACAATACAATACAGTAAGTCTAAGTACAATACCATACAATGAGTCTAAATATTAAACAATAATCTAAAAGGTAAACTTACGTATTAATTGGAGTTCTATGGATAGTGAGTACCTGAATGCTTTGGTACTAACATATTAAGTGGAGTTCTATTTTTGGAGCCCTCTTAGGTTTAGGTGGGCTATAAACTTTTTAAATAAATAACCCCCCCTTTTCCTAAGCAGTGGTAGAGGTTTCTACCGTGGCCCGAAGTGCCAAATGCTCCAGCGCTCATTGAATTTCTCTACCGAGGCTAAGTAAAAGAGGGCCTAAATAAATAAATAAACACTAGGCCACTTTCTCTCCCACTCCAATGCTGGATAGCACCAACTTTGTCCCTTATTATAGGGAAATCCTAGGCACTGCTAACTTGCGATTATATAGGGGGAGGTTTCCCCCCCCCCCAAATATATATCATCAGTGGAATCGCTAGTAAACAAAATAATTTCCTTCATAGAATTAAAGTTTGATTAAAATTCTAATCTGGAAAATAGGTGACTTGAACAATGTTGATTCTGCTATTTCTGCAACTCAGGGCCTGTTTTACAAAGCCGTGCTAGCGGCTGCAGCGCGGTAATGGCCCCGAAGTCCATAGAGATTTAAAAGGCTTCGGGGCTGTTGCCATGCAGCTGCCACTAGCGCGGCTTTGTAAAACAGGCCCTCAATCTTACAATTACTTTTAAACTAAACTAAACTAAAACTTAGTTTTATAGACCGAGTCATCAACCAATAGGAGCTCTACTCGGTTAACAATAATGTAAAACATAATACTGTACATAAATTTGACAAGGAAAAGTAGACTGAAATAGTTAACTTCCAAAATGTTTAGCAAACAAAAAAGTTTTCAGAACTTTCCGGAATAAAGCAAAAGAACCTAAACTTCTTAATGTAAGTGGTAAAGCTTCCAGAATTCGGTTAATTTAAAAGCATTGAATACTTGATTTAGTTTGCCTATCCTTCACTTATGGATTATTCAGCCTCCCCATGCTTAAACTTGTACTGTAAACTTTTGGGGAAGGGAATAACACTTTATTTAAATAATAGATATTTGTAGTATTATTGTAAAAGTTTCAAGTTTAATAGAGATTTGATTAATCGCTTAATCATAATTCTAAGCGATGTACATAATAATAAAATTACAAAATGTGGGGAACAATACAATGAATAACAAAAACCAGGTCTAACAAGACTATTGACAAACTTAACAAAAGTAAGAACATAAGGGAAGAGAGGGATAAGAACTACAAATTATTTAAAAGTTAAAGAGACATATAAGGGAGATATATAAGGAAAGGGAAGTTAAAAATTACTTCAATAAAATTAGAGAGAAAAAGTAAAATTGGTTGGAAGACTAAATGGCTAATTTTCAAAGGCGTCTTTAAAAAGAAAGTTCTTTAGTTTACTTTTGAATTTTTCTAAGTTGTGTTCTTCCCTCAAGTGAATAGGAAGTGAGTTCCAAGTTTGGGGGGCTGTAAAAGAAAAAATCAATTGCCGTCTAGTATTAATAATTCTAAGAGAGGGAATCGTCAGCAAGTGCTGTTCAATAGATACGTTCTATTGGAAGTATATGGAATTAATAACTTATAAATGAAAGCTGGAGTTTTGTAAAGCAGGGATATGAATGTGAGCAAACATAGTTTATATGTTATCCGGTGAGCAACTGGAAGCCAGTGCGCTTTATTGAGAAGGGGTGTTACGTGATCAAACTTCTTGCCTTTGAATAATGGATTCTTTCCTTCCTTTCCAGGGCTTGGATGCTGACTGGGATGACCTGTGGGACCAGTTTGATGAGAGGAAATACCTGAGTGCTCGGAAGTGGAAGGCCGGTGAGGACCCATACAAAGTGTATGCCTTTAACCAGAGGGAGAGTGAGCGGCTTCCTAGTGACCGTGCCATCCGGGACACAAGACATGACAGGTCTTTGCTTTCTAACTGTGGTTCATCTTAATGAGAATCAGATTATGTATAGAGAGAGGCTGAGTTAGTCTTCCATGCACAAAGATCAGGCTCTGATTCCATAAGAAACAGGCAGGTCAGTATTTGTAAGCGTCTGCTGCAACAGCTGAAATAAATCCAGCTATTCAGCACAGATGGGGCAGTCAGCACCAACACTATATAGGAGTGATATTTAGACTGCTGTCTGGAGAGCTAACCAGATAAAGCTAGTTTTCTTGTTGTCCTATAGTTATTTGGATAGCAGGCTGAATGTTGCCGTTAACCAGATAACTGAGGGGACAACTCTTGCCACGAAGTTATTCAGATAGCAGTGATTTCAGTGACAGTGTTTGGACCATACCACTGAAAGTCAGTGACTGGCCACTAAGTCAGCGCCAGTTGTTCACATAGCATGTATTATTACCCTGATAACTTCTTTTGAATTCAAACTTCTGCATGCAATGGATGGAAAACCAGAACTGCTCAGCCTCTTTCTGCAGTCAGTTAGGGTTACCATTCATCTGAGAAAACCTGGTCATGTTCTCTTTATAGAGGACTGTCCGAGTGTCTGGATGACTTTTTACAAATTGGGGGGGGGGAATCTGTCCGGGTTTAGCTGACTCTCCCACCTATCTCCTCCCCGGCCGCTATAATTCAGTCTTCAGGCAGCTGGCAGCGGCAATGAGTAATCCTGCTGCCACCGGCCTGCCCTGGAAGCCGTCTCTCTGCAGGTCCCACCTACGCTGGAACAGGAAGTCGCTACAGAGAGGCAGCTTCCATGGCAGGCCAGCGATAGCAGGCTCACCTCGCTGCTACTGCTGGCTGCCCAAAGAATGAATTACAATGGCTGGGGGAGTCGGGAGCTGGAGAGAGAAGTCGTGAGGGGAAGTTAGCAGCATCAGAGGTCGGAGGAGGGAGGACTGAACATAAGAACATAAGAAGCGCCATCTCCGGATCAGACCTTCGGTCCATCAAGTCCGGCGATCCGCACACGCGGAGGCCCTGCTAGGTATTCACCTGGCTTATTTTATAGCCAACCATATCTTTATATGCCTATCTCAAGGAGATATGCATCTAGTTTGCTTTTGAAACCTAGGACTGTCGATTCCGCAATAATCTCCCCTGGGAGAGTATTCCAGATGTCAACCACTCTCTGTGTGAAGCAGAACTTCCTGACATTGGTCCTGAACTTGCCCCCCCTTAGCTTCATTTCATGTCCTCTTGTCCGTGTCAAATTGGACATTGTAAATAATCTTCTCTGCTCTATTTTGTCAATTCCTTTCAGTATTTTGAAGGTCTCGATCATATCCCCACGCAGTCTCCTTTTCTCAAGGGAGAACAATCCCAGTGTTTTAAGTCGATCCTCATATTCCAGTTTCTCCATACCCTTCACTAGTTTAGTTGCTCGTCTCTGCACCCTCTCCAGCAGTTTTATATCCTTCTTTAGGTAGGGAGACCAATGTTGGACGCAGTATTCCAAGTGGGGTCTGACCATTGCCCTATAAAGCGGCATTATAACTTTCTCCGATCTACTCGAGATTCCTTTCTTTATCATGCCCAACATTCTATTTGCCTTATTTGCCGCTGCCACGCATTGTGCCGACGGCTTCAGGGTCCTATCTATCAGTACACCCAGATCTCTTTCTTGTTCACTTTTCCCCAGAGTTGCACCTGACATTCTGTACTCGTATTCCTTATTTTTACTGCCTAAATGCATTACCTTGCATTTCTCCACGTTGAACTTCATCTGCCATTTCTCCGCCCATTTTTCTAACCGACACAAATCGCTCTGGAGTTCCTCACTGTCCTCCTGCGATCTGATTGCCCGGCAGAGTTTTGTGTCGTCTGCAAACTTGATGATCTCACTGGATGTTCCGTTTTCCAGGTCATTGATATAAATATTAAAAAGGATCGGCCCAAGTACCGAGCCCTGGGGCACACCACTAGTCACTCTCTCCCAGTCGGAGAACTTCCCATTTATGCCCACTCTCTGCTTTCGGTTTTCCAGCCATTTGCCTATCCATCTTTGTATATCTCCCTCTATGCCATGGCTTTGTAGCTTCCTGAGAAGTCTTTCGTGTGGAACTTTGTCAAATGCTTTCTGGAAGTCCAAGTATATTATGTCCACCGGCTTTCCACTATCAATTTGCTCGTTCACGGTCTCAAAGAATTGGAGTAAATTCGTCAGACACGATTTCCCTTTCCTGAATCCATGTTGACTGGGTTTCATCAAGTCGTGTGTGTCCAAGTGCTGAACTATGCTATCCTTGATCAGTGATTCAATCATCTTGCCGGGGACAGACGTAAGACTCACAGGTCTATAGTTGCCCGGTTCTCCTCTCGATCCTTTTTTGAAAATTGGCGTGACGTTCGCTTTCCTCCAGTCGTCTGGTATCTGACCAGTTCTGATTGACAGGTTTGCAAGTTTTTGCAATAACTCTCCAATTTCAATCTTCAATTCCTTCAAGACTCTCGGGTGAATTTCATCCGGTCCAGGTGATTTGTCACTTTTAAGTTTGTCGATCTGATAGTATATCTGGGCTAAGTCCACTTCAACTGTGGTGAGGCTGTCTTCTATTTCTCCTGCAAACACTTTCTCCGCTTCAGGTATTGTTGAGGTGTCCTCCTTCGTAAAAACGGACGCAAAGAATGAATTTAGTTTGTCTGCGATTTGTTTATCTTCCTTGATGTACCCTTTTCTTCCCTTGTCGTCCAGGGGTCCCACTGCCTCTTTTGCAGGTTTTTTCCCTTTCACGTATCTAAAGAAGGGCTTGAAGTTTTTGGCCTCCCGGGCTATTTTTTCCTCATAGTCCTGTTTTGCTTCCCTCACCGCCTTGTGACATTTCTTCTGTTCATCTTTATGTTTGTTCCAGGCTTCGGTTGTCTTCGTGCATTTCCATTTTTTGAAAGAGTCCTTCTTTACCTTTATGGCTTCCTTCACCTGTATGGTAAGCCATGCCGGTTCTCTTTTGCCTTTAGTTCTCCGATCTTTGGAAATCCTCGGAATGTAGAGATCTTGTGCTTCTGCAATAGTATTTTTCAATAGGCACCATGCCTGATCTACTGTTTCAAGTTTGTCCACCATCTTCTCGAGTCGTTTTGTTACCATGGCTCTCATGCAATCGTATTTACCCTTTTTAAAGTTTAAGGTGGTGGTTAAGGTTTTGACATGTTTCCCTTTCCCGATGTCAAGTTTAAAGTTGATTACATTGTGATCACTCGTTCCCAGTGGAACCATGACTTCTACTTCTGTTATCGGTCCAGTGAGACCATTTAGGACCAAGTCCAAGGTGGCGTCGCCTCTTGTCGGCTCTTTTACCATTTGCTCCAGGAAGCAATCCCCTAGCACCTCCAGGAACTTGGCCTCCTTGCCGCAGTTGGAGGCTCCTAGTTTCCAGTCTATTCCTGGGAAATTGAAGTCTCCCAATATAACTACATTGCCTGTCTTGCATACTTGTTTGATTTCCTCCATCATTTCTGAGTCAGTGACTTCCGCCTGTCCTGGGGGACGATAGTAAAGGCCAATTTTTATATCTGCGCCATTGCGACCAGGAATTTTGATCCAGAGGGACTCCAGCTTCTCTTTCCTGTCTGTTGTACTCATTCCAACAGAATCTATTTCTTCCTTAACATATAGGGCAATACCTCCACCTTTCTGCCCTTCTCGATCTCTTCTATATAGTTTGTATCCCTGTAGTACTGTGTCCCATTTGTTTTCTTCATTCCACCATGTTTCTGTTATGCCAATGATATCCATGTTCTCATGTCTTGCTATCGTCTCTAGTTCTCCCATTTTGTTTCCTAGACTTCTAGCATTTGTATACATACATCTAAGTTCCCTTCGTGTTACCTTTTTGGACCTTCTACTCTTGGCTGTCCTTACAGTTTCATTTACGGTATCCTTTACTGCTCCCGTGTTATCTCCCATGTTTGCTGTGTGGTCATCCCCTCCTGTGTCTGAGTTGTCCTTTCCTGCTTGTTCTCCTTTGTTGGCTGTGAGGTCGACCTCTCTTGTGTATGAGTAGTGGTCCTTTGTTCCTACGTCGGGGCATCCTGTTGTCCGTGCCATCGACCGGTTGTCAACATCGAGAGATGAGGGGAGGGAGCTAGAGAAAGAGCATGGAGGGAAGGCTTGACAAATAGTATGGAGAGAGGGTGTGTTGAAGAAGCATCATGGAAAGAGAGAGCGCTGGAGCATGGAATAGGGTAGTGCTGGGTGGGAGGGGAGAGACAGAAAGAAAAAGGAGGATGGAAGGAGAGAGGGGTCACTCGTGGGAGACTAGGGGTTGGAAGGAGAGAGAGAAAGAAAGAAATACCTACAGGAGAGGGGGGTTGGAAGGAGAGAGGAAAAGAGAGAGAGAAAGAAAAGCACCTATGGGGAGGAGAGCTGAAAGGGAGGGAGATAGAGAGAGAGAAGCACTAAAAGGGTACAGAGTATGGGAAGGGGGACCAAGAAAATGAATGAAAGGTGGGATGAGGCATTGCAGAGTATGGGCAGGACTAAGGGTGGAGTGTGGGCGGGGTCATATGGTAACCCTACTTACAGTAAACTCACTCTGAGTCACCTGGCACTTCATTGCTTCATTCTTAAGGTCTTAGTTTTTCGTTTCTTTTTCTTGTTCTTGTCTCTTTTATTTCCTTCCTCAGACCCAAACCTCACAGAAATGTTGCTTGCTGATCAGGCTGTCCCACCTTTGGGTTTTTCCCACTGCTTTGTATGAACTTGCAGTTCTGGTTGATTACCCCATGGATACATTGGGGTAAAAAAAAACCAGGTTGGGTTCAAAACAAAGCCAATTGTCAGTGCGGTTGAGCCTATTTTGCTGAATCAGGGAAAGCTCTGCCAGGGCTAAAATCTTTTGTCTGTTGTGCTGCAAAAGTTACCAACCCCCCTAAACCCAGTCGGTTATGTACCATATTGCCATGCTGAAATTAAAACACATGCAATCTTAAGGCCTTAGATTTGTGTAAAGAGCTTCTAAGTTATGCAGTGGAAATGGTGACATGATTTCAGATTCTTTGGCTTTCAAATACATGTGATGATACCACCTGGTCGTATTTGCCAAAAGAGATACACCAGGACCAGTTTGTGTAGCATGTGGCAGTTCTCCAAATAAGACTGGACATGGGGGACAGCCTGGGTTATTTCAGAAATACAGGGCAGTTTTAAGAATGAGGTTGACAGATTTTGAGGGAGGGGGACGGAGGTGGGAGGGAGACCTGGATGATGCATTGGAAACTTGTATCCTTATAATCCAAGAATGGCAGAGGACCACAATGAGAAGACACCAAAACTGACATGGATAGGGGAAAATATTGTAAAGATATTCAACCTTGCATGTCTGTTGGCTAGTCAATAGATGGGAACAACTGGGCAAACTGGTTGTACCATTTAGTCATCCAGGCCCAGTTAGGGGGCGGCAACCCCTGCCGCAGATTTCTCCCTACTTCCCCGCCCCACCTGACACACTCCATTCCCCCCACCATCGCTGTCACCACCGCTGATACCGCCGCAGCAACAGGGACGGGCCAGGCATGTGCAGCGACTGTAGAAGTGGCCCCCTACCCCCCCTGACTTCAATTCTAACATCAGAGAGGAAGTTCTGGGCCAGCCATGCAGCGATTGGCTGGCCCGGAACTTCCTCTCTGATGTTAGAATTGACATCGGGGGGAAGGCTTGTGTGCAGCCACTTGTGCATTTGCTGCTCACGCCTGGCCCGTCTCTGTTGCTGTGTTGGTGTTGGTGGGTGGGGGGAGTATGTCAGGTGTTAGGGAGAGAGGGAGTAGGGCGGGTGGCAGGGTTGATTTTGGGGGTGGGGCGGGGAGGCAGGGAGAAATTGAACACAGCTGCAGTTTCAGTGGGTGGGAGAGGTGGGGAGAGATCCTGGACAGCGGCCAACCCACGTACCCCCAACAGGCAGCCCATGTACCCCATAGGGTACGTGTACCACAGGTTGAGAAACCCTGATCTAAGATACAGCAGAGTGTGGTAGCTTGTGACAAAAAGAAGGGGGTCAATTGTAGGGTGGATGGCAAAGAGCTGCATATGGGGGAGAGCCAGCAAATTGGAGAATGCTTAGGTGTTTCCCATAGCCACTTCCATGAATCGCTTCCTTTTTCATTTGGAAGGATCTCAAATATTTCCAAATTGAAGTTGATAGAAGCCTGGCAGCAGGACCACTGTGACCACCATTTTGTTACCATGATTGATGCCAGTATAGAAACCATAGAGCCATTTTGCTGAGCACTGCCAGCTTTATTCCCAGAAAATTCAATGCTGGGCCATGTCCGGGCACCAACTTTGAACATCCAGTTTTATGCAGCTAGCTAAAACTTATGAGGTTAAGTACAATTTCAGCACTCAAATGCTCAAGGTAAACCGCATAAAAATAGGACTGTGTTTTATGCAGTCACCATATGTGGTTAATTGCTAAAAACTGCACTTATATACATAGGTACTGAGTGCCTCAAACCACTCATAAAATAGCTGTTTTTTTGTTTGGTGGATAGTGCTGATATTCGACAGTTCTAATCAGTTAAGTGCCAGCAAATATCGGCAGATAGCACCACACAAGCGATTTAACTGACCAGGAACCAGTCCTAGCCACTTATGAGATCATTTTGAATATCTATCCCTGTCTGGATATTAGAATGCAAGGCATCATTTTTTTTTTAATGCAAAAACATCAACCATTGTAAAATAGGTTTGTGTGACTTGGGGTTTATTACTCAAACATGGAGCGAGGAAGGATACCCTCAGGGTTCTGAGGATGATTATGGTTAAGTATACAGAGTCTGAAAGAAAGCAGCTTGACAGGGATCTCAGGGTATAACATCTCCATCTGTCCTTAATTCATCATTCTTGAGTTAAATCTTTTA
The DNA here is from genome assembly GCF_902459505.1 of Geotrypetes seraphini. NCBI lineage: Eukaryota > Metazoa > Chordata > Amphibia > Gymnophiona > Dermophiidae > Geotrypetes > Geotrypetes seraphini. The sequence continues at coordinate 344,199,100 of NC_047086.1, read as the reverse complement.
TGAAGCTAGAATTACAGATAGCAAGCTCAACCTGAGCTGCCTTTTCTAATGCTCAGGAATTGTTTTTGGTTAAGAGGAAGTGGGCACGGCTCAAGGCAATCTGTTGGCTGAGGCTGCCCCCCTGCCTGCCACCAGCTACCCTCTGCCTCCTCTTCCTAGTCCTGCAGCAGCCAGGGCCGGCATTAGGGTAGGGCAAACAGGGCAGCTGCCCTGGGCCCCACGGTCTGGGCATCTGTTCCCCATGTTGGCCCATCTCCCTCCCTTCTCACCTTCCCCTCACCTACGGTCGCCTTTCCAAATCACAGTTTTCTTTTTCAGCAGGGCCCCGGCATGGCAGCTGTTTTCATAAGTTGCAGGTGGCTGCTCGGCCCGAAGCATCACTGTTTCTGTGGTGTTGCATGTTCTAGTGTTCACCTTTTCCTAGGTACACTCTTGTGTGACTTGTGGATTATTAATAAAAATCATGTTTTCATATAGAGGAGGGGATGTTAAAAAATGATCATCTCTGGTTGTCATATATGCTAGGTATGCCACTGGTGGACTATGTCAGCTTTGGGATATGTGCATCACAGATCTTTGTATTGTGTCAAGTGATGGGGGAGTGAGGGTGGGCAGTGGCCCTGAGCCCAAAGTGGGTGGGCACTAAATTTTCTTCCTATCATGCCCCATGCCTCCTACCCAAATGCAGAATATAAATACCTAAGTTGGTGGGTTTCCAAAAGCCCTGCCAGCTGAAGATCTCTTCCTCTAGTCCGGCGGCCAGAACTCTTCAAGGTCTACAGCTGGTGGCAGTTCAGAGACATTGCCACTAGCTGCAGAGCTTGGAGATTTCTGGCTGCCAGACCAAAGCAGGTGGTTTTCAACTGGCAGGGTTTCCACCATCCAGAGCAAGGGAGGTGGCTAATTTTGTGTTGTAATACTTGCTGAGGTTAATTTCTTGGGGTTCCCAGTTAAGTTTCTATTTGTGATCTCTTGATCTGTATTTGGTAAAGATCTGTCTGTGTTTTGTGTGTGAAGAAGTCATTTAAATTTGTTTTATGTGTGGTACTAATGGGAGGTGGGGATATCGGGGGGGGGGGGAAGGGGTACGTGTAGTAGTAATGGGAGGTAGAATATCAGGGGGTTGGTGCAGAGAGGAGAGGGGATCAGGGGCCCCTTCCTTAATTTCTGCCCTGGCCCCAGCATGTCTAAAATAGACCCTGGCAGCAGCAATAAGCCAAATGTTAGACATGTGGCCTCTGAGACTCATGTGTGTCTCCAAGACTCTGCCAGTCATGCCCCCTGTGCTGCAAAAATCTGCATCAGAGGTGATGTGATACAGGCGCACATGGGTCTTAGAGTCTCCATGTTTATTAATCAGTTTTTACCACAGTAGAAATGAGGAGAAGCGGCGGCAGCTGAAAGGCGGCCTTTAGGGAGTTTCTGCAGGCCCAGAATAAAGTGAGGATGTCACTGTTGGAGTGGTTGAAGGCATGCGGAAATGGAATCAAATCTACACCTCTCTGCCGAGTAGAGAAATCCACACACAAGAGTCGTGAGGCAAAGATGTTATCAACCACAAAGGATTTCAACTGATAGTGCTTTAATGGATATGGACTCGATACTGCTAGTGTTTCGGCAGCACGTGCCTTTCTCAAGACTCTGCAACATCATGAACAAAGAAAAGCAAACATTTGAGCGTCTCAGTAAAACACCTCACCCTAATAAAATTAAGAACTGGTGCTCAGAGAATATGGGTCCTCATGCCCAAGCTGGGACACAAGAGTTACGCCTCCTGATACATAGTGTACATTCTGGTGACCAAGTTGGGCACAGAGCCTAAGAGTTCTGTAGTACTGCATCCATCCAGGGAATGCTCCTAACCCCGGCCTCTTTTGAGTTGCACACCATTAAATTTGCACATGGATCTTTATAGAACATTTAGAAAGATGCGCACGCAAATCCAAAATGTTGTCAATTAATGCCAATAATTGATTGCATACACACAATTATTGGTTCTAATGAACTAGTTAGCCAATTTAGTTGTGCATGCAACTTTGAGTGCCTTTTATAAAATCCAGAGGAATGTGTATATGCCAGTAAATGTGAGCAGTGGCACAGCGCGGGTGAGAGGTGCCCCCTCCCCCGCCCTCATCTCTGCCCCGATCCCCCCTGCCGCCCGTTCCCCCCCCTTTCCTTCCCCATACCTCTAGTTGTTCACCGCCGCCAGCAACAACTTCAACGAGCTCCTTGCGACCCCGGCGCCTCTCCCTCGGACGTCACTTCATATGCACGGCACCCGGAATGACATCAGCAGAAGAGCTGACATGGTCATGAGGAACACATTGAAGTTGTTGCTTGCGGCAGTGAACAATTAGAGAGGGAAGGGAAGACGGTGCGCACGTGGTGAGGGGAAGAGGCGGAGGAGGGGTGCCAGTGCCCCACCAACATGGCGCCCAGGGCGGACCGGCCCCTCACATCCCTTACTACGCCACTTAATGTGAGCCAACTGGAATTGCCCTGATAGCGCCATAGACTATAGGAATACTGTGAAACTTCTAGATTAGATGTCCTGCTGAAAATTTGCCTAATATCTCTTTCTCTCTCTCAAACACCCCCCCCCCTAATCTGAAATAGCTGAAGTCACTAGCTCTCTATCTACATATTCTAGATATAGTGCATATCAATTTAAAATGCCTCAGTCTAAGCAATAAGTCTACAGTATATTTTATTAATGCACAGAATGCATTATTATGATAATCTTCTCATGAATAGTAAGAAAAAAAAAAAAAAAAAGAAATGTTGTTTTTCAGTGGCACTGCAGTTGTCCATTCATTAAGTTTTGATGAACTTGATAGTGAGAGAAATTGCAGTTGTTAATGCGGCAGGGCAAATTTGTCGGCATTTGGTTTGACCTCCATCTGTTCTTTGACTTTCACAGTAGCAACACAGCAACATAGTTAATAACAGCAGATGAAGACTAAAGTGGCCCATCCAGTCTGCTCAGGAGAGATTCGTCTTCTTGGTAGATGCGCACGGGAACTTTCTAAATGCAGCCCAGCCTCATATCCACTCTGGCTCGTGTTTTCCGGCAGACTTCTAGACCCTCTTCTTATATCTGCCTCGAGCACAAAAAAGATTGTGGGTACTGAACTCATAACTCGCAACAGATTTCCCCTCACCCAGCAAAGAAAAACAAAAAAGAAAACATAAAATACATCTGGTACTAAATGGCCAGCCTGTATCTGAATGTCAACAGCAGGGCAGGTGATGCAGACAATTCAAAAGCTAGGGTCCTGCCACTCTCTCCTGCCCCTCACAGCTTGTACTGTTTCTCTCTCTCTTTCTCTCTCTTTATATTGCTACTACAGTGGTACCTTGGTTTACGAGTATAATTCGTCCCAGAAGCATGCTCGTAAACCAAATTACTCGTATATCAAAGCGAGTTTCCCCATAGAAAGTAAGGGAAACTCGCTTGATTCATTCCCCCCCTGAGGCCAGTAGCACTGCTCTACCCCCCCCCCCGCGAACCAGCATTGCTCCCCCCCCCGCTCATGAAGGCCTCCCCTGCATGATCCGCCACCCCCCGCGATCCGGAATCCTCCCCCGCTGGAATCGCCGTCCCCCCGCCGCAATCCGATATCCTCCCCGTACCCATCACCCACCCGAACGCATCACTTACCCCCAATTGGCACCCGGCACCAAGGCACAGGACATGCCGGTGCCCGAAGATCTCTCATCCTTTTTGCTGGGCCTTGAGCATCTGCGCATGCTCAAGGCCTTAGTTCCTGCTCTCTCCGAGATTCTCGGAGATCTCGAGAATCTCGCAGGAACTAAGGTCTTGAGCATGCGCAGATGCTCAAGGCCCAGCAAAAAGGATGAGAGATCTTCGGGCACCGGCATGTCCTGTGCCTTGGTGCCGGTGCCGGATGCCAGATGGGGGGGTAAGTGATACGTTCGGGTGGGTGATGGGTACAGAGGATATCGGATCGCGGCGCGGGGGGGGCGACGCGAGCAGAGGGGTGCCGGATAGCAGGGGGGAGGTGCTCGTACATCGAGGTAAGCTCAGTTTGCGAGGCACCAATATTGTGAATGTTTTGCTCGTTTTGCAAAACACTCGCAAACTGGTGCACTCGTAAACCGAGGTACCACTGTATTTGGGTTTTTGCCAGGTACTAGTGACCTGTATTGGTCACCTTGAGGACAGGCTATTAGGCTAGATGGACCATTGGTCTGACCCAGTAAGGCTATTCTTAGGGTTACCAGATTTTACTTGCGTAAAATCCGGACCTATAGACCCGCCCAGTTCTACCATCCCCGCCCCATAATGCCCATGCCACACCCCTAGACCCATGCCCTAAGTCTGTTCTCGTCAATTGGGAGGGCATCTGCGCAATCGCGGATGCCCCCTCCCGATGCGATCTGAAGAGGATGCTTTTCAAAACCTTGACAAAGTGCCGGGTTTTGAAAAGACGTCTGGACACACGGACATGTCCTCTAAAAAGAGGACATATCCGAGTAAATCTGGACGTCTGGTAACCCTAGCTATTCTTAAGTTCTCTCTGCCCCTCCATTCAGACCATTCATAGCACTTTTCTCCAATCAGCCCCTCTCTTCCCTCAATCCATCTAAAATAGTGTTTCTCAACTTCTTCAAGCCAAGTACCCCCTAAGCCTAACAAATACCAACCGAGTACCCCTGCCCAAACTCCACCCCAGACTTGCCCATGCTTCGCCCCTGACCCCACCCTCATAATAACAGTACTAATTGTAATGCAGTTTCTTCCATCCATTTCTCATTTACACAAAATATATTCTTATTAATACATAATGGTAACCACTAAATTTAAAAAAACACAAAGCACACTGTACGCAGAGAAAATGTTAATTATCATTTATATTTGGGCTTTTTTCCAAAGAGGTCAAGGCAGATGACTTGAAAATATGCCCTCAGTAACAACTATAGAAAAATAGACAAATATAGAGCAAAATATAGACAGCAGATATAAATTCACAAAACTGATACATTTTGATCACTGAATTGAAAATAAAATTATTTTTCCTACCTTTGATGTCTGGTGATTTCATGAGTCTCTAGTTGCATTTCCTTCTGACTGTGCATCCAATATTTCTTTCTTTCTGCCTCCTGCACGCTTCTTCTCCTCTGGACCCCATTCCCTTCCCCAACCAACATCTCTCTCTGTCCCTCCATAAGTCCAACTTTTCTTCCTCTTTTCTCCACCCTATTGGTAATATGTCTCCCTCTCTCTCTCACTGTCAATCTGTCTTGAGAGATCCAGGCATCTCTCCTACCCCCTCTACTGCCACATCCAACATTTCGCCCTCTTTCATCCCCTGGATCATGTGCATAATTTTTCACCACTGCCCACCAGCCCCATGCCCATTTCTCCTTCTATCATCCCTCTCCAGCACAATGCCACATTTCTCCCTCCATCACTATTTCCATGATTCCTCCATCTTGCATCCCCTTCAATCTGCCCTCTCCACCACCATATCTAACATTTCTCCCTCTCATCCTTCTATTCCCTATGCATCTCTCTCTTCTCTCTCTATGCCCAATTTCCCTTTCTTCCTTTCCCCATGTGCACCATCTTGCCCATCAATTCTCCCTTTCTGTTCCATCCCTCCTATGTCCCAAGTTAGTGCCCCCATGTTCATGCCCCTTCCCTTCCTTTTGTGTCATGTTTGTGACCCTCTCCCGAAGCTGACCTGTCTACAGAAGCCACAGGCACCACCAAGGACCCCTCCCTGCTTCCCTGTCTGCATGCCTGCTGCACCATCCCCCACCCCTGAAGCCAACCCTGCCACCTTGCCGAGCCGACATGCTTCATTCCCCCCCCCAGCAGCAACTCTGCGCAGGGGTGGGCCATGGTGCATGTAGCAACTCACATGCTGCACACAGAGTCTGGCATCTTAGGGTTTCGTTTGTGTATTTTGGGACTTTTAGGGCTCCTTTTACTAAGCTGCGCTAGCGGTTTTAATGCGCGTTGCAGATTAGCGCGCGCTAACCCTGTGCTGCGTGCCAAAAACTAGCTCAATGGTGGCGTTAGTGGCTAGCGCGCACTAAAACCGCTACCACAGCTTAGTAAAAGGAGCCCTTAGTTTGTGGTCTGTATTTGCATAGTTCTGTGTTCTATCGGAGAACACTTACCGCTTTGATGGCAAACCGTGGCTAACTAGCACTATGCAGCAGCTCCTCCCTTCAAGAAATCGGCACAGCTACAAGACTTTCTGTCTCTCCAGGCTGATATAGCGAGGCTCATACTGACAAATGTGCAGGCCTGCTGTATGTGGCAGTCGCCATATGCATGCACCAGTAGATCAGGTGATCTCCGGCACTGCAGGACCGTGCATGTGTCAGTGTGAGTCTTGCTGCATCAGCTGGGGCAGAGAGCAAGTGTGGCTGCTCTGAATTCTTGAAGGAAGGACAGGATACTTGTTCCTTTGGAGGACCCTGGGTAGGTGGGTGGTAAGAGGCTTGTACACTTTAATGGGAACCCCTTAGGAACTGCTTCCACGCCTGCAGGATCCCCACAGACTCAGCTTTCCAAAGCGGCACACCAATACATCACGGCACACCAGCTGGAAAACACTGCTCCAGTGCATCCAGTTAACGCATGCATTAAAATGGTCTGTTGCATGCTAATTTATTTTAACACAAATATATGAAACAAACAAAAAAAGCCATAAAATTGGAAGAAAGGCTACAGATCCAGAAACAAATCAAACATTTTTTGCCTGTGCACATCCCTAAGTCTTTATCAATACAGTGGCTAAATATGGAAATGCTAATTATAGGCCAGCAAATGGGAACAAGAAACAGAGCAGATGACAGCAGGGAGCGCTTATGATTTGCTCATTCCTGGTACAGTAATTCAAAGGCCTCACAAGAAGGATACATTGTGGTTGGATAGTATAAGCAGTGGGGATAGCCTTTGTTAGACACCCCTGGGTGAAAAATTAAATAGTAAAAGCTATTGTTCAGTGGGTTCACAGTCAGAAGCGTGCCAGACAAACGCGCGCCGACATTTGAGAGCGGACAATTGAGCCCAAGACTTCAACACGCCGCTCTAAAAGCTTATTTTAAAGGGCTCCGACGGGGAGATGGGGGGAACTTTACTTAATAGTGTTGGCGCTGCCGTTGGGGGGTGGTTTTGGGGGGTTGTAACCCCCCATTATACAGAAAACTTAACTTTTTCCTGAAAAAATAGGCAAAAAGTTAAGTTTTCTGTATAATGTGGGGGGTTACACCCCAAATAGGGCAACGCAAACAGTATTAAGTAAAGTGGGGGAGGTTCCCCCCCACAACCCCCGTCGGAGCCCTTTAAAATAAGCTTTTAGAGCGGCGCGCTGAAGTCTTGTGCTCAATTGTCCGCGCTCAAATGTCGGCTCATGTTTGTCTCGCGCGCTTTTGTCCCGTCACCTGTTCATTGTGTCCTCCTTTCATAGTCGTGATGTTCCAGCACAGGTCCCCTTTCTCTCTGTCCACTCTCCTTTCTATCTCTCTGACCCTTTGGGCTAGATTCTGTAAATGGCGCCCTAGGTAGGCACCACTAAGTGCCGTAATTAAGGCCGTCTAGGATACCTAACTAAAATCTGCACCTAACCTAAATTAAATCAATTAGCTTAAATGGTGTGGTTAATAGGTATTGCTTGGCATCCAAGTTGGGTACCGGTAAATTAGGCCTGGCCTAATTTACCGGCACCTACCTCCAGGACGCCTAGCGACATCTAAGCATGCCTAGACGCTGCTAGATGAGATTCTATAAACTGCCTAGCAGTTGATTGACAACTGCACCGAGCGGTGCCTACAATATAGGTGTCGTTAGGCGTCGTTCATAGAATCTGGCCCTTTCTGACCAGCACGTCTTTTCCCTTGCTCATATGATATGGTGGTACCCAATCATGGATGGTGCCCTGTGGAATCACACAAGCCACACACTCCAAAAGTGTGTACTACCATGGTGCATTCTAAGCTATTAATATATTGTCTCTGGAGGGAATTTACTGTTCCTGGTAGAGAGAGAAAGAAGGTGATGCGGTATGGTGGGCAGAAATCTTGAGTCCTAATTTTTGGAAAAGCTGAAGCTAGGGAATCGGTGTGAAGTTTCATCTGGGGTTTTTTTTTTTTTTTGACTGCTATAAGTTTGCCATAACAGGGTCTGGATCCTCACTAGGCTTACAGGCTCATTCTATGACCACTAGAACTTTAAGCATGCAGACAGGGCACAAGGTTATTCATACATATATGCTTGTACAAGAGATGAAATACTTTGCCAAATAGCACTGGGTCGGTCGTCAATGAAAGCTCTTGGCAAAGTATTCAAAGGCAAAGAAATAGCACTCCAAATGAAGATCAGACTTGTCCACGCACTTATTTTCTCAGAGGTCAATTATGGATGTGAAAGCTGGAAACTACGGAAACAAGACTAGATGGGCATTTGGCCTTCATCTGCTGTCATGTTTCTATGTTTCTAAGACAGAAAGATGATTGACTCATTTCAGCTTTGGTGCTGTAGAAGGATTTTATGCATGCTGTGGACTGCCAGAAGAACTAACAAATCAATTCTGGAAGAGATCAAACTGGCTATGTCACTCGAAGCCCAAATGATGAAGTTATGACTGTCTTATTTTGGCCACATTGTCAGAAGAGAAAGATCACTGGAGAAGGACATTATGTTTGGGAAGATTGAAGGAACCAGGCGAAGAAGGCGACCAGCAATCAGATGGCTGGGCATGTTGAAAACAACCATGGGGATGATACGTTCGGTGTCAGGAGATGAAAAGCTTGAAGAGGGAAGTCAGGCAACTAAAGGACAGGATTCATGAACTGGAAGGACTCTACATCACAGAAGACCCACTCAGGACAGTGGAGAGTCATGAGAGTGAGGCACATTGAGGAAGAAGTCAGAGAACTCAATAAATTCATTGAGGAGGCCTACAGGAGGAGGGTGGAAGAACATGAACATCAGAGGAAAGATGAAGACACACCAACATGGAAGGGAAAACAAGTAGAAGATATTCCAAGGAAGATACCCAAAGAGGAATCCCGCAGGAAGGGGAGGAATGGTCTAGTCGATGCCCAGAAGAAGAAGCAGCTAAGCGCACCGAGGACATAGAAGAAGAACCAGTGAAGCACTCCGAGGACATAGACCTGTGACTGGAGCGAAAACTGAAGAAGGGAAAGTCTGCGATCCTAGTGGGAGACTCAATCATTAGGCAAGTAGACAGCCACATAGCAGGGGGAGAGAGGATCAACTGGTGACCTGCCTCCCAGGAGCGAGAACAAAGGACATCGTGGATAAAATTGGAAATATCATAGAAAGAGCAGAGACAGAAGAGACTACAGTGATGATCCACATCGGGACAAATGATGTCAGCAGGAGGGTCTACAGTAGAAGTGCACTGATAGAACAATTCAAGATTCTGGGAAGGAGGTTGAAGATGAGGACTCAGAAGATAGCGTTTTCAGAGATCCTACCAGTACCGAGGGCAGATGTGAAGAGACAGACGGAACTACAATCAATAAATGCATGGATGAGGAGATGGTGTGAGGAAGAAGGGTTCCACTTCGTGAGGAACTGAACAACATTTTGGGGCAAGAGCAAGCTCTGCAGGAGAGATGGACTACACCTGAGTGCGGCCGGAACTAGGGGAGTGGGCGACGAGATGGCAGATGAAGTTCAATGTAGAGAAATATAAAGTCTTGCATGTAGGAAACAGAAACCCAAGGTACAACTACATGATGGGAGGGCTGGTAATGAGTGAAAGTAGCCTAGAAAAGGACTTTGGGGTACTGGTAGACAAGACAATGAAACTGTTGGCACAGTGCGCAGCGGCCTCTAAGAAGGCAAACAGAATGCTAGGTATTATCAAGAAAGGTATTACAACCAGAACGAAGGAAGTTTTCTTGCCGTTGTATCGGGCGATGGAGTACTGTGATACTGGCGATACTCAAGAGGGTTCAGAAAAGAGTGATGAGATTGATAAAAGGTATGGATAACCTTTCCTATGCTGAAAGATTGGAGAAACTGGGGCTCTTTTCCTTGGAAAAGCGGAGGCTTAGAGGGGACATGATAGAGACTTACAAGATCATGAAGGGCATAGAGAAAGTGGAGAGGGACAGATTCTTCAAACCTTCGAAGACTATAAGAACGAGAGGGCATTTGGATAAATTAAAACGGGACAGATTCAGAACCAATGCTAGGAAGTTCTTCACCCAGAGGGTGGTGGACCCCTGGAATACGCTTCCAGAGTGTGTAGTAGGACAGAGTACGGTATTGGGTTTCAAGAAAGGATTAGATGTTTTCCTGGAGGAAAAGGGGATTGAAGGGTATAGATAGAGGATTAATATGCAGGTCCTTGACCTGATGGGCAGCTGTGTGAGCGGGCTGCTGGGCATGATGGACCTCTGGTCTGACCCAGCAGAGGCACTGCTTATGTTCTTACTGGACTAGCACAAAACCGACCTCTTTTTATATCTGTGATTTATCAGGTTCCTAGGACTTGAACACAAGTCAATAATACCTAATTAAGAAGAGATATGCACACATTTGAAAATTTGAGGTGCCTCAAACTGAATCCATGCTCAGAAATGCACACCTCTATTTTCTGTAAAGAAATATTTTTTAACAAGATTCCTTAGTCTACCTTTTTTCAGTCTCCTGTTGTGAACCCTAGTCTAGAACAGGGGTAGGTACTCTCAGTCCTCGAGGGCCACAACCCGGTTGAGTTTTCAAAGATTCCCCCCATGAATATGCATGAGATCTATTTGTATTCATTGCCTCCATTATATGCAGATCTCTTGCATATTCATCGGGGAAACCTGACTAGGTTGCAGCCCTCGAGGACCAAGGTTGCCCACCCTTGGTCTAGAACATCTTTTTGCAACAAAATACCTATCTCCCATGCTTTAGTTATACTTTTCAAGGCATTTGAATGTCTCTATGATACCTTCCCCTCCTCCTCCCCTCTCTCTTCCAGTGGACAGAGCTGTAGCTTTACTGAAATTGAATCTTTGCCATGAGTTGTCAATACATTCTATACTATCATAACTTCAGAGTCATGATTCAGGCGCTGTGTATGATTTGCAAACCACTCATGCTTAGCAGACATCATCAGTGTTCGATTGTTTTATGTCAGATATATAAGGGCACATTTCTAGCTGACCTACACAGTAGTATTGAGATATTCAATTTGAACTTGAATAACTGCTGTAGACTGCACATCCAATAGCTCTCTATGGTTCAAGAGCTAAACAGACTATAGGAAGAAAAGCCTTTCTTCACTTGCTGGAATTGATTACTGCATGACATAGGGCTACCTCACCTCGCAAACTCTGGAATTAATGGCTGGAAATAATTTCCAGCTCAGCCTGTTAAGATGCCAGTGAACTTACAGAGGGCACTCGAATTTTATAAAACATGTTCACACCTAAAATGTTGTTTAGGCATGTAAATGGGCTCTAATAAAATAAGATCACACCTAAAAGTATATATAGCACTTCTGTTTTCATACATTGGGCAAGATTTGGTGCCTTCCTGCCCTATTAACCTAGGCACCCCCTGGCTGATATTCAAAACTATTTAACCGCCCAAGAATGGCTTTTTTGCACCTAACCATGGATATTCAGTGGGAGGCACCCAGTTATCTCCTGCTGAATAACTGTGGTTAGCAACTAGCCACTAAGGGCCAGATTCTCTAAACGGTGCCTAACTCAGTGGGCACCTAGAAAAACATGTCAATCAAAGTTAGGGGCCATTTTTAGAACTGTGCCTAGCGGTGCCTAAATTGACTTAAGAACCGGTAAGCACGTACGCCTTAGGAAACAACTCAAAAAGAACTAAGACGTTTACAAATAATACAGATAACAGCAATCAAATTGATAACAAAAGCTAAAAAATATGACCATGTGATACCTCTTTTGAACAAAGCACATTGGCTACCCATTTCTCACAGGATAACATGCAAAATTCTACTATTAACATTTAAAATACAATCCCATCATACCCCCGAATTTCTATTCAACGTTCTCATTCCATAGGTCCCCCTCCTCGTTCTCTCCGATCAACCAATCAAAATTTCCTTTCTATCCCTTCAATGTGACAAATTATATATGACTCTACTCGTTCCTCTATATCAGTGGTTCCCAAACCTGTCCTGGAGGACCCACAGGCCAGTCGGGTTTTCAGGATAACCCTAATGAATATGCATGAGAGCGATCTGCATATAATGGAGGTGCCAGGCATGCAAATCTGCTCCATGCATATTCATTAGGGCTATCCTGAAAACCCGACTGGCCTGGAGGTCCTCCAGAAAAGGTTTGGGAACCACTGCTCTATATTTTCGGTAGCCATCCCAGATCTATGAAATTCAATGCCAAGCCATTTAATGGAAGAATCCTCATTTGATCGTTTCAAATCCAACTTAAAAACTTATTTGTTTAGGGACACGTTTGAATTATAACTTCTTTTCCCTTTGCAAATTGGACTGGTGCAACCAGAACCCCCATCTCCTATTGGACTTCCCCTCCTCATCTCCCTTTCCTGCATACCAGTGGTCTCAAACTCGTGGCCCTGGGGCCACATGCGGCCTGCCAGATCCTATTTTGAGGCCCTCGGTATGTTTATCATAATCACAAAAATAAAATAAAACAGTTTCTTGATCATATGTCTCTTTAGCGATAAATGACAATATTATTATTAAAACTTAGCCAAAAAGAAAGATTTATAAACTATAGAGTTTTACCTCATGCAAAATTGTTATTTCTTTAAGACATTAACTATTTTTTTCTGAGGCCCCCCATGTACCTACAAATCCAAAATGTGGCCCAGCAAAGGATTTGAGTTTGAGACCTGTCCTATACACTATTGTATTTCTCCCCAGTAACCTCATGTTTCATCTTGTAAATATGATGTAGCACTGTCATCGTTTATTGTCTTTGAATTTAACTGCATATCCCCCATTTTATAAAATTTTAAAAGTGTACGCCACTTAGAAGTGTGATAAATGGGATAATAAATTTTAATAAAACTTGAAACTTGAATAAACTTGAATGAAACTTGAAACTTAGGCACTGGTATATTATGCCAAGGTTTTTTCTTGGCTTAAAATACTGGCGCCTAACTCAATCCATGCCCATACTCTTCCCTGAATCTGCTCCTAACCATGCCTACTTGCTGGTAGACGTCTACATCAAAATGGTAGACGTTTACATCAAAATGGTAGACGCATACCAGCAAATTAATTTTTATTTACATTTTTTAAATTGTTTTTTAATGGTGCTTTTAATTATCAGTGCCAATTAAACCAATTAAAAAAATTAAGTTAGGTTGTTATTTGTTTATGAATTGTATTTAATCCTCTTTTTTTCTCCTCCCTTTTTCAAACATATTATTTTATTAAAATTAGTACTAATTGTTTTGCTTTTTTATTTTTTAACCTCATTTGTAACTAAATGTAAATCGCATTGGATTTAGATTTTGCGATCAAATCAAATATTTTAAATAAACTTCAAACTTGTTGGTTTCTAGAACTTGTTACACAAATTTTTTTTTTTTTTTTTTAATTTGTTGCTCACATTGCACACATCTGGCCAGTCCTTAGAGGGAGCATTGCCCCAAGGTCTGCTTTCCTCCTTCTCCTCTTTACTTTTGTGATTCCTCTTTGACTGGTCAGTGCAAACCAGCCTGGGGAAACAGTTCTCTTTATACAAGGCCTAGCCGGCCATGATAAGAGATAGCTCCCTACCGCTTCCCAGAAAAAGAGAACCTCAAAAGGGCTGCCTTAGCTTTGCCAGACTGCCATGTCATGTCTCCCACACTCAGTGGGATATTCATACTTTCATGGATCATTTCCTGCACTCCTTCTGGGGAGTGAAGAACCAATGCTACCTTAAGGTGTGTGTAAATTTTTTCTCATGTGAACAAGTTGAAAAAAAAAAATTGTGTGAGCAACAAGTTCTAAAAATCAACAATTTTCAAGATTTGCAAATATTTTTGTAAGCGACCATGTAAAATCTGTGAGCGGAGCTCCTAGAATGTATGAGCGATTGCTCATGTGCTCAGAGTAGAGGGAACATAGTGAAGAACTCCCACTTAGCAGCTTCCCCCTCCATCATCATCAGAATTATGGTGAGCCAGGAAACGAAGTGGATGTGGTTGAGAGTGGAGTTGGATGGAATGCAGTGGGACTGGAATGTGTCTTAAAAAGTTCCTTCTCAAAACTGGGACCCCTTTGACAGCTCTGTTTTACTCCTTGGTGGGCAGCCTCTCCCACTAGAAAACTGCTAACCTCCTAATCACAGGGCTCTTTATAGTTATCTCCACAACAAAAGATGGGGGAAAAAACTCTGATAGTTATGGATGTCATCTTAAGTGCACAAGATTAGTACCAGGATCAAAGGTATTCCTCTCAACAAAAGAGGGAGAGAGAGAAGCTGGTGCCCTGCTTCACCTCCATTATCTTTTTTTTGAAATGGCAGACTACCACTATGATGTTGACTGACGTTGACAAAAAAAAAAAATCAATAAATCATACAGAAAATTGAATTAAACTTCTGTCAAAATCAGTCATATCATCATACTATGCATATCTGTCAAACAATTTATTAAAACATCTCAGGTAGCACAATCACTCAACAAATATATTTGCATTTCATAATCCACATGTGGAAAGCATATTTTAAATATTTATAGCCTTCATTAACAATGGCCCTGAGGAAGCAGTGTATATCTTTACACCATACTAAAAAAAATCAGGCAACAACTTTAATTAAGTCAACAAAGTAGTGCATTTGTAGAAAGTCACTGACTACGTAATCAAATTACAGTTTATATTGCGGAATCTAAGAGGCTGTTCCTGTGCCCCTGTTGCCTTCTCCGTACCTAAGTGGCCTAGAGAGGTCTCAGGATAATGTTAGAAGCCTGAGTGGAAAAGTCTTAACCCTCGGGGGGGGGGGGGGGGGGGGGGGTCTAATAGGAAGGTACAGACAGCAATTCCCAACCCAGTTCTTGGGGCACACCTAATCTCAAAAGATTTTCAGGCTATCCATAATGAATATATCCATGAGTTAGATTTCCATGCACTGCCTCAATTGAATGCAAATCTACCTCATGCTTATTCATTGTGGATATCCTGAAAATCCGGAGGGATTAAGTGTGCCCTGAGGACTGTGTTGGGAATGGCTGCATTAAGGAGTAGGGGAAGGGAGCATAGTACTCATTTGCTCCAATCCAGCTCTCCTACTAAGAATTGTATTGCACTTATATTTCTTTTCATTCAGGTTCTTTAACCCTTTCAGGACCATAAGGATCGTAGGCCAATTTTTGTGGTTTTGACGACATTTTTATGGTAAAAAGGGCTTGCAGATGCCAAAAAATTGATTTTTTTTGTGAAATATCATTATTTTTATTTAAAAAATCACACTTCTGGCTTATGGACAGTGTGGCAAGTGAATCTTCTCGTCAATCTGGCAACGACGCTAATGAATGAATGTCGGAACCAGTTTGTTTACATAAAGGCAGTATCATATGGAATCCGTACATATCAAATTTAGAACTGTAGACTATCCCAATCAAAATTTATAGGATTTTAAAGTTATGGGACAAATATGTCCCTTGGTCCTGAAAGGGTTAAAGTAGTGCTGGGAAATTGAGAGATGTTTTTTATCCAATTCCATAATGTCTTTTTCTAAAGAATTGATTTCTAATAAATCCAGCCTTTTCTCCCATGATGTAAAACTTATTATTTTGCCTCATAAGGAAGCCTTAAATGCTCAGAACCACAGCCCTAATAAAATAGTATTATGAGAAACTGAGGGCGCCTTTTACTAAGGTGCGCTAGCGTTTTTAGCACACGCAGGATATTACCGCGTGCTACACCTCACGCTACGTGGCTAGAACTAACGCCAGCTCAACGCTGGCATTAAGGTCTAGCGCGCGCGGCAAATCAGCGTGCGCTATTTTGCGCATTAATGCCCTAACGCGGTGGTTCTCAACCCTGTCCTGGAGGACCACCAGGCCAATCAGGTTTTTAGGCTAGCCCTAATGAATATGCATGAGAGAGATTTGCATATAATAGAAGTGACAGGCATGCAAATCTGCTCCATGCATATTCATTAGGGCTAGCCTGAAAATAAGATTGGCCTGGCAGTCCTCCAAGACAGGGTTGGGAACCACTGCCCTAACGCATCTTCATAAAAGGAGCCCTGAGTGTTTTGGAGTTTGTTCCTGCGGGAATATAGGAAATCAAGGCTAAAACCAAATCCTGGAGTTGACTGCAATCCAGGTGAGATTGGATTATGAGTGGAAATATACTTTCTGAACAAGCAGCTAGGAATCCAAATGTCAGGCCCTACAACCATCATTACACTATTTACCTCCTATTTACAAGTCTAATAAAGAATTTTTTAAAAAAACAACAACCGTGAAAGCAGTTTTTAGCGCAGGCTGGCGCACTGAATGCTCTGTGCTGCTCCCGACACTCATCGGAACTCTATCCCCCTCCTTTACAAAGCCGCGCTAGTGATTTTAGCGCCGGCGCCACAGTAACAACTCCGACGCTCATAGAATTTTTTTTGCAGTTTCGTAAAAGGGGAGGGGAATGTTAGTAATCAAAATACAGTACCAAGCTCAGTTCATAGATGGTCCTGGACTTCAGCATCTGCTGATATGAAAAACCTGCTCTAAGTTTCCCCATTAAGAAATCGCATTAAACAGTTAGAAATAAAATAATTAGCAAAAAAGCCAATAAATCATACACTTATAATAAATGACACTTATCATAAGATATTTGGTGAAAGAATCAGTTCTTGGGGAAACTTTCCTTCTGCGATGATAAATATTAAAGTCTCCACCAGGGTTTCTCCCACAACAATACATGTGTACCCCAGGGTCCACAGTTCGAATGACCCAAAAACATCATATTTATTCACCAGAAAGTGTGATGAAAGTGGAAAACTTTTAAATATTTATTATAACTTACACCCTACTCAAAATGGGCCGTAAAAATCCATAATAATTATAATATCAAAAAGATGAACAAAATCGCTGATCTATAGAAGCATGCAGTCCTTCGTCTTTTTCAGGGGTGCTGTGGCTGATTGCCCTACCGAGTACCCCATTTCGTAACCTTCCTCAGGGGCAAACTCAGAAGCACAACCTGCTAATGCTGCTGATCCTTTTGGCTTCTAATGGCTGTGGCATGTGCAGGAGTTAAGTCATTTTTAAATTTTACGCCAGCTAAAAACATTTTCAGGCATTAATTATAGTCACATTTTCAGGCACCCCCACAGTAGATTATTGCAGTGTGGTATATGTGGGTCTGCCACAGGAATTACAGTAGTAGAGTATTCAGAATGCATCAGCAATGAGACTGACTTTTTGTCAAGTACAAGTTTTAAGGACAACATCATTCATACTAACAAGTAATTCCAGCTGAAATGAATTGTACAAAAACGGGAGGGAAAGATAAAAAGGGAATGAGTAAAAAAGGAATCAAAGGACTGGAGGGAAAAAGGCAAAAGAAGAAGCCACCTAGATCAGCCTGGAAGAGCTCGTTGAAACATCTATGCTTCTATCGTGATTTTAAAATTCCTTAATGATTCTACTGAGCCTGCTTCCTTTTGGCATTTTATCATGAACGCTTGTTCTTGAATTTCTTTTCCATTGATACATGCTGACTTCTTGTGCATTATTTATCTCTCTTTAGAATTTGAATGTCTCTATCATGTTCTCCCTCCCTCTCCTCTAGAAGCTTGAAATCTTAGCTTATGCCGTTATTAATAATATTGGCAGAGATAAATGCTGCTTTTCCTGACATGGTGACTAACGAACACCCAGACTTAACTCTTGTCTGTGAACAGTATTAATCTCTTTCAACATTTCTACAGTAGACACTGCATCTAAAAGGATACAAATCCTAGATGTGACCTTTTTTGTAAGGATCACAGTAGGCTGATTGAGGACGTGCAATAATGTCAATTTATTTCTTCAAGAGGAAGGCCACCTGCTAGCACCTTCCCCATTTCCCTTCAAGGCTTTTGTACACATAATCAAAGTGAAGGATTAAAATATCCCTTTTTTCTCCTGGCTTGATTTTATTAAGCGCTAGATTTACTAAGGTGTGCTACTGCATTAGCACACTAATATCTTTAGAATCTTATAGTTTCTCACTACTTCCATTGTATTTGATGACTTTGTATTTTGACCATTTTGCTGACCTTGTATTCGCTGACTTTGCATTGTGACCATTTCGCTGATTGTCCAGCACCTCTTCTTGTAAACCGCCTCGAACTATCATGGCTTTGGCGGCATATAAAAAAATAAAATTATTATTAATTATTATTATTATTCAATGAGACCTATTTGGTAGTGGCAGATGTTAATGGTATTAGCCACACACCAATGCAGTAGATCACTTTAGTAAATGTAGGCCTAGCACTTGTAAGATGGCAGAGTGTATATTTCCAGTATAGTATGAGAAGCTATAACTCTTCATGGTTTTGGCCGACATTTCAATTCAATATTGTATTTCCAGAAGGGAAAAGACGAAGCCCAAAGATGTGTCTGTGCCTCTCTCTTTACCTGCCTTTCTGTCTCAAAGTCCCAGTTTCATTTCTGTTTCCGAAAAGATCATTTCTCTTCCCTCCTTTTCCCCCTTAAACACTAATGGCAGATATTCTCTCTGAGATGTCAAGCTCCAGTTGGGTACCCCAGAGCAGTCTGGCTCTCAGGCCAGTCTAATTATGCAACTTAAATTAACTTTAGGATGAAAGGTGTGCAAATATATCTTATGAATATTCATTTTTGAAATCCTATCAACTGGATTTAGGCTGGAGTTTGCAATCTTTGTTTTCGCTGCCTCCCATATCCAGTCTGCCTTCTAATCACACATATTAAATTCTTAAATGTTAGTGTGTGTGTGTATATGTGTGTGTGGGGGGAGGGGGGCAGAAGGTGACTGTATGGTACACAAAGACTTTTTCAAGTAGCCTTAATTATTTATTTTTTTAGTTCACATCCAAATTAATCTGGGATTTATAGTTCTCCTTTCTTTGTGATCTTGAAACTAGAAGTCCAAAATCCAGGATAATTTGGAAATGTAAAAGAACGGGCGAAAATAAATCCCAGGAAAAAGCACAGAAAAGGAATGATGATGGCTTTTGAGCCATGGGATAATGCATTGAGCTTTACTGAAGACAAGCTGCAGAGATTGTTACAAGAACATATCTTGGATGAGGACCAAGATTTGCCATAAGAAAATAAGTCCCACCATAAGAACCGGTGGAAAATACCATGATGCTGATCTAGTTGCTTTATAGAAACATGATGGCAGATAAAGGCCAATAGCCCATCCAATCTGCCCATCCGCAGCAACCATTATCTCTTCCTCTCTCTAAGAGATCTCACGTGCCTATCCCACGCTTTCTTGAAGTCAAACACAGTCTCTGTCTCCACCACGTCTTCCGGGAGACTGTTCCACACATCTACCACCCTTTCTGTAAAAAAAGTATTTGCTTAGATTACTCCTGAGCCTATCACCTCTTCAACCTATGCCCTCTCATTCCAGAGCTTCCTTTCAAATGAAAGAGTCTCAACTCATACACATTTACGCCACGTAGGTATTTCCCTTCTCCCGCCTTTCCTCTAAAGTATACATATTGAGATCTTTAAGTCTGATCCCATATACCTTATAACGAAAACCATGCACCATTTTAGTAGCCCTCTGGATCGACTCCATCCTGTTTATATCTTTTTGAAGGTGCTGTCTCCAGAATTGTACACAATATTCTAAATGAGGACTCACCAGAGTCTTATACAGGGGCATCAATACCTCCTTTTTCCAACTGGCCATACCTATTCATATGCACTCTAGCATCCTTCTAGCTTTCACCGTTAACTTTTCATCCTGTTTGGTCACCTTAAGATCATCACATACAATTACACCCAAGTCCTGCTCTTTTGTTGTACACAAGTCTTTCACCTCTAAAAGGTACCGTTTCTTTGGGTTTTTGCAGCCCAAATGCATGACCTTGCATTTCTTAGCATTACATTTTAGCTGCCAAATTTCAAATCATTCTTCAAGCTTTGCTAGGTCTTTCTTCACCATCCAGGATGTCTACTCTATTGCAGATTTTGGTATCATCTGCAAAGAGGCAAATCTTACCTGATAGCCCTTCAGCAATATCGCTTATAAAAATGATATAAAGAAAAGGCCCAAGTACAGAAACTTGAGGCACACCACTGGTAACATCTCTTTCCTCAGAGTGATCTCCATTAACCACTACCTTCAGAGTCCGACTTCGCCCAACTACTCTATATCTTAATACTCTCCTGCATGGATTACTGCAATTCGCTATTCAACAGTCTCAACAGATGAAGAACATACATTGTCTCCAGTGTATTCAAAACACAGCGATCAGGCTTCAAAAAAACCTCCGTGCCTGTGACCCTGTCTCCCAGGCTCTAACGTCAGCTCACTGGCTGTCCGTAGCCAAACGTTGTGTCTTCAAGGGCCTGATGCTAGTGTTCAAATCCTTGCACAACATGGCGCCTGGCTAAGTGATGGCTAAGCTTCCTCCATATGTGCTGAACCAGTCCCTCCACTCCCAGGATGACATATGCCTCAAAATGTTCCCTAGTTGTGCCCTGCAACTGCAAACCACCAAAGTACATTCCTACTCCCGTTTCATACTGAGCCACTGAAATTGACCGTCCCCGCAGATCAGATCCCTTGAGGGATTCCTCAACTTTAGGAAAGCAATAAAAACATACCTCTTTACCTATCCCCCCCCTGCCCTTAACCGATGGATTGCAAAGAAATGTATATTGGTACCAGAACCCAGTATATGTCATATAAGGAAAACTTATATTGTAAACTCTTGTGCTGAAACTATGGCAAATCCAACTTGTAAACTGTCTATGCGTCAACTAGGATACAATTTGTACAGGAAAACTTGCATAGCAAAGATAACTAGGGTAAATTATAACCGGTAAACTGTATACTATGTATATTAGTATTAGACCCCTAGTATGTGACTAGTTAGGATAAAAAGTTGTATCATAAACTTGTCCTAAAATTATGACAAATCCAGTGTAAATAGTAACCTGTTAACTGTATACTATGTATGTTTAACCTATAACCCGTTCTGAGCTCTTTGGGGACAATGGGATAGAAAACGAATTAATTAAATAAATAAGCATGAGAAAGATTTGCATACCAAGGAGGCAATGCATGCTGATCTATCTCATACATATTCATTGTGGACATCCTGAAAATCCAGCTGTCTGGATGTGCTCCCAAGACTGGGTTGAGAAACACTGCCCTAGTAGGCAAAGATAGCAAATGATTTTAAAATATTTAGGCGCTGATTCATGAACTTTTATTTTTTAAGATACTAGCCAATGTGATGTGGTATTAAATGTTTGTTTAGTGAATTAAAGCAAAATTCTATCGCTGCATGATGGCAGAAACGCCTTGAATGTACTCTGTGGACGTGAAAATTGGGCAGTGACTGCATTTTTCTTGCTGCTGTATGTAATTGGAGAGCTTTTGCTGTAAAAATTCTAGCTCTGTGCCCTCCTGCTTTTATTTTGTTGCTTCTGTAGAAGTAGAGCAGATGCACTTTTTCCCCTCAAGGGATGATCGGTACTGCTCAGCTCAGCAGGTACATGACTCGCAGTACTGGAGAGAATTAATGAATCTTACTTTGACCATCTGCCCTTCCGAAGCAAATTAAAAAATCTACCGACATGACCCTTCCTTTAAACTCTCCGATTCACTGAGTCATGGTGGTGGCGTCACTGGGAGCGTGGAGTGCAGCCGTCTGATTATACCCAAGAAAAGCTCTCATTATAGGAAAATGAAAAATACCGTTTGTAGGAGGGGTGCTTTCTAATTAAATTTGTTTCCAATTTGGTTAACACGATAATTGGATTCTGATTTATAGAATGTTCCTGAACAATGCTGAGTAAGCAGCACGGTTAGCCCAGCATCAGCTGCCAGCCACTTGGAAGTGGTTATTTCCAAACTCAGAAATGTGTTAGGTTAGACTCCAGAGAGATGGAGGAAGAACAGAAAATGAATCAAAATGTTCCAGTTGCTGGTGTTTTCATTCCCTTCTCAGCAGCTCAGCGTAATCACGGTGGAGGCATTTTAAGAAACTGCACAAATTACAGCTCAGTTGAAAACCACTTGCTTTAATAGACAGGTTCCCAGCTACAGGGGTGCTGATGGAGATTTTCGAGCTGAAAGCAGAGGAAGCAATCTTGCAGTACAGAGAGTGCGCCCGGGAGCTGATCAAGTTGGGAAGGAGTCAGGCTTGGGACAGAACTATTTTACATGTAGTTAGATCCATAGGCAGCGGAACACTTTTTTGGTTTGGGGTGGGTTTTTTTTTTTTTTTGGGAGGGGGAGGGGGGCAAAAGCTCCATCCTAGATCCAGCAGAATCCTGCAGCACGACCTCTCTTCCCAGCTCCCCACTCCTCCATCTAACTTCCCCAATCACTGTAATTTTAAATCTTCAGGCAGCCGCTGCACAGCGTCAACGAGCAGGCCTGGGAGCGTCGAGTGCAGCCATCTAATTATACTCAAGAAAAGCTCTCATTATAGGAAAATGAAAGACCAGCAAAACATTCGCAAAATCGGCGCCTCAAAAACTGAGCTTGCCTCGATTTGCGAGCAGCACCCCCCGCGATCCGGCACCCTCCCCCCTGCGATCCAGCACCTCTCCCCCCGCCACGATCTGAAATCCTCCAGACCCACCCGAACACGCTTCTTACCCCCATCTGGCCACCGGCACTGGCATGTCCTGTGCGTTGGTGCCAGTGCCCGAAGATCTGCGTCCTCTTCTTTCCTGGGCCTTGAGCATCTGCGCATGCTCAAGGCCTGCGAGTTTACGCTCTCTCCGAGATTCTCCGAAAATCTCAAGAATCTCGGAGAGAGCATGAACTCGCAGGCCTTGAGCATGCACAGATAGGGAAAATGCTTGAGTACCCGATTGTACAACCGCTTAGATAACCTTGCGGCTGTACTCACTCGAGGAACGTAGAGAGAGAGGAGACATGATCGAGACGTTTAAGTATATTACCGGCCGTATTGAGATGGAAGAAGAGATTCTCTTTCTCAAAGGACCCTCAGCCACAAGAGGGCATCCGCTCAAACTCAGGGGCGGGAAATTTCATGGCGACACCAGGAAATATTTCTTCACCGAGAGAGTGGTTGATCCTTGGAACGATCTCCCAGTGCAGGTGATCGAGGCAAACAGCGTGCAAGAATTTAAGAGCAAATGGGATGCCCATGTGGGATCCCTTAGAGGGTTAAGCCAAGGGAACCTGTCACCAGGAGTGGGATCCCTAGGATAGTAGACATGAGGGTGGGTCAGTGGAGTGGGCAGACCTGATGGACTATGGCCCTTATCTGCCGTCATCTTCTATGTTTCTATAAGGCCCAGCAAAGAAGAGGACGCAGATCTTTGGGCACCGGCAGATCATTGTTGGGGGGGTGCGACGTGAGTGGGGGGGTGCTGGATTGCGGGGGGGGGAGGGTGCCGGATTGCCGGGGGGGAGGCTGCCGGATCACGCAGGGGGGTTTCGGGGGGAGCAATGCCGGTTCTCGGGGGGGGTAGAGCAGCGCCTCTGGCCTCGGGGGTGGGGGTGGGTGGAACGTATCAAGTGAGTTTCCCTTAGTTCCTATGGGGAAACTCGCTTTGATATATGAGTATTTTGCTTGTAAACCAAGGTACCACTGTATATCTTTTTATTCAAAATTTCACTGAACTCTTCAAATTTGGAGTATAAAATGTGGGTGGCAACAGGGGTGGATTTAGAACAGTGAAAAGAAGTTGGAAGCACTGTTTTTCAGTACTAGGCTCAGAAATCCAGGCAAATGAATGGCAGGCCTAAATCTATGAGCATAACTTTTAAACTTCTAGTTAAGATGAATTTTCAGCTCAAAAGTAATGCTCTTAAATTTGATTGAAAATAAGGCACAAGTTTAGGCTAATTTAGGAGCTCCCCCCTTTTTTTCCCAATATCTACTACTTCTAATCTATAGTGCTACTAGACACAAGCAGTGCTTTACATCAAAACACTGACGAGACAGTCCCTGCTCAAAAGAACTTACAATCTAGTCAAGACAGACTGGATAAGAAGGTGCATCAATAAACTGCTGAGGTGGGGGAAATTACAGAGGGAATGATAAGACGGATGTTGGTGCTATGAAGGTAGATTAGAGTTTGAAATTGAGAGCATCTTCAAAAAAGCAAGCTTTGAGCCTGAGTTTGAATACTCCCAGAAATGGAGCCTGACGTTTTAAGTCAGGCGGTTTGTTCCAGGCATATGGTGCAGCAAGGGACAGAGTCTGGAGTTGGCTGTAGAAGAGAAGGATACAGATAAGAGAGACTTATCCAATGAGTGAGGGGGTGGGGGGAGGGAAGGGAGTGTGGGGAGAGCAAATTTTGGCCTCCTTTTACAAAGCCATGGTAGTGATGCTGTGGTAAATGCACTGAAGCTCATAGGAAAGAATGGGCTTCGGCGCGTTATCACTGCAGCATCGTTATCGCGGCTTTGTAAAAGGTGCCCTTTGTATTCTGAGTCCTTCTTAATGAACGTCACAGTCTTTGGGGTTCCGCAGGTTCTGCTAGCTCTCTTTTGAAACATTAATCAGACAGACTCCCCACTTGCAGCACTTTGTTCTAATACTCAATTGGCTGGTTTGTTTGCAGAGAAATCCCTGTTTAGCAAAGATATCACAGTTTATGCCCTGAGTATGCATTCTGTACTTTCATGTAATTAAATAGGAAACTCTAAATTGGCATTCTATAGTGCCCTGGGCAATAAGGCACAGCTCCAGCCTTGAAAATAAGGGGATTTATGGTTCACTGTCAGGTAAAAATAACAACCATGTTTTTGCATTACTGGCCAGAATAGAAATAAAAACATAGGCTCTGCTCAGTTTCCTAAATATCAAAGCCCTTCTCTGGCATTTCAGAGATGCCAAATTGCACAGTTCCAGGCTGGAGATTTTGACACTGTATCCTGATGCATTATGCGGCTGCAGCACTGATTTCCATGGGCAGGATCAGGCACTACAAATCCCACAATGCTTTGAGATGTAACTTCAAATCAGGACTGGCCAAAACATCTCCAGCCTGGACCTGGGTAACTTGGCATCTCTGAGGTTTCTCCCCTCTTATTAAGTTACTGTAGGAACTCGACTTGTTGGCTGGTTCATTCTGTCAGGGAACAGGCTGGATTGTGGGCTGCCACCAACAGGAGGATCCCTACTGTGTAAACCGCTCTGAGCTGCTGGTTAGGCGGTATATAAAAATAAATTATTATTATTATTTGGGAGAAAACAAAAGAGAATGCAGACCCAGAGAGCTGGTTAAAGGCCCCGTCAGAGACAGAGTGGTCAGGAATTCAGGACTGTCCCAAAATAGTTAGCCTGGAACTGTGTAACTTGGCATTTCTGCTATTATCTGTGTTCTGGGTTTAAGAGAAATCCCTAAAGCCTTTGTATTCCAGACTTCGGGAGCAAATCTTTGTGCTGTACCTAGCTTCTCCCTCCTGCCTGGAAAGAAATGATTATGTTTGGAAAAAGAATAGAAAGCGAAGGTGGTAATGGTAGTGGTGGCAGCGGGGGAGTAAGGCATGAATTAGCAAACCTCCTATCAGCCTCACCCTATGGGCTTTTGTGCCCATTTGTGTTTTGTAAGGTGCTTTTATGTTTCAGGTGTGCCCCCTCGCAGTGCTTTTAATAGGCAGTCAGACCCTATTCATGTAGTCGTGTTACTAAATCCACTGTTGTCTTTAATGAATTCATTTCTTTCTCTGTTTAAATGGAATGTACTTTGTGCTTTCAGCCACAGTACCATGACTTTACAGCATGTGTGCACAGTACTGAGTGGAAACACGCAGGCTTACAATCAAAGGAGCTGGTTAAGTAGGGAATACTGTTAATTAAACAACTTCCATATTACACATGAGAGTCTTTGCATTGCACTGCCTTAGGGTTGCACTTTGGCTGATTAAAACCACTTAAAAGTGGCTGATTGTAATAAAATGTAAAAACAAATTGTATTGATGGGGAAGGATTATGATTTAAATAACCTATAAGTGCTCTCTTTAAGTATGAGTCTCTGCAGTTAAAAGCTCAGCTCATCACACTCAGCCGTTGTCTCTCTCCTTTCCCGGTGCGCATCAAGCATTTTCACTGGAGATGCAAGAATGTTGGGGAAGGCTTTCCAGCCAAGTCAGGAAAGGTGTGCGAAGTCTGTGAAGTTTAGTTTAAATTTTGTGGCAAGATCTGCATTGAATCTGGGAATCAGCCCTGATTCAGTCGGTTTCCAGGAATGTACTGCAATTTTTATTTTTTTTTTAGATATCCATGGCAAATAATCAAATAAATTTTAGCCATAGACCTTAGCAAAACAAACAAGAACCTGGCTGAATTTTCAGTCGGGTTACACTTCAGAGGAAGAGCCGAGGCTCGTGCGAGCAGCAGGTTGACGATGCTACTCGTGCCGGCGAAGAGCTGAAGAGGTACGGGGAGGTAATGGGGAGCGCCCTCCCCCCCCCAAGACTGCTCCTGGTACGGTCCGCTCCCCATTACTACCCCACTGGGTAAATTTCCCTCAAATGGTCGAGATTTCTCTGACAGTGACAAAACGGTACTTGAGCTGAACCTTCTTTCCTTCAACTTACAGCTGCTGACTCTGGACTTGTATGATTCTGGAGTCAGGTTCTTTTATAGGTTCCTTTTGTCATTCTTACTGGTGAATAATGGAAGCAGTCGGGGGGTTTGCTCCCTTTTCCTACTACCAGCTTCTTATAGAGGGACCATTGGTACAGTTTCAAATTCTGAGCTCCCTAGATAGAATTTTTCAGAGGGTCCATCACAGCAATGGGGGAAGGAGAAAGTGGTAAGGTGAATACTCTTTTCCTCTCTTCTCTTTCCCCCTGCCATATGAAGCCTCATCTGAATACTAGCAAAACCCGAAAAATGGAAGATGGAACAACACTCAAAAAAGAATAATCTCCCAAAGCCCCAAGAAAAGGAACTAGATGAGGGGGAGAGACAACCTGTAGAGTGGTAATACTACTACCACTCAAAGAAATATAATAAATAATATTGAATATTTTAGATTTTAGAGAGCCCTCAGTCAAACGGCCTCCCTCCGGGAGCGCCATTTTCTACTCTGCCAAACCGCTGCAGCCTGATGATTTGGGGGCTACAGCTCAGCTCAGCCGTTCCTGAGGAAGGGGGTGTTCACCCCCGAAACGGAGTCCCGTAGGACGTATTGGTTATCTGCTGGCTGCATTTTTCAGAGAAGCTAAGTACTTCCAATTGGCTTTGCATAGTTGAATTTGGACATTCGAATTTTGTGTTCGGGCCCCCTGGATCAGGGGTAGAGACAACTTTTTTGTAGAGTGTGTTTTTTGATTTAGTTTGCACCTATTAGCACTTTTTTTTGTGTGTTATTTATCACTAAATTTCACAGAGAGCCCGGGGATGTTTCACAGTTAACACCCTGTTGGGTGTAAGCCAGTGACAGCCGTTACTTCTGGGGGTCCCCGGAGGGAGGCTGTGTGACTGAGGGCTCTCTAAAATCTAAAATATTCAATATTATTTATTATATTTCTTTGAGTGGTAGTAGTATTACCACTCTACAGGTTGTCTCTCCCCCTCATCTAGTTCCTTTTCTTGGGGCTTTGGGAGATTATTCTTTTTTGATATGAAGCCTCATGGTAGAGGTGAGCCTGGCAAACATTGAAACTGCTTCCCACCACGTCTGACCTTATTCTTCATTTGAATTACTCAATCAGGCAGGAAAAACATTTAAGCATTGATTCTATAATTTGGGAGGGGGGGGGCAGAATAAGAATTGCCATACTGGGACAAACCAAAGGTCCATCAAGCCCAGTATCCCATTTCCAACAGTGGCCAACTCAGGTCCCAAGTACCTAGCTTCAGCCCATAAGCCATACTATCCAAGTTAAAAGAGGCGCTCCATTCCAGTAAGAGTGGAGGCGTGGCCAGAGCAGCTGCCTCATCATCCTTAGGTTGTGAGTTTGATTCCCACTGCAGCTCCTTGTGACCCTGGGCAAATCACTTAGCACTTCATTGGCCCAAGTACAAAATAAGTACCTGTCCAAAATACGTAAACCACTTTGATTGTGTAACCACACAAAAAAAGCAGTACAGTATAATCTCGTTTTAACGGACTCGCTTATAATGGAACCTTGCCTACAGTGGACGAGATCTGCTGGTTCCAGCCGTGCGCCATTATAAACATACAGAAAATCATCGCATATAGTGGACTCGCATATAACGGACTTTTGGATATAACGGACAACCAATTGGGTCCCCAGAGCCGCTTTTTGCTGTAGTTTTCTTCGGCTATAACGGACATGCAGGCTCCGCCTACAAGGCGCGTGGTGTGCCGGTGATACAGTATCAAAGTGCAGCTCAGAAGAAAATGACAGATTATTTTTCTTTCCAGTACAGTACAACTTAATGCTTTAGAACATCTTTTAGTGTTCTGATTTTGCAATCATTTCGTGTCATACCAGTGTTTTGCAGAGTTTTGTTCTTGATGTTGCTGATATGCTTGTGCAGTGACTGAATGAACGTTTTTTTCAAGTTGACCTAAATAAAGTTTTAAAAGAATGCAACTCTGAATATAACGGACCGATTTTCCAGGTCCCTTGAAGTCCGTTATAACAAGATTATACTGTATAACAAGTCCCATCCCTTTATATTTTACTAGATCACTGCTTTTTGACCCAAACAGGCAAATGACAGTTTTTCCAATGCAAATATACAGCATTCAGAATGTCTAATTGTATAGCACAGTATTTTTAGTCCATGCAAATTAGATTAACCTGTATGCTAATTGCTATTGCATAGCCTTTCTGTTTTATAATTTAATTGTACTAAAAATAAAATAGACTTACAGTTGTTCTGTTTAATAGCCAAAATGACTCCTTCCTTCTGCGTAGCAAGTGAATGGGAATAGAACAGAACTTGCTAGTGGTTGCCCCTTGGGAAATATGTTTTTTTGTGCTTCTATTACAACATTTATCTTTTTTCCCTGTTCAGGCAGGTCCTATGTAATCTATTCTTTGAAGTCTGGCAGCTGAAAGGCAGGAAAACTATGCCAAAGAGGGCCAAGGCCCTGTTCAAGTTTGCAAAAAAAAAAACCTGTAACTCCCTCTCTTTTCCCAGTCCTGATTGTTTGATATTAACTCTCAAGCTGTTAGAGTAGAAGAGAAAAGAAAATAATTTCATATCTTTTTCCTGGTAATATAAAGAAATAAAACAAAAAAGAAAGGAAATAAGGTGATATACCTTTTTTATTGGACTAACTCAATTCATTTTATGATGAGCTTTCAAAGGTCAGAGCTTTCTTCAGATCAGAAAGAAGCAAATGTAGACAAATATCAGTATGTATGAGGAAAACATGAAAGCAATTTAGGGATAGGAAGAGGTGGGTGGGCGGGTGAGCAGGTGACAGAAAGGTGGCAGAGCAGTTTTAAATGTCTTTATAGTGGGAAAGAAAGCCCAAATCTCTTAAGTCCTGTCTGGTAGGTGTCGAAATACCTTATCATTTTGACAGAGATCTGGGGTTTTTTTTCCCCCACTATAAAGACATTTAAAACTGCTCTGCCACCTTTCTGTCTCCTGCCCACCCTTTCACCCCTCCCTCTTCCTATCCACCATACCATTTCACTCATATCTTTTCCCTAAACTACTCAAAGTGGTGATTCAATAGTGCACAGCTGATTTTGGCAGCTATACTGAAGCATGTCTACTTTCTGGTAGGTGCCTTGGACTAGGCACTTACCAACCAATTCATTTTAATTTAAGACAATTATGAGGTGCTAATTGCTTGTTATGGGCACTGATTAAGCCTTTTAAATAATTAGGCACTTAGATCGGTCCAATTCTACAATGGCATCTTGACATCAAGTTTCCATTATCACATTACATTAGAGATTTCTATTCCGCCATTACCTTGTGGTTCAAGGCAGATTACAAAAGAGTTATAGAAGGTGGGTTATAAAAGATCTCTGGTCATTTCTAGTGAAGGTAAAGAATAGATCAGGTAGCATCGGTGAGTCAGGAAGAAAGAAGGTATTTGTGGTGTTAAGACTTTTTCAGGGATTTCTTGAAGAGTATAGTCTTTATTTATTTTCTGAACATCTTGTAGTCTGGGGTTGTTATCAGTAGATTGGAGATTTGGTTAGTTTTTTCCATTTAACTTCTTTGATTGGAGGGTGAGTGAATGGAATGTGTGTTTTTCTATGTCTGGTTGAGGTAGTTAGGATGAGGCGGTTGTTCAGGTAGGTTGAGCTGTTTCCGTTTATAGTTTTAAATAGTATGCAGTAAAATTTAAATAGTATTCTTTCCTGAATTGGAAGCCAGTGCGAATTGAGGTATGCCTCTGTAATGTGGTCGTGTTTATAGAATAGTAGCATAAGTCCACATCGATGCATTTACATTTTGATGCCCCCATTTATGCCAGGTCTATGGGTATTATAAGTTGTCTCACCTATGTGCACTACAAAGTGTGCACAAATTATAGTATTCTAAAAGGTAATAAATATGCTGTAGTATTCTGGATTTATATGAAAAGGCTGATTGTTTCCTTAGAAATCTGGTCAATAAAGTTAGAATTGTTTCTAAGGTATTTGGCTGTTTGTCTTTCAAATCCAACATCTAGTTTAACTGAGTGTTCATAATGTTTGGAAAGCACTTCTTTTTTGTTTTTTCATAAGACCTCAGAACCTCCGTCCCACCAAAGTGTATATACGGGGAGTTACAAATGGTGAAATCCTCACTGGTCTCTTCAAAGTTTTAAATAACATGCATTTCTTAGTGTATTATTACTTAACTTAGTAATGGTGAAATCTTGTTTTTCATGCGGACTGAACGGTAAGACCCGACATGTTTCACTGAAGTTTTGTCAGGGGTCTACCCACTACCGCAGCTGTGCACTTCAAATCCATTAGTGTTATGAGAAGAAGTGCTTTCCAAACATTATGAACACTCAGTTAAACTAGATGTTGGATTTGAAAGACAAACAGCCAAATACCTTACTTGTATTCTGGATGACACAAATGCATCTGTTTGATGGTGAGCAATTGCTTCTGTTGAGATTGAGACCAACAGTCCTCTGATCTAGAGACAGCATTCCTATCAAAGAGCAAGAGGCCCAAATTACATCCTAACCACTAAAGGTTATTTTTCTCCTCCTTATCTTCAGGACTTGCTTCTGATAGTCTTGAGACCCTGAGTACTGCAAATTTTGCTCAGTTCCTTTGATTTACATCAGCATTTCACAACTGCATTTCCTTCAGGCTCCAGCCCTTCACTGCCATCTTCTCTGTCTCCCACTTGTTCTCCATCCATCTCTATAACCTTGGCGAGGCAGTAATACTCATTTGAGACCTTGACTTCCACTGCCTTCTTCAAACTTCTATTGACCTGTGAGCCAACAGTGTGCCCACTAGATTCCTTCCGAGCCTCCTCTTTGGGCCTTTCTTCTTTTATTATTGATGTCCTGAATCACAGTCTCAAATTGAGGGAAGTCTCATCTTTTTGGAAGAAGGCTCTCATATACTGTCTTCTCAAAAAACTTACTCTTCATTCATTCATTCTCACTAATTATAGGCTACTATCAAATTTGTTTTTCCTATCAAAACTTCTAGAAAAGATAATGTGTGCCCAGCTTCTGAGCATGCTGAAGCCTCAAATACACTTCACCTTTGACAGTCTGGCTTCTCATCACAGGATTACTGAATGGATTTCATTTATACTATATAAGGGAAGGATAGCACTTGTGGTCTCATTCAGGCTGGTTAATCAAACTCTGTTGCTGCTATGTCTCAAAAAGGAAGGAGTGGCCTAATGGTCAGAGCTACAGCCTAACTACCTTGAGGTTGTGGGTTCAAGCACCACACTGTTCCCTGTGACCCTAGACAAATCACTTAATCATCTGTAGCCCCAGATACATTACAGTAGATAGACTGTTGAGCCTTTTGGGACAGATGGTGTCAGGTCAAAAGCGCGCCGGGACAAATGCGCACGCAGACAACTGAGCGCAACGTGGAGGCGCACGCCAAAGAAAATGACTGTTTTAAAGGGCTCCGACGGGGGTGTGTGGGGGGGAACCCCCCCCACTTTACTTTATACAGATCGCGCCGCGTTGTGGGGGCGCTGTGGAAACAGTTAAGTTTCCAGTATAATGAGGGCGATTACAACCCCCCCAAACCCCCCACAACGCCGCCGCGATCTGTATTAAGTAAAGTGTGTGGGGGGGGTTCCCCAACAAAAACCCCCGTTGGAACCCCTAAAAACACTCTTTTTCTTCGGCACGTGCTTTCATCTTGCGCTCAGTTGTCGGCGCGCGTCTTTGTCTTCGGCGGTTTTGTCTTCGAACCGGGACAGATAGGGAAAAATGCATGAGTACCTGAATATAAACCACTTAAAAGACTTACTGATATGGTCTTATAGTTTATCTCATTCCTTTCTGATCATTTCTTCTCAGTATCACTCCTCTCTTCCACTTCTGTACTTGTACTTTCCCCTCTTCTTTTCAACAGTTTTCTTAGTCCCCCTCATTATTCTGATACAGGACTACAGGGTCCTGAATATTACAAGGCCAATGCCATTCTGCTCTTAGCTTCTCTGGACCCCAGTTTTCCTGATCTCACACAATTTGAGGGCTAACTTAATGCTGTTTTATCCTGACTCATCTCTAACCATCTGGTCCTGAACCTCATGAAATTGGCTGCATGTTGGACTAGCCAGCCAAGGTGACCCTCTGGTGCCTTCTTTAGTGGGCTCAGAGGTACCAATGAAGGAGTCTTTTCATTATCTTGGTATAATCCTGGATCGATGTACATTATATCTTGAGAACCACAGGTGGCCCAAGAAGTCAGCCAGTGCTTCTGAGAATTGCATCGATTCCAGCCAATATGTGGTCTCTCGTATATTTCCTCTCAACTCACTCTTCTCTATTCCATTGTTACCCTCTGCCTTGATTATGCCAACACTGTAGGCATGGGTATTCCTACAGCATCTTGTTCTTCCTTCAGCAAAAATGATAAAATATAAACAAATGCTCTCCACTATTTTTCCTTATTAGGTTGCAAAGTTTTAGAATAGATATGCTTTATCTATTAGATCTGAATCAAACTATGGGGCCCTTTTATTAAGATGCGCTTAAAGAAGTGGTCTGTGCAATCTTTAGCGCATGGGTTTCCCACACACTGAGGCACTTTTAGTGTGGCTATAAAGAAAAGGGAAGGGGAATGTGGATTTGTATACCACCTTTTTGTGGCTATGACATTTCCAAAGCTGACATTCAAAGTGGTGGGCACTGGAGGATTAAGTGACTTGCCTAGGGTGAAAAGGAATAGCCCTGGGAATTGATCTCACATCCTCTGGGTGCAGAGGCACACCTTCTACCAGAGTCACACCTTCCCTTATATCCTATCAATGGCCACATGCTAATTTCCCTGTTAGCACCTGGCCATTACTGTGTGAGTCCCAGAAAACTGGAAGACGGATGATCCACAAACTATTTCCTCCTATCCGTTTTAAAAGTACAGTGGTGCCTCACACAACGAACTTAATTCGTTCCAGGAGCAAGTTTGTTATGCGAAAAGTTCGTTATGTGAAACGCGTTTTCCCATAACAATACATGTTAAAAAAAATAATTCGTTCTGCAGCATAAAATATGCTAAGATGACATAAAAAAAGATAAATTTGTCAAAATGGTGAAAATGGTGGTCTTGCTGAGGCCAAACTCTTTGACGAGGTCACACTGTTTTACCCCACATTCACTCCTTCTAATTATTTCCCGTTTCATTTCAACAGAAATCACCTTCCTGCTTTTTTTAGAAGCCATGATATATAAAAAATATTGAGTTTATCTTAAAAGGACGACTGTATACAGTGAGAGAGGGCAGTTAAGCGCAGTGACTAACGACTGCCTGCAGTGCCTGCGCGGAAGGATGCAATACATCGGCAGCTCGGGCGACTTCGTTGTGTGAAACGAAGTTCGTTGTGTGAAACGAAGTTCGTTGTGTGAAACGAAGTTCGTTGTGTGAAGTTCGTTGTGTGAAACGAAGTTCGTTGTGTGAATCAAGACATGAAGTTCGTTGTGTGCAGCGTTCATTGTGTGAGGCGTTCGTTATGCGAGGCACCACTGTATTATGATATGACTTCATTTAGGGCCCCCCTAGTTTTTGTACTTTTTGAAAGATTAAACAATTGATTCCTGTTTACCCATTCTGCTCCACTCAGGGTTTTTTTTTTTTAAGACATCCATCATAGTGCCCCCAGCCATCTCTTCCGAGATAGAGCCCTAACCTCTTAAGCCTTTCCTCATAGGAGAGGTGTGGCCTAGTGGTTAGAACAGCTGCTTCAGCACTCTGAGGCTGTAAGTTCAATTCCCACCGCACCTCCTTCCAACTCTGGGTAAGTCATTCAATGCTTCTGTGCCCCAGGTATAAAATAAGTACTTGTCTTTGATTGCAACCACACAGAAAAAAAGTGGTATAGCATCCCATCCCCTTTACACTTTCCCCTCCGTATTCGCGGTTTCCGTATCTACGGATTCACTTATTCGCGATTTTAAACCTAAAATTCCTTTTTCTTTTTTCGGGCTATTTTAAGCCCTGTAAGCCCCCCCCTTAAGCCTTACCTGGTGGTCTAGCAGGTTTTCGGGGCAGGAGTAATCTTCCCACGCTCCTCCCCTCGCTCACAGGAAATGGCTCGAGAGACTACGAGAGCTCAAGACAGCCATTTCCTGTGAGCGATCTGCACGGGGCAGGAGTATGGGAAGATCGCTCCTGCCTGAAAACCTGCTAGACCACAAGGTAAGGCTTAAGGGGGGGCTTTCAGGGCTTAAAATAGCCGGGGGAAGTGGGCGTTAGGGGCAGAACTGGCCCGAATATTATTCGCGGGCCAGCTGTGCCCCTAACCACCGCGAATATGGATGGGGAAGTGCAATTATTTTGGTTGCCCTTCTTTGAATCTTTTCTAATTCTACACCAAATACACAAGATGAGATCACACCATGGAGTGATTCAGAGGCACCCTTATTCTCTTTCTCAACTTGCCATCATTCTTATCACCCACAGCTTTTGCCCCCTCACTCCTCTTTTCACCGCTTGCTTCCAACTGTGCCCTTCCCTCTTCTTACTCTTTGTTCACTTCTCTCATATTTCCCTCATTCATGGCCAGATTTTCCAAAACTTAAGGTTGTCTTTAATGCGGTCGTTAAACTAGTTCCAGCTAGTTTAGCGTGCATGTATTTTAGCGGCAGATTATCAAAACGGTTTACCGTAGTCTTTTCCGAGCTTCCCAGCAGTCTACGATTCTGCCATGCAAATGGACTCGTCGATATTTAAATGAGTAGTCTGGTGGATTTTTAAACATCGCTGAGCCATTATCCAAGTGCAGCGTCGGCTTTTGGTGAGCTAAAATCAGCGACTGGTCCAGGGGTGCCGGTATTGTGCCAGCACTGTGAAAAGCGCATATCCGGTGTGTGTTTTGACTGTGGCTAATGAAACAAAATAGAAATTACATGATTCACTTAAATTAGTCTTTTTTTCCAGAGGGGGGGGGGGGTGTAGTTGGATAAAAACATGCTTCTTGAGCACGTGTATTGTATGTAGCCTTGTCTTTTTCTGGCTGTGGTTCATGATAAAATTTGACATTAAAAACAAATTCAAGATTTACATGAATTTTAGTAGTTTTTTTTATCTGTTTTTGCGACACAAGTGCCCAACGACTACAGCCGCATGTGTCGCATGCCTATGATGTGAGCATATATTATGCTCAAATAAGGCATACATGTGATATATGTGCTTATGGCATTGCTTTTCCCATCATATGCGCACATTTACGCCTCTTTCGTGATGTATTCTGTTCATGTGCCAATCACTATCACCAGCGACTCATCTCATGTAAATTTAGCGAACCTTCGCTACCCTTTGCCAACCTCATTTGCATACGCGCTTTTTTGAGAATGACTCGCTTTTTAAAAAATCACTTCAATAACATCTGCGACAGCAGCCCATCAGTTTTTACCACAAAGTTTTGAGTATTTAGCCCTCAGTTCACAGCCTCTGTTCTTACCTCGCCTTCTCTTGTTAGAGAAATGCTTCTAAACTGCTGCTTCCTCACCTACTACAGATGATTTGCTGCAGGAGTGCTTTCTTATCACTGCCCCAGAGAGAGAGAGAAAGAGGTAGTTGTCTGGGGGAGGGAGGTGGTTTAGAAAGGGCCACACTCCTGCATGATGTCCCCGACAGCTCCCATTGGTTGGAAACTGCTGCCCATGGAGAACCAACGTTACAGGTAAGTAGCTACACTTGACCAGGCCCCACGAGAATTGATTCTTCTCCTTTTCCTGCCAGTGGAGTCGCATGTGAGCTTCAACCCATCTTTAGGCTGCTATAGGTACCACTGTTGTGGGGTACGTTGAGGTAGCCTCGTTTGCACTGGCCTGGTTTTCTTGTTAATATTTTCTTATGTAAACCTCCCACAGTAGCGTATTACATTTGATGATTATCAGAATTAGGGTTACCTACTAATCTATGACTGGCTGACCAACTACAGCCCCGACTTTATACTACTGACAGAAACTTGGCTACTCTCAGATGATGACATCATCATCCAAGAATGCCTACTCTCCAACTACAAAATCCTATCCCTAGCAAGAGAAAGAGGCAGGGGCGGAGGTCTAGCCATAATCTTCAAAGACCATTTAATCTGCACCTTGCTAAGCTCTAAATCCTCCACATATCTAGAAATCCTTAGTTAACCTCGGAACCACTAGCCGACGCTCTGACGATCACCCTAGCCTACATTCCCCCTAAAAAATGGTCCACAGCAAAAGAGGAATTTTATGAATTCCTATTAACCAACTCACTAACAGGCCCTCTGAACCTCCTTAGTGGAAACTTAAATTTACACTTAGAGCAATCTAACCAACCAGAGATCTCAGAATTCTGGTCCGTTCTAGCCACACTAGACTTTCCCAAACCACCTCCAGTAATAACCCACAAGAAAGGCCACCAATTAGACCTGGTAACTTTATCCTCAAAACACTCGACAAATCCCTACATAAGATGGAGATCAGAAACTTGGTCTGATTCTCTATGGTCAGACCACAAAATATGCAACTTCGAATTAGATTGGCAATTGAAGACAACCTCAACCACAACGAAAGAAAAGATCAGATCCACTCCACTTCACACCAGTAGAGGCAAGATTAACCCAACTGAATTCTGGTCACACTATGACATCACTCATAACCAAGATGAGGAAAACAATCAATTTATGTGCTCCTGGATCAAAACCAGCACCCGCATACTAAACGAAATAGCCCCACTGAAAAAAAGAAGGAAGAGACCAAGACACCTAACAGGCTGGTTCGACCCAGAGCTCCTAGAGATAAAGAGAGAATTAAGAAAGCTAGAAAGAAAATGATGAAAACTAGGAACCCCAGAGACTAGAAATTCCTGGCACCAAAAGCTGAAAAGCTATGAAATCTCAGCCAAAGAAAAGAAAAGAACCTTCTATGCCAACATAATTGGTAACACCTCCATAAACAGCAGCAAACTTTTCAGACTGGTCCATGACTTATATGACATTCAATCTCACATATTATATGTCTCCAGAGAAAGGAGGACAGATTGATACATCCGGGTTTTACTTCCATTAAAAGCAATGGAAGTAAAACCTGAATGCCTTAATCCATCCTCCCTTTTCTGGAGCCATATGGTAATCTTAATTACAATTCCTCAAGAAAGATGAAAAGAAGGAGAAAACCCCTACATACTAGGCCAAAGAACATAAGAGTTGCCATCTCCAGATCAGACCCTGGGTCCATCAAGTCCGGTGATCCGCACACGCGGAGGCCCCGCCAGGTGTGCCCTGGCATAGATTAAGTCCCCATGTCACTGTATGCTTCCCAAGGGAGATGTGCACCTAATATACCCTTACCCATGTCACTCTATGCCACTCCTAAGGAGATGTGCATCTAGTTTACCCTTAAATCCTAGAACGGTGGATTCCGCAATTACCTCCTCTGGGAGAGCATTCCAGGCGTCCACCACTCGCTGTGTGAAACAGAACTTCCTGATATTCGTCCTGGACCTGTCCCCCCTCAGCTTCAGTCCGTGTCCTCTTGTCCGTGTCACATTGGACATTGTAAATAGCTGCTTTCCCTGCTCTATTATGTCGAATCCTTTCAGTATTTTGAAAGTCTCGATCAGATCCCCTCGCAGTCTCCGCTTCTCGAGGGAGAACAACCCCAGTCTCCTAAGTCATTCCTCGTAGTTCAGGTTCTCCATACCATTCACTAGCATGTTGTTTAGAGCCGGAAACAAGCAGTGGGAAGCTGCGGCAGTCTATTTATTTGACTGACGGGGTTCGGCATACCCACCAAGGAAAGGTATGCCCTAGTGTGCCCGCACAGGGGAGGGGGAAGAGTGGGTTACCAGATGTCCGGATTCACCCGAACATGTCCTCTTTTTAGAGGGCACGTCCGGGGGTCCAGACAACTTTTCAAAACCCGGCACTTTGTCCAGGTTTCGAAAAGCTGGACGTGTCATCACATCGCATCTGCGCTTGTGCGGATGCCCTCCCGACCGAGACGATCAGGCTGAGGGGGGTGTGGCTGGGGCATGGCCAATCAAATTCAGATCAATACTGTCAGGGCCTTGAGGGGGGTTCAGAGAATTCCCATCTCAAGAGCCCTGCTTTTTTAAAAACTTTTTGTTTGATGCAGTTTGACTGGTTGAGCAGGCATAACAGGGTAGGGATGGCTGGAACTGGGGGGTGGTCTATGGGTTCGGATTTTACATATGTAAAATCCCCCAGTCCACCCCACCCCCAATTGCAAGGTTGGCTACGCCCGGAGAGAGAACCCCTTGTTAAAATTTTACCAGCGTACCAATGCTCATAGCAGGTGTAATTCTGGGTGGCAGCTTTTCAGAAGACAGTTTGGTAATGGCACATTGGCTTATAAGTTGCCTTTGTAGATTTGGTGCAATGCATGTATCTATGTGCTTTCCCTGCTCTGGTACCCTGTTACAGAAGTACCCTCCCTAAGCCTCTGTAAAATGCCTTTGTACTTCTTCTATGTGCCAAACAAATCTTGATGTTAATAATATGCAAATAGAATAATGGATATGGGCTGCTGAACCAGGCTGTCCACAGCAAGAATGTTTAGGGAAATAGCAAGAAGCATTTTAGAGAACATTAGAATCTCCTGGCACGGCAAGGCATTAGTGCCTGAGCTAGAAGTATTAAATATGTCCAGCCTTGTTTCACAGACAATCGATAACAGTCATGCGAAGACTTGAGAGCCAGACGCCCTCCCCTACCCCTCATTAGTTGTGACTGCCTGAGAAATAGCAAAGTGTTACTGCTTACAGGCAGATAATGGAACGGATGGGAATACAATCAGGTGAAAATGTTTCCACTAAGAAACTGTGGAGCCAATCCTGAAAGCGACGGCAGGAGGAAACGTGATTAGTGAGAGGACGGCACGCAAGTTTTTGGGCACGCGGGGGCTGATTCTATAAACGGCGCCTAAAAGAAAAGGCACCGGACACGTGTCAGTCACACTTAGATGCCGTATGTAAAAACTTAAGGCACCTGAAATGTAGACGAGGGTTTTAAAGGCTTACCTTTCAGGCACCTAAGTTTTTGGTGAATCGTGCTGCCCAGAAAAATGGCCACTTAGACGTTAGGCGCTGCTAAGCGCCATGCGATAGGTGCCTATCTTTTATATAATCGGATAGGTGCCCAAGGCGCTGCTTCTTGTGACCCTGAGCAAGTCAATCCTCCATTGCCCCAGGTACAAAACAAGTGCCTGTATATATGTAAAGCGCTTTGAATGTGTAACCACAAAAAGGCGGCATACAAGTCCTATTCCCTTTCCCCCTTTTTCCAATTATTGAGCTTATTAATGGTATTTTATCAATTACCTCCCCTCCCCCTTTACTAGACTGTGTTAGAGATTTCTACTGTGGCCCAGAGCGCTAAATGCTCTGATGTTCATGGAATTCCTATGAGCATTGGAGTAGCATTGGAGCATTTAGCGCTCTGGGCCACAGTAGAAACCTCCACCATGGCTTAGTAAAAAAAGAGGGGGGGGGGGGTAAGTTAGGTGCCCTTTATAGAATTTCCCTGAGAGTGGGGAATGGCATTCGGCGTAATACACATCAGGGCACAGCATATTAAAATGAATAATAAGAAGCCTATTAATTTTAATTTGTACAGAAGACTTTAAGGCAAGCACAACACCAGAACTTGAATATATGGAAGGGTTAGCTGAGAAGATTTAACGCCAGTTTTTTTTTCTTTTGTGCTGTGAGCATAACAGTGTTCGCAGCTTTTAAGACAGAATGGTAAGTAACAGCTCTGAACATGGTGGCCTAGTGGTTAGAGCTACAGCCTCATCATGCTGAGGTTGTGGGTTCAAGCCCCACTACTCTTTCTAAAAAAATTATATATGCATATAAATATCAGCCTCACAAAAATTTTGGACTCAATTCTGTACAATGCACGATAAGCACTCTTCTATAAATGGCACTCAGAATTGGGATACTAACTCTACTGTTGAAAAGGATTTAAACCACAGAGAGAGCAAATGACAATGGGCTAGAAAGATTCACTAAACTTACCTTTCCCATCTGATCCTTGGCCAAGCAACCGATTCTCTACCAGTCTTCATGCAAATTAACCCGATCGTTAGCACGTGCCACACTGACCCCACGGATTGCTGCAGAGTGATCCTGACACATGCGCAGACCATTTTCTTGCCTGTAGAAGCGGTCCGCTTGAGCTCCGCACAAGGGGGGAGGGGCTTTAATGGAACAGAACACGCTGCAAGGGGGGGGGGAGGTTGGTCAGAGGTAAAACCAACAATCACTCCTATGCCTGGTTGCAAGGATTTTGGGCAGCAATGTTAGTGCAGCCCCGCTTTAACCCGTTGGTTAAAACCAAGGGCTGGCAGGGCGGAAGAGAGCAGAGTGGCAGAGAGCAGGGCACTTTTTTTGATGGTTTCAGGACTGCAGGGCTGAGATTTCAGGGCGAGGACAGTCGGCAAGGATGTGAGCAAGTGGTCCTCAGCAGTCGCTTCTTTTTTTGATCGGCCAGCCCAGTCGGTGTTCCTGAATTTGTTTTGTGAATCGCTGCCTTCCTACTTTTGGATGCCTTGCCCCTCATTTGCATGTGCGGATTTGGATCAGATCGGGAGGAAGGTTAATGAAACGGGTCGGGGTCGCAAACTGGTCAGGACACGATCGGTGGGCTTAGTGAATCTAGCTCAACCTATCTAGCAGGTGGAGTTCCGTCTGAATCCTTGGGCAGCGTTTGGAAGCTATATAGCCGTGAGAAGAAGCCCAGATTTACTGGACCGTACCAGATAAGTGACCTCTAGTGCACCTTTAACCCAGCTGTGAGTGTTTCAACTACGCTGCAAGGTTTGCTTATACAGGTTGGAGGTTTTTTTAATGCCAATGACTGATTTCATGACTATACTACCTATGTTTATGACTGTCACTTAATTCTGAGGCTTTTTTCTCCACCAGCTACCATTACAGATAGATTGTTATTCGCTCCCTCTGAGGTTTTAATCCTTTTCAACAGTAAAGTAGAGTCAGTATTGTTATTCTGTTGAAACCCTTATTGTTTGCGGTTTTACTGAAAGTCGGGAGCCAACTTGTACTGTTTATTTGGGATTGGCTCAAAGTTGGGAGCCTTGTATAGAATAGAGCAGTGTTTCTCAAGTCGGTCCTGGAGTACCCCCTTGCCAGTCAGGTTTTCAGGATATCCACAATGAATATGCATGAAATAAATTTTCATATAATGGAAGCAGTGTATGCAAATCAAGTTTATGCATATTCATTGTGGATATCCTGAAAACCTGACTGGCAAGGGGGATATTCCAGGACCGACTTGAGAACACTGGAATAGAGCTTAGTACCATGATTCAAACTCAATTTTGGCACAAGAACTTACACCAGCTGAACCCTGGTGTAAATCCCCATGTCTAAACTAGGCAAGGATCCTCCGAATTCCCTATCACTATGTGCAAATCGTAGAAATACCCCTGACCTTTCCATGCTCCTCCCATGGCCACACTCCTTTTTGGATCCATATGGGAAAAATGTATACACACATCTTTATAGAATAGTGACTATAAAGTTGTGCATGTAAATTCCAGTTATTGCCAGTTAGCACCAGTAATTGTTAGCGCCAAATTGTCAGTGCCAATTGTCTAGTTAAATTATGTGCACAATTTGGGCATACGCCCAAATTTTCACATGCAATTTTGAGTGCTATATATAGAATTAGGGGGTTTAGGTACAAGAAATTTTTTGTGAGGCTGATATTTATCCATTAAATACCAGTCCAGCACAAATGCTTCCGTTTTACTCAGACATGCACAGAGTATTAGCTGCTGTCGGTGCATACATCCAGCAGGCTTGCCCTGCTTAGCACCAGTGGTGTGTGGTCAGGTCCTTCAGGGGATTTGCCCCACCCCCTAAAGGCCCTGAGGGCAGTGCTTTGAATTTGATTGGTTGAGCAGGCAACAGGCATATGCTGCTCAGCCAATCAAATTCAGATCAGTACTGTCAGGTACTTCAGGGGGTTCGGATAATCCCCATCTTAAGAGCCCTGCTTTTTTTAGGGGTTTTGTTTGATGCAGTTTGACTGGTTGAGCAGGCTGCCTACTCAACAAATCAAACTGCATTAAACAAAAGGTAAAAAAAAAATAAAAATGCAGAGCTGAGGATTCACTGAATCCCCTGAAAGCACT
The DNA here is from genome assembly GCF_902459505.1 of Geotrypetes seraphini. NCBI lineage: Eukaryota > Metazoa > Chordata > Amphibia > Gymnophiona > Dermophiidae > Geotrypetes > Geotrypetes seraphini. The sequence goes on along the minus strand of NC_047086.1, from coordinate 344,156,241 downwards.
GACTGCACGGCACTGCCCAGCACAAAGGTTCTGGTGCTTCAAATTTGCATATACTGCATTGGCAAGTCCAAATTTTCTGATGACGTTCACATTAGAAACCATGCGCTCAGTCATTGGCACACAGCTCCAGTGTACAGTTTTCTGCACTGGCCCCTTCTTGATTGGTGGTGTTGGGGTACTGTTCGTGGTATCTGATTTTTTCCTTGATCCTTTCTGAAAGTGGATGTGTAGAAGAAAATCTAAGAATCAATGAAGCTAAGAAAAGAAAAGGGCTTTCATTAGCTCAAAGACTGCTTCCCCCAACTCCCTGTGCTCCACTTCTTGGTGGAATGCTGTCTTCTTTGTTCTTGAACTATTATCCTAGTGGACAACAATCAGGAGAGTTGCGGTATAGGCTCTGTATGGGAGGAAACAGTCTCATTTATTAATAATAAATGTGAACATCTCTATACAGAGACAGAGTTTCAATCTGTTTCTTCAGAGAGCTTTATTGATTCCATCTGCATTCTTTGGCCCTGTTCTAGAAGCCTCTGTGGATCATTCTGTCTTAAATATGGTGAATAAAATCATCACAGCCCCGTTTGGCTTTCTTTCCCACAGAGTTTGGAAATAGAATCAGGCTAGGAAAGCTTACGGGAAATGAATTATTCTGAAACTGGTTTGACATGAGTTGCAAGTGCATGTTGAATAGAAATGTTTCTATCATCCACTCTGGCCCTGTAAATAGTTGAATGCTGGACGCTATTGGAATCATATACAGACAATTCCTGAAAGATTATCTTTGGCCTACATTGATTTTTTTTTTTCCGTTGTACCTTTGCTGTGCAAGAGGACTACATGGCTAGCGCATTCTACAAACACAAACACCACTGGCATTTTGGATTTGTAAAAACCACATTTTTTGAATCATTTTTTTCCTAATCAAGTTTGTGGTTTGCTGATTTTGGACCCCAGAGGAAGGTGTTTTTAGCCGAAACATGGACCGTGTTGGGTCCGCATTACATTCTGACTGTATTTCATTGTTTTATTAACTTTCTGCATCACTTGGATACATTGTCACATCTGCTGGATATTTCATAAACAATTTTTATATCAAGAACATCAATTCCACAGTCTTTTTTTTTGTTTTTTGTTTTCACAAACAGGTATCACAACCTGCAAAAAATCCAAACAGCATCTGACTAGGAAATAGCATGAAAACCTGACTGAATTTACAAAATCAAGATGGGCTCACCAGGAAAGTCTTTACTCATTCTCCCCCTCACTTTTTACCAGATCTATAAACAGTTAATTAAGGATGGAGGGGTGGAGGAGAGAAACACCATGAGCAAAACCAGATGTGCATATAAAGTTTCCAACCACCCAGGTCCAGCGACATATGTGGGTTTTGGCCAGGTACTAGTGACCTGGATTGGCCACCATGAGAACGGGCTACTGGGCTTGATGGACCATTGGTCTGACCCGGTAAGGCTATTCTTATGTTTTCCTGCCCAGGGACTCAGTTGGCCCTGGGCAGGAGGACTGAGATGCCACTTCCCTATCAGTTCCAATACCCCTGGGTCTGGCACTAGAGAGTTGCACGGGGACAGAAATCCCACTCGTCCCCGCCAGGACCCTCTCCGTCCCCACCCGTCCCTATCTGGATCCTCTTTGTCCCCACCCATCCCCACAAGGAATTACCTCCATCCCCATAAAAAGCAGCAATTACTTTTGACCGGATCATCAATTCCACAGTTTCTTTTGTGTTTGCGCTGCTGTTTTCCTTGTGGAATCTCTTTGGTGGAACCCTTTTTTTGTTTTCTGTTCAGGTAATTAACTTATAAACCCCCTCTTTTACTAAGGCTGACGTATCCATTATATTATATGGACGAACCCTACTTCCAAAGCCTTCCACCCCTGTGGGAGTCCCATTGGCTAGAGGGGGGTCCCCGTGGGAGTCCTGTGGGTTAGGGGGGATTCCCGCTCGATCCCTGTTCCCGTGCAGACCTCTGTCTGGCACCTCCCCTCCCCACGCTCAGCTACTTACCCATCTGCGTGGTCCTCCACTGTTACAATGTTAGAGACAGCATTACAGGCTGCCTCTCTGGCTGGCGGGAAATTGCACCAGTGTAGCAGGGATACAGCAAAGGAAAAGCTGACCGAGAGAGGCTGTAGCTGAGGGCGGAGGAGGGGAGGTGCCAGATCTCAGTGCGCGGAAGGGAGAGTTCAGCTGCAGTTGGCCCCTACCATTGGGCAGTCCTGGGCATTTTGCTGTTTTGCAAAATGGTAGCTACATTCCCACTCAGATACAGGCGGAAAATCGGTGAGGGCATTCGTAATTTAACAGTGTCAAGATATCTACAGTGAATATTCATGAAATAGGTTTGTACACAGAGAATCTAAAACAAGGATATAATTTGCTTTTGATAATGCTTTAAATCAAGATTTCAAGAAATGGAAGAGACAGTGTACTACCCTACTGAATGCTAGTTTTCTCTAGCCATCATGAAAATACACAGGCCAAAGAAGACCAATGCCTGTCTTCTCAAAGTGTAATCATTTCTTCTGCTTTAGAAATCTGAAGTTTCATTATTATATACTGTATATGATATTTAGTAGGCGTGTACCAGCATTTTTAGAACCAGGTCTAAATAATTATTCCAGACAAGAGATTACAAAGCTGTGCGTGGGAAGATTACCTTTTTTTTTTATTTTTTAAATAAAGCTTTAGATAATGTTAAGCAATACAGCAATATTGCTGAAAAAAAATCCCTATTTAAAGAGCCATCCCCCACAGTACTTTCTTGCAGTGTATTGGGAAAGTGCTTTAATAATGCAGTTAAGACATATAGAAATGTTATTCAAAATCACATTACCAGCTGAGAAAGCACTCTGCGGAGGCTGCACTTTTAAAAGGGTTTTCAATATCATCACAGTGGTGCCCCGAAGCACTGTGTCTAACAAGAGGCCTATTAAAAACCTTTTAAATTCTGCCTCCCTTAGCCTGTGTTTAACTCTTTGTCTCCTGCCTTCGGTCCCAATTGCTATCGTAGCAAGGAGCAATTGGCAACAGCTGACATGAAAATTCAAACTTCATTTACCAGGGTGCATTGCAGTGGTGATTAATAATGCAAGACTTCCATTAGGACATGCCACCCCTATCGTTGAGTGATATCTGCTTTAGCAGCTTAGGTAAAAACAAGGATAGGCAGAGAATAATAAGTAGTCACCATTGTGTACGAATTGGGGCATTTTTCTAGACGACAGATGCTGTATACCTAGTTTTTTTCACTGGTATGTCCACTGCTATTCTCTGCAGCACTGGATCCCAAACTGAGCCCTTGAGAGAATGATTCAGTGACAAAATTCATCACCATTCCCATCCCTGTGGATAACCATGGGAAACTGTCTCCATATCATTCTTTAAGAAGAGAGGGAAGAATCGGAGTATGAATGGGCACATCCACTGACCTTCAAGCCTTGCATTGAAGAATGCTGGTGTAGAAGGACTGAGGTTGAGATAGACACTAAAGAATGACACGGGGTTGTTATCAGCAGGGATGGGAGCAATGATGAATTTTGTCACTGTCATTCTCTATGTGTCTGAGCCTCACTCAGTAGGTTTTATTTTCAGGAGACCTACATTGAATATGCAGGACTGAGGAAGTGTATTGGTATGCATCTTCAAGCATCTTCATGCATCTTCGTTTAGACTGTTTTGGGGACCAAACTTGCCAATGATCCAAACAAGTTAAACAAGTTAATTTTTTATGAAGGCACTTAAACTATAAGAACATAAGAGGTACCATACTAGGACAGGCTGACAGTGACAGTCCATCAAACCCAGTATTTTGATTCTAACAGTGGCCAATCCAGGTCACATGTACCAGGCAAATTCCCAAAATAGTAAAACAGATTTTATACTGCTTGTCCTAGAAATAAGCAGTGGATTATCCCACCCATATGTTATTAACATAACAATATTTATTTATATCATTTCTATGTCTAAGTGCATTTCTTAGAATTAAATTTTAGCAGCCAAATTTAAGACCAAGTTTTGCTAGATCCTACCTCATATTATCCACACCATCAGGGGTGTCTACTCTATTGAAGGTTCTTGTACAATCCCACTTTATTCTGGGACCAGTGGGTTATTTCCCTCTTCCCACCCGGAATCTGTAGGAAGCCTCAAAACTTTAGAGACTTTTACCCCCTCCCTCTCATACCTCATCACTGAGCATGCTCCTATCCATAGCAGTCTTCTTTCCTACAAGCCAGGTTGTAAGAGCTTATTTTTTCTGCTCATGTTTAATTTCAGTACCTTTCAGTAATTTTCAGTCATGGCTTTCTCCTTCGTGCTGCATAGGTTCCCTTCGGGGACATCCTTAATTTCGGGAGACTCCATACTGTTGGAGAACATTTGCTTCTGGGGGGTTCCCTGCTCGGCAGTAAGCCCCCTGGCCAGCCTGCACATCAGATTGGGGCTCCAGGATCAATCCCTTGAGAGCTAGCTCACTGTCTGCTAGTTGGGTGAAGCGCAAGCTGAGTGGTTCCATGGAGGTCGACCGGGATCAGAGCCAGACTGCGTTCCTCCGCCAGGGATTTGTGCAACGTGGGCACTGGTGGCAGAGATCTCCGGCCAAGATGGTCTGGCTGGTGGGGCAATCAGAAGACTTGAAATCCACTTTCCAAGTTCCCTGAGGCACAGAATCTCCTGGAGAGCTGTTATAGCTCTCGTTGCAGTTCCTCTCATTCAGTACATGTCACAGTACAAGGCTGACAGCCTAACTTAGCGATTGGGGGGGGGGGATCTTGAAAAGGGTTTTTTGGGTGGTTTCTCTGCATGCCCCACCCCTCCCCACCTCAAAAATCCCCAAATCGCTGTTTTCTGAGGATTCCTGTAGTTTTCCCGGGCTCTCTTTCTTCAAAATCGGCACCCACGGTGGTCATCTTAGATTTTCCCCAGTTTAAATTAAAGTATATTTTTCATATTTCTGAGCTTTGGTTTTGCAAGAAAATTTCATAGATTGCCTCCCTAGGGCAGGATGGGATGGATTCATGCCTCATTTGTGGTGGATGGCTGTCAATGTGCAGCTGTGTTCCAAATACGCTGCGGCCCACGAGGGGGGTGAGGTTTGCCTGAATGTGGGGCCTTCGACCTCTGGGGAGTTTCTTCATGCGTCTTCTGTCCAACTCCCACAAAAGTAGTATCAGGGGGCCCTGGGGAGTGTGCTGGTGGTGTTTCGGCAAAACGCAAGCGCAGATCCGGCAAAAAATCTAAAAAATCTTCAAAGCATTCCAAATCTGAGGTGCAGAAGTCGGCTTCCACCGCAGAGGATGTTTTTCCCCCAGAATTGTGAATATTCTTTATCAGGCATACTTAATTAAAAAGTCTTTGCCTGTCTCACTGCCACCGGCCTATGTACCGGTTATAGGGATCCCTGCTCCGGGGGGACCAGGATCTTTCTTCTTGCCACATTGCTTCACAGTATACGGAAGTCCACAGTGGTGGCCTATGTGAAGGCTTGGAGGTGTTACCAGGCTTGGTGCGCCCTGAGACAGGTGGACCCTTCTCTTCTATCGATTCCTCAGGTCCTGGAGTTTCTACAGGATAGACTGAAGAAGGGTCTTGCAGTTGTTTTGCTCTGGGTTCAGATTGCTGGTCTTTCATGTATGGGTCCTCCTTCCCTGAGGAGCTCCTTGGCAGTTCATTTGGATGTGGTTTATTTTCTGTGGGGCGCGTTATGACTGAGGCCTCCATTGCGCCTTACCTGTTCAACCTTAATAAGGTTTTTCACTCTCTGGCTTGTCCCCTGTATGAATCTTTGGAGCAGGCATCTCTGATGGATATCACGATCAAGACGATCTTCCTTGTGGCTATTGCGTCAGCCCGGAGGGTTTCAGAGCTTCAGGCTCTTTCCTTTAGGGATCCCTTTCTGCATATTATAGATTTTGCTGTGATGCTGTGTATTGTTCCTTCTTTTCTTCCGATAGTGGTGTCTGCTTTCCATGTGAATCAGGAAGTCCGGATTCCTGCTTTTGTTTTCTCTGGTTTGAGGGAACAGGACCGGGTGTTGCGGTCCTTGATCATGCGCAGACTTTTGTTGCAGTGTCTGGAGGTTACCAATGAGTTTTGTCTCTCTGACTACCTGTTTGTTCTGGCGGATCCTGCCCACAAAGGTAGGTCAGCCTCTTAAGGCTACCATTTTCAGGTGGATTAGCATGGCCATATCCGTGGCTTACATGGTGGTTGAAAAGAAGCCACCCCCCCCTCAGGATGTGAGCTCATTTGACCAGAGGAGTTTCCTCCTCTTGGGCAGAGTCGTCAGCTGTGTCTCTGGATGAGATTTGTAGGGCCATCACCTGGTCCTCCTTGCATACCTTCACCAAATTTTACAGGATCGATGTGGCAGCCAACAAGATGCTGCTTTTGGTTTCTCTGTGTTGGCAGCGGGCTCATCAGTCCCACCCTGACTTTTTGGGACTGCTCTGTTATGTGCCACTGGTACCAGAATAAAGTGGGATTGTACAAGAACGAAAGTTTAGGTTCTTACCTTTGCTAATCTTCTTTCTTGTAAATCCTCACTTTATTCCGGGAACCTGCCTTATTTATATTGCTGATTCCCTGAGTGTCTGCCTTACAAATACTGGTAAGCTGGATTTCTGTTTTCTGACCAGCCTTTAGAAGAGTGCCATCAGACTGGATATAGCACTTCATTTTTTTTTTTTTTTTTTTGGGGGGGGTGTCCTTAGTTCAGTCGCCCCTTCTGAAAGTGTAAGCTCCCTTTAGCACTGTTTTGTCGCTCAGTTTTTCAATGTTTTATGACCTATTATTTCATTTTGCATTGCTGTTGCATTTGTTTATATGGGCAGAATTGATTTGCTTGCTGGGGAGTTCCCCATTCCTCTCTCTCTTGTTCTTATCCTCTACAGATGTTCCTGGCTGCTTTAAGACTGACGGCTGTAGACAGGAGCATGCTCAGTGATGAGGTATGAGAGGGAGGTGGTAAAAGTCTCTAACGTTTTGAGGCTTTCTACAGATCCCTGACAGAAGGAGGGAATTAACCAACTGGTCCCAGAATAAAGTGAGGATTTACAAGAAAGAAGATTAGCAAAGGTAAGAACCTAATCTTTCATTTTGGTATTATCTGTAAAGAGGCAAATCGTACCTGACAGCTCTTCATCAATATCGCTTACAAAAATGTTAAAAAGAACCGGCCAAAGAAACGAGCCTTGAGACACACAACTGGCAATATCCCTTTCCTCCGAGCGATCTCTACTGACCACTACATTCTGTCGCCTTCCACTCAACCAGTCCCTCACCCAGTCCTTCATTTTGGGGCCCATGCCGAAGGCACTCTGCTTATTTATTAACACCTGTGTGGATTACTGTCAAAGGCTTTGTTAAATACACTACATCTAGCGACATGGATCAGCAGCATCGGATAATAGTCATTAGGCTTGATGAGTCTCGACAATCTTTCCATAACATCTTGGATTTTGGCACTAGGCAAACAGTACACCTCCCAGGACATCATGTCTGGTCTGCAGATGGATGCCTCTGCACCCCTCAGAAGTGAATCACCAGCCAGCACTTCCTTATGCCTTCTAGTGGTCACAGATCCAGCAATTTTGGGGATTTTGAGCTTTGGTCCTTCCTCTCCCTGGGTTGCTCTCATTTCCTCCACTTCTAGAGCTGCATAAACCAGTCCAAAATTTACTTATAGCAACCTGCCCTGATGTTCACTGGACACCATTGTACTTACTTGAACAAAAAAGAGTTGTAGTCATTTAAAATAGTGGTTTTTAACCCAGTCCTCAGCGTCCATCTGAGCAGTCATGTTTTCAGGTTATTCACAATGAATATGCATGAGCTTGATTTGCATGTACTGCCTTCATGATATGCAAATCTCTCATGCATATTCATTGTGGATAGCCTGAAAACCCAACTGGTCAGGTGGTCCCCGAGGACTGGTTTGAAGACCACTGGCTTACCCTATATAATAAAACCCTAGCCGCGCATGCGCACTCTTAACTGCGTGCTTCCACGATCCGTAGGTCTGTGGCCGCAGGAGCGCATGCGTGAGTCCCCAGCCTTACTTCTTCCCAGCACCTACCTATACTCGCCGACAGGACTGGCCGCCAGCGCTGTACTCCATTGCTCTCCACAATATTCGGCTCCTCTCACCAGCCGCACCAGTGTCGGAGAAGGCTTCCGATGCTGGCGGGGATTGAGAGGAGCCACGGCGACACCTCGCAGGGCGGGAAGGGAAGCGCCAACAAAACACTCTAGCCATTACGTTCTTCGTGGTCCCAACTCCAAACCTGCCAATTCCAGCAGCGTGTGCAGCATTCTACACACGCTGCTTTGGGGCTTTCTACAGCCCTGATTTGCTCTGCCACGTCTCTGATGATGTCATCAGGGACATGCCAGAGTAAATCAGGGCAGTAGAAGGCCCCGAAGCAGCGTGTTTAGAGTGCTGCACACGCTGCTGGAATTGGCAGGTTTGTCGGGACCGCGGGAAGGGAAGAGGGGGTAAGGGAAACGTTACTGCTGCACAGGGAAGTGGTGTGGGGGGAGGGAATGCTGCTGCTGTGGCTGCTGCACAGGGAAGTGGGGGGGGGGGAAAGAAAGACAGACAGTGAGAGGAAGGCAGACAGAAAGAAAAGAAGAAAGACACAGGGGCAGGGAGAGACGCAGAAAGACAGACAGACAGACAGACAAAGGGGGCCAGGGAGAGAGACAGACAGAAACAAAGACAGCGGGAGGGAGAGAGAGACAGAAATAAAGAAAGACAGACAGACATATATTCTAGCACCCGTTATTGTAAAGGGCTAAAATACTAGTAGTTTAAATATATTTATTAAAGTTTTCAAATATGTGCCAGCAATTCAGACAAAAAAAGGATAACAGAATTCTCCCAATTCCCATGTGCAGATAACAGTCCAAGAGCACCCACACAAAACATGTATAAAGTCACAAGCTCAATAGTCTACTACGAGCATGAGGAGTAAGATCCATCCAGAAATGTTCCCAAATCAAACAAAAACAACGGCCAGGTCCTGTTTCAAGGTCACCAAATTGCCTACGTTCCAAAGAGGTGTGTTCAATCTGTTCAATCATCACCAATCTCCATTGACTGTAAGACGGCAGATCACTGGATAACCAATTAGTCAAAAAGTGATTGTGGGGCTGGGTCTACCGCCGGCCCAATAAAGAAGTAGTATATTGACCCAAACAAAGCCAAAACTGGAAGATGCGAGGGCAGGACCAAAACATATGACCCAATGAGGCGTGAGCCTGAGCACATTTAGGACAATTATGAACCAGAGTAATACCCATCCGATAGGTGCGCATGGGTGGTATATAGAAACGCAAAACTTCAGTTGAAGTTCCCAATAAAGAACATTGGAGAACACTTGGTGGAGGATGGGCTGGGGAGGGCTTCAATGGTTGGGAGGGTGTAGATGGGCTGGAGTAAGTCTTAACAGAGATTTCGGCAGTTGGAACCCAAGCACAGTACAGGGTAAAGCTTTGGATTCTTGCCCAGAAATAGCTAAGAAGAAAAAAATAAAAAAATTTAAATTGAATCTGGTTGGGCAGACTGGATGGACCATTCGGGGTCTTTATCTGCCGTCATCTATTATGTTACTATGACACCCTCCTCAGGTTTTTTAGCACTTGCTGGACTTGTTGGGCAGTCAGAGAGCACTGAAGGTCCTCTGCCCAGGATGCTGCCACGTTAGCCAAGCTAGGGCCTGGTTGACAATCACATAAGCCTACATGATGAAATTGAAGTGGTATCAGTTGTTGAGCAGAGAGACTGAAGAGTTCAGATATGGTCTCGGCAGTCCTACGTTAAATGACAAGCTGGCAAAGATTGGACATAATGTCGGACTTGGTAATATGCAAAAATATCCGCAGCAGGTAAGTCAAACGTGCGGCATAATGTCTGTCATCAGTGAACAACTGAAAAAGATATTGTAATCCTTGTGCAGCCCACTGCCTAAAAGGCGTATTTTGTAGACCAGGCAAAAAGTCACAATTGCCCTGAATCGGCAAGTATGGAGAAGCCACAAGTGACAGCTTTGAAGACCACTGGTTTAAAACACAAGCAGACTGTAAAGATTTACTTGTGTATGTAAATATTTGCAAGAGGATTTTGTGAGTGAGGGACCAGGGATCAAAATGGCATATGAAATGTAGCGTGGAGAAGTATAAAGTAGTACACATGGGAAAATCCAACCTTATGTATGCAATGCTGGGTTCCACATGAGGAGTTACCACTAAGGATCTTGGAAGCATTGAAGACAATAACTGAAATCTTCAGCTCAGTGTGGCAGCATTTAAAAAAACAAATATAACCTTTAGGAATTCAAGTATTATGCACAGTTCTGGTTATCCCTACCTTAAAAAAAAAAAAAAAAGAAAAGATTAGCAGGATTAGAAAGTAAGAGAAGGACAACAAAATGATAAAGGGAATGGAATGACTCCCTTAGGGTGAAAGACTAATCAGGTTAGGACTCTTCAGCTTGGATAAGATGCAATGGAAAGGGAAACGGTATATGAAAAGATTATACAATCATGAATGCCATAACAGTAATAAGGAATGAGTATTTACTCTTTCAGATACCAGTAGGACTGGTGTGACTGTCTATGACACCAAGTGGTAGTGTGTTGATCTAAGCAATTTTTTTTTTTTTTAAATAGTTTTTCAGTCAATGCACAATAAAGGTGTGCAATTTGTTGCCAGAGGATATGATCAAGGCCTTTGGTGTATCAGGATTTAATTAAGGTTTGGACAAGTTTCAGAATTAGTCCATTAGCAATTATTAACCAGATAGACTTGGAGACCACCACTTCTTGCACTGGGGAGTAAGCAATAGGCAATCTGTCACCAATACGATCTGCCAGGTATTCCAATTGACTGAGTTATTGTCAAAGATAGGATCCTGGGCTCCTGCACCATTGCTCTGTTTCTATGTTATGATTCTCTCAGCAGGTGACAGGAAAGCGCCCACATATGCTTCTGTCAGGTGAGAATTGTCCATTTCTGCTGCCCTGGGAGTGATATTAAGTTGAGAACATGGGGACAGGGCATCCTAACCTGGCACAGTGAAAGCTTTGGAAGCAAGGATTTACCTATGCGCTGTTGTTTGCTGAGCAGATGTTCCTGGGAAGCGGTGACCTCATGCCTCACTGAAGTGTGATAATGGCATGAGCTGCTATGATGTTTAGAGGAGCTCTCTCGAGAGGGACAGCTGTTTTCCTGGTTGATCGTTTTATGGAAACAGATGAAAGTGCTGATTCTGCACTTATGTAAATGACTAAGATTTTTATTTTTTAAGATGGCATGTGACAGACAAGCAACATAAAATTTTTCTGCGACAGGGAGAAATATGAACCATTTTCCCCTATGTGCATGCAACCCATGCGGAATAATGTGAACAGTCACCGGCTTAGTTGTTTTTGCAGTGGAACTGCAGATGACAGCCTGCATCAGAATCAGGATGAAAACATTAAAAAGTGCAAGCTCGTCAGAAACCATTCTGTTGAATTTGATGGCGTCGATGCTATTCCTTATTAGGAATTTTTACTTAGCTGAGCATTAGTTCCCGTGGAGAGGATCAAGAAGAGACACAAAGCATGAAAAATCTGTGCTCCATGCAGCCTTAAGCAGAGAGAGAAACTGGTGGCAAGACTGCATGGCCCATCGAGTCTTCCCATTTCTAATGCAGAATATCATGTGTAACCCCCTTTGACCAGGGTGCTCCCTGTAGGACTGTATTATCCAACTCCCTCTAGACCTGGATTCAAAGATTCTTCCATCAGCAGGCAGCAAAGTTGCATGGCTCAATAGGATGACCCATGATCTTTAAATAAATATTTCACACAAAAGAGTGTTATTTTAAAACAAAAATTACATTTACTGAAGATAAAAGTAGAATTCAGAGATTAAAAAAACAGATTAAAAAATGCTTATTTAGTTAGTCCATTGCACAAAAATACTATATATTATTCAGCTTGAGTAGAATTTCAAGAAAACTGGGACTTCATGAGCCTCCCAGACAAGTATCGATGCTCCAGGAACTGAGGAAAATAACTCTATGGACCACTGCTTACAGCTGGGCATTTCCTTGTATCTACTGATATCAAGTGAGAAAGCAATTATGAACTCTTTTAGTTCAAAGGAAAGACCTGTTGCCATTGGCCTGCACATGAAGCCTTCTCTCTGCAGGTCCCGCCTATGTGGGAACAGGAAGTCGCTGCAGAGATGGCTTCCAGAGCAGGCTGATGGCAGCAGGTTCACCTTGTTGCTGCTGCCACCTGCTGCCCAAAGATTCAATGCAGCAACCAGGGAGAAGGTAGGTGAGGCGGTTGAAAAAGCTGGCTAAACCCGGTCACACTCCCAAATTTTTTTTAAAAAGTCCAGACACACAGACAGTCCTCTGAAAAGAGAACATGTCCGGGTTTTCCTGGACTTATGATAAGCCTAAATGAAACCCGTGGACATCCTTTCTAAATCATATGTTCATTAGTGAGGAAATGCTTTTTTACAGAAAGGGTGGCAGATGCGTGGAACAGTCTCTCGGAAGAGGTGGTAGAAACAGAGACTGTGTCTGAATTCAAGAGGGCCTGGGATAGGCACTTGGGATCTCTCAGAGAGAGGAAGAGACAATGGTTACTGCGGATGGGCAGACTAGATGGGCCATTTGGCCTTTATCTGCCGTCATGTTTCTATGTTAGCCAGTAACAATATTAATAGCTAACATGTCACTAAAATTACAGTAGTACCCAGTTATACTACCAACTCATTACTGTCCTAATAACTGCCTTCACTCTGTCTAGACAGTTTCAATAAATTGTCTCAGTTCAAGACCCTTTTCCACACTGACCTCTTTCTGCATCCCATTACGAAGAGGGCACCACTGATTAAGAACCCCTGGTCTATGGTGAGGTCTAGTGGGCCTTACACATATGGTAGAACCCTAGTTGCTCTTTAAGCCTTTTGTTTTGCAGTCATAAGCATTGCCATACTTGGACATACCGAAGGTCCATGAAGCCCAGTATCCTGTTTCCATCAGTGACCAATCCAGGTCACAAGTACCTGGCAAGATCCCAAAAGAGTAAAACAGATTTTATGCTGCTTACACTAGAAAAAAGCAGTGGCTTTTCCCAAGTCTATCTTAATGATGGCTTATGGACTTTTAGGAAATTATCCAACCCTTTTTTAAACTCTGCTAAGCTAACTGCTTTTACCACATTCTCTGGAAACAAATTCCAGAGTTTAATTACACACTGAGCGAAGAAATATTTTCTCTGGTTTATTTTAAATTTACTACTTAGTAGCTTCATTGCATGCTCCCTAGTCCTAGTATTTTTGGGAAAGAGCAAACATGCAATTCATATCTACCCATTCCACTCTATTCATTATTTTATTGACCTCTGACATATCTCTCATCAGCCATCTCTTCCCCAAGCTGCTGGAGAGTCCTAGCCGCCTTAACCGTTTCACATATGGAAGGTCATCCCATTCCTTTGTCATTTTCATCATCCTTCTCTATACCTTTTCTAATTCTTATATCTTTTTTGAGATGCAGTTATCAGAATTGCACACATTACTTGAGGTGTTGCCCCATAGGGCGATACAAAGGCATTATAACATTCTCATTTTTGTTTTCCGTTCCTTTCTTAATGATTCCTAACATTCTATTTGCTTTCTTAGCCACTGCTGTTCACTGAGCAGAGGGTTTCAATGTATCATCAATTATAACACATAGACCCTCTTCCTGGGCAGTGACTCCCAATGTGGAACCTTGCATCACATAGTTATAGTTTGGGTTCCTCTTTCCCACATTCATCACTTTGCACTTGTTCAATAGGAAGGCAAAAATCTAAACCACTTAGCAGCACCATAATGTGATTTGTGGTATATCAAACCCCTGGAAATAAAAATAAAGTTAAAAGACTAGGACAGGCTTGTGACCTCATAGTTATCCTTCACTAGTACCCTATAGCTATACTGCTCCTAATTATTCTATCCTGTATTTGGCAAAGGAGTATATGGCTTTAAGTCCCTGCAATTTGTGCCTGGAGTACCCTAACATGTGAGTACTGAGACCTCAAGAGACTGTAAAGTTTTTCTGGACCAAATGAACCTCTGCAGGAGGAAATAAAAAATGCAGCACCTGGTTTGCTGTTAGTTTTTGCAGCGTGGAGTGTTTTTCTTTACTCTCATGACCTACACTAACAGCCACCATGAGGATTATGTAGAGCATGTAATGATTTTCTGTTCCTTGGAAATGATTTGCCAACTACTTTACATGGAAGACTGAGTGAATTAGTAACTCTCATCTTGTGACTTGTGAGGAGGGATTAAAGAGTGAGGAAGAGACTGTCCCTTAAGCTCAGGGGGTAAGAATTTCAATCTTATGAAGGTCCCTGTACCATACTGAGAGATTGTGCAATAAAGTATTCTCCTCCACTGGTCCCTCTAAGCCAGTGACCTGCAAACATTTTGGCCAGCGGCTCACTAAACCCGGTGCTCCGGCCAGAAGGCACCCGGAAGTGCGCAGATGTCGATCCGATGACATCATACGCATGCGTGACATCATCATGCTGACCTCTGTACATGCATGGAGGTCCTCCGGCTGCGACTCTGAAGCTGTCACTTTGGTGGGGGATCCTGGAGGAGGGGAGGTGCAGGAAGAGGAGGAGGGTTGTCAGCGCTGGCTGACTGCCTACAAGATGTGCCTCTCGCTGCAAGAGGTGTGTCCTACAAGCAGTCAGCCGGCACCGGCACCTCTCCTCCTTACCAGTGTCTCGTCGGGGCACAATTGGAATCTGCTGCAGCACATAATTTGCGATACACTGCTCTAAGCTGAACAGAAATCTTTCACCTAAGGTCTTGCCAATGGGGAGTGCTGTTTCACTATCACATTTTCAATAGTGAGGTACAGGCAAGCTCTGCAGGACTCCAGGGAACTTGCCTGTCCCTAGCAATTGAAAACACAGTATTGAAGCACTGCCCCCAACTGGCAGCAATACAATTGGAGGACTCCTGCTTATCTTAGAGGGGACAGTGTTCTCCTCAACAAAGCATATATTGTAGGGTTACCAGATTTCCTCTTACAAAAAAAAAGAGGATACCTGATCCCACCCCATTCCACCTCACCCCACTCCACCTCGTGTCTCTTTCTCTGAGCTCGGGGCTGAGTCTGGAACAATGGTAGGAGGGATGCCCACTCACTCCTACCAGCAGGCCTGCCTCATCAAAATGGCGGGCCTTGCCCGAACTCTAGGATGCACTAGGAAGGACCTAAGACTCTGATTGACCCAGGCACCTAAGGCCAGTTACTTATCTCTTTTCTGACTGCCAACTTTTGATGAGGGAAAATCTGTATACAGAAAGGCAGAAAAAGATGGCATGTCTTCTTACCCACTGAAAATTGTTTAAATACAGCAAGAGTTTTATGCCAGTAAAGCACTGGGATCATGACCCTAAGAGAATTGTGAAGAACAAAAGATGTTATCACATGGGACATTCATTCTGACTGATGACAAACTCAATCCAAGGAGAAAAATATGAGAACAATGTTAATCATAGAAGTGCCAATGATTACTCTGACCATTGTGTGAAGCAACAGCAGATCCTCAAATAGCAAGAAATACAGTCAGAGAACAAGAAAATGTGACAGAACCGTACAGAAATATTCCCCATCATGCTGGGCCTGAATAAAAGCAATTTCCACTCACATTTTAATAATTTGCATATAGAAATTACATGCTGGAATTCCATAAGAAGGCTATTCATGGTGCCTGGGCCAATCAGAGTCTTAGGTCCCTCTCTGTGCATCCCAGGGTGCACCGGGAAGGGGAAGACCCGCCATTTTGATGAGGCGGGTCTGCTAGTAGAAGGGAGTGGGCATCCCTCCTGCCAATGTTTCATAAAAGGTACAAGAGAGGGATGTGGGGATGTCAGGGTTGGAGGAGGGGTGGGTGGGGAATCGGTCAGTAGATAGGTGGGAGGAGGAGAAAGAGGAATCGGGGATTTCCCTGCCAGTTTAGCTAATCATGGCAGGGTAATCCCCAATCAGGTGAGCCGGAAGTTCTTCCTAAAGCCTTGGGGGACATGTTGGCTCAGCTGGTTGGGGATCCTTCTGCCATGATCAGCTGATGGCAGGCTGTGGACTATTGTCAGATCCCCTGATAAAGACAGGCGCCAGAAATGTAGGCCAGGGTTTTCCGGACTTACATTTCTGGCGCCCGTTTTTGTGTGAATTGTGCCTATGTAAGCGCGTGAGGCGTGATTCTCTAACTGGCGCTGTTGTGTGATTGACCCTTGATTGGTGGTCGCTTTTAAGGCGGCTGCCAATGTGGGTGCAGGTTATAGAATCCGGGAGTGTTTGTCTAAGTTGTAAACACTGGTAATTAGGCACTTCAAGTGTAAATGAATGCAAAGATTGCCAAGGCGTGGATGGCACATACCAATGCAGAAGAAAGCTCTATGCACAGACTCATTCAGCTCTTACTACTGGCCCCTCTCACTTCTCTTGCCACTTCCTTTAGGCTCTCCATATCTATATCTGTACCGACATTTGAAAACTGTTCATCTACTCAAATTCTTCTTGTATTACCTTACCATAATTGTATTTTACTCTAACCTTGTCATGATCCTGTTACTTGTACTTGTATCCTCACCTCTCATGTACGGTCTTCTACTTAATTCCTGTTGACCGCATCAAACTGCACTGTGTCATTGCTTATTCCAACGGTCAACCACTCTTCACAGAAAGAGTGGTTGACCGTTGGAATGAGCTTCCAGCGCAGGTGATCAAGGCCAGCAGGGGGCTGGACTTTAAGAATAAATGGGATACCTATGTGGGATCCTTACGAGGGTCGAACTGGAATATCAGTCAGTAGGTATAGACTTAAGAGGATGGGTCAGTAGGGTGGGCAGACTTGATGGGCTACAGCCCTTTTCTGCCGTCATCTTCTATGTTTCTATGTACAAATAAAATTTTATGTTGTTGTATTATGTTATGTCATGCAAA
This sequence comes from Geotrypetes seraphini, assembly GCF_902459505.1. Lineage (NCBI taxonomy): Eukaryota > Metazoa > Chordata > Amphibia > Gymnophiona > Dermophiidae > Geotrypetes > Geotrypetes seraphini. The sequence continues at coordinate 344,139,207 of NC_047086.1, read as the reverse complement.
TAAAAAGATAAGTCCTGATACAATCCCAGATGGATAAACAAAAGCAGCTTGAATTTAATTCACGGAACCACAGGAAACCAGCACAAGGGGTCAATTTTGCAGAAAGAGACAGTCCATACAGTAGTCTGACCGCTGAATTCTGGAACCGCTTGCAATGCTTATTAACAAGAGGTTGGTAAACCCAAATAAATGACATTGCTGTAGCCAAGAGGGCTCAAAACCGTAACTTGCAACACCTTCTGAAAGTCAATGTGTGGCAGCAAGGGAAACAATTTACTCAACAAGTGTAATTTAAAATATGAGTTCTTAATCACTTGCATGAATCTGAGGCCTTAATAAGGCAGAGTCTAAACAAATGCCCACATGTTGAACCTTACTTGAAATGTTAATCTTAGAACCCAAAAGCAAGATCTCTGTTGGGCATGCTGGAATGGGGTCAGATGAAATCAATAAAATCTCCATTTTAGAAATATTCAACTGCAACCAGTTGCCAGTCATCCAGTCCAGTTTGCTTGTAAAGGTCTGCTCTAGCTGAAGCATAAATCCCAAAACATTGTAACATGTGAATAAAAGTCGCAAATATAAATTAATCAATGCAGCTGATATGAGGAGCCCTGATGCACTCCAGTAGGTGATACAGAAAGCCTATCCCCTGTTTGAACTTGTTGAAAGCTACCATTGAGAAATGATTTAAACTATTGCAGGTTCCTGCAGGGCCACAAGCACGCAGCCTAGCCAGCCTAATTTGATTGTCCAGCACATCAAACGCTGCAGAAATATCCAGAAGCACTACGAGATAACTCATATGACAGTCTAATCTACAACGTATTTCATCCACAGTCCCTGTCACCATAGCTTCAGTGCTGTGAGCCCTGCGGAAACCATACTGATAAGGAACCAAAAGAGAAGCTCATGACAAATAGCTATCTAACTGCAACTAAACTGACATTTCAATAACTTTAGCTAACACTGGCAAAGAAGAGAAAGGATGAAAATTAGAAAGATCATTATATCCAACTAAGGGATCTTTCAAATAGAATATACAGTGGCAAGCTTCAAATCATCAGGTAACTCTCCTTCCTTAAGACTTTGGTTCACAATAAGGCTCATTTTCAAAAGAGAAAAACATCCAAAAATGGCATAAAGTACCCTTTGGATGTTTTGTTTGCTAAAATGCCATTTTTGAAACACATTTTCTGGACAGTTTTCTATGCTGTTAGTCTGCAGGGCATCTAAATCTCAAGGAGCAGGATTAGGGTGGACTTATGATTTGGATTTTTAAAATAATAATGGAACATTGCAGAAAACGACCAGGCAATGTTTGAGGCTAGACTTGTTTCAGTAACAAGTGCCAAAAAAGTGGCTAAACTGACCAGATGACCACTGGAGGCATGAGAGTATGGCTGCCCCATGTTCCTCCAGTGGTCACTGACCCCCCCTCCAACCCCCCATTGATGTGAATGAAACAGTATATACCAGCTTCAGATATTTGGGTCAGTCCTAGTAGAGCAGGAAGCAGATCCTTGTAGTAGCCTAGTGGTCAGTGCATGGACTATAGAGATGGGGACCTAGGCCCATAGTCTATTCCAACTAATATGCTTGTTGTGGAAAGTGTGTGTTTTCCAAAACCAACCTAAAATCTACCTGCAGGCATAAGGGCTTTTGTGGTATACAGCTGGGTATAGTAGGTTTTGGGTGAGTTTTGGAGAGCTCATCAATGTAATGTAAGGTGGTTATAGTGAGATGTGTACCTGGGACCCTTAATGTGAAGTTCACTGCAGTGCCCCCCCTAGGTGCCCCACTGCTCTGCTGGGATGTCTTGTGTGACCAGTCTGCTAAGAATGATGGCCTACTCCTGCATCCCAATGATTGGGTTTATATGTGTCTTTCATTTGGACCTTTTTTTTTGAAGGTTTAAAAAGATAAGAACATAAGAATAGCCTTACTGGGTCAGACCAAAGGTCCATCAAGCCCAGTAACCTGTTCTCACGGTGGCCAATCCAGATCACCAGCACCTGGCCAAAACTCAAAGAGTAGCAACACTGTGGACAAACTACTACTACTACTACTACTACTATCCGTTCAGTCGTGCACAATAGAGAATGACACGGTGACAAAATTCATCACCGTTCCCGTCCCCGCGGATAACCGCGGGAAACCATCTTCATGTCATTCTTTAAGGAGAGAGGGAAGAATCAGAGAATGAATGGCCACAACCACTGACCCACAAGCTTTGCTTTGAAGAATGCTGGTGTAGAAGGACTGAGGTTGAAATAGACACTAGAAAATGACATGGGATTATTTCCCGCGGTTATCCGCGGGGATGGGAACGGTGATGAATTTTGTCACCGTGTCATTCTCTAGTGCACAACCCTTGGATACTAAGTAGGCCAGTCCTTGCCATGCATCCCTATTTTCCATGGCATCTTTCAATTGCTTGATATTCATTCCCATGTCTTTCTTGATGTTATCCAGCCAACTTGCCTTTGGACTCCCCTTGCCTTTGGACTGAGCAGCACTTCCTTTTCTAGTGAATTTGCTCTCATCACGTATCCTAAATAGATCAGTTTCTGCCTGGTAATCTTGCCTTCCAGGGACAACTTTGGGTTTATATGGTCAGAAACATCTTTGTTGGTGATCCTAGCTGTCCATGGGATTCAAAGAAGTCTTCTCCAGCACCACAGCATTGAAGGCGTTGATTTTTCTTCTATCTGCTTTTGTGAATGCCCATGTCCCTCAGCCATATGTCATGATTGGGAACACAATGGCAATGATCAGTCTTTGTTTGAATGTGATTGAGACGTCCTTGCACTTCCATATTTTGTCCATGCTTACCATAGCTGTACACCCCAATTTTAATCGATGTTTGATCTCTGCTATTGAAAATCCACTGCAATCAATGAGGGACCCAAGGAAAACGAAGCTGTCAACCACTTCCATTTCTTCATTGAGGACAAACACATCTAAGAAATGGCCATTTTTAGAAAAAAATAAAGACTTTTTCTAGTTTGAAAATAGTCATTTTCTCTACTGGATTTTTGGACGTTTTCCCCAAAATGTCTAAAATCAGATGTAGACATCACATTTTAAATGCCCCCTCAATGTTAGTTGAGAAAAGGTACAGTCACCTTATCCATTTCACCTAGTAACAAGTGATTATATATATATCACAATCTTCTCTGTGATCGCTCCCACACTGTGGAATACATTACCTCTGACCTTGAAATAAGAAAAGAATCTCAATAATTTTAAATCTAATCTTAAAGCATTTCTTTTCAGAGATGCTTTTGAGATTTGTACTTAATTTTTTAATTCAATCTCAGACATCAGGCCTTACATTAATGATTCCTTTTGTTTTTTACTTTCCCTTTCTTTTATTTTATGCAATGTATCCTCCCCATTTGCCCATCTGTATTATGTTGTGTCTGTTTGGTAATTGTGAATTTGTTCCCTTTATTTTATTTTTTAAATCTTTTTAAAACTTTGTATTAATTGGCAACTGCTTTGACTATAAAAGCAGTATATCAAGATTTAAATAAACTTACGGATGGTAATAGGGGGGAAGGGTGGTATTTTTGTGGTTTGATAAATAAGTTTGAATGGTTATATATGTGTATTTTCTGTTTTAAAATATGTATAATATATTTTTGAAACTATGTAAATTTTATATTAATTTTAATGATAAAATTTACATTGGGTGGGGGAGGGTATCAATATGTATGAATAGTGTAAAATTTAAGTGATGTCTACAGTGTAAAATGTTTAATTCATTCTGTTTTCACTTATTGAATGTGTTTTAAAATGAATAAAGAATAAAAAAAAAAAAAGATTTAAATAAACTTGAAACTTAATACTAATGAGTACATTGTAGTACATTTGAATAGGATTCGGTAGCTGCTACTGCAAATGGTAGAAGTGACACCGAACCTCTTTGTGAATTACAAATTTAATAACATGTACCCTAGACTGGCTACAGCCAGTCTAAATCAGACGTTGCTAGCACAATAAGCTTTGTTCATTGGCAACTAGAAACAGAAACTTGATGGCAGATAAAGGCCAAATGGCCCATCCACAGCATCCACTATCTCCTCCCTAAGAGATCCCACATGCCTATCCCTCGCTTTCTTGAATTCAGACATAGGGCTCCTTTTATGAAGCCGCGTTAGCACGCGTGACTTTTAATCACGCGCTAACCCCCGCGCTAGCCAAAAAACTACCACCTGCTCAAGAGGAGGTGGTAGCGTCTAGCGCGGCCGGCGGTTTAGCGCACGCTATTATGCACGTTAAACCGCTAACGCGCCTTCGTAAAAGGAGTGCGCTAAACTGCTGGCTGCGCTGGCCGCTACCGCCTCTTGAGCAGGCAGTAGTTTTCCGGCTAGCGCGGGGGTTAGCGCATGATTTAAAGTCGCATGCGCTAAAGCCGCTAATACAACTTCGTAAAAGGAGCCCTTAGTCTCCATCACCTCAACTGGGAGACTGTTCCACAAATCTACCATCCTTTCGGTAAAAAAAAAAAAAAAGTATTTCCTTAGATAACATTTTAACTTCATCCCATGCCCTCTCACTCTGGAGTTTCCTTTCAACTGAATGAGACTTGCTTCATACGTATTTATGCCACATATGTATTTTAAATGTCTCTATAATATCTCCCCTCTCCTGCCTTTCCTCCAAAGTATACAGATTGAGATCTTTGAGTCTGTCCCCATACGCCTTATGACGTAGACCACCAACCAGTTTGGTGGCCTTCCTCTGGACTGACTCCATCCTGTTTCTGTCTTTTTGAGGGCTGTGGTCCCCAGAATTGTACACAATGTTCTAAATGAGGTCTCACCAGAGTCTTATACAGGAGTATCAATATCTCCTTTTTCCTACTGGCCACCTCTACCTGTGTACCATAGCATCCTTCTAGCTTTCCTTCTAGTCTTTTCAACCTATTTGGCGACCTTAAGATCATCACATACTATCACACCCAAGTCCTGCTCCTCTTTCATGCACAAAAGTTCTTCACCCTCTAAACTGCTAAACTGTATTGGTGCCTTGGGTTTTTGTAGTCTAAGTGCAAGACCTTGCATTTCGAAGCATTAATTCTTAGCTGCCACATTTCTGACCATTCCTCAAGCTTCACTAGGTCCTTCATAAGAATAAAAGAATTGCCATACTGGGACAGACTGAAGGTCCATCAAGCCCAGTATCCTGTTTCCAGCACCTAACTAGATCCCAAGTAGCAAAACAGATTTTATGCTGCTTATCCTAAGAATAAGCAATGAATTTTCCCCAAGCCATCTCAATAATGATGCTATCCACACCGTCAGATTTTCGTTTCACCTGAATGTATCAAAATGTTTTTTTCAGAGGGCTACTGTGAGCAGCACAAAATATGTCAGGTAGAAAGCCCTCTTTCTCTCAAAGAATTCCCCTTAGCCAGAAAGAATAAATCAGCCTTTCAAAATCACTTTGACTTCTGTGTCTCAAACATTTCTTCCTTTAGGGCAGGGGTCTCAAACTCCCTCTTTGAGGGCCGCAATCCAGTCGGGTTTTCAGGATTTCCCCAGTGAATATGCATTGAAAGCAGTGCATGCACATAGATCTCCTGCATATTCATTGGGGAAATCCTGAAAACCCGATTGGATGGCGGCCCTCAAGGAGGGACTTTGAGACCCCCTGCTTTAGGGTGTTTCACTGAGGTACAGAATTTCTACTAGCATGTAGTTTCAGTGCAGGGATTTTTGTAATAGTCCTGTTCTGTATTCACAGTGGGAGGTGTGTTGGGCTTTTAGGGCTTGCCTTTTAATATATCAGGTTTCTGTTTGGGGGGGGGGTCCTGGGAGATTAAGCATTTCCCATATAACAAAGTTTAAGGATATATAGTATGCTAAATTATGGTAAATTTGCCATTATATCAGATGGGGTATAAGAATATTTAGCAGGATATGATGGGTATCGATATGCTTGTCCTTTATAGCAGAGTTATATCTGATGAAGTATGGGATTCTGCTTCATGAGACAGCTTTGAAGGTAACTGAATTGTTTCCATATGTACAGTTTATTTATAGTTTGGCATTGGTAAATGTTTGAAATAATTAGTTTCACCCACGATACATAACATTGACATCTCTTACATATTACTAAGAAATTCGTTGTCAAGTTGCATGGTTCAGGCTTGTATGATTGTACACACCTGCGTTAACTTTAGGCTCCTTTCCCCCCAAAACAAGAAAATCAGTTCTGGCTATACACTGGCTTGGGGAGAAGACTGTGAAACATGGTTTTTGCATGCTATAAGAAGTTTGTCAACCAGTTGAAAAAGTTTGGTGCTTTGTAATTGCCACGAAAATTCTCAACGACATCCTTGAATGCTTTCCAGGCAATTTTCTCTGGCCCAGCTAACAGATCTTCCAATTTCTCATCATTGATGGCATGTCTGATCTGTGGACTGACAAAAATGCCTTCCTTAATCTTGGAGTCAGTTATTCATTGTATTAGCTTGAAAGTACAGTCAAACCTCGATTTGCAAGTAACACGCTTTGCGAATGTTTTGCAAGACAAGCAAAACACTCTCGCAATTCTTGCCTCGCAAACCAAGCGTTAACTCGATATGCGAGCCCCCATCCCCAAGAACCGGGGGTGGGCGAAGCCGATTCCTGAGGGTGGGGTGGATATGCGTCAGTGGGCTCGGGGGTGGTGGGAGTGCGGAGGTCTATTTGGGATTTGGTGGGATGGAAGCGCGCCAGTGTCCTCGGGGGGGTAGTGGGTCTTTTGGGGATGTGGAATGAATCATCCACATTTCCATTCATTCCTATGGGGACAGTTGCTTTGATATACGAGCACTTTGGTTTACGAGCATGCTTCTGGAACAAATTATGCTCGCAAACTAAGGTTCCACTGTATAGCAATAAATTGTAAAAATTGGTTCATTGTATATCCACCTTCAAGCACACCAACTTACTTACCGCTGAATCTCCTAGCCTCCTCCCACTTTTTGCCAAATTCCATGCTGTCAAAGGCTGTGCTTCTAAATGGTACAAATGGCTCCAAGCGGAATTGCACTCCCAGCCTGTCGGTACTGAACACACATGGGAGTTCGATCTACAGATATCACCGCTCCAAGACTCCTGGAAATGTGTGTGGGCCACTGCCACACGTTCTTCCTGTTCCTCTTCACTGAAACAATCCATATACTTTGTACTACACAGGGCCATCTGGACCCCCCACAAGCTGTCACACTTTAAATCTGCGGAAACAGGCCTCTGCTGGTCATGTATGAAAGAAAAGGGTACTTTCTTGCATCAATTGTTTTATTGTTCCCTGATCAATCCTTTCTGGCTTTCCATCTGGGGGAAAATTTGTGAGATCTTTACTATTAATATACCTCTTACCCCTGCTATTATACTCCTTGGTACACACACTTTGGACTTTGACTTACCTGAGAGAGACACTAAACTCTTTATCTTGTTACTACATTTGGCCATAAAACTGGTGTTACAAAACTGGAAAAATCTATCGACGGTAAATTTTTCTATGTGGTGGAACGTTGTTTGTGTCACAGCAAAATATGAAAGAGCAGCTGCCTATAAGAATAAGACTCTTCACTCTTTTGATCGGACCTGGCGATTATTGTTGGATATCTCTCTTTCTCCATATATTGAGCAGTAATGATGACTATTTGTATATCACTGGGTTATTCATCATATGATAGAGTATTGATTATACTTTATTTCTTTTGATATTCCTGCTTATTGCTGTGCTTGTCATTTGTTGGATTATGCTTCCCATTGCATTTCTGTATTTCCTTCATTGTTGTTCCTTATTTGTACTTTCATGAAAATTTAAATAAAACTTATTGAACTTAAAAAAAAAAAAAACAGTACACGATACATAATTTTAAACATGATTTTTGTGATCAACAGCCAAAAATCTGTAAATTACACCCCAAAGTGTTGAAGAAGCAAAAACTTTGTTGTCCAACAATTTCAGTGCAGCAGAGAACACTCTTTTCTCATTAAGTAAAATAAAGCTGAGGCTGACATCCTGCCGTGAAGCTCCTTCTGGGACTTGACGAAGCTGGGCCGATTTCATTTTCTCTGTTACGGCTGTCACAATGATGGAGCTGTTTGTTTCACCTCCTCCCCTTCTCTGCTGAAGTATTATTACCTCAGTGGAGCACTTTTATAGTTTGGTTTCTCTCCCCCCCCCCACCCACCTCTCTCTCTGTCTCACACATTGATATTGAAGTTTAAAATTATTGCTATTACTTATGCTGGCATTAAAAATTCCATGAATTGAACATGGAATGTTAAGATCCTGATTTTGTTGCATTGTAACGGTGCAGGCGTTTTGCACAATCCAAAGGAAGGGAGACGGCTCAACACATGTCCTGCTTAATAAATAGTGGCCAGCTTGGCTCAGCGATGGTAGCACTGCCATTGGGCATAGAATGCTTCAGTTCTAGCATAGGAGTCAACTTTTAAAAATGATTGGGGGTGCTCAAGTAGGCACAAAGGAAATTAAAGCATGGTGGGCTGTGAACCCAACTGGCCAAGCTGCCCTTAAATGAAAAGCAAAGTAGGGGGCACATATACAGGCTTGAACGTCTGTAGATGGGCTGGGAATACGCTGGTAAACTCTGGGGATGAGTTGGGGTTGGGGAGGAAGCAAAACTGGTGGGACTTGCAGTGCTATCCTTAACATTTTGGGCTCCTTTTACTAAGGTGCACTACTAAGGCACGCAGGATTTTAGCGCGCGCTACGCTTCTAGAAATAACGCCAGCTCAATGCTGGCATTAAGGTCTAGCGTGTGTGGCAATTTAGCGCGTGCTATTCCGCGCGTTAAGGCCCTAACGCAACTTTGTAAAAGGAGCCCTTTGTCTGTTTTTTAATCTTGTACCCCTTTTTAACTTTGTTAACCACCTTGATTTGACTACAATGGTTAAGAAATGTGGTATATCAAATAAATTAACTGTAACTGTATTTCTGTTACCCACAAGTCCTACCTGTACATATGATTCACATTCATACTCTGCCTTCATACCTTGGCCCTCTACACACCTCATATTCTGACTTGAGTGCCTTCTGCACAAAAAAGGAAAGTGGCAGCTCATTTCTTGGTAATAGCTTTGGCAAAATGCCATTTTTTAAAAAGTTTGGACAAGTTTCTGGAGGAAAAGTTGATAGCCTGCTGTTGAGACAGACATGGAAGAAGCCACTGCTTGCCCTGAATCGGTGGCATGGAATGCTGCTACTATTAGGGTTTTTGTGACTTGGATTGGCCTCCGTGAAGATGGGATACTGGGTTAGATGGACCATTGATCTGACACAGTAAGGCTATTCTTATGTTCTTTCTTAGCGGTGACTCCAGCACAGCATCCCTTTTACTTTCTCCTTTTACCAAACATTCCCTTTCTTTTTCCTCCATTCAATGCCCAGCACCATTTCCTGCCCCTCCCCCACCATCACCACTCCCTTCTTTCCCAGGCCCACATGATATGGAAGGAAATGGGGGTGGCATACTAGCACAGCAGTAACCCCTCAGTCCTGGTGCCCTGCACAGCCACTCAGGTCACACACCACAAAAGCTAGCCTATAGCAGAGCTGTGTTGAGAGTGAGATTGGCAAGCCAGGAAATAGTAACTGAGCCAAGAGGAAAACCAGCCCAAGAAACATATACAGTTCGGGGGTCAGTGAACCCTTTACCCGCTTCCAAACTCCACCCATCTCTCCCTGCTGCTGCTATTTGTTTGGGATGATTCCGCATAATGAGCCCACTTAGTCAAACACGTTTCCCATAACAAGGAGAAAAAGGGGAAATGTTATTTTAAGAACATAAGAATAGCCTTACTGGGTCAGAACAATGGTCCATCAAACCCAGTAGCCCTTTTTCACAGTGGCCAACCCAGGTCCCTAGTCCATGGCCAAAACCCAAGGAGTAGCAACATTCTGTGCTACTGATCTAGGACAAGCAGTGATGCATGTCGGTAACAAAAATCTTATACACGAATACAGGATGTCCGGTGTGGTACTAGACGCCCCCAGGAAAGAGACTTGGGAGTACTTGTAGACAAGTCAATGAAGCCGTCTGCGCAATGTGGGGCGGCAGCAAAAAGGGCGAACAAAATGCTGGGAGTGATTACGAGGGGGATCACAAACAGATTGGAGAAGGCTATCATGCTGGAATACTGCTGTATTACTATTTAAAAAGGCTTACCAAAGACCTTCAGTCACTTTCCACACTGGACAGAATGCCAGGAAATCAAAATAGTATACAAATTAAGTTTTATTACATATATACAATATTTCTAGCCATAATCATTGATTAAGTACAGAGTTTGAATTAATACATTACCGGTTATTACATCATCACTCTGTCGGGGGACCACGAACGAGAGGCTTAATCAAAATGTCATCACACAGCGTATCAGCAGTGGAAATGTCCCTCTTTTTCTTTCTGAGAAGGCAATATTTATATACATCCCCTCCTTGTAACTGAATGCCGGAGGGGGGGGGGAAATGTTTACCAATCAGTATGTGTTAGAAACTCCTAGCCTGCTTCGTGAGCTAATTTCCCATCCCCTTCCTTGTGGAGGATGTTTACCAATCAGTATGTGTTAGAAATTCCTAGTCTGCCTCATGAGCTAATTTCCCATCCCCTTCCTTGTGGATTGTGCTAACTGAATGCATGTGTTATGTGTTAGAAACTCCTAGCCTGCCTGAGCTGACAATGACCTGCTCTCATAATTATCCGTAGGTGCTGAAAACTCCTGGCCTTGTTAGTTCTCATAGTACTTGTGTTTCCCTGTAACAGCTATCATGGATCCTAGGCAGTGTCATTCAATATTAATAATTCTTTCATACCATACGTTTCACATTCGTGTCACAACTGCATTCAACACTTGTCGCCGTACATGAAAAAGGACATAGTACTACTCGAAAGGGTCCAGAGAAGAGTAACAAAATGGTTAAGAGGCTGGAGGAGTTGCCGTACAGCGAGAGGCTGGAGAAACTGGGCCTATTCTCCCTTGAAAAGAGGAGACTTAAAGGGGAAATGATCGAAACATTCAAGATAATGAAGGGAATAGACTTAGTAGAGAAAGCGAGATTGTTCACCCTTTCCAAGGTGGAGAAAACAAGAGGGCACTCACTAAAATTAAAAGGGGATAGATTCCGTACAAACGTAAGGAAGTTCTTCTTCACCCAGAGTGGTAGAAATCTAGAACGCTCTTCCAGAGGCGGTTATAGGGGAAAGCACCCTCCAGGGATTCAAGACAAGGTTAGACAAGTTCCTGCTGAACCAGAACGTACGCAGGTAAGGCTAGACTCAAATAGGGCACTGGTGTTTGACCTAAGGGCTGCCATGTAAGCGGACTGCTGGGCATGATGGACCACTGGTCTGACCCAGCAGCGGTAATTCTTATGTTCTTATGTTCCCCCATGTCTCTCAATAACAGACTATGGATTTTTCCTCCAGGAACTTGTCCAAACCTTTCTTAAAACCAGCTACGCTATTTGCTCTTACCACAACTTCTGGGCCGTGCATTCCAGACTTAATTATTCTCTGAATGAAAAAATATTTCCCTGCAACTTCATCGAGTGTCCCCTAGTCTTTGTAATTTTTGAGGGAGTAAAACATCAATCCACTTGTACCTGTTCTACTCCATTCAGAATTTTATAGACTTCAATCATATCTCCCCTCAGCTGTCTCTTTTCCAAGCTGAAGAGCCCTAACCTTTTTAGTCTTTCCTCATACGAGAGGAGTTCCATCCCCTTTATCATCTTGATCGCTCCTCTTTGAACCTTCACTAGTGCCGCTATACCTTTCATAAGATAAGGAGTCCAGAATTGAATGCAATACTCCAGATAAGGTCGCACCATGGAGCAATACAGGGGCATTATAACATTCTTAGTCTTGTTAACCATCCCTTTTTAATAATTCCTAGTATCCTGTTTGCTGCTTTTGGCTGCCGCCGCACATTGGGTGGAAGATTTCATTGTATTGTCTATGATGACATCCAGATCCTTTTCTTGGGCGTTAACGCCCAAGCTGATCTCTTGTAGTTTATGAAGGCTAATCTCTTTTTCCTTATATTTTCAGCTACTACTTTGAGAACCAAAGTGGCCTTCTTTTCCTCTTACTTTTATTTACTTTCCTTACAAAAAGGTTTGATGCCCTTACGATTTTTCCTTTCAGTTTTGCCCACTGCTTTCCTATTTTCTCCAGATGTTCCCATTCCAGACAACCATTCCTTGAATGGGATACCTGATTGGAATAATTTCCCCAGCCAAGGGCCATACAGTAGTCTCATGCCAGCTAGGCATGGTTGTCCTGGGTGCATGGTGCCATGTTATAGGCTGTTCTGTGCACCTGTGGACATTTTTTCACTAAAAATCAAAGACCAAATTTTTCAGGAACCAGGGAAAGATTAAACCCCATAGTCAGAGGCTATATCTATGCTAATTAATGCTAGCACCTAGCTCCCTTTAAAGACACCTCAAAGATTAGAAAACCGCTCTCTTAATCACTCCTCTAAATAATGTAGCAGGATAGTTCTCTCAGGGACTTCTAAAGACTGCTTTCCTCAAACCAAAACATCCACCTGATTTTGTGATAAATTATAAATGCTTTGTTTCTGGCTGCCTATCAGATTATTTATATTCTGTCTAGGTTTTATTCTCTCCCCTCTACCCCTCCTCCAAATGGAACTGTATGATTAAATTTTAAACTACCTTACCAAATCATGCCGGTGCATTTCCTCAGTACAATTCCACCCCAAATAAGATTTGAGTTAAAGAGTTAGGCTGCAATGCCCGAACACTCTGTAACATCCATTTTCAGTGTTATCCCTGGACCCTGCAAAGATGCTTGATTGCACTACTTATTTGGGGGGCAAGATGAACTGTAGTTGTTGCTCTTTAAAGGGACACTTTATTAATGTGTATAAGTGTTTTTCTTGGTAACAATGTACAATTTCAATTAGAGATTTTTTAGGAAGGCAGGTGTGTACAGTGGCATAGTAAAGGGGAGGGCAGTCCGCCCCAGGCTAAAGGCATGGCACCCCTTCTCCTCTCCTCGCTCCTTTCCTTGTTGCACGCTCGTCACCTTGCTTTCCCCCATACCTTTTTTACTTCCCCAGCGTGAGTTTGCTGCCCGCATTTGCATCAATGCTCTCTCTGACATCACTTCCAGGACCCGCGCCTAGGAAGTGACTTGGATCAGATATACTACCAGATCGACAATCTTAAAAGCGACAAATCCCCTGGACCTGATGGAATTCACCCGAGAGTCTTAAAAGAACTGAAGGTTGAAATCGGAGAGCTTTTGCAAAAACTTGCCAACCTGTTAATCAGAACTGGACAGATACCGGACAACTGGAAGATAGCGAACGTCACGCCAATTTTCAAAAAAGGATCAAGAGGAGAACCGGGCAACTACAGACCTGTGAGTCTTATGTCTGTCCCTGGAAAGATGGTTGAAACACTGATTAAAGATAGCATAGTCTGGCACTTGGATATACAAGACCTGATGAGAGCCAGTCAACATGGCTTCAGGAAAGGGAAATCATGTTTGACGAATTTACTTCAATTTTTTGAGATCGTGATAGTGGAGAACCGGTGGACATAATATACCTGGACTTCCAGGAAGCATTAGACAAGGTTCCACATGAAAGACTTCTCAGGAAACTACAAAGCCATAGAATAGAGGGAGATATACTAAGATGGATAGGCAAATGGCTGGAGAACAGAAAGCGAGAAACAGAGACTGGGCATAAATGGGAAGTTCTCAGACTGGGAGAAAGTGACTAGCGATGTACCCCAGGGTTTGGTACTTGGGCCCATCTTATTTAATATTTTCATCAATGACCTAGAAGAAGGAACATCCAGCGAGATCATCAACTTTGCAGACGACACAAAGCTATGCCGGGCAATCAGATCGCAGAAGGATAGCGAGGAACTCCAGAGTGACTTGTGTCAGTTAGAGAAATGGGCGGAGAAATGGCAGATGAAATTTAATGTGGAAAAGTGCAAAGTAATGCATTTAGGCAGAAAGAACAATGAACACGAGTATAGAATGTCAGGTGCGGCAGCGGCAAAGAAAGCAAACAGAATGTTAGGCATGATAAAGAAAGGAATCACGAGTAGATCGGAGAAAGTTATAATGCCGCTTTATAGAGCAATGGTCAGACCCCACTTGGAATACTGCGTCCAACATTGGTCTCCCAACCTAAAGAAGGATATAAAACTGCTGGAGAGGGTGCAGAGACAAGCAACGAAGCTAATAAAAGGTATGGAGAACTTGGAATACAAGGAACGACTTAAGAGACTGGGATTGTTCTCCTTGAAAAAAGGAGACTGCAAAGGGATATGATCGAGATTTTCAAAATATTGAAAGGAATCGACAAAATACAGCAGGAAAAAAAATTATTTGCAATATCCAATGTGACATGGAAAAGAGGACATGGACTGAAGCTAAGGGGGGACAAGTCCAGGACAAATATCAGGAAGTTCTGCTTCACGCAATGAGTGGTGGCCACCTGGAATGCCCTCCCAGAGGAAGTATTGCGGAATCCATCGTTCTAGGATTTAAAAGCAAACTAGATGCACATCTCCTTACGAGAGGCATAGAGGGATATGGGTGACTAAAATTACGCCAGATGTACACCTGGCTGGGCCTCCGCGTTTGCGGATCGCCGGACTTGATGGACCGAAGGTCTGATCCGGAGATGGCAGTACTTATGTTCTTATGTTCAAAGGGTGAGCCAACACCGACATGGGCATGCTGCTCGTGCCAGGGAAGTACAGGGGAAGGGAAGTGGGCGTGCGCGTGGCGAAGTGGGTATGTAGAAATTAAGGGCTTGATAGTCAGCTTCCCTGGCTACCCCATACAGTGATGGTATAGTATTCCATTTTCTTTGTGTATTCAGTGGTGTCATGAGTCAGCTGTTTAAATTGCATTACTGAATTTATTTATCAGTGGCAAATGCACCACTTATATACTTACAAGGGGGTGCAAAAAAGTTCTCAGCCCAACCAACTTCCTAAATTCTGAGCATTATTTTGGCACTGCAGCTGAAAAGAGTGTTATTTTATTTTGTATCATGATAATTTGCAGAATCGTAATGCTATGTTTTGACATTGTTTCAGATCATTGATTGAACCATGTCAACGAAAAGTGTGGAATTTTCCAAGTGTGGAACTCCGAGCCTTCCTGAAGCTCCTATTCCTGTAGAAGAAAACTCCAGAGGAAATCCATGAATGTATGATGCAAACATGAGTGACAAATGCCCATCATACTTCACAGTGAAGAAGTTGTGTGCAAACTTTCAGTGTAGAGATTTTGAGGTCGAAGATGCAGCAAGGTCTGGGAGACCTCAAATGGTGTCAACTTCTGAAATTGTTGACCATGTCCATGACCTGATTTTGGCAGATTGGCAAATATCATCTAAAACAATTGCTGAGACACTACAGATATCCAAAGGACGTGTTGGGTGTATAATCCACGAACAGCAGGGTATTCAGATGCAGTCAGCCAAGACAAATGGACACTTCCAAGACACAGCCAAAACAAATGGACACTTCTAAGTTGATTTTGCAGCATTTTGGGCAAGCTGGTGTCAACATTTTGCAACAACCTGTTGATAAAACATGGCTACACCACTATGATCCTGAGACAAAACAACAGTCCAGTCAGCAGGAAAGGTCACAGCCGCATTGCTTTGGGATCAGGAAGGTGTTGTAATGATTGACTATTTTCCAAGGAGCCAAACAGTTAATGCAGAATACTACTGTAACTTGCTGAGTGGATTAAATGAGGCATTAAAAGAAAAAAGGAGAGGGAAGCTGCAGAAAGGAGTTCTCTTTTTGCAAGTCAACGCACCTACTCACAAGGCTGGCAAAACGATGGATGTTTTGACGCAGTTGGAGTTTCATTGCATAGTATACCCTACTCACCAGATGTTGCTCCATCTGATTATTTTCTGTTTCCAAACCTTAAAAAGTATTGGAAAGGGTGACAATTTTGAATGATTTGGAGGTGATTTCAGCAGCGGAGCAGTATGTCAGAGTATTTTTTTGGAAGGTTTATAGAAACGTCAGACACAATGTGTCAAGCAGTGGCGTAGCGAGGGTGAGATGCACCCAGGGTAGTGGTGCCCCCTCCCTCTTTTCTGCGCCCCCCACATTGCTTTCCTGCCCCCCCCTGCTGTGCACGTGTACCACTTCCCTTCCCCCGAACCTCTAATGTTCCTTGTGAAGGCAGCAACCCCTTCAGCACTCAGGATTTTGTAGACTTCAATCATATTTCCCCTCAGCTGTCTCTTTTCCAAGCTAAAGAGCCCTGACCTCTTTAGTCTTTCCTCATATGAGAGGAGTTCCATCCCCTTTATCATCTTGGTGCTTCTTTGAACCTTTCCTACTTGCGCTATATCTTTTTTGAGATAAGGTGACCAGAAATGAATGCAATACTCAAGGTGAGGTTGAACTATGGAGCAATACAGAAGCATTATAATACTCTTAGTCTTGTTTAACATCCCTTTTCTAATAATTCCTAGCATCCTGTTTGCTTTTTGGCCGCCACAACTGTATATTGGGCAGAAGGTTTCAGCGTCTTGTCTACAATGACACCCAGATCTTTTTCTTGGGCGTTGGTAGCATCTGGTAACTATGATTCAGGTTACATATTCTTCTCAATGTGCATCACTGTGCATTTGTCCATCAGCAAACAGGCCTTTGATGTCATAGCAACAGGGGAGGCTTTCATGCACACTCTGTGGACTCCTCCCACTGCCTCCTGTACTTATCTCTACAGTTTATCAGGCTGAAAAAAACCTCAGATTCTTTCCAAAAGAGTCAATAGCAGCTCTCTGCTCTTGGCAGTGGGAGGAGTCCACACAGTGTGCATGATAGCCTCACTGTTGCTATGACATCAGAGGCCTCTTTGCTGAATTTCTGCACTTAGGCAGATTCAGTGAACACAGAGACAGATTTAGGGAACACAGGAATCTGCCTCACTGCACTTTAAAAGATGCAATTAACACGGGCACAATCTGCTTACATCTTTAGAGCAGTATTTCTCAACTCGGTCCTGGAGTACCCCCCTTGCCAGTCAGGTTTTCAGGATATCCACATTGAATTTGCATAAACTTGATTTGCATACTGCCTCCATTATATGCAAATGTCTTTCATGCATATTCATTGTGGATATCTTGAAAACCTGACTGGCAAGGGGGTACTCCAGGATCGAGTTGAGAAATACTGGTTTAGAGTAGTCATTCCAACAATTTCTCTACATCAGGATGAGTTATTGGAGGTAGGACAGACTTCTAAAGTTCAGGGTGTTATTTTAAAATCCTCACTATTCATAGTGCCCCAGAAAAATGTTCCTAAAAGAAGAGCTATTTTTTCAATTGAAACAACTTAGATCTATACAACCTTATTTTTATGAACTGTACCAGATTGATTATTGTAATGCTGTTTATTCTAGAATTTCTATGAAGCAGTGCAAAAATTTCAACCTTTGCTGCTAGATTGATTTTTAGATCTAAGAAGTAAAAGAGGGGTGGCCCTCTTTTAAAACAACTTCACTAGCTCCCAGGTCATGCACATATATCATTTAAGGTGGCTTACTATGTGTTCAAATCAGGTCGCTTAGTACCCGGCCAAAACCCAAGGAGTAGCAATATTCCATGCTTCCGATCCAGGGCAAGCAGTGGCTTCCCCTATGTCTTTCTCAATAACAGACTATGGACTTTTCCTCCAAGAAATTGTCCAAACATTTCTTAAAACCAGCTACGCTATCCGCTCTTACAACAACCTCTGGCAATGCGTTTCTTCCTATTGGTTTTAAAAGTATTTCCCTGTAACTTCGTCGAGTGTCCCCTAGTCTTTGTAATTTTTGACGGAGTGAAAAATCAATCCACTTGTACCCGTTCTACTCCACTTAGGATTTTGTAGACTTCAATCATATCTCCCCTCAGCCATCTCTTATCCAAGCTGAAGAGCCCTAACCTTTTTAGTCTTTCCTCATACGAGAGAAGTTCCATCCCCTGTACAGGTCATTGGTAAGGCCCCACTTGGAGTATTGTGTTCAGTTTTGTATCTGGCGAAGGACGTAAGAAGACTTGAGGAGGTCCAGAGGAGGGCGACGAAAATGATAGGAGGCTTGCGCCAGAAGACGTATGAGGAGAGACTGGAAGCCCTGAATATGTATACCCTAGAGGAAAGGAGAGACAGGGGAGATATGATTCAGACATTCAAATACTTGAAGGGTATTAATGTAGAACAAAATCTTTTCCAGAGAAAGGAAAATGGTAAAACCAGAGGACATAATTTGAGGTTGAGGGGTGGTAGATTCAGGGGCAATGTTAGGAAATTCTACTTTACGGAGAGGGTAGTGGATGCCTGGAATGCGCTCCCGAGAGAGGTGGTGGAGAGTAAAATTGTGACTGAGTTCAAAGAAGCATGGGATGAACACAGAGGATTTAGAATCAGAAAATAATATTAAATATTGAATTATGGCCAGTACTGGGCAGACTTGCACGGTCTGTGTCTGTATATGGCCGTTTGGTGGAGGATGGGCTGGGGAGGGCTTCAATGGCTGGGAGGGTGTAAATGGGCTGGAGTAAGTCTTAACAGAGATTTCGGCAGTTGGAACCCAAGCACAGTACCGGGTAAAGATTTGGATTCTTTCCCAGAAATAGCTAAGAAGAAAAAATTAAAAAATTTAAATTGAATCAGGTTGGGCAGACTGGATGGACCATTCGGACCATTTATCTGCCGTCATCTACTATGTTACTATTTTTATCATCTTGGTTGCTCTTCTTTGAACCAAAACTTGTATCCACACTCTCATCACCTCATACTTAGACTAATGCAACTTGTTGAACCTTTTCTAAGTCAGTCAAACCATTTATCTCTACAAAAGATCTTAAAATCTTACTCATATCACTTGTCACCTCTTGCTCGATTGTTGCACTGCTTTATATAGGACTGAGTTCTATAAATGGTGCCTTAAAAATTCAGTACTGAAAAAAAAAAAAAAAAATCAGCGGTATTCTATAGAAAGATGCTTAAAGTTTAGCACTATTTATAGAATAGTGCTTAGCTCAGGGAACCTCACCTAACTATAGGCGCAACCATTTACACCAACTAAAACGTGGTATAAATCACAGTTCTTCAACCGCCGGTCCGCAGACCGGTGTCGGTCCGCAGAAAATTTCTGCCGGTCCGCACAGGGCCGGCGAGATCAAGTCGGCAGTTAAATTTCCTGCCGACTGCGGTTCCTGCTGACTAATGTTCCTCCCAGCCTCAGGCGATTAAGACAGGCTGCCGACGTCGGGGCTTTCCCTCTCTGAGTCTCGCTTGTTCGGAAACAGGAAGTTGAAACAAAATAGGCGGGACTCAGAGAGTGAAGGTCCCGACATCAGCAGCCTGTCTTGATCGCCGCCCCTGCCGAGTTGCTGAAGAGGGCCGCGGAGAGAGCTGCAGATTCAGGTGCAGGTGGAGGGAGATGGTCAGCGTGTGCGAGCAAGATCCTGGGGAGTCTTCACAGTGGCTGTCTCCCCTCCCACCAGCTGTGCTATTTGCCAGGGCAGTGATTTACCGGCAACTTCCTGCAGGCAAGTACTGAGAGCTGCTGGAAGGGGAGACAGCCACTGTAGGAGGCAGGGAAGCTGCTGGATAAAGGGAGAGCTGTTACTGGACTTGGAAAGAGTTAGAAGGAGAGATGCTGCTGGGAGGGGAGGAGGGAAAGGGATGGGAAGAGAAGAGAGTTAATGTTGGATAGAGGGAGGAGGGAAGGGAGAAGAAGGACAGATGCTGCTGGGAGGGGAGGAGGGAAAGGGATGGGAAGAGTTAATGTTGGATAGAGGGAGGAGGGAAGGGAGAAGAAGGAGAGATGCTGCTGGAAGGGGAGGAGGGAAAGGGATGGGAAGAGAGTTAATGTTGGATAGAGGGAGGAGGGAAGGGAGAAAGAAAAAAGGAAGGAAACAGCTGGCAGGGAGATTACAGGAGGGGAAGGGGTCAGGGTGGAATGGAGAGATCAGATGAGGGAAAGGGGAGAGAGAGGAATGAGAAAGTAGAGAGACATTGATGCTGGAAAGGGGGTCAGCAGAGAAATGAGAGAGGGATAAAGATGCTAGATCTGGTGTAGGAGAGATAAAAATGAAGAAGGCAGTGAAGCTGGAATGAATGATGTAAAAAGGAGAGGAGGAACAGGCTGGATGGACAGGGAAGAGGGGCATAGAAATAAGTCAGATACATATGGAAGAGAGAGAGGGAAGACATTGGATGGAACGGGCAGATGCTGGAAGGAAAAGAGTGAAAAGAAGATGAAAGCAGAAACCAGAGACAACAAAAGGTAGAAAAAAATAATTTTATTTCTATTTTGTCATTAGAATATATCAGATTTGAAATATATATCCTGCTAGAGACATAACTGGGGACTGCAGTATTCTGTCAGCATGATATTTCTATGTAGCATTCTATAATAACTTGGCTTGTTCAGTTTTCTTGATAGTAGAGGGGATATATGTGAAGGGGAGGGGAGACAGGGGTTTTGTTGGTCCGTGCTCTGTATATTTGTATTTATAAAATCACAATTGTTCAGAATATTGTTTCTTTTTATACTTTAATAAAATACGTTCAATATAAAATCATAATTGTGGCTTGTGCAGATGGGATCAGATGGTTTGCGGGGACCGAGCTTGCGGAGATGGGGTGTAAACAGGGTTTTTAAATTTTAGTCCTAGTAGTTTGCCGGTCCACAAAATAATTATTTTATTTCTGCCGGTCCACGGGTGTAAAAAGGTTGAAGAACACTGGTATAAATCATTGCTCCTAAATTAGGCACGACTCCAATCCACCCATAATGCTCCCATTTCCATGCCCTCCTTATGGACATTCATGAAAAATTTAGGTGTGGGATGCATATGTAAATTTTAATAAAAACCAATTATCACCAATAATTGCTGGTTATGATCCCAATTACTGGCACTAATTTGTTCATTATTCAAATAAATTGTACACACAAATTGTGCATGCTATTTTTATAGAATTGGGGGGATATTGTTCTGACACTGATTCTCAGGTGTAGGGCTTTTCTCTCCCCCCCACACCTTCCCCTTTATTCCTCCAATGCTTCTTTTTGAACTTCTTCATTTGACTTATCCCCTCCTCGATTTAGGGGGTATGCCCCTAAAGTATGCTCTTCATACTAACCAGTCTTTTTCTAAATTCAAGCCTGCCTTAAAAACCTACTTTTGGGGGGGACTGATTTTTAGACACTTGTGTAGAGCTTTGGTTATTTTGCTTCACTTCTGGTTGACTTATTTAATTCCACTGGAGTGGCTAGTGGTTAGAGCAGCTGTCTCAGCACCCTGAGGTTGTTAATTCAATTCCCACTGCACCTCCTTGTGTCTGCGACAAATGTTCTTGAGGGCCAGGAGAAACTGGATTTCCCAGTTCATTTTTCATTCATGCTTTTATTTAAGCAGGAGGTAGCTGAGGCACCACAGTGCATAGTGGTAATCATTTCTCTTGAAGCTCCCCTTGATCTACTTTGAATGCTTTCACTTTGGAGAAGTCATTTTCTACACAGCCCTTCTGAGGACCTCTGAGCTGCTTGTGGCTGCCATGCTCACTCAAGAAGTGCAGGAAGGGAAACAAATTACCCTGGCACCAAATGATCAAACTCACCCAATGGTTACACGGCCCTGTATGTCAGAAATTGGTCTGGAAGTGACAGCTTTGTATGAAAGCGCTTTCCACTGCCTATTGCTGAAATGATACCGAAGCTCTGCCTTGACACAGATGCATGACCCTGCTATCATTAGCTAGCAGAAGGATGAGTGTGCCCTGCAAGATAATCTGTGCTACCTGCCACTGAGTAGGTCTGATTTCTGCAGATTTATGATAAGGTAGAGCCAAGCATGAGAGGAAGGCCTGCATGTCAGTTGTTAAATGCATAAGAAGATAAAGCAACATTTTCTGTGCTACAAATAATGGAAGCAGAAGTTATGTGATACATTTTGAGGCTGCAAGAACCAGACTAGACAAGAAATGCTTTCTATTCTGGAGCCCAAAATCTAGGTTAGTGAAAAAAGGAGTACAACTTATCTGAGATTTGAGAGAAGTCTTATCAGACCAGAGCAATAGGAAACTAGAAAGAGGAGTGCCATATTCTCATATTTATCCTATAGCTTTCTACCTAGATTTCTATGCATGAAATCAACTCTCCAGCACTATTTACAGTCCTGTTAAAAACTGGCATACATGCTTTTCCGGGGTGAATACCATGGCTACTAATTTTTCTTTCAGATTTTGAATTCCTGGCATTTTTCAATGGAGAGGAGGAGCCACGTTGTCTCTGAGATACAGTTTTAACTCACCACTGCAACTGTTCCTGATGTCTTTAAACATGCCATAGTCACACCTCTCCTCAAAAATCTCTCACTAGACCCCCACATCCCCCCTCCCAACTATTGCCCCATCTCCCTCCTCTCTTTCTTATCCAAGCTACTTGAACGTGCTGTTTACCGCCATTGCCTGGACTTCTTTTCACCTCAAGCTATCCTTGACCCAATTGGGCTTTCACCTACTCTATTCCACAGAAACTGCCCTTGCTAAAGTCTCTAATGACCTGTTCCTAACCAGATCCAATGGTCTCAACTCTATCCTCATCCTTGATCTATCTGCTGCCGTTGATACTGTTGATCACCACCTGCTCCTCGATACATTATCCTCACTGGGATTCCAGGTTCTGTTCTTTCCTGGTTTACTTCCTTTGTCTCCCATAACACTTACAATGTATGCAATGGTGGATCCTCCTTCACTGCTATCCCACTGTCAATCACTGTACCTCAAGGCACTGTCTTGGGCCCTCTCCTTTCTCCATATATACCAACACACTCAGTTCACTGATCTCCCATGGCTTTCAGTATCACCTCTAGGCTGATGACTCCCAGATCTACCTCTCTATACCAGACATCTCTACAGAAATCCAGGCCAGAGTCTCAGTCTACCTGTCTGATGTTGCCACCTGGATGTCTCGCCACCACCTAAAATGGAATATGGCTAAGTAAAAGCTCCATATATTTCCTCCTAAACCTCCCCCCCTCCCCATGTTCTCTATTTCTGTGGCCACACTCTCCTCCTCCCTGTTCTGTCAGCTCGCAACCTCTTTGACTCCTCTCTCTCCTCTGCTCAGATCCAATCTAATCTAATTTCATCTTATATACCAGATAATTCCAGCAAGGATTCGAGCTGGTTAACAAAGTTTAAAAGAATATAATATAAAACAATAATAAAGGTAATAGAAAAATTTTCAATAAATTAGATCAGTCCTCAGTTAAGAATCTCTGAAAGAGATAAGTTTTCAGATTTTTCCTAAAAAGTGATAGAGATAATGACATTCTGATAATAGAGGGAAGATCATTCCAAACTTTTACTAAGGAATAGACTAAGGAATGTGAGAATTTACCTAGGGTTTTAATCCCTTTAACAGAAGGGAAAAGCAATTTAAATTTATGTGTATTCCTCGTAGTGTGAAACTGAAGAGAATTAAATGATAGAGGTAATAAAGGCGAAAAAATTCCATGTAAAATTTTAAAAATTACATTGGCGCATTTAAATTGAATTTGCCACTAAATAGGAAGCCAATAAAGTAACCTCAACAATGGAGATCCAACAAACCGCTAAAACCTGTCGCTTCTTTCTCTATGATATTACCAAAATCTGACTTCTCCTTTCTGAGCCCACTACCAAAACTCTTATCCACACTTTCATCACTTCTCACTTAGACTACTTCAACTTGGTTTTCTTAGGTCTTTCACTCAACCATCTGTCTCCCCTTCAATCTGTTCAAAGTTCTGCTGCATGTCTTATGTTCCCTCAGCCACCATACTCACATTACCTCTCTCCTCAAGTCACTTCATTGGCTCCCCATCCATTTGCATATACAGTTCAAACTCATCTTACTGAGTTACAAGTGCATTAATATCTCTCCTCACTTATCTCTCCTTATGCTCCCCCCGTGAACTCGGTTGGTTGGGCAAGTCCCTTTTTTCTCCATTACTAACTCCAGACTCCATCCTGTCTATCTTGCTGTGCTGTATGCCTGGAACAGACTGCCTAAATCAATATGTCAAGCTCCTTCTCTAGCAGTTTTCAAATCCAAGTTAAAAGCCCATTTTTTTTGAGACTGCTTTCAACTCCTAACTCCCACTCACCATAAGATACCTATATCCATCCTATCATTCTCTCTGCAAGAAACTCCACAACTCTATTTATTCTGTCTCTCTGTCTGTCCAAATTAGATTGTAAGCTCTTCTGAGCAGGGACCGTCTATTGCATGTTAAATGTACAGTGCTGCATATGCCTTTCAGCGCTATAAAAATGATAAATACAGTAATAGTAGTGGTAGTACATAGGCAGAAAAAGAGGAATCAAACGTCTTTCCCCATCCCAGAAGAAATTTTTTGCATTTAAGTCTGATGGTATTTTTTTTTTTTTTAATCATTTTTCTATTTTAGAGCATATTCAGTCCTATCAGAGCCTCTGGCTTCCATATTCCTGCTCCAGTACATCTGCAGTAACCCTAGGCCTATTTTTTCAGCCGTGATATGCATTCAGGAGAAACTCACATTCCAAAACGCAAAAAGAAAGAATATGTGAGCTCTTCACCGGCAGCTATATTGAAATCAGATCCTCAAAAAATATTCTTACAGGTATTTTACTACCAATTTTAAAAATAAGAATGAAAGAATACACCACTGCACTGGAGGCAGTAGAGGTTTAAATGACTTATCAAAGATCAGAAGGAGCCAGCAGTGGGATTTGAACCCACTGCTCTAACCATTACAAGGATGGTTGGGCAACTGAGAATCAGGATATGAGAACTGTTAAAAATTCAAATGAAAACTGCTAGCAAGTGTTGCTGAAGCAGAAAGGCTAAATGAGTTGCAGCTCAGGAAGTGGAAAATGTAAAGCGCGATCATTTTGCTTACACTGTAGAATTTAGAAGCTGAGCTCCTCTCTTTTTCAAGGAGAGTATAATGGACTTCAGGAAGTAAAATCCTGGGAGACTTAACAGCTAGTGTGTTATATAACGATGTTAGGAGGGTTTGCCAGAAATAGAAGTTAGGGAAAGGAATACTGAGAATGAAAAAAGTTTGGAAGGAATAGGGCTGGAAAAGTAAAGGAATAGCCTAGTGGTTAAAGAAGCGGGTTGCGAACCAGCGAGATCAGGGTTCAGACCTTGCTTCTTCCAAAGATACTCTTGCTGACATTGGGTAAGACAATTTATCCTCCACTGCCTCAGGTACAACTTAGAATGTGAACACCTTGGGTATCAAAATAACTTGTATAGCTGATTGTAACTCTCTCCTTGAGCTCAGATTTGGAAAAGATGATAATTAATCTAAAACCCCAAAAGAAGAGAGAGACCCAGATTTTTCTTCTGGTGGACACAGCTCCAATATGTCTTGAAGGTGACGTACTGTATATACTTGAATATAAACCCGAAAATTTGGGGCTCAAAAATGGGGGGTCTCAGTTTATATTTGGGTCCTCTGGTCTGCGTTGGTTGATTGCTAATTGTTACAGACTCAGGACTATTTCTTCAGCCTTGGTAGAAGCTGTTTTTTGACACCAGCTGATTGTATGCCCCTTACACAGTCTTGTAGGCAAAACACGGCCACATTGGGCACTATTCCTGGGAGCATTGTGATTAAATACAAGTTTTTTCATATGATCTGCTTCTTGTCTTCAGTTCCATGTTGAATATACAGTAGTAGATCATTTGCCCTGTTGTTTACTTACATATATCTCATGCAAGCTGGATGGTCTTTGAGACCTGGGTGGAGAAATATCACTTTAAGAATACAAAGACTTAATTATGTTTATTGAAAGCTTCTATAACACTACTAATGACTGGAGTCAATTCAGAGTGGTTTACATGAGCTTCTGTAATGGTGTTACAATACATGAGTGTGACAGATTAGGGCACGATGCTCAGGAGAGGTTTTGCACAGACAGACAGACAGACCACACTCCGGAGTATACAGGAAAAACACTTTTTAATTAAACAGCAGTGCAGAACCTGCTTCCTCATAGGCTCCTTTAAGGTTTTCTTCTTCAAAGAAACAGCTAGGCTTTTCAAGTTTTCCCACCAAGCTTAGATTATAGTCTTAGTAGGACCTGCCGTGCCCCAAACAGTCTTTATCCCAAGTCCAGGAAACAGTTTAAGCAGCTCTTGTCAGGCAAAGAACAACAGTTTCAATATGGAGCAACAGCACTTCTACTACATAGCCCAAATATACAGTAGAATCTTACTTCCAGCAGACCCAGTAGTAAAACAGGTCAGCCCTTCCATTCAGCCTCCCTAGCTACTATGTTCCCTCTGGGTTCTCTCTTCCTGACTAGAGAGTTGCGCGGGGACAGAAATCCCACCCATCCCCGCCCGTCCCCACCAGGATCCTCTCCGTCCCCACCCGTCCCCGCCAGGATCCTCTCCGTCCCCACCCGTCCCCGTCAGGATCCTCTCCGTCCCCACCCGTCCCCGTCAGGATCCTCTCCGTCCCCACCCGTCCCTGCCAGGATCCTCTCCGTCCCCACCCGTCCCCACCAGGATCCCACCCGTCCCCGCCAGGATCCTCTCCGTCCCCACCCGTCCCCGTCAGGATCCTCTCCGTCCCCACCCGTCCCTGCCAGGATCCTCTCCGTCCCCACCTGTCCCCACCAGGATCCTCTCCGTCCCCACCCATCCCCACCAGGATCCTCTCCGTCCCTGCCAGGATCCTCTCCGTCCCCACCCGTCCCTGCCAGGATCCTCTCCGTCCCCACCCGTCCCCACCAGGATCCTCTCCGTCCCCACCCGTCCCTGCCAGGATCCTCTCCGTCCCCACCCGTCCCTGCCAGGATCCTCTCCGTCCCCACCCGTCCCCGTCAGGATCCTCTCCGTCCCCACCCATCCCCGTAACGAATTACCTCCATCCCCGCCCGTCCCCATAAAAAGCAGCAATTACTTCTGACAGGATCATCAATTCACACAAAGATAGAGCGGAATTGTCCCAATCAGAATGATGCACACAAAGAAAGTGTCCTTCAACTGATCTGATGAATTCAAATGCCTTTATTCATCCAAAGTTTCATAAATACATCCATGGACTCAATGACCCGACATGTACATGTTTCGGCCTAACCGGCCTGCCTGAGGAGTCTTATGAGTCTTCAACAGGTGTATCCAAAACCATATAACCATAAATGTAAAGATGCACAACCCACTAAATGCGGCTGCCAAATCTGAAGTCGTGAAACAGTAGTCAAACATCAGATACTAACCCAATCGTGCTGTAAAGCTTGCAGTTCAGTCCTTAAAAGGATTATAAAGCCTCTTGCTCTTCTTGCAGCTTCAACACCCACACAGGCTTGTGGGGCTGCTAAAGGTGGTATGGATCCAGCCTCTACCTTACCCGGGTCTACAGTATTACCCTTTCTTGAGCCAGCACTGCTCTCTTGAGAAGAAGCCCGTGTCTTTCCTGACCTAGGTGTGAGACACATTTTTACTATAGTCAGTCACCCTACGTATACTGTATACTTATTTGCACACATAATACCTGTATTGTGTTCTTTGTTGTGTTCCTAATGGGGTCTAGCCAGCTGTCTCCTCTATGTTACTTTTTAGTTAAAGTAGTCTGTGAAGAGGATGGTCTTTACCCCTTTCTTGAACATTCCAGTGGTTGTCTTGACCATGAATTTATTGTGCCTTAGGCCAAGGTATTTAAATAAGTTTTATCTAAAGTAAGTAGGCCTTTATAAGAGAGAAGTCTTAGTAAACCTGGCCCTTAGTGATGAAATGCTTGAACCAGCTGCTTGACTGGTGCCTTCTGAACCAAAGTGCCAAGGGAATTTGACACCAGCAGTTTAGTAATTCTAAAAGTATCAATCTAAAGATGTCATTTTAGTTACAAGAGAGAGGTGGTGATACGTTGGAGGGGAGGGGGGGGGGGGAGAACAAATAGAAAATAAACTTAAATGAATTAAACACATGGGGCAATTGCCCACTTAAATGATAGAATAATGGCATTTTTGTACATAAATGACAAAATTCTACCTAGGCACTATCTTGCAAATATCTATTTAACTTACTTAGTGCTTATTTACACATGGTGGAGCATGGGCAGGTCTTCTACATACAGGGTGAGGTAAAAAAAAGTAACCCCCTACAGTTTTTGTACAGTTTTATCAGCAACTGCTTTGAATTTCAACAATAAATTTTAAGTACTTATTACTATTAAACAACATTTAGGCCCTCTTTTACTAAGCTGCGGTAGAGGTCGGAGCATTTACCTCCCCGGGCCACAATAGAAACATCTACCACAGCTTAGTAAAAGAGGGAGGGGGTTAAAGAGGTGGGGGGGGGGGTGTTAATTATCTTAGGTTGATGTTACTGATATTTTAGCATTACTACCTAGCGATCTTTGCATGTAAAAAATGTTCAAGCTAAAACTCAGTAAAATAATGTCATTCAAACAATACAATTAAAAATGTGTCAGAATTTTGCACTCACTATGAATGCTCAAAAGGCCTGATTCTATAAACGGGGCCTAATGGCTAGACACCATTTGGCGCAGTTGTCAGTCAGCTGCTAGGCACCATTTATAGAACTGTGCTTAGCGGCGCCTAACTTGACAGGCGCCAGTAGGCATCATAATGTTAGGCGCCGGTATTAGGCCTAAGTCAATCCATGTAGAAACTCCGCCTTTAACCACGCCCACTTTTTGGATAGGCACCTCTGTGTAGATGCCTCCATGGCAAAGAGGTAGGAATCTACCAAAAATTTTAAATTGGTTTTTAATGGTGCTGTTCAATTAACAGCGATGACTGAAACAATTAAAAAATCAACCCCTCCTTTTACAAAGTAATAGCTGCTGCACGGCAAATGCTCCGATTGCCATTGAATCCCTATGGGCATTGGAGCGCTTACCGTGGGCCCACCTCAATAATAGTCTTTGTAGAAGGGGGCCTATGTTAGGTGCACCAATCTAGACACTTTATGATAAGTGCTCTTTATAGAATCAGGGCAAAGTGTCCTACACCAGTTTAAACACAGGCCTTCAGTCACTTTGGAAAGCAGCCTTATCGATTAGTCCCTGTGGCAGGCTGTCGCAGATCATTTGCCATTCTGATCCAAAATACTTATAAAGAAATTATCTGTAAATTATAATATGATCAAATACAAATTATTGTGTACAAAAGTCTGAGTCATAATCACACTTAACAATAATCAGGTACTCCGTTTTTTTTCAAAATAAGGGTAGTTTCACAGTGCAAACATTTTGATCGTGTAAAAATCACTGGGTGGTCATGCTGAAGATGTTTAGGGATACTAGACATCCGGATTTCCCCGGACATGTCCTCCTTTTCGAGGACATGTCCGGGGGTCCGGACAGCTTTTCAAAACCCGGCACTTAGCTTCCACCTAGCAATGATGTCGGGACGGCATATGCGCATGCACGGATACAGTGCGGTGGTGTCACGTGCATGTGCGCATTTGTGTGATATCATCGCGTCACACCAATGCATGCGCAGATGCCCTCCTGACATGCAACCAGGTTGAGGGTGCGGGGCTGGGGGCAGAACAGGGCTTGACTCGGGCAAAACAGAGCAGGCCTGGGGCGGGGCCATGGGTCCTGATTTTCATTCCCGAAAATCTGGTAACCCTAACCATGTTTAAAGATAATCTCTTTCCACTCAGCATAGAAACATAGAAACTGTAAAACTTCACCTTGAAATTCCAAGTGATTGCTGAGAAATTAGCAAAAAATTCTAGGGGGGGGTATTTTTTTTTTTCTTCACCTTGTATGTGAACAAGCTTATTTTGCTTAATGGTTAATCCAGGGCTGGTTAGCTCATTACTTACAGAGGCTGTGGAAGCTCTGAAGCCTCTTATGAAGGGGGAACTTATCCACTTACTTAAGTGAATTATTAGAGAATGTGATATGGGAGTGATTTTTTACAGAATTTATTTCAATAAAGGAATTCACTGTAGATACATTTTGGAGGAAAGATAGAGTGGCCTTTTTTGTGTTAGAAGGAAGACCAGAGAGACTAATCAGTAAGTCTTGTAGAGATGGTGAGATATTACAAAAGAACAGATGGGCTAAATAAAAATCCCTTCTTTTTTTTCAGCTAAGTCGTGCCAAACAGCTTGCAGTAGTGGACGTCCAACACAGAAACATTTGTGTGCAGTACTATTATAAATTGGTATATAAATTATGTATTAAAAGGGAATGCTTGTATATAATTTTATGTTCTGAAATAAAGCGTAGTTGAATTTTACAAGTACATGAGTGATTTGGTAATGGATAATGGCTCTACAGGGAAAGAGATAGAAAGACAGACCTGAAGTGGTACATGTGGAGGAGCAGATGAGACATAGAATAGGACAGTAAAGAAGATGGAAATTTAAAGGGGGAGAAAAAGGAGATGTGCATTACAGGCTCAGTTTTGATGCAAAATCACAGAGCCTACCCAATCTCTGAAGTTCCCATTTGAGTTTTCTAGGTTTCTTTCTTGATTTTTTTGCCGCCGCCCCCCCCCCCCCCCCCCAGCACCATCTTTAGGAAGCTGTCTTTTGTATTCTCCACATTGTGGATTAAAATTATGTGCATTTTGGGTCCCACCTAATCCTGCCCAAACCCTGCCCCTTGCCATAATCATGTATTGCAGATTTATAAGTCCTGGCTTTCTAAAATTGGGTTTTCAGTATTTATTCAATACATACATGCAATTTTTTTCTAGTATTTACACACTGCTTATAACCTAAGCAGTTTACATTCAGGTGCTCATGTATTTTTCCCTATCTGTCCTGGTTGGCTCACAATCTGACTAATGTACCTGGGGCATAATAAACATAAACACTTATCTGACAGCGGTGGAAGATTTTGCACTGCTACTAGGGGAAGGTGTGGCTCACTGGTGGAGCTGCTGCCTCTGCACCCAGAGGTTCTGAGATCAAATCCTAGTGCTGCTCTTTATGACCCTGGGAAAGTCACTTAATCCTCCAGTGCCCACCACTTTGAATGTAAGCTTTGAAATACAATAAGGCAGTATACAACACCCCATTCCCTTTCTAATGATCATATAAGAACATAAGATTTGCCGCTGCTGGGTCAGACCAGTGGTCCATCGTGCCCAGAAGTCCGCTCAAGTGGCGGCCCTTAGGTCAAAGACCAGTGCCCTATTTGAGTCTAGCCTTACTTCCGTATGTTCTGTTCCAGTAGGAACTTATCCAACCTTGTCTTGAATCCCTGAAGGATGCTTTCCCCTATAACAGCCTCCGGGAGAGCATTACAGACCTCCACCACTCTCTGGGTGAAGAAAAACTTCCTTACGTTTGTACGGAATCCTTTCCTTCTAACTTTAGCGAATGCCCTCTCGTTCTCTTCACCTTGGAGAGGGTGAATAATCTCTCTGTCTCTACTACGTCAATTCCCTTCAATATCTTGAATGTTTCGATCATGTCCCCTCTCAGTCTTCTCTTTTCAAGGGAGAAGAGGCCCAGTTTCTCTAGCCTCTCATTGTACGGCAACTCCCCCAGCCCCTTAACCATTTTTGTCGCTATTCTCTGGATCGTTTCAAGTAGTACTATGTCCTTTTTCATGTACAGCGACCAGTAATGGATGCAGTATTCCAGGTGGGGGCATACCATGGCCCAGTATAACGGCTTGATAACTTTTTCAGATCTGTTCTTGATCCCCTTTTTAATCATTCCTAGCATTCTGTTCGCCCTTTTCGCCACTACCGCACATTGCGCAGACGGTTTCATTGACTTGTCTACAAGTACTCTCAAGACTCTTTCCTTTTTTTTTTTTATAACTTTTTTTTTATTGAATTTAACATACTTTACAAGTATAACTACTTGATTTAGAAATACAGAATCATGTTCCAAAAGAAAAACATCATTAAACATTACGATCTTTAAAATAAATATATATGAAACTTAACTCTTCCTTAGACCTCAATTAGAAGGAGGAAAAAAACAACAAAGATATTATAGGGAGTAATATTACAATGATACAACAAAAAAATAAAAGTAAAGACTTAAACGCTAGAACCCAGCATTTCCTTTAAGCTACATTCCCTCCACTAGATAAACCTTTGAGATCTAAAAAAGAACGTAGATGATCTGGTGTAAAATACACATATTTCAGGCCCTTAAACTTAATGACACATTTGCATGGATAGGCTAGCAAAAAAGTAGCACCTAGCTTCCTTGTCTCTTCTCTCATGCCCAAAAACATTTTCCGTCTTTCCTGGGTTATTCTAGTTACATCATGATATAACCATAAACGTTGACCACAAAAAAGTGATCCAGACTTTTTAAAGAATAGCCTCATAACTGCATTAAGATCTTGTTCAAAGATGATGTTAACAATTAAAGTTCCTCTTTCTTTAACTTCCATAGATGATTCCTCTAATATTGCCGTAAGATTTTGCAGGTCTTTATCAGTAACCAAATTCTCACCCTTAGGTATATCTAAATTTCTTTTTGAAGTAGGTAAAAAGTATACTTTATTTAAAGGCGGAATCTGATCTTGCGGATAATTCAAACATTCTACCAAAATTTTTTTAAAAATCTCAATGGGTGATATTGCCGAAATCCTTGGGCAATTTAGGATTCTCAAGTTCAATCTTCTGTTAAAGTTCTCAATCATTTCTATTTTACGGGCTGTAGAATTTTGTTCTTTAACAATGGTGGTAATTGAATTTTTCAATGAAGCTGACTCAATTTGTATTTTATCCATGCATTCTTGCTTGACTTTTAGCAAACTTTCAGAAAAGTTATCCATTTTCTTAACCATTACCTCAATATCTGAGGCAGTCTTCTCCACCTTCACATCCAGTCTCTTGATAGCCTCCAAAAGTATCTCCAGTGTCACTGCTGGGGTGCTTGTTGGTGCTCCTTCTCCTTCAGCAGCCCTTCCTCCCAGCGTTCCAGCTAGGGCA
Source organism: Geotrypetes seraphini (assembly GCF_902459505.1). Taxonomy (NCBI): domain Eukaryota; kingdom Metazoa; phylum Chordata; class Amphibia; order Gymnophiona; family Dermophiidae; genus Geotrypetes; species Geotrypetes seraphini. The sequence goes on along the minus strand of NC_047086.1, from coordinate 344,106,213 downwards.
GTAGCTCCTCCCATTGCCTGCTCCGGGGTCTCCAACTCCTCTCCCTCGGGGCCAAGCTCGACACTCTGTGCCTCTGCTGGACATGGGGGCGCAGAGAGATGCGGTGGAGACAACGATGTCAGCAAGTCCAGAGACCCGAGTGCTCCCTCACTCAGGTCCGACGCGGAACTCTCCCGCCGCGGGGACATCTGGGCGTCGGCTGGGCTCAGCGGCTGCAAAAACCGCTGAATTGACTGCTGGGCTGGAGACGATGTGAGCAATGGCAATTGCCCCGCTCTCACACTCCCCTTCCTCTTCGCATGAGGCATTCCGACAAAGTAAGTATCTGGTTCAAGTATTGATATGAAGAAAAAACGCTAAGCCTGCCGAGCACAGCTACATAGCATCCGCCATCTTGTATTCCTCCTTCATCATCTCAAGACTCTTTCCTGGGGGCTCTCTCCGAGTATAGCACCGGACATCCTGTATTCATGCATATGATTTTTGTTACCGACATGCATCACCTTGCACTTATCCATGTTGAACCTCATTTGCCATTTCGCAGCCCATTCTTCGAGCGTATTTATGTCTCTTTGTAGATTTTCGCAATCCTTCTGTGTCCTCACTACTCTGAATAACTCTGAATCATTCGTAAATTTAATCACCTCACTCGTCATGCCAATTTCTAGGTCATTTATAAATATGTTGAAGAGCAGAGGTTAGGTAGCTTGTTCCAGAGGCATGGTAGGTAGTGTGTGTAAGAGCTTTTTTGGCCAGTCTCAAGGCAGATGGCATGTCCCAAGGGTGTTTGTAATCAGTTTTCTTCCCATGAGCGGAACAGTCAGTTTGGTAGATAGAGTAGTAGTTTTATGGCCATATAGCAGGGGTTGGGAACTCGTCCTCGAAAGCCGTATTCCAGTCGGGTTTTCAGGATTTCCCCAATGAATATGCATGAGATCTATTTGCATGCACTGCTTTCAATGCATATTCATTGGGGAAATCCTGAAAACCCGACTGGAATTCGGCTCTCAAGGACTGAGTTCCCTACCCCTGCCATATAGGCTGGTACCAAGTCATGGAAGATTTTGTAGGCCTTTGAATGTACGATATAAACAAAAAACTGTGGATGCTGATGTTCTGAGAATGATTTATTATATACTCTTTCAAAATAAAACCATAAAAATACAAATGTAATAGTCCAACCGGACCCTACACGGTCCCTGTTTCGGCGAACATGCCTTCCTCAGGGGTCCAATTGATGTCAAATACACAAATAAAGAAATGGACTAAAAACAGTGTACTTGTCTTTAAGCATATAGTCGGAAATGACTGGAGATAAGCAAAAATGGCATGAAAAATCACAGCCAGTGGACAGCGTACAGTGCTGGGGCTATCGGGTCTCTTATGTGAAGATTCTTCAGGAGTCGGATGGCAGCATTTTGTACTAGTTGTAGTCGATGGGTGTTTTTTGAAATGAGCCCGTTTTGGAGCATGTTACAATAGTCCATATGGGAGAGGACAAAAGCATATAATAGTTGAGTGAAGTCCGGCTTCGAGAAGTATCGTCTGATTTTCTGTAGCTGCCAGAGGTAGTAGAACGAAGCAGATACTACTTGGGAGATATGATCAGAGAGCAAAGGGTCACCATCGAGGTTCACCCCTAGGCTGCGTACTTTGTCTTGGCTGCCAGAGTGGCAGATTCCTAGGAAATCAACGGGCGTGTGAGCTTGAAGTCATCTCTTCTTATCCAGAGAAGTTTGGTTTTCGCTGAGTTTAGTTGCAGTTTCGAGCCATTCAGATTTTTATTTCTGAGAGGCAGTCATATTTGAGTGTCCTTGTTTAAGCCTAGCAGTAGGTACAGTTGTATATTGTCGGTAAATGAATGGATCTATATTTGATATTTTAAGGCGGTGTCTATCAACAGTCTGATATAGAGGTTGAAAAGCAAAGGGGACAGGAGGGCACCCTGCGGTACTCCATATTTTATCAGTTTAGATCACGATAGAGGTGTCTTTAGTGGTTAGCTTGCTCTAATGCATTTGCATGCGCTAACACACTTAGGGGCAAATTCAATAAATGGCATCCCAATTGTAGGCAGCAGTAGGCATCCTTCCACTGTCTAACGAGCCAACCGGGAGGCACGTAAAAAAAAAAAAAAAACCCCGAGGCAAGGGAGGCAGAAAAAGCACTCTGTTAGCACTTCTGAGTTTTCCTTCATTATCCATGAGAAGGATTGTTTTCTTAGGTAAGTTTATCATTTTCAAGACGTTTTCTACTGATGGAACAAAATTCCTGAAACCAGTTATTGAAAATAATTTGGTCCTTCTAAACGTTCCTTTGATTCCTATAGGACACTGGAACAGCAGGGGCCCTCTTTTTAAATGCCCTAGGATTTTTTGACTTTCCAATGAAAGTCAGTGGTAATGTATGTTTAGCAGCTGCATTTGCTACAAGCTAGAATAGTCACTCTTTACTTCATTTATATCCTGAAGCTGAGGCTTCAACCTGTGATGCGAGAGTTTTTGATGGCAACATTTTTTAAATTTAACCCAGTCTCATCACAGTTGAATATCTGGTCCTTTGATGTGCCCTCCTTTTTAATAAGACACTGAAATTTCAATTTGAAATGGGCCAAATTCCTTAGAATCTGCTGACAATTCTTCCCCAGCAATGCAGAGTTGCCTTATTCCTTATCTTTTCTTAACGATCAAGCCATCTGATACTAGCAGTGAAATCAAGATCATCTTTATTGAATTCCTTTTGAAAAACCAGGGCTTTCTCTCGCAATATACTGTAGACCCTGATATAGGGATGCTTTTGTCTCTTAGCTGTGTAAACCACTAGACTAAGGCTTTGCTCACTTTCTCATATTTGCATTTTTTCATAGTTTGTTTATTGTTCAATGAAAAAGTAGATGCTTGATTTGATCACCATTTCTCCAGCTCATTGAACTGCCTTTTCCAATCAATTACTGTTATTCTCTCCACTCCTAGTTTTGTTCCAGTTTTTTTGGATGAATTCACCCTTGTCAATTCTTTTTAAAGTGTTTCGTTTCTGTTCTATAGGAAAAAAAAACCCCAGCAGATTCCCCCCCTCCTTTGACTGGCCATTTCAGAAATGATTTTCTACACATCTTTATAAACGATCTGGACATTGGTACGATGAGTGAGGTGATTAAATTTGCGAACGATACGAAGTTATTCAGAGTAGTGAAGATGCAGGGGGATTGCGAAGACTTGCAACGTGACATAATCAGGTTTGAAAAATGGGCATCAACATGGCAGATGAGGTTCAACGTGGATAAGTGTAAAATGATGCATATAGGTAACAAAAATCTCATGAACGAATACAGGATGTCCGGGACGGTACTTGGAGAGACCTCCCAGGAAAGAGACTTGGGAGTTATGATCAACAAGTCGATGAAGCCATCCGCGCAATGTGCGGTGGCAGCAAAAAGGGCGAACAGAATGCTAGGAATGATAAAGAAGGGGATCATGAACAGATCGGAGAAGGTTATCATGCGCTGTACCGGGCCATGGTGCACCCTCACCTGGAGTACTGCATCCAGCACTGGTCGCCGTACATGAAGAAGGACACGGTACTACTCGAAAGGGTCCAGAAAAGAGCAACTAAGATGGTTAAAGGGCTGGAGGAGTTACCGTACAGCGAAAGATTAGAGAAACTGGGCCTCTTCTCCATCGAAAAGAGGAGATTGAGAGGGGACATGATCAAAACATTCAAGGTACTGAAAGGAATAGACTCAATTGATAAGAACAGGTTGTTCACCCTCTCCAAGGTAGGGAGAACAAGAGGGCACTCTCTAAAATTAAAAGGGGATAGATTCCATACGAACATAAGGAAGTTCTTCTTCACCCAGAGAGTGGTAGAGAACTGGAACGCTCTTCTGGAGTCTGTCATAGGGGAAATCACCCTCCAGGGATTCAAGACAAAGTTAGACAAGTTCCTGCTGAAGCAGAATGTACTTAGGTAGGGCTAGTCTCAGTTAGGGCGCTGGTCTTTGACCAGAGGGCCACCGCATGAGCGGACTGGTCTGACCCAGCAGCGGCAATTCTTATGTTCTTATGTTCTAAGAATAAAAATACAGTACTGTACTGTATTACCTACTAAAAATGTTGCAGAAAAAAGAGAGAAAATCTCACTGTGTTCCAGAATCTTACCAGTACAAGCACTGGGTCACAGCAGTGCTGTTTTGCAGTAAATTCAGGGTCTTGGACATAGGAAAAGCCACCAGGTCAGTGCTTCTCCACCCACTGCCAGGGGCAAATCCAGCCAGTCTGATTTTCAGGATATCTGTAAAATATGTGCTTGAGATGGATTTGCAACTTTAGGAGGTTGTGCATGCAAATCTATCTCGTGTATATTCATTGTGGATATCCTGTTGACCCAACTGGCTGGGTGTATCCTAAGGGCTGGATTGAGAGCCACAATCCTACGTGCATTTTATTTTATATATTTTGTTTTATGTAGCCCATTCTCCTCAGGAGCCCAGAATGGGTTACAAGAGCACATATGCAGTAGTACCAAAAACTTTTGACACAAAGTTAACATTAGACAAGGAAACAGTAGGCGGCATGTGCGCTATGAAACCAGTTGGCCACGGCAACAAAGGCTAATATTAGACAGGAGGACTTTAGGCAGATTATACACCCACGTGTCACAGGTGGACTCGAGCAGTTTGGTACGCCGTAGTGGAGCAGTTAGGGTCTTAGAGCTGGTGTGTGTTGGGATGAGAATAGGATTGTCTTCACAGCTTTCCTGAAGGGTAACAGACTGTCTATTGCTCTGGTGGCAGCGGGAGCTGGTTCCACAGTTTGGCTACACTGGGGGAGTATGATCACCTCCGGACAGTTTCCAAGCGGAGGCGGGATGCAGGTGGAATGCTCAGCCACAGTTCATGTTGAGACCGGACCATTCTTGGTGGGCGATAGATAGAATGCTTTTCCGCCATTTAGCGGGGAATCATGAGAGTTGAAAAGGAGACTAAGGACTGGTGGGTGAAAATAAGGGATGAAATCAAACATGAGTAGATACTGAGGCAGAGGAGAGAAAAATGAAAACAAAACCTAAAAAGAAAGATCAGTGCGAGAAAGAAAAGAAAAGGAAGAAAGAAAGAGAAGCAATGTAAAACCAACTCTGGAAGAGAATGTAGAAGACCAGCACAAGAAAAAAAAAATAGACTTGGACAAACTCAACTGGAAAAATAAAAAGAATGACCAAAAAAGATAGATGTACTAAGGGCCAAAACGTCTAGATAATTTTTTTTTTTTTTTAAAGATGGATGTCTTACAGTTTTGAAAATGAGCATTTTCTCTGCTGGATTTCTGGACGTCTTTCTCAAAATGTCCAAACACTCGGATGTCCTATCGAAAATGTCCCTCCACGTCTGTACATGATGCAGTAGAGCGGGGGTCTCCAAAGTCCCTCCTTGAGGGCCGAATCCAGTCAGGTTTTCAGGATTTCCCCAATGAATATGCATGAGATCTATGTGCATGTACTGTTTTCAATGCATATTCATTGAGGAAATCCCAAAAACCTGACTGGATTCAGCCCTTGAGGAGGGACTTTGGAGACCCCTGCAGTAGAGGGTGAAGTGATGAGATTTGAATCCTGAATTTACTGCTTCACAGTTTGCTGCGCTAACCGATAGGTTACCTCCTTTTTGAGGGGAAGCATTCCTCTAATCTCAGATATTGTAGTTCTTCCCAAATCTACCTGTGGTAACCATACACCATTCAGGTTTTAAAGATCTCCATAGGGAATGCAGATATCCTTTGGAGAATCGGTTTATACTAATTTATCTTATGCATATTTATTGTGGAGATGCTTAAAACCAGACTGCCAAGCTCAGATCATCACTTTCCTATACAAATATATCACTCTATTTTCAAAGTATGATACCTTTTACAATTTTTTTAAAATATTTATTTTATTGCAATTGAATATCAAGAAACAAATTCAACTAGAAACATGCTACTTTTGTGTAATTTCCAACATCCAGTTAACAAATGCACTAACAAAGCTATTCTTAGGAAATAAGAAATGCACAAACAGTTTAGGGTTCTGTCTTATTTCATTTCACTCAAAATGGATTATAAGAAATTCTACAAAATAAACTAAACAAACACATTAACCTTAAACTTAGAAAATAAAAAAAGCACAAAACCAAAAGCATAGAAACAAAATAAATTATGTAACATACAAGATCAACTAAAAAAAGTAATCATTCATACATACTAGAATAAGCAAAATAAGGACCATATAAAGCCAAAAATAGGTGACTAATACAGGCTTAATACACAACCATTTCAACCAAATGTCTGGGACACTTGCTAGCCTCCCAAAAATATACAGGAAAAAAGAGAGAACTAATATTCTCCTGCAATACCTCTCTTCAATGCCTTAAACTTATCACTAATTAAAAAATGTAGTGAATCTTCTTTACCATTGACTTGTTTCAAACTCATTAATAACTTTTTTTTAATTCAAGGAGGAAAAGAACCTCAGAACCCCATATGCTGCATGTGCTGTTTTTAAGCAGACATACTGGAAAGGATAGCAACCTCACTGGCTCAAAAACCTCCTGTCCCGACCAAACTAGTTATGATATAATTTCAATTATGCCCTTTTTTTTTTACCAGCTATCCAGAACATTCATAATAGCTGTTCCAATACTCAAACAAATTGCATGAATGCAGGTTACCTGTACTGGGTCCAAACTATTCCTTGGGACCCTCTCCCGTCCTATCTTCCAGCATTGTCGAGAGATCACTGACTGATTGGCCCCCACATCCAACAGGGCCTGTACTGGTAACCATTCCACTTAAACTGGGATGGTGTACTCCCCCTTGGAAGATGGAATTCCCCTTTTTAGGGCTACCAAATTCCGTCTCTTCAGGCAAAATTTCTGCATGAGCCCCTCCCACCCACAATTATAGCATCTTCTGGTGGGTTTCTGGCGATTCCCCCGTCCTTCCAAGTGAATCAGCTGGGCAGGAAAGCCGTGATGAAAGGAAAATTCTTGATACCCATCCTAAATTGTAGGAACAAGTCTTTTAAACAACTTTTTTGCAAGGGTCAGATAACTGCAACTTAGGGGTCCTTTTACTAATGCACGCTAATCGATTTAGTGCATGCTAACCGATTTAGCATGCGCTAAAAATTAGCGCGCGCTAAATGCTAAGGTGCCCATTATATTCTACGGGCACCTTAGCATTTAGTGCGCACTAAATTGGTTAGCGCGCCTTAGTAAAAGGACCCCTTAATTAGCTGTTTCAGTATTTGTTTGGCTTCTTTTGTAAGGCATCAAATAAAGGCCCCCTTTTATCAAACCTTGGTAGCACTGCTGCCATGGTAAATACTCCAACACTCGTTCAGTTTTTGTAAGCGTTGGAGAATTTACTGTGCCAGTCAGGGCTAAAACGCTTAGTAAAAGGGGGCCTAAGTCACAAATTCTATACGCAGGAGTGTCCAACTTTTTGGCTTCGCTGGGCCACATTGGCTGAAAAAAATGTTTCTGGGGCCGCACAAATGCGCAAACGCTGCAGCAAGACAGAGGAGGGAGCCGGCAAGACGGTAAACACCCGGGGGCTGCAGAGGAAAACACTGCATCACCCTCGACCGGGGCCACACAAAATACTTCACTGGGCCATATGTGGCCCTTGGGCCGCAGGTTGGACAACCCTGCTCTATCGGGACATGGAAATATCCACTATACCTGAATATAATGTGGCTCGAGCTACTCCTGAAAAAGTGCGAGTTAAATCCAAAATAAATGTATGTAAAGGAGTGAACAGAGATACATGTCTTATGTGTTTTAGTAGTCAGGGTGTTTTAGTAGTCAGGATAATTAGAAGCCACACTTCTTTGGCATCCCCTGCAGAGTCGCAGGAGACAAGGCTCAATGCACAATAAATACTCAACCAAAGCTTCGTGCAATTTGCAACCAGAAAACCTCTCAGATTAATGATCTGGTCTAAAATGTTTGGACATATAACGTTAACAGTTAACCACCTGCCACCAAAATAACTGGGTGAGTTAGTCAGGGTTGGTGAATGCGTTAATGTTCTATTGTGTTAATATAATATGTGTCTTTTGGTTGCCAACAGCTCTTCTGGCTTTCTGAGTGAATATAAGATGAGAGAATTATTTAATTTTTTGTTTATTTTAATATTTTTATTATTCCATGTGAAGTTTCCTTCCATTAGGTTGTTTGGAAGGGTGGGAAGGAGGTTATTCATGAGTTCTGATGTATTGGGAAGGGGGGGGTCCTCTGTCCGCCGTAGCCAGTTCAGCTATTGTTTCAGGGGAATTTCCCCCTGATCAGCTGAGCTGGCAGGACTCTCCAAAGCCGCTGCCTAGGGGTAGTCCTGCCGGCTCAGCTGATCGAGGATAAATTCCCCTGCTGCGATCAGTTTATGGCAGCTGCAGGCTGGTTTTAGGATCCCGTAGCATAGATAGGCGGCTAAAATGTAGGCCTTTTCCAGGCCTACATTTCAGCCATCTATCTTGGCGTGAATCTCAACTAAGTAGCCGCTTTAGCCTGCCTAAGGCCACTTCTGGCATTGATAGATGCTTAAACCTTCCCATTTTTTGCCATTTGTAATAGCGTTTTTCATTTAACTTAGGCACCGGCAGGGTGCCTACCGACACCTAAGTTTAGGCAATGGTTTTAGGATTTCTCTCTTAATGCTATCAGAAAAACTGCCCTCTTTCACACATACAGACCCTCACCAAGCATGAGCTAAGTATCTACAAACTAAAAATAAAAATATGTAGACAAAAGTCAAACTGAACTGCATACAGTGCAACACCACAGAAACACCCTTCAAAACTTCCCCAAAGCCTATTATACCCACCTGTCTACCACCCCAACCTTTATGGTGCTAGGTGGCACTATATGGCAGTATAGCAGGGTTTTGGTGGGTCTTACTGGGCTCACACTGTCCACCATAAATGTAGTGATTAGAGTGGGGTATAGGCCTGGGTCCCTCTCTCTATGGTTGACTATACCACCAGGTCACTCCAGACACCTGCTTGCTGCATTACTAGGTTTTCCCATACTAGATACTGTTTCAGATTTTGGGGTGTGGGAGGGGGGGTCAGTGACCACTGGGAGAGTATGGGGGGTCATTACGTAATCCCTCCAGTGGTCATCTGGTCAGTTTGGGTACTTTTTTGGCACTTAGATGCTTTTAAAACAGGTCTAGCTCCGGACATCTAAGTTGCATCCTGGACATCTTGGAGAAGGTTCAATTATCACCGCAAGACATCCAAGTGCTAATCACACTCAAAGCCCACCCATAACACACCTCTAACATGCCCCCTTGAATTTTGGATGATCATCAGACAAGAAGCCTAGCAAGACATCCAGAAAGCTGGTTTCAAAAATCAGCACTTGCAAGTTTTATGCTGTTTTTGGACGTCTTTGCATTTTGATAATGAGCCCTCTGGTGTTCAACTACTAATGTTGTGTTCACTAGTGCTGCCCGATTCGAATCGGTTCACCAATTCGAATCAGGTGAATCGATTCGAATTGGTTCGTTTTTGTAAAAAAAACTGGGCTCACCGATTCAGCCCTGATTCAAGTTCATTCTTTTTTCACCGCCGGCCGCCGGACTCGTTCCCATCTAATGTAACTTCCAGTTTTGCAAAACCGGAAGTTACATCAGAAGAAACAAAGGACATGGGAGCTTCGAGGGGGGAGCGAGCAGACCTCGTGCAGCGGACCTCGGAAGTAAAGGGTATTTTTTGGCTCTGTCTTCGCATTTCTCCTCTCTTCCCTGCGCATTCCACATCCAGTCGAGTGAACCGGCAGGGGGGCTGAGAATTGGCGGGAGGGCTGAGAATCAGCAGGGGGGGCTGAGAATCGGCAAGGGGGCTGAGGGCTGAGAATCGGCAAGGGGGCTGGTGAGTCTTGGGGGCTGGGGATGGAAGCTGGGAATCAGCAGGGGTCTGGTGAATCTGGGGGGCTGGGGATGGAAGCTGGGCATCGGCAGGGGGGCTGGGGATGGAAGCTGGGCATCGGCAGGGGGGCTGGTGATTCTGGGGGGCTGGGGATGGAAGCTGGGAATCATCAGGGGGGCTGGTGAGTCTTGGGGGCTAGGGAATGGAAGCTGGGCAGGGGGCTGGTGAGTCTGGGGGGCTGGGGATGGAAGCTGGAAATCGGCAGGGGGGCTGGTGAGTCTGGGGGGCTGGGGATGGAAGCTGGGAATCAGCAGGGGGGCTGGTGAGTCTGAGGGGCTGGGGATGGAAGCTGGGAATCAGCAGCGGGGCTGGTGAGTCTTGGGGGCTGGGGATGGAAGCTGAGCATCGGCAGGGGGCCTGGTGAGTCTGGGGGCTGGTGAGTCTGGGAGGCTGGGGATGGAAGCTGGGAATCGGCAGGGGGGCTGGTGAATCTTGGGGCCTGGGGATGGAAGCTGAGAATCATTTCTGTAGGCTATCAGAAATTTGCTTAATTATCTACTCACACAGAAAAGCAGTAAAAGTCAATAGGTTCTCTGAGTGGGAACAACCTGTTTGATCTTGCACTCGTGTGATTGACCAATTGTATATCACTGTTTAATTTATCACATTGATTAATTTGAGCACATGTGAGGTGTCCTATGATGGTGTGCAGGCAGAGGGTGATTAACCTGTGCCTTATTGTGTAAAGCGCTGGAGAATTCTCTCCCCTTGCTTACCTCTTACGCTGAGGACACCCTGCTTCAGTATAATCATTTATATGATTTATCTTATAAACATTATTACGTGGTCTTTTCCTCAAGTGCTGAAACATCAGGTTGTTCCCGCTCTGAGAACCTATTGACTTTTACTGCTTTAACATTTTTGCTATTTTTTGTACCTAAACTATTATTGTAGAAAAAATTTAGTTTTTTCAATCAAATCCTGTCTTGACATTGGACTTCTATGAGTGAATGTTCTGCTTGATTGAACAAACTAAATTTTTTCTACTGAATAATAGTCTAGGTACAATGAAAGTAAACAGCAAAAATGTTTGAGTAGATAATTAAGGAAATCGTTTTCATATTGCTTGCTTATGGACTGGGAAAAAAGACTGTTCAAGCAAATGTCTCCAAAACTGCTTTAATTGAAAAATGTGATTTTTTTGAAGTACGTAAAATTTATTGTGAAGTTTATTGTTGTACTTTGTTTAAACTTAGAAAGCTGTCATTAACAGTGAATTGAATCGAAAAATCGATTCAACAGGGTAAATCGAATCAAAATTTTTTTCTCTGAATCAGGCAGCACTAGTGTTCACCTTAGTCTTCTGCATACTCCTCCTCAATGGGACTCAATAGCTAATAGCCTCATTATCATTCATTTTTATATATTATGCACCAGTGTCCTATGTGTACAGTAGATTTGCGCAGCATTATCTTCTGCATAAAATACTTCTGTGTGGTCATAAAACTGTGCTCAGACATCTCATTAACTACACACTTCTGTCTGTTCTAGCTTTCTGATTATTTCCTCCCTTGATCCTTACTTCAGAATCATTCCAGGTCAAATTGAAACACAGAAAAGGGTCAGTAATGGCTTTAGGTCATTAGCATCTGAAAGCCATTCAGTAGGCCAGTATGAACTAGTTATCTACATCATTCTAAAAATACCACCAGCACAGTTATTCCTAATTAGCGCCCTTGTTTGCTTATCATCTCTCTAAGTCAATCATTCGTCAAAATCATTCACCATTATCTTTTTGTTTGCTTTTCATCTCTCTAAGTCAATCATTCGTCAAAATCATTCACCATTATCATTTTTTCCACCATTACAATTTATGCACTATATTCTGGCCAATGCCTTGATATAAATCTCAACATATAAAAGTGGGAGACGTGTTTGCTCTAATACAGAACCCTTTCCAAAACCCAGATTGCTCATGAAGGCAAATTAACATTAAAATAGACAAACTAATGCAATTAGTGATGAATTCTTGTATATGCAAATAGAGATGAATGTTTCTATTCAAGGTGTCGCTAATGCTGTCCCTGCTGAGAATGAATGCGTGGAGAACACTTTTCTTCAGATCACATGTAGAACTTCTGCAAAAGAGCCCTTCACAGATGGCCACCGTAAAGATCTCAGAAGGAGCATGTAACTGGTGCAATAAAAGGCCTAAAAATAAGCAGGAGGAACGGCTATCTGGGACAAGCATAGGGTTACCAGATTTTACTACTGTAAAATCCGGCCCCGTAGCCCCGCCCTATTCTGCCCAAGCCACACCTCATTCCGTCCCAGCCCCACCCCCTCAACATGTTCTTGTGCTCGGAGCCATGTCGGGAGGACATCTGTGCATACGCAGGTGTGACACGATGATGTCACAGGCATGCGTGCATGCACCCGACATCAACCCGCGTTGCATCTACGCATGCGCACATGCCCTCCCAATGTGGTCCCAAGGTGGAAGCTTTTCAAAACCCGGACCAAGTGCCAGGTTTTGAAAAAAAAAACAAAAAACGCCCGAATGCTTGGATATGTCCTCTGAAAAGAGAACTTGTCCGGGATAAATCCAGACGTCTGTTAACCCTAGACAAGAACAGCTAGGCAAAATGAAATCATTCACAGAGCACCATTACGGTATACAAGTATTTTGCAGAGCAGGGCCCAGGCAGGTGCAGCCTCTCCTACCAAAATGGGCTTATTTGAAGATTTCACTGTATTTCCCCTAATGTTTTGGTTCTGGTTGATTCTACGGGATCTCGGAGAACTGTATTAAGCTAGTTTGAATTGTTAGTCTAGGTATTAATTTGGGGCATTTGAAATATGATTTTTCAATTATTTGGGGAGGACTTGGATTCCAACCCACTCCCATTAGGAAGTTAGGTTATTGTGGCCTAATTCCTTTTAGCTGTAGCCAGCAAAAATTCCCCTTCTTCAATTAATCCATTTGTAACATGTGGCCTTTTTTTTTTTTTTCTTTCTCTCCACTCAGCCTCACAATTTCAGTTCTAAGCCTTTTTTATCTGATGCTGGGACTGTCTGTTATCTACCTCTAGAACAATGGTCTCAAACTCAAACCCTTTGCAGGGCCACATTTTGGCTTTGTAGGTACCTGGAGGGCCTCAGAAAAAAAATAATTAATGTCTTATTAAAGAAATGACAATTTTACTTGAGGTAAAACTCTATAGTTTATAAATCTTTCCTTTTGGCTAAGTCTTAATAATAATATTATAATTTATAGCTAAAGAGACATATGATTAAGAAACTGTTTTATTTTACTTTTGTAATTATGCTAAACATACCGAGGGCCTCAAAATAGTACCTGGCGGATTTTCAAAATGCCCAGGCCACAGAAGAACCTGCCATGCGTGTTTAAGGGGCCTTCCTCTGTTCCTCCTCTGACTCTCCACTCTCTGGCTTCTGCTGTCTGGTCTTGCCTGTGGACACCAAAATCTAAAACAAATGGATAGTATTACTACTACTCTTTGGGCAGACTGGATGGACCATTTAGGTCTTTATCTGCTGTCATCTACTATGTTAAGACAACTAGAGCCATAACTGAGTATATAGGTGCCTAGGACAGGTGATGGCATTTACACTGACCTAATTCAGACTCTTCTTTTCCCAGTCCTCTTTTCTTCTTATATCCCCTCTCACTCAAGATGGTGGAAGAAGATTGGAATTCTTTGGTTTTTTTGTGGCCATTGCTGTCCAATTCTTATGTAATGCCTCTTTGGTACATCTTTTACTTCTGGATTCAAAGAGAGTGCAGTATGAAAGGAAAGACACCCGTCTTAAATTGGAGACTTCTGTGGGATAGGGGAAGATTCTTTAAATTTCAAGGCCTTCCATTCTGTGAGTGCTGTCTCCTCTCACAACATTCATTCATCCGTTATGCAATAGAACCTGAAATCCAGTCCAGGTATTGGCTTAACAAAAAGTAAAAAGTCTACTGGGTGGCAACATGAACAGATCACATTCTTATTTTCTGTAACGATGTTTATAAAGCACCCATGCCTGTTTTATCATTCTCTCTCTGAGAAACTCCTTAGCATCCTGTTTGTCTGTTTTAATTAGATTGTAAGCTGTACCGAGCAGGGACTGTCTCTTGAATGTTTAATGTACAGAGCTGTGTATATCTAGCATTGCTTTAGAAATAATGAGTAGTAGTATTAGTACAAAGACAGAACCACTTGGCAAATCAGATTTTCAAAATGCTTGTAATTTAATCGCCAACTGTTTTGGCTGAACTCTTGAATATACCAACTGAGGACGATAATCTATTTTTATTTTAATATTGTGATTTATGTTTGTAACAGTATTTATTTATATAATATTTTACCCATGTTTTATAACTATGTGTTTTATTTTGTACATCGCCTTGAATTTTGATATGGCGATTAATCAAACTATTTAATAAACTTGGAAACTTGGATAAACTTGGACGATTTAACCAGGCAGGAACCAAATTGCATTTCAGCTGGCCATCTACCAATATTCAGTGGTACTTTAATAGGCAGTACTGCTGAATATTGGCAGGGACTATCCTTGCAATGGAGGAGTAGCTCAGGGGTAGAGCCAGGAGCTATGCAGGCACCAGTGATATTCAGTGCTGGTGCACACAGAACTTGGTGGGCAAGTTTGACTGTGCAAAATGCTGCCCTAACTTTGCCCAATTAGGTACACAAGTATGGCATTGTCGCTCGCCCAGATATTCAAAGCTGGAATCTGGGCATGGCTCAGCACTGAATGCGCTTACTTTTAGTTTGCAGCGATCGGTGGCTAAAAAAAAAAAAATTCTGACTGACGTGGGATGAATATTGACCCCTGAATTAACAGAAAGGAAGGACAAAGATTTGTTCTGATAAACTGGGTAAGGTTCTGGTTTCTGGCAAGGAGAGTCGCTTTTGGCTCCATGGTTCTCAGAATCTCTTGTATGAGTTATATGACCATTCAGGTCTTTATCTGCCATCATCTACTATGTTACTAAGACAGCTTGAAAGTAGGTGGGGGAAATCAAGAATGGAATGCACTGTAATCTATTAAGCCTCCAGCTTCACTCCCAGTCCTTAAGTGTTACCTTTGGGTGAGGTTTCAGAATATCTCTAATGAAGATTGTGACGGGGACAGGGGCAAGCCTAGTGCTAGCAACCCAGCTCCTGCCCCCGGCGGGAGGACCACACTGGAATAATTCACAGTTCCAAGTTTTATTATCCAGTTCATCTTGCACTGATTCTAATACAGCCCCACTGACTGATGATGCTTGGAAGGAAAGGTATCACAAACAAAGTTCTCTTTTACACCAACTGCTTGCATGAATCAGAACCCCCCCCCCCAAAAAAAAAAAAAAACAAAAAAACAACAAAACATTTCCCTTTAAACAGGGTTTCTTTCTCACATTTCTGCTGCCATGCTTTACACAGTTCTGGCAGCACTCTGGTTTCAAGAACTTATATACAAGAGCCCCTGTGGACCAGCCGGCCCTGGGCTTTAGCTGCATACCTTCTAGGCTTGGCACACTGCTGTGCTTAGCCCACTGTTTTTCAGGAAATTCTCCCCACATGACTGCCTGAATTATAAATACCCCACTTACCCTTCTTATTTCTTGGCAGTGGGCTGGGAACATCCACCCTTGTTATAATGATCTAAGATTCCCCTCCCAAAAGTTTCCACTATCAGGGATGTGAAAATGTCAGGTCACTGAATCAACTCAGGGCTGCACTTCTCCTTCTAACATAACCCCTCCCCCACTCATTATGTTTTGCTTGCATACAGGGGAGTCTGGTTTAATTTCTGTTCATAACCAATCCTCACATTCACACACCAAACACTCATTAAACAGTCCCTCATGAGGACAGAAATGTTTCTTTTAAGTACTTTTAGACCATTGTTATACAACAAACTTTCATTCCCTCCCCCCATACAATACCTTACTGACTCATGCTGCATTCAGATATGTAGTCCAGGGCTTCTGGGCTGCATTCCATTTCATTCCCCTCAGAGACATCTCCCTCTACCTCCAAAAGAGACTCCTCACTCTCTGAAGCTGGATACAAGCTAGCCTCTGGAGCAGCGTCTAGCCACCCATGCCTAAGGAACTTTCCCCTTCCAGTTAGCCTTTGTTTGGGAAGCAAAGTTTTGTCAACATGGCTGTACTTTGGGACAGGAGATTTTCTAGCAGAAGGCAGTAAGACAGAGCTCCTAGCCTTCTGTTCCCTCTTCTGTGAGGCACATCTTTCTCTCCAGGTTCCTGATTGTCTGTGTATTCTCAGCCTTGGATTTATCCTGCTGTGAAACTTTCACTTGTGCTCAGAGCATGTTCTGCCTGTTAGCTCCACCCCTTTCCTTAATCCTTGCCTGACCAGAGGTGTAACATGAGAATGAACAGATGGTTTATAAAAGGAATTTTAGGGGCTTGAAACAAGTATTCGGTTCCTCTCTGCCATCCCTACTCTGTTCTGCCCTGACTGTCTGATCTTAGCACTGGGAACATTGTTAATTGGCAGGTTCCTTGGCTTAGGAATAGGCACATTTTCTTTAGTGGCAGGGTTTAAAGCTGATTTTGAACCAGAGACAGGGGCTTCCCCGTCACAAGATACATGAAGAAGATTAGGATGCCTATACCTTCATTGTATTCAAATTTTTCTCATGTATCTTCATTATTTATTTAGTTTTCTATCCGTTGTCCTGAAGAGCTCAGAATGGGTAGAGATATCCAGAAAACCTGACCTGTTGGTGGCTGGGAATGGTACATTTCAGTGTGGGACATTGCCCCCCCCCCCCCCTCTTTCAAACTTTGAAGCAATTGGTCCTGAAGCACCAGTGGGGGGGGTAAAGGTGGGACAATGCTCCCCTTCTTTCACCTGTGCAATTGGACATGAAGCACCAGTGTGGGGATGGGGGGATTAGGCAATGCCCCCCTCTTTCACCAGTCCAATTGGGCATGAAGCACCAGTGCAGGAGCAATGGGACCTGCCCTGGAAGCCTTCTTTCACTTGTCCAATTGGGACATAAGCACCAGTGGAAGGGTGCCTTCTTTGATATGCCCCCTTCTTGATATGCCCTTGATATGTAAGCCTTCTTTGATATGACCCCTTTTTCACCATGATATTTGTCCCTTCAACACCTCATAAAAATGCTGTTTCAAATAACTGAGGCTTTAACAGTCTCTGTCAGCACACATCCTCAACTAGCCCAGCAATGAGTTCCACAATTTAACCCCTGCACAAAGAACAGTCGCACTAGTTTCTGCATTTCTTGGGCTAACATTGCTCTTCAAAAGTGCAACATTTTCTGATCTCAATAACCGACTAAGGTGATAGCTGGCCACCCACCTCTTAAAATACAATATTTGCTTATTTCTGATCTGAGGAAGAAGGGGTTACCCTCGAAAGCTAATCATAAACTACATTAAGTTAATTCAAGAAAAAAAGGTATTCATTTTTTCCTTTATGTTTTTGTTTTATTTCTAAATATTACCTTGAAGAGTGGACTATCATGGCCACTACACCATTTCACTTAAAGTACATTGGAATGGTATGGTATAAGATTTGATATAAAATTGTCAATGCTTTATATTGTACACTTCCCCCTCCAAATCCGTGGTTTCAGCATCCATGGATTCGGTTATTCGCGATTTTAAAACAAAAAAACAGTTTAAAATTTTGGGGCTATTTTAAGCCCTGTAAGCCCCCCCTTAAGCCTTACCTGGTGGTCTAGCGGGTTTTCGGGGCAGAAGCGATCTTCCCACGCTCCTGCCTCGTGCAGATCAGTCTTAGGAAATGGCTGCTTGCCCTAAATCGGTAGCAAGGAATGTTGTTTTTGCCAGGTACTAGTGACCTGGATTAGCTACTATGAAGAGGGACTACTGAGCTAGATAAACCATTGGTCTGACTCAGGCTATTCTTATGTTATTATGCCTATAGATCTCATAAGTATTCATTGGGGAAATCCTTAAAAAACAACTGGGTGGCACTCGAGAACCCACGATGTTCATCTCTGTTCTAGTCTTTAGCACCACATTTGACAAGGTAGACCGTGGCATCCCATACAACCGATTGATAAAAACAGGAATTAGAAGGAAATGCTATGAAATAGTTTTCTTCTTTACTAAAAGGGAGATCTCAGTGCTGTGGGATGGGAAGGAATCTATTACTTTTATCTTCCTAGCTCAAGTCCCTCAGGGACCTTTGTTATCCCTTTCCCTGTTTAATATTATTCAGAAATATTAAATTAGTTTTTGCATAAAAATATGAGAAGAATTAACTGTCTGTATGAAATCTGAATATGGGTATTAGATAATAAGTAATAAATTGTAGGTGGATCTAACAAAAACAGAAGTGCTTAGAGCCTGTACCACTAAGATGCAATTTCTTTCCCCTGAATTACCACTGGGTGAACATGAGAAATTAAATAACAAGTGTGGAGGTAGTAACATAGAGGGACATTTTTGGTAAGACATCTGAGCTTGGCCGTTTTGGGGAAAATATCCAAAAATCCAGAAGAGAAAATGACCATTTTCAAAATAGCAAAATGTCTATCTTTTATTTTCAAAAATGCCTATTTCTAGACGTTTTTGTTCTCACTGCATACATCTTTTTTGACCATTTAAAAAAATTGAAAATGACCAAATGAAAACCACACAAACAAGCTATTGGAACATCCAAGCAGGCAGCATTAGTAGCAAACTGGCCACAGACATCTGAACAGAGCAGAGGGGCACTCGGTGGTTTGGAAAACCTGGTAACCCTTGAAACAACACCCCCACTGGCAGGACTATAGATGGAAGACTCCCACAGAGGGAAACATGCTTACATTGTGCAGCAAGAATACACATAACTTGCCCCAGTTTTCAAAAAGGAACAAGTATGTGCATAGTTTCCTTTTGAAAATGACCACACCTAGGGTTACTAAATTTCCTCTTTTAAAAAAGAGGACACATGGCCTCGCCCTGTTCTGCCCTTAGCCCCGCCCCCATATGAATCTCATGTCTCAATCCCTGAGCTCTGGGCCGCATCTGGAGAGCCTCCACACATGCATGGGTGTTGATGCAATGACATCACGCATATGCACACATGCGTGTGATGCCATCACATTGATGGCCCTGCATGCGTAGTGTGACCATATGGCTCCAGAAAAAAGGGGACAGATTGAGACATCCGGGTTTTACTTCCATTGAAAGCAACCAAGATGTCTCAATCCTTCAAGCCTTCAATCCTTCAATGTCTCAAGCCTTCGACTTGGTAGACCACGAAAAATTACTACAATGCCTAGACGCAATCGGCATCGGAGGCGAGGTGCTGGACTGGTTTCGAGGATTCCTTACGACACGCACCTATCAAGTGCGCTCCAATTGTAACCTCTCCAAAATATGGAGAAATCCATCAGGCGTTCCACAGGGGTCCCCACTATCCCCACTACTCTTCAACGTCTACATAGCTTCACTGGGTACGCAGCTGACACAGCGAGGTGTAAAAGTATTTAGTTATGCAGACGACTTCACAATCATTATCCCGTTTAATACATCGCCCTCCGAAATCACCCCAACAGCAACTGAAGCACTAAACATGATGGAACAATGGACCACAGACTTCAAACTGAAGCTCAATTCAGAGAAAACTAAATTCTTTATAGCCTCGCCACAGGCACATAACACGACAAAATCACTACACATTAACAATCTTAAATACCCTATTCAACCAACGATGAAGGTCCTGGGAGTAATGCTGGACCAAGGTCTAACCATGAAAGACCATATAGACTCCCTAATCAAAAAAGGGTTTTTCACCCTCTGGAAACTTAGGTCTATTAAGGCTTACTTCCACACTTCAGCCTTCAGAATTCTAGTACAATCCCTTATACTAAGCCACCTGGATTATTGCAACATCACCCATCTGACAATCCCCCAGAAGCAAATGCAAAGACTACAACTCATACAAAACGCAGCAGTCAGGATGATTTTTGGGTTGAAGAAGTACGACCACATAACCCCTTCCTACAGACTCCTACACTGGCTGCCGATGAAGGCACGCACGAAGTTCAAGCTAGGATGTCTCTGTTTCAAGGTATTAAACGGTCTAGCCCCTAAATACATCACAGACCTCTTCTCATTCCCAACCAACAGACATGAAAGAAAAACACACCTGAAATTTGTCTCCCCACCGGCTAGAGGGTGTAAATATAAGAGATACCATCAACAACTGTTATCGTACCAAGCAGCCACATGGGGCAAAGACTTAGAAAAACTAATTGCATATACAACCAATTATGGTGAATTTAGGAAACACCTAAAAACATACCTGTTCTTGAAATACTTAGATAACGAACCAGAACATCAGCCCCCTTTATAATACCACAACATACCCAAATCATTAAATTATAAACCCCAACCCAATCACCAACCATGAACACTATATTCAATTTAAGGAACATTTCTAATCATGTGTAAGCAGCACGGCACACAAACTGCTGTTAATATTTATTAATGTTGGAACTACCAGATGTACAATGTTATACCCTTTAATCCGCTGTATGTACAGTCTCTCTTTATTGTAACTACAGTTTATCTATATTGTAACTACAGTTTCTCTATATTGTAAACCACTCCTCTTTATTGTAAACCGCCTAGAAGTCGCAAGATAGTTGGCGGTATATAAAAATAAAGTTATTATTATTATTATTATAATCTTTTCTCCTTACTTCCATTGCTTTCAATGGTAGCAAAACCCGGATGTCTCAATCAATCCGTCCCCTTTTTTCTGGAGCCATATGGTCACACTATGCATGCGCAGAGGCCCTCCAGATGTGGTCCTGAGCTTTGGGCCTTCCAAAACCTAAATAAACTTCCAGGTTCTGGAAATCCCTCCGGAGACCCGGACAGTCCTCTAAAGAGAGAACATGTCTAGCTTTTCCCAGACCCTCTGGTAACCCTGACCCCACCAAAACTATATGCACACAATTATTGCTGCTATTTATGCTGCACAAGCCTTTAACATAAACATAGGGGTGTATTTGAAAATCCCAAAGCATGCACATAAGTTAAAAGTCCAGCCAAGTATTGCCTCACTGTGGATAAAAATATGCATGAAATGGCATTATGTGCATTCTTTACCCACATATATTTCAGTGGCATAGCCAAGTATGGGCCCAGCCACCCACTAGCAGCACATCTATAATGTGGCTGTCGGGAATCCCCAAGTCCTGCTAGCTGAAAACTTCTAATAACTCTCCCTCCCATGTACCTTTTAAAAAGCAAATCTTCATTGGCAGCGAGCAGCATGACTAATACACAGTGTTCACGCCAACCCTACAACCTTCATTCTGACATACTCCTATGTGGAAACAGGAAGTTGCATCAGAAGGAAGGCTATGGGGCTGGCACAAATGGTGTGTTTTAGTCACACTGCTCACTGCCAGTGAAGAACTGTTCTTTAAAAGGTCAGGGGGAAGGGAGATGAGAGACTGGATCATCTGTGGGTGGATGGTAGAAATAGAGACTGGATCGCCTCTGGGGTGGGGTTCTGCTGCCCAACTAATATGGTCCCAGGCCCACCCAGAATTGGATGTCTGGCTATACCCCTGATATATGTTAGGCAATTTTACAACATATCTGCACATAAACATCTGTATGGTGCACACACATGGCTTTTACAATTACTCACACTGGAAATAGATACACACACCTTGGACAAGCCGTCCAGAGGAGGGCAACAAAAATGATAGGAGGCTTGCGCCAGAAGACGTATGAGGAGAGACTGGAAGCCCTGAATATGTATGCCCTAGAGCAGGGGTGTGCAACCTGCGGCCCAAGGGCCGCATGCGGCCCCGTGAAGTATTTTGTGTGGACTCGGTCGAGGGCGATGCAGTGTTATCCTCTGCTGCCCCCAGGTGTTTACCGTCTTGCTGGTTCCCTCCTCTGTCTTGCTGCAGTATTTGTGCGTTTGTGTGGCCCCAGAAACATTTTTTTCAGTCATTGCAGCCCAGGGAAGCCAAAAAGTTGGACAACCCTGCCCTAGAGGAAAGGAGAGACAGGGGAGATATGATTCAGATGTTCAAATACTTGAAGGGTATTAACTTAGAACATAATCTTCTCCAGAGAAAGGAAAATGGTAAAACCAGAGGACATAATTTGAGGTTGAGGGGTGGTAGATTCAAAGGCAATGTTAGGAAATTCTACTTTACAGAGAGGGTGGTGAATGCCTGGAATACGCTCCCGAGAGAGGTGGTGGAGAGTAAAACTGTGACTGAGTTCAAAGAAGCGTGGGATGAACACAGAGGATCTAGAATCAGAAAATAATATTAAAAATTGAACTAAGGCCAGTACTGGGCAGACTTGCACGGTTTGTGTCTGTATATGGCCATTTGGTGGAGGATGGGCTGGGGAGAGCTTCCATGGCTGGAAGGGTTTAGATGGGATAGAGTAGGTTTTAACTGAGATTTCGGCAGTTGGAACCCAAGTACAGTACCGGGTAGAGCTTTGGATTCTTGACCAGAAATAGCTAAGAAGAAAAAATTAAAAAATTTAAATTGAATCAAGTTGGGCAGACTGGATGGACCATTCGGGTCTTTATCTGCCATTATCTACTATGTTACTATGATATCTCCTTAAATTGTAAGCTCATTGTGGAAGGAACATATTTAGCTGGATGTTTATCACCTCTGGCCAGTGTTCTGGGCATTCACTAACACTATAAATATAGTACTTATTGTTCTTATGAAAAAGTAACAGTCTTTAGCCTATGACATTGTTCATTAAGCTGGAAATGATCATTATAGTGTTTCTACGGCTTCTACCAATTTGTACAGTTACAAAGATGGTTGTGTTCAGCTGTTACTCTAGAGGCTTTGTTTTCACTGGAGGTCATTCAGAGGGATTTCAGACTCAATTATGTTCAATTTTAATGTCAGAGCTCAGTGTTTGTGGATTTGGTTTCATGAACAGATGGTAAACAGAGATGGGCAAAACTATCTAAGCATCGAACTGGTATAATTTGCTTGTCTGTCCTCCTGTTAAAACCCAGAACAAAATAATGTGCTGGTCATATATTGGATAAAGATGTGGTCTGTGGAATTCAAATCCCGCTGCTTTTCCTTATGATTTTGGGCAAGTCCAAGTTGGCCAACTCTCCATTGCCTCTGGTATTGAAAATTATGCAACTAGTACAGTGGAGTTTGAATGTGCGTGGACGGGGTGGGAGGGGGGGGGGGGTCAAAGATAGGGTTACCAGGCATCCGGGAAAACCCAGCCATGTCCTTTTTTTAGAGGACTGTCTGGGTGCCCAGATGGACATTCAAAAACTTGGCAGGTTTTGGAAAGTCCCAGGCTCCAGCTGCATCTGGAGAGCTTCTGAGCATGTGCAGTTGATGCCACACACGTCTGTGCATGCTCGTAGGCCTTCTGGACGCGGTCCAGAGGTCAGGAATGAAAAGACAAGACTTTGTGGGGGTGAGGCTGGAGGTAGAATAAGGCAGGACTGGGGCAGAACCGGGTGGAGCCATGCATTCGGGATTTTACTTCACAAAATAAGGTAACCCTAGTCAAAGATTGCGTGGATGGGATGGGGAAAAACTTTTAGTGCCTTTTTCATTTTCTCACACACCTTTACTGCAAGTTGATTTCAGCCTGCAGGATGTTGATTGGGACATCCTGGCTCCTGTGCTGTCTGGAAATAAGGCAATTCTAGATTCTCTGCAGGGAAAACTGTTCTAGCAACTGATAACATAACCCAAACAGGATTAGGTGGTGCAGAATCTGGTGCATACTTAAACAGCTGATATGTTTAGTGCCACTGTCTAGATCAGGACCATATAAGGCAAGGCAAGGTATGTGCAACCAGTGTGGCCGCACAGGGTGCAAGGGAGGTGAGGGTATCAAAATTGCACGCCATTCATTGGCTTCCTTGCTTGTCCATGATGCAGTGGAGGGGTGAGAGCACTTGGGAACATGCAACACCAGTGTGCATTTTTGGCTTGAGATGATCCTCTGTTGAATATTCTTACAGACTGCCTCGGCGTTACCTGGGTTGTGCCAAGCTATCCCTGGCGTTATCTGATTAGTGGCGAAATTTAATGCATCTGGATAAAATTAGAACAGCATGGAATATTCAGCCTTTTTTTAGCTATAGCAACTAGCATTTAAAAAAATGCTGTAAATCCTTATACTCAATATGTTAAAGCAGCACTGTAAATACAAAATATCTTGTTTGTCATATGCTCAGAAACGTAAAGTCCCCCCAGGGCGTTAGCCCTAGAGGAGAATCAACAGCCCAATCACCGCATATGTGTTGCTTGTTGAAATAATTTCAAAGAATGAACTAAACTTGTTATTCAACTAAATTAACTTATTGAACTTGACTTTTAAAAGTAGAAGGGTCCCAATGTGGACCACGTTTTGCACTTTTCATCAGGAGACCCAATCGATGGCTTTACTTAATGTGAAACCCGGTGCTTTAAGGCAGAGAAAACAGTGTCTTGAAGAAAATATGTATTGACAGTTAAGCAGTGGGTTTCACATTAGTAAAGCCGGTAATTTTTGGGTAGGCCACGGCCCTATGGCCTCCCCGGTTCCGACGCCTATGCTCCTCCAGTCAGTCATAAAAGCCTGCATGAAAAGGTGATTCTTTAAAAGTTGCGTACTGGACAATATATGCAGAATCTATTTGGGTTTAGCTCACACCTTTTTCAGTGGTAGTTCAAGATGAGTTACATGCAAGTACACTAGGTATTTCCATGTTCCCAGAGGGCTCACAATCTAATTTTGTACCTGATGCAATGAAGGGTTATGTGATTTGTCCAAGGTCACCTGGGGCCACAGTAGGATTTGAACTAGGCTCCCCTGGATTTCAGCCTTGTGTTCTAACCAAAAGGCTACTCCTCCATGGCATTATAGTGAGGACCCCTCTCATAAGACAATAGTTTTTTAGAGAAAGGGTGATGAATGAATGGATCGATTTTCTGGTTGAAGTGGTGGAGACAAGGAAAGTATCTGAATTCAAGAAAGCTTGGGCCATACCTAGACAATGTTTGAGGGAGTGAAAATGAGTATAGAGCTTAATGACTAATGTACATATGGTCTTTTTCTCCCATTATAATCTGTGTTGATTTATTTCTATATCACTCAGTCCAGACTACAATCCTTATAGCAAAATGCATCAGACTTGTATTAGAGATGCTTGATTCAGGGGGAATTTAAACAGCCTATTTGAAATTAAGGAATTTTGGGACCAGGTATTCCAGCATATTTCCCAAGAGAACAGACCATACCCATAGAGCTTGATAGTATTATAAGGACTAATTCTATAAAGGGCGCCTAACTTAATTAGCAAAATACCCTTAATAGTCTCAATAACTGGTAAAAAAAAAAATGTAATTGGGTGATAGGCTCCTATGACATGGCGCTCAATGGCGCCTAATGCCTAAGTGGGCATGTCTATGGGTGGGGCATGACTTAGGTGCTGCTAATCGTAATTCTCTAAAAACGTAGGTGCCTGAAATGTAGGCCTTTAAAAACCCTGGCCTACATTTCAGGCGTCTGCTAGCTACAATTCTGTAAATGGTGCCTACGTGTGATTAACACATGGCCCACCCCATTTTTCTAGGTACCGTTTATAGAATCAGCCACAAAGTGCTCCTCCTATCCCAGTCAATCTAGATACCCGCTGCTAAGGAAGGAGGCAAGACTGAAATAAGGAACAGGCAAATTAGATATGTGACTAAAGCCTAAAAAATTTGGAAGACCCTGTTAGCTAACGCTGGGTCTTTTCAGGATTCTACTGATTTGTAAAGTAATTATCTCACTGCCAGAAGTCAATCAATGGGAAGGCACAGGAAGGATGGGGCAATTCTATAAAGTGGAGCCTAAACTAAGATGCCACAAATTAGCTCGCTTAGCACCAGTTCTATTAACAGTGTCTAGCCTGTTAGAGAATAATAGTGCAAATCCAGTTTGGTGGGCCAAAATTTAGGCACAGTCTTATGCTTGGTCAATGGTTGGCATAAGTTGGCACACCTATGGTCACCTTGCAGTGTAATTTGTGTGCCTTGCTAAAGTGGAACACCCATGGCCATTCTTGCCTCTAAGCTAAGCAAGAGTTCTGCTCTTACAGACTTGCCAGTGGGTGGCGATGTTTCACATTTTCAATAGTGAGGGACAGACTAGCTCTGCAGGACTGCAGGGTACATGCCTGTCTCTAGTGCTGACTGCACAATATTGACCCCCCTCCTCCCCACTGGTAATGTACTCCGGCTCAGCTCAGAGGGAACAGTGCCCATGACATGCCCATGTTCCACCCATGAATATGGTGCACTAACAGTCACCTAATTCAGTAGGTGCCTAGCAAAATGGGTGCCATTTCTAGAATGATACCTAGTGACACCTAAATCAGCTTAGGCACCGGTAAATTAAGCCAGGGTTTTCTTGGCCTAATATACATAGATGCCCGACACCTAACTCAATCAATACCTAAACTCCTCCCCCTAACCACACCTGTTTTTCGGGTATGAAGGAAAATTCCTGTTGGACCCCTTCCTGAGGACTCTTGGGATATGACTACAGGACTTAAAAAACAAAACAGGCCAAGCTTGATTTCTGTATAACTTCATCTTTACAAGAACTGTGGACTAGAAACCGTCGATGTTGTGATTTCCTCATACCTCTGCTGTTCGAGATAAGGAGGATACAGTACACAGGGCAGATGTTACAACACACAGCACAGATGATTATTACACCACACAGACCAGTGCTTGCTGCATGAAAATAAAATTATAATACTGGTGCTTAGCTGGAAGACAGGGATGCAGGTATAAGGCCTGCAGCAATGATTCATGTTTTCAGCAGATTCCTGTTTTTCCTATATTCTCTGGCCAGAGGTGAAACAATGGATAGCAGGCCAGCATGAGGCCTATGCATTGTATGCACAGAATGCAAAGCTTGGACAAGTGGCAAGGTTGTCCTTCTGACAGTTGCCACCACAGATGGAGTAACAGCCTTTATCCCAGGACAAGCAGGCAGGTATTCTCACTAGTGGGTGATGTCATCAGACAGAGCCCCGGTACGGACGTCTCACAAGCACGTGTTGCTTGTAGAAACTTAAAGTTTCTAGATGCCCGCACCGCGCATGCGCCGGTGCCTTCCTACCCGGAGATCCGGGCGTGTCTCCTCAGTTCTTTCTTTTCCGCAGAGCTGAGAAGTTCAACTTCTTCATGCGCTAGCTGAATTCAGTTAAATTTGCCTTCCTTGTCCGCGTTTTCGTTTTCTTTTAATTACAGTTAACAGTACTTTTCTTTTTCAAAAAAAAAAAAAAAAAAGAAGATTATTTCCTCCGGCAGGTCGAACGGGCCGGCCACGTGGCTCAGGCCCACTGGCTTCGACCTAGCGGCGGAGACTTTCCGGCCTATGTCCCGGCCAATCACCGGGTTTAAAAAGTGCAGCAAGTGCCAACGCGCGATTTCACTCACGGACCCTCACCGGCGCTGTTTGCAGTGTTTGGGCCCCGACCACATCCCGAAATCGTGCGGGCCTTGCTCTACCCTTACGGCACGC
This sequence comes from Geotrypetes seraphini, assembly GCF_902459505.1. Lineage (NCBI taxonomy): Eukaryota > Metazoa > Chordata > Amphibia > Gymnophiona > Dermophiidae > Geotrypetes > Geotrypetes seraphini. Next base: position 344,078,735 of record NC_047086.1, on the reverse strand, counting down.
TCTTTCAAGCGGCGTTGCCTATTGTGGGAATCGATGTTCAAGATGGACGCAGCTAAGGATCCCTCAGCCTCCACTTCATCTGATACCTCCCCGGTTCGGGCGAAACCGGCATCGACCACTCCTGCATCGAGTGTGGTGAAACCGGCATCGCTCACCCCGACACCATCCACGAGCTCGACGTCGGTGCCTGCCCCGGTCTCCTCTGTTCAGGTACCTCTTCCTTCCACAGTGCCACCAATGGTCATCAAAGTGCCGAAAGCTACTAAGCAGAAGCACTCGGCCTCGAAGGAGCGCGATGTCCGTGCAGGAGGACCCCCTTTCGGTGCGGATCCCTCCTTATCGGCTTCGCTACGGTCCGCGCTGGAAGCTCAATTCGTTGAGCTCATGCAGACCATCGGACCCGGGCTCATCGCTGCCATACAGGGTGACCTCCCGGTACCGGTCCAAAGGGGCGGTCCGCCCCCTCCCCCTCCCCCACACCGTTCGACCTCGACAACCGACGAGGACGAACGGGGGAGGGCGGCGATGCCCACGCGGCAAACCTCGATTACCGATATGCCGCCATTAGAACCCATTACGCCTCCGCGCCAACATGGGACCAGACCTCCGATCGATACTCGAAGCCCTGGGCATAGTCAGGAAGAGTTCTTCCGTACTCCTTACCAGACTTGGGTAGCATCGCAAGAACCCGCATCGCAAACCCAGTTGCGATCCACCGCTTCCAGCCCTATCCACTTGGGGGCCTCGGGAGACCATGCGATGCACAGACGATCCCGATCCCCGTCCCGCCACCGAGACGGGCACCGATCGAGACACTCATCCTGGCACTCCTCACGCCATTCGGAGGTGTCACCGCAGAAAAAACTGCAACGTAGGGGATACTCCTCATCAGAGGTGTCCCCCCCGAGGGGCCCGGAGTACGAGGAGACACTGGCGCCCGATTCTCCTTGTCACTCCCCGATGTCCACGGACCTGGAGGCCTCCTCCTCCTCCAGCCCGTCCCACAGACCGACGCTGGCGGAACAATTGTCCTTCTCATCATTCCTCCGACAAATGGCGGAGGACCTGGATGTGACCCTTGACACGGGCTCCCGATACTCCAAAGAGTATCTGGACACCATGCATTTACCTAACCCTCCAACGGAGTCGCTTCGGCTCCCCTTGCATAAATTACTGGACCAGACCTTCATGCAGTGCTTCGAAACGCCGTATTCCATACCGGCGATCCCCAGCAAACTCGATGCTCGATACCGCATCGTGCACCATAAAGGGTTCGAGGGCCCTCAACTCTCCCACCAATCCCTACTGGTCGAGTCCTCCCTTAAACGCTCTCATCCCTCCCAGGTCTACGCCTCTGTACCGCCGGGCCGAGAGGGGAGAACGATGGACAAATTTGGTAGAAAATTCTACCAAAACTCCATGATGGCGTCACGGGTGCTAAACTACAACTTCTTTTTCTCTTCCTATCTGGAGTTCTTCTTGCCGGTGCTCCGCAAGTTCACTCCGTTCATAGACAACCAAGCTCGATTCGAGTTCGAGGAAGTGGTAGCCTCCCTCTCCCAATTACGCCTCCAGCTGATGCAATCCTCCTTCGATGCATTCGAACTCTCGGCACGCGCCGCCGCAAGCGCGGTAGCTATGCGTCGCCTGGCATGGCTCCGTACTATCGATATGGATCCCAACCTACAGGACAGACTCGCCAACGTACCGTGTGCTGGAGCTGACCTGTTCGATGAGTCTATCGAAACTGTTACCAAGAAGCTGTCGGATCATGAAAAATCCTTTCAATCCATCCTGCGGCCCAAACCCAAACCTCAACAGTCTCGACCTTCCAGGCCACCCCTGATTTACCAGCGACGTTACATGCCCAGACAAACGCCTGCTGCGAGACAGCCTGCGAAGAGACAACCTCCCCAGAAGTCTCAGCAAAAACCTCAGCCACCGGCGGTACCTAAGGCTCCCCAGCCCTTTTGACGCCCCCCCCGGGAGCATAACCTCGGCCTCTCCCATAGGGGGCCGCCTCCATCTTTTTTACCATCGATGGGAGGCCATAACCACGGACCTATGGGTCCTCACCATCATAAGAGAAGGATACTCTCTTCAATTCCACCGGGTCCCCCCGGACCATCCTCCAAGAGAGTATCCTTCAAGCTCGACGCAGACCGCCCTGCTTCTTCAGGAAGTCCAAACCTTACTTCAGCTTCGGGCTGTCGAGCCGGTCCCGTCAGACCAATTGAACCGAGGGTTTTACTCCCGGTACTTCCTCGTCCCGAAGAAAACGGGCGACCTGCGACCCATTTTAGACCTTCGAGCCCTCAACAAGTCCCTGGTCAAAGAGAAGTTTCGCATGTTGACTTTGGCTTCTCTATACCCCCTCCTCGAGCAGAACGACTGGTTATGCTCCCTGGATCTCAAGGAGGCCTACACTCACATCCCCATTCACCCGGCCTCCCGAAAGTTCCTCAGATTTCGGGTGGGAAATCTGCACCTACAGTATCGAGTGCTACCATTCGGCCTATCTTCGTCCCCCAGAGTCTTCACAAAGTGCCTGGTGGTAGTGGCCGCGGCACTCCGGGACAGGGGTCTACAGGTATTCCCATACCTCGACGACTGGCTCATCAAGGCCCCGTCAGCCCCAGAGGTCACTTCGGCGGCCTTGGCTACAACCTACTTCCTCCAGAATTTGGGCTTCGAGATCAACTTCTCCAAGTCTCATCTACAACCCACCCAGTCCCTCCCCTTCATCGGAGCGGTCCTGGACACCACCCGACTCCGAGCATTCCTGCCTCGGCAACGCATGGAGTCTCTTCTTCATCTCAGCCAATCGGTGTCTACTCGCCAAACCCTACCGGCGAGACAACTGATGGTGCTCCTGGGCCATATGGCCTCCACAGTACATGTGACACCCTTTGCCAGACTCCACCTCAGGATCCCCCAGTGGACCCTGGCATCACAGTGGAATCAATCGTCCGATCCACTATCCAAACGCATCTTAGTCACACCTGCTCTTCGGCAGTCTCTACTTTGGTGGATGACCTCTTCGAATCTATCCAGAGGTTTGCTGATGCACTCTCCCCCCCATCAGAAAGTTCTCACAACCGATTCGTCGAACTACGCATGGGGGGCCCACCTGGAGGGTCTCCGCACCCAAGGATTCTGGACCAGTGCGGAAAGACTACACCAAATCAATCTACTGGAACTCAGAGCCATTTTCAATGCGCTCCAAGCTTTCCAACACCTACTCCTCGACATGGTAATCCTCATTCGCACAGACAATCAGGCCGCCATGTATTATATCAACAAGCAAGGAGGCACGGGCTCGGCCCTCCTTTGCCAGGAAGCTCTACGAGTCTGGGACTGGGCGGTGCGCCACAACACCCTACTCAGAGCAGTATACATCCAGGGGGAGAACAGCGTCTTAGCAGACAAACTAAGCCGTCTGCTACAACCGCACGAATGGACTCTCCATTCCAGCCCCCTTCACCAAATTTTCACGCAATGGGGGACGCCCCAGATAGACCTCTTTGCGGCTCCCCACAACGCCAAACTGCCTCAGTTTTGCTCCAGGATCTACACTCCTCATCGCCTCGAGGCAGATGCTTTTCTACTGAACTGGGGGAAACTATTCCTATATGCGTTCCCACCATTCCCGCTGATCCAGAAGACTCTGGTCAAGCTGAAACTCGAACGGGCCACCATGATTCTAATAGCTCCTCGGTGGCCCAGACAACCTTGGTTCTCCCTCCTACTTCAACTCAGCAGCAGGGAACCAGTACCACTTCCAGTGTTTCCTTCACTGCTTACTCAACATCAAGGATCACTACTTCATCCCAACCTGCAGGCTCTCCACCTGACAGCTTGGTTCCTCTCAACGTAACCCCTCACCAATTCTCACAAGAAGTGAGGGAGGTCTTGGAAGCTTCCAGGAAGCCCGCCACTCGACAATGCTACTCCCAAAAATGGACCAGATTCTCCTCATGGTGTGTTTCTAAGTCAACGGAACCTCAGCGAGCTTCCTTATCCTCCGTGCTGGACTATCTCCTACACCTATCTCAATCTGGGCTCAAGTCCACATCCATACGAGTCCACCTGAGCGCTATTGCGGCGTTCCACCAGCCCCTACAAGGGAAACCCCTCTCGGCCCATCCGGTGGTCGCCAGATTTATGAAAGGACTCTTCCATGTTAACCCTCCTCTCAAACCACCCCCAGTAGTTTGGGACCTCAATGTAGTCCTTTCCCACCTCATGAAGCCCCCGTTTGAACCACTCAACAGGGCCCCTCTGAAGTATCTCACCTGGAAAGTGCTTTTCCTTGTAGCCCTTACGTCCGCTCGCAGAGTCAGCGAACTCCAGGCGTTGATGGCGGACCCACCATTCACAGTATTCCACCATGACAAGGTGGTCCTCCGCACTCACCCGAAATTCCTGCCTAAGGTGGTCTCCGAATTTCATCTCAACCAATCCATTGTACTTCCAGTATTCTTCCCTAAGCCTCATTCTCACCACGGAGAATCGGCCCTTCACACTCTAGACTGCAAACGTGCCTTGGCTTTCTACCTGGATCGCACCAAGCCACACAGAACCACTCCTCAACTTTTTGTCTCCTTCGACCCTAACAAGTTGGGAAGACCCGTATCAAAGCGCACCATCTCCAATTGGATGGCGGCTTGTATCTCTTCCTGCTATGCCCAGGCTGGATTATCACTTCCTTGTAAGGTCACAGCCCATAAGGTCAGAGCAATGGCAGCCTCAGTAGCATTCCTCAGATCAACACCAATCGAGGAAATTTGCAAGGCTGCCACCTGGTCCTCGGTTCACACATTCACCTCACATTATTGTCTGGATACCCTCTCCAGACGGGATGGACAGTTTGGCCAAACAGTATTGAAAAATTTATTCTCTTAAGTCGCCAACTCCCCCTCCATCCCACTGAGGTTAGCTTGGAGGTCACCCACTAGTGAGAATACCTGCCTGCTTGTCCTGGGATAAAGCAATGTTACTTACCGTAACAGTTGTTATCCAGGGACAGCAGGCAGCTATTCTCACGTCCCACCCACCTCCCCTGGGTTGGCTTCTCAGGCTAGCTACCTGAACTGAGGAGACACGCCCGGATCTCCGGGTAGGAAGGCACCGGCGCATGCGCGGTGCGGGCATCTAGAAACTTTAACTTTCTACAAGCAACACGTGCTTGTGAGACGTCCGTACCGGGGCTCTGTCTGATGACATCACCCACTAGTGAGAATACCTGCCTGCTGTCCCTGGATAACAACTGTTACGGTAAGTAACATTGCTTTTTGGAACATCAGATAACACCCAAGAACAATAAAAGAACGAGATGACCTGCACGTATGCAAAACCACAGCACCTAGAGGACAGAGGGGGAGCCATTCTCAGTATTGGGCGTAGGTCATACATAGATAACCTTTGAAAAAGCCCCAGGCAGAGGGGTGTCAAGGGCAGATAACATTAGGTGGGTGTGGCCATCAAAATCAATCTGATAACGACATACGTAAGTGGAAAATTGCTTTAAGGACATATGCAGATGTTAATGGCTTTTATGTCAATTAGGGATATAGCCAGGGCAGGATTAACCAATAGGCCAAGTAGGCATGTGCCTAGGGCCCAAAATGGTCAGGGGGGCCCGATGAAGGAGGGCATCAACATTGTTTTTTCCAAATGACAATGGGCCCCTCCAGCAACGCTGGAACGATCAGCAACGCAGGTCGTCCCCCCCCCCCACCCCGATTGGCAACACAGGCTCCCCCCCGATCGGCAACAGGCCCCCCCCCAATCGACGGAAAGTAAGACAAGCAAGTAACGCGGGTAAGAAAGGCAATGAGAACTATAATTGTGCAAGCGGTGCTGCATGCCCAAAGCTTCCCTCTGACGCAGCTTCCTGTTTCCACCTGGGCACATGGTGGGGTGGGGCGGGGTGGGGCAGGGGGCCCAGTGTACTTGGGTGCCTAGGGGCCCTCAACTAATTAATCCTGCCCTGGATATAGCCAATTCTATGCATTTGTAACCACTGAATTAATTTTGCTAATGATGCTGACAAATCAGACTAGCAACTGATCACTTGTGATATTGCTAATAATGTAATGTAATTTATTTCTTATATACCGCTACATCCGTTAGGTTCTAAGCGGTTTACAGAAAATATACATTAAGATTAGAAATAAGAAAGGTACTTGAAAAATTCCCTTACTGTCCCGAAGGCTCACAATCTAACTAAAGTACCTGGAGGGTAATAGAGAAGTGAAAAGTAGAGTTAGAGGAAAAATAAAATAAACATTTTAACAAGACAGCATTGATCTAAATACTTTGGAAGGTAGAAGAGAGGAGAGAAAGGAATAGAAGCAGAAGGGGGAGCCGTTGAACAGTAGAATTCTGGAGAAATTTAAATGATAGAAATAGAACAAAACAAAGACAAAAGGCAGAACAATAGATAAGATTAAAGATAAATCATAAGCTGGAAAGAAAAATAAAATAAAATAAAACTTTGTCTTCAATCCACGGTTTCAGCGTCAGTGATGAAGTGGAGCAAGTAAGTTTAGGAGGAGCGATTGACGTTTCCAGAAAGGGCTTCTTCAGGGAAGAGACTTGGCAGACAGTCCCAGGATGCCTATGTCTCCTCCCCTGCGATGTTCTCCCATCCATGCATTCCCTTCCAGACACACTGCCCGTGCCCCAGCCGCTCCAAGGAGGCTGCCCCAGATGAGGCCCACGGTGAATGCAGGATTCTCTCCTCTGCGGGAAAGCCGCCCGGATCCGACAGTCGATCTTCTTAGTGGATTGCATGGGGGGAAGAGTTCACACTCTTGGTAGGATCGGGTCTGTGTGCTCTCGGTGGTTGTGGCTGGTCTCGTTGCTGCTTAGGTGTAAAAGCAGTTGATCTCCTACTTCTGATAATATTTAAAAGCAAGCATATTGATTTTTCCAACGGAATGCTGGGGGAAGAGCTTACTTGTTTGGCTGGATCAGGGCAAAGGGCTCTCGGTAGTGGTGGCTGATCCTGTTGCTGCTTAGGTGTAAAAAACAGTAGATCTTCCTAGTGGACTGCAGGGGGAGGTGGAGCTCACACTCTTGGTTGGATCGGGTCTGTGTGCTCTTGATAGTTGCGGATAGTTCCGCTGCTGCTGAGGTGTAAAAGCAGTTGATTTCCCACTGTTGCTGATATTTAAAAGCAGGTAGATTGATCTCTCCAATGGACTGCAGAGGTAGGAGCTCACATGCCTGGCTGGATCGGGGCAAAGGGCTCTTGGTAGTGGTGGCTGGTCCTGCTGCTGCTTAGGTGTAAAAGCAGTTGATTTTCCTAGCGAACTGCAGGGAGGGTGGAGCTCATATTTTTGCAGGACCAGGACTGTGGGTTTTTGGTGGGTTGGTCCCGTTGCTGCTTAGGTGTAAAAGCAATTGATCTCCCACTGCTGCTGATATTTAAAAGCAGGCAGATTGTCCAGGGAGAGGAGCTCTGCACTCAAACTGCCATCCTCCTTGCCTCCAAGTTCCGATAACCAATAACCAATAACCAATCAGAAACTTTCTAATAGATTGTAATGATGGCTAATAATATATCAATTCATGTAAGATAAGAAAATGACACAGATGGAGTATTTTTCTGCATACCTGCAGGGTGTGGAGCTTTATCTCCTCTGTGACACTTCTGAATGCTGGTAATCTGTTCTTCTATGCTGCCTTTTACGTTATAATAAATTTGTACTTTTACGCAACAGCATTCCTGGTGTGGACTGAGTCAGTTTATGGAAAGGGTCTAGCAACCTGCCTTTTCCAGGTAGGCGCCCCTAGGTGCCTTGATGTAGACGCCTAGCATGAAGTGGTAGGCACCTACTGAGTTAGGCGCCTAGCGGCTAATTAATTTTTTAATTTGATTTTTAATCATTTTTTATGGCACTTTCAATTATCAGTGCCAATTAACCAATAAAAAAAAATTAAGTTAGGCGCCCTTTATAGAATCAGGGCCTAGGTGACATACGTGCCAATTTTATACAATGTCAGCTAGCATTTGTATGTGTAACTGCCAACTTATGGCACTAATCATACACATAAGTGCAGCTATTCTATAATCTTGAGTGTGAATTGGTGCCATACCTTAAAAAATTGCCTTTTAAGCAAATTCAGTTCAAATGAAAGGTCACTTGTACACACAATGTCAGAGGCGTGAAGAAAGTACAAGTTTTATTCACAGCATGCCGGGACTCTAGTGCAGTTAATAGCCTGCCTACTAGAGTGTCAGAAACAGGAAATACACGGACTTTTATGCCCTTTTCGCAAACTAATATATGCAAAAACTACAATTTTCATTTGTTACTTCTATAACTTTCTACAATTATTATTGGTCCTAAGCCAGCACTTATGATAGGCTCAGGGATACAACTTATAGTCCTATAGGAAACTAGCTCATTTCTCTGCTTATCTAAATCTTACAGGTCTAAAGGCTACATGTACAGAAGGGCAGGGTACATCATGGCTCAAACTCTTATCTATTCAGCTTACAATGTGGTAAGGTAGGGACATACATTTTAGGCAGATGCAGTCAATAGATTATACACTGTTTTTAGCTATGTAGGCCAGAGCAATATTTTAAACAACAGTTAACTATTTCATGACCCTACATTCCCCCCTTTCAGGCTGGCGTACCTAAGGAGCCAAGCCTGACAAAATAAAGTTAGGGGTCAGGAAAGTCGGGGTCCCCAGTGGGTAAGGGACGATACTGGGAGAGGGCCAATGCAGCAGTGGAACGTTTGACAGCAGAGTCCATAGTTCAGTGGAGCAGCTTTATGGCTATGGGGACCACACAGGGCAGGCAGCAAAGGAGCAGAGAAGACAGGGCGGCAACCAGCAAGATGATATTCAGTGCTGAACCAGAGGGCAACCAGGAGCTGAAGGTACCAGAGATCCAGTCTGCAGTAAGATCACGCCAGGTCTGGTCAGGAACATGAGCCAGTTTGGTGATACGATCCACAACGTCCTCGATCATTTTACTCAAGTTCAAGGCAGCAGTTGGAGAGGTTGAATTTACCACAGACATTACCTTCTGTCTAGAGCTAGGCAGTTCTGATAGATAGCAGTGTGCATTTTAGCATTCGAAGCTCAGGTGGTCTCATTAGTTATCAGTTTGAATATAGCTTGTAGACAAATAATGCAGTTCAGCATATAGATTGGGGTCCGATAGCCCCAGGTGCCATCTTCGGCCCATGTGGCAGGTTCATAAGCAGCAATGATCCGTTCTGCAGGCCAGTCATCACCCCATTCACCTATTTTAAGGGAATTGGTGGAAGTAGACTGCTTTTGGCGACCTCTGGTGTTGAATACAGGGGCTCCCAGGTGTTCACCATCGGCCAGCGGTAACAGGAAGAAGCTGGGACGGATCATGCAAAGCACACATGTACCAGTCTAGTTAGCAGGCAATCAAGAGTAGGCAGACAGATCACAGAGCCAGTATCAACTATCAGGAGCTGACCATCATTCATAGGAAGTTCCATTAAGCAGTGTCTGAAGGGCGCTGAAGACAGTGGGAAGCAACAATGGAGGTTCACAAGGCCCATCGTGAAGGTCGTGGACCTGACGTAAAAGTGAGGGTCTGTGAAGTCAGGTTTAACATGTCCAGCTGCATTGCCTCCCATAGCCACTGTTCTCCCATACCAGTCCCTCCTCATACAAAATAATTGCTAACATTAAGAGTCTGACCTATAGTTTCAGCAAACTATATAAACAGATTTCTAGTGATTACAGGATATTAGTATCTACTTTCATAATTTCATAAAACTGGGGAAACACCAAAGAGTGATGGACAGGAGCACATGAGCGGGATACAATTCGGACATATACATCAGTACCTGAGTCTCACCTTTTACCATCAATATACAATGCTATGCAGTCTCTGGCCTTCTGGACTTGGACATTGGCATTCCAGTTATATGGGTCAGTGATAGTGAAAACCATGGGATTACAGTAGCCTGTAGTACACAAGGGGCCGGAGCTAGGACCTATAGTAAGGGAGGCAGACGGGGTATTCTTTCTCATAAAGGACAGGCTCCACCATTAGTGAAGGTTTCCTCATAGGGGCAGTTCTTAAAGGCATCAGGTTATACAGACCTATATACTTAGCACATTTGGTATAATAACGCTGTCAATCTAGGGAGCCACACAAAACTGAATTAGGGGTAGTACCATGACCTTGAGAAACATCAAATAGCACACATGTATCACAATACAAAGACACCGGGCGAGTGGGGTCTACAATAAGAGTCTAGTTGATAAGTGGACCCTCAACATCATCAATGCAGATTTCCGCCCACTTTTAAACTTCATCACCAGTAGGTTGGAAACAGAAAATACCCTCAAATGTTTGACACTTTCTGTACTTAACTCCTTCATGCAAACAAACATCAGGCAAAGGGGCTGCACTTGTTAAGTACAATAGGAAAGAAATACAGAAGAAAGAAGCATAAGTGAGGGCAACACAAATATCATATCTATATATACTAACATAGGAAGCTCATTTTTCTTTCAGGCACAACTTAGAAAACTTCAAACAGTTATACTCAAGACACTTGCTAAAGGCAGTGTGAACCACAGGCAGTCAATTAAACTCAAACACTTATAAAGAATTATATTCAGAACACCTGCTAAGTACAGTGGTAAATATTCAGAACTTTTGAGGTCTTAGAAAGCTTCAGCTGAAGATCCGTGTTGTAGTGGAACCAAGTTTCATGTCCGGACACCTTGACAACTGTAAGAGAAGAAATTAGGACAGTAAAAGGACCTATCCACCTAAGTTTCAGGGGGTCTGACTTCCAAGTTTTAGCCATACTGTATTTACAGGGACATACCCATGGACTTGTGTAGCTATCGATAGTGGGGCCCTTTCCAGGACCCATTTGTGGAGCTCTTAAAGGGCTTTAGCTAAAGACTGGACCTGACTCTGGAGGATATCTGATCCCAGAGTAGCAAAGGAACCAGGATCTGGGTTCACAATGGGTGGTGGCCGGCCAGACATGAGCTCAAATGGGGCTTAGATGGGATGCATCTAATCTGAAAAAGAACAGAAGGCAGCAGGACAGGTCAGGACAGATTAGTTTCTTCAATTCATTTTGTGAGAAGGGTCTTAAGAGTTCTGTTCATTCTTTCGACCTGACCAGAGCTCTCAGGATAGTAAGCAGCATATAATTTCTATTCAATTTGGAGGGCCTGAGCAATTTGTTGGATAACATCGGCAATGAAAGCAGGGCCATTGTCACTGCCTATAAAAACAGGGAGACCAAAGCACGGAATTATTCAGGAGGTGTTTGGTTACGTCTCTGGCGCGTTCAGTGCAAGTAAGGAAGGCTTTGACCCATCTAGTCAGGGTGTCTGTGAAGACTAGGAAGTGACTGAGGGAACGGGAAATGGGCATGTGGGTAAAATCTACAGACAGAACCTGCATTGGATATGTTCCAATAGGTTGGTATCCAAGAGGTGGCAGTCATCTGATTGGGAATTTTATTCTAGAACAGACAACACACTGTCGGACCATATTCCGGACTAGCTGATCAAGGTGATTGATAAAGAAATGTCTCTTGAGAGTCAATTTTCATAGCGGGTTCTCCAGAGTGTGCCAGATCATGGCATCTTTTGACAATTGTGAGGGCCAGGTGTTGAGGAATAACTATGAGGGTGTTGTGCTTGCGTTTGAAGTATCAGTGTGTGTGTCTGGATTGGCACTTGAATTGGTGCATTTTGTATCCACCCCCCTTTCAGGACAGACTGGCCCAAAATAATGCATGCCCAAGTCTGTTCCTGAGAAGCATACTGGGGTGTAAGGGAATCCAGAAAAGGAATGATTGTATACAGAGGAGCCGAAAGAGGGGGCAGAGACTGGCAGCTCGGGCTGTGCGGTCGGCAAGGGCATTGCCACGAGAGACAAGGTCCATCACGCGTCTGTAAGCATGGCAGTGCATAACAGAAACACGTGAGGGTAGTTGTACGGCCTCAAGAAGGTCAAGAATGAGGGGAGCATGATGGATCAGGCGGCCGGAGGCTATAATGAAACCTCGATATTTCCAGATGGCCCTATGGGAATGCAAGTTAAGGAAAGCATATTTGGAGTCAGTATATATATATTGCAAGACTGAGAGGCAGAGTGGCGCAGGGCAAAAGTGAGGGCATAAAGCTCAGCTTCTTGGGCAGAAGGGCCAGAAGGCAGGGGCCTGAGTCAGAAGTTTTGGAGGCAGCGAAAAGACCGCTCCTGAAGTTGGGTCCAGACAAAAGGGGCTGAGTCAGCGCCTTTGGTGGAATCATACAGAGGACGAGCAATAGTAGAGAAATCAGGGATCCAGATGGGACAGTATCCTGCAATACTGAGAAAGGTGCTCAGAGCCTTGCAGTTATCAGGGACAGGGAGACTACAGACAGCCTAGACCTCGGTGTAGGAAGGGACCTGGTACCCTTGGAGATTTGAAAGCCAAGGTAGGTGACACGAGGAAGGCATACTTGAAATCAATGTAAATATGGCCACAGGAAAATTTAAAAGGCAGACCCACTATCTGAAAGACTCAGATAAATAATAATAATAACAGTTTATATACCGCAATACCGTGAAGAGCTATGTGGTTTACAAAAGATTAGAGAAGGTACAAAATAATTGAACTTAAGATGTGTACTAACACATAAGAATTGTTCTCAATCCCTATTCTATATCAGGTTCCTACCCCAAAGAGCTGACTTATAAAATTAAGCTAAATGCAGTTCTGGATCCACCCACTAAGCAGGGTAGTCTGACACAAGCGCTCTCTAAAGCAGCAGTCCCTTCACTATCAGCTGACTGGCAAAAATATTTACTTCAATACAAAAGCATTCCTAAAAATTACATTGTTATACCTAAACTTACATTTTTTATATACAGAAATACAAAACAAAGATTGGAATATACAGTAAAACTTTGGATTGCAAATAACTTGGTTTGCAAGTGTTCTATAAGACAAGCAATGATTAAATTTTAACTTGCTATACCAGCAACGTCTTGCAATACACGTACATACAGTATAGAAGCATCACATTTTCACAACTGAGCCAATGGTTCCTCTCTATATGACGCTGCAGGAATGCAGTAACTGTTCCAAACGAGCAAGGGCTTGCAATACAAGTATGTATATTTTTGTACACTAGTGCCCTGGAATACAAGCATACTTTTGGAACAAATTATGTCCCAAACCAAAGTTTTACTGTACTCACAAGTTTAAACATTGTTCATTTTTATTTTTTTTTTACAATCAACATGGGTCTCAGTAGAGACTTACTCCCCCTTCCTACAGAATTTCACAAAGGAGAGAGAGTTGCTTAAAGATCAAAGAGATCAAATTACAGATGTAGTCCTTTTCAGAATTTTTAAATTTAGACAAATAACTACTAAATTTGGACAAAGAACTTCTTTTTAGCATGGAATATAATTTCCAGAAATCATATTTTTCGTTTATATGCATTTCTGAATATGCATATACATTTTATAACATAGCCAAAAACTTCAAATGCAAAACCACTTATCTGTTTCAGGAGAAACCACATTGGAAGTGCTACACACTTCATGGCCCTTATCAGCACAAAAGGAAAAGTACTCTCCTCTCATGCTGTGAACAACTGACAGTTTAAACTTCACTGAAACATTTGAACAGACAGAAGTCATAAAGAACCCGGGATATTGCAGGACTTGGGAATCAGATGAAGGGAAGAATTTGGCAAGGTCTGAAGCAAGGGCAGTGCTGAATAGAGAGGGGCTAATTTTAAAGCCCTGGGGTAGACGGGTCCAGGTTACTTAGGAGGTTTGTCCAGTGGAAGGGTTTTCCCATTGGAATGCAAAAATTGGCTGACTGGAAGAGGAACTGACAGCAAACGAATGCATAAAAACCTGACGAGTTATGTCCTCTTCCAGGGAGCCAGAGGGGGCCAGCCCACACCAAATATCGGCCATTCTAACTGGCACAGACAAATAAGGGTTGATTTGTTAAGTATAATCAAAGACAAATTCCTTTTTTAAAATTAGCTAACATATCAAGGGATCCCCACAGGTAGACAGACATCCCCCCATTGTGCAATGGAGGACAAAAACACTTCCCTGTATTCCTGGCCCCGCCCGTCTCCGGGCTAGGGAAACGCAGTACTAACAGGTCCACACTCGCTTCGTCCTCAAGGACGTCTCAGACACTCTCAAACACACAAAACACAACAGATTTCAGTTCAGTTACTCAACCAGAAAATAACAGTTCCTAGAATCCCTTTCCCACAACTTTTCAGCGACAGATCACGTGGCTTACTAGGCAGGAGACGAGAGACAGGATAGGGATGATCAATCCCCACTTACCAGATAGTGGCCACTCCAGGTACAGATACAGATACAGATTCTTGTACTTTAAACTGAGACTAGATAAGTCAGTTGAAGCGGTCCAACGTCCTGAGGTCTGCCAACCCCCCAAAAGGAAGGCAGCCAGCTAAGCAGACATATCAGCCGTAGGACCAGAAACAAGTGACCAATCGAGTAACCAGTGGTCAAGAGACCTTCAAGTCCCTGTTCGGAAGCCAAATGAAAGGTCACTTGTACACACAATGTCAGAGGCGTGAAGAAAGTACAAGTTTTATTCACAGCATGCCGGGACTCTAGTGCAGTTAATAGCCTGCCTACTAGAGTGTCAGAAACAGGAAATACACGGACTTTTATGCCCTTTTCGCAAACTAATATATGCAAAAACTACAATTTTCATTTGTTACTTCTATAACTTTCTACAATTATTATTGGTCCTAAGCCAGCACTTATGATAGGCTCAGGGATACAACTTATAGTCCTATAGGAAACTAGCTCATTTCTCTGCTTATCTAAATCTTACAGGTCTAAAGGCTACATGTACAGAAGGGCAGGGTACATCATGGCTCAAACTCTTATCTATTCAGCTTACAATGTGGTAAGGTAGGGACATACATTTTAGGCAGATGCAGTCAATAGATTATACACTGTTTTTAGCTATGTAGGCCAGAGCAATATTTTAAACAACAGTTAACTATTTCATGACCCTACACAAATACAGCCTTTAACTTTTGGCAGGAAGGGATAACACCTGCTTCTTAAGGATAATATAGTCCAGGGATTTCAAAGTCCCTCCTCGAGGGCCGCAATCCAGTCGGGTTTTCAGGATTTCCTTAATGAATATGTATTGAAAGTAGTGCTTGCACATAGATCTGATGCATATTCATTGGGGAAATCTTGAAAACCCAACTGGATTGTGGCCCTCAAGGAGGGACTTTGAGACCCCTGGTATAGTCTGACTAAAGGAAAAGAAATTGACAAGTAAGTATGACTAACCTCCCTCCCCTTTTACTAAGCCGCAGTAGTAAGGTTTCTACCGTGGCCTGGAGCACTAAATGCTCTGTCACTCAAAGGAATTCTGTGAGCATCGGGGCAGTGTCAGAGCATTTAGCGCTTAGTAAAAGAGAGCCTAAGTTTCTCTTTATTTCTGTAATATATTTGTGTATCCTATTACGGTAATCAAAGCCCATGCAATCAGAAAACAAAACAAAAAAGGGGGGAAAAATCCTATCCACAGATACAGACATAGATAAAGATGGACTGCTTTTGGCAAAATTTAGGCAGATTACACACAAATGATCCTTTTTGTATAGAATAATTTTTAATTGTGTGGTATATTTTGAACTTCAAATTACTTGAAAGAGTTCACACAAAGATGCCTCTAGTCTAAAGGAATATATTTAAAATGCCTTGATTTATCTGTTTAATATATGCCATATGGAATGTTATTCTCGCTTTCTGCAGCCTTTAAAATGCTACATGCAGACGAAAGCATTTAGTCAGTAATAGCCTGAGGCAGTGAGAGCAGCTCTTGGAGGGCTCATTTCAGTTATTATGGCAATTTTAGGGCTGCATGGTGCAATTTCCACTTTCAGTGAGGCATTAAATTGCAATTACCCCACATGTAATTGTCACACAGAATAATTTTGATTATTGCTGGACTTAATGCACATTTGAGCTGTGATTTTATTAACCAAGAAAGTCACAAACTGTCAGCTTCTAGGGATTATATAGATAAAAGGTATATGTATATATACATATATATTATTGCTCATTTTACTATTGTTATGCTGTTAACAAAATTGCAAGTGGCACATCGCCCCATCCCCCTCCTCCGCTTTGTATCCAAGCTACTTGAATGTGCTGTTCACATGTGTTGTTCACCACTGCTGCATGGACTTCCTTTCATCTAAGGCTATTGTTGATCCACTTCAGCCAGGTTTCGCCCACTCCACTCCAGTCTCTAATGACTGTTCCTGGCCAGATCCAATGGCCTCTACTCCCTCCTCATCCTTCTCGATCTCTCTGCTGCCTTCGATACTGTTGATCACCATTTACTCCTTGCTACGTTTCCAAGGGTTCTGCTCTTTCCCGGTTTTCTTCCTCTCTCCCATTGCACTTTCAATGTATGAAATGGTGGTTCCTCCTTCACTGTAATCCCAGTGTCATTCAATGTACCTCAAGGCTCTGTCTTGGGCCCTCTCCATTTTTCCATATATACCCACTCCCTCGGTGCACTGATCTCCCTTGGCTTTCAGTATCACCTCTATGCTACTGACTCCCAGATCTACCTCTCCACACCAGATATCTCTACAGGAATCCAGGCCCGAGTCTCAGCCTGCCTGTCCAACATTGCCGCCTGAATATTTCACTGCCATCTAAAACTGAATATGGTTCAAGCTCCTTATTTTTCCCCCTAAATCCCTTCCCCCTGTTCTCTATTTCTGTGGACAGCACTCTCATCCTCTCTGTCCTGTTTGCTCACAACTTCAGGGCCATCTTTGACTCCTTTCTCTCCTTCTCCACTCATATCCAACAAACTGCTAAAGCCTGTCACTTCTTCCTTAATAATATTACCAAAATCTGATCTCTTCTTTCCGAGCGTACTACTAAAATCCCTATCCACACTCTCATCACTTCTTGCTTAGATTACTGCAACTTGCTTCTCTCAGGTCTTCTGCTCAACCATCTATCTTGTGTTCAAAATTCTGCTGAATGACTTATATTCTGTCAGAGCCGCCATGCTTACATTACCCCTCTCCTCAAGTTACTTCATTGGCTCCCTATCAATTTCCAAATACAGTTCAACTTAATTGGCTCCCCAATTTCCAAATACAGTTCAGCTCCTCTTACTGATTTACCAGTGCATTCAATCTGCAGCCTCCCCTCAGTATCTGACCTCACTCCTACCTGTGAACTCTTCACTAGGTAAGCCCCTCTTACCCGTACCCTTCTCCTCCACTGCCAACTCCAGACTCTATCCCTTCTATCTTGCTGCTGAAAAATTAGCACAAAAAACTGCTGCATTTGCACTTTATATATTGTGGCAGAGACGCTTGGGCTAGGCTGGTGTGACCTACCCGGGGTCCCGTTCCACAAGGAATAGAGTTTGTGACCCGGATCCTGCCAATGGCTCCCAGGCCCACTGGTGTACTCCCGCTAAGCTTTTCAGTTAGTGCTAAAAAGAACCAAACCACACTGGGTTCAAAAGCAAAGCCAATGCTGTATGTAATTGTTTCTGATAATAGAATTCACAATCAGGTCAGATGGCATAATTGAGCGATTATAACAAAACAGTTGGTGCCTCTGGGCTAAGCATAGTCCATAAACAAGACCCAGTATTTACGCTTGGCACTTCTTATAAACTGAATCAAATTTAGAACAGAAAAAAAACCCCTTCCAGTTCAAAATCAGGGTTTTTCCCTGGAGCAGTGCTGGGATAGCAGCCCCGCCCTAGTCCAGCTGACAAGGCTGTTCCCCAGCAAGAAACATTATGCTGAACAAAGAAACTTTTCCTCCACTCCGGGAGGTTTCATGACTACAGTCCTTTATGACCAGTCCAACAAGCTAAGCAACATTGGTGTAAACAGTTCTCACTCCAAAACAACCAAACATCAAAAGTAAAAGCCTTTTCCTTTCCCTGGAGCCCTCTCCAGAGTTCCCCTTTGCCATAGGGCTATGAGTTTGGAAAGTCCAGTTCGGTTTTTGTGACCTCTTCTTTGGGTCACACAATTCCCCAGTGCAGGAAAAATAGAAAAAACACAAAAAGGCAAAAATATCCTTTAACACAAGAACCCTCCCACCTGTAGTGTAGCTACATTTCCATGGGGTCCTCAGCTGCCATCTCTGAAGGTGAGCTGCTCTGCCACTGCATGGAATCCTTTATGGGAGTTTCTTCCTCAGGGTTCCCTGCCTCTGAGCTAGCCTCTTCCATTTCCCAGTCTCCCAGCTGGGGTTGGAAAGCATAAGAACTATTCTCCTCCTTGCCTTGTCGGCTTGGCTTTCCTTTCAGCTGTTCCTCCTCCCAGCTCTTGCTACTGCTGTCCTCTGCGGGAGGATAAGGGCTCACAGGTGTCGGGCCCCTTCCCCTAATTACTATTAGTGAGCACAGCAGAGGCTTCCTGGCTTAAAGCCAAGGTAATTTTCTGTCTCTTCTTAAAGGGACAGGATTAAAAGGTGCAGCACAAGTCTATTCAACTTCCCCAGCTGCACTGCTCTAGGCTTAAGAATAGACACAGGGGAAAACTTAAAGGCACCATCCCACTCTAACCCCGGTTCCTCCCTGCTCTTTCCTATTGGCACATGAAGAAAACTAGAGGCTCTTGGGATGTGTAGTTTTCTGTACAGCAGGGTTTCTGGTTTAAACCTAGGTTCTGTGGAGGGACTAGGGACTGCACGGGCTTCCTGCCACAATATAAGAAGAAAAAGTAAAAAAAATATACAAAACAAAGGATCCATTGACGATATTGGCTCATATTATCCTTCTATGAACTCTAAATAAAGGAAAGTGAGCCCTCTGAGGATTCTACACACTTTAGAAAAATATTCAGTACTATGAATATGTTTTGATATACTGAGATTTGGTGATTTATGAACATTTGAAAAGTCCCGGATGAAGTTTAGCCAAATAGTGAACTGAGTACATTCAAGCATTCGGACCCAGATTCTCTAAACGGCGCCATATTTTAGGCGCCTGTAGATACCCAAACTCAGTAAAAAAAAAAAACCAAAACCAAAAACCCCCACAGTTGAAACAACATTTTTAACTGAGTTTCAAGACACCAGAGCTGTGCCTTTGTAGGTGCTTTAGGCCACCTAACGCCACTGTGGGCGTGGCTAATGCCAGAAGGTGCAATTCACTTTATAGGAAAGTACCGGAAATATAGATCAAAGGCATGATTCTGTGCCTGGCACCGCCGACAACAGCACCGGTTACCGAATCCGGTCCACAATGTCTTGAGATGATCAGAATAAAGCCTGTGAAGCTATTCAACTCCTTGCAAGAAGGCCTCATGCTGAGTGGAGTTTGCTGTTGCTCCTGTCACCCCTGTAGACCATCCAGATAATTCAGGTAGGCCTGGGAAGAGACCTGTTCTGACTGGCGCTCAAGAATCGCGGGCTTTGGGGAATCCCTGCCACTCTGCTGATGGGGAAAGGGGTAATTCCCCTGTTGCGATCTGCTGCTGCGGTCTAGGCTAAGATAGGTGGCTGAAATGTAGGCCTGGATTACCCAGAACTACATTTCAGCTGCCTATTTTGGCGTGATTCATGGCTGGGTAGCCACTGAAGATTATGTAACGCCACTTCAGGCATTGGCCACACTTACTTTGTTGTTCCACAACCAAAAGTGGCTACCTAGCCACGATTCCAGCAGCCATTTTAGCCACCTTTTATTTAGGCGTCAATAGGCGCTTCAACTCTGCCGTTTCTGACCATTGGCAGGGTGCCTACCGATGCCTAAATTTAGGCACTGGTTAAAGAATTTTCCCCTTAGTGCCCTTTGTTCAATCCCCCCTAAATAGCAAAGGCCCCCTTTTATCAAGCCGCATTAGTTTTTTTTATCACCAGCCGCTGCGGTATAATCTCCGACGCCCATAGAATTCCTATGAGTGTTGGAGCTTTTACTGCAATGGCTGGCAATAAAAAAAACCTCTAATGCGGCTTGATAAAAGGAGACAAAAGTCTTCAAGGACTGGTAGAACAGCAAAGAAGAAATTTGAAGACTTACATCTTTAGGTAGGGAATTCTGAACTAATACTGCTTGATAGCTAATACTTTTCGTTATCCTTCTATACTGTATTTCTGTCACCGATGGAAACTGCATTATACAAAATGAGATTTGTGGGTTTTTTTAAAATTTGTAATAAGAGATGAGGGATAAAAATGGTGAGAATGATGAAAAGCTTCTATATGATTCTAACACTTAGAATCATATAGAAGCTTTTCATCATTCTCACCATTTTTATCCCTCATCTCTTATTACAAATTTTAAAAAAAACCCACAAATCTCATTTAGTAAAGCTTAGTAAAGCTCTCTTTTAGTAAAGCTTAGCATATGCTAATTCTGTTAGCATGTGCTAACGATGTTCCTACTCCCACTTTATACTGAGCCACTGGAATCGACTGCCCCCGCAGATTAGATCCCTGAAGGACTCATCAACTTTAGGAAAACCATAAAAACATACCTCTTCACCTAACTCCCACGACTGATGGATTACAAAGAAATGCATATTGATACCAGACCATTGGTATGTATTGGTAAAAACTTTTATTGAAAAATCTTGCACTATAACTATGACAAATTTAACCTGTAAACTGTATATTCTGTATGTTTAACCTGTAACCCATTCTGAGCTCTTTGGGGGAGAGTGGGATAGAAAACAAATTAAATAAATAAATAAATGCTAGGAAGCCTATTTTATACCTAGGAGGGGCCGCTGAAGAGTTCTCAGCCCAACCAAGAAGAGAAATGATGTGGAGCCATGAAACTTACATTTTTCATAACACTTTCATTGAAATAAAAAATGTCAAGAAAAGTGTGGAATAACTTGTAAGTTTCATAGCTCCACATCATTCTCTTCTTGGGCTGAGAACTTTTCAGTGGCCCCATCGCATTGTGATGTCATAGTGCCTCATTCCACCAATGCCTAAGAGCCAATCTCATTGGTGATGTCACAATAGTTAGGTTTCCCTATACTTCTGCCCATTTGCTAGATTCATTTGCCTCATTGAAATGGAAAGTGTCAAGAAAAGAGTGGAATAATTTGTAAATTTCATGGCTCCACATCATTCTCTTCATGATTGGGCTGAGAACTTTTCAGTGGCCCCATCGCATTGTGATGTCATAGTGCCTCATTCCACCAATGCCTAAGAGCCAATCTCATTGGTGATGTCACAATGGCTAGGTTTCCCTATACTTCTGCCCATTTGCTAGATTCATTTGCCTCATTGAAATGGAAAGTGTCAAGAAAAGTGTGGAATAACTTGTAAGTTTCATGGCTCCACATCATTCTCTTCTTGGTTGGGCTGAGAACTTTTCAGTGGTCCCCTCATATAGGCTTCTTAGAATTTAGCTTATGTTAACAGAATTAAAAGCCCGAGAGCTAGTCTCGATGGGCGAACTTAACGCGGGGCTGGGTGGCCCGCGGGATCGCCCATCGGACTAGTAAGGCCGAAGGGGGGGGGGGGGGTCGGGGTAGCGTGCCCAAAAGGGGGACGGTCCATCGGAAGGAAGATTATTGGCTGTCGCGGCCGAAAGGAACTGTGGGGGAGGGAGGGGTTAAAAGCAAGGCTCGCGGAGGACCTGAACAGTTTGGGTCCTCCGAAGCAGCTTTCCCGCCCGCCCGCCCTCTAGTTTTGGGGGGGAGTAAGGAAGTCAAGGTGGCGGTATCCCGAGCTACTGGCTAATGGGCTCATCAAGGGATGAGCGGTGGGCCGGCTGGGAGCTGTGCCTGGTGGGTCGGATGACCCGGGATAATGGGGCATGTGTGGGACATGCCACCCCTCGGACCCTTGCTTAGACGGCGGGGTCGGGGGCCTATTACATCTAATGGTAGCTCGGGATCAAGGTCACAATGGTGATACCATTGTTATGGGTTATTGTTAATGCTTATTTATGGCTGTTAATTTATATATTGCTTTATGTTAAAATGTTATCTGAATATGTTAATATTCAATAAACGGGGCTGCGGCCAGGTCTTACCAACAAAAGTGTCTTGTCTCTTTGAGATAGGTAAAAGGTAGGGTGAAAAGGGGGTAACGTGTGATATAGAGGCGGGTCACTCCAGGTCCCGCGGTTATTAGTACATAAGTTTTAGTAAAAGGGCCCCTCTATGTATGACCAGTGATGATATTATCAGGGCAGTGTTCTTAACATTTTTGTGATTAATGTTCTATTTTTTGATGTTTTGCTTCACTGTAATATTCTCTTTGATTTATTTGTTGTTGTTCTGGTTTTTTCCAGTTAAGATGCTGTATGTTGATTACCATTGTGATCTGATGTTTGAGCCAAACAGCTTTGTTGTGTGGTGTCATGGTGTATTCATTTGTATTGTTTGTTTCTGTGTCCTGTGTTATTATTATTCACTATCCCCCTCCCCCCTTTTTTACTAAGCTGCGATAGAGGTTTCTACTGCGGCCCAGGGTGCTAAATGCTCCGATGTTCATAGGATTCATATGAGTGTCGGAGCATTTAGCATCTCAGGCCACAGTAGAAACCTCTATTGCAGCTTAGTAAAAGAGGGCCTACATTTATTTATATTTTTTATTTAGGGAGTTGTAAGATACTAACCATAGTGTAGCGTTATAGAAATAATAAATAATTGTTGTTTTAAAATACGTGGAGGGGCATAATCGAAAGAAATGTCTAAGTCTGTTTTCATCTAAATCGCAAGTCGTCCAAAGTAAAAAAAACAGCTTAGGACACATTTTCAAAAAATACATCCAATTTTTTTTCCCATTTTGAAAATCGTCTAAGTATACGTCCTGCCGATCTGATCATCCAAGTTGCTAAATCGTCCATCTTTATACCACATTTTCGTCCAAGTCAAAAACGCCTAGAACAAGCCCTTTTGGATGTGAGAGGGGTCTGCAAAGTGATGGACTGAACACCCAGACATGGCACCTAAATAGTGGGGTACCTTACAGGGCACTGCTGTGAACTTCACAAAAAGGTTGCCATGTCTTCATCTCACTACAGCTCCCTTATAGGTCATGGTGAGCCCCCCAAACAACCTCCAAAATCCCCTAAACCCACCTATCTACCACCCCAATAGCCCTTATGGCTGCAGAAGCCACTTATAGGGTAGTACAAAAGTGTTTTTTGGGGGGGTTTAGGGGAGTGCACATGTTTAACCAGCAATGCAGTGATTACAGGGGCTTATGGGCATGGGTCCTCCTCTCTATGGGTCCCTAACCCACCCCCAAGATGGCTTAAGAGCCTCTGTACAGCACGACTAGGCTTTCCTATGCCAGGCTGCCAGGTGATGATGTTCTGGAGGCACATTTTTCAAGTTGTGATTAATATTTTTATGGGGTGGGGGGGTCGTTGATCACTGGGATAGTGTGTGTGGGTCTGTATTATGTGTTTGCAGTGCTTATCTGTTCACTTTAGGTGGACTTTTGTGACTTAGGCAGAAAGTAAAGGAATCTGGGGGGCCCCCTCCTTAATTTCTGCACTGGGCCCCAACATGTCTAACACCAGCCCTGGTGGAAACTCAGTGAATTAGTCACCTTAGGCCAGATTCTACAAACGTCAGTGGTATCTGTAGCTGCCTGAAAAACAACCGCCAATCTCGTGTCAGTCACACAATGGTGCCGTTTGTAGAATCATAGCTACTACACATAGGTGCTGGAAGTGTAGGTCAGGGTTTACGAGGCCTACATTTCCGGTGCCTATGTTTGATGTGAATTGCATTTATAGAGGCACATAAGGATACCTAAGGTCATTGCTGGCGTTAGCCATGCCTACTTCGACTTTAGGCATTCTAAGGTCGCCCCGTAAACGTGATCTAGGTGCCAACATTTTTATTTTGACACAATTTTAAAATTGCTCTTAAATGGATTTGCTGCTTAAGTTAAGCACCTAACTCAGAGGTGTCAAAGTCCCTCCTTGAGGGCCGCAATCCAGTCGGGTTTTCAGGATTTCCCCAATGAATATGCATGAGATCTATTAGCATATAATGAAAGCAGTGCATGCAAATAACTCTCCTGCATATTCATTGGGGAAATCCTGAAAACCCAACTGGATTGTGGCCCTCGAGGAGGGACTTTGACACTCCTGACCTAACTTAAGGCACCGTTTCTAGAAGATGGGCCCTTTTGTGTAAGATTAGTTCTGAAATATATAGTAGTGTTGGGAAGTTTTTGTTTTTTTCGTAGAATACTAGCCAAATTTTTTATGCATGTATCTGAATGTTTATTTTCCAACCTAGGCATCCTATACAAATCTAGGATGCATGTCAAACATTTTAAGCACATAGTTGGATCCCTGGCTTTAATAAAGTAAAGAGGCTAAGCTGATATTTTTATTTAGTGATAGTTTGGACTGATTTGCCTACAAATCAAATTACAGCTGATAATAATTGGAACCATGTAGCACATTTCATCCAAACAAGTCATTAAAATGTTTTACAATTCTAGTAGCTCAGAACATACTGTGCATTCAGCCATGCCAAGGAGAGAGGGTTTAACGGCATAAAGCTGGCATCTGGTCCACATAACAGATACCGAAAGAGAGAGAAGGCAATAAATTTATGGTTAATATTAGTTTAAAAAATAACTAAATTGTATTGACAAATAATTATTGAAAGGTGATCATTAACTCTGTACTGATACACTTCAATTAAAGAGGAGATAAATTACATAAATATTTAACTGGCAAATTATGAGGCCCTTTCATTAAGTGGTGTTAAGCACTAAAGCGAGCCTACTGCCACTTAAAAATGGTGCTAGCAAGCCATGCTCAGGAGCCACGTGCTAACTGCAAGCTTGCCGTGCTCCTCCTACATGTTAAAAAAAATGCATTTTATTTTTTAACATGGGGGCATGTGTGGGAGCGAAGAGTAGGTGTGCCCTGTGTGTGGGCATTGCCGTGTGCTAACAGATTAGCGCAGGATTAGCACGGGAGCCCTTACCACCTACAAAATAGATGATGGTAAGAGCTCATGCGCTAATGACCACGCTCTAATTCCAAAATTAGCATGTGGCCATTAATAAGGAAGCTAAACAAACAAATACCGGATTGTAGCACTCAATTATCTCCAACAAAAGTGTGACTAGCGGTGTGATGAAGAGCTCTCAGATGCCTGCGCTGATGAATAACAATAGTTAAATCAGCTGTTTGGCAGGCTGACGGTATCTTTTATTGAGCTTCTTACACCATCTACTCTCATTCATATGTTCAAAATTATGATACTTATTTTCAAAAGCTTTGTGTTATTTACAAATGCTTAATATCAGCCAAAGATGAACAGAAGATCAGCACTTATCTTATGGCCCGGTCATACAGCATGTAGCTTCTAGCATTGGCTGCTGGCCGGACGGGACCCGTTTTGCCAATTAATGGCTTCTTTGGGGGTCTGCACATTCACGTGTGAACAGCTCTACTTTGTTTATAAGTAGAAAATGGCGCCAGCCTTTGTGCTAAAAATAGCCTAGACCACTTTGTAACACAGCTTAGTAAAAGGGCCTCTATATAAGGATTTGCAGAGACCAGTAGTATTTAAGAGATTTGTCGCAGTAAGGAGGTGTTGGAGGTGTTTGGGGGGAATATTTTGAGTTTAGTTGGATTGTGCTGAAATCAGAGGAGTCTATGCCCGAATATCAACACTATATTGAGTTAGATTTAATTGGACAATTTAGATTGCTAGAAGAGACTCTCCTTATTTGTCTTTCTCCAGTTAATTTTATTTGTTATATTGAGTAGTACTCAAGTTCAGCCAAATATCAGACAAAATAATATAATAATAATAATAATAACTTTATTTTTGTATACCGCTTACCCATAGAAGATCTGGGCGGTTCACTAAGAAGAAGAACTGGACAATCAGTGAAATATACATATTAAACATTTTAAGCATACAATTCAAACTCCTCTTACTGACCTACAAGTGTATTCGCACTTCGGCTACTCAATATCTTTCCTCTTATCTCGCCCTGTACTCTGACTTGGGAACTCCATTTGTCGGGTAAGTCTCTCTTGACTGTACCCTTCTCCTCTACGGCCAACTCCAGACTCCATCCCTTCTGCCTTACTGCGCTGTAAGCCTGAAACAACCTGCCTGACTTGGTACATTGGGCTCCATCTCTGGCGGTATTCAAGTCCAGGCTAAAGGCCCACTTTTTCGAATCAAATTGTAAAGCACCACATCTGTTTGTCATTCCCTCTGTAGCCCCATTACTCTCTTCACCTCTTCTCCCTATGTATTCCCTACATGAACAGCATATATTGATTCACCATTTTTGTCCAGTGTGTCTTTCATAATTAGACTGTAAGCTCTTTTGAGTGTGGATCGTCTCTTGTGTGTTTGATGTACAGTGCTGAATGCATCTGGTAGCGGTATAGAAATAATAAATAGTAGTAGTAGTAGTAGTAGTAGTAGAATTAATCTGGTTGCCCCTTGGTGTGTAATGGCCTTAAATTAAAATTGTTTGAAAAACTTCCGGCGGAAGCATGGGGCTGTGAGCAGGACAAGCTCGTGGCTCCGGCGCGCCCGCTGCAGACAACTTAATAAACGGCGTTGAAAATCTCAGCCCCGGGGTCGGCGTGCAGGAGAGTGAGATCGGGCGTCTCGGGTGTGATCTGGAGGCGGTCCGTGGGATGGCCGCGCGTTCGGGCAAGGCAGACCGTGAGCGCCGAAAGCCGCCGGAGCTAAAGATGGCGGCGCACGTGGCACCTACATCGCCGGAGGCGCCTGAGACCCCCAGCTCTCTATGGGTCGCGGAGGTAACTGCCGAGGTGCAGGCCGCGCTGGAGGGCACGCTGGGAGCTAAGCTCCAGCGCATTTTAGACAAGCTGGATACGCTGGATCAAAAATTTGCAGCCCTGACTTCAGAGGTTCGGGAGACCCAGCAGAGAGTCAGTGCTGCTGAGGACGCGGTGCAGAGGATCTCCCAGGAACAGGAGGGTCAGTCTACCTCTCTGGCAGCGCTCCGGGCCAAGGTGGAGGATCTTGAGAACCGGTCCCGCCGCAATAATTTGAGGTTCGTGGGCTTGCCGGAGTCGCTGGGGGACGCGGATCTGGGGGACTTCCTGGAGAAGTGGCTGATGGAGTCCTTGGCCCTTCCGCAGCAATTGGGTCCCCTCTATATTGAGCGGGCGCATCGTTTGGGATCCCGGCGAGATGGAGTGGAGCGCCCGCGGGTGGTTATCTGCCGCCTGCTCAACTATCGACTTAAACTTGCGGTTCTCCGGGCCCTGCGACAGGGGAAGAAGCTGCTCTATAACAACAAGCCGGTCCTCTGTTTCCAGGATTACTCGGCGGAGGTTTCGCAGGCTCGACGCAAGTTTTCTCCTTTGTGTTCCAGTCTAGTCCGGCGCAGTATTCCTTTCTCTCTTCAATATCCTGCTCGGTTGCGGGTGCTGCATTCCGGTAGACCGCACCATTTTGATACTCCAGAGGCGGCTCGGCAGTTTGTGGAGGAGAAGTTCCCGGAGGTGGCGTCGTGATCTGCGGCTGGGCGTCTGTGGTGGAGCTGTCCCCGTTGGGAGCTGGATGCTGCGGATCTCGATTTGGAGAGAGCTGCGGAGATTTCATCGAGGGCCTTCCCCCAGGGATGTGGAGGACTTCTGCTGATTTTGCTCCTCGGCCTGAACATTGTTATTGTTTTTCCTTTATTTCATGTGTTGGGTTTCCTGCACTCGGAATGTGTTCATCTTTGCTATGAGTGTGAGTGTGTGTGTGTGGGGAGGTCTGCGTGCTTTGTGACCTGAGGCAGAGGCGGGGGGTTGGAGTGGCTGTGGTTTGGATTGTGGGGGGTCTGTCTAAGGGGCGTCTTTGGGAGGTTACTTTGTATGACTGAGGGTCTGGGTTGGTCATGGCGGTGTGGATGAGGTGAGTATGGATGCTTGTCTGGAGGGGGGGTTGTCGGGGGTTCTGTTTACTTGTTGGATGGTTGGGGTGCTGGCTGCGGTATTCCTTGTCAGGGGGGTTTATCTACTCTGGCTCTTCTTCGGTGGCAGCCCTTGGTTTGTTAGTTTCAGGGTGGGTATGGGGGCTGAAGGGATTAATGTGGGACCTGCAGTGGGCGTGCCTGCTTCCTGGAAGTAGCACCAATTGGGGTGCGGTACTTGGTTTGGTGTGGGTTTTGGGGGGGGAAGGGGGCTGTTGGGGTGGGAACAGGGGGGGTGGGGGGTTTGGGTGGAGCTGGGGATCTCTTTTGGGTTGGACAGGTGGGTGATAGGTGGTGCATTTTGAGTGAGTGGTTAGAGGGGTGGTGGCTGGGACGCTCCTCTGGCCTTTTTAGATGGGATATTCTGTATCTGCTTTTGGCTCTTTTTCTAGTCTTTCCTGGAACATAATTTGATATCTTGGAATGTGGGGGGGATACATTCACCGATTAAACGGTATAAAATATTGCAAGCCTTGAATCGCAGGAGGGCATCCATTGCTTTTCTCCAGGAGACCCGGTTGACATCTGTGGAGCATGCTAAGCTCTGCTCTTGGTGGGTGGGCACGCATTTGGAGGCTCCGGCTCTGGGGGGTAAGGGTGGGGTGGTGATACTTTTTCGCAAGGGTCTGCGCCTACAAACTCACAGGGTACTTCGGGATCCTGAGGGGCGGTATCTTATTGCCTCGGTCTCTCTTAACAATAAACCCTTATTGCTTTGTAATCTATATGCTCCTAACAATCCCTCTGCCAGGTTTTTTCGGAAGTTGCGTAACCTTTTGTTACGGTTTGGTGATATTCCGGTGCTCCTTGGGGGCGACTTCAATGAGGTCCCGGATCCGCGGTTGGATCGGTCTTCTTCCGTGGGACGAGAGTCTCTGCGGGCTTGCACGGGGGCTGGCATGCTGATTTCCTCTTTGAATTTGTTGGATGTTTGGAGGGTTCTTCATCCGGTGGAGCAGGACTATTCCCATCTGTCTCGTGCCCATGGGACGCTTTCTCGCATTGATTATATTCTTTTGTCCAGGGACCTTCTCCCGGCGGTTCAGGAAGCCAGGTTGGGCCCCATTGAGATCTCGGACCACGCTTGGGTGGGCCTGCGTTGGCTTTGGGGTTCACCGAGGGTGGGGGGTGCCTCCTGGCGGTTTCCCTGTCATTTATATCGTAATGTTCGCTTTCATGACTTTTTGTTGGCTAAATGGGGGGATTTCCAGACTGCCAACAAGCAACATAGGGAGGATCCGATTCTTTATTGGGAGGCTGCGAAGGCCGTGCTGAGGGGAGAAATCATGTCGTTTGTCTCCTTTGAGGCTAAGGCGCGTCAGAGAGAGATTCTTACTTGGGAAGCGAGGGTTCAGGCTTTGCGGCGGCGCTTCGCCAGTGCCGCTACGTTGACGCTTAAAAAGCGGCTTTTGGAAGCACAACAGGTTTTGAATGAGCTCCTGCACAGGGGGGCTCAACGGCATAGGGAGCATTATCAATTTCAACTTTTTCGGTTCGCCAACAAGAGTAGCAGGATGTTGGCGAGTTTAGCTCGCTCGTATCGGGGATCCGCGGGTGTAACCGCTCTGCGAGATGCGAGGGGAGTGCTTCACCATAAGACTGAGGACATTGGTCGAATTCTGAAGGACTTTTTCGCTGACTTGTATGCTTCGCCTGGCCCGGATTTTCTAGCAGGGGGGGTCTATTTGGATAGCTTGGATTTACCTCAACTCAGTGCAGCTGACTCCGACCTGTTGGAGTGCCCTGTGCGAGCGGAGGAGGTGGAGTGGGCGATCCGTGCCAGCCCGTTGGGCAAATCTCCGGGGCCGGATGGCTACCGGGGCGAATTTTATAAGTTGTTGGTGGCTGAGATAGCTCCGTTGTTGTCGGAAATCTTTAATTTGAATGTGGCTAAGGGGTTTTTGCCCCGATATTTGAACTCGGCGCAGATCGTTGTTCTTCCTAAGCCGGGTCGGGACCCGACCTTGCCGGACTCCTATAGACCCATATCCCTGCTTAATTTTGAGACTAAACTAATGGCTAAGGTGCTGGCGAATCGGTTGGCCCGTGTGCTACCTTCCCTAATCTCAGAACAGCAGGTGGGGTTTGTACGGGATCGGCCTGTTTCTAAGAACCTTCGCCGTATCTTGCTGGCTCTGGAGAAATCTGGAGTGGATGGAACCCCCGCGGTGCTGGTGAGCTTTGATGCCGAAAAGGCCTTTGACCGGGTACGGTGGGGGTTCCTCTTTGATACGCTGAGGGCATACGGGTTTGGCCCCTTTTTTCTTGGTGCTCTTTGGGCCCTCTATAGTGACCCGGTGGCACGGATTTCGGTGAATGGTGGCTCATCTGACTCCTTTTCTATTTGTAGGGGGACCCGTCAGGGCTGTCCCCTGTCGCCTCTGCTGTTTGTGCTTTCCTTAGATCCCCTGATTCGGGAGATTCAGGCCAACGCGGACATCAGTGGCCTTCAGTTGGGAGCTTCACATTTTAAAATTGCGGCCTTTGCTGATGATCTTTTGGTGTTTTTGACTAACCCGCAACGCTCTCTGTCCACCCTTTTGGAGAGTATTAGGGAATATGGGGATTTTTCCGGGTTCACCTTAAATTTGAGGAAATCGGAGGCCCTGGCTTCATCGGGGGATCTTCGGCAATCTTGGAGGGGGACTTTTCCACTGCATTGGGCGGATTCCTCCTTCCGCTATCTGGGAATTCAATTGTCCATGGATGTTCGGGAGCTTTATAGGTTGAATATCGCTCGTTTGCTTTCCACTACAGGTTCTGTGTTGGCCGCCTGGCGTAATTTGCCTCTTTCTTTGATGGGGAGGGTGCAACTTTTTCGGATGGTTTTATTCCCTAAGTGGCTTTATGTACTTCAAACGTTGCCTTTGTATCTCTTGCGTAAGGATATCCGGGCCCTGTCTTCTTTATTATCCAAGTTCTTTTGGGGTGATCGGCGACCTAAGTTGCGGTGGCAGTTTTTGGTGGGATCCTGGAGGTGGGGAGGCTTGGGGGTGCCTGATATGGCTCTTTATAACCAGGCGTGTTTGTTGCGCCACGTCCGAGACTGGGTTATGGGTACGGATCTGTACACTGATCTCGGTCTGGAGCGCGATTATTACTATCCTTTTCATCTTCTCTCATTATTGCATGCTAGGCTGGTGCTGCTGCCCGTGTTCTGTCGGCGGAGTATTTTGTTTCGCCCCCTTTGGGAGGTCTGGCGACGGCTGCTACCGTTTTGGAGGCAGGATCCACATGTTAGTGTGTTACTGCCTTTGACCGGCAATATCTCCTTCCCTCCGGGTCTCTTCCCCTCTCTCTTTGGGCGTTGGCGAGCTAAAGGGTTTGAGTATCTTTTTCAGTTAATGCGGGAGGACGGCACGCTTTTTTCGTGCGATGAATTGTTGGGTAGGGGTCTGCCTCCCTTGGGTCTTTCATTTGCTCATTGTCAATTGAGCCATTACGTGCGGTCTCTCCCTAGGAGCTCTCTTTCTTTGGAGTTTGGGATTCGGTTTCGAGATTTTTTGGAGGGGGGAGAGGATTCCGCATCTGGGATCTCGGTTTCCTTGTATCATAGACAACTTGGGGCGCTTGGTCCACCGCGGGAGTTTTCCTTGGTGCTGTTGACTTGGCAGAGGGATTTGGGGCGGGAACTCGGAGCGGGCTTCTTGCTCCGGGCTCTTCGCGGGGTCCCTGCTTTGGTGCACAGTGCGGAACTTCGTGAATGCCATTTTCGGACCTTGCTGAGAGCCTATGCTTCCCAGAGCCGGGCCTACCATATGGGATGTGTCCATACTCCTTATTGTCTCACCTGCCATTCGGAGGTGAATTCTTATTTTCATGGTCTTTGGGGATGTGAGAGTGTTCAGAGCTTTTGGGGGGCCCTGGCTTCCTTTCTTCAGGGTCTCTTGCGAGTTTCTGTTCCTGTTTCTGTTAATCATATGTTATTTGCTCATTTTTCCTTGTTTTCTGTGTACACATCTGCAGAGAAATTGTTTTTGAGCAAATGTTATATTTTGGGGAAAAAATGTATCTTGAATTTTTGGCTGGCGGAGGTTCCTCCCTCCTTTTGGTATTGGCGGAATAAATTACATGCCCTTTTTGGATGGGAGGCCCTCCTGGCTTCTTCCTCTCGCCGCCGGAGCAGAGACTTTGTGCACATTTGGACTCCTTATTTGGACAGTTTGTCTCCCCGGATGCGCAGTCGTATCTTGAATAGCCTACATGCATATTCTATTCCGCCTGTCTGATGTGGGGGGGTGGGGTTGGGGGGGGGTGATGGGCGGGGGGTTTTTGGGGGGGTAGGGGGGGGTTGGGCTACTATGTAACCTAAGAGGACATCAGAGTCCAGTCCTCTTGGGGGTAGGGAGCTCTGTTTTCTCTGTTTGAAATGTTTTTGCCCTGCTGTGTCGTTGTGATTTGGTTGTTGCTTAATAAAAACAGATTTCACATAAATTAAAATTGTTTATCGTAGAAGTTTTCTTCTTCATTGAGCCCAATAATGAAGGTATATTTATCCAGAACCTCTAGGGTAGCATTTTCAGAAGTGCTACCCGTTACACACACAGGACCCAAGAGACAGGGCTCTGGAGTCCGCTACTACTGATAATCATTTCTATAGTGCTACCAGATGCACACAGGGCTGTACATTACATTAACCATGTAAGAGACAAGTCATGAATGAGATGAAGATGCAGAAAGGAGGGGGGGTTTAGATTTTTTTAGGAACTGGGTAACATTGTGGGGAAGGGAGAGCTTATTCTGCCAAGATGGACTCCACCTTAACCAGGGTAGAACCAGGCTGCTGGCATCAACATTTATAAAGGAGATAGAGCAACTTTTAAACTAGAAACTGAGGGAAGGCTGACTGTAGCACATGATTCTATCTTTAAGTGATATCACCAAAACAGGGAAGAGCATCCTGATAGTGAGATTGTAATAAAGACCATAGTAGACCAGAGGGCTCATAGGTGTCTATGGTATTTTGTATGCCTAAGTGCTTTGAAAATGAGCCTCCAGGTGTCTTTAGATAAAGAGCAGACAGATTTAGAAAAACTGCAAATTATCATGATCAACTAGTGCAAGTTGTAAGTAGGGATATCTATATTCAAATGCCAGAAGTCTTAAGAAATATGTGCAGCAACCCACTGTCCAAACGAACTAGGGGTTTCCATATGTGTATCCAAAATGACCGTGAAGTGAACCCTGTTGCGAATGGGGCTCTGGAGAAGATAGCTGGTGACTGTGCCTGTGTTTACAAAGATTCATCACAAAAAACAGCTGCAATTTGCACAGGAATACTGACATTGGATTTGCACCAATGCAGAGGGTTGCCTTCTCCAATTAGTCACATCATGAGTTCCATTGAATTGGCGTGTCAGGTGTGACTCTCCTAGGAACTAACACCCAGAAACCATTGTTGGATGTATACAGCTGGTGGTGGTGGTGTTATGGTCTGTGGAATGTTTTCTTGGTATGGTCTGAATCTCTTGATACCTCTGGAATGCACTCTCAACTAATATGGGTATCTTTCCATCCTTGCCGATTAAGTACACATGTACATGTTGACAGACTTCCCTATGTACATGTTGACAGACTTCCCTATGTTCACAAGAGGTTTGCAGAGCATGACCAAGACTTCCAACTACTTCCTTGGCCTCTGAATTCCCCAGACTTTAACCCAATTGAGCACATTTGGGACACCTCGATTGACATGTTCGATGACTGGATCCACCACCTGTCACCTGTCAACAACTATTGGACACACTGCAGTCTGCATGGCTCCAGATACCTCTAGCAACCAACCAGCATGTTAGTGAGTCACTCCCTCACTCCCACGGCGTCTGGCAGCCATCTGTGCTGCCAGAGGTAGTTATTCTGGATATTAGCAGGGGGTCTTAATAATGTGACTCGACCGTGTAAGATGAGAGAGTTAGAATATATTGCACTAAGTGAAAAGATAGATATGAGACCTGGTGGAAGGAAGATAAGCAATGGGACACTCATACTAGTGATAGAGTGGATTGAATTGGTGGAGGGGTAGCATTATACATTAAAGAGGACATTGAATCAAATAGGCAAAACATTCTACAGGACATGTCAGAGCTAGAAGCACTAAAACATTTGCTCTTCTTCCCCTTTTCTTTCTTTTTGTCAGAAATATTATTAGTCTGAGATTCTCTACTAAGATCCAGTTTTCCACCACTCTCTGGGTGAAGAAGAACTTCCTTACATTTGTATGGAATCTATCCCCTTTTAACTTTAGAGAGTGCCCTCTCGTTCTACCTACCTTGGAGAGGGTGAATATCTTGTCTTTATCTACCAAGTCTATTCCCTTCATTATCTTGAATATTTAGATCATGTCCCCTCTCAGTCTCCTCTTTTCAAGGAAGAAAGGCCCAGTTTCTCTAACCTCTCACAGTACAACAACTCCTCCAGCCCCTTAACCATTGCAGTCGCTCTTCTCTGGACCCTTTCAAGTAGTACTGTGTCCTTCTTAAAGTACGTCGAACAGTGCTGGACGCAGTATTCCAGGTGGGATCGTACCATGGCCCATTACAGCGGCATGATAACCTTCTCCGATCTGTTTGTGATCCCCTTCTTAATCATTCCTAGTATCCTGTTTGCCCTTTTTGCTGCCGCCGCACATTGAGCGGACGGCTTCATCGACTTGTCGACCAGTACTCCCAAGTTTCTTTCCTGGGGGGTGTCTCCGAGTACTGCACCGGACATCCTGTATTCATGTTGTGACAAACCCGTAGCCAGCTTTGTCCCTGTAGTGGATAAAAGCAGAGCACGGTCCCTGTCAGGAGAGCTGACCAGGTTAAAAGTAAGGATATTGAATTGGCTGACTACCACTCAGACAGTAAGGTAGAGCAGGAAAGGTTTAAACCTAAGAATATACAGCAGAGAATGCCATATCAGAATAAGTTCATCAGAAAGCCTGGTAGGACTTTTACTGAGAAATGGAGACCTAGTCCTGCAAGGTATGCACATTATCAGCCTAGGAGAAACCAGAGTTATTTCCCTAAGGATTTCCTGCCCAACCCCCCTGCTCCTAGGAGAGAGGGGTGGGGCTATGACACACGTAAAAGCAGAGCCCTGAATCACAGAGGGGGGAGCAGGAACGGAGGGGAAGCTGACAAAGGCACGACCAGCAGCAGTGCAAAAAGGCAGATGAGGAGAGAAGTCTCCCTCCTCAACCCCACAGTAGTGAGGACGTGGAGATGGCAGAGGACTTCCCAAGCTTGAGCCCAACTGCTAGAAAAGAGGAGGCAATGGACACTGCTGAAGTGTGTCCAGAAGCTGACTATAACCCAGAGGGAATGGAGGTTAGTCCATAAGCTAAAGGAGAACCAAGAATCTGTCTCACTAAGCAGCATTTGAGTGCTGGCTCTCTGTAACCAGAGCCCAGGTGTCACTGATTAGAGAGAGAAGGAAAACCTCTCCGTTTCACTCTGGGACTGGCCAGAAGTTGTGGTTTGCTAAAGGGACTGTATCTATGATAGTGTGAAGCCTCTGCATTAAAGCCTTTGTAAACCTAACAGCTTATCTGATGCCTTGCTGTGCTCCTTCACTGAAAAGCTCAGCTGATGCTAATGAGCCTAGGAGTCTGAGATGGAAACTGGACACATTACCAGCTAGGTTAGCTGGAAAGCCTGGAACTTTATTTCTAAAGTTTGCTACTCCATTTATCTGCTTTGTTTATGCAGTTTGCTTTCATTATTTGGAAGTTTATTTTTATGGCATTTCTGTTTCTTTGAACCCTGGTGAAGAGGACTATCTTTAAAGCAAACAAAGTCCAGGGAACTGCAATTGTATGCCATACTTGGATTTTAAGCCATTCTGACAGTTCTGACAACTGTATGGTATTTTTACTTTATGCTTAAGTTTTGCATTCCATGAGGATGGCTGATAGTATCCAGACCCCCTGGTTTAATAAATCCTAGGAACAAGTTTTTGAACACACTTAAATTGTGTCGTCTCCTTTTTGGCAAGCATATCTCAGTGTGGCCTGGCAGATTAGGCAATAGCCTGTTTTACCTGAAAAGCCTTCCTCTTTCCTGGGGAAGCCACGCTAACAGGTCAGGATTCGGCACAGCTAAGCCGCCTGCCTGTCAGAGCAGGGGATAGCTGTGTGACAGTGTATAAGATTTTTGTTACTGACATGCGTCACCTTACACATCCATTTTAAACCTCATTTGCCATGTTGCGGCCCATTTCTCGAGCTTGTTTATTTCACGTTGCAGGTCTTCGCAATTCTTCTGCGTTTTCACTACTCTGAATAACTTCATATTGTCTACAAATTTTATCACCTGCTCGTTGTACCAATTTCTAGGTTATTTATAAATATGAGCACGGGTCCAAGCACCGAACCTTGCGGTACTCCACTCATGACACTTTTCCAGTCTGAGTATTGTCCATTTACCCCCACTCTCTGTTTCCTATCCGCCAGCCAGTTTTTAATCCACATGAGTATTTTTCCCTCGACTCCATGGCTCGCAATTTTTCAAAGTAGTTGTTCATGCGGTACCATGTCGAATGCTTTCTGAAAATCCAGATATACAATGTTGACCCGGTCACCCTTGTCTATCTGCCTGTTAACTCCCTCGAAGAAGCGCAGCAAGTTCGTCAAGCAAGATCTTCCTTTGCTGAAGCCGTACTGGCTGGTCCTCAAGGTGGTCAATGATGCGGTTCTTTATCAGCGCCTCTACCATCTTTCCCAGTACCGAGGTCAGATTCACCGGTCTGTAGTTTCTGGATCTCCCCTTGAAGATCGGCGTAATATTTTCTACTTTCCAGTCTTCCGGAATCCTTCCTGATTTGATCGACAGATTGGTTATTAGTTGAAGCAGTTCAGCTATAACCCCTTTCAGTTCCTTGATTACCCTCGGATGGATGCCATGCAGTCCAGGGGATTTATCATTTTTAAGCCTATCAATCTGCCTGCGTACCTCTTCTAGACTGACCATCAACCCAGTCAGTTTCCCGTCTTTATTTCCTGCGTATAGCCTATCAGTTTCCGGTATGTTGTATATATCCTCTTCGGCACATACAGATGCAAAAAAAATGTGTTCAGTTTGTCGGCGATGGCTTTGTCCTTCTTTAGCACTCTCTTTATTCCATGGTCATCCAACGGCCCCACCGCTTCCTTCACGGGTCGTTTCCCCTTAATGTATCAAACGAACGGCTTGAAGTTTTTCGCCTCCTTGGCTATTTTTTCCTCATAGTCTCTTTTGGCCCCTCTTACCACCTTATGGCACCTGCTTTGATGTTGTTTGTGCTTTTTCCAGTTTTCGTCCGTTTTTGATCTTTTCCATTCCTTAAACGAAGTCTTCTTGTCTCTGATCACTTCTTTCACCGCTACAGTGAGCCATGCCAGTCCTTGTCCTTTTTCCTTTTGGATCCCTTGTTGCGCCTCGGTGACTGTGTCCTTAAAAAGGGACCATGCTTGCTCTAGCATTTTTACAGCGCTTATCCTCTTCTTAATCTTCTTGAATTTGTATTGTGTAATTAGACCATGCACTTCAGATCTGTAGAATCTGGTACACTGTCAAAAACACACCAGACATTGGTGCGCCGAAAATCATGTGCCGACATTTGCACACAGGACAAATGTGCACTGCCACTGTGACCGCTGTCAGGCGTTCCCATTTGCACTCTGAGGTGGGGTGTGCGGGGGAACCCCCAGTATACTTACAACTCCTTGCCCTCCTGTTCCCCCCATCCTTGGCCCTCTCTCACACCCCCTCATTGTGGAAGAGCTGGGCTTCAGGAGGAGAGCACGACTTTTAAGTATACTGGTGGAGTTCCTCCCCATACCCTCTCCTCAACAGGAGCGCAAGGACTTCTAAGTGTATTGGGGGTCCCCCACCCCCTCAGAGCGCAAACGGGAAGGCTAGAGAGCGGTGAGAGTGGCGGCATGCATTTGTCCTGCTTGTTGGGACGTGATTCGGCACACCAATGTCTAGCGCGCTTTTGACTGGTCACCATAGAATCTAGACACGGCACTGCAGATCCAAGCACATGGTAAAAGAGAAAAAAACACCCAAACACCACTACCACCCAAAAAAGGTGCACCATCAAAAGCGCGCCGGACACTGGCGTGCCAACATTTGCGCGCAGGACAAATGCGTCCCAAAAACCACCACCAACAAAAAAAAATCTGGTTGTACAAGCATACTCTTTAAAATATAACCTGTAATTAGTAGGTATATAATTCCATGTGGGTTTATAACACAGACAAAACAATTTAACTGAGAGATAGAAACCAGATGATTTTCTGCCACTTTTCCTTTTTTGTATTTCAGCATGTGTTGTCTGATCCTTGCCCAAGGGTTGTAGAAAAGCTATTTCTAAAAAAATGCAAAGCACATGACATTTTAAAATGCCTCCAGGACAAGGAGAATAAAACCCCTCTACATGCATTTTACACTTAATTTTCAAGTATGCGCTGGAGCACAGGTTTGCCTTGGGGAATGAATGTAGGGCAAGCTGATTGCAGCTGTGCTTAAGAGAAGCAGAAGGGGCATAACCAAAGAAACACCAAGGGCTGTCTAGGCTCTGAAACTGCAGTACTTAGTCCTACCATTTTGTACAAGTGGTCAGTGCAGAAACAGTTTTCTAAGGTTAACTGGATGAGATAGCGATAAAGAAATGGATGCCGAGATGAAGCGAGAATGCAAAAGTGGTTACACAGTTGTTATGGGAGACTTCAACTATCCTGGGATAGACTGGAGTCTTGGAAGCTCAAGATGCGCTAGGGAGACAGAATTCCTGGAGGCTATACAAGATTGCTTCATGGAGCAGCTTGTTAGAGAACCGACGAGAGGAAATGCCACTCTGGATTTAATCCTAAATGGACTAAGGGGACCTGCAAAGGAAGTGGAAGTAGTGGGACCGTTGGGAAACAGTGATCATAATATGATCAAGTTCAAGGTTGAAGTAGGCATACCGAACGGAAAGAGAACCATAGCGACATCTTTCAACTTCAGGAAAGGAAACTATGAAGCAATGAGGGAAATGGTAAGGAAGAAACTTAGGAACACTTCCAAAAAATGGCAAACAGTAGAACATGCCTGGTCTTTTTTCAAAGACACAGTGAGCGAGGCACAAAATCTGCACATCCCCAGATTCAGAAAGGGGTGCAAAAAGGGTCGAACAAAAGACCCAGTATGGATGACTAAAATAGTGAAGGAAGCGATAGGCAATAAGAAAAATTCATTCAGGGAATGGAAAAAGGACAAAACTGAAGGGAACCAGAAGGAGCACAGGAAGTATCAAAAAGAATGTCACCGTGTGGTTCGAAAAGCCAAAAGAGAGTATGAAGAGAGGCTAGCCAGGGAGGCACGAAATTTCAAACCGTTCTTCAGATATGTTAAAGGGAAACAGCCAGCTAGGGAGGAGGTAGGACCGCTGGACGAAGGAGACAGGAAGGGAGCGGTGAAGGAGGAGAAAGAAGTCGCAGAAAGACTCAACATGTTCTTCTCGTCTGTATTTACAAACGAAGACACAACCAACATACCGGAACCTGAACAAATATTCAATGGAAATCAAGCAGAAAAATTAACATCCATGGAAGTGAGCCTTGATGATGTACACAGGCAGATAGAAAAACTTAAAACTGACAAATCCCCGGGTCCGGACGGAATCCATCCCAGGGTTCTGAAGGAATTAAAGGAGGAGATAGCGGAACTACTGCAGCAAATTTGCAACCTATCCTTGAAAACAGGCATGATCCCGGAGGATTGGAAGATAGCCAATGTCACGCCTATCTTTAAAAAGGGATCAAGAGGTGACCCGGGAAACTACAGACCAGTGAGTTTGACTTCGGTTCCGGGGAAACTGACGGAAGCACTGATTAAAGAACACATCGATGAACATCTGGAAAGAAACGAACTTTTGAAAACAACCCAACATGGTTTCTGCAGGGGGAGATCGTGCCTAACGAACTTATTGCACTTCTTCGAAGGAATTAACAAACGGATGGACAGAGGAGACCCCATAGACATCATATACCTTGATTTCCAAAAAGCCTTTGACAAGGTGCCTCACGAACGTCTACTCCGGAAACTGAAGAACCATGGAGTGGACGGAGACGTACATAGATGGATCAGAAACTGGTTGGCGGGTAGGAAACAGAGGGTAGGGGTGAAGGGCCACTACTCGGACTGGATGGGGGTCACGAGTGGTGTTCCGCAGGGCTCAGTGCTCGGGCCGCTGCTATTTAATATATTCATAAATGATCTAGAAACAGGCACGAAGTGTGAGATAATAAAATTTGCGGACGATACAAAACTATTTAGTGGAGCTGGGACTAAAGAGGAATGCGAAGAATTGCAAAGGGACTTGAACAAATTGGGGGAATGGGCGGCGAGATGGCAGATGAAGTTCAACGTTGAGAAATGTAAAGTATTGCATGTTGGAAACAGAAACCCGAGGTACAACTATACGATGGGAGGGATATTATTGAATGAGAGCAACCAAGAAAGGGACTTGGGGGTAATGGTGGACATGACAATGAAGCCGACGGCACAGTGCGCAACAGCCGCTAAGAAAGCAAATAGAATGCTAGGCATAATCAAGAAGGGTATTACAACAAGGACAAAAGAAGTTATCCTGCCATTGTATCGGGCGATGGTGCGCCCGCATCTGGAATACTGCGTCCAATATTGGTCTCCGTACCTTAGGAAGGATATGGCGTTACTCGAGAGGGTTCAGAGGAGAGCGACACGCTTGATAAAAGGGATGGAAAACCTCTCATACGCTGAGAGATTGGAGAAACTGGGTCTCTTTTCCCTGGAGAAGAGGAGACTTAGAGGGGATATGATAGAGACTTATAAGATCATGAAGGGCATAGAGAGAGTAGAGAAGGACAGATTCTTCAAACTTTCGAAAAATAAAAGAACAAGAGGACACTTGGAAAAGTTGAAAGGGGACAGATTTAAAACGAATGCTAGGAAGTTCTTCTTTACCCAACGAGTGGTGGACACCTGGAATGCGCTTCCAGAGGGAGTAATAGGGCAGAGTACAGTACAGGGGTTTAAGAAAGGATTGGACAATTTCCTGCTGGAAAAGGGGATAGAGGGGTATAAATAGAGGATTACTGCACAGGTCCTGGACCTGTTGGGCCGCCGCGTGAGCGGACTGCTGGGCATGATGGACCTCAGGTCTGACCCAGCAGAGGCATTGCTTATGTTCTTATGTTCTTATGCTTCTCCTCCCGCAAGTCACTATTTCCCAGTCCTCTACTATAGGCTCATTCAACCACTTTTCAGGATGTCTGTAAATGAACATGCATGAGGTAAATTTGCATACATGGAATTTCCACTGAATGTGGATAGTGTTACTTAGATATTGGGTTTCTAGACATCACACTATCCTTAAAGTCTCATACAGACAAAATACTTAAATCTATTTTTTAAATAAATTTTATTGCTTTAAGAGAGTCTGATATTTGTTTGATGAAAAACATTTCTCTATTCTTGTACATGTTCGTGTGCTTTTTAAATCAGATTATTGTAATGGTATGTATTGCCTTCTGTTGTGTGCAGAGGTAACAACAGAAAAATCACTTAGAAAGCAATTCTTCTGAACTCGATTCAGATCGATTTAACTGCACCTAATGTCTCACAGTTCTGTAATTGTTGCCTTAATTAAAAGAAGTTGGAAAAGTGTGATTATAAATTATTTGATTAGATAACAAAAATACTTAGACATCTGGCATGCACTTACAAATGTCTTCTAATGATTATTCACAAATATATTTCTGAAATACTAAATACAAAAATATGTACAAAACCTAACTTGATATGATGTTACTCTGAGAAAATTTTCTTATAAGAGATTGTGATAAACAACTATACCTTGAGCTAAAATAATACTGGTCCCAGAATTAACCAGCCCTCAGCAAAGAAAATACCAGTGACTAATCCCAGAACTGAAAGAGATTTCAAATCCTCACCCTTTCTCCAGCTGTTCAAGCAGCATTAGGTAGGTAGAAATCTTCCTCTGGCTACAAACTTGATTGTGAGCCCAAACTGAGACTGGCTTGAGTCAGTTCCAGGTTATTTCAGTGCACACAGCAGGTCTTGGTCTAGTAACAGTCCAAAAGATATTCAGCTGCAGAGTTCTTCTTTATTCTGGCTTAGCACATATATCAGTACTTCTGCATAACTGAAATAGTCCTTCCCTTTTCATAGATGTGCTAGCCGACCAGGAAATCTTCTTTTTCTTTCTCTCTCTTTTGGCGTAAGCCCCAACTCCTTCACTTTCATCCTTCACATGCTCATGGCCAATTAGGATTTACCCCAATCAGGGACAAGACCCAAGGAGGGTGATTAGGTTTCTTCATGTACCTTCTTCATGTCCAGCCAAGATGATAAAGAAACAAGACAGACATCATTACCATGTCTATAACTTGCTTCTATATACTTTCTCAAGTTGATCTCTGTAGCAAAGCAAAATCCATAGTCTCTTTGTTCAAAAGAGCTGATTCATCAAAGTTCCTTATGACTCAGCAAAGACGGATTCAGTAAAATGGTGTCAGGCCCACCCAGACCTTAAGGATAATAGAAAGGGAAAAAAAAAGTCCAAAAGCCGGCCTAAATTGATACTTGGACGATCAAAAAGACAGGTCGTCCAAGTACCGATAATCAAAACTGATTTTAGACGTATCTAAAACCAGCTTAGGTCTTTTCACTGCCTCTGTACGCCCAGAGCGAAAAGGGGCATTTTGGGAAGAATGGATAGGGCGGAAGGTGGGCCGACCTAGACTTAGTCATCTGGAAAGCCATAATCAAAAAAGTTTTACAAGTTGCCAGACGGAACTTATACATTTTGACTTAGACCAAGTCAAAACAGGTATAAATTCCAAATTGGGCTGCTGAGCTGATTGCGGCTGCTGCAATCAGCTCAGCAGCCCAGGCAACCCATCCCCCCCGCACCCATAATCCCCATGGACGCCCCTCTCACCTTTTCATGATAGCCAGCCGGCCTTTTCATGATGGCCTGCCTACCTCTGAATGGCGAGCCTGCCCCTTTCCAGTGCATTGTGGGATGCACCGGGGAGAGGCCTAGTGCCTGAATGGATCAGGCACCTAAGACCCTGCCCATAGGAGGACCATAGGAGGGGCCTTAGGCACATGGGCCAACCTAAGATTCCAGGCCTGCCAGATGGATGGAAGGAGGACCCGTCCAGCCAGCCATCATGAAAAGGTTAGGGGGGGGGGGGGCTTCAGGGTTTGGATGGGGTTGGGGGCTCCGGGTGGTGGGGTTCTGGGGGATGGACTAGATGGTCCAGCAGGGGTTCAGGGGGGGTTGTCCGGCAGGAAGGACTGGGCATCCTTCCTGCCAGTGAAGAGCATGATTGATCGCGTGGGGATTTGGGGTGTCTGGCAGGAGGGATTGAAGTCATATCTGTTGAAAAAGTTTTTATGGTAGAATTTAGTTTTCCTTGATCTATTATATAGTTGAACTTTATGATCCGCTTTGAACCTGATTAGGAGAGTTGGAGGAATACTTAGGAACATAAATATTGCCTCTGCCGGGTCAGAACAGGGGGTCCATCGTGCCCAGCAGCCCGTCCCGCGGAGGCCCTCCAGGTCCTTTACCTGTAAGTTCCCACCACCCAATTATTTATGCCCTAATCCTGAAGTACCCTGTATAGTACCCCTCTATCTATACCCTGTAATCCCTTTCTCCTTCAAGAAGTCATCCAAGCCCTTTTTGAAACCCATTATTGTACTCTGTCCTATCACCTCTCCTGGAAGCGCATTCCAGGTGTCCACCACCCTCTGAGTGAAGAAGTACTTCCTAGCATTCGTCTTGAATCTGTCTCCTTTCAGTTTTTCCGAATGCCCTCTTGTTTTTGATGTCCCCGCTAGCCTGAAGAATCTGTCCCTCTCCACCTTCTCTATACCTTTCATGATTTTATAGGTCTCTATCATGTCCCCTCTAAGTCTCCGCTTTTCCAGGGTAAAAAGCCCCAGCTTCTCCAGCCTTTTGGTATATGCAAGGTTTTCCATGCCCTTAATCATTTTTGTTGCTCTTCTCTGGACATCACCATATCTTCTTAAAGTGTGGTGACCAGTATTGGATGCAGTACTCCAGATGCGGGCGCACCATTGCTCTATACAGTGGCAGGATAACTTCCTTTGTTCTGGTAGTGATACTTTTTTTGATAGTGCCCAACATTCTGTTTGCCTTTTTTGAGGCAGCTGCACATTGTGCCGCTGGCTTCATCGTTGTATCCACCAATACCCCCAAGTCTTTTTTAAGTTTGCCTTCCCCCAATACCTTCCCTTCCATCGTATAGCTGTACATCGGGTTCCCTTTCCCTATGTGCAAGACTTTACATTTCTCTACATTGAAGCTCATCTGCCATCTTTTTGCCCACTCACCCAGCTTGTTCAGGTCACTTTGTAGATCTTTGCATTCCTCAACAGTTCTGACCCTACTGTAGAGTTTTGTGTCGTCCGCAAATTTTATAACTTCACACTTTGTCCCTGTTTCCAGGTCATTAATGAATATATTGAACAGCAACGGTCCCAGCACTGACCCCTGTGGGACACCACTTGTGACCCCTTTCCAGTCAGAGTAGTGTCCCTTTACTCCTACCCCCTGCTTCCTGTCCGCCAGCCAAATTTTGACCCATCTGTGCCCCCCGTAGCTCCACAGCTTCTTTAGTAGGCGCTCGTGGGGTACCTTGTCAAAAGCTTTTTGGAAATCCAGATATACGATGTCTATAGGGTCACCTTTGTCTAGTTGTTTGCTTATCCCCTCAAAGAAATGCAGTAGGTTCGTTTGGCATGATCTTCCTTTACAGAAACCATGCTGGCTTGTTCTCAACAGATTATTTTTTTCTATGTGCTCATTGATAC
Source organism: Geotrypetes seraphini (assembly GCF_902459505.1). Taxonomy (NCBI): domain Eukaryota; kingdom Metazoa; phylum Chordata; class Amphibia; order Gymnophiona; family Dermophiidae; genus Geotrypetes; species Geotrypetes seraphini. The sequence goes on along the minus strand of NC_047086.1, from coordinate 344,033,915 downwards.
TTTCCTTGATCAATGATTCGGCCATCTTCTCCGGAACTGAGGTTAAGCTCACCGGTCTGTAGTTCCCCGGGTTGCCTCTCGATCCTTTTTTGAAGATAGGCGTAACATTTGCTATCTTCCAGTCCTCCGGGATTACCCCTGTTCTCAAGGATAGATTACAAATCTGTCGCAGTAACTCTGCTGTTTCGTCTCTGAGTTCTTTCAGTATTCTTGGGTGGATTCCGTCTGGGCCCGGAGATTTGTCAGTTTTTAATCTATCTATTTGCTTGAGCATGTCTTCGAGGCTTACCTCCAAGAATGATAGTGTTCCCTCTTGATTCCCCTTGAAGATTTTTTCTGGTTCAGGCACATTGGATGTGTCTTCTTTTGTAAAGACCGACAAGAAGAACGCATTTAGTCTATCAGCCAACTCTTTTTCTTCCTTCACCACTCCCTTGCTGTCTCCCTCGTCCAAAGGTCCCACCTCCTCCGTCGCCGGCTGCTTTCCTTTCACATATCAGAAGAATGGTTTTAAAATTTTGTGCTTCCTTGGCTAGTCTGACAAATCTGTATGGCAGAGTGGTCATCTTCTATGTTCGAAGTCTGCTTTCCCTCAGAAGGGCTCCTTTTACAAAGGCGCATTAGCGGTTTAATGCGCGTAATAGCGCACGCTAAACTGCCGGCCACGCTAGCCACTACCGCCTCCTTTTGAGCAGGCGGTAATTTTTCGGCTAGCGCGGGAGTTAGCGCATGATGAAAAGTCGCACGCTCTAAAGCCGCTAACGCGGCTTCGTAAAAGGAGCCCTATATGAGTGCTCCTGCTGGAAGTCACCATCACAGGGATGCCTACACTGGTATGTAGTGTAGAAAAAGATCTTCTATTTAAAAAAAAAAAATCTTTATTAATTTTAAAGTATGAATACATAACAATAACAGAAAGAAGCACCTTTAACTTACAAAATTTAAAGTCATCATTTCCCCCAACCCTATTATTCCTATTACAATAAAATACCACCCCCTCCCCACCCTCCTGGATATGCATATGTATAATAAACAAACCTATATTAAAGAGAGATATCAATTATATAGATGCAGTAAAATCTGCCAATGGGCCCCAAACTAATTTAATCACCTTATTATTCCCTAACAATTTCACATTCATTTTTTCATATTTATAACTAGAACATAGATTAGCCCACCAGAAAGGGAAGTTGAGACGATTAGAGTTCTTCCAATGTCGTGTTATCATCTGAATGGCAGACCCCTTCTAAAATATGGGACTCATTTTCAAAAAAGAGAGATGTCCAAAAGATGACATAAGCTGGCATTTGGACATTTTAGTACTCAAAAATTCCAAGTGGTCATTGTCGAAATTGACTTTCTAGATGTCTTTCTGGTCATTTTGTCTCCAATGCATCTAAATTTTAAGGAGGGGGTGTTAGAGACTTGTTTTGGGCAGGCTTAGGGCGGACGTAGGATTTGGACATTCTGCAGGATCAAACTTTTGACAAAATGTCCAGGGCACCATAAGAACATAACATAAGAACATAAGCAGTGCCTCCGCCGGGTCAGACCACAGGTCCATCCTGCCCAGCAATCCGCTCCCGCGGCGGCCCAAACAGGTCACGATCTGTCTGTATCACCAGAAGGGGCTCCCTTGCCACCTTGGTTTCTCATTTAAGTCCTGTCTTCCTATCGAAGTCCTAACCCTCCGGTCTTGCACATGCACGACCTGGTTTGGTTTCTATACTCATTACCTGGTTAGCTTTCTATACTTGTGTTACATCCCAGCTCCTCCCTCAGTATCCCATGATCCCTTTATCCTTCAGGAATCCGTCCAATCCCTGTTTGAATCCCTGTACCGTACTCTGCCTGATCACTTCCTCCGGTAGCGCATTCCAAGTGTCCACGACCCTTTGGGTGAAAAAAAACTTCCTTGCGTTTGTTTTGAACCTATCTCCCTTCAGTTTCTCCGAATGCCCCCTCGTATTTGCTGTCCCCTTCAGTCTGAAGAATCTGTCCCTATCCACCCTCTCTATGCCCCTCATGATGTTTAGATGCATTTAGATGTTTGGGGCTAGATCTGTTTTAAAAATACAAAACAAAAAAGAAATCTTTCAAAAAGATGCCCAAACTGACTAGATGACCACTGGAGGGATTAAGTGGAATTAAAGGTTTCAATCTAATACTGAAAAGGCTCCAGGATAGTCATGGAACATTTGCAGTTGGTGTGATCAAAGAAGGTAGATGTCGCTTGAAGAAGTCACTCTAATCTGATTATATTGTATGGTAAGCCCTCCAAAACCCATCCAAAACCTACTGTACCTATATAAAGATGACACCAGCAGGCATAAGGACTATTATTGTGTACAGGTGGGTACAATAAGTTATAGGTGAGATTTGGAGGGCTCACTATACAATATAAGCAGGTTATAGTGACATACGTACCTGGAACTTTTTAATGTGACGTTCACTGCAGTGCCCATTAGAGTGTCCCTCTGATCTGTTGAGCTGTGGCTGTGTGGCCATCTGAAGTTGGAATACAGGCTGGAATGGACTGATTCTTTCACATCTTTGGGTGGTGGGAGTGGGTCGGTGACCCTGGGGGGAGTAAGGGTGGGGTCATGCGTTAATCCCTCCAGTGGCCAGTTTGCTAAGAATGCTGTCTGCTTGGATGTCCCAATGGCTTGTTTTTGTGCATTTTTCATTTGGACACTTAGGGCCAAAATGTCTAGATAGGTCATTAAAATAAAATACAGACATCTTGCAATTTCAAAAATTGATATTTTCTCTACTGGATTTCTGGACATCTTTCCCAAAATGTCCAAACTCAGACTTAGACGTCTTGTCGAAAATGCCCCTTTGTGTATCTAAATGTAGATGCCCTGATTGGGATGTATCAAATCCTGTCTGTTCATCCTTTCTAGAATGCCACTTCACATAAGAACATAAGAGTTGCCATACTGGGACAGACTGCAGGTCCATCAAGCCCAGTATCCTGTTTCCAACAGTGGCCAACCCAGGTCACAATTACCTGGCAAGATCCCAAGGACTGAAACAGGAATAAGCAGTGAATTTCCCCAAGCCATCTTAATAATGGCTTATGAACTTGTCTTTTAGAAAATTATCCAAACCTTTTTAAAACCCTGCTAAGCTAACTGCTTTCACCATATTCTTTGGCAATGAATTCAGAGTTTACAAGTTGAATGAAGAAATTTTTTCTCTGGTTTGTTTTAAATTTACTACTTAGTAGCTTCATTGCATGCCCCCTAGTCTTAGTATTTTTGGAAAGAGTAAACAAGCAATCTACATCTACCCATTCTACTCTACATGTTATTATAAAATAGCATCAAAGTAGATGCTTGCTTGCAGTGTTAAATCCTTTTATATAATTACCTTCCAAAGTAATGCTAAAATGGATCTACTTTGAATTGCAGTCACATACTGAGGAAAACAAAAGACTTTCTGCCTTTCTACCTTTTTTCTGCTAGCTCTGGAAAACAGTTGCATATAAATCAAGTGAGGGGGGAAAACTACAAGCTATCATTCCTACTCTGGCAGAGTAAATATTGACAGATCTTCTAGTGCAATTAAAGGTTTCAATTTAATACTGAAAAGGCTCCAGGATAGTCATGGGACATTTGCAGTTGGTGTGATCAAAGAAGGTAGATGTCACTTGAAGAAGTTGCAAGACAGAAAAATACAGAATTTCTACTCAAAAAACTGTAGAAAGAGCTTTCCCTTGGAAAGAAAGGAATTGGGACATATACTGCCTTTTTGTAGTTTTACAACCACACTCAAAATGGTTTACATACAGGTACTTCGAGCATTTTCCCTATCTGTCCCGGTGGGCTCATAGTCTATCTAATGTATCTTGGGCAGTGGAAGATTAAGTGACTTGCCCAGGGTCACAGGGAGCAGCACAGGGTTTGAACCCACATCCTCAGGGTGCTGAGGCTGTAGCTCTAACCACTACGCTACACTCTCACACACTATGCCAACCCGACCCAAAACCTTTGGGGGGGAGCAGGGCACATTAGCATAGGAGACATAATTACAGATTGGGGATGACATTTATAAAAGGAACTTGGGCGGGGGGAGGAAACTCTTTCAACGGTTTGGATATTATTAAATCTTCATTTTTCATTCTGTAGATTTAAGCTGTTCCATAGTTCCTGGACTTTAAACAATCATAGTGACTGTGGCTGAAAGTGGAAATATATCCTGCTGCTGTAAAAGCAGCTATGGAACTAGGTGGCAGCAACATAATTATTCTTGAAGGAACCTACTTTTAGGTACTGAAGGGTTAAACTGCATGCAGATACTGTTATCTTTCCCTTTCCTAGCTTTCTTTGAAATGGTGCTTTCATCAACTGTCTCTGCTTTCACAAATAGCAAGGTCTCTGCACCTACTGTGTAATGTATGTTAACTCATTTTAGAAGTTGGCTTGATGTTGCCTTTGATATGGGTCCTTCAAAGAGTTCTCTTTGCGTTTTCCATTTCTTGATGTGGATATGGATGGGGAGCAGGGAAAGGACAGTGAAGGTGAAGCTTACTTTAACAGACTTCAGAGTCAGAGTTAGCAGCTGAGCTTCGAGCATACTGCACAATATGTCGAAATTGAATGTTGAAAAAGTACATGGTAAAACTTAAGACCACAGTATAGATGTTCGTTCTCTGCAGTTTGAGAGCATTCTAAATCAATCAGGGAAGAGTTAATGCAGAACAGTTCAGTCTACAAAGAAATTCCAAACCAGTATCTCCAGCAGTAGTGATAATTTGTGTTTCTTCTTCAAGCAGTCTCCACATCTCAGGGAGCCAAAGTCAATTATTTTCTCTTTCTTAATCTTAGAATTATAGCTCTAGCCCCATTGTACTATTAGGGGCATAATAAAAAAAACTAAACCGTCCAAAAAATGCCGGCACTTGGATGTCCAAGTGCCAATAATCAAAACTGTGTTCCTGGACATCTGGCGATATGTCCCATCTACTGGGCATCCATAGTTCAAGGGGGAATGTTAAGAGGTGTATTATGGGCAGGCTTTGGACATGCCAGACTTGGACATCTTGTAGGGATAATCAAACCTTTCCCAAGACGTCCTGGATGGAACTTAGACGTTTTGGGCTAGACCTCTTTTGGAAGCTTCTAAGTGCCAAAAAGGTACCTAAACTGACCAGATGACCACTGGAGAAATTAAATAATGACTCCCCACACTCCCCCAGTAGTCACTGACCCTCTTCCACCCCCCCAAAAAAAAACTCTAAACGAAACAGTACATACGTGTCTCATCAGGTATCTAGTATAGCATCACACAGGTATCTTAAGTAGCTGAGTGGGTGGGCTAGTGAACCATAGACAGGAGGAGCCAGACCCATAAGGCACTCTAACCACAACGTCTATGGTGTTAACTATGAGTCCATAAAACCCCATCAAACTCCTACTATACTGCCATATAGGTGCCACCTACAGCCATAATGGCTATTGGGGTGGTAGGCAGGTGGTATAGTAGGTTTTGGGGGAGTTTTGGAGGGTATATTGTGAGATATATATCTGGCACCCTCTATGTGAAGTTCATAGCAGTTACTTCTAAGGCCCAACTGCTGTTTTTGTCTATGTGGCCAATCCATTAAGTGCTGTCCCTTCCCAAGTCTTAATGTGGACATTTCTAACTTGGACATTTTTGTGGTCAAAAATGGCAAATAAAGTTAGATGTCCTAGACATTTTGGTAGCTAAGATGTTCACAAATAGGTGACTAAAAAAAAAATTATTTGGATGTCCCATTCGAAAATGGAGGTTTCTGTGCCTCCGAATTTGAACGTTTAACGGGAAATGTCCAAGTTGGACTTAGACGTCCCTTTCAAAAATGGCCTCCACGTAACTTTAAGGGCTCCTTGTACGAAGGTGTGTTAGAGCCCTAACATGCGGAATAGCGATGCGAAAATGCCACACGCTCTAGCCGCTACCACCTCCTCTTGAGCAGGCGGTAGTTTTTCGGCGAGCACGCACTAGTCCGGTGAGTGCGCTAAAAACGCTAGTGCACCTTCATAAAAGGAGCCCTAAATCTTCATAGTGTAAGCCACATCTGAGATCCTCAATGGCTATGTGTGGCTTCACAATAGGATCAGCCTCTCTTGCAAACCTCTACAAAACTGCAAATTTGGTGTAAATTTCTAGACAATATGGGGCTAATTTTCTAAAGCATTTTCCACATACAAAGCATGTTTTTACACATGCAAAATGGCTTTTAAGTTTTCCTGTGATAAAGAGTTTGTAAAACTTTTAGTTAGCTCTGTCTTTTACCAGCAGTTCAGGAAATTATTGAAAGCCTACTTATTTCAGAAATTTTTGTAATTTCTAGGTCATTTGTTTTTATTGTCATTGTTTCAATTTTCTTTTGTAAACCGCATAGAACTCCTAAAGTATGCGGTATACAAATACATTTTTATGTTATGCGATCAAATACACATGTACAAGGATGTGCAATTTGCAATATTTTACGGGTCAATATTCAGCCACCATCATCAGTGTTTAAAAAAGAATACTAGTGGCAATATTGAGGGGATAAATCAAGGTGAGCTTTTATTGCACCTTGAGTTACCACAGGAGCCAGCAACCTGAAGTATAACAGTTCCATAGGTTGCTGACTCCCATGATAAATAAACAACGTTGCTTGTGATCCAGCTTACAAATAGAATTATTGCAGCAGCTTGGTAGCATCGGGATGCAAAACTGTGAACCGATGCTTCAGAGTCACATTTTCCAGGTGCATCAATGCTTCCCCTCTCCAAGTTCCCCAAGACAGTATAGAAGGGTTAACTCACCTTTCTTCATCTAGGCAGAAAAACTGATAACCCCCAGGGTCGATCCCCCAGATCCCCAATCTCCATTAAGATGAGCCTTGACCCCCAATCTCCCCCCCCCCCCAAAGTTTCTTTATCCAGATTTGCTCCTAAGATGCCCTCTAAAAAATTTTGACACTCATCTCCCCTCAAAATATCCCTGCTGTTTAGCTGCAAAACCACCCTGACTCCAAACAAATATACCTGGGATTGTTGTTGGTTTTTTTCACTGTCAAAACCTCTCTTTGGTCAGTTTAATCCTATAATTAACTCTGAATTGTGAAGAGTCTTCTTTACCTTATCTCGCTTCAAAATCAATTTACTAAAGGAGGAAAAGTGCCTCAGAACCACATATGCTACATATGTTTGTATTAAGCAGACATACTGGAAATGGTAACAACCTCCCTGGCTCAAAAATCTCCTGTTCCGACCTGACTATTTATAATATGAACATCGATGTGAGCTCTTTACATCAGCTATTCAAATCATTTATAATAGCTGTTCATATCATTCAAAAAAAACATCATTATTGCAACCTTTTTTTCCTCCCCTTCTTCCTTTTCTTTTTCCTTTTAAAGAAAATGTATTTTATGGTACTGTAATTTAGTTTTAATTTTAGAAATGTAATTTGGCAATTATACATTTATTTTTATGGAAACCGCTTTGGTTAAAGGCTTCTTTGACTGGGTAACAAAACAGCTAGACTTGGGAGAATCCGTGGACGTTGTATACGTAGACTTCAGCAAAGCTTTCGATAGTGTCCCGCATCGCAGGCTGTTGAGCAAGATGAAATCAATGGGGCTGGGAGAAACACTAACTACATGGGTCAATGACTGGCTGAGTGGCAGACTTCAGAGGGTGGTAGTTAACAGTACCCTCTCTAAAACATCGGAGGTGACAAGTGGAGTACCGCAGGGCTCAGTCTTGGGCCCACTCCTTTTCAACATATTCATAGGGGACCTAACTCAGGGGCTTCAAGGTAAGATAACGTTATTCGCTGACGACGCCAAACTATGCAATATAGTGAAAGACGGCAATTCACCCGATAATATGACACAGGACCTACATTTGTTGGAGCTTTGGTCCTCGACCTAGCAGCTGGGCTTCAACGTTAAGAAATGCAAGATCATGCACCTCGGCAGCAGAAATCCGTGCAGAACTTACACCTTAAATGGTGAGACCTTAGCTAGAACTTCAACAGAACGAGACTTGGGAGTGATCATCAGCGCAGACATGAAAACTGCTGATTATGTGGAGAAGGCTTCATCTAAGGCAAGACAGTTGTTAGGTTGCATCCGCAGGAGTTTCGTCAGCCGGAAGCCTGAAGTCATAATGCCATTATACAGAACCATGGTGAGACCTCATTTGGAATACTGTGTGCAATTCTGGAGGCCACACTACCGAAAAGATGTGCTGAGAGTAGAGTCGGTGCAATGGATCCACTAGGATGGTCTCGGGGCTCAAGGATCTATCGTACGAGGAAAGGCTGAAAAATTTGCGGCTGTACTCACTCGAGGAATGTAGGGAGAGAGGAGATATGATCGAGATGTTTAAGTATATTACTGGCCGTATCGAGATGGAAGAAGAGATTCTCTTTCTCAAAGGACCCTCAGCCACAAGAGGACATCCGCTCAAACTCAGGGGTGGGAAATTTCATGGCAACACCAGGAAATATTTCTTCACCGAGAGAGTGGTTGATCCTTGGAACGAGCTCCCGGTGCAGGTGATCGAGGCAAACAGCGTGCAAGAATTTAAGAGCAAATAGGATGCCCATGTGGGATCCCTTAGAGGGTTAAGCCAAGGGCTCCTGTCACCAGGAGTAGGATCCCTAGGATAGTAGACTTGGGGGTGGGTCAGTAGAGTGGGCAGACCTGATGGGCTATGGCCCTTATCTGCCGTCATCTTCTATATTTCTATGTTTATATAATTTTTAAAAATAAATCCCCGTGACCTACTGGCCCCTCAGATTCTCCCCGAGTGTTGCTCATTTGCTCCTGCCTCCATGTTGCCCTTATTTGGCAGTGTCCACCCAGAAGTTGGGAGATTGGGGTGCCAAAACTTTTGGAGGGGGTGGGTGAGGATCAGGTAGGATCGGTTGGCTACTAGACAGCCAGAATCCTGGGGATGATTCAAATCCAGTGACCTTTTTTTAAAATGCCCCCTTCCCGTCAGTGTTTGAGCCAGTCACCAGTTCCGTATTGACAGAGATGAGGACATTTTGGCAGTGAGCTGCAGATTAATTTGCATGCTTATTGATTGGGTCACCATGGTACATTTGAGTTCATTTCACTGTAGAAATGTAAGCCTTCAGCATGCAGCTCTGTTTTCTTCAACGGCCTAAATGTAAGGTATGGCGTTTTGTGTCTGCATATGTGATTAGCTGATGTTGAGAAATGTTTTCTTCTGGAATATATATTGTACGATTATTTGCCATTTAATATACTGCACCGATGCAGTAATCAACATACACACACACACGACCATTGCTCTCCCCAGCATACACATATGCATTTACATACGCAAGGGGTTGGAATAAAATTCCACGAATAATGCTCTGCTTGCTTTGCCCACTTGTGTATATATGGGAGTTGGGTAGATGGGTGCTACTACCGTGTTTCCCTGAAAATAAGACATTCTCTTATATACACACTAGGTCTTATTTTTGGGGTATGCACATGATCAACTCTCCCATCCTTTCCTTCACCCCAATTCTTCCTCTTTCCTATCTCTCCCCCACATGTGCAGCATCTTTCCTCCCCTTTCTCCCTCCCATCACCCTGTGCAGCAGAAGTTTGCCCATCTTCTATCCTTCCCTCCCTCCCTCCCATTCCTTGTGCAGCAGAACCCTTGAGCACCTCCGCCCCCAGCCGAACCTCTGCCGACCCTCCATCCTTCCCTCCCCGCTGACCGCGAGTGAGCCCTATTTTCATCCAAAGCAATTCTGTACAATTCTGGACACTCACCTTCAAAAAGATATAAGGATGGAGTTGGTCCAGAGGAAGGCTACTAAAATGATTGGTGGTCTTCATCAAAAAGAATATGGGGATAGACTTAAAGATCTCAATATGTATACTTTGCAGGAAAGTCTGGAGAGGGCAGATATGGTAGAGACATTTAAATACCTATGTGGGCATAAATAGGCATGAGGCCAGTCTCTTTCAATTGAGAGGAAGCTCTGGAATGGGGGTGGGGCAAAGGATAATAATGATATAATAACTTTATTCTTGTATACCGCCATACCCAGTGAGTTCTAGGCGGTTCACATTAATTAAACATGGTTACATGCAGTTAAGTATTAATTGAACAGATTTACATTAATTAAACATAGTTACATGCGGTTCACATTAATTAAACATAGTTACATGCAGTTAAGTATTAATTGAACAGATTTACATAGAGTTAAGTGTTAAATTGAACAGGGATGCAGGCAACGAAGTAGATGAAATTGGGGAGTAGGATAGAGTGGATCGGGGGGGTGGGGGTGGGGCCAGATAAAAAAGGGGGGGAGGGGGGTTCTTTGAGGAGGGGGCAATTAAGTGTCGTGGCGTTGGAAGAGGTGTGTTTTGAGTAATTTTCTAAAGCTGAGGTAGGTTGGAGCCTCGAGGATTAATTGGGCTATCCATGGGTTTAGTTTGGCGGCCTGGAAGGCGAGGGTTTTGTCGAAGAATTTATTGGAGTGACAGAGTTTTAGGGAGGGGAAAGCAAATAGCTGGATTCTGCGGGAGTTCTTGTTTCTGTGATTCAGGATGAAGTGTGGGTTGATGTAGTTTGGGGCTAGGCCGAATAGCAGAAACAGGCAAATTTAAATAGGACTCTGGATTCCAATGGTAGCCAATGAAGTTTGTGGTAAAAAGGGGTAACATGTTCCCATTTTTTCAGGATGAAGATGAAAGGGGATAGATTCAGAAGTAACCTCAGAAAAATACTTTTTCACGGAAAGGGTGGTGAATACTTGGAATGGCCTCCCATTGGAGGTGGTAGAAATGAAGAGTATATCTGAATTTAAGACATCTTAGGGCAAGTGGTGTGCAAAAGTCCTGCATCACTTGACTTGTTTGATGCATTTTAAGCTATGTAACCATTTGTTATGTATTATCTTATTTAATTTTCCATTTTACTATCATATGTTCAGTTATTATACATGTATATTTGAAAAAGATGTGCCTTTAAATAAATTTTCAGTCCAGAGAAATGTTGTTGAACATTGGCAATGATCATATATTGTGCTCGTGTGGCTGTATTTATTAAATTGTAGTAACAGATTCTGTTACATTACTATTAGTTTTACTTTTATTTCTATAGTTCATCCTGAACAGGGCTGTTTTGTCCTGTCTGCTGCTTCCAATATTTGATTGGCCAGCCTTTGCTCTTGAGGACAAGCCGACACCTTTCGGGCTTCACCATAGGCTTGTGGGTGATAATCCTATTCCAAGCTTCAGTCAATAACACAATCAGCTCTTGCTTTGTTATTGGTTGTTGTTTTTTTTATATTTCCAGTGACAACTTGTGTCACAGGTTCCCAATTGGATTGAGATCTGGTGACTGAGCAGGCCAATCAATTGTCTTCACTCCCTTCTTTCTCATCCATTCGAGTACAGTTTTTGCTCGATGACATGGTGCATTATCATCTTGAAAGAAGTAATCACCAGGAAACAAGTTCTCCGTTGAAGGCAACATGCATTTCTGCTGGATTTCAATATACTTCACTGCATTCACCATGCACTCTACAATGTGAAGCCAACCAATACCACTTGCCACCATACATCCACATACCTTTGTAGGGTGCTTAACCAACAGGTTAAGGCATTCGGGCTTGAATTCTTCTCCTGGATATCTGCATGAAGGGACACAGTTCTGAAACAGGGCAAGGTCAGCACACTGATGTAAGCCCCTGTGAAAGAATGGTGAATCATTCCCCCTCTCCCCCTTACCTGTCACAAATTAACCCTTATCTTATTTAAGTAGTCCTTATATGGGCAACAGACAGACATTGCCTACGTGCAGAAGCAGGCCTCTGTCACGTGCTGAGCTTAAGGGTGATCACGAGGTGCATGCATTATAACCTTTAGAATGTCACATGCGATGGTAAGCGTTTAGAATCATTAGATGTGTAAACAAGGGAATCACTTTATTTTAACCTTTATAATGTATTCAGATGTCATGTGAGATGGTAGTCTTGTGGTGTAATCCGCACTGTAAATGCATGCTGAGACTGTAACCTTGCAAATAAGGGAGTTAAGATACTCAATAAAAGGGTTAGAGGCCTTCCATTTAGGGACGCCTCATCCCAATCTAAGTCCTGTGTGAAGCCTCATCCCTATATCTGTGTACATATGTTCTGCACTGTTCACCCAAGATGCAGAAAGTGCTCTCATCACAAAACACCTTCTCTGACATTTTCTTTGTCCACTTGCTGTATTGCACAGCCTATGCCATTCTTCACTTTCTTTGCTGCACAGTCAGTAGTAGTTTTTTTTTTTCTAGCTTGACACTCACGGAAACCAAATTCCAGGCACCTGTCCTGCTACTCTCTTAGCAACGGAGGTGACGTCCGCTTCCTGTTGCCAAGAGATGTGTGTTTCAACACTCGATCTTGCCTGTAACTTGTCTTTCTTGGTCGACCTGAACACTGTCTATCCTATGTTCCTCCTGTCTCCTTCTTCTTCTGAAGCACCCTGATCACTGTACTTTGTTTGTATCCCTGCCTCTGTGCAATCTGCCTTCTGGAATACCCCTCTTTACCAAGAACCACTATTCAAACCTGGTTTCCTCAGACAAGAACTGAAATTTGGACTTCATTGCTATTGATGTTGCTGATCAATCAGTTTGAATGATACTAGTTGCAGGAATCCCAGAAATTTATAATTCCCACCATGTAGTGAAGCTTAATGCTGATTGACTGCAAATATATCACTTCTGATTTGCTACAAATGCTACACTGCTGATTGGTGAATTTTGATTCAATTTTCACACAAACTCTTATTCATGTTATCAAAATCATTCTTTTTTTTTTTTTTGCATAATTAGTTGATGGTTTTTTGCATGCTTAGTTGATGGTTTATTTATCATTCTGATCAATATGATGTAACTAAATAGTCACAGCTATCGAGGAAGTACCAGAAATTGCATGAAATTACATGGAATTATACTTTTCAGACAAAATTATGTTCAGTTAGTAACTTAAATTATGTTAACTGAGTCTCCAATGACTAAATATTTGAATTTCACCTTGTGATGCAGGACTTATGCACACCACTGTACATTGGATCTCTAAGGGAGAAACAGAGATAATGGATGGCATGTTTGGGCAGACTATCTAGGCTTTATCTATGTTTCTTTTTTTTTTTTTTAATCTTTATTAATTTTCAAAACTAATACAAAGTGCCATAAATTATATATACATTCATAAGCACTTAAATTCCATCAATAACAATGCAGACAATAAATATCCCTCCCCTCCCATCCAACAATTTGATCAAGAAATGAACCAGAAATATATCCCCCCCACCCACCCACCCACTACGTCCTGGATATGTATAAAATGAACAAAAAATTTAAACAAAGACAACTATGTTGAATTAACAAAGGATGTCAACGGGCATCAACCCAATTTAAATAATTTGCTATACCACTTTCGTATTTGTAACCTAAACATAAACTGGCCCACCAAAACGGAAAGTTGAGGCGGTCGCAATTTTTCCAATTGCAGGTTATCATTTGCATACCTATCCCTGGCATAATCAAGAAAAGCCTGCATTTGTGGTGATCCATGGGAGGCTTGATATGCAGCAATGTTCCACATATAATTGCCTCATATGTCAAAGGAATTGTTGATTCCAGTATGAGGTTAATCTGTCCCCATATTGACTTCCAGAAATTGAGTATCAAAGAACAATAGAACAACAGATGATCCAATGTCCCTATGTCAGATGACAGTGCCAGCATCTATTACATTTAAAACTGTCCAACTAATGTAACCTAACAGGGGTCCAAAAAGATCTATGTAACAGAAAAAAACCATGTTTGTCTCTTAGATGATTTATCTATGTTTCTATGTTTACTATAGTTTATCTTCTTCCTTCCTTTATAAATCACTTTGCACTTGCTCATTTTAAATGCCATCTGCCATTTGGATGTCCATTCTCCCAGTCTCATAAGGTCCACTTTCAATTTTTCATAATCCTCTTGAATAACTTTGTGCCATTGACAAATTTAATTACTTCACTAGTTATTCCCATCTCTAGATCATTGATAAATATATTAAAAAGCAGCAATTCCAACATAGATCCCTGAGGAACCCTGCAATTTACCCTTCTCCACTGAGAATATGGACCATTTAAACCTATTTTCTGTTTTCTGTCTTTCAACCAGTTCTTAATCCATAATAGAACATAAGAACATAAGAACATAAGCAATGCCTCTGCTGGGTCAGACCTGAGGTCCATCATGCCCAGCAGTCCGCTCACGCGGCGGCCCAACAGGTCCAGGACCTGTGCAGTAATCCTCTATTTATACCCCTCTATCCCCTTTTCCAGCAGGAAATTGTCCAATCCTTTCTTAAACCCCTGTACTGTACTCTGCCCTATTACTCCCTCTGGAAGCGCATTCCAGGTGTCCACCACTCGTTGGGTAAAGAAGAACTTCCTAGCATTCGTTTTAAATCTGTCCCCTTTCAACTTTTCCAAGTGTCCTCTTGTTCTTTTATTTTTCGAAAGTTTGAAGAATCTGTCCTTCTCTACTCTCTCTATGCCCTTCATGATCTTATAAGTCTCTATCATATCCCCTCTAAGTCTCCTCTTCTCCAGGGAAAAGAGACCCAGTTTCTCCAATCTCTCAGCGTATGAGAGGTTTTCTATCCCTTTTATCAAGCGTGTCGCTCTCCTCTGAACCCTCTCGAGTAACGCCATATCCTTCCTAAGGTACGGAGACCAATATTGGACGCAGTATTCCAGATGCGGGCGCACCATCGCCCGATACAATGGCAGGATAACTTCTTTTGTCCTTGTTGTAATACCCTTCTTGATTATGCCTAGCATTCTATTTGCTTTCTTAGCGGCTGTTGCGCACTGTGCCGTCGGCTTCATTGTCATGTCCACCATTACCCCCAAGTCCCTTTCTTGGTTGCTCTCATTCAATAATATCCCTCCCATCGTATAGTTGTACCTCGGGTTTCTGTTTCCAACATGCAATACTTTACATTTCTCAACGTTGAACTTCATCTGCCATCTCGCCGCCCATTCCCCCAATTTGTTCAAGTCCCTTTGCAATTCTTCGCATTCCTCTTTAGTCCCAGCTCCACTAAATAGTTTTGTATCGTCCGCAATAGGACTTTAACTTTTTCAATTGAGAATACTGACCATTTGATCCTACTTTCTGTTTTCTAACAACGGTGCTGTTGGTGCAGGGGCATCAATACCTCCTTTTTCCTATTGGCCATTCCTTTCCCTTTTCACCAAACATTCTTCTAGCTTTCGCTATCGCCTTTTCTACCAGTTTAGCCACCTTAAGATCATCGTATACAATCACACCCAAGTCCCGCACTTCTTCTGTGTGCAAAAGTTCTTGTTTAAATTACACTGAATATTGACCCCTTTGTTTTGGGATTGGCCAAGATAAAGTGGTATAGAAATGTGGCAAAACCTGAAGTGAGGTGTTCATTCAGAAAACAATCCTTCAACTATCACAGAGCTGAAACAGATCTGCATAGAAAAATGGGCCAAAATTCTTCAAGGGCAATGTGACTGAGTGATCAACAGGTAGATGGGAGTGTTCGTTAAAGCTATTGCTGCTCAGAGAGGTGCCAAGCTTTGAATGATTTAGTAAGGCATGTTATCATATTGAATGAATAAATAAATACTGAATGAAGGATTCATAAAACTTTTCACACAAGGATACACATTCTTGAATCTTTTTGTTGAATGAATAAACAAAATATATCCCTCTTGTCAGATATTTCTGTAGTGGGATTCTCTTTCTCTTATCAAGGTTTAGATTAGTATGTTCTAATCAAGTTTTAAGTACACATTGTGTTAAAATACTGACCATCTTAAAGGATTCACAGTACTGTGCATTTGGTGGTATGGATAGGAATAACCAGGCAGAATGGATGGGATAATAGTCATTTTTTTACATTATAAAAAAAGTACAAAAATATTGTCTTTCCAATCAGAAAATTTTCAATCTAAAATATATATATTCACGAGGGCCATTTTTAAAGTAAGAATCATTTGCGTATATAACAATGTAAGTAGGCACTTTGGACTGGATTGTTGTCATGAACATATCTAGACTTGTCTGTAACCCTGCCTATCAGTTCCGAGCTTTTCAGAGATTATACATAATTTCTCAGTGGTATGTTATTAACCATGTCTATCATCAATCCCACCGATTGCAAGGTACAATTGGTGATTTATTTTTTAAAAGCAAAGAACAGCTAAAATTCATCGACAGTTAGTTGAAGTGTATGGTGAAGGTAATGAATGAGGGAAATGTTCAGAAATGGTGTCGTCGTTTAACGAAGGGAGAACAAACGTGCATGTTGAAGCAAGATCTTGACGCCTACCTGTCATCACCAAAGAATTGGAAACTGCTACTGATGCACACATTCAGCAGAACAGGAGATTCACAATTGATGAACTTCATGCAGCTTGTTTTTCCTTTTTTATTCTGTTGTTTACAAAATTGTCACTGATAGCCTTCACAAGAAGATTTGTGCAAGGTGGTTTCCAAGAATGCTGATACCAGAACACCAACAGAAAAGAATGGCTGCTTCTCGAGCATTACTTGAGAACTATGGTACCAAAGGGAACAAATTCTTGGATCACATAGTGACAGGAGATAAGACATGGATGTCTCACTATACACCAGAGATTAAGTGACAGTCTCTTGAATGGCACTGCTCACATTCTCTGACAAAACCCAAAAAGTTCAAACAGACATCTTCGACTATGAAAGTCATGGCAACGGTTTTTTGAGCCTGGAAAGGCATTATCCTGATTGGTTTTCTGCCTTGAGAAGAATCCATAAATGTGCAAAGGTACTGTGAAACCTAAAGTTACGACGTGCTATACAGAACCAATGGTGAGGTCTGCTCACTAAGGGAGTGTGTCTGCTGCATGGTAACAAGCAGCCTCATGCTCAAAACACAGCAGAAGTGTTGCAGAAGTTTCGGTGGGAGGTACTGGACAATCCTCCAAACAGCCAAACCTACCATCAGACTTTTCCTGAAATTAAAGGAATTTTAGGGTAGAAAACGCATGAAGACCAATGACAGTGTCCACAAAACTGTCAACTGGTTCAAGAGGGGATTGTCAATCTCATCTCCCAGTCTCAAAAATGCTTGGTCTGCAACGGGGATTATATTGAAAAGTAGCTTTAAGACATATTTTCATTGCAATTAGAAAGTTTTTGAGTTACAATAAATTGTTATGAGTTTACAACAAAACAATTCTTACTTTAAAAATGGCCATTATATACAAGGGTAAATCATAAAGGCAAAATACATTTAACAGCTTTAATAGAAGAAAGTGTGAGCAATTGAACATATCACTTTTCCACATAGTCTCCGTGCAAGATGATGCATTTGTTGTATCGTTCAACTAGCATCTGCATTTCTGCAGAGAAGATGTTTTTTGGCTACTTCTGAAGCCAGGTGAGCATCACTTCCTTTACTTCATCATTCTTTGTTTTTTTGCTCTCCGGGTCACAGTGATGCACCTATGTCTCATCGCCAGTGACAATTCTCTCCAGAATACTTGAATCTTCTTCATACTGTCTCAGGAACTGGGTCACAACCTCCACATGATGCTGCTTGTGCAGGTCAGTAAGCTGTTTGGGAACCCATTGTCCGAAGACTTTCCTGTATCCCAAGTCATCATGCATTATGGGCAGTACTACCAGTCCTGCATTCAGGGGCCCGGAGCTGACAGGGGGCCCGGGCTCCCCCAGGGTCCTAGGCAGTGTTCTAAGGCAGGGGCGCCAGTAGCTCGCCAAGGCAAAGTGAGTCGATCACCCAGGACTCACTTTGTCTTGGCGATCTAATCTATCAGGCCGATCAGTCTTCCTCTCTCCGATGTCAATTCTGCAGTCGGAGAGGAAGTTTGGGCCAGCCAATCGCTGTCTGGCTGGGCGGAACTTCCTCTCGACAGCAGAATTGACGTTGGGGAGAGGAAGACTGATCAGCCCGAAGCAGGGAGAGCATGCGTCGGCGTCGGCTTTGGGGCCTGTTATCCATTGGTGGGTCCTGTTCCCCGATGGCAGCGGCAGTGGCAGTGGCTTGGGGAACGGCAGGGAGACAGAAGGAACGAAGAGAAACAGAAAAAAAGAAAGAAAGGTCAGGGAGAGAGGAAGAAAAAGTTGGGGGAGGGAATGAGGTGTGGAGGAGAGAAAGCATACAGGCTGATAGAAGGGAAGAAAGATTGGATGCACAGTCAGAAGAAGAAAGTGCAACCAGAGACTCATGAAATCACCAGACAAGGTAGGAAAAATGATTTTATTTTAAATTTAGTGATCAAAATGTGGCTGAATTTATATATGCTGTCTATATTTTGCACTATGGCCCCCTTTTACTAAACCGTAATAGTGTTTTCTAGCGCAGGGAGCCTCTGAGCGTCGAGAGCAGCGCTGGGCATTTAGCGCAGTTCCCTGCGCTAAAAACTGCTATTGTGGTTTAATAAAAAGGGAGGGGGGTATATTTGTCTATTTTTGTATGGTTGTTACTGAGGTGACAATGCATAGAGTCATCTGCCTTGACCTCTTTGAAAAAAACCCAGAATAGGAATGATAATTAACATTTTCTCAGCGTATAGTGTGCTTTGTGTTTTTTAATTTTATTGTTGGTAGATAATTTTGACTTGGTCATTTTAAAGTAGCTCACAAGCTCAAAAAGTTTGGGCACCTCTGACCTAGAGCGTTGAAACTGTTTATTTCTATTTTATCCCCCCTTTTACAAAACTGTGGAGCGTTTTTTAGCGCCAGCCGTGGTGGTAGCAGCTCTGATGCTCAGAATTCTATGAGCGTCAGGGCTGTTATCACTGTGGCTAAAATCCACACTACAGTTTTGTAAAAGAGTGAGGGGTTAGTTTGTGATGACATATTCCATACTAGGCGAAGGTGTTTTCTGTGTTCTGTGTGTTCGAAAGACATGGTTTTCTGTTAGGATTGACGGTGTAGGATTGATTGGTCTGGCTTGTTTAGTTTTACAATGGGTGTATTGATGTACTGCTCACTGCAATATGTAAGATGCTGCCTTTTCCTAGGTACTCATGTGTGACGTGTGGTTTTTTACTAAAAATCATGTTTTTCTTACAGATGGGGGGGGGGGTGCCAAAAAATGATGGGCCCCGGGTGTTACATATGCTACGTACGCCACTGTAAGTAAAGATACCAGAAAGCTGGCGTAGCAAAAACTTTAAGTAAATTTTTATTCTTCTAAGTTTTGAGTATTTAACCCTCCCACAATCTCACGGGCACTCATTTCAAGTTTCAAGTTTATTGAGATTTTGATTTAAACGCAATATCAAATATTTTCAATGCGTATAACAAAAATAAATTTGGGGAAATAAATAAAACCATTTGAACAATAAACATACAAACATATCCATAGATGTTTAAAATTACATAAGGAGTACAAGGATAAACTACATTTGTTTAAAAATGCGTTCTCCGCGCCTGCTCATAAATTTGTTGACTGGAAGGATCCAGCAATATGGCCAGATGCCATTCAGGACAAAGACAGAGAAAGAATTGGGCAATTTGGATTAATGATGGAAGATGATTTAAAGCAAATGGCACAGTCTATGAGTAAAGATCTTGACGGACGTTCTTTTTATGAATATCTCCTCTATGCCAAATCACCCAATGGACGTGAGAAGATTTTACGGGACTGGCTTAGGTGGAGCATTAGCAGAAAAGTATGTGTGTATTCGGCCCATGGAAGAAGGGAGGTGCGTCGGGGGGGGGGGGAGGGGGTGCGTGGGGGGCCCAATATGATTGCTCAGTAAGGGGCCCAGAAATTTCTGATGGCGGCCCTGTATATAGATATAGATACAGATTTATAGATAGATAAAAAGACTGTGAATTAGTACACTTACACTTAAATATGCTGAGAGGACATCAGAATAATTCAACAAGTTAATAGGCTATGGCACTCAAAACGGTACTGAAAAAAAATCCATGCAGAGCATTTTCTATAAATAGTGCTTTGCATTGGGTGCCATTTATAGAATCGTGCTTAGAGCCGATTTCCATAACAAAGTTTGGGCATGAGGATTTATACCAGGGATCTCAAAGTTCCTCCTTGAGGGCTGCAATCCAGTCGGGTTTTCAGGATTTCCCCAATGAATATGCATTGAAAGCAGTGCATTCACATAGATCTCATGCATATTCATTGGGGAAATCCTGAAAACCCAACTGGATTGCAGCCCTCAAGGAGGGACTTTGAGACCCCTGATTTACACCAACTGAAACCTGGAGTAAATCTTGGAATGAAATTTAGACGTGGATCCCCATATTCGAAAATACTGCGTACATCTTTAATGAACACCCCTGGCCCATCCAAGACCCTTCCATGGCCATACACCCCTTTTGAGTTGCACGCTATAAAATGTGCATGCGGATCTTTATAGAATAGTGTTTAGCAAGATGCATGCATGAATTGAAATTGTTGCCAAATACTAATAATTGTTAGCACCTAATTAGTGGCACTAATTGGCTTGTTAGGCACTTTAGTTATGTACCTATCTTAGGACAGCATGCAATTTTGTGCATGAAATTTGTTTGCCATTTATATAGAACCCAGGAGATTGTGTATATTCAATCACATGTCCCCCATCAAAATTAGTGACATCGTGTATATATTCAATATAAAAATAACTAATACAGTCAAACCTTGATTTGCGAGCATAATTCGTTCCAGAGGCATGCTTGTAATCCAAAGCACTCGTATATCAAAGCGAATTTCCCCATAGAAAATAATGGTAACTCAGACGATTCGTTCCACAACCCAAAAACTGTAATACAAAATACTATACATACTTGAATTGTAAGACCTCGCTCATTTAGAACAGTCACTACACTCCTGCAGCATCAGAGAGAGAAGAACCATTGGCTCAGTTGTGATGATGTGACGCGTGTATACTGTATGTACTTTTATTGCAAGACTTTGCTTGTTTAGAACAGTCACTACACTCTTGCAGCATCAGAGAGAAGAACCATCAGCTCAGTTCATGTATATTGTATGTTCTTGTCTTGCAAAACACTGCTTGTATATATATCAAGTTAAAATTTAATCAAATGTTTTGCTTGTCTTGCAAAACACTTGCAAACCAAGTTACTTGTAATCCAAGGTTTTACTGTAGTTCCAAAAGAGTGCTTAAACAATTTCACAAAGTATAAAATGATCACTGCACATGAGTCAACGTAATACCAACATTATTAAAGAAAATCTGTTCCCACAATAGATAAATTTAGATACGTGGAGGGGCATAATAAAAAAAAAGTCTAAGTCCCCTTTTGGCCTAAGGTCTTACACGTTGAAAGTAGAAGGGAAAATGTCCATTTTCAAAAAAAAACATCCAAAAGGAGGTTTTTTGGGATAATGGCCTGCCTCTACGTTCAGCTATTTAAACGCCCAGACCACCATTACATCTAAATTTACACCATATAATCAACCTAAAAAAAAGCCTAAGTCCCAAACGTCCAAAACAAAGGCTTTTAGGTGAAGGAGAAGCCAGTCCTTCGTCTAAAAGCTGGATTCTGTAACCGGTGTCTGTCAAAAACAACACCGGTTACAGAATCCCCTCCTCTACAACGATCCGGGCAGGAGGGAGCCCAAGCCCTCCTGGCCCGCGGCACCCCGAAC
The DNA here is from genome assembly GCF_902459505.1 of Geotrypetes seraphini. Classification (NCBI taxonomy): domain Eukaryota; kingdom Metazoa; phylum Chordata; class Amphibia; order Gymnophiona; family Dermophiidae; genus Geotrypetes; species Geotrypetes seraphini. The sequence goes on along the minus strand of NC_047086.1, from coordinate 344,012,234 downwards.
CCCCGACTACGATCGAGGCAAGAGGTAACCCAAGCCTTCTTGCCCCGGCGGCACACACCTTCCCCCGACTCAATCGGGGCAAGAAGGAGCCCAAGCCCTCTTGCCCCGGTGGCACCCACCTTCCCTGACACAATCGGGGCAAGAGGGATCTCAAGCCCTCCTGCCCAGGCGAACTCCCTACCCCCCACCCCACTAAAATATGGGCAGGAGGGATCCCAGGCTCTCCTGCCCTCGACGCAAGGGCCCCCCACGACTGCCCCCCTGAACCCCTGATTGTCCCCCCTGCCGACCTGCAACACCTCCCACCGACCCCACAACACCCCCACTCCCCTCCCCCTCCCTCTTGCCCCGATCGAGTTGGGGGAAGGTGTGTGCTGCCGGGGCAAGAGGGCTTGGGCTCCCTCTTGCCCCGATCGTTATCATTGGGGCCAGGAGGGCTTGGGCTCCCTCCTGGCCCGATCGTTGTATGGGGGAAGGCTCATCCCTGTAGGAGAGATGGCTCATCTCTCCTGCCGCGATGGTGATCGCCCACCCCCCTCCGAACTGCGGCACTTCGCGGCATCATAAAAAACGCCTCTACAGGTACAATTCACATCATAGGTAGGTGCCAGAAATGCAGGCCTTGAAAACCCTGGCCTACATTTCCGGTGCCTACCTTTCCTGAAGGAATGATTGTATAAATCAGTGTTCTTCAACCTTTTTACACCCGTGGACCGGCAGAAAAAAAATAATTATTTTTTGGACCGGCAAACTACTAGGACTAAAATTTAAAAATCCCGTTTCCGCCCCATCTCCGCGAGCTCGGTCCCCACAAATCATCTGATCCCATCCACACAAGCCTCAGTTATGATTTTATATTGAATGTATTTTATTAAAGTATAAAAAGAAACAATATTCTGTAGAATTGTCATTTTATAAATACAAATAATTCAGAGCAAGGATCAACAAAACCCCTGTCTCCCCTCCCCTTCACATATATCCCCTCTACTATCAAGAAAACTGAACAAGCCAAATTATTACAGAATGCTACACAGAAATATCATGCTAACAGAATACTGAAGTAACACATGACAGGAATAGTTTTAGGGGAGTGCAACTAGGGCAACTGCCCCCTGGTCAGAGAGCGCCCTAAGCCAGCTGAAAGCTAAAGAAGCACTGCCTGGGTTTTGCAGTCCCCAGTTATGTCTAACACCAGCTCTAGCAGGATATATATTTCAAATCTGATATATTCTAATCACAAAATAGAAATAAAATTATTTTTTTCTACCTTTTGTCGTCTCTGGTTTCTGCTTTCAATCTTTTTTTCACTCTCTTCCTTCCAGCGTATGCCCTCTCTGTCTCTTCAATCCAGCATCTGCCCCTTCCATCCACTATCTGTCCTCTCCCCCTTCCATATGGTATCTGTCTTCTTTCTATGTCCCTCTCCCCTTTCCATCCAGCTTGTGCCCCTCTCTCCTATTTACATGATTCATTCCAGCTTCACTGCTCTCTTCATTTTTATCTCTCCTACACCAGATCTATCATCGTTGTCCCTCTGCTTATTTTTCTGCTGACCCCTTCCTATCATCAATCTCTCTACTTTCTCATGCCTGTGTCTCCCCTTCCCCTCCTCTAATCTCTCTGCCAGCTGTTTCCTTCCTTTTTTCATTCTCCCTTCCCTCCTCCTGTCCAGCAGTAACTCTCTTCCCTTCCTCCCCTCCCAGCAGCATCTCTCCGTCTCCCTCTCCAGTAGCAGCTGTCCCTTTTTTTATCTTGCCCAGCAGCTTCCCAGATTCCTTTCCCTCCTCCCCTCCCAGAAGCATCTCTCCGTCTCCTTCTCCCTCTCCAGTAGCAGCTGTCCCTTTTTTTCCTAGCCCAGCAGCTTCCCAGATTCCTTTCCCTCCTCCCCTCCCAGAAGCATCTCTCCTTCTTCTCCCTATCCAGTAGCAGCTGTCCCTTTTTTTCCTTGCCCAGCAGCTTCCCAGATTCCTTTCCCTCCTCCCCTCCCAGAAGCATCTCTCCTTCTTCTTCTCCCTGTCCAGTAGCAGCTGTCCCTTTTTTTATCTTGCCCAGCAGCTTCCCAGATTCCTTTCCCTCCTCCCCTCCCAGAAGCATCTCTCCTTCTTCTCCCTCTCCAGTAGCAGCTGTCCTTTTTTTTCCTGGCCCAGCAGCTTCCCAGATTCCTTTCCCTCCTCCCCTCCCAGATGCATCTCTCCTTCTCCTTCTCCCTCTCCAGTAGCAGCAGTCCCTTTTTTTTCCTGGCCCAGCAGCTTCCCAGATTCCTTTCCCTCCTCCCCTCCCAGATGCATCTCTCCTTCTCCTTCTCCCTCTCCAGTAGCAGCTGTCCCTTTTTTTTCCTGGCCCAGCAGCTTCCCAGATTCCTTTCCCTCCTCCCCTCCCAGAAGCATCTCTCCTTCTCCCTTTCCAGTAGCAGCTGTCCCTTTTTTCCCCTGCCCAGCAGCTTCCCAGACTCTGATAGTGGTTTTCTCCCCTCCCAGCAGCTCTTCTTACTTCCCAGCGCAGCGATTCACGAAGGCAGCCTCGGGTCCTTTGTTGGGTCGCGCCGCCTCTGAGGAAAGAGGAAGTTGCATCATCAGAGGCAGCCGCGACTCAGCAAAAGCCCCGAGGCTGCCTTCGTGAATCGCTGCGCTGGGAAGTAAAGGAGAGCTGCAGAGAGGGGAGAAAGCCACTGTCGGAGGCTCCCCAAGATCTCTCCGGCCCAGCGCACGCTTCCGATGCTGATCTTGCCGGTCCTGCGCGGACCGGCAGGAAGTTCAAATGAGTCAATCTTGCCGGTCCTGCGCGGACCGGCAAAAATTTCCTGCGGACCGGTACCGGTCCGCGGACCGGCGGTTGAAGAACTGTGGTATAAATGGCACCACCACCTGATTCACATGTAATCAGCAGCGGGTTTTAAGGCGACCACCGACAACGACACCATTTAAAGAGTTTGGGCCTTAGGGATTATAGTAGACTTCCATTTGTCCTTCAGTGGAAGTTGTTAAGAAAGGTATATTCCAATAATCAATTCTAGAAAGAGTGCATGAAGTAAAATATGAAGATTTTACTCACTGAAATAATGTCTAACTGATACAGAAAACTTAAAAAGTATGGGCTCCTTTTACTATGGTGCGTTTGCGTTTTTAGCGCACACATGAAATTACTGCACACTATACCACGCAGTACGCTTCTAGAATAATGGCATTAAGGTCTAGCGCGTGGTAATTTAGCACACGCTATCCTGCGCGTTATGGCCCTAATGCACCTTAGTAAAAGGAGCCCATACTTTTTAAGTTTTCTGTGTCAGTTAGACATTATTTCAGTGAGTAAACTCTTCATATTTTACTTCATACACTCTTTCTAGAATTGATTATTGGAATATAGTTTTATTCAGGAATGTCAAATTTAAATTTGAAATGTTTGCAAATATTTCATAATATAGCACTTAGGGCATTTTTTTTTACAATGCTCCGACACCTATTCAATCTTTATGGGCATCGGCCTGCGCTATCGGGCTTTGTAAAAGAGGGGGTTAGATTATTAGGTATGGGCAAAATATATAATCATATTACCCCTTTATTTCTAAAATATCATTGGTTATCAGTATCCTATAGGATTAAATTTAAAATACTAATTTTGACACATAAAGCTTATTATTCTCAACTACCAAGTTACTTATATTCTTTAACTATTCTGTATACCTCCCCCAGGGTTTTGAGATCGTTACAGGATCATAGATTAATTATTAAAATCTTTAAAAAGATCTAGATGGGAGTTGACCCGAGCTAAAACATTGTTCTATTTTACACTTTTTTTTAAATGGAATCATCTTCTAAATTATTTCTGAGCAGAAGAGAATTTTAAAAGTTTTACTTAAAACACATTTCTTTAATCAAGCTTTTAATATAGAATAAAATGGCAATAGTCATACATGAGCATTTCTGTGAAATGCATCCTGGGAATGAATGATATTAATTTGTAATGTCTCTTGGGTGAATGTTTTTAGGTCCTGCAATCTAAATGATGGAAGTCTTTTTTTAATTATATTTTATGTTCATATTTATTGTTTTTATAGTCATTGTACACTGCTGTGATCTGTCCAAGTTTAAGTGGTATAAGAGCAGTATATATATTACATTTTTAACAAACATAAACACTTATCTGACAATAGCGGAAGATTTTGCACTGCTACCAGGGGAAGGTGTGGCTCAATGGTTGAGCTACTGCAGCTGGACCCAGAGGTTGTGAGATCAAATCCCAGTGTTGCTCCTTGTGACCCTGGGCAAGCCACTCAATCCTCCAGTGCCCACCACTTTGAATGTCAACTTTGAATGCCAAAGTCACAAAAAGGCAGCATATAATTCCCCATTCCTTCCCAATGTTAATACATCCTATTATAGATGTAGTGACCAGCTTCAGTGGTTTAAGGTGCTTTTCCAAAGAGGCTACAAGAAATCCTTTTTTTTTTTTTTTTTTTTAATAAATCTTTATTAGTTTTCAATTATTAACAGTGCAATACAGTGAATTTAAACATAATCAAATCAAACAAAAGCACTTTAAATATACAAATATTTCAAAAACAAGCATTTTCACTCCCTCCTCCCCTTAACTAATGAAAATAAAACCATATGTATAATTCCAATAAAATAGATATAATAAATAATAATTATAATGTTTCCCCAACTCCCTCCCTCCCACCCTGGATGTGTAAGGAGGTCAGATAAAAATAAAAGATACATGACAGCTATTGTGACTCAATAAATGATGCCAATGGGCTCCACACCCTTTCAAATGCACTACTATATCCTAAAATTTCAGCATTCATTCTTTCATATTTGTAGCTACAACATAAGTTTGCCCACCAAAAAGTATAATTAAGTCGATCATAACTCTTCCAGTTAACGTGGATGGCTATTCCCATCATTATTTAGAAAATCTGGCTTTTATAGCGATCCAAATAAGGTTTAACATGTAATAGAGTACCACAAATTATGGCTTCATAAGTCAGTGGTATCGATGACCCAAGTACTACATTAATTTGGCCCCATATCGACTTCCAAAAATTAAGTATCAATGGACAATAAAATATCAGATGATCCAAAGTTCCTATATTAAGATGACAATGCCAGCATCTATTAGATTTAGAACTGTCTAACTTTTGCAAACGAACTGGGGTCCAAAAAATCCTATGCAACAAGAAAAAACAAGTTTGTCTCATAGAATCCTATGACTTTGTTGAATTATTCTGATGTCCTCTCAGCATACTTAAAATATGTATAAGCATAAGTGTGCTCATTCTAACTGCCATCATCTACCATCTAACTGTTTTGTAGATACCTGGACCCTTAGATGCCTGCTTATTTTTCCAAGCTCCTATAGATGTACACAAAAGACTACTTCACATCATTCTTGACTGTTATTTTTGTCATTTTCTTTTCAGATGTACCACCCTGCAGTATCGACCAGATCTTCCACCCACAAGTATAATTATTACCTTTCACAATGAAGCCAGGTCCACCCTTTTAAGAACCATACGAAGGTAAACTCTACTTATCTGTCGCAAGCTGCTCTTTGAGTACTATTTGGGCATCTCCTGCATTTGTCTCCAGGTTGTTAGGTGCCTTGGTGAACTGAACCTTTCCTACAGATGCTGTAATTTCTAAAGATATCACTTTTTAATGGACTAAAGATCTGCATGCTGACACATTATCACAGTAATTTCTAAGAAGTACACCAGAGCCGAGTTATATCTACATAATCCTTTTCGACTAGCTTTTATTTTTTTATTTTTTGCATTAATAAATTATTTTTCTAGCGCATGAAGGTCTTACTCCAGTGGATGGTGACTGAAAAGAGGTGATACTGATGAGGAAGGACTGGGAAAAGAGAGAAAAGAGTCTGGTGGGTGAGACAGATGAATGGGAAAGGACTGAAGGAGAGACAGAAATTGGTGGAGAGTGGCTTGGCTAGTAAAGGGAGAGAGACTACTGAGGAAAGGTTTGAGTGAAGGAGAGAGAGAATAGAGAGGGTGGAGGAGGGTGGGTACAGGTTGGTGGTCCCTAAAACTCTTAAACCAGGCACATTAGTTTAAAATTATGCTCTCTGTGACCGAAAATAGTATATGTACGCATTGGCTGCTGGTGAATGTGTAACCCCATTAGAATATCGGCCCCAATCCTTCTGCCTACCCTTCTTTGTCCACATCTGGTATTATGAGATCATTACGTTTTCTGTACCTCTTTGCCCTTCCCTCCTTCCCATTTTGTCATCCATTTCTGTTGTTTTTCTTAGCTAATGTGTGTTATTTCTGATTGCATGGATTTTCTCTCAGTCTTCTTGCGCTCGATTAGATTTTACATCTCCCCGTCCTGTCATTGTTTCTTGTGTCGAACTAATTTATTGTACAGCAGCCACAATGAAATCACTCTGCTCTGAAACCATTCTTTCCATGTTTCTTGACTGTTATAAAATTTTTCCTTCACATTTTATTCTCAGGTATAGATAACATTTTCTTTTTTTCCCCTTTGCCCCTCTAATATTAAAGGGAGGAACTCCAGGTATAACAAACACATCTAATGTACATAGGGCTCCTTTTATCAAGCCGCGCTAGCGGGGTTAACACGCGCGACTTTTCATCACGCGTTAATCCCTGCGCTGGCCTAAAAACTACTGCCTGCTCAAGGGAGGTGTTAGTGGCTAGCGCAGCTGGCGGTTTAGCGCGCGGTATTACACACGTTAAACTGCTAGCGCAGCTTGATAAAAGGAGCCCTTAATTTATATCCAGTGGGAAGAAATACCGTAACCACGAAGCACTAATACGTAGTGTTACTGCACTTCAGCTATGACTCTTTCATGCAAGCTAGCATCTGAGAGATGTCTAATTTGTTGGGATACATGAGAATAAAGGATCATTTTAGAGGAACACAAGAAAAAAAAATCTAATAGTTGCTCAAATAAGATGGAATGTATCTTGTAAAGAGGTAGCAAAGCCACCTGTACTCTAATCATTTCGATCAGCTTAATTTTACCACATAATTTTCTCCTCCCTTTGCCTTGTTTTCCTAACTCCAGGGGCTATAGGAAGGTGTCTCAGCAAGGTCACCATTTCAATAGGGGGATGCTCAAGTATGCAGGGTAAAGTCCACAGAGAAGAACTCCATAGTGCAACAGTGCAGAAAATTAGCTAAGGGCTGCTCAGAGCGAATTGCATTTAAATTTTATGTACAGTTAAAGCACGCTAGGGGGAGTTACATACTTGGCACATGTGTACAAGGGTTTTGTGGTAGGTGGATCTCTTGTGCATATACCCAGATCAAACTGGAAGTGCAGTTTGCATCTATGCTGTTCTTCTGCACTTATAAATATAAGCCTTTTAAAAATTGTTTGCGCTTCAAATTTATGAAAGGCTCACATTTACAAGCAAGTGAGGATAAATTGGTGCCGATGTGCGCTTTCACTTTCGGTTCTGCTTAGACTCATGCACATATTTATTTCTCACTGTCAGCACTTGGAAGTTGCACGGGCTTCCTTCCGCTTGCAAAAGAAGGCAAAACCAGCAGTTTAATGTGAGAAATTCACAAGAAACCCTCTCCTCGAAACCCTCTATGCCCTGACCTGGCAGTAAGTTTCAGCATTAATAACCATCAGTTGCTTCTGGACATTCCAGCATTGCCATCTGAGCATTGGGACAGAAAACTGGCTGACCTCATTAATATCCATTTGAATGCATCTAAATACAATTTGCAGCCATCTTTAGCTCACACGTTAAAAGCCACACTCATATCTTTTGAATATTCTATGCACATTAACATCGGTGCTAATCTGGCACTAACCCCTCTTACCATTGGCATTAGATTTTGATCATTGGCCCCTAGGACAAAAGAATGCAAATTGTGATTCATGAGCCCAAACTGGCATGTGCATATCTTTTCTGTGTCTCATCCACCACAGGTCTGGATGTTGTGCACCTTATCCTGGCTCCTACTGCTTCTGTTCCTTCTTGCTCTGTGACCAGCTGTTTTTAATGCTGTAACCCAACTTCCATGTTTGCTGCTGTCCTATACAAAATGTGTGATGGTAGCAAAATATACACTTCTTCCTCCATATTAGCTGTGATAGGGGATTAAAAGAACCGCAAATACAGAAAAACCGGGAATAACTTTTTCATATGTTATTTGCTGTTTTCTATTAAAAATCATCGTGAATATGGTAAAAACCACAAATAACATGGTGGGAGACCTAGCCTGTTCCTGAAGGAGAGGCAAAACACGGTGAAGAAAGTGCTGGGAATCGGCAATTTTCTCTGTAAAAGCTTGGAATCAGCGATTTCTCTATGCAAGCTGATGTAACTTGGGGGGAGGAGCCAGCAAGCTAAAAAACGTGAATAATCGAAACCGTGAATGCTGAAACCGCGAATACGGAGGGAGAAGTGTAGTACGAGCAGCTGTTAGTTAGGAGGGAGGAACAGGAAGCAGGATGAGAGAGATGCATAATCAGCCACTCAGTCCCCCCTTCCTCTCCTTCTCTTAGAAATAATGGACGGACCCCAGGGCAACTCCAAGCCACCCTTCCTGCTCTAATGGAGTACCGAGAGGGAAAAGAGCTTTTTTATATACATCCTGCCTAGGGGGGTACTTTGAATTATTTCTACAGCACCTCTGCCTTAACTTACACTTAGAAGGGGTGCTCGCATCCTTCTTTCACATCATCACCTAGAACAGTGGTCTCCACTAATTTTTATGTCAGGGCCACTTTGAACCCAAATGAGCTGAAAGAAAGTTGCCAAATATCTTTCTATATAAGGCTGTGACACTGCTGACCAGTGTGTGCCAATGACTGATATCTGCCCTCCCAGTCCGCCTTCAAACTTTTTATTGAGGGTATCCTCAAGGATTTAGGCATTTTAAAATTCTCTTCATCTATTGAGAAATGCCTTTTCCTTCAAGTAGGAAGCGAGTTTGTTCAATCGATTTGTAAACTAAGAATCTACACAGCTCTGCTAAGAACTATATAGCTTTCCAGTTCTTTCATTATGTAAGACTGTATTATTGACTTTGATTGTAACCTCTTCGCTGATTGTCCAGCGCTTCTTGCTGTAAACCGCCTCAAACTTCCATGGCTTTGGTAGTATATAAGAATAAAATTATTATTATTATTATTATTTTTCTCCCATGAGCTTGAGTAGAGAGGCAAAGAGTAGCAGAAAAAAAAGCCATAGTGATGACGAGGGCTGTTGCTGAGGCCTTGAGGGGCCGCCATTGGCTCCCAGACCTTGCATTGAAGAACACTGACCTAGAGGAATGGGAGGTGATGTTATGTAAAAAGAGAAGCAACACTATTGCAGTAGCACAAAGTCCTCCAAAGTGTCAGCAGTCCTCCTCTCCCCTTGCAAAGATGGTCTTGATCATAAGTTTTATAAAGGAACAAATGGATAAGGCATGCAGAAAATGGCTCATGGATTAAGAACATAAGAACATAAGAAGTTGCCTCCACTGAGGCAGACCAGAGGTCCATCTCGCCCAGTGGTCCGCTCCCGCGGCGGCCCATCAAGCCCATTGCCTGAGCAGTGGTCCCTGACTATCCCTATGACCTACCTCTACTCCTATCTGTACCCCTCAATTCCTTTATCCTCTAGGAACCTATCCAAACCTTCTTTGAAGCCTTGTAACGTGCTCCGGCCTATCACAGCCTCCGAAAGCGCGTTCCCTGTATCCACCACCCTCTGGGTGAAAAAGAACTTCTTGGCGTTTGTTCTAAACCTGTCCCCTTTTAATTTTTCCGAGTGCCCCCTTGTACTTGTGGTTCCCCATAATCTGAAAAATCTGTCCCTGTCTACCTTTTCTATACCCTTCAGGATCTTGAAGGTTTCTATCATGTCTCCTCTAAGTCTCCGCTTTTCCAGGGAGAACAGCCCCAGCTTTTTCAGTCTGTCAGTATATGAGAGATTTTCCATTCCCTTTATCAGTTTAGTTGCTCTTCTCTGGACTCCCTCAAGTACCGCCATGTCCTTCTTGAGGTACAGTGACCAGTACTGGACACAGTATTCCAGATGCGGGCGCACCATTGCACGATACAGCGGCAGGATGACTTCCTTTGTCCTGGTCGTGATACCCTTCTTAATGATACCCAACATTTTGTTTGCTTTCCTTGAGGCTGTGGCGCACTGTGCCGACGCCTTCAATGTTGTGTCTACCATCACTCCCAGGTCTCTTTCAAGGTTACTTACCCCTAGCAGTGATCCCCCCATTTTGTAGCTGAACATCGGGTTCTTTTTCCCTACATGCATGACTTTGTATTTCCCTATGTTAAAGCTCATTTGCCACTTTTTGGCCCATTCTTCTAGTGTCGTTAGGTCCCTTTGCAGATCTTCGCAGTCTTCAGTGGTTTTAACCCTGCTGAAGAGTTTGATGTCATCCGCAAATTTAATAACCTCACATTTTGTTCCCGCCTCCAGGTCGTTAATAAATATATTGAACAGGAGCGGTCCCAGCACCGACCCCTGCGGAACTCCGCTCGTGACCCATTGCCAGTCTGAGTAATGGCCCTTTACTCCAACCCTCTGTTTCCTGCCTGCCAGCCAGTTTTTGATCCATCTGTGGTCCTCCCCTTGCACCCCGTGTTTCCACAGTTTTTTAAGCAGTCGTTCATGTGGTACCTTGTCGAAGGCTTTTTAGAAGTCAAGCCCTTTGCTTGTGAATGTGTGTACATGCACATGTAGGTGTAAGTATGTATCTGTGTTATCTCTGTGTGTGTCTCTTACCTGGAGGGAAGAGGAAAGAAGATGTTTGAACAGAACATATCCCAAATATTGCATTGGTTTGGAAATAATGATAATAAAATGAAACAAGGTATGATAATATATCTATTAAATGTTACTGTCAGTTTGAAAGATTTGAGGGATGCATTTTATATTTAAGCAACATGGTGCCAGTGTCGCAAGGCAACAGATATTATTGTGCTTCTCCACCACTAGGTGGCGGTACACACAACAACTAAACGCAAAGTACACATTTCAGTGACTAGGTGTCACTGAACAATAGAATCCCCAAAATCAGTTTCCATGGTTTCCGTTATCCGTGGTGTGAAAATATTACAGCAACAATGAAAAATGGGGAAGCTGGTGAGTATCCATAGTAGGCTAAGATTTTTAAAAAGAAACAAATGTAAAAATGTAATATGGAAATGTATTTAAACTGTGTGTATGTACAAAATTTTTTCATTGCTCCATATAGTGGGATTACTGTACACAGCAATCATTAAGAAACTTATACAGTTCAGTCACCAGGTTTTACATCAGAATTTACAACACCAAAATCAACACCAAAATAAATACATGTCTGACTCATCAAGACTCAGACTGTGTAACTGTGTGCATATTTATGTACACACCTGTGTGTATATGTATGTGTCTGTATTTGTGGGTGTTTGTATGTATCTGTGTCTGTATATATGAGGTCTGTTCAAAAAGTTCTAGGACAGTTTGAATTGTGTGCCAACGGGAAGTTTTTTGAGACGCGGCGTTGTGTAATTTGAAACCTCACGAGTAACCTTTTTTCTGTTTGTTGATATCTGTTTTTGGCTCCGAGCTACAGTGGTTTTTGTGAAAGTGTGTTATGATCGGCTTAAAGCTTTTTACATCAGAAAGGCATTTGACAGTGGATCCTTATAGATCCATTTATTTTAGTAAAATTGTGAACTTTCATGATCTATTATTCTTTTATCCCTTAACCTCTTGTTTTTTTCCCTTTGTTTTGTTTTTTTTTTCCCCCCCAAGTTTTGTTTGTCTATTGTGTTGATCATTTTTACCCTGTTCGTTTTTTTTTTGTTTTTTTTAACCCATTGTTTTTACTTTTGTTAAGCGTTTAGATTTGGCTTTTTTGTTAAAAGTTGTGGTGCATCAAATAAACTAACTAACTCTTAACTGTTGGCATCTATTGAGTGAACAGATTGTAGTTAGAGAAGTAATTGGTAGGGTTACCATATCTGTTCATGCAAAAAAGAGGACAGGTAGTCCTGCCCTCAGACTCACACCATTCCCACCCCAGCCCGGCCTCAGCTGAACCTCTTCTCTCCTTCAGTAAGCTCCAAGGCTGTATGCGCGTTTACAATGTGATGATGCAACCATGATTTCCTAAACCTGGACAAACTACCAGGTTTTCAAAAACCACCCAGACACCCGGACAATCCTTTAAAAAGAGGACGTGTCTGGGTAAATCCAGACATGTGGTAACCCTAGTTATTGGTCTATACATTTTGGGAAAATTATTTGGATTTCTCTTTGCATAGAGAAGTGTTCTTCCTGTTATTAACCAATGTGCCTGATCAATTGATTTTTGCAGTTTGACATTTCTTGGTGAAGAAATGTTAACTGAGCCAAATGTTGGTCACTCCATCTGGGTCAGAGCTCTTCTAGTTTGGGGCTCTGTTTAACCTATTTCCCAACTCTTTTTTTTTTTTCTTTCTTTTTTGGTTTACTTCAGGCTATTCCTTAGAGGTATTTTTTGCCTGCTCCAAATTCTCCTGTGTGTAGGCATCCTTCCTCCCTTAATCTTATAACTCCTCGAGTCCTGACTCTACCAGACCCGCCCAAAGGTATAAACTATCCTTCCCCTCTCTACACAGTATTCGCTATGCAGGCAAACTGGGAAAATACCTTCTCTTGGAACGACCTTACTACCCCGCTGCGGAACCTGGGCTCCCTCCAATTATTCCGCAAGCAACTGAAAACCTGGCTTTCCACTAAAATGTAATTCTATCCCCCCTTACTCTTCTCTTCTATATATAAGTTCATGTAAACCTTTTTTTCCTTCTCTTCCTATATTTTAAGTTCTTGTAAACCGTGCCGAGCTCCCCAACATCAGTGGAGATGATGCGGTATATAAACTTAAGGTTTAGTTTAGTTTAGTTAGTAGTCATTCTGTTTTGTGGCTGTGCTCTAGTCTACAGGGTCTTTGCATAAGTTTCTTCTGAACATTTGTTTTATCTTTAGTTGGCAGTATTTTCACTGTACTGATGTTTTTCCGTTTCCTTGTAGAACTGATCTGGGTTCTCTCTAAATAATTTATTTTGATATCTTTCTTTTCTGTACTCTTCATATCTCTGCAGTTTTTGTGCTTCAGCTGTTACTTTCAATTTATTATTGAAGCATATGAATTTAAGATCTTCCTCCGTTACCACAGTATGTGTCAGTTTGGTGTTATAGATCTTCCTGATTATTTTTGGTGATCTAAACCCTTTTAGATACCTGTAAATCAAAGACACTTATGCTCTCAATGATTTTATTTTTCCTTCAATGCATTTTTTCCTAGGAGGTCCACAGCCTACTTCACTCTCCCCTGATGATTTTACCAACAGCTTCTTTAGAATATAATATAAGTATTACTATAATTGGACAGACCAAAGGTCCATCAAGCCAAGTATCCTGTTTTTCAGCAGTGGCCAATCCAGGTCACAAGTACTTGACAGATCACAAAAGAGTAAAACAGATTTTATGCTGCTTATCCTAGAAATAAGCAGTGGATTTTCCCAAGTACATTTTGTTCTGTAAACTGTTTTGGTCAAAAACGGTATAGAAATTTTTAAAATAAAATAAATAAATAATAATGTCTTATAGACTTTTCTTGTAGGAAATTATCCAAACCTTTTGCTAAGCTAACTGCTTTTACTACATTCTCTGGCAATGACTTCCAGAGTTTAATTACATGTTGAATGAAGAAATATTTTCTCTGATTTGTCTTACATTTTTTCTTGATAGAGACTTATAAGATCATGAAAGGCATAGAGAAGGTGGAGAGGGACAGATTCTTCAGGCTAGCAGGGACAACAAAAACAAGAGGGCATTCAGAAAAATTGAAAGGAGACAGATTCAGAACGAATGCTAGGAAGTTCTTCACTCAGAGGGTGGTAGACACCTGGAATGCGCTTCCAGAAGGGGTGGTAGGACAAAGTACGATATTGGGTTTCAAAAAGGGATTGGATGACTTCCTGAAGGAGAAGGGGATTGAAGGGTATAGATAGAGGGTTACTATAAAGGATAATAAATAATTAGGGAATAAGAGGTTTAGGTAAAAGATCACTTACAGGTCTTGGACCTGGGGGGCTGCCGTGGGAGCGGACTGCTGGGCACGATGGACCCCTGGTCTGACCCGCCACAGGCAATGCTTATGTTAATATGATCATATCACACCAATTCTTCGAGACTTTCATTGGCTGTCTGTTGGTGCACGGATTGAATTTAAGATTTTGTGCATAATTTCTAGGTTGTTGCGGGACAATTGTCCATCTGTTTTACACTCTGCATTGCAGATTTATCAGCCAGTATGTGTGTTGTGATCTATGGACAGGACGTGTTTAGAAGTGCAACCTCTGAACATTGTGAGGCTCTCAGGTCATAAAACAATGCTATCTGGAATGCCTTCCCCTTGGAACTAAGACAGGCATCTACCTTTTTGCAGTTTAAGAAAAGGGCTGAAAACAGTTTTATTTGAACGTTGCTTTATTAATTGAGTAGAGATGGTAGGTAACAGTTTCTGTTAGCCGTTTTTTATTTTATATAGAAGTATTATTGAGCTCTCTGTTTCTGTTTGTGTGCTTTTAAATGGTAGAAGGGTTGGTGGGTAGGGCATTAGAAGTTCTTATATTATGATGATGGTATGTAATTTGTTTTTGTGTTATATATTCAACTGTGTATTTTTTAATTGCTATTCCATTATGTATGTTATGTTGTTACCTGCTTAGAATTGGTGGATATGTAGGCTATAAATATTCTAGTAGCTTCATTGTGAGCCCCGTAGTCCTTGTATTTTTGGAAAGAATAAACAAGCGATTCACATCTACCTGTTCCAATCCACTCAGAATTGTATAGACCTTTATCATAGCCACCCTTAGCTACTTCTTCTTCAAACTGAAGAACCTTAGCCTCTTTAGCCGTTCCTCATAGGGACGTCATCCCATCCCCTTTATCATTTTTGTTGTCCTTCTCTGTAGTCCGCGGGAACGGACTGCTGGGCATGATGGACCTATGGTCTGACTCGGCAGAGGCAATGCTTATGTGCTATATCTTTTTGAAACACAGTGACTAGACTTGCACACAGTATTCGAGGGGTAGTCACCTAGTGGTTTTAACCTGTTCTATCAGGGTTTCCACAGCTGGCATTGTGTTTGTTGCAGGTTTTCGTGTCTTGCTGCATCTTTGTCAGGTAAAAACCGACGTTTCAGCCATCATGCTGTGACTTTCTTCAGGGATGGTCTGAAGTCTGCAGTGTGACTTTGGAAATAGTGAGTTCACTGACCTGATTGGGAACAGGGCAGTCCACCAATTTGAATTTTGGCGGGAAAGTCAGTTGGTCAGAAATTTGAAGAAAGCCACATCATGATGGCTGAAACGTTGGTTTTTACATGATAAAGACGCAGTGAGACCCAGAAACCTGCAACAAGCATGGTTTTAACCTGTTTAACAACTAAGTATTTTAGCTATCAATTCTGAAAATGGCTAATCAGAGTCTTTTTCATGGTTTGTAGAAGCCTCTGATTGCAAATGGTATGCAAATGGTTACAACAAGCTCATCAATATTAAAATGAGCCTCCAATCAGTGCCCAGATGATGCACAAAATGAAGTGCTAGTTTTTAACGCTCTGAGATCTCTGTCAGGTCTTGGGAGTGCTGGTAGTGTTAAAAAAGCCAGCTTTTTCTTTTTTTAATGGGCACAGATATGGTGCATGTGTTACACACGTACAATATCTGTCTCAATTAAAAAATATTTTTAAAAAAAGTTGTGCTGGGACCACCCCCCTCCCCAACGATAGCCCACACCACCCAAACTTTAAAAAAAATGTCAGGAAAGAAGCCCATTCCCCCCTGCCTCAACCACCTTTACCCCACCACCACCATACCCGACCCCCTCCCTCACCTTTAAATTGAAGATTAGCAGGAAGGATGTCCATGCTCTCTTGTTGGCAGATCTACCTCTTCAAAATGGTGGGCCGTCCCCTTCCCAGTTCATCCTGGGATGCACTGAGAAGGGCTTAAGGCTCTGATTGTCCCAGGTGCCAAAGGACCCTCCCATAGGCATAACATTTTTTTTAATGGGCCCCGATTCACTAAAGTCATCAATCGCTGCTATCCACCCGATTCACTAAATGGCCCACCGTGTATTTTCCGATCTGATCTGATCCAAGCCATGCAAATGAATAAAACCCCATGCAAAATAGCCAAGCGATTGATTCATTAACATTTGCTTGGCTATTTTGCATCGGGTTTTACAATCCTAAAACCCGACTGTTACAGACCTGTTGGCAACTGTGTTAAACTAAACTAAACTACACCTTAAACTTATATACCACATCTTCTCTATAGAGATAGAGCTCAGCACGATTTACAAAAAATTTAAAGAAAGGAAAATATAATAAGAATTAGTGATTATATAGATAGCAGTGGAATTTATATTTTTGAAAATAGCCAAGTTGTCAGATGTTTTCAAAATACTTGGAAAGAGTCCAAATTATGCACCCTTAGCTCCTCCCCCTTATATCTGGGATATAGAGGGAGTCTAAAGGAGTCGCCGATAGGCTCAGATGCATAAGACCCCGCCTAAAGGGAGGGTTTTGAGGCATATGAGCCAATCAGGGCCTTAGGCCCTCCCCGTGCATCATATGATGCACGGGGAGAGGTCTCAGGCCTGCATTGCAGACACGGCGGTCCAGCAAAGGAGCAGGAGGAACTCCTCCTGCTCCCATCTAAAAAGGTAATGGGGGGGGTCTGAGGAAGGGTGGTCTGGCCGAGGGAGGATGGTCTCCACTGGCAGGAGGGAGTGGTGTATGGTGGCAGGAAGGAGTGGGCATCCCTCCTGCCATATTTAATAGTACGTCAGCAGCAGCAGAGTGGCGTCTGGTGGCAGGAGGGAGTGGGCATCCCTCCTGCCATAAGTTCGGCGGTGGCGGTGGCATTTTTGGGGGAGTTTGGGGAGGGGGTTTGTTGTGGGTCGTTGGGGAAGGTGGTTTTTTTTATTGGGCAGATATTTTGGCATGTGTCCTGACAACAGTGACAGGAGGCTGCTTCTCCTGTCACTAGTGTCAGGGTTCTACACCGACTCAATTGCTCACTGAGCGACTGAGTCAGAGAGTTTGCATGCAAATGATTTGCACCTCCGTGCAAATGATTTGCATGCAAAAAAGATAGTGAATCAATCGCTGTTTTTAAATCGGCCAGAGAATCGGCCAACAGCAATTGAATTGTTATCTTTAGTGAATCTGGGCCATTGTGTGCATTTTTATACACGCACATCTGTGACCATTAAAAAAAACCCCTACTCTTCCTGTTCCAGACAGCTGAATAGCAAGAGGCTACTTCAGGGCTTCTCCTGCCGCTCAGCTGTTCGGGGATTCCCCTGCCAGCTCTGTGCATCTGTCATTTGCTTTCTGCAATGACTAATCAGAAAGAATTATGGCGGACCTCTGCAAAAATCTATTGGATGCAAAATTGTTTCAACTTCAAGCGTTGTTTTCAAATTGGATAATTTACCAGCACCACAGTGACCCACATTATTTTATCGGTGATTTTAGAGCATCCGGCCCTCTGTTTTTACTGTCTTTTGTGCCAAAACTATACTTTCCTTAGCACTATGTTCATGTCCTTCTGTTCTGCTTGCTGTAACCCTCCCTCTCCACTCCTTTCAGCTCTTCTGAATGATCCTGTGGCCTGTTTAAATATTTGAATATCGGGACCATCAGGTGAACTTTTCACATTTCTCCTTGTGAGATGCTTTAAAAGTCACATGTCTTCTGAAACCTTTTGATGGTAGCTCAGGAGAAACCTTTTGTGCAGCTTGAAAGTGCAACAGCCATTTATCAGAAATCCCCTCACACCTAAGCACTTTATTGAGCCTGCTAGCACAACACAAATTACTGCGATTAAAGCAGCAAAACAAGCCAGGTGATGATGCATAATTATTAGTTGGTGCCAGCAAATTTCAAACTTCTAAGCTACTTTGTCATTTCTTAGTGAGATCAAGGAAAAGAATCAAATGATTCATTCACCTTTTGATAATTAACCCCAAAAGGAATTCTTGAAATGCAGAAGGCAGGATGAATTAAGATAAAAGCAAGAAAGACATTGCCATTGGAACTCACTGGAGCCACATTTTAGGAGTAAAGGGAACATTTTTTTTTTTTTTCATTTCAGTTATTTTTCTTTTGCTTTCAAATGCACTAGTGGAAAAAAAATGAAGGAAATTTAGGGCTCCTTTTACAAGGGCGCACTAGGGCCTTAATGCGCGGAATAGCGTGCGCTAAAATGCCACATTCGCTAGCTGCTACCGCCTTCTTTTGAGCAGGCGGCAGATTTTTGGCTAGTGTGCGCTATAGCGTGCGCTAATCCGGTGTGTGCGGTAAAACCCGTAGCGCACCTTCGTAAAAGGAGCCCTTGGTTGTATCATAGTAAATGATGGCAGATAGAGACCCGAATGGTCTATCCAGTCTGCCCAACTGTACATTCTCTGTTAATTAATGATTTCATTTTTAAAAGGTTGTGCTGGGACCACTCCCCGATGACAGCCAACCCCGCCCCCTTTGTCCTCATGTCATTCTCAATATGTAAAAACTTAACACATCTTAGACAATTGGCAACTGAATTCAATGGTTAAAACCCCCCACAGAAGCTGCTTTTAGAGTTCAGTGAACTACAGTTAAATGACATTTGTGTCTTGCCTGCCATCTACAAGGTCCTTCCATCATGTGCCCAGCTGCTCAAGCATCTTACTGTTACTGCAACAGATTCATCCATTGTTTCTGGCATCAAGGAACATTTCTAACATTTGATAGAGACTTATTTTCCTGTTCATCCACTACACAGTTTAGGTTCTCTTCTACACCCATTTGTCTGAAAGACAATCCAACTACCTTCCCAGATGGTGTAAAAACACAGGCAAATGAATCTTTGCGAAGGTTGTACTACAACCAGATAGAAATGGAAGGCTCTATTTGTGATTTATAAACAGTTGTACAGAATATTGTCCCTTTTTATTCTTTAATAAAAAGATTTAAATATAAAATCATAAGTGTTTGAGGCTTGTGCAACTGAGGACAAAGTCCGCGGGGACAGGGACAGAGCTCGTGGGGTTGGGGCAGAACTCACAAGGACAGAGACAAACTACCTCTATGGACTAGCTTTTTTTGTTTATTCTCTCTTTTACCTGTGGATCCATCGACCTGACACCTTTAATAAAATGTTATTTGGGGTTCAGTTTTACCTGCAATGTGTCTCCGTTTATTACGGCTTCAGGCCCTCCACGTTATCACAGGCAACTATTTTTAGGCACCTAAAAAATACCTATTGGGAGCCTGTTTTATAATGGCAAGTAAGTGGCTACATTGCAAAAATGTGTAAATAGTTTAGGTGCAATCACTTATATGAGCTGTAGAGCTGGTGTAAATGCTTTCACCTAGATTGTGTGTACTTTATAGTATGTTATAATGTATGCATGTAAATATGTTCCCCACCCATACTCTACCTAAACTCTGCCCATGTGAACACCCACCTGCAACGGATGTATAATTGAATATTGGCACATACATTAGCTAGAAAACGGCCTAAATCTAGGCTACTCCCCAAAAAGGTTTCCCAAGTGTCAAGTCCATCACAATGCTGGCTCCCTCCCACATCCAAAAGGTCTTGTTCTGGACGTTTCAGACTTGGATGAATTTTTGGTCGAGAATCTGGCATAAAGATAGACATACTGGTGGTCTGAACAATCAAACGCCTGGACATACAGATAGATGATTTTCCCCCAAAAATATTTTGGATGTACTTTTCAAGAATAGACATTTTGCCACTGCTGACTTTGGGCGACTAGCGCCCTGCGTCCAAATTGGACGTAGATGTTTCTTTTAATTATGCCCCTCCATACATATTAGTATTAGACCCCTAGTACGTGTCTAGTTAGGATAAAAACTTGTATCATAAACTTGTACTGAAATGATGTCAAATCCGGTACAAATCGTAACTTGTTAACTGTATACTATGTATGTTTAATCTGTAACCCATTCTGAGCTCTTTGGGGACAACGAGATAGAAAACGAATTAAATAAATAAATAAAAAGTTTCAGTGACTTTTGTCTTCTGCATTTCTTCTTGATTGTGGCAAAAGTTCTTCCATGTCATTATTTTATAGCTCCCATAGGTCAAATGATTGACTTCTTTCCTCATCCAATTTTATTCGTACGACCTAAGATAATCCACCTGGTTCTTATTCTTTTGCACTCTGGGAGGCAGCTGTGGACAGCTAGGATAACGGTTTCCCAAATAAGATCTACTCGGCTTCTCATTAAAATCATTTGAGTACTCTGAATTGAAGGAGGAACGTGGGGACAGTAAAATGCTTAGGAATGTACATTGCAAAATGCCTGCTCAGGACATCTGTTATGCTGACGAAAGCTGTAACGGCGTAGTTAATAATTCTGCTGTAAGTGGGAATGAAGGGTGATTCAGTTGAATTCAGAGGAGCAGCAGAGCAGGGGCTGGGCTCAGGGTCGACTGAGATGTCAGGAAAGTTTCTCTGCTGCAGCACACTCAGGGGAATACAGGTTGTTTGCAGTCATTAAGAGAGCCTCTTTAAACTAGCTGACTCATAAGCTCAAATTGAAATGCCTCTTATTTATTTCATTTTCTATACTGTTCTCCAGGGGAGCTCAGAACAGTTTACATGAATTTATTCAGGTACTCAAGCATTTTACCCTGTCTGTCCTGGCAGGCTCACGATCAATCTAATGTACCTGGAGCAATGGGGGGGGGGGGGGGGGGGGGGGAATTAAGCGACTTGCCCAGCAGCATGGGTGTGAACCCATAACCTCAGGGTGCTGAGGCTGTAGTTTTAACCATTGCACCACACTCTGTATAGGGCTCTTCAGCTTAGAAAAGAGATGGCTGAGGGGGAGATATGATTGAAGTCTACAAAATCCTGAGAGGAGTAGAACGGGTACAAGTGGATCGATTTTTCACTCCGTCAAAAATTACAAAGACTTGGAAACACTCAATGAAGTTACAGGGAAATACTTTTAAAACCAATAGGAGACAATATTTTTCACTCAGAGAATAGTTAAGTCTGGAACGCAATGCCCTATGTTATGGTAAGAACGGATAGCATAGCTGGTTTTAAAAAAGGTGTGGACAATTTTCTGGAGGATAGTCTGTTATTGAGAACATAGGAACATAAGAATTGCCTTACTGGCTCAGACCAATGGTCCATCAAGCCCATAACCCGTTCTCACGGTGGCCAATCCAGGTCTCTAGTACCTTGCCAAAACCCAAAGAGTAGCAACGTTCCATGCTACTGATCCAGGGCAAGCAGTGGCTTCCCCCCTGCCTGTCTCAATAACAGACTTTGGACTTTTCCTCTGGGAAATTGTCCAAACATTTCTTAAAACCAGCTATGCTATCCCGCAAATTCTGGAAATGCTTAACTGTTCTCTGAGTGAAAAAACTTTTCCTTCTATTGGTTTTAAAAGTATTTCCCTATAACTTCATCCAGTGTCCCCTAGTTTTTGTAATTTTTGAGAAAGTGAAAAATAGATCCACTTCAACCCGAGTGAGCACCTGCGGACACCCCTGTTTACTGACGCTGCTGCTGGTTAAGGAAAGCAGCAGCGGCAGAATAGGGAGGGTGGCTGGCTGTGCACCTCCTTGGGGCATGCATCCAGGGTGGACCGCCCCCCCTCTCCCCCTTGGTACGCCACTGTCCATAGGAGAGTGGGGTTGGAGGAAAGGAGAGAGAGAGAAGCACTAAAAGGATACAGGGACCAAGGAAATGTGTGGGTGGGGTATGGGAGGGGTCATGTGTCCTCTTTTTGTCTTCACAAAAATGGTGACCCTAATTGAAGTACCACCCCCCTCACTGGCAACAAAGCAGTTGGAGGACTTCTGCTCAGCTCAGGGAATAGATCTTCCTAGACCTAGAGCAGGAGTGCTCAAGGTCAGTCCTTAAGGTTTTCAGGATTCTTACAATGAATATGCATATCTATTTGCATACAGTAGAGGTAGTGCATGCAAATTGATCTTATAATAATTGATCTCAGGATAATTGGCATCATCATAAGGTGTGAGGGACTAGTTAAGAAAGAGTATAAATGTTGGAGCTTGAAGTAAATGAAACTAACCAAAGGAGACCTAGAATTGTTTCTATAATGAAGTTGTATGATTCCTTTTGCAACCTTTCTAAATTGATTTTATGGACAATTTGCCTTTTACTTTTCATTATTCTTCTTTATACATTCTGGTTCACCACTGGAGTGCACATTAAAGAGAGTTTCTATTTGAAGATTGCCTCCAGTTCTCTTTTTCCTGCTTCTTTTTTGTACCTTGGTATTAACAATCTGTCTAGACAGTAAAGCTCATTGGAGTGAAACCCTATATAGTCTTTTTGCCATGAGATAGAAAGGAGAAAAAGCATATGGATTTGGCCAAAGATACAAATAAATGATTGTGTGCCTACTCCTGGGGTGACCCTTGACCCCCAACCAATGAGGAGATTATGACTACATTTATTGTAGAAATTTATGCAGCCATAAAACAGCTCATTCTGCTCCTTTGTTAATAACAGTTTATAAGTGCCTTTATCAAATTCTAGCACTGTGTACCACAGTCTTGAAAAACGTTTGCACCTCTAGACCCACACACACCTTCAGGCCCTCTCTTCAACTAGGTGTTGATCTTGTTGCTCTAGGGTCCAGATTCAGGTCTCCTATTCTCCTAAGGGTCCACATTTCTTTTTTATGGATCCTCCTGCTCTACTTATCAATACACTGATGTCAGCTCCATGAGGGGGTGCTGCATCAGGGTGGCAGATAGGGGAACCTAAACTTCCTCCTCTGGAGGGATCCAAGATGGCTGATCACACTTGACACGCCATGTGAATCCTCCTTATTCTTGTCATGTTTTTGCTGATTTTCCTCTGATTTGCTGAATTAATGGGGAAGGGTTAGAGCCTCAAAGCAACCTGGCCCCTCTGTGGTTGGCACGATGGATCATTTTTTTTCTCTTTTTTGTAGTTTCAAACATTTTTATTTGTGAACACAGTATGAATAAGGGATCAAAACATGATGAGAACACCAGAATCAACAAAGGGATAACATTCATTCGGTACAGACAACATCATGCATGTCATCACCATTTTCGTTGTCTGCCTCCCCTCCCCTGAAAGAACTCAACCCCTACAAATTAACTAAAAGGTATCAACAGTATAGATTTAGTTGAATCCTGTTAAGAATTCTGTGAGAGGCGGACCATGCAACAGAGGATAAGAGTTTGATAAGAGCAGTGGCTGAGTTACCGTAGATTATGTGAAGTTGTTTAAGGTAGGCTGAGTTTGAGTCATATTTTTTCAGACTGAAAATGAGTCTTAGTGCAGTGCAGTGTTTTAAATAAGCTGCATTTTGTGGATCAGGATGGCGTTAATTCCTATGGAGGCAGAGTTACAGTAATCCAGTTGGAACAGTATCATCCTTTGGTCAAGGAGGGCAAAATGATGCTGATGGAAGTATGGCCTGATGAGTCTTAATTGTTTCATGGAGAATTGGGATTTCTTTCAGAGATGGGATATTTGAGGTTCCATAGATAATGTGGAGTCCAGGATGCAGTCTAGGATTTTGGAGGTTCTGTCTACAGGGTGTTGCCAGATTGGCGAGTGATGCTTGTTGGTGCAAGTACTGTAATCTCTAAATTAAAGCATGTAACAGGGGCTTCAATTCACAGATTCAGTGGGATAATATATGTGAGCATCTACCATAAGAACATAAGAAGTGCCTCTGCTGGGTCAGCCCTGAGGTCCATCTTGCCCAGCAGTCCGCTCACGTGGTGGCCCAACAGGTCCAAGACCTGTGCAGTAATCCTCTATCCCTTTTTCCAACAGAAACTTGTCCAATCCCTTCTTTAACCCCAATACCGTACTCTGTACTATCACGCCCTCTGGAAGCGCATTCCAGGGGTCCACCACACGTTGGGAAATATTTTTATCTTGCATATGTTTGGCTTCCCTGGGTTATGCTGTGAAGCGCCACTGGCCCTTGAAGGCCTCTGCTTTTCATCACAGAAGCATATTCTAGAACAGACTGTTTCTTCAATTTCTGTATGAACTTGTCAAACTCCTCTCCAACGGGAGCAAGCCTATTGTCAGTGTGTCACTTTTGCTGTCTTTGCCGTCAGAAGTGAGGTAGCAGAAAAAAAGAATGCGAATTGAAACAAAAATGTTTACTGTGCAGATCGTTTGGATGCCAGTTCTGTTTGTAGCTCAGAAACCACACGTATCCTGCCTTCACTTCTCAAATTACTTGCCAGGTATAGAAGCTCTGCCAGCGCTTGCACTTTAGATATGAGTGTAGGCGGAATCTCTTTCTCTGTCTCTTGGTTATTATCCCTTCATACCACCTATATATTTGTTTGTGTTTGTTATCAACCGCTGCTAAAATGCAGTGCTCCGAGCATTTATTGGAGATTTAAGTAATTTAACTAAAGTCTTTTTGAGGGGCTGCTGAAATGTTCTCCGTCCGACCAAGAAGAGAATGATTGATTGATTGATTTTTTCAATTTTCTACCGTTCTCCCAGACGTGCTCAGAATGGTTTACATGAATTTATTCAGGTACTCAAGCATTTTTCCTGTGGGCTCACAAAACAATCTATCTGGGACAATGGGGGGATTAAATGGCACGCCCTGGGTCATAAGGAATAATATGGTTCTGAACCCACGATCCCAAGGTGCTGAGGCTATAGCTGATGTTAATAAGCCCATTAGCTAATTAATTTGGGCCGGCATCTCAGGAGCACACCAAAATTTGACATGTATATCTAGGTACGAATGTCAAGCCATGAAACTTACATATTTCATACTTTTCTTGACGCTTTTTGTTGCAATTTTATGAAACGAAATGAAAAGCGTCAAGAAAAATGTGGAATAATTTGTAAGTTTCATGGCTCCACATCATTTTTTTCTGGGTTGAGCTGAGAACTTTTCAGCAGCTCCTCATACATCTGCAGATGTGCTTTAATATTTTGAAATTTTAGATTATAGTAAAGTATTTAACATGGTGTGGAGCCCATGGGCATTATTTATTGAGTCATGTACCTTTTCTTTTTATCTGACCTCCTTACACATCCAGGGGGGGGGAGGGAGGGTGGTGGGAAATGTATTATTGTTTGTTATTCCTATTTTATTTATTATATGGAAATTATAAATGTATATCTACTTTTATTAGCTAAGGGAGGAGGGGGAGAAAATGAGTGTTTTTTGAATTATTTGCATATTTAAAGTGCGTTTCTTGATTTGTTTTTGTTTAAATTCATTGTATTGCACTATTTATATTTTAAAATTAATAAAGACTTACAAAAAATAAATAAATTTCGAGCACAGATTCTAACATTTGCCAATGGCTTGGTTTTCCTCTGTTTGGTGAAAACGGAGCCTGCATTTCAATCCGCTTATTCATCCTCTTCGTTAGAGCTGATTTCCTGTGCCTTTGAGCATTGACTGGCTAGTGTACTGCCCGAGTCAGCTTCGGCGTTCTTTCTGACTCAAGAGACAAAAGAGAGCACATATGAAAATGCCCATGACCTTGAGGGTTCCCTCCAATAAAGTTTGAAGATGGGCTGGTGGGGATGAATGTCATTGACACTTACTGGTCAGCAGCATCACGTCCCAGCATGGGAAGATATTTGTTGGATCTCCTAAAGCTTATTAATCTCCAAAGTGGCCTCAGATTTAAAATTAATGACGACCATTGGCTTAGTGTGGTCATAGATTGTCCCCTGTTCTTTATACCTTTTGAATAAGTAAACAATCAATTTCACTCCACTCCACTCCATTCCACTCTACTTTTGATTTCATAGATTTTTACATAGAAAACAAAACATTGAAAAATGAAGGAAGATAGCCATCTACTGCCCCTTCTTCTCCCTTAGAGATCCTATGTACTTGTTCCAAGCTTTCTTAAATACAGATACCGTTTTTATTCCCACCACTTCCTCCAGATGGTTATTCCATGATTTGTCATCTTTTCCATAAAGAAGTATTTCCTCAAGTTATATCTGAGTCTATCCTTTTTCACCTTCATCCTATACCTCCTTATTCCAGAGCAGAGGGAGCAGGGCTTCTGATTAGAACTAGATTGTATAGATAAAAACTTCAGGCTCATGCCTGATGGGACAACAATGAACAAAAACACAAATAGGATGATGAAGATGGATGAATATTCAGTTGTATTCTTTATTCTTTTGTTATCCGCTTTGAACCACTGTTGGTGGGAATTGGCGGAATACGAGAGCTAGATAACATAACATGATGGTGATAATGATGAATGCATACTCTTTCCTCTTGCCCCTCTGTGCTGTAAAACAATATATACAGGATTAAGTTTTCTAGGACCAGATTTGAACCCCCTTTCCCCATTCTGGATTGTATATATATTTTTGACAGTATGAAAATAATAAGCCTACCTGTATCATCTCAAGAACTTGCAAACTGTGTTATAAGAATACATATTTGCCATATAAATGCATTAGTTACTATTATCTGAGTGCCTGAATTACCTGGATCTTTAACCTTCTTTTTCTATATCCAATGTCCCTTTCTTGGATTCTTCTAAGTCCATTCAGATCTTCCTTTCCAGGCTGGTTGCTTTGCTTCTCAGTGCTTTAATACAGTTTCTTTCTTCATTTGCAGTGTACTAAACCGGACCCCTATGCACCTTATCCATGAAATCATACTAGTGGATGACTTCAGTGATGATCGTAAGTAACAAATACTTTCTTTAAAAAAACATTGCATATTTATGAAAAGTATTTTGTAGAAGCTTCCATGACAGTTCATCCATGAGATAATGACCATACCTACAACAGGATGCATTATTCTTTCTGACAAGCTCCAAAACTGCAGGGAACCATTGGCATAATGGAGGGAGGTGTACAATCTTAGTGACTGGTCTCTTTGAAAATTACTCTAGTGGCCAAAGTGACATTTAAATGTTTGTAGACAATAAAGTCCTCTCAAGGTCCATAGCTGAAAGGTCCATCCATAAGGGAAAGGCTCACCAGATCCATACGTATCTTGTACCTGAGACGTCAAACAAGTGTAGGACTCTGCTGGGGCCTCCAGGTGCTCCTGGTGTTGGTCCAGTTTGTTAACAGAATCCAGGAACAACTACGCTGCTGTCTTGTCCGCCAAGGTGAGCACTTTGCCCTCCCACCAAACTCGAAGACTTGCCAGATACACCAGTACAAAGTGCACACCTTGGGCAGGTAGGCAAATGGGTAGGTGATGAGTGCATGTGATATGATTGGTGAGTATTGGATGGTGGGACCACGGGTGTGTGTGAAATGGTATATGTTTGTTGGGACAGGTGCAAGGGGGGAATCCACAGGAAAATTGAATGTTTCAGCTGAAAGGTTGACTAGCGGCCCATAGTTCCTTTTGGTTTTTCTTGCCACCTGAGCTGGTGGTGATCTCCTCCTCCAGTCTAGTAACCAGAAGTCTCCAAGCTTTGCAGTTAGTGGCCGTATCCTCAAGCTGCCACTGCGTTCATGAATATATTAAAAGTCTTTCAGAATTAGAGGCTACGGAGATCTAAATACAATTTCTCAAAATAATATAGCAACCATATATCCCAACCAAAACAACCAAGAAAGCAGTAGCAGTGGTGGGGAGATGAAGGGGCAGGATACTCAATGGGATTGGATGGAGGGTGAGAGAGAGAGAAGGGGGCAGAATACTCAATGGGTTTAGGGTAGAGGGAGTGGGAGAGAAAAGGGCAAGATAGTAAATGGAATTGAGATGGAAGGAAAGGGGGCAGATACTGATGGAAGTGGGGGTAAAGGGAGAGAGAGAGAAGAGGGCAGATATTGAATGTTAGTGGGGAGGGGAGGAAGAGAGGGGAGCAGATGCTGGATGTAAATGAGGAGGAGTGAGAAAGGGGAGTAGATGTTGGAAGGAAGTGGGGGAGGAGAGAGAGGGGAGCAGATGCTGAATGGAAGTGGAGAGAGGGGGCAGATGCTGGGTGGAAATAGGGAGGAGAGAGAGAGAGGGGAGCAGATGCTGAATGGAAGTGGAGAAAGAGAGGGGGCAGATGCTGGATGGAAGTGTGGAGGAGTGAGAAAGGGAAGTAGATGTTGGAAGGAAGTGAGGAGGAGTTAGAGAGGGGAGCAGATATTGGAAGGAAGTGGGAAGGAGAGAGAGGGGAACACATGCTGAATGGGAGAGAGAGGGGGACAGACACTGGATGGAAGAGGGGATGAATAAAAAAGGGCACATGCTGGAAGGGGGGAAGAGGATAGATTTAATGAGATACTGGAGGGAGGGAGGGAAAGAGCTGGAAAGCTGCAAGTAGACAAAGTAAAAGAGGGAAATTGAGGACTAGATAGTAAGAAAGAATTTAATCTAGACCAAAGGTGTCAAAGTCCCTCCTCGAGAGCCGCAATCCAGTCAGGTTTTCAGGATTTCCCCAATGAATATGCATGAGATTTATTAGCATACCATGAAAGCAGTGCATGCAAATAGATGTCATGCATATTCATTGGGGAAATCCTGAAAACCTGACTGGATTGCGGCCCTCGCGCAGGGACTTTGACACCCCTGATCTAGACAGAGGCAGAAAATAAATTGAGAAGGAAGACCAGGAAAGGGAAGGGAGAGGAGAGAGAGATACCAGACCATGGGGTAGGGAAGGTATTGGAAGTAGAGAGATGCCAGAGCATGGGGGAAGGAGACAGAGATACCAGATCTGAGGGGAGAGATGCAAAAAAAAAAAAACCACTGGGGGAAGGGGGATAGGGAGTGAGAGATGGAAGGGAAGGAGACAGATACCAGACTATGGGGGGAACGGAGGGAAGAAGATGGATGCCAGACCAATGGGGAAGGAGGGAGAGATGGAAGGGGGAGGCAGACAGTTTCTGGAAGGGAAATAGAAAGAGAGCAGATGCAATATGGAAGTGGCAGAGAGAGGGCAGACAGTGGATGGAAGCAGTGGCGTACCTAGCATATGTGACACCCGGGGCCCATCATTTTTTGACACACACCCCCATCTATATGAAAAATATGATTTTTAGTAACAATGCACATATCGTACAACAAAAGTGTACCTACAAAAAGGCAGCATCTTAAACACTGCAGTGAGCACTAGAACACCAACACATACAATGTAAAACTAAACAAGCCAGATCCTGTACAGTCAATTGATCCTGTACAGTCAATGCTATCAGAAAGCCATGTCCCTTTCATACACACAGACAGATAAACCCTCGCCCAATATGGAATAATCACAAACTAAAAATAGAAATATGTAGACAAAAGTTAAACTGAACCGCCAAGAAACCAGACTCTGCATACAATGCAACACTACAACACCACAAAAACAGTAATACATGTCCTCTAATACTGTGCAAAATAAAAAAAAAAAATAAAACAAATAATGAGAAATAAGAAAACACCATTTTATTGGACTAATCCCGTAAGCTCGGTCCCCATCCCCATCCCCACAAACCACCTGATTCCATCCACACAAGCCTTGAATTGTTTTATATTGAACTTATTATATAAAAAGAAACAATATTCTGTACAATTGTCAATTTATAAATCAGCATCTTCTCCCCACTCTCTTTTCCCCATTTCCCTTCAGCTTCCTCAGCCCACTCTCTCTCCACTTTCCTTCAGCGCACACACATAAAAACAAGCAAGTAATTTTATATCATTTTCATTCTATTCATTCATAGAAATTAAAGTCTAAATAATGCCAGTCACATAACAAATCATGATTTTACAAAAATAATTCCCTGCATAGTCAAGCCTGCAAGGATTACTAGATGTCTTTCAGCAGCTCCCTTCCCTCCCTCCCCCTTACCTTTGTGGCCAAGTCAAAATGATCTACCAACAATAAAATTTTAAAAACACAAAGCACACTGTACACAGAGAAAGTGTTAGTTATCATTTATATTCCACAGGTTTTCAAAGAGGTCAAGGCAGATGACTTTATGCTATGTCACCTCAGTAACAACTATACAAAAATAGACAAATATACCCCCTCCCTTTTTACTAAACCGCAATAGCGGTTTTTAGCACAGGGAGCTGCGCTGAATGCCCCATGCTGCTCTCAACGCTCATAGGCTCCCTGCGCTAAAAACCGCTATTGCGGTTTAGTAAAAGGGGGCCATAGTGCAAAATATAGACAGCATATATAAATTCTCAAAACGGACACATTTTGATCACTAAATTGAAAATAAAATCATTTTTCCTATCTTTGTTTGGTAATTTCATCAGTCTCTGGCTGCACTTTATTCTTCTGACTGTGCATCCAATATTTCTTCCCTTCTTTCAGCCTCCTGTATGCTTCCTCTCCTCCAGACCTCATTCCCTCCCCCAACTTTTTCTTTCTTTCATCCTGCCCCCTTCTTTCTTTCTCTCTCCATGCCCTCTTTCTTTCTCTCTGTCTGTCTTTCTCTCTCTCTCTGTGCCCCATTTTTTCTTTTTCTTTGTTTCACCCTGCCCCCTTTCTTTCTGGCTCCCTGTCGTGTCCCCCCATTTCTTTCTTTCCCCCTTCCCTCCCCTATGCCACCGCCATTGGGAAAATGCTGCCACCGCCACTGGGGAATAGGCTGCCACTGCCGCCATCGGAAACAGGCCGGCTCCGAGTTCGCCCTGCTTCTCTTCCCCGTGGGCCGACCAACTCTTTGCTGCCCGACGTCAATTCTAAAGTCGGAGAGGACGTTCCGGGCCAGCCAGGCAGCGATTGGCTGGTCCAGAACGTCCTCTCCGACGTCAGAATTGATGTCGGGCAGCGAGAGTTGGTCGGCCCTGCAGGGAAGAAAAGAAGGGAGAACTCGGCCGGCTTGCTCCCGATGACGGCAGTGGAAGCCTTTCCCCGGCGGCAGCCAATTCCCCGGTGGGTAGCCAGCTGTGCACCCCCTTGGGGCGTGCACCTGGGGTGGACCTCCCCCCCTTGGTACGCCACTGGATGGAAGGAAGAGAATGATGAGAAGATGAGGAAAGCATAAACCAGAGACAATGAAGGTTGAAAACAAATGTCTATTTCTTTTATTCATTTATTTTTTGCTTTAGGGTACAGTAGTATTGTAGCTGTGTTCATAAACATTTATACAGTAAATAGAAGGAAATAAGGTGATCCTTTTTTAGACTAATTTTAATACATTTTTGACTAACTTTCAGAGTCCAAATCCATCTTCCTCAAGTCAGGACAGGATACTATAACAGCAGTATATTTTACTGACCTGAGGAAGAAGGTTTTGACCTTTAAAAGCTAAGTGAAAAATGTATTAGTCCAATAAAATAGTGTTATGTTATTTTCCATATTTTGTTTTATTTTTGTTAATTTGTAAAATGATTTATTTCTCTTTTTTCAAATTTATATCTGCTATCTTTATATTTTGCACTATATTAGTGGACATTGTGGCAGGTAAAGGTGTATGGCCTAAGCAAAATAATAGTTACCAAAAACCCCCAATGTCTCCCATGCACACTGGTATAGAAACCCCGAGGCATTTTTTGTTAGCAGTTTCACAGTCAGTGCAGAACATCAGGCATAATATCTCCAGATGTCAGGATAATACTTTCTCACAGTTCAATTTTCAATTATGTCAGCTGGACAAAGCAAAAAGGGGAGGGGGGAAATCCACAATAAAATG
Source organism: Geotrypetes seraphini (assembly GCF_902459505.1). Classification (NCBI taxonomy): domain Eukaryota; kingdom Metazoa; phylum Chordata; class Amphibia; order Gymnophiona; family Dermophiidae; genus Geotrypetes; species Geotrypetes seraphini. Next base: position 343,980,588 of record NC_047086.1, on the reverse strand, counting down.
AGTTCCACTTTTCAGTCCACATAGTCCTGGTTAGAATTGTCTATTCAGTCCCAGCCCCCAACCAAATGGGCTCAGTTAGCACAAGAAAGAAAACCCCTCCAAAACAAACTTTTCTTCTCTTCCTTTTCACATTGCACATTAGGCTTTAGCTGGTACTGTCCTGGGATAGGGAGAGCTATTCCCACGGATTGTCTCCTCTCTCCCAACTGCATTTCTACATTTGTGCACAACAATAAAGCTGCCCCCTTATAATCCTCCAGACTTGGCTAGAACAGTTTACCCTTTGTCTTTTACTGTCTGTGAACAATGCTTCAAGGCTAGGGTTAGAACAAACCAGGGGAAAACAAAACCACAGACACAAATACAAAGAAACCAAAATGGAATTGTCCAGATCAGAATGTTGTGCACTAAAAAAGTGTCCTCCAACTCATCTTATAATGTGAAGATCTTTATTCCTCCAATGTCACAATGGTACATTCAACAGTTGAATTCACAAGACATGACATTCCTTATTTGAATTTTGGTTAAATCTATGTGAGTGGTAGCATTCTTCGTATATCATCATTCGTGATTCTCAAGACTCCTGAGGCAGGCCTGTTGGCCAAAACATATGCATGTCGAGTCATTGAGTCATAGAGTCGTTTGAATGTACCATTGTGACATTGGAGGAATAAAGATCTTCAGATGAGTTGGAGGACATTTTTTTAGTGCACATTATTCTGATCTGGACAATTCCATTTTGGTTTCAAGGCTAGGGTTACCAGATTTTCGGGAACGAAAATCCAGACCCATGGCCCCATCCCCCAGTCCCGCTCCGTTCCGCCCGAGTTATGCCCCGTTGTGTCCCCAGCCCCGCTCCCTCAACCGGGTCACTTGTCGGGAGGGCATTTGCGCATGCGCTGGTGTGATGCTATGACATCACACGCATGCACGTATGCATGTGATGTCACTGCGTTGCATCCGTACATGCGCAGATGACGTCCTGACGTTGCTGCTAGCTGGAAGCTTTTAAAAACAGGACAAAGTGCTGGGTTTTGAAAAGCCGTCTGGACCCCCGGACATGCGCTCGAAAAAAGGAGGACATGTCCTGGGAAATCCAGACATCTGGTAACCCTATTCAAGGCAAAACTTAAACTAAACTAAACCTTAAGCTTATATACCGCATCTTCTCTATAAGACTAGAGCTCAACACGGTTTACAGAAAATTAAAGAAAAAATACAGTAGGGATAGGGATAATATAGAAGGAAGTGAAGATCACAATTGTGAAAAAAGCCAAGTTTTCAGATGTTTGCGGAATAATTGGAGAGAGCCAAGATCATGCAACTCGACAGGAAAATCATTCCAGAGCTCAGTAATTTTAAAAAGAAGAAACTTAGCAAACAAAAATGCGCCGCTGGATTACTGACCAAGCAGCCACGCTGTTACTTCAGCAGTAGAGAATGACACGGGGAGCGATCCCCGCAGCAAACCGCTGCGTGGCTGCGGTTTGGCTGCGGGTTATGGTGACCTCATTAGCAAATTGCCGCAGACGCGGGGACAAATCCTTTCACCGCCCGCAAAAACGGTGAATAGATTTGTCCCCGCAGGCCAATGTCCCCCCTTCAAGAAACCGCTATTTACCTGTGTTTCACCTGCACGTTGCCGCATTGACTCCGCCCCCCAATATACTGGCTCCTCATTTGTCAGATCAACCCTTCCTGCCAATAGAACCCGCCCCCCCCCCCCGACGATCGCCGGCAGGAAGGTGCTCAGCCCTTCATGCCGACAGAACCAGCCCTCCCCAACGATCGTGGCAGGAGGATATCCAACCCCTCCTGCCTACCCCAACCCCCCCCCAACGGCCCTCCCGACGATCGCAGCAGGAGGATATCCAACCCCTCCTGCCAGCTCCCCAACAGCCCCCCTATGATCACTGGTAGGAGGGTGCCCAACCCCTCCTGCCGGCACCCCCAACGGCCCCCTATATCGCCAATAGGAGGGTGCCCAACCCCTCCTGCCGGACCCTCCCCCAACAAACCCCGCCATCCCGAAACACCACCCTTAGTCTTACTTTCCAAGTTGGACCGGACAGCTCCTCGCTCGTCTGGCCAGCAGGCCTGCCTCCGTCCAAATGAGGCGGGCCCGCCCCTCCCCTCCCCTGCCTAACCCACAGGATCCTAGGGCCTGATTGGCCCAAGCACCTAAGGCCCCTCCTATAGCGGGAGTGGCTTTAGGTGCCTAGACCAATCAGGCCCTAGGATCCTGTGGGTTGGGCAGGGTAGGGGCGGGCCCGCCTCATTTGGACGGAGGCAAGCCTGCTGGCCATACGTGTGAGGAGCCGTCCGGTCCAACTTGGAAAGTAAGACTAAGGGGGTTCCGGGGTGGGAGGGTTCGTTGGGGGGGGGTCCAGCAGGAGGGGTTGGGTACCCTCCTGCCGGCGATCTTAGGGGAGGCCATTGGGAGGACCGGCAGGAGGGGTTGGGTACCCTTCTGCTGCGATTGTCGGGAGGGCTGTTGGGGGGGGTCTACAGGAGGGGTTGGGTGCCCTCCTGCCGTGATCGCTGGGGGGAGGGGAGACTTGCAGCCGTAGCCGCGGTCACTATGCTAATCACGATTAGCATAGTGACCGCGATTAGGTACACGATTTGGTACACGATTAGGTACACGATTTGCCGCGATTAGGTACAGCGGCCGCGTCTACTTACCATGTAGGCTAACATTGTAACTTACAATTTGTAAGCATTAAAAGTACATGTCGTGTTTGTTTTTGTATAGTTATTAACTAATATTTAACTAAGTTTTAAAGTTTTAAAGAATGTTTCCTTTATACGTAAATAAAGAAAAGTATTTAAAATCGTACCCGTTTGAGGCTTTTATATATGCAGCGGTGACGGTGACGGGGCGGTGAATGGGGTTGCAGTGGCGGTGACGGGGCGGTGAATGGGGTGGCAGTGGCGGTGACGGGGCGGTGAAGGGAATGGCGGTGACGGGGCGGTGCAGAGGATGGTGAGACGGGGACGGGGCGGTGACGGGGACCAATTTTTTCACCGTGTCATTCTCTATTCAGCAGCTCAATGCCACACCCGGGTGGTTTCAGAAAACCCCCAAAACAAAACACACACATAGCCACAATATCATTCCCCATGGCAAAACACAAAAACAAGAGTGCTGCTTCTTGGTGGTTCAGTTTAACTTTTGTCTACATATTTCTATTTTTAACCCCCCACCCCTTTTACTAAGCCGCAGTAGAGGTCTCTACCACGGCCCGGAGTGCTAAATGCTCTAACGCTTATAGAACCTCTATGACTGTCAGAGGAGTATCAGAACATGCATCCCGGGGAGGTGTTTCTTTTTTCTGTGTGTATGAAAGACATGATTTTCTGTCAGCATTCACTGTGCAGGATCGATTTGTACTAATCTGGCTTGTTTGGTTTTACATTGGTTGTATTGATGTTCTAGTGCTCGCTGCAGTGTGTAAGATGCTGCCTTTTCCTAGGTACACTCTTGTTGTGCGACTTGTGGATTATTACTAAAAATCATGTTTTTCATATAGAGGAAAGGGGTGTTAAAAAATGATCGGCCCTTGGTGTCACAATAGCTAGGTGCACCACTGGCCCCAAATTTGTGTTTCACCACAAGCTTCTTCAGCGGGAAATGTGTCACATTCTACTGTTTGCATAAAACCCCGCGGCACGAACATTATTTCCGCAGTCCTTCTTTGCGTTTGGCTGCTATCCTCCTACTGCGGAAGTATTGGGTTTTGTGTTTTCTTTTTGAAATAAAATCTGTATCATTAGGCAGGGCTTAGAGGGCCAATCCGGTTTTCTCATTCTTCACCCCTGGCAATGTCATGAAGGTAAGCACTATTGAGCCAGTTTTCAAGCCAAATTATGCATTCGCTGATGGGTGGCATAACTTTCTTATCTGTAAATTTTCACAAGTTATAACTAAATAAGGGGCTGGATTAGGGGAGTAGCGCAGGCTATGGCAGAACTGAGTAATTCATCCCACGGCAGGCAGACTACAACTGGTGCAGAACGCAGCGGTTAGGCTGATTTTTGGGTTGAAGAAGTCCGATCACATAACCCCTTCCTACCGACTCCTGCACTGGTTGCCAATGGAGGCACGTGCGAAGTTTAAGCTGGGATGTTTCTGCTTTAAGGCACTATACGGTTTAGCCCCTAAATATATAACTGACCTCTTCTCCTTCTCAACCAACAAACTTAAGAGAAGCCCACACCTGAAGTTCATCTCCCCACTGGTTAGAGAATGTAAATTTAAAAGACACCATCAACATCTTCTCTCTTATCAAGCAGCATTATGGGGCAAAGACCTGGAAAAATTACTTAGGCATACAAACAACTATGGTGAATTTAGGAAACACCTAAAAACATATCTGTTCTTGAATTACCTAGGTAGCTGATCCGTACAATCTCTCCCACAACAACTACTCTTATATACTGTTAGTCACTAATCTCCAACTATGTAAGTTCTACTTAATTGTAACATTCTTTTTTAATCATTGTAAACCGCATAGAACTTCGCATCCATGTAGGCACAAACGACACTGCTAGGAATGCCACAGAGAACATCCCCAGAGATTTTGGAGCGCTGGGAAAGAAGTTGAAGCAGATAGGAGCACAGGTGGTCTTTTCATCAATTCTTCCAGTAAGAAACAAAGGCAGAGCTAGAGAAGAGCTTATTCAACGGACTAACGAATGGCTCCGAGAATGGTGCATAGAAATGAACTTTGGATTCCTAAACCACGGCGAGATGCTCCAGGGACTACAAGGACCAGACGGACTCCACCTAACCAGAAGAGGTAGAAACGTATTTGGACATCGATTGGCCCGCCTACTCCATAGGGCTTTAAACTAGGTAAGTTGGGGGAGGGTACATACTTATATCCTAGAGCAGTAAGAAACCACCCTGAGGAGGCAAGTCGCACTCACACTACCAAGTCTAAGGTAAGTACCAATGATATCCACAATAATTCAGGGAGAAATATCACTGATAATTTAGGAGCCACACTAGCTCATAAAGGAATCTCTTCACAGATATGGAGAGCTATGTATGTTAATGCACACAGCTTGGGCAATAAAATTCTAGCATTAGAGACTGAGATAACAAACGCCGATCTTGACGTGATAGCGATATCCGAAACCTGGTTCACGGAATCGCATGGGTGGGATATGGTTATACCAGGGTACAACCTACTTCGTTGCGACCGAGAGGGTAAATTGGGAGGAGGAGTAGCGCTATACACTAAGGAAAGCATCAAAACCACCAGAATCACAGATGTTAGATACACCGGGGAATCCCTCTGGGTGAACCTGGCCAGAGGGAATGAAAAATGCCTATACCTTGGGGTGATATATAGACCTCCCAGGCAACAGGAGGACAAAGACATGGAATTAATCGAGGACATAGAGAACATCACACTGCGCGGGGACACAGTAATGCTAGGAGACTTCAACATGCCAGATGCAGATTGGAACACACTCTCCGCGACTACGGGTAGCAGCAAAAGAATATTAACCTCCATAAAGGGTGCACGTCTCAAGCAATTGGTATTGGAGCCCACCAGGGACCAGGCGTTACTAGACCTAGTTCTCACCAACGGAGATAGCGTCACGGAAGTCTCAGTAGGAGACACACTGGCCTCCAGCGACCATAATATGGTATGGCTCAACCTCAAGAAAGGTTTCCCTAAGACAAACACAGCAACAAGGGTTCTCAACTTTAGAGGCACAGACTTCAACCGCATGGGAGATTTTGTCCATCAGGAGCTACATAAACAAGCAATATCTGACAATGTGGAGGATATGTGGTCATCTCTGAAGTCCATCCTACACGAAGCAACAGACCGATACATAAAGACAGTAAGTAAACGCAGGAGAAACAAAAGACCCCAATGGTTCAGTAAAGAAATTTCAGACCTAGTTAAACAGAAAAAAGACGCATTTATCACCTACAAACATTTAGGCAGAGATGGGGCGAAAGAGGACTATCTAGACAGATCTAAAGCTGTCAAAACAGCAGTCAGAGAAGCCAAACTCCGAATGGAGGAAGAGCTAGCACGGAAAATTAAGAAAGGGGATAAATCTTTCTTCAGCTATATTAGTGACAGGAAAAGAAACAAAGATGGGATAGTACGCCTGAAGCAACTTTGCGGAATCAGATTCTGAGAAGGCAGAACTACTAAACAAATACTTCTGTTCAGTGTTCATCCGCGAAGCGCCGGGAGCTGGTCCACAGCTGCAGAAGGGAGATAACCAGAAAGACCCGTTTCAAGATTTCGAATTTACGCTCAGTAGCGTCTATGACGAACTATCAAGACTCAAGGTAAACAAAGCCATGGGACCGGATAACCTACACCCCAGAATGCTCAGGGAGTTAAGGGAAGTCCTGGCAGAACCATTATCTGTTCTTTTCAATCTTTCCCTAAGCACAGGAAGGGTCCCCTTGGACTGGAAAACCGCCAACGTAATCCCACTCCACAAAAAGGGCTGCAGGACAGAGACAGCAAACTACAGACCAGTGAGTCTCACGTCTATAGTGTGTAAACTCATGGAAACACTGATCAAACAGAATCTTGACACAATCCTAGACCAAGAAAAACTGCGTGATCCACACCAACACGGGTTCACCCAGGGCAGATCCTGCCAATCTAATCTGATTAGCTTTTTTGACTGGGTTACTAGACAACTGGACGCCGGAGAGTCACTGGACGTGGTATATTTGGACTTCAGTAAAGCATTTGATAGCGTCCCTCATCGAAGATTACTGAACAAGCTGAAATCAATAGGATTAGGAGACACTCTAACTACATGGGTTGGGGATTGGCTGAGCAGTAGACTTCAGAAGGTGGTGGTGAACGGTACCCCATCCGAAGCATCGGACGTGATCAGTGAAGTGCCGCAGGGCTCGGTCCTGGGCCCGATTCTATTTAACTTATTCATAAGAGATATGACGCAAGGACTTAGAGGAAGGGTATCACTGTTTGCCGACGACGCCAAACTTTGCAACATAGTAGGCAAAAGCTTATTACCTGATAATATGACACACGACCTACTGTTGCTGGAACAATGGTCAACTACTTGGCAGCTAGGCTTCAATGCTAAAAAATGCAAGATAATGCACCTGGGTAAGAGAAACCCGCGTAGAACTTATGTACTAAATAGTGAGACCTTGGTTAGGATCACGGCGGAACGCGACCTAGGGGTGATCATTAGTGAGGACATGAAGGTTGCCAATCAAGTGGAGAAGGCTTCCTCCAGGGCAAGACAAATGATGGGGTGTATCCGCAGAGGTTTCGTCAGCAGGAGACCTGAAGTTATGATGCCGTTGTACAGAGCCATGGTGAGGCCTCACTTGGAGTACTGTGTTCAGTTTTGGAGACCACACTACCGAAAGGACGTGCTGAGGATCGAGTCGGTTCAGCGAACGGCCACCAGGATGATCTTGGGGCTCAAGGATCTCACGTATGAAGAAACATTTAAAAAATTGCGGCTGTACTCACTTGAGGAAAGAAGAGAACGGGGAGATATGATTGAAACATATAAGTACATCACGGGACACATCGAGTCAGAAGATGATATCTTCTGGCTCATGGGACCCTCGACCACCAGAGGGCATCTGCTGAAAATCAGGGGAGGGAAGTTTCATGGCGACTCCTTCACCGAAAGAGTAGTGGATCATTGGAACAGACTCCCACTCCAGGTGATAAAGGCCAGCAGCGTGACGGATTTTAAGAGAAAATGGGATACTTACGTGGGATCTTTAAGGGAGTAAATTCAGGGGAGGGGATACTTGGAATGGGCAGACTTGGTGGGCTATAGCCCTTTTCTGCTGCTTTTTTCTATGTTTCTATGTTTCTATATAAACTACTACTATTATTATTATTATTACGTGGACTGAATCAAACCTGGATATTCGGTACCAGCTCAAATCTGAGTGCTGGCACTGAATATCCAGACCATTGGCAGGTCCCAGAATTTATCTGTGTTCTGCTGATATTCAGTGATGGTATGTGGATAACTAATGGCACATAGGGGTCCTTATACTAAGGCACGCTAAACGCTAATGCATCCATTATATTCTGGGGACGCATTAGTGTTTAGCGTGCGCTAATATTTAGCGCAAGCTAAATCGGCTAGTGCGCCTTAGTAAAAGAGGGGGATAGTTAGGACTGTATTTTTCCCCTAATTCTATATATAGCGCACAAATTGCGCATGCAAATATGGATGCGTGCCCAAATTGTGTGCGCAATTTAATTGCTGAACGAGCCAATTAGCTCTGATAATTGGGGTGCTAACAGTCATTGGCGCTAATTGGCAACAATCAAAATGTATGCGCTCTTCTTTATTTTGCTATTCTTTTAAAATATGCACGTAAATTTTTTTAAATGGAGCTCTGAAAAGGGGGCGTGGCCAAGGGATAGGCATGGGGTTGGTCAGGGGTGTTTCTAGGATTTGTGCACAATGTTATAGAATTCAGGGGATCTGCGTCTAATTTAGGTGCAGAGTTCAGTTGGTGTAAACCTTCACCCCCAAAAGTGTGCATTGAAAATCAGCTTGTAAAATCAGCTGTAAATGGTGCCCAATTCAGAGCACTGTTTGTAGACTATCATTCTCCACTTATTTTTTTATTTGGTGCTCAAATTTGGGCACCATTTACAAAGTGATGGAGTGACCTAGTGGTTAGAGCTGCTGCCTCAGCACCCTGAGGTTGTGAGCTTGATTCCCACTGCAGCTCCTTGTGACGCTGGGCAAGTCACTTAACACTTCATTGCCCCAAGTACAAAATAAGTACCTGTTTAATGCCACGGTAGAGGTTTCTACTACGGGAAGGTGAGGTAAATGCTCCGATGCTCATAGACTGCTTATGAGTGTTGGAACATTTACCTTGGCGGCCCGTGGTAGAAACCTCTACCATGGCCTTGTAAAAGGAGCCTTAAAATATGTAAACTGCTTTGATTGTAACCATACAGAAAATGTGGTATGTCAAGTCCCATCCCCTTTATGCTTGGATAACGTTGTGGCGCCCGTGGCATAGTAAGGGGGGAGGTGAGTGGTGTAGACCGCCCCGGGCACCGTGTTGGTGGGGGGGGCACTGGCACCTCCCTGCCACACCATGCCACGCTTGTACCATCCCTCCCTCCTACCCCGTACCTCTGTAGATCTTTGCTAGTGTGAGCAACTTCTCCTGCCTGTTGCTCGCGCCAGCCTGGTTCCCCTCTGAATCACATCCGGGTCACAGGGCCAGGAAGTGACATCAGAGGGAAATCCAACGCTGGCGTGAGGAGCATGCTAGAGAAGCCACTGGCACTGGTGAAGATTTAGAGATAGGGGGAAGGGAGAGTTTGAGTCGGGAATGGAAAGGAGCGGAGGGGCATGGAAGGAGTGTGTGTGTGTGTGGGGGGGGGGGGGGCACAGCCCCAGGCATCTCCTACCCTTACTATGCTACTGCCTGGACCACCCTGGTACTAACCAGCTAATGCTGTCCAGATTTTCAACTGCATTATCTGGGTAAGTTCCACAGACTATCAACCATTATCTGTTTAGCTGTGCCATTCAGCCTCTGCACAGTAAGCTAGCCACTCAGTTTAGGCCTTCTGTATAGCGTACCTAAATTTAAACGGATAGTGCCAGTGCAGTCACCACGGAATATATGTATTTAGAGAGTTGTGCTGATGAGGCATATTAACTTTTGTACTGTTGCAGTTCAGTATTGGGCCCCATGTTTTCGGAATGCCTACTTTTATATCTATATATTCCCTGGGCAAATTAATAAGTCCCTGCTTCCTATTCTGCATGCTCCATTCAGTTAGAAATTATCCCCAAAAGAACTACAGATCTGAAAAGAGGCACACTATTTTAAAGTGCCCAATTACAGCAGTGACTCACCTGAATTGAAAAATGCCTCCCAGGATGTCAAGATCACTTTTCTTTATCGTACCATGTGTTAATACAACCTGAAGTCATTCTGAGACTCTGATCTTAACAAGATTCAGTACAATGTGTTCTGCCTGGCACATCATGCCAAATTGTTCATTCTGCTATAAATTCAGAAAATCAAATTTTACCGACTGATGGAATTTAGGAGCGATATTCTGCAGATGGTTAAGACCATATATATAGCTGAGGGATGCTGGGAATTATAGTATTTTTATTTTTTCTAATTGTTTGAAATTGATGATTTTTGAGCAATTATGGAGTGATACGGCATTATATATTTTATCTTATTTTCTATCTGCTCTTTTTGGCTACTACCACATGGCTGAGCAAACGATTTCAACATATTGTCCACAATGACACCTGAAATTGCTGATGTGCTTTCATTAAAACTGAGGTGCTAATGTAATGCTGGTATTATTTTATTTTATTTATTTCTAATATTTCTAGACCACCTAAAACTAAGCGATAGTGAATTTTCAGGGGTGCCATTGCTGGCTCAGCCCATATTGCTTTGCCTCCCCCTAAAGCCTGAACCAGGTGGTTATGTTGTCCATATGGTTGTGGGTTCAAATCCCACACTGCTCCTTGTGACCCTGGGCAAGTCAATCAATCCTCCATTGCCCCAGGCACATTAGATAAATTGTGAGCCTATGGGGACAGATAGGGAAAATGCTTGAGTACCTGATTGTAAACCGCTTAGATAACCTGATAGGCAGTATATAAATATCTAAATAAATATATGGTGGCTGGGGTGTCCCTGAGTCTGATCCTCTTTACAAATTGATCTGCAGTTAGTATAATATCTGAGTAGGTTCTGTTACATTTTTATCCTTTTACGAAGGTGCGCTAAGCGTTTTAGCGCACGCACCGGATTAGCGCACACTATTGTGTGCGTTAGCCAAAAACCTACCGCCTGCTCAAAAGGAGGCGGTAGCGGCTAGCGCACGTGGCAATTTAGCGTGCGTTATTCTGCGCGTTAAGGTCCTAACACGCCTTCATAAAAGGAGCTCTTTGTCTTTCATACTTGCACAGTTTTACTGTACAATACTAGAAAATCTGGGTAAAAAGGTATCTTGCATAGGGTTACCAGACATCCAGAAAAATCTGAAATCTAAAACACAGACTAAGTCACAAGCCAAATTTTTTTATTAATATACGTAGTCTTAGTAGAAGTATAGATCCTTCCTCACCCTGAGACACCATTCTAGCGATTCACCTGGTTATTTTCACCTCATAGATGTTACCATACTTAATCCCGACTTTATTCTAATAGTCATTCTAGGCATCGGCAGCGGAATATTGTTTTGTTTGGGGAGGCCCGAAAGCTTTGCCCCAGACCCCGCCCCCACAACAGTACTAATTATAATACCATTTTTTCCATCCATTTTTCATCGTGGCTTCATGGGTAAAAGATCGTACCAAGTGTTTAAAGAAGATACCTTGTCTTATCGTTGGGAAAACTCCTGTGGAGTCCCGTAGGGTTCACCTCTGTCCTCCACTTTGTTTAGCATTTATCTTGTTTCCTTGGGAAATTTATTGCAAAGTTTAAAGCTCAAGTTCTACATTTATGCGGATGACATTACTATGGTCATCCCGTTAACTTGTCTGTCACCGGAGTTCATAAATTTTGTAGCGATTATTTTAAGTCAGATTAAACTTTGGATGATTGCTTATAAATTGAAATTAAATGCGGAAGAAAACCTAAATTTTTTTTTTTTAGCAACTCCCAACGATAAGATTAAAGAAACAATAATACACGTGAATGGGTTGGACTATAATATAGAACAATCCATAAAAATATTGGGTGTGACTCTGAATAAACATCTCACATTGGAATAACATACGGATTTATTGTTTAAGAAATGTATCTCTGTGCTTTGGAAGCTTTGCACCATTAAGAAGTATTTCGATGAAACTTCCTTTCGTTTATTGGTACAGTCTTCTGTCTTAAGTATTCTTGATTACTGTAACATTATATACCTAGGTGCTTACAAGAAAATTCTCAAAAAATTGAGAGTGATTCAGAATACTGCCGTTCGCCTAATTTTAATTGGTTTTTTTATGTATGTTCATCGCTTTGAAGTACGATTAAGCGATTAATCAAAAACTTTAATAAACTTGAAACTTGAAACTTGATTTTTGGTTTAAAAAAATGGGAACATATCACTCCTTTTTATTTGAAACTCCATTGATTGCCGATAGAGTCGAGAATTCTGTTCAAATTTTCTTGTATTTGTTATAAATCAGTTTTGGGTTTGTTACCAGGTTATCTTGTGTCTCATTTTTCTTTGAGTCACGCCAAAAATATCGCACGTAGAGTGCACTTGTTTTCATATCCCTCCATAAAATCCTCTCGTTATAAGAAGTTCCTTGAGAGAACTCTCTTATTTCAAGCCACTGAATTGAATGTATGGCTTGGAAAAATTATGTTAGAGATCTCTTCCTATCTTGATTTTAGAAAATTGTTAAAGACTCAACTCTTTGATAGGCTGGTATCTTAATGCATTCTGCTTCATTTTCTTATATTTAACTTGATGTATTTTATCTGTTCTATGTACTACTTCTTTCTTCTTTCCCTGCCATGCCGGTATTTTATTGTCTGTCTATCTGGCATTTAACAGTTCTTTTTAAACTGTCAACAATGCTTCCCCAATTTTAAACTGTTTTCTTTTCTGCATTATATTGTAAATGCTTTTTGTCTTTATCTGTTTTTAAGTCCATTATTCTAATTTGTATTTTATCTGTATCCCATGTATTAGCTTACCTTGTTTTGAACCACCTAGAACTTTTTCAGTATGGCGGTATATAAGAATAAAATTATTATTATTATTATTATTATATACATAATCTTATTAACAATCTTATTAAACTAGACAAAGCACACTGTATGCTTCTCAACATTCATTCCTACTAGCACACAGATAACCCCTATGCAAATACGGGACCACAAACCCTAAGGGCTCCTTTTATGAAGCTGCGTTAGCGGCTTTAGTGCACGCACATTTTTAGCACGCGCTAACCCCTGCGCTAGCCAAAAAACTACCACCTGCCCAAGAGGAGGCGGTAACGGCTAGCGCAGCCGGCAAATTAGCACACGCTATTACGCGCGTTAAACTGCTAATGCGGCTTTGTAAAAGGAGCCCTAAGATTCAAGACTCTGCATGCAGTACAACCCCAGAAAAATAGAAACAAATACATTTCTTCCTGAACAGTGCAAAATATAGACAGCAGATGTAAATTCTCATAACTGACACAAATCAATCACTAAATTGAAAATAAAATCATTTCCCCTACCTTTGTTGTCTGGTGATTTTGTTTTTCAAACCATCTTTTCCCAGTCTTTGGCTGCACTTCCTCTGTCTGTGCTCTTAACTGTATCCAGGGCCACCTTATCCATTTGCTGTTTTTCTCGCCTTCACTTTCTGCCATACATCCATCTTTATAGAACAAATCAAAGGACCCTATTCCCATCAAAAACTATTAAGTCGACGTGAACTGCTGTATAACCAACTTTTTATAATAAATTTTGAGTTTAAATGTGCTCATAAGTACTTCAGCGGGGTGCCTAACAGCGATATGAGGTCGCTGATACTGTGCGTTGGTTCTTTTATCATAGCACATTATTTTAAGCACTACGTCTTCTATTGTGTAACATTATCCACGTAGCTCCATAAATTTGAAAATTGAAACACTTATCTGAGGGAATGCATCTCGGCTCCAACACAGTCTGTGTTTCACAAAGACTGCATCACTATAAGGGGAGTTATGGTGCAATATGTACCTAGGGCTTTTTATGAGAGGTTCACTGCAATGCCCCCTAGGGTGCTCCATTGCTCTGCTCAGATGTCTTTGTGGCCCCTCCTATATCCCAATGGCTTGTTCTGTACATTTTTCTTTTGGATTTTTTGAAAATGGTTCATAAAGATAGATGCACTGAGCACAAGATAGATATTTTGCAGTTTCTAAAATGGGCATGTTTGGTATTTTTGGTGTTGCTGTGCATATTCTGCAAAACATCTAAACTCAGATTTAGATGTCATATTGAAAATGGCGCCCCCACATGGTCTAATTAAAAGAGTGTGCTGAAAGTGGAGAGTTTTTTTTTCTCCCTGTGGTCTAATTCATTGTTTATACGTCTCTGACAAGAAAGTATTATTTCAACAATACTTACTGCCTGCAAGAAGATATTTACAGTCCCAGGAACAAGTCAACATTAAACAAATGAGATAATATGTTTAATAAATTGTGCAGGTTTGTGAGCGGCTAGAGTATTTCATGTTTCACTGCCAGAGGTGGCAAATATATGATACACCGGGGGGCTCTGTCACTGGAGCTGAAAGAAATGTGACATCGCCCAATGTATTTTTCTAAATGCATTCCTGGTTATTAGGGGCTGCACACCCAGTAACAGTAATTCTTTTGAAGTCAGAATAATTGGACTCTAGTGCTACAAGCCTGTTCTTTGCCACTTGCACTGGAAAATAGAAGCAACCGTAAGCTTTTTCAGTATTTTCTGAAACAAAATTATAATCAACAGATCCAAAGGGTAGTCTAATCCAGTGTTTCTCAACTTCTTCAAGCCAAGTATGCCCTAAGTCTAACAAATATCAACTAAGTACCCCCAACCACTGACCGCCCATGCTCCGCCTCCGACCTGCCCAAGCTTTGCCCCAGACTCCGCCATCAAAATAATAATACTAATTGTAATGCAATTTCTTCCATTCATTTTTCATATATACACAGGTATAATCATATTAACAATACATAATGGTAACCACAAAATTAAACTACACAAAGGACACTGTACACAGAGAAAAATGTAATTATTATTTATATTCTATATTTTTCAAAGAGATGACTTTAAAATATGAAATGTCACCTCAGTAACAGCTACAGAAAAATAGACAAATATAGTGCAAAATATAGACAGTAGATATAAATTCTCAAAATTGACACATTTTGATCACTAAATTGAAAATAAAATCATTTCCCTACATCTGATGATTTTATTTTTCTAATCACCCTTTCCCAGTTTCTGGTTGCACTTCCTTCTGTCTGTGCTCTTAACTGTGTTTCCAGGGCCTTCTTACCCACTAGCTGTTTTCTCTCCTTCATCACTTTCTGCCCTACATTCATCTTTAGACATTCACAGGGAGAAAGTATACATATACCAATAATATTGCAAAAAAAGTAGCGAAATACGTTTTTGTGTAAAGAGACTACTACCTCTAGTTTCACTTAAATAGTTGTTCAAGAGATGCTATACATATGTAAAGATCAGCTCAGAGACATGGAGGTTTTTTTTGGAAGGAAACCCCCCCCTATACAAGTTTTCAAGTTTAAGTTTCAAGTTTTATTAGGATTTTATATACCGCCTATCAAGGTTATCTAAGCGGTTTTTACAATCAGGTACTCAAGCATTTTCCCTATCTGTCCCGGTGGGCTCACAATCTATCTAACGTACCTGGGGCTATGGAGGATTAAGTGACTTGCCCAGGGTCACAAGGAGAAGCGCGAGGTTTGAACCCACAACCCCAGGGTGCTGAGGCTGTAGATCCAACCACTGCGCCACACACTCCACCTCACCACCCAATCATTGCTAGATCTTTCATACTTTTAAGCATAACTTAGTGCCAAATTAGTGCCAAATAAACTATAAATCAATCAAAAGAATTTCAACAAGTTCAAAATTTCTTAACTTAAAGCTTGGTTTCTTGGTTCCAACGTGAACACATTTCGTGCTCCTGCCTCAGGAAACCAAACCATCTAAAATTCAGCCGCACTGAATAGAAAATGCTAGGCGGCAATAGGTGATTGTAATCTTTTAACAACTTTTATATTCACAACTTGTATACACTTCTCCCTCGTCATTCGCGGGGGATACGGGCAGATCCGGACCGCGAATGCTGAAAAACCGCTATTATCCGGCTCTGACCCACTCCCACCTCCCTGCTGCCTTCCCGGCCTTACCTGGTGGTCTAGAGGGCTTTAGGGGCAGGAGCAATCTTCCTACGCTCCTGCCCCGTGCAGATCGCCATCAGGAAATGGCTGTAGGGAGTTCCCGACGTAGTCTCGAGAGACTATGGGAACTCCCAGCAGCCATTTCCTCATGGCGATCTGCATGGGGCAGGAGCGTAGGAAGATCGCTCCTGCCCCGAAAGCCCTCTAGACCAGTGGTTCCCAACCCTGTCCTTGAGGAACACCAGGCCAATTGGGTTTTCAGGCTAGCCCTAATGAATATGCATGAAGCAAATTTGCATGCCTATCACTTCCATCATATGCAAATCTCTCTCATGCATATTCATTAGGGCTAGCCTGAAAACCCGATTGGCCTGGTGTTCCTCAAGGACAGGGTTGGGAATCACTGCTCTAGACCACCAGGTAAGGCCGGGAAGGCGGCAGGGAGGAAAAAAAGATGGATTTTTTTAACATTAAGACTGTTTTTTTTAATTTTCCCCCTCCCCAGAAAAAAATCGTGATTATATGAAACCGCGAGTGCAGGAACCGCGAATGGGGAGGGGGAATTGTATTCACAACTTGTATATTCACTTGTATATACAAGTTGTTAAAAGATTCCTTGAAGAGTGATTTTTGCCGGATTTGACGTGGAGATGGAAGAGACAAGTTTGTAGCGGACCATTCTTGAGTTGTAGAAGTAATGTATAACCTGAATGGTAGATGTTAGTCCAGTAGAGTTTTCCCCATATATGACCTAATGGACCATACAGGTGGTTTTAAATTGGGTTCTACTCTTCACTGGCAACCAGTGTAGCTTCTGCAGCTTAAAATATATATTCCAGCAGCTTGAAGTAAAGACTCAACTTTTCCAAACATCCAGCTCTGCTTTGCTGGGCACTAAGCCACCTTAAATTCTGACCAAAGGAAGTGCCACAAAAAGAAAAATCTGACTTTTCCTACTTGTTTGCACTGGGAAAGAGAGGGTGGTCTGAATTTCATGCAATTGTGACATCTTTGTATTTTTCCTTAGGGTAGAATCGGTTAATGATTAAATATAACCATCTACAGTATAGTTATTTGATGTATAACAATCCATCAAAACCTCCCCTGTCACGGTTGTGCTCCCACTTCTCATTTCTTTGAGGCACCACTGCAAGAGTTTGCCTGACTGACAATAAATAATTTCTTTCTCTCTTGAAAGCTGATGATTGCCGGCTACTGGGCAAGTTACCGAAGGTGAAGTGTTTGCGAAATAATCAGCGAGAAGGTAAGAACTAATCCTAATAATACAATAAATCCAAATAATCCTAATGATAAGCATTAAAGATACAGCCTTGGAGCTCTCTAGTACTTTAAATGCCCTAGGTAAAATCAGATTTGAAACAACAATGACATTTGCTGGAGATCTGGATATACTGAAACATGACATTGGATCCTGCACAACTGGGCCCATTCTTGCATGAGACTGGAGAAACAGACACAGACTTTTAAAAGGGACCTGCTTGGGCATTAGGATATCAGACGGGACTCTATTAACCATAAAGCTACACAAAAGAACAATGCCCTGGGCTTCCTTTTTCTGTCCTCCTAATGAAATCAAAGGCTTAAGGGCTGATTCTATAAAGGGCACCTAACCTAATTGGCAAAATACCCTTAGTTAATTGGCAATAGGCGCCTATTGTGTGGTGCTTAGCTGCGCCTAATGTCTCAGTGGGCATTTCTATGGGCGGAGCATGACTTAGGCGCCACAAAGCGCGATTCTCCAAAAACTTAGGCTCCTGAAATGTAGGTCTTTAAAACCCTGGCCTACATTTCAGGCACGTACGATTTTACATAGGTGCCACCAGCTGCGGTTCTATAAACGGTGCCTAAGTGTGACTGACACGCAGCTGGTACCATTTTTCTAGGCGTCAGATGATTTAGACGCCATTTATAAAATCAGCCCCTTAGTTTTTACATTTTTGCAAAATCCTTTGAATCACATTTTTATGTAAAGTAATTTTTATTCAACCAATGCAAATACAGTAGATACAGAAGTAAAGTACATTTTCGTTATTCCACAACATAACTCCAGATCCCAAGTCCCCCCAAACTTCCCCCCCCCCACCCCTTCTGGGCAGCAGCAGCAATAGAGAACCTAATTAACTAGGGCACTGTCAGAGTAGGAGCAGTGTTCCATTCAATCCTCCCATAGTTGTCGTTGAACATAAGTAGTAAGGGTCTGGCTAAAAGGATACCAGCATTGACGGAATAACCGACCCTTTTTTGCATTCATGTCCACAATAGCCTTTCTTTCCAATAACAGCTGTTGTAGCATTAGTAGTCTCCATTGTTGAATAGATGGTGGGTGAGGTGAAAGCCACTGTGTGAGAATACATTTCCGTCCCATAAGCACAGTTTTCCGGATGAAATTCGCACATCCCGGTCTAGCTGGGTGAAGACGGATTTGAAGTGTGAAGAGAAAACTAGGGTGCATCCTCCAGGAACACCCCCAAAGTTGAGCCACAGAGGACACCAAGCGTAGCCAGAAAGCAGACACCAAGGGGCAAGTCCAAAACATGTGTCCAAAGGATGCCATAGGCTCTGCACATTTCCCACAGCAATGTCCCGAGCTAATCCCCATTATCTGAGCTCTCTTGGGTGGATAGAAAGCTCTCAATATGAACTTGTAGTTCCGCTCTTTCTCCACTGCAGACAGGGCAGGATCATTCCCCAAGCGAATGCCCCTACGGATTATATCAGCAGAGATTGGCACCTGAAGATCAGTCGTCCATTTCTGGGCAATGGAAAGAAAATCTAGTTCTCCAGAAAGGTCCTGTAAGAGCTTATGATAAAAGTTCAACGGCATAGGTTCCTGTGCAGTAAGGCATAGAGATTCCTGGAGTCCGTTTTGGACATCCACTTGCAATGTCTCCGAAGGTAAAGTCAGTAAATAATGCTGGAGCTGTCTGTAAGCAAACCAATCCATGGAGGAAAGATGAAACTGCAGCTGTAGATCAGCAAAAGAGGCAGGAAGTCCCGTATCTACGACCACATGGGACAAGTAGTGGAGACCCTCCGAGTTCCAGCGTCGAAAAACAGCCGAGTCCAAGCCAGGCTGGAAATCCCCATTGCCAATGATGGGGAGATAAGGTGTTCCATATGGAGAAATTTTTAACAGCATACACAACATTTTCCAAGCTTTACGCATGACAGATAAAAAGGGGTTAGTTAGTATCTGTGGCGAATCTGGTAAATGACGGGCATGCAACAGATAACTGAAATGATAGGGTTGGAAAGAAAAACATTCAATCTCAGGTAGCGAAAAACAGGTAGTTTTACAGAACCAGTCATGAATATGGCGCAATTGACATGCCAGGTTAAATCTAGAAACACTCAGAAGGCCCAACCCCCCATGATGTCTGGGTAACATTAACTTAGATAAAGCTATCCTAGCTCTTTTACCCTGCCACAAGAATGTAGTAAGGTGAGAGTTATGTTGTGATAAATGTGTCGATGTAATAATAATGGGCAACATTTGCAATAGATAGGTCCATTGAGGCAGTATCATCATATTGTATAAAGCAATGCGGCCTGAAAGCGATAAGGGAAATTTCCTCCAATTGGAAAGTGTGGTCACAGTACGACGGAGTAAGGGCAAGAAATTAGCTGAATAGAGCCTATCTAAATTTTGAGGAATAACCACCCCCAAATACGTCAATTGGGAAGGGGCCCACTGTAAAGGAAATTCCCCCCCCCAAGTCTGTCTCACCTCGGGCGAGGTTGGCATCGCCAGGGACTTTTGCCTATTAAGAACTAGACCTGAATAAAGGTGAAATTCATCCAACAGTTCTAAGGCTCGAGGGAGTGAACGTTGGGGTTCTCCCAAAGTCAACAGGAGATCGTCCGCAAATGCCAACACCCGCAACTGAGAGGAACCCTCTGGCAACCCTACGATCTCATCATCTCTCTGTATTGTGCGTAACAAAGGGTCTAAGTACAACAGGAAAAGAAGGGGGGACAATGGACATCCCTGTCTCGTCCCCTTACCCACTGGAAACCCTAGAGATCTCACCCCGTTGACTAATACCGATGCAGTGGGACCTGAATAGAGTGTACGGATCATGGCCATGAAACTATCCGGAAACCCTACATATTGTAAAACCTGAAACAAATAATGCCAGTGTACCTTATCAAATGCTTTGGCCGCGTCTAGCCCAACTATTAAACCAGGAGAATGAGTCT
The DNA here is from genome assembly GCF_902459505.1 of Geotrypetes seraphini. Lineage (NCBI taxonomy): Eukaryota > Metazoa > Chordata > Amphibia > Gymnophiona > Dermophiidae > Geotrypetes > Geotrypetes seraphini. Next base: position 343,960,467 of record NC_047086.1, on the reverse strand, counting down.
GTTGAACACGAGAAAGGGCCAGTAGCACTCTGCGCACGTTAAGTACAGAATGGCGCGTCCGGACAAACCCCACCTGTTCAGGCACAATAATAGTGGGCAGCAAAGGCGCCAGCCTATCCGCTAGCACCCGAGCCAAGATCTTTATGTCAACATTCAACAATGATATTGGTCGATAAGATTCAATATCCGTAGGCGGTTTAGCAGGTTTCGGGATTAACGTAATCAGAGCATCATTTGCATATCTCGGGAATTTGCCCAGAGTCTGAACCGCTGTGTAATAATTAAGGAGGGATCCCCCTATGAACGAAGATAAGATCTTAAAAAACTCCGGGGAGTACCCATCCGGTCCAGGAGCAGTGCAGGGCTTCAATTTCTTAATCGCCTGCATCACCTCCTGGAGTTGTAATGGTCTATCCAACCGGGCCACCTGGGCCATCGACAATCTAGGCATCCCCGCGTCCTCCAAATAATCACAGACATCAGGGCCCGAATATGAACCAGGGGAGGCGTAAAAGGCCTCAAAGTAATTTTTAAAGCTAGCCGAAATATCTTCCGCAGAAGTCAGCATCTTCCCCGAATTTTCTCGTATCATAGATATATATCGGGATCCCGTCCAGCTTTTAGCAACAGACGCCAGCAACTTCCCGGCCCTATTGCCATATTTATAAAATTGAAATTTACGGTAAAACAGTAATTTCTTAGTACGTTCGTGTATAAGGGAATTTAGCTCAGCTAGAACTGTTCTGTACTTTTCATTATTAGCTACGGAGGGGGTGATTAACAAATCTCGTTTCAATTGAGTCGACTGTTTTTCTAAATGTACTATACGGTGTGCAATGCGTCGGGTCCTAGAAGCCACGTAAGCAATGACATCTCCCCGTAATACTGCCTTCGCGGTTTCCCAAAATAGTGTTGGTTGCTCTATGTGTTGTGCATTAAAGGAACAATAGTCTTCCCATTTTCCAGATAGAAACTCCCGAAAATGGTCATCATCATGTAAGTATGAAGGGAATCTCCATCCCGACCCACGACCCACGGGGCCACCCACTGCCACATCCAGCCAAATCATATGATGATCAGATACCTCAAGGGGGCCTATAGTCGCCTCTGAGACTCGAGCAAACAAGGTTTCAGAAAGTAAGGTGTAATCGATTCTAGAAAAGGAACCATGTGCTCTAGACTGGTGCGTATAGTCTCGCTCAGTGGGGTGGAGTAACCTCCAGGGATCCACCAGCCCCAAAGCTCGACACAAGTAAGGAATACCTTTTGTTTGTCTCACTGTCGTCGTTCCTGTTCCCCCAGAACGATCCATCCCCGCATTTAATACTTGATTCAGGTCACCTACCAGGATTAAGGGACAATCAGAGTCCTGTAAACAAATATTAACCAGATTTTGGAAAAAAGAGTGCTGATATCCAGTAGGGCCATATCCCACCAGTAATCTAAAGGGCCCACCCGGTCCAGCCACTTTTACCAAGAGATATCGGCCCTTGGGATCACGCCTCAGGGCTGTGACTGTGCAAGGCAAGCCCTTCCGAAACAATATGGCTACCCCCGCCCTCCTCCCCGTCGAAGAAGCATAGTATAAATCCCCAACCCAACCTCTCCGGAGCTTCTGGTGTTCTGCATCAGTAAGCCTAGTCTCCTGCAAGCAAGCTATGTCAGCCGCATGATGTTTCAATTGAGATAAAATTTTCGTACGTTTAGTAGGGGAAGTAATTCCTGAAACGTTCCAGGAAAGTATACGGAATGGCCTGTCACCCATACTGCCCCCCACCATGCTGTGCAAGGCCAAGAAACCAGCCAGTAAAAGATGTCCTGGAGTGCCCAGCCTCACCCCAGGACTCCACATTCACCCCCACTACAGACAGTGCATGCAACTCTGGGAAAGTAACTCCCAGATAACAGATAGAAAGGAACACAAAAAACCCCATTAATAGTGCCGCTGCTACCCAGAAATGTCCCACCCCCCCATGCCCCCCAACATTCTCTACAACTCCCATCTTATAGAAGAAAGTAGGCCACGAAAGACACCGTCTCCAGGGCCACCCCGGCCCGCAGATATAAAAGGCTCAGCATAGCCTATATAACATTATCCCCTGGGAACAGTAAAAGTTATCAAGCAAGACACCTGTGTAAGTCCAGCCCTAGTAGTATACTCCACCAAGTCAGTCTTCCCCCCTGTTGGGTCTTCCAAGGCGCTTGATGAATTCAGCTGCCGCCTCAGGGGACTGAAAGGACTTCCACACACCGTTAGAGCAGATCCGCAGCTGAGCTGGGTAATTAAATTGAAATCTCTGTTTACTGTCCGATAATTGTGCACAAAGTGGGTAGAAGGGCCTTCTCCGTTCCTGCAGCGCCATAGAAAAATCTTGACTAATGCGGATCAAAGCTCCTTCATATTTCAAGGCGTCTCGCTTAGCGCGGTATAGCTGCAGAAGTTCCACTTTATGTCTGAAATTTAGTAACTTCATGATGACTACCCTCGGGCGCGCCTCTAGTCCAGGGCGAGGGCCCAGGCGGTGAGCCCGTTCAATATAGAGGGGCCCCAAGGACTGAGGTAGCGGCAGCTCCTCCCGTAGCCATCTCTCCAATGTCTCCAATAGGCTGCGATCCGGTATCGTCTCCGGGATCCCCAACAGGCGCAGGTTCGAGCGTCTAGAGCGGTTTTCCAAGTCGTCCAGCTTTTCCGCTTGTGCTCGAACCTGCGCCTGCAGTGCGCCGAGGTCAGCTCCCTGGGTCGCGGAGGCATCCTCCAAAGTGGAAACCCGCTGTTCTAACTCAGTGGTGCGGGCCGCCGCCGCCGCCAGTAGCGTCTCGATATTCGAAATTTTTTCCGTTAGGGATTCTAATTTGGGCCCCAGTACCTGTGCAAGTGCGACCTTAATATCGTTCAGCGCAGTCTCCGTAAGATTCGAGACCGCCGCCGCGGGGCTCGTCACCATCTTGTTTTCACTAGGCCGCGCTGTCTCCCGATCCTTACGCGCCGGTTTCGCTTGCATGTGCTCTCTCGATCTGGTGAGGTATCTGTCCATGCAAGGCAAAGGTTCCGACGGTCTGCGGGTCCACTAATAAGTGGGGAAAATGCCGTTTATCAGTAATGTAAGCAGGGCAGCCCCGGAGCGAGCAAGGAGACGTCCTCACGTGCTCATGGCATCACGTGACCTCTCTGAATCACATTTTTAATTTAAAGGACTAAAGCCTGAAGGAAGACGAACCTTGTTGTATTTCCATGTTGGCTCGACACCAAATTTGGCTTTCCAGTCAAGAATCTTGTCTTAAAGATGGAACAGACTGTGCACTAAGACTCAACAAGCATACTGAACTCTATGCTGTTCTCTAGCCCTTATCCTGCAAACTAAACTGTTTTGAAAGGAAGCATACGTTAGGGCCGATATTCAAAGTAATTTAGCTTGCCTCTGATTGGTTAAATCACTTAGTTGGGGCTAGCCACTAATATTCAGCAGCACTTAAACGGTTAAATGCTGCTGAATATCACAGTTAGCACCTAACTCAAAGCCGGCTATGTTGGGAGCATTCTGGAGGTGGAGTCAGCTGTTGGCTCCTTAAGCACTAATATTCAGCCCTTAAGTGGCCATGTTTACTACAGAAAAGTCTGTCTTGATATGCAGGGTATCATGGTCATGTTTGGTTTCACTTTAGGATGAAGATTACTTGAATAAATTATCTGTCTCTTCAAGCAGGTTTGATCCGATCCAGAGTCCGAGGAGCAGATGTGACTCAGGCTAGCGTTCTGACGTTTCTTGACAGCCATTGTGAGGTCAATAAGGACTGGCTCTTACCTCTCTTGCAAAGGATTAAAGAGGTAAGTGCCACAGGTGGTATGCAAAAAGCCCCTGCTGCCTTACTTCCCTATCTCGCTTTCCCATCCAGTGGTATAGCTAAATATTGGTGCCTAACCAGATAAATTACATGATATAGCTGGTTAGCCAGTTTGGACCTAAAATGTTATTTAATTGGCTAGGAACCATTCAAATAGTTAAATAGTTTTGAATATCGGCCAGATAATTTTTAACCTCCTAAATTAAGATGAATTTTCAGTTGCAAGCTTATGCTTCTAAGTTTGGTTGAAAGTAGGGCACAAATTTAGAGGCTAACTTAGGAGCATAAATTTAGGAGCACAGCATTTTCTGAATATTGGGCCCTATTAAGTAACCAAGAGGCCCTTTTACTAAAGGGAATTAAGACCTTAATTCATGATTAGCATGTGCAAACAGGTTACTGCAGAAATATTATACGTAGCCCATGCCTTACACATTTAAAAAATATATTTTTGGGAAGGAATGTGTCATGGGTGGAGAGCGGATGTGGAAATGTTAACCATCTAGTGTATTATTCTTAACATGCTGCGGTAATTGGCTAAAACAGAGTTAGCGCGAGAACACTTAGGCTTCCTATAGGAGGTGGAAAGTGGTCCTGCGTTAACTCTGTGTAGGTACCGCACAATGACAACATTAATGCATAGCCTGCAATAAAATATATTTTTTAAAATCCCCCCAAAGTTCTGTGTTAAATCAGGGCTTTTAGTGTACAGTAAAATCATGCATTACCATGTGTTAGGCCCAGATTCCGGCTTTGTAAAAGTAGGGTTGCCTAGACCCGCCCCCAGGCCTGCCCATCTCCACCCCAGTCCTGCCCTAGCTCCGCCCCCCCGCTGCCTGCTTTGGTCGGGCAGGAGGCAATCCACGCATGTACGGATGCCACGTTATGATGTCACGCGCACGCAGTTGGCTCTAGAACATAACAACCAGTGCACTTGTAATTGATCGATTAAAAACAGCTTTGGCTTTGCATTGTGGAATAAAGCACTACCCCTGAAGAAGCCGTTCAACAGTGAAACACGCCAAGGTTCCGTTGGAACAAGCTAAGTGCTATTTATATTACACAATTGAAATTTAAAATGCAATATGTTAAAGGTTACATTTGAAAAATGAAAAGTATTTAAAGAAAACCATTTTTGAAACTGCCAACAATCGATCACATAAGTATATGTATTAAATGCACATTATTTTAGGTGTAATTCATAATAATAAAGAAAAAATACACTAGGGTTTTATGACCAATGATTATGTTCATTCTCCTTCCTTTTGACCAACCAACGTCCTCCATAACAGACACACTACACAGGACACTTGAAACAATTGTGACATGGATGAATTATCACAAACTGGAACTGAACCCAGACAAGACAAAATTCATTCTCTTCGAAAATAATAAAACCCCAACTATAACAAATCTAGTAATAAACTCAATCACATACCCCATACAACTCACTCTAAAACTTCTAGGAATTACAATAGACAGATGCTGTACCATGCAACCACAAATCAACAAAACAATACAAAAATCATTCGCGGTCATGAGAAACTTAAGGCAAGTTCGAAAATTCTTCGACAGAAAACAATACTAACTCTTGGTCCAGTCCCTAGTCCTAGGTCTTCTAGACTACTGCAACATACTCTATCTCCCCTGCCCCACAATCATGATAAAACAACTACAAACAGTTCAAAACACAGTGCTAAGACTTATCTATTCCCTGAGGAAACATGATCACATCATGGCGGCATACCTCAACTCACACTGGCTCCCAATACAAGCAAGAGTGCAATTCAAATTCTACTGCCTACTATTTAAAGCCATAAATGGAGATAGTGCAGCCTACTTAAACAACCACCTAATCCAAACTACCTCAACCAGACACAGGAGAACACACAAACCTTTCACGCATCCTCCAATCAGAGACGTCAAATGAAAAAAACTGTACGATGGCCTTCTAGCCACTCAAGCAGCAAAATTAGACTACCAACTCTCCAATTTACTGATAACGACTCCAGACTACAAATCGTTTAGAAAAGAAATAAAAACCATCCTATTCAAGAAATCCTTGAAGACAAACTAACACTGCAAGACTCATCCCAATTCTCTGAAGCAACTCTCACTACTCTTCAATTCCTCTGGAAATGGCCAGATAACTTCTTTTGTAATCTGCCTTGAACCGCAAGGTATTGGCGGAATAGAAATCAGTAATGTAATGTAATGTAATGTTCAAGGCCCCATTTAAGTGTTTTTGCTTTTAGCATTTTCAAACACTTGGACTTTTGAGGTCTTTCCCCAGTCGGCTTAGCCATAGAAATAGAATTGCAAGCATTGACAACAGATTTTGTCATATCTAATCTAATCCTTAGGTTTGTATACCGCATCATCTCCACGTTCATAGAGCTCGACGCGGTTTACAGTAGGAGAAATAGGAAGGAACTACAACAGAGGGTTAGAGGTAGAAGTGTGAAGAAAATTTAGAGGACTTGGGATGCCAAGATATAAGAGTTTCCTTGATTCCTAAGTTGGAGGGAGACTTACATTTTTTGAGAAAAGCCAGGTTTTCAGATGTTTGCGGAAAACTTGGAGAGAGCTCAAGTTCCGAAGAGGGGAGGCAAGGTTGTTCCAGAGCTCAGTGATTCTGAAGTGGAGGGAGGTCCCTAGCCCTCCTGCGTGGGAAACGCCCTCTAGCGAGGGGAAGGACAGTTCCAACCTGTGGGAGGATCTGGTGGTATTAGGGTCCGAGGAATTCCAAGACCATCACATTTGGGTACCATGTTGTAGAACAGCATGTAACCAGATTAATGGCAATTACACAAGTATGTGCTGGTATTCTGAGCATTTATGTGCATTCTTGGAGCCTAAATTATGGCACCCTCACTATAGAATTATTCCCTTAGAGGACGTTTTCAAGCCAGTGTCAAAATTACCCACCCTTACTGCAATTGGAATGTGTGAGTCCTGATCTAAGGCTAAACTGTTAAAACCTGTCGCTTCTTCCTATTATTTTTCTTACCAGTTTATGAAATATCTTTATTCTTATCTATTGTTTTACTTTTTGACTTTGTTTTGTTCTATTTATATCATTTAAATTTCTTCAGAATTCTACTGTTCAACGGTTCCACCTTCTGCATCTATACCTCTCTCTCCTTTCTTCTTCCTTACAATGTATATTGATCAATTTGCTATCTTGTTAAAATATTTATTTTTACTTTTTTATTTTTATCTATCTCTACTTTTCACTTCTCTTTTACTCTCCAGGTACTTTAGTTAGATTGTGAGCCTTCGGGACAGTAAGGGAATTTTTTAAGTACCTTTTTTTATTTTATTTCTATTTATTAATTATAATCTTAATGTATATTTTTCTGTAAACCGCTTAGAACCTAACGGATGTAGCGGTATATAAGAAATAAATTACATTACATTACATTACATTATTACCGAAATCCAACCTTTCCTCTCTGAGCACGCTCCAAAACCTTTATTCCAGCTCTCATCACCTCTCGCTTAGATTACTGCAACGTACTGCTCTCAGGTCTCCCGCTTATCCGCCTCTCATCCCTTCAATCTGTTCAAAATGCTGCTGCACAACTCATATTCTGTGAGAGCCCTCATACTCACATTACCCCCCTCCTCAAGTCACTTCATTGGTTCCCCATCCATTTCTGAATACAGTTCAAACTCGTCTTACTGACTTACAAATGCATTCACTCTGTAGCCCCTGAATATCTCTCCTCACTCATAATCATTTTATTTCTTGTATACCGCCCTGCCATTAGTTCTAGGCGGTTCACAACAGTAGATAAATACAATCGTATACACATTTCTATGGACAGAATTATACATCGTGGTTAAAATACAACTTAAACATACACGTATTAATATCTCGACTAAAATACAACCTAATTGTAAAGAAAAATTTACAGACGGCATGATAAAATCATTAAAAAGCTTGAAGATCAACATTCTTGATTATCAAACAGATGAGTTTTTAAATAATTTCCTAAATACAGGATAAGAATAAGCCTGATCAATTCATCTCCTCCTATGCTCCTCTCCCCCCCTGTGAACGCCATTCATTGGGTAAGTCCCTCTTATCTGTACCCTTTACCTCCAGTACCAACTCCAGACTCCGTCCCTTCTTTCTTGTCACGCCGCCATGCCTGGAATAGGCTGCAAGAGTCAATACGTCATGCTCCATCTCTAGCGGTATTCAAATCCAAACTAAAAGCCCACTTCTTTGAAGCTGCTTTCAACTCTTAACTCCCACTCGCTGTTAAGAGCATAAGAATAGCCTTACTGGGTCAGACCAATGGTCCATCCAGCCCAGTGGTCCCATCTTCACGGAGGCCAATCCAAGTTACAAGTACATGGCACAAGCATAAATAGTAACAGCATTCAATGCTTCCAATCCAGGACAAGCTGTGGCTTCCCCTATATCTGTCTCAACAGCAGACTATGGACTTTTCCTCCAGGAACTTGCCCAAACCGTTTTTAAAAACTGCTCTTACCACATCCTCTGGCAACACATTCCAGAGCTTAAGTATTCCTCGAGTGAAAAAAATATTTCCTCCTATTCATGTTAAAATATTACTCTGTAACTTCATTGAATGTCCCCTAGTCTTTGTAAATCTTGATGCAGTAAAAAATCAGTCCACTTGTACCCGTTATAGATACCTATACCCTTTGTACCATTCCTTCTACCAGAAACTCCCCAACCCTGAGATGTCCTGCCTGTCTGTCCATATTAGATTGTAAGTTCTTCTGAGTAGGGACTGCCTATTGTATATTAAGTGTACAGTGCTGTGTACGCATTTCAGCACTATAGAAATGATAAGTAGTAGTAGTAGGGTCTCCTCTATTGCTGAATGGTTTTTTTTAGCTTTTCCTAGGATTACTACTGTCTAGTAGACATCGATATGAAGATAAAAATACACTTTATTTTTTTGCATTAATATGCTCTTCTCTTTGGAAACTGCATGACTACTTTTTTAATAGCCCATGTTACTGTGCTCACAATCCCTGCGCTACAGTCACAAGGACACCAAGCTTCAATCCATCAGAAGAAGAAATAGCCTCTAGTGTCCCATGGCCCGCTCATTAAGCCTAATCAAGTTGCAGAGTGGCAGCCGCTGCGGATGGGAGCTGAGTTACGACATGCCATCAGGTGCTACGCCTTGGAAACTGTGTCGAAACACAAGGTTAATCAGTGGAGCTGAAGCGTGCCGAACAGGCTACAGGGAAATTTCCCGCAGCAGCTTTCGAATGAGCTGAAGCAAGTGATGTGCACTAGGAAGCCTGAGGCAAAAAAAAAAACACAACAAACCAGGGTCACCTCATGGAGGACAAGAACAATTATTCACCCAAGGGACATAGAAAACTGAGCCAGCTATTACTGTTAAAAAAACCCCGAAGAAAGCAAACTTTAAATCTTTCTGTGTCTCTAAATGGTATTCTGTGGGTCACACAGTGCAGTGACAGAGTAATGTGGAGTGTGAATTTCATCTGACTTTTTCCACTAAAGGAAAACTGTTTAAATGTTAGACTTTTTTTTTAATTGAACTGGAGATTTTTATTCAGATTTTAGTCCATAATCAACCATCGTACAAACAATGTACTACAGCCAACCATCTAATTATCACAACTGCTGGCTCCTTTCTTCTCCTTTTGAACCCGTCCCTACTGTGACTATAGTGTCATGTAGCTTCATACACAGTTACCCTTCCTCCATCCATCTAACCCAGATAATACAACCAGTGACAATCCTTTCTATATGAGTTGTGTTTGCTGGGAAAGGGTGAAGGTGTATCCAGTTAAAAAAATGTTTTTGTTACCCACCTGGGGGGGAGAGTCCTGGCACTCAGTGGGTAGTAAGGGGGGGCGGTCCAACCTGGGCACGGTCTTCATCGGGGCACTGGCATCCCTCCTGCTCTCTGCCCCCCCTTTCCCACTCTTCTCCCTCCCTTCCCTTCTCTTCCCCCGTACCTTTTTAACTTCGGTGTGAGCAGCCACAAACTGGCTGCTCGCCTCGGCTTCGGCGTTATCTCTGACATCACTTATGGGATCCGCACCTAGGAAGTGACATCAGAGAGCGCACTGAAGCCGATGCGAGCAGCAAATTCGTGGCTGCTCACGCTGAAGATAAAAAGGTACGGGGAAGGGGCACATGTGTGCGGCAGGGGAGAGGGTGAAGGAGAGGCGCCACTCACCCACGTTACACAACTGCTGGCACTGTAGCCTGGTTCCCTCAAGACTCCAGTGTTGAGGACGAGCAGTGAAGGCAGTCTGGACCACAGTCCTGCCGTGATCTGGAAGGGGGTGTGGCATCACTGTTCCGGGCGGCAGGATTGCAGAGGAGGCAGGTCCTGATTTGGTGGCAGGCAGACTCTGTTCCCCGGCAGTGCGGTGATCTGTTTTGTGGGCCGCTGGGAAGCGGGGAGTTGAGTGAGGAGCCAGCGGCGTATGCGCAGTCTTCCACACGTGCGAAGAAGAGCCGGGCTGAAGTTGAGGCCAAGTTGGTGCAGGAGCATGCCGAGGATTAAAGGGGGCCGGGAAAGCAGAGAAGAGCTGGAGATAGCCGTAGTGGCAGTGAGCAGGTGAACGGACCTCTGCCAAGCTGCAGCTGAGACCCGACCTGGAGAGGCCAGATGGGGGCATGCTAGAGAGTAGGGCCCAGCCCAGCATTGAGTTGGGGATCTTCTTAAGGCCGCATGTGATGGTGGATATACTGCAGGACCCTGGCCAGGGGCAGGCTAGGTCTGAAGGGGCCAGAGATGCCTATTAAGGCCGTAGGATGTGAGCGCATGCACAGTGGTGTACACGTACGAGAGTGGTTGGAAAGAGCAGAGAGAAGGTGGAGAAAATGCCCGAGCTAGGCCAGAGAACCTCCTGACTGGAAGAGAGCCCACAGAAGCCCAACAGCTCTCATGCCTCGGCAGTTCCGGGCATGAGAGAGAGAGCAGGGAGGCAGTCACAGCTCTAAATTGGGCTATGGCTAAATTTTCTTAAGTCCCCTGAGTGGTTCTGCAGCTCAGGGGCAGTTTTATGGCTAGGAACAGCATGGGAAGAAAAAGGTACAGTAGTGCTGTATGAATGTGCTTGTATGTGAATATATGTACATACAAGGGTGAGTGTGTGTTCCAGGTTTGGAATTATGTGTGTGGTGAGCTGTGAAAGAGAAAAACAATTTTGGCAGTTGGGCTCGGTGTTGGGAAAGGGTTGCCTGCTGTTGTATCAGTACGTTTAGGTACAGTTATTGAAGTCTGAATTTTGATTAAAGACTGTGTAATTATGAATAATTGAGTAATAGCTTAGTCAAAATTGAGCAGTTCGAATAATTTCTAAGTGTTTTAAGGTATCTGTGGGAACGGTTTAAAGAGGAAATAGTTTTCTAGGTAATTCTTGTTACTTAAAAAGAGATTTAAGGGAGTAGGATTTTAAGGGAGCTCATGTTAAACATACTTTGAATAAGATTTTAAGGTTCTGGAGAGGCTGAGAATTTTTTGTATCTGAGAGCCTGTGTCTTGAAGATTTCTAAAAAAAAAAAAAAAAAAAGGTAACTGGAAGATGTTCTGGTCCTGTATCTCTCATGAATTAAATTAATTTAGGTAAGAGAAACAGAAAATTGCAGTGCTGTTTGTGACTGTGAAAGGGTTTAACTGAAGTGGTGCTGCAAAGGTTCTAAATAAAGTAATTTTATTTTAAACATATGTGAGCGCCTACCTGAGTGCTGAGGTAATTATTTTTGACTAGTAAAAATGTTCTTTCTGGATTCAGTTGGTTTAAAGTAAAGTTGATTCAAGAAGGAGACTTACCCGAGCCGTGTAATAAGCTGAAAAGAAATTTAACTGAGAATTCAAGTTAAAAGTGAAAGTTAAGCACATAAAATATAAATAATATAAAGAGGTACTTATCTGGCAATTAGATAGGTCACACTAAGTTGAGCCATGAGAAAAAAACACACCAAAAACTTAGGTAGTACTGTATTTTAAGGCCTGTTTTACAAGGCCACGCTAGCGGCTGCCGCGCTGCAATAGCCCCGAAGCCCTTTAAATCTCTATGGGCTTTGGGGCCGTTACCACGCAGCAACCGCTAGCGTGGCTTAAAACAGGCCCTTAATGTGAGTAGTTTTTTGCAATTTAGTCTACTGTTTTAATTAGAATAACCAATCGAACTGATGTTTCTTTGGTTTTAATTTACAAACACTTTAATTCTCTGAAAAGCATTTTTAATGAAACAAAAGGCTCCTTTTACTAAGGTGCGCTAGCGTTTTTAGCGCACGCTAACCCCATGCTACGCGGCTAGAACTAACGCCAGCTCAGTGCTGGCATTAGCGTCTAGCGCGCGCTAAAGCCCTAACACAGCTTAGTAAAAGAGGCCCAAAGTTAGTCTGTATTTTTAAAAAAATGTTCTGTGCAATAAATGAATATTTATTAAGGATCTTTTTCTGTATGCTTCTCTGGGTCACAAGTTCACCAAAGCTCCTCACATCCAAATCTTCATATTTTGTCCTTTTATTCAAGAACACCTGCAGTGAATTTGGGAGGATATAAGTAAGCTCTATCTCAAGGGAGACCTAAACTACCATTCACACTGTGATCAACTGTGTATTTCCTGTTGCTGCTGAGACAGAGTGAGACTAAACCCTAGAGGGCGCTGTGAGGGTTTTCAAAGATTTTTAAAGCTGTTCTAATTTGGATTTGTATGTAACTCAGAACTTATAGATTTTAAGATTCGTACTGCTTACCTCTGCTCCCAGTTGACAAAAGGGCCAACTGTCCCTACCAGTGTTCCCTCTAAGGTATAGCATGCACAACCACACATTGTTCTTAATGTGGTCATGCATCATTCCTGAATCTTCTACAGGAGAAGTGTAGGAGTCTATGCCATTAGAAATACTGCTCAGTGAAATCAAATGAAGCTGCAACTTCATTCTTAAGTATGAGTTGTACTTAAGTCAGGCATCTAACTCAGGGAATGCCTGTACTAGCAAGGAGAGAGTATTCTGCTGTGAAAAACTGAAAGAGGCAGAAGGGAGATGTATGGGGAAAGAGAGGCTGGATAATGGGGACAGAGACTTGATGTGCAGATGTAGGGCAGGGATAGAAGGGGCTAGGAAAGGATGAAGGGGATTGAAAAGGGTTGCTGGCAAGGAGTAGGAAGGGAGTATTGCATGGGAGAAAAATGTTGCTGTGAAAGGCTGGAAGGAAGGAATTGTAAGGGAAAAGGGGTTGGGTGATCAAGACAGACTCTGTAGTGGAGCTGTAGAGAGAGGCATAAAGGGGGCTAGGAAGGAGTAAAAGGAATTGAAAGGGGTTATTGGTTGGGAGCTCCAGCCATAGTACATGGGCTCATGTGCACCTGTGAAGCTGAAAGCTATGCCGTCGCTAGTCTCACTACCAGCAGGGCCTCCCAAGGCAGACAGGTTTCAGCGGAAATGTCAAACTAATGATGTACCACCCATCTGGGCAGCAACAGATGGGCAGTATTGGAGGCGGAGGATCACATTTGATGCGATAATGGTGATAACATCAAATTTATATTGTGCAGAAGAAAATCCCAGCAATCTACTTCTGTATTCTGCCACAAAAACTTGATATCATTATCAAGTTGCTAGGACTTGAACACGAGTCAATGGCACCTAACATTGGTTGGAAGAGGGAATGTTGCTCTAAAGAGCTGGAAATATCTGAACTGAATAGAGGCTTAGTGATGGGGATAGCAACTGGGAGTGTAGCTGAGTGGAGTATAAACAGGCTGTGAGAACAAGAGGAACTCAGGGAGCGAACATGAGCTATAATGGGTGAATGGAACTGTGAAGGGACATGATTTGGTAGAGACGACACAAGATGCAGAGGAAAGAGGATCTGAAAGAAATGTGAGTGCATCTTTGTGGGGCTAGGAAAAGAACTGAGACAGAGGTAAGAGGAAAGAGAGGTCATGATAGAGTATAGGAAAGAGCCATGAAGGTGAATGGATGAGAAATAACATGAAGGGGTGACACTAGAAAGTATTGAGAATGAGAGAAAATAGAGAGACAGGCTATGGAGAGTCAAAATCAATGAAAGAAATGAAAAGGAGATTGAAAAATAACTCATAAAAGTTCAAGAAATTGTAGGCAGATAAGAAGCAGAAGGGCAAGAAAATGCAAAGATAGAGGATGTAAGACAAATTAAACACAAAAGTAACATTTTTTGTCTAGCGAGACTGGGTCAAGGGTGGGGAATAACTGTTACCTTGTATTCTTCTCCAGCCTTAAGGTCACCAGGATATACAAGTTATTTTACTGAAGGGACAAGGGGGAACAGAGAGAGTTTTGGCAGTCTATGACGCCATGATCTGAAAAAGTTTTGAAATGGAGAGAACCTAACTGATAAAGAAATAGAAAGGAACATCATGTTCCTTCTTCACAAAAATAAGCAGGCATCCTGCCTGAGTATGGATGGTATAGATAAGCCAGGCTTGGCTGGACTGAGAGGGATATGGCCGCAGGTGGGAGGGAAGAGTTGAAAAGTGGAGTGGGGTAAATTGAGGGGGGATGAGATGAGATTGGGGAGGAAGAGAGACAGATAGGACATTCAGTGCTTCCATAGCTCTTCTTTTATCCACAAGTCCTTCCAATGTGTATACTATCCGCTGTGCTCTACATCTAAATATGGCTTGGCCAGTTGTGCCCATGACCTTTTCCTTTTTACAGGCATGGTAATATGTGCCGAGTTAAGCACCCCCAATCATTTTGAAAAGATGGCTCCTACGACTACAAGTATGTTCAGTTCTGCACAGTAGCTGGAATACAAAGTCATTATAAAAGAGTAAGAGATCAGTCCTGCTTTTGGGGTTTTTTTTTAGGTTAATCTATTTACAGCATGTTTCTCATCCAGAAAAATGCCAAATTAACACAACCAGGCAGGCACTTAATATCTGTTATAGTACTGCAAAATAGGTAAATAAATAAATAAAAATGTCTGCTCAAACTGATTTCAATCTTACAGAATTTTCAGAAGATTCTTCAGATACTATACTGAATCGGTCTACATTACTAATTACGTGCCTTACCATATCAACTCCGTCATGAAAAACAAATTGATAAATTTAAGACTAGCTTAAAGACTTTCCTATTTCAAGATGCTTTCAACTGCTCTTGAATTATTTCTCTCTTACTCAACCAACTGCTTCTATGAAGCAATCCTATCCCTAATGTTTTATCCTCTCCCTCCACTTCCTTTCAAACTCCTTTTTTTTTCTCTCTCTTTCTCTTCCTCTTCCAATTATGTAACTTTATCCCTCCCCTTCCCCTTTATCATCACTTTCAAGTTTGTCCCTTCCATGTCCTTAATGTACACTTTCATTAAACTTTTCTTTTATAAGTATAATCTTTTATCCCTATTTTAACATTTTATTGTAAACCGGCTAGTTGATGGTCGGTTTATTAAAAATTAATAAACTTGAAACTTGACGTGTCTTAATGAGACAGATAAGAGTCTAATTATGAAGACTTATTTTCGAAATAAACAAGTGAAGTTTTGTGGGGATGCAGTACAAATATTTCCTGATGTAGCTAGATCTACCCAGATGAGGAGGAAAGCTTTTCTTGCTTTAAAACCCAGAGTATTGGCTCTTGGAGCCACATTGTACTTAAAGTTCCCATGCAAGTGCCTTGTGCAACTGGGATTCTGTTCAACTGGAAAGTTTCCTGAATATGAATGAACAAAATAAGACCTAGTAACTGTTTTTTTAATTTCTTTATTGATAGTTTGAACTTGACAATGTATACATTTGAAAAATCAAAAAAAAAAAAAAAAAACTATATGAAAATACACTATTAACATCAGAAATATTACAATAAAAATTTTAAATCCCTTCTTAACCTATAAAAGTAATGATATTATATTATACTCATCAATATTATAGAATATTATGAAATTTATACCTCTAAATAAATAATACACCCCCCCCCCCCACCCACCCTGGATGTGCAAAGGAATCTAACATAAAGAAAAAGGAATCACTTTAATTATAATGTGACAAAATTAGTTAATGGACCCCAAATCCCCTTAAAGGATTTAACAAACCCTAAACGCTCTGCCATAATCTTTTCATATTTATATGTTGCACATACAGTTGCCCACCAAAAACTAAAATTAATCCTATCATGATTTTTCCAATTAGATGTGATCATTTGAACCCCTATTCCTGATAAAATCATGAAAAGGCGACTATTATTTCTATCCAAAGTGGGTTTATCATGCAGAATCGTTCCAAAAAATTATTGCTTCATATGTCAAAGGAATAGAGGATTGAAGAATATTATTAATTTGCCCCCAAATCGACTTCCAAAAGCCAAGTATCAATGGACAAAAAAATAAAAGATGATCCAAAGTCCCAATATCAATATGACAATGCCAACATCTATTAGATTTAGAACTATCTACTTTATTCAACCGAACTGGAGTCCAAAAAATTCTATGTAATAAAAACAACCATGTTTGTCTCATAGATGCTGACATTGTACATCTTAATCTCCAAGTCCAGATTCGTGGCCAACGAGAAACAGAAATATGCTGTTTTAACTCGATACTCCAAATATATCTAAGACTATTTTTTGGTTTTTTATTTAAAAATCCAGAAATCAATTTATATCACTGGGCAGCCTGATGTCCTATTAAATCTGTTTGGTAGCA
This sequence comes from Geotrypetes seraphini, assembly GCF_902459505.1. Lineage (NCBI taxonomy): Eukaryota > Metazoa > Chordata > Amphibia > Gymnophiona > Dermophiidae > Geotrypetes > Geotrypetes seraphini. The sequence goes on along the minus strand of NC_047086.1, from coordinate 343,943,950 downwards.
AAGGATTTTCAAGCTAAAATAAGTTTTCAAATTTTTCCATTCAGGGAACCCCATCTGAATAGCCTGCTTCAACTGCAAGCACCTATATTGTTGAGTGTTTGAAATACCAAATGAATGCTGCAGTTGTGAAAACTCAAGCAGATAATTTTTGAGGCGTTATATTATTAGTGCATCTAAATAGAGGAGTATTTCCCTAGTTGTTTAAGGGGAATTCTTGTTTTTCTTGACTTATATTGTTAAATAAAAAGGAAGTTAGCCCTTTCCTTAAAGTGGGCTGGATGGAAATAGTTAATATTTAAGAATGATTTTATTTCCTAATGGCGTTTGACTGTAAACTTCCATTCTTTACTGTTCTGGAAAATGAACTGTAGTAAAAATAAATTAAAAAAAAAAAAAAAATGTCTGCTCAAAATGACATTGTTTCCTCATTAGCAGTTATAAAGATATTCCCTCCATATTGAAAAGTATTTAACTGGCCAGGAATGGCTCCTAACTGTGGATATTCATCAAGAGATATCCCTTATTGTTCCCTTCCTTTCCCCCTAACAAAATTTAAATGATGTACCCTTTTACCGTTCTTCCTCAGGTATCCATTTTTACCCTTTACATTACATTAGTGATTTTTATTCCGCCTGTGCCTTGCGGTTCTAAGCGGATTACAAATTAGTAGTCTGGACATTTCCAGGAGAATTACAAAACAAAGAAGCAAGTATATAACAGGTTACAATGATGAATAACAATACATTCAGGATACAGTAGAGAATTACATAACGTTGAAGGAAGCAGTTTTCTGGTTACAGACGGTGATTTCTTGTTTAGGTTTCTGACTATGTATTAGGGAAATGGTTTGAAGAATTGACTAGGCGTTACTGTGGTGGTGGTATTCACGAGAGAATATGCTAGTGCGAATAAGAATGAGGTTAGAATGATGGGAGGTGTTTTTTGAATAGATGTGTTTTGATTTCTTTTCGGAATACTTTAATGTCTGTTGTTTTGATCAGCAGCTAGATGGTAGGGTCAATTTTCGCTGCCTGTGTTGCTAGAAGGTTGTCGTATAGTTTCTTGCATCGGGTACCATTGAGAGGAGGATAGGCGAATAGGCTCCGAGTTCTCCTTATTCTGGGTGAGAGGTTACGGTATAGGCGGTTGTTTAGGTAACTGGGTGCAGTACAATGGGTTACTTTAAATAGTAGACAGTAGAATTTGAATTGGGTTCTTGCTTTTATCGGTAGCCAGTGAAAGTCTAGGTAGGCATTGGTGATGTGGTCATATTTGCTAAGGGAGTAGATGAGTCTGAGGGCTGTTTTCTGAACGGTCTGTAGTTGTTTTATCATGTAGTTTGGGCATGGTAGGTAGAGGCTGTTGCAGTAGTCTACAATACTTAGTTTTACTTTAGTATGTCCTTTTGATTTCTGATTATGTTATTACCTTTGAAGCATTTGTACAAATGTTTCCATTTTATGTAAACCGCCTAGGTACTTAGGCGGAATATCAAATACAATAAACTTGAACTTGAACTAGGTAGTGTGTTTGTTTCCACCTTTGTTTATGATATGTGCCCATTAGTTACATGACGGCAGATAAAGACCCGAATGGTTCATCCAGTCTGCCCAAACTGATTCAATTTAAATTTTTTCCTTCTTAGCTATTTCTGAGCAAGAATCCAAAGCTCTACCTGGTACTGTGCTTGGGTTCCAACTGCTGAAGTCTCCGTCACAGCTCACTCCAGCCCATCTACACCCTCCCAGGCATTGAAGCCCTCCCCAGTCCATCTTCAACCAAAAGGCCATATACAGACACATACCCTGCAAGTCTGCCCAGTACTGGCCTTAGTTCTTCAATATTTACTATTATTTTCTGATTCTAGATCAAGAGTGTCAAAGTCCCTCCTTGAGAGCCGCATTCCTAGTCGGGTTTTCAGGATTTCCCCAATGAATATGCATGAGATCTATTAGCATACAATGAAAGCAGTGCATGCAAATAGATCTCATGCATATTCATTGGGGAAATCCTGAAAACCCAACTGGATTGCAGCCCTCGAGGAGGGACTTTGACACCCCTGTTCTAGATCCTCTGTGTTCATCCCAGGCTTCTTTGAACTCTGTCACCATTTTCTGGTTTAATTAATTGGTCTTGTTGCAGAGCAGAATAGAATTGAATTGCCGGGGAGATCCCTGCGCCCTCCTTGTTCTTTCTTCTTAGGGGTTATCCATTGCTTTGGTATGAACTGAGGTATTGCCCAGTGATACAAGGAGGCACAGCTGAAAAATGTAGATGATGCTTTCTACAAAGCTTGTGGGCGAAGGGAAGAAACCCACAAGCCTACTGTACCCTTCTACTAGAAAAAAGATTATGGAGGTAAGAACCTAATCTTCCCTTTACAATGTCTCCAATCTACATGGTAAGTGTGGCCATTTATACATGTAGAAGCCACATAAAACCTTTTAAAAATCACCTTGTTATGGTAAAACTTTAGCATGCATTAGAACTTTTTAAAGCATACAGACTGATAGTATACATGCCACAGGATCCAACTTTTCAAAATGATTGGGGTGCTCAAAAGCCCCACCTCAGACCCTGCCCAAGCTCCACCCATAATAATGGTACTAATTGTAATGCTATTTTTCCATTCATTTTTCATATATACACACAATATAATCTTATTAACAATACATAATAGTTAACTACAAAATTAAACTATACTGTATTTTTTTCAACATTCATTCCTACCAGAACACCTGGCCTTTGTCACACATGCAGAACACAGATGACCCCTATGCAAATACACGACCACAAACTATAAGCAGTAATATACACAAATAAAACTCTAAGATGCCAGACTCTACACACAGCACAACACCAGAGAAATAGGAAGAAATGAATTTCTTTATGAACAGTGCAAAATAGACAGCAGATAAAAATTCTCAAAACTGACACATTTCAATCATTAAACTGAAAATAAAATAATTTCCTTACCTTTGTTGTGTGGTGATTTTATTTTTCTAACCATCTTTTCCCAGTCTCTGGCTGCACTTCCTTCTGTTTGTGGTCTTAATTGCATTTTCAGAGCCATCGTATCCATTTGCTGTTTTTCTCTCCTTTTTCACTTTCTGCCCTGCATCCATCTTTGTCATTAACTTTAACATTCAACTTTATTCCATTTTTCTGCTTTCTTCTCAAAATCTATCTAATTTTCCATGTCTTCCCTTCTCATCTATCCATGTATACCATCTCTTCCCTCTTTCTTCTCCCTTATTCCTATGTATCCATAAAAAGCATTTCTTCTCTCTCTCCCCATCCACACCCATCGCTGTGCATCATCTCCTCCACTTCCCTCCATCAATGTTCACCCTCTTCCATCTCTCTCCTCTCACAGTCTGACATCTCTGTCATCCCCCTCCCCTCCCCCCTCATGGTCTAGTATCTTTCTCCTCTCCTTCCCCCAGCCTGGCATCTCTCTCCTCTCCCTTCACAAGGTCTAGCATCTCTTCTCCTTCCCTCCTTCTTCCTGCGGTTCATCTTTCTCCTTCCCTTTCCCCTTCCCCTTCCCATGGTCTGGTATCTCTCTCCTCTCCTTCCCACAGCCTGGCATCTCTCTCTCTTTCCCATGATCCAACATCTTTCTCCTTCCCTTTCCCCCTTCCTGTAGTCTGGTATCTCTCTCCCACACTTTCTTGAATTCAGACCCAGTTTCTGTCTCTTCTGGGAGACAGTGCCATGCATCTACCAGTTTCGGTAAAAACATATTTCCTTAGATTATTCCTGAGCCTATAGCCTCTTAACTTCATCCTATGCCCTCTCATTTTAGAGCTTCCTTTCAAATGAAAGAGACTTGCTGCACACCACTGGTGACATCCCTTTCCTCAGAGCTATCTCCGTTGACCACTACCCTTTGTCGTCTTCCACTCAACCAGTTCCTGACCCAGCTCGTCACTTTGGGAACCATCCCAAGGGCACTCAGTTTATTTATTAGACATTTGTGTGGAACTCTGTCAAAGGCTTTGCTAAAATCTAAATACACTGCATCTAGCACACTCCCTCTATCCAATTCTCTGGTCACTCAGTCAAAGAAATTGATCAGATTTGTCTGACAAGACCTTCCTCTAGTGAATCCATGTTGCCTCTAGTCCTGTAATTCACTGGATTCCAGAAACTTCACCATTCTCTGTTTTAAAAGCATTTCCATTAATTTGCTTACCACAGAAGTCAGACTTAACTGTCCTGTAATTCCCTACTTCTTCCATACTTCCACTTATGTGTAGAGGGACCACATCTGCCCTTCTCCAGTCCTCTGGTACCACTCCCGATTCTAGAGAAGCATTGAAAAGGTCAGTCAGTGGAGCTACAGGAACTTCCCTAAGTTCCTTCAGCACCCTCAGATGTACACCATCCAGCACCATCGTTTTATCTACCTTTAATTTAGCTAGCTCCTCATGAGCGCAACCATCTGAAAATCGATCAGGGTCTACCACTCCTCCATACCTATTCACGTTTATCTTCTGCAGTCCCGCTCCTAGCGCTTCAACCGTGAACACAGAACAGAAATATTTGTTAAGCAATTCAGCTTCTACATATTTCTCCTCTTCACACCTTTGAGTCTCACAAATGCCACTTTTGCTCTTCTTTCTATCACTAATATATCTAAAAAATATCTTGTCTCCCTGTTTTATTGTGTCAGCTATTTTTTCTTCCATTTGCATCTTTGCTTTCCTGACTACAAGACCAGCCTCTCTTAACTTTTCCAGATATTTTTGCCTGTCTTCCTCTCCCTGCGATCTTTTGTAGTTTATGAATGCTAGCCTTTTATTCCTTACCTTCTCAGCTACTACTTTTGAGAATCAAAGCAGCCTTCTTTTCCTCTTACTTACTTGCCTCACAAAAAGGTTTGTTGCCCTACCAATAAAGTAGTATTAGTAGCAAAATTTTTTTTTTTTCATTTTGGAACAGTATCGGTGGTGTAGTAAGGGTGAGTGGCGCCCGAGGCGGTGGTGCCCCTCCCATGCCGCGTGACCCCCTCCCCTTTCCCCGTACCTTTTTAACTTCTCCAGTGTGAGCAGTATGCCCACATCGGTGTCAGCTCGCACTTTGACGTCACTTCCTAGGTGTGGGTCCCAATGCGGGCAGGAACCTCGCGCTGGGGAAGTAAAAAAGGTACGGGGGCAGGCAAGGAGAGAAGTAGGGGGCGGTGAAGAGGAGGGATGCCGTGCCTTTAGGAAGACTGCGCCCGGGGCGGACTGCACCCCCCCCTTACTACGCCACTGAGTTGTATAAAGCCCTGGCCAGTTACGAGCAGTTTTTTAAAAATCTGTGCATGGCTCTGAGTTGGTGTAAAACCTGACAGGGAGTTTTTTTTCCCCCCACTGTATGTGGATTCCCTTATGTAGATTTTTGGCAGGGGTGTTCGACCTTGGCCTTTGCCAGGTGGAGTTTTCAGGATTTCCCCAATGAATGTGCATGAGATCTATTTGCATACAGTGGAGGCAGTACATGCAAAAAGATGTCTTGCATATTCAACGGGGAAATCCTGAAAACACAACTGGATTTTGGCTCTCAAGGACCAAAGTTGGACACCCCTGCTTTGGCCTGCCCAAGCCACACTCAAACCATGCCCCCTTGAAATCGACTGTGTGCTGTGAATCTCCATATGGAACAAAGAAGCTTTCTAGACTCAACGTTTACACTTGAGTGCAATTAACACATATAAGTAGTACTATTTACACATGGAAATGTTTAAAAAATTATCTCCTTAGTGTGGTTCAGCAGCCCTTGCTTTGATTCTTAGCTTATGATCCTGCTCCTTAGGATACTATAAATTCATGTTATATTCTTTTTTTTTTTTTTAAGGATCCATCCCGAGTGGTTAGTCCAGTCATTGATATAATCAGCTTGGACACATTTGCTTATGTTGCAGCTTCATCTGACTTGAGAGGAGGTGAGTGTACTGCAGTGCCGTCAATAACACGTCAGCATTCGGAAGCCCTTAAAAATGAGATTTACTGAAAACAAAAATGATGAGATGCCTTAAGGCAATTATACAACTGCACCAGTTAGTGCTGCTTATGAAGCCAAATACACTATACATTATTCTATCAGGTAGTGCATAAGTGCTGCAGGGCCTAAGTGCAAGAGGGCATGGCCATTTGTAAACCCTTTTCTGAACACAAGATTACTACCTGTGGAAAAGCATTGTTTCTCTTTCCTAAGGCCCGTACTGCTGTCTTAACTGGTGCCTTAGAACTCTGTTGCAGAAAATTATACTGGCCTATTTTTGGTAGGATTTGCTATTTTGTGCTTGTTTAGTAATAAGTTATTAGATTCTGGTTTTAAGTGCTAATGGAAAGGTTATTTCATGGGTGGATTATCAGAGGTCATATTTTCCTATCATAAAGGAGCCCTGATGTAGCTGAGAGCAAAAAGAAGAATAGCATGACTTTAGGACTTTGTGAAATCTTAAACCAAAAGTAGCCTTGTGGTGTTCTGTGTGCTAAGCTAATGGAAAGCACTTACTGTCAACAATGAATCCATCCATGTCCATCCCATGTTGGAATTCAGAAGCCTACTGTGAGGATTTGGCTGAAATTTGGCCGCAAGATCAACACTCAAAGATGTTAGGGAGTGGTGATTTTATTTGAAATCAGTGCAGAGTTGCAATCGTTTCTCCACTTTTACTAGTTACCCCGTGTGCCAGTGGCGTAGCGAGGGTGAGAGGTGCCTGGGATGATGGCGCCCCTCCCCCACTGCCCCATGCTCTATCCCCGATTCCCCATGCCGCATGCGCGCCCCCTTCCCTTCCCCATACCTCTAGTTGTTCACTGCCGCGGGCAACAAGAACTTCGATATGCGCCTCGCAACCCCGTCGTCTCTCCCTCTGTGGTCACTTCCTATGCAGAGCACCCGGAAGTGACAACAGCGGGAGAGATGATGCGGTCATGAGGAGCACGGTGAAGTTGTTGCTCACGGCGGTGAACAACTAGAGGTACGGGGAAATGGAAGGGAGAGCGCACGCGTGGCAAGGGGAGGAGTGGTAAGAGGCATGGGGGCAGAGAGGAGGAGGGTTGCCAGCGCCCCCACCAATACGGCACCTGGGGGTGGACTGCCCCCCGCCCCCCCTTACTGTGCTACTGTCTTGTCTGTCCTTCACTCACTGAGAGAAAAGGAATCGTGCCTTTGTGTAGATTCACTTTCCTGAGTGGTTTTGCAAGACACTCCAGAGCTTTTGTTGACCAGGCTGGAGATGAGCAAGTTCAGTCCTCTACAGCCCCATGTGGGGCTCAGTTTCAGCATGCTATCTGATGAACATTCATCAGATATACAGTTTCCCCCAGATTCTATATATGGTGCCTAAATTAAGATGTGCAAAATTGTGCACTATTCTGAGATCCATGTGTAAATTGGCTAATGAGCCAATTATTTAGTAAAATAATTGAGTGCTAGCGATCATTGGCAATAATTTTAATTTATACATGCTTCTTATTAAGCTCTAGTCTATAAAGATTTGCACGCAAATTTTTTTGTGTGCAACTGAAAAGGGGGTTGTGAGGGACATTCACTAAAAATACATGCAGAATTATAGAATTTGGTGGATCCATGTGGTGAAATCATTTAGCTTAGTGGAGTTTAAAAAAGGCTTGGATACTTTCTTGAAAGAGAAGTCCGTAGGCCATTATTGAGATGATGGGGGAAATCTACTGCTTAATCCTAGGATAAGCAGCATAAAATCTGTTTTACTACTTGGGATCTAGCTAGGTACTTGGGACCTGGGTTGACCACTGTTGGAAACAGGATACACTTCTCCCTCCGGATTCCCGGGGGATAGGGGCAGAGCCGGACCGCGAATGTCGAAAAACCGCGAATATCCGGCTCTGACCCACCCCTGCCTCCCTCCCGCCTTCCCGGCCTTACCTGGTGGTCTAGCGGGCTTTCGGGGCAGGAGCGATCTTCCTACGCTCCTGCCCCGTGCAGATCACCATTAGGAAATGGATGCTGTGAATTCCCATAGACTCTCGAGACTATGACGGGAACTCCCTACAGCTATTTCCTAATGGCGATCTGCACGGGGCAGGAGCGTAGGAAGATTGCTCCTGCCCCGAAAGCCCGCTAGGCCACCAGGTAAGGCTGGGATGCCGGAGGGAAGACTTAACGATGTTGTTTTTTTTCTTTTTTCCCCCTCCCCCAAAAATTGTGAATATGTGAAATCGTGATTACCAAAACCGCGAATGGGGAGGGGGAAGTGTACTGAGCTTGATGGACCTTCGGTTTGTCCCGGTATGGCAATTCTTATGTTCTTAACTTATGTGCCAGAATTTACACCTGCTTTTAGCTAGTATAAATCATCCCACCCAAAGATTGGTCTGACGTTATGCAGTATTCTATAAACAGCATGCAACTCAAAGCACCCTCTATAGAATAGTGCTCTGCTTGGGTTTTTTTCAATGCACAAATTGGGGCACCGTGTTTTGAATCTAGTCCTCTATGTAAACATTGACCAAGAACATTGCTATCCTGAAAACCAGACCTCTATGTGACTTTGAAGAGCTAAGGTTTGACTCTCCGGGACTCAGTCAAGGCCTTCACTCAAATGGATAGTAGAAGAAATTTATATTTTGTTGTTTCCCCTCAGGGTTTGACTGGAGCCTGCATTTCAAGTGGGAACAGCTTTCTCTTGAGCAGAAAGTCAAGCGACTTGATCCTACAGAACCCATTAAGTAAGTTGAAAAACTACCAGTAAACCAGTTGAAGCAAAACTCAATTCAAAAAAGTTCTCAAGCATATTGGAAATACGTTGAAAGCAGATAGGACCCCATTTACTGGAGCTGTGGGATAAATCCATGGGAAAAAATACAGTGATTTTGATGCGTTTCAGTGAGTAACCCCTACCCCAGTGTGTGGTGTAGTGGTTAGATCTAAAGCCTCAGTACCCTGAAGTTGTGGGTTCAAATCCTATGCTGCTCCTTGCAACCCTGGATAAATCACTTAATCCCCCCATTGCCCCAGGTACACTAGATAAAGAGTATGAGCCCACTGGGACAGATAGGGAAAATGCTTAAGAAGATGAATTTAAACCACTTAGGCTATAAGTGGTATATAAATACTAAAAATAAATAAATAATATTTCTGTTGGAAGAAGATATTTTATAAGAAACCAAGATTGCCTAGGGGGAAAAAACCCTCAGAATGGAAAAGAAGCCTCATAAGAACATTTCACAAATTGCTTTCTGATTTTAAGAGATGAAAGTAAAACAGACCAAAAGCTCTTTTCCTGGATAAGTAATGGCTTAGCAAACAGGTGTCAAAGTCAGTCCTCGAGGGCCGCAATCCAGTTGGGTTTTCAGGATTTCCCCAATGAATATGCATGAGATCTATTAGCATACCATGAAAGCAATGCATGCAAATATATCTCATGCCTATTCATTGGGGAAATCTTGAAAACCGGATTGGATTGCGGCCCTCGAGAACTGACTTTGACACCCCTGACTAGCAGAACCAAAGAACCAACCTCTGTTATCCAAAACACAGGGGACAATAGAGTATCTTCAATTTAGAGCCATAGCTTTACTACAAAAGTATCACACCAAAAGAACCACAGCATGCTCAAATCACTGAGCATGCAAATTACTGCCATGTTAAAATCATGGTAGCAGTCTGCTGCTCGTTGCAAAGTGTTATATATCCTGAGAGTGCCAGAGGCACTGACACAAAGGGTGACATTTGAAAAAGAAACTAGTGCCAAGCTGCTAGCATCTGCACTAGCCACTCTCTCTCCCCCCTCCCTGCCTCCCCTTTCCCTAACTAGAAGAAACAAACTGTGGTATCTAGTGGTACTTTTTGAAAATGCTTCCATAGCTTTTCAGTGATTTTGGTTACTCTGGCATGTTAGTTGGACCGAGTTTTGTTTTATCCCAGACCTGTTATCCGTGAACATATACGCCACAGTGACCCCTGATACAGTCGTTCCTCAGACGCTGAAACACAGTGCTGTGTCGGGTCCACAGCTTCTGCTTGTGGCCTTTTATGAAATAAACAAGTTGGTTTTACATAAGTGTTCTTCAGTGAAGTGCTCATTGTCCGTTCCCACTTCCTTTTGTACTATCTAGTGGTACCTACCATCCACCCACCTGATCCTTCTTCCGGGTACTTCTGACTCCTCCTCCGACTCCCCCCCCTCCCGCCTAAAAAAAAAAAAAAAAAAAAGATTCCTACTAATTAACTACAGTCTGTTCTTATTATTCACGGCAGTTTGTTCCTGAAAATGTTTGCGAAATACAAAATCGTGAATAATGCAATGCCGACTCTATGGGAAAATAGAGGTTAGGTGCCTCAAAACCGTGGAAAGTGAACAATGGATTCTTTTGGGAAAATAAGGTTAGGTTCAAGTTCCTGCATGGGGCAGCACTTGGAGTATCTGTAGATGCTTGTAATTCACTCTCTGGATGCTTGGGGGGCCATGTCTGGAAGCAAACACCAGACTGCAAGGTGAAAATGAGAGCAAAGAAAGCTGCTTTTTTAACAGCTGGTCTGTAAATACGCAAACATAGTTGTGGGAATAATGGTCTCAACTGATGCAACCACAGAAACATAAAATCACACGTCGGGAATGCGCAAATAACAAAAACGGACTGAACTAATAAACAAGAATATAAACGCCACATTACCATTCATTTTAATGCAACATGCAGTTGGGGTTTCCATGCGTATTAACACCTGCGATGAAATCCTTCCTGCAATGCTATTCCACAGAGTGTTGAACCAGTAGAAACTGTGTGAGAAATTTTCTGCATCGTCCCCAGAATGGCTTAATACTTATAGAGTCATGAAGTATGTCACTTTGGTCCCCAGTCAAGCCTAAATAAAGTTACTGTGCAGACTTTGGATCTACATATGTAATTAGCAACGTTCTAAGCGGCCCTTTTACTAAAGCTTAATGTGCACTAATCCCCAGATTCTGTAAATGGTGCTAAAAACTGTGCATGCAAACTTGGGCACATGTCCAATTTGTGCGAGCAATTTAATTGAAGAATGATTCAATTAGCACCGATAATTGGGTTCCAACAATCAATTATCGGTTCTATTTGGAATCAATTAAAAGTTACACCCACATGTTTACGCATCTGAATCCTCATGTAAGTTTTACATGGCTCCAAAAATGGAATGTGGCCATGGGACAGTCATGAATGTATTGGGGATGTCAATGGCATAGCAAGAGTAGGAGGTGCCTGGGGGGGCTAAGGGTGGCGCCCTCCTCTACGCCCCTGCTCCTTCCGCGCCAAACCCCTCACACGCCTTCCGCACCCTCATGCCACACTCGTGCCCTTCCTTTCCACCCCTGTACCTCTTTAAATCTTCTCCAGCGTAAGCAGCTTCTCCATCTAATGTCGTCACTTCCTGGACCCGTAACCCGGAAGTGATTTCAGAGAGAGAGCCAGGTTGGCGTGAGCAGCAGGCTAGAGTAGTTGCTCGCACTGATGAAGATTTTAAAGAGGTATGGTGGGCAGGGAAAGGCGGGTGTCAGCGTGACATGGGGGGGGGGACAGAGAGAGCACCCGGGGCAGTCTGCCCCTCCCCTTACTACACCACTAGGGGCATTTCTGCAATGTATGCATGCTGTTATAGAATAAGAGGGAGGATTTATACCAGGGTTTAGTTGGTATAAATGGTTGTACCTGAGGTTAGGCATGGATCCCTGTGCCAAGCACTATTCTATAAGCAGCACCTAACTTTGAGCGCTGTTTATGGAATAGCACTTAGCATGCTTTTTATTGTGTTGATTTTTCGGCATCATTTCTAGAATTCAGTCCTAAATGCTAAGAAGCCCATAGGTATAAAATAAGCTTCTCATCATATAAGGCTCCTTTTATTAAGCTGTGTTAGGGCTTTAATGCGTGGAATAGCGTGCGCTACATTGCTGCGCGTGCTAGACCTTAACGCCAGCATTGAGCTGGTGTTAGTTCTAGAATGCGTAGCGCGTGGTAATTTCCTGCGTGTGCTAAAAACGCTAGCGCACCTTAGTAAAAGGAGCCCAGCGTGTGCTAATTTCGTTAGCGTCTGCTAAGCTTTAGTAAAATGGCCGTTAAAATGGCTAGTTACATGTGTTCCCCAAAGAGATAGGAAAAACACAATTAATGCTGCCGAGTAAATGTGCTCAAAGCAAAAACAAAAATAACACAGCATAAATATTTACTGTATATGCTGAGTGTTATTTTGGTTTTCGTAACATGTGTTGGTCATTTACATGTGAAAATGTGCAAGCCTTCTAAAATGTTCTCCTTAGGTACCCAAATTACAAGCTAAAAATCGGTACTAGGTGTCTATGTTTTTGCTCCTGTTCTAGTTTTGTACCCTCGGGACTGCTTACATTTTAGGAACCTAACCCCCTCTTCTACGAAACCGCACTAGCAGTTTTTAGCACAGAGAGCTGCGCTGAATGTCTTGCTCTGCTTCCAAAGCTCATTGAGTTCCTATGAGCGTTGGGAGCAGCGCGGCTCCCCATGCTAGAAACTGCTAGCGTGGTTTCGTAGAAGAGGGGGTAAATGTAAGTAGTGCCTGGGGTTTGCAAGTATTGGGTCACTATGATCTGTTCTCTTGTGGCGTATGCAGTTTTCTGCATGCCAGCAAGTCGGCTGTGCCCTCCACACTTGTCTGATCACTCAAAACTAATTCTTAAAACTATTGTTCATTGACTGATGTTTCCCAGCTTAGGTGAAAGGATAAAACATGTAATGAAACAAAATCTTCTTGAATGTGAATTAATCTTTTTATAGCTTATTTTTTAATTCCTTTAGTCCCTGGGGATCAGTATTGTATAATAGGTTCTTTTCACATGGTAGACAAGTGATCAAATATGTTAGAAAAATTACAAACCAAATCCCAAAGTGATAAAAATATTTTAGATATATGCATGCATATAAGACTATTTAACAGGCTGTCTCAAGGGGATATTACCTTCTTTTCAAACTGAATTTAAATATGTTGGAACTTTCCATGTTTGAGGTAATCACCTTCAAGGTCTGGTTTCAGGGTTCTCATTGTCGGCAGGGAGAGTGGAATATAGAATTAAATAATTTTGCAATCATGGTGAAGGTGGCTCATAATGCAGACCAGGCAATTAATGGAAAATGAAACATGATTGGGCCCCACTACAGAGCTAGAAGTACGCTTAAATTGCCTATTCTCCAACTTCCAGGCTTCTCTGTTGAAGCCTGATTGCTCTGTAGGTTGGACCATCTATCTCAGTGGTCTCAAACTCAAATCCTTTGCAGGGACACATTTTGGATTTGTCGGTACTTGGAGAGTCTCAGAAAAAATAGTTAATGTCTTATTAAAGAAATGACAATTTTGCATGAGGTAAAACTCTTTATAGTTTATAAATCTTTCCTTTTGGCTAAGTCTTTAAAAATAATATTGCAATTTATAGCTAAAGAGACATATGATGATCAAGAAACTCTTTTATTTGACTTTTCTAATTATGATAAACATAGCGAGGGCCTCAAAATAGGACCTGGGGGGCCGCATTTGGCCCCCGGGCCGCGAGTTTGAGACCACTGATCTATCTGTTCTTCAACACGTGGAGGCAGCTGTTTACACTTACCATATAACAAAAAGGAAACCAAACATGCATAGGGAGATTTCTGACTGGAGTGGGTCCTAGCAGTCACTCTTTTCTTGGAAATGTTATGAAAAAGCTCTTGGTGAACTTACTAGACTGCCTGACTTGTTGCACATCACATGTAAGGTTCTGTTTGCTCGACTGTAATTGAATTAGTAGCAGCTCTTACCACAATATCTATCCGTATCTAGGGTTACCAGCCGGCCGTATTTCCCCGGTCATGCCATCCTTTTTGAGGACATGTCAGGGGATCCAGATGGCTTTTCAAAACCCAGCACTTTTGTCCAGGTTTTGAAAAGCTTCCCCTCAAAATTGCGTCGGGAAGGGGCATCCGCGGACACAGCAGATGACATCATTGCATTGTGTCCGCGCATGCGCGGATGCTGTCTGGGGGAAGAACGGGGCGGGCCTGGGGCCATGGCAATAGGTCTGGATTTTCCTTCGGCAAAATCTGGTAACCCTATCCTTATCTAGTTTTAAAATTATCATGGTAGAAATTTGTTCCCCTCTCAGTGGTTAAGGGCTTCGTTTTCAAAAGGTATGGCCGTCTCAAAATGCCCCAAAAAGTCCAGCTGCCAAAATTGGCCAAATTGTGGTTTTGGAATGGCAGAATTTGGACATCCTGCACTGCAGTTCATCCAGATAGCAAGGGGCTACGTTATGCCCATGTTCTGGATAGGACTACGAATGGCCCAAAATTAGGATGTCCAACAGCAATAAATGAATGGGAAGAAACTTCCAAATCTAAAAGGAAGGATTTTCTATTTAGACCTCTTTCATTCATGTCCAAGGTATGTAAAGGTCCTCCGGAAGGATTAAGGCATAACTCCTCATGAATCCCTGTCCCCCTCTCTTTACCCTGAAAGTGAAACTGGAAAGGATTACCAGGCTTAATGACAGCCTAAGGCACTGACACATGGAGCCAGTGATAAGGGCACCAAAATCCCAAAGTCCCAGAGGGATAAATGCCAGTCTGAGATTTTGGTACCCCTTTGGTCCAGCAGTATGGAGGAGGGAGGTCAACTGAGAAAAAGGGGGAGATACTGGATTACAGGTGGGGAGAGGATTAGGGGCTAAGGGCAGGATGCACAACACTGAAAACATGGTAAAAAAAAATACCCTGTTGGGAGCAATTTTCTTTTACAAGGCTATGCACACACACATTGCATGTACATCATATGTATGCTATTTGTGCAGAGTAGCCCATAAAAGAGGGAAGGAACTTTGCCTGGCGCCTGCTCAGAAGAGCAATCACTAGGTATAGGGTTACCAGATTTTCAGTTTGGAAAATCCAGACCCTTAGACTCGCCCCCGGGCCCACCCAGATCCACCTATCCCCGACCCCCAATCCTGCTGGGCATAGGAAAGGAGAATGGCAGCTAGCTGGGTTTTTTTTAAAATGAGGGGGTGCAACTGTTGTGCGTTATTTGTGTGAGTGCACAACACCAGAGCTGCTGAAAAAATTGTAAATGAGGGGGTGTTCCCTTTCAAGCATCACAAGGAAAGCTTATTAGAATACTAATGAGCTCATTGTAATGCATTTGTATAGGGTTCTCAGAGAACCCTTTTGAACATTAGGAGAGCTTCGGCACGGAAACTTTTTGAGCATCAGGGCCTGAGTGGTGACACAGATGATAGATAGTGGGGGGGGGGAGGGGCACCAATGAAAAAGGTGGGTTATGGCACTGCAGTTTCTTGAGTCAGCCCTGGCTTCAGTTATTATGGGCACTCTGAACAAAGCAGAAAGCAGGTCTGAGGAATAGCCTAGTGGTTGATTGAGTGGATTGTAAACTTTTTTTTTGGCCTTTAAATTGTGAGCCCTACAGAAACAGACATATAACTACTGTACCTACCGGTAAATATTTTTGACATCTACAAGTCTGAAGCCCATTGAAGAATTTCCCTAGTTTTGGAGGGGGATATGAACCTGGGTGCCTTGGTTTAGAGTCCACTGCACAGACCACTAGGCTGCCCCTCTGCTCTGCAAAGATGTCTGTGTGTCCATTTCTGTAAAAATGCTGTCAGACAAACATCCTTATCCCTGGATTTTGGACGTTCATAATTTGAATGTTTCTCCTTGTAAAATGACCGTTCATTTTGGACGTTGTCATATATTTTCAAACAGAAAACCCCCAGCGTCTTTTTTGTTCAAAAATGACTGTGAGATAGACCTTTTACATTCAATGTTCCCTCTAAGCTGAGCGCATGAGTGATCGCTCACTATTTTCAGTGGCGTCGCTCATACTTTTTCTCGTGTTGCTCAATCGAGCGCGGGCGGAGGTGAGAGGAAGCGGCGGCGGCGGTCTGCCCTGCTCGCGCAGGACCGGCGAGATCAACATCAACAATTTCCTGCCGGTCTGCGCAGGACCGGCAAGATCGACGAGCTGTAGTTCACGCAGTCCGACAGTGTGCTCTCTCCCCTCCCAGCGGCTCTCCTTACTTACAAGCGCAGCGATTCAGGAAGGAAGCCTTGGGGCTTTTGCTGAGTCGCGGCCGTCTCTGATGATGCAACTTCCGCTTTCCTCAGAGGCGGTGCGACCCAACAAAGGACCCAAGGCTGCCTTCCTGAATCGCTGGGCTGGCAAGTAAGGAGAGTTGCTGGGAGGGGAAAAAGTCACTGTTAGAGGTTGGGAAGCTGCTGGTCATGGTGAGAAAAAAAGGGACAGCTGCTACTGGGCCTGGAGAAGGATAAGGAGAGATGCTGCTGGGAGGGGAGGAGGGAAAGGAGTCTGGGAAGCTGCTAGGCAAGGGGAAAAAGGGACAGCTGCTACTGGACCTGGAGAGGGATAAGGAGAGATGCTGCTGGGAGGGGAGGAGGGAAAGGGAAGGGAAGAGAGTTACTGCTGGACAGGAGGAAGAGGGAAGGGAGAAGAAAAAAGGAAGGAAACAGCTGGCAGGGAGATTAGAGGAGGGGAAGGGGAGAGACAGGAATGAGATGGGAAGGGGGGGGGTCAGCAGAGAAATTGAGAGGGACAAAGATGTTAGATCTTCTGTAGGAGAGATAAAAATGAAGAGAGCAGTGAATCTGGAATGAATCATGTAAAAACAAGAGAGGGGCATAGGCTGGATGGAAAGGGGAGAGGGGCATGGAAAGAAGACAAATACCATATGGAAGGGGGAGAGGTCAGAAGTAGAAGGAAGGGGCAGATGCTGGATTGAAGAGACAGAGAAGGCAGACGCTGGAAGGAAGAGAGTGAAAAGAAGATGAAAGCAGAAACCAGAGACAACAAAAGGTAGAAACAAATAATTTTATTTCTATTTTGTGATTTGAATATATCAGATTTGAAATATATATCCTGCTAGAGCTGGTGTTAGACATAATTGGGGACTGCAAAGTCCAGGTAGTGGCTTAGGGCTCTCTCTGACCAGGGGGGCAGTTGCCCTAGTTGTACTCCCCTAACCCTATTCCTGCTATGTGTGACTGTGGTATTCTGTTAGCATGATATTTCTGTGTAGCATTCTATAATAATTTGGCTTATTCAGTTTTCTTGATAGTAGAGGAGATATATGTGAAGGGGAGGGGAGACAAGGGTTTTGTTGATTCTTGCTCTGTATTATTTGTATTTATAAAATGACAATTGTACAGAATATTGTTTCTTTTTATACTTTAATAAAATACATTCAGTATAAAATCATAACTGAGGCTTGTGCAGATGGGATCAGATGGTTTGCAAGGACCGAGCTCGCGGAGAAGGGGCCAGAACGGGTTTTTGGAAAACTGAAAAGAATCGAAGAGAATATTTGTGAAGATTGAAGAACTGGTGATATTACGTAATTAAAAAAACTTTAAGTAAATTGTTTTTCTTCTAAGTTTTGAGTATTTAACCCTCCCATAATCTCACGGGCACTCGTCCTCCGTGCCTGCTCATAAATTTTTGGAGTATGTAACTTGTTGCTCATGCATATTTTTTTTTGCACACATCTCATCAATCCTTAGAGAGAACATTGATTATGAGCAGGATGTCCCAATTCTGAAATGGATGTCCCTTTGAAAATGCCTCTCCACAACTCTGTGCATATTTGTTTCTGTCTGAAGTAGTCTGTACCAAATGCATATAACGTACAAACTCTAGATATAAGTGTTTTAACACAGCAAAAATAAACTTACTGTGACTTGAGACAGTAAAACTTCCACTGATAAATTATTTTCAGCAATTCCTCTCATCAGTACTGCGTTCTAACAATGGAGAAAGCCAAAGGTACTTCTCTTTAGATTAGTTGCACTTTTATAAGGTCATTTGCTAATGGTTAGAGTGTGTTATCAGCTGCAGGGTTCATTTTATTCCTAGTTGTTAATTGCATCAGTACATCACCAAAACAGGACATTCGGTTGCCTCTGTGATGATACGTGAGCCATGCTCACCAGCCTCCCGCTGCCATTTGCACTTGTTTAAACTCTGTGCAGTTCTGATTTTAAGAAATGCTCATTGGCAAGGCATAACCATGAAGAAGAAGATAATAAAATGAGTAGGCAGAGTAAATCACTGGTCCTATGACATAAAAATAGTGAAAGCGCTGTGGTATGTGGTAGACGGGCAATGGGCTAATTGGATTTCATATGAAAATAATTCAAGGCACACTTGTCTTTCAACATGACTATTCCCAGAAGATCTAGGAAAGAATATGCTGAATTTCAGAATAACAAGTCAAATCTCTATTCAGAAAGAGCGGGGGGGGAGGGGGAGGGGAGGTGGGGGGGGTGTATATCTTTTGTTTTGGTATTATTCCTGATGGTAATGATGGATGGGGGAGGGAATTTTTATCTTTTGTATAGATACTGATTGATTATAAGAGCTTGGTTGATTATCATTATTTGTATATAAATTGTATTGCACTTTTTGTTGGCATTAAAAACTAAATAAAGTAAAAAAAAAAAAAAATTCAGGAAGAGTATTTTACAAGTATTTGGAGGTCAAAGGTTCTATAATGCTGCGAGTTTTCTGTTAATGGTTAGCGTTTTCCTTTTCCTGATCCATAGAACTCCTGTTATTGCCGGGGGCCTCTTTGTGATTGATAAATCCTGGTTCACTCATCTGGGGAAGTATGACACAGCTATGGATATCTGGGGAGGAGAGAATTTTGGTAAGTTAACACTTCAATAAAAGGTATCAGAGAAGTAAAAAGACAACTTAAAAAGTAAATCGATTTATTACATAACATACCTCTTCCTTTACTAACGCGTAGTGCGGGTTTTAGTGCTCACAGCAGCGGTAACTGCTCCAGTGCTCATAGAATTCCTATGAGCGTCAGAGCAGTTTCCGCTGCTGCTGGCGCTACGCGTTAGTAAAGGAGGGAGATAGTAACATAGTAAATGCCGACAGATAAAGACCCAAATGGTCCATCCAGTCTGCCCAACTGTATAGTCTCTATAAATTAATTATTTAATTTAAATTGTCCTTTTTCTTAGATATTTCTGGGCTGATATACAGTAGAGAACTGTAAAAAAAAGTGAAGATTGGGACAAAAGAATTGTAGCCAAGTTTTTTCTGTGAAATAAACATATACAGGTTTAATCAGGGGTGTCAAATTAATTTCAATATTGGTCCTCAATGATTTTTTAAAAAGCCACCTTGGGTGTATTTGCATCCTAGAAAATCAGTTTTAAAAATCCTGTTCAGAACTTTTGTGTTGAAGAGCTTCCTCTAACCCAGGAGCAGGCAATTCCGGTCCTCAAGAGCTGGAGCCAGGTCAGGTTTTCAGGATATCCACAATAAATATGCATGCGATAGATTTGCATCTCAAGGAGGCAGTGCATGTAAATCCATCTTATACATATTCATTGTGAATATCCTGAAAACCTGACCTGGCTCTGACTCACAAGGACCGGAATTGCCTACCCCTGCTCTAACCATTTAATAGACAAAAATATACAAAAAAAAGTGGAGAAAAAAAACCGTCTGTGAAAATTTACAATCAGCCTTATAATAGTCTTCCATTCTGGGCCAGTAATGTTTCAATCACAAGTCAAAAACCAAAACTCCACTCTTCTTCAAATTTTAGTCAATTGCTGTAAGGTTCATTATATTTGTTCTTAGTATCTTAAGGCTTCTATTGCAAAGGTATGGTAGCGATTCCCCCATGGCAAATGCACCGAAGCCGCAGGAGAATTGCTACTGTGGCTTTGTAAAAAGGGCTCTTATAGAGAACTTCTAGTGCAATTTTTTTAGTGGTCCTGAAACAATAGGGTTCTAATCTGCATCTCAACTTGCAAGTTGCTTGCAGAAAATTGTAAATCAGGTTTTCGTCTCCACCTCCTTCCCAGGGAGCTGCTCCTGCCCCCTCAGTTTCTTTTCTGATTGAAAGTTGCTCAGAAGTGTTTTTGATTTGCTCTGTGGTTTTATTATTTATGGTCATTTTTTTTTTCTCAGTGTTCGTTTGGAAGATCGGTGCTCAAAGGTTCCCACTTGTTGGGACCTCTGCCTTGGAGAATAAGCAGACCCACTCGGCGGAGGTCTGCTGCTAGCAGGATCAGCCCTTGGGGATACCTGGCTAGCCTGCCTGCTTTTATATTTTTTAAGCTCAGGGGCTGTCCCTTGCATAGCTGCTCACATCCCTGATTTACTCAGATGCTTGAGCACAGGCTATTTGGCTCCTTCCTGACTCAGTCAGGACTAACAGTGGGCTGGCTGCATGGTCCTCTCTCCTATCATGGAGCGGTCTTTCGGGGATTGAGGCTCAGTCCGACCTCTGTCCAACTGGCAGCCAGAAGACCAGATTTGTCCAGCAAATCTGTGGGGCAGATTACTTCTCCATTGATTCTAGCTGAAATCCTATACTGAAGAAAAAATGGGATACGCATGTGGGATCTCTAGCTGGGTGAAGTTATGAGGGTGAGTCATTAGGGTGGGCAGACTTGATGGGCTGTAGCCCTTTTCTGCCGTCATTTTCTATGTTTCTATGAAGCAGGTAGGTACCACATGGCATAGTAAGTAAGGTTATTGTAGCCTATGGGGAAAATTGGGGGCATCCCCAAAAGTTGAATTTCAAGATTTCTGACCACAAAGCCTAGTTCTCCCACCTCTAAAACCTCTTTCCCTGTGATTTTTTTTTTTTCTTCAGGGCCATGGGCTGTTTTTGTTGTGATATTTCTGGCAGTGTCTATTTTGGAATTTAAACAGTTGTTGTTTTTCTAAAGCCTCCATCTGCCTCAAAACACCTTGATTATGCTTAAAATCAACAGGGATGGACTCCTCTGGCCTTTTTATTCCTATATTTTGCCAGGTTTGAGCTGAATGGCTAGCTGAGGAGCGTCCATGTCCTGTGTGCGTTGAAGTGTGTGGGGGAGGGGTGGGAGCCTTGGAGTCAGCCTCCGCCGAGTCCTCCAGGGCTAGGGATCCACAGGAGGTGTGTTCCCAGGGGAAGAGACTCTTTTTTGGACCTCCCCCCAAAATGTATTGGCCAAGCGCAGTTGCGTGAGTGCCTCCCTGCCGGGGTCTTTGAGACCCCCAGTACAAGGCTTCACATTGGACTTTGTGAGCATTATGTGGAATGCCTATTTGAACTGCAAAGGGTTCTCAGCGTCTGTTAGCAGAGCACCAGTGGCAGTGGTGCAGAGGTTCTCCTCTCAGCAGGCACCCCGACAAGATGAGGATGCAGACCCGGACCAAAAGATTCAGTCTGTCATTGACTGGGAATATGGAACGTCGGATCCCATGCCACTTTTATACCAGGCTGAAATTTGTTTGGCAGAGTCTGCTTCCTTGCATGAAGACAGTGCTCAAGAGGTGATAGCGACCCTTGAAAAGGGGGAAGACCCCAGGATGCACCGGCTGTTCAAAGCCTCTGTGCTTTTGAGTATTATTTCCACCTCTCTGCAGGAGTTAAAGCTGGAAGTTCCTCCAGCTTCCTCTTCTCAATGCTCAGTTAGGAGCAGCTCTATGGCTCTTACTTTGTTTTTTCCCTTTTATCTGGACATCACTGACCATTGGGAGTCGCCTGATGGATCCCTTGAGTGGCTAAAACTATGGCCAAGTTATATTCGGTTGCACCAGATTTCTGGCAGCTATTTGTTCAGCCGAAAGTGGATTCACTGATTGGGCAGGTCACTAAACAAACCTCTCTGCCTAGTAAAGGAGGGATGCTATTAAAGGATACTCAGGACTATAAAGTGTACTTGTTCCTGAAGCAGCAATTTGAGGCTTTGGCCCTGGGATTCAGGTGGCAACCACCTCTTTCTTTGTGGCACATGCTTGTCACATCCACCTGTCATGGTCCTCAGACCCAAAGTCCCCTCTCTGGGGTGAATTATATTGTGGATACTCTGTATGATATCATCAGAGTTATGAGCAAGGATTCAGCCTATGCTATCTGCCTGGCGGATGCTCTGGATCAGACAGTGGGCCAGAGAGTCTACCCCTAAAGCTATGCTAAGCAGGCTTCCCTTTCGGGGGCAGATGCTATTTGGCAATGGCCTTGATGATCTGAGGGCTAGTGTGACAGACTGTTGCCCTAAGGCATTACCAGACAACAGACCCTGAATGGCTTGGAGTTCAGGACGAGGCAATTTTCGAGGCTCCTGAAAATTCCATACATATACGAGGGGCCAAACAACATAGAGACCCTTTCAGGGGGCAGGAGACAGTAAACCTTGGGCTCTCATTGCTCACAATGATGGCAGGACAGGAGCTGAGCTCCCCCAGGTAGAGGGCAGACTTTTTGATCGGTCTGGTCTCAGATTGGCGCAGACCACTGGATTCTGGATGTTGTCTGAGAGGGGTACAAAATCAAGTTCTGTGCCTCCTACCAGACTCCTTTGTAGATTTTCCTCACCAGTCCCTAAGAAAGCACAATGATGGCAGGACAGGGGCTGAGCTCCTCCAGGTAGGGGTCCGCTTTTTGGTTGGTCTGGTTTCAGATTGGCGTAGACCACTGAATTCTGGATGTTGTCTAGGAGGTGTACAAAATCAAGTTCTGTGCCCTCTACCTGCTTTTTAGATTTTCTGGCAGACTGACCAGAGAGAGCTCTTAATGTCCAGGCTAGAGTACAAAGGCTACTGGCTCTTTGGGCCATTGAGCTAGTTCTGGATGCAGAATTGGGCGTGGGCAGATACTCCATATACTTCATTGCGCCAAAGTAAGGCTCAGATGACTGGAGGCTGATTCTAGTCAGTCAATGCGGCACTGAGGGTACCACACTTCCGCATGGAGACTGTGTGGTCGGTCATACAGCAGTGGTGCTGTGGAAATTTCTGTCCTCCCTCAGTTTGATGGGAGCCTATCTTCACATTCCCATCTTCCTGGCCCACAGGAGGTACTTGTGATTTCAAGTGCTGAAGCAAAATTTCCAGTTCTCAGCGCTCCCCTTCAGCTTAGTCATGGCAACTCACACCTTTACCATGGTTAGTGGCAGATTCAGTCATGACCAGGAAAGCTAAGCAGGAAATCCCTGATCTTAAAGCTAACCCATTCCCTAGCCAGACAGCAGGACCTAACAGGTTTAGTATTCCCCAGAAGTCTAATCTAATCTAAGGCTTGGCTTTATATGCCGAGTCATCATTCTAAGAAAGCTCGACTCGGTTTACAATAGTTAACTTAACAGAAAAAACCATAAGGAAAATTAATTTTCAAAATATTGAGCAAATAAAGTAGTTTTTAAAGATTTACGAAAAAATTGAAGTGAACCAGAACTCCTTAAAAGAAGCGGAAGATCATTCCAAAGTTGAAAAAATTTAAAAATCACAGTCTCCACCAATCAGAGTGAATCACCTGAAGCTAGTCTTAAATTACCCCAGCAGAGTAAGCCAGAGAGGGACAGAGCAAAGCAGGAGCTGGAAGGAACAGTACTTACAAGCTAAACCTCGCTGGATTTATGCCAAGGATAAAGCTGAAGAAGACAAACAATTCAGGTACCCTATAAAGCATAAGATAGTCCATCCTGAACCAGACTATTTATTATTTATTTATTTATAAAAAAAATTTTAACCCGCTTACACCTATGTGGTTCACAAAGATACATACCAGGATGACACATGTCTGTTTCCTCAGAGAAGGATATGATTGGAGATGAGGTTGAGCCAATGGAATGTAATGGAAGTTACTCTGAATGTACAGTATTCCTATAGAAAGCTAATGCAAATAAGAAAAGCTAAAGTACTGAAAAAAAGTGCTCTGCCAGGAGAAATATTTGGAGGACAGAAAGCACAGCTTCTAGGAAAAAAGTTATGAACTGTTTGTAAAGTTACAGCCTCTTCCGTAGAGAGAGGTGGCTAAGGTTGCAGCCATTTTTTATTTTTTTTTTACCAGCTCCAAGTTTAAAGGAACTCTCAAAGAGAAAGCCTAGAAATATGACTGACTGTTTCATGAAGGGAAAAGACTTATTTCCTTAATAGCAGCAAATTAGAATTTTGCAGGCGGACAGCTGTGGTGTAAAGATAAGGAAGAGGATATGATTACATGAACAAAAGCTGCATAATAATGTTGTAGTAACAAGTTTATTTTCATTATAATTTGAATGAGGTTTGCTTGGGCGGGTTCACAACTTCAAATCTTTTGGGTGGAAAACCCCCCTATGCCCTGGGCTTATTTGTAAAAGGCTCAGGGAGGTTTTCAGGTTGCTTACTAAAGCAATTGAGAAGCGAGTTAGAGGCAGGTGACTGTGGTGATGGATTTGCCTGCCACTCCTTGGAAGAGTATACTGGCCTGGCGGATAGGCTGAAGCCAGTGCCAAATCCTAGCTGAAAGGCTGGGGAAAAGAAACGTGAACTTTTGAAAAGGGTAAGGACAGAAGTATAAATGAGCATATGACTTGCCATTCCCCGTATGGAGCCCTGAACTAATTCAAGGCAGGGGCACAGACTCCCAAAGGCTAACTGAAACTGAACTAAAAAGGGGTCAGCATAAAAGAATATGTGGTTTTTTTCTCTTTTGACTAATGACAAGATAAACTACTGTGAGTACTGCTTGTGAACCACATATACAGTGGTACCTCGGTTTACGAGTGCACCAGTTTGCGAGTGTTTTGCAAGACGAGCAAAACATTTGCAAAATCGGCGCCTCGGAAACCGAGCGCGCTTCGATTTGCGAGCACCCCCCCTGCGAACCGGCACCCTCCCCCCGCGATCCGGCACCCCCCCGCCATGGTGGTGGGGGGTGCCGAATCGCAGGGGGGGGGCTTCGGGGGGAGCAATGCCGGTTCTCGTGGGGGGGGGGAGCAGCGCTGCTGGCCTCGGGGGGGGGGGAAGGTGGGGGGTGGAAACATATCAAAGCAAGTTTCCCTTACTTCCTATGGGGAAACTTGCTTTGATATACGAGCATTTTGGATTACGAGCATGCTCCTGGAACGGATTATGCTCGTAATCCAAGGTACCACTGTATTTTGTTTTGCCTCTAATAAAACTTTGGCTGCAGAAGAAGCATTATGGACTTTCTGTCTGTGCTTTACTCTCCTCTCTACCAACCTCTTCTTATCCGCTTGGTCTGGTGCATGTACCCTGGGCTGGTCTGGATGACCCTAGGCTGGGCTTACAACCTGCCTAGTGCCCGGCCACAACATACGTGCATTATTATTATCAACTGTGGTTTTCTGGAAAAATGTCCTAGTATTGGATATTTCATTGCTTTCTTCAAAGGAAAGATGATTCCCCAATCTTTCAAGAAAAGACTATATGTGCTTCAATGCAAGCAAATGCAGTCCTCTGAACTTAGGCATAATTTATAATGTGTGCTATCAGGAGGGGACATTACCTGGCTAATCACACTTTAGAATTCAGTATTCAATAAGAATTTGAATTGAGTTAAAATGCAGACATGGACTGTTCTCTGTATTTTAATTCTGTGTGCATTGTCAGAATGCCAATATTCCAGCCTCTTTATGTTAGGTAAAACTCAGTGCATCAGCAGAAGTCAGGAGTTTGAATAACAGTGGGAAACTATCCTGTGTCATTTTTTAATGTCTATCTCAGCCTCAGTCCTTCTACACCAGCATTCTTTAGTGCAAGGCCTGAGGGTCAGTGGCTATGCCATTCATACTCTGATTCTTATCTGAGCCAAGTATAGGATAATGAAGCCATTGTGAAATCACTGATGAGGTTGGTTTTTAGTCATTGGTGGAATGAGGCATTATGACATCACAATATCAGCTCTGGAATGTTGCTACTCTTTGGGTTTCTGTCAGGTACTTGTGACCTGGGTTGGCCACTGCTGGAAACAGGATACTGGGCTTGATGTACCTCGGTCTGTCCCAGTATGGCAACGTTTATAGACTTATGTTCTAACTATCTGGTGTCATTCTTTAGTGTCTATCTCAACCTCAGTCCTTCTACACCAGCATTCTTCAGTGCAAGACTTGAGGGTCAGTGGCTATGCCATTCATACTCTGATTCTTATGTGAGCCAAGTATAGGATAATGAAGCCATTGTGACATTACTGATGAGGTTGGCTTTTAGGCATTGGTGGAATGAGGCATTATGACATCACAATATCAGCTCTGGAATGTTGCTACTCTTTGGGTTTCTGTCAGGTACTTGTGACCTGGGTTGGCCACCGCTGGAAACAGGATACTGGGCTTGATGGACCTCAGTCTGTCCCAGTATGGCAACGCTTATGGTCTTATGTTCTAACTATCCTGCGTCATTCTTTATTGTCTATCTCAACCTCAGTCCTTCTACATCAGCATTCTTCAATGCAAAGCTTGAAGGTCAGTGGTTGTGCCAATTCATACTCTGATTCTTCCCTCTCTCCTTAAAGAATTACATGGATATGGTTTCCCGTGGTTAACCATGGGGCCGGGGACAAATTCTGTCTCAGCGTCATTCTCTAGGAGCCTCTCGCTATTAGACTCCCCAGTCGTAAACAGCAGAACATCTTTCTTAAAAGTGTAAATCACAGATGGATCTAAAACTACTAAGTGTTATAAATTTATTCACAAAAAAAGGGAAAAGAATGCTGAATCCCTTCTTTCTGCATCTCAGTTCAAGTTGTCTCATCCTGTATCTTGGACCAGATTCCCCTGTTTCTTCAGTTTCTGCATCAGCTTGGCTCCACTCCTTTCTATTTGTAAATACAGTCATATATAAACCACTTTGATTGTAACCATAGAAAGGCGGAATAGAAGACACCAATGCAATGTAATGTAATGTAACTTCAACCTCCAAGTAAGTGCAGAAGCCTCAGCTGCCTCATCACCTCTCACCACTTCTGTATTTCTTTAGCGATTAGGGCTAGGCTATCCAAAGTTTTTGATCCCTTCTAGAGCTTGGTACAATGATCAGGGTATCGGAGCCAAAGATGGTTCCCTTCAAACGTATACTTTGTAGTACATTGTGGAGAAGCGGAAACCACAGAGAAACCTCCATAAGGGGTCTCCTCCTATTTCCTCACTGGACAGGAGAGCATTTCTTTTTTTTTTTTCCTGGAAACTGTTGGTATTTACATGGTAAAGTCCACTACTGTAATGGAGTCACCAGAGGTAACTACCATCCGCAGAATTTAGAGCTGTTTAAAATAGTGTTACTGTGCTTAAAACATTAACTCATCTTGAAGTACTACTTTAAAAGGAATGAGTTAATAACCTTTCATGTTGCGTACAGAACAAATTTACCTTGCCTAAGTGCATTTTAATGTTGTTCTTCCCATAGGGGAACCAAAAGCTCCTCTGTAGACCCCGCCCAAGCTCTGCCCCAGACCCCACCCAAGCTCTACCCCAGGCCCCACCCAAGCTCTACCCCAGGCCCCACCCCTATAATAACAACACTAATTGCAATGCCATTTCTTCCATTCATTCTTCATATACACACAATATAATCTTATAATCTGTCTTTCTCACCTTCCAACCCCCCTCCAGTATGGCTATTCTTATCTTTTTAAATTAACCTTTATAAAGTATATTTTCATGCATTATTTTTACTGAAAGAGGCTGAAGTGTTACTTGGGGGGGAGAGGTTAGTCTGTACTGGCAGTGGGAGGGAAATTACTGTCCTTAGTTAATCCCTAAATCTTGAGGCATGTCTCTCCCTTTTCCTTTCAGAAATCCTGCCCATTACATAAATACACTCATTACAGCAGTCCAGCACTAAGCTGGGGATCTGAGATGAATGAGCGGGGGGCTTCTGGGGGGGGGCAAGATGTTTTTCACTTAATAGCTCTTTGAAACTCTGGTTTCTTATATGCCCTTAATTGGCAATTGGCACCATTGTAAACCTTGTTGATCTAGATCTAGAATGTTTTGCTCAGATCATCTGATACACAGAAGCTCCTTCCAACAGGAGAGTAATGCAGGGACAAAGGTTCATCTTTGTCCCCTCATTGTCCTTGCAGTGAAGCACATTTTTCATCCCTGTCCCATCATCGTACCTGCAGTCTTAATTTTCTTCCCCACATCTCCTTGCTCAAAGCAGAAAGATGATTTCATACAATTTATGGGTTTAAGGCATATCAAATAAACATTTTAAGCCAGACCCTCATAAATACAGAACAAGGGGTCACAAATTAGAAACAAAAATAAGTAGACAAAAATTGAGCAGGGTACCCCAAAAAGTTAAACTCAGCAAGTAACACTGGAGAAACAGCATTTCCTTTTCTGCTGAACACAATACAAAGACATATGCTATAGAGATTTCCCAAAGGTAACCTACTGTATTTCAGTCAATAAATTCAAAATGTTGTGTTTTTTTAACTTTGGAAATATATTTTTCCATCAAGTTGGTTCCAGTTTCTCTCTATTCTGCTTTTCTGTCTTCTAAATTTCTTCCTCTGTCTCTTACACCCCCCATGTGCAACATGTCTCCTTCTCTCTATCTCATTCCCTCCCTTGTTGCAAAGGAAGTGGGGAAAGAGAGAGGGTGGATCAAGAGGAATACATCTCTCCCACCCCTTCTACTGTCAAGTCCAACATTTCTCCCTCTATCATCCCCTGGTTCCTGTACAGAATCTTTTACTCCTCCCCACCAGCCCCATGCCCAACATTTCTCCTTCTATCAACACTCTCCAACACTATACTGCATCTCTTCCTCCCTTCCCTCCACCACATGTCCAATATTCCTCCCACTTGCATCCCTTTCCACCTGATCCACCCTTCTCTCTCCACCACATCCAATATTTCTCCCTCCCTCCTCTCCACCACTATTATGCCCAACAATTCTCCTGCTTTCTTCCTTTGTTCATGTACACCATCTTTCTTTCTCTCCCACTCCATGCACCTATGACCAACCATTCTCCCTTTCTCTTCGTCTCCCACTGGCATCTCTTTCCCCCTAGCCCGTACAGCATCTGCCCTCCCTTCTCTGCTTTCCCAACCCGCTCCCAGACCGTGCAACATATGTTCTTCCCTCCATTCCCAATCCCAGCCCCCCCCCCTCAGCAGAATCCTGTGGCAAGATCTCTCTCTCTCTCTCTCTCTCTCCAGCTCCCGACTTCCCCACCTACCATCTTCCCAGCCACTGTAATTTTAAATCTTCAAGCAGCTGGCAGTGGCAATGAAGTGAGCCTGCTGCTTGCTGTTGGCCTGCCCCAGAAGCCTTCATTCTGCAGCAACTTCTAGTTCCTGCATAGGTGGGACGCTGAAGAATGAAGGCTTCTGTAGCAGGCTGCTCAAAATTTTAAAATTACAGTGGCTGGGGAGGAGGTAGGTGCGAAAGTCGGGCTGGGGAGGAGGTAGGTGCGGAAGCCATAACTGACTCCTCGTGCCAATTTTTTGGAGGCCATGGCCTCTGTGGCTCCTCCGTTCCAACACCTATGGCTCTTCCTAACACACATCTTTCGCAATGTCCCTGAGAAGAGCATTTGAAAGTTAACAAAACAAAGTCCAGGACATGATGAAGAGAGAGAAATATATTTTGCTTTGCTGAAGAATTTTTGAATGGAGCCAGACCCGGCCCTTGAAGTGAGCTGGATTCTGCTGAGGCATGCACAGCCCAAATGGAAGCTGCACATGGATGCCCTTGCTCATGGCGCACTCTCTACCCACCCTTCTGGTTTTAATGGGATAAAGTAGAGCCGAGAATCAATAGGCCCCAGCATCTTGAGCTGAATGGTGACAGCAGCACAAGTACAAATGGAATTATAGTACTTAGAAGCTGAACTGCGCTTCGCGTCAGTATAGGAGGTCATGCATGGCTGAGCAGGAACAAGCTGATAGTTTAGGGGCTGACACTTTCTATTAAACAACACAATCTACAGACAGACATTTAACCGAACACGATAGCTTTTAAGAGGGGCACGCTTGAATGCAGAGAAGCTAAAAACCAAAAAGAGAGATTGATATTAAAATTTTTAGAGCCCTTTTCCTCAGTGGAGTGCTTTACAGCGATCCTGCTCAGCGCTGTATAACTAAACTGCCAGCCGAGCACCCTTGGGTTGTACTCTACACTTGTAGAGATCTTTGCCGTCTATGCTTTCCAGCGTGGCTGGTAATAAACAAGGGGAAGAAAGAAACCTCTGAGATATTAACTGTAATGATTTCAGCCAGTAGATATTGCACCGTTTCAGTGGTAGTGTGCTGTAATGCACCCTTAAACACAAAATTCAAGCTGAATTACAGTGTTAAAACACCTCTCAGGGTTTCAAAAATCTGCTTGGTCTATTTTTGACACTGGTGAAATACAGTAGAAGGATAATCTAATCTAATCTTCTGTTTGTGCGTCGCTCATACCTATACAGGCTCAAGGTGACTGTAAAGAGAGGTAAGAGGGGAGGGAGAGAGGAGGTGGATAGGTAAGAGAGAGAGGAAGGGGAGAGAAAAAGAGGGGAGAGAGGAGGAAGGGAAAGGGAGAGAAGAGAGGGTAAAGGAGATTAAGTATAATTAGGTGACCTCTGATGAAAAAGCATCCAAGTTGGAAATGCACTCCATGTAGCATGACCTAGTGTTCCCGCCCTACCCCACTACAAACAGTGGAGCCAATGAAAGGGGCAAATTTTATGTTTCCACCTCCCTTATGCTCTATGCAGCTGCAGTGTCCACATATATATCACTATGGCCCTTCACTAACTGGGATCAGAAGGAACCATTTCAGGCTCAGTGGAGGTCTGAGAGGCAGCAGCAGCAGAGTTGGTTTTTTTTTTAATGTTTCTGTACACCATGTGGGAAATATAATCAGGCCTTCCAAAATGTGTTGCTTTATGAATGCTGATGATCTACAGTTGTATATTCTTTCTCCTGAGTAGGGTCTAGCTATCAATGAGTGAATAAGAATAAACAGAATGTTTCTTGGTGACATAACAAAACATCCTAAGGCTGGAGTTGACGTCGGAGGGATGACTTGTGGATCAGCCACATGCAGCGTTTGAATCGCTGCCTGCGCATCCCTCCATGAGTGCCGCTGAAAGCAAAAGGAGTGAGTGCGGCTCGAGCAAGTAAGGGAGAGAGGGGACATGGTCTGGGACAAAGGAAGAAAGGAGGGGAGAGAAGCATGTTGGGACATGGGAGGAGCCCGATTTTGTGACAAAGGCTGGAAGGCAGGGTGAGCACGAACTCGGTACACAGAAGGAAGGGAGGGGGCATGAACATGGGACACAGGAGGGAGGAAAGGGGCACCAACTTGGGACATAAGAGGGAGGGAATAGAAAGGGAGAATTGTTGGGCATGAGTATGTGAGTGAGAGGCACATGGGGAAAGGAAGAAAGAGGAAAACTGGGCATAGAGAGAGAAAGGAGTGAGGTAGAGATGCATAGGGAATAGAAGGATGAGAAGGAGAAATATTGGATATGGTGGTGGAGAGGGAACAGAGGGACAGATTGAAGGGGATGCAAGAGGGAGGAATATTGGACATGGTGATGAAGGGAGAGATGTGACATTGTGCTGGACAGGGCTGATTGGAGAAATGGACATGGGTTTGGCAGTCAAATGAAAAAAGGATAAATTGATTAAAAAAACAAAAGAAAACATACAAATAAAAATAGATGCAACAGTGAATGGTAAATTTGAAAAATTAAAACTAAATTAAAAATATATATATAACATTATAACCCTCCCCCCCAAAAAAAAAAAAAAAAAACAAGGAAGTCTTCTCTTTCCTCTTTTATGGGTTTATTTTGTAGCTTTTCCACCCACCCCACTCCTCTTTTCTCTCTCCAACCCCAAGCTGGTACTGTGGTATAAACAAAATAAAAAAGACTTTTCCTCTCTCTGTTAAACAGCTCTAGCAGGATACACATTTCAAATCTGGGATATTATAATCACAAAATAGAAAAAAAAAATTTTTCTACCTTCCACTGCCATATCCAACGTTTCTGTTTCTCCCTCTCTTCCTCTCCCTGCCTGGATCAAACCTCTCTATTCCCCTCCATGCAGCATCTTTCCCTTCCTCCCCTCCATTATCATATGCAACATTTCTTTCTCCCTCCCCTCCACCATATGCAGGATTTCTCCCTCTCACCCCTTTCTACCTCTTCTCTCTCTCCCTTCCTCTCCTATCCATTCTCCCGTGTAGCAGCTTAACATCCCTTCCATCCCCCTGTGCAGCAGTTTTATTTATTTGGACATTTTGAACGTGGTCAAAAATGGCAAAGTTAGACATCCTAAAGTTGGATGTCCAGACAGCCAAGCTGTCCAAATAGGTCATCCTTCCCTCCCATCCCCCTGTGCAGAAGCACCCCACTAACTCTCCCACCATGAGACCTGACATATCTCCGAGGTCTCTTAAAGCAACGGCGGTGGCGGTAGATGATGAGCAGTAGCAACGTTCCGAATGGGCTACTTGCTGCCTGCCCCGCTAGGGCTTCCCTCTGCTGCATCATCAGTAATGTCATCAGTGACATGGTAGAGGGAAGGCCCCAGTTGGGCGAGCCATGAGCAGCCCATTTAGAACAATGACACTGCAGCTGTTTTAAGAGGCCTTGGAAGTATGTTGGGTTTCATCGGTGGGGGATGTTGGATGCTGAATCAATGAGTCCAATTTTCTCAGACGACGATTCGATTTGAATCGGTGAATCGGGCAACACTAATGCCCACACATCAGAGCTGAAATCTTCCCAATGTAGAACCACAGGGGAAAGCAGGAAGAAAGGTAGTAACTACTGCTCTCACTGCCCCCTGTAGCCCATTGGTCAGGCATTCCTTAGCCACAAGATGACCAAAAGTTGGGGCAGGGAAATGTCCATTTCAAAACTGCTAGATGTCCAAATTTTTTTTTTAATTACCTATTTGGACATCTTGGCTGTCTGGACATCCAACCTTAGGATATCTAACTTTGCCATTTTTGACCACAAAAACATCCACATTCAAAATGTCCAAATTGAGACCATTTGGATGTGGGAGGGGCCAGCATTGTAATAGAAGGCACTGTTGTGATCTTCATATAAAGTGTGCTAGATGTGCATCTCACCATAACACTCCAATATGATGAGCCCTCCAAAGCTCCCCTAAAACTACAATACCCCCATCTACCACACTAATAGCCCTTATGGCTACAGGTAGCACCTTAAATGACAGTATAGTAGGGTTTTGGTGGCCTCACACTTGCCATTATAAATGTAGTAGTTAAAAACATAAGAATTGCGGCTGCTGGGTCAGACCAGTGGTCCATCGTGCCCAGCAGTCTGCTCCTGCGGCGGCCCTTAGGTCAAAGACCAGTGCCCTAACTGAGTCTAGCCTTACCTGCGTACGTTCTGGTTCAGCAGGAACTTGTCTAACTTCGTCTTGAATCCCTGGAGGGTGTTTTCCCCTCTAACAGCCTCTGGAAGACCATTCCAGTTTTCCACCACTCTGAGTGAAGAAGAACTTCCTTACGTTTGTACGGAATCTATCCCCTTTTAACATTAGAGAGTGCCCTCTTATTCTACCTACCTTGGAGAGGGTGAACAACCTGGCTTTATCTACCAAGTCTATTCCTTTCATTATCTTGAATGTTTCGATCATGTTCCCTCTCAGTCTCCTCTTTTCAAGAGAGAAGAGGCACAGTTTCTCTAATCTCTTACTGTACGACAACTCCTCCAGCCCCTTAACCATTTTAGTCGCTCTTCTCTGGACCCTTTCGAGTAGTACTGTGTCCTTCTTCAAGTACGGCAACCAGTGCTGGACGCAGTATTCCAGGTGGGGGCGTACCATGTCCCCGTACAGCGGCATGAGAACCTTCTCCGATCTGTTCATAATCCCCTTCTTAATTATTCCTAACATCCTGTTCGCCCTTTTCACCGCCGCCGCGCATTGAGTGGACGGCTTCATCGACTTGTCAGCCAGTACTCCCAAGTCTCTTTCCTGGGGGGTCTCTCCGAGTACTGCATCGGACATCCTGTATTCATGTATAAGATTTTCGTTACCGACATGCATCACCTTACACTTATCCACGTTAAACCTCATTTGCTATGTCGCAGCTCATTTTTCGAGCGTGTTTATATCACGTAGCAGGTCTTCGCAATCCTTCTGTGTCTTCACTATTCTGAATAACTTCATATCATCTGCAAATTTTATCACCTCACTTTTTGTACCAATTTCCAGGTCGTTTATAAATATGTTGAAGAGCATGGGTCCAAGCACCGAACACTGCTGCACTCCACTCGTGACGCTTTTCCAGTCCGAGTATTGTCCATTTACCCACCCCCCACTCTCTGCTTCCTATCCGCCAGCCAGTTTTTAATCCACATGAGTATTTCACCCTCGATTCCATGGTTTGCAATTTTTCAAAGTAGTCGTTCATGCGGGACCTTACCGAATGTCTTTTGCCAGTCCTCGTAGTTCATTTAGAATTAAGTCCAGAATTGCATTTCCTCTCGTATTTTCCTTGACAAGTTGTTCCAGGAAGCAATTGCCTATAGCATCCAGGAACTTGATCTCCCTACCACAGCCAGAGGTGCCTAGGTTCCAGTCTATCCCTGGATAATTGAAGTTGCCCATGATAATTGCGTTGCCTCCTTTGCGTTTAATCTCGTCCGTTATTTCTCCATCTGTTTCTTTGGACTGCCCTGGGGGTCGGTAGTAGATGCTGATCTTCATTTCCATTCCATTTGTTCCCGGAATTTTGGCCTTATGGGCCTGGATCCTCTTCTCTTTGGCTCATTAGCCCATCCGTCAGGCTACTTAAGACACCCTTGTGCTGTTCTAGTAGGCTTTCTCATAGCAGGTGCTGCTGTTCTAGAGAGAGATATCTATTGTTTCATTCAGAACTTCTGTTGTCACTGGATGGAAGGAAACAGGAGCTATAAAAAGAGGTTTGAGGGGAAGGGCTAATGCCTCTGGTGGGAGATGGCAAGAAAAGAGACAGGCAGGGATATGCACAGTACAGCATCTCTGTCCCCATTGCTAAAATTGGGGACAGATGGTTGCCAAACAAGTAATCATCGGGGACAGGGGTCTGAAATCAGGGACAATCCCCCCCCCCCAATCGGGGACATCTGGTAACCTTAAAAGTAATCAGATTGTACTTGTAAAGCTGTATATAAAGCCAATATATTATACTAAAACTCAACCAAAATATTTACCTCCATTTCTTATCTTCTCCACACTTGCAGTACCTGTCTCAGGCATGTCCTGGGCTCATTTACATTTTCTTAAATTTTACCGCCACACTTCTGTTTTGCCTTGGCATATTCAAGGTCTAGTAGTAATAATAATAATAATTTTATTTTTATATACCGCCATACCGAAAAGATTCTAGGCGGTTCACAACAAATAAAATTAGTACATACAATGCAGATAATATACAAGAAGTTAAATGAAAAAGAACTTAAACAAAGTTAAGTTGTAGCCAGCTCTGTAACCAATAGACCTGACTGGTGAAGGAGAGAAAAAAAAATCCTTTCCTTTCTAAGGGAAACGGAACCTAATGGCTGAGAGGAACTTTTTACAAATTAGAATGTCTTACTAGGGTAATTAATTTTTCTTCATGTTCTATTTATGAAACGCGTGTGAAGTCTCATCCCACGGGGCTGTAGAAACCTTTGTTGGAATATTTATGCACCTGTTGTTTGCTCAGAGGCTGTTTCTGCCACGCTTGTGGAATAATGATCCCTGACTAGTGGAGCGCTGTAGCTCTGAATGGTGCAGTGCTGAGGTTATTGCAGTAGATAGAATCGGCAGGACACCTCTGAGGTATAAGCAGTGCACCGAGTTTTCTCCATTTCATGCTTAGGTCAGCTGCAGTAAGACTTCAGGCGGCAAGATATTATAGCGAGTTCCTCCAGCCTCGCAGATGTGCCTGAGAAATTTGTTCTAAGTCATAAACCTATCTTGGTCTTTGTTTTATCTTTGAGTTAATTAAAAAAAAAAAAAGGGAGGATATTAATTCATGCTTATTTCTACAGTGATTTCTGTTCTTTTAAATTTTACCAGGTAAACGTGGAATCTGCCAGAACTCCCCAAACTCAGGGCTGTCTCAAGGGATGGGCAAGCAGGGCAAATGCCCTGGGTGCCAAGCCAATGGAACAAAACATTGCACATTTGATTCACTCTGTGAGTCCTAGTCAATCGGGGAATCCTGATAGGAAAGAAGGATACTGATAGCAGCCCTTGGCCTGGGCATCGATTATCCAGATTAGAGAATGACACGAGGACAAATTAGTCCCCGTCCCTGTGGGATCTCGGTGTCCCTATTCCGTCCCCCATGAGTTCTGTCCCTGTCCCTTTCCCATTCCTGCAAGCTCTGACTTAACTGCACAAGCCTTCAAGTTTATTTAAATCTTGATATACCGCTTTTATAGTCAAAGCAGTTTCCAATTAATACAAAGTTTTAAAAAGATTTAAAATAAAATAAAGGGAATAAATTCACAATTGCCATAAAGACACAACATGATACAGATGGGCAAATGGGGAGGATACATTGCATAAAAGAAAAGAAAGGGGAGGTAAAAAACAAAAGGTCCAAAAGGAATCATTAATGTAAGGCCTGATGTCTGAGATTTTGATTTAAAAAATTAAGTATAAATCTCAAAAGCATTTCTGAAAAGATACTGTCCTGTAAGGATACCCACAATAGGAAATTCTGCTTTTCACACACCTTTAGTAGATTTCTTACCTAGAACTACAGGGTTTTACAAAAGTATATGCTGCAGAGTATTCAAATTCCTTTCGCTAGACTGCACAATCAAGCTTAGCAACTTGCTGATCAATATTCAAAAGCAGTATTGAGCCTGGTTTTTTTTTTTTAAATGGCAGCCACATTCAGTGCAGCTAGTGGATCAGCGGTAGCAAATTTACATACACACATAAAGCAGTCACTGTTCCGCCCAGCTATACATATACAGTATCTATGTAGATTAATATAGGACATCATTTTTCCTGGCTTGTTAAACCACTTAATGATATGGATAGCAGCTGACTATCACCATTATTTCTACAGTTGGACGTTCTGCCCCTGCTGTGCCCTAACTCAGTGGTTCCCAACCCTGTCCTGGAGGACCACCAGTCCAATCTGGTTTTCAGGCTAGCCCTAATGAATATGCATGGAGCAGATTTGCATGCCTGTCACTTCCATTATATGCAAATCTCTCTCATGCATATTCATTAAGGTTAGCCTGAAAGCCCGATTGGCCTGGTGGTCCTCCAGGACAGGGTTGGGAACCACTGCCCTAACTCCACCTCAGTACTATGGGCTAGAACAGGGGTGGGCAAAAATGGTCCTCGAGGGCCGGAATCCAGTCGGGTTTTCAGGATTTCCCCAACGAATATGCATGAGATCTATTTGCATGCACTGTTTTCAATGCATATTCATTGGGGAAATCCTGAAAACCCGACTGGATTCTGGCCCTCGAGGACCGGAGTTGCCCACCCCTGGGCTAGATTCTGTATACGGAGCCGATTAAAGTTTCGTGCTAAGCAGTATTCCATAAATGATGTTCACAACTGGCACTATTTATGGAATAGCATATGGTGTCGGGATCCATACACAATTTTAGGCATGAGGATTTATACCGAGTAAAAACCGGGTGCAAATTCTCACACCGAAATTACACACAGATCTTTATGATTGTTTAAAACTGTGTAAATTCCAGGAACACCCCCTGATCTGCCCTTGCCCCTCCTTTTCAGATCTGCGAATGATCCCAGCACCTAAAATATGCATTTAAATTTGAATTGAT
This sequence comes from Geotrypetes seraphini, assembly GCF_902459505.1. Taxonomy (NCBI): domain Eukaryota; kingdom Metazoa; phylum Chordata; class Amphibia; order Gymnophiona; family Dermophiidae; genus Geotrypetes; species Geotrypetes seraphini. The sequence continues at coordinate 343,906,404 of NC_047086.1, read as the reverse complement.
GCCAATTAGTACCAGTAATTATTAGTGCCCAATTATCAGCACTAATTGGCTTATTATTCAATTAAACTGCATGCAGAAATTGGGCATGTGCTCAAACTTCAGCATGCAATTTTTAGCATCATACTGTATCTGTGCACAACTGCAACCTTTAAATGGCTCTTCAGCTGTATTATCAGCATAGTGTCACTGAAAATCAATGGATAGGGGACTTCCATGTTTTTAGCTGCAGCCACATGGAGGCTAGTTCTATAAAGAGGTTGTGGTAATGTGAACCAAGGTGGGCCTGGAGCCCATGTAAGAGAGCCATTCAGTGGTTGTAGGTGAAAGAAAATTCTGTTTCTAATAAATACCAGGTAGGGGTCCTGTTCATTCGCAGGCAGAGGAGAGAAAATAAGCACAAAATTGTTCTTTAAATATAACGAGGCTCTACAATAGCCTGCTCCTGCAGTGCCATGGTGTATATTACTGGGGGGGGGGGGTCTGGGTGTTGGGGGAGGTGCAGTGGGGGTGGGCTTGGAGGGGTCTGGGTGGGCTACCTTTGGGATGGGGGTGTCTGTTAGGAGGGACTGGGCATCCATCCTGCTGGTGAACATTCATGGGGGGGGGGGGGGGTCGGCAGGAGAGATTCAGTATCTCTTCTGCTGAAGAACTTTCAGGGGAGAGGGGTCACAGCGGGTACAGACAGGATGGACTGGGTATCCCAGCTGCCACGATCATTGCGGGAGAGTAACAGCAGGGTCCGGCAGGCGGGACTGGGCATCCCCCCTGCAGCGATCGATGCAGGGAGTTGCGGCAGGTTCTGGAGTGGCAGAGTGAATGCCCTGATCTTAATCCCATTCAGCTGTTGTGGGGTGATTTGAAATGGGCTGTACAGGCAAGAAACCCCTCAAACATCTCACAGCTGAAAGAATTCTGCATTGAGGAGTGGGCCTAACTTTCCTCAGACTGATGTCAAAGACTGGTAGATGGCTACAAGAAGCGTCTCACTGCAGTTATTTCAGCCAAAGGGGGTAACACTAGCTATTAGTGTGTAGGGTGTCCTAATTTATTCCTCAGTTAGAATATACATTTTTGTGGATATCTTTTGTTTCTTGAGTAAATCAAGAAAAAGTTTTGTTGTTTACCTGCAATTACATCACTTTCTTTTCCAGAGATAAATAAATTAAAAAAAGATCTGATATCGATAAGTGAACCATTTCTTAAGAAAGAACTGAATATTTCATGGGGTGTCCTAATTTTTTCACTTGACTGTATATTGAAGAGCAAGGATTCCTAGTCCTTTCCCCCTTCCAATCTGAATTCCGAGTGGGGCATAGCACAGAGCCAGTTCTCCTTGACATCGATGACAGCTGGTCAATACTCAATAAAGGAAACTATGCCCACTGGTTCTACTGGACCTAAGCGCTGCCTTTGACACAATTTACCACCACCTCCTCCTGAGCCAACTCACCAACCTTGGCATCAAGAATTCTGCTCTTCAATGGTTCACTTCCTGCCTTCATCAGAGAACACAATCTGTCCTACTAGGCATAAAACTAATCTGATCCTAAACCCTTTAAATATGGAATTCCCCAGCATGCCTTGCTGGTCCCACTCCTATTCAATATGTATATCAGACCGGTCATTGATATTGCCCATAAATACAGCATAAAAATCCACTCCTATGCTGATGCAATTATTGCTCCCGCTTAGGTGTGAGCTGATCTGCCCAACTCAACAATCTTCAACAATTTCTCTCTGAAATAAAAAGCTGGATGATGACTCACAAAATTCAGCTGAATGCCCAAAAGACTGAATTCCTCTGGATCAGGAAGAAAAACACCAGTTCACCCGCCCAACGTTAACCTGGGAATTCACCCCACTAACCACAAAAGATCAGGTGCACAGCCTTGGAGTGATTCTGGATGGCCCTCTCCGCCCACATCTCGCAGGTGGTCTCCACTTCCTTCTACTATCTGTACCAACTATGAAGGATCAAGCCATATCTCTCTAAACCAGACCTGGCTCAGCTCATCTATGCCTAAGTACTCTCTTGAATGGACTATTGCAACTCCTTATTTAATGGAATAACCACAAAAGAGCTCAAATGCCTCCTGCGAGTCCAAAATGCAGTGATCCGCCAACTATATGGCCTCAACTACTGTGACCCCACTTCCCCAGCACTCCAAGCAGAACACTGGCTTTATATTCAAAGCCCTTGTAATAGCTCATAAAAGATTCCTTGACATAACCCCTGCCTACATCACATCCAAGCTATGCCAGTACAACCCCAACTGTCCCCTCCACTCTTAAGCTGAAAGACAACTATGTGCATGTCCCCGGGAAGATTTCTCCAGATGGCAACGTCTCGTAAGCGTTCCTACAGTCACTTTATCCTTTGGCTATGGAACCAGCTGCCTACACAGACAAGAGCACAGAACTCGCTGATGGCATTCCAGAGAGCAGCAAAGACCTACCTCTTCAACTGAAAAGACACCAGCATTCAGACTTTCCCTTTTATCTTCCTCCTATACACTCCATGTTTTGTAACCAGTCTTGCCCTTAAATTGTGTATGTTCCTTGTTGTAACCCGTTCTAAGCTTCTGGGAGATTGGGATAGAAATCGAAATAAATAAATAAATATAAACAAGAGCATGCTTGCTCTAGCTCTCTTTTCTAGTGCTCTCCTATGCTCCTGCAGGCAGTGCCCTCACCAGGTCTGCCCCGCTATCATGTAAATGCTGGTAAAGTATTTGCTGCTAGTTCTTTTCCTCAGCTGTTAGCAAACCCTTCACATTTTCTCCCATTCTTCGTTCCAATCTTTTTCAAAAATCCCCCATTCTAGACCACTCAATAGTTCCACTGATTACTGACTGGGTTGTGGCCCTTGAGCAGCATGGTTGCCCACCCTTGCTATAGCATTAGGAGGTATATGCAGTGCTGTAGAGGAACATGTGCTGCCCAGACATAAAGGAAATATTGCACTTACATTTACACACCCCTTGTATGCATAAATGCCTAAAATACTAGCACGCATAAGTGTACACTTGCCTGCAAAAATGCCAGCTAGGTGCCTAAGTGCTATTCTGTAACAGCACCTGTAACCTATATAGTGCGTGATTGCAAGAGAGGTGCACACTTGGGCGAAACATGAATGGGACATAGCCAGGGCTTCTAATTACATGCATAATTTACCCAAAAACTCTATGCCAGTGCCACAGCACAGTGGTGTGCCCCAAAGAGATTCTGGATGTGACATGAGAGATTCCAGAATTTTACTTTAAAAATTCCCTTCATATACATTAGAATAGATTATATGTATGTCGCATACGCAAGTCTTTCAATGTTATGAGTGTTTGTGTACGTAAGGATACAACCGTCCAGACAAGCATCATTCTTTGACATGACTGATCCTTGAAAACTAATGGCAAGTTTTTTTGGTTTTTTTTTAATACAGTAGTTATCCTAACTTGAGCAACAAAGCAATCAAGGCTTTGTTACTGTTTGTGAGTTTAGCTGAACTCACGCTGTTGGCATTTTTCAAGCTAAGTCTATTTTTGAAGTCACAATTTTGAAGTTACTTAATAGTTGGACATTATTTTTCTCTATATGGATTAAGTGAAATATATGAGTACTCTTCAAATAGCGCTTTGAATCACCTTTAACTGTACAATGGTGCAATGATAGATACCATAGGAATCTCTACAGGGGCTTGTCCCCACATTGAGTTCTTACGATCCATCTTGGAGTCTGAGCACTACTTAAGGTTAAAAGGCATTTAAAGTAGCTTTATTGTTCCTATATTAGTGTTAGTGTATTATTGACCTTTAGGAACTTTTTTCTTTTGAATTTTTCCCAGTCGTTCACATTGAGACTGCTGGGATAGGCACATGGGATCTCTCAGAGAGAGAGAGAAAGAGATAATGGTTACTGCGGATGGGCAGACTAGATGGGCCATTTGGCCTTTACCTGCTGTCATGTTTCTATGGCAGATGTAAATGCAGATATGTAAATATTAGGCATACTGATGCTGGGTTACTGTGACAGTGTGGAGAGCCTGTCACTGGCCAGGGGAGGGAGCCTGAGCAGTGGAGCTCATTAAGCCCGAGAGGAGAGCTAATTTACAAATGCTGCTGGGAGCTGTCCACTCACCCTGCGTGGATTGTGGTGCTGAAAATAACAGCTCCCAACACAGAGCTCAGAAGGCAGGAGCTCCTTTGGGAGCTAGGCAACCCTTATGAGGAGGAATGCTGGACTCTGACCTAACTCCCTGTACGCCCTGAAGGCCATGGCTAACCGGCGCTGACAGGGAGCCTGGTGCAGCTAAGTACAGTGACCAGGCTGACCAGCCCTGACAGGGGGGATTGGTGCAGTAGAGAGATCTGGCCCTCTAGGAAGGAAGTCCAGTGGTGGGAGGGTCCATTGGAATCTATACACTGACAGGAAAGAACTGAAGGCAGCGTGTATGAAGGAAACCCGATGGTTGGAAGGTCTGCAGGAACCTATACACCGGCAGAGAGGGGTCTGGAGGACAAAGTAGCTAGAGGGCCGGTAGAACCTGGCGTCCAGGTGGGACTTAGGCTTGATGACTGGCAGTAGGACTGGTGAAGAACTCAAGACCTGTGGGGACCCAAGAGACCAGAGATTAGGGAAGTGCTGGTGGCCCCACAAGCAGCTTGAAGAGCTGTTGTTGAGCTGGATGGAGGTCCTAGGCTGAGGGGATCTGGTGGGCAACAAGACCGGTGGCGACTGGCGGAGAGACCAGTAATGGTATCGGGAACCGTCAGAGAGGACCCCAGGTGAAGCAGCCTGAGAGACCTGAAGACCATTGGCTGAAGGTCTGGGAATAACCAGTTGAGAGACTGGCAGGACCAGTGGCAACTGGGGGAGAGACCAGAAATGGCACCGAGAGCTGCCTGATGACTGGATGACCAATGAGGGCCAGGGAGGACCCAGATGAAGATCCAGAGGGTGAGTGAAGGCCATTGAAGAACACGGAGTCCAGAGAGGAGCTAGAGAGGACCAAGAAGAGTTGGAAAGATCTGTTCCTTTGTGCTTGAACGAGACTGGAAGGTGACTGGGGGTGGATATGTGATGGGTAATACTGCTCGGCCCGGGCACATGATGATATTTACCCTAGTATTTTATTACAGAACTTAGGCATTCCTATACAGAATAGGCTCCTAGAATAGGCGCCTCCTTAGGGTGCCTAAATGGAGGCACCTAGTTGTAGAATTTCCCCATAGAATTGCTGAAACTCTGCCATTCTTATTGCATGACTCATCCAGCATGACAAGAGATTGCCAACTTATAGGGTAATTTTTGAAAGGCATTTCTCTACATAAAACATACAGAAATGGCCTCTTTTAAAATGTGCTTTCTTATGCATACTTATACACTTAGCATGGGGGTAGGGTGTAGTTGTGTTTTTTAAATGTGAAGCTTGTTTTACACACAGACAAAGATTCGTAAATTTGCACAGGGATATTTAGGTGCCCAAAAAGTGCACACACCAAAAGTTTGCATGTACTTGGACCACTTGTGGACATTCCTGAGCTGTAATTTGTGTAGACAGAGGTAGAGTTGCAAAGAATTCACAAAGTACATGCAAATTTTTACTGCACGTTTTAGAACAGTTGCAAATATATGTGTGTGACTTTGCTTACTACTGGTGCTGGGTGCCTAAGTTGCCCTTTTAAAGTGAACCAAACAGTTTTAAAAAAAATATTAATTTTACAAAAGCATGATAACTGAGTCAAACCACAAACATTGTAAAACTTTTCCTGCAATGAAATGATTAGTAAGAAGGCAGTAAGTGGTCAAATCAATAGACATCAGAGAGCAAAAGATCTCCTGGCATAACATACAGTATTCTGTACCTATGCAGTAATTTTGCACTTTTTTCACTTTTAAACATCAGCCACTGCAATCCAGATATAAGAACATAAGAATAGCCTTACTGGGTCAGACCAGTGGTCCATCAAGTCCAGTAGCCCGTTCTCACGGTGGCCAATCCAGGTCATTAATATCTGGCCAAAACCCAAGGTGTAGCAATATTCCATGCTACCAATACAGGGCAAGCAGTGGCTTCCCCATGTCTTTCTCAATAATATACTATGGATTTTTCCTCCAGGAACTTGTCCAAACCTTTCTTAAAACCAGCTCCACTTTCCACTCTTACCACAACCTCTGGCCATGCGTTCCAGAGCTTAACTATTCTCAGAAATTATAAATTTCCAATAGTTTTATAGGAAAAAAAAATTGTTGTCCCTAATCTTTCTTTCAGAAATCTCTTTCCGTGTGTGGATGTGTGGGGGGAGCCTGGAAATAGTTCCGTGCAGTCGAGTTGGGCATGTGTTCCGGAAAAAACATCCCTACAGTTTCCCAGAGGGGAATGCCAACACTTACATAAAGTAAGTATTTCTGTCTTCTGAATACACTGTACAAGGCTGGCTCAAGGCACGGTCAGGTGAGGCACTGGCTCAGGGTACCCAGCCTCATGAGCACCAAAAGCCTGCCTCACTGGCCTCCAAGGAAACAGGACGTTATCATCAGAGAGGATGGGATGCAACAAAGGAAAAGTTCTTGGGCCGGTGCAAGCAGTGTTGTATGAACTGCTAATGCTGCCGCTGCCTCTAGAGGGGAGAAAGATAGTTTTAAAAGTAGACAACGAGGGGAGAGCTGCCAGACCATAGGTGTGGGAGAGGGCAATGGAGGGGAGGTCAGGATTGAAAGATATGGGCATGCTGGCACCAGGGGCGAAAAGGATGGAGGGAAAAGATGAGTAGATATTGGATCTGGGGTGAAGGGGAGGGAGGGAAGTGAGTAGGACATATGTTAGACCCGTGGGCATAGGGGAGGGAGGGAAGAGAGAGGAAAAGAGATTGGACTTGGAAGCAGAAGGAAGGTGGCAGGGAACAGAGCAGGAGAAATGTTGGACATGGGGGCAGCGGAGAGTGGGAGACAGACAAGGGAGGAATAGAAGCTAACAGGGAAAAGTCTGGAGCTGGGAGCAGAAGGAAAGGAGGGAGGGGAGAGAACAGGAGAGATGTTCTACCTGGGGCAAAGATGAGGGAATGAGAAAAGGAAGATGCTAAACATAGGGGGAATATAGAGAGTTCAGTGGTAGATGTTAGAAGGGAAGGAGAATCAAAGGTACATGAATGGCAGATGCTGAATCGGGAGAGGTGTGGTTGTATAGGTAGATGGTGGACACAGTGAGGACATAGCTAAATAGAGGGAAGATGTTGAACAAGGAGAAGTACTGTAAATGAGAAGTGACACTTTCTTCCTCCGAGTCTGAACAGGTCCTCTCTCAGCACATTTTCAGAACATATTTTACCGACAGGCCCTACTTGTGATATTGGAGCTATTTACAAACACAGAGAGCAATTCTATATACAGCACACCCATATTTAGGTGCATCTGATATGCATAAATACAGAATAGGTGCCAGTTATGTGCATGCTTACCAAGAGCACTATTCTGTAATCTTGTGCATGAGTGGCCTTGTGCACAACTGAAAAGGGGTATACTCCCTTCCAATCTCCACCCCCCCCCTTCATCCTCTACTGGCCTGGGGTCAGTGAATGGCAGTCAACAGCAATCGAGACTATTCTGCCAGCCATGGCGCCTTCTTCCTGCTGAGTTCCACCTCCTGTGAAGTAGCTTCCTGTTTCCGCAGGAAGAAGGATCCCTGGCTGGCAGAGCAGTCTCTCTCAATTGTTGCTGCCTGCCATTCAGTGACTCCATGCAAGAATAGACCGGGGGGATGGGGACCTGGCTTTGTCTCAGCAACCCTGGATCTAGGTGCACCCTCCTCTACCTGCCATTGACCTGGCTTAAGCAGGTGTGCCTTTTGTTATCACAGCAGAGCAGGTTTGTGCTAGTATTCTGTAATGGAATCAGGCTGCCTTGATGCCGCTATAGAATTTGATCTCCCCACACTGCATTGGGGTGCCAAAAAGGAGGCTACAATTTTCAGAATTGCAACCATGAAGGGTAATTTTATAATCGCTTGCACCCATTCCCAGCCTGTTTTATAAAGACATGTAAGTGCCTTTCTATTTTTATAGAATACCAGGGGCAAAGCAGCAGAAATTGTGGCTTGATTTAAACCACAGACATTTACACCTGAATAAAGATCACGAGCCCACCACACTCCACCCAAACACTATGACAAAATTCCCCAAATTTTATAAATGGCACTTAAAAATTGCATGTGTAAATTTGGGCGTGTGCCCAATTTGTGCATGCAATTTAATTGAAAAATTAGCCAATTAGTACCAATAACTGGATTTTAACAATCTAATGTTGATGGTAATTGGATTCAATTAAAAGTTGCACGTTTATATATATATAGGTGCCCAGATCCGTGAGTAAATTATATGTAGCCCCCAAAAGGGGGTGTGGCTATGGGAGAGTCATGGGTGAATTGGGGGCATTTCTATAATTTATGCATATTGTTATAGTATGGGGGGAATCCATGCCTAATTTAGGTGTGAGGATTTGCATCAGGGTTTAGTTGGTGTGAATGGTTGCACCCAAAGCTAGGTGTGGTTCCCAGCAGCAATGCCTACATTTGAGCATCATTTATAGAATGGTGCTTAGTGTGGTTTTTTTTTAATTTGGCACCAATTTTTGGTCAGAAAAGCAAAAAGAGGCAATAATCCAAACTGTGCAGGTTCAGTGCAAAGAAAAAGAGCAGCAAAAAAGGATAAGGCTCGAAATGTTCTTTATTCATGTTGGATCTCCTGTTACAGATAAGCTCTTTTGCACAAAGCCTTTTGCGTTAGTATTTCCTAGCCACTGAAAATATGTAAGTGAAGGGTGGTTGTTTTTTTTTTTTTGGGGGGGGGGGGTTTAATGCCAGTGATTACCCGTTGAACTGTCCACTGTCATTTGGGAGGCAGTGGGGTTCTGAGGCTTTTTCCTCCTCACTTTCATCGTTGGTGGCTGTATTTGTACAATGGATCACACATTTATTCTACTTTCTTTGGGTATGTTTATAACTTTATTAATGTCCCAACAAAAAGTGGTCCCAGGTGTATCTGTATCCAGACTTCAAAGTTAGGCAGGCATTTACAAAGCTACATGCCAAGCTGCTCATAGGAATAGAACGGGCGACTCAGCATTTTTAGTGCGTGCTGCTCAGCAGTGCAGCTTTGGAAAAGGACCTGATAATTTTTATCCAGTGCCCAACATGTTTTGGCAGTACAGCACCTGCATCAGGGCTTACAATCAAACAATTCTATATGAGTCCATAAACATATGCACCTTTCCTCCATATCCCCTTAACTGTATCCATTACATCCTGTTTGTCTGACTTGTCTATTTAGATTGTAAGCTTTTTCGAGCAGGGTCTGTCTTCTTTGTGACTCTGTACACTAATAGAACTCATGGTATGGCAGTATACAAAAATAAAGTTTATTATTTATTTATAATTAATAGTAGTAGTACCTTTCAAACTGTACCACTGCACATAGGATACAAAGAGCCTTGCACAGTACAATAAAACAGCAAATCCAGCTTGCATGTTGGCACACTTATGCAAGCTGGATTTGCTGTTTTACAGTGCTGTGAAAGGCTCTTTGTATCCTATATGCAGTGTACAGTTTGGAAAGTGGATATGTTTCTGGACTCATATTTAATTGTTTGACTGTAGCCCCTGGTGCAGATGCTGTGTCACTGAAACATTCTGGGTGATCTATAAAAATTTAATTTGAAGTCTGGATGCAGATACACTTGGGACATCAATAAAGAGCATTTTGGGGCTGATTCTACAAATGACATATGGCTGCGAGACTTGGACACTCAAGAAAAGCAGATAGAAGAAAAATCAACGCCTTCGAGCTGTGGCGCTGGAGATGACTTCTACAAATCCCATGGACAGCTAGGATCACTAACAAAGATGTTCTTGATCATATAAACCCAGAGTTGTCCTGGGAATGCAAGATTACCAGACAGAAATTGACCTATTTTGGACATGTGAATTCACTAGAAAAGGAGGTGCTACTCATAATGGTCAGTGGTAAAAGGAAGCGGGGGAGACCACAGGCCTGTTGGCTGGATACCATCAAGATTAACATGTGAAAGAATATCAAGCAATTGAAAGAAGCTGTGGAAAACAGGGACTATGTAAATATATAGCCAACCGTTATTCAACAATGCTGTAGATTTTTAACACCCACTAAACCAAAAAACAGCAAAGTAATATTTTTAAGATTTTCTTATATATTTATTTTTTTGGGGTTTTTTTTTTTTTAATAAGTCTTCAGAACTTGCCAACCACCAGCCAAACTATTCTTAGGCTTGTTTTTTTCTTTGGCTTGTATCTCTTCATCACAGTGGCGTACCTAGGGGGGGGCGGGGGGGGGGCGGGCCGCCCCGGGTACCAGCCCTGAGGGGGTGTTCCCGGCCTTGCCGCTCAGTCCCCCCCCACGCCCGAAGGACCGCTCGCCCCACTGACCTTCCAGCACACCTATGAAGCAGCCCGCAGCAGGATCGCGACGTCAGCAATCCCTCAGCTGCTTGGGCGCTGCTTCCTGCGCCGCGGTCCCGTCCCTCCTCTGATGTCAGAGGAGGGGGCGGGACCGCGGCGCAGGAAGCAGCGCCCAAGCAGCTGAGGGATTGCTGACGTCGCGATCCTGCTGCGGGCTGCTTCATAGGTGTGCTGGAAGGTCAGTGGGGCGAGCGGTCCTTCGGGCGTGGGGGGGGCAGTAGCTTAAGGTAGCCCGGCGCAGGAAGCAGCTCCTAAGCAGCGCAAAGATAGCTGACGTCGCGATCCTGCTGCGGCTGCTTCATAGGTAGTGCGGGGAGGCCAGGGGGGCGAATGGTCCTTCGGGGTGGGTCGGGGCATCAGGCCTTCAGGGTGGGGCGGGCGGGCGGGCAGGCAGACTTTCAAGGGGGAGGGGGGTGACAGGCAGGCAGGCAGGCCTTCAAGGGGGGGTGCAGGTCTTCGGGGGGGGGTGCAGACCTTCAAGGGGGTGCAGGCCTTCAAGGGGGGGACAGGCAGGCAGGCCTTCAAGGGGGGGACAGGCCTACAAGGGGGGGGGGACAGGCCTACAAGGGGGTGCAGGCCTACAAGGGGGGGGGACAGGCCTTCAAGGGGGGACAGGCCTTCAGGGGGGGTGCATGCCTTCAGGGGGGGTGCCGACCTTCAAGGGGGTGCAGGCCTTCAAGGGGGGGACAGGCAGGCAGGCCTTCAAGTGGGGGGACAGGCCTTCGGGGGGTGCAGGCCTTCGGGGGGGGGTGCAGACCTTCAAGGGGGTGCAGGCCTTCAAGGGGGGGACAGGCAGGCAGGCCTTCAAGGGGGGGACAGGCCTACAAGGGGGTGGGACAGGCCTTCAAGGGGGTGCAGGCCTTTGGGGGGGTGCCAACCTTCAAGAAAGGGTTGCAGGCCTTCAAGGGGGGGGACAGGCCTTCAAGGGGGGACAAGCAGGCAGGCCTTCAAGGGGGGGACAGGCCTACAAGGGGGTGGGACAGGCCTTCAAGGGGGTGCAGGCCTTTGGGGGGGTGCCAACCTTCAAGGGGGGGACAGGCCTTCAAGGGGGGACAAGCAGGCAGGCCTTCAAGGGGGGGTCAGGCCTTCAAGGGGGGGACAGGCCTACAAGGGGGTGGGACAGGCAGACCTTTAAGGGGGGACAGGCCTACAAGGGGGTGGGACAGGCAGACCTTTAAGGGGGGATAGGCCTTCAAGGGGGGACAAGCAGGCAGGCCTTCAAGGGGGGGTCAGGCCTTCAAGGGGGGGGGACAGGCCTTCGGGGGTGCAGGCCTTCGGGGTGGGTGCAGGCCTTCGGGGTGGGTGCAGGCATTCGGGGTGGGTGCAGGCCTTCGGGATGGGTGCAGGCCTTCAGGGGGGGACAGACCTTCGGGTGGGGGGTACAATCCTTCGGGGAGGGTGCAGGCCTTCAGGGGTGGGGTTTAGGCATTCAGAGGGGGACAGACCTTCGGGTGGGAGGTAAAGTCCTTCGGGGGGTGCAGGTCTTCAGGGGTGGGGTGTAGCCCTTCTGAGGGGGGACAGACCTTCGGGGGAGGGGGGTCCTGGTGTAAAAGTACACAGAGGGAGAGAGGGAAGGGGGGGTTCAAAGATACGTGCATATGCCAGACTTTGGGGGTTAGAAATAATGGGTCTAAAAACAGAGGAGTGGGAGAGAGATGGTGCATAATGGGATTTAGGGAGGGAAGGAACAGAAAGGGAGAGAACTTGGAAACAGGGGATGGTGTGGAGGGGGGATAGAGATACTGGATAGGAGGATAGTTGGGAACAGAAAGGGAGAGATGGTGGATCCTGGGGTGGTGGGGAGTTGAGAAAAGGTGAATCTGTGGATGGAGACAAAAAAAAGGAAAGATGCCAGATCTCCGGGAGAGGGAAGGGAAACGGAAGGGGAGAACAGAGATGGCAGACGGATGGTTAGCACGGAGAAAGGAGACCCTGGCAAGCAAGACAACAAGAGCCTGGGACCAACAAGATTTGAATATTGATCAGAGAACAAAAGGTAGAAAAAATAATTTTATTTTCTGTTTTGTGATTACAATATGTTAGATTTGAAAAGTGTACATGAGACAGCTTGAAATGGGAACTTTTCTATTTTTGTGAATGGCAAGGCTGAGTTCAGTTAAAATATATGCTTTATAAGAAAATATAATAATGTGTTTTATAAAGTTTATAAGCATTGCTGGCATACTCGGTGAGGTGTTCCTAGTGTTGGTGGTGGTGGTAGCATGTCAGTGTGTTGAGAGGAAGAGGTAGTCTGGGAAATTCTGCTGAGCAAACTCTGGGCCCATTTCCACCCCCAGTTAGTCCACTCCACTCAACTGGTTCACACACTGAGTGGGTCTTTGGGTGTTATTTCTGGGTAGTTGTTTTAGAATCTCTTCCAGTGGTTTGTCAGTATCTCCTTCTGGTCCAAGGAAGGAAACTTTGTCAACCTTAGCATTGACCTTCAGAATATGTTTGTAACAGCGCTGCTTGTGTGGCATTAGGCTATGTAGTGATCGAAAGAAAAAAACAGACCTTTGCACATTTTTGCACTATATGGTGGGTGTATGAGGAGATTCATTTCCTGCACAGTTAAGTCCATGTGAAGTTACCTTGTGCTGTATTTGACATCTAGCAAGGTCTCTGTTTGGAAGGAAAGATCTAAGCTTAAAAATGAAGTGGCCAGAAGTTATGTTAAAAGTAGATAGCGTAGCTGGTTTTAAGAAAGGTTTGGACAAATTCCTGGAGGAAAAGTCCATTGTCTGTTATTAAGACATGGGGGAAGCGTCTGCTTGCCCTGGATTGGTGCACTCAGCAGCAACAAATACTAGTTTTGGCTGGCTCTTTCCCCGCATTTCTCCTCTCTTCCCCACGATTTAATATCCAGTTCAGGCAGTAAGTAAATGCATCGGCAGGGGGGGTCTGGTAAGTCTTGGGGGCTGGGGATGGAAGGTGAGAATCAGTTCTGTAGGCTATCAGAAATTTGCTTAATTATCTACTCACACAGAAAAGCAGTAAAGTCAATAGGTTCTCTGAGTGGGAACAACCTGTTTGATCTTGCACTCTTGTGATTGACCAATTGTTTATCACTGTTTAATTTATCACATTGATTAATTTGAGCACACCTGAGGTGTCCTATGATGGTGTGCACTGCAGGCAGAGGAGCCTTATTGTGTAAAGCACTGGAGAATTCTCTCCTCTCGCTTACCTCTCACGCTGAGGACACCCTGCTTCAGTATAATCATTTATATGATTTATCTTATAAACATTATTACGTGGTCTTTTCCTCAAGTGCTGAGACATCAGGTTGTTCCCACTTGGAGAACCTATTGACTTTTACTGCTTTTCTGTGTGGCTTTAACATTTTTGCTATTCAGTATACCTAAACTATTATTCAGTAGAAAAAATATGGTTTGTTCAATCAAATCCTGTGTGGACATTGGACTTCTATGAGTGAATGTTCTGCTTGATTGAACAAACTAAATTTTTTCTACTGAATAATAGTCTAGGTACAATGAAAGTAAATAGCAAAAATGTTTGAGTAGATAATTAAGGAAATCTTTTTCATATTGCTTGCTTATGGACTGGGAAAAAAGACTGTTCAAGCAAATGTCTCCAGAACTGCTTTAATGGAAAAATGTGATTTTTTTTTTTTAAGTACTTTGTGAAATTTATTGTTGTTGTGAAATTTATTGTTATACTTTGTTTAAACTTAAAAAGCGGTGTCATTAACAGTGAATCTAATCGAAAAATCGATTCAACAGGGTGAATCGAATCGAATGAAATATTTTTCTCTGAATCGGGCAGCACTATTGGCTACCATGAGAATGGGCTACTGGGCATGATGGACCATTGGTGTGACCCAGTTAGGCTATTCTTATGTTATGTTCTCATCTGTAGGGGCCTTTGTTTTCACTTCTTATTTTAATGTATTTTTTTCCTGGGAACTTATCAGTGTTTTTTTATAATGGGAACAAAAATGGAAGAGAATTAATGTGTGTGGAATGGGGGGGTAACTAATTTCTTCAGCTAAATAATTCAATCCACTTCAAACAGACATAGGAGAACTCACGCACCATTCACACACCCTCCAACCAAAAACGTCAAAAGAAAAAAACTGTTCGACAACCTCCTAGCCATTCGAGCTGCAACACTTGACCCCCAACTCTACAACCTATTGACCTCGACCACAAACTACAAAACCTTAAAAAAAGAAATAAAAACCCTTCTATTCAAAAAACACATAAAACCAAACTAACATAATCAGAACTGTCCCAAGCATCACCTGCAACTACTCCATATGTACTTCTGATGTCATGACAATTCCGACATAATTTATGTTATGTTATGTTTGGAATAATGGTTACATAAATGAGGTTCAATAAAAGAAAATTTTCACTGCCTGTTTCTATTCTGACCATTTATTCCATTTCATGGTTATTGCAAAAAAAAAAAAAAAAAAAATTTTTCCATGGGGGGGGGGTGGGGGGTGTCAAAAAATGATGGGCCCCGGGTGCCACATACCCTAGGTACGCCACTGCTTCATCAGACTTAAATAATATTTTTCTTATAAAGTGCTCTGTGCAATACATATGTGTCGGACATGACTGAATGGATACTAGTAGTAGTAATCCCTGGGCTAATTTTATATGAGCTTTTTACATGCATTAAAAGGATTTTACATGCAGAAAAATCCTGTATAAAATTCCCCCTTCAGCACATTAATATGCATTAATAATCATCAAAGTGTGTTTAGCATATAATACTCAGCAAATAGAGCCCTCAGTGTGTCTGTCAATCTGTGACAGGAGCTGTTCTGTCTGTGGTGCTGAATGATAAGGCTTGTTGAAAAATCTGCACTGGCTGCTTATTGAACAATATATTAAGTTTAAAATTGCCACTTTGATTTTTTAGTCTATATATAGCATAGACCCAGTTGCCTTCAATCAATTGTTCAAGTTTCCATGCCATTGTTCAAATTCTTGTTTTCAGCCAACATTAAGCTTAGGCTATCCTACAAGGAAGAAAATCTGTCTTAAATCAATGACTTGAACACTCTTTTTCATTTCAGGAATGGAATTCCTGTTGAAATTACACAAATTCTTTTATAATTTCTCCTTCATAGAGCCTTGAAGTCATATCTGTTTTCTGTTTGGATAAAAAAAGTTAATGTTGTTTTTATTTAATCTTTTTTGGGGCGTTTTTTGCTTTCTACTCTTCCCTCTAAGAGGTTTTTATTTTTTGTACTCTGCCTTGACTCTGTTGTGAAATTAGGTGAACATTAAATCCTAGAATAGAATAGAATAAGCTGTAAAAGTTTTAAAAATTAATTCCTATGGGTTGTTTTTAAATTTCATTTTCTAAAGTGATAGTTTTGCAGACAGTGTGTAATAATTGATCCTGCATGTCCCTCAGGATGTAAGGTAAGGTGTGGGCCATCTGTCATTGAAATATCTCTTTCATATTTATATGAGAGCATGTCCTAGTGTTCTGGCAGTCTGTTAGGCCAAGCCCTTACCCTGCTATGCTTTGTCAGTACAGAATGAATACCACTTAACAAGCTCTTGCTGGGACTTGTGCTTGGGGGTCATCTGTTCTTTTGAAATAAAAGGCAGAAGAGTTAATCTTACAAGTTTGATTGTATTGTTAGAATGAAGAGCAATATTTGCATCAGGGGCAAGGTGGGTATTAGTGGCACTCAGGTTTGATGTTTATTGAGTGCAGCTTAGGTGAGAGACCAGCTTTCATGAAACACTTTGGGCTCTTTTTACTAAGCTGTGATAGCGGTTTTAGCGTGCATGTTAGACCTTAACGCCAGCATTGAGCTGGCGTTAGTTCTAGCCGCGTAGCATGGGTTTAGCATGCGCTAAATTCCTGCTACGCAGCTTAGTAAAAGGAGCCCTTTCTGGCCCCTCATGTCATGTCATGCAAATTTGCAGTAACGGCCAGCTATTCAACCACCATGGTCGGTGGTGTTTTAAATGCCAGCTGAACCAGTCCAAAAAATTCAGCACCCCTATCTGGACAAGTTCCAGCACAGGCTGCTTTATCTAGATAATGAACAAAAAAGAAAACTGCAGAGATGATGTACAAGATGCCATGTCTTTAATCAAAAAAACAATACTTTGAACAGTTTGTATCCAAGATATGGTCCAATTGGGTGAAAAGCCGGGACCTGACATGGTCAGTGTTTCAAAAAAACACTCCTTCCTCAGGGGTCCTAAATGGTATTAAAGCCACTTTCTAGGGAACCATACAGATTACAACTGGATAAAAGAAACAATTTGGTAGACTAAAAAATGAGTCAACATTGCACTGTGAATGAGCTAACTTGACTCGTTTTTAGTCTACCAAATTGTTTCTTTTATCCAGTTGTAATCCGTATGGTTCCCTAGAAAGTGGCTTTAATACCATTTAGGACCCCTGAGGAAGGAGTGTTTTTTTCGAAACACGGACCGTGTCAGGTCCCGGCTTTTCACCCAATTGGACCATATCTTGGATACAAACTGTTCAAAGTATTGTTTTTTGATTAAAGGCTTGGCATCTTGTACATCATCTCTGCAGTTTTCTTTTTTGCTCTGACATATCGTACAATACAATTGTATTTTTTTGCTTGTGTTATCCAGATAGTGGCAATATCCAGTCTATCTAGAGAACTTATCCAGATAACTTAGGTCAGGTGTCTGTCCCGAGTTATCTGGATAAGTAATCCCGATTGCAAATTGAAAATTGTCACTACCTGGAAGAGTTTCAGAACTACCCTGGCTATGCCCATACTCTTCCACAGCACTATCCGGGTAAGGATATTCAGTGGCACGATATGGATGGTGTCTTCGAATATCCCAGTCAGCAGCATATATTTGGATAGCAGCTACTCTTATCTAGATAAATGTTTCTGAATATTGACCCAGATTTTCTGTTTTTTTCCTGTACTGGAATAAACTGAATTTCCATCAAGCCCACATCCTGTTTCCAAGAGTGGCCAATCCAGGTCACAAGTACCTAGTGATCTGAAGAATAAAATAGATTTTATGCTGCTTATCTCAGGAATGAGCAGTGGGTTTTCCCAAGCTCACCTTAATAACGCTTTATTGACTTTGCTTCCAAGAACTTGTTAAAACTCTGCTACACGAACTGCTTTTGCCACATTATTTGACAATTAATTCCAGAGCTTAATGATACATTCACCCTCTAATTCTATAAAAAAAAAAAAGCACTGAAGATTACATGTGCAAATTTGGGCACGTACCTAATTTATGCATGCAATTTATTTGAATAAGAAGTTAATTAGCATCAATAAATGGTGTTTTGATAAGCAAGTAGCACTAATTAGAATTAATTACAATTTACATGCATAAATTCCTGCACCTAAATTTTACACACAAGTCAAAATTGAGGTACAGAAATGGGCGGATCAAGGAGTTCCTTTAAGTTATACACATATTTATAGAAAAAGGGTATCCACACCTAAATTTAGGTGCAGTTTGTACCATGTTGTCATTGGTTCCTGGGCAAAAGTGCTATTCTATAATCTGTGCCTAATGTTAAGTGCAGTTTTAAGAATAGTTTGTTTCTTTATTTATCTTATCCAGGGCAAGTTACACACTTACATACAAAATATAAAATTACCGTATTTTTCGCTCCTAAGACGCACTTTTCCTCCAAAAAAAATGGGTGGAAATACGGGTGCATCTTATGGAGCGAATACCAACACCCCCCTCCCCCCCCCCCCCCCCCCCCGGTGCATGTTTTAAATCCTGGCGCTTACAGAGAACTTTTCTTTATACTCAACCTCAAGGACACAGCAAAGTGAAGAATTCCTTCAGGAGCCGTTTCTTCTTCTTCAACATCAGTTCAGCTGGCATTAGCGAACTTATATTTTTTCTGCGGAACACAGCGGTCTTTAGGACCACGAAAACTCCCATCAGCCCAAAAGGAGACTGACTCTGACTCTGACGCTTCACGCCAGAACAGGTTTGCCTACAGCTCCCTCCCCTCAGGGCCCTGCCTCGATACTGGTGGGGGAGGGAACCGCCAACTGCCACAGCTGCATATAATAAAAAAAAGGTCCCAGCTCCAGTGGCAGGGAAGCAAAGTACCATACCGCTACAACTGTGGAAAAAAAACCTGCTAGCACCGAAAATATTGGGCCTTATCTTTGGCTCCCTCCCCTCAGGGCTCTGATTCAGTCCGGCGGGGGAGGGAAGCATCTTACCACCACAGCTGTTGATTAAAAACAGGTACGGGGGGGCCCTGCTGTGATTAAAAATAGGTACGGAGGGGGCCCTGCCTGCTTGCCCTGTCCCTACCTGCCTTCCAGCCACTAGGCCTGCCTGCCCTGTCATTTCCTGCCCTGTTCCCTGTCCTTACCTGACTGCCAGCCACTGGGCCTGCCTGCCCTGTCTCTGCCGGCCTACCACTAGATCACCAGAGGGGGGAGAGGATACAGAGCTTGACAAGGAGTGTGGGGTTGGGTGCAGAGCCTGGCAAGTAGAATTTGGTTCAGAATGTTTTTTTTCTTGTTTTCCTCCTCTAAATCTACGGTGTGTCTTATGGTCAGGTGCATCTTATGGAGCGAAAAATACGGTACATATAACATACAAGTCACATCAATGACAAACAGCACTATAACGATAAAACCGTCCAGACCAGTGCTTTTTTTTTTTGTGCCAGTTTTTTAGATGCTATATATAAGAATTGCCATACTGGGATAAACCGCAAGTTCATCAAGCCCAACATCCTTTTTCCTACAGTGGCCAACCCAGGTCCCAAGTACCTAGCTAGATCCCATGTAGCAAAACAGATTCTAAGCTCCTTATCCTAGTAATAAACAGTGCATTTCCCAAAGCCATCGCAATAATGGTCTTTCCAGTGCAATCGGTGAGACATTCTAGACAATAAGGTTATTTCCCCATACTTGCATGGACTGCAGAAGGAATCCACTTTGGATTTTTCACTCTGCTTCCAATGTACTTCACAGCTCAGTATAGCGCCCTCTAGCAATCTTTCCTTCTGCATGCACTGCCTGTTCATGTTTCGTCTCCTGTTTCTGTCAGGGCGCATTCTACCAGGAGTGTGGCTTTGTCGTGGGCTGTAGCTAGGGCTGATCCTCCTGAAGAGATTTGCAGGGCGGCAACGTGGTCTTTGCTTCACGCATTTGCCAAGTTCTACAGAGTGGATGTTGCTGCCAGGCAGGACTTGGCCTTCAGGTCTTCGGTCTTGAGGGCCGGCACAGGAAGCCCACCCTAACTCTTGGGGGAAGGGGACTTCTTTTGTACGTCCCTGTTGTCTAGAATGTCTCATCTATTGCACTGGAAAAAGAGATAATGTACTTACCCTTGTAAGCTCTTTTCCAGTAGATAGGTGAGACATTCTAGACTCCCCGCCCTGTCCTTCCTGCGCCTGCTTTCAGCTTTCAGTCTTATGATTCTCCAAGCTGATTCTTGAAGTCCTTGTTAGCCCCTCGGGGTTGTGAAAAATTTGTACATATGTTCAATTTGTTTGAGTGTGGTTTCTGAGCTCCTTTGAAGTCTATATTAGTGGTTAAGGGTACTGTTTTGTTGTTTATGAGCAGAACATTTGTTTAGATGTTGTTTCAGGTGTCTCTTCTTCACATGTGTGGGTGCTTTTCTATGCTTGGGTACTGACTGCTAGAGGGCGCTATAATGAGCTGTGAAGTACACTGGAGGCAGAGTGAAAAATCTGAAGTGGATTCCTTCTGCAGTCCATGCGAGTATGGGGAAATAATTCTGTTGTCTAGAATGTCTCACCTATCTACTGAAAATAGCTTACCAGGGTAAGTACATAATCTCTTTATGGACTTCCCTTTTAGAAATTTATCCAAACTTTTTAAAAACCCCACTATACTAATTGATTTCACTACATTCTCTGGTAACGAATTCCAGAGTTTAATTACATGTTGTGTGAAGAAATATTGCCTCTAGTTTGTTTTAAATCTAAGTTCCAAGTTTTATTAAAATTTGATAAAAACGCTTAAAAAAATTTCTAAACAATTTACAGTAGTAATAAAATATTCTTTGAGACAAATAAACAATAGACATTACTCATGACAGACTTTAAGGGGAGGAAAGAAGGCAGGAACTACAATTTAGATAGGAAAGCTACCCACATGTGTGGGTGCTTTTCTATGCTTGGGTACTGACTGGTAGAGGGTGCTAGAAAGGGGTCAGGAATTAACTAAAAGTAATTTTATTCATTTAGGCCCTGACTATAATTATGATGAAGAGAGTTAGTCTACCTAAGCAGTGGCGTACCTAGCATATGTGACACCCAGGGCCCATCATTTTTTGACACACACACCCATCTGTGTGAAAAACATGATTTTTAGTTACAATCCATACGTCACACAAGAGTGTACCTAGGAAAAGGCAGCATCTTGCATACTGCAGTGAACAGTACATCAATAAACCCATTGTAAAACTAAACAAGCCAGACTAGTACAGATCAATCCTGCACAGTCAATCCTAACAGAAAACCATGTCTTTTTGAACACACAGAACACAGAAAACACCTTTGCCTAGTATGAAATATGTAATCACAAACTATGAAATATGAACCCCCCCTCTTACATATGAAATATGTAAACCCCCCCCCCCCCTTTTACAAAACTGTAGTGTGGTTTTTAGCCATGGTGGTAACAGCTCAGACTCTCATAGAATTCTGAGCATCAGAGTTGTTACCACCATGGCCAGAGCTAAAAAACGCTCTACAGTTTTGTAAAAGGGGGGATAAAATAGAAGTACGTAGACAAAGGATAAATTGAACCACCAAGAAGCTGGACTCTGCGTACAATGCAACATCACACAAACAGCGATGCATCTCCCCTAAAGCAAAAAAATAAATAAATAGAATTTTTTTTCTACCTTGTCTTCTCTGGTTTCTGCTTTCCTCATCTTCTTGTCACTCTCTTCCTTTCATCCACCGTCTACCCTCTCTCTGCCCCTTCTATAGGGCATCTTCTCTCCTTCTATTCCCATTCCAGAAACTTTATGCCTCCCCCTTCCATCTTTCTCTTCACCCTCATTGGTCTGGCATCCACTTCCTTCCCTCCCCCCCCAAGCCCTGGCATCTCTCCCTCCCTCTTCATGGTATGGTGTCTCCTTTCCTTTCCCTCCTTCCCATGGACTTGGCATCTCTGGTTCCTCTCCCTTGTCTTCCTTCTCCTTCCTTCCATCTGTCTTTCCAATTGGATGCTACAGCAATAGTATTTCTCTCTCCCCCCCCCCTTCCCTTCCCTGTGCAGCAGCAGCATTTCTCTCTCCCCTTCCCTGTGTAACAGCAGCATTTCTCTCCCTCCTCCCTGTGCAGCAGCAGCATTTCTGGCCGGTTCCTTGCTGCATCCTGTTTTCCATTCAAAGCCACGGGCGTCAACACCTTGCACGATCTGCAGCTATGTCGGAAGCCTTCTCTCTGACATTATGATGTTGGCTGCGTCTTTGAGCGGAAAAACTGATGCAGGGGAGCTGGCCAGAAACTAAACACCCACCGGAGGGAGCACAAGCTGAGCCGCAGACACCCCTGATTTGAAGTTTAATGCCGCTGCTGCTGGTTAAGGAAAGCAGCAGCGGCAGAATAGGGAGGGTGGCCGGCTGTGCATCTCCTTGGAGTGTGCACCCAGGGCGGACCGACACCCCCCCTTGGTACGCCACTGTACCTACGTATTCTTCATTGCATGCCCCCTAGTCCTAGTATTTTTGGAAAGAGTGAATAAATGATTCACATCTACCCTTTCCACCCCTGAGTAAAGAAATATTTTATCTGATTTGTTTTTAATGTACTACTTGGTAGCTTCATTATGTGCCTCCATAGTTGTCATACATATACCCATTTCAGTCTGCTCATTATTTTATAGACCTCTGTTATATCTCCTCACTTCTTTCTTTTCTCCTAGCCTAACCTCTTTAGCCTTTCCTGATAAGGGAGCAAAGAGAGAGGCAAGAGAACACACAATGCCATCCCTGCAAATGCTGGCCACGTGCCTTCTGGAGTGGGACTATGCAAAGAAACTGTAAATCTATCAGTAGCACAGCATGGGAGCATGTGCTTTCTTTACTTCGAGAATGTATCCCCAGGCTGTCCAAGGTTTGCATACTGTGCTTCAGCCCAGCTGATGGATATATTTACTCTCCCTCTGTGTGTTTTATGGGGTGCTGGTACATTTACGCTTTGGATGCAGCTGTTAGTGATTTGATTTTATTCTGTTTACTGTGTGTGGTGGCAGTTCACTTGATGACTGTACTAACCTTCCATCACAGATTTCCAGTTCATGAGGTTGGGTTGTTTTTTTGTTTTTGTTTTTTTTTCCAATTGAATGATTAGGAGCCATCCGAACAGATTTTTGGAACAGACGGCCCTTCAGGCTACTGCTGTTTGTGTGAATTTGGTAGAAGTATTTCCCCTTGGGTGAAATCCAATTCTTTTTTTTGAAGTACTTTGGTCAGCATTTATTTAGAGCTCAATAATTGTTGTTGGTTAACACAGTTTTCAGAAAACAGACTTATCCCAGGACAAGCAGGCAGCATATTCTTAACGCATGGGTGACGTCACCGACGGAGCCCTGGTACGGACACTTTTAACTAGAAAGTTCTAGTTGGCCGCACCGCGCATGCGCGAGTGCCTTCCCGCCTGACGGAGGAGTGCGTGGTCCCCAGTTTCTTCGTTTCCGCGGAGCAAAGAAGACGATGTGTTTTCAACGGCCGTTGAAAAATCTACTTTTTGCCTTCCCGCTCGCGAAATTCTCCACTTTTTTGCTCTTTTTCCCTTAGGGTTCCTTTTTCGTTCTAAAAAAAAAAAAAAAACTTTGCTTTTGTTTTTCCCTTATTTTTTAGGCCAGCCCCGGCGGAGCCTGTTGCCACCATACAGGCCTCCGGTTTTGATTTTGCGGAGGCCGTATTTCCCTTCATGCCCCCTCAGCCGGGCTTTAAGAAGTGCCAGCGGTGTGCACGCCCGATCTCTCTCACTGACCCGCAAAACTGGTGTCTACAGTGCTTGGGTCCAGAGCATCGGGCTGACACCTGCACCCGCTGTGCTACTCTTAAAAAACGCACATTAAAAAATAGGCAGATCCAGCAGAATATCCTTTTCGGTACCAGATCTGCCATGGAATCTGCCGCGCCGTCGACGGCACCGCAAAAGTCGGCACCGACTACTTCGACGATGCCTGATCCTTCCTCGGGGTCGCTGGCACCAGGTAAGCCGGCTAAGAAGCCTTCCACTTCCCTTGAGCGCCCTCCTGCCACAGCGGCGATGCCGGTCCTCCCGGCATCACGCCGACCCCGCAAACGCTCCGCCCCGATTTCGGTGAGTGCCTCGTCATCGGCCTCCTCATCGCCGGGGCATGGAGCGGCACCTATGGTACCGAAAAAGAAAAAAGCGGTACCGGTGCCTCCTCTGGACGACCGCATTGCGGCCATACTCCAAAGCCAATTGCAGGAGCAACTACAGCAGCAACTCCAACACCTGTTGCCAGCAATGTTGGCCCCACTCCTTCCGGTACCAGACCGGCCCGAGCCTCGCACTATACCACCGGTGTCGACCCCATCGGTACCGTTGAACACGTCCATGCCGGTGCTCGCGGCCGAACCACTCAATCCTCCCGTGCAACCACGCTCTGATGCCGACCCTCCCCGACATCAAGAACGACACCGGTCCCCCCGAGACCGGGACCGGCACCGATCTTCCTCCCCCGGTACCGTCTCGATGCGCTCTGGCAAGTCTCTCACTAAGACTCGCCACACTGAGCTTTCCACACCACCGTCCTGTCCTGCACACCCCGACGTCAGGGACCCGGACTTGTGGGAAGAATCCCCACCCGGTACCGAGGATGAGGCTTCGTCAACGGACGAGGAACCCTCGATGGTCGATACTGGTTCCAAACCTGAACAATCCTCATTCACCAAATTTCTTTGGGAAATGTCGGCGGCTCTTTCTATCCCATTAGAGTCCGACTCTAAAAAGTCCCAGGCCTTTCTCGATGCCCTAGACTTTGAACAACCCCCCAAAGAATTCCTTAAGTTACCCGTCCACGACATCTTACGGGAAACTTTTTACAAAAATTGGGAAAACCCTCTCACTGTACCGGGAGCCCCTCGAAAACTGGATAGTTTGTACAGGGTCATTCCGATCCCGGGGTTCGACAAACCTCAACTACCCCATGAATCTCTTCTAGTCGAGTCCACTTTAAAGAAGACCCATGGCTCCAGTGTTTATGCCTCCACCCCTTCTGGCAAAGAGGGCAAAACTATGGATAAATTTGGCAAGCGACTTTATCAAAATGCAATGCTTGCCAACAGGGCTAATAATTACACCTTTCACTTATCCTTCTACATGAAGTATTTGGTGCAACAACTTTCATCCTTGCAAAAATATATCCCTGAGCGTAAGGTCCCCCTTTTTCAACAACAAATTTCCAGCCTACTTCAACTACGCAAATTCATGGTTCACTCCATTTACGACTCCTTCGAGCTGACCTCTCGAGCATCTGCCATGGCTGTTGCCATGCGGCGTCTGGCCTGGCTGAGAGTTTCTGATCGCGACATCAACCATCAAGACCGCCTGGCGAACGCACCTTGTCTTGGTGATGAACTCTTCGGGGAGTCTCTGGACTCCACAACTCAGAAACTCTCGGCTCACGAGACCAGGTGGGATACTCTGGTGAAACCTAAAAAGAAGGCTCCGCCTGCTCGACCCTACAGACAGCAGTCCTCCTACCAATGCAGGTTCTCGGCCAGACCTCTCAACCCGCCACAACAGCAGCCTCGCCGACCTCGTCAGCAGCATCAACCTCAGGCTCGCTCCCAGTCTCACCAACCTGCCAAGCCTCTCCCTCCGTCAAAACCATCTCAGCCCTTTTGACTCTTTTCTCCAGGGCATAGCCAGTCTCCCACCATCGTTGCCTCTTCCTCAGCCTATCGGAGGACGCCTACAATTTTTCCTCAGCCGTTGGGAGGTCATCACATCAGACCAGTGGGTCCTCAACATCATTCGCCACGGCTACTCTCTCAACTTCCAGACTCTTTCACCAGACAATCCTCCCATAGAGTCTGCTTCTCACTCCTCCCAATCCCTCCTCCTCCTACTGAGGGAGGTCCAATCCCTCCTTCTTCTCAATGCCATCGAAGAGGTACCCTCAGACCAAAGGGGTCAGGGATTCTACTCCCGCTACTTCCTGGTTCCCAAGAAAACAGGAGACCTCCGTCCCATCCTCGATCTCCGGGACCTCAACAAGTGTCTGGTCAAGGAAAAATTCAGAATGCTCTCCCTTGCCACGCTTTACCCTCTTCTCTCTCAACACGACTGGCTATGTTCCCTAGACCTCAAAGAGGCCTACACTCACATCCCAATCAATCCGACTTCACGCCGCTACCTACGGTTTCAGATACAGCACCATCACTATCAGTACAAAGTGCTACCCTTTGGCCTCGCATCATCACCCAGGGTGTTCACCAAGTGCCTTATTGTGGTGGCGGCCTCCCTCAGGTCTCACAACCTCCAGGTGTTCCCCTACTTGGACGATTGGTTGGTGAAAGCACCTACGTCTCCGCTTGTGCTACAAGCCACTCAACACACCATCTCTTTCCTCCATCTCCTGGGGTTCGAGATCAACTACCCCAAGTCGCACCTGCTTCCCACACAGCGACTTCAGTTCATTGGTGCAGTTCTCGACACCACTCTGATGAGGGCGTTTCTCCCCTCCGACCGCCAACGGACTCTGCTCCACCTCTGCCGTCAGGTGCTCCTTCATCACTCCATTCCAGCTCGGCAGATGATGGTCCTCCTGGGCCACATGGCCCTTGCATACTACCTTGACCGTACCAGGGCTCACCGCTCGTCCCCTCAGCTCTTTCGGTCCTTCGACCCTAACCGTCTAGGTCGTCCTGTTTCTAAACGGACGCTTTCCAACTGGCTTGCTGCCTGCATTGCATTCTGTTATGCTCGGGCCGGTCTCTCACTGGAAGGTGCTGTTACGGCCCACAAGGTCAGAGCTATGGCTGCTTCTGTGGCTTTCCTCCGCTCCACGCCCATCGAGGAGATCTGCAAGGCTGCCACTTGGTCCTCAGTTCACACGTTCACTACCCACTACTGTCTGGATGCCTTCTCCAGACGGGATGGACACTTCGGCCAATCTGTGTTACAAAATTTATTTTCCTAATGGCCAACCATCCCTCTTCCCTCTCTGTTAGCTTGGAGGTCACCCATGCGTTAAGAATATGCTGCCTGCTTGTCCTGGGATAAAGCACAGTTACTTACCGTAACAGGTGTTATCCAGGGACAGCAGGCAGATATTCTTACGTCCCATCCACCTACCCGGGTTGGCTTCTTAGCTGGCTTATCTTAACTGGGGACCACACACTCCTCCGTCGGGCGGGAAGGCACTCGCGCATGCGCGGTGCGGCCAACTAGAACTTTCTAGTTAAAAGTGTCCGTACCGGGGCTCCGTCGGTGACGTCACCCATGCGTTAAGAATATCTGCCTGCTGTCCCTGGATAACACCTGTTACGGTAAGTAACTGTGCTTTTTGGACACTTTTTTTTGAAGGGTAAGCTTTGTTTAAAATGAGAACTCTGGTGTAGAAAGTACGGCAAAATAAGGCTAGACTAAACATAAGAATTGCCTCTGTCGGGTCAGACCGGAGGTCCATCGTGCCCGGCAGTCCGCTCACGCGGCGGCCCCTCAGGTCCAGGACCTGATAGTGCTCCTACCCATTTGCTAAATTACTCTCAGACTAGATGCCAGTCTTTCAAGAATTCCACTGGGGTGGGGGGAAAAGATTACTTTTGAATATTTGTAAGTTCAAAGTGCTTTTTTTGATTTGTTATACGTTTAGATTCATATGTATTGCACTGTTACTACTTGAAAATCAATAAAGATAATAATAAAAAAAAGAATTCCACTGGCTCAGTCCTCTTCAATACTGTACTTTTTTTGCTGTTGTTGTTAAAATCTAGCTTAGATTCACTCTTGACCTGATTTTCTCACCTCCCATTAAATCTCTGTGTGAGACTAAACAAGCACTTTCTCTCCATGTGCCTTAGTTCTAACAGCAGACAATTCATACATCCCAACATCCTAAAAAAAATATTATGGACATCAGCAAAATTTTTTGAAGGGAAAAAAGGTCTATATTTAGTAAAAATGTAAAAACTTCCAAACCACTGAAAACCTTATAGTTCTAATCTAAATTCACTGCTTGTTCTCCCCTATTCTTTTGGGAATGAACCCTTTGAAGGAAAGTTGTATATTTATTAAGTGAAAGATGTGTCAGAGATCCAAATGATTGCTATTGCTGTTTAATACTTTGTTCCTTTTCAGAAACACCAAGCGCACAGCTGAAGTGTGGATGGATGAATTCAAGCGGCATTACTATGTTGCCCGGCCAGCAGCAGAGGGTAGGCCGTATGGAAAGTAAGTACTTCCTTTCCCTCAGCAGTGAACAGAACATTATCATGCAACAGTGAAGGCTGTACAAACAACCAGTATTGTTTCTGTACTTGTACACTGAACAGTGAAAATAGTACATCTGAAAAATAATTGCTTTGCAGGAGACGAGGACTAGGTCTGTACAGTTACAACCCTGAATACTTCACAGTTGTATACTTCATCTGTCTTGAGTACAAGATGAAAATGATGTTCAGCTGTCAGCTTTGGACTGATAGAAATTTGTAAATCTCTACAAGACGCATTAATTGTTAACACCTGTTTTAGTTCTGAGGAACATTTCTTTTTGTGTGTTCTTTTTAATGAAAACATTAAAAGCACAAGGGATGATTATTTGCAGTCAAGCTGCAGCAGGATGAAGCTGCAGACCAAAGTAGAAGAGGTCTGGAAGCTGCTATGTTAGCATCATGAGACAAGTATTATCATGCACCAGTCAGTCATTCATAAGTACCATCCTGACCACGTCATTTTAATGGCAAATAATGGAATGCAAGGCATCACCCTGGCAAATGCCATACTCAACATCACCAGTTAATCTGCCAGTCTCCTCCCTGACAAAGTACAAGCCTATTTTTAAAGGTATGATAATGCAGAACTCTGAAGAGCATCCATTCACTTGGGATTCGACTTTGAATCAATTTTTTACTCTATCAAACATTTACAAAGACTAGGGGACCCGCAATGAAGTTACAGGAAAATAATTTTAATACAACTAGGAGGAAATATTTTTTTTGCTCAAAGAATAGTGAGCTCTGGAACGTGTTGCCAGAAGATGTGGTAACAACGCTTAATGTAGATGGGTTTCAAAAATGGTGTGGACAAGTTCCTGGGGGAAAAGTCTATAGTCTACTATTGAGAAAGACATGGAGAAGCCACTGCTTGCCCTGGGATCGGTAGCATGGAATGTTGCTAGTATTTGGGCTTCTACCAGGTACTTGTGACCTGGATTGGCCACCATTGGAAGAAGTATACTGGGCTAGATGGATCATGGGTCTGACCCAGTATGGCTATTCTTATGGTCTTAAGACACTTCATTATAAATGTGTATTTGCTGAGTCCTAAATGTAAAGATTTATTTAAACCAGGTCAATATTTTAGGGCCAACTCAGAAGGTGGCAAATCTAGGTAAATATTGAATGTGCTTGAATCTGCTCATACTTTTACATCATGGACAGATTTTGAACGACGGTCTGAATAATAACTATAAATGCCACAGAGAATTACTGGAGGTTGCTTTCTGAAAGTGTGGCCATGCTATAAGCAAACAGCCCCTGCATCTCATCCGTTTCCCTTTTATGCTTCCTGATTACAAAAATAGCATGTATATGCCATGGGAGATGAGCAGCTTAGAACCTAAGACCCTGAAGAAGTTAATGGAGAAAAACCTGTAAGGAGGAAAGGGTAGGAATGAGGGAGAAAGAAGAATTAAATAGAAGTGGCTGAAAAAGTGAGGGAACAGAAAGGGGGCCATGGGGACGAATTCCTGGGAAGGAATTTTCATGTTGAGAGTGAAAGGAGGAAGGCCAAAGGTGGAACTGTAAGAATAGGAAGAGGCAAGAAGTAATATGCAGAGAAAGATGAGGACAAACTTGAAGAAGGTTTAAGAGAAGAACCACTGATTATTTAAAGGGTTTAAAAAAAAATAAAAATCTTTATTAATTTTCAAAACTAATACAAAGTGCCATGAAGTGAACAACCATTAATAAAGGTTTAAAGCAAACTCTGTTCTGTAAATGGTGTTATATCTACCCACCCGATTGCAAGGGTCCGATGGTAAAATGATCCCAAACTCCTCCAGTAATGTAATGTAATGTAATGTAATTTATTTCTTATATACCGCTACATCCGTTAGGTTCTAAGCGGTTTACAGAAAATATACATTAAGATTAGAAATAAGAAAGGTACTTGAAAAATTCCCTTACTGTCCCGAAGGCTCACAATCTAACTAAAGTACCTGGAGGGTAATAGAGAAGTGAAAAGTAGAGTTAGAGGAAAAATAAAAATAAAATAAACATTTTAACAAGACAGCATTGATCTAAATACTTTGGAAGGTAGAAGAGAGGAGAGAAAGGAATAGAAGCAGAAGGGGGAGCCGTTGAACAGTAGAATTCTGGAGAAATTTAAATGATAGAAATAGAACAAAACAAAGACAAAAGGCAAAACAATAGATAAGATTAAAGATAAATCATAAGCTGGAAAGAAAAATAAAATAAAACTTTGTCTTCAATCCACGGTTTCAGCGTCACATTCCTGGCAGGTTCGGGTCTGTGGGTTCTTGGTGGTTGCGGATGGACCCGCTGCTGCTTAGGTGTAAAAGCAGTTGTTTTCCCAATGCTGCTGATATTTAAAAGCAGGCAGATTGATCTCTCCAACAAATTGTATGGTGAAGAGCATATACGTCTGGCTGGATTGGGATAAAAGCTCTCGATAGTGGCGGCTGGTCTTGGTGCTGCTTAGGTGTAAAAGCTGTTGATCTCCTACTTCTGATGATATTTAAAAGCAAGCATATTGATTTTTCCAACGGAATGCTGGGGGAAGAGCTTACTTGTCTGGCTGGATCAGGGCAAAGGGCTCTCGGTAGTGGTGGCTGGTCCTGTTGCTGCTTAGGTGTAAAAAACAGTTGATCTTCCTAGTGGACTGCAGGGGGAGGTGGAGCTCACACTCTTGGCTGGATCGGGTCTGTGGGCTCTTGGTAGTTGTGGATAGTTCCGCTGCTGCTGAGGTGTAAAAGCAGTTGATTTCCCACTGTTGCTGATATTTAAAAGCAGGTAGATTGATCTCTCCAATGGACTGCAGAGGGAGGAGCTCACATGCCTGGCTGGATCGGGGCAAAGGGCTCTTGGTAGTGGTGGCTGGTCCTGCTGCTGCTTAGGTGTAAAAGCAGTTGATTTTCCTAGCGGACTGCAGGGAGGGTGGAGCTCATATTTTTGCAGGATCGGGACTGTGGGTTTTTGGTGGGTTGGTCCCATTGCTGCTTAGGTGTAAAAGCAATTGATCTCCCACTGCTGCTGATATTTAAAAGCAGGCAGATTGTCCAGGGAGAGGAGCTGTGAATGTGAAAAACTCAAAATCTTATGAAAATCCAAACACTCCTATGACAGCTCGAGAACTCTATATCGCTATAAACGCAATGTATTCCCCTTGCAATCGAAGAACCTTTTCAACATACATGGCAGTTGCCGTGTGTCAGCTAGCGGCTTGATTTTCATCATCCACCGTTATAAAGATAAGTGATTTTTCATTGATTTTTCCCATGCTTCAGACTATTTCTCTAGCTACAGTTATAGACTTTAGATATTTTTTTTTAATGAGAGATTGATAATTAATGGCTTGGGATTTAGGAGAACCGAGTGATGCCATCCATGATGGTTCTCCAGTTCATTGGTCTTTTTTCTAAAGTGACCGATGTGTGAGGGGGTACTGAGCACACTCAACACTTTATAGTGATTATTTGTCCAACCGGCCTTGATGCTTAAATTTTGGAGGTCCATATGGGATCAAGTGAACAACATATTGGAGAATCCTGTGGCCATTTTATTTGGTACATTGATGAGAGCTAAAAGGCAAATATCTGATTGAAATAACAAACTTCTCTTTATAATGACAGGGGTTGCCATACAGTTCATTTTAAGGAATTGGAATAAGTGGGATAGATTATGTTACAAGTTTTGGTGTGATTCTCTGTGTTACATTTTTAAAATGGAACGTTTCATGGCCATACAGCAAGGGCGTTACAGAAATTTTATGGATGTGTGGGAGCCATTGGCTAAATTTTGTAAGGAAGAATAACTGATTTTATTTTATAAATCTATAAACATACACATCCAGGGTGGGTTGGGAGGGATGGGGGAAAGGTGTGGCATTGGAACTTGATTCAGGGTATATATGGATACTTTCTTGTGGGTTTAGTTTACTTGAGTATTAGGTGGGAGGGTGGGGGGAAATATAGTTGTACATTAATGTCTGAGAATTTATTGTGCTTGTATTGTAATATTTTATGAAATATGAATTACTTGCACAATTGTAGTTTGAAAATCTAATAAAGATATATATATATATAAGTTTTTTTTATACTACTATACAAGCCATTTATATTATAGGAGTTAACCTGTTGGAGGATAAACATTGAGATTGTAAAAACATGTGAAGGCATTTTTTTCACTTCAACTGCTTTTTAAGTTAAATTGCAGAAGGTAGCATTGAGTTGAATGTGCCTGTTTGTTAAGCTGTTTTATTTTATATGTAATTCATTGTGATCAGCCCAGAATGATAAGGTGGTGGGAATATAAATCAGAATAAATGGCCTTTGAGAACTGCATCCCGGTAAACCATGGATTTGCGGCTAATCATTTTATAATAGAGAAGAAAACAGGCCTATTAAGATCAGCTCTGTCACAGCCACTTTATAACATTGTCTACAATGCTAGATGCAGATTCCCTCAAGGGAACAGGAGGAAAGAGGGCTCTTCATTGCCCCCACTCCTACAGATTGCCCGTGTACATTTGCAACTTTTTAGATGTCTGTACCACACTTTTCAAGAGCCAGAAGCACAGCCAGATTTTGATATCAGGGGGGGAGTAGACTTTTTGTAAAGCACCGGTGCAATGCTAAAGGGGCCATTCTGCATAGGCACCATTTCATTCAAAATCCATTTGGGGAAGTGACTGCTCCCCTTGCATCCCATCTAGCTACGCCTCTGCGCAGAGTCCAGAGCAAGGTATCTAATCTAGTCTTTGGTTTATATACCGGGTCATCTCCTAGTGGAGCTCGACTCGGTTCACATATAATTAAGACTAGAGTACATAGCAGAAAACATAGGAGAAGGAAGAACTAATTAAAAACTAAAGTACATAAGAAAAATAACTATATTATCATTTCATTGAGGCTGTAGTTAAATCATTTAAAAATTGCGAGGATAACAAAGTTTTCAGGAATTTACGAAATAATTGCAGCTGGCCTAAAAGCCTAATGGAATCAGGAAGTTCATTCCAGATCTCTACAAACTGGAAAACAAAAGATTGACTAAGCTTCCCAGCAGATTTAATTCCCTTAAAGGAAGGGAAGGCTAACATGTGTGTGTTTCTCAAATGGCAAAGTCTAAGGGTATTCCAACATAAGGGGACAAAAGGATCAAATATTCCATAGAGAAGCTTGAAAATTATGCATGCGCATTTAAACTGGATCCTAAAGCGAACTGGGAGCCAGTGATATAATAGTCCAGATGCAGGGTGATAACCTAAAAGCCTTTGTGGCCTCACATAAGCAGCACAAACCTTTCCAGTCTTTTCCACGAGCCTAATTGTAGTTCTAGCCCCTTAGAATCAATGCTAGTCTACAGACTTGTTGAGACTGTCACAGCTGTTCATTTATGATGGTGAAAACTTACCACCTGTATTCCTGGAAGATTTAAAGGGCCAGCACCAAGCACTGTCCCATTCAACAATCCCATTCTCCATCTATACATGCCGTACTCTCACTGCTGTATCACTCCTTAACATCAACTCATTTGCAAAGGTAGGAAAAAGGAAGAGGGAGGGAAATGGAAATATCTCTCATTACATTTATAACTCACTTTTTAAAATACACAATGTACAATCATGGCAGAGCAAGTCTATAACTGGTGCATGCAGTTATACACCCGAAGTGCTATATTGAACAGGGCGAATAAGCGTGTAACTGCAAGGGGACCATATAGGTGGTATAACCGTAAGGTGTCTGGACTTGAGGGAAGAGCCCTATAATAAGCCATGGAATAAAATCCCCACATTGCATAGTGTTTCTTCATTTTCAAAGGCCTAGTGTTGGCATATATATCCCTCTACAACAGTGGTCTAAAACTTGTGGCCCATGGGCCGCATGCATCCCTCCAGGTACTATTTTGCTGCCCGCAGTCTGGATGTGATGATCGAGTGTTTCGTTTCGGGCCGACTCCTTTGCTGCAGTCATTTTTCCGTTCAAAGCCGCAGGCGGTGGCTGCTCTTCGCATGATCCGTGCCTGTGTCAGAAGCCTTTCTGACATCCATTTATTCATTAGAAGCAGGAAATTTTAAAAAAGGACCTTTTGGGACGGTGGGGAGAGGATTCAAGATTGGGGGAGGGGGATAGAACAGATTTTGTAAATTTCTCTCTTTAGCTATGGTTATCTATATACTGTATATAGACATTCAAATATACACAGAGAGAACTAAATTGAAAAATATGATGTCCAATTGTGCATTCTTGTAGAATTACTCTGGAAGAGGAGGTATTTCATAGCGATCAAACCTGTTAAATTTAATGTCAGAATTGGGGGTTAGGGGGAGTGGAACTGGGGACCTGAAACATAATTCAAAGTGGTATATGATTAAAGATTCTCCTAGGACCTTGGTCTTTACTCCTAGTCTTCTAGGGTCACCAACAGGCCAGCTTTTCAGGATATCTTAAGGAATATGCATGAGCAGTGACATAGTAAGGGGGGTGAGCAGTCCATCCCAGGCGTGGTTTTGGTAGGGGTGCCGGCTCCTGTTCTCCTCTTCATCCCCCTGCTCCATCCTGTTCCCCCTCCCGCCATGCACCCGTTCCCTTCCCTCCCCTTGTACCTCTTTAATCTTCCCCAAGCAATCCGCATTACGAACTTGCTGCCTGTGTCGGTGTCACCTTTCTCTGATGTCACTTCCGGCCCCATGCCTAGGAAATGACGTCAGAGGGATAGCCGACACGATGTGGGCAGCAAATTCGTAATGTTGCTCCCACCTGGAAAATTAAAAAGGTATGGGGAAGGGAAGGGAAGAGTGTACGCGTGCGGCAGGGGGGAATTGGGAAGGAGCGGGAGGGAAGGGGGAGGAAAGCGCTACTACCCTGGGTGTTACTCACCCTCGCTATGCCACTCTGCATGAAATAGATTTGTCTCCAATGGTAGCAGTAGGCTTGCAAATCTCAATAACATTCATTATGAATATACGGAAAACCTGGCCTGTTGGTGGCCCTCTAGGAGGATTGGGAGTGAATTCCAAGGGCCTACGATGACTAATATGTATGCACCAGCCCTAGGATGTTTTAATTAAATGAGAAAAATACATCAATGAAGACTTTTCCTCTAGCAGCTTGAGTCAACCAGCCCTATCCCCTTACCGTATTTTCTCATAAATACCCTGTAGTCAAGCATAATCCATACCAATGTACAGCCCGCAGGGAAGCAGTTTTTGTAAGTAAAATTATAGCCCATATCTTTGTAAACCCCGCAGCCATGTATTATTCACACTTAAGACAGGAACATCATATCAGATACTCTGCTAATTCCAACCACTTCATATGGGGGGGTCACTATTTTGTATGTAAAATCATGTATTACCTGTAGTTGTGCATAACCCTTGCAGCAAAATATAAAATCATGCATTCCCTGCAAAAATGCAGAACCAATTCGCGGAGGTGCGGTAATTATTAAGCCTGGATTTTATGAAGGGGGGGGGCACAAGAATGGGGGTTGTGCTTGAGGGGAAGTGCTCTATCTTAGGGTCATCAAATGTCCGGGAAAACCCAGACATGTCCTTTTTTAGAGAACTGTCCAGGTACCTGGATGGATTTCCAAAACCGGGCAGTTTGTCCATGCTTTGGAAGTTCCCGAGCTTGGAGTCACATCTGAATGGCCTCTGCGCATGTGCGTGAGGTCATCACCTCGATGTCCCTGCATGCACAAAGGCTCAGAGAGGTTCATGTGGGGGCGGGACTGGGGCAACCCTACTCTATCCACAACTATTTAGTAAGGTTGCTGACCTCTTTAAGATGCAGACCAAGAGCCTCGGGATGCAGCATGGCAGCCCAATGCATCTGTGCCAGTGGAATAATGCTGCTTGCAAGGTGGTTCAGCAGCAGCATTATTCTTTTTATATGGGAATCAGCAACTGTGATACTCAGGTACCATAGATTGGTGACTTCCGTGGTAAATCACAGTGCAGTGAAAGCCCAATTTTTATAGCACTTTGATACTACCCTACTCAGGGCTAGATGCACTAAACACGGCCGTGCGAGTCACTGTTGACCGATTTTTATTATTTTGGGGGGGAGGGGCGATTGTGGAACAGCGATCGATGTTCCAACAAGTTTCCATACAAATGATTTGCACTTAGGTTTGCCGCAATTCCCATCAGACCAGTTGCTCTGAGAGCCACTGGACACATGTGCAGAGCCGTTTTGGGGAGGCCAAAACAACTGAGTGGCAGGGGAAGCCCCAAAGCAGCCTCCTGCCACTCAGCTATTGGGGCCTTTTTCTTTAATGGCACAGATGTTATGCATGTGTTACACATGCACAATATCTGCCCCATTAAAAAGAAAAATGACCATGCTGACCCACCCTGGAACCAGAATGGAGGCAGGAGGGATGCCCACTCCTTCCTGCCACTGCGAAAACCCATCCCCCGAGAGCCAAAATCAGCAGGCGGGATGCCCAGCTCCTTCCTGCCTAAGTGGTTTTACATTCAGGTGCTCAAGCATTTTTTCCTGTTTGTTCTTGTGGGCTTACACTCGATCTAATGTACCTGGTGCAATGGGGGATTAAGTGACTTGCTTGGGGGTCACAAGGAGCAGCATGGGATTTGAACCCACAACTTCAGGGTGCTGTGGCTGCAGCTCTAACTACTGTGCCACATACTCTCATATGTTCTTAAATATGCACATATGTGCATATATATGGATAAGCATGTAAAATAAAAGGGGAAAGATTTTTGTGCCTCAAAGCATGTGCAACTTTGTGTGTGTGCATTTCTTTTAGAAAATAGGCATAGCTCATGTGCATATCTCCCATGCGGGTTAGACAGTCTATTATAAAATTATCCTCTGTGCATAATGAAGACCATGAGAAATAAAGTCAAAGTAGCCCCAGAATCTATTTAAAAAATAGGTGATGCCCACAAATAATTTTGTTCAGTATCTGGTTTGCATCTGTGTTTTGTTTTATTTTGCTTTATTTGTTTGTGTCTTTGAAGTATCCAGAAGAGAGTGGCCCTCCGGAAGAGTCTGAAGTGCCATTCTTTCAAGTGGTACCTGGAGAACGTTTATCCAGAACTCAGGTATGGCATGGCGCTGTTCTAAAGTATCTCTCTTGTGGGATATCAGTGCGTACAGTGGATCTATCAGGACTGACTGATAACTTGGAGAAGTGTCAGCTTTCCAGAAAGTGTATAGAAGGGAACTCACAATTGGAAAGCTCAAGTTTCCACTGACAGTCTGGGAAGGATGATATGTGTTTGTTGGTTGATGCTCCCTGATGTGCGCCTCAGTCTAATCCAGAATCATATAATCCTTCACCCACCACCTACTAGCAGATGATAATCCATTATTGGAAGGAGAACAGAAGATTTTTTTTTCGTTTTGACACACTTGGCTTCTAGTTTCGCTACCACTAATTTAGATCATTATGAGTTCTTCCTTCTTCTTTCCATTGAAAGTGATATACAGCCCTGACTGCATTTCTAACACCTCATTAAAATATTTTTTAAATTATATCTAGTGAAGATAATACTGGAGATTTTGGAACATTAAAAAAAAACCAACAACCAAAGATTTAAATACCATTTTAAAAGTCTCAAGGGCCTCACTCTTCCTGTCTGTTACCAAGTTATGATTTATGGTTTATTAGTTTTGATATACTGCCCTTCCTGGCAATATAACAAGTTGATTTATAAGTTAAAACAAATTAACCTTTCCTTGTTTTTCTTTCATCTTTAATAACAGCACTCTGAGTTAATTTCAAATGTTAAAGCTTTCATTCCAATATCTTAATTCACTCCACCTGTTTTCCTATGGACTTGAAACATCCTTGTAGGGGCTGTCTAGATGTATATCAAGACATACTTCTGAAGAGGAATTCTGTCGCCTTCCACTCAACTAGTTCCTGACCTCCATCACTTTGGGATCCCGAGAGCACTCAATTTATTTATTAAATGCCTGTGTGGAACACTGTGAAAGGCTTTGCTAAGATCTAAACACACCACATCTAGCACACTCCAATCCTCTGGTTGCCCAGTCAAAGAAATTGATCAGATTCGCCTGACAAGACCTGCCTCTAGTAAATCCATATTGCTTCGGGTCCTATCATCCACTGGATTCCAGAAACATCACTATTCTGTTTTATAAGCATTTCCATTAATTTATTTATCACAGAAGTCAGACTTACCGGCCTGTAGTTTCCTAATTCTTCCTTACTTCCACTTTTATGGAGAGGGACCACATCCGCCCTTCTCCATTCCTTCATTACCACTCCCGACTCTAGAGAAGCATTAAAAAGTTCATCCAGCAAAGCCGCCAGAACTTCCCCAAGTTCATTCAGTACCCTTGGATGTACATCATCTGGCCCCATCACATTATCTACCATTTAGCTAACTCCTCCCAGACACAATCCTCTGAAAATCGATTGGGGTCTTTTGTCTTCTGCGATCCGCTCTCGGTGCTTCTGCTGTGAACACAGAACAGAAATATTTGTTAAGCAATTCAGCCTCATTATTATCATCTTCTACATATATCTCTCTTTTACCTTTGAGTCTCACAATGCCACTTTTGCACTTCCTATCACTAATATACCTAAAAAAAATGTCTTGTCCCCCTGTTTTAAAATATCTGCTATTTTTTTTCTTCCATTTGCATCTTTGCTTTCCTGACTGCTCAACCAACCTCTCTTAACTTTTCCAGATATTTTTGCTTGTCTTCCTCTTTCTGCAATTTTTTGTAGTTTATGAAAGCTAACCTCTTTTATCTTACCTTCTCAGTTACTACTTTTGAGAACCAAAAAAAGCCTTCTTTTCCTCTTACTTTTACTTACATTCCTTACAAAATGGTTTGTTGCCCTTACAATAGCTCCTTTCAGTTTTGTCCACTGCTTTCCTACTTCTTCCAGATGTTCCCATCCAAACAGTTTTTGACATAATCCCCCATCTGAACAAAGTTAGTTTTTTTAAAAAAGTTAAGTACTTTTACTTTTGAATGATTCCTCTCTACACCTGTCTTAATATTAAACTACCCCTTAGAGTGATCACTTGATGCCAGATGATCACCCACTGTAACATCAGAAACACTTTTCCCATTTTTAAGTACTAAATCCAGTATGGCTTCATCCTGCGTGGGTTCCATTACCAACTGCTGAAACAGTTCTCCTTGTAGAGAATCCAGGATTTCCTTACTTCTAGAAGAGCCCACAATAGGGATATTCTAATCAACATCTGGCATGTTAAAATCACCTATTAGTAATGTTTCCCCTTCACAGCTACTGTATCATCTACTATTAAATCTCTGTCCACTTCTTCTGTCTGTGAAGGAGGCCTGTATATAACACCAGCGTAAATACATTTTCCATTTCCTCTTTCCAGATTGACCCACAGTGCCTCTTCCTTACCCTGCAGATCCTGCAATTGTGTGACTTTAATATGATCTTTAACATATAACGCCACTCCCCCTCCTTTTCTGCCTACCCTGTCTTTCCTGAACAGATTTGCAGCCTAATATAACTATATCCCAGTCATGGTTTTCCATGAACCACGTCTCTGTGATCACTACTAAATCCAACTCAGCCTCTTCCATTACAACCTCTAGTTCTAGAACCTTGTTTCCCATACTTCAAGCTTTAGTATATACTGCTCTTCAAACATTGCCCCCTGACCATCAGCACATAACTGTCCAAGAGTTGAGTCAGCTTCTTGAACTTCCCCAGAATAACTGGTTTTCAGTTCAGTGCTAACTGGTTACTTTCAATGACCCTCGTAATAAGTTTGCTATCCTACTACAATTCGATCTATCTGCGGCCTTTGATGTAGTCCACCACGATATCCTAATTTACCAACTTTCTGAGATAGGCATTGATTCCACAGTCTTAGACTGGTTTTCGAAATTTCTTCTCCTTGGAGACCGCTATGTGGTTTTCCCCAGGGATCACCCCTGTCCCCTCTTCTTTTCAACATTTATATGTCTTCTTTGAAATTCTTCCATCTATCTCCCTTTGAAACTCTATTTACATATGCAGATGGCATCTTTGTCCTTCTTGAGATAGATTTGAACCTCACTAACCTCACCGAAAATATAACAGCTTGCATAACGAAACTCCAGTCCTGGGCCCTCTCTGTACAAATGAAGCTGAATGAGTCCAAAACAAAACTACTCTGGCTTGTCCCAAAATTAGATCAGTTACCCACGCTCATTCCACTACCTTCTGGTCCCGCACTGCAGATCGAATTCTCAAGAAAAGTTTTGGGCATCATTATTGACTCTACACTTTCCTTTAATGATCATCTCAACTCTCTGGTAAAAAAATGTCTTTTTAGTCTTCACATGTTGAGGAAAGTGAGATCCTGTTTCTGCCAACAACATTTTGCTGTCCTTGTACAATCAATCATTCTTTCCAGACTGGACTATTGTAATTCCATCTATCTATATCTAACCAAGAAAAATCTTCAAAGACTTCAGCGGATCCAGAACACTGCGGCTAGGTTAATTTTTGCAAAAAGCAAATTCGATCATGTTTCCCCGCTTCTGTCAAAACTTCACTGGCTTCTGGTGATTTCTAGGATTCACTTTAAATGTACCTGCCTAATTTTCAAGATTCTACATGGCTCTCTTCCTCCCCTAATCCCACTATCCTGGAATTCTTCAAGACCTGACATTACCAGATCCGCCCACATACTCAAACTATCTTTCCCCTCATTAAAAGGTGTCATGTATGCAGGTAAATTAGGGAAATCCCTTTTCTTCAAATTCACTGAGCTTTGGACTAACCTCCCTGCCCCGCTGTGGAACCTAGGCTCATTCCAATTATTCCGAAAGCATCTGAAAACCTGGCTTTTCTCCAAAACGAAAGCTATCTATTTAAAATGT
Source organism: Geotrypetes seraphini (assembly GCF_902459505.1). Taxonomy (NCBI): domain Eukaryota; kingdom Metazoa; phylum Chordata; class Amphibia; order Gymnophiona; family Dermophiidae; genus Geotrypetes; species Geotrypetes seraphini. Next base: position 343,865,653 of record NC_047086.1, on the reverse strand, counting down.
AAAGCTAGCTATCCTCTTCATAACCTCTAATTTCTTATTATGTCCTTACTCATTTATTGAATTACCTGTAAACCGTGTCGAGCTCTATCTTTATGGAGATAATACGGTATACAAACTTAAGATTTAGTTTAGACCCTAAAAATTAGCGGTTGGCTCCGAACAGGCGATTTAACTGGCCAGGAACCATTTTTGGCTGAACATAAGAGTTGCCACTCCTGGGTCAGACCAGTGGTCCATCATGCCCAGCAGTCCACTCACGCAGCAGCCCTCCGGTCAAAGATCAGCGCCCTAACTGAGACTAGCCCTACCAGCGTAGCCTTTATTTAGCAGGAACTTGTCTAACTTTGCCTTGAATTCCTGGAAGGTGTTTTCCTCTATGACAGACTCCGGAAGAGGCTGGTTACGTTATTGGAATATTGACCTGTTGATTTTTATCTGCCTTCATTTTTCTCTGTTTCTGTTACTGACAGAGCAGGTCATAGTGGTGCAAAGCCAGCAGGATGGCTAACAAAATTCTGTAAATAGTCACCTAACTTACAGAGTAGGGCTTACACAGGAGCAGGACTTAGGTGGGGTTTCTTCTTGTGCAAATATGAGGAAGGGGGGCTGCTGAAAAGTTCTTAGCCCAACCAAGAAGAGAATGTTGTGGAGCCATGAAACTTACAAGTTATTCCATGCTTTTCTTGACACTTTTTGTTTCATTTCATATTACACTATGTCCAATATTTCTCTCTCTCCCTCCCTATGCCCAATAATTCTCTTTTTTCATTTCTCCTTGTGCACCATCTCTTTCCTTCTCACTCAGACTCTTACGCCCAACAATTCTCCTTTTCTATTCCCTCACTCACCTCAGCATCTCTTTCCCTCTGTTCTTCCATCCTATGTCCCAAGTTCATGCTCCCCTCCCTCCATTCTGGGTCCCAAATTCATGCCACCTCTCTCCCTCCTTCCATCCTTTTGCTGAAGTTTCCTCCCTTGCTTCTGTGTCTCATCACGCCCCTCTTCCTCCTTTCCATATCCAAACGCATCCCTCGTTCTCCTTCTCATTTGCTTCCCTCCCATGGGTGTTACCTCCCATGGCCGGCTCCCTCCTCCCTGCCATACTTCTGTTCTCAAAGCCACAGTTCCTACACACGGCCCGCAGCTGACTCAGAAGCTTTTTTTTCCTGTCTCAATGTGTCCCTCTTCCTCCCTCCCATGTCCCAATGTGCCCCTTGTCGTCCTTCTCACTTGCCTCCCTCCCATGTTACCTCCTCTGGACGGCTCCCTCCTCCCTGCTGTACTTCTCAAAGCCACGACCGTGGGTCCTGTATGGGGCCTGCAACTGCGCCTTGATCAAGACTGAATAGATTAAGGTGGGCCAGAGAGAGGCTTTGATGATAGTTTCAGTAGTTGCAGAACAAGTCCAATGCTAGGCAGACTTCTATGATCAAGAGAACAAGGCCAGTGCCGGGCAAATTTTTATGATGTGTACCCTGAAAATGGAAAGGACAAATCATGATCAAATATGCAGGGCCGGATTAAAGGAAAGGCCCAAGTGCTATGTTATGAGTTTATCTTGTTTGGCGAAGACTGGATAGACCATGCACATATATAGTATTGTCAACATAAGAACAAACAAAAAATTGACCCTTTAGTTCCACAGACAATGCAAATAACAGCGAAAACAAAAGGATCTGTGGAGATGATGTTCAAGATGTAGGTTTTATTCAAAAATGTACAATTGGATAATCCACATAAAATATATCTAGGACCTAAACCATAGAGAGGTGTGGGTCCTAGATATATTTTATGTGGATTATCCAATTGTACATTTTTGAATAAAGCCTGGATCTTGAACATCACCACCTCCACGGATCCTTTTGTTTTTGTATTGTCAACATATTCACGTATAAATGTTAGTGATGGGTGTATTAAATTGTCCTTTATGTGGCTGAATATCACCACTATGATAGTTATAGGGAATTAGGGTATATCAAATATGATGTGCGGTGCAAGGAGCAAACCACTTAACGTCATGTAGCCTGTCAGATTGTGATGTTAATCTCGTAGAATTCCTGAAGAATCTCAACCTCAAGCTGGAGTTATCCGACAGAGGAACAGGTGCCTAGAGTCCCGGAAGACAGAAAACCAGGATTTTCCATCCTTGATTTTAGCTTCCTGTATCAACACAAAGGAGACACCAGTAATGACTCAGGTAGGATAAGTGCTTTTGGAGATGGTAGCTAAACGAGTGCACACACACATACAATCACAGCTGTAGAGTGAAAGAAAGACAAGGATAGAGAAAATCAACAGCCTCAGCATTTTCGAATTAACTTCTCATGTTTCACTGCACAATGGACATGGGCGGGGCAGGAGTGTGCCAAGAAGTTATGACTAGAGAATCACATGGGGAAAAATTCTCTCCCCTTCACCGCCCCATCCCCATCTCCGCTGTTCCCTTCACCGCCCTGTCCTCGCAGCATCCATACAAGCCTCAGTACTGCAATATTTAGCTTATTCTTTCCTTATAAATCAAAGTTCTGGCTGCTGAACTAGAAAAAGAGATGTTCAGTTGGCAGGGCTTTGTTTATAAATTTTTATCAACACAACTAATATACTACTTTATCCTAAAGCAAAAAAAAAAAAAGGAAATAAATAGAAATTTTTTTTTCTACCTTTGTTGTCTGGTTTCTGCTTTCCTCATCTTCTCATTCAATTCCTTCCATCCACTGTCTGTCTTCTCTCAGCAACTTCCATTTGCTCTGTTACTGTGCCTCTCCCTTCACCCCCCCCCCCTCCAATTGGTCTGGCACCCATCTTCTTCCCTCTGCTCCCCCATAGTCTGGCATCTCTGACTTCTACTCACTCTGTCTTCCCCATTTCCCCTCCAGTGCCTTCTCCCCACCACCACCCTTCCCTCTCGCCACCTCACCGCCCTTCAGCACCCCCTTGCGCAGCCCGAGAATCCCCCTCCCCCTTACCTTCTTGGCACATTAGTAAAGTAAGTTGCTCAAGCCGGCCAAGCCTGCCTACCTGCAGTCGCGTGTGTGTGAGCAGAAGCTTCTCCTCTGATGCAACCGGAAGTTGCATCAGAGGAGAAGCTTCCGCCACACACACACGATTGCAGGCAGGCAGACTCGGCCAGCTTGAGCAACTTACTTTACTAACATGCCGCGAAGGTAAGGGGGTGGGAGGGAGGGAGATAGATTTGGTAGGTAGGAAGGAGGGAGGGGGCCACGACGATCGGTGACTGCGTGCATTCCCTCCCTTAACTGCGGGGATAAGGCCATTCACTGCTCCACGTAGCGGTGGATGGCCTTGTTCCCATGCCCGCAGTTAGCAATTCTCCCCCCCCACCACCACCGTTTCAGTGGGTTACCCGCATAGCCACCATGTCATTCTCTAGTTATGACCTAACCTTTTAGAATGCTGTTGGTTATGTGCATAACTGCCATATTTAGACATCCACATTTTATGTTGCCATAAAGCTAGAGTAAGTGCTCATACCTAAAATTGCATGCATAACCGCAGACTTAAGAAGTATTCTATAATTGCAAAATTTTAGGGAACCTGTATAGAATTACCCTTCCCTGGAGTGCTTAAGTATAGTTTGTTTTAATCAGTACTAGCACTATCTGTATGAATTCAGTAGCCTATGTCCAGCTCACTTCTCTCTGCACCACATTCTCTATCGTCTCCAGTTCTTTTCCCATGAATTGTTGTGTGCATATTCCAAAAAGGAGTGTGTCCAAGGCGCTACTTTCAGTTTGCTTTTCATACATGTTCAATTTTGCCCCTCTTGCTTTTGTAATGTAAGCATTATGCAGTATTTTATATTGCATCTTTTGCAGGTTTTCATTTGTTGTGGCCCATGTCCAGCATCTCCACTCCGTGTCCATATCCAGCGTTGTCCCTCTGTGTCCATGTCCTTCCTGTGTCCAACCTTGTTCTTCTGTGTCCCTATCCGTTCCCCATCCAGCATCACCTCTCTGTATTCCTGTCCCTAACCTCCCCCCATGTACAGCATCTGCCCTTTGTGTCTCTATCCCTCCAGCTTCTCCTCTCTCTTCCCTCTTACCCTAGCATCATCTAGCATCTTTTCTGTCCTCTCCCCACCCCAGGTTGTATAGCATCTCTCTCTCTTCCCTTCCTCCTGCAATTCACCCTTAGGATCAACACCTCTCCCTCTCTCTCCTCTCCTTCTGTTTGCAGCCCTCCCAGGGCCAGCATTTCTCCTCCCTCTGTAGGACCAGCATCTTCTCCCCTGTTCTTCCTTCCATCTCCAGGGGTCCAGAATCTCCCTTATGTCTTTCCCTCTCCTCTGGATCCGGCATCTCTCCCTCTTCCTCCCCCCCTTTCAAATTTGCCTTGATGGGCCACAGCAGCAATTAAAACACATTGCTTTCTCTCAGTCTTCACAGAATTCCAAACTTGCCTTTAAGGGCCACAGAAGGGAAGTTTGGGATTCTGTGAAGACTGAGAGGAAGGGGGAGAGATGTCAGAACTGGTTCATGGGGAGGGGGGTGGAGTGGAGAAGGAAGATGCCAGACGAAGGGGAAGAAGATGGGAGAGAAGTAAGAGAAACAGAGATACTAGACCATGGGGAGGTAGTGGTGGGGGGAGTAGGGAAATTGAGAGAGCCACGGCCAGCCACCAATTTTCTGTTCTCTCATCTACCATCTTCCAGCCTTCCTTTAGCAAAATATAGTTTTTGGAAGCTGCTTTTTTCCATATGCAAGCTACCAAGTAGTTACAATTAAGAAGAAGTTTACAGGCCTGATAGATCTCGCAATATTTTGCGGATTAAGACTTGTTATAAAGTTTAGAGTTATTTCAATTTTTGTTTATCAATGTTTTGTTATTATATTGGCTTATGGTATTATTTTAAGTTGTACACCACTTAATTTGCTTTGTAGAAAGTAGTAGATAAATAAATGGAATGGAATGTCCAACTGGTTACCCTGAAAGCAGCTTTGTATTTTGAAATCCATTTTATTTCTACCTTCTCTCTCCTCACACATATCTGTAGGAATGGATATACACTCAGACCCAGCAAATAACCCAGCAGCAACAGTGCCTGTCTGTGCACACACTATTCCCTGGAACTCAGGTGGTACTTCTACCCTGCAAAGAAGGGGATAGTAAACAGGTATGTCCACTTTTATACTTTCCTCTGTACAAGCCATAATTAGCAGAACACCAATTGATTGACAGAGAAACAAAAGTATGCTTAGGGTTACCATATGGCTTCAGAAAAAGAAGAACGGATTGAGACATCCGGGTTTTATTTCCACTGAAAGCAATGGAAGTACTGTAAGGAGGACAGATTGAAACATCAGGGTTTTACTTAAGATCTTAAGATGGCCAAACAGGTAAAAAAAAAAGCCAGAATGATATTTGGGTACATAAGGAGAGGAATGACTAGCAGAAAAAAGGAGATGATCATGTCTGTATGTAAGTTTATCCCAGGACAAGCAGGCAGCATATTCTTAACACATGGGTGACGTCACCGACGGAGCCCTCGGTACGGACCTTTTTAACTAGAAGTTTCTAGTTGGCCGCACCGCTCGTGCGCGAGTGCCTTCCCGCCCGACGGAGGAGTGCGTGGTCCCCAGTTTCTTCGTTTCCGCGGAGCGAAGAAGACGCGTGTATTTTTTCAACGACCGTTGAATCACTTTTCTGCCTTTCCGCTCGCGCTTTTTTCCTGAATTTTTCTTTCCTTACCTTCGGGTTTAATTTTCTTTAATTTGCAAAAAAAAAAAAAAAAAAAAATACTTTGATTTTTCCCTTTCTTTCGTTTTTGCCCCGGCGGGGCCTGTTGCCATTATACAGGCCTCGGACTTCGATTTTGCGGAGGCTATCTTCCCCTTCATGCCCCCGCAGGTCGGTTTTAAGAAGTGCCAGCGGTGTGCACGCCCGATCTCCATAACTGACCCACACAATTGGTGTTTGCAGTGTCTGGGTCCGGAGCATCGGGCGGACTCCTGCACCCGCTGTGCCACTCTGCAAAAACGAACTCTTAAAAACCGAAGAATCCAACAAACCCTTCTCTTCGGCACCGAGTCGGCGATGGACTCCTCTTCTTCAACGGCGGTACCTCCAAAATCGGCACCGTCATCCTCGACGCCGACCGACCCCGCATCGGCGTCGCAGGCGCCAGGTAAGCCGGCTAAGAAGCCTTCCTCTTCCCTCGAGCGCCCTCCAGCTACGGTGGCGACACCGTCCCTACCGGCATCGCACCGGTCCCGCAAACGCTCCGCCCCGATCTCGGTGAGTGCCTCGTCATCGGCCTCCTCATCGCCGGGGCGTGGAGCGGCATCAAAGGAACCGAAGAAAAAGAAAGCGGTTCCGATGCCACCCCTGGATGACCGTATCTCGGCCATCCTACAAGCTCAGCTCAAGGAGCAGTTGAAGAAACAACTTGAACAACTGTTACCCTCTATCTTGGCACCGCTCCTTCCGGTACCAGACCGGCCCGAGCCCCGCACCGAGCCCCCGGTGTCCACTCCTACGGTACCGGTGGACACCTCTATGCCGATCCTTTCGGCCCAGCAACTTCATGGCGATCCGGTGGTTCATTCCCAGGCCACATTGGATCCTTCTCGGCACCAGGCGGCACGGCATGCTTCTCGGGACCGAGATCGACGCCGATCGTCCTCCCCTGGTGCCGTTTCCGTCCGCTCTGGTAAATCTTTGTCCAAGACTCGCCACACCGCGCCCTCCACCCCGGTGTCTCGACATGCACCAGAGATCAGGGACCCTGATTTATGGGAGGAGACTCCTCTCGGTACCGAGGAGGATCCCTCCTCATCTGATGAGGAACCATCGGCACCCGATGCCACATCTAAACCAGAACAGTCCTCATTTTCTAAGTTTCTGAGGGAAATGTCTGCAGCCCTGTCCCTTCCCTTAGAATCTGACTCAAAGAAGTCTCAAGCCTTCCTGGAGGCTTTAGATTTCGAACAGCCTCCTAAAGAGTTTCTCAAGCTCCCCGTTCATGACATCCTACGGGAGACCTTTTACAAAAACTTAGAGAACCCCCTTACGGTACCGGGGGCTCCACGTAAGCTGGACAACCTTTATCGAGTCATCCCTATTCCGGGGTTCGACAAATCTCAATTGCCCCATGAGTCCCTTCTGGTGGAATCCACTTTAAAGAAGACTCAGGGCTCCAGTGTCTATGCCTCTACCCCTCCTGGCAGAGAAGGTAAGACCATGGACAAGTTTGGCAAGAGGCTTTACCAGAATGCCATGCTTGCCAACAGGGCAAACAACTATTCCTTCCATTTTTCTTTCTACCTAAAACACTTGGTCCAACAACTGTCTGCCCTCCAGAAGTATCTTCCTGAGCGCAAGGTCCCGCTGTTCCAACAACACATCTCTGGCCTTCTCCAATTGCGCAAATATATGGTCCGCTCTATTTACGACTCCTTCGAGCTCACCTCTCGGGCCTCTGCCATGGCCGTAGCCATGCGTCGCCTAGCCTGGCTCAGAGTTTCCGACCTGGACATCAACCACCAGGATCGTTTGGCCAACGCCCCCTGTCTCGGGGATGAACTCTTTGGAGAGTCACTGGATTCCACCACCCAGAAACTCTCGGCCCATGAAACCAGGTGGGACACCCTGATCAAGCCGAAGAAGAAGGCTCCGCCTGCCCGACCCTATCGGCCTCAATCATCTTACCAGCGGAGGTTCTCAGCCAGGCCACTCAATCCGCCTCCCCAACAATCTCGGCGACCTCGCCAACAGCAGCACCACGCCCAGGCTCGATCTCAGGCCACTCAATCCTCTAAGCCACCTCAGCCTGCTAAGCAGTCTCAGCCCTTTTGACTCTTCTCTCCAGGGCATAGCCAGTCATCCACCCTCGCTGCCTCTTCCACAGCCTATCGGGGGTCGTCTCACCATTTTCTCCAGCCGTTGGGAACTCATCACGTCGGACCAGTGGGTCCTCAACATCATCCGCCACGGCTACTCTCTCAACTTCCAGACTCGTCCACCGGACAACCTTCCCGTAGAGTCTGCTTCACACTCATCTCAAACCCCCCTCCTACTGAGGGAGGTTCAATCCCTCCTCCTTCTCAATGCCATCGAAGAAGTACCTCCAGATCAAAGGGGTCAGGGATTCTACTCCCGCTACTTCCTGGTTCCCAAAAAGACGGGAGACCTCCGTCCCATTCTCGATCTCAGGGACCTCAACAAGTGTCTGGTCAAGGAAAAGTTCAGAATGCTCTCCCTTGCCACGCTTTACCCTCTTCTTTCTCAACACGACTGGCTATGTTCCCTGGACCTCAAAGAGGCCTACACTCACATCTCCATCAATCAGAATTCTCGCCGCTACCTGCGGTTCCAGGTGCTACACCACCACTATCAGTACAAAGTGCTACCGTTTGGCCTCGCTTCCTCCCCCAGAGTCTTCACCAAGTGCCTTATAGTGGTGGCGGCCTTCCTCAGGTCTCACAACCTCCAGGTGTTCCCCTACTTGGACGATTGGTTGGTGAAAGCACCTACGTCTCAACTTGTGCTACAGGCTACTCATCACACCATCTCTCTCCTCCACCTCCTGGGGTTCGAGATCAACTACCCCAAGTCGCATCTGCTTCCCACCCAGCGACTTCAATTCATTGGAGCAGTTCTGGACACCACGCTGATGAGGGCCTTTCTTCCCTCCGATCGCCACCGGACCCTGCTCCATCTCTGCCGTCAGGTACTCATGCATCCCTCCATTCCTGCCCGACAGATGATGGTCCTCCTGGGTCACATGGCCTCGACGGTGCACGTCCTTCCTCTGGCACGTCTCCACCTTCGTACACCTCAGTGGACTCTCGCCAACCAATGGTCACAGACGACAGATCTTCTTTCTCATCCCATCTCTGTGACATCATCTCTTCAGCAATCTCTCCAATGGTGGTTGAACTCCTCAAATCTTTCCAGGGGTCTACTTTTTCATCTACCCCCTCACTCTATGATCATCACCACGGATGCGTCCCCCTATGCGTGGGGAGCTCACCTAGGAGATCTCCGCACCCAGGGACTTTGGACCCCACAGGAGCGTCGTCATCACATAAATTTCCTGGAACTCAGAGCCATGTTCTACGCCCTCAAGGCTTTCCAACATCTTCTCTGCCCTCAAGTCCTCCTCCTGTGCACAGACAATCAAGTCGCCATGTACTACATAAACAAGCAAGGCGGCACCGGATCTCGCCCCCTTTGTTTGGAGGCTCTGCGCATCTGGACCTGGGCCACGGACCGCAATCTCTTTCTCAGGGCGGTCTATATCCAGGGCGAACAGAACTCTCTGGCCGACAATCTCAGCCGCATCCTTCAACCTCACGAGTGGACGTTGGACCCTCCGACTCTGCTCTCCATCTTTGCTCGATGGGGCACTCCGCAGGTGGACCTCTTTGCAGCACCTCACAACCATCAGCTGCCCCAATTCTGTTCCAGACTCTTCTCTCCTCACCGTCTGGCTCCGGATGCATTCCTGCTCGACTGGAGGGATCGGTTCCTGTATGCCTTCCCTCCACTTCCTCTGATGTTGCGGACCTTGTCCAAACTCCGCAAGGACAACGCCACCATGATTCTTATCGCACCTCGGTGGCCTCGCCAACACTGGTTCTCACTCCTGCTCCAACTCAGCTCCAGGGAACCCATTCTCCTTCCTGTGTTTCCTACTCTACTTACGCAGCAACATCAGTCTCTACTGCATCCCAATCTGTCTTCGCTCCACCTGACAGCTTGGTTTCTCTCGGGCTGACCTCTCCAGAGAACCTATCTCAGCCGGTCCGCCTCATCTTGGATGCCTCCAGGAAGCCGGCCACCCTTCAATGTTACCATCAGAAATGGACCAGATTCTCCTCGTGGTGTCTCCGGCATCATCAGGAACCCACCTCCTTAGCGGTGGAAACTGTATTGGAATATTTGCTCTCGCTGTCCAATGCTGGCCTCAAAACTACCTCCATCAGAGTCCACCTCAGTGCCATCACTGCGTTTCATGAACCTATTCTCGGAAAACCCCTCACGGCTCATCCTCTGGTTTCCAGATTTATGAGAGGCCTCTTCAATATCAAACCACCTCTCAAGCCTCCTCCTGTCGTCTGGGACCTGAATGTGGTACTCTCAGCTCTCATGAAACCTCCATTCGAGCCTCTTGCCACAACTTCACTTAGACTCCTTACCTGGAAGGTGCTTTTCCTGATTGCCATCACCTCTGCCAGGAGGGTTAGCGAACTGCATGCACTGGTTGCCGACCCACCGTTCACTGTTTTTCACCATGACAAGGTTGTTCTGCGTACCCACCCTAAATTCCTCCCCAAGGTGGTCTCGGCTTTTCACCTCAACCAGTCCATTGTGTTGCCCGTCTTCTTCCCTAAGCCTCACTCGCTTCCTGGGGAACAGGCGTTGCACACGCTGGATTGTAAGCGTGCCCTTGCTTACTACCTTGATCGTACCAGAGCTCACCGAACATCACCTCAGCTATTTTTATCTTTCGATCCCAACCGTTTGGGTCGTCCTGTCTCCAAACGGACACTTTCAAATTGGCTTGCTGCCTGTATTGCATTCTGCTATGCTCGGGCCGGTCTCTCACTGGAAGGAACTGTCACGGCCCACAGAGTCCGAGCTATGGCTGCTTCTGTAGCTTTCCTCCGTTCCACGCCCATCGAGGAAATCTGCAAGGCGGCCACTTGGTCCTCAGTTCACACGTTCACTACTCACTACTGTCTGGATGCGTTCTCCAGACGGGATGGACACTTCGGCCAATCTGTGTTACAAAATTTATTTTCCTAATGGCCAACCATCCCACCTCCCTCTTTGTTAGCTTGGAGGTCACCCATGTGTTAAGAATATGCTGCCTGCTTGTCCTGGGATAAAGCACAGTTACTTACCGTAACAGGTGTTATCCAGGGACAGCAGGCAGATATTCTTACGTCCCACCCACCTCCCCGGGTTGGCTTCTTAGCTGGCTTATACTAACTGGGGACCACGCACTCCTCCGTCGGGCGGGAAGGCACTCGCGCACGCGCGGTGCGGCCAACTAGAAACTTCTAGTTAAAAAGGTCCGTACCGAGGGCTCCGTCGGTGACGTCACCCATGTGTTAAGAATATCTGCCTGCTGTCCCTGGATAACACCTGTTACGGTAAGTAACTGTGCTTTCTGGTGAGACCTCATTTAAAGCACTGCGTACAATTCTGGAGACCACACCTTTAAAAAGATGGAGTCAGTTCAGAAGATAGCTACTAAAATGGTCAGTAGTCTTCCTCATAAAGCATATGGGGCCAGACTTAAAGATCTCAATATGATACTTTGGAAGGAGGGAGATATGATAGAGATGTTTAAATAGCTTTATGGTATAAATGCACCGGAGGTGCATCTATTTGAATTGAATAGAAACTCTAGAATGAGGGGGTTTAGGATGAATGTGAAAGGGGGCAACTTGGGAAAAGCCTTCTAATGAGAAAGGGTGCTGAATGTGAGGAACGGCCTTAGGACGGAGGTGATGAAGACTAGAGAGTTGCGCGGGGACAGAAATCCCACCCGTCCCCGCCAGGATCCTCTCCGTCCCCACCCGTCCCTGTCAGGATCCTCTCCATCTCCACCCGTCCCCCCAAGGAATTACCTAAATCCCCGCCCATCCCCATAAAAAGCAGCAATTACTTCTGACAGGATCCTCAATTCCACAGTTTCTTTTGTGTTTGCGCTGCTGTTTTCCTTGTGGAATCTCTTTGGTGGAACCCTTTTTTTGTTTTCTGTTCAGGCATTAACTTATAAACCCCCTCTTTTACTAAGGCTGACGTGTCCATTATATTTTATGGACGAACCCTGCTTCCAAAGCCTTCCATCCCCGTGGGAGTCCCGTTGGCTAGAGGGGGTCCCCGTGGGATAGGGGGGGATTCCTGCGATCCCCGTTCCCGTGCAGACCTCTAATGAAGACAAAGACTATCTGAATTCAAGAAAGCTTGGGACAAGGTCATTGGATCTCTAGGAGAAAGGAAGGGATAGTAGATGGTATGAATGAGTAGACTGGATAGGCCATATGATCTTTATCTGCCTTCATTTTTCTATCTTTGTATTGTGTAAAAACAAGACATGAACTTTCCATGCATGGACTTTTATTATTACAGTATATCCCACCTATCCCTAAACACACATACATGCAGTCACACTAGATTTTATAAAAGCCCTTTTCTGTGTGTAAAACAGACTCTACACAAGGAAAAGTATAGCCCGTAACCTCCAATTCTATAAAAGGTGCATGGATATAGCATATTAATTATCTAATTGGCCCTTGCTTAATGCTTAATGGGCAAAAACGATCAATAACTGGTCACTAACACTGAACAACAAATTTTTTGCTTCTTCAACACGTTTGGGCGTATCTTACAGATTGTGGCTGCTGATCACGAAAATCATGTTTAAAATTATGTATCATGTACCATTTTAACAAAAAAGTACATTTCTACAATTTATAGTTATGCTTTCAGGCTGCATGCATGAAAGAAACATATAAAAACATGGAACTGCTGTTGAAGTACAACTGGAACACCTGCAGTGATCTGAAGTAATAGCTCTGCTACTTGGAATGCAGCTTGGATATGCCAAGTACTGCTGTTTTATTTGTGAACGGGAGCAGCCGGGCTAAGGAGTTGCATTACATTCAAAAGAACTGGCCACTCCATAAGAATTTGGTTCCAGGACAGAAAAATGTGGTACATGAACCATTTGATGACCTGACAGATATTTCAAACACGACAAGGTAATGCTGTGAAAAACAGGTTAGCAAGACCAGTGATGTGGTTATACATGTGTCACAACTGGGTAACAATTGTCAGGAGACATACAGGTGTGTCAAAGAATACCCACAGATAACTTTCTAATGATTAAACATGTAACCCTCATTTCAATGTATTAGTATTGTAAACCGCTTAATACTCATGTGCAAGTGGTATATCAAATATAATAAAAATCCAAATTTTTGCCTCCGCTTCACATAAAACTTGGACTGCTGAAAAATTTTGTAAAAGCAGTGAAGAATGAAGACAAAGGTTTTCTTAATCTAAGGCAGATGTTTCCAAGAATAAATGACACCAAGATTAAGGAAGGCATTTTTGTCGCTCTACAAATCAGACACACCATCAATGACAGATTCAAAAATCTGTCAGGCTGGAGAAAATTGCCTGGAAAGCATTCAAGGATATCGTTGAGAATTTTCTTGGCAGTTACAGAGCACCAAACTACGTTCAACTGGGATGGGTCCCAAAGTGACAGGCTGGGTCAGGAACTGGTTGAGTGGAAGGCGACAGAGGGTAGTGATCAAGAGAGATCGCTCTGGGGAAAGGGATGTTACCAGTGGTGTGTCTCAAAGTTCTGTTCTTGGGCCTGTTCTTTTTAATATTTTTATAAACAATATTGCTGAAGGGCTGTTGGGTAAGATTTGCCTCTTTGAGAATGATACCAAAATCTGCAGTAGAGTAGACACTCAGGATGGTGTGAATTAACATGAAGAAAGACCTGGTGAAGCTTGAAGAATGGTCTGAAATTTGGCAGCTAAAATTTAATGCTAAGAAATGCAAGGTCATGCAGTTGGGCTTTAGGGGTACAATTTAGGGGGTGAAGAACCTATGTGCATGACAGAAGAGCGGGGCTTGGGTGTGATTGTATGTGATGATCTTAATATTGCCAAACAGGTTGAAAAGGTGACGGCGAAAGCTGGAAAGATGCTAGGGTGCATACGGAAAGGTATGGCCAATAGGAAAAAGGGGGTATTGATGCCCCTGTATAAATCTTTGGTGAGACCTCATTTAGAATATTGTGTACAATTCTGGAGGCCGTACCTTCAAAAAGTTATAAAAAGAATGGAGTCTGCCAGAGGAAGGCTACTAAAATGGTGTGTGGTCTTCATGATAAGGCATAAGGGGACAGACTTAAAGATCTCAATCTGTATACTTTGGAGGAAAAAGGTGGGAGGGGGAGATATGATAGAGACGTTTAAATACCTACATGATGTAAATGCACATGAGTCGAGTCTCTTTCATTTGAAAGGAAGCTCTAGAAGGGGTGATAGGCTCCAGAGTAATCTAAGGAAATACTTTTTTACGGAAAGAGTGGTAGAATCATGGAATAGTCTCCCGGAAGAGGTGGTGGAGACAGAGACTGAGTCTGAATTCAAGAAAGCATGGGATAGGCATGTGGGATTTCCTAAACAGAGGAAAAGATAATGGTTACTGGATGAGCCATGTGGCCTTCATCTGCCATCATGTTTCTATGTTTCTAACTGGTTGACAAACTTCTTAGAGCATACAAAACTATGAAGTGCAACATGTCACTGAAGATGCACTTTCTACACTTGGACTTCTTCCCCGCAGATCTTGGTGCAGTCAGCAACGAACATGACAAAAGGTTTCACCAGGACATTACTACTATGGAATAAAGATATCAGGGCAACTGGAATCCATCAATGCTGGCTGACTATTGTTGGACACTGCAACGAGATGCACCGGACACCGAGTACAAACGAAAATCAGCAGGAAAACACAGTTCGCCATGGCTAAAAATCACAGCATATCAAGAACTTTGTGCATGAAAACATGTTATAGTCAATTAAAGATACCATTGTGTTTTTCAAAATTCCTACGTGATACAGTCAGTGGGAAATTTATTTGTGTTTTATTTTGAAGGGGTCTAACATCACCAGTCTGTTTTAAGGAAGCAAAACTTTTGGAAAAATTTGTTGTCCAGTGTAATTTGCAGTAATGCATGTGAGTCATGATCCTCTTCTATAAGATGTGCATATATAAGTTGTCTAGCATGTATGGGCGTTACGACTAGTCTAGCACACTCTTTATAGAATACTTTCATTTTTATGTACAGGATGCCACATTTAGGTGTGTGCATTTACACCTGCCATACTCATGGCTTAAGTTGTTACACCTAAATGTTGGTGTGCATAAAAGCCAGCTTATGGTTTTTGTTAATACAGTGGTACCTCGGTTTACGAGTACACCGGTTTGCGAGTGTTTTGCAAGACGAGCAAAACATATGCAAACTTGGTGCCTCGTAAACCGAGCTTGCCTCGCTGTACGAGCGCCCCCCCCCCCCGCGATCCGGCATCCACCCCCAGCAATCCGGCATCCCCTCCCCCGCTCGCGTCTAACCCCCCCCCCGTGATCCTCCATCCCCCCCCCCCCCCCCGAGCATGGCAATGACATCCCTTACCCCGACTGGGCACTAGTGCCGGTGCCCGAAGATCCTCCCTCTTCTGGTGCGGACTAGGCTGGGCGGTGCGTCGGAGATCCTCCCTCATCTGGTCTGGGCTGGGCGGGACTGGTTTTGAGCATTTGCGCATGCTCAAAGCCTTCTGGTCTCGCTCTCTCCGAGATTCTCAGATTCAGAATCTCGGAGAGAGCGAGACCAGAAGGCTTTGAGCATACGCAAATGCTCAAAGCCAGTCCCACCCAGCCCAGCCCAGAAGAGGGAGGATCTCCGACGCACCACCCAGCATAGGCCGCGCCAGAAGAGGGAGAATCTTCGGGCACCAGTACCGGTGCTGGTGCCTGTGCCCAGTCGGGGTAAGGGATGTCATTGCCGTGCTCGGGGGGGATGTAGGATCGCAGTGGAGGGGGGGCAGCACAAGAGGGGGGAGGATGCCGGTTCGCAGGGGGGGATGCCAGATCGCGGGGAGGGGTATGGAGCAGCGTTGGTGGTCTCAAGGGGGGGGGAATGGAGCAGCGCTGGTAGCCTCGGGGGGGGGGGAGGAGGTGTGAATGCAGGGTGGAAGAAGTGTGGAACAAGGCTCAGCAAGAGGAAAAGGGGAGACTGCTCAAAATGGGGAGAGGAACAGTGAGAGTGCAGGTGGCAGGGGTGGAGGTTGTATCTGGTGAATTTGCAAGGCTGTCGGCAAGAAAACTAGTTGTTTGCTGTCTGCTAGAGAAGGGGGAAAGGTGGAACCAATCAAAGCGAGTTTCCCTTACTTCCTATGGGGAAACTTGCTTTGATATACGAGCAATTTGGTTTACGAGCATGCTTCTGGAACGAATTATGCTCGTAAACCAAGGTTCCACTGTAATTTATATTCAGCATATCCTACAATTCTATGTGGATTACAAATTATTCAGGTACTAAAGCTTTTTTCCCTAATTGTCTCGGTGGGCTTCCACTCTATCTAATGTACCTCAGGCAATGGGGAATAAGTGACTTGCCCAGGGTCACAAGGGCAGTGTGGGATTCAAACCACTCTAACCACTGCACCACACACTTCCACAATATGTTAGTATTCTATAGCTGCAATTAAACATGTACCTTTATAAAATTTGAACTTGGCACACAAAATTTTGGTGCCAAACTTTATGCAACCTTTTTTTCAATTGATCCTTAAATGTCACAAAAAGGCAGCATAAAAACAGTTTTTAGAACATGACTGACCAAGTGCAAAAGACATAAGTATAGAAAATTGTATAGAAAGAGGCTGTGAATATATAAATAAATTACGAATGTTATAGGAAGAGGCTGTGAATAAATAAATCCCCACTTCACACAACAGATTTTACCAATTAGTGTTATGAGAATAAATCTTATTATGTGTTCCGTTTTGTTTTGACAGAGATGGAGTAAGGTTGGCTCCCATATTGAGCACATGGCCTCCCGGTTTTGCCTAGACTTTGAAATTCTAGGAGACTCCAGTGAAAGCATCAGGGAGCTGGTGATTAACCCATGTGAGAGCTCAGCAATCAGTCAGCGCTGGGACATGCCATTATCTTGACTAACCTCCGGGGGAAGACGAGAAATGCTCTCAAAGTCTGAAGATAGTGCCATCCAGAAGAGCCATGTCCTCCAAAGCCAAACTCTTGAAGTCCAATTGCAACATGGGACAAAGGTAGCAGCTCAAGCAGGATGGTATCCACACCTGGCTCTTCATGGTTCAAAGAGTGGGACTGAGTGTTATACTCCAAACAAACAAAGAGAACGTCTTGCCTTACTGTGGTAAACAAACGAAGAAAAAGCAAGAGAGATGTCCTAATGAACAAACAATTTATTCTTTAAAATGCGTTTTGTCCCAACAAGGATCCAAGTTTCGGCATATGTATATGTCTTCACCAGGGGACACGTGAGTTTTAAAGGTACGTTTTGAAAAAAACGTTAGCTCTCATTTATAAAGAAGATTTAGACTGGCTCTCAATAAACCAGTGCAATGAAATTCTGTGGCTCAGTGAAGCCCTCTGCAACAGTGAGCCAGAGACTTTCATTGCACTGGTTTAATGAGAGCCAGTCTAAATCTTCTTTATGAGAGAGGTAACATTTTTTTCAAAACGTACTTTTAAGAACCAAATGGTTGTGTTTTAAATAACAAATTTCAAGCTCTGGTGCTCAACTCCTAATACAGCTCAAGGCCAGATTTTGAGCTTTTTGATCCTATGTATTAAAACTCAGTGTCCCCTGATGAAGGCATATCCCTATGCTGAAACTCGGATCCTTGTTGGGACGAAACGCATTTTTAAAGAATAAATAAATACTGAGTGTTATACACCAGGACTGGATTAATTATTGGCCTATTCAGGTCAGTTACAGGAAAATCAACTCAAATAATTAAGCTAGTATCAGCCTTATGGTGCCTAACTAAATGAGCCATGATAGGGTTATGCCTGGGGTAAAACACTGTCAGGAATGGCCTCAAATAATTAAACCCTAAGACTGTTAGACATATCTTATTAGTCTCAAGTAGGGTTACCAGATTTTGGAAAAAGAGAACGCATGGCCCTACCCTGACCGCCCCCCCCAACCCCAGCCCCACACAAACCTCGTCTCTTTGGAATGAGTCTGGAGTGCATCTGCACATGTGCAGATGCGATGTGATGACGTTGCAGGCATGCGTGTGACATCGCCGCGTTGCATCCACGCATGCACAGATGCACTACAGACTCAGCCCCGATCTCGAGAGATTTTCAAAACCCGGACAAAGTGCTGGGTTTTGAAAAGCTGTCCGGATGCCCGGACAGTCCTCTAAAAAGAGGACATGTCCAGGTAAATCCGGATGTCTAGTAACCCTAGACTCAAGTCAGGGATAATGCACATGCTTCTTAGGAAGAAGACATTGGGGGAGGGGGGAAGTAATATGAAGGTCAAAGCAAGGTCAATTGCACTTCCATTGCTTTAATTTATATTTTCCTGGAACCCTCTACTAGACTAAAGCTATATTGCACATTATGAAGTATGTATATTGAGGAATGTATATAAGGGCTGTATATATCTTCTTTACACAATATATGTTGGAGATAAATAAACTCATATATATTTTAAGAGAAATAATGAAAGAACGATAGTCCTGCTGTTGTTTTCCTCTTTTTTATTTGGTCAATGAGTCTTACATTTAACTCCACAAAAACTACCGTATTTTCACGCATATAACGCGCGCGTTATACACGATTTTACAAACCGAGTATAACCATGCGCGTTATATTCGTGATCATGTTGTACACATTTTTTTTACATAGTTCCCCCCCCCGACGTCCGATTCACCCCGCAGGACCGCTCGCACCCCCACCCCGAAGGACCGCTCGCACTCGCACCCACACACCCACCCCGAAGGAACGCTCGCACCCCCGCAGCCTCCCCACCCCCCCATCATAGAGAAGCTGCCTACCGTTGTCCTGCTGCTTCCTCTGCCGGCGGTCCCGCCCCTTCTCTGAGCCCTGCGTCTGCGCTGCTTCCTCTTCCAGCGGTCCCGCCCTTTCTCAGAGAAAGGGCGGGACCGCCAGAAGAGGAAGCAGCGCAGACGCAGGGCTCAGAGAAGGGGCGGGACCGCCGGCAGAGGAAGCAGCAGGACAACGGTAGGCAGCTTCTCTATGATGGGGGGGTGGGGAGGCTGTGGGGGTGCGAGCGTTCCTTCGGGGTGGGGGTGCGAGTGCGAGCGGTCTTTCGGGGTGGGGGTGGGGGTGCGAGCGGTCCTGCAGTGGGGTGAATCGGACGTCGGGGGGGCATCAGGCTTTCAGAGTGGGGACAGGACTTCAAGGGGGGACAGGACTTCAAGGGGGAGAGGAGAGTTGGGGCGGCCAGAGGAGAGTCGGGGCGGGCAAAAGGAGAGTCGGGGCAAAAGGAGAGTCGGGGCGAAAGGAGAGTCGGGGCAGTCAGAGGAGAGTCGGGGCGGGCGAAAGGAGAGTCGGGCGGCGACGGGAGAGTCGGGGCGGCATGCGCAGTATACGGGTGTGCGCGATATATAAAAATTTCTTGACATAAATTACAGTTTCCTGCGCGCTATACCCGTGTGCGTGTTTTACACGGGTGCGTGGTATATGAGCGAAAATACGGTACAGTTGCTCTCTCATTCAGGCTCAGCACTGTTCCAAAAAGCAACCAAAAGTGGCATTTAAGCTCTTGTTCTCAGAACTGTATGTTTCTGAACACAAACACATAGCAAAAAAACCATTCTGTGTTGATTAACAGAACTTTAACTAATCGTTCTGCTCATTGAGGGTAGATGATTTTGCTGCCTTTTGAAATTGGGTGACTAAACAAGAATTGTATAGAACACATTCATGGAAACTGAAGTAACATACAGGTTGCACATGACACCACTTTGTTGGGTGGGCCTAACATATTTGTGTGACTGGCTTTCAAGAGTTTTAGTTACTTCAATAGTCCACTGCACAATGAACCAAGGATACCGCTGCCTGTACATACAACTACATTTTTGGATGGATTGTAAGAGCATAAGTTATTTCATGCTGGGTCAGATCAAAGATTCATCAGGTGCAGCATCCTGTCTAAAATGTACTTGGCAGATCCTTGCTTCTCAATCTCAAGGATAAGTGGTGGCTTTTCCATATCTACTTGGTTATGGCTATTTGGAAGCACTATTTACACGTGTAGATTAGATATGCATGCAGAGAATTAATAAAGCTGCTATCTGCCCATGTATCACCTACCCACTGTAGAGACTGAAAGAGGGTGCTGCAGATAAGTGAGAGGAACATGATTTGGGCATGCCCGGAAACTAGATATGTGTTATCCAATATAGCCCAATATAATTTTTTACTGCCAAATTATCTCAAGCGTATATGAATACAGCAGTATATATACCTCACAATTATATTTCAAATACTATTTTTAGCAGATTCCTCAAAAATGCCACCAACCAGCCAATCACTATTTTAACAGCTGTACAATAAACATTTTTGTGGCATATATATCATCATCAAATCTGCTTTTTCTGAAATTATTTTTAAAAAGTGCTTAGTGCTCATAATGTGCTCTAGAAAAACTTTCAAATAAAAAAAATATAAATATTTTAAATAACTTAGCTTTGAAGCCGTTTCAAAGTCGGCTTATTTTTCTTTTTCAAGATTTTTTTTGTCTGCAATGGGAAGGGACCCATTGAAAAAGTTTTACCATCCAGCTTTCTCAAGAACAGTCCTCCCCCCTTCACTCTTGTCACGCATCATCCCGACTTAAAAACTTTCTTAGTTTGCATGCACTTCAGCTTGTGCACCTGCCCCACAGCATACACAAGTGCCAATTTGAAAGGACAGGCGAAAGGACTGACAGAGCCCCCACCCCAACCCCTAACACGATTACAGCCATTTCTGGGTATCAGTGGTATAGTAAAGGGGGTGGGATGATCCACCCCAAGCAATATCTTGTTGGGAGTGCTGGCACCCGTCCTCCTCTCTGCCCCCTGCTCCTTCCCTGCCCTTCTCCCATACCTGTTTCCAGTATGAGCATCAACCCCAACCTGCTGCTCGCGCCAGTGTCAGCTCTTCCTCTGATGTCACTTCCTGGACCCACTCGTATGTTTACTGGTAGTAGATACCCAGTGAGAGGCAATTCTCCCCAGTATATTAACTTTTATGAATCTGTATAGTTTCTAAAGTTAAAGATAAAATAATTTTTTAATTATGAACTTTTAGCTTCTATTAAACAATGAGTCCGTGAAGTAAGCTGAAACTTCAGTGTCAGTCCACCAGAGTACATCCTCAACCCAATCTCCTATATCCAGGTTTTTAAATATGATAATCCTCTTGGAAAGGAGTAATGGATTTGTTCTGTTAGGCCACTTAAAAGCAAAAAGACCTGCATGCAAGTTGCCAGTGAGACCTTTCTAATGTACTAACCTAATGCTAATATGTGACAGGGTAAAATGGTGAAAGAAAGGATATGAGCCTCTAGGCCAGGGGTAGGCAATTCCGGTCCTCGAGAGCCGGAGCCAGGTCAGGTTTTCAGGATATCCACAATAAATATGCAAGAGATAGATTTGCATCTCAAGGAGGCAGTGCATGCAAATCCATCTCATACATATTCATTGTGGATATCCTGAAAACCTGACCTGGCTCTGGCTCTCGAGAACCGGAATTGCCTACTCCTGCTCTGTGTCAAAGCAGATACAATTCTCTTGTTAGCACAATGAGTCTCAGTGTCACCACATTGCTGATGAACTTAACCCTATTTTAGAAAGCATTTTCAGGGTGACAGGGAAACAGCCTTGTGGTCAGTGCAGTGGGCGGAAAGCCTTGGTAATGGGGTTTAATCCCACTGCAGAGCCTTTTGACTCTGGGCAGATGACTTAACTCTTTTTTGCCACAGATATAAAAACTTAGCTTGTAGCTTGTGAGCTCACTAGGAACAGAGAAAGTACCTGCATAAAATAAATGTAAATTCCTTTGTTTAATAGAGTTAAGTTCATCAGCAATGTGGCGACTCTGAGATTCACAGAGGAAGAGTCTTTTCCCTTACATACAAAGAAGGTAATTCTATACAGCAGGTGCTAACATTTATGTGCTAAATATGGGTGCAAATAATTAGAACAATGGGATCTATGTGCATAAATAACAAGATTCTATAATTGGGCACTTGCGTGCAATATTGTTTAGTTGGAAGTTGGGTGGACACATGGGCATTGTTGGGTGAAGCATGGAAATGGGGCACAATTATGCACCTAAATTATATAATACTATAATTGCAATGTTAGGTACAAGCACTCGCACTGTTTCTATGGCTCGTACCTAAATTACAGTGTACATTTCATCTGTTACGTTAGTATTCCATTAAAGGAAGTAGGATTTTCCATGAGACTCAAGTCTATAAATGAACATATATTTTTAGGTGGTCCAAGGAAGGAGGAACAACCAATGATGCACACATAATACTTTAATGAAGAAGGACCCAACTTGGCCAAGTTTCAGCAACAGCCTTCTTCAGGGGTCATCAGATTCTTCAATAAAAGTAAAATAATCACAAAATTGGACAAAAACCTCTGCCAAAGTAGCGACGGTCCTATTTAAAACTGATACTGAAATTGATATGTTTGCTGCTTTTGGTTCATTCGTTGGTTCTGCGGAGGTTACACTCTGGGTTTTTTTTCTTTTTTTGCTCACCTATTTTTAAGTACCAAGAAGATGCCTCTGTGGATCCTATTCTATAAAGAAAAATAGGCACCAAGACAGCATTGCAAATATGAATGCCTATTTTAGGCATGACCACTTACAGCAACCATAGAGTTGATGGAAATGCTCACACCCATGCTCTGCTCAGACTCTGCCCATGTGGACACCCACCTTCAAGCTACACGCTATCGCATTTAGATGCCATTTTATAAAATGGCACATAGTGGAAATATTGTCATTTAAGCACATGCGTGTGTGTATATGCCAATATTTTTATAAGAAAACCCTCACAATCAGAACAACCCTTTAGTACAGTAGGCCCAGAGGGTGTTAAAACTGTTCCGTGGGTGCAGTGTACGGGAGACTTATCAGGCTGGGCCTGTGATTCTTTTCAAGTGCTCTGTTCATTAGAAATTTTAACACAAAAAAATGTTCTTTTACAACCAAAGTGTTCCTTCTTGATGCTGACCAAAGAATACCTGCAATTCCTGTAATTATGTATGTTGAGAAAGTTCATTCTTCCATTGCTGTTCAGTTCTGCAAACCCACCACGTCCATCATTAAAAATTACAGCGCTTTCCTGTTGCTGGTAAAACTCTGAATTCATACAGGGAAAAATTGAAATCTGGATGTTTTAAATGTGCTAATTTAAACAATAAATTAATAGACCTGGATCTAACACTCAAGAAGTGTCAGTGTATCTCTTTGAATGCTTGTTGCTATTGAGCTTGAAAATTGCATCTAATATTCAGTGGCATAGTGAATGATATGAAATATATATACACGTGTAATCTTCTCAAGATATTTTTTTTGTAATGCACATTAAGAAGTGCAGATTCTTTATTCAAATAAAAGCAAAGGACGGTAGGAAAGGACCTATTGGTCTACTTGGTTTTCCTGGTGCTTACCTTCTATGCTGCTGTAGCTAGAGATGGCTTCCATTCGTTAGCTGCACCAGCTTAATTGGTGCAGTTATCGTTTCTTATCCAGATCAGTTTTGTCTGTCTCTAACACTCTGGGTAGATGAGTATGCAAGTTCATAGGCTTAAACAACCCCCCCCCAAAAAAAAAAAAAAAAAATAATAATAATAATTCTAGATATGTGATTCTTTATAGATTTGTATTTATACCAATTATTGGCAGTCAGAGAATTATGAGCCACATTCAGAACTTTAGTGTAAAAAAATTAAGGGGCCCTTTTACTAAGCTGTGGTAAGCACTAGTGTCTGCTTAATGCAGGTTAAAAAGGCACTACCATGGGATGCGCTCAGATGTCCCATGGTACTTCCAGGATCAGCACGTACTTCCCATATGCTAAAAAATACTTTTATAGCTTGGAGGCGTGTTTGGAGATGGAGGGTAGGTGTGCCCTGTGTTAATTGGTTAGCGCATGGGCATTGGTGCAAGCAGACTAGAGAGTTGCGCGGGGACAGAAATCCCACCCATCCGTGCCCATCCCCGTCAGGATCCTCTCTGTCCCCACCCGTCCGCGTCAGTATCCTCTCCGTCCCACCCGTCCCCGTCAGGATCCTCTCCGTCCCCACCCATCCCCGCCAGGATCCTCTCCGTCCCCACCCATCCCCGCCAGGATCCTCTCCGTCCCCACCTGTCCCCGCCAGGATCCTCTCCGTCCCCACCCGTCCCCGCCAGGATCCTCTCCATCACCACCCGTCCCCGACAGGAACCTTTCCGTCCCCGCCAAGATCCTCTCCGTCCCCACCCGTCCCCGCCAGGATCCTCTCCGTCCCCACCCGTCCCCGTCAGGATCCTCTCTGTCCCCACCCATCCCCGTAAGGAATTACCTCCATCCCCGCCCGTCCCCATAAAAAGCAGCAATTACTTCTGACAGGATCATCAATTCCACAATTTCTTTTGTGTTTGCGCTGCTGTTTTCCTTGTGGAACTTCTTTGGTGGAACCTTTTTATTGTTTTCTGTTCAGGTAATTAACTTATAAACCCCCTCTTTTACTAAGGATAACGTGTCCATTATATTATATGGACGAACCCTGCTTCCAAAGCCTTCCATCCCCGTGGGAGTCCCGTGGGTTAGGGGGGATTCCCGTGGGACCCCCGCGGGACCCGTGGGATTCCCGCAATCCCCGTTCCCGTGCAGACCTCTAATGCAGACCAATTAGCACAGGGTTAGCACGGGAGCCCTTACTGTCTACAAATAGGTGGCATGGCAGAAAGGGCTCAAACAGGAATGGTCACATGCAAATGGGGAAATTAACTCCCCCTTTTACAAAAACGTAGGATGCTTTTTAGCGCCGGCCATGGCAGTAATAGCTCTGATGCTCATAGAATAATATGAGGTGGGGGTGGGGGTTAATGTGTGACCATTAATGGGAAAAAAGAAATTGTGTCCATTTTACAGCCACGCTAAAATTGGCCTCAGTGTGCGGGAAACTGACATGCTAAAAATAGCTCAGGCCACCTTTTATCACAGCTTAGTAAAAAGGACCCCTAATTGTTCAAGGCTGGAATCACCAAAATTCTTTTTAGCCTCTGGAGGGTGCATGATGATGGAAACCTGAACACTAGCTGTCATTGAATAGAAATCTACATGAAGTATGGTAGCAGAAAATATGTATTACAGTCTTAAAACAAGAAATTGAGGGTGAGCAAGAAAACCCCCCCACACCTATGAATTCCCTCATAAGAACATAAGAACATAAGCAGTGCCTCCACCGGGTCAGACCATAGGTCCATCCTGCCCAGTAGTCAGCTCCCGCGGCGGCCCAAACAGGTCACGACCTGTCTGAATCACCAGAAGGGGCTCCCTTGCCACCTATGTTTCTCATTGAAGTCCTATCTTCCCATCGAAGTCCTAACCCTCCGGTCTTGCACATGCACGACCTGATTGGGTTTCTATACTTATTACCTGGTTAGCTTTCTATACTTGTGTTACATCCCAGCACCTCTCTCAGTATCCCACGATCCCTTTATCCCTCAGAAATCCGTCCAATCCCTGTTTGAATCCCTGTACCGTACTCTGCCTGATCACTTTCTCCGGTAGCGCATTCCAAGTGTCCACGACCCTCTGTGTGAAAAAAAACTTCCTTGCATTTGTTTTGAACCTATCTCCCTCATTATATATTTGGCCACAGCTAGTCTTTCTTAGAAACATTCACGGCTTTTATTTGCCTGAGGGAGTCCTCACATTTAAATACATTTCTACTGCTCCATCTCATTACTTCCTATTACAGGATCAATTTTCATACTTCGCAAATAATTTTATTTACTGGGATTTATTAACTACCTTTGTGATGAGATTCACCTAAGGCGGTGTTTTGATACATGAGGAAAATTACACATTTTCTTCTTGTAAGGGTACTAAACCTGGCAAAAAAAAAGTATAGGAGACAAAGGATACATGCCAAATACCTCTTTTCAAATCCAATAAATCAGTGAGGTTTCCACTGATTATCAATTGTCCATGTGGATGGGTATATAAGGCCTTTGTCTAGTTGCTGAACCTTCCCCTCCAAATCATACCACTCCATCACCCCCAAAATATATATTACCAATAAATGCTATTAAAGACCTCTATATTCAGGCTAGCAATTGTGGATGTATTACCTTTACTCCTATGTTCATGAAGAGCTAGCAAGACCTTGGTAAGATTCATAGATGCATTTCTACCTGGCACAAATCCAGCTTGTTCACTATGTATAATCTGAAGTAACTAGATATTTAACTGGTGTGTCATGATCGCTGCTAAGAATTTTATATCCTGGCTCAAAAGTGATATTGTTCAATAAGCCCCCAACTTTTCTGGGTCTTTTCCTGGTTTTGGTATGAGAACGTCTAACATAGAGGTAGCTCCCCCTTAACCCATTGCACATATCCTGGAATGGATTTGTTATCACAACATAAAGAATTTTATAATATTCTAGTCTGTATCCATTGAGGCTTGGGGCCTTGTTGAGTTTCAGATTTTTTATGCTGAATTTAAGTTACTCAGTTGCTATAAGGCAGGGATAGGGAACTCCAGTCCTCGAGAGCCGTATTCCAGTTGGGTTTTCAGGATTTCCCCAATGAATATGCATGAGATCTATTTGCATGCACTGCTTTCAATGCATACTCATTGGGGAAATCCTGAAAACCCGACTGGAATACGGCTCTCGAGGACCGGAGTTCCCTACCCCTGTTATAGGGTAATTGGTCATTTGTGAACTGTGTCAAATCCCTCAAAAACGCCTCCCATGCGCCCTCATCCAATGCTTTGTGATCATAAAAATCTCTGTAGAATATCCTACAGGAAATTGCTCCATGATTTGAACCTCTGTCGGGAGTTCTGTGCAGGAGAAGTTTTTGCTGCTGTTGAGTAAGAAGGCTGGTATAGAATGCGAGGACTGTGGTGGGGCAGTTTCTTATGTGAGAAGCTTTGTAAGACTGTGGCCGAACAGTGTCTTGAAGTGGGCATTGCGACTTCCTCGTGTGAAAAGGACGCTGTAACAATGAATGAACTTGTGGATATCTTTCAGTATTGGGGGTCTTGTGAAGAAAATTGTTAATTGAAGACATCCTTCAGCTAAGTAAGTTTGATTATTTTTGGTGTTGAACTTTTGGGGATTGTTTGATTCCTGTGACTATGATAATTGAACTTTCTTGCCATGAACAACAGTCTAAAAACCTTAAAAAGGCTAAATCGCAAGTAGGAAAGGATTCTAATAAGAGCTTAAGGAGAGTATAGAAAGGGTCTCAAGCGCTCACGGCTAAAAGCTCGATATGTCTTACAGAATTTCATAGAATTATTAAAATTAAATTAAAAAGAAAAAAGAAAAAATTTTTGAGATAAAAACTATCTATAGTGGGTTTCTGATAATATGGAGCGTATACTGGAGCAGTGAATAAAGATTGATGATAGCTCACCCTATGGTTATCAGCTTGTAAGACATATCGAGCTTTTAGCCGTGAGCGCTTGAGACCCTTTCTATACTCTCCTTAAGCTCTTATTAGAATCCTTTCCTACTTGCGATTTAGCCTTTTTAAGGTTTTTTTGTGTGTTTCACGACTTTTTGGAGGATATTTATGAACAACAGTCTAACAAACTGAACATTTTAAAGTGTTTATCTTTTGCTCATAAAGAAAGCATTCATTTTCGGCCTATATAGAAAAGTATCTTGAACGTTCTAACTGAGTTGCCTGATCAAACGTCTCTACTTTTTTGTATGATTAGTTCTACCCACACGGTGGGCTCCTTTCACTAAGCTGCGATAGCGTTTTTAGCGCGCGCAGAATTTTAGCGCATGCTAAACCTGCGCTACGTGGCTAGAACTAATGCCAGCTTAGGGTTTGGCGCGCGGGGCAATTCAGCGTGTGTTAAGCATGTGCTAAAACCGCTAGTGCAGCTTAGTAAAAGGAGCCCTGTGCAAATTTTTGAGAGACTTATGATGTTTGATATAGTTTTCCCAATGTTTGTTGAAATCACTGTTTGCATATAATTCATGAGTGGAGTTTTTGTGACCTATGACTCGCTTAACTATTTAGCAGTAGCGTGAATTAAGCGGAGTACTGTGGTCACTGAGGTCTTTTTGCACCACTTTTTAAAAAGTGTTTTGAGGCACAGATTTTGATGTCTTTGGATGAGAGTACAGTGGAACCTTGGTTTACGAGCATAATTCGTTCCAGAAGCATGCTCGTAAACCAAATTGCTCGTATATCAAAGCGAGTTTCCCCATAGAAAGTAAGGGAAACTCGCTTGATTCGTTTCCCACCCCCCCCCGAGGCCAGCAGCACTGCTCTATTCCCCCGAGAACCGGCATTGCTCCCCCTGCTCAAGAAGGTCCCCCCCGTGTGATCCGGAATCCCCACCACCACGATCCGGCACCCCCCGCCATGATCCGGCACCCCACACACGATCCGGCCTCCCCCCACGCTGCGATCCGGCACCCCCCACCCACCCGAACACTTCGTTTACCCTCCATCTGGCACCCGGTACCGGCACCAACGCACAGGACATGCCGGTGCCAGTGCCCGAAGATCTGCAGTCCTTTTTGCTGGGCCTTGAGCATCTGCGCATGCTCAAGGCCTTCAAATTCCCAGTCTCTCCGTTTTGCTTATGCAGGGCGGGTGGACAGTTTCCCTCCCATCGGGTAGCAAGTTACATTATATATCTAAAGACAAAAGCCCGTAAGAAAGTGAAACTCACTATCCGATGGGAGAGAAACTATCAGGGGACTACAAACTCAAAAACTAATAGTTTCTCTCCCATCGGATAGTGAGTTTCACTTTCTTACGGGCTTTTGTCTTTAGCATTTTTGCTTTATGTTCTCTCTGGTGATTTATATAAGATTCTCTCCCATCTAGTAGCGTGCTAAATTTTGTAATATTCTCTTATTATTTAATTTGTAGTCGTCTGACAGGTTCTCTCCCATCGGGTAGTGTATTTTTAGTTTTTATATTTTTGACTCGTTTACTCTGGGGATTTTAGATAGTTCCTTGCTGATATTTCTTTCATGGTATTTTCATGTTTTGCCCTTTTGTGCTTCCCTTTCATAAGCAGCACCGGCATGCAGGGATGGCATGGAAGAATAGAGTTCTGGATATGTGAGGCGGCCCAGATGAGTGGGACAGGCTGGAGGGATAGAAATTGACCTGTGGGGAGCTAGTCAGATAAACTGCTGGAGTTTAGTTGGGAAATGTTAAAAAGAGAAGGGGGAAGAAATAATGGGTCTAAAAACAGAGGAGAGGGAGGGAGATGGTGGACAATGGGATTTAGGGAGGGAAGGAATAGAAAAGGAGAGAAGTTGGACACAACTTGGGAAGAGAAAGGGAGAGCTGGTGGACCCTGGGGTGGTGGGGAAGGAGGGAGAGATGCTGGATGAAATGGTAATTGAGAAAAGAAGAGATGGTGGATCTGGGGGTGGTGGGGGTCTATCGCTGCAGCTGTGGGGATGGAGATGAAAAAAGGAAAGATGGCAGACCTCCGGGGGAGGGAAGGGAAATGGAAGGGGAGGACAGAGATGGAAGATGAATGGTTAGCACAGAAAAAGAAGGAAACGACAAATGGGCAGGAGACCCGGGCAAGCGAGTTATCAGAAGACAACCAGAGCCTGGGACCAACATGATTTCAATAATGACCAGACAACAAAAGGTAGAAAAAATAATTTTATTTTGTGTTTTGTGAATGCAATATGTCAGATTTGAAATGTGTATCCTGCCAGAGATGGTGTTAGACAGAAAGTGTGAACTAGGACCTAAGAGAGGAAGTCTTTTTTGTTTGTTTATTTTGTTTACACCACAGCGCCAGTGTGGGTAGGAGAGGGCAAAGGGGGTGAAGAGGCTATAAAAGGGATGTTTGAAAAAAAACAAACACCCAATTGGGCAGGAAAATCGAATCGAAAAATCAATTCAATAGGCTGAATCAAATCGAAATTTTTTTTCCTGAATCGGGCAGCACTACTCCAGAGCTCCTGAGTTGATGAGCTGACTTCAGCGGCCAATAGAGATGCAGACACTGAGGATCATGGTACCTAATGCAAGACAGTTGCAACATTTACAGAGACTCTACTAGACCGGTAACACTGTGTGCGCATACATGTACTAGGCCACATTCATCCTAGCAAGACACACTTTAGATCTGTGTATTTATGTTATGTGCATTGTCGCGTATCTGTCTTAAGGGATACATGTGGAACGTGAATTTGCTGATACCTGTAGGGGGAGGGGTGATTGAGGTTATTTGTGGACAGGGAACTATTGTCCTAGCATGTAGAGGTGACCACCACATGCAAAGGGGAACTTTAACTTATCTGAAGATAGAAACCTCAAATGTGTTCAATTGAAATACTGGATTTCAGTAGTCATACAGGTTTAGGGGTAGATGTGTGATATAATTTGGGTCTTGTAGCATTTAACCTAAGTTTCTTTGAACTTTAAATGGTAAATATAACATCCTGTGTTACCTTTGTAAGCTTACCAATTGTTGAATGCCATCCAGCCTTACAAATTGGTACCTACCCTAAAGAACTTACCTAGTGCTCTTTACAAAATTTTGCTCAATAAACTTTATACTTTTGAATAACCTTGGTTGCGTGGAATTATTTGGGAACCCTGCTAGGTACCTTGACACTTGCACCAACTTATATCACGTGAACCCCTCTAATTTTGATATATTATATAGTTGAAACCTAATTTAAAAAAATAAAGAGAAGTTTGGACTTCTAGTACAGCATTTCTCAACTCAGTCCTGGTTTTCAGGATACCTACAATGAATATACATGAAAGAAATTTGCATATAATGCAGGCAGTGTATACAAATCAAGTTTACAAAACAATGCACCAATAACCTCCCGTGTAAGCGCTGGGAAAATGCTCAAAGCTTAACCCCTTTATATCCTATGCATTCAATTCAATAAATGTGCGTTTACCCTGTAAGACTCTCAGCGTTAGTACACTGAAGAGCCCTGATGAAATGATTTTTTAATCATGAAACCTTGGCCTTCGTCGGCTATTTATGTGAGGAAGTCCTATTAGTGCTGCATCATGTTATGAAGTTTTTAATGCTGATCCTGAAGCAAAAATAAGTGTTGCTTGCACTTTTTTGAATTACATTTAATTACATTGATGTTAAAGTCACTTCAACAGGGTTATTTTTGCCTATGATAGAATGTTGGAGGGGAGCTAATGAGTCACTTAGGCTCCCCTTCATAGCTCCGGAGCACTGTTTGCCCTGCAGCTTCTGAGGCATTTTTCCCCAGTAAGTGCACATTTATTGAATTGCATGCATAGGATATAAAGGGGTTAAGCTTTGAGCATTTTCCAATCGCTTACACTAGAGGTTACTGGTTCATTGTTTTGTATATTTTTCTCCAGTTCCTCTTTCCTTTTTGTTTTGTCATACAAATCAAGTTTAAGCATATTCATTGTGGATATCCTGAAAACCTGACTGGCAAGAGGGTACTCCAGGACCGAGTTGAGAAACACTGTTCTAGAGGACCTGAAATTGAAGCAGCAGAGAGGTACAAGAGATTCAGAGGAGAAAGGCCACCTCAGAGGACACCAAATACCTTCAGTGCTTTAAGCACTTTTGATACTTTTTGCTGTATATATTTGTGCCTTTTGAAAGGATGGAGAGATTGGAGTTTTATTTATACCACACACATACCAGCCCTGGTTTTTTTTCTTTTAATCTTTCAGAGTGATTTTGATGTGTCTGCTGAAACTTGAATCCACTTTTATAGCCAGCCATTAGGGGGCGCTTCAACCAGTCTGTAAGGTTAGGGAAAGTTTTTGAGAAGGCTGGATTGCTTTTGCCACAGACACTGATTGGTTATGTACCTGCATCTTGGGGGGGTCACCCTCAGCTCCAACATTTTGGGTGAGATCTGTTACTGTAGCCTGCTTGATTCCCAGGACCTCCGGTAAGACCCAGATTAATGGATTTAAAACCAATCAACACTAACTATGTGTCACACATGAAGACATAACAGTCCTAATAATATTCTTCCTGCAGTCAGGCCAGCAGCTGTTATCATGTCAGCGGGTCTGCAAGCTTCCATATGGAGACTGGAGCTGAGCTGAGCCATGTTGTTTGAGTGATAAATGTTCCTTCCCTGCACATACGGCGAGCAGTCTGTTATTTATAAGGTGTGAATAGATGAAAATAATGTCTTGCGTTCCAAAGGGAGAGTAAGCCTTCGAGCTAAATATCCGTTGAATATGTGACAACTGTGTACTGCATCCTCCCCCTCCCCCCAATCAATGTACTTTGACATCCACCTGAGTATCTTTATGGATAATTTATAAACAGCTTGCAAATTAATTCCGCAATCAGCTTTCACCAAAAAGAGGTTGTTAGGAATTATAATGCAAGCTTTCTATAGGCAGCTTACCAGACTAGTTTGCATAAACATACTTCAAACTGCATGAATTACACATCAAAATAATTTGTCGAGATCGCAAATACCCACAATGAAGCCGCTTCAGACTGCTCTGCTGCTCAGACACTGAGTACTTCCCTTGAACACTTATGCAAAAGACCGTCTCAACATAATTATCAGGAAAGCAACAAGCCGTCCAGTAAATCAGATGTAGTTCAAATGTCCGATGGCATTATGCAGAAGTAATTTCTCAAACAATCAATTAAATCTAAATGACGGGAAAAGGCTCTCCGAGACAAGACCTCATGTTCACTGCCAGCATAGAATCTGAAAGAAGAGCTATATTGCTGGTATTATTCCCTTTCCTTTTCTGCCTTTCAGGGTTTTGTGGTGGGTGTAACAAAGTAGATTCAGGCAGGAGAGATCCGACAAACTTTATTACCCATACTAAGGGAAAAAATATGATATTTATTTATATTTACATTTATTATTTATCTAAAAATGTATACTCTGTCTATAAATCTGGGTGGTTTCCAAGAAACATACATAATCAACTCACAAAAATACATACATTTATAAAAATACTGTCTATTAACTACCTTACTACACAGCATCTCATTCTCTCAGCTAAATGCATTTGTAAACAGATGTATTTTTAGCAATTTTTTTTTTTTTAACTACCTGCAATTAAACATATTTGCCCTGGCAAAGCATTCCAAAGTTTCACCCCGGCTGTTGAAATCATTGAATTATTTATCTTTACATGACATACCATTGTTATCTTATCTTCTGACAATCTCATTCTACCTCCTTAACAAATCATGAAAACAAACTGGAACAATATGACATACAGTCTGATGGATTATTGACAATACTTTGTATTGTACCCTCTGTTGTATTGTTAGCCAATGCAATTGTCTCAAAAGAGGTGTCACATGGGTGTCTGTGATGCTCCAGTCTAATCTCACTGCTGAAGTCATCAAAAGTTGTAAAGCTTTAAATTTGGCATTTGTTACCCCTAAATAGATCACATTTAGTAATCCAATCTTGTGTCCTATTTCATTTTGTTATTTCTTTCATTTGATCAGTTTGTTTTGATTTTCTTGTGCTTTCCTTTTGGTTGTTTTAATGCTAAATAATGGCAATACCAGGATACAATGCTCTTTATGTAGGCAGGAGATGCAGAACAGCACTGTGGGGTGGTTTATGTCACCAGGATGGTCCAACCAGCCACAGGAATAGACATAGGTACCACAAAAATCGGGTTGAATTTTTCAGCTATTACAGCAACCATGATACGTCACAAGCACCCTACTCACAGATTTTCTGTTGGTTGAATGCCTGTTGCTGCATTTTAAGGTACCCCTGAGGAAGGCTTGAAAAAGTCAAATCACGGCCCATTTAGGGTCAGGCCATAATTAATCCAGTGTATTTATTGCTTTTAAATGTTGTATGAGTTTGGCTTTTAGTATATAGTGATACATTTTACTTGTATTTGCACCAATAAACTTTATAATTATATACTCTTGGAGGTCCAGGACCTGTTTCCATATTTTTGTCTTCTGTAGGTAGGGAATACCAGAAATAGAAGTTATAGCTCAGAATCAAGGAAGTGGGATAGCAGATCGAGAGAGATGGAATCTCTTATCTCTCTCATTGCAGATGGTTGTTACGCTACTGTAAATATAGTCATAGAAGGTGGATGAGAGGAAGCAGACTGCCTTGATTTCTAGAAATGAGCATGACCCAAAGCCCAGAAAACAGGTACAAGCTACCAATTCTGGCAGAGAAAGAAACATCCTGTCCCATGTGTGATGTGAAACTGAGATGAGACCCAGTGGGTGGAGTCCAGGAAAACCATACACACATGTACAATCTAATAAGACATGCTATAGCTGAAATAACTGTGTAGCAGGTAGTGAAAGTCCAGTGAAGTAACAAGTAAATACCCCCTATGGAGGGGGTAGAGTTATTAAGCTGTGATAACAGTAACATTTTACCACAGCTTACAGCTTAGGAGTCACTAACCCAGGCTTACATAAGAATAGCCCTACTGGATAATATCAATGGTCCATCTAGCCCAGTATCCCATCTTCATAGAGGCCAATCCAGGTTACAAGTACCTGGCACAAACCCAAATAGTAGCAGCATTCCATGCCACCGATCCAGGGCAAGCAGTGGCTTCTCCCATGTCTTTCTCAACAGCTGACTATGGTCTTTTCCTCCAGGAACTTGTCCAAACCTTTTTTTAAACCAACTACATTAACCACTCTTACCACATCCTATGGCAACATGCTCCAGTGCTTAACTGTTCTCTGAGTGAAAAAAATATTTCCTCCTATTGGTTTTAAAAGTTTTACTCTGTAATTTCATCAAGTGTCTCCTAGTCTTTGTAAATCTTGATGCAGTAAATAATCGATCAACCCACTCAGGATATTGTAGACTTCGATCATATCTTCCCTCAGCCATCTCTTTTCCAACCTGAAGAGACCTAACCTCTTTAGGCTTTACTCATACGAGAGGAGTTCCATCCTCTTTATCATCTTGGTCACTTTTCTTTGAACCTTTTCTAGTGCCGCTATATCTTTTTTGAGATAAGGAAACCAGAACTGAATGTAGTACTCAAGGTGAGATTGCGATACAGAGGCATTATAGCATTCTTAGTCTTGTTTACCATCCCTTTTCTTGTTTGCTTCCTTGGCCGCTGCTGCACATTGAGCGGAAGGTTTCAGGATATTGTCCACGATGACACCCAGATCTCTTTCTTGAGTGCTGACCTCAAGGTGGATCCTAGCATCCGGTAACTATGATTTGGATTATTCTTCCCAATATGCATCACTTTGCATTTGTCCACATTAAATTTCACCTGCCATTTGGATGCTTGCCAACTTTTTTCTATCAGGGACCACAATTTTGTAACATTCAGAGGGCTAAAACATGAACCATTGTATTTTGCCATATGCTTCATCAAATAGTGGCAAAATTCAACAGTGTGTTGTCTGCTCCCAGCCATTCTCTCTGTGTCTGTCTATCTCATCTAACCGCAGCCGCCTTCATCCAGTCTACTTGCTATCTTTCATGTACCCCCTCCCCACCTCAGGCTTTATCCAGTCTCTTTTCCCTCACTTGGCTTCATTTGCAGGTTTCCTGCTTCCCCAGCCTGACTCCACTCTCTACAAGTCTGAGCTGCATGGTGCTAGAAGTTCAGGTTGGTCTCATGGTTTCAATCTCGCAAGAATTGAAACCATGAGACCAATCACAAAGATCTGAGTCATGAAGCAGGAATAATGCCATAGACACCAGTTCTGTGGGTGCTGAAGGTATTAGAGCACTCCCAATATTCTTTCCAGCACTGCCCAGACATCAGAGCTGAAATCTTCCCAATGTCCAGTTGCAGGGGAAAGCAGAAAGAAAGTCAGTGTCTTTGTAGCTACTGCTCCCACTTCCCCCTGCAGCCCATTGGTCAGACATTCCTTAGCTAGCCAATAAGCAGCAAACGAAGCAGAACCAGCAGCTTAGGAGACACCATTGGTCAGACATTCCTTAGCCAGATAATAGGTTGCAGGGAAAAGCATGATGAAAGGATTGGTGACTCCTAAGCTACTGGTCCCGCCTTCCCCTAAGGAATATCTGACAAGAACAGAGAAGAGCTGCAGTGTAGGTCAGACAGAGAGGAGAACTGCTGAGGAGGCTTTGTGGGAAGAATGGGGAAACAAAGAGTAGCACGGCACTAAGCTAGAAAAGATGGTTTTATAAAGGGAAGAGAGGCTGAGGGAAGACACATAGACTATGAAATGGAGAACAGAGCTGAGTGAATGCAAGCTGGGAAGTATGGGCTATAATACAAAGATAAGTGGGTGAGGGATGGGCTAAAGAAAGAAAAACAGATGAGGACAGGGAGAGGAACTGTGTGCGGGACAGAGAAAAGGGTTCTGAGAAGAGAGGATCAAGTTAGAGGGAGGGAAGTGGCAGAGAAGAAAAAAATCCAGAACAAGCAAAGATAAGTTTCAGATTTTTGGAGGCATGGCTTGAATCTTATCAACTGTTCTTCACAACTGAGTGAGCCCAAGAATCACTGGTTAGGAATGTATTATATTGCTAATTGAGCTGGGTTAGTTTGGGGTATCTGCACTTCCAACTTTGCAGTCACAGGAATAAATAAGGATGGGAAAAGGGAATGAGGTTGTGGAAGCATGGAATTCCATAAAATGGAAATCACTCTTTTAAAACTGATTTTCTCTTGGCAGCTCTGGTATTGAGAGGGGCTATGGTCAGGGATTGAACTGAATGGAGAGTAACACTATTTCAATTCCTCACAATTATATCCCACAGCATGACGCTATGTAAGCATAAAAAAAGTAGCATAGCAGCAGTAGTAGGAAGAGGTGGCAGGAGATCATTGCTAGGGGGAGAAGGGACATAATGTCTCATAAACTCTCTGTGCTTATTAAGAACATAAGAATTGCGATATTGGGACAGACCAAAGGTCCATCAAGCCCAGTATTCTGTTTCTAACAGTGGCCAACCCAGGCCCCAAGTACCTAGCTAGATCCCAAGTAGTAAAACAGATTTCATGCTGCTTATCCTAGGAATAGACAGTGAATTTCCCCTGGCCATCTCAATAATGACCTATAGAATTCTCTGTTAGGAAATTATCCAAAACTTTTTTTTAAACACCGCTAAGCTAACTAATTTCACCACATTCTCCAGCAACAGATTCCAGAGTTTAATTACACGTTGTGTGAAGAAATATTTTTTCCAGATGGTTTAGATAAAGCGATGGGGCCGGATGGTGTATAACCAAGGGTGCTGAAGGAACTTAGGGTAGTTCTAGTAGCTCCGCTGACTGACCTTTTCAATGCGTCTCTAGAGTCGGGAGTGGTACCGGAGAACTGGAGAAGGGCAGATGTGGTCCCTCTCCACAAAAGTGGAAGTAAGGAAGAAGTAGGGAATTACAGGATGGTAAGACTGACTTCTGTGGTAAGCAAATTAATGGCCAAGTTTCTAGAATCCTGTGGATTACAGAACTGAAGGCAACATGGATTCACTAGAGGTAGGTCTTGTCAGACAAATCTGATCAATTTCTTTGACTGGGTGACCAGAGAATTGGATAGAGGATGTGCGCTAGATGTGACGTATTTAGATTTTAGCAAATTCTTTGACAGTGTACCACACAGATATCTAATAAATAAACTGAGTTCCCTTGGGATGGGCCCAAAATAACGGGATGGGTCAGGAATTGGTTGAGTGGAGGGCGACAGAAGGTGGTGATCAATGGAGATCGCTCTGAGGAAAGGGATGTTACCAGTGGTGTGCCTCAAGGTTCTGTTCTTGGGCCTATTCTTCTTAACATTTTTATAAATGATATTGCTGAAGGGTTGTCGGGTATGATTTGCCTCTTTGTGGATGATACCAAAATCTGCAATAGAGTAGACACGCTGTATGGTGTGAATAACATGAAGAAAGCCCTGGTGAAGCTTGACGAAAGGTCTGAAATTTGTTAGCTAAAATTTTATGCTAAGAAATGCAAGGTCATGCATTTGGGCTGCAAAAACCAGAGGGAACGGTACAGTTTAGGGGGTGAAGAACTTATGTGAACGACAGAAGAGCGGGACTTGGGTATGATTGTATGTGATGATCTTAAGGTAGCCAAACAGGTTAAAAAGGTGATGGCGAAAGCTAGAAGGATGCTAGGTTGCATAGGGAGAGGTAAGGCCTGTAGGAAAAAGGAGGTATTGATGCCTCTGTATAAGACTCTGGTGAGACTTTATTTAGAATACTGTGTACAATTCTGGAGGCCGCACCTTCAAAAAGATATAAAAAGAATGGTGTCAGCCCAGGGGAAGGCTACTAAAATGGTGTGTGGTCTTCATGATAAGGCATAAGGGGACAGACTTAAAGATCTCAATCTGTATACTATAGAGGAAAGGCAGGAGAGGGGAGATATGATAGAGACGTTTAAATACCTACATAATATATATGCATGAAAGGAAAATTTTCAATGAGAAGGCATAGGATGAAGTTAAGAGGCGATAGGCTCCAAAGTAATCCGAGGAAATACTTTTTTACAAAAAGGGTGGTAGATACATGGAATAGTCTCCCGGAAGAAGTGGTGGAAACATAGCCTATGTCTGAATTCAAGAAGCCCTGAGATAGGCATGTGGGATCTCTCAGAGAGAGAAACAGATAATGGTTACTGTGGATGGGCAGACTAGATGGGCCATTTGGCCTTTATCTGCCGTCAAGCAAGCAAACAACAGTCCTGGTTTAGTAACTATATCAGCGGAGCCATGCTGTCCTATAATGCTTTCAGAAAAGAAATTAAGACAGTATTATTTGATAAATTTATCTAATTTGTGCTTTTATTCTTAACACAATAATTCTACTGTATCAATTTAAATTTTAATGTGTTTTTAAATAATAGCCTGTATTCTTATCATTATTAGTTTGTATTTCACTGATTGTCCAGTTTTTCTCTTTTGTGGAAACCGCCTAGAATTCTTTTCATTAAGGCGGTATAGAAAAATAAAATTATGTCATGTTTCTATGTTTCTATGTACTACTTAGCTTCATGGCATGCCCCCTAGTCGTACTATTTTTAGAAAGAGTAAACAAGTGATTCACATCTACCCTTTCTACTCCACTCGGTATTTTATAGACCTCTATCATATTCACCCCTGAGCCGTATCTTCTCCAAGCTGAAGAGCCCTAGCAGCTTTAGCCTTTCCTCATAGGGAAATCATCCCATCCTTTTTATCATTTTCGTTGCTCTTCTCTATGCTTTTTCTAATTCTGCTATATCTTTTTTGAGATATGGCAACCAGAATTGCACACAGTATTTGAGATGCAGCCATACCATAGAGCAATATAAGAGCATTATAACATTTAATCTTTGTTTTCCATTCCTTTCCAAATAATTCCTATTTGCTTTCTTAGCCACAGCTGCTGCAACACATTGAGCTGAGGGTTTCAATGTATCTTCAACAATGACAACTAGATCCTTTTCCTGGGTAGTGACTCCTAACGTAGAACCCTGCTGATGTAGAGCATAGTTGTAGTTCGGGTTCCTGTTTCCCACATGCATCACTTTGCACTTGCTCACATAAACATGACCTGCCATTTTGATGCCCAGTCTCCCAGTCTCACAAGGTCCTCTTGCAATTTTTCACAATCTTCTTGCGATTTAATAACTTTGAACAACTTTGTGTCATCAGCAAATTTAATTATCTCACTTGTTATTCCTGTCTCTACTGTGTTTCCCTGAAAATAAGACCTACCCCAAAAATAAGCCCTAGTATGATATTCGGGATAGGTCTTAATATAAGCTCTACCCCAAAAGTAAGCCCTAGTCTCCAGAAGCCTAACCCGAATGTCCCTGGATTCGCCGGCAGCAGTGCTTCCCCCCGCCCCTGTAGTCAATCCCCCGCTGACCCTTACATCTTTCCATTTGTCCATCCCATCTGAAACTCGCCGTTCGAACCTCCCTCCCGTTCGACCGCGAGACCTACAAAGAGCAGTGTCGGCAGCACTCTAAACAGGCTGCTTCATGGCCTACTTCCACTGGGGTATTCCATCTGCCGTATTACTGATGATGTTATCAGTAATGCGGCACACGGAAGGCCCCGGCGGGAGAAGGCCACAAAGCAGCCTGCTTAGAGTGCTGCTGACGCTGCTTTTTGAAGGGAGGTATGTAGGTCTTGCGATCGGTGGAGTTCAGATGAGAGGAAGAGATGGAAGGATGCAAAGGACAGTGGGGGTTTGGCTGCACAACGGGGAGGGGGGGCTGCTCAAGGGTTCTGCTGCCCCAGGGATGGGAGGGAAGGAGGGATAGAAAGATGCTGTGCACAGTGCAAGGGTTTTGCTGCACAGGGGGATGGTAGGGATAGAAAGATGCTACAGAGGGAAGGCACAAGGGGATGGGTGAGAGGGGAGGAAAGATGCTGCACATGTGGGTGAGAGAAAGGAAAGAGGACGAATTGGGGTGAAGGAGAGGAAGGGAGATGATCACGTACATGAAAAAATTAAGACCCCCAAAAATAAGCCCTAGTTCATTTTTTGGGCCCCAAATTAATATAAGATACTGTCTTATTTTCGGGGAAACACGGATTATTGATAAATATGTTACAAAGCAGCGGTCCCAGCACACACCACTGGGGAACTCAACTATTTAGTATAAATGCTCTACTATTTAGTATAAATGCTCTTCTCTTTAAACTTGTTTCAATCATGTAATTTAGTTTAATTTAAAGAGGAAGGGCCTCAGATCCCCATGCGTTGTGAGTATGTTAACTAAACAACTGCATTGGAGGGGGAGTGGGGCCAATGAGGTTTCTTCCCTTTCCAATGCAGTGGATAGCAGTTTCTAGCAGTTTCTAGCATGGGGAGCCATACTGCTCGCGACGCTCATAGGAACTCAGTGAGCATCAGGAGCAGCGCAGGCCATTCAGTGCGGCTCCTCGCGCTAGAAACTGCTATCGCAGTTTCGTAAAACGAGGCCTTAGTCTTGCTGACATTAAAAATGTGTGAAAAAACTCCATTAGGCAATAAAAATGGCTTCTCCAATCACACTGCTTACATATGTTGTTAAGATACACAGGAGTCCACCTTCTTAAGTATAGAGTCTTCCCTGGGAACAATACAGTAAGAAAAATGTTGATTCCGTACAGATTAGCAAAGACCCAGATTCTATTGTGCAGGAGCACAGTCTGCTGCCAGTGTTGTGTTCGGAGAAAGATGTAGAGTCTGTCTGGCTGCATAACGCTTACCTTATCATCATCTCATCAACAGAAAATGATTCATTATAGGCTGATAGGAGCATTATAAATGGGTTCCACCTGGTAGATGGCTGGCTAATTTATTGAGAGCAGCAAGGAACAGAGCAGCCCAGGAACTTAATGTAAAGAAAGACTGAAGTGAGCCATTATTCTGTAACAGTAAATTACCAATTTTCATTTCACCACCTTCACCACACATGAAAAAGAGTGATATAAATTAAAAGCCCTCCCGAGAATAAAAACATGTACTGGGTCCCCTAACAGCATGGCTATAGTACCTGTACTTAATTAGTATGAGAAGTCACAGTTAAGGAGTGTTAAGTGCAAAAATGACATGATTAAATGTTGGGGGGTTTCCAGGCAATTAAGAGAAGGCTGTTACGCCACAGTTCAATTAATTTAGTATTAGTGATATGGTCCATAAATAGTTCAGATCCTGTCTGTAAAATATGTCTTTCTATGTTATCAGGAACTCCTAGTCATCAGGGTTTTTTGTTTTTTTTCCTTAATGTATTTGATAGCTGGGGCAGGTTATTTGTAGACAATTTTACAGTTTATAGGGCTGAGACCAGTTTACACTTAGAGACTTTTAGCACTGACCTCTTCTTTCAGTTAGATTGACTCCCATTGGGAGATGCTCAGGGGATTGGGCCTGAGCCTTCTGCTTTTTGCTCATATGGATCCACTGGCTCTAGTTCCTATCCCTTCCATCTCAGAGCTAGAGATGCTCCAGTACATAGAAATCCCAGATGAAGAACTGTCCATCAGACTTCCCATGGCTAGGCAGACATAATCAGGTTATCCAGCATGGGTAGTCTGGTGTCGACATCTTTCTTCTCTTGGCAACTACATCCACCGGTCATGGATAAGGCTATTCAAGATTCTGAGCTGCTAGGTCTCTACCTTCTCTGCTCATGATGGCAACTCAGGTTGTGAAATGGTTGGTAGCAGCCAAGGGCCTCTCACTTCCCAAGAGTCTCTTCATAGATCTTTTGTATGGTGGCCCTCTCTCTGTCAAAATGTTTTGGGGAATTGTTATTAAAGGTTGTGTTGGCTGGCAAGTAGGCCACAGCCCTTGTTCCTTTCCTCATCCTTCCTTTTCCTTTTTTAGATCGTACTTATTTCTTGGTCTTACTATCTGGGGGAAGAGTTGTTGGGGCCTCAACAGATTTTTCTTGTGAACAAGCAAAAATGTCTTTGATACTCACAGGTGAATGACATGCAGCTATTCTTCAAACTGGATCTACTCTCAGATAGCTTTCTGGTTTGTGTCTCACCTTTCCTTGATTTGAGTAAGCGCTCCATTTTTTGAGAATCAGAAGATGCGCCAATTCAAAGTAGACTTTAGCACAGTGCTAACAGTGGAGGACCACTAGGATTGTTTCCTGTTGAATGTGGCACTTGTGACACTGGATCTGTCTGACCAACTGGCCTTCTTCCACAGAATGGATTATTTGGGGCTTCTGCATTCAAGTTGGCTCCTCACAACAGTGCTGGACTTCTAGTTTATGGCTTAAATGCATGGCCCTTTGCATGTACTCTGGTGTTCTTTGAGCTTCATTTTTAGGGTTGTTTTTTTTAAAATGTAGAATTGCTGATTATATTCAGCTTTTGGCCAGTATGTAACCAGAAACAACAGACTTGAGCCCAC
Source organism: Geotrypetes seraphini (assembly GCF_902459505.1). NCBI lineage: Eukaryota > Metazoa > Chordata > Amphibia > Gymnophiona > Dermophiidae > Geotrypetes > Geotrypetes seraphini. The sequence goes on along the minus strand of NC_047086.1, from coordinate 343,823,048 downwards.
TAAATACCTGCCTTGACACTGTAGCTCACTAACTTGCTAAATAGAGACTGCTATTCCCTAGATGTCGGAAGCAACCTAGTCCTTGAGAAAGAAGCTTTTGTCTCCAGTGTCCCCATCCATTTATGGAGACTCTTTTTCTGTGAAAGATTACATTTCTGTGCAGGGAGTTCTTGATTCTGGTCTCACATTTACCTCCCAACCTGAAGACCCTAGGCCTTCACAGATAGACCACTCAACTGTCCTTATGCTGATACAAATAATATGAGTTTTAATAATCAAATAGTAATAGCTTACAGGAATAAATCACACAGCATACAGAGTGATAGAGCATATATCAGGCTGGCCAGACTGATGGAGAACTTCTGATGAGTTCTGAAACTATGGTCCAGGGAACTTTCTTTTATATGATTCTGGCAGCTCTAGCCCCGTTGGTGCATTTTACATTTCACACTTTCATTGGTTAATCATATTCATTATCTCATATATTAAGCTATGGATTGGTTAACATAAATTGAGTGATTCTGTGCCACGCCTTTCCTCATAAGCTTCTCCCTCACTTCCCCGTAAATGTCCCGTTAATATACCAAGTTCCTCTTTTGAGCACCTGGGCCTAACGGTTTTCTGGCTCTGTGGTTGGCCTTTTTGTACACTTCTGTCCGTGGTTCGTCTTTCTTCTGGTAAAACTTTCATAAAGTTATCATCCTGCTTATATTTTTCATCAGAACTATTTTTCTCTATAACCACACTCTCTGTTTCTAGGAAAAAGTAGAAGTGTCTTCCAGAGTTCACGGCTCCTTTCAGAGCTGACAATTTCGAGTCAGAGAGTCCATTTGCTTTTTCAGCAGCCATTTTAGGTCTTAGCTGTACTGGCCTTACTTTGGCCTGCTACTGCTGTGACCAGGAGATTCTCGGGGGTCTTCACCTGAGCTTACAGGACTTTCCCCTCCCCCTTCTCAAACCTCACATTCATTACTGTAGGGTAAAAATGACTCCCTAGCAATGGCAAAATGTTGGGAATGCCTCCTGTAGCCCACAGAGGCTATGCAGTTACCATGCATTATTTTTGGCTGCAAAAAATCGTATAGCATTTTAATCAGTAGGGCCCTTAGGTTGTAGGAAATTGAAAACCTGATCCCCAGAATTCATTCCATGGCAGTCAGAAGTTTTAAAGCCTTTGGCCACTGTAGGCTGAATCTAACCTAGATCTTTAGTGCCGAAGCCAAGTGAATGCTGGCCATTATTCAGTGCCTGCACCCGCATAGCTAAGAAGGTGAAGATAGGACTGCCTTCCATGCAGTTCTATCTGTCCATTAGCAGTGCAGAAACTGGCACCGAATATGGCTGGTGCCTGCAGAACTGCCATCCTCTACTCCCCCCAAGGGCTGCCCAGGCACTAACTGCACAGTGTTGCAGCAATCATTTAGCAGCTCTGTGCAGTTAAGTGCTGCTGAATATCTGGGGACAAATATAATTTCTTTATAATGTCACTGGGGTACTAATAGTTAAATATTAGTGGAAGTCAGAAAAATATTAGAGTTCAAATAAAAGAACTGTCTTCTCATTCAAATTGGTAACCAAACTTCAGGATTGCAACCGTCACGTTTGAAAGTCACTCAGAGGTATAGAGTTCTTCAAGAAGAGAGTTGCGCCCTCTAGTGATGAACCAAAGTATATTTTTCAGTCGTTGCAACTTTATTAGTTCTGGTTACGCTCCAAGTTTGATTACAAAAGTAAATAAATAAATAAATGTCTTTACAGTCTTTCAAACACTTGTATGAAAATACTTTGTTTTTTCTTATCTTTACAAATCTTTTCAAATGAACATCGCTCTGTGAGAAAATTGAGAGCAGTTTGATAATTCAGTTTATAACAGGTTCGGGGTCTCTACGTGGCCCCGTTTCGATTCCTTCTTCAGGAGAATCTTTTCTCTGACAGTTTAAATTCACAGCACCGACAGCGTTCTTTTGACGATGTTACCACATCGCAAACTTGAAGCATTCTATCAGCATTGAAAAGGTTTTTCAATTTACATACAATAGGGTCTCCTGAAGAAGGAATCGAAACGGGGCCACGTAGAGACCCCGAACCTGTTATAAACTGAATTATCAAACTGCTCTCAATTTTCTCACAGAGCGATGTTCATTTGAAAAGATTTGTAAAGATAAGAAAAAACAAAGTATTTTCATACAAGTGTTTGAAAGACTGTAAAGACATTTATTTATTTATTTACTTTTGTAATCAAACTTGGAGCGTAACCAGAACTAATAAAGTTGCAACGACTGAAAAATATACTTTGGTTCATCACTAGAGGGCGCAACTCTCTTCTTGAAGAACTCTATACCTCTGAGTGACTTTCAAACGTGACGGTTGCAATCCTGAAGTTTGAATATCTGGGGACAGCTTTTCTAAGTGGCATTTAAGTGAACAGGAACTTTGCCCTCAGGGGGACCTCAAATCTTTGATGATCTAGTACAGTGTTTCTCAACTCTGTCCTAGAGTATCCCCTTGACAGTCAGGTTTTCAGGATATCCATAATGAATATGCATTAAAGAAATTTGCATGCACTGCCTCCATTTTATGCAAATTTCCTCCATGAATATTCATTGTGGATATTCTGAAAACCTAACTGTCAAGGGGGTACTCCAGGACAAAGTTGAGAAACACTGATCTAGTGGGCCTGATGCTACTCCCCAATGTAAACTTGTCCTTCTAATGCAACTCCCTTTTCAGCCCCCAAAGCACCCACACCCTTCTCCCCCATCTCCTGTAGCACCTCGACATCCCACCAAAATCCTGACTCATCCCAAGGTCCTTGGGTGACTGGGGTAGAAGTGATCCCCACTCACTCCTGCCATGATGGCTGCCTTCTTCAAAATGGCATCGCTGACCCCTATCAGAAGTCTCATGGTACTACTTCTAGAGTTTTAAGCTGTCATATAAAGGCTTCTCTTATGACCCCTCTGTAATTAGTTTTTGGTGGAAAGAACATACCTAAATTCCAGTATTTTAGTCATTTATGTATGTAAGTGGACACATGTATGCAAATGACCATTTTCTGGGTACATGTTATTCTGTATTTACATACCAAGATGTGATGGCATGTAGTTGCTGATGGATATTATACTCTACATGTGTTCCTTTGCAATTAAGTGAAAACATTTACATCAGTTCTATTGCTTGTTTAAATGATTGTGTCTTAAATATAGGTGCATATATGGCCTTTTAAGCTAGTATTCTATACAGAAAAGTAGGAACCTGGTTTTCTTTATAGAATGGGCTTCAGATATATATATTCCTAGCCCCTAAATCTTAGCATCTTGTTACAGAATTATCCTCTTAGGGCCATATCCTATACTGTGAACTGAATAAAAACTACACCAAAATATTTTTTGTCATATCTTCCACACACCTCGACCGATTCTTATGAAATTTATGAAATTGATGCAAAATGTTGTAAATATTTCCCACTGCACCACAATACAACCTTGTGAAAATTAATTGCTGCTATGAGATACGCACAGAAGCAGACGATAGTTTGTGAATAGTATCAAAATGGTATCAAAATCTGTATCAAAATGGTTTTCACTGCAGAAGACCGAATTCGGATAAAGAACTTGGTACTGCTAAAAGGTTACAGCAGTCAACGATTGTTGTTCCACAGAAGGGTTGGAACAAAAATGGTCTTGATGTTTTGCAATGCAAGATCTGAACAGGCACTATGAATCGTAAGCCAGGCAGTGGATGACCGCGGTCGATTCACCCACAAGAACATATTGATACTGTACACGATTTTGTACTGTGCCAGGAGGACATGCAGCAAACACACCGAACAACTTGCCAAATAGCGAGAGAAGTAGGAATAAGCCAGACAACTGTGGCTAGTATAATTTATGACGATCTGAAATTAAAGTGTCTTAAAAAGCATCATGCCCAAGAGTTAACTTTACACAGCAAAGACACATGGCTGAAATGGTACAAGCAGCTTTTGACCAGGTACCCAAATCACAGCATCAATTTTATCTGGTTTACAGATGAAAAGATATTTACACTAGCTCCACTGATTAACACACAAAATGATCGCCTTAAAGTGCCTTTAACAACACTGAACCGTGAGGTTAATGCCAAACGCCTACTATGGACCCACTCGACCTTCAGCCAATCAGTCATGGTCTCGGTCACAATCTTGAAGCTCGGATTCTTAGATCTGTTCTTTATCGATTCTGGGGTTAAGATTAATGGCACATACTACCAGGATGTCCTCTTGACACAGAAGCTGTTGCCAGCGATCCATCTCATATTGGGAGACTACTTTATCTTCCAACGGGACAATGCCCAGCACATCATAAGAACATAAGAATAGCCTTACTGGGTCAGACCAATGGTCCATTAAGCCCAGTAGCCTGTTCTCTCAGTGGCTAATCCAGGTCACTAGTACCTTGCCAAAACCCAAGGAGTAGCAATACTCCATGCTACCAATACAGGGCAAGCAGTGGCTACCCCATGTCTTTCTCAATAACAGACTATGGACTTTTCCTCCAGGAACTTGTCCAAACCTTCCTTACAACCAGCTACGCTATCCGCTCTTACCACATTCTCTGGCAACGCATTCCATTAGACAAAGGACACTGTAGAACTGCTACATCGGAAGACCCCAGACTTCATTGGTCTAGCTCTCTGGCCTGCAAATTCACCAGACCTAAACCCAATTGGCTACAAGATCTGGGGGCTGATACAGGAACACGTCTACCAGACAGTGATATCTGACATCAAAGACCTTAAACGGCGCCTCATCTCTGGGCTGAGCTGAACCAGAGCGTCATTGACAAGTCCAGCCAAGGCTGAGAGCATGCCTTCGTGTAATGGGAGCACACTTTGAACATCTGCTTAATTAAAATGTTACTTTTTGACTTTTCATTTTTCTGCAAGATATGCCATAAAACACTTTGATTTGTTTTTATTCAGTTCACAATTCATTTTCACAAGGTAGTGTTGTGGTGCAGTGGGAAATTTTTACATCAGCTTCATTCAGGAGACGATGCACTAAATTTCCTAAGAATTGGCCAAATCCTATGGAAGATACAACAAAAATATTTTGGTGTGGTTTTTTGGGGGGGTTTACAATATATAAACAGCGCCCACACTAGGAAAGCCTAGGTTCAGGATCTGTGCCTAACTTTTATTTTTTAATTGCCTTAATCAGCATGGTGTTTGACCACACCAGTTTTCAGCCAATCAAAAATAACATTAATTAACCAATTTAAGAATTCGGCAACAAACTCTTAGGTGCCTAGTGACACCTAAGTGAAGGCACCCTTCCATGCCTACGGACATCTAACCATACCTATCTCAAACAGTAACCATGGTTATGGGTGGAGAATAGGTGTGGTTGAGTTAGGCATTGTTAGGCAACTGACATAGGTGCTGCCATTTTAGGCGAATGAAAAGCTGGCTTAATGGAGTGGCATCTATATCTAGGATGCCTAGCAATGCCTAAGTTTGCTTAGGCACCACTAGGCATGATTCTATAAAAAGCGCCTAGTGACTGACAACTGCGTAGAGCAGTGCCTACAATGTAGGTGCCATTGGCAGATAACTCAAAGCAATTAGCTATGCTTTTTCTGTTGGTATTAACTGCAGAGACTCTACTTATCATGCATTATCCTGTAGTAACTGCTAAATCTTACCTCTCTTTAGTAAATAGGGACCTAAGTTACTTGATTGAAATCCACCAAAGTGCTGTCCTACTTGTTGGATTTGCGCTGGATTTTAAGAGATTTGCATCAGATTTTTGTCAATATGTCAGGAAAAGAGGGAAATGTCATAGGTGATTTTCCGAGCAGATCTCAGGGAAATTTATAATTCCATTTTGCAATCAGACTTGAACCAGGCTGATGATATTTTCCTAGATTCAAGTTCTACATCGAATGGGCTCTGTATCCCTAGTCCCTACAATGGGTGGTAAGGGGCTATGAAAGTAATAACAGTTCCTATTACCAGTTCAATAGCCAAACAATCAAAGACAAAAGTGTCTGGTTTTGGTCACCAGTTTTCCCTAGTAGATGACCTTGAGGCTACCACTGCTCCTTGCTCTGCCCAAACTGCAAACTATTGGTTGTGAAATCTTGTGCAATTTTGGGATATGGCATTTTCAAAACAATACATTACTATTATGGCTCTGCTCTTTTTATGGTAATCACACCACCTGGAGTTTGATCATTACTAATGAATTTCAGTTTTATATTTAGACAAATTAATTAAGTAAATTACCATGATCGTTGCAACGTTTCATTTGGTATTCTAATGCTTCAGCTGCTAGGACTGACATGGATTAATCTACCTGTTTAATCGTCAGTGCAGGCTGTTTTCTACTGTTAATTAATTGCTCTTTCAGCAAGTGGCTTGCATGCACAGACGAGGGAGTTTTGCTGGAGGGCTCTGTTGTGTCCCTGTTTTTGGGGCATGTTATGCAGATTTCTCACACAAGCAGAGGTCTCTTTAGTCCAAGCACAGTGCTTTATTTCCTATGCTTGCTCAGTAACTGAAAAAAAAAAAAAAAATCCTAAAAACTTGCTACCTCTTGGCTGTGTCCCCTCCCTCCCAACCTTCTGGTCTTTCCTAAACTGCACATGATGGAAATTTGTATGTTACCTTCTTGTGGTTTTGGCATTTCAAAGTGGTGGACACAGGAGGATTAAGTGCTTGCCCAGGGTCACAAGGAGCAGTGCTGGGATTTGAGCTCACAACCGCAGCTCTACCAGTGAGCCACAACTTCCCCTAGAGCAGGGGTAGGGAACTCCGGTCCTCGAGAGCCATAGTCCAGTCGGGTTTTCAGGATTTCCTCAATGAATATGTATTGAAAGCAGTGCATGCAAATAGATCTCATGCATATTCATTGGGAAAAACCCGACTGGAATACAGCTCTCGAGGACCGGAGTTCTCTACCCCTGCCCTAGAGCACTGTGACTGTTCTGGCAACAAAAGTTACATTGACAACCTGTCAAGAATTCAGAGTATGATGTCATCTGAAGGCAACAGGTCATTTGATTGAAAAGCTCAGCATTTATGTATAGGAAGGCTTTCTTTAATTTATTGCTAAATATAAAAAGTGAAAAGCAAAGCTTCCAGCTGAAGGTATTCAAATACTGTATTACATGGGGACAAGAATATAAAGCCTTTGAAAACATGAGCTGATTACAGTATGAACACCACCAGCAAACAAAAAACAAAGATAATTACAGGAAAAATAGCTATAAATTTAATACTATCTCAAAAACTTTTCAAGGAAATTGGAATTTCTAAGTGACAGGCTGGGCACAGTGTCTTCTTTGTAATTAGGCTCATGTTGACATGAGTGAGATATTTTTGAAGTGTTGCAAAGATGGTGAGGGATGTGAGTTAGGATTCATTTAGTTCATTAGTTCCTCAAAATGCTAGTACAGGGAAAATCAATGTAATGTGTGTTAACTTATAAGTAATGCGCATAAAGTTGACTTCCATACATTAAGAAGTTCAACAAAAGTATCAACAAAAAGTTGGAATGAAACACAGTTTTTTTTCTTAAACATCCCTAGCAGTTTGCAGTGAAGTTAGGTGCTAAAGTTAGAAACATAGAAACATGACAGCAGATAAAGGCCAAATGTCCCATCCAGTCTACCCATCCACAGCATCCACTATATCTTCCTCTCCCTAAGAGATCCCACGTGCCTGTCCCAAGCTTTCTTGAATTCAGATAGTCTTTGTCTCCACCATGGGAGACTATTCCAAGCATCTACCACCCTTTCTTTGAAAAAGTATTTCCTTAGATTACTCCTTATTCTATCACCTCTTAACTTCATCCTATGTCCTCTCATTCCAGAGCTTCCTTTCAAATGAAAGAGACTTGACTCATGCACATTTATGCCATGTAGATATTTAAATGTCTCTAATATCTCCCCATTCCTGCCTTTCCTCCAAAGTATACATGTTGAGATCTTTAAGTCTGTCCCCATATGCCTTTTGATGAAGACCACCATGCATTTTAGTAGCCTTCCTTCTATTTATATCTTTGAAGGTATAGTCTCCAAAATTGTACACAATATTCTAAATGAAGTCTCACCAGAGTCTTATACAGGAGCATCGATACCTCCTTTTTTCCTACTGGCCATACCTCTCCTATGCACCCTAGCATCTTTCTAGCTTTTGCTGTCACCTTTTCAACCTGTTTGACCACTTTATGATCATCACATACTATCACACCCAAGCCCTGCTCCTCTTTCGTGGATGAAAGTTCTTCGCCCCCTAAACTGTACTGCTCCCTTGGGTTTTTGCAGTTCAAATGCATGACCTTACATTTCTTAGCATTCAATCTTAGCTGCCAAATTTCTGACCGTTTTTCAAGCTTCGCTAAGTCCTTCCTCATGTTATCCACACCATCAGTTGAAGAATGGAAAGAGGAAGGAGGCGGAGAGGATGAGGGATGCTGTTGCCCCCATCAACATGGCGCCCTTACTATGCCACTGTTTGTGAGCACTAATGGACATTAGCATTCACTAAGTTCCAAGCATCTCATTTCACTCCTATGGTCCACGTAGCACTTAATGAACACTGATGTCCATTAGCACACGCTAAACTTTAGTAAACATAGGCCTTACTGCATGCTAAATTTATTTAATTTATTTTAACTTACAAATAAGACTGGAAACACACAATTAGCAGAGTATGGTGCTCATCTTCAAAGCAGATGGGTGTCTTAAAATGTTGCAAAAAAAGTCCATCTGCTAAAAAGTCCAAATCCTGATTGTGGAAAATCAGAATGTGGACGTTTCGCACTGCAGTTTATCCAGCTAGCAAAAGGGGCATGTTGTGGGTGTGTTTTGGGCAGTACTAGGGAGGGCCCAAAATTAGGACGTCAAACATGGAGTTTCAGATGAACAAGAAACGTCCATGTTTAAAAAGGACATTTTTTCTAGACCTGTTTCAGTCATGTCCAAGTTACAAAAGGTTGCTGATGCTGAGCAGCTGGCCACTGGAGAGATTAAGGCAGTTCCCTTCATAAGTGAACGAAGATAGCTCCTGCCCCACTTCACAGCTAGACCACCAGGATTCAAAGATACATTGTAGAGGGGTCTGTGAGGCAGGAGGAAGATGGTGTGGTTAACAGTTGATCGAGACAGGACACGGTAAGATTGCTCCTGTCCCAGCTCATTGCTGGACCACCAGGGCTTAATCAGGCAGGAAAGAGGCTGGGTGGCAGGAGGGAGGCTGGGTGGTTAATAGTTGGCGGGTACAGGAAGGATTGCTCTCATCCCAGCTCACCGCTGGACCACTAGAGCTTAAGGGACATAGGAGATTAGGCGCAGAGCTGGGCAGGAAGGAGGGCTAGGTGCAAGGAAGGAAGGAGGGAAGGAGGGCTGGGTGCAAGGCAGGGCAATTGAAAATGACCTCTCCCCTTCTGGTTTATAGTCGAGTAAACTTTTTTCCCCTCTTTTTGGAGGGGAAAAAGTTACCTTGGTTTATAATCAGGTCCGTTTATATTCGACTATATACATGATGGGAATTTGAATGATACCTTTTTGTGGCCCCTCCCAATCTGCTTACATCAGACCTCCTCCTATCTTCAATTTAGGAAGGTGCTAAAAATGCATCTGTTTTCATTATAGTCTTGCTATGCGTCATAATGTCTATGTTGCTAACCTTATTAATCTCATGTAAGCCACAATGATTCCTAGTTGACATTTGCGAGATATAAGAAAAAATTGGTATGGTATTGCATGCCTTTTAATGTCAAATTCTATTACAAGTTAAATTTTATCAGATTTTATATGGTTAAATAAAACTCCCAGAATTTCTTTAATATCTTTGCAAAAGTCTCAATCTATGAGAGGAATAAATTTCCCAAATTTTTATAGGTATAATCAAGCTTATATTTTGCATCAAGGTATGTATTGGATCCTCCCTGAACTCATGGAGAATTTGATGGACTGGCTTCTTCTTGAAGAACATCTCATGGCCCTGCTTCATCTCAAACATTTACTAAGTATTGGACTTCCAAAAATGTGTAAAAATAACAAAAAATTTTCATTCTACTTGGAAAACATTGAGATTTTTAGACTCTTTATTGCCAGTCCCCACTAATAAAACTAAGGGCTCCTTCTACTAAGCTGCGTTAGGGCATTAACGCACGGAATAGGGCATGCTACAATGCCGCATGCGCTAGACGCTAACGCCAACATTGAGCTGGCATTAGTTCTAGCCGCGTAGCGCGGGGGTAGCGTGCGTTAATCTCCTGTGTGCGCTAAAAACGCTAGCGCACCTTAGTAAAAGGAGCCCTAAATGTCAATCTTTATGGTTAAATTCAAAAATTATGGTGGGGAATTCCAAAATTGTATGGAAACAGAGGCTACAGGCTGGAATACGAACTGTGGATGATGTAATTTTTCAGAGTAAGTTGGCTTCCTTGCTTCAGTTGCAGCCGTCATTTGGTCTATCTAAGACCCACTCATTTAAATGGTTGCAGTTGAGGCAAGCAATTCAGAAAGAGATCCCTGAATGGAGTACTTATACAAGCCAATAGAGCCTCCTCTTTTTGTGCTGTCAAGTAGATTTTCATGGACATCAGGCGTCTAAATGGTACAAATTATTATCTGAGTATAAGCCTAAAAAATCTAGTACATGTTCAATGTACAGCGCTTCATACGCCTTTCAGTGCTATAGAAATAATAAATAGTAGTAGTAGTAGTAGATTTTCCCACTTCTCTATAATACCCCTAACCATGCTGTCAGCAGTTTTCAAGCCCTTCCTGGGGTTTGCAGTTCTGGGGCTCCCTTATGCCTTTATTAATGCTGTAACCACAGGAATGGGATTTTGAACTTGCTTTGAAATAGGTACAAACATATCCACTGAACGAATGCGCAGTTTTTTTCAGACTGAAATCCTCACGCATACATCCCCTCCATTGACCAGGCCAGGCTTTTTCCATGCCTGCTAGTACTGTTACCCAGTTGAGAGAGGGAGAGCAAATTTTCAATCAGCCTTTTCCCAGGCGTAAACAGCTATTTACTAATGAAGCAACGTCTGGAAATTGCCTTCCCTTTGTAACATCAATGACTTGATGGCCAATCATTAGGTCGTTTAACAAAAAGTTAAAAAGAAATCAATAATATGCACTTTGCTTAATTAAAAATAGCTGTGGTTCTCCAGTTTGCAAGTGAAACATAGCAGAAAGCAAACCTGGACCTATATTAAAAATATTTCATCCAGTCTATATTTTAAGGTAACTTACTCAGGTTCTCTAGAAGTGCTGGAGATGACTTCTCAAATTCGGTGCTGATTAAGTGCATCCTTTAATTTAATATATGGAAAGATCCCCATTTATTTGTGGATAGTGTCAGTTTGATATCTGACAAAGTAAATTAGATAAAAGTGTTTTATTCTCTATAAAGGCTTGAAGATGATTCAGCTCTAGGCTCACTTCACTTATTTCTGTTACAAACATCTCAGATTTTGATGTTTCCTGCAAAAGTTCAGAGTTTGTCTTCAGGTCTCATGACTACAAGCTTTAAGGATGGATTCATGCTCATCAGCCTGATCATTTTATTTCTGTAAGGCTCTCACTCATGATGAGTGATCAACATGAAGACCGGCTGCAGGATGCGATCTGTAAAAATACACACTGAAGCCCAAGGCCGGGACTCAACAGTGCTCTCAGTGGCTATACACAAAAAGTGCACCAGCGTGTGACCCGGACTGGAGTCACCCTGCAAGTTTTATCAAGGAACTGGAATCAAACACAAACACACTTTAACATGGCAATATGAAAAATTTACTATACAAAATAAAGTCAGACTGTTCTACAAATCAAAATGGCTCCAAGCTGAACAAAATAAATAATTGTCCAAAACAAAAATGGCCAAAGGAAAACTCTGGCAGCCCTCAGGATTTCCTACTTTTACCCAAAGTTTGTTTTTACCCGAGTCTGCTCCCAAGCAGAATTCAGGTAAGTGCAGTTCACAACACTCCAAATAATTTCTGCAAATATTATGCTTTTCCAGCTTTCAATCTTCTTGGTCCCAAACCATAAACCAAAAAGAAACCTCCAGCCTAAGAATGTATCTAGGCTGGGTACAGAGGAGTGGTATAAGTTTCCTTTATCAAAAGCACACAAACAGCTTTCAAAATTCCCTCCCGGGTGTCATCAAACTTCTCTTCCCCCCCCCCCACCAAGTCTCTCTGAGTTTCACAAGCAAAAACATAGACCAGAAAAGTCTTTGAAAGTGACTAGAAGGAAAAGAATCAGTCACAAAAATTAGAAATACACAAAAACTCACAGTCTTTGCTTAGTCCGATCTGATTATTACTCCCACCTCCATCGGTTCACTGGCTTCACATACCCCTTCAATAGGAAGGTCCATTTGAATCTCCATGGGAATCTCCTCCTCGGCTGCTGCTAAATCTGGTAAGGTTCCAGTTTCTTCAACCTCCATGGGTGTACAGCCATTACTCCTGCTTGAGCCAGGCAGGTTTTCCTGAGAGGGAGACCTCAGCTTTCTCACTACCCTGCCTAAGAGTTTGTGCAGGACTGCTGGCCTTTCTAGGTGGGGGACACACCCTGATCTTACTGAGTCAGCTTAGCTCTGCTTCTCTCTTGGGCTCCCCCAGTGGTGACCTGGATACATGTTTCTCTGTTGGCTCACAGGTCTCACTTCATTCTGGCTCCCCCTGGTGGACAGCCGAGAAACCACCGTGACCCAGGTAGGCACGGAGCCTGCCTGGCCACAATATGCAAAAGGCTTTCTGCAGTTCACTTTGGCGTTAACCTCTTAAGGATGTTGGTACTAACATGCGTTAAAGGAATAACACACAATATTTGCATCTTAATATGCATTAAACAGCAAAATCATGCCTTTTTACCATAATATATGCTAGTGTATGTCACTCTGAACTGCATAATAACGAGATACAAAACATGCAAATGCATACAAAGAACTTTGGTACGAGGTGGGCCGCTGAAAGTTTCTGAACCCAATCAACTAAGTTGGGGCAGTCTCCATAAAGTGTCAAGAAAAATGTGGAATAACTTGTAGGTTTCATGGCTCCACATCATTTTCTTCTTGATTGGGCTGAGAACTTTTTAGTGGCCCTTGGTATTGCTCTCTGAGAAACTGTGTACTTCCCTTCTCATGGCTCTGATTGGATTACAGGCATCCCTAGGTGGAGTAATGACTACAGCATTTTAAAGCACAAGGATCCTGCTGATGGGGGAGATGGGGATGGGATTTTTAATATATTGCCTTTTATGTGGTTACAATCAAAGCTGTTTACATATTCTATAAAGCTAGTTATTTTGTATATGGGACAATAAGGGGTTAAGTGACTTGCCTAGAGTCACAAGGGACTGTAGTGGGAATTGAACCTGGTTCCTCTAGTTCTGAGGCTGCTGCACTATTAGCCTCCCTTTATCTACCTCTTAAAGGGACAACATTCTTTGAACCATTCCCTGCTCTCTGAGGAAATTTCAGCCCACTCAAGTAGTTTAGACGTCTAATTAGAGTCTATTTCTAAGTGCATTAAAGATGTTTACACACTACTTCTCTAGGATCAGAGATCTATATCCCTCTCACCCCAGGTATATGCTGTTAAAACTTTCTCTGCTTTTCCTTTCTTCCCATCTGGGATTTTCCTGGCATTTGAAAGGTCCCTCTTGAAAAGATTTTTCCCCTTTCCTGTCCTCATGCCCAAATGTCTCCCTCTGGCTCCAGACTCTTCCATATGACACTATTAAAGGTAATAAAGTTTGTCTTAAGGATTCCATTTAAGTATTGGATGTGATTTTTGACAGTCACCTAACATTTAATGCACAAATCTCTAGCTTAGTAAAAAAAAAATATATATATATATATTTTTTTTTAATTCATTCTTAGGTATCTAAGTGCTATTTGTCCTTTTTTGAAACAGCTTGTGCTTTGCTTTTTTATTCATTCCTTAATATTATCACATTTTAGACTACTGCAACTCCCTTTAGAAAGACCTACCTCAAGTTCAAATCATAAGGCTTAAATGTATCCAAAATACTTCTGTCAAGCTTCTTGAGGAGACAAGAAATTTGACAGAGACACTCCACTTATTTCTAATGAACACTTGCTTCCAATTGTTTACTGTATTATTTTTAAAGATCCTCATGCTAACTCACAAATCATTTTATTCTGGCTGTCCACAATTGCTCTTTAATGTTTTCATTCCCTATAAATCTGTCTATGCTTTCCATCCAACCCATGAGAATTTTATGGTCATCCCATTACATTTACAGGTATGATCTGACAAAGCATGATGTTTTAGCTTTATTGCATCTACTGTATGGAAATCTCCGTACATAAGAACATAATACCCTACTGGGTCAGACCAATAGTCTATCTAGCCCAGTATCCTGTTTTCAAGTGGCCAATCCAGGTCACAAGTACCTAGTGCAAACCCAAACGGTTTCCATGCTGCTGATCCAAGAGTAATCAGTGGTTCCTCCATGTCTTTCTCAATAGCAGACTATAGACTTTTCATCCAGGAACTTGTCCAAACATTTTTTATACCTATATATGCTAACCACTGTTACCACATCCTCTAGCAATGAATTCCAGAACTTAACTACTCTTTTGAGTGGAAAAATATTTCCTCCTATTTGTTTTAAAAGCATTTCCATGTAATTGAATTGAATGGTCCCTAGTCTTTGTAAAAGAGTAAAATATTGATTCACTTTTACCTGTTCTACACTACTCAGGATTTTGTAGACCTCAATCATTTCCTCCTTCAGCTGTCTCTTTTCCAAGCTGAAGAGTTGTAACTTCATTAGCCTTTCATCACATGAGAGAAGTTTCAACCTCTTTATCATTTCAACCTTTTCCAATTCCACAATATCTATTTTTCCAGACACTGTGACCAGAAATGGTTCACTAGCCCACCCCCCAGACTACTTAGGCCACCTCTGTGTAGCTCTACTAGGCTTTCCTATGCCAGGTGCTGATGTTCCAGAGGCAGGTATGTACGTTTTTATTCTGAACTTTCTGGGGCTGCAACAGGGTCAGTGAACATGGGGAGTGTGTATGGATCTTTACTTTGTCTCTGCAGTGGTTATCTGGTCACTGTCGATACCTTTTGGGCATGTATACCTATCTTTACATCATCTAATTCACAACGTACAGTATATGTTTCTCCTAGGCAGTCTTGTCAAACATTTGATTAATCCCTGTAGGATGACTAAGTCTAGATCACCCTAACCACTCCTCCAAAAATGCCCCTTTCAGCTCTGGGCACACAGCAGGATTCAGAGGCCTAAAATGTTCCTCGATTTGTCTAAATATCTGTTTCTATTATCGGCACTTGGACAACCTGCCTTTTAGATCGACCCAGTGCCGACTTGGGCGGGTTTTTAGACTTATTTAAGTTTTGATTATGAGCCCCTTGGTGATCAAAAGCACTTATGGTCCGTACTGGTATTGGATTTACTGCAGAAGGAAACACCAAAAGGAGAAGGAAAAAGAGGAAAAGAGAAACAGGCAGGAAAATAAAGTCCACAGAATCTAGGATCTTGCTAGGGGTGTAGGCAGTGATTCTTAGAAACTTTACTAAATAATATAGTTTGTCCAGCTCTGACATCACCAGTTGCTAGAGGGGAGTTCTTTTCTCATGATTTCATATTATAATGAGGGGAAGAAACTTGTTTTGGAGGGAACTTCCCCAGGGTATATAACCCTTTGACGAGTTCAAATTCTCATCTTTGGGTTCCTGCCCCCCTGGGCTGCTAACCTACAAGTTGGGAGAGCCATCTAGCCCAAAAGTCCTAGTCATCTAAGTTGAAGCAGTTACAGGAAATGTGGCAGGGTCGCACCTACCTTTAGGTATTCTGTAAGTTTTGTGTGTAAGTGGGAGCAATGGCCATTTCCTGCCTATGTATGTGCCCTTACATTTTCACTCTATGTCACTTACATGTGCCCGTTACGGAATAGTGCTTAGGCTTCCTACTAGCATGGCTTTTTAAGAAATTCCTACCAGGGGTCCAAAGAGACTCAGACTAATAATACAATAAACTAAAAATACAATAATATACGTATAAGAAAGCAAACTTAAAACTTACAGCAAAATTGCACTAAATGATAACAAGTTTGCTAATGATGATTTGCAAAACAGGAGTGATACCGGAAAATACTACTTAACAAATAGCAAGCCTAAAAACCAGGAAACGGGCTTCAAAATAAACCATTATTAAAATCAGAAGCCCAGCTCATATTACTGGCTTGCTTTCCACTGTCGGGAAAAACAGAACAGTAAAATATCTCCATAATATTGTAGGAGAACCCCCCCAACGACTTCCTAATTCCAAATCAGGTACCCCCTCCCCCTATGCAAAGCACCAGCAATTCAACAAAATGTCACTGGAATCCTCTCGGGCATACAAACTCATTTCTTAATATCCTGAATATCCATTGATGCCTGAGGGGATTCCAGTGATGGTGCTTTGCATAGAGGGGTTCTGATTTGGAATTAGGAAGGCAGGTTTTTGTAGAGCAGGTTTTTTCTCCTACAATATTGTGGAATTTTTTTTTTTTACTGTTCTGTTTTTGCCGACTCTTAAAAGCAAGCCAGTGATATGAGCTGGGCTTCTGATTCTAACAATGGTTTATTTTGAAGCCCATTTCCTGTTTTTTTGCAATTTATTAGCAAATTATTTAGTGCAATTCAGCAGCTATTTATGACATATTACCTCAGACTGTATTTATCATTTAATAATAGTTTGATAACTTTATGTAGCATGTATAATTCTTTGTAACATATTCAACTTTACACAAAATTCTATGTAATAATATGTTGCCTGTAACCCACCTAGAGATCTAATTAATGAGGATTTAGCAGGATATAAGATTGCACATAACATAACTTATCATCTAAGTGCTGGCATTCTGTAAATTTATGCATACAAGAGACATATAAATGTTGGTTGCTAAACTTTAGAAATGCTTTTTTAATGACACCTTCCAGATGGTGAGGTTTTTTTTTCTGACTGAACCTATGATAAACACCACCTCACTTACTATATTTTAATACAGGGATTCATTCTAAACAGTTCATTATCTTTCATGGGCATGGCTATTACCATATTAGCATAGCTGACTGCATTAACCTTTATTACAACAAATGATTAGAACATAGGACAAAGTCTTGGTAAATGGGTTCTTGCACATTGCTATTTGTCTCCTTTACATTTATGGTAATGCTAGGTACATCTGGCCCATCGAGGGTAATCTTATAAAAGTGCATCTGGTTTAATAGGGCAGGTAGGCACCTTTTTAGATGCTATTTTATAAAGATACATAGAGAACCCTTAAATATCTCACAAATTTTAGAGACATCTGAGAAGGATTTAGCATCATCAGCCACTATGATTATTACCTTAGCTTTACCAATTGATAAAACATGGTTGTTAAAGCTTTACTTTAAAAATAGACAAAAAAGTTTCCTTGGTCACAAAATACAAATGTTTCCAGACTTGGCACGGGAGACGCAAAGGCGCCGCCGTGAATTTCTTCTTTTGAAACCTGGGGTTATATCTTTGGGGGGGCGACCTTTTATTTGAGACATCCGTGTAAATGTATTGTGTGTTTCCGTACTCTTAAGTATGTGTTTTTTGAACCATCCCAACTGACAAACTTTGTGGCAATGTCTCGTCTGAATGTAAGCAATCTTTGAGCCCTATAATTTGACTATTGATGACCTCATTTCAGCGCTATAGCTTTCAGTTTCTTATGTAATTATTAGTATTTTTTTTTTTTAATTGTTTCGCCATTTTTTTCTTTGATTCTTGGATCCTAAGTTGAGGACTTGAGCATAAATTGTAAATTCATTAACTTATGAGTTATATTTACATTCTATTTAATATCTGTTCTATTATTGCTTTCTGTACAAGTGTAATACTTAAAATTTAAATTGAAAATCAATTAAAGATTTACGCATAAAGCTACATAGACACTAGTATGTCTTTATAAAATACTAGTATAAGCAGCAGATAAGGACAATCACATTTTGAGCAGGTATAAATGTCCATGCCTAGATTTTGCAAATGTACATTTGTGAACTCCACCCACGTTCATCTCTATATGGTTAGACTCAAATAAACTGGCTCTCAATATCAACGAATCAAAACTCATGATTTTTCCTTTTAAAGAAGGAACAACGCTTCAGGCTCCTCTGAAGCTCGAATCGCTCCCCATCAAAAGTGTCCATACTTTAAAACTACTAGGAGTTACTTTCGACAGTAAATTTTCTGATCATTTTCATATTAACACGGTCGTTCAGAAACGTTTCTATTGACTCAGGATGATACGTTCCCTTGCTAAGTTGCTTGAACCGGCTTCCTTGAACACATTGATCCACTCCCTAGTAATCTCTTGTATAGACTATTGTAATGCCCTGTTTAAGGGCATTACAAACAAGGAAATTAGACGGCTTCAGATTGTACAAAACACAGCTATTAAGATCATTTGTGGCGCAAAGAAATACGATCACGTCTCACCCCTTCTGATTAGTGCACATTGGTTACCAGTTGAACATAGAATCAGTTATAAAATCCTACTTTTAACATTTACAGCAAAATTAAACAACCAACCAGAGTTCATCCACAGACTTTTAATTCCCTACAGTACTTGAAAATCTCTTCGTTCTACGTCTCAGAATTTTCTTGTTATACCTTCTTTAAAATTGATTAGTATGTTGCGCTCCAACCATTTTGCCGTCACTGCCCCTACTCTCTGGAATTCGTTGCCCAACCATTTGTGCAATGAGTCCGATTTAAAACAATTTAAAGCAAAACTAAAAACATTCTTGTTCCAGGACGCTTTTGGATAACAACTGTCCTCTTAAGGACAAAATTAGATCAAATTGTTACTTTTTACCCTAACCTATTGTACTTTCCCCTTTATGTTGAAATCTTCTTTAACGATTGTAGTTCCCCACTTTCCTATTGTTTGAAGTAAGTCCATACGTCGTATCAGTGCTTTATTATGACACTTGGATTTTATCCAGTATCCCTTGTTTTAATATTTTTTATTTAATTTTATATTGTACACCGCTTAGAAAACTGATTAAGTGGTTTAAAAATTTTTTAAATAAACTTGAAACTAGCAAAGCACACGCCGTAATGTCATGGCTCATACTTTTATACCAGTTGGCACTTTATAAGAGCCCATTTCAGAGTATGAATCAGTGTTTGATATTTGAAAATAATTCAAAAAATTAATTTCCATATGCCATCACTTGACTGCAACATTCATTGTGGTTCAGAGCACGCCAGCCAAAATTAGCAAGTACAAGAATTCTCCTCCCCGCCCCCCCCCCACACACACATTTTTATAAAACCGTGGAAGCAGATTTTAGCACACACTGATGCACTGAATATTCTGTGCTGCTCCCAATGCTCATAAGACCTCTATGAGTGTCGGGAGCAGTGCAGAGCATTCAGCGCACCAGCCTGAGCTAAAAACCACTTTTGCCGTTTTGTAAAAGAGAGCTGACCAGAAGAGGTATACACCCGCAAGAAGCACAAATTTGGTACGCTGAACGGAGGAAAAGATGAGGAGGAGAGCGTTGGGACACCGAACGGAGGAGGAGAGTTGTGTTTTGACCGGAAGTGAGGAAGAAGGGGTGCATTGGCACAGAAAGGGAGAGGCAGGGTCGCTTTGGGACAAAGAAGGAAGGGAGGGAGCAGAAACTTCAGACAAAGTAGAGAAGGAAGGAGGAAGTGTGAACTTGGGACACAAAATAGAAGAATGTAGGGAGTGAGGGAAAGAGATACTGAGGTGGAGGAATAGAAAGGGAGAATTGTTGGGCAGGGGTGTCTTAGTGAGAAGCATGGGGAAATGAAGAAAGCAGTGAATTGGGCATAGGGAGAGAGAGAGAAATATTGGACATGATGGTGGGAGAGGCGTGAGGTACAGTTGCATGGGGAAGAGAGAGATGAGAGGGAGAAATGTTGGATGGGGTAGTGGAGATGGAACAGTAGGACGGATGAAGAGTGAAAGTAAGTGTAAACCTATGTTTTCTTCTATTTAAACCACAGTACTTTATTTTGAGGACTGTTTCTGTAATGTTTAATGTTCTTTAATGCTTTTATAAACTGTGCACTGTACAGGATCTGAGTTACATACAAATTCAATTGAAGAACGGTTTAAAAAATGGAACTCGTTCTTAACCCGGGAACTGCTTGTACAGACTGAAAAGGGGAAATGAGCCTCATGTAGAAGACAAAAACCAATAAAATCAGTGCTTTCCAATCTTTTGTGGCTGTGACTTCATGACAGAGGTCAAATATAATTATGTGATCCTACCGTAGGTGATTGCTGGGTTCTGGCTTCAGTAGAAACCTTAACTTTAAAACAGAAGTTGTTGGTTAACATTCTACCACTAAACTAAGGATTCACACACAAATACACTGGTATTTTTCACTTCAGGGTAAGTGTGCTTCTAAGAGCTTTACAGTCAGTCACAGGAGTAATAATTTATAGCAAAAGTCTCCATAAATAGCAAGAAAGCATGAGAACACCTCCCTGGGGGTATTATAGGCTTACCAACAAATGGATTTCTGATTGAAACAAATCTTAGTCGAGCTGAGCCAAGTTGAGCAAAGAGCTGAGTCATATTTCTTGATCTTTACTGTACTTTAGATCAGAAACTTTGCAGTTTGAATTCAATAATCTGTAAAGTCATCTCTGGCAGACTCTTCTGCCTCCGACCTAGCACTATACAAGAAAAGAGAAATAGTGTAACATTCCTAAAATGAGTATGATGCCATTAGACACTTTAGAAACGTGTGAGAACTCTACTCCTGAAAACACAATGGAAGACTTTCCAGAATCGGTTCCAATTGTGTGCTTTCTTCACTTGTATCATGGATATCTAATCTATCCATGCATTAAAACTAACTTAGTATGTATAGCATATGCATAGAGATAATTGGTAAGGCAAGGACCTGGAACTGGTTCTGACACTGTTGGTTACGTTACTCCTACTGAGATGTCATCATTTGACCTTCACAAAGATTGAGATTTATTGCTTTGCAAATGAAAAAGAAGTATAATAAAATGATCTTTGTATTATGTTTAACCCTCTGAAAGGGTTGGTCTGTACATTGCTCTCCACAATATGTGCATGGGTTTCAGAGCCCATGTGCTTCTACGTGCAGGGAAAAGGAATGAGTGGAAGAGGAAAAGTAGGAAGAACGGTCTACTGTTATTGCTTTCTTTTGGTTGAACCTTTTGGTTTCTTTTTATGTTGACTTGCCTGTCATGAAATCATTCTTTGTTAAAGATGCATATTTATTTATTTATTTTTCTATCCCGTTGTCCTTGAAGAGCTCAGAACAGGTGAAAGGTTAAACATACATAGTACACAGTTAACAGGTTACAGGTTACAATTTACACAGGGTTTGTCATGGTTTCAGTCCAAGTTTCTGATAAAAGTTTCTCCCTAGCTAGACGGTGACGGGACTAAAGCACGCCGGACAATCGCACGCGGACAAAAACACTAAGGCAAATGTGCGTAGGACGTCAGCGCGCCGGATTAAAAGGTAATTTTAAAGTGCTCCAAGGAGCGGTGAGTAGGGAACCCCCCACTTTACTTAGAAGTGTTGCTGCTGCTGTTGGGGGGGGGGGGGAGAACACCACCACTTACAGAGGAAACTGTAATTTTTCACTAAAACACAGAAAAATTACACTTTCCTCTCTAATAGGGGGGGTTCCTCCCCCCAACCCCCCAACGGCAGTGCCAACACTTCTAAGTAAAATCAGGGGGTTCCCCCTACACACCCCCTCAGAGCGCTTTAAAGTTACCTTTTAATCCGGCGCGCTGATGTCCTGTATGCATTTGTCTTAGCGTTTTTGTCCTCACGCGATTGTCCCGTGCGCTTTCGTCTATGAACCAGCTTGACACTTATTAAAGGTCTAATTCTAATATACAGTTTATTAGTTACAATTTACCGTGCAAGTTTTCCAGTACAGGTTTTATCCTAACTGACACAGAGACAGTTTACAGGTTGGTTACTTTATAAGCTTTCCATATGTGACACATACAAGGTTCTGGTACCAGTGTATATTTCTTTGTAATCCATCGGTCAAAGGCAGGGGGTTAGGTGAAGAGATATGTTTTTATTGCTGTCCTAAAATTGAGGAGTCCTTCAAGGGATCTGATCTGCGAGGGCAGTCAATTCCAGTGGCTCGGCATGTAGTGGGAGTAGGAACGTCGTTTAATAATAATAACTTTATTTTTGTATACCGCAATACCACAAACAGTTCAGAGCGGTTTACAATGCAAGAGACTGTACATATACAGCGAAGATACAATGCAAGAGAATGTACAATGCAGTTGTGGGCAGTTTACAATGTAAGAGACTGTACATATACAGTCTCTGGCTGTTTGTAGTTGCAGGGCACGACCAGGGGGTGTTTTTGAGGCGTATTTCAGCCTGGGAGTGGAGAGACCGGTTCGGTACATATGGAGAAAGCTTTGCCATCACATAGCCCCGGGCCATGTCTTGCAAGGATCTGAACGCTAGAATCATGCCCTTGCAGACACGATGTTTGGTTACAGGCAGCCGTTGAGCTGATGCTAGGGACTGGGAGACGGTATCATGTAGGAGAAAAAAACGACTCAAGAAAGGAATAATTCACATTCCCCCCTTCCCATTTGTGTTTTCCCCTTTTCTCTTCTTTTCTTTTATTACATTGTATTTCTTTCCCTTTAGCTTTTAGCCTTCCCTGGACCTGATATTTTTTTTAAAAAAATTTTATATAATCAATTTTACTGTAAACAATTTATACATAAGAACATAAGAATTGCCGCTGCTGAGTCAGACCAGTGGTCGGTCGTGCCCAGCAGTCCACTCACACGGCGGCCCTCTGGTTAAAGACCAGTGCCCTAACTGAGACTAGCCCTACCTGTGTACGTTCCGGTTCAGCAGGAACTTGTCTAACTTTGTCTTGAATCCCTGGAGGGTGTTTTCCCCTATGGAAGAGTGTTCCAGTTTTCTGCCACTCTCTGGGTGAAAGTTTTATATATCAAAAATGAAAACAAACTTGAAACTTGAGGTTCTCATCAAGAGAATAGGATGATAGAATGAAAGAGCTTTCAAATGAGTATGACACAATCCTAATGAGTGGGAGAAGGACCTGGAAGAGTGTGAGAACGAGGTCCCCTGTTCCCACTGTCCCAGTCAGAGCACAGATCTTCGTGTCTGCTTTCATAATTGATGCTTCTAGACTTCTCTTTATACTGTATATTGTACCAATTAGGGTAGTTAGCTATCTCTAACTCCAATAACAGATGGCTAGGGCCTTTGGGCTTTATGGCTCTCCCCTTACATGCAGGTCGGTTGGCCTGGAAGGCATGGAGCCAAAGGCATGGATTTGAATTATGCTCATGGTTTTATACTCTAGTAAAGATTCCCTTCCAACCTAATCTCCTCTCATTATAATCCTGAATACTGTGGCAGCTACTTCTATTTAGCAACCTGTGATGTCAGTAAGTTAAGGGAATATTGTTTTCTTTAGGAGAGCCAATGGGTGGCACTTTGGCGATCCATGGCCTCTACACTGGCAACATAACTTGAAGTGCTATGTATGAAATATATTTCTTGTTTGTCCTGGGTAATGGGATTCAGGCATGATGCAGTAGCGATGCATGTAGATCAATTATGTAGTATGAAAATGGGTGACATCCATCAGCAAAAGACTTTTCTTTTAGCCATTGCCCTGCAATAATCTATCCAGAACAATCATTGCATGAAATAAGAGAAAATGAGATACAACAATAAAAACAAGATGAGCATCTGTCTTTAATACTGTATTTTCCTTTTTTTTCCCCAGCTCTGGCACTTTGGTGAATGGGTAGATGTGGTCATAGACGACAAACTGCTATTTCTGAATGGGGAATATCTGTCTGCTCGCCCATGCAAAAGGAATGAATTCTACCCATGCCTACTGGAAAAGGCATATGCCAAGTAAGATCTTTCATTGCTTCATAAACTGTTTAGGCTTGTTTATCTGTGGCAGATGTTTCAGACAAATTGCATTATTCCCAGCACTCACCAGCTCTTTACAAACCTATTCAGACTCTACATTTCAAAACTAGTGCAGAGTGCATCGTACACTATTTGGAAAACAGAAATCTCAAGCAACTGCTAACATGCCACAATATTATACCATAGAATGTGCAATATTATACCACTAGTCTTATAGCCAGTTACATTAACAGGTGCTAGAATATATGTGTGTGTGTGTGTGTCTATCTTTATTTCTTTTTCTTTTCTCTCTCTCTCTTTCCTTAGCCGCTTTCTGTATTTCTGTCTTTCTTTCTTTCTGTCTTTTTTTTCCTTGGCTGTCCACCACCACCCCTTGCCTGCTCCCCCTGTCCATTCTCCCTTTCTTTTACCTCCCCTGTGCCCTCCACCACCCCTTCTCTGCTCCCCTTATCCAGCAGCAGCCCTTCTCCCTTTGTTTTACCTCCCCCCCTATCCATCATCACTTCTTTCCTGCTCCCCCTGTCCAGCAGTAGGCCTCCCTTCCTTTATCTTCCCCCCTGTCCATCAGCACCTCTTCCCCTGTCCATCAACCCCTGTTGTAGTACACTTATCTTGTGAAGATTTCAGGGTCCTGGGTCCCAACGCGGACCACCTTTTTCATGAGTTGGACAGCTCGAATTGGTCCTGCCCTGAAGACGGCTCAGCACAAAAGTTTGCGACACAGAACATTCAGTATACAGCGCCGCCGGCAATCGGGGCATGAGTACGCGGCTCAGGAGACCAGGAAGGGCCGCCACGGCCTGCGGGCGCCTCAAGCCACCGCGGCCTCGTCCCGGCAGCCGCTGCTCCGCACCGCCTTTGTCTTAGCGTGCATGCGCACTCAGTGCCGAGGCCGGGGCTCGCGGGATGGTGGGGAGGCCGGGGTTGCGCGGAGCAGCAACGGCAGAAGATAGACATTGCCGGGGTCAGGCATGGACCTTGCGCCGCCCTGGCTCCTCACTTCACTCGAGGAGGTGATCGGCGGCTGGCTGAGGTGATAGTAAGCCCGATGCGTGGTAAGCGTGCATGCGCACTCTTGTGGCCACATCGCGACGGATCAAGGAACACGGCTTTAGAGTGCGCATGCGCGCTTATCATTTTATTATATTAAATAGAATGCGCATCTAAAGAGATTGCATAACTCTAGGATTCCATTTCCAAGTACTCTATAATTTAGGGGTTCTTTTATGAAGGCACGCTAACCAATTTAGCGTATGCGAAATGCTAAGGTGCCCAATATATTCTATACATTTAGGGAATGCTAATCTTTAGTGTGCGCTAAATCGGTTAGCACGCCTTAATAAAAGGACTCCTTAGTGCATTTAGCTGTGGCACACTAAACGGAGAAAATGTTTTTTTGTGGCACACTAAACAGAGAAAGTGGGTTTTGTGGCACGTTAAAACTCAAATTATAAAATTGCAAAACCAACAAAAAATTAAATTTGAGAGTTATTTATTTAAAGTTCATTAAGTTATGTAATTGTTAACAAGGAGAAACTAAAATAGATAAAATAGAATTGCTAATCAATGCGATGGATGTGCTTGTTTTGAGTGCAAATTAATTCAAAACGCAGCTCGATAGTCGACGAGCAAACACATTTCATCACCCACCATCTGCAGTTGTTCTTTTTTTTTCTATTTAATTTCTGTCAGAGCTGAAAATTTAAATTTGCAAAAATAAGAAGATCCAAATGGTAACAAAGCCTTGATTGCTTTGTTGCTCAAGTTAGGATAACCACCGCATAAAATGTAAAAATAAAACTCAAATGACTTGCCATTAGTTTTCAAGGACCAATCACATCAAAGAATTATGCTTATCTCGGCTGTTGCATCCTTATGCACACAGACGCTCATAACATTGACAGACTCTTGTGTATTCGACGTACATGTCATCTATTCTAGTGTATACTTATGAAGGGAATTTTTAAAAATAAAAGTCAAATTCTGGAATCTCTCGTGGCACACCCAGAATCTCTTCAGGGGACACCACTGTGCCGTGGCACACAGTTTGAGAGACAGCGATTTAGGGCTCCTTTTACAAAGGCGCGCTAGCGTTTTTAACGCACGCACCGGATTAGTGCGCGCTAGCTGAAAAATTACTGCCTGCTTAAAAGGAGGCGGTAGCGGCTAGCGCGTGTGGCATTTTAGCACGCGCTAAGCATGCGCTAAAACCGCTAGTGCACCTTTGTAAAAGGAGCCCTTAGTGCAGTGTGTCACCTGTTGGAAACTCTGGTTTCAACAGAGACTCTTTGGTGGCTCCATTTGAAAATATTTCTTCCCACTTTTAGCTGTGGGGAACTATTGATCTAATGAATTATGCCCTATTGGAAACCATAGGAGGGACCTACCTAGACACTACCAGGTCTACCCACTGCACTCATACAAAGACCCGCTCATTCACTTAACACACAAACAACAAGAAAAAAAGAAAGAAAAAAAAGGAAATAAAGTGGAGAAAAAGCCTCAGTTCATATTCATATGGCAAAAAACTCCACTTATAAACAACCACTAAGCAAGGTCCAAAATGTATCAGTTCACTCAGCGGTGAGAAACACTGTAGTAGCCCTCGTAGGAACCACCTCAAAAAAAAAAAAATCTAGCACGCCAAATAAGAAAACTTCAAAAAATGTGAGTAAAGCAAGCAGCACATATATGAGTCTCAAACACAGTCAGTGGTAAGCAGGAAAAAACAAACATGTAGCTGCAGACGATGTCCAGGCTGTCTTCCACGCATCCAAAAAGTGCAAGCCTGCCTGGCCCGCAGCCACTCTTTCCCAACGGGGAAACCTTCGTTTCGCTGAGCTGCGTCAGAGGAATGATTCCAGCCTACTCCACCATCAACTGTAGAGGCTCTCCAAGTGCTTCAACTGCTCACATCCACACACATAGAAGCTGAGGCAGTTGGAGCACTTGGAGAGCCTCTACAGTTGATGGTGGAGTAGGCTGGAATCATTCCCCTGACGCAGATCAGCGAAACAGAGGTTTCCCCGTCGGGAAAGAGTGGCTGTGGGGCCAGGCAGGCTTGCACTTTTTGGATGCATGGAAGACAGCCTGGACACTGTCTGCAGCTAAATGTTTGTTTTCTCCTGCTTACCATTGACTGTGTTTGAGACTCATATATGTGCTGCTTGCTTTACTCACATTTTTTGAAGTTTTCTTATTTGGCGTGCTAGATTTTTTTTGAGGTGGTTCCTACGAGGGCTACTATAGTATTTCTCACTTCTGAGTGAACTGATACATTTTGGACCTTGCTTAATGGTTATTTATAAGTGGAGTTTTTTGCCATATGAAGATGAACTGAGACTTTTTCTCCACTTTTTTTTTCCTTTTTCTTGTTTGTGTGTTAAGTGAATGAGCGGGTCTTTGTATGAGTGCAGTGGGTAGACCTGGTAGTGTCTATGTAGGTCCCTCCTATGGTTTCCAATAGGGCATAATTCATTAGTTTTAGGAGTTTTGTATGTCCTTCCTGAGATTTTTTTGGGTGAACTATTGATCCACCCTGACATAAAAAACAAAGCAAAACGCTATTAACAAAGGCCATTGTACCTTAGTGCTGGAGAAATACGAGGGATAAAATGCAGATATGTTCCCTTGTGTTTCAATTGCAGTTTTCAAGCCTTCCCCCTAGGTTTTTATTATGTATATGTGAATTTTGATTCAAACGATGAATTCATGGTGGCAGTATTGTTCAGCAGTAATTTTCCAACAGAAGTAGTTTATCTTAGTGTACAGAGGAAATCAAACCAAATAGGCAGATACATTATTATTGAAGACAAGATAATCCCAGTGAAATATTCCCTTTTCTGCTCAACTGTACATGTACAGGGCTTCCTTCCTGCCTGTTTAATCCATTACCTGCCCACTATGCAATGTCTTGTCTTCCAGCTTCATGGGGGTCTCCTTTCATCCCATTTAGGGTTGGGGTACTTACACTATGTATGCTGGCATGTGCATGCACACCCCATCAGTCACCAGCAGATGGACCCCACTGCTAACCTTTTACAATAGAATGTTAGAAAATGGAATGTTAACTGGCAACCTTATTCAAAGGGTAATAATAAACCTAGAGAGCTCATTGAATATTGCTGTGGTTATGTCGATTTCAAAATACAGAAACAGAAAAATGAAGGCAGATTAAAACCAGTCTGCCTATCCATTACATCTACAATCCTTTCTTCTTCCTTAGAGACTATCTGGGCAATTTTTAGGGTTACCAAATGTCCGGGAAAACCCAGACATGTCTGGGTGCCCGGACGGACTTTTCAAAACTAGGCAGTTTGTCCAGGTTTTGGGAAGTCCCAAGCTCCACTTGTATCTGGAGGGCCTCTGAGCATTCGCGGATGACGTCGCACGCATCCGCCTATGCTTGGAGGCCCTCCAGACGTGGCCCGAAGTTTGGGAAAGAAGAAACGAGGCTTTTGTGGCGGTGGGGCTGGATGCAGATTTGGGGGGGGAGGGGGGGAGGGTTGGAAGTGGAACAAGGCAGGGCTGGGGCAGAACAGGGTGAGGGCATGCATTTAGGATTTTACAGCTCTAAATATGGTAACCCTTGCAATTTTTAGCCTGTACCAGCATTGAATACCTGCTTTTTTAATTTTTGGCCAGCTCTAACTTAACTAAGTGAATATTCAGCATTGGGCCAGTTAAGTTAATAATGGAAAAAGATAGGACTGCTATTTATGTGGCCCGATTTGCCCACTGAACTTAGTCGGTTAGCATTGAATGTTTGCGGCTAGCCAACTATGTTGTGCCAGCTAGCCACTAACCACGAATGTTCAGCAGAGATAACTGGCTGTCTCCCACTGCATATTAGCAGTTAGCTGGCTCTAAGTTTTTTAGCCAGCCAGGAGCTGAATATGGGGAGTATGTACTTTTGAATGAACTGTGCTAGGTGAGACCCCCATGAGGAGATTAAAGAGACTGCCCAGCCTGCCTCAGAGATAATGGAGTATACCTTAAGGAGGCTGGCTGATAGCATAGAACCCTAACTCCTCTATCAGCTCAAGGGGGTGGGGGACCTTGGAGCTTTAGTTTATGTCAAATGGATAAATGAATCCTGCAAATTCTTTTTTTTTTCTTTAAGTGAGAAAATAAATCTTTGCGGTTACACGCTACTTCCAATGTCCTTTGGCTGTGCTTTACTGCTTAAGTACTGGATTTGCACACTTTTCTTATGAGCCTCAGTCCCCTGGAGAAGGGAAACCTGGTGAACCCTTCAGTTGCAGGGCGTATGTGCATTCAGCTCGCGACCCAAAGGGTGATATCAATGAGTGCAAGAATGTGAGGAGATATGGGAAATTTGGGTCCAAGGTAAGGAACATAAGATTTGTCTTTTTCGTGGATGATGTTTTGTCTGCATTGACTGCTCCCTAGGAATTATCGGTGGCGGTAGTTCAAGAATTGGTTTCGTTTGGTAGGGTGTCGGGTTTTCGGGTGAACATGACTAAATCTGAGGCCCTGAATATTTCCATGCCCCTGGGGGAGGTGGTTTCCTTTCAGTGGGGCTGGGCATCTATTCAGTGTTCGTGGATTCAGGTTGGGGGACCAGGTACCAGTTTATTTGATTTAAAATATATCCCTCTTTGAAGGAAGATTGGCAGGAATTTAGAAGAGTGGGCTAAATTTAGCTTGTTGTGGGTGGGAAGGACAGACACAGTTAAAATGATAGTCTTGGCTCCCATACTTTTTTGCTAAATTGCCTGAGTTCTCAAGGAGGTCTTGAGGAAAGTTCAGTAGATGTTTTCCCGTTTTATATGGGCAGGTCACAACCCACAGGTAGCCCATGTGGCTTCATAGGTGGGAGGGAGGCTTAGCAGTAACCAATGGTAAAAAATATCAGGCAATACAACTTCAGGCCCTTTTAAAATGGTAGGCACAGGAGATTAAACAATGGTTGGAATTGGAACAGGAGGAGGGAGATGATGCACCCTTACTGCACCTACTATGGCAATCTTCTACCTGTATGATGAGTCTAGGGAGAGAAGGTCCCTATAGAAACCTCACTTTGAGAGTGCAGAGGAGGTTAAGAAGGGAATTGTTGGGTGGGGATGGACCTATTCTTGGTTTACACCTTTGCATTACAATGCAGAATTTTGCCATGGTAAAGATCATTCTTTGTTTGGTAGATGGGATAGGGATGGATTAGTGCTTGGGCCAGTTTCTTCTTGACTTACAGGGGTATGTGAAAGGTTTTGGGGATTTATATCAACATGGAGAGGTATTTTCTCCTATTTGCAGATGAAGTACTATTTTTGTAGCACATCTCTTCTGTGGGACCTGCAACTGAGGAAAACTGCATTTGAGAAACTGTTAGGTCTGGATGTTCCAAAGGGGGCAATATCCCAAATCTATACATGTTTGAATAATAGGGAGGCGGGGAGTGCAAATTGAAGCTTATGATGGACTGGGAGAATGATTTGGGGAAGGCTTTAAGTATGACTTAATGGGGTGAAATCTGGGACCATATGCAGCTCATCTGCTTTTAAAAGCCGTTTTGAGACACCATGTAGACTCCTGGTGAATGCAACCGAAGGGTTCACCAGGTTTCCCTTCTCCAGGTTATTAAGGCTCATAAGTATGCAAATCCGGCACTTAAGCAGTAAAGCCAAAGAAAATCGGAAAACATCAAAACTTCTCAAATTTGCAAGGTTGGGTCCTGAGATGTTCCCATGGACTGTGCCATCAAAAATGCTGGAAAATGCAATCATTATGCCTTCAAAAAAGCTAAAATCCGCTTCAAAGTTGAACTCCTATACTTTTGATCCTATGCATTCCAGTGATGTCATCACATTCTTACTACTTACTATTTCTAAAGTGCTGCCAGATGTACACAGCGCTGCACATTAAACATGTAAGAAACATCCCGGTTCAGTAGAGCTTACAATCTAATTACAACAAACAAATAGGACTTAGAGAATGTATCACAGAGGGAATGATAAAACAGGCATGGTTACTCTACAAGTGAGTGGGAGTTAGGAGTTAAAAGCAGCCTGAAAAAGTGGGCTATTAGCCTAGATTTGAATCCTGCCAGAGATATCAGCTTGAAAATACTTAAAACCTGAAGGAACATCTCAAATATGATCTTATTCCCTTAATGGGAAAGGGAATGGGGACTTGACTAGCACTTTTTTGTTGTGGCTGTGGCATTTCAAAGTGGTGGGCACTGGAGTATTAAGTGACTTGTCCAGGGTCAGCACCGAGATTTGATCCCACAACCTCTGGGTGCAGAGGCAGAAGCTCAACCAGTGAGCCACAGTCCTGGAGGTTCTGTTGCCTTTTTTTTGCACTGTCCAACTAGTAAGAAGATATTTAAGGGAATAAGATCATATTTGAGATGTTCCTCCAAGTTTTAAGTGTTTTGAAGCTGGTCCCATGTACCTTTTAGAAGAATACAGTTAACCCTGAAGTTCCTTCTGTTATACAACGTGGAAGAGCAAAAAAGAAAGAAAGGGAACTACTCGCCACATCAACAAACCAAAAACACAAAGAGTGGAGAGAAGAAAAAGTCCAACCAAGGAAATATTGCTTCTAGTGGACCTTTATTGATGCATGCAATTTCAGTGCCATATATAGGATTAGGATGTTAACCCACATTTACTGGCATATGTGCGTGAGAAAATCTTTTATAAAATTAATCCTATAGTCAATACTTATGTCACATTGCACTGACACATGTTAAATCACATTAACATGTGTTAGCACAACACACTTTAGTAAATGAGGCTGTTTATAATTATAGCTTGTAATAGTGACAGTACCCTTGGCTGTGGGCATTATCAGGGGATTGTCCTTGTTGTATTGTTTCATGTCCTTGCTTTTGCTCCAAATCATTTATTGACACAAGCAGTAATATTAGATGATGATTCTTCATGCTGTGAGTACTGATGCTTAAATAATGCAACATCACTTTCAGAGCAATTAAGACAAAACTGTAATATTAGAGGATGATATCCAAAGGCTCCTAAACTAAGGTGACCATACATCCCGTTTTGAACAGGACCATTCCGT
The DNA here is from genome assembly GCF_902459505.1 of Geotrypetes seraphini. Classification (NCBI taxonomy): domain Eukaryota; kingdom Metazoa; phylum Chordata; class Amphibia; order Gymnophiona; family Dermophiidae; genus Geotrypetes; species Geotrypetes seraphini. The sequence goes on along the minus strand of NC_047086.1, from coordinate 343,790,973 downwards.
TTTCAGACCCCCCTGTCCTGTTGTCCCCACACACAGCTTCGGGATGCCATAATGTCCCGTTTTCAGGGACGGCGTCCCGAAGCTGTGCGTGGGGACAACAGGACAGGCGATTGCTTCCTGTCCCTCCCTGCTGCACAAAAATAAATAAATAAAAGAAGCCTCCCTCCAGGCCCGATTTAAATCTCCCTCCAGGTCCGCCGCAGCTGCTTCTCTGCCTACCTCTGTGCTGCTAATCGCGCCCAGAAGCCTTCTTCCCAACGTCAATTCTGATGTCGGGGAGGACATTCCGGGCCAGCCAATCGCTGGGGATGGGGCTAGGGCGGGATTGGGGGCGGGACTGAATATTAATAGATGTCCCATTTTGATGAAAAAAATAAATGGTCACGTTATTCTAAACTGATCTATTTGATTATTAGGAAAAATGATTTTATTTTTAATTTAGTGATCAAAATGTGTCAGTTTTGAGAATTTATATCTGCTGTCTATATTTTGCACTATATTTGTCTATTTTTCTATAGTTACTGAGGTAACATCTTTGAAACCACCCCCCAATATATATGATAATTAACATTTTCTTTGCGTATAGGGTGCTTTGTGTTTTTTAAAATTTTATGGTTACCATTATGAAATAATAAGATATTGTGTGTACATGAAATATGAATGGAAGAAATTAGGGGTGGGGCTAGGGCAGGATTGGGGATGGGACTGAATATTAATAGAAGTCCCGTTTTGATGAAAAAAATAAATGGTCACGTTATCCTAAACTGATCTATTTGATTATTTACTAGGCCTGAGGCCCTATATTTGTGCTCCTAATTTCACTAGGCACCTAAATAAGGTTCAAAAAAACTAGGCCTAAAGTAAGATCACAACATGTATGACCCAAAATTTAAGTTAATTTTCAGCTGAATACTTAGGGGGGGGGTCAATATTTAAAGCTAGCTATCTGGGTAGCAGCACTTACTATCTGGATAACTAACACTAGGGTTGCCAGATTTTCCAGTCAGAAAATCCAGACCCCTAGAACCACCCTCAGGTCCGCCCATCCGCACCCTGTAACGCCCTAATTCTGCCCAAGTCCTGTCCTAGCCCCACCCCCACCCCACTGCCTGCTCGTGAGAGCGTGGATGCCACGCGAAGACATCACGCACGCACTTCCTCCCTGATTTCATGAGGCTTTTCAAAACCTGGACAAAGTGCCAGGTTTTGAAAAGCCGTCCGGGGAAATCCGGACATCTGGTAGCCCTAACTAACACTCGCTAGGCCCAAGCAATGAGATTCAATGGCATTATCAGGATGCTGCTGTTCATTATTTTGTCTGACTGCTCCAGTTAGTGCCGGGGTAGTCTGGGGGCAGAGCTAAAGTAGAGCTAGATCAGGGGTCTCAAAGTCCCTCCTTGAGGGCCGCAATCCAGTCGAGATCTATGTGCATGCAGTGCTTTCAATGCATATTCATTGAGGAAATCCTGAAAACCCAACTGGATTGCGGCCCTCAAGGAGGGACTTTGAGATCCCTGAGCTAGATGTTATTTGGGATGCAGCAATATCCAGTGTCAGTACCTCGTTCACTGTCTGGTCAAGTTAGGTCAGAGCAATAGCTGTCTTAATTTGCCTGGGTAGCTCTTCGGGTGCCGACACAGAATATCAGCAGTAACTGGTTAACTTCCAGCAGCTGCCAAAAACCCAGATATTCAGTGCTAGCATAGGCAGCGGAACACTCTTTTGTTTGGGAGGGCCTAAAGCTTCGCCCCAGACCTGCCCAAGCTCCACCTCAGACTCCACCCCCTCATAATAATAGTACAGTCAAACCTTGGTTTGCGAGCATAATTTGTTCCAGAGGCATGCTTGTAATCCAAAGCACTCGTATAGCAAGGTGAATTTCCCCATAAGAAATAATGGAAACTCAGATGATTCGTTCCACAACCCAAAAACTGTAATACAAAATACTATACGTACTTGCATTGCAAGACCTCGCTCATCTAGAACCGCCACTACACTCCCACAGTGTCAGAGAGAGAAGAACCATCGGCTCAGTTGTGATTGCATGATGTGTGTATACTGTATGTACTTGTATTGCATGACCTTGCTTGTATATCAAGTTAAAATTTAATAAAATGTTTTGCTTGTCTTGCAAAACACTTGCAAACCAAGTTATTTGCAATCCAAGGTTTTACTGTACTTGTAAATGCCATTTCTTCCATTCATTTTTCATATACTGTACACACTATAGAATCTTATTAACAATAATGGTAACCACAAAATTAAACTACACAAAGCACACTCAGTTTCCCCTCCCCACCCCTGCACATTTCTTCCTTGTTCCTCCACACCCATATGCCTAGTCTCCCTCTCTTTCACTGTCCACCATCTCTCTCTCATTCCCTCCCTTGCTACAAAGGGAGTAGGGAGAGAGGGATCCAGGGTGCATTTTCTGCCACATCCAACATTTCTCCCTCTCTTTTCGCCCGAACTGTATACAACATATTTTGCCCCTGCCCACCAGCCCCATGCCCAACGTTTCTCCTTCTATCACCCCTCGCCGGCACCATGACACATCTTTGTCTCCATTCCCTCCACCACCATGTCCAACATTCCTCCCTCTTGCATAACCTTTCCATATGCCCCACTGTTCCCTCTCCACCACATCCAACATTTCTCTCTCAACCTCACTCCTCTCCCAACACCATGTCCAACAATTCTATCCCTCCCTATGCCCAACAATTCTCCTCTTTCTTAATCTGACATCTGGAAGCGCATTTCACAGTCGTATGCCCATGATACTAAATACCCTGGAGAAAATTGTAGCTTTTATAATAATCTGTAAAGATAGAACTTCCAAAAGATGCTGAGACATGGATTGCAAAGAACGGGAGAGGGGGGGGAGGGGGAGGGGGATATATATGATCTAATAAAAGAATCTAAGACTTTTGGCAACATAACCTGGAGAGCTTTAAATACCAACACTGATATTAAATGCTGAAAGAAAAAGCCAAGTTTTCAGCATCTTTTGAAAAGTAAGATTTCTTAATTGATCAGAAATTACCGATGGTAAGGTATTCCACAAGAAAGGGCCCGTGTATGAAAATGCCCTTTTCCTGGTAGTTATCAAGTGGATATTCTGCAATGAAGGAAGCTCAAACAAGCTGAATTGAGAAGATCGTAACACTCTACCCCCAACTTAATTCTTTCAGTTTCATTGATTTTAAAAGCAATTTTTAATTAATGGCACCGACTAAGGCTTATTAAATAATCAAGGGCCCCTCTTATCAAGCTGTGCTAGAAGATTTTAGCATGGGCCGGAGCATTAAATGCTTTGACCCTCATAGAATTCCTATGAGTGTCGAAGCACTTACATTGCCGGCCTGTGCTAAAAACCTCTAGTGCAGCTAGATAAAAGGAGGGGTAAATTAGGCGCTTAGATTGGCAAAGGGGCTCATAATTGAAACTTAAATATGTCTATAAACCTACCCAAGTCGGCACTTGGATGATCTAAAAGACAGGTCATCCAAGTACCGATAATCAAAACAGCTTTTTGGATGTATCCAGGGACATTTTATGGCTCTGAATGCCGCTGTGCGCCCAGAACTGAAAGGGGCATTTTTGGAGGAGTGGTTGGGGCAGGATGTGGGCCAACCTAGGCTTAGTTGTCCTGCAGGAATAATATAATCGAATGTTAGACGAGACTCCCTAGGCGAAACTTATACGTTGTGAGTTAGACAATGTAAAGGAAGGGATAAGTGCCCAAAAGGTATTGAAAATGACCAGACCCACACACACTCACCCCCCCCCCCCCACCGTGCTCACTGACCCTGTTGCACCCCCACAAAGTTCAGAATAAAAACATACATACCTGCCTCTGGAACATCAGCACCTGGAATAGGAAAGCCTAGTAGCACTGTACAGAAGTGGCTTAAGTAGCCTTGGGGGTGAGCTAGTGATCCATAGAGAGGAGGACCTAGGCCTATAAGCCACTCTAACCACTACATTCATAGTGGAAAATGTGAGCCCACCAAAAAAACCCCCATAAATCCTACTGTACTGCCATATAGGTGGCACCTGCAGCCATAAGGGCGACTGGGATTGTAGACAGGTGGGTATAGTGGGTTTTGTGGGTGTTTTGGGGGGACTGACCATATCCTATAAGGGAGTTCTGGTGAGATGTTTATCTGGCCCCCCTTTTTGTGAAGTTCACAGCTCTGTTGCCATGTCTGGGTGGCCAGTCCATCACAATGGTGGCCCCTCCCACGCATTGAAAACAAGAGGGATAGGGGGAGAAATACAATTTGCAATAGGAGAGAAGAACAATAAAGGTCAGTACAGTAGGTAGGGAGTATGCTGTTCCTTTTTTTGGGTGGTCTGAAGATTACTTAGCATAAGCATCCTTAAATAGGAAGGTTTTTAAATTTACTTTGAATTTGTCAATGTGTGTCTCTTCCCGAGGAGGAAGAGAGTTCCAGTGTGTAGAGGCGGTAACTGAAAAGATCCTCTTTCTGGTGGTATCATAGAAGAGATGGCGTAGAGAAGGGATATTAAGGAGATGTTGGTTATGAATCGGAGTGTTCTTTAATGAACAGTGTGGGATGAGTAATCTGTCTATAAACCCAGGGGTGTGTGTTATTTTAGTCTTGAAGGTCATGCATGAAACTGGATGCATGTCCCGCCATAATTCACTCACATGTGTGTATTGAATTTGAATGCTATAGCTCTTATGCATTCCCTTATAGAATAGCATTTAGGGTGCATGCTTCCTTTTGACACACAGAGGCACTTAACATCTTCCCCTCACTCTGGTGTCTAGTTATAGAATTGCCCTTCACGCGTTTCCTTCCAAAAGAAAGGATGGATCATGTATGCAAAGATATTAGCCACTGATGAAATAAAGCACAAAATAACCTGACAAACATTAATAATAATAATAATAATAACAGTTTATATACTGCAGGACCGTTAAATTCTATGCAGTTTACAAAGATTAAAAGATGCTACAAATTGAGTAGAATTAACAAAGTTAAAAACTAGTGATTAATAGCTCAAGAGATCAGTTATTGTGGAGTAAGATTGTCCAGGTCAGTTACCTAAATACTTCAGGAACAGATATGTCTTTAGGTGCTTCCTAAATTCCCCATAAATAGCAAGCATAAGCAATTGTTCCAGATCTTTACCCCATAGTGCTGCCTGATGTGAGAAAAGATGTTGATGATGTCTTTCTTAAATTTACTTCCTTTAACCGGTGGAGAAACAAAATTCAAGTGTGAGCTTCCCTTATGTCTATTGGTTGAGAGAGAGAAAAGTTCCATTATATATGTGGAGGGGCATAATCGAAAGGGACGTCCATCTTGCAAGGTCATCAAAAGTTAAAAAGAGCTTAAGACACATTTTCGAAAGATATGTCCAACTTTTTTTTCATTTCGAAAATCGTCTAATTATACGTCCTGCCAATCTGATCGTCGAAGCCACTAAATCGTCCATCTTTATAGCACATTTTCATCCAATTTTCCGTCCAAGTCCAAAACGCCTAGAACAAGCCCTGTTGGACGTGGGAGGGGGTCTGAAAAGTGATGGACTGCACACCCAGACATGCCACCTAAACAGTGGGGTACCTTACAGGGCACTGCTGTGAACTTCACAAAAAGGGTGCCATGGCTTCTCCTCCCTACAGCTCCCTTATAGGTTACAGTGAGCCCCCCAAACCACCTCCAGAATCCACATCTACCACCCCAATCGCCCTTATGGCTGCAGGAGCCACTTATATGCCAGTACAAAAGGGTTTTGGGGTGTATAGGGGAGTGCACATGTTTAAGTATCAATGCAGTGATTACAGGGGCTTATGGGCATGGGTCCTCCTTTCTATGGGTCCCTAATCCACCCCCAGACGACTTAAGCAGCGTCTGGGCTGGACGACTAGGCTATCCTATGCCAGGCGGCCAGGTGATGATGGTCTGGAGGCGGAATTTTAAAGTTATGATTAAAATTTTTATGGGGATGGGGGGGGGGTGGTGATCACTGGGGTAGTGTGTGGGGGTCTGTTTTATGTGTTTGCAGTGCTTATCTGGTGACTGTAGGTGGGTTTTTGTGACCTAGACCATGTTTTACATGGTCTAAGTCACAATGGCCAAGTTCCGTCTAGGCTCTGTTGTAAAACTTTCGGTTATACATGCTGTACGACTAAGTCTAAGCCGGCCCAACTCCCGCCCTCGACACGCCTCCCGAAACGCCCCATTTAGCTTTGGTCGTTCAATGGCACTATGAAGGCCTAGGTCGTTTAGAAATACGTCCAAAACCCGTTTTTATTATCGGCACTTGGACGTTTTTGAGAAATGTTCATCCAAGTGCCGACTTAGGCCGGTTTTGGCCATTTTTCTCTTTCGATTGTGAGCCCCTTAGGGTCTAAACCGAATAGTACCTTAAAGCAAAAACATCCGAACTGAAACTTCACCCGTGCCTCCATCGGCAGCCAATGCAGAAGACGTTAGGAAGGTGTTACATGATCGACCTTCTTCAACCCCAAAATTAGCTTGACCGCCGCATATTCTTCTGGGAAGGGTTTAGAGCTTAGCATTTGATTTAACTCACTTAATCCCCTCTCCCCTCCTTTTATTAAGCCACGGTAGAGGTTTCTACCGCATCCTGGAGTACCAAATGATCTGACACTGCTCCAACACTATTGGAGCAGTGGCAGAGCAGCAGTGGAGCATTTAACGCTCCGGGCCATGGTAGAAACCCCTACCACAGCTTAGTAAAAGAGGGCCTGTCAGTTATTGCACTTACATTTCACCTCTTCCCAAAAAAATGAGCCCAAAGTGGTTTACAAAAAAAAAAAAAGAATCAAATAAAAGAAAACAAAAAGCAAAGACAACAATTCAAGATAAAGCCAGGCCTTTTACAGAATAGAGAGTTTTCAGATTACGACAAAATATTATGTAGGAGACTGACAAACATTGTTCCAATATCTTTTTAAATCTAATCACTTTGAAAGAAGGGAAAAGCAGCATACTGAAAGTAGAACTTACTGAAGTATTCAGCCCACATCTCTTCAATGCATCACTTTCACATTAACCGTGTCTTTCCTTGAATGCATTCTGAGGTTACGTCAATCAAATCCTTTGTCTTTATGTAAATAAGAGAAAAATAGATTTGTAGGTACAGTGAAATCTTTCAGATCATTATTTGAGATATTTTGCTTGATTTGCAAATACTGTAGCTTTCTTTGCTTTTTTTTTAAAATCAGCAAATATAAGTGAACAATGAGTTGAAAAATGGCCAAGTGCGCTTAGGTGTACATTACACACTGTGCGCTTAGGTGTACATTACACTACAGGTATGAAATGGGGGAAGTCTTCTCTTTACCTTGCTAAGGCATCCAAGACTATGATGTGTAGTGGCATTTATAACAGGGGATTTGCTAAATATGCCAAACAACGAGAGGTGCTCAGTGGCACCAATATAGAACCTCCTTTCTCCACAATAACAAATGTGAGGGGCTTGGCAGCTCCAACACCATACCTCCCTCTCCAGCAAGAACACAAAGAGGGGCTTGGTGGGCCAACTGAATACCTCCCACTCCAACAAAAAACAAGAAGAGAGGTTTGAGGGCCCCCAACATAACAGTTCCCACCCCCAATGCAGATACTGGGACTCAGTGACCCTGACAACACAACACCTATATCACTTTCCAATCCTTTTCTCTCTATAAAATGTACCAAAACTTCTTTCTTTCCCATCCCTTGCACTTATCCTAACCCACACTCCTCTGCCCCCATCCTGTTGTCCATATATGTATCTCCTTTCTCTTCTCCCACCCACTACCTTTTTTTCCTCGCCTTCTGTTTTTATCCCTTTACTCTTCCCTTCTTGTACCCTGACCTTTCCTCACTCTGTCCATCACCACTCTTTCCCCTCCTTTTACCCCAAACACCCCTTTTCTGTCCTGCCCCAACCCTGACCCCCGAAGGACAGACTGGATGAGAAACTGGTTGTGTGGAAGGCAACAGAGGGTAGTGGTCAAGGTTCAGTTTTTGGGCCTTTCTATTTAACATTTTTGTAAGCGATATTGTTGAAGGGCTGTCTGGTAAGATTTGCCTCTGCGAATGATGCCACATTCTGCAATAGAGTAGATATCCTGATGATGTGAATAATATGAGGAATACAATATAATTTTTATTTGTATACCACCGATATCTCCATGAAGTTCACAGCAGTTTATATAGGTAATTATGGGAATATAAATTAAAAACTAGTTTATTCAATTTTCTACACCGTTCTCCCAGGGGAGCTCAGAACGGTTTACATGAATTTATTCAGGTACTCAAGCATATTTCCCTGTCTGTCCCGGTGGGCTCACAATCTATCGAATGTACCCGGGACAATGGGAGGATTAAGTGACTTGCCCAGGTTCACAAGGAGCAGGGTGGGTTTGATCCCACAACCTCAGGGTGCTGAAGCTGTAGCTTTAACCACTGTGCCATGAAATAGATAGGTGGTTAGGCCTTTTTTGAAGCATTTAAATTAGATTGCTGGTTAATATTAGTTGGCAATGCTTTCCACAGTTTTGCTGCTTGATATGCCCATGTGGAGTTAAAAGTTCTATTGTATCTAATATTACTAATGACTGGATACCGAAAAGTATCATTGTTTCTTAGGTTCCAAAGATGGATTATTAGAAAATTTAACGAGATGGGGCACATAATCAGGAGTTTCTCCAAACTGTATTTTAAATAGGATACAATGGAATTTATGAAGTATTCTCCCTTCTATAAATAAGGTGTAATCTTATCACTTTTTTTTCAATCTGAAGATTAATCTAATGGCTGTATTCTGTAGCGTTTAAAGTTTTTTAAAATTATAAATTTAGGGCAATCTAAAAAGGTGCACTGGTTACCTATGCAGCAGAGAGTACAATTTAAGATTCTCTCAATCATATAGCAAATCTTATATCACATTTCCCCAAGGGCACTAAAGGAGATTTTTGAAATCTATTAACCCAGAAAATGTTTGAGATCTGAAAATGGTATGAAGTTGAATTTGGAGGGAAGGATGTTAGTCTCTCATGCAGGGCTGTGGAGTCGGTAGATAAATGTTCCGACTCCGACTCCTCAGTTTTTTGTACTTCAGACTCCGACTCCGACTCCAGGTACCCAAAATTTCCTCCGACTCTGACTCCTTGACTCCGATTCCACAGCACTGGTTAATTTTCAGATCGTTAAAATGGAATGTCAAGTTGAGAGAAATTAGCATTTTCGACACCACCTTCTTTTTGCTTTTAATCAAGGTTCTAAGGCCGCAGAAGCTGCTCGCAACATTTGTGCTGTGTATATAGTGGGTGCTATAGCTGAAAGAATCGCTCGTGATTGGTATGCCAAGTTAAAAAATGGAGTCGGTAGATAAATGTTCCGACTCCGACTCCAACTCCGACTCCGACTCCAACTCCGACTCCTCAGTTTTTTGTACTTCAGACTCCAACTCCGACTCCAGGTACCCGAAATTTCCTCCGACTCCGACTCCTCGACTCCGACTCCACAGCCCTGCTCTCATGTTGAGATTGGGGCAAAAATGCTGTCTGTTGCAGGTGCCAAGCTTTGGAATGCGCTGCCTGGTATTCTGTGATTTTGTGATGGGAGACTGAATTTTAAGAAAATGTTGAAAACACGATTATTTGTTAATACCTTCATGTGCTAATGCTATTTGCTGCTGAAGCTTTACCATCCTGTAAATTTTTTTTAATGGGATTTTGTCTTTCCATCTTGTTGGATGAATTTGAAAAAAGGTCTTAATAACGATACTGTTAGTTAGGGCTCATTTTACGAAGGTGCGTTAGAGCCTTAATGCGCAGAATAGCGCGTGCTAAAATGCCACGTGCGCTAGCCGCTACTGCCTCCTCTTGAGCAAACGGTAGTTTTTCGGCTAGCGTACCTTCGTAAAAGGAGCTCTTAATGTTTATTGTGTTTGTTCTGTTGAAACATGTTTTAGTGTTTTTAATATGTATGCATGTAATTTTGTAAACCGCAGTTTTTATGTGGTATATAAATTTTTAAATAATAAATAAATTGCAATACTCCAGTTGAGACAAAACTAAAGATTGTACTAATAGGCAAAATTGATAATTATCTAAGTACTTTCTAATCCTTCTAAGTTTCCAGAAAAGACCAAAAGATTTTTTTTATTAACAAGTTGACCTGAGGAAATAGTGAAAGGTTGTGTTCAAAATATTCTGATTACTTTAGCCCGTGGATAATCCATCTTATTTATGATTAATACTTTAGTTTCACAATTCCTATTAGGATGATTTAATAAACATAATTTAGTTTTATCCTTATTCAATTTAAGTTGATGAGTCAACATCCAATTCGCTATCAACTTTATGCAATAATTTAATTTAATTTTAATTTAATATGATCTAACGAGCAGGAAAAAGGAATGAGAACAGTAATATCTGCATATATAAATGACGTGAATTTGGCTTTTTCCAGGAAAAAACCCCAAAGAATGCAGGACGATATTAAACAGGGTAGGTCAAAATGGGGAACCTTGGGGAACACCATAAGGAAAGGGCCATTCTTTGGACATCATTTTGAACAATTTTATTTTATAAGTTCTTTTTAAAAAGTTATTGAACCAATTTAGAATAATTCCAGATAAGTCAAGATCATCTAATATACTTAATAATATGACATGATCAACTAGGTCATAGGCACTCGAAAGATCAGATTGTAATATTAATACTTTATAACCCTTTGAAATGTTATTTCTTACAATATACATTAGAGATCCCAGAATAGTTTCCGTACTGTGACCCTTGCGGAATCTGGATTGATTATGATGGAGCATGTAAGAATTTAATTGAGAATTTACTAGTCCTTCCATAATTTTTACAAAAATAGAATTGATTCTACTGGTCTGTAGTTGGATGTTTGACATAGTTACCTTGGTGTCTTTTAATAATGGAGTTAATAAAATTTGTCTCAGATAATTGGGAACGGAACTAGAGAATGACACGGTGAAAAAATTGGTCCCCGTCACCGCCCCGTCCCCGTCACCGCCCCGTCCCCGTCTCACCATCCCCGTCACCGCCCCGTCCCCGTCTCACCATCCTCTTCACCGCCCCGTCACCGCCACTGCCACCCCATTCACCGCCCCGTCACCGCCACTGCAATCCCATTCACTTTTCTTTATTTACGTATAAAGGAAACATTCTTTAAAACTTTAAAACTTAGTTAAATATTAGTTAATAACTATACAAAAACAAAACACGCAGAGAAAAAATTAATTAATATAAATTCCCTGACTTCCCTGCACTGTCCCCCCTTGAAGGTCTGTCCCCATCCTGAAAGCCTGATGCCCCCCCCCCGACGTCCGATACATCCCTCCCCCCGAAGGACCGCCGACTCCCCAACAATATCGGGCCAGGAGGGAGCCCAAATCCTCCTGGCCACGGCGACCCCCTAACCCCACCCCGCACTACATTACGGGCAGGAGGGATCCCAGGCCCTCCTGCCCTCGACGCAAACCCCCCTCCCCCCAACGACCGCCCCCCCCAGCTTCAAAATGATGCCTGAAGTTACCTTGGGGGTTCTGAGCACTATTAATTTTAATTTATTACAGCACTCCAGAAATATTTTTCTAATTGTTTTAACTTGGAAAAGCGAACCAGGATTGTCTTAATGAAAGGCTTATGTTTGCACTGCAGCCCTCCTGCCCTCGACGCAAACCCCCCTCCCCCCAACGCCCGCCCCCCCCAGCCGACCCGCGACCCCCCTGGCGACCCCCACGACCCCCCCCACCCCCCTTCCCCGTACCTTTGGTAGTTGGCCGGACAGACGGGAGCCAAAACCGCCTGTCCGGCAGGCAGCCAACGAAGGAATGAGGCCGGATTGGCCCATCCATCCTAAAGCTCCGCCTACTGGTGGGGCCTAAGGCGCGTGGGCCAATCAGAATAGGCCCTGGAGCCTTAGGTCCCACCTGGGGGCGCGGCCTGAGGCACATGGTCGGGTTGGGCCCATGTGCCTCAGGCCGCGCCCCCAGGTGGGACCTAAGGCTCCAGGGCCTATTCTGATTGGCCCACACGCCTTAGGCCCCACCAGTAGGCGGAGCTTTAGGATGGATGGGCCAATCCGGCCTCATTCCTTCGTTGGCTGCCTGCCGGACAGGCGGGTTTGGCTCCCGTCTGTCCGGCCAACTACCAAAGGTACGGGGAAGGGGGGTGGGGGGGTCGTGGGGGTCGCCAGGGGGGTCGCGGGTCGGCTGGGGGGGCGGTCGGAGGTTCTTGGGGGGGGCGGTCGTTGGGGGGGAAGGGGGGTTTGCGTCGAGGGCAGGAGGGCCTGGGATCCCTCCTGCCCGTAATGTAGTGCGGGGTGGGGTTAGGGGGTCGCCGTGGCCAGGAGGGTTTGGGCTCCCTTCTGGCCCGATATTGTCGGGAAGTCGGCGGTCCTTCGGGGTGGGGGTGCGAGTGGTCCTGCCGGGGGGGGGGGGATGTATCGGACGTCGGGGAGTCGGCCGGGCAAGAGGGCTTGGGCTCCCTCTTGCTCCGATCGCGGGTGCGGGTGGGAGCGCGTGCGAGCGGTCGTTCGGGGTGGGGGTGCGAGCGGTCCTGCTGGGGGGGTGAATCGGGCGTCGGGCGGTAAATAGCGGTTCCTAGAAGGGGGTACATTGGCCCGCGGGGACAAACCTGTTCACCGTTTCCGCGGTCGGTGAATGGCCTTGTCCCCGTCACCGCAGCGACTGCTAGTTTTCTTCCCCGTTTTCGGCGGTGACCCGCGGCTTAAATGCGGTGGCCGCGGGTAAACCGTCACCGTGTCATTCTCTAAACGGAACCTTTCTGTAGCATTTCATTTAGCCAACCTAAAAGAATCATTTTAAATGATAAAGGTGCACATCTTAAGATGTATGATGGGCATATATCTAAATAACAATAAGAATTAATATATTTATCATAAAATTTCATACAGTCATAGGAAGGGCCTAGCAAAGCCTGAGGAATGGTATGAAATTTGGCAGCTATAATTTAATGCCACTGTAGACATAGCTAACACTGGAAGTGGAGTTAGGTGCCATAAAGCACCTAAAAGAGGTATGATTCACATCAGAGGTGTGATTCTTTAAACGGCACCGTCACATGATTGACACATGATTGATGGCTGCTTTTAAGGCGGCCTAAGTGCCTAATTGGACATTTCACATAGTCATTCTGTTATGAATTGCCCCATTGTGGACATTTTGAAAATTACCTCCATATTATTATACCTCCATATCTATATCTGCCAGTCTCTTTCACGCTGTTCTTAAGTGTTTCCCACTTTTATGTGCATGAACTGATGCTACATTTGCCATTTTCTGTGTTGCCTTCACATATGGTGTCCTGTTTTTGCATGGTAAGTCCTTCTTTTAACAGCGTATGTCAATGAACAACGGCAAGTTCTGGTAATGAACCTTTTTTGGTGATCACCTTCAATTTTCTCTCCAGGCTTTACGTGCATTTTAAAATCAGCCATTCCTTTTATTTTACTTCAGGAGGCAAATATTTACAGGTGACAAGCTTTCATGGCCCTTTTTGTCTTTTATTCAAATATCCTGGTTGATAATATTAACCAGCACTTACACAGGACCTTTTATCCAAGCAAAATGCCAGCATGCTTTGCAGTCATTTCCCTATGCAGCACACAGCTATCTCTGACATGGATGCCAGTCAAGAGCAGCAGGCAATTTCTAGTGGAGACGTGGACGTAAGAATGTTGAAACTGACATAATTACCTAACTGCCGGTGGATAAGTTGATATATAAGGTGGCAGCTTACCTGGCTAAGTGCATCAATACAATCAATTACTGATTCAGCTCTAATCAATTGCCTGTGACCAGATGCATATTTCATTGCTTTGCAAGGTGAATTATGCCCAATATACCAATAGGTGTCAGTGTAACACCTACCAGTAGTTCTGAATCAACCCTGACTATGAGAGAAAGGTCAGGGAGAAAACCAGCAATAACATTTTTTTCTAGGTTCTTTAAGATTGAACTAACTGCTCAGTTTTCCACAGAGGGGAAAAAAACAACAATTCAGTCATAAGAAAAATATTTGTTTTGGTATTCTGCAGCAATAGGTTTCAAATATAGTTATAATAAAATATCTTTACTGAAACAGCAAAATCAATTTCTTTAACTCTCTTGCACATGTGTACATAAGGGAACTAATTTCAAAAGCGATTTTCACAGGGTGAAGCAGTGATTTGCCTACAGATTTGGCCTGGTACAAAACTGACTGCCCAATATAGAGTAAACTTACATACATACAGCCCGTATACATATTATGTTTTCCACTGTTGGAAGAGGTGTTCCTGAGGGCAAGGCTTTGAGGGGTTTGAAATTAATGCACTCTGGAAAATCTGAGGATATTGATATATTTTAATCCTGAAAAATTGTGAGTCTGCCAATGGCAAGTGTAAACCTGAGTGGTTAATTTTCCTGGGTTACGTTGAAAATTTGCCAAATTCTGTAAAGTGAAAGGTTTGTAGATGATTTGGTTAGGTTGCAGGTACAAATCCCAGTGCTGTTCCGTGTGACTCTGGTCAAGTCCCTTAAGTCTCTATCAGTGGCGTACCTAGGGTATGTGGCACCCGGGGCCCATCATTTTTTGACACCCCCCCCCCCCCCCATGTAAAAAAAATTTTTTTTTTTTTTTTTTGCAATAACCATGAAATGGAATAAATGGTCAGAATAGAAACAGGCAGTGAAAATTTTCTTTTATTGAACCTCATATATGTAACCATTATTCCAAACATAACATAACATAAATTATGTCTAAATTGTCATGACATTAGAAGTACATATGGAGTAGTTGCAGGTGATGCTTGGGACAGTTCTGATTGTGTTAGTTCGGTTTTATGTGTTTTTTGAATAGAAGGGTTTTTATTTCTTTTTGAAGGTTTTGCAGTCTGTGGTTGATATCAATTGGTTGTAGAGTTGGGGGTCGAGTGTTGCAGCTCGAATGGCTAGGAGGTTGTCGAACAGTTTTTTTCTTTTGACGTTTTTGGTTGGAGGGTGTGTGAATGGTGCACAAGTTCTCCTATGTCTGTTTGAAGTGGATTGAATTATTTAGCTGAAGAAATTAGTTACCCCCCATTCCACACACATTAATTCTCTTCCATTTTTGTTCCCATTATAAAAAACACTGATAAGTTCCCAGAAAAAAAATACATTAAAATAAGAAGTGAAAACAAAGGCCCCTACAGATGAGAACATAACATAAGAATAGCCTAACTGGGTCAGACCAATGGTCCATCATGCCCAGTAGCCCATTCTCATGGTAGCCAATCCAGGACACTAATACCTGGTCAAAACCCAAAGAGTAGCAACATTCCATGCTACCGATCCAGGGCAAGCAGACACTTCCCCCATGTCTTAATAACAGATTATGGACTTTTCCTCCAGGAATTTGTCCAAATCTTTCTTAAAACCAGCTACACTATCTGCTTTTACCATAACTTCTGGCCACTTCATTTTTAAGTTTAGATCTTTCCTTTCAAACAAAGACCTTGCTAGATGTCAAATACAGCACAAGGTAACTTCACATGGACTTAGCTGTGCAGGAAATGTGAATCTTCTCATACACCCACCATATAGTGCAAAAATGTGCAAAGGTCTGTTTTTTTCTTTCGATCACTACATAGCCTAATGCCACACAAGCAGCGCTGTTACAAACATATTCTGTAGGTCAATGCTAAGGATAACAAAGTTTCCTTCCTTGGACCAGAAGGAGATAAACCACTGGAAGAGATCACAAAACAACATCCAAAGACCCACTCAGTGTGTGAATCAGTTGAGTGGAGTGGACTAACTGGGGGGTGGAAATGGGCCCGGAGTTTGCTCAGCAGAATTTCCCAGACCACCTCTTCCTCTCAACACATTGACACGCTGCCACCATCACCACTAGGAACACCTCACTGGGTAGGCCAGCTATGCTATAAACTTTATAAAACACATTATTATATTTTCTTATAAAGCACATATTTTAACTGACCTCTCTGACATCCTCAGCCTTTTCATTCACAAAAATAGAAGGAAGAAAAGTTCCCATTTCCTGCTGTCTCATGTCCCCGGCCTATACAATATTATTTTTCTGCAGACCCTTCAAAAGTCTGACCAAATCCTCGTTTCACTTGCATTATAAAGTACTGAGGATGCCATCTCTCCCCAATCCCAGGTCCTAAAGTCTAAGACAGTAGCGCAAACTAATGCTGCCAGATACAGGAAAAAAAAATTTTGATTCGATTCAGCCCTATTGAATTGGTTTTTCAATTCGATTTTCCTGCCCAGTTGGGTGATTTTTTTCAAAACTCCTGGTGGGTTTTATAGCTTTTTCACCCCCTTTGGCTTCTCCTAACCACACTGGCGCTGTGGTGTAAATAAAATAAAGAAACAAAAAGGACTTTTCCTCTTTCTGTTAAATCCTAGCTCACGTTTGCAGTCCAACACCAGCTCTGGCAGGATACACATTTCAAATCTGACATGTTATAATCACAAAACAGAAAATAAAATTAATTTTTCTACCTTTTGTTGTCTGGCTATATTTCAAATCTTGTTGGTCCAAGGCTCTGGTTTTCTTCTGATAACTTGCTTGCCAGGGTCTCCTTCTTTCTGCATGCTAACCATCCATCTGCCAACTCTGTCCTCCCTTTCCATTTCCCTTCCCTTCCCAGGAAGTCTGGTATCTTTCCTTTTTTTCATCTCCCTCCACAGATCCACCTTTTCTTAAATACCCTTTCATCCGGCATCTCTCCCTCCTTCCCCACCATCCCAGAGTCCACCATCTCTCCCTTTCTTTTCCTAATTACCCTCCTATCCAGTATCTCTATCCCTCCTCCACACCATCCCTTGTGTCCAATTTCTCTCCCTTTCTGTTCCTTCCCTCCCTAAATCCCATGGTCCATCATCTCTCTCCCTCTCCTCTATTTTCAGACCCATTATTTCTTCCCCCCCCCAAAGTTTGGCATATGCATGTCTCTTTGAACACCCCCTTCCCTCCGTGTACTTCTAAATCATGGTCCCCCCCCCAAAGGCCTGTCCCCCCTTAAAGGTCTGCCTGTCCCACCTTGAAGGCCTGCACCCCCTTGAAGGCCTGCACCACCCCCCTCGAAGGCCTGCACTCCCTTGAAGGTCTGCACCGCCCCCGAAGGCCTGTCCCCCACTTGAAGGCTTGTACCACCCCCTTGTAGCTTCTCCCCCCCTTGAAGGCCTGCACCCCCCCTTGAAGGCCTGTCCCCCTCCCCTTGTAGGCCTGTCCCCCCCTTGTAGGCCTGTCCCCCCCCCTTGTAGGCCTGTCCCCCCCTTGAAGGCCTGCCTGCCTTTCCCCCCTTGAAGGCCTGTTCCCCCCCTTGAAGGCCTACACCCCCCCCGAAGGCCTGCACCCCCCTGAAGGCCTGCCTGCCCCCCTTGAAGGTCTGCACCCCCCCCCCCGAAGGCCTGTCCCCCCTTGAAGGCCTGCCTGCCTGCCTGTCACCCCCCTCCCCCTTGGAAGCCTGCTTGCCTGCCCGCCCGCCCCACCCTGAAGGCCTGATGCCCCGACCCACCCCGAAGGACCGCTCGCCCCCCTGGCCTCCCCGCACCACCTATGAACAGCCGCAGCAGGATCGCGAAGTCAGCGTCAGCGATCCCTGCGCTGCTTCCTGCGCCACGGTCCCGCCCCTCCTCTGACGTCAGAGGAGGGGCGGGATCGCGGCGCAGGAAGCAGCGCAGGGATGCTGACGCTGACTTCGCGATCCTGCTGCGGGCTGCTTCACAGGTGGTGCAGGAAGGTCAGTGGGGCGAGCGGTCCTTCGGGGGTGGCGGGGGACTGAACGGCAAGGCCGGGAACACCCCCTTAGGGCTGGTACCCGGGGCGGCCCGCCCCCCCCCGCCCCCCCCTAGGTACGCCACTGGTCTCTATTGCCCCAAGTACCCTAGTTAGATTGTGAACCTGCTGGGACAGATAGGGAAACAGAGTACCTGTTCACCATTCAATATAAACCACTTAGGATCCCCTTGGGGTATTTTAATAATAAAATAAATAAATACATAAAGTATTTGTTACAAGTAACTCAAAGGGAGGAGTCAAGATGGTGGCAGGCAGCTAACTGCCATTGAAGCTCTGCAAAGTAAACATCTGAGAACACAGGCATAGCCAGTAAAAACCCAAAAGCTGCCCTGGGGTAACTTTAGGGCAGTAGACAACGTCCCTTTGATAAGCAAAAGGAGGAGATACTGTAGAGGTGTTCAGTGGAATTTCGAGAGCAGCAGAATGGAAGCGGTTGGCCGGCCCTCCCAAGCTACAATATGCCTTTCAACTTATCCAGTCTGTTCATGTTCAATTTTATTAGATATACCACCAAATCACAGAGAGATATAATGAATGCCGGTGATTGCATAGTTAGGGTTCATAGGAGAGAGATGGGAGTTGAAGGAGTCCTCACAAAAAAGGGCGTAATTTATTATCTTAGAAATAATTCAGCCCAGCACAGAATCTTGTCTCTGGCTAGCAACTTACACATGTAAATTACTAATAGGGCTTCTAAAATATGTGGATAAACTAGGAATTCCTCAAGCAGAGATGAGTAGAGTTTGCATGCATACTTTGCAAAATGCAAGGTACACAGTGTGGGCTATATTCTATATATGGCACCCAAAAATTCAGTGCTGACTAGAATGCTACAGTAGAGTCTCAGTTATCCAAGTCTCTCACACAACCAGCAAAAAAAATCGCTTGTGGGGAAAAAAAAGTCCACCGAAGCACCTGCGGCAGTGTCCTGAGCTGCAAATCCTCCATCCCTCCCTCAAGCTCCCATGCCCTGAAGTAGCTATGAACCCCCTCCCTCCTGCACCAAAGCACCAGTGCAGCTGTGGTTCTGAGCCACACAGCTGTCCTCCCTCCCTACCTCAAGCCCTGAAGTAGCAAAAGCAGGTGGCGGTCTAGAGCCGCAAACTCCCTTCCTTCTCTTCCTTCCTTACCCGAAGAGCAGCTGGTCAGCAAGAGGCAGCCTCAAAATAGGCTGTTTGTGGTCAGCCTCGGCACGGCCTTTCCTCTGACAAGTCACTTCTGACACATCAGAGCAAAGACCCTGACATGTGTAGTCATGAGCAGCCTGTTTTGAAGCTGCCTCTGAAGTTGACCGCTGAACATCGGGTAAGGAAGAGAGAGAAGGATGGAGGGAGCAAGGGGATTCGCAGCTCATGACCGCTGCTTGCTTCTGCCACTTTGGGGCTTGAAGGAGGAGGGCTTTGTGGCTCAGGACTGCCGCTTGAAGGAGGAGTGCTTTGTGGCAGGAGGTAGGGAGGAGGGAATTGAAAGTGTGTTAGACAAGGTTTCTAACACACTCTCAATTAACCAGAAAACCAGTTATCCGTTATCTGGATGACTGTACTAGCTGTAAGCACACCTTATAGAATCACACTAAGTATCAGTGCATGTCAGTTTTTAAGGGCACCCATTTAGGCCCAGGAAAACCAGATCTAACTTATACACAGATTGGGCATACATATTCTATAACAATGCCTATACATTTTAGGAATGACCATGATTAGGATTACCATATTTTACTTGCATAAAATCAGAACCCATAGTCCAACCCCAGGTCCACCTAGCCCCCAGTTCCACCCCAGTTTCACCTATGCCCACACCATGCCCTGGCCTCACCCCCAGCTCCGCCTCCTCAGCCTGTTCTCGTTGATCAGGAGGGCATCTGCGCATGCACGGATGCCCCCTCCCTACGCGATCTGAAGAGGAAGCTTTTCAAAACCCGGTCAAAATGCCAGGTTTTGAAAAGCCATCCAATTGCCCAGACATGTCCTCTAAAAAGAGGAGATGTCTAGTGTAACAAGCCCAGGGGTTTTGTTCCTATGAAAAGTTTAAACTTTAGATAGCCCCAGCGCAGAAGAGATGACCAGGTCAGTGCCCTGGAACAGGCAGGCGATGACTATTTCTGGAATAGCCAGTATGAGGCAGGAAATATTTTGCAGGAAAGCTTGTACTCTTGTATAGAACCTTGAAATCCTGGCAGAAGACTTTTACCTGAAATTCTTGCTGTTCCTTTAAGAAAGGAGCAGGGAAATTTGACCTTTAGAGAACTGATCCCTTTTCCCCTAGCCAGGCAGAGGGGGGCGTGGTTTTGGAGCTCTCTAAAGGGATGCTGGTGAGGGAGTCAAGGAAGGAGGAGCTGGGAGGTGCACAGCAGAAGTAGCAGGAGACGAAAAGAGGCAGAGGAGGACATTAGATTTTTCCCAGCCAGACTGTGAGAGGCTAGAGGACTGGAACTGAAGGAGTCTGGGACTGGTTTTCCTAAGTGTTGAACTAAGTTTTCTCTTTAATAAAATGCTGAATTATGTTTAGCTGCAGACCTAACTTATCTCATGTTCTAGCCTGCCTGCCTTGGGTGTTAGCTTGGACATTCTAACTTCTTATGGCTATCTCAGCATGAACGACATGTAACAGAAAGACTGCAGGGCCTAGATAAGTGACCTGCTAGTGTGAGCTGAGGACCAATGATTGTTAAGAAAAGTAACACGTGAAAAGTTTTTTCTAGAATTCAGTTGTATAGCCAGAAGAATGTATAAATATCTCTGCAACGTCCTGGTTTCGGCACTTCTGAAGCCAGCTTGAAGCTCGGGAATCGCATACGTATGCTAATAAACCATTTGTGCTTTCTTCAAGTCTCTAGGTTTTTTGGCTGCCCAAAGTGACCTTTCAGAACAGGTGAATAACATGGAAGTTATGGATTTGTAAGCAGCAGGGAATGAACCAGAACCTAGTGTGGAACTGAGGGAAAGCAACTGCTGTAAAAGTGAATGTGTTGAACTGTGCCATTAACTCTCTGAGGAGGACATTGTCATGAACTGTGTTTTGTTTTTGAGTATTTTTGACTGGAAGAAAATGGCTTGTGCTGGCAGGAGCTTATGAACTATAACACTTCTGAGCTACTGGGGGCTTTTCTTCTTTCCAAAAATAGACCAAAGAAAACGTTTGTTTTTTTTTGGCATTTTTGTTTTGCTTGTTGGCTGGGGTTTTGGCACTGAGTTACGTTTGAACGGAGGCAGCTAATTAGCAGCAGGGCAGTGCAACAGCTGTGCCTGGAAGCCGTTCTGAATGCTGGAACAGCTTGTGTTTAAGAACTATCTTTTTCATGTCTCCTAGTTTGTGGACTGTAAAGGAGGAAAAGCTGATATTGGTACCTTTTGCTTCACTTATAACCAGAGAGAGTTATTTAAGAACTCTTTGGGCAAAAAGCTGCCTGAAGGCATAGAACCTGCTCAGCCTGTATAAAGGGGCAAAATACCTTGCTAAAATTAAGCATTGCCACTAGCTACCTTAAGAACCTGTCTGAAAATATTGCTACACTATACCTTTCTGTATCCAGTGTCTTTACCTGGCATAGTGTTGGCCAAGAAGTTAAGATGGTTGGAAGTTTACCTAACTGCAACAGCTGAGGTGGCTATTGGCCAGTTGCTGGAGGAAAAGCTGTGTTTTTGTTTACTGCTGATATTTTTTGCTTTTGTTGTTTTTGAAAGAGTGGAACTGTTCTGTGTGAAAAAGGGTGCTTTGAACACAAAGCCTGGCTAGTTGCCAGGAATAATAAATATTTCTAAGAACTTGAACCTTGGTGAAAGTTTCCTTGTTTTACTGGAAAGGGAAATATTTACCCAAAATACTGGGGTTTGACCACAAAATAGCCATTGCCAGGCCTGAAGGGTACCCCAAGCTAAAAGGGACACACCGGGCCAGTATTTTGTTGCAACCCAGGTGGTCTGCTGCACTCATCAGAGACCCCGGGTTGTAACATAAGTGGTGTCAGAAGTGGGATCTGGTGCCCCCTTCAGGCCGCCTAGATAATTGACAGTGGCACAACATTTTTTTTGTGGTTTTGAATTTTGGGGATTTTGTTTGGATTATCACCTTGGATTTTGCAAGTATCGCTTTCCTGGATGCACAACAACACCAGAGTCATCTGGAGGACCAGTGTGGACCAGCACAGATGACACCACAGTGGTTCAACCGGAGGGAGTTTCCAGCAAGGAGAATCCGAATCTTGGCAGGATCGAGGAACCAAGAAGAAGGAATGAGGATGTTCCAGAAGAAGGGCGGTTTAACCCTGAAAGAGCAAGGCTGCAAAGACTAACCAGTGTCCTGGTCAGCATACTAGCATACTAGGAACAGGGGATGGGGAGAGTGGTAAAAGGGTTACCTTAGTTGGGGAAAAAAGATACTACACTTGGATCTTGTTTCTTTTATGATCTCTATTACAGGTCAAGAAGGAACCATCGGTTTTGGCAGTCGTAGCTGGGGATCATCAGCACCAAATGAAGAGCTGAAGAAAATGCTAGAGACTAGCCAAGGACTGTGGTAGGCTAGCTAAGATACCTCACAGCAGACTCAAATTGGGTTCATTATAGCTATGGAGGCACAGACTCAGATTATGGCACAATTACTTCAATCGAGGACTGAAGGTCCTGTTGCAGCATCAGTACTGGGCATGGCACTTACAGCACCCACGGTAGAACTTATTATATGTGTTAAATCTGTGTAAAATTACACCTGAGGACGCCCTAGACGATTTTCTTAATTCCTTTGAAAGGATCACCACAGCGGCTGGGTGGCCACCTGAACAATGGGCTGTCTGCCTTTTGCCTTGCTGGGGAGTCATTGGCGGAATTTCAGACCATTGCTCTTGATCAGGCAAACAATTACCATGCCATTAAGGCCCATATTTTGGATTTTTTTGGTTACAGGCAAGCTTTCTGAGGGACCCAGTTACAGGGTAAGGAAAGGCCCAAAGCTCTCATGCTGCGCCTCACTAAACTTGCTGAAAGGTGGTTGCAACCATTTCTCACTGACCCCCGAGCTATATTTTCAGAGACTGTGCGAGAACAGTTTTTGGAAACATTACCCCAAAAGCTAAAAGGGTGGATTCGTAGGAAGAATTGTCAGAACCTGTTTGACAGTAGCTGAGACATATCTAGATGCTCGAGAGCTACCTGAACCTATAAAACCTGTAGGTAGATCACAGACTTACACTCCTAGAGATACTGTCCCCACCCCAAGTAGTGAACTTAGAACATACACTACCAGCTCAAGAAAGCCCTCTACCTCTGCACCCATACAATGTTTTTGTTGTGGGAAGAAGGGACATCGTCAGAGGGAATACAAGGAAAGGAAACTTTATAATAACATGTGGTAGGAGGAAAGAGTCCAAGGGCAAATATCTTCAGAAAGTCTGGGTAGCCAATAGAGCGGTATCTGACCTGTTAGGAGCACAGAGCAGAGTGTCATGGACTCCAGCTTGTGGAAACAAGTAAGGAATACAAAAGTAGAGCATTGGGGGGTGGATGAAGTGGAGATTGGGTGTGTGCATGGGGAGGTTAGGAAGTACCCTTGCCCTCAGATTAACCTGAGGGCTGAGAATGGGGTGACTACATTAAAAATAGCAATAGCCCCAAAGTTTCCCTACCCCTTGATATTGGGACAGGATTGGTTAATAACCCGAGGGGAGAAAACCACAAGATATTTTTGTACAGGACAAGGAAGGGGTGAAAGGGCAGACTGAAAGCAGCCAAGTACTGGGCATATGGTCCAGGAGGAGTCAATGTCAACCCTGGGGCCCTGGGAAGGAGCGAGGTTGCTGAGCTAGAAATAGATACTGAGGGTGGCAACTCACAATTAGGTGGGTAGCTTTGTCAGATAAGGCCAAGGCACCTACTCAAGCCTATGGGCAAGCAGCGGGTTATGACCTTTATGCCGCTGGGGAACAAAAGATTCCTGCTGGGGAAAGGGCTATAGTGTACAGAGACATACAGGTTTCCCCTCCGCCGGGATCATATTTAAGAATTGCCTCCTGGTCAGGGCTAGCAAGTAAGGCTGTGGATGTGGCAGCCAGTGTCATTGACCCTGATTTCCGGGATAATGTGGGGATTCTTTTAGCCAGTAATGGGACTGAGCCATATCAGATTCAGACAGGAGACTGTGTAGCTCACATGCTGTGTGAGCGGATCTGGCCTGCAAAATTGGAACAGTGGGAACAACTCCTGGGTACAGGGAGGGGAGTAAGAGGTTTTGGCTCCTCTGATGCCCCAGATTCCAATAATTAGCAAAGACAGGGAGTGTCATTTACAGTATCCCATCAAACTGGTAGGGCTAGACAGGAGAATCATCAAGAGCAGATCCTAGAAACATTGACCCCAGTTGTTAGGCCTTGCTCCAGGGTTCAACCCTATGTAGCGCAGGGAGCAGTTTTGAGGAAAGAGTTGGAAAGTTTAAGGGAGGAAATAAAGACCCTTAAAGTAGATAAGGAAACCCTTAGTGGAAAGGAAAAGCAAGAAATTTTGAACCAACATTGGCAAAATACTGAAGCTTTTGGTAAGGCTTTAGCAGAAGTATCTGGTCAACTCACTCAGATTTGTAAACAAATAGAGGGGAACCAGCAACAGCAAACCATCATACTTCATCTTACAAAGCAGATGACGCTTTAACAATTTTTCTAATTTAGACAAATCTTTTTTGTTGCTTGATGTATTCTGGCAGCCTGTTCCATTCAGCAGGTCCCGCACTAGGTCTCATAGTCTGTAAATGCAATTTCTTATGAGTTGGAATAACCAAATTACAATGTGCAGCAGAGCGCAATGGTCGAGAGGGCACATAGGGCGTCACACAATCCAGATATTTTGGTGACAAATGATGTACACTTAATTAAACCAACCACAGAATCCATGTCGATATATTAATCCCACCCAAACCACTCCCTCTTACTCCTCTGCCCTGTCTCCTGGCAACGTATACAGGGCAAGCACCATCATGTGTAAGTAGTCCTCTTTGTAAAATGGCTTTTATACATGAAATGCAAATCTTCATGTGTAAAAGCTGCTATTTACACATAGGGTGATTTAAAATAAAGGATTAAATAATGTAACAATGAGCTTTTGTTTAATATTATGTCCCCGGTTTTGTTTTAAAGTTTAATGCTATTCTATTTAATTTAGTTCCAGGGGCTAAAAAATGCTTTACCTCAGACATTCTTCTCTTCTTGTGAACCTAGAGCCACTAACACCATCTTTCTGAACACACGTAAAGTAACCAAGGGCTTCCAGCTACCTGCAGGGATCTAAGTCTTCATTCCATCCACATTAAATGAAGGCAAAGAATAGGGCTTCCTTCTCTAAATCTATCTGAACAGACTGTGCTGAGTACAATCCAGATATCTGTAAGCTTTTTAATCGTGTCGCACTTCTCACTCACAGCTGTGACCTAAGTTAATGAATATTTTAACTTGCTATGCTGTAATTTGTGACTGTGTTAAAAGCAAATCCGTGTTTGTCCTCGCCAAAGGCTTTTAGGGAGACAGTAACGTAGTGGATTTATCTCAAAATATCTTAACTAATCTCCAAGTGATCTATCTCACTATTTTAATTTTCTTATTCTTGCTATGCATACTATGACTACACAAAACACGTTTGGAGGTCGGGGAGGAAGAAGAGGAATTATCGCAAACCTTTTTCTATCCGTAAAATCAGTTTTGCCTATGGAAAAGGGCTAGTATAAAAATTTCTTCTGCTTCCTTTCATTCTGATGCTCCTTGACTTTTCAATGCTTCTCTAAAGCTGCGAGTTGTCCTGGAAGACTGCTGTAGGGCGGATGTGGTCTCCTTCCGCAGAAGCCCATTCAAAAGGGGCCCTAAGAGGTATAGGGCTCCTTTTATAAAGGCGCACTAGCGGTTTAACGCACGTAATACCGCATGCTAAACTGCCGGCCACGCTAGCCGCCACCGCCTCCTCTCGAGCAGGCAGTAGTTTTTAGGCCAGCGCGTGATGAAAAGTCATGCGCGGCTTAATAAAAGGAGCCCATAGTTATCAATATGGACTACTGTTGAGATGTGCTATTTTTGCACAGGTATCATTTTATCACCATATTATTTCTCACCATATCATGTTTGCCATGTTATGTTTTACCGTGCTTTGTTAACTAGGTTTTTGCCATCCCTGTCAGACAATGTTTGCCATGCTCTCTCCTACCATACTATGTTAGAGTGTGGTGCAGCTGCATCCTCGGCACCCTGGGGTTGTGGGTTCTGACACGCGCTGCTCCTTGTGACCCTGGGCATGTCATTTGGTCCCAAAAATATATACAGTGCTCTCCCGGTCATTCGCGGTCGGCGATTCGCGGTCCCAGTCATTGGCGGTATCAGGGCCGCCATCAGAAATTTCTGGGCCCCTTACTGAGCAATCCTATTGGGCCCCCCACGCACCCCTTCCCCCCCCCTGACGCCCCCCCCTTCTTCCATGGGCCGAATACACACATACTTTTCTGCAAATGCTCCACCTAAGCCAGTCCCGTAAAATCTTCTCACGTCCATTGGGTGATTTGGCATAGAGGAGATATTCATAAAAAGAACGTCCGTCAACATCTTTACTCATAGACTGTGCCATTTGCTTTAAATCATCTTCCATCATTAATCCAAATTGCACAATTCTTTCTCTGTCTTTGTCCTGAATGGCATCTGGCCACATTGCTGGATCCTTCCAGTCAACAAATTTATGAGCAGGCGCGGAGAACGCATTTTTAAACAAATGTAGTTTATCCTTGTACTCCTTATGTAATTTTAATCATCTATGGATATGTTTATATGTTTATTGTTCAAATGGTTTTATTTATTTCCCCAAATTTATTTTTGTTATACGCATTTAATATTTGATATTGCGTTTAAATCAAAATCTCAATAAACTTGAAACGAGTGTCCGTGAGATTGTGGGAGGGTTTAATACTCAAAACTTAGAAGAATAACAATTTACTTAAAGTTTTTGCTACGCCAGCTTTCTGGTATCTTTACATACAGTGGCGTACATAGCATATGTAACACCCGGGGCCCATCATTTTATGGCACACACCCCCATCTGTAAGAAAAACATGATTTTTAGTAACAAACCACATGTCACACATGAGTACCTAGGAAAAGGCAGCATCTTACATATTGCAGTGAGCAGTACATCAATACACCCATTGTAAAACTAAACAAGCCAGACCAATCAATCCTACACCGTCAATCCTAACAGAAAACCATGTCTTTCGAACACACAGAACACAGAAAACACCTTTGCCTAGTTTGGAATATATCATCACAAACTAACCCCTCACTCTTTTACAAAACTGTAGTGTGGATTTTAGCCACAGTGGTAACAGCCCTGACGCTCATAGAATTCTGAGCATCAGAGCTGCTACCACCACGGCTGGCGCTAAAAAACGCTCCACAGTTTTGTAAAAGGGGGGGATAAAATAGAAATACACAGTTTCAACGCTCTAGCTCAGAGGTACCCAAACTTTTTTGAGCTTGTGAGCTACTTTAAAATGACCAAGTCAAAATGATCTACTAACAATAAAATTAAAAAACACAAAGCACACTATACGCTGAGAAAATGTTAATTATCATTCCTATTCTGGTTTTTTTTCAAAGAGGTCAAGGCAGATGACTCTATGCATTGTCACCTCAGTAACAACCATACAAAAATAGACAAATATACCCTCCATCCTTTTTATTAAACCACAATAGCAGTTTTTAGCGCAGAGAGCTGCGCTGAATGCCCAGCGCTGCTCTTGACGCTCATAGGCTCCCTGCGCTAAAAAACACTATTGCGGTTTAGTAAAAGGGGACCATATTGTAAAATATAGACAGCAGATATAAATTCAGAACTGTGCATAGTAAGTGAAGGGAAGTTTTCATCTCTGGGAATTTACCCAGTTAACTATTAAGTTATTTGGGCAAATCCCTTTGAAAACTGTGGTAATACTGCCTCCACTTTGCTAAATTTAAAATAAAATAATTTTTCCTACCTTGTCTGGTGATTTCATGAGTCTCTGGTTGCACTTTCTTCTTCTGACTGTGCATCCAATCTTTCTTTCAGCCTGTATGCTTTCTCTCCTCCACACCTCATTCCCTCCCCCAACTTTTTCTTCCTCTCTCCCTGACCTTTCTTTCTTTTTTTCTGTTTCTCTTCTTTCCTTCTGTTTCCCTGCCTGCCCCCTTTCTTTCTTTCTCCTTGCCGTTCCCCAAGCCACTGCCACTGCCGCTGCCATCGGGGAACAGGACCCACCAATGGATAACAGGCCCCAAAGCCGAAGCCGACGCCGACGCATGCTCTCCCTGCTTCGGGCCGATCAGTCTTCCTCTCCCCGACGTCAATTCTGCCGTTGGAGATGAAGTTCCGCCCAGCCAGACAGCGATTGGCTGGCCCAAACTTCCTCTCCGACTGCAGAATTGACGTCGGGGAGAGGAAAACTGATCAGCCCGATAGATTAGATCGCCAAGACAAAGTGAGTCCTGGGTGATCGACTCACTTTGCCTTGGCGAGCTACTGGCGCCCCTGCCTTAGAACACTGCCTAGGACCCTTGGGGAGCCCGGGCCCCCTGTCAGCTCCGGGCCCCTGAATGCAGGACTGGAAGTACTGCCCTGATGGCGGCCCTGGGCGGTATTTTCCGACCTCGAATGACCAGGCAGGAGAGGGCAGCTGGAGAGGCAGGAGAGAGCAGCCGGAGCACTGGCGAGTGAAGTAAATCACTCGCGGTATGCTCCGACCGCCTCTTCCTGCACTAAAGTTGGGCCTCACCAATCAGGAACTTCTAATCTAATCTTTGGTTTATATACCGGATCATCTCCCAGTGGAGCTCGACTCGATTCATATATAATTAAGACTAGAGTACATAGCAGAAAACATAGGAGAAGGAAGAACTAATTAAAAACTAAAGTACATAAGAAAAGCATAAGAAAAATAACTATAATATTATAATTTCGTTGAGGCTGTAGTTAAACCATTTAAAAATTGCGAGAACAACAAAGTTTTCAGGAATTTACAAAATAATTGCAGCTGGCCTAAAAGCCTAATGGAATCGGGAAGTTCATTACAGATCTCTACAAACTTGAAAACAAAAGATCGACTGAGCTTCCCAGCAAATTTAATTCCCTTAAAAGAAGAGAAGGCTAACTTATATCTCTGTGTGTTTCTCAAATGGCAAAGCCGTGAGGGTATTCCAACATAAGGGGACAAAAGGATCAATATTCCATAGAGAAGCTTGAAGATTATGCATGCGCATTTAAAACTGGATCCTAAAGCGAACTGGGAGCCAGTGAATCTTTATCAACAAAGAGTAAACATGATCATACTTTCTTTTTCCAAAAATGAGCTTAGCTGCAGTATTCTGTATTAACTGAAGTCGTTTTAGACTGCTCTGCTTAATGCCCAGATAAACTGAGTTACAATAATCTAGCTGAGAAAGCACAGTGGATGTACCAATACTGAGAAATGTTCTTGATGGAATAGTGATCTGATCTTCCTCAACATGCACAGACTAAAAAAACACTTCCTGAACTGGTGCATTAATCTCCCTTTCCGGCCCTATTCAAATACAGTTTTCTATCCTGCCTTTCTGAGGCTATTTTCCATCAAGCTGTTTTTCCTGCTTGCACCCTTGTTGATTTTAACCAGTTTCTTATTACATCAAATTCACAAAGTCTTGTTTCTTCTGTGTGTCTCGTTATATTGTCCTTGGTAGCGGCGTTTGAAGTCCAGTAAATCTTGGTAGAAGTGCTCACCTTGCTCCTCTGAGTATGCTCCTATGTTCTTCATGAATGTCTCAAGAAGAGCATAAAGGCCATGGACTTGGAGAGACAACCTACAGGCCTTTTTACTGGAATTCCTCATCAGATTCTCAACTAATTCCACATAGTTTTGGCCTTGTGATTGCCTAGGAAGCCCCAAACCACTTTCTCTTTCCTAGTTAGTTTCTTGGGAAATTTGTTGCACTCCAGGATCTTCTTCATCAGTTGTCCAATGAAAACAACAGATTTGCCCTTTGCCTCAGTCAGGTTAGGGAAAATGTCTTGAAGGTAATTCAAGGCTGCTGGCTCCTTATCTTGAGCTCTGACAAATTGTTTCATTAGGCCCAATTTGATGCACAGTGGTGGCGAGAAAAAAGTTTGTTAGACACGTTATGCCACTTTTTGGATGGTTTTCTCTTTTGAAAATGAGCCTCAAAGTGATTTAACCAGCCAGACATGGCTTCTGGCTGGTTAAATAATCTGTTCAGGGCTAACTGCTAATTTTCATTAGATTGAAGTTAGCAAAGGAGGAGGATGTGGGGTTTGCATAACTTGACCATTTATTTTTTTCATCAAAAGAGGACATCTATTAATTGTCAGTCCCGCCCCCAATCCTGCCCTAGCCCCGTCCCCAATTTTTTCCATTCATTTTTCATGTACATCTGGAATATTGCGTTCAATATTGGTCGCCGTACCTCAAGAAGGACATAGCGGTACTCGAGAGAGTCCAAAGGAGAGCAACGAAACTGGTAAGAGGGCTGGAACACTGCCCATATGCCGAGAGGTTGGATAGGCTGGGGTTCTTCTCTCTGGAAAAAAGGAGGCTCAGGGGTGATATGATAGAGACCTTCAAGATCATGAGGGGCATAGAGAGGGTGGATAGGGACAGATTCTTCAGGCTGAAGGGGACAACAGGTACGAGGGGGCATTCGGAGAAACTGAAGGGAGATAGGTTCAAAACGAATGCAAGGAAGTTTTTTTTCACCCAAATGGTCGTGGACACTTGGAATGCGCTACCGGAGGACGTGATTGGGCAGAGTACGGTACAAGGATTCAAACTGAGACTGGACGGATTCCTGAGGGATAAAGGGATCGTGGGATACTTAGAAAGCTAACCAGAAAATAAGTATAGAAACCCGACCAGGTCGTGCATGTGCAAGACCGGAGGGCTAGGACTTTGATGGGAAGATAGGACTAAATAGGAAACCAAGGTGGCATGGGGGCCCCTTCTGGTGATTTGGATAGGTCGTGACCTGTTTGGGCCGCCGCGGGAGCGGACTGCTGGGCAGGATGGACCTATGGTCTGACCCGGCGGAGGCACTGCTTATGTTCTTATGTTCTTATGTTCTTACACATAATATCTTCATATTAATTCATAATAGTAACCTTAAAATTAAAAAAAACTACAAAGCACACTATACGCAGAGAAAATGTTAATTATCATTTATATTTGGGGGGTTTTCAAAGATGTCAAGGCAAATGACTTTAAAATATGCAATGTCACCTCAGTAACTATAGAAAAATAGACAAATATAGTGCAAAATATAGACAGCAGATATCAGTTCTCAAAACTGACACGTTTTGATCACTAAATTGAAAATAAAATCATTTTTCCTACCTTTGCTGTCTGGTGATTTCATGAGTCTCTGGTTGTGTTTCCTTCTGACTGTGTATCCTTTCTTTCATTTCTTTCTTTTTGAACTTAGGCCCAACAATTGTCCCTTTCTATTCCCTCCCTCCTTCCATCCTATGTCCTTAGTGCCCCCAGTGCCTCCTTCCCATGTCCATAGTGCCCCCAGTGCCTCTGTCCTGTGTCCCTGGTACCCCCAGTGCCTCCTTCCCGTGTTCCTAGTGCCCCCAGTGCCTCCTTCCCATGTCCCTAGTGGCCCCAGTGCCTCCTTCCCGTGTCCATAGTGCCACCAATGCCTCCTTCCCATGTGCATAGTGCCCCCAGTGCCTCTGTTCTGTGTCCTTAGTGCCCCCAGTGCCTCCTTCCTGTGTCCCTAATGCCCCCAGTGCCTCCTTCCCATGTCCCTAGTGCCCCCAGTGCCTCTGTCCTGTCCCTAGTGCCACCAATGCCTCATTCCCATGTCCATAGTGCCCCCAGTGTCTCCTTCCCATGTCTTCCCTTGCCTTTGTCCCTCCCCCAAAGCCAGCCTGCTTGCTTACCTCTTTCTGTCCCTCCAGTGCCTGATTCAACCCCCCCCCGCGGATTCAACCCCCCCGCGATTCAACCCCCCGTGGATTCAACCCCCGCGGTTTCAAACCCCCCGCCCACCCGTCCCTCCTGTACCGCCGCTGCCTGCCAGTCTACCACCCTGTCGCGCCGATTCAAACCTGGGCCGCCACCACTGCGATTGGCTGGCCTGGAACGTCCTCTCCAACGTCAAAATTGACGTCGGGAAGAAGGCAAAAAGCAGCAGCAGCGGCCCAGGGTTTGAATCGGCGCGGCAGGGAGTGAAAATGATCATCCGTCCTGGTGTCCCCACGCACAGCTTCAGGACGCTGTCCCTGAAAATGGGACATTTCGGTGTCCCGAAGCAGTGGGTCGGGACAATGGGACGGTCGGTCCAAAAACGGGACTATCCTGTTGAAAACAGGACATATGGTCACCTTAGGTTTGCATAACGTGACCATATGTCCCGTTTTGAATGGGATCATCCCGTTTTTAGGTAGCCTGTCCCACTGTCCCCAAGCCCAGCTTCGAGATGCCAAAACGTCCCATTTTCAGGGGTCACTGAAGAAACAAGTACCATAGCAAATACAGCCCCCGGTACCTTTTTTTAATCCTGCCAGATGCCTCGTGTCCTGATGTCTTCCGGCAGTGGCAGAGCTGTGCGCCTATCTGGTCCCACGCCGCTCACTGAATGGCTGCCGTCAGTTCTTTTGAGTCCTGCGAGAACTGACGGCAGCTGTTCAGTGAGCAACATGGGACCAGGCAGGCGCGCAAAAAGCTCGCGCCTGCCTTGTGCACTGCTTTGTCGCTGCCAGAAGACATCAGGACAGGGGGCCTCCACCTGGATTTAAAAAAGGTACTGGGGATATGGGAGGGCGGGATCCAGGGTCTTGGGGGGGGGGGGGGGTCCTGCCCCATTTTGAGGGAAAAAAATAAATGGTCACGTTAGGTTTGCACCATCCATATGTTCCAAGGCAAGTAATAGCCATGGTTGAAGCTAAGAGAGATGCATTCGTGAGAGATGAGATATTATGAATACTCATACCTGATCCTGCTATGGACAGATAAGATGAGGTGGTAATAAGAACCATGGACCACCAATTTAAAGAATGGCAGAAGGGAAGATTTGAATTGATCTCTATGGAGGACTATATAAGCTGTACTACTTAATTTTCTGCTTCTAGAATTGGTGGAGTTTCAGTTAGTAAAACCAGGTCCAGCCTGGTACTTAATTTGAAGAGACTGAAAATGCAAATCTTTGTTCCAGAGACTACTTAAAAAAAACTGTTTTGGTGTTGTATTGTGTGTTCTGTACTAGAGAATGACACAGAGACTAATTTTTCCTGTTTCTCGTGGGAACTCGTTTTCCTATCCTGTCCCAGCGAGTTCTATTCCTGCACACTCTGTCCTCATCTGTACAAGCCTCAAACACTTTAAAATCATAAATGTTCATTTTCACCGGTGAAGAGGTGTTGAGACCAGGGATTATTCTGCATACCTGCAGCTACGCCATTACGTGCATTCTTTGAATGTAGCGGGACTTCAAGTGGGCTTAGGTGCTAAGCTCAGTGGCGTACCAAGGGGGGGGGGAGGTCCACCCCGGGTGCAGGCTTAGGGGGGGTGCAAAGCCAGCCAGGTCCGGAAAATTAAGCGATCAATTTGAAACAGCTCCCTTTCTCCCTCCCTGCCCCTTACCTCGTGGCCGCGAGTCTAAATTACCTTCTTACAGCAACTGGAGTTGCGTGTGGCTGCCGTAAAGGTCATCTCTGATGCAACCGGAAGTTGCATCAGAGACGACCTTTACGGCAGCCATATGAAGGCAGTTTAGACATCGCCAGCCACAAGGCAGGGACGTTTGTCGGACCGGGCCTGTTGTCCGGGGGGGAGAGAGGGGGGGAAGAAAGCGCCACAAAGGTAAGGAGCAGGGAGGGAGAAAGGGAGGAAAGGTGGGGTGGAGAGGAAAAGACGCTGAAGGGAAATGGATAAAACAGAGGGGGGTGAAGGATGCTGAAAGCACATGCGGAAGACAGAGGGGGGGAGAAGAACGCTGAAAGGTCATGGGAAAGACAGAGGGGGGAGAAGACGCTGGCAGGGAAGAAGACAGAGATGCCAGACTATGGGGGGAGCAGAGGGAAGAAGATGGGTGCCAGACCAATTTGGAAGGGGGGAGAAAGGAAGAGGCACAGTAACAGAGCAAATGGAAGACGCAGAGAGAAGAGAGACAGTGGATGGAAGGAATTGAATGAGAAGATGAGGAAAGCAGAAACCAGAGAAGACAAAGGTAGAACAAAAATTTTCTATTTATTTATTGCTTTAGGAGACATGTGTCACTGTTTCTTTGGTGTTGCATTGTATGCAGAGTCCAGCTTCTTGCTGGTTCAATTTAACCTTTGTCTATGTATTTCTATTTTATCCCCCCTTTTACAAAACTGTGGAGCGTTTTCTAGCGCCAGCCGTGGTGGTAGCAGCCTTGATGCTCAGAATTCTATGAGCGTCAGAGCTGTTACACCATGGCTAAAATCCACACTACAGTTTTGTAAAAGGGGGAGGGGTTAGTTTGTGATGACATATTCCATATTAGGCGAAGGTGTTTTCTGTGTTCTGGGTATTCGAAAGACATGGTTTTCTGTTAGGATTGATGGTGTAGGATTGATCTGTACTAGTCTGGCTTATTTAGTTTTACAATGGGTGTATTGATGTTGTACTGCTCACTGCATATGTAAGATGCTGCCTTATCCTAGGTACTCATGTGTGACGTGTGGATTGTTACTACAAATCATGTTTTTCGTACAGATGGGGGGGGGGGGGTGCCCAAAAATTATGGGCCCTGGGTGTCACATATGCTAGGTACGCCACTGGCTAAGCTTAAGGTTTTCTTTGATCGATTTGAGGAGGAGGACCTATCCATTATTCTACTTCATGGGGCCTTGTATCTCCTTATTCCTAATAAATCATAGGACTCTTAGTGTGCTCGCTCTGCACCACAGCTGGGTATTTCTCTTGAGGATTTAGATATGGGATGTCTCATTAATCGTATCCCATGTCTGTCGATTTCAGCTGAGCTTTGTGAATGTCAATTTTGTGTACTGCATCGGGGATACTTTACAGTTGTTTAGACCGAGGTTTGACAGAATCTTCTCAATGTGAATGCTGTCTCCGTGGAGATAAGTCCTTCTTTCATGCATTTTGGAGCTGCCCAGGGGTCAGAGCCTTTTGGAGGCAAGTGATACGCTATTTGGAACACCTCATAGGGAGGTCTCTTCCCTAGGGTTACCAGACGTCTGGATTTCCCTGGACATGTCCTCTTTTTGAGGCACTTTGTCCGGGTTTTGAAAAGCTTCCCAAAATAATCGTAACGGGAAAGGGGCATCGTGCGCATGATCTCATTGCATCAGATCCTCGCATGAGCAGATGCCTTCTGGGACATGGCTGGTGGAGGGGTGGGTGGAACAGGATGGGACAGAGGCAGAACTAGGCGGTCCTGGGGGCATAGCCATGGGTCCAGATTTTCCTGAAGGAAAATCTGGTAACCCTAACCATGGTGCTCTAAGCATAAAAGAGGACCCAATACATTTGTAATTACTGTAGTTGGATTTATGAATTTTAACTGTTCTTTTTAGTAAGACTGATCAGAATTAGATGGCAATTGGATATTATGCACGATCGGTTACTTGTACGAGTATGAACTTTGCTTTTACTTTTTGGCGTTCCTTTCATTGTTTTTATATATTTATTGTAAGCCACCATGACCTTCTGCATTGGCGGGGTATCAAATGAATAATAAACATAAACATATTAGCACCTAAAGTAGGTCCCCTTACAGGATACACACATAGGGTAAACAGAATATAAGGGTAAGATTTTTCCAAATAGGAAATACAGGGCAATAGCTGTGACTATTGAAGGAGGATCTCAACTAGGAAATAACAGAGGAAAACATGAAGGGTTTATTGCCTATATACAGTAGTTGGTTTTATAAATGTTTATGCTCCTTTTTAGAAGCTTTCAGCTCCATTAAGCTCCAAACTCATTTGAATAGTTACCTAATGTTCTAGTTAATATTATTATGTACCAAAGGAAATCTCTGACTAGCTGTGTGACCATCTTTTCACATGCATGGAAGAACAAACTAAGCAAATTTTTAGAGAAAGTAATTTGTTTTTGCAGTTCTACTCAGAGAAGCAAGCATACATCCCCAATATGATAGGAAATTGCTGTGTGACCAGCCCTCACACCTGGTTGTCATCCGTGAGTATTCCAACTCAAGCAGTTTTCTAATAATCTATTTTTTTCCTTGGGTAACTGCAGCACCCTAAGATGTGTCTAGCATTCAGCTGTCACATAAATAACACAACTACATTTACCGTATATCTTTGCTTTTTCCCAAAAACAGTGAGCCTTTAAATAAGAGAGCCTTTAAATAAGAGTATGTGTAAAGTGTCCAATGGTTTCCTAGGAGACCCCTGTAGGACTATGCCTGTCCTACCATGTTTAGGCTTTTGGGCCTTGTGATGCCAAGAACCACTGTCATTACTGCTTGGGCATCTTGGAATATTACATGCTGCTTATCTGTCATCCATGCCATCTTAACGAGAGGGGCCCCTTGCTTCCAGAGGAATGTGAGATAAAAAGTCTTCAATTTGGAAATGTAACAACCAGTTTCTGACATCCTTATCTCTCTAGGGCGATTTATGTTGACATCGTACATTGGCCAGAAACTTTTGGACATTTGGTATGTGACCAGAAAATGCCCTGGTAACTGAGATACCGGTGGAGAGACCTCGGTGGTGGGAAGGAGAAGACAAGAAGAACAAAGGACTTGGTCAGTTTCAGGACAGAATTCATGAGGAGTGGTGGAGGTAACTTCAAGTTGTGTGCTGGAGTGAAGATAGGAGTAAAGTGAAGAGACTAAGGAAGTCAGGAGAAGAGTCTCTATTTAGGCTTATGTGTCTTCCTGAGCTCTCCTTGTGCCTTCCTGCTATAGAGAGAAATGAAGAGTGAGACTGTACCCAGCCATAGTGTAACTTCACTTCTGGTAATCAAATGACTGACAGCTATTGGCTGGTTTTCATCATTCCCAGAACTGATTCCTGTGGTGTGTCATAATCAGTCTGAAAACCACAGAACAGAAAAGGTTCTGGCTCCCTGCACGTTATGGAAGCCTCTCCTTGTAAACAGTGATCATGCATGTCCTTCTTCCATCATTCAGAGGTTAGACAGATAGATGGCAGTTTTCTTGCCTTGGGCATGTTTACGAGACTTGGTGATAGTTCTAAATCCTAGCTGTGTTTTCCTTTATCTTAATAACCTAGTTTTTGATGCATAGTCTATATCACAGAATTACTATCTGTGCACATGTTCAGAGTTATTGTGTCCATCTATGAATGTTTACTCATGCCTGTATGTATATAAGTTCTGCATTACCCTATATCCATGCACGATTAGTATTTGTTAGGCCAATAGCATAAATAAAGACAATTGCTTTTCCATGGCAATGTGGTCATTGCTTAGAAGCGGGTAACCAAGCAAAAGCTGTTCTTAGGGCAACTAAAGAATACAGTGCTAACCCCTAGACATACGAGATTTTTATAATTACCAAAATTATAGCACTGATTATCTTACACCCCCCTAGGGAAATTCATGATATCTATACCCGAGATCCATGGTATAAGGAGAATCAATGAAGTTTAAGGAGAAACCAAATGATTCCTGCCTTTGCTGCCTTGCAGCATGGAGATTTCTGCTCCAAATTTAATAAATAATATCATCAATTATTGGTGATGTAAAGTGTAACCCCTCCTTTTATCCAGCAACTAGAAAGAGGCACCCAAAGAGTTTGTTTATTTTGGGGCCATGGGCTAGGACTAACTTCAAACTGGCAGGCTGCAGCTGGCATGCACCAGACAGTTCACTCTCGCCTCCAATAATGGTAGATCACATTGAAAATCTCAAAGCCAAAATTCAACTGTACTCTTTCTGTTAGAGAAAGGGCTCTCGCATGAACATTAATGAAGTTGATGTAACAGTTCAGCGATTCAAGGTCTGTTCGAAAAGTTCCAGGACAGATTGACTTGTGCATCATCTCACTCCCATGAACATAAAAATTAATATGTGGGTTATTCATATACAGAACAAAGTACAGGAAACGGAAACCCCACGTAAAATCCAAGAAAGAGAGAACAAGCGGGGAGTGGGATAGAACACGTCAACCTTGGGACAAGCAATCTTTTATTTCTATAAATTCAACAGAAACACATGAATAAAAACAAATATATAAAAGTCCTGTGGATGTGATGTCCTTATATTGAAAGGATCCAGCCAATGACCCGACACAGTCCGTGTTTCGACCCTTAG
Source organism: Geotrypetes seraphini (assembly GCF_902459505.1). Taxonomy (NCBI): domain Eukaryota; kingdom Metazoa; phylum Chordata; class Amphibia; order Gymnophiona; family Dermophiidae; genus Geotrypetes; species Geotrypetes seraphini. The sequence goes on along the minus strand of NC_047086.1, from coordinate 343,752,854 downwards.
GTGGAGGCCCACCTCAGGGCTGTGTCTATTGGTCTGAAAAGAATGCACTTGACATGAATAAAAATGATAAAGACTACATAATTAAAATCAAAATAAATTAAGAGTATATGAATGATATCATTAAAAAGGTTGACGTGTTCTATCCCACTCTCCACTTGTTCTCTCTTTATTCGGTGACGGGCCTAAAGTGCGCCAGCCAATCGCACGCGGACCAAAGCACTCAGACAAATGCGTGCAGGACATCAGTACACCGGATTAAAAGTTAAATTTAAAGTGCTCCGAAGGGGTGGGGGGACCCCCCCTTTACTTAGAAGTGTTGGCGCTGCTGTTGGGGGGGAGTGGGGGGAAACCTCCCCCCTCACTTAGAGAGGAAACTGTAATTTTTCCCTAAAACAGGGAAAAATTACACTTTCCTTTGTAATGTGGGGGTTCCCCCCTGAACCCCCCAATGGCAGCACCAACACTTCTAAGTAAACTGGGGGGGGGGAGTTCCCCCCCACACATCCCTTTGGAGCACTTTAAATTTAACTTTTAATCTGGCGCGCTGATGTCCTGCGCGCATTTGTCTGAGCTCCTTTGTCCGCATGCGATTGTCCCGCGCTCTTTCATCTATGCACCCTTTATTCATATATAGCACATCTGAAACTCCCTAATTGCAGCACCAAGAACGAGAGTATTCTCTTGTGAAGAAGCTATTTGGAACTGATTTTCATATATACAAAACTTGCACAGCTAAAAGAACAGGATGATCATTAGTGATGGTATTTCCACCATTAAATAACAATGGGAAATCACACATTGACTTTAACAAAAACTTTTAACTACGTGTAAGACTGATGTTAACCTTAAGGCTATTTTTAATGGAGTTGCAGAAAATCTCACTTGCTTCCGCTTGCCCTAACATAGGTGCTTTTGTTGATAGGGCTCTATCAATCATGGTGTGTGCATCCATTAGGTCAACGGCTGAGCCCCCCCTGAGGATATCCAATTTCACCCTGGAAATTTCAAAACACCCAGTTCAATACAAATTGAGCACCTGGGTATCATGAATATCATTGGTCCTTTTTATCAACCCTATGGTTTTGCCACTAATTTTATTTGAAACCCCTCCCTCCCCCCCCCCAAAGAAAAGTCCAGCCCTGGTCTGAGCCCCTAAATTCACACCCACAGTTCTGTTCTCCCTACCCCCCCCCACACACACACACTTGAAGGTTTGCATATATAAATAAAACCAGAGCAGACACCCATAAATCATCATAAGAATAGCCTTACTGGATCAGACCAATGGTCCATCAAGCCCAGTAGCCTGTTCTCACAGTGGCCAATCCAGGTCCCTAGTACCTGGCCAAAACCTAAGGAGTAGCAACATTCCAGAATCCCAAAGAGTAACAAAAGATTCTAGAATCCCAAAGAGTATCCAGATTCCATACAGAATCTCAAAGAATAGCAAGATTCCGGAATCCCCAGAGAAGCAACATTCCATGCTACCAATGCATGGCAAGCAGTGGCTTTCTCAATAACAGACTATGGACTTTTCCTCCAGGAAATTGTCCAAACCTTTCTTAAAACCAGCTACACTATCTGCTCTTACCACAAACTCAGGCAACGTGTTCCAGAGCTTAACTATTCTCTGAGTAAAAATTTTTTTACTCCTATTGGTTTTCAAAGTATTTCCCTGTAACTTCATCGAGTGCAAGCAATTTTAGAAGATGCTTTACTTTTATGCTTGCATGTTATTGGGTGTAGAGTGTGGAGACTTTAAAATTATATTTGTATTTCTTATTGTACAATGGAATTAAAAGTACATATGCTTAAAAACCTTTCCTGTTGGCATGTAGAGCTGCTCTGAGGCAAGCATAATTAATTGGACCTGGTGCTTACCTCTCTGGTGTTCAAAATCACCTTAAAATGCAGAAATTAAAATAAAATTGATTTTCAGAAGTCAGCTTCTTAATTGGTTCCCCTCCTAACATTTTGCAAAATCTAATTCTTACGCATGTAAGCAATAAAATCTATTTCTTATCTATATAAATGCCACACCTTCACATACAAATCATTCAGCATGCCTTTTGTAAAATACATGTTAGATTAACATCCCAACCTGGATATCTTTTTTCCAACCTAAACTCATGTATACAAACTTCATTCAGTACAGTAATTTGTTTAATTTAAAAAAAAAATCTCCATGTTCCATTTTTTTTCTTTTTGATATACAGATTGTCCAGGCAGGCTGAGAGGAGGTGGATTCATGGAGGACGAATGCCAAGGGATTGTAGCACTGATGGATGTATCCTTTGGCTAAAAATAATTGCTATTTTCTTTTTCATATCTTCTTTTGCTTTGAGCATGGAGAATACAATCATTCATCTTGGCGAGACTGAGCGTGATCCATTTGTTTTGGTTGGTATACCACAAAATTTATTCAAAAGCCTTCCTAACCCCTGAGCACCACAGGTTACAGCACAGTAGAATTAAGTTGTTGGTTTTAGCAATGAGCAGACCAGGACTGGACAGAGATTTTGGCAGTTGGAACCCAAGCACAGTACCGGGTAAAGGTTTGGATTCTTGCCCAGAAATAGCTAAGAAGAAAAATTAAAAAAAATAAAATAAAATAAAAAAATTTAAATTGAATCAGGTTGGGCAGACTGGATGGACCATTCGGGTCTTTATCTGCCGTCATCTACTATGTTACTATGTTACGTCAAATACCAATTCATTTATGGTTATTTGGAGGCAGGAACAGCTTAGATATGGACAGCAGGAATTTGTTGATGAAACTACATAATTGCACAGACAATATGTTGATGATAAGTTAATAAGGAAAAGCTTTGCACTTTGTCTGGCAAGGAGCCTTTGATGAAGTAGTTTCATGATTCGGATTTTTACGTAGCAAAACCAAAAAGGAAACTGCAGAGTCGATGTACAGGATGTAGGATCTTTATTGAAGTTAACAAAGGGCTCCTTTGACGAAGCCGCGTTAGCGGCTTTATCGCATGCAACTTTTTAGCGCGCGCTAACCCCTGCCCTAGCCGAAAAACTACCGCCTGCTCAAGAGGAGGTGGTAGCGGCTTCGTGAAAGGAGCCCAAAGTGTTGTGTTCCAAAGAATGGCTCTTATAAAACAAGTAATTTCAAAATTCTCTTCAACACCACTCATTCAATAATAAGATCATATCTTTCCAGTGCCTCTTCCTTACCCTGCAGATCCTGGAATCGTGTGGCTTTCATGTGATCTTTAACATATAATGCCACTCCCCCTCCTTTTTCTTTCTACCCTGTCTTTCCTGAACAGATTATAGTCTGGTATCACTATATTCCAGTCATGGTTCTCCATTATCCACATCTCTGTGATTGCCACTGAATCCAGCGCAGCCTCTTCCATCACAGCCTCTAGATCCAGAATCTTGTTTCTCATATTTCGAGCATTGGTACGAGTACTGCTTTCCAGACATTGCCTCCTTTTCCCATTTGTGTAGAGGTAGTTAGTGATTCACTTATCTGAGGGTTTATATATACTCAGTTGCAGGCTTTGATCACCCTGTCCCTAATGATTCTGATTTAAATAATAATAATAATAATAACTTTATTCTTCTATGCCGCCATAGTTGTGACACTTCTAGGCGGTTCACAACTGAAGAGAGCTGGACAGTCAGCGAGTTACAATATGTTGAAGTCCGGGATACAGTAAATAGAAACTTACAAAAATCATATAGAATCTTACAAAAAGTCCGGGATACAGCCTATAGAATCTTACAAAGAGCATATAGAGTATTACAAAAAGGTAGAGAGATACAGCATATAGAATCTTACAAAGAGCATATAGAGTATTACAAAAAGGTAGAGAGATACAGCATATAGAATCTTACAAAAGGCAGTGAAATACAGCAAACAGAATCTTAAAAAGGCAGCAAAATATAATGTTAGACATTTCAGACTTAAAAGCAGGAGTGGACATATGTAGGTGATAATTTTAGGTGATAATTTTGTTGAATAAGGCAGTTTTTATGGCTTTTCTAAAGGCATTATATGTCAGTCTTGCTCCATTTATGTAGCTGTCTAACCAGTGTTGTTGTTTGTTTGCTTGGTACATAAAAGTTCTATCCAGGAAGGTTTTGTATTTGCAGTTGGTAATGCTTGGGTATGCAAATAGGTTGCTGTTTCTGGTTTGTCTCGTAGGGCTGTATAGAATGAAGTGAGGTAGCAGGTATGTAGGAGCTAGTCCCCAAACCAGCTTGAAACATATGCAAGAGAACTTGAAAATTATTCGTGCCTCCATTGGTAGCCAGTGAAGTAGTCTGTAGTAGGGGCTAACATGGTCGCTCTTTTTTAATCCAAATATCAAGCGGACCGCTGTGTTTTGGACAATCCTAAGTTTCCTTACAGTTTTTTGGGGTATACCCATATAAACAATATTGCAGTAGTCCAGTGTTGAAAGCACTAGTGATTGCATTAGTAGTCTAAATGATAGAGGGTCGAAATATTTTTTAATGGACCTTAATTTCCACAATGTCAGGAAACATTTTTTTACTACTATGTTCGTGTATTCCACCATTGTCAAGTGTGTGTCTAGTGTGACTCCCATATTTTTATTGTTTTAGTAATCGGGTATGCATGATCTTTTATATGTAACGTTGTATTGGTAATTTTGTCTGTTGGGCTTGCAAGGAAGACTTTTGTTTTTTCTGTGTTTAGTTTCAGCTTGAAGTTTATTGTCCAGTGTTCTATTTCGGTCATAATATGAGAAATGTATTCTGAGGTCTCGTTTGTTATGCTGTTTACTGGGATTAAAATGGAAATGTCATCTGCATATATGTAGTGGATTAGGTTTAGCTTTTTTAGGAAGTGTCCTAGGGATGATATGTAGATGTTGAATAGAGTAGGTGACAGCAGTGAACCTTGTGGTACTCCCGAGGGGTTTTTCCAGGTGTTTGAGTACGTCCCTCCACTAATCACCCAGTAAGATCTCTTTGTTAGGAAACCCTGTAGCCAATTACTTACTCTTCCCGTGATTCCTATTCCGTCTAGGCAGTGTAGCATTATTTCGTGATCAACCAGATCGAAAGCGCTGCTGAAGTCTAGTTGTAAAATCAGAGCACTTGTTCCTTTGCTGAATAAGCTGTATAGGTGATTAAGGATCGAGGCTAGGACTGTCTCAGTGCTAAAACCTTTTCTGAATCCCGATTGGTGTTCACTGAGGATGTTAAATTTGTCTAGATAGCCTACTAGCTCCAAATTAAAGCACTCTTCAGTAAGTTAACTAGTCTGCTCCTGAAGACACTTCTTTCCTTCTTTGATAGATACACACCGTCCCTGCTCAGCAGCCCTTGGAAAATCATCCCATGGTCCAGGAAATCGAAATGTGCTTGATGACACCATCCACGCAGCCATGCATTCATCTCCAGGATGCAAGCTTCTCTGCTCTGACCTTTACTCTCGACGGGGAGGATCGACGAGAACACCACCTGTGCACCTGACGGCTTCACCTCTCCCAGCACCATAAAGTCACTTTTGATATGATAATATCACTGGTGCTTTTGATATGATAATATCACTGGTGCTTTTGATATGTTAATATCACTGGCCCTTCTTTCCCTTCACCCACCCGCAATCTTCTTCTCCTGCGCCTGCATTCTCTGGTGACTTCAAGGTTTGAAAGAGGGGGGCATAGCTTACCCTCCCCCCACACACACACACTGGCTTCTTTCCTTTCCCTTCATTCATCCGTGGTCTTCTCCTGCCTCTGCATCATCTGGTGACTTCAAAGTTTGAAAGAGAGGTCATAGTCCCCCTCGCCCCCCATTGGTGCTTCTTTCCTTTCCTTTATGACACCCACAGTCTTCTTCTCCTGCCTCTGTATCATCTAATGACTTTAAGATTTGGCAAGGGAGGGGGGCGGGTATCAATCAGGCGCATTGTAAGGTTTCCCTTTATATTATAAAGAAAGTTGTCCAGAGGGAAGCCTTCCGAGGTAAAAGGTTGACTTTGAGAGGGTGTCTTAAACAGATGAAACAGCCTACCCTGAAAGGGCCGTAATGAAACAGCAGCGATGAACTGTCCCATGCTGAACGGACTACTTTGAAAGGGCTGTGCTGAACCATCCCATTCCCTGTTAGTGAGCACAAAAAATTCTCTATTGAAATGAATATGTCAAACAAACTGTAAAAAAAAAAAAAAATCTAAACTTTGGGGAAAATTTATGAGAAAACAAAATGTAACTGATTTTGTTCTTGCCTTTGCACCCCTAGCATCTCCCAATCCAGTCTGCCCTCATTCCTACTCCACATGAGAATCCTGGCCCTTTGCTCTTGACCCTCCATCAGATCTCTATCTCTACATCAAAAACAGCCTCTAACAGACCTTCCCCACTCTCCACGAAGGCCCTAGCCCTGCAACCAGGTAGGTCAGGGGGTGCCAAGGATAAGCTTTGCAAGCCAGCATGCTTCTTTAATTGACCTGCAGAGTGAACAGCTAAGGCCTACAATTTTGATTCAGTAGGAAACTTAAAAAAAAAAAAAAATTTTTAATGGTTTCTATCATTCATTTTGGGTATTCAGACCACTGTTTCTCAACTCGGTCCTGGAGTACCCCCCTTGCCAGTCAGGTTTTCAGAATATCCACATTGAATTTGCATAAACTTGATTTGCATACACTGCCTCCACTATATGCAAATTTCTTTCATGCATGTTCATTGTGGATATCTTGAAAACCTGACTGGCAAGGGGGTACTCCAGGACCGAGTTGAGAAACACTGTTCTAGATCAGTGGGTCTCAACCCTGTCCTGGAGGACCACCAGCCAATCAGGTTTTTGGGATAGCCCTAATAAATATGCATGAGACAGATTTGCATATAATGGAGGTGACAGGCATGCAAATCTGCTCCTTGCATATTCATTAGGGCTATCTCAAAAACCCAACTGGCTGGTGGTCCTCCAGGACAGGGTTGGGAACCACTGTTCTAGATCACCTTTCTGCCTCAATATGTTGTCTTGGGGCAGAGATAATAGTAATAGTGGCTAGGGCAGGGGTGTCCAATGTCGGTCCTCGAGGGCCGCAATCCAGTCGGGTTTTCAGGATTTCCCCAATGAATATGCATGAGATCTATTAGCATACAATGAAAGCAGTGCATGCAAATAGACCTCATGTATATTCATTGGGGAAATCCTGAAAATCCGACTGGACTGCGGCCCTCGAGGACCGATATTGGACACCCCTGGGCTAGGGGAATGCCTGGTATGGTATGTGGAAGGACCCCCAGCTTAATCATAAGAAGGAGGCCTTCTACCTGCACTAGTATTTCCCTTTTCAGACATAATATTAATAAATCTGGCCTGACATCAACTTAAATTTGACACATCTGCGCTAGGAGAAGTCAGTCTATATAAGTCAATAGTGCAGACAGAAGCAAAATCATTTTACTCCAATGGGCAAGAATAGAAGACCCTTCATAATTTTGACATGATGGAAATACTGGTTCTTCATGGAGGTGGGGGGGGAGGTCTTTGAATTTTGGATCAATGGTTAGGAGGGCCATAACACTCTTGGGATCGCCAGATTCTCTTTTATCGACTTGGGGGGAAGAGGGAGGACAGCAGTGGTTGGGGTGGGGAGGGTTACATGCACATTGGGGTCTAGGAAGGAATTTGAAGGAAAGCAAAATGAGCAGCATAAATTTGCATTACCTTTAATGAAAGGTGTGAACACATGGGGTGAATCACCCACATCAATTTTGTATCTCAGATTTATGCAGATCCTTCTGCTACTACTGCTACCTGTCTAAAGTGCTGTTTAAAAAAGGTGCACAGAGCTTAAAATCAAGTCTATGAGAAAAAAAATAGAGAGATGGCTAGAATTTAACAGCAGTCTGGAAAGGTGAGTTTTTAGACTGGATTTTAATATGGCTGGAGAAGAAGCATTATTGTTGGTGTGGAATTTTATTCATCAAATCACAAAGTCTTGTGCGATGGCTCGACACACACGTGTTTTGGCCTCTACAACCTGCCTCAGGGGCCTTTGTAAACCAAAGCGCAATTGTTTATGTGACGTCAGTAAAGATAGGTTACAACGCGACCATAAAGACCACTTATACGTACCGCCCACGAAGATGGTCTTTATGGTCGTGCGATTTGATGAATAAAGTTGCACCCCAACAATATTCTGGACCTCTGCTGTTATTTGTTGGTTCTTGGCTTGTTTGTGGAGGTTTCTCTCCTGGTTTTGTCTTGGAGAAGAAGCACGACACCCCCCTCCCCCCCCCCCAGGAAGTTTTCTCCCTGATCTTACCCTGCCCCCAGCACACTCATTGTTTGAGTGGCTAAGTAAAACGAGGCAGCCATATCTAACTGCGTAGCCTGTCCATTTTCAGTCTCATAAATCTAGTTGGGTTACTCCTGAATAACCCAATTAGATCCCTTTGGACATGTCCTCCCTGGGATGACGTTAAAGATTGAAACAGTTTTTCCACAGAAGAAAGGCATTTTAGCTAAGCTGCTGGTCCTTGCCTTAAAAAAAAAAATAAAAAATTTTTCCTCTCTGGTTATTACCATCAGTCACAGTTAGGGTATGCTACGCTGCTGTAAACATTCATAACTGCTTTGACAGACTAATAGGATACTGTATCACAGGAGAATTGTAAAACATTATATACATCCAAGGATAGCCAAGCAGAAACTGTGTTTTATGTTCAAGATGGTTATTCAATTATAGTTGCTGATATAATCAATTAAAAATACTGATTTTATTGAAAATATATTTATGATTTTTAGGACATTTTCTGACAGGCAGATGTAAATCAAATGGGGTTTCTGTAGTGCGGAATGCACTACAAATTTCAGGTATAAAGTCGAGCTATTTAACAGACATCTGGGAGGCAGTTCTACAAAAGGGCACCTTTTCTAGATGAGTAGGTAGGTGCCTGCTCTCCTTTACAGAGGACAGACCTAGCAGTGCCAATAAGGGCATATAATTTGTTTATTAAGGTACTTAGGCATGTATCACCCTTTGCAATACCATCAAAGCATTTTTTTATATTCAGATACCCTCATATTTTCCTTATCTGTCCCAGTGGGCTCACAATCTACCGGGTGCAGCAGAGGAATAAGTTAAGTGACTTGCCCAGGGTTACAGGCAGCAACACAGCGATCAAACCTGCAACCTAAGGGTGCTGAGGCAGCAGTTTATTTATTAAATTTTCTATACCGTTTTCTCAGGGGAGCTCCGAACGATTTACATGCATTTATTCAGGTACTCAAGCAGTTTTCCCTCTGTCTCGGTGGGCTCACAATCTATCTAACGTACCTGGGGCTTGCCCAGGGTCACAAGAAGCAGCGTGGGTTTGAACCCATAACCTCAGGTTGCTGAGGCTGTAGCTTTAACCACTGCACCACACTCTCTCCAGTTCTAACCACTAGGCCACTTACACCAACCATACAGCTGACAAACCAAGGGCTCTGATACCAAGCGGTGGTTAAGCAGTAATGCAGGCTTTCCACCGCTTAAAATCAACAGCCACGTGGTAATTTGGGGTTCAGTGCATGCGGGGGGGGGGGGGGGGGGGGGGAGGAGGGCAGGGAGTAGGCATGCCCTGTGCTAATCATTTAGTACATGGACAGTGTTGCATACTGATTAGTGTAGGACTAACATGGGAGCCTTTGCCACCTACAAAATAGGTGGTGGCAAGTGTTCAAGTGCCAATGACCGTGCACTAATTTAAAAATTAACACGTGGCCATTGATGAGGGAAAAAACACACCAAATTGCGACCATTTTAGAGCTGTGTTCACAAGTGGCCTCGGTGTGGAGGAAATCCATGCACTAAAAATAGCCCCCACAAAAAAAATTTACAAAAAAAATGCATAATTCCATAATTTTCCTGTATAACTGTGCTTATTGTCCATGCTTAGGCCAGACTCTGCCACCTTCAAAGTATGTACCATTGCGTTGAGGTACCATTTTCTATAACAATGCGTAGACTGAGTATTTATGTTTATGTGCATATGTACTCGTATATGCCATCTTTCTGGTCATTTATGGCCATTCTCGGGGCCTCTTTATGTCTATGTTTATTATGAAATTGATATACCGCTCTGGCATTGACTTATCTAAGCGGTTTACAGATAAAGGAATGTCCATAAAACTGAAAATGGAAAGGAGCTCCATAAATTAGGACAGAAAAAGTCATAATGTCAAATCAATCAAAACGTTAAAAATCTGCACAGAAAACCCATTCGAGGCCTTACATTGTCAAATTAGTTTTGTGGCATAATAAAGTTGGGGGGGGGGGAATCCCTCATAAGCCAGGTTGAAGTAGAAAGTTTTTAATTTTACTTAAAATTTTTTAAAACTGAGCTCACTTTTTATTTATCTTTACACATCCAAGGGGGTGGGGGTTGGAGGGAGGGGAATAAATATTTATAGTGATATTTGGGTAACTTTATTCTTTATTTGTATTGTATATTAGGATATATTAGGATATTATTATATGCAGGAAAATGAAATTATTGAATGATATTTATGTTACCTGTATAGATAATAGTAATATGTGGAATATCTTTTGTTCTTTCATTTGTATGACACTGTTTTTGATTAAAAATCAATAAAGAATTAAAAAAAAAAACAACAACCAACTGAGCTCACTTCGGATGTCTAACGGAAGGTTGTTCCATAGAGAGGGAGCTAAAGAGGAGAAGGCTCCGTTTCTGGTGACTGCCCACCGAGCCATAGAGAGTGAGGGAGTGATCAGTCTAAAACCTTTTGCCGATCGAAAACGTCAGGTGCATAAAGGGAGAAGGTTTTCCTGAGGTAGGCTGGCATCATTTCCCAGAGGGCTCTCGGTAGTGTATAGGCAACTAATAAAATTTATAAAGCAGTGATGTAACATGGTCATAAAAACAGGCATTAGATAGCAGTTTTATAGCAATATTCTGAACTGCTTGTAACCTTTTAGTTTGCACAAGTGGCAAACCTGCATCAACCGCGTGGGAAGACATAGATTAGAGCCGTGCATCTCAAACTGTGTGCCTCCTGAGATTTCAGGTGTGCCGCGGTACACTGGGGAGGAGGAGAGGTGCCGGCGCCAGCTGACTGCCTACAGGACGCGCCTCTCGTGGCGAGAGGCACATCCTGTAGGCAATCAGTGGGCGCCAGCAGCTATCCTTCTCTCTGGCCTTCTTCCCTTCTGCCCCTCCCCCCCCTGGCATCTCAGGGCCCGCCTGGAGGGCCTTATCACACATGCGGACATCGACATGATGATGTCACGCATGCACGTAGGTCATCACGGCGATATCTGCGCACTTCCAGGTGCCCTCAAGCCACAGCCACTACCTTCAGTGTGCCGCGACTTGAGAAAGTTTGCAGGACACTGGATTAGGAGTACGTAGTGCGTTCTGATCAAAGTAGTATTGCCTTAATTTTAGCATCCGTAGTGTACAAAAACATTTCTCAATTAACTGGGAGATATGGTCAGTAAAGGGCAGATAGGAGTCAAAGATAATTCCTAAATATTTAAATGAAGAAACTGGATCAAATTGGTGATCAAATAGTATATATTATTAGTATTAATAGTATTATTTTAGGTGACTGTGGCCATACAACCTTTCGGAAATGACTTCCTATGTATCTCCCCTCTCATCACCTGCGAAATATATCCAGCTTGGCTCATGTTTGATTTTCAGCTGCAAGACAGACTTGTGGCTCACCTGTCAAACTATCTAGCTTGCCCTTCTTTAATCCAGCAAAGGAACTGCTAGGCATAACAATCAGTGCTGTACAGAAGACGGGAACAGGTGGGAACCGTTCCCAACGAAGGTGTTTCTAAGGACATAAAATAAGAACTGCTTTATTTTATCCAGTAATTGCACCACCCGGAGTTGCTGCTGCTGGTACTCAATTTATTTTATTCTAGCACAGGGAGACATTAGTTTTTGATCAATGCAAATTACCCACTGTATGCCCTAATGTTGTGGCCTTGAGGAGGCCATGAGATTAATCTGTACCTTTAATCATCAATCCAAAGCTAATTAGGATGGTAGTATTTGCAAGCAGGTTTTTATTTAAGCTTCAAATGTTTGGACTTACAAAAGCTAAAATATGTAACTGTGATTAAGCAGTCTTACTAGAGGGCACTTTGGGGGTAATTCTGTTACTTAGTGCCTCCAGTTAGGTACACCGAGGCCCTGACTTTATAATAATAACAACTTTATTTTTATATACCGCAATACCACAAACAGTTCAGAGCAGTTTACAGAGGAAAAGACTGTATACAGACAGCGATATTACATAAAACTTTCAAAATTACATTAGCATGGTAAGATTAATCCAACTTTTCCTGGAAGTGTTTTAGAAGTACCTCATGGCAGAAATGGAGTCAGAGAAATTTGTCAAAGAGATACGTTTTGATTGACTTCCTAAAAGTTAAACAGTGCCTAACTCATAGGCACCATTGAGCGCAATTGCCAATCATCCACTAGGCGCCATTTATAGAGTCGCGAATAGAGGCGCCTAAGCCATCTTAGATACCAGTAGGCGTTGAATACTTAGGCACACTCCCATTTATGTCAGGGTTCCCTTGGCCTAAATGAGTGCAACTAAATTAGACGTCTACCGGTGCCCAAGTCAAACCATGTCCAAAACCCACCCAGAATCTGCCCTACCGAGTTAGGCGCCTAACAGATAATTTTTTTAAATTGGTTTTTATTTACTTTTTAATAGTGTTTTCAGTGATCGGGGCTGATTAAGCCTAATTGAAAAATTTGGGCGCCTAGATTGGCTAGGCGCAGTGATCTAGACGTCTAACTTCAGGCACTGTTTATAGAATCTGGGCCCCAATGTCAATTCTATAATGCCATCTGAATGCCAAGATGCCATTATAGAACACTGATGTAAACCCAAATTAGTGCATCTATATATATGCACGACTATTTACGCCAGGTCAATGGCAGGCATGCAAGTGTATCACGTAATGAATGTAACTTTGATGCTTGTAAGTTGGAGACTTGTCCAAGCCACTGCCCTCGCAGATAGAAAATACCATGTAGTGCTAATTTTAAACAAGGAGCGCGGATCAGCAGTTAGCATGTCTGAGTTTCAAAAAACGTTTGGTCTAGTCCCTGGAAGAAAAGTCCATAGCATGCTATTGAGACAGAACATAAGAATAGCCTTACTGGTTCAGACCAATGGTCCATCTAGCCCAGTACCCATCCTCATGGTAGCCAATCCAGGTCACTAGTACCTGGCAAAAACCCAAAGAGTAGCAACATTCCATGCTACCGATCCAGAGCAAGCAGTGGCTTCCCCTAAGTCTGTCTCAATAACAGACTATGGACTTTTCCTCCAGGAAATTGTCCAAACCTTTCTTAAAACCAGCTACACTATCTGCTCTTACCATAACCTCTGGCAATAGATAACCAATGGAGTTACATTGGGAGCAGGCACTGTTTGTCCTGGAATCGGCAGCATGGAATGTTGCTACTATTTGCATTTCTGGCAGGTACTTGTGACCTGGCTTGGCTACTGTGGAAACAAGATACTAGTCTAGATGGATAATTGGTCTTGCTCAGTATGATTAGTCTTATATTCCTATGATCTTATAACTGCAGATGTTCAGTTATAGAATTGCCCTTTTTCATGTCATCCATTACACCATTTATAAGCAAGGCAATGAATACAGCTATGTTGGATCATTATCAGTATAAGAAGTAGGTCCACTTCAGCCCTGCCGCAGCCCAAGAAAAAGAGGGAGAATCATACTCATTGAGTTCCTGTGAGCGTCGGAAGCAGCGCAGGCCATTCAGCGTGGCTCCCCATGCTAAAAACCGCTAGTGCGGTTTCTTAGAAGATGGGGAAAGTGTGATCTGGCATAAAACATTGTGGGAACCAATGATGCAGCTACCTGGAGAGCTCACTAGGTGCCGCTCTTCCTTAACAAAAAATACAAGCCCATTAATACATTACACTGGAATTATACCAACCATGAAATGAAAAAATATACTGTATTTTCTGTGAATCAGAGCTGTGTTAGAAAAACAGACCTGACAAGGAATAATCCTCATCCTGTATCAATTCACTTATTTAAGAAAACAAAGGTTGAAACCCTGCTAGGTCTGGAGATGTGCTTTGGAAGGCAAGCTTTCTAAATACCTATGGCCCAATATTTAGTGCTATTTAAGCATCCAGGAATGGCTCCTGACCAGTTAAATAGCACTTAGCCAGCTAAGCGCTAATATTCAGCATGAGAAGGCTGCTGAATATTTGCTCGTAGCAGTTCCCCCGTCACCAGCTATATTGTGCAACATAGTCTGTTACCACCAATATTCATTTGCTGACCGGCTAAGATGAGCGGTCAGATAGACCTGCATAAATAGCAGAACTATCTTTGGCCACTATAACTCAGCCAGCCAGTTGATGAATATTGGCTTAACTGGCTATGTTTTTAGTGGCCAAATCCTATGTTGAATCCACTGCAGACAAGTGCGGGCCACATAAGAACTGCAGACAGCACTCTGAAAAGTCAAAGCCCCTCAAAGAACAGTTTCATGGAGGTCTCAAGCTTCCTATCCTGGGTATCTTTTAGCAACCCCCCCCCCCCTCAACTGGCAAGGTAGTTTTCTTGGTAATTGCAGCCACCAGAACATCCACCTTAGGAAGCTGAAATGTATCCAGCTCGTCCTGAGCCACCGGATACAACTGTCTTATGGCCTTCGCCACCCAGAGCCCTGCCTCCGATGTGGACCTTTGAGCCAAAATTAGGTCCTGCATGACCTCATGGACAGGAATTGTCTTCGGAGGCTTTCTCGTGCCAGCCATGAGGGGGTTGGCTGCCACAGACAACTGTGGGTCAGCTTGTGCGATATGAAGATTTTGTAGCACCTTAGAGATGGAAGGTAATTCCTCCAAATGGAATAGATGCAACACCATGGGATCATCCGGTTCACCCACCAGAACTTCCCCCAACTCCAAATCCTGTACATCAACATCAGCTGAGGTCCCTGGGAGAGAACGAGACATGTCTGAGCCTAACAAAGGGTCTTCCCCTGCCATGGAACCCACTCTACGGCATTCATCCCCTGCTGATTCAGCCCGGAGCCAATTTGAGGTTCGTCAGCAGAGGCCTGAGCAGAGCCCCCCAATAAAGTGTCCCCAGGCTTCCTAGACTTAGAACTTTGCAGCAAAAAGGCCTTGTGAAGTAAGAGAACAAACTCTGGAGAAAAAGTTCTGGCCAGTGCCCCAAACTGCAAGGCAGACTCATCCGATGTATCCTGCAATGCATCTGCCCCTGACATAGTTGAAGTAGAGATTGCATTGTCTGCAATCTCAAGCCCAGGCGAAGAGGCCTGGGAAATCCAACACCGGTGCGAGGAGCATGATGGAGAAGCCACTTGTGCTGGCGAAGATTTAGAGGTACGGGGGAAGGAAGAGTCCAAGTTTGGAGTGTGTGTGTGTGTGTGTGTGTGTGTGGAGGGTGGAGGGGGTGGGGCGGGTTGGAGCAGGCGCGTGGAGAGGAGGGCGAGGGGGTTCGCCTCCTATCCTTACTATCCTTACTGGGCCCACGATAAAAAGTTCCTCTGCGCTTTAGGGAAATCCAGCGTACATTTGTATCTGGCAATGGAGGGCTAATTTGCACAGGCTCACAGGGAGTTGGATGTGAACCAGGATCAACTCATTCTCCACTCATTACTTCACCTTTTTTTTTTTTTACTCTTAAGATAAACAGGAGGCGAACATGATCACTGGGCTGCGAGTAAAACTCCCTCTCTGCTTGTCACAAAGCTGCTTGATAAGATATTCCTGCTTTTCTGGCCAGACAGGGAGCCTCTGGCTCTGTGTTTTAGAGCAGACAAAGAAAGTAGTAAGACTCCAGGGTCTGTCTCTTCCAACTTCCTTCTCAGGTGCGATAGTGGTAGCCAGTGGAACTGTACTGGCAGCATCAGATGGCCAATCCTTCCTCTTCTTCCGTTATAAGAAACAGGCACTCCCTCCTTCCTGACATCACTGCTCACAGGTGCAAGGCAGGCACACACCTACAGGGAAGTAAGTATAAATATGATCCTGGATTCCTGAGGCAGTTAAACCATCGCTTCAGGCTCTCTGCCTCGTAAACCACTACAAGGCAAACTGCAGCCCTGAGCTTGCTCATCAACCTCCCACTTACCTAGGCACTATTTAACCAAAGCGGATCCACCTGTTGCTGCCACAGGAAGAAAAGTGAAAACTGAGCAAGAGTAGAAATCAGGCAACGTTAGCCTGTATCGGACCGATCGGTTCTTTCTCAGTGCCCACCAGAGGTGGCTTATGACACTCAACAGGTAAAATTCTGCTTTTTCATACTGTACCATTTGACTTTATTTTTCAAAGGTATTTTAAGTACTAGACGACAAAGCCAAATGAAAGCTTTAGGGGGACTTAATTAAATATACTAAAAGTTTAACTCCAGTATTTTGGTTGCCCAGAAAGAAGAATGTCTCCCCCCACCCCCCAGGGAAGGTATTGTAGTCCTAATACAATATCTTAAAAAATACCAAGTGTTGGGTCTTTTGACTTTCACATTTCCTTCTTTTTCCTTGGATCTTGCGATTAGTCATTTAGGAGGAGAGTGCTGCATAGAGGATAGAGCTATAGCCTCAGCACCCTGAGGTTCATGGTTCAACTCCCCCACCGCTCCTTGCAACCCTGCGCAAGTCACTTAATCCTCCAATACCCCAGGTACATTAGATAGATTGTGAACCCACCAGGAAAAATAGGAAAAATACTTGAATGTGGCTGTAAAACTACAAAAAGGCAGTATACAAGTCCCAATCCCTTTCCATTTTAGAGTGTATATGATATCAACAGATTGAATTTGCAGTGAGATTCAGGGGCCGCAGCTATGCTTTCCTTTATGCTCCAAGGACCACCCCTTCCACAGCGCCTTGCCTCTGCTGGCCCAGATGGCCCCGGCTTAGATCTCAGTAAATGTGTGTGTGTGTGGGGGGGGGGGGGGAGGAACTTTTAGACACTGCCTGTATGGGTGTGTAAAAGTCTGGTGCTAATGCAACAGTGCCCAAGAATCACAGGTGGAAAGACAGAAGCACCCAAACAGCAGTACTCAAACACTTATGCCCATAAGTCACATTCCCACATATATGAGGGATCTTCAAAAAGTTTCCACACTTTTATTCTTTTTAATTCTATTTATTAAATATCTCAAAAGCAAATTACATCACTTTCCCATATAATCACCCTGTTGCCTGACTGACTAGTCACATGACATTCTATCACATGCTCTCTTACCACATCTCCCGCCCCCAACAATTTCCCGTGAAAATATGAAACTGCAGAAACTTTATGAAGGACCCTCGTATATGCATAAATACCAAAAAATCTGCCTAACTGCTATTCTGGAAACACATATTTTATATACAATTGGATAGATACCTGCTTAACTTATATTCTATAAGGTATCTCCAACATTTAGGCATATTATATTCTATAAGGTATCTCCAGCTCTATGGTACACACTAGTTAGGCTAATGTCCTATAAAGGAAAATAGGTGCCTACTCTCCTTTATAGAACAGGCTCCTGTTAGACACCCTAGTGACCTGGATTGACCACCATGAAAATGGGCTCCTGGGCTTGATGGACCATTGGTCTGACCCAGTAAGGTTATTCTTATGTTCTCTAGGCATGGTTTTAGGCAGCCCTTTATAGAAGCACGTTTTAAATTTTTAAGGCATGCTAATAAAACAGAGACATACTAAGGTATGCATATCCCTATATCTGATGCTGTGTGAAAGAAGAAAAGAAAACAGACCTCCTTTGGGTCCACAAAGAATGCTGCAACTGCGTCCGTCCCTTGCTACACTGGTACATGACTACCATAACTGCAAAAGACCAAGCACACAGCCTAGGACTCTAACCTATCGCTTTCCAACCAATATCTCTCAGGTGGTAAATTTCTCATTTTACTACTTGTGGCAGCTCCGAAAAATAAGGAACTACTTTTCAGAATCTGACTTTTCAGAATCTGACTTTTCAGAATTTGCCTTAGTACTCTCTCGCATGGATTACTCCAATGCAGTGGCGTACCTAGCATATGTGACACCCGGGGCCCATCATTTTTTGACACCCCCCATCTATATGAAAAATATGATTTTTAGTAACAATCTACATATCGCACAACAAGAGTGTACCTAGGAAAGGCAGCATCTTAAACACTGCAGTGAGCACTAGAACACCAACACATACATTGTAAAACTAAACAAACCAGATCCTGCACAGTCGATGCTATCAGAAAGCCATGTCCCTTTCATGCTATCCAGTACAGTCGATGCTATCAGAAAGCCATGTCCCTTTCATACACACAGACAGATACACCTTTGCCCAATATGGAATAATCACAAACTAAAAATAGAAATATGTAGATAAAAGTTAAACTGAACTGCCAAGAAACCAGACTCTGCATACAATGCAACACCACAACACCACAAAAACAGTAATACATGTCCTCTAATACTGTGCAACATATAAAGACAGTAGATGTAAATTTGAAAAACTGATACATAACAATCACCACTTTACAAATTAACAAAAATAAAACAAATAATGAGAAATATGAAAATACCATTTTATTGGACTAATCCCCATAAGCTCGGTCCTCATCCCCACAAACCACCTGATTCCATCCACACAAGCCTTGAATTGTTTTATATTGAACTTATTATATTAAAGTATAAAAAGAAACAATATTCTGTACAATTGTCAATTTAGACTTCTCCTCATTCTTTCTTCCCCGTTTCCCTTCAGCGTCCTCAGCCCACTCTCTCTCCACTTTCCTTCAGCGCACACACATAAAAACAAGCAAGTAATTTTATATCATTTTCATTCTATTTATTTATAGAAATTAAAGTCTAAATAATGCCAGTCACATAACAAAACATGATTTTACAAAAATAATTCCCTGCAGTTAAGCCTGTAAGGATTACTAGATGTCTTTCAGCAGCTCCCCTCCCTCCCTCCCCGTTATCTTCGTGGCCAAGTCAAAATGATCTACCAACAATAATATTTTAAAAACACAAAGCACATTGTACGCAGAGAAAATGTTAATTATCATTTATATTCCGCGGGTTTTCAAAGAGGTGAAGGCAGATGACTTTATGCAATGTCACCTTGGTAACAACTATACAAAAATAGACAAATATACCCCCTCCCTTTTTATTAAACCGCGATAGTGTTTTTTAGTGCAGGGAGCTGTGCTGAATGCCCCACGCTGCTCTCGACGCTCCCTGCGCTAAAAACTGCTATTGCAGTTTAGTAAAAGGGGCCCATAGTGCAAAATATAGACAGCATATATAAATTCTCAAAACGGACACATTTTGATCACTAAATTGAAAATAAAATCATTTTTCCTACCTTTGTTTGGTAATTTCATCGGTCTCTGGTTGCACTTTATTCTTCTGACTGTGCATCCAATATTTCTTCCCTTCTTTCAGCCTCCTGTATGCTTCCTCTCCTCCAGACTTCATTCCCTCCCCCAACTTTTTCTTTCTTTCACCCTGCCCCCTTCTTTCTTTCTCTCTCCATGCCCCCTTTCTTTCTCTATGTCTGCCTTTCTCTCTCTTTCTCCATGCCCCATTTTTTTCTTTCTTTCACCCTGCCCCCTTTCTTTCTTTCTGGATCCCTGTCCCCCCCCTTGCTTTCTTTCTGGCTCCCTGGCTCTCCCCCCCTTTCTTTCTTTCTCCCTTCTCTCCCCCATGCCACCGCCGCTACCACCACCATGCTGCCACCACCGCCGGGGAAAGGCTGCCACTGGCAATCAGAAACAGGCCGGTGCCGAATTTGCCCTCATTCTTTTCCCGTGGGCCGACCAACTCTGGCTGCCCGACGTCAATTCTAATGACAGAGAGGACGTTCTGGGCCAGCCAGGCAGTGATTGGCTGGCCCAGAACGTCCTCTCCGACGTCAGCATTGACATTGGACGGCTAGAGTTGCTCGGCTCAGGGAAGAGAAGCAGCAGGAAGGGAGAATTCGGCGCTGGCTTCTTTCTGTTGACGGCAATGGCAGCCTTTCCCCTGCGGCAGCCTATTGCCAGTTGAACACCCCCTCGGGCCTTGCACCCGGTGCGGACCGCCCCTCCCTTGGTACGCCACTGCTCCAATGTGCTATTCAACAGTCTCACGGCAAAGAATGTACATCGTCTCTAGCATGTACAAAACACAGCAATCGGATTTCAAAAAAATCTCCACGCCTGCTCTATTGGTGGCTTACTGACTGCCTGTTGCCAAACGTGTCTTCAAGGGCTAGCGTTGATCAGTTCTCCCTTCTACAT
Source organism: Geotrypetes seraphini (assembly GCF_902459505.1). NCBI lineage: Eukaryota > Metazoa > Chordata > Amphibia > Gymnophiona > Dermophiidae > Geotrypetes > Geotrypetes seraphini. The sequence continues at coordinate 343,732,560 of NC_047086.1, read as the reverse complement.
GAAACTCAATCTGGCTTCAGACCTTTGTTCAGCACTGAGACAGTAATTATCTTGGATAATTTACGGTTCCTGTTTAGTAAGTGCCTTAATGCCCTGGTCATGCAATTTGACATGAGCTCTGCCTTTGACTTAGTGGACCATGGGAAACTGTTACAATGCTTAGATGCAATTGGTATCAGAAAAGAAGTGTTAGACTGGTTTCGAGGTTTCCTTATGTCCTGCACATATCAAGTACGTTTTAATTACGATCTCTCTGATACCTGGAGCAATCCATCTGGTGTACCGCAAGGGTCACCATTATCCCCCACTGCTTTTCAATGTCTACATGTCGTCATTAGGTGCACAACTAACCCAGCTGGGGATAAAATTATGTAGTTACGCAGACGACTTTTCAATCATTATCCCATTCGTTACCTCTCTCTCGGAAGTCACTCCCAAGGCAACAGAAGTACTAAACTCGATGGAACAATGGATGACTGAATTCAAACTGAAGCTTAATTGATAAAAAATAAAATTTTTTGTAGCTTCGCCACATCCACTTGACACTAATGCATCACTGTGCATCAGTAAATGTAGTTATCCCATCCAACCCACTATGAAGATATTGGGAGTAACATTGGACCAGAGTCTAACCATGAAAGACCAGGTGGACTCCTTAGTTAGAAAGGGTTTTTTTACTCTCTGGAAGCTTCAGTCCATTAGAGCATATTTCGATGTTTCATCATTTAGAATCCTAGTACAATCCCTTATACTGAGTTAACTAGATTATCGCAATATCGCCTACCTGGCAGAAGAATATGCGGCGATTACAATTGGTGCAAAATGCGGCAGTCAAGCTAATTTTGGGTTGAAGAAGTTCGATCATGTAACACCTTCCTACCGACTTCTAAATTGGCTACCGATGGAGGCACGCATGAAGTTTAAGTTCGGATGCTTTTGCTTTAAGGCACTATTCAGTTTAGCCCCTAAATATATAACTGACTTCTTCTCTTTCTCAAACAACAGACATAAGAGAAGCTCATACTCAAATTTTGTTTCCCCACCGGTTAAAGGATGTAAATTTAAAAAACACCATCAACATCTTCTCTCACATCAAGTGGCATCATGGGGCAAAGACCTGGAACAATTGCTCACGCCCAGTGGCGTACCTAGGGTATGTGGCACCCGGGGCCCATCATTTTTTGACACCCCCCATGTAAAAAATATTTTTTGTAATAACCATGAAACGATATAAATAGACAGAATAGAAACAGGGAGTGAAAATTTTCTTTTATTGAACCTCATAAATGTAACCATTATTCCAAACATAACATAACATAAATTATGTCTGAATTGTCATGACATCAGAAGTACATATGGAGTAGTTGCAGGTGATGCTTGGGACAGTTCTGATTGTGTTAGTTCGGTTTTATATGTTTTTTGAATAGAAGGGTTTTTATTGCTTTTTTGAAGGTTTTGTAGTCTGTGGTCGAGGTCAATAGGTTGTAGAGTTGGGGGTCGAGTGTTGCAACTCGAATGGCTAGGAGGTTGTCGAACTGTTTTTTTCTTTTGACATTTTTGGTTGGAGGGTGTGTGAATGGTACGTGAGTTCTCCTATGTCTGGTTAAGGTGGATTGAATTATTTAGCTGAAGAAATTAGTTACTCACACACACCCATTCCACACACATTAATTTTCTTCCATTTTTGTTCCCATTATAAAAAACACTGACAAGTTCCCAGAAAAAAAATACATTAAAATAAGAATTGAAAACAAAGGCCCCTACAGATGAGAACATAACATAAGAATAGCCTAACTGGGTCAGACCAATGGTTCATCATGCCCAGTAGCCCATTCTCATGGTAGCCAATCCAGGTCACTAGTACCTGGTCAAAACCCAAAGAGTAGCAACATTCCATGCCACCGATCCAGGGCAAACAGACACTTCCCCCATGTCTTAATAACAGACTATGGACTTTTCCTCCAGGAATTTGTCCAAATCTTTCTTAAAACCAGCTAAGCTATCTGCTTTTACTATAACTTCTGGCCACTTCATTTTTAAGCTTAGATCTTTCCTTCCAAACAGAGACCTTGCTAGATATCAAATACAGCACAAGGGAACTTCACACGGACTTAGCTGTGCAGGAAATGTGAATCTCCTCATACACCCACCTATAGTGCAAAAATGTGCAAAGGTCTGTTTTTTTTCTTTCGATCACTACAATGACACACAAGCAGCATTGTTACAAAAGGTCAATGCTAAGGTTAACAAAGTTTCCTTCCTTGGACCACAAGGAGATACTGACAAACCACTGGAAGAGATCCCAAAATAACTACTTAGGCACAATACCCAAAGACCCACTCAGTGTGTGAACCAGTTGAGTGGAGTGGACTAACTGGGGGGTGGAAATGGGCCTGGAGTTTGCTCAGGAGAATTTCCCAGACCACCTCTTCCTCTCATCACATTGACACACTGCCACCACCACCACTAGGAACACCTCACCGGGTAGGCCAGCAATGCTTATAAACTTTATAAAACACATTATTATATTTTCTTATAAAGCACATATTTTAGCTGAACTCTCTGACATCATCAGCCTTTCCATTCACAAAAATAGAAGGAAGAAAAGTTCCCATTTCCTGCTGTCTCATGTCCCCGGCCTATACAATATTTTTCTTCTGCAGACGCTTCAAAAGTCTGGCCAAATCCTCGTTTCACTTCCATTATAAAGTACTGAGGATGCCATCTCTCCCCAATCCCAGGTCCTAAAGTCTGAGACAGTAGCGCAAACTGCCTGATTCAGGAAAAAAAAATTGGTTTTTTGATTTGATTTTCCTGCCCAGTTGGGTGATTTTTTTAAAAATCCTGGTGGGTTTTATAGCTTTTTCACCCTGTTTGGCTTCTCCTAACCACACTGGCGCTGTGGTGTAAATCAAATAAAGAAACAAAAAGGACTTTTCCTCTCTCTGTTAAATCCTAGCTCACGTTTGCGGTCTAACACCAGCTCTGGCAGGATACACATTTCAAATCTGACATATTGTAATCACAAAACAGAAAATAAAATTAATTTTTCTACCTATTGTTGTCTGGTAATTTTTTCAAATCTTGTTGGTCCAAGGCTCTGGTTTTCTTCTGATAACTTGCTTGCCAGGGTCTCCTTTTTTCTTCTTTCTGCATGCTAACCATCCATCTGCCATCTCTGTCCTCCCTTTCCATTCCCTTTCCCTCCCCAGGAAGTCTGGTATCTTTCCTTTTTTTCATCTCCCTCCACAGATCCACCTTTTCTTAACTACCCTTTCATCCGGCATCTCTCCCTCCTTCCCCACCACCCCAGGGTCCACCATCTCTCCCTTTCTTTTCCCAATTCCCTCCTATCCAGTATCTCTATCCCTCCTCCACACCATCCCTTGTGTCCAATTTCTCTCCCTTTCTGTTCCTTCCCTCCCTAAATCCCATGGTCCATCATCTCCCTCCCTCTCCTCTATTTTCAGACCCATTATTTCTTCCCCTCCAAAGTCTGGCATATGCACGTCTCTTTGAACACCCCCTTCCCTCCGTGTACTTCTACAACAGGGTGCCCCTCAAAGGCCTGTCCCCCCCTTAAAGGTCTGCATCTCACCCTGAAGGCCTGTCCCCCCCCTTGAAAGCCTGCACCCCCTTGAAGGCCTGCACCCCCCTGAAGGCCTGCATCCCCTTGAAGGCCTGTCCCTCCCTTGAAGGCCTGTCCCACCCCCTTAAAGGTCTGCATCTCACCCCCGAAGGCCTGTCCCCCCCCTTGAAGGCCTGCACCCCCCACGAAGGCCTGCACCCACCCGAAGTCCTGCACCCCCTTGAAGGCCTGTCCCCCCTTGAAGGCCTGTCCCACCCCCTTGTAGGCCTGTCCCCCTTGTAGGCCTGTCCCCCCTTGTAGGCCTGTCCCCCCCTTGAAGGCCTGCCTGCCTGTTCCCCCCCTTGAAAGCCTGTCCCCCCCTTGAAGGCCTGCACCTCCCCGAAGGCCCGCACCCCCCCGAAGGCCTGCACCCCCCCCGAAGGCCTGCAACCCCTTGAAGGCCTGTTCCCCCCTTGAAGGACTGTCCCACCCCCTTGTAGGCCTGTCCCCCCACATGAATGTCTGTCTCCCCCTTGAAGGCCTCCCCCCCCTGAAGGCCTATCCCCCCCTTAAAGGCCTGCCTGCCCGCCCCACCCCGAAGGACCGCTCGCCCCCCCCACCCCAACGTCCGGTTCTTCCCCTCTGGCCTCCCCGCACCATTTAGAGTAGCGAAGCAGCCTGCATCAAGATCACGATGTCAGCAATCTTGTGCTGCTTGTGCTGTCCTCCGCTACGGACCCGCCCCCCCTCCTCTGACAGAGGAGGGGGGCGGGACCGCGGTGGAGGAAACAGCACGAAGCAGCACAAGATCGCTGACATCGCGATCTTGCTGCAGGCTGCTTCCCTACTCTAAATGGTGCGGGGAGGCCAGAGGGGAAGAACCGTAAGTCGGGGGGGAACGGACGCCAATAACCAGGCCAGGAGCACCCCCTCAGGGCGTGCACCCGGGGCGATCCTCCCCCCCCGCCCCACCCTTAGTACGCCACTGCTCACGCCTACTACTTATGGAGAATTTAGGAAACACCTAAAAATATAACTGTTCCTGAAGTATTTAGGCAACTAACCTGTACAATCCTACTTCACAATAACTGATCTCTAGCTTCTAACCTTGTTAATTCTAATTAATTTGTAACATCTTTTAACCATTGTAAACCACATAGAACTTCACGGTCCTGCGGTATATAAACTATTATTATTATTCAAATCCTTGCATGACATGGTGCCGGGCTACGTGATGACCAAACTCCCTCTATACATGCCGAACAGGTCCCTCTGCTCCCAAGATGAAATACACCTCAAAATGCCCCCTGGTCGTGTCAAACGACAATCCTACTCCCACTTCATATCGAACCACTGGAATCGACTTCCCCCCTCCCCTCCCGATCAAATCCCTTGAAGATCTCCTCAACTTTAGGAAAGCAATAAAATCATACCTCTTCACCTAACTCCCCTGCCCTCAACTGATGGATTAGAAAGAAATGTGTATTGGTACTAGATTTCCAGTATGTGTTACATTAGGATAAAAACTTGTATTGAAAAATCTGGCATTATAACTATGACAAATTTAACCTGTAAACTTGTATGTTATTATTAGACCCTTAGTATGTGTCAAGTTAGGATAAAAATTTGTATGATAAAATTTGTACTGAATCTATGTCACATCGTAACCTGTTAACTGTAACTGTACATTATGCATGTTTAACCTGTAACCCGCTCCTCTGAGCTCATTGGGGGAAACGGGATAGAAAACGAATGAATTAAATAAATAAACAACATTCTTGAATGAAGCTGCACCTTCCCTTCATGTAAAAAACAAGGCAACATAATGCTTAAGGCCTTAAGCTATGATCGGCGCATAGGCTTCTGGCCTCGTTTCTCTACAGGGCAGCCCACTGTATCACCCCATGAATCATGTTCTATTTAAGAAATGTTATGTAAAGCTTTGATATAGCATTGCAGCTATTATCCAATGTGGCATTAATAAGTAAGCAGTGGAGCTGGAAATGGATTTGGCATTCATGACCAGTACAGGGGAACTCATTGAATGAGCAACACTTAAAGAGTCAGCCTGAGGGATGTTCCCTGCTTTGTGTCTTTTTTTTTTCCTTTTTATAACTACTATAATACGAAGATAATGTTTCTGCTCTTAGAGCGCACTGCCAGCTGAAGCTACTTGATGTAATCATTTATGCCCAATTGTCAACTGCCACCTGTTTAGCTAAGAAGAAAAGCAAAGTTGCCACATGAAAGGTTTTGAGTGTATGAATGTCCAGAAAGATGAAAGTCAGGCAGAAGAGTCCTTAATTCCTCAGAAAATAATTAGACTGATGTTACGGGAGCCAGCCGGTTTTATAAGGAGCCAGCCGGTTTGAAGTCGCAAAAATTTAAGATATTGACTTTGGTATATAAATCAGTGCACAGATTACTAACTACCAGAAGTGGTTGCTTCGTTACTGGAGAAGTACCGTATGTACCTGGTCGTCTGTTGCAGTCACAATCTAGAGACTTATTGAAGGTTCCCTCTATTCAATCTATAACTAAAGTTTCAAGTCGCTCTCGCATTTTGAGGGTGGCAGGGCCCCAATTGTGGAATTCCCTTATAGACTCAATTCGCCTGTTTTTTTAACTTTTTGTAAAAACTTTTTTTTTTTTAAATAATTCTTTATTCATTTTCACAAATTACATTAAGTGTTAATATTTTCATTCACAGTAACAATAAATACATCACTTATACACAATCATTGGTATATTACATAGATTCTTATCCCTATCCCTCTCCCATCCCTCCCAACCATATACTCCATTATTGAATGATATATGTAATAATAAAATACCCCCTCCCTACCTCATAAACTGATAAACATAAGGGAAATAATTTTACTTAATCCTGACAATATTTTGTTAATGGTTTCCACACATCCTGAAATTTCTTAAAATATCCCTTTTGTAACGCAGTAAATCTTTCCATTTTATAGATATGGCATAAAGAGTTCCACCAAAAGTTATAATTTAATCTCCTCCAGTCTTTCCAATTATATGTGATTTGTTGAATGGCAACCCCTGTCATTATTAGTAATAATTTATTGTTATTCGCAGGAATCTGACTTTTTTCATAAAAGCCTTCCAGGACCTGGGCAATTTTTCGTTTAGTTATAGCTTTTTTTAATTGTTATCATAAGGTTGAGGCTGTGTATTATTTAGTCTTACTCCTTTGTAAAAAGGCCTTTCAAGACCTGGCAATTTTCAGGTTTAATAGTTTGTTACTATGAGGTCCTTTTACTAAAGCATTTAGCGCATGCTAACCGATTTAGCGCGTGGTAAATGCTATTATATTCTATGGGCGCCTCAGCATTTAGCGCACGCTAAATCGGTTAGCTCGTCTTATTAAAAGGACCCCTATATGTTTTAAGTAACAGGATTGAAGCTGTGTGGCAATAATATGGTATTATATATTTGTGTTGTTTGACTTATGAATGTGATGATGTCGCACGCATAGATTTTGGATATGCGGGATATAAATGTATTCCAGTCAATGATATGCATGTAAATACACGAGCAAACAGAAGCAGTTTCCAGCCAAGCGGTGTTCTGTAAGTACGAACCTAGATGTGATGGTGCGGACTTGGAGGGTGGACGCTCACGTGGGTCGAGTCTGGATGCAGCATGGCCAGGGCACAGTCTGACCAATATCCAGTGCTATTTAACTGGCCAGTTAAATAACACAACCGGTTAAATGCGAATATTCAGCATAAGATAACCGGATAACTTCACTGAATATTCATGGCTGGTGGCTAAATGTTAACAGGCTCCTTTTACAAAGTTGCAGTAATCGTTCTAACATCCATAAGGATTTAATGGGCATCGGAGCATTTGCTGTGCAGCAGCCGTGGCTTTGTATAAGGGGGAGGTAGCCAGTTAAGTTTTTAGCGGCCCAAAAAACCCAGGATATTCATTGCCGGTTACTGGAAACGACCCGGCTTTGGAATTATCCAGGTTGCCTTTCAGCAATAGAATATCGGGCCCATAGATTATAAAATTAAATAATCTATGCTTAGTCTTTTATAATCCAGCTGTGAATATTTACGCTGGCTCAATGGCTGGTATCAATACAGTGTTCCCCTGCGAATTCGCGATTCACGGATTCAGTTATTCATGGTATTTTCTGACGGCCTCTTCTGGTCAGAAAACACAGGGAATGAGTCTGAGAATCAGCCTTCTGCACAGCTGATTCCTCCTCCTCCCTCCCCCCCCGGTCAGCCAATCAGCCTTCTGCACAGCCGATTCCTCCTCCTCCCTCCCCCCCCCCCCGGTCAGCCACTCTGCCTTCTGCACAGCTGATTCCTCCTCCTCCCTCCCCCCCCCGGTCAGCCAATCAGCCTTCTGCACAGCCGATTCCTCCTCCTCCCCCCCCCCCCCCCCGGTCAGCCACTCTGCCTTCTGCACAGCTGATTCCTCCTCCTCCCCCCCCCCCCCCCGGTCAGCCAATCAGCCTTCTGCACAGCCGATTCCTCCTCCTCCCTCCCCCCCCGGTCAGCCACTCTGCCTTCAGCACAGCTGATTCCTCCTCCTCCCTCCCCCCCCCGGTCAGCCAATCAGCCTTCTGCACAGCCGATTCCTCCTCCCCCCTCCCCCCCCCCGGTCAGCCACTCTGCCTTCTGCACAGCTGATTCCTCCTCCTCCCTCCCCCCCCCGGTCAGCCAATCAGCCTTCTGCACAGCCGATTCCTCCTTCACTCTCCCCCCCCTCCCCGGTCAGCCACTCTGCCTTCTGCACAGCTGATTCCTCCTCCTCTCCCCCCCCCCCCGGGTCAGCCAATCAGCCTTCTGCACAGCCGATTCCTCCTCCACTCTCCCCCCCCCCGGGTCAGCCAATCAGCCTTCTGCACAGCCGATTCCTCCTCCACTCTCCCCCCCCCCCCCCGGGTCAGCCAATCAGCCTTCTGCACAGCCGATTCCTCCTCCACTCTCCCCCCCCCGGTCAGCCAATCAGCCTTCTGCACAGCCGATTCCTCCTTCTCTCTCCCCCAGGTCAGCCAATCAGCCTTCTGCACAGCTGATTCCTCCTCCTTTCCCCCCCTCCCTGGTTAGCCAATCAGCCTTCTGCACAGCCGATTCCTCCTCTTCTCACCCCCCCTCCCCCGGTCAGCCACTCAGCCTTCTGCACAGCTGATTCCTCTTCATCTTCCCTCTCCCCGGTCAGCCAGTCAGCCTTCTGCACAGCCGATTCCTCCTCCTCCCCCCCCCTCCCCGGTCAGCCACTCAGGCTTCTGCACAGCTGATTCCTCTTCCTCTCCCCTCCTCCAGGTCAGCCAATCAACCTTCTGCACAGCCGATTCCTCCTCCTTTCCCCACCGGAGCATACTGGGTATGAATTACTACACTCGCCGGTGCCCTAGCTGCCCTCTCCTGCCTTTTTACAGATTTGAAACTGCATTTGCAGTTTTTTGAAATTCACGGATGTTCCTGGAATGGAACCCCCACGAATTTCGGGGGAGTACTGAATTCATGCCTTCAATATAGATGTATTTTCAGCCAGACAGACTCGAAACTGCATTTGCACTTTTTTGAAATTCACGGATGTTCCTGGAATGGAACCCCGCGAATTTCGGGGGAGTACTGTATTCATGCCTTCAATATAGATGTATTTTCAGCCAGTTACGCAAGTAGTCTATAACAGTGGTTCCCAACCCTATCCTGGAGGATCACCAGGCCAATCGGGTTTTCAGGATAGCCCTAATGAATATGCATGGAGAAGGTTTGCATGCCTGTGACTTCCATTATATGCAAATCTCTGTCATGCATATTTATTAGGGCTATCCTGAAAACCCGACTGGCCTGGTGGTCCTCCAGGACAGGGCTGGGAACCACTGGTCTATAAAGCAAAGTAGGCCTCAAGTAGGTGCTTTTCTAGTGCCTAAATTTAGGGGCTCCCTTTTAGAATTACTCTCATGGTGGCCAAAAGCCCAGTCATTTTGCAGCAATAGAGCAAAAGAGATAGAAACATATAGGGGGGAATTCATCAAGGGGTGCTATCTCCAGTAGCATGCGCTAATGGATTTAGCACATGCTAACAATTAGGACATGCTAAATGCTAAGGCACCCATAGGAATGTAATGTGTGTCTTAGTGTGTAGCACACACTAATTGTAAGTGCACACCCCTTAACAAATTCCCCTTAGAGCACTAAACGTTAGGATCAAAAACTCTGAGTGATAAACTAGTATTCTATAAAGGCAAATTTGTGCACCAAATCCATTATAGGATGCCTAATCCTGCTGACAACTGATAATATTCTATAAATTGTGCATGTTGCTTTGTGACATGTCCGTGATCCATCTATACTCCCCTTACATAGGGCTACCAGATTTTGTCCCCGCCCCATTCTGCCCTGCCCCCAGTCCCGCCCCCACACAAACATCGTCTCTTCTTCCTCAAGCTCGGGGCCACATCTGGAGGCCCTCTGAGCATGCGCGGATTCAATGCGATGACATCACATTTCATCCAAAACCCAGACAAATTGCCAGGTTTTGGAAATACCCCCTGGGCAGTTCTCTAAAAACAGGACATGTCCGGGTTTTCCTGGATATCTGGCAATCCTACCCTCACATGACTACTCCCCTCGCAGTTATGCACTAGAACACTTAGGCATCAAATTACAGAACGGCACATAAGTGCACCTGTAATTTCACTCCCAGATTGGTGCAGAACATGCATCATAGCACAGAAGATATACTCTGAATTGGTGCCTAATCTTTGCTATGCTACATTGAATGAGAGGGTTAATGCTTACCGTCTTTGGTGCTTGGGGTCTGGAATTTGCAGGTTTTAAGCCAGAGATTCTAGTACTGAGCTAAATGAGCAGCTCCATTAACTGAGCTGTCAAGAGAGCTCTTCCTCCCTTATCCTGGCTGCCCTTCTCTCTCCCTTCCTTACCCTAGCCTGTCACCAGCAATATTCAGGGCAAGCCTCAGGAAATGAAGCAGAATGCTCTTCTGCTCTCTTCCTTTGCAGAATTTGACATTTATTAATGTTCAGAATTTTCCAGCCAGATTCAGACCTTGGTAAATGTTTAATTGTACGAATGTAACGGCTTTACGTTTAATATGATAATAATGGCAAATAGCAGTTACAAGCAAAAGTACTTTGCAGAGACGGCACACTGATATTACCAAATTCTTATCATTTTTAGATAGAAAATAAACATTTAGGTGTAACCTTCCTTCGATTGCTGTAACAAGTGATCCCGGCTATTGAGATATGAAGAATTCAATTTCCAGCCTCCCCACGAGGCTTGCAGGCCTGCAAGTCAGTTTTAAGACACTCTACCAAGAGAGATTTCCACTGAAAATCTGCTGCGGAGTAGGGCTGGCACCTGTTACATGTGGTGTACCACATTTGAAAGCAGGCACAGAGATTTCAAAATTAAATCCCCACGCTTGCTTTCTCTAGCCTGCCCTAGCACCAACCTAGTGCTCCCTTTTTTTTTTTCCACCTGGCATAGCAGTGTTGTTGGCAGTGTGATTTAATTGAAGAAAAAAGAAAACCAAAAGAGGCAACATGTGGTGCTCAATCCTTTTATTCATTCAAGACCGAACACATATGTGCTTCAGCTCAGGGGTCTTATCCTCAATGCGAAACACTTTATTTTCAATTGTCCTCTTATAGGGAAACAATATCCATCTAAGTGAACGAATAATGATTCAAAAGGATGACATTTACAAGTGAAATGGCATTGTTCTCACACACAGATGATTGACTTGTAAATGTCATCCTTTTGAATCATTATTCGTTCACTTAGATGCACATTGTTTCACTATAAGAGGACAATTGCAAATAATACATTGCTTTGCATTGAGGATAAGACCACTGAGGCAGGCCATACGACCGAAACACGTACGTGTCGGGTCTTGAATGAATAAAAGAATTGAGCACCACAGGTCACCTCTTTTGTTTTTCTTTGGTCTACCTTGAGGAGGTAGCATCTCCCGTTTGGGTGTATAGTATGATTTAATTGGTCAGAATCAGCTTCTAACCAGAATCGGGGCTAACCACTAATTTTCAGTAGCATTTAACTGACAAGGTAGGGTGGAGTGGGACAGCGTGAGCCAATTTTTTTCTTCTTTTGTACATTGTTGAGACCAAGTTTATATTGATCGGGGTTTTGTAACTTCACCTCAAGGGGAAGGGGGAAGAGAGGGGTTGAGCATTACCCAGTGACAGGTGTCCTTTATAGAACTGTGCAACAAGATCGGATGCCCCCAAAGATCATAAAAGTGATCCAAAAAGGATATAAACAGTCACAAGAGACCCACAGTAAATCCAAAATAATATATAAAATTGCAAGTGACCTGACAAGAGCCGCATTTCGGCAAAACACAAAATGCCTTCCTCAGGGGTCTTAATGGGTCCTCGGCTGTCTTATATATATAAAAAATAATATAAAAGTCACAAAAAAATTCAAGTAATTAAAAGGCTGCAATCAGGGAGCACACACACACACACACACACACTAACTTCCACAGTGGAAGTTTGTGTGTGTGCTGCCTGGTTGCAGCCTTTTAACTACTTGGAATTTTGTGATTGGGATTTTTGTGAATTTTATATATTTTTTAATATACAAGAAAGACCCATTAAGACCCATGAGGAAGGCATTTTGTTTTGCTGAAACATGGCCCGTGTTGGGTCATTTGCAATTTTATATATTATTTGTTTTTTACTGTGGGTTCACTTATGACTGTTTATATCCTTTGTGGATTGCTTTTATGTTTTTTGGACACTTATTAAACTACAACTGGTACATCTGATCCTGTTCCACAATTTATGTTGTTTTTCTGCTTCATTTCTCTTGTGGAACCCTTTGGTGCTATTTGCAGTTTGTTGTTTTGTCCTTTATGGAGTAGTATTTGGTATGTATCCCATCCCTAACTTTTAGGTTCCATATTTACGCCTACTAAAAGAAGGCACAAATGCCAGTGCCTGACTTAGGCACACTTCAGGCAAATTCTGTAAATGCACTTGTAACGTTTTTGAATGCCCCCAGCATGCCCCTGGCCATCCCCCTTTTCAGATATGTGATTGGAGTTAGGCACCGTGCTTTATAGACTAGCAGTGAGATGCATGCACACATTTTTAAGACTGCTAGTTGACATCAGTAATTGGTTGTTGGCAAATTTGATGTTTCTGAGCTCATTAGTCAATTTATTTGTTTGTGCATCTTTACAGAATAACACCTACGTACCTACTAGACCTATTACTAGGTGTCTTGTTTCAGAACTACCCTCCATGCACAGACAAATTCTCATTTTAACTACATAGCGTGGAATGGGAGTTAGAAAACTGGAACGCTATTCCGGAGGTTGTTATAGGGGGAAACACCCTCCAGGGATTCAAGACAAGGTTGGACAAGTTCCTGCTGAACCGGAACGTACGCAGGTAGGGTTGATCTCAGTTAGGGCTCTGGTATTTGACCTGGGGGCCGCCGCGGGAGCAGACTGCTGGGCGCGATGGACCACTGGTCTGACCCAGCAGCAGCAATTCTTATGTTCTTATGTAGTATGCCTTGAAGTTAGCACACATTAACTTACCATTGCATTTGACTGTGGCAGATAGAATAGATCAGTTACCATCGCCTCAATGTGAAGACGTAAGAACATCCATGCTATCTGACATTGCTGTTAATACACTGAAGAGTTTTTCACAAGGGTAACTGCATGCAAAGAAGCTAGGAATGCTACCAACGGTTACTCCAAGTTTAATTTGTGTTTGATATTTCACCCATCTGAGCCATTCACAATCTAATCAGGTCCTCAAAATATTTTCCCTATCTGTCCCAGTGAGCTCACAATCTAGCTATGATGCTTGGAGCAATGGAGGACTAAGCGACTTGCCTAGGGTCACAAGGGGTGGCAAAGGGCTCGGATCCTCAACCACAGGGTGCTGAGGCAGCAGCTCTAATCACTTGGTCACTCCAGAGGCTCTGTGTTTTTCTCACCTTATGTTTTTGCAATTAATGTATAGTAACTGCAAAATTTTAAAAGAGCCCCTAAGATTGCTTTAAGTGACCTAATTTACACCTGATCCATGTACTAAATGACAGATGGCCCCTCCTTTGCAGTTGTAACACATTACTTTTGCCTAGTGATGTCTGAAGGCCTTGCCTCTGTATAACTCTGATAAAGAAGTCCACATTTACCCCCTTTTTACGAACGCGTAGCACGGGTTTTAGCGCCGGCAGCGGTGGTAACTGCTCTGACGCTCATCGGAATTCTATGAGCATAGGAGCAGTTACCGCCACTGCTAGAGCTAAAGCCCTTGCTAAGCGTTCATAAAAGAGGGGTTTAGTTTTGTCACCAGGGCCTACATTCAGCAGGGCTAGAAGTGCTAAAGTTATCTAGATAGTTTGAACCAATTAGTTAAGTCTGTCACTGACCAAAACTGGTTAAATTTATCCAGACAACTTTAAATATGCCTTTTGTACAATCTGACTTGTTAACTTTTGAAATACACGACAAGCAATTAAACACTTGTTTAAGCAAAACGAAAAGGAAAGTTTCCTAAGTATAAATTATAATACAAGCAACAATTGAACTTTTTCTTAGACCCCCAAATAATTCTCCCGGGGTGGGGAGGGGGGTTGTCCCAGAATAAAAAAGGACTTGAATTTAACATAAGCAAGAAAATTAAATTCGATCTTATGCCATTAACGGTAATAGCTCCTCTTTCTATATCTTAACCAACTACCTTAACTCTTGGAGATATTTTTCAAGTCTAAAAAAAGTCCTTAAATGGTCCAGAACAAAGAAAGTAAATTTCAACCCTGCGTACTTAATTAGACATTTACATGGGTATGCCAGTTGGAAATTGGCCCCCCGAATCCTTTCTTTCCTGCCTCATTGCAAGAAAAAGCTTCCTCCTTGCTTGGGTTTCCTTGTTGACATCAGGATATACCCAGACACATTGCCCCAAGAAGGGAGTCTGTGCATTTCTAAAATACATTCTCATCACAGCATTGAGGTCTTGTGAAAAGACTAATGAGATAAGTAGAGTGGCCCTGACTTGTTAAGTTTAAGCAGACAGCAATACCGGAACCCTCTAGTGAAACTGTAACCAAGCTCCTGGAATTCCCCCAGGGGCCTGATTTGCAGATGGAAAGATTTATCTGGGTAAGTCTCAACATTACCCAAACATATCCTTTCAATATTTATTTCACCATTATGTACCGTAATCCCAGCCTTGGTGCCTTACAATCAAGAGATTTTGTCAGACGTTTCCGTTTAAGGTGTACACAGCTGCTAATTTTTGTAGTCGGGTGCAGCACAGTTGCCTGCATGATTTTCAGACTGTTTCTGATTATTTTGGGGTCATTTTTAACTGCTGTCTGGTTACTGTGGCCCTGATCACTTCACAGAGAAAGCAGAGGGAAAGGGAGAGAGGATTTCTAGATGGAGAAGTAAAAATTTTAGGAATTCCTTGACATTCTGCTTCTGGCATAGGTTGCATTGGGTATGTATACGTGGTTTCCTGCTGAAGCATTTTAATGTTATGACTCGTATGTGAGTTGTTATCATAGGGAAGGCTTTTGGAACATATCTAAAAAAGATTGAAATGAGTAACCACACATTTTCACAAAATAAACTTGTAGCCAAAGCTTGGTGCGTAGGATTTGGTGAAAATTTATGATTGTCCTTTTAGATGGGGTTTTTTTTTCCATCTATGCCAGATGGTTACTATTTATGATGACCTTATCCTTTATACAATTTCTGATTTGCTGATTCTTCTGTCATTTCCTCCCCTCCCCCACCCCCAGAATGTGTGTAACGGCATACCTTTCAACTTATTGAACCAAGAGTGAGAACCATGTGATTTTCACAACTCCAAATGAAACCATTCTGATAGTTGCAGTCTCCATCAAGGGCTATTATATGCTTAGTCCAGTGATCGTCCACTTTTTTCATTCTGTTGGAAAAATACAGAAAGAAAAAAAATGGGAAATCACTAAACGTAAGTGTATAGCCTTTGATGGAGACTGCCCCAACTTTGTTGGTTGGGCTGAGAAGTTTTCAGCGGCCCCTCATATATAGATAGATAGATTTGAAACATAATTTTATCAAGCTGCATTAGGGTTCTTTATTGCTGGCCGCTGCGCTAAAAGCTCTGATGCTCATGGAATTCCTATGAGGGTCAGAGCTTTCACCATAGCAACTGCCAATAAAAAACCATAACACGGCTTAATAAAAGGAGGCATTAATATTTAGAAGTTTTTTTAATATAAATTCTTTGTTCATTTTTAAATCAAATACGTAGTGCAAACAAGTGAACAAACAAGTAATATAACAAAATGCACTCCATTCCAATCACATATTATAAAGTTATTAAATCCCACCTCCTGGAAGTGAAATCTTTCATAAATCAAAGGAAACAAATATTAATATATCATAATTTGCAATATTTTGTTAATGGGCCCCAAATTTCCTTAAATTTATTATGATGACCCCTCTGCATGGAAAAAATTCAAGTTATCCCAATTTTTCCAATTTTTCCTTATCATCTGCATGGCCACTCCTGTCATGATGAGGAACAATTTATTCTGATTTGCACTTATAGGTTTTTTTTTATTATTAATATTGTTCCAAATAATACTATATCATATGATAGTGATAAAGGAACTTCCAATATCATAATAATTTGACCACAAGGAGTTGGGTCCTTTGATCAATGTGGATAGAGATTTTATTGTGATTTTAGCTTTTATTGTTGTTGTTAAGACACTTTGAATAAACTACAACTTTAGGTCCGTGAATATTGAGTTTCCACAGTTTCATTTGTTTGGATTTGCTCTTCTCCTGTGGAAATTTGGGTCTTCTTGCTTTTGCCGTTCCGTGTACCAAGGCCCTACCTCAGGCTTCCTTTAGTGATAATTGTCCAGCATCGTAGCATGTTTCAGTCATTTTTTAAAGAAACCTTATTTATTGGATTTGCACCACTCTTCTTATAGGCATTTCATTTCAATCTGTAGTTTTGAGGGCAGAAATGGTGCATTTTCTATTTAGTTCCAATATTGTGGAACAGTTTACCTGTGGAATTGAGGAAAGAAGAATCATTTCAAAATTTTAAAAGACATCTAAAGGCATATTTTTTTCAAATGGCATCTTTAGTGTCAAATCTGTTTTTATTGATAGACAAACATACATAACAATGCGGAAAGCAGACCAGAGCAATACAAACCAACAGTGCAAGGCATGTACAGCCCGTCCATCTTATATATAATACAAATCCCAACCCCTCCCCACCATATAAACAGACTCTAGAATCTCACCCCAACCCCCCCTATACCCCCAAACCAAGACCCCCCTCCCCCCAGATTCAGGAACCGGTTCATTCAAAGTCCGAACCACCAAAAGAACACTGGAGGTCCATCTCTTCTGGCCTTCCAGCTAAAAAGCATGCCCCCCAAACCCAGCCCCCCTGGACCCCCCTTTCCTAGTGACCGGTTGATGGCGAACCAGGGAAGTCCATGGATCCCCTCCCTCATTCAAGAGGAAAAAGAGTTCAAAACCCCACTACATACTCTAGGAGAAAGAGAAAAAATATAATCTTCGCAAATCTGATGAAAAAGAGTCTTGCGCTTCGAGGTGAATTTAGCATGTTTAAGTTCCAATAGCATGAGGGCATGGAGGTGATTATACCAATCCCTAAAAGAGGGAGCAGCATCACTCATCCAAACTGACAGAATAACTTTCTTGATCAAATGGCCTTTTTAAATGGATGAAATGAATTCGGGACTGCAGTCAGCATTTATATTTATTTATTTATTTATATTTTTAATTTGTATTAATTAACAATTTTTAATTTTATTTGTTAATTTGAATGCTATAGGATATGATGTATTAGAAATTTTGCTCTTTTTCTTCTTTCTTTTTGATTTAATTGGAGTTCTTTTCACATATTTGATTAAGTTAAATTGTAAACTGCTTTGATCCTTTTTTGGCTGTATATGCGGTATAGAAAGATTTTAGTAAACATTCTCTACTGTGTTTTTTTGGTACTGTTAGAGCAGTATGAGTTGTAACTTGGGCATTCGGAGAATGGTTTTATATCACCTTCTGTCTTTCTACCCCATAGGAAGTTATCTTGATGCCCATTCCTGGAGTATAACAGAAAATAATTCAAGGCCATAAAATGCAGGGGAAGCTTGGCAGCCTGAAGAACCCCAGGAAATTCAAGAATCAGGATTTTGATTACTTGAGAGAATACTGCCAGAGACGACACATCTTGTTTGAAGATGAAACTTTTCCAGCACAGCTCAGTTCATATGGTCCCACTATGCTATCTGCAGACCAGGCCCAGAATCTACAATGGCATAGACCAGGGGTGAGTTGTCATTTGCTTTAATTGCTGACATTCTATGACCTTCAATTCCAAAAATCTGTGTATCAACGACAGTGGCGTACCAAGGGGGGGGGGGGGGGCGGGGAGGGGCGGTGCGCCCCGGGTGCCAGCCCTAAGGGGGTGCTCCCGGCCTTGCCGTTCAGTCACCCCCCTACCCCCGAAGGACCGCTCGCCCCACTGACCTTCCTGCACCACCTGTGAAGCAGCCCGCAGCAGGATCGCGAAGTCAGCGTCAGCGATCCCTGCGCTGCTTAGGCGCTGCTTCCTGCGCCGCGATCCCGCCCCTCCTCTGACGTCAGAGGAGGGGCGGGACCGTGGCGCAGGAAGCAGCGCAGAGATCGCTGACGCTGACTTCGCGATCCTGCTGCGGCTGCTTCATAGGTGGTGCGGGGAGGCTAGGGGGGCGAGCGGTCCTTCGGGGTGGGTCGGGGCATCAGGCCTTCAGGGTGGGGCGGGCGGGCAGGCAGGCAGGCTTTCAAAGGGGAGGGGGTGACAGGCAGGCAGGCAGGCCTTCAAGGGTGGACAGGCCTTCGGGGGGGGTGCAGACCTTCAAGGGGTGCAGGCCTTCAAGGGGGGGGACAGGCCTTCAAGGGGGGAAAGGCAGGCAGGCCTTCAAGGGTGGGACAGGCCTACAAGGGGGTGGGACAGGCCTTCAAGGGGGGACAGGCCTTTGGGGGGGTGCAGACCTTCAAGGGAGTGCAGGCCTTCGGGGGGGGTGCAGGCCTTCAAGGGGGTGCAGGCCTTCAAGGGGGGACAGGCCTTCAAGGGGGGGAAAGGCAGGCAGGCCTTCAAGGGGGGACAGGCCTACAAGGGGGGGGGGGGAGAAGCTACAAGGGGGTGGGACAGGCCTTCAAGTGGGGGACAGGCCTTCGGGGGGGTGTAGGCCTTCGGGGGGTGCAGGCCTTCAAGGGGGGACAGGCAGACCTTTAAGGGGGGACAGGCCTTTGGGGGGGACCATGATTTAGAAGTACACGGAGGGAAGGGGGTGTTCAAAGAGACGTGCATATGCCAAACTTTGGGGGGGGGAAGAAATAATGGGTCTGAAAATAGAGGAGAGGGAGAGAGATGATGGACCATGGGATTTAGGGAGAGAAGGAACAGAAAGGGAGAGAAATTGGACACAAGGGATGGTGTGGAGGAGGGATAGAGATACTGGATAGGAGGGTAATTAGGAAAAGAAAGGGAGAGATGGTGGACTCTGGGGTGGTGGGGAAGGAGGGAGAGATGCCGGATGAAAGGGTATTTAAGAAAAGGTGGATCTGTGAAGGGAGATGAAAAAAAGGAAAGATACCAGACTTCCTGGGAAGGGAAGGGAAATGGAAAGGGAGGACAGAGTTGGCAGATGGATGGTTAGCATGCAGAAAGAAGGAGACCCTGGCAAGCAAGTTATCAGAAGAAAACCAGAGCCTTGGACCAACAAGATTTGAAATATAACCAGACAACAAAAGGTAGAAAAATTAATTTTATTTTCTGTTTTGTGATTATAATATGTCAGATTTGAAATGTGTATCCTGCCAGAGCTGGTGTTGGACTGCAAACGTGAGCTAGGATTTAACAGAGAGAGGAAAAGTCCTTTTTGTTTCTTTATTTTATTTACACCACAGCGCCAGTGTGGTTAGGAGAAGCCAAAGGGGGTGAAAAAGCTATAAAACCCACCAGGAGTTTTGAAAAAAAAGCAGGAAAATCGAATTGAAAAACCAATTCAATAGGGCTGAATCGAATCAAAAATTTTTTTCCTGTATCTGGCAGCATTAGTTTGCGCTACTGTCTTAGAATTTAGGACCTGGGATTGGGGAGAGATGGCATCCTCAGTACTTTATAATGCACGTGAAACGAGGATTTGGTCAGACTTTTGAAGGGTCTGCAGAAAAAAAATATTGTATAGGCCGGGGACATGAGACAGCAGGAAATGGGAACTATTCTTCCTTCTATTTTTGTGAATGGAAAGGCTGAGGATGTCAGAGAGTTCAGTTAAAATATGTGCTTTATAAGAAAATATAATAATGTGTTTTATAAAGTTTATAGCATAGCTGGCCTACCCAGTGAGGTGTTCCTAGTGATGATGGTGGCAGCGTGTCAATGTGTTGAGAGGAAGAGGTGGTCTGGGAAATTCTGCTGATCAAACTCCGGGCCCATTTCCACCCCCCAGTTAGTCCACTCCACTCAACTGGTTCACACACTGAGTGGGTCTTTGGGTGTTGTTTTGGGATCTCTTCCAGTGGTTTATCTCCTTCTGGTCCAAGGAAGGAAACTTTGTTATCCTTAGCATTGACCTACAGAATATGTTTGTAACAGCGCTGCTTGTGTGGCATTAGGCTATGTAGTGATCGAAAGAAAAAAACAGACCTTTGCACATTTTTGCACTATATGATGGGTGTATGAGGAGATTCACATTTCCTGCACAGCTAAGTCCATGTGAAGTTACCTTGTGCTGTATTTGACATCTAGCAAGGTCTCTGTTTGAAAGGAAAGATCTAAACTTAAAAATGAAGTGGCCAGAAGTTATGGTAAAAGCAGATAGTGTAGCTGGTTTTAAGAAAGATTTGGACAAATTCCTGGAGGAAAAGTCCATAATCTGTTATTAAGACATGGGGGAAGTGTCTGCTTGCCCTGGATCGGTAGCATGGAATGTTGCTACTCTTTGGGTTTTGACCAGGTATTAGTGTCCTGGATTGGCTACCATGAGAATGGGCTACTGGGCATGATGGACCATTGGTCTGACCCAGTTAGGCTATTCTTATGTTATGTTCTCATCTGTAGGGGCCTTTGTTTTCACTTCTTATTTTAATGTATTTTTTTTTCTGGGAACTTATCAGTGTTTTTTATAATGGGAACAAAAATGGAAGAGAATTAATGTGTGTGGGATGAAGGGGTAACTAATTTCTTCAGCTAAATAATTCAATCCACTTCAAACAGACATAGGAGAACTCATGCACCATTCACACACCCTCCAACCAAAAACGTCAAAAGAAAAAAACTGTTCGACAACCTCCTAGCCATTCGAGCTGCAACACTCGACCCCCAACTCTACAATCAATTGACATCGACCACAGACTGCAAAACCTTCAAAAAGAAATAAAAACCCTTCTAATCAAAAAACACATAAAACCGAACTAACACAATCAGAACTGTCCCAAGCATCACCTGCAACTACTCCATATGTACTTCTGATGTCATGACAATTCAGACATAATTTATGTTATGTTATGTTTGGAATATAAGAAAATTTTCACTGCCTGTTTCTATTCTGACCATTTATTCTGTTTCATGGTCATTACAAAAAATATTTTTTTTCATAGGGGGGGGTGTCAAAAAATGATGGGCCCCGGGTGCCACATACCCTAGGTACACCACTGATCAACGACTATTTTGTTACTTGTCTGTGCTCGTGTCATTTCTAAGAAGGATTTTTCTTATGGTCTGCTCTTCTGTAACACCGTAGTTCTGGTTGCCAATCAGTTCCATTTTTTCTCAATGACAGACAATCATGATTTTAAAGCCATTGCCTGCATGAACTTGAGTTTCCTGGAGGAACAATGGATTGTAAATTTATTTTTTATTTTTTTATTTTTATAAATCTTTATTCATTTTTAATACTTTCATTAAGTGAATACAAGAAAAAAGATACATTTTACACTTTATACATCACTTAAAATCCTTAAAAAAAAGGACCAGCTGAACCTGTTCTGAAACAGTGAATCCAGTTGACAACCCCATTTCTATTGTTCCTTCCCCAAGCCAGTGGAACAGTTCTTACTAGGTGACCATCCTAACCCCTTACAGTGTGGTAGGCCATTGTTGTTCGACCCAGCCTGGTACTGAGGATAGCCAAAATGAAAACATATGAGATAGTACAAACTTAGATTATGATCCTCCCTTGGACAGAGAAATACCTACCGCAGATGAATGTAAGCTTGCACAACTGAAAAATCCAAATAATAAATTAGAATACACTAGTTCTCAGTTGTGTGCAAGTCTATTTAATTCAGCTTCATCAAATATCCTTAACCCTAGATGTCTCTCTACACCTGGCTTGAGAAACACTCTAGTAAAAGATGAGCTATTAGTATATTGCCATTGCAACCTGGGTCCTTATAGAAATAAAGAAAAATGATGTAAAGATCACATGGCTTATCAGGTTTGTCCATATGCATCAACTACTAAGCTCTATAATATCTTTCTCCCCGTCAGAGACATTTTGTGCTTGTCCCATGCTTTCTTGAATTGAGATACGGAGTTCATCTCTGTTGGAAGACCATTCCATGCATATACCACTCTTTTGTAATGATATATTTCCTTAGAGGACTATTTTCGATAGGACGTCTAAGTCCAATTTGGATGTTTCCCTTAAATGTCCAAAGTTGGAAGCACAGAAACGTCCATTTTTGAAAGCCGAACTGCTAGATGTACAAAATTTTTTTTTAAAAAAAATCATCTACTTGAACCTCTAGGCCGACAGGATGTCCAACCCTTAGGATGCCTAACTTTATACCTCATTTCGACCAAAAACAAATGTCCAAATCTATACCATTTGGACATGGGCGGGGCCAGCATTATAATGAACTGGCCATACAGACATGCCAACAGAGTAATGGGGCACCTTAGAGGGCACTGCTGTGAATGTCACATAAAGAGTGCCAGAAGTGTATCTCACCATATACCCCTTATAATTTCTGTTGAACCCTTCAAAACTCCCTCAAAACCTATTAGACCCACTTGTCTACTGACTCAATAACTCTCTAGGCTACTGGTGGCACCTATATTTATTTAAAAATTTATGGGGGGCGCTAGTGAGCGCGATCTATGGTGGAAGCTTAGCAACACAGCTCCTGCAGAATCACTCTGTGTATCGATCCCCCTGCATGATTTAAGTCTCCAAATTCGGCACACGCGGTGATAAATTGCGTCTCAAGCGCGATGGCTTCTACTAAGCCCGGATAAAGAAGAAACACGGACCCTGTATCGCCGCAAAAAACGTCATCATCCAAAACGGAGGAGGCCTCAACCCAGACCATCCTGGATGAAATCAGAGCCATGCGGTCGGAAGTTAAGGCCGACAACGATGAAATAAAAGAGGAGATTGCCACCTTTAAAAAGGAACTTGCAAAGCTACAGCTCCAGGTACAGGCTACAGACACTAGGCTGTCTGTAGCTGAAAATAATGTAAAAGAGCTGCTCAGATACACAAAACGTGTAGAGCAATTAGAAACGCTGATTGAGGATTATAGTAACCGCTCCAGGAGGAATAATTTTAGAATACTCGGGATCCCAGAATCCCGTGAGGGGCGCAATATGTCTGAATTTCTACAAATTTGCCCAAACTGCTTGATCTTAAATTTGATCTCCCATTCGAAATTGATAGGGCACACCGGGTCCCCTCTAACTCGCTACCTAATAGAGCAGGGCAATATCCCAGACCGACGGTAGTGCGCCTCTTGAGATATACACAAGTTATGGAGATCATGCAGCAAGCACGCGCTAAGGCGCTGATCAAATTTGAGGGTAACACACTCTTATTTGTACCAGACCTAGAAAAGCAAACAGCCAAACTAAGAAAGCAGCTTTTGGAATACCGCCCTAGGCTGAAACAACTGGGAGCGAGATTTGGCATGATGTACCCGGCTCGCCTGAGGGTTACATATAACAATCACACAAAAGACTTTACCAATCCTACAGAATTGGCTGAATACTTGGAAACTCTGAGCCCGAGTACAATTGATTGTACCTGACTTTCTCACTAATGGCTTAATCTCTGTCTTCATTACTACATGCTAACAGCTTTTTCCTACTATACAGGAAAATTACAGCATATCAAACAGTTGGTCTTTTGTTATAATACTGTGCCTTTATATTGCAGGGGTTCAACATGTTGAATGATATATAATTCTGCTGGGCAGTGCTGCTTTGGAGTTCCACCTGGCTCACTGACCCGTGGTAAATTGTCCAGTTTCTCACTTTACATGACTTTTCTTTTTTGTTTCCTTCTTTTTTATTTTGACTGCTTGGCTATTCTATATAATATCATTGCTAGTACATGTTTGTATGCTTATGGTTATACATGTGTGATATTACAGGCTTACCTGATATGCCTATTACATGTGCTACTCTAAATGTAAAAGGATTAAATAATCCCATCAAATCCAGGAAAATTCTAAACTACATTTCCTCTCTGTCCGCAGATGTAATATTTCTCCAAGAAACACATTTAGATGCTGTTTCCTCTTCCAAATTAACTCTCCCCTGGGCACATCCGTCTTTATTCTCACCTGCCATTGACAAAAAGAATGGTGTTCTTACTTTTATTAGAAATGTAAATCACATAAAACTTCTCTCTCATACTACTGACAACCAGGGAAGATGGGTGTCCACAAAAATACGTATTAACGCCCACAATTTATATCTATTAAACTTATATGGTCCAAATACAGAAGACTGCTCTTTTTTCACTGCTTTAGCTGATCAGCTTAATGGCTATCAGGATACCCCCTTCGTGCTAGGAGGAGACTTTAACCTGATTATTGATCCCTCAAAGGATAGAAAATCTGTATATAAACACAAAAAATCAAAAACATGGTTATGTCTTCAAGATATCATTGCCCAATTTCGCCTATCTGATCCATGGCGCATAACTCACTTAGAAGACAGAGACTATACATTTTTCTCTGCACCTCATTCCTCGTATACTAGGATTGACTATTTCTTGATAGACCCTTCTTTAGTCAAATCAGTTATTCACTCTGAAATCAAATCATTCAGTGTGTCTGATCATGCGGCTGTCCTACTGTCACTGGACACCCTACCTGCTACTTCTCCACAAAGCACATGGAGATTAAATTCCTCCCTTCTACAGGATCAGAATTTCCGCACCCATGTAACGACTGCAATACAGGAATATTTCGCTTTCAACTCACCTCAAGAGAGTAACTGGATATCAGTGTGGGATGCGTTTAAAGCGTACATAAGGGGAACCATTATTTCTTATAATGCTCACTTAAAGAAAGTTAACAAACAGGAATTAGACACTTATGAATCTAAACTTAAACACTTAGAGACACTACATCAAACGAATCCTACTGACATGCAAACTTTGAAGAAACTTCAATATCTTAGATTCCAATATAACACTTGCCTTAGTAAAACAGCTGCATCACAAGTATATATGACCTCTGCTAAATACTATTCTGATAGCAATAAATGTGGCCAACATCTTGCTTCCTATCTAAAAGGGAAGAGGAATAAGACTACAATTTCTGCCATTCTTACTGATACTGACACTTTAGTTACTGGGCCAGATGAGATCCTAACACAATTTCATAGCTTTTACTCAACCTTGTACACGTCCGAAATTCAACCAGACAGTACATCTATCCCTTTTCTTGAGGGCCTCACTCACAATATATTGCATGAAACAGATAATATTGGGTTAGATGCTGATTTTACTATAGAGGAAATCGATGAAGCTATGAATCTTATGTCCACTAAGAAAGCACCTGGTCCAGATGCCCTACCAACTGAATTTTATCAAGTGTTTCGAAAATGGCTCTCTCCCTACCTATTGGAGTTTTTCCGATATTTGCAAAACACTGGAGATATTAGGGGCTCTTTCACTGAGGCCACTACTATTATATTGGCCAAACCAAATAAAGATCCGCTTAAAGTAAACAACTACAGGCCTTTATCCCTGATTAACTCAGATGCTAAAATATATGCTAAAATCTTGGCCAATCGGCTGCAACTGATCTTACCTAAATTGATTAATCCGGATCAAACTGGCTTTATGGCCAATCGATTATCTAGTGATAACACAAGAACTTTTGCTCATGTACCGTATTTTCGCGGATATAACGCGCGCGTTATACGTGATTTTACGTACCGCGCATACCCCTCGCGCGTTATATGGCTGAGCGCGGTATACAAAAGTTTTTAAACATAGTTCCCACCCCGCCCGACGCCCGATTCACCCCCCCAGCAGGACCGCTCGCACCCCCACCCCGAACGACCGCTCGCACGCGCTCCCACCCGCACCCGCATCCACGATCGGAGCAAGAGGGAGCCCAAGCCCTCTTGCCCGGCCGACTCCCCGACGTCCGATACATCCCCCCCCCGGCAGGACCACTCGCACCCTCACCCCGAAGGACCGCCGACTCCCCAACAATATCGGGCCAGGAGGGAGCCCAAACCCTCCTGGCCACGGCGACCCCCTAACCCCACCCCGCACTACATTACGGGCAGGAGGGATCCCAGGCCCTCCTGCCCTCGACGCAAACCCCCTCCCCCCAACGACCGCCCCCCCCCCAAGAACCTCCGCCCGTCCCCCAGCCGACCCGCGACCCCCCTGGCCGACCCCCACGACACCCCCACCCGCCTTCCCCGTACTTTGTGTAGTTGGGCCAGAAGGGAGCCCAAACCCTCCTGGCCACGGCGACCCCCTAACCCAACCCCGCACTACATTACGGGCAGGAGGGATCCCAGGCCCTCCTGCCCTCGACGCAAACCCCCCTCCCTCCAACGACCGCCCCCCCCCAAGAACCTCCGACCGACCCGCGACCCCCCTGGCCGACCCCCCCACCCTCCTTTCCCCGTACCTTTGGAAGTTGGCCGGACAGACGGGAGCCAAACCCGCCTGTCCGGCAGGCAGCCAACGAAGGAATGAGGCCGGATTGGCCCATCCGTCCTAAAGCTCCGCCTACTGGTGGGGCCTAAGGCGCGTGGGCCAATCAGAATAGGCCCTGGAGCCTTAGGTCCCACCTGAGGGCGCGGCCTGAGACACATGGTCGGGTTTGGCCCATGTGCCTCAGGCCGCGCCCCCAGGTGGGACCTTAGGCTCCAGGGCCTATTCTGATTGGCCCACGCGCCTTAGGCCCCACCAGTAGGCGGAGCTTTAGGACGGATGGGCCAATCTGGCCTCATTCCTTCGTTGGCTGCCTGCCGGACAGGCGGGTTTGGCTCCCGTCTGTCCGGCCAACTTCCAAAGGTACGGGGAAGGGGGGTGGGGGGGTCGGCCAGGGGGGTCGCGGGTCGGTCGGAGGTTCTTGGGGGGGGGCGGTCGTTGGAGGGAGGGGGGTTTGCGTCGAGGGCAGGAGGGCCTGGGATCCCTCCTGCCCGTAATGTAGTGCGGGGTGGGGTTAGGGGGTCGCCGTGGCCAGGAGGGTTTGGGCTCCCTTCTGGCCCAACTACACAAAGTACGGGGAAGGCGGGTGGGGGTGTCGTGGGGGTCGGCCAGGGGGGTCGCGGGTCGGCTGGGGGACGGGCGGAGGTTCTTGGGGGGGGGGCGGTCGTTGGGGGGAGGGGGTTTGCGTCGAGGGCAGGAGGGCCTGGGATCCCTCCTGCCCGTAATGTAGTGCGGGGTGGGGTTAGGGGGTCGCCGTGGCCAGGAGGATTTGGGCTCCCTCCTGGCCCAATATTGTCGGGGAGTCGGCGGTCCTTCGGGGTTGGGGTGCGAGTGGTCCTGCCGAGGGGGGAGAAGAATCGGACGTCGAGGGGGGCATCAGGCTTTCAGGATGGGGACAGGACTTCAAGGGGGGACAGGCAGACCTTCAAGGGGGGACAGGCAGACCTTCAAGGGGGGACAGGACTTCAAGGGGGACAGGCACGGAGAGGCGGGGCAGTGCACCGAAAGTCAGGGCGGGTGAACGGTGAGTCGGGGCAACCAAAGGAGAGTCGGGGCAGTGCACCGAAAGTCAGGGTGAGTCGGGGCAACCAGATGAGAGTCGGGGAGGGCGAAAGGAGAATCGGGGTGGCCAGAGGAGAGTCGGGGAGAGCGAAAGGAGAGTCGGGGTGGCCAGAGGAGAGTCGGGCAGCATGCGCGTTATATGCCTGAGCGCGGTATAGAAAAGTTTTTGTACATATCATCGTGATTTCTGCGCGCTATACCCCTGTGCGCGTTTTACAATGGTGCGCGTTATATCCGCGAAAATACGGTAATTTCACTTGCCAAACTTATTGATTATCCTGTAGTTGCAGTCGGATTGGATGCAGAAAAAGCATTCGATCGGGTGGAATGGCCATATTTGTTTACTGTCCTATCTTGGTTTGGAATGTCCCCTATATTTATAAATATGGTAAAAGTACTGTACACATCACCGACTAACAAAATTTATGCTAATCAATATTTTTCCTTGCCCTTTAAACCTAGTAGAGGCACACGTCAGGGGTGTCCTCTATCTCCCTTACTCTTTAACTTAGCATTGGAACCCCTCCTGATTGCAATTCGTACGTCACCCCACATCCAGGGATTCTCATATGCTGGTGTGGACATCAAACTCTCAGCGTACGCAGACGACGTCTTGCTGTACCTCACTCCTGATTCCATTTCTCCATTGCTCCAAATACTATCAACATACTCTATTCACTCTGGATACAAATTGAACCTTTCTAAATCGGAGGTGATGCCTTTGAACTGTCCGGAAGTCTGCCAATCCATTAAAGAGCTTGGACTTTTATGGTCGCCCAATAAATTGAAGTACCTTGGACTTTACTTTGCACCGGATTTAGATGAGACCTCGGAACATAATACGGATCATGTTCTTGATTCAGTTCGACAGTTAACGTCATCTTGGTCCCCACTGAAATTATCCTGGTGGGGCAGACTGGATACAGTCAAAATGATGATCTCTCCTGTCATCAATTATACCCTCAGTATGTTACCGGTATTGATGAAACCTTCATTCTATGCCAAATTGGACAAAATTCTCACTACTTTCCTCTGGAATAACAAACCACCATGTATAAGCCTACAAAAGTTGAGGAATGACAAAGAATCAGGTGGTGTGAACTTTCCTAATTTTAAAAACTACCACATCGCCTTCTTGCTTCGACAAGGTTCTAGATGGCTCCATACCACTGATGATAGCTCTACGCCTCGCTGGCTACTGCTGGAACGCTCTCTATCTACAACCATACCTTTAGAGGATCTACCTTTCATTGGACAGTTGGATCTCTTGCAAATGCAACCAATTCTTGCATCCACATGTACAGCTATTCGACACGTGGATGCTATGCTCTCACCAAAATGGAGTGAAACTACGCAAATACCTATCTGGGGAAATAATAAAATTTGCATTCAAAATGCACCGACCTATAATTCTGTATGGAAAACTAAAGGAATACACCGATTGTGTCATCTCTACTCAAACTCTACCTGGACCCCTTTTCAGAGGTTGGCGGAGAATTGCAACTTGCCAAAATCACATTTCTTCAAATGGATACAACTAAAATCTGCCATTACGGCACACCTGAAGCAACAACCTGTTACAGATGAACTCCCTAACATTTTGATATTGTGCGATCAGATCTCTCATGCCAGACACGAATCATCGCAATGGTATAAAATTATGAGAAAACATGACACTTTCTCACTCACTACTCTTTATTCTCTCTGGAGTACAGACACAGGACTTGAACTTGACGTCAGAGACTGGAACGACATTTGGAAAATGTCCCACTCAGCACTTGTCTCATCTGCTATTACTCAATCTCTTTTTTTTCCTTATACATAAGGCATTTTGGACCCCAATAAAACTTGCCAAGATTGCACACCAAGACAGCTCAATGGATGGTAAATGCTGGTCTTGTCGCTCTTCACCTGGAACTTTAGATCATATGATCTTTCAATGTGACATCATAAGACATTATTGGTCTCAAATTTGGCGTACTATCAGTGCCGTAATACACATTTCGGAACCCATCACACTGGCAATAGTGATGTATGGCCATCATGGACTTCAGACTCCTCTTGTTGAACCGCAAGCCAAATTGCTCAAAGCTTTACTGTCCATTGCTATTAAACAGATATTATCAAACTGGAAATCTTCATCTACCTTATCCTATGCAGCGTGGTGGAATCAAGCATGTCTCACAGCTAAGTTTGAATTAGTGGCAGCTGAAAGGAAGGGATCTTTGCATAAAACAAACACTATCTGGCAACCGTTCCTGGACTATTGTATTGATTGATATGGATTTAATTCAAATTAAAGTATGCTTACGAATTGATGATGCACCATGCACCATGCACATAATAGCCAAGCAGTCCCCTTATTTCTTATTTTTATTATTTTTCTCCTTCATTTTCTTCTTTAGTTACATGTTATGTTGCTTTGCCATTTTTGGATGATTGATCTTGTTGTTCACAGTTTATTCTACTTTTGTGAAATTTCAATAAAACTATTTGAACTTAAAAAAAAAAATAATAATTATACACAACCTAACCATAGGCAGTTTCCAAAAAGCATAGAAAATATTTAAAAAATACATATTACATATAATAAAAGTTATCTTAACACCTGCACCTCTGTCCAATTAACTATCTGTTTACATAAATGTGCTAACAAATGTGTTTTCAATAGCTTTTTAAAACTAACATGATCTGCACACAAACATAATTGGTCCCTGCTACTGAAAACATAGACGCTCGGGAATCTGCATAATATATTTTTAACTCTCTGTCCACTAACAACCTCACCCCATTTTCTGACCTTAAATCTTTCCCTGGCAGTAGAGTGGGGTTTTGGTGGGTTTTTAGTGAGTTCACACTTTTCACTATAAGTGTAGTGGTTAGAGTGGCTTATGGGTCTGGGTCCTCCTCTCTGTGGTCCCGGTGATTAGGACATCCAAGTACCAATGCCAAGACTTAGTCAGTTTTTTGGATGTTTTAGCTTTTTGATCATGAGTCCCTAAGGTTAATCTTAAGTTTATCCTCTTTCACATTCATCCTATGACCTTTCATTCTAGAGCAGGGGTGTCAAAGTCCCTCTTTGAGGGCCGCAATCCAGTCGGGTTTTCAGGATTTCCCCAATGAATATGCATGAGATCTATTTGCCTCCACTGCTTTCATTGTATGCTAATAAATCTCATGCATATTCATTGGGGAAATCCTGAAATCCCAACTGGATTGCAGCTCTCGAGGAGGGACTTTGACACCCCTGTTCTAGAGTTTTCTTTCAACTGAACGTTGCCTGCTTCCTGTGAATTTATACCTTGAAAGTATTTAAATATTATGTTTTCCCTTTCCTGGTTCTCCTTCAGGAAATACTGAATACCAATAGGAGTATACAGTATATCAGGGGTGTCAAAGTACCTCCTCGAGGGCCGCAATCCAGTTGGGTTTTCAGGATTTCACCAATGAATATGCATGAGATCTATTAGCATACAGTGAAAGCAGTGCATGCAAATAGATCTCATGCATATTCATTGGGGAAATCCCAAAAACCCAACTGGATTGCAGCCCTCGAGGAGGGACTTTGACACCCCTGCAGTGTACGATAGTAACTAATATGCTTTTCAATATCAAGATACCAGCATATTTTTTAAAAATAAATAATGAACACAAGATTAAATTTGAATAAATTGTTTATATAGTGAAAAGTACTCAGTGTCCTTTGTCTCCTGCAAATCTGGTGCCGCTAAGAGAGCAAATTTGGGACCATCATGCCACTTTTCAGTCCCACCACAGATATTTGCTGCACTAGCTACTTCAATGTCAAAATGTATCGCTACTACCTTAGTTGATAAATTTAAAATATAATGACACTACTGCATACTAGACCAGGAAATACATATAATAAATATATATTTTATAGCTGGCCTGGTATAGAAAAGACCTGACAGGTTTTAATAGACTTAACTTTCTATTATCCAGCAAAGGTAATGTTGTAATTGTGCAGTTATTTCCATAGAATGTCAATGCATGGAACTGATTGGCTGGAACAAACCAGGAAGCTGGCTGAGGATTGGCAGTTGAGAGAGTAACTGTTATTAACAAGGAGACAAGAAACAAACTGAAGAGCTGCTTACTGAGACTGAGTAAATTGAGTGAAAATGAGAATGTATGGTTTATAAGAAAACATGATTGGGAAAATACCGTGTTTCTCTGAAAATAAGCCCTAGCATGATTTTTGGGGTAGGTCTTAATATAAGCCCTACCCCTGAAAATAAGCCCTACATGCCGGCAGAAGCAGCGCTCCCCCCCACGACCCTTCCATCTTTCCCACCCATCCGATCCCCGACCGCGGAAATGAAATACAGTACCTTATAACAAACTGCATCGTTGGCAGCACAGGCCCCATTGTGGCTTTCTCATGCCCAGGCATTCCTCTGCCACGTTGCTGATGACATCATCAGAAACGCGGCAGAGGAACGCCCGGGCGTGAGAAAGCTGTGATGGGGCCTGTGCTGCCGACAATGTGGTTTGTTAAAAGGTACTGTATTTCGGTTTCGCTGTCTGGAAGTTCAGCTCACGGTAGAAAGGTGTCACCATATTTTATTAATTTTAATAAAGTTGCTTGACGCTTTTTACATCGTCCCTGCAAGTATTATTTTAACATCAAATCTGCTATTTTAACACAGGTTACATTTTATGTAATAAGACCTGGATAATAAAAACTTGGATTAACAGTAAAACAGCACCTCTTAACACAAGCCTACTTGGATAACTTCTCCCCTAAATGTTATCTAATAATAATAATAACTTTATTCCTCTATACTGCCATAGTCGTGAGACTTCTAGGCGGTTCACATTGAAGAGCGAGTTACAATATGCAGATAGTCAGAGAATTACAATCTTAAAAAACAGCGAATTACAATATACAGATTGTTAAAAATTGTTAAAAAATTTCAGACTTATACGCAGGAGTGGACATATTTGAAATAATAGAATTTGATTTAGTGTTTGATGTAGATACCTTTTAGGTGATATTTCTGTCGAATAAGGCAGTTTTTATGGCTTTTTATCTACTGCAATCTAGACCATTCCTCAGGCTTCACTACCTCCCACCTCATGTTATCCTCACTCGGCATCCTTTCCTGCTCTATCAGCCATCGTGTCCCCCTGTGACTTGCCGTTTTTGACCAGAACCACTCTGATATAGGCACTCATTTGACATCTCACTGATGTTAGATTGACAAGAAAAGTTGCCGCTTAGGTGTGAGTGCTGCTTGGATCATGAGAGAGCTTTTTGTATAACAAAGGAGTCATGAGGATGAGATGCCAATAATTCAGCCACGGGTGTAAAGTTCAAAGTTCACTTTATTGATAGTAGCACTGCGAGGACTCGAAGACTTGATACTGAGGGCTCCTTTTACAAAGGTGCGTTAGGGCTTTAACGCGCGGAATAGCGCGTGATAAATTGCCGCACACGCTAGCCGCTACCACCTCCTTTTAAGCAGGTGGTAATTTTTCAGCTAGCGCACGCTATAGCACACGCTAATCTTGTGCGTGCGCTAAAAACGCTAGCGCACCTTAGTAAAAGGAGCCCTGAGTGTTTCGGCATCTATGCCTTTGTCAAGAGTCTATTAAGCCGTTAAAAGCAATAATAAAAATAATATGAAACACATAATATAAACTACGTCACAGCACCTCCCTTTAAGTGCTTTCACTTTGTGACTTGCTCTCTTTCACTCGTGACCCTCAGCTTTACTTTGGACATCAGATATTTTCCTGCTCGCTTCTAAATGTAAGTTTTCAACAGATATTTTTTCTTTTGGCTTCCTTTTGTTACTGTTGCTGCCAGCTTGTGATAGATTTTCCTGTTGTAACATTCTCACAAGTATGCACATCTTATCGTCATGACTCCTTTGTTGTACCTTGATTATTTCGTCGTTGAAGCCTCCTTAGGCTCTCTTTTTAGAGATTTTTGTATGCCATTTGCCTTCCTGCCCCGAGATGCTGAGTAAGTCTAATTACTGGGGGTGAAATTAGACGTATTGGGACTCAAGGCAGAAACTTGGAAGAGAGTCCCAAAACTCACTGGAAGGTTGTGCCTCCATCAGCTTTCAGCAGGGCTGAACCCTGGTTGCGCTTACAATCTAGTCAAGACAGAGAAACTGGATCAAAAAGTGCATTAAAACACTGTGCTCAGCTGGGGGAATTACAGAGGGAGACAGATATTGGTGCTTAGAAGGTGGGCTGGAGTTATGAATTGAAAGCATCTTCATAAAAGTGGACTTTGAGTCTGCCAGAGATGGAGTTTGACGTATCGAGTCAGGCAGTTTGTTCCATGCATACGGTGAAGCAAGGTAGAAGGGACGGAGTCTGGAGTTGGCTGTAGAGGAGAAGAGTCCCAATAAGAGAGACATCCAATTAGTGGAGTGCCCAGGGAGAGGGGGGAGTGTGGGGAGAGAGGAGAAATACTGAGGAGCTGCTGAGCAACTTGTAGGTTAGTAAAATGAGTTGGAACTGTATGTGGAAATGGATAGTGAGCCAATGAAGTGACTTGAGGAGAGGGGTAATGCGGGCTTAGCGGCATTGATACAATATAAGATCTGAACAGCCTGAAGGAGAGAGAGATGGTTTAGATGAGTGGTCTTTGCTAAGTTTTAAGCGAGGGCTGTTTTGGGTCCAAAAGGGCTGACGGAGAGCTGGCAAATTTCTATTTGGGAAGTGGCATGTGCGTAGCAGGAGGGGACAGAGAAGGTGCATGTGGAGGTGGTGGGGGGGGCAGAGAAGAGGATGGGGAGGGGCACCACATCCCCGGGCGCCTCTCATCCTTGCTACACCACTGATTTTATGCACCATATAAACTATTGTGCCAGATCATAACTGCATTATTTGCTATCAAGGTACAAAATAAATAAAAAGAAGAGTACAAACAGGACTATTATACAATCCCTGGTGGTTTAATGGTGTAGCAAAGACAGGAGAGATGCCCCAGTCGTGGTGGCCATTTTGAAAGCAGAGCCAAAATTGGCAAGAGTAATTGGGAATTGCTCCTGCACTTCCCTAGACCACCAGAGATAATACAAGAGGCCCACAGGATGGGGGGGGGGGGGGGGAGAGAGAGAGGGGAGGGGACAGTCAGGTTGGCCTGGGAGGAGAAGCAACTCCTGTTTGGCAGAAGAAAGTAGGTGGGATGGAGACAAATGGGACAAAGCACAAATTTTTGGCTTTCACTGAACACATATGGCTGAAAATTAAAATAACTTTTCAGCCAAAATTAAAACTGAGCCAAAAATAGATACGGGGTTAGTTTCAATGCCATAACTGAAATCACAATCAAACAACAGCCTCTACTTTTTCACAGGGCTAGAATTACTGGAAGAAAATAACTTGGCTTTAGTGTTTGCTTTTCTGATTGCCGTATCGGATAACTTCAATTGTATTATTTTTTTAATTTTGAATTTGTAAACATACATTCTGTCACCAGCTAATGAAAAAGCATAAGCCGATTAGATCTCTACACCAGAATACAAAAAGCAAGAACAAATGAATCTAAGCCACTTATTTAATTTACTGGTTAATTTTCAGAGATGCCAAGTTACCCAGGTCCAGGTTGGAGAATTTTTGGCCTGTCCTGTGTTTGAATATATATCCCAAAGCACTGTGGGATTTGTAGTGTCTGATTCTGTCCATTGCCATCAGTGTTGCATGCGCCATAATACAACATAATGGGGTAATCAGAAATCCATGACTTTCTTAAAATCTCCAGCCTAGAACTGGATAAGTTGGCATCTCTGAATTTTATAAAAGGTTGACTAATGTATAGCAACTTTTTGCATACATTACTAGGGTTACCAGATTTTACTTTAGTAAACCAGACTCCTAGACCTGCCCCCAGGCCTGCCCAGTTCTACCCATCCCCACCCCATTACACTCTAGTCCCACCCCTGATCCCATGCTAGCCCCACCCCCTGCTGCCTGCTCTTGTCGGGCAGGAAGGCATCTGAGCATGCATGGATGCCCTCCTGCCCAACTTGATTTCGAGGAAGGTTTTCAAAACCCGGACAAAGTGCTGAGTTTTGGAAAGCTGTCTGGACCCCCAGACATATCCTCCAAAAGGAGGACTTGTCCAGGGAAATCCAGATGTCTGGTAACCCTATACATTACACCAATTTTAAAGAGGGAAATGACCCCACAGGAAGTATATATATGCATTTGAACCTGCTCTGGGCATCTGCAAATTTCCCAGTTTATTTTATGTGCATAACTGCATTCCCTCTAAGCTGAGCACGAGTCTTTCAACTGTATTGCTGACAGCTTAGGGTGGTGTTTTAATATTGTGTTTTTAATTGCTAAGAATAGGAAGCTGCCCTGGAGCCCTGCAGAGCTTGCCTGTCCCTCACTATTGAAAATGGGATAGTGAAACAGGGAGAGGGGGATGGGGAGGATTATAAGGGCTTTTAATTGATTATTTATACAGATGATAATAGGAAAGAAGGGTGGGTTTTTTGAGGTTTGATAAATAGGTCTGATTTATCATATGAATAACTTAAGTTTTAAATATGTAAAATATAACTCTGCCAAAAAGAACAAAAAAATACCAATACTGGAGATTAATCCACGTCACAAAAATTGGTACTACAATAAATTATTCTCCCAACCAGAACAACGGACGTGTGTTAGCACTTCATTTTTACCAGCTTATTTATTAACAGATATAAAGGTACGATGATGTACGGGGCAGGATTTAGACTTCTGTCTAGGTGCTTGTCACGTCATGAATACCTGCCCGGGGCTGTTGGTTACTGCGAGGGATGAATTAGGCCCGTACTGATTGCCTTTTGCTTCTTTAAAATATATATTTTCCTTATTTAAGGATTAAGCTGGTGGTGCATTTTTCATGCCTATGTTGTTCTGGTTGGGAGAATAATATATTGTAATATAATTCTGAACATATGATAAAATGTTTTAATTACTTTAATGATAATGATTAGGAGGGGTGGGGGAGAGTAATGTTCTAAATGAATCTTGTAAAATTATAAGTGATGTCTAAAGTGTTAAATGTATAATCTATGTTGTTTACACTTATTGAAAGTGTTTTAAAATGAATAAAGATTATAAAAATAAAAGGAAGAAAGAAACAGCACCTCCCACTGGCAGAGCTGTAGATGGAGGGTTCCCACTCGGAACAGAGACTGCAAACCCTGCTCTAGGAATGCCTCTACTCAGAAAGTCATGCAGTGTTCACCTCAGACAATTTAATAAACTTCCATTTCTATGTGTAATACATGTATGTTTATTTATTAGTATTTATATAGCACTTAAAGCTTAAGTGGTTTAATTTCATGTACTTAAGCATTTTTCCCGATCTATCCAGTCAGCTCACACTATCTAACGGGAGATTAAGTGATTGGAAAAATCCACAAAGGAAATGAAATCCCAAAAATTGGAGCATAGAATGTTATGAAAGGGTGATTGAGAATCTCAGAAACCAGCTTGGGCAAATGAAATACAATTTCTAAGCTAAGACTTCCAAGTTCCACTGTTGCATCATTGATTGCCAAAACCTCCTCCAACCTTTATATAACACTCTACAATTATCAACTGTAATTTTTATTACTTCTCTTCTAATGCTTCCTTATTTGTTAAAAATTAAGTCCAAAGGCCGTTCAGTACCCAGCCCTTACCGGGAGCAAAGTAGCTAGAAATGCAGCATTATTAAGGAACCCTTTAGAAAGCCTGAGAAAGGGCGAAATAGGTCCTGTCAGGCTATGAATTTGGCATCTATGTAAGATAAGTTTATAAATTTCTTTGCTGGGTGAAAGATAAGAATATGAAAGAAGGTGTAGCCCCTATCTTTAGGATGCATAGTTCTCCATATGTCAGCCAATTTTAACTCAGATATCATTTGGTTAATGTGGAATATAATATATGGTGGAATTCT
This sequence comes from Geotrypetes seraphini, assembly GCF_902459505.1. Taxonomy (NCBI): domain Eukaryota; kingdom Metazoa; phylum Chordata; class Amphibia; order Gymnophiona; family Dermophiidae; genus Geotrypetes; species Geotrypetes seraphini. Next base: position 343,695,011 of record NC_047086.1, on the reverse strand, counting down.
GTTTGCTTAATAGCTAAATATGAAAAAATTCAATGCTGAAAGATGCAACATATTTAAAAGCTATTGTTGTATTTGGTCCCCTCTACTAACTTTTTGCTCTACTGATTCTGTTATATGACCTTGGTATACTCTCCTGTTCATAACTATGTATTTCTTGTTTAATGCTACTAAGTGCATTACATCAACGCTGGTAGTTGTCTCCTAGTTTGCAGGTGCATAGCTCCATGAGAGCTCCTGTCTGTATGTGTACTTTGTCAAACCTTATCAATCTGGTACTATTGTGATGTTTGATATTCACCGTTTTACTTGTTTTATACTGAAAATAATTAAACTTTTTGAACTAAAAAAAAAAATAATATGAAAGAAAGAAACCATCATTGGAATTAATTATTAACAAACTAGTCTTTAAGCCCGTTACATTAACGGGTGCTAGAGTAGATGTCTGTCTGTTTGGGTTTTTTTTTTTTTCTTTGTCTGTCATTTTTTCTGTCTGTGTCTCTCCCTATGTCCTTAGTGCCCTCAGTGCCTCCTTCCTATGTCTTTAGTGCCCCTTCCTATGTCCTTAATGCCCCTAGTGCCTCCTTCCCATGACCTTAGTGCCCCCAGTGCCTCTGTACTGTGTCCTTAGTGCCCCAGTACCTCCTTTCTATATCATTAGTGCCCCTAGTGCCTTCTTCCCGTGTCCCCATCACTATCTTCCAGACTTTGTTCCCCCCCCCCCCATGCCAGCCTGTCTGCCTGCCTCCCATCCCCCTGAGGAGCATATTTCCATTAAAAAACACCCACCCCCTAAAGCCAGCCTGCCTGCCTCCTTTCCATCAGAGCAGCATGTTTAAATTTAACCCCCCCCCTACCCCGAAGCCAGCCTGCCTGCCTCCTTCCCATGTTTCCATTTAACCCCCCCCCAAAACCCCGATTGACTCTCCCAGCCGACTCTCCCACTGCTAGATGGCCGACAAACCTCCCGGCTCCAGCAGCATCTGAGGCACTGCTTCAGGCCTTCTACTGCCCTAATTTCCTCTGCCGCATCTCTGATGATGTCATCAGGGACGCGGCAGAGGAAATCAGGCCAGTAGAAGGACGTGAAGCAGCATGTTTACTGTGCCTGGACGCTGCTGGAGCTGGGAGGTATGCAGTGGCGTACCTAGGGGGGGGGGCGGGGGGGGGGCGGGCCGCCCCGGGTACCAGCCCTAAGGGGGTGTTCCCGGCCTTGCCGTTCAGTCCCCCGCCACCCCCGAAGGACCGCTCGCCCCCCTGGCCTCCCCGCACCACCTATGAACAGCCGCAGCAGGATCGCGAAGTCAGCGTCAGCATCCCTGCGCTGCTTCCTACGACGCGATCCCGCCCCTCCTCTGACGTCAGAGGAGGGGCGGGACCGTGGCGCAGGAAGCAGCAGGGATCGCTGACGCTGACTTCGCGATCCTCCTGCGGCTGTTCATAGGTGGTGCGGGGAGGCCAGGGGGGCGAGCGGTCCTTCGGGGGTGGCGGGGGACTGAACGGCAAGGCCGGGAACACCCCCTTAGGGCTGGTACCCGACGCTGACTTCGCGATCCTGCTGCGGCTGTTCATAGGTGGTGCGGGGAGGCCAGGGGGGCGAGCGGTCCTTCGGGGTGGGTCGGGGCATCAGGCCTTCAGGGTGGGGCGGGCGGGCAGGCAAGCAGGCTTTCAAGGGGGAGGGGGGTGACAGGCAGGCAGGCAGGCCTTCAAGGGGGGACAGGCCTTCGGGGGGGGGGTGCAGACATTCAAGGGGTGCAGGCCTTCAAGGGGGGCAGGCAGGCCTTCAGGGGGGTGCAGACCTTCGGGGGGGGGGTGTAGGCCTTTGGGGGGGTGCAGACCTTCAAGGGGGTGCAGGCCTTCAAGGGGGGAAAGGCAGGCAGGCCTTCAAGGGGGGGACAGGCCTACAAGGGGGGGGGACAGGCCTACAAGGGGGGGGACAGGCCTACAAGGGGGGGGACAGGCCTTCAAGGGGGGGTGCAGGCCTTCAAGGGGGGGTGCAGGCCTTCAAGGGGGGAAAGGCAGGCAGGCCTTCAAGGGGGGGACAGGCCTACAAGGGGGGGGGACAGGCCTACAAGGGGGGGGACAGGCCTACAAGGGGGGGGACAGGCCTTCAAGGGGGGGTGCAGGCCTTCAAGGGGGGTGCAGGCCTTCAAGGGGGAGACAGGCCTTCAAGGGGGGGAAAGGCAGGCAGGCAGGCCTTAAAGGGGGGACAGGCCTACAAGGGGGTGGGACAGGCCTTCAAGGGGGGGACAGGCCTTCGGGGGGTGCAGACCTTCAAGGGAGTGCAGGCCTTCGGGGGGGGGGGTGCAGTCCTTCAGGGGGGGGGTTTAGGCCTTCAGAGGGGGACAGACCTTCGGGGGGGAGGTAAAGTCCTTCGGGGGGTGCAGGTCTTCAGGGGTGGGGTGTAGCCCTTCGGAGGGGGGACAGACCTTCGGGGGGGGGGGGTCCTGGTGTAAAAGTACACAGAGGGAGAGAGGGAAGGGGGGGTTCAAAGATACATGCATATGCCAGACTTTGGGGGTTAGAAATAATGGGTCTAAAAACAGAGGAGTGGGAGAGAGATGGTGCATAATGGGATTTAGGGAGGGAAGGAACAGAAAGGGAGAGAACTTGGAAACAGGGGATGGTGTGGAGGGGGGATAGAGATACTGGATAGGAGGATAGTTGGGAACAGAAAGGGAGAGATGGTGGATCCTGGGGTGGTGGGGAGTTGAGAAAAGGTGAATCTGTGGATGGAGACAAAAAAAAGGAAAGATGCCAGATCTCCGGGAGAGGGAAGGGAAACGGAAGGGGAGAACAGAGATGGCAGACGGATGGTTAGCACGGAGAAAGGAGACCCTGGCAAGCAAGACAACAAGAGCCTGGGACCAACAAGATTTGAATATTGATCAGAGAACAAAAGGTAGAAAAAATAATTTTATTTTCTGTTTTGTGATTACAATATGTTAGATTTGAAAAGTGTACATGAGACAGCTTGAAATGGGAACTTTTCTATTTTTGTGAATGGCAAGGCTGAGTTCAGTTAAAATATATGCTTTATAAGAAAATATAATAATGTGTTTTATAAAGTTTATAAGCATTGCTGGCATACTCGGTGAGGTGTTCCTAGTGTTGGTGGTGGTGGTAGCATGTCAGTGTGTTGAGAGGAAGAGGTAGTCTGGGAAATTCTGCTGAGCAAACTCTGGGCCCATTTCCACCCCCAGTTAGTCCACTCCACTCAACTGGTTCACACACTGAGTGGGTCTTTGGGTGTTATTTCTGGGTAGTTGTTTTAGAATCTCTTCCAGTGGTTTGTCAGTATCTCCTTCTGGTCCAAGGAAGGAAACTTTGTCAACCTTAGCATTGACCTTCAGAATATGTTTGTAACAGCGCTGCTTGTGTGGCATTAGGCTATGTAGTGATCGAAAGAAAAAAACAGACCTTTGCACATTTTTGCACTATATGGTGGGTGTATGAGGAGATTCATTTCCTGCACAGTTAAGTCCATTTTTTCTACTGAATAATAGTATAGGTACAATGAAAGTAAATAGCAAAAATGTTTGAGTAGATAATTAAGGAAATCTTTTTCATATTGCTTGCTTATGGACTGGGAAAAAAGACTGTTCAAGCAAATGTCTCCAGAACTGCTTTAATGGAAAAATTTGATTTTTTTTTTTTTTAAGTACTTTGTGAAATTTATTGTTGTTGTGAAATTTATTGTTATACTTTGTTTAAACTTAAAAAGCGGTGTCATTAACAGTGAATCTAATCGAAAAATCGATTCAACAGGGTGAATCGGATCGAATGAAATATTTTTCTCTGAATCGGGCAGCACTATTGGCTACCATGAGAATGGGCTACTGGGCATGATGGACCATTGGTGTGACCCAGTTAGGCTATTCTTATGTTATGTTCTCATCTGTAGGGGCCTTTGTTTTCACTTCTTATTTTAATGTATTTTTTTCCTGGGAACTTATCAGTGTTTTTTTATAATGGGAACAAAAATGGAAGAGAATTAATGTGTGTGGAATGGGGGGGGGTAACTAATTTCTTCAGCTAAATAATTCAATCCACTTCAAACAGACATAGGAGAACTCACGCACCATTCACACACCCTCCAACCAAAAACGTCAAAAGAAAAAAACTGTTCGACAACCTCCTAGCCATTCGAGCTGCAACACTTGACCCCCAACTCTACAACCTATTGACCTCGACCACAAACTACAAAACCTTAAAAAAAGAAATAAAAACCCTTCTATTAAAAAAACACATAAAACCAAACTAACATAATCAGAACTGTCCCAAGCATCACCTGCAACTACTCCATATGTACTTCTGATGTCATGACAATTCAGACATAATTTATGTTATGTTATGTTTGGAATAATGGTTACATAAATGAGGTTCAATAAAAGAAAATTTTCTGTGGGAGCATTTGTTGGAACTTCTGTTATCCTGATTTCTTCTATCTGTGGGCTTTCTTTAGCTAACCTACTTATCTGGGGCTTTCCACTTCTGCAGCTGCCCTTTTCACGGTCCACTTTGCGCTTGCACTCTCTGGGGAGGGGGGGTTGGGTCTGGGCTTGGTGGGGTAGGTGTGTCTGGTAGTTTTGTCTGGGTGGTGGCTGGGTGTTTCTTGGGTGCTTGTTGTGCGGATTGGTGTGTCTGGTGAGCGGTCTGGGTGTTGTTGCTTGTGGGGGTTTTTTTTCATTATAAAATATGGCTGAGGGTCTAGTCCGGCTTATTATTCTTGTGGGTTCTGGGGTGGGATTTGTTTGCTTGCCCCAAGTTTTGGCCTTTTGTTGTGTATTGCTATGCCTCTCATTGGCAATTTTCTCTTGGGAGAGGCTTGTTCATGCTTGTTGTTGCTGTTACTCTCATTCTGTGTTCTTTTTGATAATGTATAAGTTTCTGTACAGACCATGGTTGCTTGTCTGGACCTTTTGCCATTCTCAATAAAAATACTTTGGAAAAAAAAAAAAAAAAAAAAGAAAATTTTCACTGCCTGTTTCTATTCTGACCATTTATTCCATTTCATGGTTATTGCAAAAAAAAAAAAAAAAAAAAAAATTTTACATGAGGGGGGGGGGGGGGGGTGTCAAAAAATGATGGGCCCCGGGTGCCACATACCCTAGGTACGCCACTGGAGGTATGTGTTCATCTCGTGGTGGGAGGTGCGGCTGGGAGGGTCAAAGGAGGTTTAGGGTGTGCTGGGTAGGGTCGGCACCGGGGGTGGGTGGGGAGTTGCGGCGTGTTACCTGTTGTGAGTCAGGCCGGAGCCAGGAAGCTCACTGGGAGAGAAAGAGAGAGATGCATGGTAAGCCACAGCCCGACAGATCAGGACTCAGGGAACACGGGGTAAGAGTGCACATGCGCGCTTAGCATTTTATTATTATAGCTAAGGAAACATTAGAAAAGAAGTAATAAAGATTACAGTCAGTAATTTTAGAGTGATATATAAAGGTTGGGGGAGGTTTTGAGAATCAATGATGCAACAGTGGAATTTGTAAGATTTGGCTTAGACATTTTATTTCATTTGCCCAAGCTGGTTTTTGAGACTCTCAACCATCCTTTCATAACCTTCTATGCTCCAATTTTTGGGATTTCATTTCCCTTGTGGATTTTTCCATCTTCTGATCCCATCCACCATCTTTTAAGATATTAGTGTGATTAAGTGACTGGCCCAGGATCACAAGGAACAGCATAGGATTTGAACCCACAACCTCAGGGAGCTGTAGCTCTAACCACTATGCCACACACTCCCCAAAATGCAAAAATGCCTTATAAAATTCTCTCTCCTACAGACATATTATTGCTCCTAACTGTGGCATCTTCACTGTCATCCAATGTGCTAGACCACCTCCAAGGGAACGGGGGCACTCTAGCTGGGGAATTCTATAAATGGCAGCCAAAGTTAGGTGCCAATTAATCTGCACCCAACTTTCAGAAATGAAACACCTAATGGATGCAAGGTGCTGAAATGAGGCTGATACAGCAGATCAGCACCCAGTTATGGCGCCGGAATAGGTAGTTGGAGAAGGTGCCTCCCTTGCTTATTTTATTTTGATTTTATTTCTAGTTTTTATCCCCATCTTAAGTTAGTTTTTAGTTTTTCTACTTTTGTTTTTGGCCCGATTTTTAACTGTCAAAGCTAGACGGGAATTTATAATTTTATTTTATACCATTTCATTGGGGCCGACCGTTGGTTCTAATGATTTAACAGCAGAGGGCCCTTGCCTATCTTTGGCCACTGGGATGGAGTTGTGTCAGCTGCTGTGGAGTTGTTTCGGCGGTGAAGTGCGGTGGAGGTTGATGGTGACAGTCAGCTTGTTGGGAGGATGGCGCATCGGAGTGAGCTCAGAGGCTGCGCTTTGGGAGAGAGGACAGCCCTTGAAATTAGCTGACATAAAATTGGTGGGCTCTGCAACGATTGAATACATCACACAGCCAGAAATCCCGATGAATTGGCCATGCTGGAGGTGGCTGTCCCTCCTCCGGCAGCAATTTTGATGGCGGACTTCAATGTCGGCTTGACTTCTCCTTCTTCACTGGTGGTTTATGTTAACAAGGGATCGCCTACTGCCTGCCTGCCTTACATTGAACTGTACTGAACTGAACTTTTTTTTTTTAGCTTTCTTTTAATTTTTATTACATTTGCTTTCCTTCCCATTTCACTTTTTCTTTTCTTTCATTGTGATTTTAACTCCCTGTAGCACGTTATTGACTGTAGCGTATATATCTCTGTTCCTGAAAACTTTGTGTATGTATCTTTGTAACCCGTTCTGGGCTCCTGGGGAGGATGGGCTATAAAAATGAATAAATAAATATCTCTACTTGCAACTGTAAATGGGGTGTTCCCTTGGGACGGCTCAAGAGCATTCCAGAAAACTGCATGCCATATGATAGAATACTACATCTTGTGCTATTGAGTCTCCTGAGAGGACCACTGAACCTGGTTGGATGCATCTGTTGACATTGTCTTGTGAGGTGGAGGAATTTGGAATCGTATTCCCACAGTCAAATTGTTTTGAATCAGCCCCCAAGACAGAGACTCCTAGACAGGAATGATAGTAATCATATCTTCTAGGTTTCCTGTGACCACCGAGAAGCTAGAGTTCCCTGGGCTGGCCTCAAATGAAGGTATGATTTGTCTGTGATGTGGAAAGTAGAGGCCAATCTCAGTATCTTCTGAGCTGAGACCTGCTGGCTCGGACAAGCTCACTTTTCTGGAAGAAAAGCTCGAGCCCAATTCATATCTGGCACAGCTCCTATGTTGTTGCAAGGGAAGGAAATAGGATTTGGGGTAGTTTCAGCAACCAATGCTATTCTATAAAGAGCGCTCATCCCGAAGCAGCCTTTAAAGAATTGGCCGTTTGGGTATCATTTACTGAATCTGGCCCTACTGTCCCACTCCTATTTTGAGCAAGGGGGTGCAACTTGAAAATTGTCATGTATAGTCATTTCCCTTGAAATTTCCATCGGTGTTCGGGCCTGGTTAGTACCTGGATGGGAGACCACCTGGGACTACCAGGTGCTGTAGGCTGAGGGGCCCTATGTTGAGCAGTGGCATGGTGGAGCCACACATTGCACATGGTGGATTCCTCACTGTGTGTGATGGCATCATCATTTCATTTGTGGTGGGTTGGCACTATTTCACGACAGGAGCGATAGAGTTAACATTGTGAACACTTTCAAAAGAGTGGGAGCAACAGGGCCATAGCAGCCATTTTCTTTAGGCAGCCACAAGAGGCAGGAGCAAGTGGGCTTTACTCCTGTTCCCATCGCCCCACAGGACTACCAGGGGTGGAAGGTAGGTCTGAGGTTGGGGAGACTATTCCCACTTGCTATGTTTTAGCATGGGGAGGACATGTTTGGGGGTGGAGAATAAGGGCCGCTTTTACAAAGCCGCACTAGCGGCCCCGAAGCCCATAGAGATTTGAAGGGCTTTGGGGCTGTTGCTGCATGGCTTTGTAAAAGAGGCAGTAAGTGTACCCTGAGCTAATTGGTTAACATCTACATCACTGTCTGATTAGTGTGGTGTGGTTAGCGGAGGAGCTTAACTGCATATTATGTATCTTGATATTACCATACCATATTGATTCTTGTATCCTGCAAATGTCAGCTAGGAATCATTGTGGCTTACATAACATTAGAAATATACAGAGGCACAGACATCCTACAAATGACTGCATAAGAATAGGTCAGTGCATTGGCGCCTTCCTGAATGGAGGTAAGTAGGAGTTTGGTAGAAGCTGCTCGGGAGGCTGTTCTAGATAGTTGGGCCTTGGAACTCAAAGGTGGTCTTGAAAAGAGCTTTCCTCCAGATCAGGAAGTGTCGGATCTAGCGTCGGATTGTTCTCGAGTCGTTGAAGGACTGTGTGACCTGGATGTTGGAAGTGAGTCCAGATGAGTTTTCTCCATATAATGGTCTTATGGACCATGCATGCAATTTTGAACTGGACCCTGCCCTTGACTGGTAGCCAGTGCAGTTCTTCACGAAGTTAAATGTCAAGTTAGGATGAAACTTGTATTGAAAATACTCTGAACTGTAACTATGGCAAATCGTAACTTGTATATTGGTATTGGATACCCTAGTATGTGTGGAGTTAGGATAAAAATTTGTATTGAAATAACTTGTACTGTAACTTTGGCAAATTGTAACCCATTAACTATATATTATGTATGTTAACCTGTAACCTATTCTGAGCTCTTGGGGGGGGGGGAACGGGATAGAAAACAAAATAAATAAATACTGGCAGTCCCCGGGTAAAGAACAGGTTACGTTTTTAAAGCTGTTCTTAAGTCAGATTTGTATGCATCTCAGAACATGTAGACTTTAAGATTTTTGCTGCTTACCTCTGCTCCCAGCTGACAATAGGGCTTACCGGTCCCTACCAGTGTTGCCTCTAAGGTACAGCATGCACAACCACACACTGTTTTTAATGTGGCCCTGTATCATTCCTGAATCTGCTGCAGGAGAAGTATAAGAGTCTATGCCACTGGAAATACTGCTCAGTGAAATCAAATGAAGCCGTATGAGTTGTACTTAAGTTGGGTGTTTGTAACTGGGGGGACGGGGACTGCCTGCACTACCTAGAAAATAGGTTGCGTTAAGGCAGGGGTATCAAAGTCCCTCCTTGAGGGCCGCATTCCAATCGGGTTTTCAGGATTTCCCCAATGAATATGCATTGAAAGCAGTGCCTGCACATAGATCTCCTGCATATTCATTGGGTAAATCCTGAAAACCCAACTGGATTGCGGCCCTCGAGGAGGGACTTTGACACCCCTGCTAGTAAGGGCTTACGTGCTGGGCCATATGCGAATCTGGAAATTATTGAATGGCTATTAATTCATAAAATGGAAAATACAGACATTTTACAGCACACAGGACACCTATGTTAAAGGGCCCCTTAGACTGTGAGCCGACTAGGAACAGTGAAAGTACCTGTCTATAATATGTCAACCACTTTGGTTATACCATAGAAAAGCAGTATACAAATTCATTACCCATGCCCTTACAAAAAAATTACTACATCTTAGGGCCTTTGTCACCAAACCACGCTAGCTATGGGCTTCAGTGCATTTGTTGCTCTGTCCTGCGCTAATTTGTTTGAGAAAAGAGATCCTTAATGAGGTGTAGGGAATATGGTCAGAAATTAGTGCAGGCGATACCCAACTATAGTATTTGACCTTGTAGATCTGACCACAACTGAGAATACCACAGTATGAACCTCAGCTCACCCTAAGTATATAAAAACCCGTAGCATTAAATTCCTGCAGAACAGAGCTGTAAACCCTCTTCTCCAGCTTGAATGATCTTCCTTGCAGCTTGAGAAAAAAATGTCTCCTGTGAATATCTTCAGACATTTGATCATTTTCACACTTCATCAATTTTGCAGAATTGGAGCCTCCAATTACTAAAGATTTCTATCTCCCTTCCCTTTGTTGCCTCTAGGACACGTGTCCCTAAGCTTGTCTTGTATCGCATCATGCACATCATTAGTCCTATATATAGCACTATATTGTGTTAAATAAAATGAATTAGACAGCCTTTGGTGAGAGGAGAGAAGAAGCATTTAGCTGTTATTATTGCTTCAGTACAATATCCTAGTCTGCAATCAATGTAATTATATTTTTTTCATCAGTCATACTTCTTCCTAGCCAGTCCTGTCCTGGGAGTTTGTTTCTATTAAAAACCAGGAGGCACCCAGAGGAAATATGGAAGCTGTTTCATTTTAAAGGTGAATTGGTAGCTCTTACTGATCTTATCAGAACTTGACTGGGAGAAGGTCCCTGAAGATTGAAACATCTGGGTTTTACTTCCATTGAAAGCAATAGAAATAAAAACCCGGATGTCTCAATCCTTCTTCCTTTTTCTAGAGCCATATGGTAACCCTAAAAAGAGTGGCCTGCAGGTATTATAAGAATCAGTATCAAAGAAGAACCATCTAAACCAGTGATCTTCATTGCAAGGCCCATGAGCCACGGATGGTGGCTATTTGGCAGCTCGCACTGCAGTCTGGGGTTCCATCCCACCCAGCCCCCACAGAATTCATCACTGCAGCTGCTTTTTCTCTGCTTGGGCCATCGGCAGCTTGAGAGAAGTAAACTTGCTGCCTTCAGCGACCCGGAAGTTTTCCCTCTGTAACTGCTCCTATCCCCGCATAGGCACAAAGCAGTACAAAGGGAAAACTTCCAGGCCAGCGAAGTCAGCGTGTTTACTTCACTCACGCTGCTGAAGGCCCAAATAGTGAAAGTGCTGCTGCTGTCCGAGATCCGTTGGAAGGGAGGAATGCAGGGGAGGTCATGGGGGGATTGCAGAAGGGGGGTTATTATGCTGGACTGCAGGGATGGGGAGAAAAAAAAAAAGAGATGCCAGACCTTTGAGGTGGGGGAGGGGGGAAGGGGAGGGGAGGACAGAAATTCCAGACCATGGAGGGAGGAGGAGGAAGGAAGAGAAGGGGAGAAGAGGAGATACCAGACTACAAGAAGGGAGAGAGGGAAAGATAGAGATGGGGAGGGGGAGGGGGAAGGAAGCAGAGAGAGATACCAGACCAGGGAAGGGAAGGAGGAGAGAGAGAGAGATTTCAGTCTAGGGTAGGGAGGAAAAAGGAAGGAAAGGAGAGGAGAGAGACACCAGATCACAAGAAGGGGAAAGAGATGGACTATAGGAGAGGAAAGGAAGGAGAGAGAAATTACAGTCCAGGGAAGAGAAGGAGAAGAGAAGGAGGAGAGAGGAGGAAGAGGACAGAGGGATGCCAGACCACAAGGGGGAAGAGGGAAGAGAGATGCCAGACTGTGGGAAGAAAAGGATAATGATCCCAGATCAAAGGAGAGGGAAAGAGAGGGAGGAGATGGCACACATGGATGGTGGGGAAGTGCAGAGAGAGGTATGAGATAGTGCGCATGGATAGATGGGAAGGGAAGACATGGAAAAGTAGATAGATTTGAGGAGGAACCAGAAAAATGGAAGAAATTTGAATGTTAAAAGTTAGTGCCAAAGATGGATGTAGGGCAGAAAATGAAGGAGAGAAAAACAACAAATGGATAAGAAGGTCCTAGAAACAGAGTTAAGAGCAAAGACAGAAGTAAGTGTAACCAGAGACTTGGAAAAGATAGGTAGAAAAATAAAATCACCAGAAAACAAAGGTAGGAAAAGTGATTTTATTTTCAATTTAATGATTGAAATGTGTCCAATTTCAGAATTTACATCTGCTGCCTACTGTATATTTTGCATTTATTCCTATTTTTCTGGTACTGTAATGCATGCAGAGTCTGGCATAACATAACATAACAATGTGCTTGGATACCGCAACAACCTCGCAGTTCTGTGTGGTTCACAATAAAGTAAAAGAAAACCACACAAACACAGGGATATTACAATTCAGCTGATTAAAAAAATTTTTCTTAAAAAGAAAGGTTTATAACAATTTCCTAAAATTTAAGTAAGAGTTAGAACTGGAGATCAGCTTACTAAAACTCTTATCCCAAAATGCAGCCTGATAAACCATAGCTCTGCTAAAAATTCTCTTACATAGGCAACCTTTTACTGAGGGGAATGCAAAAAAATCTAAATTCTCAAGCAAAGCGTATTCTGTTGACAAAAGTAAAATGATCAAGTATATAATAATAATAATAATAATAATAATAACTTTATTTTTATATACCGCCATACCCCGAAGAGTTCTAGATAGGTACGCCTCCACCTGGAATACTGCATCCAGCACTGGTCGCCGTATATGAAGAAGGACATGATACTATTCGAAAGGGTCCAGAGAAGAGCGACTAAAATGGTTGAGGGGCTAGAGGAGTTGCCGTCAGTGAGAGATTAGAGAAACTGGGCCTCTTCTCCCTTGAAAAGAGGAAACTGAGAGGGGACATGATCAAAACATTCAAGATAATGAAGGGAATAGACTTAGTAGATAGAGACAGGTTGTTTACCATCTCCAAGGTAGAGAGAATGAGAGAGCACTCTCTAAAGTTAAAAGGGGATCGATTCCGTACAAACATAGGGAAGTTCTTTTTCACCCAGAGAGTGGTAGAAAACTGGAACGCACTTCCGGAGGCTGTTGTAGGGGAAAACACCCTCCAGGGATTCAAGATAAAGTTAGACAAGTTCCTGTTGAACCAAAATGTACACAGGTAAAGCTAGTCTCAGTTAGGGCACTGGTTTTTCACCTAAGGGCCGCCGCGTGAGCGGATTGCTGGGCACGCTGGACCACTGACCCAGCAGCGGTAATTCTTATGTTCTTATTAAACCATGTAGTGTCTTGAAACAAATGCACCCAAATTTGAATAATATCCTTGGCTCAATCTGCAACCAATGTAACTTCAGATAATAACCCGGGACATGATCAAATCACTTCAGATTAAATATCAATTTGACAGCGGTATTCTGAATAATTTGTAACTTCTTAATATTCTTTTTACAAGAGGCTAAGTAAATCAGGTTGCAGTAATCAAAGGTACTTAATACCAAGCATTGCACCAAAAGCCTAAACGCATTAAAAGTAAAGTAGGACCTAATAGTCCAAAGTTTGCAGAGCAAAAAATAACACTTCTTGACTATAGAATTAATTTGTACTTCAAATGATAACTCCCAATCAAAATAGACCTCCAAAATCTTAATGCTAGAAAGAATAGGGTACGTTATCCCATCATTTATAAATATATTGAACAGGAGTGGTCCCAGAACCGACCCCTGTGGGACTCCACTCGTGACCCATCGCCATTCTGAGTAATGGCCCTTTATTCCAACCCTTTGTTTCCTGCCTGCCAGCCAGTGTTTGATCCATCGGTGGATATCCCCTTGTACCCCATGGTTCCACAGCTTCTTTAGCAGCCGTTCGTGGGGTACCTCGTCGAAGGCTTTTTGGAAGTCCAGGTAAATGATGTCTATGGATTCCCCTTTATCCATCTGGCTGTTTATTCCCTCAAAGAAGTATAGCCTCACGAACAGGAAGACTGTGAAGACCTGAAAAGGGACTTAACGAGATTGGAAGACTGGGCAAAGAAATGGCAAATGAGTTTTAACACTGAGAAATGCAAAGTCATGCATGTAAGGAAAAAGAACCTGATGTTCAACTATAAAATGGGGGGATCATTGCTGGGGGTGAGCAACCTTGAAAGAGACCTGGGGGTGATGGTGGACACAACACTGAAAGCATCAGCACAGTGTGCGACAGCCTCAAGGAAAGCGAACAGAATGTTGGGTATCATCAAAAAGGACCAGGACGAAGGAAGTCATTTTGCCGCTGTATCAGGCAATGGTGCGCCCACATCTGGAGTACTGTGTCCAGTACTGGTCGCCGTACCTCAAAAAGGACATGGCGGTACTCGAGGGAGTCCAGAGAAGAGCAACAAAACTGATAAAGGGTATGGAAAACTTCTCATATGCTGACAGATTGGAAATGCTGGGGCTATTCTCCCTGGAAAAATGGAGACTTAGAGGAGACATGATAGAAATCTTCAAAATCATGAAGGGCATAGAGAAGGTGGACAGGGACAGATTCTTTAGGCTGTGGAGAGCCACAAGTACAAGGGGGCACTCGGAGAAATTGAAAAAGGACAGGTTTAGAACAAATGCTAGGAAGTTCTTTTTCACTCAGAGGGTGGTGGACACATGGAATGCGCTCCCGGAGGCTGTGATAGGCCAGAGCACGCTACAGGGGTTCAAGGAGGGTCTGGATAGGTTCCTGAAAGAAAAGGGGATTGAGGGGTACAGATAGAAGTGGAGGTAGGTTACAGAAATAGTCAGAAACCACTTCACAGGTCGTGGACTTGATGGGCCGCCGCGGGAGCGGACCGCTGGGCACGATGGACCTCTGGTCTGACCCAGTGGAGGCAACTTCTTATGTTCTTAGGGTTTTGTTTGTGTTTATTTATAGGAATTTTCATTTGTGGTCCTGTTTTGCATAGGGTTTATCTGTGTTCTGCACATGTGACCACGGTCAGGTGTTCTGGTAAGAATGAATGTTGCGAAGCGTTATTGGTGTCAGACAGTTTCAGTAGCAGTTTCAGTTTTGACCAAAACTGGAAAAAAGCAGTTTTGTAGGTTTTTATGAAAAAGTTCTCCTGCATTTTATCTTGAGGCCCTGTCAACCATGAGGGGGCTGGGTTTATAATTGAATTTATAGTTCAGTGCACAGTATTGGGCCAGAGGTGTCTCTACAGTAGGCTGGAAAAATCATCTGTGTCAAGAAGTATATTAAACAAGTTTCTTTTTTACTGTTATGACAAAAAAAGAAAAAGATATAACTAGTCTAAGGATGCTCACAAGTGGGCATAACTATGGCAAATATTTAGTTCTCTCTTAACTGGATGATGGTTTATAATTTCCTCTCCCTTTTTCAAGTATTTGTTGTAATATTTCAACAATCACTTCTTCCCTTACTACACAATCTCTTCCCAGACCTCAGTGGGGGTTTACCTCATTCTCTCTTCTCCTTCATGTAGGATCTCTGCATAAGTATCCAGTTCTAATACTTAAAGGGAGAATGTCCCTTTTTAATGCCCCACCACTGCTGTCATTCTTCTGGGCAACAGAGCTCCCTGGTTTCCTGTTCCTGGTCCTGAGGTTATCTCTCGTTTCAGGATTCTGTCTTTTTCCAACCCATCCCATTTTTGGATGAGGGAGTTACTGTAATTCCACACTTCCACCTCAGAGAAGTCCAGTTCACTGTCTCCCATTTCACTCCATTTTTGTCAGCTGAGATCTGGGATCCTCCCTGCTCTCTTGGGTCTTGACGAGAGGCAGGGAACAAAAGACCTCTTAACTTACCTGTCCTCACTTCTTGTTCAATTCAACGCAAAACAAACTAGTCTCTGGGCAACCTTCCTCTGTCGTTTATCCTCAGTAATCAGTGACATCATTGTGGATTGTCATTTTCCTATTACTGGTAACACAAAAGAAATTCCCAATCCTGATCTCCAGCAGGGGAGAATTTCCTATGTGTTACATTCCTGATGCAAATTGAAGTCTTTAGTATTTTCATGATATGATTGGGACAATTGGGTTTCATAGACTTGACTACCTAGGAGGAGAGTGACTTGAACTTCATTAGATAAGGATGAAAGTTTTTCTGCTTCTAAATTTCTGGGAGAACTTTCACCATCACAACGATAAGAACATAAGAATAGCCTTACTGGGTCAGGCCAAAGGTCCATCAAGCCCAGTAGCCCATTCTCACAGTGACCAATCCAGGTCACTAGTACCTGGCCAAAACTCAAGGAGCAGCAATATTCCATGCTACTGATCCAGGGCAAGCAGAGGCTTCCCCCATGCCTTAATAATAGACTATGGACTTTTCCTCCACAAATTTGTCCAAACCTTTCTTAAAACCAGCTATGCTATCCACTTTTACCACAACCTCTGGCAACACGTTCCAGATCTTAACTCTTCTCCGAGTGAAAAAAGTTTCATCGAGTGTTCCCTAGTCTTTGTAATTTTTGACGGAGTGAAAAATCGATCCACTTGTACTCTCCCAGCTGACAAAAGATCCACCTTGATGCTCTAAAATGTTTTTCATCCCATGGCACTGTGCAAAAATGTATGTGTTAAGGAAAGTGTTATGCTGACTAAGAAAAGGACAACTCACACTGCTTTTCCATAAATTAATATATGGCTTGGCTGAAGATTGTAACAAAGAACACATGAGGGGATCTGAAGCACACAGCACTATAAAGCAAGGAAAAAAAGCACTAAGGGCCTTCAGGATTGAGATTGCAAAAAGTTATTTATCACAAAACCCAACAAGGGTTGTGTTTCAGCATACATGCCTGTGTCAGGGGTCGACCAGTAAAACACCTTTGAAAATAATTGCTATTCAGATGCAATCACTGCAAAAGATTCACCAAGCAAAATGCTTTCTGGAATGTCAGCTAGCACAAAACTGAAGACTTGTTATAAGTCTGCTCCTTATTGGTTAGTCTATGAATTGTTACCAATATTTTATTTTGGTATTTTTATCCCACGATTCCCACCTTTCCTGAGGAAGCTCACAGCATGATTAGAAACCAGATGCAATAACTCCTTCCTTGAAGAGCCTACAATATAAGCTGAGTACCTGAGGTAAAGGGAGATACAATGACCTGCCCAAGGTATGCTAGTGAAGGACATTGGACTTGAACTCCAAGTTCACCGGTTCTTAGTCCACTCCTTTGGCCACACAGCCCAGGCCTGCATAGACAAGCAGTTAGGCTGAAGGACTCCAAGTCTGCACATTCTTCTACATTCAATAGATTTCATTCACTCTGATTTAGTATGTAAGATCTATGAGCAGGAACGTTGGGGTGAAAAGAATGTTTTACTCTTGGGCACAGTATTCATAATCATCTTTTTCACCCCACTCTCCTTGCTTTGTTATGGTGAGACGTGGTGGATTTTGGTTTATTTTTTGTTTTGCTCTTAGCTCTATAAGTAAGGCTGCCATAAAACAAAGCATCTTGTACATCACTGTTCAGTATACACTACGAACACTTGTGCTACAGAGATAACAAGCACTAATTAAACATTATATCCTATATGAGGCCTCTCCTTGCTTCCATTGCTCAAGTCATTGGTGACCAGTGGAGATTTGAGGCCAGGGGACCTACATTTTGTTTACCTGATCTACCTAATCTGCTGTACAAACACATCTCTTGTGTACTGCTGTTAGGAGTTTAATCCGATGCTTTTCAGTTTTCTATCTACTGAGGATTACTAGAGGATTCCCTGATGAATCACATCTTTGGCTCCATGACCAATTGGCTATGACATCTGAATAAACCAGGAAACATGTTGAATAACAGCAACTGGGAGGAGGGACGGACTGCATTATGGTACAGCAAGATCATTGAGTTCAATATGATCCCACTGCAGCTTTTTTTTTCTTTTTACTATGAAACAAAGACTAAAACACATCTTATGATACTGATTTTTCTGATTTTTCATCAAGCATGGTGCATTTGTTTAAGAAGTAACAGGAAGACTTGCAATCTGAAGTTATACGTTGAAGTCTTTTCTGTGCTCTGTAAGAAGATGTTAAGGGGCTTCTTTGTGACTCCTTTTGAAGGTGTGACTATGTGGTTTCTTAGGTATTGTGCTCCCATACACTAAGTACTTTCAGTTTCTTTAAAGAGGTGGAATAAATTAGACATGGTCAAACTTCTACAAAACAGCAGAGATGCCAAGTTGTCCAGTTCCAGGATGGAGATTTTGGCCATACTGGATTTCTGGCTACTCCATCCTGGTGCATTATGGGATTGCAGCATTGATTTCCCTAAGGAAGATTAGGCACTACAAATCCCACACTGCTTTGAGATATACAGTACATTCGAAGCCATGACTGGCCAGAATATCTCTGGCCTGGAAATGGATAACTTGACATCTCTGTTATGTTATGTTATGTTATGTTATGTTAATCAGGTTTTCTATTCAGTTCAAGGTCAGATTATATTACAAGAGGTTGGGTCAGTTACCCAGGAAGTTACAATGAACATTTTGACAAGGACATTCAATAGAGCTCCTAGTACAGGCAGATAAGTACAGTTACTAATACAGTTTGGATGGAGACACACACAATTGACATTTCTGCTTAAGCAAAATCTACCTGAAACCCCCAAGCAGATTTCTCCCCCTTCCCATCCAATAAAATTCCTATTAAATTTTTGAAAATCTAAAACACTGGAATCTACTTTGGATTTCTTCAGAAAGTCCATGGGGCCTTTGAACTTTTTATTTCTGTGTTGTCAAATTGCCTGGTGAACCTATTTTAGAGATTCCAAGTTATCCAGTTCCAGGCTGGAAAAACTTTTTTGGCCAGCCCTGGTTTTGAACATATATCCCCAAAATGTATGTTATTCGTAGTGCCTGATCCTGCCCATTGACATCAGTGATGTAAGTACCATAATGTACCAGGGTGGAGAGATTAGAAATCCAGAACTGACTGAAATCTCCAGCCTGGAACTTGGCATTCTGGAGACGAAGGGAATGGAGACTTCATATACCATCTTTTTGTGACTTTGGCATTTCAAAGCTGATGGCACTGGAGGATTAAGTGACTTGCCCAGGGTCATAAGGTGCAGCACTGGGATTTGATCTCACAACCAGATAGCTCCATGTACAGGTAGAATATAGAGTCAGTCTTGGGTAGGGTTACCATATAGCTCCAGAAAAAGGAGGATGGATTGAAGTATCCGGGTTTTACTTCCATTGCTTTCAAGGGAAGTAAAACCTGGATGCCTCAATCTGTCCTTCTTTTTCTGGAGCCATATAGCAACTCTAGTCTTGGGTATTTTTCCCAACCATACCTATCTAGCTCTCATTTCTCGAACAAAAGCAGAACTTCATTCCAATGAAAACCAGGACTGGCTCAAGCTTGAGGCTCTCTGGTCCTTCCTAGCCTAGGACTCAGGTAGTCTTATCATGTGCTGCTAAAGCTACCCGATCCAGAGTTACCCATTCCAGGAGGGAGACTTTTTGGCCAGTGTTGGATTTCTGCCAAACCCATCCTGGTGCATTATGGGACCTGTGGCACTGATTTTGATGGATAGAATCATGGACTACAAATACTACATTGCTTTGGGATGTAAGTTTAAAACCAGGTCTGGCCAAAAATGTCTCCCTTCTGTAATAGGTTACTTGGCAACTCTACAGATCTTGCCATTCTCTTTCCATTCTGCCTAGTGGATGTAGCCACCAGTTCAGGTCTTGTGACTTTACCACTTCTAGTACCATTACCACCTCTTCTATTTAGACATTTTTCTCTGTGTAATAGAATATAAGCCTTTGTTTGCACTAAAATATATTTATTCTTTAGAAATGTTTGTGCTGGTCACAAAGTACTCCCAGTGTGAACAATGAGACAGTTTAGCCACAAATAGGGAAAAAAAACCAACAACTTATCACACAAAAAATCAATCCCATCTACCTAAAATCAAACATAAAAGCAATTTCATTAGCTAATTCTCAATGTGAAATTTAGCAGTCATAACAAAAACAATGGGGCCGATAAGGACCATAAAGCCTGTTAAGTCTGCCAAATTTCATTCTCGTGTGTAGACACTGATGGCAGCTTTTGTTTTGGGTCATGACTTTTTTCTTTTGTTCGCAGTAAAGTCTGATGACTCAGAGTCAGATCCTTTCTATAGGACTATTAGCGATTCCAGACTCGTAGAACATATTAAATTATCCCTTTTGTTATAGGTAATGTTTCTGTGCTCTCATGTTTACAGAGCTGTCTATAATTGTTATATAATTGCAGTGGCAACGTGAGCAGCTACTTGTATAAATACATAGCAATCATGGAATAGAAAAGTTACAGGCAAATCATGATGTTATGTTATGTTAATCAGGTTTTCTATTCAGTTCAAGGTCGGATTACATTACAAGAGGTTGAGTTAGTTACCCAGGAAGTTACAATGAACAGTTTGACATGGACATTCAATAGAGTTTCTAGTACAGGCAGATCAGTACATTTACTAATACAGTTTGGCCATAATTACAAATACATAGTTATAAGTTCAAGTAGATCATCGTTGGCTCATTGTTATGTCCCAGGAGTTGCATTTGACAGTTTAGAAATGGGATGTTACAAATTAGTTACAATTATACTCGTACAAATTCAGGAAACACATATCAACTTGCATTGATCTTGTGAATACATAAGGCTGGAAACCCTCTGTTATGGTGTTCTTCAATGGAAGGCTCTGAGGCCATTGGTGGCCTCTGAAAAACATCTATGGCGGCCCATGTTCCATTTGGGGGGGGGGGGGTTCTGTTACTCTCTTCCTCTATAGATGATGAAACCGCCATAGAAAAGTTTGAAGATGGGATGGAAGGGATGGAAGTCATTGACACACACTGGTCAGCAATGTGGCCTGAGCAGGGTAATTGCACACAAGCGTACTCGTAGCTACTCTAGGTTTGTAAAAATGAATAATGAAATGATGCAAATGTTTATCCAAAAGCAAAATTATTTATTCATTATCAGGTATGGTTAATTGCATATGAGAATTATTACAGAAACCAAAAGCTGGCCTTGCTAGTGACAAATATCAACATTTTAGCAGTTACACATCCATATATATCCTAAATGATGACATTCCTTCGCTACAATCTAACTGGTCCACATTATTTGCTTCCATATAAGGCTTGCTTTTATACCTTCATATGGGCGTGTCACAAAAGCATTCCTAAAAATTACATTCTTATACCTAAAAAGTTACATTCTCATATTAAACTTACATATTTTATAAAAAGAAGAAATACATAGACAGATATTGTAATGTACTCACAAAGACTAATGCACACAGCTTTTAAATCCCTTCCTGTTACGACTAACCTTTGTGTTGAGAAATTCATGTCCCTTTGTCTAACTAAACTAGAGAGAGAAGGAGAGAAGGAGGAATTAACCCCCTCTCCCATCAGAGTTTCACAGAGTAGAAACGTTGCTTAAGGTCAGAGGTTAAATCCCAGATGTAACTCTCTCAGAATTTCTTCAGTTTCAAATATATGAAATTAAAGTAAAATGTATTCTAATCTACACTTGTTACCTATAGCTACATAAGTAAATTCCTATTGTATAGTTTTAATGACTTACTGACTTACTAAAACTTAATTCTGGATTTATACATACAATGATACACATGTGGATTCGATTTATCTTTCTCACTACAAAATCAGGGCCCCTTGGAATGCAGGCAACCAGGTCAGAGGCCAACTCCTGTCTGCCTATAACTTCCCTGAGGACCAGCCTAGTCCAAGCTGGACACTCTTCAGAACAAAGAAACCTTATAAAACTTAAGCTTTGCCATCTGGGGTAAATTTGCTAAGGTGCTTATCAATCACACGAATGTCCTAGCCTGCCTTCCTGTTCCTTCAAGCACATAGCACATGTGTGAACTCAATCTATTATTCCCATCTTTTGCTTTGCCTCTCTGATTATGATTTTCTAGTTTCACATATTTTCTAGTTTCATATATTTATGTATAGCCACTAATACCACATTCTCACCTGCTATTTATCAACAGGTTTTTCTAACTAGTGAATCCTGGTGCAATGTGAATTTTTTATTTCATGTTTGCTCATTTCACCACATCTACCTGTCCAGGTAAACCAAGCTGACCCTCCCCAGGCCTATTTAAGGCACAGGACAATCTCAGGCCCTATATAGGATTATATTTGGTGACTCTCCTTCAGCTCATTTGGATCCAGAGTGGTCCTGGCTTAAGAAATAAAGGTTTAACCATTTTGAATATCAGGTAAATTGTTTATAGAATAGGACTTAGCTCTTCTATGTGTACCTCTTAATTAATGATACCAAATATGCCCATAAATGCTACTGTTCTATAAATTAGACAGTAGCATTTATGGTAGACTACTGCAACAGCCTTTACCTACCTTGCCCAATCAACACAATAAAAAAACTACAGACCGTCCAGAACACAGCCCTCAGACTCATATACTCACTCAGCAAATACGACCACATTACCAAAGCATACATAGAATCTCACTGGCTACCAATAAAAGCAAGAACACAATTCAAACTCTACTGTCTCCTATTCAAAGTAACCCACGGCGCAGCACCCAGCTACCTAAACAACCGTTTTCACTACTATCTCTTATCCAGAAGAAGGAGAACACAGAACATTTTCACCTACCCTCCTCTCAATGGTACTCGACGTAAGAAACTTTATGACGGCGCAGCACCCAGCTACCTAAACAACCGTTTTCACTACTATCTCTTATCCAGAAGAAGGAGAACACAGAACATTTTCACCTACCCTCCTCTCAATGGTACTCGACGTAAGAAACTTTATGACAACCTACTAGGAACACAGGCAGCTAATATTGACTCCGACATCTCAAAATTACTGATCGAAATTACAGACATAAAAGAATTCCGAAAAGAAATAAAAACACTACTATTCAAAAAATATCTCCCATCAATCTAAACCGCCACCTAATGAGTTCCCAACCAATTCCATTGGGAATTAGAATCTCTTTATCCAACCCAAACTAAACACCCCTACTGTCCATATCATCAACATTAATTAACCAACATCATGCAATCATCAAAACAATAAATACACCTCCACTTATAGGCAAATGATGCTACTCTCCATCTGAAGAAACTTGATTTAGCTCATGTAACATCTTTTGTAATCTAGAATATATTGTAATTCTTATTTTCCACCAGTTGTAAATTGACTCAGTTGCTATGTAACATCTCCTGTGATATTGAATGTACTGTAATTCTTCACTATTACCTGTAATTAACACTTCTCCTGTAATGTAATTCTACTGGAAATGCCCAGATATCTTCTTTATTGTAATCCGTGGCTATGTTACATCTGCTGCGATATTGAATGTATTGTAACTCTTCACTGTTACTTGTAATCTACTCTTCTCCTGTAATGTAATTCTACTGGAAATGCCCAGATATCATCTTTATTGTAATCCGCCTAGAACCGCAAGGCACAGGCGGAATAGAAATCCCTAATGTAATGTAATGTAATGTAAATTAGGCACACGTTTGGGGTCTGATGCTGGAAGCGGCACCTGCCTCAGCCTGCAAAAAGGGGGTCTGCTGTGTGTCAATCACCGGCAGGCGCTGTGTCCAGAATCACACCTTTTTATTAAACATAGTATAAGGAACTAAGGCCCTCTTTTACTAAGATGCGCTAACCGATTAGCGCGCGCTAAACGCTAATGTGTGCATGTTAGTCTATGGACGTGTTAGCGTTTAGTGCACGCTAATTCGATTAGTAAAAGAGGGGGGTATGTTATTTTTATTAACATGAATGGGGATAACAGGATGACAGGTTTAGTGAGACAGTGGCTAACTTAAATTGGAAGATAAGAAGGAAAATTTCTCTCTGGAATGGTTGACAAATCTGATTGCTTAATTGGGTTGTTTTCAGATCAGCAAAAGCCCTTTGGCTTGCTATCTGATATTGGCAATGACCATGTATTTAAGTTGGACCCCAAATATGATGATCTTGCAAAACCAACAGTGACAAAGAGCAGACTTACAAGTGCCATGACAAGCCTTTATATGAGGAACAAGGTGACCTGGAATGGCAAAATGTTCTGGGGAAAAAAAGGAGATTGGTATGATCATAGATGCACCAATCATAAGCTCAGGAAAAGGTGAATAGCCTTTCAAGTTTCAAGTTTTATTTACATTTGATGTATCGCTTATAAAAATATCTAAGCGATGTACAATTTAAAAACCAACAAATTGTGGTAATACATATAGTTTATCTAAGTTATGCAATTGACAAAACAATTTGGACAAACATGAATAGGTAGGAAGGAAGGGGAAAGTTACAATTGCATTGTTTG
This sequence comes from Geotrypetes seraphini, assembly GCF_902459505.1. Taxonomy (NCBI): domain Eukaryota; kingdom Metazoa; phylum Chordata; class Amphibia; order Gymnophiona; family Dermophiidae; genus Geotrypetes; species Geotrypetes seraphini. Next base: position 343,671,208 of record NC_047086.1, on the reverse strand, counting down.
TTATAATATACATAGAATGGAAAATACAATAGGTATAAATGGGATGAGGCAAGAAGAAAATATTAGAAAAGTATAAAAATCTAAAGTAAATCATATCATAAATCAAATGCATCTTGAAATAAATAAATTTTTAACAATTTTTTAAAAGAGATAAGATCTTTTTCATTTTTAATAAAATTTGGGAGGGAGTTCCACAGTGAAGGGGCCACCACTGAGAACATATCATTACGTCTAGTGCCGATTATTCTTAATGAAGGGACTGAAAGCTGATTAGATGAAGATGATCTTAGAGATCGAGTAGGGTTGTATGGGACAATCATTTTAGATATAAATTGGGGTTCGTTTGAGATTAAAGTTTTATAAACTAAAAATAAGGTTTTAAAAGTGATTCGGTGAGAGATTGGAAGCCAGTGAGATTTGCTAAATAAAGGGGTAACATGGTCGTATTTTTTTGCTTTGTGAATTAATTTAATTGCGGTGTTCTGGATTATTTGAAGTCGTCTCCTTTCTTTCTGGGTTGTGTTTATTAGGAGAGAATTACAGTAGTCTAATTTTGAGATAATTAGCGAATGAACCAGAATATTGATAGATTTGGGGTCTAAAAAGGTGGAAATTGAACGCAGAAGCCGAAGTCTAAAAAAACAGGATTTAACCGTTTCGCTGATATGGTTATGAAATGAGAGATCCGTGTCAATAATTACTCCTTTGAAGTTTGGCTGGTATTGTACATCCTGCCCCCCTCCTTGGGGAGTTGAGCAGAGTAGACAAGTGCCCTAAACTACATATGCATGAAATTTTGGGACTTTCCATATGGTCACATGGTGTAAATTTTATGGATAAAAGTCTATTTTGAGAGGAATGAGGGGCTGCTGCCTTTTGGGCTGCTCCTGGTTTGGTCCCCTTCCTCTATTGGGTGCGTGAGCTTTCCCACAGAGAGAATTGGTTTGGGGTAATCTATATATTTTCTTTGATCTAATTTAAAGACTATAGTTATAATTATTGAGGAATAAATTTCCCGAATTATTGAGGAAGCCAATTCGTTCCTGAAGTTCTCTTGCTTTTTTTTTTTTTTTTTTTTTAACATATCCATCAGCTAAAGGTTGCCAGTTTAAAAAATATCATCAACATCTTTTCTCCTTTCAAGCAGCTTCTTCGTTCAAGGATTTAAAACCTATGATATTGAGCTCTATGTCCTACCAACATTTTAGGAAGCAATTGAAAACATATTTGTTTTCCAAATTTTAGGGCATTGATAAATTTTATTCAATTTGTTTGATTTCTTAATTTTGTTAACCACATAGAACTTATCAGTTATGCGGTATAGAAATTGATTTTTATGTTATGTTATTAGCAGGTGAGTAGAATATCGGGTAAGAGTTAGTTACCTTAGATGGGTTTAACTGTGATCAAAAGCTGAAATTCATTTGTTAAGCCTCCAGTTGTACATTAACTTGCTGCACTAGTTCAATTTTTCCTTGTAATTATCAAATTAATTCCTTCAATAAACCAATTTGACTATTTAAGTTTATTTCTGGTTTCTATTGTCATTTTTGGGAACATTGCTTGTGAGGGGAGATCAGGGGTTCTGAGTCCCAGTTTCCTGACAATAGCTCTGCAATAAAACAGGCCTCTGTGTAAAAGCATAGCAAAAGAGATAAAGCTCACATTCTTTAGGTATAAATTACGAAGGCAGTTTTTTTACCCTAACAATAGCTTGTGACATGTTTTATTTATGTAAAATATTTATAGCCAACAATTTTAGGAGTGGTCAATGCAGGAGTGGCCTAGTGGTTAAAATCCCTACCTCAGCACCTTGAGGTTGTGGGTTTAACCCCCTTGCCACTCCTTGTGACCCTAGGCAAGTCACTTAACACTGTTTCCCCAGGTTCTGTAGTTAGATTGTGGTTCTACCAGGACAGAAATACTTAGAGAACCTGAATGTAAACCACTTCAGATAGAAGTGGTATATAAGAAAGGTAAATTAGAAAAAATATACAATCATTATTGTAGCAGGTTTCCGGGTCTCACTGCATCTATGTAGAAAGAACCGACATTTCAGCCATCATGCTGTGGCTTTCTTCTTACCCTGAAGAAAGCCACAGCATGATGGCTGAAATGTTGGTTCTTTCCACACAGACGTGGTAAGACCCAGAAACCTGCTAAAATCATGACGCCAGACCCGGAAGCCTAAGAGAACAAATGCACAATCAGGTTAAAAAACAAGTATGACAAAAATGACAAAGACAGGTGTTTTTTACCCTAACAATAGGTACCTTAAATGTAGGCCAGCGTTTTAAAGGCCTACATTTAAGGTGCCTGTCTCGCACCTACGGAGATGCACAGAGACGCCTAAGGCCACTTCTGGTGCAAACTCATGCCTGCTGTAGGCACCTCTGTGCAGGTGCAAGACAGGTGCCTAAGAACAGCGCCTGCATTTTTTTTTTTTTTTAGAAAACATCCTGATTGGTTCATTAGACGGCGGTAGGACGCCTACTGCCACCTAACTTCAGGATGCCATTTGGAGAATGTAGCCCTAAATTAAATGCCAGTTTGTAAAATTGCCTTTTTATGGTTTAGTAGAACTACTTGAATTCTCTGCCTTCTACCTGAAGCTGAACACTAGAGGTCTTTACAGGTAAAAGAAGTATACTACAAAGCTAAACCGGGCAACGGCGAATGAATATTTGGCAGCTACAGAATAAATAAGTAACTCATAGTGTAGTTCATTATGAATTTAACTTAGTTTGTCAGAAGAAATCCAGGACTAACTTATAGTCTCCCTCCTAGATCCGCTCTAGGGACTTATTCTAAAGACTTTTCTCGTGCCATGTTCTTAGTTCTGGTAAAGTATTTGAACATAAGAACATAAGAAACGCCTTCACTGGATCAAACCCTAGGTCCATCTAGTCCGGCGACCCGCACACGCGGAGGCCAAGCTAGGTTCTCCCTGATGGAGACCTTGATTACCCGTATCCCTCAATGTGATTTGCAAGAAGGTGTGAATCCAACTTGCGCTTGAATCCTAGAATTCTAGAACCCTTGTTATCTTTCTTTCCTCTACAATCTTTTTTATTTCTGTCTCAGGCATGATGACATCAAATTCCGTCAACAGGATCTTTGTAACTAAATCATTCAGCTTGTTTCAATAGTAAATACACTAACTAGTATCATTAACAGAGTAGGTACACTCATTTATAGTAAATGCAAAGAAAGAAAACAAGTTTATTATAAAATCTTATCCTGGAATCATACAAGTTAAATACTAAGGAATGGGTGGAATCCCCCCTCCAGGTTCCTGAGAATTTATGACATAGACAAGTAAATAGATATTCACAAATGGTTAAAAAAAAAAACCCCACACATTTAAACCTTGTTTCTGATTCCTTTGAATTCTGTTTCACTCATTAAAGCACTGAATTGCAGAGCTCTCTATGCCTTTAGTTTAACTAGGCTGTTTCTAATGCAACAGATCTAGAATTTAAATAAAGACTCAAAATAGCTGCCAGGGTCATTTTTTAAAAAACATTAAGAAATGTGTTGAATGCCTGAAAAGACGGGGGTTTAATCTATTAGTATATTCCATTAACAAGCAGCGTCATGAAAAATACACTTGAAACACAAATCACATTATTTGCAACTTGCTATACACACACACAAAATCATATGCAGTACATTATTCTATTATGCTATGCTATGGTAGGCAGGAATTATCAGATAGCTTCACACCCAATTCATTAGAAACATAGAAAATGACGGCAGAAAGGGCCACGGCCCAACAAGTCTGCCCACTCTAATGACCCACCCCCCTAATTTCTTCCTTGAAGTGATCCCACATACTTATCTGCCTCGAAAATAAAAACGTATCTAAACTAAGAAAATGGAGGACATTTACTCATAGACATACATGATACATTAGGAGAGGATGAGAAGGAGAGATTAATGAAAGCAAACAAAACAAAACTGCAGATCTGTACAAGACGTAGGCAAAATTTATTGTGACAAAATAAATATATGTAAATCCTTTTACCAAATCAAGGGACCCGACATGGTCCGTGTTTCGGACAAACCTTCGTCAGGGGTCCATGGTAAAAAAGGGATAACAAAAAAAGTCACAAAAATTGTAGAGTAGCAGCAAAATGTTAGCAACGTCGAGATTCGCCAACTGCGATAAAACGTCGGTTTTTTACTGCAGCTTAGGTTGGGACCTCCCTTTTCTCTTTGTTTTGGAGAGATTAATGAATACATCAAGATGAAAATAAAAATAAAAAGAGGGGAATGGGAAAGGGAAGTACAATTAGGTTGGGGAGGTCGCTTCAAAAGGAGCGTTTTGGTTGTCTTAGGAGTTCTGCAAAGGAGATCAATTTTCATGGAAAATGGAATTTACAGAGTAAAGGCGTCTTTAAAGAGGAACGTTTTAAGTTTGGATTTAAATTTATCTAAGGAATTTTTGTAAGCGAAGATCTGTGGGAAGAGCATTCCACAATGTGGGAGCTGTGACAGAGAAGATGGATTTGCGAGTGGTGGAGGGATGGTGAACAGGTTTTGATTGCTAGATCGAAGGGTCCTGTAAGATACATATGGGATTAAAAGTTTATTAATGAAAGCTGGTTAATGGGAGTTTTTTGTTTTGAAAGCAAGAAGTAGTATTTTATAGGTGAAGTGGTGTGAGATGGGCAGTCTATGAGCTTTACGGAGAAGAGGAGTAACATGATCATATTTTTTTGCATGATAGACATGTTTAACAGCAGTGCTTTGTATTAATTGGAGGCCACAGGTTTCCTTCTGAGTTATTCCTTGGTAGAGAGCATTAGAGTAGTCTAGGGTTGAGATGAAGAGGGAATGATTCAGTATATTGACTGAAGGGAGGTCGATAAGGGAGAAAATAGAACGAATAGCTGTACATCATTATCTACAATGAGGACAAAATAACTGTAGTGATGATTTGATGTCATTAACTCATAATTTTTATTTTTCTGCTGGAGTGGAAGTATGTGGTGTGTATATATTATATATGTATTTGTGCAAATGGGTGGCTGATATAGGCAACAGAGGGTGTGAAGAATCAAAAATTAATATGATGGTAAATATTACCTAAGAAAGAAAGAAACATGAACATTTTCTGAGATTGTCCCCAGAAAATATGTTAATGCCTCTACAGTAAACTAATTGAAAGGCTTATTTCCAAAACCCTCTAGGTCCACTGTAATTGTATCAGAGAAAAATCAAATTTTCATGTAAACAAATAGCTGAGTTTGCAAACAAATCTTATTTTAACTTGGCTGTAGGTGAAAGACAAAACACGCTTTGCTCTCAACAATTAATTACACTGGTAGATAATATCCTTTGTCCCTGTGAAACAGCTCATCTTTTGCTGAAAGTGGATTTAGTCCACCTGACAGCACTCCTGACTGGTTAATAGCACATATCTCCCTAAGTGGCCGCTGAATATTAGTAGTTAGTGGCTAATAGATAGAAGCTATGGCACATGAATTAGCCAGCTATCCATGAAATTCAGACCCTTGGCTGGCTAAGTGGCTTGGTCATATGAGGCTGCTGAAAGGGCTGGTCTATCTTTGGCCACTATAAATTTACCTGGCCAGTGCCGAATATTGACATGTCCATCTAAGTTTTTAGCAGCCTAAAATAGACCGAATATTCAATGTCAGTCACTGGAAACGGCTCAACATTGAATATCTGGGCTCAGCGCTGACCGCGGGAATTAACCTGACTAACTCCCATGTCTGAATATTGGACCCAGTAGGTTTTAGAAATAAGCTCTTCAATTTTAAATGGAAATTTCTAGTACGCCACCTACCATAATCTAATCCACTATAATAAAATCCTTAGCGCACATGTGTACTTCAAATGGCGTGATCTCTGCGTCCATGATCTGTGCTTCCTTGGCCCCTGCATGCACAGTAGAGTAGAACTCTGCCTGTGGTGATTTCCTAATCGCCCTCCCTCGGTGACACTGCAAGCGTCATGCTACCGACCGCATGGGTCCCAGCCCCAACCCCGAAAAGGCCTGCCGACCAACCCACTCCTACCGTGGCCTGGAGCACCTACCTGACAACCCCGTACACAGAGCTCCACAGACACCGGCTCCCCGCAGCCCGGCAGAGTGAACTTGCGCTCCCACCAGAACTTCCCTACCTCTGCTGACCTATGCCCTGGCCTGTCTCACAGGGCGCCCCTGGCAATCCCGGCACACAATAGCTGGCCTGGACCCAAGGCAGAGGAGACACTGAAACATCAACAATGCAACAGGTATTCTAATGATGCTGGATGGGGTGAAAAAGGTGGAAATAGGAAAGGTAAAAGGGGAAATGGGAATATGGGTAGGTAAAAAGAAGGGAGAAGGGCTACTGCTGGACAGGGGGAGCAGGGAAGGGGTGCTGCTGGTCAAGGGGGAAGTAAAAGGAAGGGAGAAGGGCTACTGCTGGACAGGGGGAGCAGGAAAGGGGTGCTGCTGTACAGGGGGGAGGTAAAAGGAAGGGAGAAGGACTACCACTGGACAGGGAGGGAGAGACAGAAAGAAAGAAAGACAGACAGAAAGAGAGGGGGGCAGGGAGAGAGAAAGAAAGACAGACATACAGAAAAAAAGAAAGAAAGAAAGAAATGCCTAAGTCTACACTTCTATTCTAGCACCCGCTAATGTAACGGGCTAAAAAACTAGTATGTAATATATATATATGTCAACTTTGTATTGGATGTATGTAAAATGCACTTGGGGTCAAGAATTGTTCGTTCCTCCTGTTAAGAGTTTGAGACTGAATATATCACGTGCAAGTATGTTCTCTTGTATGGGTCCTCAGGAATGGAACCGAGCACCTATGTATGTTTGACAGTAGGGGAACCTTGGTGTTTTTAAGACGTTATTGAAGAGACATTTGTTTTGCAGTATGAAATATGGGAATTGACAATTTGTAAGGCCTGAGTACTGGTTGCTTTTGTCTGTTTTTTTTTTTTTTCTCTTGAAAATTTATTGAAAATTTTATCAAAATACAAAAAAAGGAGAGAAACAAACAATCAATATCAATACTATAATCGTGGAACAATAAATGAGTAAAAACAATTATTCAAGCACAACAGAAAATCGTTAGATACATATAATCAGAGGTAAAAATATTCTATGGTGTTGTGATAAGTAGCAGGAAGATATTCAAGGAAAGAAAAAAAAGTCAGGAGAGAAGAGGGAAAAGAAAGAAAAAGAAGGGTGATGACGGAGGGCGAAAGGTAAGTAAGAAAGCAACAAGGGGTGAGAAAGAGAAGAGAGAGTCCCCCAGAGGCCAGAAAGAGAAAGAGGAAGAAGTTGGAAAGAGAGATATAAGATATAAAAGACGTTAGGCATTAACTTATGAGCGGTAAGGCATTAGAGAGAATTCAGGTATTCGGTGAACTTAGCCCATTTAATATGGACTTTAGCGTTCAGGGGAATAGCAGCAGAGATCAGCATTTCACGCTTGTGTTGTAGTAGGACAGATTGGTACCAAAAGTGCACGTTTAAGGAATCAAACGATTTCCAGTTAGATAATATGAGTCGCAGAGCGACAATGAGAAGCGTGTTAAATAAGGCATAATGTGGTGCAGTTAAGTCGAGCAAAGGAGTCTCAGATTTCTTTTTAGCCACTGGTTGCTTTTGTCTGGATGTCAAATATTTATTGAGTGTATGCACCGGTATTTGGTTTTTATTCTGTATGTTCTATTTGTGAACTGCTCTGTAAAAAAAAGTGGGTTATAAATAAATTAAAAGATAAAAGATAAAGATTTGTCTGCTGCACGTACACTTATTTGTACTTGCAGTCTTATCCACCTGTCAGTGGTGACTCATTTATCCTTTCAGGCTTCTGAAGCTCTGCTAGATTAAGCACACCAGGTCTTGAGATCAGGGTTGAGGGACTCAAACCAAATGGCTTCTTTGGTCAAGAGCTTTCTAGCTTCAATTGCCCAAAATGTCCCTGTGATGCGATAAGTCCTTCAGGTAAAGGCAATGAGAGCAATTCTATAAATTGGCACCTAAAGAAAGGACACATAAGTTCTAGAATAATAGTGCTTATATATTGTGATTGGCACCACAAATTGGTAATTACATGTGTAAGTGCTGAGTGTTCTATAGTAAACTAAAAGGTATATATGAACCCAAAAAGCCAACTTTGGTAATCACAAAAATCAAGAAGTCAAAAGCCAAAGTGCAAAAATGCAGTCATCCAACCAAATTATAATAAGTAACAGTAGTCTACATTGGAGGAAAGGTCAAAAATAAATAAATGAAAAATAGAGGGCCAGATTCTATAAATGGTGCCTAACTTAATTGGCAAAATATCCTTAATAGCCTCAATAATTGGAAACAAAATATAATTGGGCAATAAGCGCCTATCCAATTCTCTAAAAGATAGAATGCTATTGCATGGCACTTAGAAGCGCCTAACACCTAAGTGGGCGTTTCTATGGTCAGAATGTGATTTAGGCGCTGCTAAGCGCAATTCTCTAAAAACTTAGGTGCCTGAAATGTAGGCCTTTAAGACCCTGGCCTATATTTTAGGTGCCTAAGTTATTACATAGGTGCCGTTATCTGTGATTCTGTAAATGGCGCCTAAGTGTGATTGACATGCAGCCAGCACCATTTTTCTAGGCGCTGGCCAATTGAGGTGCTATTTATAGGCTGAAACCAGTCTCTGGGGGTTTGAGGTACACTCCCCGCGAGAACAGGAACCCCCCACCCGACCAACTTTAACTCACCCCCTCTTTGGCACCGGCACGCAGCCCACAGGATGTGCCAGTGCCGCTTGAAGATCTTCTTCTTCCCAGTCTCTGCCGGCTTTGAGCATGCATCTGCGCATGCTCAAGCCCTTCTAATTCTCCCTCTCGCCATTCTCGGCGAGAGGGAAAATTAGAAGGGCTTGAGCATGCGCACATGCATGCTCAAAGCTGGCAGAGACTGGGAAGAAGAAGATCTTCAAGCGGCACCGGCACTTGTGGGCTGCGTGCCGGTGCCAAAGGGGGGGTGAGTTAAAGTTGGTCGGGCGGGGGATTCCTGTTCTCGCGGGGGAGTCAACACTCGGTTTGCGAGACACATTTTGCGAGAATGTTTTGCTCGTCTTGCAAAACACTCGCAAACTGGATTACTCGCAAACCGAGGTTTGACTGTATTTTCCTTTACTTAAAATGGCTGCATGGCAAGAAGGGAAAGGGAATGGGGATAATTCATAATTCTTTCCCAGGGGCTCATAATTCTTTCACAGGGGCGGTGAAATCAGTGTGCCGATTTCGCCCTGTTCCAGAAAGGTAGAATGGTACAATGGTACAACTTTTTTATATCATATATATTAAAAAAATGTATATTATATTTTTATTAATGTTTTTCCCTGTGGGTTTATGTGAGGCATTAGGTACCACACATCTGTGTCAAATTATGTCAAAGTTAATGGCAATGTTCTTCCCTCCAACATTGGCACTTTAGAACTGACATATTTGGTACACCAACCGCCACACTATTTCACACTCACTTTGGACTGTTTTTTCCCCCTTACATAATCACAGCTGTTAGTGTATTTCTAACACTGTTCCCGCTCAGTATGGATCTTTCACCTTCTCTATAAGCACACCATCTTTCACTTCCTTCTTTATTTCCATTTTTATCTCTATTAGTCATTTCTATTTCCATTCTTTCATTTTTTATGTTATTATTATTTTGTACTATTTTAATGTCACTTTGTTTTTTTAAGGACTCCTGAAGGAGGCTGATTTCTTGCCAAAACAAGGACTGTTTGAGTCTCACCATCAGTGACACTATCTGTACCTAATTCATCCAGAGGTTGCTTTTATTTTTATTTTAAACTGATTGTTTTGAATAAATCATTTCTCCTGGACATCCAGAGACTTGGGGATCCTCTTTGTGGTTTCGTACCAAGATTTTTTCTGTGGAACGCTAGACCTTCTTCTTTGCTTGTGTTTGCTCTTACTCCTGTGAGTTTGCCACAGCGCCCCAGTTTGGGAAACATTGCATTACACATTTCATTTCTCAAGAATGTATCACATAATTTACTATGTACTTTGCTTATCTACTACTGCTCATCATTTCGATAGCGCTGCTAGACGTACACAGCGCTGTACATTAAACACGTAAGAGGCAATCCCTGCGCAATAGAGCTTACAATCTAATTTAAAAAGACAAATAAGGGTTAGGAAATTTCTCACAGAGGGAATGATAAAACAGACGTGAGTACTTTTATAAAGTGAGTGGGAAATAGAAAGTAAAAGCAGCAGCGAAAAATTGGGCTTTTAGCTTATAATAATAATAATAATAATAACTTTATTCTTGTATACCGCCATACCAAGTGAGTTCTAGGCGGTTCACATTAGTTAAACAAGGATTACATGCGGTTAAGAATTGGTTGAACAGATTTACATTGATTGAATATAATTACATGCATCGTTACATGCGGTTCACATTAATTAAACATAGTTATGTGCAGTTAAGTAATAATTGAACAGAATTGCATAGAGTTGGGTGTTAGTATGAACAGGGATGCAGGCAGCGGAAAAGATGACATTGGGGAGTAGGATAAGGTGGGTCGGAGGAGGGGGTGGGGCAAGGAGAAAGAAGAGGGGGGGGAGAGTGGGGATTCTTTGGGGAGGGGGCCTTTAAGTGTCGTGGCTTAGATTTGATTTGAATACTGCCAGAGATGAAGCTTAACATACTCAGGGAGTCTCTTCTAGGCATAAGGTTCAGCAAGATAACAGAGTTATCTGGGCTGCATTGTTTGCTTTTACTTTCTTTTCTGCCTCTCTGTTAACCTTTACACACCTTCCAACTATAAAAACCTGCCCTAAGGCCATGCTGAATGTTATACTGAAGTGGAGGGCAGATGAGGACAAAGGTGAAGCAAAAGGTCTACTCTCTAAGATGCTATAAGAGGAATGTTTCGCGTGAAATACTGTGAATTAAATTGCCAGTGATCTTTCCCGGCTAGTTCTTCCTGGGGCCTGTTTACTAAAGTATGCTAAGCCATAGGAGCCAATTTTTGAAAATGATAACTCATATGAAAATGACAACTCATAATTAACAACAAAATTTCCTCTCACCCAGCAAAGAAAAATAAAAAAAGGGGGAGGGGGAAACAAAATACATCTGATAGAAATAGTAGTGATGACCAGCATGTATCTAAATGTCAAAAGCAGGGGCAGAGAAAGTGGACAAATCAAAAGCTAGGGTCCAGCCATTCTCTCCTTCCCCTCCCAGCGTGTCAGCATCATACTCTCTCTCTTCCTCCCTCCCTCCCTCCCTCCCTCTTTCTCACCATTCAAGCCATTTATAGCACTTTTCTCCCTCAGCCCATCTGTACCACTCTATTTCCCTAATTTTTTTTTTTTTTTTAAATTTTTCCCTAATTTCATTTTCCCCTTCCATCCTCTCTCTCTGTACTTTTTAGGTTTTCTCCTCCTGCATAAGCATAATTTGATTCTTTATATTCGGGGACAGGGAATTTAATTGGCCTACTGTACTCTCTAAATCTTTTTTTTTAACCTATTCTGCTTCTCATTTTCCCTTTTCCTAGCCTTCTATTTCCTTCTGCTCCCCGGCAAGGTCCAGTGCACTTTTCCTTAGCTTGTTGCCATTCCTTGCAGATTTGACTCACCTATTCCTTTTTTAGGGTTACCAGATGTCTGGATTTCCCCAGGCATGTCCTCCTTATGAGGACATGTCCAGGGGTCTAGACAGCTTTTCAAAACCCAGCACTTTGTCTGGATTTTGAAAAGCTTTCCTTCGGGCAAGAGGGCATCCATGAATGCGTGTGTGCACATGACGTCATTGCGTCATATCTGCGCATGCGCGGATGTCCTGCCCGATGAGATCAGGCAGGGGCTGCGGGATTGGAGGCGGGGCTGGGATGGGCTTGGGGGCGGGATCAGGGGCGTGTTAGGGTGGAACCGGGGCATGACGGGATGGGGATGGGTGGGACGGTGGGCCTGGGGGTGCGGGTCTAGGGGTCCAGATTTTCCAGACGGAAAATCTGGTATTCCTACCTTTACTGATTCCCACTTCTCACTTTTCTCTACAGGTGAGACTTCCTTTGTTTGTAGATTTAACTCAATTTCAATTTGTGACTTCCCATTGACCTCAGGCTTGGATCATTTCCTTGATCTGCCTCCAGGCATATTCCGGTTTTATGAGACAGGTTCCTCATTCCTTTTGTACTGAAGCACTTACCCTTGCATTCACAGATTCCAGACCCATGGCCACCTTTCTGCCTGCAAAGTCCACATCGGATTCTATGCCAAATGCTCACCCTGAGCTTTGGAAGCCCCGCAAAAATCACTGTTTGAAGCCTCAAAGATTACATGCTCTGTGGGAGAAAATCCAAAGAAAAAGAGTAGAGCGTGGCTGGTCTTCAAGAGCCCTCTTTATTAGCAACCAATAGTAAAATCCATATAAAACAGTCTTGTCAATCATAAACGCATATGGCACGTCGTGGACTCAACATGGACCGTGTTTCGGCTAAAATGCCTGCATCAGGAGTCCCAAAGCGGTAAATGACATACCAACAATGAAATCCAAATCCTTGAGTATACAGGGTTTGTTGGGAGCAATTATGTGCGACAAGGTTCAACGAACCCTGTATACTCAAGGATTTTGATTTCATTGTTGGTTTGTCATTTACCGCTTTGGGATTCCTGATGCAGGCACTTTAGCCGAAACATTATCCGTGTCAAGTCCACGACGTGCCGTATGCTTTTACGGAGCTTAAATTGATTTGTATGTAATTTGTAAACTGCATAGTTGATATGCGGTATCTAAATTTTTAAAGAAATAAATGATTGACAAGACCGTTTTATATGGATTTTTCTATTAGTTGCTAATAAAGAGGCTTTTGAAGACCAGGCACGCTCTGCTCTTTTTCTTGGAATTTAGCCGCTGTTTGTGCAGAGATAACTGTTTCCATTGTGGTTGCTAATGATGAGTGGGAGAACATTATTTTAGCAGCACAGGGCATAGGAGCATGTACTCATACTAACTCTTTGGTTTGGTTTATTTATTTATATCCTGCCCTTATCCAGGGCAGGTTACAAACTTACATACCAAAGTAAAAAAATCACATATAAAATACAACCCAGATCAACATCAAACACACTTACAAAACAAACATAATACCAGACAATAAAATACATCGGTGACCAACACCTTACAGTCATCACTCTCTATTCTTCCTTATTCATTCAATCTCATACCCTGTATTTCATCTGACAAAAGCAATCTCTTAAAATTTAGCATATTCTGTTGATGACAAATGCACTCAGGGCTGCGTTCTGGTAGACAAGGAACATGCTTAATGAGCTGAGCTGAGACATGGGAGGTGGTTGCAGTGATTTTACCAAGAGCAAAGTGGGAAGCAAGGATTCAGAGGTTAAGCAAGAAGAGAGCCAGGGAGACAAACCAGGAGACACATAGAGTTTGTGAGGCAGCATGTCCCTTCTCTCCCATCCCCAATACTGTCTGTGGTCTCCTGCCACTCTTCCTACTGCAGCTGTTGCAGTGGCATACTAAGGGGGGTGTGGGGGGGAGGTCTGCCCCGGGTGCACGCCCCAAGGGGGTGCACAGCCGGCCACCTTCCCTATTCTGCCGCTGCTCCGTCTCACCACCGCATCCCCGCACCGGCTCCCCCGCAGAGTCATTCCTTAACCCGGCAACTGGTAGATGGAGACAAAAGATGAGGCGGACTGGTGGGCGGGGGAAAAAGCGTCGGACCCACAAGGCTTCACCTCCGGCGTCAATTCTAACATCGGAGGGTAAGTTCTGGACCAGCCAATCGCTGTCTGGCTGGCAGGCAACTTCCTCCCTGTTAGAACTGACGCCGGAAGTGAAAGCTTGTGGACCCGATGCTTGTATGCGTCGGGCCTGGCTTGGGGAAGGAGCAGCAGTGTTCTCCTCATCTCCTGCACAAAGCGAAACCAATCAGAAAGAGGAGAGGCGGAAGCTCGTAGCTGCGTGTTTCAGTAACTGCTGCTGGCTAACGGAGGGAGAAGGTACCTAAGAGAAATAAAGTAGGTCCGAGAAATAGATTCGCTACAGGTTAAGGTGGGAGATAGGGCAGGGAGGAAAGCTTACAACTTGGTGTTCTTTCTTGCTTCGGGCCTTCCTCGCTGCCGGGTCCAGCCGACTTTCTGTTTCCGTGAAGGCAGGACCCGGAAGCGAGGAAGGCCCGAAGTAAGGAAGAGCTCCATTTTGTAAGCTTACCTCCGTCGCTGACCTATCTCCTGCCTTAGCCTGTAGCGAATCTGCCGACCGAGGTGGGGGAGGTGGGGGGGAGAAGTGATGGGGGGGAGAGAAATGATGTTTCTGTTCACCCAATTAGGGGGGAGAGAAATGCTGCTGCTGCACCCAATGGGGGGGGGAGGAAGACCATGGAAAGGAAAGGAGAGGAAAGAGATGCCAAGACCATAGGAGGGAGGGAAAGGAAAGGAGATACCAGACTATAGGGGGGAGAAGGAGACAGATGCCAGACCAGGGAAAATGAAGGAAGGAGGGAGAGAAAGGAAGGAGTGGAGATGCAAGATAATGGAGGGGGTGGGGGAGAGGAGAGAGATGCCAGGGCATGGGGGAGGGGAGGGAAGGGAAGAAAAATGCTGCTGCAGCACACAATTGGGGAGGGGGGAGAGGAAGAGAAGTGCTGCTGCTGCACCCAATTGGGGAGAGAGAGGGGAGAAGGAAGACCAGGGAAGGGAGAGGAGAGGAAAGAGATGCCAAGACCATAGGAGGGAGGGAAAGGAAAGGAGCTACCAGACCATGGAGGGGGAAGTGATGTCAGGGCATATGGGGGGAGGGGGAGGAGATGCCAGACCAGGTGAAAGGAAGGAAGGAGAGAAAGGAAGGAGAAGAGATGCCAGATAATGGAGTGGAAGGGGGAGATGGAAGGAGAGGAGAGAGATGCCAGGGCATGGGGTGAGAGAAGGGGATAGAGGTGCCAGAGCATAGGGGAAGTGGTGGAGACAAAAAAAAATGGAGAGGGGGTGAAGCTGAAATGGAGAGAAAGGGCACAGGAGTACAAAGGCACAGAGTACAAAGGAGAGAAAGGGCAAAAGATATACAGTTTATTGAAGGGACATAGAAAGAGGGAAGATGCCATATGGAACAGAGAGAGGGCGGACACTGGATGGAAAGGGCAGAGAGGGTGGACAGTGGATGCAAGGGGTAGAGAGAGAGGGCAGAAGCTGGGTGGAAGGGGCAAAGAGAGGGCAGATGTTGCATGGAAGGGAGAGAGGACAAGCGCTTTATAGAAAGAAGAGAGAGAAGATGATTAAAGCAGAAACGACAAAAAGGTAGAAAGATTTTTTTTGTTACTTTACTTAGAATCAAGTCGTATTGTAACTGTATTGATAAAAGTTTATAAATAGGAAATGGAAATAAGGCAATTTATTGGACTACACCACTTTCCTCAGGACAGAATAGCATAACAGCAGTATACTGTACTGTTCTGAAGAAAGATTTGGCCTCTGAAAGCTAATTGAAAAATGGATTAGTCCAATAAAATGGTATTTTCTTATTTCTCAATATTTGTTTTATTTTTATTTGTTAATTTGTAAAATGGTGATTGTTATGTATCAGTTTTTTTCAAATTTACATCTACTGTCTTTATATTTTGCACAGTATTAGGGGACATGTGTCACTGTTTTTGTGGTGTTGTGGTGTTGCATTGTATCCAGAGTCTGGTTTCTTGGCGGTTCAGTTTAACTTTTGTCTACATATTTCTATTTTTAGTTTGTGATTATTCCATATTGGGCAAGGGTGTATCTCTGTTCTGTGTGTATGAAAAGGACATAGTTTTCAGTTGACATTGACTGCAGGATCAATTGACTGGCGGGATCTGGCTTGTTTAGATTTACAATGTATGTGTTGGTGTTCTAGTGCTCACTGCAGTGTTTAAGATGCTGCCTTTTCCTAGGTACACTCTTGTTGTGCGATATGTGGATTGTTACTAAAAATATATTTTTCATATAGATGGGGGGGGGGGGTCAAAAAATGATGGGCCCTGGGTGTCACATATGCTAGGTACGCCACTGAGCTGCTGTGCTCCTTGCTTAGACTCAGATAGCTCCTATAATTTCTACCTCCTGTGGCATGCAATGGGAGAAAATATTTTTAATTTTTGTGAGGAATGGGAACAGCACTACTCTCCATTCTCCCTCAGTTCAATCCCTAACTACAGCCCTCTCAATACCAAGAGAAAGTAAGTTTTAAAAGGGAAATTTTCAGTTCATTGCATTCCATGCTTCCACAACCTTCTCCCCTTTCCCCATCCTTCTATTGAAATACCTTAATGACCTCAGTGATTGCAAAGTTGGAAGAAAAGAGCAGATACCTGCAGCTACCCAAAAGACCCAGCCCAATTTCCCACCCAGTGATTCTTGGATTTGCACAGTTGTGGGGACCGGTTGATAGATTTGAAACATAAGCATAAAAATCTAAACATTATCTTTCTGTTGCTTGTTTTTATTTTATTTTTTCCCTAAGTCTCACCCCTCCTGCCACTTCCATCCCTTTCTTTACCTCTTAGTGCTTTTTCCCTGCAACCTGATCTCCTTTCTCAGAACCCATTTCTTAGCCAATCTCCCCTATCAGCCCCTTCCTCTTTGAATCTCACACAGTTCTTCTCCCAGCCCTCATCTGTTTCGTTTTCTTCAGCCCATTCCTCGCCCACTTCTCTCTGTATAACAGCCCATACCCTCACCCCGATTTCCATTCACTTCAGCTGTTCTCCCTTTCACAGTCTGACTCTATATCTCTTCCTTCAGCAATTTTTCCTCTCACAACCTATCACAACTCTTTCCTTTCCCTGCTTCTCTATCAATTTCTCAGTACTTCCCTCAGCATTTTCCCCCTCCCTATAGTTAGGGTTACCAGATTTTACTCCTATATAATCCAGACCCATAGCCCCACCCCCAGACCTGCTCAGTTCCACCTAGCCCCACCCCAATATGCCCAAGTCATGCCCCCTTCCATCCCAGCCTCACCACAAGCCTAGCCCCCCTCAACCTGTTCTCATCCTCGGGACCACGTCGGGAGGGCATCTATGCATGCACAGATGCAGCGTGATGACATCACATGCATGCACGCATGCAATGTGATGTCACCATGTTGCATCTGCGCATGCGCAGATGCTCTCCCGACACGGTGCCAAGGTGGAAGCTTTTCAAGACCCAAAGTGCCAGGTTTTAATAAACCATCCATGAAAATCTGGACATCTGGTCACCCTACCTTTGGTAGACCAAAGCCAGTTTGACCTACACTGCGGCACTGCTGTGCTCCCTGCTATGAGCCCATTGCTCAGACATTCCTTAGCTAACCAATAGACTGCAGTGGGATGCAGGACCAGTAGCTTAGGAGACATCAACCTTCTGCCCTACTTTCCCATGCAGCCTACTGGGTGGCTAAGGAATGTCTGACCAGTAGGCTGCAGAGGGAGGCTGAATCACAGAGTCACAGCCTTACTTCCTGCTTTCCCTTGTAGCTCTACATTGGAAAGATTTCAACTTTGATGTCTGAGCAGTGCTGCAAAAAAATATTGGGGTGCTCTAGCACCCACAGACAGTTGTGTAGTAAGGGGGAGGGACAGGGATGGTGGACTTCCCTGGGTGCCATCTTGATGGGGGCGTCAGTACCTCTCCACCCCCTATGCCACACTCGCACCCTCCCTTCCCCGCCCTCCACACCTCTTTAGAACCTTCGCCGGTGTGAGCAACTACTCTAGCCTGTTGCTCGATCAGGCCTGGCTCCTTTTGAAATCACTTCTGGGTCAGTGACATCAGAGGAAAGTGACATCAGAGGAAAAGCCAGCGTGAGCAGCAGGTGGAGGTGGAGGGGGTGGGAAGGGACTGCGCGAGTGTGGCCTAGGGGTGCAGAAGGAGCAAGGGGTGGAGAGGAAGGGGCAGGGAGTTGGCGTGAAAGGAACAGGGGGAGCGGAGTGGAAGACACCGGGGGGGGGGGCACCACTGCAATGGGTGCCTCCCACCCTCACTACGCCAATGGCCATAGAGTTGGCGCCTATGTACTAAGCATCGAGCTGGTGAATTAATGTGCATTGTTAGGACCTGAGTAGGATAACTGTTACCATGACAGTTATGGGGTAATTCTATATCAGTGTTCCTATGGAGTGGAAGAGTGGTCTATTGGTTAGAGCAAATGCCTCAGTACCCTAAGGTTGGGCGTTCAATGCCTATTGCAGCTCCTTGTCACTCTGGGCAAGTCACTTACTGTAACACTTCATTGTCCCATATAAACCACTCTGATTGTGTACACCACACAGGAAAAGCAGTATATCAAGTCTGATCCCTCCCCAATGTTTATATTATAAAGGAAAGAAGGTACCTACATTCTTTTATAGAATTCTAGCATACCTGTAAGTCAAATACATATCAATAATTTTTAAATGGCTAGTTATGTCAGCCATAGAGCTGATGCAAGTGCTCACACCTAAATTCTGTAAAGTACACTCCATGGACTCCTTTTGCTAAGCTGTTGGAAACATTAGTGCTTGTTTGTCGCAACTTAAAGGGGCTTACTGCGTGAGATGCTGAGGGGTGGGGGTGGAGAATGGGTGTTTCTGTCCTATGCGTTCAATTCTGGTCTCCTTAGCTCAAGAAAGACATAGCGACACTAAAAAAGGTTCAAAGAAGAGCGGCCAAGATGATAAAGGGGATGGCACTCCTCTCGTATGAGGAAAGGCTAAAATGGTTGGGGTCTCTTCAGCTGGGAAAAGAGATGGCTGAGGGGAGATTTGATTGAAGTCTGCAAAATCCTGAGTGGTGTAGAACAGGTACGAGTGGATCGATTTTTCACTCTGACAAAAATTACAAAGACAAAGGAACACTCGATGAAGTTACAGGGAAATACTTTTAAAACCAAAAGGAGAAATTTTTTTTTCACTCAGAGAATAGTTAAGCTCTGGAATGCATTGCCAGATGTTGTGGTAATAGTGGATAGCGTAGCTAGTTTTAAGAAAGGTTTGGACAATTTCCTGGAGGAAAAGTCCATAATCTATTATTGAGAAAGACATAAGGGAAGCCACTGCTTGCCCTGGATCAGTAGCATGGAATATTGCTACTCCTTGGGTTTTGGCCGGGTACTACCTGGATTGGCCACCCTGAAAACGGGCTACTGGTCTGACCCAGGAAGGCTATTCTTATGTTCTTATCTACACTGCCGTGCACAACTCAATTAGTGTGGAATTTGCACGTGAGCCCTTACCACCTACAATATAGGTGGTGGTAAGGGTCCACATGCTAAGTTTTGGTAATGGCTGCATGCCCTGGTCTACAATATGAGTGTGCTTGGCTATTAATAATTTGAAAAATGGAAAAGTAGCCATTTTCCAGCAGCAGTGTAAATGGACTTAGAGCATGGGAAAGATTGGTGAGGGGGCAAGCTATGGCCACTGTCTACTGCAGCCTTGCAAAAGGATCCCATGTGAGATATGTCCATATTTCACTACCCTAGCAACTGTCCCCCATCTGTACATCAGTTCCTGGGTAGTAGCGGTGACATGCATCTGCTTCTTGTGCTGATCCCACAGACTTCCCTATGCTGCGTCCCATCAGAGGAAAAATAGAAAGTGAAATCAACAAGGTCAGGGCACGGCAGAGAGAAATCTGCAGGGTCACAGCAGGAAGAAAATACACATCGCTTCTTCTGCCTGCAAAGGTGATGAGGTTCGAGAAGGGGGATGTTTAGAGAGGGGGAGTTGTCAGTCTGTGGGCCAATGAGTGGGGACAAATGCCAAATCCAGGTGAGGAAGAGAGGGGAGAAAGGCAGCTATTGCTGAATTGTCTTGAGTGGGCTTGAGCCAAGATGGTGTGGGCCTGGGCCCACCCATAGCTATGCCACTGATAGAATTAAATGTAATGAAAACTTCTCTCCTTAAAACTCATTTTTATATTGGACTCGCACTAATATGTGCAAGAATTTGGGCCTTTCAGAGCCTTAATGAAAAAGTTTCAGCAGTAAGCCCTTGTTGCTTTAGTCAGAATGTTTAAATGAATATTTTGCACCAACAATTCTTTGTCATGGGTGTTTTTCTTCCACTGCTGCTCGGAGTTCTATCTTCATTATACACTAAACAGACGTTGCCAGTCTATGCTCTCACTGATTATGCACCCTTCAGTAACCAGCAAACATGCTTTCATTTCACCTAGCTAAGGTGCCCTTGTGAAAGAGATCAAAGCTTTGCAACACAAAGTGGCTCGTAGATAATCATAAATTGACAAGTAACATGCAAATTGCAGTTTATAAGTCAGGGTGCCCACGCTCCCCAGGGTTCCTGTGAAATAAACATGATAATTAGTAGTTTGAGCTTCTGAGGAATTATTTCTCAACGACATCCTATCAACAGCAGTAAAGCGCTCTCCCAGCCACAGCACGTGTAGCAATTTGCAAAGCAAATGGAAATGCAATGACACAGAAGAATTATGTAGCAATTGCTGTAGGCGAGAGCCAAGATTGATTGCTGAATAAACTGCTCATGTCTATTAAACATAGCTGTGGATTAAATGCAAGAGCTTAATCACAGCCCCCTTCAGCTAGGATTTTTCCTACCAGAACTAGGTAAAATTACAATAACTTTAAATGTTGCCCTGAGCTTAAAGCAAAGGCTCTGAATATCCAGGTTGGGAAACTGTTTAAAAATGTCCTTTTGATTAAAAAAAAAAAAAAAGAAATGTTTAATTAGGCAATACAATACTATAAGATCTAGAGATATATTATTAGTTTCAAGTGTCAAGTTTATTTTAGTCTTGACACACCGCCTATTAGGGTTCCAGCTAAGCTGTTCGTAATAAAAAAAAATCCAATATATAAGTTTATGGATAAGGAAAATGAAGTTAGACAGATAGGCAAGGGGAAGAAATTACAGTTCCGGAAGTATAGGAAAAGTGGGGTAGCTTAGGGCAGAGCTTCCCAAATGGTGGTTCATGACCCTAAATAGGGTCACAAAATCTACATTTGGGGTATGCTTTCCTTAGGTGCATCATTATTCTACACTTTCAGGAGTCACACAGTTTTATCTGGCCTTGATCATGGGGGTCATGGTGTCAAAAAGATTAATTAGTCTGGCTTAATGCATCTGCCATGTAGTCCAGATCTCAAGTCCATTCTAGTACTTCTAAATAAATAATTTGATATAGGGCATTTGACGTGATTGAATATTTAAAAATAAAAGTTACAAGACCTGTCTTAAATCTTGAAAATGAAGATTCAAGGCATAGTCCTAAATAGAGAATGACACGGGGACAAATTTTTCCCTGTCCCCACAGGAACTCAATTTTGCTATCCGTGTCCCTGCCCCATTCCAGAAAGCTCTGCCTTAACCACACTCGCCTTGGACACTTAAGATTTTAAAGTGAGGACAGAGTTTGCAGGAATGGGGCAGGGACAGGAAAAGAACTCGCAGGGATGGGACGGGAAAATGAGTTCCCATGGGGACGGGAAAAATTTGTCCCCGTATTATTCTCTAGTCCTAACCATGTGAAGGGCAATTATATAACTGTGCTCAAGGAGTTACTTATGCCCAGGAAAACAGCACTTATGTGCATAAAAATACTCTGACCGATATTCAGCTGTAGCGATCAGCAATTTTATGTCCACCGCCAGTGGTATACCCAGATATTTAATGCTAGGTCATGTCCAGGCAACAGCATTAAATATCCAGTTGCTACTAAAACTGATGCAATTATGTGCAATATTCAGTCCTTAACCACATAAGTTGAACTGCTTAAAGATAGGACTGCTGTTTATATGGCCCAATTTAAGCAGTTATGTTATGCAGTCAAAGGCTGTATAGCAGCACTTAACCCCAAGTGCTAACTCCGCTCCTGGAGTGCCCAGTTTTGGCTCAGGCACTAACCACAAATATTTATCAGCATTAATCAGTTAAGACTTTTGAGCTTTATGGAAAGCAATAAAAACCTACCTGACTCCTCAGGACAAGCTAGCATTCAGACGGTTACTCCCAAAGCACAGTATTCTTAATAGATATTCAACTGACTCTCTCCCTTTGCACACACTGACTCTCTTCCTGTGTATGCTTCAGGCTCCAAGGCATAGATTCTGTAAAGTGCGCCTAACTTTAGGCATGCTTTAGGCGTTCGATTTAAGTGGATAATGAGCGATTTAAGGGTCTTAATAAGCATTAATTGGAACTTAGACAGACTTTAGGCATCCTTAGAGCACAGATTTAGGGAATAGTCGCGTCTAAGTTTGTTGATATGAGCGTAACATGGGCGTGGTTAAGGATAGGCACCACATAGATGCTAGTTAGGCAACAGAGGGCGTCTAAAAAGTGTGGAAAATGTAGGCGTAGGAAAAGCTGGTCTAAGTGTAGTTTTTGCTACATTTCAATGGAGCTTAGGCTAAAGTTAGGCTAAAGTTAGGCTTAAGTTAGGCTTAAGTTAGGCATACGTTAGGCTTAAGTTAGGCTTACTTTCAAAATTTCAACTTTCTGGCTTGCTCCGCCCCTGCACCTCATCAGACACTGGGCTCTGCTTAAAGCCCACCGCAGAAGAAAAATCATCTGTCTTGTTTAAGTTAGGCATAAGTTAGGCTAAATTTAAGCTTCAGATAGGCTTACTTTCAAATTTCAACTTTCTGGTTGATGAATGGCATGTGCACTTGCTCCGCTCCTGCACCTCATCAGACACTGGGCTCTGCTTAAAGCAAAGGAAAAGCTGGACTAAGTATAGTTTTTGCTTCATTTCAATGGAGTTTCAGCTTTCTTAGTCGGAAACTTCCTATAGATACAGATTAGGCGTGCTTTCAGCTTTCGCAATGATATTTCCTATTGTGAGTTTGAATATGTTTTTTTTTCTTCTTTTTCCCTCCTAATATTTAATAAGCCACCATATCAATATAGCACATCAATATGAACATATTGCATGGAAAACATAGTAATTTTCTGCTCAAACAGTAATATGATTGGGAGGAGGGTGGGAGAAAATGATTGTTTTATGTATTACTTGTGTAATTAATAGTGCGTTTTATGCAGTGTTTTATGTTCAGTTAATTGTATTGCACTGTCAAAGTTTGAAATCCTCATAGCTCCTGCGTTTGTCTAGTAACATCTGGGTAGATCCACACTTTTTTCCCCAGGAATAGAACTTGAGAGTTATGAAAATATTGTCTGAAAAATGCTGTCACATCTTGCTCGAAAATGATGGAAACCAATAATGTAGCTTGTTCTGAAGTTTCAAGCAAGTCCGTTCAAAGGTTTTCCAACAATTAAATTTTGAACACATAGAGTGAGAATTTTAAAGGGAATTCTGCAAGTTATTGGTAATCAACATTCCTCTTTATGTACAGGCATCACATGGTCCCATTTCTGTAATTTGAATACGTTGTAAATGTTTGATTTTTATTTTATTTTAATTATTTATTTATTAACTTTACAAATTAAACAAAGCAAAACATTACTTGAATACAGATTAGAGAAAAAAAATTCCCACTAGATATACAGATAGCATCACACACTCGGGCAATGCACAATCTATAAGAAATAATTAATTATTTAGTCCACAATTTTAAGGAATCCAAGCATTAGAATTTTACAAATAAAGAAATATATATCAATCTAAGGACAGCTCGGAAACTGAAAAAGAAAAAACCACGACAGCTGGTTTGTTAAACTGCGGGCAAAGCTATTGAACCAATCATCACCCCCCCCCCCCTTCTTTGGCCACAATAAATTCCAACAATTGTTTCGGTTCTAAAAATAGAAAATGTTTCCCCAGCATATCGCAGGGAATTTTAAAACAAAAGATGCGCCCAGAGCTTGAACCCTGGGTCTATAAAGCAGACAATCTTTCCTCCTCTTCTGTGTCACTTGTGATATATATGGGAAAACTCGAATTATCAAACCAAAAAATACATCATTCATATGACTAAAGTAAGTTCAAAAAATTAAATCTCTATCAAACACTAGGGCAGGGGTCCCCACACTTTTTAGGCTTGCGAGATACTTTTAAAATGATCAAATCAAGATGATCTACCAACAATAAAATTTTTTTTAGTTATTAATTCTTTATTTATTTTAACATGGAAACCATCAAGAAAAAAAAACTTTCTTGTTCAGATTATTGAGAAAGACATTACAATATATAATAAATGGATATAAAATACAAAGAAAATAGTTTTCTTAATCAATCTTTAGTCCATTATTTATAGATCCAAGAATGTTAATGAGTGAAAAAAAAGAGGAAAATGGAATCATCCAATTAAACAATAAGATAGCGATTTCCTGATTGTGGTTACAAGATTAACTACTAAATTAACTTGATGTTATTGGACCCCCTTCAAGGCGTTTCATGGTGAGAAAACCTGTTAACTGAGATGGTTCAAAGAATATATATGTATTGGATCTATATTTTACAATACATTTACATGGATATCGTAAAAAGAAAACTCCCCCCACTGCTGCCACCCCTGGTTTAAGAAGCAAAAACTGTCGTCTACGTTTTTGGGTTTCCTTTGTCACATCTGGGAACATCTGTATTTTATGTCCAAGAAATTCTTTATCTCTATTTTTGAAAAACAATTTCAGTAACCAATTTTTATCAGGTGTTAATACCACCGTAAGTAAAAGAGTAGCAGGTTTTACTATTTCTTTAAGAGAAGTTTCCAAAATTGTTGTTACATCCATTGGGGAATTCTGATTTTGTTCCAACTGAGAAGATTCTTCTTTTATTTTTGTTGGCAAGTAAAACACTTGTAGGAAAGGAGGAAGCATATCTTCAGGAATATTTAATATTTCAATCAAATATTTTTTCAACATTTCTTTTGCGGATATCGTTGAAGTTTTAGGAAAATTCAAAATTCTAAGATTATTTAAACGCGAAGTATTTTCTAAACTTTCAACTTTCCTTCTTAAATTGGTGTTATCTCTGATTAAAGTACTCTGTACCTGTTTTACTTCTAATAATTCCTTCTCAATTGTGTCCACTTTGGTTTTCAATAATGAAGTATCTTCTTTCACAACTTTAAATTCTTCCTTTTGTTCCAAAACTTTCTTTTCCAAATTTAATATTTGTGGAGATAAAGTCTGTCCCAAGCTTGCAACTAGGTCCCAAATTGAATCCAGGGTGATATTAGTAGGTCTTATTGAAGCAAATGTACCTGGTTGTATTGATTGAATTCCTCCAGTCTCAGGGCTTATCTCTCCTTTGCCTTGTTCTTCTGACTGCTCCACCGCTGTTTCTGCCTCAAGATTAAGAACTTCCGGAGCCAAGCTCAAATTAGCCTCCCGGGGTAGAGAGTCCACCACTTCGGTTAGACTGTCGTCCCTCGGTGAGCTGGCTCTCTGGGGCTGTGGAGGCGGGGATCTTACGTCGGGGCTCAGCGTCGACTCGAGCCCAGGGAAGTTCACTGTCGCCTCACTCGTTGCCGGAACTTCCAGCGGGCGAATCCCCGACAAAACTGGATCCCGTTGTAGGCGCCTCAGGAACTCGTCTATAGCCACCGTAGGAGGGGTATCTGCATGCCGCGAGGCTCCGACTGCGCTTCTACCCCTTCTCTTCGGCATTTTTGCGGAAAGGTAAAGTAGGGAGCTATTCCGAGAGCGTCTCACCCACAATCATTCCATCGCGGCCATCTTGGATCTCTTTCCATCCAACAATAAAATTTTTAAAAAACAAAGCACACTGTACGCAGATAAAATGTTAATTATCATTTATATTCCGGTTTTTTTTTCAAAGAGGTCAAGGCAGATTATTTTAAAATATGCAATGTCACCTCAGTAACAACTATACAAAAATAGACAAATATACCCCCTCCCTTTTTACTAAACCGTGATAGCGTTTTTTAGCGCAGGAGCTGCACTGAATGCTCCACGCTGCTCGCGACTCTCATAGGCTCCCTGCGCTAAAAACCACTATTGCGGTTTAGTAAAAGGGGCCATAGTGTAAAATATAGATAGCAGATACAAATTCTCAAAACGGCCACATTTTGAACACTAAATTGAAAATAAAATAATTTTTCCTACATTTGTTGTCAGGTGATTTCATGAGTCTCTGTTTGCAATTTCTTCTTCTTACTGTACATCCAATATTTCTTCCCTTTTTTTAGCCTCCTGTATGCTTCCTCCCTTCCAGACCTAATTCCCTCCCCCAACGTTTTCTTCCTCTCTCCCTGCCCCCTCCTCTTTCTTTCTTTCTCCCTGCCTCCCTTCTTTCTTTCTGTCTGTCTTTGTCTCCCTGCCCTCTTTCTTTCTGTCTCCCTGTCCCCCCCTCTTTCTTTCTTTCTTTTTCCCTTATTTCTTTCTGTCTCCTGCCTGCCCCCTTTCTTTATTTGTCTTTTTTCTCCCTGCCTCTCCCCCAGCCACCACCACCGCCTTTGGGGAACAGGCCCCCAAGCCACCACTGCCGAGTTCTGAGCTCTCCCTGCTTCCCGATGCCGTAAACAGGACAGCATATGTACCGGGCCCACCAGCCTTCCCCCCGTCGTCAATTCTGATGTCGGAGAGGAAGTTCCGGGCCAGCCAGCCAGCTGGCCCAGAACTTCTTCTCCAATGTCAGAATTGATGTCGTGGGGGAAAGGGGGGGAAGGCTGGTGGGCCCGGCGCTTCTGCTGTCCTGTTTACGGCCTTGGGAAGCATGGAGAACTCAAATGCAATGTGAGTCTATCACGGAGCCCGGGATGGGCTCCATGATCAACTCGCGTTGCCTTCGTGATCTACTGGTTGATCGTGATCAACCTTTTGGGCACCCCTGCTCTAGGGCAAATGTCACTATGAGAGTAGATCTTTCAGTTATTACTTCTAGTTATTACGTTCAAGATAATGAAGGGAATAGACTTAGTAGATTGTTCACCCTCTCCAAGGTAGGGAGAACGAGAGGGCACTCTCTAAAGTTAAAATGGGATGGATTCCATATAAACATAAGGAAGTTCTTTTTCACCCAGAGAGTGGTAGAAAACTGAAATGCTCTTCCGGAGGCTGTCATAGGTGAAAACACCCTCCAGGGATTCAAGACAAAGTTAGACGAGTTCCTGCTGAACTGGAACGTATGCAGGTAGGGCTGGTCTCAGTTAGGGCACTGGTCTTTGACCTAGGGGCCACCACGGGAGCAGACTGCTGGGCAGATGGACTACTGGTCTGATCCAGAAGTGGCAATTCTTAAGTTCTTATGTAGTGAGTTCTCCAAAAAATTTGTCAGATTCATTCCTCCTTATCCGTTGCTACTACTTCAACAGGGGTTGAACTATCTTGCTTCTTCCCCAAGAATACATACTGAGTCCCGGTGGGTTTATTATATAGCCTCTTCACCCCTTTTATAGCCTCTTCACCCCCTTTGCCTTCTCCTAACCATACTGGCGCTGTGGTGTAAACAAAATAAACAAACAAAAAAGACTTTTCCTCTCTCTCTTAAATCCTAGCTCACGTTTGCGGTCTAACACCAGCTCTGGCAGGATATACTTTTCAAATCTGACATATTGTAATCACAAAACAGAAAATAAAATTAGTTTTTCTACCTTTTGTTATCTGGTCCCAGGCTCAGGTTGATCCCAGGCTCTGGTTGTCTTCTGATAACTTGCTTGCAAAGGTCACCTTCTTTCTTCTTTCTCCATTCTAACCATCAATCTTCTATCTCTGTCCTCCCCTTCCGTTTCCCTTCCCTCCCCTGTAGGTCTGGCATCTTTCCTTTTTTTCATCTCCATCCACAGATCCACCTTTTCTCAACTACCCTTTCATCCTGCATCTCTCCCTCCTTTCCCACCACCCCAGGGTCCATCATCTCTCCCTTTCTGTTCCTTTCATCCCTAAATCTCATTGTCCACCATCTCTCTCCCTCGGTTTTTAGACCTATTATTTCTTCCTCTCAAAGTCTGGCATATGCATGTCACTTTGAACCCCCCTTCTGTGTACTTCTACACCAGGGCCCCCTCCCCTGAGGGTCTGTCCCCCCTGAAGGCCTACACCCCACTCCTGAAGGCCTGCCTGTCCCCCCTGAAGTCCTGCACCCCACCCCTGAATGCCTGCCTGTCCCCCCTGAAGGCCTACCTATCCCCCTGAAGGCCTGCCTGTCTCACCTGAAGGCCTGTACCCCCACCAAAGGACTGCACCCCCGCCCCAGGAAGGCCTGCATGTTCCCCTTGGCCTCTCGGCATCAATTTACCTAATTTCAGCAGCCTGCATAGGATCGCTGGTGCTAGCAATCTTTGCAAACTGCCATAGGTCTTCGGAGCTGTTTCCTCTGCTGGGATCCTGCCTCAGATGTCAGAGGAGGGGCAGGACCGCGGCAGAGAGAAGACAGCTCCGAAGACGTATGGCAGCTTGCAAAGATCGCTAGCACCAGCGATCCTATGCAGGCTGCTGAAATTAGGTAAATTGATGTCGGGAGGCCAGGAGGGAAGCGGATACTAGCAGGAGGCCAGCGGGGAAGCCGGACACCAGCACTTCCCGACTGACCCTCCCTACTCGCTCTCTAGAGCAGGAGCAGCAGCGGCCGGCCAGCAGAAGGCAGCGCTGCTGTTCCTGCTTTAGGGGGGAGGGGGGAGGGTCAGTCACCGAATCGGGAAGCCGATTTTTTGTCGTTGTAAATCGATTTGAATCGATTCACCTGAAGTGAATCGGTAAATCGATTCAATCGTGAATCGGGCAGCACTACTAATAACTGGGTCTTAATTGTAGCCTACATTGACAACTTCCCTCCTAAGTGATAGTGTGCCTAATGTAGTTGGTATTTCTATATGATCTGCATATATGAATTTAGTTAAGTCTAATATATGTAGCAATGTTACCAAAAGAGACATGAAGATATTCTGCTCACTGTTTAGCCCACGGAGGTAAGCAGTGTCTGAATTGCTCACAGCAGAGGATTGAACCGATTCAGTGCTGGACATGGGTGGCACCCGTATTAAATACCCTGGTTTCAGCAGCTACCCGGAAATTAATTGGGTACCAGCCGATATTCAGACCGACACCCAGTTAATTTCAGTACACAAAGTTAGGACAGCTGAAAATTAGATTGAAATAGCTGGTTATCTTAGTCATTTTGGCCCTGATTCTATAAAAGATGTCTAAAGTTAGGTGCCTAGATTTAAAATCTTAATTGACGTCGATAACAAGCAATTAGCATTTTATGATTAGCTTCAATTAAATTGGGTGGTAGGCACCTACCACTTTCAGTTAGGCACCTACCAGAAAGTAGGCATGGTTAGGAGAGGATCATGGGCATATTTTTCATGTAGCACTTAGAGTAGGGTTACCAGGGTCCAGGATTTTTCTGGACAGGTCCTTTTTATAGAGGATAGCGTTATGGGGGTAAGGATTTAGAACAATTGCTTTTGCTAACTGACACTTTGTCACAATCCGTCCCCAGTGGCTCCGCTCATTCCAGAGCTGCCGGTGGCTAAACCTTATACAGCCATTCAGCGAGCTAACCACGGGGATAGGATTGTGACTAGTCCCAGGAAAAAAGGTACATTTCCCTTTAACTGGAAGCAGGCTGAACTGCAGGGAGTAGAGGAAGGAGAGCAGAACAGCTCAGAAGAGCCTGAGAGGGACCTCCCTCCTCCTGTTCACTCCCAGCTGAGGCCCATGGTGAGAAATGTAAAACAAGCTAAGCAATCAAGGCAGGTAACTCCTCCCCCTCAGAGAGCAGGGTGTGTTCGTTTGAACAATATAGAGGCTGCTCTGAGGAGAGGAAAGTTAGTTGGCCCTGAGCCAGCTCGGGGAAGGGTCTCTCCTGACTATATTCCTGACTGTGAGGATGTGACCATGATGGAAACTGACACTGACCTTGTTGCCAACCAGCCAGCCCCACCTGAACCCATGGAATGGGTAGAGAGCCTTGGACTGCCTGAAGATACGCTCATGCAATAAAGATAAGTGGCAGGTCTGAAGGTTTGGAGCCGTTCTCTGTTTATTAGAACCCTGTTGTGCAGTTGTGCTGGGTGTGAGAAAGTGCAGGGACTTGTGCTGAGGAAAAAAAAAAACGTTTTTTTTATTGTTGTTTTGTAACTCAAGTGGCCTGAATTGGGGATGCATTTCTGTGACTGTGAGGGAAGTAAATGTCATAACTTTTGGGGAGAATTCACTTAAGATCCAGGTCGGGATAGTGGGGCCATTATTGGCATTCTGATACTTCAGAAAAGTAATAAGTGAATTCCTTTACTCCCCTCCCCCACCAACAGTTTCTCTGTTGGATTCAGCCCAGCTTTAAACTTGCTGAGCTTAGAGGCCCAGAACTTGAGTGAGAGTGTGTAAGGTTGCTTTATCTTCCCTAAGGTAAAGACAAGCCCACTACAGTTCTGTTTGCTATTTTTGGATGTAAATGATACTTACCTTAATTGCCTGATTGAAGGTAGCAGTGGCAACCCATTCCAGTGGGTCCACTCCAGACTTTATTTTTGGTTATCTGTGTGCAGCATTCTATTTGGACTTTGGGGTTTTTATGAATGCTTAAGGGAGACGTTGCTCCCAACTTCGGTTCAAGGAATAAAGGAACTTTGAACAAGTGAACTGATTTGTTTATTTTTGCTATTTTGCTTCCTGACAAGAAAAGATATTCCAGCAGGACTTCCTTCCTTCATCGGAAGCACGTCGGAGTTGCGCTCGGGTGAGCAGAGGCCGGGTTACGGCAAATACAGGTACCGGCTTCTGTCACATACATATGGTATCAGGAGTGGGATGAGCGCCTCCTGCTGGACATTGTGAGAATTGGAGAAAAAAAAAAATATATTTTTTTTGTTTGGGAAAAAAAAAAAAAAAAAAAGTTTTTGGACTTGTGAATAATTTGTTGTTTTAGCTTGTTATTTTAGTTTGTTGTATTGGTTCCAGTCTGAGCAGAGCGGAGTTCCGGAAGTCTTCCGACCGGGGTGCAGAGGAAGCAAGTGGCTTGGCTGACCCAGATGCACCAGTGAGGAGCCAGAGTCGGAGGAGGCTGAGGATCGATATAAGAGGACAGAAACGCAGCTATACGACTGGGGGCCAAGGAGGCCTACAAACAAAAGGCAAAGACTCACCTTGTGCTCTGGTAAGAGGCTTGACCAGGGGGGTGAGGGAGTTTGACTACACTCATATAGTGGTACCGCACTTGGGTTGGTCTCTCTCGCTTTGTTTCTTGTAGGTTAATCAGCAAGATGGACCAGCAACAGCTGATAGCGTTCTTGACGGCGGAACGCCAGAAGCAAAGTGAGGACTTACAAGCAGTGCTAAAGACCAACCAGGAGTTATGGTACCGGTCTCAGGAATTATCTCGGCGGCAACACGACGAGATGGTGCTAGCGATGGGGGAGCAAACGCAAGTACTGTCTAGAATTTTGCAGAACCCATCGACATCTGCAGGCAGTGAGCCTGGACATAGTAATTTGCCACAACCCTCAGGAGCAGCTAACCCTCTAGCCACGCTAAATCTGTGTAAGATCACACCAGCGGATGCGCCGGATGAATTCCTATCCGCGTTCGAGAGGGTAGCTACTGCTGCTGGTTGGCCTCAGGGTCAGTGGGCTGTAAGGCTACTCCCATGCCTTGCAGGAGAAACCCTGTCTGCTTATCAGACACTAGCCCCTGAGGTAGCTAACAATTATCAAGCTGTAAAGACACATATATTGGAGTACTTAGGCTACACTCAAGAGCATTACCGCCAGCGGTTTAGAGCAACCCTTATGCAGGATAAGGAAAGGCCTAAGGCACTTGCTCAAAAACTGTCTAAGTTGGCTGAGAGGTGGCTTAGTCCATGGCTTGGGGATGCCCGGGCTATTGTATTAGAGGTGATCAGGGAGCAGTTTCTGCAATCCGCTCCCAAGAATTTGAGGGGCTGGGTGCAGAAACAGGGCTGCAAAACCTTAGCCCAGACCTTAGAGGTAGCAGAAGCCTATTTGGACGCCCAAGGCGCCTATGAGGAGGGAAAGACAACCACCCTACCAGGCCTGGGAAAAGCTAAGGACAGCCGAGGTCAGGACCCACCTAGGAAAACTACAGGGTACCCTAGGGCGAAGGAGCCTGTCCCTGAGAAAACCCAGAGGTGCTATCGTTGTGGGAAAATAGGGCATACCCAGAAGTTCTGCAACCCTAAAAGAGAGCTGATGGTAACGCTAGGAACACATACCCAGGTTCCGGAGGCTTATAGAGCTACAGTCTCAGTTGCCGGGAGAATGGTGGAGGCTCTGGTAGACACAGGAGCGGATCAATCCATGATGTCTACCCCATGTTATAGGAAATTGTTTCCCTCTGAAGCCGAGCATAAGGGGGAAGAATCTGTGGTTATTAAGTGCGTACATGGAGACAGGGTAAGGTATCCTCTCCGTACCACGACCATATTGAATAAGGATAAGGTAGACAGGGTCAAGATAGCCATAGTACCCGGCGCACCCTACGACCTCATATTGGGTCGGGATTGGAAGGGTTTAGAGGGGTATCTCAAACCTAAACAAAGCCTAGTGAACACTCGATCCCAGGGACCCCTTTCTTCAGCCGGAGAGGAGGAACTGGGGAATATATTTCCCTTTAGGGGGGAGGTAATAGGGGAGGCAACCCAAAGGCCGAACCGAAGCTCTAGGGCACAGAACCGCAGACAGAGGCAGCAACGGAGCCAGGCTATGAAACAGGTTAGCACAGGCAAGGATATTCCCTGGTTACCCAAGGAGGTGACACAGGCATTTCCTACTTTCGCCGCCGAGCAGAAAGCGGATGCCTCTCTGGCAGAGTTCTGGAAACAAGCTTCCCAAACCCCTAGGTCCCCAGTGGGCTTTAAGGTAAAACAAGGGTTATTGTATAAACTCACATTGGGGAAGGACTCTAACTGCAACACGGAACAGCTAGTAATTCCTCAAGGGTTCCGGAGGATAATAGTGGAAACAGCACACGATCATCCGCTTTCTGGGCACAAAGGAACGGAGTCCACGGAAACTCAGGTCTCCCAAAGATTTTTTTGGCCAGGCCTCGGTCAGGATGTAGCAAGTTTTTGCAAATCTTGTCCCACCTGTCAAAAGCTCTCATTGAATAGACCAGCTAAGGCCCCGTTAATACCTATACCCAGAATAGGAGAACCCTGGGCCCGGGTGGCTATGGATATTGTGGGTCCATTGGAGAGGACTCCAAGGGGATACAGCTACATTTTGGTGATAATGGACGTGGCCACTCGGTATCCCTGGGCCTTCCCGTTACGGAAAACAACGTCCTCAATACTTATGAGGGAGTTGATGAACCTCTTTTGTATGATGGGGTTCCCCCGGGAGGTCTTAACGGACCAAGGGAGCAATTTCCTGTCAAAAGAGATGGAGAAATTTTGGCAAGGGTTCGGGATCCGCCACCTTAGAACGGCTGCTTATCATCCCCAGGCTAACGGGATGGTGGAAAGGTTCAATCAGACATTAAAGCAAATGATTAAAAAGGTGGTGGGCTCCGAAAAGCGAGATTGGGATCTTTTTCTGCCCTTAGTTTTGTTTGCCGCGCGTGAGAGAGTGCAAGATTCCTTAGGGGTAAGCCCTTTTGAGATGATGTTTGGGAGAGTCCCTAGGGGAATATTGGATGTGGTTAAGGATCAGTGGGGCTCCCAAGGAAGCGAGGATATGAATGTAGTGTCCTACTTAGCCCAGCTAAGGAAAAAATTAGAACAGGTGGCCCAGGTGGGCAAACATAATTTGGAGTGGAGTCAAGAAAAACAAAGAAAGTATTACGATAAGGGGACTCGGGTTCGTCACTTGAACATAGGGGATAAGGTCCTGGTTCTGATACCCACAGACCCTCATAAATTCCTAGCAGAATGGAAGGGACCCTCCACGGTGATAGAGAGAGTGAATGAAGTGGACTATAAGGTCAGGGATGAGGCAAACCGCGTTCAGACTTTCCACATAAATCTCTTAAAGCCCTGGAGGGATAGGGAAATATTAACCATGATGGCGGAGCAGAAACCCGACGACGACCTGGGCCCACAAATAGCGGACATGGACCAGAATGAAGGGGTCAATATTGGGACTGAATTGTCCACCAGTCAGGCCAGACAGTTGGAGGCTTTGGTGCAGGCTTTTGGGGATGTATTCTCGCCAATCCCGGGGCGGACTGAAGTGGTCACTCATGAGATAATCACCACACCAGGGAAGGTCATCCGGGTGAAGCCTTATAGACTCACAGAGGGAAAGAAAGAACTGGTTCACAAGCTGGTGGAGGAGATGCTAACACTGGGGGTGATCGAACCATCCCAAAGTCCTTGGAGCAGCCCGATTGTTATTGTTCCAAAGGCTGATGGCACCCCCAGGTTTTGCATCGACTTCCGTCAGTTAAACGAGGTCTCGCAATTTGATGCCTTCCCCATGCCCCGGGTGGATGACCTCTTGGATCGGTTGGGTCAGGCCCAATTTCTCTCCACGTTAGACCTAACGAAAGGGTATTGGCAAATCCCGCTATCCCCATCGGCCAGACCAAAGACAGCCTTTAGTACACCCCACGGGCTGTACCAATTCAGGCGCATGCCCTTCGGCCTTCATGGGGCAGCCGCAACTTGCCAAAGAGGAATCACGGAGGTCCTAAGGGGGCATCATAGTTACGCAGAGGCGTACCTTGACGACATTGTGATTTTCTCTAAGGATTGGGCCCAACATCTGGTGCATGTGCAAGCGATACTGGAGGCCCTAAGAAAGGCAGGGTTTACAATCAACCCAAAAAAATGCTATCTGGGGCAAAAGGAGGTAAAATACCTAGGGTACGTGGTAGGCCGAGGGCAAATTAAGCCTTTAGTGGACAAGGTACACTGCATAAAGGAATACCCCATCCCTAGCTCCAAAAAACAGTTGAGGGGGTTTTTGGGTCTCCTCGGGTACTACCGCAGGTTTATTCCAGCATTCTCTACCAAGGCCGCAGTCCTCACGGACATGCTAAAAAAAAATAGTCCGGACACCTTACGTTGGAAGGAGGAGGGAAGGCAGGCCTTAACCGAGTTAAAGGAAGCTTTGTGCACTAACCCGGTGCTCATAGCAATTGACTTTAAGCGACCGTTAATTTTACAAACCGATGCGTCGGGAACAGGGTTGGGGGCGATATTAAGCCAAGAGGTTCAAGGGGTAGAACATCCAGTCCTCTTCCTCAGCCGCAAGTTACATCCTAACGAAAGGAGTTATGCCACGGTGGAGTTGGAATGTCTGGCAGCCAAATGGGCTATGCAAACCCTTGAACACTACTTGCAGGAAAGAGAATTTACCTTAGTGACCGACCACGCAGCCCTGAAGTGGCTGAACACTATGCGAAATAACAACGCAAGGCTAACACGATGGTACTTGGCACTGCAAACGTTTAGGTTCAAGGTTTTGCATCGCCCTGGCAAGTTAAGTGTGAATGTGGACACTCTGTCTCGTATGCAAGAGGATAGTGAGTTGCCCCGGGAAAATAGGGACAATCACTCCTTAAGGGTGAGGGTATGTCACAATCCGTCCCCAGTGGCTCCGCTCATTCCAGAGCTGCCGGTGGCTAAACCTTATACAGCCATTCAGCGAGCTAACCACGGGGATAGGATTGTGACTAGTCCCAGGAAAAAAGGTACATTTCCCTTTAACTGGAAGCAGGCTGAACTGCAGGGAGTAGAGGAAGGAGAGCAGAACAGCTCAGAAGAGCCTGAGAGGGACCTCCCTCCTCCTGTTCACTCCCAGCTGAGGCCCATGGTGAGAAATGTAAAACAAGCTAAGCAATCAAGGCAGGTAACTCCTCCCCCTCAGAGAGCAGGGTGTGTTCGTTTGAACAATATAGAGGCTGCTCTGAGGAGAGGAAAGTTAGTTGGCCCTGAGCCAGCTCGGGGAAGGGTCTCTCCTGACTATATTCCTGACTGTGAGGATGTGACCATGATGGAAACTGACACTGACCTTGTTGCCAACCAGCCAGCCCCACCTGAACCCATGGAATGGGTAGAGAGCCTTGGACTGCCTGAAGATACGCTCATGCAATAAAGATAAGTGGCAGGTCTGAAGGTTTGGAGCCGTTCTCTGTTTATTAGAACCCTGTTGTGCAGTTGTGCTGGGTGTGAGAAAGTGCAGGGACTTGTGCTGAGGAAAAAAAAAACGTTTTTTTTATTGTTGTTTTGTAACTCAAGTGGCCTGAATTGGGGATGCATTTCTGTGACTGTGAGGGAAGTAAATGTCATAACTTTTGGGGAGAATTCACTTAAGATCCAGGTCGGGATAGTGGGGCCATTATTGGCATTCTGATACTTCAGAAAAGTAATAAGTGAATTCCTTTACTCCCCTCCCCCACCAACAGTTTCTCTGTTGGATTCAGCCCAGCTTTAAACTTGCTGAGCTTAGAGGCCCAGAACTTGAGTGAGAGTGTGTAAGGTTGCTTTATCTTCCCTAAGGTAAAGACAAGCCCACTACAGTTCTGTTTGCTATTTTTGGATGTAAATGATACTTACCTTAATTGCCTGATTGAAGGTAGCAGTGGCAACCCATTCCAGTGGGTCCACTCCAGACTTTATTTTTGGTTATCTGTGTGCAGCATTCTATTTGGACTTTGGGGTTTTTATGAATGCTTAAGGGAGACGTTGCTCCCAACTTCGGTTCAAGGAATAAAGGAACTTTGAACAAGTGAACTGATTTGTTTATTTTTGCTATTTTGCTTCCTGACAAGAAAAGATATTCCAGCAGGACTTCCTTCCTTCATCGGAAGCACGTCGGAGTTGCGCTCGGGTGAGCAGAGGCCGGGTTACGGCAAATACAGGTACCGGCTTCTGTCACAACTTATGGGGAATTTAGGAGACATCTAAAAACATATCTGTTTTTGAAGGAGGCAGCTAATTCATAAAAATTTTATTATGCACTCTTTTGATCATTTTAGTGTCTCTAATTATTGGCTTTGAACTTTTTTAGTTCTGTCCAACTTCTTTTATTGTTTTTGTTTTTTTAACTATTGTAAACCGCATAGAACTTTACGGCCTTGTGGTATATAAACTGATTATCATTATTATTAGAATATGTCTGGGCGCCCTGACGGATTTTCAAACCCCGGCACTTTGTCTGAGTTTTGAAAAGCGTCCACCTCGGGAGGGCATCTGCACACGCATGGATGCAATGTGGTGATGTCATGCGTAGGGCCGTGATATCATTGCGTGGCATCCGTGCATGCAAAGATGCCCTTCTGACATTGTCCCGAGAATGAGAACAGGTTGAGGGGGGGCGGGGCTATGGGTCCAGATTCTATGGGTAAATCTGGTAACTCTAGCCTAAAATGGACTTAAGTGCTGGTATTTAGGCCAAGAAATCCCTGACATAAATAGGGGGCATCTAATGTTCAGATGTCTACTGGTGCCTAAGTTCACTTTAGGCACTGCTGGGCGCGATTTTATAAACAGCATCTAACTGAAGATTGACAGGTGTATCATTTATAGACTTGGGGGCCTTTGTTCTGGGCTGAATATGAACCCCTCATGAATGATTAGCAATTCAGATTTGTTGAAATATTGTTATAGTGAGGTTCTCCAAATTAGGATCACCAGATTTTACGTTAGTAAAATCCAGACCCCTAGACCCTCCCCCCCCAAGGCCCGCAAGCGTGGATGCCCCCTCCCAACGCAATTTCTTTTCAAAACCCAGACAAAGTGCCAGGTTTTAAAAAGCCGTCCAGCCCCCTGGACATGTCCTCAAAAGGAGGACATCTCTGTGGAAATCTGGATGTCTGGTAACCCTACTCTAAAGGAATGCTGAATGCAGATGACAATGAGGTATTGTTGACTGAAAACTAATGGTTTGTTTCTTTAATTTTCTTAAAGGAAATACATAAGAATCCCCAGTTATTGGTAGATGGTGCTAGCAGGTATGATATCATGCAAGGTGCGCTAGGTAAGATATATTCATTTCCTTAAAAAAGAAAATACAGATTGGTGAATCAATTAATTGATTTTCACCTTTGGCCTCTGGAAAAGTCTTGTATTAAGGTCTGTACAGCAATGCCAAAAGTTGGTACAGGCCATTCTTTCTATCCTTGTACAGTATAATCTCGTTATAATAGACTTCAAGGGACCTGGAAAAATGGTCTATGATATCCAGAGTCCGTTATATCCAGAGTTGCATTTTTTTAAGAACTTTATTTAGGGCAACTTGAAACAACGTAAATCGATGAACAACAGTCACTGCACAAGCATATCGGCGACATCAAGAACAAAACTCAGCAAAACATTGGTATGGCATAAAATGATTGCAAACCAGAACACTGTACACTTCTCTTGCCGTATTCGCGGTTTCAGCAATCGCGGATTTGATTATTCACGGTTTTTAGCTTGCTGGCCCTCCCCCCCCCAAATTACATCAGCTTACATAGAGAAATCCTCGATACCAAGTGTTTACAGAGAAAATCGCTGATTTCCCAACACTTTCTTCACCTTGTTTTGACTCTCCTTCAGGAACAGGCCAGGTCTCCCACCATGTTATTCACATTTCACCATATTCACGATGGTTTTTAATAGAAAACAGCAAATAACATATGAAAAAGTTATTTGCGGTTTTTCTGTATTTGCGGTTCTGTTAATCCCCTATCATAGCAAATACGGAGGGAGAAGTGTACTGGAAAGAAAAATACTCTGTCATTTTTTTCTGGGTTGCATTTTGATACTATATCACCAGCATGCCACATGCCTTGTGGGCGGAACCTGCATGTCCATTATAGCTGAATAAAACTACAGGTAAAAGTGGCTCTGAGGACCAAATTGGTTGTCCACTATATCTGAAAGTGCAATGATTTTCTGTATGTTTATAATGGCCCTCCCCTGTATGTTTATAATGGCCAGGACCAGCGGACCTCGTCCGCTGTAGGTGAGGTTCCGTTATAAGCCAGTCTGTTATAACGAAATTATACTGTAAAAACATAACAGTCACAAATTGTACAGTTGCAAGTCAGGTTCATCAGCCACACATGTATTCAGAGTTCTTATGTAGACATTACAAGCGTGTAACATAGGACCTGGCTTACAAACAGCAGGCATATCAAATAATAAACTTAGAGGCCCTTTTACTAAAGCTTTAGTGAGCACTACTACTATTGCTTTCATTGTATGCTAATAGATCTCATGCATATTCATTGGGGAAATCCTAAAAACCTGCCTGGATTGCAGCCCTCGAAGAGGGTCTTTGACATCCCTGCTGTAGACATTTATCAGGGGCATCAAAACACTTTTATTATTGGAAAGGTCAAACAAATTAATTGTATATTTGTCTTTATAAAATAGGTTTGATATAAATGTCTTTAAAGGCGCTTTCTTAGTGGAACCTGTTGCCACTGGAAGCGAGACAAGCACCCAATGTTTTGCAATTCAGGAAAATGTTGAAAACTGTGCTATTTGAGCGTTTCTATGCTTGATAGGTGGAGAGTTATATTTTATTATATATGATTTTTGTTAGATGGGGCCATTTTGTTTTTGTTTTTATCTTTTATTACTTGCTGTTATTTTATTAGAGATTATTTAGGCTGTGGTTTTTTCTTTTTGTTATGTGTTTAAAGTATATTTTATTATGTATGTTTATTTGTGACCCACTTAGAATTGCTGGATATGTGGAATATAATTTTTTAAATAAATAAATATTTTATAAACATGCATTTACATCACTACTCTGTCCCTGCTCTGCCCAACCTATGCCCCCTGAGGCGGCCTACTTTCAGCATACAGTACATACAAGAGCATACTAGAGCTGCACTGGCTACCAGGGGAAGCAAGGATCCATTATAAATTCTTTTGCTTTGGAGACACTCCAGATTATATACCTCAACTTTTTAAATTCTCCAAAAAGTCAACTTGGAATTTAAGGCAAAACCATACCTTTTGTTTTCCTGATATTAAAAATATAAAATACACTAGGATTTTCAATTCAACCTGGGCTTATCAAGCAGCCAAAGTGTGAAAAACTCCACCTAGTAAAATCAATTAACAACTTAACTTTGAGTTTCAAAAAAGATCTAAAGACATATCCGTTTGAAGAATTTGCACTTAAAAAGATATAAAAGTTGTTTTGTGGAGACAAAACATCTCTTAGCCATTCGCGCCATAGAAACAGTTCCTGAGGAAGAATCGGGCTTAAGTAGATACTCTTTATACTTCATAATGCACAGAAGATTGGAGGTCCATTCTGGATTTGAAGTCTATATTTGAGTCCCTGCTGCTCCTCCGCTTTCGCATGGGGGCATATCTTCACATCCCTATCTTTTCAGCTCACAGGAGATATCTGAGATTTCATGTTCTCCAGCAACACTTCCAGTTTGTGGTACTCCCGTTCAGTATGGCCACGGCTCGGTGGTTGTAGCAGCTCACCTTGCCAGGATGGGTGTACGGGTGCATCCTTACTTGGACGATTGGCTGATCAGAGCTCCCTCTCTAGAGGACAGTGAGTGAACAGTTCAACAAATAGTAAGCCTCTTACAGGACCTGGGCTGGATAGTCAACTTCTGCAAAAGTCAGCTACAGCCAACCCAGTGCTTGGAATATCTGGGAGTCTGCTTTGACAAGGCACAGTGCCATGTTTTTCTTCAGGAGTCATGCAAACAGAAGCTCAGGAAGCAGATTCTAAAGATCTTGGCTCTTACAAACCCCATGGCTTAGCATTATCTGCAGTTACTGGGCTCATTTGAGGTGGTGCCCTGGGCAAGGGCTATGCACCCTCTCCAGTACTTCCTTCTGTAAAGGTGGTCTCTGCAGCATCACTCCCTGCAAATACAGTTACCTTGGATGGTGAAGGTGAAGCACAGTCTGTGTTGGTGACTCCAAGGGGAGAACTTGGCGAAGGGTATGCCTTTCAGAATTGACTTGTAGGTGACCCCCCTATGACTGACAGCAGCCTCAGTGGCTGGGGGGGCTTCTGCTGTGGCCGCTTCTCCAGGGCAGGTAATCCCTATTGGAAAGCAGGTGGAACTGAAAGCTATTCAGTTGGCCTTGCTGTATTTAGCAAATTGGCTCTTAGTTACTCATGTGGCTAATTTATTGTTCACTGTTTGCTTATTAATTTTTTTTTTTTTTTTAAATCATTGTTCTATTTCCTAAGTTGCAAAGTAGAACAGGATATGTTTGTAGCAGAGGAAGTTCCCCGTGCCTCTTCTTTTCCTTCTTATTTTTCAGTGGAGTTTGATTGCTTTGGTACCAACTGAGGAGAAAGCTGTTCTCCACTGCAGAAGGGGGAGTTCAGGTTCTTAAAGTGATACCCATCTGCAGTTTTACAGGAAATGGGAATCAGCAGCCAAAGTACAGACTTCTGTGTATCTTAATAGAACTCAGATTATCAGGAAAAGAATCTAATCTGTCATTATGGTAAAGGTGAAATGTGTACCTGGGCCTTTTTATGTGAAGTTCACTGCAGTGCCCCCTAAGGTGCCTCACTGCTCTACTAGGATGTCTGTGTGGCCAGTCTGCTAAAAATGCTGGACCCTCCTATATCCCAATGGCTTGTTTTGTGCATTTTTCTTTTGGCTGTGTGTTTTTCAAAAATGGTTCAAAAAGATAGATGCGCTGAGGACAATCACATCTGAGAAATGACCATTTTTGATACAAAAAGATAGATGTTTTTATGTTTTGAAAAAGGTCATGTTCGCTACTGGATTTTGTGCGCCTTCTGCAAAACATCCAAACTTGTATTTGAGTGTCTTATCGAAAATGCTCCTCCATATTATATTGTACTCTAACAAAAATTAACTCAGTAATTCGCGGTATTTTCCGACCGCCACTTCCTTGTACTAAAGTCATGGTTACGCTATCTGCCAAAGCAGCTCCTGATTGGCGTAGCCTGACTTTAGTACCAGGAAGAGGCGGTCAGAAAATACCACAAATGATTTTCAGCACCCACCAGTGCCTCAGCTGCCCTCTCCTGCCTTTGATCAGCCCCTTAAACCGCATTTGCGGTTTTTCGAAATTCGCGGGAGTTCCTGGAACGGAATCCCCACAAATTTCGGGGGGGGGGGTACTGTACTTATTATATTCCACCAGTTAAATAGCAGGTTTTACCATGACCAGCAAGTTGACTAGAATGCATCAGTAATCCAGAGCTATTATCCCAGCTATGCTGTATTGTAATCTGTAACACTGTAGGAATGCTTGCAGACGTAATGCTTGACTGTTAGTTATTTATTTATTTTTTTTAAAGTCTTTTCACTGCTGCTGAGCTACAACGATCAGGGACATTTAAGAAGGAACTTTCTAATTGTGTATGACTTGCAGAGATCTGAGTTTATGGTCCTCAAACTGCTTATTCACAGAATTTTCAGCTAGGTGCTTAAAAATTTAGGTGCAGAGGATGATGGCAGGCACAAAACAGTAACAAGGTTTCATTTTGTCTTGTCCTTTTTGGAGGTGACTGCTGGGTTTTGGCTGCCTTGGGTGCTTTGACAGTAGACCGGCAGTTTCTGGCACACTTACTGCCAAATAATCAGGGATTCAAAATGCATTACTCTGGAATTTTCCATTTTCGGGTAAGTACCGGTAACCCCTGCAGTGTCATGAATGAGTGTTCTTGTGTTACAAATTACATGGTGTCTGGAAAAACCAGGAACCCTTACATAGTTTGTTTAGTCCAGTATTTATTAGGAAATGCCCTTAGCACACACTTTGTGCTGTTTGCCTTATTTTGCAGCAAAAATTTAATCACAACTTTATCTTCTTCACTAAACGTCATTGTCCAAAAATGGATCTTTTAATGGCCATTTCCTGAATGATGTCATTTTGAAAACAGGGATCATCCAGTTTTTACAGCATCATATGGTAATATCTGTCAATGAAAATAATAATTTTTAATTGTAACTTCCT
The DNA here is from genome assembly GCF_902459505.1 of Geotrypetes seraphini. Lineage (NCBI taxonomy): Eukaryota > Metazoa > Chordata > Amphibia > Gymnophiona > Dermophiidae > Geotrypetes > Geotrypetes seraphini. The sequence continues at coordinate 343,628,476 of NC_047086.1, read as the reverse complement.
GAGAATTTCAGCAGTCTATGCTGTCCGAATTCTCCATGCAGTGCACAGTTCATTCAATGTCAGCATTTCTATTGCTGGCCTCTGTAGTCCTGTCAGCCACTAGGAAGAGGCTGTCTGTATTTTGCTGCAGCAGTTTTCTCTAGACCCCTATCACTCAGTAGATAGATATCTTGGAGCCATTTCCTCTGGGTTCTTTCTGTGAACTTACTGTTTCCTGCACCTGCCAGGAAATCACATGTTCTGGCACTAGAAACTTCCAGAGAGGGAGCGAATTAAGGAAATAGTGGAGAAGTCTCTGGAAGCTTATGGAATAGTAGGAGGGTCTGAGGTAATAGGGAGAAGGAACTGGTGGCAGCAATATCTTCCTCCCTGCTGGCTGCCAAATTTGTTTTGGGTTCCATCTTCCACCTTTGACCCAGTGCTATGAGGGAGATCCTTCCAGCCCAGAAGTGGCATAGTAAGGGTAGGAGGTGCCCAGGGCAGTGGCGCCCCCTCCCCCCCGCATTCCCCCCCTCGCTCCTTCCTGTCCCCCATTCCACACTTGCGCTTTCTCCCCTCCATACCTCTAAATCTTTGCCGGCGTGAGTGGATTCTGCAAGTATGCTCCTCGCGCCAGCGTTGGATTTCCCTCTGACGTCACTTCCTGGCCCCGTGACCCGGAAGTGATTCAGAGGGGAACCAGGCTGGTGCCAATTCTTAAAAACTTAGGCACCTATTGTAGAATAATGCTTAGCGTCACCTAAGGTGGCACTCAGCGTCCTAACATTTAGGCACACCATATTTATGCCAGGGTTTTCTTTGCCTAAAATTAGGCACCAATATCGGAGTGTAATGGCACCTAATTCCAAAACATGCCTATGATCCGCCCCTAACCATGTCCATTTTTAGTGTAGGAATTTTGGACTAGGCACCTTCTTTTTATACAACCAAATTTTTTGAGGTAGATGCCTAACTTTCAATTATGTCCAAATAAAGCTGATTGTGAGGTGTTGCGTGCCAATCTTGGCACCGATCAGAGGCGTAATGAGGGTAGGAAGCGTAGTGAGGGTAGGAGGCGCCCGGGGTGCTGGCTCCTCCCCCACCCGCACCCTCCTCTATTCCCCCTGCTCCTTCTGTGCCACCCCCACTCCTTCCATACCCCCCAAGCTACACTTGCACCCTCCCTTCCCACCCCTGTACTACAAAAAAATCTTTACCCACAATGTTAAATTAAACCACAAAAAAGGGGTAAACATCCAACTCAAAATATATTAATAACCATTAATATCAATGGCAAACATGCTCTGTAAGTAATCAAAATCTAAATCAAAAGGAGGAAGCGGGCATCATAGTCGATCATGGATCACATCATAGGATCTCTTATGATGCAAAACCATTCCAGATCACCATCCTGCCAAGCAGGTTCTAATCATCTGACCAATTCCTCCAATCACCTATAGGTAAAAATAATGTATAATCTTAAATCAATCATAGTATCCTATTGTTTCAAACCGCACTATTTATCATTCAACCCAAAAGTAAAAACAACAATCATGAGAATATTACTTTTAAAGCAATGGCACTTATCTAAAAGGTCTCATAGGACTCTAACACTGACTGGATTTAAAATCTCCCTTGATTGATTTAGGATTATACATTATTTCACCTATAGGTGGTTGGTCAGATGATTAGAACCTGCTTGGCAGGATGTTGATCTGGAATGGCCTTGCATCATAAGAGATCCTATAATCTGATTCATGATCGACTATGATGCCTTCTTCCTCCTTTTGACTTAGATTTAGATTACTTAGAGAGCATGTTTGCCATTGATATTAATGGATATTGATATATTTTGAGTCAGATATTTGCCCCCCTTTAGATCTTCGCCAGCTTGAGCAGCTTCACCGGCCTGCTGTTCACGCTGGCATTGACTTTACCTCAGACGTCGCTTCCTGGCCCCACGACCCAGAAGTTATTTCAGAGTGAGCCAGGCAGTTGCGAGCAGCAGGACAGAGTAGTTGCTTGCAATGGTCAAAATTTTAAAAGATACGGGGGTAGGGAAGGGAGGGCGTGAGTGTGGCATGTGTAGAGGTGTCGGTGCCCCCACCAAGACAGTACCTCAGGTGGTCTTCCCCTCCTTATTACGCCACTGGCACCGATTAAGCCTACTGATCAATTAAGTTTGGTACCACTTTCGGCACCTAACTTTACATTACATTTGTGATTTCTATTCCGCCTGTGCCTTGCGGTTCTAAGCGGTAGGTGGACTTTATAAAATCATGACCTTCGCGCCTAACTTTGAGTGCGAGCATTTATACTGCTTGCTCTGGATCGGTAGCATGGAATTTTTATTTTATTTATTTAAAAAATTTCTATACCACCAGAAACATAGTGGTTTACAAAATTAACATACATAAAATATAAAACACAAATACAATAGACAATAAAGCAGTCTCAGATTAATAACTATTAAACCATGTCAGAAATAAGCATCAACAAATAACTTTGTCTTAAGTAATTTCTTAAAAGTCAAATGCTCAACACATACCGTATTTTTCACTTCATAAGACGCACCTGACCATAAGATGCATCCTAGATTTAGAGGAAAACAAGACAAAAACCCATTCTGAACCAAATTCTCCCTGCCAGGCTCTGCACCTTGTCCCCCCTCCCTGCCAGGCTCTGTACCCTGTCCTCCTTCTGGTAGTCTAGTGGTAGGCAGGGACAGGGCAGGCAGGCCTAGTGGCCTAGTGACAGGCAGGGCCCTGTACCCCGAGGCAAGCAGGTAGTCAAGGCCACCCAAAGTGAAAATCTTTCTTCTGTTCTTCACTATCCATGTGAACCATTTCCTTCCCTTCCATTAAGTATCACATCTCTGTATCTTTATTCCTCCCCTTTCCAGCATTATTCCATGTCCCTGTCCCTTTGCTCCCTCCTCTCTGAGCATTTCTTTCCTCTGTCTCTTTCCCTCCCATGTCAAGCTTTATTTCCATCCTCCTGTACTCCTCATCCCCATCCCCCACCCCAAGGGAGGCAGGTAGGGCACCCCACTCCCCGAGGCAAGCAGGCAGGCAGGGCCCCCTCCCATACCGCCTCTGAACTCTCCCCCATACCTTATTTTAGTTCCTCTGGTGCAGCTTGGTGGGCCTGTTCCTCCATGTTCCGCCTGCCGCGGGGGCTAAGGCGAACAAGAAGGGAGTCAGAGGAGCAGTGGTGGAGGCGGCTGAGGCATGGATGTGCCGCCTAGCACTGCCAAGGGGGAAGGGAGGGAGGAGAGCCTGAGGCCGGAACCAGCCGCTGCTGCTGTATCCACTCGCTCTCTTGTCAGGGCTGCACCACCATGCCGGGACTCTCAGTGGCTTCCGGTTCCGATGGCTGCTGCTCATGCCCGTCCTGCGGGGAAGCTGCTGCTTGTGTGGGAAGCAGAACTCGCTGTCTCCAGCTGCCTGTCTAGTGACAGTGCGGCGCGCAAGGCTGCCTGCCTGATCGACTGACGTGGCTGCCTCCTCTTCCATTTTCTAGCGGCAGAGCAGCGCACAAGGCTTCCTGCCTGGTCCTGTGCTGCTTTCATTCTCGCTGGAAGCGGTGCAGGTCCAGGCAGGTAGCCTTGTGTGCTGCTCTGTCGCTAGAGAAGGAAAGAGGAGGCAACTGCGTCAGCCGACCAGGCAGGCAGCTTTGTGCGCCGCTCTGCCACTAGAGAAGGGAAGAGGAGGCAAACGTGTCAGCCAACCAGGCAGGCAGCCTTGTGCGCCACTCTACCGCTAGAGAGACAGCCGCGTCCAGCGAGGGAGGGCAACAGAATTAAAATAAGATAACCGGGAGGGTGGGGGTGGTTTGGGTATTCACTCCATAAGATGCACCCTTACTTCTACCAATTTTGGGGGGGAAAAAGTGTGTCTTATGGAGCGAAAAATACGGTAATCTTATTTGTCCAGATAGCTTATTTCACAGGGACATGGTGCTACTCCTTTGGTTTTGACCAGGTACTAGGGACCTGGATTGGCCACCATTGGTCTGACCCAGTAAGGCTATTTTTATGTTCTTATGTCAAACCCAAAGGCTCAGAATGGTTTACATCAAATAATAAAAGAATACATAAATGATCATAAACAATAAAATACATTAGCAAAATACAGTTAAAAAAAATCAAAACCCCCAAAATAAATTCAACCTGCAAAACTAAATTAAAAACAGAAATACAATATAGCAAAATACAAAAGTTTAAGGAAAATCTTTAGCAAACAACCATGCTTTAAGTATCTTATGGAATCTTAAATAATTTCTGACTGAATTTCTGAGGGCAGAGAATTGAATCACTGACAAATCTTGATCAGACTCTAGGTGTAAGTTGAATTTACCTAGAAATAGCGGCCAAGGATAGGACTGTTATTTATGCTGTCTGTTTTGGCTGCTAAACTTAGCTGCTGAGCGCTGAAAACGGCCAGTTATCTCGCAATATAAACTGGTTAACTTTTATCCGCTGACTGTGAGTATTCAGCCGAGGTAACCGGGTATCTCATGCTGTAAATTTGCATTTAACAGGTTAAGTGCTATGTAATCGGCCAGCACTGTTTCTGGATGGTTAAATGGTGCTGAATGTCAGCTGGATTCTGTACAATTCTAGTTACCACATCTCAAAAAAGATACAATGGAATTTGAAAAGGTACAGAAAAGGTCAACCAGAATGAAAAAGAGAATGAAATGAGCAGGGCCGGTTTTAGACATGCTGGGGCCCAGGGCAGAAATTAAGGGGGGGGGGGTCCCCTCTCCTCTCTGTCCCATTCACCCGATATCCTTACATTACTAACCCCACCCCACCCCACTATCTTCACCTCACATTACTACCACACATACAACAACTTTAAATGACTTCTTTGCATACAAAACACAGACAGACCTTTACCAAATACAGAACAAGGAATCAAAATTAGAAACAGAAATTGAACTGGGAACACCAAGAAATTAAACTCAGTAAGTATTACAACACTGGAGAAATAAAAACAGATATGTACTTCTTTCTATACTGAACACACAGGGATTCCAGGTCCAGGTTCATCAAAAATTAGCCATCTCCCTTGCTGTGGCTAGTGGGAATCCCAAAATTCTGTCAGTTGAAGACCACCTCCTCCAGTCTGGTACTCATTAATCTCCAAGCTCTGCAGCTAGCGGCAGTGCCTCTGAGCTGCCACCCTCTGCAGAGCTGAAAAGTTCTGGCCGCTGAAGATATCTTCAGCCAGCAGGGCTTTAGGAAGCCCACTAACTTAGGTATTTATATTTTGCATTTGGGTAAGAGGCATGGGGCATGGCGGGAAGGAAATTTAGTGCCCGTCATTTTATTGGACTAATACATTTCTCAATTAGCTTTCAGAGATCAAAACCTCTTTCTTCAGGTCAGTAAAGTATACTGCTGTTACAGTATCTTGTCCTGACCTGAGAAAGGGGGATTTGGTCTCAGAAAGTTAGGCAAAAATGTATTAAAATTAGTCCAATAAAAGGATCACCTTATTTCCATTTTCTATTTATAAATGTTTATCAACAAAGCTACAATACTACTTTATTCTAAAGCAAATAAAAACATGAAATATAATTTTTTTCTACCTTTGATGTCTGGTCTCTGCTTTCCTCATCTTGTCATTTTCTTCATTCCATCCACTGTCTGTCCTTTCTCTGCCTTTTCCATATGGCAACTACTTTTTCTATGCCTCTTCCTGAAACTATCTGCCTCTCCCTTCCATCTCTCCTCCCCCCCACCCATAGTTCTGGCATCCATTTTCCCTACACTCCCCCCATGGTCTGGCATCTCTCTCTTCTTCCCTTCCATCTCTCCATCCCTCCTCCCTAGTGGTTTTTAGCATCTCTCTCCCTCTCCCTTTTCTTCCCCCCATGCGCTAGCATCTCTCTCTCCTCTCCTTTTCTTTTCTTCCCTAGTTTTCCTTCTCTGTCTAGATCAGGGGTAGGCAGTTCCAGTCCTCCTTCCCTGGTCTTCCTTCTCTGTCTAAATCAGAGATAGGCAGTTCTGGTCCTCAAGAGCCACAAGCACTTCAGGTTTTCAGGATGTCCACAATGAATATGTATGAGTTGGATTTGCATGCACTGCCTTCTTGAGATGCAAATCTATCTCATGCATATTTATTGTGGATATCCCGAAAACCTGACCTGCCTGTGGGTCTTAAGGACCGGAAATGCCTACCCCTGGTCTAGATTAAATTCTTTCTGACTATCCAGTCCTCAATTTCCCTCTTTTCGTTGTGTCTACCTACAGCTTGCCACCTCTTTCCCTCACCCCTTCCAGTATTTCACTAACTATCATCTTCCCCCAATCCAGCATGTGCCCCTTTTTTTCTTTATCCCCTCCTTTCATCCAATGCTCCCCTCTCTCTCCTCTCCATATTCATCTAGCATCTGCTCCCCTTTTTCAATTCTTCAACATACAGTAGCACACAGCTATTACATTTTCTTATTTATGATGCTTTCAATATTGGACCATATTTATTAGTAAGAATAATATATTACCAAATATGACACACTTACATATATTACATATTACATGACATTTAGAACCCCCCCCATACACACACACTCTCAAATACAAATCACCAGACTAAATCCATCCTAATATGATATAGTTCATGATAACCGCTGTCCAATAAATGAGTCTTTCAATTCTTCAACATACAGTAGCGCACAGCAAAAATGTTTTATAATTCTTCTTCCTGAGAAAGTAGATAATTCAGCTTCTCCAAAGTCCACTCCACTGTACCTGTTTACAGCCTCAGCTGACTGTTTACCATCTAGCAACAGTTACACTTCTTCTTCCTGAGAAAGTAGATAATTCAGCTTCTCCAAAGTCCACTCCACTGTACCTGTTTACAGCCTCAGCTGACTGTTTACCATCTAGCAACAGTTACACTGGAGTGGACTTTGGAGAAGCTGAATCATCTACTTTCTAAGGAAGAAGAATTATAAAACATTTTTGCTGTGCGCTACTGTATGTTGAAGAATTGAAAGACTCATTTATTGGACAGCGGTTATCATGAACTATATCATATTAGGATGGATTTAGTCTGGTGATTTGTATTTGAGAGTGTGTGTGTATGGGGGGTTCTAAATGTCATGTAATATGTGATATATGTAAGTGTGTCATATTTGGTAATTTATTATTCTTATTAATAAATATGGTCCAATATTGAAAGCATCATAAATAAGAAAATGTAATAGCTTCTTTATCATATGGATAATGAATATGTATGAGGCAGATTTGCATATAATAGAGGTGTCAGGCATGCAAATCTGCTTCATGTATATTCATTAGGGATATTTTGAAATCCCGACTAGCTGGGGTTCTTCCAGGACAGATTTAAGAATCACTGGCCTAGATGGACCATTGGTCTGACCCAATATGGCTGTTCTCATTTTCTAATCTAGGCACTCACATTTATGTGCATGTCACGTGTAGAATTATTTAGAATCCTAGTTTTACATGCATAAATGCTAACTTGGTACCTAATTCTAATCTGCAAATAGATGCTTAATTATATAGTGCATATATGAACAGGAACCAAATATGGGTGAGACATAGGCAGGGCTCTTAAGAGGACAAGCCCAGGCATCCGGATGGCTTTTCAAAACCCGGTATTTTGTCTGGGCTTTGAAAAGCTTCCAGCTCAGGACCGCATCGGGAGAGCGTCTGCGCATGTGTGGAGGCAATATGGTGATGTCAGGCACATGCATGCATGCATGCATGTAATATCATCGTGTCACACCTGCGCATATGCAGATGCCCTCTTGATGCGGGTCCGAGCACGAGAACAGGTTCAGGTTCGAGGGGCGTGGGGCTGGGGTGAAATGTGGTGGGGCTGGGTGGAACTGAGAGGACCTGGGGGGCGTGGCCATGGGTCTGGATTTTACAAATGTAAAATCTGTTAATCCCAGGCAGGGCTCCCATTTATGCGTATAACTTTGTAGTCCTGTTGCATTTAGGTGCTCATATTACAGCAGCTCTACGGTTGGCATAGGCACAAGTACCTCAGTGCTAGATGTGCTGATACCCAGCTACACTGCTATTTTATGATAGAAACTAGGCACCTAGGTTCCTTTATAAAATAGACTCCTACTTCCACATACCATCCAGGTGCCTAAAAGCAACAAGGCGAGTGTCTATTTTATCATAGCATTTGGGCACTGTAGACTAGGTGCACTTACATATGTATCTGTCACAATTATGCACATACAGGCAGTAGTATAGCAAGGGGTGGGGGTGGGGTGCGGACCGCCCCGGATGCCGTCTTGGAAGGGACGCTAGCACCTCTCCTTCTTTCCACCCATCTCTTCAAATGATCACCAGCAGCGAACAACATCTCTTACTTGCTGCTTGTACTGGCCTCAGCTCAGTGGTGTAGTAAGGGGGGAGGCAGTCCACCCTGGGCACCCCATACCTCTAGTTGTTCATCGCCACGAGCAACAAGAATTTCAACGTGCTCCTTGCGACCTTGTAGTGTCTCCTGCTGACATCACTTCTGGTTGCCGCACATACAGTGGCGTACCAAGAGAGGGGGGTGGGAGGTCTGCCCCGGGTGCACTGCTTGGGGGGTGCACAGGCGGCCAGGACCGGGTCCTCATGCCCTTCCTATCCCCCTGCCTGTGCCTGCAATCTTACCTCCTCCCGCCGACAAGAAGTCTTTCCAATGTCAATTCTGACGTAGGAGAAGATGTTCTGGGCCAGCCAGGCAGTGATTGGCTGACCCGGAACATCCTCTCCGATATCAGAATTGATGTCGGAAAGACTTCTTGTCGGCGGGGGGAGGTAAGATTGCAGGCGCTGACTGGGGGAAAGGAAGGGGAGAGGTGCTTTTTTTCTTTTTTTTCCGCGGCAGGGAGGGCAGGATGTAGGCAGGCAAGCTGGCTGGCTTTAGCGCAGCAGGGAGGGAGGGAGATAGGTAGGCAGACAGGCAGGCTGGCTTTGGGAGTGGACAAAATCTAGAAGGCAGTGGGGGGGGACATAAGGAGGCACTGGGGGCACTAAGGACACGGGAAGGAGGCACTGGGGGCACCATGGACACAGGAAGGAGGCACTGGGGGCACTAAGGACACAGGAAGGAGGCACTGGGAGCACCATGGTCACGGGAAAGAGGCACTGGGGGCACTAAGGACAAGGGAAGGAAGGAGGGAGGGAATACAAAGGGACAATTGTTGGGCCTGAGTGCAGAAAGAAAGAAAGGACACAGTTAATTAATAGATGTCCCCTTTTGATGAAAAAAATAAATGGTCACGTTACCTCTGACTTACTTTCTCAGCAGCAGAGTTGGCAGCCGCGCTGAGGTACAGGAAGGTCCCATGATGACTTGTCTGCCGGCTCTGCTCTGGAAGAAGTAAGTTACGTCGGAGGGGGTGGACCCGGCAGACGCAGTCATTGTGGGACTTTGCCACAACTCCCTGTGTCTGCCGGAGCAGGATTGCTGGAATGGAAGAGTGGTGGAGGGAAAGAAAGGGGGCAGGGTGGTATGGAAGGGTGGTGCTGATAGAATTGATGTACAGAGAAAGGGGAGAGACATAAGGGGGAAAGGGCAGATTGGAGAGATGGTAGTGGGGAGCCTATGCTGGATGAAAGTACAGATTGGAGAGATAAGGGAGCAAATGCAGGAAGGAAATGGGAGGAGAGAAAGAGGGGAACAGACGCTGGATGGAAGTGGACAGAAAGAGGAGAGGGTACTAGATGGAAGGGTTGGAGAAAGAGGGTACATGATGGAAGGAGGGGATAAATAAAAGGAGGGCACATGATGAGGAGAAAAGGATTGAGTTAGGGAAACACTGGAGGGGTGAGGGAAAGAGGTGGCAAGCTTTAGGTAGACAGTAAAAAAGGACATTGATGAGAGAGTAGTAAGAACGTAATCTAGACAGATGCAGAAAATAAATTGAAAAGGAAAATGAGGGATAAAAGGGAAAGGGATTGCAGAGGAAAGGTGTGGGAGAGGGAAGGAGAGGAGAGAAATGCCAGACCAATGGGGGTGAAAGGAGAAATGGAAGGGGGAGGCATACAATTTCTGGAAGGGACATAGAAGGAGAGAAGATGCGATATAGGATAAGAGAGATGGCAGACAGTGGATGGAAGGAAGAGAGTTACAAGAAGATGAGGAAAGTAGAAACCACAGAAGAGAAAGGTAGAAAAACATTTTCTATTTATTTATTGCTTTAGTAGACATGTGTCACTGTTTCTGTGGTGCACTGTATGCAGAGTCCAGCTTCTTACTAGTTCAATTTAACCTTTGTCTATGTATTTCTATTTTATTCCCCCTTTTACAAAACTGTGGAGCGTTTTTTAGTGCCAGCCGTGGTGGTAGCAGCTCTGATGCTCAGAATTCTATGAGCGTTAGAGCTGTTACCACTGTGACTAAAATCCACACTATAGTTTTGTAAAAGAGGGAAGGGTTAGTTTGTGATTACATATTCCATACTAGGCGAAGATGTTTTCTGTGTTCTGTGTGTTCGAAAGACATGGTTTTTTGTATGGCTTGACTGCAGGATTGATCTGTACTAGTCTGGCTTGTTTAGTTTTACAATGGGTGTATTGATGTTGTACTGCCCACTGCAGTATGTAAGATGCTGCCTTTTCCTAGGTACTCATGTGTGACATGTAGCTTGTTACTAAAAATCATGTTTTTCGTACAGATGGGGGGGGTGTCACAAAATGATGGGCCCGGGTGTCACATATGCTAGGTACGCCACTGTGCACATAGGAAGTGAAGAGGGAAGGGGGGCACATTTGCGGCAGGGGGGATTGGAGAAGAAGCAGGGGGAGTGTGGAGATGAGGGTGCGGGAGGGGCACCACCGCCCTGGACACAGCTCACCCTCACTACGCCATTGCTTTAGCTCTCCCTCTGACATCAGTTCCTGTTTCACACAAAGAAGCTATTTTAAAAATACTTGCATACTACCAATAAGTGGCACTTGACTACCTCTTCAGTGGGGGCTGGAAGGAGTGTGTCTAATTGTGAAATTCATGAGGGTCAGGAGTGGATTGGGTGATGCTTGTGATGGATGTGCAGGCTATCATTAGGGGAGTTGGGGTGGTTTGCCATGAGCTGTTTCTTTTTGTGGAGGAGGGGGTGCAGTAGTTACAGCCACGTCAACAAAATGGCACTGAAGCAACAATTTATAAAATGCAACAAGTTGAAAATATATCAAAATAAAATGAAAGCACCCTACAAATAACGCAAGGAACGTAAAGCATTTTTTCCCCCTGACTACACATCCCTTTTAAATTCTGAACAGTTGTGTTTCTCTTTTCAGTTTTGGCAGTTTGGAGAGTGGGTGGACGTGGTGATAGATGACAGGCTGCCATTTCTGCATGGGAAGTACTTGTGTGTCCAGCCCCGCAGCAGCAATGAGTTTTGGCCATCCCTGCTGGAGAAAGCCTATGCCAAGTAAATGTGCCAGGTTTCTGTCCTCTCTGAGTGGAACCCTCCTAGCCGGTGGCAAGTCAAATGCGCGCAAGACAAAAGCGTGCGGGCAATTGCGCGAAGACAACCGAGTGCAACCACAATTGCGCGCAAGCGTGTTTATGATTTGCCCTTTGCTCTTGTTATCTGACACGTTTCTATTTAGATTGGAAACAATCTAAGGAAATTAAAAACAACAACAACAGTAAGGCAGTATATCACAAACTGTGCCGTGATGAGATTCCGGGTGTGCCACAAGCCACTGGCGAGGAGGAGAGGCGCAGTTGCTGGCTGGCTGCTTACAGGATGTCCCGGTCGTCAGTCAGCTTGCACTAGCGCTTTTCCTCCTTCAGCACCCCCTCCCACCGGCTTAGTGATACCAGGCTCAGGGCCACTTCTGGAGGGCCTCCACACATATGCGGACGTCGACATGATGATGTCACGCATACATGTGACATCATCACGTTGACGCCCGCACGTGTCTGGATGCCCTTCAGCTGCGGCCCCGAGTTTAGTGTGCTGCGACTAAGCTGAGCAGGTGTCCTCCAGCTGCATTGCTACCACTAGGGGGTGGAATATTTTCAGTCGCTAAGGACAGGTATGTTCCCTGGAGTCCTGCAGAACTTGCCTGTCCCTCACAATTGAAAAATGTGACAGTAAAACAGCACCCTCTATTGGTGAGACTGTGGGTGGAGGACTCCTGCTCAGCTTAGAGGGAACAGTGGCTGCGAGTACAAAACGTTTGCGGGACACAGCAGATGAATACTTGATGAGATTACATTATGGCGGTCCTTTTCCAACCCAGACCTTGGGATATACCCAACCAGTCAGGATTTAAGGATATCCACAATGAATACCCCTGAGATAAATTTACACGCGCTGTGTCCATTATATGAAAATCTCTCTCGTCCGTTTGCATTGGATATTCAGAAAACCTGACTGTCTCACTTGTGTTGAGAACCCCTGCATGATGGAGATGCCCTTCAATTGCCTTAAGGGATCTGGGCATGCCCAGTTTTCTCTGAGGTCTTTTGTAAGTGACATTGGAGGAGAATTAGAGGGGAGAGTGTGCCCAGAATGTCCCACATCAGAAATGCGACCTGTGCCACATGCCTCCTAACATAGCTGCCCCACCCCATTGTGGTCAAACATGTAAGACATTGGAGAGGGTGCAATTTTGGTGGCCCTTCTTCTCCTGCACATAATTCACTGTGCCTGTTTGCAAATAGTAAGAAGATCTGCCACAGAGAAAAAGGAAAATAGATACGATGAAAGATCACATTAACAAATAGCAAAAAATAAAAATAAAAATCGGTCAATGATTTGGCAGCTACACTTATGCAGAAAAAAATAAAATGCAAAAATCAAACATTATGGGCCAAAACCTTTTTTCAGGGGAAAAACTAATGGTAACAAAATAGAAAAGGGTACTAGAGGTCAAGTAACCTCAAGGTAGCGGCAAAATAATTAGTGGAGCTAATAGTGTACTTGATTTCATAAAGAAGTATCACTTTTATCTTTGCATTTCACATTCATGAATTTCTCTCTCTTCAGCACTTACAAAAGGTTGTGCAGGCTGTAATTGTAACGTGAGTGAATTATTGCAGAGTGCCATATTTGGGTCTTCCCAAATGGTCCTTGCTTAGACTTCAACACACAACTTGTAGAATATTATAAGTTAAGCCCATATCTTCCAATTCTAGGCATGGACATTTACACCAGGTCTATGACTGGCATAGTGTATGCACACTTAAGCCCAGATTCTCAAACCGGCGCTGATTTTCTAGGTATTGGTAGATGCCAATCCAAATGGGATCTCACGGCAGCCATTTTTGATTGTGGCTCTGCACGGGGCAGGAGCATAGGAAGATCGTTCCTACCCTGCTTCATTGCTAGACCACCAGGATTTAAAAGTAAGATGTGGAGAGGTCTGGGATGACAGGCTTGTGAATAATTGAAGTCGCAATGCCGGATTCACGAATATGGAGGGGAAGTGTTCTGTAAGTTACCCACATTTCTGCCTTTTCCTTCTTTAATTGGGAATGGGGGAAACTGCAGGTTTTTTTGGGCCTGCCTGCCATCTTTTTCCTTACCCATCTACTGTGACAGTGGCTAGCCCAGCCAATCACAGTCTCTGGCAGATGTAAATAGGAGCACCTAAATGTACACCCATATTGGACCCAAAAATATACACCTATTTTCAATAGGGACACTTGGGTGCCATAGAGGGGCATAATCAAAACACTTAGATGTCCAGAAACCTGCCTAAATTGGCACTTGGAAGTCCTAATCACCAGGACAACCAAGTGCCGATAATGAAAACAGTCTTTCTGTATGTCTACCAAGGTGTTACAGCCTTTGCACATTCAGATCACGAGATGGGCATAGTGGAGACATGTTATGGGCGGGCTTTGAGCAGTCTCAAGGGCGGGTTAGACATGGATGTCTTGCAGCGATAATCAAACATTTTGGAAGACGTCTTGGTTGGAACTTATACATTTTGGGACTAGACCTGTTTTAGAAGGTGCCTAAACTGACCAGATGACTATTGCATGCATCAAGGTAATACACCCCCACACTCCTCATGGATCCCCTCATACCCACAAAGATCAGAATAGAAACCCGATTAAGCAGTTTAAAAAATCTTTTAATAAACTTGAAACTTGAAAACTTGAATACAAATGTACATACCTGTCTCCAGAACATCAGCACCTGGTATAGGAAAGCCTAGTAGAACTGCACACAAATGTCTTAAGTAGCCTGGTTGGGGGGCTAGTGAACCATAAAGAGAAGGACCCAGGCCCATAAGCCAATCTAACCACTATATTTATGGTGGAAAATATGAGCCCACCAAAACCCCCCCTACTCTACTGCCATATAGGTGCCACCTGCAGCCATAAGGGCTATTGGGGTTGCAGACAGGTGGATATAGTGGGTTTTGGGGGGGCTCACCATAACCTATAAGGGAGTTCTGGTGAGATGTTTGTCTGACACTCTTTATGTGAAGTTGACAGCAGAGCCCTCGAAGGTGCCTCATTGCTCTGTTGCCATGTCTGGGTGGCCAGTCCATCGTAATACTAGCCCCTCCCAAATCCAAATGGTTTTGATCTGGGCGTTTGGGACTTGGACGAATTTTTGGTCAAAAATGTGGCATAAAAATAGACGTATTGGCAGTCTGGATGATCAATGGCCTGGATGCCCAGATAGATGATTTCCGGGGAAAAAAAATTCTAGAAGTATTTTTAAAAAATGAGACATTTTCCCCCTGCCGACTTTGGGCGTCTAGTGCCATACGTCCGAATTGGACATACTTTTTTTTATTATGCCCCTCTATCTGTTCACCTTATTATCATTTATTAATTTTTCATGTTTTTGTGTGGAAATTTTTTGTTGAGAATAATTGTTTAGTTTGATTCCGCAATTCTTTCCCTCCCTTTTTGGGTTTTATAATAGTATGGAGAATACTCCACAACAACATTTTTCGTACAAGTTCAATATGTACTAATCTGCTCATATTTTGGCTCCACTGCTGTTTTTGATTGGGTTTAGAGTTTCCAGCATAATCAACAAGGTTCTATTGAATCTTTCAGATTGTAGATCTCCCTGTGAGTGGTAAGGAGTTGCAAGTCTGCTACCATTTAACGATACCTCTAGAAATGTAGTTGAATTACTGGGCAACAGAGTTGAGATAAAGCTCATGCATTTTCTCAAACACAGTGGTTAAGAACAATGATCCGTTTCCGAAATATTTGCATACTGAAGATAAAGTGCTGCTTAAAGGATGGGAAAATCACAAGGCTGCCACATGAAGTCTCAGTAGCCATTTTGAAAATGTACTAGCGGTGGGTCCACTGGCAGCAGCGGACAGGAAAGAGTGGGGATCTTTCCTTCCTACTGTATGCAAAAATCCCACCATACTTTGCAAGGAATGCGAGTAAAGGGAGAATGGGGATCTAGAAATCTGCTTATGCAATGTTAAAGAAACCTTTAGCCAAGACTGACTGGTTCCCAGTTTCAGTCATCGATCCTCTAATCCTCCACCTCCTTGTTATCAACTTTTTCACTGGCAGTGAGCAACTCCTTTGAGATAAGTATGCTGCTATCTGTATGATATGCAGTGCCATCAGTGAACCTTGAAAAGGCCGATTAACACTGGCGAAACGGGTCCCGTTGGGCTATGAATTTCTGCACTTTTAAGATAAGTGATTCATCTCTATTTCAGAGATATTTGCTCATAAAAAATTTAAAGAAGGAAATAGAATAAAGTGAAATTAGATGAGCAGAGGTAAAAAAGTTGATAACAAGGAGGGGAGGATTAGAGGATCGATGATTGAAACTGGGAACTAGTCAGTCTTGGCTAAAGGTTTCTTTAACATTGCATAAGCAGGTTTCTGAGATCCTCATTCACCCTTTATTCGCATTCCTTGCAAAGTATACACTTCTCCCTCCGTATTTGGGGTTTCAATTATTCACATTTTTTAGCTTGCGGGCTCCTCCCCCCCCCCAATTATATCAGCTTGCATAGAGAAATCGTCGATTCCAAGCACTTTCTTCAGCATGTTTTGCCTCTCCTTCAGGAACAGGCCAGGTCTCTCACCATGTTATTCACGGTTTCACCATATTCATGATGGTTTTTAATAGAAAACAGCGAATAACATATGAAAAAGTTATTCACAGTTTTTCTGTATTTGTGGTTCTGTTAATCTCCTATCACAGCGAATACAGAGGGAGAAATGTAGTGGGATTTTTGCATACGGTTGGAACTTTCCTGCCCCCAAAGAGGCCACTAGACCAGGATTTGTAAGGCAGGTCTGGGGAGGGCTAGTCTGTTTCCCCATTACTGCGGTATCAGTTTGCGTTCCTTCAACAATACTGCAAAACGTGTGCTGGTATCATGGTAATACTGGGTAATTTCCTGATACGGTCCCCATTACCACGTCACTCTCTAGTGTTTATTGCACCTGTAGTTATAAATATTTTAAAGTAATATTTTAAAGCCTTCAAGAGAGAAAAGATTTGACTTAACAAAGATTTGACAGGGCATTGCGCTCTGAGGAGAAAATGAAATTGGTAGCATTGACAGCTGATTATGTAAGATATGTGGCAACTCAACTTCAAATGTTTTCCATTGCTGGAATATCATACTGGAACAAGCTTACAGGGTAACTAAGGTTATGTGCAGACCATTACAGCTTTAAGAAAATTGTTGCAAACTAAGCTATTTGTTGACACATATTTTTGATCTGTCTTTCCTGACATTGGACATTTTTTTTTAAATATTTTTAGGTTTTGTTTTCACTACTATTAATATTATTTTGTACAATGATTTGTATTGGTTTTTACCTGTGCATGTTTATTTGGAAACCACTGTGACTCCAGGCGGTATAATAAATTTTTTAAATAAATAAATCTTTTTCTTCTTCAGATTGAAAGGGTCATATCAAAATCTGCATAGTGGGTTCATTTCAGAAGCTTTTGTGGACTTTACAGGAGGTGTGAACTTGGGTTTCAGTATGAGAAATGACTCTTTCGATCTCCAGAATATTCTTCGGGGGGCTGCTAAATCGAACTCTCTGATGGCCTCTATCATATATAACAGTGTGAGTATTTCGACCCCCTGGTTGTTGTTTTTTGCAGCTGCTCATGGAATTCACTTAGGAAACTAGCAGTAAAACACAACAGTGGGTGAAGATACAGGCAAAGTAGAGCAGCTCATCTGGTTGTTGCGGGGGAAAAGGCCGTATTCATTCCACAACTAAAAAGTCATGCAGTATGGCCAGTAGGAAAAAAGAGGAATTGATGCCCCTGTATAAGACTCTGATGAGACCTCATTTAAAATATTGTGCATAATTCTGGAGACCGCACCTTCAAAAAGATATAAACAGGTTGGAGTCGGTCCAGAGGAAGGCTACTAAAATAGTGCATGGTCTTCGTCATAAGGCAAATGGGGACAGACTTAAAGATATCAATATGTATACTTTGGAGGAAAGGTGGGAGAGGGGAGATATGATAGAGATGTTTAAATACCTAAGTGGCGTTAATGCCCATGAGTCAAGTCTCTTTCATTTGAAAGGAAGCTCTGGAATGAGAGGGCATAGGATGATGTTAAGAGGTGATAAGCTCAGGAGTAATCTAAGGAAATACTTTTTTACAGAAAGGGTGGTAGATGCGTGGAACAGTCTCCCGGAAGAAGTGGTGGAGACAGAGACTGTGTTTGAATTCAAGAAAGCATGGGACAGGCACATGGGATCTCTTAGAAAGAGGAAGAGATAATGGTTGCTGCGGATGGGCAGACTTGATGGGCCATTTGGCCTTTATCTGCCATTGTGTTTCTATGCTCTAAGAATATCAGGTGATCAGTCTATAAGCCAGGGCTACTCAAATAATTTGAGTGGAGGTCCAGAAACTTTGGCTGTCAACTACAGGGTATTTCTCATATCCATGCCTAGAAACATTTTCATCATAGATCCCAACGGATTAAGCCCTCTGCACTTAAACATACTTGGGAACTGGAAATTCACTCTGAAATATCTGATGCCAAATGGGAATCCCTTTGGACACATTTGGTTTATTGCTCTGTTTCCTCCTCATTGACTCAATCTTTGTACTCTGTGGCCACAGGTAGAGAATGACACGGTGACAAAATTCATCACCGTTCCCGTCCCCGCGGATAACCGCGTGAAACCATCTTCATGTCATTCTTTAAGGAGAGAGGGAAGAATCAGAGTATGAATGGCCACAACCACTGACCCGCAAGCTTTGCTTTGAAGAATGCTGGTGTAGAAGGACCGAGGTTGAAAAAGACACTACAGAATGACAGTCTCTGGTATCCAGAGCAGATATCGTGATATCATAATGCCTCATTCCGTCAGTGCCTAAGAGCCAATCACATCAGTGATGTAACAATGGCTTCATTATCCTTGGCTCACATAAGAATCAGAGTATGAATGGCCATAACCACTGACCTGCAAGCTTTGCTCTGAAGAATGCTGGTATAGAAGGACTGAGGCTGAAATAGACACTAGAAAATGACAAAGGATTTTTCCCGCGGTTATCCGCGGGGACGGGAACGGTGATGAATTTTGTCACCGTGTCATTCTCTAGCCACAGGGTGCTATGGACTCCAGTGAGACTTCAAAAACTAAATGTGCCCGCATCTAGTAAACATTGGTCTTGCTCAGTAACCACAGGTACATTGGATCACATGCTGCTTTTTTGCTCTCCAGTGCAAATTTTTTTGGCAACAAAATGGTCCAAGATATGCACATTTTCTCATGTCCAAGCCCCTTTATCTTATTCTCTTTGCTTTTAATTCTGCTCTTAGGTTACTATCAGAGAAGGATAGAATTGTATGTAATATCATGATTGCCACAGCACTTTAGGTTATTTTTAAAAATTACAATCTCAATATGCACTTTTGGTGGAATTCTCTCCGTTTGAGGTATAAATGCGAGGCTACTATAGCAGAGCGTTCTGGATGTTTTAAAAGATTTCTTACACAAAGCCCAACAGATCTTCAGTAAAAGTCAGTCAACCGAAGCAAAAAGGAGAACTGCAGAACTGATGTACAAAGTACAGGAACTTTATTGGAATAAATAAATGGCGATAATCCAACTGGTGGTTCTCATAAATGAGACGACAAGAGTGGTACAGGAGCTTCACGTCGCCTGTTTTACTTGAATTTTATGCCAATCCGTTCTACATCATAAAGGTTCTCTTTTGAGTGACATTGACACTATTGGACTGAGGAAGGACTGTTTTTCGAAACACGGACCACGTTAGGTCCTGTCTTTTCATTTATGAGAACCACCATTGAATTATCGCCATTTATTTATTACAGTAAAGTTCCTATACTTTGTACATCAGTTCTACAGTTCTCTTATTTGCTTCGGTTAAAAGATTTCTTGCCCAGAGGTCCGCTTTGTGGTGCATTCAGCTTAAGTTCTAGCTTATCACATTCTTGGAAGGGAAGGGATGGGTTCTCGCTAACCTGAATTATGATTATATACTCTGTTTAGTTTCTTTTTCTTTATTATTTTTGATAGTGTTATATGTTGAAAACTATTAATAAAAATGTGAACTTACAAAAAAAACAACCCCTCATTGATTGCTGCTGGCTGAATATTGGCTATTGTGGAGCCCAAAAAGAAAGATACCATAAAACCCACAGAAACTGAGGATCCCAAAGGAGAGGCAAAGAAAACAAGATGAAGATGAACTTAGATGAAAGAAAGAAGTAACAAAATCATAACTTTTGTTGAACAATTACCCCATTACCTTACTTTTTTTTCTGTAAATTTTTTTTTTTTTAGGAAGGATCTGATCAGGAGTTGGAAAATGGCCTTGTTGCAGGTCATGCTTACACTCTGACAGGTATTAAAAAGGTAGGGTTTAAAACTATTTATGTATTTGTTTTCTATGTTATTTTTATTTGTTTATTTGAATGTCAAGGTCATCACAAAGCTTTGGCACAGATATTGCACACTAAGGCCCAGATTCTATAAGTGGCCTCTTAAATTAGGCGCCAGTAGGTGCCTTCAGGGGGAATGGGGGAGGGCGGGCCACCCAGGCACCATCTTGGTGGGGGCGCTGGCACCCATCCTTCTCTATGCTCCCACCGCTCTTCCCCGCCCGTTCCCTTCCCCCGTATGTCTTTAACATTCCCGGTGCATGCAGCAACCCTAACCTACTGCTCGAGCCAGTGCCAGCTCTTCCTCTGATGTCTCTTCCTGAATCCGCACCTAGGAAGTGACATCAGAGATAGAGCCAACGCTGGCGTGAGCAGCAGGTTGGGGTTGCTGCTTGCACCGGAAACATTAAAAAGGTATGGGGGAAGGGAAAAGGCACATGGCAGAAGGGGCAGAAGGAGCAGATGGGGTGGGGGCAGAATAGAGGGCATGGGAGAAGCACCACCATCCCGGGTGCCTTTCACCCTTGCTACACCACTGGGTGCCCTATTGGTGCCTAATTTAAGTTGAAAACACTGTTAAAAACTGATTTTTTTTTTTTTTTTAAAAAGAAGCTTTTAAAAGAAAATATGTAGGCACCTACCAGCATCTAAAAAAAATGCTGCCAGAATCACACCTACGGAGGCTAACACCGGAAGTGACGTTAGGTGTTGTAAACCGCCTCCTTAGGCACAATGAAATGAAAGGTAGGTGCCGGAAATGTAGGCCTTGAAAACTCTGACCTACATTTCTAGCATCTACCTTTCCTGAAGGCATGATTCTATAAACGGCACTGTCACATGATCGGCAGCTGTTTTTAAGGCGACTGACGGTGCCATATATAGAATCCAGGCCTAAGTATGAATGAGGGAGGTTAACAGAGCTTCAGAACTTTGACAATCTAGTGAAAATGTTGCAATTTCCTAGCCAAGTTGGCCAATGTTCTGTGAAAACAAAGAGCAAGGCAGGTCTTGGAGAGTTGTTGCCATACCACAACTACCAGGAAGTCCATCAAAGAGCTAAGATCACATTACATTAGTGATTTCTATTCCGCCATTACCTTGCAGTTCAAGGCGGATTACATAAGTTGTCAGGAAGTTACAAGATATATAGGTGGGTTACATAAGAATTGTCGAGAACTTAAGGTGATATATGTTGGGTAATTTGAAACATTTTAGATTTGATAAGGGTAGATAGTGTGGTAGGTGGAGCTTGGGAAGGAACTGGTTGTGTTAAATAGGTTTTATGTATTTTTTGAAGAGTAGGGTTTTAGTTTCTTTTTTGAAGGTTTTGTACTTTGTGGTAAACAGGTTCTGAGGAGCAACTGAAAAAATAAATAGGGGCCTACAGAAAGTTATGGTGGGGAGAGAGGGGACACTAGTGAGACATACTGATTGGCTGTCAGCTATGGATGGCTTAACATTTTTCAAGGAGGGAGCTAATAAGAGATCAAGTAGAGACAGTGATAAGAAAGCAGAGAGGAGCAGATGGACAAACTGGAAAGATCAGGAGTAGAGCTATGCATTTTTGTTTCCCTATACTGGGAGCTATTACATGTAGTGCTCATTAATTTTAAGGCTCATTATGAGGCATGTATACCAGTGGTTCCCAACCCTGTCCTGGAGGAACACCAGGCCAATTGGGTTTTTAGGCTAGCCCTAATGAATATGCATGAAGCAAATTTGCATGCCTATCACTTCCATCATATGCAAATCTCTCTCATGCATATTCATTAGGGCTAGCCTGAAAACCCGATTGGCCTGGTGTTCCTCCAGGACAGGGTTGGGAATCACTGATGTATACTATAGTAGAGAATGTTTTTCCACTTACTGTGCCCTAAGTGCTCAAATTAAGGTGTAGTTAAGTGTAAGCCTGTGTGACGAATGCAGAGAGCATACTCAGCATTTACAGTGCATTTACCACCCCCCACCCCCCTTTTACAAAACCGTAGCACAGTTTTTAGCGCCGGCTGTGAGGAATTCTATGAGCATCAGAGCTCTTAGTACCACGGCTGGCACTAAAAAAAACCACGCTAAAGTTTTGTAAAAGGAGGGTGGGTGGGGTGTTACTGCGCAGGGCTATATTCTATAAACGGCACCTATACACGCCTGCATTATAGGCACTGCTTGGCGTGGTTGTTAATCAACCACTAGGCATGCTTTATAGAAGCCCGCCTAGCAGCACCTGGACACGCTTTGATGTCGCTACGCATCCTAGAAGTAGGCACCAGTACATTAGACCAGGTTTTACTTGGCCTAATTTACCGATGCCTAACTTTTATGTCTAGCGACACCAAAGTCAACCACGCCTATTCTCCGCCCCCTAACCACGCCTACTTTTCAGATAGGCATTGGAGAATGCCTCAACTTAGGCATCACTAGACGTCCTAAGAGTTCCATGCAGAACTCTTAAACTAGTGATTTAATTTTGTTTTTCTTGATTGCCTGGAAACCAGTGCGGTTGATTGCCACACCAATTAAGCCAATTTTTAAAAAGCTGTGCTTGGATTCCAAAGATAGGCGTTGCTGGGCATCCTTGAATGCCTAATGTAGATGTCCTATACAGAATCTGACCCTTACTGCACAGCCCACTTTCCATAGAAACAGAGAAAAATGAAGGCAGATATAGACTTGGGGACTGAGGGATACAGATAGGGGTAGGGATAGGATTATGAAAGGTTAATAGAAGGAAAAAGAGGAATGAAGGGTTTCAGACAAAGGATCACTTTACAGGTCATGGACCTTATGGGCCGCCGCGGGAGCGGGCTGCTGGGCGCGATGGACCTCTGGTCTGACCCAGTGGAGGCAACTTCTTATGTTCTTGTATGGCCTATCCCAGGGGTGTCCAATGTCGGTGCTCGAGGGCCGCAATCCAGTCGGGTTTTCAGGATTTCCCCAATGAATATGCATGAGATCTATTTGCATGCACTGCTTTCAATGCATATTCATTGAGGAAATCCTGAAAACCCGACTGGATTGCGGCCCTCGAGGACCGACATTGGACACCCCTGGCCTATCCAGTCGGCCTATCCAAGCCATCTATGATCTCTTCCTCTTCCATAAAGATCCTGCGCACTTGTCCCAACCTCTCTCATCTCCACCACCTCCCACTAAGAGGCAAATCTACACATTCACTACCCTTTCCATGAAGATGTATTGCCTCAAGTCACCTTCATCTTATGCCCCCCCTCATTCCAGAGATTCCTTTCAATTGGAGCTTGCATCCTGCTCATTTATGCCATGGAGGTATTTAAAAGTCAGCTTCTCCTGCCTATCTTCCAAAGTATACTTATTGAGATCTTTAAATCTGTTCCCATAAACTTTAAAATAAAGACCACTGTCCATTTTAGTAGCTGCCTTCTGGGCCGGCTCCATCCTTTTTATACATTTTTTAAGTACTCTAAATGAGGTCTCACCAGAGACTTATACAGATGCATTATCATCCCCTTCTTCCTGCTGGCCATTCTTTCATGCACAGAAGGACTTCACGCCTTAAACTGGATCCCTCCCTTGGGTTTTTGTAGACCACATGCATGACCTTACATTTTGTAGCATTACTACTTATCATTCCTATGGCACTGCTAGATGTACGCAGAACTGTACATTAGATCATCCAAGACAGTCCCTGTTCAGAAGAACTTACAGTCTAATCAACAGATACCAGGATTAAATCTTAGCTGCCAAATTCTGGACCATTCTTTAAGCTATGCTAGATTCCTCCTCCTGTTATCCATTACTTCAGGGATGTCCACCCTGTTGCAAATTGTGGATTCATCTGCAAAGAGGCAAACATTACAAGACAGCCCTTCAGCAATATCACTTGCAAAAATGTTAGAAAGAACTTGCAACTCACCGCTGGTAACATCCCTGTCTTCAGAATGAACTCCATTTTCTACTACCCTCAGTTGCCTTTTACTCAACCAGTTCCTAACTCAGTCACTCACTTTAGTGACCATACCAAGAGCACTCATCTTGTTTATAAGTCTTCTATGTAGAACTGTGTGACAGGCTTTGCTAAAATTTAAATACACCACATCTAGCGCTCTCCCTGGTTCGAAGACAAAATCGCGCGAGACAACGGCGCGCCGACAACTGAGCGCAAGGTTGACGGCGCGCCGAAGAAAAGCACTATTTTAAAGGGTTCCAACGGGGGGTGTTGGTGGGGAACCCCCCTATTTTACTTAACAGACATCGCGCTGGCGTTGTGGGGGGTTTGGGGGGTTGTAACCCCCTCATTAAACTTGAAACCAAACTTTTTGCCTGTTTTTTAGGGAAAAAGTTCAGTTTTAAGTATAATGTGGGGGGTTACAACCCCCCAAACCCCCCACAACACCAGCGCAATGTCTGTTAAGTAAAGTGGGGGGGTTCCCCCCCAACACCCCCCCATCGGAGCCCTTTAAAATAGTGCTTTTCTTCGGCGCGCCATCAACCTTGCGCTCAGTTGTCTGCGCTCAGTTGTCGGCGCGCCATTATCTTGTGCGATTTAGTCCCATCACTGCTCTCCCTTAATCAAAATCTCCGGTCACCCCGTCAAAGAAATTGATAAAATTTTTCTGACATAACCATGCTTCATCGGGTCCTTTAGTCCACTGGATTTCAGAAACCTCACTATTCTCTTCAAAGTGTTTCCTTTCCACAGATGACAGACTTTCCAGCCTATAGTTCCCAACCTCTTCCTTCTTCTTTTGTGGAGAGGGACCACATCCACCCTTCTCCAGTCCTCCAGAAAAGCATTGAAAAAGTCAGACCGTGGAGCACCAGAACTTCCTTTTTTTTATTCTTTATTCATTTTTAGAACTTCAATTGTGCACAAAAGAAGATGCATTTACATAAATTATTATCATTACAGCACAATATACTTAATAGAATAAAAACAAGACTTATTTTCTCCCACTCACATTCCAATTTACAAACACCTCATAAAAATACTTGTAATCAAACTTCTATATTTCTTAACAAATGCCAAAACATATCTCCCTCCCCCCCTCCCCGGATGTGCATGTTTCCCTCAGTTTATACAAATAAATCAATCTTTACAATATTTAGGACTCCTTTAATCAAGCTGCCCTAGCGGGATTAGCACGTCGGACATTTCATCACGAGCTAAAAACCCGCGGCAAGCTAAAAACTAACGCCTGCTCAATGCAGGCGTTAGCAGCTAGCACGGCAGGCGGTTTAAAGCGTGGTATTACACGCATTAAACCCCTACCGCAGCTTGATAAAAGGACCCCTTAGTTAATGGTTCCCAAACTTCCATAAATTTTTTATAATAACCCTTCTGAATGGCCCTAAACTTTTCCATTTTAAAGATATAACATAGGGATTCCCACCAGAATGAACTTCCTTAAATTATTTCAGTACCCTTGGATGTATGCCCCATTACTCTGTCTACCTTTAGTTTAGCTAGCATCTCTTTAAAACCGTTCTCTGAAAACCATTTATGGTGTGTACCACACTTCCATTCCTATCTGTGCTTCTCTTCTATGATCCTATTCCCAGTGGCATAGTGAGGGTGAGAGTCGCTTGGGGCACCCCCTGCGTTCTTCTCTGCCTCCCCCCACTCCTTCCCCACACCTCCGCCACACACGCGCCCCTTCCCTTCTCCCATATCTCTTTAACTATCCTGGCACAAATTCATAGGGGTATATTCTGGGTATGGATTAAGTGCTCAAAAAAATGATATGTTCCCAATTTTCCTTGATGGCGCTTGCATCTTCTTCAAAGCATGCATAAGTGTCAGCAAATTGCCCATTTCAGCCAGGAATTTGCAGGAGTGATTGAGGGTAGTTGAAATTAACCTTTTGGTTTTTAAGATGACCCCAGAAATGTAACAGTTGGATTTTAGGAATCTGGCACCTTAATTCTAGTTTTGCTAAATCTAGAACTTACAAATGTAAGCTTATGTTCTTGAAAGAAAACATGGCATATGAAAAATCATTTCAGACAAAGTAGGGTTAATTGGAAATGTAAATGTGCAGTTAAATAAATATGATATCTAGCTCATAATGAGCCTACACACTTTATTTAATCAAATGAAAGTTCAACTTTTTTGAATTTCTATTGCATAATGTGCATATGTCTAAGCATCAGTGTTTATAGGTAGATGTTGTCAAGTGATGCATCTCTTTTTTTGAATATGGTTTCCTGTAAAATAACTGTCTCCACTGTACATGCCAGAAAATATCCATATATTCTTGCACATCATTTTATAAAAGACTCTATGCTCGGTGAATTTTCTAAAAATAAGCTGGAGATTTTAAAATTTCCTAATTTGGATGTTCCATTTCTAATCTAGATGACCTGTGTAAAATGGGGCTTTATATTTGATTCAGTAGAGCCAGTTAAATAGCTGTAGTAGCTTAAGTGGATAATATGACCAAAATTATACTAAATTATTTGGATATTATAATATTAAAAAAAAACATTTTTCAGGTATTAGCTTCAGACGTATCTTGAATACTAAACACTTGTTCATAGATCCATCAAAATTATAGTAAACAAAGTGCTAGAAAAAAAAATTCATTTCGTGTGGAAGTTTTAAAGGGGGAAAAAAATTCAGTAGGCAAAATAATTGTGAATTTAATGTGATACCCCCTCCCTTTTTTTTTTTTTTTTACAAAACCATAGCGCGATTTTTAGCGCCAGCCATAGCGGTAACAGCTCTGATGCTCATAGAATTCCTATGAGTGTCGGAGTTGTTACCACCACGGCTGGTGCTAAAATCCATGCTACGGTTTTATAAAAGGGGAGGGGGGGGGGGCGGCTTTTAAAGATTTATATAGAGTTGTTATATAATGCCAATGCTTAATGTAAAAAATGTCATTCAAAGAAGTTTTATCATCTTTGATAATGTTTAACATTGATCATATAAATGCACACATCCCATAGAATTGAATTTGCTGACATCTAGAGGTTCTGTGTGGTACTCCTTGTTGAACTGATATAATCTTATTCTCGAACTGAAGAATGTACCTGTGTAGTTTCGAAAGCTTGTGGTACTTCAGCTTCCTTGGGTGGCTCTTACATTTGTTTAATAAAAAGTGTCACATCCTGCAAAGAAGCAACAATATTCACACAAAAGGGTTTCTTTATTTATTTGTGTTACAGAGACAATATCTCTCCAACAAACTAGAAAAATGTATTGGCTTTTATTTTTTTCTAATTTATATAAATCCTTTATTTTAACACTCAACAATAACAACTACAAATACAAACACATGTTGGTTGCCATATTACTTACAACAAACACAACATAAGAAACAGTACTGCTATAACATAATCAAACTATAAGAAAATCTGCCTGAGTGGTATAGATATTCAATATACAACAAAAGTCAATTCTCCACTCATATGAAGAGGTCCATACTCCTTCGATCGCACTCCACTCTTATAACTTTATTGTTTGGTCATACTTGAAGCATGGTATTCATGCAGAAAAGGCCTCAGAGATAGGGAGTACTACGCTTCTGGTCTCATTGATAGTTGTTACCAGCGTAGGTGTCTTTCAAACACGTACCCCATACTACAGTCATTGGCCAAAAACCTGCTTAGTGCATTTTTTTTATTCACTGATCATTTCTAAAATTGACTACCGTAACTCTCTTTTTTTTCAATATTTCACTTAAAGAAAAAAGGAGGCTGCAAATCGTCCAAAATACAGCGATCAAATTGATCTATAATGCCAAAAAATATGACCATGTCACTCCCCTGATGATCGACTCTTATTGGCTCCCCATAAGCCATCGGATCACTTACAAAATAATACTTTTAGTTTTCAAATCTCTAACTTATAATGAACCACATTTCATAACCAGATTGTTCACTCCTTATAATACTCTCCGGACTCTCCGATCATCTTTTAATAACCTGCTAACAGTTCTCTCTTTGAAAATAATTGGAACCAGAAGACAGGATATGTTCGCAGTTATTGCATCTATTTTATAGAATTCTCTACCTCAGTACTTAAGAGATGAAAAGGACCTTGTATCCTTCAAAAAAATTTTAAAAACCCATCTTTTTAAAGATGCTTTTAGTTTATGACCCTTTGATTTAGAATTTTAACTTTTAGACTGGATTTCTTATTTTAATCATTGCCCTCCCCTGTGTTAACTTTCCTTCTATGTTATTTCACACCTTGAAATGAAATTGTAACTTTTCCTCCTATCCCTCACTTTTCATGTTTGATCTAACTAGTACGTCTGTTTTACGTTATTGTACTCACTCCCCATTTCTTAATTTGTATTGTACATCGCTTAGGAAATTAAATAAGCGATTTATCAAGCTCTAATAAAAACTTGAAACTTGAAACTTTTACTGATTTAGACTTTTACTTTCACTTATTTTCCTACACCTACTATTATGAACTTTTAAAACCTTATTCACATATAACTAGTGTATATTATAGTGTTTATTTGAGTGCAGACCGCATCAGTATTTGAAAAGACTAACAGAATGTTACTTAGCTTTAGTCTTCAAGTTATTCGATTTTCCCTCCTGCGCTTCATTAATTCTGTGCTGTCTCGTACTACCGGGACCAGAACCGGGGCATTCAGCACTCTCGGGACTAGAGCTGGAGCTGACGCTGCTGGCGTTTCACGGACTGTTAGTTTGTCCGCTGCTTCAGGGCCAATTTCGGGCACAGTGATATTGCCTCTTAGTATTCTGTCACAAGTCTGCCCTGGGTGCCATCTTGGTGAGGGCATAAGCACCCAAACTCCTCTCTGCCCCCCTGCTCCTTCCCTCCCCCCCTGCCACGCATGCGCACCACTTTCATTCTCCCATATCTCTGTAACATTCCTAACATAAGCATCAACCCCCAACCTGCTGTCATGCCAACGTCGGATTTTCCTCTGACATCACTTCCTGGACCCGTGCCCAAGAAGTGATATCAGAGGAAAAGCCACCACTAGCGTGACAGTTTTCGGGTTGCTGCATGCTCCAGGAATGTTAGAGGGGGAAGGGAAGCGGCACACGTGCGACAGGAGGGGGGGGAGGGAGCATGTGGAGGTGGGGGGGTCGCCCCCACCCCAGGTGCCTCTCACCCTCACCACTGGCCAGAGCTAAAGAAGTTTGAGAGACATTGCTATAATTAATTAATGACTCTTTCAGAGAGGTAAGGTCCAACCCTTTTGACTAAACAGAAAGAGTGCTGAGTCCCATGAGAGAGCCCTTCCCAGTCAATGAGAGTCTAGCCTGAACTGTTCTTCAAAATGCTACTATTTTTCCACAAGTCTACGAAAGATCACCATAGTACCTTGCTCCTTACCACATCTTCAAGAAGCATGTGAAACCACAGGAAACATGTGGTTGAGTCATATTAGGGTTAAATAGCATTGATAAAGCACTCCCACTGAATTCTCCTTCAGTTTTACAACACTAGGGCCCTTAGTCAGAGCAGCCTCCATTTTTTTCCATGTAATATCATCTTACTGGATCCCGAGTTTCAACTCCCACTTCAGTTTATGTACCAAAGTAACTAGCGCTCTTTCCTTGAGATGTCTATACACAATCATATTCCTTTTGAAAGACTCTGGTATTGCTAGACCTTGTAGATAAGAGATGAATCAACTGGTGGCAGTAGCATACCTAGAGGGGGGCAGGGGGGGGAGGGAGGTCCGCCCCGGGTGCACGCCCCAAGGGGGTGCACAGGAGAGAGCTGAGTGTTCTCCCTAGGGCAGGGGTGCCCAATTCGATGGGTAGCTCGCCAAGGCAAAGTGAGTCGATCACCCAGGACTCACTTTTCCTTGGCGATCTATCGGGCTGATCAGTTTTCCTCTCCCCGACGTCAATTCTGCCGTCGGAGAGGAAGTTTGGGCCAGCCAATCGCTGCCTGGCTGGGCAAAACTTCCTCTCCAACGGAAGAATTGACGTCGGGGAGAGGAATGCTGGTCAGCCCGAAGCAGGGAGAGCATGGGGCGTCGGCGGTGTCGGCTTTGGGGCCTGTTATCCATTGGTGGCGGTTTGGGTCATGTTCCCCAATGGCAGCGGCAGTGGCAGTGGCTTGGGGAAGGGCAGGGAGAAAGAAAGGGGGCAGGCAGGGAGACAGAAGGAAAGAAGAGAAACAGAAAAAAAGAAAGGGGGCATGAAGAGAGAAAGAAAGAAAGGTCAGGGAGAGAGGAAGAAAAAGTTGAGGAGGGAATGAGGTGTGGAGGAGAGGAAGCATACAGGCTGAAAGAAAGATTGGATGCACAGTCAGAAGAAGAAAGTGCAACCAGAGACTCATGAAATCACCAGACAAGGTAGGAAAAATGATTGTATTTTAAATTTAGTGATCAAAATGTGTCTGAATTTATATCTGCTGTCTATATTTTACAATATGGTCCCCTTTTACTAAACCGCAATAGTGGTGTTTAGCGCAGGGAGCCTATGAGCGTCCAGAGCAGCGCTGGGCATTCAGCGCAGCTCCCTGCGCTAAAAACTGCTATTGTGGTTTTGTAAAAAGGGAGGGGTTAGGGTATTTGTCTATTTTTGTATGGTTGTTACTGAGGTGACAGTGCATAGAATCATCTGCTTGGACCTCTTTGAAAAAACCCTGGAATAGGAATGATAATTAACAATTCTATGCGTACAGTGTGCGTTGTGGTTTTTTTTTAAATTTTATTGTTAGTAGATCATTTTGACTTGGCTACAAAGGTAAGGGGGAGGGAGGGAGGGGAGCTGCTGAAAGACATCTAGTAATCCTTGCAGGCTTGACTGTGCAGGGAATTATTTTTGTAAAATCATGTTTTGTTATGTGACTGGCATTATTTAGACTTTAATTTCTATGAATGAATAGAATGAAATTGCTTATTTTTATGTGCGTGCGCTGAAGGAAAGTGGAGAGAGAGTGGGCTGAGGACGCTGAAGGGAAATGGGGAAGAGAGAGTGGGGAGAAGACGCTGATTTATAAATTGACAATTGTACAGAATATTGTTTCTTTTTATACTTTAATATAAACAATTCAAAGCTTGTGTGGATGGAATCAGGTGGTTTGTGGGGATGGGGATCGAGCTTACAGGGATTAGTCCAATAAAATGGCATTTTTTAATTTCTCATTATTTGTTTTATTTTTATTTGTTAATTTGTAAAGTGATGATTGTTATGTATCAGTTTTTTCAAATTTACATCTACTGTCTTTATATTTTGCACTGTATTAGAGGACATGTGTTACTGTTTTTGTGGTATTGCATTGTATCCAGGGTCTGGCTTCTTGGCGGTTCAGTTTAACTTTTGTCTACATATTTCTATTTTTAGTTTGTGATTATTCCATATTGGGCGAGGGTGTATCTCTGTTCTGTGTGGATGAAAAGAACATAGTTTTCAGTTGGCATTGACTACAGGATCAATTGACTGTGCGGGATCTGGCTTTTTTAGTTTTACAATGTATGTGTTGGTGTTCTAGTACTCACTGCAGTGTTTAAGATGCTGCCTTTTCTTGGGTACACTCTTGTTGTGCGATATGTGGATTGTTATTAAAAGTCATATTTTTCATATAGATGGGGGGGTGTCAAAAAATGATGGGCCCCGGGTGCCACATACCCTAGGTACGCCACTGACTGGTGGTAGACAAAGTAAACCATTTCCAGAAAGTTATATGTGCGAGGAAACTCTGAAAAGAAAAAAAAACCCTGGTTGTTAGCAGCTACTTGCCCTCAGCTTAGCCCATCTATGAAACGCATGAGAGCTCATTCCAGGTGAAAGCAGTAAGTTCAATAAAATAGATATATGCCATTGAAAACCAATCCAAGATCCATAAATTAAAAATATTAAAGAGAATACTGAATTTTTAAATTTATAGAGGGGTGATATTTAGTAAATGAAGTTAACTGAGACCTGAGCGATCAATTTTATGAACCAACTATTAAAAAACGGTTCTTCATAATGGTCCGTTTACATCATTCAACCCCCTTAAATAGTGAAAAATAATAAGTACTTGTTGAAAACAATTTTTATACATTTATACACTTTTTTAAAAAGCCTATTTTAAATGAAAACTCTTTTTCCTTGATGATTTGGCCTCGTGAGTATCATAGCAGAACTTTTTCAAGTGAAATATTAATTCTAAAGTTGAAAACAAGAGCACGTATCTTTTGGTTTGCTGGTGCCATATTTGTCCTACCGAGTACCGCATTTCAGAGATTTCTTCCCTGGGAACAATTAATATCCAATGGCACCAATTACAAAAACTGGGCCATTTATTCCAGTGTTTCTCAAGACGGTCCTGGTTTTCAGGATATCCACAATGAGTAGGCCTGAGATTGGTTTGCATACACTGCCTCCATTATATGCAAACTTCTTTCATGAATATTCATTGTGGATATCCTGAAAACCTGACTGGCAAGGGGGTACTCCAGGAATGACTTGAGAAACACTGATTTATTCAGCCCCAATAATGTCTTCTTAAATAGTGAAATGCAGACAAAACGCACACATTTTGTTTCTTTGTCAGTTTTGTTTGAACTTCCCTGCTACGTAGACATAAGTATAAACCCAACCTTACCATCCTCCTAATCTATACAATTTCAAGCATTTCCGAAGGTAAGAAATTTGTGAGAAAAATGCCCGGGCAGCCATGTTCTTTGCAAGGATATGTGATCATTTTGTAAACAGGAAAACACTCTTAATATCTGCAATATCATTTTGTATCATTGCCCATCTGAAATGTAGCAAAATGTGATTTTAAGTTGTTTCTGTCATTTTCATGAGTGAAACATTTTAAAATGAATAAAATCAAGATGAAACACCCAGGGGCCCTATTTACTAAAATGTATTGTGCTAATTGCAGGGATGTTACTGGCACTTAGAAGAAGGCGGTTAATTGTTCTGCATTATCCTCCATGCGATCAGTTAGTGTGAATTAACAACACCAATGTGAACGTCAAGAGCGATCTCCATTGACCACCACCTTCTGTCGCCTTCCACTCAACTAGTTCTTGACCCAGTCTGTCACTTTGGGCACTCAGTTTATTTATTAGACGTCTATGTGGAACACTGTCAAAGGCTTTGCTAAAATCTAAATACACCACATCTAGCATACTCCCTCTGTCCAATTCTCTGGTCACCCAGTCAAAGAAATTGATCAGGTTTGTCTGACAAGACCCGCCTCTAGTGAATCCATGTTGCCTCGGGTCCTGTAATCCACTGGATTCCAGAAATGTCACTATTTTCTGTTTTAAAAGTCTTTCCATTAATTTACTTACAGAGAAGTCAGACTTACCTGCCTGTAGTTCCCTACTTCTTCCTTATTTTTACTTTTGTGGAGAGGGACCACATCTGCCCTTTTCCAGTCCTCCGCTACCACTCCCAACTCTAGAGAAGCATTGATAAGGTCAGCCAGCAGTTCAGCAGCACCGATCTGTGTACACATCTTCAAAACATTTTTTTTCATATGGGATTTGGTTTTGGACCCCTGTGGAAGGCTAGCTTTAGCTGAAATGTGTACTGTGTTGGGTCCTGTGGTCTATTGCATCAAGTTTCCTGATTGAATTGTACCTCTCAAATATTGTGAAGAGATTGGACTCTGTTTTTTAATAGACTTGTAGTAAAGCATCGTCATCCAGTTCACCAGTCTCACTTGTTTTTTTGTTGGTTTGGATTTCCTGTGATCTTGTGGGGTTTCTGTTTTTGGGGGGCTCTGTTAAATATTTAATGTATTCCTTAATGCATTCTAACTGTTAACACACATTAAAATTCAAATTAACCCTTGATTCTAAATATGATGGCCACAATTTCACATGCAAAATGGGTGCATGTCCAATTTGTGCACACAATTTAATTGAGTACTAGATAGATATGTATCAATAAAAATTGATTGGAAGAACCACTTACCACTTTGGGTCTTTATCAACACACCCTTGGATGTTTCCCACAATACTTTTCCTACTTTTTGAACTTTCCCTTTGACTTTGTGGGGATTTGATTCCTTTTGTCCTCTTCTGATTTCTTACTCTAGAAGCAATATTCCATGCTCTGTAGTGAGATTGTGGCATGAATATGATTATTTTTCACCTCATTCCCTGAGCTCAAAAAACATGCTTTGTTTTTTCAGGTATCCTACATGAATGGATGGGAATACCTAATCCGTTTATGGAATCCTTGGGGGAGTGGCGAGTGGAATGGTCGTTGGAGTGATAAGTAAGGCTTATTATTAAATTCCATTCAAAGAAAGGATGCAAAGCTCTCTTCATCCCAATGGACTACTTTTGCACATGTAAAAGCCATGATACACTATGGGGCTCATAATCCAAACAAAAATACGTCTAAAAACCTGCCCAAGTCGGCACTTGGACGACCTAAAAGACAGGTCATCGAAGTACTGAAAATTGAAACGGGTTTTTAGACTTATCCAGAGACTTTTTAGGACTCGGAATCCCGCTGTGTACCCACAGCTGAAAGGATGTTTTTGAAGGCGTGGTGAGGGCGGGAGATGGGCGGGATGTCGGCCGACCTACATTTAGTCATACTGCAGGTATAATTGAAAGTTTTACGAGACTGCCTAGATGGAACTTATATGTTATGATTTAGACGATGTAAAACCAGGTCTAAGGGCTGGATTTTGTATAGGAAAACTGGTCTCAGAAGCCACCTATGCGGCTTTTGAGATTCGCACACAGGCATCCTATATAGAATCACCTAACACCACGATTCTCAAATCGGCATCTACGTTATAAGCGCTGGTTAGAGAATTGTGTTGCCGCTGAGCTGATCACGGCAAGGGAATCTCTACTGAATCTTCACTGAATGACAGGCCTTCCCCTTCCTGGTGCATCATGGGATGTGCCAGGGAGGGGCCTAAGGCCCTGATTGGCCCACGCACTTTTGGCCCCTGCCAACCAGAATCTTAGGCCTCTTTCCCAGGGAATTTTGGGATACGCTGGGAGTAGCCTAAGACTCCGATTGGCCAAATCCCTTAGGCCATTCCCTTATGGGAGGAGCCTTAAGCGCCTGGGCCATTCAGGGCCTTAGGCCCCTCCCCAGTGCAGTAAACATGCCCTCTCCAGAAAGTGTCATAAAGTTGACCTGTTGATCACCAGTCTGACTACATATGAGTTTAGCTAAAAGGTTTTTATGGTTTAAAGTACCGTATTTTCACGCATATAACGCGCGCGTTATACGCGATTTTACCTACCGCGCATACCCCTCGCGCGTTATATGCTTGAGCGCGGTATACCAAAGTTTTAAAACATAGTTCCCACCCCGCCCGACGCCCGATTCACCCCCCCCAGCAGGACCGCTCGCACCCCCACCCCGAACGACCGCTCGCACGCGCTCCCATCCGCACCCGCATCCACGATCGGAGCAAGAGGGAGCCCAAGCCCTCTTGCCCGGCCGACTCCCCGACGTCCGATACATCCCCCCCCCCGGCAGGACCACTCGCACCCCCACCCCGAACGACCGCTCGCACGCGCTCCCACCCACACCCGCATCCACGATCGGAGCAAGAGGGAGCCCAAGCCCTCTTGCCCGGCCGACTCCCCGACGTCCGATACATCCCCCCCCCCCGGCAGGACCACTCGCACCCCCACCCCGAACGACCGCCGACTTCCCGACAATATCGGGCCAGAAGGGAGCCCAAACCCTCCTGGCCACGGCGACCCCCTAACCCCACACCGCACTACATTACGGGCAGGAGGGATCCCAGGCCCTCCTGCCCTCGACGCAAACCCCCCTCCCCCCCAAGAACCTCCGACCGCCTCCCAGCCGACCCGCGATCCCCCTGGCGACCCCCACGACCCCCCCACCCCCCTTCCCCGTACCTTTAGTAGTTGGCCGGACAGACGGGAGCCAAACCCGCCTGTCCGGCAGGCAGCCAACGAAGGAATGAGGCCGGATTGGCCCATCCATCCTAAAGCTCCGCCTACTGGTGGGGCCTAAGGCGCGTGGGCCAATCAGAATAGGCCCTGGAGCCTTAGGTCCCACCTGGGGGCGCGGCCTGAGGCACATGGGCCCAACCCGACCATGTGCCTCAGGCCGCGCCCCCAGGTGGGACCTAAGGCTCCAGGGCCTATTCTGATTGGCCCACGCGCCTTAGGCCCCACCAGTAGGCGGAGCTTTAGGATGGATGGGCCAATCCGGCCTCATTCCTTCGTTGGCTGCCTGCCGGACAGGCGGGTTTGGCTCCCGTCTGTCCGGCCAACTACTAAAGGTACGGGGAAGGGGGGTGGGGGGGTCGTGGGGGTCGCCAGGGGGATCGCGGGTCGGCTGGGGGGCGGTCGGAGGTTCTTGGGGGGGAGGGGGGTTTGCGTCGAGGGCAGGAGGGCCTGGGATCCCTCCTGCCCGTAATGTAGTGCGGGGTGGGGTTAGGGGGTCGCCGTGGCCAGGAGGGTTTGGGCTCCCTTCTGGCCCAACTACCAAAGGTACGGGGAAGGGGGGTGGGGGGGGTCGTGGGGGTCGCCAGGGGGATCGCGGGTCGGCTGGGAGGCGGTCGGAGGTTCTTGGGGGGGAGGGGGGTTTGCGTCGAGGGCAGGAGGGCCTGGGATCCCTCCTGCCCGTAATGTAGTGCGGGGTGGGGTTAGGGGGTCGCCGTGGCCAGGAGGATTTGGGCTCCCTCCTGGCCCGATATTGTTGGGGAGTCGGCGGTCCTTCGGGGGGGGGGAGGGATGTATCGGACGTCGGGGGGGGGGCATCAGGCTTTCAGGATGGGGACAGACCTTCAAGGGGGGACAGTGCACGGAAGTCAGTGGGGGTGAACGGAGAGTCGGGACAGCGCACGGAAAGTCAGGGCGGGCGAAAGGAGCGTCGGGCAGCATGCGCGGTATACCCGTGAGCGCGGTATATCAAAGTTTTTGTGCAAATCATCGTGATTTCTGCGCGCTATATTCGTGTGCGCGTTTTATACGGGTGCGTGTTATTTGCGTGAAAATACGGTAGAGACACTGTGAATCTGTTCAAGCATTCCATAATGCCAGATTCCCAGGATTCCTACATAAGTGATATGATTTTTAACTGTCTGTTTTTAGGATTATATGATGTTTTTATTCCACTCTGATGCTTTAATACATTTAATAAATACATTCAAATCAAAATATAAGGTCTGGGACAGCCTTGAGGGGAACTGGGAGGGTGAAAATTATTGCTACAGTTGAGTGTTATAAAACGGTAGGAAAATTCCCAGGTGGTTGTGGCTGTAGGTCCATGGCACCAGGTTCCCAGGCCTGGTTCTCAATGAGCTGGAAGACCAAAGGACCACATGGTTAAAAATAATAAAGGAATGATTATGGGGTGTCTCATTTACACCCTCCCCTCCCTTTTCACAGATCCATAGCGCATTTTTTAGCGCCGTCTACAGCAATAAAAGTTCCAACGTTCATAGGAATTCTATGAACATTGGAGCTGTTACTACTGTGGCTGATGCTAAAAACCATGCTATGGTTTTGTAAAAGTGTGTGCGTGGGGGGAGGGGGGAGGGTTAATGCCATATATAATCCTGTGTTTTAAGAACATTCACTCTCAAATGATTTACCATGTCTACTCTATTGACAGGTCTAGAGAGTGGGAAAAAATAGACGTGACCTGGAGGAAGCGATTGAATATACCAATGGAAGATGGGGAGTTCTGGTACTTTCTTTAGTTTTATATTTTTACAATAAATTGTTATTCAAGAAAACTGAAACCATTCATATTTAAATATTTTTTTTAGTATCAATTCATCATCAGCAAGGTCATTGAATAGTTATAGATGAGCTTATATGATTTTAAATAATTTTAGAAATCTTTAGGTCTTTTTACCATAAATATTAGACTATCCATCTCTTTGACTTCATTTTAACCTGTCTTAAACATGACTGAATAAAAATAACAGTAGCTCTGATTTCTGCCAGTGCTGCTTTTACATTGTCTCTGACCCCTACCATTTCCTTCTTCAGTTCTTAAAACCAGGTTTACATAATTTTCCTGGTCATTTCATCTTCTTTGGGAGGTTGATTAAGAGTTCTTTCCTGCGCCATCTTTTTTTTTCTCTGAGGTGACACTCGAGTCAGACCTGTTTGTCTCCATCAGCAGCAGCATACGTATTTGTATCTTTCTAGCTTCTTTCTACTCACCATTCTTTCTGGTATATCAACCCACTTCGGTTGCTTAGATGTGAGTTGTGGGAAGCTCTTCTTAACACTAAACAGCAAAGCTATTAAGTTCTTAGTATGCCCAACTCTGCATTGCCACCTACTGTATATGCCTATATTGTAAAATATGTGCTGTGACACACTGTCTATAGGACATGCCTCTCACGGTGAGAGGCACGTCCTGTAGGAAGTCAGTCGGCATAGATGATTCCTCCTGGCCGGCTTCTCTCCTCTGCTCCCCGCACCTCCCAGATCCTTCCACCGGCCGGGGCACTGGATTTAGTGTGCTGCCGGCCGGAAAGTTTGTGAGACACTGCTATATAGAATAGACTCAAGATGCCTAATGCTAAGTGCCTTGTTATAGAACTGCTCCCATCATGCATAAGAATATACAGTTTATCTCTTAGAGGAATGTTATGGGGCTATCAGGCATCATTATCATATGAATGACTTTGTAAGTGTAAATCCCCTGCTTCCGTTTTATGATCCCTACTTTAGCAAAGGGGTTTACCCGTGGGGCTACTGAGGCCTGGCAACATTCAGGGCTCCTTTTA
This sequence comes from Geotrypetes seraphini, assembly GCF_902459505.1. Classification (NCBI taxonomy): domain Eukaryota; kingdom Metazoa; phylum Chordata; class Amphibia; order Gymnophiona; family Dermophiidae; genus Geotrypetes; species Geotrypetes seraphini. The sequence continues at coordinate 343,590,023 of NC_047086.1, read as the reverse complement.
CTAAGGTGCATTAGCGTTTTAGCGCACACCGAAGATTAGCGCGCGCTGACCCCCGCGCTACGTGGAAAATACTAACGCCAGCTCTATGGAGGCATTAGCGTGCAGCGTGCACGGCAATGTAGCACGCACTAAGTGCACGCTAAAACTGCTAGCGCAGCTTAGTAAAAGGAGATCTCAGTGCAGCTACAGTGGTCTTTGATGGGGGAGGGAGGGATATATCTCCACCTATACATGATGGAATATCCATTCCAATAAAGTTTACTGAAGCAAAATGTATTCATTTATTTTTTAAAAATTCATATCTTCTACATCCTCAGTTCTGAGCGGGTTTCATAAAAACATGCATAATCAAATTATTATACTTCTCCCCTCCCCATTCGCGGTTTCGGCAATCGCGATTTCACATATTCGCGATTTTTTGGGGAGGGGGAAAAAAGAAAAAAAAACATAGTTTAGCCTTCCCCCCGGCATCCCGGCCTTACCTGGTGGTCTAGCGGGCTTTCGGGGAAGGAGCGATCTTCCTACGCTCCTGCCCCGTGTAGATCGCCAATAGGAAATGGCTGTGGGGAGTTCCCGTCGTAGTCTTGAGAGACTACGGGAACTCACGGCAGCCATTTCCTATTGGCGATCTACACGGGGCAGGAGCGTAGGAAAATCACTCCTGCCCCGAAAGCCCGCTAGCCCACCAGGTAAGGCCGGGATGCCGGGGGGAAGGCGGGAGGGAGGCGGGGGTGGGTCAGAGCCAGACCAGAAGATATTCGCAGTATTTCACCATTCGCGGTCTGGCTCTGCCCATATCCCCCGCGAATCCGGAGGGAGAAGTGTACAAACATATAAAACTCATATAAAATGTGATTCTACAGCTGTTCTCATAGAAAATTTTACAAACATATGGTAAGCCAAAAGTCTAACTATAACAAATAAACTGACTTACTTATATTCTCTCTTGAATAACGTTTTCACACCTCTCCTGAATTGCCTCATAGTAGATGACTGCTTGATTTCAATTGGTAATAAATTCCACAAAACCTCACCCTGTACTGACCCCATAGACTGTCGAATTCTTACTTGTCTCACCAAATTCAATGTCGGCATTTTGAGATTCATCTGATTCTCAGATCTCAATGCCCTCTTCGGTGGGTAACTAGAGAACAATGAGCTTAAAACTACAGGACAGTTGTCTTTCAAAACTTTAAAGATCAAACTCAAAGGGCTCCTTTTACAAAGCCACGCTAGCAGTTTTATCGCACATACCGGATTAGCGCGCGCTATAGCATACGCTAGCCAGAAATTTACCGCCTGCTCAAAAGGAGGCGCTAGCGGCTAGCGTGCGCTATTCTGCGTGTTAAGGCCCTAGCGCAGCTCTGTAAAAGGAGCCCAAAGTCTTAAACTCAACACGCCAGGCACAGGTAGCCAATATAAACTACACACAATTGGTGAAATTTGTTCATATTTGGAGGCTCGCTCTATAATTTGGGCCGCCGTTGCAATAACGAATAATACTTGTTCTAAAATGACATGCACAAGCAATCAAAAATTACAAGACTGGTCTTCGGGACATTTGGAGCATTGAGATCAAGCATCAAATTACTGCATCTCAATGGCCACGTATTTGGGCTTGGAGGATGAGATATAGAGTGTCTGCATCTATGAGATAACTTGTTTTTTTCTTTAACACAGAGCATTTTGGACCCCGGTTCGTTTACAGAAGTTAGATAGCTCTAAATCTAATAGATGCTGGCACTGTCATCTTGAAGCTGGGACATTAGATCATTTGTTATTCTATTGTCCGTTAATACTTGCTCTTTGGAAATCAATATGGGCGTCAAATAAATAACTTGTTAGATAATCCGGTGGCATTATCCTATGATACCGTATTGTTTGGCATGTCAATGAGGGCAAAAAGCCAAATATCCTCTAATAATAACAAGCTTCTACTTATTATGACAGGGGTTGTCATACAACAGATTACAAATAATTGGAAAAATTGGGAGAGACTGAATTATAGCTTTTGATGGAACTCTTTGTGTCATGTTTTCAAAATGGGAAGGATAATTGCCGTGCAGCAAGGAAATTTTAAGAAATTTTAGGTTATTTGGGAGCTATTAACAAGATACTGTAAAGATTGAAATTATTGCATAGAATAAATATTAATTCTCTTTTGTTCATACACGTCTAGGGGGGGTGGGAATATTTTATGATTTCTTCTGCTTATTGGATATAAGGGGGGGGGATATTTGATGAAAGCTATAATTTGATGATATAATAAGTAATGTTAAAGTTTAAAATGATTGTATTTGTGTTATACTTATTGTGAGTTAAAAAAAATGAATAAAGATTTATTAAAAAAAAAAAAATACAATGTTTTAGAGCAGTGGTCTCAAACATGCGGCCCGGGGGTCACATGCGGCCCGCCAGGTCCTATTTTGAGGCCCTCAGTATGTTTATCATAATCCCAAAAGTAAAATAAAACCGTTTCTTGATCATATGTCTCTTTAGCTATAAATTACAATATTATTATTAAGACTTAACCAAAAGGAAAGATTTATAAACTATAAAGAGTTTTACCTCAAGCAAAATTGTCATTTCTTTAATAAGATATGAACTATTTTTTTCTGAGGCCCTCCAAGTACCGATAAATCCAAAATGTGGCCCTGCAAAGGGTTTGAGTTTGAGACCACTGTTTTAGAGCTTCTTTGGCCTCACTAGCCTTCCAGACTCAATTAATATCATGAATGGGGACTTGCTGTTACTGCTACAAACCGCCCCTGCAAACTGTGCAGATCCAGAGGATGCTTCTCTCTTCCCTTCTCTTGTCTTTATTTTCCTTAGAGTGGGCTTTGCAGAGCACCTGTGGTAGTTATTCTTTTATTTCTCCACAGGTTCCACCATTTACAACTTCTGGGTCCAAGTTGCCAAGTTTTATTTTGGTTTCATATACTGCATTTCAAGGGAAATATCAATGTGGGTCCAGTACACAAGCAAAACATTTTTCTGTATATTTTCAGATTTTTCGCATTTATCGTGATTTGTGGGTCATTTTGGATCATTTCTCACATTTGTTTTAATTTTAAAACATGTTATTAATAGGGCACTGGAACTTTGTAATGTGCACAAAGTAATTCTACGCACGTTATTTTTTAGGTATCTTGCATTAAAGTAATTGAAGATGTAAAGCCATGCTAACAAGTACATAACCCTACTGGCCTGGAAAGCAAAAACTCTCTCCTAAGAGTAGTAAGACATAAAGGGGTCCTTTTATTAAGGCGCGCTAACCTATTTAGCGTGCACTAAAAATTAGCGCAAGCTAAATGCTAAGGCATTCATTATATTCTATGGGTACCTTAGCATTTAGCGTTTGCTAATCTTTAGCGTGCACTAAATTGGTTAGCGCTTGCTAAATCCCTATGCATGCCTTAATAAAAGGACCCCAAAGTGTCCTTGTGCACGGACAATTTGTATTATATGGACCTTTTACGAACTTTATGTTTTAGTATTTATATCTGAATTTTTATATTAATAAACTTTCATTGCTAAACTTCTCCAGGGACATCCAGAGACTTTGTTCCATCTTTTTTTTTTTTTTTTGATCTACCAGCACTTTTGGTCCTACTTTTTTCTGACCTGGTTTCTTTTCCCAGTCACATACAACCTCTTTATTCCATCTAAAACTATTTTACCTCAATCCTTCACTCCACCCCACCCCCCATTCACAGATGCTATGCATAAATTGTGGAAAAGTCTCCCTCCCAATGGGTGGGATTACGCTAATGTATTGTATTAGAGACTCTATACATTACTATATAATAACCCTTTCAAATCTCTTTTTTTAACAGGATGTCTCTTAAAGACTTTGAGCAACACTTTGACCATATATATATTTGTAACCTGACACCCATATTCTTAGAATTCAATGATCCTCCGCAGCCATGGAGGAGGACCATGTATGTTGGTCCATGGATAAAAGGAAGCATGGAAAGCCGTGGCTTAATTTATGGTAATGCAATTAATTATTATTATTATTTCCAAAATATGATAAACCACCAATTGTATCCACTATTGAAGTGGATACAAGTAGCGCGCAAGAGCACTTCAAACTCTGTGTACCGTGATCCGTGCTTCCATGCTGCGTAGCTGATTTCCTTCCCCGATCTCCGACACCAGCTGACTTTCTGCCTTCTGACTAAGCTACCGCTGCTGGGATGCCTCTTCTTCTCACCCCCGGACCAGCAGCGGTGGTTTCATCAAGCAGCCGCAGGGCATTTGCTAGGCTGGCTCACTTCGATAATGCGAGGCGGGCCTGCCTAGCAAAAGCCCCGAGGCTGCCCGGCCTAGCAGATGCTGGACAGAGAGCAGGGAAGGGAAAAGGGGTACTACTGGACAGGGGGAGGTAAATGTAAGGGAGAAGGACTACTGCTGGACAGGGGGGGCAGGGAAGGGGTGCTGCTGGATAAGGGGGAGGTAAAAGGAAGGGAGAAGTGCTACTGCTGGACAGGGGAGCAGAGAAGGGGTACTGCTGTACAGGGGGGTGGTAAAAGGAAGGGAGAAGGGCTACTGCTGGACAGGGGGAGCAGGGAAGGGGTGCTGCTGGAAAGAGGGGAGAGACAGAAAGAAAGAAAGAAAGACAGACAGACAGCGGGCAGGGAGAGAGGCAGAAATAAAGAAAGACAGACAGGCAGGGGGAAGGGAGAGAGATAGACAGGAGGAGAAAGACAGAAAGACAGACAGACAGATAGGGGGCAGGGAGAGAGAAAGAAAGAAAGACAGACAGACAGGGGGCCAGGGAGAGAGAGAGAGAGAGAGAGAGACAGAGACAGAAAGAAAGGAAGAAAGAAAGAAAGAAAGAAAGAATGAAAAAAAATGCCTAAGTCTATACATCTATTCTAGCACCCGTTAATGTAACGAGCTAAAAAAACTAGTAGTAAATATAGAAGGTAGAGATGGGAAAAAAGGAGCAAAAATGAAAGAGGAAGTGTAGGAAGAATAGAAAAATGATTGAGATGGGAGGTTCTATAGGTTAGTTACCAGGTGAACATGTTTCCGTCTGACTGTGGGAGTTAGCCAGGCTGCCTCCCACACCCTGAAAATAGGGCCCTAAGTCTTGTGTGACCTAGATATTAACTGGGATTTTTGTCTCTTTGGCCATAGAAACTATATTTAAGAATCCCCCTTGCCTTGTGACAGTGAGGGAATCTGATCGATTTAGTACAAGCTGCAATGTACTGGCATCTCTCATTCAAAAGCCTTGTGGGCGACAGATTATGTTGAAACGTGATACAATACCCGCTTATATTATGATACAGAAGGTAAGAATACCAGCTTCACTGCAGATTCAACAGTGTAAATGTATACTACTATATTACATTTGATTCTGGTATTAATTATAGGGTGTCACAGTAATTAGAGCCTGGACCATATTACCCCCCTTTTGAAAGAAAAACACTGGCTCCCAATTTCTTGTAAGATAGTATTTTAAATTCTAATTATTCCAGTTCCAAAATGTTATTGATATTTTATATGGTAAGATACAATAAAGCAGGAGAAACATATTAAACAAATTGCTCATAACACTATTAACACAAAGCTTAGGATATTAAAAGATGAAATCCTTGAAACTCTCTCCCTCCCCCCCACCCCTCATCCCATTTGCAGAGGGTGAAAAACCAACATCCATCCATATATACATGCATACATCTCCATTCTTTCACTATAATTCAACTATTATCTGCAAACTCTTGTATGGGCGCCCATAATAATCTAAATTTGGCCCCTTTACCTCTCTTCTCCATTATGACCGCCTCATATTTCCCAACTAAACACACTGAATTCCACCAAAACTGGAAAGATAACAAGGATGCATTTTTCCAGGTTTTCAAAATGATTGCTACAGCAGTAAGTATAGCTACCAGTCTTTTATGAATATAAGTGATCCATCACTGTAGCATATGTCAAGGGAACATTTATATGGAACATTATTACATAATAATTGCCACTGCTAGGTCAGACCAGTAGTCTATCGTGTCCAGCAGTCCGCTCCTGCGGCGACCCCCAGGTCAAAGACCAGAGCCCTAACTAAGATCAACCCTACCTGCATACGTTCCGGTTTAGCAGGAACTTGTCCAGCCTTGTCTTGAATCCCTGGAGGGTGTTTTCCCCTATAACAACCTCCGGAAGAGCATTCCAGTTTTCCACCACTCCCTGGGTGAAGAAGAACTTATTTACGTTTGTACTGAATTGATGTGGCCCTGCTGTTAGGGGCCACACAATGAGAGACCTCACACTCAATATACTGTTCTTAAACAATAACAGCTTACAAGAATAAATCTTTCAGCATATGGAGTAACAGAGTGTTCGATCACAGGCCTGAGATCCAATCTGTTCTAAATATGGCCTCTAAAAAGCTGTCTTTTATAAATTTCTAGGTGGCCAACACCACGTTGGTCTATACCACATGATTAGTTTTTATTGGTTATTTCTTTCACATCATTACACTTGTTAATTTGCTAATTGATTTATAATATTTGTGTTATGTTATACGTGCGTCCTGTTTACCAGAAGATCTATCTTTTCCCGCATGTGCTGTTTTAATCATCTCTGTCAGCAATTTCAAGCCAACGGCCAGTAAAAGCCTGTTTGTCACATGATATTCTTGCAAAATAACGTACTTTTATATTCTATTCTTGATCAGGATGCTGATCAGGATGGGTCTTAATCCTTTTTATGATATCATAGCAGATGTGGTGCTTGCTTGCCATGTAAAGGGGTGAGTTTCACTTGCTTTGTTTATCATGAGTTTCGCTTATCTCAGCAGGTTATTTCCCAAATACTGTATAACAGCTGACCATTATAGTCAGAATGTTTTGTGAATCATTTTTAGGCCTTTAATACAATGGTTACTTATAGTAGAGGTTGGATCAGGGTTGTTTTTCCATTTTCTTCACCTTTAGTTCTACCTAAAGGGCTTATTTCGCTTCACCTGTATCAGTACAAGGACTTACTGTTCTTTCCCCTCCTCTCAGAATCTATCCCCTTTTAACTTTAGAGAGTGTCCTCTCGTTCTTCCTACCTTGGAGAGGGTGAACAACCTGTCTTTATCTACTAAGTCTATTCCCTTCAGTATCTTGAATGTTTCTATCATGTCCCCTCTCAATCTACTCTTTTTGAGGGAGAAGAGACCCAGTTTCTCTAATCTCTCGCTGTACGGCAACTCCTGCAGCCCCTTAACCATTTTAGTCGCTCTTCTCTGGACCCTTTCAAGTAGTACTGTCTTTCTTCATGTACAGCGACCAGTGCTGGATGCAGTATTCCAAATGAGGGCATACCATTGCCCGGTACAGAGGCATGATAACCTTCTCTGATCTGTTTGTGATCCCCTTCTTAATCATTCCTAGCATTCTGTTCGCCCTCATCGCCGCCATTGCGCATTGAGCGGATGGCTTCATCGACTTATCAACCAGTACTCCCAAGTCTCTTTCCTGGGGGTCTCTCCAAGTACCGCCCCGGACATCCTGTATTCATGTATATGATTTTTGTTACCAACATGCATCACCTTACACTTATCCACGTCTAACCTCATTTGAAATGTCACGACCCATTTCTCGAGTGTGTTTAAACAAAACCCAACAAAATTCCAGAATAATATATAAATCAGAAAATATCCTTTACATAAAATACAAACTACCACAATCTCAAATATGATATGTGTGAAAACCTGGTAGGGATCTCCTTTTCTCATTCATTGCATGCTGGTGTCAAGAGAGTTCGGGCCCATTTTACAAAGCCACGATAGCCATTCTGTCGCAGTAAATGCACTAAAGCTATTCAATTGCTGCGGGCTTCAATGCATGTACCGCAGCAGAATTGCTATGATAGTTTTGCAAAAGGGGCCCTTTTTATGCTGTTTAAGTGATAATCATAAAAATACTTATATGAACAATACCTTGTGCGTATCTATTATCATTCGAGTATATTGTTCACAAAAATCTTCACTATCTCTCCATAAATGCAAAAGATCTGTGTAGGTTTCTCAGTCGCTTAATTCTTGACTTCATGACTTGGATTCAGTCAGATTTCACCTGTCTCTAGGTTTCTGCAACAGGGAGTATATAAACTCAGTTGTCTTTACATGCCCACAATTATTCCTGCCAAACAATATTAATCAATCTGTTATCTCAACCTATATGTCAAAACTATGCAAAATTGAAAACACTAAAGAAAAAAATATATACAAAAAAAAAAAAAATGAATGACAGTTTATGAGCCAGGCCTAACTCTCCTAATATAGTTCTAATCTAATCTAATCTAATCTAAACCTTAAGTTTATATACCGCATCATCTCCATGAATATGGAGCTCGACACGGTTTACAAGAACTTAAAATATTAGGTAGAGAAGAAGAAGGATTACAAGAACTTATGTGAAGAAGGGAGGAGAAAAAGGGGGGGAGGATAGAGTTACAATTTGATGAAAAGCCAGGTTTTCAGTTGTTTGCGGAATAATTGAAGGGAGTCCAGGTTCCGCAACGTTCAATATAACAAACCAAAAACACCAACATCAACCTTTTATGTTATTTGATTATTGGGGGGGGGGGGGTTTACTTTTAATCTCCCTAAATATATTTGATTTTTAAAGGATAAAGCCATAGATGAAATATGGTTTCAAATTTTGCAATTAATAGGAAGAAAGGGCTGCATTTTGCATTTCTTCATTTCTGTGATGAAGGAACTGTTACTCTCATTGCTAGTCAAAAGCAGATTAACTTGGCCCAGTAAAGGAAAACTTTCCTTCTGTAGTTTGAGGAACAAAATTAAATGGTGGCAGGAATTCGGTCCTTGGCTGAATTACACAATTCTGAGTGCATGAGAATTTACGGTTCAACTAACATTCATGTTAACAGACACTTAACTGGAGATCTTTTGTGAGTTTGGTTTAGGAATTGGTACCGTACATATTCCCTATCCTTCCTTGGATGTTGTATCACAGTCATCTTTTCTGTAGTGGGGATATTGCTGTGTTAGGACAAATGTCTGTTTGTACAGATGAGACATTATGCTACATTGATGCTTTACTTGTTGAAGACAATTTTAACTCGTGTCGGTTTCTGTTCTTTTTTCCCCAGGTTGACCCCAAGGTACGTTCCTTTAATTCTCTGCAAGCTCCAGTGGAACATTTAGTTGTTGCAGATATCGTGACTATTAGTGATGTGCATTTATTTGAAATTACATGTGGAAATTCAGTTTGTCATCTGTACCTCAGAATGACAGGAAAAAATATGCTTTTTCTGTTTCGGAGAGCGTGCACACTGCATATTTGCTCCCGAAATGAAAAAAATTAAAATAAAGATCCTGCACTAGACACAAAAAACATAAGAGACATTTCTTGCTTAATAGAGCTTACAATCTATTTATTTATTCAATTTTCTACACTGTTCTCCCAGGGGAGCTCAGAACAGTCTATATGAATTTATTCAGGTACACAAGCATTTTTTCCTGTTTGTCCTGGTGGGCTCACAATCTATTTAATGTACCTGGGGCAATGTGGGGTTTAAGTGACTTGCCCAGGGTTACAAGGAGCAGTGTGGATTTAAACCCATAACCTCAGGGTGCTGAGGCTGTAGTTTTAACCGCTGCACCACACTCTCCCTGCAATCTGCTACTGCTTAATTTTATGTAGTACTACTGCTATAGCATGCTAATAATACTGTGTGTGCCTTTTGTTACCTGTGCCACTCTGTGTTGGAATAATCGAGATCATTTCTATATTAAGAGTTTGCATGCAAGTATGAGTGTGTGAATTGTGACAGCATGAAAGTGAATCAGGGTGTAAACTGAATGAATAGAAAAAAAAGCTTACAACATGGGACTAGATGCACTAAAGTCAGCGATCGTGGCTAAACGAGTTTTTACTGCTGTAGCGATGATCGTATTTGCCGATCGATCGCCCATTTTCCGATCCAGCCATGCAAATTAGCTATTTAATATTAAAACCCAATGCAAACTACCCGAGTGACTAACATTGCTTGGTGATGCACATAAAAAAAAAGATATGAGTTTTAGCGATCAAAGAAAGTGACAGGTCAAGACCAGTCACTTACCTGTCTTATCCATAACTTTTTTTTAAATGGACACAGATGTGTTGCATGCGCACAATATCTGTCTCATTAAAAAAAAAGAAAAAAGCCACCCTGCCGCCGATAACGGCCCACCCCGACATCCCCCCCCTGATAACCCAGAACTGGCACCGGGGACCAACACCCCACCCTGTACCAGCAAAAATCTGCAGGAAGGATGCCTACTCCCTCCTGCCATGCTGACCCCCCCCCACCCCCGCGCTAGAAAAAAATTGGCAAACTTCCCCTCATGGCAGCAAAAATGGCAGGAGGGATGCCCCCCTGCACCTGAACCCTCCCCCTTCCCACTCCCCAAATAAGGCAGAAGGGATGCCCACTCCCTCCTGCCAGTGAACTCACCCTGCAGGAGCAGGAGGGATCAGTCACCGGTGATGGTTCGTCGGGGAGATATCAGGGAGGGCTATCATCAGAGGGGAGGGGGGATTTTTTTTTTTTAATGAGACAGATATTGTGCACAACTTCTGTGTCTATTAAAAAATAAAGAAAAAAAAAAGTTTCCTGCCCTGAACAGCTGAGTGGCTCTGTGCATGTGTGAGAGTCGCTCTCACAGTAATCATTCAGATGGGAGAGATGGGGATTACGACAAACCTCTGCACAAATCATTTGCACGCAGAATTTTTGGTGCATCAATAACACTTTTAGAATCGGCCATAAATCGGAGCGGAGCAGATCTATGCGGTCTTACCGATCCTGTTTAGTGCATCTAGCTCTCAGTAAGACAGACGAGTGTTGTTCGGGATAATGTAGGAAGTGGGGCTGATCAAAGCAGTGCTTACAGAAACACTTTCAGAAGTTTCTCTGAGGGTTAATAGATATCAACTCATGTAAACACAGAATCTGAATATTGCCCTTCCTACCATAGGGGGGGGGGGGTAAGATGTGGTGCTGCGGTTGTTCTAACATGTTTAAATTTCCGTACATCCTGTCTTTTCTGGAGAAAGTTTACTTCTGCAAATTGTGCGGGTACCTATCATCACAAAATTTGCAAAAGAAAATGCTGCAGGAAATTTTCCTTTGAAAATGAGCTTGCAATACTGACAATCTTTGTTTTTACTGCATTGTTTCCTACACAATATCATTGCTTTGTTCTCTGTTCTTATGCAGATTCTGGAGGATGGGTTACCAAACTCATTCTTATATCAAAGTAGAACTGAGGATTTGAGCAGTGATTTAATTGCCTTACATGATGTCAGCTTTAGAGGTACCCTGAACCCTGGAACGTACCTCCTCATTCCCTACTTTATGAGGACAGACCGGGAGTTAGACTTTATTCTCCGAGTCTATCAGAGAAGCACAGACTATGCTGAGTAAGTAATAAAGGATGTGTGGTTACAATCAAAGCAGTTTACATATTCAAGATGGGCACTGAAGATGGGTAATGAAGTGTGAAGTGCCTTGCCCAGGGTCACAAGGCGCAGCAGTGGGAATTGAACTCGCAACTTCAGGGTGAGGAGGCAGTTGCTCTAACCACTAGGCCACTTCTCCACATCTTATAAGCAACTGATTCAGTATTCGGCATAACAGTTCAGGTGAATTTTTTTCCTGTTCTTCAATGACTACTAGACTATATCGCCAAATCTCTGACTCCTTCAGACAGAGCAGGGGTAGGGAACTCCGGTCCTCGAGAGCCGTATTCCAGTCGGGTTTTCAGGATTTCCCCCAATGAATATGCAGGAGATCTATTTGCATGCACTGCTTTCAATGCATATTCATTGGGGAAATCCGGAACACCCGACTGGAATACGGCTCTTGAGGATCGGAGTTCCCTACCCCTGAGACAGAAAGACTGTGGTGTGCCTGCACTGCCAAGATTCATCATTTCAACCAAATGCTTACACACACAAACAAATGTGTTTTAAGCAGTTTCCTAAATTGTAATACATTTTTACACAATCGCATTCCAGAAATTTCATTCTACAGACAGGTCCAAGGTAATATATAGAAATAAAACAAAACAACCCCCCCCCCAATGAAATAAGATAATACCTTTTTTTATTGGACTAACTCAGTGCATTTTATGATGAGCTTTCGAAGGTAACCCTTCTTCATCAGCTCAGAAATAATAAAAATACAAAAGGTATTACCTTATTTCCTTTGTTTTATCTAATATAATAAAACGGTAAGTCGCGCATGCGCACTTCCTATGCGTGCGTCCGTTTTCCATGAGCTGTAGCACACATAGGAAGTGCGCATGCGCGGCTTACAGACCGGCCTCACGTGAGGCAAGACAAGTGCCATGCGCGCCCTTCCCTGCTCTCCACCGCTGCCGGCCGCTAGCACCCCCTGCCCTCTCTGTCGCCTCCCGGCTCCAGTGGCGTAGGCAGCACTATAAACACGCTGCTTCGCGCCCTTTTCTGCTGATTTCCTCTGCCGCGTCTTTGATGACATCATCGGAGACAGACGCGGCAGAGGAAATCGCCAGTAGAAGGCCGTGAAGCAGCGTGTTTAAAGTGCTGCCTATGCGGCTGGAGTCCCAAGGTTTGTCGGCGGTGGGAGGGTCAGGAGCAGGCCGGATTGACAATGCCAGTAAAAGAAGGGGGAGGGGCCGAACGGAGCAGGCAAGATAAGGTAAGAAAAGGGAAAGGGGGAGTGGGGGAAAATGCTGCTACTGCTTCTACACAGGAAAGGGGGGGGATAGGAGGGAAATGCTATTGCTGCTGCATAGGGAAGTGGGATGGAAATGCTGCTGCACAGGGAAATGGGGAAAAATGACACACAGACAGCGGGAGGGAGGGAGACAGAAAGAAAGAAAGACACAGGGGCAGGGAGAGGGACAGAAAGACAGACAGAGAAAGGGGGCCAGAGAGAGAGTCAGCGGGAGAGGGAAAGGGGGCTGCTTTGGGGGGAGGGGTGTGCTTGGGGCAAACAGCTTTGCTCTGGGGGGGAAGACAGAAGGGGCCATGGAGAGACAGGGAGAGGGATATGGGGCTGCTTTGGGGGGGAGGGGTGTGCTGGGGGGAGACAGAAGGGGCCATGGAGAGATAGGGAAAGGGGACAGACAGCTTTGCTCTGGGGGGGAAGACAGAAGAGGGCCATGGAGATACATTTGGGTGGGAGGTGAGTGCTGGGGGCAGACAGCTTTGCTCGGGGGGAGGGGGAGACAGAAGGATACAGACTGCGGCCAAGGAGAGAGAGATAAAGAAACACAGACAGACAGACACATCTATTCTAGCACCCGTTAATGTAACGGGCTTAAAGACTAGTTTTTATATATTATCTATAAATAATGGAGTTCCTTTTCACTCCTATATCTCTACTCCTCTCCCTTTTCCTTTTTTCACAATTTCTATTCCTTCTTATTCATGAGGTACCCACTGTAGACAATAAACTGCTTTGACGGCTTTCTGAACGATATATCAAATTTTCAATAAAACTTGAAACTTTACCATCCACCAACTTTGTATCACTACACAACTTTAGGAGAATATTCCTTGGATATTTAGCAAAACTGAACCATGAATCAAGAAAGAATTTTGGTTTTCCTGGTTTGGAAAGGGATTATCTCACTGTGTTCATGGATAAAGGCTCTTCATTGGCCAGATGGTCAATAACTGGATTTCATCTGATATGATGTGTAGTGTACCCAGTTCTCTATGCATAGAGTTGAGTATTTTTGCCCCACGCTCTCTCCAAGGTCATGATACTCAAGCAGGTTTCACATGACTGAGTTTCCAGTGACTGGGCTATGACTCCTTTATGATAACCTAATACATTTCTAGATCAGTAACAGTACAGCGAAGGAAACAATAATATAATTTTATTTTTCCTTTGCAGTGAAGTAAATAACAGCAGGGCAGAAGACATGCCAACGGTATGTAATATATGAAACATAGAACATGATAGCAAAATAAGACCATGGGGCTCATTTTCAAAAAAAGTTAGACATCCAAAAGACAGCATAAACTGGCACTTACTACACTTCCCCCTCCGTATTCGTGGGGGTTAGGGGCAGAGCCGACCCGCAAATAATATTCTGACCGTTTCTGCCCTTATCACCAGCTTCCCCCGGCTATTTTTAGCCCTGTAAGCCCCCCCTTAAGCCTTACCTGGTGGTCTAGCAGGTTTTCAGGCAGGAGCGATCTTCCCACGCTCTTGCCCCGTGCAGATCGCTCACAGGAAATGGCTCCCTTGAGCTCCTGTAGTCTCTCAAGCCATTTCCTGTGAGCGATCTGCACAGAACAGGAGCGTGGGAAGATCGCTTCTGCCTGAAAACCCGCTAGAACACCAGGTAAGGCTTAAGGGGGGGGGGGGAGGCTTACAGGGCTAAAAAAAGCCCCAAAAATTTATTTTTTGGTCAAAAATTGTGAAGAACCAAATCCGTAGATATGGAATTCGCGAATACGGAGGGGGAAGTGTAGTCATAATGTCCAAGTGGCCATTTTCAAAACTGACTTTCTAGATGCCTTTCTGGTCATTTTGTCTCCAATGTGTCTAAATCTTAAGGGAGCGTGTTAGAGGTGTGTTTTCAGTGAGCTTAGGACTTGGATGTTCTGCAGGGATAATCAAACTGTTAGCAAAACTCCCAGGGCATCATTTAGACGTTACTCCCCCATTGGTTACCAATCCCCTCCTACCACTCAACAATGTGAAAAAACCTCAGTACATTCCAGCATGAATTACAGCTTCAGATGACCACACAGACAGCTGAGCAGAGCAGAGGGGTATTCTAAGGGGTACTGCAGTGAATGTCACATAAAAAGTCCCAGGTACACGTCACTATAATCTGCTTATATTGTATGGTGAGCCCCTCCCCAAAACCTATTGTACCTACATAAAGATGACACTTGTCGGCATAAAGGCTACTTTACAGGTGGCTAAAGTAACCCCCTGTTTTACTAAAGTGCTCTATGGGGTTCATAATAAAAAAAAAAATAAACATCTAAAAAGTGTCCTAAATGGCTACTTGGACGATCAAAACACCTGATCGTGCAAGTACCCATAACCAAAGCTGGTTTTTAGACGTATCTATAAACAGCTTAGGCCTTTTTTTTTAGCTAGCTAGCGCAATTTAATAGAATAGGGGGTTAATTTCTCTTTGAACTGATAAACTTATACAGGAGGTATAATGGCAGATAAGGAGTAGACACTCCGCCTAGTTCAGTACCATAGATACTGCAAGATTACAAGCTTTATATTCATACAGTGGCATACCTGACTTGTTTGCCACCCAGGGTGGAGCAACCCCTCCTCTGGCCGGAGAACCCCGCTCCAAGTAGTGGAGGGGGTACGTGGAGTAGTCATGGAGCCGTGGTCTGCATATGTGCAGTGGTTGACTCTGCCAGACTCCTGCCCTGGAACAGGAAATCGACATCAGAGGAGGTGGATCCCTTGGCTGCAGAGATTTAATAGTAGACATTCAGGGGCAAATTCTATATACGGTGTCCTGATTGTAGGCAGTGGTAGGCGCCTTACTGCTGTCTAACCAGCCAATCAAGATGCACGTTTTTTGTTTAAGAAACACCCTGAGGCAAGCGAACTACACTGTAAGCATTTTCGCGAGCCTAGGGAGATGTGTAGAGCCGCTTAAGCTCGCCCTAGGCTAGGCATGAATGTGATTTCACTCGGAAGTGGCCTTAGGTGAGCTTAGGCGGCCCTAGGCATCTCCCTAGGATTGTGATAGGCGCATGAAATGTAGATGAGCAAAATAATTGATTGTTACGAGCTCATTATGCGATTAAATTATGCATGCAAATTTGGCACATGCCCAAATTTGCACATGCAATTTTGAGCACCATATGTAGAACTAGGGGGATAGTGGCAACACACATGCGGTGCTATCCATAGACTATCCTCCATGGTAAACGTGCACAGCCATGTGCATGTGGACCAGCTCACACTATATATACAATGTCCACTATTAGGACCTGCTATGTGCACATATAAGATGGAAGCCAATTTCTCAGGGACGAAAAGTGACCTTCTGGAATAGTGCTAAACAACGAGGCATGTCTCTTTTGGGAGGGTAGGTGGTGGGTCCCACAAGCATTGGCAAGAAGAGTATGGAAGGAGATCTGGAAATCCCTGGCAAGGCAAAGACTACATGGCCCATAACCCCCCCCCCCCACACACACACACATACACACACACACATACACACACACACCGTAACTAGGTGAGGCCATGGCAAGCCAGACAGCTACCAAGCTGTCCACTACACTTGGAATATACGCCATGATTCCAATTATTAACACATGAAGGCCTGGCTTCTCTAAACGGCGCCGTTATTGGCGACCACCTTAAAAGCAGCCACTGATTGCATGTCAATCGTGCCTCTGGCAAAGGTAGGGCACCTACCAGCACCTAAGATAAGGTGCCATTGTTTATAGAATATGAGCCAAAATGTTAGCTTCTACTTTACAGTGCCTTAAGTGAATCTCTCCATAAAAGTGGCTATTAAATCTTTCACGAGCATATACATTATCTACAATGCTGTTAATGTAAGGTAAATGTTTTGTCGCTGTGTTAACTGTATGAGAAGATGCTAGGCACACCACCAACAGTTAACACAGAAGTTTTTCAATTGCCATATGTTAATCTTGTTCATTGACATGTGAAAACTGGTAAACTTTAATGCAGATTAGTAAAAGCGGAACCTAAGATATATCTGGACCATTATTCAAAACAAATTATATTCACCAGTAGTCCATGAATTTATAACTTGCCAATCTATGGATTTTCATCCAAAGCCATGATTGAATGGCCTGATACTATCTGTGTAAAAAAGGGACAGAGGGAGAATAAAGTGAGAGTGTTAAAAAAATAATCCAGATAGCAGCCGTTTTCAGCTGCTTTCCGGATAAGTTATGTTTAGTTTAAGTCTGTTGAATAATGCCAATGTGGTGACCATCTAGTACAGCGGTCTCAAACTCGTGGGCTGCATGCGGCCCCCCTGGGTGCTATTTTGCGGCCCGCGGTCTTGTACCCGATCTCGCACTCTGGGCAGGAAGAGAGGCACTGGCGTCAGCTGACTTGCTACTTCCTGCATCCGTCGCATATGCCGGGACTCATGCCTTTGCGTATCTGCCGGATACACAAAGGCAGGAGTCCCGGCATAGAAACATAGAAAAAAGCAGCAGAAAAGGGCTATAGCCCACCAAGTCTGCCCATTCCAAGTATCCCCTCCCCTGAATTTACTCCCTTAAAGATCCCACGTGAGTATCCCATTTTCTCTTAAAATCCGTCACGCTGCTGGCCTTTATCACCTGGAGTGGGAGTCTGTTCCAATGATCCACTACTCTTTCGGTGAAGAAGTACTTCCTGGAGTCGCCATGAAACTTCCCTCCCCTGATCTTCAGCGGATGCCCTCTGGTGGTCGAGGGTCCCATGAGCCAGAAGATATCATCTTCTGACTCGATGCGTCCCGTGATGTACTTATATGTTTCAATCATATCTACCCGTTCTCTTCTTTCCTCAAGCTGCAATTTTTTAAATCTTTCTTCATACGTGAGATCCTTGAGCCCCAAGACCATCCTGGTGGCCGTTCGCTAAACCGACTCGATCCTCAGCACGTCCTTTCGGTAGTGTGGTCTCCAAAACTGAACACAGTACTCCAAGTGAGGCCTCACCATGGCTCTGTACAACGGCATCATAACTTCAGGTCTCCTGCTGACGAAACCTCTGCGGATACACCCCATCATTTGTCTTGCCCTGGAGGAAGCCTTCTCCACTTGATTGGCGCGATGGCAGCAGGCAGTGGCAAGTCAGCTGATGCTGGCGTGATCTCGCACAATGGGCAGGAAGAGAGGCTCCGGCGTCGGCGCCAGCTGACTTGCAACTGCCTCCTGCCTTCATATATGCCGGGATTCCTGCCTTTAACAGTTAAATGAAAGATTTACCTCATGCAGAATTGTCATTTCTTTAATAAGACATTAACTATTTTTCTCTGTGGCCCTCCAAGTACCTACAAATCCAAAATGTGGCCCTGCAAAGGGTTTGAGTTTGAGACCACTGATCTAGTACATACTGTATATAGTTGAATACTGTATATACTGGTATATATATTTTTTTATTTCTTTTTTTTTTTTAATTCTTTATTCATTTTCACTTTCAATTAACAAGTATAAAATATGATATCTTATACTATACAAAATCACTTGTACATTCTTAACCATAAATCTTAAATACTTTAAATTACCCCCCCCCATCCCATCCTCCCAGCCCTCCCTATATCAATAATATTCATTCATATATGTATTATATCCCTTCTTATTATAATTTTTTTTTATTTCTTATATACCGACTGACAGCTATTGCAGCAGTGTATCTTCAGGGACATTAGATATTTGTATTTATTTAGGAGTTGATATTCAAAGTGATTTAAATGGCCAGGAGAGGACTGTCTGGGGATATTCATCAGCACTTAACCAGATACTCCCACTGAATTTCCCAACTGCTCATGCCTAAACCTACTAATTTGTAGGTGTTTTGGGGATGGAGTTAGGGTGGAGCAGAAACCTAGCTGGTTAGCAGAGATTTTCAGTGTGCTAACAGCAGTGGCGTGTGATGAGGGTTTTCAGGGGACTTTTTTGTTCACTTTTCGCTTGATGCAGTATGATTTGTTCAGTAGGCAGCCTGTTCAACCAGTCAAACTGCATCAAACAAAACAAAAAAAATCAGGACTCGGGTGAGGATTCTCTGAACCCCCATGAAGGCCCTGACAGTACAGATCTGAATTTGATTGGCTGAGCAGTATCTACCTGTTGCCTGCTTAGGCAATAAAATTGAGAGCAGTGCCTGCAGGTCCTTTAAGAGGTAGGGTGAATCCCCTGAAGGCCCTGAATGCACACCACTGGCTAACAGGCTGAAAAACTGCATGGTTAGGATAGAAAAAAGGCTATTCTAATTTTATGTCTGGTTACCTTCTGAGTCCTCTCTCACAACCTCCCCTTCCGGAGACTATCTTAACTCCCCCTTCCTCCCATCCACCTCCTGAAAGCCATTCAACACCTGCCTTCCAATGCCACTCCCCCCCCCCCCCACCTCCTAGAAGCAGAGTAAGGTCTTTCCTGATATAGGATGAAGCAGCTGTAACAGGCAGAAGCAACAGTTAATAGGGTGCTTCTGCAGAAATAAGAACCATGAGATGACCCATCTCAGCTTGGTGACATCTGAAGAAGGCAATGAAATTATGACTGGTCAGTTTGAATAGTTAGCCACCTTTTTATGGCTTTGGCATTACAAAGCAGTGGACACTGGAGGATTAAATGACTTGCCCAGGGTCACAAGGAGCAGCACTTGAATTTGATCTCACAACCTCTGCGTGCGGAGGCAGCAGTTCTACCAGCGAGCCACACCTTAGTTAGCTAAAAGACGGCATACAAAGCCAAATAACTCTCTCGGAAGTTTCAATGTCTGTTATTGACTGCTTACCTTGCTTTTTAGGTCTGGCCATAGTTTGGTTGATACTAGTAACATTCTAAGAATAAATGCATAAATACATAAGCATTACCATATTGTGACAGACTTGATGGTCCATCAAGCCTGGTATCCTTTTTCTAACAATGGCCAATCCAGGTCACAAATACCTGGCAAGATCCCAAAACAACAAAATAGATTTCATGCTGCTTATCCCAAAAATAAGCAGTGGATTTCCCCAAGTCCTCTTTAATAATGTTTTTTTTTTCTTTTTCTTTTAGAACTTGTCCAAATATTTGTTTTTACTACATTCTCTAAAAACAAATTCCAGAGCTTACTTCCACATTGGGTGAAAAAATATTCTCTCCAATTTGTTCTAAATGTACTTCTTAGTAAATTCATTGCATGCCCCCTTGTACTTTCAAAAGCATAAACAAGTGATTCATGTCTATCCCTTCCATTCTATTCACGAATTTATAAACCTCGTATCATATTTCTCCTCAGCCATCTTTTATATATAAATGTGACAGCTGTACTGGTTAAGTGTACTCATAAAAATTTGATTAACTATAATTTTCTAAAAATGATATTCATTTGCAAATCTCCTTACCTCAAACTGTCTTAGTTCATTCTAATGTGTAGGAGGCAATTCTATAAAGAGATGCCTACATTTAGGTCTCTAGAGGACACCTATGTGGAACCTACTCTATCAAGCAGTGTCCCGCAAACTTTCTAAAGCAGTGGCACACTAGATTCAGGGCCACGGCTGAAGGGCATCCGGAAGTGCGTGGATGTCAATGTGATGACATCGCGCGCATGTGTGATGTCATCACGTCAACACCTATGCACGCGTGGAGGTCCTCCAGGCGGGGCCCTGAGTCTGCATCTGCTACACTGGTGGGAGGTGCTGGAGGTGTGGAGGGGAAAGACACCGGCTGACTACCTACAGGGTGTACCTCGCGCCGTGAGAGGCCTGTCCTGTAAGAAGTCAGCTGGTGCTGGTTCCTCTCCTCCTTTCCAGCATCTCACGGCACACCCAAAATCTCACCACGGCACACTAGTGTGCCACAGAACACAGTTTGCGATACACTGCTGTAAAGGAAACTAGGCATCTACTTTCCTTAATATAATACTAGTGTAACTAGGTATATACTCATGTTCCTCCAGACTCCACCCATGTGTATGCCCACCTTTAAACTACATACCACTGCAATTAAGAACCAGGTTATAGAAATGTGAGTAGCCAGAATATTGGCATTTACTGTACATGCATATATGCATACATGCACTCCGTGGAGTAGTGAGGGAGGTTGGCTTCCGGCATCATCGCGCCATGTGCCCTGCCTCTTTCTTTCCCGTTTGCTTGAGCACCCGCCCCCTATGAACCTCTTGAAACGTTCACTGGCATGAGCAGCATTTTCCATCTGCTGCGCATTTTCCATCTGCTGCGCGCCCTTCAGGCGTCGCGTCCTGGTCCCGCAACCAGGAAGTGGCTTTAGAAGGGAGCAGAAGTCGGCATGATCAGCAAGTGGAAGATGTTGCTCATGCCGGTGAACATTTAAAGAGGTACGGGGAGGGGAGGGGAGGGGGGCAAAGAAGAGGAGAGGTGCCCCTTCCCCTGCAAAGACACACCCAGGGTAGTCCGCCCTCGCCCCATGTTACTACACCACTGCATCCACTCATATTTGCTGGTATTCTTGTTATATATGCACATTTCCTGGTGCCTAAGTATTGGAACCCCTTTGATGTCAAAGAGTTTTGATGCATAGTCAATTGCTTTAATTTTATTGATCTGTACTTTGATTTTAGTTTGACTCCAGAATAACCCATGATGACACATATGAAAATATCTTTGCACGGTATTGTAACAAGGTAAGTCAAGCACACATACACATGAAGGATGTATGCTGAAAAATTAAAATGCTGTTTGGAAGGTTGCTAGAATATATTTATTACTGGAGTCCGGTTAACTTTTATTGCAGTACCAGCTAATGACATTCAGTTCATGTCCTGGAACATGGATGTCTACATATGAACATAGCTGTTATCTCATGGCTCTCTCCACACATTCCTTTAGGTGTATGGCTCCGGTGTCTCTCTCTGTACTTGTACTTCTACATGTACTTCTGGCTTGCTTTGTGCTGATACTCTCCTCCTTCTAAATAGGCATGGGTCTGCTTGCTGTATTATATTATATTAATAATATTTTGTGACTCCTTGCATTGATGAAGCTTGTATGTATCTTGCCTTGTTAACATTTATTATACTTTTATATGCTAAACTCAATTTAAAAAATTTGAAAAAATTTGAACTTAAAAAAAAAATTACTAAATTAAATCTTTTGGCGGGAATCCCTGTGTCTATTGTATCGATATGAACGAATGAAGTCGGAACTAAATGGTCATTATAAAAAATTAAATGAGATTTGGGGCCCATTAGCAAATTTTGTAACAACCAATCACCTAATGTAAGCCTTCAATTTGTAACGGAGTTTTTCACACATCTGGGGTGGGTGGGAGGGTGGTGGGGGAAGGTATTTCTATTATTATTTGTTAGTTATAAGTGCTGTTTCATTGTACCAATTGTTTGCATATTCTATTGCACTTTGTGTATGTTTTTAAAATGAATAAAGAATTTTTTAAAAAGTATAGACCAGCATCAGTGCAGTTGGTATTTGAACTCCCCTCTTAAATACCTTGAAAAACTGAATGGGCGAACAAGAAAATTTCTCCGTGCATACGAGGTAGTTTGTCAGAAGCAGACAGTGCGTTTCTAGAGCTGGAGGAGGAATGGGCTTCATATAGATTATATACACTATATAGGGTTACCGTCATAGACATAGGGCCAGATTTTAGAAACAACACCTAAATCGGCAGGCTCCTTGGAAAAAGGCACTGGGCGTGTGTCAATTGCGCTTAGGCGCCGTTTACAGAATCACACTTGATGGCGACTAATACAAAACATAAGTGCCAGTAATGTAGGCCAGGGTTTTCGTGGCCTACATTGCAGGCACCTAAGCTCTTTTCAGAGTTACACCTAATGGAACCTATCTCTGTCTCCACCCCCAAAAACGCACGTTTAGGCGTTAGGTGCCATGCAATACGTGCCTACCTTTTATAGAATCGGATAGGCACCTATCAGCCAATTATTTTTTTTCCCCAATTATGAGCAGGGGCAGGCAGGAGTTCAGGGCAGAGAGCAGGGCGGCAGTCGGAAAGGACCTGAATGACTGGTCCTCAGCAGTCGCTTATTTTTGGATCGGTCAGCCTAGTCGTTGTCCCTCTTTTTTTGTGTGTGAATCGATGCCTGCCTGCATTTGAAGGCCGTTACCCCTCATTTGCATGCGCGGATCGGAGGATGATCGGGCAGAGGTTAGTGAATCGGGTCGGAGGGAGATCGGGTCGCAAAGGGGTCGCTAAGTGGTCAGAAGTTGATCGGTGGGGTTAATGAATCTATCCCATAGTGGTAAAAGAAAAACATAGAGATGTCGGTCCCAAGCAATTATTCTGTGAATCATGTGGGGAGGGAGAAGATCCTGAAGTACCAGGCAATGCAGTCTGAAATTAAGAAAATGTAGCAGAAAGATAAAGAAATATTTCTCAAATATTAATCAAAAAAATTTCTAAACCCACCTGGATAAGTTGCCTATACATGTTACATCTTATGAACTCCAGAGGGAAGCTCTCTTTGGCACAATGCAATTTTTATGGCAAGTGTTAGCACTAAATTTCAGAGACTGAGATCATACTCCACATACCTTGGCTTAGGAGTGAGGCTCATTTTGTCATAAGAACATAAGAATTGCCGCTGTTGGGTCAGACCAGTGGTTCATCGTGCTCAACAGTCTGCTCACGCTGCGGCCCTTGGTCAAAGACCAGCGCCCTAACTGAGACTAGCCCTACCTGCGTACGTTCTGGTTCAGCAGGAACTTGTCTAACTTTGTCTTGAATCCCTGGAGGATGTTTTCCCCTACGACAGACTCCGGAATAGCATTCCAGTTTTCTACCACTTCTGAGTGAAGAAGAACTTCCTTATGTTCGTACAGAATCTATCCCCTTTCAATTTTAGAGAGTGCCCTCTTGTTCTTCCTACCTTGGAAAAGGTGAACAAGCTGTCCTTATCTACTAAGTCTATTCCCTTCAGTACCTTGAATGTTTCGATCATGTCCCCTCTCCTCTGTTTGAGGGAGAAGAGACCCAGTTTCTCTAATCTTTCACTGTATGGCAACTCCTACAGCCCTTTAACCATTTTAGTCGCTCTTCTCTGGACCCTTTCGAGTAGTACTGTGTCCTTCTTCATGTACGGCAACCAGTGCTGGACGCAGTACTCCAGGTGAGGGTGCACCATGGCCCGGTACAGCGGCATGATAACCTTCTCTGATCTGTTTGTGATCCCCTGTTTGGAGAAATTGCCCCTGTAATATAATGGATACCCATATAAATGAAAAAAAGAAAGGGGAGAGAGTGTGTTGCAGTGGTTAACACTATGGCCTCAGCACCCTGAGGTTGTGGGTTCAAACCCATACTACTCCCTGTGACCCTGGGCAAGTCACCCATTGCTCCAGGTACATTAGATAGGCTGTGAGCCTATCAGGAAAAACAGGGGAAAATGCTTGAGTACCTGAATAAATTAACATAAGCCATTATGAGCTCCCTGGGGAAAACAATGTAGAAAACTTAATAAATAAAATAGCACATTAAATCATATGAGCTGTCACATCAACTCCCATCAAGGTCATTGTCTCATAAGGAGTTCAGGTCTCACACTAACAATGTGATGGGACCAGTTGGATTCCATGGCAGTGTCACATCTCTCTTAGTGGTGTTTTTCTTTCTGATGGACAGTGTGGCACATTTTAAACATAGTTAACACACTAAATTAAATTACCCTAGTGGGAACTTCACAAAATTATATAAAACACAAAGTTATATATATAAGACAAAGTTTTGATATAGTAGTCTCTTTAGAGTTGAAAGAGTGCAAATACGCTTAAAAAGGAAAGTGTGGCATAATAATATTAAGATTTATAAAAAAGTTATTAAAAAAAGAAAAAACGTTTGAATATGAAGGGATAAAAGATAGTTTTAGAAATTATTGAAATTGAATAAGTAAGAAATAAATAGGAATTTGGCCAATGATTGGAGGAAAAGGAGCAAAAACAAACTACGCTGAACATCTCAGTCAGTGACTACGACTACGCGTAGGCTCCATTACTGAGGCCGGTTCCTATATATATATAGAATAGTATTTGTACTTTGAGATAAGTGGGAAGTGTGTGTTTTATATAACATTTTAAACATAACATTTATTGAGAAATAATACACCTGCCAAGTGGTAAGCCATTTATAAATATATGACGCTATAACCCAGGGCTGCCCAAGTCCGGTACTCGAGATCTACTGGCAGGCCAGGTTTTCAGGATATCCACCATGAATATGCATGAGAAAGAAATGCTTGCACTGCTTTCTTGGTATGCAAATCTCTCTCATGCATATTCATGGTGGATATCCTGAAAACCTGGCCTGCCAGTAGATCTCGAGGATCGGACTTGGGCAGCCCTGCTATAACCTGACTGGAGATGACAGAGCCTACTGTGATGCACTCACGATAAAATAGCTCTTTTAATAACTACCCTCAGAAACACATTACAGTTGCCCTTGTTTCAGCTTTCTTAAAATCACTGTTTCAGGGGCTATGCCTTTTTTCTTTACCGTTGCTTAAGTTGTGCTGGAAGTATGGGATTTCCAGATCAGTGATTAATTCTTACTCCTGTCCTCATGAGCACCTTGGCCAGGCTGGTTTAGGGGTTAAAAGGGCTATGGCCTCAGAATCGGAGCCTACGCATCGCAATAGCAATCACAGGCTAGGACTAGTCTGCGTAGTATACTCGCTCCTGCTCCAATCATCGGCCAACACTAATGCAAAAATTTTTTTAAAGAATTTTCTAAAACATATAAATCTACCACCCCATATGTTTATATGAAATACGTGCAAGCCATAATGTAAAGAAACAAAGACCAAAAAAGCAACTTAGCTTTATAGCTGATTTGTCTTTACAGGAAGTAACAGTCACTAGTGTTCGTATGCCGACGCGGCCAGCGTTTCGCGGAGTTTTATTGCTTTAAGTCATCCGCTGCGTCAGGGCCACTAGGACATTCAAAAAGTCAAGGCTTCAATTACTGCACTTGGTCGCAAAGTTTCAAAGCCGATTCTGAGGCCATAGCCCTTTCAATCTTCAGGGCTATTAACACTAAAGTGCACTGCTAGCTAGTTGCAGTATTTAGGATTGTTTTTCATTATATATTTATATACTGCTGGGTAATTAGTTTTTGGTTTAGGGGTTAGCCATAAATACTATGCACAGTCCTAGCTCCAGTTTTGTTCAATGTGATTCCCTAAATGATATTGATATTGTATAGCAGGGGTGTCAAAGTCCCTCCTCGAGGGCCGCAATCCAGTTGGGTTTTCAGAATTTCCCCAAAGAATACGCATGAGATCTATTTGCATGCACTGCTTTCATTGTATGCTAATAGATCTCATGCATATTCAATGGGGAAATCCCTGTTGTATAGGGTTCAGTAGGGAAGCTTTGTCTTATTTTCAACAGACTCAGAATCTACAACAAGTGACCACTCCTGATGGAGTAGAAAAGCTGAAGAGTGATTTTTCAATGGCATCTGAGCTTTTACCGCCGTGAGAACGCTAGTATGGCTTTATAAAGGAGGAGGTATGATAGGTTATGAAAGTACTACATAAACCCTTCTGCTTTGTTTTACATTAGACTTCTGAAATAGAGGCTTCGCAATTACAAAAACTCCTTAATGAAGTGGTTCTTAAAGGTAAGTCTTTCTCTACAGTAAGTGCTTATCCTCAATATTTACCCCTCCCCCCTTTTTCAAAACCACAAAAGTGTTTTTTAGCGCAGGCCGGTGTGTTGACGGTTCTGCGCTGCTTCCGACGCTCATAAGAGAATTGGGAGCAGCGCAGAGCATGCAGCATACTGGACTGCGCTAAAAACTGCTTTCACAGTTTTGTAAAAGGGGGGGGGGAGGACGGATGCATTGAGTTAGTCCAATGAAAAAGGTATTACCTTATTTCATTTGGGGTGGGGGGTTATTTTATTTTTATATATTACCTTGAAAATTTTTAGAAAAGGGATTATCTTTATAATGAACATTCATTTATTTATTTATACTTTTCTATATATACTTCCCCCTCCGAATCCACGGTTTCCGCATCCGCGGATTCAGTTATTTGCGATTTTTTAAACCCCCAAAAAAACCATTTTAATTTTTCAGGCTATTTTAAGCCCTGTAAGCCCCCCCTTAAGCCTTACTGGTGGTCTAGTGGGTTTTCGGGGCAGGTGTAATCTTCCCACGCGCTTGCCCCGTGAAGATCACTCATAGGAAATGGCTGCCTTGAGCTCCCGTCGTAGTCTCGAGAGACTACGGGAGCTCAAGGCAGCCATTTCCTGTGAGCGATCTGCATGGGGCAGGACGTGGGAAGATCACTCCTGCCCCGAAAACCCGCTAGACCACCAGGTAAGGCTTAAGGGGGGGCTTACAGGGCTTAAAATAGCCAGGGAGAAGCGGGGGTTAAGGACAGAACTAGCCCGAATATTATTCACGGTTTTTTAATATTCGTGGGCCGGCTCTGCCCCTAACCCCTGTGGATACAGAGGGAGAAGTGTACATAAAACAATATATATATATATATCTGAAGTAGAGCTATGCCACAATATGCCCCCCAAACCCATTTCACTGAGTTCTGTGATGGAGCTTAAAATGTAAAAATGAGGAGACAACAATTAAAAGCATCACCTTTAAACTGCTTCCCGGACCCCCTGAAGTCTGACTAACTCCCCAGGCAAATATTCTGTAGGGTACAAGAGGGATCCCACCTCACTCCTGCCCTGTGATGACCACCTTGAAAATTAATGCTTATGCCTGCTAGGAGTGTTACTTTCCAAGATGGTTGCCACAGGATAGAAACAAGGGGGATTGTTCCTGGCCTCTATGGAATGGTGGGTCAAGAAACAGGAAGAGAAAACAGAGAGAGATCATAGAAGCAGCCACTTATTTTTTCAGAGTATAGGATCTGAGGGAAGGGCTTGGGCTTTTGATGGCAGGCTCCTAATTTTTAAGATTTTGAGCTCCAGACTGGGACTGTGTGGGTATGAGGAAGCACTAGGCCAGCAAGTCTCACATAATCTCCATGAAATGGCCACTGACACTTACTAGAGGGAGGAAGATAGCCCACCAAAGAATTAAGGTTTTCCAAGTGAGAGAGGGGGAATCTCAGACACTAGTACCAATGGTCTTATTGGGCAACTGCCACTATCAAGCAAGGAGATCTTTTTCTTTTTTTATAAACATTTTTGTATATTAATTGTCTGATCCAGTAGCCCCACATGGATCAGTGGATCAGACAATTCATACACAAAAATGAGGATTGTGCATTGTATAGTATTGAGGTTCAAGAAGAGAATGAAAGACACAGTACTACTCGAAAGGGTCCAGAGAAGAGCAACTAAAATGTTTAAGGGGCTGGAGGAGTTGCCGTACAATGAGAGATTAGAGAAACTGGGCCTCTTCTCCCTTGAAAAGAGGAAACTGAGAGGGGACATGATCGAAACATTCAAGATAATGAAGGGCATAGACTTAGATAAAGACAGCATATTCACCCTCTCCAAGGTAGAGAGAACAAGAGGGCACTCTCTAAAGTTAAAAGGGGATGGATTCCGTACAAACGTAAGGAAGTTCTTCACCCAGAGAGTGGTAGAAAACTGGAACGCTCTTCCAGAGGCTGTTATAGGGTAAAACACCCTCCAGGGATTCAAGACAAAGTTAGACAAGTTCCTGCTGAACCAGAGCGTACGCAGCTAAAACTAGTCTCAGTTAGAGCACTAGTCTTTGACCTAAGGGCCGCCGTGTGAGCGGACTGCTGGGCACGCTGGACCACTGGTCTGACCCAGCAGCAGCAATTCCTTCCCCTGCAACTCTTTAAATCTTTGCCAGCGCGAGCAGCTTCTTTGGTCTGCTGATTACGCTGGTATGGGCTTTCCTTCTGATGTCACTTCTTGGCCCCGTGACCCGGAAGTGATTTCAGTGGGAGCCAGGCCTGCACGAGCAGCAGGCTAGAGTAGTTGCTCACGCTGGCAAAGATTTTAAAGAGGTTTGGGGGCAAGGAAGGGTGGGCATGAGCGTGGCATGTGGGACAGGAGAGGTGCCAGCGCCACCACCGAGATGGCACCCGTGGCGGTCTGTATCTCCTGCCCCCCCCCCCCTCCTTTACTACACCACTGTCCATACCAATAGTCAGTTAGAATTGATTCATTAATGCTGAATGGCAGATATCTACCAGTTAGGACTCACCATGCTTCTTTATTTGTGACCCATAACAGATCCAGACAGTGAAGGATGAGTGCATTGGGCCATAGTTTGCTTATTGCAAAAAAAGTATTTTATAGAAGACAATTATTTTTGTTACGATGCTATATTACATTACATTACATTAGGGATTTCTATTACGCCATTACCTTGCAGTTCAAGGTATATGATTTGGGTGGACTTTTTTTTTTTTTTTTTTAACTGATTTCTCTAATGCATTGGTTCTCAGCTGAGTTCTCAGATATACCTATCCAGTCAGGTTTGTAGGACATCCACAATGAATATTCATGAGATAGATCTGTATACAATAGAGGTAGTGTTTGCTAGTTCAATCTCATGTATGTTCATTGTAGATATCTTGAAAACCTGACTGGTGTGGTGTGTCCCATAGACTGGGTTGAGGACCCCTGCTCTAATGTAAAAAAAAAAAAGTGGCTTTTTTGTATCTCATATGGATAAGATGTAAAACATAACAAGAAGGGAAGGGGAATTGTATACCACCTTTTTGTGGCTTTGACATTCAAAGTGGTGGGTATTGGAGGATTAAGTGACTTGCCCAGGGTTACAAGGAGCAGAACTGGGATTTGATCTTACAACCTGTGGGTACAGAAGCAGCAGCTGTACCAGTGAGCCACACCTTCCTCTCAAGGGTGGGTTATCAAATTTATTAGGCATTGAACATCAATATCTAATAAAGTCTTTGCAATAATGAAAGTGCTTTCCGCAGGAAAAATAATATTTCGCCCACCTAGAATTGTGACTTTAGTTATTGCCCATTTAACAAGTCAAAATGCCATATTCTTCCTCAATGTGCATCCTTTTATCCGTGGTAGGGCTAGTCTCAGTTAGGGCACTGGTCTTTGACCAAAAGGGCCGCCGCGTGAGCGGACTGCTGGGCATGATGGAACCACTGATCTGACCCAGCAGCAACATCTCTTATGTTCTTATGAATGGCAGAAAAGGGCATGGGCTGAATCTACACAATCTATACAAACAGAATCTATACAAACAGAACTTACCTGAATTGTTTTCAACGGTCAACTTTTCATGTGGTCAAAGCAGGCAGTCTCTGCTGGCAATTTTCACAGGATAATAATCAGAACAAAAAGTCCACGTGAACTGTTTGCTTTGAATGAAACAGGTGAAGGATAAAGTACCTGTGGGGTTTGCACCACATTTTTTCTTATTTTGATTGTTACTTCTTTCATGATTTGTGCACACACAACTTCATTTAAATAGAAAAAAAATTAACATGTTTTATCTGTGCTTCTTGAATTTATAGATGAATCAATCAGTGTTAAAGGAGAAGGATTCAGCTTGGATGCATGCCGGGCAATCTTACTCTTGATGGATGTATCCTTTTAATATATATATTTAGACCTCCTTTATATTCAGATATACCGTAGGTTCTTCCGCCCCCCCCCCCCAACACACACACCTATAATCCAGAAACCTGATATACCAAACAGAAAGGACCAGTATGTTATTGAAAGTACAGCATAGGATGCGATGTGTACCCTGAAAAAAAACCACAGCACAATGGCTGAAATGTTGGTTCCATTTATTAAGATGTGGCAAGAGCCGCAAAACTGCAACAATCGTGACATCAGACACAGAATCCTATAGAAAACACAGATAATTACACTCTCCCAAGCACTATTGGAATGATTACAGGCAGGCCTCTGCAGATGTACCATATATACTCAAATATAAACTGAGATTTTGGGGCCAAAAATAGCCCAAAAATGGAGGTCTTGGTTTATATTCGGTGCACGGGTGAGGCAGGAGTGAGATAAAAATAATTAGAATCGGGCTGGGACAGGAGGTGGGAGGGATCCCCCCTGTCCCGGCCACTGCTGGACCACCAAGTCACAGGGCAGGTCCGGAGGCCTGTAAAGCATCAGGAGGGAGGGGGGGGAAGGGTACGGAACCTGGCAGGGAGGGAGAGATGCTGGGTGCAGATACTGGCAGGGGAGTGAGCGAATGAGGGGGCTGGATGCAGAGCCTGGCTGAACAGCGAGGGAGGGGGAACAGGATGCAGAGCCTGGCAGGACAAGTCAAGGCACTGCACTTGATTATTAAACCCTCCTGGTTTATATTCGAATCAACCTTTTTTCCTCCTTTTTTTGGGGAAAAAAGGTTACCTCGGTTTATATTCAAGTATATACGGTAAACACAAGGGAGCAGGGATGACCAAGGAGACGAAATTGAGATCCAAAACACAATAGACTTTATTGATATATTCTGTGTAACAGTCAAAGTGGCCTGATTCAGCCATGTTTCTGAGGAAATTTGTCTACATCAGAGATCCAAAATATTTATATAGATACAGCTTGAACAGCAAACAAAGCTAGAGATAGTCTGGATAAAAACTCAGTTTCTCAGACTGTCAGGAAGTGGTTGTCTTCTGTCAAGTAGTCTTCAACTGAATGCAGGCCTTGGAGTTACTTTCATTTCCAAAAGGATGGTTATGCATAAGACAAATGTTTAGGGATGGGGAAATAACTAAAATAAGGCCTCACTACAAAGGCCCTGTGAGCAAGAAAAAAAAATAAAAATTAAAAGACTCCTCTAGATAGCCAGTACAAAGAGAAAAGAACAGGGCTTATGTAGGCATTTCAACAAATTTGTTTGCAACCAAACTGCTGCATTCTGAATTATTTGAAGACATTGAAGATAAGTTACTGGATGATCTAGGTATAGATCATTGCAGTAATCTAATTGTGATATTGCCATGGTTTGAAAAGTATCGGTAGATAAGGCTTCAAACAATGCAGCTTTCACAAGTTTAAGAAATTAATTTTTAACTGTTGCTTTTAATCTGCAGTTACTGATCAAAACATCTACATTTCTTGCCACTGTTCCTGAGATTTATTGGCTACCTATAAGGTGTAGGATACAGTTTAAGATGGTAGTGTTGGATCATAGTGCGTTGTTTGCTTCAGAACTCCCCCTCCCCCTCCCCCTCCATTATTTAACATCTTTGGTGAGGTTATAAGTACCGAGTAGATGTTTGAGATCTTTGAATGATAATAGAGCAGTTATACCATGTGTATCTACAGCACATTTAGCTTCTATGTGGGATTGTGCTTTCTCTTATTTAGCCCCTGTACTATGGAATTGTTTTACTTGTAACTCTCAGAAAGGAAAAGTCATTAATGACTTTTATAAAACAACTTAAGGCATTTTCCCCCTCTTTTATGAACGTATAGCGTGAGTTTTAGTGCCGGCAATGGCGGTAACTGCTACAACACTGATAGGAATTCTATGAGCGTCGGAGCAGTTACCGCCACTGCCAGCGCTAAAACCCACGGTATGCATTCGTAAAAGAGGGGGTTTATTTTCAAAAGGCTTTCTTTTGAGAGCTTAAAGGGATTGGATGAAGAAATTAATGTTTATTTACATGTGTTTGTGAGTGGCTTTTAGTTCTTTGTCAAATGTAGGATCTTTCCTATCTCTAATGGTCTTCCTTCCAATTTTCAATTATTTAGCTTTTATTTGTAAACCACTTTGAACTCGTAAACAATTAGGAATAATAGTATCATCAATCATGAAAACAGTTAGTAAATTTTGAATGAGATATCTACTTAATACTATTCATTTTGTTCTGTTCTTGTTGTTGTTATGTGCCATTGGGTTGAAGTCAACTCATGGCAACTCTAGGATAGTTTCACTTTTAAAATATCTAATCTAATGTAATGTAATACAAGAGTTCTGAATCCTTCTAATACCATTTAGTTCAGGGTGATTTACATAAAAAAGAAGGGATTGAGCCATGGCTCAATCAAATCATGCCAAAGAAAGACCCTGTCAAAATAGTTAGATGCCATAAACATAGAAATCCTAACTGTAAATGGAGAACTGCTGTTTTTTTAAGACAAAGGGAAGGGCCATTCTACCCAACACTGAGACTACTACACAAATACCCATTTATTCTGCCACATCAGCAGGTTGATAAAGGACCCATTAAATTTGTACTTAGTGGAGATAACATCATGTGCCCAGGTTTGACATTTCCAGGAGCTAAACTCTACCCTTCTGCTGCTGATACAGTAGTTGCAATAATGGCAGAAAGAAAACAGCACGTTATGTGTTGGAGTTATGAAGATGTCAGCAGATGACATTGAGAAAGTCAACAAAGGGATTGGCATTAAAAATATCCATTATTTAAATGATGGTCTATGGCACATGAAAATGTATGAATGAAACAGTGCAGTGTTCAAGGAATGCACTTAGATTAAATATGGACTGCTTTACAAATCTTTAGTTTTATTATGTGGTTGTGTATGAAGATCATATGTTCTGTGGCTTTACTACATAAATTGGGTACATGGTTAAAAAAAAAAAAAAAAAAAGCCATAATAATTCTTTGGGAAAATAGAATTCCTTGGATAAAAAGATGTCCTTGCAATTCTTTAACTAAAAGTGCTAACTTTACAATCTATCGTATAAAAAATGTTTTCAACATTTTACAAAATAGCAAGAATGGGAAGGTAAAGCCATGAACCAGGTTTGTTCTACTGCGATAGGGAGATAAAACAAGCAGATTAGGAAGGCCTTGAAGTCATTTGCCTTCTGGCCTTGAAGTCATTTGCCTTCTAGACAAGATTGAAATTTCAAACATTGTTTAGCAACCTTCATGAATCATTTGAACTCAAATTTTCTTTTGCTCAGCTCATACAACATAATTGCCACTTAACAGAATGCATAGCTCAACGTCAATGGAAAGCTTAATCTGAAGGAGTTTAAAAGTCTGTGGAAGCACCTTGATACATATAAGGTACATGAGAACTTTCTATACATTGGACCAGTTTGCCAAGTTCATACCACTGTGCTGTTTGCATTCTGGGGTGCTCTATGATACAAATAAAATGTCATTTGTTGTAAAAAGAGTATAGCCCTTCTTATGGTAGGGCAATAGTCACTGAAGAGGGTGCACAAAAATAGTAGAAAAACAGAAAAGATAAAGGGGATCTGGTGGATGCCCCAAGGCCCCTACTGGCTGACAACAGGAGGAAGAACATCAAACACCGCTGAACCTACAAAACACATTTCAGTCTTCTTCATAAGCCTCAAACACTTATAATTTTAAAGTGTTTCAGGCTTGTGCAGATGAGGATAGAGTTTGCAGGAATAGTGCAGAGGCAGGAAAGGAACTCTTCGGGATGAGAAAATGAGTTCCTGTGGGGACGAGGAAAAATTTGTCCACTTGTCATTCTCTAACAAAACACTGTGACAAGGCAGTAGCTAGAGCAAGAAGAATGATAGGAGGTATAGAGAGAGGCATAACCAGCAGAAGAAAGTAGGTGTTGATGCCCCTGTACAAGTCATTGGTGGGGCCCCAGTTGGAGTATTTTGTTCAGTTTTGGAGGTCGTATCTGGCTAAGGATATAAAAGTGCTTGAAGAGGTCCAGAAGAAGGCAATAAAAATGGTATAGGGCTTGCACCAAAGACGAACGAGAAGAGACTGGGAGACCTGAATATGCATGCTCTAAAGCAATGTTTCTCAACTCGGTCCTGGAGTAACCCCTTGCCAGTCAGGTTTTCATGATATCCACAATGAATATGCATGAAAGACATTTGCATGTAATGGAGACAGTGTATGCAAATCAAGTTTATGCAAATTCAATGTGGATATCCTGAAAACCTGACTTGGCAAGGGGGTACTCCAGGACCAAGTTGAGAAGCACTGCTCTAGAGGAGAGGAAGGACAGGGGAGATATGATATAGATGGCTGAAGACTTGAAAGGTGTTAATATAGCAAAAAATATTTTCCAGATGTGGGAAAATGGTTAAACTAGAGGTCATGAATTGAGGTTGTGGGGTGGTAAACAGAGGAGTAATGTCAGGAAATGTCTTTTTCATGGAGAGGATGGTGGATGCCTGGAATGCTCTCCCGAGGGAGGTGGTCAAGATGGAAATAGTGATGAGGATAGCCAGCTGATTAACCGTTTCCCTTAACTGTATCCATGACATCCTGTTTGTCTGTCTTGCCTGTTTGGATTGTAAGCCTTTTCGAGCAGGGACTGTTTTCTTTCTCTTTGTGACTCTGTACAGCGCTGCGTGCGTCTGGTGATGCTATAGAAAGAATTAATAGTAGTAGGAGTAGGAGTAGGAGTACATAAGAACATAAGAACATAAGCAGTGCCTCCGCCGGGTCAGACCATAGGTCCATCCTGCCCAGCAGTCCGCTCCCGCGGCGGCCCAAACAGTTCACGACCTGTCTAAATCACCAGAAGGGGCCCCCATGCCTCCTTGGTTTCCTAATTGAGTCCTATCTTCCTATCAAAGTCCTAGCCCTCCGGTCTTGCACCTGCACGACCTGGTTGGGTTTCTACATTTATTTTCTGGTTAGCTTTCTCAGTATCCCACGATCCCTTTATCCCTCAGGAATCCATCCAGTCTCTGTTTGAATCCCTGCACCGTACTCTGCCTGATCACTTCCTCCGGTAGCGCATTCCAAGTGTCCACGACCCTCTGGGTGAAAAAAAAAAGTAGGAGTAGGAGTAGGAGTAGGAATTCAAAAAGATGTGGGATAAACACAGAGGATCTTTAATTAGAAAATGAATGGTATAATAACAAAACTTAAATGATTGCATGTCTGTTTGATGTATTAAATGGTGCTTAGATGGCGACTCTGGCTGTGAAGGACTAAGGACAGCACTGAACAGGCTTGCACAGTCTGTGTCCCGTATATGGCAATTTGATTTAGGATGTTCTGGAGAGGGCTTCAACAGTAGCTCCGGTAATTTGAAATGTGAGGAAAGTGTCAGGCAGATTTTTCTGGCCTGTGTCCTGCAAATGACACAATTGTTTGATAGGCTGGCGTGGTATTCGATGCCAATTCTAATAGTTGGAACCTAAGCACAGTGCTGGATGGGCTTCTACGGTCTATATCCCAGAATGGCTATTCTTAAGTTCATATGTAGTGCACATGCTTTAAGAAAATTGCATTCTCTGTACACTTAAAAGCAAAGGCACAGCCAGTAATTTGGAGCATGAGGACAGTGCAGGGCAGACATTTATGGTCTGTATCCCACAGACTTTTACTATATGTATCCTGCAAATGATGATCTAGTTTGGATAGGCTTGAGTGAGCTTCGACAGCAACTCCAGTAGCTGGAACCTAAGCAGTAGAATAGTAAGGAGGGGCGAGGGGGGGTGGTCTGCCCTGGAAGCCATGATGGTGGGTCGCCAACACCTCTCCTCCTCTCCACCCTCGCCTCTTCCCATTCCTCCCCTCCATGTGTGCGCCCCCCTTCCTTCCCCATACCTCTAATTGAAGAAGTTGTTCGTGGCGGTCAACAACATGCGCTTCACGACCCCATCGGCTCTCCCGCTGACATCACTGCCGGGTGCAGAGGGAGAGCTGATGGGGTCGCAAGGAGCAAGTTGTTGACCGCCGCAACAATTTCAACTAAAGGTACAGGGAAGGGAAGGGGGGACGCGCGACAGGCAGGATCAGAGAAGGAGCGGGGGAGGCATGTGTGGCAGGCGGGATCAGGGAAGTAGCAGGGAGTGGAGAGGTGGGCAGGAGAGTGGTGACTCTCACCCACGCTACGTCATTGAACCTAAGGACAGTACTAGGTGGACTTTATGGTCTATGCGCCAGAAATATCAAAGTTAAAAGACAATTTAATTTAATCCTGAATTTATAATGCATGTAACTGGATGGATTGTTCAGGTCTTTATCTGCTGTCATTAACATGCTTGAGTACCTGATTGTAAAAAAACCGCTTAGATAACCTTGATAGGCGGTATATAAAAATCCTAATAAACTTGAAACTTGAAACTATATTACTGTAGCCATGGGTGGGCCAGGATCCACCCATAATTGTGGCAATCTTGTTATGGCTGATGGTGTTCCCTAAACTCCATCAACTGAAGATTTCTTCCTTTTTGGACAACCAGTGTTCTTCTAAATGGCAGACAGCGGCACTTACCTCAAACTGACACCAACACCAGCCTGTCTGGACATGCTGAGTTTTCGCACATGTGCATGCCCTGAGCGGTTGCTGGTTGGAAGAGCACTGGGTGCCGAAGGAGGAGGAAATCTTCAGCTGCTGGGGTTTGGGGATCATTGCCAGCTCAGGTATTTAATCATTTGGATTTGCGGGTGGGGAAAGAAGCAGAGAGTAGAGAGCCAAGCATCTGGCTGTGCCCCTGCTTAAAATAAAATTCTATAAGCTGGCACCCAAATTTAGGCACCCATAAGGTGTCCACTTTACACACTTACATGCTTAATTGGTACCAATAATTGAAAGTTGTATGCAAAAGTGCTAGATGTTATTCTGTAGTTGGCACACATAAATTGAGGGGAGAGTGTGGTGCAGTGGTTATAGCTACAGCCTCCATACCCTGAGATTATGGGTTCAAACCCATGCTGCCCCTTGTGACCTTTGACAGGTCATTTGATCCCCCAATGTCCCAGGCATATTAGATTATGAGTCCACCATGACAGACAGGGAAAAATTATTGAATACCTGAATAAATTCATGCAAACTGTTCTGAGCTCCCCTGGGAGAACAGTATAGTAAATTGAATAAATAGTATGAAAAGTTTTAGCCTCTGGTAACCAGAGTTGATATTGTGACATCATAATGCCTCATTCCACCAATGTCTAAGGGCCAACCTTATCAGTGATGTCACAATGGCTTCATTGTCCTATACTTGGCTCACTTCTACTACATTTTGATTTCTAGAGTGGCGCGGTGGTTAAAGCTACACCCTCAGCACCCTGAGGTTGGGAGTTCAAACCCATGCTGCTCCTTGTGACCCTAGGCAAGTCACTTAATTGCCCCAGGTACATTAGATAGAAAGTTGTGAGCCTACCAAGATAGTCAGGGAAAAATGCTTGACTACCTGAATAAATTCATGTAAACCATTCTGAGCTCCCCTGGGAGAACAGTATAGAAAATTGAATAAATAAATAAACTGCTTAGCTGTAAGAGGGACCCTACAAGACAGGTTATTTAAGGCAACATGCAGTGACTAGTGCTTTCACAAAGTAATCATGCCTACAGATGTTCCTCAGATGTTAATTGAAACATACCAAATGTAATTGGCAGGTTAACATGCAAGAGATCTGTGGTGCTATTTGTGGAAATTATACCGCTGTAAAATAACAATCATTCATCTTTTCTAATTCCTTCCTTAGAACCTCTTCAGAGAGAATGACTTGAGTTCTTCAGGTTCCCTCAATATCTCCTCTTTGCAGAATGCAGTTGAGAAAGCAGGTATCACCTTCTAGTTATCACACAGCACTTTTCTGGGACTGACTGACACTGGAGGTTGTGGAGAAGAGCAGCCTAATGGTTAGTGCAGTGGGCTGAAAACCAAGGGAAAGGGGTTTGATTCCCACTGCAGCTCCTTGTGACCCTTTGCAAAGCACTTAACTTTCTATCGCCACAGGTACAAAAGCTTAGATTCTGAGCCCATTAAGTACAGAGAAAGTACCTGCAGATAATATGTAAAAAAAAAAAAAACGCTTTAGTTTTTATTACAGGTGGTGTATCAAATGTATTACCCTCTACTCTCTAATCAAAATGTAGCAGATTCTAGTGCTAACAATGTATAAAGATAAAAGGAGTTTAAAATGTAAACATGAATACAAAGGGCCCAATATTCAGCAATCAACATTTTGCTGACCACCACTGGCATTAAACTTGGAAATTCAATGCCGGGCCACATCTGGGCGCCAGCATTGAATTTCCAGTTTTGTGGAGCCAGCTTAACACAAATCCAGTTAGGTGCAATATTCAGCATGCAACTGGCTATGGTTTACCTCTTAAAGATAGGGCTTTTAGAAGATCAAGAAGTCCTTTCTTCCCATCACCTTCCAAAACCTCCGTCCCCCACATTGGGCATCTGGGGAATAAGGGAAAAGAAAAATACAAACTAAAATATAAAGCACTTCTCTAAAATTCAAAATCTAAAGATCAGGGTTCCATAGCCATGGCTTTCTCTTGGCTCCCCATCTCAATTACCTCCATGGAATTCCTCTCCTCCTCCTCCATGGGGTCCCAACTCATCTTGCCCTCTCCACAGTCCTTCTCTGGATCTTTTGACTTGTCTCCTATCTTTTGATGCTCCCTGGGAGCCTCACAGGGTCTCTAACCGACAGCTAACATTTTAGGAGGGCACCCCTTCCATTTCCTCATTGTTTCTTGTAATACCCTCTTTGCTAAGTTTCCAAGTTTATTAATTTCTTGTTATACTGTCTATCCCAAGTATCTAGATGGTTTACAGTTGCTTGTTCTTGGGGGCCCCATCCATGAGCAGAGAGATTCCCCCTGATATTCTCTTATCCAGGAGACAGGGAAGTGAGAGCAATGATGGGCACCTTGTGTTTCTCGGAAATTGAATGTTCCCAGCTTCATTCCCTTTGGCTTGGGACCCATCGGTACCCTCATCACCATTGGTTTAAGCTAAAAATGAGTTTAAGCTAGCTAAGCTTTAGCCACTTATCTTATGCCTTAGGGGCCAGCTGAATATCAGCCCCCTAAGTGGTTCACTCAGGGACTCTCTCTAGATCAGGGCTACTCAATTCCGGTCCTCAAGGTCCACAGGCAGACCAGGTTTTCAGGATATCCACAATGAATATGCATGAGAGAGATTTGTATACACATCCTCCTTGGTATGCCAATCTCTCTCATGCATATACATTGTAGATGTCCTAAAAACCTGGCCCGCCTGTGGACCTTGAGGACAAGAACCAAGCAGCCATACTCTAGATCAGGGGTGCTCGCACTTTTTGGGCTTGCGAGCTACTTTTAAAATGACCAAGTCAAAATGATCTACTAACAATAAAATTTAAAAAAAACACAACGCACACTGTACGCATAGAAAATGTTAATTATCATTTCTATTCCAGGGTTTTTCAAAGAGGTCAAAGCAGATGACTCTATGCACTATCACCTCAGTAACAACCATACAAAAATAGACAAATATACCCCACTCCCTTTTTACTAAACCATGATAGCAGTTTTTAGAGCGCAGGGAGCTGCGCTGAATGCCCAGCGCTGCTCTCGACGCTCATAGGCTCCCTGCGCTAAAAAACTCTATTGCGGTTTAGTAAAAGGGGACCTTAGTGTAAAATATAGACAGCAGATATAAATTCAGACACATTTTGATCACTAAATTTAAAATAAAATCATTTTTCCTACCTTGTCTGGTGATTTCATGAGTCTCTGGTTGCACTTTCTTCTTCTGACTGTGCATCCAATCTTTCTTCCCTTCTTTTAGCCTGTATGCTTCCTCTCCTTCAGACCTCGTTCCCTCCCCCAACTTTTCCTTCCTCTCTCCCTGCCCTTTCTTTCTCTCTGCCTCCCTTTCTTTTTTTTCTGTTTCTCTTCTTTCCTTCTGTCTCCCTGCCTGCCCTTTTTCTTTCTTTCTCCCTGCCCTCCCCCAAGCCACTGCCATCGGGGACCAGGACCCAAACCGCCACCAATAACAGGCCCCAAACCACCACCAATAACAGGCCCGAAAGCCGACGCCACCCCAAGCACTCCCTGCTTGCCGACCAGCATTCCTCTCCCTGACGTCAATTCTACCGTCGGGGAGAGGAAGGCTGATTGGCCCAAGATCGCGATCTACCTATTGGGGGAAATGCTGCCGGGTCTTGCCTTCGCGGAAACAGAAAGTAGGCAGGACCCGGCAGCAAGAAGAGCAAATGCTTCACTAACCTGTTTCCCGCCTTAGCCCATAGCGAACGCTTGCTTCAGGGCTCTCAACATGTGCGTGCCGGCTTCCCTTCTCCCCCCCCCCCCGACATAACTTCCGGTTTCGGAGGGAAGAGAAGGGAAGCCGGCACGCACACGTTAGAGCCACGGAGCATAAATTCGCTATGGGCTGAAATCTCGAAGCCTGTTTTTTTTTTATGTTCAGCAGCGGCGGCAGCAGCAGATGACAGCTGGGCGGACCGCACAGCTAAAAGGCCATACAGAGAACACTGGAGCGGAAGGCTGATCGGCCCGGTAGATCAGGACGGCAACACGAGTCTATCACGGAGCCTGGGATGAGCTCCGCGATCGACTCGCATTGCCTTCCTGAGCTACTGGTCGATCGCGATCGACGTGTTGGGCACCCCTGCTCTAGATTATATTATTCTCAATTTGCAAAACGGTAAATTCCCTAATATTTTAAGAACACAGGATTATGCGATCTGTTTGAAAACTTTACAATGACAAAAATCATGTAAATTGTTTTTCAGAAGATGCCATATTCTTGGAAGTGCTTGGTGTTTTTCTATCAATTCACCTAGTGAATTGATAGAAAACCCTAACCCGAACCCTAAATATACTCGAAAAAAACATCTCAAGCACCACACTAAAAAACTCACTAAACTGCATGCTCTGCTACATAACACCAGGAAACTGGACTACATAAGACCTGAATTTGAAAAATTCATATACCAAAACTCATTAACAGCAGAATACAACCTCATCCTAAAAGACCTAAACATACACCTTGAAGATCAAGCATCCAAACCAGCAGAAAACTGTCTATCATTTCTCAATGCCTTATCCTTCCAAATCTTAAACCCACAAACCACTCATGATAAAGGACACCAACTTGACATCGCAGCCTTCATGACCCATCATTCATGACCCAGAAATTCAAACACCTAATGGAACCTGGTCCCCATCCCTCTGGTCAGACCACTACACATACACCTTCAACATCAACTGGACCAAGAACGAAACCACTCCTAAATCCAAAAAAATAATTTATACCTCACGCAAACACATTGAGCCCTCCAAATTCTGGACAAAAATAGATGAAACAATCCAGGACTGCAACCCCAAGGACTTCATCTCACAGTGGAACAATCTGATCACCAACATCCTTGATGTACTAGCCCCACTATAAACCAAAACTAGAACCAGCAGACGATCAGACCAATGGTTTGACAATGAACTACTCCTACTTAAAAGACAATGCAGACGACTAGAAAGAAAATGGAGAAAAACTAACCTAGATCACACGAAAAACACCTGGAAAAAAATTAACAAACAATACAAACTACTACTAAAAGACAAGAGAAAAACACACTACACTAATCTAATAGACACAGAAACTCAAGATACCAAAAAACTATTCCAAATATTAAAAGATCTAACAGATACCAAACCCTACATGACCACTAACAATACCCCCCTCCCCAGCCACCCTCTTAGCAGAACACTTCAAGAACAAAATTACAAATGCCAGAGCCACCCTCAATTGTACCCCATCCCACCTAAACGAAATCACAATTCATACCACAGAAAAAGAATCAACTGCAGCAGACAGAGCATGGTCTCAATTCCCCAACATACAATGGTCTGAACTCAATAAACTCTACAAAAAGTACAGCCATGTATCCTGTGACCTCAACCACTGCTCATCATATCTCCTTACAACCTCCAGCACAAAATTTCATACTCTACTTCTGCAATGGATACAAACCATGCTCACAGACAACCTTTTCCCAACTGACCTCAGCGAAATCATCATCACCCCAATCCAAAAAGATCCAAAAGGACCAACAGACCAACCATCCAACTACAGACCCATTGTCTCAATACCTCTATATGTCAAACTGACAGAAGGACTGGTAGCCAAACTCCTCACCAACTATCTAGAAGACCATAACATACTTCACCCCACACAATCTGGCTTCAGATCCAACTTCAGCACAGAGACATTACTAGGCTCCCTCATTGACACAGCCAGACAACACCTCAGCACAGGAAAAAAAAATGCTTCTCA
The DNA here is from genome assembly GCF_902459505.1 of Geotrypetes seraphini. Taxonomy (NCBI): domain Eukaryota; kingdom Metazoa; phylum Chordata; class Amphibia; order Gymnophiona; family Dermophiidae; genus Geotrypetes; species Geotrypetes seraphini. Next base: position 343,547,400 of record NC_047086.1, on the reverse strand, counting down.
TACAACTGGACCTGACCGCAACATTTGACCTGGTAGACCATAACATCCTACTGCAAATTTTGGATGCAATAGGTATCTCAGATAAAGTATACTCTTGGTTTGAAGACTTCCTAAAATCCAGAACATACAGAGTAAAATCGGATAAAGAAAAATCTGAACCTTGGGCCAACCCCTGCAGCGTACCACAAGGATTCCCACTATCCCCTACTCTCTTTAACCTATACACTGCCTTTCTCGGAACATACCTTGATAATCTAGGCATAACCACCTATAGTTATGCAGATGACATTACCATTCTCATACCTTTTGATCAACCAAAGATCACCATGACTTAGAACACTGCGCCAGTAGCTCGCCAAGGCAAAATGAGTCGATCACCCAGGACTCACTTTGTCTTGGCGATCTAATCTATGGAGCCGATAAGTCTTCTTCTCCCCGACGTCAATTCTACAGTCGGAGAGGAAGTTCGGGCCAGCCAATCGCTGCCTGGTTCGGGCCAGCCAATCGCTGCCTGGCTGGGCGGAACTTCCTCTCCGATTGTAGAATTGACGTCAGGGAGAGCATGCGTCGGCGTCGGCTTTGGGGCCTGTTATCCATTGGTGGGTCCTGTTCCCCGATGGCAGCGGCAGTGGCAGTGGCTTGGGGAACGGCAGGGAGAAAGAAAGAAAGGGGGCAGGCAGGGAAACAGAAGGAAAGAAGAGAAACAGAAAAAAAGAAAGAAAGGTCAGGGAGAGAGGAAGAAAAAGTTGGGGGAGGGAATGAGGTGTGGAGGAGAGAAAGCATACAGGCTGATAGAAGGGAAGAAAGATTGGATGCACAGTCAGAAGAAGAAAGTGCAACCAGAAATCACCAGACAAGGTAGGAAAAATGATTTTATTTTAAATTTAGCAAAGTGGAGGCAGTATTACCACAGTTTTCAAAGGAATTTGCCCAAATAACTTAATAGTTAACTGGGTAAATTCCCAGAGATGAAAACTTCCCTTCACTTACTATGCACAGTTCTGAATTTATATCTGCTGTCTATATTTTACAATATGGTCACCTTTTACTAAACCGCAATAGTGGTTTTTTAGCACAGGGAGCCTATGAGCGTCAAGAGCAGCGCTGGACATTCAGCGCAGCTCCCTGCGCTAAAAACTGCTATTGTGGTTTAATAAAAAGGATGGAGGGTATATTTGTCTATTTTTGTATGCTATAAAAACCAAATACAGAGAGAGACTGAGAGCTGTTGACGAAGAGCTACGTGTGTGTCTTTCTTCGATTCCAGCCAGAATATCAGCTTTGTGTTCAGCCAAACAGGCCCAGGTTTCGCACTGAATAAAGTATTTTATAATTTTTATTTCAAGCAGTAGCGACCTGGATGAAAGATCACAAACTGAAACTCAACCCAGACAAAACTAAATTCATCATCCTTGAAAACGACAAAGTCCCAACCATAACCAATATAGAAATCAACTATCCCATTCAAACTATCATAAAACTACTAGGAATGACTATAGACTGATACTGCACCATGCAACTGCAAATAAATAAAACAATACAGAAAGCCTTCGCAGTTATGAGAAACCTAAGACAAGTCCGGAAATTCCATCTTATAGTACAATCCCTAATCCTAGGTCTACTAGATTCCTGCAACATCCTCTACCTCCCCTGCCCTGCTACAATAACTAAACAACTACAAACAATCCAAAATACAGCTCTAAGACTCATCTACTCATTGAGAAAACACGACCATATTACAGAAGCATACATCAACTCACACTGGCTACCAATCCAAGAAAGAATACTATTTAAATTCTACTGTATGTTATTTAAAACCTTAAACGGAGAAAGCCCAACCTACCTGAACAAACGCCTCATCCAAACCACCTCAGTCAGACATAGAAAAACACACACCCATTCATACACTTTCGAAAAATAAGAGAACAAGAGGGCATTCGGAAAAGTTGAAAGGGGACAGATTCAAAACAAATGCTAGGAAGTTCTTCTTTACCCAACGTGTGGTGGACACCTGGAATGCGCTTCCAGAGGACGTTATAAGGCAGAGTACGGTACTGGGGTTCAAGAAAGGATTGGACAAATTCCTACTGGAAATGGGGATAGAGGGGTATAGATAGAAGATTACTGCACAGGTCCTGGACCTGTTGGGCCGCCGCGTGAGCGGACTGCTGGGCACGATGGACCTCGGGTCTGACCCAGCAGAGGCATTTCTTATGTTCTTATGTACACCCCTCGATCAAAGAAGTAAAACGGAAAAAACTATACGATGGCCTCCTAGCCACTCAAGCAGCTAAACTAGATACCAGATCTCCAGTCTACTGATAATTACCCCAGACTACAAGATGTTCAGAAAAGAAATAAAAACTATACTCTTAAAGAAATTCCTGAAACAGTCCTAGCTTCACATTTACCATCCTTCCTCCCTCCCTCTTCCCCCCACACAGAAACTACATGACCTATCTCTTTACCTCTCTAGAAATGACAAATGATCTTCCATTGTAACTCCCATTTATAACTCTTTTGTAATCTGCCTTGAACCGCAAGGTAATGGCGGAATAGAAATCTCTAATGCAATGTAATGTAATGTAATGTAAAGAGTATTCCCTTCAGCCAAGCTGGAGAATGAAGCCATATATTTGGCATCTACACAAGGCCACTGGAGCACACTTGTTTCTTCATTTATTATATTGGCTTGGCAGCTTCCTTCTGCTCTTGTGGGCCTGTAGCTCAACCAAAACTGGTCCCTACTGGGGCTATGGCATTCATTTCAGCTACCCAGGGAGTTCTCTCATGTTTATACCCTCTCTTCTTCCCATTTAGGCCAGATGTTGCAGTGGCACTCCTCTGGGAAAGAAAGTACTCTTAAAGCAGTCACCATTGTACAATGACATATCTTTCTTCCTCTTGAAAGCTATGAATGCTGCCTCCGTGGGGTCCACAACCCTGGTATATTACAAATAATGTGGGAATATGAAATAGGCTCAAGTTTCCTACATAGCACTGCCACAGAACCATTAGGCCAACTCCAGTGTGCTGATACCGATTGAATGTTGATGTTTTATTGCCTATGCTATATAAATAATAAAGGTTAGGACCGCTCAGAATTTTATTTTCAGGTTCAGAAAAAATGCAGTCAGAAATATTCTAAAATGTCTTTTATGCTCTGTAAAATAAAGAACAATTCAGGGGAGAATTCATCAACGGATGCTAACTGTGTTAGTGTGCGCGCTAATGATTGGCGTACATTAAATGCCAAAGATGTCTATAGGAGTATAAGGGGTATCTTTAGCATTTAGCACACGCTAACGCGGTTAGTGCCTATTAAGGAGCCCCATCCCCCCTCCTTACAGACTGAACTTTCCTAGGGCAAGTTGATAGGTACTTTTTACCTGCAGTCTTCATGGCAAACTTCAAGTGTAATTTCCCTTTGAACTCACTAGATTTTTACACCGGATTTTTGGTGCAGGTAGATTTCGCAAAGAACACAGTGGGATAGCTATTTAAAGTAATCTAACCAGGCTAAATTACCTGGGGGCGGTTACCTGGGGGGGATATTCTTCAGAACTTAACCAGATAGTGCTGCCGAATATCTCCTCTAACTGCCTAAGATGAAACTGGGCGGAGTCAGCACTTAACCGGACAAGGTAACAACAAATTGGACCATATAAAACATAGTTCTATCTTTGTCTGGTTTCACTTATCCACTTAAGGGCTGAACATTGGCCCTTAAGTGCCATCTGCCCATGCATATCGGATATTCAATGCCATTGCTCTGTCATGGCCCAGGATTGAATATCTGGGCATAAAGCTGGCAGCAGCTAAAAAAAAGTCACTCACCACTGCCAGTTGAATATTTAATCCCAGTGCCTATAGATTTCAAGATGTCTGGGGAAATGATGGAGGAGCCATGCAGTATTTGCCAGTTGCACCCAAAATGCACTCCTTAGTTCATCTTCTTTAAAGGCTTCTGAAAGTATACAAATAAAGAAAGCAAAATATAGACATATAAGGAAGTCTAACTACTAGTGGCAGTACTGCGAGACTACCACTGGGAGTCAGCAACACTATTTTGAAAGTGGAACTGGAGCAGTGCCCTGCAAACTTTATCGAGCCGCGGCATGAGGCATCCGGAACTGTACAGATGTCGCCGTGATGATGTCACATGCATGAGTGACATCATCACGGCGACCTTCGTGCATGTATGAAGGCCCTCCAGACAGGCCCTGAGCCGCCATTGGGGGATGCCAGCAAGGAAAAGGCATGGAGAGGAAAGGTGCTGGTGCAGGCGGATTGCCTACAGGACATGCCTCTTGCCGTGAGAGGCGTGTCCTGTAGGCAGTCAGCTGGCTCCGGTGCTTCTCCTTCCCCACAGTGTGTCGCAGCATATCTGAAATCGCAGGAGGCACGCTAGTGTGCTGCGGAACACAGTTTGCGATACACTGGGATAAGGCATGAGCAGGTGGGAACCACTTCCATGCCTTGCCTTTGGACCAGCAAAGCCTACCTTCAATTACTGCAAGTCATGGTGCTGAGTAGGGGGTCCAGGGGGGAAGGTTACAGTTTAATGACAGGTGGGAGAGGCTTTACCTTCTGAGAGTGGTTTGGCGGAGCAGATCAGGGGAAATTAGGGGAACCGGGAAAGGGTGATCAGATCGGAGAGCGTGATTGAGTCCAGAAAGGTAAGGATCAGATCATCGGATCATGTTAGGGCTGGATGGCCATGCAACTGCATAGCTGGTAGTGTGGCTGTATTTACCACCCTTCTTTTGAGGTTGCAGTAAGTACAGCTGAACTATCGGCAGTCGGGTCAAATGGTGTGCGATATCAACCCAAATACTAGCTGTCACCGCTGGCTACACCTATGATCTGTGCAATTTCCTGCCTCAACTAGTTAAGTAGTTAGTGCGCTGCTGTTTTATCGTGCAGTAGACGTCACATGAACCATACAGTAGAAACCGTATTAGCTGCTTATCGCAGCTTAGTAAAAGAGCTCCTATGTGTCCCTAAGAAGAAAAACAAATTCAAGAGAAAGATGTTAAACAATGTATGACGTGACTGTACTGCTTGTGATTCTACATGCTTTGTTGGTCAAAAAGAGGCATTTTCACTACATCGGCCAAGATGAACAAGTGTTAAAGGGAACTTTCATCCATAGGAGTTATGGGTATTTGGAACTGCAATTCAGTGTGTTATTGCTTTTTAGTGTTCTCTGTTGATTGCATTTGTAATTAGGGGCTTGGAAAGGGTTTTAGTCTATCAGAACAAACATCTGTGCTAAGTGTCTCAATTTATCAAGATGTACAATGGAGAAACAAGCTCAGGCAGCGCTGGATATTATTAACAAACATCTGATACTTCTATGTTTTTCATCTCCCCGATTTCCATTCCAACGCACATATTTTTTGTGTTCCTTTACCATATATCTTTTCTTATATCACTTATCAAGCTATTCATATTTATAAAGCTTTAAGAAAATTTGTAAAAGGCTCTAGCATGAGGTAGCCCACATCTGGACCACAGTCTTTCCCAGTCTCTGCTCTGCTAGGTTTCGTAAGGCTGTTTGCTCTCACCTCCAATTTAGGGTTACCAGATTTTGTCTGTAAAAAATGAAATGGGACACGCGGCCCCCCTCCCCATTCCACCCCCATTCCCGTCCTCACACGAACTTCATCTCTTCTTTCCCGAGCTCAGGGCTGCGTCTGGAGGGCCTCCGATCCAAACTGCAGGGTTTTGGAAATCCCCCCCAGGCACCCAGACATCTGGCAACCCTATTCCAATTCATCTTTTCTTTCCAGGCTTCCTGTTGGCAGTGTGCCTCTATCTCCAACTCCCCCCCCCCCTCCCATGTTCCTTTTTGTATCCTTATTAGCCAGCAGAGGGTGTGAGGCTCCCAGAGCTCTTCCTAGAACTTTACCTTTATTTTCCACCAGCCAGTCTTTGTCTCTGGCTTGTCTGCTAGGCCCTTCTTCCTCCTTGCTAGCCCCATACACCTGGTAGAGGTGGTGGAGACAAAGACTGTGTCTGAATTCAAGAAAGTGTGGGACAGGCACGTGGGATCTCTTATGGAGAGGAGGAGATAGTGGTGCTGTGGATGGACTGACTGGATGGGCCATTTGGTCTTTATCTGCTGCCATGTTTCTATGTTTCAACAATAAACCAGCTATGAGACCCAGCATAAAGCTAGGACTGATTTTTTATGCTGTCCTATTTATGCAGTGACCTTAGCCACTTAAGTGCTGAATATTGGCACTTAACTGGCCAAGTGCCAACTCAGCCCCCAGAATGCACCCAAAAGAGCCAGTTATGCTTTAAGTGATAACTAGAAATGCCACTGGAAATGAGTACTGTAGTTAGTCCGAAATGGGTGATTTAACTGGCCAGGAGCTGTTTCTGGCCGGTTAAATCACTTTGAATATCTACCCATGTGTTCTTAAGTCTCATGAGTCATGCATATTCATTCTAATTATTCTGAAAACCAGACTGACTGGCCTCTTTCTAACTTTTCACTTTCTGATATAGATTCTGCTTGAGCATTCACATTCTGTTTATTAATGTCAAAATACCTTATGTCAGTTTTCAAATTGCACATTTGTCTCATAGGATTTCAAGTCAGCCATGCGATGCTGAAACTGATGGTGCTGAGATATGGCGACTCTGAAAGAATAAACTTTTCCAGTTTTGTTTGCTGCATGATTCGATTTGAAATGGTCACTAGTAAGTCTGTTCCTGATGTCCTGTCTTAGCTTTGGTAAAGTTTATAGTCTGAGAAAGAGGTAGTTCCCATGCAGAAAACAAACCCCCAAAACCAGAGCAGTGGAAGTCATGGGAGATGCAAAAATTTTAAAAAAATAAAAAATTTGCAGGTTTTTTTTGAGCTGGTACTCAGGGATATTGAGTACCACCACCCTTGCCGTTGCTTGATAAAAATGACCAATGTCCCCCATGTGTTAATAAAAGAGCTCAGGTTCTGCACACTCAATGCTGCCTTTTTATGGATTCAATGGCTGGTTGCAGAGGGGCCTAGCTACTGTGGGGTGGGTCCCTCAGTGATCACCCTATTCCTGAAGATGGTCTGGTATTGTAAGTACCAGCACCTTTTTTTGCTAGAAAAAATGCACACACAGTTACTTAGATAGAGACAACAAGCAGATATTCTCACATGTGGGTGCCATCATCCATGCAAAAGTGTACTGTCACTTTAAAAAAAACATAAAATTATCAAGAATGCCCTTTCCGGACATGTGCAGGTTCCTTCCCACCCAACATCAGCTTGCTGGACCATCAGTTCAGTAAAAAAGTTAAAAAGCCAACTAGGGGAGGTAGGAGGGTTATGAGAATATCTACCTGCTGTCTCTGGATAACACCTGTTATGGGTAAGTAACTGTGCTTTATCCTAGGACAAGCAAGCAGCATATTCTCATATGTGAGATTCTCTAGCTGCCAGGATCATGATTGTGAGCCTGGCAAAAAGCAAACGGGTTGGAGGGAAGTTGTCATCTAAATGGAGAATATATTCTGTAGAACTGCTTGGCTGAACCGACTATCCCATCTGGAATGATTCTCCAAACAGTAGTGGGATGTGAATGTATGAATTGAGGACCAGATAGCTGTTTTACAGATGTCCTTAATGGGAGAGTAATGTAAATCAGCTACTGAAGTTGCCATTACCCTTACTTTATGTGCAGTGACTCGCCCTTCCAGTGTCAGCCCAGCCTGAGCATAGCAAAAGGAGATACAGCCCACCAGCCATGTGGAGATGGTTCTCTTGGTGACAGGAACTCCAAGCATATTAGGATCGAATGAGAAACACAGCTGAGTGGAAGTCCTGTCGGATTTGGTGCAGTCCAAAAAATAAGTGAGAGCACATTTATAGTCCAATGTGTGGAGTGTAGTTTCACCAGGGTGAGAATGTGGTCTTGGAAAGAAGACAGGAAGAACTATAGACTGGTTCAGATGAAATTCCGAGACAACTTTCAGAAGGAACTTTGGATGAGTGTGAAGAACAACCCTATCATGGTAGAATGTTACATAGGGTGGATCTGACATAAGCACTTGAAGTTCACTGACTCAGCACGCATATGTAATGCAGATGAGGAAGACTACTTTCCAAGTTAGGAATTTGAGAGAGGAAGTTGACAGTGGTTCAAATGGAGTCTTCATTTGAGTGGAAAGTATAATATTAAGATCCCAAGCAGCTGGAGGAGACTTGATTGATGGTTTGGTATGGAACAGGCCTTTCATGAATCTGGAAACTAGAGGATGTGCTGATGACTTTTTATCCAGAAATGTATGAAAAGCTATAATAGCACTGAGGTGTACTCTAACTGAAATAGTCTTAAGATCAGAGTTGAGAGATGAAGGAGCTAGTCTAGAACCGATGGGAGAGGATAAGTTATCAGGTCCAGCGAGTGGAAATTACATCAGACTGTGAAACGAGTCCACTTAAAGTGATAACAGCGTCATATAGGTGGTTTTCTAGATGCTTCAATAATGACTAGCACTGATACAGAAAGTGATGAAAAGCATCTAATTGTTGATAGAAAGATACCACACTGGGAGGTTTAGTGAATATAGACTGGGCTGAAGAAGAGAGCCTTCATTCTGTGTTAGTAGCACTGGAAAGATCTGAAGTGTGATGAGGGTCTCGTACACTGAATTATAGGAGAAGCGAACCATGGTTGATGTGGCCACGAGATGCTATTAGAATCATAGTTGCCTGCTCTTGGTGAAGTTTTAATAAAGTCTTCCCGATTAGAGGTATTGAAGGGAAAGCATACAGAAATTTGTCTCTCCAGTCTAGAAGGAAGGCATTGGACTCTAGATGAATAGAAATGTAGATTCTGGAACAGAAGACTGATTGTAAGGGGATGCAAAGAGATGCAAAGAGTCCCCCAAGTGTTGAATATCTGATGTAACACGGTTGAACTGAGTGACCACTTGTGAGGTTGTAGGAATCTGCTCAACTTGTCTGCTAAGACATTCTGTTTTCCTGCGAAATAAACCGCTTTCAGAAATATATTGTGAGAAAATCACCCAGAACCAAATCCTAATCGTTAATTGGCAAAGTGGGCAAGGTCCTGTGTCTCCCTGTTTGTTCACATAGTACAAGGCTACCTGGTTGTCTATTCGAATGAGTACTACTTGATTAAGGAGACTATCTTGGAATGTGCATAGAGCATTGCGGATTGCTTGAAGCTCAAGGAGACTGACATGGAGGGATTTCTTGTGAGGAGTCAGCTGTGTTGAGTGTGGAGGCCATTGGGATGAGCTCCCCAACTGTGCATGGAAGCTTCCGTTGTTAATATCTTTTGATGTGGCAGAATGTGGAAGAGGAGGCCTCTGGGTAGATTTGTTGGTGTTAACCACCATTGAAGGGATCACTTGCAATCTTTGGGCTAGCATATCTATAGCTTGAGACCATTATGTCAAGAGTGCCCACTGAAGTTCCCTGTAATGTAGACATGCAAACGAAGTTACATGAACTATAGATGCCATGTGACCTAGAATATGAATCATTTGACATGCAGTGATGCAGTGAAGAGAGGATGCTTTCTGGCAGATGTGAATCAGAGTGTCAAGCCTCTGTTGTAGAAAATCACGAGCTTGAGTTGTGTCCAGAAATGCTTCAATGAATTCTAGAATTTGAGTGGATTGTAAATGAGACTTCTTTTAAGTTTCAGGAGATGTATTGCTGAAATAATAGCTTGGTGAGCTTGTTGAGGTGTTAGGACTTTGATCAACCAGTCGTCCAGGTAGGGGGACACATGAATCCTACATGAGCAGAGAATTGCAGCCACTACTATTAAGTATTTCGTGAATATTCAGGGTGCTGACGCTAGTCCAAATGGGAGTACTTTGTACTGCAAGTGACATGTTCCCACTCGAAAGCAAAGATATTTCCTGTGGGCAGGGAGGATGGGTATGTGCATGTAGGCTTCTTTGAAATCTAGAGAGCAGAATCAGTTGGTTTTCTCCAAGAATGGTAACAGGATTCCAAGAGAAACCATACAAAACATCTCCTTCGCTAAGTATTTGTTGAGAGCATGGAGGTCCAGAATTGGACGGAGACCTCCAGTCTTTTCCGGTATGAGGAAATACTTGGAATAGAACCCCCAACCTCTCTCCTGCAGAGGTACATGCTCAATGGTATTGAGCTGGAAGAGGGCTGAGAGCTCTTGATGAAGGAGGGTGGTCTGATGGGAATTGAAAGAAGACTTTCTTATTGGGTGGGTGGGAGGTCTTGTTTGTAGATGAAGGGTGTAACCCTGTCTCATTAATTATAAGACCCAGCAATCTGATGTTATAAGGGTCCAATGAAGGTAAAAGAGAGAGCGATGACCCCCCTATAGGAAGAGATTGAGGAACTGGCTGTATTGCACTGGGTATGCTCTCTTGGATGAAGTCAAAACGATTGTTGAGACTTCTGTTGTGTTTGCGATTGTGACTTTTGAGTTCTTTGTTGTCTCTGGCGCCTATTTGGTGGAGCTCTGGAGGATGTTGATAATGGTGTATACTTTTGTTTTGGGGTAATAGGAGGAGTGTTTTGGATTAAGGAACCTCTTAGAAATTTGACTAAGATGACTTTGCAGATGATAATGTTGTCATCAAATCTTCATGCCTCTATTTTTTGAGTGGACTCTTCAATCTTATCCCCAAACAGTTCCTCTCCTAAGCATGGTATATTAACCAGGCTTTCTTGGACCTTAGCATCCAAATCTTATACTCGTAACCATGCCTGTCTTATTGAAATACAAATTTCTGGTGTTCGTGAGGTTACATCAAAGGCATCAAAATCAAAGCGAGCCGTGCATTTTCTAGTTTCCAGATCATTAGAAATGTGTTGAAAAGCATTCAACTGATCATCAAGAATATATTGTTCATAATGTGCCAGCTTTTGAACCAGAGACTTCATAAAGAAAGTCATATAGAAGTTGTAATTGAGTATTCTGCTGGTTATAATGGTGTTCTGGAAGAGTCTTCACCCAAATTTATCTAGGGTTCTTCCCTCTCTGCCAGGAGAAAGAGTACTAGCATATATCCTGGAACTGTTGACTTTTGTCAATGCTGACTCTACAAGAAGAGATTGATGTTACAGTCGCGGTTTATCAAACCCTGGGCAAGATTGCACCCTATATAGCGTATTCAACTTATGTGGAGCCACAGGTATTAGAAGGGGTTTTTCCTAATTTTTAAACATAGCATCCTTCATTAGATTGTGAAAAGGAAGCTTAAGACAATCTAGTACAGTGGTTTCCAAACCTGCCTTGGGGGACCCCCAGCCAGTCAGGTTTTCAAGATATCCCTAATGAATATGCATGAGAGAGATTTGCATACCTGTCACTTCCATTATATGCAAATCTCTCTCATGCATATTCATTAGGGATATCTTGAAAACCTGACTGGCTGGAGGTCCCCCAGGACAGGTTTGAGAACCACTGATCTAGCGCATCAAAGAATTCCATCCTAGGCTCAGACCCTGACTCTATTTTTATCGATAGAGCATGCCCCATCTGCCTGATGAATTTCATGAATTACAGACTCTCAGAAGGTAGTCTTCTGCATGGTGGAGCTGGAGTTGGATTTGATGGAATTCCATATGATTCTTCAGTAGAAAGGTCTGGATAGTCAGAGGTAGAATAAGGAAATAAATCTGAGTCATAATCTTCAATGTCATGTCTCAGTGAGGAAGAATGTTGAGAAATACATCGAAACCCAGAAGAATAATCATGAAAATGTCAAGAATGACGTCAAAGAGAATCTTGAGAGCCTCAAGCATGATGTTGAAGAGAGTGCTGTTGAGAATGCCAAGTATGGTGTTGAGATCGAGAGACACAACAAGATGCTCTGTGGTATCTGTCCACTAAATGCCTTGATCTAGATGAAGAGCTCTAATGCTTCAGCTCTTTCAGACATTAATCATCGAGATGGTAAAACAGAGTGTTGCTTGGACTGGGCTGGTACTGGATAAGAACATAAGAATAACCTCAATGGGTCATACCAATGGTCCATCCAGCCCAGTATCCCCTCTTCATGGAGGCCAATCTAAATCAGAAGTACCTGGCAAACCCCAAATAGTATATAGTAAGGCCTTAAGTGTGTATCAACCCTATGAGTGACTGGTTTTATCTAGTCTAAATGAAATGTTATTCTGTGGCCAATGCACAGAGGTTTTCGGCCACTTCTTTACCATGCACGGAAGCAGTGACTGAAAGTCTCATGCTAATGAACTTTTTAGTATTAAAATATGCTCATTAGCAAATTCCACGCAATGCCCCCAACAATGGGCAACCCAAAACCCCTGTTAAACTACCGTCAGCTCAGAAATGTCAATAGAATCCTTGCCCTTTACTTTCCTGTCAGTGCCTGAGCACTGATTGTCTCAGGCACAGACAAGAAGTCAGGAAACACATCCCCAACCCTTCGCCAACCAAAAATAAGATATCCTTGGTGGTCCAATGGACTCCCTCCCATTCCCCAGCACAAAATTTAAAAAAATCCTTGGTTGTCCAGTGGGCTCTCTCCCAACCTGAGCCTACCCTTCCCTCCAGGGCAACAAAATTTTACCTGGTGGTTCAGCAGACCCCATCCCAACCTCGTTTCTGGTGGTCCAGTAGCTGGTCCAGGTCCCCCAGCTCAACACTCCTATCCCTTCCCCTCAACCTTATGGAATGAGACTCTCTAAACCCCTGTACCTTTTCTGTACTAGTGATAGCAGGAGGAATGCCCACTCCTTCCTGCTTCAAGGCCTGCCTCTTCAAAATAACAGTGCCCTGTCCCTCCCCAGTGCATTCTGGGATGCACTGGGAGGGGCTTAAGCACCATATAAAGAGGAAAACTCCTTATATGATGTTTAGACCCCTCCTAGTGTATCCAAGGATGCACCAGGCAGGAACAGGGTGCCTCTATTTTGAAGAGTTGGGCCCTGAAGCAGGAGGGAGTAGGCATCCTTCCTGTCACCTCTACTAAAGAAAAGGTGTGGAGGAATCTGGGGGCCAGAGGTCTTGGTCCACATGGGGAGGGGATAGGGCTGTTGAGCTGGGGGGCCAGTCCCACCATTGGACCACCAGGGATTTTTGTTTTGTCCTAGAAGGGTCGTGTCAGGTCAGAAGGAAGTCCGCTGGACCACCAGGGATATTTTCTTATACTGGGGGTCGGGATAAGGTCTGCTGAACCACCAGGGATATTTTTAGAGTGGTGTTGGGAGGGTCCCCTATACATGCATATAAGAACTGGGGACAAATATTTCCCCATCCCGTCCCCGCGAGTTCTGTTGCTGCCCCTGTCCCTGACCCATTCCTGTAATTTCTGTCTCAACCGCACAAGCCTTGAGCACTTATGATTTTAGTGTTTGAGGCTTGTGCATATGAGGGCAGAACTTTCAGGAATGGGGAAGGGACAGAAAAAGAATTCATGGGAATGGGACAAGAAAATGAGTGCCCACAGGGATGTGGAAAAATTTGTCCCCATGTCATTCTCTAGTTTCAACTTCTTTAGTGAGCAATAGATACTGTTAGTGTTGAGCATTGGTTGCTAAAAGCAGACCAGTAGAGGAACAGCACCGGAGTTTTGTGTATCAGCCTCCTAAATTTGCCTGCAGTGGTCAGCATTTCCAAAAAGGAATAATCAACCCAATTAAAGCCTTCATAATTGATATATGGTAACTTTCAGCATGGCCATGTTTCAACAATTGCCTGCAACAGAGTTCTATAGAAATTAGCCTAATGTAAAAACAAACCTGCAAGACAGAACAAATTAATGTGCCAAAACCTAAGATGTTATATGGAAATTATACAAAATATAAAAATTATGGGAGTAATTTTTTTTAAAGTTTTTTTTTTCCTTATATGAATCCTGTTGCACATGCAGAAAAGAGCTTTATAAAATGATAACCAAGCAAAGCAAGTATGCTGGAAGTGAGCACCTGTGTTTATGCAGTCTGCATGTATGCATTACTGGAGGTATTGTTTGGGTTCAGCAGAGGTATGGGTTGCAGTGCATGTGGATATCTTATAAGATGCGTATGTACAGCTATAGGACAAAATTCTCTATATAGCGTTGAAAAAATGAGCACTAAGCACTATTGTATAAATCAGTGTGTAGCGAACTTTTTAAGCACACAAATCTCAGGGCTGAGGCTGGATAGCACCCTGGAAATGCGCAGGCATCGACACAGTGACATCACGCTCAATTGCTTCGCCGTCCACATATGTGTGGATGTCCTCCAGCCGCGGCCCTGAGCCTCCTATTACTGCCAGTGGGGGGGTGCTGCAGGAGGAGAGGCGCAGGACATGCTTCTTGGGCCAAGAGGCACGTCCTGTAGGCAGTCAGCCGGCGCCTCTCCTCCTCGAAGGCATCTCGGGGAATCTGCCGAGGCACACCGTTTGCGATACACCGGTATAAATTGTACTCCAACTGAAACCTGCTGTAAACCACTGCACTTAAATTAGATGCAAACTCTTGGAGTGCCCCTGACCCATCCAAACCCCTCGCACGGCCATGCCTCCTTTTCAGACGCATGCCCTAGAATGCACGTGCACATTTTTATAGCATACATCTAGCAATTCTAATTATTGCCAAGTAGTGCTGATAATTATCAGTACCTAATTAGCGGCACTAATTGGTTCGTTATTCAATTAAATGTTGCATTGGATTTGAATATGTGCCCAAATTTCCATATGCAATTTTGAGTGCCTTATATAGAATCCAGGGGACATGCAATAATAATTCATCTAATATATGCCTTAAAAGCATCCCAAACAGCAATCCATCCTGAGTCTGCCCCCATGTTAATCTCAAAGTATGTGTTAATAGCAGCTTGAATGTGTTCTTTGAAGTCAGGCTCAGTGAGTAGTGAAGCATTAAACCTCCATCCTGATCTATTAGACCAGTGGTTCCCAACCCTGTCCTGGAGGACCACCAGGCCAATCTGGTTTTCAGGCTAGCCCTAATGAATATGCATGAGAGAGATTTGCATATAATGGAAGTAGCAGGCATGCAAATCTGCGCCCTGCATATTCATTAGGGCTAGCCTGAAAACCCGATTGGCCTGGTGGTCCTCCAGGACAGGGTTGGGTACCACTGTATTAGACCACAATATAGGATTATTCAACTGCAGAGAGATCGTAGCATGATCTGAGATGCAAATGGAAGGTATACCAGAGTCAATAACTGATGTCATCAGAGAATTAGAAATCAGTAAAAAATCTATACATGAATACGAGCTATGAAGTACAGAGAAAAAGGTAAATTCTTTAGCTTCAGGATGCATTACTCGCCAAGGATCCACAAGGCTAAGTTGATGTATGATGTCATTCAGTTTATACCATGATCTACACCTATTATATTTAGCAGTGGAAGTTCTGTCAAAGGCAGGTTGCAAGGTTAAATTAAAGTCACTCGGAAATCAAAGCTTCATCAGGAGCAAGGTATCGTGACTAGACATGTTAATCTTTGCTGCCGATTTCTAATGCTGAGTTCATTACTTATATGTCCAGTCATGATGCCTTGCTCCTGATGAAGCTTTGGTTTCCGAGTGACTTTAATTTAACCTTGCAACCTGCCATTGACAGAACTTCCACTGCTAAATATAATAAGTTAATTTCTGCTTGGAAGATATTTAAATACGTATAAAGAGAAAAAGATACACCAAAAATGTACTTTAAAAAAGTTATTTGGAGTATTTATTTGAAATAAGTTGAAGAAGAGTTTTCAATATTAATATGGATGAGATTTTTCTGACCAATGATAGCTCCTAGTATGTGTACGGTACATAAATGCTCTGCAGCTTCGCGGTTCTGTTCCACTGAGCTCTTGAGGTCTTTTCCTCTTCCCAAGATAATTGTTACTCTTCTTCCTTTTTCTGATTATAGGGCTCCTTTTACTAAGCTGCGTTAGGGCATTAACGTGGGGAATAGCGTGCACTAAATTGCCGCATGCGCTAGACGCTAACGCCAGCATTGAACTAGCGTTAGTTCTAGCCGCGTAGCGCGAATTTAGCGGGCGCTAAAATGCTCCGTGCGCTAAAACCGCTAACGCAGCTTAGTAAAAGGAGCCCTTTTTATTTTTATATTTTTGGTTTTTCCATTGAATTTTGAGGGTTTGTTGGTCAGTGTATTCTAAACAGGTCATCCAAGGCTGGGCTTTAGTACACCTCACAGGACAAAGGAATGGGAGGAGCAAAAGAGAGTCCAGAGAAGAGAATTGTATTAAAGCAGTGTATCGTGTGACGAGATTCTGGGTGTGCCGCAAGACGCTGGCGCCTCTCATGGCGAGACCATCCAGTGGCAATATCATGGCTACTATTAATATTCATGGTATACAGGATCTTCAGACAGCCAAACGAGTAGCTTAACCCGATCTGGTCGCAATCCTCATTGATCCGCCTAACATACGTTTCATATCTTACTTAACTTTCATATATTCATCTTTTTTACATTCATCTGTTTTTGTTTTTTAAATTCATTATTGATTTTTTTAAACTTCAAAAGTGCAACACACAAATATATATCATATAATAAGTTAATAAAAGCACATTCAACTTACAAATATGCATAACCAACCATTTTCTCCCACCCACCTACCCACTGGTTACTCAATAAAGCACAGAAACATATATTATCCCAATAACCTTACCCTATTCAGATTAATAATATCTCCCCACCCCCTCCCACCCCAGGTGGACATACTCAAAAGTCAAAATTAGGACAGAAATAGCCCTCCCTACATTCATCTGTTTTATTGTGTTATAGTTGATCATTTTTTAACTTATTAATATAGTACAAGAAAGGATTGGACTTATCTTGCAGCACCGCCTCTTCCAACGTGAGCCCGGTTTCAGTGCTTTCATCGGGGAACGAGGTGTTTCCGTGGCAGCTGGTGCTAAAAACGCTAGCGTGTCGTTGTAAAGGAGGGGGGTTAATCCTCCAATACCCACTGCTTTGAATGTATCAGCTTTGAAATGCCAAAGCAACAAAAAGGCAGTATAGAAGCCCCCATTCCCTACTTGGAGCCATGCTAAATCAACTTGAGGAAGAGAGTTGCTTCTCTCCATTGTAGCAGTACCACAGTCACAAGCCTGGATCAAAGCATGGCCCTGGAAGCATTTGCCTAAGTTTAAAAAAAATTTCATTTGCCTTTCATTAGGACTGTTATATAACTGGTAGTTTTTTTGAAACAGAAATGTGCACATATGGTTTTGACAACTAATTGCTGTGTATTTTTATTTCATGTGTAGAGGCGTTTCGTAACTTAAATAAGGATGGGAGAGGAGTTTACGTAGGTGAAGAAGACGTAAGAAATACTTTTCCTGCTGTGTTTATGCATAGATATCAATGAACCAATCTAGAGCAATCTAAAAGCTGTACAGAGTTAACCAATGAATGGCAGATCTGTATGAACAAATTCAATGAATATTAATATAACTCCACCCCTCTTCTGTGTACACATGTAATCAGAACAAAAGAAGGTCCAACCTAAACTGCAGTAAAGAACAGCCGAGAACAAACAAAACAAAACTGCAGATCTGTACAAGACGTAGGCAAAATTTATTAGTGACAAAAATATATATATGCAAACCCTTTTACCAATCAAGGGACCCGACACGGTCCGTGTTTCGGACAAACCTTCGTCAGGGGTCCATGGTAAAAATCACAAAGATACTGTATAGTGGTGGCTGAGCTGCTGCTACTGTGGCAGATCTGCAATTTCTCTTGCCACAGTAGCAGCAGCTCAGCCACCACTATACAGTATCTTTGTGATTTTTACCATGGACCCCTGACGAAGGTTTGTCCGAAACACGGACCGTGTCGGGTCCCTTGATTGGTAAAAGGGTTTGCATATATATATTTTTGTCACTAATAAATTTTGCCTACGTCTTGTACAGATCTGCAGTTTTGTTTTGTTTGTTCTACACATGTAGTCACACACCTTCCAAATATACAGAAAACGGACCATGGTTGTCACAGAATCTGCACAGTAAGGCCATTAACAAATGAAAAAAACAAAGAGTGATACCTTTGCATTGCACTAATTTAATACAGATCTGGACTAGTTTTGAGGAGTTACCTTTCTCTACCCCAGGTCCAAACTAGAGAATGACATGGAGACCATTTTTTCCCCTTACCCTTAGGATCTCAATTTCCTCATCCCGTCCCCGTGAGTTTTGTCGCTGTCCCTGTTTTTGTCCCATTCCTGCAAGCTCTGCCTTAACTACACAAGCCTCGAACACTTATGATTTTAAAGTGTTTGAGGCTTGTGCAGATGAAGTCGGAGCTTGCAGGGACAGGAAAAGAACTCTACGGGATGGGACGGGAAAATGAGTTCCTGCGGGGACGGGGAAAAATTTGTCCCCGTGTCATTCTCTAGTCCAAGCAGAATGAGCAGGTCAGAACAAAAGTTCAAAACTAGTGTCTGTTAAAAAATAAGAAAAAGAAAACAAAAACATACTTAAACCACAAAAATAAAAACCTAAATAAAGTAGGTCTTAGGAATGCCTACTTTATTTATTTATTACACTTATAGCCCACATATCAGACATCTATGTGGATAACAATATGTACATAATTAAAACAAAAAAACAAAACATGACATACATCAGCAAACATTTTTGTGGTTTAAATATGGGGGTATGATATAAAAAAGGTACAAGGGGGGTATGATAAAAAAGGTACAAGGGGGGGTATGATAAAAAAAAGGTACAAGGGGGGGTATGATAAAAAAAAGGTACAAGGGGGGGTATGATAAAAAAGGTACAAGGGGGGGTATGATAAAAAAAAGGTACAAGGGGGGGTATGATAAAAAAGGTACAAGGGGGGGTATGATAAAAAAAAGGTACAAGGGGGGGTATGATAAAAAAAGGTACAAGGGGGGGTATGATAAAAAAAAGGTACAAGGGGGGGTATGATAAAAAAAAGGTACAAGGGGGGGTATGATAAAAAAAGGTACAAGGAAGGGTACGATAAAAAAAGGTACAAGGGGGGGGTACGATAAAAAAAAGGTACAAGTCAAAACAGGGATAAATCAAACGCTGTAAACCCAAGTGTACAGTGCTATAAATAGAAACATAGAAGCATAGAAACTGACGGCAGAAAAGGGCCATGGCCCATCCAGTCTGCCCACACTGATCACCCACCCCTACCTTCTTCTATGAAGAGAACCCACGTGCCAATCCCATTTTGTCTTAAAATCTGGCACGCTGCTGGCCTCAATTACCTGTAGCGGAAGATTGTTCCAGCGATCAACCATCCTTTCGGTGAAGAAATATTTTCTGGTATCTCCATGAAATTTCCCACCCCTGAGTTTCAATGGATCAAATGAATACACGCTGGGCATATGTCAAAATATTCACAGCATTGATTAAGGGCTCTTTTTACGAAGCCACGTTAGTGGTTTAACACGTGTAATAGAGTCCTAGGTATAATCAAGAAGGGTATTATTACCAGAACGAAAGAAGTTATCCTGCCACTGTATCAGGCGATGGTGTGTCCGCATCTTGAGTACTGCGTCCAATACTGGTCGCCGTACCTTAAGAAGGACATGGCGTTACTCGAGAGGGTTCAGAGGAGAGCGACACGTCTGATTAAAGGGATGGAAAACCTTTCATATGCTGAGAGATTGGAGAAACTGGGTCTCTTTTCCCTGGAGAAGAGGAGACTTAGAGGGGATATGATAGAGACTTACAAGATCATGAAGGGCATAGAGAGAGTAGAGAGGGCCAGAGAGAAATAAAGAGAGAGAGAAAGGGAGACAGAGAGAAATAAAGAGAGAGAGAGAGATAGAAAGAGAGAGAGACAGAAATAGAGAGAGATAGAAAGATTGGAGAAACTGGGACTCTTTTCCCTGGAGAAGAGGAGACTTAGAGGGGATATGATAGAGACTTACAAGATCATGAAGGGCATAGAGAGAGTAGAGAGGGACAGAAAGAGAGAGAGAAAGGGAGACAGAGAAAAATAAAGAGAGAGAGAGAGATAGAAAGAAAGAGAGAGAAAGGGAGACAGAGAGAAATAAAGAGAGAGAGAGAGAGAGAGATAGAAAGAAAGAGAGAGAAAGGGGACAGAGAGAAAGAAAGAGAGAGAGATAGATAGAAAGAAAGAGAGAAAGAAAGGGAGAGAGACAGAAATAGAGATAGATAGATAGAGAAAGATTGGAGAAACTGGGACTCTTTTCCCTGGAGAAGAGGAGAATTAGAGGGGATATGATAGAGACTTACAAGATCATGAAGGGCATAGAGAGAGTAGAGAGGGACAGATTCTTCAAACTTTTGAAAAATAAGAGAACAAGAGGGCATTCAGAAAAGTTGAAAGGGGACAGATTCAAAACGAATACTAGGAAGTTCTTCCTTACCCAACGTGTGGTGGACACCTGGAATGCGCTTCCAGAGAGCGTGATAGGGCAGAGTACGTTACTGGGGTTCAAGAAAGGATTGGACAATTTCCTGCTGTAAAAGGGGCTAGAAGGGTATAGATAGAGGATTACTGCACAGGTCCTGGACCTGTTGGGCCGCCGCATGAGCGGGCTGCTGGGCACGATGGACCTCAGGTCTGACCCAGCGGAGGCATTGCTTATGTTCTTATGTTGCTTATGTTAATAGCGCGTGCTAATTTGCCAGCCGCGCTAGCCGCTGCCGCCTCCTCTTGAGCAGACGGTAGTTTTTTCAGCTAGCGCAGGAGTTGGCGTGTGCCCTAAAAATGTGCATGCGATAAAGCCGCTAACGCGGCTTCGTAAAAGCAGCCCTATAGAAAAACAAGACATCTTAAGATTGTATTTCTTGAATAAAAATGCTGTGTTCTGTGGACAACAGATTAATGTTTTTCCAGATGTCTCTAAGCAAACACAACACAGGAGGAAGCAATTCCTACAACTTAGGGATAAAACCTTAAGTGTAGGTGCTTCATTTTTCCTTAAGTTCCCCTGCAAATGTTTGGTGGTATTTCAAGATACCAAATATATCTTTTTGGATCCAAATCATTTAGAGAATTTTCTTATAGATAAACCTAAGTTAGATATTTTGCCTGTTATTAGTGCAGAGGTTGTGATGGAATGATGAAAATGATGATTGTCATCTTGCCTGACTCTAGAATGTTTTTTTTTTTAAAAATTTTTATTTATAGATTTTCCATTCTTACAACATCTGAATCATAGTAAATATAATTAATTATTACATATCTAGTATACTATCATTAATAAATCATAGCTTTTAAAATATAATATGATAAAGATTATACATTATCATAAAAATATAAATCCCTCTCCCTTTTTATATAACATGTTTCCAATAATTAATCAAATCCCACCCCAGTCATATATAATTTTTATCAATGTGCTAAGAAATCTAATCATTAGAATAATTAGTCAATGGTTGCCAAATTTTCTTGAAATTAAGAAGATTCCCTTGTTGTAACGCTAATACTTTTTCCATTTTATAAATATGACAGACAGAATTCCACCAGAACGTATAATTTAATTTGGTATAATCTTTCCAATTTTGAGTAATTTGTTGCATGGCGACTCCTGTCAATATTAATAATAGCTTGTTATTATTTGCTGAAATCGGACTCTTAGTTCTCATTGCAGTGCCAAATAATATGGTATCATATGAGAGTCCTACATAATTCTCTAGTAACTTATTAATTTGGGGCCAAATTGAATTCCAAAATGCGTTTACACAGGGACAGAAAAAAATTAAATGATCTAACGTCCCTATTTCCAATTTACAATGCCAGCATCTATTAGATCTAGTACTATCTATCTTTTGCAGGCGCGTTGGGGTCCAGAACACTCTATGTAATAAGAACAACCATGTTTGATTCATAGATGCTGACCTTGTAGATCTTAATCTCCAGGACCAAAATCGTGGCCATTGAGACTCAGAAATTGTCTGTCCAATCTCAATACTCCAAATATCCCTAAGACCTGTTTTCTTTTTTTTATTTAAAAATCCGTATATCAATTTGTACCATTTTGCGGCTTGGTGACCCAAAAAATCCGCCTGGAAACATAGAACCTGTAGACTATATTGATTATTAAGATTTTTCCATTCAGGGAACCCTACCTGAATGGCCTGCTTCAATTGCATCCATTTAAAATATTGTGTTTTATTTAATCCAAATTTATTTTGCAATTGTGAAAAACTAAGCAGTGAACCTTCTGAAATGACATCATTCAATGTTCGTATTCCTGCATTTATCCATTGTTTCCAGACGATTTTAAATCCGCCAATTTTGATCCTGGAGTTTACCCATATTGATTGATTTACCAGTTTTGAATTTAAATTATCTGCATATGCAGATGATATATTATTATATTTAAGAGAACCGGAAACTACTATTCCATGTATACTTAATTTAATAGAAAAATATGGTACTTTTTCTGGATATAAAATTAATTGGAACAAATCTGAAATTCTCCCAATCAATGTTCATTGTACCAAAGGATTATTTGATCCATATTCATTTATTTGGAAAGAAGATGGAATTAAATACTTAGGAATTATGATCAAAAATACAATTGAAGATACAGTCAAAGAGAATGAAAAACTTTTATTAAAAAAAATAACAGAAATGTGTGAGCAATGGAACCCGTTACATCTTTCTTGGTGGGGAAGAATTCAAACAATTAAAATGATGATATTGCCTGTGGTTTGTTACCAAATGAGTATGATACCAATATTTTTTCAGGGGTCATTTTATAAAAAACTTAACAATATTCTTACAAAATTTGTTTGGTGTGGGAAAAGACCAAGAATCGCTTTAGTATCATTACAAAGACCAATTATGGAAGGGGGGGTAATTTTCCAAATTTTTATAGGTATCATCAAGCCTATATTTTAAGACAGGGTATGTATTGGATCCTCCCAGATCTTTTAGAAAATGTACCAGATTGGCTGTATTTAGAATGGCGGCTCCTGTTCCCTTTATATCCAGAACAGTTAATAACTATAACAATGCCTAAAAGATACAAAGACCACAGAATTTTATTTGATACTTGGAAAACATTGAGATACATCAGTAATCTGTCACCAGGACTCTAGAATGTTTTAAAATTAAAGATGTTGATGTTTATTATTGCTTCAGTAAATTCCAGTAATGTGGTCTTGACGATTACTATTGTTTTAATTGTGAGAGATTATTTCCTTTATATTGTTTAGTTTGCCTACATTGTTATATGTTGTAACAATTGTTAAAAATTCAATTAAAAAAAAGAAAAAAAAAGCAGCCCTAAGTCACACTTGTGTTGCGCTGTCAGTGGACTAGAAAGCCAATCTTTGAAAACGGCTTAAGTTCTCAATCATTGCACAACAATGAGCGTATAAAGTGCTTTTTCTCACGTTACGTTTAATATATTTACCTGGAAAGACAAAGAGTCAAGTCACCACCTCAAAAAGTCAAAAATTTTTAAACTTAGCTGCATGTAAACGTGTGAAAAAGTACAACACATAAGTGAACACATGGCTTGGAAAGCCCATACTTGAGGCCACTACATACGCAGACTTTAGAAAATCCCTGAAAACTCGACTGTTTAACAAATTCTAAATTCCCATACCCAACTCTTCCTCACCAAGACCCTTCCACCTCACCCCCTAATTCCAAGGCCCGAAACTAATTATACTTTCCACCTTGAATCTCATGTACTGACTAAATGTATCTTTATGGTAACCCACCTGTATCACTGACAAAATGCACCTTGATAGTAAACCACTTGTATTGTAACCTACTTGCATCCCATGTACTGACTAAACGTATCTTTATTGTAAACATAGAAACATAGAAACATAGAAATAGACGGCAGATAAGGGCCCACGGCCCATCTAGTCTGCCCACCTTAATGTCCCTCCCCTACCTTTGCCCTGTGAATAGATCCCATGTGCCGATCCCATTTGGCCTTAAAATCAGGCACACTGCTGGCCTCAATCACCTGTAGTGGAAGACTATTCCAGCGATCAACCACTCTTTCAGTGAAAAAGAATTTCCTGGTGTCACCTCATAGTTTCCCGCCCCTGATTTTCAACGGATGCCCTCTTGTTGTTGTGGGACCCTTGAAAAAGAAGATATCTTCCTCCGCCTCGATGCGGCCCGTAAGATACTTGAACGTCTCGATCATGTCCCCCCTCTCTCTGCGCTCCTCGAGCGAGTATAGCTGTAATTTGTCAAGCCGTTTTTCGTATGGTAGATCCTTGAGCCCCGAGACCATCCGGGTGGCCATTCTTTGCACCGACTCCAGTCTCAGCACATCCTTGCGATAATGCGGCCTCCAGAATTGCACACAGTATTCCAGGTGGGGCCTCACCATGGATCTATACAATTGTAAACTGTTTCTATCCCATGTACTGTCAAATGTATCTTTATTGTAAACCGCTTCAAACTTCACGGTATAGCGGTATATAAGAAATACATTATTATTATTACAAATGGGTCTCAGGTCCTGACGCATTTCGCAATCAGCTGCTTCAGAAGACGTTGATTGATACAGGCAAAATGGCTCACATTTCTTTCTGTTTCTGTTCTCTCACTTCTCTTTCTGCTCAAAGAGAAGTGGGAGAACAGAAACAGAAAGAAATGTGAGCTATTTTGCCTGCATCAATCAACGTCTTCTGAAGCAGCTGATTGCGAAATGTTTACATGCAGCTAAGTTTTAAAATTTTTGACTTTTTGATGTGGTGACTTGGCTCTTTGGGCTCCTTTTACGAAGCTGCGGTAGCAGTTTAACGCGCGTAATAGCGTGCGCTAAACTGCCGGCCACGCTAGCCGCTACCGCCTCCTCTTGAGCAGGCGGTAGTTTTTCGGCTAGCGCCAGGGTTAGCGCATAATGAAAAGTCCCGTGCGGTAAAGCCACTAATGCGGCTTTGTAAAAGGAGCCCTTTGTCTGTCCATTGAAATACAGTGTTCCCCCGGTCGTTCGCGGTCGGCGGTTCGCGGTGCCGGTCATTCGCAGTATTTTCCGACCACGAACCGCCAACAAGGAGAGGACAGCTGGAGAGGCAGGAGAGAGCAGCCGGAGCGCCAGCGAGTGTAGGAAATCACTCGCTGTATGCTCCGACTGCCTCTTCCTGCACTAAGTTGGGCCTTATCCAATCAAGAGCTGCTTTGACACGCAGCTCCTGATTGGGAAGGCCCAACTTAGTGCAGGAAGAGGCGGTCGGAGCATACAGCGAGTGATTTCCTGCATTTGCTGGCGCTCCGGCTGCTCTCATATGCCTCGCCTCCTGCCCTCTCCAGTCTCCCCCATGAAAAACCGTATTTTGAGAAATTGCGGTTTTTCAAGATTTGCGGGGGTTCCTGGAACTGAACCCCCACGAATATCGGGGGAGAACTGTATATTAAGTAACTTAATAAAAAGCACTTTATACACTCATTGTTGTACAATCATTGAGAACTTGAGCCGTTTCCCCACCCCTCCTATCACGTGCGTGCTGCCTCCCTTTCCTCTGTAATGTGGGGGTTTCCCCCACACACATCCCCAATGCCCCCCAACGGCAGCGGCAACACTACTAACTTAAGTGGAGGGGTCCATCCCTGGTGCCGTCTTGATGAGGGTGCAGGCACCCGGACTTTTCTCTGATAACTCCTCCCCCACTGCCACACATGCACTCCCCTGCCTTCTTCCCTCTGTAATGTCCCGTACCCCCCCTCGGAACACTTTAAAATTAAGTTTAAATCCGGCACGCTGATGTTCTGTGCGCGATTGTCTGCCTGGCGCGCAATTATCTCACGCAAATTTGATGCGTCACCTACTACGCCACTGGGCAAGTGCATGCAAAAGTGGTGCCTATTCTGCATTTTATATGTATTACATGTGTCTAAATGCAGGAATGCTCCAAATGATATTCAAAAAGCAGGCGGGAGATGCTTTCGTCCACTTAAATCACAGTGTGTGGGTTGGCTGCCAATATTCTGTGGCACTTAACAGGGTGGCCACTTTGTAAGCAGTCAAGGGGGTGACATTCCAGAGGAGGATTTGGGGAGAAGCTGGCATCTATATGGATGCTTGAAGTATTCAGTGCCAGTGGCTGCATAGTTAAATGACCATATAAAACCACATAAATAGTAGTCCTAACTTTGCTCACTTAGCTATGCAGTTGCTGGCACTGAATATTGCCAGGACTTGCATAACTTCCGGGTGCCAACCCGACATATGCCAATCTCCCCGTCCACCCCCACTAAAACATCCCAAACCCTCCCCTTCCGATGCCCCCTCCCTCCCAGGTCAGGACCCCTTTCTCTAAGATCCTTGCTGGTCTATTTGGAAATAGGCAGGAGTGATGCCCACTCATTCCTCATTCCCATCTGGCGTTGCTGCCTCCTCAAAATAGCTGCCACAACCTCTAGTGGCAGACTCGTTGGTACTTCTAGTTTCAGGAAGAGCAGTTACCTATCCTATATTAGTTACTTTACAATATCCTTCAAAACAGATGAAATATAAGCCCGCACTGCTTGATCATGGACAGAGTCACCTGGCAAATAATTTACAATTTTCTTAGACCTCCTACAAACCCATAAAACCAAAAAGAATGCCATTAAAAGCCATAGGAAAATCTTCAAGAGGTAACACAAGATGTGGCTAACCACTCTGCCACCCTTTTTTTCAGTGGCTGCAGATCATCATGTCAAGCTAAGAGGGGGAAGACATTTTTGACTGCTGGTAAGGACCACTGGAAATTGTTTGAGCTCTCTGACATCAGAAGACCACAACTTCTGGCCAGCAGGGCATGAGCAAAATCTGGAGAACATAGGAAAAATGTCGAAGGAAGTGGCATTATGTGATCCTGTAGCACCCCCACCAGGATACCAGCGGAATGCCGTCTGTTCACCCCTTCAGCCAAAACTGAGATTCTACACTTCTTTTTCCAATCAGTTAAATAAAACTTTAATCATCAATTTAAACTGGAGTAGCTTGTTATTCTTTTAACACAAAGCACATCACTCAAGTGGGCAGCTTAACAACAAACATATATTCTCCTATACTTACAGGGTCTCCATTTCCCTCCAAATTCTTCCAGCAGTACCTGGCTCTCGCTCCAGACAGTTAACAAGTTTTCTAGCTTCTCTAGTTCCTATCATCAACCCATTCTCTAACCCAGGGGCTAGCTAGCCCAACCTCTTTCTCCCAAACAGACTGTTAACAGGCTTTCCCAGCACAACTCTTAATTTGCATTTCAGACTTAACTTTCAGCTCTACCTGTCTCTCTCACACAGACAATAAACTTTTGCACAGCGTAACCAGGGCAGGATTAATTCTTCAAGGGCCCCTCGGCACAAAATTACACTGGGCCCCCTAGCCCTGCCCAGCCCATGCTCCTCCCCCAAGAAAGAGACAAGTTAATCTAATCATGTATTTTTTAATGGGTATAATTTATGGGCAGACTGGATGGACCATTCAGGTCTTTATCTGCTGTCATTTACTATGTTACTATATTAAACATGACGCCCCCCGTCCACCACCCCGTCTGCAGCCAGCGTTCCCTAAACAGGAGGAGCATCTATCTGCCTGCGGCTCCTGCCCTTCTCGGATCCCATGACACAATCCCCAGGCAGAGCCTCGCTTACCTGCAGCTCGCCTCGATCTCCGGGCTGTAACCAGCTACACACACCACCACGGGATTCACTTTATAATCTAGTCCTCCCCAGAGCAGCCCACAGAACTGGGCCCTGTGCCACTTCCAGCCACCGCCTCCTCTTCCTCCTCCTGCCCTGCATGGCAGCCACTGCCCCCTTCTCGCTGCTGCCGCTCAATGGTATTACTATTTATTATTTTTAATTAGTAGCACAGAGCGAGAGAGGGGAGATGCCGATGTCACAAGTGTCCAAAATTGTTTCAATGTCATTCACACTCATTATTAACTTTTTAGTTTTTTTAAGGCCTCAGATTAGCTGTTTGTAGATCGGGATGGTGCTACTAAGTTTGAAAAGGGGGGACTTTTCTTGAAACAGCCAGAAGGCAAAACATGGCGAATGACAGGACCCTTCCCGATGAAACTATGAGACAAGATTACTTAAGATATGTCAATTAAGTTATACTACTTTTAAGAATTAAGTTATTTGTGATATTAAAAATAGCACTGAGCACTTTAAATAAGGAAAAAACATGAAAAAAATATACATAATGGGGCTAATGAGGAAGCCATTGCCATAAGTTTGATTGGTGACCATAGAAATGCATGGCACCTAATGGCTAATCTGAGGCCTTAAAAAAACGAAAAAGTTAATAATGAGTGTGAATGACATTGAAACAATTTTGGATTGATCATATTTTCAATGTCTTACATCTGACTGCGGGTGATACTGTTGAGATGTCACAAGTGTGTCATTTTTTTTCCAAGGGAAAAAGCAAAACCCCAGCACAGTGGCGTACCTAGCATATGTGACACCTGGGGCCCCTAATTTTTTGACCCCCCACCCCCCATCTGTATGAAAAACATGATTTTTAGTAACAATCCAAATGTCACACAAGAGTGTACTTAGAAAAGGTTGCATCTTACACACACTGCAGTGAGCAGTACAACATCAGTAAAACCAATTGTAAAACTAAACAAGCTAGACTAGTACAGGTCAATCCTGCACCGTCAATCCTAACACAAAACCATGTGTTTCGAACACACAGAACACAGAAAACACTTTCGCCTAGTATGGAATATGTCATCACACACAACCCCTCCCCCTTTTACAAAACTGTAGTGCAGTTTTTAGCCACAGTGGTAATAGCTCAGACGCTCATAGAATTCTGAGCATCGGAGCGATTTGACCAAGCGGGAGTTTCTTCTGCCCAATTAAATCGCTCTGAATATGGGTGGTTTGCATACTTGATGATTACTTCTTTTCAGTTTTGTGGCAATACTGACATCTTGTGGCTAATTTGAGAACTTTCAGTTGGGTTTTGTTACCTAGCAATATACGGTGGAAGTGAAACCGAATCTAAATATGAACTAAAATCCAGAGTTATTCTTTATTTTTTTTTACTGAATCAGAGCAACACCAGAACCATTATTTAAATGTATGTGTTTATCTTGAACAGACCCAGAATAAATTAGAATGGGCAGATGGAAAAAGAAATGTTCTAAAGCATTTATATGGGTAAAAAGCTGCTTTATAAAATTGCCTTTCCTGTAGTGATATGCATTTGTTTGAAATAATATGGGAAATATCATTTTCATGTTGTTGTTAAACCAAAAATGACAGGAAAAACATCTCAAAGTACCCTTTTTCCCCAGTATTAGTATTGCAAACTGTCTATTGCACAATAATACACATGATTATAAAGATGTTCTCTATAGGGTAGAGGAATAGCCTAATCGGTAACATAGAAACATAGATCTAGTAGTGCAATGGCCCAAGATCCTGGGTTCAATTCTCACCACAGCTCCTTGTGACTCTGGGTAAGTCACTTAATCCTCCATTGCACCAGGTACAAAATAAATACCTGTGTATAATATGTAAACCACTTTGATTATAACCACAGAAAGGCAGTATATCAAATCCCATCTCTTTTCCCTTTACACACTTAAGCAATAGGGCACACTATTAAAAAAAAAAAGTTTAAAACCCATAAATGAAATGAAAAATCTCATAAACAGAGAACATAAGAATTGCCATATTAGGATAGGTCCATCAAGCCCAATATCCTGGTTCCAACTGTGGCCAACCCAGGTCCCCAGGTCCTGTCAGAAACCCAAAGAGAAGCAACATTCCGGAGCTCAGATTATGATATCATAAAGCCTTATTACACCAATACCTAAGAACCAACCTCATTAGTGATGTCACAATGGCTTGATTATCCTATACTTGGCTCACATAAGATCATAAGAATTGCCATACTGGGACAGACTGAAGGTCCATCAAGCCCAGTATTCTGTTTACAACAGTGACCAACAGGTCCCAAGTACCTGTCAGAAATCCAAAGAGTAGCAACATTCCAGAGCTCAGATTGTGATGTCATAAAGCCTCATTCCACCAATGCCTAAAAGCCAACCTCATTAGTGATGTCACAATGACTTGATTATCCTATACTTGGCTCACATAAGAACATAAGAATTGCAATACTGGGACAGACTGAAGGTCCATCAAGCTCAGTACCCTGGCTCCAACAGTGGCCAACCCAGGTCCCAAGTACCTAGCCCAAGTAGCAAAGCAGATTCTATGCTGCTTATTCCAGGAATAAGCAGTGTATTTCCCCAAACCATCTCAATAATAGCCTAAACAAATTGAAATGTTTTGGACTGCACACCTCTAAAGCACAAGTATAAATCCATGGGTATCATTTCTCTGGGGTAATTTTCAAACAGGAACTACATGTGCACTTCCACTTTGAAAAATCAGTGAAACCTGCACAAGGAAACTATGGCCCTCTTAAGCATTTTAGCATGGACTGGCACAGTAAATGCTCCAATGCTCACAGGAATTGAATGAGCATTGGAGCACTTGATTAAAGTGAGCCTATATGTGTACTTTTTAAGCACACCTGAAGCTATAATAACATAACATAAATTTATCTGTATACCGCAATACCTTGCAGATCTATGCGGTGTACAACAAAATTAGAATAAATAAACAATACATGATGTATGAATTATTCCAAAAATTTAACTAATAAGTATGTTTTCCAAGAAAAGGAATCGAGAATCAGATTGAGATTTTTATCCCTAATTGCTGCTTGATTTGAGAATAGCCTCTGATAATATCTTTTGTGTGTACGACCCTTGACAGGTGGAAATGTTAACAATGCAGAAATACGCACAGAGCGTCTTGAATTGGGAAATACAAAATGGTCAATAAGATAATTAGCAGTGAGACCATAAAGCACTTTATAATAAAAGGCTTTCAAATAAAAAAAAGCCCACTCTGGCCTCAACAGGAAGCTGTTATATGGTCTGATTTCTTCAGCTTAAAAATCAGATGAATAGCAATATTCTGGATAATATACAGGGGTCCTTATACTAAGGCGCGCAAGTGCACCTTAGCGCACGCTATATATTAGCGTGTGCTAAATGCTAACGCGCGGCAACGCGTCCATAGGATATAATGGAAGCATTAGAATTTAGCGCATGCTAAGATGCACTAGCGCGCCTTAAGGCTCCTTTTACGAAGCTGTGTTAGGGCTTTAACGTGCAGAATAGCGTGCGCTACAATGCCGCATGCTAGATGTTAATGTCAGCATTGAGTTGGCATTAGTTCTAGCCGCGTAGCGCGGGGTTAGCGCTAAAAACGCTAGCGCGCCTTAGTAAAAGGAGCCCCACAGTCTGTGTAGGTTTTTTTGGTTAGCCAGCGAGATAAACTATGTTACAATAGTCCAGAGTGCTTAGACCGAAGGACTGAACCAGAAATGCAAAAGAGGCCGTGTCAAAATAAGATCTGATACTTCTCAGTTTCCATAATGTGTAAAAACATGAGGGGTGGGGGGTTGGAGGGAGGGGAATAAATATTGATGGTGATATTTGGGTAACTTTATTCTTCATTTATACTATATATTATACTAGCTGATTACCCGGCGTTGCCCGGATATTTATTTATCCCAAAATGTCCAACCCCCTACATGTCCCACCCCACTATGTCCCACATGTCCCACCCCCCACGTTACCCCCCACATGTCCCATATGCCCCACCCCCATGTCCCAACCCCCTACCATCCACATGTCCCAAAGGAATGTCCCTCTCTATGGGGCTGAACTTAGACTTAAACGGCATTGGGAGTGTCGGTATTCATCTCTGCGAGACCGAAAACTATGGGTTGGACATTAATATCTGTAGCTTTTGATAATTTTAGCATATCACCCCCTTCCCACCCCCACAGTATTTTACTGCACCTGCACAATATTTTTCCCCAGATAGTAAGTCATATGTGTACCAAGTTTGGTTGAAATGTCTTCATGCGTTTCAGAGTTATGCTGAATAGTCATCTGTGAGCCCGAAAACACTATGGGGTAGATACTAAAATCTGTCAATTTCAATCAATCATTTTTACATATCCCCCCCTTCCCACCCCCACTGTGTTTGTCCTCAGATAGTAAGTAATGTGTATGTCAAGTATGGTTGAAATCTGTCCATGCATTGAAGAGTTATGCTGGAACATACATACATACACACACACACATATATTCAAATTATAATGTGAAATATTTGACAAAATGAATACAATACAACTAACGCAAAACTTGATTATAAACAACATTTTTAGTTTCACCTCCAGGAGCAAGAACATATAAATTCTTGGGTGAACCCACCCTTGAGCAAGCAACATAGAGTTGTGGGCCGCGAGACCCCCAGAACATATCACCCCAGGTAGTGAGGGACCTGCATACCAAGTTTCGTTCAAATCGGGCAAGCCGTTTTTGAATTACTGTGACAATGGCAGCTTTTTACATTTTTTCCATTGACATGAATGGGTGAAATCTGATTTTCAGTTTGTAGCTCCGCCCACATGTGCAGGTGGGCCGCGAGACCTCCAGAACATATCACCCCAGGTAGTGAGGGATCTGCATACCAAGTTTCCTTCAAATCGGTCAAGCCGTTTTTGCGTGATCGCGGCACATACACACATACACACATACATACTTCCAATTTTATATATATAGATTATGTTATATTATGTTATTGTTATATGAAGGAAAACTGAAAATCTTGAATGATATATATGTTACCTGTATAGATATTAGTGTAATGTATGTAATACCTACTGTTTGTTCATTTGTATGACACTATTTTAGATTAAAATTTGCGGCTGTACTCACTCGAGGAAAGTAGGGAGAGAGGAGACATGATCGAGACGTTTAAGTATATTACCGGCCGTATCGAGATGGAAGAAGAGATTCTGTTTCTCAAAGGACCCTCAGCCACAAGAGGGCATCCGCTCAAACTCAGGGGCGGGAAATTTCATGGCGACTCCAGGAAATATTTCTTCACCGAGAGAGTGGTTGATCCTTGGAACGAGCTCCCGGTGCAGGTGATCGAGGCAAACAGCGTGCACGAATTTAAGAGCAAATGGGATGCCCATGTGGGATCCCTTAGAGGGTTAAGCCAAGGGAACCTGTCACCAGGAGTGGGATCCCTAGGATAGTAGACTTGGGGGTGGGTCAGTAGAGTGGGCAGACCTGATGGGCTATGGCCCTTATCTGCCGTCATCTTCTATGTTTCTATGTTTAAATAAAGATTTAAAAAAACAAACAAAAAAAAAAAAACCCACTTTCAAACTACCGAACTGGGAAGATTTACATTCTAAGTTTGACAGGACAAATAAAATAAGCATTTCAATAGTATTATTAAATACTTAAGAAGTTATTTTTTTTTTCTTTTGGTCTACTTCTGGCCAACACTAGCTGTAACAATTTCAAACCGACTAGCTTGCCTCAGTTCATGTTGTAGATTTATTATTTGTATTCATTTATCCATTTGATTTATATGTGCTTTTTTTTAATATGGCTCAAGGCAGCTTACAGCAGAACGTTAATCACCCAAATTTTTGCATAAATTCACAGACAACGAATAACCATCTAAACTAATTCAATCACAAATGACATTAACAGAAAATTACAATTTAAAACCTCTTCCCTGGAAAACTTAACTGAGACTTAAAAAAAAATCAGGCGATAGAGTGTAAAACCATCTACTCATAAAACTCGTGGGTTTTATTTATTTAACCAAAATAAAACCCATCAACAAACAAAAGCAAAACACACACACGCTTTCTACTTTTTATGCAAAGCCAAGTAAGAATACAGAATACATATTTCTCAAGGAATTAAGGCCCCCTTTTATCAAGCTGCGTTAGAGTTTTTTTTTTATTGTCAACTGCTATGGTAGAAACTCTGACGCTCACTGGAATTTTGTTGGAGCTTTTACTGCAGCGGCCAGTGATAAAAAAAACCCCTAAAGCGGCTTGATAAAAGGGGGGGGGGGATTCCAGCCGCGGTACAGAAGTGCTGAGAGAATCGCATCTGAACCGCACCACTTAAAGCCTTTTTCCTATTAACAATTGCGGCTCGTGTAGCCTACCTTTAGCGATGCCGAAGAGGAGAGGCAGGACCGCTGTTAGCACCTCACGACGCCCCAATGTCCTGACCTTTGGCACCATCGAGCAGTGTCTGCGGAGAATGCAGGGAGCTTTAGCTGCAACGCCGGGAACCAGCCTGCTGAGGGCGCCTGGTCATGAAACCAGAGTCGCTTCTCCTGGGCCAGACACCACTCTCAGCCCCGACGTGAGAGCTCCACCCCCTCAGCCCCGTGTTACCAGCTCTTCAGGGGGGGAGGAAACCCTGGAGATGGGGGAAGAACTCTCCCTAGAGGCGAGTTTACCGTCGGAGAGTTTGGAGACAGAGCCCCTTGTTCAGGGTGCTTCTGTGGGAGAAACCAGGGGAGTGTGAGCTACC
This sequence comes from Geotrypetes seraphini, assembly GCF_902459505.1. Classification (NCBI taxonomy): domain Eukaryota; kingdom Metazoa; phylum Chordata; class Amphibia; order Gymnophiona; family Dermophiidae; genus Geotrypetes; species Geotrypetes seraphini. The sequence goes on along the minus strand of NC_047086.1, from coordinate 343,513,052 downwards.
GGGGGTGAAGATATCTAACTGGAACAAAGCCAAGAAACAATATTTACAGACGGTGAGCATTTCTATACTCAGCAAAAGTTTTTAATTCCTGATAAACCAGCGCAAGTGACTCTTGAGTCCCTATGGGATTTAATTACAAATTTTACAAAGACTATAAGCCCCAATTTCCAATATGTTGAAGCAAAATTGATTCAACATACTAAAGAGCTCCAGGTGCTAAAAGAGGATCTGACAGTTTCAAAATCCTCAATCCAAAAGCTTGACCAAGACTTATTATTAACTAAACAAGTACAACAATCCCTTGTTAAGGATCAAGTGAATCTTAGGAAGAAGTTAGAGATACTTGAGAACAATGCAAGAAATAATAATTTAAGATTAATTAATTTTCCAAGATTAACGATGGTGACTCCTAGGGAGATGCTTAGGAGATACTTAGTGGAAATTAGAGAATGACACGGTTACAAAATTCATCACCGTTCCCGTCCCCGCGGATAACCGCAGGAAACCATCTTCATGTCATTCTTTAAGGAGAGAGGAAGAATCAGAGTATGAATGGCCACAACCACTGACCCGCAAGCTTTGCTTTGAAGAATAAAATAAGCATTTCAATAGTATTATTAAATACTTAAGAAGTTATATTTTTTTTCTTTTGGTCTACTTCTGGCCAACACTAGCTGTAACAATTTCAAACCAACTAGCTTGCCTCAGTTCATGTTGTAGATTTATTATTTGTAATTTATCCATTTGATTTATATGTGCTTTTTCAATATGGCTCAAGGCAGCTTACAGCAGAACGTTAATCACCCACACTAGTACACACTAGAACTCATCACAACAAAAAACACAGAGGAAGAAACCACTCCTCCTTAAAGCCTGTCCCTCCAGCCAACCTACCCAACCTCACCTCTGTCTCTCTCACCCCTGTCCCCACACTCTACTGTAACGCCAGATCAGTCCGCAACAAGACCCAAATAATAAAAGACCTACTCGATGACTCCGATCCGGGTTTCGTGTGCATCACAGAATCATGAATCGGAAAAGACGATACTTTCACACAAAACGAACTCTGCCCCCCTGGCTACCACGGCCTCTTCTCACCCAGAATCAACCGGAAAGGAGAAGGCCTGGCTCTGCTTTACAAATCATTCTTCAATGTTCAGCTCCTTGGAAAGGGCAGCCATACCTCTCTAGAATTCTTACTAGCTTCAGTTAAAGACGAACTCCACCCCCACCCACTAGGCATCTTGCTTCTTTACCGCCCTCCTATCCCCTGGAATAAATCCTTTGAACTTGTCCTAGAGACTATAACAAGAGTCTTCCTAAAATTCCAGAGACTACTGATCATAGGAGATATTAACCTCCACCTTGACGATAACACTAGCAAGGACACAACTGAATTCAAAGACTTCCACACCTCACTTGGCTTCACCACTCCTCCACCCACACCTACCCATGATAAAGGACATACACTAGACATCATCAGTTTCCTCGACCTGACTGAGCACAAAACTTCTGCCGAAGAGGCCTGCTGGGACCTTGTCCTGTGGTCTGACCACATTCTAGGCTCTTTCTGCCTCCCCATCTTCATGTCTCATCTAGGTACTCCACCCCGGCCCACAAAATCTATCACCTACCGCAAAAAAATCACGAGCGAATTGTTCTGGACCCAATTTCTTAACCAACTTCCCCCTTCTCCTAAACACACAGACCCAGAGTCCAACTGGCATAATTGGGTTACCCTTTCCAGGACTACCTACCACGCTCTGGCCCCTTTATCTACAAAATCTATCTCCCACTCCCACAAAGCCCCCTGGTACCTTCCATACCACAGGGAACTAAAACAGAATTGTCGAGCCCTGGAACGGAAATGGAAAAAATCGAAATCCCCCTCGGACAAACAATCCTGGCGAGACAACATCAAGTGCTATAACACAATACTAAAAAAAGCAAGAAAGAACTTCTATGGAGATAAAATCACCAGATCAAAAAATCAAAATAGTACTCTGTTCTACATCTGGCGAAACTTAACCTCAAAATACGACTCCACCTCTCCCCTCTCCCCTCCTTCTGCAAACGACTTAGTCAAATTTTTCAATGAAAAGATTTCCACCATAAGGAGCTCTTTCCCCTCAGCAGTCTCTTACAATTCTCTTCCTCCCAATGACTCAAACCCTATCCCAGCGGATAGATCCTGGATGACATTTGAACCCATATCTGAACCCCAGATCTCTAAACTCTGTCTCAGACTGAAATCCTGCAAATGCATCTTAGATCCTTTCCCATCCCACCTTTATGAAAACATTCCTGCACAGGCCATCTCCTCCCTTACGAGACTTATTAACTCTGCTCTACTATCAGGCTTGTTCTCCACAAAAATGGGCCACATTGCCTTGTCACCTATTCTGAAAAAAGCCGATCTCGACCCCTCCTACCATCAAACTACTGTCCCATAGCAAATATCCCTCTACTTACCAAACTTCTAGAAACTATAGTTGCTACCCAGCTCTCCTCCTATCTCGAGAGATTCTCCATTCTCCACCCCTACCAACATGGCTTCAGACCTTGCTTTAGCACTGAATCCCTCCTAGTTTCCCTAATTTCACAGGTACAACAACTACACTCATGTAACAAATTTGCTGTCCTATTACAATTCGATCTTTCTGCTGCTTTTGATGTCGTCCATCACGACATACTACTTTACCAACTTTCTGAGATTGGAATCGACTCCACCGTCCTAATGTGGTTCTCAAACTTCTTACGCTCCCGTTTCTACACCGTCAACACAAATGGCACCATGTCCACTCCTTGGACTCCATCTTGCAGTGTCCCTCAAGGATCACCCCTTTCCCCTATTCTCTTTAACATCTACATGTCCTCCCTGAAACTCTTTCAACTATCCCCCCTGGAAACAATCTACACTTATGCAGATGACATCCTTGTCCTCCTTGAGACTGACCAGAACCTCACCAACCTCCACGAAAACATTACAGCTTGCAGAATGAGACTCCGTGCCTGGTCCCTCTCGGTACAGATGAAACTAAACGGATCTAAAACAAAACTACTCTGGCTTGGCCCAAAATTCGAACACCTGCCCACACTTTTCGCACTACCCACAGCTCGAATTCTCATGCAAGGTTCTTGGTATCACTATCGATTCCTCTCTCTCCCTCAATGACCACCTCAACTCCTTGGCAAAATCATGCTTTTTCAGCCTTCACATGCTGAGGAAAGCTAGATCCTACTTCAGCCAACAACACTTTGCCATCCTTGTCCAATCCATCATCCTCTCCAAACTAGATTACCTCAACGCCATCTACTTAAATCTATTTAAAAAAAAAAAGTATTCTAAGACTCCAGCTAATCCAGAATACTGCAGCCAAACTGATCTTCTCAAAATGCAAATCTGACCATGCCTCCCCACTCCTTGCCAAACTTCACTGGCTCCCAATAATCTCCAGAATCCATTTCAAATGTTCCTGCCTGGCTTTCAAGATCATTCACGGAATCCTCCCTCCTCTTATCCCACTGTCTTTCAACTCCTCCAGTCCCGACTCCTCCAGAACTGCCCAAAGGCATAAACTAGCCTTCCCCTCTCCACGCGGCATCCACTATGCAGGCAAACTGGGAAAATCCCTTCTCTTCAAAATCACAGGTCTTTGGAACGACCTCACCACCCCGCTGCGGAACCTGAGCTCCCTTCAGTTATTCCGCAAACAACTGAAAACCTGGCTTTTCAGCAAATTGTAACTCTATCCTTCCCCCCCTTTCTCTCCCCCCTTCTACACATAAGTTCATGTAATCCTTTTTCTTCTTCTCTACCCACTATTTTAAGTTCTTGTAAACCGTGTCGAGCTCCATACTCATGGAGATGATGCGGTATATAAACTTAAGGTTTAGATTAGATTAGATTAGATTCTAAGCTGGTGTAGAAGGACTGAGGTTGAGATAGACACTACAGAATGACAGTCTCTGGTATCCAGAGCAGATATTGTGATGTCATAATGCCTCATTTCACCAGTGCCTAAGAGCCAATCACATCAGTGATGTCACAATGGCTTCATTATCCTTGGCTCACATAAGAATGAGAGTATGAATGGCCACAACCACTGACCCGCAAGCTTTGCTTTGAAGAATGCTGGTGTAGAAGGACTGAGGTTGAAATAGACACTAGAAAATGACAAAGGATTATTTCCCGCGGTTATCCACAGGGACGGGAACGGTGATGAATTTTGTCACCGTGTCATTCTCTAGTGGAAATTTTTCAAATTCCAGAGGAAACATTATCATCTTTTTCCCAAGTTTACTATTTGCCTAATAAAGGAGGGAAACAGCAACAGATTGAAATGACCGATCAAGCTCCATTAAATGTATCAGAAATTTTAGAAACATCAGACAAAGACATTGCAATACCATTTACAATGAGAATAACAGTAGCTCTTTTAATTGATAAAATGTGGTTATTGAGGCTTTTCTTCAAAAACAAACAGAAATAATTTCTTGGATGTAAAATTCAAATGTTTCCTGATCTTTTCAAGGGAAACTCAAAAGCGTCGTAGAGAATTTCTTCTCCTGAGACCAGGAGTCACTTTACTGGGGCAACATTTTATTTGAGACATCCCTGCAAGTGTATAATTTGCCACCGTTCAATTAAATATGTTTTCTTTGAACCTCAACAATTAAGTGCTTTTCTGGCAATGTCCCGCCTGGAAGAAGGAAAATCAAGTGCCCAATAACTATAGAAGAAGCTCCTTCCCCAGCACTATCTGTATCAGATCATGCTAAATTGTTTAATAATTTTCTTTCTTTTTCATCTATATGTAATCTTGGAATCCTAGATTGAGGACTTGAGAGAATTAGTCAAAGTTTTCTTAAAACCTTTTCTTTTTTTTGTAAATTGTATTAAGATATGATTTACACTTTATGGAATTGTATTCAGACTAATTCACTTTCTGTACAAGTGGTTTTCTCTTGGTATGTTATAATGAAAACTTATAAATAAATATTAAATAAATAAATAAATAAATAAAAAGGACCAGCAATAGAAAAATCCCTTTTCTTTGTCTGTACCCATTTGACCATCTTTATGGATGGAGTTAGAAAACAAACTTCTTTGCTCCAGCTATAGATTTGAAAGGATGAACGCTGATATTTTGGGGCATAGTAATATATTTAAATTGGTATGGGGCCCATTGTCATCTTATGTTACCTCACTATAATAGGTTTTTGATTGTGAGTCAGTTTTTGTTTATTTTGGTACACATCCAGGGAAGGGGGGGGGGGGTTATATCTGTCATAATTAGATTTTTAAATATTTACACTTGGGAAGGGTGGGAGGATGGAAGGATATGGCTAATAGGGTGAGGTTATTGGGGAAATCTGTGTTTCTTTGTTTTATTAAATTACCATTAGGTGGGTAGGTAGGGGGAGGGAGAGAAATTGGTTGGTTATGTATATTTGAAAGTTAAATGTGCTTATATAAACCCCCCCAATATGTTTAAAAAGCAATGACAGAAGGTACAACTAGCACGTGATTAATGTAAAATAGTTGAACCACTTAAAATGGAAAAACTACAAAGGGATTTAAACCAAAAAGGGACAAAATAAAACACCACGTGAAGCGTAAAAAGATAATCATAATAAAAACCATTACGTGAAGTAGAGAAAATGAATAGGAATATGGGAAAACACTAGCACCGGAAAAGAATGAGTACCAGAAAACAAAACGCCTAAATTAGAACATGATCAAAAGACTGTATACAACAAGGGATTAAAAAGAAGAAAAAATGATGAAAAACTCAATAAGTAATGGCTGTGTCCCTGATGAAATAGTCTATCCAGTAATCCATTTGTTTCAGTCTGAAAGAAAGCAGGTATCCTTGGATAAGGACTATTGTTTTGGAAACCCCAGATGACTCGAACACTACTTAATGGGGTGGGTCAGTAGAGTGGGCAGACTTGGTGGGCTGTGGCCCTTTTCTGCCGTCATCTTTCTATGTTTCTATGTTTCTACTGGGGTTGGGCTTAGCCACAATAAAAGGGCTCCAGCCAATCACCTGATACAATGCTATTAAGATATGAAAGATATTACTGACAACAAACTGTCTAAAAGTGCATCAGCAGCAGAAGCAGCCTCAAGAATATCACCAAAGGAAGATCAGCTCCGAGAGTACCACGTCTTGCATTGTGACACTCTTCAGTCCTAGCTGCCATCATGAAGAATTCAACTCTACCAGCATACAAAGATCGTATAACTTTAGTTCTTGTGCACATGAATCAGGCAAACCTGAAAGTGAAGCATTTCCTTTTTTTTTTTTTTTTCTTCTTCACTTAAAAGGCTTATAGAAAGCAGAAAGGACAGGTGCCAATGTCTGCTCTCACTTTGGGGTTTGCTCTCGGACTCGCATACATTTGTTTTTCAGTACCGGCACTTACAGGCATGCATGAGCTTCCAAAACAAATCAAAGCTAGCAGATTTTAAACAGAAAATCATTAAAAAAAAAAAAAATCCCCTCTTCAAAGCCCTCAACGCCAGCTCTGAGCTGGCATTATATTTCTGGCAGTAAGAGCAGGGTTTGCTTGTGAGCTGTTCTCTGAGCACTGGGAAGGAATAGCAAATGACCTCTTTTAAATACAATTTTCATCCATCTCTGGCATGCTGTTTCCTGTGCTACAGCCCTCTGCTGAGCATTCTGCGCAGATTAGCGTTGACACTAGTCTAGTGTAATTTGGCTCTAACGCTGGCGTTAGGTCAAGTTTATAAAGAAGTTAGATATTATCTCCATACCAGATAGATTTCCAACCTCCAAAATTTGATTAAACTCGCTCAATTACCTTCCTACAAACAGGTACATTTGAATTCCTAATTCCTAATCTAATTCAGAGCTAGACCAAGTTTCTTTAATAAAGGTTGAATAATAGCACTTTTTAAAGTACTTGGAAGGAAAACCTTTCTTAAATGAATTAGTGATAGTTTGTATTGCTACACAAGACATGTATCACTTTATTTTATTAACCAAGATGAATATGAATCTAAGCAACAGTTGATAACTTTTGCTATCATTACAGTTTCCTATACCACTCAAATCAATAGTCTCAGAATTAAGAAATGCTTGTATTCTCTGACGTCTTTAAGAGCTGTAAGACATCTTTTTGATAATAAGAACGTTCATACCTTAACCCATGCGTTCATTACTTCAAAACCTCCATGCAGTTCCCTCTTTGCGTCGTATTATATACGCCGCTACCCGTAAATCTATCTTCTCATTTACAGCACCTACACTATGGAATGCTTTGCCTGCACAGATTCATCAAGAAACTTCCCTAGATAAATTTAAATCAAATTTGACATTTTTTTTTAAATTTAAAGATGCATATAATTTCTGAAGATAAATATTTCTATTCATATAAGACTAATATGTTCTCTCTTAATCAAATATTAATTAGTTTTAATTTTGCATTTTTTTTTCCTCCAATTATTTGTTTTGTATTTTAAATTTAAATTTACATAAAAACATGATGGCAGACAAAGGTCAAATGGCCCATCCACAGTAACCATTATCTCCTCCTCTCCCTATTGGCTAAGGTTCTTAACATTTGCATCTCCTCTTCCTATAGGCTAAGGCTCTGTGCACCCGCATTGTGAGGTCATAGAGCTGCCCATCCACAGTAACCATTATCTCTTTCTCTCTCTATGAGATCCCACATGCCTATCCCAGGCCCTCTTGAATTCAGATAGTCTCTGTCTCCACCACCTCTACCAGGAGACTGTTCCATGCATCTACCACCCTTTCTGTAAAAAAGTATTTCCTCAGATTACTCCGGAGCCTGTCACCTCTTAACTTCATCCTATGCCCTCTCATTGCAGAGTTTCCTTTCAAATGAGAGACTTGACTCAGGCGCATTTACTCCACATATTTACATTTTAGCGGTATATCAATTTTTAAATAAACTTGAAAGTTCTGCTGATCTTCGGTGACTTCAAACATTGCAAAATACTGCGGGATTTGGGTGTGATTGTATGTGATGATATTAAGGTGACTAAACAGGTTGAAAAGGTGACGGTGAAAGCTAGAAGGATGCTAGGGTGCATAGGGAGAGGTAGGGCCAGTAGGAAAAAAGGAGGTATTGATGCCCCTGTATAAGACTCTGGGGAGACCTCATTTAGAATATTGTGTGTAAGTCTGGAGACAGCACCGTCAAAAAGATATAAAAAGGATGGAGTCGGTCCAAAGGAAGGCTACTAAAATTCTGTCCATGCCCACAAATTTCCAGTGTTTCTTCAGCAACTCAGTAATTAAGAAATGTATTTCTAGATGAAACCTAGAGAGTTCTCAAATATTGATTTTATTTATGTTGATTAATGATTTAGCAACTGTTAATATACCATCTCCTGCTAAGGCATAAGAGTGGTGGATTTATTCGTTCAATTTTCTATACCTTTCTCCCCAGGGGAGTTCAGTACAGTTTACATGAATTTGTTCAGGCACTTGAGTATTTTCCCCTGTCTGTCCCAGCAGGCTCACAATCTGTACCTGGGGCAATGGGGAGATTGAGTGACTTGCAGAGGGTCACAAGGAGAAGCATGGGTTTGAACCCACAACCTCAGGGTGCTGAGGCTGTAGCTTTAACCACTGCGCCACACACAGAGCCAGGCTGCTGTGAACAGACATAGCATAAACCACAGCTATAGCTATCAAAGCACATCAAGGGGGGAAAAAACAAATCAAAGGTATAGCATAGTACAACAAAAATATTTCCTCTACACAAATACAGAAAGGGGATAGGAGACATAGGGCAAAAAACTATTAGCCAGCTTTTGGTAAAGAAATTCACCACAGGTGGTATATATCAAGTTAAACTAAAAAACACATTATAAAAATAAGCATATGATAGGTCTCAGTTACAGACTGCAATTGGGTAAGTGGTATACAGTGTCATGCTGATAAATGCCATAAGAATAGCCTTACTGGGTCAGACCAATGGTCCATCAAGCCCATTAACCTATTCTCACGGTGGCCAATCCAGATCACTAGCACCTGGCCAAAATTCAGGAGTAGCAATATTCCATGTTACCGATCCAGGGCAAGCAGTGGCTTCCCTCATGTCTTTCTCAATAACAGATTATGGACTTTTCCTCCAGGAAATTTTCCAAACCTTTCTTAAAACCAGCTACGCTATCTGCTCTTACCACAACCTCTTGCATTGCGTTCCAGAGCTTAACTATTCTCTGAGTGAAAAAAAATTTCCTCCTATTGGTTTCAAAAGTACTTCCCTGTAACTTCATTGAGTGTCCCCTAGTCGTTGTAATTTTTGATGGAGTGAAAAATTAATCCACTTGTACTCGTTCTATTCCACTCAGGATTTTATAGACTTCAATCATATCTCCCCTCAGCCGTCTCTTTTCCAAGCTGAAGAGCCCTAACTGTTTTAGTCTTTCCTCATACGTAACATTGGCCACCCTCCAATCTTCAGGTACTACAGATGATTTTAGCAACAGGTCAGCTGGTAGGGTATAAAATAACTAGCACACGTATGTAGACATGTCACACTGAATAGATGTGTAATGACCAGTACACACATAGCTTAAAACTAGTGCAAACATATTTTAAATAAATAGTACATGTGCAGATGTATTTAGATGCAAACACAAGAGGGAGGGAGGGTAGTTACTATATCGCACTGTGGTGTCCCAGCATCTTAACTCCTCTCTCACTTCCCCCTTCCAATCCAGTGTCACTACTTCTCTCTCCTCTCCCTTCTGGAACATTCCAACACCTTTACTTCTGTCTCTTTTCCATAATGGGAACAAGCATCTGTCTCTTCCACTGGCTCACTCAGTGCACTTGAAAGAGGATTACAATAATATCAAGACTTTACAAGGCACCTTGAAGTATGATGAATACAGCTGGGCGTATAGACTGGAAATACTTGTATGAAAGTATTGTCTACTACCCAGTTTCCCCGAAAATAAGACCTGTTCTGAAAATAAGCCCTAGCATGATTTTTAAAGATGATCCTAATATAAGCCCTATCCCAAAAATAAGCCTTAGTTAAGATCAACCCCCGAAGACCCACACACACACTGAATGTCCCCGACACTCCCCGACTCCATCCCTGACACTAGTGCTGCCTGATTCACCGATAAAATTGGACTCGTCAATTCAGTGATCCCCACCCCAGTGAGACCTGACATACCTCCGCTCTGAGTCCTCCAAAAACAGCTGCCATCGCTGCTGTTTTTGGAGGCCTTGGTGCGGAGATATGTCAGTCTCACAGTGGGAGGGTCAGTGGGGGTTCTGCTGCACAAGGGGATGGGTGACAGGGAAGGAAAGATACTGCACAGTGGGGGAGGGAGAAAAAGGAAAGAGCATGAATTGGGGTAGAAAAAAAAATAACACATCCCCCGAAAATAAGCCCTAATGCGTTTTGGACCCAAAATGAATATAAGACACTGTCTTATTTTCAGGGAAACATGGTAGTAGTCAGGTAAGCTATGGTTATGACCACTAGATGGCAGTATATAGCTATTGAATCCAGAGTGTAAAGTATGTGATGTTCTTTGCTCTCTTAAGCTTGTCAGATTGGAGAAGCTGTACAGTGTGCACTACTAAAGTCCAATGCTGGGATATCAAACCCAAATAGTATCTTGAAAAATGTGCAGTTCTTATCCAGTCCAGCATGCCATCCAATTTCCAAACTGCCCTTTCTCCCACTCTCCAGCACTCTCATGGCCCGATGGGAAGGCCTTTTTCTTTTTTTTTTTTTCTTATATTTATTAAGTTTCAAAATACTTAATAGTGCAAAGCATTAATTTGTAAACAGACAATAAAGCATGAAAAAGCACATATAATTTACAAGTGTTTGAACAAAATCTTTTATCCCACCCCCTTCTAGTAATAAACTACATTAATAACAAACATTTTTATCCACCCTGGATGTGCAAAGAATTACCAAATACAATATTCAAAAATATCTAACCTGATGTAATATATGATGTCAATGGGCTCCATATCAATTTAAATTTACTACTATGTCCTAACAATTCCGCATTTATTTTCTCCTTCCTATATGTGGAGTATAAGTTTGCCCACCAAAAGGAGAAGTTAAGACAATCAGCATTCTTCTAGTTTTGCGTGATCATCTGCATTACCACCCCAGTAATAGTTATGAAAAGACGACATTTATAACGATCTATCAGGGGCCTTATATGTAAGATTGCATCACATATGACTATCTCATACATTAATGGGAACAAAGAATCTAGTATTGCATTAATCCAGGGGTCTTCAAAGTCCCTCCCTGAGGGCCGCAATCCAGTTGGGTTTTCAGGATTTCCCCCAATGAATATGCACTGAAAGCAGTGCATGCACATAGATCTCATGCATATTCATTGGGGAAATCCTGAAAACCCGACTGGATTGCGGCCCTCAAGGAGGGATTTTGAAGACCCCTGCATTAATCTGTCCCCAAATCAACTTCCAAAAACCAAATATCAACGGACAATAAAACAACAGATGATCCAGCATCCCTATGTCTAGAAGACAGTGGCAGCATCTATTAGATTTAGAACTGTTTAATTTATGTAACAGGGGGTCGAAAAAGATCTATGTAACAGAAAAAAACATGTTTGTCTCATAGATGCTGACGCTGTACACCCAATCCTCCAAGTCCAAATTCATGGCCATTGAGATGCAGAAATGTACTGCTTAATCTCAATGCTCCAAATGTCACAAAGACCATTTTTTGTTTTTTTATTCGAGAATTCAGATAAGAATTTATACCACCAGGTGGCCTGATGCCCAAAAAATCCATTTGGACGCATAGGACCTGCAAACTATAATGAGTTTTTAAGTTTTGCCAATCAGGGAACCCTTTCTGAATGGCCTGCTTCAACTGCAACCATCTATAATTTTGAGATTTTGAAATACCAAATAATTGTTGCAGTTGTGAAAAATCAAGCAGTTTCCCATTAGATAGAACATCATCCGATGTACGAATACCTGCCTGCCTCCAATGCTTCCAAAAGATCCCAGAACCGCCTATTTGTATCTTGGAGTTTAACCATAAGGATTGATAAGTAGACCTCTCGACTGGAACATCCGTTAATTTATCGAGTAATTTCAAAATTTTCCAGGTATCAAATAAAATTAAATTGTTCTTAGCATATCTAGATAATTTGATACTTAATACATGAGAAAGTCACATTGGGGACATGATCTGCCATTCTAAATGCTGCCAATCTGGAAGAGTTTCCATGAGCTCAGGGAGGAGCCAATACAACCTTGATGCAGCATATAGGCCTGATGATACCTATAAAAATTTGGGAAATTTGTATCAATTGCAGCCTTTGCAAATTACCTTTGGTTAATCTCAGATAGATTGAATTCCAATAGTCCAACCGAGCATGTATGACAGATTGAACCAAAAGTGAGAAATGTTGATGAAAGAGAGCCCTAACCCTCTTTAACATGCGAAGGCAAAAAAAAAAACCCAACTTCTTAATCAAGGAATTTATTTGATCTTTGAACATAAGAGAAAAATCTATAAGGATACCTAAGATTATAAAAGAGAATTCAATCTGTACAGTGACTCTTGAAGCCAATATTGTCAGCATCTTTGGCACAAAGTTCCGACAGACTGACTTTTGTGACTCTTTTTTTCAACCTCAAAATGTTGCTTTCTTAGGCTGTAATGTTAGAATTTATCCAGATGTGGCTAGAGAGACACAGGAGAAGAGGAGGCAGCTTCTGTTATTGTTCCTGGGCTTCTTTAACTGGCTGCATTTCCTTATGTATCCATGTAAATGTCTTACTAAGTACAATTCTGCAAAATATGGGGTTTTTTTTTTTATACCTTTCCAATTATTGGTTTTTCTTAATACAATAAAATGTCTTGTGAGTCCTCTATATTAACTCCTGATGAGATCTGTGTTTAATAGAGTCCTTAGGGCTCCTTTTACAAAGCCATAGTAGAAGTTTCTACCGCAGGCTGGCGAGGTAAATGCTCCAACGCTTATAGGAATTCTATGAGCGTCAGGCCTTGCTGGCCTGTGGTGAAAACCTCTATCGTGGCTTTGTAAAAGCCAGCGTTAATGTTGTACTGGAGTACATTGGCAGTAATATTTGCATTCTTTATTATTCTTCCCTGGATTAAGTGTGTGTGTGTGTGTGTGTATGGAAAAGGTAAAGAACTCCAAATCCAAATTAAAAGAAAAGAACAGGATGAAAAAAAGGAAAAATAAAAATGTCCTGCAGATTGCTTTATTAGTAAATTCTCACAAGACTAGGGTCACCTAAATAAATAGGAAAGGCTTTCTCAAAGAGAAATGTTTTTAAAAGACATCTAAATTTCAAGTAAGTTGATTCAAGACGTACTATATCTGGAAGAGAATTCCAGAGGGATGGTAAAACACAGAAAAAAAAAAAAGCTCTCTCTCTAGTTAATTCATAATGAACTGCGTGAACAGAAGGAATTTGAAGAGGCTGATCATTCAAAGAAATCAAACGTCTTGAGGGAGAATTAAGAACTAATAAGAGAAGAAAGATAAGCTGGAGTATTATTATAATGAATTGTTTAAAAAGTTAAAACAAGAATTTTAAATTGAATACAGAAAGGAATTGGATGCCAATGGTGTTGAAGATACAATGATGTAAGGCAATTAAATCGAGAAGCATTAGAGAGAAGACAAATAGCTGTATTTTGAATAATTTGCAATCTACGAATCTGAATCTTAGGAAGACCTGCATAAATACAATTACAATAATCCATCCAGTGCTGTACTAAGGGGGAGGGCAGTCCACCCTGTGCACCATCATTCTTAGGGGCATGGCACCCGTCCTCCTCTCTGGTCCCCCTGCTCCTTCCCTGCCTCCCCACCACCACCACGCAGCGCTTCCCTTCCCCCGTACCTCTGTAACATTCCTGACATGTGCAGCTACCCCCAACCTGCTGCCGTGCCTGCATTGACTTTTCTTCTGACATCACTTCCTGGACCCACGCCCAGGAAGTGACATCAGACAGAGAGCCCACAGAGGCGGAACAGCAGGCTGGGGGGTTGCTGCACACGTCAGGTACGGGAGAAGATATGCAGCAGTGGGGGTGGGGGGAGAAGAGGGACAGGGAGGGGTGCCACTGCCTCGGGCACCTCTCACCCTCACTATGCCACTGAATCCATCTTGTGCTTATTTCTGTGCTTAGTGTAAATATGGGCAGGAGTCTTTTGACTAGTACATTTTAGACACAGAAGGAAGAAAACAGTTTCAGTAGTAGGTTACCAGCGAGTCCTTGCTATCACCTGTTTCAAGAGGAGCAGGGACGTGAAAGGATGCCGAAAAACAGAGCTTGGCAAGACGTACAGCTTTGGTTCAGCCCCCAGTTTTCTACGTTGCCCAGAACAAACACAATACTGGCAATGAGTGCTGGTGTGTCTGGTGTGTGCCATGTCAGGAATGTCTCTCAGACACAAAAAGCGAAAGCTTTAAGAATAGCTTACCTTCATCACAGGAAGACATTTCACAAATGAATCCTTCAATCCAAGCCTTGAATATTCCGTTTGGGCTTGAAAAGGTAAATTACAGAGGCTGCCAAGACAACATGCTATCTCAGATGGAAAGCTATGTTTAAGGCTGGAGCAACTAAAGCATATACAATATAATAGTCTTTGTATAGTGCCAGACATGCTACTTAAAAACAAAAAAGGCCCCTTTGCTGTAAACGCAAGAGTTTTAAAATCATGAGTCATTTGTTTTTTACCTTCTGGATTCCATTTGTCAAGAGGCAGCGTGCAGTGATACGCTGCAAGGCTCGGAGGGGACTGAGCGGTAGAGTAGACGTGTATCTCGAAAAATTGGAATGCTAATCCAGTCTTGGGTCCCGCATCAAGCTGTATGAACAGTGTTAGAATGAGGAAAATGGGCCAGGTTCTGCAAACCTTTACCAATAGATGCATCTTTTTCCCCATCGGAAGTGAATCAGACATCTCATGAACCTTCAATAAACTCAACAGCAAGAGTGGAAATTAAGGACCAATCTCAGAGCTCCATGTCTCCCTCGAACATGTCATCTAGACTCCTGTGATGAGGGCTGTTGCATCTAAGGTGGCTGTACCACTGTCCTAAGCAGTTCTGTTTTCTTTCAATTAGCATTCATTTAATTTCCTTGAAACGAAAGTTGAAAAGTGTAGCTCAGGAGATGTGGTTAAGTACATACTTAAATGACCTCTTATAAAATACCAGCTGGCATAAAAGTACGTTGCCAGTGCACATGGGCAGAGTCTAGGCAGAGCACAGGTAGAGTTAGCCCTTCCTCCTGTGGATTATGTGCATGTGGGATATGCATTCATAAAGTGCCCACTCTCACTTAACCAGCTCTCAAGCATTTGTAAGTGATCACACCTACAATCAAGGCACTTTTTTGTTACAAACACTAGTATTTTATAAAGAAAAGAAGACATTGAGTTATTAGAAGAGTGTGGCTCAGTGGTTAAAGCTATAGCCTCAGTACCCTGCGGTTGTAGGTTCAAACCCATACTGCTCCTTGTGACCCTGGCCAAGTCACTTAGTCCCCACCCCCCCCCCATTGCCCCAGGTACATTAGGTAGATCTTGAGCCCACTGGGACAGACAGTAAAAAATGCGTGAATACCTGAATAAATTCATGTAAACTGTTCTGAGCTCCCCTGGGAGAACAGCATAGGAAAATGAATGAATGAATAAATAGTTTCAGCCTTTGATAACCAGAGCTGTTATTGTGACATCATAATGCCTCATTCCACCAATGCCTAAGAGCAAACCTCATCAGTGATGTCACAATGGCTTCATTGTCCTATACTTGGCTCACTTGAGTGCCTGAATAAATTCCTTGTTACCTGTTCTGAGCTGTTGGGAAGGACAGGATATAAAACTAACCAAATAAATAGTTACCACATTTTTGAAGAAATTCACCCAAGCCAATGTACAACAAGATCAGTCTTAGCATAAGCAATAGGCATCATCAAGGGAATAAATTCAAATAACAGTATTATGGCATAGTATGCTACCTACAATGTCGGCAGAATACACAATAAAACATCTTCATAAAAAGCATCAACATAGCCATATGGAGGCAGACCAATCCAGGTCACATGTCCCTGGCAGAATCCCAAAAGTCTTCCATGATCACCAGTCTAGGATAATTCAAGGTCCCCAGGTGTATAATTATGAGCATTTATGTAGGTGCCTCTGTTGGCACCTATTCATGGCATACAGTTATATAATTACCCTCTTACAGTATGACACATTGGTGTGGGGTGTTTCCCTTCCTCTGGGCAGTGTCTGTAGGGGGCTTGGAAAAGGAAAGGTTAAAGCATGACCTTGCTTTTCTTATTTTCCACCCCCAGGAATGCCTACAGGATAGCATTAGGTGGAGCAGTTACATTAAATATATTTATTTTGAGGATGGGCCAGTTTGGGACCAGTGTTGACTAGGGGGAGGGGGCATTTACAAAAACAATCCATATTCTCCACTGGTGCAAAATCAAAAAGTTTTATTTAAAATGAAGTCTGTAAGTGAAGAAACAGCAGTTTCACAGTAATAAATGTGCAACC
Source organism: Geotrypetes seraphini (assembly GCF_902459505.1). NCBI lineage: Eukaryota > Metazoa > Chordata > Amphibia > Gymnophiona > Dermophiidae > Geotrypetes > Geotrypetes seraphini. Next base: position 343,496,470 of record NC_047086.1, on the reverse strand, counting down.
AAGGCAGAAAGCAAAAAATAGCATCTTCTGGACTCTCCACCTTTAGAAACCCCTCTTTTTTTTTTTTCTTTGACATCTGTATATTTTCATAAGCTGGTTTATTCCCAGATGAGAACATTATTGTTAGTCTCTTTTTGTGGATCCCAGTCATTCTCTATGTCCTCTCCTGCTTCTCTGTACCAGGATTCCCTGCAGGTTTGTCTACTGCTCAGTAGAAGTAGTAATGGGCTGATTTCCCATTCCAGCTTACACCTTTGAGCAATTACAGAAGCCTCAGCAACCTTATCACTGCTCATCATGTATTTTCTCCTTGTAGCATAATGGCTCAGCTAACCAAAGCCCTTGATCCCCTTTAGCAATTGATATAATGGCTAGGCATCAAAACCAAATAACTCTCCCCTTCTGTGCTACTATGGCTGTTTTTTGCATCGCGTCTCACGCGGAGCTCTATGATTTTGTATTTTTGGACTCTTTAGCTTTTCCGCGTATCTTCCACCCTAGGACTAGCAGGGACCCCTGAGGAAGACTCTATTGTCGAAACACGGACTCTATAGGGTCCAACACTCTCAGCGGACTAGGTCCTTAAGGTTGTTAATGTGGATTGCTATATTGCTTTTTTGTTTCTTAATACTTTTAATAAAGTTCATCTCAGGAACATCGTCTCTCCACAGTGTTTCTTTGGTTTTTCATGGGTTTTGTTCTCTGTGGACTATCCAGGGCCAATTTCTTTTCTTTGGGAAAGCAAGAGCTACAGACAAAAAATTAAAAAAGGACTGGGGTTTTATACCAGTCACAAAGGTGTCTTACTAGTCAGAAAAGCTTTCATCTTGTGCTTGAAACTGTGGGGGTATTTACAAGTCAAAGCCCAGTACTTCAGTGGAGCCACTAGAGGTCTCTGCTATCTTCACAATGCAGAACATTAGAAGTCTCTACAAAGAGGTTCTCTTTTCTGAGTGCTTATTTTTATGCAAATATAACCAGACCTTGTATAAGAATGTACTGAGTGCACATAACAGTAGCATATTGCAAAGGCCTTTCCCCCATTGTCCCAGGTCTAATGTATTTCATCTTTTAAGATCAATATGGAAGGAGCTGGCTGTGGACAATATGGATTTGACCGCAGAACTCTCTGGTCTAAGTGCAGTCATTCAGGTAACATTTGTCTTGGAGCCTAACATGGACTGGGCTCTATGGTCTTTGTTATAATAAAGATTCCTTGTTTTGTTTTGTTTTTTTAATGTCAATGTATCCTTTCTTTCAATGGGATGAGGTTTACAGACTTGCTAGCCACAGAAGGTATAAAAATAATCTTCTTTATTTTATGAAAGCTGCGTATGATTAGGTCTTACTTCAGTCCCTCTGCATTTTGAATGTTAGTTCAGTCTTTGGTTCTCAGTTCATTAGATAATTGTAACTCGGTTCATCTTGCAGGTTTGCATTCAAATCTAGATAGATTGCACAAGATTCAAAATGTAGCTGTACGTATGATTTTTAATTTGAGAAAGTCAGATCACGTTACTCCCTGTTTTATAGAGCTGCATTGGTTGCCTTTTCAGGCCAGGGTATTATTTAAATTTGGGACTTTATGTTATAAAGCCTTACACGATCAAGCTCCCAGTTATTTGCTGGATCAATTTGTGCTCTTTAAAGTAGAACTTCTGCTGTGGATTACAGTACTCCCCTGAAATTCACGGGGGTTCCATTCCAGGAACCCCCGCAAATTTTAAAAAAAACGCAAATACGGTTTTTCGCCTGTCAAAAGGCAGGGGAGGCAGGAGAGGGCAGCTGGTGCGCCGGCGGATGAAAAAAATCACTCGCGATCTGCTCCGACCACCTCTTCTTGCAGCAAAGTTGGGCTATACCAATCAGGAGCTGCTTTGACACGCAGCTCCTGATTGGTGTAGCCCGACTTTACTTCAGAAAGAGGCGGTCGGAGCAGACCGCGAATGAGCGAGTCTGCGATTCGCGAACTGCGAATGAGCGGGGGAACACTGTTTGTATTTCCTTCAGTGTGTGGCTGCCTATACAAGAAATTTTTACATCAAACGATTGTATTCCAGCCAGCCAGTCAAGATTCCGAGTTACGTATCTTGTTTGCTACCTTAGGCTCCTATCTGCACTTCCGAAAACTACTGAAAACATCTTGGTTTGTAAGATTTGGGGGAAATTAATGATCAAGTCATAAATTTTGTAATTCGCTGATTTGTACAGTCTCTCGCTTATGCAAACCGCATCGATCTGGAAGGTTTTGTGGCCTATAAATATACTATAATGTAATGTAATGTTCTGGTGGACTGCTCAAAGCTCAAATTACCTTATCACAGCGACAAAAACAAAGGGCTCCTTTTACGAAGGTACGCTAGCGTTTTTAGCACACGCACCGGATTAGCGTGTGCTATAGTGTGTGCTAGCCGAAAAACTACCGCCAGCTCAAGAGGAGGCAATAGAGGCTAGCTTGCGCGGCATTGCAGCCCATGCTATTCTGCGCGTTAAGGCCCTAACCTTCTTAAAAGGAGCCCCAAAACTCCTTGAAAACATATACTCCTAGTGCGTAAGGGCAGCACTAGGAGTAAAAGTTACCCTGACCATATTTTCCCCTCTCCCAGATAGACTCCTTGGCCTGCACAGAGATGGGCCTGAGCAGCAGCAACTCCTATATTAGGTTTCAGTGCAGAACCTGTGGGCTCTCTCATGCTATGAAAACAGAAGCAAAAGAAACTGCAGAAAACAGTGTCATCAAACAAAAAGCAGAAAATATAGGCTCCAGATAGTCTTTTATTGGTAACAAAAATCAGGTGGTCCCAGGTAGGTATGTCCAGACTTCAAAGCAAATGTTAAAAAAACTGTCCAACATGTTTCGGCACCATGGCGCCTGCATCAGGGGCATCGATTATTAATTAAATCTTGAGTCTGATGTGCACATAGATGAGAACATATATACATCCACCTCTCAAAATGCACCACTCCTTACAACAACCAGAGCCTTTCCAAACACTTAAAATCAGTGATTTTTGAATGAAACAGGGTCCCGCAATGTAAGGAGTGGTGTATTCTAGTTATTAACTCAGATTTTTTTCTTGTTATGATCACTATTGTCTAGTGGACCCAGCACCGTTAACTTCTTGCACCAAGTCCTGCATTCCACTATGGATTAAATCTATAATAACATCCTCATTTGTCAATTCCTGAGCTAGTTGCTTCAAGAAGCAGTCATTTATTTCATCTGAAAACTTTACCACCCTAGCATTTCCTGACATGACATTTATCCTCTCAATATTGGAGTAATTTATATTATCCCTTCACTATAGTGTTGCAAAATTTGTTAGCTTCCCTATTGTTAGCTGGCTAAGTAGATGGTAGAGTAGCCCTACCTGCATTCTCATTCCCTTCACACATGGAAATTCTGCCCAAAGAGATTTCACGTGGCAGTTTGTTTCATGCTGAATTTTTATTCTATTTGACTTAATTCCCTCTTTAAAACATAATGCCACTCCCTTCCAATTTGATTCACCCTATCATTATGATATAATTTGTACCTTGGTATCAGGATGCTCCACTGGTTATCCTTCTTTCACCAGGTCTCTGAGTTGCTTATTATATCTACCTCTACAGTATAATTAGGATTCTAGCATTTGAAAACATACATTTCAAAGCATGTTTTTTTTTCTTTGTACCTATGGCAAGCTGCTTGCCAGTTGACATGGATAATTTGCAATTCTACTTTCTGTTTTAAAAACTGTTCTTCTTGTTAAATAATGCCTTTGGTAAGTAAAATAAGTTTCTAAATCTAGAGGCTGTGATGGAAAAAGCTGATTTGGATTTAGTGGTAGTCACAGAGATGTGGTTCTCGGAAACCATGACTGGTATATAGGTATACTGACTATAATCTGTTCAGGAAAGACAGCCTAGGTAGGAAGGGAAGGGGAATGGCATTATCACCCAAAATTCTATAAAGGTTGCCCAAATATGGGCACCCAAAATTGGGTGCAGATCCCAGATCAACGCTGAAAATAATTAGCTTATGTTTAAATAAAAAATTGATATACCTCTTACCTTTTCTAGACCAAAGTGAATTACAACATAAAATCCATTATTACAAATGAGGAAAATAACTTCATAAACATAAAAAGACAAACGTAACACACACCCCCAAAAAACAACATTAACCCTGCCATAGCATTATACTAACAAATCTAAAAGAAAAATAGTACCCTGGAAGCCATTCCAATCTCCTTCATACTATACGCTTGTTTAAAGATGTGACTTTTTAATAAAACCTTAAATCTCTTATAATTAACCTCTACTCAGATTTGTTTAGGTAAATCATTTCATGGGGTAGATGCAAGTCAAAGGAATGCCCTTTCCCTCATGGCTACCCAATGTGCCTTCGAGAAACATGACAAAGATATTCTGTAATTCTGTAAAGATCTACGACATATAACAGGTGTATACTGTGTTGTCCACCTACTCAAGTACAAAGGTTGATGTTCCCACAGAGATCTGTCTGCTATACATAGAATTTTAAAGTAGATTCTAAAGAATATGGGCAATCAGTGATACTTTATAAGCAAGAAGGTCACATGATCAAATTTTCAAGCATTTCCCAAAATTCTGACAGCCATATCTTATCATTTTTGCAGGCATTCAAGCTGAGAATTTGGCAAGCCGGCATATATAACATTTCCATAGTCCATTCAACAAGTAAACAAGGCATGTACCAATGTCTGCAATGCAGGATCATGAACACATCCTCTGGTTGCTCGCAATTGTCTCAAAATTTTAAAAAAACAAACACCTTTTTTTAATACCAGAAAACACCTGGTCCAGAACACAAAGGGAAGAGTCAATTATTACCGCCAAATATCTGAAACTCGCAACAGGTATTACTAGTTTGCCAAACAGGTGTGAAATTAATGTAGGACATTCATTATGCCCCATGATCCAACAGTCTGTGGTCTTATTAACATTAAAGCCTAACAGATGTTGTTGCAGCCAATCGACTACTGCCTTCAGTCCCTTCTGTAAGGGGGCTCCAATGGGCTTCAGTGATTTAATTATTTGAGCTAACAAACACTTATTTGGCACTTTTATGATTAGGGCACCAATCTGGCTCAGTGCTATCCTGTAACAATAGACATCTAAATTGGATCGCATGCAACTCAAAAGGGGGTATGGCCATGGGAGGGGCATGGTTAAGCTCTGGAATGCATTGCCAGAGGATGTGGTAAGAGCGGATAGCGTATCTGGTTTTAAGAAATGTTTGGACAAGTTCCTGGAGGAAAAGTCTGTTATTGAGAAAGACATGGGGGAAGCCACTGCTTGCCCTATATCGATAGCATGGAATATTGCTACACCTTGGGTCTTGCCCACTGTGGATTGGCCACTGTGAGAACGGGGTACTTGATGGACCATTGGTCTTACCCAGTAAGAATATTCTTATGTTCTTATGGACCAGTCAGAGGAATTTACAAAAGATGCACACGGTGTTACAGAATAGGAGGGATCTATGCCCAATTTGCATGCCAGGATTTCTACCAGGTTTCAGGCTGGCATAAGTCCTCATGCACCAAATTTTCTCATCTCAAAGCATCCTTTAAAGAATAGCATTGAGTGCCGAATTTTATCAGGGCCAAATTTTCAGATCCATTTATAGAATCTGATCCTATATTTATTTTTCTATTTAAAAATTTATATACCGCCTAAAAAAACTAGGCAGTATACAATCAACATACAAAATAATTAAAAACAATACATCATATATCTAACAAAAGCTGCTGCTACCCACACTGCTGATCATATTCATGTTATTCACATAAATGCGTTATCAACTAACTTTATCCTCTAAATTCTAAAAATATCTGATCTTAGATGAACTGCTGATCATAACCAATTCATTCATATAAACGCATCAACAAACAACTATGTCTTCAAGAGATTTTTTAAGATATCTCTGGTCTTACATAAGTGCAACTGACCTGGCAATGTGTTCCACATTTTCACTCCTGCAACTGAAAACACAGAATTCCTAATTCTTGCATGCATTACATTCCTCTCCCTCTCTGTAGATAATCTCATAACATTTTCAGATCTTAAAAACTCCAACATATCTTGAAAACATCCAGGGTGCTTTATAATACAAGACTTGATGAACTATCAACAGTACCTTATATTGCACCCTTTGTTGTATACGAAACCAGTGTAGCTGCTTCAAAACCGGCTTAATATGGGCCATCTGTGAAACACCTGCAATCAATCTAGCAGCAGAGTTCATCAATACTTGCAATGCCCTGCTCTTAGTTTTCACCAACCCTAAATACAGTGCATTACAGTAGTCTAATCTGCTTAATATTAATGCTTGAATCATTGTGTGGAAATCGTAGGGCACTAACATTGGCTTCAACTTATACAGCATGTGCAATTGTGCATATTCCATCTGGATAGTTTCAAGGTTTGATGTCCCATTGTCAGGGCAGAGTCTAACTAAACCCCTAGCACCAACATCTCCTTTTTAACAGGTATCTGAATCCCAAGCACATTCACATAATCTAAATCTATATGTTTAAGATAATAATAAAGTAACATAATTATAAAACTTAAAGGGTAAGGAAGAGGCACTATGGATCAAACTGAAAAGAGGGAATAAAAAATGTATTTTACATTGGTGTGATATACAGGCCTCCTTCACAGACAGAAGTAAACAGAAGTTTAGTAGAAAACATTCAAAATATAGCTGTGAAAGGGGGAGAACTACTAATAGGTGATTTTAATATACCAGCTATTGATTGGGGTGTACAGTAGAGTGATCCTGGATTCTTTACAGGGAGAACTGTTCTAGCAGTTGGTAATGGAAACCATTTGGGATAGGGCCATACTGGATTTACTGCTTACAAATGGGGAGAGTGTTTCCAAAGTTATAGTGGGTGATCATCTAGTATCTAGTGATCATTAGATGGTGGGGGTTCAATATTAAGACAAGTGTGAAGAGGGTTCAATCAGAACTGAAGGTTTAAGACCTTAATTTTTTTTTTAAACCCTGTTGAGATGGGGAATTACTTTAAGGAGTTAGTTGAATGGAAACAAGTAGAAGTAGTGGAGGTGGGGACATAACTGAAAGGAGCTATTTTAAGAGCAACATAGGTTATTGTAAGGAAAAGAAAAGTGAAGATGTCTTTAACAGAAATTATGTTCTTGACTGAGGACTGATTTAGGCCAAGAAAACCCTGGCATAGAGTGTGCCAAAGGATTCAACACCTAGTGGCGCCTAAGACTACTCTAGGTGCTGCTAGTTACGATTCTGTAAACGGCACCTAGCTTATGATTAATACTTGCGCTTCTCGGCACCTACATGCCTCCATCTTCCTTCGATTGTGGGTTCCGAGTTTGGTCTATGAGTATGACTGCTGCATGGGAACTGGGACTTTTTTCCCCAGGGTTGCGAGTACTGCCTCTGTAGCATCCCGTTCATTGTGTGTGTGGGGGGGGGGGGGGGGAAGGGGGTGTGGAAAGTGGAAGATCGGAGCTGAATATCGAACACAGGCTATAAATTACACCCATTAAAATGATAAAGTTTCCAAGTTTATTATCTTTTTGTCCCACTCCAAGGGTTCTTACAATCTACAATGGGTTTCATTACTATCAAATCGCATTTCATCAATATATAAGGTAAATAGTCGAAATACAATTATGATAGAAAAGAAAGGGGGGGAACACAGATAGGGTTTAAACTTTCCCTGTTTTTCAAAATACTCCCAGGAACTAGCCAACTATCTATTACAATAGGCATCAGTAAATTAATGTTTTTAATTCTGCTTTGAATTTGTCTACTGTAGTCATTATTTTAAGGTTCACTGGCAGAAATTTTCCTGTATCTAGAATATTATCACCGAGATAACTTTTCCATTCTTTTTTGACTTCAGTTTTAAAATTTTCAGAGACAAATATGCCACCATTGCAAAAACTATATTATCTTAATATAGTTGAAGAGGATAAGGACAAGTCAACTATCCATCCCGGAGAATTAGACCTCACTGGGATGTTAGAATCTTCACGGATTGAGATTACAGCGAGAGCTACTTTGCTAGTAACTTTTGTTTTCTTACAAGATAAAGCTCTTCTCCGCCTTTACTATAGAACTGAAAGTGTTGAATTTTACAACCACAAAATTGCAATTTTTCCTGATGTCTCAAAGTGGACGCAGCTTAAACGTAAAAAATTTCTGACATTTCGTCAGTCAGTTTTGGCTTTGGGAGCAACCTTTCAACTTCGGTTTCCTTGTAAATGTTGTATTACCTATCAAACAAACAAGTATATTTTTTATGATCCAGAACAATTGCAATTTTTCTTGGAAGGTAAGGCTGCCATTAAGGCTCCCGACCCCTCTATAATTTCAACCACTCAGGCCCTAATGTAATTAACCAAAGAACCCTGAATATTCGAGGCATATGTGAATATGAGCGAGTTTAGTTTTTCTTTAATTCAACTACCCTTGATTGTGTATGGTTTCACTCTCCTTTAATGTGGACTATGATCATTGTACTGGAATTATGCCTTGACAATAATTTCCTGAATGTATTTAGTTGCCTGTATCAAAGTGTTCTTTTTTTTTTTTATCTTTGATGTGAAAATGAATAAAATAGATTTAAACAAGGTTCACTGGCAGAGAATTCCAAAGTTGGGGGCCTTTGACTGAGAGAGTTGTTGTCCTGCTGTGTTCAAGGTCAATTTCTCAATGCGATGGAATTACTAAATGTTTGTGATTTTCAGATCTGAGAGATCTAGAAGGAACTTATGGGATCAGTGACTGAGCAAGATATGGTGGTGACTGTCATTAATGCTTTGAAAGTCAGAAGAAGTATTTTATAAGTAATTCTGTGAGAAATTGGAAGCCAATGGACTTTTTTTCAGAAAAGGGGTAATGTGGTCAAATTTACAAATGTTAAAAAGTAATCGACCTGCTGTATTTTCTATATTTTGGAGTCTTTGACTATCTTTTTGATGTATAAAGCATTTTCTGAATTGATATTTTTGGAAAAATTACTCTTTACAAAAGGAGCACTTTATATTTAAGAGGTCTCTTTCAGTGTACCCCGCTTCTGAAGTCATTTTATCTGTACTTGTTCTACATATTTACTTAATCTAACAATATATCACAGATTCACTGCTTAAAATCACGTATGTAATCACACTCAGTATTTATTGACGAAATGACCTGATGTGATAAGCTTCCTATGCTGACCTGCATATCTTTAGGAAAAGGCTATCCGACTATCTCACTGTCTGTCACAGAGTCTCAGCTTTATATTCCAGTTTCTGTTTGCAAAAGAGTAATGGAAATTACAGAACAGCTATGCTTTAAAAAAAATCCCATGCATCCACTGGAGCAAAAAGAGGTTAGAAGAGTGATATTTTAAAAATGTGTCCCTGGACCTGCCCCTATCTTATATTGGATCAAAGAGAAGTAGACTGAAATTCAACAAGGAAATTATGTCAGGACAAGGATGCCTGCCTCTGATTCTCCTGTAGATGGACAGATTTGTAATGCCTGGCTCCAAGCTGTGTTTCTGCTAACCATTCAAATCCTGTTGAGTTCCTAATTCTGCATTCGGCCTGAGAAGGATGTGGCACAGCAGGTTGGTGACTGAATTGCACAAAATGAATCCCTACGGTCACATCAACTGGGGCTTTTAAGCATGATTATTTGAAGCATTCCCGGTGCTCAAATCTGTGATCAGATCGGGGTAGAAAGTTTTATATTCTTCTGGCTAGAAAAAAGGGAAAATATTTTGGAATTAGCTTATGTCTTGAGCCAGTGGTGTACCTAGGGTATGTGACACTTGGGGCCAATCATGTAAAAAAAATATTTTTAGTAATAACCATGAAATGAAATGTCCCCCCTTGCCCAATCTGGCACTTATTAATAGCACCCCTACCCCCACCCCCTACTTTGTACTTAAAAAAAAAACCAGTTAGTCCAGGCCCAGCATGTTCTCACCCTTCTCTCCTGGCCGGGCCGATGTCACCTTTACCTTTTATCAAGCTGAAAAAACTGCCGGCCTCGGCAGTGATTCGGCAGCGTTGCCCACGGCTCCTCTTCCTGCTTTCCCGTCTGCTGCGGTCCAACCGGGCGGAAACAGGAAGTTGTGTCATTGGAGAAAGACCAGGCAGAAGTGGAAAGCAGGATGGGGAGCCGCGGGCAATGCTGCCAAATCACTGCCGAGGCCAGCAGTTTTTTGAGCTTGATGGAAGATAAAGGCGACATCAGACCGTACAGAAGAGTGAGAACATGCTGGGCCATGGGGACCACCCAGAGCCTTGGTGCCGGACTGTGAGAAGGGGAAGTTCCCAGACAACGACTTGAAGGCTGGGAACACCACCCTCATGTCTTGCACCTGGGGCAGTCCCCCTCCCACACACACACTCCTCGCCCTTGGTATGCCATTGCCTTGAGCTATATTCAGGTACATTAGGTATTTTTCTGACACTGGAGGGCTTGCCAATTTTAGGGGTTGATAATCAGTGGGACTTATCTGGGTAGCAAGAGGATTTTACCTAGATAAGCCCCACTGACCAAGCCATATACAGATTTACAAAAGCACTTTCACAAGTTTCAAGTTTAATAAAAATTTGATTAATCGCCTATCCAAGTTTCCAAGTTTATTGGTTTTTAATATCCCGACCATCAAACAATTGTCTGGCCGATTAACAATTAATTAAAAAAATAGAGTTAAATGTAGCAATATGTGCAAAGTGATGTCTAAAGATAAACATAAATGACAAAGACTTGACGTACTGGAGTGTGAGGGCAGTAAGTGAGGAAAGGGAAAAAGTTACATTGTATTGGTGAGAAGGAGAGAGTGGGGGGGAGGATTGAATAAAAGGGAGGGGAGCGTTAAAATGATGGATGCTTGCTTAGCAGAAAGAAGAGAGGGAAGAAAGAGAAAAAAAATAAATAAATAAATAAATAAATACCTTTTTTTTAGGTTTGATTAAAAGCATCTCGAAATAGGAAAGTCTTTAGATTGATCTTGAATTTGACTAGTTGTTGTTCGTCACGGAGGTGTTGTGGAAGTGAGTTCCATAATGTAGGGGCTATCCTAGATTCTAGGCGATTTACTTTATAAAATAGGATATACAAATTTAAATTTTAAAAACCCATAAACAAATTGCATAGACAAAGACGGACAAACTAACAAACGAGAAGAGAACAAAAAGGGGGAAGAACAAGAGGGAGGGGGGAGAAGTTTCTTTACGGCTGCCATTTGCTAGTTTTGGGAAGGTGGGCTAACATCAGTGCCTCTGAATATTTGGGCAGACCAATTAAGCACTACTTCAAGGTTCAACATTGAACGTGATTGTCAATCATCCACAAGGCACTGTTTATAAAATCTTGCCTAGCGGTGTCTAACACTGGTAGGCGTTGAATCCTTAGGCGCATTACCATTTTAGGTCAGGGTTTTCTTGACCAAAATTAGTGTGCCTAAGTCAAACCATGCTCGAAATCCACCTGAATCCGCCTCTAACCAACGCTTACTTGCCAACTGAAACCTAGAGTAAGTCCTTGCGCAGATCCTCCCAATTCTAAAATACTGCATGCATCTTTAGTGAACGCCCCTGACCCACCCATGCCCCTCCTGTGGCCCCTTTTCAGTTCCATGTTACAAGACTTACACATGCATCTTTATAGAATAGTATGTAAATCCAAATTGTTGCCAAATAACACCAATAATTGTTAGCTCCCAATTATTAATGCTAATTGGTCCATTACTCAAATTGCACATGCAAATTGGGCATGTGCTCAAATTTACACTCAAAATTTTGAGCACCATATTTAGAATCTGGGGATATTGCTGTCCTAACTAGGCTGCTTAGCTACCTCAGTATGACACTGAATAATGGCTATATGCAGATCACTTCCGTTTTCAACCAAACACACAGATAGTCAGGGCTACTTATTGTCCATGCACTCATTTTCTCAGTGGTCAATTACAGATGCAAAAGCTGGACACTATGGGGCTCATAAATGAAACAGAAATACGTCTAAAAACTTGTCCAAGACAACCTAAAAGACAGGTCATCCAAGTGCCGATAATCGAAATGGCTTATGCATCCAGAGCTGAAAGGGGCATTTTTTTAGGAGTGGTGAGGCCGGGATTTGGGCATGACGTGGGCCAACCTAATCTTAGTCGTACTGCAGGGATAATCAAAAGTTTTATGAGGCTGCCTGGATGGCGATCTAAAACCAGGTCTAAGTGTCCAGAAGCTATCCAAAGTGACAAGATAACCACTGCAGACACAAAGTATAGACCCCCCACTCACTTCCCCACTGACCCCCCTCACACCGCCATAAAAATTGGAATAAAAATGTACATACCTGTCTCCAGAACATCAGCACCTGCTATAGGAAAGCCTAGTAGAGCTGCACAAAGGTTTCTTAAGTAGTCGGGGGGAGGGGAGGGGGCTAGTGAACCATAGAAAGGAGGACCCAGGCCCATAGGCCACTCTAACCACTACATTCATGGTGGAAAATGTGAGCCCACCAAAAACCCTATTGTACTGCCATATAGGTGCCACCTGCAGCTATAAGGGCTATTGAGGTTGTAGACAGGTGGGTATAGTGGGTTTTGGGGGTATTTTGGGGGGGGCTCAACATTACTTATATAGTAGTTCTGATGAGATGTTTATGTGGCACCCTTTTTGTGAAGTTCATAGCAGTGCCCTGTAAGGAGACTCATTGCTCTGCTGCCATGTCTGGGTGGCCAGTCCATCACATTGTTGGCCCCTCCCACGTCCAAAAGGTCTTGTTCTGGACATTTGGGACTTTTTGGACGAATATTTGGATGAGAATGTGGTATAAAGATAGATGTAGTGGCGGTCGGGACGATCAAACGCCTAGACGTACAGATGGACAATTTTCAAAAAAAAGTATACTTTAGATGTATTTTTCAAGAATGGACATTTGTGCCTTGCAAATTTTGGATGACTAGCACCCTACGTCCAAATCAGACTTAAACGTGTCTTTTGATTATGGTCCTCCACGGAAACAAGACAAAAAGAAGATTGATTCATTTGACTTTGGTGCTGGAGAAGGATTTTGTGCATGCTGTGGACTGCCAGAAGAACTAACAAATCAATTCTGGAAGAGACCAAACCGGCTATGTCACTCGAAGCCCAAATGATGAAGAGAGAGATCACTGGAGAAGGACATCATGTTTGGGAAGATCGCAGGAACCAGGTGAAGAGGGTGACCCGCAGTCAGATGGCTGGAAACGTTGAAAACAGCCATGGGGATGATGCTGGAGGACCTTAACAGACTAGCACAAAACCGATTTCTTTTTAGATTTGTAATTCATCAAATTGCTGGAACTCGAACAAGAGTTGATGGCACCTAACACACACTGAATATTGAGTCCTAATTCAGCCTAGGGCAGTCAGTGCTTTTAAAGATGCTGACCAGTGTGAGATAAATATCAGTGAATGTGTTTAGGCCTGAAGAAACGGAGGGTTTGAACTAGTTACCTAGTTCTTTGCCTGTGTGCTCTAACCATTACTCCTCTGTTCCAAAAAAGATTGTAGGAACAGCTTTAATGAAACATGATGGCGGCATTTTGAAATCTGAAGTACCCATAATTAGCTGCTAAAAAGGTCATGTCATTGCCTGTTTCAAAGTATGGTGTGTGAAAGAATTCCTTAGGATGCCTCTGAATTCCCAAATCCTGAAGCATCTAATATATGCCCTAAGATTTGCCTCAGAGTCTATTTTCTTCTCCAGCAAGCTGAGCCAATACTGGGGTTTTTTTTCATCTCATTGCTTCTAGGGGTTTGTATCTCTGCTTTTCTCAAGGAATTCAAAACTATATGTCCCTGGCATAGGAGCCAGCTCTGTGGGTGCTGTGTGCTTGAGCACCCCCAATATTGATTAAACTCTTCAACTGTGTCCATGGAGGGCTAATTTCCATTGGGTTCAGCATCCCCAATAATTTTACAAAGTTGGTTCCCATGAACCAACCCTAGGCCTGGCTCAGCCTGTCCTTAAAATCTAAGAATCAATTGGCAACCACTATGCCTGCTCCAGGCATTTTTGGTCATACTTCTGTCACTGCATCTTCTCAAGATATGCAGCTGGAGGGGGGGGGGGGGGGCAGATAAATATTCTGTAAATAGTCTTACCTCATGCTTCTTTCTATTGTGCCTTTCTCATGCATTCTTTGGCATTCTCCAACCTACGGTGGGCACTCTCCTACTCCTTTGCATCTTTGTGATACTCTCCTGGATGATTACATACATTTTCTCTGAAGAATGTTCAAAACTTGTCTATAGGAAACCCACCACAAAAGTGAAATAACATCAAAACCTCAGTGTAAGTATGTTATTTGTCCACAGTGCTGATGCTGTTAAGTATAATTATATTGTATGTTTAGAATTACAGTATTAGCCTGTTTGAATATGTTGTAATTATGGACTATAAGTAAGTAGCCAAGTATGGAGCACGGCTAGCAGTCAAGCCTGGGCCCTTAATAAATAGTTTCCAAGTTTTGTGATTTGGAAATTCTCTGTGTGAGTTGCATAAGTCAGATAAATGCTTTGCTCAATGCAGCACACCATCATGGGATCTTCCTAAGTGCATAATTAATAGTGAAGAGTGTAAAAACACTCAAACAATAATGTGAACAAAATAAATAAAAATAATAATAATAGAATGAGTGGCGACCAATCTCACAAGAGCTCCAATAGTGCACAACCCAATGAAAATGCAATAATCTTGTGTTGGGAAAAACGGCGAAAGTGCTGCCATGTATAAACTTTTCTTAATCACCCCGGAAAAGAGAATTTTTGCAGCTCCCGGTTCTACTGAGCTCGGTTTCGCGACCACCCCTCCATCAGGAACTTCCAACATGCTGCTAAGATATTAACTCCAAATTTTATAAAAGAGGAGAATTTTCAGCAGAGTGGAACTTACACGTTCTGCTGAAAATTCTTCTCTTTTATAAAATCTGCACTATTAATTATCCACTTAGGAAGATCCCATGATAGAGTGCTGCATTGAGCCTGGCTCTTGCATGAGAAAAGTATTGAACGCTTTGTGTTTAACTGACTTGTGCAACTCACACTGAGGACTTCCAAATCACAAAATTATTATCATGAATAATTATATAATTGTATGAGTGGATTCTGTATCGCACTTAGTGCATACTTGAAGAACTATTATATAGTTTGATAAATAAATTGTCATCAGATCATCAGTTTCTTGTTACAATTATTCCCAAGTTGGGTATGATAAATAAGAGTAGTAGAAAATCTAGCTTTAGATCATAGCCCTTTGGGACTTATTTATTTATTTAGTCAATTTTCTAGCTCGTCCTCCCAGAAGAGCCCAGAATGGGTTATGATTACATAGTGGAAGGATAGCAAAAAAGTTACAAATTCACACCTATCAGATATACAGAACAACCGATAGAAAGAGAAGCATTAAAGCATTACTAGGTCTATCTAATACTAATTTCTGATAACCTGTGTGCACTGGGAAAGAAAATCCTAAGAAAATTGTTTATGTGCCTGTCACTGGGGTCAACCTCAGCACCGTCGTCTGATCTGAGATGTCTGCTACATACCATTGACACAGCGAAGTGTAGAAATAGGCTCAACGTTTGTTTATTAATCTAATAAATGGCTTGTGATCAATTTGCTGCCTTGATGAATGACTTTTTTTGACAGAAGCGCTTCTATGTTTTGAGCAGGGGAAGAGGGCAGGGCAAATAGAGACCAAATTTATTAATGCTTCCACTTTTGGAGAGGGGCTACCTTATTATTGGAGAAAAAAATTAGCATTTTATATTTTCTGCCCCAAAACGTATTCTTCCTCCACCATTTTCTATCTACATAGGGTCTGATTCTTTCAGCGATGGTGAGCATTTTGATCACAGCTGACTGAGTTATTCTCAGATATTCAAAGCTAGAACTGTTGAAGCTTTGGCTTTAAATACCTAGTTATTTTTAAGCCAGCTAATAGATAGCCACTTAAGTCACTATTCAATACTTAAGCAGTCATGGGTTAGCGCATAAAGATAGGGGAGACTTTTATGCAATCTCATTGATGCATTAAGGGCTCCTTTTACTAAGGTGCGCTAGTGGTTTTAGCGCGTGCTACAATACCACATTCGCTAAACGCTAACACCTCCATAGAGCTTACATTAGTATTTTTCGTTTAGCGCGTGATTATCGCATGCTAAAAACGCTAGCATACCTTAGTAAAAGGAGCCCTAAATCTTGCCTCTTAAGGGCTGAATATCAGCACTTAAGCAGCCAAGTGCTGACTCCACCCCAGAACACTCCCAGCATAGCTGGCTTTAAGTTAGGCGCTAACCTTGAATTTCTATGGCACTCACCAGTTAAGTGCCACCGAAAATTAGCAGCTGAAGACACACCCACCAACAGACAATTCTTCAACATTAGCTCACATCAACCACCACCCAAAGTGACTTGTGTGGCTTTCAGCCCACGGCCTTCTCGATGGCAAATTTCCACAGCTGAATTCAATGAATGTTCAATATAGATTGCAAATAGTCCTTTGTCATTCCTTTGTTGGTAGCCTGTGCATTCTGTTTGCTCTCCTGCTACAGCCCAACTTTCTCTTTCGCTCTACGCTATCAATGTATAATTCATATATTCTGCTTGAGTTTCCATGGACTAATGAGACATCTTCTACAGTAGGTGTCCGACTCTTAGTAGCTAGGGCATATATGAATATTTTATCGCAAAAGACAGAACCATGGAGAGAATGGAAAGATCAGCTTCCCTGTGGGTGGGCTATGAGGGATTAGTGAAAATACCTGCAGACAGTTTAAGCTGCATAAGATGTGACAGCGTTGGCATTTAGCCTTCTGAACTTGACCTTTGAATAAAACAGAGAAGCAATCCAGCCCTGGACCTCAAGATTCCTTTTTTTTTTACTGACTATAAGCACAAAGTATACAATAATATCATAAACTGACCCATGTCCCAGATATTATTATATGATTTGGACCACTAGGTCCTATTTATGAGTATAAACACAAAGTGGCAGGTGCCTGTTAAGCGCCCTACTCCAAACCTCTGCCAGACCATCTTTAAACAACTAAGCTGCCATGTGGCAAAGAGGATCTTTGCTTCCCCATGTCTGGTACTTGACAGATAACAACACAATTCCACTCCCTATTGGATTTGGCATTCCTGACATGTTCAGGAGGCAGGTTATTAAGGGCTGGCATAAACTCCATGGAGCAGTTGGAACGCACTTTTCTACTAGTAAACTTAGACTGCATGCTCACACAACGTTATCATATGACAGCTCTCACTTATGTCAGCTTCACTCACTCAGGCTTCCCTGACATCCTCCCCACAACAGAAACTTGCAGACTCATAATCAAAAAACATAGACGTCCAAAAAGCATTTTAAATCGGCACAAGGACATCCTAATCGCCAAGTGAAGATGATCAAAACTGTCTGTACATCTAGTGAGGTGTTCCAGCCTCTGTATGTTTAGTCACGAGATGGGCATGGTGGAGGCGTGTAATGGGTGGGCTTTGGGAGGTCTCAAGGGTGGGTTAGACATGGACGTTTTGCTGCGATAATCAAACATTTTGCAAGACATCCTGGACGGAGCTTTTACGTTTGGAACTAGACCTGTTTTAGAAGGCTCTAAGCGCCACAAAGGTGCCCAAGCTGACCACATGACCACTACATGCATCAAAGTAAGACACCCCCACACTCCCCCAGTTCTCACTGACCCCCTTCCACCACACAAAAATGAGAACAAAAAGGTACATACCTGTCTCTAAAACAGCAGCATGTGGTATGGGGAAGCCTAGTAGAGTTGCACACAGCTGTTTTAAGTGGCCTGGTGGGTGGGCTAATGAACCATAGAGAGGAGTTCCCAGGCCCATAAGCCACTCTAACCACTACATTTATGGTAGAATGTGTGAGCCTACCCAGACCCTACTATACTGACTTATAGGTGCCACCTGCAGCCATAAGTGCTATTGGGGTGGTACATAGGAGGGTATAGTAGGTTTTGGAGGATTGGAGGGCTCATCCTAAATTATAAGGAGGTTAAGGTGAGATATACTTCTGGCATTCTTTATGTAAAGTTCACTGCAGTGCCCGCTAAGATGTCTCATTGCTCTGTCAGAATGTCTATGTGGCCAGTTCATTACTATGCTGACCCCACCCACGTCCAAATAGTCAGGGTTAGGATGTTTTTAATATGGATGTTTTTCTGATCGAAAATGGGGTATAAAGTTAGACATCCGGTGGCCAAGATGTCTATGTAGATAATTAAAGAAATAGTAATAATTTAGACATCCAACATTTTGCCATTCGAAAATGGTCATTTTTGTACCTCCAACTTTGTACATTCAGGTGGAAATGTCCAAGTTGGACTTAGACATTTTTTTTTTCCAAAAACACCCCTCCATGCTTTCTAAATAAGTCCTGGATTACCAGTTATTTACCTGGACCCACCAGTTACTGTTATCTCAGTAGCATTTAACTTCTTTCTCTGGGATGGAGTTTAGCTGTTTCCCTTGAACTATATATTGCCTTGCTGTCTCTTGTTCTCTATAGCTCTCTTTCTTAAAATTGTTTTCATTTTTTCTACTCTTTGTTTCCTCCTCTAGGACTTTCTTTACTTTTTATATTTGGCTTCTTGAATTTTTACAATACAGTAAAACCTTGGATTGCAAGTAACTTGGTATGCAAGTGTTTTGAAAGACAAGCAAAACATTTTATTAAATTTTAGGAGTATGTGGCACGGTGGTTGAAGCTACAGCCTCAGCGCTCTTGTGGGTTCAAATCCCGCACTGCTCCTTGTGACCCTGGGCAAGTCACTTAATCCTCCATAGCCCCAGGTACGTTAGACAGATTGTGAGCCCACCGGGACAGGCAGGGAAAATGCTTGAGTACCTGATTGTAGAACTGCTTAGATAACCTTGATAGGAGGTATATAAAAAATCCTAATAAACTTGAAAACTTGAAACTTGAAACTTAACTTGATAAACAAGCAAGGTCTTGCAATACAAGTACATACTGTGTACATGTTTCACATCATCACAACTGAGTTGATGGTTCTTCTCTCTCTGACGCTGCAAGAGTGTAGTGACTGCTCTAAACGAGCGAGGTCTTGCAATATGAGTACATATAGAGCTCCTTTTACAAAGGTGTGTTAGAGCCTTAATGCGTGGAATAGCGCACGCTAAAATGCCCCGTGCGCTAGCCGCTACCACCTCCTCTTGAGCAGGCGGTAGTTTTTCGGCTAGCACGCGCTAATCCGGTGCGTGCGCTAAAAACGCTAGCGCACCTTTGTAAAAGGAGCCCATAATATTTTGTATTAAAGTTTTTGGGTTGTGGAAGGAATCGTTTTAGTTTCCATTATTTCTTATGGGGAAATTCCCTTTGATAGACAAGTGTTATGGATTACAAGCATGGTTTCAGAACAAATTATGCTCGTAAACCAAGGTTTTACTGTATAATGCAAGAAAAACCTGTTGACTAGATGTACCAAATGCCATTATATGCTTCTAAACTTAACAAGAAAATGAAAACGCATAATTATACTCTATAATAAATGCTTGCACATCAAGTCACCCAAGAAAGTGGGGTGGGGGACGGGATTTGATAACGGAAACGTATCAAGCACTTACCTGGCTCAATTCATATTTTTCTGGATGCACTGCTAAGGTCAGCTTTAATAATTCTACATTGCCTCCTTATCCAAGATAAATCTAGATAACTGTGCAGAATCAAAAAATATATATCTTGCTCCTTTAAAATTAACCAAACATTTACATGGGAATCTTAATATAAATATTGCTCCGAAATTTAAAACCTGTTGGCTCAAGAGCAAAAACTTTCCTCTTTTTTTGTGTAATCCTAGAAACATCTGGATACATTCTTATTTTTTGATTCAGAAACAAAACATCTTTATATTAAAAAAATAACTTTAAGAGCCAATCTCTATCTGAATCTAAGGCTAAATGTTAACAAGTCCCAGATTATCTTTTTTTCCCTGGAAAGAAGACCATAATCTTCAAGAGCCAATTAAAATCGACAATATTCCCCTACAACAGGTTACAAGCACAAAAATTCTTGGGGTCATAATAAATTAACATACCGAGACTACATAACACAAACAGTGAAAAACTGCTTCTCCAAATTGTGCATGATCAGGTCATTAACAAAAGTTTTAGAACCATCAGCACTCTGGTTATTTTGAAATTCGATTATTGTAATTCTCTACTAAAAATCATCACCCAAAAACAAATAAGGAGACTTCAACTTATCCAAAACACTGCAATAAAAATCATAACAAATTCAAAAAAGTACAACCATATAACATCCCTTAAAAAAATGTTCATTGGTGGCCAATATCCCATCGTATTACCTATAAAATAGCTTTACTTTCATTTAAGACCCACCAATCTAATCTGCCTAGTTTTTTGGACAGGTTACTGATCCATCCAGAACTCTGCAGTCCTCTGACCAAAACCTTTCCTCAGTACCATTTCTTAAAGTTATCGGCATGAGACGAGCAGAAATATTTTCAGTAGCTGCGCCTCAATTATGAAATTCTTTGCCTGGATATATTAGAGCAGAATCCGCTCTAGATGAGTTTAAGGGCTCCTTTTATGAAGGTGCGCTATGCGTTTTGGCACACGCACCGGATTAGCACGCGCTATGGCGTGCGCTAGCCGAAAATCTACTGCCTGCTCAAAAGGAGGCGGTAGTGGCTAGTGCGAGTGGCAATTTAGCGTGTGCTATTCTGCAACATTAAGGCCCTAACGGGAGCCCTAAATGTTTTTGAAAATGTTTCTATTTAAAGATGCTTTTGAAAATTTAAATTCACCAATCAAATTTATTTTTGTAGGTCTTTTGCTTTAAATATTTTTGCTTCTGCTTTTAGCCCCTCCCTATTATGTGACCCTTCATTGCTATCTTTTTCCAAAAATTTTAGAGTTCCACCCAACTCTCACACTGTTGTCTGTAAGTCTGTCTATTTTTGTTAACTTATGTGTGAAAATATTCCTGTTACCCCTTTTTATATTTGTAATTCGCTTTGAAACTAAGTTATAAGCGTTTGCATCAAAATTAATAAACATGAAATAAAACAATGAAAAGAACAGCATAAATTATAAAGTCCTGGGATGGTACTCAAACCCCAAGTCAGAAAAAAAGAGGTAAAATTCTTCATTCTTTATTCTGGGGAATTCTACAACACAGCACCAACATTTAAGTATCATAATTGTGTGGGCAGTCCCTCCTGCCGGAACCTCACCCCGAGGCATCCTCTGGCACTCCGATCCCCCAACCCCCAAGCCCATCTGGATCCCCCAAGTACCTTATGGAGTTGGCCAACCAGGGGGATGCTTACTCCCTCCGGCCAACAGGCCCGCCTATGTCGAATCTCGGGCCTTCCCCTTCCCGGTACATTGTGGGATGCACCGGAGAGGGGCCTAATGCCTTGTTTGGCACAGGTGCTTAAGGCCCCTCCCATAAGAGGGGCCTTAGGCACCTGGGCCAACCTCAATCTTAGGCCTCTCTCACAGTGCATGCTGGGATGCACTGAGAGTGGCCTAACATTCCAGTTGGTCAGATCCCTGAGACTGCCCCTCCCCATGTCGGGGTATATCTTGGGGTGGTGGCGGCAGGAGGAATTGGGCACTCCTCCTGCTGCAGACATTCAGGGGTTGGGGCGGCAGATTCAGGGGTTCCGGCAGGAGGGACTGGGCATCCCTCCTGCCCGTAGTCTTCGCGGGGGGAGGGATTTCTGCCACTAAACTGATCGCAGCAGGGAGATTCCGTTGCCACGATCAGCTCAGCGGCAACTGAATTCTCTAACCGGTGCCTGTGACATAGATGCCAGTTAGAAATCATGGTGTTAGGCAGACAGATGCAATTCTATATAGAACACCCGTGTGCGATTTAAAAAAGCCGCTTAGGCAGCTTCTGAGACCAGGCATTCCATACAGAATCCGGCCCTTTATATATAAGAGACAGACAGAGCTGGCCCGTGGGGGTGGGGGGGGGGGGGTGGTCTCCTACCAGATTGGGCTCCAAACCCAGCAATGCTCCTGAGGGAACATTACACATATAACTGACAGTATTCTGTAAGCAGCCTGTATAAATACCGGCCCTGTCTATAACATACCCATTCCTCTCTAGTGTGAACGCAAAGCGACTTTAACATTTAATTACGGAATAAAGGTTAGGTGTAAGTGAGAATGGCAATATTCTATAAATTTAAGTACTCAAATGGCACTTAGATTTAGGTGACCTCATAAAATGAAGGGGGAAAGGCCCCTATTTACTAAAGTGCACCATGAGTTTGCACATAAATGCATTAATTATGAAGTGTTAAGGGGAACAATATTTAAAGCAATTTACTGTAACCGGCTGCTAAACAGTTAAATTATTTGGTTGGGTCTAACTGCTAATATTCAGCAGCACTTAACCAAGTTCCACTGAATATTGCGGTTATCACCTAAATAGGGTTATCAGATGTCTGGGAAAATCCAAATATGTTCTCTTTTTAGAAGACTGTCTGGGTGTCTAGAGGGATTTCCAAAACCCAGCAGTTTGTCCGGGTTTTGGAAGTCCCCGACCTCAGGATTGTATCTGGAGGGCACCTGCGCAGACGCTGACGCGATGACACCCTACGCACATGCACATGACATCATCGGGTTGACTTCCACGCATGTACAGATGCAGTCCTGAGCTTGGGGAGGTTCGGGCGGAGGTAGGGTGGAGGTGAAATAGGGTGTAGCAGAGGCAGAACAGGCAGGGCTGGGGATGGGGCCAGGGGTCTTCTTCTTTTCATAGAGGAAATCTAGTAACCCTACATCTAAATCAAAGCTGAGGCATTCCCGGGACGAAGTCAGCGCATGACCACTTAAGGGTTGATATTCAGCCTTTAAACTGCCAGATTTACTGCATAGAAAAGTCTGTTCTATATTTATGCAGTAACGCATGAATGCTTAAGTGCTGAATATTAATTTAAGTGGCTATGTGTTAGCCAGCTTGAAAAGAACCGGATAGTCAAAGCCAGAGCCCACACAGGTCCCAACTTTAAATATCCAGGAATAACACCATCGGAGGGTGAACAAAACACTCTCCATGTGACGGCTGAATATTGAACCACCCCCACCCCCTCCAGGTATATTAGGCCCATATGTTGAGGGTATTCTCAGTATTTACAGGATGCTGCCTCAACACTGTGAGATTGTGGGATCGATCCCAGCGCTGCTCCTTGTGACCCTGGGCAAGGCACTTAATCCTCCATTGTCCCAGCTACAAAATAATTCCCTGTACAGTATATAAGGAAAACACTTTGAATGTGTAACCACAGAAGGGTGGTATACAAGTCCCATCCCCCACTTCCCCCTCCTCTTATACTTTCTCCCTCCAACTTATACTTTTAAATGGAGTGTGTAGCGCAGTGGTTTGAGCTACAGTCTCAGCACCCTAAGGTTGTGGGTTCAAATCTCACGCTGCTCCTTGTGACCCTGGACAAGTCACTTAATCCCCCATTGCCCCAGGTACAAAATAAGTACCTGTATATACGGAAACCGTTTTGAATGTGCAACCACAAAAAAGTGGTATACAAGTCCCATCCTCTTCCCACCTATGTGAAGTTAATGAAGAACAAAGTTTATTATTATGCAGTTAAATACACCCTTCAAGGTATAACTAGTCTGCACCACATTATCTGCTGTGTGAGCAGTTAATGCTTGGTAATGACGTCCATATCAACTGCAGAAAGAACTTCCTGCCTATTCCCTGCCTGTTCCACACACCAAAATAGTATTTCTGCATGTCTGTTTAATGTGCCAATTAGCATTCACTAACAGCATGGTGCATTGTTAATGTGACACCATGCTGTTGGTGTGTAAACTCCCTCATTAAACACCTAATGCAGCTTAGTAAAAAGGTACCAAAGGATTTAATCTACCAGTTTCTTCCGCTGATCGTTCTAGAAACTTCTCTAATTAAATTGGATTTTAAAAAAACAAACATGTTCCATGAAATTTAGAGCATAAGAATAGCCATATTATGTAAGACCAAAGGTCCATCAAGCCCAATCCTGTTTCCAATAGAGGCCAGTTCAAGTCACAAGTATATAGCATGATTTCCCCAAGTGGCAAGACTCCTAGGGAAAAGCCGTGGTTTTTACCAAGTTTACCTTAATAGAACTTTGTGATATTTCCTTCAAACACATCACAAAATCTTTTTTAAACCCAGCTATGCTAATTGACTTCACCACATAATCCAGCAACAAATTCTACAACTTAGCTTTACATTGAGTGAAAAAAAATATTTTCTCTGGTTTGTTTTAACCCTTTATTTGGCATTGTTGCTCAGAAGCAACATGTGCCATTCCTTACTAATCGGGATATTAATTTCTCCTCTTTTTTCTCAGCAGATGAAACAAACTCATTTCTGTTCTGTTGTAGTTGTATGGGGTCCCAAAAAACATGCTCAATATCTTGCAACTTAACCAGACATTTACAAGGAAATTTCAGGTAAAAAGATGCCTCTAGGGCCAGAACTCTAACCTTCAACTTCAGAAATTCTTTCCTTCTCAATTGAGTGGTTCTAGAAACATCTGGAAAAATCCTAACTAAATCCCCACAAAATTTCGTTAACCTGTTTTTAAAGTAAAGTTTCATTAATAACATCTTATTTATCTCGCTCATGCATGTTATCACCAGGGTGGACCGACTCTGGATCACGTCCTGAGTATCTTCCAAAAATTCAGTCAAATTTACTCCTGGGCAGATTCAATTTTTTTGGGGGGGATAAAATAGTAATTATTTATTGGAAAATTCTCCGCATTGGCCAATCCCAGTACTTCTTTAAAAAACTTCCTTAATAAAATTTCAGGTGACAGTAGATGAGTTACTGGAAAATTGACTAAGCGGAGATTTTTCACTCTATGCATATTCTCCATAGATTCTATTTTAGAACGTATCACTGTTGAATCTGTAACAGCAGATACCGAGACAGCTTGTAGTGTATTACAATATCCAATGATTCAAAAGGAAAAAAGGAAAAATCTCACAAAACAATATATAATCAATTCATACATACATAATTCTTTTTAAACTCACATTTATGGGAAAACATGTTACTATTTCTAATCAAACAAATTCAAGAAAAGCTAAAGGGCAATATGTTCCAGAGCTTAACTATTTTCTGAGTGAAAGAAAATTTCCTCCTATTGGTTTTAAAAGTATTTCCTTGTAACTTCATCAAGTGTCCTCTAGTCTTTGTAATTTTTGACAGAGTGAAAAATCGATCCACTTGTACCCGTTCTACTCCACTCAGGATTTTGTAGACTTCAATCCTATCTCCCCTCAGCCATCTCTTTTCCAAGCTGAAGAGCCCTAACCATTTTAGTCTTTCCTCATATGAGAGGAGTTCCATCCCCTTTATCATCTTGGTCGCAGTTCTTTGAACCTTTTCTAGCGCCACTATATCTTTCTTGAGATAAGGAGACCAGAATTGAATGCAATTCTCCAGATGAGGGCGATACAAGGGCATTATAACATTCTTACTCTTGTTAACCATCCCTTTTTTAACAATTCCTAGCATCCTGTTTCCTTTTTTGGCCACCGCCACACATTGGGCAGAAGTTTTCATCGTATTGCCTACGATGATACCCAGATCCTTTTCTTGGGCACTAATCGCCAAGGTGGACCCTAGCATCCGGTAACTGTGATTCAGGTTATTCTTCCAATGTGCATGACTTTGCATTTGTCCACATTAAATTCATCTGCCATTTGGATGCCCAGTCTTCTAATTTCCCAAGGTCTATATGCAAATTTTCATAATCCGCATGCATTTTAACAACTTTGGACAGTTTATTGTCACCTGCAAATTTAATCACCTCACTCGTCGTTCCAATTTCCAGATCATTTATAAATAAGTTGAATATCACCAGTCCCAGTACAGACCCCTGCGGCACTCCACTGTTTACTCTCCTCCATTGAGAAAATTGACCATTTAACCCTACCCTCTGTTTTCTATCCGATAACCAATTGCTAATCCACAACTGAACTTTGCCACCTATCCTATGACACTTTAATTTTCTCAGGAGCCTCTCATGAGGAACTTTATCAAAAGCTTTCTGAAAATCTAGATACACTATATCAACCGGCTCACCTTTTTCAACATGTTTATTCATACCTTCAAAGAAGTCATGCAAATTTGTGAGGCAAGATCTCTCTTGGCTGAACCCATGCTGACTCTGTCTCATTAAATCATGTTTGTCTACGTCTTCCACAATTTTATTTATTATAATTATTCCTACCATTTTGCCCAGCACTGAAGTGAAGCTTACTGGTCTGTAATTTCCCCTATCTCCCCTGGAGCCCTTTTAAAAATCAGTGTAACATAGGCCACCCTCCAATCTTCATGTACTACAGACAATTTTAACAATAGGTTACAGATCACTTACAGCAGGTCAGCAATTTCATTTTTGAGTTCTTTTAATACCCTGGGATGTATACCATCCGGTCCTGGCGATTTATCACTTTTTAACTTGTCTATTTGTCTTAGTACATCTTCCAGATTCACTGAGATTTCTTTCAGTTCCTCCGCATCATCACCCTTAAAAATCATTTCCAGTTCAGAAAGATCTCTTACATCTTCTTCCATAAAGACCGAAGCAAAAAATTCATTCAGTCTTTCCGCTATGGCCTTAACCTCCCTGAGCGCCCCTTTTGCTCCTTGATCATCCAACGGTCCCACAGATTCCCTCCCAGGTTCTCTGTTTCTGATGTACCTAAAAAAATTGTTATGAGTTTTTGCCTCTTTTGCAAGTTTCTCTTCCTATTCTTTCTTAGCTGTCTTTATCAATGCTTTGCATCTAACTTGCCAAATACTACCTCCCAAAACTGAAACTTACCCTGTCTCCTCACCCCCTCCCTTAGGACCTACTAGGGGCAGCATTGGTGGTCCAGTTGATCCCAGATGGAAACAAACCCCCTCTATTGCTGCCTGAGTTGGCACCAGGACTCAAAATGGTGCTGATGACCCCTAGCGGTAGTCTTGCAAGGGTATGTTTCATTGCCAGGAGGCAGGGTTTGGAGTCAGTGGGTGGGGTCATGTCGGAAGGATGTCAGGATGAATCAGGTTTTGATTAAGGGGTTTTAAGTTTGTCAGGGGGATCCATCAACAAGGAGGGAGATGTGGCTTTGAGGGAAATAGGTTAGGGAGGCCAGGGAGTGTACCAGCCTGACACTTGATTTTTGACTGCCATGCTTCCAGACTGCTAGGGCTGTAGTGAGCTATGTGCAGGCAATGTGGCCACAAAGAGCACAAGGGAGGCAGGGGCTCCAAAACTGTGCCATGTCCATTGGCTTCATAAGGGGGAGGGAGGGGTGGACTGCCCTGGGTGCCGTCTTGGTGGAAGCACTGGCCCCTTTCTATCCCTCCACGCCACGCTCCTGTCCTCCTTTCCCCGCCCCCGTACCTCTTTAAAATCGTGCTGGCCTGGCTCCCTCGGAAATCACTTTGGGACGCGGGGCCAGGAAGTAATGCTAGAGGGGAAGTTAATGCCAGTGCGAGCAGCAGGCTGGAGAAGCTGCTTGTGCTGGCAAAGATTTAAAGAGGAAGGGTATTGGGAAGGGAGAGCATCAGAGTGGCGTGAGGGTCTGGAAAGAGCGAGGTAGGGAAGAGAGGAGGGCACAGGAGTGACACCACCACCTCACTGGTCCTGGCTTTTGCTTTCCCTGCTTGACTGTGATGCAGTGGGTGGGATAGGAGCTCTAGGGGCGGGGTTACATTTCTAGCTCTGGACAGTTCTGCGCAGCTGGTACTGTCTTTTTTTAGGTAATGGTCAGTTTGGCTACATTAAATAATTAAATACATTAAAAACGAAAAGGATCTTACATTTTTTTAAAAAATCCTTAAAATCTTATCTTTTTAAAGATGCTTTTAACATTTAAATTTATCTCAAATTTAAATATCCTTAAGTTTCAACCTCCCCTTTCCCTTTTGTTTTTTCCTTCCTTGTCTATTTCTTCTAAGATAAAAATTGTAACTTTTTCCTCCTTCCCTCCCTACTCATGTTAGTATTATATTAATGAATTTTGTAATTTGGTTTGTCTTTATGCAATTTACCCTATTTTTTAAATTTTGTTCATCGCTTAGTAATTCAAATAGGCGATTCATCAAATACCAATAAAAACTTGAAACTTGTAAAGACCTCCTCCCATCCCTGTCACACCCAGACCCAGCCCACTTCTCTTTTAGGCAGTTAATATAGCATTTTTTATGCAAAGCTCCTGTTTGTAGTGTAGTAGACAGTAGCTATTGCCTCTGAACTAATAATATACATTAACTGCTTAACATACCTTAGTAAAAGGGTCCCTTACATTGCAAAAGCAATTTGCGTAATAGAAAGTAGTACTTGCTTATAACCTGCTACAAAATGTTAACTTATAACTATTATATACATGTAGCTTCCCATTACAAAAACAAGCATACATGGGGAAACTTTCAATTATATAGAATTCAGCAAAATTTTCAAAGCCTTACTTTTTTAAAAGATCATGTAAAGAATGTGACACTTTGGGCTCCTTTTACTAAGCTGCGTAAGGGCATTAATGAGCGGAATAGCGTACGCTACAATGCCGTGCATGCTAGACGCTAATGCCAGCATTGAGCTGGCATTAGTTCTAGCTGCATAGCGCGGGGTTGGCGTGCGCTAATCTGCTGCGTACGCTAAAAATGCTAGCGTACCTTTGTAAAAGGAGCCCATAATTACAATGTACAGTAGCAACTTCAAAAAAATTAATACTTAAGTTAAATACACAAAGGCATATATACCTCTCGTTATGCTTAGAAGACAATTGTAACTGTTTCTGGAAAAAAGAGACATTTCTAAATAAAGGGGCTCCTTTTACTAAGGTGCGTTAAGCGTTTTAGTACACGCTAAATATTAGCTTCTAGATTTAGAATGCTGGAGAGTGCATCTGCTCCAGGCTGCATTGGATGATGTCATCCATATATGGAAATGTGTCCTACATCTGCTACAGGTGAGTTACTTTGTTCTGTCACGAGAAGCACCCAAACATGCAGTCTCCCTTCTCAGTGCCACTGATACTGTTTTCTAATTGTTGCTCATGCTCTTCCCACTTTCAAAGTGAGCCTTGTTTCTGCATGCGCTGTCAACTCTTCTCTCCTCATAGTTCCACAGCTGATGTCAACCAAAAAACATTAAAAGAAAAAAGGAATCTCCCAACAATACATAACAATAACCAAGGAGATAAGAGATACCATGCAACTTTGTAATGGGAGGAAAAAAGGCCTCCATCTAATGCAGTGATAAATCCACACTGCCCAATAACATCGGGACTGAAAATCATTCACTGGCCCAAAAAAGGCCTCCATTAAAGTTCTTTAAACATCATAATAAGTACATAAGACAAAATAGCCAGCACTTATCTTTAAAGATGCCACGGGAAACCGTTTTGCCAACCACTTCTTCAGGGAATCTCAATGTGCTGTATTTGTAACTGGTCCTTCCTGCCACTACATGCTGATAGCCCTCCAATTGCAAAGTTGCATGGTATCTCTGATCTCCTTGGTTATTATTAAGGATCACTGGATCTATACACACACACACTAACTGACAGTGAATTTCACCACAGGATCTTTTTCCCTCTCTTTACTCTAAGAGTCTGTACCAAAAAAACCCCATGCTCGATCAGAACTATGTAATCTTCAATATTTCTCCTCTCATATTCACTTTTTTGGTTTCCTCTAGTCTAGTCCCAAAGCTCTCTGTCCCAGCCTTCCCATTTTTCTGTCTCCCTCCACTCCTTGAAACCTGTGGTTCTCTGAGCACATGGCAGTGAGCAAGCATTGTGAAGCCTGTAGCTCCTGTGATTGTCAGAATCTCACAACAGAGGGCATGTGCTCTCTGCTGCATGCCTATGCATTCTACTAGTTACCAACAGACATCATCTAACTGGACTTATTTTGTACATATACCACATAACAATTTTGTATCAAATAAAGGTCATATATAGTACTAAGTGATATACTAAGGGGTCCTTTTACTAAGGCGCACTAGTGCAGTGGTCTCAAACTTGCGGCCCGCCAGGTACTATTTTGAGGCCCTCGGTATGTTTATCGTAATCACAAAAGTAAAATGAAACAGTTTCTTGATCATATGTCTCTGTAGCTATAAATGACAATATTATTATTAAGACTTAGCCAAAAGGAAAGATTTATATACCATAAAGAGTTTTTTTACCTCATGCAAAATTGTCATTTCTGTAATAAGACATTAACTATTTTTTTTTCTGAGGCCCTCCAAGTGCCTACAAATCCAAAATGTGGCCCTGCAAAGGGTCTGAGTTTGAGACCACTGCACTAGTGTGTCTTAGCGCGTGCTAAATGCTATCCTATGGATGCATTAGCACGCATTAGCATTTAGTGCGTGCTAGGACGCACTAGCGCACCTTAGTAAAAGGACCCCTAAGTGAGCATGGATGAAGGAAACCAAGAATCACTTATGGAAATCTCTTTCACAAGTGAAGAGTGAGATTAAAGTCTATGTTGAATGGGAACCTGGTTTGCATTTGTTTTATATCATATAGGAAAGGCGCTTTCATTCATTTCTGGCACAGACCTTTGATACTGTCATAATCTAAGTGAAATAATGATGTCACTCCCCTGCACGTAAGTAACAGTGACATTCTGTGATGCCCAACTGGCCAGAAATGATCTTTTTTCAATTTTTTATTTCATTCGCAAATAGCTCTTAAAATTGTGAATATAAATGTGACAGGTCACTAAACTGATGTACGACAGCCTTAGACACTGTCTCGTCCTCTACATTAAAGTTATACATACAGCGAGATAATTCAACTGATCTTTCTAGAACTTCTACACATAAGTTCGGTTAGTAAAGAAGCAATTTAAACAGTAATGCGGTTGATGTCCCTGCGCATTGTTAATAAAATAATAAACACTTTCAATGTTGATTAATACTGTGATGTCCAGTAGTATAATATAAGGACAGCATCCAGGGGTAGGGAACTCCGGTCCTCGAGAGCCATATTCCAGTCGGGTTTTCAGGATTTCCCCAATGAATATGCATGCGATCTATTTGTATGCACTGCTTTCAATGCATATTCATTGGGGAAATCCTGAAAACCCGACTGGAATACGGCTCTTGAGGACCGGAGTTCCCTACCCCTGGCATAGGCTATTAAATGATTGAAAATGAAGGAAAAAGCTTCAGACAAGGGCCCTCCCAACTCCACCTTTAGTAAACCATTTCGGTGGAGGTAGGAGGGCCCTTGTCTGAGGCTTTGTCCTTCATTTTCAGTCACTTAATAGCCTATGCTATCCTTATCTTACACTACTGGACATCACAGTATTAATCACCATTGAAAGTGTTTATTATTTTAGACAACTTCTTTTCACGACATCTGAGTCATTTGTGGCCTGCGCATATTTAATGCCACCTTATAAACAGCCTGACACCACTAAATATATGGGGGGAAAATAAAGCACTTCCCAGTGCTGCTGTACTTTATGCTGTGGTTATGGTCACTGAGAACCAGGTTCCTTTTTCATAAAAAAAGAAAATCAGGCCTACAAGTTTTGTGGGGTAAAATGAGGACTGGATCAGTTTGTCTGCATGGAATGGTGTTTTGGGTTGGGTGGGTTTCTTTGCTAGTTGTTGCTAGCTCTATTCATCAGAAATGGTCTGTGGAAGGGTGCTGCAGCCCAAGGGCACTGAGTCACACTGAATGAGCATAAAATAGACCTGCATGTTACAAGGGGAAAAAAAAATATCCTTCTTCCCCCCACCACCCTTTCCGCTGCCATTTCTCCCCTAACATCCTTCCCTTCAAAAATTGCTTTTCAATTATTTTAAAATATTTTTAGTCTTACAAATTTTAGACCGACCCATGGCTTTTATTATTCATTTTGCTTATTACCATTTTATACTTTGGCATGCATGCATTCGTTTTTCTTCAATGCATTTATCTGATCTGCTGCTGAAGAGAGATGAAGTGACATTGCCATGGCAACAGATGTTGATTTCCCCGTTGCCTGGCAACGTGATGCAGGATGATGTAAATTGTGCTTCTTTCCTATGGTGGCTGATGTCCTTTGTCTATCAAATGTGGCATGTCTTTGCCATCCTCTGCCCCACCAAAATTGTTCTCCCCCCATCCCCTAGCCTCAGTTTATAGCAAAGCTAATATTTGACATCAGAAGTACACTGAAGTGTTTTAAATCTGGA
Organism: Geotrypetes seraphini; assembly: GCF_902459505.1. Lineage (NCBI taxonomy): Eukaryota > Metazoa > Chordata > Amphibia > Gymnophiona > Dermophiidae > Geotrypetes > Geotrypetes seraphini. The sequence goes on along the minus strand of NC_047086.1, from coordinate 343,464,170 downwards.
GAAAATTATATGACCCTGCTGCTTATTGTCCTTGAGGCCTGACAACATGAATTATTGTAAATATATTTTTAATATATGTACTTTACAGTTTTGTCCTACAAAGGTTTTCTTTTAAGTTTTAGATTCCATGTTTAGTATCTTATTCTTTTCTTAAATAGAAGAAAAAGATTAGGTAAATCAAAATAGAAGCTGGCTAGAAGGAGGGTTTTGCTTCAAGTTAACCTAGTACACATCTACATTAATCCATTCAATAAAGGGCATCTAACTTACCCCCCCCCCCACCCATTTTACAAAACCATTGCAAAGTTTCTTCTGCTGTTAGAAAACCCCTTTAACAGGCAGAATACTGGGTCAAAAAAGAGAAAGGAACAATCCCCAGCCAGTATCATTTTGGATGACAGTGTGGTAAGAAACACTAGGAATGAGGGACGGAGCAAGATGGCATCCAGAGCACTTGCACGCTTACCTTTATGTCCATTCTTTATGCTAGGGGAATGGCACTTGTATACTACCTTTTTGTAGTTATATAACCGCACTCAAAGCAATTTACATGCAGGTATTTCAAACATGGGAGGACGTAGGAAAGGTGGTAGTCCTGGGGGAAGGTCTCAGCCTTCTCCCCTCCCCCCACACATGCAGTACCAGGTGATACCAGTGTCCAAAGATGGGTTGCAGGAAGAAGCAAGGAAGCAGGGCAGCACGTCTTCTTCCATGACCTCAGAAATATCTTTAAGCCTGGACACAGGGCAGCCCCCACTGAATCTTGTGTGATTGATAGAGAAGGCATTGGAGGGGAGAAGGCTCTGACAGTTGACATCAGGAGAGAGAGAGAGAGAGATGATCAGTGATCAGTGGAGTGTCGCAGGGCTCGGTCTTGGGCCCGATCCTCTTCAACATATTTGTGGAAGATCTGACTCAGGGGCTTCAGGGTAAAATCACATTATTTGCCGATGACGCCAAACTATGCAACATTGTAAGTGAGAACACTTTACCAGATAGAAAGACGCAGGACCTACTTCTATTGGAACACTGGTCCACAACTTGGCAGCTAAACTTTAATGCTAGAAAATGTAAGGTCATACACCTCGTTAGCAGGAATCCATGCAAAACTTATACACTTAATGGTGAAACCTTAGCTAGGACCAAGGCGGAACGTGATTTGGGGGTGATCATTAGCGAAGACATGAAGACTGCCAATCAAGTGGAGAAGGCTTCATCAAAGGCAAGACAAATGATGGGTTGTATCCGAAGAAGCTTTATCAGCCGGAAGCCCGAAGTTATTATGCCGTTGTACAGATCCATGGTGAGGCCTCATCTGGAATATTGTGTACAATTCTGGAGGCCACATTACCAAAAAGATGTACTGAGAGTTGAGTCAGTTCAGAGAATGGCCACCAGGATGGTCTCGGGACTCAAAGACCTCCCGTATGAGGAAAGGCTGAATAAATTGCAGCTATACTCACTCGAAGAACGTAGAGAGAGAGGAGACATGATAGAGACGTTTAAATATATCACCGGCCGTATTGAGGTGGAGGATGATATCTTCTTTTTTAAAGGTCCCTCGGCCACAAGAGGACATCCGCTGAAAATCAGCGGTGGGAAATTTCATGGCGATACCAGGAAGTTCTTCTTCACCGAAAGAGTGGTCGATCGTTGGAATGAACTTCCGCTTCAGGTGATTCAGGCCAGCAGCGTGCCGGATTTTAAAAGGAAATGGGATACACATGTGGGATCTCTAGGGAGGTAAAAAAATGTAGAGGATACACATGTGGTATCTCTAGGGGGGGTAAATTCAAGGGGGTGGGGTTGTTAGAGTGGGCAGACTGGATGGGCTATAGCCCTTTTCTGCCGTCATCTTCTATGTTTCTATGTTTCTATGTGGTTGGTGTCGGGGCTGAGCTAGAAAAGCAGTGGCTGCAGTGATTGGAGAGAACACCCACTCTGGAATGGCACCTGGTGTTGGAGGAGTAGCTTCAGGGGTAAGTGGGGATAATCGTCCATGTAGTGCTTTTGATGGTAGTTTCTGCATTGGAAAATAGAGATAGAAAATTATGGAGATTCCAATATTTCCTGAGTTTAACCCGCAAAGGCCAGTGGTGGTTTCCTTAGACTCTATTTGGACCACTATAAAAGGAATGGGTAAGATAATCTCTGTTCAATTCTTTATTCCATAATATTAATACAGCTAATAACTTACAGACTAATTCCCTCCCCCCCCCCTTTTATAAAACCGTAGCTCGGTTTTTAGCACAGGCCGCGATGGTAACAGCTTCGATGTTAATAGTAATTCTATGAGCATCGGAGCTAATACCGCTGTGGCCGGCACTAAAAATCATGCTACAGTTTTATAAAGGGGGGGGTGCGGTAAGGAATTGTGGGGTCCTTTTACTAAAGCATACTAGCTGTTTTAGTGTGCGCTCTAAATGCTAATATGTCCATTATATTCTATGGACACGTTAGCGTTTAGTGCTCTCTAATATTTAGCATGTGCTAAATTGGCTAGCTCGCCTTAGTAAAAGGACCTCTTAAACTAAGATTGAATCTGGGATACAGCATAACTTGGCACTGATAAAGGATAATTCTATATTGCACATTAAACTGGAAAATCTTGAAAATGTAATGTGTGTGAAGAACTTGTGATTAATTAAGAATATAAGAATTGCCACTGCTGGGTCAGACCAGTCACGGGGTCGCAGGTTGGGGGGGGGTCACAGGGTTCAGGAGGGCCAATTAGGGGTTCGGGGGTCGGTCATGGAGGGGGGTTCGTCATGGGAAGGAGGGGTTGTGTTCCCTCCGGCCCAGATCGCATGGGGAGGGGTATGACGGGGCAGGAGGGGTTGGGCTCCCTCCTGCCCGAATCGGTTAGGGGGGTGGGGGTTCATCGGGTCAAGAGGGGTTGGGCTCCCTCCTGCCTGGATCTGATCGGGGTGGGGGTTCATCAGGACAGGAGAGATTAGGCTCTCTCCTGCCCATATTGGTTTCGGGGGGGTGGATCGCGGCAGGAGAGATTGGGCAACTCTCCTGCAACGATGGCAATCACCCTTCACCCCGAACTGCCACGAACCACAGCAGGAGGGATTGCGCATCTCTCCTGTCACGGCAGTTTGGAGGGGGCAATTGCAGCAGGGGAAATGAGCCATCTCTCCTGACGCGATCGTTGCTGGGGGGGGGGGGTGTATTCTGTAACTGGTGTTCTTATTCACAGACACCGGTTACAGAATCCAGCTTTTAGGCGAAGGACTGGCCCCTCCTTTGCCTAAAAGGTCTGGTTTTGGGACTTTGGAACTTAGGATGTTTTTGGTTGGTAATGTGTTGTAAGTGTAGACGTAGTGGTGATCTGGGCGTTTAAACAGCTGAACATAGAGGTAGGCCATTCTCAAAAAAAAACCTCATTTTGGATGTTTTTGTTTTGAGAATGGACATTTTCTCTGCTTCTACTTTCAGCGTTTAGGGCCTAGGCCAAAAGGGGACTTAGACAGTGTTTTTTTATTATGCCCCTCCACGGGTTTAACAACCTTTGTAGAGTCTTCTTTGGTAGTTCTTGCTCTCCCTGCTGCCATAATTGTTATTTTTTTCACTTGAGTCAGAGAAAGACTGTGTCTTGAGGCAATATTTTCAATGTAAGAATTCTGATTTTTATGAGCTTAAAGTTAAAAATGTTTCCCGATGTATCTCGTTACACACAGAAGAAGAGATAACAGTTCCTTCTCCTGTGTCCAAGAATGTTTCAGATAGGAGTTGCTTTTTTTAAATTTCCATATAAATGTATTATCAAATATAAGGATGAAAAATCTGTTTTGTTTTGTTTTTTAAACCAACAAGCTTCTTCCTAAGTGATAATATTTTCTTAGGAACCGCCATACTTTTTCTCTCTATGAGAGAATGCTGAAAAGTTCTCAGTTCAAGCAACTTCCTAAATTCTGAGCTTTATTTTGCCACTGTAGCTGAAAAGAGTGTTATTTTATTTTACGACGTGCCAGTTTGCAGAGTTGTAATGCTATGTTTTGACATTATTTCAGATTATAGATTGAACCATGTCAATGAAAAGTGTGGAATTTTCAAGTGCGGAACTTGCTCCATATGGCTATTTTCTGTTTCCAAACCTTAAAAAGAGTTTGAAAGGGTAACAATTTGTGAGTGATTTGGAGGTGATTGCAGCAGCAGAGTAGTATTTCAGTGACTAGACGTCAAAGTATTTTTTGGAAAGGGTTACAGAAACTTCAGATACGATATGCCAAGTGTGTTGAACTTAGGGCTGAATATGTGGAATACCCTCTTCCTCTACCCCTTCCTCTACCCCTTCCCAATGCATCCTGGGATGTACCCAGGAGGGGCCTTATGCAACTGGGCCAATCAGAGCCTTAGGCCCCTCCCCAGATGTATCAGCGAGGAGCCTAAGGCTCTGATTGGCCCAGGTGCCTATGGAGGAGCCTTAAATAACTACAATTTATGAGAATCATGCAATTTTTATATTTTTTTTCATTAGCCACAGTCAAAACACATTGCACAAGATACACTTTTAACAGTGCTGGCAATGTACTGGCACCCCCAGACCAGTTGCTGATTTTTGTCGCCAAAAACTGACACCGCTCTTGGAGAATGGTTCTGCGATGTTTAAGAATCCACCAGAGTGCTCGTTTCAATATTCAAGAACCCATTTGCATGGCAATATCGGAGACTCCTAGAAAGCTCGCTAAAGACCGTGATAAGCTATTAGATAATCCACCGATAAAATGCGTGCAGAACCAGTTTAGCGACCACGTTAAAGGCAGCCTTAAGTTTTGAGAATATGGCCCTCTAAAAAGATGAAGCAGATTGAATATAAAGAAGAACCCTATAGGGACATGGTAGAGAAGTTCCACCTCTACAGTAGTCTGGCAACCTCTGTGCTGCCATGAAGGAGAAAGATCACCAGATGGGAGAGGCAGATTAGAGAAGTAGGAAGTGGTCCTGAAGCCAGGAATTTTCCTTCAAAGGATGCAATTTTATCTCACACTGAACATGTGTCTTCAGGGGCTTCTGCTCAGGATGGAAGGGTACTTTTAGGATGGTCATTGGAGATTCAGTCTTTAGACATACAGATAGCTGGGTGGCTGGTGCAGAGCTGACAGTGGGTCATCTTTTGTGTCCCATGGCCCATGTGACCCATCACACCTTTGACCCACGACCCGTGGTGCATTTTCCCAGCTCCAGACACAGTTCAACAGAGAAGGCTACAATTGGCGAATATAGGCCTCTTGCTAACTGGCACTGCATTGTTAACTGCCAAACTAGTTCTAATTGTGACAGCAATGGTGCAAGTTCTCATCTTGTTTTAATATTACTATTTCTTTTTTACTGTTTGCAATTTCCATTCATTCATAAACAGCAAAAAGACACGAATTGCAATGGTCATAATGCTATTACATGCAAGCCATGTATCATGTGACTGCAATAACAAAGACTATTACATGTACTGTCTGCCTGTGCCAGTCACTCTTCCAAAATCACTTGATCAGCTTATTTTTGTAACCCTCAAGCACAATCAAAATAGCCTCAACAGTTTCAGGATACATGCTGCTTCGTTGTGACATAATTATGTGTCAAGCATTGAATGCACTGAAGTGTCTCACATTCAGATGAAGATGCTGAAATTACAGTCATCTAGCAATGTCTAATAACAATGAAACGTCTTGCAATGGAGACTCCACCACTGTGAGGTTGAGGTGGGTTTGCTTCTCTTTCATAATCTCTCATTTCATCGTTGACCCTCTGTTCCAATGTGCGCCTGGATATTTGGTTCATGTTACTGATACTATATGTATACAGTGTTCCCCCAATCATTCGCGGTTCGCTGTTCACAGTCCTGGTCATTCACAGATTTTCCAACCGCAATTGACCGGGCAAGAGAGGACAGCCACAGCAGCAGGAGAGAGCAGCCAGAGCGCTGGCGAGTGAAGGAAATCACTCGCAGTATGCTCCGCCCACCTCTTCCTACACTAAAGTCGGGCCTCACCAATCAGGAGCTGTGTGTCAAAGCAGCTTCTGATTGGTGAGGTCCGACTTTAGTGCAAGAAGAGGCGGGCGGAGCATACCGTGAGTGATTTACTTCACTCGCCGGTGCTCCGGCTGCTCTCTCCTGCCTCTCCAGGTGCCCTCTCCTATCTCCCCCGCTAAAAACCGTATTTGCGGTTTTTCAACATTCACGGGGGTTCCTGGAACGGAACCCTCGCGAATATCGGGGGAGTACTGTACAATAAACACAAGATGCATAAGTATAACAATATTTTTCAGACACATAGAAAAAGTCTTTGTGATGTGCATTTATCTGCTATTTTATTCTCCAATCCTTGCAAATCAAAATAAAAGTGACTGAAAATAATTGTGGTACCTTATCTCTGGATTTCTGCACCATGCAAATGGATCAAACTCCAGCTTCTTGCATAAAGGTTCCACTAGTGCGCTCAAGTTGACATCTGTAACATATTCTGCAGAAGCCAAGGCTGCTTCAGTAACATCATCAATTTCCAAGCAATGGGTTCAGGGTGAATATATCAAACAAGGAGAAACCAGAAAAGGTATTGGATATAGTAGAGCAACTGGTTTCAATAATAAATGAGTCAAAGAAATGTGGCTCTATGTGGCTTGTAAAAAAGCTCAAAGATATGAAACTCTGAAAGGAAGGCTTTTAAACCTCCCTGAGAAAAGAGTTCACCTTCCAGTCATAGCAACTCAACAAGTTCATAGGGCACATTCAAAAAAACTCAAGAAAGCAATAAAAGCTCAAGGTTTTATAGTCTTTCTACTTTGAAATGAATATCTTCACTTTGAAATGAATATCTTCACATTTTTACAGTATAAACTGCCACCACAGGTTACTTAGCTCTGTATATTGCTTTGGGGGTCCCCCAAAGTAGAAAGACTATAAAACCTTGAGCTTTTATTGCATTCTTGAGATTTTTTGAATGTGCCCTATGAACTTGTTGAGTTGCTATGACTGGAAGGTGAACTCTTCTCTCAGGGAGGTTTAAAAGCCTTCCCTTCAGAGTTTCATATCTCTGAGCTTTTTTACAAGCCACATAGGGCCACATTTCATTGACTCATTTATTATTGAAACCAGTTGCTCTACTATATTCAGTAACATCATTGGCAGATGAGTCAGTCGATTCAGTGGCTAGCATGTGAAGCACTTGATCGAAGAACCCTTTTCGACCCTTTAGGTTTTTCATAATACTAAATCCTCGCAAAGTCATATCAAGATATGTTGCCACAAAGTGCAGTATGGTCAAACTGCTTCAGTATTTGTTGGTTAATGCTGCTAAAAATTCTCTTTTCATCAGACTAACTGCATCACTGTCAGAACGCTGCAGTTGCCAAGTTGCCTGAAAAGTATAATAAGCCGGCAATGAATTTTACATAGTGGGAATATTGTCATATTCAAGAATATCGAATAATGGAGGAAAAATGTTCATGAAGGACACCACATCCTTTAAAAGGTTGATATCAGTTTGGAAAATCAAGTGTTCATTTTTTTTTCTGTCCCTCAGTAGTGGAATCAGTGAATCATGACTCTCCGAAATTGATGAAAATGTGTCACCCAAACCACACCATGGCCCCATGTTTAAGTCTTTTTTGGCAAGTTGGACTTTATGCAGTGATTTAGTAAGGGGTGTGGAGGAGGGGTGATCTGCCATGGGCGCAGTCTTCCTAAGGGTGCGGCACCGCTCCTCCTCTATGACACCCCACTCCTCTCCTTGCCGCGCGCACACGCCCCTTGCCTTCCCCGTACCTTTCTTACTTTCCCAGTGAGAGGTTGCTGCCCACATCAGCATCAGCGCTCTCTCTGATGTCACTTCCGGGACACAGGAAGTGACATCAAAGGGCATGCCAACACTGACGTGGGCATGCTGCTCATGCCGGAGAAGTTTAAAAGGTATGGGGAAAGGGAAGGGAGATCGCACACGCCAGGGGGCGGGGAGTGGCACCGCTCACCCTTACTATGCCACTGATGCCAGTTTGCATATTTGACCAATTCGGCAGGCATAGGTCAGGTTTCACAGACATGACTTTCTTCCAGGCTGAGTCAGTGGAAGTATTTAGCTGGTGACACGAGCAATCTACGTGAGGTTTTGAATCAGTTGCAGCCACCACATTTGATCATTTGTCGTTCATGCATGTGTATCATCCATTCAGTCCATGTTCTGTGAGTGTGGTATCAGTGAAGTTCTCTATGTTCTTTGCTGTGTGTTTCTCTGGAAAATACTCACATTTATGCATTGCATGATGGAGGACCCAGTTATTCATCCAAAACGCAGTGAAATTGCTGTAAGAATTCTTTTTATAGTTCAAATCTTTTTATTGGAATTATAGGTAATAATACAGGAAAAGAAAACAATACTTATACAAACAGGTTTAACTCTGTGTCAGCGATGATCAAATACAGCATAGCTAGTATAAAGCATCAACAAGTAAAAAGCAGGTTTCTAAACTCAACAGAGCTATACCATAAACATAGCTTCAAGCAGAAGGTGTGCTATAATACTGCCATATTCAAAAAAACAAAACAAACCCCCAATAGGATTAAATGCCTACATAAACAGTAATATATCAGTCACCAAAAATAGGGTAATCTAAAAGCAATAAACAGCTTTATATCATACTAGCTGATCACCCGGCGTTGCCCGGATATAAATTCCCTTGAGGAACATTCACTTGAAGATTAACATAACACAAATTTAAAGTTTTCACTTTCTGTTTAGGCTTCACCACAACACACCACAGCTGCATTTCCTTATAAACTCTTAAATGACTGTGACAGCATTCCCAAAGCTGGCATCTCTCCTCCTCTTTTCCCCTTACCCACCTCTTCCCATTCCTCCTCTCTATGTTCTCGCCCCCTTCCCTTCCCCCATACCTCTAGTTGAAGTTGTTTGCGGTTTTGCCCGGCTATAAATTCCCTTGGGTTTTGGCTTACATTCACTTGAGGATTAATATCACACAAATTTTCAGTTTTCAGTTTCTGTTTAGGCTTCACCACACCACAGCTGCACTTCCTTATATACTGTTGACTGTGACATCAATCTGACTGTGTGACATCATTCCCCAAGCTTCACACCATTGGTCCATCTATATATTTAAATAGCTGATGCCCCGGCGTTGCACGGGTATTTAATTATAGCAATAACACTGTAAATGGATTCAAATAAAGATACTTTATAGTGGTGAATGAAATTATTTTTTTACAGCTTAATAATAAGTACAATATTCAAATTATAATGTGAAATATTTGACAAAATGAATACAATACAACTAACGCAAAACGTGATTAGAAACAACATTTTTAGTTTCACCTCCTGGAGCAAGAACATATAAATTCTTGGGTGAACCCACCCTTGAGCAAGCAACATAGAGTTGTGGGCCGCGAGACCCCCAGAACATATCACCCCAGGTAGTGAGGGATCTGCAGACCAAGTTTCGTTCAAATCGGTCAAGCCGTTTTTGAATTAATGTGAGAATGGCAGCTTTGTACAGTTTTTCCATCGACATGAATGGGTGAAATCAGATTTTCTGTTGTAGCTCCACCCACGTGTGCAGGTGGGCCGCGAGACCCCCAGAAAATATCACCCCAGGTAGTGAGGGATCTGCATACCAAGTTTCGTTCAAATCGGTCAAGCCGTTTGTGAATTACTGTGAGAATGGCAGCTTTTTACATTTTTTCCATTGACATGAATGGGTGAAATCTGATTTTCTGTTTGTAGCTCCACCCACGTGTGCAGGGGGGCCGCGAGACCCCCAGAACATATCACCCCAGGTAGTGAGGGATCTGCATACCAAGTTTCGTCCAAAGTGGTCACAGTGAGAATGGCAGCTTTTTACATTTTTTCCATTGACATGAATGGGTGAAATCTGATTTTATGTTTGTAGCTCCGCCCATGTGTGCAGGGGGGCCGCGAGACCCCCAGAACATATCACCCCAGGTAGTGAGGGATCTGCATACCAAGTTTCGTTCAAATCGGTCAAGCCGTTTGTGAATTACTGTGAGAATGGCAGCTTTTTACATTTTTTCCATTGACATGAATGGGTGAAATCTGATTTTCTGTTTGTAGCTCCACCCACATGTGCAGGGGGGCCGCGAGACCCCCAGAACATATCACCCCAGGTAGTGAGGGATCTGCATACCAAGTTTCGTCCAAAGTGGTCACAGTGAGAATGGCAGCTTTTTACATTTTTTCCATTGACATGAATGGGTGAAATCTGATTTTATGTTTGTAGCTCCGCCCATGTGTGCAGGGGGGCCGTGAGACCCCCAGAACATATCATCCCAGGTAGTGAGGGATCTGCATACCAAGTTTCGTTCAAATCGGTCAAGCTGTTTTTGCGTGATCGCGGCACATACACACACACATACATACATACCTCCGATTTTATATATATGAGAGAGTACACAGGAAACTAACTGCCATATTCGCGATTCAATAAAAACCCCAGGATTAGATGCCTACACTGTAAGAATTCTTGTTGATGTCATCAGTCGTCATATCTATGCAGAACGACACAGCTTTATGGACAGAACTACATAGAGTTGTAACGTGTTTCTTGATCTCCTCGTGGCATTGCTTCATTTTTGGAAGACCACTTCCCTTACTGTTAGGCATTTAAAAAATTTATCAACCGCTTATTCCTGAGTGGCATTGCAAAAGTAGCATACACAAAATAAAACAAACAGGTTTTATACAAATATCTTGAATTACAACCCAGGTTTCATAGATCCTCACAGTACCATTTATCTTAAAACTAGCACTAAACAACATATCTCTTATTGAAATGCTTCTAGAAATGTAGTTTTAAGTATTTTTAAAAAAAAACATCTGGATATCAGTGGTCCAGTTCATTTGTTCTACAGCGTTACATCCCATCATCAACACTTGCGTTTCCATAATTGCTGCCGATTACAATGGTTCAAACCCAAACTCTCAAAAAAGAGCAACAGTCCAACCTCAACAAGTAGACACAGTTCAGCACTCTTCACAGCAGCTCTATCCTCTGGTAAAATATTTGTACCAGAAACCTTTCTCACAAACCGATCAGTCAGCATTTGCCTTCCTAGTCTGGCGACAGCACATGACTTCTTCATATGATCTGTCATACTTTTTGTCCCATACTGTTTAACTGATCCTTCGTCTGACTTTGACTTAAACAGTAGACAACTCGAACAATTCACACAGGCTGCCCAGCAAAAAAATCTGCTCACTGTTTGTGATTTCAACCAATCTGAATGTTTTCCAACATTTGGCTTTGCTGTCTGCATTTTCTTTCAAAACAACAGAACCATTTCAAATCACATTATTCTAACTGTCTGATATCCAGGATTGAGATGGTTTACAGTCATTCTTAGACATCTTGACTGATATTTCACTACTCACACACACAGAACTGGACCGCCCAGGCCCACCCAATCTCAGCTCACACCGCCATTAGATTCCTATCTCCAGTCAGTGTAGTCTTGCATAGCCTCGGCTTCAGCCACCAGTGCACAGGACCAGCATTTTGTTTTTTTACTAGGGAGTGGAGAGTCCATAGCAGGGTTGGGCTGTGCCTGCTCAGTTGTCTCATTGCCGGGGGGAGTGGTGGTCTCACCGCAGTCAAGTTGTGCAGGCATTTTCCACGGCAGCTTCACAGATCTGTGGTAAATTGTCTCCTCGCAGCTGCAGGCAGCTACATTCTGCAGCAGACAGCAGAGCCCAGGTCTCCAGCAGCAGCAGCAGTAGCACTCCATTCCCCTGCCACAGCCCAGCAAGCTTTGTAGGAGGGCCAAGCCACAAGCACACACTACAGCGATCATCAGGGCCACTAACCTCCAGAAAGCAAGGCAACCTCAAGGAAGAAGGTAAATAAATAAGCATAATTTTATCATGGGTCATTAGCACTGACCCATGACCCACATGACCCATCCAATATTTTTGACCCATTTGACCTATGACCCATTGACCCATCAGCTCTGGGCTGGTGGACATCAAGATCATCTGTTTACTTGTCTGCCTGGTGCAAAAGTGGCTGAACTCATACATCACCTAAATCAAATTTTAGACAGTGCTGGGGAGGAGTGAGCTGTCTTGGCACAAAAGAGGAACAATTCTAGACTTAGTCCTTGGTGCAGCACTTGTTCTGGTGCAAGAGGTAACAGTGCTGGGGCCACTTGACAACAGTGATTATAACATGATCAGATTTGATTTAATAACTGAAGTATACAAAGGATATCCAATACATTAGCACTGAACTTTCAAAAAGCTGATTAAAATAAATAGAGTAAAAATGTAAAAAACAAAACAAAAACCACCTTAGAGGAGCAGTTGCGAAGGTCATAAATTTACATTGGGCATAGAGGTTCAAAAACACTGTCCAGTAAGCCCAGACCAGCTATACGTAACATATTTGAAAAGACCAAACTACAGCTGGCACGTATTAGAGTTACAGTCCTCTAGGATCTCTTTCCTAATTCTTATTCCATATTTACGTACAGTAAACTCCTCCCAGAGTGAGATCTGGAGTGTGAATTTATAGCTCCAGATGGATTAGGTAGCACATCTTCTCTTTGTACTCTTCAGTAGACAGAGGTGGCAGACAGGTTACAAAGTAACATAGTAACATAGTAGATGACGGCAGATAAAGACCCGAATGGTCCATCCAGTCTGCCCAACTTGATTAAATTTACATTTTTAAAATTTTTCCTTCTTATGTTCCATTGAGCACTCTATCATCTTTACAGGCTCTAAGGCTGGCTCTCACTCCTGGCTCCTCAGTCAATGACTGTACAAATCAAAAGCCTGGTGAACACTATTTGTTACATAAAAGTCCTTTATTCATCAAATAACTGAATGGTTCAAACTCAATGACTCGACATGTACATGTTTCAGCCTCAACTGGCCTGCCTCAGGAGTCTTAATATATAGCTTAGAGATTAAAAGTAACTCTAGTCCCCTTGTACTGGTGTTGAGAGAATGGCCAAATCTTGGTCCTCTTGTCTTAGGTGCATTGGTCAGGGATCTAAACCAAAGACAGCATCCTTCCCCCTGAGCTGGGTATTTATATAGAAGAAACAGTACTAGTTCTCTCTGGAAATTTCACACACCTTGCTTTAGTAGAGTCACAGAAATCACTGCCAAGCTGGCTCTGAAAAGCAGAATCTGTATGCCCTCTACACAATAATAAACTGGATGGTATAGGTAATAAAGACATTTGTAATCTGGGCAAGAAACTGGTTAATCAACATAAACCAGAGGGTGGCAGCCAATGGGTTCCACTCTACGGAAAGCCAACCTAGAGATAACCTAGGGTTTACTTTGGGGCCACTTCTTTTCAGAGACTTCAGAGAATTGAAAGTATAAATTACTCAGAGAATCTAGAGGAAAAAATATTCTTATCCATATGTGACACAAAATAAGGTGTGAAATAATGAAATAGTACCTGAAAAAAAAAATGAAGAGATGGGCAAGGGCTTGGAAAATGAGTTTCAGTGTTAAGAGGTATAAAATCTTTCATTTGTGACATAGAACTCAACTAGCTAAACATCTTTCAGAAGGTCAAGAGCTGGAAACTGCTAAGAAAGAGACCTAGGAATAATTATATTAGATAAGCTGAAAGAAGATAGTCCGTGCAGTAAAGGAACAGTGAAAACTAACAGTATGCCCTTTTTGTATAAACAGAGGTACTACATTGACAACAGCTAGTGTGAGGTGTGACCTCATTTTTCAAAATGTGCACAGTTCTTTTTTTTTAATCATTTTTATTAGAAAGGGTTCAACAGGGTAACAGGAACAACACAGATACCAAAAACTCAAATACAAAGAAGCATTGTAAATACAAGAAAATTACACTCCATGGAGATCTACATAGATGGTACAGGTACAACAGAGCAACAGAGGGAAACCAGCTTACCCAGCAAGTTGAGGCAAGAAAATAGCTGTTACAGAGAGGCAAGATACGGTCAGCTCCTGAAACACAGAGAGTACAGAGAGGCAGAAGGCCCCAAAGACCCCCCTCCCCATATGGAGAGGGTAGACATAAAGGCCATCCCATGTCACCCAGCCGTCCCTTAGCATTTTCATTGTTATTTTATGTAAAGACATCCTACTTTCATAAAAATATTTAGATGGTAGAAGCCATTAAAAGGAGGGTTGCAAAAATGATACAGGGTCTGAAACACAAGCTCTGTGTATTTATTTACAAAAATGTGTATTCTGCACTCTCTGTAGTATTCTACGTGGAACACAGGTCAACGTACATATTTCAGAACACAAAATCAAAACTGACATGGTTCATCAAATCAAATATCATGCTAAAATCATGGCCTAAATTGTCAATATTTACGATGTTACTACTGCAACTGTTACTTATCTCATCAATACCCAGGCCAGTAGTGTTTTCAGTGTAACCTTAAACTTTCATGACCCAGAGTGCTCGAACTTTTGAAGACAATGCATTCCAAAGTGTTAGATCCACTATGTAAAAAAACTGAAAAAAATATATTCTTCAAGGTAGATCAAATTATAAGATGACACACCCAATAAAGTAACTGTCAAAGAGCATTCTGCTTCTGGACATCTATACGACGTCTAACGTTTAGACGTCCTTTACAGAATCTGCCCCTGTGTGTCAGAGATTATTGAGAGGGATGAGACAGGATCTAAGTCACCTTTACATGTGTTAGAGTTTGTCCCAGTCCCTTATACATGAGAACAGGTAATGTGGAAATAGGATGTAACCCTGGGTTTGGAGGTTACCTCAAGCATGCGCTGTAGAATAGGGTCCAGGTACACACAAAAAATTGTTGATTATTAGGACCAAAGATGAGACTGAATAAATCCAGGAGGGCAACTAAACATTTCAGACTTCCATATAAATCTACTCAATAACTCAACCAAATCCATGTATGTTGCTGTGAATCAACATTTCTTTACAATTTGTAAAGTCATAAAAACAGTCTTGCGTGGCAAAGGCATCAACAATGCCAACTTTCAACTGTATTCCAAATACTGTATATTTATAAAGTTTTCACCTGGTTCAAAAGGGCTATACCTTCTTTATTCTCAAGTCCTACAATAGGGGTTGCAGGGGTTAATTACAGTTCTTCTCCTTCTTGATCCTTCTGCAAAGAGCAGATAGGATATCAATCCCATTTTTACTAAATTATCAGTTCACCTTTTAAGTTGATTATCACTTACAGGCAGCAGTAATGAAACCTAGAGGCTCATAACGGGGATCCAGTTAGCTGTGACATGACCATTTAGGACTCCTGCTGAGGTTATAAGGGATGATGTTATCCTCCAGCCTTGAGATGTTCTTGAACCACAAAGGCCAGGTCACCACTGTAGCTCACAATACATAGTAGCTCAGTTTCTCCCATCTCCTATCTGTCATTGGATAAAATGTAGAAAAGATCCCACTTTCATGCACTCATTGCAGATCAGAATTTCATAGGTTCTGGTTCCTGCAGCTTCAAACTCATTCTGGATAACACAATAAAAGGCTCAGGAAGTGATGTCAGAAGGAGAGGCGAGGCTAGCATGAGGTAGGAGATGCTACCATTGAAAATTTGAAAAGGTATATGGGGGGAGCACAGCGGAGAACGAGTACAAGGGGGGGGGGGGCGCAGTGACAAAGAGTACAGAGGCGAACTGCACAGTGATGCCAAGCACTATTGCCTGGGTGCCTCCTTCTCTTACTATGTCACTGACTACTAGTCTTATCTAGAAAGAGTTAGAACTGCACCAGCCAAATAACCTTCTGCCTGTCTATAAGATGTGGGCAGTCAGGCTTTATCCTACTGGTGTTTTATATTAAAAGCAGTGAGAATTCAGGCAAATTCTTACTGCTTTTAGTGGAGACACTGGAGAGGGTAAACAGAAATGAGACATGTTGGAGTTGCAGCTCAAGGTGAGTTATGTATATTCAATTGTCCAAGTAGAAAGTAGCTATAAAAATGGCAACTGAACTCCACATGAGGAAAGTTAATAAAGGCAAGAGGAAACCAATATGGTTTTCCACACAGGTGGCTGAAAAATAAAGGCATTCAAGAAATACAGAAGAATTCAAGAAAAGCAACACAGAAAAACATACTATATAAAACTTAAAGAAGCAAAGAGAGAAATACAGTTGGCGAAAGTACAAAAAAATTGCTACAGATGTAAAGAGAGATTTTTCAGGTATATTGGAGAAAGTGGGAAGTCTAGAAATGGAATTCTGAGACTGAAAGATGGTGAGAACTATTATGTAGAAAGCAGTGACGAAAAAATGGATGTGCTAAATAATATGAGGGGGCGCTGAAAAGTTCTCAGCCCAACCAAGAAGAGAATGATGTGGATATGGTTTAATCAATAATCGGAAACAATGTCAAAACATAGAATTTCATTTCTGCAAATTGGCAAATTAATGAAATAAGGTAACACTATTTTCAGCTACAGTGGTAATATAACGCTCAGAATTTAGGAAGTTGGTTAGTTGGGCTGAGAATTTTTCAGCACCCCTTCATACTTTTCTTCAATAATGGAAGAAAACTCTGGAGATGGTCCTCAGTAGACTGACAAAGATATATTTGGTAACAGAGGAAAAGTACAGGCCGGTAAGCCTCATTTTGGTGGTTGGAAAAATAATGGAAGGTCTTCAGAAGGATAGTGAACTACTTGGCTTCATCAAGGGAAAATCATACTAAATGAATCGGATTGATTTTTTTGGGTGACCAGAGAATTGGATCAAAGCAAGTACTATATGTAGTTTACCTGAATTTCAGCAAAGCTTTTGACACAGTACCTCATAGGAGGCTCGTCAATAAACTATTTATTTGCTGTTCCTGATGGCCTCACAATCTAAGCTTGTACCTGTGACAACAGAGGGTTTAGTAATTTACCCAAGATCACAATGGGATTTGAGCCTGCTTTCCTGGTTCTTAATCTTCTGTTCTAACCACTAGGCAATTACTTCATTCTAATGGTATGATGCTGTTGTAGGATTACAAATTGGCCAATTAGAGTTGTTAGGTTTATTCATCATTACTGTGTGTTAATCACACTGTATGCTAACCTCAGTTCAGAGGAGGCTTATATTAAATCTGTGCTGCTTCTCAAGTTTCAAGTTTCAAGTTTATTTAAATTTAATGGTTCGCTTAAAAATTCTAAGCGAATAACATTACAATAAATGTAAGGGTAAAAACAGTTAAGATCATTTTTGTGCATTAACAAACATATTCGTGAACACTTAACAAAACAGACACTACTGGAGGGGTTGGGAAAAACAAGTGGGGTAAAAAGTTACAATGTTATTGTGTCCACATAGATAGACGAAGAAAATTGGATAGGGTAGGATAGAACGTTGGGATGGGGGTACCTAAAAGTAGAAAATTTTCGGAGTTTATGATATTTTCAATTGATAAAAGAAGATTCCTGTTTAAGGGTTAAAGGAAGCCTTAAATAGAAATGTTTTTAGATTAGTTTTAAATAAAGTAAGATCTTTGATATTCCTAATGTAGAAAGGAAGAGAATTCCAGATAAGCGGGGCTTTGACTGAAAAAATATCATGTCGCCTAGTTCCATCAGCTTTGTAAACCTCAATGAAACCTGGCCTAAATTCTCTAAATTGCACTGTATGTAAGGTCAACAAAATATTGGGGGGTAGAAACAGCCGTAAAGCTATAAGCAAAAAGCAATTGGTGAAACGTACTGTTGATAGTATTGGGGGGAACCACAATCATTCAAACAAAACAGAAACATGAAAATCATAAATAATCTGTGGAGAAAAATGGGCCTCAATACTGTGACTCTCGGGCCTGCAAGAACCTATAAGAGTCTGTATCATCACTGGTCTGTGAAAAAAAATCCACAACTTATACCGGTCTATGTATTAATCATTCACACCAATATATTTTTTATTTAAAAAATTGTAAACGTCAGTGTGTGTTTGATGAATTCCAAGGCTCCACACCAATAAACAAGAAGAGCTGATGGTTACAACCGTGTATAGTGATTATAAATCAATAATAGAATTGGCGTGAAACACCTTCAAACATATCTAGATACTGTCCCAGAACACCAGATATTTCCAAATACTTATCTCATGCGGCTAAAACGGACTCACAACAAGATTCAGCTGTTGTGTGCTTCTCCGCTGTCCTCTCCCAACAGGGGTCCACCTGCTTCGCTGCTTTAATGCACCACATCAGGGGTATTTGAAAAAACTTTCATCTGAATCACGCCGTCGAACAGCTCGCACAGTTATCAGATCTAGCTGCAGTTTTTTTTTTTTAAATCTTTATAGATTTTCAAACTTTGACAGTCCAATACAATTAATTGAACATACAATACTGCATAAAACGCACTATTAACTACACAAGTAATACATAAAACAATTATTTTCTCCCATCCTCCTCTCAATTATTAATACAATAAGACATATGATGTGATTACAATATTATAATGAAGTAATATATGATTATTTATGATTTTCATGTTTCTGTTTTGTTTGAATGATTGTGGTTCGCCCCAATACTATCAACAGTACGTTTCACCAATTGTTTTTTTACTGTAAGTTATGTGGTAGCAAGCGTCCTACTGCTGCTTAACTTAAATGTTTTAATTTATGTTAATCACCATGGTAATTGACTGTGTTGTTTAAAATCAATTAAAACACATTAAAAAAATGTAGGCACCCTTAGGTTTCTCCAAAAAAGGATGCTGTAATTGCATCTACAGAGGTGCCTAATGGTGTCCAAGGCCAGAGTAGGTGTGGCTTATGCCAGAAATGACCTTAGACACCACTAAGTGCCTCTGTAGACATTACTGGTGCCTATGTTTAACAGTTGGCTCGATTCTGCAAACAGCACCATAGCATGATTGACACGCGATTGGTGGCGTTTTTTTTAAGGCGGTCACCAATATAGACACCGGTTGCAGAATCTGGCCCTCTGAGTCCATGGCCTTCTGCATTTGGCACACGTGCAATCTTCTAGAGAATGTGTACTGGTAATTGCTGGGGAGCAGAAAGCAATGAAAGCTTCCTGTCAGACCATAAGATTTCAAGAATTTAGCAAGGTGGAGATCCCAGCTGGTAATTTTTCTCAGGTGCTGCCACATGTCCTATTTTTTAAAATCATGTTTGGTTGCATTATTCAATGCTCTCCAAGAACTAATTTCTAAGAATCTCAAAACGTCACTTGGAAGAACTGTAGATGGACTATAGAGGCTAAAATAGCTGTCTGGCCAGAGTCCTGGTTATTAATGAGGAGCCTCCGAGTCAAGAAGATAGCCTCTGGGGATCATCCTGTGATTAACTGATGGAGAAGATTTCAATAAATTGTTCCTTGTATTCTGCATGATGAAATGATGAGAATGGAGAAGAACGATGTAACCAGGTGATAGGCTTGTCGTAATCGAGCAGTAATGCCCTAAGGAAGAAACGCTTAGTGACAGATAAAGAGATCATTTTAAAGGAGTGTTTAATCTTCATACAGATTCATTGTGATGTAATGGCAAATCGTCTATTGCTCTGAACAAAGTTAAAAAAAAAAGCACATCTTAAAAAGAAAAAAAGTTAACAAGCAAGTATGTCTCTGTTCTACCGAGCTGAGTTAATTTCTAGCATCACACACAAAAATCAAACTGATTATAAGACTGAGCAATAGAGTACCGCTGGAGTTACTGCAGGACCAACAGTTGTCGCTCTTATTGGGACTGAATTTAGATAACTGGGGGTCCAGTAGGCCCTGTGTAGGAGGAAGAAGGATGTTTGGAGGAAGAACGCAGCCCTAAACTCGGAGGCTGTATGAATCCACAAAGATTGCCATTCATCCTCTGTCAGATCTAATTGTAATTCATTCATTCCAGCAAGACTCAACCTCTTGCGGTCTTGATGATTTTTTTGAATCTTATAACCTTGTACCACTGTAATGCTTCTTTCTGTTTATAAGCAATGGAGAGCCAAAGAGTAAGAATATCCAGTGCGTCATTACAGAGGCATTGTACTGTATCTCTTTTTAGTAACCTGTATTGTATATTCTCAATATGATGCCATAAAAATTTTCATGTTTTGTAACCAAAAATTTAATAAAACTTTTCTAAACTTAAAAAAAAAAGACTGAGCAATAGGCTTTCAAGGTATAAATACAAATACTACATTCTCACATAACTGGTATAAGTACCCATGTATAACCATGGAAAATTGGCATTTATATAAAACTTGTTTTGTTTAGTCTTTCGTATTCCGTGGGCGATACCTTCATCAATGAACCACAGAGTTGATCAGTGGTGTGCAGTGATATTTGTAGCAGGATATTCAGTAGATGAGCTAAACCAGGGCTGACTAACCTCAGCCCTCATCAAGGCAGGTTTTCAGTGTTTCCACAATGAACATGCATGAGATCTATCTGCATACAATGGAGGCAGTGCAAGCAAACAGCCTGATGTACATTCGCTGGAGAAATCCTGAAAATCCCAACTAGATTGATATTCTCGAGGACCGAGGTTGGACACCCCTGTGCTACATATTAGCATAAATGTACTAGAAAGTATGTATGATATATGTCATTATTTTAAATTTGCATTTGTTTGACTTTTTTTTTCTATTTTTTTAATGGAGTTCTTTTCATTGCTTTTATTGGATTACTGTATTTTGTAAACCACTTTTATCTTATTTGTAGTGTAAGCGGTATATGAAGAGTTTTAATAAACATACCCCCTCTTCTACAAAACCAGCAGCCACAGTCATTGTGGGACCTTGCCGCAACTCCCTGCGTCTGCTGGCCCACCCCCCTCCGACATCACTTACCTTTTCCGGAGCACAGGCAGCAGAAGCAGTCATCGCGGGACCTTGCTGATTTGGATAGAGAGAGAAAGGAGCATAACAGGGTGAAAAAGGGAGTCAGGGTGGTATGGAAGGGTGGTGAAGGGAAAGAAAGGGGGTCAGGGTGGTATAGAAGCATGGTGAAGGGTGAGAAAGAGAGTCAGGGTGGTGGAGGGAGAGAAAGGATGTCAGGGTGGTAGAGGGAGAGATAGGGGGCATATGCTGATGGAATTGGTGTGCAGGGAAAGGGCAAAGAGACATAAGGGGGGAAGGATACTGCATGGAATTGGGTTGGAGGGAAAGAAAAGGGGCAGATGCTGATGGAAGTGGGGGGAAGGGAAAGGGAGAAGAGACTTAAGGGGGAAGGATACTGCATGGAATTGGGTTGGAGGGAAAGAAAGGGGGCAGATGCTGATGGAAGGGAGGGGGGGAAGGGAGAGGAGAGAGTGAAATGTCAGACCATGGGGGTGAAGGGAGAGATGGAAGGGGGAGGCATAAAGTTTCTGGAAGGGGAATAGAAGGAGAGAAGATGCCATATAGAAGGGGCAGAGAGAGGGTAGTCAGTGGATGAAAGGAAGAGAGTGACAAGAAAATGAGGAAAGCAGAAACCATAGAAGACAAGGTAGAAAAAAATTATATTTATTTTTTTTACTTTAGGGGAGGTGCATCGCTATTTCTGTGGTGTTGCATTGTATGCAGAGTCCAGCTTCTTAGTGCTTCAGTTTAACTTTTGTCTATGTATTTCTATTTTATCTCCCGTTTTACAAAACGATAGAGAGTTTTTTTAACGTTGGCTGTAGTGGTAACAGCTCTGATGCTCAGAATTCTATGAGCATCTGAACTGTTACCACCGTGGCTAAAAACCACACTACAGTTTTGTAAAAGGGGGAGGGGTTAGTTTGTGATTACATATTCCATACTAGGCGAAGGTGTTTTCTGTGTTCTGTGTGTTCGAAAAGACATAAGAACATAGGATTGACTGTGCAGGATTGATCTGTACTAGTCTGGTTTGTTTAGTTTTACAATGGATATATTGATGTACTGCTCACTGCAGTATGCAAGATGCTGCCTTTTCCTAGGTACACTCTTGTGTGATGTGTGGATTATTACTAAAAATCATGTTTTTCATATAGATGGGGGGGGTGTCAAAAAATGATGGGCCCTGGATGTCACATATGCTAGGTATACCACTGTATATAACAAAATATAAATAAAATCACAGTATCCTCTTAAAACACTAAAACAAAAACACTTTTCTGGATGTCTGAAGGCTATTAACCTCCATTGTGTTGAACTGTCAGATTAGCAGCTAAAGATGTGGATGACCAAAAAGAAAGTTTAATTAGTCCTCATTTTAAATGATGGTTTTTTTTATTTCCATGCATTCACATTTGCCCATTGCATGGAAGAACATTTTTGCATGTGCAAATCAGTTGTACATGTTAATTCATATATATACAATATATGTACATGCACACAACTAAATGTGCACTTAAATATTTCAGGTGCCCATACCAACTCACTGTATGCTCACATATGTACATCCCTTTTAGCAGTGTGTTCAGTGGGACATATGGGTTCCAACACAGCACATGAGACCCTAGGTCTGGTAGAAGAGGAATATCAGTAGCATTGCGTGTGATGGGCTGACTGTGCTGGGTTTCATTCATAAACTTTACAGCAAGATATAGGGTTGAGAGAGCTCCAGCATAAGGCAGCAAATTTGATAGAAATTTATCTGGGGAGATAAAAAGAAGTACAGTCAAACCTTGGTTTGTGAGCATAATTCGTCTCAGAAGCATGCTTGTAATCCAAAGCACTCGTATATCAAAACAAATTTTCCCTTAGGAAATACTGGAAACTCAGGCAATTCGTTCCACAACCCAAAAACTTTAATACAAAATACTATACATAGTAACATAGTAAATTATGGCAGATAAAGACCGTACTTGCTTTGCAAGACCTTGCTCGTTTAGAACAGTCACTACACTCCTGCAGCGTCAGAGCGAGAAGAACCATCGCTCAGTTGTGACGTGTGTATACTGTATGTACTTGTATTGCAAAACATTGCTTGTATATCAAGTTAAAATTTAATAAAATGTTTTGCTTGTTTTGCAAAACACTTGCAAACCAAGTTACTTGCAAGCCAAGGTTTTACTGTATAACAAATTGAAAAAATATTTAAAAAGAATGGAAAGAATGTGCTAAGACAAGGCTCTTGTACTTCCAGGAAGCCCACATAATTGTATTAAATACAATTAAGAGTAATTGGCCCAGAACGTGCTCTAGAGCATAACGACATGGCAGTGTTTACATTCAATCTGATCAGTTCATTCTTTGTGTTGCTGTTTAATAACTCAACGGCCAAGGCTATTAGACAGAGTACTATGAACACCTCACCCACTGCCTTTCCCAAATTCATCTGGAAAACAGAGGGGAGAGTGTGGTGCAGTGGTTAAAGCTATAGTCTTAGCACCCTGAGGTTGTGGGTTCAAATCTGTGCTGCTCCTTGTGACCCTGGGTAAGTCACTTAATTCCCCCCAGGTACATTAGATTAGATTGTGAGCCCACCAGGACAGACAGGGAAAAATACTTGAGTACCTGAACAAATTCATGTAAACCATTCTAAGTGAAAGGAATAAATAAATAAAAAGAGCTGATGCCAAGAAAGGATAATTGAAGTTACCTGCATCGAGTTTGCCCTTTGCTTTGGGGAGACAATGCTGCCACATAGCAGCAATTCTGATGTGTATCTCATCCACAAGAAAGTCATTTCTAGGAATGCCATGGGCCATCAGTGGTCCCAATAGCCTCTTTTGTCCCCTGCCACACACAATCCCCCTCCCAAACTTGATACAATCCCCTCCCACTGTCAGGGAAAGTTAGACAGTCGCATGTCTTACCTGTATCTCTCTTTTGCCCTGCTGGCTTTTATCTCAAGTCTGAACCACAAGGGTCTAGGGAGTTCCACAAGACTATGGGGTTCTGCCCAGTTCATATTTCAGACCCAGAGCATCAGAGGAAAAGGCAGCCATAGGTATAAAGCATTGCTGTCCTGCCAGTGGGAGGTGAAAGTGTCAGGTAGAGAGAAGTTGAAGAGGATATGTAAGAAAAGAAATGATTGTCCTGGGATGACAGAGGCCCTTCAATTACAAACTGCCAAATGGTCCTACTCTCACTTCATATTGAGCGAGCCACTGGAATCGGCTGCTATCACAGATCAGATCTCTTGAAGGTCTCCTCAACTTCAGAAAAGCAATAAAAACATACCTCTTCATCTGACCCCCCTGCCCTTGATCCATGGACTACAAAAAAGTGTATATTGGTAACTGAATGTTGAAGTTCTTGTTCGTGGAGGTGAACAACTAGAAGGAAGGGGGAAGGGAAGGGGGCATGCACGTGGCGAGGGGAGGATGGGAAGAGGCGAGGCAGAGAGGAGGAGGTGTCCCCACCAACATGGCACCCGGGACAGATCGCCCCCCACTCCTTAACCACACCACTGCCTCTGGATAGGCACACAAGCCTAACACTGTAAAAGTAAATGCAAGGAGGAGTCAAGATGGATGACTAAGACACACCAGTGTGGAGCTTCAGCATTTCCGTGCTTAATTTCGTAGCAAAAAAAAAAAAAAAAGGGGTCATTAACCTGAGGCAAAGCAGATTCCTGTATAGGTTCCATCTGGGGCAGATTCCCATGTGAAGACCAGTCTGGCTTGCAGCAAGTTTAAGGCTGGAACCAATACTGTCGTTTTAGTTTTAAACCCTTCTGTTGTTCTTTCTGCTTCATAACAGAGTAGTCATGCTCTCACTTGTAAGACTTCAGATGTTCAATTTCAAGATTCCTTGGGATAGACTTTCCATATTGGAGCAATCTCTACTATCCCAACTTCAATCTAGAAACAATAAATTTGCTGAGACTATGCAAAACACTGCAATAGAAGGCCTGGAAACTGGGTCACTTAAGCAGCAAGTTACTACTTAAGGATGCTGTAAAATAATGTTCACAGTTAATAGAACGTTGGAAGTCTCAGGAAATGCTGTTAGAAAGCAAAATGTCCTGTGGGTTGAGGATTATATGCATTTTAATTTTTCAGTAAAAACATTGAGCTCGAGAAAGAAAGAGAAATGGGAATTGGAGTTGTGACCATTGGTTGGATTGTCCAAAAAAGAAGCCTTGGAGACTGAGGGCCTCAATTACAAAGCCACGGTAGCAATGCTGCCATGGTAAATGCACAAAAGCCCATTCAGCATCGTTACCCTGGCTTTGTAAAAGGTGCCCCAAGTCTGTCCCCCCCCCCCCAAACTCTTGGGACCTGAGAAAATGGAAAAAAATGCTACGTGGCCCCAAGAATCTGCCTCACCAAACAAGGGGTTCACAAAGGAGCCGATATGCGAAAAAAGAGGCTGAATAATTAGGGTGGTACATAGAGTAAGGTACTAAACCCACAGTAGGATTTACAGCTTCAGAAGGGTGATGTATAATAACAGGATAGGAAGCCAATATCCCTATTACGTTAGTCACAAAATGCAATAAAAAAGCTTTCTCCGGCAAACTTGGACCTTTGGGCCTCTTTCACAAAGCTGCAGTAAATGCACCGGTGCCCATTCAAATCCTCTTGGCCTTGGTGCTTTCACCATTGCACCATCACTACTGCAGCTTTGTATAAGAATCCCTTTATTTTTTAAATTTTCAAATGGTGAAAGTGGGTTGATATATATCAAAATTATTCAAAAATTTCTTCACTTTGTTAGCTGAAGGTCAAGTCTAACGGAAGAAAAAGCCTCAGGTCTAATCTGGACGCTGGTGAGATCGAGGAAGCAACAGCTCAAACTGTGAGAGGCAAATGAAAAGTCCAGGAGCCCTGAAGAAACGGCTAAGACACATGAAACGTTGGCTGTACGCAGGACATCATAGAAGTCTAATAACACGATAAACAGCACTGTTGTTTAAAATCTCAGTTCCTAAAAGAACTTTAGTGGCATAGGGTCATTCTAAATGGAAGTGTTATGGAGCCAATGATATGGGCAGAGATGGTTTGAGCTTTGAGCTCTACCAGATTAGACCTCAGACTATTTCTTCTGTTAGACTTGACCTTCAGCTAACTAAGTGGAGCCCTTTATTTTTACACATTCAAGTGAATGACCACGTAGCCACATAACTGTATGCCAGCCCTGCTGCGTGCAACACTTCATCATGATTCTACCCATAATATGCTGGGCACACAGCAACTTTATCAACAACCCTAGCAAGGCCAAAGGAAGACAGAAAAAAATTGTGATAATAGCCTGAAATAGAGAAACTGAAGGGTAAAGAGAAAGGATAGTGATGTTCAGTAGCCAAACTATCTGTTGCACCTTTGCAAAGCAATCTGAAATTACTATACACCTATATTTATCTGGAGGGAGGGGATATTCTGCACGAAGGTCATTATAGCTCATTCCCATCAAATGTGATTTTCTTCCCTCCAAAAAATCAATGCGTTCTCCTCTTACCTAACTCCAAGAGCCACTTTCCTTTACTTTTAGCAGAATGATTAAATTTCTCTTTAATTCTGTTCTCTTATAAGATTTTAATCTTCCTGACCTATCTACCACTATGACATTTCCTCCTGGCAGTGCAGCCATTTATCTCTTGTCTTGATTGAAAATGAAAAGCATTCTTTGACAGGGCTAGATTTGTCTACAGACATACAGTACAACAGAACAAGGGACATACAGTATACGCAGGGCCAGTTCAAGAATATTGATCGCCCTAGGTGAACCTATGCCCCCCTCTAGCTCATCAGCTCTGTTTTCCAGTGTTTTGATAATTAAACTCTACAAAAATGGTCACAGGTCACCTGCAACAATAATTCTACAAAAAGGCATAATTAGACATCATAATTTTAAATACGAATCTATGCTTTTCAAAGTAGATGCTAACAGTTCTTTCAGTTTATTTGACTGTCAGGACTTATTGTTTTGCTGAGACTGCAGCTGCCTCCCTAGGCAATCATCTACTCTTGCCTAACGGTTGGGCAGATCCTGCATATACAAACCCTTTATTCAGAGATGCCAAGTTCCAAACTGGAGATTTGGGGATGACTCCATCCTGGTGCTTTATGAGACTTCCAGGACTGGTTTCAATGGTTACGATCAGGCATTACCAATCCCATATTGCTTTGGGATATAAGCTCGAAACCAGGACTGATTTAAAGTATTTAACCTGGAACTGGATAACTTGGCATCTCTAACTTATTGGAACAGTGTTATAGACAAGGGCTTTTGGAAAAAATCATATCATACAGGCGTGTTGGAAAAGTACTTCACGTTAACACCTCGGAGGAGAAAAGAGCAGGTAAACCCCATAGCAAAGTCCAGGAAGGATCAGAAAAAAAAAGTTTAAATTAAATAATGAGTCTAAGGGTACATTTCCCAGAAATCTTAGGCACTGTACAGGTAGAGATCCCAAGCTTCATGAAGGTATTTAATGGAGACAAACACTAACTAGGGAGTTAGACATGAGTTAGAAATGGAAAAAAAGAGGAGTTCATAGAGACAGAAATTGTTGTCAGTGAAGGCAGAGAGGAAATGGGAATAGGAATGGCCTATGGAGGATACAGAGCTATGCGCATGACTCATTGTGAGTTGGCTGGGTCTCATTTGCATAAGCCAAAATGAAAAACTGAAAAACCCTCAACACAATTTCGCCCCCCTAGCCCTAGTATTTTTGGAAAGAGTAAACAAGCGATTCATATCTACTCGTTCCACTCCACTCAGTATTTTATAGACCTCTATTGTATCTCCCCTGAGCCGTCTCTTCTCCAGGCTGAAGAGCCCTAACCACTTTAGCCTTTCATCATAGGGAAGTCGTCTCATCCCTTTTATCATTTATGTCACCCTTCTCTGTACTTTATCTAATTCCACTATATCTTTTTTTGAGATACGGTGACCAGAACTACACACAGTACTCAAGGTGTGGTCGCACTATAGAGCGATACAAACGCATGCTAACATCATATTATGCTAGTTTATAAATTGTAAATTTAGGTGTTTATTGAAGATAATAAGGTGTATTAAGAAAGTACTAGAAATCTGGAGAGAAGGTGGAAGTTGCTTATTGGTCTCTGCCATAGACCCAACTAGCAAATATTGTTTATATAAAGGACTTATCCAACATCTGGCTACATCCTAGGTGACCGCCTAAGTGAAACAAATGACAACTCTTATCTAAACATTTGATTTTTTTTTTTTTTTTTTTGCCTTTTCCTTGCTCCCCCTTCCCACCCCCACCCCCATTTTACGAAGCCGTGTTAGGCTTTTTTTTTATCGCCGGCCATGGCGGTATTAGCTCTAACGCTCATAGGAATTCTATGAGCGTCGGAGCCAATACCGCCATAGCCAGTGATAAAAAAGCCTGACGCGGCTTCGTAAAGGGTGGTTATTTTTATGGGCTTTACACCTTATTGTTTTTATTGCCCTACTTTTGAATATTTTTATGCGTCTGGTGATGGCCCAATAAACAGGTATTTTTTTACAGAATTTCTGCCCTGCCTGTCTGTGATTTTTCCTATGTGTTATGGTCTGTAGTCACCAGAATTGAAACCTCTATGAGAAAAACGCGGAGAAAAAATTGTGTGTGTGTGTGGGAGGGGGCGAGGAAAGGACTCATATCTAAAGTTGCATGTAACCAAGAGTTTGCAGACATGGCTGCACATGTGAATGCTTGAGAAGTAGCAGTCTGGGTGCATGTGAGAGAAGGCAAAAGAGCTGCGAATGAGAGGACCTCAAGTGAACCAAGCATGAGATTCAAAAAAGCAAACACATACGTGCAGGACTTGAGGGGTCTGTATCATCTCCTCTTCAGTCACATCTCTCTCACCTTTTATAAGAAGCAGGCAACGTACAAACTTTCTTTTTCAGCCAGGAAGGTATGATGCATTAGTGACATCCAGGAGCAGATTTAATTAATCATAAGTGCACTTCCTAATGGATAGTTTGCAGGCTGTATCTCTTTGTAAATTAAAGTTGTACTCAACAGAGCTCTGCCTGCCAGTCACAACAGTGTTGTTAGCTCCACTGCACTACAAAACCCATCTTGGAATCTGTCTGTGTTTTCAACCAGCCAGTCTTTTATCCCTGGCAGTCCAGAGGTGCAGCGGGCAGGAGCGAGCTTTCTGCACTCCTGCCCACTGCTAACCCGGTCAGTCGCAGTTGGTTTCTTCTGCCGCTGAGCGGTAATGAGCGGGAACGCGCTTTGATCATACATTTTGCATGGTCACTCACATTAGTACCGAGCCAACTTCCAAACAAAAGTAAACTATCATTTAATGCTTGGTAGTGGCGTACCAAGGGGGGGCGGCCGTCGGCCTCTGCAGCACGTTTCCTCTGCCGTGGTCCCACTCCTTCTTTGACGTACAGGACCGCAGCAGAGGGAACGTGCTGCTGAGGCTGATCACTACAGCCGACCATTGATCCTCTGCAGGCTGCTTTAATGTGAAACCAAGAAGCTGGGATAGAGGGAGGGAAGGAACAGAGGCATATCTGACCTATTATTTAAAAAAGTCGAGCCCCCACAAAACAAAAGTAGACACAGCAGGGATGCCCACTCCCTCCTATCACCACAACCCCCCACCCCCCGCGTCAAGCTGAGCAACAGCCCCTGCAGGACCTCCCCTCCCCACATTTCAATAAAAATCATCAGGGGGGATGACCACTCCTGCTGCCAAGACTCCCCCCCACACTGAATTGACCCCCCCCCCAGCAGGAACCCCCCTGAACCAACCCCTCCCCTCTCCTTCCCTACTTTACCAAAAATTGGCAGGAGGGATGCCAATTCCTTCTTGCCACTGGCTAACTCCTCTGGCACCTCCACCCCCCTCAAACCTACCCCATACCTCTAAGTTACGATGACAACAGGAGGGGTGCCCAGTCCCTCCTGCTCACAGGTCTGCCACTCCAAAATGGCAGACCTTGGGCCTAAGACCCTGATTGGCTCAGATGCCTAAGGCCCCTCCTAGGGGCATTTGATCCAGTCAAAGGCCCAGGGGAGGAGCCTTAGGCATTTGAGTCAATCAGGGCCTTAGGCTCCTCCCTCTGTATCCCAGTTTCTAAGCGAGCGATCGGATGGATTATGACTGCCCTCTGCAAATCTCATTTGCATTGGAAGCCATTTGAACATCGATCGCTGTTCAGAAATTGGCCAAAAATTGGCCCCCAATGACCCGCATGGTTTTAGTAACTGTGTTTTGTGCATCTAGCCCTAGGTATCAACTGGGGAGCTATAAGTTACTGGAACTATAGCTAGAAAGACTCCCAAATGACTGGAAGTCAAAGGAGGGAACTTGAATAACACTAGGTAACACAAAAGAGAAACAGATTCCTTGGCCATTACCAAATCCTTCTACTTCTGTAAATGTTGCTGATTGTGTCCTCCAGATTTCTCAGTTCTTGTTACACACATCTTTACAGCTTTGAAAGCAAACATTGTAATCCATCCTGTTATGCACTTGTGTATTCAGGCAGAATCTTTCATAGCTCATAGTACAACAAACCAAACTCTAAAAAGCTAATTGTATGATCTCACTTACATTGTGTTTGTTTACCTTTATTTTTACAAAATTTTACACTTACAGACTTCCAGTATTTGGTTTGCAATACTTTTGATCCTGAACCCTATACTTGGTCCTTAGTGGGGCTGGTTTCAAATTGTTTTTTAAATGGGGAAATGAAGGGGTGGGGTATTGGTTTTGGAAAAATGGGAATTGTATGTTCACAGACCCAGAATGGTACAGACCAGTAAGGAAAGAAAGCAAAACTGACTTAGATATGGAATTACAGCTGCACAGCACAAAGCTTGGGACATATCTTTAGAGAAAAAGCAGCATGGGCAGGAACACTCAAGCAGAGTGGAGGAGTAGCCTAATGGTTAGGTCAATAGACTGGGGAACTGGGTTCAAGCCCCACTACAGCTCCTTATGAGCCTGGCCAATTGCTCCTTATTATCCATCTCCTACTACTTTATTAAACTAAGCCTTAAGTTTATATACCGCACCCTCTCCATAAAGACAGCGCTCGGCACGGCTTACAGGAACTTTAATATAAAGAAGGAAAAACATAATAAGAATTAGTGATTATGCTCGTAGCTTTCATCAGCTATTGTATGGATGGTGCTGGCCTACTCATCATTAAGTACTTATGCAGGCACGACTCTAAATATACCAATTATACTGCATGAACAGTGTATAAAGTACCAGACAATGACCTAGGAATGAAAGCAAAATGATATCAAATTTAGTGGCAAGAAGGGCTTATTCCTTTAAGAAGGACAATACACAATGGGTGACCCTTGCTTAAGGGGATCGACCTTTTGTTCCAGAAATGAAAGCATCTGTGACTGAGTATTTCTTGAGTATCTCATTCTTTACCTTCAGTCTGTCTTCTGTTTCCTTATTGGTGGCTGCTGCATGAACAGTAAAAAAAACAGCAAGAACTGCAAGGGAATGATAAAGGCAGAGCCTTTGTTCTCCTATCAGCTGCGAAAAGAAATCAATGCCAACGAATCTTCCGCTAAAGGAATGCTCTCCCTAGGTTTAGGCATTGTGAAATGAGTAATGGATGGAAGGAGGGAAGAGGGGCATGAGAAATGGAGATGACTGACAATTGGGTTATTTATAGAAACAACTGCGAACATTTAAAAAAAACAAAACACCCATGTTCTGTGAAGTCAGCCCAAAAAAAAAAGTCATTCCTTTAGAGCAAATGACATTGCAGAAAAGATTATGCAATGATATATTGTGGTTTCTGTAAGTTTGCTGTGATGGTCCCTTTCCTCCATTCACTGAGCTTATCTGAAAATGGTAGTATTTTGAAAACTAACCTCCCTTTTATGAAGCCGCATTAGCAATTTTTTTATTGCCAGCTGCCGCGGTAAAAGTTCTGACACTTATAGGAATTCTAAGAGCATCAGAGGTTTTACCACCACAGTCAGGGATTAAAAAAAACCACAACACAGCTCAGCTTCATAAAAGGAGGGAGAGGAGTAAATGAGATATACAGTACATATAATTTACTTACGGTATATGGTATATTGATCCTGCACACTAACAGGAAAACAAACCAGGGACTTTTTTGATAGTTTTTGCTCTTTTTTTAAACAATGAAACCGAACAGCATCTATTCTTGGAATGGATGTCCTATTTTGCCATCTTCTTCTGCTTTGATGGCTTTTATTCATTATCATATTATTCACAAGTAATACAACTTGTTAAAATGATACAGCGTCATAATCCAACATACAGGGAATGATCACAATACTAATCAAAGCAAAATAAAATCTTAATGGAGATAACTCTTTCTTAGACCTCAATTTTAAACAGGAGGAGCGATCAAAATTTTAGAGATATAATCAAAGTAAGAATGAAAAAAAAAAAAAAAAGGATTAATACGTCAAAACCCCTGGATTTTAATTTTTAGAGCTAGGCTCTCCACCTCTGATAAACCCCTTAAGATCCAAAAAGGATCTTAGATCATCAGGTGCATAAAAAACATATTTTAAACCCATATATTTGACTATGCACTTGCAGGGATAGGCTAACGTAAAAGTAGCCCCCACTTCTTTGTGTCTTCTCGCATTACTAGGAATAGTTTGCGCCTTTCTTGTTTTAATTTAGTGACATCATGGTATAACCATATACGTTGGCCACAGAAAGGCGTACCCACTTTCTTAAAGAATAATCTCGCTCAAATATGAAATCCTGCTCGAATATGAAATTTACAATTAATGTAGCTCTGTCCTTAATATCCGTAAAGGAATTTTCCAAAACTGCTGTTAAATTTTGCAAATCAATGTCAGCTGGCACATTTTCACAGACTGGTAGATTTTCAGAAACTGGTAAATCTTCTGACCCACTATTTCTTCTTGATATTGGAAGGTAATAAGCCTTATTTATAGCTGGTAGTTGTTCTGGTGGAAAAGACAAGTTCTCCACCAGAAATCTTTTAATGACCTGAACTGGCAACATAGTAGGAATTTTAGGACAGTTTAATACTCTCAAGTTCAGCCGATGGTTGTAGTTTCCAATTATTTCTATCTTGTGTGAAACAGGGGTTTGATCTCTAATTATAGTAGTAATGGAATTTTTCAAAGGAATAGTCTCAGAGTCTAACATTCCTGTTTCACCTTTTCAATACCGGAAGTAAAGGAGTCTACTTTAGTTACCAATGCCTGAACATCTGAAGCAGTTTTTCCCACCTTCTCCTCCATTCTCCTTATGGCCTCCAGGAGAATATCCAGGGTGCTCACAAGGTTTTTTTTGCTGAGGCTTCAACTTTCTCAGAGTTCTTCCTCCCCTGTTCTCCAGCCAAGAGTGTAGCTCCACCTGCTACTTGTTCCGGAGTCGCTCCCTCACCCCCTCCAGAGAATCGCTATTCTGCCCGCCTGCTGAACAGAGCGGGACGGATATCGTAGGCGGTGACAAGGATGTCTCCAATTCAAGTGGCTCGAATGTTCCCTCAGAGCCAGCACGGAAGTCTGCCGCCATTGGGATGTCTGGGGATCAGCGGCAATCCAAGGCTCAAAGAAACGCTGCAACGCCCAGGGCAAGATTAATTCGTCAAGGGCCCCTAGGCACCCAAAAACACTGGGCCCCCTGTCCCGCCCCACCCCACCATACGCCCAGGCGGAAACAGGAAGCTGCATCAGAGGGAAGCTTTGGGCAAGCAGCACTGATTGCACAATTACAGTTCCCATTGCCTTTCTTACCTGTGTTGGTTGCTTGTCTTCGATGGATGGGGGGGGAGGCCGCATTGCCGATTGGGGGGGCCCGCGTTGCCGATCGATGCTGGAGGGGCTCATCGCCGTTTGGAAAAAAACAATATTGATGCCCTCCTTCATCGAGCCCCCCTGACATTTTTGGGCCCTAGGCATGTGCCTACTTGGCCTATTGGTTAATCCTACCTTGGCAACGCCTGCTGTGTCGGTGAAGAGGTAAGGGCCGTGGGTAGAGGCACTCTCACGGCTCCTTTTCTCTTAGTGTGGAGCATGTTAAGCAAAGGAGATAGTAATGTCTCAGAGCAGCACAAAGCAATAAATTTAAAGAAGCAAAAAAAACAGCTGGGTCGCCACAGTTAGACGTCCGCCATCTTGGATAGTTCCCATCACCATCTTTTTCAATTATTAAACCCCCTGAAATGACACTCGAATCTTTGTGGGATCTTGTGGCTAACCTCGGTAAATCCATAAATCCCCAATTTCAATTAATAGAAATGAAACTTAATGAACAAAACAATGAGATTAAAAATTTAAAGTTAAAACTGACTGCCTCTAAATCTTCAATAGAGAAATCTGAAAAGGACGTAACGGCTCTTAAACAAATTCAGGAGACATTAATAAAGGTTAATACTGCTGGAGAATAATTTCCAAGTAACAATTTGAGATTAATTTCCCTAGGGTTTCTACTATAACACCCATGGAAATGTTACAAAGATATCTCCTGGAAATTTTGGGGGTATCTGAGGAGTCCATACCCCCGGTTTGTACAGGTGTACTACCTACCAATTAAAGACCAAGACCAACAACAAATTATAGATCAAGAAAACAGAATAGATCGACTTTATTGGAAATATCTGATAAAGAGGCTGCAAGACCTGCAATGTTGATACTTATGGTGGCTCTTTCACCAGACAAAGAATGGATTTTAAGCTTTTTTTTAAGAATAGACAAAAGGAATTTTGGAGATTTAAAATACAAATGTTTCCTGACTTGTCATGTGAAATGCAGAGGCGGAGACGTGAATTTATTCTTTTGAAGCCTGGTGTTACCTCATTGGGGTGGGGGGGGGAACATTTTATCTTAGAGATCCTTGCAAATGCATTGTGAACTATCACACACTTAAATATGTATTCTTTGAACCTTTTCAGTTAATAACCTTTTTGTTCCTGATACGTCTGGAGAAAGAAGGAACTTGAGCACTTTAGATTAGAGTGAGATATCTGTTCTCAATGATATAGTTTTGTTTTCTTATAATTTTTCTACTTCATTTTTTTCCACTAGATTTATATCTTGGATCTCTCATTTTGAGGACTTGAGTTGATTAAAGTCCTATTTTTTGTTTGTTTCTTATATAGAGAAATTTTTGTTGTGTATTTTTCAATTAGGCTTACTTACTTTCTGTACAAGTTGTATGATTGGTAAATAATGTAAAAATTAATTAAAAAAAAATAGAAGACTCACTGAAAATTGATAGGGCCCACCGCATAGGACCCAAAAGTGATCTTGCAGGCCGTCCAGTGTGGTTATATTAAAATTATTTAACTGTAGCCATAAAATACTTATTTTCACAGCACTATGTGCTGGTAAAATACTGGATTTTGAAAATAAAAAAAATACTCTGCTTTCAAGATTATTCACTATAAGTGTCGGCAGCCTGTCAAGGTTTTTCATCAATATGCAGTAAGTTGGCCATGAAGCAGATTTGGTTCAGCCTGCTATACTCGGCGCAGCTCTGGAATACACACGGAGGCCAAATTCACTCCTTTGATGCAGTAAAGGGCAAGCTAAGTATGTGAAGGAGCTGGACATTTAACCATGCTATATGCTCTTTTTTTGAGCAGTACCCTGTAAGGGTGGATTTAGCTAGCATGTTTTTTTTTTTTTTATAATACTGAGACACTGAGAGGCTATTATCAGGATGTAGAAGCCAAATCTTCACTTTAGCCAGGTAAAGGGATGGCCATGGGCAGCTGCATGTCTGGATTTGTTACAAACTGTTCACTAGTGATTAGAGAATGACACGGTGACAAAATTCATCACCGTTCCCGTCCCCATGGATAATCGTGGGAAATAATCCCATGTCATTTTCTAGTGTCTATTTCAACCTCGGTCCTTCTACACCAGCATTCTTCAAAGCAAAGCTTGCGGGTCAGTGGTTGTGCCCAATTATACTCTGATTCTTTCCTCTCTCCTTAAAGAATGACATGAAGATGGTTTCCCGCGGTTATCCGCGGGGACGGGAACGGTGATGAATTTTGTCACCGTGTCATTCTCTACTAGTGATCAAAGCAGTGCCCCAGGACTTACAGGTTATCTGCTGTTTGTGAGACAATCGTGCTGATTAATTTAGAAGAGTAATGAGACCTGGGCAATTGCTATCTAGGCTGTCTAAAATGTTGTAAGACAATACTTTTTGGGACCAAGTTGAGGGTCAAGCAGTCACACTTTTCAGATAGGGGTTTCTCACACTTTGTTCAGCATTGCTGTGCCATAAATGTAGGTGACCACTATGAAAATGGTACCTGGAAGAATGGGATGGGATACTGGGAGCAGGAATGACCATTTTACTTAGGGAAAACATTGAGTTTACACTCCATAAATTGATTTCAGACCCTGAAGGAAGATACATCATAGCCTCTGTTACTTTGGAGGGGAAGGCTCCGATTCTCTGTAATATCTATGCACCAAATGTTTTTTCAAAGCAATTTTACATGGCTCTCATATACCATTTGCATAGAGGGGCATAATCAAAAGAAATGTCTATGTCCGATTTGGAATTGGGCACTAGCTGCCCAAAGTTGGCAGTGGCAAAATGTCCATTCTCGAAAAGTACACCCAAAATATATATTTTTTGAAAATCGTCTACTTCTGCATCCAGCCATTTGATCGTCCAGACCACCACTACGTCTGTCTTTATACCATACTCTCGTCCAAAAAATTGTCCAAGTCCCAAACACCCAGAATAAGACATTTTGGATGTGTGAGTGGCCAACAAAGTGATGGACTGGCCACTCAGACATGGCAACACAATAATGGGGCACTTTACAGGGTAAATTTCTGTAAATAGCTGTAAATTTCACAAAAAGGCTGCCACAAACATCTCACCAGAACTCCTCTCCAGGTTATGGTGAGCCCCCCAAAACCCATTATGCTCACCTGCCTACAACCCCAATAGCTATATGGCAGTAGAGTAGGGTTTTGAGGGGTTTGGGTGGGTGCACATTTTCCACCATGAATGTAGTGGTTAGATTGGCTTATGGGCCTGGGTCCTCCTCTCTATGGTTCAGAAGCCCCCCCCCCCAGACTACTTAAGCCACCTCTGTGCAGCTCTACTAGACTTTCCTATGTCAAGTGCTGATGTTACGGAGGCAGGTATGTATGGTTTTTTTCTGAACTTTGGGGGGGGGGGGCATCAGGGTCAGTGAACATGGGAGGTGTGTATGTGGGCCTTTACTTTGTCCCTGCAGTGGTTACCTGGTCACTTTGGATACCTTTTGGGCACTTATATCAGATTTTAAATCGCCTAAGTTACAACATATAAGTTCCATCTAGGCAGCCTTGTCAAACTTTCAATTATCCCTGTAGTACAACTAAGTTTAGCTTGGTCCACATCCCACCCTAACCACTTCTCCAAAAATGCCCCTTTGAGCTCTGGGCACACAGCAAGATTCAGAGGCCTAAAAAGTCTCTGGAAATGTCTAAAAACCCATTTCGATTATTGGCACTTGGATGACCTGTCTTTTAGATTGTCCAAGTGCTGACATGTGAGGGTTTTTAGATGTATTTTTGATTCGATTATATGAGCCCCAAAGCTTTACAGACAAACCAGTCATGTTAGAAAGGGATCTGAATGAGGTCCACGACCTGAGTATCGACTGCTCACCTGCAGCGTCTCTAGTGCTTTTGGGGGCATTGGGAGTGATTTCTCTGTTATGCTTGGCTATGGACCTAGTAGATGTATGGCGGGTTCTACAACCTACAATGAGATACTTTACACATCCTTCTTCCTATGGGTGGCGTACTGTTAGCAGCAGTTCATTCTGAAATAGGCACAATAGCTATATCTGATCACGCGTGGGTCTCTACGACTGTGTGTTTTGATCCCTTGAGCACACAGTTCCCTCATTGGACATTTCCACTGAAACTATATCAAGACAGTAAATTTATCCCATTTTTAATAGCAAAGTGAAAATCTTATCAGGAAACTAATTGGGTCCACAGGGGAAACCCCTTTTTATTCCTGGAAGCAGCAAAAGCTGTAATGTGGGGAGAAATATTGGCTTATTCTTTCTTTCAGAAAAAAATTCAGATATTGAATTAAGGTTCACGAGGCAGGTGACAAAACTGAGACAACTTTATGGGACCCATTGGACTGCTGCTTTAAAAAGGCAATTACAGTATTTGAAATGCAACAGGCTCCTAACGGTACAAAACCTTAATTATTATAAATATAGGCTGCATAAGTTTGCTAATAAAAGTGGCAGATTGTTAGTGAAGTTTGTTAGACATAGTGGAGGACCTCATAGAATTGCAGCGCTGAGGAATCAACTGGGACAGTTGGCGCATAGGGACCAGGGTATAACTTCCATCATGTCAGCCTCCTAAGCAAATTTATACAAGGCCCCAGAAGATGCAATTCCACATTATGTTATATATCTTGATAATATAGTGCTACCCCAATTGTCAACACAAGTGTTCAGAATGGAAAGCGCTATAATGTTAGAGGAAGTGGAGTTTATCATCTAACAAACCCTTTGGGAAAAGCTCCGGGAATAGACAGCTATGGAGGGAGTTTTACAAACTCTTAAAAGCAGAAGTAGCACCAATATTGATGGAAATTGTGCATGGATCTTCCCTGTGTGCTATTTTAACACTTGGCGCCTAATTTTTCCTGTGCATAACCCAACAGGGGACATATCCATTGGAGGAGCATAATTGGGTTGAGTTGACAAAGGCCTAGCTTTGACCACCAGACTTATACCTGTTTCTATCAGGTATAAATTTGTCATCCATAGTTAGGTGTGAACACACTATACTGGTATTCTATAAAGGCTGGGTGCACTTTATAGAATAGGAATTCATAAAAACATGATGAAAGATAAAGGCCAAATGGCCCATCTAGTCTGCCCATCTGCAGTAACCATTATCTCTTTCTCTCTCTCAGAGATCCCACGTGCAGGCCTTTTTGAATTCAGACACAGTCTCTGTTGTCTCCACCACCTCTTCCGGGAGACTGTTCCATGCATCTACCACCCTTTCTGCAAAAAAGTATTTCCTTAGATTATTCTGGAGCCTATCACCTCTTAACTTCATCCTATGCCCTCTCATTGCAAAGTTTCCTTTCAAATCAAAGAGGCTTGATTCATGCACATTTACATTACGTAGGTATTTAAACATCTCTATAATTTCTCCCCTCTCTTGCCTTTCCTCCAAAGTATACAGATTGAGATCGTTAAGTCTGTCTCCATACGCTTTATGATGAAGACCACATACCATTTTAGTAGCCTTCCTCTGGACTGACTCCATCCTTTTTATATCTTTTTGAAGGTGAAGCTTCCAGAATTGTACACAATATTCGAAATGAGGTCTCACCAAAGTCATACAGGGGCATCAATACCTCCTTTTTTCTACTGGCCATACCTCTCCCTATGCAACCTAGCATCCTTCTAGCTTTCGCCTTTATCTTTTCAACCTGTTTAGCCACCTTAAGATCATCACATACAATCACACCCAAGTCCAGCTATTCCATCATGCACATAAGTTCTTCACCCCCTAAATTGTACCGTTCCCTCAGGTTTTTGCAGCCCAAATGAATGACCTTGCATTTCTTACCATTAAATTTTAGCTGCCAAATTTCAGACCATTCTTCAAGCTTTGCCAGGTCTTTCTTCATGTTATTCACACCATCCGGTGTGTCTACTCTTTTGCAGATTTTTGTATCATCCGCAAAGAGTTAAATCTTACCCAACAACCCTTCAGCAATATTGTTTATAAAAATGTTAAAAAGAATAGGCCTAAGAACAGAACCTTGAAGCACAGCAATGGTAACCTCCCTTTCCTCAGAGCGATCTCCATTGATCACTACCCTCTGCGCCTTCCAGTCAACCAGTTCTTGATCCAGCCTGTCACTTTAGGACCCATCCCAAGGACACTTGGTTTATTTATTAGCCGTCTGTGTGGAACACTGTCAAAGGCTTTTCTAAAATCTAAATAAATCACATCTAGCGCACATCCTCTATCAAATTCTCTGGTCACCCAGTCTCTTTGGCACTGTATATAGAATCCCCCCCTACATCTGGAACAACCTCTTCAAATGCGAGCAAACTGATAACCAGGAGCTAATGATCTTGTAGACACCATTTTTTTTTTTTTTGCTTGATCAGATAAAAAAATTGGAAAGAAAAGCCCACGCATGAGCCCTGCCTTCTTGATATAATACATTTATTAATCTAGTGCCGCCATAATGATGTACTTTTGCACCATTGAGCTTTCCTATACATGTCACATTCCTCTACTTAACAACACAAAGTCAAACAAATATTTCTAACATATAATAGAGAAGGAAATGATATACTGTGTAAAATTTGTGATGAATAAATAAACCCAATAACACACATAATATTCTGTGATAGTTCTATCCTATTCAAGGATGCACATTGATATGTAACTTACAAATGTTCTAATGTAACACTGAAACCTTGAAATTTGAAGTTATCCAGTGGATTCTCTCTTGCATTCACTCTGTGTTGACACAGAGGTGAAAAAAACAGGCAGAAAAAATATTAATATAAAATAATCCCTTCACTAGATCACAGTGAGCATACGGAATAAACCTGAAGTGTACAGAGTGTAAATAAAACCTTGATGTATATAGTTAAGACACAGTTGGCTTCTGATTTCCATATTACTAATATTCAACACACACATGCATACCCTACATAAAAAAATAATCTGTGCTTGGCTCAATGTTCATTTTGTCTGCTGGAATTCAGTGTGGTGTATCAGTTAAAATAATTAGAGGGATGTTCAACTATTATAGCAAGTTGGATTAATTGGGGTCAGAAAAGAGAATTTTTGGCTTCCAAAGAAACATAGTAATTAAAAACTATGATATCTCATATTAGCCTCTGGCCTGTTCAGAGAAAGTGTTCTATCCCAAGCTTCTCTTGGTAATGGTAAGATACAGCTAGGGTATGAGAAAGAGCATGACAGGTAAAGAAGGGAAGAAAACCATGGAAAGTATCACCTACAGACTATGACCCAGTTCTACAAGAACTCCCCTCCAAAGCAAAGCGCACAACACATGGAGAAAATGCTAAAGGAAGAAAAGGTTATATACAAATCTATTTGAACAATTCTTTTCCATAATTTGCAGTACAGTGGAAACTTCTGTCATCCTAATTTGAAGTAGCTAACCAATATCATTATATACTTGCAAGTCTGATTCAACATTCAAATAGCAAACAACCTGGAGGCTATCCTCTTAATATCAGTAAGATTGTCTCTGGCTGAACATGGCCCTAGTTATGCACTTTTTTGGTTTATGTAGCATGGACATGGTTTACAGTTGTGGGAAGAAAGAACTGAAGAGAATCAAGGTGGCTCCTTTGGGACTTCATTCAAAATTTCCCATGACCAGATGCACTGTGGGGAAGGAAGGCTCAAGAGGAATTAAACAAATCCTATTAGGCCTGGAAAAAAATACTTTAAGGTTGTGTTCATGAGGAGCTAGCTAAACTAAAGGTAGACAAAGCGATGGGGCCAGATGGTGTACATCTGAGGGTACTGAAGGAACCGCTGACTGACCTTTTCAATGCTTCTCTACACTCAGGAGTGGTACTGGAAGACGGAGAAGGGCAGATGTGATCCTTCTCCACAAAAGTGGAAGTAAGGAAGAAGTAGGGAAATACAGGCTATTGTCTGATTTCTGTGGCAAGTAACTTAATGAAAACACTTTTAAAACAGAGACTAGTGACATTTCTGGAATCCAGATTACAGGACCTGAGATAACATGGATTCACTAGAGGCAGGTTTTGTCAGACAAATCTGATCAATTTCTTTGACTGGGTGACCAGAGAATTGGATAGAGGGAGAGTGCTATATTTGGTTTATTTGACAGTGTTCCACACAAGCAAATAAGATGAGTACCCTTGGTACGGGCCCCAAAGTGATGGACTGGGTCAGGAACTGGTTGAGTGGAAGCTGACAGAGGGTAATGATCAATGGAGATCACTCTGAGGAAAGGGATGTTACCAGTGGTGTGCCTCAAGGTTCGGTTCTTCGGCATATTCTTTTTAACATTTTTGTTGGTAATATTACTGATGGACTGTCAGGTAATATTTGCCTCTTTGCACATAATACCAAAATCTGCAACAGAGTAGAAGCCCATGATGGTGTGAATAACACGAGGAATGACCTAGTGAAGCTTGAAGAATGATCTGAAATTTGGAAGCTAAGATTTAATGCTAAGAAATGCAAGGCCATTCATTGGGCTGCAAAGACCTGAGGGAATGGTATAACTTAGGGTGTGAAGAACTTTTGTGCATGGAAGACTTGGATAAGATAGTAGGTAATTATCTTAAGGTGGCAACAGTGAAAGATGGAAGGAGCTAGGGTGCATAGGGAGAGGTATGACCAGTAGGAAAAAGGAGGTATTGATGCCTCTGTATAAGACTGGAGTCAATCCAGAGGAAGGCTACTAGAATGATCAGTGGTCTTCATCAAAAGGCATATAGGGACAAACTTAAAGATCTCAATATGTATACTTTGGAGGAAAGGCAGGAAAGGGGAGATATAGTGCACGAGGTGAGTCTCTTTCATTTGAAAGGAAGATCCAGAATGCGAGGACAGAGAATGAAGTTAAGAGGCAAAAAGCTCAGGAGTAACCTAAGGAAATACTTTTATTACAGAAAGGTTGCTAGATATGTGGCATAGTCTCCCAGTAGAGGTGGTGGCGACAAAGACTGTGTCTGAATTCATGCAAACATGAGACAGGCGCATGGGATCTCTTAGTAAGAGGAGGAGATAGTGAATACTGCAGATGGGCAGACTGGATGGACCATTTGGCCTTTACCTGCCATCATGTTTCTAGGGGAAAAAAGGAAAAAATTTTATTTCATAGTTTTGAGACTCAAAATGGTTGGTAAAGTGGCTCAAAGGGAAAACTTTAGCATAGTTTTATGAAAGAAGGATATAAACATTTTTCCCCCAATGGTAAAGTAGTATTTATATTGCTGATCACCTCATGGAATTAAGCTTACATTAATGGAAAAATGAAAATCAAAGCTGTGTTCCAGAGTCTTCCTTTGAAGGGAAAAGGGGATGGTGAGATGAGAAGAAAGAAGGCCACATTAGATAAAATGCATGCTTTAATATGTTTCAGATTTTTTTTTTTTATGTCACAATTCTGCTGGCTATCTCACCCATATACTGAAAAGTGAGATGCCCATTCATGGGTCCGATAGCAGCTCTTTAAACCAACAGGATGCTCCACATGCTCTTGAATAGAAAACATTAAAAATTTTTTTTTTTTTTTTTAAATATACAAGGGATGTATAGAAAGTAATGCAAAACTGGGCATAACTTTTTTATTAACTGACATAGGTCGTTCAAATTGCATATGTTGGTAGAGTAACTCTTCCTCTATACAAGTGTCTAATAACATTTTTCTTTACTGCAGGTGAATAATGGATTCCAAGCAGGAGCAAAGTGCCATCATTGAGTTCTTGACAAAAAAAGGGCGCAGGCATTTCGACATCCACAGGTTATAGAATGTTTATGGAGATGGCACCATTAACAAGAACAATGTGCACAGATAAATGATGAAGTTTAAAGAAGGGGAAACCAGCACTGAAGACAAACCAAGATCTTTGTTGGCTCCAGGTGGTTCTTCTGAAGGTTGCCCACCCAGCCCGGATTCTACAGTAGCGGAACCATTCTTTGCACAGCTGTTCTTCCTTCGGATTCAGACTGGGCTCTTATAAGCCAATTGTCCAGATATGGATGCCCCTGTATACCTGCTCTGTGTAGGTGTGCTGCAACTTCCACCCCTAACTGTGAATTTCTAGTTCAGACACCTTTAGTGGCAAAGAGAATGAGGACCGGCTCCCCTTTTACCCAGCTGGAATACATCCAGCATCACTCTGGTCACGTTAACACAGAACGCTCTGTCCATTCTTTGCCTTTTGAAATGCATATGTGTACGTCGGATAAAAATAGGCACTATCAACCTCTGATTTCTCAGATTCCTGGGGATGGTTGCCTGAGGTGGGGAAATTTTATTTATTTATTGGAAGAGCTTTATACGCTGCATTTAGCACAGGAGCGTGGTAAAGCAGTTTACAATAAAATTAAAAACCAGGGAGAAACAGGAACCTACAGAGGGAGGAGAAAAAAAGATGGCAGTAAGGGGAGTGCATGGCTGCTAAGGGGCACAGAGGAAGGGAAAAAGAAGGAATAGACGGGTAATACAGAAAGAGTGGAAGAAAGGGTGGGAAAAGGGAAAGGGGAGAAGAAAGCCATCTGGAAGCTATGTGTTAGCGTGACCAGAGTGATGCTAGATGTATTCCAGCTGGGAAAAAGGGGAGCCAGTCCTCATTCTTTTTGCCACAAAAGGTGTCTGAACTAGAGATTCACAGTTAGGGGTGGAGGAGGAAACAGCAGGGGGAACATTACATGAAAATTCTTAGCTGAAGGTTTAATGGCCTCTATAAGTGCAATGTATTCCAAGATGAATGAATGCTGCAGGCAGAACAGTTAGTATAATAATAGATAGCAATACGGGAATAATTCTATGAGTGCTTCCATTTAAGTTCCCCCATGGCTGCTTGGTAGAAGCCTATTGTATAACAGAATGATGATGCCTAGCTTCCATTATAGATAGCTAGCATAATCCTCTATCAGCATGTCTAACATGCAAGTGCCTACTCTCACCCAAGCCACAGAGCTTGTAAAAGTATGGGACACAAGTAACGCAGTATCCTCTAAGTTACCTGTGTAAGTACGAGCCACGTCTATGTCCCATCCATGCTTCTCCCTTGTGTATGCCACCCTTACAGATACATGCTCTGTATGTTATGCAGGTATTTAATAACGCTTAGGTGGAAAATGGACACATAGCTGAATGCAGACATCCATATAAGTTATTACCGAACTTTGGTATCTGTAAGGGGATGGAAGGGGACCAAGAGAAGCATTTAAGTACTCAACATGATTTGAAAGTAACAAAAAACAGATACTTGTTCAACACGAAAAGGACCGAGGGTTGATAAATGTCTCAGCACTGTACGCAGAGTAAGGGCTCCTTTTACAAAGCCATTCTAGGGCCTTAATGCGCGGAATAGCGCATGCTAGCCGCTACTGCCTCCTTTTGAGCAGGCGGTAGATTTTTGGCTAGCGCACACTAATCTGGTACGTGCGCTAA
The DNA here is from genome assembly GCF_902459505.1 of Geotrypetes seraphini. Classification (NCBI taxonomy): domain Eukaryota; kingdom Metazoa; phylum Chordata; class Amphibia; order Gymnophiona; family Dermophiidae; genus Geotrypetes; species Geotrypetes seraphini. Next base: position 343,419,192 of record NC_047086.1, on the reverse strand, counting down.
AACGCTTAGCACACCTTTGTAAAAGTGAAATCGGAAACTGATCCACGGTTCTTGAGCCTGGCGCTTAGTGGATGACTGAATAGGGACAGAGTTTAAGACACTTTGGAGCCTATTTACACTGCGTTTTACAGAGCTTTTATTGTGAACTAGCACTGTGGTGTTGCGCTGACAGTGTGTACCAACTGCCACGTTAAGTACCTAATATGGAAATTCCATTTAGTGTGCATGGAACAGGCGATGCAGTTCACATGGAGTTCATTACAAGAGAACTGCAAACAAGATATACCCCGCCCCCTCCTTTTACAAAACCGTAGCTCGGCCGCGATGGTAAAGAGATCCAATGCTCTTAGAATTCTATGAGCGTTGGAGCTGTTGCCTCCACGGGTGGCACTAAAAACGCTAGCGTGGTTTTGTAAAAGGGGGGTGGGGGGATAGTTACATACATCTCCAGAGGTGCAGCTATCTGTATTCTATGTTACTGGAAGTACTGCTAGTTATCCCCCAAATTCTATACATGGTGCCCAAAGTTGCATGCCCAACTTTGGCATACTTCGGAGATGTGTATGCAGATAAATTAGCTAATGAGCTCAGAATTATCAATAACTGGATGCTAACAACCAAGTACAGTGGTACCTTGGATTGCGAGCATAATCCGTTCCAGGAGCATGCTTGTAATCCAAAATGCTCGTTTATCAAAACAGAGTTCCCCATTGGGGATAATGGAAACTCAGATGATTCGCTCTAGAACCGGGGTCTATACCTGTCAGGTGCCAGATGCTGCAGCGCCGTCTCCTCCATCGGTCATCTGAAGAAGAACCCCACAGTGCCGCTTCGGGGGGGGGGATGCCAACCGCCGGAGAACCCCACAGTGTCGCTTCGGGGGGGAGGGTGTGGATGTCAGCCGCCGGAGAACCTTGCAGTGCCTTCAGCGGGATGCCGCCGGCCAGCCCTCCACATCACATGCTGGAGAGCCTCCACCAGAGCCCACGCAGCCGAGCGCCGCTCCACCCGCACGCCACGCACAATGCCGATGATTGACACTGTGCATGTCACACACAACGCGCAGGCAGGACAGCACCCGGCCGCGCAGGCCCAGACAGAGGTCCTCCAACCTGCGGAAGGCACCCGATGTAGAAGGCTGGCCAGAAGATGGAGGAATCCCCCGAAGCGGCACTTCCTGGACTGTAAGTGCTCGTTGATCGGGGCAGTGCTCGGTTTGTGATTCAAAAGTTTGCTGAGTGTTTTGCTCGTCTTGCAAAACACTTGCAAACTGAGGTACCACTGTATTAATGTTAACGGGCATGTATTAAAATGTGCATGCACATCTGGCTGAGAACTATTCTATAAGGCACAGCTCCTAATTCCCATAGTGTGCATCTCAAAAAAGGGTGTGGCCATGGGCATGTCAGCAGCATTCCAAAAAGTTACACACAGAATACTGACTAACCATGACTAACTTGGGCATCAGTATTTACAGCAGGTTTTAGCAGGCCCTTTATACAATAGCGCTCAGCATTCATTTTTTTCGGCATCATTTATTGAATTCTCTCCTATATGTATTAGCAATAATTTCTCTGTGTTAACTGCACAGTTTCTTTCACAAGGTGCTGGGGATAACCCCTCCCCTAACATTTAATGCCGAGATTTTGCAGTTATTGCATGTTAACTTCGGTTGCTAACATGCGTTAATTGCAAAATTTTAGCACATCTTGTGGTTTATAATGTGATGGGATAGGGCAGGTTAAGACGCTTCCATAAAAAATTTTCTTTTCTTCTGCCTAATGATTGTTCTCAATTCATCCAGCAACGATTCTTTAATTCCATTATCCCTTAAAATGCTTTTGGTTTGAAGGGGCAGGTTTGGAATTACATTCAGAGAAAAGCCGTTTTCCCTTGATAGTCATTTTTTTTTCCTGTTGTATTTTACAAGTACAAAACTATTTTTTTTTTTTTAAATAAACACAATAATGAAGGTAGTAAGAAAGACATACAATTTTCATGCAAAAAAATCTTTTCCTACTTCACAAAGTTTAACGCTATTTTTAAGCCCTACTTGATTATTCCTGTTTTTGTGTGAATAAATTCTGTTGGTGTTTCCTAGTATAGAACCGGTGACATGCCAGTTCAATTAATTCTAGTCCTCCGCAGAGCTTTTGCTGAAGGACAAATATTACAACCATGAGAACAAAATACCAGCGGACTACGTTGTACCAGTAGAGCAGGAAGCACATGGCAAGGGTGAAAGATGTCCAGTAAAGGAGTGACAGGCACTTTACTAGGAGCACCCGGAGCTCAGATTTGCAAGGGGGGATTTTGCTGTGTCCCGTCACGTCAAAGTACTTGTAGCCTTGATAGAAAGCCCGCAGCCGTTCTTCTTTCTCCTGCCAACGCTGCTGGCACCAGAGTTCAAGTTCTTCCTTCGAGGTTGGTAGAGTTGCCACTGGATATCGTTGCACATGAAAGTGTATCTCCTTGGGAAAGTTCCCATTCAGGATGTGCCTCTCTGTCTGAGGAATGTTGCGAGGGTAGGCCACTGTTATGTCATGAATGGCATCGAGATTTTGACCTGGAATGGAAAGTTCAGGAGAAAACAGTTAAGGACAATGTCTGTCTATTCTTTATGCTTATATATTACCTTAATGGACCACCCAAAGCAGCTTATAACATTGTTACAAAAAACTGAGGGCTCCTTAAACTAAGGTGCGCTAGGGCTTTCACGCCAGCTTCCTGCTCCTCTTATCCGGTGTCCGCTGAAGATAAGGGTTTGGAGGTGGGCCGCAAGGGAAGGGAAGCCGGTTCTTGGGGTGAACTCACTCGCTAATTGAGTCAATGCTCGTTTTGCGAGTTAAAGTTTGCTTGAGTGTTTTGCTCGTCTTGCAAAACACTCGCAAACCGCGTTACTCGCAAACCGAGGTTTGACTGTACATCTAAATCTTAAGGTGGCATGTTAGAGGTGTGTTTTGGGTGGGATTAGGACCTGGACGTCTTGCAAGGATAATGAAACCATTTTGCAGTTAGAACTGTTTTAAAGATGCATAAGGGGCTAAAGAGGTGCCCAAAGTGACCAGATGGTCACTGGATGCATGAAGGCATGACCCCCTCCCCCACACTTTCCCAGTAGTCATTGACCCCCTCCCAAAGATATGAAAGAAACAGTACATACCAGCCTCTATGATAGCTGCAAATATTATGGGAAATCCTACCACAGCAGCAAGCAGGTTTCCAGAGTAGCCTAGTGGGCGGTGTAGTGAACCATAGAGAGGGGGATCCAGGCCCCATATCCCACTCTACCCACTACATTTATGGTGGAACGTGTGAGGCCACCAAAACTCACTCAAAACCTATTGTACTGCCATATAAGAGCTATTGGGGTGGTAGACAGGTGGGTATAGTAGTTTTTTTGAGGGCTCACCATACACTATAAGAAGGTTATGGTGAAATATGTACCTGACACCCTTAATGTGATATTCACAGCAGTGTCTCCTAAGGCTTGTTTGTGTGGCCAGTCCATTAAAATGATGATTCCTCCAATGTCCAAATGGGTTTGTTTTGGAAGTTTTGATTTTTGAAAATGGCCAAAAAATATAGACATCCTAAAGGCTGGAACATCTAGATGAGCCTTTTTTTTTTGGGGGGGGGGGAAGGGGGAAGATAGATGTCTTGCTGTTTCAAAAATGATTGTTTTCTCAACCAAACTTATGAACATTGTTGCAGAGACATCCAAAGTCAGACTTAGACGTCCTATCGAAAATGCCCCTCCACGCATGTAACTTAGAGCATTATAGAAGTTGTACACTAAAATGCAACATTTAGGCGTGCGTTTATACCCACCACACACTGGGCATAAGTGCTCACACCAAAGTGACGCATAAATGCCAACTTACGCTCTATTTTATAATGGCATATGAGTGCTCAGATGCCATTACTGAGTAGTGCTTAGCAACTACCTTTTCATGTGCATTTTGGCGCCTAAATGTTGGGGATTGGCGACCTGTACAGATTTGCTCTCTATCTGTATAGCTAATTATATAATTTAGCACAGCAAAACCTGCTTAGCTATATGAATACTAGCAGAATATCGCTGTTGGAAGAACTAGCAACAGTTAGTGATCTGTGTGAATATTCAGCAACACTTTCTACTGTGCAGAACCTTTATCCTGGATTTCTCTCCTGACTCAGCTCACCATAAATTTAAAGCAGCTTTCAAGACTCACCTGTTCTTTAGAGGGCTTGAAACTTAGCAGTTGGGGCCATTTAGCCTGGACTTGCCACTGTGTGTTTGCTACACATCTATCCACTGCCTATTGCTTGCTTGATAAATGAATGATTTCTTATTCTGTATCTATTCCTCTTCACTGCCGATTACCTTCCTCTCTCCTATCTGGAATGGAGTTCCTTTTCTCCTTTCCCAGTGCTATATTTTATTTATTGTAAACCATAAACCACTCACTAGCCAATGGAGCTAAAGAAACATGTGGTTTCTTTAAATGGCTCTACTGGCATTTAATAAAACTGCTCGCTACGCAGACTTATTAACTCAGGAGTCAATACAGAAAGCTGCAGTTTAGAGCCACTAACCACATAGCTTGTAACAAGCTCTCCATAAAAAATACTGCCCAGATTCAGTAATCTGTGAGCAAATTACTGCCATCATAAGAATGTGCATCTAGATCTAGAAGATATAAAAGATGCAGTACATACCAGCCCCTATGACAGCTGCTGATATCATTGGAAATACTAGTAGAGTAGCAAGCAGTTGTCTGGGGTAGCCTGGTGGGCGATGTAGTGAACCATAGAGAGGGGGGATCAAGGCCCATATCCTACCCTACTCACTACATTTGTGCTAGAAAGTATGAAGCCATCAAAACTCATCCAAAACCTACTGTACTGCCATATAGGTCAATGGTCCCCAACCCTGTCCTGGAAGACCACCAGGCCAGTCAGGTTTTTGGGATAGACCTAATGAAAATGCATGAGAGAGATTTGCATATAATGGAGGTGACAGGCATGCAAATCTACCCCATACCGAAAACCTGACTGGCCTGGTGGTCCTCAGGGACAGGGTTGGGGACCACTGATACTGGTGACACTAGCAGTCATAAAGGCTATTGGGGTGGTAGACAAGTGGACAGAATAGGTTTGGGGGAGTTTTGGAGGGGTCACCATACACTATAAGGGGATTATGGTGAAATGTGTACCTGGTACCCTTTATGTGAAGTTCACAGCAATGCTCCCTAAAGTGTCCTGCTGCTCTGTTGGCATGTCTATGTGGCCAGGCCATTAAAATGAGGGTCCCTCCCACATCTAGATGGGCCTGTTTTGGATGTTTTGCATTTGGATGTTTTGATTTTTTAAAATTGCCAAAAGACAGACATTCTAAGGGCCAGAACATCTAGATGAATCATTTTTGGAAAAAAAAAAAAAAAAAAGAAAAAAGATAGACATCTTGTGATTTCGAATAAGGTTGTTTTCCTGACCTGACTTTTGGGCGTCCTTGCTGAAATGCCCAGTCAGACTTAGACGTTCTATCAAAAATGCTCCTCCATGTATTTCCACACTCTCAGTCACAGAGTCAGCAATAATATATGGTGCAGTTTTTATTTTATTGCTGATTCTGTGACTGAGAGTGTGTGACTGCTGTTTGAGTAATCACGGATAGGAAGATTGTTACAGATGCCTCCATGTACGGTATTTATCAGAAAATAACATAAAAAAGCAACAAAACCAGTGAAATTATTGATCATAACATTGTTGTGATGGTGACCAAATTTTTATGTAAGAACCTACTGATTTTTTTTCTGTCAGCAATTATTCTTTCATACTCGATGGTTAGACAAATGGTATTCCACCAAGTGTTGTATTCTATTTTAGAAAAAAACTTGCCATGAATAACAAATATTTTTAATGGCCAGAAACAGAATATGAAGTAATTTGGCCTTGTATGCAGAAATAGTGTAATAGGTGAAAACGACCAGTCATAATGATCTATAAGGTTACAGGTTCATTAATGTTAAGAACTGAACATATAATCTTCCATATGCTATCCCAATAGAGTTTTAAATGAATACATGAGAAACTCATGTGAGATAAGGTACCAATATCCTTATTATAGGATCAACAAGTATTAGTAGTATAATTATTTAGCTTGTAAACTTATATGGGGTCCAAATCAATCTGTGCATCATAGCACATATGGATTGTAGTACAGAGGCAGATTTCAAGGCCTTAAAACTATGTTGCCAGATCTGTTCCCACATTTCAGGCTCAAAGGTTGTGTTCATCTCTTGATTCCAAACTTTTTCAGTTGAAGATGAATTTGTAAATTTCTTAAGTTGTATATATTTACACCTTACCAGCTGAGAATTTGTGGCATAATGATAAGTCTAGATGTGTATGCAGAGAGGATATATGTGGAAAGTTAGCTTTTAAACAATGACAACTGCAGCCATTTAAAATATTGCTTAGCAGGAATTTTATACCATGTGATTAACAGTTTATATATGTACCATGAGTTTGCCAAAATTTCCAATAAATAGGGGAGCCCTGAATTTTAATTGCATCATTATTCCATAGAAGTATCAATAATGACTTAATCCATTTATTATTAGAAAAACTATCTCTAATATTAATAACCAGTTTGGTCAAATAAACAATGGTTAGCTTTACTGGATCGCTGAGAGATGAGTTTGCAACTTATCTTAGATAGTTACATCCATAGATAAATTGCTTAATTCTACTACTACTATTTATTATTTCTATAGCGCTACCAGATGCACACCATACTGTACATTAAGGGGATGATTTTATAAATGGCGCCTAACAATTGACTCGTTTGAGCTTTGGTGCTGGAGAAGGATTTTATGTGTGCCATGGACCACCAGAAGAACTAACAAATCAATTCTGGAAGAGATCAAACCGGCTATGTCATTCGAAACCCCAAATGATGAAGTAATGACTGTCTTATTTTGGTCACACTGTCAGAAGAGAGAGATCATTGCAGAAGGACATTATGTTTGGGAAGATCGAAGGAACCAGGCAAAGAGGATGACCTGCAATCAGATGGATGGACATCTTGAAAACGACCATGGGGATGACGTTGGAGGACCTTATCAGACTAGCACAAAACCAATTTCTTTTTAGATCTGTAATTCATCAAGTCGCTAGGACTCAAGCACGAGTCAATGGCAACTAACTAACAACTGGCAAAATGCCCTTAACAGGTTCAATAATTGCTAAAAAAAAATTTAAAAAAATCAATTGGGCAATAGGCGCCTATCCAATTGTATAAAAGATAGACACCTACCATATAGTGTTTAGCAGCACCTAACGCCTAAGTGGGCATTTCTATGAGCACAGCGTGACTTAGGCACTGCTAAGTGTGATTCTCCAAAACTTAGGCACCTAAAATGTAGGCTTTTAAAACCCTTGCCTACATTTCAGGTGCCTAAGTTTGACTGACACACGGCCAGCGCTATTTATTTAGGCACCGGCCAATTTAGGCACCATTTACAGCCTCTAAGCATGCAAGAAACAGTCCCTGCTTGAAAAGCTTACAATGAACTTAAAATTCTGGACTTAAAATTTGGGAAGAACCTTGTCTCATAAGAAATGTTAAATGATAGTCATAAAAACTAGGAAAACTGATACCTCCTTTGTCTTTGGAACATGAGTTTTGTAAGTTCAATACGAGGTTGTTTCTTATGGCATTAAAATCTAGAAAGGAGCTGTTCTATAGTTTTATACATTTCAATATTCAGCAAAAGGGTGACATATTAAGGACATAGTTGATTCTTGGTACTATCATCATTTTTATAGTGTTCAGACAACCCTACCATGTTAAGCTGAGGGGTGTCCATTTCTTGGTTAGATCTTTCACAAGGTTCAGCAAATATTCAGAGTGATATTGTGAAGTTTCTTCAATGGTAGGGCCAAATACAACACTTAGGGCTCCTTTTATCAAGCTGCGCTAGTGGGGTTAACGCGCGTGATTTTTCATCACCCCCTAACCCCCAAGCTGGCCTAAAAATTACCTCCTGCTCAAGAGGAGGTGGTAGCGGCTAGCGCGGCCAGCGGTTTAACGTGTGCTATTACGCGCGCTAAACCGCTAGCGCGGCTTGATAAAAGGAGCCCTTAAGTATTTGACCTTATTTGGTGACCAGAGGAAACCATAATTATATATTCCATTCTTCATTGCAGGGCAATTGAGAGGCATAATTTCCATTTTATTACTGTTTAATTTATAATCAGAGATGAACAAATATTCTTGTATAATTTTGAGTATATTTTGAATAGAAGCAGAACTGATATAAGAATGTCATTGGCATACGCAGATAATTTAACGATGGAGTTATCACGGACAAAACCTTCAATCTTAGTGTCAGATCTAATTGCAGTAAGCATGGGTTCCAAGAGAAGCGGTGACAGGAGACAACCTTGTCTGGTCCCTCAACATTTTAAATGGGGAAGAGCATAAGCCATTCACAAAAATTTGATCATATGCGAAGTATATAAAACTTTGATCATATTAAGCTATTTGAAAAACCATACCAATGTAAAGTTTTAAATATGACAGACCTTTCCACATGGTTGAATGCTTTTTCGATGACCAATCCCAAGGCAACCCGTTTCGCCACCAGCTGGTGGCTTCTTCAGGTTTTAACAAGTCGGGCTAAAGATCTCGCAGTCACAAATCAATCATCATAACACCGACTTGTTAAATCCTGAAAAAGCCACCAGCTGGTGGCGAAACGGGTCCCATCGGACTCTCAATGTTTGGGGCTTTTGCAAGACACTCTGTGCAATGATTATCCATGTAGTCTCCCTGCCACAAATGATCAGTTGAATTATGAGATAAGTGTTCTCTTTTTTCATCTACAACCGTTATTGCTGGTTGAGACTATATATTTGCTTTTCAGCAAGGCGTGTTTATTCTTACTAGAGATTTGAAATGAAATAATTGTCTCTATATCTGATATTATTGGTTGAGACATAAGAGTGCTGTGTTAGTCTCACATACACTAATTACGTAAGAAATTTAAAAACTATAAAATTTAAAAATGAAAAGAAAAATATTTTGAGTAGCAATACTAAGAATTACCGTAGGCTTGCTAATGATAAGTCAGTGAAGTCTGAAGGTGTTGAATCAATGAAAGATACTCCTGCCACGATTCCCTAAAGGATAATATTACTATGATCCTTGGAGTGGCAATTCTGAGATTCTTTCCTTCAGTTAAGTATCCAATGTTTATAGGTTAACCTTATGGGGATCCGTTTGTCATTAAGGGCTCCTCTTACAAAGGCGCGTTAGGGCCTTAACGCGTGGAATAGCGCATGCTAAAATGCCGCACACGCTAGCCGCTCCTGCCTCCTCTTGAGCAGGCGGTAGTTTTTCAGCTAGCGCGCGTTAATCTGGTGCATGCGCTAAAAACGTTAGCGCACCTTCGTAAAAGGAGCCCCAAGACCCAAATTCTATAACCAGCGCCTAAAGTTAGGCACCTGTTTCGGAGGTGCCCAACTAGATAAGGCGCCTATCTTAATTGAACAAGTTCAATTAAGCTTTTTAATCAGCACTGATTGAAACATAGGCGCCTATCAAGAAAGCGCGATTCTGTAACAAGGCGCCTCTAAAAATTTAAGCGGCCTTCAAAAAAATAGGCGCTATGCACGTTAGGCGTGGCCGTGGCTACATGTTAGGCGCCTTCTTGCAGAATCACTGCTCTTAAGCGTGCTTAAGCACTCGCATGGGCGCCTAACTTTTAGTTGTGCCTAGAGCTGACCTATTTAATGGGTGCCTCCAAAATAGGTGTCGCTCAGCGTGATTCACTAAACAGCACCCAATTGTGCTTGAATCGCGTTGAACGGCGCCTATATCGGCACCCAATTTTTGGCTGCTTCTTATAGAATTTGCCCCAAAGTGGTTAAATCCATTTTTTCATTCTGATCTTATGGTAACCATAGATATTCGTTCAGGTTTCTGTTTTAATTGCGAGGCCAATAGGTGACCACATTTATTATTTTCTGAGTAATAATTAGCTTCTTGAATGAAAATGGAGTTTGCAGCAGATTTACTTAGAATAGTATTGTATTTAAAATGAAGATTTTGAAACTCCAATAAAATGGACATGTTGGAGGTATCTTTCTGTTCTATTTGCCCAATGCCATCCTTGGTGTTTTTGTGCAATTTGGCAGAAAATATTATAATCCTTCTAATATAAGCCTAAAATGTGGACCATAAGCATGTCCAGTTACGGCCTCTTTTACAAAGACGCGCTAGCAGCTGTCACGCGGCAACAGCCCCGAAGCCATTTAAATTTCTATGGGCTTCAGGGCCATTAGCGCAGCGCAGCCGCTAGTGCGCCTTTGTAAAAGCAGCCGTTAGTATCTTCAAGTTTATTAAGTTCAAAGAATTCTTTAATGGCTTCCTCAATGTGTGATTTAAAGCCCTGTTTAATTAGTAAAAATGAATTAAATCTCCAATCATTCTTTGGTAAGGAAGGAGCAATGCCACTTAATGTCAAAGTTATCACAGCATGATCTGATATTAAAATTTCTTTTATGTCAGCATGAGCAATAAATTTACTAAAAGAACCACTCATTAGAAAAAAAAATCTATTCTGGAATATGATAGGTGAGGGGGAGAGAAGAAAGTAAACTCTTTTCCCATAGGATGTAAAAGTCTCCAGGACTCAAATTAAATTGGGTAATAATGTCATTTAGTGTGTACAATATTTTAGATTTTCTAAATGAACTTTACAGCATCTAACCAATTTAGGGTAAAACCACTGTATTAAAGTCATTACCAAGCATAAAAGTGGAATCCTGAGCAGATAGTAATTGATTTGCTATAGTATTAAAGAATTCTAGGCAATCCAAATTAGGAGTATAAATATTTAATATAGGCCCCCTTTTACAAAGCCACAGTAGCGACACCTGGCATGGCAAATGTAATGCAGCCCATAGAAACTGAATGGACTGCGTCACATTTGTCACACAGGAGTTGGAAATTTCACTAAATTATGTGTTTATGTTATATTTATGATATAATTGATTATAATATTTGAAAGAAGGTGGGTGGGACGGGATATAATTTTTATGTTTGTAGAATTATATGAGAATTACAAGTGTTATTGTTGTTACTAATGATATATTCCTGTACGCTTGCTTAAAGTTTTCAAAATGAATAAAGAATATTTTTTTTTTTTTAAAAAAGGAGTTGTTACAGCAGCTTTATAAAAGGGGCTCACAATGAGTAGTTGTCCATTAATTTCAATAGTGATCATGACCCACCTTCCAATTAAGTCATTCGTGTTGGCTATAATGTTAAAGCATCTAAAGATTTTTTAATAATAACTGCAAAACCATGTTATTGCCTAAAGCAGGGGAGAAAAAACTGCTATTTCTACTTTCCAGGTCAGTGGCTGAGGAGGAAGTGAGCAGCACTTTTGAAAAGCTTCTGAACTAACGATCCCCTTGGATTTCAAAGGTGAAGGGGGAGGACTTTAGATTGGGGGGTGGGTACGTGAGAAAGGACGTCCTACCTATGGGGGCCCTCTGGAGCTGCCCTGCCTGACACAGCTTAATGCTGGCATTAATCAGGTTTTTTAAAAACTGCTGCAGCTGCAGGCTCCCCCTTCCTAGAGAATCCCCAGAGCTGATGTCAGGTCTCCCCCCCTGAGCGCTGCCAGTGCTGATGCTGCTGGCCCCCATCTCCCCCCTAAAGCCACTGCCAAACTCCCTTCCCTGAGAACTCCCAGAGCTGCTGCATTGCTCCCTGTCCCTCCGAGAGCTGCCATTGCTGCTGCTGGGCCCCCCCACTGCTGCTTCCAGCCCCTTCCCCTCAGAGAGAAGCTACTGCTGCTGTTGGGCCTCCTTCCCCCAAACGAGAGCCGCCACTGCTACTACCAGGCTCCTCTTCCCCTCCAGAGCTGCTGCAGGGCCCATGCTAAATTTATTTAAATTCTTTTCATTTAAATCATGTGATTAAAATTTTTAAGTGATGTTACAGCCCTAGATATACTAAACTGTGAAATAAGATTATGTAAAGTATATGTCCATTGACTATATATAATTCACATGATTCATACAATGAACATATTATTTATATAGTATATTACCATATCCTCTTATACCCCTATCTATATTGAATTTTAACCATGACAATGCATATAACTAATGTAAATATGTAACAGAGTACATAAATTAATTATTTATATTTTGAAACCCAACATAGAAATATAATGGAATGTTATATCAGATATATCATTCATGGAAAAAAGTTTATAGCCACAGGGTGATCTTGTTAGAAGACATTACGATCACACCACATTGATTGGTATAGGGACCGTTTTTTCAATGAAAGCTGCAAGTGCCATCAGATCAGTAAAATCTTTTGTTTGATTTTGAAAAGTTACCCTCATCCATGCAGGATAAAAATTTCCAGGGCATGTATTTATTGCTTTCTATTTGGGTCAGTTATTTCAATAATTGTTTTCTCATACAAGCTGTGTTTTCATTGAGAGTAGGTACAAAAAGTAAGGTATTTCCCTCAAATTTTATGAGGGCTCTCAATCTTGCTTTCTGCATTATATCCATTATGAGTGTATCTTAAAAATTTTATAACAATCAGTCTAAGATATAGATCATCTAATTCCCATTTGTTGGGAACTCTATGTGCTTGTTCAGTTTCAAACTCTTTTGCAAACTGAATTTCCAAAATTGAAGGAATCAAAGTTACCAAGAATTTGATCAAATCTTTACTTTCTCTTCCTTCTGGAAGGTCTAGTATCCAGAAGTTATTTGTTGTGAATGGTTGTTTGCATCTTCAAGCTCCATCTGTAGGCCATTTATATTTTCCTCCATAACAGAGGCCTTTGTTTTAAGAGTGTCAAGACATTTTTAAAATTAAGATACTTCTGCAGTAAGAGCAGCTAGTTCTTCTTTAATTTCAGCTGTCTTTGGTATTGCTCATAAGATATTTCAAAGCTTTTAATTCCTCTGCAATCTCATGAGAAGCTTGATCATCCAATTTACTTGAGGCTAATTTTGAAGGTGAGATAGGTTTTCAGGATATCCATAAACCTGAGCCTGACTGGCAAGAGGGTACTCCAGGACCGAGCTGAGAAACGCTGATCTAAGTGCTTTGAAATTGCGCTATCATAGCTTCCAAAGGAATCTGGAGGAGTGAACTTCCTCAATATTTTAAAGTATCGTTCTGCCTTTATACTGAATAAAGAATACCAATGGCATTTAGCTAAACTCTAGGGGGCTCATAATTTTTTTAAAAAACATCTAAAAAGTGGCCTAAATGGCTACTTGGACGATCAAAAAGCCTGTTCGTCCAAGTACCCATAATCAAAGCTGGTTTTAGATGTATCTAAAACCAGCTTAGGCCTTTCCCCTGTCTCTAAACGCACAGAGAGAAAAGAGGCGTTTTTAGAGGAGGGGAAAGGGCGGGCGGTGGGCCGACCTAGACCTAGGCGTGCAGCAGGTATAACCAAAACTTTAGGCAGGTTGCCTAGTTGGCACTTATACATTTTGACTTAGACCAAGTCAAAACAGGTATAAGTGCCGAAAACGGGCTGCTGAGCTGATTGTGGCTGCTGCGATCAGCTCAGCGGCCCCAGCAACCTGCCTACCCCCCTACAGCAATGATCGTGGCAGGAGAGATGGCTCATCTCTCCTGTCGCGATCCACCCTTCCCCCCCAATGATCAGGGCAGGAGGGATCCTAGGCCCTCCTGCCCTCGACGCAACCCCCCCCCCCCAATGACTGCCCCCCTTGAACCCCCGATCGGCCCTCCCACCCTGTGCAGATCGCTCACAGGAAATGGCTCGAGGCAGCCATTTGCTGTGAGCGATCTGCATGGGACAGGAGCGTGGGAAGATCGCTCCTGCCTGAAAACTCGCTACACCACCAGGTAAGGCTTAAGGGGGGGGCTTTCAGGGCTTAAAATATCTGGGGGAAGCGGTGGTTAGGGGCAGAACTGGCCCGAATATTATTCGCTGGCCGACTCTGCCCCTAACCCCCGCGAATACAGAGGGGGAAGTGTACATCTATTTTGGCTCAGCTCTTTCAGTTGCGATGCTATTTTGCATTTATTATTGTTCTTTGTAACATTCATTAAGGCCCTCTAAGGAGCACTAACCAATTAGCATGTGCTAAACGTTAACATGTGCATATTAGTATATGGACGCGTTAGCTAATTTGATTAGCGCGTACTGATCAGTTAGCGCACCTTAGTAAAAGAGGGGGTATGGTTTGTTATCTTGATTTTCTAAAATAAAGAAACATAACCCTGAAAAAAATAATCTGACTACAGAAAAAGCAAGTACTAAATCCTCAGTCCATTGTGCCTTTGTGCAATTTTCCATATACTGACAGACTGAAAAAGCTGGGGCTTTTCTCCCTGGAAAAGCGGAGACTTAGAGGAGACATGATAGAAACCTTCAAGATCATGAAGGGCGTAGAAAAAGTAGACAGGGACAGATTTTTCAAATTATGGGGAACCACAAGTACAAGGGGGCACTCAGAGAAATTGAAAGGGGAAAGGCTTAGAACAAACGCCAGGAAGTTCTTTTTCACCCAGAGAGTGGTGGATACATGGAACGCGCTACCGGAGGATGTGATAAGCAGGAGCACGCTACAGGGCTTCAAAGAAGGTTTGGATAGGTACCTGGAGGACAAAGGGGTTGAGGGGTTTAGATAGGAGTAGAGGTAGGTTATAGGGATAGGATTAGAGGTAAGTTACATAATTAGTCTGGACCACTGTTCAGGCAATAGGCCTGATGGGCCGCCACGGGAGCGGACCGCTGGGCAAGATGGACCTCTGGTCTGCCTCAGCGGAGGCAACTTCTTATATTCTTAAAACATACACATAGTTTCCCTATGAAAAGCAGGAATGAGATCAGTGGGTACAGCTGAATATTTAGGTGGGCTGTTTGAAATTTGCGCTTTACAAAGAAATTGTCAGATTCAAGTAAGCTCATGTTATTGAACAAAAGAACTGATAAGTAGGTTAGGTTGCTATCACTTTCCCTGCAGCCTGGGCCGTAGTGTGTACCATGCTGTTAAAATACAGAACACTTCTGGGAAAAGAGGAAGTGGCTGAGGCATCGCAGCTTGTCTAAATATTTTTTTGAATCACACTCCGTTAGTTGCCTTGACCGTGTTTCTTCAGCAACATATGTCATAGCTCAATTATATGCTGCATGAAGGAAATGCTTTGATTTTATTGCAATTTTCTGGTAGTTATTTTCATTATGTGTTCTCTTATTTTAGCGTTGCTTCAAAGGTTAAACAGCCATTCTCTATTTAACTGGTCCACACTACTCATGATTTTTAAAAAAAATGAACTTCTATCATAGCTCCTTCTCAGTTACCTCTTTTCAAAGCTCAAGAGCCCTATCCCGTTTATTGATATTTCCATTAAGATTTCAGGAGTGTCTTTAGGATTCATAAACTCTGGGCTCTGTGCCCCAAACCTCATGCTGCATCATTAACAAAGGAATCCATGCCAAAGAGCTGCACAACATCTGCCTACAGCTGCCGCTGCTCTTCTTTAAAGGAAAATTAAGTGACCTCGATATCTTCTGTCCTTAATAAACTTAAACCTGAATGAAACATTCTAGCAGCAACAGCTAATGAGAAATGGATATACAGAGTCACAGCATCCAGATGCTGCCTATAAATTTGTAGTCAACTTAAACGAAATAGATGCAGGCAGCAGCATGAAAATGTATTCTTGTCTATTGACCAACGACACCATGAATAAGTGGATGAAATGCTCTCATCTACATGGTGTCCACACAGGCTTGAGCCTTCTGAGAGTGCTAACCAGATGAGGCTTTACAAAAATCATCTTTCCTTTTTCCTGGTCTCCCTAGATAGCTGCATTTTAGCAATGGGCTTTCTTCTATCCCAAGTGCCAGAAGAAGCTACTCTTGTTTTAGGTGTGCAAAGGTCAGAAGCTACTGAAATATTTCTTTTTTTTTAATCTTTATTCATTTTTAAACTTATAATAAGTGTGATAACATATCCATACAAATAACCATAAATATATCACTGAAATATATTACTGAACTATTTCAAATACAGAGCTGCATAGGAATTGCGGGATTCCTGTGGGTATGGAAGAAGTTGCTATGGGAGTCCCACAGGAGTGTAGTCAAAAATCTCTTGTGACTCGGGAATGATGCTTGGATTGCACCGAGAGAGACAATTCCTGTGAGTATGGAAGAAGTTGCCATGGGATTCCCAAAGGAGTGTAGTCAAAAATCTCTTGTGACTCAATAATGATGCTTGAATTGCATCGAGAGAGGCAGTTAGAATGTGAAAATAAGGCTTGGTATGAACACTTATGGTTGAACGATGGATACCATCCAAATAAACACAAGGGGTTGGGAGGAAACAAAGGGATGCGAGCAAGTAAATTATAAGGATGACTCCTTTGGGTATGGTGGAGATTAATTGTGGGGATGGAATGGATCTTAGTGGGCAACTATCTAATATGCAGTCACGTTTCTCAAGTTATAGACGTCAACTCCAGACTCTGCCCTTCTGCCTTGCTGCACCATTTGCTTGGAACAAGCTGCCCAAACCCCTACGGCGGGCTCCATCTCTGGCAGTGTTCAAAGCCCACCTCTTTGAGAGTGCTTTTGACTCCTAACTCCTCTCACCTTGGGTTCTGCATCCCCAACCCTATATAATAATAATAACTTTATTCTTCTATACCGCCACAATCTTGCGACTTCTAGGCGGTTTACATTCAAGAGAGCTGGACATTCAGCGATTTACAATATGTAGGAGTACAGATTACAGGGACTTGAGAAATCGAAATTACAAAATATACTGTTTGCTAAGAATTTCGGAGCCGACCTGTAAGAAAAGTCTCAGTTTTCAGAAAAAAAAATGAAAATTACAATATACAGTTAGGGATTCAAAAAAAAAAACAAAAAACAGCGAAAATTACAATATACAGTTTGTTTAGAGGTTCGGGGGGAGGGGTGGGGACATATTAGAAGAAAAGTCCTGAAATTACAAATGCTGCTCGTTTAGGATTTCAGAGGGCATTTTGAAAAGAACCAGAGTGTTTGGAGAGGTTCTGTTTAGGTGATGTATCTGTCGAATAAGATAGTTTTTATGAGTTTTCTAAAAGCATTGTAGGTCAATTCAGCTTTATTAATGTAATTGTTTAGCCAATATGTCATGCATGTCTGTCCAAGTTAGACTGTAAGCTCTTCCGAGCAGGGACCATCTATAAATGTCAAAATGTACAGCGCTGTGTACACCTTTCAGCATTATATATGTGATAAGTAGTAGTAGTAGTAGTGGGGAAAGGGGTTTACATTTATTGACTGACACATACCATAGTTATTTTATTGAACATGCTTGTAATGTGAAGTCAATTGTCTGCGTCACTCAATAACATAGGCTTTATCCCAAGGGATCGTTCTAACCCTGCTTTCCAAGAGCAAAGTAATAAATAGCTCCCGTCACTGCAGAGGAAATGACAGCCCTGAATCAGCACACATCTTTCATAGCAACTGAATTCCTTAACTGCAGTTTTTCTGCAGCTAAAGAAAGCGCAAGAGCCATTTCATATTTAATAAGATTTGGTTACAATTACTTTAAAAAAAATAACCAGGAGAATAGAATACACTGGAAAAATTATTTAAATCATTCAAAACAGAAGATGTATCCTTTATATATTCCTGTCATAGAGTTTTCCAGTAAAGGTGCTCATTGTCCTAAGGATATACATAAGAGAAAACCAGAAGGGCTATAGTTGTTTTTGCCAATGTTATTTATTGGCAAGGGGGTATAAACAGGGAATCTCAGCAAAGGATCATAATCATTCGGTTTATCTAGATCAGGGGTGCCCACACTTTTTTGACTCGCGAGCTACTTTTAAAAATGACTAAGTCAAAATGATCTACCAACAATAACATTTTTAAAAAACACAACGCACACTGTACGCATAGAATTGTTAATTATCATTCCTATTCCGGGGTTTTTTCAAAGAGGTCAAAGCAGATGACTCTATGCACTGTCACCTCAGTAACAACCATACAAAAATAGACAAAACCCACCCCCTCCCTTTTTACTAAACCACAATAGCAGTTTTTAGCGCAGGGAGCTGCGCTGAATGCCCAGCGCTACTCTGGACGCTCATAGGCTCCCTACGCTAAAAAACACTATTAGGTTTAGTAAAAGGGGACCATATTGTAAAATATAGACAGCAGATATAAATTCAGACACATTTTGATCACTAAATTTAAAATAAAATCATTTTTCCTACCTTGTCTGGTGATTTCATAAGTCTCTGGTTGCACTTTCTTCTTCTGACTGTGCATCCAATCTTTCTTTCAGCCTGTATGCTTCCTCTCCTCCAAACCTCATTCCCTCCCCCCAACTTTTTCTTCCTCTCTCCCTGCCCTTTCTTTCTTTCTCTCTTCATATCCCCTTTCTTTTTTTCCTGTTTCTCTTCTTTCCTTCTGTCTCCCTGCCTGCCCCCTTTCTTTCTTTCTCCCTGCCCTTCCCCAAGCCACTGCCACTGCCATCGGGGAACAGGACCCAAACGCCACCAACGGATAACAGGCCCCAAAGCCGCCGCCGCCCCATGCTTCGGGCCGATCAATCTTCCTCTCCCCGATGTCAATTCTGCCGTCGGAGAGGAAGTTCTGCTCAGCCAGGCAGCGATTGGCTGGCCCGAACTTCCTCTCCGACGGCAGAATTGACGTCGGGGAGAGGAAGATTGATCGGCCCGATAGATCGCCAAGGCAAAGGGAGTCCTGGATGATCGACTCACTTTGCCTTGGCGAGCTACCGGTCGATCGCGATCGACCTATTGGGCACCCCTGATCTAGATATTCACAATAAACATTTGTCAGGTGCCTAAGAACAAAGCTAATGTGCAGCACTGTATTACACTGATAACCAACCAGTTAGTGGCCCTCAAGGTTTACAGTTGGGAACTCCTGGCCTCTAACCATATACACTTCTCCCTCCGTATTCGCTGCGATAGGGGATTAACAGAACCGCAAATACAGAAAAACCATGAATAACTTTTTCATATGTTATTCATTGTTTTCTATTAAAAACCATCGTGAATATGGTGAAACCGCGAATAACATGGTGGGAGGCCTGGCCTGTACCTGAAGGAGAGGCTAAACACGGTGAGGAAAGTGCTGGGAATCATTGATTTTCTCTGTAAAAGCTTGGAATCAGCGATTTCTCTACGCAAGCTGATGTAATTTGGGGGGAGGAGCCAGCAAGCTAAAAACCGTGGATAATCGATACCGCGAATACGGAGGGAGAAGTGTACTATTACTACTTATCATTTCTATAGCACTGCTAGACGTATGCAGCATCCTACATTACAACATTCAAGATACGGTCCCTGCTCAGAGGAGCTTATAATCTAATCAACAGAAACATGACAAGTAGGGGGTTGGGAGGGGTTCATCAGGCATGACTGCTCCACAGCGAGTGAGGGTTATAAGTTAAAAGCAGCCTTAAAGAAGTGAGCCTTGAGACTGGATTTGAACATAGTCAGCAACTGAGTTTGACGTAGTGATTCAAAGAGTCTGTTCCAGCACAGCAAAAGAGAAGGAACAGAGTCTGGAGTTGGCATTAGTAGAGAAGGGTACGATATAAGAGCATTTTCATCTTTGTTTTCCATTCCTTTCCTGATAATTCCTAACTTTTATTTGCTTTCTAAGCTGCCGTCACCGCACACTGAGCAGAGGGTTTCAACGTATCCTCAACAATGAAACTTTGATCCTTTTCCTGGGCATTGACTCCTAACATAGAACCCAGCATCACGTAGCTATAATTTTGGTTCTTCTTTCCCACAAGTGCCACTTTGCACTTGCTCACATTAAATGCCATCTGCCATTTTGATGCCCAGTCTTCCAGTCTCACAAGGTCCCAAAGATTCTCATTAAAAAAAAAGGTGGATTGTCTTCTGATCAGTGGTTGGACAGCTGAAGAATGGTGCATGGGGACTCACCAGCAGGAGCATCAGCTGATGAGGCAGGAGAGGAGCTGTCCCTGCTGACATTTTAGACAGGACATTTAAGTCTGACTTTGGACGTCTCTGCAAGGATGTTCATAAGTCAGGTTGAGAAAACTACCATTTTCGAAACTGCAAGACATCTTTTTTTTTTTTTTAATGGCTTGTCAAGATGTTCCAGCTTTCAAGATGTCTGCATTTTTTGGCCATTTTCAAAAATCAAAACATCCAAATAGAAAATGTCCAAAACAAGCCCACTTGGACATGGGAGAAGTCAACATTTTAATGGACTGGCCACACAAACAAGCCACCTTAGGAGAAACTGCTATGAACATCACATAAAGGGTGTCGGGAACATATTTCACCATAACCTTCTTATAGTATACTATATAGTGAGCCTCCAAAACTCCCCCAAATCTACTATACCCACCTGTCTACCATCCCCAATAGTTCTTATGGCTACAAGTGTCACCTATATGGCAGTATAGTAGGTTTTCGGTGAGTTTTGATGCCCTCACAATTTCCACCATAAATGTAATTGGTAGGGTGGGATATGGGCCTGGATCCCACTCTCTATAGTTCACTACACCACCTGTTTGCTTCTCTACTAGGATTTCCTATAATATCTGCAGCTGTCACAGAGGCTGGTATGTACTGTTTCTTTTACATCTTAGAGGTGTGGGAAGAAATCGAAGTGTGTGTGGGGTCATGCCTTCATGAATCCAGTGGCTACCTGGTCAGTTTGGGTACCTTTTGGCCCTTATGCACTTTTAAAACAGTTCTAACTCTGAACATCTAAATGACACCCTGGCTGTCCTCAAAATGGTTTCATTATCCCTGCAAGACAGCCAAGTCCTAAGGCTACCCTAATCCCGCCCATAACACGCCTCTATCATGATCCCTTAAGATTTAGGCATACTAGGGGGAAAATGACTTGCAAGACATCTAAAAAGTCAATTTCAAAAATCGGCACTTGGACATTTGGGCGATTAAAACGTCCAAGTGCCGGTTTATGCCATTTTTTGGATGTCTTACTGTTTTGAAAATGAGCCCCATAGCATACATATGGGACCTGCTCATGCCTCCACCCACATGTACACCCCCCATTGCAATTATGCCCTATAGAATTTAGGTACTAACTTTATAGAATAGTAGCATAAGTGCAAATTTAAGCCAATTAGTACCAATTAACGACACTTAAATTATTCCTTAGCACCAATAAAGAATTAAGTTGTACCTGTAACTGTTTGCAATGTATAATGTATAGGCCTAAGTTTGTGAAATGTTAAAGAGTTAGGGGGGGATAATGGCTGCATATTACTAGATGTTTGAAAAATTAAGTGGAATGCTGACACACTGCCCTAGCACCATCTTGGTAGTGCCTGGTGGACTATAACAAAATGTATCCTTTACTTCTTCTCACCCAAGATACTCTCTCTTTTCTCCCCATTCCTCAAGATATTCATTCATTCTCTCCCTTTTCTTAATATTCATTCACACAGAAGAATCTGTGTCAATGTTGGTCCATGACATAATGAAGTAAGGATATAAATTTAAGGTGTAAATTCTGTGAGCCTGCCAGTGCCGGGTTTTGCAAATGGCCACCGACCAGGGCTCAACAAACACCGAAATCGACGTGCCTTCAAAAGAAGTTGAAGGTCCTGCTGGTCTTAAGAGTAAAATAAAGCAAAAATGTCAGGAACAGTAAAGTGTTTTCTCCAACTTGAGTCCAACTTTATTTCCTAGGTAGCAAGCTGCTACAGTTTAGGCTTTGCACTCAAAACATGAACATAAAATTCGGGCTTACAGAAACACAGCCCACACCTTTCTTGCAGGTAAGAGTCCAAATGGTTCTAGTGTAGCATTGCCCTGTCAGTCCCCCAGTCAAAAGGGCAAAATAAGGCTACAAGAACTACCCAGCCTTTATACTGGTTCTTAACATGCTGCCTAGGCCCGGTTTTTAACAGGCCTTCCCCAGCCAACTTAACAAGCAGCTGGTGGGGGAGGGGAGTAGCTGAATCCACTTTACTTTATTAACTTGCCAACAATTGGCCCCACAATCCCACCCGAGGATCTTGTGTGGATTCTCCCCGCTACTACCCCTTTCTCCCGGGCAGCCACAAAGTCACCTCCAAACAGGGAGAAAAAACAAAAGTCCAAATGTTCA
This sequence comes from Geotrypetes seraphini, assembly GCF_902459505.1. Classification (NCBI taxonomy): domain Eukaryota; kingdom Metazoa; phylum Chordata; class Amphibia; order Gymnophiona; family Dermophiidae; genus Geotrypetes; species Geotrypetes seraphini. The sequence goes on along the minus strand of NC_047086.1, from coordinate 343,397,014 downwards.
AACAAGGAAAACACTTTCTTCACTGTCCTCAGCAATAAGGCACACCTGCAGCTGTGAACCTAGCACTGCTCACACTGCCTGCCCTTTGCCTTGTGCTTCCAGACAGCTTTAAAAGAAAACCACATTAAGCAGCCACCAAAAACCACAAAGAAATCACACTTAGCTTTGGTCCATGAAGCTTTCTTCTGGTTCCAGGGAAGTGTCCATGAGTTCTAGGGTATCCTGGCTGGCTGGCTGGTTGGTCTCAGGGACAGAGGTAACATCTGCCATCTCAACATCCTGCAACTGAGAGGATTCAGGAGCCCAGTTCCTTGAGCCTCCTTCCTGGGCTGCCCCAGGACAGACTGACTTGTTTCTCCTTAGTTCAGCCTCTAAATTCCTGAGCTGGATACGCCCTAACCTACAAGGGGGAGGGACAATCTGTTGTTTCTGCTGGGCTTTCTGATTAGCCCTAATTGGGTCCAGCAGTTGTGCTTTGGCTGTGCTGTGAGCCTGCCTCTTAGGCTGTTCTTTCTTTAAAGGCACCTCCTGCTGCACCAGGCTATTCCTACTCTCATCTCCCCCTCCCCAAGGTTCTGTAAACTGGTGGTTCAATGGGAACTCAGGTCTTATCTGCTTATCTGAGTTCAGCCTGTCACTCTGGTTAGCCCTTTTTAAGGTAAGTTTAGGGTTAGGCGCAGCCTTCCCTAGCACAAGCCGGGTTTTAGGGCTAGGGTTGTGACAATTCCTAATTACAGGCAATCCACGGGTTAAGTTCTGCTTTACAATATATTTCCTGCTATTCTAAATGACAACTTTTCAAACACAAAATTCGTAGTGGAATCAGTTCCTCTCAGCCTTGAAGAATGGAAGATTAGGTTCTTACCTCTATAAACTTTTTTCTAGTAGAAAGGCATATGAGTCTTAAACCAGTAGTTGCTCACCTCTAAATGCGAATAGTGGAGAAGGTATCTCCTCAGTTTGTACCAAAGCAGTTGAAAAACCACTATAAGAGGAGAACTAAAAAGAAGGGGCACGGGGAACATCCCGACAAAGCCAGGTCTGCTCTGCTCTTAAATGATTACAATTAAAGAAACCAATGCCATTAGGAACCTAACAGAGTAACAAGATAGAACCGAAGAAGCCACCTACTTGATTGTAACCAGCACTAACACTTATGTAGTTCTCACAGTCTCTCATTTGTCTTTTTGCAATAGAGAGTTATCTTTTCATTCTTCAGACCTGTTTGATAGGAGAAAGCGAAGCATCTGGAAATATTTAAATGCCTGAGAAACTAAGCAGGCTAAATGAAATTTGATAGGGCTGGCCTTCAAGACTTATATGCCTTTCTTCTAGAAAGAAGATTATTGAGGTAAGAACCTGATCTTCTCTTCTAGTGCAAAAGGCATATTAGTCTTGAACCAGTGGGACACATCAAAGCAGTTCACCGCGTCTAGGGTGGGACAAATTAGCCTGCTACTAGCACCAAAGACCCAAAAACTGTGTCCATTCGTGTCACTACATCTACCCTGTAAAATTTCATAAAAGAATGTAGGGTGGACCACGTAGCTACCCTACAAATCTCCTTGGGCGGAACTGCCTAGAATTCCGCCCAGGTAGAAGCCACACTCCTCATAGATTGTGTTCTCAAAGAAAATGGTGGGTGCTTACAATGCTCAACATATGCTGAAGAAATAACCATACAAACCATCTTAAAATGGAAGCCTTAGAAGCTGGCATCCCCTGATGGCTAGGACTTGTAAATACAAAAAGATGATCTCAGAGATGAAAATCATTCATCACCTCAAAGTAACAGAGAAGACTCTCCTAACATCCAGCAACATCAAAAAATTATCCTTTCTTTTTGAATCCATGGTATAGAATGTGGGTAGCCAGACTTCCTGATTTATGTGGTATACCAAAACTACCTTTAGCAGAAAGGAATGTACCATACGTGAGACCCCAGCCTCCGTAAATTTGAGGAAAGGCTCTCTGCACAACCAATTCTGTAGCATTTTATAAATACAAGTAGGTGCCTACTTGGCTTTATCAAATAGTGTTTGGGTAGGTACCTGTGTAGGTGCCTAGCCCTGGCACCCTGTTATAAAATTACCCTTCTGAATTGCAATACACTCAAAATTTGATCATAATCTCAAAATCGGCCAAAATCAGATGTGGTAGCCAAGACTACACAGATTAGTACACCTTTCTTGTGTTGCCTTTTCAAAGGTAGGATTGCTGTTGTTTGAGTTTTAGGATGTAATGCTGTTTTGTCATGGGGTTTGCCATACAGATTCTTTATTTTTTTAAATGCTGTTATACAAACTCTCAGGTAAAAGTACCTGATAAGATTTGAAACCACGAGACCAATCTGAACTTCTGGCACCGTTTGGCTCAAGCACATGGACAGAGGGATCGTGGTAGGGAAGGAGTGATTCTATAGCAAGAATCTGCAGCTGAAGACAGGTGAGAGTAAATAATATGAGTGAACGCAGGGCAGGGGGAATATATACGAGAGAGACAGAGAGCAACTGGATGAAGGTTGGGTGAGGGGCAGTACATGAGAGAGACAGACAAACAGACTGGGCAAAGGTTGGGAGGTACATGAGAGAGAGACAGGCAAAGGCTGTGGAGTTAATGAGAGAGCATGAGTGTGTGCACATGCAAGCCTGTCTTTGCCCTCTGAATCTTATAAAATATTAAATGAGGCACCCCAATAAAAAAAAAAAAACCAAACGTTGGAAAACCTGGTCTATTCTTTCATATGGCCAGGAATATGAAACTGCTTTAAGGCCTGAAAACTGAAGTACCAGTAGGCTGACACATCATTAATTGCAAGTTTTTACAATACTGTGCACATTACGTACTGCAGAATGATAACAATAGTGGTTCTATTTGGCATTTTCTTTTCATTATTTAGCTAGAAGGCATATCAGTTATTTTTAAGACCATAACATTAAGACAATGAGAAATATATTAATAGCAACAGTGCATTTCTCTCAGTTAAAAATGAACTCGGCATTGCACACTCATTAATGCTCAGTCTTGACTGTGCTGAAATACACATTTTTATACAATCCATCCAATGGAATTATTGATTAGCATACTGCACATATGCATGAGAACAAATATTTTAGTGGTGTAATATTTTTCACAAAGCTTTTCTGGCTATTCTGCACCCTGCTGATATTAAAATGATTGAAACTTAATTGCATTCCTGGGTATTCTGGGAACTTTTATCATACCAATGGGTATGATGCTATAAGCATGTGAGCTGTGGCCAAATACATCCCATCTATTGGCACCGTCATTAATGTTCCAATGTCTGTATATTACTTCCAGTCTTTTATAAACTCATTCACATTATGTACTCCAGAATGCTGCTTCCATGTGGTGTCTGAAGTTGAGAATGACACGGGGACAAATTTTTTTCCCATCCCCGCGGGAATTAATTTTCCCGTCCCATACCGGTGAGTTATTTTCCTGTCCCTGCCCCATTCCTGCAAGCTCTATTCTCATCTGCACAAACTTCAAACACTTTAAAATCGCAAGTGTTCGAGGCTTGTGTGGTTAAGGCAGAGCTTATGAGAATTGGGCAGGGACAAAACTTGCAGGGATAGGACGGGAAAATTGAGTTCTTGCGGAAACAGGGGCAAATTTGTCCCCATGTCATTCTCTAGTCTGAAGAATGGACCTATTGATTCTTGAAAGCTAATGTAATACATCTTTGCTGTTGAGGCCTCAAAGATTCTTGTTTTCTTCAAGAATAATGAAGATACTAAACTTCAGCATTAATGAATAAGCAAGTCCCTTAAATACCAATCAACATTCTTTGTTGTCTGGATGTAATGTCTCCAAATTGGCTACAGTTGGGCAAGAAATCAAAAAACCTACCCTAGAAATTATGCAATCTGTAATACCTAATATCTTCCTATGTTTAATATATTTAAAAACACCAAAACAAGTCGATCCGAGTATAAGATGATATACCCTTCCCCCCCTCAAAAAAAGGTTGACTCGAATATAAGATGGGGGGGGGGGGTTAATATTCATGTGCCCTGCAAGGATCTATGCCTTGCCCTCCTCCATCCCTCCACTGCCAGGCTCTGCACTCAGCCCCCCTTACCCTGCCCTGCCAGGCTCTCCACCATGTCCCCCCTTCCCTGCCAAGCTCTACACCGTCCGTCCCCTCTCTCCTGATGACCTGCAGGCTTCTACGGGTCTGCCCTATGACCTGGTGGGCCAGAACAGGAGGGATCCCTCCTGTCTCCTGTCCTGTCTGACAGCCAATGTTTTTTACTTCCCTCACACCTCCCCACACGTACCTTTTTGAATCTGTGGTGGTCCAGCGGTGTACCGGCAAGAACTCGAGGCAGCCATTAAGGGAGGGGTTCAGCATGGGACAGGAGTACAGAAAGCTCGCTCCTGCCCAGGTACAGCGCTGGACCCCCACGGATTCAAAAAGGTACGTGGGGGGAGGTGGGAGGGAGATAAAAAAAATTGGCAGTTGGCCGGGACAGGGGACGGGAGGGAACCCTCCTGTCTCGGCCCACCCCACCAGGCCATACGGCAGGCCTGGCGGAAACCTGCAACACGTCCGGGAGGGGGGCGGGTGGGCAATGACCCGAATTTACGCCGAGTATATACGGTACTTGCTGTTTGTGTTAATTATAGAGAGGGTTTTCAGTATTGGGGAACCAGTACTTTGACCAGATTCATCCAGTGTCGTCTTATATGGGTTATCCCAAGTCCACTCCTTACATCATGCACCTCTCATATGTGCCAACAATGATTTTTCAAGCCAGATTAAACTAAATAGAATGGGGCTTATTTATATTTTTGCATGGAGTTATGAAAGACTATTTCAGTTACTGGGACTTTTTGGAATGTTTATGCTGATTGACTCTTTCTGCCTTTTATAGTAATACTGCATTTAAGCAAATCACATATTATTTTTATATGGCTGTTAGAGTTAATGGTAAATAGTTGCCACATTATATGAGAGGTGCATGATATAAGAAGCAGACTTATGGTAAACTCTGCTTGAGACTGTGTATCTGGATTTTCAAAAGGCATTTGACAAAGTACCTTATGAAAGACTTCTGAGGAAATTAGAAAGTCATTGGACAGGGGTAAAGTCCTATTATGGATTAAGAACTGGTTGAAAGACATAAAACAGAGAGTAGGTTTAAATGGTCAATATTCTCAATGGAGAAGGGTAAATAGTGGGGTTCCCCAGGTGTCTGTGCTGGGACCACTGCTTTTTAACATATTTATCAATGATCTAGAGATGAGAATAACTAGTGAGATAATTAAATTTGCTGATGACACAAAATTGTTCAAAGTTGTTAAATCACAAAAGGATTTTGAAAGACTTCTGAGGAAATTAGAAAGTCATTGGACAGGGGTAAAGTCCTATTATGGATTAAGAACTGGTTGAAAGACATAAAACAGAGAGTAGGTTTAAATGGTCAATATTCTCAATGGAGAAGGGTAAATAGTGGGGTTCCCCAGGTGTCTGTGCTGGGACCACTGCTTTTTAACATATTTATCAATGATCTAGAGATGAGAATAACTAGTGAGATAATTAAATTTGCTGATGACACAAAATTGTTCAAAGTTGTTAAATCACAAAAGGATTTTGAAAAATTGCAAGAGGACAATCAAAAGACTGGGCATCAAAGACTGGGCATCAAAATGGCAAATGACATTTAATGTGAGCAAGTGCAAAGTGATGTATGTGGGAAAGAGGAACCCAAACTATAGCTACATGATGCTGGGTTCTATGTTAGGAAAAGGATCTAGGTGCCATTGTTGAGGAAACATTGAAACCCTCAGCTCAATGTGTAGCGGCAGCGCCTAAGAAAGCAAATAGAATGATAATTATCAGGAAAGGAATGGAAAACAAAGATGAAAATGTTACAATGCCCCCGGATTGCTCTAAGGCAGTGATGGCTAACCTTTTTGAGCCCGAGTGCCCAAACTGCCGCACAAAACCAAAGAATTTCCTCAAAGTGCCAGCACGTCAATTAAACCTTAATAACAAGATTTTAGTATCTAAAAACTCTTTATAAAGTTGCCTGAACTATGTAACATCATTTTTAAAGGTTGGAATCTTTGTATTGTCAGAAAATCAATTTGATTCGCAATCCTTTGGTTTTCATTTCAATTTATTGGCAATTTATAATGTTTTAATGATTTCATTCAATTTAATGAATTTAGGAAGAATTTGATTCAGTTACACAATATATTTTAAATGTATTATTCACATAACATGTCAAATGTATCCTGAGTAAAAAAAAAAGATAAACTTCTTAAAACTGTTAACTGTGTCAAGACTCGGTGTGCATTCCCAAAGAGTCTATACATGTTTTTTTGTAAAATTTACAATCAAATTAGAAAATAGTTAAATCATTACATTTCTAATAATATGATGTAAAGAAAACAAAAGAGCTTTCAATTAAACCAACCGTTTTTATTGGAAATTCCAGATTGGAATACAACAGGGCCATGTAAAGTCCCTTTTTTAAATAACATCTTTAAATAATATTTAAATAACTTAGAAAGTGTCTTAACTGCAAACTGAAAACACTGCTTCATGTAAACATATGCATTGGGCATGCTCTGAAAAAAATTAATGTGGTTTTTGTTGTTGCATGCATGCTGATAACTTGTCAATCCTTGGCTCATAGTGCGTTAATTTCAGAGCAACACATGCAGCACTCATGTCATCCGTTAATCTGTTTCTAGCATCAGATTTTATATGATTCAAAGCCGAAAACAGCTGCTCACAAACATAGGATGACCCAAACAAAGTAAGAAGAGCAATCCCAAGTGCTTTCATGGACTTAAAATTGTCTGGCAGAGAATTCCACGCTTTTAGGATTTCATTTTCAGAACTGCTAGCAGTGATTTCATTTGTCATCCTTTCACACTCAATACGTTCAAGAGCCGCACGCAAGTCATTGAATTTACTTTTCCAGATAGAGCTTTCTTGAAATTCCAGTAGCTCCATTTCCAAATTTTGAATATCCAACCACTGTAAGCAGGAAAGATCAAGATCTTCAAATGTGGACTTTTCTGGGGAAGTTATAAATGAAAGGGTTGTCTCCATCTTACGGAACTGAGAAAATCTTTTACTAAAATTCTCCTTTGCTTCGGCTACAATGGTGGAATATGCTTTGTGGATTTCCTGGTGTTTTTTATGACTGTCCACAAATGTTGTAGAATTATCCAAATGTATTTTTAGGTTGGGAAAATAATTTAGCTGTCCACTCTCAAGGTCTTTTTCAAAAACATGCAATTTTCTCTCAAAAGCTTTGATGTCACTAAACATGCTTTCTGCTGTTTTTCCCATGCCTTGTAATTTTTTGTTTAGTACATTAAAGTGGTTAGTAAAATCTGTAAAGAACATGAGGTTGTGTGGTTTTGCAGCATTTACAGACTTGGAGCAATGGTATGATTGTTTCACTTTTGACCATTTGCCATTTAAAGACTACTTGCTACCCAAAGACTTCTAAGACTCCTGATGCAGGCCGGATGGCCGAAACGTGATCATGTCGAGTCATTGAGTTGCTTTGGATGTACGATTTTGTTTTGGATTAATAAAGACCATTGGATTTATCAGATGAGCTGAAAGACATTGTTTTTGTGCACCATCTTGATTGGACATTTCCACTTTGCCCTTGCTTCTACAGCAGGGGTGCCCACACTTTTTGGGCTTGCGAGCTACTTTTAAAATGACCAAGTCAAAATGATCTACCAACAATAAAATTTTAAAAAAAACCCACAAAGCACACTGTATGCAGAGAAAATGTTAATTATCATTTATATTCCGTGGGTTTTCAAAGAGGTCAAGTCAGACGATTCTATGCAATGTCTCTTCAGGAACAACTATACAAAAATAGACAAATATACCCCCTCCCTTTTTACTAAATCGCAATAGCAGTTTTTAGAGCAGGGAGATGCACTGAATGCCCTGTGCTGCTCTCGATGCTCATAGGCTCCCTGCGCTAAAAACCGCTATTGCAGATATAAATTCTCTAAACAGACACATTTTGATCACTAAACTGAAAATAAAATCATTTTTCCTACCTTTTTGTCTGGTGATTTCATGAGTCTCTGTTTGCATTTCCTTCTTCTGACTATAAATCCAATATTTTTTTTCTTTCTGCCCCTCCCCTTTTCTTTCTGTCTCTCTCCTCCTGCCCCCCCCCCCTCCAAGCCATCGCGCCAATTTCTCCACTTCCCTGATTCTTTCCCTACCCCCTAAGCCACCATGCCGATTTCTCCCTGCTTCCATGAGCCAGGCCAGGAATGTACAAGCGCCGGACTCACAAGACTTCACCTCTGATGTCAATTCTAACGACGGAGAGGAAGTTCCAAGCCAGCCAGGCAGCGATTGGCTGGCCCAGAACTTCCTCTCTGACGTCAGAATTGACGTCGGAAGTGAAGTCTTGTGAGTCCGGCGCTTCTACGCGCCTAGCCTGGCTCAGGGAGGCAGGAAGAAAAAGATTGCCAAGGCAACGCGATCGACTCACATTGCCTTTGCGATCTACTGGTCGATCACACTCGACCATTTGGGCACCCCTGCTGTTATGGTATGCTGTCCTGACCTGAGGAAAGGGGTTTTAGTCCCCAAAAAACTGCCTTATTTCTATTTCCTATTTATAAACTTTAATCAATAGATATAATACTACTTGATTCTACGTAAAGCAACAAAACAATTTTTTCTACCTTTAGTCGTTTTTGCTTTAATCATCTTGTCTTCACTCTTCTTTCTAGCCAGCATCTGTCCGCTCTGTCTTCCATACAGCATCAGCCCCTTCCATCCACTGTCTGCCCTCTCCCCGTTCCATATGGCATCTTCCCTCTTTTTATGCTCCTTCAATAAACTGTCTATCCTGTGCCCCTTCTCTTCTCCTTTGTACATGATTGATTTCAGCTCTGCCACCCTCCATTTTTCTCTCTCTGTCACCATCCCGTCCCCTATGCTCTGGCATCTCTCTCTTCTCCTTTCTTTCTTTCGCACCCCATAGTCTGGTATCTTCCCTTCCCTGATTCTCTAGCATCTCACTCCTTTCCTTTTCTTCCATCTCTCCCTCCCCCTCCATGCTGTCTTCTCCTCCTTCCTTTCCCCCTTCCTTTTCCCTTGGTCTGGCATACTTTCCTCCTTCCCTCCATGCCCTGGCATCTCTTCCTCCCTCCCTTCCCTCCAATCCATGGCATCTCATTCCATTCCCTCCCTCATCTTCTTTCTCCCTCCAGTTGGGTGCAGCAAGTCTCTCCCCCTCTGCTCCCTTTCCTCCTTCTGTCACCCATGACCAGATAACAATTCCTTGACATAAACCCCCATCTAAACAAAGTCGTTTATTTAAAGTTTATAACTTTCACTTATGAATGAGTCCACTCTACACCAGTCTTAATATTAAACCACACCATGCTGTGATCACTGGATTCCAAATGATTACCCACTATAACATCAGAAACACTTTCCCCATTTGTAAGCACTAAGTCCAGTATGGCCCCATCCTACCTGGGTTCCATTACCAACTGATGGAACAGTTTTATTGTAGAGCAGGGATGTCCAACCTTTTGGCTTCCCTGGGCCACATTGGTCGAAAAAATTTTTTCTGGGGCCGCACAAACGTGCAAACGCTGAAGCAAGACAGAGGAGGGAGCCGGCAAGATGGTAAATACCTAGGGGCAGCAGAGGAAAACACTGATTCGTCCTCAACCGGGGCCACACAAAATACTTCACGGGGCCGCATGCGGCCCTTGGGCCGCAGGTTGGACACCCCTGTTGTAGAGAATCCAAGATCCTACTTCTAGGAGATCCCACAGTAGGAATACCTCAATCAACATCTGTCATCTGTAATAAGATTACGTTACATTTCAGGGATTTGAATACTTGGTTGGTGTTTTGGGGAGGAAGAGATTATTTAAGTGGAGGTTTTGGGGGAGAATTTATCTAGGAGGAGGGGGAAGGGTTGGGTTAAGATTTTTGAAAAGTAGGGTTTTGATTTCTTTTCAAAAAGTTTTGAAGTCGCCCATACAATCTTAAAACAGAATCTTAACTAGCAGTGTTGCCTCCACCTGGAACTGCCTCAACAGATCAATTTAATAAGGCTGACATAAGAAACATGCAAAGGATATTGTTCCTCTTTCCCAACATTCTGGTAAAGCACCCCTGAAGATAATAAGTAACATTTCTTTTGTAATGGAGAAAAAGCCATCTTAGGACTCTTCAATATTGCTTTCAAAAATCTATGAAATATGAGTAGTTCATGAGAAGTTATTGTTGAAAGATAAGGAAAGTTCAATAACCTCAAGTGGCACTGTCTGGTATAATTATCCTAATTTCCCAATTTCCTCTAGGAGCACATGAATCCACTGTAACATAGAAGAACTTTGAATGGAAGCAGCCAGAAGACAAGCACAAATCTTAGAGTCCAGCACAGCTGTGCCCCTGATCCCCTCCCCTGCAATCTGCACTGCAAACTCGAACAGATTATGGTACCTACCTACAAATTCTGAATCCAGTCAACTGATTGCTTTACTTTTTGGACAGGTAAATGCTGCTGTAGTGCTGTGACCGAGCAAGTAGTACTCCATTAAAGTCTAAGCACTGAGGCCCTACAGCTGTCTAATCAGCCAATCAGGACACGCGTTTAAAAAAAAAAAAAAAAATCCTCCCCAGGCAGGTCGCCTATATTGAAGGCGCCTCCAGGAGCCTAGGGAGGCCCGCAAGCCCGCCTAAGGCTAGGCATTAGCCTTAGGCGAACCTAGGCGGCCCTACACATCTTCCTAGTAGAACGGGAGACACTTATAAATGCTGGCCTACACTATAAATAGACGCGGCCACTATACTTAATCGCGGCAAGGGATCTCCCTGCCGCGATTAGTATAGTAGCTGTGGCTGCCAGTCTCTCCCCTCCCCCTAAACGAACGAGGCAGGAGGGATGCCCAATCCCTCCTGCTGAAAGACCCCCCCACCCACCCCTGACGATCATCGGCAGGAGGGTGCCCAATCCCTCCTGCCAGTAGGCCCCCCAACCTCGATGATCGTGGTAGGAGGATGCCAACCCCTCCTGCCCGATGACCGCCCACCCTTTCCCGAAGACTGCCAGCAGGAGAGTGCCCAATCCCTCTTACTGGACCCCCCCAAAATGAACCCCCTGTCCCCAAACCCCCCCAACCAAATGCCCCCCCTGGGCTCACCTAGAAAGTTGACTACTATTATATTTGATGCACCATAGGTCTAGTGTTAACTAAGGACTGAAAAATTGACAAAGGAAATACATTGGTCCTCATATTCTCTGAGCTGGTTCCTCTACATCAGGGCTGAAATATAAAGAGGGTCAAAGAAAAAAAACATGTGGAAGCTAGCACCGAGACTATTGTTACCTTTGCTATTCTTATTGTGTAGATATGAGGTCAGTACGACATCTTCAAAATCCCTCTCTTGAGCTACATCATCATACAGAGCCTTAACAAAGAGGCCATCAGTCTGAATGCAATTTTCAGTGGCTGTAACTAAGTTATTACAATCTGTAAGAAGTCATTGCGGTCAGTGTGTGCTTTCTTAAGGACTTGCTGGAGGTCTTAATTCTCTCTCTCTTTTTAAAAAAACTTTTCTTCCTGGTTTTTACCATTTAACATAGGTCACAGGGAAACAGAATGGAACACAAAACATATAACCCAACAGTTTCCCAAAGAACATGCTTCTTTAACCTTTTCCTATCGTGTGTCCCGGATGACGGGACATTCCAAAAATGACATAGACAGTGGATAAACAGTCTTTATGGAATAATAAAGAGCCAGGAACACAAAATATTTGAATTTGCAGACTTATGACTTATTTACATTATGTTTACAATAGCCGTAAATGATAACGGTGAATAATACAAAACTTTGCTAAAATAATTATGATTGGAACCAGCATAACGTAAAATTTATTACGATAGGAAAAGGTTAACAAGGATTAGGACAAACCAGTAACCCCTCCCCAACAAAAAAACCCTCAGATAACAGAAAAATAAAAAGATCTCTTTACCTTCCCAGTATTAAGGAGCCCGACGTTTGATCTTTATTTGATTCTGAGAGACAAACCTTAAGCTAATCAAAATTCTTGTTTCATATTAGAATCAGTCATTTTCCTTAGGCACATCAAAGATCATGTTATAACCTTTTGCTAAGCAGCCAAACAAGCTTATCATTACTATCATTTCTTCAAAATCACACCTAAATGAGAAAGTCTCTGCCACATAAAGTTTACAAACTACCGTATTCTGAGAAGATGCTGGTAGAAACAGATGAGGAAATCAACTGATGCGTCTAAGAGTTATAGGTTAGCTCCAGTACCAGTACCAGCATGGAAGAACATAGAGGAAGTTAACCACCCAACCGAAGGGTAATTTTTTTTTTAAGAGATCACCAACAAGTTTGCAGACGACACAAAGCTATGCCAGGCAATCAGATTGCAGAAAGATAGCGAGGAACTCCAGAGTGACTTGTGTCAGTTAGAGAAATGGGCAGAGAAATGGCAGATTAAGTTTAATGTGGAAAAGTGCTAAGTAATGCATTTAGGCAGAAAGAACAAGGAACACGAGTATAAAATGTCAGGTGCAACTCTGGGTAAGAGCAAACAAGAAAAGGACCTGGGTGTACTGATAGATAGGACCCTGAAACCGTCAGCACAATGCGCGGCAGCGGCAAAGAAAGCAAATAGAATGTTAGGCATGATAAAGAAGGGAATCACAAGTAGATCGGAGAGGGTTATAAAGCCGCTCTATAGAGCAATGATCAGACCACACTTGGAATACTGTGTCCAACATTGGTCTCCCAACCTAAAGAAGGATATAAAACTTCTGGAGAGGGTGCAGAGACGAGCAACGAAGCTGGTAAAAGGTATGGAGAACTTGGAATATGAGGAACGACTTAGGAGACTGGGATTGTTCTCCCTTGGGAAGAGGAGACTGCGAGGGGATATGATCGAGACTTTCAAAATACTGAAAGGAATTGACAAAATAGAGCAGGAAAATAAGGACATGGACTGAAGCTGGGGAGGGACAAGTCCAGGACAAATATCAGGAAGTTCTGCTTCACGCAGCGAGTGGTGGACACCTGGAATGCTCTCCCAGAGGAGGTTATTGCGGAATCCACCGTCCTAGGATTTAAAAGCAAACTAGATGCACATCTCCTTACAAGAGGCATAGAGGGATATGGGTGACTAAAATTACGCCAGGTGTACACCTGGCTGGGCCTCCGCGTGTGCAGATTGCCGGACTTGATGGACCGAAGGTCTGATCCGGAGATGGCGGTTCTTATGTAACTTATGTAAGTGCAACTTACAGTGCACCTGTGAAAGACAAATTGTCTTCTTCCATCTCCTCAAAAGGGCAAAAGAAGACAGAAAATGCATGGTGGGAGGATAGGAGACCAACAGCGGGTAAAGTCAGAGTAGAAGGTGTATCCTATTTGCTGATGAAAAATATATGGAGCAGATTTTGGCAGGCACAGATTCAGATGAATTCTCATGCCAGGATTTCCAGCAGAAACATCAGATACTGAAAATATAATAGATGAGGACTGTCTGGAAATGTAGTTGCTGGAATGCTAAGTAGTAAGGGGGTATGACATGACACTGCCAGGGCCAAGAACACTCCACAGAAGGTAGTCGAGTGTATAAAGCTTGCCTCTGGATTTTCCATCTTCTGCTCTGCCCTCAACTCTAGTTCTAGGGACATCAGCGACCTTCAAGGAAGCAGAGAGGAAGGCTCATAAAACATCAGAGGAATAGAACATAAGAAATGCTCTCCACCCAACCTCCCCTTATAGAATCTGCATGCTAATGTAATAACAAATTACAATCCACAATGATTCCTTGTAGAAAATTATGGGATATAAGAATCTATATGGTATGGTAAGAACTGCCATACTGGGACAGACTGAAGAACCATCAAGCCCAGTATCCTAACAAATCTAAATGATTGTTGTACTTCCTATAGCTTCCAATTAACAAGTACAGTAAAACCTTGGTTTACAAGCATAATTCATTCCAAAAACATACTTGTAATCCAAAACACTCATATCAAAGCGAATTTCCCCATAAAAAATAATGGAAACTCAAGACGATTCATTCCACGACCCAAAAACTTTATGTACTCGTATTGCAAGACTTTGCTTGTTTAGAACAGTCATTAAACTCTTGCAGTGTCAGAGACAGAAGAACCATCGGCTCAGTTGTGATGTGATATGTGTATACTGTATGTACTTGTATTGCATGACCTTACTTAAATATCAAGTTAAAATTTAATAAAATGTTTTGCTTGTCTTGCAAAACACTTGCATACCAAGTTACTTGCAATCCAAGGTTTTACTGTATGCTCTAGGACAGGGGTCTGCAACCTTTAAGACATAAAGAGCCACTTGGACCCGTTTTCGAAAAGAAAAAAAAACTTGGAGCCGCAAAACCATTATAAAACAAATCTAACACTGCATATATTGTTTCTTATCTTAATGCTATATACAGGATCACTAAATTGAAAATAAAATCATTTTTCCTACCTTTGCTATTTGGTGATTTCATGAGTCTCTGGTTGCACTTTCTTCTTCTGACTGTGCATCCAATCTTTCTTCCTTTCTTTCAGCCTCCTGTATGTTTCCTCTCCTCCAGACCTCATTCTCTCCCCCAACTTTTTCTTTCTGTCTCTGTGCCGTCCCCCAAGCCACTCGGTTTGCTGCCACCGCCATCGGGGAACAGCCCCCAAGCCACCGCCGTCCCAAGCTTTCCCTGCAGAAGTGTTGCGCTGACCAGCATTCCGCTCCCTGACGTCAATTCTGACGTAGGAGAGGAAGTTCCGGGCCAACAAGGCATTTCTCCTCATTCCATCCAGCCTGAGCCCCATCTCTCCTTGATCCAGCATTTCCCTTCTGTGTCTGTCAGAATTACCATTCCACCTATTTTCCAGCATCACCCTTCTTTGTGTCCATCTCACCTATATCCCTATCTCACCACTTTTTCAGAATCTTCATTTGTCTCTGTCCTTATCTTTACGCCATGTTCACCATTTGCCCTTTCAATGTCTTTATCTCCCCCCCCCCCCCACACACTTTTTCAGCATTACTTCTATGTCTCTATTTCACCTCCTCTTCATGTTCCCTCTGTATCTCTATCCTTATTCAGTAGGTCCTGCTTACCCTTTCTCTTCTTTGTGTCACTATCTCCATTTTCAGCTTTCCCCCCTTTTCCTTTGTTAATGTACCCTGTAGCCAGAATCTTTCCACCCTCCCTCCACTTCGGCCCAGCACAGTATGAAATATTCCCTTTTGTTTCCCTCCCCTCTCTCTTTCTCTCTCTCTTCTCCTCCCTCACCCACGAGTCCTGCATCTGGCCCTCTCCCTTCTACCTGCACCTGGCAACACCCCCCCTGCTCCGCGGCTCTCTTCAGCAACTCGTCAGCAGCAGTGATCAAGACAAGCTGCCGACATCGAGGCCTTCCCTCTACGAGTCCCGCCTTTGTGGAAAAAGGAAGTTGAAACAAGCGGGACTCGCAGAGGGTAGGCCCCGACGTCAGAAGCTGCTGCTGAGTTGCCGAAGAGAGCCGCGGAGCAGGGGATGTGGCCGGAAGCAGGTAGAAGGGAGAGGGAGATAGGAAGGCTGTAGATCTCCGGAGCATGACACCGACCCCGGCCAGGATGATTTCTTTTTCAAGCACCTTACAAGTCCAGCGTCGCGGGGGAAATAGCCATGCTGAGCAGTGAGCTCAGCACTACACAGATGAAAGCCTTGCTTGCTGATTGGTCCGGCGGGGCGGGGCCGCCGACCAATCAGCAAGCAAGGCTTTCATCTGTGTATGTGCTGAGCTCACTGCTCAGCATGGCTATTTCCCGCCGCGACGCCGGACTTAAGCTGCATGCCTGCGTGACACACTACCGGAGCCGCAGCAAAGGTGGAAAAGAGCCGCATGCGGCTCTGGAGCCGCAGGTTGCCGACCCCCGCTCTAGGATAACTTTTCTTTCTAGGCTAAAAAAATTCTGGGAGGTTTTGGTTTATTAATTTGATATTTCACTATTTACAAAGCATTCTCAGTTTTAGAGATTTTGTGTATCAATGCCACTTGTACTGCTGATCTCCCCACTGAACTCCAATAGCCAAATCTTTGGGGGAATTCCACTCCCTATCTACTTGAATGGCCAAACTTTGTGTCTTTATTGACTTGCGATCCTTCCTGCCTTACTAATTATTTTACATGTTACAATACTAATGTCCCACAAATTGCATTTGGGACTAGTCAATAGTAGCTCTTTGATAGTACAGTACAGAATACAGATGAAAATTTAGGTTGAATTCTAACCTTCCTCTTAAAGAAGAGGCCCTAAGTCCTTTCAAGTCATCTTTCTGGCACTGCAACATAAAGTGCATGCTATCAAATTCTCTTAGACAAACTTGTCTATGGAGACACAGATTCTCCTTGATACTTCCCTTAGACTCATCTCCCCCAAAACTCTAACTCTGATCAAAACCTCTTGGTGCTTCTTTGCCCAGCCTGTGAAACTTGATTCCGCTTTCGGATCTTCATACCAATGTTGGCGCTGCTATGCCCCTCTCCTAGTGTCTTGAGGTCTTCCTGTTAATCTTAATGTGGTGCTACCCCTCTTTCTGTCCCTTGGGGCCTCATTGTACTGTGTTGCTTTGGCCTTTTGAGGGTAGCTTGGAGTCTTCATGTCACTGTTAGTATCCTTTACCACTGTTTTGGTTCCATGGGTTCTTCATACCATGCTTGAAGTCCCGGCGTGCTGTTGCTTCTGTGACAGATATCTTTCAGCACACTTTAAGTAAGTTTAATAAAAAATGGATTGAAATCCTACTGTTAAAAATGCAAAATTGCTTTCCACACTGACTAATGATTCAAACCAGCGTCTTGCAAACTTTTCGACCGGTGGCACACTAAACCTGGTGTCCCGGCCGGAAGGCACCCAGAAGTGAGCGGACGTTGATGTGCTGTGCGTGATGTCATTGCGTTGACATCTGCACGTGTGTGGTGGCCCTCCGGCCGTGACCCTAAAGCTGTCACTTCAGTGGGAGGATCTTGTAGGAGGGGAGATGCGGGAGAGGAGAGACAGACGCCGGCGAGGAGGAGCGTCATCAGCGCTGCGAGAGGCACATCCTATCAGCGTCAGCCAGCACCTCTCCTCCTTACTGGCATTTCGTCGAGACACACCTGTGTGCTGCGGCACACAGTTTGCGATACACTGATTCAAACGATCGGAATAATTCAGAGTCCGAAGTCAAACTGAACTAAACATCATTGCAGTGCGCTTCCTTACTACCTGGTTTCTCTTAGAATTAAGCTCTATGGATCTAGCACAATGTTTTCTTTTCTAACCCACTCCTGGTATCACACCTAACCAGTATGCTTTACAAAATAGCCGCAATGAATATGTATGAGATAGATTTGCATATGGTATGCTTTGGTTTTAAGAAAGGTTTGGACAATAGTCTATTATTGAGAAAGACAGGGGGAAGCCACTGCTTGATCTGGATCAGTGGCATGGAATAATAATAATTTATTTTCTTGTATACCGCCCCGCCAACAGTTCTAGGTGGTTCACAACTGAGAAACTGAAACATTTCAGCAAAAAATACAATTTCAAAAACACACTACTACAATACATCAGTTGAATACAACATTAGTTAAAAAACAATTTCAAACTCATTACTACCGGTTAAAACATAGATTAAAAAATAATTGAAATAAAACACCATCGTAAATATATAATTAAAAGAATCAGCATTCTTGTTTATCAAATAGGTAAGTTTTTAATAATTTCCTAAATATAAGTTAAGAATAGGCTTGGGCAATCAACGGGCTTATCCAGGAGTTCATCTTCCCTGCCTGATACTCCGCTGTCCTGTCCAAAAAAGTCTTGCAACGACAGGCTCTTGGGGTAGGGAAGATGAACATACCTGAGTTTCTGGTACATTTTATTGAATAGGACAATTTCAGGTAAGATACCAAATAAGCGGGTAATAATCCAAAAAGTGCCTTATAACAAATACACCCGAACTTAAAAAACTCTCTGGCCCCAAATGGCAACCAATGCATAAAAAGGACTAACATGAGCATATTTCTTAAGACCGAAAATCAAAAGGACTGCAGCATTCTGAACTAATCGGAGTCTTAATAAAGTCTTTTTTGGTAACCCTATTACAATAATCCAAGGCAGACAATACAGTAGACTGCACCAGCAACCGAAATGACTCCATATCAAAAAACTTCTTAATGGCCCTCAATTTCCACAATATTGCATAACTTTTTTTAAATGTTGCCACTCTTTGGGTTTTGGCCAGGTACTAGTGACCTGGATTAGCCACCATGAGAACGGGCTACTGGGCTTGATGGACCATTGGTCTGACCCAGTAAGGCTATTCTTAGGTTCTTAAACAAGAGACTCATGCTTCATTCCAGATATCCTATAAAATATATTGTATGTTTTTACTACATTTATAAATGTTTATGTTTTTTTTGTGACGAAGAACAAAAACAGAAACTGCAGTGATGATGTACTGGATGCCAAGTCTTTAATGAACAGTAATAAAAATTGAACATAAACCAGTTTGTTTCCAAAAGGACTTGATACTGGACCTGACATGGTCCGTGTTTCGAAGAAACACTCCTTTCTCAGAGGTCCTAATGTAAGCGAATTAAAATCAATGTGAGCAAATGTCTATCTGAGTGACAATGGTGACAGCAAGAGAATATTAGTGCTATACGTGTTTGAGTAAAGCATTCAAGTGCTTAGTGTGAAACAATTCATTTCAAAGATTGGATGTGATAGTGTGAGTTTAGTGGTGATCTTTACTCAAGAGTGGTGATTATGTGAGCTTAATAGTAAGATGAACAAGATTAAATCCGTATATATGTGGAGTAAACAAAAACCAGAAACCATTAGAAAAAATGTGTTGAAGACGCAAAACTGAGAATGTCTTTGAAACAAGAATACGTACCTAGCAAATATCAGAACTAGAGAACCTGATGGAAAACAACTAGAATTCTGCCCTAGGGACTCGGCTTGCAGCTTAGAAGACTGCCTTCTGCATCCTCTGCAGTGCTGTACCAAGGACTGTGTCAGTATGATAAGGGTACACAAATTGCTCCCAGTCCACTGTCTCTTCTCATGGGCATCTGTGAAGTAGACAGGGCAGGGAGGGTACCAGTGGGTATTTTGCACAGGATGCAAATACAGCTCAGTATGATCCTGATGATCTGCTTATTATTTGTCAGGATTTATTAGTTTTAAACCTGAGATTTCCCTGCAGCTTGAGAGCTTTTCTCCCTTTCCCAATGATGGATCCGCATACTTCAGCCCAAAAGCTGAAGCTGGCTCTCTACTTCTTGGAAATAAGCTGATTTGCAGCTGAAGGTGGCTCATGTCAGAGTGCAGTACTCTGTGAACCTTGGTTTCAAGTGCTTTTAAACTTGTGCATTGAAATTCACTAAAATCAATTTGAAAGAACACAGGCAAGGACACAAAATTACTAAACAGAAATATAAAGAATACAACAGTCCTGGCTAATAAAAACAAGCTGAAATAAACCAAAGGGGGAGGGTAGTGACAGAGCCAGAACACCCCCCCCCCAAACTAACCAGGAACAATTTCTGCCAAAAATAGTCTCTCGATTTTTTTGTTGTTGATATACTTTCTTAAAATCTGACCAATTAATTTAGAGAAATCAGTAATGAAAAGTCTCTCTTTTACAAACATCTTGATATATTGTATCCATAAAGTAGATGAAGCCCTACAATGGTTTCTTATATCTCTGAGAAACCCCCCCCCCCCCCAAATAGTTAAATGTTTCCTTAAGTTAGAAAGTTATGTGAGTAAATGGCATGAGAACAGACAAAATAAACTTGGCTGCTGAGGTCCTAGTGGCCACCTAAGTTCATAAGAATAGCCTTACTGGGTCAGACCAATTTTTTAAATTCAATTTTCTATACCATTCTCCCAGGGGAGCTCAGAACGGTTTACATGAATTTATACAGGTACTCAAGCATTTTTTCCTGTCTGTCCCAGCAGGCTCACAATCTATCAAATGTACCTGGGGCAATAGGGGGATTAAGTGACTTGACAAAGGTCACAAGGAGCAGCGTGGGTTTGAACCCACAACCTCAGGGTGCTGCAGCTGTAGCTTTAATCACTGCGCCACACTCCACCAATGGTCCATCAAGCCCAGTAGCCTGTTCTCACGGTGGCCAATCCAGGTCACTAGTACCTGGCCAAAACACAAGGAGTAGCAATATTCCATGCTACCAATACAGGACAAGCAGTGGCTTCTCCCATGTCTTTCTCAATAACAGACTAAGGACTTTTCCTCCAGGAACTTGTCCATGTTCTAAACTGAGGCAAAATAATGACATCTAGTCAAAAGATGTCCATCTTTATCTACCTGCAAACCTTGCATGTATGAGTGCTGGAAGATCTGTGCTACAGCACTGTGATACCAATTCCAACTGCTTGCTTTACACCCACATTCTCAAAAGTGAAGAAATTGCACATGGACCAAAACTCATTCATGAACCAATGACATACTCATTCTTTCTTGTCTTAAACCATTTTTTAATCACCCTCTATCTTCAATCCCCTTTTATTTCTCTACTAACACAGTAACATAGTAAATATTGGCAGATAAAGATGGCCCATCCAATCTGCCCAACAATCACACACATTATTAATTCATGATTAAACTGTCTTTTGACATTACTGGGACATACACCATAGAAGTCTGCCTCGTACCGTCCTTAGGTTCCAACTACTGGAGTTGCCATCCAAGCCCACTCCAGCCTATCTAAACCATTGTCATTTACAGGGCACAGACTGTAAAAGTCTTCCCGGCACTGTCCTCACATTCGAAATTACTGGTGTTTTAGTCAGAGCCCTTTCTAGCCCATCCTAAACCAAATTGCCATATAGTACCGTATTTTCGCGGATATAACGCGCGCGTTATACGTGATTTTACGTACCGCGCATACCCCTCGCGCGTTATATGCCTGAGCGCGGTATACAAAAGTTTTTAAACCTAGTTCCCACCCCGCCCGACGCCCGATTCACCCCCCCAGCAGGACCGCTCGCACCCCCACCCCGAACGACCGCTCGCACGCGCTCCCACCCGCACCCGCATCCACGATCGGAGCAAGAGGGAGCCCAAGCCCTCTTGCCCGGCCGACTCCCCGACGTCCGATACATCCCCCCCCCCGGCAGGACCACTCGCACCCTCACCCCGAAGGACCGCCGACTCCCCAAAAATATCGGGCCAGGAGGGAGCCCAAACCCTCCTGGCCACGGCGACCCCCTAACCCCACCCCGCACTACATTACGGGCAGGAGGGATCCCAGGCCCTCCTGCCCTCGACGCAAACCCCCCCCCCCCAACGACCGCCCCCCCCAAGAACCTCCGCCCGTCCCCCAGCCGACCCGCGACCCCCCTGGCCGACCCCCACGACACCCCCACCCGCCTTCCCCGTACTTTGTGTAGTTGGGCCAGAAGGGAGCCCAAACCCTCCTGGCCACGGCGACCCCCTAACCCCACCCCGCACTACATTACGGGCAGGAGGGATCCCAGGCCCTCCTGCCCTCGACGCAAACCCCCCTCCCTCCAACGACCGCCCCCCCCCAAGAACCTCCGACCGACCCGCGACCCCCCTGGCCGACCCCCCCACCCCCCTTCCCCGTACCTTTGGAAGTTGGCCGGACAGACGGGAGCCAAACCCGCCTGTCCGGCAGGCAGCCAACGAAGGAATGAGGCCGGATTGGCCCATCCGTCCTAAAGCTCCGCCTACTGGTGGGGCCTAAGGCGCGTGGGCCAATCAGAATAGGCCCTGGAGCCTTAGGTCCCACCTGGGGGCGCGGCCTGAGGCACATGGGCCAAACCCGACCATGTGTCTCAGGCCGCGCCCCCAGGTGGGACCTAAGGCTCCAGGGCCTATTCTGATTGGCCCACGCGCCTTAGGCCCCACCAGTAGGCGGAGCTTTAGGACGGATGGGCCAATCCGGCCTCATTCCTTCGTTGGCTGCCTGCCGGACAGGCGGGTTTGGCTCCCGTCTGTCCGGCCAACTTCCAAAGGTACGGGGAAGGGGGGTGGGGGGGTCGGCCAGGGGGGTCGCGGGTCGGTCGGAGGTTCTTGGGGGGGGGCGGTCGTTGGAGGGAGGGGGGTTTGCGTCGAGGGCAGGAGGGCCTGGGATCCCTCCTGCCCGTAATGTAGTGCGGGGTGGGGTTAGGGGGTCGCCGTGGCCAGGAGGGTTTGGGCTCCCTTCTGGCCCAACTACACAAAGTACGGGGAAGGCGGGTGGGGGTGTCGTGGGGGTCGGCCAGGGGGGTCGCGGGTCGGCTGGGGGACGGGCGGAGGTTCTTGGGGGGGGGCGGTCGTTGGGGGGAGGGGGTTTGCGTCGAGGGCAGGAGGGCCTGGGATCCCTCCTGCCCGTAATGTAGTGCGGGGTGGGGTTAGGGGGTCGCCGTGGCCAGGAGGATTTGGGCTCCCTCCTGGCCCAATATTGTCGGGGAGTCGGCGGTCCTTCGGGGTGGGGGTGCGAGTGGTCCTGCCGAGGGGGGAGAAGAATCGGACGTCGAGGGGGGGCATCAGGCTTTCAGAATGGGGACAGGACTTCAAGGGGGGACAGGCAGATCTTCAAGGGGGACAGGCAGACCTTCAAGGGGGACAGGACTTCAAGGGGGGACAGGCAGACCTTCAAGGGGGGACAGGACTTCAAGGGGGACAGGCACGGAGAGGCGGGGCAGTGCACCGAAAGTCAGGGCGGGTGAACGGTGAGTCGGGGCAACCAGAGGAGAGTCGGGGCAGTGCACCGAAAGTCAGGGTGAGTCGGGGCAACCAGAGGAGAGTCGGGGCAGTGCACCGAAAGTCAGGGTGAGTCGGGGCAACCAGATGAGAGTCGGGGAGGGCGAAAGGAGAGTCGGGGTGGCCAGAGGAGAGTCGGGGAGAGCGAAAGGAGAGTCGGGGTGGCCAGAGGAGAGTCGGGCAGCATGCGCGTTATATGCCTGAGCGCGGTATAGAAAAGTTTTTGTACATATCATCGTGATTTCTGCGCGCTATACCCCTGTGCGCGTTTTACAATGGTGCGCGTTATATCCGCGAAAATACGGTATATGGGACACTGTGAGGTTGGACAAGCTCTGGAAGCTCTTATTAGCCTAAGGACTGAAGGAGTGTGGGGGGGGGGGGGGAGGAATTAAAGTAAATGCTACCACTCCCCCTCATGTGTGGCATGTGGAAGATGGATGCTCCTCCAATAGCCATCTGCCATAAACAGGGCATTAATCCACGGTATCCGGCCCTGAGTCTATCCAATCAATTTTATGCAAAAATGATGTGTTTTGAGGCAGTAAAAGACTTTTAATTCAAATTAGGAATTCAAGATGGCCTCTGCAGAAGCGATTTTGGCACCAAAAATGGCTCGGGGAAAGGAAATAACTCAAAAAACAGCGATTTTAGGATTTTTCAGGTGGGGAAACCTAGGACAAACCCTCAGACCTCTCAAAACGTGATTTTGGAGACCCCCCACCCCCTAAATTGATCTTGCAAGCTGTCATCCTGTGCCATGCTGTGTGCTGTGTGCTGCAAAATAGAAGCGGCAAAACCTTTCAGGGAGATCCTCTGCCTCAAGAAGCCTGGAACCTGGACTGCTTGTTTCTTCTGACTGCCTTTTGGGCCCAAAGCACCGTCCAGAGACCTCTACCCCTCCCAGAACCAGCACACATCAAAGAGTGGAGGAACACAGTCGGCCCTGATCCTGGATAGACCACCATGAAGCCACAGAGCCTGCACTCAAACCCACTAGCGGATGAACCTGGGGTGAGCAGTGCTCCCAAGGGAACAGTCCCTGAACCTCAAACTGTGAATGTGGGATGTCCAGGTGGGTGTCCTGCAAAGCAGCCAGCCTCCTAGAAGCAGACTTTATCCCTTAATGTCTACAATCTCCCGCAGCTAGAGCTGTCCCACATGGAAACCCACTGCAGCCTGAAAAGTATGCGAAATAGCGGAAAAAAATTACTGAAGATAAAGAAAATAAGCAAATAAGCACGAGCAGAAAAGACTAGCTTCTACTATCTTGCTTGTAGGAAGACACATGGAAGTTGGAGAGCAGTCCAGAGGTAAGAGAGGAGGAGCAAAACTATGCAAATGAAGCTTTCTACAAGAGATCTCGCGAGATGGGATTGACTAGAGAGTTCATGAACAGAGTGGGGCTGTACAAGAAAAACACAGATACACCCTTTTGCCCAGTATGGAATAAGTAATCACAAACTAACATTAAGAAATATGTAGACTAAAGTTAAACTGAACTGCCAAGAAGCCAGACTCTGCATACACTGCAACACTACAGAAACAGTGATGCATGTCCCTTAATACTGTGAAAAATATAAATAGAGCAGATATAAATTTGAGAAAAATGACAAATAACAATCATCACTTTACAAATTAACAAATAGAAATAAAACAAAAAATGGAAAATAAGATAATATTTTATTGAACTAATACATTTTTCAGTTAACGCTTTCAGAGACCAAGACTTCCTCAGGTCAGTACAGTATACTGCAGTTATGGTATTCTGTCCTGACCTGATAAGGGGGTTTTGGTCTCCAAAGTTTAGTCAAAAATACATTAAAATTAGCCCAGTAGAAAGATCACCTTATTTCCAATTTCTATTTATAAATGTTTATCAACACAGCTAAAATACTACTTTATCCTAAAGAAAAAAGTTTATTTTGGGTTTTTTTAACCTTTGTCGCTTCTGGTTTCTGCTTTCCTCAATCTTCTCTTCCCTCTATTCAGCATCTGACCTCTCTCTCCCTTCCATCTAGCATCTGCCCTCTTTTGCTGCCCTTTCCATTCACTGTTTGCCCTCTCCCCACTTTCATATGGCATCTGCCCTCTTTCTATGCCCCTTCCATAAACAGTCTACCCTTTCCCTTTTTCATTTAGCTTGTGCCTCCTCTCCTTTTTACATGATTTGTTCCAGCTTCACCCCTCTCCTATAGTTCGATTACAAGCCTGCCGGGGCAGATAGGGAAAATACTTAAAGAGTACCTGATTACTATTCAATGTATTGTAAACCACTTTGGGTGAATTTCTTCATAAAAAGGCAGTTAATAAATTCTAATAAATAAATAAATATGAGTATGGGTCTGGTATATCTTGGGGTGGGGGAATAGAGAGGAAGACATTGTGGAACTTAGCAAGTAAATTATTGTAATGCTACTACTGGACTGTTGGTTCAATAATGCTTTGATAATGAATATGATTATTGGGCAGACTGAATGGACCATGCAGGCTTTTATATGCCATCATTTACTTTGTTACTATGATTTAGAAACACAAGCAATTAAATTTAAAACCTTAATCCATGGAGATCAGCCACAGATAGTCACTCCCTGAACTTGCACATCATTTACTCCACACATTTCCATAACACTGCTCTCTCAAATCTCATTACAACTCTTGGCATTCACAAACCTCTAATTTATTTGTGGTTCAGCAGGTTGAAAAAGAAGGATGACAGACAGCTGATAACAATCATTGTACAGTGCTCCCCCGGTCATTCGCAGTCGGTGATTCGCGGTCCCAGTCATTCATGGTATTTTCCGACCGCGAATGACCGGGCAGGAGAGGGCAGCCGGAGACGCAGGAGAGAGCAGCCGGAGCATCGGCGAGTGAAGGAAATCACTCGCGGTATGCTCCGACCGCCTATTCCTGCACTAAAGTCGGGCCTCACCAATCAGGAGCAGCTTTGACACGCAGCTCCTGATTGTTGAGGCCTGACTTTAGTGCAGGAAGAGGCGGTCGGAGCATACCGCGAGTGATTTCCTTCACTTGTCAGCTTTCTGGCTGCTCTCTCTTGCCTCTCCAGCTACCCTCTCCTGTCTCCCCCACTAAAAACCGTATTCACGGTTTTCAAGATTTGCGGGGGTTCCTGGAACGGAACCCCCGTGAATATCGGGGGAGTACTGTATATCCACTGTGATTTCATACAGTAAAACTCACTGTAAATCACTAGTGTGTGACGAATAGGTGGAGGTGGTAGAGACAAAAAGTGTATCTGAATTCAAAAATGTTTGGGGCAAGTACATTGGATCCCTAAGGAAGAGGAAGGGATAGTAGATGGCATGGTTAGGCAGACTAGACAGGAGAGGGTAGGTGGGTTTTCAGGAGTTCCCCAATGAATATGCATGAGATCCATTTGCATGCAATAGAGGCAGTGCAAATGGATCTCATGCATATTCATTGGGGAAATCCTGAAATCCCAACTGGATTGCGGCCCTCGTTGCTCACCCCTGAGATATGGTCTTTATCTGCCTTCATTTATCTCTATTTCTATGTTAACAATCTTAATTGTTCATCTTAAATTGTGATGGAATTACATGCAGAGCTAGAGAAGGGCATGCACAATAAAGATTTTGTTTGCCACTGTGTTCTTCAAAATGATTCCCTCTTAAAAACAGTTTACCATTTCAGAAGACATGTAAACATCTGCATGAGCCACAGTTCATGAATACAGATTAAATATTTGCCAGGCCATTTATCTGAATGCCTGGAACCACTTACCTTGGCTTTCAGTTGGACTCCGGGGAAAGGGACAGGTTCCAACCACCCCCAGCTGTTTAGTGCTGCTTCATTATAAATCACATTTTATATGTCTGATCTGTGCTACATATTAGGCACATCTAAAGAGAATTCCAAACATGATGATAAATGTGGAGGCAGACAAATCCCATCAAGAGCCAGAACAGTGCTGGTATTATCTCTCATAATACAACATGAAGGAAAAAGTGCTCTCCATTTCCAAAGCGTCTAGAACACAGAAAGGTCACTAAGATCAACATCTCCCTGTGATTTCTTATTACTTTATGATCCAACTGAACATATATTTTTACTAATTTTTACAGCTAGATGGTCTCATTACATACACATTATGCAGTCGTGAAGGAATAGCTTAATGGATGGCACCTGGGAAGCCAGGTGTCACACTCACATCCCACTGATGCCCTTGTGACCATGGGTAAGTCACTTCAATTTTCATTGATCTAGGCAGAAAAATATACACTTCTCCTTCCAAATTTGCGGGTTGACTTTTAACTTCGGTTATTCGCAAGTTTCTAACCCTGACCCACCCCTGCCTCCCGAATCTCTCCACACTGTACCTGGTGGCCTAGCGGTGAAGCGGGGCAGGAGTGACCTTCCTATGCTCCTGCCCCGTGCAGAGCCATCAACAAAAATGGCTGCTGTGAGTTACCACTATAGTCTCATGAGACCACAGGAATTCACGGCAGCCATTTTTGTTAACAGTTTTGCATGGGGCAGGAGCGTAGGAAAATTGCTTCACCGCTAGGCCACCAGATACAGTGTGGAGAGGTCCGGGAGGCAGGGGTGGGTCAGAGTTGGCCCTAAAAGTTATTCACGATTTTTCCATATTCGAGGGCAGGCTCTGCCCCTAACCACCCGCGAATATGGAGAGAGAAGTGTATTAGGGTAAATTATAAATATGAAACAGAAAAATTGTCTATTCTATAAATGGCACTCTGAGTTTATAGAATACACTTAGGCCCTGATTCTCCAAAAGTGCGTCCCGATTTTAGGCAGCTGTAGGCCTTAGATTGGCCAATCAGGCCTTAGATTAAGTGGGGATGGGCGGACCCGCTATGCCTAAGGCCTGATTGATCCAGGCTTCTAGAGCCTGGGCCAATCAGGGCTTAGGCTTCGGCGGGATGGGCCGGGAAGGGGCGAGCCCACCTCATTTCGACCAGGCGGGCCTACAGGCTGGACGGGCAAGAACCGTCTGGCCTGAAGAACAGGTTAGTTTGGAGGTTTGGGGTTTGTTAGCGCCAGGGGGGGGGCGGGGGGGTGCGTCTTCGGGCAGGAGGGATTGGACACCTTCCTGCCAGCAATCGGTAGTGTCGGGTGGGAGGGAGATCGGTAATGTGGGGGGGGGAGGGAGATCGGTAATGTCGGGGGGGGGGGGCGGTCAGTAGTGTCGGAGGGGGGCATCCGATCGGACAGGCCGCGGCCCGCTAGTGTAGGCCGATTCTGAATAGGATGCCTCTCCCGGGCGTCCTATACAGAATCAGGGCCTAGGTGTCTTGCGGGCCTCGCCTTCAATATAGGCGGCCTGCCTGGGGAGCATTTTTTTTTTTTAAAACGTGCATCCCGATTGGCTGATTAGACAGCTGTAGGACGCCTACAGCTGCCTAAAATCGGGACGCACTTTTGGAGAATCAGGGCCTTAGTGCTGTGATCTGCGGCAAAGTTTTAGGTATGGGAATTTACACCGACTGCAACCTGGTGTAAATCTCTTTGCCTAACGTAGGCGCTGATCAGGTATATTTTGTAACATTGAGTGCAGATCTTCTAACACCACTGGCACACTCTTGCCCCTCCCCAGGCCACACCCAGATCCGTGTGCTAGAATTTACGCGCATCTTTTTATAGAATTAAAGAATTCACCTAAATCAGGGGTGTCCAATGTCGGTCCTCGAGGGCCGCAATCCAGTCGGGTTTTCAGGATTTCCCCAATGAATATGCATGAGATCTATTAGCATACAATGAAAGCAGTGCATGCAAATAGACCTCATGTATATTCATTGGGGAAATCCTGAAAATCCGACTGGACTGCGGCCCTCGAGGACCGACATTGGACACCCCTGACCTAAATTTAGCATATTAACACTATTAAGTGGGTCTGCCTTGCGGACATCTTTGCTACTAATGAGCAGGAAAGTTGTGTGCCGATTTTAAGTGTTTCTACACTGTGATGCGACTCTTTCTTTAGTAAAACTATGTGTTTTGGGCTCTATTTTGTTTTTTTAAGGTTTTGGGTCCCTTGCCCTGACGGAGCTTGGAGCAAAACACGGGCTTGCCTTCATCGGTGGTGGACCACTGATGAGGCAAAGATTGAGCTGAGAACACAGCGTTGAAGACCTACGCACAAAGATAAGGGATGGTACCCTGGCTTGAAAGTGTGGGAAGTAAAAGTACTAGTTTCAAATTTAAATGATTGAACTGGTTGGTTTGCTTGGGGAACTCTAATAAGGAGGTTTTTTTGCCAATGAGGTGTTTTCCCTTTCCAGTATTGCCTGCAAGATGAACTCTTGCGGCATATAGAGATCTGAGACTTTTTCCTCCTTTAAAAATGTTAAGCTGCTGTGATTCATTTGAGGGTTAGAGACTGTTTATGGAATAATCATCAAGAACACACTGTGAACACACTGTGAGGGAATTATTTTTTGGGAACACCACTATTTACCCTTCCACATTGAAAATATTGACCATTTAAACCAGAGGTCTCAAACTCCCTCCTTGAGGGCCGCAATCCAGTCGGGTTTTCAGGATTTCCCCAATGAATATGCATTGAAAGCAGTGCATGCACATAGATCTCATGCATATTCATTGGGGAAATCCTGAAAAACCGACTGGATTGCGGCCCTCAAGGAGGGACTTTGAGATCCCTGATTTAAACCCACTCTCTGTTTTCTGTCTTTCAACCAGTTCTCAATCCATAAAAGGACATTACCTCCTATCCCATGACTTTCAAGGACAAGAAAACTACAGACAGGACCTCCCTTGGTAGTGACATACAATCCAGAACTGGAAAAAATAAGAAAAATTATAAGAGATCTACAAACACTACTCCAGGAAGATGAATTACTAAAAGAAATATTCCCAGCTCCACCTGTGCTGGCCTTCCATCAGCCACCTAATTTGAAACAAAAATTGGTAAAAAGCAAGCTCTCCACACAAGCACATGAAGAAAAGAATGGCACACTTTCTCGAAGTGTGACAAACTGCAAACTGTATAAGCACATCTCAAAGGATCCCACAGTCACTCTTATGGGAAAAATATTCAGCATAAAGGGATCCTTCACATGTTCATTTTCTAATGTAGTAGACTTCATTTAGTGCAAAAAGAAATGCTATATCGATGAAACAAACCAAATGCTAAAGCCCAGAATCAACCTACACAGATATCATATTAAGAATTGCAATACCAACCAGGATGTCACATCTGTCGGACAACACTTTGAAAAAACTGACCGCTGCACCAATGATTTTATGATGAGAATACTAAAAGGGAACTTTAAAACAATCCAAGAAATCAAAATGATAAGGTATTTTGACACCTAACAGACAGGATTAACATAGATCTAGACTTTCTTTCCCACTATAAAGACATTTAAAACTGCTCTGCTGCCTTTCTGTCTCCAGCCCAACAACCCACCACGGTTCATAGACAAAACCGCGGAAGACAAAGGCGCGTGCCAACAACTGAGCGCAAGACGGAGGCGCACGCCGAAGAAAATGACAGTTTTTAGGGGCTCCGACGGGG
Source organism: Geotrypetes seraphini (assembly GCF_902459505.1). Taxonomy (NCBI): domain Eukaryota; kingdom Metazoa; phylum Chordata; class Amphibia; order Gymnophiona; family Dermophiidae; genus Geotrypetes; species Geotrypetes seraphini. Next base: position 343,366,643 of record NC_047086.1, on the reverse strand, counting down.
GGTTTGTTGGGGAGCCCCCCCACTTTACTTAATACAGATCGCGGCGTTGTTGTGGGTGGTTTGGGGGGGTTGTTACCCCCCTCATTATACTGTAAACTTAACTTTTTCACTGTTTTTAGGGAAAAAGTGAAGTTTTCAGTAAAATGTGGGGGGTTACAACCCCACAAACCCCCCCCAATCTGTATAAAGTAAAGTGGGGGGGTTCCCCCCCACACCCTCCCGTAGGAGCCCCTAAAAACAGTTATTTTCTTCGGCACGCGCATCTGCGCTGCGCTCAGTTGTCGGCGCGCACCTTTGTCTTCCGCGGTTTTGACCTGACACCCCCACTACTCCCTCTTCCTATCCCTGAAATACTTTCATGTTTTCCTTATATATACTGATATTTGTGAACATTTTTTTTTCTGATCTGAAGAAGAAGGGTTACCTTCAAACGCTCATCATAAAATGCATTGAGTTAGTCCAATAAAAAAGGTATCACCTTATTTCCTTTGTTTTTATTTCTTTATATTACCCAAATGTGGAAGCATTATTATTATATACTTTACAATGAAAAGGGTAAAATAAAAATGATTATTATTAATATGAACTCGGAGTTTCAAAATTCTTGATGGAGAGAAGCACCCCATGACCATTCAACAGACTTTATCATTGTCTAAGCTCGGAGGCGATTGGTTATTTTTTCCCCCCTCATAATAAGAAAGTATTGCATTGCCGAAGCTCGGAGGCGATTGTTTTTCCCTCATAATAAGAAAGCATCCGAGTCTTGGAGGAGATTGGTTTTTTTTCCCCTCATAATAAAACACTGCACTGACGGAGTGAGCAAGGCTGCTGCTGCTTGTGCAGAATTCTGCATATTCTCTGGAGGTGAGGAATTCTGCAAATTCTGCACGCATAGAATTCTGCCAGGAATAGTATTCTCAGAAGGTGGGCTAATACATCAAACAACATAAAATCCATGACATACCACTCGTTTTGTCTGAAACAAAGTATAAGTTATGCAGCTGTATGTGTTTTATTGAAAACATCCCATATGTGTCTTATTTTCCCTTTAATGTTTTTCAATTCACCATCCATTGTGCCTTGATTTGAACAGTCTTCTTACTAGCCCAGACATGTTTGCACACAGCAGTCTCTTCTCATTAAAATTCAATCATAACCACAAAACAAGCCTAGCTGAGGCTCGCCGAGGATATAAACTTCATTTTCATCTCATTAGGCCACCTGGAAGCAGCAATCATCAAGGAAACCTGACGTCAATGATTTTTCTACTTCATTAAAATGTTCATTTCATGGATCTAATCTCCTTTTTGAAGCAGGCGGCTGCAGGACATACAAGAAACAGATTTCTTGGACAGCAGGCACATATATGCCACACTCTTTCTTGATTGCCTGGGGTTTGGTTGGTCATCTTATTTCTATATTTAGACAAGTCTATTTTTTTCAAAACAATAAATATCTCTGTTTTTTAAACACTCATCCATAAAATAACATTTATTTAATCATGAAACCTTCTACTAGAGCTGCCTGTGTGTTAAACAAACTCTCAATCTTTCTATATGCCTGATCGATATGATATACAATATATATAATTAGTAATTTATTTACTTTCTGAGAATTAAAGTGTTTAAAGACTATTCAGAATACAGCTAAGAAATTTGTTTTCTTACCCCACTGTTTTATCATCATTGGTTACTATTAAAGTTTTAAGTTCAATATAAAACCTCAACTCATACATAAAAGGGTAAATTCAAGAAAGGTCGCCTAAAGTTAGGTGCCAAACATTTGGGCACTAAGAATTAACTCTGTAATGACAGTTCCATGTTGAGTTACTGTTATAGAATACTAGTATAAGTCCACATTTATGCGCCTAACTTTAGACACAAGCAATTACGCCAGCTCAGAGACTGGTACAATTTACGCTTGACTGTAAGCAGTTAGGTGTGTAACTGCATGCATTCTAGAATATGTGCATGGAAGTCCTAAGCGTGTTCCTGACCCACCCATGCCCTTTCTAATCTAATATTTTTGAGTCACACAAACCTAAACAGGCTCTAGGCGACTTGAAAAGAAAAAGGGTAGAAGGAGAGGAGAAAACCTAATCGTAGTAAGCAAAAGAACAGGTGCATATGGTGATCTTATAGAATTAAGTGTCAAAGAGTAGAGTTTCCAGTTTTTTCTGGAATTGGGCGTGGTTGGCTTCTGATCTTATTGTCTCTTCGAGATCGTTCCAGATTTTGACTCCCAGGAAGGTAAACATGGATTGGAAAATTCTTCTGTACTTGAGATTCTTCATTGAGGGTAGGTTCAGTTGATTCCTGTTTAGTAGTCTACGAGAGGCGGACCATGCATTGGATATGAGTTTGATGAGAGGGGCAGCTGAGTTTCCACAGATTATATGATGCAGGAGGTTTTGAATTTTATTCGGGCTGAGATGGGTAGCCAGTGGAGTTGTTTGAGGTGTGCTGATATAGAGTCATATTTTTTTCAGGCCGAAAATGAGTCTTATTGCAGTGTTTTGAATAAGCTGCATTTTGTGGATGAGGGTGGTGGTGATTCCCAAGTAGGCGGAGTTACAGTAATCCAGTTGGGACATTATCATCATCTGGACAATGAGGGCAAAATGATGCTGATGGAAGTATGGCCTGATGAGTCTTAATTCTTTCTTGGTGTAGTGGATTTTCTTTCAAAGATGGGATACTTGAGGTTTCATGGTTAATGTGGAGTCCGGGATAAAGCCTATGCACTCAAAACCTAACTATGTCAAAACATCCATCGTTTTGTGAGCATCTGCGTTGTCTTGCAACAAGAGAACTCCTTTCCACAGCTTCCCTCTCCTTTTTTCCTTCAATGTCTCCTTTAATCGGCATAGTAAGTTACATTAGTATTCTGCATTAACTGTTTGGCCCCTTGGAAGATAGTCATTACAACACTTTTCTGATCCCAAAACACTGTGGCCATGACCTTTCCTGCTGACTTTTGAGTCTTAAATTTCTTTGGCCATGGAGAACCTTAGTGCCACCATTGCATGGACTGTTGTTTGGTCTCAGGATCATAGTGGTATAACCATGTTTCATCAACAGTAACTAGTTGTTCCAAAAGAATGGCACCAGCTAGCTGAAAATGCTGCAAAATCAACTTGGAAGTGTCCACTCAACATTGTTTCTTGTTATCATTCAAACATTGGACACCCACTTGGCTGACAGCCTCTGTATACTCAGCTGCTCGTGGATTATACTCCCAGCACTTTCCCTGCATATCTGTAGTGTTTCAGCAATTGTTTTAGCCTATGCTGCTGCTCGTCACCACCCCACCATCTCCTCGCTGCCCTTTTACTTGCTCACTGCTGCAGGAAAGGAAGAGAAGGGCTGGCAGTGTGCAATCGGGCCCACAAGTCTTGCCCCGATGTCAATTCCCGTCGGAGAGAAGATCCAGGCCAGCCAATCGCTGGCCCAGACCTTATCTCCAACATCAGAATTGACATCGGAGGAAGGCTTGTGGGCCTGATTGCAAGCTGCCAGCCCTTCGTGGAGTTGCGCGCAGGAGTCGGCAGCTGCTTTGCCCTGTCGGCAGCAGGAGTCAGCCACTGCCATGTCGGCAGTGGCGGTTAGGTGTGCTCTGCGGTCCAGGAGTGTAGGAGCCTCGTTCTGAGTGCGTTATGGTCCAGGAGTGCAGGAGCCTTGTTTTGGTCAGAGAAGCCGGCTTTTGATCTTCTTTGGAGGGATGTTCGGGCTCCTGAGAGGTGGGCAGAGCTGCAGTTCCTGGGGTGGGGCCTTGAGGATCATTCCTGTGGCAAGTTCAGGGGTGTGGGTGTGTTCGGGGAGGAGTATGTAGCTTGGTGCGGATGTGCTAGTGACACTGGTTATTTGGGGTAGTGGGGTATTGGTAGGTTGTGGTTTATCAGGGTTTTGTGAAGGGTTTTTTTGTGCTCCTTATGGCGCCTGCTAAAAAATCTGGTTCCAGGGGAGGGAGGGGTGGTGGAGCTCAGAGGGGTTGTTCTGCAGCAGTGGCAGTGTCTGTTAGTGGACCAGGGAGGAAGAATTGGTGTAGCAGGGAGGAAGGAAGGCTTCGTGGAGTTGCGGCAGCAGTGGGCGAGTGGTGGACCAGGGAGGAGAAATCGGCGTGGCAGGGAGGAAGGCATGTAGGCTTCGGTGTGGGAGGGAGTCAGGCTGTCAGGCTTCGGTGCAGGAGGGAGGAAGGACAAAGACTGGAAGGCAGTGAGGGGAGGGTGGCAAGAACTCAGGAAGGGAGGGAGGGAATAGAAAGAGAAAATTGTTGGGCTTGAGGAAGTAAGGAAAGAAAGAAAGAAAGAAAAAGAAAGAACTTTCTAGTGCAGCCAAAAATCACCAAACAAAGGTAAGATTTCAATTTAGTGATCAAAATCTGACTTCTGCAGTATATTTGTCTATTTTTCTAGGGGGCTGGATTCAGAGGCACAATTTGGTTCAGAATATTTTTTTCTTGTTTTTCCTCCATAGTCAAGTGCGTTGTATGGAACAAAAAATATGGTACTTAATTATATAACTTGTACATGCAACTTTGTCTGCTAAGTATACAATTGGCTGCCCAACTTCATAGAATTAGGAGGAAAGTGCTGTATATTTGTATTAACTAAAGAAAAGTCACCTGTTGGCTCACTTGTAACTTCCCAAAACCACCTGACCTACTTCCTCTTTTTGACTAAAAGTTTCTGATATCTGGGGTAATCCTCAACTCCCAACTTTCCTTTCTCCCTCAAATCTCAGCCCTGTCTTTTGCCAGCTCTGCGCAATTCATCACTTATTTAATCATGATTTCTTCCAAGCTTTAATCCTCTCATTTTTGTCTCAAAACTGGATTATAACATCATTTACACGAGGCTCCCAGATTACACTATAAAAAGACTACAAACTCTCCAAAATGTGGCCATTACACTACTATGCAAAGCTGGTAGTTAAAATAGAGTCTCCGTCTTCTAAAATCTCACCATTGGCTCCCGGTCAAACAGATGATCATGTATAAAGTTCTCCTACTGACTTGCAAAGCTTATCAGCTTGGAACCCTGGACTATCTTACTTCTCTCACATTCCCCTATAATCCAGACCATTTCTTACAACCTCAGAACGATTTTCATCTAATCCTACCAGATCCATGACAAGCACAACATGGATCTACTTATAATCAAGCATAGCATTTTACTTTACAGGCCCATCTGCCTATAATGCTCTCCCCCTCAAGATACGGCTGTTCATACAAGCCTTTCTACCACCTACTTAAATATATGAACACCCACACCGTAGCAAGTCCACCCAGGCAGAGTTATCTTCCACAAAACTGTGCCCCTAACTCTTGACTATAATTCCACTTTATGTACTGAATAAATGATATTCTACTTTACTTGGCATCCATTTCCTATAAGTAGAATCCCTATTTAGACTGTCCTCCAAATCTCTTGCATGCTACTCTACTTTTACATGCTGAATGAGTGATATGCTACCTTCCTATCTACATGCTGGCATTCTTTACCCATGCTACTTTTCTACCTACAAATTGGCACTCCTTCCTACTCTTGTTGAATCTTAGACTTTAAACTGCTTAGACCTGTCCAAAAAAGAATTTGCCGTATAATAAATATAAATACAGTAGCATCCCAGCTAACTGGTACTCAACCAATCGGCATTCTCAACCAACTGACAAAAAAAAAATAAAAAATAAATAAATATCATCCTCCCTCCAGCCCCCGAAGCAGCAGCGGCAACCAGTTCTTACCTGACAACCCCCTCTCTCCCTCTAGCCCCCGAAGCAGCCGGTCCTGACTCAAAACCCCCCCTCCATCTCTCTAGCCTCCGAAGCAGCAACGGCAGCTAGTCCTGACCCAACACCCCCTCCCTCCAGCCCTCAAAACAGCAGCAGCAGCCGGTCCTGACCCGACAACCTCCCTCCCTTTCTCCAGCCCCCAAAACAGCAGCAGCAGCTGGTCAGAAGGCAGCACTGTAAATAGACTGCTTGCAGCCAGCCCCGGGAGAGCCGCAGATAAGACAGACCAGCTCTACAGAGAGGGGGTGCCATCAGAAAAGGTGGACCAAAAGTATGTGGGTAGAGAGGAAGGGACATGGATGCCGGATGAAGGGCAAGGGAAGGGGGATGGATGGATGTTGGACCCTTAATGGGGTGGGGATAGGAGAGAAGGGGGAAAAGAAAGTGACCCAGATCAGACAGGAAGGTGGGAAGGGAGGAACATATGCTAGACCTACAAGTGGGGCTGAGGGGTGGGGGAAGGGGATAGATAGAGAGGAAGAAAGACTCAGACTGGAAAGGTATGGTATGGGGTATAGTATTAAAGCAGTTAGGCCTATTAATAGTAACTCTCGAGCAACAAGAAACTACATTTATCCAGCATCTACCAATCCCCATGGGTGCCGGATAGCTGAGAGTCTACTGTAAATGTAAATATTCCATCTTACCTATTCGCTATTATTCTTTTCCATATGCCCTAGCTCATGCATTGTGATATATATATGATTTTTGATTATTCCTTCCTTCTGTTGTTCAATCCCGTCTGGAATTTACTGGAATTTCTCTGCAATTCTTGGCCTCATATGTAAAATTTAGAGTTGCCATGAAAACGCATTTATTTTAGCTTTCCTGAGCTGTAACTTTGGGGAGGATGAGTAGGTCAGCTGCCTGTGGATTATTTATTAAAATTTTAATTTTGTCTGCTTTCTTTTTTTCTTTCATGATTATTGGTGTTCTTCTCTCAAGTTGTTGGTTATTTTAATTTAGCAGTAAACCACTTATTAGTGGTATATGAAGTTTTTAGGGAAAAAGTTAAGTTTACAGTAAAATGTGGAGGGTTACAACCCCCCAAGCCCCCCACAACGCTGGCGCGATCTCTATTAAGTAAACTGGGGGGGGCTCCCCAACAAAACCCCCCGTCGGAGCCCCTAAAAACTGTAATTTTCGTCGGCGCGTGCCTTTGTCTTTCGCCGAATTGTCTATGAACCAAATTTTATGTACTCTTAAAGTAAGTAATTCTGAGGAAATTTAGGGCTCCTTTTACTAAGGTGTGCTAGTGGTTTTAGCGCGCGTTTAGCGTGCATTAAACGCTAATGCCTCCAAAGAGCTTGCATTAGTATTTTGCATTTAGCACATGGTTTGCGTGTGCTAATCTTGTGTGCGAGCTAAAAACTCTAATGCACCTTAGTAAAAGGAGCCCTTAGTATCTCTGGTACTATTTTTTTTCTCTATAATATTTTAACTTAAGCATCACTTAAAAATGACTATGTTTTGTTATTTTCCACTCAGTTTTAATTACAACTAATCTTTCTATTATATCAAGAGCTTGTGCATCAGAATTACTTTTTTTATTTTTTTTCATTTCATTTACTCATGCATATTAAAAAAGGAAGAAGACTTCAGAATACAATCCTAGACAATACTTAGGGCTACTTTTATCAAGGTGCGCTACGGGGGTTAGCGCGTCGGACATTTCATCACGCGCTAAACCCCGCGGCAGCCTAAAATCCTAATGCCTCGTCAATGGAGGCGTTAGGTACTAGCGCGGCAGGCGGTTTAAAGTGCGGTATTCCGCGCGTTAAATCGCCACCGCGCCTTTGTAGAAGGACCCCTTAGTTTACTAAATGGGATAGTAAACTCAACATTAGTCTGCAAAAAAACTCTTAAAATATGATCAACTATTCTGTTTTTAAATTTGTCACCTTTTAATTATTCTCATAGATATCTGTGCTATAGCTTCAATTGTTATAGCAGTGTAAAAAACAAAAAAAAATACTTCAAAAACTGTTCATGCTCATTTCATTTCATCCCAATAGCATACACCCAAAGTACCAAATTTACATATATATTTAAACCAAAACTTATCTTAGAAACATTTAAGAGTGGTGAACTAATCATTGAAGCTTATAGCAAAACAGAAGTCCACAGACACTGACAGCATTTCACTTACACTACTTCATTGAACAATGGTTTCTACTACTACCGTGTTTCCCCAAAAATAACACAGTGCCTATAAATATTAGGCCCAAAAAACACACTAGGTCTTATTTTCAGGGTATGTACATGATCATCTCTATATTCTTCTCCTTCAAGCCAATTCTTCCTCTTTCCTCCCCTCCCTTCCATCCCTCCTGCAGCACGACCCTTGCCCAGCTTCTATCCTTCACTGTCTCCCATCCCTCGTGCAGCATGACTCTTGCCCAACTTTCTTTCTCTCCCTCCCATCTCTTATGCAGCAGGACCCTTGTCCAACTTCCCTTCCCTCCCTCCCTCCCATCCCTTGTGCAACAGAACCCTTGAGCGAGCATCCATCCCCATCGCACAGCCGAACCCCCATCCTTCCCTCCCTCCCATCTGAACTCTGTTGACTGCGAGCAAACCCTACATACCTCCCTAAGCAGCGTCGGGCCGGTAGCACTCTAAATAGGCTGCTTCGGCCTTGTCTGCCCGTGAATTCACTCTGCCACGTTACTGATGATGTCATCAATAATGCGGCAGAGTGAATTCACGGGTGGATAAGGCCAAAGCAGCCTAGTGCTGCCAGCCTGCCACTGCTTAGGGAGGTATCGTATGTGGGGCTCAATCGCAGTTGGCGGGGTTCGGATGGGAGAGAGGGGAGGATGGGGTTTGGCTGTGTGGTAGGTCCTCGGGAGGGGGGTGTGTGCTTGCTCAAGAGTTCTGCTGCACAAGGGATGGGAGGGAGGAAAGGGAAACTGTTGGCGAATCCCAGGACTAGGGCTTATTTTTGGGGTAGGGCTTATATTAAGACCTACCCCGAAAATCCTGCTAGGGCTTATTTTCAGGGTAGGTCTTATTTTGGGGGAAACACGGTACTAAAATTAGTCTACTTTATCTTGTGATATTCTTTACTTTTCAGGATATGGGACTAAGGGAAAATATTCCGTAAATGGCATCTAAAAGTCTTAATTGAAGGTAATTTACAAATAAACCCCCCTTTTATGAAGCCACATTAGGGTTATTTTCCGCCAGCTGCAGCAGTAAAATCTCCGACGCTCATAGGAATTCCTATGAGAGTTGGAGCTTTTACCGCCGTGGCCTGCAATAAAATACGCTTATTCACTGTAACCTTAGGTGCCCTTACAGAATTTGCCTCTAAGTGCATACTTTTATGCTGAAGACATCCAGCTGGTGATAGCTCATGATTCCTTGGATGTCCCATTTCAGGTAGAATTGGAAGAGAAAATAAAGAGAAATCACACAATGGTGAGAAGAACAGAGGTTAGTCTTGAACCCTAAGAAACGTGAAGCAACACGGATCTAAAGCTCTGACTATCCACCACATAATTCTACAACTAAACAATCTATATTTACTAAGGGTCTCCTGACTTCTTTGGATGTTAGCTTTGATTCTAAGCTTTCCTTTGTCCTGATGCTATCTAAGATAACAAAGATACTCTTACTGTATATCTGAGGAAAATTCATTAAGACAACTATTAACTCCTTCATACTAACATATTAAATGATGGCAGATAAAGATAAATGTGGATTATCTAGTTGCCCAGCAAGGGGGTTAGACGATGTACTTTGGGCTAGATTCACTAAGCAAGCCGATTGTGTACCGATCGGTTTGCGAGCTTTTTGCGACCCGATTTCCCTCCTGCAGTATTCACTAACCTGTTTTGCGATCTGATTCCAATCCGCGTATGCAAATGAGGGGAACTGCATGCAAAGTAGGCAGGGACGTGATTCACTAAACAAATTTGCCGATTCGACTGTGCTGGCTGATCAACCCAAAAAGCGACCGCTGAGGACCAGTCACTGAAGCTCTTTCCGACTGCCTTCTGCCACCCTGCTCTCAGCCCTGTCAGCCCCGATCTCCTGCTTCCCCGATCTGCCTGCCTGCCTTGACTGTAGCTGCTCTGATCGCCTGCCTGCCCCGACGCTGCCCTGATCGCCTGCCTGCCTGCTCCGACTCTCCTATCGTTCCCCGCAGTGTAAGCCCGTGGTTTTAACCCGCAGGCTTAAAGCAGGTTAAAACCATGGGCTGCAAAAAAAAGTTTAAAAAAAGAAAAGAAAAAAAGCGCCGGGCTGCAGGTCCAGCACATGCACAGGCCATCTAAAGATGATCTGCGCATGCGCGGGGATCGCTATAGAGCGATCCATGCCTGCAGATGGTGTCGTTCCTCCGATCGCCCTCATCTGCATGTTGCAGTTTTGTGAATTCGTTGGACCTGTCCGCATCGGGCAGGTTAGTGAATCTAACCTTTTTTGCAAGTTACTCTCCCCAGTGCCTTTGTTTAGGGTTGTACCTGCCATTATTTGCAGCTAACACCCTTCTATGGTGTTTTTTTTTTTGTTTTTTTTTCTTTAAGGTTGTTACCTGCTTCTGTATGCAAGTTACACCCCTGTAAGCCTTTTTTGAAATATGAAAATATTTAAATTTTTGCTTTGATTGCATTTGCTTTATAAAGACCTCCTGCATTTATGCCAAACCTTTTTGAATTCTATCACCCTTTGTCGTCACCACCACCACCACCTCTACCACTTCATATGATTCAGAATGCCTCAGCATAGAGTGATAAAACATTGTAAGCAGTGCACCTCATACCATTTCTGAAAAATCTTCAGACTATCAGTACAATACAGGACTAAATTTAAACTCTCATGTCCGACCTTCAAGGCTCTTAAATGAAATGGACAGGATACTTGAACAGGATTTTGCTCTACACACCTCAAAAGTCATTAAGGTTCTCCTAAGGAATACCCCTAACCGCACCCTCCACAGGAAATCACATGAGCCTTCTCTGTCTGGAACACATTCCCAGCCAGGCTTTGCTTAACCTAAGACTCCCTCTGTTTCAGGAAGCAGATGAAAGCTTGCTTCTTCTCCCAAGCTATTAATGGAAGAAACTACTAACTACCGTATTTTTCGCTCCATAAGACACACTTTTTTTTCCCAAAAGTGGGTGGAAATGTCTGCATCTTATGGAGCGAATATTGTGTCACAGACCAAAATGTGCAGTGTTCTCCTGGCTAATTTAGGTGAGCACCCGGCTGTCTGCCAGGGAAACATATACCTTTTTTCGCCTTTTTAAATCCTAGTAGTCCAGTGGTGTATTGGCAGGAGCGAGCTCTCCGCGCTCCTGCCCCATGCTGAGCCCCTCCCTCGCTGGATGGCTGCCTCAGATCTCACAAGAACTGACGGTAGCCATTCAGGGAGCGGCAAGGGACCAGGCTGAAGTGCGAAAAGCTTGCTCTTGCCTTGTGCATCACTGGCCGCGAGATCTGAGGCAGCTGTCCAGCGAGGGAGGTGCTCAGCGTGGGGCAGTTCAGAAAGCTCACTCCTACCGATATACCCGTGGGACCACCAGAATTTAAAAAGGTGAAAAAAGGTACCGGGGGGTAAAAAATTTTTAGTAGGCAGGGATGGATCCCTCCTGTTCTGGCCTACCACTAGAGGGGGAACAAGGTAGGGAGGTGGGACAGGATACAGAAAACTAGAAGAGTGCTTGAACCTTTAGTCTCTCCTCATTTGTTAATGACAGTGATGATGGTTCTTAATACCGCTGCTGACTTTACAAGGTTAAAATATTATTCTGCTCTATTTTATTAAACATGTTAGCACACCATTTGGTTCAGAATATTTTTTTTCTTGTTTTCCTCCTCTAAACCTAGGTGCGTCTTATGGTCAGGTGTGTCTTATAGTGTGAAAAATACGGTAGGTAATCACTTACACAAAGACTAACACCAGCTGCACATATTGTAAGAGTACTTGCTTATTTATCCAGTCCTATTATAGCCGAGATCAATTTCCATGCACTTTTTCTGAATTCATATGCATTATCCTTGAGCTAATGATCCATATTGTCTATTTAACTCCTTCCTATTACACTATCTTTTCTGTCTATACTGTATGTTGCACCTCCACTTATCCTTAAGCTATCTCGTATTAAGAGGATTTAATGTAATCGTAAGTAGCACACTATACCATAACGTGTACTGTTATCTGAATATTTTTACTTCTTTAATTGTCTATTTCCTTTGTCTGGTTTATTCTTGCCGTATGTCTTGGGTGAATTTCTTCAAAAAGGCGGTAAATAAATGCTGTTTGATAAATTCCTTGCCTAACAGAACTTAAGACCTGTCTCATGGATTCTTTCCCCATGTAACTCCAATTTATTATGTAACATCTTTACTTCATGCATTCTATAATTTGCTGATTGTCCAGCCTTCTTTCAATGTGAACCGCCTAGAAGTCATTTGACTATGGCGGTATAGAAAAATTAAAAAAAAAAACAAAAAACCCATAAATAGATATTTAGATGGATAGACAAGATTAATAAATTCTAGGCATCCACTATCTAGTGAAAAATATTTCCTAATTTTACTTTTAAGCTTATCTCTTCGCAGCTTCATTTCATGACCTCTAGTCCCTCCTCTGTATTTCATACTTTCCTACAAGCTCCCCATACTAACTGGGTTGCCTTTCTTTTTATGTGCTTTTCTTCTTTTTTTTACACTCTTTCCAATAAGAGAGATCATCATCCTGGATTCATCCACTGAGGGCCAGATTCTAAAAATCACACTTAGGCGTCATTTACAGAATCGCGGCTACTGGTGTCTATGTATAACTTAGGCACCTGAAATGTAGGAGAGGATTTTAAAAAACTACTTTTCAGGCACCTACATTTTTGGAGAATTGCGCTTAGTGGTGCTAAGTCATGCTCTACCCATAAAAATACCCATTTAGGCGTTACGCACCTCTAAGTGCCATGCAATAGCTGCCTATCGCACAATTCATTTTTTTTTTTCAATTGAGCCTATTAAGTGTATTTTAACAATTAAGTTAGGCACATAAGTGGTGCCTAACTTTAGGCATCCTTTATAGAATTTCCCTGGCAGAGAATAAAGAGATTATGCCATCATTTCCCTTTGTCTAATCCATTTTTGTGCAACTAATAGACTACTGCAACATACCCTTCCCTGCCCAGCAACCATGATAAAGCAACTACAAACAATACAAAATACAGCCCTAAGACTCATCTATTTACTGAAAAAATACGACCACATCACAGAGGCATACCACGACTCACGCTGACTCCCAATACAAGCAAGAGTACACTTCAAATTCTATTGCCTACTATTCAATACTATAAAAGGAGTCAGCCCAACCTACTGGAACAACCGACTAACTCAATCCACTTCAACCAGACACAGGAGAACCCACTCACTATTCACACACCCGCCAACCAAAAATGTCAAACGAAGAAAACTATATGACAACCTAACGGCCAACAGAGCAGCAAAACTAGATAGACAACTCATCAATCTCTGTCTTCGATCACAGATTATAAAACCTTCAAAAAAAGAAACAAAGCCCTACTCTTCAAAAAATAAATAAAACCTATTTAACACGACCAGATCCATCCCAAACTCCACCTACTATACTATCTAGTCCTTAACAAACCTAAAATGTTCAAATTAACCAACATGTATTACTTAATTTCACGACAATTCTTATGTAATCCGCCTACAGATTTTGTAACTTCATGACAACTCTTATGTAATCTGCCTTGAACCGCAAGGTAATGGCGGAATAGAAATCACTAATGTAATGTAATTAAACCTTACAGCATATATACGTAGTTGTAGGTGCACTACAATAAGGCACTTGGGATAGGGTTCCATATGAATACTGGTAATAAAACAAAACAGAAAAGAAAAGAAAGCAAGATGTTATTCTTTTATAGGAATCAATATATTTCTTGATTAACTCATCTACCTTCGAAAACTAATCAAAAACTATATTCAGTCCAATAAAAAATATCATCTTACTTTCTTTTCTATGATTGTGTGGCGCAGTGGTTAAAGCTACAGCCTCAGCACCCTGGGGTTGTGGGTTCAAACCCACGCTGTGCCTTGTAACCCTGGGCAATTCACTTAATCCCCCATTGCCCCAGGTACATTCGATAGATTGTGAGCCTACCTGGACAGACAGGGAAAAATGTTTGAGTACCTGAATAAATTCATGTAAACTGTTCTGAGTTTACTTGGGAGAACAGTATAGAAAATTGAATGAATAAATAAATAGTGTGAAAAGTTTCAGCCTCTGCTAACCAGAGCTGGTATTGTGATGTCATAATGCCTCATTCCACCAATGCCTAAGAGCCAACCTTATCAGTGATGTCACAATGGCTTCATTGTCCTATACTTGACTCACTTTTACTACATTTTGATTTCTAGAGTGGTGCAGTGGTTAAAGCTGCAGCCTCAGCACCTTGAGGCTGTGGGTTCAAACCCACGCTACTCCTTGTGACCCTGGGCAAGTCATTAATCCTCCCATTTCCCCATATATTGTGAGCCCCCCCCCTTTCCTGGACAGACAGGGAACAATGCTTGAGTAGCTGAATTCATGTAAACCATTCTGAGCTCCCTTGGGAGAACCGTAGAGAAAACTGAATAAATAAATAATTATTTATTAATTTAATTTAATTTCTTATATACCGCTATACCATGAGGTTCTAAGCGGTTTACAGTAAAGATACATTAAGATACAATATAATAAGTAAGTAAAGATAGGTACTTGGAAGTTCCCTAACTGTCCCGAAGGCTCACAGTCTAGCTAAAGTACCTGAGAAAAACAATTAGTGAAAAGTAAAGATGTGAAATGTAAAGACAGAGATAGAAACAAGATATGAAACATCCCAACAAGATTTCATTGAATAAATTAAAATTAGGATTAAAAGTAGAAATATAATAACGATAAAAAATAAATAAAATATATAAGAAATAAATAAAAAGAGTTCCAATCAGAACAATAGGATCAGATGTCTGTTAGAAGATCATAACTACATGCCAAGGAGTGAAGCTGTTATGCCCCTTGAGTCCTGAAATATGGAACCCAGTTACTAAACGATATTCCAGCCATAAGGTTTCCCATGATGTAGTGATGAGTGCTGAAAAGCTGACAGGTCATATTGAATCAGAGTTAAGACAGTGTCAGAGAGCAGGATTGTCTAATTGGATCTGAGACAATGCAATGTCAAAATGCAGGCTAGTTATATAGAGCAAAGTCAGGCAGTGACAAATGCTGGCGTGTCGTTAGGATCAGGTGGCCTTTGAAACAGCCGGTCAACCGCCACTCGGCGATCAGTTGCATTAAACAGCCACTGCCATCCTCTTCAGATCCGACGGCCGTCGCCAATGTTCTCGGGATCCTCCAACGATCGCGGCGACCTCCCAATCAGGACAACCGCTCTCCCGACTTCACGCTGGGATCCCTCTGGAGCCGTTCTCTCTCCGATAGCACTGCCTCCGAGCCCTCCGATGCGCCGTCCTCCTCCCCACTTGCACGTCCTCATGTGCAAAGAAACAGAAGTATGTGGTAATCAGCACTCAGATGAAGAGGAGCCGAAACCAAATCTCTCTCACTCTCCACGAAAAAAACAGGACCCAATCCGACATCACTCGACCGCCAACATGGAACCATCCAAGCAGCAGGTGAGAGGCCCCCTCAGCTGTTGGGCCGGAGTAACTGACAGACTGAAGAGTCAGTGAAGTGAACTTAAAAAAACAAATAAAAACAAGAAGGAGCTCCCAAATGAGAGTGATAGAGACCAGAAACAATACCAGTAAATTAAAAATTCAAAAGAAATCAAATAAGACAAAGAAAAAACAAAAAACAAAAAGAGGGATGATGGAGACAGCACAGTTGATGACCTAACTGGCCGCCATCTTGTTGGAATCTTGTTGTTATTACCTTTAAAAGTGGACTAACATGGCTACCACACCACTTTACATAAGAATACTATAAATAATGCTACCGCCTAGACAATTTGCTACTTCTTCACTACTGATAGGTCCCGCTACATATAGGTAAACTGCTTTGCACAACCAGGAAAGGGACAAGTATTTCCTCAATCCATGCAACTATACAAATAAGCCAACACTATTTGAATGGCCCAAGTCATGTTCTTATTAGAATGTTTGGTGGATAGTAGAAAAATATTTGTTTCAAGACTCTGATTTAATTGCTTCAGTAGACTGTTAACAAGCCTGAGAAACAAAACATATAATTTGGATATGGGCATCCAAATCCAGACAGCACAAAAATGAATCCACATGAAATCAGGTAGTGTGATAGGCTCTTTAAGCCGAGAAAAGTGACTGATACTTTCCAAAAATTAAGGTAGTTAACTGTGAGACTTCCTCAGACACCTGACAAAACAAGATGGCTAAAAATTGGCACCAAAATGACAAAATGAGACAGCCTGTGGCTGTCCCATATTTTGAGTTTATTATATGCCTCATTAAAGTGTTTCTAGGTCAGTGCAGTGTTTTGTTTTTTTTCTCTATCAGCTCAAGCACTGAGCATCAAACTGTGCCCGTTGGTAATAACAGAAAATCAAGCTTGGTCACAAATATAAAAATATGAGGTATTTAACTAGAACACAATGTACTTGTCTATTTACTTGAACTAAGAAAGAGCACTTGGACTTTTAGACGTTAGATACTGCTGTGTTAACACTAGAAATCTGTTCTGTTAGCCTTTTGCTTGTACATCCAAAATAAAGATAAAGGATGTCGCCAAGGGAACAAAATCTTTCTGTATATATTTATTCATTTATGTATTTATTCATTCATTCAATTTTCTATACCATTCTGCCAGGGGAGCTCTGAACGGTTTACATGAATTTATTCAGGTACTCAAGCATTTTTCGATATCTGTCCCGGAGGGATCACAAAAAATCTAATCTACACAATATCACAAAATTACAGTATATTTATCTATAGATCAGTTTCAGGATATCTACAATTATTCCTGACAGAATTCTGCATATGCTAAGCAGAATTTTGCGCAGGTCTTCCTGCACCTGCTCCTGACCTGACAAACCCCACAACTTGTGTCCAGCATAGAGAGCTGCACGGGAACGGGGATGACGGGAATCCCGCGGGACCCGCGGGGATCCCGCGGGTTCCCCCTTTGGGTCACGGGGATCCCGTGGGGACGCCCCCTAGGGTCGCGGGGATCCCGTGGGGACGCCTCCGAGGGTCGCGGGGTTCCTGCGGGGTTGGATCGCAGCGGGGTTGGTCGAGCCGCGAGGGTAGTCTCCTTCTCCTTACCTGCCCTGTCGCAGCACACATCCGAACGGAAATCTTCCCGATGTCAGCGCTGACGTCGGAGGGAGGGCTTAAGCAAAGCCCTCCCTTCCTCCGACGTCAGCGCTGACATCAGGAAGACTTCCGGTCGGCTGTGTGCGGCAGGGCAGGTAGGAAGAAGGCAATGGCGTACGAAAGAGGGGGGAGGGGGCGGTCCGCCCCGGAGAATGTGCACAGCTGGTCAGGTCCCCCGATCGACCGACAACAGGCCCGGCCGACAAATCTCCCTGCCCTGTAGCCGCGAATCTAAATTACCTCTTACAGCAGCTTCACTACTCCAGCTGCTGTAAGAAGGTAATTTAGATTCGCGGCTACAGGACAGGGAGATTTGTCCGACCGGGCCTGTTCTGTTGTCGGTCGGGTGCAAAAGCGCCACAAAGGTGGAGGCAGGGAGGGAGGAAAGGTGGAGTGGAGAAGAAAAGACGCTTAAGGGGGGAGAAGGCCGCTGAAAGTACTGGGGAAGACAAAGGGGTGGAAAAGAACGCTGAAAGGACATGGGGTAAACGGGAGAAAGGGGGGGGAAGGACCCTGAAAGCACTGGGGAAGACAAAGGGGTGGAGAATGCCACTGAAAGGACATGGGGAAGGCAGAGAGGGGAGAAGGATGCTGCCTGACAGGACATGGGAAAGATGGTGGGGGAGAAGGACACTGAAAGGAAATGGGGAAGAGGGAATGGGAAGAAGACGCTGGCAGGGAAGAAGACAGAGGTGCCAGACTATGGGGGAGCGGAGGGAAAAAGATGGGTGCCAGACCAATTTGGGAGGGGGGAGAAAGGGAGAGGCACAGTAACAGAGCAAATGGAAGACACAGAGAGAAGAGAGGCAGTGGATGGAAGGAATTGAATGAGAACATGAAGAAAGCAGAAACCAGGCAATAAAGGTAGGAAAAAAATTATTATTATTTTTTTTTTTTGCTTAAGGATAAAGTAGTATATTAGTTGTGTTGATAAAAATTTATAAACATTAGAGGCTCTGGTAGAAACCCGTTTACAAAGTATGTATTCTTCCCAATTAATATTTCCAAATTAATAAAGTCTTTTTGCTTATTTTTAAATGGGTTTCTACCAGAGCCTTTAATTCAGTAGCATAATTAAATGAAATAACTATTTCTGTAGTTTATAGGGACAGGCGGGGACGTAGGGGATTCCTCGCGGGGACGGGTGGGGACGGAGGGGATTCCTCGCGGGGACGGGTGGGGACGGAGGGATTCCTCGCGGGGACGGGTGGGAGTCCTCACGGGGACGGGTGGGGACGGGTGGGACTTTGGCGGGGACGGGTGGGATTTCTGTCCCCGCGCAACTCTCTAGTCCAGCATCCATGTCCCCTCCACGAGTCTGACCTCTCTCTGACCAACTGACTCCCCCATGCGATCCCACATTTGTCCTACCTGTGGGCCTCGCAAAGTAGCAGCAGATGGTTGGCAGAGGCAGCACTGTGAACAGGCCTTTCCTCTGCCTCTGCCGCATCATTTCCTGCAGACAGACAATGTGGCAGAGGGAAGGCCCAGGTGGGGCAGGCCGCAAGCAGCCTCTTTACAAAGTTGCATCTGCCAGCCAGCACCACTGCTGCTGCTTTGGGAGACCCGTAGATATGGACTGATATCGAATCACACAGGGGGAGGGGGGCAGTCAAAGAGAGGCCAGATTTGCAGGGGGAAGGGGACATGGATGCTAGACCTGCGGGGAAATAGTGTACATTATATTTAGTGAGCCCTCTTTAAGAAAAGTATACACTCTTTAGACATTCATTTGACAATTAAAAAACACAAAATAAAAATGAAATATTTTTTATGTCTACCTCCTACTGTGCAATAGTGCTGTTTGTTTTCATGGGGTGGTATGGGGTAGAGGGACCGTTATCAAGGTGCATTATAGCTATACTGCAAGTTTGCCCTGCTATCTTCTAGCATACTATATCTGAGAGTGTGGCGCAGGGTTTGGAGCAGCCGTCTCAAACTCAAACCCTTTGCAGGGCCACATTTTGGGTTTGTAAGTATTTGGAGGGCCGCAGAAAAAATAAATAGTTAGGGGTCCTTTTACTAAGGCACGTGTGCTAAATGCTAATGTGTCCATTAGATTCTATGGACGCATTAGCATTTAGCATGTGCTAAATCGGCTAGCGCGCCTTAGTAAAAGGACCCCTAACTATTTTTCCTGCGGCCCTCCAAGTGCCTACAAATACAGAAAGTGAAAAAGTATCAACAGCTCTCACCTCCTCCAGCATCGGACATACGCACAAGCTGCACTGCCTCCAACCATTGCTCCAAGCTGCATGTTCTGGAATGTTACCCGTCTCACTGCTGTAACCTCACTCATAGGGTAAGCCACTGCTTCTGCACACGATTGGGCTCCACCTCACAATCGCGTACAGATGCAGGAAAGTACTTGTGTGAGGTTAGAGCGACCGCCAGACACTTGTGGAGTGGACAATCGTGTGCAGACCGAGGGCCTCAAAATAGTACCTGGCAGGCTGCATGCGGCCCATGGACCGTGAGTTTGAGACCGCTGGTTTAGAGCTACAACCAATGCACCCTGAGGTGTGGGGGGGAGGGGGGTTGTTTCAAACGTACACTGCTCCTTGTGACCCTGGGCAAGTCACTTGGTCACTTGGTAAGATTAGATAGATTGTGAGCCGCCGGGACAGACAGGGTAAAATGCTTGAGTACCTGAATAAATCCATATAAACCATTTTAAGCTCCCCTGGGAGAATGTCATAGAAAATTAAATAAATAAATAAGTTATTTGCTCCTGAACACATGTTAAAGGGCTAAAATGCAAGTTTTATTTATTTTAACAATTTATAACCCACTACATTTAACAGTTTTGAGCAGGGTACAATAAAACATACATAAAAACATAGCAACAGACCATCATTAACATAAAATAAAACAGATTATATCACGGAGATGTTCAAATATAAATACTATTGGTAAAAATGGACTCCAGGCAGCGATCTAACTTCTAAAGGCAGAGTGTTCCACAATGTTACACCTTGAATGGAAAGAATAGATTGTTGATGAACTAGAGGTTTAACAGAATTAAATGATTTAACTTCCAAAAATATCATGTCATCAGAGCTGAAATGAATGTGAAGTATAATACCTCTGAAATAATGAAGCCAATGTAAAAGGATTGCTCATATTTAGCACTTTATAAATCCAGCGCAAAGTCTTGAATTCAATTTGTGCATGAATAGGCAACCACTGTAGAGTTTGAGGAATAGGAGTAATATGATCAAATTTAGATGTATTTATAATTAATCTAAACAGTTTCCATATAAAACATACATAGCATAAAATAAACATTACAAAAAAGATGAGTCTTCATAACATTTTCTTGCCCACTTTCATCTATTGCCTGTACAACTAGAAGTCTTTCCTTACATGAAAGCAGATGCAAATAGCTGTGCTTTTAATAGTCATTTTCTATATATACTGTATATATGTTTTAACTGTAAATTGATATTTTTGAATAAATATAGAGCAAAAAAGAAAAGCAATGATTGCAGGCAAGGAAACTGAAATCTGATCGTAAAATAATTGCAATTTCTGACAGTATTAATGAAAGATTACAGCTCAATTAAAGAAATTAGAACATAAGAATAGACTTACTGGGTCAGACCAATGGTCCATCAAGCCCAGTAGCCCGTTCTCAAGGTTGCCAATCCAGGTCACTAGTAACTGGCCAAAGCCCAAGGAGTAGCAATATTCCATGCTACTGATCCAGGGCAAGCAGTGGCTTCGCCTATGTCTTTCTTAATAACAGACTAGGGACTTTTCCTCCAGAAAATTGTCCAAACCTTTCTTAAAACCAGCGACGCTATCTGCTCTTACCACAACTTCTGGCAACGCGTTCCAGAGCTTAACTATTCTCTGAGTGAAAATGACAGAATGCAAGAAGGACGTCTAGAGCTATGGCCCTAAAGTCAAAGAATTAAGTGAATGAGTCAGAATGCAAGAGTGTCCTAGTCAGAGGTGTGCACTGAGAACAGGCCTAGAGTTCTCCTGGACCACTTACCAAGATATGAAAAGCAGGAAACCTGAGAGGTTAAAATGAGATATGGGTAGCTGATGGCCATGAAGAAGAATGTGATCAAGGCCAGAAGGGAGACACAGGTGACAGGGATATTTCTAATGTGGTTAGAGATTAAATGTAGGAGGGAAGGATTTGGGGGAGTGGATTTGCAGGGATATCAGAGGTCAAGAGAGGTTTGCTGAGGAGAACAGGGATAAATGAAAGTTAGGAGGGTGATGCTGGAAGATGGAATTTGATTAACTGAAGCCAACAAGACAGGATTGCTTGATAGAGGAGAGAGGTACATTTGCATAGATATACACTCCCGAAGCTCTGTGGAAAATTCTCACCCGCTGACCTTCAATGTCACTCGCTAAGATAATAAATCTCAATCTTTGGGATGAGCCACACTTGACACCTCTGCCAATTACCACCACCCTTGGAAGAAGTAAATGTGCATGACTATTTTCCCTGAGGTAATTTTATGAAAGCACATAGGCATTGCTTTCCAAATAAACACAACATACAGGCCTATGTGCATTTTCTGCTAGGCACCATAATAAAGGATAATCTTAAAACAGAGAGCCGTGGTAAGGGGAGATGAGTAGAAGAAGAGATGATGGAAAGAGGTCAAAGATGAAAGAATTATGGAGAAGAGGAGAGGTGAATAGAGAGAACAACTGTGTGGGGAGGTGAGGTGCAAGGAGTGTGTGAAAAGAGAGAGGAGAAGAAAGAGAATGGATCAAATGTAGGTACACTAAAGAAAAGGGAAATGTAAAAAAATGAAACCTACAAAACATTAACATAAAGAAGAAAACAGGGTAGAAAATCTAGAGAAAGAATAAAATGAATAATGGAGGAAGGAAACTTTGAAATCAGAAGGGAGAGAAAAAAGTAAAAATGAATTAATACAGAAAGGCTAAAGAAATGAAGAAAATATAAAGAAAACAAGAAATAGGAGGGTTAAGAAACAAAGGAAGAAAAGAAGAAATGAGAAATTCAAAGATTTGAAAATAGATTAGTGTATCAACATGTTGCAGTTATAACCAAATAGGAGCAGGGATTTTTTTAAAGGGCCAAATGCTGGGATCCAGTTAGCCAAAACTGGTGAGACTGATAGGGTCTGATCTCACTGGCTATGTTTGCAAGTAAGAGAGAATGGAGGGGAGGTGGGGATTAAGGATGAGGAAACTACTACTAATTATTTCTATAGCGTGGTGTCAGGTCAAAAGCGCGCCGGGACAAAGGCGCGCCCAGACAATTGAGCGCAGCGCGCACCGCCGCGCCGCTCTAAATTACTGTTTTTAGCACTCTGACGCGTTGTGGGGGCGTTGTGGGGGGTTGTAACCCCCCACATTTTACTGAAAACTTCACTTTTTCCCTGTTTTTAGGGAAAAAGTTCAGTTTACAGTAAAATGTGGAGGGTTACAACCCCCCAAACCCCCCATAACGCTGGCGCGATGTCTATTAAGTAAACTGGGGGGGTTCCTCAACAAAACCCCCCGTCGGAGCCCCTAAAAACTGTAATTTAGAGCGGCACGGCGGTGCGCGCTGCGCTCAATTGTCGGCGCGCACTTTTGTCTTTCGCGCCGTTGTCTATGAACCCTATAACGTTACCAGACATAACGCAGCGCTGTACAGATTCACGAAGAAGACAGTCCCTGCTCGAAGGAGCTTATAATCTAAACAGATACAGTTGCTGGCTTGGTGGGTAGTAGGGAATGGGGTTATGGATTGAAGGCTATTTCAAAAAGGTGGATTTTTCAGTCTGCTTTTAAACTGAAAACCCAGCTTTTTGATATAGCCTTCAATCCATAACCCCATTCCCTACTGCCCACCAAGCTAATTGATTCCAAGCTGGAGGGGGTGGGAAGGAAAAGAATATTAAATGTATCCACTGCCATCAACTGAGCTCCCAATGCCTTGCCTTCCCTCCCCTCAAAACAAAGCAGGCAATTGGCAAAGTACACCTGTGTGTAATGTTTGTGTTTACACTACAAAGATAGTTTTATAACAAGTTGCCTAAGTTTGGAATTCAAATGGATCCCTATTTTGGGCTTATTTTATAATGCTGCATAGGTGCCAATATATCGCTATAAAATTGCCCCTGAGAAGCTGCAGAAATTGTAACTAAATGAAAGCAAGGCCAGTTACATCCGAGTAGGTACAGGCATAAATGTTCACACTTTTTATAAAATATGCATGCAAATCTTAACTAAATCCATTCACCACCCAATCTTTACACATTTCAGTTGTGTAAAGGACATGTATTCTTGTCACCATGTATATTTTTATAGGGAGGGAGAAGTGCCTACCTCTGATCAAATAAAAGGTGTCAGAATTGCCCCTACGTAGGTGCTTTAAGGCGCTTAATACCACTATGGGTGTGGCTAACACTGGAAGTGGTGGTAGGCACTGTGGTGTGCCTACATAGGCGCAATTCATGACAAAAGCACCAGAAATGTAGGCCTGGAAAACTCAGGCCTACATTTCCAGTACCTATCTTTCCCAGAGGCAGGATTCTCTAAACAGTACCATCATGTGATTGACATGATCATCAAGACGCTTTTTAGGTGGCCACCAATATTGGCATCACAGAAAGAATCCGGGCCTTGATCTCGGATTGTACATTGCTTCTTTTATTATAGTTAAGCTCAATGCCCATTATTCTATTTGGCTGAATAGCAAAATATGCTTTTCAGTACATATCTAGTTTTCACTTTCAAATGTGACGTAAAGTCCACAGGTGAACTTTTCAGCAAATGTCTTTATAGAATAACCCCCTTGTGCATGTACTTGAGTATTTTCTAAATAAATCTCAACCACCCCTTTTCTGCCCAAACTATGCCTCTGGGAAAACCTATGATACATTGATTCAACCATGCAAATTTCCAAGAGCCCTATCCACACACAACACATGAAATTTTGTTACTTTTTAGGAATCTGCCAAGTATTTGTCACCTGAACTGGCCCTGTAGGAAGCAGGATACTAGGCTAGATTGTCCTTTTGTCTGACCCAACACAGCAACTCTTATGTTCTTACACATGGATAATAGTTTATAATTCTACCCCCATGAAGTACTGGGTGCGTGTAGTTATGCGGACCTTGCATGTGAAAGAGAAAGGTGCCACTTATGCACCTATGTGCATTGCATAACAATTTTATGAGAGAGGAGAGTTGTGCTATAGCATGCAAGTGCAAGAGGGTGTACACCTGGGCAGAGCATGGGAGGGAAATGTGCACATCTGTATGCAAGTTAGAGAATGCAATAAGTTATGAATGTTGCATGGAGCCTTTTATACCTGCCATTTCCCTGGTCATAATTTGGGTGCATCAATGTGGGTTTACATTAGTATTCAATATCTGCATCTTGGCACAGACATGCTGTTATAGAACAGGTGGTCCCCACACTGCAAGACTTTCCCCCTTAATGCAGAATTGTTAAATTATGATAAATAAAAAGAGATAGAAGGACAAAAGAAGTCTAACCCTACCAATTACACTTTTGGGAACTATGTTGGCCAACTGCAGAACATCTCTACAATCAAATAGGAATGTAATTTATCAAAAATATACACACCATAAAATATAGAATGGGAGTGCTCCCTTTATCTTTCTTTTTGGAAATGTAACTTTCTAGCATACGTTTAGAACGAATGGTCTGAACGTCCTATACCTCTGTGTACAATTGACTTTATGGAATGTTTTTAAGAATGCTCAGCAAGCAGAGGATGTGACTACTTGAAAGTTTGTTTACTTAAAGGTTCAGTGGCCCTGAGGAAGTGGTGGTTTATGCCACAAAATGATCATTGGCCTCATAGAGTGGGATCTTTTTATGCCTATGATGTTGGATTGGTAGAGACATGTTTAAAAGCTCGCCATAAATCTGAGGCTTTTTCTTTTGCCTGAACTAGCATAGTGGTGTTTAGCGATTGTTCATTAATGGATAGTTTTATTTTTGTTGAATGTTTTTAAGAATGCCTTAAAATATACCCCGAACAGCCTGACTGGTGTTTGGTGATTGACAAGCTGTGTCATTGGTGCACTATGTACAGACTCACGACGCTTAAATGAGGCACTCTTATGCTTTGGACTGATTACAATGTTCTGTTTTCATCTCTGAGTATAGGTTGGTCCTCTGTGCCCATGAGGTTTGACATTAATCTGGGGTTAAAACGAATTTCTTATATACGGTTTTCTTTGGTGGTTTGGGGGTGGGGTTTCTGGTATCATTTCATGCTAGGTGTACTTATTGTGTTTGTATGTAGACTGTATTGTTGAGTATTTTGTACCATGTTGTACAGGAGATTGTCCTATTGATGTTTCTTTTTCTTTGTGGTTTGCTTTGCTTTAATAAAATTAAAGTTTTTCAAGTTTAAAATAAAATAAAATATATATATATACTTGTCTTAAAGCCTTTAAATGACTCAGACATGACTAAGAGGCTTTTGTTGCTTTTACTTTAATAGAAAATTTTCTATACTGCCCCTCACTTTGGGTACCAGAATGGTTTACAATAACAGGCTGAAGAAAAAGAAACCAACAAAGCAGGGTAAATGGGCACGGGAGAACATCAGCATCTGCTGGTCAAATCCCAATGCCTAACACAGTCTAACAACCAACCACCCCATCAAATCCCTGCCTGAAAAAAAATAGGTTTCTAACCCTGACTTATGTTTAAATCATTTTTATTAAGCATTTCACAGAAAATGTCAGGACAAAACAGATATAACTTCACAAATCAATTCTGTACAACTATGATAACGACAACCAACTCCACCCCCACCATCCCACTTGCTTTTTCTACCTCCCCCCTTCCCAATCCTCCCAGGGAACAGCAGCTGTGATGGGTAAATATGGATCTAAGACAATAAAATGGTACGATACTCAAAGGTTCAATATCAAATTTTTCCACTAACATATGGAGTTAACGTGCCACAGAATGGAGCCCAGCAGAGCAGAAAGAGGCGCCGCTCTCGAGTGTCCAGGTCAGATATAACACGCCTCTCCAATAGCACCTGTTGTATCATCAAGGATCTCCAGTGTTGGAGTGTTGGCGGGTGTGGAGATAGCCAACAATGAAAAATGCTTTTCCTCCCCATAGCAATAGTTCGTCTAAGGAAAGCTTTACAACCAGGTCGAATTGGGTGCTGTGCAGCCATTTCCAGAAGCTGGCTTGTGGAATTTGGTGTACATGAGAAAGAGCATGAACAATGAATCTCAGGTGGAGACTGGTGGAGGCTGGAATCTTATCTTAGTTTAAAGTATGATGACTCAAACTGCTGTTTACTGCAGAAGCACAGGATGAGGCAAGATAGTCACGTAGCAAGTAATGTGAAAACCGTATAAAAGGAGCAAGCGTGGGACCTTCGTCAGAATCCATCGGCATGCCATAAAGAGAGTGTCCCATGATTGACCAGGTCTATCAGCTGCCTGAAAAATGGATTCTCCAGCTGTGAGGAGTGGTGTTGCTGCAGTCATGGTGAAGTTGTTCTAAATCATTTGTGCTTTGTATATTACTGCTAAGCAATGAATAAATTAGTATAATAAGCATTACCTTGTATATGTCTCTTTGTATGCCGTGAAGTGCTGACTACCTAACGAACTTGGTATTACAGGTGCAAATGGGCATTCAGTGTAAAAAGAAAGTTAGGGTGTAACCGCCAAGTACATCCCCCAAAGGCCCACCACTAACCCTGTCTTAAATTTAACAGGGATGGCTCTTATATCACCATGAAGGGTCTTGTGATTTCATAGCAAAGATCAAATATCGCAGAACAGGGGAAAGGTTGCAATTATAAACAAACTATCAATGAAGCGGCACATGTTAATTTGTGTTCATCAACTTCAACTCCATGCTTTAACTTTATTAAACACTTGGCTTAACAGGGTCTCCTGGGCAGAGTTAAGACTGAGCACCCTCCACACACACATATTTTAATGGAGCCGGATGAGTCAGAGAGCGAGCAGGAGAGTTGGGAGGCATACAGAGAGGAGTCGGGAGAGCAGGAGAGAAGGAAGGAGAGCAGGAAGAGTTGGGAGGAGAACCGGGAACAAGGGGCAGTGGCGAGAGAAGGCTCCGCCCACTCCCACGTCAACGCCTGGGCTCCCCCTTAAAAGGGAGCGAGCCAACGGCACACAGCCATTCGGCACGCGGCGAAGGCGAGCGGCAAAGGCGCTTGCCATAGCGAGAGCACCTTTGCGAAAGAGCCTTAAGAAAGAGCCGAAATCTAGGACGCCCAACAGAGTGACCTAGAACGTAAGTTACAAGCTCTATTTGTAGCTGCTGCGAAACGGGTTCACTTCTTGCACACCACACACCTAGAGGAGGAACAAGCACTCACACAAACACAGCAGCACCAGCAAACTCACAACAAACACAGCAGCAGACCCACAACAAACAGGAAGGCAGCAAACAGGAAGTCAGGTCACATCCAGCCGACAGAGACAGAAGGTTCGCAGCAAGAAGCCCACACAACTCAGAAGGGGAACAAGAAATGATAGCCCAAGGAAGTCAGAAGATGAGCTTTCCAGTCTTCTGCATCAGCTGTAATAAATATATATGACTACCTCCCCTCGGGGCTCGGGCATACATATGCAGTTGATGCATGGAGCTGGATAGCCTGATACAGCAAGTCCAGCTGCTAGAAGAGACAGTGAGGGAACTAAAAAAACGCCTCACCTTTGAAGAGGAAATCCGCGAGCAGGAGAAGTGAATAGTGCAATCCAGTACCAAAGAGGAGATCGAGGAGCTAGAGAGATTCATTGAGGAAGCCCACCAGCAACATGTAGAGGTCCCAGGGCTGGAAAACTGTACCCAAGCAACCTAGGAAGATGGCCTAGACGTGTTTGGAGGAGACACCACTACAACTACAGATGTGACTGAAGCGGAGTTAGAGGGCGACCTCTCACCGAGAGGAAGAGGGAGACTGCATGGTACACACCTCAGGAGAGAGAAGATAGGCCCTACACCATGGATGTGGATCTATGACCCCCGAGGAACCCCAGAACAGAAAAGATGGGGATTATCGTAGGAGACTCCATTATACGACATGTGGACAGCCACACTGCAGGAGGAAGAGAGGATAGACTTTTCACCTGCCTGCCCGGAGCAAGAGTGAAGGATGTGACCAACAGGATCACCAGGATCATAGACAATGCAGAAGGAGAGGACACCGCTGTGCTTATCCACGTGGGAACCACCGATGTGAGCGGACGGAAGTATGATAGGGAAAAACTGAAGGGCCAGTTCCGCTCGCTCAGAAGAAAGCTGAAAGTCAGGGAGGTGAAGGTGGCCTTCTCCGAAATCCTCCCAGTACCGAGAGCAGATGAGAAGAAAGAGGAACTACGAGCGATCAACGCCTGGATGAGAAGATGTTGCGAAGAAGGCGGCTTTGACTTCGTGCGCAACTGGACGGCATTCTGGGGAAGAAATAGGTAGTACAGAAAAGATGGCTTACACTTCACCAAGGAAGGAGGAAGAGTATTGGCAGGCAACATGAGGAGGACCATTGACAAGGCTTTAAACTAAAGGTCAGGGGAAAGCCGACAGTCGACAACCAGTCGATGGCCTGGGCGACAGAATGCCCCAAAGAAGGATCCACAGACAGCTACCCAGACATAGGGGATAAAGACCACAAAGCAATTTGGGGAGACAATGTAGGAGCACATACAGATACCACGAAAGACACAGTAGGGGCTGCGAAACTTAGAAAGCCCAGGAAGGGACCACAAAGGGAACTTAAATGTATGTATACGAATGCTTGAAGCTTGAGGAACAAAATGGGAGAGCTAGAGATAATAGCAAGACGCAACGAACTAGAAATCATTGGCATAACAGAAACATGGTGGAATGATGAAAATGAATGGGAAACGGTACTACAGGGATACAAGCTATACAGAAAGGATAGAATGGGCAGAAAGGGGGAGGTATTGCCCTATATGTTCAGGAAGGAATAGAATCTGTTAGAGAGGTAAAGACAGAGGGGAAAGAGAAGCTGGAGTCCCTCTGGATCAAGATTCCTAGACGCAACGGTGTAGACACAAAAATTGGCCTTTACTATTGCCCCCCAGGACAGATGGAGGAGACAGACTCAGAAATGATAGAGGAAATCAAACAAAGATGTAAGACAGGAAATATAATGATCATTGGAGACTTCAACTTCCTGGGGATCGACTGGAACTTTGGAACCTCAAACTGTGGTAAGGAGACGAAGTTCCTGGAAATGATAGGGGACTGCTTCCTAGAACAAATGGTGGGAGAGCCGACGAGAGGAGATGCCACCTTGGACTTGGTCCTAAATGGAATTACTGGTCAGACAAAAGAAGTAGAAGTCACGGTCCCACTTGGGACAAGCGATCACAACATGATCAACTTTAAACTAGACATCAAGAAACGAAAACGTACCAAAACCTTAACCACGACTTTCAACTTTAAAAAAGGAAGATATGATAGCATGAAAGCCATGGTAAAAAAACGGCTCAAGAAAAGGATGGATAAAATCAGATCGGTTGATCAGGCATGGTCCCTACTAAAAAATATTATCACAAAAGCACAAAACCTCTACATTCCACAGATAACCAAAGGACGGGAAAATAAAGGCAAAAGAGAACCGGCATGGCTTACTAGAGAGGTGAGGGAAGCCATAAAAGGAAAGAAGGACTCCTTTAAAGAATGGAAACGTATGAAAACAACCGAAGCTCGGAACAAACACAAGGATGAGCAGAAGAAATGTCACAAGACAGTGAGGGATGCCAAAAAGGACTACGAGGAGAAAATAGCGCAAGAGGCCAAGAACTTCAAGCCCTTTAGATACATAAAAGGAAAAAACCCCACATAAGAGGCGGTGGGACCGTTGGATGACCAGGGTAGAAAAGGGTACATCAAGTAAGACAAACAAATTGCTGACAAACTAAATTCCTTCTTTGCGTCTGTCTTTACGAAGGAGGACACCGCAACAATATCAGTAGTGAAAGTGTTCAAAGGAGTAACAGAGAACAACCTCACCACAATAGAAGTGGACTTGGACCAGATATACTACCAGATTGACAAACTTAAAGGTGACAAATCCCCTGGACCTGATGGAATTCACCCTAGAGTCTTTAAAGAACTGAAGGATGAAATCGGAGAGCTATTGCAAAAACTTGCCAACCTGTCAATTAGAACTGGTCAGATACCGGACAATTGGAAGATAGCGAACGTCATGCCAATTTTCAAAAAAGGATCAAGAGGAGAACCGGGCAGCTACAGACCTGTGAGTCTTACATCTGTCCCTGGAAAGATAGTTGAAGCACTGATTAAAGATAGCATAGTCCGGCACTTGGACATATACGACCTGATGGGAGCCAGTCAATACGGTTTCAGGGAAGGGAAATCATGTTTGACGAATTTACTTCAATTTTTTGAAACCATGAACAAACAAATTGATAATGGAGAACTGGTGGACATAATATACTTGGACTTCCAAAAAATGTTCGACAAAGTTCCACATGAAAGCTTCTCAGGAAACTACAAAGCCATGGAATAGAGGGAGATATACTAAGATGGATAGGCTAGAGAACAGAAAACAGAGAGTGGGCATAAATGGGAAGTTCTCAGACTGGGAGACAGTGACTAGCGGTGTACCCCATGGCTCGGTACATGGGCCCATCTTATTTAATATTTTCATAAATGACCTAGAAGAAGGAACATCCAGTGGGATCATCAAGTTTGCTGACGACACAAAGCTATGCCGGGCAATCAGATCACATAAGGATAGCGAGGTATTCCAGAGTGGCTTGTGTCAGTTAGAGAAATGGGCGGAGAAATGGCAGATGAAGTTTAACATGGAAAAGTGCAAAGTAATGCATTTAGGCAGTAAGAACAAGGAATAGGAGTATAGAATGTCAGGTGCAACTCTGGGTAAGAGCGAACAAGAAAAGGACCTGGGTGTACTAATAGATAGGACCCTGAAACCGTCGGCACAATGTGCGATGGTGGCAAAGAAAGCAAATAGAATGTTGGGCATGATAAAGAAAGGAATCACGAGTAGATCGGAGAAAGTTATAATGCCGCTTTATAGGGCAATGGTGAGACCACACTTGGAATACTGTGTCCAACATTGGTCTCCCAACCTAAAGAAGGATATAAAACTGCTGGAGAGGGTGCAGAGACGATCAACGAAGCTAATAAATGGTATGGAGAACTTGGAATATGAGGACCGACTTAAGAAACTGGGACTGTTCTCCCTTGAGAAGAGGAGACTGCAAGGGGATATGATTGAGACTTTCAAAATACTGAAAGGCATCGACAAAATAGAGCAGGGAAAAAAAATATTTACAATGTCCAACGTGACACGGACATGGACTGAAGCTAAGGGGGACAAGTCCAGGACAAATGTCAGGAAGTTCTGCTTCACGCAGCGAGTGGTGGACACCTGGAATGCTCTCCCAGAGGAGGTTATTGCGGAATCCAATTAGATTCACATCTCCTTACGAAAGGCATAGAGGGATATGGGTGACTAAAACTACATCAGATGTATACCTGACTGGGCATCCGCGTGTGCGGATCACTGGACTCGATGGACCGTAGGTCTGATCCGGAGATGGCAGTTCTTATGTTTTGTAGCCTCTCAGATTGAAAGATTTTCTTATATATTTAACTTTATTAAGAGCATGATTATGTTAGGAAGGTCCATCAGCAAAACTAATTGTATGGAGCTAATTGAATGGAGAAAATAATAAGCACTTCCACTCTTTCTTTTTAAACTATCTTTGCATATCACAACATGAACCAATTACAGTGATGATTTAATTAAAGGGAAAGCCCTGCACATTATGCAGGCTCATTCAGGCAATTTTAAAAACATCCATCCTTTCCAAAATACTGTGGAATTTAAATACAATAGAGACTATGACATGTGTGCCACTAAAAATATTTGGTGATGATAACCAACCACCCACACGCCGCCTGAGTTGGATCATGCTCCAGGTCACTAGCTAGTATTACTTCAAAAGCAACAAACTGGTGGCTTAGAGCCTTGACCAAGCCTATAGCAGTAGCAAGAGACAACAAAAGGTCAAGAAAGTCAAGGGGCATGGATTTGATATACTTTCTTCCTGTGGGTACAATCAAAGTTGTTTACATATACTATATGCGGATACTTTTTTCTGTCATGGCTGGTATTTTCTCAGAATCAATTTAATTCTTTTAATTGTTGGATTTTCTCAGTATTTAGGTAAAATAAATAATGAACCAGACAACTATTTTGCATGGGAAGCTATTTATATATACTTGAATATAAACTGACCTAAATATGAACAGAGGTACCCCCCCAAAAAAAAAATATTAAACCTGGGGTGGGTTAATATTTAAGTGCAGTGCCTTGTCTTGCCCTGTCCTGCCAGGCTCTGCACCCTGTTCCCCCCTCCCTCTCTGCTCTGCCAGGCTCTGCATCCAGCCCCCTCACTTACTCT
Organism: Geotrypetes seraphini; assembly: GCF_902459505.1. Classification (NCBI taxonomy): domain Eukaryota; kingdom Metazoa; phylum Chordata; class Amphibia; order Gymnophiona; family Dermophiidae; genus Geotrypetes; species Geotrypetes seraphini. The sequence continues at coordinate 343,334,064 of NC_047086.1, read as the reverse complement.
CACCCACCCCTGCCACTCTGCACCCAGCCCCCTTTCTCCCTGCCCCGCCAGATTCTGTACCCTGTCCACCCTCCCTCCCTATGCCTTGCAGGCTTTCACCAGGCCTGCCGTAAGTCCTGGTGGTCCAGCGTTGGGCCAGGACAGCTGGGATCCCTCCCGTCTCCTGTCCCAGCCGATTCTAATAATTGTTACCTCCCTCCCACCTTCCCACGGTGGTCCAGCGGTGAACCGTGACAGGAGTGAACTTCCTTTGCTGCTGACTATACAGAGTCACTAGCTGATTGTCTGCCATGAGCTCATTTCTGGCCCAAACTGCGCCTACTTTGACCTTAGGCACCTCTGTAGACGCAATTCCAGTGCCATTTTTCTTTTTTTATAAGATTTTATTTTTTAATCGGTGCAATCAATTAGTGCACCAATTAAACTAATTAACCCCTCATTTTACAAAACCGTAGCACGTTTTTTAGCGCCGGCTGTGGCGGAAACAGGTCTGACACTCATAGAATTCCTGAGTGTCAGAGCAGTTACCACCACGGCCGGCACTAAAAAACGCACTATGGTTTTGTAAAAGTGTATGTGTGGGGTGGGGGGGAAGTTATGAGGCAAAAGGGTGCCTATCGTCATCTACCTTATGGTGCTATTTGCAGAATCTGCCCCTAACTGCTGTCAGATGAAAATAAAAGGGCATCTAATCTATTAGTAATAAAACATTTCACAGTTTGAGCTCTGGTATCTTTATGCAGATGATATCCTCTTCTTTTTTTCCGACTGATGGTCATCAGAGAAAGGTTGAGATGCGACTAAGCCAATAATATATGACAAAAATATGTGATTGGATGACCCATCACGGTCTTATATTGACTATGAACCAAACGGAACTGATGATTGTAGGGAGAGATAGTGAGTTAGCTGTGATAGCGAGTATGGCTATTATGGGTGAGTTGATACAAGTGAAGAAAGATATCACTGTTTTGGGTGTTTGCCTAGATATGTCATTGACTATGGGGTAACAAGTTTTGAATATGGTTCAAAAGGGTTATGCTCAACTTCATCTATTATACAGATTGAAACCCCTCTTGACAATTTATGACTTTAGAACTGTGGTATAATCGTTGTTTTTGAGTAGGCTTGCTTACTGTAATTCGCTGTTGTTGGAAGTAGCAAAGGCTAAGTTGAGAGCATTACAGGTTATGATGAACTCAGCAGCCAGATTGATTAGTGAGGTAACAAGAACATCTCATATTACCCCTGTATTGAAAAGTTTCCACTGGCTGCCTATAGCACAGAGGATTCAATTTAAAGTGTTATCATTAGTGCATCAAACCCTACATCGAACAGTACCATATTGGTTTCAGTGTCTATGGAAAGTGTTATCGACCCAGCAGTGGGCAGTATGAAGTTAGTATGTCAATCAGTTCTGAATATGTGTCTACTAGAACAAAAATGTTTATGACTGCTGGCATGTTTTTGTGGAATAACATATCTGGTCCGTTAAGACTATGTGTAGAACACTCTACGTTTAAAAAATTGCTCAAAACTAAGCAATTTATGAATGCCTACTTATAATATAGTATGTGAACTATCTTTATGAAATTGTGCCATTTTCCTTGTATTGCAGTTGATGAGCAATTGTTAAGAATATCTTGAGCATATTACTATTATGTTATAAGATATACTTATGAAGACCTCATTGAGTCTTTGTGTAACAGTTTGTTTTTATGTGTGTTATTCTGGAAACCGCTGAGATTATCGGCAGTATAAAAATTATTAAAATAAATAAAATTTCCCCATTCCTCACTAGGAAAGTAAATGACGAAGTCTCAGAGAATACATTTTACTACCCTAAAAAATAATTTACAGTATAAATTTAAATAATTTTTTTCTCTATTCTACAGGTAAGCTTGTAAAGGACTAACAAAATGCATAAATCGCAGACATAGGCCAGTATCTTCATAACTAGCCCAAGCTTTTTAGCAGCGTAAGAATAATTAGAGTCAAACATTTTCTTATTTTTGGCTTTTTTGGCTCAGGATATTTCAGCATAAAGGCCAATGACAGAAAGCTTATCTGTGGTATGCAATACATACTAAGGTGACTCACTGGATATCTCCTGTTATCCATTCTCATCGCTTAACATTTTAATGCTGTAGGAACTACCTTCATTTTCAGTTTAGTTTTCAAACCACCACCATCAATCAAAACCTTAGGATCCTTATGTGACTTGTAAGTTCCACAGAATTCTTAAAATACAGACTAGGGCTAATGTTGAGGCCTACAGGCTAAAACAAAAAGAGTATTTCATTCTAGCTTCAGCTACTGCTACAAATGATAAAATGTGTGTGACACTGATACACAGCCTAGAACAATTTTCTCACAAGGGAAAGCACAAAGAATTACTCGAAAATACTTTAGGCTAACACTGAATTGGGATATTGTGGATGCAACACTGCAGCCTCTGGATTTATTCCATGAAAAGACTGATGAGGTGCTGGCCCCAGTGATAACTGAAATCCAAAATAGGGAGTCCAGCAAAACATATCAAATCCCAATGAAACTGCCAGAACTTATAATTTCATTTTCTGCATATCTTGTCTTTTAGCTACATAGTGAAGAAACATGTACAGTAGACTCTCAACTGGAACTCAAGCAACCAGAACTCTTAAGCAACCAGGAAAATTTTTTTTTTAAATACTTTAAATAAAAATGAAAATAAAATCAGATTCTGGTGCAAATGTAAGTGTAAACTTGGCACACCACACCTGAGTATGCCCACGCTTTGCCTACCACATGTCCGCTAGTTTGTTTGGAACAGTTTATGGTATGGCATAATATGGGGTATAGTATTAGTTAGGCCTATTTTTTAATAGTAACTCTCAAGCAACCAGAAACTACATTTATCCAGGATCTATCAATCCTCATGGATGCCGGTTAACTGAGAGTCTACACTTCTCCCTCCATATTCACGATTTCAGCATTCGCGGTTTTGATTATTCACAGTTTTCAGTTTGCTGGCTCCTCCCCCCAAAATTACATCAACTTGCATAGAGAAATCGCCGATTCCAAGCATTTACAGAGAAAATCACTGATTCCCAGCACTTTCTTCACCGTGTTTTGCCTCTCCTTCAGGAACAGACCAGGTCTCCCACCATGTTATTCATGGTTTCATTAAATTCACAATAGTTTTTAATAGAAAACAACGAATAACATATGAAAAAGTTATTCACGGTTTTTCTGTATTTGCGGTTCTGTTAATCCCCTATCACAGCGAATACAAAGGGAGAAGTGTACTGTACTTTAAAAAGAAGGAGAAAAACTTCAGTGTCCCCTCATTTTTCCATCCTGGTGAGTTCTTTACCTGTTCCTGCTCCATTCCTGTTCACACTCTCCAAGGTAGGGAGAATGAGAGGGCACTCTCTAAAGTCGAAAGGGTATAGATGCTGTACAAACGTAAGGAAGTTCTTCTTCACACAGAGGGTGGTGGAGAGCTGGAACGCTCTTCTGGAGTTTGTTGTAGGGGAAAACACCCTCCAGGGTTTCAAGACTAAGCTGGACAAGTTCCTGCTAAACTGGGACGTACACAGGTGAGGCTGGACTCATTTTAGAGCACTGGTCTTTGACCCGGGGGCCGCCGTGTGAGCGGACTGCTGGGCATGATGGACCACTAGTCTGACCCAGCAGTGGCAATTCTTATGTTCTTATCTGCAATAGCCTCAAACACTTTATAGTCAAATAATTTTTATTATAAAATTAGTAAAGCACACCAGTACAAACAGTACTGGACAGTTGGTCAGAAAGCCGGTCCATACCGGGTTGCATCGCCGCCGTTACTGCCGTTGTTAAAGCCGCCAGCGCCTCCGGCGCAATTTGGTGGATGGCCGAAGATGGGGCCGGCGCCATTTTGTCCGCGCTAAGCTGCGGACGATCGCGGTCCTTCTTGGAGGTGTGAGTGGCCATCGGCGATGCAGAGGAGGACAAGAACCTGTCCATGCGCACCCCACACCACGCGCGATCACACGCCGTCCTCCGCCGCGTCCCCGGGGATCGGTAACGGGGCTGTTCGGGATTCGGGGCCCGGGAGCTCAGGCAACCGTCGTCTGCCCGCGCTCAGTGCATCACGTGATCTCAAACACTTTAAAATCGTAAGTATTCGAGGCTTGTGCGGTTAAGGCATGGGGCAGGGACAGGAACAACAACAAAACTCAGAAGTACGGGACAGGGAAATTGGGTTCCAGTGGGGACAGGGAAAAATTTGTCCCCATGTCATTCTCTAGTGTCCACTGCGAACTTCAGCAGATGGCATTTTTCATAAGCTACAGGAGAAATATTGCTGCGAAAAAGGACTATTTAACATTTATTTTGCAATCTTAACTAGAGAATGACACGGGGACAAATTTTTCCCCGTCCCCGCAAGAACTCAATTTCCCTGTCCCGTCCCTGCGAGTTTTGTCGCTGTCCCAGTCACTGCCTTATTCTGTAAGAACTCACGGGGATGGGCCTGGAAAATGAGTTCCCGCAGGGACAGGGAAAAATTTGTCCCCACTGTCATTCTCTAATTATAGTGTTACATGAAATTATAGTTCTGGCGATTTCATTGAGATCTGAGGTGCCCAGAAAATAGAGAACCAAGAAGATGCAGATTAGGAGGTTCCTGGCTGCTTGGGGTTGCAGTGTTTTCTGAAAAAAATTTAATCTAAGTCAGAGAGAGTTTACTGCTCTCTGCATACTAAAATAGTAATATACAAACTTTCTGAGGGCTTGCAAGTGCACTCTTCCTCCCTTTGAAAATTCAGAGGACTGTGGGCACTTGTGTGCTTCGTGTTCATTTGCAGGTAGAGTTCACATGGCAAAGCATTCAGAGGCTTTACAAAGTAGTCCTGGTGCATACTTTATACGCCCTTCTTCAAACTGCATTTACACAAGTGAAAACTTTTCAAAACTGTACTTAGGTGGTGATTTTCTGCTTTGATTCCCATTTTGGTAAGGAATAGAATGGCTCAGCTCTACTCCGCTGTTGTCTGAACCCAATAATAGGCACCCTATAATTCATTATGGCAGATGAACCCCAATTTTGTCCTCAAGAACTGCAATGAGTGCCAGAAATATTTACATATATCTGGACTTGAAAAATGGCTGAGTTCCAGAGTTTTGTCCTCAGAAAGCCAGACCTGTTGGTGGCCTGTGAAGGCCGGGGTTGTGCCATTGCACTACATAGAACCACAAGGGAATTTAGCAACAAACAATAATTGTTTTATTTATTAGGACTTATTTACTGTCTTTTTGAAGGAATTCAGTCAAAGCAGACTACAGTAAGGATAAATCAAACTTAGGCAATTATATTGAATCAGAGTTAAAAAGGAAATTGGCTTGTTAAAGTGATGATTCTCCTAAAATACAATGGGTCCAATTTAGCTGGACAGGAATGGCTTCCAGCTGGCTAAATAGCACATGGCTGGCTATCTCCTGCTGAATATCCCATTCGGCAGATAACCCGGTGACCAGGTATGTTGTGTGACCTTGCCAGTCACTGCTGATATTCATCAGCTAGCTGGCTAAATTCAGTGGCTAGACAAACTTGTCTAAAAGGCATGTCTATGTCTGGCCATCATGACTTAGCCAGGGAGCCTATGAATATCAGCTTAGTTGGCTATGCCTTGAGCAGCTGTCTCCCCCTCCCCCCATCTTAATATCAGGCAGATTAGATATTCTAAAGTGCACGTATTTGGTCCCTTACTGCATTTGCTCAAAGCTGGTGATTCTGGGATGGTGGGTTATTGAACTGTATATATCATGGAGCTAAAAGGCTGTTACCTTCTATTAAACGCTGCACAACAAATGTGAAGCCTGTGGTCCGTGGATGCAGGACATAGTCGTATTTCTGCAGTCCATTCTGTTCGGCATACTCATCGCTCCGAGATTTCGTGTTTTCTGAACAAAGAGAGCCAAAATAAATAAAATATATAAATGCATACAGAAGGAAGCGGAGGAATGGTGGAGAGCATTAATGCAGGTGTGGCTGTAAAGTTAAGGACAATTTGTCAATACATTTATTAGGTTACCAACTTGGCTGTCTCCAAGTTTGCTTTACTATTTGTATTTATGCTTATATTGGTCATTTTACTATTGTTATGCTGTTAACAAAATTGAAATACACCACCTTGGGCAAATAAATCTCTTCTTAAAAAGTGGTTAATACATATCAACATATAAATGGGAGCAAAGAATGTAGCACAGTAAGTATTATGACAGCCGCAGATTACAAACGGGCTTTCTATAAATTTCCAAGAGCATGAAATAAAGAACTGCTGCTTAATATTCTCATCGCCACACAATTACTAAATTCCCTTCACTTCCTGATGATCTAGGCATTATCACGGTCCTCTTCACATTTACCAAGAGCTATTAAGTCAAAGCAATAATATAGACATTACACCCAATACATGGTGCTAGTCTTCAGTTAGAGACAATCTAGACTTGGGGCTCCTTTTATCAAGCCGCGCTAGCGGGGTTAGCGCGTCGGACATTTCATCATGCGCTAACCCCCGCAGCCGGCTAAAAAACTAACACCTGCTCAATGCAGGCGTTAGCAGCTAGCGCGGCAGGCAGTTTAATGCGCAGTATTCCGCGCTTTAAACCCCTACCGCAGCTTGATAAAAGGACTCCTTGATTTCAGGCCATGGATATTAGATAAGAATGGTGGCATGGAGGAGTAACTGGATATACAGATGCCTAAGTGGTATTTCTGCGAGACCTTGGGAAAGAATGTCATTTGGACTCAGCCAAGGATCTGGGTTTCTGGGGGGATGGAGGATACCACTGAAGCAGGACCCAGAGCATCTAAATAGGGGGTATAGAATAGGGTGGCTAGCTTAAGAGTAGCAGCTGAAATGATTCTTAAGATATCTGCAATCTGGTCTTTCAACCAATGCAAGTTATTGTAGTTTCTGGGGTCTATATGCCTCATATAATATGGGAGAGAATGGGGAAAATACTGAAGGCCACATGCACTAGATTCACATTGTTCTGGGCACTAGGCAAACATGTTTGTGTGTCCCCATTCACTTTTTTTGTTCCCTCATGAGGGATCTTCATCTATGACCTTTTTCTCTCCACAGGTAATCATCCTTCCAGATCACCTCTCCTGAAATGGCACGAGAGAACTACAAGAGCTAGGTTTGGGTATGGTGGCAGCAGCAGGTTGTGAGTGTGGGGACTGAGCAAATGCACAATTATAGACCTAGCCTTCTTCACAGAACCCAGGAACAGGAGATTCCACTGTGCTGCCTGTAAGTGCTCATGGATTTAGTTTCTGCATTCATTCACAACCTACTGCCATCCTCAAGACCAGCCTCACAGCTTGCTTTGGAGAGATGAGCTTAGCAGTGGGAGTACTGAGGAGCGAATTGAGGTTAATACAAGAGAGGAAGTAGAAGGAGGAGGAGGAGAGGCAGTAAAGGAAGGTGGTCATAGCTTAATTCCTGGGGTAAACGGAAGATCAGATTAGGACTTTATGCAATAAACAAAGCCTAGATCTATGTTGTCGATCGGGTGTCCGTACTAAGTTCGGCATCAATATGGTGATTCCGAGGGAGCTCAGGATCACCAGGTTGTCTAAGGAGGGGTGAACCGGCCCAGGTCGTAAACGGAACAAAATCTGTAACTGACTGTGAACAATCAATTGATAACCCTCAATTATGTCCATCTTATATTTTTCAAAATATTCCAAGTCATGTTATTTCTTGGTTAACTTTTTGATAAATTATTTTTTAGATCATGACTATTTTTCTATATCTATGGGTCATATAGCTCTTACTCCTTTATTAAAGGATATTTCTCTAGCCCATATTTCCCGGCAAATTATCGTCCAATTGTCAATATACCTTTATTGACCAAACTAATCGAATCCATAATTTCTAAACAACTATCAAGTTATGTAGATGAGTTCTCCATATTATTACCATTTCAACATGGTTTTTATTCTAATTTTAGTACAGAAACTTTATTGTTATCCTTGATTTCAAAAATTCAATATTTATTAATTAGCACAGAACCATTTTGCAATCTTATTACAGTTTGATCTGCTTTTGATGTAGTAAATCTTGATATTCTTGTTCAATTATTGTCTGAATTGGGTTTAGAGGGAAAAATCCTCAATTGGTTTAAAGGATTTTTGTCACTGCAATCATACATGGTAAATTTTAATGGTGCAACATCTACTGTGTGGTCTAGAGACTGTGGCGTTTCTCAGGGTTTGCCATTGTTCCCTATTTGTTTTAATAACTATATGACCACTTTAAACGTTTTTCCATTAAGTCCTTTTGAAACTCTATTTACTTATGCTGATGATATGTTTATTCTATAGCAGGGCTGCCCAATTCCGGTCCTCGAGATCTACTGGCAGGCCAGATTTTCAGGATACCCACAATGAATATGCATAAGAGAGATTTCCTGCACTGCCTTCTTGGTATGCAAATCTTTCTCATTTATGTTCATTGTATATATCCTGAAATTCTGGCCTGCCAGTAGATCTCGAGGACCAGAATTGGGCAGCCCTGTTCTACAGCAAGTCGATCTGAATTTGAACAACTTCTCTGCTAATATAAATTCTTGTATTTCTAGATTACACTGTTGGTCACTTCAGGTTCAAATGATGTTAAATACGACCCCCCCCCCTCCCAATTGCTTTGGTTTGTTCCTGAACTTGCAGACATTCCAAGGACACTTACTCTTAGTATAGGTGAATCTTTATCATTTATTTTAGATTCTGCCCTTTCATTTCATTACCAAGTAAACCACCTGATTAAGGAACTTTTTTTTAGTTTAAGTACACTGAAAAGTGTTCACCCCTTATTCTATCAACACCACTTTGCAGTATTGGTCCAGTCAGTTATTTTAACTCAGTTGGACTATTGTAATTCCATCTACGTTGGTTAAGTAAAGGTAACCAGAAAAGGTTACAACTGATTCAGAATATTACTGCACGACCAATTTTTGGGAAGTCAAAATTTGATCATGTGACTCCATTGTTGAAGAATTTACACCAACTCCCATTCCGTTTTAGAGTTCAGTTTAAATGCACTTGTATTGTTTAAAAAATAATTTGTGGATTATCCGATTCTTTGATACCTTTGACTTTGAACTCACTAAGACCTTCGAGCTGTAGAACCATCCATACATATAAGCTCTTTTCCTTCTGTTAGAGGTGCTCGGTCAATTCTCTCTCTTTTTTGCATACTGTGTTATGGAATGATCTTCCATTTCAGATATGATCATGCATCTCTTCAGGTTTTTCAAAAAATTCCAAAAACTGTGTTGTTTTAAAGTTCATTAGAATGTAGTTCTCAATTATTTATTTTAATATTAACATTGGAAAAATATTATAATGAGTAGACATCATTTTCCTTGGATACTATATGTACAAACTGGGGGGAGGGGTGGTTTTAGAAGTATACAATCATTAAGTATTCATAATATGTTTATAAGAAGTTTTGGTTGAAATATTTAAGGAAGGGTGGGAGGGAAGGGATATATGTTTTTCTGATGATATTAGAAAGGATTTCAAGTGTTATATAGAAGTTATAAATTATGTATTTCTGTACACTTGTGTGATTTAAAATGAATAAAGAAATTAAAAAACAAACAAACAAACAAACATTCTCAATGATTTTAATATTAATATTTTCTTTTAGACAAATTTTTATTGTAAACCAAGTTGAGCCCTATATTTTAGGAATGATTTGGTATATAAATCTAAAATTTAGTTTGATTAGATTAGAACACAGGTCCACTATAGGTCGTTAATGTCGTTTGGAAGCATTGGATAATAGCAGGAATACGTACTTTAGATGATGTTATATCTAATGGTAAACTACTTGATTTTTCACAGTTGCAACACAAATTTGGTCTTGATAAATCACAAAATTATAAATGGTTACAACTGAAACAGGCCATTCAGGGAGGGTTCCCTGAATGGAAAAATCTTAATAATCAATATAGTTTAGAGTTCTTATGCTTTCAGACGAACTTCCTGTTGACACCAGGCTGCGCAGTGGTACAAATTAATATCTGGATTCATGAATAAAAAAACAAAGACAGATCTTAGAGACATTTGGAGCATTGAGATTAAACATCAAATTTCTGCTTTTCAATGGCCACGTATTTGGTCTTGGAGGATGAGATGTACAATGTCTGCATCTACGAGACAAACATGGTTCTTCCTGTTGCATAGAGCATTCTGGACCCCTGTTTGTTTAAAAAAATTAGATAACTCTAAGTCTGATAAATGTTGGCATTGTCATCTTGAAGCATGGACTTTAGACCATTTATTATTCTATTGTCCATTTATTATGGAATTTTGAAATCAATTTGGAGTCAAATAAATTGTTTATTAGAAAATCATATGGCATTATCCTATGATACAATATTATTTGGCATGGAGATGAGAACTAAGAGTCAAATATCCTCTACAAATAATAAATTATTGCTCATTTTGACAGGAGTTGCCATACAACAAATAATACTTAATTGGAAAAGTTGGAATAGATTGAACTTTAGTTTTTGGTGGAATTCAGTATGCCATATTTATAAAATGGAAAGAACATTAGCCATTCAAAAAGGGAACTTTAATAAATTTCAGGATGTGTGGAGGCCATTATCAGATTATTGTAAAGAACGAGTATATATTTTTCTTCCCTGATTAGTACAAATGGAAATTGGGCGGGGGGGTATTTATTATTGGAAAATGTTTTTATGAAATATAAAAGGATGGGAGGGAAGGAGATAAATTTAATTAGATAAGATTAATTGTAGAATTTCAAGTGATATATCTATGCTAAAATGTTAATACCAATGTTGATGTACTTGATCTAAGTTATAAAATTAATAAAGAATTATATAAAAAAAAAAAGAACACAGGTCCACTGCTTCCTTCAGAGTCCATAGGCAAAGCAGCAGAGGTCTCTCTAAACCTCTCTTTTTTAGGCAGCCTGTGGGGAGGAGGAAAGTTTTCTCTAATTCAGACTGCTCAGGATCAGTTACAAATGTTTACATATATTTTATAAATCATGACTCTTCTCGTGCTCCATTCAAACAGCAATCCCTGAGCTGCATAAAATTACCGTATTTTTTGCTCCATAAGACGTATCTGACCTAAATTTAGAGGAGGAAACAAGAAAAAAAACCATTCTGAACCAAATTCTCTCTGCGAGGCTCTGTACCCAACCCTACACTCCTTGCCAAGCTCTGAACCCTGTCCCTCCTTCCTGCCAGGCTCTGTACCCTGTCCCCCCTCTGGTGGTCTAGTGGTAGGCTGGCATAGGGCAGGCAGGGCTAGTAGCTGGCAGGAAGGCAGGCAGGGCTAGTGGCAGGCAGGCAAGTAGGGACAGGGCACAGGGCAGGCAGGCCTAGTGGCTGGCAGGCAGGTAGGGACAGGGCAGGCAGGGACAAGGCAGAAGGCAGGCTGGCCTAGTGGCAAGCAGGCAGAGGTGGCCCCCCGTAACTTTTATTCTTTTTAAAATCCTGGCAGGGCCCTCTGTACCTTTTTGTACTCCCCCCTTTACCATTTTTACTTTTTAAAAATCCTGGTAGGGCCCCCCGTATCTTTTTGTACTCCCCCTTTACCATTTTAAGTTTTTTTTTAAATCACGGCAGGGCCAACCGGAACCTTTTTGTTCTCCCCACTGGTACCTTTTTGTACTCCCGGTGCTTCCCCTGCTGGATGGCTGCGGCAGCAAGAGGCAACCATTCACACAGTGGTGTGGGACCAGGCAGGCGCGCGTGAAGCTTGTGCCTGCCTTGTTCAACGCTCTGCCTTTCGCTGCCGCAGCAGTCCAGTGGGGGAAGTGCCGGGAGTACAAAAAGGTACCAGGAGGGGGGGGAGGGATAGTACAAAAAGGTACGGGTGGGGAAAAAGTGCTTCTTATGGAGCGAAAAATGTGTTATGTGTGTTCTTGTCATTGTGTATTATGTGGGGGTAACTTTATAAGAGGCTTTTTGCAAATGTATACTGGCATATAAAAGCAAAACAATTCTTCAAAGAAATCCCCATTATGCACAGGACCAGATTTAATGTGCTAATGTACTTCATATAATTCTATAAAGAGAAACAATCACTAAAAATTATGAGCAATTATGATATTTCAAAAAATATTCATTCACAAGCTCATAGACAGAATTTTTCCACTCTGCAAATATGTAAGAAAACAATTGAGATCAATGTGCAAATAATGTGTTCACTGAGTCATGCCATCATTATTTCTTTACTTTTAAATATGAAGAGAGACCTCTGAAGAAAAAAATTTACTTCAGAACCAGTTTAAGACATAGGAAAACTAGTCATAGTCCTATGGCTTAAATGTTTAGGGAGTCATTGCCTTAACCTAGTACTTGGGGCCTGTGAAGAAAACAGATATTATCTGATACACTGCTGCTGCATTCGGCCATGCAAGTTAAAAAATCATCAGGAAGTGCCGCTCTTTACCTTTGTAGGGTCAGAGAAGAGACCTGGAGGAGCATAATCAAAAAAACCGTCTAAGTCCCCTTTTGGCATAAGTCCTTAAATGTTCAAAGCAGAAGCAGGGAAAGTGTCCATAACCAAAACAAATGTCCTTGTTTTGATTATGGCCTGCCTCTACTAAATGCCGAGATCACCACTACGTCTACAAGTACACCCCCACGACGTCTACACTTTTTGAACATAATGAACCAAAAAAACGCCTAAGCCCCAAACGTCCAACAGAAGAAGGGCTTTTAGGCGTAGGAGGAGCCAGTCCTTCGCCTAAAAGCTGGATTCTGTAACCGGTGTCTGTCAAAAACAACAGCGGTTACAGAATCCTCCTCCCCCCTTCCCCCCCACAATGATCCAGGCAGGAGGGTGCCCAAGCCCTCCTGCCATGTCGAACCGCGAAACCCCCCCCCCCCCCCACCGACAACATCGGGGCAAGAGGGAGCCCAAGCCCTCTTGCTCCGCTGACTCCCTGACAGCATTGGGGCAAGAGGAAGCCCAAGCCCTCTTGCCCTGGCGATCATGCCCCCCTGACTCGATATGGCCAGGAGGGAGCCCAAGCCCTCCTGGCCCCGGCGACTCCCCACACCCCACTACAATACGGGCAGGAGGGATCCCAGGCCTTCCTGCCCTTAACACAACCCCCCTCCCCCCAACGACCGCCCCCCCAGAACCCCCGATCGGCCCCCCCACCGACCCGCGACCCCACCCGGCCGACCCCACGACCCTCTCACCCCCCTTCCCCGTAGGCCAGACGGACGGGTGCCAAGCCCGCCCGTCTGGCAGGCCAGCTGGGTCCAGAATGGGGCCGGATTGGCCCAGGTGGCAGAAACCCCGCCCACAGGTGGGGCCTGAGGTGCCTGGGCCAATCAGAATAGGCCTGGGAGCCTTAGGCTCCTCCTGTGGGTGGGGCCTTAGGCACATGGGCCGGGTTGGCCTTCTCCCCTGCCGCGATGCGATCACTCCTGTACCCGAACTGCCACAACCTGCGGCAGGAGAGATTGGGCATCTCAGTTAAAAGGAAAGATATATAAACTATAAAGAGTTTTACCTTATGCAAAATTGTCATTTCTTTAATAAGACATTAACTATTTTTTCTGCGGCCCTCCAAGTACCCTATTTTTTCTGCAGCCCTCACATTTAAAGTTTAATATCTTTTCTTTCTCAAAACTGACACATTTCAATCACTATATTGAAAATAAAATCATTTTCCCTACCTTTGTTGGCAGGTGACTTTATTTTTCTGTGCTTTTAACTGTTTCCAGGGCCTTCTTGTCCTTTGTCTGTTTTTCTCTCCGTCTTCACTTTTGCCTTGCATCCATCTTTGGCATTAACTTAATATTCAATTTTTCTGATTTCTTTTCAAAATCTACGTTTCCATGTCTTCCCTTCCTATCTCTCTCTTCTTATTTCCATGGTCTGACATCTCTTTCCTTCCTTTCTCTCCCTCCCTCCTTCCTTTCTTTCCCCTGGTCTGGCATCTGTCTCCTTCCCTCCCTCCATGCCCTGGCATCTCTCCCTCCCCCTCTATGGTCTGATATCTCCTTTCCTTCCCTCCCTCCCATGAACTTGGCATCTCTTGTTCCTCTCCTCTCCCTTGTCTTCCTTCCCTCTCTTTCCCCAATTGGGTGCGGCAGCAACAGAAGCAGCATTTCCCTTCCCCCTTTCCTGTGCAGCAGAAGCATTTCTCTTCCCCTTTCCCTCCCCCTCCCTTTCCCTATGCAGCAGCAGCAGAAGCAGCATTTACCTCCCCCCTTTCCTGTGCAGGAGAGGCATTTCTCTTCCCCTTCCCTCCCTCTCCCTTTCCCTGTGCAGCAGCAGCAGCATTTCCCTAGGGTCCCCCTTTCATATGCAGCAGAAGCATTTCTCTTTCCCCTCCCCTTCCATTCTCTTCCTTGTAGAGCAGCAGCGTGTCTGGCCGGCTCCCTTGCTCAGTCGATCGTTCCGTTCAAAGCCGTGCCTGAGTCAGAAGCCTCTCTGATGTTGTGAGCCGCCACCCGCGGCTTTGAACGGAACGATCGACTGAGCGAGGGAGCCGGCCAGACACGCTGCTACTCCAGAAGGAAGGTAAGGGGGGAAGAGAAATACTGGTGTGGATGGCACGAGGAGCCGCCGGCGGCCGCAGCTTTAACTGGAACAATCAACTGCAGCAAGGGAGCAGTTGATCATCGCGTCCAGACCGCGGGCCGCAAAATAGCACCTGGAGAGCCGCATGCGGCGCGTGTTTGAGACCGCTGTTATAGACTATGGTCCTGCATACATTCATTAAGCCCTTCCCAATTGTGAGAAAGCATTTCATGTTGGTGTCAGTTTATGACATAACCCACTTGTGTAGATGATTTATCCAGCTGTCTAAAGACACACCATTTACAGATAAGTAAGTTTACTCCCCTCCCCTCAATATTTATTTAATAAAATCTTATTCAACATTTTATTTGGCATTGGGGATGTTTTACAGGTGAAAATCAAAAATCCCTAATGATAAAGACCTTATAAATTTATATTTTAAGAGTTTTGCAATGTATTTCTACTTTAACCAGAACAAAACTAAATCGATTTCACAACAGTCCCCCCAGAGATTGTGTGCTCACACCTGCCATTTGGCATAGCTCTACGCAGTGAAGAGGGGGTTGTCAGCAAAGGTAGCAGTTTATTAGAACAGCAACAGGACATTTTCAGAGAGGAGTGAGTACAAAAGCATGTTGCTTCATTTTAACTTTGCATTGATGCGTGAAACAAGCAGAAACACCCTGTGTCCATTCCACTCCTGAAGTGACTGCCTGTATAATTTTTAAAAAATTTCTCTGTGAAGCCTTGGAGATCCTGTTTACAAGACACTACATAATGACAAAATATTACCAGCCTGCATGAACAAGCAGAAACACCCTGCATCCATTCCACTCCTGAAGTAGCTGCCTGTATAATTTTTAAAAAATTTCTCTGGTTAGAACAAGACACTACATAATGCCGAAATATTACCACCCTGCATGAAAACCTTAAAGACAACACATCAATCATCATCTAGCATGAGTCAGAGGAAGGGGACATAAGAAAGATTGGGGAACAGATGCCACATCAGTGCTATTGGTGCTGTCTCCCTTTGAGACGCAATACTGACGTCTCTTCTGCCTGCTGTCAGGGCTAGTCATCTAGAAATTTAAGATGACATTATTTTAGAAAACAGACATAATTGCTAGCATTTTGACCAGCAATATCCTCCTCCCTGCTCCCTTCTGTGTCACTGAAGAGCATAACAGATGAGCTGTCATTTACGCAAATGGTCCTGGGTGAAGGAAGTAATGCTGTTGGCCCAGAACCATACCGGCTTCTGAATTTGCCCACATTAGAGTCCTCCAAATATTTTGTGATGCTTTATATAAAATATGAGGTGCTAATAAAAGTGCAACACCACCACCCAAAATCTAAAAGGTAGGTATAGATGAGTGTTTTCTTTTCCAACAGTACTCAATTTACCCAAAGTAACTTTGGCCTCTGGGAGATGGGGGTGGGGACTTCTAAACAGCAAATGTTTTAAAAGAAGGCAGTTGGGGAAAAAATATTTGAAAGAGAACCAAAAACTTATGCAGAGCACAGAGATGTACACAGAAATTCTTCATTTCTCAGGGCCTGTTTTACAAAGCCGTGCTAGCGGCTGCTGCGCGGTAATGGCCCTGAAGCGCATAGAGATTTAAAGGGCTTTGGGGCTGTTGCCGCGCGGCAGCCGCTAATGCGGCTTTGTAAAACAGACTGTCAGCAAATGGCGCCAGTTCTCTGGAATTCTCTTCCCATTTATCTTTGTGAAGAAAAATCGTTTATTACATTTAAAGCCCAATTAAAGGCATTTTACTTCTCTCAAGCATTTACCTTATGGTTTTCTTTTTTATGGAAGTTATACTATTATGGGTTCTTAATATCTCATTGCAAATTTTATTGCAATTTATCCTCATTGTTCTTCCCTTTAATTGTAATAGTTTGTTTTGTATTGTTTTATTTCCCCGTTTTATATTCATTGTAAACCAGTTAAATTTTAACTTTTGTTTAAATTTGCGGTATATTAAATAAATTTAACCTGAACTAGAGATATTTCAGTCATATTTGTCCTCTGACTGAGAGATGCAAATGTGCTTTTCATTCACACCTGCAGGAGTTCTCAGAGTATTGCATTTTGCAGCAGTCATTCTGGAAAGAAGTGTTGCTGCAGTTACATAGCACTTAGTTATGTTCCTAAGAGCCAGCTTTTCAGGATGATTGGGGGTACAACATACAACATAAATACTCCTTCATCAGAATAATGGAGTTTGCTCAATATTGGGGATAGCCAAGCACCCACAGAGCTGGCACCTATGGTTATGTTAAGAACCATTCTTGGGGAAAACTAAGAAATACTGTACTGTCAACTTCCTTCAGCATCTATTTTAGATCAAAATCTCTAAGCAAAAAATTGGGGATAAATAAGCTTTTCCTAACTTCCCATTCTCCTCTCAGCAATTTTCCTTTGCCAGAGATAATTCTAAAAGGTCACCATCACTTCTCCTGGCTACAAAAGTGTTTTAGCTTTCCTGATGACTGTAAAATCCAACATAAAACTCATACAAATTCTCTTAACTAATTTAAGCTCTACTAACTCTGCTCCCACCCAAATTTCTCATTTCATATTAAGTTTCAGGTTTATTTAAAAATTTGATATACCGTCTTATCAAAATTCAAAGCGGTTTTACATAATATATAAAAACAAAGAGTAGAAAGGCATACCGTATTTTCACGCGTATAACGCGCACCCGTGTAAAACGCGCACACGGGTATAGCGTGTGGGAAAAAGAAATTTATGTAAATAAATTAATATATAGCGCGCACACGCATATACCGCACATGCTGCTCATTGAATTAAAACCTCCTTCTGCCGTCCTGACTTTCCTCTCGCCGCCCTGCCCTCTGCCCCGACTCTCCTCTCGCCGCCCTGCCCTCTGCCCCGACTCTCCTCTCACAGTTCTGCCCCGAATCGCCGCCCTGCTCCTGCCTTGACGTCCCGACTCTCCTCTGCCTGTCCCCCCTTAAAGGTCTGCCTGTCCTCTCTTGAAGTCTTGTCCCCCCTTAAAGGTCTGCCTGTCCCCCCTTGAAGTCCTGTCCCCACCCTGAAAGCCTGATGCCCCACCCCGAAGGACCGCTGGCCCCCCCACCCTGAAGGACCGCTCGCACCCCCCCCCCGATGTCCGATTCATCCCCCAGCCCCCCCCCTGCACCGTTAGCAGTGGAGAAGCAACCTACCGTGGGTTCGCGATGCCAGTGAGCCCTGCTGCTTCCTCTGCCGCGGTCCCGCCCTTTCTCTGACATCAGAGAAGGGGCAGGACCGCGGCAGAGGAAGCAGCGCAGGGCTCAGAGAAGGGGCGGGACCGCCGGCAGAGGAAGCAGCAGGGCTCACTGGCATCGCGAACCCACGGTAGGCTGCTTCTCCACCGCTAACGGTTGGGGGGGGGGGCTGGGGGATGAATCGGACATCGGGGGGGTGCGAACAGTCCTTCAGGGTGGGGGGGCTAGCGGTCCTTCGGGGTGGGGCATCAGGCTTTCAGGGCTGAATTGGACATTGGGGGGGGGAACCAGCAATGTAAAAAAAAATTGTAAAACGCGCTCACGCATATAACGCGCATGGTTATGCTCGGTTTGTAAAATCGTGTATAACACGCGCGTTATATGCATGAAAATACATTACATTAAAAACAAATTATAATTATTAAAACAGACAGTCAAACACATAGACGAACATTAACTTACCGAAACAAAATGAAAAAGGGTAGAAATACATTTGTGTAATGAAAAAGAGAGGGAGAAGGATCAAAACAAAAGGGAGGGAACAAAAAATAAATAAAATAAAAATCTATGTTAGAAAGGCATTATTTATTTGATTACATTTTATATAGCACTCATAGCCCAAAATATGTCAATGTTATAGATTATAAGATGACCACTGATCATAACAATTAGAGAATGACACGGGGACAAATTTTTCCCCACGGGAACTCATTTTCCCATCCCATCAACTTCTTTTCCTGTTCGAGGCTTGTGCGGTTAAGGCAGAGCTTTCAGGAATGGGGCAGGGACAGGAACAGTGACAAAACTCATGGAGACGGGGAAACTGAGTTCCTGCGGGGACAGGGACAAATTTGTTCCCGTGTCATTCTCTAATAACAATCACAAACACCACCAGAGAAAAATTACATTTTTCAGAAAAAGAAATTAAGAAATACTACCACTAGTACTTATCATTTCTATAGTGCTACCAGACGCATGTAGCACTGTATATTAACATGCAATAGACGGTCCTTGCTCAAAAGAGCTTACAATCTAATTATGATAAATAGGACAAGAAGGGTTAATTAATACACATTAATGGCATTTGATTTATTGGGGGAAAAACAGTGTTTAAAGCAGAAAAGCTGGCATTGTATTAGTCTGCAATCCCAAAACTTTAGATATGGAGAGTAGAGGTACAACCAGGTGCTCAAAAAGTTGGAAACTAGAACTCTTCCAACATGCTGACAATGGCGACTGACTATAAAACATTCCGAAAAGAAATTAAAACCTTGTTCTTAAGAAAATTTATCAAGAAATACTAATACATCTCCTTGACTACTCCCAGTCTTGTAAATTTCCCAGCAAAATCTCAACCTTGTAATTAGCACCCTAATCTGTAATTTTTCCTGGAAATGTCCAGTTATCTACATTTGTAATCACCTAGAACTGCAAGGTATTGGTGGAATAGTAGTCACTAATACAATGTAACTTCAGCTTTGCTCTGGTGAAGAAACAAAAAACACCAAGGTGGAGAAACCAAGAACCACAGGAGGAGAAAAGGAAGTAAAAAGGTGACAAATGTAAATTCTCAACATTGACATAATTCAATCACTAAGTGGAACATTTTATAGACCTGTGCAGTTGTTGAAGTAATAAAGCGCTGTAGACAAATATATGGACATTAGAATAATATACTTCAACTACTGTAAATGTATCATGGCATTATTTATTAGGCCTCTCAGTGTAATCTCTGCTGTGGTGGTCACAAAAGCCTGTTTGTTAAGGATCTAATATATTGGTAATTTCCAAGAAGTCAAACAGCTGATTTACTACAGCTCTTTCACTTTGGACAGAAAGGTCAGGTTGAAGATTGGTATTTAGGGAATTCCCTCTCTCCCTTTTTTTTTTAGCTTTTAGCAAGAATCAAGATTTTATTATGGTTTTTTTAAGCTAATGCAGCCTGTACAAGATTCCCACACTGATTCTGAATATGCACCAATTCCAATGACTTATCATCATTGTGTCATTGGAATACATAAAGGGCCAAATTCTATAAATGGCATCCCGATTGTAGACAGTGATAGGTGTTCTACCGCTGTCTAACCAGCCAATCGTTTTGCACGTAAAAAAAAACAACCCATCCCGAGGCAGATCGTCTACACTATAGGCATTTTCGTGAGCCTAGGGAGACATGTAGGTCCGCTTAAGCTTGCCCAAGGTCAGGTGTGGGCATGGGTTTGCCCGTTAGTGGCCTTAGGCGAGCTTATTAGGTCCTACATGTCTCCCTAGGGTCATGATAGACCCTGAAATGTAGGCCAGCAAAATGCTGATCTACATTTCAAATAGACACGGCTGCTGAACCGATCGTGGCAAGAGAACCTCCCTGCTGCAATCAGTTTAGCAACCACAGCAGGGAACCCATCCCCCCCAGCAGGGAACCCATCACCTCCAAGTTGGCTGGCAGGAGGGATGCCTACTCCCTCCTGCTGGAACCCACGAAGCCCCCCCCTGAATGTCCGCAGCAGGAGGAGTGGCCAGTTCCTCCTGCCACCATCCCCCGGCAGGAGGGATGCACACTCCCTTTTGCCGGAAACCCCCACCCTTCAAAGATCACCGGCAGAAGGGATGTCTACTCCCTCCTGCCGGAACCCCATCTGAAGACATGCCCCCCTCCCCGATACCCCCAAGGCCACCCAGACTACCCCCTATTGCAGCAATCAGCTCAGCAGCAACGCAATTCTCTAATCAGTACCTGTGACATGGATGCTGGTTTGAAAATTGGGGTGGTTAGGTGGGGTTAGGTGTCTGTCTATGAGAACATAAGTGATTCTATATAGGATGCCCGTGTGCGATTCTCAAAAGCCACTTAGGCAGCTGTTGAGACTGGGCGTCCTATACAGAATCAGGCCCAAAATGGCTACTGTGCTGGTTCAAATCTTACTTTGAAAACCGTTCCTCCAATGTTTTCTTTAATAATACGACCTCAAATAGCTTCTCATTACCTTATGGTATCCCTCAAGGATCAATACTTTCTCCTATTTTATTTAACATCTTCCTCGCTCCACTTATGACTTTATGTCAATCCATTGGTTTTTCGGTATTCGCCTACGCCGATGATATACAATTATTACATCCAATTGATCCCAATAATACACAGGAAATAACAGCAATAAATGACAAACTGGATCAAATTCATCATTGGCTGGATGCTAATAAACTATCCTTAAATATTCATAAAACCAACGTGATGCTCTTTCCATGGAAGGACTGTAGTACACCGCTTATTCCAATTTCTATTAATGGCACTCCATTGCAGATACACCAAAACATTAAGATCTTAGGAATAATATTTGACAATAAATTATCATACCACGATCACATAAGCAATGTGGTTAAATCTACTTTTTTCAGACTGCGCCAAATACGTTCCGTCGCCAAATTCTTATGTGCAAAATCCCTAAATATTCTAATACACTCTCTAGTCATCTCCAAACTTGATTATTGTAATGCCTTATTTAAAGGCTTGCCGCAAAAAGAAATCAGACGTCTTCAAATTATTCAGAACGCCTCTATTAAAATAATTCACAAAGCTAAAAAATTTGACCACGTCACACCTTTACTCAAGGAGTCACATTGGCTCCACATTGCACACCGCATTTTATTTAAAATATGTTTGCTCACTTTTAAATCATTAATATTTCAAGCCCCCGCTTTTATTTTTAGAGTTTTAATTCCTTACACTACTTCCAGAACACTGAGATCTCAGGATCAACATTTGTTGGCCATTCCCTCATTGAGAATCATTAATACGAGACGTCTTACTATTTTTCAGTGACTGCCCCCCAGTCTTGGAATGATCTCCCACTTTATATAAGAGAAGAAAAGAACTTAGATAAATTCAAGACTAAGCTTAAAAGTTTCCTTTTTAATGATGCTTTTAGTGATTACCGTATTTTCACGCATATAACGCGCACCCGTGTAAAACGCGCACACGGGTATAGCGCGCGGGGAACAAAAATTTATGTTTAAAAAATTTAATATAGCGCGCACACGCGTATACCGTGCATGCTAAAACCTCCTCCCGCTTACTCCGAACCGGCATCCTCCCCCCCCCCCCCGCTCGCTTACCCGCGTTTTACAACTTTTTTTTTCAATCCGATCCGGCATACCCCCTGCGAACCGGCATCCTCCCCCCTCGCTCGCGTCACCCCCCCTCCCCCGCGATCCTACATCCCCCCAGCACCAAACATCTCTTACCCGATTGGGCACCGGCACCAGCACCAATGCACAGGACGTGCCAGTGCCCGAAGATCCTCCCTCGTTGGTTTGGGCTGGGCTGGGCTGGGCTGGGCGGTGCGATGCAGGAGAGATAATCCTTCTTCCTGCGCCGGGCTGAACTAGGCCTTGAGCATTTGCGCATGCTCAAAGCCTTCTGGTCTCGCTCTCTCCGAGATCGAGAATCTCGGAGAGAGCGAGACCAGAAGGCTTTGAGCATGCGCAAATGCTCAAAGCCTAGTCCAGCCCGGCGCAGGAAGAAGGATTATCTCTCCTGCATCGCACCGCCCAGCCCAGCCCAAACCAACGAGGGAGGATCTTCGGGTACTGGCACGTCCTGTGCATTGGTGCTGGTGCCGGTGCCCAATCGGGTAAGAGATGTTTGGTGCTGGGGGGATGTAGGATCGCGGGGGAGGGGGGTTGATGCGAGCGGGGGGGGAGGATGCCGGTTCGCAGGGGGGATGCTGATCGGATTGGAAAAAAAAAGTTGTAAAACGAGCTCACGCGTATAACGCGCAAGGTTATGCACGGTTTGTAAAATTGTGTATAACGCGCGCGTTATATGCGTGAAAATACGGTAAATGATTCTTCAATCCCTCTTTATCTTTTATTTCCTTCTTTTATGTTGGTCTTCCCTCCTAATGTTTTTACCTTTATATTTTGAATTTGATACAGATTGTAACCTTTAAAGAATTTTCCTATTGTTTCTATATTGTACTTAAGATTTTTTCTTTATTTTTTTGTTTTCGGTTGTTGTTTGTTTTTAAAATATTGTTTGTCTATGTAATATTTACCTATGTTTTTAAATACTTTTACTATTTTGTATATCGCCTAGAATGTAGATTAGGCGATTAATCAAACTATATAATAAACTTGGATAAACTTGGAAACTACTGAAACACAAGTTTTCAGGTTTTTTTGTTTTTTTTTTTCAATTTCCAGTGGTTTTTAGCAATGATTTTGATTATTTTTTAGTGATTTCAGGAGAGCACTTCTTCCTCTATCAAATGATGTGCTTCTTTTTGATTTTTGAGATGGTTACAAAAATTATCTTTTTTTTATATTCAAAACAGTATAATTTATTCTTCCTGTAGTAGCAATACATTTTAGAAGATGTGCTGTAAGAGTATTATTTTTGAGTATTGCTTGAAACCAGGTACCTGTAATTAAAAAAAAAAAAGATTTAACTTTAGATTTCATAGAACTGCTCCTTTGGCCCTTATGACATGCATATAAGCATGGAGCACAAGAAGATAAGTTAGTACATCGAACCACTCTTTAGGAAAGGGTGCCATGACTCTGAGTCCTGCTTTTTAACTTTCTAATTTGCTGCTTGTTTTTACCTTGACATATTCTGTTGCTTTTTTTTTTTTTTTTTTTTTTTTAAAGGGTAATGCTTGAATCATTTACTGACTAATTCCCTATTTCAAAATTGTAGGTTGTCAGCATCCTTGCTTTTACTAAGGAGAAGTGTGTTTTTTAATCTCCCCTTTAGATATGTGCATTTTTTTGTTTACTGAGATTCTATGCATGAGTCATCAAAGTATTTGTGTCACAGATCTACTCATAGCAGTCCACGGTGCTTGTCTTCACTATGCAGTACAGTGATACCTTGGTTTACGAGCATAATTCGTTCCAGAAGCATGCTTGTAATCCAAAGCACTCGTATATCAAAGCAAATTTCCCCATAGGAAATAATGGAAACTCAGACAATTCGTGTAAAATCTTCTCATTAACTGGTCAAATTAATTACATTTTAGTGCAGGCCTTTAATACAACTGTAGAAATGAAATAAATATTAAATAAGAACAAAAATAAATAAAAGAAAGTCGAAAAGAAAAATAAATGGGGAGTGAGTTGAAATCAGTCATTAAGGTAGCTTGGCCACCATAACAGGACACTCACTACCTTTGCAAGCAGGGGAAGGCGCCGTTGCCCAGCTCCAGGAGCAATCGAAAACAGCAGGGTCAGAAGGAAGAAGGTCTGGCCATCGGTTCATTGAAGCAAAAGTCCCAAAGCAGCCGAAGGAAGCGGTACAAGACAGAAGGCAAATCAAGAATGCACTGTGCTAATATTTAGCAAACTCCAAAAGCAAACAAACATTTGCTAAATTCAGGCACTTATCTTGCAACTGGCTTTTAATAAGTCCGTTTAATAAGTCATTTCGATTGTCTGCCTCAGGGACTTTCAAAATCTGTCAAAATGTGTTGGAGCCTCCGTGTACGGTGGACCCCTTGCTTCAGGGGATAGAAACATAGAAGATGACAGCAGATAAGGGCCATAGTCCATCAGGTCTGCCCACTCCACTGACCCACCCTCAAGTCTACTATCCTAGGGATCCCACTCCTGGTGACAGGTTCCCTTGGCTTAACCCTCTAAGGGATCCCACATGGGCATCCCATTTGCTCTTAAATTCTTGCACACTGTTTGCCTCGATCACCTGCACCGGGAGCTCGTTCCAAGGATCAACCACTCTCTCGGTGAAGAAATATTTCCTGGTGTCGCCATGAAATTTCCCGCCCCTGAGTTTGACCCCTCTTGTGGCTGAGGACCCTTTGAGAAAGAGAATCTCTTCTTCCATCTCGATACGGCCGGTAATATACTTAAACGTCTCGATCATGTTTCCTCTCTCCCTACGTTCCTCGAGTGAGTACAGCCGCAAATTTTTCAGCCTTTCCTCGTACGATAGATCCTTGAGCCCCGAGACCATCCTGGTGGCCATCCGTTGCACCGACTCTACTCTCAGCACATCTTTTCAGTAGTGTGGCCTCCAGAATTGCACACAGTATTCCAAATGAGGCCTCACCATGGTTCTGTATAATGGCATTATGACTTCAGGCTTCCGGCTGACGAAACTCCTGCGGATGCATCCTAACAACTGTCTTGCCTTAGATGAAGCCTTCTCCACATGATCAGCAGTTTTCATGTCTGCGCTGATGATCACTCCCAAGTCTCGTTCTGTTGAAGTTCTAGCTAAGGTCTCACCATTCAAGGTGTAAGTTCTGCATGGATTTCTGCTGCCGAGGTGCATGATCTTGCATTTATTAGTGTTGAAGCCCAGCTGCCAGGTCGAGGACCAAAGCTCCAACAAATGTAGGTCCTATGTCATACTATCGGGTGAATTGCCATCTCTCACTATATTGCATAGTTTGGCGGCGTCAGCGAATAACGCTACCTTACCTTGAAGCCCCTGAGTTAGGTCACCTATGAATATGTTGAAAAGGAGCGGGCCCAAGACTGAGCCCTGCGGTACTCCACTGGTCACCTACGATGTTTTAGAGAAGGTACCGTTAACTACCACCCTCTGAAGTCTGCCACTCAGCCAGTCATTGACCCATGTAGTTAGTGTTTCTCCCAGCCCCATTGATTTCTTCTTGCTCAACAGCCTGCGATGCGGGACACTATCGAAAGCTTTGCTGAAGTCTAGGTATACGACGTCCACGGATTCTCCCAGAACTGCTGCATAAGGTTGCAGTTGCATTTTGAGATTAATAATGACATGAGTAGAAGCAACCAGGGATTGTTCCTGCCCATTCCAATTCCAAAACCAAAATGGCGGCCATGACCTTCCATGATAGTCTTATGAGGTTGCCATAGGAAGTTGCAGCTGTAGTTTTTACAATGCAGCCAGTCGGGGCAGCAGAAACTCAGCATGTTCCTGCCCTAAAGAGGCCACTAGATCATCAGGGTTTTAGAAAGTAGGTCTAGGAAGGGTCTATGGAATAGGGATGGGGTGGGGGAACAGTTTTTCTCTAAGGGAGAAAAGGGAAAAATGGCTCAGGAGGATGGACTTGCAGCAGCAGTGGGGCGTGTGGCCAGGGCAGGGTTTCTGTTTCAGCTGAAACAGAAAGGCAAATTTTAGCCACAGATACTGTTTTGGCCAGAACCATAAGCACCAGTTTCAGTCGGCCTTTATTGAACACACTTTCCTGTAAGAAATGTTAGTTGCCGTTACATCCTGCATAATTGATGAGACTCAACTGAGACATAGAATCATAAATTTTGTCTATCGTTTCTTTAATATGCCCACTCCTTTCTGATCACAACAAAACAATAGAAACAGTCCAGTAATACTACACATAGAGCTCCAAAGATGTGGAAATATTTCTCAGCCACCACTAGAGGGCAGCCACACTTAATATTTAAAGAAGGAGTTCTTGATCTTTTATTGGTTCTAGAATGGTTTTAAATCAGTGGTCTCAAACTCAAACCCTTTGCAGGGCCACATTTTGGATTTGTAGGTACTTGGAGGGCCGCAGAAAAAATAGTTAATGTCTTATTAAAGAATGACAATTTTGCATGAGGTAAAACTCTATAATTTATAAATCTTTCCTTTTTCTGCAGCTCTCATCGTTAAAGTTTAAAATCTTTCCTTTCTCAAAACTGACATGTTTCAATCACCATATTGAAAATAAAATCATATTCCCTACCTTTGTTGTCTGGTGACTTTATTTTTCTTTGCTTTTAACTACGCTTCCTGGGCCTTCTTATCCACTGACTGTTTTTCTCTCCTTCTTCACTTTCTACCTTGCATTCATTTTTGGCATTAATTTAGCATTCAATTTTTCTGCTTTCTTCTCAAAATCTACTTTTCCATGTCTCCCCTTCCCTTCCTCTCTCTCCCATGGTCTGGCATCTCTATCTGCCCCTTCTCTTTCTTCCCCTGGAGGTCTGACATCTTTCCTTCCCTCCTCATCCCCACGGTCCAGCATCTTTTACCCTCGCATGCTATTCCCTCCCCCTCCCCCCTGTGGAATCCAGTGCTACTCTGGCTCTTTGGCCGTAGGTAGCTTGAGTGAAGAAAACATGCTGCCTTTCTCTTTGTCAGTGCTTCCTGCCTATGCGGGGGTTAGGAGGCAGTAGCAGAGGGAGAGCTTCCAGGTCGTTGAACGCGGCGTGTTTGCTTCATTCACGCTGCCTGTGGCTGAAGAGTTAAAGCAGCAGCACTGTGAGAATGGTGAACAAGTACTGGATCTCAAAGGGGCTGGGGGGGGGGGGCAGGCGACGCCAGATAGGTGCGCAGTGATGGCGTGTGCACGGGCCTTGCAATGACTGCTGTAGGGTTTCCAGATGTCCGGTTTCCCTGGACAAAAAAGCAAACTAGAAAAGAGTCTTCCAAAAGAGGGCATGTCCAGGGAAACCCGGCCATCTAGCAACCCTAGTATTATTAGCAGACCCTTGCACTAAAGACTGGTCTTTTGATCCCCACATGTTCAGTAGGCCCTATATTATATGTAGCATCTTCATTTGATTACCAATAGAAACTAAAGGAAAAAACAATTTGAGACTTAATGGTTAAAACACTAGGCTTTGACATCCAGAGCCGCTCCTTGTGATCTTGTGCAAATTACTTAACCCTCCATTAACCCAGGTACAAAATTAGATTGTGAGCTCTCCGACGTCAGTGAAATGCTTTGTGTCCCTGAAAGTAACTCAGGTTTGAGCCACCATTACCGAAAGGTATAAGTGAAATTCAAATAAATGAATAAAATACCAGAAAAGTTTATATAAACAGGAGACAGTGCATGCAAATATATCTCATGCATATTTATTGCCGATATCCTGAAAAACTGACTAGGTCAGGGGGAGGAGGTGAGTTCTCATGGATGGGAATAAGAATCACTGTGATAGAACATTAACAGCCATTTCAGTATACATTTTTTTATTTTATCTTTATCTTCATCCTCTGCAAACTCCCTCTTTTTTTCTTTTTCCCCTCTTTCAAAAGCTACGGATTGAGTTTCCAACTCTTGCATCATTTTTTTTTTATTTTTATTTTATCTATTCAATAAATTTTTTACAGTAAACAACAAGTCATCATACTTGCATTAAGATTGAGAAATAATAAACATCAAGCGCAAAAAAAAGCTCAATACAATATCTAAAGCTGAAGATTCATTAATTATTATTTAGTCCACAATTTAGATCCAATAAAAAGGAAAATAATTTAGAAAAGATATGGAATGATCTTATTAGATGAGATCGGAGACATAGATAACCCTCAGCCAGCCGGTTCGTTACACTGTGGGGTGTTACACTAGAACCTATAATGGACTTCCTCCCCCTCTCTAGCTTTAATAAAATTCAGATAACTGTCTTGGCTTGAAGAATAGGAAATTTTTTCCCTCTAAGGAAACACAGAATTTCGCAGGGAATCTTAAAACAAAAGAAGAACCCAGGGCCAAAAACCTAAGGGGCTCATAATCAAAACAAAAAAACATCTAAAAAGTGGCCTAAATGGGTACTTGGACGATCAAAAAGCCTGATCGTCCAAGTACCCATAACCAAAGCTGGTTTTAGACGTATCTAAAACCAGCTTAGGCCTTTCCCCTGCCTCTAAATGCATAGAGCGAAAAGAGGCGTTTTTTAGAGGAAGGGAAAGGGCGGGAGGTGGGCCGACATACACTTAGTCGTACAGCAAGTATAACCAAAGATTTAGGCAGGTTGCCTAGTCGGCACTTATACGTTTTGACTTAGACCAAGGGGCTGAAAAAGGGGCCGCTGAGCTGATCGCGCTGCTGCGATAAGCTCAGCAGCCCCAGCAACTTACCTACCACCACTAACAACGATCACAGCAGGAGGGAGCCCAAGCCCTCCTGCCCCGGCAACTACATAAACCCCCATCCCGACAACGATCGGGGCAGGAGGGAGCCCAAGCCCTCCCATCCCGGCAAAGGCTGACACCCCCGACAATAATTGGAGCAGGAGAGAGCCCAAGCCCTCCTGCCCCAGCGAAGGCCAACACCCCCTAAAGCAATCAGGGCAGGAGGGAGCCCAAGCCCTCCTGCCCCGGCAACTACATAAACCCCCATCTCGACAACGATCGGGGCAGGAGGGAGCCCAAGCCCTCCCATCCCGGCGAAGGCTGACACCCTTGACAATGATTGGAGCAGGAGAGAGCCCAAGCCCTCCTGCCCCAGCGAAGGCCAACACCCCCAAAAGCGATCAGGGCAGGAGGGAGCCTATGCCCTCCTGTCCCAGCGAAACCCCCTACCCCTACTAAGATACAGGAAGGAGGGATCTCAGGCCTTCATACCCTCGGCGCACCCCCACTGATCGCCCCCAATCGGCCCCCACCCACCGACCCCGGGACCCCCTGCCGACCCCTCGACCCCACCCCCACCCCTTCAGGAAGTTGGCCTGATGGACAGGTCCCAAGCCTGTCCGGCAGGCCCGCCATCCCTCTCTCCTTTTTCATTCACTAGAATGGTCTAAAAATATTCACTTATATCAAATGTAAGGACATTGCTCCAAAATATCTTCAAAAGATAAAATGTGTGAAAGGAAAACAAGGGCTTAATGATGGTTTTCAGATGCAAGCTGACAATGCCTGAGAAAGAGGCGGCTTGCATTTCTAAACATTCATTAACATAATAGAAGAAACAGCCCTGTTAAACTCCATTGCTGGCTCTCTTCCAACAAAGTTTATTTTTGGACTGCTAATACCCTATTGACTTGCATAAGCTAGATTTAAAAATCTGTTATCCAGCACATTAATTGATTTCTTGAAGGTCATTTTCAATATGTTTGCGTGTGTTGGGGGAGCAAGCAAATCAGAACTTTCCTGATATATCTGCAAAGTCCATCACCTTACCCCACACCCGAGAACTAACCTGTGAGATCAGTCCCTTCTGGAAAAATCAGAAGCTGCAGAGGTTCCTTAATGTCACAGAAGTAGTCCAACATGGCTTTGAAGTGATGCTTGTCCTCTTCCCAATTCCTACTGATGAAGATGAAGGCAGCAATCTGCATTGCCCAACCTAGAACAAACAATAACACACCTCTCAGAACCCACCTGTTGTAAAAATGACAACTTTTCATGCAGGAAGTTACCAGAGGGTTATTTTCTCTGCAAATATACTATTCAAGAAATTTGTCAAATGATCTAACCAAACCGTATCGACTCTTCCCAGATCCCGATGCATACTATAGCTATCAATCTTGTAATGTCCCTGTGAATGGCCAGGCTAATTTCTTGGGTGTCAGTTCAAAAGCGCGCCGGGACAAAGGTGCGCGCAGACAACTGAGCGTAATGCAGAGGCGTGCGCCGAAGAAAATGACTGTTTTAAAGGGCTCCGACGGGGTGTGTGGGGGGGAACCCCCCCACTTTACTTTATACAGATTGCGCCGCGTTGTGGGGGTGTTGTAACCCCCCACATTTTACTGAAAACTTCACTTTTTCCCTAAAAAACAGGGAAACAGTTAAGTTTCCAGTATAATGAGAGCGGTTATAATCCCCCAAACCCCCCACAACGCCGCCGTGATCTGTATTAAGTAAAGTGAGGGGGTTCCCCAACAAAAACCCCGTCGGAGCCCCTAAAAACAATCATTTTCTTCGGCGCGCGCTTCCATCTTGCGCTCAGTTGTCGGCGCGTGCCTTTGTCTTCGGCGGTTTTGTCTATGAACCAATTTCTTGTTGTAAACCCCCTAAAACTGAAAGGTATTGGTGGGATAGAATACATCAATGTAATCTTGTAAATACTTACTGAAATACAAGAAAAGTGGACTAGAATTTTGGCTGCTCAGAAAGTTATGCACAGCAATGATTTCCACTCAGAAAGCTAGTTTGATCCTTCTAAAAAAGGGTCACAGTTGGGAGCTTTGCAATTTTACTGTATTCCAATCCAAAGTTTATTATGGGACCTACTTTATGCATTAGCTTGGAAAATTATAGCACACAGTTCAGCAATCTTGCTGGATTTAAAATATGATATGCTGGAACCACAGCACATTCCAGTGTGTATACAGGATGCACACTTCTAAAAGTTTAGATGATCTAGCGTCTGAAAAACAAAGAATCTACTTTTGGAAGTAAAACCGAGAGGTCTCAATCCATCCTCTTTTTCTAGAGCCATATGGTAACCCTACCCCAGTTTCAAATGTTTTTGCTTAATCTAATTTTTCAGCTCTTTTATGCTCAGGTTGACTGTGATTACTAGTATCAATTAATGCTTATACAACCTCTGAGACCATTATAAAACACAGACTATAGGAATTTCCAGTGTCACAACTTCAAAATGTGAATGCTCTTCAGCCTTCTTCCCAGTAGTATCTAAAACTATGCCTTGAAAAGTAAACCACTAAATTGAAAATAAAATCACATTTCCTACCCTGACAGTTTTATTTTTCTACTCATCTTTTCCCAGTCTCTGGTTGCATTTCCTTCTATCAGTGCTCTTAACACTGTTTCTAGGGTCTTCTTACCATTTGCTGTTTTTCTCTCACTTTCTGCCGTACATCCATTTTTGCCACTGGCACTAACTTTTAACATTTAACTTTTTTCCATTTTTCTGTTTCCTCCTCAAATCTACCTGTACCTTTCCATGTCTTCCCTTCTTATATATCCATGCATGCTATCTCCTCCCTCTTTCTTCTCCTCTATTCCCATCTATCCATAAACAGCATTTCTTCCATCTCTCTTCCCATCTCCACCCCTCCCATTCCTGTGTACCATTTCCTCCCTCTCTTTCCCTCTCCTTTGGTCTGGGATCCTTATATTTTCCTTCCCACAGTCCCTCCTTCCCCTTTGTGGTCCTTCTCTTCCCCCTCTCCCCTACGCCTCTCCCCTCCTTCCCTTCCCTGGTCTGGCATCTCTCTCTCCTTCCCTCCCCTTCAGTAGTCCATCTTTCTCCTTCTCTTTCTCCCTTCTTGTGGTCTGGTATCTCTTCTTCTCTTTCCTCCTCCTCCCTACCATGGTCTGGTATCTCTGTCCTCCCCTTCCTTCCCCTGAAGGTCTGGCATCTCTTTCTTTTTCCTCCTTCCCCATCCCTGAAGTCCAGCATAATAACCACCCCTCCTGCGATCTCCCCACGACCTCCTCTTCATTCCTACCTTCCATGGGATCCCATAGGGCAGTAACTCTTTGGGCCTACGGAAGCGAGTGAAGTAAATATGCTGCCTTTGCTGGACTGGAAGCTTTCCCCTGTACTGATTCACAACTATGTGAGGACAGGAAGCATTAGCAGAGGGAAAACTTCTGGGTTGCTGAAAAGAGAAAAAGCGGCAGCAGCAATGGTGTGGTGGTGGTGGGGGGGACCAGAACCCCAGACTTCAGTGCGAGCCATCAAAATGGTCTCCGCAGGCCACCATTGGCTCGCAAGCTTTGCAATGAAGACCACTGGTCTAATGAAAGAGATTCTTAACCTGCAAAATCCTGTTTTCCCCAGAAACAGAATAGTTACCAAAAATCTGTCCTGTAACTGAATATGATTAATAACTGCTGACAGGTTGATAGAAGTCATATTAATCATTGGAGCACTGTACTAGGCTTTTTAAATGCTGCAAATGTTATGCCTGCAGACAACAGGGGTATCCATCTCTTTTACAACAAAACATGTCCTTGTGACTATATTTGGCAAAGAGTCACTGAGAACCCTGAATTGGTTCAATTGCTTAGGGCTCTCCTTTTACTAAACCATGGTAGAGCTTTTTATTACGGGCTGGTGAGGTAAATGAGTCAAGCAGATGCTCATTCAATTCCTATAAGCATTGGAGCATTTATCTCACTGGCCCATGGTAAGGAGTAGAGAATGACACGGTGACAAAATTCATCACCGTCCCCGTCCCCGTGGATAACCACGGGAAACCATCTTCAGGTCATTTTTTAAGGAGAGAGGGAAGAATCAGAATATGAATGGCCACAACCACTGACCTGCAAGCTTTGCTTTGACGAATGCTGGTGTAGAAGGACCGAGGTTGAAATAGACACTAGAAAATGACATGGGATTATTTCCCGCGGTTATCCGCGGGGACAGGAACGGTGATGAATTTTGTCACCGTGTCATTCTCTAGTAAGGAGCTCTACTGCGATTTAGTAAAAGCCAGTGTTCATTATCAAAGATTTCCTCCAAAGCCTTTCTTGAGCATAGATCAAGAAAGGTGTAAATCCAATAAAAATACTACCAAAAAAATCCAGTAATTATATATGTCTGCTCATTCTGTACAGTTTTTACATACATGCACACAATTGACAACAAACAGAAGGGGCAGTCTTCAATAAAGTTCTAACAAAGTTCTAAAAAATCTATTTCATGAAATTTCAAGTCTAACGGTACTACTTCTCCCACAACTACATTTACACCTGACAACTTTATGCAAGTTCCCCGAGACCAGGAAAAAGGAAATTCACCTACTGAGGAGGTGCTATTTGAAGCCGTGCTAACGGCTCAAATGAAGTTAGCATACATGTGCACTCACTGAATTATGCAGTAGAAAATTTGTCCCCAATTTGTCCCCGTCCCCGCAGGAACTCAATTTCCCTGTCCCGTCCCCACGAGTTTTGTCCCTGTCTCTGTCCCATTGCTGTAAGCTCTGCCCTAACTGCACAAGCCTTGAACACTTATGATTTTAAAGTGTTTGAGGCTTGTGCAGATGAGGACGGAAGCTTGCAGGAATGGGGCAGGGACGGGAAAAGATCTCGACGGGACGGGGGAAAATTTTTCCCCGTGTCATTCTCTATTATGTAGTCCATTCTCTGTCTATAATGCGGGAATTAGCGCAAGCAAACTGCTGTATCACTGCAATGGCTGTATGCATGCTCTTGTTTAGTGAATAACACACCCTAATCTGCATGCAAACAGCTTAATACACTTTGCTAAAAGAACTTCTAAGGAACTAGCAGGCCGATGATCAGAACCTAGAGGTAATTTAACACTAGTCTAGCACCGGTATTAGGCTGCGCACATGTTCAAAGGCCACCAGTGCAGGACACAGCATGGACGTCACTCAAACTCTGCCCTTACTGTTCAAAACCCTAAGCTGGTGTTAGGACTGGATTTACGCTTGCTGGGTACAGTCACCTTGCTGCCACCCACAGCCCCTTCTTTCCTTTCAAGCAGCAGTTAGAAACTGCCTGGGAGAGAGGCCCCTATCTCTGGCTCTCACAAAATCTGAAGCGCTGTCGCATCACTCTGTGGCCAGCTCCCACAAAATCCGAGTTGCTGCAACATCTCTGAATGCACCCTCCCCCCCAGATCAAGAGGAACTAGAGCATGCATTCCAAAGGAAAAAACAGAGGCGACAAATCAAAGCCGTGAACAGGGTAAGGCGATCCAACAAATTGGGTTGAGAAAATGAGAACAGTGAAATTCTGATTCTTGACCGAGGCTGCTCTTGTGCTCCAAGTTTATTAAAATTTTGATATAACGCTAATCATAATTTCTAAGCGTTTTACAATAAAATAGGGGGGAAAACATTTAAACATTCTAAATATATACTGGATGGACAAAGAAACAAAAGGGAAGTAGGGAGAATTACAATTTAAAAGAAAGGAGAACAGGAAAGGTAAAGAACTGAAGGGAGGTAAAGGAGATCAAAATAGGAACAAGGCAGCAGCAGAACCGTTTCAGCATTCATATGCGACTTTAAAAAGGAAGGATTTAAGATTTCCTTTGAATTTATCTAAGTTTTGTTTGGTCCTGATTAGAGAATGACAAGGTGACAAAATTCATCACCATTCCCGTCCCCGCAGATAACCGCGGGAAATAATCCCATGTCATTTTCTAGTGTCTATTTCAACCTCAGTCCTTCTGCACCAGCATTCTTCAAAGCAAAGCTTGCAGGTCAGTGGTTGTGGCCATTCATACTCTGATTCTTCCCTCTCTCCTTAAAGAATGACATGAAGATGGTTTCCCGCAGTTATCCGCGGGGACGGGAACGGTGATGAATTTTGTCACTGTGTCATTCTCTAGTCCTGATATAGGGTGGTAACGAGTTCCAGCCAGTGGGTGCCGTTGTAGCAAATGAAGAGGCCCGACGCGTACTGATGATCTTTAAAGATTGTACGTGAAGGAGATGTTGAGAAGAGGATCTTAGGGCTCTAGGGGGATCGTGTGGGATTAGGAGCTTATGAATGAAAGCGGGTTCTTTGGTATTTTGGGTTTTGAATGAAAAAAATAGCTATTTTATATAGAATTCGGTGTGGTATTGGCAGCCAATATGCACTTTTTAATAAAGGGGGCGACATGATCAAATTTCTTCATATTTGTAATGATTTTGTTTGCAGTATTTTGTATCAACTGGAGGCGTTGAATGTCTTTTTGGCAGATTCCTTTCTATAATGAATTGCAGTACTCGAGTTTGGATATGATAAGGGAGTGGATTAGTATGTTGAGAGATTGGGGAAACTATGTTCAGGAAAGGAAACTATGAAGCAATGAGGGAAATGGTAAGGAAGAAACTTAGGAACACTTCCAAAAAATGGCAAACAGTAGAACATGCCTGGTCTTTTTTCAAAGACACAGTGAGCGAGGCACAAAATCTGCACATCCCCAGATTCAGAAAGGGGTGCAAAAAGGGTCGAACAAAAGACCCAGTATGGATGACTAAAATAGTGAAGGAAGCGATAGGCAATAAGAAAAATTCATTCAGGGAATGGAAAAAGGACAAAACTGAAGGGAACCAGAAGGAGCACAGGAAGTATCAAAAAGAATGTCACCGTGTGGTTCGAAAAGCCAAAAGAGAGTATGAAGAGAGGCTAGCCAGGGAGGCACGAAATTTCAAACCGTTCTTCAGATATGTTAAAGGGAAACAGCCAGCTAGGGAGGAGGTAGGACCACTGGACGAAGGAGACAGGAAGGGAGCGGTGAAGGAGGAGAAAGAAGTCGCAGAAAGACTCAACATGTTCTTCTCGTCTGTATTTACAAACGAAGACACAACCAACATACCGGAACCTGAACAAATCTTCAATGGAAATCAAGCAGAAAAATTAACATCCATGGAAGTGAGCCTTGATGATGTACACAGGCAGATAGAAAAACTTAAAACTGACAAATCCCCGGGTCCGGACGGAATCCATCCCAGGGTTCTGAAGGAATTAAAGGAGGAGATAGCGGAACTACTGCAGCAAATTTGCAACCTATCCTTGAAAACAGGCATGATCCCGGAGGATTGGAAGATAGCCAATGTCACGCCCATCTTTAAAAAGGGATCAAGAGGTGACCCGGGAAACTACAGACCAGTGAGTTTGACCTCGGTTCCGGGGAAACTGACGGAAGCACTGATTAAAGAACACATCGATGAACATCTGGAAAGAAACGAACTTTTGAAAACAACCCAACATGGTTTCTGCAGGGGGAGATCATGCCTAACGAACTTATTGCACTTCTTCGAAGGAATTAACAAACGGATGGACAGAGGAGACCCCATAGACATCATATACCTTGATTTCCAAAAAGCCTTTGACAAGGTGCCTCACGAATGTCTACTCCGGAAACTGAAGAACCATGGAGTGGACGGAGACGTACATAGATGGATCAGAAACTGGTTGGCGGGTAGGAAACAGAGGGTAGGGGTGAAGGGCCACTACTCGGACTGGATGGGGGTCACGAGTGGTGTTCCGCAGGGCTCAGTGCTCGGGCCGCTGCTATTTAATATATTCATAAATGATCTAGAAACAGGCACGAAGTGTGAGATAATAAAATTTGCGGACGATACAAAACTATTTAGTGGAGCTGGGACTAAAGAGGAATGCGAAGAATTGCAAAGGGACTTGAACAAATTGGGGGAATGGGCGGCGAGATGGCAGATGAAGTTCAACGTTGAGAAATGTAAAGTATTGCATGTTGGAAACAGAAACCCGAGGTACGATGGGAGGGATAATATTGAATGAGAGCAACCAAGAAAGGGACTTGGGGGTAATGGTGGACATGACAATGAAGCCGACGGCACAGTGCGCAACAGCCGCTAAGAAAGCAAATAGAATGCTAGGCATAATCAAGAAGGGTATTACAACAAGGACAAAAGAAGTTATCCTGCAATTGTATCGGGCGATGGTGCGCCCGCATCTGGAATACTGCGTCCAATATTGGTCTCCGTACCTTAGGAAGGATATGGCGTTACTCGAGAGGGTTCAGAGGAGAGCGACACGCTTGATAAAAGGGATGGAAAACCTCTCATACGCTAAGAGATTGGAGAAACTGGGTCTCTTTTCCCTGGAGAAGAGGAGACTTAGAGGGGATATGATAGAGACTTATAAGATCATGAAGGGCATAGAGAGAGTAGAGAAGGACAGATTCTTCAAACTTTCGAAAAATAAAAGAACATGAGGACACTTGGAAAAGTTGAAAGGGGACAGATTTAAAACGAATGCTAGGAAGTTCTTCTTTACCCAACGAGAGGTGGACACCTGGAATGCGCTTCCAGAGGGAGTAATAGGGCAGAGTACAGTACAGGGGTTTAAGAAAGGATTGGACAATTTCCTGCTGGAAAAGGGGATAGAGGGGTATAAATAGAGGATTACTGCACAGGTCCTGGACCTGTTGGGCCGCCGCGTGAGCGGACTGCTGGGCATGATGGACCTCAGGTCTGACCCAGCAGAGGCATTGCTTATGTTCTTATGGGGGTCCAAAATATTTGATAAAGATGTTATCATTCTAAGTTTGAAAAAACAATTCTTTACTACTGCGCTGATCTGTGGACGGTAGGATAATTTACTATCTATTATTACTCCAAGTATTTTGGTTGTATTAACAGAATCGATTGGTGCATTATTAACGGTGATATAAGCTGTATATTTTTCTTCCAAGTAAAAAGAAGACAGTTGGTTTTGGAAATGTTAAGAGAAAGCATATTTCCATATAGCAATTGGCTAATTTTGTCTAATTTCAAATTAATAAGATTAATGTCCGCAGGGCAAGAAGCATCAATGGGGAGGATAATCTGTATATCAACTGCATAGGCGAAAGTGGTAAGACCTATTGAATGACATGGTGTCAGTAAAGGGGACAGATATTAAAGAGGAGGGGGAGACAATATTGATCCTTGAGGAATGCCAAAGTTATTTTGTGTGATTGATGATGTGGAGTTATTAAAAGAAACCATGGAGCAAGGTAGGATCTGAAACATAACTTCCTAATATTCAGCATATGATTTACATGCTACTAGTACTGAACATTAGGACTTTTTGGGTTTTTTTGCGTTGCTCCCACCGTGTTCTCCTGCACTGTACAGAATAGCGCAGGAGTTCTAAGCATCAGCTGATAAGAGTTGCAGATGTGTCTTGTGTTCACACTGAAAATACAGACACATCATGTATTATTTTGTTTTGACGGTGCCAGATTGCTTTTGTGTTGCCATCAATCACTGTAACAGAAGATGAGTCTGACAGCCTGAGCCACAGCAACTGACTGGACAGAAATAGACCATTGTATCACTGTATTCTAATTTCCAATCAGGGCTTCAAGTCCTAAAAATAAAATTAAAAAAAAAAAAATACCCAAACAGGCAATGAATGTAATGTTTCCTGGAAGTTTATTTGCAGATGCTGTAGAAACACATCGCTCTCAAAGCATGGATG
This sequence comes from Geotrypetes seraphini, assembly GCF_902459505.1. Classification (NCBI taxonomy): domain Eukaryota; kingdom Metazoa; phylum Chordata; class Amphibia; order Gymnophiona; family Dermophiidae; genus Geotrypetes; species Geotrypetes seraphini. Next base: position 343,295,707 of record NC_047086.1, on the reverse strand, counting down.
GGAGTGATGCCAGAACTGTTGATCATTCGAGGTGCGCATTCAAGATACTCTAGGCATTGGCTTGCCATGGGCTCAATTCATCCAAATCTGGGCTTGAGAAAAATCTTATGACACAAAAATGATAGACATACTAAGGGCCAAAGCGTCTAGATAGGACATTAAAAAAAAAAAAGAAGAAAAGATAATGTTTTGCCATTTAAAAAAAAATGGACATTTTCTCTACTGGATTTCTGGATGTCTTTTCTAAAATGTCCAACATCAGTCTTAGAACGCCTATTAAAAATGCCATCTGAAGCAAGAAAAAAAAATCATGTTTCAAGTTTTAAAAAATAAAAAAGTAAACAAAAGGTTTCTTAATTGTCCTAGTTAGCTCAGTACAAAAAAGTTGTGCATATATCCTTTCAGAGTTAATTTTTTTTTAATGAACAAGGCATATTAAAATGAATCAATGTTCTGAGGCTGTCGTGAAAATTGACTGTAAAGCTAAAAATGCACACGAGCCTCCTTAGTGGGTCTATTTGCAGCAGGTTAGAAGGTAGGAATTCCTGGGGCAATGTTTTAAATGTACATAACATGACATTTTCAAAAGTATGTAGGCTATTTTTACCTGACTCAGCCACTCTGTACAAGATATTAGCTGATGTTTTTAGGGTGCGCACTTTATGCTAGTATACAGAGGCCCATGGATGTGTTCACTAAGATAGAAACTGGTGCTGCCTGATTCATCGATTCACTTTGGTGAATCGATTCGATTAAAAAAAAAAAAAAAATCGGGATCACCGATTCGGTGACCAACCCTCCTCCCCAAACCTTCAGGTCTCCTAAAGCAGGAGCGGCAGTGCTGCCTCTTGCTGGCTGTCCATTTCCGCTGCTGCTCCTGCTTTAGGGGGGGACGGTCAGTCAGGAAGTGCTGCATAGGCACCAGCGCTGGGTATCCTCAGTGCTTAGGATTTAAGGCCCCCCTCCTACCGAAGGCCTGCATGTTCCCACCTTCTTTCTAATGTCCTCCGGCTTCCCCCTGACCTCCCAGTCTCACCTTCAGCTAATTAAGGCAGCCTGCAGAGGATTGCCGGTGCTGTAGCGATCCTTGCAGGCTGCCATCAGCTTCTGCAGCACAGTCCCTCTGCCGCAATCCCGCCCCTGATGTCAGAGGAGGGGTGGAACCGCAGCAGAGGGAACATACTGCGGAGGCCGACGGCAGCCTGCTAGGATGGCTACAGCACCGGTAATCCTGCAGGGTGATGCAATTAGCTGAAGGTGAGACCGTGAGGCCAGGGGGGAAGCCGGAGGACACTAGAAAGAAGGGGGAAATATGCAGGCCTTGGGGGGGGGGGCCCTGGTGTAGAAGTACCCGGAGGGAAAGAAGGACTGAGGACGGGAAGGGGGAAAGAAATAATGGGTCTTAAAACATAGGAGAGGGAGAAAGATGGTGGACAATGGGATTTAGGGAGGGAGGGAAGGAACAGAAAGGGAGAGAGGTTGGACATAGGGGGATAGAAATAGTGGATAGGAGGGTAGTTTGGTAGAGAAAGGGAGAGATGTTGGACCCTGGGGTGGTGGGGAAGGAGGGAGAGATGCTGGATGAAAGGGTAGTTGAGAAAAGGAGAGATAGTGGATCTGGGGATGGTGGGGTCCATCGCTGCAGGTGCAAAAAAAAAAGGAAAGATGCCAGATCTCTGGGGGAAGGGAAACAGAAGGGGAAGACAGAGATGGAAGATGGATGGTTAGCACGGAGAAAGAAGAAAACGACAAATGGGCAGGAGACCCTGGCAAGCAAGTTATCAAAAGATGTTTGTCCCAGAGACTGAGACCAACATGATTTGAATAATGACTAGACAACAAAAGGTAAAAAAAATAATTTTATTTTCTGTTTTGTGATTACAATATGTCAGATTTGAAAAGAGCTGGTGTTAAACCGCGAATGTGAGCTAGGATTTAAGAGAGAGAGAGGAAAAGTCTTTTTTGTTTACACCACAGCACCAGTGTGGTGCAAAAAGGGTGAGGTGGGTGAAGAGGCTATAAAATAAACCCACCAGGATGTTTGAAAACAAAAACACCCATTTGGGCAGAAAATCGAATCGAAAAATCGATTCAATAGGTTGAATCGAAATTTTTTTTTCCTGAATCGGGCAGCACTAGTAGAGACCTCCAGTGAAAGACATATTGCTACTATCAATATACCAAGTCTCCTGAACCATGAATGAGTGGTAAGTACTCTGGTCAGAGGTTTGGAATGAGGGAGTATGTCAGTCTCATGTTCCGTAAAAGGTTGCCAGACAGGGAGAAAGCAAGTTTCTTGTTTTGAGTTTTTAGTAGTGAATTCAGAGAACCACCAGTAAAGTTCCCATTGTGGTGATTCTGATGTTTCACTGTAAGCAGCTGATCATGAAAGGGAGTAAATGTCTCACTCTTTTGAGCCCAAGGGCTGGTCCAGAATGGCTCAAGTCACTTGCCACTCACAAATCTACTATATTTCTCTGAAAAGGTAAATAAACATGTGGCTAAAGGTGTGCAGGCAATATTGTGTATTTGGATTTCAAAAGGCATTTTACAAAGAACCTAATGAACGATTCCTGAAGAAATTAGAAAGACTGATTTGCACAAGATGCTTCCTGTATTTCCTTCCCTGAATAGTACATGCCAAAACTCTCCTGTCACCCTTCTGTGAAGTACTTTTACCAAATTCAGTCTCCCTTCCTCTTCTCTTTCTTGCCTTGTAAAAGTTAAGTTTCAAGTTTATTAAAAATTTGTTGTACTTGCAATGTCAAATATTTCAATGCGTATGACAATTTAAAAATAGTAGACAAAATAAAACAATTTTATACAAATAAACATACAGTATTTACGTACAAATAATTACCGATACAAAAGGAGAGGGGGATGAACTACAATCTTTAAAGAAAATAAAGAAACATTTAGGGAAAGAACATCTGGAGGGTAACAAAGAATATCATGAAGGTAAAGAAGATAAAGCATAGTTACTTACCGTAACAGGTGTTATCCAGGGACAGCAGGCAGCTATTCTCACATATGGGTGATGTCATTGACGGAGCCCGGATGTGGACGCCTCACAAGCAGACTTGCTTGAAGAAACTCGAAGTTTCGAGTCGCCTGCACCGCGCATGCGCAAGTGCCTTCCCGCCCAGCACAGGGCGCGTCTCCTCAGTTCAGATAGCTAGCAGAGAAGCCAACCAGGGGAGGTGGATGGGTTGTGAGAATAGCTGCCTGCTGTCCCTGGATAACACCTGTTATGGTAAGTAACTGTGCTTTATCACAGGACAAGCAGGCAGGTATTCTCACATATGGGTGACTTCCAAGCTAATAAATAGCAAAAATCCACTCAACAGGAGAAATGCACTAAACAGGAAAAGGCCTCAGAGATGGAGCCTACGCACAGTCATAGACTGGGAAATTCAGCGTAGTTAGTCAGCTCCTGGCTCCAATCATTGGCCAAAAAACCTGTATTTATTTCCTAGCTTTTTTAATTAATTATTTATTTAAAACAGTTTTAATTTATTTAGTTTTTTTAGTTAGGACTGAGAATTGTTGATGACACTGCGATTAAATATCTATCATGCCATGATATTGGCCCTGATGCAGCGGCTGAAAAACAGACCCACGAAACGCTGGCCGCGTCAGCTTTTTCCTGAGGCACTTTTTCGAGTTATTGTTGCCCTGGCATGTTCTCAAACTTTCAGTAGCTTCAGATAAGTAGTTACTTTGAAAACTTTAACACTTGTTCTCAGTTATATGGATGAGTGCATGGAAATAATATGTGTAACACTTTGAATGGTGGGAAAATATAGATAAGGTTTTAAGGTTATTGAAAAATCAAAAAAACTAAATAAATTAAAACTGTTTTAAATAAATAATTAATTAAAAAAGCTAGGAAATAAATACAGGTTTTTTGGCCAATGATTGGAGCCAGGAGCTAACAAACTACGCTGAATTCCCCAGTTTATGACTGTGCGTAGGCTCCATCTCTGAGGCCTTTTCCTGTTTAGTGCATTTCTCCTGTTAAGAACATAAGAACATAAGAAGTTGCCTCCGCTGAGGCAGACCATAGGTCCATCCTGCTCAGCGGTCCGCTCCCGCGGCGGCCCATCAGGCCCATTGCCTGAGCAATGGTCTATACCTATCTGTACCCCCCAATCCCTTTTTCTTCTAGGAATCTATCCAAACCTTCTTTGAATCCATTTAGTGTTGAGTGGATTTTTGCTATTTATTGTTGATATTGTATTTTACACCACTCGGGGCATATATATATAATTTAGTGACTTCCAAGCTAACCAGAATGGGATGGTGGGAGTGTTGGCAATTTAGGAGAATAAATTTTGTAATACTGTTTGGCCAAACTGTCCATCCCGTCTGGAGAAAGTATCCAGACAATAGTGAGAAGTGAAGGTATGAACTGAGGACCAAGTAGCAGCTCTACAAATTTTCTCAATAGTGTAGATCTGAGGAAAGCTACTGAAGCTGCCATTGCTCTGACTTTATGGGCTGTGACTTTACTGTGAAGGGGTAATCCAGCCTGGGCATAGCAGAAAGAGATACAAGCCGCCATCCAGTTGGAGATGGTACGCTTAGAAATAGGATGGCCCAACTTATTTGGATCGAAGGAAACAAAAAGTTGAGGAGCAGTTCTGTGTGGTTCTGTGCATTCCAAGTAGAAGGCCAAAACACGTTTACAGTCCAGAGTATGAAGAGCTGATTCTCCAGGATGAGAATGAGGCTTTGGAAAAAACACGGGAAGTAAAATGGATTGGCTGAGATGAAATTCTGAGACCACTTTAGGTAGGAATTTTGGATGAGTACGAAGAACAACTTTGTCATGATGGAACACTGTGAATGGTGGGCCAGTAACTAAAGCTTGCAGCTCACTGACTCGTCAAGCAGAAGTGAAGGCAATGAGAAACACCTCTTTCCAAATGAGATACTTCAGATGAGCCTTATCAATTGGTTCAAATGGAGGCTTCATGAGATGAGTAAGGACAACATTGAGGTCCCAAATCATAGGAGGCGGTTTGAGAGGAGGTTTGACATTGAAAAGTCCTTTCGTGAATCTGGAAACCACCGGATGAGCAGAGAGGGGTTTCCCTTCAATAGGCTGATGGAAAGCCGCAATTGCACTGAGATGGACTCATATAGATGTAGACGAGGCCAGAATTGGATAAGTGCAAAAAATAGTCCAAAACAGAAGATAAGGAGGAATGCTGAGGCTCCTTATGATGAGAAAAACACCATGTAGAAAATCTAGTCCATTTTTGGTGATAGCATTGTCTAGTTGTAAGCTTTCGAGAAGCTTCTAAAACGTCTCTTACAGATTGAGAAAACTGAAGAGGGGTTATGATGAGAGGTACCTGGCTGTCAGGTGTAGAGACTGCAGGTTAGGATGAAGCAGAGATCCTTGACTCTGTGTAAGCAGAGAAGGAAAAACTGGTAGAAGGTATGGCTCCCTGCTGCTGAGTTGAAGTAGAAGGGAGTACCAGGGTTGTCTCGGCCACCGAGGAGCGATTAGAATCATGGTGGCATGATCGTTCTTCAATTTGACCAGAGTATTGAGAATGTCCCAATGATCTCCAAAATCCATTTCAAATGTTCCTGCCTGGATTTTAAGATCATTCACGGCATCCTTCCTCCCCTTATCCCACTATCTTTCAACTCCTCCAGTCCCGACTCTTCCAGAACCGCCCAAAGGTATAAACTAGTCTTCCCCTCTCTATGTGGCATTCACTATGCAGGCAAACTGGGAAAATCCCTTCTTTTCAAAATCACAGGACTTTGGAACGACCTTACCATCCCGTTGCGGAACCTGGGATCCCTCCAATTATTCCGCAAACAACTGAAAACTTGGCTTTTTACCAAATTGTAACTCTATCCTCCCCCCTTTTCCTCCTCCCTTGTACACATAAGTTTCATGTAAACCTTTACCCTTCTCTACCTATTATTTAAGTTCTTGTAAACCGTGCCGAGCTCCATATTCGTGGAGATGATGCGGTATATAAACTTAAGGTTTAGATTAGATTAGATTAGAGAGGGAATGGAGGAAATGCGTAGAGGAAAAGATTCGTCCATTCCAGAAGAAAAGCATCTGCCTCGAGGCGGTGAGGAGAGTATATCCTGGAGCAGAACTGAGGCAGTTTGTAGTTGTGAGGAGCTGCAAAGAGGTCTATCTGTGGTGTTCCCCACTGTGAAAAAATGTGGCGAAGAGGCGAGGAATGGAGAGTCCATTCGTGAGGTTGCAGTAGACGACTCAAGTTGTCCGCCAAGCAATTCTTTGCCCCTTGAATGTAGACAGTTTTGAGGAAGGTGTTGTGGCGGATTGCCCAGTCCCAAACCTCCAGAGCTTCTTGACAAAGGGAAGCAGACCCTGTCCCTCCTTGTTTGTTGACATAATACATGACGACTTGGTTGTCCGTCCGAACGAGGACTGCTGTGTCGTGAAGCAGATGTTGAAAAGCATGGAGAGCTTTGAGGATCGCTCTGAGTTCCAACTGATTGATATGACACTGACGATCCGTACTGGTCCAGAGGCCCTGAGTACAGAGACCATCGAGATGAGCGCCCCAAGCGTAGGTCGAAGAGTCTGTCATGAGGACCTTCTGATGAGGGGGCGTTTGAAAAAGCAAGCCTCTGGAAAGATTGGAAGAGAGCATCTACCAACGGAGAGACTTCTTCAAGGAAGGAGTGACTGAAATGTGTCGAGAAGGAGGGTCACAAACTTGCGTCCATTGAGATGCCAGGGTCCACTGAGGAATTCTGAGATGAAGTCTAGCAAAAGGAGTCACGTGTACTGTGGAGGCCATGTGATCCAGAAGTACCATCATGTGTCTTGTTGAGATGGAACAGCGGGAAGACACTGTGTGACAGAGTTGAAGAGCTTCCAGACGCTGTTGTGGAAGGAATGCTCTGAGTTGTACAGTGTCCAGAACAGTTCCAATGAATTGAAGATTCTGAGAGGGGTGAAGTTGAGATTTGGGAAAGTTGATTTCGAATCCCAAACTTTGTAGGAACCAGGTAGTCCGTTGGGTCACTACAATAACCCCTTGAGATGTGGAATCTTTGATGAGCCAGTCGTCAAGGTAGGGAAATACCTGAAGACCATGATTCCTTAAAGCTGCTGCTATCTCTACCAGGCACTTGGTGAACACTCTGGGAGACGAAGCCAGGCCGAAGGGTAGTACTCTGTATTGATAGTGCAGATTCCCCACCCGAAATCTGAGGTATTGACGGGAGGCCGGATGAATGGGGATATGAGTGTAGGCCTCCTTAAGATCCAGAGAGCATAACCAGTCGTTCTGCTCGAGAAGGGGATAAAGGGATGCCAGAGATAACATTCAAAACTTTTCTTTGACTAGGAATTTATTGAGAACCTTGAGATCCAGAATGGGTCGCAAATCGTCCGTCTTCTTCGGAACAAAGAAGTAACAGGAGTAAACCCCCCTGTTCTGTTGCTTCTGAGGTACATAAGAACATAAACAATGCCTCTGCTGGGTCAGACCTGAGGTCCATTGTGCCCAGCAGTCCGCTCACATGGCGGCCCAACAGGTCCAGGACCTGTGTAGTAATCCTCTATCTATACACCTCTATCCCCTTTTCCAGCAGGAAATTGTCCAATCCTTTCTTGAACCCCAGTACCGTACTGTGCCCTATTACGCTCTCTGGAAGCGCAATCCAGGTGTCCACTACACGTTGGGTAAAGAAGAACTTCCTAGCATTCGTTTTGAATCTGTCCTCTTTCAATTTTTTTGAATGCCCTCTTGTTCTTTTATTATTCGAAAATTTGAAGAATCATAGAAACATAGAAAGATGACGGTAGAAAAGGGCTATAGCCCTCAAGTCTGCCCACTCTACTGACCCACCCCATTAAGTCAGAGTGCTGCTCGACCCACGTAGAGATCCCATTTGGATGTCCCATTTATTCTTAAAGTCGAGCACGCTAGTGGCCTTGATCACCTGCACCGGTAGTTTGTTCCAGTGATCCACCACCCTTTCTGTGAAGAAATACTTCCTGGTGTCACCACCAAATCTCCCTCCTCTGAGTTTGAGCGGGTGCCCCCTTGTGACTGAAGGTCCCTTAGGAAAGAATATGTCGTTTTCCACCTCGACACGACCTGTGACGTACTTAAATGTCTCAATCATGTCACCCCTCTCCCTGCGCTCCTCTAGAGAGTAGAGCTGCAACTTGCCCAGTCTTTCCTCGTATGAGAGACCCTTGAGTCCAGAGACCATCCTAGTGGCCATTCGCTGGACTGACTCAGCTCGAAGTACATCTTTACGGTAATGTGGCCTCCAGAATTGCACACAGTACTCCAGATGAGGTCTCACCATGGCTCTGTACAGTGGCATTATGACTTCAGGTTTACGGCTGATGAAGCTTCTATTGATACATCCCATCATTCGCCTTGCCTTGGATGAGGCCTTCTCTATTTGTTTGGCAGCCTTCATGTCTGCACTGATGATTACTCCCAAGTCCCGTTCTTCTGAAGTCGTAGCTAGTGTTTCTCCATTCAAGGTGTATGTTCTGCATGGATTTCTGCTGCCGAGATGCATCACCTTACACTTCTTTGCGTTGAAGCCCAGCTGCCATGTTGAGGACCAGTTTTCCAACTTGATCAGATCCTGCGTCATACCATCCGTGAGATCGCTTTCACCTACTATATTACACAGTTTGGCGTCGTCGGTAAACAGCGCTACTTTTCCCTGAAGCCCTCGGGTCAAGTCCCTTATGAATATGTTAAAAAGGGATGGTCCCAGGACTGATCCCTGCGGCACTCTGCTAGTCACCTCTGATGTCTTAGAGAGGGTGCCATTGACCACCACCACCCGAAGTCTTCCACTCAGCCAATCATTGACCCATGCAGTTAGTTTCTCACCTAACCCCATCGATTTCATCTTGTTTAATAGTCTACGGTGTGGGACACTGTCAAACGCTTTACTGAAATCCAAGTACACTATGTCTAGAGACTCTCCCAAGTCTAGCTTTCCTGTCACCCAGTCAAAGAAGCTGATAAGATTGGATTGGCATGACCTGCCCCTAGTTGACAGGGATCCCTCAGATTCCCCTCATCCAATATCGTGTCTAATTTCCCTTTAAATAGAGTTTCAATGAGTTTACACCCTATTGATGATAGACTTACTGGTCTGTAATTCGCAGCCTCCGCTCTGCAACCCTTTTTGTGCAGAGGAACAACGTTGGCAGTTTTCCAGTCCAGGGGGACTCTCCCCGTACTTAGGGAGAGATTGAAGAGCATGGCTAACGGTTCTGCCAAAACATCGCATAGCTCTCTGAGCACTCTTGGGTGCAGATTGTCCGGTCCCATGGCTTTGTTCACCTTGAATCTTGACAGTTCTCTGTAAACATCAGCTGGTGTGAACTCAAACTTCTGAAATGGGTCATCCATGCTTTGCTTTGCATCCAGCCGAGGCCCGTGCCCTGGTGCCTCGCAGGTAAAGACTGAACAGAAGTAATCATTCAGTAGTTTGGCTTTATCAGAGTCAGTTTCCACATAATTCCCATCTGGCGTTCTAAGGCGTACTATCCTGTTTGTGTTCTTTTTCCTGTCGCTAATGTACCTGAAGAAGGATTTGTCCCCTTTCTTGATGTTCTTCGCTAGAGTTTCTTCCATACGAAGTTTGGCCTCCCTGACTGTTGTTTTGACCGCTGCAGACTTTGTCCTGTATTCAGTGTTTGCTTCTTTTTCCCCCATGCGTTTGTATGAGAGAAATGCTCTTTTCTTCTCCTTGACGAGGTATGATACCTCATCTGTGAACCATTGGGGTTTCCTTTTTCTTTGTTGTTTGGTTACCGATTTTATGTAGCGGATAGTTGCCTCATGAAGGATCGATTTCAAGGTTGACCACATAGCTTCCACATTATCAGTTACTTCTTGAACCTGCAGCGTCTGGTAGATGAAATCTCCCATGCGTGCAAAGTCAGTGCCCCTGAAATTGAGTACCCTTGTTTTTGTTTGTGATCTAGGGAAGCCTTTCTTAAGGTTAAACCATACCATGTTATGGTCACTGGTGGCTAGCGTCTCTCCCACCGAGACGTCCGAGACGCTTTCCCCATTCGTAAGTACCAGGTCCAGGATGGCCTGGGCCCTAGTACCATTTGTTTGAGCCGTACTCCCTTCATGGACGTTAATATCCTCCTGCTATCACAAGTTGTCGCAGATAGTGTGTTCCAGTCTACATCAGGCATGTTGAAATCTCCTAATAGAACAGTCTCCCCCCGTAAGGTGATATTCTCAATGTCTTCAATTAATTCTGCGTCCTTTTCCTCCGATTGTCTCGGAGGTCTGTATACCACACCAAGGTACAGGCATTTTTCTCCACCTCTGGCCAAGTTTACCCAGATGGATTCCCCAGTATACTTGACATCTGTGATCCTGGTTGTCTTAATGTTCTCTTTGATATAAAGTGCTACCCCACCACCTAACTTACCCTCTCTGTCTTGTCTAATCAGGTTGTATCCTGGTATGGTTATATCCCACCCATGAGAGTTGTGAACCATGTTTCGGATATTGCTACTACGTCTAGGTCTGCATTAACTATTTCTGTTTCTAGTTCTAGGAATTTATTCCCTAGGCTGTGTGCGTTAACATACATAGCTCTCCACTCTTTCTGTTTGCTAAGCTCCTGTTGTGAGCCACCCATTTGAGTCAAATTGTCTCCTAGCGATTCGTTTGCAGTAAGGGTACTTACCTCAGACCTAGAAGAGTAATGTTGGTTTGCTAAATCAGGATTGTTACTTACTGCTCCGGTGTAAAAGTGGGTACCCACCCCCGACTTACCTAGTTTAAAGCCCTTCGAAGAGGCGGGCTAGTCTGTGTCCGAAGACATTCTTACCTCTGTTGGTCAGGTGGAGTCCGTCTGGTCCCTGTAGTCCCTGTAGTGTCTCTCCGTGATTCAGGAATCCGAAGTTCATCTCCTGGCACCATCGTTGAAGCCACTCATTCGTCTTCAGGATGCGTTCATCCCTGTCCCTTCCTCTGCCCCTAACAGGAAGAATGGAAGAGAATACTACCTGTGCTCCTATCTGCTTCAGCCTCTTTCCCAGAGCTCCGAAGTCTCTAGCTAAGTCCTCCAGGGTGGTCTTGGCAGTGTCATTCGTTCCGACGTGGATGAGCAGCATGGGGAAGTGGTCCTGGGGCCTGAGAAGTCTATCGAGACAGGTGGTCACATCTCTTATTCTGGCTCCGGGCAGACAGCAGACTTCCCTCAACTGCATATCCGGTCTGCATATTGGTCCCTCGGTGCCCCTCAACATGGAGTCCCCAATGGCTATTACTCTACGCTCCTTTTGGGGGTGTTGATCCATCGTCCCCGGAGATGGAGAAGTGTGTTGATCCTGGTCCACGTCGGTAGTCTCTTCCTGCAATCTGTTCTTCAGGCTCAGCTGTGGAGTCGATGTGGAGCTGCCCTGGTGAGAGAAAGAGTGAGAAGGTGAGGAGATTGTAAATGGGGGGGGGGGAGTCTCCTACGTTTACCTGTGGAGGAGGTCACTAACTGCCAGGAGTCAGTGTCTCCATCCATCTCCTGAACTGCAACAGTTGGTTTCTTTGTCGGTGGCCCTGGAGTCATCATGGGTGATCCGTCACGGGCTCGTTCTGTGATTTGGGATAGTTCCTGCACTATCCCATCGATGTAGGCCTCATCCTCTCTAATGCCTCTCAGACGTTTCACCTCCTCCCTAAGGCTTCTTAGTTCCTGCATGATGTCTTCATCCCGCTGACCGACCTCCTCTGTCTGTGTAGAGGCCGTGATGTACTGCTGTGGGATCTGTCCCTCTCTACTCTCTCTATGCCCTTCATGATTTTGTAGGTCTCTATCATATCCCCTCTAAGTCTCCTCTTCTCCAGGGAAAAGAGACCCAGTTTCTCCAATCTCTCAGCATATGAAAGGTTTTCCATCCCCTTTATCAGGCACGTCGCTCTCCTCTGAACCCTCTCGAGTAACGCCATGTCCTTCTTAAGGTACAGCGACCAATACTGGACACAGTACTCCAGATGCGGACGCACCATCGCCCGATACAATGGCAGGATAACTTCTTTTGTTCTGGTTGTAATGCCCTTCTTGATTATGCCTAGCATTCTGTATGCCTTCTTAGCGGCCGCTGCGCACTGTGCCGTCGACTTCATTGTCATGTCCACCATTACCCCCAAGTCCCTTTCTTGGGTACTCTCATTTAATAACATTCCTCCCATCGTATAGTTGTACCTCAGGTTTCTGTTTCCCACATGTAATACTTTACATTTCTCAACATTGAACTTCATCTGCCATCTCGTCGCCAATTCCCCTAGTTTGTTCAAGTTCCTTTGCAATTTTTCGCAGTCCTCTTTAGTCCGAGCTCCACTAAATAGTTTGGTGTCGTCCGCAAATTTTATTATCTCACACTTAGTCCCTGTTTCTAGATCATTTATGAATATATTAAATAGCAGCGGCCCGAGCACCGAGCCTTGACCCTCCTCCAGTCTGAGTAGTGGCCCTTCACTCCTACCCTCTGTTTCCTACCCGCCAACCAGTTTCTGATCCAGAGGAGGGCGAGTATAAGGAGCCAGCTTTGGAGCAAAACGCCTTTGATAGATAAGAGCAGGGCGTGCAGGCTTGGCAGGAGCTGGCTTTGGTTTAGGTCTGACTATAGAAGCAAATGATTTTTCATGGTCAGATAATTTCTTGGTGGCTGCCTCGATGGATTCATCAAAGAGGTCATTGCCCTGACAAAGAATGTCAGCTAAGCTGTCTTGAAGGTTAGAGTCCATGTCAATGGTACGAAGCCAGGCAAGACGACGCATAGCTACAGAGCAAGCAGCCGCTCAGGCAGACAACTCGAAGGCATCATAAGATGATTGGAGGAGATGCAGACGTAATTGAGAGAAAGAAGCAATGACTTCCTGAAACTCAAAATGCATTTGGTTATCCAAATGCCAAAAACTTTGGTAGAAGAGAAAGAAGAAATTCAAAGTAAGTGATGAAATAAAAATGATAATTGAGGACTTTAGAGGACATCATAACATTCTGGTAGATGCGACGTCTAAATTTGTCCATAGTTTTCCCCTCCCTTCCAGGAGGAACTGTGGCATAGACCTTGGAAGGGTGGGATGTCTTCAAGGAGGATTCAACAAACAGGGATTGATGAGATAACTGTGAGTTGTCAAACCCTTTGCGATGCAGTTTTATATCTAGAGTCCAATTTTCCTGGAACAGCTGGTATGGAAAAAGGTGTTTCCATGCATCGAGCAAAAGTCTGATTCAAAAGCTTATGAAGTGGAAACTTAAGACACTCTGCCGGAGGTTGAGGAAGATGCATGACTTCTAGATACTCCTTAGAATACTTGGAGCCAGTATCCAATTGAACATCCAAGTCTACAGCCATCTGTCGCAGGAAAGACAAGAAAGATAGCTGATCTGCCAATGCTTTGCCTCGAGAGGGACTCGAAGATGTTGAGGCAGCCTGTGTCGAAGAAGAAGTTTCGGCATGGAAAAAGGCATCAAAGGAACCTGGTGATTTGGACGAGGCAATCAAGACCAGAACATCCTCGGAGACCTCGAACGAGGAGTCGGTGGTCTAGTTGAGGTTGGAGTAGATCGAGGCTTCGAGGAAGATGGTCTGTCATGTTTCTATGCTTCTATGAGAAGAACGATGCCTGGAAGGATGCCTTGATGAAGACCTCGAATGTCGGTGAGAACTGTGTCTGGAACCAGATCTCGAGGATCAAGGAGATTTCGCCTCGGAGACGTAGGCAGCTGATGCCGATATATGAATAGGACTAGAGGCTGTAGATCGAAGCTCCAGAGGCTTGGTGGAGGAACCTCGATGCACTCTCAAAGACTCTGCTCCTTGTTTAGAGAGTGTGAGGATTCTCGTCGAGGCACTCGCAAAGAATCTGCTCCTTGCTTTTCGTGCTTGGATGGCAGACCAGACACTCGCAGAGACTCTACTCCCTGCAAAGAGTGTAGAAGTTCAGACTGGGGCACAGGAAGCGGCTTGACCTCGCGGGTGTCTGCTGAATGCCTAGGCTGGATAAGAGGAAGCAGTTTAGGTCCCATGTTAGTAAGGAACTGAATAAACTGCTTCTCTAACATGGTCTGGAAAGAAGCCGGCAAGAATGGATCCGCGTCTGAAACCGGACACCTGCTTTGGCTGGAGGTTCCTTCGAGGTAGTGTGAGTGTTTTTCGACAGGAGTCTTGGACACTTTAATCACCACCGGCGGAACCGACTGCTGAGCTATCTGACCTGAGGAAACAGGGGAAGATACAGCAGATGACGTCGAAGCAAGAGCCGCTGCAAACGACGCAGGTCTGATGAGGCTCGAGGTGGAAGCAGTAGGCGCAGAAGGAGCCTCGATGGAAGTCGAGGCCGAAGACACCTTTGAAGTCGAAGGATCAGTAGGAGACTCCATCTCGAAAAGCTTGTCCACCAGAATGCAACGACGCTTGAAAGCAAGAGGCTGAAGTGTTTGGCAAGGCAGGCAAACTGAAAACCCACCTTTTTGATATAGCCTTCAATTGATAACCCTACTCCCCATTGCTTACCAATCTAGCCAGCAGATTAACCATTCCCCTTAGCTTGTTTGCCTGTCTTATCTGTTTAGATTGTAAGCTCTTTCAAGTAGGGACTGTCTTCTTTGTGACTCTGTACAATTATGTGTATGTCTGGCAGCCCTATAGAATAGCATTAGTAATAGTAGTAGATAAACACACACCCTTCACCCAAATCAGACAGGCTTCAGGCATCACAGCCTACATCTATTATTACCTTGGTCAATCCAAATCAGTTCTCCTTCTATCAATCAAGCTCTCTGCAGCATTTGATCTCATCAACCATTCCATCCTGCTTCACAGACTATAACAACTAGGCTTGAGAGATGCAACTCTAACATGGTTTTCTTCCTACCTCACTGACCAATCATACACAGTTCAGACAAGAGAAACCGCATCTCTATCATTTCCAGGAGTCCCTACCCCTACTCTCTTTAATATCTATTTTGCACCACTACTTACCAATATACAAATGTTAAACTTAACAACCCCTGTTTACGCAGATGACATTCAGGTCATCTGCGCTAATATCGCACTGACTATGTCTGTTATCGGGGAAAACATCCTCCAGGGATTCAAGACAAAATTAGACAAGTTCCTGCTAAACTGGAACATACGCAGGTGAGGCTGGACTCATTTAGAGCACTGGTCTTTGACCTAAGCGCCGCCACGTGAGCGGACTGCTGGGCACGATGGACCACTGGTCTGACCCAGCAGTGGCAATTCTTATGTTCTTAATTCATCTCATAATCTAACAGACTGGCTAGCAAACATACTTGTCCTTAACCCAAACAAATCCAAAACACTTTTCTTTATAAAAATCCAAACTACAACACTTACTACCCCTATTCTACTCTGTTTTATGCCCGTTCTTTTAGTTACTTTACTCATGTTCTAGGAGTACTTCCTCAAACAAAAAAAACAAAAAAAGGGACTGCAGACAAAATGTACAAGATGCAGGCTATGGGGCTCATAATCGAAAGAGAAAAACGTCCAAAAATCGGCCTAAGTCAGCACTTGGACGAACATTTCTCAAATACGTCCAAGTGCCGATACTAAAAACGGGCTTTGGACATATTTCTAAACGATCTAGGCCTTCATAGTGCCGCTGAATGACCAAAGCAAAACGGGGCATTTCGGGAGGAGTGTCGAGGGTGGGAGTTGGGCAGGACGTGGGCCGGCTTAGACTTAGTCGTATAGTATGTATAACCGAAAGTTATACAGCCCACGATCGACGGAACTTGGACGTTGTGACTTAGACCATGTAAAACATGGTTTAAGTCACAAAAACCCACCTAAACTCACCAGATAAGCACTGAAAACACATAATACAGACCCCCACACACTACCCCAGTGATCACCGACCCCCTCAACCCCATAAAAATATTAATCACATCTTTAAAATTCAGCCTCCAGCCCATCATCACCTGGCTGCCTGGCATAGGAAAGTCTAGTCGTCCAGCACAGAGGCAGTTTAAGTCATCTTGGGGATGGGTTAGGGACCCATAGAGGAGGACCCATGTCCATAAGCCCCTGTAATCACTGCATTGATACTTAAACATACACCCCCAAAACCCTTTTTTACTGGCATATAAGTGACTCCTGCAGCCATAAGGGCTATTGGGGTGGTAGATAAGTGGGTCTAGGGGATTCTGGAGGTGGTTTGGGGGGCTCACCATAACCTATAAGGGAGCTGTAGGGAGGAGAAGACATGACACCTTTTTTGTGAAGTTCACAGCAGTGTCCTGTAAGGTACCCCACTATTTAGGTGGCATGTCTGGGTGTGCAGTCTATCACTTTGCAGACCCCTCCCATGTCCAACAGGGCTTATTCTAGGTGTTTTGGACTTGGACGGAAAGTTGGACGAAAATGTGGTATAAAGATGGACGGTTTAGCGGCTTTGACGATCAAATCGGCAGGACGTATAATTAGATGATTTTCGAAATGAAAAAAAGTTGGACGTATTTTTCGAAAATGTGTCTTAAGCTGTTTTTTTTACTTTGGACGACTTGCAAGATGGACTTAAACGGACTTGGACGTCCCTTTTGATTATACCCCTCTGCGTTTATTATATCAAATATAGATGCAGTCATAGAAACATAGAAAAGACGGCAGAAAAGGGCTATAGCCCACCAAGTCTGCCCATTCCAAATTCCCGCCCCCCTGATTTTATTCCCTTAGAGATCCCACGTGAACATCCCATTGTCTCTTAAAATCTGACACGCTCTTGGCCTCAATCACCTGCAGTGGGAGTTTGTTCCAATGATCCACTACTCTTTCAGTGAAGAAGTATTTTCTGTAGTCGTTATGGAACTTCCCTCCCCTGATTTTTAACGGATGCCCCCTGGTGGTCGAGGATCCCTTGAGGTAGAAGTTACCACCCTTCAAACAAACCTAAGGACCCAACACGGTCCATGTTTCGGTAAACACGCCTTCTTCAGGGGTCCAGGGTTGATAAGGTTTGAATAAAACCGCAATATAAAATGATAGTAAACTATGTATGCTTGAGTAACTTCTCTTTCTCTCGACTCCTTTGGATCCCAGATATGCGACTTTTCTTGTTTGATCCTTGATAATATGTCAGGTCTACACTTAGAGAGATCAAGGCCTCATAATTCTCCTTCATCACCTCCCTGTAAAGCTCCTTCTGACCTTCATCCAAATACTCCCATTGCTCCTGAGAGAATTAGACAGTGGTATCCTCAAATGACACAGATGCCTTAAAAACCAGCAAAACTTTCTGAAATTTCCACAACAGGCCTAAATAATTTTCCATATGTAGGCACAACCAATGTATGTTAAAAATGTTTTTAAAGCTTCTACACCTCCCTAATCATTCACCCCTCAGAGCTCTGCAGTCATTAAATGATCTTTCTATAAGCTAGAAATAATTTGCTCAATGAACACTCTATTACAATCCTCTGCCTTGAGTATCCTCATGCAATCTCTTGTTATCAGTCACCTTGACTACTGCAGTGCATCATACAAAGGCATCAAAGTGAAAGACCATAAATGACTACAGATTGTTCAGAACACAGCTATCAAACTAATCAGTGAATATCAGAAATATGATCACGTCACTCCAGTTCTTAAGGTAGCCCACTGGTTACCAATCTCTCACCGCATCACTTATAAGATTTTACTTCTGAGCCTAGATGCACTAAACACGGTCGGTAAGATCGTGTGGATCACTGTGGGCCGATTTTTGGGCTAATTCTGAAAACAGCAATCAATGCTCAAACAAGTTTGCATGCAAATGATTTGTGCGGAGGTTCGCCGTAATCTTCATTCAACACCATTCAATTGATTGCTATGAGAGCAACTCTCACACATGCGCAGAATAGTCCAGTTGATGCAGCGACAATGTATGCATGTGCCAGATTTGCTACATCAGTCATAGGCAGCCAACGCAACGCCGTGACATCATATACACACGACCATCGAAGCTGTATGGAAGGGGCGGAGAGGTAGCAGCAGATTATGCAAATGCAGGGCATAAACGAGGGTGGTGCTGTATAAAGTTCTGTCCCAGCTTATACATATTTTAATAATGGCTCCATCTTTTCGCTGCCCTCTCTTCTATATTTTACGCTGTTAACGGGTTGGTTAACATGGCATTTCAATATTAATGACCTTATTTGTATGGACGGATCGGAGAATGAGCGATCGTGCAAAAAAACCACGCAGTGAGCTGTTTTGTGCATCCAACCATCATTTAACATGTCAAAACCGGTTTAGCAATGATCGTTACACGATCACTGACTTTAGTGCATCCTTGCCTTAGATCCTTGCACCAAATGTCACATTGTACTGTTCTTTTGCGAGATTCTCCTAGACACTACATGCAGTAACATTCTCCACAGTGGTGTAGTGAACAGGGGGAGGGCGACCGCCCCAGGTGCTGTCTTGGCAGGGGCGCCAGCATCTATTCCCCAGCAGCCAGTAGCATCTCCTACCTACTGCTCACCTCATGTCTCCTTCTGGTTTCACTTCCATCATGGTGGCATCTAGGCAGTTTATAATAATACTAGCGCTGAATATTGAGTCTTTAGTGTGACCAACTCCTAAAACACCCCTAGAACACCCCTGAGATAGCCAGCTCCCGGTTATGCACTAACCATGTATATTCAGCAGTGATAAGTTATCTCTCGCTGAATATTTGCATTATGTGCAATTTAACTGGTCAGGGGCTGTTGCTGACCAGTTAAATTACTTTGAATACAAGGCCCTATATATTTAGGTTCTACTTCTAAAACACAGAATACTGGGATGCAGCACATGTTCAGTACTACTAGTATTCATCGCCCCCTCGTTTTTTCTCACTGCTGTGAACAGCACAGCCCCAGACTGAATAGACAATTTGCTTGGAAGCTAAAAATAAACAAGCATGTGGCGTGTTGCAGACTACCTTTATTGGCACGCTTCCATTTTCAAACAGGAAGTTCACCAGTATAGGAAGAAGGGGATGGTGGGGTGGAAGTCTGGAGCACGCACCCAACAATAAACCAGCCAATGCAGCTGGTTGTAAGAAAGGTTTGGATAATTTCCTGGAGGAAAAGTCCATAGTCTGTTATTGAGAAAGGCATGAGGGAAGCCACTACTTGCCCTGGATCGGTTACTATTTTGGGTTTTTGCCAGGCACTAGTGACCTGTGAGGACGGACAACTGGGCTAGACGGACCATTGGTCTGACCCAGTAAGTCTACTCTTATGTTCTAAATTGATCGGCCTTACATACCCTATCCGCTGTCATAGTTTCATGTTTTTTGAGGGGTCTCTGGTCTTGTACAAAGAAGGAACTGAACAGGCTAGATGGGATAGGATTTCCATGCTGTGCTTTTACATATGTTTCTATAGGAATGATTTTTATTAACTGAATACAAAGGATCCTAAGAAAATGCATTCATTCTCAAGTTCAATAGTATTCAGGATCACTACATGAACAGCCTGCTTAATATGCACTTGGAAGAATGTCAAGGAATGAGTCAAATAGAAATACTCAAGAGTGTCTGAGAAGAGGCATTATTTAAGCAGAACAGAAGCCAATTCAGTGTGTCATTCTGAAAACATCTAATCTTCCCGAATCAGGAGATGAACAGAGAACCATTTTTAGTTCAAGTGCTAGAAACCACTTCATCAAATTCTCTCGTAATTAGCGTATCTAAGCCATTTGCCACATATGGGGTAGAAATACATCCCTAGCACTTTACCCTACTCCAAGTTCTTGTTATTCTAGAGGGGAAAGGAGGTCGTTTCTCAAAACAGATATGGATTACCACTATTTTTACTTCATGCTACAGTAATTGCACACTAAGCATTGTACAAGGAAAATGCTGACATATAGACAGAGCTATACAAGCGATGATTAATACAATCAACAAGGCAGCTCCTTCAATCAACTGGATTCCAATGTAAGGCCCCTATTTACAAAAGATTTGTTCATATTCTGTGCCTATTGAAAAATGTGTCTTTTTTATAATCTGCCTAGAATTGCAGTATAAAATAAAATAAATAAATACATAGAAAAGGATATGGCTCTCCAAACAGGTGGCTGAAAAATTAAGGCAATGGAGGCAGCATTTAAGGAACTACAGAACACAAGAAAAATGCAAAATATCAGAAAACACTCAAAGAGACCAAGAGATTGGCTGGCGACAGTGCAGATGGAAGAAAAATGGCTAGAGATACAAAGAGAAGCAACAAGACTTTTTTCAGGTATATTGCAGAACGGAAGAAGACTAGAAATAGAATTGAGGGACTAAAAGATGCTGAAAACCACTATGTGGAAATTGATGAGGAAAAAAACAGCAGACATGTTAAAGAAATACTTCCTTTAACAGTTTCTGTATTAGAGGGGAAAAAACTAACTTTTTTCACTTTTTTTCAAAGCCCCTGCCACCACAGAAGCAATTAGAGCAAATTAAATCATATCTATACAGATTTAAAACAGATAGGAGAAATACTAGCCAGCCAAGCAGTGAAATATGCAGAACAAAACCTGTGATCTTAGCCTAGAAAGCTCCTGGAGCTTGGAAAAGATACAGGAGGAGACTTGGCTTCTTTTACAAGTAAAATAACACTAAAGGACTGTCAGAATTTAAAGGCCCTGGAGCACTTTTCACAATCTTGCTTCTTGGAAGCACAGGAACACTGGTAACATCGGGACATCACACTACAGATAAGGCACCTGAGCAAGATGACATCTTTGTGGCTATCCATACTTACCAGGCAAAGAGAACCAATCAACATCCACAAAAGCAAGGATCTAAGACCAATCAAAGCATGAGATCTAATGTGTCTTCATGATTATTTAGCAAGTATTCAAAACCAGAAACCAACGGCTTTAACATTAAGCACCCCTTTTACCAGAGTCAGCACACAGGACATTTACATAAGAAAATACGAATTGCCATACTGGGACAGACCAAATGTCATCAAGCCCAGTGTCCTGTTTCCAACAGTGGCCAACACAAGTCCCAAATAGCTAGATCCCAACTAGTAAACAGATTTTATGCTGTTTATCCTAGGAATAAGCAGTGGATTTCCCCAAGCCATCTCAATAATGGCCGATAGACTTCTCTTTTAGGAAATTATCCAAGCCTATTTTTGAACCCTGCTAAGCTAACTGATTTCACCACATTCTCTGTCAACGAATTCCAGAGCTTATTTACATGTTGGGTGAAGAAATATTTTCTACGGTTTGTTTTAAATCTACTACTTAGTAACTTCATCGCATGCCCTCCAGTCCTAGTAATTTTGGAAAGAGTGAATAAGCAACTACTTTGAAAGGCTGCAAGTGTCTTTACGTTTGATACTGTATTGTGACGCTGTATGTTAATCTATTGTTTATTTTTGCTTTATTGATTTGATGTATTTTTGTTCTATATTAATTTTATGATTAAGTATGTTTACTATGTTCTCCATTTAGATATAAGAGGAATATAGATTAATAAACCTTAAACAAGCCTGTGCCTGTCAAGAGAGATCACATCACGCTTGTTTAGTCTCATATGCTTTAATATGCATTTGGCAATATTGATTGATTTTTAATTCAGGAGAGACAATTCTAGTCCTTGAAGCCTGCAACCAAGATGTGTTTTTGGACTCCCGCAATGAATATTTGAGAGACATACTAGCAATTTGATTTTCAAGATAGCAAAGATCTGCAGATGACCTTTACATTAGACCAGACTAGATTGTGGCCAAGAAGGGGGAAGGAGTTGTACACACATACCTCATAATGCAGTTCTTCTCAACACTCTCCTGGATGCACACCTAGCCAGTTGGTTTTTCAGCATTGCTGCAATCAATATGTATGAGCTATATATATATACTAATCTTTAAGCCCATTACATTAACGGGTGCTAGAATAGATGTGTCTGTCTGTCTGTGTTTCTTTATCTCTCTCTCCTTGGCCGCTGTCTGTATCCTTCTGTCTCCCCCTCCCCCCCGAGCAAAGCTGTCTGCCCCCAGCACCCACCTCCCCTCCAAATGTCTCTCCATGGCCCTCTTCTGTCTTCCCCCCGAGCAAAGCTGTCTGTCCCCTTTCCCTATCTCTCCATGGCCCCTTCTGTCTCCCCCCAGCACACCCCTCCCCCCAAAGCAGCCCCCTATCCCTCTCCTTGTCTCTCCATGGCCCCTTCTGTCTTCCCCCAGAGCAAAGCTGTTTGCCTCAAGCACACCCCTCCCCCCAAAGCAGCCCCCTTTCCCTCTCCCGCTGACTCTCTCTCTGGTCCCCTTTCTCTGTCTGTCTTTCTGTCCCTCTCCCTGCCCCTGTGTCTTTCTTTATTTCTGTCTCCCTCCCTTCCGCTGTCTGTCTGTAATTTTTCCCCATTTCCCTGTGCAGCAGCATTTCCATCCCACTTCCCTATGCAGCAGCAACAGCATTTCCCTCCTATCCCCCCCCTTTCCTGTGTAGAAGCAGTAGCAGCATTTTCCCCCACTCCCCCTTTTCTTACCTTATCTTCCCTGCTCCGTTCGGCCCCTCCCCCTTCTTTTACTGCCGTTGTCGATCCGGCCTGCTCCTGACCCTCCCACCGCCGACAAACCTCGGGGCTCCAGCCGCGTAGGCAGCACTTTAAACACGCTGCTTCGCGGCCTTCTACTGGCGATTTCCTCTGCCGCGTCTGTCTCCGATGATGTCATCAGAGACGTGGCAGAGGAAATCGGCAGAGAAGGGCGCGAAGCAGCATGTTTATAGTGCTGCCTACGCCGCTGGAGCCAGGAGGCGACGGAGAGGGCAGGGGGTGCTAGCGGCCGGCAGCGGTGGAGAGCTGGGAAGGGCGCGCATGCCAGTTGTCTTGCCTCGCGTGAGCCCAGACCATAAGCCGCGCATGCGCACTTCCTATGTGTGCTACAGCTCATGGAAAACGGACGCACGCATAGGAAGTGCGCATGCGCGGCTTACTGTTTTATTATATTAGATACATATATTGGAGATCAATTGCAATCAAATGTGTTCATGCATATTTGTTGTGGTAATCCTGAATAATCCCACTGGTTAGGTATGCCTTCAGTAGAGAATTGAACAGCACATCCCTAATGGAACTAGTTCAGTGATTAATTAACCAATGGATTGCTCAATCACTGGTTGTATCGGTGTATGCCTACCCTGTGAACAGAACAGGAACTTCTTGGTTTTCATTTCACAACATTCAGGTTACTTTCAGTTGTAGACATCAATGCGTTGGTCTAACAAGAACCACCCACCCCCACCCACTTCCTAACTCAGTCAACAGGAGAGAGAAGTGCCAAGTTTCAAGTTTATTAGTATTTTGATATACCAACCATCACATGTATCTGGTCGGTTTACAATAGTAAGAAGATAAAAATAGAAAATAAAATTTTTTTTAATGAAAGTTAAATCTAAATATGGGAGAAAATAAAATCTCTGTAGGAGTAGGGGGAAGGAGGTCAGGACAAAGACTTGATTACAAAGGATACGAAACAGAGGAAAAAGAGGGGAAGTGAAGATTTGTAAATTACATTGTATAAATAAAAATAAAATGAGGGAAGAGGGGGAGAGTAAAAACAAGAGGAAAGGATGGGGGTATCGCTTCCTAGAAGCGTTTTTATTTTCCCAGTAAAACTTTCTATAAAGCAGTTAAGAAGAGAGAGGAAAGCAAACAGAGCAGAGTTCTGGTTATCATTCTTGGCACAAAGCTAAGGATCAGTTGTCTTAAGCCGGGAGGAAAGATTAGTGTATGATGGACAAGCTGGTCTCATGGTAGCCTCGACTACAGAGCCTCGACTACAGAGCATTATGGCAAGCTTTTGCCGGAAGCATGCACCTGAATAGTCTGACAGCTTGGTAGTACTAAGACACCTAAATGTGTATCACTAAAAATAAAACATACAAAAAAGTGTGTGGCTATCCAGATTAAGTACAGCCTTTAGCAGCATGAGCAGAAAGGCTTTTTATCTGCAGTGAAGGCTATGTTGCTATGCTGAAATATTTTTTTCTAAAGAACAGATCTCTAACACAAAGCAGTTTCTGGTCTCCATCATTATCAAAATAGCATTCTAAAGGAAGTTTTAAAGTTATCATTTCACATCCTGTATAATACATATTTGTCACTGACTTCCATTCCTGTTGAAAGCATGATGGCTTTTTTAGTAGCCTGGGGGGGGGGGGGACACAGTGTAATAAAGGATTCCATCTTTTTGTTATGCTTTGCCTGAAAACTGTGTCCACACAGAATGGAGAGAGAGAGAGAGAAAAAAAATATATATCTTCAAAAAAAATGAAGCAGTACACAACCCATGATATATTTGACTATGTGAAGGAATCTGCTTGAAACAAAAGCCATTTCTTTTTTTGTTTAAGGTTAAGAATCAAAGAAAGAAAAAGCACTACCATTGACCTACCAAATCCTGGAATGGCTTTGAGGCTGGATTTGAGGCAGATTTTTTCCAGTCTGAGGTAGCTGTAGCGCAGTAGACAATTCCACAGGAACATCCAGTCCAGTCTAGTCCGGTGGTTCATTATAATAACACTTCTTTCTCCTGGTATGAAACCATCACCCGTTATCACTACTTTGGCACCAAAAACCATCTCCAGCAGAGCCTAAAAAGAGAACAGGCAGCTTTGTGTTTAGAAAAACAGAGCAGGAAACAGGGGAACTGCATTCAGTTCAGTTTATTTAATATACCAACAGTATTAACAGAAGTAAAATCTAAGCGGTTTACAATTTCAAAGCGAGGCAGGTAATATTAAAACAAAGAGAAAAATATACTGAGACACATCAACAAACACCACAAAACTACCAGATACAAAAGGAATAGGAGATAAGGAACGATTACAATACATATCAAGGATAGTAAGGGAAGGAAGAACACAAACGGGAAGGTATTGTGGAGAAGAAGCTGTCCAGCCAGAAAATCGTTATTAATAACTCTTAGGCAGAGAGGGTCTAGGTTCAGAGGACAGTGAGAAAGTTAAAAAAAAAAAAAAAAGGCACTAAGGATAATTTACACTCAGAGTTGTAGAATCAAAGGCCAACAAAAAGAAATAAGCTTTTAATTGTGACAAAGTTCCTGAATGATTGCTCAGTCCTACTTCTTTTTTTTTTTTTTTAATAAATCTTTATTGATTTTTAAGACCAACAAAAGTGCAATAACCATATATTTACATTAATCAGCAAGTTAAACACTTATAATCATAATCAATACCACTGCATAAAGAATAAATCCCCCCTTTCCTTCCATTAAATTTCAAGGATTAAGACAAAGCAAAGAAATAACCTCCCCCCCTCATCCTTCCCTGGATGTGTGTGGAAATAAACAAAAATTAAAGACAACCATAATGAAGTAATAAAAGACATCAACAGGCCCCAAACCAGTTTAAATAAATTGCTATGCCCCAACATGTCAGCATTCATTTTCTCATACCTATAGCTTGAGCATAAATTCACCTACCAAAAAGGAAAATTGAGGCAATCATAATTTGTCCAATTACGAGTTACCATTTGCATGGCTATCCCGGTCATAATTAGGAAAAGCCGGCATTTATAGCGATCCATGGTCCTACTTCTAAGGTTGACACTTATGACCTGAAGCAAGGTTATTATTATAGTTCATTGTTTAAACTGGACAGCCCTTCATTGTAAAGGAGGCATAGAGCAGGGATTTTATTATAAAAAAAACATGAAAGTTATACAATTGATACTATAAAAAAAAAGTCCTAATTAAAACAACAAGCAACCATGAACAATATATAAAATACATACCATCTCACATCATCTTGATTGCCCACATAGATTGTTAGCTTACTTGAGCATATACTTATGTACAATTTGTTATGCGGTGCCGCAGGTAAGGGCACTTCAGAAATTCTGGGACTGGGGGGAGATTTAAGATCTTCTAGCACTAAAAGTGCAGAACTAGCCAGTCAGGAACCTAAATATACAAGAACAATTTTCAAACTGCCTGCACTAGGAAGTCCACTAGTAGTTTTAACTCCTGGACTATGCATCAGTTTTCAAAGGAAAAATATGCATAGACCAGGAGTGTCAAATGTCAGTCTTTGAGGGCCGCAATCCAGTCAGGTTTTCAGTATTTCTCCAATGAATATGCAAATAATATAACTAGACAGGTTTTTTTTATTTAAATATACAGTGGTACCTCGGAATTCGAACGCCCCAGAACTCGAACAACTTGGAATCCGAACTAATTTTTAGAGCAAATTTTGACCCGGAATCCGAACACTGGTTTGGAATCCGAACGTACGCCCTGGACAATGAAGAAAAAAAGACTGGAAAATTTAACGTGCCAAGCAACTCTTCACATGCATTCGGGGACAGGTCCTGTTTTCTCCCCTGTGATCCCTGCCATCTCTTCCGCCCTTCCCAGCCCAGTGTTATCTCCCCCCACTTCCACAATACGGTACCACTCACTCAAACTCCTTCTGTCCTACTTTCATGCTCTTGTCTGAAGTCAGCTGCCACAGGCACCCTGCCCCTCTGACATGACTTCTTTCTCAGCCGCGTTCACTTCCACCGGAAACAGGAAATGTGTCAGGTGTGTGCATACGCAGGAGGAGGCAAGTTGTGGGGGCGGCTACTAGAAAGGGAAGAAGTTGCGTCAAGTGCGATAATACGCAGGAGGAGGCGAGTTTATGAGTGTAAGATGCTGGATGGTGACTGGAGCTTTGGACTCATTCGTTATCAAGGTTCACTTTACCTTTCTTTTACTGTACTGTATTTGAGAGTGTTCTGAATTACCAAAAATTCCAGTGTATTTAGTGTTAAAATTATTTGAAAATCTGAGTTTGTGGGACCAAGGAACGGATTAATCCCGTTTCTATTATTTTCAATGGGAAACACTGTCTTGGAATTTGAATGTTTTGGAACTCAAACGGGGTACTGGAACGGATTAAGTTCCGATTCCAAGGTATCACTGTACTGTATTTTTATTAAATAATATAAATCTTAACACTATATTATACATATATTACACTTTCAGTTACTAAAATCTGTGTTATCCCACAATGCAGTGGAAGAAAACCTGGAGCTTGTACTCAGTCCATTCACAAGCCTTTTCTGATGAAAATAAAGCTGTTCCACATCATAGTCTGTGTGTATTATTTCATTTCTCCAGTATTCGCCAATGTTCCAACAAGCATATATTGATTCTTAGATAAAGCTGTTTGTAGCCTGTCTGAGGGGAGAGTGGGGCTTGTAAACCCAAGCAGTTGCTAATCTATAATGAAATGAAACAGTAAAAAAGTTGAAAACCTGTCACACTTTCGGCTCCTGAAGATGCAGTTATAGCGAAACATGGTGCTATGTCGGGCTGGCTGGATACAGTCTGAATTGGAGTGAGAAGGCATTATAGCAGCTTTGTCTAAGAATCAATATATGCTTGTTGGAACAATGGAGAAACGAAATAATATACACAGACTATGGTGTGGAACAGCTTTATTTTCATCAGAAAAGGCTTGTGAATGGACTGAGTACAAGCTCCAGGTTTTCTTCCACTGTATTGGGGGATAATACAGATTTTAGTAACTGAAAGTGCAATATGGATTCATTTATGTTTCATGTATAATATACTGTTAAGATTTGTGTTATTTAATAAAAATACAGTATATTTAAATAAAAAACCCGTCTAGTTATATTATATATTAAATATTTTTTGAGATAGGTAATTTGGTTAATTGTACCCTGCTTTATAGTGTTGGTATACCAATAAATATGCATGAGATCTATTAGCATACAATGAAAGCAGTGCATGCAAATAGATCTCATGCATATTCATTGGGGAAATTCTGAAAACCCGACTGGATTGCGGCCTTCGAGGACTGACATTTGACACCCCTGGCATAGACGTTAACATTAAATCTTATCATGGGTACATTACTACCTGCTTTTCTAGGGGTACTTCACAAACATAAGGTTGGAAAGGCAATATAAGAATGTTATTTCTCTCCCCCAGCCAAAACATTGGCCCTGGAAACCTCCTCTCAATAAGTCTAAAACTGCACATGCTGTATGTCAAAGTAGCATGCTGGCTTTTAGCTGCATTACGCAAATGCAATTTGAAAACAGCTGATTAAGGGGGGGTCATTCATTAACATGTAGTGCTTGCATTATCTCATGCTAATACTTATTAAGGGACAGGAGTTCATCTCCTGATACCAGCCTTAACTAGCTCAGGATACTACAGCTGCAGTGTTCACAGTCCCTTGAAGGGTGGAGAAAAATCACACTCACCATGCAACAGTGATACCTAGTGTCAGATTTAGTGCTCACAGATGCAAGGTTCTGAAAGGAGCCCGGAGTGCCTGGCCCCTAGTTTAGGACTAAATTTTATATTAGTTTTCTTCCAGGTTTCCACTTTTCCCTACCTAATGTTCTTTCCATTTATATGGTTCTCCTCTGTACTCTAAAGCATTGAATTGTAGTTCTGTCCCTTTTTACCTTGTGTATTGATTGGTCTGTAAGTCTATTTGTCTAACCCATTATTTTAAATTTTAAATGGTATGTCTAAATATATATACAATGTCTAAATATATGCTTACATTTTTTTTATTAATGTTGTATCTCCCTTAGTAAAACTAAATAAGCGATTCATCAAACTAAAATAAAACTTAAAAACTTGAAAACTTCATTAGAGTAAATTCAGATAGGCTAAAACAATAGCGGAAAAAAAATCCATAGGTGCCTATCCCAGCCTTGTTGTGAGCCATTTGGAGCAAAAATAGAGGTGGGAACTACTGGATCAAAAAACAGCCTAGAATGAGTGACTTCATTTACTGAGTCATAAACTATTAGTTTCAGAATGTTTACAAAACCAGACAGCATTAGCCACACTGCAACATTACTGAAGGAACCATAGCTATATCAATGGCATGGTTGCTATGGCAAGATTGCACACCTCAGAGGAAGGAAGCATGTGGGATCAAGGTGGCTGGATAGAGAATTTTAAGATGCAAGTGGCCACAGAATCAGCTATGTTATGCTTGAAAGTTCAACACAACACAACAAAACAATATGAATATATTAAATAGCAGCGGCCCGAGCACCGAGCCCTGCGGGACTCCACTCGTGACCCTCCTCCAGTCCGAGTAGTGGTCCTTCACTCCTACCCTCTGTTTCCTACCCGCCAACCAGTTTCTGATCCATCTATGTACGTCTCTTTCCACCATGGTTCTTCAGTTTCCGGAGTAGGTGTTCATGGGGCATCTTATCAAAGGCTTTTTGGAAATCTAGATATATGATGTCTATGGGGTCGCCTTTGTCCATCTGTTTGTTAATTCCTTCGAAGAAGTGCAATAAGTTCGTTAGGCATGATCTCCCCTTGCAGAAACCATGTTGGCTGGTTATCAGAAGTTCATTTCTTTCAAAATGTCCATCGATGTTTTCTTTTATCAGTGCTTCTGCCATTTTCCCCGGGTCACCTCTTGATCCCTTTTTAAAGATGGGCGTGACGTTGGCTATCTTCCAATCCTCTGGTATCACACCTGTTTTCAGGGATAGGTTGCAAACTTGCTGCAGTAGTTCCGCTATCTCCTCCTTTAATTCCTTCAGAACCCTTGGATGGATTTCGTCTAGACCCAGGGATTTGTCAGTTTTTAGTTTTTCTATCTGCCTGCGCACATCTTCAAGGCTCACTTCCATGGATGTTAATTTTTCTGCTTGATTTCCATTGAAGAATTGCTCAGGTTCCGGTATGTTGGATATGTCTTCGTTTGTAAATACAGACGAAAAGAACATGTTAAGTCTTTCTGCCACTTCTTTCTCCTCCTTCACCACTCCCTTCCTGTCTCCGTCGTCCAGCGGTCCCACCTCCTCCCTAGCCGGTTGCTTCCCTTTAACATATCTAAAGAACGGTTTGAAATTTCGTGCTTCCCTGGCTAGCCTCTCTTCATACTCTCTTTTGGCTTTTCGAACCACTTGGTGACATTCTTTTTGATACTTCCTGTGCTCTTTGCAGTTCCCCTCAGTTTTGTCCTTTTTCCATTTCCTGAATGAATTTTTCTTATTGCCTATCGCTTCCTTCACTATTTTAGTTATCCACACTGGGTCTTTTGTTCGACTCTTTTTGCACCCCTTTCTGAATCTGGGGATATAATAATAATAATAATAATAACTTTATTCTTATATACCGCTAACAATCTTGCGACTTCTAGGCGGTTTACAATGAAGAGAAACTGTACAGACAGCAAATTACAGAGTATAGCATTGAACATCTAGTGATAGTAACAGGAGAGTTACAGGGTCTGTGTATTACACGGTTTCACAATGAGTAGCATTATACAGTCGACGATATTCAGAGCATAAGTAGGAGAAGAGAAAGGAGATTGCGCTTTGAGTTACAAGACTGCGAAGGTGAAAAAGATAACATAAGATGTTGATGAGAAGTAAGTTGTTAACTTGGTACATTTGAACGAAGGACGGGCACCAGTGGAAAAAACTGGTAACAATTAAAGATAGAAATTTTGGCAGAAGAGGGTAGACGGACTCCTTGGGATGGGAGGAGGCTCCGATTTTAGGGGAGAAGTCTGGTTAGGTTATAAATTTCTTAAACAAGGTGGTTTTTAGTTCTTTCCTAAAGATACTATATGATTCTCTGGCGGCATCAGTGAAGTAGCCTATCCAAGTTTGCAGTCTACCTGCTTGGAATTTGAATGTTCTATCAAAGAAGGTGCGATATCTACAGCCTATGATATTTGGGTAAGTAAAGAGGTTACGGTTTCTGGTAGGCCTAATAGAGGAGTGGAATTCGAAGTGAGGTAGTAGGTAGCTGGGGGCCAGTCCCCAGATTAGTTTATAGCAGAGGCAGGAGAATTTGAATAGAATTTGTGCTTCAATTGGTAACCAATGAAGGAGTTTGTAGAATGGACTAACATGATCGCTCTTCTTTAGTCCGAATATTAGACGGATGGCCGTATTTTGAACTATTCTCAGTTTTCTCACATTTTTTTTAGATATTCCCAAGTAGACAATGTTACAGTAGTCCAGGGTGGATAAAATCAGTGATTGTACCAATATTCTGAAGGATAGCGGGTCGAAGTATTTTTTTATGGTTTTCAGTTTCCAAAGGATGAAGAAGCATTTTTTAGTCACCGAGTTTATGTGCTCGGTCAGGGTCAGGTGGGTATCCAGGGTGACTCCCAGTATTTTTATGGTTTTTAGTATTGGGTGATCATGGCCGTTTACATACATTGTAGTTGCGGAGATTTTCTCGTTTGGGCTAGCAAGGAAAATATTTGTCTTTTCTGAGTTTAATTTCAGTTTGAAGTTTAAAGTCCATTTTTCTATTTCAAGCATGATGGAGGAGATATGTCTTGAGTTGGTTGAGGTCACATTTGTTATTGGTATTAGTATGGAGATGTCGTCTGCGTATATATAATAAGTTAGGTTAAGCTTTTGTAAAAGGTGGCCTAGAGAAGAGATGTATATATTGAACAAGGTGGGAGATAGGGAGGATCCTTGTGGGACTCCCGAGGGGCTTTTCCAGGGTTCAGAGTAATTTCCTTCATGGACCACTTGATAAGATCGTTTGGTTAGGAAACCTTGGAACCAGGTCCACACTCTTCCTGATATTCCCATTTCGTCGAGGCACCTAAGCATAGTTTCGTGGTCCACGAGATCGAAGGCACTGCTGAAGTCTAACTGTAGGATCAAGGCGCTGGAACCTTGATTGAAAAGGTCATATAAGTGGTTAAGGAGAGAGCCTAGGACTGTCTCGGTGCTGAATCCTTTTCTGAATCCAGATTGGTGGTCATTTAGGAGAGAGTACTTATCTAAGTGATTTACTAATTCCAAGTTGACCAGCCCTTCCAGCATTTTGGTGAAAAAGGGGGTGCTCGCTATGGGTCTGTAGTTGGACACCAGTGTGTATACAGATTTTGC
Source organism: Geotrypetes seraphini (assembly GCF_902459505.1). Classification (NCBI taxonomy): domain Eukaryota; kingdom Metazoa; phylum Chordata; class Amphibia; order Gymnophiona; family Dermophiidae; genus Geotrypetes; species Geotrypetes seraphini. The sequence goes on along the minus strand of NC_047086.1, from coordinate 343,263,806 downwards.
GCCTCGCTCACCGTGTTCTTGAGAAAAGACCAGGCATGTTCTACCGTTTGCCATTTTTTGGAAGTGTTCCTAAGTTTCTTCCTTACCATTTCTCTCATTGCTTCATAGTTTGCTTTCCTGAAGTCGAAAGTTGTCACTATGGTTCTCTTTCCTTTCGGTATTTCTACCTCAACCTTGAACTTGATCATGTTATGATCGCTGTTTCCCAACGGTCCCACTACCTCTACTTCCTTTGCAGGTCCCCTTAACCCATTTAGGATTAGATACAGAGTGGCATTTCCTCTCGTTGGTTCTCTAACAAGCTGCTCCATGAAACAATCTTGTATAGCCTTCAGGAATTCTGTCTCCCTAGTGCATTTTGAGCTTCCAAGACTCCAATCTATCCCAGGGTAGTTGAAGTCTCCCATAATAACCGTGTTACCGCTTTTGCATTTTCGCTTCATCTCGACTTCCATTTCTTCATCGATATCTCTGGTTTGCCCGGGTGGACAATAGTAGGCCCATTTATTTCAGGCCCTTTCCTTCCTGGTATTTTACCCCATAGCAATTCCCATTTAGGATTAGATCCAGAGTGGCATTTCCTCTCGTTGGTTCTCTAACAAGCTGCTCCATGAAACAATCTTGTATAGCCTTCAGGAATTCTGTCTCCCTAGTGCATTTTGAGCTTCCAAGACTCCAGTCTATCCCAGGGTAGTTGAAGTCTCCCATAATAACCGTGTTACCGCTTTTGCATTTTCGCTTCATCTCGACTTCCATTTCTTCATCGATATCTCTGGTTTGCCCGGGTGGACAATAGTAGGCCCATTTATTTCAGGCCCTTTCCTTCCTGGTATTTTAACCCATAGCAATTCCAGCTTGTTGGTCATCTCTGCTGTGTCCATTTTTGTCGATTGTATGCTTTCTTTTATGTATAGGGCTATTCCACCTACTTTCTGTCCTGACTAGAGAACTGCACGGGAACAGGGACGACGGCCATCCCGCGGGTTCCCCCTTCGGGTCACGGGGATCCCGTGGGGACGCCCCCTAGGGTTGCGGGGATCCCGTGGGGACGCCCCCTAGGATCGCGGGGATCCTGCGGGGCTGGATGTACAAAGTCGCGCGGCTCTTCTTCTCTCTACCTGCTCTGCTTGCAGCACAGAGCCGAACGGAAGTCTTCCCGACGTCAGCGCTGACGTCGGAGGGGAGGGAGGGCTTAAACAAAGCCCTCCCTCCCTCCGACGTCAGCGCTGATGTCGGGAAGACTTCCGTTCGGCTCTGTGCTGCAGGCAGAGCAGGTAAGGAGACGGAGAGTAGCCTCGTGGTTCGAGTGGCTACCAAGGGAGGGGGGCGGTCCACCCTGGATGCAGCACAGCCGGCCAAGTCCCCTTACTTTTGTGGCGCTTCCCCGACCGACCGACAACAGCCCCGGTCTGACAATCCTCCCTGCCCTGTAGCCGCGAATCTAAATTACCTTCTTACAGGGGCTGTTGTCGGTCGGTCGGTCGGGGAAGCGCCACAAAAGTAAGGGGACCTGGCCGGCTGTGCTGCACCCGGGGCGGGAGAGAAGGAGGGGGGAGAAGGACGCTGAAAGCACTGGAGAAGACGGGCCGGAGGGGGGGGGAAGGACTCTGAAAGCATTTGTGGAAGACAGAGGAGGGAGAAGGACGTTGAAAGCACATGGGGAAGACAAAGGGGTAGAGAAGGACGCTGAAAGGCCATGGGAAGGGCGCGGGGGAGGAAGGACTCTGAAAGCACTTGTGGAAGACAGAGGGGGGAGAAGGATGCTGAAAGCACATGGGGAAGACAAAGGGGTGGAGAAGGACGCTGAAAGGACATGGGGAAGACGGGGGTGGGTGGAGAAGGACGCTGAAAGGCCATGGGGAAGACAGAGAGGGATAAGGACGCTGAAAGGCCATGGGGAAGACAGAGAGGGAGAAGGACGCTGAAAGCACATGTGGAAGACAGAGGGGGGAGAAGGATGCTGACAGGACATGGGGAAGATGGGGGGGAGAAGGACGCTGAAAGGAAATGGGGAAGAGAGAGTAGGGAGAAGACGCTGGCAGGGAAGAAGACAGATGCCAGACTATGGGGGTAGCGGAGGGAAGAAGATGGGTGCCAGACCAATTTGGAAGGGGGAAGAAAGGGAGAGGCACAGTATCAGAGCAAACGGAAGATGCAGAAGGAAGAGAGACAGTGGATGGAAGGAATTGAATGAGAACATGAGGAAAGCAAAAACCAGGAAACAAAGGTAGGAAAAGAATTCTATTTTTTTTTTTTTTTTTGCTTCAGGATAAAGTAGTATATTAGTTGTGTTGATAAAAATTTATAAACATTAGAGGCTCTGGTAGAAACCCGTTTACAAAGTATGTATTCTTCCCAATTAATATTTCCAAATTAATAAAGTCTTTTTGCTTATTTGTAAATGGGTTTCTACCAGAGCCTTTAATTCAGTAGCATAATTAAATGAAATAACTATTTCTGAAGTTTATAGGGACGGGCGGGGACGGAGGGGATTCCTCACGGGGACGGGTGGGGACAGAGGGATTCCTCACGGGTATGGTGGGAGTCCTCACGGGGACGGGTGGAATTTCTGTCCCCGCGCAACTCTCTAGTCCTGACCTGTCCTGGCGATAGAGCTTGTACTCCGGCAGTGCTGTATCCCATTTGTTTTCTTCAATCCACCACATTTCAGAGACTCCAATGATGTCTATGTCCTCTGTATTGGCCATGGCTTCTAATTCCCCCATTTTGTTTCTTAGGCTCCTTGCATTAGTATATATGCAATTTAGATCCTGGTATTTTCTTGTCTTCATTTCCTTTCCCAGTGCTTCAGTCTTTAGTTTCTTCTCTTTTGTTACAATCCTTCTAACCTTTTCTTCTGGGTTAGTCGACTCCTGTAATTGGTCCATTGTTTCTTCCCAGCCTTTTTTCCCCTCGGTATCTTCATGGGATACCTTCTTCCGAATCGTCGACGCTTGGTCGACTGTCAGCTTTCCCCTTCTTCTTGAGCGACATCCTCTTGCCACAACCCAACAGAAAGAAAAATCACACCAGTTGTTCCAAATAAAAATAGCTTTTCTGAATTCTTGCTGTAGATCAGTGTCCCACAAACCTTGGCATCTCTGTATTCCTTCCCTCCTCTCTCCCTGGCATCCCTGGTGTGTGGCGCAGTGGTTGAAGCTACAGCCTCAGCACCCTGGGGTTGTGGGTTCAAATCCCGCGCTGCTCCTTGTGATCCTGCGCAAGTCATTTAATCCTCCATAGCCCCAAGTACATTAGATAGATTGTGAGCCCACCGGGACAGATAGGGAAAATGCTTGAGTACCTGATTGTAAAACTGCTTAGATAACCTTGATAGGCAGTATATAAAATCCTAATAAATAAAACTTATCTCTCCTCCCCCCAGGCATCTCTGTATTCCTTCACTTGCCTTCCCTCTGGCATTTCTCTAATCTCACCCTCCCTGCTCTAGCATCCTTCCTTCCCTCCCTCCTCTGGCATTCATCCAACCCTCCCTCCCTGCTCTGGCTTCCTTTCCTCCCTCCTCTGGCATCCTTCCTTCCTTCTCTCCCTGCTCTGGTCAACAGACTTTCCCGCCAAATTTCAAATTTGTGACAAATGGACTTTTCTGCCAAAATTCAAATTCCTGCCTCAATTACCTCAAGACTCAGCCCGCAAACAAACTCTAGACCTCACAGCACACCCTGAGGAAAGCCATAGGAGAGCAAAGAGTGCATCAGCCTATACAGACCTGGTGAGATCTGAAAAACTGTAACAATCACAACAGACAAGATAAACCTTTCCAAGCATTTTCAAAAGGGAAAGCAAACAGGTGGCAGTGTGATACAGGGTTGCATTTTATTCCCAATCAATACCTCTCAGAAGGTCGTGCTGTGACCTATAAAATCTGAAATATTACATTCCAATGCATCGTAAAAACAAATGCATGCATTAGTTGGTTGTGTGTGTATGTACAGATAAATAGATAAATATACAAATAAACAATTTACTTGACTGCCATTCGCATCCAAGAACATCATGGCAGTTTATAAAAATAGAATAGTAAGCCCACATATCTGAAAAGAAAATCAATGAAAATTCACCTGCTCTATCATTTGAACTGTTTGCCAATGAAAACAAAGCTGGTATAAAATGAAGCGCTGCTCAGCAAGGTGCCACTGTCCTTTCTTTTCATGGCTTATGCACAGCATCTTGAAAGTTTATTTGACAAGTGACAAATATAGACACAAATGCTGCCATCCTGCTAGTGACATCCACAGGCATTCTTAGTGGAACAAAGTGGCATTATGAACACTTGAAAAGATGTATTTATGTGTACCCTATTTATCAGTCACATCCATGTTGACGTACTTTCAGCAAATAAGGCTAGAAAATTCTAATTCAGAACATCACAGCTTGGCAAAGCAACCATGTATAGCCATCTAGCTGTCCTAACATCCCTCTGTGTAAAACCCCTACTAACCTGACAGGAAGTAAACTGTATCTTAAAAGTGACTGTTACCGCTTCTAGTTAAGGTGAAGACAAGTACCTGTTAATTTCTTTCCTTTAGTTGGGCCATACCATCCTAAGCAAGCAGGTGTTATCCCCTTCTATCATCAGACGGAGATAGAGAAAACTGATTTTTTTTTTCTAGTGAACTCACCAGTATAACCTGGTGGTGCTCAGTGGAAAACTCCAGTATGCCTTTGCCAAAGCAGCAGATGGTCTCTCTAATAGGGCACGCCCATGCTTCATCAACCACTGCAACATTTTGTAAAACAAGCCTAACACCATATCTATATCACGCATCTTTCATTATTTTTTTTACTTCAACTTAATGGGAGAAAAAGCAAAACAAAGAGTCCTAGCTCCACATAAAATAATCATAGATTAGTCAGATGCATCTGCTCTTACAAAATGGCTGCTATTTTGTAAGAGCAGTGCATCTGATCAATCTGTGACTATTTTATGGGGTTTTAAAGGTATTGTTTCATTTAGAAGAAGGGTCATCCGTTATCAAGAGTGGTACGACTCCTGAGGCAGGCCTTGTGGCCAAAACACAGCTTTTGTTGAATAACTTTTTTCAATAATCATTTGGTTTCCTCAAATATCCTTTTTGCTATCAGTGAGCATTTTGTTTGCAGAGATTTTTGTTCTTCTTGGTTTTGCTTTAGAAATGCCAAAAAGAAATACATCTGATATAATGTATTTATTTTAAAAATTAATTTCTGCTCTATCAACATTTCTAGGTGGATTCCAACAAGCACATACATAATAACAGACAAATACATTAAAACAGCAATTACTTAATAAACTTCAAACTGTTGGAAAAGAAAGAAAAATCTAGAAATAATTCAAAACAAACTATAAGAGACAAAACCCTCTTTACATCAATAGGTGCAAGTAGCCCACATAAACAATAATAATAACAGTTTATATACCGCAGACCCATGAAGTTCTATGCGGTTTACAATGATTAAAAATGCTACAAATTGAGTAGAACTAACAAAGTTGAAAACTAGTGACTAATTGCTCAAGAGATCAGTTATTGTGAGATTGTACAGATCAGCTACCTAAGTACTTCAGGAACAGATATGTTTTTAGGTGTTTCCTAAATTCACCATAAGTATTAGTAAGCCTGATATGAGAAAAGATGTTGCTGATGTCTTTTAAATTTACACCCTCTAACCGGTGGTTGAGAAAACAAAATTCAAGTGTGAGCTTCTCTTATGTCTATTGGTTGAGAAAGAGAAGAGGTCAGTTATATATTTAGGGGCTAAACTGAATAGTACCTTAAAGCAAAAATATCCAAGCTTAAACTTCGTAGGTGCCTCCATCGGCAACCAATGCAGGAGTCAGTAGGAAGGTGTTACATGACCCAACTTCTTCAACTCAAAAATCAGCCTGACGCCGCTGCATATTCTTCTGGGAAATTTCCAGATAGGTGATATTACAGTAATCAAGTTGGCTCAGTATAAGGGATTGTACCAAAATTCTAAATGACGAAGCATCAAAATATGGTCTAATGGACTGAAGCTTCCAGAGAATAAAAAAACCCTTTCTAACCAAAGAGTCCACCTGGTCTTTCATGGTTAGGCCCTGGTCCAGTATTACACCCAAAACCTTCATAGTAGATTGAATAGGATAATTAAGTTTATTTATGCATAGTGATGTTTTAGTATCAAGCAGGTGTGACAAAGCTACAAAGTATTTTGTTTTTTCTGAATTAAGCTCCAGTCTAAATTCTGTCATCCATTGTTCCATCAAATTTAGTACTTCTGTTGCCTTGCGAGTAACTTCAGAGAGAGAAGTATCGAATGAGATAATGATCGTAAAGTCATCTGAGTAACTACCGTATTTTCACGCATATAACGCGCGCGTTATACGCGTTTTTACCTACCGCGCATACCCCTCGCGCGTTATATGCGTGAGCGCGGTATACAAAAGTTTTAAAACATAGTTCCCACCCCGCCCGACGCCCGATTCACCCCCCCCAGCAGGACCGCTCGCACCCCCACCCCGAACGACCGCTCGCACGCGCTCCCACCCGCACCCACGATCGGAGCAAGAGGGAGCCCAAGCCCTCTTGCCCGGCCGACTCCCCGACGTCCGATACATCCCCCCCCCCGGCAGGACCACTCGCACCCCCACCCCGAACGACCGCTCGCACGCGCTCCCACCCGCACCCGCATCCACGATCGGAGCAAGAGGGAGCCCAAGCCCTCTTGCCCGGCCGACTCCCCGACGTCCGATACAGCCCCCCCCCGGCAGGACCACTCGCACCCCCACCCCGAAGGACCGCCGACTTCCCGACAATATCGGGCCAGAAGGGAGCCCAAACCCTCCTGGCCACGGCGACCCCCTAACCCTACCCCGCACTACATTACGGGCAGGAGGGATCCCAGGCCCTCCTGCCCTCGACGCAAACCCCCCTCCCCCCCAACGACCGCCCCCCCCAAGAACCTCCGACCGCCCCCCAGCCGACCCGCGATCCCCCTGGCGACCCCCACGACCCCCCCACCCCCCTTCCCCGTACCTTTGGTAGTTGGCCGGACAGACGGGAGCCAAACCCGCCTGTCCGGCAGGCAGCCAACGAAGGAATGAGGCCGGATTGGCCCATCCATCCTAAAGCTCCGCCTACTGGTGGGGCCTAAGGCGCGTGGGCCAATCAGAATAGGCCCTGGAGCCTTAGGTCCCACCTGGGGGCGCGGCCTGAGGCACATGGGCCCAACCCGACCATGTGCCTCAGGCCGCGCCCCCAGGTGGGACCTAAGGCTCCAGGGCCTATTCTGATTGGCCCACGCGCCTTAGGCCCCACCAGTAGGCGGAGCTTTAGGATGGATGGGCCAATCCGGCCTCATTCCTTCGTTGGCTGCCTGCCGGACAGGCGGGTTTGGCTCCCGTCTGTCCGGCCAACTACCAAAGGTACGGGGAAGGGGGGTGGGGGGGTCGTGGGGGTCGCCAGGGGGGTCGCGGGTCGGCTGGGGGAGCGGTCGGAGGTTCTTGGGGGGGGGCGGTCGTTGGGGGGGAGGGGGGTTTGCGTCGAGGGCAGGAGGGCCTGGGATCCCTCCTGCCCGTAATGTAGTGCGGGGTGGGGTTAGGGGGTCGCCGTGGCCAGGAGGGTTTGGGCTCCCTTCTGGCCCAACTACCAAAGGTACGGGGAAGGGGGGTGGGGGGTCGTGGGGGTCGCCAGGGGGGGTCGTGGGTCGGCTGGGGGGGGCGGTCGGAGGTTCTTGGGGGGGGGCAGTCGTTGGAGGGAGGGGGGTTTGCGTCGAGGGCAGGAGGGCCTGGGATCCCTCCTGCCCGTAATGTAGTGCGGGGTGGGGTTAGGGGGTCGCCCTGGCCAGGAGGATTTGGGCTCCCTCCTGGCCCGATATTGTTGGGGAGTCGGCGGTCCTTCGGGGGGAGGGATGTATCGGACGTCGGGGGAGGGGGCATCAGGCTTTCAGGATGGGGACAGACCTTCAAGGGGGGACAGTGCACGGAAGTCAGGGGGGGTGAACGGAGAGTCGGAAAGTCAGGGCGGGCGAAAGGAGCGTCGGGCACCATGCGCGGTATACCCGTGAGCGCGGTATACCAAAGTTTTTGTGCATATCATCGTGATTTCTGCGCGCTATACCCGTGTGCGCGTTTTATACGGGTGCGCGTTATTTGCGTGAAAATACGGTAAATAATTTTATCCCCTGATAGGTCAATTGCGCACCTAATGATGACATGTAAACATTGTAAACAATGTGATTTAATTATCCAAAGTACATCTGACACTTCCAACTTACCACTGGGAGTGTGAGCCAGGTAGCCACAACACGGTCCGTGATCCAGCGATACCATCCTGGTGACACAAACATCAAAGGTAGGAAGGGACCAAGCATGAAAATGCTTCCAAGAAAGCTTCCCATGAATAGGACAATCACAAAGTAAACCCCCTTCCATGACACCATGGCTCTGAAAGGCAAAGGAAAAAAACCAGAAATCTCATTTATTGTGGATTATTGTTCTGAGCAGAATGGAATATAAACAGTATTTTAAAAGAACAGAAAGAATAAATATTCAGTTGATCTGAAGATGAAACACATCAGAAATGAGGCTCATTAAACAATATTGCTTATTAAAAGTAAATCAGTTTTTAGGGGCTTTTAAGATTTATTTGACATCAATATTCTAAAACAAAGTAAAGGAAAAGGTATGAAACAGTAGGAGCCCCCATAAAAATCTTAAGAATCACAAAGGCAACATATTATGTACAATTAGTAACCCACAAAGAGGGGAGAAGTAGAACCTCAAGGAAAGACTAGGACAGAAAAACCTCATCAAATTACATATGAATTATTATGTCTCTACCTAGACACACCTCACATGTACCCCTAAATAATAAACTTAATAATCATAGCCTAATTTTTTTCGATTAGAAACTTTTTCAGTTGGGCAGAGTGGAAAAAGGTATACTTATTCTCTTTGAAAGCTGAGGAAGTAGTTACTGGAAAGCTGAACCCATTTTCAGTTTACCAGTAAACATGTCTGCAAGATCAGCGCCAGAGTGCGATTTAAAATTACAGCTCTGATCTTACACTCTCAAATCACTGCCATTTGCCTGCCTTATGCCCCACAACTGCCAGATTTTAGGAGCAGCTCTGATGGTCAAGTTCAATTGATTTGATATACTGCTAATATAAATCCAAGGTTAAAATCTAAATGGTTTACAATATAATAAAAATATAAAAAGTGGAGGGGGGGCGAAAAACAAAACAAAACCAGTAAACTTACACAAACACTACAAACATCATCAAAAACATAAGGAAAAGAAATGAGGATCGATTACAATAAAGTCTAGGGTACAGGAAAGAGGGAAATGAAAACAACAAACGATATAGGGTAAAAATGTTCTGTTCAATTGTAAGCTCATTCTTTAAAGCTATGAACAAAATGTCTGAGAAAAGTAGTATGCCTTTAGTTGAGTCTTGAATGTTAGAAATGAGCTTTCTGTACGGAGGTAAAAAGGAAGAGAGTTCCAGAAAGTAGGCGACATAACTGAAAAAGAATTCCTGTGAACATCGGGAAACAATTGCCTAAATCAGTGTCTCGCAAACTGTGTGCCCCGGCAGATTCAAGGTGTGCTATGAGATGCCAGTGAGGAGGAGAGGCACCGGCTGACTGCTTACAGGATGTGCCCTCTCGCGCCTGCCCCTCACCTCCTTGCCGGCATCTCTACTCCTTCTTCTCACCTCTCCTTCTGCAGAATCCCCCCTCCCACCACTGACAGTAATAGGAGGCTCAGGGCCACAGCTGGAGGACGTCCATACATTTCTGGGTGCCCTCCAGCTGCGGCCACAAAGTTAATGTGCTGTAACTTTAAAAAGTTTGTGACACAATGGCCTAAATGAAGGAACAATCAACAACTGTTGGTATGATGATCGGAGGGTTCTCTGTGGAAAATATTGAACTAGAAAGCTAAATAAGAAAGAAGACCGCTTGATAAAATCTGATGAGAAAGAGTATTATATTTAAAATGAATTCGATAAGAAACAGGAAGAATATGCTCTGCTTTTAAAAGAGGTTTAACATGATCAAATTTAGGACAACAATAAAGTAATCCAACGGCAGTATTTTGAACTAATTGTAACTGGTATTTTGGAAGACCAATAAAAGTAGAATTGCAATAGTCAATTTTGGATAAAACTTTTAAAAATGTATAAGAATATGGACAGATCTTGATTAAAGAAATGAATGAATAGATCAAATTTGGCGAAGAGCAAAAATGAGGAAAAAATCACCTTTGAAATATGAGAATGAAAGGTTAAAGTATTATATATCACAACTCCTAAAACTGTTGTTGTTGTAGAGTAGGGGTAGGCAATTCCGGTCCTCGAGAGCCGGAGCCAGGTCAGGTTTTCAGGATATCCACAATAAATATGCTTGAGATAGATTTGCATCTCAAGGAGGCAGTGCATGCAAATCCATCTCATACATATTCATTGTGGATATCCTGAAAACCTGACCTGGCTCCGGCTCTCGAGGACCGGAATTGCCTACCCCTGTTGCAGAGAATGTTAGAGGAACACCTTTCATACTAAAATTTGAAGGCTTTGCAGGTGGAATTCTTGAAGAAAGCAATGTTACTTACCGTAACAGTTGTTATCCAGGGACAGCAGGCAGCTATTCTCACTAGTGGGTGATGTCATCCGACAGAGCCCCGATACGGACATCTTGCAAGCAGTGTTCCCGCTAAGCTGCGCTGGCCTGCGCTCGCGCACAAAATATTACATCGCAGCGCAAAGTTTCTCTTCACAGCGCACACACGCGTCGCAAAGGTAAGGGGAGGTAAGGTAAGGGGACGCATTGGGGGGATTGCACTTCCCCACAATTGCCATGCTTCGGTTCCTCTTCTTCCTTCCTTCCTCCCCCCCCCCCCTGCGGGACCCTGCGGCACCATCAACTCTTACTCCCTCTAATGTCGGCCCTGCAGCTCCAGACTTCCTCGCACCTTCTCCCCTCCCCCTTTGGATCGCTATTATTTTAAATGTTATAGCCGCGGAGCTGTATCCATCAGTGGAGATGTCTAACCTCGGCCTGCCCCGGAACTCTTACTGCAACAGTGACTTCCTGTTCCTGCCTAGACGGGCGGCTGCTGCAGTAAGAGTTCCGGGGCAGGCCGAGGTTAGACATCTCCACTGATGGATACAGCTCCGCGGCTATAACATTTAAAATAATAGCGATCCAAAGGGGGAGGGGAGAAGGTGCGAGGAAGTCTGGAGCTGCAGGGCCGACATTAGAGGGAGTAAGAGTTGATGGTGCCGCAGGGTCCCGCGGGGGGGGGGGGGAGGAAGGAAGGAAGAAGAGGAACCGAAGCATGGCAATTGTGGGGAAGTGCAGAGCTGCAGGGAAGAGTGTTGCGGTACCCAGCTGGAGGGAGAAGGAAGATGAGGGAGGGAATTAAAGGAGATGCCAGGGCTTGGAGCATAGGAGGAAGGTATGCCAGTCTAAGGGAAAAGGAAGGGGGAGATGTGAGAGCATGGAGGGGGAGCGAAAGATGGAAGAAAAGGAAAGGAGAGAGATGCCAGAGAATCAGGGAAGGGGAGATACCAGACTATGAGGAGAGGTGTGGGAGAGGGAAGGCGAGGAGAGAGATGCCAGACCAATGGGGTGAAAGGAGAGATGGAAGGGGGAGGCATACAGTTTCTGGAAGGGGCATAGAAGGAGAGAAGATGCCATATAGGGGAAGAGAGACGGCAGACAGTGAATGGAAGGAAGAGAGTTACAAGAAGATGAGGAAAGGAGAAACCACAGAAGACAAAGGTAGAAAAAAATTTCTATTTATTTATTGCTTTAGGAGACATGTGTCACTGTTTCTGTGAAGCATTGTATGCAGAGTCCAGCTTCTTGCTGGTTCAATTTAACCTTTGTCTATGTATTTTTATTTTATCCCCCCTTTTACAAAACTGTGAAGCGTTTATAGCACCAGCCTTGGTGGTAGCAGCTCTGATGCTCAGAATTTTATGAGCATCAGAGCTGTTACCTCCGTAGCTAAAATCCACACTACAGTTTTGTAAAAGAGGGAGGGGTTAGTTTGTGATTACATATTCCTTACTAGGCGAAGGTGTTTTCTGTGTTCTGTGTGTTCGAAAGACATGGTTTTCTGTTAGGATTGACGGTGTAGGATTGATCTCTGCTGGTCTGGCTTGTTTAGTTTTACAATGGGTGTATTGATGTACTGCTCACTGCAATATGTAAGATGCTGCCTTTTCCTAGGTACTCATGTGTGACGTGTGGTTTGTTACTAAAAATCATGTTTTTCTTACAGATGGGGGGGGGTGCCAAAAAATGATGGGCCCCGGATGTTACATATGCTAGGTACGCCACTGTATGTAAAGATACCAGAAAGCTGGCGTAGCAAAAACTTCTAAGTTTTGAGTATTTAACCCTCCCACAATCTCACGGGCACTCGTTTCAAGTTTATTGAGATTTTGATTTAAACGCAATATCAAATATTTTCAATGCGTATAACAAAAATAAATTTGGGGAAATAAATAAAACCATTTGAACCAGTGTTCCCGCTAAGCTGCGCTGGCGTGCGCTGGCGCACAAAATATTACATCGCAGCGCACACGTTTCTCGTCACAGCGCACGATCGGAAGAGGCGTACGGCAGATGGCAGGGCGGCGAGAGGAGAATCGGGCGAGTTGGCTCATAACTTGCTGGCGCCCGATATTTTTGGCTCACGGTGAAAAAAGTTTGCTCACAACACCCGCCCGCTTAGAGGGAACACTGCTTGCAAGCATGTCTTGCTTAAAGAAACTCAGAAGTTTCGAGATGCCCGCACCGCGCATGCGCCAGTGCCTTCCCGCCCGATGCTCCGGGCGTGTCTCCTCAGTTCAGATAGCTAGCAGAGAAGCCAACCCAGGGGAGGTGGGTGGGACGTGAGAATAGCTGCCTGCTGTCCCTGGATAACAACTGTTATGGTAAGTAACATTGCTTTATCCCAGGACAAGCAGGCAGGTATTCTCACTAGTGGGTGACCTCCAAGCTAACCTCAATGGGATGGAGGGAGAGTTGGCAACTTAGGAGAACAAATTTTGTAACACAGTTTGGCCAAACTGCCCATCCCGTCTGGAGAAAGTATCCAGACAATAATGAGAGGTGAACGTATGAACCGAGGACCAAGTGGCAGCCCTACAAATCTCCTCAATCGGCGTCGATCTGAGGAAGGCTACAGAGGCTGCCATTGCTCTGACCCTATGTGCTGTGACCTTACAGGGAAGGGGTAATCCAGCCTGGGCATAGCAGAAAGAGATACAAGCCGCCATCCAGTTGGAGATGGTGCGCTTCGATACAGGTCGTCCCAACTTGTTTGGATCAAAGGAGACGAAAAGTTGAGGAGCAGTTCTGTGTGGTTTGGTGCGAACCAAGTAGAAAGCCAAAGCACGTTTACAGTCCAGAGTGTGAAGAGCTGATTCTCCAGGATGAGAATGAGGCTTTGGAAAGAACACTGGAAGCACAATGGATTGGTTGAGGTGAAATTCAGAGACCACTTTAGGCAGGAATTTCGGGTGAGTGTGGAGGACCACCTTGTCATGATGGAATACTGTGAAAGGTGGGTCCGCCACCAAGGCCTGAAGCTCACTGACCCTGCGAGCAGATGTGAGTGCCACCAGAAAAACCACTTTCCAAGTGAGAAATTTCAGTGGAGCCTTGCTCAGAGGCTCAAAAGGAGGTTTCATAAGCTGAGAAAGGACAACATTTAGATCCCAAACCACTGGAGGCGGTTTGAGAGGAGGATTGACATGAAAAAGTCCTTTCATAAATCTGGAAACCACAGGATGAGAAGAGAGAGGTTTCCCTTGTAGAGGCTGATGGAAAGCTGCAATAGCACTCAGGTGGACTCGTATAGATGTTGACTTGAGACCAGACTGAGACAGATGTAAAAGATAGTCCAAAACAGAGGATAGGGAGGCTCGCTGAGGCTCCTTAGAATTGGAAATACACCATGAAGAAAATCTAGTCCATTTTTGGGAGTAGCATTGACGAGTAGCAGGCTTCCTGGAAGCCTCCAAGACATCCCTCACCGCCTGGAAAAACTGGTGCGGAGTTACGTTGAGAGGAACCAAGCTGTCAGGTGGAAAGACTGCAGGTTGTGATGAAGCAGAGACCCCTGATGCTGAGTAAGCAGTGAAGGAAACACTGGAAGTAGGTACGGTTCCCTGCTGCTGAGTTGCAGTAGAAGGGAGAACCAAGGTTGCCTGGGCCACCGAGGAGCTATCAGAATCATGGTGGCATGTTCGGACTTCAGTTTGACTAGAGTCTTTTGAATGAGAGGGAATGGCGGAAACACATACAGAAAGCGATTCCCCCAATCCAGCAGAAAAGCATCTGCCTCGAGGCGATGAGGAGCGTAGATCCTGGAGCAAAACTGAGGCAGTTTGAAATTGTGGGGAGCCGCAAAGAGGACTATCTGAGGCGTTCCCCACTGAGCAAAGATCTGATGAAGGGGCTTGGAGTGGAGTGTCCATTCGTGAGGCTGGAGAAGACGACTCAGTTTGTCCGCCAAGACATTGTCCCTCCCCTGAATGTAGACAGCTTTGAGGAAGGTGTTGTGGCGAACCGCCAAATCCCAGACTCTGAAAGCTTCCTGGCAGAGGGAGGCCAAGCCCGTGCCCCCTTGCTTGTTGACATAATACATGGCGACCTGATTGTCGGTGTGAATGAGGACCACCATGTCGTGAAGCAGATGTTGAAAAGCTTGAAGAGCATTGAAGATGGCTCTGAGCTCCAGCAGATTGATTTGATGGAGTCGGTCCGCACAGGTCCAGAATCCCTGAGTGCGAAGCCCATCCAGATGAGCCCCCCAGGCATAGGCCGAGGAATCGGTTGTGAGAACCTTCTGATGAGGAGGAGTGTGAAACAGCAAACCTCTGGATAGATTCGAAGAGGTCATCCACCAAAGTAGAGACTGCCGAAGAGCAGGAGTGACTATGATGTGTCGAGTCAACGGGTCTGACACTTGAGTCCATTGAGAAGCTAGGGTCCACTGAGGAATTCTGAGATGGAGCCTGGCAAAGGATGTCACATGAACTGTAGAGGCCATGTGGCCCAGGAGGACCATCATGTGTCTCCCTGAGATGGACTGGCGAGAAGATACAGACTGGCAGAGACGAAGAAGAGCATCCATGCGCTGAGGAGGAAGGAATGCTCGAAGCTGAATGGTGTCCAGTACCGCCCCGATGAAGGGAAGGGACTGGGTAGACTGCAGATGAGATTTGGGAAAATTGATCTCGAAGCCTAGGCTCTGCAGGAAGCAGATCGTGGTCAAGGTCGCCGAAATGACCTTTGGAGCTGTCGGGGCCTTGATGAGCCAGTCGTTGAGGTATGGAAATACCTAAAGACCCCTGTTCCGGAGTGCAGCGGCCACCACCACCAGACACTTCGTGAAGACTCTGGGAGACGAGGACAGGCCGAATGGAAGCACTCGATACTGCAGATGTAGATGTCCCACCCGAAATCTGAGGAACTTGCGGGAGGCCGGATGAATGGGAATGTGAGTGTAGGCCTCCTTGAGATCCAGAGAGCATAACCAGTCGTTCTGCTTGAGGAGAGGGTAGAGAGAAGCAAGAGTCAGCATGCGAAACCTCTCCTTGACTAGGAATTTGTTGAGGGCCCTGAGGTCTAAAATGGGTCGCAGGTCGCCCGTCTTCTTTGGAACAAGGAAGTACCGGGAGTAAAACCCCTGGTCCAGTTGGTCCGTCGGGACCGGTTCCACGGCACGAAGCCGGAGCAAAGCCTGAGCTTCCTGGAGAAGAAGGGCGGTCTGAGTCAAGTTGGAAGGATACTCTCTTGGAGGGTGGTCCGGAGGGACCCGATGGAAATGAAGAGAGTATCCTTCCTTGATGATAGTAAGGACCCAGAGGTCGGTTGTTATGGCCTCCCAGCGATGATAAAATTGATGGAGGCGCACTCCGATGGGAAAAACAGGGGGAGGCAGAACGAGGTTGGTTATGCCCTCGACGAGACAGTCAAAAAGGCTGAGTGGTCTTAGGGACAGCAGGCGACTGAGACTTAGGCTGACCCTTCTGGGGAGGCTGGCGCTTCGCTGGTTGCCTCGCAGGTGGAGTTTACCTCGGCTGATAACGCCGCTGATAAATCAACGGCGGACGAGAAGGTCGAGACTGCTGAGGCTTAGGCTTCGGCTTAAGGATAGATTGGAAGGACTTTTCGTGGTCAGACAACTTCTTCGTAACAGTCTTGATGGATTCATCAAAAAGATCCGCCCCAGTACACGGGACGTTCGCCAGGCGGTCCTGAAGATTCGGGTCCATATCAATGGTCCGCCGCTCGGGCTGAGAGCTCGAACGCATCATAGGCAGATTGCATTAACTGAAGCCGAAGTTGGGACAGCGAAGCAACCACTTCCTCAAACTCAAACCTAGCCTGGGACTCGATGTACGGTGTGAACTTCCGAAGCACAGGCAGAAAAAATTCCAAGTAGGCTGCAAAGTGGAAATTGTAATTCAGGACTCGAGACGCCATCATCGAATTCTGATAGATGCGTCGACCAAACTTATCCATGGTTCTGCCCTCGTGGCCCAGAGGCACTGAAGCATAGACCTGGCCAGGATGAGACCGCTTGAGCGAGGATTCGACCAGGAGGGACTGGTGAGAAAGCTGAGGACCCTCGAAGCCCTTATGATGCACCGTGCGGTACCGCGCATCCAATTTGCCAGGGATAGAGTAAGGAGACTCGAAGCATCGCATGAAGGTCTGGTCGAGGAGCTAGTGCAGGGGAAGCCGCAAGGACTCCGCCGGAGGACGAGGCAAGTGCATGGTATCGAGGTATTCCTTGGAGTATCAAGACCCAGCATCGAGAGTAATGTCCATGTCATCTGCCATCTGCCTGAGGAACGATGAAAAGGACAGTTGGTCCGCCGTCGCCGGTCTGCGAGACGGACTAGAAGAAGAAGAGGCTTCAGGCTCCAGAGAGGCCTGCGAGCAACAGGACGAGTAGAAAACCTCAGGGTCCTCGAACTCCGGGCCCGGAGGAGGAGACCCAGTCGAAGCAACATACCCCAACCGAGGCAATTTCTTCTGAGGCGAGACGGTCGAGTGCCGAGAAGAATGTTTCGAAGAATGTCTGGATCGATGCCCCTCCCGATGCCTGGAAGGGGATCGAGCCCGTCTGTGAGAAACTGGTTCAGACGCCTCCAAGGAGCAGATTGGACTCGATGCCGTCGATCGCAGAGGCGGAAGAGTCAGCGCCCCCCCCCCCCCCCGACGCCGCCCAGGTTTGATAGGGGGTTTGGAAGAACTCGTCCTGCTTCCTGCTATGCCCAGGACTGGGTGGCCCCGAAGGTGGACGCCACACTGAGTCATGGGGCGGAGTAATCGGTTCCAAGGGAGGCAGGTCACTAAACGAGGCTTTCCTCGAGGGGATGGGCTCCAAGGGAGGCATATCACTAAGGGAGGCCCTCCTCGAGGGAATCAGTTCCAAAGGAGGTACAGCGCTAACGGAGGACCTCCTCGAGGACCCGGACACCGCTCGCCGCTCCTCCTCACCGAGCAACGAGGTCGTGCAGCGAGGAGGAGGAGGAGGGGGCGGTCCGCCCCTCGAAGCCAAAGCTGGAAGGTCACCCTGGATGGTGGCAATCAGCCGAGGCCCCATGGTCTGCATGAGCTCCACGAACTGAGCCTCCAGAAGGGACCGCAATGAAGTCGATATGGAGGGATCCGCACCAAAAGGGGGCCCTTCCGCACGGTCTCCGCGCTCCTTCGGTGCTGCGTGCTTCTGCTTGCCAGTCTTCGGCACCTTGAGCACCACCGGTGGAACTGTCGGGGTCGATACCTGCTCCGAGGAGACGGAGGAAGGCATCGGCGCCGAAGCCGAAACCGGTGTGAACGATGCCGGTTTCAGGAGGCCCGAAGCAGCCGGGGAGGCAGAGGGCTTCGCGGAAGGAGTTGAAGCACCCGTCGATGTCGATGTCGAAGCTGCAGGATCCGATGAAGCTTCCATCTTGAACATGGACTCCCACAGCAGACAGCGGCGCTTAAACGCTCTTGCCGTCAAAGTGGAGCAAGGCCGGCACGATTTCGGGAAGTGATCCGGTCCCAGACACTGTAAGCAGCGTCGATGAGGGTCCGTGAGCGAAATCGCGCGCTGGCACTTGCTACACTTTTTAAAACCGGTAATCGGCCGGGACATAGGCCGGAAAAGCTCCGCCGCAAGGTCGAAGGCGCGGGGCCCCAGCCACGCGGCCGACCCGGTATCGGAAGGAAAAATTTTTTAATTTTTTTTTTAAAAAAAAGAAATCAAAGAAAGAAATAAATGCACAGGAGAGCCAAAGAACTCAACCTGCGGCAAAATAGAAGGCAAAAAGAAAAGATTCAATGGGCGCAAATTGAAGATAGACTTCTCAGCTCCGCGGAAGAAAAAGAACTGAGGAGACACGCCCGGAGCATCGGGCGGGAAGGCACTGGCGCATGCACGGTGTGGGCATCTCGAAACTTCTGAGTTTCTTCAAGCAAGACATGCTTGCAAGATGTCCGTATCGGGGCTCTGTCGGATGACATCACTCACTAGTGAGAATACCTGCCTGCTTGTCCTGGGATAAAAAGCATTACTGCAGTTTTTGGGGGGAGTTAATTTTCAGTTTATTAAGCATAAGCCAGACTGCAATTTTGTCTAATTTAGCAAAACAAGATGGCAAATGAGAATCAAGTGGATGAGCTGAATATCGTCTGAACAGATTTAAAAAAAAAAAAAAGTAAACCCTAGGGAGTGAAGAAGAATGGTAAGGAGATCAAGAAAGATATGTGTGGCACCTGACTGAGGCCTGTCCATGCAACCACCAGGCTAAATGAGGTAGGAAGAGGAGGATATAAAATAAGTCCTCAGGAACTGAAAATGAAGGTCCTGGGTACTGTAGCTCTACAGAGACCTTTCAGAGTGAAGCTAAAAATTCAAAAGGAGGCATCAAATCCCCCCCCCCCAAAAAAAAAACATGCTACATTTAGGGCTCTTTTTACTAAGGTGTGCTTGCGCTAGCGCACCTTAGTAAAAAGAGCCCTTAATGGCATGTTGGAATTCTGTGAAATGAATATCTTATTTTAGCTACTCATATATACCCACAGATGCTATGATGTTCAAAAGAAATGTATTCTATTATAGTATCAGTTTAGTCTGCACCAACTGATGGACTGACAAAAAGGAGCAATTATTTGATTACTACACTACAAAATGCACCTCAGTTGTCATTTTTTAAAATACAAAATTACATTTGCAGTGCAATAGGTGCTATGTATTGCTTTACAAGGTCATCTGCTGGCTGGAGGTGATCATTGCATAGATCATGAGGAGGCTGGCTACGGTATAACTTGAACTGTACATGAGACATGATGTTCAAGTGTAGCCACTGAGGTCACTGAAAAATTGTATTTAAACAGTGTTCTAATGAATGGGAGAGAGATTTATGGAAGAATTGAAGCAAGCAGCATAAGAAGATAATACAGTGGAGAGTGTGACATTTGTTGTTGATTCTGAATGTTATATTCCTGCCAGCAGAGGGCACAGCAACACAAGATCAATACAGCCAAGCATGAAGGTCCCTGGTGCCTCAATTCACTTGGGCCTACCATCTCAGCTCGGGAGCAGGATAAGAAGGGAAGATGAAATTATAAAGAGCAAAGACAGAACAAGATGGAGACGATTTAAGCATATAAAACAGCTTTTCGTGTGCTCAAGAACATGCTCATAAAATTGCTTTAGGTGCATAAAAAAGGTGCTTAAAAAATACTTATGTGATATATGCACAGATATTAATGAGGATAGAGAATAAGAGATCAGAATGAACACATATATTTTACAGAATTTTCTATTTCTTACTGACACATGCACAAGCATTTCCTTCTGCCTCAGAGCAGGAATAAGTTGTTTGGGAACTTTCGAGTACTTTATTGGCGCTTATGTTGCTTGTAGAAAATAGGTGTGTAGGAACCCTCAGGTAGGACCCTTGTTTGAAGGCAATCTTTGTTGCTAGGCAAATAAGATGATGGGTCCTGGGGGGAGGGGACATGAGGGCAACTATCTCCAAAGCTCTTTTTGTCTCTGGTTACTTTGTTGTCTCCCAGCCAGGGAGGCTGTTTATACTCTGTCTCGTCTCCTGAAAAAACTACTTGCTTGAGGCCTTAAAACCCAGCTATTCTACTGCAGACTCCTGTACCCATTATGCACACCTGTCAGCTTTCTCACTTGGGATAACAGCTCAGAACTCACCTAATTCTGCCTCTTCTACCAGGGATATTTACTTCTAAAAAAATGCTTCCTTGACAAAGTATATGCTAGCTTCTAGGAGAACTCTTGTAATAGTCTCCACAGTCACAGTGTGAACCCAGCCTAGGCCCTCCCACCAATCACCCTCAACACCCTCCACCTGTTACCCTACCAAACCCTTTAAATACTCTGTTAAGTCAATCCCAGCCACCAAAGCATCAACCTTCAGCCATCCTAGATCCCTGCCCATCACACCTCCTAGTTGACGTGAAAGACTCTTTTGTATGCTCAGTCCTCCCTCTTATCAATGCCCCATTACACACACAGGCTCTGTACCTACAAGCTGGAAATCAGCAATCATTAGACCACTCTTGAAGAAACACACTTGACCCAGACAAGCCCAGCAACTTTAGGCCTATATCCAACCTACCTTTCATTTCAAAGATCTTGGGAAACTACACTCCTTTATTGACAACACAAAAGCACTATCCACTTCCCAATCAGGTTTCTGGAAATTTCATAGCACTGAAACTGTCCTTCTTGATATCACTGATGACTGCTGGAAACTCATGGACAAAGGAAACAATGTCCTACTGGTGCTACTAGACCTCAGCGCAGATTTCAACACCATTGACCATGACCTCCTCCTCACCTGACTCACTGAGATACTGCACTACTCTGGTTCACATCCTTCCTAAGCAACAGATCCCTGTGCGGCTACTCGATACTACCCTCTCAAAGCAAAAGCTAATCAAGTTCAGGGTACCAGAAGGAGCACTACTATCCCCTCTGATGTTTAATCTCTACATTACACCTGTCCTGGATATAGCCCACAAACACCAAATCCAGATTCACTCCTTTACCAATGACATCCAACTATACCTACCACTAGGAGAGAACTGTTACTCCCAGATTGCAGAACTTTAAACTGTCTCTCAGAAATCAAAATCTGGATGTCCACAAACATGCTCCAACTAAATGCCTCGAACACTGAACTTCTTTGGATCCACAAAGAACACTGCGCCTATAGGGAGAAAGTGTGGCACAGTGCTTAAAGCTACAGCTTCAGCTGCCTGGGGGTGTGGGTTCAAACCCATGCTGCTCCTTGTGACCCTGGGCAAGTCACTTAATCCCCCCATTTCCCCAGGTACATTAGATAGATTGTGAGTCCACCAGGACAGACAGGGAAAAATGCTTGAGTACCTGAATAAATTCATATAAATCATTCTGAGCTCTTTTGGGAGAACGGTATAGAAAAAATAAATAAATAAATAACCACCCCTCTCTCCTCTGGGAATTAACTACCATAACCACCAAAGACCAAGTCCACAGCCTAGGGATACTTCTCGACTCTAACTTATCACTTATCAACCATATCTCGCAAGTGGTCTCATCTTTGTTTTATCTACGACAACTACGGAAAATAAGAAACTATTTCTCTGAACCAGACTTTACACAACTTCTCTATGTCTTTGTCCTCTACCGCATGGACTCCTGCAACGCATTATTCAATGGTTTGACAGCAAAAAATATAAAGCGTCTCCAACATGTACAAAACACAGCAATCAGACCTTCGCACCCACAATTCAGTATCCCAAGCACTAGCGTCAGCCCACTGGCTACCCATAGCCAAACACTGCATCTTCAAAGGTTTAGTACTTGTGTTCAAGTCCTTACACAACATGGCGCCCAGCAATAAAGCAGCCAAACTTCCACCTTATATCCTAAACAGACCCCTCCACTCCCAGGGGGAAACACATCGTCAAATACCCCCTGGTCGGAGCCTCCAGCTAGAAAGTGCCAGATGAAGGTCATACTCTCACTTTTTACCAAAATACTTGAATCGGCTGACTCTTATCAGATCTCTTGATGGACATTTGAGCTTTAGAAAAACAATAAAAACCTACACCTGACTCCTCAGGACAAGCTAGCATTCAGACTGTCACTCCCAAACAACTGTATTCTTAATAGAAACTCAATTGACTCTCTCCCTGTGCATGCTTCAGGCTCCAAGTGTCTGCTAATCCAGAACAACTGAACTAGACACATCCCACTGTACCCTACTGCCTTAGTCTTCTGTCCCTTGTTGTTAATTGTTATGTGTTATGTTGTTAATTGTTATGTATGTTACCTTGTAACCTGTTCTGGGCTATAAATCGAAATAAATAAATAAAGTCCACTTCACACTCAGACATTCAGTTTTATACTGAAATCCAATTTTATAGCAACCCAACAGGAATCAAATAGCAGGAACACATATCAATCACAGTGCATAGTAGCAATACCATTTCTTCACTGGACTCAGATTAACATTTTCAACAGCATTGTCTCACTCATGCTCCTCTCACTCACTCTTTTTTTTTTTTTTTTTAAAGCTCTACAGGCAACTTCCCAGGAACCCCTACTAAATCAAACATTTAATAGATCTTCTTCCCCTACGGAGTACACGACTATCTCCTGGGGAACCGAGTCCACTCACAGTTCCATTTTTCTTTTCTCTTCTCTGTTTGGCTTTAGGAGGTCCTCCGGGAACCCATTCTGTCTTTTCTTTTTGTCTCCTGCTCCTTGCAAGCTCAGAGACCCTACTAGTCGTGCTAACCCAGTGTTCAGCCATCTTAGTACAAGAATGAACCTTTTCCTACCATGCCTACATCCACAGTGTACCTAAAGTAAGATCGTGACAGGTGTGAGAGCCAAGTCAGAGCTTCCAGAAGTGAATAGCCACTTTTCTCTTCCTTCTTGTTTGGGAACAATAGGGTTTCTCTATTCCAGGTCCCTGCTATTTGGATAAAGATGAGAAGGCAGCTGGCTTGAGGTTTCAGAAGCAAGACATTTTCCACTAATCTATCACAGATTCTTTTGTGGGAGGGGATAGGAGATGCAAGGCGGTTATCAGGGAGATCAGTAGCGTGGAATGTTGCTACTTTTTAGGGTTTTTGCCAGGTACTAGTGGCCTGTATTGGCCACCATGAGAACGTGCTACAGGGCTAGATGGACCATTGTTCTGACTCAGTAAGGCTATTCTTATGTTCTTATTCAAGGATAGGATTCAAAGGGTCATAGAAACATGATGGAAGATAAAGGCCAAACGACCCATCTAATCTGACCATTTGCAGCATCCACTATCTCCTCCGCTCCATAAGAGATCCCACGTGTCTGTCTCTCATTTTCTTGAATTCAGACACAGTCTTTGTCTCCTCCACCTCTACCGAGAGACTATGCCACACATCTACCACCCTTTCTGTAAAAAAGTATTTCCTTAGATTACACCTTAGTCTATCACCTCCTATGGAGTACTAGCGTACTGAATCCAGGAGATATGTAACAGAAATGAAAATTCTGAAGTGCTGAAGACAGGCTACTTCGGGCTGGCTTGCAAGGCCTTCCCTCTGCTAGTTCCATCTTCTTTGATTCTACTTCCTGTTTCCAGTGGGGCAGGTCTAGCAGAAAGAAAGCCCTGCAAGAGTATCCTGTTTTCAGTGCCATTGCTGCTACCCTTAGTTATCTATGACAAGTTTAAGGTTACTGGAAGGGATGAAAAGAAGGAATGAGAGATGCCAAACTACAAGAGGTGTGGAGGGGGGGGAGACAGACAGAGATACCATATTGTAATAGTGAGGAGAAAGTAGCCAGTCCTGGAAAGAAAGGCACTCTGGTGTGTGAGCTGGAGAAGGGGGTCAAATGTGTGTATCACATGCCTAATGCATGCGACTTGGCATGTCTGCTATGTGTGTCCTTTTGTACATCTCATTGGCCACTGCTTATGCTCTTACAGTTTATTACTTGTATTCCACCTTTATTCAAAGCAGATTACAACATTACATACATACAGTTCTCCCTCCATATTTGCGGTTTCAGCAATCGCGGTTTTGATTATTCACGGTTTTTAGTTGCTGGCTCCTCCCCCCCAAATTACATCATCTTGCATAGAGAAATCGCTGATTCCAAGCGTTTACAGAGAAAATCGTTGATTCCCAGCACTTTCTTCACCGTGTTTTGCCTCTCATAGAAACATAGAATATGACAGCAGAAAAGGGCCGACGGCCCAACAAGTCTGCCCACTCAAGAACCCTTCTTCCCTGGAGTATCTATCGTTTGAGCATAACTCTGTAGTAATCCCACCTGTTTGTCCCATCGATTCTTTAAGTCGAGCACGCTACTGTCCTCGACCACCTGGTGGGGAAGATCATTCCATCAATCAATCACCCGTTCGGTGGAGAAGTATTTCCTGGTGTCACCATGAAATCTTCCTCCCTTAAGTTTTAGTGGATGCCCTCTTGTCATCGTGACCCTTCAGAAAAAAGATTTCCTCCTCCACTTTGATGTGACCCATGATGTATTTAAATGTTTCTATCATGTCCCGCCTTTCTCTGCGCTCTTCCAGATAATATAAGCGCAGTCTGATCAGGTGTTCTTCATATGGGATGTCCTTAAGTCCTGAGACCATCCTGGTGGCCATTCTCTGTATCGACTCCATCCTCTTCACATCCTTTTGATAATGTGGCCTCCAAAATTGGACACAGTACTCCAGGTGAGGTCTCACCATGGATCTGTATAACGGTAGTATGACTTCCGGCTTTCGGCTGATGAAGCTACTTCTGATGCAACCCAGCATTTGTCTGGCCTTTGCTGTAGCTTTCTCCACCTGATTAAAACAGGCCAGGTCTCCCACCATGTTATTCGTGGTTTCACCATATTCACGATGATTTTTAATAGAAAACAGTGAAAAACATATGAAAAAGTTATTCACGGTTTTTCTGTATTTGCGGTTCTGTTAATCCCCTATCACAGTGAATACGGAGGGAGAAGTGTAATTAAAACACAAATACAAAATAGCAGTCATACGAGTACATCACATGTATCAAAACCTTAAGCATCAAAAATTATTCTCAAGCCTTCCAAAATGCAAAAGAAGATGCTGACAACCCATCAAATCGATCTTAGGCATTAAAAGGCATATTTCATCTGGCAAAATAGAAGATGCTTCAACAATTTCTTAAATTGGTGAAAATCTTTCTGTTGTCGAAGGTACATTGGGAGCTTGTTTCATTCTATCAGCCCAGCACATGAAAAGACACTCTTTCTTAAAATATCAAGATATCATTTCTTTTGTGGGAGGGTACGAACAGGCAAAATTGAGCTGCAAAGCGCAGTGATCTACAAAGTACATATGGTGCCAAAC
The DNA here is from genome assembly GCF_902459505.1 of Geotrypetes seraphini. NCBI lineage: Eukaryota > Metazoa > Chordata > Amphibia > Gymnophiona > Dermophiidae > Geotrypetes > Geotrypetes seraphini. Next base: position 343,238,393 of record NC_047086.1, on the reverse strand, counting down.
AGTCTTGTAAGCATTTGGGCGATGACTGATTCAAACTCAAATAAACCATCAGTAGCAATTTATACTTTACACAAAATTCTATAGTTAACCAATACAATGCAACGTGACATGCCCAAATCTATTAATCCCAACATAATAAATGTTTGATTTATAGATTCAGATTTTAATATCAACTTACTATAAGCCTACCTGTACCTCCCTTACGTTTTTTCCTTTCCCCGACCATTTTTTTTTTTTAAATTTTATGAATTGATGCAACCCTTGCTATTTTCCTTTTGTCTCCTGCGAAGCTTCCCTTATTATTTTAGAGTCTGTGTTAACTTCTCTTGTAAGTATATTTTTTAGCTATGATTTTATGTAAACCGCTTAGGCTGTACAATAAGCGGTATATCAAGCCTTAATAAACTTGAAACTATTACTGAGTTCTGTCTCACCTGTAGGGCTCGCATATGTGTTGATGACAAACCCCAAAAAACAGTGTTGCAGTAATCTAGACCAGAGAGTACAATGGACTGAACAACTTAAAAAAAAAAAAAAATCATATATAGACAGATACTGTTGAAGTTTACTTAACAGTTGCAATTTGAAATAGATTTTCTTAATTACATATCCACATGCAGTCAAAAAGGTAGTTGAGGATCTAATATTATCCCTAAATAGCGCACCTCTGTAGAGAAATGCATCAATGTATTTAAATCGATAACATCAGTAGAAATTTCAGCCTCTGAATCTTTTGAGGCAATCATAATTTTAGTCTTTGAAACACTGAACATCAATCTGTTTGCTGTCACCTAATTTCTAACGGTTTCCAAGATATTCAATCTCAAACTGTGACAAAAACCTTAATGGGAAGGAAAAAATGTATATGATCGGCATAAAGCCAATACAATACACTTTATTTTTTCATTAGTTTGTCTATTTTCCTTATTAGGATTTGTTTTCCAATTTTTGAGCAAGGCCATTTTGGCTAGAATATTTTCTTTCACAGAACCATTTAGTGATGCTGGCAGATCTTTGGCCTTCTTCCTAGCTTTCTAGTCCAATTTTCTTTCTAACCTTTTAATTATAATAGAAAGTTAACAAGTTACAGTTCAAAAAATAGCAACAGCAAGTACATAAGACTTAAGGGCATTAGCCATTAATAAATGAAACAAAAAAAAACAATGCTGCTACTACATGGATCTAGAGCAGGGGTGTCCAACCTTTTGGCTTCCCTGGGCCACATTGGCTGGAAAAAATGATTCTGGGGCCGCGCAAACGCTGCAGCAAGGTAGAGGAGGGAGCCGTCAAGATGGTAAACACCCGGGGGCAGCAGAGGAAAACACTGCATCGCCCTCGACCGGGGCCGAACAAAATACTTCACGGGGTTGCATGTGGCCCTTGGGCCGCAGCTTGGACACCCCCAATCTAGAGATTTCTCTTTTTTAAAAAATTTATCTATATACACCCCTCCTGCTCCCAACAATTCTAAAGGTACGGGGGGGGAGGGGGTGGGCTGGGCCCAGCCAGGCAGATGGCCTACTATAGGGAGGGAGGTGGGCCGGTCCAGCCCGGCCAAGTGGCATTTTTGATGGCAGGAGGGAGTTGGCTTCCCTCCTGCCTTGTGTTGGCAGGGCATCAGGCGCGCGGAGCATTTTTTAGGGGCTTGGGGAGGGAGGCGTCACTTCGGGTGTGGGCTTTTTTTATTTTTTATTTTAACCGAGCAGTTATTTTGCGTGTGTAATACACGCAAAATATCTGCCCGATTATGCTCCAGGATCACTCTCTGCGATCTGTGCTGTGGGTGAAGGGGGTGGGGGGGTGGGAGCGTGCCAATGATCATCTCCATTTTTACGCAGGCCTTTAGTGAATTTGTCGGCCTGCATGCAAACGGAAACAGATCACACATGGATCGGAGGGTTAGTGAATCTAGCCCAAAAGGCATAAAATTCCTTTCCAAAATTACCATATCAGCAAAGAAAAGACGGAACAGACTTTTGCAAGCATAACAGTGACCAATAAACACTTACATGTTATTTAATAAAGTACTACAAAGAGAAAGATGAAAAATAATGGAGAAGGGAGAGAAATAAAAGAGAGATAAACTATGAAGAAAATGGGGGGAGAGGTTTAAAACTGTGACAGAACAACAGTAAAATACATTTACTGAAAATACTTCTTGACTAACTCAAATTCTATCTTCATTACGCAACAGACAAACTGAGTCAGAAACCCTGGAAACAGTCTCTAAATTAGACTCTACAAGCAGCCTATTTTAGCTGTGCAGAGCTGGACTGGAAAATTTCAGGAAGCCACGTCTCATTCAGTTTGCAAAATTTGCCATCAGTGAACTGTTTAGGGTTCACAGGATACTAGGACTACAGACTAGGAAAGCAAGATGCCATTGGCTTAATTTTACTGAATATGCATTTTTGTCTAAAAATATCAACTAAAAGGACTTGACCTTGAACTATAGCCACACATGAAAGTTTATCTGTACCGTAATCCTTTTTTTCCAGTGTTTTATATATATATTTTTTAAACACTGTGAATGTCTCCAAGTTTTCTGGACATGCAGTGTAAAAGGAAACAAACATGCTTCCTTCACAATACTTTCCAGCCCTGTAGCATCTGCAGCAAACCACAAAAATGCCACCAGTAGAGATGTTTTCTCTTATTTGGGAAGCCATACAAAGTCTGTGTTAAAAGGCGCAGCCACATCCTTACACTGGTCTGACCCTGTTTTACCGTGTGGAAATCTGCACAGCATTTCTCTTTAGGCAAAGGGACTAAATCTTGGAATGGCTCAGCCTATTCCTTTTGGCATGACTGCCCTCTTTTGGCCTCCTTTAAAAAGGCTATCAGCAGGAAGCGAGAACAAAAAAGTTCCTGAAGTTCACCGTGGATAAACTTGCAAAGGCAGAAAATGATGAACTGATGCAACACCCTTCCTAAATTTAATTTTTCTACTAACTAAAAGTTAACGTCTTCATTCTGGAGGCAAAATTGACATCTTATCTGTAACCTCTAGTTCAGGGATCTCAAAGGCCCTCCTTGAGGGCCGCAATACAGTCGGGTTTTCAGGATTTCCCCAATGAATATGCATTGAAAGCAGTGCATGCACATAGATCTCATGCATATTCATTGGGGAAATCCTGAAAACCCGACTGGATTGCGGCCCTCAAGGAGGGACTTTGAGACCCCTGCTCTAGTTGGTGTGTGTAACCAGGCACCACCAAGTCTCCTCCCCCTCAAGCAGCAGGAGAGGGTTTATTGTTTTGTTTTTTTAGTTCAATGCTTTATTAGGCTTTTTCCCAAAAATATATAGCCACCAACACAAGAAATATAAACAAACACAAGATGGAATTGTGCGTGCGTGGATTAACCAGAGGTAAAAGTAAAAATTAATGTATCAAAAGAAAAAGGCAACTTAACAGGACTAGCATGAGATGCACATCCTACGATGTACTAACAAAATTCAAACATGGGGGGACCGGATATCTCTGAATTTTTTGTAATTAACAGATTATTCAGCCACTGTGGCTTCATAGTTATATATTAGGAATAGGGAGATCCACCAAAACTGTAAATTACATTTTCCTAATGCCTTCCAGTTGCACAGAATATTCAGTACAGTCACAGCTATCATAACAGCATAGTTTCTAATCTAAAATTTTAGCCACCTCTAGGAGTTGAAAGCATAACTTGGAGTTATTGGAGGAGTGTCTATTAAGAATAAACCCAGTTTGCTCTGAAGAAATCAATTGTTCTATCAGATCAGAAATGTGACCTGCTAGGACCCCAGCATAAATTTTATCATCAATATGAATTAAGGAAATAGGTCTAAAGTTTGCAGCTTCCATAAGGTCATGCCCTTGTTTAGGAAGAACTACTGTAATAGCTTCCAGAATAGTACCTCATCTCACCCTCATGTAGAAAAAATTGAAACATCTCAATTAATTTAGGAATAAGATTCAGTTGAAAACTTTAAAAAAAAAAAAAAATCAACTGTAAAACCATCCATGCCTGGGGTTTTATTTGCCTTGAAGAATCAAAATGCCTTTACGATCTCTATTTCTGTATTAAGAGTTTCTAATTTTGTCAACCTTTGATATTCTCAAAAAAAGAGCTAATACCAGCCTGAGTTCCTGATGCCTTTGATTTATATAAAGTAGTGTAGTATTCATGAAATCTAGCCAGTATATCTTTTGGATTACATATATTGTGACAAAACCCACAGCGGGCTCTGACTTTGTCTCAAGGGTTAGGGAAAGTAAAGCACGGTCCCTGGTCAGAAGAGCTGACCAAATTAAAAGTAAGGAATTAGAATGGGCTGACTATCCCTCTAAACCAGAATCAGGAAATGAAAGGCAGAAGTATAATGTCTCACAGAGGTATCTGCCTCCCAGGTTTAAAACCAGTAGAAAACCTAGTAGGGTTTATTATGACAGAAAATGGAGACATGTTTCTTTAAGAAATGCTCAGCCCTGGTTACCCAGTAGGGGTAATCAGTCTCAGTACTTGGATGAGCTGGAGTCAAGCCTCTTTCCCAGGAGAGAAGGGTGGGGATTGGGTCCATTTAAGCTCAGTGCTCTGACAGCAAAGGGGAGGGAGAACTGGCAAGACAGACAGCAGGAGTGCAGACCTAAGGAAAGGGCAGAAGCCAAGCAGGAGGTGGAAGGGAGGAGTCATTCCCCTCACACAGGCAGTAGCCAGGATGTGAAAATGACTGAGGAACTGCCAGGCTTGAGCTCAGACCCTGTGCCTATTTCCATAGAGGAATTTGATGGATACCTCTAACCCAGGGTCACGCAAACTTTTCTGCACGGCGGCACACTAAATGCAGTGCCCCAGCCGGAAGGCGCCCGGAAGTTGATGCGTAACATCATCACGTCAATGTTCGCGCATGCGTGGAGGCCCGTCTTGCTGCGACCCCGCCGTTACAGGGATCCAGGAGGTGCAGGGAGAAGAAAAGAGACACCGGCCAGGAGGAGAGTTGTCCACGCCGGCTGATTTCCTACAGGACGTGCCTCTCACCGTGAGAGGCACGTCCTGTAGACAGGCAGCCGGCGTGGATAACTCTCCTCCTCGACCGTGTGTCACAGCACACCAGAAATCTCAGAAGGCACACTGGTGTGCCGTGGCACACAGTTTGCAATGCACTGCTCTAACCCTTTTGGGGGAATGCATGCTGGTTCAGAAGGTATAGATACCAGTCCTTAATTCAATAGTGTCTCTAAGCTGTCCAGTGAAGCTTTGCCTTGCTAGCAATAGGTTTGCTTTCCTGCACGGAGGGAACTGTGTGCAGGTGACTCTAATTAAGGAGCAAGCGGGAGATGAGAGTTTCTAAAGACTGAAAGCTATTCTCAGGTACAAATGAGCTACTGCTTCTATGAATGTGTACCTAATCAAGACTCCCTGCTGGGTTATTTGCTTAAAAGTTTAAGATAAAGCCCTTGAACAAACCCTGGGCTGAGCAGTGTCATGGAGCTCACAAGCTCTGAAGCTGGGGCTTAAAGTTTTCTTCTCTTTCCCTGCTTCAGAGAAGAGCTGCGCTGGGGAGGGTCTTTGGGGTGGGCAGACTAGATGGGCCGTGGCCCTTATCTGCCGTCTATTTCTATGTTTCTATGATTTATTTTGCCTTTGAACTCTTATATTTTGAAATGAAGTTATGGAGTAATAACTTCAATGAAATACTCTTCCCTGGAGAAGAATGCTGAAGCAAGTATTGTTTAGACCAGGAGAGCAAGTGCTTGTATTTGGACTTTAAGGGCTCCTTTTACAAAGGTGCACTAGGGCCTTAACGCACGCAATAGCGCGTGTTAAATTCCTGAGCGTGCTAGCCACTACTGCCTCCTTTTTAGGAGGCGGTAGATTTTCGGCTACCGCGCACTATAGCACGTGGTAATTTTGTGCGTGCGCTAAAAACCCTAGCACACCTTCGTAAAAGGAGCCCTAAAAGAAGAATTTTGTACAGAAAGTTTGCTTGCATTTTGAAAATGTAACAACTGCCCATGTTCACTGGATGTCCGTTTCTGTTTGGAAAGTCCCAATACCTGCTTATTAACAGACCCACAATAAAGTCTGATTTTTGTTTGGAAAGTATTACACTGGACTGAGTTTCCATTTCTCCATTAAGTGGCATCCTGATTGGTTGAAACAGTGCCCGAGTCATACATACCTGAAGAGACTCTTCCCTCTTCCTAGGGAAGCCACGCCAAGGCCTCAGAAAGTCACCATTAAGGCTGCCTGCAACCTAGGCAGGGCTGGGAGTGTGACAATATATAATAGGGAACCATTTTTATCTTTAATACCATGAATTAAGCTACGTTGTTTCCTACCTTTCAGATATGAAGCAAGCAATTTATTAGATCCCTGAAAATACATTTCATTGATAGCATGTTCACTAAGCAACTTATTTTAACAAAATTTGAGCTTGAAGGTGATTGAAATTCTTCACAGCTTCTATTCTTTCTCCCGAGTTCTTTTGTAACCAAAGAAGCAACTAGCAGGGAAGAAATACTCCGCAGAATAGCACTTGGTCACTCTTCAATGAAGGCTCAAATGAAGTATTCAATGGCAAGGAAATAACAAACGAAGATCAGACTTGTCCACACACTAATTTTCTCAGTGGTCGATTATGAATGTGAAAATTGGACACTATGTAAACAAGACTGAAAGATTGATTTTATGCATGCTATGGAATGCCAGAACTAACAAATCTATTCTGGAAGAGATCAAACTGGCTATGTCACTCGAAGCCCAAATGATGAAGTTACAAAGTTATTTTGGCCACACTGTCAGAAGAGAGAGATCACTGGAGAAGGACATCATGTTTGGGAAGATCAAAAGGACCAGGTGAAGAGGGCATCCAGCAATCAGATGGCTGGACATGTTGAAAACAACCATTGGGATGACACTGGTAGACTAGCACAAAACCGATTTCTTTTTAGATCTGTAATTAATCAAGTCATTAGGACTCAAATATGAATCGATGGCACTTAACACATCGCATTTATATACATATGTTTTACTTCTAGTTGATCATTCTCTCTTTGAAGAGATTGTAGTTGATGTTGGTCTACTAGCACTCAGTTTGGCAATGTAAGCAATAATCGATCCCCTAAGAGTAGCCTTCAAAGCATTCCATGTTATATTGAGAGATACAGGGGCATCCTCATTAAACTGATAATATGCTTGTATAGATTCCCTGAGTAAAGGAATAAAATGTGGATCCTGCAATAAGGCACTGTTAAATCTCCAAAGAGATGGGTAGCATTCTGCATTAAGTCCTTTAATTCCACACATACTCCTGCATGATCAGAAATAATGATGTTATCTATATATACAGATTCGATCTCTGAGACCAACGATTTAAAAATCAGCACATAATCAATGCGGGGAAAAGATTGACGTACTTGAGAAAGAAAAATAAAATTATGTCCATTGGGATGCAAAAGCCTCCATGGGTCAAGTCCCAAATGCTTTCTAAACAGTTCTATATCCTGAGGCAAGTTTATGATTTAATTATAACCTAACAGTCAAAAGAAAGGGGTCAATAATTTGATTAAAATCTAAAGCAACAAGGATTTCAAGGGAAGATAATTCAACCAATAGAGTTGTAAGTTCTGGGAAAAAAAATTAGCATTACCAGCAGGTGCCTAAATATTGATCAGTCCCAGTGTACTTTATTTCCAATCAGTATTTTCAGTATATACCATCTACCACCGATATCATATTTGGAGTCGAGAACAATTATAGCAGCATTTTCAATAATCAGAGCAGCTACACCACACTTCTTCCGTTTCAGAGACTACATAACAGTCCTAAATCCAACTAAGTTTAGCAACTTCTGAAATTCAGACACGAGTCTCTTGTAAGAAACACACAAGTTTATATAAAATTGCATTGTTAACCTTTAAAATTCATCAAACCAATACACCAATATTCTTACATCATTATTTAATACCATATTCTCCAGCTAGATCTCTAAGATCAACAGATCAGCATCTGCTCACCATTCCGTCTTTGAAAATAATAGGCACTTGAAGAGCTACAATTTTTTCTATCCTAGCACCCAAGCTTTGGAACAAGCTACCAATTTATCTACGTGCTGAAACCTCTTTAGAAAAATTTAAAAACACACTAAAAAGCCACCTATACAAAGATGCATACGAGTCATAGATTGGATAACTTTTTCTATCAACAATCTTAGGATCAAACAATTAAATTTAACCAGATCCGTATATATGTCACAATCTCTCCTATTCACTTTTAGACCTAGTTTTATTTAAAATATTTTTTAATTACCCTCCTGATGTTGTTTCCCCTTAAATGTTTTTCTATTCCTTAAATAATTGTAGTTCACCCCTTCTTTCCTTATGTATCACTATCTAGTATGTATATCAATTGTATGTTTATTGGTATAAATTTTATTGGTTTATTGGTATAAATTGTTCTATCTTATCCCCTAAAATTATTATTGTTATATGCATTGAAAATATTTGATATTGCGTTGACATCAAAATTTTAATAAACTTGAAACTTGACCTTTTTCCTTTTAATGGGATGGCTATTCACAAGTGAAAAAAAATTCTCTCACCCATGTTAGGATAACAAAATGACAAAAACAAAAAAAGGGGATCCAAAAAAGATCTGCAGAAAAAATCAGCCAGGAGCAACCAAAACAAAACTGCAGACTGTGTACAAGATGCAGGCAAATTTTAATATGACAAGAACACAATATATAAAACCCTTTTACCAATAAAGGGACCCGACACGGTCCGTGTTTCAGACAAACCTCCGTCAGGGGTCCATGGTAAAATAGGGGGGCTAAAAAATGCCACAAAAAAATGAAGAATTTCGACAGGATGCCTGTGTGTATCAAATTCGCCAAAAAAGTCAACAGCAGTAAAGCCTGGGTTTTTTTCAAAGAGGTCAAGGCAGATGACTCTATGCATTGTCACCTCAGTAACAACCATACAAAAATAGACAAATATACCCCCCTTCCTTTTTATTAAACCACAATAGCAGTTTTTAGCGCAGGGAACTGCGCTAAATGCCCAGCGCTGCTCTCGATGCTCATAGGCTCCCTGCACTAAAAAACACTATAGCGGTTTAGTAAAAGGGGGCCATAGTGCAAAATATAGACAGCATATATAAATTCAGACACATTTTGATCACTAAATTTAAAATAAAATCATTTTTCCTACCTTGTCTGGTGATTTCATTAGTCTCTGGTTGCACTTTCATCTTCTGACTGTGCATCCAATCTTTCTTCCCTTCTTTCAGCCTGTATGCTTCCTCTCCTCCAGACCTCATTCCCTCCCCTAACTTTTTCTTCCTCTCTCCCTGTCCTTTCTTTCTTTTTTCTCTCTTGATGCCCCCTTTCTTTTTTTCTGTTTCCCTTCTGTCTCCCTGCCTGCCCCCTTTCTTTCTTTCTCCCTACCCTCCACAAAGCCACTGCTGCCACCATCGGGGGAAACAGGCCCCAAAGCCACCGCCGCGGCTGCCCCAAGCTCTCTCTGCTTCCCACCGTCGGGCCGACCAGCATTCCCCCGACGTCAATTCTGCCGTCGGAGAGAAAGTTCCGCCCAGCCAGGCAGCGATTGGCTGGCCCGAACTTCCTCTCCAACGGCAGCCTTAGGCGAGGTACACAGCCGGCCAGATCCGGACCTGGCCGGCTATGTACCCCCCCTAAAGCTGCACCCGGGGCGGACCTCCCCCCCCCCCTTCCCCCCTTGGTACGCCACTGAAGACGTCTGATGCAGTCGGGGATCTTGAGAGGAGCCGCCGCTGCATCTTTCAAATTAAAATACACTAAGGTGAGCAGGGCAGACCGCCGCTTCCTCTCACCTCCGCCCGCCCTTGATTGAGCGACACGAGAAAACGTATGAGCGACGCCACTGAAAATAGTGTCGCTCATGCGCTCAGCTTAGAGGGAACATTGGTCAGGGGTCGTTATCAACAAAGTAGAGAGTTGGTGGTCTAATCTCGCTGCTAGTGTGGCCAGGAGGCCATTATACCATTTTTTCCGTTTGACTTCTCTGATTGGGGGGTATGTGAATGGAGCGTGGGTTTTCCTTTGTCTGGTTGAGGTGGTTTGGATTAGACGGTTGTTTAGGTATATTGGGCTGTTTCCGTTCATGGTTTTAAATAGAAGACAGTAGAACTTGAATTGTATCCTTGCTTGGATTGGTAACCAGTGTGAGTGGAGGTACGCCTCGGTGATGTGGTCATGTTTTCTCAGAGAGGAGATGAGTCTCAGGGTTGTGTTCTGGATTGTTTGCAGTTGTTTAATCATGGTCGTGGGGCAGGGTAGATAGAGAATGTTACAATAATCTAATAGACCCAGCATTAGGGCTTGAACTAGGATCTGGAATTCAGTTTTGTCGAATAATTTTCACACTTGTCTTAGGTAACCCCCCTCCCACTCCCAAATATCTGATGAAACAGTACATATCTGCAAATACTAAATCTGAAATATTCTAATCACAAAATATAAAATAAATTTATTTTTTTTCTTTTTGTTGTCTGGTAATTTTATTCTTCAAATCACATTGGTCTCAGGCTTTGGTTTTAGGTTCCTTCTGTCTTCATTGTGGCATGGTTGGCTCCTGAAAGTAAAATAGGCGCAAGAGGAGCTGGGGAAAAAATGCCGAGTCTGACATGGACGCAATTTTTTTTTACTACAGGAGTAAGACTTTTCACCGCTCCCATGGCCCCATTCCTGCGGGGCAGTGAAAGGTCTTGTCCCCATTCCTGCGGTAAACCAGTTGCAAATGTTTCCATTCCTGCGGATTTACTGCAGTGACCCACGGTTTACCGCAGTAAACGGTCCCCATGTCATTCTCTACCTGGTAGGCAGTGCAGTGGACTGCAGAAAAAGGAACCTAGGCCCATATGTCACCCTAACTAATACACTTGTGGTGGAAAGTGTGAGCCCACCAAAAACCCATTGTACTGCTATATACTGTAGGTGACACCTGTAGGCGTAAGGGCTACTGGGATAGTAGATAGGTGGGTACAGTAATTTTTTTTTTTTTGGGGGGGGTTGGATAATTCACCATATAATGTACAGGGGTGATGGTGAGATGTGTACCTGGCACCATTAATGTGAAGTTCACAGCAGCGCCCACTAAGTGTCCCACTGCTCTGCTGGAATGTCTGGCAAAATAAAATTAAGACATCTAGCTGTACAAAACATCTAGGTGGGCCATTTTTTGAGAAAAAAAAAAAAGATAGGTCTTGCGGGTTCATAAATAGACATTCTCTTCACCTGATTTTTGGATGTTTTTCTCAAAACAGCCAACGTTGGACTTAGACGTCCTATTGAAAATGCCCCTCCACATTTGCTACAGCTTCTTGCTAGTATAAATGATCAGCTGAATATAAAAGCATAGATTCAAGACACTATCTGACCACGCTCGATACATTTCCTAAGTGCATCTGGACATTCAAAATTATGAGTAAGGTTGCCTAAGTAACTCTCAAATGAGCTGGGTAAAACATTCTAAACTATGCTCCCATCTGACGAAGCTGTAGACGCAAGGCAAGCAAGCACTTTCTTTTATAGACAGTGGCAGGTACAAAATCTGGTAACATCAGAAGCTTAGCACCATTCCATACAATGTTGGGAGATGATTTGGCCTTGGAAAACTGTCAAGGCTTGTTGATATTGAAGTATTTTCAGGAGAAACAGTCATGGGCTTTGCAAAGCCACTGGCCTTCGTGCCAGAGTCTGATGTGCATTCTGTATTTTGAAGGCATGATGGAAAGTCATAGTATAGCTGGTAAGAATTTTTCAGTAAATTCAATCAGATCAGTAAATTTAATCCCTGTGGCAGATCCATATTCCGGATGTTATTTCTATGGCTGCGATCTATGGCTTGCTCTAGTCTACCCCACTTCCTTGATGTCTTTCCCTTTTTTTATTTTTAATATTGCATCCTTATCCTTTCTCCCCTCGTTTCAATTTTTGTCTCAATAGTTACTTTTAGTTCTTTCTATTCCCCTGATTTGTATCTAATTTTTTTTTTAATATTGTAAAGATGTAAACCGCTTTGGTTTTTAAAAGCGGTATATCAAGACTTAATCAGCTTGAAAATTGAAACACTTCTAAGTCACGTTGCATACATACTTTCAAAGGATTTTTTTTTCTTGTTTGAGATCTCCAATATCGTAATCATGATCCAGCACTCTGCCTTTAAGTGGTGCATGCTATTCTACTCACACAGTTAATCACTCTTAGATTGGTTACATCTCCTTTTAATTCCTAAATACTTTTGAGTGCTGCCTTGACCCAGAAGCTTGATTTGGGAGAGCTCTTGTATAATTGGATCAAGCAATCTGGATACTTCCCATGGCGACACCATATTAGTTGATGCTGATAGATCTTGCTTCGGCCATTTAGAACTGCCAGCAGAAGGAAACACCATGCTGATTTTGTTGTTTCGATCCAGACATATTCACACAATGGAAAAATCGGTAAGAATCCAAAAACTGAATGTGAGGAGCTGTGAAAAGTAAGTAAATTTTAATGACAAATGCAGGAGCTTTCACTCTAGGCGGCCATATTGGAGCAGTCTCAAACTGGAAGTCCAACAGATGTCTTAACGAAACATCATCCCCTGCTGTTATAGGACCAGTCTTGCAATAAGAACTGTGAGATTTTGCAGCTATCGTGAGAATGATTCTGCAGTGGCAGATGAATGTCTTATTAGGTACACCGTAGAAAGCGTGCAGGACATTGGCACAAACAATCCTGCCCCGACATTTGTGAGCAAGACAAATGTGTGCCGCCGTTTCGGCTGGTTTGAGGCCTTACCATTTGAGTTCTGAGGAGAGGTGGGGGGAACCCCGCTACCACCAATATACTTACAATTCATCATGCTCCCGTTGGTTACTGCAGTGAGATGAAATTCTGGGGAACTGGGTTTGATTCCCCCTATAACTCATTGCGACCTTGGGCAAGTCACCTAAACCTCCATTACCCCAAGTACAAAAAACAGCTAAGATTGTGAGCCCATTATCGGCCTGCATATAATATATACAGCACTGTGTACATTTAAAAGCACTACAGAAATAAGTAGTGGTAATAGTAGATATGTACAGTTCCCAAAGCTCACACATTACAATTAATAAAGCTGATATATTACAATTAATACATTTAGAAAATATTGATTTTTCTACCTTTGTTGTTTCAGCATTGCTTTGGTCCAAGTGTTTCTTTTCTGCTTTTCTATTTTTTCTTAACTCTCTTTCCAAGGTCTTGGTCCTTTTGACATTTCTTCTCTATGTCCACCATCCATCTTTCCTCTGCATCCTTCATCCATCCTATCCAGCATCTCCCCTCTGTGTCTCATATATTCTCCACTTGTTTCTAGCATTGCCCTCTGTGTCCCTATCCCTATACTCCTTTCATGCGCAGTATCCCTTCTCTGCGCCTGTCCCTCCCTATATCCAGCTTCTTCTTTTTTCCAGCACTTCCAACCCCAGCATCAACATTTCTTCATCTCTCTGTCCTGCTACCCCACCCCCAGGAGTCAACATTTCTCCCTCTCTGCCCCCACTCACACCTCTCTTGCTCGCACCCTGAATCCCCTCTCTGCCCCTCACGGTTTTACATTTCCCTCCCTCTCTCCACTGGCCAAGCATCTCTTCCTATCCTCCCTTTCTGGTCCAGGTCACTTGCTCTTCCCTCTCTCTACCCTCCCCAATCCCTAACCCTACACTTGTGGGTCCAGAATCTGTTCCCACCCATCTGCCAGCACCTCTCTCGTTTGTACCCTAAATCACCTTCCCTACCATCCCATTATCTGACATATCTCTCTTTCTCCAGTGGCCAAGCATCTCTTCCTACCCCCTATCTGGTCTGGGCCACAATCTCTTCCTGTCTCACCTCTCCCCACCCCCATACTTTTGGGTCCAACATCCATATCCCCTCCCCACATTCCCCGCAGATCTGGCTTCTCTCAAGCCCATCTGGGACAGTGCTTCTCTCTTACATTCGGGTGCATAGATTAAGGTTACATTTTACCCTTCCGAATAAATAAGCTGCTGTTCCTGGATTGTTCCTTTGACTTTTACTTGTGAGCCTGTGGCTTTAACCCGCGGGTTTAAAGCGGGGCTGCACTATGGCATGCTCTGTTCCAGTCTGGAACAGAACAGAACATACCGTAGTGCAGCCCCGCATTAAACCCACGGGTTAAAACCACGGGCTCGCACTGCAGAGAAAAGCAGCAGAGAACAGGACAAGGGCACGTTTCTTTATAGCCTGTCTAAACCTAAGTGGGTTACAAAATACATGTACAATTATAACAAAATATAGATAAATTCCATAACATAAAACAGATTGTTGCAGGGAGCCAATGCTTGAGAGAAGAGTTCATTGTATGAACTGGAAAAGGAGGGGCCAACGTATGTGACTTGGCCTGTTTTATATTGCATCTTTCCATGCCACTCGCTTAGCCACCATTGTTAGAAGTGTGCAATACTGCATAAACTTATAGTCCTCTAATAGATCTAAAAACCAGCTACACATCCAGTACATTGATAAACATCAGAAAGAGAAGCTGTTGACCTCTGATACAGTTTTCAATTTGTTCTCTTGAGAGCCTTCTTATTCCCATGGTAAAACCTATCTTATCAGGATTTCTTTTTTCCCCTTTGCATATAAGCTATAAATTATGTTCATCAATAAGGCAACTTTTTTTTTTTTTTAAAGGGGCATGAATATCAATATTAATTTAGAATAGTTTGGAAGCCGCAAGTTATTATTATAAGTGGTCAATTAACTGTCCTTGAAATGTTTCCCATTTATATTGGGTCTGATGTCCAAGCTGTCGAGGTAGACTTTGAGTTAAATGCTGCACGTCGCCAAAACACACAATCAACAAATTTTCTGTTTCCAGGTAACGGACATCACCAATTCCTAAAATATTGTTTTTTTGTTTTACAGTTCAGTTCATTTCAAACATTCTTGGCCAGCTATGGCCAGAAATTGCTTTCTAAAATAGATTCTTTTATTACGATGGGTGGGGGGTGGGGCTGCAGCCCTGTTACAATCCTCTCTTTTACTGCCGCTCACTATTTTTGCTTCATAAGAGAATTTTTTTTCCCTCTCACTGTTAATATAAAGCAGATGTACCCTTTTGTGGCCTTGCTTCGGCTCCCACTATTCTGCCTATTAGTTTGAAAATTAAAACTAATGTTTCCTATGAAAAGCACAAGCTATAACAGACCCGCCAAGTCTAAGGATTGCTGTTATGACGCCGTTTCCAAAAAAGGCTCAAGACAGAGTCTGGCAAATGTCTATTCTCCAGGCCCACTGTTCCCATTAAAATCTGAGCAAAATAAATACACCGAAGACTGGAAATGATGGGGGAGGAGGTGGAAGGACAGAGAATATGAAATATTTTTAAGTGACTCAGTAGTTTTAGGTTCTGAGGTGCGTTTATGATCTCACACTTTGCATTCGGCTGACAGCTCATCCTAACAATGTCTGACATATATTGACAACAAAGACTGGTTCTTGGCTCTAGCTAGAGACAGTGTTATATCAAATGCCATCGGCATCCACAAAAGAGACACTTTTCATCTGCTTTGATTTACAAGTAGGTCCTTGTATGTGAAACTGCTTAAGGTATGACTGCTTTATTAATCTTCAAGCAGGCTATTAGTATTGCTCATATTTACTCAGAAAGCAACAACACACAGAATCCACTGGCTAGCTCACAGGTTCACTTTAGTAATCCCTAGCACTAGAAATGCATGGTCACTCAAAGCCTTGTATACAGAAGATGTGCAATACTGTTCTCTCTTAAAACTGTTAGCAAAACCAGACCATTGGCAGGATCAAGCGTTCACACATGGGGAATCCAAAGCTGAATCCCAGTATCGTGCCAGGGCTGGGGAGATAGCCTATGCTTGAACCTAATGGTCAGACTCGGGATATGCAGTTTTATGCACATATTGGGTTTTAAAGATAGCCTCAGTTTTGGGATCCCTGGCTGATTGTTGCTGTAATGGCAAGCCTAGAAAGATTGGAAAAAATAAAAGAAGTTAGGGTAGAAATTAGAGATATTTGCAAATGGGTGTCAGGTCAAAAGTGCATCGGGACAAAGGCGCGGGCAGACAACTGAGCGCAACGTGGAGGCGCGCGCCGAAGAAAATGACTGTTTTAAAGGGCTCCGACAGGGGGTACTTTATACAGATCGCGCCGCATTGTGGGGAGTTTGGGGGATTGTAACCCCCCACATTTTACTGAAAACTTCACTTTTTCCCTAAAAAAACAGGGAAACAGTTAAGTTTCCAGTATAATGAGGGCGGTTACAACCCCCAAACCCCCCACAACGCCGCCGCGATCTGTATTAAGTAAAGTGGGGGGGGGGTTCCCCCCGTCAGAGCCCCTAAAAACACTCTTTTTCTTTGGCGCGCGCTTCCGTTTTGCGCTCAGTTGTCGGCGCGCGCCTTTGTCTTCGGCAGTTTTGTCTATGAACCTTGCAAATGAGGGCAATATAGGCCAACACGGTGATTTTAACTTAGCTAATCATCACCACACATTACTGGAAACTATACTCATTTCTGCTAAGCTGTGAACATCTTCACTGACGTCAACAGAAATTTTTGACAATATTTGCCAATTCTAACCAATTTTACAGGACCAGCACTTTTCAGAAAGAAAAATCCATTCTTTCTAGCTGGTAATTATCCATTGAAAAGTTTACCATTGTAGCCGAAGCAAAGGAGAATTTTAGTAAAAGATTTTCTCAGTTCCGTAAGATGGAGACAACCCTTTCATTTATAACTTCCCCAGAAAAGTCCACATTTGAAGATCTTGATCTTTCCTGCTTACAGTGGTTGGATATTCAAAATTTGGAAATGGAGCTACTGGAATTTCAAGAAAGCTCTATCTGGAAAAGTAAATTCAATGACCTGCGTGCGGCTCTTGAACGTATTGAGTGTGAAAGGGTGACAAATGAAATCACTGCTAGCAGTTCTGAAAATGAAATCCTAAAAGCGTGGAATTCTCTGCCAGACAATTTTAAGTCCATGAAAGCACTTGGGATTGCTCTTCTTACTTTGTTTGGGTCATCCTATGTTTGTGAGCAGCTGTTTTCGGCTTTGAATCATATAAAATCTGATGCTAGAAACAGATTAACGGATGACATGAGTGCTGCATGTGTTGCTCTGAAATTAACGCACTATGAGCCAAGGATTGACAAGTTATCAGCATGCATGCAACAACAAAAACCACATTAATTTTTTTCAGAGCATGCCCAATGCATATGTTTACATGAAGCAGTGTTTTCAGTTTGCAGTTAAGACACTTTCTAAGTTATTTAAATATTATTTAAAGATGTTATTTAAAAAAGGGACTTTACATGGCCCTGTTGTATTCCAATCTGGAATTTCCAATAAAAACGGTTGGTTTAATTGAAAGCTCTTTTGTTTTCTTTACATCATATTATTAGAAATGTAATGATTTAACTATTTTCTAATTTGATTATAAATTTTACAAAAAAACATGTATAGACTCTTTGGGAATGCACACCGAGTCTTGACACAGTTAACAGTTTTAAGAAGTTTATCTTTTTTTTAACTCAGGATACATTTGACATGTTATGTGAATAATACATTTAAAATATATTGTGTAACTGAATCAAATTCTTCCTAAATTCATTAAATTGAATGAAATCATTAAAACATTATAAATTGCCAATAAATTGAAATGAAAACCAAAGGATTGTGAATCAAATTGATTCTCTGACAATACAAAGATTCCAACCTTTAAAAATGATGTTACATAGTTCAGGCAACTTTATAAAGAGTTTTTAGATACTAAAATCTTGTTATTAAGGTTTAATTGACGTGCTGGCACTTTGAGGAAATTCTTTGGTTTTGTGCGGCAGTTTGGGCACTCGGGCTCAAAAAGGTTAGCCATCACTGGCATATGCCTTCAGGACATTAAGGTTACAAAACAGGTCAGGCTTTAAGATAAATAAAATAAGCACAGTGACCCAGGTTTTAAACTAAATACAAACAAATATATTTTATGCATATTCGTTGTAGTAACCCAGGGGTAGGCAATTCCGGTCCTTGAGAGCCGGAGCCAGGTCAGGTTTTCAGGATACCCACAATGAATATGCATGAGATGGATTTGCATGCACTGCCTCCTTGAGATGCAAATCTATCTCATGCATATTTATTGTGGATATCCTAAAAACCTGACCTGGCTCCAGCTCTCGAGGACTGGAATTTCTTACCCCTGTAAAGTAACCTGATGGTCAAACTCAGTCTACAGCAGTGGTCTCAAACTCAAACCCTTTACAGGGCCACATTTTGGATTTGTAGGTACTTGGAGGGCCACAGAAAAAATAGTTAATGTCTTATTAAAGAAATGACAATTTTGCATGAGGTAAAACTCTTTATAGTTTATAAATCTACCCCTCCACCCCGAAGGCCTGCAAGTTCCCCCCTTCTTTGCAGCATCCTCCAGCTTCCCCCCTGGCCTCCCGGTCTTAGTTTCAGCTAATTACTGCAGCCTGCAGAGAGGATTGCTGGTGATGTAGCGTTCCTCGCATGCTGCCAATGGCCTCTGCCGCTCTGACATCAGGGGCAGGATCGCGGCAGAGGGAACGTGATGCTGAGGACGACAGCAGCCTGCAAGGATCGCTACAGCACCAGCAATTCTCTCTGCAGGCTGTGGTAATTACCTGAAGGTATGAGCGGGAGGCCATGGGGGAAGCCAGATGACGCTACAACGAGCGGGCAGCCCTAGTACAGACAGCACTACTATAGACCGCGGGCCGCAAAATAGTACCTGGCGGGCCACATGTGGCCCCCGGGTCACAAGTTTCAGACCACTGGTCTACAGGGTGCTTGAGTAGAAGAGGTAGACATGAAGACTGAAATTCAGATAACAAATAAAGAAATAAATCAGAATCAGAAATAGTTATCCAAAACAAAGTTTGAGGCCCTAACAAGGGGAGGGGGGGGGAGAATCTCAAACTGGTAAGACCCAGATAAAATCTATGCTTGGCTAGAAAACTAGTATGAGGCAGTTTCAAAATATTTTCTGCTCAATGCAATTTCTTTTTTTCTGATGTGTTCCTAAATAAAGGAGCACCAGCACTTGGAGATCACCGAAATAGAAACTTTAAGCGACAAGGAACAGTTTTCTTAATGCTCTGACATTAAAATAAAAATGTAGTACACTTTTCCCTCCATATTCGGGGTTTTGACTACTGCACTTCAACTCACCTCACCTTCTGGCTGCACGAAGAATTTAATTTATTTTAATGTTTTAATGATTTTTTACCTGTTTTAAGTCATAATCATTGTGTTCATTCTACTTTGTAGTCTATCTGTTCTCCTCTCCTCTGCCGCCGGACTCCTCCCCCAATCAGGTTAGCGCATGTGCTATTTAATAGGATCCTTTGCGGCGCACGCTTTGACTACTGCACTTCAACTCACCTCACCTTCTGGCTGCACAAAGAATTTAATTTATTTTAATGATTTTTTACCTGTTTTAAGTCATAATCATTGTGTTCATTCTACTTTGTAGTCTATCTGTTCTCCTCTCCTCTGCCGCCATCAGGATGACCAAATTCCCAAGAGATCAATGGGTGGACAAATTCAGGCTCACCTCTCCGTATCCAGAGGAGCTCAGTTTTAGCTGTGTTTAGTTGCAGCTTGTTTTGGGTAATCCAGCTTTTTATTTTTGAGACGCAGTTGTGTAGTTTGGAGATTTGAGTGTCTTGGTTTGAGCGTAGCAGTAGGTACAGTTGTATGTCATCTGCAAACAAATGAATTTTTATGTGGTGTTTTAGGGCAATGTCCATCACTGATCTGATATAGAGGTTGAAAAGCATAGGGGACAGGAGAGCGCTTTGCGGTACCCCATATTTTATCAGTTTGGGTCACAATTAAGTGGATCTTAAAAGGAGGCTGCAACAGTGATTTTAGCACTAAAAATGTCTTGTAGGAGCTAAATAAAGGGTAAAGAAAGGAGGAGAGTTGGGGCGAGACCCTGAACAGAGTGGAGGAGACTAGTGAAAGAGAAGCCCAGCATCAACATCAGTGGTGTCTGATGTCACGTCCGGGCTCTCCAGATCCTTGAAATTGCAGAGGCAGCCACAATTCAGTGAAGGAATGTTGGGGTGAGGCCCTGAACAAAGCAGAGGAGGCCTGTGAAGGAGGAGCCTGGCAGCAACATCAGTTGCGTCTGACACCACTTCTGGGCTCCCCAGACCCTTGAAATCGCATATGCAGCCAGAGTATACAGCCCATGGACACATGCCCATGAAGCGTGCCCATAGGGGTGTAACTAAAGGGGCATTCTTCTTTGGAGCCCCTCCAGAGCCAAAAGAGGAAGTCAATATTTTGAAGCTCTGAAGCTGTAGAACATCATCCTTCAGGAATTGTTTAAGAATCTGCTTTGGGATTGTGATATTGATCAATATGGGCAAGAGAAAGGGGTCATTAAAAGGACTGAAACTCTTGGTAACAATTAGGATTCAGGGCCCTATGGACAATTTTACTGTTCCTCAAGGGAAACCAGTAGTAATATCAAAAATTTCAATGAGTCCAGAAAGTCGTTCACTACCCAATCCGCCCAACTTATTTTCAAGCTCTCCTCCACTGGTATCTAGCCCTGTAGTGGGTGAGAAAGTATCTAATAGGGATGGATTACATCTAGAGGAATCAGAAGTATCCCCACTGAAAAATCTGTAGTAGATGGCATGGATAGGCCATCTAGATAGAAAAATAAAGGTAGATAAAGACCATATGGCCTATGTTTCACTAGGAATTGCTGTTGGGCAACAGCTAGAATTCTGAGGGCTGTGAATTTGACTCTTGCAAAAGCCCTTGCTGATCTGAGGAACACAAGTTAAGCTCAGAAATCAAACCCAATTCTCCCACACAGCAGCACACAGTGCAACCACTGAGCCATCTCACGGTCCCTGCAGAACTGCCTTCTATCATCAAGTATTGCTTAGATACACTACAAACCGGGGTGAATGTAATACCACTCAGAGCTGTAATCTTAAAAACATATTTGCTTCATGCCTTCACATATAACCAATTTATACAACTTTTAAGCAGTTATATAAGAAACTTATAGGAAGCACCCTACTTGTGTCACTTTGATTCACCACAGCTGAAAAATTGGGATAACATCCTAGAAGAGGTCAATAACTTATATCAGAGTCAGCCATAAGTTCAATTTAATTTGCTACTTTTAACCACAACATTATATCTGTATGTACAGTACAGTGTAATGCTAAAAGCCCCTGTCTTCAGGAAGTAACCACATATGGAAATTTCCAGTTAGTGACTCTTTCATTTTTCTAATCTGTTTTCTGTATCAGAAGTGAAGGTTGACTTAGTTGGAAAAAATTAAAAACAAACAAATAATTTTTGCTATACTACAAAATCAAGTTGCCAGTTAAGAAGAGTATAGATAGCTTAAAAGAAGTGGTACAAACAAATCTCTCTTCTAGTAATTTCTGTAGCACCACTCTGTAGTGGAACTGCAGACAAAAACAAAACCAGCAAGATTCTCTTGAATTTGTAACTGGGTAAATGTGTTTATATGCATAAATATCAGTACAGGTTTGTTCTTGGATGTGCTATTGAGCATCAAGGAGAGACAAAGATTCCAGAATCTTATGGTTTTCAGAGTATTGTAATTCTTTACTATTTAGTCCACTTGCTTCAGTCAGCAAGACCCTGCAAGTAGCCCAGAAGACTATTGCTTATCTTTAATGGAATCCAAGTAGATCATATTTCCTATCATCTGAGATGTCTTTTCTGGTTTATGTCTTACTGCTTGTGATAAAGGTGCTTAGTTACTAAGCAGATTTCAGCAGGTTATATCAGCCTGTGTATCCACTACATTTGTCCCAGCAGAAATTTTTTGTTGGTGCCACCAAGATGGAAGTGTTTTTTCCAGTCCTATGCATTTCCGATTGTAGTATCAGAGTTATGGAATCTTCTGCTAGAGAAATTAAACTGAATCTGACCTTCAAGCTCTCCTACACAAAGCTTTTAGGTCTTAAATATCCTATGTATTACTGTCATTATTTTTTGTCTCATGTAGGGGCTCTTTTAATAATGCTTTAGACACGTTAATGGAATTAGCACATGCTAAATGCTAAGAAGCCCACAGGTATAACATGGGCTTTTTAATATTTGGCATACACTAAACTTTAGTAAAAGGGCCCCTAAGAATGTTTCATATGTTACCTTGGTTGAGTAGCTCCAAATGACGGGATATAAATGTTTGAAATAAAATAAACTTCTCACTCACTAATTTGAAGTCCATGTTCATGGCCCACTCTCATCTGGGCATTCCTTTTCACAGAAGAATCTTAAAACTGCTTTAATTACTTACTATTTCCAGTTCTGTTTCTTTCCATCAAGAACACAACATAGCTAATTTGGAAATGCTATCACTGCTGCTGATGGTAACATAATAGGAAATTGTCACAAATTTTAGGGCCAGAGCAAAAAATATACCATAGCTTTCCTTGCCTTTTCCGTTTTTCACTCAGTTTTTGTTTTTATTAAAATATTTGTTGCTTTTGTACTTCTCTTTGTGAATATCTGATTTTTAAAAATATTTTTTTTTTATCTTTGTCTTCTTCCTTTACATGGTTTCCTTGGGGAAGGGTGTTATCTTGTCAAATATGGAGGAGAGCAAAGTTAACTCCATCATTAAGAAGCTATTTGAAAATGTGGGCTTCTCAAACGTCAACTGCATTTCTCACTGATCTCAAGCATGGATTTCTTCTACTAAGAAAATGTTGTTTTTTTTTCAAAACAGCTGTAGAATCTATGATTGATTAAAACTGTGCTTGATGTGTTCCACCCAAGTATAGAAGACTCCTGAAGAAGGTATGGTACTGTTTAGTATTGAAATGTTCAGAAAACAGGAGATGCTACCTTCACAGGACATGAAAGCAGAAGGAAAACAACAAAGGTGACTGATTAGTGTTCAGTCTCGTTTATTAAATAGAAAGAATCGACACAATCGCGTTTCGGCCCAAGTGGGCCTGCCTCAGGAGTCTGAATTAAGGACGAGATGTTATGTACGTTATATTCCGTCTTCAATGCTTATTTCTGTATTGCAATATGCACACACCGAATGATTAAAGAAAACGAGCAGCAAGCAGTGGCAAAGGGGTATCACTGCTTGCCGCTCGTTTTCTTTAATCATTCGGTGTATGCATATTGCAATACAGAAAAAAGCATCTCATTTAACAAATTGAAAGACTCGACACAATTGTGTCTCGGCCCAAGCGGCATGAGATAGAGATGAGCCATAGCCCATGCCACTTGTAAATTGGAATCTGGAGAGGACCACTGAGCCAAGATCAGCTCTTACATGGCCTCATGCACTGGAAACGCTCTGGGTGGTCACCTAATGCCAGCCATCTTGGGATTAGCTGAGACTTGGACTGTCACCTCTGGGTCCTCAATATTAAGAACCTCCAGTACTTTAATAATAAAGGTTTGAGATCCTAAGTTGCTCTTTTCTTTTTTTTAGAGAGAGGAGGGAATAAAGGAGAACATAGTCAATAAAGAAGGGCAGAAGGGATGGGTAGGGAACTGGTGCCACCAGCTGTGCCCTCAGACAGGCACCCAGTTAGCCTTATCCCACACTTAACTGAAATAGGAAACCCAGATTATAAGCACATCCAGGGTGAATATCCCAAATCAGCCATGAAGTCAAGAGCTGGAAATGGCCATCCACTCGCGTGTTGAAGATAACACATTTCCTGGCACTCCAGGATCTGGTATCTATCATGAAATTCAGTGCTCTCTATCTCCGTCTGCTGGTAGATGGACATAGCCCATCTGTCTAGATTTGTCTGCTGTAGATGACAGGGAAATAAAATGTGTAAATGCTATTAAGATCAGAGCATCACTGGTCACACAGGTGGTTGACAAGAAACAAATTAAAAACAGGAGATCATATGACATGATGGGTCAGAGTGGTAACTAAAAAGCTTAGCTCCTTCATGTTCCTCTCGTGAACCACTAATGAATCCACTCCCCTGCGACTTCAGATCCCCTACTAGTAATACTATTGGAAAAACTGGGACTAGCAAACATGGTTTTTAGCAGACACAAGATATAGAAATGGCATCTAAGTTGGTGCACAAAGATAAGGAGACGCAGTGCCCCTGCTGATAGCAAGATGGTGGATTCATGCAACCCATCTATCCTATCCATAAGTTCTACATGGTTGGCAGAGATAATCTTAGAGATAACAGCAGCAGTGGATGCTACAGCAGCTTTTTGATAGAATCAAGGAGACCCACAAATAGCATGGGCCTGGAACCTGATGCACAACAGCAATGTACCAGCACAGCAGAAGACCAGGCCCATGCTGCCACACAGACACAAGACAAATTGCACAAAAGATTGGCCAATTGGAGCAAATAGTTTAAAACCTCGAAGACTGGGCACACCACAACAACTTATGCCTCACTGGTCTACCTGAAACCCTCTTAGACAGGGAGCTCCTGTGCTTTCTGGATACCTGGATACCTCAATCCTTGCAAATAGGTGAGCAATGTTGCTAATTTTGCATCAAAAGAACACAAGATTGGGGGCTAGGAGAGTGGATGCCTCCATGTTGTGATCATTAAAGTACTGAATTTTGTTCACAAACAAGTCATAGTACAAGTTCCAAAAAAATTTTAACCCACGATAAGAAAATTTTGTCCTTCCAGGACTTTTCAGCACATGTTCAAGCTCAGCGAAAGGCCTTTGCTCCAATATGTACTACTGTTTGAAAGACAGATCAAATTTTCTCTTCTCTATCTGGCAAAGCTCAGGATCTCATACAATAGCCAGACTCATTCTTTTTGACCAAGTTGGGGATGCTAAAACATTTTTCTCCTGCTTGCTAAATGCATCTCCAGGAACCTGAATAATAACAATGAACACTTCTGTACTGCACAAGATAAGAGTGGATGATCACTGGATTTTGGATTTGAGGATAAGATATTATGTGTTATGATTCCTTATCATCAGGATGAGCCACTGCACTGTTTTAATTCAAGAAGCTATATTTGGTAGGCATATTATTGGCCTGATGCGTAGGGATGGTATCATTTCAGTATAAATATAAGTACTTAGAGGGTGGCCAGGAAGCTGTCATCTTGACAACCCATCTGGTTTCTAGACCCAGCATATGGCCACAACCTTGGGCTCCATACTGGTTTTAACCACAGACAAGTAGCTCAGAATTTCTGTAGGATTCTGCTATGGGTATTCGTATTAGACTGCACTGTATTCTCCTTACCTTCTCCCTTTTGGGGGAGGGTGCGATAGAGAGAGAGAGATGAAGGAGGGATAGAGGGACAGGTGAAGGAGGAAAAGGACAACAAATGGACAGAGCTTACAGGTGCAATTGGAACTTCATTTTGTCTAGTGATGATTTTTTGTTTGCCTCTTTCTGGCTCATTTCCTCAAGTATGAATTGAGAACTTATGGATGCCCTGGAGAGCACAGTTACTTACCGTAACAGGTGTTATCCAGGGACAGCAGGCAGATATTCTTGACTGATGGGTGACGGCACCGACGGAGCCCCGGTACGGACAATTTTAGAGTGATTGCACTCTAAGAACTTTTTAGAAAGTTCTAGCTCGGCCGCACCGCGCACGCGCGAGTGCCTTCCCGCCCGACAGAGGCACGCGGTCCCTCAGTTAGTATAAGCCAGCTAAGAAGCCAACCCGGGGAGGTGGGTGGGACGCAAGAATATCTGCCTGCTGTCCCTGGATAACACCTGTTACGGTAAGTAACTGTGCTTTATCCCAGGACAAGCAGGCAGCTATTCTTGACTGATGGGTGACCTCTAAGCTAACAAAAAGAGGGATGGAGGGAAGGTTGGCCATTAAGAAAACAAATTTTGTAATACAGATTGGCCGAAGTGACCATCCCTTCTGGAGAATGCATCCAGACAATAATGAGATGTAAAAGTGTGAACTGAGGACCAAGTAGCAGCTTTGCAGATTTCCTCAATAGGAGTGGAACGGAGGAAAGCTACAGATGCTGCCATTGCTCTGACTCGATGGGCCGTGACAGAACCTTCCAGTGTCAGTCCGGTCTGAGCATAACAGAAAGAAATGCACGCTGCTAGCCAATTAGACAACGTGCGTTTAGAAACAGGACGTACCAATTTGTTCGGATCAAAGGACAGAAAAAGTTGGGGAACTGATCTGTGGGGTTTCGTACGCTGCAGATAGTAAGCAAGAGCCCTTTTACAATCCAAAGTATGCAGAGCTTGTTCCCCAGAATGAGAATGAGGTTTTGGAAAGAAAACCGGTAGGACAATGGATTGGTTGAGATGAAATTCCGAGACAACCTTGGGGAGAAACTTTGGATGTGTACGCAGAACCACCTTGTCATGATGAAAGACCGTAAAAGGTGGATCTGCAACCAGTGCATGAAGCTCACTGACTCTCCTGGCAGAGGTAAGAGCAATAAGGAAAAGTACCTTCCAAGTGAGAAATTTGAAAGGAGAAGTAGCTAAAGGTTCAAATGGAGGCTTCATTAAAGCTGAAAGAACCACATTGAGATCCCAGATAACCGGAGGGGCTTTAAGAGGTGGTTTCACATTGAAAAGCCCACGCATGAACCTGGATACCAGGGGATGAGCTGAAAGAAGTTTTCCATGGACTGGCTCATGAAAAGCTGCAATGGCACTGAGGTGGACCCTGATGGAAGAGGACTTCAGGCCAGAATCAGACAAAGAAAGAAGATAATCCAACAACGTCTCCACCGCTAGGGAAGTGGGATCAAGATGATGAAGAAGACACCAGGAAGAAAACCTTGTCCACTTTTGATGGTAACATTGTAGAGTGGCTGGTTTCCTGGAGGCATCCAGAATGGAACGAACGGGCTGAGATAAAAGAGTATCAGTCGAGTTCAGCCCGAGAGATACCAAGCCATCAGGTGTAGAGACTGGAGGTTGGGATGCAGAAGGGTTCCCTGCTGTTGCGTAAGCAGCGAAGGAAACAGAGGAAGAAGAAAAGGTTCCCTGGAACTGAGTTGAAGTAGAAGGGAGAACCAATGTTGCCTGGGCCACCTTGGAGCAATCAGAATCATGGTGGCTCGTTCCCTCTTGAGCTTGAACAAGGTTCTCAACATGAGAGGCAGAGGAGGGAAGGCGTACAGGAACAGATTCGACCAGTCGAGGAGAAAAGCATCTGCTGTTAGACGGTGTGGAGAGTAAAGTCTGGAGCAGAATAGGGGCAGCTGATGATTGTGAGGAGCTGCAAAGAGGTCTATCTGAGGAGTGCCCCATTGATTGAAGATAGAGTGCAGAGTTACGGGATCGAGTGTCCACTCGTGAGGTTGGAGAATTCTGCTGAGTTTGTCTGCTAAGGAATTCTGTTTCCCTTGAATGTATATAGCTTTCAGGAAGAGATGATGATCTATGGCCCAAGTCCAGATCTTCTGGGCTTCCTGGCATAAAAGGCGAGAGCCTGTCCCACCCTGTTTGTTGATGTAGTACATCGCAACCTGATTGTCTGTGCACAACAGAAGGACCTGAGGAAAGAGAAGGTGTTGGAAGGCCTTGAGGGCGTAAAACATCGCTCTGAGTTCCAGGAAATTGATTTGATGTTTCCTCTCCTGGGCTGACCAAAGACCTTGAGTCTGGAACTCGTTCAAGTGAGCTCCCCATGCATACAGAGAGGCGTCGGTGGTGATGACTAGTTGATGAGGAGGCTGATGGAACAGAAGACCTCTGGATAGATTTGAGGATACCAACCACCATTGCAGAGACTGACGAAGAGATGATGTCACAGATATGTGTCGTGAGCAAGGGTCCGACGCTTGGGACCACTGGGTCGCAAGGGTCCATTGAGGAGTGCGCAGGTGAAGACGGGCATGAGGTGTGACATGAACTGTGGATGCCATGTGTCCCAAGAGCACCATCATTTGCCTTGCTGAGATGGACGGCAGAGGAAGTACCTGGTGACATAGAGACTGAAGGGTCTGAAGACGATTGGATGGCAGGAAAGCTCTCATGAGGAGTGTATCTAGGATCGCTCCAATGAATTGAAGTCTCTGAGTGGGAATGATATGGGATTTGGGTAGATTGATCTCGAATCCCAGAAGTTGTAGAAACTGGATGGTTTGGTTGGTGGCCAGAAGGACCGCTTGGGCAGAAGTGTCTTTGATCAACCAATCGTCCAGGTAAGGAAATACATGCAGGTGGTGAGAGCGTAGAAAAGCCGCCACCACAATGAGACATTTGGTGAATACCCTTGGAGATGAGGCAAGACCGAAGGGCAGCACCTTGTACTGGTAATGACAATGATTGATCATGAATCGGAGATATGGTCTTGAGGTTACATTGATCGGTATGTGAGTGTAAGCCTCTTTGAGATCGAGGGAGCATAGCCAGTCGTTTTGATTTAGAAGGGGATAAAGGATGGCTAAAGAAAGCATCTTGAATTTTTCTTTTACTAGATGAATGTTGAGATCGCGAAGATCCAGGATGGGTCTGAGATCTCCTGTCTTTTTGGGAACTAGAAAGTAGCGGGAGTAGAATCCCTGCCCCTTTTGATCTAGAGGAACTTCCTCTATAGCGTTCAGAAGGAGGAGGGATTGGACCTCCTGAATAAGGAGGGCTGATTGAGGACTCTTTTGGCAGGCTTTGAGGTGGGAGAGTCTGAAAGTTGAGAGAGTAGCCGTGGCGGATGATGTTGAGGACCCATTGGTCCGAAGTGATTACTTCCCACCGGCTGAGGAATAGAGAAAGTCGACCTCCTATTGGTTGAGGCAGGAGAGCAGGAATAGGGATACTGGCTATACTGCGGAGAATGAAGTCAAAAGGGCTGTGACTTTTGCTGAGGAGGTTGTTTTACAGCTTGTTGCTGTTGCTGTTGTCTGGGAGGCTGACGTTGCTGTTGTCTCTGACGCCTAGGTTGTTGAGCAGTGGTAGGCAATGGACGGGCTGTGAAACGGCGTTGATAGGCCGATTGCTGCCTGTATGGTCTTGGCGGAGGAGGCTTCTTTTTATTTTTGAGCAGGGTATCCCAGCGCGTCTCATGAGCAGAGAGCTTTTGTGTGGTTGAGTCCATGGAATCCCCAAAGAGCTCATCCCCTAGACATGGGGCATTGGCTAACCGATCTTGATGGTTAACATCAAGCTCGGATACCCGAAGCCAGGCCAAACGACGCATAGCTACTGACATTGCTGTCGCTCTGGATGTAAGTTCAAAAGTGTCATATATGGATCTCACCATAAACTTACGTAATTGGAGAAGAGACGACAAGCATGTGTGAAAAGCGGAATGCTTTCGTGAAGGAAGATATTTCTCGAAAGAAGCCATGGTGGTAAGGAGATGCTTTAAATAAAAAGAAAAATGAAAAGCATAATTACTAGCCCTATTAGCTAACATAGCATTTTGGTAGAGCCTCTTACCAAATTTATCCATGGCCCTTCCTTCTCTGCCAGGAGGGACAGATGCATATACACTGGCTCCTGAAGTCTTTTTAAGGGTGGATTCGACAAATAAGGATTCATGTGGTAGTTGAGGTTTGTCGAACCCAGGAATGGGAATTACCTTATATAGAGAATCCAGTTTACGTGGGGCCCCTGGGACAGTTAAAGGAGTCTCTAAATTCTTATAGAAAGTTTCCCTCAGGATGTCATGAAGGGGAAGTTTCAAAAATTCCTTTGGAGGCTGATCAAAATCAAGGGCATCCAAAAAAGCTTTAGACTTTTTGGATTCAGCCTCCAAAGGAATGGACAAGGACTCACACATCTCTTTCAAAAAACTAGAGAAAGAGGAAGTGGCCTGTTTGGAGGATGGGTCAGGGACAGCCGAATCCTCCTCCTCTGAGGAACATTCTCCTTCAGAAAGAAAGGGTTCCTCTGAGTCTCCCCACAGATCAGGGTCCCTTACATGGGAAGAATGGTCCCGAGACTCAGGTGTCGACGTTTGCATGTGTCGGGTTTTGCGCATCGACTTACCCGACCTCATCGATACCGTGTCCGGAGAAGTTATCGGACGCACCGGTGCCGAAGTCTGCACCGATTGATGGTGAGCTCTCGGCTCCGGTGCAAGGACTGGCATCGATACCGATGAGGTTAGGTGAAGCGGTACCGAAACAGTGGAAGCGGTTAAAACGGGTTCCACAATCGGTACCGATACAGGTTGTTCAACAACCGGTACCGATGGCTCGGTGCGAACTGGCACCGGAAGGTTCGGTGTCATGATAGCAGGAAGGAGTCGTTCTAATTGCTCCTTCAGCTGCACCTGAAGGATGGCCGTAATGCGGTCATCGAGGGATGGCACCGGTACCGCTTTTTTCTTCTGCGGTACCTGCGGTGCCGCTCGACGCCCCGGAGATGAGGAGCCCGATGTCGAGGGACTCACCTCTATAGGGGCGGAGCGCTTCCGCTGGCGTCGAACCGGCGGCAGGATTGGGCTCACTGCACTCGAGGCCGGAAGACGTTCCAGCGGGGAAGGCTTCTTAGCCGGCTTACCTGACTGTTGGGATGCCGGTGTGGAATCACGCGGTGTCGAAGACGAGGGTGCCGACTGAATCGGTGCCGAAGCCGGAGTCGAAGGAACGGGGTCGGACATCTCGGCACCGAACAACAATCGCTGTTGAATTAAGCGATTTTTTAAAGTTCGTTTTTTTAAAGTAGCACAGCGGGTGCAAGAAGAGGCCTGATGCTCAGGACCCAAACACTGTAAACACCAGTTGTGTGGGTCCGTGAGAGATATAGGCCTAGCACACCGCTGGCACTTTTTAAAACCCGGTTGAGGGGGCATGAAAGGAAAAACGGCTTCCGCCAAATCGAAGGCCGAGGCTTCGATGGTGGCAGAAGGCCCCGCCGGGGAAAACCGAAAATTGAAGAAAAAAATGAAAGATTTTTTTTTTTTTTTTTTTAACAAATAAAAGAAAGAAAAAAGGCAAATTAAGCCAAACGTTTACGCGAGCGGGAAGGCAAGTTAGGAAAAAATTTCAACAGCCGTTGAAAACGCGTCTTCTTAGCTCCGCGGAAACTAAGAAACTGAGGGACCGCGCGCCTCTGTCGGGCGGGAAGGCACTCGCGCGTGCGCGGTGCGGCCGAGCTAGAACTTTCTAAAAAGTTCTTAGAGTGCAATCACTCTAAAATTGTCCGTACCGGGGCTCCGTCGGTGCCGTCACCCATCAGTCAAGAATAGCTGCCTGCTTGTCCTGGGATAATATAATGTACAACACGCTCAATTAAGAGTTTCAGCATTTTTTTGTGTTCTCTATTGCTAGCTCACAGTAACATGCTGCCTAGTGCAGCCCATGTCTCTCCCAATTGTCTTGTTCTTTGCTTGTGACTAAAGTAGCAGCTCCATCATCTCAGAGAGATGTTCTTTATAGGACCTTTTTCTTTCTTGTTTTGTTTTTTTCTTGAAGATGGATGTGTGCTGTTAGCAGCAAGTATTTTAATCATTTTTTTATGTTTTACATAGATTAATATTAATCTTTCTTTTGTATATGATCATTATCATTGAAATCACATAGTGAGGTTATTCTGACAAAATTTAATCTGAATATTTCATATACTTAATGAGGGCATTAGGTACGGAAGATTTTCATTGGATGGCGGGCAAGGTGTCCACGCATGACAGTCTCATAGCAGGGACATTTCTAGCGAGAGACTCGGGGCTCCTTTTACTAAGGTGTGCTAGCGTTTTTAGCACACGCACAAAATTACCACGCGGTACGCTTGTAGAATAACACCAGCTCAATGCTGGCATTAAGGTCTAGCACGCGGAAATTTAGCACGCACTATTCCGCGTTAAGGCCCTAACGCACCTTAGTAAAAGGAGCCCTAGGTGTAGGGGTCAGTGGGTGTTTTTGAGATGGGTTGGAAGTGAGGGGTGAATATTTTACTCCTTGGGGTTGGGTTTTTTTTTTCACATTTGCTATAGCATTGGGGCAGCGATATGGGGTTATAGAGAGAATTCTGGGTGGGGTTTGGATAGTGGTGGACTCTAATGTTAAGCTAGGTAAGGCGCAGGAAGTCTTTAAAAAGGTACAGTTTATCAATTTGGATGGTTCACTGAAATTGTGGGAGACTGGGAAAACCTGTTTTATTTTTTGCAACTTTGCAGTGTTAGAAACTCAAATACTAGATATTTTCTCTGTGAATGCGCCTAGGATTTGGAACACTATGGCATTATATCTTAGAGAGGAAGAAAAACCTTATACGTTTTAAAAGTTCCCTGAAAAGCTTTTTGTTTAAAGATGCAATAGCATTTTGTGGGAGTTACAGGTCAAAAGCAACTCCTCTCTTTTCTAGTCTTCCAATCCCCATCCCTACTGTGGCCTTTGTCACACCTGCCCAGCTCCTGTTCACGGCAGCGAGCTGGAACACTGTGACTGTTCCTGTCCATACGTGTACCCTTTAACCAGGGTACCCTTCAGGCCTTCTTAGGCGTCTGCCTAAGGTATAATATCAGATTCCCTGATATTACCAAAAGAAAAACAGGCAAGGGAAAAGAAACACACACACCTCAAAATCCAGTATAATAGAATAATCAAACAAAGGTTTTATTATGTTCCCTGGTTGCATTGAACAAAAGGAAAAATGCTTCAGCTTAGCAGACCTCAAAACAAGCACTCAAAACTATGAGGCAAAACACAAGCTGTTCAAACAGAGCATAACTTTTAATGAAATCCAGTGTCCAGGTTTTTGGGCGTGTCCCATCTTAACCTACAGTTCCACAGCCTCTGGACTTTGTTAGCACACCTATAAACAGTCCTGTTCACCAGAGCAGTTTGGATTTAGAAACTTTCACTGAGCTGCTTCAGCTCCAGCAGCTGTGTCCTTTCACAGGCATGAAACATTCAGAACAGAAACAAACTTTAACCCAAAAATTGTGCAACAAAAACCTGGCCAGCATGTCACCTGGTTTTCACAGCCTAACGTGGCTTATCACATACTGTAGTTCTGTAAAACGTATTCTCTTCTTTAGCACAGCATTCACAAGGTCCGTGCAAGCTCTCAGCACAGCTCCCTGCTGTGACTTGCAAGTAATTAATTATGCACAGCTGTGAGGAAGATCGCTCTTGGCTCAGCTTGGCTGCTAGCAGAGAGAACAAAAAAAATGCCAACACATTTGCTAGCTTTACAACTAAAGCTTTCAAGCAGCAATTCACAGTTCCTTATCAGCAGGGAGAGAACTACAACTCCCCTTTAAACTATCACTGGCATAACTGGTAGCTTCACTACTGTGGACACAGGCAATACACATCCCCTTACTGCTTATCAATGTCCATGGACACCTCCTCCGGTCCTACCAGACTCTCCTGGATTTCCATGGATTCCCCGGGGTTCCTTCCTCACTCCCTGGGTCAGCAGTAAGCTCTTCTGTGTCCAACATTTGCCAGTCTTGGTTCAGCTCATCAGCATTCCGTTGAGGAGGAGAGGGTTCTCCACCGAGCACACCCTGAAGCCTCCTCGGCTCCTCCTCCTCGACTCTCTCTCAGCTTTCTCTGTTTTAACCCCCTCTAATTTGCCCCTCCCTGCTGCAGAGTGAGAAGGGAGAGAAAAACTCTCTGCAGCTGTGTCTGTCTCAGTCACAGCTTTCTGTGCTGAGACTGGCCTTCTGGGAGCTGTAGTTTCTTAGCTCCTGGGATAGTCCAAGTGAAGTCAGCTTTTCATATTCTGCAGGGCCAACCTGACCAGCTCTCCTGCCTCGGGGACTACCTACCTTCTTCACCACTGTGTCAAAGCTAGGGATAGCGCTAGATTTGTCACACCTTCCATATTTGTTATCTTTCTCTTTTCTATAACAAATTGTATTTCTACCCCCTATCCTTACGTACTAGTTAGTATATATACCAGTTTTGTTTTAATGTTTTTATTGAGATTAGTTTTTTTTTAAGTTCTATGATACTCTATGGTCATATTTTTATTGGTGTATTTTGCTTAGAAACACTTGATAAGTGATCTTATCAAATACTAATACACTTTGAAACCTTGTTATAAGTAAATGGTTTTGAGAAAACTATAGTGAACATTAATAATAGTCTTTATATCAATAAGCAAACAAATATTTTAACAGCAATCAAGTGCCTAATGAAGTTCTCAGCCAAAGCAGAATGTCATTTTCAGATGTAGCCTGCAGCAAATAGGAATTATCTGACCGTGGAATCTTTCTATAAATAGGGCATAAACCAGGTGTTGTCTCAAAGTGATGGTAAGCTCGGTCTGTTTTGAAAAGAATGTGCTAGTAGAGCTTCCTGTTATTATTCAGCGGTTTCCCCTTAAAGAAATTGCAGACATGTCTTTTCCACACACCCACACATGGTGGAACACTGCAGCATTGTGGGGGCAGATATAGAGGTCAGGGGTTCCCTCTTTTGTCTTGTTTTCTACTGTCAACAAAGAATAATTCCTTTTGTCATTAATGATAATCCCTTTCGATAATGTTGTGTTTCTTTACAACAATCCTAAATAATGGTTTGTACTGGTGCTGCCTAATTCAGGAAAAAAAATAAATTAATTTGATTCAGCCTACTGAATCGATTTTTCGATTCGATTGGATTTTCCTGCCCAAGTAGGTGTTTTTTTCAAACATCCTGGTAGGTTTATTTTATAGCCTCTTCACCCCGTTTGCCCTCTCCTACCCATACTGGCGCTGTGGTGTAAACAAAATAAACAAACAAAAAAAGACTTTCCTTTTCTCTGTTAAATCCTAGCTCACTTTCACGGTCTAACACTCTGGCAGGATACACATTTCAAATCTGACATATTGTAATCACAAAATAGAAAATAAAATTATTTTTTCTACCTTTTGTTGTCTGGTCATTATTCAAATCATTTTAGTCCCAGGCTCTGGTTGTCTTCTGATAACTTGCCTGCCAGGGTCTCCTGCCCATCTTCCATCTTTGTCCTCCCCTTCCGTTTCCCTTCCTTTTCCCGGAGGCCTGGCATCTTTCCTTTTTTTTGTCTCCATCCCCAGATACACCTTTTCTCGACTACCCTTTCATCCTTCATCTCTCCCTCTTTCCCCACCACCCTGGGGTCCACCATCTCTCCCTTTCTCTTCCCAACTACCCTCCTATCCAGTATCTCTATCCCCCCCTCCACACCATCCCTTGTGGCCAACTTCTCTCCCTTTCTGTTCCTTCCCTCCCTAAATCCCATTGCCCACCATCTCTTTCCCCCTCCTCTGTTTTTAGACCCATCATTTCTTTGAACCCCCTTCCCTCCCTCCCTGTACTTCTACACCAGGGCCCCCCTTCCTTGAAGGCCTGTCCCCCCTGAAAGACTATCCCCCCGAAGGACTGCACCTCTCCCCGAAGGCTTGCCCCCCCTCCCGGAAGGCCTGCGTGTTCCCCCCTGACCACACGCACATCCATTTACCCAATTCCAGCAGCAGAGCAGCCTGCAGAGAGGATCGCCGGTACTTTTGCGATCCTTGCAGGTTGCTATAGGCCTCTGGAGCTGTCTTCCCTATGCCACAGTCCCACCCCCTCCTCTGACATCAGAGGCAGCAGAAGGAAGACAGATCATGAGGCCTATGACAACCTGCAAGGATTGCTAAAGTACCAGCGATCCTCTCTGCAGGCTACTCCGCTGCTGGAATTAAGTAAATGGATGCTTGGGAGGCTAGGGGGAAGCCAGACACCGCAGTACTTTCCGACTGACCATCCCTCCTCGCCCTCTAAAGCAGGAGTGGCAGCAGCCGGCCAGCAAGAGGCAGTGCTGCCGATCCTGCTTTAGGGGGGGTGGGGGTAGGGTCAGACACCGAATCGGGAGGCTGATTTTTTTGTTTCTTTGTTTTTAAATCGATTCACCCTAAGTGAATCGGTGAATCGATTCAAATCGTGAATCGGGCAGCACTAGCTTGTGCTCACTTAAATCATATAGAATACCAACAATATAGAGTGAGTCAAAATTATAAAGTCCTAAACTCCTTTAAAGTGATCACGATTCATATAATTTGATAAAAGTGAAAAAAAAGGACTTCAGTGGCAAATCAACCTACTCTGTGTTATCTGTGCTGATTCACCGAACAATCATTCCACATCATTAGTCTTTAATAAAAACCCTTTTTAATTAATCTTCAATCTTCATTTTTCCACAAACTTTTTACCATTATACTGACTTGTTCAACTGTAAATTGTTCATAATGCACTTGACTTTTGTGAAGTCGTCTCTACGGACCTGTCTGTTTCACGTCAAGCTTCTTCAGGAGTAGCTCCACTCTAAAAAAGAAAATATGTCATCAATAGCGAGATTTCATACAACCCAGCAACAAAATTACTGTTCGCAATAACATATCATCAGGTAGCATTCCCACTGCTTACTATAATCTGCTACAATTCTAAGTGACTGAAATCACTAACTTATCTCTGCAACTGATAGCTTGCAACAATCACACTGAACATTTGGAGCATTGGGTGTCCGACATGGAAGTTAAATTGCTGGCGTAACATCTAAAAAGATATGGAAAAGGCTAGTAACAAAAGCCAATGCAATAATATTTTTATCTTAGGTCTGCCTGAGGGTCTAGAAGGTACTAGACTTATAGAATATTTGGAAGAATTAATACCTAAGTTGGCATGATCTGCACTTTAAATATCCCTTAGAAACAGAAAGGCTCATAGGATTCCTAGCTGTCTGACTAATCAGCAGGGAGGCCAAAGAACCAAGACCCCTCATCTTTAAAGTCCTACGCTACCCACAGGTGTTGAACATTTTTGTTTAAAGTACAGGCTAAAAGAGACTTGCAATGGAACAGAGCAAAACTATTCCTGATTTTGCAAAAACCACAGTACTTAAAGCAATTGTTAGCGCTACCACCACAGCTTCGTCAGATTGGAGCTCAGAAAGGTTTCCTCTAAGGACAAAGTTGATAGGAACAAAAATTTTTCTTTGCAAGCAATGGACCAAGCTGGCATGAGCAAA
Source organism: Geotrypetes seraphini (assembly GCF_902459505.1). Taxonomy (NCBI): domain Eukaryota; kingdom Metazoa; phylum Chordata; class Amphibia; order Gymnophiona; family Dermophiidae; genus Geotrypetes; species Geotrypetes seraphini. The sequence continues at coordinate 343,201,468 of NC_047086.1, read as the reverse complement.
AATTTTCTATTACCTTATATTGTGAGCATTCAGATACATCATAGACATGAATACCCACACACACATATATATATAAACACTCACAGGGAAGTTGGAAAGAATTCCATGAGCTTCCCCTACATACTTTCCTACTACTACTATGGATCATTTCTATAGTTCTGAAAGGCGTACGCAGCAATGAACAGGAGATCTTACAATCTAATCTGGATAGACAGACAGGACATCTTAGGGTTAGGGAGAGTCTGGTAGAAGGAATGATACAATGGGTATAGGTATCTGATAGTAAGTGAGAGTTAAGAGTTGAAAGCAGTTTCAAAAAGTGTGCTTTTAGCTTAGATTTTAATACTGCTAGAGGCGGTGCACAACTTATTGATTCAGGCAGATTATTCCAGGCATACGGCGCGGCAAGAAAGAAAGGAAGGAGTCTGGAGTTGGCAGTGGAGGAGAAGGGTACATATAAGAGGGACTTGCCCGACGGAGTTCACAGGGGGGGCAGTATAGGGGGAGGTAAGGGAGGAGAAATATTGAGAGGCTACAGAGTGAATGCACTTGTAAGTCAATAAGAGGAGTTTGAACTGTATTCGGAAATGGATGAGGAGTCAATGAATTGACTTGAGAGAGGGGTAATGTGAGCATAGTGGCTCTCATGGAATATGAGTCATGCAGCATCATTTTGAATGATTTGAAGAAGTGAGAGACAGATGTGCAGAAGACCTGAGAGAAGTACATTGCAGTAATCTAAACGAGAGGTGAGAGCGTGGATAAGAGTTTTAGTACTGTATTCAGAAAGGAGAAGTTAAATTTGGGCAATATTATAGAGCAGTTTGTTTGATATGAGCAGAGAAGGAGAGAGAGAGAGGAGTCTAAGATCACCCCGAAGTTGTGAGCTGATGAGACAGGGAGGAGAAGAGTGCTATCCATAGAAATAGAGAACGGCGAGAGGTGGAGAGATGAGTTTAAGTGAAAAGGAGGAGTTCAGTTTTAGCCATATTCATTTTGAGATGGGGGTGAGACATCCAAGCGGCAATGCTGGACAGGCAGGCTGAGATTCAGGTCTGAATTCCTTACTGGGTCAAACCAATGGTCCATCAAGCCCAGCAGCCCATTCTCACAGTGGCCAATCCAGGTCACTTGTACCTGACCAAACCCAAGGTGTAACAATAGTCCATGCTACCAATACAGGGCAAGCAGTGACTATCCCCTTGTCTTTCGCAATAACAGACTATGGACTTTTCCTCCAGGAACTTGTTCAAACCTTTCTTAAAACCAGCTACGCTATCTACTCTTTTTTTTTTTTTTTTTGTAATAACATGTTTATTAGGCAGTCAAAATCATGTACAGTATGCAAAACAGCAAAAAACAGAACAGTACATATTGGCAAATATAGCATACATAAACAACAGCAAGAATGGCGGTACAGAAGCATGGTTCACAAGTGCCTGTTTTCAATTAAACAGAGAATTAGAGAAAAGCATATGAATCCCCAAACGATTCACCATGACAATCTCACATACCATCAGACGAACACACACCCAATCCACCATTCACACACACCCATTCAAACCAGAGCAAGCAGTACGCACAGTAGTCAAGGCTCACCTCAACTGTCAGTGAATAAGCACAACAGGAGAAGAAGAAACAAAACACATAAGAACAAAGGCATAATCAAGGACCCAAGCAGTCTAAATCAGGAGAACAAAAAAGTCATGGAGGTGCTGGTGGGGGCAGAGCCAGAAAACGTTCCCATAAAGCGCAATAGGCAATCCACATAGCCTGAGGTCTGGAGGAGTAAGAGTCCAGTTCAAATCTGGCCTGCATCCTGGCAAACCATATCTACTCTTACCATATCCTCTGGCAATGTGTTCCAGAGCTTAACTATTCTCTGAGTGAAAAAAATTTCCTCCTATTGGTTTTAAAAGTATTTCCCTTTAACTTCATCGAGTGTCCCCTAGTCTTTGTAATTTTTGACGGAGCGAAAAATCGATCCACTTATACCCGTTCTACTCCACTCAGGATTTTGTAGTCTTCAATCATATCTCCCCTCAGCTGTCTCTTTTCCAAGCTGAAGAGCCCTAACCAGTGTGGAAGTGATATTGAAAACAATGGGAGGAGATTAGTGTACTGAGAAAGCAGGTATATATGGAGGAGAAGGCCCAGGACAGAGCCTTAGACAATTGGATAGCAGCGGAGGAGGATCCTTTGTAACATACATTGAAAGTATGATGGGAGAGATAGGAAGAAAACCTGGAAAGAATAGAATCCTGGAATCCCAGCGAGGACAGTGTGTCGAGGAGGAGGTGGTGATCAAAAGTGTCAAAGGCAGCACACAGATCGAGAAGAATGAGGTTAGAGTAGAGGCCATTGGATTTGGACAGGAACAGGTCATTAGAGACTTTAGCAAGGGCAGTTTCTGTAGAATGGAGAGGGCCAAAGCACAATTGAAGTGGGTTGAGAATATTATGAGAAGAAAGGAAGTCCATGCAACAGTGGTGGACAGCACATTCGAATAGTTTGGCTAGGAAGGGGATGCGGGGTCTATGGAGAGATTTTTGAGGAGAGATAACTAAGGCATGTTTGAAGGCATCAGGAACTGTTGCAGTGGAGAGTGTATGGTTGGAGGATGTGACAGATGGGAGGAATGACAGTGGGAACAAAGGCTTTGAGTAGGTGGATAGGAATTGGATCAGAGGAACAGGTGATGGGTTTGGAGAAGAGGTGGTGAGCAGTTTCCTCTTCCGTGACTTCAGAAAAGGAAGAAAAGGTAGTAGGGGTTGTTGAAGGGAGGCTGGCAGAGTGAACATTTGGAAGGGGTGGTGGGGGGAGGTGACATGGTTGAGAATTCAAGGTGGATCTTGTGAACCTTGCTGTGGAAGAACTCTGCCATCATCTGGGGGAGAGTGAGGAGAGGATATGAGGTGATGGTACTTTGAGTAGAGAGTTGAATGTGAGAAAGAGATGGCAAAGTTTGGCACTAAGAAAGTTAGTTAAATGGTTGTAGCATTCTTTTTTGGCAAGCGAGAGGGTAGATTAGAAGGATGTCAATGTGAATTTAAAGTGTATGAAGTCGACATGTGTGTGGGATTTAAGCCATAGATGTTCAGCAGCTCGGGCACAGGAGCGCAGGTAATGGATTTGGGGGGGTCAACCAGGGCTGGGGTTTGGCACATCTTACATGATGTGAAATGGGAGGGGCAAGGGTATCAATAGAGGAGAGAATGGTTATAGGAGAGGACAGCTCATTGACAGACTTGTGTGGCATAGTAGTAAAAAGAAAGGATGAGACAGTGGTAGAGAACGTGTTAGGGTCAATAGTCTTAAGGTTCCTAAATGTATGGTTAGTGATTGGGAGGGTTTGGGGGGAGGATGATGAGTTCTGAAGGTTAACAGTCGATGGTCAGAGATGGTAAGAGTCAAGGTGCAGAATTTGGTGATAGAGCAGTTGGAGGAGAGGACAAGGTCGAGGCAGTGGCCTTGCTGGTGCATAGGGGTGGTGGCGCACAGCTGGAGATCGTATGAGGATGTTAGAGCAAGAAACCTGGACATATAGGAGTCAGCATGGATGTTGAAGTCACAGAGGATAAGGAAGGGAAATGAGGGTTCAAGAAAGAAAGAGAGCCAGGAGTCAAATCAGTTAGAAAGGAGGAGAAGGACTTAACAAGGGGTTGGTAAATGACTGCTACTCTGAGAGATAGAGGTTTGAATAGACGGACAGAGTAAACTTCAAAAAGAAGGAGAACAGTGAGATTGAGGCAGAAGAAGGAGCTGATATTTACAAGATGGTGAGAGTAAGAGTCCAACACTGCCTCCATGACTATCTGGTTGAGGTGTGTGTGAAAAAAGGTACCCTCCATAACACTGGGCGGTAGTTGAAGCAGTCTCTTCAGGGCAGATCCAGGTTTCAGTTAGTGCTAGCAGGTGGGCTTTCTAGAAATAAAGAGGTCATGGATAAGTTTGTTGTAGATAGAGCGGGCATTCCATGAGAAGGGTAGGGAGAATTGGGGGAAGAGAGGAACAGAAATAAGATTGCCGTGTGATTCGTGGTTCTCGCAGCAGCCTATTAAGGAGTGGTGCAGGGCCAGCCAGCAGCACGAAAAGCTCGCTGCTGCATGCCGGCCCAGGTGCGCCTCTGGCTACTACATTTTCAATCTTCGGGAGGATTTCAGCACGGGATACACGCTGGACACCAGGGAACAGGTACGTTAGAGAGGGAAGGAGGGAGGGTGGTAATTATTAGTGTCGGCTGGGGTAGGAGACGGGAGGTTTCCTTCCTGTCCCGGCTTACCACTAGGTGGTTTAAGGGTTAATCTGCTGGCTGGGTTAGAGGGCAGAGGGGATTAAGGGTCAATCAAGCCATTGTGACATCACTGATGAGGTTGGCTCTTTTTAGGAGGAGGAGGGTAAAGGGAAGGAAGGTGGGACAGTGTTCAGAGCCTGGCAGGGAATGGGGCTTGGTTCACAACCTGGTAGGGAATGGGACTGAGTGCAGGGCAGGGAGGGAAGGGGGCTGAGTGCAGAACCTGGCAGGACAGGACACTTGAATATTAAGCTGCCCAACTTATATTCGAGTCAACAATTTTTCCTCCTTTTTGGGGGGAAAATGGGAGTCTCGACATATATTCAGATCGACTTATATTAGAGTATATACAGTACTTCCATTATTGATGGTATTATGCACACTGTATATATATTCCAGGAAATTATGTACCAATAAAATCAAAATAATGTACAGAAAAACAACATATTGTGCAGAATAGTATTTGCAGTTTCTGGAAATTTATGCAGGTACTTCAACACTTGGTTCTCAGTCTGCCCTAGCACTTCAGTCAAGCATCTTCCTGTTGACCATTTGAATAGTAATGTTCAGTAGTATTGTAACAGAAAATTGAGGTTACTAACAACCATAAAATTTACCTAGTAATGTTTTTGGTAGGTTGCCAAAGGGCCACCTAGCCCCACTAGCTTTTAGTTTGCTGATGTTACCAAACATGGTTAGAGCAGCAGCCTAAGAACCAGGGAGACCAGGACTCAAATCCCACTGATGTTGCTTGAGATCTTGGACAAGTCACTTAACCCTCCATTGCCTCAGATATAAAATTTAAAAAGTTGTAAGCCCTTCAGATACATGAAAATATCTACTGTACTTGAATGTAACTTGCCTTGAGCCCTTACTGAAAAAAGTGTGATCCTGATGTTAGTTTCAAACTGCTTTTAGAGTAATGGATTCCACACATGCAACCAAAATTTATTATAGAAATATGAACCAACACTCAAAAATGCTACCAAAACCCTTCTAGCAACTAACCGCTCAAATTTTACAAGGTGCCAATGCTACAATATAGGGGAACCTTGTATGATCCCTGAAGTGCTCCTATGAAAATACATGTATACAGAACATCCAGGACAAAAATCCCCCTCCATCATTCATTGTCCTTCAGAATCCTCAAATTTAATGCTTCTTTCCTCCACTTTTATTCATCTCTGCCACAATTTTTCATCCATTTCCATACTTCTGTTCTCTTCCCCTCTCCTTTTCACCCCCCCCCCCGTGTTTCTTCTCCTGAGTTTCCTCCGCCACCTTTATCTGTCTTTATCTCTTGGCCATCTTCATGTCCATCACTTCCAGGCTCCTTCCACACTCATCTCCTACTAGACACCTTTTCAACCACATCTCTGTACCTGTAATTGACTTGGTAGAGAATAAGGTATTATCTGGGATGCAACTACAGAAAAGAGAAGGGATTTTATTCTCCTTCTTTTCAATACTTTTAGCTCTGGTACTTGGTGCTAAGGGAGGAGAACTAGAGAACTGTCAGGGCAGGGTTGCTGGAGCTAGATATTTGGATGGGGAAGGATATTAAGGGGCTACTCAGGGCTACTTTCCTGGCTGGGTTTGAGTCAGCTGGGGTGGGTAGACTTGTCTAATTTAAAAGTGTTTCTACCCATTCTGTTGTCTTACCTGCTTCAAAACAATAGTTAAAAAAAAAAAAAACAACAACCTGGCATGGCACCATCTGTAAATATCCATAATTAGATTAGACTGTCAGATATTATAAACTAATCTTTGGCAAGACAAGCAACTGTTCTCCTTTGTCAATGAAACGAGATCAAACAAACAGATGGACTTGGACACAATACAAGTACTCCCCTCACGCTACCAAAATAACTATTTCTATTTATAGCTCGTTTTTTGGAAGGAAGTAATTTTGCAGATATTCAAATCTTTTGAAGAGACAGACAAGGTGAGAGGAAGGAACGCAAGGAAGCATATCACACTTGATCTGTACAAAGGATTCCAGCTGGGGCTTACCAAAACACAAACCTAAACAAACTGACACATCAAGCATCTATAAGTTCCACCTGCTGCTAAATACATAATATGCCTGTATTTTCTTTTTCTTGAATGAGTTTCTTGACCTTCGGTAAAAAAAGTATTTCCTCAGATTACTCCGGAGCCTATCACCTCTTAACTTAATCCTATGCCCTCTCATTGCAGTGTTTCCTTTCAAATGAAAGAGCCTCGACTCAATCACATTTATATTACATAGGTATTTAAACATCTCTATCATATCTCCCCTCTCCCACCTTTCCTCCAAAGTACACAGATTGAGATCTTTAAGTCTGTCCCCAGACTATAATTGATGCGTTAGCATTTAGCGCGCGCTAAAACAGCTTAGTAAAAGGACCCCTTATGTCATCAATGACATTTTCAGCAGAACATACAGTTTTTAATGTTTTCAAACTGGCTTTAGTTAGCAATCAATGTGGAGCCCTGTTTGATGCTAAAATTGATGGTTTTCAGGTAAATTTTATCAGGGGCTGTTTTTACTTTTACTTTTGTATTTATAAGTTTGTGTGCAGGAACTTTGCTTATAAATGCAAGTTCTTAAGGTTTAAATATAAATTTTGATTTTAAATATATGATATGGCTTGTGTAGCCTCTATTTTTTTTTTGAAGATGCAAAGTATTAAAAAAAAAAAAATTTAAATAGAGAAACTGTCTTGTGCCGTTCCTGGTTTTCATTATTGTGTTGATTTTTAATTATGGTAATTGGTTTTAATTATGCTGTTTGTTTTTATAGGTGGATCTATCTATCTACCGTATTTTTCGGTCCATAAGATGCACTTTTTCCACCCCAAAGGGGGTGCACGTCTTATGGAGCGAAGATGACCGCCCCCCGGGTACCTTTTTAAAACACCCCTGCCCGCCTGCCAGCCCTTCCTTTTAAAACACCCCCGAGTCCCGTGAGAACTGACGTAGCCATTCTGAAAGCAGGGCAGGCCCAGGCAGCAGCGCAGACAGCACGCTGCTGTCGGCTCATACACCGCTGGACCACCAGGCTTAAGGGGCGCTTAAAAAGGTACTGCGGAGCAGGGGTGTTTTAAAAGGAAGAGTGGGCGTGCGTGCTGTGTTTTAAAAAGTAGTACTGTGGGGGGGAAGGGGGAGAAAATAATTGTTAGTCGGTTGGGACGGATCCCTCCTGTCCCAACCTACCACTAGATCACCAGAGGTGAGGGGGGTGGTAGGTTACAGGTCAAGGAAGGGGGGATAGGGTGCAGAGCCTGGCAGGGAGTGAGGGAGGCTGGGTGCACAATTTGGTTCAGAATGTTTTTTTATTGTTTTCCTCCTCTAAATCTGGGGTGCGTCTTATGGTGAGGTGCGTCTTATGGAGCGAAAAATGTATATATATGTTTGTCATTTGTATGTATATCAGACTTAAGAGTCAGTCAATAATTGACGCCCCTGACATAGGTGTTAAGGCGCCAAAACATGGGCATTTGGTGAAAATAATTTGAAATCTGAATACATCTACTTGGGACCACCTGGCTTTCATAAAGACTATTTAGAGCCTCTATCTTTTGATTTTTGTTTGTTTCTTGTGACGCTCATACATCAACATTTCTGTGTGGTGCAGTGGTTAGAGCTACAGCTTTGGCACCCTGAGGATGTGGGTTCAAATCCCACACTGCTCCTTGTGACCCTGGGCAAGTCACTTAATCCCCATTGCCCCAGGTATATTAGATAGAATGGGAGCCCGCCGGGACAGTTAGGGAATAATGTTTGAGTACCTGAATAATTTGTAATCCGCAAAGAATTGTAGGATATGCAAAATGTAAATTATTTTTAAAAAACTGAAGTTGAACTGCTGTAGTCTGCATTGTTGGGACACAACAAAAAGAAAAACTTTGTATGTTTCGTCTTAGCAGATGAGAAAGAAAGATGTGTCTGTGAGAGTATGCCAGAGGTGTGTGATTGAATTTTGTTTTAAACTTTGAAAGAGCGGTAATGACACTTGAAATGTTACAGAAAGCATATGGTGGTGAAACAATTAGCCGTGCTGCAGTATTTCGGTGGTGGAAGCACTCCAAAGAGGATAACATGCAAGTGACTGACAAAGTGCGTTCTTGGAGGTCATCCAATGTGGTTACGAATGTCATCATTGCCAAAGTTAGAGATGTTGCAATATGACAGCAGGCGAATTTTACGTGAACTTTCGGCTTCACTTGGCTGAAGAAACAGTGGTTTTTGCTCCAAGACAATACCCAGCCGCATGTTGCTGCTATTGCATTGGCAAACAAAAACGAAACCAAAAAAAACCCTAACAACTGCAAAATATTCTTAAAAGTCACAAACTGAGCAGTATTTGTCAAAAAATGAAGGGGAGGAACCCAACTACAAAACTAATGATATAATAATAATATAAAAATGGAGAAGTGTGTTCTCAGTGTGAGGTTTCAAGCTCGAGGCAGCACAAAGTTCACCACGCTTGAACATGCTGGACTTTTTCCAAGGTGAGATAAACTCACAACTTATCCCCACACCATCATAGGAACATACTGTATGTGTGAATAACAACAGTGAATGAACTTGTATAGTGCAATTACTATCAATCTAATTCACAAAATAACATTGGAATCCCTGCCCCTCACCTCCAGCCAAAAGAGTTTAAGTAAACAAGCTGGCAAAAATCAACAGCAGCAGTACTTACTTAATGATTCAAATTGTCCCATTCTTAAGGCACTGATAATAAATGTCGGGAGATAGAAAAACTTCTTATCAAACTTTCCTCTAATCTCCAGGGTTATTATTATATAATTCTGGTGTTAGTTTTGTAGTTGGGTTCCTCCCCTTCACCTTTTGGCAACTACTGCTCAGTTTGTGGCTACTGCGTTGGCAGCACTGACCGAAATTAATGGGACAGCACTGAAACACCCTCCATATAGCCTGGACTTGGTGCCCTGTGATTTCTTGGCATTCTCAACCCTGAAAAAAAAAAAACTGTGTGAAATCTTTGAATCATTTTTGAAATGCAGAAAAAAAAAATGTATCGAATATGAAGGACGCCTCTTTGAAAAAGAAAAATGTTCAGATCCCGTGGTGTCATCTGATTCTGAATTTTTTTAAAAACCCACAAAGTCTCATTACTTTTCAATCAGCCCTCGTAATTACCCTCTTTATGACTTGCATTGTACATTTCTTGCACAACCCAATCTGTTATTTTTGGCACAATGATTCATTATCTTTTTTTAATGCTATTTTTGTTCCATTTCTTGTTAAATATTTATGTTCTATATCATTGTCCCACCCATTTGTTTTTTCAAATCACCTTGCCAGAGAGCAAAACATCATCTGTCCATGCCTTTTGCACTTTTAAATGTTATCGAGATACTGTGGGCTCCTTTTACTAAGCTGCAATAGCGTTTTTAGCGCGCGCTAAAACCCGCGCTACGTGGCTAGAACTAACGCCAGCTCAATGCTGGCGTTTGCGTCTAGCGCGCGAGACAATTCTGCACACGCTAAAACCACTATCGCAGCTTAATAAAAAAAGCCCCGTGTCTTTGTTAAAACTATATCATTGCAATTCTTCACCCTAATAATGTATACTGCTGTAGGTGAATTGCATAAAGAAGGCAATAAATAAATCATAATAAATAATAATTAATGGGAGAATTGGCAAAATAGGAGAATCTTTCAAAAAGCAGGAAATAGGAAAAACACATCAGTGTTTTTTGGAAGTTAAAATTCTAGGAGTTTTCTCTTTGAATCTAAAAAAAAAAAAAAAAAAAAGCTGCAAGCTGAATTATTTTCAGACATTATAAAGATTCCTCTTGAGCAGCTGAGTTTTCAGCTGGAAATGGAAAGTGCATCACAATTTCAAGCCATGGTCATCACTCCCAGTCCCACCAATGCTCAGATTTTCAGGATGTTTCTAATGAACAAGCATGAGATAGATTAGCATGCCTATCAGCCCCTTCTATGCAAATCTCTTGCATGCATATTCATTAACCATATCCTCCAAACCCCGACTCACTGGCAGCCCTCGAGAAAGGGATTGAAGACCAAGTATTTAGCAGAACACTGTAAGCACATTTCTGGTTTCGCAATGGTTAAATAATATGGGCCGCCGATTGCATGTCACACACCAGTATCCTAAGCAGAATCGTGCACTCCCGGACAGATGCCTGAAATGTAGGCCAGCATTTTGCAGGTCTACATTCGGGCATCTCTCTTTCGTCTGAGATGCGTACCGATGCTTAAGCCTACCCAAGGCCACTTTCAGGTGAAGCCACGTCCATGCTCCACCTTTTGTGTGCTTAAGCGCTCCGGAGGCCTACAATGTGGGTGTCCTGCCTCAGGGAGGATTTTTTAAAAAAACGTGCATCCTGATCCTACTGTATGTACCTCATACTTGTCCCAAGTTTTTTTAAATTCAGATACAGTCTGTCTCCATCACCTCCACCAAGAGGCCATTACACATATCCATCACCCTTCTCATAAAGAAGCATTTCCTTAGATTAGGCCTGAATCTCTCTCCTTTTACCTTCAACCTATACTCCCTCATTCTATAGATTCCTTTCAGTTGAAAGAGACTTGCCTCCTGTGTATTTAAGCCACAAGGTATTTAAAAATGTCATAAGAACAACCATATTGGATCAGACCAATGGTCCATCTAGCCCAGTTTTCTATCTCCAACAGTGGTTAATCCAGGTCACAGTACCTAGTAGAAACCAAATAGTAGCAACATTCCATGCTACTGACCCATGTCCGTCACAATAGAAGATTATGGACTTTTCATCCAGGAACTTGTCCAAACCTTTCTTTAACCCAGCTATGCTAACCACTATAACCACATTCTCTGGCAATGAATTCCAGAATGTAACTATTCTTTGAGTAAGAAAAGATTTACTCCTATTTGTTTTAAAAGTTTTTCCATGTAATTTCATTGAGGGTCCCCTGGTTTTTGTACTTTTTTAAAGAGTGGAAAATCGATTCATTCTTACCTGTTCTACACCATTATCTTCCCTCTCCCACCTTTCTTCCATGATATACATACTGAGATATTTTTCCCCATATACGTGCTACTAATGATGGAATTTTAAGCTACAGGCATCAAGATGCTAGGAATTATTAAAAAAGGGATGGTTAACAAGACTAAAGATATTATGATGCCTCTGTATAAAGCTCCATGGTGCGACCTCACCTGGAGTATTGCGTTCAATTCTGGTTTCCTTATCTCAAGAAAGATATAGCGGCACTAGAAAAGGTTCAAAGAAGAGCAACCAAGATGATAAAGGGAATGGAACTCTCGTATGAGGAAAGACTAAAAAGGTTAGGGCTCTTCAGCTTGGAAAAGAGACGGCTGAGGGGAGATATGACTGAAGTCTACAAAATCCTGAGTGGAGTAGAACGGGTAGAAGTGGATCGATTTTTCATTCCATCAAAAATTACAAATACTAGGGGACACTCGATGAAACTGCAGGGAAGTACTTTTAAAACCAATAGGAGGAAATATTTTTCCACTCAGAGAATAGTTAAGCTCTGGAACACGTTGCCAGAGATTGTGGTAAAAGTGGATAATGTAGCTGGTTTTAAGAAAGGTTTGGACAAATTCCTGGAGGAAAAGTCCATAGTCTGTTATTAAGACATGGGGGAAGCCTCTGCTTGCCCTGGATCAGTAGCATGAAATGTTGCTATTCTTTTGGTATTGGCCAGGTACTTGTGACCTGGATTGGCCACCATGAGAACAGGCTACTGGGCTTTATGGACCATTGGTATGACCCAGTAAGACTATTCTTATGTTCTAATTCTCATTTTGCATGTGACGTTACCTCACTCCTTCACTTTCTTTCTGAAGTGAAGCAAGGTGATGCATCATACGCAAAAGAAGAATTAGCTATTACTGATACCCAAAGCTCAAAAGTCACAGAAACATCTAAAGATGCCTTCCAAATAATGTACTATTCCCAAAACACTAGAAATAACTGCTAAGTGGGTTGTTTTTTTCTTGCTGGTCCATAGTTCTTCTAACTAAAATACTACTTTTGGATGCTATAAGATTAATAATTGCAGCTTTTTGATCTGCCCCTGCTGAAATACACAATTGTAGGAAATGTTATTGAAACTTTATATTAATCTTGTCACTGGTTGAAACCTAAAAGAATCAGCAGGTTTTACAACCTTTATCTATCATTGTATTCTATTTTTCCCTTTTCCTATGCATTGTCTTCCAAAAGGAGCTGTGGCATCCATTCCTCAGTCAAAGGAGGGAAAAGTTCAGTGGGCAGTGGAAGGGTTTTGAAACCAATCTGCTAGTGAGAAAGCCTTTACATGTAAGTTTCAAGAGAATTTGTTTAAAAAAAAACACTAATAAAATATTCTTACAACAAACAACAAGACCTCACTTCCAACACTGATCCTAAGCCCCCTGAAATTTTAGCTTTGTATGTTCCGAGATATAATTCTTGATGATGTCCTAATCATCACCCTGAAGAGTCTGGGATATAGTTCATTGTTTCTCTTTATTTGACTGATTTCAAGGGAGTCTGAGATAGGCACGTGGAATATCTTAGAAGAGGAAAAGATAATGGTTACTGTGGATGGGCAAACCAGATGGGCCATTTGGCCTTTATCTGCCATCATATTTCTATGATATACAGCCCATTGAGTTAATATCTAAGTGCTGTATTACATATAAATGTTTCAAGGGCAATTGTCAAAAAGTTATTTATTGTCAATAAGCCTGGTTTATTTGCAGAAAAAATGTTGGCTATAACACAAATGCATATAGATAAATCAAATTCATGTACCTGATCTCTTACTCTGCCCCTGAGAATGTCTCCCATAAATGCAACTGGCACTACACACATACTATATCCACACTGGGAGTGGAGGGGACAATATTTTAAAAACTGCACCTAGCTATAGAAAACCCTTTTATTCCATGGTTAGATTGCTTTGAAGATATTTCTTGACAGCACTAATTTTTTCCATTCTTACACTTCTATAAACCTCATACACATGAACATCACCTACAGAAAATCTGCCACCACTTTGGAAAGCTTAACACACCACATCTTCTTTATATCTTTGTTTTCATCAATTTTTCATCTTGCCCTTGTTCCCCCGAGCTTCCTTTACATGTCTGCCTTCTTTCTCTAGCTTACGCTTCTTAAATTTAATGTTCTTCACTTTTTTTTGATCCTAGGCCCTCCTGCCCATGGTGCACCCAATCCCCCAATCGCCCCCTCCGAACCCCGCATTTAAAGGCAGGGGAAAGGCCTAAGCTGGTTTTAGATAAGTCTAAAACCAGCTTTGATTATCGTACTTGGACGATCTGACTTTTTGATCGTCCAAGTACCAATTTAGGCCACTTTTTGGACTTTTTTTTTATTATTATGAGCCCCATAGCATTTGAAATCTGATCAAATGTTCCAAATATATCCGAGATAGTTTTATGCCTTGTACACTGCAAACATATCATGGATCAGGGTTCTCTTTTGTGGAATGTGCTGCGTAAGCTACCTAGAATAATTTCATCCTATAGATTTAGACAAAATTTGAAAACTTGGCTTTTTAAAAAATATCTAAGGTTAGACTGAATAAATGTGTTTATTATTTTTGGCTCTGTCCATGATTTAATTATGTTTTTATTATGTGATCAGTCTTTAACTGAAGTGAAATATAAATGCATATGTTAATGTTAAACATAACTAAGAGCTCCTTTTTTAGCGCGCGTGACTTAATTACACGCTAACCCCCCGAGCAGGCCAAAAAACTACCGTCTGTTCAAGAGGAGACGGTAGCAGCTAGCGCGGCCAGCGGTTTAGCGTGCGCTATTAAGCACGGCTTTGTAAAAGGAGCCCTAAGACTATGGGAATGGAGGGTGAAGAAAAAACAAGAGAGGATGATTGATAGTCAACGACATCTAGTGACTGACCCTATAACTTTCTTAATGGTTGTTATTCACAGTGATACCTAGTGACTGAACCATGTAATCTGCTACTGGTTGTTATGTGCATTTTGCTATTAGTGGAGAAATAGTTATTCCTGTTGCCATGGGCCATTGGTACCTTTTGGTTCAACTGTAAAATCCATCCTTTCAAATTTGTCGACAGACATCTAAAGATCTCATATATTAATTATCATACTTGGTTTCAATTTATTATTATTGATGATATACATTTGATAATCTGTTTTGAACAATGGTTCCTAACCTTTTTGTGTAGCAACATACCTATTTTTGTTGTAGCATACCACCAAGTTCACTGCTTCTACAAATACTCCACCACTCTCTGGCATTACCACTTTCCCATCCACCCCTTAGTATCAGTATCATCTTCCCTTCAAGCTTTCTGAATGTTCTTTAACCAGGAAGAGAAATCGGTCATACGGTTGCTACTTTTATAGCTGGGATGGGACTGAGCTCGCGGGGACGGGGCAAAGACGGAGACAAAGTTTTTCCCCGTGTCATTCTCTAAAGCAGGGGTGTCCAACCTTTTGGCTTCCCTGGGCCACACTGGCCGAATAAAATGTTTCTGTGGCCGCACAAAAGCACAAACGCTGCAGCAAGACAGAGGAGGGAGCCGGCAAGACGGTAAATACCTAGGGGCAGCAGAGGAAAACACTGCATCGCCCTCAACCAGGGCTGCACAAAATCTTCACGGGGCCACCCCTGCTCTAAAGCCTAGGTCCCTTCACCTAGCAGTATGAACACAGATTATCCATTTGATGTGGTAACAGATACTAAGCCCCTGTGCATAGTGGCAGGACTAAAGAACACCAAGCTGTTCTATCTTCCTCAATCAACTGCATCAATCAGTGTGTTGCAAACTCTTTAAGCTGCGGCACACTAATCTCAGGGCACTGATGTCAACGCAGATGTCCTCCAGTCTTGGCCCTGAGCCTCCTATTACCGCTGGAAGGGGGATGCTGCAGAAGGAGAGGTGAGAAGAAGGAGCAGAGGCGCCAGTGCCTCTCCTCCTCGCCAGCATCTCGGAGCACACCTGGAATATGCCGGGGCACACAGTTTGCGATACACTGACATAAGAACAGTCTTACTGGGTCAGACCAATGGTCCATCAAGCCAAGTAGCCCGTTCTCATGGTGGCCAATCCAGGTCACTAGTACCTGGCCAAAACCCAAAGAGTAGCAACATCCCATGCTACCGATCAAGGGCAAGCAGTGGCTTACCCCCATGTCTTTTTCAATAACAGACTATGGACTTTTCCTCCAGGACATCAATGTTATATCATCATTGCTATATGCATCAATGTTATATTATCATTATCTGTGACTTACCAGGTTTTCTCCATATACAAATGAGCAAATTTTATATAGCACACAAGTTGGGAACCTTAGGTTTAGGTTGTTAGTGTGAGGAGACCACCAGTGTATCATCATCATACGTCAATGTTTTACATCTTTGTCTAAAACAAGCGCCAATACCTTCCTCACCTCTTACAATGAAGCAATCCAACAACATCTTTCTACAAAAGAGGCAATATACGCTACAGACAAGATTCCATGATATTATGTTATCTAGTGATCCGATTGGCCAGTGCCAGTGACAAGCAGCCGTATGATTGCCATAGTGACATAAGTTTAAACGGTCAAGGCTAATTCCCGAAATGCCATGCAACACTGAAACCAACATGGACACGATTTTGTTTTAAACCAGACTTGCAAAATAAACAGCATAAATAAATAACAGATGTGCAATGACCTCAGAGCATCTATTTTAGCAGCTTCTAGTGTTACCCACTCTCACCACTAGTAAAAGAAAAACAGCAGTGTAAATACATTTGATGTGCCAATGAAAATGTTTAATCTGACAACAACTCTCCAACACATGACAATTAGAATACACTGGCACAGATTAGCATAGTGGGATTTACATATTTCACCGATACTATCAGGAAGAGAGAAAAGGAGGAACACAGAAAAGAAAGGAGATCAACATAAACGAAATACATTCAAAACATGAGTCAATGCTCATAGCCAGATAACAGCATTAGGAGTAGAATTCATGGTTATTTCATAAACATTCTAACTCATGCCCCTCAGACGCAGGGTACCATTAGCCCTGGTCACCCCCTAAGGGAATGTACTTAGGAAGAAATGTAGTGAGATGGTAACAGACAAGAAAGTATTTTAGCTGCTCAGACACTGTTGACAAGCCACTGTAAAATGAGTTTCAAGGGTTACCTGTCATGAACGACTGGACTTGTTATCCCAAGCGCCAGCCGTCAGAAAACGATTACTGTAGCCAGATAAGAAATGCTTCACAAACAGAACTTCTAACCAAGGCTAATTAACCAATCTGTATTCTATGATCAGCAAATTAATTTTCTATTTCCTAATTTTATGGTCATCTCCAGTTCCAAGTTGGCTTGTTTGCTACTTTTTTTTTTTAATTTGATGAGATTACCATACTTTATGGTTGCATTTATTTCACCTTGTTTTTCTAGAATATTTACACTATACTGGATATTTTTAACATGCCCTTATTTGATGAGATTACCGTACTTTATGGTTGCATTTATTTCACCTTGTTTTTCTAGAATATTTACACTATACTGGATATTTTTAACATGCCCTTCTACCCACACAACCATCCCTGTCAGTATTCTTGCACTAAAAAACATAAAAAAAATCTCTAATAGCATCTGTATCATGGCAGCACATGGTACAGGAGTGAGCCCAAGTAGAAAGATGTGCTTCTTGGGTGAGTTCCTTGGGGCGACTCCTTGTTCATGCTGCCTGCACGGTCCTTTGCATACATATCAGCACACATCAGAAAAATATATCATGTGAAGAATATAAAACGTTGGTTTATATAAGAACATAAGAATAGCCTTACTGGGTCAGACCAATGGTCCAACGAAGCCCAGTAGCCCGTTCTCACGGTGACCAATCCAGGTCACTAGTACCTGGCCAAAACCCAAGGAGTAGCAATATTCCATTCTACCGATACAGGGCAAGCAGTGGCTTCCCCTATGTCTTTGCAAATAACAGACTATGGCCTTTTCCTCCACTCTTACTATCTCCCCTGTCCCTCCTTTCCTCTAGGGTATACATATTCAGGGCTTCCAGTCTCTCCTCATACGTCTTTAGGCGCAAACCACCTACCTGCATGGAAACAGGTCCCTTCCCAATCTCCGTGGTTAATGCCACCCGCCATTCCTCTAGACCAGTGGTTCCCAACCCCGTCTTGGAGGATGCTGCTCTAATTAAAAATGGCTTCTAAAACCCTCTGCTCTGTGTGCAGCATCAACTAAGAAAGTAAACAGAATGTTAGGAATTATTAGTTAAGGAATGAAGAACAAAACGGAGATTATTATAATGTCTTTGTATTGCTCCATGCTGCAACTGCACCTTGAACACTGAGTGCAATTTTAGGGGTTCTTTTACTAAGGCGCACTAGCCATTTTAGCATAAGTGCCTTAGGAAAAGGACCCCTTAGTCACCACATTTCAAAAAAGATATGGCAATTTGGGGGGGAATTCTTTATGCCACATTTGAAGATACACAGGTATACGGGACACTGTGGGAATCCCATATTTTATTCTGGGGCCGTTTTTTGGATGACATCTTTTTAATTTGGGACGATATGAGGGAGCGTTTGGAAGAGTTCCACCAATATTTGAATTTGGTGGATCCCAATATAAAATTTACCATGTCATGCCATCAGACGCAGATAGAATTTCTGGACATTGCCATCTCGATACATGGGGGTAAGATCCATACATCCTTATATAGGAAGCCGATAACACGCAATACGATACTTCATTTCCGCAGTTTTCACCCTTTTAAACTACGATTTAATCTGCCGGTAGGGCAGTTTTTACGGACCCGGAGAGTATGCTCCACTGTGGAAGAATATAAGAGCCAGGCTAAGTTATTTTCCAATAGACTTAGAAAGAGAGGCTATCCGGAGAGATCCATAAGACTAGCTTACTTACGAGCTAGATTTGCCCAACGGGAACTCCTTCTAGAGGAGCAAAAGGCATGCAGTGAGATAGACAATGAGGTTTTGACCTGCGTATTATCTTTTTCTAAAGCAACTAACCTAATGGTGGACCTCATGAGACAACATTGGTATATAGTACATATCAACCGCTCGCTTCAGGATTTTCCCCGGATAGCCTACTCTAGGGGTATAACTCTGGGCCAAAAATGTAATTTTCAAAAATATGGGGCAAAAATAAGGGAGACAGGGAGTTGCCATGAACAGTGTGGGATGTGCCAGTGGTGCTCCTCCACTATTCAGGGCAGCTCGTGGAAGGTGCCAGGTAGAGACATGACTTTGAGGGCGAAAACTAACTGTAACTCGCAGGATGTCATCTATGTGATTATGTGTCCGTGCGACTTGATATATGTCGGTCGGACCAATAGGAGGGTAAGAATTAGACTGACTGAACACAAATCACGTATTGTGAACAAAGTCATGCAGGCACCCCTAGTGGAACACTGGATCACACACAATCATACGGTGGAGGAGATCAGATAGCGAGTTATTAATAAGATCACAGGGAGGGACAAAGGGAAAGATCAAAGAAAGTTAAATCAAAGCGAACAACGATATATTTTCCTGTTGGATACGGTGGACCCTAGAGGGTTAAATGGGGAAATAGAATGGCTATCTGGGATTGGCTAAATCTAACCAATAGGAACAGGGGGGAGGGAGATTTTGAATTAGAATGGGGAGGAGTATATAAACACCGGTTAGTACGCTGCGGCCATCTTTCTCTCACAGATTTTGGAGTCGGATGACAACAGCGACCTCGGTGAGCTACATTCTATTCATTTATATGAGAAGCATTGAAAGGATTATAGTAGGTAGCTGTGTTGTATGAATGGTTTTTTCACAGCTTCATGCTTTTTATGCTTTATTCCGTAGGGGGACCCTTGATACAGCAATGTATGCGAAACATGTCAGGTCAGACTCCTAGGTTTTGGCTGTGATATAAGCTAAGTACAAATGCACTATTTAAGCACTTTATATTTATATATATTTATTAGAGGAAATGCTATTATGCAACAAAAATTTTTTTAGATAATTTCACCACATAAAAAGCAGAACAAAGAAAAGTTTACTATCAAGAAGGTAACAGTCAATGATGAGGCACCACGTAAGGCTTCCCACAATTTGAAAAGCGGCTTTGCGGTGGAGTGGTGGAGCTGAGGCTTCCCTTTGAGATTTATTACTGATGTTAACAATACAGAGTCCAGATGATAAATACCTATATGAGATAGTACTGGACTTTAAGGAACATTCTAACTTATGCCACAGTTTATTTGGACATTTTTAAAATGGAGCATGTGATAGTCATGCAGCAGGGGCATTTTCAGAAATTTAAGGATGTTTGGGAGCCATTAACAAGATTTTGTAAAGAATGAGTATTACTTTTTCCCTTTCAATATACACGTCCAAGTGGGGGGGGGAGGGGGGATACTTTGTCCCTGCTCAAAAGAGCTTATAATCTAATTATGGCAAACATACAGAACAAATGGTGAAACTATGTACATATATTTAGGTATGGAATTACAGAAGGAATGATGAGGTAGAAAGCGTAAGGGACTACAGAGGAAATGGCAAACAGATTTTTGTGCTTTGCATGTTGGTAAGGTTAGGACTTAAATGCAACTTTGAAGACGTGGGCTTTAAGCCTGGATCTGAATACCGCGAGGGATGGAGTCAGACCTACCAAGTCAGGCAGGCATTTCCAAGCATGCTGCTCAGCAAGGCAGAAGGGACAGAGCTAGGAGTTAGCAACAGAGGAGAAGAGAACAGATAAGAGAAACTTATCCAATGATGGCACTTTGTGGTACAATGCAGTCTCTGAAATATGTTGACCATTATATCTAATGGATACATATTTTAAAACACTTGCTTTCATATTATTTTTTCCAAACCAATGCAATGTTTAGGAACCTCTCTGTTTAAGCCATCCCTCCCCTGAGGTCCATATAGAGATAACACAGATACAAACCCACAGGCTCACACAATCAGATATACTCATGTGCACATACAGACACACATGCACACAGAGGGTTAGAAAGAGTACCTACCATAAGCCATGCTCCACATATTTTCTCTATTTGTTAGTAACCTACATAATACAGATAAGTGCCTCTTCCTTTCCTTTTGGGGTAAGTGCAACATCTTGAGCATGTACTTATGACCCTAAGGGCGCTAATGCATTAGTGCGCGCAATCGTGTTAGGGCGCACTAACTGCTAAACATACCCGTTATATTCCTATGGGCGTCTTTAGAGGCTAGAGTGAGCTAACACGCTTAGTGCCCTTTCATGAATTCCCCCTAAATATTCTTTAGTTAAATAAAACGGGACACTGCTACTTAGACCCAGAACAGATCTGATTTGGTTGTGAAAATCCACAGTGGATATAGTGAGACTCGGACTAACCTTCAGAGAGAGAACAAGAACAGTGAGTCAACAGTAACCCTGACAGGTGACCTAATATAAGAACTTACACTGTTCTCTCATCCAAAAAGGTTAGTTATCCAAAGCATTGCTGTATTATTGAAATTCACTGCTAATAGGTTTATTCATTGTGTGGGAGTCATTTCATGCTCTCTCTTTTATTCCAAGAGCTATGCGTGCTACACACATCACTGTGACATTTCTTTGAGGACAATCACATACAGTATCTGACTGGTAATATCAAATACAAAAGTAGGAACATTTGTCATACAAGGAGAGTAAAAAAAAAATATTGTAAAGCAGCCATAAAACAAGATAGGGGAAATTAAAAAAAAAAAAAAAAATAAGAGGCACATCTCCAACAAGAAGTATGTTTAAAACAAATTTTAAGAAAATATTTTAGTCAATGCATAGTCAGACTATGGAACATTTTCTAGGGATCGTGAATAAGGAATGTAGATACCAAGTTTAACAAGATTTGGACAAATTTCTAGAGGGCAGCTTCATCACGGATAATTAATCAGATAGCCCTGGGTGTCTCCACCTCTTACTTTTGGGAGTGAGCGACATGGCATGGATTTTCCTACTAGGATCTATCTGCCAAGTGTTTTCAAGTGATGTAGATGATCACCATCAGATGGTGTGTGATGCTCTATGGACCATTAATCTGACTCAGCACAGCATTTTTTTCCCCCCCATCTCATTTTTATTAAGGCTGTGCCATGCATTGCAAAACAAATGATATAACACTGAACATCTGGTCAAAATTATTAAAAAGATCAATAAAAGGGAAATGACATGTACAGGCAACTAACAGCAGAATGATCTCTCATGAGAACAAAGCCTGAAATCTTCCCAGTATAAACAATTCAGCACCAGTATTGCAATAAACATGGTACGTTTTGCAATCTAAAAAACTGGATTAAATTTTTATCTTTTATGAACTTACAGAAATTCAGACATCCGTACAGACAACCATACATACATACATAAAATCATCCCCCCCAATCAATATTGTAGATTTGAAATGGGAAGAACAGCCACCTGAGCTATCATAGATTCATAAGCATTATACATGGAGGAAGTATGCACAAAGCATTTCCACAGATTTTTATAATTCAGTCATTTTATCAAGGTTTAACGGTAGGTATGTAATTCAGATGAAGCCATGTAATGCATTCTAGATAACCACCCTTTGAATGGTGGATCATCTGGGGAGACTCAAAACTGTAGCACTGTTATTTTTTTTAACCAATATGATAACCGTATGAATAAATTTCCTGGCCTCCCTTGATAACCCTTGGTCTATGAAAACCTGACCATCACCCAAGAAAAGAGCTAGATAGTTCCAATCCATCTTGGTCTGTAACACTTTCTCTAGTGCTCAAAACACATTGTTAAATATCTGAATATTGGGGCACTCTAGAAAGGAGTGTAAGAAGGTACCTTGGAAAGAGAAGTACTTGATGCAGGTATCATCTGTCCACAGACCAATTTGGACACCCCCCCCCCCCTTTAAGCTTGTCAATTAAATTTTATGTAAAAGCTTGAATTGAGTTTCTTGCAGATTAGTAACCTTAAACCTGTCAAAGATTCTGGAACTGGGACTGCAAGTCGTGAACTGTCATCTCCTGCCCCAAGCCTTGAAACCATGTGGTGGCTAGGGACCCTGGCTGTATGTTTCCAGGTAAGTCTCTTCCGACTCAATACCACAGTATAAGCTTATTAAGATTTGTAGGAGTGGTGTGGAGAAGGGTGCCAAAAATACCTTATCCCCATCTTTCCCCAAACTGGGGAGCACATAGAAGTGTAATACAGTAGAATCTCAGAAATCCGGCTCCCATGGGGATTGGTGGATGCCGGATAACTGTTTTTCTGGCTGCTTGACAGTGCTGTATAAGAATCCTTGTCTAACCCAGATCTCAATTCCTCTCTCCCTCCTGCTCCGAAGCACGAGCGCAGCAGCAGTCCTGAGCTGCGAACACCACCACCCCCCACCAGCCCTGAAGCAGCAGAAGCAGGCCGCAGTGC
Source organism: Geotrypetes seraphini (assembly GCF_902459505.1). NCBI lineage: Eukaryota > Metazoa > Chordata > Amphibia > Gymnophiona > Dermophiidae > Geotrypetes > Geotrypetes seraphini. The sequence goes on along the minus strand of NC_047086.1, from coordinate 343,178,713 downwards.
AGAGCCTTGAACCCCCTCCCTTCCCCAAAGCGGCAGCCGGTAAACAGGAGGCAGTGCTTGGAACAGGCTGCTCACGGTCAGCCCCAGCAGGGACTTTCCTCTGGTTCACAGCTCAAGACTGCCACTGATTCTACTGCTTCGGGGTTTAAGGGAGGAAGGAGAGGAGGGGGGGCTTCGCGGCTCAGGACTGCAGCTGCTGGTGCTTCGTGGGACCTTTTTTCCCCCCTGGTGATTTTTTTGCAGGTTGGATGAATACTGGCTGAGATTCTACTGTAATGATGCAGTTGTGCATAGAGTGTAGTTGGTTTGTGCCATTTTAACATAGCGTGTTTTAAACTCTTAAGAAAAATATATTGAAGGGTTCTCCAACATACATTCCTTCCGCTAGACCAGTGGTCTCAAACACGCGGCCCGGGGCCCACATGCGGCCCGCCAGGTACTATTTTGAGGCCCTCGGTATGTTTATCAGAATCAGAAAAGTAAAATAAAACAGTTTCTTAATCATATGTCTTTTTAACCATAAATGACAATATTATTATTAAGACTTAGCCAAAAGGAAAGATTTATAAACTATAAAGAGTTTTACCTCATGCAAAATTGTCATTTCTTTAATAAGACATTAACTATTTTTTTCTGAGGCCCTCCAAGTACCTACAAATCCAAAATGTGGCCCTGCAAAGGGTTTGAGTTTGAGACCACTGCGCTAGACTGATGCATTAGCTCAATATAGTAAAATCACGAGTAAGGATATGCAGTGAAAGTAGAATTTATACAGAAGTAGAAATAAAAAGATGGACCCTCACACAGTACACCAACACAGATGCTACAAGGGTGAAACAAAAATTAAAGGCAATTGTTAAATTACACGATAACCGGAACACATCTAGTGAAATGCAATATATGTACTCGTACATTGTCTGTTGGCTAGTTTGTCCATGCACAGTGCAGCGCTTGACCTTTAGTCATGTGGCAGCCACGAGGTCAGAAATATCTATGCCCCATTGCAAGATTGCACTGTTGAAGAACAATGTGCAGTGGTGTGTTTTCAGTGGGCAGAGGGAGTAAAACCTGTGGAAAATCACCATCGGATATTGACTCACTATGGACATAGCACCACGAATCAATGAAAAGTTTATGAGTGGGTAAAAAGGTATAAAAGCAAGAAGAACAGGTGTAACCTACAAAGGTCGTTCTAGTCACCCATCAACATCACACACACAAAAGCACATTAACAGGGCGGATGCCTTGATTAGAGAAGACCGATAATGGTGTCACAACTGGCTGTAAATTTGGATATCAGCTATGGATCTGTATTTGCCATAACGTATGATGACTTGGGATACAGGAAAGTCTACACACGATGGGGTCCCATACAGCTTACTGATCTGCACAAGCAACAGTGTGTGGAGGTTGCAACCCAGTTCTTGAGACGGTATGAAGAAGATCCAAGTATTTAGGAGAGAACTGTTACTGGCAATAAGACATGGGTGCACCACTGCGACCCAGAGAGCAAAAGACAAAGCATGATGAAGTAAAGGAAGCGGTGCTCATCTGGTTTTGGGAGAAGCCAAAAAGCTTCTCTGTAGGAATGCAGAAGCTAGTTGAACGATACAACAAATGTGTCATCTTGCATGGGGGCTAAGTGGAAAAGTGATATGTTCAATTGCTCAAAGTTACTTTTATTAAAGCTGTTAAATGTATTTTGCCTTTACTCTTTGATTTACTCTCATATTATTAACCCTAAGTTTGCTTTTCATCAAAAATAACTTTGTGAATTCAACATATAAACCATTTAATCAATAGTCTAGATTGGACATTACAATTGTACTTACTCACTGAAAATTTTGTTATTTTAGGGAATCATTTTATAACAGAAAACCTACAAAACTTTCGGAAAAAGTCACCAAACTACAAAAATTGCCCTATTCTGTTAAGCAGAGCATTTGATCTTGTTGATCATTATCAACTACCGTATTTGCCGGCGTATAGGACGACTGGGCGTATAAGACGACCCCCCCAACTTTCAGTTAAAAAATAGAGTTTTGTGTTATACTCGCCGTATAAGACGACCCCTTCTTCCTTCTCCACCCCTTTGTATTCCCCCATGTGCTTTCAGCGTTCTTCTCCCTCCTCTGTCTTCAAGTGCTTTCAGAGTCCTTCCCCCCCCCTCCTGTCTTCACCATGGCATTTCAGCGTCCTTCTCCCCCCCTCCTTCTCTACCGCCCCGGTTGCAGCACAGCCGGCCAGGTCCCCTTACTTTTGTGGCACTTCCCCGACCGACCGACAACAGCCCGGGTCCGACAAACCTCCCTGCCCTTAACCGCGAATCTAAATTACCTTCTTACAGCAGCTGTAAGAAGGTATTTAGATTCGCGGCTACAGGGCAGGGAGGATGGTCGGACCCGGGCTGTTATCAGTCGGTCGGGGAAGTGCCACAAAAGTAAGGGAACCTGGCCGGCTGTGCTGCAACCGGGGCGGGGCGGCCGCCCCTCGAACCGCGAGGCTACTCTCCTTCTCCTTACCTGCCATGCTTGCAGCACAGAGCCGAACGGAAGTCTTCCCGACGTCAGCGCTGACGTCGGAGGGAGGGAGGGCTTTGTTTAAGCCCTCCCTCCCCTCCGACGTCAGCGCTGACGTCGGGAAGACTTCCGTTCGGCTCTGTGCTGCAAGCAGAGAAGGTAGGGAGAAGAAGAGCCGCGCGACTGAGTACATCCAGCCCCGCAAGTAAACTGTACCCGGCGTATAAGACGACCCCCGACTTTGGGGAGGATTTTAAGGTACTAAAAAGTCGTCTTATACGCCGGCAAATACGGTACTTAGATGTTTGGATGCTTTAGGCATTTCTAGTAATGTCTTTAAATGGTTTTAGAGCTTTTTGCATTTTTGTACCTACCAGGTCTGATTTGAGAATGTATTTTCTAACAAATGGACTAATTCTTGTGGAGTTCCTCAGGGATCTTCTCTCTCTCCTTTACTCTTCAATGTCGACTTTGTCATTTCTGGGACATAGGTTATCTAAGTTAGATGTGACATTTTACAGTTATGTTGATGATATTACTATTGCAATTCCAATATATTCATCATTCTCTCAATCTATGCAGTTGATTCCCACCGCAGTCACAACTGTAGAATTATGGATGATCGAATTTAAGTTAAAACTCAATACAGAAAAAATAAAATTCTTCTATGCTACTCCTTGTAAGAAGAAAGAAATAGAGATGAGTATAAATTTGAATGGAATTTTGTACTCAATTAATCCAACTATAAGAATTCTAGGGGTTATTTTAGATCAAAATCTCACAATGAATTCAAATACAGATGCTTTAGTAAGAAGTTTCTAAATGTTGTGGAAGTTACAGATTATTGTACCATATATTGATGTTTCTTCTTTTAGACTGTTGGTACAGTCATTAATTCTAAGTATTTTGGATTACTTAGCAGGTTATCAGAAAAATTTTCATAAACTCCGTATCATACAAAATACGGCAGTCCAATTACTTTTAAATTTGGAAAAATTAAATCACATCACACCTTATTACCAAAGATTACATTGGTTACCAGTCGAGGCCACAGTCATATTTAAGTTTGATTGTATATGCTATACAGTCTTACATAATTTAGCACCTGGTTATTTTCTGGATCATGTTTTATTCATTAATTCACAATGCCCAAAACGTAATTGTAATTTGTTTGCTTTTTCAACGACTCCTATCTTTTCAGGCAGCATCTTGTGATAAAGGGGCTTGTAAATCTGTTAGTTGGTTCTGTCTCTTACCAGCAGTTCAGGAAATTATTGAAAATCTACTTATTTAAGAAAATTTTGTAATTAGTATTTATTGTCACCATTTCAATTTTCTTTTGTAAACCACATAGAACTCCTAAGGTACTGCAGTATATAAATACATTTTTATGTTTTATGTTATGTTGTTATGTTATTTTGCTTCCACTTAGGCTCAATATTAGTGTGGGGTTTCTCAGCAGCCAGCCGGCCAGAGAATCTACAAAGTGTTCTGGCAGGGGGGCACAGAGCTCGATTTTCTACCCCTCCCGGACTATGTTCAGAACCCAGTGGTCTTCGCTAATCTTAGACCAGACTGACCAAAAGGCTGACTCCCTGCCCCCTATCGGGGGGGGGAGGGTGTCTTGGCCCCTGTCCTGGCATCATTGTGGAGCGAGGAGCGAGAGCCTGAGGCTTGCTGTCTCCTGCTCTCACTGAACCTCTGACAGGGCCCCTGAAATGACTTCCGAGTCACTTGGCCTCCTGCGTTAGGATGGGAACTTCAAAAGCCTTGAAAATTACCCAACCCAGACTCCGGGCCATCCAGAGTCTGTTGCGTGGGGCAAAGAGCGACGCGGTATCGCTTTCGAGCCAGCTGCGTTGACCGAGGCACCTTGGATTTTACGATAATCGGACAACTGTTAATTAATAGAAACTGGCATCCAACAAGCTTCAATAATTCCCCTGAAGAAGCCCGTTGGTGTGAAACGGATTTGGCCTCCGTCGGGTCATAAAGATAAGTGCTTGTTGCTAGTTTCATTACAGCTTGTCAGATTTCAAGTCCTTTGTTATATTTAATAGTTACCAGCTCTTCATTTTCCATCAATGTGGGAGAAATTGAAATTTGATTTAAAACATTTATTTATAAAAAAATATTTATAAACACATATATATATATATATATATATATATATATATATAAATATTTAAAAATAGATTAAATTATTTATAAATTTACACAGAGGTTTTGATCGATGATGAGACCCTAACCCCAAATTGGTGTCCTTCTATTGATTGGATCCCAGGGGTGTTTTGAGATATTTTTCCCCTGGTTTGATAATATCATGCATTTTACACTATTAGAGTGCTCTACATTGTTCATGTCAATCTAAGGATTCTGGTTTTTGAACACTCAATTAAGGTCTTCACTGAATTAGCAATGAAACAATGTAAAAACATAGCATTACAATTTTTCAAATTGGCACTTTGCAAAATAAAATAACACTCTTTTCAGCTCCAGTGGTAAAATAATATTCAGAATTTAGAAAGCTGATTGGGCTGACAATTTTTCAGCACCTCCTCTTAGAAGACAAAAGGGATAAGAAGAAGCTTCTGTTCCGAACCATAAATTGATCAGAAAAAAAAAAATGGAAAGCATCGAGCGTGCTATTTACAAGCTTCATCTACTTTGGTGGCTGGGGGCAGTGTATCCACTTCATGCCCTTTACAAAGAGATCACTTATTTCAAACCACTGAACTTAATTTGACTCGGTATCCAAATTCCTATCTGAGTGGTGGTATTTCCACAATGGATAAGGAATAATAAAATATGTGATGTTATTGTATCACATTCTTTTTAGAATTAATTTCCTTTCCGTGCACAAGGTTAACAGAACTGGAAAGTAGAAGAGAATTCTGTCCAGCAGAACAGCAGCTGCAAATTTTCTCTGAAATTATCTAAAGTAATTTTTTTGCTGAAATATGTTGACTGTCCTGTAGCTTGGTGAGGAAGGTTATTTTTGACAACGCTAGACAGCACCCTTACTAAGCTATTCTTGCTAGGATCAGGCCCCTGCAGGTGAGCAGAAACTGTAGAAGTAACCGCCCAGGCAGCAAAAGGATTTCAGGGTTGCTAGACAAGATAATTTCCTTTATTGACCCAAATGGTTTACACAGGAAAACGTTTTATGCTTTGGAGACAGCAGACTTCATAATGTCAAAGTAGAGGGTCTGCTAAACTGCAGAAAAATTCAGTGGAAATTACACCACACACTTTCTCATTTCTGCAATGACAAACATTAATCTGCCCTCTATTATATAGCAGGTCTGTGCTGTTAGATTGGGAAAAAAATACTTTTTTGTTTTAATGCCAGGAAGTCATATTTCTCAAAACGCAATAGAAAATCCCCATCTCGGTATCACAATTCGTATCCTACCACACCGACAAATTTCATTTACCCCGCGCGGCAACGGATCCGAAGCCCTTTAAATCTCTATGGGCTTCGGGGCCGTTACCGCAGCGCAGTCGCTAGCGCGGCTTCGTAAAACAGGCCCTTAGGTTTTCATAAATGATCAGGACTGGCCTTTCATTGAGCAGACTAGGCAATCACCTGGTGTGCAACAGTTTTGAGAGCGGCACTACAAGTTTCAAAATGCTTGAGCATACAGGGCCCCCTTCTCAATGACTGTTGGCCAGTGCCCCAATCACAGACAGCAAAAACCAGTTTTCAGCCTTCTGATCTAATCCTCTCCCTCCCAGGCAATAATCAGGGCACAGAAGGGAAGCGTGTGAGCTTAGATCAGACATAGGTCCAAGTTTTGCCTTCATCTTTCTCTTTATAAATATGTGGTCACATGTGTAACCATAATGACATTCTCTTAGTGCTGTGTAAAAGTCTGTTTTCTAGAATCTTAAGAACATAAGAATAGCCTCATTGGGTCAGACCATCCAGCCCAGTACCCCGTTTTTGCAGAGGCCAATCCAAGTCACAAGTACCTGGCAAAAACCCAAATAGCAGCAGCATTCCATGTGGACTATGGACTTTTCCTCCAGGAATTTGTCCAAACCTTTTATAAAACTAGCTACATTAACTGCTCTTACCACATCCTTAGGCAACCCATTCCAGAGCTTCACTATTCTGATTGAAAAAATATTTCCTCCTATTAGTTTTAAAATATTACTCGGTAACTTCATCAAGTGTCCCCTAGTCTTTGTAAATCTTGGTGCAGTAAAAAATTGATCCACTTGTACCCGTTCTACACCACTCAGGATTTTGTAGACTTCTATGCCTTCCTTATGTCATTATGGTTACACATGTGATGATAGAGGTGTTTAAATACACTAATTTACTTAATGTCACTCACCAGCAGTGGACTTAATTTCTCAGATCTTACATTCACACAAAAAAGGTGGAGATAAAGCCTCAATTATTGATTTTTGAGCTAGCGCTGTTTTTGTCATTGGCAAAAAACTCACACCAAAAAAGAATGCAGGGATCTAGAGAAAGAAAAATCCACTACTGTGCACAGTAGAAAAATACTTAAATCTTTTTTAAAAAGTTTTCTTAGTTTTCAGTTCATTTTCATATCAAAAAAAGCCTATCTTTTTAAGGCATTATATGTCAAAAAAAGCCAAAACATGTAAGGGCAATAAACTTAACAGATGCCTGATTTTTTTTGGTGTGAGTTTTTTGTCAATGACAAAAACAGCGCTAGCTCAAAAATCATCAAGGATTGCTACGCGATACAATAATTGAGGCTTTTTCTCCACCTTTTTTGTGTGAATGTAAGATCTGAGAAATTAGATCCACTACTGGTGAGTGACATTAGGTAAATTAGTGTATTTTTTTGTCACTTCTATTTATTTTTGTTAGAGAGATGTTTAAATACCTTCGCAGTGTTCTCCCTAGAGCCTTTTAGCCGGGCGTGCCGCCCGGCTTATTTAGATGTCCGCCCGGCTGTCATCTCAGTCGGAAATCTTGCTGCTGCTGCTGCTACTCAAACATTTAAAAAAACAAAAACAAAAAAAACCCCACCCTCTCACCAGTTTGGGGATTCCCCGGGCTGACAAGGCACAGCCTGAAAAGTCATCAGAAGTTCAACGTTTGACTCCTGCCTCAGCCTGACTTTTTAATACTGCAGAGCGGGCACAGACGGTGTACTGTGGCTTCAATCCCACAGTTGACTCCTTACACGTGGGCGCTTTCAGCGTGCAGGCCACCAAACCATTGCGCTCATCGGCAGGGCCACCACACGCATCAGAGACCCCAGCGGACAGATAGGCTTACGTGAGCCACTTGAGCAACTGGTGCAGGATGTGTGCGGGCTGCGTGAGAGTTTGCAGCGTGTGTGCGCCAACGGGGAGCTTTTGTGTGGGGGAAAGGCACGTGGCAGTCTGAGTATCCTGAACAACTCCGCCTGCTATGAGGAACGTAGAGCCATGGAGTTTCTGGCGTCGATGGGTTGCCATTTTCGCATGAGCATGCTGCTAAGCTGGCATAGTGTGCAGAACCCCGAGGGAACGAGCCTACGGCGGGAGATAGTGAAGTGAGGAGGGAAGCTTACAACTTGCACTTTTACTTGTTTCGGGCCTTCCTCACTGCCGGGTCCTGCTTACTGTTTCCGCGAAGGCAGGACCCGGCAGCGAGGAAGGTCCGAAGGAAGAGCAGCTAGTTGTAAGCTTCCCTCCTCACTTCCCCGCCTTAGCCTGTAACAAATTGTGAATGCTGCGCTGTGGGGGGGGGGGAGGAGAAATTCTGCACTCAGTGCACTGTGGCCAATTGGAGGGGGGGAGAGAAAGAAATGCTGCTGCTGGCACTGCGGGGGAGGGGGGAAGAAATGCTGCAGTGTGGCCAAGTGGAGGGGGAGGAGAGAAATGCTGCTGCTACTGCTGCACCCAATTGGGGGGAGGGAGGGATGGAGAAGGAAGACCAGGGAAGGGAGAGGAGAGGAAAGAGAGATTCCAAGACCATGGGAGGGAAAGGAAAGGAGATATCAGACCATGGAGGGGGGAGGGAGAGATGTCAGGGCATTAAAGGGGGGGGAAAGAGACAGATGCCAACCAGGGGGAAGGATGGAAGGAGAGGAGAGAGATGTCAGGGCATGGGGGGAGGCGAAGGGAAACTAAGGAGACAAATGCCAGACCACAGGGAAAGGAAGGAAAGGAGCTGCCAGAGCAAAGAGAGAGATGCCAGGGCATGGGGGTTAGGAAGGGAATGAGATAGAGATGCCAGAGCATAGGGGAGGGGGTGGAGACAGAAAAATGGAGACCGGGTGAAGCTGAAATGAATCATGTACAAAGGAGAAAAGGCACAGGATATACAGTTTATTGAAGAACATAAAAAGAGGGAATATGCCGTATGGAAGAGAGAGAGAGCGCGGGTGGACAGTAGATGGAAGGGGTGGGTAGAGAGAGGGCAGAGGCTGGGTGGAAGGGGAAAAAAGAGAGGGCAGATGTTGCACGGAAGTGATAAAGGACAAATGCTGCATAGATAGAAGAGAAGATGAAGCAGAAACGACAAAAGATAGAAAATTTTTTTGGTGCTTTACTATTGATAAAAGTTTATAACTAGGAAATGGAAATAAGTCAATTTTTATGGGGACTAAACCCCCTTTCCTCAGGTCAGGATAGGATACCATAATAGCAGTATACTGTACTGTCTTGAAGAAAGATTTGGCCTCTGAAAACTAATTGAAAGATGGATTAGTCCAATAAAATGGTATTTTCTTATTTCTCGTTATTTGTTTTACTTCTATTTGTTCATTTGTAAAGTGGTGATAGTTATCTATCAGTTTTTTCAAATTTACATCAACTGTCTTTATATTTTGCACAGTATTAGGGGGACATATGTCACTGTTTCTGTGGTGTTGCAGAGTCTAGTTTCTTGGCGGTTTAATTTAACTTTTGTCTATATATTTCTATTTTTAGTTTGTGATTATTCCATATTGGGCGAGGGCGTATCTCTGTTCTGTGTGTATGAAAAGGACATGATTTTTTGTTAGCATCGACTGTACAGGATTAATTGATTGTGCAGGATCTGGCTTGTTTAGTTTTACAATGCGTATGTGGGTGTTCTAGTGCTCACTGCAGTGTTTAAGATGCTGCCTTTTCCTAGATGCACCCTTGTTGTGTGACTCATTACTAAAAATAACTTTTCTATATAGAGGAGGGGGTTGTTAAAAAATGATCAGCACTCGCTGTCATATATTCTAGGTATGCCACTGGATTTAATGACCCTATTCTAACCACCAAATTTCCCTGTCCCGCCCCCACCCCACCCCACCCGACTACTTTATCATGCTACCCATGGGGAGAGATGGGGTGGGGGGCAGTTGGGAAGAGAAAGGAGAAAAGTTGGATCTGGGGATGGAAGGGAGGTAGGGAGAAATTTTAGGCCTGTGGATGGAAGGCAGAGAGATGCAACATCTCTCTTTTTTTTCCCCTCCATCTCATTGTTCAGCATCAAAGGGGGAGGGAAGAAGAAAAACAGAAAAGAGATGGAGCAAAATGTTGGACCATGGGGATAGAGGAGGAGAGATGGACCCATGGGAGGGCAGGAGGGATGAGATCTGGGATAAGAAAGGGGATGGAAAGAAAGGGACAGGGAGTTATAGCCTGACCAGTGGAGAGAGGGATGGGATTCTGAAAGTGGTAAGCCATGTGGATGAGGTTACAATGAAGATGACAAGATGAGAGAGAGCAGTGAGTGGTAGAAATGTGGTAATGGGGAGTAGATAGAAGGGAATAGAAGGCTGGGAAAGGAGTGAGATGGGAAATGGGAGAGCTAGGGACTGAGAGAAGACGGAGAATTGAGAGGTAGCTGAACATTTAAAAAGAAAAAGGGTGAGAAAGAAGGCAAGATTTGAGTGGACAGAGGCAGAAAAAGTTAAGAAAGCTGAAAGGGAAAAATCAATACTTTGGAGATAAGCATAAGAAGGAAATTTAACGACAGAAGAGGAGAAAAAAATGGACAGCAGACACTGGAAAGAGAATTAGCTGAAGATAGAGAAAAATCAGAAAGAGAAACTGGGACCAAGATGATGGAAAAACAAAACATCCAGACAACAAGGTAGAAAAAATTGTTTTATTTTGAATTTATTAACTGGAATATGTTAGCTTTGGGATATGTGAATCACAATTATTTTTGTATTCAGTGGTGAAGTCATATACAGCTGATTTGGGGGAGGGACTGGAGCCCAAAATTAGTGGATGGGCACCAAAGTTTCTCCCCACCTGAGTGCAATTTACAAATACTAGAGCTACTGGGGATCCCCAAGCCCTGCCACCTGAAGACATCTTCCTCAAGCCTGACAACCCAAAATCTCCAAGCTTTGCAGCCAATGGCAATATCCTCAAGCTGCCACTGCTTTCAAGCATGCATGAAAGCTAAGGTGGGGTGGGGGGCAGGGAGGAGGGAAGGCAGCAGCTCTGCAATATTGCTGCCAGCTGCAGAACTTGGGAAGTTGGAGGGGGAGGAAGTGGCCGTCAGTTGGTGAGGCTTGAGGATCTCTACTAGCTACAGCAGGGGAGATGTTCATTTTGAGAGAGCCCAAGCTCAAAGTGGGAGGCCCAAAAAAGCAGTAATATTTACCCTGACTGAACGATCCTCCACGTGCGTCAACGACAGCTGATGCAGCATCCCCGCTCTGATGAGGCTCACCTCTGAAGAGGCTCACTGTAGCTGTAATAGAAGTGAATGGGAAAACCAGGAGTGTGCATCCCTGCTCATCAGAGTGGGGATGCGGAAGCCTGTGGCTGCTCCCACTGTCAGTGGTGTACGTGGAGGGATCACTCAGTCAGAGTAAGTATTACTGCTTTTTATGGGTTCCTCTCCACAGTGTCCCTTTAAATGAAGGTTTATTATTAGATACATACATCTTCTATATTAGTGATTGCAAATTTGGGACCTGCTCAGCCTTTTATTTTTTTGCTCATCAGCTAGTGTGCGGCCCCAGAAAATTTTTTTTTCGTCCAATGCGGCCCAAGGAAGCTAAAAGGTTGGACACCCCTGCCCTACTCCTTCACCGTGAGCAGGGAGGGGTAATTTGTATAGCACCAAATTTGCACCACCAAATTTCCCCATCCTGCCCCACCCGGCTACTTTTTCGTGCCACCCGGCTGGAAAAAATTTCTGGGGAGAACACTGCCTTTGTAATATAAATGTGCATGAGTCGAGTCTCTTTCATTTGAAAGGAAACTCTGAAATGAGAGGGCATAGGATGAAGTTAAGAGGTGATAGGCTCAGGAGTAATCTGAGGAAATACTTTTTTACAGAAAGGGTGGTAGATGCATGGAACAGTCTCCCGGAAGAGGTGGTGGAAACAGAGACTGTGTCTGAATTAAGAGGGCCTGGGATAGGCACGTTGGATCTCTCAGAGAGAAAGAGATCAAGTTTACTGCGGATGGGCAGACTGGGCCATTTGGCCTTTATCTGCCATCATGTTTCTATGTTTCTATGTTATGCAAACAAGGAATTAAGAAGGTTTGTACTTTATGTGGAAGGAAATAAGGCTTAGAAAAATGAACCTTTCAAAACTGCTCCTAAACCAGCAAAAAAAAAAAAAAAAAAAGAGAGTCTCTCCTCACCTAACGGGTAGGGGGGGGTCAGAGATAGTCCTGGCACCAAAACAGCTAGTAAATTTTTTTAGTGAATGTGAAAGTCCTCAGTCCCATAGCCCACAATGGAAGAATCACCGCCCCTAATGCACAGCTGCCACAGTCATACACCCAACAGGGTTATTGCATGTGAAACATCCCAGGACAACCCCAATTATTTAGTTTATTTTTAAAGTGCACTAATCACATGTGCAAACTAGTGAAGAGTGAAATAATAAATTAATAAATAAAATATGAATTAAGTATCAGGCCATCTCTGCCCCCCAACCCGAGGATGCACAGTGACCAAAATTCATCCAAGACGAACAAAATTCACAAAAGCTGGACAAGCAAAAAGGTAGCCAAAAGAGCGTAGTACTTATCTCTCTGATATTAAGTCCAGAGTATATTCATATAGACTGCAGTCTATATGAATATGCTCTGGACTTAATATATTCATATATACTGCAGTCTCCTGTATATGCATATCATGCTAATGCCTGTCCACAAAAATATGCAAATAATCCTGTTATAAGCTCTGCTACCTTCTGATCCAGCACAGTTAGTTACTAACAAGTGTTATCTGGGGACAGCAGGCAGATATGTGGGTGATGTCATCCACAGAGCCCGGTACGGACAAAGCTAAAAGTGTACTGTCACTTTAAACTTCTTAAGAAGCTTTGAGACTGCCTGCAACCGCACACGCGTGAGTGCCTTCCCACCTGATATCAGTTCGCGGTTCCTCAGTTTCATAAGCAAGCTAAGAAACCAACCAGGGGAGGGGGGAGGGATGTGAGAATATCTGCCTGCAGTCCCCAGAAAATACCCGTTTCGGTAACTGTGCTTTATCCTTGGACAAGCAGGCAGCATATTCTCACATGTGGGACTCCCTAGCTTACTGAATGGGATGGAAAGAGAGTTGGCCATTAGGAAGAAAATTAATTCTGTAAAACTGCTTGGCTGGAATATGATTCTAGACAGTAGTGCGAAGCAAATGTGTGAACTGAGGACCAAAGGCTGCTTTGCAAATATCTTCAATGGGAGTGGAACGCAAAAAAAGCCACTGATGCTGCCATAGCTCGCACTTTGTGTGCTGTAACACGTCCCTCGAGCTGCAGCCCAGTCTGAACATAACAGAAGGAAATGCAGGTCGCTAACCATTTGGAAATAGTTTGCTTGGTTATAGGCAGGCCCAATCTGTTAGGATCAAAAGAGATGAACAGTTGAGGAGAAGTCCTGTGTGGTTTTTGTTCTTTGTAAATAGTAAACCAAGGTATGCTTACAGTCTAAGATATGAAGAGCAGTTTCTCCAAGGTTAGAATGCAGCTTTGGAAAAAAAGACAGGAAGCACAATGGATTGATTCAGATGAAATTCTGTGACTACCTTAGGAAGGAATTTAGGATGAGTTCCAAGAACCACCTTGTCATCATGACACATAGTGAAAGGTGGATCGCAAACAAGTGCTTGAAGTTCACTCACTCGACGAGCAGAAGTGATAGAGATCAAGAAAATGACATTCCACGTTAACCCTTTAATTGGCAGCTGGTGAAACGCCTGCTTTACATAACTTGATCTTGAACGAGAACAACAGTGCCAGGTAACATAGAAACATGATGGCAGATACAGGCCAAATGGCACATCCAGTTTGCCCATCTGCAGTAACCATTATCTCTTTCTGTCTCTAAGAGACCCCACATGCCTATCCCAGGCTTTCTTGAAATCAGACACAGTCTTTGGTCTCCACCACCTCTACTGAGAGACTGTTCCACGCATCTACCACCCTTTCTGTAAAAAAAAAAAAAAAAAAGTACAGTATACCCCCGCCAATTTGCGGTTCGCGAATCGCAGACTCAGTCTTTCACGGTATTTTCCAACTGCCTTTTCCTGCTCCTAAAGTCTGGCTACACCAATCAGGAGCTGCTTTGATACGCCAGATAGCGTGTCAAAGCAGCTCCTGATTGGTGTAGCCTGACTTTAGTTCCCGGAAGAGGCGGTCGGAAAATACTAAGAATGATCCCGCCCCCGCCAGCGCCCCAGTAGCCCTCTCCTGCCTCCGATCCACTCCTAAACCACATTCACGGTTTTTTGAAATTTGCGGGTGTTCCTGGAACGGAACCCCTGCAAATTTCAGGGGAGTATCGTATTTCCTTAGATTACTCCTGAGTCTGTCACCTCTTCATCATATGCCCTCTCATTCCAGAGCTTCCTTCAAATGAAAGAGACTCGACTCATGCACATTTTCCGCCATGCAGGTATTTAAACATCTCTATCCTATCTCTCCTCTCCCGCCTTTCCTCCAAAGTATACAGATTGAGATCTTTAAGTCTGTCCCCATACGCCTTATGATGAAGACTTTGGAATTGAGAGTTCACTCTTGTAGTCAAAGAAATCTGCTGAGCTTGCTGGCTAGAGCATTCTGTTTCCCCTGTACATATATGGCTTTGAGAAATATGTTTTGAGAAATTGCCCAGTTCCAAATGTGCTCAGCTTCTTGACAGAGAGGAAGAGAGCCTATTTCTCCCTGCTTGTTGATGTAGTACATGGTCACTTGATTGTCTGTGGGAACAAGAAGGATTTGCTTGGAGAGACAATCTTGAAATGTTTTGAGAGCACTGAGAACTGCCCGCAACTCTAACAGTTTGATGCGGAATGTCTTCTCTTGAACAGACCACATACCCTGAGACCATCTAGGTGAGCTCCCCAAGCATACATGGATGCATCCATCATGAGTATTTTATGATGTAGAGCAGGGGTGTCCAATGTCGGTCCTCGAGGGCCGCAGTCCAGTCGGGTTTTCAGGATTTCCCCAATGAATATGCATGAGATCTCTTTGTATGCACTGCTTTTAATGCATATTCATTGGGGAAATCCTGAAAACCTGACTGGACTGCGGCCCTCGAGGACCGACATTGGACACCCCTGATGTAGAGGGATGTGAAACAGCAAGCCTCTGGAGAGATTTGTCGGATTCAACTACCACTGGAGAGATTGACAAATAATCTGTGGCTTGTGACCATTGATATGCCAGGGTCCACTGAGCTGGCTTCGAGCAAAGGGAGTGACATGAACTGTGGATGCCATGTGACTCATGAGATGCATCATGTTTCTTGCTGAGATGTTTTACAGGATAGACACATGATTGCAAAGATGAAGCAAAATATTTTTGTCCATTGGGGTAGGAAAGCTCATAGAAAAATGGTGTTGATCATGGCCCCTATGAACTTGAGAGGGTTGAAGATGAGACTTTGGAAAGCTGACTTTGAACCCTAGAAGCTGGAGAACGG
Source organism: Geotrypetes seraphini (assembly GCF_902459505.1). Taxonomy (NCBI): domain Eukaryota; kingdom Metazoa; phylum Chordata; class Amphibia; order Gymnophiona; family Dermophiidae; genus Geotrypetes; species Geotrypetes seraphini. The sequence continues at coordinate 343,163,336 of NC_047086.1, read as the reverse complement.
CAATGGTCACTTGTGTCGCTGAGTGCGCTGCTTGAGGTGATGAAGCTTTTATCAACCAATCGTCCAGATGTGAAACACTTGAAACCTGTGGGTACAGACGGTTGTTGCTACTACCATCAGGCACTTTGTGAATACTGGAGATGATGCTAAGCAGAATTACAGAACTTTGTACTGGAAATGCTGAAGATCCACACGAAAACAAACACTTTCTGTGTTCGGGATGTATGGATATGTGCATGTATGCCTCTTTAAGGTCTAAAGAGCACAGTCAATCATTTCATTATAGAAGTGGATATAGGGTTCCCAGGGACAGCATGCAAAACTTTTCTTTGACTAAGCATTTGTTGAGAGGTTGAGAATGGGACAAAGATCTCCTGGCTTATTTGGAATTAGGAAATACCTGGAATAGAACCCCTGATTTTTCTGAGAAGGGGGCACTACTTCTATGGCATTTAGTTGAAACAGAGCTTCAATTTCCTGAAGAAGGGACATCTGTTGAGATGTAAGAGAGGACTCTCTTGGAGGGTTGTTTGGAGGAATGGTGAAGAAATGAAGAGAATAACCCTACTGAATGACTGAGGACCCAAGTGTCTATGGTAATGAGAGTCCAGCATTGATGATATAAGAGAAGTCGGCCTCCAATGGGTTGGGAAGGTGGCTGCAATGGAAATATTGTGCTATGCTCTCTAGAAGCATGTCAAAAAGACTGAGCTTGTTTTTGAGGAGTAGAAGACTGGGGTTTCTAAGGCTTTTGCGATTTCTGCCTCTTCTGTGGTGGAGGTTTTGAAGAGGACGAGATTGTTGAATAACACCTCTTATATGAATAGGAAGCAGGTATCTGAGAAGATTTAGATGGCTAAGTCTTAGCCTTGGATCCCATTAAGGTGGTCCAGCTTTGTTCATGCCGGGTAATTTTTGGGTGGCATCCTCCATTTTGTCCCCAAAGAGCTCTTCACCAAGACAGGGAATATTTGCTAAATATGATCCTGAATGTTAATAATGTCCATGTCAGATAATAATAATAATAACTTTATTTTTGTATACCGCTATACCACAAACAGTTCAAAGCGATTTACAGAGGAAGAGACTGTACATATACAGCGAAGATACTCAGCCATGCAAGCCATCTCATAGCAATAGACATAGCCGATGCTCTAGATGTCAAATTAAATGCATCAAAAGCTGATCTGGCTATAAACTTTCCATTCTGAAGGAAGCTATAAGTGATATCCTGGAATTCTGGATGCCAATTTCTTTACGAGTTGTTTTAAGGTAAAACGACAAATAAAAGTTATAACTGAGAACTCTGTTGGCCAACATAGGATTTTGAAAGAGGTGGCACCCAAACCTATCCATGGCACAGCCTGAGCATTAGCATATACTCTGGTAATGGAAGATTTTTTAAGAGTAGATTCCACCAGTAAAGACTGATGGGCCAGCTGTGTCATATCAAAGCCGAGACATGACTGTATTCTATACAAAGTCTATCTTCCTTGGAGCAACCGGAAAAGTGAGAGGAATCTCTCAATTCTTAAAAAGAGCCTCCTTATACAGATTGTAAAGAGGCAATTTAAGGAGCTCTTTAGGAGGTTCATCAAAGTCTAATGCCTCAAGGAGTTCTGCTCTGGGCTCAATGCCAACTCTAGCTTAACAGGCAAAGAAAGTTCTTCTGGAGAAGATCTATGTCTAGGCGGTAGAGGAGATGAATCTGATGGGATGCCATATGACTCTAGAGCAGATAAGGTGGATTCAAAATCAGAATCAGTGTCTCATTGAGAAAGATCAAGATCAACATCTGGAACTCTAGGAGATTCTTTATAGGAAAGAGAAGGATGCTTCCTTGCCTGAGAAGTGCGATGACTATGAGAACATCAAGAAGGGCTCCTTCGACGATGTCGGTACTGGTCAGATGAAGAAGAAGATCAAATACATTGACGAGAATGTCTAGATCTTGATCTGCGTCGAGAGGAACAAGAATTAGTACCGTGCAATGCACACGTAGATTTAGAGGAACAAGAATCAGTACTGTGTGATCTTCGAAGGAGAGCTGGAGCCGGTACCCTTGGGTCTCGATTTGCTATGCTCAGGCTGGGCCGATACCAAGGGAGTCAATGTAAGCACCGGTGCTGTATGCAGCTTAAACAGGTCACTGAGCTCCTTCCGAAAGAACTCCTTCAGTTGGTTCTGGATGGACTGCACTGGTACCATTGGCTCAACAAAGCACACCCTATAGAAGACATAGCCTGCACAGAAGGAGATTGATGATAGCATCGGCATTTGGCATGCATCGAGAGACTCGATAAAGATGCCTGCAAATGCTGGTGGAGTAGAGGATGGCTTCTTAGCAGGTATACCCGATGCAGGAACAATGTGAGGCATCGAGGAAGGCGTTGATGCCTGTACCATTGATACATATGGCATTGATTTGGCTCCGGAGGCCATGGCTGGTCCAAACAACTTCTCCTACTGAATATGTGAAGCCTCAAGAGAGCGCTTTTGCAGTGTAGAACAGCAGATACAAGTATCCATTCGATGCTCCGGGCTCAGCTGAATGGACCAGCTGTGTGGGTCAGTGAAGGAGATGGGCCATTGGCAATGAGTGCACTTTTTAAACCCAGCAGAATGCTTTGACATGTGAGGAAAAATCTCAGCGGCTAAATTGAAAAACTCAATGGTTGCACCCCAAGACAAAAACCAGCAAGAAAAACTATTGAGTGCTAGCATTTTTTTAACCATGAAGTCAAATGCAAAGGTGATATAAATCATACACAGTTGATAGGTTGTTAACAGCATAATCTATATGAAGAGTCTGAATGTAGCCATCTTTGACATCTTTTTCTAGTCTCCTAATCTACTCTCCTGTGATGAACACACTCAAAATCTTTACAAGTTGATTCCTGGATGTTATTGCAATTCACATATGATAAGACTGCAGTATCAGAGACTATTCTGAGAGTCATGATGGGGCCTACAGTAGACAATTCACTCCAAATCTCTTGGTATGCATACCTTTTGAATTAAATCCATTTGTTTTTGTCTCTTGACAACATGCTGGTGATTCATAAGTAAGGTACTTTTGAAAACTTAAAATGGGGCATACAGAGAATATTAAGGATTCTTTTTTCAAAGGACAATTTACTGCTTTTCTTACAGAAAATATAAACTCAGCATGGCTAAAGTCACCCACAGCTATCCTTGCAAACAAAGGCTGAAACAAACTCTTGCCCAGTTGCCTCAGGTGAGCTATATCTCATTGCAAGCAACAGCCAAACATTACCCCAGGCTGAAGAGCAAAAGGAGAGCCTGGACAGATCAAGGCTATGGCAAGAAAAAAAAAAAAAAAAAGCAAGCCAACAAAATGCAAAGTGAAGTGGAAACACCTCCTGCCCAGATGTAGCAGCAGCATGGTAGAACATGCTTCAACAAGCACCTCTACTTTCGTGGAATACCAGGAAGCTAGGGGTTCCTTTTATTAAGCCGCATTAGGGCATTAACGTGCACTAAATTGCCCAACACACTAGACGCTAATGCCAGCATAGAGCTGGCGTTAGTTCTAGCCACATAGCGTGGGTTTAGCGTGCGCTAAAAACGCTAATGCAGCTTAGTAAAAGGAGCCCTAGGTCATAGCATCTGCCAGCATTCCCACTGTTGAAGAGAAACGGGAGACAAAGACTAGATATCCACCCCTCTCACCCCAGAGAAGTTCAGTTTTAACCATTAAGGTTTGTTTAACTACCCTTCCCAATCAAATAATAAAACTGTGAATAGGCTACAAAATATAAAACAAAATAATTTCAACAACAGTACAGATTAGGAAACAGCCAACCTAATATAATAAAATACAGAACAAAATATAAGCATAATCATAACCAAACAGAACAGCAAATTATATAAGAGGGTCAATATTTAATGCAAAACAAGCCCAAATAAATATAACAGAAGGTAATTTCTTGAAACCTATGATGACAGAAACGTGGCAGAGGGGAATGGATGGGAGAAGAAGAAATTAGGGGGAAGGGAGCGGGAGGTGATGAGGGGCAGGAAGAGAGGATCAGCAGGGATAGGAGGACTGCACCTGAGCTGGGGAACATGTGGGAAAGAGCAGCCTCCAAGGAATAAATGCATTCACAATGTGTTCCTGTGAACCCATCTATAAGCTTTTCAAATTCAACTTGTAAATGCACAACATTAAATTTCACATTAAGCATAGAATGAATAGTACAAAAGACAAATAAATAAAAATAACATACTTACATAGCTGAAAAATTCTAATGCATTCTAACTCTGGACAGCATATTATCCTGTTAAGAAAGAAAGTGTAGGTTAAAAATGGAGACAAGACACTCTCAATCTCTCTCTCTCTCATAAAACAAGGGAATTATCCAAATAGGAACAGCTCTATCCCCTACCTCCTGCTACATAAGAGCATAACTGAAAGAATAGCCATACTGGGTCAGACCAATGGGCCATCTAGCCCAGTATCCTGCTTCCAACAGTGACAAATTCAGGTCGCAAGTATCTGACAGAAAACCAAATAGAAGCAACATTTCATGTGATTAATCCCAGGGCAAGCAATGGCTTCCCCTCATGTCTGTCTCAATAGCAAACTATGGACTTTTTCCTCAGGAACTGGTCCAAACCTTTTTTAAGCCCAACTATGCTAACTGCTGTTACCACATCTCCCCAGCAACAAGATCCAGAGCTTAACTATTTGTTCAGTAAAAACAAATATTCCCTTCTATTTGTTTTAAAGGTATTTATGTTATAGGGGAAAACACCCTCCAGGGATTCAAGAACATACACAGGTAAAGCTAGTTTCAGTTAGGACACTGGTCTTTGACCAAAGGGCCGCCGCGTGAACGGACTGCTGGGCTCCATGGACCACTGGTCTGACCCAGCAGCGGCAATTCTTATGTTCTTATTTCCATGTAACTTCATTGAATGTTCCCTCACCCAGTGTAATTTTTGAAAGAGTAAACAAAACCAATTCACCTCTACCTTGTCAACACCACTAAGGATTTTATAACTTCAATCATATCCCCCCCCAGCTGACTTTTTTCCAAGCTTGAGAGCCTTAACCTCTTTAGCCTTTCCTCATACAAGAGGAATTCTATCCCCTTAATTTTGGTGTCTTTCTTAGAACCTTTATTCATTCCACTATATTTTTTTGAGATACGGCAACTAGAATTAAAGCAATACTGAAAGTGAGGTTGAACCATGGAGTGATACAGAGACATAATATTCTTGGTCTTATTTACTGTCCCTTTCTCCTAATAATTCCTAGCATCCTGTTTATGTTTTGTTTACGTTTTTGGCCACAGCTTCACATTGAGCAGAAGGTTTCAGCATATTGTCTACAATTTAAATTCTACTGCCTACTATTTAAGACTTTATACGGAGACAGTCCAAACTACCTGAATAACCGCCTCATCCACAACACCACAACCAGACATAGGAAAACTCACACCCCATTCTCATACCCCCCAATTAAGGAGGTCAAACGAAAAAAACTATATGATGGCCTCCTGGCCACTCAAGCAGCCAAACTAGACAACCAAATCGCCAATCTACTGACGGCATCCCTCGACTACAAGACTTTTAGAAAAGAAATAAAGACCATACTCTTCAAGAAAACTCTGAAAAAAGAAATAATACCGCAAGTCTCAAACTCCACCTCTCACTAAAGCCAACTACCCCAAACAAATAACCTTACCCATTTCTTACTCTTTTTGAAAATGTCCATTTTTTTTTTTGTAAGTTCTTGTTGTAATACATCTTGGATAATTCTTTTGTAATCCGCCTTGAACTGCAAGGTAATGGCGGAATAGAAATCCCTAATGTAATGTAATGATAGCACCCCAAAAAAGGGAGATCTAAATTACTTAAGATAGACCCTTGAATCTGGTAACTATGATTTGGATTATTTTTCCCAATGTGTATCACTTTGTATTTGTCCACATTAAATTTCATCTGCCATTTGAATGCCCAATCTTCCAATTTCCTAAGGTCCTTCTGCAATTTTTCATAGTCTGTACCGTATTATCACGCAGATACCACGCACCCGTGTAAAACGCGCACACGGGTATAGCGCACGGAAAACCTAAATATATGTAAACAAATTTTTATATAGAGCGCACACGCGTATACCGCGCATGCTGCTTGCTGCCCCGACTCTCCTGTCGCCGCCCCGACTCTCCTCTCGCCGCCCTGCCCTCTGTCCCGAGTCTCCTCTGGTCCCGACTCTCCTTTCCAGCCCTGCCCCAAGTCTCCTCTGGTCCCGACTCTCCTTTCCAGCCCTGCCCCGAGTCTCCTCTGGTCCCGACTCTCCTTTCCAGCCCTGCCCCGAGTCTCCTCAGGTCCCGACTCTCCTTTCCAGCCCTGCCCCGAGGGTCCCGACTCTCCTTTCCAGCCCTGCCCCGAGTCTCCTCTGGTCCCGACTCTCCTTTCCAGCCCTGCCCTGAGTCTCCTCTGGTCCCGACTCTCCTTTCCAGCCCAACCCCCCCACACACACAGAGAAGCTGCCTACCGTTGTTTCCCAATGCCAGTGAGTCCTGCTGCTTCCTCTGCCGGCGGTCCCGCCCCTTCTCTGAGCCCTGCGCTGCTTCCTCTGCTGCGGTCCCGCCCCTTGTCTGACATCAGAGAAAGGGCGGGACCGCCAGCAGAGGAAGCAGCGCAATGCAGGGCTCAGAGAAGGGGCGGGACCGCCGGCAGAGGAAGCAGCAGGGCTCACTGGCATCAGGAAACAACGGTAGGCAGCTTCTCCATGCGGGGGGGGGGAGGCTGGGGGGTGCGAGCGGTTCTTCGGGGTGGGGGTGCGAGCTGTCCTTCGGGGTGGGGGTGCAAGTGGTCCTTCGGGGTGATGAATCTGATGTCGGAGGGGGAAACTATGTAAAAAACAATTTGTACAACGCACTCACGCATATAACGTGCATGGTTATACTCGGTTTGTAAAATCGTGTATAACGCGTGCGTTATATGCGTGAAAATACGGTATATGTTTTAACAACTTTGAATAGTTTTGTGGAAATTTAATCACTTCACTTGTCGTTCTTATTTCCAGATTTATGTTAAGCACCATCCCCCTGCGGCACTCCACTATTCACCCTCCTCCATTGAGAAAAATGGCAATTTAACCCTACCCCCTGCTTTCTGTCCAATAACCAATTCCTAATACACAACAGCGTTGTATCATCTGAATAGTGCGGGTTGTTTATATTTCGGCCACCAACTTTGAAACTGATACTCTTCTCTTCCAAATTTGCTTTTCTGAAGATTGTTTCACCGTACAGGTTAAACAGGTAAGTGACAAGATGCATCCTTGTCTGACGCCACGTTTTGTTGGAAACCAATCGGTGTTGCCGAATTCAGTTCTCACTGCAGCTTCTTGGTTTTCATATAGGCTCTTTATCAGCTGAGTTATGTTTTTGGGTATTCCCATTTGCACAAAAATTATCCATATTTTACTGTGATCCACACAGTCAAAAGCAAAGGTATAGGGGTTTTTGGTATTTGCTCTTCTCCAATATCCATCTAACATTGGCAATAATATCTCTTGTTCCTTGACCTTTTCTGAAACCAGCCTAAACTTTGGGTAGTTCTTGCTCAATATATGATTGGAACCTTTGTTGTATTATTTTCAGCAATATTTTGCTGACATGTGGAATTAATGCAATCGTTCTGTAGTTGTTACAGTCCTTGGCGTCACCTTTCTTTGGTATAAATAGTGATCTTCTCCAATCAGTTAGCCATGCTGTATCTACTGAGAAAAGTCAAAGCAGAAAGTCATAACATGGGATTAGAATTGAACATAAACAAGATGAAGATCATGAACATGGAGAATGAAGATTTTGAGATTGAAGGCAATAGAATAGAAATTGTAAAGGATTTCAATTTCCTGAGCCCTTTTGTAAACAAAGAAGCAACTACCAGGGAGGAAATACTCTGCAGAATAGCACTTGGTCGAGCTTCAATGAAGGCTCTCAACATAGTATTCAAAGGCAAGGAGGTAACACACCAAATGAAGATCAAACTTCTCCACACACTCATTTCCTCAGTGGTCCGTTACGGATGTGAAAGCTGGATACTATGGAAACAAGACTGAATCATTTGAGCTTTGGTGCTTGAGAAAGATTTTAAGCGTGCCGTGAACCGCCAGAAGAACTAACAAATCGATTCTGGAAGAGATCAAAATGGCTATGTCACTCAAAACCCATATGATGAGATTATGACTGTCTGTCTTATTTTGGTCACAGCATCAGAAGAGAGAGATCACTTGAGAAGGACATGATGTTTGGGAAGATAGAAGGAACTAGGCAAAGAGGACAACCTGCAATCCGATAGCTAAACACATTGAAAACAACCATGGGGATGAAGCTGGAAGGCCTTTCCGGAGTAGCACAAAACCGATTTCTTTTTAAATGCACAATTCATCAAGTCGCTAGGATTCTAACACAAGTCAATGGCACCTAACAACAACAAAAATCCATAACAGAACACTGCCTCCTATCCCATTACTTTTAAATTTTCTCAAGTCTCTCATGAGGAATTTGTCATAAGCTTTCTAAAATTCTAGATGCATGTCATCAACCAAATCACCTTCAAAGAAATGAAGTAAATTGGTGAGGCAACACTTCACTTGACTAAACCCATGCTGACTCTGTTCCATTAAACCATGTTTGTCTACATAATCCATAATTGTATTCTTTATAATGGGAGGAGAGTGTGGCATAGTGGTTAGAGCTACAGCCTCAGCATCACATGAACTAGCTTTGGGAATGGGGGAAGGTGCAGCGGGCAGACAGACAGGGAGGCAGCGAAGGATCCCCGGGGACAGCCAGGCCGCGTACCCCCAACAGGTGGCCCTCGGTATTTTGTATCATTTTTTTAATGCTCCAATAAAGACATCTTGCTTAAAAAAATCCAAAACAGTGTGACAAAGCTGTAGCTAGAAGGATGCTAGGCTGTATAAAGAGAGGTGTCAAAGCAGCTCCTGATTGGTGAGGCCCAACTTTAGTACAGGAAGAGGCAGTCGGAGCATACCGTGAGTGATTTCCTTCACTCGCCAGCGCTCCGGCTGCCCTCTCCTGCCTCTCCGGGTGCCCTCTCCTGCCTCTCCGGGTGCCCTCTCCTGCCCAGTCATTCGCAGTCAGATAATACTGCGAATGACTGGGACCGCAAATAGCAAAGCCAGCAAACAATGAGCAGAGATTACCACTCACTGCCAGCCGCACACCATCATTTGGTGCTCCTGTGTGCTTTAAAGTGCAAGTTAAGTGCAAATAATATGCAATAAATAAATATATATAAAAGTGGAAGACAAAAAAGTTCACTGTCCTGCGATGCCCCGAATGCCTAAATAGTATAGATTTAAGCCAGCATTCTCTGTATTAACAGAACATAACTTAATTGTACTAAAGTTTTTAGTGGTACATGATTGGTGGTTGGCATTTTAGAACTCGTGAGTAGCGTTGGACATTAAGGAGCTGGATTTGTGAAGAGGAAGGTTTTCACGGCCTTCCTGAAGTTCCATAGATTGTCTAGCGATCTAATGGATGTGGCGATGATGTGCCAGAATCTGGGTATAAACTGTGAATAAGAGCGTTTGCGGGCTGTTTCGTTTTTGAGCGAACGACAACGTGGTATTGTGAGCCGTCTCTCTGTTTGAGATCTCGGTGATCTGTTTGGGATGCAGAAGAACAAATTGTTAAATAAATAGTGCAGAGTTCCTGAAGAAAACAATGAAATCCCTTTCCAATCCCTATTAACCTAACTATAGCACATTTATAAGGTCATTTAATTTTTCTGGGTTAATAACACATACGTCGATTGCTTTAACACTTAATGGAACTTTGGCAAACTGAAGTTATAATGAATTGAATGTGCTGGAACGAGGGTGACTTTATACACACTGTTCTCTGATATGGTAACCTGTATTGATTTAGCTAGAAGTCATACTGTGCTCCTATCTTCTTAAGTCCAGTGACATTTCTATATTAAACTGCAATCTTCCATTGCTTGCGTTACTGACTAGAACAATTCAACATGTGGGATGTGCTCTCCCCATAGATATAGGGCTCCTTTTACAAAAGGTGCGCTAGGTGCAAAGTTATAATGCCATTATACAGATCCTTGGTGAGACCACACCTGGAGTACTGTGTCCAGTTTTGGAGGCCACATTACCAAAAGGATGTGAAGAGAATTGAGTCAGTTCAGAGAATAGCCACAAGGATGGTCTCAGGACTTAAAGATCTTTCATATGAAGATCGTCTGAGCTGTCTGCGCTTATACTCGCTTGAGGAGCGCAGAGAAAGAGGGGACATGATAGAAACTTTCAAGTACATAACGGGCCGCATCGAGGAGGAGGAGGAAATCTTCACTCTTACGGGTCCCACGGTGACAAAACTTAGGGGATGAAGATTTCATGGGGACACCAGGAAATACTTCTTTACCGAGAGGGTGATTGATAGATGGAATGGTCTTCCATGTCAGGTAGTCAAGGCTAGTAGCACGCTCGACTTCAAGAGACGATGGGACAAACATGTGGGGTCGCTACAGAGGTATGATAGAGGATAGTTTCTCGAGGGTGGAAGGGATCATGATTGAGCAGACTTGTTGGGCCGTCGGCCCTTTTCTGCCGTCATATTCTGTTTCTATGTTAGGGCCTTAAAGCGCGCAATGGCGCGCATTACATTCCCGAGCACGCTAGCCACTACCGCCTCCTTTTTAGGAGGTGGTAGATTTTCGGCTACCGCACGCTACTGTGCACAGTAGTATTGTGCGTGCACTAAAAACCCTAGTGCACCTTCGTATAAGGAGCCCTTAATCTTTCTTTGCATCACTGCTCTATGAGCGTCCAAGCTGTTACCACAGCGGATGGCGCTAAAAACAGTAGCGCGGCTTTGTACAGGAGGGGGTAAACAAGTAAGAGAACTAACTTTTTTCTTCCATCAGACCCACAATAGGCTGATTTAAGTAAACATGTCAAAATGGTACCCTTTATCAGGTTTCCCAATATTAAACTTCATTCTTTACAAGTTACCATCCCAGAAAATAGTAACCAGGGAACATTTCCACCAAATGTAAATAAACATAACCTTTCTCCACACTTCCTCCAACATCTGTCAGAAGATGTGGGATGTTTCCATTCATATTTGATTTGGCCTTCTGATTTTAAGTCCCATAAAAATAAAAAAAATAGCAACCACAACTAAGCTACCATCCAAACTCCCTGCCTATGCTTGTGTTATCTGTACTTACCGTATGTAGACAGAAATGCTTCTGAGCAAACCTAAACTTGCTAATTATTAACTTGAAGCATACACTATGTAAATGTATCCTAATTACTTACTATTACTGTGTGCCAGAAAAGTAGAAGTGAAAAAGTCTCAAAGCACATAATGCCACACAATTATGCAGCTCAAGGCATGGGCCTGGAATAACCAGTTGTTAGAAGGAGCAGTCCCTCCCACTGCCTAAGGAGAATGAGTGCATGGGTTTTACTCCGGTGATCAGAAAATACCTTTAACATATCCAGACCCCCTCCTGGCACATAATTTGATGACTTTCAAGTCTAAAATCAGTATAGCCAGCTGATTAAAGAGCAATAGCATCCTTTAATTACAGGTTGAAACTTGTTTTCACTAGTTATGCAACTTTCCAGTTACTTACACCCTTATCAAGATACAGAAAAATTAACCACATGAAAATTTTGAAGTAAGGCCACGTAATTTGAAGATAACAATTTTACTGGCACAACCTCCCCCCCCTCAAAGCTATAACTTCCAGGAAGTGCACAAGCAAAGGCTGGTCCAAGAAAGAAAACCTAGCCATATCTGGCTTTTACATACAGTAGGACCTCCTTTCTATGTTTCTATATAGCTCCTCCACACACCAATCAGAATGCAACAACAAAAGCCATTTTTCTCTACAAAAAAATTGGCTCTGCTCCCCACTCCCTCTCATCATTGGTTCCATCCACCTTCTGCATTAAGTCCATGCCTCAAGTAGAGAATGACACGGGGACAAATTTGTCCCCGTCCCCGCATGAACTCAATTTCCCCACCCCGTCACCGCGAGTTTTGTCACTGTCCCTAGCCCATTCCTGTAAGCTCTGCCTTAACCCTTTCAGGACCAAGGGACATATTTGTCCCATAACTTTAAAATCCTATAAATTTTGATTGGGATAGTCTACAGTTCTAAATTTGATATGTACGGATTCCATATGATACTGCCTTTATGTAAACAAACTGGTTCCGACATTCATTCATTAGCGTCGTTGCCAGATTGACGAGAAGATTCACTTGCCACACTGTCCATAAGCCAGAAGTTTGATTTTTTTAAAAAAAAATAATGATATTTCACAAAAAAAATCAATTTTTTGGCATCTGCAAGCCCTTTTTACCATAAAAATGTCATCAAAACCACAAAAATTGGCCTACGATCCTTATGGTCCTGAAAGGGTTAACAGCATGAGCCTCGAATACTTATGATTTTAAAGTGTTTGATGCTTGTGCAGATGAGGACAGAGGATGCAGGAATGGGGCAGGGACAGGCAAAGAACTCGGCAGGATGAGTTCCCACGGGGACGGGGAAAAATTTGTCCCCGTGTCATTCTCTACTTTCAAGGCCTCCTTCTCACATAGCTGTTATCAGACCCACTTTTCAGCAACCTCTCATCTCCAAGTCTTTTCCCCTTGTCTTCTCCTGACATGAAACTTGTAACCCTTCTGTAATATGTCAAAACAAAAGGCTTTGGAATACCTTCAGTGTCATTCCTGAAAAGGAAACTTCTTCATCAATGCTTTCATGAATGTTTACAAAACCTAAGTAAAAAAAAGTGGAGCAGGAACTGTGCACAACAACCAAAGATAATATAAAAATGTATTAATCTGTATAAAATATACAGCAAACTAAAAACAAATGGAAACGATTTATGTTGTGTCAAACCAAAGTATAGGAACCAATATATCTTGCAGAATCAAAGTGTCAGAACCAGTCTAACTTGCAGACCCAACAGAGTCCGTGTTTCGGTTCTAAGATAATGCCTCAGGGGTACAATAAACATCCAGGAAGACACAATAGGCAAAAAGCACGATCTTAAATATGCAAAAATGGCGTCTCACCAGCTCATATGCAGTGTTTCCGATCAGAAGTGAATTGCAAGTCAAATCTCTATCTCGAAAGTTGTGAAAAAAGGTTTTGCTTTTTGACTATTGTGTCATTATATTGCCTTCAAATGGATGCTTACTGTACCCCTGAGGCAGACTCTTAGAGCCAAAACACAGATAGATTGGTCCCAACACTTTGGGGCAAATTCTATAAAGGACACCTAAAAGATAGGCATCGTTTAGACATCCGGCAGTACGCCGCTGAGCGCAATTCTATTATGCATAAACGCACAATAGAGAATCGTGCTCAGTGGCGCCCAATGAATTTAAGCACATCTACAGTTTATAGGTAGGCGTCCTTTATAGAATCAGATCTATGGCTGAAATACAAACCAAGGACAAAAAAGAAGAACTCTACACAAACAATCGGAAACAAGGAGCAAAGACGACCAAAAGTCCAAGCTGGTAAAACACTTTAATCAGGTGCAAGTATATAACAAAGAGATGGACCCGACAAGGACTGTGTTTCGGCTAACCAGCCTGCATCAGGAGTATTTCATACAGTGGAACCTTGGTTTACGAGCATAATTCGTTCCAGAAGCATGCTCGTAAACCAATTTACTCATATATCAAAGCGAGTATCCCCATACAAAGTAAGGGAAACTCGCTTGATTCGTTCCACCTCCCATCCCCCTCCCCCCCCCCCAGCCACTGGCGCTCTTCCACCCCACCCCATCCCCAAAAGACCCCCCCACCCCCGAGGCCACTGGTGCGCTTCCACATCTCCCCACCCCTCCCCACGAACCGGCATGGCCCCCCGCCCGCAAACGCTGCCCCCCTGCGAACCGGCATCGCCCCCCCCCCGCAACAAACTGGCATCCCCCGCCCACCCAAACTGAAAGCTTACCCCCCAGTGTGGCACCAGCATGCAGCACCATCCCACATGAGGTGCCAGTGCCCGAAGATCATGCCTCTCCTCCAACTGGGCCTTGAGCATCTGCGCATGCTCAAGGCTTTCTGGCTCCCGCCTCTCTCTGAGATTCTCAGAGAGAATGAGATCCAGAAGGCCTTGAGCATGCGCAGACGCTCAAGGCCCAGTCGGAGGAGAGGCACGATCTTCGGGCACCGGCAGCTCCTGTGGGTTGGTGCTGTGTGCCGGTGCCACATTGGGGGGTAAGATTTCAGTTTGGGCAGGGGATGCCAGTTTGCACAGGGGAGGGGTGTTCGCTGGGGGTGGATGCCGGTTTGCGGGGGAGGGCAGTGTTTGCAGGCAGGGGGGGCCATGCCGGTTTCATTTCACTTCTGTTACTTAGGAAAAAACAGAATAATATGCAGTATTTTACTGAAGAATATGCAGCGATTACAACTGGTGCAAAATGCGGCAATCAGGCTGATTTTTGGGTTGAAGATCATGCAACTCCTTCCTACCAACTCCTGCACTGGTTGCCGATGGAAAGCACATGCGAAGTTTAAGTTTGGATGTTTTTGCTTTAAGGTACTATTCGGTTTAGCCCCTAAATATATAACTGACCTTTTCTCTTTCTCAACCAATAGACATAAGAGAAGCTCACACTTGAAGCTTGTTTCTCCACCAGTTAGAGCAGGGGTGCCCACACTTTTTGGGCTTGCGAGCTACTTTTAAAATGACCAAGTCAAAATGATCTACCAACAATAAAATTTAAAAAAAAAACACAACACACACTGTACGCGTAGAAAATGTTAATTATCATTCCTATTCCAGGGTTTTTCAAAGAGGTTAAAGCAGATGACTCTATGCATTGTCACCTCAGTAACAACCATACAAAAATAGACAAATATACCCCCCTTCCTTTTTACTAAACCACTATAGCAGTTTTTAGAGCGCAGGGAGCTGCGCTGAATGCCCAGCGCTGCTCTCGACGCTCATAGGCTCCCTGCGCTAAAAAACTATTGCGGTTTAGTAAAAGGGGACTTTAGTGTAAAATATAGACAGCAGATATAAATTCAGACACATTTTGATCACTAAATTTAAAATAAAATAATTTTTCCTACCTTGTCTGGTGATTTCATGAGTCTCTGGTTGCACTTTCTTCTTCTGACTGTGCATCCAATCTTTCTTCCCTTCTTTTAGCCTGTATGCTTCCTCTCCTCCAGACCTCATTCCTTCCCCCAACTTTTCCTTCCTCTTCCCTGCCCTTTCTTTCTCTCTGCCTCCCTTTCTTTTTTTTCTGTTTCTCTTCTTTCCTTCTGTCTCCCTGCCTGCCCTTTTTCTTTCTTTCTCCCTGCCCTCCCCCAAGCCACTGCCATCGGGGACCAGGACCCAAACCGCCACCAATAACAGGCCCGAAAGCCGCCGCCGCCCCAAGCTGTCCCTGCTTCGGCCGACCAGCATTCCTCTCCCCGACGTCAATTCTGCCGTCGGGGAGAGGAAGGCTGATTGGCCCAAGATCGCGATCGACCTATTGGGGGAAATGCTGCCGGGTCCTGCCTTCGCGGAAACAGAAAGTAGGCAGGACCCGGCAGCAAGAAGAGCAAATGCTTCACTAACCTGTCTCCCGCCTTAGCCCATAGCGAACGCTTGCTTCAGGGCTCTTAACATGTGCGTGCCGGCTTCCCTTCTCCCCCCCCCACGGACATAACTTCCGGTTTCTGAGGGAAGAGAAGGGAAGCCGGCACACACACATTAGAGCCACGGAGCATAAGTTCGCTACGGGCTGAAATCTCCAAGCCGGTTTTTTGGTTTTTTTTTAATGTTCAGCAGCGGCGGCAGCAGCAGATGATAGCTGGGCGGACCGCCCAGCTAAAAGGCCCTAGAGAGAACACTGGAGAGGAAGGCTGATTGGCCCGGTAGATCAGGACAGCAACACAAGTCTATCATGGAGCCCGGGATGGGCTCCGCGATCGACTCGCGTTGCCTTCCTGAGCTACTGGTCGATCGCGATCGACGTGTTGGGCACCCCTGAGTTAGAGGATGTAAATTTAAAAGACATCATCAACATCTTTTCTCTTATCAAGCAGCATTATGGGGTAAAGATCTGAAACAATTACTTATGCAGGCTAATAACTATGGGGAATTTAGGAGACACCTAAAAACATATCTGTTCCTGAAATACTTAGGTAGCTGATCTGTGCAATCTTTCCCACAACAACTGATCTCTAGAACTGTTAGTCATTAATTCTGTTAGTTCTACTCAATTTGTAGCATTTTTAATCCTTGTAAACCGCATAGAACTTCACGGTCCTAAGGTATATAAACTGGTAGTAGTAGTAGTAGTACATGCATCCATTATCAGATGGAATCAAGCACACAACATCCAAGCCAAGAGGAGCTGAAGTACGGGTTCCTCGCTCTCATGCTCCAGAGTGCGTAGTCTGGAAAGACAGGCACATGTCACAAAGGACATCGCCAAGGCTACGTTGACGTCCAAAGCCAACGCCTCAAAAAGCCTCACTCAGCAATCCACTCAGCAATCCTGCATATCATTTAGCACCACAATACTTTCACCCAGAAGAGAGGTGCGTTTAGTAAACCGTGCAACCAAGGAATCCACCTTAGGCTGAGAAAACAGCTGCTGGCACTCCTGTTCCATGGGATATAGCTGAGAAATGAGCAACCCCTCTGGAGAATCCCATTGCTCCATGATTAAGATATTGATGTCAGGATGCCAGAAAGACCTCTCACTCCACTCATAAGGGAAGAAGTATAGGGGACCTGCTGGGAGCCCAAATTTAGCTCACAGAGGGGCTCAGAAATGAGATCCAGCAGAGCCAAGGGCTTGAACGGTGGCTCATCCCCAGGATCCAGGACCACCATAGGATCCAAAGTGTCAGACTGTTTTCTGGCATCCCCTGCCAGGGTGGGCATGTCTTTTAGTTTGAAATTCTTTATTGATTTTCCAAATATTAACAGTGCAATACACAAGTATATAAACATATAATAAATCAAGAAAAGCACCTTCATCTTACAGACATACATGAGCAACCATTTTATTCCCCCCACCCTCCCAATAACTAATCAATAAAACACAAATACATAGATTCTTTCAATAACCTTTCCCTATTTAAAATAGTAATGTAATCCCACCCTCCTCCCACCCACCCTGGATGTATATACTCAAAGGGCTAAAATTAAGATAGAAATAGCCCCCCTCCCTTCCCTGGAAGTGTTTTGAAATAGACAAAAATTAAACACAAAAAACAACTATATACTTCTCCCTCCGGATTCGCGGGGGATACGTTCCAGCTATAGCCACGAATATGAATTGTATTTGTTAATCGTGTTTTTTGCAAAAGATAGTGGTTTTGTTACTAAAACCGCAATTAACAAATACAATTCATATTTGCAGTTTATGGATAGAACTACAACTAAATACTATACAGTAAATATTCACAATGTTGGTGGAATAACAATACAGTACTGTATATATTAACTGTATTTATTGAATACTGTAACAATATTTATTGAACAATACAAGTACTGTAATAATCTCAGGGTAAACAAAAAAGTTCAATACAGTACAGAACTGCTTTCCCAACAAGGAAAAAAAGAAATGTTCAATACTGTACTTAAAGTGCAATACTGGAATACCTGTACAGTACTGTACAGTAATTAGGCAGTGTCTTCATCCTCATTGTCCTGTACAACTGCCGCAGGAGAAGGAGACGAAGCAGATAATTGTGCAACAGGGGGCAGTGTCTTCATCCTCATCGTCCAGTACAAGCACTGCAGGAGAAGGAGACGAAGAGGACAAGCGAGCACCAGGGGCCTCCTCAGGCAGTGGAAGTGGGTCTTCAGTACGAGGAAGACGAAGGTGATGCTTCCTCATGGGTGGAAGAGGTGGATTGTGAGGCAGTGGATGGAGAGGCACTGACTCTAGGTATCCTTGGGAAATACATTGTGATTTCTGTCTGGGTCTTCTGCTTCATCATCTTTTTGTATATATTTTTGTATGTAGAAATTGCTGCTTCAGCTAACTCCCTCACCTTTAACGCACGTACCATGGATGGGTCGATGTCATAGAAAAAGTCAATCGCACCATTAAACCTGCGTATGCCCTCTGCAATATTATCCAATGTAAACTTGTCTTCAGGCACCTTTTCTTCTACTCCTCCTTCCTCCTCTTCATCTGGTATTTCCTCTCCTTCAGGAGCGGTCAGGTCAATGAGATCATCTTCCGTTAGTTCATTTGATCTGGTGTCTATTAAGTCTTGAATATCCTCCATATGCATATCTTCAAAGCCTTCCCCACCCACCTGCTTTGCCAAGTCAATGATGCCTTCCATAATTTCTTGGCCTGGCTCTGTGATATTTACATTGATATCCCTTTTTACACATTCAGGCCAAAGATTTTTCCAGCACAAGTTCACTGTCTCTGGCTTGACAGCTTTCACCGCTCTTTCAATAATTTTGATTGCATCCGCAATCGTAAATTCCTTCCAATTTTTCATGATGTTTTCAACGTTGTGGCCTTCATCCATAGTGTGGACAATCCTCTCTAATGAATACTGTGTGTAGTGTGCTTTGAAGGTCCTTATTACCCCCTGGGTCAAGAGGCTGGATAATAGATGTGTTGGGGGGCAAGTAGATGATCTCAACACCCTCTATGTGGAACTCAAGTGAGTCTGGGTGTCCAGGGGCATTGTCCAATGCCAACAGAACCTTGAATTCATTCCTTTATTGGCCAGGTATTTTCTTTCTTCTGGCACAAAACACTGATGAAACCACTCTAGGAACAGAGCTCTTGTTGTCCAAGCCTTCTTGTTGCTCATCCAGTAAACCGGCAGCTGGAACTTATCTTTTCCCTTCAAGGCTCGGGGGTTTGCGGCTTTATAAATCAGGGTTGGCTTTATCATATGACCTACTGCATTTGCGCAAAGCAGCATGGTCAATCTACCCCGTGCAGCCTTGAAACCTGGTGCTCGCTTATCCTCTTTGCTAATGAAAGTCCTCTGTGGCATTTTCTTCCAAAAGAGAGCAGTTTCATCTGCATTGAATGTCTGCTCAGGTTCATATCCCTTATGCTTAAAGGTAGCAGGGAACTCTCTAGCTGCCTCTTGGTTGGCAGATGCTGCTTCTCCTGTCACTCTAAAAATTACGCAGGCCATACCTGTGATGGAATTTATCAAACCACCCTTTACTGGCCAGAAAGTCAGTGGATTGTGACATTCCACCTTCCCTGCTGTTCAAGTTTTCATACAAAGACTTTGCCTTTCCTCTTATCATCACAGGACTTAGTCTATAGGTATTCTCTTTTTGAAGCAATCCTGCACCCACAGAAATGTTCCAGCTTCCGTACAAGAGACATTGGCATCTCGCACAACATGTAATCTCTTCTCACCTGCTGGTGCAGCTGCCGCAACAGCTTCACGGATTTGTTTTTCATTCTTTTTTATGTACCTAACGGTTGACTCATTAATGCCATAGTGTCGAGCAACAGCGGAGGAGGACTTTACTCTCTGAAGCATATCCAATAATTCTACCTTTTCTTGTAAGGTTTTCACTTTCTTCTCCCTTTTGTGAGCACTTTCATTAGCACTTGAACTTTTGCGCTTTGTAGCCATGGTGGGAGACCTGACCTGTTCCTGAAGGAGAGGCAATATCCCAGATATATTTTTGGCAGGCAAGCAGCGATTCACAATGCTTTTGGCAGGCAAACAGCGATTCACAGTGCTTTTGGGCAGGCAAGCAGCGATTCACAGTGCTTTTGGCAGGCAAGCAGCGATTCACAATGCTTTTGGCAGCTTTTAGAGTTTTAAGCATGCAAGCAGCGATTCAGAAAGCTTTAAGCAGGCAAGCGATTTTCTCTATGCATGCTGAGAAGCAGCATTTCATTCTATGCATGCTGGGAAGCAGCGTTTTTCCCTGTGCACGATGTGAACCAGCGATTTTCAGGGTGAAAGTTTTGAAACTTCGATTTTGTAGAAGAAATCATGGAAGCAGAGTGATTATTGGTAAAATTTTAACTTTTTTTTACATTACAGCAAAAGGAAAGGAACTTTAATCATGGGGGAGCGGAGTCACCCGACGAAAAATCACGAGTGCAGAAAACACGAATCCGGAGGGAGAAGTGTAATGAAGTGATAAAAGACGTCAATGGACCCCAAACCAGTTTAAATAAATTACTATGCCCCAACATGTCAGCATTCATTTTTATATACCTATAGCTGGAGCATAAATTCGCCCACCAAAAAGGAAAATTGAGATGATCAAAATTTTTCCAATTACGAGTTACCATCTGCATGGCTATCCCAGTCATAATTAGGAAAAGCCGGCATTTATAACGGTCCATGGGGGGCATAATATGCAGTAATGTTCCACATATGACTACCTCATATGTCGATGGAATTGATGATTCCAGTATGGTATTAATCTGTCCCCATATTGACTTCCAAAAGTTGAGTATCAAAGGACAGTAGAACAACAGATGATCCAGTGTCCCAATGTCTAGATGACATTGCCCGATGTAGCTCCGGTAAATGTTTCCATCGACCCTGATGAAAAGTTTCAATCTGAAACATGCATGTCGGGAGAGGCGAATGCAGGATAGAGACAAGATCACTATAAGTTAAGTGACGGTCCTTTGGGAGAGGCGAATGCTGGATAGAGACAAGATCACTATAAGTTAAGTGACGGTCCTTTTAGTTTTAAAAAAAAAGTTTACTTTCACAAAATTATAAGAAAAAATTACAAAATTACAATATGAGTTTTGTAGAAATAAATTAATAAGGGTTAGATCGACGAAGAGTAGCAGCAGCTGGGTGTATAGTGCCCAGAGGCTATCTGAAGGTCCACACACATACATATATATAAAATTAAATCATTTATTTGAAGTGACTACTAATTTTAAGTAATGATGTTGGTGACCAGTCCTTGTATCTATATTTAGAAAGATACAAAGAGTATATAATCTCATTGAATTCAACAGTGGTTATTTATTGATTGGTAGATTACAGTGCCAGCATCTATTAGATTCACAACTGTCTAACTTTTGTAACCTAACAGGGGGTCTAAAAAGATCTATGTAACAAGAAAAACCATGTTTGTCTCATAGACGCTGATGCTGTGCATCTCATCCTTCAGGTCGAAATTCATGGACATTTAGACGCAGAAATATACTGCTTAATCTCAATGTCTCTAAGACTAGATTTGGGGTTTTATTCAATAATTCAGATATTAATTTATTAATTAATTTGGATTATAGTTTTAATTGCCCATTGCTTCTGTTCTTTTTATTTATTTGTTTTTAGGCATTTGCTTGTTCTAATATGATGTAATATGCTATATAACTATAGGGGTCTTGAATTTTTAATATTTCATCCAAAAGTTATTGCTTTGGGGGCAGTGTTCCAATTGAGATTTCCCTGTAAATGTTTTCAAAACATTTATTATCAAAATGATACTGATTTTAAAGAAAATCTGTTCAGTTTGCATGTGGAATCTAATGCTTGAGGCACAGAGCGCTGGGGAAACCCACTGAGCACAGAGAGATCAATAAACCTATGAGAGACATGTGAGCACTTCAGCTATGCCAATGGAATCCATGATGGTATAATGTTTGTGACCTGTGCTCCATGCATTTCTGTTTACAGTATATACCCAAAGGAGGAAGAGGCGATTCTGCTGGAGGGTGAGGTGGGGTACAAGAAGGTCTAAAGCTAAAGGTAATGGGAATGCCACATCTCAGGTGTTTTAAATTCTGACTTTTGAACACTACAGTCATGAGATTTACTGGTAGTCACAGACTCCAAATATCCTTTTATTCTAAGAACTAGCTTAAGACCATGTTTTCAGAATGTTGGAGAAGCACTGCATGATTTTAAATCATTGGAGCTCACCTGTTTATCTCTAAGAGGATGTTAAGTCAGAACACAGCAGAAGAGTAAACGCTCTGTGTCTCTTTAAGGCTCCATGTATTGCAAGGAGGGAACAGTATACTTGGGGCAATTCATCTTCAGTTAGGTGCCCTCATGTCGGTCGCATTCTGAGGCTTCTGGGCGCCCAGATTCTGTTACAGAATACTAGTGTAAATTGGGCTTTTACAAACCCACAGTTATACCAGTTATGTAAATGTGACATGCATAACTTACAAGTATTCTCTAAGTTGCATGTGTGAGTCTCACCTGTGCTTTACCCGTGTACATTCCCCCTTGCATTTATGCAGTATGCCATTTACACGCACCATTGTAGAATAACACTTAAGTGCCCCTTTGGCACTTTTGCAGTAAGGGGCCACGTAATTCACATAAATGCTAGCATTCTATATATATTTGTGTACACAAGAGGTGTGTAGGTCATAGAATTTGCCCTTTTGGTGACCTGTTCCATTGGATCTGAGGCCATGGGTAAGTCATCTCAATGTTGAACCACAGTTTGAAACATATCATGGCTCCAGTGGCATGACAACATGGGATTGGTAATGTGGTGGAATTTGGACTCTGTAGTTAGGTATCCCACTGATTTGTCTACGACAGTGTTCTGTTTTCAGCACAGTTGTCGGTCATTTGTAAATGCAGTGATCTGGTATGAAAGGTTGAAGGGCCATCAGAAGATCATGTATACATTTCTCCTGCCAGTTTCACTTCCTAGCATTGGGATCCTTTTACTTAGGCACGCTAGCCATTTTAGCACGCGCTAAACGCTAATGCGTCCATAGAATATAATGGCACGCGCTAATATTTAGCATGCACTAAAACGACTAGCTCGCCTTAGTAAAAGGACCCCATTGTTTCTTCTATAAATATTTTATCACCAACAAAGTCTCACATAATATTGAAAGAATCCAAATCTGGGAAACTACTAACAAACTAAAATTAAACACAACTAAAACCAAAGTTCTATACTTCCATACACCCCAACAGACGGCACCAACAAGCATCACTCTTCAATCGGGCAATACCATCCCTGTAGAAGAATCCTTCAAAATCCTAGGTTGGAACCACAAATCTTCAGTCTCCGAAAGAAATCCCTCTACACCTTAAGACAACTAAGATTAATCAGACCATACTTTCACCAACACCACTTTGCCCTAATTGTACAACTGATGATACTACCACAACTGGACTACTGCAACTCCATCTACATGGGAATCAATACTGCTTTAATCCACAAAATGCGACTCATCCAAAACACCGCTGTTAGATTAATCTTCAACCTGAGAAAATTTGACTCGATTACAGCCTTCACCAGGCAACTGCACTGGCTACCCATCCCATCACAAATAACCTTCAAAACTTCATGCATCATTCACCATATACTTTATGGAAACTCCGCAGCTCCTCTCATCCAGCTCTTCTCCAAAGCATGGTCTACTTCTCGGAGAACCCTCAACAGAATACTTCTAAATCTCCTTTCCACAAAAAAATCTTCAATACAAATGTGTTTTCCACTCCATGCTTGCCTTTCTAGGTGTAAAAACTTGGAATGACCTTATTGAAACAACCAGAACAGAACCTAACCACGCCATATTCCTGAAGAAACTGAAAACTCATTTATTTGACACTTAATCACCTGTATTCCTTCCTTCCCCCTTCACCCCTCTCCCTACCCCCTCCTACCCTCCTCTTCTCCTTCCCCTCCCCCATCCTCTCCCCTCTCTAAGTCACCTTGAGCTTACCTAGGTATGAGCGACACAGAAATAGATTAGATTAGATTATTGAAAATTTTATAAGAAACAACAAAATAATAGGCTAACAAACATAAACACAATAGTGTGTAATAAAATACATACGTAACAATATAAAAAACAAAACTATTATAATCCAGTTTAGAAAAATAGATAATATTGTTTTGATTGCTATCATTATTAAATTCTTCAGTAGTTGTGTTTTATAAATATTTAACGCAGATTCTAGCCCAAACCCCCTAATATAATTATTGAGTAAGTTAGTGGTTCCGATATAGAAAGCAAAGTTGATATGGTTGACCAAGCCTTACTCCAATATGTAGCTACATATGGACATTTGAATAACATGTGTTCCATAGTTCCAATTTTATCTTTACAAGTCCAACAGAATTTCCCTTTCAAGTACATCAGCATATGCCGACAGTTTCATTATTTTTGCCCAATAACTCGGGGTTTTGTCTCTCACCATGAAAATTCATTCTGTAGTTCCAAACTGGCATCTTTAAGTAAGCATGTAAAATCTAAGCCGTCATACAGGAACTAGGCCTTTATATGACAGTAAGATAATTTACTTAACTCAGTTCTGCCTTTTGTACACACCCACACCCTAGCAGCTTTTATTCATATTCTGCCTAGGGCTCTGCTTGTCATGCTGGTTCTGTGTGCCATCTACTTGACTGCAAATACTGATTATCTTCTCCAACGTGACAGCTTCCATCTATTCATCATAGAGCAGATGTAGAAAGGATAGGGCAAATTTGCTTATCTTGCCTTAACCTTGCTCTGAGGGTGAGAGGGTAATTCAGTCTCTGTTGATTAATGCTAAATTGTGAAAGTAGTTTGAATAGATATCTAAGGGCTAGATTCACAAAGCAAACTGATCGTGTACCGATCGGTTTGCGACACTTTTGCGACCAGATTTCCCTCGGGCCCCATTCACTAACCTACAAATATCTACAGATGGTCTGCGCATGCGTCGGAATCTCAGACCTGCGATCCGTGCCTGCAGATGAGGGCATTCCTCCGATTGCCCCCATCTGCATACTGAGGGTTGGAGAATTCATCGGGCCTGCCCGGATCGGGTCCGATCAGGCAGGTTCGTGAATCTAGGCCTAAGTTTATTTGAAACCTTGATATACTGCATTGTTCTCTCTAGCGCTCCGCCCGGCTAAGTTAGGTGAGCGCCTGGCTGTCATCTCACATGACATTGCAAAATGACAGCCGCAGATCTACCTTTTCTACTCTCGGTAGGCTAGATTGCGCGGAGACAGGAAGGCCGGCTTGCTACAGGACTTGGTGATTGCTGAGCGTTTCTCTCCGATCCTAGTCTAATGGATTTACTGTTTCCATCCACTTGGTGTGAAAGTCCTTTCTGGCCGTGCGCGAGTGGGCGAGCCCACGCGGGTGGCTCGGTGTGCGCAGTCGTGGTGCTCTGTTTATTTATTATTAGTGTGCGGGGGCAGCAAAGATGGCGGCGTCCTCGCTGGAGCAGAAACTCTCCTGCCTGGAGGCGAAACTGAAGCAGGAGAGCTACGAGGCCCGGCGCAAGATCAACCTGAACCTGGAGATCAGTCTGCAGCAACCCTGGCCTAGTAAGGAAGGAGGATCCGGGAGGCCCCGGAATGGGGGAGGGGAGAAGGAAGGAAAGAACATTGGAGGATTCATTTACTTCCTGTCGTGGCACGTGCATAGCAGAGGCCTCGGGGGGAACTGGAGGCATGGTGTGAAGAGCTGCCAAGGTCTCCTGGGTCCAGGGGGTGGGGGAGACAGCCTGTGACTAGCTTTCACTCCAGAGCAGTGGGGGGAGGGGGTTCTCATGCTGTTGGAGCCCGTTGTGCAGCAGGCAGGGGGTTCAGAGCATTCAGAAGTTCCCTACATTCTCGTCTCTACAACTGGTGGGCTTGGCAGTGCTGGGGACTGGCCTTGTTACAGTCAGAGAAGTGTTTAAATGCCTCCCTCCCCCCCCCTCCTGTTGCAAAGATTTCAGAAAGGTGGCATTTTATAAAAATTCCTTTCTGCTGTATTTGTGGGGGGGCTGTTTGGGATGGGGTGCAGAGGGAATGGAGAGGGACAGTAGTTATTGGGAATGGATAGCTCCATCCTTTTTGGGACCCACACACACAAAATATTTCTTTTTTTTTTTTAGTCAAGGTTTATTTATTAAAGTTTTAAATTTTACAAGACATGGTTAAGAACAGTCTTATGCAACAAACCATAACATCGATATGCTCCATGGATAACAAATAAACATGCAAATCATATATGTAATAACTGGTATGCAAACATGAGTCTATAATAGTACCTGAAGCATATTTGAACCTTATAATAAAATAAAAGACCATTCTATATGTTTAAGCATGAATCAAAGAGAGAGAGAATTCAAATAAAAATAAGAAGAAAGGGGAGAGAGAAGGAGAGGAGAGAGGAGTGGAGCATTCAAGGAGTATTGAAATGGAGGAAAGATTTCAATAAATCCCATTTCAGTTGAAATTGTGTAAATCTGTTGGAAGACTTAGCCAAGTAAACTTCAGTTCCATACGTGAGACATACAAGGTTCCACCATTGCGAATAAGAAGCCTTGGATAAGTCTTTCCAAAATATTTCTGATGACCGGTGCAAATCACTTTTGTATAGTGTGATGACTGTTTTCTGCTCACTTTGATGGTTTTGTATCTTTGCTTTGGTTATCAATAAAAAATGTTGTCACGTAAAAATCCCTTTCTGAAATACAGTCAGTGGAGGTAGGTGGCTTCTGGCCATGGATGTGTCTTAACTGCCAGAAAGAAGAACAGTACACTCGAATATACCTGTCAAATGTGAAACTTCTACCTGAACCTAAACATTCCAACTAAATAGCCATTTTGTAATCTTACTGGATATGACCAGAATGCCTCTTTTTGTAATCTGCCTAGAACCGCAAGGTATTGGTGGAATAAAAGACACCAATGTAATAATGTAATGTAATACTGTGTGTCTTAGCTACTTGGGTGAGGGAAAAGGGTTCTCAAAATCTCCTCTGGGGGTAGCGGTATAGATGCCTCTACTGGTGGCTTTCTCTGTGATTTTTTTTTTCCTTGTGTCCTGTATGGCCAGGTTTGTGGTGGTCTCGGTCTCCATAAAGTGGTCAAATTCAGGGTGTTTGGTATGTTGGGCTTAATATTTGCAAGTCAGTCTAAAAACTTAAGCCACGCTCATAAAATCATTTCTTTTGATTAAATATAAATAAATAGTCAATAGTCTGATAGTGCTTTACTCTTAAATTGTTATTTATTATTGGCCTTTAGCCACCTCTACCTTGGGGTGGGGGGAAGGGGGGACTTGATACCATAATGGTATTATCCTGTTCCAGGCTTGATTAGCCAGAAGCATCTTATTAAGGTGTAGAGAACCATCCCCAATGTTTCTCAACAGAGATAAGAGCTACAAGAAAGTGTGAACTAAATCTACAAGCGGTTCATTGCCAGGGTTAAAAGTGAGACTTGAGAGAAACTTTATAGGTATGATACTTACCTCCTATTTTACCTCCTATTTTACCTAGGGGTTTTAGCTAGGGGTTTTAGCACCGGAAGCGGCAGCAACTTCTCCGACACTCATAGGAATTCTAAAACCCAAACTACGGGTTCATAAAGGAGGGAGTCGTGTATATGTCGCTAACGTAATACGTAAAAAGAGTTAAAATCGAACAAAAATGATTTGCCATCTTTGATGGTTGGTTACAGCCTTTAGGGATATTTACTTCAATTGAGTAATGGAAAATAATTAATTATTAATTAATTAAAATGGTGCACATTTAGGGCTCCTTTTACTAAACTGCAAAGGCATTTTTAGCGCGCGCAGAATTGCCGCTTGCACTAAACCCGCGCTACGCGGCTAGAACTAACGCTCAATGCTGGCGTTAGCGTCTAGCGCGCGCACAACAATCGTAGCTTAGTAAAAGGAGCCCTTAATTTTCCCCACCACCAAATTTCCCCGTTTCGCCCCACCCGGCTACTTTTTCATGCCACCCGGCTGGAAAATATTTCTGGGGAGAACACTGATAGTTTATTTGCAACCGGTGTGAACCATACCCTTGTGCAGTGGAAAACCTTAGGAGACACTGACTTTTAAGCAAAGCAGTTGCTCAGAATCAAGAATATTTTTCATTTGATTCACAAAAAAAGATGACAGCTGTGAGAAAAATGTTTCATGAACACACTCCTTAGGCTAAAATTCCTTGCTGGAGGGAATTTGTACCTTTTTTCTGCTCTGAAGAAGCTCATCATAAAATGCATTGAGTTAGTCCAATAAAAAAAGGTTATCACCTTACTTCCTTTGTTTGTTTGGTTTTTTTGGTTTGTTTGTGTTATTTTTTTTTTGCTTTATTTCTTTACACTACCTTAGATTAGAAAGCTGGATTATTGGGGGTGGTCACGTGACCGGCTACAAGATGGCTGCTTAGCTTTCTCGCTCGCTCCAGCTTCTTTCCAATTATCAGATTCCAGCCAGTTCTTTTACATTATTCAGGTCAGCAACCTTTCTTTGAAACATTACTAATCGTATTGAAACTCTCAAAATCAGACGGAGGGCCCTCATCTAGCTCCTCCACTGCTCCTAACGCTTCGAAGCGCTCCAAGCACGAGCCTCCGTCTCCGGACAAGGCCTCATTCTCTAAGCTGCTCGCGCCCGACGCTTCTCTATCTCATGACCTGAAAATCTTGCAAGGGCTCATGCAGGAAAATTTAGCCATGACAGCTGACATAAAATCGGAGCTGAGTAATATTACTCTTCAATTTAAACAATTTGGAGCTAGATTAGATCTCTCCGAAGAACGTTTATCTGCTCACAACACTCAATTTCTGGACATGCAACGTGGTCTCCACAAAATGGATCTCATGCAGCGAGACCTGGATGACATGTCCAATCGGACGCGTCGAAATAACGTCCGTATCATCGGCTTACCAGAGTCTAGTGAAGGAAAAGAAATGCTTACCTATCTGCACTCTCTCCTTCCAACCGTTTTAAACATTCAGTTCTCCCCGGCTTTAGAAATCGAGAGAGCCCACCGAGTACCTTCTGGCCCGCCTCCACAATCTAACTATCCTAGGCCTGTAGTTTTGAAATGCTGAGATACTCGCACACCTTACAAGTTCTACAGGCTGCAAAAATCAAACAGCCTCTCCTTGTTGATTGTAGAAAAATCCTTTTTGTACCAGACCTATCTAAAAACTCAGCTCAAAAGAGGAAAGCTTTCCTTGCCATGATGCTTCAACTCAAAAGTATCGGTGCCCAGTATGGATTATTCTATCCAGCCAAAATGAGAATTACCTATCGGAACACCACCAAAAATTTTGAAGACCCTGCTGAACTGCAAAAATACCTAGATGACAACATTGGAGCCATGACTTGAATCATCTCAACCCCTTTCATCTTGTATTTCTGGCTGGATGTAAACTTGAATTTTTGCTTCTTATTGTGGCTGGAGCTTTGTTCGCTCGCTGAGTGTGTCTTGTCCTTACGCATCCCCATCTCAGATCTCTGCTTCCCCTCCTGTTCTTACTAACACATTAACTGTTCATTATGGCTGTACCTTACTTTTTGTTTTTTCTTTTTGGAGCCTTGCATTATTTTTCAACCCCTTTCTTTCTTCTTCCACTTTTTTTTCTTTTTCTTACACAACGCCTTATTTTTGGACTTTTCTGACCCTGGACATCATCTTTTTTCTTTTGGATATTTTTTCCTCTTGGGTTTTGTGTCATCTCTCCTTAGGAACTTTTTGACTCTATGGTTACCATCAAACTCGTCTCCCTTAACGTTAAGGGACTTTCCAGCCCTATGAAACGGAAAAAGATTCTGCACTACTTTAAACATCTAGGGGCAGACATATGCCTCTTGCAAGAGACACATATAAATTTAACTGAAGTACACAAACTCACCGGAGGTTTGATACAACATTGCTTCGCTGCTCCCGCACTGGGTAAGAAAAATGGAGTTATTATTCTTCTGCGTAAATCACTCAACTTTCCACCCATTCATTTGACCCCCATGGGCAGATGGTCCTATACTGAGGGCACTATCGATGGCAAACCTTTGAATTTACTATACATATATGCCCTCAATTCCGATGATCCCTCCTTCTTTCATGATCTACATACCATATGTAAGTCTTCATTTTCTGAACACACTATCATCGCTGGAGACTTCAATTTTCCATTGGACCCTTTTATTGATAGATCATCCATGTGCCGACCCGCCAAACTCAAGGTACGATCAACTCTCTCTAATCTCATGCAAACATATGGATGGTCAGATTTGTGGAGAGTCCTTCATCCTACAACTAAAGACTTCACATTTTACTCAGCGTCCCATAAATCATATTCACGGATTGATTATTTCTTAGGATCCAAAGACATCTTAAAATTAAATCTTACTGCTATAACCAATATACATGACATCTCTATATCCAATCATGCAGCAATATCTTGCTCCCTTCACTGGAATTTCGACAGATCACCTCGCACTTGGAGGATTAATAGTCTGCTTCTAAGTGATGAAAACTTTTTATCTCATATCACTACTGAATCCACTGCTTTCTTCTCCACGAATCAATCCTCAGTATCCATCTTTGCCATCCTCTGGGAAACATATAAGGCTTGGCTACGTGACGAATGCATCAGCTACACGGCATATCGACTCAAGTCCAAGAAAGCATATCTACATTGCATGGAACAGGAAATCCACACTATGGAATCTCAACTTTATTGTACTTTTGATCCCACTCTCCACAAGTCTTTACAGCAACTCAAGTTCCAAAACAATGAGATCTTCAGTTCCTTTGCCTCAATTTCCATGTTTCGACAATCTGCCACGTTCTATGCTGACTCCAACAAGGCTGGTCACCTTCTTGCCTCTAATCTCAAATGAAAGAGAACTAAACATAGGATATCTCATATTAAATCATCCTCTGGTCTTATTCACACCTGAACTCAAGACATTCTTAAAGAATTTCTTTCCTTCTAGATGCATCCCTCTACGCTTCTGAGTCTTCATGCTCGGACAATATTATCTCAGATTTCCTGCAATCGGCTCACCTACCATGCATCTCCCCATCTCAGCACCAATCTTTGCAGCAACCCATCTCTCCTGATGAAGTATACAGAGCCATCTCTACTATGGCTCCCTCCAAAGCACTGGGACCTGATGGCCTTCCCTCAGAATTCTTCAAGACTTTTTCAATCATCTTGACACCATACCTGTTATCTTATTATCATAATATTATTGCTTCTCCTGATTGTCTTTCCCGCTTTCATGAAGCTAATATCATTATTTTACCGAAACCTAACAGAGACACTCAACTAGTTAAAAATTACAGACCCATTTCCTTATTGAACCTGGACTATAAAATATTTGCAAAAATTTTAGTTCACAGAATAGAAAATATCATGTCCTCTCTCATTCACAGAGACCAAGTCGGTTTTTTGAAAGAACACTTTGGAGCTGACAACACTAGATTGTTATGTCACATTCTTCACTCCACCCTGTCGAAGGAACAACCTCTCTTAATAGCTTCTCTTGATGCTGAGAAAGCCTTTGACAGGGTGAAGTGGAACTATCTGTTTTGTGTTCTTCAACAATTTGGTTTCCCTGTTGAATTTACTCATATGGTTTCTTTATTGTACAATGCTCCTACTGCTAAAATTGTAGTTAATGATGCTTTCTCAGAACCCTTTACTCTCCAAAGGGGTAATCGCCAAGGGTGCCCCCTGTCCCCTTATTATTTAATTTAGACCTTGAACCCCTCCTTGCTTACATCAGATTATGAACTTCCATCAAAGGAATCACTCTTGCAAACCTTGAATTTAAGTTGTCAGTTTATGCCGACGATATCATTCTATATCTATCTGACCCTGAGCAATCCCTGGCTTCCCTCATTGACCTTATTTCCCAATTTTCATCTATGTCAGGATATAAGGCCAATTGGGATAAAACTGAGCTCATGCCCCTTAATGAAGCTGGCTCTCCTTTTTCTCCACCCTCACACCCATTCACCTGGATCACCACGAGCATGAAATACTTAGGAGTACCTTTCGATAGGGATCTTAAGACCACCTCTGATCTTATCATGACTAAAACTATCTCCACTGTAAAAGCAGCCTTGTCTAATAAGTCTCCCCTCCACATTTCTTGGTGGGGAAGTCTTGATACCCTGAAAATGATGGTGGTACCGAAAATTACTTATATGTTAACCATGTATCCTCTTCTATTTCCTCCATCCTTCTATAAACAACTGGAAAAACTTCTCTTCGATTTCCTATGGATCAATAAACCTCATAGAATCTCACAACAAAAAACTAAAATCTCCAAAATCGCTAGGAGGAGTTAACTTCCCTGATCTTTTTATCTATCACCAGGCCTTCCTACTGAGAAAGGGATCTGAATGGCTACATGCATCGGATGTTTCCCTTTTCCCTAACTGGCTAAGACTTGTACTGGCTTTCTTGCATCCTATTCCCCTCCTTAGACTTCTAGGTTCGACCCACCTGCAGACTAAGCCCCTTAACCCTTTACTAAGCACTTCTCTTCAGATCCTTCAAGACAGACCGCGTCCTGGAGCGCCCCTGGCTTCAATCCGCTCTGTGCCCCATTTGGAGGGATCCTAAACTGCTGATTGGGAAAAAAACAATTTGTCTGGCCCTCTTGGACCACTCACCAGATATGGGACATTGCTGCAATGTGTCATTCTGATGGTTCCTGACTCACTTTCCATGAGTTACAGTGTAAACTTGACCTACCGGACTCTCACTTTTATCAATGGCTGCAATTGCGATCAAAACTACGAAAATCCGATTTTGACTTGAGGGACACTAATCACCTGCCTACATTATTCACTCTTTCCAACCAATTCCGAACACTGGGTCACTCAGCATCCAAATTTTATAAACTTCTTAAAGATTTACATTACCCGCTCCCTCCCTCAGTAAAAAAAATTCTGGGAGGAAGATATTGGTTGCTCTATCTCAGATCGGGATTGGTCCTCTTATCTAAAATCTGTTTTTCACTCATCTAGATCCGCCTCAGTCACACAAAGTCTATTCTTCCTATGTCATAGAGCCCAATGGACCCCGATTAAATCACACCGAATCAATCCCACTTTTGCTAAAGAATGCTGGACTTCTACCAAAGATATTGGCTCCCTTAAGCATTTACTATTTCTATGTCCTCCTATACAGACTTACTGGTCATCCATATGGAATACTATATGCAGTGTTCTCCCCAGAAATTTTTTCCAGCTGGGTGGCATGAAAAAATAGCCGGGTGGGGCAGGACGGGGAAATTTGGTGGTGGGGAAAATTAAGGGCTCCTTTTACTAAGCTGCAATAGCGTTTTTAGCGCGTGCAGAATTGCCGCGCTACACGGCTAGAACTAACGCCAGCTCAATGTTGGCGTTAGCATCTAGCATGTGCGGCAATTCTGCGCGAGCTAAGCGCGTGGTAAAACCGCTATCGCAGCTTAGTAAAAGGAGCCCTAAATGTGTACTATTTTATTAGTTAATTATTATTAGTTATTTTCCAAAGCTCAATATGACTGCCTTTCTTAAGGTTTGACACTTGTTCCATAATATTTATATTAAATTTAAGAAGTATCCAATTCTAGAAGTGAATAATTAGATATTTGCCCTCTTTCAAATGGTATAGAGCAGCGTCTCTCAAACTTTTTTAACTCCGGCACACTAAACGGAGCAAATGTTTTTTGAGGCACACTAAATGCAGCAAATGTTTTTCATGGCTGGAAAAAATTTCTGGGGAGAACACTGTTGCCGTTAGTTTTCAAGGTCCAATCACGTCAAAGAATGATGCTTATCTGGGCAGTTGTATAATAAAAAGAATGGATAAGATGACATGAGAACTGAAATTGTCATGAATCAGAGGAATACATACCCTGTAGGTCCTAAAAGCAGGCTTGTGGATTAGATATAAACTATGAAGGCAGTGGCATACCTGAAACAGTGGTGTACCTAGCATATGTGACACCCGAGGCCCATCGTTTTTTGACCCCCCCCCCCATCTGTATGAAAAACATGATTTTTAGTAACAATCCACACATCACACAAGAGTGTACCTAGGAAAAGGCATCATCTTACATAATACACCCATTGTAAAACTAAACAAGCCAGACTAGTACAGATCAATCCTACACAGTCAATCCTAACTGAAAACCATGTCTTTCGAACACACAGAACACAGAAAACACCTTCGCCTAGTATGGAATATGTAATCACAAACTAACCCCTCTTCCTTTTACAAAACTGTAATGTGGTTTTTAGCCATGGTGGTAACAGTTCAGACTCTCATAAAATTCTGAGCAATTACCACCATGGCCGGTGCTAAAAAAAAAACGCTCTACAGTTTTGTAAAAGGGGGGATAAAATAGAAAAACGTAGACAAAGGTTAAATTGAACCACCAAGAAGCTGAACTCTGCATACAATGCAACACCACAGAAACAGCGATGCATCTCCTCTAAAGCAAAAAAAAAAAATAAATATAATTTTTTTTCTACATTGTCTTCTCTGGTTTCTGCTTTCCTCATAGTCTTGTCACTCTCTTCCATTCATCCACTGTCTACCCCTCTCTCTGCCCCTTCTATATATAGCATCTTCTCTCCTTGTATTCCCCTTCCATCTCTCCCTTCACCCCTATTATTCTGGCATCCATCTTCTTCCCTTACCTCTTTCAATGGTCTGGCATCTCTCTCCTCTTCTTCCCTTCCCTCTCCCACACCCCCATGGTCTGGCATTTCACTATCTCCTCTCCCTTCCCCTCACTTCCATCAGAATCTGCCCCCTTTCTTTCCCTCCAACCCAATTCCATCCAGTATCCTTCCCCCTTATGTCTCTCTCTCCTTTCCCTGCACACCAATTCCACCAGCATCTGCCCCGTTTCTCTCCCTCCACCACTCTTCCATACTTCCCTGACCTCCTTTTTCTCCTTCCACCACCCTTCTATACTCCTCTCTCCCTCCAAACCAGCAAGGTCCCATGATGACTGCTTCTGTTGCCTCTGCCTCTGGAAGATGTAAGTGGCATTGGAGGGGGTGGGCCGGCAGACGTAGGGAATTGCGGCAAGGTTCCGCAATGACTGCAGCTGCTGGTCCACCCCTTTCGATGTAGTCCACCCCTTCCGATGTCACTTACGTCTTCCGGAGGCAGAGGCGACAAATGCAGTCATCGCGGGACCTTCGTGCACTTCAGTGCGGCTGCCGACTCTGCTTCAGAATAAGTACGGCAGCCGTGCTGAGGTTCAGATGCCATTTAGAGCAGCTTGGAAGGTTCTGGATCCAGCCGGCTGTGTACCCCCCCTAGGGCTGGCACCCGGGGTGGTCTGCCACTGTATGAGGGGACAAAAAATAATAAAAAGAATGGATAACTTGACCGATTTAGACATGTCATACAATTATAACTACAAAAATATGTCATAAAATGTAATTCTAAACTCAAAAGACTCCAGACAAAAAGCAGACTATAGAAAAGAAACCAGAAAACACCAAACTCATAGTACTAAGATCCAAATGCTAACATAAGACATGTCCATTACGAAGAGACGTGTGGATCACCGCTAATTATAATGATTGAGTCTTTAAAATATGAGACAGTAACGGATAGCCAGACCTGGTGGACGGAAGTGACAAATACTGGAGCCAAAAGCAGAGCACCGTGATGAAACTTGAATATGGATACCTATTTATACTTTTGAGTAAAATTGCGATGCGAACATGTCATAGAAAAGAATAAATAATGTGTAAACTAAAAACCAAGAACAACATATTGTAACACCGAACTCAGAATTAATGAAACAACATGCTAAAAGAAGTTAACCCCCCCCCCCCAATAAAATAGGGCATATACATACTTAAAATGATGGCTGGTTACAAACAGTATGCCTAGACTATATAGACCTAAACAGGGCAAAAGTAAACGTATGGGAAATGAATAGTTGATAATACAGAGTGTATCTTGAAAACATAAGCCGATAGTAGCTCAAAGACAAGCCGACTGGGTAAATGAAAAGTGAACCTGGGAAAGATCTAAATTATTGTTCAAATGAGCTTCTATTAAAACCAAAAATAAAACCACAGCACTTGGGAAAGTAAAAAAGGGAGAGTAAAATGGACCTACCAAAAAGGTCTCTGCACTGATGAGATAAACTCGTACGCAGAATAAATGTGAACATGCGACAGTGGGGCTATGATATTTGATCCATTGAAAGAGGTGCCAAAAAAGTGTCGGCAGTGAATTGAATGCACACTGATAGGGGAGGGGCATCGGGCTGTTAAAAAAATGCTGCTTTAATAAATAAATGAAAATACTGGTGAAAAACTAAATAAAAACCCAAAACCATGATAAAATGCCGAACCTGACTACAAGTGGTAGTGAAAGTAGCATAAAGCACCTGTAGTACTGAGAGTGCCAGAGCTGCTTAGAATAAAGAATCGTGCTGTACATGAGGAGAAAAAAGAAAGAATGAGGTGACAAGATGTAAAGTGCTGGCCCCTCACTGCACCAATTGATAAAACTAAGGAGCGATGTTCTAGAGCAGGGGTGCCCACACTTTTTGGGCTTGCGAGCTACTTTTAAAATGACCAAGTCAAAATGATCTAACAACAATAAAATTTAAAAAAACCACAAAGCACACTGTACGCAGAGAAAATGTTAATAATCATTCCTATTCCGGGTTTTTTTCAAAGAGGTCAAAGCAGATGATTCTATGCACTGTCACCTCAGTAACAACCATACAAAAATAGACAAATACCCCCTCCCTTTTTACTAAACCACGATAGCAGTTTTTAGCGCAGTGAGCTACGCTGAATGCCCAGCGCTGCTCTCGACGCTCATAGGCTCCCTGCGCTAAAAACCGCTATTGCGGTTTAGTAAAAGTGTAAAATATAAACAGCAGAAATAAATTCAGACACATTTTAATCAGTAAATTTAAAATAAAATCATTTTTCCTACCTTGTTGTCTGGTGATTTCATGAGTCTCTGGTTACACTTTCTTCTTCTACTGTGCATCCAATCTTTCTTCCCTTCTTTCAGCCTATATGCTTCCTCTCCTGATCTCATTCCCTTCCCCCCAATTTTTTCTTCCTCTCTTTCTGCCCTGTCTTTCTTTCTCTCTTCATGCCCCCTTTCTTTTTTTCTGTTTCTCTTCTTTCCTTCTGTCTCCCAGCCTGCCCTTTTTCTTTCTTTCTCCTTGCCCTCCCCCAAGCCACTGCCAATGCCGCTGCCATCGGGGAACAGGCCCCAAAGCCGCCGCCGCCGCCACCCCAAGCTCTCCCTACTTCGAGCCGACCAGTATTCCTCTCCCCGACGTCAATTCTGCCATTGGATAGGAAGGCTGATCGGCCCAAGATCACGATCGATTGGGAGAAATGCTGCCAGGTACTGCCTTTGCGGAAACTGAAAGTAGGCAGGACCCGGCAGCAAGAAGAGCAAATGGTAAGCTTCACTGACCTGTCTCCCGCCTTAGCCCGTAGCGAACGCATGCTTCGGGCTCTAACATGTGCGTGCAGACTTCCCTTCTCTTCCCCTCCCCCCCGGACATAACTTCCGGTTTTGGAGGGAAGAGAAGGGAAGCCGGCACGCACACATTAGAGCCCCGGAGCATAAGTTCACTAAGGGCTAAAGTGAAATCTCCAAGCTGGCTTTTTTTGTTTTTTGCTTTTTAATGTTGAGCAGCAGCGGCAGCAGCAGAATTTAGCTGGGCGGTCATCTAAATTACCCAGACGGACCGCTCTCTCTTTCACATCAATATAACCCTTTCTTACCAAATGCTATTACTTAAATCCTCTGCTCTTCCCTCTCATTTATCACCGAATGATGCCTATCTTTTTGATGTCCTTTTTCTCTAGCCCTGAAACTTCTCCTCAGCTCTTGGAAAGACCTTTCTAAGGTGTCTATGACCCAATGGTGGAACCTTGTTTGCCTGACATACAGGCTTACTTGGCCAAAAAATGTGATAGATTCCCTCAGTTCCTTAGCAAATGGAGTTCTCTCAAACTCTATCTGCAAGGCTCCGACTCTTAATTTCCATTTCTCTGTCTGCTTTGTTTTTCCCTTTCTTTTTCTTCTCTTTACTTCCCCTTTTCTTTTCTTGTTTATACCATGGACTATGTTACACTCATGTGAGATTTTTCTTGGCATGCTAGGTTACATTTGTGGTTTGTAGATATGTTTATTGACTCTGTCTTATGGAGTATTATAAAGTGCTTTCATCTTGCATGGTTTGTTGTTACCATACCTGTGTTTTCCTTGCTTTATAAAATTTTCAATAAATAAACCTTGACTTAGAAAAAAGAAAGCTGGATTATTAAATTCATCCCTAAAACAAGAAAATAAAAACATCGAGGACCAAATGTATCTATGCATGCAGCATGTTTCTCACAGATAAATATAGCAAAATCCTTCTATCTAGCACATCCGATTCCCCCATACCCTGGCATTAAAAAGGAGGGGAGGGGTTGAAGATAGGTAGTAGGTACATCATTTTATGGCCGTTTCTAAAACCATCAGATATAACAAATTGATGCAAGGAAGGGAAGACTGGCTATAGAGCTGGAGAATCCTCCACCCTCCTCCTCCACCGACCTCTTGCCTCTTTGATGATGTTCCTCCCTCTGTGTTGTCTTTACCTTGCTTGCTGGCTGCCCTGCAGAACAGATCCCAGCCCAGACTTTGCATCTGGCTCGTGTGCCTGTATCTTTCACGCTCACTTCCTGGTTCCTCCACAGCCCCCGTCACGTGAGCACGGGGGCTGATGGGCTTCCCCTAAATCCAAACTCACAGCAGGATCCGGCTTCCGAAACACAGCCCTGCGGGGGTCCTGGGGGCACTGGGGGAGGAGCGGCTAGCATCGAGTAGCTAGGAAGGAGCGCTGCCCGAGACCGAAGAGGCTCCCCCTGCTCCTGGGGAGGAGGCAAAGCAGCCCCACTGACTGCACATTTATTTCGTGCATATGCAGCTGTGTGAAAGGACTGAATAGCCCTGTTAGGGAGGAGGAGCCGCAGCTTAGATCCCGCTCTCATAACGGATAAAGAAGTACAGGGGAGGAGGCTTAAACGTGTTGTGCAGGTTTTATTTATTGCAATGGCAAACATTCTTTTCCAGTTAATTTCTCAGGAGCAAAAGGATGTGCACTGTACTCGTGGGAGCCAACTTTTTCAGCATTGTTGGAGGTGCTTAACCCAGTAGAAATTGCATCTCTCTGGACACAGCCAAGGAATTTAAATAGTGGGGGTGCTCAAGCACTCACAAAGGTGGCTCTTAAGACTGTACTGCTGCCTGCGGGGGAGCTGTATTATCTTTCTGTTTGCATTCTGAGCTTGAGTTGTTTTTTTTGGATCAAGATCCTTGTTTCATATATTTCTGCTTTATATTCTTTTAGGCTAACTGCAAGTCTTTGGGGTATGTCTACTAAAGTGCACTCAATGTGGCCCAATAAATTTTTACTGCCAAGTTATATCAAACATGTATAAATACAGCAGTATATATACTTAACATTTGGTTCAAATACTGTTTTTAGCAGATTCATCAGAAATGCCACCAGCCAGAAAAACGTTTTTTTGTGGCATATATATCATCCTCAGATCTGCTTCTTTAATTATTTTAAAAAGTGCTTAGTGTTCATAATGTAATGTGTTGTAAGAAAAAACCGTATTTATAAATATTTTAAATAACAGCTTTGCAGCTGTTTAAACCGTTCCTAGCTCTCCTGGGAGAACGGTATAGAAAATTGAATGAATGAATATCGGCTTGTTTCCAAGCTTTATTAGTCTTCCTCAGGAAGGGACCCGTTCAATGTTTCTCCACAAGGCTTTCTCAAGAATAGTCCCCCCCCCCTCTTCACTCTCGTCACACACCATCCCGATTCAGTTTTTATGGCAAAGGGTGGCGCTTGCCAATACCCTGCTAGAGATTTATGGCCAGTGAGTGAGGTTGCTCTTGCAGGCGCTAGCCATGTCTTTAAAACATGTACATTCCATAAACTGGCATGCTCCTCAACCTTTTCAAGCCAAGTGCCCCTAAGCCTATCAAAATACCAATCGAGTACCCCCACCCAACTCTACCCCAGACCCTCCCAAACTCCGCCCCTGACTCCACCCCCATAATAATTGTACTAATTGCAATGCCATTTCTTTTTTTTTTTTTTTATAAACAACCAATCTCAGCCAACATCTTGGTTTCTTATAAACGTCTTCCATTTATTTTTTATATACAAACAATAACCTTATTAGCAATACATAATGGTAACCACAAAAACCTTATTAACAATACAGAATGGTAACCACAAAATTAAACTACATATCAAAAACAGTTGTGTTTCACTCCTATAAAGTAAACTGTCTGACCTCTTGTCAGCTGGTGTGTTCTTACTGATCATAGTAACTAGTCAGATTCCTTTTTGTCATTTTCCCAGAGAAATAAAAGATAACTTGGTCGGTCACATCCCCCAGATCATTTGCAGCATTTTTCACCACTGCCCACCGGCCCCCATGCCAATTCCTATCACCCCTCTGCACCACCATTCCACATCTCTCTCTCCAATATCCCCTTCAATCTATCCCTCTGTTCCCTCTCCACCACCACCATATCCAGCTCAATAAACTCTGGAATTTCTTGTCAAATTATCCACCCATGCCCCATGCCTTCTAACACAAAAGGCACTTAAACCACAGCAGAACAAGATTTGATTTCCACTGTGGCTCCTTGTGACTTTGGGCAAGACACTTAACCCTCCACTGCCTCAGATATAAACTTGGATTGAAAGTCCACTAAGGACAGTGGAAGTACCTTTATGGAATATGAATATGAATATGCAAACCACTTCAGCTGCAATGTAACACAAAGCGGTGTTTCTAGTAGTACTAAGTCAATTATCGAACCCCAAAAGGTCGCAAAACATCATGTCCCCCTTACTTGTCTGAACTGCACTTGCTTTTCCTTTGGTCCTTAGCCCCCCACTAGCACTCCCGCAATGGATGGTACAAGCAGCAACCCACACGCTGCACGTGGCTGACCCAGAAGCCTTCTCTGATGTCGGAGAGAAGGCTTCTGGGTCAGCCACTTAACGTGCAGCACCTGAATCGCTGCGTGTGCCGCCCACTGCAAGGAGCGATGCCGAAGGTTGAAGACTGAAGGAGCGAGTATGGCTCCAAAAAGATTATCGCAGTG
This sequence comes from Geotrypetes seraphini, assembly GCF_902459505.1. Classification (NCBI taxonomy): domain Eukaryota; kingdom Metazoa; phylum Chordata; class Amphibia; order Gymnophiona; family Dermophiidae; genus Geotrypetes; species Geotrypetes seraphini. The sequence continues at coordinate 343,122,431 of NC_047086.1, read as the reverse complement.
GGGGCGGGGAGGGGGCCCGGACAGGAACAACAGATCCTGGGTGGCGGCAGATGGTCAAGTGGGAATTGGCGTACTCCCTATGTGTACGGAGGGTCGAGAAACACTGTTCTAATCAATAAATATTCTCTATCCTCTTAAAAAGGTATTTCTTCTCTCTCCATGTCCATCATTCATCTTCCCTCTAAATCAGGGCCAATTTTAGAGATGCTGGGACCCAGGGCAGAAATTAAGGAGAGGGCCCCTGATCCTTGATCCTCCCTGCACTCTCCCTCCGATATCCCCACCTCCCATTACTACAACATATAAAACAACTTTAAATGATTTCTTTACACACTGGACTGGTCTAGGAAAGATAAAAGAGGTAGGAAAGGGTGAAGGAGGGGCCAAGGATGCATGGAGGGGAAGGAGGAAACAGGGAGTGTCTACAACAGAGACCATGAGGAAGGATAGAGGGCAAGGAGACACTAAGGGGGAATCCAGTGCATGCTCAACCGATGCTGCTGTAACTTTGGCCATTGGCAGCATGAGTAAAGAAAACACGCTGCCTTCGACGACCTGGAAGCTTTTTCTCTGCTACTGCTTCTCCATGGACAAGCAGGATAGCCATACATATAGGTGATGTCACAGCTGACGGCGCCAAGTGGCCCTTGTCAGATAACTCAGATTGACCTTTTAGAAAGGGTTGTGAGCATGCATAGTAGGTTCCTGCCTAAATGTAACCATCTAAGTGAACCATCCCTTTTAGTTATTTTTCAACCACCACAGCAGTTAGAAGCCTATCACCCTTGTCTCACCTTACATTGTTATGGAGAAAAAAAAACTGGTTTTAAAAAAATGTACTTCCTGTGCCACTACAATGTCCATCAGTGACCCGCACGATACTTGCCTGAAATGTTTGGGTTCCACTAATGTACAATCAGGCTGTCAGTAGTGTGCCAACCTCACTCAATGGTCATGTAAGTCAAGAGAGCAAAAATAAAAGTTATTGCGCAAAGAATATGCTTATGCCCATACCGGCAGCATTACTGATACTCAGTCTGCTCCATCTTCGGTGGATTTCCATCTGACCAAAGCTTTGCCTGAGTTAGGAACTCAGACTCCCTCTCATAAGAAAGCCTCTAAATGATCAATGTTGGCATCTACATCTTTATTGGCTTCAATGGAGCATGAATCTCTAATGGCCTTATCGGCACCAGTAGATTCCTCATCAAGAAACAGCCAATCATGTCAGCCTCTCAAATGCATCTTCATGCCACTTGACATTGATGCCAATCAACACATAAGCACCAAAATCCACAGCACCAACATCAAAGCCATTATTACAATTCTTCAGAATATCATTCGTTAGCATCTACTTTGCCTCAAAAACATCGATTACATTGGCACCACAAGCACTCCAGCACTCGGTACCAGCAGATTTTGAGTATTTCCTCCTCCTCTGTGTTGATATTGAGGCATACTACACTTCTCCCTCTGTATTCGCGGTTTCGGCACTCGCTATTTCACTTATTTGTGATTTTTCATCGGCTGACTCCGCCCCCAAAACGTCATCATTAAACTCAATAGATTCTCATACCAGGAATCCTGCAGTGCATTAAGTACCAAGTCACAAATAGATAATAATATATAATGAATTTTAGTATAAATCATGTTTTATTGGCACATCAGCAGTAAATACACAATACAACACGACCATACAACAAGGTCGCGAACCCCAAACGTACCATCAAACACATTTTCACCCCAACCAAAGAATCCCCCCAATCCCCACCCACTCCAAAGGCAAAACCCCCATCCCACCCCAAACCCACACCATGAGACCCAATCCATACCCAAAAACCCCCCAGCAAGAAAGGATTATGCTGAGCAAGCTGTTTGCTTAAGCCGCTCAGCACATATCAAACAAAACAAGAGAACCAAATCCCATCCTCCCACCCACAATGTGTAATCCCACCCAACCCACTGAACTCCACATACTTCCAATCACTCATACCCACCATTCACACTCTCCCAAACATCCACCCACCAACCCGGGGAAAACAGCTGAGAGCATAAGGTATCAGCAACAGAGTGAATTCAAGACCAGACTTCTGGCCCTAGGGGAAAGCGAGGAAATGTAGGGGTCCCAGGTCTGCAGGAAAATCTTCGACCGCCTGACAGATAATCGAGCATGGCGCTGCTCCAAGAGCATCAAATTATGAAAACGATTCCTCCAAGCCCAGTAAGCAGGCGCTATGTCTTGCGTCCAAACGCTAAGAATGACCTTCTTTCCTATAACAGCACCCTTCCGGATCAGCAACCGACGTCTCCGAGCAGGCACTCGCAAAGATTCATATCTATCCAAAAGCAAGCCTACCGGAGACATCGGAATAGCGTGACCAACCAGCCGCTCCAAAAAGCGGAGTATGGCTCTCCAAAAGACTTTCACTCGAGGGCATCCCCAAAATGCATGAAAAAAGGAGTTGCAACCCAGTGTACACTTAGGGCAGATTGGAGAAGAAATGCCCCCAACCTTGTGGACCCGCTCTTGGGAAAAATACGCTCTATACACCACTCGAAATTGGCATTCCCTCAGTTCTGCACTAATAGAAATAGAAGAGATACGACCAATAAGGGAAGGAAAGTTCAAGGACTCACCAGGTATGCCCAGATCTCTACCCCAGCGGTTCTCCAAAGCCGTATAAGACTTCTGAGGAGTAAGCCGCCGCAAAGCCCCATGCAACGCAGACACCGTCAAGCCACAAGCATAAAATTGGGCAAAAAATAGACGAAATTGGTTACCCAATCGAAACCGTAAGCCCGGGCGCGCCAAGGACCTCACATAATGATGAATTTGCCGATACGCAAACAGACCTCCCACACCCAAAGAATGAAGCATGGGAAAATCTCCCCAAGGTCTCATCGCCCCTTCCTCATCCAATAAATGCTCAAGAAGAAGAAAACCCTCTCCAGTCCATCGCACAAAGACCGAGTTATCACAGCCAGGCAGAAACTGCGGATTCCCCCGTATAGACAACTGATCCGAAACTTGATGGTCCCCCCCCAGTAACCCAACCAATGCCTTCCAAGAAAAACGCCACGACCTAAGGATGAAACTAGATCGGAACTCGGGGGGCAAGAGGCGAACAGGTAACTGAGACAGCGAAAACAAGTGCCAAGGAGAGAAAAGAGCATGTTCAAAGTCCCGAAAAAGATAGTCATCACTCCGTAAGCACCAGTCTCCCAAAAACCGCAGCAAGCAAGCCAGATTATAGAGGCCGATATCCGGGAGTCCCACACCACCGATCCTTCCCGAGCCGAACAGATAAGAGATCGATATCTGAGACTTCTTGCCTTGCCAGAGGAATCGGGTCAGCTGCCTATGAAGCCGTTGAAGATCGCTACGACGCAGACAAAGAGGCAGCAACTGGAGTACATACAACCAGCGGGGAAAAATAACCATCTTATACAAATGAACCCTACCATAAAAAGAGAGAGGCAGAGACATCCACTTTGCAAAACAACCCTCCGTAGCGGCCAACAAAGCATCTACATTAGCACGATATAACCGTCCCACACTGCTCGTGAGTTGCACTCCCAAATATTTGAATACACCAGCCGCCCACCGTAAAGGAAACTGCCCCGGCCACTCCAAGCGCACCGCCTCGGCAGTAGCTAATGCCAAAGATTTATCATAATTCAATTGGAAGCCCGAAAAATCGCCATACTCCGTAAAAAGCGACATAAGAGCAGGAAAGGATTCCCACGGGGAGGTCAAATGAACCAACAAATCGTCTGCAAATGCCGAAATCTTAAACTCTCGGCCGCCAAGAGAAACACCCCGAACCGCCGGATTAGCAGAGATTTCGCGAATTAAGGGATCCAAGGTGAGCACGAAAAGAAGAGGAGACAAGGGGCAACCTTGTCTAGTACCCCGCTGAATTGGAAACACCGCCGAAGAAACTCCATTAACCAGCACCCTGGCCAGCGGATCATGATATAACGCAGCCACCGCATCACTAAAGAAACCTCCCATACCATAATGTTGAAGAGTGCAAAACAAAAAATCCCACAAAACCCTATCAAAGGCCTTATGGGCATCAAAACTGACCAACAAAGAAGAAACCTGCTCCCGCTCCACCCACTCCAGCGAAGCCAGTATAGTACGTAAATTGCGAGTGGACGACCGACCTTTGACGAACCCAACTTGAGGCTCCGCCACCAGTGAGGGCAAAATACCCGCCAACCGGTTGGCCAACAATTTAGCAAAGAATTTAGCTTCAGCATTCAACAAGGATATGGGGCGATACGAGGAGGCCCTTAATGGGTCTTTGCCGGGCTTAAGCAAAACCACAATCTGCGCAACCCGAAGAGAAGGCGGGAGAGCCCCCTCGCGTACCGCAGTGTTAAACACATCAACCAGAACTGGGGCCACGTCCGCAAGTAGAAGTCTATAGAATTCACTGCGAAAGCCATCGGGCCCCGCCGCCTTTTGCAGCGGAGAACTACCAAGAACCAGCGATAGCTCTTCAACTGTAAAAGGAGCCTGCAAACGCGCATTCTGAGCGTCTGTCACCACCGGATGAGAGACCTGATCCAAATAAAGATCACCCGCCAACGAAGAAACCGGTGGAGCAGCATACAACTCCTGGAAATAATGGTGAAACACCGCCGCCATATCCTCATCTTTGTGGACCAAACCACCATCTGCCCGGCGGAGATGGAGAATTGGGGAAAACCCCTTAGCACGTCGAATCAAATTTGCCAAAAGCTTACCGCTCTTATTAGCATGCAAATACAGTTGAAATTTATTGTATGCCAAAGACTTCATAGCCCGATCATGTAATAGTTCCCGCAACGACAACTGCGAAGCCAATAATAACGCTCTATTGATTCCGGTGGGATGAGCCCCATAGCGGCGACGATCATCCTGAACCTGGCGCTCCAGCCGGAGCACCTGACGGTCGCGCCTTTTTTTCTTTCGGCTAGAGAAAGCAATGATCTCACCCCGCAACACCACTTTAGCAGCCTCCCAGTAAAGAAATGAGTCACCCCTATGAGACGCATTATGAAAAGCATAGTCCTTCCATTTATCTACCAAGAAAGCATGAAACTCCTGATCAGAATAGAGCGAGAGAGGAAACCGCCAATGAAAGCCCCCAGGGGTATCTCCAGGAAACTCTAAAATAAGAACAATCATAGCATGATCCGAAACATCATATCCTCCAATCTCCGCCGAGCTCACCTGCGAAAACAGGGAGTCCGTGAGCAACCAATAATCAATACGGGACTGCGTTGCATGGGCACTAGATGTATGAGTGTAGTCGCGGTCTCCAGGATGTAACACCCGCCACACATCAATCAAAGACATAGAAGAGGCAAATAAGGGAAGGCCTCTATTCGGGGCATACCTGTCGTGAGGAAGGTATATAATGAATTTTAAAGAAGAATCCCCAGCGCTAACAGAACTCAAAGAGAGACGACTGAAACACCAGGTTGAATACGACAAAAAAAAAAAAACCCACCACGCTCCAGGAAAGTAGCACAAAAAAGTATGATCCGCCAACACCACAAATTTTCTACCTCCAGTCCTCAAAAGTAGCCCAATTTAGTGGGAAACATTCCCCACTGGCAACACTGACATCAAGACTCGTAGGACGCCGTCCCTGTAAAGGAGGCGAGCAGAGCAGTTGGTTTAGGAGCAGCGCGCAGTCTGTAATTGAACAGCTACCTTTGGACTTTAGAGGGGACAAAGCTGCCCGCATCCAATAGTGGCTTGAACAATCTATTGGCTCCCTCAGTTTTTTGGATACCTCCCTCACTTATCTTTCTGATTGGCTCTTTAGATCTTTGCTCCGCCTTATAGTGCAGTCTGCGCCGCCCTGGTATTTCCACTCTTCTCTGTACTTCATCTCTTCGGAGGCAGCTTTCCCTGACCAACATTCAAAAGTTAAGTTTGAAGTCTTTTGCTGGGGGGGGGAGGTTCATAGCAGGTGTGCAGGTGCGGTGAGTTTATTTAAGCTCCCATACCAGTTCTGTTAGCTCTGGGGATTCTTATTCGCGGTTTCAATAGCAATAATGATGTCACTTTCTCCAAAACCACAAATAGCATATTGAAAGGTTATTCGTGGTTTTTCCATATTCACGCCTATAGCCAAAATGTATCCACCGCGAATACAGAGGGAGAAGTGTACTTCCTCTTTTCAATTGCCGGACAAGCTTCAAAACGTCCACATTCTTCGAGTGTTTCTCTGCCAGTATCAGCTCTTCAAACTCAGCCTTCTCCATCTTCAGCTCAAGTTGCTCAACATTCTCGTTCTCCACGAAAGAAGAAATGTCTCAGTAAACAGAAGCATCTTTCTCCATCTTCACCACCTCATCTCAACTGTGAAGCCTCTCCACAAGTTCCTCTTAGCCATACAAAGGTACTCACACCTCTGCAACCTCATCCAGTATATATTGAATTGTGGAAGTAGTTTTTGGCATTTCAGTATGGACTGCAATTACTCGCTAATGGGCAGCAATTTACACCTGCACAACAACAAGGGTAGGGAACTCCGGTCCTCGAGAGCCGTATTTCAGTTGGGTTTTCAGGATTTCCCCAATGAATATGCATGAGATCTATTTGCATGCACTGCTTTCAATGCATATTCATTGGGGAAATCCTGAAAACCTGACTGGAAAATGGCTCTCGAGGACCGGAGTTCCCTACCCCTGGTCCAAACTGTCTGTCCCAGCAAAATAATTTCTATGCCTCCTGGGACACATAGTGACATCCATCCACACAGTCCCACTCACTTGTCTTTAACCACCAGTGCATTTATACCATCTATAACCCACCACCACAGGTGCAGCCCACTATCTCCCACCACCTACCTAAGGGTGTGCTTACATTTCCTAGACAAACCCCAGGCACTCACAGCAGTACTCAGTCAGCCCACCCCCTCACACACAAGTGAGACCATCAGCAATCACTCTGCAGCTCCTGGCACATGGGAGAGACTGAAAGAGAGCACAGCAACAGAAAGCAAAGGGAGTAAGGGGAAATGAAAGGGAGGGAGACAGGTATGGACACAGGTATCAGGTAGGAAGTGTGGGGATGTGGGATGGTTTGGGTCTGTGAGATATGGGTCAGGCAGAGAAGCAGGGCAGGTTAGATTCAGGTAGAGAGAGAGGCACACAGCCAGCCAATCTTGCACTCAGTCACTCCGTAGTTAGTCGCAGAAACGTTCTGCTTTAGCTCTCCAACATAACCAGAACACTAGTGGGTCAAAAGACAGTCTGGATGTCGTCGTAGATGTTTTTAAAGCAGGTCTAATTCTGTGTATTTGTGGCCATGTCCAAATTAAACATACCAGTTTTGATTGTAGTACTTGAGTGCTGAGTCTCTTTTGACGCCCATGCTCTGCCCACAACACGCCCTTTTTTTGGCTAGATATCATGTGCCTTTGGACATCCTGTTCTTCCCGCTTTGATTTTGTGGTTTGGATATATATGACTTTCTCGGATGTGTTTAGGCAGATTTTAGATGTCTCCGAAATCAGGGACATCTTACAAATTATCCTATCATTAGAAAAAGCTTCCTTGCTGTCAGATGCTACAGAATGATGCTTTCTGATGAGTAGCCCCAGGGTGGCATTAACATAATATTTCTGCATTTCAGTTTCAAGACACGGAAATGGTAAAACACCAGAGAGGAGGAAACAGTGATAAATGTTTGCTAATTAATTCCACTCTTGGCATGATCCATGTGCTACCAGTGAGTCACTGTTACATTTGTAAATAGAGGGTTGTTGTCAGGTTTCTGTGATTTTGAGGAGACAATGTCATTGATTGGCCAGAATGCTGATGTGGTGCTGGAACATCCTAAGAAATAAACTAAAGGGATTCCCACCCTCAGATGGTAAGTACTCCGGCTATTCCTCCACACTCTACTGCAGGGGTCCCCAAAGTCCCTCCTTGAGGGCCAAATCCAGTCGGGTTTACAGGATTTCCCCCATGAATATGCATTGAAAGCAGTGCATGCAAATAGATCTCATGCATATTCATGGGGGAAATCCTGTAAACCCGACTGGATTCGGCCCTCAAGGAGGGACTTTGGGGACCCCTGCTTTACTGGAATCACTTCATGTATATACTTTAATGCAAGGGTGTTAAAGTCCCTCCTCAAGGGCCGCAATCCAGACAGGTTTTCAGAATTTCCCCAATGAATATGCATGAGATCTATTTGCATGCACTGCTTTCATTGTATGCTAATATATCTCATGCATATTCATTGGGGAAATCCTGAAAACATGACTGGATTGCAGCCCTCGAGGAGGGACTTTGACACACCCCTGCTTTAATGTGTCCTGAAATCTCTTTTTTTTATTCCAGCTATACTTTTACCAAATCCATAACTGAGTAATGCTCATCTCAAGTAGCATACAGCAATGAATAGAAAAGGCTTTCAGTTTACCTTTGCACTTAGGGGTCGCACAGGTATTTTTGAAACTAAGTGGGTGCCCATTCCATGTAACACTTTCTGATGCTTTTTCATTATTTTATAGCAGGGGTAGGGAACTCCGGTCCTCGAGAGCCGTATTCCAGTCGGGTTTTCAGGATTTCCCCAATGAATATGCATGAGATCTATTTGTAAGCACTGCTTTCAATGCATATTTATTGGGGAAATCCTGAAAACCCGACTGGAATACAGCTCTCGAGGACCGGAGTTCCCTACCCCTGTTTTATAGTAATAGAACATTCATTGTAGAATTGCTTGTTTGTGATTATGGAACTGATTTATACTTTTGTAAGTGACACTAGTTGGAATCGCTGTTGCACTAGTGTCCAACAGTCTTCTGTCCCAATCATACACTATACTATAATCTGCTGAGGACCACTTAGGGAGTCTTTTACTAAAGTGCATTATGTTTTTGCACTTGGCAAACCCTAACCATAGAAATCGATGCACACTAATTGTTGGATGCCTGCTCAGCATGTCTTCTGAAATTAATGCATGGACATGTACATTAGCACACACAGAACCTGGTCGCACTTGGCACACCTGCACCTAGAACATTCTATGAAATGAAAGTTAGTACCATGCACATATTGCATTATGTAGTCCATGCTCATTCTCTACCCCTGCCTAGGATTACCAGAGTTTTCAACGTGGAAACATGGCCTGCTCCCAGCCTCACCTTGTTCCTCCTCCAGCCCTGCCCCACAAAGCCTCATCTTTCTTCTCTGACCTCCGGGGCATGCTCAGACGCATGTGACATCATCCGTGCATGCTCAGAGGCTCTCCAGACGCAGCCGGAGGTCGGTGCTTTCAAAAACCAGGACAAACTACTGGGTTTTGGAAAGTCTGTCCGGGCATCCAGACAGTGCTATAAAAAGATGACATGTCCGGGTTTTCCCAGACGTCTGGTAACCCTATCCCTGACACACCTAATTTCTGCCGCCTAATACAATATACAGCTAGCATATGAACTCACGAGCGCAAATCTTTATGTCACTGCAGTAGCAGTGCATGTGTCCTAATTCATGCATTAGCAGCTTAACACTTTAGTAAAAAAAACAACCTCCTGAGTCACTTTAGTTCTCTGCCAAATGGCTTGTCCTCTTGTTGCACAGCACACTCTTTCCACTTGACTAATGGTTGTTATGCTGAAGTCGCCCCAATCCTCAGCATGCTCTGTTGCATTTCCCAGCCCTTATCTATTCTTGGCCTGCTCAACCTGGCAAAAGTCTGAGGAGGTGACAGGCTAGTAGATCAGACTGGGGTCTTGGGTACAACTGGATGAAAGAATATCCTTTTCTCCCTATATCTTTCTATTCATTTAGGTAGTTCTCCCCATCCCATCAGCTCCTAGTAAATCTCTCACCCCATCCCTTACAGCCTCCTGAGACCCTAATGATTTCTACCATCTTCCTGAAAGCAGAAAAATGCAGTATGTTGCTTTCCTCCATTGCCAGCACCGAGTGCCCTACCTCCATAACATTTTGTGAACTCAAAAGCTCAGCAAGTTCTCCACCATGACACTCCAGTGCAATGAGCTGGTTCTGCCACACTTACCACATATTACTTTGAGCTTCATTGTGGGATGGCTCTCTCATCCGCCACCAATATGGCAATTCTTAACAACAAAATGAATGATTCATTCATTCACTCATTCAGTCATTAGCTGCTAATAGAAAGAATTTGCTAGTGAATAGACAATTACTCAAGTATATAAAGCTTTTGTTCAGAAATGCTGTAGGCTGGTCCATTGTTCTATCAGGAAGGGAGTCAACAGTTGCGATTTTCATTATGAAAGCATATTGTAGCAGAACTTGAGCATGACAGCACAGTATATGTGACTTTCTCTGGGAAAAGGTGACTAAAAAGGCAGATCCAAAATATTGAGAATGGCTGACTGATTTTTCATAAGCAGTCTGAAAAAAAGTTCTGTTTGAACTTTTGTAACTTTTTTAAATTTTATTTTCTCACATAAAATGATGGTGTTTGGACTGTTCTATTCCAAATTGTTTGCTCTAACAGAATTCATTAACATCTCTCTTTTTTGTTTCTAGTGACTTTAGTTACCTTTCCCCAGAGATGGTCACCTATTGTATGTAAGAATATCTTGATGAGGCAGTACCAAAACTAACTGCACTGGCGCCTGGGGTATTTCCGTACAAAATGAAGAAGTGTGATACCCCTTCCCTCCCACCGTGCTTTGCTAGAAGCATCCTAAAAACTATGGTACCTGGGGCAATACCCTGCTTGCATTAAACTAGTTCTGAGCCTACTGAAGTTCAAAATTTTCAATAAAAAGATGGTTGCACTGTGCAAAATAATAAAACAGTATGGTCTTTGTTTCTGTCTGATTGCTGAAACAGTGAATCTATCTTTGCTCTTGCACTCCAGCCTCTATTAAGTAAGAATCTGAATGGATTTGTCAGAAAAATATTGTCTAGGAAAGGGCTGTCGACACAAGGGAATATTTTAACAGCAAAAACAAAGTATTTCTTTCATGTTTTCTAGCAGAAAGGCAACACTTTCTCTTTGAAGTGGCAAGCTTTCTGATTATAGGGGATACCTTATCTGAGAGCATGGAAATTCTCTTGAAAATGTTGTAATTTAATTTTATTTATTTATTGCAATTTTGTTAACCACCTTCATGGTGTAGAATGGGTATATTATCTTTTCCAAGAAGGTAAGTGTAAGATAACTTCCTTTCTGGGGTTATATGCACTGTATGTTTATTTGCCTTAAGAACATAAGCAATGCCTCTGCTGGGTCAGACCTGAGGTCCATCGCGCCCAGCAGTCCGCTCACGCGGCGGCCCAATAGGTCCAGGACCTGTGCAGTAATGCTCTATCTATACCCCTCTATCCCCTTTTCCAGTAGGAAATTGTCCAATCCTTTCTTAAACCCCAGTTCCGTACTCTGCCCTATTACGTCCTCTGGAAGTGCATTCTAGGTGTCCACCACACGTTGGGTAAAAAAGAACTTCCTAGCATTCGTTCTGAATCTATCCCCTATCAGCTTTTCCGAGTGCCCTCTTGTTCTTTTATTTTTCGAAAGTTTGAAGAATCTGTCCCTCTCTACTCTCTCTATGCCCTTCATGATCTTGTAAGACTCTATCATATCCCCTCTAAGTCTCCTCTTCTCCAGGGAAAAGAGACCCAGTTTCTCCAATCTCTCAGCGTATGACAGATTTTCCATACCTTTTATCAGACGTGTCGCTCTCCTCTGAACCCTCTCGAGTAACGCAATATCCTTCTTAAGGTACGGCGACCAATATTGTACGCAGTACTCCAAATGCGGGCACACCATCGCCCGATACAACGGCAGGATAACTTCTTTCGTTCTGGCTGTAATACCCTTCCTGATTACACCTAGCTTTCTATTCGCTCTCTTAGCGGCCGCTGCGTACTGTGCCGTCGGCTTCATTGTCATATCCACCATTGCCCCCAAGTCCCTTTCCTGGGTACTCTTATTCAATAATATCCCTCCCATCGGGTTTCTGCTTCCCACATGTAATACTTTACATTTCTCAACATTGAACTTCATCTGCCATCTCGTCGCCCATTCCCCTAGTTTGTTCAAGTCCCTTTACAATTCTTCGCAGTCCTCTTTAGTCCGAGCTCCACTAAATAGTTTGGTGTCATCTGCAAATTTTGTTATCTCACACTTCGTCCCTGTTTCTAGATCATTTATGAATATATTAAATAGCAGTGGGCCGAGAACCGAGCACTGCGGGACTCCACTCGTGATCCTCCTCCAGTCTGAGTAGTGGCCCTTCACTCCTACCCTCTGTTTTCTACCCTCCAACCAGTTTCTGATCCATCTATCCATCTACGTCTCCTTCCACCCCATGGTTCTTCAGTTTCCGGAGTAGACGTTCATGGGGCACCTTGTCAAAGGCTTTTTGGAAATCTAGATATACGATGTCTATGGGGTCTCCTTTGTCCATCCATTTGTTAATCCCTTCGAAGAAGTGCAATAAGTTCGTTAGGCACGATCTCCCCTTGCAGAAACCATGTTGGCTGGTTATCAGAAGTTCATTTCTTTCAAAATGTTCATCGATATTTTCTTTTATCAGTGCTTCTGCCATTTTCCCCGGAACCGAGGTCAGGCTCACCGGCCTGTAGTTTCCCGGGTCACCTCTTGATCCCTTTTTAAAGTTGGGCGTAACGTTGGCTATCTTCCAATCCTCCGGGATCACGCCTGTTTTCAGGGAAAAGTTGCAAATTTGCTGCAGTAGTTCCGCTATCTCCTCCTTTAATTCTTTCAGAACCCTTGGATGTATGCCGTCCGGACCCGGGGATTTGTCAGTTTTTAGTTTTTCTATCTGCCTGCGCAAATCCTCAAGGCTCACTTCCATAGATGTTAATTTTTCTGCTTGACTTTCATTGAAGAATTGCTCAGGTTCCGGTATGTTGGACGTGTCCTCGTTTGTAAATACAGACGAGAAGAACATATTAAGCCTTTCTGCCACTACCTTCTCCTCCTTCACCATTCCCTTCCTGTCTCCGTCGTCCAGCGGCCCCACCTCCTCTCTAGCCGGCTGCTTCCCTTTAACATATCTAAAGAACGGTTTGAAATTTCTTGCTTCCCTTGCTAGCCTCTCTTCATACTCCCTTTTGGCTTTTTGAACCACAAGGTGACATTCTTTTTGATACTTCCTGTGCTCTTTCCAGTTCCCCTCAGTTTTGTCCTTTTTCCATTTCTTGAATTAATTTTTCTTATTGCCTATCACTTCTTTTACTATTTTGGTTATCCATGCTAGGTCTTTTGTTCGACCCTCTTTGCACCCCTTTCTGAATCTAGGGATATACAGATTTTGCGCCTTGCTCACCATGTCCTTGAAGAAAGACCAGGCATGATTTACCGTTTGCCATTTTTTGGAAGTGTTCTTAAGTTTCTTCCTTACCATTTCCCTCATTGCTTCGTAGTTTCTTTTCCTGAAGTTAAAAGTTGTCGCTATGGTTCTCTTTCCTTTCGGTACTCCTACCTCAACCTTGAACTTGATTATATTATGATTGCTGTTTCCCAACGGTCCAACTACTTTTACTTCCTTTGCAGGTCCCCTTAACCCATTTAGGATTAGATCCAGGGTGGCATTCCCTCTCGTTGGTTCTCTAACAAGCTGCTCCATGAAGCAGTCTTGTGTAGCCTCCAGGAATTCTGTCTCCCTAGCACATTTTGAGCTTCCAAGACTCCAATCTATCCCGGGGTAGTTGAAGTCTCCCATAATAACCGTGTTGCCACTCGCTTCATCTCGGCTTCCATTTCCTCATCAATATCTCCGGTTTGCCCAGGTGGACAATAGTATAGGCCCATCTTTATTTCAGGCCCTTTCCTTCCCGGTATTTTAACCCATAGAGATTCCAGCTTGTTGGTCGTCTCTGCTGTGTCCATTCTTGTCGATTGTATGCTTTCTTTTATGTATAGGGCTATTCCACCTCCTTTTTGTCCTGACCTGTTCTGGCGATAGAGCTTGTACCCCGGCAGTGCTGTATCCCATTTGTTTTCCTCATTCCACATGTTTCAGAGATTCCAATGATGTCTATGTCTTCTGCATCGGCCACAGCTTCTAGTCCCCCCATTTTGTTTCTTAGGCTCCTTGCATTAGTATATATGCAATTTAGATCGTGGTATCTTGTTGTCCTTCTTTCCTTTCCCTGTGCTTCGGTCTTTAGTTTCTTCTCCTTTGCTGCAATCATTTTAACCTTCTCTTCTGGGTTAGTTGACTTCAGGCTCAAAGCTACCTAATATTATATATGTAAACTGCAGCAGTTATTTTAGACTCAGTCTTTGCATTTTAAATGCATAGATGTTCAAGCCCCAAATGTCTAAAACAGCATTTTAGAAAAGGCCAGAGCAAAATGATTTAGCCGTGAAAATGTCTAGTACCGCCTATGTCTAGTAGAGGTGTGTTGGGGGGGAGGGGCAGTATGGAGGGCTGTCATGGGAGGTGCCTGAGGAGGAAGTGGCTTGTTGTTGCCACTGCTGAGGTCTGTGAGGGAGTGGAGCCAGGAGATGGCAAGGGTGGATCAGAGGAGGGAAAGATGGAATGGGCAGGGTTAACATATGGCTCCAGAAAAAGGAGGATGGATTGAGATATCCAGGATTTACTTCCGTTGCTTTCAATGGAAGTAAAGCCCAGATAGCTTTCAGTGGAAGTAAAACCCGGATGTCTGAATCCGTCCTCCTTTTTCTCAAGCCATATGGTAACCCTAAGGCAAGAGGCACGCAGACACACCCATATTACCCCACAGCTCCAGGTGATACAGTGTAGCTTCCCAATACTCATGTGCAGGTAGCTAGTGCAGTATAACACTGTCCACCTCAGCTCTCCATCTCGGCCTTTTTCCATTCTCTTACCTTAGGGTTGCCAAATTTCCTCTATAAAAATAGAGGACATTCTGCCTCTAGCCCCACCCCCGCATAAACCTCCCCCAAGCATGCACAGACATCAATGCGATGACATCACTTGCATGCATGCACATGATGTCATCACGTCCATGTTTGCGCATGCGCAGATGCCCTCCAGGCATAGCCCTGAGGTCGGGGACTTCCGAAACCTGGACAAAATGCCAGGTTTTGAAAATCCCTCTGGGCACCGGACAGTCCTTTAAAAAGAGGACATGGCCAGGTTTTCCTGGATGTATGGTAACCCTATCTCACCTTCTCCATCTCATATGGTGATTGGGTATACCCTCAGAGGAGGTGGCTCATGAACCACCAATAAATGAGGCAGAGGAGAGGTACAGCAAGGCACACACCTGGACACCTGGGCCAGCATAGAGCAAAAATTTGGATTGCTAAAGACATGCTTTAGGTCTTCCTCATCTGCTGCACCCTGCACAATTTCGCACTAAGGTGAAGTATGTCACTCTCTGAGAGACAGGCGCCTCCTGTGAGCAAGGTTGGACCAGGAGCCTTGAAAAACACATCTACAGAGAGAGTTGATTCTAAAATAATACAATGTAAGTAAAAAAAAATAGGTGACTTGTTCCTCACAAGTCAGGTGAAAATGCACAGCAAAAATTAGTTCTTTTGTTTAAAAGGTACTCTCCTGTGGCTGGCTCCTGCAGAGTCAAGGTGTGCACTAGTCTGTCTTTCAAAAGGGAGTACAAACAGCTTGCCTCTGGTCTGGAGTACTAGAGCTACAGTTCTGTCTTTCAAAATGCAGCACAATTGGCCAGTTCAAAAGTTACAATTTCAGCAGTGTTTCAAAATAAACATGGCCTACCTGAGTAGAGCTTCTGCAGCTTTAATGTCTGCAGTGAAGGCATAGGGTGGAGGCCTTCTCTTCTCTCCTCTGGGCCTCTGTTCTCTCCTGCCAAAGGGCTTTTAAATTCCTGCTGTCTCTGAGCCCTGCCCTCCTGACTCAGCAAGCTACCTAAGCTGTTCCTACCCTTATGGTAGTTTAAGACCTCAATGAGGAGTGTTGTTAAGAAAAATCGGATCTTTTCCAGATAAGCCCCGCCAAAATGTTAACCCCCGCCACAGTTTTAGCTAACACCATGCTAAGTGAATACTTGGGGAAAGTGAAATACAAGGTGGGGCTCTGCCCCCCCTTGAGCCCCCCGAGTCATTATTCAAATCCTGTGAATAATTTCCTCGGAGGGCTTCAATAGTTTAATAATTTATAAGGTGGCGTGGCTTATCTGGAAAAAACCCGAAAAATCTACCCTGTACCACCCACTCCCCTCAAATCACACCACAGAGAAACAGAGGAGGTGGAAGCAGGCACCACCAAGACAGGAGTACCTAAATACAAAACTATCGGGCTTATGCAGCAAGGCCTTATTATATACTGAGCTTTTTCTGTGAAAGCAATTTTTTTAATGTTCATGAACAGTGTATAACATGTATATAACTACCCCCCCTAACTCAGTGCCCATTTCTTATTCTCATCACCACTGTTATATACCTGCCACCACCAATGTGTACATAACATGACCCCTCTACCATTACTTGAACCCTCTCAAGACCCTCACAACACTCACAGACCCTACCCCTGCATGTACATTAAGAATCCCACACCACTCCAAAGCTCCCTCCCTCTCCCAAACTCACCCCATACTTCCCCAACACATGTCATTACTTCTTCCCCAACTATTCTTTGCCCCTTCCCCTCCCCTTCTTGGGTATAGCAGCTTCCTTCTGGGATCCTGCTTGATGTTCCCCAGGTCTAGATCTCAGAGTACTATCAGAGGCATTGGATGAGTCCTTTCTCTCCATGCCAGCCTCCCTGGCATATGAATCAAATGGTAGGAATCAGAGGGGCAACCCTGGGGCCTGTCGTTGTGCCAAAGTGTTATCCCTTGCAATCAGGGTGGCAAGGTTGCCCCCAGGAATCCCTGTGCTTCTGTCACTGTGAAGCATCATAGAATCAGTATGGATCCCCAGCTGCTTCCGTGCATCCGTGATTTAGGCAGGCGGTGAGGTATGGCTGCTGGTCACTGTACTGAGTATGGAGGACACTGGCCCCACGGGTGGTTCACAAGACCCAACCACTCAATCAGTTTCTCATTTCTGCAGTAAAGTGTCCATATGATGCCCATTTTTCAAGGGTCTATGACATCAATCGTCCTTTCTTGCTGCACCTTCCACTCCTGCTTCAGGAGCTCATGGTTCTGTTGCATCAGCTCATGGGAAAGAAGAACTAATGGGGAGTGGGATAGACCACGTCAACCTTGAGACAATCCTTACTTTGTATTTATAAACTTACAACAATAATACATATAAAACCACATGAAAAAGTTCCATGTATAAAATGTCCTATGTTGAAGAACTATAATCGATGACCCGACATGGTCCGTGTTTCGGCCTCCCAAGTAGAGGCCTGCCTCACGAGTGTGGTCATGGGCCCACTAGGTGTCATTCCAAATGCTGAAAATACAATCAGCTCATGGGCACATGTCATCAATTCAATGTGACATCTCAGTGACTGTTCTTGCGCACTATCACCAATACCCTCAGCTGCAGAATCCTCACTACCTTCCACAACCATGAACAGGTACAGCACAGGCAGTGTAATGTTTTCCATCTGCTCATACCCACTGGGACCTGCCTCCACAGCTGGCCTCTCTACTGTGTTCCAGTTCTCTCCCTCCACTGTAGCTGCCTGGGTACCGTCATCTGCTCCAGACACCTCCTGTCCTGGCACAGCTGCATCGTTGCTTGACCTTTCCTCAGAACCACTGCCATGACTCTCAGCTGTAGGTAAGAGCAAACAAGGTAGCATAAGCAGCATGAAAGGTGTCCTGGCCACATTTCACATTTCACTTTATACTTGTTTAAGTAAACGTAATTTGAGGAGGCTACAACTTATCCAGAATACGGTGGCTAAACTGATATACAGTAAACATAAATATGATCATGTCACAGCGCTACTGAGATCCCTTCACTGGCTTCCTGTTTACTGGAGGATCAAATTTAAATGTGCAACTGTAATTTTCAAAATCCTATATGGTATTTTTTCTCCTTTGGTTCCTGTCTCATGTAATTCACAAGAAATCTCTAATTCTAGGAGTTCTCAGAAATATAAACTTGGCTTTCCAACTGTTAAAGGAACAAAAACTATGGCCAATTTTTGTCGATCATATTCTTTTTTATTCGTAAAAGTTTGGAATGACCTTCCTTCTATAATTAGAGTTCTCTCTCATCTACCCACTTTTCGTAAAGTACTGACGACATATTTATTTCAGAAACTTACTAATGATCCTTCTTTTTCAAATAATCAATCATAAAAGATAAAATTCTGGCCTAAAAGATATACCTCCTCTTTTAATAAGATGCGCTAACTGATTAGTGCGCGCTAATCAATTTAGCGTGTGCTAAACGCTAATGCGTCCATAGACTAACATGCACTCATTAGCGTTTAGTGTGCACTAAATCGATTAGCGCGCTAATCAGTTAGCGCACCTTAGTAAAAGAGGACCATAGTTTCTGTTCAAATCTCATGTATCTACTATAATAAAATGCTAAGCGCACATGCGCACTCTTACCGCCATGTTTTCTGATCCCTGATCTGCAGGTCTGTGGCAGGTAAGAGTACGCATGCACGTGTTGTTCTATTCTAAAGACCGGCAACAGGTAACATGCCGCAACTCCCCCCCCCCCCCTGGCGCTGACCCTACCCGGCACACCCGAAACCCCCATTGACCCTCCCAGCCGACCGCGAGATGAACACAAACTTCCCGGCTCCAGCAGCAGCCGAGGCACAGTAAACACACTGCTTCGTGGCCTTCTACTGGCCTGATTTCCTCTGCCGCGTCCCTGATGACATCATCAGAGACACGGCAGAGGAAATTAGGGCAGTAGAAGACCGCGAAGCAGCATGTTTACTATGCCTTGGACGCTGCTGGAGCTGGGAGGTTTGTCGGCCATCCAGCGGTGGAAGGGTTGGCTGGGAGGGTCAACGGGGGTTTCGGGTGTGCCAGGTAGGGTTGGCGTAGTGGGGGGGGGTATAAATGGAAATATGCTGCTCAGGGGGATGGGAGACAGGCAGGCAGGCTGGCATCGGGGGTGGGGGTGGGACAAAGTCTGGAAGATAATGATGGGGACATAGGAAGGAGGCACTGGGGGCACTAAGGACATAGAAAGGGGCACTGAGGGAACTAAGGACATAGGATGCACTGAGGGCACTAAGCAGGACAGAGGCACTGGGGGCACTAAGGACACAGGAAGGAGGCACTGGGGGCACTAAGGACAGTACGCAGGCACTGGGGCACTAAGGACACAGTACGCAGGCACTGGGGGCACTAAGGACATGGGAAGGAGGCACTGGGGGTACTAAGGACACAGTATGCAGGCACTGGGGCACTAAGGACATAGTACGGAGGCACTGGGGGTACTAAGGACATGGGAAGGAAGCACTGGTGGCATTATGGACACAGGAAGGAGGTACTGGGGGCACTAAGGATGTAGGAAGGAGGCACTGAGGGCACTAAGGACATAGGGAGAGATACAGACAGAAAAAATGACAGACAGGCAGCATGCAAGGAGAGAGAGAAAAAGAAAAAAAAAACCCAGACAGACAGACATCTATTCTAGCACCTGTTAATGTAACGGGCTTAAACACTAGTAATATTAATATTTTGTTAAGCAAGTGGAGCCCTCCTATTGGGATGAATCGATATAAAAAAATCAAATATTAGATTAGATTAGATTTTGATCACGTGTACCTGACCTAGCACAACCCTCAAAATGTCTGTGCACAAACTTCATCACCAAAACCTGTCTATCCCCATATCATGTACATCACCAGCCCTGCATGTCCACCAGCCATCTATGTGCTCTCCACATGTATTGTAGCAGCTCCAATTATGGCAGGCCAGGGCTCAGCAATTGCTAGTCTGAAATCCAGGCCTGTGTCCAGGCATTATATATAGCTCTTTACAGACAGGCTGTGGGCTACTTGGGGGTACCACTAGCTATGGCCATGCCACTGGAGGATTGTGACAGAAAAGGGCTGTAAATCAGCTATGTGATGGGGCTACTCATTATAGTATTTGAAACCCCCTTGTTGTAGTAGAGCAAGCATAAGCCTGTATAGTGGGAACAGGGGCCCATCCTCTTACTCTTTTGTTGAGGGACAGCAGGGCCAGAACTAAGATTTACTCTAGGAGGCTGAGAAAGTGGCATCCAACGTTAAATCCATACTCCACTTAATAATCTAGACCAGAACTTATAACGTTTCTTAACTTGATAAGGCAACAGAGAAATGCATTTATTTAAAACATTTTTTCATCCGCCTTTATCCAAGGCGGCTCACAGTATTACATACATATTTCAGGATTTGCACAATATAAAGATCCCATACATCAGCAAAAATCATAAGATTATAGCATCTCAACCTATAAATTACATCTCAACTGCTCATTTGCATAAATCTAATAACCTGCAAAAAAAGATGATATTCAGAATGTAAATCCCTCCGTATTTGCTGTGATAGGAGATTATCAGAACCGCAAATACAGAAAAACCGCGAATAACTTTTTCATATGTTATTCGCTGTTTTCTATTAAAAACCATTGTGAATGTGATGACACCGTGATTAACAAGGTGGGAGACCTGGCCTGTTCCTCAAAGAAAGGCAAAACACGATGAAGAAAGTGCTAGAAATCAGCGATTTTTCTCTGTGAACGCTTGGAATTAGTGATTTCTCTGTGCAAGCTGAAGTAATTTTTTTTTGGGGGGGGGGAGGAGCCAGCAAGCTAAAAACCGTGAATAATCGAAACCGCGAATGCTGAAACCGTGAATACGGAGGGAGAAGTGTACTGTATACTGCATACTGTTGCTGCTCATTCGTCGGGTTGGTGAGGGTCCTGCAAATACAGTTCCTTGTACATGATGTTTTCAGAAATCACATATTCAAAGTTATCAGTGCTGAATATAGATGAAGCAATAATAATGCCTTCCCATAAAGTTTCAAGTTTATTAAAAAAAAAAAAAAATTTATACCGCTTAATCAAATTTCTAGGCGGTGTATAGAAATAAAAAGTATCTTAAAAACAAGTTAAAGTTAAATTACAAAACAGAACCAGGTTAGGTTAGTAAACACATACAAACATATATACTAACTATACACAATTAGGAAAGAAGGGCGAGAACTACAATCTTTGAGAAAAAGAGCACAATTAGGGGAAAAACAATAGGTAAGGGTAAAAAGCTGTAAAACTTGTTTTAGTCCTTAAAAGTTTCAAGTTTCAAGTTTAATAATGTTTTTGATTAATCGCTTAATCATATTTCAAAGCGATGAACATAGTAATAAAATCACAGTATTAAGGGAGTAATACAATACTTAACAAAAAAATTAAGTCCAAAAAGGACTATTAACAAACTTAACAAACAAGTAAATATAGGGAAAAGGGGAGTGAACTACAAAATGTTTAAAAGAGCAGAACAATCAAGGAAAGAACATAAGGCAGGGGATATAAATATTCCATAATCTTAATCAACAAACAGAGTAAATCAAAAGGAAATAATTAATTATCGAAAGCATCTTTGAAAAGAAAAGTTTTTAAATTACTCTTAAATTTATCAAGGTTGCGCTCTTCTTTCAAAGGACAGTTGTTATCCAAAAGCATCTTGGAACAAGAATGTTTTTAATTTTGCTTTAAATTGTTTTAGCGCGCAACATGCAACGATGGCCCAAAGGAGCTACAAGTTTGACTATAGATCATAAACACAGGCTTAGATACAGTGACTTTGTAATGATGGCATTATCCGTCTTTATCAGATTGTTGTGGAGGTCATTTTCAAAAGAAAAAAAAAAAGTGATTTAAAGGGGCAGATGAATATTTTTCTTGTCCAACCCTTTCAATTTGCTATTTTCGAAACCATTTTTCTAGGCAGCTATCTATGCTGTTGATCAGTCGTTCTAAATCTCAAGGGGGCATGTTGGAGGCATGGTGTAGACAGGACTAGGGTGGGCTTAGATGCTTTTCTGCCATAATCAAACATTTAAAAATATGTCCAGAGCACAATTTGGGTGCCTAGGGCTAGACCTGTTTTAATCATGAATAACTGCCAAAAAGGTACTCAAACTGACCAGATGACCATTGGAGGGATGTAAACATGACCCCTCCACACTCCTCTAATGGTCACTGACCACCTCCCACTCCCCAAAGAGGTGAATGAAGCAGCACATGTATGACAGCCTGTATGACAGCTTCAGATATTGTTGTAAGTTCTGGTAGAGCAAGCAGGTTGCTCAAGTAGCCTAGTGGGTAGTGTAGTCAACCATAGCGATGGGAACTCAGGCCCATATCCCACCCTAACTACTACACTTATGGTGGAATATGCGAGCCTTCCAAAATAGGAAACACCTGAAGGCATAAGTGTGGTGTACAGTTGGGTATCTTAGGTTTTGGGTGGGTTTTGGAGGGTTCATCTGACACTGTAAGGGGGTTATGGTGAGATGTGTATCTGGGACCATCACTGCAGAGGAGAAGAGTAAATAGAGCAGTTCTGATAACAATGTGAGATGATGTCAAATCAATGTTACAACTTCCAAAACAACCAGATCTGAACTAAAATGCACTGGAAGTCACAATTGCTCTGATTCATTATGGAGGAAAAGACCTCAGAGACCCTTATGATGAAATTGGAAAATCCTACTTTTCTCACAATCTTCAGGGCCCAAGTTCTCTTTCATTGGTCTCACAAACTTCCAGCATTTATATATCATAAATTCTCATTTCTTAAAGAATAAAACCCCTCCATTGCAAAGCCACGCTAGCGTTTTTAGGAATTCTATGAGTATCGGAGCTGTTACCATGGCGTCTGGCGCTTAAAACGCTAGCACGGCTTTGTAAAGGAGGGGGATATTTTCTTAATAATGAAAACATTTTGACATAGCTCTAATGAGTTTTATTTTTTCTGGGGGGGTTTCTTTCTTTATTCTTTTCACTTTTATTTATACTGCACCTAGTGCAGGAAAGGAATTGAAAAAAAAGATGAAAATGTTATGCCTTTGTGTCGCTCTTTGCTGCGGCTGCCTCATGAATACTATGTGCAAGTCTGGTTGCTGTGTCTCAGAAAATATATAGCGGAATTTAAAAAGGTACAGAGAAGGGTGACAGAAATAATAAAGAGGATGGGACAACTTTCCTATGAGGAAAAACTAAAGCGGCTAGGGCTCTTCAGCCTGGAAAAGAGACAGCTCAGTGGAATGGAACAAGTAGATGTGAATCACTTGTTTACTTGTTCCAAAAATACTAGGACTAGGGGGCATGCAATGATGCAACTAAGTAGTAGATTTAAAACAAACTAGAGAAAATATTTTTTAATTCAATATGTGATCAACTCTGGAATTTGTTGCCGGAGAAGGTGATGAAAGCAGTTAGCTTAGCAGGGTTTTAAAAAAGGTTTGGGTCATTCCCTAAAATAGAAGTCCATAAGCCATTACTAAGATGGACTTGTGGAAATCCACTGCTTATTCCTAGGATAAGCAGTATAAAATCTGTTTTTATTCTTGGAATCTTGCCAGGTACTTGTGACCTGGGTTGGTCACTGTTGGCCACAGGATACTGGGCTTGATGGAACTTTCGGTCTGTCTCAATATGGCAGCTCTTATGTTCCCTTGCAGGTACAGAAAAGACACCTGGGACACTGTGGGGACCTCATGGACACAATGTGATTATCTTATAGAGGCAGGTCATGCTGATGTTGGATGTGTGGGCTATTTCCAGTGTCTTTGGATTTGCTTTTAGCCCAGTTGATATTCCTTCAATAAAGGAATATCTATGTTTCTATGTTTCCAGGGCCTTCTTGTCCTTTGACTGTTTTTCTCTCCGTCTTCACTTTCTGCCTTGCATCCATCTTTGGCATTAGCTTAATATTTAATTTTTCTGCTTTCTTTTCAAAATCTACGTTTCCATGTCTTACCTTCCCTTCTATCTCTCTCTTCTTCCGTCCCTATTTCCATGGTCTGACATCTCTTTCTTTCCTTTCTCTCCCTTCCTCCTTCCTTCTTTTCCCCTGGTCTGGCATCTGTCTCCTTCCCTCCCCCAACTTTTTATTTCTTTCACCCTACCCCCTTCTTTCTTTCTCTCTCTCTCCATGCCCCCTTTCTTTCTTTTTTTCTTTCTCCATGCCCGCCCTTTCTTTCTGTATTTCTCTCTCCATGCCCCTTTCTGTCTGTGTCCCGTCTCCCTGTCCCCTCCCCCCTTTCTTTCTTTATTTCTCCCTGCCCTCCCCCAAGCCACCACCATTGGGGAACAGGCCGCCACCGCCGCAATCGGGGAACAGGCCAGCACCGAGGTCTTAGCTCTCCCTGCTTATCTTCCCCAGTGCGGGGCCGACCAATTCTCGCCACCCGACGTCAATTCTAACATCAGAGAGGAAGTTCTGGGCCAGCCAGGCAGCGATTGGCTGGCCCAGAACTTCCTCCCCGACGTTAGAATTATCGTCGGGTAGTGAGAATTGGTCGGCTCCAAGCTGGGGAAGATAAGCAGGGAGAGCTAAGACCTTGGCCCTGACCTGTTTCCCGATTGCGGTGGCTTGGGGGAGGGCAGTGAGATGGGAAGGGAAGCAGATTGGGGACCCCTGCTTTAGGCAAGCCGCAAGCCATTTGCCGACATTCCCTCCAGAGAGACTTCTGCAAGTCCAATTACAGCAGTCGCGGTCTGTACACGATTGTCCTCTCCACAATCGGAAAACTTGTGAAGTGGAGAGGATAGATCGCGAGCCACAAAATAGTCCCTGGGGGGGCCGCATGCGGCCCGCGGGCTGCATGTTTGAGACCGCTGCCCTGAATGAACTAGCTCCAATACAAACTAAAACCAGAATCAGCAGACGATCAGACAAATGGTTCGACAACGAACTACTCCTACTCAAAAGACAGTGCAGACGACTAGAAAGAAAATGGAGAAAAACTAACCAAGACCCCACAAAAACTGCATGGAGAAAACTCAACCAACAATACAAGCTACAACTAAAAGAAAAACACACTACACCAACCTGGCATTAAGGTCTAGCGTACGCAGCAATTCAGTGCGCGCTATTTCGCATGTTAAAGCCCTAACGCACCTTTATAAAAGGAGCCCTTAATGTCTTTAACAGAAGTAACTGTGAGTAATTAAACCTATCACTTTTCCATAGAGTCTCCATGCAAGATGACATGTTGTATTGTTCAACTAGCATCTGTATTCCTGCAGAGAAGAAGTTTTTCAGCTGCTCCTGAAACGAGATGAGCACCGCTTCCTTGACTTCATCATGCTTTGGCTTCTGCTTTCCGGGTCGCAGCGATGCACCCGTGTCTCATCGTCAGTGACAATTCTCTCCAGAATACTCGGATCTTCTTCATAACGGGAACCGGGTCACAGCCTCCACATGCTGTTGCTTGTGCAGATCAGTAAGCTGAGTGGTAACCCATCGTGTGCAGACTTTTCTGTATCCCAAGTCATCATGCATTACGGAAAATGCAGATTCACAGCTGATACCCATATTTGCAGCAAATTGGGGGGGTCCAGCTCAAAAGGACTCTTTATTTGGCTCATATGATTTCTTGTATACTGTATGTTTAAATGGTTAATGCATTTTTAATAAATGAATTGCTCTTGAGGCTGATGTGCAAAGTCCATTATTCACTTCTTCTTGTGTTCAAGTCATGTAACCCTTCATTGCTACAGGTACCACAGTCAGATTGTCAGAGTACCTGATTACTATTCAACGAATTGTAGACCGCTGTGGGTGACTCTCTTCATGAAAAGGCGGTTAATGAATCTAAAATAATAAATATTCATAAGAAATACCTGAATGTGAATTTGAGTGGGGTAGTGGGGAGGAAAACAAGAGATATACCCCAAATAATTATAAATGAAGGCCCATGGCACCAAAATCCCAGCCCTGATTCCAATGGCACAGAAAGCAATGGCCAGGTCTAAAAATAAAAGGATTCACAGTATGGACAGCCATCTTATTCCATGGTTCTTTGCTTTAATTTATGTAACCCAACACTAGTACGCAAACTGGCAGGAGGTGCTGGAGAGGAAAAGAGACAGACACCCTCTGACAGCTTGCTGAGCCCAGCAGAATGCTCGGCCACCATGCAATAACTGTCTGAGACAGCGCATTCAGCTGACATAATAATGTTCTTCCTGGACAACACCCTCCTGTGCTGTAATTACTTCTAAAAGCTTGTCAAATCAAAGCACAATATTTGTCAAAAGCGAAAGAAAATACAGCACTTGTGCAGGATCCAGAAACTATTACACACCCATGTGTACAAAAGCAATATCAGAGGGCTTGTCTGTTCATTTATTCTCTTCCCACCATAGTTGGTATGTGGATAACAGTGGAAAATAGTTTCACAGTCCTCCCAGGAGGGAGAGGGCTCCAGCCATCAGGCAACATCAACCCAGGGCTTATTTTAATTGTACAGGATTTATTTTAATTTCTTTACCTTCAGGCTGTAGCGCGTGTCTGCCATAGCTAGGACTTACATCTAGGCTTGTGCAGTGTCTACCAAATTCTGAATAATCTGGGTCCTGCCGCAATAGAGTTATCATAGGGATCATAACCTCAAGGGACGAAAACCACCAGAATATGGGAATCATTTTTACAGAAATGGTTCTGAAAATTAGTCAGTCTGGAAACTAAGGGATCCTTTTACTAAGGCGCGCTAGTGGAGGTGGAAAGAAAGAGGCAGAGAACAACCTTGACATATGAGCTTGCAAATTTTAGGGCCTCTTCTATTTTTTTTTTTAATAATCTTTATTCATTTTAAAATAATTTCAATAAGTGAAGAATAATAAATAAATCATTTACACTATAGACAACACTTAAACTATTACAGACCAATAACCCTCCCACCCAAATTATTCTTTATCATTTAAGAATCTATAGATCTATCATAATTCCGTAATTCACTACATATTTTAAACATAAAATTGCACATTTATCCACTTAGACATATTTAAACTTATAAACCACCCTGTCCCCATCCATAATATTATTTGATTATAACCTTTATATTCCTCCCAACCTCCCCCTCCCTCCCTGGATGTGCAATTCTTCTAACAACAAACGTATAATTATATTAAATCTACAAAAGATGTCAATGGACCCCCATATTGGATTAAAATTTTTAAAATTCCCTAACTGATCAGCTCTCATTTTTTTATATTTATATATTTGACATAAACTTGCCCACCAGAATGCAAAATTGAGACAATCCCAGTTTTTCCAGTTACGTGTAATCAATTGTATAGCTATACTTATCATAATTAATAAGAGACTTCTTTTATATTTATCTAGGGGGTCTTTGATATACAAAATGGTACCACAGATTATTACTTCACTAGTCTTTAAGCCCGTTACATTAACGGGTGCTAGAACATATGTGTGTGTGTCTGTCTTTATTTCTTTCTCTCTCTCTCCTTAGCCGCTTTTTTTCTTTCTGCCTTTCTTTTTCCTTGGCTGTCCATCACCACCCCTTGCCTGCTCCCCCTGTCCATTTTCCCTTCCTTTTACCTCCCCTGTGTCCACCACCACCCCTTCACTGCTCTCCTTATGCAGCAGCAGCCCTTCTCCCTTTGTTTTACCTCCCCCCTGTCCAGCAGCACCTCTTTCCTTCTCCCCCTGTCCAACATTAGTCCTCCATTCCTTTTCTTCAACCCCCTGTCCATCAGCATCTCTTTCGTTCTCCCCCTGTGCAACAGGTGCTAGAGTAGACGACTGGTTTTTTTTTCCTTTCTCTCTCTGTGTTTGGATGCTGTCTGTCTGTCTGTCATTCTTTCTGTCTGTGTCTCTGTCTTGCGCCATGCCTGCCTATCTCTCTGTGGCCCCCTTCTCTTCCCCGGCATGATTGGTATATGCCCCCAGAACACCCTTCCCCCCAAAGCAGCCCCGTTTCCCAATGCCCCTGCCCCCTTTTGTGCCATGCCTGCCTGCTCCGTGGCCCCTTTCTGTTTCCCCCCTATGATTGCTGTCTGGCCCAGGAAACCCCTCACCCCAAAGTAGCCCCCTTTCCCTCTCCCCTTGTTGAGCCATGCCTGCCTGTTCTGTGATCCCCTGCCCATGACTGTTATGTGCCCCCAGCACACCCCTACCCCCAAAGCAGCCCCTTTTCCTCTTCCCCTGCTTGCCTGCCATGCCTGCCTGCTCCCTGTGCATCAGCATCAGCATTTCCCTCCCCCTCACCTGTTCCTTCGTAGCAGCATGGAGATAAAACGGCTCCCTTAGTTCTTTGCTGGATTTTTTTTTAAGTTTAAAGATGCCTACGCGGCTCCTTTCACGATCCGGCCTGCGTCGGAAGCCTTCTCTGACACAGGCCGGGATCGTGAGAGGAGCCACGGCGGCAGTTTTAAACTTAAAAAAAAAAATGCAGCGAACTAAGGGAGCCGTTTTCAAAGCCGCCGCCGCGGCTCCTCTCATGAGCTGCACTTATATTATGTCAGAAGATGAGAGAGGAGCCGCGGCGACGGCGGCAGATTTCAAATTAAAATAATTTATGCGGCCAGCCGGCTCCCTCAAAACCCTCCCCCCCTTTCCCTTCCCGCGGTCCGTCTGGCTGCGTTGTTCTCTCCCTCATTCTCAAACTGTCCGTGCCAGCTGAAGTGGGAGTGGGGGGGACTCAGCACCGGCTGGGCGACTCGAGCCGCCGGCCCCCAGGAGCTCGAGGCCGACGGCGGACATGGCTTGCGTTGCCGAGTTTGGTGACGTACAACCCGCGCATGCGCACTAAAAAAAACCCGACAGATCAGGGAACACGTTTTTTTTAGTGCGCATGCGCGGCCTAGCATTTTATTATATTAGATAAGTTAAAGGAATCTCAGATTCTAAAATATTAGTAATATGTCCCCAAATTGATTTCCAAAAAAAAACAGTATTTTAGGGCAATAGAACAGTAAATGATCCAATGTTCCTATGTCAAGATGACAGTGCCAGCATCTATTAGACTTTGAATTATCCAACTTATTCAATCTAACCGTGGTCCAAAAAGAATGATGCAACAGAAAAAACCAAGTTTGTTTCATAGATGCTGAAGCTGTACACCTCATCCTCCAAGACCAAATACGTGGCCATTGAGATGCAGAAATATACTGCTTAATCTCAATGATCCAAATGTCTCTAAGAGCATTTTGGGGTTTCTTATTCACAAGTTCAAATATTAATTTATACCACTTAGCGGCTTGATGTCCTAGGATGTCCGTCTGAAAACAGAGGAATTTCAAGCTGTAATAATTTTTCAAATTACGCCACTCAGGGAACCCCTTCTGAAGAGCCTGCTTCAGTTGCAACCGTTTATAAAATTGAAATTTAGAAATACCAAAAGATTGTTGCAACCGTGAAAATTCAAGCAATCTCCCATTTAAAACAGCATCCTCTAATGTTCTTATGTCTACTTGCATCCAATCTTTCCAGGCAATTTTAGAACCACCTATTTCAGGGGTGTCCAATGTCGGTCCTCGAGGGCCGCAATCCAGTCGGGTTTTCAGGATTTCCCCAATGAATATGCATTGAAAGCAGTGCATGCAAATAGATCTCATGCATATTCATTGGGGAAATCCTGAAAACCCAACTGGACTGCGGCCCTCGAGGACCGACATTGGACACCCCTGACCTATTTGAATCTTGGAGTTCAGCCAAAGGGATTGACACAAAGACTGTTCTATAGGGATTTCGGTTAACTTATTTATACATCTCAGGGTCTTCCAAGTATCAAAAATGATGTTATTATCCTTTGCATAACTGGGTAGTTTAATGTCCAATATATGAGACAGACGCATTGGGGACATAATTTTCCATTTCAAAATTAACCACTCTGGATAATGATCCATGAGGTCAGGCAGGATCCAGTATTGCTAGCACAGTTTAATAGAAGAGGGGGTTAGTTTAGTTTAAGGTTTCCCCTGATACACAACAGCTAAGGTAGTGCTGAAATAATTTGTCTTCAAAGGGTCTGGCTGAGAAAATACCCGTAAATTATGGCAGTGGTCAAGTACCACCACAGCTAAAACAATAGGCAGAACTTAGGGAAGTGACAGCACAGGGAACATGGTATAAATAATTTCCCAAAGGTTCCCATCAGCGCAGGCTGAGCCAGCTTGCAGGGTTGGAAAGTCAGAGGAAAGCTGGCACATCAAGCTGACAATTTGGCCAAAGGGCAGGAAACAAAAGGGAGTAATACAAAAAAAAATATATATTTAAAAACTGCTTAGTAAGTTAGGAGGAGGCTAATGGCAACAGACGACAGAAGGAGTTTTTTGGGGGCATCCAATGTTCTGTTGCTTTTGGATGGCAGTGCTCGAAGCTGCTTATCCTGGTTTCCGGAGATGATGCTAATTCGAACAATAGTGCAAGATAAAGCAATAGAGCAGTGACAGATTTATGGCGCTGTGTTTGAGCACCTGGGCAAGCGGACGGCATGGCAATAGGATGAAGAAAAATGTAGGATAAATCGAAGGATAATGGAACGGAAGCTGTGATGTGTTTCCCATAAAAAAAAGGTCTCACGCAAAGATAATAAATAGGGGCCGATGAAAATTCCTTTGCTTGCATATGCCCTATTTAGAAATTTCTGGGAGGTGGCTTTATATAGAGAGATGCATGTAAGAATAGAATGCAATTGGAGGAGTGGCCCAGTGGCTAGAGCAACAAGCTAAGAACTAGGAAAGCCAAGGTTCATTCTCCCACTGACATTGTGTGCAATCTTGGGCAAGTCACTTCTGTGGTCTTCAACTTAGGGCTTCTTTTACAAAGGTGCGTTAGCGGTTTTAGCGCGCGCTTAGCACGCACTAGCCGCTACCACCTCCTTTTAAGCAGGCGGTAGTTTTTCGGCTAGCACGCGCTAATCGTGTGCATACTCTAAAACCGCTAACGCATCTTCGTAAAAGGAGCCCTTAGATTGCAAGTCCCCTGGGGCAAGGAAATTTCTATTTTACTTAAAACAGCACTTGCTTTGAGTTTAGATTTGGAGACGTGAAGGATTAAATACAAATCCACTTGCTTTCCATAACACATTTTTCTCAAACTGCAGAGATGCCAAGTCTCATTCACTTGCTGGCCCTCTTCCTCTTTGAGCCCCTTCTTGACTCCTGGCTTTCTCGAGCCCTCATCTCCTTCCTTCATCCTTGGTGATTTCAGCATCCTTGCCGATGACCACTCTGACTCTTACACACTTCCAGGTTTTTCGCTCTAACATCCTCATGCAATCTCCAGCTGTGCTCCATCACAACAGAATGGCTACTGCCTTGACCTTGTCTTTTCCTCCAACTGCCCTACCACCAAATTCTGCACCTCAACTCTTCCCCTCTCTGACCATCATGTTAACATTCATAACCCATCACCCTCCACCCCAAGGTTTCTTCTCTTTTCTCCTCCAAATGCTCAGCTGAACTTCCCAAGTTCAGACCTGAACTCCTCCAAGTCCAAACTCTACTGACTCCAGTTTGCGCAGTTTCTCGCTTTCTCACCGTGCACAAGTGTCACACAGAGGCCAATCTGTACCTTTTCTCACAGGTTATTGCCGGGCAATAAGAAGAATAGAATAGGCTTCTTATTGGCCTCTCTGGTCAGACAGCATGTCTCGCCAAGATGATAACAGAGCAAAACATCATTCATAGCAGTGCCTGCAAGGTTCGCTTCTACACTTCTTCACTGAGCAAGAGGGGCCCAACACTGGTAGATGACCTTGTCTGTGAACACGCACAGCTTGTAAACAAGTCTATAATGCTTCTGGGGAGAAAAGATGGTTCATGGCCTGAGCTAGGCCAAAGCCTCCAAATGATAAAGCAAGGATACCCCTACCCATCCACTACCTGCACTCCTGTGCAGTGGTGTAGCGAGGGTGGGAGGCGCCTGGTGTGGTGGCGCTCCCCTTGCCCTCTTCTCTGTCCCCTCTGCCGTGTGCGCTCCCCTTCCCTTCCCCGTATCTGTTTAACTCCCTGGCATGAGCAGCATCTATAACTTGCTACCTGCGCCAGCGTTGGCTCTCCCTCTGATGTCACTTTCTAGTTGAGAGAGCAGCAGGTTGGAGCTGCTGCTTACCGGCAAAGAGCTAGCACTGCGGTGGCAGGGAATTGAAGGTGCGCATGTGGGGGGGGGGGGGGAGTGGGAAGGAGCGGGAGGGCAGAGAGGAGGAGAGGTGCTGGTGCCACCATCAAGATGGCACCTGGGGTGCCTGATCTGCTGAATGTTTTTGGCTTAATTCCCACAGGTGCTGACTTCATATACTTCAAATTCCTGCTGACATCCTTCAAGTCTTCCTTCTTACTTGCCAAACATAGAAACATAGAAATATGACGGCAGATAAAGGTCAAATGGCCCATCTAGTCTCTTTCTCTCTCTCTGAGAGATCCCATCTCAGTGTTGAGAAAACAGAGATAATGGTTGTAGGAGAACAACAGGAACACCTTTGGCCCCGTGAAATACTCTTAAATGAGCATTTGATTACAGTTAATAAAGAGATCAAAATGTTGGCAGTAATTCTTGATGCAAAATTATCATTTAAATCTCGAATAGCAAGAGTGGTACAGGCTGCGTATTTCGCAATAAGAAAACTACTCTAATTGAAAGATTTCTTATCAGGTTGGGATCTTAGATAAGTTCTACAAACGTTAGTGCTTTCAAAGCTTGTTTATTGTAACAGTATTTATCTAGGCCTTCCATCCGTCCGTTTGAAAGCATTTCATATTGTACAAAATTCAGCAGCTCGTGTTTTGATGGGCAAATCACATTCGGAACATATAACACCACTTTTAAAGAAATTGCATTGGTTACCAATCTGCTATTGAGTACAATTTAAATTTTTGAAAATAACTCACCAAGGGATATATGATATTTTACCTGGTTACCTGGCCAAATGCCTGACAATGTATAGACCAAGTAGAATGTTAAGATCTGAAAATGGAATGCTCTTAGATGTACGAAAGAGAGACAAAGTCAAATACCAGCAAATCCTGCTTCTCAGTTGCAGGACCAGATTTATGGAATTAGATGTCTAGAGTGATATGACTTTATAAAAACGTGTTACTGTTTAGGAAGTTACTTAAGGCATACTTCCTTGTTTTAGCTTTGAATTGATTTTAACAATTTATGTAGACATGGGACAATAAAATATGTCCTTGAAGAAGAAAGGAAAATAAGGTTTGACAGATGATTTTCTCCTGATTTTATTATTTGTTGGTCCAGTAATGTTTTATTAAGTTTATTGTATATCTTTGCATAATTGTGTATGTTAACCATTTGTTAATCACTTAGGGGTCCTTTTATCAAGCTGCGCTAGCGGGTTTAGCGTGTCTGACATTTCATCATGCGCTAACCCCCGCGGCAAGCAAAAAAATGAACGCCTGGTCAATGGAGGCGTTAGCGACTAGCACGGCAGACGGTTTAACGCGCGGTATTCCGTGCATTGAACCCCTACCGCGCCTTGATAAAAGGACCCCTTAGATTTGTAAGCAGATTAGACATTTTATAAATGAGCAGGGACCATCTATTATGTGTTAAATATACAGTACAGTGCTGCATTTGCCTTTCAGCGCTATAGAAATGTTAAATAGTAGTGGTGCAAGTTTAATGTGTGAGTCCCTACTTCCTACAAAATAGGTGGTGGAAGGGACTTGCAAACTAATGGCCATATGCTAATAGGAAAATTAGTGTGTGGCCAGTAGTGATGCCCGATTCACGATTCTAATCGATTCCATTTTTTTAAAAAATCGGCCTCCCGATTCAATGACCGACCGTTCCCCCCATGCCTTCCTAAAGCAGGGGCGGCAGCGCTGCCTCTTGCTGGCCGTATGCTGCCGCTCCTGCTTGATGGGGGAGGGTCAGTCGGAAAGGCTTGCATGTTTCCCCCAGCTTCCCCACTCTTATCTTAAGCTAATACGGCAGCCTACAGGATCGCTGGTGCTATAGCGATCCCTGTAGCTGCCGTCATCCTCAGCGGCACGTTCTCTCTGGTATGGTCCCGCCCCTCCTCTGACGTCAGGGTCAGGATCATGGCAGAGAGAACGTGCCACTGAGGACGACAGCAGCTGCAGGGATCGCTATAGCACCAGTGATCCTACAGGCTGCCATATTAACTTAAGGTAAAAGCGGGGAAGCTGGGGGAGAATGCAGGCTTGCAAGGGAGCAAGCCTTCACGGCGGGAGGGGGGCAGGCTTTTGCGGGGGGAGCAGGCCTTCGCAGCGGGAAGGCAGGCCTGTGCAGAGGGAGGAGGAGGAAGAGTGCCTTCGCGGTGGGGAGGCAGGCCTGTGCAGAGGAAGGTGGAGGAAGGAGTAAGAGAGGGGAGGGGAGATGCCAGACCTTGGGTGAAGTGAAGGAAAGAGAGAGATCAAACCAAAAAGAGGATGAGAAAGCAGAGGAGAGGTGCTGGACTAATGGAGAGAGGGAAAGAGAAATGCAAGACCACAAGGGAAATGGTACAAGAGGCACAGATACTGCTCCAAAGTAGGTGGGCAGGGTGCAGGATGGCAGGAGAGATAGTAGGAGAAAGCCTGTACCTGGGGAAGGGGATACAGGAGGTAAGGAAGAGAGAAAGAAGAAGCTGGATATGGGGAGAGATATGAAACAGAGATAAGATGCTGGGCAAGGAGGGAGCATAGGAACAGGGACACAAGGGGGACACTACTGGAGAGGAGAATAGGGACAGGGACACAGAAGAGAGATGCTGGATAAAAGGGTAGTTTAGAAAAGGAGAGATGGTGGATCTGTGGATGATGGGGTCCTTCGCTGCAGCTGCGGGGGATGGAGATGAAAAAAAGGAAAGATGCTAGACCTCCAGGGGAGGAAAGGGAAACAGAAGGGGAGGACAGAAATGGAAGATGGATGGTTAGCACAGAGAAAGAAGAAAGAAGGAGAGCCTGATCACAAGACAACCAGAGCCTGGGACCAACATGATTTGAAAAATGACCAGACAACAAAAGGTAGGAAAAATAATTTTATTTTCTGTTTTGTGATTACAATATGTCAGATTTGAAATGTGTATCCTTCCAGAGCTGGTGTTAAGTTTTAACAGAGAGAGGAAAATTATTTTTGTTTGTTTGTTCTACCCACAGGACCAGTGTGGGTAGAAGAGGGCAAAGGGGGTGAAGAGGCTATAAAATAAACCCACCAGGATGTTTGAAAAAACCACTCAATTGGGCAGGAAAATCAAAACGAATCGGAATATCGATTTAATAGGCTGAATCGAATCAATTTTTTTTTTTTTCTGAATCAGGCAGCACTAGTGGCCAGTAATATGAAAAATAGGAACATTAGCTATTTTGCCCCAGTGGGAATGACAGTCATTTAATGACCCATGTAAGTAGGGTTACCATAGGGCTCCAGAAAAAGGAGGACGGACTAAGACATCCGGGTTTTACTTCCACTAAAAGCAATGGAAATAAAACCCGGATATCTCAATCCGTCCTCCTTTATCTGAAGCCCTATGGTAACCCTACATGTAAGGCCGCACTGAGGCCACTTTTACCACTGTTTGGTAAAAGGGCCTCTTAGATTGTAAGCCATCTGGGGACTGGAAAATACCACATGTACCTAAATGCTAACTCCCTTGAGCTACTATGGAAAAGGTGTGAGCTAAATCCAAATAAAGAAAGATTGATTTTGAGCTATTGCTATTCTTAGCTTTATGGTATCTTTCTCTACCCTTGCTAACACAATCTGTAAGGCTAATTTCATAGGGGGAACTACAAATCCCACAATGCTCTTGGGAAGAAATTCTAAAAGCAGGGCCAGCCAAAATTCCTTTCTCCTCAAATAATGTTACTTGGCATCTCTGATAAAGAGGACTCTTGTGGCTTGTAATTGGTTGTCTAGCTTAGTAAAATAGCCTCTAGCATCAGTAAAACAAAAGGCTCTTTTGCCTTGTCCTTTTGACTTCATTGTTATTAGATGCCATAATTAGGGGGTGAACTCTGACCCACATTGTGTCAGTGTTTATTTTTGGTCCAGCAATTTCCTTCTGCACTTTAGGTTCCCAGCTCAATCAGAAATGAGCTCCACTGTGGCATAATGAGCACGCACTTAAAACAGACCAAAGATTCACCTCCTATGTGGTCTGTATTCAGCTGGTGTGGGTGTCCTAACTTAAGTACCAGCACTTAAATTAACATGTAATGTATATTTGGCACCTCTATACCTATAAGCAGAAGCATTACATTTAGACCTTTTAAACACATAACTCACCTAGACAGCAGCTGAAAATCACTGCCGTCAGATATTTTTCATTTTGCTCTCCTTCCTCCCCCTTCCTTATATGCATTTGTATTGGGTTTTCAGTTAGCTAATTTGGAAGAAGAGAGCGTTGGTTTTAAATTTGGTGGTTGAAATATAAACAACCTGCATTATACAGATGACACAATGCTCATTGCTAGTAGTAAAGAAGACATGTTGTTCCTACTGAGAAACGTTAACGCCAAAAGTCATAACATGGGATTAGAACTGAATATAAATAAAACAAAGATTATTGAAATGGAAAATAATGAAGATTTTGAATTAATCTTTTGGGCTCTCTGGAAAATAAGGAAGCAACTAGCAGGGAAGAAATACTCCACAGAATAGCAATTGGTTGCTCTATAATGAAGGCTCTTGATAAGGTATTTAAAGGCAAAGAAATAACAGTTAAAACGAAGATCAGACAGGTCCATGCACTCATTTTCTCAGTGGTCAATTACAGATACAAAAGCCGGACAATACAAAAATAAGATAGAAAAAGGATTGACTCATTTGAACTTTGGTGCTAGAGAAGGATTCTAAGCATGCCGTCGACCACTAGGAGAACTAACAAATTGATTTTGGAAGAGATCAGACCAGATATATCACTCAAAGCCCACATGATGAAGTTACAACTATCTTATTTTGGTCACACTGTTAGAAGAGAGAGATCACTGGAGGACATTATGTTTGGGAAGATTGAAGGAACTAGATGAAGAGGACAACCTGCAACTAGGGGGCTGGACACTTTGACAATTACTATGGGGATAATGCAGGAGGACCTCATTGGACTTGCACTTGACCAACTTCTTTTTGGATCTTTAACTCCTCAAATCACTAGGACTCAAACTCAAGTCAATGGCACCTAACACACATAAAGGCAATTCTAGAATCTAGGGGGCCCCATTTTCAGCTGGCGGTAACTAGCATTTTGCTATCTGCTGCTGGTGCTATCTCTGGAAATTAAGTGCTGGACCACATCTGGGTTCCAGTATTGAATTTCCAGGTATATGGAACTGGTGAAAACACAGAAATGTGATATTCAGCACTTAACCTGCTATGGCAAACTGCATAAAGTTAGGACCAATTTTTATGTGATCTTATTTATGAAGTCACCTTGGCTGGTTAAGTGCTGACTCTACCCTTGGAACTGGACATTTTTAGAGACACTAACCAATTATGGACCTCTGAATATGACTGATTAGCCCTGAACAAGTGATTTAGCCAGCCAGAGGCCATTGCTGACTGATTAAATCACTTTGAATATCACCCCTAGGTGTCTGCAGGTGGGCACCACTTGCATGAATGTCTAGAGCAGGGGTAGGCAATTCCGGTCCTCGAGAGCTGGAGCCAGGTCAGGTTTTCAGGATCTCCACAATGAATATGTATGAGATGGATTTGCATGCACTGCCTCCTTGAGATGCAAATCTATCTCATGCATATTTATTGTGGATATCCTGAAAACTTGACCTGGCTCCGGCTCTCGATGACCGGAATTGCCTACCCCTGGTCTAGAGCAATCAGAGCTACTTATCATTGTAGCAGCATCTGATAACTAAATAGGTAGCACTGAGTGGGGCCATAACCAGATTTCTAACAGCATCATCCAGATAATGCCACTATACATCCCCGCATCCATAAGAACATAAGAATAGCCTTACTGGGTCCAGTAGCCATTCTCACAGTGGTCAATCCAGGTCACTAGTACCTGGACAAAACCCAAGGAGTAGCAATATTCCATGCTACCAAACCAGGGCAAGCAGAGGCTTCCCCCATGTCTTAATAACAGACTATGGACTTTTCCTCCAGGAATTTGGCCAATTTGCGCTTTTACCGCAACCTCTGGCAACACATTCCAGATCTTAACTATTCTCTGAGCGAAAAAATATTTCCTCCAATTGGTTTAAAAGTATTTCCCTGCAGTTTCATTGCGTGCCCCCTAGTCTTTGTAATTTTTGACAGAGTGAAAAATCGATCAACTTGAACACATTCTACTCCACTCAGGATTTTGTAGACTTCAGTCATATCTCCCCTCAGCCTTCTCATTTCCAAGCTAAAGAGCCTTAATCTTTTTAGCCTTTCCTCATATGAGAGGAGTTCCATCTCCTTTATCATCTTGGTCACTCTTCTTTGAACATTTTCTAGTGCCGCTATATCTTTCTTGAGATAAGGAGACCAGAATTGAACGCATAGAGTCCCTATGAGCGTCGGGAACAGCGTGGGCCATTCAGTGTGGCTGTCTGCGTTAGAAACTGCTATCACAGTTTTATAAAGAGGGGGTACGCTGAGTTAGATTGTTAGAAATAAAGGGTGAAAACCTGGTGGGAGAACAATGCTTACTCAGGTTCTCTTAAAGCTAAGAGGTCTTACAAAATATGCAGCTGTTCTCTCTCAGATTGAACAAGAAGGGGGGCGGGCTTAAGCTCTGTGGTTGCAGCCTAGCTCTCTGGGAGAAGCAAAGCCCTCTGAGGATTTAAATCCACAGAGCACACTTTACTCATACATTTTAGCATAAACACTTATACTAGTTCTTATACAAGGAACTGAGTAAATGCCCACATAAAATGGGGGCAGAACATTCACCATACAATATAAGGGGCTATGGTAATATGTGTACCTAGGACTTTTAATGTGATGTTCACTGTAGTGCCCCACTGCTCTGCTGGGATGTCTGTTTGGTCAATATACTAAGAATGCTGGCCCTCTCCTACATCCCAACGGCTTGTTTTCTTCCTTTTTGTTTTGTACTTGTTTCTTTCAGAAATGGTTCAAAAATATAAATGCATAGAGGGAAATTCTATAACCAGCGCCTAAGCTTAGGTGACGGTAGGTGCCCTGCCAATGCCTGTTAATTGAAAAACGCAATCAGAAATGGCAAAAAATGACAGTGTTGAAGCACCTACCGATGCCTAAATAAAAGGCAGCTGGAATCGCGGCTAGGTAGCCGTTTTAGGCCACTGAACACCAAGGTAGGCATGGCCAATGCTGGAAGTGGTGTTAGGTGGGCTAAAGCGGCTACTTAGCCATGATTTATGCCAAAATGGGTGGCTAAATTGTAGGCCTGGAAAACCCTAGCCTGCATTTTAGCTGCCTATCTTTGCCACTAGACCGCAACAGCTATAAGCTGATCATGGCAGGGGAATTCATCCCCGATCAGCTGAGATGGCAGTTTTGAAAATGGGCTTGTTTGGTACTGGATTTTTTTGCATGTTTCGCCAGATGTCTAAACTCGGATTTAGATGTCATATTGAAAATGCCCCCCCTGAGCATCCCCCAGACTTTGTATTTTTTGAAAGAGTAAAAAAATCTATTTGCTTCTTCCAATTCTATACCACGCAGGGTTTTGTAGTCCTCAATTACATTACATTACATTAGCGATTTCTATTCCGCCAATACCTTGCGGTTCAAGGCGGATTATAAAAGAAGTTATCTGGACATTTCCAGAGGAATTGAAGAGAAGAGTGAGTTGTTTCAGAGAATTGAGAAGAGTCTTGCGGTGTTAGTTTGTCTTCAAGGATTTCTTGACTAGCATGGTTTTTATTTCTTTTTTGAACAAT
Organism: Geotrypetes seraphini; assembly: GCF_902459505.1. Taxonomy (NCBI): domain Eukaryota; kingdom Metazoa; phylum Chordata; class Amphibia; order Gymnophiona; family Dermophiidae; genus Geotrypetes; species Geotrypetes seraphini. Next base: position 343,082,744 of record NC_047086.1, on the reverse strand, counting down.
TTGTAGTCTGGGGTCATTATCAGTAAACCATCGAAGTACAGGATCCCACCCCTGCCCCATCCATGCCCTCCACGTGTTTGGCCCCCTTGCAGTTGTGCACTATGGGCTGGATTTAGGAAATGGCACTCAAAATTTAGCACAAAACAAAATCAGCACTAAGCACAGAGGGATCATTTTACAAAGCTGCAGCAAGGGCTTACTATGGGGCATGCTGAGGCATCCCACAGTAATTTTGAAATGTATGTGTGAACACCACATGTAAAGGGGACGTCTATTGGGGCAGAGAATGGGCATGGCTATACTAAGAAAATAAAAACCTAGGTATCTATTGAAATACTTTATGAAACTGCAGGACATGCCAATACTGCTTGATGGATTTGAAAGGCATGCTGTGAGTAAGGAAGAATACACACTAAAGAGGACTCCTGGGATCGACAATGATGTAGAGGCAAAAAAGCCCCGTTGAAATGCTTTTTTCAAAATATAACAAAATACAAGAATATCAACAATACAAAAAAAAAAAAGGAAACAAGAATATCTCTTATCACTTATATAGTCCACATTATTGGAGCCGCTTAATAACCACTCACAGATGTAATGTATATAACAAATCAATATCCCTTTGGAGACAGGCAACGTGTTTCTTGATGTCTCTAGGCAGACTCAGTTTAGAAGAAGGCAGTTCCTTGAGCTCAAGCCTAAGGTAATAAATATTAAATAAATAATTTTTTTTAAATGCTTTTTTCAAAATATTTTAAGGATATCAATGCTCCAAAAATCTATGAAATCTATTAGCTGCAAAGACCTTATAATCTTCAGTGTAGGAGCACAATCTGTACTCTGTACATGTACTCTGTCTTTAGGCTCCGAGAAATTTTTTTTTTTTAAAAAGTTCTTTTTTTTTTTTCTATTTTATCATTACTTTTAAAATTTCTTACCCTCCTTCTGTACTTTCCTTTCATGTGTCCTTTACTATGCTTATTGTAGTTCTCCCTACTTCCCTTATGGATTGGTACATCATGTTCATGTGCGTCAGTTGTAATTAATAATTAAGACCCTGCTTTTAATTGTAAATCGCTTAGAATTAATGATATTGCGATACATCAAAATTGTAATAAAACTTGAAACTTGAACCTTCATAACCTCAAAAATTGTCTGATAGGGATGTTGTCACGTAAGTGCTTGGGATGAAAGCTAGCATACTGCAATAAATTGTTTTTATCAGTTGCCTTCCTGAAAAGAGTAGTTTCAAAATGAAAACCATGAGGGGTAATTAAAATATCGAAGAATGGCAAGGAGCCATGATTTGTAGTAGATTAAACTGTAAATTAGGATCACAGGAATTCAACCACAATAAAAAAAAAAAGCATTGAACTGTAAATCAGTGTCAGTGCATACCACAAAAACCATCATCTATATAATGTTTCCAAATAAAAAGAGCTTCTGAGAATGGAGAGGTCACAGGAGGTTATGCAGGCATTGTTTGCAGCTTCTCAGAGAGCCAGAAATAACTACTGACAGTACACTTGTGCTTGGATTGGTGGAGAGCTTTGGTCACTGTCCTGAGGCAGAAGGCCCTGTCACCATGACGCCACCAAGCATGGATGAATAGCTACACTATCTCAAATGTTCAGTAATATGTAGGGTTGCAACAGATTCTGAGAGAAAGAGAGTGGTTTCCACTTTTTAAAAGTGGCTACCATTTTAAAATTACAATGTGATATTATGGGATTCTTTGAAGTTCTTGCAATCTCCTCCCCCCCTCCCAAGACCCAATACCATTCCACTTCCTGCATTCACTAATTAGTTATTAATCAAAGACAAAGAGCTAAGAAACTAGTTGCACTACACTAAGATCCAAAAAGCCTGACAAATGGGGTAGCAGTTTGTACTAATAGGTTAAAAATACCCTTGGGCATGAACACAGTATAAGCCACAAATAGAAGATCTTTTCCTATTGAATTCACCTTTAAAGTTCTCGTGCACATTGCCTATGGCATTTGTGAGATATAGAATTCTGATAATCAGGGAGAATTTGTGTAGATACGGGATATGGATTCTGCGACAAGTTGTGTGGAATCACAGCATCCCTCTCATATGGATCCAAGGGAAGCACTGCAAAAAAATTCAGCAGAAAAACTGGTGAATTGCTGTGTATCTCTGAATATCTTCATGTGGTGATCCTGTGGTAGTAACATCTCTATCAAAGGCAATACTACTATGAAAGTATGCTATAAAGGAGAAGGAAAGATACAAGTTCCTGGATGCTGTAGGCGATTGCTTCCTGGAACAACTTGTCATGGAAAATACGAGAGGAAATGCAATTCTAGACTTAATTCTAAATGGACTACGAGGACCGGAACAAGGTATAGAAGTAGAAGGGATGCTGGGAAACAGTGATCACAACATGATCCACTTCAACCTAGACATAGGAACAAAAAAATTGATCCAGAACGACGGCCACGGCACTGAGCTTCTGAAAAGGAAACTATGAAGGGATGAGAGTCATGATGAGGAAGAAGATTAGGAAGAGGATAAATACGCTAGAGCAAGCATAGTCCCCTTTTAAGGACACAGTCACAGAGGCGCAAAATCTATATATACCGCGTATCAACAAGGGTTCCAAGAGGAAGAAGAACAAGGAACCGGCGTGGCTCATTGTAGCAGTGAAGGAAGCGATCAGAGACAAGAAGACTTCGTTTAAGGAATGGAAAAGGACAAAAACGGACGAAAACTGGAAAAAGCACAAACAACATCAAAGCAAGTGCCATAAGGCGGTAAGAGGAGCCAAAAGAGACTATGAAGTAAAAATAGCCAAGGAGGCCAAAAACTTTAAGCCTTCTTTCGATATATTAAGGAGAAACGACCTGCGAAGGAAGTAGTGGGGCCATAAGATGACCATGGAATAAAGGGAGTACTAAAGGAGGACAAAGCCATCACCAACAAACTGAACACATTTTTTGCGTCTGTATTTACTGAAGAGGATATATCCAATATACCAGAAGCCAACAGGCTATACACAGGAAATGAAGATGGGAAACTGACAACGACGACAGTTAGTCTAGAAGAGATATGCAGACAGATTGATAGGCTTAAAAATGATAAATCCCCAGGACCGGAGGGTATCATCCACCCAAGGGTAATCAAGGGGTTATAGCTGAACTGCTCCAACTAATAGCCAATCTATCGATCAAATCATGAAAGATTCTGGAAGACTGGAAAGTGGCGAATGTTATGCCAATCTTCAAGAAAGGTTCAAAGGGAGATCTGGGAAACTACAGACCAGTGAGTCTCACTTCGGTACTGGGAAAGATGGTAGAGGTGCTGATAAAGGACCACATCATCGATCACCTTGACAGACACAAACTGATGAGGACCAGCCAGCACGGCTTCAGCAAAGGAAGATCTTGCTTGACAAACTTACTGCACTTCTTTGAAGGAGTAAATGGGCAGATAGACAAGAGTGACCCAGTTGACATTGTATATCTAGATTTTCAAAAGGCGTTCGACAAGGTTCCGCATGAATATCTAATTCAAAAAATTGCGAGCCATGGAATCGAGGGTGATATCCTCACATGGATTAAAAACTGTTTGGCAGATAGGAAACAGAGAGTGTGTGTGTGGGGGGGGAATGGACAATACTCAGACTGGAAAAGCGTCATGAGTGGAGCGCCGCAGGGTTCAGTGCTCTTCAACATATTTATAAACAACCTAGAATTGACATGACGAGTGAGGTGATTAAATTTGCGGACGATATAAAGTTATTCAGAGTAGTGAGGACACAGAAGGATTGCAAAGACCTTCCAAGAGACATAAATATGCTCGAGGAATGGGCCACGAAATGGCAAATGAAGTTCAACATGGATAAGTGCAAGGTGATACATGTCGGTAACAAAAATCATATGCACGAATACAGGATGTCCGGTGCTATACTTGGAGAGAGCCCCCAAGAAAGAGACTTGGGAGTACTTGTAGACAAGTCAATGAAACTGTCCACGCAATGCGTGGCGGCGGCGAAAAGGGCAAACAGAATGCTAAGAATGATTAAAAAGGGGATCACAAACAGATCTGAAAAGGTTATCATACTGTTATACCAGGCCATGGTACGCCCCCACCTGGAATACTGCATCCAGCACTGGTCGCTGTACATGAAAAAGGACATAGTACTACTCGAAATAGTCCAGAGAAGAGCAACAAAAATGGTTAAGGGACTGAGGGAGTTGCCGAGAGGCTAGAGAAACTTGTCTTCTTCTCCCTTGAAAAGAGAAGACTGAGAGGGGACATGATTGAAACATTCAAGATATTGAAGGGAATTGATTTAGTAGAGAAAGAGAGATTATTCACTCTCTCCAAGGTGGAGAGAATGAGAGGACACTCGCTAAAGTTAGAAGAGAAAAGATTCCGTACAAACATAAGGAAGTTCTTCATCCAGAGAGTGGTAGAAATCTTGAACGCTCTTCCGGAGGCTGTTATAGCGGAAAGCATCCTTCAGGGATTCAAGACAAGGTTGGATAAGTTCCTACTGGAACAGAACATACGCAGGTAAGGGTAGACTCAAATAGGGCACTGGTCTTTGACCTAAGGACTGCCGCGTGAGCGGACTGCTCGGCACGATGGTCCACTAGTCTGACCCAGCAGCGGCAAATCTTATGTTCATATAATTGATAACTGCTTATTCAATTTTGACCTAATTAAAGATGAGGGCTGCAGGATTTCTTTGAGACAATCTAGGTTGCATGTCATTTTTATTGGCCAACTAGAGGTCTCCCTGAAGCTTCTGTTTTATTCAATATTTGATCTTTTGTGTGCCAGTGTGAGTTTCTATCTCTCTCTGCGAATTCCAGTCTGGGTCCCCCTGCAAGGCCTTAGGGGGTTGCTATCTGGATTTGTGTGTCCTTTCTGACAACAAGTTGTCAAATTTGATTTAATAAAAGACTTATGATTATTTCACAAGTGGTTCCGCGGTCTTCCCTTTTTGCCACTGGCGAACTGTCCTCTGTTATTTTGTACTATTGGATAGACTGTGCAGAGATTCTTGCTCTTCTGTTTTCTTTGGTTCTCTTCTACACCCACATCTGAAAGACAATCCAGTAAAAACACAGATAACGAAATCTTTGGGAAGGTTGTACCAAAACCAGATCGAAATGGAAAGCTCTGTTTGTGCTTTGTAAACAACAGTTGTATAGCATATTGTCCCTTTCTATACTTATAAAAAAAATATTAAATATAAAATCATAAGTTTTCGAGGCTTGTGCAGATGAGGACAGAGCCCACAGGAAAGAGGTGTGGGTACAGCTTGTGGGGAAGGAGACAGCACCTGCGGGGGTGGGGGACACATCCACAGGGAGGGGGCGGGGATGAAAACAGAACCTGTAGGGACAGGACAGGGATAGGGACAAACTTTGTCCCTGTTTCATTCTCTATGGGTAGTCCTTCCTGAGTGATCCCACAGCACAGACTTGGTAGAACCTGCACAGGAGAAAGGTTTGCATGATGTGGTAAGTCTGTGAACCAATTTGAGCAGAACATGGGAACAGATGGTATTGCAATAGTATATTCAAGTCAGTCATCCCTATCATACCAGTTAATCTACTGTTCTTCACAGTCACACTGACTGGAATAAGATCCTAGAGAGACTGTGAATTCACCAAAGAATGGTATAAGAAGTTATTAAATTAAATTAAATTAAACTAAACTAAACCTAATATGCAAAGACTTTCCAGAGGATCATGTTTACTTAGTACTACTTTGTGGAGAAAGTCCTGCCATGAGAAATATAGCATTGAACCTCCATCACCCATTCTGGTATGGCTTAGAATAGCCCAACTTTCTCCAAAACATACTTGGGCTAGTTTGTCATGGTGTGGTCTTTGTTTATCTATGTTTTATCTACAGATGATACATTAACCCAAGGTGGAACGATGAGCTGAACTGAAACTGAGCTGTTAATTGGTATTCATAGCCTGATTTAGTCAGTAATGCCAAGGCAGTGCACTTCCAAATGCATGCAGAGAGTTGATAGCTCATGCTAAATTATCTGAAATCACTGCCTGAAATTTTTCGTATCAAGCACTGTGCAATTGCTACCTTAATGCTGCTGAATTTTTAGTATTGCTTTTGTTAAGTATCCTTTGAAATATATGCTATGAAGTTTAAGAGCATCACTCGATGGTTGTGCTTGAGCCAATGTTGGTTATATTGGAATAACAATGTGGCATTTTCTCTGCTGATTGCATATCAATGTTTTTTATATGTTGAAATGACATAATTATGTTTCTATTTTTTCCCCTGATTATTTTGTTGTTTTTGCCAGTGTCTGGTGATCATAACATGCTTGTAGAAATCAGAACAAATCCCCATTATGAGGTATTTGCAATATGAGTAATAAGGTAATTATGTTTTTTTAAAAAAAAGTTTTAAGTTTTGTTGATGCCATACTGGTAGTGTGCAATCTCAAAAATATTGAAGGGGGAGGTGAGATGAATATTCAGCTCGCAGCAATATATGGTTTTAAAATGCAGGTTGAATTAGACATAGGCGTTGGAATGGGGGAGGCCACAGGGGTCATGGCCTCCTCAAAATTCTCGGTTGCTGTTTTAGCTCTCCCACCTGCCCTGCTCTCGGTGTTTGTTTAAAATCTTCAGGCAGCCACCGCACAGCCGCCATGCAGCATCAAACACCAGGCCTGCCCTGGAACCCTTCATTCTTCTTCAGGGACAGGCCCGCTAGTGGACTCTGCATGGTGGCTGCTGAAGATTTATAACTAAAGCGCTGGGAAGAGGTGGGTAAAGGACTTGGGAGTGTGCCAGGGCGGAGCTCTTGGGCCCCTCCCCAAATAAAGCAGCACTCCGCTGCCTATGTTAGACCCAGATATTCAATTACAGGCTATAGATAAAATGACCAAGGGCATGGTCAATATGTCTGATGGACTGGATAACCACCATGAATATTCATCAAATATGCTGCATATATGGGGGGGGGAAGGGTATATGCAGCATGTTTGATGAATATTCATGGTGGTTATCCAGACCATCAGACATATTGACAAAACTGTTTTTTAGCGCCAGCCATGATGGTCACAGCTCTGACCCTCATAGAATTCCTATGAGCATTGCAGCGGTTACCACCATGGCTGACACTAAAAACCGTGCTACGATTTTGTAAAAAAGGGGAGGGATATTTATTTAAAGTGACGGTTTGATTTGCATATTGTTGTTACTCTCATGTCATGACTCTTTTGTGACTGTCCAAGCGCCTCTGTTCTACACCCTCTCAGGCCATTAGATGTTTGACCAACTGCTTTTCTTCAGAAATAGTTTAGCTTGGACAGTCATTAAATGTCGTTTATTATTTATTTGATATGTCATCCATTAGTGAGCCATCTAGGCAGTTTAGAACAGTATCTAATTACAGATACAATAAATAAATAGGAAAAGGAAAAGTACAATTTCTATAGGAAAAGAAAATTACACAATAGAACTTTCAGATCCGGGGTACTTAAGTATCTTCAATCCCAAATAATAATAATAAGCCACTGAATAGAAGTGTGTTTTGAGACTGGTCTTAATCTTCTGGAATTTCCAGTTGCAAGTGTACAAGGGGCCGCTGAAAGGTTCTCAGCCCAACCAAGAAGAGAATGATGTGGAGCCATAAAACTTACAAGTTATTCCACACTTTTCTTGACACTTTTTGTTTCAATGATATGAACTGAAACAAAAAATGTCAAGAAAAGTAAGGAATAACTTGTAAGTTTCATGGCTCCACATCATTCTCTTCTTTGTTGGACTGAGAACCTTTCAGCAGCCTTTCGTAATAGAAGATTGCTCCTGAGAGTGGGAATTGAAACAATGAAAACAGAGTGACAAATTACACCCAATCTGATATGCCAAAAGGTGGAGATTACAAGGAGTTTCTGCTGATAGGATTGGAGGACTTGCGATGAGGAATAAAACATCATGAAATTTCACAGGAACTGTAATAATCCTGTATAATTCATTTTGTGTACTAATGTTAACCTTTTGAAAGATACCCTATAAGATGTGGAGGGGCATTTTCAATATGATCTCCAAATTTGAGTTTGGATGACCATTTGTGGTGAATATGACCATTTTCAAAACAGAAAAATGTATTTTTGTTTCAAAATAGGCCATTTCTCAGATGTGCTTGTCATCAGTGCATCTATCTTTTTGAACCATTTTTGACCCCCCCCCCCCAACACATCCAAAAGAAAAGCGCACAAAACAAGCCATTGGGATGTAGGAGGGACCAGCATTTTTAGTAGACTGGCCACATAGTCATTCTGGATATTCCTTCAGTGTCAGAGCCACCTTAACATATGTGGCTTTTTCCTAGGAGGAAGTGAGATGGGTGGGGAGGAATCCAGGAAGCAGTTGCCGGGGAATATAAGAGGCAAGGCCAGAGCAAGGTTTAGGGAGCCCAAGGGGAGAAGAGTAGAAGAGTGCATATGCCCTGACTGCAACCACTAGACATCCTGCTTGGCTGAGCTAAGCCAAATACTTTTGCTGAAGTACTGTGAACAATGTTCTAGGGTCTGGCTGGGTCCAGACCTGGCTAACTGACTAGAGAAAGACTGTTGCAACCTGTGTTTGGGGCATAGCAGCCACTGGCTATGAATAGTATCTTGGACCTTGCAAGTCATAGGTCTGTTTCAAGACTTTTGCTTTTGAACTAAGAGGTTATTTTTCCTTTCTCTGAGCCTGTGAAGTAACAGGCTGAGGTTTTCTGAATTAATAAAGAATTTTGTTGGACCTTTTGGCCCTGATTCTGTATAGGACGCCCAGGAGAGGTGTCCTATACAGAATAGGTCCTACACTAAACCCCGATTCTGTAACCGGCATCCATGGTACAGACGCCGGTTAGAGAATCGGGTTAAATTAGACGCGGCCGCTATACTTATGGCAGCAAGGGATCTCCCTGCTGCAATATGTATAGCGGCCGCGGTCGTGGCCACCTGTCCCATCACCGACAGGAGGATGCCCAATCCTCCTGCCGGAACCCCCCTGGAACCCTCCCTCCCCCCCAAACTGGTAATCGCCGGCAGGAGGATGGCCAATCCTCCTGCCATGAAAGCCCGACGACCCCCCAAAAAAACTAACCTCCCTCCCCCAACTAACCTTTACATGTTGGTCGGCTGGACGGGTCTTGCTGCCGTCCAGCCGACGGGCCCGCCTCGTGGGAATGAGACGGGCCCGCCCCTTCCCCGCTAAATCTAAGGCCTGATTGGCCCAGGCTCTAGAAGCCTGGACCAATATGGCCTTAGGTATAGCGGGTCCGCCCATCCCCACTAATCCTAAGGCCTGATTGGCCCAGATGCCTAGCCTGGGCCAATCAGGTCTTAGGATTAGTGGGGATGGGCTGACCCGCTATGCCTAAGGCCTGATTGGTCCAGGCTTCTAGAGCCTGGGCCAATCAGGCCTTAGATTTAGCGGGGGATGGGCCGGGAAGGGGTGGGCCCGTCTCATTTCCACGAGGCGGGCCCGTCGGCTGGACGGCAGCAAGACGCGTCCAGCCGACCAACATGTAAAGGTTAGTTGGGGGAGGGAAGGGTCGTCGGGCTTTCCTCTGCGCATACATCATTGCATCGACATCCACGCATGCGCCAATTACCAGGCATCCTCCTGCCAATTACCAGTTTGGGGGGGGAGGGAGGTTCCGGCAGGAGGATTGGGCATCCTCCTGCCAATTACCAGTTTGGGAGGAGGGGAGTTCCAGGGGGGTTCTGGCAGGAGGATTGGGCATCCTCCTGTCGGCGATGGGACAGGCGGCCGCAACCGTGGCTGCTATACTTATTGCAGCAGGGAGATCCCTTGCTGCCATAAGTATAGCGGCCGCGTCTACTTACAATGTAGACCAGCATTTTGCTGGCCTACATTTTAAGCGTCTCTTCCTCTACTAGGGAGACGCGTAGGGCCGCCTAGGTTCGCCTAAGGCCCTTAGGCGAGCTTAGGCGTCTTGCTGGTCTTCCTAGGCTCCCGGAGGTGCCTTCAATATAGGCGGCCTGCCTGGGGAGCATTTTTTTAAAAAACGTGCATCCCGATTGGCTGATTAGACAGCTGTAGGACGCCTACAGCTGCCTAAAATCGGGATGCACTTTGGAGAATCAGGGCCTTTATGTGTATTTTGCTGTGTGTGCACAGACTTAACTTCAGAAATCCATTCAGGCAATTACCGTCTTCTTACTGCATATTCTATTGCAATAATAAACAGTGAGCTAAACCAGTTCAACATCTAAGGAAAAGAGTCAGAATCTTATTTCCAACTGTTTATTGCAAATAGGTGAACATGTAGGGTTACAAAATTTCCTCAAAAAAAAAAAAGAGGACACCTGGCCCCACCTCCCAGCCCAGCCCCCAGCCATACTCTGCTCCATCCTTGGCCCCACCCAACACGAACCACATGTCTACTTCCCCGAGCTTGGTGCCGTGTCTGGATGTCCTCTGCGCATACGTGGATGTCGATGCAATGATGTATGCGCAGAGGACATCTAGACATGGTCCCGAGCATGGGGCCTTCCAAAACTCAGACAAACTGCTAGATTTTGGAAATCCCTATGGGCATCCGGACAGTCCTCTAAAAACAGGACATGTTCGGGCTTTCTCGGACATCTGGTAACCCTATAAACATGGAACTTACTGTATGCTGTTGAAACCAAGAATGCAGCATTGATTCTGGCTCAATACAAGTGTAGAGATTATTTCTGCAGAAATTATGGATATTCTATTCAGCTGACTATGGTTGGACGCCGTATTGATTAACTGCAGAAATGGATGCTGACCTGATGCAAATTCCAGGTGCAGCGAATGAGAGAAAGGTTGTGAAGTGCTTGCTTTATAAGCACAAAGAGGAGATTTTATTGCATTAAAGGTAGGGGTGCAAAGAATGCATAAAAAGACCAAGGGGCTTTTGAATTGACCAATAGGGTCAAAGGTTGTACCTTGGGCACAGTACAAATGTAAGTATGCGCACACAAGCTGTTGGGACAGAACAGAATCTAATAACAAGGATTCTTGAAAGAAATTAAAGGAAGAAAGTAAGAATTCAAATGATATGCAAGAGATCTGACTCTCTAGATGAGCAACCTGATGCTCCTGGAGAGGTCAGTGAAGTGTAACTGCGTGACCTCGCCAAGCAACAGGGTTATTATGATTCAGAAACTGAGTTCATAGGTAGTATAGGGCAGTGGTTCTCAAACCTGTCCTGGGGGACCACCAGCCAATTAGGTTTTCAGGATATTCCTAATGAATAAGCATGAGACAGATTTGCATGCCTGTCTCCTCCATTATATGCAAATCTCTCTCATACATATTCATTAGGAATATCTTGAAAACCCAAATGGCTGGTGGTCACTCAGGACAAGTTTGAGAACCACTGCTATAGGGTCTTACCTGTTAGAACAGTTCTCAGCCCTCTCCTGGAGATACACCTAGCCACTCAGGTTTTCAGGATTACTACGATGAATACGGAAGAGAAAAATCAGCATACACTGGAGATATATTGCACACAAACCTATCTCATGCGTATTCATTGTGGTAATCCTGAAAACCTGACAGGTTAGGTGTGCCTCCAGGATAGGACTGATAAGCACTGCAGTAGAATTCCTTACCCTAGGAAATATAGTCCACATTTAAAACAAAACCTTTAGCTTAGCAGGGTTTAAAACTGATTTGGACAAATTCCTGGAAGAAAAGTTCAGAAATTGTTATTAATGTGGACTTGGAGAAATCCAACTGCTTATTTCTGTGATATCACCAAAATCCCCTCTCCCCTGAACACCTGCGCAATCACCAGGATGCACTGTCCAGCAGGGGTTTGGGGGGATTGTGTCCGGCAGGAGGGATTGGGCATCTCTCTTGCTGAGGAAGATTCAGAGGGGTCGCGGGCAGTGTTCCCTCTAAGCGGGCGGGTGTTGTGAGCAAACTTTTTTCACCGTGAGCCAAAAATATCGGGCGCCAGCAAGTTATGAGCCAACTCGCCCGATTCTCCTCTCGCCGCCCTGCCATCTGCCGTACGCCTCTTCCGATCGTGCGCTGTGACGAGAAACGTGTGCGCTGCGATGTAATATTTTGTGCGCCAGCGCACGCCAGCGCAGCTTAGCGGGAACACTGGTTCAAATGGTTTTATTTATTTCCCCAAATTTATTTTTGTTATACGCATTGAAAATATTTGATATTGCGTTTAAATCAAAATCTCAATAAACTTGAAACGAGTGCCCGTGAGATTGTGGGAGGGTTAAATACTCAAAACTTAGAAGTTTTTGCTACGCCAGCTTTCTGGTATCTTTACATACAGTGGCGTACCTAGCATATGTAACATCCGGGGCCCATCATTTTTGGGCACCCCCCCCCCCATCTGTAAGAAAAACATGATTTTTAGTAACAAACCACACGTCACACATGAGTACCTAGGAAAAGGCAGCATCTTACATATTGCAGTGAGCAGTACATCAATACACCCATTGTAAAACTAAACAAGCCAGACCAGCACAGATCAATCCTACACCGTCAATCCTAACAGAAAACCATGTCTTTCGAACACACAGAACACAGAAAACACCTTCGCCTAGTAAGGAATATGTAATCACAAACTAACCCCTCCCTCTTTTACAAAACTGTAGTGTGGATTTTAGCTACGGAGGTAACAGCTCTGATGCTCATAAAATTCTGAGCATCAGAGCTGCTACCACCAAGGCTGGTGCTAAAAACGCTTCACAGTTTTGTAAAAGGGGGGATAAAATAAAAATACATAGACAAAGGTTAAATTGAACCAGCAAGAAGCTGGACTCTGCATACAATGCTTCACAGAAACAGTGACACATGTCTCCTAAAGCAATAAATAAATAGAAATTTTTTTCTACCTTTGTCTTCTGTGGTTTCTCCTTTCCTCATCTTCTTGTAACTCTCTTCCTTCCATTCACTGTCTGCCGTCTCTCTTCCCCTATATGGCATCTTCTCTCCTTCTATGCCCCTTCCAGAAACTGTATGCCTCCCCCTTCCATCTCTCCTTTCACCCCATTGGTCTGGCATCTCTCTCCTCGCCTTCCCTCTCCCACACCTCTCCTCATAGTCTGGTATCTCCCCTTCCCTGATTCTCTGGCATCTCTCTCCTTTCCTTTTCTTCCATCTTTCGCTCCCCCTCCATGCTCTCACATCTCCTCCTTCCTTTTCCCTTAGACTGGCATACCTTCCTCCTACGCTCCAAGCCCTGGCATCTCCTTTAATTCCCTCCCTCATCTTCCTTCTCCCTCCAGCTGGGTACCGCAACACTCTTCCCTGCAGCTCTGCACTTCCCCACAATTGCCATGCTTCGGTTCCTCTTCTTCCTTCCTTCCTCCCCCCCCCCCCCCCGCGGGACCCTGCGGCACCATCAACTCTTACTCCCTCTAATGTCGGCCCTGCAGCTCCAGACTTCCTCGCACCTTCTCCCCTCCCCCTTTGGATCGCTATTATTTTAAATGTTATAGCCGCGGAGCTGTATCCATCAATGGAGATGTCTAACCTCGGCCTGCCCCGGAACTCTTACTGCAACAGTGACTTCCTGTTCCTGCCTAGACGGGCGGCTGCTGCAGTAAGAGTTCCGGGGCAGGCCGAGGTTAGACATCTCCACTGATGGATACAGCTCCGCGGCTATAACATTTAAAATAATAGCGATCCAAAGGGGGAGGGGAGAAGGTGCGAGGAAGTCTGGAGCTGCAGGGCCGACATTAGAGGGAGTAAGAGTTGATGGTGCCGCAGGGTCCCGCGGGGGGGGGGGGGGGAAGGAAGGAAGAAGAGGAACCGAAGCATGGCAATTGTGGGGAAGTGCAATCCCCCCAATGCGTCCCCTTACCTTACCGACGCGTGTGTGCGCTGTGAAGAGAAACTTTGCGCTGCGATGTAATATTTTGTGCGTGAGCGCAGGCCAACGCAGCTTAGCGGGGGATTGCGGCAGGAGAGATTGGGCATCTCTCCTACTGCAATCTTTGCAGGGGGGGGGGGGTAGGAACGGTTCCAGGATTCTCTAACCAGCATTGTTTATGACAGGTGCCGGTTAGAGAATCCTGCTTTCAGGTGAAGGACTGGCCCCTCCTTCACATAAAAGGTCTTGTTTTGGGCGTTTGGGACTTGGGCGATTTTGTGGTCGGGAATGTGTTGTAAGGATACACGTAGTGGCAGTCTAGGTGAATGTAGAGGTAGGCCATTCTCAAAAAAACATCTAATTTTGGATTTTTTTTTTGAGAATGGACATTTTTCTGCTGCCTACTTTCTGCGCCTAGGGACTTAGGCCAAAAGGGGCTTAGACGTTTCTTTTGATTATGCCCCTCCACTTGACTTGGACCTTGCAGCCACAAAAAGGATATGTCCTCACATTAGTTAACAAGGTAGATCCACATCTACAACTGGCGTAACTGAGTCTACGAAGACCTAGATCTAGATGTGTGGCGTAACTATATATGACTGATAGATAAAAAAAAACTATTGAGCAAGATAACTATGTAAGGCATTTATAGTACTAGGCCACATTTTGTGAACAATGACTACACTTGAATAGTCAGTGCTGGCACATATCGAGAGGCAGGCACCAAAAATCTGGATCTTCAGCAGCTTTGAGAAGTTATCTGGGTACTGCCAATACTCAGTGCCAGTACACCTTGGCAACTTAGCACTACTACTGTGTATGCAGTCCTACTTGCCCAGATAATTATCCAGGTGCCAGCCCTGAATATGGACGGTGCCCAGATAACTTCTGACTCTACCCCTGGGTGCCCATGGTGGTCATAGATGATACTCAGTGGCATTATCCAATTAAGAGTCACTGAATATCATGTGGGGAGCCAATCAGTGGGAGATAAATTGGGCAGGAGTGGCTCCTGACTAGTTAACTCCTGCTGAATAGCATTCCCTAAGATTTTATGAAATTTTCCAGTTATGACTGAAGGCAATAGATTGTGTATGATTCTGGGATTGTTTATTCCACCATGTCACTACTCAACTTCACTTCTACAAGTATTTTCAACAGTTCAACCTCAAGGTCTTGCCTTATTCTGAGCCCATTTTCCAGTTTCCATTCCCTCTCCAAGGTTCTCCAACAGATGATTCTCCTCTCTAAACACAGTAAAGAACCCATCATAGAATAAAGCTATCTCTTTTCATTTGGCAGGTCATGCTACTTTGTTTAGAATTTATTTCTCTTCTGTTCCCCCCCCACCCCAACCCATAATCCTTACTCACATCACTGCAAGCACATTGGAGCAGGCTGTGGAAAAAATTCCTGTCTATTTTCGATAAAAGCATTCAGATCTGCACGTTGCAGGATCTCAGCTTGAAAGAACTGTAAAAATACATCCGGCATGGTATTTGAACCCCTGTGATCCCTGGAGTAAGTCTGCTCTCCCCCCTTCCCCCCCATACTTCTTTTCCATCCAGCCTTCCCCCATCCAGTTGTGCTGCTGGACCTGCATGTTCTCATAACATCTGCAAAATGTAATGATTTTCTCACAATGTTTACACTATGGAAAATAAGGAGGTGATGGAGGGGGGGGGGGGAGTTGTTTTTCTAAAACCAGAAACAGTAAGTTTTATAGAAATACACACAGCTGCTCTCCCTTGTTGCTCTTAGTGGAAAAGGACTTTAGCCTTTTTATATGGCTCAGATGTTAATAGCCATAATTAAAACCAGCTTTTGCTCAGCATTTTGATATGATGGTTTTGTGAATATAAATGTATTTTGTTCCGGGTGAGAAGGTGGTTGCAAAGGCAGAAACTGTGTCATCTTGGGCACTGAAAGCATTAGCGGGATGATTTCACAGATTATTTGCCATAAAATTGTCCAAGATTAGAATCAGGGCTCCCTGTTTTCTTTCTGGATACTGATTAAAAAGCAGGGAAAATTAAAGTTGTCAATTTTATCTGCCCTTACCCCTCCCTCACAGAAAAAGCAAGGAACAAAATATAGAGAAGAAGATGGATAGGAGGTACACAGAAAGATCATTGACTTTTCCGAAACCAATAAGATGAAATTGAATCCCGATAAATCAGAAGCCCTCATATTTTCCAGGAAGGGAGTTAAAATGCCCCCAGGCCTTAATGTTACTGCTAACTCCCAGGTCCCTTTTGAAACTCCAGTGAAAATATTGGGAGCAACTGCAATCTGAGCTCCTTTTTCCAAGTTTTATTTAAAATTTGATGAAACGCTTATATGCTAATTTCAAAGCGAAGCACATTGAGAAAATAGACAAAATAGAAACATAATAGACAGATATTAAACATCACAAACTAGAAGGAGGGGTAAAAGGGAAGAACTACAATGTCATTAAAAAAGGACGTGTAAGGGGGGAAAAAACCAATGAGGGATGGGGGTCGCTGGTAGCCCAAAAGGTTTATTCTTGAGGGTCACTAACAATGTGATTATTAAGAGTGATATATATCTGTTGTTCAGGACTTCATATTTCCCTCCTAGTGAGGAGATGCTTTTTCAAATTAAAATTGATATTATCAGTTCAAAACCTTTTTGACAAGCACCGTGATTCAAGATGGCCGCGGTACAGATGCTCTGAGAGCAACGCTTCTGACCGCTCCACTCAATTACCTTTTTTTTTCTTCTTAATCGGCTTCGCAGCCTTACTTACATTTGGGATGCCAAAGAGAAGGGGCAGGAGTGCGGGTGGCGCCTTGCAGCGCTCTGATGTGCCCTCCTTCGGTAGAGTCGACGAAATGTTGCGGCAGTAGCAGGAGGCAGTCTTGCCTGTCGGAATTAAGCCCTTTGAGAGCACCTGAAGGGGGCGAGATTGGGGTTGTCTCTCCAGGGCTAGAGACCACCTTAAGTCCCGACCTTAAGTCCACCTCCGCGACCCTGGCCTGCCAGTTCTCCAGGGGTGGAGGAAACCCCAGAGTTGGGGGAGGTACTTTCCCCGGAGACAGCAGGGTCATCATTGGAGACTGAGGAAGCAGTACTCTCTGTCCAGGGAGTAACTGCAGAAGAAGCCGGGGTAGGACAAGCAACCGGAGGTGAAGGATTCCAGCCAGAACTTAACCAGGGAAACTTTTTCTCTTCTGATGATGAGCACTTTTACACCCAGCAAAGTTTTCCAATTTAGGAGAAACCAGCGCAAGTGCCTTTAGACTCTTTATGGGATCTGATTGCAAATTTCACTAAGACTATTAGTCCCAATTTCCAGTATATTGAGGGAAAATTGATCCAACACTCTAGAGAGCTGAAAGATTTGGCTGAGGATTTGACTGCTTCAAAAGCTACAATTCAAAAGCATGACCAAGATATCTCTATGATTAAACAAGTCCCTAATCACAGATAATATTAACTTAAGAAAGAAATTGGAAACACTTGAAAATAACTCTTGGGAATAATAATTTGAGATTAATTAACTTCCCTAGATTAACTACGGTTACTCCTAGGGAAATGCTTAAGACATACCTAATAGAAATTTTGCAAGTTTCAGAAGAAACTTTACCACCATTTGTTCAAGTGTATTACTTGCCAAATAAAGAAGGGGCTCAATCGCAGGCTAAAACATCGAATCAAGCATAATTGAATGTTTCTGAAATTTTAGAAACTTCAGACAGAGAAACAGTTGTACCCTCTACAATGATATTGACTGTAGCTCTCGCAATAGATAAAATATGGTTATTGAGATTTTTCTTTAAAAATAGACAGAAAGAGTTTCTTGGTTGTAAAATACAAATGTTTCCTGACCTTTCCAGAGAAACTCAAAAGCGACATAGAGAATTTCTGTTGTTGAAACCTGGAGTCACTTCACTGGGAGCAATGTTTTATTTGAGACATCCTTGCAAGTGTATTGTTTGCTATCGTTCAGTTAAATATGTTTTTTTTGAACCACAACATTTAACTGCTTTTCTGGTTATGTCTCGACTGGATAAAGAGAAATCAACAGCTCTATAATTTATATAACTGCCCATACCTCAGTTCTGTCTGTAATTTATCTTCTATTATTATTTCTTTTCACTCGCTTTAATGTAATCTTGGATCTAATATTTTGAGGACTTGAGTTGAGTTAGTTGAAAGAATTTTCTTTGTATTTTGTTTAACTTAGTTTGATTATGATTATATTGGATATAGGTCATATCCTACTAACTTACTTTCTGTACAAGTGATGACTTGGAATGTAATTAGAAAATCAATAAAATAATTATAACAAAACCTTTTTGACAAAGAAAAGCCCTTTGGACCCTGGTGATTGCACTTGTAATAAATTATCTGGAGTACCATGCTCTATTAAAAGGATTTCATGCTGTAGATCCTAGGTGCATACGACATACAGAATTTTGCAGTTAAACTTACCGCTGGCACTCAGAAATTTGTTCATATCACCCTGTTATTAAAAGCTGAGCATTGGTTGCCTATGGGGCTCATTTGCAAAAAAGAAAACCAACAAGGCAAGTGATCCACCATAAAATCCTATGTGGAACAAAACAATTGGCAGACAATCTGTTTGTCGTTTAACGGAGATTTACCGTATATACTCGGATATAAACCGATCCAAATATAAATCGAGGTGACCTTTTTCCCCTCCAAAAAGGAGGAAAAAAGGTTGACTTAAATATAAACTGAGATTAAAAATGTGGGTGATCCTGATGAGAAAGTCTACTTCAGCACTGGAGAAATAAAACCAGAAATGCTCTTTTGAACACAATACAAAGACATCTGCTATATATATTTCCCAAAGCTAACATATTTCAGTCAATAAATTTCTTTTTCACCTTTGTTGTCTGGAGATTTATTTTTTTCATCAAGTTGGTTCCAGTTTCTCTTTTTTCCAGTTTCTCTTCTTCTGCAAATTCTTCTGTTGCTGTCCTTTGGTTCCTCCTACCATGGTCCAGCATTTCTCCCCCTCTTCCCTTTCTTCCATTGTACAGCATCCTCACTTCCATCTGTCCTGGATCAATCTCCCTCTTTTTCCCATTCCCACTCCTGCACAGCATTTCTTCCTCTCTCCTCCACCCTATGTGCATGCCTCCCTCTCTCTCTGTCCACCATCTCTTTATCTCTCATTCCCTTCCTCATTCTCATTCTCCCTCCCTTGTTCTCTCCCTCATTCTCATTCCCCTCCTAAAAGAGAGGAATCCAGGGTGCATCTCCCCCACCCCCTCTAATGCCACATCCAACATTTCTCCCTGCACGCAGCTGACCTGGAAGTCTTCTCTCTGTCATTAGCTCTGATGTTAGAGGAAAGGCTTCCAGGTCAGCTACAGATGGTGTGCGTGGAGTGTTGCCCGCTACTTGGTGGAGGGGTGAATGTGGCTGGAGGGCAGGAGTTGGAGGCACACAGGCCCCTAGAGGTGCCTCCAACCCCGCCAGCTCCTACCTTCTCCGAGATTCTCAGAGGGGGCAGGAGCCATCAGACCTTGAGCATGCACAGATGCTCAAGGCCCCGCATTGACCCAGGACAGAGCATTGATGTCAGTGGAGAGAGGCTTTAGCTGAACAGATACTGGATGTTTTTATTCAGTGCTGGTAAGGAGAAAGCTGCGATGGCAGCAGAGTAGAGTGGAAGATATTGCAGCAGCGCCAGTCAATGGAGGACGTACAGAAAAGTAGCGTCAGTCATGGGGGGAGGAGATTACAGGAGAGCAGTTCCAGTTGCTGGGGAGTGTGCAGGAGAGTACAAAAGCGTTGGCTTTCTGGTGGACTTGAAAATAAACCGAGACCCCCATTTTTGGGCCCAAAATCTCAGTTTATATTTGAGTAGATACGGTAGGAGACTTATTACATGTTTGGAATAAGCTGTTCCTTTTCATCTGCTGGCTTTCATTCCTTGTGGAATCTGTTTCTGATCCCAGCTAGTTAAATGCCCCTGAAGCAGCCTTGTATGGCAAAACGCGTTGGCCACTGTTGCTGGAAACACCTTGAAAAAATCTGATATTATCCTCAGATTGTCTGCCGATTGTTTTGTTCCACTCAAAAAAGAAAAACACCCAAAAAGTGGCATAAAGGGACAGATGAACATTTCTTGCCAATCCATACAATTCGCTATTTTTGAAATGAATTTTGTAGACAGGTTTCTATGATGGCTGTCTGCTATGCATCTAAACTGAAGGGTATGTGTCGAAGGTGTAGTTTTGGCAAGACTAGGGTGGGCTTATGATTTGAATGTTTTTTTGGCAATAATCAAACATTTTAGAAAACGTCCAGGGCGCAATTTGGACTTTTGGATCTAGACCTGTTTTAATAACGAATAAGTGACAAAAAGGCACCCAAACTGACCAGATAATCACTGGAGGGATGAAAACATGCTTCCCCCCCCCCCCCCAGTGGTCACTGAGCCCCTCTCACCCCCAAAAGATGTGAATGAAACAATACATACCTGCTTGTATGATAGCTTCAGATGAAATGGCCAGTCCTAGTAGAACAACAAGCAGGTTTCTGGAGTAGCTCAGTGGATAATGCAAGTGGATTATAGATATGGGGACTTAGGTCCGTAAACCCACTCTAACTACTACACATATGGTGGAATATGTGAGCCTTCCAAACCCACCCAAATCTCAATGTACCTACATATAGGTGATACCTGCGGGCATAAGGGTATTGGTATAGTGTATAGTTGGGTTCAGTAGGTTTTGGATGGGCTTTGGAGAGCTAGCTGCTCACCACAATATGTATACTTTGTGCAGGGTAATTTTATAAAAGCCTCCTCCATATGTAAAATAGCCTTTGTACACAAAAAATGTTTAATAAAATTATTCCCCACCTGAGCAATTTTGGGTTAGAAAAAATATATGTAGGGATGTATAATTAGATTGCCTGTATTGTTGCAAACTCCGCCCTCTCTCCACCCTGGGAAATGTCTCTTCAGTCCAGGTTAAAGTCCTGATACTGAACAATGTGGATACTTTACCTGCACGTGGGTTTAGCAGCAATAATGAAAACCCCAGTTTCTGTAGATAATATGTTGTTTTATCCTGGCAAAGGACTTTTGTTATTGACCTTTTAGGGGGCAATTTAAGCACCTGCACACAATGCACCTGCTAATTTGAGTGGGTAGTCTTTTATATTAAAAAAATAAACGTGCAGATTTTTGAAAATTCGAAAATATGTCCTTAATTACAAACACTACCCCTACAACACATCTCCTGCTTGGGAAAAAGGTGCACATGGAGTGGCGTAGTAAGAGGTGTGGACAGCCCCAGGCACTGTCTTGGTGGGGGCGCCGACACCTCTCTGCCCCCAAGCCATGCTTGCACCCTCTCTTCCCCGCCACCCGTACCTCTTTAAATCTTTGCCAACGCGAGCAACTTCTCTGGCTTCATGCTTGCGCCGGCCTAGCTCCTCTCTGAAATCACTGGGGAAGGGAGGGCGTGATTGTGGGGGGCGGAAAGGAATAAGAGTGGGAGCCACCACCCCAAGTGCCTCCTACCCTCGCTAAGCCACCAGACCTATGCACATGAAGGGCAATTCTATATAATGTCTGGGGAAAAAAAGAGGACCTCCAACATTTTTCCAACTAACCTCAAAACAAATGTATTATTATTTATAAAAATGATTACTATTATTGACAGGTGTTACTGCAAAGTGCTGTAAAAACTGAATGATCCCTGTTTTCAAAATAACATCTTTGAGGAAGTGACCATTAAGATCCATTTGAGCAAACTGGCGTTTAGTGAAGAAGATAAAGTTTTGTGATTAACCCTTTGAAACAAAATAAGGCATACCCCCTCCCTCCCTTTTACTAAACTGCGATAGCACAGGTTGATCGAGAAGTCAGGAAATCAAAGATACAAATGGAAAAATACATAGCTGACCTGGTAAAATGGGGAGACAAAACATTTTTTAGATATATCAGTGATAGGAAAAAGTACAAAAGTGGCATTGTGTAAATCAAAAGTGAAGGGGAGGAATATGTAGAAGCTGATAAAGAAAAGGCTGAATTGCTTAACAAATATTTCTGTTCTGTGTTCATGGCTGAAGATCCGGGAGCAGGATCGCAGAAGACAAATGCAAATAGGGATCGTGGAGTGGTAGACCCCGATCGATTTTCAGAGGGTTGTGTTCGTGAGGAGCTAGTTAAATTAAAGGTAGACAAAGCAATGGGGCCAGATGGTGTACATCTGTCTACAGCCATAGAAGGGCCTTTGGGATAAGGAGCCCACAGACCCCATAACACAGTTTTCTGTAGCAGAAAAAAGAACCATAACTGGAACTTCCTGTAGCTCATGGCTTACTTTCTGGTAAGGACTTGAGCTGACGATCCATCACAGCACACTGTATAAGGACGCTCCTCGTCCAACCATCCAGTACAAATTTGGCTTGATATGGGGTCTAAACCACCTGAGGCGTCCATAATAATTGATTTTTTTTTACCAAAATCGAGGCTATTTGAGGAAGAAGGAGGCTTTTGAAATAAAATTGGGAAATTCAAGATGGCTGCAGCAGCAACAACGTTTTAGTGCCAAAAAACGACCTGTGGGAGCAAAACCAAAAGTCTGAAATTACTGAAAATAGGATTTTAGAGGTGGGGGACCCTTGGGATACCCTCAGAAACCTTTAGTTTTTCTGGATTCAGACCCACCCCGATTTTCCAATATACAGTAATGAGCTGCTCTCACAGATCTGCCATGTGCTGTGCCTGCATCAGCTTTTTCACTGAAGCTGGAAATGGAGAAGGGATTTCTGCCTCAGCCAAGCAAGGTTCGCTCTAGCGGCTTGTCTCTTCAGGCTACCTTTTATTCAGGTTCCTAAAACCTGAAACCCTCTACCCCTCATGTCCCCACATGATTTTCAAGGGATGGGTGCAGCCAACCTCCGCCAAGCCTACCAGCCAACTGCAGGGTCACATCAACCTGCGTTCACCTATTTCTGAGCTCCAAGTGTTGAAGCAGGCCGGCCAGGCAGGTGCTCTTTTAAAAAATGTGGCCCTCCTGGCAACATACCCCAACGTCTGGCCCTTCTCCTCATAGCACAGGGAAGCCTAAAAAAAAAGTATCAGATTAAATCCCGAAAACAAAAAAATCTAGTGCAGAGCAGATGAAAAGACATCTCAACTTGCATGCAGAATTTAAGCCTGAGGAGAAAGGACACTGCCCAGAGAGACAAGGGGGCAGAAAGTAGCAAATGAATGATGTCTTCTGCAAGCAACTTGAGGTGCTTAACCCATCCGTAAGGAATCGTATGCTGTTTGCACAGGAAGTGCATTTACATGGCTGCATTTCTGTTAGGTCTAAAGCTGGGAATGTAAATGAAAGGGCAGCTGTTGCTGGGATACGGTAGAATCCTAGAGCAGCATCTGGGTGACCAGATGCTGTCATAGAATAAGCTTTCACTGCAGGACATCATAAAGGAGGTGTTCATTTATAGAATTTTCCCATACAGTATCTTTTATCCGCATATATGGAGAGTATTTTCTTTAAGCCTGTTTCCTTGGGTAACATAAGAACATAAGAATAGCCTTACTGGGTCAGACCAATAGAAACATAGAAATAGACGGCAGATAAGGGCCCAAGGCCCATCTAGTCTGCCCACCCTAATGTCCCTCCCCTACCTTTGCCCTGTGAATAGATCCCATGTGCCGATCCCATTTGGCCTTAAAATCAGGCACGCTGCTGGCCTCAATCACCTGTAGTGGAAGACTATTCCAGCGATCAACCACTCTTTCAGTGAAAAAGAATTTCCTGGTGTCACCTCGTAGTTTCCCGCCCCTGATTTTCCATGGATGCCCTCTTGTTGTCGTGGGACCCTTGAAAAAGAAGATGGTCCATCAAGCCCAGTAGCCTGTTCCCACGGTGGCCAATCCAGGTCACTAGTACCTGGCCGAAACCCAAGGAGTAGCAATATTCCATGCTACTGATCCAGGGCAAGCTTCCCCCATGTCTGTCTCAATAACATATATGGACTTTTCCTCCAGGAAATTGTCCAAACCTTTCTTAAAACCAGCTACGCTCTTACCACGATCTCCGGCAATGCGTTTCAGAGCTTAACTATTCTCTGAGGATAAAGCTGTGTTTTACTCATGAAAATGCCTTTTAAAATGACCTTCTCAGAGTCTCTTCAGGACCCTCTTTTTTACTAGCTCTTCAGCTGGGACAAAAGGAGAACATGCAGCATAGTCTGTTTGGATGTGCAATTTTTCTTAATCAGGGCAAATGATTGGAGGGGTGGGTGGGGGAGTCTGATCCACATCAAAATGGAGGCAAATGCAACTTCTGTCATTCAGGTTTTACTGGCTGGGAATTGTGGAACTTTGAGCTTCCACTCCAGCTGCAATAGGGAATGGGGCTTGTACTGTATAGTCTTTTTGTCGCTTTGGCATTTCCAAAGCTCACATTCAAAGTGGAGGGCACTGGAGGATTAAGTGACTTGTCTAGGGTCACAAGGAGCAACTCCAGGATTTGATCTTATAATTTCTGGGTGCAGAGGCAGTGGCTCATCCTGTGAGCCACAGCCCTTCCTTGAAAAGGTATCAAGTGGGCGACCTGGTTGAATATCAACACTGGCCCTCCTCTCCCAGTGTGAATAAATCAGAAGTGACTAACTCAAACCTAATTTGCTTGGGAGCATTGCTCTGTGGTACGATCAGTGTGTTGAGGTATGATGTCCTAGGTTCTCTCCTGGCTTTGGTTGACATCCATTAAATAGCAGTTTTTGACTGCTGGAAATTAGGAAGTTAAGGATATGATGGACATTGGCCCCCACATATCTATATCAGGTCAACTGAATTTAACATAATAATAATACCTCTTTATTTATAGACCGTTAAAGCAGCAAAGTTCTAAGCGGTTTACAAGAGAACCAGTACATTAACTGGGAAATTACACCAATTTAGATATTACATTAGGAAGATGGGCGGTTACAATTTGATAGTAAGAAGGGTGGGAAGTTCCAATTAGAAAAGAGTCCTTAGTTTGCAGGATGTCAAGTTAGCCTTTTCTTTAAGCACGTTTTGCACACTTCAGTTTCTAGAATCCTAGCATTTACGTATGCACATTTGTCCGCTTATGAGTGTAAATGACAGTAGCATACTTAAACACTATTCTATAAATATGCACTAAAATGCAAGGGGGTGTTCATGGGGGAGGGGTGTGGGCATCTCATACGCAGGACCAGCATTTATGTGACTAATTTATAAAATTCTGTAAAATTTATCACGGAAATGTCACACTTTGGCGCTATCATTAATGCTGGCCATAGATCTGGTGAAAATGGTTATGCTGATTTACACTACTATTCTATAGTATAATGTAACATGAGTATTTAAGCTGGCGCACAGCTCACCTAATTTGAATTATGTTCTTATGTATCAAAATTGTGGATCCTTCTTATAGGATTGTCCACTTATAGCTATGTCCTATTTCTTAAATATTTCTTCCATGCACCTGCCCCTTTCCACTGTTGCAAAGAAGAAAAGTCTAGGCAGATGTTTGGGCTGAACCAGTGGTGTAGCTGGGACTCAGTAGGTCTTTGGTGGAAGGACTGAGATAGCTCCCCCCCCCCCAGCACATGCATGGGGTGTGCCCCTTCCCCCTGTGCTCAGCTACTTACCTGCCTGCCAGGTCCTCCACAGCTACAGCATCAGAGATCGCACTAAAGGCTGACTCTCTTGCCAGAGGGACCTTTCCTCTGCTGTGCCTTGCCCACAGGAAGTTGCATCAGCACAGCAGGAGGCGGCAGAGGGTAGGTTCTGCTGGCCAGAAATATAACCTTTAGCACTGTCTCTGACACTGTAACTGTGGAGGACTTGACAGGAGGGTTGTATCTGGGGGGAGGCAAGGTGCAAGGTGCTGGACCTTGGTGCGCAGAAGGGAGAGTTCATCTGCAGGCGGCCCCTACCATTTTGCCACACCAAGGTGTCTAAGCCCCTGGGCTGAACCATTATGTCACTTATGTATTTCCTCAAGCCTTACTCTGAAGGTAGATCCTGATAGATGAAGCCTCTTTCCAACAAGCACCTATCCCACTTTTTTGTACTATGACTTTTTGTCTCACCACACTCTTTCCAGCATTTAACCTAAGCAATTCATCCATTGTTGTAATTCTTATACAAATAGTGTAGGCTTCTGAAATCCCCTGTGAATTTACAACATTTGATTGAACCTGGTGACTGTTGAGTACAAATCATTCTATTCGGGTCTTCTGTGAATTGTACTCTTTCAGAAATATTTATAGCTCTGTTACTCATGCATTACCCGTAGTATCTGTAACACATTTTACAAGAATTAATTTCCAAGGAGGTTTCCAAAGAATACATTTCAAGTATTTAATGTTGCACAAAAAAATGTACAGAGGAAAGTGGCCTAATTATACAGTTCAGTGGTTTGATGTATGGGATCTGAATGTTACTGTAAAGCACAAATCTATGTGGACCATGATAAAATATGTCAAAATAAATAATGGTCAAAGCATTGTGGCTACTGGTTGAAGAATCAGCATGGGGACAATGGTAGCCAGGGCAATGAGATTTGATACACTACCTTTCTGTGGTACAACCAAAGTAGTTTACATTTTTTTTAGTTTTATCGGTTATAGACTATTGTAATATAAAGTAGCTATGTTGTCTGGTACCCAGAAACACCTTCGAAGGCTCAGCAAAACACGGCGGTTCTTCTGATTTTCAATTTAAAAAGATCAGATCATATTACACCCTATTTTCAAAAATTGCATTGGCTACCAATATCCTTAAGTAGCCTCTTAAAATTATTTTTGAAAATATAGTGGATTCCATTTAATGGGGCACCAGTTAATCAGGATATTAGGGGGGGGGGGTGTTATACAATCTCCAGAGAACAAAACCAAATCAAAATTATGGCCAGAAAATTATGTTGGGCAGTTTATTTGGGTCAGCAACATCCACACTTCATCATTAAGTATAAATGGACAGCTGGCAGCAAACTGTGCATTTGAGGCATGTGACAGATAATGAGTGACTTTTTTCACCTATTATGTTTAACCCCTCCCCCCACCCCTTTTACTAAACAGTAGTGTGTTTTTTGGCGCCGGCTGCAGCAGTAACAGCTCTGACATGCATAGAATTCCTATGAGCGTCGGAACTGTTACTGCTGTGGCCAGTGCTAAAATCTGCACTATAGATTTGTTAAAAAAGGGGAGGGGGGAACGTTAGGTTGTTTTTGTTATAAGGCACTTCACATGTTTCAAGTTTATTAAAAATTTGTAATCCCGCCTTTTCAAAATTACAAAGTGGCTTTTTACAATAAACAAAAACAGGGTAATATGGACACATTAAAATTAAAAGCTAATTAATATCCCGTAAAGACGAGTACAAAATTTCACAAACCAACTGACACGAAAGGAAAAGGGTAGAACTACAATAAGTTGAAATGAAAGAACAATTAAAGAAAAAACAAGAGGCAAGAGGTACTAATTTTTTTTCCTTTTTCTGAGCAGCTATAATTGCCACGGAGACTGGGCTAATGATCGGCTAAGTTGTCCTTAAAAGGTCAATCATACTGCAAAGGCATCTTTAAAAAGCATTGTTTTTAAGATGGTCTTGAAATTATCTGACGTGTGGATCTCTCGCAGGTAAGCCGGTGTTGAATTCCAGAGCATGGGGGCGGTAACGGAGAAAATATTATTGCGCATAGTATTGATAATTTTTAGTGATGGAATTGTTAGCAGGCTTGTTGCCTGGTTATTTACTGGATCATTTTGAATTTAACAATTCTCTTCGCTTTTCTTGAAATCTAGCATTCTTTGTCTTTCCCCCGGCCAGAGAATTCATGTCTAAAAAGTTTCCGGGTAGATTGCTTTCTTATCAGACAGCAAGCTGGGAATCAGAAATTCATGCATTTTTTTTTATATTAAATTCTACATCTTATCTCCAGTTTAGAAAACTGCTTAAAAAACACCTACTTGTTTAAGAACCTTTTAGATGTTATAGCCTTTAAATATTCATTTATGATTGCTGATTTTTTAATTCTGTGAGTTGTATTTCTAATTCGCTGTACATGAACAGTTTCTTTTATTGTTTGTTACCCACATTGAACTGCAATGTATTGCGGGATAGAAATAAAATTTTAAATTTTGTTTTATATGCAAGTAATTTCCTTGTCCCTGGGCTCACAATCTAAGTTTTTGTACCTGGGGCAATGGAGGGTAAAGTGACACACCCAGAGTCACAAGGAGCAGAAGTGGGAATTGAACATACATAGTTCCACAGGTTCTCGGCCTACTGCACTAACCATTAGCCTATTCCATCAATCCTGGCTTACTCTGCTGGGGTGTTTTAACTTCAGATTAATGGGTGAAGCATAGAGGCTTCTCTAACTGAAGCTAACTATAACAGTCCAGACACCAGCACTATAGTAAGGCTGCCCACCTCCCAGACAATCATGGATTTAATTACAAAATAGAAGATCCCCAGTTGGGACCCACTCTGGGGGACCAGTCCAGAATGTTTGACATTTCAAAAAAAGTAGAATCTGTGGTTAAAGTACTCAGAATGTTGCTACTATTTGGGTTTTTGCCACTGGATTGGCCACTGTGAAGATGAGCTACTGGGCTAGATGGACCATTAGTCTGACTCAGTAAGACTATTATGTTCTTATTATTGGATACTATCTTTAAACCTCAAACTAACAACTTAGCTTGTAATGTGTTCTTCAAATTGTGACAATTACACAATATTCGATCTCTCTTTTTTTAAAGTGCACTTTCGCATTTTGACTCAGTCTTTGATTTTGTTATATCTTGACTACTGCAATAGCTTGTATTTGGGTATTTCAATTAAACTACAATCTAAATTGCAAATTCTTCAAAACATTGCTGCAAAGATGATTTTTCATATGAAGAAATTTGACAAGGCCTCTCCATCATTGATTGGGTTGCACTGGTTGCTAGTTAAAAATATAGTTGCTTTTAAATTGGCATGTATAGTTTTTGGAATACTTGAGAGGTTAGTTCCAGAATAGATGATTTAATTTGACTTTCCAAACAGAACAGATTTAACTCAGAAACTCATTTCGTTTTTTTTCCTACATTGTCAGGTCGCAATATAAAAGAGATATAAATAATTCAGTCTGTTATCAAGCAGTACAGATTTGGTCTTCTTTGCTAATGGATTTAAAATAGATAAATACTTAGGCCCATGGAGGGCCATAATCAAAAGAAATGTCTAAGTCCGATTTGGACATAGGGTGCTAGTCGACCAAAGTCGGCAGCTGCAAAAGATCCGTTCTTGAAAAGTATGTTCAAAAGATTATTTTTTCAAAAATCATCTCTCGTTACGTCCAGCCGTTTGTTTGTCCAGACCGACAGCACATCCAAATATTCATCCAAGTCTGAAACGTCCAGAACAAGACCTTTTGGACATGGGAGGCACCAGCAAAGTGATGGACTGGCCACCCAGACATGGCAAGAGAGCAGTGGAGCAACTTACAGGGCACTGCTGTGAACTTCACAAAAAGGGTGCCACATAAACATCTTACCAGAACTCCCTTATAGGATATAGTGAGCCCCCCCAAAAACACCCCCTAAACACACTATACCCACCTGTCTACAACCCCAATAGCCCTTATGGCTGCAGGTGGCACCTATATGGCAGGAGAGTATGGTTTTGGTAGCCTCATATTTTTCACCATAAATACAGTGGTTAGAATGGCTTATGGGCCTAGGTCATCCTCTCTGTGGTTCATTAGCCTACCCCCTAGACTACTTAAGCCACCTCTGTACAGCTCTACTTGGCTTTCCTATGCCAAGTGCTGATGTTCCAGAGACAGGTATGTACATTTTTATTCTGATTTCTATGGCAGTATGAGGGGGTCAGTGAACATGGGGGGAGTGTATGTTGGTATTTACTTTGTCTCTGCAGTGGTTCTCTGGTCACTTTGGATACCTTTTGGGCACTGATACCTCTTTTTAGATCGCCTAAGTCACAATGTATAAGTTTCGTCTACGCAGCCTCGTCAAACTTTCAATTATCCCTGCAGTACGACTAAGTCTTGGTCGGCCCACTTCCCGCCCACATCCCTCCGTAACCACTCCTCCAAAAATGCCCATTTCTGCTCTGGGCACAAAGCGGGATTCAGAGGCCTAAAAAGTCTCTGGATACATCTAAAAACCCGTTTTGATTATCGGCACTTGGACAACCTGTCTTTTTGATTGTCCAGTTGTCGACTTGGGCGGGTTTCTAGACATATTTCTGTTTCGATTATGAGCCCCATATTCTATATATGGTGCCTTAACTAAGGTGCCAGTAGGTGCCCTAACGGTGCCTAAGTTAAGTGCAAAACGCTGTTTAAAAGAGCTTTTAAAACAAATTTCAAGGTGCCTACTGGTGCCTAAAAAAAACAGTGCTGGAATCATACCCACGGACGCGCTTTACAATGCCTAACGCCACTGTAGATGTGGCTAACACTGGAATTGGCATTAGGCACCATAAAGCGCCTCCATAGGCATGATTCATGTCAAAGGTAGGTGCCGGAAATGTAGGCCTTGAAAACCCTGGCCTACATTTCTGGCGCCTACCTTTCCCAAAGGTGTAATTCTCTAAACAGCGCCATTGCGTGATTGACATGCGATTGGCAGCCATTTTTAAGGTGGCTGCTGACAACGGCATTGTTTATAGTATCTGGACCTTATTCTTTTTTTTCTGCCATAAATTGAAAATTTACTTATTTAGGAATTATCTGTTTTAACTTTTTCTTTTGTAATCTGTTATATTTATAAATTAGTTGTTATCCACTTTGGGCCTTTATTGTAAGATTGTTGGTTGAATACAAATATCATTTAACATAATAAGTTTCAAGTTTCAAGTTTATTAACTTTTTAATATACCGACCATCAACAAGTATCTGGCCGGTTAACAGTAAAATTTTAAAAAGAGAGAGAAAAAATAAAAAAATAAAATAAAATAATAGATATTTAAAAATGATTAGAGTGAACATCAAAGACATTAACTGGACAGACTTGAAAGTGAGGGTAAAAGGGAAAGGAGGGGAAAAGTTACATATTTTGAGAAGAGAAGGAGAAAGTGGGAATGGGGTAAAACATATTGGGTAGGGTCGCTTTTTTTAAAGCGGTTGGTTGCATAAGAGAGGAGCAGAAAATAGAAGGAGAGAGAAAAGAAGAAAAAGGGAAGGAGGAAAAAAAAAGACAAGAAGAAGAGAAGATAACTCTAAACACAAGTGAAGGCGTCACGAAATAAAAAAGTCTTCAGGCTTATCTTGAATTTATCTAGATGTTGTTCATCTCGGAGTTGCTGTGGTAGAGCATTCCACAACGTTGGGGCAACTACTGCAAAATTGATTTTCCGGGTGTAATAGAAATCTTTTATGGAAGGAATTAGCAAGAGTTTCTGATCTGTTGACCTCAGAGTATGTGATGGGCATTGAGGAATGAGAAGCTTATCAAGATATGAAGGCTGGTGAGAGAGTTTTATTTTGAAGGTCAGCAGGATGATTTTATAGGTGATACGATGTGTGATAGGGAGCCAATGTGCCTCTTTCAGAAGTGGCGTAACATGATCATATTTGCCTGTTTTGTAAATGAGTTTTATTGCTGTATTTTGTATTAATTGTAGGCATCGGATTTCTTTTTGGGGGAGACCGTTGTAAAGGGAGTTACAGTAATCTAGGTGGGAAATGACTAAAGAATGAACCAGAATTTTGATTGCATCAGTCCCTAGAATCGAAATTAGTGAACGAATGAGGCGAAGTTTGAAGAAACAGATTTTTACAACCGAACTGATGTGATCATGGAAAGTAAGATCCTTGTCGATAATGACTCCTAATAGTTTTATTTTTGTTTCCATTTGTATAGGAGTGGATTTGATAGAAATTTTTCCTGATAGAGATTCGCTGTTTTTAATTGGGAATAAAAGGCCACAGGATTTATCAATATTGAGAAAAATATAACAACATAATGCAGTTTCTTTGTGTTAGAGCTGCTGGGATTTTCCTAACCCATGTATAACGCAAAGCCTTTGCTCCCCATCGATGTAAGCTCCCCTGCCTCCTTCCTCGCTCCCCTTACTGCGCATGCATATGCCCCTTCTCATTCCCTGTACCTTTTTAACTTTTCCGATGCAAGCAGCATGCCCCAGGCATCGTCCCTGAATATCCAGGTCTGAAGAGGCATATCTTGTCTGCTGGAGCTTATGTGGGTCCTGGCCGATATTCAGCCAAGATGTGCATAAAATGCTTATACAGGTTGCAGCTGAATATCATCTGGTATTCACATAAGGGTCCTCATTCCCTTCCCAATTCTGATCCCTCCTCCTGCCCCCTCTCGACAAAGTTTGATCTTCCCTCTGGACCTCCCCCCCTTCTAAGTCTCAGCAGGCCTCCTCCAGGCCTACCTTAACAAGCCCGGTGGTCTTACAGTGCTTTGACTAGGAGCTAACCACAGTTGCTCCTGCTCCTAACATTGCAGGATTAAAAATGGCCATTGTAAGTTCTAGTGGAAGTCTCTAGAGGTCGTAACAGTCATTTTTTAAATCTGGAGACACTAGGGAAAGGAGCAAGTGTTGCTTGTTCCTGTCCAGAGGACCGCTAGGCCTGTTAAGAGTCACCAGGCCTCAGGGGGAGAGCTGCTGGGACCCAAAGAGGGTTGGAAGGGGGATCGAGCTTTGTTGGGTGGGGCAGGAGGGAAAGGAGATCAGCTTCAGGCCCTTACCTAGATGCTATGTAGGTGCTGGTCAATATTCAGTGCTGGCACCTGCATATCTTAGTGGGCCATGTTAGGACTGCTTTTATTGTGGTCCTAACTGCCTGCTTAGCTATGTGGCCATTGGCTCTGAATATTTCTCATACTCACATACCTGCAAGTTCCTCCTCGACTGCCTCTAGATTGCCCTTTTGCTACCTGGATTTCAGATGATCAGTTAGTGCTAATATTTAACCCTGTCCAGTTAAGTGTCACTGAATATAGATGGATGGCTTGCTAAGAGCAGGGGCAAGGGTCAGAGAGCAGGGTTGAGTGGGGTCAGAGAAGAAAAGCCTTGTGCTTAGTGAGGGTGAGAGACACTCGGGGCGGTGGCGCCCCTCCCTCGCTCCCCTTGCTGCACGCGGGCATGCCCCTTCTCATCCCCGTACCTTTTTAACTTCTCCAGTGTGAGCGGCAAGCCCGCGTCGGGGTCGGCTCATCCTCTGAAGTCGCTACCTAGGCGGAAGTCCCTGTAAGTGACATCAGAGAGAGCGCTGATGCCAACGCAGGCAGCCATGTCGCTTGCACCAGAGAAGTAAAAAAGGTACGGGGGAAGGCAAGGGGCACAAGGAGGAGAAGGGGTGCCAGCGCCCCTATCAAGACAGTGCCCGGGGTGGACTGCCCCCATCCCCGTATTATGCTACTGCCTTGTGCTCACCCATCCAACCCACTAGATAGTGTATCTGGTTTTAAGAATGGTTTGGACAAGTTCCTGGAGGTAAAGTCCATAGTCTGTTATTGAGAAAGACAGGGGGGAAGCTACTGCTTGCCCTGGATCGATAGCATGGAATGTTGCTACTCTTTAGGGTTCTAGAATGTTGCTACTCTTTGGGTTTTGGCTAGGTAGTAGTGAACTGGATTGGCCACCGTGAGAACGGGCTACTGGGCTTGTTGGACCATTGGTCTGACCCAGGAAGGCTATTCTTATGTTCTTATACCCTGCTCTATAAGCAATGGTGGCTATGGCTTCTCCACTCTTTTTGTTTTTTTCTACCAGCAGCTGATTTATCAGTTAAATATCCCTGGGATCCAGCGATCTAGCATATCTGAGAGGGCTTATCCAGAACATTTGAGCCATAGGCACATGCCTAGCTCACCTAATCCTTAAATCTGCTTTGGCTGGGAGACACAGAACTTTTATGATTATTTCTGTGTCTGGGCAGCACATATCTGCTGAAATGCCAGCTGCCCATGTGAAACATTCCATCGTTTGTGTTCATTTGATCAACAGACATTCATTTTAATTCTGGATAAATGGTGAATTAAGCGCGTGACGTACAGCTGGACTCAGGAATGAAAAGCGATCAAGCACGTCGCGAGCAACAGGGCCCACATTCCTAAGGGGGCTGGAGTCTGCAAACAAAGATATGATGTTTATGAAACGGGAGCAGTGTGTGACAGGAAAACGTCTGGCATTCTTTCTGAATAATGGCGGGTGATTTCTTACCCTGGGGAGAGCCTCCTGCTGCTCTTGTCCAAGACGAGAGGAAATTATGATCAGCAGATGATGTTTTGTTGGTGCTACTTCTTTTTTTTTTTCTCCTAACCCAATATTTGGCAAACTCTTGTCATAAAATTTTTCATTTCTGGAGTTAAGTTTCCTTTCCCACTGGGGCACACTGTACTCAGTCAGCTCTAGTTTTGCAAATGAAGTGAATCATTCGCACGGAACATATTTTTGGCTCAGACATTTTCTTCTCGTTCTTTATAGCTTTCTGCATCATTACAATGGGCCTTCTTTGGGCTTCAGTACCATGGGCCCCGATCTGCAATTGCTTGAGTTTTATATCACCCCCCAACACGTGTAGCCGACTCAATGCAATGAGAGCGCTGGCTAGGGGCCATGCTCCAGGGCTGCCGCAGGAGCCCTAAAATTGTAGGCATTAACTCTGACTACTAGAGGTTGCTGTTGCATGATGACTGGGATTCCCTCTTCCCAGGGACTGAGAATTAGGGATTTTTTGTTGTTGTTGTTTTCTACATTTGGTTCTTATTTTCAGGTGATTTTTTTTTTTTTTTAAATTCATTTCACATATCATTTTTAAAGTATGCATGCTTGAACTTATTTTTATAAATGCAGATTAAATTATATTTGTGTCAATTGATAGTTGTGTATAAACATACAATATGCACATGCAAAAGATTTTTAAGTGCCCAAACAACATACATGCTAACAAATGTACATCCCTACTGGAAATGCTGCCTCCACTGATCTAAGGCCCAGGGCTTGTGCAACGGGCAGCATTGACTGATCCAGGAATTTTGGGTGTGCAGGATCATTTTTTCTAGCTTCTGTCCTAATGAATACTGAGGCTGGTAGCCCTGAATGACCTTTAGGAAAATTCAAGCTATAGCTACTGTGCCGCCCCATTTACGTGCATGCATGTTGTGCTGTTTAAAAGTACTAAGTTCTATTGTATTGTGAACTACTGGTTCCCATAATTTTGCAGTTTCTGCTGCTATTGGCTCTCATTAAGCCCATGTTCCCAGCTCCCACTGACTTCAGGGTCCTTTCTAACGGCTCAGGCTAAGGCTCATTGCTTGCCGAGCAACACTGCTCTCCTGTGGTGCTTTTTAGAGAGAAGTTAAAATGGAAGTCTTCATCTGGCGCCTGTGAGCAGCTCCAAATGTTCTTTTCTACCCTCAGAAAGGTTCTTCCTTTTTCTAGATAAGCCATATTCTCCTAGGACAAGCAGGATGAGTCAGCCACATATGGGTGTTGTCCCAACAGCTCCCAATTTGCGGATAAGCTCTCCAATAGCTCAGGGAGATTTTTTATTTTTTTTTCTCTCTGAGCACGTGCAGTGCCCGGGCCCCACTGGGCATGCCCGAGCCCTACCCATTTCCCCCTGCTTCCCCCTAATCCCCAGTCTATAGTTTCCGCCCGTTGGTTCTTCCTTTTTCTAGATAAGTCATATTGCTGGTACTTCCGTCTACAACACAGTTTCAGCAACGACCATAGCAGCAGCTCGGTTTGATTAATCTATTTCTCCAGTAAGTGCCTGTTAAGTTTTACTTGTTGCAATCAACTGTTGGAATTTAGACACGATAGTCTTCACTGGAGATTGATGCAGAGCCTGGCAGTGGCGTAGCGAGGCTAAGCGGTGCCCGGGGTGGTGGCACCCCTCCTTGCCCTGTTCTCCGCCTCCCCAATCCTTCCTGACCCTCCCCCTTCCGCACGTGCACCCTCCTTCCCCAGTACCTTTTTAATTTTCCAGGTGAGAGCAACAGCACAAACCCGCTGCCCATGTTGTGTTGGCCATCCCTCCAAAGTCACTTCTTAGGTACGGGGCCTGGAAGTGGCGTCAGAGAGAGGCGACACCAACGCGGGCAACAAGTTCGTAATGTTGCTCGCGCAGGAAACATTAAAGAGTTATGAGGGAAGGGATGCACGCATGCAGCAGAGGGGGTCGGGAAGGAGGGGAATGGAGAGGAGGCAAAGACCATGCTCGGGGCGGACTTCCCCCCTCCCCCTTACTACATTAGTCGTGCCCCCTTATTACACTAGTGAACCATTCATATTGCTTGAATGTTGTGAGATCACTAACATCTAAGCACATTACCTTGAGATAGAAGCTAACTGGACTTGTCAGCCATCAATAAATACAGTTGTTGAAGTTCTAAAGAACACGCTTCCTCTATATTTTTGTGGTGGAGGTTATTGCCACTAATTGTAATATTGCTTTGACTAACCACCCAGTGCAATAAGCATACACAAAAATAGCACAGCAGAAAAACTATAATAGAAGTCTTTGCTTGCAGTGACTTTTATTGCCAAGGGAGTGGACTTGTTACTAAAGTTGTTCCATCAAAACATATTCTCGAACGTCTATTCACTATGCACAGCCACTGACGGCGTGAAGTAGGCTCATCTTGTATCCTCCCAACAAAGCCATTAGCTTTTCTAATGTCAGGTTTATGAGCGTGCATGGCTTTGCTCAGAAATCAGCAAAACTGAAAAGAGGTCGTTCCTTCCCCCCCACCTCTTCTTGGTCAGATAAAATTTAGCTGCTTCAAAGGAAGTGGGGTTTGGGAGTACTGGAGGGTGGAAAAATGCTTGATTACCTGAATAAATTCATAAACCGTTCCGAGCTTCTCTGGGAGAATGGTATAGAAAAGTGAATAAATAAATAGAATTTAGCTGGACAGCACTGAATATGAGCACTATTCGGTTTAATTTAACTAGATATGTAGGTCTCATTTCTGTAGAGGGCTGTTTTAAAATAAATAGGATAACTAAGGGCTCCTTTTACGAAGCCACGCTAGCGGTTTTAGTGCACGCACCGGATTAGCGCGCGCTAGCCGAAAATCTACCGCCTGCTCAAAAGGAGGCAGTAGCGGCCAGTGCACGCAGCAATTTGGCACGCGCTATTCCGTGCGTTAAGGCCCTGGCGTGGCTTTGTAAAAGGAGCCCTAACTGGTTAAACAGGATGATCAAAAAGACACTCTCAGTATATAACTCAAAATTCACAAAAAAGCAGAAGCCTCAGAAGTGGAGAATGACACAGGGACAGAATTTGTCACCGTTCCCCATCCCTAAGGATAATTGTAGGAAGCCATCTCGTGTCATTTTTTAGTGTTTATCGCAACCTCAGTCCTTCTACACCAGCATTCTGCAATGCAAGACTTGAGGGTTAGTGCTTGTGTTCCTTTATACTCGGATTCTTCCCTCTCTCCTTAAAGAATGACAAGGAGCTGGAGGCCAGGGGACAGGGACAAATTCTGCCCCCATGTCATTCTCTACTCAAAAGTATTTATGGAGCTTAGTGCTCAATTACATTTAAATGTCTTTTTTCTTCTAATCATTGGCATAAAAACCTCCCCTTCTTTAAAAGAGTATGTATTTTTTCTCCTTTTTTAAAAAAAATATTTTTATCCAAAGATTTTTACAGCGTAAACCTTTGTTCATATAAGTGTTCACAAGAATATTTGCATGCGTGTCACTTTAAACTCCCAAGCAAAATAATTGCTTAGCTTGTATCACAGCCAATGTTCCTCTTCAAAATAAGCCTTCCCCTTCCCATCCTGGGATGCACAGGGGAAGAGCCTAAGGCTCTAATTGGCCCTATGGGTGGGCCCTTAAGCATCTGGGCCAATAAGAGCCTTAGACTCCTCACCGATGCTTTTAATATTTAATTAAACAGTTCTTAAATTAGTGATTTTATTTTACTGTGTTATGCCATGTGTTAATTGATTCCCCTAATGTATTTTTCCTTTGTTTTACTTTTCTTTATTAATTGTATTTCAAACCCTTATCTTACCTTATGTAATGAGTATAACATATATTGTATTAGTTTTCCACCCAATGTTATTATTTAAAGTCTGTATTGTATTGTCTCTATTTGACTATATTTTAATATGTTCATCGCTTAGAATCTGATTAAGCGATCAATCAAGAAAAATAATAAACTTGAAACTTGATTTGAAACTTGAAACTGGGGAGGGGAAGACCCGCCATTTTGAAGAGGCAGGCCAGTGGCTGGAGGGAGTAGGCATCCCTCTCGCCACCATCTAAATAAGGGCAGGGGGGTCATCGGAGGTAAGGGGTG
This sequence comes from Geotrypetes seraphini, assembly GCF_902459505.1. Taxonomy (NCBI): domain Eukaryota; kingdom Metazoa; phylum Chordata; class Amphibia; order Gymnophiona; family Dermophiidae; genus Geotrypetes; species Geotrypetes seraphini. The sequence continues at coordinate 343,044,576 of NC_047086.1, read as the reverse complement.
GGATTTGTGGTGGTGGGAGAGAGTGGGTATCTCTTCTGTTGCTGGGGTAGGGGTTGCATGGTGGCGGGAGAGAGTGGGCATCTCTCCCACTGCTAAGAGTGTATAGGGGGTGCGTCACTTGGTGGCGAGAGGAAGTGGGCATCTCTCTTGCTGCTGGGGTGTGTGTGTGTATGTGTGTGTGTGTAGAGTATTGCTTGGCAGTGGGAGGGAGTAGGCATCTCTCCCGCTGCAGGGGGGTGGGGGTTTATGTTGGTGTCAGATGATTGTGTGACGCAGCAAGAGAGAATGGGCATCTCTCCTGCTGATCTTCAAATTGTTTTTTTATTATTATTATTATTTTATTTTGCTTGGGAAGGTGGTCTGAGCTGTCAAATCTTACTTTTCTGTCAGTGCCTGAGCCAATCAGGGCTCAGGTACTGATCAGAAAGTAAGGCAACGACTGCTCAGACCTGTCAGTACATTTTGGCTACAAATGTGGCACAACAAGATTGTACTACATTTGCATGGCAGTATTGGAGTCTGCTAGAAAACTTGGAAAAGACCTCAGTAAGCCGTTTTCATAATCTGCCGCTAAAATACTTGCATGCTAAACCGGATGGAACTGGTTTAGCGAGCACGTTAAAAGCAGATTTTAGCTTTGAGAATCTGCCCCTAAGTGACTTGCCCACCTCTGGGTTCTGAGGGAGCAGCTCTAAACACTAGGCTATTCACTCCCACAGTAACCTTGGAAAACTGATGTGAGTTCAGAATATATTCAAGTCAACCTTTTTTCCCCTTTTTTGTGGGAAAAAGGTTACCTCAGTTTATATTCAGATGGGTTTATATACAAGTATATATGGTATAATTGGATTGTACGGTTAACAAATATTGGAAATAAGTAAATAAATATTGTAACTGAATGCAATTCAATTTGAGCTTCAACTGAAAAAGGAGAGAGCTAAATTCCTTCTCTTCTCCAGAAGTGACATCTGAGTAAGAGTTCTGTGTGTTCTTTATGCCATTGGTAGGTCATATTTTAGCCCAGTGAATAATAATAATAACTTTATTTTTGTATACCGCAATACCATGATAGTTCTAAGCGGTTCACAATAAAGAGACAACTGACAAACAGCGAAGTTACAAATGAAGTCAAAATTCAGGGGCCTAATTATGAAGGTACAAATTTATCAAAAAGAAAGGTCTTTACTGATTTTCTGAAAGATTGGTAAGATGGAACTTTCAAAATGGTTTTACTCAACCAATCATTCATTTTGCCAACTTGAAAAGACAGGGTTCTCTCCAAGAATCTCTTATAAAGACAACCTTTCAATGAAGGAAAGGAGAACAGGTGAAATCTACGAGTACATCTGGTAGAATAAACCAGCTCAAAATGATGGATAAGATAATTTGGAGCCATACCAGTCAAAGTTTTAAAGCAGATACATGCAAACTTGAAAATAATTAAGAACATAAAGAACATAAGAACATAAAAATTGCCGCGCCTGGGTCAAACCAGTGGTTCATCGTGACCAGCAGTCTGCTCAAGCGGGGGCCCTTAGGTCAAAGACCAGCGCCCTGAGACTAGCCTTACCTGCGTACGTTCTGATTCAGCAGGAATTTGTCTAACTTTGTCTTGAATCCCTGGAGGGTGTTTTCCCCTATAACAGCCTCCGGAAGAGCGTTCCAGTTTTCTACCACTCTCTGAGTGAAGAAGAACTTCCTTACGTTTGTACGGAATCTATCCCCTTTTAACTTTAGAGAGTGCCCTCTCGTTCTCTCCACCTCAGAGAGGGTGAACAACCTGTCTTTATCTACTAAGTCTATTCCCTTCATTATCTTGAACATTTCGATCATGTCCCCTCTCAGTCTCCTCTTTTCAAGGGAGAAGAGGCCCAGTTTCTCTAATCTCTCACTGTATGACAAATCCTCCAGCCCCTTAACCATTTTGGCTTCTATCAGTAACCAATGCAGTGTTTTTTATAATAAGGGCTGACATGATTTTTTTGATTTTTTTTTTTAAGCCAAAGCCATTTTTTTAAAGCCAAAGATAAGATGAACAGCTGAATTCTGAATAATGTTCAGTCTTTTGATAGTTCTCTTATATGAATCAATCAACAAAACAAAACACAAAGAAAATCCTAATCTTTGTCTTATAGTTCATCAGTAGGTCTCAACATTTACGCTTACAATTTCTATGGGAACTATCTTTAAAACCAAAATTCCTTCCTTTCTTTTTAGATTTTGTAAATCTTGCCTGGAGGTTTTACTGGACAGGAGAAGAGTACCTGCCTACTCTTGCCTCTTGGAACACATTGGGCAGTGTGCTGGATCCAGGTGTGGGAATGTTGTTTCTCCTACTGTACCGCAAGTCATTCTTTCCCAGAAAAAGAGCAACGCTTTATCAGTCATTCATATCTGAAATGGCAGCTCAGTGCCAACATATGAGCTGCCAGGAAACACTTTACAATAGATGGATTGTTAAGCTCACACTGACTACCACTGAGGTGAACTTTAAGATTTATGCAACCAATGAGCAGAGAAAAGCTGAGCTCAGCACTTACCCCAAGACTCCATGAATCCTGATTTTCACTGCAGGAAGTGTTTGGTATGAAACAGCCATTTTTACCATAATACATATTTCTAAGGGAGAGTGTGGCATAGTGGTTAGAGCTATAGCCTCAGCACACTGAGGTTGTGGGTTCAAACTAGAGAATGACACAGTGACAGAATTTGTCACCATTTCCACATAAGAATAGCCTTATTGGGTCAGACCAATGGTCCATCAAGCCCAGTAGCCTGTTCTCATGGTGGCAATCCAGGTCACTAGTACCCTCAAGCCTTGCATAGAAGAATGCTAGTGTAGAAGGACTGAGGTTGAGATAGACTCTAAAGAATGACACGGGATTGATTTCCTGCAGTTATCCGTGGGGATGGTGACAAATTCTGTGACCGTGTCATTCTCTAGAACCTTGCACTGCTCCTTGTGACCCTGAGCAAGTCACTTAATCCTCCACTGCCCAGGTACATTAGATAGACTGTGAGCCCACCAGGACAGATAGAAAAAAATGCTTGAAGTACCTATATGTAAACTGCTTTGAGTGTGGTTATAATACTACAAAAAGGCGGTATACAAGTCCAAATCCCCCTCCCTTTTTTCCTTTTCTTTTAAAGCCTTTCACAAGCGTTTATGTATTACTTGGGACTTTTATTTATCCTCATAGATGTCTTTCTTTAGAGATATTTGGTATAGTCGACTTCAGATACAGAAAGGGGCTGATTCTGTAAGCAGTGCCTCCCGCGTCAGTCACTTAGAAAACAGGTGCCTGCCACATGTCAATCATGGCCAAGCACCACTTTCAGAATCGGGGATGCCGGCACCTAGAAAGGACCCTAGGGGCCGGAAGTGTAGGCCAGGGATTTACAGGCCTACATTTCTGGCGCCTAGAGTTTTTGCAGGATCATAGTTGGTGTCACCTAATGATGCCAAAGTTCGGTGCCACCCATAAGCATGCCCACTTCTGGCCATTCAATGTCAGTAGGCCTCCTAGCATCGCCTAATGTTTTGTTTTGACAAGGTTTTGATTGGTTTTTAATGGCTCGACCAATTATTGTGCCACAAACCCTTAAGTTATTCACCAGTAGGCACAATCAAGGCGCCTGCCAGTGACTAACTTTTGGCGGCTTTCCTTGAATCCGTCCCAGAATGCAAGATGCTATTCAAGATGGTACAGCTGCCTCTTTTTGAAAAAGGCTGAACTGAGGGTGAAGGAGGAAGAACGTAACAGACTCTGTAGTTAAACTCAGCAGTAGCATTTCAAGTATACTTTTATTGATATGCAACTGTAAAACAGGCAGGTCCAGGCCTATACCGTTCCAAGTTTTCAAATTTATTTGGTATTTGATATGCAGCTCAATCAGTGAGTTTTCTGAGGGGTCCATTTATTAAGATACACTAAACAATTTAGTGCATGTTAAATGCTAAGATGCCCATTATATTTCTATGGGCGTCTTAGCATTTAGCATGCATTACCCCCCCCCCCCCCCTTTACAAACCCATTGTGTGGTGTTTAGTGGTAGTAACAGCTCTGATGTTCATAGGAATTCTATGAGTAACGGGGCTGTTCCTCCACAGCCAGCGCTAAAACCGTGCTACAGTTTTCTATAAGGATGAAAGGTTTTGCTAAAATCTAAATACACCGCTATCCAATTCTTTGGTCACCCAGTCAAAGAAATTGATCAGATTTGTCTAACAAGACCTACCTCTAGTGAATCCATGTTGCCTCTGGTCCTGTTATCCACAGGATTCCAGAAACTTCACCATTAAGAACATAACATAAGAACATAAGCAGTGCCTCCGCCGGGTCAGACCATAGGTCCATCGTGCCCAGCAGTCCGCACCCGCGGCGGCCCAAACAGGTCACGACCTGTCTGAATCACCAGAAGGGACCTCCTTGCCACCTTGGTTTCTCATTGAAGTCCTATCTTCCCATCAAAGTCCTAACCCTCCGGTCTTGCACATGCACGACCTGGTTGGCTTTCTATACTTATTACCTGGTTAGCTTTCTATACTTGTGTTACATCCCAGCACTAGAGAGCTGCATGGGAACGGGGACGACGGGAATCCCGCGGGATCCGCGGGCATCCCGCGGGTTCCCCCTTCGGGTCACGGGGATCCCATGGGGACGCCCCTAGGGTCGCGGGAATCCCATGGGGACGCCCCCTAGGGTCACGGGGATCCCGTGGGGATGCCTCCGAGGGTCGCGGGGTTCCTGCGGGGCTGGATGTACTAAGTCGCGTGACTTTTCTCCCTACCTGCTCTGCTTGCAGCACAGAGCCGAACGGAAGTCTTCCCGACGTCAGCGCTGACGTCGGAGGAGAGGGAGGGCTTACAGCAGCTGTAAGAAGGAAATTTAGATTCGCGGTTAAGGACAGGGAGGTTTGTCAGACCGGGGCTGTTGTCAGTCGGTGAAGCGCCATAAAAGTAAGGGGACCTGGCCGCCTGTGCTGCACCTGAGGCGAGAGGGAAGGAGGGGGGAGAAGGATGCTGAAAGCACTGGGGAAGACAAAGGGGTAGAGAAGGACGCTGAAAGGCCATGGGGAAGACGGGGGGGGGGAAGGACACTGAAAGCATTTGTGGAAGACAGAAGGGGGAGAAGGACGCTGACAGGACATGGGGAAGATGGGGGGGGAGAAGGACACTGAAAGGAAATGGGGAAGAGAGAGTGGGGAGAAGACGCTGGCAGGGAAGAAGACAGAGATGCCAGACTATGGGGGGAGCGGAGGGAAGAAGATGGGTGCCAGACCAATTTGGAAGGGGGGAGAAAGGGAGAGGCACAGTAACAGAGCAAATGGAAGATGCAGAAGGAAGAGAGTCAGTGGATGGAAGGAACTGAATGAGAGCATGAGGAAAGCAGAAACCAGGCAACAAAGGTAGGAAAAGAAATCTATTTTTTTTTTTTTTGCTTCAGGATATAGTTGTGTTGATAAAAATTTATAAACAAAAGAGGCTCTGGTAGAAACCCGTTTACAAAGTATGTATTCTTCCCAATTAATATTTCCAAATTAATAAAGTCTTTTTGCTTATTTGTAAATGGGTTTCTACCAGAGCCTTTAATTCAGTAGCATAATTAAATGAAATAACTATTTCTGAAGTTTATAGGGACGGGCGGGGACGGAGGGGATTCCTCATGGGGATGGGCGGGGACGGAGGGGATTCCTCGCGGGGACGGGTGGGGACAGAGGGATTCCTCACGGGGACGGGTGGGGATGGGTGGGATTCCTCACGGGGACGGGTGGGGACGGGTGAGACTTTGGCGGGGACGGGTGGGATTTCTGTCTCCGCGCAACTCTCTACCCAGCACCTCTCTCAGTATCCTACGATCCCTTTATCCCTCAGGAATCTGTCCAATCGCTGTTTGAATCCCTGTACCGTACTCTGCCTGATCACTTCCTCCGGTAGCGCATTCCATGTGTCCACGACCCTTTGAGTGAAGAAAAACTTCCTTGCATTTGTTTTGAACCTATCTCCTTTCAGTTTCTCCGAATGCCCCCTCGTACCTGTTGTCCCCCTCAATCTGAAGAATCTGTCCCTATCCACCCTCTCTATGCCCCTCATGATCTTGAAGGTCTCTATCATATCTCCCCTGAGCCTCCTTTTTTCCAGAGAGAAGAGCCCCAGCCTATCCAACCTCTCGGCGTATGGGCAGTGTTCCAGCCCTCTTACCAGTTTTGTTGCTCTCTTTTGGACTCTCTCAAGTACCGCCATGTCCTTCTTGAGGTGTGGCGACCAATACTGAACGCAGTATTCCAGATGTGGACGCACCATCGCTCGATACAATGGCATGATGACTTCCCGCGTCCTGGTTGTTATGCCCCTCTTTATGATGCCCAGCATCCTGTTGGCTTTTTTCGAGGCTGCTGCGCACTGTGCAGATGGCTTCAGTGATGCATCCACCAGAACACCCAAGTCTCTCTCAAGTCTGCTGTCTCCCAACAATGCCCCCCCCCCAATTTGTAGTTGAACAACGGGTTCTTTTTCCCTATATGCATGACCTTGCATTTTTCCACGTTAAAGCACATTTGCCATTTGTTTGCCCAGTCTTCCAGCTTGTCCAGGTCCCTTTGCAGGTCCTCACACTCCTCCCTGGATCTAACTCTGCCGCACAGTTTGGTATCGTCTGCAAATTTTATAACCTCGCACTTTGCCTCCTTTTCCAGGTCATTGATAAATATGTTGAAGAGTAACGGCCCCAGCACCGATCCCTGTGGCACACCGCTCATGACTCCCCGCCACTCAGAATATTGGCCCTTCACTCCGACCCTCTGCAGTCTACCCGACAACCAGTGCTTGATCCATCTGTGCACATCCCCTCCCACCCCGTGGTTCCACAGCTTCCTAAGCAGCCTTTCATGTGGCACCTTGTCAAAAGCCTTTTGAAAATCGAGGTAAATGATGTCTATGGGTTCCCCATTGTCCACCCAACTGCTTATTCCCTCAAAGAAGTACAGAAGGTTCATTAGGCATGACCTTCCCTTACATTCTCTGTTTTAAAAGCGATTCCATTAATTTGCTTACCACAGAAGTCAGACTCACTGGCCTGCAATCCCCTACTTCTTCCTTACTTTCACTTTTGTGGAGAGGGACGACATCCGCCCTTCTCCAGTCCTCCGGCACCACTCCCAACTCTAGAGACTCATTGAAAAGGTTAGTCAGCGGAGCCACCAGAACTTCCCTAAGTTCCTTCAGCATCCTCGGATGTAGACCATCTGGCCCCATCGCTTTGTCTACTTTTATTTTAGCTAGCTTCTCAAGATAAATAAAGTGGTACCAACATCAGGATTTTGAATGCTATTTTATGACTTATTGGTAGCCAACTTAGAATTCAGCTACATTATTCATAGTCTGGGCAAGGATTTAGCTAATCCATACATTTGGTCCAGAGTATCCTAATTCTATAATCTCATGCACACAGAAATCTCGTTGCTCCCATTCAACATGATACAGTAATATCAAATAGCTGAAAAGGCTGTTGTACTGAATCATGGAAATTAGCTGTGAATTATTTTATACTTAAGAAGGCCCATGAGACTTTGGGGCCCAATTACTGAGCTGCTTTAAAGAATGGCCTGCAGTATCAAAATGCAGGGCCAACATGGCACACCTAAATTTATAGCAAAAAACAACTCGGAAATGTGAAAAGTTAATAATGTTGAAACAAACACTTTCACCAATGCAATAGAATGTCACAAAGATCAGTACTGCTGCAGTTTCAATAGAGGGAGTTTCAAATGACTGGAGGAAAAAGCCTCAGATTGGAACCCTTCCACCACCACAATGGTGGTCCAAGGTGGTCAGGCGAACACCTCACTGGCAAAAAACCTCCAGACCAACTCCCAATAGTAGTAAACTTGAAGCAGGGCTGTTGTGCAGAAGATAGAGGAAAAATCCACTTATCTAAATTGTTGATCGGTACACCAACGATGGCCAGCGTTTCACATATCTGCTGCCTCAGGGTGTAGAGCAATCCGATCACACTGAAACCAGAATTAAAGCAAAGCTTTAAGATAAAAACTGGACAGTTGCACGGCTTCAAAAAACTGAAAGAGAAGCCATAAGGACATACCTTTAAGCTGGACGCAAACCGCATCTCAAGATCAAAAGATGGCTGCACCGCGACTGTACTGGGATTATTATAGCACTCCCGGGTGACAAACCCGGAAGTGAATATGTGGCAAAAATTAATGCTGCGATGGTAAATGCTGACACGTGCAAAACTTCAAATACTACAGCAGAGGCTGGCAAACAGGAAGAGATAAATTCTATATATGATGTAAAAAACTCAGTGTGTAACATTAATGAAACGTTAGTAAAATATACTCCATTCCAATTTGGAATTAAGTCCATCTGGTTCTTCACTGTTTAGAAACATAGAAACATAGAAACATAGAAAGATGACGGCAGAAAAGGGCCATAGCCCATCAAGTCTGCCCACTCCACTGACCCACCCCAATAGTTTAGATGCTAGTGACTCGACCTGCGTAGGGATCCCACGTAAGTGTCCCATTTTCTCTTAAAGTCGAGCACGCCGGTGGCCTCGACCACCTGCACCGGAAGCTCATTCCAGTGGTCCACCACCCTTTCCGTGAAAAAATACTTCCTGGTGTCACTACTAAATTTCCCCCCTCTAAGTTTAAGCGGATGCCCTCTTGTGGTCGAGGGTCCTTTGGGGAAGAGAATGTCATCTTCTACCTCGACACGTCCCGTGATGAACTTAAATGTCTCAATCATGTCCCCCCTCTCCCTGCGTTCCTCTAGAGTGTAGAGCTGCAGTCTGCTCAGTCTCTCTTCGTACGAGAGACCCTTGAACCCCAAGACCATCCTAGTGGCCATCCGCTGAACCGACTCGACTCTAAGCACGTCTTTACGGTAATGTGGCCTCCAGAATTGCACACAGTATTCCAGGTGAGGTCTCACCATGGTTCTGTACAGCGGCATTATGACTTCTGGTTTCCGACTGACAAAACTTCTATTGATACATCCCATCATTTGCCTTGCCTTGGATGTGGCCTTCTCCACCTGTTTGGCAGCCTTCATGTCTGCACTGATGATTACTCCCAAATCTCGTTCTACTGAGGTCCTAGCTAATGTTACTCCATTTAAGGTGTAAGTTCTGCACGGATTTCTGCTACCGAGGTGCATGACCTTACATTTCATAGCATTGAAGCCTAGCTGCCATGTCGAGGACCAGTTTTCCAACATACGAAGGTCCTTTGTCATGCTATCCTGTAAAAAGCTTCCACTTACTATGTTGCACAGTTTTGCGTCATCGGCGAATAATGTTGCTTTACCCTGTAGTCCTAGTGTCAAGTCCCTTATAAATATGTTAAAAAGGAGAGGACCAAGGACCGAGCCCTGCGGCACTCCGCTGGTCACCTCTGATGCTTCAGATAGGGTACCGTTAACCACTACCCTCTGAAGTCTACCACTCAGCCAATCATTGACCCATGCAGTTATCGTCTCACCCAACCCCATTGATTTCATCTTGTTTAGCAGCCTGCGGTGTGGTACGCTGTCAAAAGCCTTGCTGAAATCCAAATATACTATGTCCAGAGACTCTCCTGAGTCCAACTTTCCTGTCACCCAATCAAAGAAGCTGATGAGGTTGGATTGACACGACCTACCCTTAGTGAATCCATGCTGACTAGGGTCCCTAAGATTCCCCTCATCCAAGATCATGTCCAACTTACTTTTAATTAGTGTTTCCATGAGTTTACATACTATCGATGTGAGACTCACTGGTCGGTAATTCGCAGCCTCCGCTCTGCAACCCTTCTTGTGTAGAGGAACAACATTCGCCGTTTTCCAGTCCAGGGGGACTCTCCTCTTTTTTAGGGAGAGATTGAAGAGCATGGCTAATGGTTCCGCCAGGACATCGCACAGCTCTCTGAGCACTCTTGGGTGCAGTCCATCTGGACCCATGGCTTTGCTGACCTGGAGTCTTGACAATTCGCTGTAGACATCAGCTGGTGTGAACTCGAAATTCTGAAATGGGTCTTCCACGTTTGACATTGCTTCCAGATGTGGCCCTTGCCCCGGTGCCTCGCAGGTAAAAACCGAGCAGAAATATTCATTCAGTAGTTTGGCTTTATCGGAATCTGTTTCCGCGTAATTCCCGTCTGGTGTTTTGAGGCGTACTATCCCGTTTGTGTTTTTTTTTTCTGTCACTAATGTACCTGAAGAAGGATTTGTCCCCCTTCTTAATGTTCTTTGCTAGAGTTTCTTCCACTGCAAGTTTGGCCTCCCTGACTGCTGTTTTGACTGCTGCAGACCTGGTCCTATATTCAATGTTAGCTTCACCTGTTCCCGTACGTTTGTATGAAAGAAACGCTCTTTTTTTCTCCTTGACGAGGTACGCGACCTCTTTAGTGAACCATTTGGGTTTTTTGTTTCTTTGTTGTTTATTTACTGATTTTATGTAGCGGATAGTTGCTTCGTGTAGGGTCAATTTCAGGTTTGACCACATGGCTTCCACATTATCAGTTGCTTCTTGATCCTGCAGCGTCTGATGGACGAATTCTCCCATACGTGCGAAATCAGTGCCCCGAAAATTGAGTACCCTCGTTTTTGTTTGTGATTTAGGGAATCCTTTCCTGAGGTTGAACCATACCATGTTATGGTCACTGGTAGCCAGCGTTTCTCCCACTGAGACTTCCGAAACACTCTCGCCGTTTGCAAGTACGAGGTCCAGGATGGCCTCGGCCCTAGTGGGCTCTAGCACCATTTGTTTGAGCTGTACTCCCATCATGGACGTCAAAATCCTCCTACTACAACAAGTTGACGCTGAGAGTGTGTTCCAGTCTACATCAGGCATGTTGAAGTCCCCTAGCAGAACAGTGTCCCCCCGTAGTGTAATATTTTCAATATCTTCAATCAATTCGTTATCCTTGTCCTCTGTTTGTCTTGGAGGTCTGTATACCACACCAAGGTACAGGCACTTTTCTCCACCTCTGGCCAGGTTGACCCAGATGGATTCCCCGGTGTACTTAACATCTGCGATCCTGGTTATCTTGATGTTCTCTTTGATGTAAAGTGCTACCCCTCCTCCTAGCTTACCCTTCCTGTCTTGTCGAATCAGGTTGTATCCTGGTATATTTGTATCCCACCCATGGGAGTCCGTGAACCATGTTTCTGATATTGCCACTACGTCTAGGTCCGCATTCACAATTTCTGTTTCCAGTTCTAGAAATTTATTCCCTAAACTATGTGCGTTAACATACATAGCTCTCCACTCTGTGTGTTTGTTAAACCCCTGTAGAGAGTTTCCTATCTGACTCGAAGTGTCTCCTAGTGAACCTTTAGCAGTGATGGTACTTACCTCGGACTTAGAAGCGCAGTTTTGGATCGCCACATCAGGATTGTTTCTTACTGCACTGGTATTTAAGTGAGTACCCTCCCCCGACTTACCTAGTTTAGGTAAGTCGGGGGAGGGTACTCACTTAAATACCAGTGCAGTAAGAAACAATCCTGATGTGGCGATCCAAAACTGCGCTTCTAAGTCCGAGGTAAGTACCATCACTGCTAAAGGTTCACTAGGAGACACTTCGAGTCAGATAGGAAACTCTCTACAGGGGTTTAACAAACACACAGAGTGGAGAGCTATGTATGTTAACGCACATAGTTTAGGGAATAAATTTCTAGAACTGGAAACAGAAATTGTGAATGCGGACCTAGACGTAGTGGCAATATCAGAAACATGGTTTAGTCTATGGATCCATTGTTGCTCAGCACGCAACAAACATTACTGTCTATCCATACTCGCCTCACTAATATGATCGATCACACAACATTTTAAATCCATGAACTGGTGATTATGTTCTAAACAATGGGTAACCATGGGAGCTTGTAGTCTATTATTGCGTATGCAACTCTTATGCTCAGTGACCCGTGTTTTAAAGGGACGGGTAGTCTGACCAACATAGATCATTGGGCATGGACAAATGAAAACATAGACTACAAAAGTAAATGTACAAGAAGTCATGTGTTTCAGTTTGAAAATTTGGTTAGTGAGCGGATGAATGAAAACATCTGAAAGTTCCTGAGTTATGGTACAGGTGGAACATTTACCACATTTAAAATGTCCAGTTAGTTGTATTGGTGGCAGGCAGGGATCCATTATGTCAGATGGACTTAAAAGTTTTTGTAGCCTGGAAAGGCTCTAAAGAGAACCTAGATGAGTTCCTTATATGGTTAAACTCTAGACATCGGAAAGTTGAGTTTAGTATGACTTGTCATCCAAATTACATCTCTTTCCTAGATGTCCTTGTTACTAAAGAGAGTGATTCTATTAAGACTACAGTATATAGGAAAAATACAGACAGAAATACCTTTCTTGATTTTTCAAGTAATCACCCGAATCCTCTCAAACGCAGTTTACCTACCTCTCAGTTTTTCCGTTATCGTAGGCTATGTTCCGACACGGGAGATTACAAGCTTAAGAGTAAACAACTGTATTCCCGATTAAAGAACAGGGGATACCCCCCAGCAGTTTTAAAGAAAGCCTATAAGAGAGCTAAATTCATTAATAGGGATCTCCTTTTCTTACCTCGGGAAACTGAGTCTACGGACAACATTGCTACCTGCATTCTAGAGTACTCTCCTAACATCAACAATGTCTCAAAGATACTAAGACGCCACTGGAAAATAATGGATCTTCATCCTGTGTTCAGAGACATCCATTTCAGAATAGCATTTTCACGACAAAAAAACTTTAAAGAACTTTTAAGTCCATCTGACATAATGGATCCCTGCCTGCCAACATTTTAAATGTGGTAAATGTTCCACCTGTACCATAACTCAGGAACTTTCAGATGTTTTCATTCATCCGCTCACTAACCAAATTTTCAAACTGAAACACATGACTTCTTGTACATTTACTTTTGTAGTCTATGTTTTCATTTGTCCATGCCCAATGATCTATGTTGGTCAGACTACCCGTCCCTTTAAAACACGGGTCACTGAGCATAAGAGTTGCATACGCAATAATAGACTACAAGCTCCCATGGTTACCCATTGTTTAGAACATAATCACCAGTTCATGGATTTAAAATGTTGTGTGATCGATCATATTAGTGAGGCGAGTATGGATAGACAGCAATGTTTGTTGCGTGCTGAGCAACAATGGATCCATAGACTAAACAGTGAAGAACCAGATGGACTTAATTCCAAATTGGAATGGAGTATATTTTACTAACGTTTCATTAATGTTACACACTGAGTTTTACATCATATATAGAATTTATCTCTTCCTGTTTACCAGCCTCTGCTGTAGTATTTGAAGTTTTGCACGTGTCAGCATTTACCATCGCAGCATTAATTTTTGCCACGTATTCACTTCCGGGTTTGTCACCCGGGAGTGCTATAATAATCCCAGTACAGTCGCGGTGCAGCCATTTTTTGATCTTGAGATGCGGTTTGCGTCCAACTTAAAGGTATGTCCTTATGGCTTCTCTTTCAGTTTTTTGAAGCCGTGCAACTGTCCAGTTTTTATCTTAAAGCTTTGCTTTAATTCTGGTTTCAGTGTGATCAGATTGCTCTACACCCTGAGGCAGCAGATATGTGAAACGCTGGCCATCGTTGGTGTACCGATCAACAATTTAGATAAGTGGATTTTTCCTCTATCTTCTGCACAACAGCCCTGCTTCAAGTTTACTACTATTGGGAGTTGGTCTGGAGGTTTTTTGCCAGTGAGGTGTTCGCCTGACCACCTTGGACCACCATTGTGGTGGTGGAAGGGTTCCAATCTGAGGCTTTTTCCTCCAGTCATTTGAAACTCCCTCTATTGAAACTGCAGCAGTACTGATCTTTGTGACATTCTATTGCATTGGTGAAAGTGTTTGTTTCAACACCTAAATTTATATACATCCAAAACAAAAAGCCTCAAGCTAGTTATTGTTCATAGACCTCAGTAGTGCAGGCTAATATGAGTATCAAACTTTTCCTCATAAAGCACAACAGCACCTAAATCAGTGGTCTCAAACTCAAACCCTTTGCGGGGCCACATTTTGGATTTGTAGGTACTTGGAGGGCCGCAGAAAAAATAGTTAATGTCTTATTAAAGAAATGACAATTTTGTATGAGGTAAAACTCTTTATAGTTTATAGAACTTTCCTTTAACAGTTAAAAGGAAAGATATATAAACTATAAAGAGTTTTACCTCATGCAAAATTGTCATTTCTTTAATAAGACATTAACTATTTTTTCTGCGGCCCTCCAATTACTCTATTTTTTTCTGCAGCACTCACATTTAAAGTTCAATATATTTTCTTTCTCAAAACTGGCACATTTCAATCACTAAATTGAAAATAAAATAATTTTCCTACCTTTGTTTGGTAATTTCATCAGTCTCTGGTTGCACTTTATTCTTCTGACTGTGCATCCAATACTTCTTCCCTTCTTTCAGCCTCCTGTATGCTTCCTCTCCTCCAGACCTCATTCCCTCCCCCAAATTTTTCTTTCTTTCTCTGATTCCGTGCCCCATTTTTTGCTTTGTTTCTGGTTCCCTGTCCCCCCTCCTTCTTTCTTCCTTCCTCCGTACCCCATTTTTTGCTTTTTTTTCTGGCTCCCTGTCCCCACCCCACCTTCTTTCTTTCTTTCTTCCTTCCTTCCTGCCCTCCCCCATGCTACCTCCGTCGCAGAATAGGCTGCTGCTGGTGCCGCTATCGGGAACAGGCCATCTCCCTGCTTCTCTTCTGCACCGGGCCGACCAACTCTCGCTGCCCGATGTCAATTCTAACGTCGGAAAGGATGTTCCGGGCAGCCAGGCAGCGATTGGCTAGCCAGAACGTCCTCTCGATGTCAGAATTGACGTTGGGCCGCCAGAGTTGGTCGTCCCTGCAGGGAAGAGAACAGTGGACCTCCCCCCCCTTGGTACGCCACTTGAGCAGCAGCGTGTCTGGCGGCTCGTTCGTTCAGATCCACGCCTGCGTCTGAAGCCTCTCTGATGTTGTGACATCAGAGAGGCTTCAGACGCAGGCGCGGATAGCGCAAGGAGCCGCCAACCCGTGGCTTTGAGCGAACGAGCCGGCTGCTGCTCCAAAAGAAAGAGAATGATGGCCTCCAGACCGTGGGCCGCAAATAAAACCAGGAGAGCCACATGTGGCGCGCGGGCCGCGTGTTTGAGACCGCTGACCTAAATCATCATTGGTCCCATTTTAATCATCTTCTTTAGTTATATTTTAAATATACTTTAAATAGTTTTTCTTAAATAATTTCAGTAGAAAAAGTACTTGCAGAGCTGCCTAATGCGGGGAACATGAATCTGCTAATATAAAGGGGGATTTCCTTGATAAAGCCTTGTACGGGCAAAACATAGCTCTATATCGGAGTACTAACCCCTTTTTTGCATAGATTAAGATGAGTATTGTTTTCTTACTCTGCAAGTACTTTTTCGTGACTGGAGAAGGACCCCATAAAGTCTTAAAACAAATGCAACCCATTTAAAAAAGAATCCTTCCTTCAATTGGAAGCCAGTGCGAAATCTGATAATATTTTGTTATGAGCAGGGCTGTGAAGTCGGTAGATAAATGTTCCGACTCCGACTCCTCAGTTTTTTGTACTTCTGACTCCGACTCCAACTCCCCGACTCCGGGGATCTTCATCCGCGTAAAAAGATGTTGTGCATATGGTGGGAGAGCTTGGTTGGATGAATTTTTCGAATCTACACCAGGTGATTTCTACCATCGAGGTATTGAAAACCTTGTTGAACGTTGGAAGTAAGTTGTAAACAACAACAAGGGAGAATACATTTATAAGTATTGGTGCTCCGAATTGTGCGTTGCGTGCCATATAGTGAAGCACGTGTTCGTTTTGCGGTTACGTGAGGCACTGCATGCACTGGTCTTTATTCTTACAGTAGAAAAGTCATTAATTATAACTTTTTGTGAATTGGGACATTTAAACTTGCTTTTTTTTAATTCCAATCTAAATTTAGTCGGAGTCGGAGTCGGTGCATTGTTTGGCAACTCCGACTCCGACTCCAGGTACCCGAAATTTCCTCCGACTCCGACTCCACAGCACTGGTTATGAGATCAGTTTTTTTTCAGATGTTGGGACTGGGCAGGAGAGATCTACTGGGACCTGTTTATGAAGGCAAATGGGGCAGAACTTTAAGGACCTCTTCACTACTTTTATACCCCAAGAAGCAGGAAAGAAATGAATATACAGTGAATGTAATTGGATGGCTGTGGGTAAAAGGATTTTGTAACAATGACACAGAAATGTGAGAGTTGATTTATTGAGACTGTAATTTCTCTGATGCAGTGGAATCTGTAGCCACGAAACATTGTCAGCGTCGGACAGCTTAAATGCTAAAAAGGAGCTCCAGGGAAGTTCTGTTTTAAAGGTTCAACAGAGAACACAGCAAGTATTTCTGAAAGTTTCTAAAGTCCATAAGGAATAATTGAATTGCACAGAGAACATTGGCTAAATATTACATTTTTTAAATTGATTGAAAGTGAGTTTAAATGTGGTAAGCAAAGGCACAAGAGGGGAGGTTTTTATGCCGGTGACTGAACTAGGGAATTTGGAGAAGTTTTCTCTATGCAACTCTCGTAAAAAAAATCTGAGGCTTTTCCTTCCTTCTGTGTTTGCCCTTTGTAATAATAATAATAATAATAATAATATTTTATTTTGTATACCGCCATACCCAGGGAGTTCAAGGCGGTTCACAACAGATAGATGAATTACATACAGTGCGATTAGAAAAAGAGGAAACATATCAAAGCAATCGTAGGGTCAAACTCGTTTACAATAACAATTAAGGTGAGGGAAGGGCCAAATGTACTGCTTCTGAATGATGAATATCAAGTGTACAATGTTATGTTAAATTGAAAGGTATTAATAAGAAAGTAGGAGTTGGCTCTAAGGTTAGAGCACTGTTATTGAGTGGCCTGATATTCTGCCAGCTTAGCCAGAGCATAAAGTTAAGCATATGTAGCAGTGTACGTATGAGCAGCAACCCTGTCATTGCTCATACTCATAAACTAGGCTTGCTGTTTATGTGGCTTAACTTATGTATAGAGGTGATACAGAGAGCAGCTGAATTTCATCATTCTGCTTATTACTTGTGTTTTGATTCCCAGCCTGCTCCTTGCTCTGCCCGTTTTGTACATGGATAAAGGCAACTATGTCTGGTGACATTTTTCTGCATAAACACCACAGATTTTTAAATAAAATGCTGCTTTTGTAAATGAATGTGTTATTTGGTTGACAACTCTCTATTCTACTGTATAATACTTACATCTAAGTAAAAATCTTGGGAACCCCAAAAACAAGCAAATGCAAATCCAGCGAAAACGAAAACTCTTGTGGAGATGGTGACGTTCAAGATGCAGGCTATATTTAAAAATATACAAATTCGTAATCCACATAAAATATATCTAGGACCCAAACCGTTGGGAGATATGAACCCAACACGGTCCATGTTTCGACAATACTGTCTTCCTCAGGGGTTCCTAAAAGTCCTGATATAAAAACACGTGGATTAAAAACTGAAACAATCGTAACTCTGCACGGATGACGAATTCTCAAAAGTGAGAGAATCTCAAGATTGTGTGTGTAATTTGTCTGAAAGAAGCCAGAATTTGAATTCTGTGATCTTTTCTTTGCTCCTAAACACACAAGAACACGTGTGCCCATCTCATATTAAAGATAGAGTTAGGACTACATGTACTAATTAAGACTACAGTTACCTGGTCATAAATTGTAGTAAATCCAAACACCGGGTTGTTATTTCCAGTATCCTTAATTCACGTGGAACCAATTAGTGTCAGTGACGTAGTGAGGGGGCGAGGGGGGGTGGTCTGCCCTGGGCACCATGTTGGTGGAGGCGCGTGCCCCCTTCCCCCATACCTCTGGTTGAGGTTGTTATTCACGGTGGTCAACAATGTGCTCTTCATGACCCCGTCGGCTCTCCCGCTGACATCACTTCCGGGTGCCGCACATAAGTGATGTCAGAGGGAGGGCCGACGGGGTCGCGAGGAGCACGTTGTTTGCTGCGAGCAATAACTTCAACTAGAGGTACAAGGGAAGGGGGCGCATGCGGCAGGTGGAATTGGGGAAGGAGTGGAGGGGGTTGCGCAACAGACAGGAGCAGGGAAGGAGCGGGGGGGGGGGGGGGGGGAATGAGGGTGGAGGGGAGCTTCTGCCCCGGATGCCTCTCACCATCGCTACGCCACTGATCAGTGTTGTGGAATTTGGACTCCCCCCCCCCAAATAAGTGAACATTTAAGAGAGGCTGGATTATGGACCAACCTGTCCTCATTCAGTGTGTTCTGAAGAGAGAGAGATGTTGGCCAATCAGAAGACGTCTGAATTCAGTAGACCTCTTTGAGGGGTGATGTACTTCCAGTTTGGTCAGAACCAGCACTGTGACTGGCATGCTTCCTCATATAGTTTTTTTTTGTTTTTTTTAACTTTCTTTGCTCCATTCTGTCTGGGTGACAGTCTTTAGCTTGGGTACTACACACCAAAGTTCCTTCTGGAACCCTGCAGTTGTCGACCCTGAACCCAGCCATCATAGCTCTCCCAACCCTTGGGGCTTCTAGCTGTCTTGCTCACCGGGAATTAAATGAATACAAGCCAAAGCCCAGAACCAGGAAACAAACCCAGATTCCTCCAGGTGGTAGTACACAGCACTGCCACTCAGTGGCTAGTTAAAATGTGAACTGGATAAAGACAGAACCATGTTTTATGGGGTTAGCTTAGGTGGTTAAGTGCTGACTTCACTCCCGGTCTGCTCAACAAAATAGCTGATTTTGGATTAGGCACTAATCAGGCATATTCAGTGGAGTTTGCCCCCAGACAAGCAATTTAAATAGCCAGGAACTGTTTCTGTCCATTTAAATCACTTTGAATATTAATCCCACTGTGTACTTTTCTGTCTAAGAATGATAAATAGAGACTGCATGATTGGGATTTTTTTCCTCTGTTTTATAGACCTTTTTCTTCATAGTGTAAATCTTTGCATTTCACATATTGTGTGGCTGGAGACTGCTTTGGCTCTGCTTACATCTTTCACCACATATCAAACACTCAGAGGATGCACACTTGGAAAAGAATATAAATAGATGTACTGCAGACTTTAAAATGAGACTGTTTTCCTTGAAATACTTTCCTCTGTCCACATGCAGGGCTCTGTTTTCTCAAGTGAGTGGAATCGGTGTTCAGCCAACCAGTTGTATCGCCTGTGTGTCGGCCATTTGTGGTGCTTACAGAGACACACAGCTAGGGCCTCGTGCCAATAAAAGGGGGGGGGCAAAACTGCCAAGTCAATTTGCTTTCACCATTTTCCCCTGTGGAACATTTCTTGCTTCCCAGATGTTAAAGAGAACGAACTCTTGGAAGGAAATTGTCTCAAAATTAAGCAAGCGAAGCCTGAATTTCTTCTAAGGCATGAGCTTAAACTCGCCAGCTCTCAAAAGGACTCCTTTCACTAAGGTGCGCTAGCGTTTTTAGCGCACGCAGGAAATTACCGCGCGCTATGCTTCTAGAACTAACGCCAGCTCAATGCTTAAGGTCTAGCGTGCGCTATTCCGCGCGTTAAAGCCCTAACGCGGCTTAGTAAAAGGAGCCCTTAGTGAAACTCGATTAAGGGATTCGGGTGG
This sequence comes from Geotrypetes seraphini, assembly GCF_902459505.1. NCBI lineage: Eukaryota > Metazoa > Chordata > Amphibia > Gymnophiona > Dermophiidae > Geotrypetes > Geotrypetes seraphini. The sequence goes on along the minus strand of NC_047086.1, from coordinate 343,024,935 downwards.
ATAAGGGGAGGCCATAGCTCCCATGCTCTGATTGCACTGGACAACAAAAGTTTTGCTTCCTTAAAAACAAACTGGTGAATATGATAAACCCCTTCAAAATAAACACACATATAATTTTCCACTGACTGTATAACGTAGGAATTCTGAGAAACACGATGGTATCTTTATAACATGTTTTAATGCACAAAGTTTCTGATATGCTGTGATAGTTTGCCATGGCTAAGAGTGTCTTCCTGCTGATTTTTGTTTGTACTCAGCGTCTGGTGCATTTCGTTGCAGTGTCCAACAATAGTCAACAAACATTGATGGCTTCCAGTTACACTGATATCTTATTTCCATAGTGGTAATGTCCTGGTGAAACCTTTCACCATGTTCGTCGCTGACTACACCCTCTTCTATTAAACTGTGCTAGCAGTATGTAGCGCTGAGAGCCGCGCTGTATGGCCTGCGCTGCTCCCAACGCTCATAGGAACTCTATGAGTGTCGGGAGCAGCGCGGCTCACCGCGCTAAAAACGGCTATCGCAGTTTCGTAGAAGAAGGGGCAAGGTTTGCGGGGAAGAAGTGACATGATGCACTTCATGGTTTTGTATGGTCTAAGTTAAATATAGTTTGGTGGTTTGTTGCCAAGAAACTTCTTGACATCCTTGAATGCTTTCCAGGCGATTTTCTCTGGCCCGACTAACAGATCTTCAAATCTCTCGTCATTGATGACGCATCTGACCTTTGGACCGACAAAAATGCCTTCCTTAATCTTGGTGTCAGTTATTATTAATTGCATTAGCCTGAAATTAAAACAAGAGATTGTAAAAAATGTACTTTTTTGTTAAAAACAGTAAATGATACATAATTTTAAACATGATTTCCATGATCAACAGCCATAAATCTGTAAGATATACCTGAAAGTGTTGAAGAAGAAATAAACTTTGTTGTCCAGTGTTGATCACAAAGTTAAACAAATATGTTATCCTGGTTTACACCTTTAAAAAATTGTGAGGTGCTGAGTAAAAAGGTACCAAAAGTGGGGTATGTGACTTATTTATACCACAAGATAGAGGATATAATTCTGCACAATTTCAGCCTCAGGTATGGACTTATTACATCTTTTAAAAATGCGAAGCATTTATCAATGAGCAAATAATTAAACCTTTGAACTAATTTTAAACTAGACATATTATATACAGGTGCTTTCTCTGGGCCTAGTGGGCTCACAATCTATGGAGCAAAGGAGGGTTTAACTCAGAAATCACATACCCCATTTTAGGTAACTTTTAGGCACTTGTCTAAGGTACAAAAAACATCATAGATTGTGAACCCACTAGGGCCAGAGAAAGTACCTGCATGAAATATGTAGAATGCTGCATATGTCTAGTTTAAAATTAGTCTAAAGGTCTAAAAAAAAACAACAACAAAAAAACGCTTTTCTTAAGTGTGTGCTGTGAGTTTCATCTTATGTTGGGACTTTGAATAACAAAGATATTATTTTCTTCCTTTTCAAGTTGGGACATTATTGAGTGAATTGGCATTTTGATTTATTAATTTACTGACAACCTGGCTCCAAGGTTGTCCAGTCAAAAAAAAACCCCAAACCAAAACACTATTTAATTTGATATTTATATATTGCAACTCTGCAATTTGAAGAAGTTTACACATATTTAAAATCCACAATACACATTAACATTAAAAAATAAAATACCAGATTACAGGAGATTCTGCAGCTTAACATATAATGCAGGCGTAATGTTACTTATCTAGCAGTTAGATTTTCTGTACCCTCTAGTCTAGGCTTTAATTATTTAATTAATTTTATGTTCTCTGGAATGTTCCTCTGTGGGGCAATAGCTGCCTTCTGTTTTGCTTTTCTTTCTTTTTTTTTTTAATCAGCAAGAAAATGCATCACTTCAGCTCTGGAGGTCTCTGAGATGTAAGCAGCATCAGATTGCAATCAGAGAAAGTCTAATCTGGTCTTTGATTACACTGCACTCTTTCATGTAAATGAGGGACACAGTCGAACAACAGACTGTTTTCTTTCAAAATTCCCATCTTAACTGTTAGTGTTTATGCATAGGTTTGGTATTTGATATCGTTTAAGAGAATTAGGGCTAGATTCACTAAGCAAACCGATCGTGTACCGATCGGTTTGCGACCCCTTTGCGACCCGATTTCCCTCCGACCCGATTCACTAACCTCTGTCCCGATCATCCTCCGATCTGTGCATGCAAATGAGGGGGAACAGCATTCAAATGTAGGCAGGCAGGCAGTGATTCACTAAAAAAAACTGCAACACCGACTGGGCTGGCCGATCAACAAACAAGCGACTGCTGGGAATCATTCGTTCACGTCATTTCTGACTGCATCTCCTGCTCTCTGCCCTGACTTTCCTGCTGTCTGCCCCGACTCTCCTGCTCTCTCTGTCCCGACTTTCCTGCTCTCTCTGCCCTGACTCTCCAGCTCTCTGCTCCCGACTTTCCTATTCTCTGCCCTGCTTCTGCCCCAGCCTTTCCCCACAGTGCGAGCCCATGGTTTTAACCTGTGGGTTTAAAGCTTGTTAAAACCACGGGCTTGCTGGGCTCACTAAAAAATTTAAAGTAAATAAAAAAAAAAAAAAAAAAAAGTCGCTGCTCTTCAACGCATGCGCAGATACCTACAGATGGTCTGCGCATGTGTGTGGATCACTATAGAGCGATCCGGGCAATCGGTTGGGGGTGTGATTCCGATCGCCCTCATTTGCATGAAGGCGATTTGTGAATCAGCCCCCCCCCCAGACACGGATCGGATCCAATACATGCCCTTAGTGTATCTGTGTCTTAGAGCCTTTATTTGTCCATAAAGGAGATATAGGAATAAGTTTTACAAGCCATAAATATTAAACTTACATATACAAAACAGCATATGCATATAATTAGTGATTTTAGAAATGGCATAAAAATATGTGGCCCAGGTGTCAGCCCTTGTTGCGGGTGATAAAATTATTTTCCTGCAACACTCTTTTATAAGAAAGTATATAAGAACATAAGAACATAAGAAGTTGCCTCCGCTGAGGCAGACCATAGGTCCATCCTGCTCAGCGGTCCGCACCCGCGGCGGCCCATCAGGCCCATTGCCTGAGCAATGGTCTATACCTATCTAAACCCCCCAATCCCTTTTTCTTCTAGGAATCTATCCAAACCTTCCTTGAAACCATTTAATGTTTTCTTGTCTACAACAGCCTCTGGAAGCGCGTTCCATGTATCCACCACCCTCTGAGTGAAAAAGAACTTCCTAGTGTTTGTTCTAAACCTGTCCCCTTTCAATTTCTCCGAGTGCCCCCTTGTACTTGTGGCGCCCCTTAATTTGAAAAATCTGCCCCTGTCTACTTTTTCTATGCCCTTCAGGATCTTGAAGGTTTCTATCATGTCTCCTCTAAGTCTCCGCTTTTCCAGTGAGAAAAGTCCCAACTGCTTCAATCTGTCGGTATATGGGAGATTTTCCATTCCCTTTATCAGTTTAGTCGCTCTTCTCTGTACTCCCTCAAGTACCGCCATGTCTTTCTTGAGGTACGGCGACCAGTACTGGACACAGTACTCCAGATATATATCTAATAATTTTCTAATCGGGCTGCCTGTGGGGAGAGCTAAGGGGTTCCTTCAGTTATATGGGAAAAGAGAGCTAGAGAGTTCTCTAGGTTATAAGGGAACCAATATTAATTAACCCACTGGGACTTATAAGACCTTTTTTTAATAGCTCTACTTATTACATAAACAAAGTACCCCAATAAGAGCTATATTTTACACTACTTCTTATGCTTATAAGTAATTCATTTATTATACTAATTTAGCACCATCAAAACCTTTAAAACATATTGTAACATTATTTCATACTAAACATACCCACAATTGTTCTCCCAAACAGTGAAGCCCTCCCAATCTATCCAACACATAGAGAAAATTAAAATTCATGAAAAGTTCATCCCTTCAATAAAACACTGTATTCAGTGCCTAATCTTCTTATCTGTATCAGTTCTCAATTGTTTATCTTCTGCACGCCATTGTTTACTGGATTTGCCTCCACTCTCATTCAATCGAACTTGATCTTTTAAAACATTTTAGCTCGACACGGTTCTGTGTTGACACAGTTCTGTGTTTCACCCTAAGACGTCATCAGGAGCTTAAGACTGAAACCGGCTCCACTTCATCACAGTTTCTACAATATACAATTCCAAAATTACCTTCACCCATGAACCTTACAATATGTACATTAAATTAAATTAAATCTATAATAAACATTTAACCCCAATCATGTAACATCATACCAGACATTTCATCAAATATTGTTTGCTGGCCTCAACCAGGACTGAGAACTCCAAATCAGGATCTTACCCCAGCACAAACGCTGGAGAAATTCAACTTCTTCCCATTACCTCACTTCCTCTTTCCTGTTATAACCCCTACACACCTGTCCTTAATTAAAGCAAATGCCTTTCAACTTCTTTATTGAACCCAAGGGGTTCTACCGTGCCTCAGGAGTGGATTAATTTTTGTTCTTTCCTTAACAGAATCTTAGATACATTCCCACCTCGGGTCAATTGAACAGTGATTATAACCACGAATCTCAAATCTTTCACCACATGCTCTAACTGAATCCAGTGAGCCACCAGCAGGAGATCAATTTTCTGTAGTCTCAGGTTGCTTATATGTTGAGCCATTCGCTGTTTAACTTTTCTCTTAGTTTGACCTAGATACCATATACAACCTGACTTGTATTGCAACCTATCCGGTCCCGCAAATAAAAAAACTTTATTACTATTTGGAATGTTTACTCTGCCACCTCTAATGCATAACAACAATACACATACCCATTGCATTTGAAGTGCCCTCCCTTATTCTCACTCCTGTCACTACAATTATTAACCAGCAACTCACGGAGATTACGTCCCCGGGTATAGGCAAACCTCGACATCTCCCGGAGACCCTTGTGGAGCCCTAGCATATGCCAATGTTGCCTTATCACCTGTCTGAACTGACAGGATTGCGCAGAATAGGGAAGAGTACATGTCAGATGTCCCTCTTCTCCACCCCTCTCTTTTTTTATCATTAACCATCTTCTATCAGAATATTTGGTGCTTTTAAACGCACCTCAGATTACTTTCTGTGGGTAACCCCTTTGATTAAAATGATCAGTCACCATAGAAAACTGAACCTGAAATTCTGCCCTCTCACTACCCACACGCTTAACTCTCAAAAACTGACCCACTGGAATATTGTCCTTCAAAGATCTAGGATGTTAACTCATAATGAAGGACAGTGTTCCGGTCAGTAGGCTTTCTAGAGAGGGAAGTGGTGAATTCCCCTTGAGAATAAGTAATCTGAATATCAAGAAACTGGACAGTGGTGGTTGATTTCGTGGCTTGAAGTTATATATTTGAGTCACAATTATTTAAATAATGCAAAAAAGCATTCCAATGACTCTTCACCCACAGACCAAATCAATAAAATATCATCTATGCACCAGCCTACAATACCAGCAATGAACTCACTATCATACACAAACCGCTATTCAAACCTTGCCATATACAGGCAGACAATTGCTGGGGCCACAGTGGCACCCATGGCCACCCCCTTTCTTGATAAACATAGGGTTAAATCCCATTGGATTCCTCCGGGACATAATGATCCCATAGTTGAAACATTTCAACAGTTGGTCCTACATGGGTTGGATCAAATTGAAAACAGGGGGACTTTTGAACAGCACAATTTATCTAAGAAACAGATTCTGTTGAATAAAGAAGTTGAATGGCATTTGCTTTAATTAAGGACAGGTATGTAGGGGTTATAACAGGAAAGAGGAAGTGAGGTAATGGCAAGCAAGTTTCAAGTTTTTATTAAAATTTGATGTGCACGCATTGTCAAATATTTCAAAGCGTATTACAAATTAAAAATTGGGGAAAAACATTGTAATAGATTAGTACAAACTGGTATATTCATACAAAAATTCAATACAGGTACAAAAGGAAAGGGTGATGAACTACATTAATTATAGAAAAAGAGAGCATATATGGGTAACACATCAGGGAGGGGCAAAAAAAATGAAGAATAATGAAAAGGGAAAATAAAGTCCTGCAAATGAGGTCTGATTTCATGTTGGATGCTTGTATAATAATAATAAATTATTTTAAACAGAGATTAAGAGGCTCTGTTACAAAGCTGCGCTAGCGGCTGCTCTGCACCAATGGCCCTGAAGCCCATAGAGATTTAAAGGGCTTCGGGGCCGTTGCCACGCGACTTTGTAAAAGAGGCAGTAAACGTCTTATTTATATCTTATAGGCATCCCTATACAGAAAGCTTTTTAAAGATCCTTTGAATTTTTCTAAAGATGTTTCTGCACACAAATAGTTTGGTAGCTGAGGAGCTGTGACCCAAAAAGTAGTAGTTCTCCTTGTGCCAATGACTTCTAGGGAAGGAATGGTCAAAAGATGCTGCTCTGTAGATCTTAATGTTCTAAATGGAGTATATGGTATAAGATGATGGTCAAGAAATGTTGGTGCATTTGATAGTCGGATTTTGAAGGTTATTAATGCAATTTTGTATGTGATTCTATAGGAGATTGGTAACCAATGTGCTTTCTTCAGAAGTGGTGTCACATGATCATATTTTTTTTGAATTGGTGATAATTTTTATTGCCGTATTTTGTATTATTTGTAATCTTCTCAATTCTTTCTGTGTTACGCGTTTATACAGTGTATTATAATAATCCTGATTTGGAGTTCTCAGTCCTGGTTGAGGCCAGCAAACAATATATGATGAAATGTCTGGTATGATGTTACATGATTGGGGTTAAATGTTTATTATAGATTTAATTTAATTTAATGTACATATTGTAAGGTTCATGGGTGAAGGTAATTTTGGAACTGTATATTGTAGAAACTGTGATGAAGTGGAGCCGGTTTCAGTCTTAAGCTCCTGATGACGCCTTTGGGTGAAACACAGAACTGTGTCAACACAGAATCGTGTCGAGCTAAAATGTTTTCAAAGATCAAGTTCGAATGAATGAGAGTGGAGGCAAATCCAGTAAACAATAGCGTGCAGAAGATAAACAATTGAGAACTGATACAGATAAGAAGATTAGGCACTGAATACAGTGTTTTATTGAAGGGATGAACTTTTCATGAATTTTAACTTTCTCTATATGTCGGATAGATTGGGAGGGCTTCACTGTTTGGGAGAATAATTGTGGGTATGTTTAGTATGAAATAATGTTACAATATGTTTTAAAGGTTTTGATGGTGCTATTATTATTATAATAAACTAGTTTTTTTAGTCCGTTACATTAACAGGTGCTAGAATAGATTTGTAGACTTAGGCATTTCTTTCTTTCTTTCTGTATGTCTGTCTCTTTCCCTGCCCCGTGCCTGTCTGTCTTTCTCCCTGGCCCCCTGTCTGTCTTTCTTTCTTTCTGTCTCTCCCCCCTGTCCAGCAGTAGCCCTTCTCCCTTCCTTTTACCTCCCCCCTTCCTTTTACCTCCCCCCTGTCCAGCAGCACCCCTTCCCTGCTCCCCCTGTCCAGCAGTAGCCCTTCTCCCTTCCTTTTACCTCCCCCCTGTCCAACAGCACCCCTTCCCTGCTCCCCCTGTCCAGCACTAGCCCTTCTCCCTTCCTTTTACCTCCCCCCTGTCCGGCAGCACCCCTTCCCTTTTCCCTGTCCAGCATCCGCTAGGCCGGGCAGCCTCGGGGCTATTGCTAGGCCAGCCCGCCTCGCATTATCAAAATTGGCTGGCCTAGCAAATGGCACACAGCTGTTTGATGAAACCACGGCTGCTACCGCTGCTGGTCTGGGGTTGAGAAGAAGAGGCGTCCGGCAGCAGCAATGTAGTCAGAGGGCAGCAAGTTCGCCGGCGTCGGAGATTGGGGCAGGAACGTTGCTGGTGAAACCGCCACACACCTCACAAACCGCCACAGGCTCCTTCTATTGTGCATGCGGTGGCATAGAGTCACGGACCCATGGAGCCACGGATCACGGAGTTTGAAGTGCGCATGTGCGCTAAAGGTTTTATTATAGCAGATGATGAATTACTTATAAGCATAAGAAGTAGTGTGAAATATAGCTCTTATTTGGGTATTTTGTTTAGGCTATAAGGGAGAGAAAAAGGTCTTTGTTTTCCCAAGCATGGTCTTTGCACCTAGTCTTTGCTCCCCTGGATCTTGATCAATAGAGGCTCTTTTTGGCCAAGCTGACATGGGATTCAAATGCTGGAAGTCAGTGCATCTCTGGCTTTGGCCTAGACAAAGAGAAGTGAATGGGAGTAATAGGAAGTACTCCCTAAGCCTCACTTGACAGGAAAATCTCAGATATAGTCTAGAGCAGTGGTTCCCAATTCTGTCCTGGAGGACCAACAGCCAGTTGGGTTTTTTTGGATAACCTTATTGAGTATGAATGAGAGAGATTTGCATATAATAAAGGTGACAGGCATGCAAATCTACCCCCTGCATATTCATTAGGGCTATCCTGAAAACCTGACTGGCTGGTGGTCCTCCAGAACAGGGTTGGGACCTACTGGTCTAGAGGCTTTCCTCAGGAATTTTTTCCTGGTGCCCTGACACAGTGAGGAACCAGGTGATAAGAGACTGGAGCCCAGCTGAAGAAAAGACCTACCTTGAGCTACCACAACAGTGGTCTGAAGAAAGAGGTATTCTGTATAAGCCTCAGAAGAGAGGAGGAGAAGATAGGAGAACAAGCTGAAAGTAGAGATTGCGATGTTTCAGGATTTGTGAGTAAGGGCCCATGTGTGTGTGGTGTGTTATGGTATCTCCAGGAAGAGAACCCCCCCCTCCCCACAAAACACCACTCCAGCCCTCAAGAGAAATAACAACCTAAATAGTGCTTAAGAATTGTAAATTCTATTTTAGGATTTGAATTTTGAAGAATTGTGATCCCTATTATGTTCTTTCTAGTTTGTGCTGTGGAATTACTGTATTTTGGAAGACCCCTGCAGTGGACTGGTGGGAGCAAGGGAGTTTGATTGCTGGGTTGGTAGTCCAGTTATTTGTGGGACTTCTGGCACCAATTTATTTTAACCTTTTTCTCTCTCCTGTGAACTTATTGGTTCAGAGCATGGGCTGAATGGTTATTATTACACTGCTGAGAGCCAGGATCGCCTGATATCAGCCCCCTTAATATTGCCTTGACACAATTCTTACTTGCCTTTTAGCAAGTGATAAAACCCTGTAAAAGCAGAAACAATAGGAGTAGCCTGCACATACCCAGGGTTACAAGGAGCTGTGGCTCCAGGTACACCATAGACTGTTAGCCCACTAGAGCCAGAGAAAGTATCTGCATTTAATATGTAGATTGCTGCATGTAATAGCGCTATAAGTAGTAGTAATCAGAAATTGATCTCCAACGCCATGTCAGGTCATTAATAACTGTAATATCTTGCTATGGAATTGTATTAATACATTAAGAGGCCAGTTGGATTCTTCCTTGACCTTTGATCCCCAAATGTCTGCTGTAACGAGATCCCCAAACGTCTGCTGTTGTCCTACTCCCACGACATATTTTGGCAAGTTAACCATTCTTTGAAGTTATCAATCTACTGCTTTTGGCATTTGCTGTCAACATCTGCTGTCATACAGTGTAGGCTTGACTGTTGGAATTCAGTACGTCAGCCATAGTTTCTCCTCTATATATCATTTCCAGCTCAATCCCAACACCATTAAACCAATTCACAATGCCAGAAGATATAATTGGGTAATCTCTCTCCTAGCCTCATAGAACGGATTCCCTGATCAATATAGAATCTGACATAAGATCCCATTTCCAACTAATAGAGCACTATGTATTGAAAAATCTTTCATACCTTTCTCAGGGTTTAGTTCCACATTCGTTAACATATTCACTTTGGTCCCAATATGTTAATACACTTTCTGTCACTTCTAGAGTTAAGGACTTGGAAACTATATAAAGACTGGGGCTCTTCCTTATGGAATTCTTTGCACCCATCTATACAAGTAGAATCTTGACCATCTGCAAGAAAATTTATACTTGGTCTGAAACTGTTTCTTTTTGAATAAGAAACCAAAGACTGGTCTTCGTGACATTTGAAGCATTGAAATAAAGCATCAGATTACTGCGTCTCAATGACCACGTATTTGGACCTGGAGGATGAGATGTACGATGTCTGCATCTATGAGACAATCATGGGTTTTCTTGCTACATAGAGCTTTTTGGACCCCTGTTAGGTTACAGAAATTAGATAGTTCAAAGTCTAATAGATGCTGGCATTGTCATCTAGAAGCTGGGACATTGGATCATCTGTTGTACTATTGTCCCTTGATACTTAAATTTTGGAGGTCCATATGGGATCAAGTGAATAATATATTGGAAAATCCAGTGGCATTAATGTATGATACCATTTTATTTGGTACGTTGATGAGAGCTAAAAACCAAATATCTGTTCGAAATAACAAACTTCTCTTTATAATGACAGGGGTTTCCAAACAACTCATTTTGAGGAACTGGAAAAACTGGGATCAATTAAGTTATACTTTTTGGTGGGAATCTCTGTGTTACACTTTTAAAATGGAGCATATGATGGCCATACAACAGGGACATTATAAGAAGTTTATGGATGTTTGGGAGCCATTGGCAAAATTCTGTAAGGAGTGATTGTTTATTTTCTCCTTTGATAATGCACGTCCAGGGTGGATGGGTGGGAGCAGGGTGGGGAGATACTTTTAATTTGAATGCAATTGTTGGATATGTAGAAAGGGAGGGATGATATATGTATTTGTCATAAAATATTATTTGATAGAATTTAAGTGCTGTTAAAGTGTAAAATGACTGTATAACATGTTGCACTTATTTTTTTGGCTTTAAAATGAATAAAGATATATATATATATATAAACTCTGTAGACAGTGCTGTTTTATAAAAGTTGACTATGGCAATTAAACATAATACAGTGGTGCCTCGCATAACGGACGCCTCGTACAGCGAACGCTGCGCATAACGAACTTTTTGTCTTGCTCCCTATAACGAACTTCGTTTCACACAACGAAGTCGCCCGAGGGGCCCGGGGGGGGGGGCGGAACTACTCTCGCCGCTTTCTAATGTGAGCCGGGAACAGCAGCACCCTCCTGTCTGAATGCAGTGTTCCATCATCTCCCTCCACCTTACCTTAAAAACCGAGTTTTCCGGCTTTCTTTTTCGGCCAGCCACACACTTTCAAAGAGCAGCACATGCGCGCATGCTCTGTTGTTCAATCTTCTCCTCTGACGCAACCGGAAACCGGAAGTTGCAGGAGAGAGAACATTGATCAACTCCAGCAGCTGCGCGTGCACAGCTTTTTGAGATCGTGCGGCTGGGTGAGGGAGAAGGCTGGCAGGCTCTGCATGTGAGGTGAGGTGGAGGGAGGGAAATGTAGGGCTGCAGAACGAATTATTTTGTTTTACAGGTATTCTTATGGGAAAACGCGTTTCACACAACGAACGTTTCACATAACAAACTTGCTCCTGGAACGGATTAAGTTCGTTGTGTGAGGCACCACTGTACCTGGAAATCTAGACACCAGTGCTAAATATGCAGGTATAAGCCGTTATCTAGATTGCTGAAATTCATTGCTAGTACCTGGATAAGTATCTAGGTAAGTTAGGACAGCTTGTATTCTTCTATACTTCAGTGTAGAGCATGACATGGGGACAAATTTGTCCCTGTCCTCATGAAATCTATCTCCATCCTCATCCTGTCCCTGTGAGTTCAGTCCCTGCCCCATCTCTGCAAGCTCTGTCCTTATCTGCAAAACCTCGAACATTTTAAGGGCAGGATTTTCAAAAATCCACGTTAAAAAGCGACGCTCTGCTACCACAGCCGTTTTGATACTGAATTGAAAAACCCGAGACATTCTTAAAAAATCACGCATGCAAATAAGATTGATGGGCAGCAGCAAAGATTTCCTACATTTGCATGTGCCCACATTTGCATGTGCACACTCTCCTGCTGCACTATTGAACGAATGGAAGGGAGAAGCAACGTCAACTTTTTCCAATCGCACATAAAACATGCCTTTCTCTCCAAAAACTACTATAATTCAGGTAAATCTTGTAATTTGTTTTTAATGTAAGATTTAATCAGACCCACAGCTAGAAACACACAAGACAAGGGTATCATACACGTGCTCAAGAAGAACCATTGGCTTTTAACAAGTGCGCATGAAACATGCCTGCCTCTCCCAAAAACTCAAAAGAAGTGTGATTTTACTATTCTCCACTAAAAATATATAGATACACTTTTTTTTTTTTCATTAGCCACAGTCAAAACACAAGTGCTGGCATTGTAACAGCAGCCCCGGACCAGTCGCTCTTTTTGTCACCAAAAGCCAACACCGCTCATCAAAAATGCCTCGGCGATTTTTAAGAATCCACCAAAGGGCTCATTTCAGTGTTAAAGAGTCCATTTGCATACCATTGCTGGAGACTGCTAGAAACCTCGGTAAAGACAGAGATAATTCATCTTGATAATCCGCCACTAAAATGCATGCAGGCTAAACCGCTGGAAAACTGCTTAGCGACCACGTTAAAGTTTTGAGAATTGTGCTCTAAGTGTTCGGGGCTTGTGCAGATGAGGACAGAGCTTGCAGGGATGGGGCAGGGATGGAGGTAGATCCTGCAGGGACATGTACTGCTGCTGCATATTGGCGATACCCAGATAAGGCCCAGGCCTGGATTTCATACCTGGAAAGGCACATACACCTTTATTTCGCACAACAGTGATTTTTCTACACACCGACCCGTAAGTATAGAAGAGCGAGTGGGCAGCAACAAAGAGGCACTTTTTTATGGCTTGAATTTGAAGATATTTGGTTAATTCTGCATGACTACAACATAGATGTTGGATTCACAGTATCTGTGTTTATAATGAACTCCTAAAGCAGTGTATCGAGTCTTGAGACACCTGATACTGACTGGATTTTGGCCCAAATTCACTAAGCAAAATCGGTTTGTGACCCCTTAGCGACCTCGGCCCTATTCACTTACCTCTCTTCCGACCATCCTCCGATCCGCACATGCAAATGAGGGCAATGGCATGCAAAATAGGCAGGGACGCGATTCACTAAAGAAAACCCTGCAACACCGACTGGGCTGGCCAGTCAAAAAAAAAGCGACTGCTGAGGACTTTCTGCTGCCCTGCTCTCTACCCCGTCAGCCCCTATCCTGCAGCCTTGAACACGCTGCCTGCCTTCCCCGAACACGAACACCCTGCCTGCCTGCCCTGACTCTCCCACCCTTCCCCGCACTGCAAGCCTGTGGTTTTAACCCGCTGGCTTAAGCGGGTTAAAACCACGGGCTCCCTAAAATTCCTCAATCGCCTATTATTTTTTTTAATAGGCGATCAAGGAACTTTTGGGAGCCCATGGTTTTAACCCGCTTAAGCCCGCGGGTTAAAACCACGGGCTTGCAGTGCAGGGAAGGGTGGGAGAGGCAGGGTGTTCAGGTTCAGGGCTGGAAGGCACGTCTGTGTTCGAGGCAGGCAGGGAGGCAGCACTTTTAGGTTCCCTGGCTGCGCTCAAGTGTTAAAAAATAGAAGAACAAAAAAAAAATAAAAAATACAACTCTGACGGCCCGGAGGTCTCACACATGCTCAGACCATCTACAGGTGGTCTGCGCATGCGCAGGGATCGCTATAGCACGATCCGTGCCTGCAGATGGGGGTGTTCCTCCGATCACCCTCATCTGCATGTTGGAGTTTGTAGAATTCGTCGGAACTGCCCGGATCGGGCCCGATCGGGCAGGTTAGTGAATCCTGGCCTTTATGTCTGTTTTAACTACCCAAAAAACAAACTGGTAAAGGAACTCACTAGCTACTTCAAAAATCTTTTAACATTAGGTGGTGCTCAGATTCCGAGATGGAAGTGAAGAGTTCAGTATGGGGACTAAACCCCTATGGAAACTCTTATGGTATCTATCATTGCACCGTATGAAAAAGATGTTTTAAAGTGCTCACAGTATGAACTCATAGTATTCACAAAGTCCTTGGAAATACACAATTATTGTCCAATCTTTGTATAACTTCAATGGAGATTAACTTCAATATATGCAAATTTCAAAGAAAGGGACTTAGCTGAAGAATACTGAAAGCGTTGGTGATTGCTGGGTCCTGACGCGTTTCGCCGCCCTGGCTTCCTCAGAGAACCCACAGCTTTCAGACTCGTATTTAAAGCTTGTCCTAAAAGCACAATGCAGATAAATGTGAAGAAAAAATTAAATTCAGAGCTGTTATTCACTGTTAAGAACCGTTTACAACTACCCTTCATGATAAATTAATGTGTCTTTGACCTCTTGGATTCCCTCCTGTTTTGGATCTCACTTTCTCTTCATTGCCACCTCAGTGCTATTCAGACAGCACAAAGGCGGTCAGGAATGATTTTCAGTAGCTTTATCTGGATAGTGCTGCTAGAAATCAATAGCTGGCCCTGGTGAATGGCCATTATCCAGGTAAGAGCTGCTCCTTCCCGGCTGCTTGAATATTGAGGCTGTTAGATTTAGCTAAAGCTTCTTCTCCGACGTGTTCATAGTTTGGGCCCACAAAAAATGAATACATTCACATTAATTGTAATTTCCTCCTTTCCCCCCTCCCTATTGTTAGTCTGCTGTTGTTTGATTCTGTGATTAATTTATATTATAACTTTGTAAACCTCCGTGGTGTTAGTTTTGACTGGCAGTATAGTAAGCCTATCAATTATGCGTGTAATTTAATTGACTAATTAGATGCTATTTGGCTTTAACAACCAATTATTGGCTGCAATTGGTGTTAATTGGTGATGATTGGCATTAAAGAGCAATTATACACTTAAGTGCCCATACTGTTCTATAAATTAAACATGCAATTTCTATAGCACTCAACTGCAATTTTATTATTTTATTTTATTTATTTATTTATTCATTCATTCAATTTTCTATACTGTTCTCCCCAGGAAGCTCAGAACGGTTTACATGAATTTATTCAGGTACTCAAGCATTTTACTCTGTCTGTCCCGGTGGGCTCACAATCTATCTAATGTATCTCTAATGCGAGAGGAGCATGGATGACTTGGGATTTGCCTGGCACTTACATGCATATTTTACAGGGAAGGGGTAAAACGCGGACCTCAGGGACCTGACGGACTTCGCGGATCTAAAACCACACGTCCTTAAAAATCTGAGGTCCGCGCCACTTGTAGTTTCTGGCTCTGACAGACCTCGATGACATTTTAGCGCTGACGGATCCTAATACTTTTCCCTCCCTATGTTGACTTGGATCTGTCAGCGCTAAATTGTCATCGAGGTCTGTCAGAGCCAGAAACTATCTATAAGTGGCACAGACCTCAGATTTTTAAGGAAGAGAGAGAGAGAGAGAGAGAGAGAGAGCATCAGGCTGCTTAGAAATAGAGAGAGTGGTTTGAGAAACTGAATGGCCTTGGGTGGGCAGGAGAAAGAGAAGGAAAGGAAGAGGCCAAATTATCTGTGGGGTGAGGGGAGGGCAGGTTCCTCTGCTCTGGGACCAAGCTTACCCAAAACTGGGTGTCTGACTATGCCCCTGGGCCTGATATTCAAATATTTGTGCTAATTTTGAACGTTAGGTTCCTAAAATAATCCCTGAAAATTTTTACCATGGCTCAATACTAGTGCTGTCCGATTCAGGGAAAAATATTTCAATTTGATTCACCCTCTTGAATCGATTTTTCGATTTGATTTGATTGGCCTCTCCTCTTCCCCACAGTGTGCCGCGGCACACCTGAAATCTCAGGAGGCACACTAGCGTGCCGCAGCACACAGTTGCAATACACTGCCCTAATCCCTTGAATTGCTAAATGTTGTGGCTTGATATGAATTCATGTTTCAGCAGACTGCTTCAGCTATTGGGTCCCTCTGCTATCTCTGCGTTGTTCATCTCTCCCTCTCCCCATTTTTCCCTCCTCCACCAAGTCCCCTCTCCATCATCTCCCCCAAGTCCATCTCTCCCTCTCCCCCAAGTCCATCTCCCCCTCATCTCTACTAAGTCCATTTGCAGCCCGCCCTCAGTGACAACTTCCTGTTTTCACTGGGACAGCCCTTGGCAACAACTTTTGCACCGACTTAAAGGTAGATGCAGGGGTGGGGGGAGGAATTAGATAAATACTGTTGGTGACAGAGAGAGCCAGCTAGTAAAATATAAAAATCAAAACTGGGACAAAATGATTGTTCAATGTAATAATTGTATAGTGAATAGTGTGTTTTGTGCAGTTTTTCTGATTTATCATTTGTATTGCACTTTCAAAGTTTGAAAATCAATAAAGATTTTTTTAAAAAAATTATTTCTATAGCGCTACCAGATGCACGCAGCGCTGCACAGAGTCACAAAGAATAAGAAAACAGTCCCTGCTCGAAAGGGCTTGCGGAATACAGGACAATCAAGCCATTGTGACATCACTGATGAGGCTGGCTCTTAGGTATTGGTGGAATGAGGCATTATGACATCACAATCTCAGCTCTGCTTCCCAGACTGAAACTCTTCACACTACTACTATGAATTATTTCTATATCACTACCAGATGCACACAGCGCTGTACAGAGTCACAAAGAAGACAGTCCCTGTTTGAAAGAGCTTACAATCTAAACAGACAAGACAGATAAACAGGATGTCATGGATACAGTTAAGGCGAATGGTTAATCAGCAGGCTGGGTTGGATTGTTCCACTTTCAACTTTAGGCAGGTTTGGGACTCCAAGTTACAAGGGGGCCCGGGGCAATTACCCTGTTTACCTACCTCTAATGCTGGTCCTGCTTGTCATGCTCTATAAATGCGTACATTAAAGAACTACAGCGCACCTGTTGAAGTCCAAAGATGAGTGCGCACTAAATGCTAAGGCGCCCATTATATTCTATGGGCGCCTTAGCATTTAGCGCGTGCTAAATTGATTAGCGTGCGCTAAATCGGTTAACGCGCCTTAGTAAAAGGACCCCTCAGTTCACTCTAGCCAGTGAAGTGATCTGCAGTATGGATGGGAATTATCATTCTTCCAATTTTTGTTCCTTTGGAATACACCTTTGTTGGACGTTAAATGAGCTAAAATGGAACAAAAGTGAATGAAATGAAAACGAAAACAGCAAGAAAATGACTTGCATACCTGTATCTCTAAATTAAGAAAACAGGGACCCGTAGTGCTGAGATGATCCTCTTCTTGACTCGGGTCACTGTCTCCGAGGGCATCAAGTACAAACTGGGAGTCAGTCCTGGTTCTAGCCCAGGATTGGGCAACTCCGGTCCTCGAGGGCCGGAATCCAGTTGGGTTTTCAGGATTTCCCCAATGAATATGCATTGAAAGCAGTGCATGCAAATAGATCTCATGCATATTCATTGGGGAAATCCTGAAAACCCGACTGGATTCCGGCTCTCAAGGACTGGAGTTGCCAACCCCTGTTCTAGCCTCTAATCTTATAAACTATGAATTCCTTAAAGACCCTGTGAACTCCAATTTGTATATGTTCAGCTGTCATACTGGGAGCCTGGAAAGTGAAACTGTTCCTGTGTATATGCAGTGCCAGCCCATTAGCTATCCAGAAATCTGAATGGAAGTAAGGTTGAGGATCATTTCAATGCAAACAATAATTTGAAACGGGAGAATAAGGCTATGAAATAATTTGAAATGGGATTTAATACGGCTATGATTTCAGCTTTAATCAAGGGCAATTATACTCTTCAGAAGCAGAATAAAGTGCTTGTTAATATGTGGAGAGTTAGAAACCTTTGAACTGTTGTTCTTTTACCTGCAGAAAAATATATATTTTCTTTGACCAAAAGAGAAAAGTTTTCAGAATTGTTACCTAAAATCCAGAGGTAGGGTTACAGCATAGGTACTGTATTACAGACAGATAAAGCTAATGGAAACTAGAAAGAACTTTGCTCTTTTAATGGAACCTTCCCAGTGTGACATAGAGATTCTAACAAGGGTTGAAATCTAAGGTTACCTGTGTCCATTTCAAAATGAGCCAAGAAACATGCAAGCAGTGGTGTTGTTTTACTGGATTGTAATATTGTGTCCCTCGGAATCCCAAAGAAAGACTCATCCAAACTCCAGATGATACAAAATGCTGTGGGCAAATTAGTTACTGAGCATTGTCATGGAAAAGAGATCATCTCCTTGCATTAAGAACATAAGAAGTTGCCTCCGCTGAGTCAGACCAGAGGTCCATCCTGCCCAGCGGTCCGCTCCCGCGGCGGCCCATCAGGCCTAATTGCCTGAACAGTGTCCATGACTAATTTTGTAACTGCCTCTAATCCTCTAATTCTATCCCTATTACCTACCTCTACTCCTATCTGTACCCCTCAATCACTTTGTCCTCCAGGTACCTGTCCAGACCCTCTTTGAAGCCCTGTAATGTGCTTCTGCTTATCACATCCTCCGGTAGCGCGTTCCATGTATCCACCACCCTCTGAGTGAAAAAGAACTTCCTGGCGTTTGTTCTAAACCTTTCCCCTTTCAGTTTCTCCGAGTGCCCCCTTGTGCTTGTGGTTCCCCTTAATTTGAAAAATCTGTCCATGTCCACTCTTTCTATGCCCTTCATGATCTTGAAGGTTTCTATCATGTCTCCTCTAAGTCTCCGCTTTTCCAGGGAGAAAAGCCCCAACTTCTTCAGTCTGTCACTGTCAGTATATGAGAGGTCTTCCATACCCTTTATTAGCTTAGTTGCTCTTCTCTGGACTCTCTCAAGTACCGCCATGTCCTTCTTGAGGTACGGCGACCAGTACTGGACACAGTACTCCAGGTGCGGGCGCACCATTGCACGATACAGTGGCAGGATGACTTCCTTCATCCTGGTCGTGATACCCTTCTTAATGATGCCCAACATTCTGTTCGCCTTCCTTGAGGCTGTGGCGCACTGTGCTGACGCCTTCAATGATGTGTCTACCATCACTCCCAGGTCTCTTTCAAGGTTACTCACCCCTAGCGGTGATCCCCCCATTTTGTAAGTGAACATCGGGTTCTTTTTCCCTACATGCATGACCTTGCATTTTCCTATGTTGAAGCTCATTTGCCACTTTTCGGCCCACTCTTCCAGCGTTGTCAGATCTTTTTGGAGGTCTTCGCAGTCCTCCATGGTTTTGACCCTGCTGTATAGTTTAGTGTCATCCACAAATTTAATAACCTCACATTTTGTTCCCGCCTCCAGGTCGTTGATAAATATATTGAACAGGAGCGGTCCCAGCGCCGACCCCTGCGATACTCCGCTCGTGACCCATTGCCAGTGTGAGTAATGGCCTTTTATTCCAACCCTCTGTTTCCTGTCCGCCAGCCAGTTTTTGATCCATCGGTGGACCTCCCCTTGGTTCCATAGCTTCCTTAGCAGTCTTTCATGTGGTACCTTGTCGAAGGCTTTTTGGAAGTCAAGGTAAATGATGTCTATAGATTCCCCTTTATCCACCTGGCTGCTTACCCCCTCAAAGAAGTATAATAAGTTAGTGAGGCATGACCTGCCCTTGCAGAAGCCTTGCTGGCTCGGCTTTAATTGCCCAATGTCAGCCATTGAGCCTACAAGATGTCTTTAAAAACCTAAATCTAGGACTCAAAGGACTGGAGGACATTAGTCCAGAATACCTGTTTTTTACCATTCATCACAGCTGGTTTTGAGAAAGGTTTGGACAATTTCCTGGCGGAAAAGTTCATAGTCTGTTATTGAGAAAAACATGGAGGAAGCCACTGCTTGCCCTGAATTGGTAGCATGGAATGTTGCTACTCATTGTGTTTTGGCCAGGTACTAGTAACCTGGATTGGCCACTGTGAGAGTGGGCTACTGGGCTTGATGGATCATTGGTCTGACTCAGTAAGGCTATTCTTATGTTCTTATCCTGGGACTCCCCAGAATGAACTTAATGTCCAGTTAGGAAGCCCACCTGAAGGATCTGCCACTCAAAGAAATAAGATGGATGAAAGTAAATAGATCATTCTTTTGTCCTAACACCTACTCTTAATTGCAGTCTGAATAGAATAGAGACAAGACATGATCAATCTTTCTGAAAAACTTCATAAATTACCATAATTTATCAACATGTCAATGAGATTTTGAAACTGATCTTCTTGTGCTGTTATTTGCTGCTACATATGCTTATCACTGTTGGTTAAAAAAAACCAAAACCCTTTTTTGCACTGATTTAAAATGAACCAATCTTATAATTCTGAGCTGAGCGAGACAGGTTGCTTTCAGCCTGGCTCCAGGGCTTTCCACTCCATCTACTGAATTTTATCTTCTTGATCCATCCATTGGCAGCCTTTGGAACCTTGTTGGTTTAGGGTACAGCTGCATGGACAAATTTGTTACAAAATCAGCAGCTGGGATGGCTTCCAAACAGAAAAAATATAAAGAGAAAGTGAGGCCACATGAGGACCCTATTGTGGAAGAGGCTCCATCCACAGTCCACACTACCCTTGGCTGAGGAGCACATTGCTCAACTTACCAGCACTGTTGTCCGGGCCCTGGAGCTGAGATTGGACAAACTATCTGGGTAATTAAGTACCTTGGAGACTTTTATGTCTGAATCTTCACAGAAGATCACAGCGGTCGAAGAACGAGTGTCCATTTTGGAGGGCTCTTTGACTTTGGCAGACAAAATGCGCATCGATGTCCAGGCCTGTCTTGGCTTGCATGCTGACAAATTGGATGACCTGGAAAACAGGTCGAGATGCAACAACCTCTGTTTTGTTAGCATTCCTGAGACGGTGCCTGAACAGCAGCTCTCTCGCATATTGGAGCACTGGGTGATGTCGGAATTGCCCAGAACTGTTTCAAATTGAGAGGGCCCACTGCCTCAGCTGCTGGTAGGAAGGATTGGTTAGAGTAGACCACGAGTTATTGCCAAGATCTTTAACTACATGCATAAAGTGGAACTGTGGAGAGCATATCAAGCTTGCATGAGTGATTTGCTTTATGAAACATTGCCTATTAAGACCTTTCAAGATTATTCAACCTCAGTTTTAGACAGGCACAACCTTTTTGCTGTTTTAATTTTATTCAGTTACTCATTTAACAGACTACCGTATTTTCACGTAGATAACGCGCACCCGTGTAAAATGCGCACACGGGTATAGCACGCAAAAAACACAAATTTATGTACAGAAATTTTTATATACCGCGCACACCCATATAGAAACATAGAAAGATGACGGCAGAAAAGGGCCATAGCCCATCAAGTCTGCCCACTCTATTAACCCACCCCGATAAGTCTAGATGCTAGTGATTCGTGCTATGTAGGGATCCCACGTACATGTCCCATTTACTTTTAAAGTCAAGCACGCCGGTGGCCTCTACCACCTGCACCGGAAGCTTATTCCAGTGATCCACCACCCTTTCCGTGAAAAAATACTTCCTGGTGTCACTACTAAACTTCCCTCCTCTGAGTTTAAGCGGATGCCCTCTTGTGGTCGAGGGTCCCCTGGGTAAGAGGATGACATCTTCCACCTCGACCCGTCCTGTGATGTATTTAAAATGTCTCAATCATGTCCCCTCTCTCCCTGCGTTCCTCTAGAGTGTAGAGCCGCAGTCTGCTCAGTCTCTCTTCGTATGAGAGACCCTTGAACCCCAAGATCATCCTAGTGGCCATCCGCTGAACCGACTCGATTCTAATCACATCTTTACGGTAATGTGGCCTCCAGAACTGCACACAGTACTCCAGATGAGGTCTCACCATGGTCCTGTACAGCGGCATTATGACTTCTGGTTTCCGACTGACGAAACTTCTTTTGATACATCCCATCATTTGCCTTGCCTTAGATGTGGCCTTCTCTACCTGCTTGGCAGCCTTCATGTCTGCACTGATGATTACTCCCAAATCTCGTTCTGCTGAGGTCGTGGCTAATGTTTCTCCATTTAGGGTGTAAGTTCTGCACGGATTTCTGCTACCGAGGTGCATGACCTTACATTTCATAGCATTGAAGCCTAGCTGCCATGTCGAGGACCAGTTTTCTAACGTACGAAGGTCCTGTGTCATACTATCCTGTAAAAAGCTTTCACTTACTATGTTGCACAGTTTTGCATCGTCGGCGAATAACATTGCTTTACCCTGTAGCCCTCGTGTCAAATCCCTTATGAATATGTTAAAAAGGAGAGGACCCAGGACCGAGCCCTGCGGCACTCCGCTGGTTACCTCTGATGTTTCAGAAAGGGTACCATTGACCATTACCCTCTGAAGTCTACCATTCAGCCAATCATTGACCCATGCGGTTATCGTCTCGCCCAGCCCCATTGATTTCATCTTATTTAGTAGCCTGCGGTGTGGGACGCTGTCAAAAGCTTTGCTGAAATCCAAGTATACTATGTCCAGAGACTCTCCTGAGTCCAACTTTCCTGTTACCCAATCAAAGAAGCTGATGAGGTTGGATTGACACGACCTACCCTTAGTGAATCCATGTTGATTAGGATCCCTAAGATTCCCCTCATCCAAGATCGTGTCCAACTTACGTTTAATTAGTGTTTCCATGATTTTACATACTATCGATGTGAGACTCACTGGTCGGTAATTCGCAGCCTCTGCCCTGCAACCCTTTTTATGCAGAGGAACAACATTTGCTGTTTTCCAATCCTGGGGGACCCTCCCCTTCTTTAGGGAAAGATTGAAGAGCATGGCTAACGGTTCCGCCAGGACCTCGCACAGCTCTCTGAGCACTCTTGGGTGCAATTCGTCTGGACCCATAGCTTTGCTCACCTGGAGTCTTGACAATTCGCTGTAGACATCAGCTGGTGTGAACTCAAAATTCTGAAATCGGTCTTCCGCGCTTGACATTGTTTCCAGATGTGGCCCTTGCCCTGGTGCCTCGCAGGTAAAAACCGAGCAGAAGTATTCATTCAGTAGTTTGGCTTTATCGGAATCTGTTTCCGCGTAATTCCCGTCCGGTGTTCTGAGGCGTGTTATTCCATTTGTGTTTTTTTTCCTGTCGCTAATGTACCTGAAGAAGGATTTGTCCCCCTTCTTAATGTTTTTTGCTAGAGTTTCCTCCACTGCAAGCTTGGCCTCCCTGACTGCTGTTTTGACTGCTGCAGACCTGGCCCTATATTCAGTGTTAGCTTCACTTGTTCCCGTACGTTTGTATGAAAGAAATGCTCTTTTTTTCTCCTTGACGAGGTGCGAGACCTCTTCAGTGAACCATCGGGGTTTTTTGTTTCTTTGTTGTTTATGTACCAATTTTATGTAGCGGATATTTGCCTCTTGTAGGGTCAATTTCAGGTTTGACCACATGGCTTCCACATTATCAGTTGCTTTTTGATCCTGCAGCGTCTGCTGGACGAAATCTCCCATACGTGCGAAATTAGTGCCCCGTAAATTGAGTACCCTCGTTTTGGTTTGTGATTTAGGGAAACCTTTCCTGAGGTTGAACCATACCATGTTATGGTCACTGGTAGCTAGCGTTTCTCCCACTGAGACCTCCGAGACACTCTCGCCGTTTGTAAGTATGAGGTCTAGGATAGCCTCGGCCCTAGTGGGCTCTAGTACCATTTGTTTGAGCTGTACTCCCATCATGGACGTCAAAATCCTCCTGCTACCACAAGTTGTTGCTGAGAGTGTGTTCCAGTCTACATCGGGCATGTTGAAGTCCCCTAGCAGAACAGTGTCCCCCCGTAGAGTAATATTTTCAATGTCTTCAATCAATTTGTTATCCTTGTCCTCTGTTTGTTTTGGAGGTCTGTATACCACATCAAGGTACAAGCACTTTTCTCCACCTCTGGCTAGGTTGACCCAGATGGATTCCCCGGTGTACTTAACATCTGTGATCCTGGTTACCCTGATGTTCTCTTTGATGTAAATTGCTACCCCTCCTCCTAGCTTACCCTTCCTGTCTTGTCGAATCAGGTTGTATCCTGGTATAGCGCATGCTGCCCGACTCTCCTTTCGCCCGCCCCGACTCTCCTCTGGCCACCCCGACTCTCCTTTCGCCCGCCCCGACTCTCCTCTCCCCCTTGAAGTCCTGTCCCCACCCTGAAAGCCTGATGCCCCCCCCCCCCGCAGGACCGCTCGCACCCCCACCCCGAAGGACCGCTCGCACGCACCCGCACCCCCACCCCGAAGGACCGCTCGCACGCACTCCCACCCGCACCCGCACCCCCACCCTGAAGGACCGCTCGCACCCCCACAGCCTCCCGACCCCCCATCATGTAGAAGCTCCTACCGGTGTCCTGCTGCTTCCTCTTGGCGGTCTTGCCTCCCCGACATGATCGGGGCAAGAGGGAGCTCAAGCCCTCTTGCCCCAGCCAACCGCGGCACCCCCGACACGATCGGGGCAAGAGGGAGCTCAAGCCCTCTTGCCCCAGCCAACCGCGGCACCCCCGACACGATCGGGGCAAGAGGGAGCTCAAGCCCTCTTGCTCCCCCAACTCCCCGTCACGATCGGGGCAAAAGGGAGCCCAAGCCCTCTTGCCCCGCCGACTCCCCAACTCCCCGACAATATCGGGCCAGGAGGGAGCCCAAGTCTTCCTGGCCCTGGTGACCCCCCCCCCTAGTTGTTCGGGCCAGGAGGGAGCCCAAACCCTCCTGGCCAAGGCGACCCCCTACCCCCACCCCACACTACATTACGGGCAGGAGGGATCCCAGGCCCTCCTGCCCTCGACGCAAACCCCCTCCCCCCAACGACCGCCCCCCCCAAGAACCTCCGACCGCCCCCCCCAGCCGACCTGCGACCCCCCTGGCCGACCCTCCCACCCCCCTTCCCCGTATCTTTGTGTAGTTGGCCGGACAGACAGGAGCCAAACCCGCCTGTCCGGCAGACAGCCAACGACGGAATGAGGCCGGATTGGCCCATCCGTCCCAAAGCTCCGCCTACTGGTGGGGCCTAAGGCGCCTGGGCCAATCAGAATAGGCCCGGGAGCCTTAGGTCCCTCCTGGGGGCGGGGCCTTGGGCACATGGTCGAGTTGGGCCCATGTGCCTCAGGCCCCGCCCCCAGGTGGGACCTAAGGCTCCCGGGCCTATTCTGATTTGCCCAGGCGCCTTAGGCCCCACCAGTAGGCGGAGCTTTGGGACGGATGGGCCAATCCGGCCTCATTCCGTTGTTGGCTGCCTGTCGGACAGGTGAGTTTGACTCCCGTCTGTCCGGCCAACTACACAAAGGTACGGGGAAGGGGGGTGGGGGTGTCATGGGGGTTGGCCAGGGGGGTCGCGGGTCAGCTGGGTGGGCGGTCGGAGGTTCTTGGGGGGGGCGGTCGTTTGGGGAAGGGGGGTTTGCGTCGAGGGCAGGAGGGCCTGGGATCCCTCCTGCCCGTAATGTAGTGCGGGGTGGGGGTAGGGGGTCGCCGTGGCCAGGAGGGTTTGGGCTCCCTCCTGGCCCGAACAACTAGCGGGGGAGTGTCGCCAGGGCCAGGAGGACTTGGGCTCCCTCCTGGCCCGATATTGTCGAGGAGTTGGGGAGTCGGCGGGGGGGGGGGGTGAATCGGACGTCGGGGGGGGGAACTATGTAAAAAAAATTTTGTACAACGCGCTCACGCGTATAATGTGCAAGGGTATGCGCAATACGTAAAAACCACCTATAACGCGCGCGTTATATGCGAGAAAATACGGTAATGCCATCGCTAAGCACCTGATTTTATATATAGTGCCAAAAAAATGTGTGTATGTTTTAAAGAATCATGCTAAATGCCTGTGAATCACATAACTTTTAGGTACACTCATTTAGGCCAGCTAAAATCAGACCTAAGTTGTGTGGAGATCAGGCGTATCCTTTAACAACGCACATTACTTTTAGGAATGCCCATGATCTGCTCCTGGCTATGCCCCCTTTTCAAATTCACGCACTGCAACTGGCACATACTTTTTATTTGGACTGTTCATCGATTCAATTTTTTTTTACCTCTCTAGGCCTTCCACAGCCATTCCTTCTCTTGCCCCTCGCAGCCCTGAACTCATAGTGCAAGCAAGCTGGTCTTTTTGCCATCTCAAAGGATCTCTCTGTAGTATCAGGAAACAGGAAGTTCTGTTAGAGAGGTGGAACTTCCTATTTCCTGACGCTACAGAGAAAGGCTTCAAGACAGTTAAAAAAACGGTTTGTTTGCACTGTGGCATGATTGAGTTCAGGGCCACCAGGGGCAGAAGGAGCAGCAGAAGAGAGAGGGCTGCATAGGGCATGGAGAGATAAGAGGAGGTGCTGGAAGAAAATGGGGGTGGGAAGCAGTTAACTGGTGATTAAGTTATTAATGCGTTGATCACGTTAATGATCGATTAAATGTAAAGCTCTACTTTTTATAGAATCACACTTTCCAAGTTATGCGCATAATTTTTAGTTAGTGCCAATTTGCATCCATTATGAGGTGTTAATTGGCAATTATCAGTGCCAATTAAGGCAATTAAGTTGTGCATACCAATTTGTGCACACAACATAGGGCACCATATACAGAATTTGGGGGTTAGTGGCTAACTACCAGCTTTGCATCAGGCCTACTTCTGGACCTCCCTGGCATTATGTAATGTCAAGGCAGTCTGACTGGATATTCGGTCACTGAAAATCTAGATATGATATCAGTGATATTTAACTGCAGGTAGGAACTTTTCCTACCCACATACAGTAAATCTCAGTCAATAGGTTGAATTACACAGAAAACCCTGAGGTTTTAAAGTTTTCTGCCTTGTAGACCAGTAAAATTTTGTCTGGGTCAATAATCAAAACTACCCTTAATGCAAAATTCATATGTATCTCGTGGGATCTGAATCAGTAATTGAAGCAAAAACCAACAGAGGCTTTGTTTTTATTCATACTCTTAGGAAGTTACTTGCAGAGTAACCATATGGCTCTTGAAAAAGGAGGACAGATTGAGACATCTGGGTTTTACTTCCATTGAAAGCAATTGAAACCCGCATGTCTCATTCTGTTCTCCTTTTTCTGGAGCCATATGGTAACCCTATGCAGAGATGGTACACAGAAACAGAGAAAAACGAAGGCAGATAAAGGCCATATGGGCTATTGCATATTTCTGGGGACAGGTAGCCTAGAATCTTTCTACTTTTAGCCCTGGCTTTGCTGCTGTTAAGACACAGTACGCTAGACTACATGGACCTTTGGTCTGATTCGGTAGGACAATTCTCATGTTCTTATGTCCATTCAGGGTTTTTTTTTCTGGGACAGGTTGTGTAGTAGTCAGAGCCCAGATATCTGTGGCTAAAGTGCTATTATCAGAGATGTCCAGCTACCCAGTTCCAGGCTGCAGATTTTAGGACAGTCCTGGATTTCTGACCACTCAATCATGGGACTTGCAGCATTGATTTCAATGGACAGGATCAGGCACTACAAATCCCACACACTGCTTTGAGATGTAAGTTTCTAGTCTAGAACCGGATAACTTGGCATCTCTGTATTATATCTACATACAAAAAATTTTTTAATTAAAATCCTCTTAATCATTAATCTTCTAGAAAGTGACTAAACCCCTGGTAGTTTAGTTCATGGCAGAAGGCTGCTGTATGAATTCCAGCTCTGCAAAACAAATGTTTTACTTTTCAGAGTGTAGATGACATCACTTTTTCCTACTCTGTACCGGTCAACTGTCTGACCAGCAGCTTTATAGGATCCTGTGGTATTTAGCTCCATGCAGGAGCAGCCAAAATGAACAAGCTCAAAAGTCACCTAGAAATCTGGCCCAGTGTCTCAGGTGTAAGTCCAGCTGTAACCTACTAAGCTGGGTATTTCACTCCCCAGATCAGCTGCAGAGGCAGCATTCATGACCCTCAGGGGTGAGAAGGAGAGAGATTTCATCTGGCTAGCCTTTAAGGGTGACACCTAGAGGCCAAATTCATGGCCCATGATTGCAGGGGACCAAAAGAACTGTCACTGCAATAACCAAACTAAGTGAGTTGCAGAGATGCCAAGTTATCCATTTCCAGGATGGAAACTTTTTGGCCAGTCCTGGCTTTGAACTTACATCCCAAAGTAGTGGCAGATTCTGCCCATTGATCATCAGTGCTGCAATCCCATAATGCACCAGGGTGAGGTGGTCAGAAATCCAGGGCTACCTAGAAGCTCCAACCTGGAATTGGGTAACTTAGCATCTCTGGGGTTGAGGACCACAGAAGGGTTGGAGCAAAAACGGTCTTGATGTGCTGCTATGCAAGATCCAAGCAATGGGCACTGTGGATCGTAATCCAGGCAGTGGACAACCACGCTCGATTTGCACACAAGAGCACATTGACATTGTACACGATCTTGTCTAGAACCAGGAGGAAGCGCCACAAACACACCAAACAACTTGCCAAATAGCAAGGAGAAGCAGGAATAAGCTAGACAGCTGTGGTTAGGATAATTCATCATGATCTGAAATTAAAGTATCTTAAAAAGCGTGCCCAAGAATGAACTTTACACAACAAAGACACACACTTGAAATGTGCAAGCAGCTTTTGACCAAGTACCCAGAGCACAACGTCAGCTTCATCTGTTTTACAAATGAAAGGATATTTACAATAGCTCCGCTGATTTACACACAGAATGATTGCCTGTGCATGACTTCAACAACACTGAAACTTGAGGTTAATACCAAACGCCTACTACGGACCTGCCCAACCTTCAGCCAGTCATGGTCTCGGTTGCAATCTCAAAACTCAGATTTACAGATCTGTTCTTCATTGATTCTGGGGTTAAGATCAACAGTGTATACTACCGGGATGGCCTCTTGATGCATAAGCTGTTGCCAGTGATCTATCGCATGCCGGGAGACTCCTTTATCTTCCAACAGGACAAAGCCCCAGCACATCGGGCAAAGGACACCATAGAACTGCTACATCGGGAGACCCCAGACTTCATTGGTCTCGATCTCTGGCCTGCAAATTCACTAGGCCAAAACCCAGTTGACTACCAGATCTGGGGTTGATACAGGAACGCGTCTACCAGACAGCAATATCTGACATCGAAGGCCTTAAATAGCGCCTCATCTCTGGGCTGAGCTGAAGTAGAGCATCATTGACAAGTCCACAGATCCTTGGCGGCCAAGGCTGAGGGTGTGCCTTCGTGCAAAGGGAGCTCACTTCAAACATCTGCTTAGTTGAAACATTACTTTTTGACTTTACATTTTTCTGCAAGATACGCCATAACACCTTTTGATGTATTTTTATTTAGTTCACAGTTCATTTTCACAAGGTAGTGTTGTGGTGCAGTGGGAAATATTTACATTTTACATCAACTTCATTCAGGACATGAGTTGTATGGAAGAAATGACAAAACACATTTTGGTGTGGGTTTTTTTTAGGTTTACAGTGTGTGTATGTGTGGAGAGAGAGATGAAGGGAAAAAATCCCTGGTTCATTGCAAATGAAGGCTGAGTGAGCTATAGGTACACAGGAGCAGGAGGAAACTGCTGCAACAAGCATGAAGTTCCTTTTAAATAAGGAAACAGAGGTGCTCATTCAGGCTCATTAAAGAACAGCAACATCCTCATCTTTTTCTTCATAACATTGTGTAGAACAGTGGTTCCCAACCCTGTCCTGGAGGACCACCAGGCCAATCGGGTTTTCAGGCTAGCCCTAATATATATGCATGAGAGAGATTTGCATATAATGGAAGTGAGAGGCATGCAAATCTGCTCCATGCATATTCATTAGGGCTATCCTGAAAACTCGATTGGCCTGGTGGTCCTCCAGGACAGAGTTGGGAACCACTGGTGTAGAATATGTCCAACCAAATCAATTGATTTGTTGACCATAGTTACTAAACTGTCTTACTAATTAGTGTACATTAACACAATATGTTATCACAAATCCCCCCCAAAATGGGACCAAGTTACTAATAATACATCACAACTATGTCCCTCCCCCCCCCCCTTTACAAAACCATTGTGCAGTTTTTAGGGCCAGCCACAGCGGTAACAGCTTTGATGCTCACCAGAGGTGTGGACCTAAGAGATCAGCTTAGAGATGCTGGTTCTGGTTAGGGTGGCAAGGCAAAATTTTGGGGTAGCACTTACCAACCCGTAGCAATGCCTATGATACCATAGCAGAGGAGCAAGATCCAGAAAATTCTGCATTTTAAGAAAACAGGAAGACTTCTGTGATCTGCTATATAAGGGAGGAGCGAAAGATGTGCTGGGGGTGTGATTAACATTTACTGATTAAGATGGCCCCCTCTAAATAGCTGTTCCAACCAGATAATTTATCTGGTTAATTTAATCCCATTATATTCAGGAACCGGACTTAGCCAGATATTGACTGTACTGTATATCTGAATAAAGTTAATTTCAATCAAATATCTCCCCATGGAATATCAGCCCCTATGTTACTATGGGGCTCATTTTCAAAACAGAAAAATGTCCAAAAAGTGGCATAAAATGTCAGATGGACCTTTTTTCACCAAAAGTCCAAATTGCTATTTTTGAAATTCATTTTTAGATAGTTTTTCTATGCAGTTGGTATTCAGTGTGTCTAACATCACAAGGAGGCATGTTGTAGCCATGTTTTGGGTAGGACTGAGGCGGGCTTATGATTTGGACATTTTTCTGCAATAATGGAATATTGTAGAAAATGTTCAGCGCAAAAATTGGATGTTTGAGGCTAAACCTGTTTCAATAACATATAAGTGCCGAAAGGTGCCCAAACTTTCCAGATGACCACTGGAGGGATTAAAGCAAGATCCTCCCTTACTCCCCCAGTGGTCACTGAACCCCTCCCACTTCCCAAAGATGTGAAAGAAATAGTACATACCTGCCTGGATGACGGTTTCAGATGTAATGGCCAATCCTATTAGAGCCGCAAGGAGGTTCCTAGAATAGCCTAGCGTTTGGTGCAGTAGGCTGTAGAGAAGGGGACCTAGGTCAATATCACACTCTAGTACACTTGTGGTGGAATGTGTGAGCCCTTCAAAACCCACCAGAAACCTACTGTACCTGCAGTACTTATAGATGACACCTTCAAGCATAAGGGCTATTGTAGTATACAGTTGAGTATGGGCTTCCCATACACTGTAAAAGGGGAATGGTGAGATGTGTACCTGGGACCTTTTATGTGAAGTCTACTGCAGTCAAGTTTCAAGTTTATTATTCCTTTGATATACTGCCTATTACTGCCTCTAGGTGGTTAACAATGAATTTAAAAAAAACAACAACACATATCTCATAAAAACATCATTGCTGCAATACACAGTCAAAAAGAAACAATGACAGGAGACAAAAGGGAGGAAGGGGAAAAATACAATAATAATAATAATTTTTAAAAGGCCTCGCAGGTAGGAGGGAGTGCTCCATTACTCTGCTGGGATGTTTGTGTGGCCAGTCTACTAAGACTTCTGGCTCTCCATCCTAGCGGGGCTTAAAAAAGGTTTGGATAATTTCCTAAAAGAGAAGTCCATAGGCCATGATTGAGGTGGCTTGGGGAAATCCACTGCTTATTCCTAGGATAAGCAGCATAGAATCTGATTTGCTACTTGGGATCTAGCTAGGTATTTGGGACCTGGGTTGGCCACTGTTGGAAGCAGGATACTGGGCTTGATGGACCTTCGGTCTGTTCCAATATGACAATTCTTATGTTCTTATGTCCCATGCCTACAGAGGCGCATAGGGACGCCTAGGGATACCTATGGCCACTTCCGCTGCAAACCATGCCCATGCTGGCCTTAGGTGGCCATAGGCATCCCTATGCACATCCTTAAGCAAGAGATAGGTGCCTAAGAATGACACCTGCATTAAAAAACCAAAAACAATGCATCCTGCTTGGTCCATTAGATGGCTGTAGGATGCCTACTACCACTTAACTTTGGGACGCCATTTGGAGAATTTGACCCATGGTGCCTACCGCCAACTGAACCAATTAAAAAATTGCACCCCCCCCCCTTTTACAAAACCACAGCATGGTTTTTAGCGCCAGCTGCAGCAGTAACAGCTCTGATGCTAGGCATGCTAATTCAGGCACCTAATGGTAGACGCTTTATATAGAATCACGGCCAAAGTGCCACACCTTGGTCATATATACAAAACATTCATTTATCTATTTGCCAGATTTATAGCTCACACATTCAGAGAACCATCAAGGCAGGGAACAATATGAATAAAAATTGCAGAACATAAAAACATCAAACTACATTACATCAAAAATGAGATCTATAAGTATACTTGCAAAGGTCATGTGATACATACGTGGTGGAACATATAGGACAACAATAAGTATCTGAAGACGAAATAGCTGAACACAAAAGGATGGGGGAATAAAACGTATCAGTCCAGAGCCATGGTCAGATCTGCAGGAAAAAAAAATTAGAGCAGGTCTGAATAGGGACATGGATAAAGTCTCACCAAATACAGAAAAATGACCAAAAATTATAAATTGAAATGTGCATACAGACACTGAAGTGAAATCCCCAAACAGTCTGACTCTGCATGCAGTGCAAAACTAGAGAAATAGAAATAGAAAAGCATTTCCTTCTGTGCACTGTGCAAAAAACAAATGAAATGCGGCATATTCATATTCCCAAATCTAGCATATTCAAATCTCCAAACCAAAATTACGTTTTCTTCTATTTTTTTATTTTCTGGACACCTCAGCCTCTGAATCCTGTCTGTCTCACATTTTGCTGGGGCTATGCTATTCTATACCGGCTACAGCATGCCTTTCCATGTTCTCATGTGGGTCTGCATTTTCCACTTCCAGGCTGAAGACGCTGCTTCTCCTGGGATCTTTAATGAAAACATAAGGACCATAGGTCAATTTAAGCTAGAAATGGAAAAGGTGCCAGTTCTCAGTTCCACTAATTTCTCACTGTGAAAGAGCCCTGTAACTTACCAGGGTGTGTATATCGTATGTTATAGATATAAAACCCCAGTGCTATAAAAAGAGCTTAAGTCTTTTAAAGCATCCTTCTCAGCAATTTCCTGCTGAAATAGCTAACATTTTCCACTTCCAGGCTGTAATTTCTCAGACCACATTCAGCTCCTGGTTTAACAGATTCCCACGTTATGAGCGAACCACAGCAATGAAGCAAAAAAAATAGACTTTGAGCAAGGCAGTACTTTCACATTGACACAGTCCCAGCAATAATAACCTTGGAAATCATGGCATGAAAGCCTTGGAAAGGGACAGGGAGGCTAAAAATAGCTGAAGCTGATGTTTACTGGGATCATCCATAATTTTCCATCAGAATTTAGGCCGTTATAGAACACAACTGATGTGGCTGCCAAATCAGCAAGTGGAGATAGAACTTACATCTAGATGACCTAGTGGTCAGCATGCTGCCCTGCTCTGGAGGAGACCGGTTTCATTCCCAGCTTTTGATATTATTGCTGGCTAAGGCATCGCTGTTTAAATAGTTTTCATAACCAGTGGTTGAAAATGGAGTGCTAGTTAATCCTGTGAATGTCTAATTACCAGCACTGTAAGAAGCCTTGCAGTTCTCCCTTCTTGGCCATAACCATACTGCAATGCTTGACTTATGGACAAGAGGACCATCCATTATCAAGGGTTATAAAATGGTAAGATAAATCAGAGCACTGTGATTGTCTACTGAAGATTCCGGCTTATAGCGATGACTCAATAAAATATAAAGGCCATGTCCTGATATGGCTTCCCATCAAAGGGTTATGTCTACCCTCTGCTTAGCCTGCATTTGCTTACATTTCTCTTCCACTCCCTCAAATTTAAAACTATTTAAAGGCAATTATTTTAATGTGGCTTCCCATCCCAAATATTAGATTAAAACACATGAGTTTTTAATTTTGCTATTTCCACTTACTCCCTGCTTCCTTTTCGTTCTCCCAGTTCCCCTTTTTCCATTATTGTCTTTTCGGCCTGTCTTGAGTCTTAGCATTTCCAGTTTAACAATATTAGGGAGTTCCGAATTATAGTTTCAGGGATCTGCTCTCTGTTATCCAGGAGTAGCGTCAGTGATTAAACCAGTCTCTGAGGCATCAGTTGTTGAAAGGCTTCAGAGGTCCCCTCAGTTTCTACAAACAGTGAATAGCAGTTTTAGCCATGATATAAATGCATTGATGATGCTTCTATAAACCTTGATCAACAGGATGGCCTGGTGTAAATAGTCCAGAACAGACAGATGATGAAAAGATGAAGACAATAAAACACCAGTATAGCTCATAAAAAGGATTTATTGGATTTTAGCAGGTGCCTGTATCAGGGGTATAATATCACCATTCCTTGACAACAATGTATAATTGGATAAATTCCTTAATTCTGAGCGTTATTTTACCA
Source organism: Geotrypetes seraphini (assembly GCF_902459505.1). Taxonomy (NCBI): domain Eukaryota; kingdom Metazoa; phylum Chordata; class Amphibia; order Gymnophiona; family Dermophiidae; genus Geotrypetes; species Geotrypetes seraphini. Next base: position 342,990,806 of record NC_047086.1, on the reverse strand, counting down.
CTGTAGCTGAAAAGAGTTTTATTTCGTTAAATGCCAATTTGCAGAAACAAAATTCTATGTTTTGACATTATTCTGATCATCGACGGAACCATGTCAAAGTCATTCTTTTCTTGGTTGGGCTGAGAACTTTTCAGCACCCCCTCGAATTCCCTGAGGTAGTTTGGTGAAATATTGGCAATTGTTGGACTTGGTCTGGTTTTAAGATTTCACATATTGGAACAAGGCAGAAGTTAGAGAAGGCTTAAATTGCTTTTGTTATATATTTCACACTTCCGATGACAATATTAGGACTCTTGAATTAAAATTAATGGAAGGTTTTTTTTCAGCTGATTGGATGGAATGAACCACTTGGCTGCTTTACTGTAAATCTCTAACGGCCTCTTTCACAAAGCCGCGTGGCAACAGCCCCAAAGCCCTTTAAATCTCTATGGGCTTCGGGGCCACTAGTGCGGCTTTGTAATAGAGGCCGTAAGATTTTTTCTTTCCGATTTAAATCATTTTGGTGTGGTATTTTATAAATTGTGGAGTTTTCAAAATATTCAATTTGCTGTTGAAATACTTCATCGACCATTTGTGCATTTTTTAATTACACTCATACTCCAGACTCTTCCCCTCCCATGATATTAATCCCCAATAGTCAGACTTTTTTAATGCTAGCCACTGTGGGCATAAAATCTAGATATACAGTGGCAGTATTTGGATATGTGTAATGTCAGCTATAGCAGTATCAGGATAGTGACTACTGCTGAATCAAAGAGTGAGGTTCCAGTCTTATCCAGAGTGCAGTGGTATTCAGTTACTATCCATTTAGCTCAGGGATCTCAAAGTCCCTCTTTGAGGGCCGTAATCCAGTCGGGTTTTCAGGATTTCCCCAATGAATATGCATTGAAAGCAATGCATGCACATAGATCTCATGCATATTCATTGGGGAAATCCTGAAAACCCGACTGGATTGCGGCCCTCAAGGAGGGACTTTGAGACCCCTGATTTAGCTTATCCAGGTAGGTTTAGAATAGCTTTTTTGCTGCCCTAAGTTATCCAGAAACTTGTCAGATAGTTTGTGTAAATATTCATCAGCACTATCAACCCCTAAAGCAGGGCTGCCCAAGTCCGGTCCTCGAGATCTACTGGCAGGCCAGGTTTTCAGGATATCCACAATGAATATGCATGAGAGAGAGATTTGCATACCATGAAGGCAGTGCAGGCAAATCTCTCTCATGCATATTCATTGTGGATATCCTGAAAACCTGGCCTACCAATAGATCTCGAGGACCAGACTTGGGCAGCCCTGCCCTAAAGTTTATACCTTAAGCTGAGGCACTAGAGCAGTGGTTCCCAAACCTGTCCTGGGGGACCCCCAGCCAGTCAGGTTTTCAAGATATCCCTAATGAATATGCATGAGAGAGATTTGCATATAACGGAAGTGACAGGTATGCAAATCTCTCTCATGCATATTCATTAGGGATATCTTGAAAATCTGACTGGCTGGGGGTCCCCCAGGACAGGTTTGGGAACCACTGCAATAGAGGGTGAAGTGACTTGCATTTGCCCAAGACCATACAGAGCAGCATTTGAGATTTTAATCCTGGGTTTCTTCTTCTGCCCATTGCTTTAACCATGCCTTAAGTGAGGGGTAGGGAACTCCGGTCCTCGAGAGCCGTATTCCAGTCGGGTTTTCAGGAGTTCCCCAATGAATATGCATTGAAAGCAGTGCATGCAAATAGATCCCATGCATATTCATTGGGGAAATCCTGAAAATCCGACTGGAATACGGCTCTCGAGGACCGGAGTTCCCTACCCCTGCCTTAAGTGAACACCCTGACAGGTTGCTACTTTTATGTAATATAAGCAGTTCAACAGTCCTTGGGTCTCTTTCACAAAACTGCGCAGCAACAGCCCCGAAGGCCTTTATATCTCTATGGGCTTCAGGGCCGTTACCGTGCTGCAGCCGCTAGCGTGGCTTTATAAAACAGGCCCCTTTTCTCCCTAGAAGAGAGAGATCTAACTGAAATCAGAGTATGAGGCGGTGCTGAAACGTTCTCAGCCCAACCAAGAAGAGAATGACGTGGATATGGTTCAATCAATGAGCTGACACAATGACAAACCATAGAATTTTGTTTCTGCAAATTGTCACTTAACGACATAAGATAACACCCTTTTCAGCTACAGTGGCAAAATAGCACTCAGAACATCGGAAGTTGGTGGTTTGCGCTGAGAACGTTTCTTCACCCCCTTGTACACATTGCGCATCATGGTGAAGGGCTCTGCCCTGTAATGAGGAAGGGGAGAAACCTCGAACTAAGGGCTCCTATCACTAAGGTGCGCTAGCGGTTTTAGTGCACCCACCAGATTAGCGCACGCTAGCAAAAATATTACCGCCTGCTTAACAGGAGGTGGTAGCGGCAAGCACGTGCGGCAATTTAGCGTGCGCTATTCCGCGCGTTAAGGCCCTAAGCCAGGGCAGGATTAATTCGTTGGGGGCCCCTAGGCATACAAGTACACTGGGCCCCCCTGCCCCCCCCCACCCCACCATGCGCCCAGGCGGAAACAGGAAGCTGCGTGAGAGGGAAGCTTAGGGCAAGCAACACTGCTTGCAAAATTACAGTTCCCGTTGCCTTTCTTACCGGCGTTGCTTGCTTGTCTTTCCGTCGATGGGGGAGGGGGCTGCGTTGCCGATTGGGGGGGGGGGGCCCGCATTGACGATCGATACTGGAGGGGCCCATCGCCGTTTGAAAAAAACAATGTTGATGCCCTCCTTCATCAGGCCCCCCGACCATTTTGAGCCCTAGGCCCTATCGCACCTTTGCAAAAGGAGCCCTAAATGATTTACAAGTTTTAAAAACCTCTTAATCAGCAACAGTGATGAGCCTGCTTTGTTTTCCATGACCCACTTTCAACCTGCAATACATTAATATCACACAGACATTTTGCTGAGTAAGGTACAGTATTTGCTTTCAGGCAAAGCAGATCTATAATAGGAAGCACCCGGATTTATTCATGTATGTGTGAGGGCTGTGTTTGGGGTTTTTTTTTGTAAACAATATTTTTTTTTAGTTTTCTTCTAGCCTGTGCTCCTAACCAAATGCTACATACTGTAGCAGCTTATAATATCTGTTCTTCAAGTTCTTTTTTTTTTTTTAAATTGAAATTTTAATTCATAACAGTGAAATAACATAACATTATACCATAGATATGATATAAATCCAAACATACGGAAAACTGTGAGTACAGAAATAGAAGCAGGACATGTTACAGACAAGCTACATTAAAATCTGTGTAAATAAATGTTTTAAACATATTGCAACTAGTCAAAACATGTCCAACTCGTAGCACAAAACCAGCTTAAAACGTTAGCATAAAAATATATCGGCAGGTATAGTAGTAGAAAAAAAAATGGGGGAGGGGGGTTCCCAGTAAGCACCGCGCAACAACAATCAGCCAAGTCAAATTTTGAAGGGATGACACAGACAATAGCCTTAATACATCAATGGTCTTTACTACAATGTTCTTCAAGTTCTTAATGACAGTATGGTACAGAAGCTGCCTGTCAAGGCTGGTCACTCATGAACCACATAGCAAGAAGAATCTTTTAAGTATCTCAGCAGTTTTCTCCTGCTCCCTCGGGGGCTTTCATCTGAATTGGGGGGGGGGGGGGCAGGCTAAGGGTTTTAGGCACTGTAAGCAAACCTTCAAACTTGTGTTGTCATCCCCCCCCAGACGCTATTTGCAACATTAGTGCATGCCATTAATGCCAAAAATAGAATATTGTCCATTTTCTTAGCTGTGGCAAAAAGTGGCCTTATTGCATGGGAAAACCCCATGTAAGGGCACACTAAGGCTCCTTTTTGCCACAACTTTATTAAAGGGCCCCTGAGTATTTGGGGAGGATTTATTATGTTTATGCTTTATGTTAAAACTTGTTATACCGCTTGTTCATACGACAGGTCAAGCAGTTTAGTTTACAAATAGATAACCAGTGAAAAAGAAGTCCATCTTAAAATAGGACAGACCTAAACAACTCAAAATATAAGAACATAAGAATTGACCACTGGTCAAAATTCAGATGTTGAAAATAACAATAATCAAAAAACCACCTGAATATCCATCACTAAGGGGCCCTTTTACTAAAGTTTAGTGTGGTGTGCGCTAATAGACATTTTCATGCACTAAAGCCCCTTTTTATCAAACTGCATTAGGGTTGTTTGGGGTTTTTTTTAAAATCGACGGCTGCTCTTAGGAATTCTATGAGCATCGGAGCTTTTACTGCAGCGGCCGGTGATTTTGAAAAACCCTAACACGGCTTGGTAAAAGGGGGCCTAAATGCTGCATGTCCTGTTTTATATATATGGGTCATATGGCCCTTAGCAAATGATAATATTTGTTAAGGGCCCTTTTACTGAAGCATAGAAACATAGAATATGACAGCAGAAAAGGGCTACAGCCCATCAAGTCTGCCCACTCTGCTTACCCACCCCCTATCTATGCCCTAATGACCCAATTTCCTTATCTTGCCCCTCGTACGGATCCCACGTGGGTATCCCATTTATCCTTAAAGTCTGGCACGCTGTCTGCCTCGATCACCTGCACTGGAAGCTTGTTCCAATGATCAACCACTCTCTCTGTGAAGAAATACTTTCTGGTGTCGCCATGAAATTTTCCGCCCCTGAGTTTGAGCGGGTGCCCTCTTGTGGCCGAGGGTCCCTTGAGAAAGAAAATATCATCTTCCACTTATAGTGCACTGTAAGTCTTACATCTAGTAAATCTAACTAGTCTAGATGGCATACCTTGCTTAAGTGGCGTACTGTCTCCCAACACTTTTTTGCTTCTTCTTTTTAGGCAGACTGGATGGACCATTTGGGTCTTTATCTGCCGTCATCTACTATGTATGTGACTTTGAAATGTTTATGTTCTTTTATAATCCTTGTAACCCTGATCTCTCTTCCCTTCAGATATGTATTAGGATTTGTTAACTGCTTTTTCATGAAGAGATTCACCCATGAGTAAATACAAACTGTCTTTGGCTTGTGATACCTTCTTTATCTATTTGCCTACTTGCTTTGCTTTTACATATTTGTATTTGATTGGGAAGAGCTCAATAGCAGGTTTTGAATTAAGATTGGATTCTCATCCCTTTTATTTGCTTATTCATTTTCCTTCTAGACTAGGCTTTTACAGTTATTCTATCTCATTTCACCCAGATGCTTTTGACAAAGTGCTAGCGAGAGAAAAAGACAGAAGGACTTAAAGACCCCCCGCTCCCTCCTCAGAGCACAGAACTCTTAACTGTTTGTAGCATCTCTGGGCTTGTCCTTACTTTACTGATAGAAGACTGGCTACATATGGTATATAGTAAGCAACTATGCAAAAGCCAATAATAGATCCGGTTTTTCGAATGAAGCAGCCTACCAGTTCTAGTCTAAGACCATAGCGATGGGGAGAGTGTGGTGCAGTGGCAATCCTGAGGCTGTGGAAGTAAGAGATCGGATGAAAATACGATTGCTACTGCAGTTTGAAATAAGTTTCTCTATGTTTGGCATTTTTCTTGTTCCACGTTATCAAGAATTGTTTCTATTGAGACCAAGCTGTTGCCTTTATAATTAGTTTTAGAGAGATTGGACTTCATTTCACACATTTTGATGCATGAGACAAAATAAATTTTGAAAAATGAATTCTTGAAATGAATGAAAGTATATTTATATATTTATGTACGGAGTTTTTTTCAAACCAGTGATGACACAGGTGGCTTAGGGTACTTGTATAGTCCCGGCTGCCTATGTATGAGGTTTGTTTTTCTTCGTTTTTCTCTTTATCTTTTCTGTCTGTGGTGTTTTCTAGATGTGATATGAATGAATGAAACCCTTCTACTAAACTGACTATTCAGTATGTTTTAGATATATATTTTTTGGATATATACGACTGTACCCTTATAAGAATTAGGTTTATCACAACACATTTTGTGGATTCAAACCCAGGCTGCCCCTTGTGACCCTGCACAAGTCACTTAATTATCCCATTACCCCGGGTACAGTAGATGGATTGTGAGCCCACCAGGACAGACACAGAAAAATCCTTGAGTACCTGAATAAATTTATGTACTATGGGAGAACAGTATAGAAAACTGGATAAACAAATAATAAGCTAGTCAAATAAGCAGCATTCAATCCATTTAAAATTTTTAACTCAGTACTAACTTTAATGGGGAGCAGGTGTAAGGATATAAACAATGGAACAATTCTATAGTACTTTGATTTGCTTGTTTCAGTTGTGAAGATCATTCACTTGACCCTAACTCTTGTTAACCGTGTCGAGCTTTATGAATGTAGAGATGATGCGGTATACAAACCTAAGGTTTAGATTAGATTAGATTAGATTAGACTTGTGAAGATGCCATACAAGTTCTGTTTTATACCTAGCTACATGTCGGCCATTTGTTAAATGGATTCTTTAAAGGACTCCTGATGCAGGCTTGTTAGCCGAAACACGGTCCATGTTGGGTTTGTTTTATACATTCCACCATATATGGTTGTCATTACAGTACTTTTTTTTAGCTCGAAGGTCTGCTCTTCTCTGGTCCATTTTGTGTTTCTCTTGATTTGGTGCAGAGTTCGTTTCTTTCTTCTTCAGAAAGTGCTATACACCATATCCAATGTGTGAATCTAAAAGGTGGCATAGCAAGAAGCAGATCGCTGGCGTTCCTAAAGGCGCTGACCAATAGGTTGTGCATAACTTAGATGCAGGCATCTAGGCCTGGTTTGAGTGGGCCTAAAATGGATGCACTTAAAAGTTATGACTTGCACAGGCGCTAAGCGTGATTCTATAAGGTGCGTGTAACTCTTACAGAATCATGCTTAGCACTGTGCTAGTCAGTGCCCATTTTTTAGAAGCCACATATAGAATTAGGCCCATAATACGTAAATACATTTGAGGTTTATTTCAGTTGGATCCATTGCTAATATGAGTTCTGTGTTGCCACTACAGCAGTAGTGCTGGATATTAGAGAAATAGGGTGATTATTTCAGTAGGCGGACGATTTAAAGCCCACTGTCCAGAACAGGCTTGCAAATTGTTCCCCTTTGCTTAATGGCCAGCGTTTTGAAGATCAAGTTGTGTTTTGCCAAAAGGAGAAAAGGCCAGATATTTTCTGAGAACAATAAGTGAGAAGGAACAGTGTCGGCTTTTTTTTTTCTCTCATCACACTCACAGATCTTGGAAATGTTTGTAGCATTATGGTTTTACCGCTCTATACCATCTTCCTAAGAGGATGGATGACACAGTCCTTCCTGACTCAGTGTTTCTAAGATAAAAAAAATAATAATAATCATCCCGCAGACATACCGCCTTAGTCTTCTGGGGACAAGATACAGCTGAGTGCAATCACTCTTTGCCTTCCTAAATACAGTTTACAATTTATTATCTCACACGGCAAAACTTGCTTGCGTTGCTGCTGTTTTCCCTCCTTTAGCTCTGCTGGCTCCCCAGAGCTTTGCATTCAGAATCTCTGTTGAATGGCCATCTTGATGAGTTCTAAGATTGAATGTGCTCTTCCGTACGTCACTAAGTAGGGAGGGGGGAGGGGGGGTTATGAGAGACTCATTGTTTCTAAGATCTGTTTAAGGATGAACTTGTAGAAATAGTCTGTTTTGGTCTTAAGGAATAGCAGCATTTTCCTGTGTTCTTTGTTAGGATGCTGCCGTAGCTGCTTTTGGTTACTCTTCTTGTCTCTGCATGATGGACCTGATATCGGAAACAGCGCTTTCTGTGGTAGGGGCCAGTAAAACATGCGCCTATGGCGTCAATCGCCGGTAGGCGCCATCTAGAATTGCGTCTATTTGTACAGATGCCTTAAATGCAGGCCTGTGTTTTATAGGCCTACATTTGAAGCATCTGACTCACGCCTATTGAAGCGCCTAGGCATGCAAATGGATGCTTGAGGCCACTTCTGGCATAAGCCATGCCTACGCTGGCCTTAGGCATCCGTAGGCATGCCTAGACGCCTCCATAGGCGAGTATCAGACGTCTACATTGAAGGCGTCCTTTGCTTTATCAATCTTTTTAAGAAAATGTGCATCCTGTTAGATGGTGTAGTAAGGGTGAGTGGCGCCTGGGGAGGTGATGCCCCTCCCTGCCCCCCCCTGCCACATGCGTGCCCCCTTCCCTTTCCCCGTATCTTTTTAACTTCTCCAGCGTAAGCAGCATGCCTACGTCAGTATCGGCTTGCCCTATGACGTCACTACCTAGGTGTGGGTCCCAGAAGTGACATCAGAGAGAGTGCCGATGCTGACATGGGCAGCAACCTCTCGCTTGGCAAGTAAAAAAGGTATAGGGGAAGGCAAGGGGTGTGCGCATGTGTAAAGGAGATGAGTGGGAGAGCAGAGAGGAGGAGGGGTGCCACGCCCTTAGGAAGACCACACTCAGGGCAGACCGCACCCCCGCATTCCCCCTTACTATGCCACTGGGTGGTAGTATGCCTACTGCCATCTACAATTGGGACACTATTTCTACACTGCCTGCCGCAGGATGCTAGGAATTATTAAAAAAGGGATGTCATAATGCCACTGTATTGCTCCATGGTGCGACCTCATCTGGAGTATTGTGTTCAATTCTGGTCTCCTTATCTCAAGAAAGATATAGTGGTGCTAGAAAAGGTTCAAAGAAGAGTGACCAAGATGATAAATGGGATAGAACTCTTCTCGTATGAGGAAAGACTAAAATGGTTAGGGCTCTTCATTTTGGAAAAGAGATGGCTGAGGGGAGATATGATTGTAATCTACAAAATCCTGAGTGGAGTAAAACAGGTAGAAGTGGATTGATTTTTCACTCAAAAATTACAAAGACAAAGGAACACTCGATGAAGTTACAGGGAAACACTTTTAAAACCAATAGGAGGAATTTTTTTTTCACTCAGAGAATAGTTAAGCTCTGGAATGCATTGCCAGTGGTTGTAGTAAGAGCGGATAGCGTAGCTGTTTTTAAGAAAGGTTTGGACAAGTTCCTGGAGGAAAAGTCTATAGTCTGTTATTAAGACATGGGGGAAGCCTCTGCTTGCCCTGGATCAGTAGCATGAAATGTTGCTATTCTTTCGGTATTGGCCAGGTACTGGTGGCCTGGATTGGCCACCATGAGAACGGGCTACTGTGCTTGATGGACCATTAGTCTAACCCAGTAAGGCTATTCATATGTTCTTAAACAAGATATAAGGAACTGGTCAAAGTTGCAGTGTGTGTAGCAAGCTAGACCAGGTGCAGAATGAGGGGCGAATTCTATAAAGTCTACCTAAAGTTTCGTACAAAGCCAATGTAGGCACCTAACTTAATTGAATAATAGGTCTAATCAGCACCAACTGTCACTTAGCACCTCATAACTGACATTAATTGGAATTAATTGACAGGTATATCTTTTATTACTGTTTGCTTAGTGTATTGGTCATTGTTGCCTTATTGTTCTGTATATTAAAAATTTTTCAATAAAGATGATTGAACTAAAAAAAAAAAAAAGTTAGGTGCCTTGTCCAAAGCGTCTACCTAAAAGTGGGCATGGTTAGGGATGGATTGTGAGCATGTTTTGGATCTAGACACCTCTTTTTGACTTAGAAGCATAGAAACATGATGGCAGATAAAGGCCCGATGGCCCATCCAGTCTGCCCATCCGCAGTAACCATTATCTCTTTCTCTCTCTGAGAGATCCCACGTGCCTATCCCAGATAGAAACATGATGGCAGATAAAGGCCAGATGGCCCATCCAGTCTGCCCATCCGCAGTAACCATTATCTCTTCCTCTCTCTGAGAGATCCCACGTGACTATCCCAGATAGAAACATGATTGCAGATAAAGGCCCGATGGCCCATCCAGTCTGCCCATCCGCAGTAACCATTATCTCTTTCTCTCTCTGAGAGATCCCACGTGCCTATCCCAGATAGAAACATGATGGCAGATAAAGGCCCGATGGCCCATCCAGTCTGCCCATCCGCAGTAACCATTATCTCTTTCTCTCTCTAAGAGATCCCACGTGCCGATCCCAGATAGAAACATGATGGCAGATAAAGCAAATGGCTCTTGTACACCTAACTTAGGCACATACATTTAGGCCAAGAAAACCATGGCATAAATAATGTGTGCCTAAAAGTTAGGAAGTCTAGTGATGCCTAGCGCCGCGTACATGATGTTAAGTATGATTCTATACAGTGTGCTTAACTTTTATAGAATAATGTTTAGTACCGCACTAGTTAGTGCCGATTTTTTAGACAACATATATAGAAACTGGAGAAAATATTTCTTCACACGACATGTAATTAAACTCTGGATTTCATTGCCGGAGAATGTGGTGAACTCAGCATAGTGAGTTTTATTAGGATTTATATTAGGATTTTATATACCGCCTATCAAGGTTATCTAAGCGGTTTTACAATCAGGCACTCAAGCATTTTCCCTATCTGTCCCGGTGGGCTCACAATCTATCTAACGTACCTGGGGCTATGGAGGATTAAGTGACTTGCCCAGGATCACAAGGTTTGGATAATTTCCTAAAAGAGAAGTCCGTAGGCCATTATTGACATGGCTTGGGGAAATCCACTGCTTATTCCTAGGATAAGCAGCATAAAATCTACTTGGGATCTAGATAGGTACTTGAGACCTGGGCTGGCCACTGTTGGAAACAATCAAGCCATTGTGACATCAGTGAAAAGTACATTCACAATAATTTCCACAGGCAAAATAAAATAAAATTACAATATAATCCTACAATAAACAAAAATTAAAAACAAATAAGTTATTACAACTTTATTAAACAATGTTCACACATCTAATAACCTAATAATAGGCCAAATTCAAAACAAATACGTATTCACAGCCTTGCGAATCAATAATAACCCATCTAAAGACCTTATAGCAGAAGGGATCTGATTCCACAGCTTTGTCATAAAATAAGAATAAACTCGTTTATGAGCAGTTTCTAAATAAAACAGTCTTGCCAAGGACACACAGAAACACCTCTCATTTTGTGCTTGCAGACAACGTGCAGGAATGTGAATCGGTAATTTCTCAGATATATTGACATCCTTCATGAAGGAAATGACTTAGGGCTCCTTTTACTAATCATGCACTAACCCCCGCGCTGGCCAAAAACTACTGCCTGCTCAAGAGGAGGCAGTAGCGGCTAGCGCGTCCAGCGGTTTAGCCCGCGCTATTACGCGCATTAAACCGCTAGCGCGGCTTGATACAAGGAGCCCTTAGTTAGTGAATGGGGTCAAATATTTGTTTGTTGTATTCTTGATATACTGCTTTTCTGCGGTACAGCCAAAGTGGTATAGTAACATAACATAGTAACATAGTAGATGACGGCAGATTAAGACCCGAATGGTCCATCCAGTCTGCCCAACCTGATTCAATTATAGTAACATAGTGGATAACGGCAGATAAGGACCCGAATACATACAGATACTATACTTTCTTACTGCCTAGTGGGCTCATAATCTAAGTTTTGTACCTGGATAGTTAAGTAACTTGCTCAGGGCCACAAGGAACTCCAATGAGAACTGAACCCCGTTCCTCCATTTCTCAGCCCACTGCATTAGCCAACGGGCTACTCACTCCATTGCTTAACAAAATTTGTTCTGTAAAGTTCAAAGTCTCTCCTCATTATTTTAGTACTGTTACTGGTGATCAGGTACCCAAGAGAACAGCAAAGAGAGAAAAATAAAGTCTCAGGCTGTCCTCCCTAAATGTCTAGTGTGTCAGCCTTGTCCCCTGGCTCCTGGGCAGGAGTCCAGGGCTCCTATCAGTTGCTTTCCTGAACCAGGATGTGGTTACTCAGTTCATCTCATAACATCTGCACTGCATTGTGTATAAATTTAAACAACCGGCTGCATGCACAGCTTCGTCCCCAAGCCAGAAATAGCAGGTGAACAATGTCGAGATGCAGCTCAGTACAAGCGTGCTGTGGGGACAGAGATTCGGTTCAAAGTTTTCCTTATGAGTTTTAACATCGAAAGGAAAACTGCAGTGGAGTGTGCAAGTTTAACTGTAAATATGGAGGAAGATATTGATAAAATATATGATATGTATATAAAAGTAGAAAAGGGAAATGGAATTTTTGAGAAAGATTAGAGAAAGTACAATACTTTAGTAGTTATGGCATGACTATTGTTACTTGGGGGTTTTTTTTGGTTGTGACAGAGCAATGATATCTCGAGCAAGTACTTCTACAGATTTTGTAAGGATGTGACTAACACCCAATTACAATCGGCTGCTTTTAGTTGTGGGTGCAACTGACTCATCACGTCCCCCCCTTCCCCTCACCGTTCCTCTTCCCTTCTGTCTTTTTCCTCTACCCATTGTACTTACGAATATCCATATTGGGTAAATGGACCATCTAATCTAGCATTCTGTTTCCAACAGTGACCAATATAGGTCACAAGTACCTGACAAAAACCCAAATAGTAGCAACATTCCATACTACTAATGTCATGGCAGTGGCTTCCCCTGTGTCTATCTCAATAACAGACTATGGACTTTTCCTCCAGGAACTTGTCTAATCACATCCTCTGGCAACGAGTCCCAAAGCTTAACTATTCATTGAGTGGAAAATGTAATTTTCCTTGAACTTCTGAGAAAGAACTGAGCTAAATCAATTCTCTAAATACTAAACTCTAATCAATATTCAGTTGGTTTTTCTTTAAATACTGGCTGCCATCATTGAATATCGAGGTCATCAGCGGATCGGACATTATGCATTTGCTGGCTCATTTTCTGTGAAAGTAACTGCCTACCAAACCTGGCAAAGATAGAACTGCTATGTATGTGATCTTATTGCCGAGTGTTAGCGTGTGAAGGTTAAAGGTCGTTATACACATTAAATAAATCACACCCTTGAAAATGCATGTGTGAATTAATGAGAACCATTATTTCTCAGGCTGCGTGTGACCGCTCTCTCTTCCTCATATCTAAATTATGAAAATAATCATTTTTTAATGGTTGCCAGTTTACAGCTTAGTATATATAGTCGGTCCTTCTTATCTGCAGGGGATTGGTTCCAGGACCCCCCCCCCCCCCCCCCCGATACTAAAATCAATGAGTGCTCAAGTTTCTTTTAATTCCCTCCCTTTTTCTACCCCCTTCCCCCTGGCATGGTCTGGCAACCTCCAGGTCGCTTTCGCAGATCCCCCACACCCAGTGTACTTTTGTAGCCAGTCTTCGGCCCTGCAACAACATTAGCAGCCATACTCAAAGGCTGCCATGCCTTTCCCTCTGACCCATCCCCCCCTCTACTGACACAACTTCCTGGGCAGCCGGGTCAGGCGGAAAGGCCCAGTGCAGGCCGCAGCCCTTGAGTATGGCTGCTGCTGTTGCTGCTGCAGGGCCAATTGCATGCAAAAGTACACTGGCGGGGGACCTGAGAGAGAAAGCCATGGTTGGTTGAATATGTAGATTTGGAATCCACAGATACAGAGGGTCAACTGTACTCTCTTCACATTTTAATTAATTAATTGATTACTTAATTGATTTAAAACATCTTTTATCCTTTACTATCTCTGAAACTAAATGACATACAAAAAAACACAATCAAAAATTAGATGGACTGTGCTTGAGAGTGTTCCTCTTTCTAATTATTAATATTATATGTTCTTTAATTAAACCCATTTTGATATGTTCTTTAGTGTTGGAGAAGGGATACCTCAAGTGCCTGCGGCTATTTATGACAGAACTAGCCTTAGTGCTTCAACACCTTGGACATTTTGTGATCACGTTAGGTGTTAATAAAGTTCGACGTCACAAATACGTCCTGACGCTTTAATGGCGTGACTTTGAACGAAAATTTTTTTCTGCAGTTATATTAAAGGCAGTTTAAAATTATTAAAGATTCATTTTAAACAATGGCTTTATTAAAATATAAAGCATACGGAGTTAGATCAATTAAAAACATTTAAAAATTGTATAAAGAATTAAAACAAATCACGCAGACACGCTTTGCATCAATAACGTCAACACTTTCATATTTTAGCTCAATTTAAAACAGAATGCTGCCGTAAAACAGCACTTCAGATACTGCAGGCTCGTTGTAAGCCAGAAAAAGCCAAAGCAATAACACTGAACAACGGTCCCGGTCATTTGTGGTATTCTCTGACCACGAAGGGGAGGCAGGAGAAGGCAGCCAGAGTGCCGGTGAGTGAAGGAAATCACTCAGGGTATGCTCCGACCGCCTCTTCCTATGCTAAAGTCGGGCCTCACCAATCAGGAGCTGCGTGTCAAAGAATGTTGCCCGAGGAAAACTTGGGCTTCAGTGTCTCTCTCTTATCTTTTAAAGTTTTTAATTCTATTTAGTTTTATTTTGTTGGTTTTTACTTTATTTTATATCCAGTATTCCCTCTAAGCGGGCGGGTGTTGTGAGCAAACTTTTTTCACTGTGAGCTAAAAATATCGGGCGCCACCAAGTTATGAGGTATTCAAAGGAATTTTAGGCCTACACGCTAAATTAAATAAGTATAAATACATTAAAACACCCCCACCCCGACGTCCGATTCCTCCCCCAGCCTCCCCTTACCTTTGCGACGCGTTACATGGACTGCCAGCTCGCCTGCCTGCAAGCACGTGTGCGCTGTGACGAGAAACTTGTGCGCTGCGATGTAATATTTTGTGCGCCAGCACACGCCAGCGCAGCTTAGCGGGAACACTGTTTATATCTCTCATCTACCTTATTTATAGTTTTACAGGGTTCTGTACTTTTTTCTTTTAATTTTTACTCAAGAAAGTCAGAAACCATCTCGGATAGGAGGAGTTTGACAGTTATAGAATCACAGTATGACGGTCTATTAACCTAAAGGCTTGGTCTTTGATCGTCTTCGTGGGATCACGGACCTGTCTGCCTGGGCCTGGTTGATGTGCCGTGGCCCACTGGCGACGTCGGGGGATTGCTGCTTGATGGGGCACAGCAGAGCAACGCCGAAACCACTCCAGTAGCAACATCCACCTCTGTGCAGCCTCATGCTTCAGGCGCAGCCAGGAAAAAGGCAGCGAAGCCTGGGGGAGCGGTGGAAAAGTGTGCAAGGCATCGGGCCTTCAGAGGAGCGCAGTGGTGGGGCTTTGGCGGCAGCCGGCTATAAGGTGGAGAAGAATAGCAGCTGCTGGGGGCTAATTGTCAAGAGTCTGGTGGATGGAGGCAGCCTGCTGCAGACTAGAGGCAGCGGAACTTCGGGCGCTTTCAAATTGAACGGGAAGCGGCAGGAGGGTCAGGAGCCCTCCCAGAAGCAGGAAACCGGCGGCGAGGAAACCGAAAAAAGACCATAACAGCAGAGCTCTGGTTTCAGCTGAGCCATTGGTCATCGGGCTCAGCTGTTCCCCTGCAACTGGAGTCCGTGTGGCTTGGAACCGCCAGCAGTGGACTGGTAATATGTCTTGCCTATTCTCCTCCCTCCTCGGCCTCCAGTGTGCAGCAGACGGATGGGAACCCAGCTGAGAGCTGCTGGTAGAAGTTTACAAGCATTGGGCAACCAATTTGAATGGGTTCATAGACAACAACGCGGAAGACAAAGGCGTGCGCCGACAACTGAGTGCAAGATGGAGGCGCGCGCCGAAGAAAATTACTGTTTTTAGGGGCTCCGACGGAGGGTTTTGTTGGGGAGCACCCCCAGTTTACTTAATACAAATCGCGCCGGAGTTGTGGGGGTTTGGGGGGTTGTAACTCCCCACATTTTACTGTACACTTAACTTTTTCCCTAAAAACAGGGAAAAAGTGAAGTTTTCAGTAAAATGTGGGGGTTACAACCCCCCCACCCCCCCCCCCCCACAACGCCCCCACAACGCGGCAGACTGCTAGGCACGATGACCACTGGTCTGACCCAGCAGTGGCAATTCTTATGTTCTTCCTCCATCCTCTCCTCCTTTTCTATTACCTTCATGCTTTTTCAAACCTCCCTTTTTCAATCCTTTGTCTTGTCCCTTTCCTCCCTTTCTCTGCCATCCAGAAAGGGTGGTAGATGCGTGGAATTGTCTCCCATTAGAGGTAGCAGAGACAAAGACTGTATCTGAATTCAAGAAAGCGTGGGACAGGCACATGGGATCTCTTAGGGAGAGGAGGAAATAGTGGATGCTGTGGATGGACCACTTGGCCTTTATCTGCTGTCATGCTTTTATGTTTCTAGCCTAATAATAATAATAATTTATTTTCTTGTTTACCGCCCAACCAGTAGTTCTGGGCGGTTCACAACAGGAGAATACTGAGACATTTCAGCACATGGTACAGTTTCATAGAACACACTATCTACGTAGAATCTAAAATGAAATAATAAAAGTAATACAATTGTTAAAAACATTCAAGTACAATATTAAAAATTATTAAAAAATTAAAACATACTATGACAATAAGAATAGAAACAAAAGACCTCATTTAGATATATCAAAATTAATATTCTTATTTGTCAAATAAATAGGTCTTTAATGATTTCCTAAATGTGAAGTAAGAATTAGATTGAACAATCATCGGACTTAGCCAGGAGTTCATCTTCCCAGCTTGATACTCCAAAGTCCTGTCTAAAAAGGTCTTAAAACGACAGGCCTTTGGAGTAGGGAAGATGAACTTTCCAGAATTTCTAGTTCCTTTTGTTGAATAAGAAAGTTTCAGATAGGGGGACAAATATGAGGGAGATAAGTAGGCAGCGTACCATAGAGGTGGGGACTCAGGCCCATATCGCACTCTAATTAATACACTAATGATGGAATCTGAGAGCTTTCCAAAAAGTGGCATAATAAGGGGGTTGCGGGGAGGGGAGGTGGTCCACCCCAGGCACGGTCTACCTCCTGCTCTCCGCCCCCTCCCCCCTTCCCACTCCTCCCCTGCCGCATGCACGCGCTCCTTCCCTTCTCCCTATACCTTTTTCACTTTGGCGCAAGCAGCCACAACCTTGCTGCTCGCGTCAGCTTCGGCGCTCTCTCTGACATCACTTCCGGGACCCGCACCTAGGAAGTGATGTCAGAGAGAGAGCGGCGAAGCCGATGCGAGCGGCAAGTTCGTGGCTACTCACACCGAAGATAAAAAGGTATGGAGGAGAGGGTGGGAGAGGGGTGCCAACGTCCCAGGCGCCGCTCACCCCCACTGCGCCACTGCTTCCAAATCCCACTGTATCTAAAAATAGGTGACACCTGCTAGCATAAGGGTTATCGGAGTGGTGCACAAGTGGGTCCAGTAGGTTTTAAGTGGGTTTTGTAAGGCTCATCATACACTCTAAGAGGGTTATGATGTTACGTGTTCCTGGACCATTTTATGTGAAGGTCATTGCAGTGGCCCACTGCTCTGCTGGGATGTCTATGTGGGCAGTCTACTAAAAATGCTGGCCCCGCCTACATCCCAATGGCTTGTTTTGGGCATTTTTCTTTTCAATATGTTTTCTTTTAAGTGGTTCAAAAAGATAGATGCACTGAGGACACGCACATCTGAGAAACGGCCATTTTAGAAACAAAAAGAGAGACATTTTCCCGTTTTGATAATGGTCATGTTCACTACTGAATTTTTGTGCATGTTTCTGCAAAACACCCAGACTCGGATTTGGACATCATATCGAAAATGTCCCTCCACATAATTCTTGGAGCTTTAGAGCTAAAGGAATGGCCGGAGAAGCTTTATCTTGGTTCCGTTTGCTGGCCTGATTCACTCGTAGTTCTTTTGTATAAGGATAATGTGGCGCAAATCTTCTGAAACGGACTGCATGCCACAGGTTATTTGGACGGAAGGGCAATGTACATGCAGTGTAAATAATCAGCTGGCATTTGGAATGTGGTGAAGCTGGCAATGAAAGGTAAGTCTGAGAGCACACATGCAATAAAAGATAAATGAAAGACATGTTTGTTTCCATACAAATAATTAACTAGAGCTCCCACGGGAGAGGAACCCAAGAAAACTGCTGTCACAGTTCAAAACTCTGTGCACCTATCACTTCGGTCATCTGTTCAGCATTTTCCAGACTTCGTTTATTGATGTGCCTTAAACCTACATTGTCTGTGCAAGATTTTTTTTTTAATTTGCCGGTATTTCTTTATCTAATATAAAAACGCTAATATCTAATATAAAAACGCGAATTTCTTTATCTAATATAAAACGCTAGGCCGCGCATGCGCACTTCCTATGTGTGCGCCGGTTTTCCGTGAGCTGTAGCGACACATAGGAAGTGCGCATGCATGGCTTACGCTCTGTCCTGCTCCCTGTTGAAAGACGCAGCGTCTCCCTTACACTAACTTTGCCGTCGCCGCCTCTCAGCTCTCTCTCTTCCTCCCCCGCCCCGAGGCGGATGTCGACCGCGGCGGCCCGAGTCGGATGTCGGCCGCGGCGGCCCGAGTCGGATGTCTCAAATCAAATCAAAATAAAAACAAATGGAGACTTTCAAAGGTATGGATGAGCGAGAAGGCAGAGAGTTTAAAGATTCCTGGTCATCTGGGTGGGGGAGAGGAGAGAAAGCAGAGATGCTGGGCAGGGGATGGGGGTCTCATGCCCAAGCACTTTAGACTCAGGCCCACCCAAATGCTGCAACACATGGAAATGGAGGGGCAGAAAAGGGGTTGATGGACAGGGGAAGAGGTGCTGATGAACAGGGAGGGGGGGCAGAAAAATAAAGACAGGCCTACTGCTGGACAGGGGGAGCAAGAAGAAGGTGATGATGATGGACAGGGGGAGGTAAAACAAAGGGAGAAGGGCTTCTGCTGGATAAGGTGAGCAGTGGTGGTGGAGGACACAGGGGAGGTAAAAGGAAGGGAGAATGGACAGGGGGAGCAGGCAAGGGGTGGTAGTGGACAGCCAAGGAAAAAAAAAAGACAGACAGACAGAAATACAGAAAGCGACTAAGGAGAGAGAAAAAAAAAATAAAAACAGACATATACATATATATTCTAGCACCCGTTAATGTAACGGGCTATAAGACTAGTTTATTTATATTTGAACAAATTATCAAGAATAACTTCTTGTACAGAATATTGAAAAGACAGAATAATATCATTCAACCTAAGTAAAAGAAAAAAGCGGTAATTAATTACTTAATCAATACTATAGTCCCTAATTAGGGATCCAAGAATCTTATTGAGTGATAGTTTAAAGCAAAAATGGAACCTTGGTTTGTGAGCATAATTTGTTCCAGAAGCATGCTCGTAAACCAAAGTGCTCATATATCAAAGTGAGTTTCCCCATAGGAAGTAAGGGAAACTTGCTTAATTGGTTCCACATTCCCCCTCCCGCGAGGCCACCAACGCTGCTCGCTTCCACCCCACCCTAACACATCCCAAAAAGATCCCCCACCCTGAGGCCACTGGCGCACTTGCACCCCACCCCCGACAACTGGCATCGCCCGCCCACCCAAACCCAAACCCTTACCGCAATCTGGCACCGTCACGCAGCGCCAACCCACAGGACATGCTGGTACCAGAAGAGCCTGCCTTTTGCCGCTGATCTCTGCTGGGCTGGGCCTTGAGCATCTGCGCATGCTCAAGACCTTCTGGTTCCCGCTCTCTCCGAGAATCTCATTAGAATCTAGGAGAGAGTGGGAGCCAGAAGGCCTTGAGCATGCGCAGATGCTCAAGGCCCAGCCCAGCAGAGATCAGCGGCAAATGGCAGGCTTTTCCAGCACCGGCACGTCCTGTGAGTTGGTGCTGCGTGCCAGTGACAGATTGCGGTAAGGGTTTGGGTGGGCGGGCGATGCCGGTTGTCGGGAATGGGGGCTTGCGGGTGGGGTGGGGGCGATGCCAGTTGTTGGAGTAGGGGCTTGCAAATCCAGTCATGAGGCATGATTTGCAAGAGTGTTTTGCTCGTCTTACAAAACACTCGCAAACCGCGTTACTCGTAAACCAAGGTTTGACTGTATAAGGAAAGCGAATATCTAATGGTGATTATAGGAGCATTTCTAATTATTCTAGGTTGTTGTTACTATCTCCCCTTCAAGACATTTCGTAGAGAGAAACCCTGTTAACTGTGACGGTTCAAAGAATATATAATTATAAAACCTATATTTAACAATGCATTTGCACGGGTATCGTAAAAAAAACCAACAAACAAACAACAAAACACCACCCATTGCTGTTACCCTTGACTTAAGTAACAAGAACTGTCGTCTGTGCAAGATTTTAGATCTGTTCTACGCTCTTGTGTTAATGATATTGAATTATTGGAACTCTCTGCTTCTAGGTTTACCTCGGTGTTGGATCAAAGCAATACAACTAGTGCAGCTGCTAGGTTATTAACCAAAACTGCAAGATCGCAACACATCTCTCCAGTATTACTTCTTGTTCTACACTGTACTATTTTGGATTATACTTGAGGTCTTCCTGCTAAATATATAAGGTCTTGCAAAATGATGTCCCATTCTACTAGAGTTCAGTCTTAAAGATCTATAAACCCTGTCACTCATTGCACACAGAACTAATTTGCTATTTCAGCTATTAGGAAAACACATTTTTCAGAGACTGCCCTCTCCCCCATAACTCTGTAATGTTCCTGGCCCGAGTGGGTCCAAGAAGTGATGGCAGAGGATGAGCCAATGCTGGTGTGACAGCAGGTTGGGTGTAGCTGCTCGTGCCAGGAATGTTACAGAGGTACGGGGGAAGGGATGGAGCGAGGGAGGGCAGAGAGGATGAAGACGGTGCCTGGGATGGATCGCTCCCTCCCCCCCTTACTATGACATTGATTCTACAACATTTCAGGTAGAATATTTTAAAAACTCACTTTATTCTGGATTCCATAAATGAGATACCCGAGAAACACACATGAGATTGTTTGCTGTTATTATACCAGGTGGGCAAGATGGAAATTAACACATTTATAGGATTTGAAGAGCATTTCAGCCAATTGTTTGAGGGCCACAATGGAGGACCTCAGGGGCCACATGGAGACCACTGCCTTAGGATTGCTTGAGACTCTGCAAGGATTTGAAATATTTTAGGAAATAATTGAAAACTCATATTAATGTGGAATACTTTTCTAGATAAGATGTATACTATATAATTAGATATTTTAATAGTAGAAGATAGATGTGATGACTGACATGTTGCTTTCAATGTTATATGTAAGAGCTTATGTATGTGCTTTCAATGTATCTGCTTAGGTTTTAAGCAAAATAGAAATTTTAAAATAAATATTAATAATCTTAATTCCAGTATGAAGGCTATTACGTTTTTTTGGTAAGGTGGCGAGGACACATGGGTGCAGAGTAGACTGGCTATTTTATAGTATGTTTATCTTATTTTGTTTTATTTATTTGTATTTTAGTGTAATTTTTAATTAAATATGCAATTTTGTACAGCCACTTAGGGCTTCTTTTACAAAGGTGCGCTAGCGTTTTTAGTGCACGCACTGGTTTAGCGTGCGCTAGCCGAAAAACTACCACCTGCTCAAGAGGAGGCGGTAGCGGCTAGTACGCATGGCATTTTAGCGTGCGCTATTCCATGCGTTAAGGCCCTAACGCACCTTTGTAAAAGGAGCCCTTAGATTCTTGATAGGCAGGATATAAATAAATCCATGCAGACACTAAAACTAATGAGGCTGTTGACCAAAACATCCAGTCATTGATATTTATGTTTATAAGCCTGGCTATTCCATGCCATTTAGTCTGGGTTTAATGGAAATGTTCACCACTAATCAGGGCAGGATTAACCAATAGGCCAAGTAGGCATGTGCCTTGGGCCCGAAATGGTCAGGGGGGCCCGATGAAGGAAGGCATCAACATTGTTTTTTCCAAATGGCGATGGGCCCCTCCTGCATCGATTGGCAACGCCCCCCCCCCAATCAGTAACATGCCCCCCCCCCAGCAAGCAATGTGGGTAAGAAAGGCAACAGGAACTGTAATTGTGTAAGCAGTGCTGCTTGCCCAAAGCTTCCCTCTGACGCAGCTTCCTGTTTCCGCCTGGACGCATGGTGGGGTGGGGCGGGGCAGGGGACCCAGTATACTTGTGTGCCTAAGGGCCCTCGATGAATTAATCCTGCCCTGCCACTAATTTAGGGATGGGGTGGTGGTTGTCTTAACTTCAAACTGAAAACATGAAAAAAAAAAACCCTCTCCACAGAATTTCATTTAGGAATTGTTCACTCCTCAACCGTACCCAACTCAAGAGATGTCATGTGATTTTGTTGGACGACTAGAGTCAAGAATGCCACCTACACTTGATTACATTATATTGTGATGTATTTGGTTGATTTTGGAGTAGAAGAAATTTTTTAAGAGTGACGATTTTGACATTTTATTTTGTGATGTTTATTTTATGTACGTTTTATTGCTGCAAACCCTTTAGTTTTTAGACAGTATATACATTTTTTTAATAAATAAATATCTTGATATTGGAATCCAAAAATTAAAAAAATGAGTCAGTAGATTTATACTAGATGAACAATTTAAGAACAAAATTTCTTCCAGTTTGTCCATTCTGAAACAGCAGAATGACATATGTCAACCTTAGTTACCCCAACTGAGATCATACAATCAAATGAACTAAAGAACTGAATGTCGTTCGCATAAAGGTGATATTGCATGCCTAGGTTCTGAAATACCTGACAAATACGGACCAAATACAGGTTAAACAGTATCTCCAACAGTAGGAACCTATGGGTCAGATAAACAAAGGGAATACAGAATGAGAGAATGAAATTCATTACAACACATATGAATAAAACTGGTAAATATTGACAGACAACAATCAACAAGTTCAAAAACTTTCTCCTGTGTCCACAAACTATCTATTATGGGCTCTATTACCCAACTAGTCTAAAATAATTTTATTTTCCTTTTGTCCTTTGAGGGCCAAACACCATCCACCAGAAATCCTGCTCCACAGAACTCAGGGCTAGATGCATGCACACGGTCGCTGTGCGGGTCACTTTGGCCAATTTTTTGACCGATTCTGAAACAGTGACTGATTTTATGCAAATGATTTTCAAGGAGGTTCGCCATAATCCCATCCAATTGGTCGCTGTGAAAGTGACTTTGACACATGTGCAGAGCCGGTTTGGTGAAGCCCAAACTGCTGAGCATCAGGGGAAGCCCCAAAGCAGCCTACTGCCACCCTGCTGTTGGGTTTTTTCTTTTTTTTTTTTATGGCACAGATGTTGTGAATGTGTTTCACATGCACAATATCTGTCCCTATTAAAAAAACCCAACAAACTATGAGCTGCCCCATGAAATCTCAGCAGTAATTTTCAGAATCTTCAGATTGGCAGTGGTGGGCAGCTCTAGAGTTGGGCTCTTTCCTGCTCCCGAAGAAGCCACTAGACCACTGGGGACATTAAATGGTAGGCTTGGGAAGGGTCCCCTGAGTCCTCATTTCTGCGGTATTACTGTGGCAGTGGTTCCCGTTCCTGTTGCACTATCGTGGAATGGTCAATCACTGCTGCAGTAATACGAGGCAAAATGGCAATGCTTTCCCATTACCACAGGAATTCCCATGGTAACCATGGATTTCCTGCAGTAACGGTTACCGTGTCATTTTCTAGCAGCACTCAAGAAGAAGATCTGGATGTTATAGACACTACACTGAAATCTGCCCAGTGTGCGGCTGCAGCAAAAAAACAAAAATCAAACAGGATGCTAAGCAATGGGATGGTAAACAAGACCAAGAATATAATGCCTCTGTATCACTAAACAGTGCATCTTCATCTTGAGTATTGCACAGTTCTGGTCACCATTTCTCAATAAACTAAACTAAACCTTAGGTTTGTATACTGCATCATCTCTACATCCGCAAAGCTCGACACGGTAAAAAAGAGATATAGCAGAATTAGAAAAGGTTAAAGAAGAATGACCAAAAGGATAATGGAGATGGAACTCTTTTCGTATGAGGATAGACTAAATTAGTTGGAGCTGTTCAGCTTGGAAAAGAGACAGCTGAGAGGGGGGAGGGGGGAGGGGGAGATATGAATGAGATCTACAAAAACCTGAGAGGTGTAGAACGAGTAAAATTGATTCAATTTTTCATCCTTTTAAAAAGTACAGTACTAAAAAAAAACCAGGGGGCACTCAATGAAATTACATGAAAATACTTTTAAAACAAATAGGAGGAAATATTTTTTTTTCACTCAAAGAATAGTTAAGCTGGGTTTAAGAAAGGTTTGGACAAGTTCTTGGAGGAAATGTGCATAGTCTGCTGTTGAGACAGACAAGGGGGAAGCCACTGCTTGCCCTGGGATCGGTAGCAAGGAATGCTCCTACTATTTGGGTTTCTGTCAAGTACTTGTGACCTGGATTGGCTACTGTGGAAACAGGAAACTGGGCTAAAAGGGCCATTGGTCTGACCCAGTATGGCTGTTCTTAATTTACAGACTACTGTAAGTTACTCACTAAAATGCTGCATTTAAGTGTGTCCACTTCTGCCTTCCATTGACATGGTGTAAGTGGGTGTCTAATTGTAGGTGTATTGATGCTGATTTATGCTAGCATTTTATCATGGAATTTTGGCATCCAGATTTTGTTATTGAATTAATGCTCAGTATGCTACATCTAGGTGCATAAATTGTGGTGCCCAATTATAAAATTACCTCATATAGCTTTGAGTCATTTTTTCCAGAGGTTGGCCACTGTTGAACAATATTCCCTCTTAGCTGTGTGGGAGTCTTTCACTTATATTCCTGCAAATGAAGGTGCTGTTTCAATATCAGATTGTCAACAGCAAGGGACAGGAAGTTCTGCAGGCCATTATACAAAGGATGCCTGCTCTGAATGCATGCACTAATCTGAACTGTATTCTTGCCAAGATGCTTTCTGACTGACACTAGACACTCTGGAGCTCAAGGTAGGAGTGACATAGTGGTTAGAGCTACAGTCTCAGCACCCTGAGGTTTTGGGTTCAAACCCCATGCTGCTCCTTGTGACCCTGGGCAAGTCACTCAGTCCTCCCTTGCCCCACGCACATTATTGTGATCCCATCAATTGTAAACCGCGTCATAGGCAGTATATAAATACCTAATAAAATAAAAATGTTCAAAAAATGCAGACGTCGAAAAGATGGCATAAACCGGCACTCGGATGCCCGAATTGCAAGGGGGCATGTTATGGGTGGGCTTTGGGCATGCTGAGACTAGGACGTCTTGTGGCAATAACCGAGGGCTTCTTTTACGAAGGCGCGTTGGGGCCTTAACGCGCGGAATAGCGCGCGCTAAAATGCCGCATACACTAGCCGCTACCGCCTCCTCTTGAGCAGGCGGTAGTTTTCCAACTAGCGTGCGCTGTGGCACGCACTAATCCAGTGCATGCGTTAAAACCGCTCGCGCACCTTTGTAAAAGGAGCCCGGAGTCTTTCCCAGGAAGTCCAGGATGGAACTTAAGACGTCTGGAGTGAGACCTGTTTTAAAAGCATCTAAGCGCTAAAAATATACCTAAACTGACCAAATGACCACTCCTTAGTTGTCACTAACCTCCTCTCACCACCCCCATCCCCAAAATCTGAATACCTGTCACTAGGACAGCAGCATCTGGTATGGGAAATCCTAGGAAAAGCAGGTGTCTTAAGTAGCCTAGTAGAGTAGGTGTCTTAAGTGGGCTAGTGAGCCATAGAGAGGAGGGCCCATGATCATAAATCACAGGACGCTGGTGAGATCGGGTAAACAAGCAATCCAAACCGTGTGAGAAAGTGAAAGTCGATAAGCCCTGAAGAAACGGTTTTATACTGTGAAACGTTGGCTATTGTTTAAGACTCACTCGTAATTTTACAGCACAGTAGGCAGCTTTACATCTCAGTCCTGCACTAAGATTAATAGTGGCAGTAGCACTTTCTCCTCGGAAGTTTTTGCCAATGATGAGGGTGGAGGAGGTCTGAGCATTCATGCTCTACCAGAGTAAACCTGAGGCTTTTCTTCCGTCAAGATAGTGCTCTCAATTTAAAAAGTGGGGCCTCTCCATTTATAATTATTTATTTACCCACTTCCACCATTTTAGACATAAATCACTCTAGCCACTACATGCATGATGCCAAGTGTGAGCCCACCCAAACCCTCCAAAATCCTATGCTGCCATATGGTGACGGGACAAAACGCGCCGGACAAAGCCGCGCCGACATGTCGGCCCAGACAATTGCGCGCAAGACTGCCACTGTAAAGGTTAATTTTAAAGAGCTCCGACAGGGGGTGTGGGGGGGGAAACCCCCACATTATACAGAAAACTTAACTTTTCCTAAAAAAATTGGGAAAAAGTTAAGTTTCCTCTATAATGGGGGTTCCAACCCCCCCAACCCCCACCCCAACAGCAGCGTAAACTAGTGCTGCCCGATTCAGGAAAAAATTGAATTGGTTTTTCGATTCGATTCGATTTTCCTTCCCAATTGGGTGTTTTTTTCAAACATCCTGGTGGGTTTATTTTATAGCCTCTTAACCCCCTTTGCCTTCTCCTAACCACACTGGTGCTGTGGTGTAAACAAAATCAACAAACAAAAAAGGCTTTTCCTCTCTCTGTTAAATCCTAGCTCACATTTGCGGTCTAACACCAGCTCTGGCAAAAAATCAGCTTCCCGATTTGGCTGACCCTCCCCCCTCGCCCCCTAAAGCAGGAGCAGCAGCGCTGCTCTTGTTGGCTGGCCGTTGCTGTACCTGCTTTAGAGGGCGAGGGGGGAGGGTAAGTCGCGAAGTGCTGCTGTCCGGAACCCACCCCCCAGGCATCCGCTTCGCCCCCCCCTTGGCGTCTGGCTTTCCCGCACCCATTTACCTTTGAAGAACATCCTGCACAGAAGATCGTAGCAGTAGCGATGTTTGCAAACAGCTTCGGAGCTTTTTCATCTGCCGTCGTCCCGCCCCTCCTCTGACATCAGTACATCCTCCTATCACAATCACATCAGTACAGTTGTTCAGAAATGCTTCTATCATCTTAGAATGATACGTTCTCTTGCGAAGTTACTAGAACCAGCTTCCTTGAATATCCTGATCCACTCTCTATTAATTTCTTTTATAGATTACTGCAATGCCCTTTATAAAGGCATTACAAAAAAAGAAATTAGACGGCTTCAAATAGTGCAGAATACAGCTATCAAGATTATTTATGGTGCTAAGAAATTCGATCACATTTCACCTCTCCTGTTCAACGCACATTGGTAACCTGTTGAACACAGAATTAGTTATAAAATCTTATTCTTAACCTTTACAACATGCTTAAATAATCAACCAGAGTTCATTGACAGACTTTTAATTTCTTATAATCCTTCAAAAATGCTTTGTTCAATGTCACAAAATCTTCTTGTCATACCATCATTAAAATTAATTAATGCGTTGCATTCCAATAATTTTGCTGTCACTGCCCCTTCTCTCTGGAATTCACTGCCCAATCATTTGTGCTGTGAAACCGTAACAAAACAATTCAATTCAAAATTAAAAACATTTTTGTTCCAGGATGCCTTTGAACAATAACTGTCCTCTTAAGGACAAAGTCAAACAAGTTTCATCTCTTTTTATCCTAACCTATTGTTCTTTCCCTTTTTTGTTGCGCTATCTCTTTCACGATTGTAATTCTTCCCTTTTTTCCTATTGTTTGAAGTTAGTCCATATGTCTTATTATGTGTTTCACTAACTAGTCTGGTATTGTTTAGTATCCCTAATTTTAACCTGTTTTTATGTTAATTTTATATTTTATTCTGCTTAGAAACCTGATTAAGCGGTTTAAAATTTTTTTAATAAACTTGAAACTTGAAATGAGGTTATGTGCTAGATGGAAGGGGGGAGAGGAGATTAGGTGCTGGCTAGAAGGGAAGGAAGAGGGGGGCAGATGTTGGATGGGGAGAGAGAGGGCAGATGCTTGGTAGAAGGTGGAAGAAGAAGAGAGGGAGCAGACAATGGATGGAAAGGGAAGAGAGGAGGGGCAGTTGCTGGATGGAAGTGGGAGACAGGGTCAAATGCTGGATTGGGGAGAAGAAAGAGAGTGTGAGACTGGGAAACAAGAGGAAGTGAAATAGGAGAGCCAGAGAGAGGGAACCAGACTTAGTTAGACACGGTAAATAAAAAAAAAGAAAAAAAGAAACTGTAGACTGTATAGTAGGAAAGATAAAGGCAGAAAAATACCTGTAAATTGAAGAAAGCTGGATGGAAAAGAAGAAAGAAGAGAAAAATGACAAATTGACAGGAAATGTTAAGAAGAAAACAAGTCTTGATAAAACTGTAAGCTCCATAAAGGCAGGGGAAACATGTATTTTGTACCATCAACATCACTGCAGTTCTGTATTGGGAGGCAGATATCTACAGAGAGCTCATCACATCTCCATACAGAGTCACTTTCCTGAAGCAACGGCAAAACATCAGGTAGGAGAAGTAGCCTAATGGCTAGAGCAGCAGGCAATCAACCAGGCCAGGTTGGTTCGAATTTCACTACTATTCTTTGTAATCTTGGACTGAATTATCCATCTGTTAATGGCCTTAAATCTATTAAAATGTTCACCTTGTCCTTTTCCCATCAAGCGACTGTTATCTGGAATAAGCTTCCGTTTTCTGTGAGCAGAACTACAAATTACCTTACTTTCAGAAAGGTGGTTAAATTGGTTCTCTTCAATGGCTTTTTATTACAATGTTAAAATTCAACAAAAACTGAGGAGTGAATCTCCAGTTTCTTTTGAAGCTTGTTACTTTCACTGAGCTGAGAAGGTACGATTGGGGTTATAAACAAAAAACAAAAGGAATTGACCCCAAAATATCCACAAAGAAGAAAATCCAGAGAAAATCAACAAAAACTCCGTGGAGTGACGATGTTCTTAAATGGACTTTATTTGAAAGTGTCAAAGTTCCAAAGGAACACTGAAATCATCCACATAAAATAATTCCATCCACACAAAAATAAATCATCCACATAAGAGCCTTAAAGGACCTAGTCCGCTAGGAATACAGGACCCAACACGGTCTGCATTTCGACAAAAAGTCTTCTTCAGGGGTCCCTGGGGGTCCTATAAAGGTGAGTACGTGGGAAACAATTGTGTGGTGAGCTGGAAGTGAGACACTCCTTTCCATTGCAAATGCAAGCAGTGTCTCACTTCCGGCTCACCACACAATTATTTCCCACGTACTCACCTTTATAGGACCCCCAGGGACCCCTGAAGAAGACTTTTTGTCGAAACGCGGACCGTGTTGGGTCCTGTATCCCTAGCGGACTAGGTCCTTTAAGGTTCTTATGTGGATGATTTATTTTTGTGTGGATGGAATTATTTTATGTGGATGATTTCAGTGTACCTTTGGAACTTTGACACGATTGGGGTTATAAGAATTATATTGGGGTTTTTTTTTTTTTTAAATCATGTTTATTGAGGTCAACCAGAGTAACAAAGAGCATACAAGAAATACAGAGGCATACCAAAGCAGCTGTGAACAGTGAAAACAATACAATCAACCGCACCATCAGAGAACACAGTAATGGTGTAAAGACTACAGTATGTGCATTCAAAAGACAAAAGAACCACAAAAGAGCCAAAAGAAGCCAAAACCAAAATAATGAGGATCCTACAACCCCCCCCCAAGAGCACATCAAAAAGAACTGGTAAAATAGCCAATAAATGTGCAGGGCTACAGAGCATAGCAAGCTTCTCAGTCTAGGAGAAAAGAAGAAACAAGGAGCGGCAGATATCTCCCATCCGCGCTCTCATAACATCCCAATCGTATTGTATTGTTTTATATTGTAAGTCACTAAGAGGTCTTTTTACTAAGGCGTGCTAACCGATTTAGCGCACGCTAAATGCTAAGGCGCCCATAGAATATAATGGGCATCTTAGCATTTAGTGCGCGCTAAATCAGTTAGCACACCTTAGTAAAAGGACCCCTAAACCCTCAAGTACAAGCTTAGATTGTGAGCCCTCTCTAAATGCAACTCACCTTGAATCACAACTGAAAAAGTGCATGCTACGTGCAAATTAATAATATTGTAACATCACTGGAGGGAAGCTGAGATAGCACAGAATGTTACTCCTATTACAGCAAGTAAGGTACATTTTGGCATCCTGCCAAACGTCTGCTTTGATTTAAATCCCTCACTTACTTTGTGTAGAAAAACAAGTGCAATCTATTATTAAATTGCTTGTCATTGTAGAACCGATATGATGTTTAAATGTTGATTTTTATTAAACGGAGCTGAGCCTACTGGCAAAGCAGTACATTCACTTGTACCTTTTCTCAAAAATCTATCTTAATGAAAAGTCATCTAGAATTATTGGCAAGAAGTAGTGGGGGGGGGGGGTGGAGGGGGGATGGAACCAGCTGCAGTCCAGCTGATGTTCTCAACCTTTCATTGCTTGGTGCAGAGCCAGACATGCAATGATCTCGTCATATCATGCTAGCTTTATAGAACATTCTTATAGGGCTTGTCATGACACAAAAGTACTGTAGGCTCCATAGCAAGAATCTGTATATCTGAAATAGTTTCCAGAGTGTTTGGTAGGTTAAATTACTCACTATATTTATGTGTGTATGTGTGTGTGAGTGTCTATAAATGTGTATATATATGTCTATACTGTATATCTATATGTATCATAAATATTATAATATTATATCTATATAATATATCTATTTATATATATCTTATACATATGTGGGTAGATACAGTTATTTTAGCCTGTGGTTTGGATGGCCTTGTATTGCAGATTTAGTGGGATGAACATATAAACGTATTCAAACTTGAGAGAGAGAAGGGTAAGTGTCAATAATACCAGAGGTGCTTCATTTTCCAAGGGCTGGAATCAACAGGAAAGTGTTGACTTAACATCTGGCGTGTTGAGATGGATTAATAATGACCATCTACAGCTAATAAAGCAAATGTATTCAGTAGACAAATAGTGAGAGGTGAAAGGTGTTTGATGTTTTTCAAAAGTGTTAATAAGTTTGTGTAAGCTGAAGGTTCTGCTGTGCTGGTCATTACCAGAGGCTTTTGCTAATGCCATGCTAAGAAAGCAATTGTTCCTAAAATTATTTCTAAGGTGCTTTACAATTCTCCTTCCCAGTCCAATAACTACTTTAGACTATATATTCACAATGTTTTGAAACACTTCTTGTTTTCATGAGACCTCAGAACCACCACTCCTCCGTCCCACCAAGGTGTACACACGGGGAGATACAAGCAGTGAAATCCTCACCGGTCTCTACTGATTTAAATATTGTACATTTCTTAACATGTTATTGTTACTTTTTGTAAATCAATTTGGGACCAAATTAATAATTTATTAGATAATCCAGTGGCATTATCTTATGATACTGTGATATTTGGTATGGAAATGAGAGCAAAAAGTCAGATTTCTGCTAACAACAATAAATTATTACTAATAATGACTGGTGTTGCCATTCAGCAAATTACATATAATTGGAAGGATTGGAGGAGATTAAATTATAACTTTTGGTGGAATTCTTTATGCCATATCTATAAAATGGAAAGATTTATTGCTTTCCAAAGGGGATACTTTAAGAAATTTCAGGATGTGTGGAAACCATTAACAAAATATTGTAAGGATTAAGTAAAATTATTTTCCTTTTAATTATCAGTTCAGGATATAGGGAGGGGGTATTTTTATTATTACATACATATATTATATAATAATGGAATATATGGATGGGAGGGATGGGAAAGGGGAAGGGATAAAAATTTATATAATGTACCAATGATTGTTTATAAGTGATATATTTATTGTTCCTGTGAATGAATATATTTTACACTTAATGTAATTTTGAAAATGAATAAAGAATATTTAAAAAAAATGAAAAAAACCCCATGTTATTGTTACTTAACTTAGCAATGGTGAAATCTCGCTTTTCATAGGGACTATGCGGTGAGACCCGACATGTTTCACTGAAGTTTCGTCAGGGGTCTACCCACCACCGCAGCCGTCCACCTCATGTCAATCATTATTTGTGTATGCTAACTTTTAATCATAAAGATGTAGCCTTTGCTAAACAATACCTATCATATATTCCCTCAAATTATAAATTACACAACCCCTTCTGCCATTTACACCACCCTCTCTCTCCATGTCTCTCGCTTTCTCCCTTTCTTCTGTCCTCTTAGTCATTCATTCCTTTCTCCCACTCCTTCTCTAAAATTCACTGAATCACTTCTGTTGAATCTATTTCCCCTTCCATTCACTTTCCACAGTAGCAGCAGCACTTAATTATTTGTAGAGAATATTTTCATGCGGGTGGTAGGTGATTTCAGTGGTGGTGGTGCAGAAAACCCTCTAAGATCATTCTCTGTCTTCTACAAAATAATTCAATAAGGATGAAGAGTTCTCCCACTGAAGAGTTATTTAAGTGCTGTGATAACTACAATTCAGGATTACATTAACCTCGCGTCACAAGTGTGGACCAGTTTGGTGGGACCCCTTGCCTGCACTTAAGATCTCAAATGAGGTGTCACTGAATTCATTTTTTTATTTAAAGAGAATTGTTTGCTTGCTGAAAATGGTACTATCCCTCTGAAAAACATGAACCCAAAGGGGGAAATGGCGGGAGAGGGTGAAGATGTAAAGAGTGGCTGGCAGTGCTGAGAAGCATGATTACCAAGGGGAGGGGGGGGAGAGAAAAGAAGCTTTCACTTTGGTTAGCCACCAGTTGCCAAGCTGACTCAGCTAAGCGCAGGGTCCCTAGGAGCGCTGGATCCTGTGTGGAAACCCCTGTACGGACAGCTTTGTGCTCCTGCTTAAGGCCGGACCTGGTTACAGAGGCAACATGATTCAGTGGTTAGCACACTGAACAAAAACTGAGGGTGGTGACATCTTGACTATTGCAACTCTTGTACCAAGGAATCTGCCAGAAAGATAAGACGACTGCAATTAATACAAAACACTGCCGTGAAACTATTATTTAACGCAAAGAAATTTGATCATGTCATAAGAACATAAGAACATAAGAACTGCCATCTCCGGATCAGACCTTTGGTCCATCAAGTCCGGCGATCCGCGCACGCGGAGGCCCTGCCAGGTGTACACCTGGCATAATTTATAGTCCATCATATCTTTATATGCCTCTCTTAAGGAGATATGCATCTAGTTTGCTCTTGAAGCCTAGGACGGTCGATTCCGCAATAATCTCCTCTGGGAGAGCATTCCAGGCGTCAACCACTCTCTGAGTGAAGCAGAACTTCCTGACATTAGTCCTGAACCTGTCCCCCCTTAGCTTCATTTCATGTCCTCTAGTCCGTGTCAAATTGGACAATGTAAATAATCTTCTCTGCTCTATTTTGTCGATTCCTTTCAGTATTTTGAAGGTCTCGATCATATCCCCACGCAGTCTCCTTTTCTCAAGGGAGAACAATCCTAGTGTTATAAGTCTATCCTCGTATTCCAGTTTCTCCATACCCTTCACCAGTTTTGTTGCTCGTCTCTGCACCCTCTCCAGCAGTTTTATATCCTTCTTTAGGTAGGGAGACCAATGTTGGACGCAGTATTCCAAGTGTGGTCTGACCATTGCCCTATAAAGCGGCATTATAACTTTCTCCGACCTACTCGAGATTCCTTTCTTTATCATGCCCAACATTCTATTTGCCTTCTTTGCCGCTGCCGCGCATTGTGCCGACGGCTTCAGGGTCCTATCTATCAGTACACCCAGGTCCTTTTCTTGTTCACTCTTCCCCAGAGTTGCACCTGACATTGTATACTCGTATTCCTTATTCTTATTGCCTAAATGCATTACCTTGCATTTCTCCACATTGAACTTCATCTGCCATTTCTCCGCCCATGTTTCTAACCGACACAAGTCGCTCTGGAGTTCCTCTCTATCCTCCTGCGATCTGATTGCCCGGCATAGTTTTGTATCATCTGCAAACTTGATGATCTCACTGGTTGTTCCTTCCTCCAGGTCATTGATATAAATATTAAAAAGGATCGGCCCAAGTACCAAGCCCTGTGGTACACCACTAGTCACTTTCTCCCAGTCGGAGAACTTCCCATTTATGCCCACTCTCTGCTTTCGGTTTTCCAGCCATTTGCCTATCACTCCTCTTTTTATTCTTATTGATTCTCATTAGCTACCTAGCACTCACTGTCTCACATATAAAATCTTAATTATCACTTTCAAAACGAAACAATACAACGCTCCAGCGTTTATCGGCAGACTACTCTTACCATATAACCTTTCACGAACACTACGATCAAATAATCAAAATCTTTTATCTGTTCCTTCTTCATATTGTTTATGACACAACACGAAAATCCATTTTTTCAGTAACAGCACCCACATTATGGAATGCTATGGGGCTCATAATTGAAATGGAAACACGTCAAATCCCATCTAAATCGGCACTTGGATGATTAATAAGACAAGTCATCCAGGTGCCGATAACCAAAATGGGTTTTAGACGTATTTAAAAACAGCTTAGGCCTCTTCAGTACTGCTGTACACCCAGAGCTAAAAGGGATATTTTAAGAGAAGTGGTCAGGGCGGGATCTGGGCGGGACGTGGGCTTAACTAGACTGAAAGTGTAATGAGGCTGCCTGGATGGAACTTGTATGTTGTGACTTAGGCGATGTAAAAGCAGGTCTAAGTGCCCGGAAGTTATCCAAAGTGACTAGATAACCACTGCAGACACAAAGTACAGACCCCCACCCCTGCCCCAGTGATCACTGACTCCCCCACAACACCATAAAAATCAGAATAAAAACGTACATACCTGCCTCCAGAACATCAGCACCTGGCATAGGAAAGCCTAGTAGAGCAGCACAGAGGTAGCTTAAGTAGTCTGGGGCTATTGGGGTTGTAGACAGGTGGGTCTATTGGGGGTCTCACCATGACCTATAAGGGAGTTCTGGTGAGATGTTTATATGTCACCCTTTTTGTGAAGTTTGCAGCAGTGTCCTGTAAAGTGCCCCACTACTGTGTTGCCATGTCTGGGTGTCCAGTACATCACTTTGCTGGCCCCTTCCATGTCCAAAAGGTCTTGTTCTAGGTGTTTTTGACTTGGATGAATTTTTGGAGGAGAATGGGGTATAAAAATAGACAACTTAACGGTCTGGACGATCAAACGGTTGGATGTTTACTTAGACCAGGGGAGCCCAATATGTCGATCGTGATCGACCGGTCGCTCTGGAAGGCAAAGCGAGTCGATCATGGAACCCATCCCGGGTTCCATGATAGACTCATGTTGCCGTCCCGATCGACCGACCGATCAGCCTTCCTCTCCCCGAGGTTCCCCACCGGTCATCACTTCATGCTCGCTGCGTCCTTCCTTGCCCGACTGCCAGAACCCGTCTTCCTCGCGCGCCTTTGTCCCGGCGCGCTTTTGACCTGACACCCTTGCTTTCTCCCGTAGAAAATCTTTGATAGACTGGGGGATAATGTCACTTCCTTCGGGAGAAGGTGGGAGGGAGGTCTAGGGAAGTCACGTCACTGGAGAGCTAAGCGCCGGCTGCCCCTGGCGGAATCAAGCTGCCAGACTGGAGAAAGGCGGTTGGGAGCAGGAGGTGCTCTGCCCAAAAATGCAAGAACTGCTGCTGCTCTGGCATCTTGAGCCTGAAAATGGGAAGTTGAGGAGGGGGCTACGCATTTTTGTAAGTGCCCTGCTGAAAGGAGACTGGAACAGCTCTCATGGAAGGATTTATAGATTGGCTTTTTCTTTTCCTCGGCCCTGGGCGTCTGGAGATTTGGGCCTGCATAAGCCTCGCACTGACCAGCATTCCTCTCCCCGACATCAATTCTGACATCAGAGAGGAATTTCTGGGCCAGCCAATCGCTGCCTGGCTGGCCCGGAACTTCCTCTCCCACATCAGAATTGAAGGGGAGCGGAACCCTGGTCAGCGCAAGGCTTCTGCAAGGAAAGCTTGGGGCAGTGGTGGCTTGGAGGCCTGTTTCCCGGTAGCGGTGGCAAACCTAGTGGCTTGGGGGAGGGCAGGGAGAAAGAAACAAAGGGGGCAGGCAGGGAGACAGAAAGAAGGGGGGACAGGGAGAAAAAGAAAGAAGGAAAACAGAAAGAAAGAGGGAACAGGGAGACAGAAAGAAAGTGGGTATGGAGAGAAAGAGAAAGAAAGAACAGGGGGCAGGGAGAAAGAAAGAAAAAGTTGGGGGGGAGAATGAGGTCTGGAGGAGAGAAAGCATATAGGAGGCTGAAAGAAGGGAAGAAATATTGGATGCAGGAGTGGGCTGAAGTCAGAAGATGTCAGAAGAAGAAGTGCAGCCAGAGTGAAGTGAGAAGAAGTTAGAAGAAGAAAGTGCAACCAGAGACTCATGAAATCACCAGACAACAAAAGTAGGAAAAATGATTTTATTTTCAATTTAGTGATCAAAATGTGTCCATTTTGAGAATTTATATCTGCTGTCTATATTTTGCACTATGGCTCCCTTTTACTAAACCTCAATAGCAGTTTTTAGCGCAGGGAGCCTATGAGCGTCGAGAGCAACGTGGGGCATTCAGCGCAGCTCCCTGCGCTAAAAACTGCTATGTGGTTTAGTAAAAAGGGAGGGGGTATATTTGTCTATTTTTCTATGGCTGTTATTGAGGCGACATTGCATAGAGTCATTTGCCTTGACCTCTGAAAAAAACCCGGAATATGAATTATAATTAACATTTTCTCTGCCTTTCAGTGTGCTTTGTGGGGTTTTTAAAAATTATTTTATTGTTGATAGATCATTTTGACTTGGTCATTTTAAAAGTAGCTCGCAAGCCCAAAAAGTGTGGGCACCCCTGACTTAGACAGTTTTCGAAAATAAAATACATATACAATAGGATATTTTTTGGGAATGGACTTTAGACACTGCCAACTTTGGGCGACTAGCGATTTAGGCCCAAAACAGACTTAGACATATCTTTTGATTATGCCCTTCCATGCCTCTACATCTTTGCCAAGAATCTACAATAGCTAAGTTCAAATCCAACCTCAAAACATTCCTATTTTGAGATGCCTATAATTTATAATTTTAAGAGATTTCCTTCCCTTAAGATATGCCTTTGTATTCTCTATTTTATTTTTTAAATATTCTATTTCTCACTCCCTTTCCTTATGTATAATGTCAATTTGCTTTTGTTATCCTTATATATTTCAGTTTTATTCTATTTTTGCTTTATTATTAACCACTTAGGAGTCCTTGTATTAAAATGCGCTAACCGATTTAGCACACACTAAAGATTAGTGGGTGCCAAATGCTAAGGCATCCATTATATCCTTTGGGCATCTTAGCATTTAGCGAAAGCTAATCTTTAGCACACACTAAATCAGTTAGTGCACCTTAATAAAAGGACCCTTAATTACTTGATAAGTGGTATATCAAGAACTGAATAAATTTGAAGTTCAGAAATCCTCTCGGTATAACCCTGACTTTACTTTCCTATGTCTCAATTTCTCATTTACCTCTACCCCCTCCACCTTCAAAAGCATAGTGAAATCCAAATTCCAATAGGGTATTTGCAAAGTTCAGTGAGATTTTTTTTTTTTAATATCTTTATTCATTTTAAAGCCAAAAATAAGTGCAACATATTATGCAAACAGTTTACACTTTAACAGCACTTAATTCTATCAAATTATATTTTACGACAAATACATATATCATCCCCCCACCCCCTTTATACATATCCAACAATTGCACTCAAATTAAAAGTATCTCCCCACCCTGGACATGCATGATCAAATGGCACAATCAACAATCACTCCTTACAGAATTTTGTCAACGGCTCCCAAACATCCATAAATTTTCTATAATGTCCCTGCTGTATGGCCAGCATACGTTCCATTTTAAAAGTGTGGCATAGAGATTCCCACCAGAAAGTATAATTTAAGCGATCCCAGTTTTTCCAATTCCTCAAAATAAGTTGCATGGCAACCCCTGTCATAATAAAGAGAAGTTTATTATTATGGGAAGATATTTGACTTTTAGCCCTCATTAACATGCCAAATAGCACAGTATCATACGTCAATGCCACAGGATTTTCCAATACTTCATTCACTTGATCTCAAATGGATCTCCAAAATTTAAGTATCAAGTGGCAATAGAACAGTAGATGATCCAATGTCCTCTACATCGAGATAACAGTGCCACGATCCAATTTCTGTAAACGAACAGGGGTCTAATAAGATCTATGTAACAAAAAAAATGCATGTTTGTCTCATAGATGCAGACACATTTTAAAAATTTCTTCCCAACTTATTGCCTAAGCAAGTTACAATAGAAAGCACACGTAAACAAAACATACTCAAACACATTATATAAAATACACTTTCTATCCTATTCTTCCAGATGTATTCACTAAAACTAGCATAGCGCTAATAAAAATTTTACACTACGGGGTCCTTTTATTAAGATGTGTTAACCGATTTAGCGTGCACTATAGATTATTGGGCGCTAAATGCTAAGGTGCCCATAGAATATAATGGATGCCTTAGCATTTATCACATATCTTTAGCGCAAGCTAAATTGGTTGGTGCACATTAATAAAAGGACCCTTATATGAACTATAAAGTACATTTTTCTTCAAAACTAATAAGTTTTCAGCTGCTTCTTAAAAGACAATTTCTCTCTACATAGTCTTAAAAACCCTGGTAAAGTATTCCACAGATAGGGACCAACAACAGAGATAGCTATTGCTTGTGTTGTTGTTTTTTTTAAAAAAAATAATGTGTTTCACCTAAAGCATTAATCGATAACCTCAGAGCTTTTTATTGGATGGTCAGTCTATCTGCTCCTTCAGTATATAGAGAGGCAATAAACAAACTGACCGCACATACAATATAATACAACACTCTGCTTGCATTCCACAATTTAAAAAAAAAATGTTTCAATTCAGATTACAATAAAGATTGCCAGCTACACAACATGCTGGAAAAAGAACAAAAATTT
Source organism: Geotrypetes seraphini (assembly GCF_902459505.1). Lineage (NCBI taxonomy): Eukaryota > Metazoa > Chordata > Amphibia > Gymnophiona > Dermophiidae > Geotrypetes > Geotrypetes seraphini. Next base: position 342,952,100 of record NC_047086.1, on the reverse strand, counting down.
CAATTAATCATAGAAAAACTATCCAGAGATATTTGCAAAACAGATATATTTTTAGGTTTCTTCTGAACCTCCAGCTTTTACAGTAATTGGAAAGCTATTACAGATTACAGAAGCTTGATAACAAAAATAAAAGGCTATGAAATCGTTTGCATTTGTGTTACAGTGGAAAAAGAAAGGGTAAACATAACAATTTTTGTTTAGATGAGGAGATGAAAATGGCTAAAATAGGCAAGGAAATTATAACATGAAGAACATTAAAGACTGACCTTTCCATACCCCTCCCATGTCCACACTCCTTTTGAGTTACACACAGTACGATTTAGTCATGACTCATTGGAGAATCCCACATAAGCAGTTTTGTGCACAACTCCAAATCAGAGCCAATTAACACAAATGATTGTTAGCAGCCAATTACTAGTTGTTAATGGCTCATTTACATAATTAGTTTTGCAGGCAAATCTGGACCGTGCACAAATTTGAGCACTCAAATATAGGCACTCTTTGTAGAACCCAGGTTTAATGTGACCAAGTGCAAAGTGTTAGACATAGGGAAGAAGAACCCAAACTGTTTAAAAGCTGGATTAGAAGCTGGTTGACGGACAGAAGCCAGAGAGTGGTGGTTAATGGAATTCGCTTGGATGAGGGAAAGGTGACCAATGGAGTGCCTCAGGGATCGGTGCTGGGACCGATTCTGTTTAATATGTTTGTGAGCGACATTGCTGAAGGGTTAGAAGGTAAGGTTAGCCTTTTTGTGGATGATACCAAGATTTGTAACAGAGTGGATACCCCGGAGGGAGTGGAAAACATGGAAAAGGATCTGCAAAAGTTAGAAGAATGGTCTAACGTTTGGCAACTAAAATTCAATGCGAAGAAGTGCAGAGTGATGGGGGGGTGGGTAGAAATCTGAGGGAACCATATGTGCTGGGAGGTGATAGGCTGATAAGCACTAATGGAGAGAGGGACCTTGGGGTGATTGTGTCTGAGGATCTATAGGCATCTAAACAGTGTGAGAAGGTGGTGGCTGTAGCCAGAAGGATGCTAGGCTGTATAGAAAGAGAAATAACCAGCAGAAGAAGGGAGGTGTTGATGCCCCTGTATAGGTTGTTGGTGAGGCCACACTTGGAGTATTGTGTTCAGTTTTGGAGGCCGTATCTGGTGAAGGATATAAAAAGACTTGAAGCGGTTCAGAGGAAGGCGACAAAAATGGTACGGGGTTTGAACCAAAAGAAGTATGAGAAAAGACTGGAAGACCTAAATAGGCATACTCTGGAGGAGAGGAGGAACAGGGGAGATATGATACAGATGTTTAAATACTTGAAAGGTATTAATATAGAACCAAATCTTTTCCAGAGAAGAGAAAATGGTAAAACTAGAGGGCATAATTTGAGGATGCAGGGAGGAAAACTCAGAAGCAATGTTAGGAAATTATTTTTCATGGAGAAGGTGTTAGATGCCTGGAATGCACTCCCAAGGAAAGTGGTGGAGAGGAAAACGGTGATGGAATTCAAAAAAATGTGGGATAAAATTAGAGGATCTCTAATTAGAAAACAAAGAATGTAAATGAAAGATTTAAGGTGGTCCTGGACAGACTTGCACGCTCTGTGTCCCATATGTGATGATTTGGTGTAGGATTGGGCTGGGGAGGGCATCAATGGGAACTCCACTAACTTGGAACATGAGGATGTTACTGGCCAAACTTTGTGGTAGAGATCCTGCAAACAGGATGGTTGGATAGGCTAGAGTGAGCTTGGACGGCAACTTCAGCATTTGGAACCTAGGAAAATACTAAGTGGACTTTACAGTCTATGACCCAGAAATATCAAAGAAGAGACAAGAAGTCGCAAGATTGTGGCGGTATAGAAGAATAAAGTTATTATTATTATTATTATTAAGTTAATTTAATCATATATTTTTAATGGGTATAAATAATGGGCAGACTAGATGGACCATTCAGGTCTTTATCTGCTGTCATTTACTATGTTACTATGTTATTATGTTTAAACTATAGCTATATGATGCAAGATTCCACATTAGGAGTCACCACCCAGGAAAAGAATCTAGGTGTCATCATTGATACCCACTGCTCAGTGTGCAGTAGTAGCTAAGACAGCAAATAGAATGTTAGGAATTGAGAAAGGAATGGAGAACAAAACTGAGAATATTATAATGCCTTTATAAGAGAAGCCACTGAAAAGTTCTCAGTCCAACAAAGAAGAGAATGATGTGGAGTCAAATTATTCCACACTTTTCTTGACACTTATTTTTTCATTTCTTATCATTGAAATGAAAAGTATCAAGAAAAGTGTGGAATAAATTACAGGTCAGTAAATCTGATTTCTGTGGTAAGTAAATTAATGGAAATGCTTTTAAACAGACGATAGTGCAGTTTCTGGAATCCAGTGACTTACAGGACCCGAAGCAATATGGATTCACTAGAGGCAGGTTTTGTCAGACAAATCTGATCAATTTCTTTGACTGAGTGACCAGACAATTGATAGAGGGAGAGTGCTAGATGTGGTGTATTTAGATGTTAGTAAAGCTTTTGACAGTTCCCCTGGGTATGGGTCCCAAAGTGACAGACTGGGTCAGGAACTGGTTGAGTAGAAGGCGACAGAGGGTAAGAACATAAGAATTGCCATACTGGGACAGACTGAAGGTCCAACACTCTGAGATAACAAATGGAATAAGAAGTGTAATGCACAACCTGCCTATATCCAAGGACTTCTTATTGTTCAGTGAATGTCAATTTTTGAGAGGAAAAAGATCTCAGAAACAGGCTCAGAAATTATGATAAAATGAAGTCGTCTGAGACTTATCAGTTGCAGATTTCTATAATGGACCTTTGAAAAAAACCTCTCTTTTTATAAATATGTGCAATTTGGAGTATTTTAACTCAAAAACGTGAAGTGTCTAGTGCCAATAAACGTTAATATTTAGCAATCATTATTCACCTATATTCAGCGACACATCTTAACATGCAGTCCTGTCCAAATGGGACCCATTTCACCAGTAGAAACAGCTTCTTCTGGAGTCATATTTAGATAGTTGCTTCACTTTCTACAATCAGATGTAAAAGACACATTCAATCTCTAAATGACAATGCATGTGATGCTATTTCCATCCTTTAAGGCTGTTCAATATAAAAGGGTTCTGGAATCATCTTTTTTTATATAGTTGTTAAAATTTAGAATGATATTCTTTTATCTGTGAGGAAGCAATCCTCATACGATTCTTTTCACAAATGTTTTACGATCTATTTATTTCAAAAATTCTCCATTAATTGTTAATATTGCATATACTATAAGGCCAGGAAGCCTAAAGCATTCTTAACTTTAGGCATGACTTAAGCGCCCTTTATAGAATCAGGGCCTAAGTGTTTTTCTTATTGTAAACTGCTCTGGACATTTGAGGGATACAGCAACCTATAAATACAGGATTAGATTAGATTAATTAGATTGTAAGCTTTTTCAAGCAGGGGCTGTCTCATGCATGTTTAATAAACAGCGCTGAGGCTGTCTGGTAGCGCTTTAGAAATAATAAATAGTAGTTGCAGTTGTAGTAGATTCCCTATGAGGAAAGGTTAAAGAGGCTGGCGATCTTCAACTCAGAGAAGAGACGGTTGAGAGGGGATATGATAGAGGTCTATAAAATACTTAGAGTGGAATTGATAGAAGTGAATTGCTTGTTTACTTTTGTCAAAAATCCAAGGACTTGGGGGCATTCCATGAAGCTACTAAGTAGTAAATTTAAAACAAATTGGATAAAATATTTCTTCACTCAAAGTATAATTAAGTTCTGGAATTTGTTGCCAGAGAATGCTGTAAAAACAGTTAGCAGGGTTTAAAAAAGGTTTGGACAAGTTCCTAAAAGTTTATAAACCATTTTTAAGATGATCTTTGAAAAATCCACTGCTTATTCGTAAGATAATTAATATAAAATATGCTTTACTCTTTTGGGATCTTGCCAGGTACTTGTGACCTGGATTGGTCACTACTGGAAAAAGGATATTGGGCTTGATGGACCTTCTGTCTGTCCCATTATGGAGATGCTTATTTACTTCTGTACTTAGTATATGTTTATGATATTAAGATTTTTATTTACATTGATGGGATGCAGGACAGTGAGCTGGTTTTAAATTTGAATGTCTTGGAAAACCAGATGGAAAGCTTTAAGCCTGCAGCCTACAGCTAAGCTGGTGCTTATTTCGTAGGTCTGTTTGAGATCTCTGGGAATTCTGTTAAAATATCAGGGAGTAGGACATAATCATATTGTCCACGTTAACACAAAACACCAATTTTCTGTTATGAATGGTAAAACAACTACTGCTCTTTTTAGAGGTTAGAAACTTCCATGCTAATACAGACAATACAGATGCATCAATAACCGCCTTGTAACTTTTAAGGGAATGATAGTATACTGTATTAAATAAATAGTTGAACTTACTGTACTTGCTTTGAACTACTACTGAAAAAGCTGTGAGATAAATCTACTTTAATGCAATGATGCTGTGGAAGCCCCGAGTGATGTGGAACATGGCAACATGTATTTTGGTGAGGATAAATGGGAGAGTGAAGCACCAGAATTGGCTAAATTTACACTGGTTTCTAGGATGAAAGGTGGATTACAGGAGGATGCTTCACAGTGAGCATAGGAAAAAAAACAGAAAACTTCTACTTCTACTATATGGTGATAGGAATCCCACTAGCCCTACTGTAGACAAGGGGGAAGATCCTGTATGCCCCATTAGAAATCCTGTCAGGAGAACTGTGAGATATCCTGAAGCTAGTGGAAATCCTATGCAGAGCCTTAATCAGGATCTTGCCCCTTTAAGAAAGCCAAGAGCTCAACCTGACAGCAGGAGTGCAAGGCTCTTTAAGAACTTTTCTATCCCTGCTAGGAGGGGGCGTGGCTTTATGCTGAGGTTTTCCATTTCTTGAGCCTCACTCATCAGACAAGGGGAAGACACAGCTGAAACAGGCAGCTAAATATAGGCTGGGAAGGAAGCCAGTTCTTCCAGCAAAGCAGGATTCAGCACAGAGCAGTTCCCCCGAGGAGACTTCTGATTATGAGTTGAAAGAGCTAATGGCAATGTTGAGCCATTTACAGAGATCCAGCAGGAGGAGTGTCCAATGGATTACATTGAGGATTTTTTTTTTGCCTGACCTGGATGAGGAGCTGATGATTTGTGAGTAGCCTGTAAAGCCAAAAAGTTTATTTGAAGTTTTATATGATATTTTTGTACAATTCCTGCCTGTTTGTGCTGGTAACATGGGGGGGGGGGTGCCCAGCCGCCCAGTCGCCCAGTGAACTGAGGTATAAAAGCTGCATTTTGCTGGGGGGGGGGGTTCTTTGAGCTATGTGTGCACTGCGCAGGGCTTTGCTGTGAGTGTGGAAAATAAAACCGCTATGCCTGTCTTTTAGGGAGGGCGGCAACACCTGTGGTGTACAGGCTATTTTCCCCCAGCTTGCTTGGGAACCTTGGTTCTACCCAAGCAGTGCCATAGCAAGAGCCAATGTTTGTGACTTGAAGATAAAAGTGTTTTGTTTTGGATGCTGTTTGAAACTAAGGAAGGAACTGTTCTTGTTAGGCCAGCTGATTTGGGCCTGAGGAAAAGTTTTTGCTTTTGAATGTTTGGGCCTGGAAGTTTTTTCCTTTTTGCTGAAAGGACTATTTGCAGGGTGATGAACCCTAAGGACTTACCTGGAGCTAAGAGTGGACATTGCACTCAAAGGTAAAGCATTTTGAATTGATGAACCTCTTTTTTTTTTTTTAATAAGAAATAATTGTTTGAATCAAGAATCTTTATTTGCTTGTGCCACACTGCCCATTCTGATGAAGTTTTCTGGATTTACTATTAAAGTGTTTTTGTGTTTCAAACAGGGAATTCTCAGTGTTCAGTTGCTGGGAGGCACTGAGAGCTGTGTTCCATAACCTTTTTCAACTCTGGGACAGGGATTCTGTCCCACAATATGTAGATTCAATAAGGAAAAGTTGGAAATGATTATGTATCTTGTAGCTGGCTGCAAAATTCTGGCAGAAAAGTTTGTATATGGAAAGGTACAATAAACTGGCACATCTTATCCACTGGGAAACATTTGGGCCCAATATTTAAAGTGGTTTAAATGGCCAGATGAGGCTTCTGCAATTTAAATCACTGGTCTGGAGCTAACTGGGCATATTCAGTGGCACTTAACTGGATAGTGCCTGAAAATGTCCAGCTAGGGCCAGATTCTGTAAATGTGGTGCCTAAATTGGAAGCCACCCACAAAAAAACATGTCAATTACGCTTAGGCACCATTTACAGAATCGCAGCTAATGGCGCCTACCAGAAAACATAGGCTTGTGCAGTGTAAGCCAGTGTGTCACTGGCCTACGTTGTAGATGCCTATGTTCTTTAGTGAATCACGCCTAACAGCGCTTAAGTCCTGCTCCACCCCTAACCGCGCATACTTGTGATGCGATTCCAGCGCTTACTTTTTTAAAAAAATGATTTTTTAAAATTGGTTTGAAATGACGCGGTCAATTACCATGCTGATTAAAGCCAATTAAAGCAATTAAATTAGGCAGCAGTAGGGCACCTACTAATTTATGGCGCCATTTATAGAATATGGCCTTTTAGTGTCCAACATGAAACCAGCTATTTTGGAGGTTTGCTGGGGGCACAGCTGGCCCTTGGCTGTGTTGATATTTAGTACTTAACCAGCCAAGGTAACCACTTAAATAGGACCGCATTAAATTCCTACCTTTATGCGATAACCCGTAGCCTGTTAAGAGCTGTTCTCATATACCTGGAAATTCAGTGCTGGAGCCAAGATATGGCCTAGCATTGAATTTCTGGAGATAATGTAAACCTAGGGATACTTTCAAGAAACTTTTGAAAACACAGTTATTTGTCAATGTATTTATATGAACAAAAATCCAATAAGTATTTCTGTGATACTTTTAAAAGCTCATGAAGATTTAGGCCCTCTTTTGCTAAGGTGTGCTAACCGATTAATGCGCGCTAATCGATTTAGCACACGCTAACGCATGCATGTTAGTCTATGGACGCGTTAGCATTTAGCACGTGCTAATTCTACTAGCGCGCTAATCGGTTAGCGCACCTTACTAAAAGAGAGGGTTAGTTATAGGACAATAATAATAATAATTATAATAATAATAACTTTATTCTTCCATACCGCAACAGTCGAATGACTTCTAGGCGGTTCACAGCGAAGAAGGCTAGACAATCAGCGAATTACAGAATGTAGGAAGTGAGGGTACAACTTATTACATAAGAAATAGGTAAAAGGAAAATATGAATCTTAAGTATGTAGTATAGGTCTCTTGTGAATGAAATGCGTATGTTTGTAGTGGAGGCTGTAGGAGAGTCTATGAGCATATGTTGTATTGTTATTTATTTTCTATGTTGTTTTGTAAACTGCCTAGACTTTAGGCGGTATATAAATTTTTTAAATAAAATGCTGGTGGCGGTCAGTAAAATGCTGATCTTGGCCATCTGAATATCAGGCCCTTTGTAAACAGTAAATCATTGTACCAGAAAAAAAAGAGAATTATGGAAAATGATGAGGTGGTGATCAGTCCAATTTCAGCTGATAAAGAGCTTGATGCAAGGAAGCCAGATTTTCTGGTAAAGGAGAAAAACTAGAGAATGACATTGATAATAGAAGTATCAGGATAGGGATAATTTGTGTCCTTTCCTCTCCCCTTAAACTTTCCTTGCTTTTTTTTTTTCCACCAGTATTGAAACCTCTCTATTGGGATTCTCTAAATGCCCTGTTTCAATAGTATCCTCCAAGGAAACTTATTACTCAGATTCAGCTTAAATAACAGTGAATCAAAGTGTAAATAATACCCATGCACCTTAATGAAAGGAAAAAAGGACCTTGGAGAACCATCCTGCACAAATAAAACTTTTTTGTCTTTTAGTGTTAGGAATCCACGGTTCAATTCTCATTCATTAGTCCCCAAAAAACATCTCTTTTTAAAATTTTTTTACTTAACTCATTCATATTTATACTCGTACAAATCACTTATTGGTGTAGGTTCAATATTACATTTACCCCCCTAGCATTGGCCATGGCGGTAACAGCTCTGATGCTCAGAGAATTCCTAAAAACCTTGCTACAATTTTATAAAAAGGGAGGGGGGGGGTTAATCTTATTCCAAAAAATACTTGAATGTGCAGGATGGTTCTCTGAAGTCCCCTTTTCCTTTCATTAATGTGCATATACATAACGGTTATTATTTACACTTTGATATACTGCTATTTGGGGTCTTTTTACTAAGGCGCTCTAACCAATTTAGCGCGCGCTAAAGGCTAAGGCACCCATTATATTCTATGGGTGTCTTAGCATTTAGCGTGCACTAAATTGTTTAGCTTATGTGAAATCGGTTAGTGCGCCTTAGTAAAAGGACCCCTTTCTGCTGAATCTGATTAGTTTCAAGAGTAATTGGAGGTGATCAGCATCCATTTTGATTAGTTTAAAGATACGTATTACTCCACACCGAGCCATGTACTCCTAGAAAGCTATTGGCTTCACCCCATATTTGTTTAAAACCTATCCTTTTTTAAATGTTAGTGCCAGCAGCCTGGTTCCTGGTTTATATTTTATGAACTTCATAAAGAAGCTTTCTTGGCACAATGCAAGTGCTAAGGTATGTGTAAGCGGTAAATTTGGGAGCTGAGATCATATTCCACATACTTTGGCTTATGAGTGAGGTTCATTCCTGTCTTGGTATGTGCAAAATGAACCCATTTAGAGAGACTGCAGACTCAAAAACCTCTTTATTTGAAAGAGCAATTGTAGTGTTATATACAAGGAAGGAACCTAAGCCCCTCATGGCAATTTATTGAGCATTTCTTCAACAAAAGTCTTTAAAATTGGTTGGGTGAACTAGAGCACTCTCTGGCAGCTCCAGAATGTTGGAATTCTATACGCCTGGGAGATGCATACAGAGCAGAATCTGTTGGCATTTTGAAAGCATTTAAAAGCTCTTCTCTGCCTATGAGTACATTGCTAACTAAGTTCAAATTCTTTATTAACATTTATATAAATTGAACCACAAAAACACCTCTCTCTCCATTCCCACCTGGACACAAACAGCAGCTGAGACTCATTGGAACTTATACATCAGATTGACAATAATCGTCCAACATTTTTTTAATAAGCTTAGAGGGCCATAAAAAAAAAAGTCTAAGCCCCCTTTTGGCCTAATGTTCTAGGCACCCAAGTAGGCAGCAGGGAAATGTCCATTCTCAAACAAAATGTCCAAAATTTAGGGTTTTTTTGTTTTTTTAGAATGGCCTACCATTTACGTTCAGGGATTTAATCGCCCAGACTGCTACCCTTTAAACCCTATTCTCGAAAAAAAAACCCCAAAAAAACACCCAAGTCCCAAACACCCAAAACAAGACCTCTTAGGGGTGGGAGGGATCAGTCCTTCACCTAAAACCATGATTCTCTAACCGGCATCTGTCATAAGCGCTGGTTAGAGAATTGTGGAACCATCCCCGCCCCCACCCTCCCTTGCAACGATCATGGCAGAAGGGATGCCCAGTCCCTCCTGCCCGAACCCACTGCGACTATCCCCCCATAACGATCGCGGCAGGAAAGATGCCCAATCTGTCCTGCCGACATGCGTGATCCCCTCGCAATCTTTGCCAGCAGGAGAGATGCCCAATCCCTTCTGCCAACACCTCCCTCCCCACCCTCGAAAGTTCACCGGCAGGAGGCTGACATGCATGATCCCCTTGCAATCTTTGCCAGCAGGAGAGATGCCCAATCCCTCCTGCCGACACCCCCCCCCCAAAAAAAAAAAAAGTTTGCCCCACCATTGTAGAACCACACCTTGTATTCTAAGTTTGTTTAATTTGAGGAGTAAGAGAGAGTGGCCTACTGCATCAAATGCTGCAGAGATGACAAATTGTAGAAATTTGGATTGTTTGCCTCTGCTGAGTTCATATCTTATTTTGGATGTTAGTTCAAGTAACAGGGATTCTGTGCTGTGCCTTGGTCTGAAGCCATGTTGCAACTTGTGGAATCCATCTGTTTGATTTATGAAGTTAGCTAGTTGCGTACTTACCGTACACAGAATTCTAGTAATTTTGCAGGCCGTGGAATCCCCGCTATCAGCCTGAAGTTTTCTACTTTGGTCAGGTCAAAGTTTGTGGCTTTGGGTATGGGTGTCAAAGCTATAGCTGATATTATTTTGGAGTAGAGTCCATTTTCTAAGCATCTGTTTATTAGGTCTGTCAGCTATAGCAGAAAGTTGGGGGAGGGGGACATGAGTTAGCAGGCTACCTGGACATATATCTAAGTGGCAGCGCTTTCTGGATATTTTCTTCAGCCACTTTGTGATCTCTTGTGTGCTGACTGTGGTGAATTTTGACTAGTATCTGTCAGCTGGGATCCCTTCATCCTCGTCGTTTTTGGTTGGGTAATGATCTATGGTCAGGGCTGCCCAAGTCCGGTCCTTGAAATCTACTGGCAGGCCAGGTTTTCAGGATATCCACAATGAATATGCATGAGAGAGATTTGCCTGCACTGCCATCTTGGTATGCAAATCTCTCTCTCACGCATATTATTTGTGAATATCCTGATAACCTGGCCTGCCAGTAGATCTCGAGGACCGGACTTGGGCAGCCCTGATCTATGTTATCTACTGGGTCTTGTGTGAATAACGTCCTCACAATTCTGATTTTTTCTTGAAAGTAATGTACAGATTGTCTATGTCTATGTCTCATGGTGAGAGGCACATCCTGTAGGCCAGGGGTGTCCAATGTCGGTCCTCGAGGGCCGCAATCCAGTCGGGTTTTCAGGATTTCCTCAATGAATATGCATTGAAAGCAGTGCATGCAAATAGATCTCATGCATATTCATTGGGGAAATCCAGAAAACCCGACTGGACTGCGGCCCTCGAGGACCGACATTGGACACCCCTGCTGTAGGCAATCAGCTGACGCCAATGCCTCTCCTTCTCTCCACACGTCTTCCCTTCCAGCACTCTCCACTAGAGTCTCAGGGCCTTTGCACATGCACGTAATGTCATCATGTCAATGTCTGTGCACTTCCAGATGCTTCGAGATGCGACCACAATATTTAGTGTGCTGAAGCTTGACAAAGTTTGCGAGACACTGGTCTAGTAGTTGGCAATTTGGCAACACTCATGAAAAGACAGGGGTAATGAAATGTAAATTTCTAGAAAGAACATACCTTTTAAGTTTATCCAAAAGGTAAACGGGATCTCCCGTATGAAGGGCCATGAAGACCAGACCGGGCAGCTTAAATTCTTGCAGTAACTGGAAGAGATTGGGCAAGATTCTATTGTTCTGCAGGGGTGTCGATTGTAAACACATATTCCCCAGTGTGAGGGTAGGGGTGCCTTGTTTGGAGTACTGAAAGATGTGCATGGCAGATATAAAGCTCATTTATGAGGAAAATGAGGCTCCACATCCTTGCTCCCTGTTCTGATGTGTTCCAAGCTTTTATGAGAAGTAGCTTCAAATTCTCCTCCCATTCACGTTCTTTCTGACCTTGGGAAAATTCGTTTCACATTAATTTAGGAAAGCTTAGTGCTAGCATAAGCTCTTGGCATCAACAATACAGTAGGCTTGTGGAAGAATTCATGATCAGGCACTAAATCCATTAGCACCTGTTCATAATCTGGATTAGTTAGTAGGCAAAGACTGAGTTCAGTCTGCAATGGATTGCCCCTGCAGCTTAATTAAAATAGTTAAGTGATGAAGGCAGGGCAAAACACTGGTTGCATTCCAATGAATGCAGAGGTTATGGAATGCATCGACCTGCTGTTTTCCGTGCAAAACTGCTTGTTGTGGAGCAGCTATTTGAATGTTGCATTTTACTTTCTGCAAAATCAGGAAAGAGTTTGGAGGGGGGGCAGGGTGGAAAGTGCTGCAGGTCTACAAAAGTCTGAAGTTATTTATTTTTAAAGGTTGTTGCAGCTAATGATTGTGATGCCTATTACTAGTACTGTCAGGGTGAAGAGGGAGGTCAGTGACAGAGAACTCAACTCTGTTAAGTCTCAGAGAATGCCAGACTCACCTGCTGTTGCTTCTCCTTCCTTTCCTCTCCTCACCTACCCTTTGTTCACATTACTATCTTCTCCCCTTTTGTCCTTTGCAAGTCTATTTTATCTCTTTTTTTTAGGCTTCTTTTTCCATTTTCGTTTCTACTTTCTTTCTTTCCCCCCCCTCCCTCTCTCTTACACCTTCTTTTTTGCTTTTCTCTCTTCCTTTCTTGTTGATAGTAATACCGGTGTCATCTTCCTTCATAGAGAAGCCCAACATAAACATGAGCATTTTAGTAAGTGAGGTTGCCTTGTGCATTTAAATATTCATCTGAAAGATACAGCAAGGAACTAGAAGACCAATTATTATTCTGGGAAAGTTTCCCCGCTGCCATTGCCGTGATGAACTGCCACAAAAATCAGCTCTAGTATTTACAATACACTGACCCAGTTCCAAGCTGTGAGCTCTTTACCAAGTGATGCTTCCCCCAGGTTTGCAGCTAATGAGATGCTTTGAATAAAAAATAGGTGAAAAATCAACTCTAGTACTTAAGAATTAATTGAGATAAATGAAACTGGATGTTTTAAGTTACTTCAGTTGTTTATATTTTATCATTTTTAACTGCTTCATTGTTTATGATTTAATTGCAAGTAGCACTGATGCAATTTGTTGGGATGTTGGGGGGGGGGGGGGAATCAAATCTAAAATATAATGGGGTTGATGTTCAAAGCAATTCAACCGGCCAGAAACAGCCCCGGCCAGATACTTTGCCTGTTCGGGGCTGACCCCTAATTTTCAGTGGCATTTAATTGGTTAGTGCTGCAGAAAATATCTCAGCCAATATTCAGCACTTACCCAGCCAGGTTAAACACATAAATAGGACCCCATAAAAGTCAGTCCTATTTGAGGGGCCCTTTTACCAGACAGCATTTAAAAAGTGGCCTTAGTATGCTTTTTCATGGGACTTTCCCATGTGCTAAGGCAGGGGTAGGGAACTCCGGTCCTCGAGAGCCGTATTCCAGTCAGGTTTTCAGGATTTCCCCAATGAATATGCATGAGATCTATTTGCATTCACTGCTTTCAATGCATATTCATTGGGGAAATCCTGAAAGCCCGACTGGAATACGGCTCTCGAGGACCGGAGTTCCCTACCCCTGTGCTAAGGCCATTTTTACCAAGGAGTAAAATAGGCAAAATTCCTACTTTTTTATATTAATGGCCACGTGCTAATTTTGCCATCAACACATAACCATTAAAACAGATTAGTATGCAAGCTCTTACCATCACTCATTATGGACTCATATACTAATTATACACTAATTAGTTAGCATTCTGCAATATATATATATATATATATATATATGTGTATATATATATATATATATATACAGTAAACCCCTTGATCTTGTTACAGAAATTGCTGTTGGAGGTATAGTACTGCAATGGTTTAAGTCATTTTTGATTGAGCGTTTGTTTGTGGTGAAAAGTGGATGTAAAACATCTTCCACCATGTTATTGAAAAAAGGAGTGCCACAAGGACCGGCATTATCAGCTCCGCTGTTTAATGTCCACATTGCTTCGTTGGGACAGCTTTTGATGGAATTAGATGCCCATTATCAAATTTACGCAGGAAGCTGCCCAAACCTTTTTTAAAACCAGCTACATTAACCACTCTTACCACTTCCTCTGGCAACGCTTTCCAGAGCTTAACTATTCTCTGAGTGAAAAAGTATTCCCTCCTATTGGTTTTTAAAAGTATTATTCTGTAACTTCATCGAGTGTCCCCTAGTCTTTGTAAATCTTGATGTAGTAAACAATTGATCCACTTGTACCCGCTCTATACCACTCAGGATTTTGTAGACTTCAATCATATCTCCCCTTAGCCATCTCTTTTCCAAGCTCAAGAGCCCTAACCTCTTTAGTCTTTCCTCATATGAAAGGATTTTCATCCTCTTTATCATCTTGGTTGCTCTTCTTTGAACCTTTTCTAGTTCCGCTATATCTTTTTTGAGATAAGGAGACCGTCCTCCTCCGTCCTTGTTCACTTCACCTCTCCCTCCTTCCATTGTAGTTCCTCTTCTTTATTTTTAATCCCTGTAAACCGTGTCGAGCTCCACTTCCGTGGAGATGACGCGGTATATAAACTTAAGGTTTAGTTTAGTTTAGTTTAGTTTAGACCAGAACTGAATGTAATACTAAAGGTGAGGTCGCACCATTGAGGATGCTGATTGGTTTGCTGCTAGTGACATTGGAAGCAGGCAGGCCAGGCTGGATGAAAGGCTGGAGAACTAAACTCTGGAAATTTTTCAGAAACTTTTACCATCCTTTTGTTTTGAGTCATTAATGGAAATTTCTAAATTGTCCTGAAACATCTAGACCAGGGGTGTCCAATGTCGGTCCTCGAGGGCCGCAATCCAGTCGGGTTTTCAGGATTTCCCCAATGAATATGCATGAGATCTATTAGCATACAATGAAAGCAGTGCATGCAAATAGACCTCATGTATATTCATTGGGGAAATCCTGAAAATCCGACTGGACTGCGGTCCTCGAGGACCGACATTGGACACCCCTGATCTAGACAATTGACTGCCAAACCTCCTCACTACTTCCCCTACCAAATATTTGGGCCCTAGGCATATGCCTAATTTAACTAGCCTTAAGCCAGCCCTATATATCCCTGGCATTTTTATGTTTGATTGCTCATAGATTTTGATGTTTGATTGCTCATAGAAAGCTCTACCATGGCTTAGTAAATGAGAGCCATAGTGAAATTAAATATACTGTGAAGTTATCAATTTCATAAATTTGTCTTAACCTTGATCTCCTCTGAATGATGAATGATTCACCAAAAGAGCATTCACTTTGAAATGTCTTTCTCTTTATGTACATTACTGGCTTAATTGGATTACACATATACGTACATTCAATCATAAGGCTAATTATTTTGGGCTTAGATTGATCCTTATTGCATGAGATCTTTGCAGTCTGTGTATTTTAAATTTTTACATTTTCTGGTACAGTTCAAACATGATAATGTTCTTCACATGATTACTAATGTTTCAAACCTTATTAAGCATTTAAAAAAAATTACTGGCTGACACCCAGTGAAATTCATCAGAGGATGCCTATTCTTCTCACGCTGTTAGTACCAGACTCCAGCACTCTACATGAGCACATTGCCTCCTCAGTCCTGCCCTCTCTTGCCTCATTAGCAAAGTCTTCATTTGCATCATGTATCATTTGCCTCATTAGCAAAGTCTCCTTCTATCCATGCTGTATCCATCTACCAACCTGAGGGCATTTGTCCATTCCATTGTGAGGATTAAGAGCTGAGCCTGACCACTGGAGTATCACATCTTAATTTGGTAACAGATATAACAGCTGATTTAATTGTTTTTATGTTTTGATAGTCTACCTCGACCCTGAAGAAAAGTTTCTTTGAAACATGCATGTCGGGAGGGGTGAAAGAAGAACTAATCACCGATAAGTTAAGTGATGTTCTTCCAATTACAGTGTTTAGAAAAATAAAACAATATAAAATGATGAGTTAAAAGTTAAAAACGAAACACATAACTAATTTATAAAGATTGGACTCACGAAGACTAAGAGTATAGCAACCGGTAGCAAAGTGCCCGGATGCAGTCCGAAGGTCCACACATATAATAATATTATATGGATTGAAATTTTATTTAGATATAAGAAAAAGTTCTCAAAAAAAAAGTTCTAAAAAAAAGTTTTAAAAGGCATTTAGGAATATATCATCATAGAGAAGCAACATGAGAAGGAAGTGTGGTTCCTACAACTTCACCACAATCATCTTCAAGAAGAATAATTTTGGCATGATACTACTATACTAACCATTTCTATAGAGTTACAAAATATACTCAGCGCTGTACAAGAACACATATACACAATAACACAGTAAGTGACATCATAAAAAGACCCTCATAGTCCATCCAGGCTGCCCAACAAGGTAACCAGGGCCTCACCTCCCACTCTGTGTAGCCCAGGTCCACCCATGTTTAAATGCTGGTTGTGAAGTCACCACTATATCAGCTATGATGGGGTATTATTTGTGGTGCATTACTGACATCAAGATGCCTTCCCCTCCCTCCTAAACTGCATAGTTGACCCACTTGTAGAATGTGACAATAAAATGATCAGTCTTCACCTGGTCTCTTGTCACATGCGGAAATCAGACTGTCCAAGTCTGTCTGGCATCAGGATCCTTCCCCCATGGTGCATTTGGCCACTCTTCTCTGTCTCTCGCCACTTGCGGGACACAGACCATCCAAGTCTGTTTGGCATCGGGCTCTGTACCTCCATGCTGGATTCGGCGTACAGTCTATTCAAGACAGATTAGTAGGACAAATAAGGGAAATTTGTTGTTGTTAGATACCATTGACTTGTGCTCGAGTCCTAGCAACGATGAATTGTGGATCTAAAAAGTAATCGGTTTAGTGCTAGTCCAGAAAGGCCCATTAGGGAATTACATTTATTATGGGAATGATTAAAACAACATTGATATTGAACAGGTAGACAAGGAGTTAAGAATTAAAAGCAGCTTCAAAAAGGTGGGCTTTATACCTGAATTTGAATAGAGCTAGTGATTGAGTATGACACACCGACTTAGGAAATCTATTCCAGCTGAATGGCACAGCAACAGAATCTAGAGTTGTTAATATTTAGGTGGATATTTATGGTGTTGCAATTCAGGAATTTTGGCACATTTTTTGGGTAGTTTTTAAAAGAAAAATGTTAGGTGTTCACAAAAGCGCGAGTTTTTAAAAGTGGAGGGACTTCCTAATAGTTGTACTCAAGCTAGGCTTACTATATGTCCAGGAAAACCTGGACATGTCCTCTTTTTAGAGGACTGTCCGGGTGCCTGGAGGGATTTCCAAAACCTGGCAGTTTGTCTGGGTTTTGGAAATCCTGAGCTCAGAGGCCATGTCTGGAAGCCCTTGCTTATGCGCGGCCATCACTGTGGTGGCATTATATGCACGTGTGCATGCGCATGATGTCTTGTGTCAACGTCTGTGTATGCGCGAAGGCTTACAAATATGGCCTTCGAGCTTGGGGAGGTTCATGTGGGGCAGGGCTGGGGGAGCGGAACGGGGTGGGGCCAAGCATCCTCTGTTTTTTTTCAAAGAGGAAATCTGGCAACCCTAGCTCAAGCGGCTTATCGAGTGAGGTGAAAGACACTGAACTTGGAAAAAATTATTCTAAAAATGTTCATGTTCCATTACAATCTATGGGGTAAGATGGAGCTTGAAAACATTTTTTTTTGTTTTAATATTTTATTATTTTTTTAAATTACAACAGTGTAATACGTTTGGTTAAAAGTGTCAAGTTCTTACAGAAAATACACCATTTCATATAAATAGTATATAGAAATATAACTATATCCCCCTACTAACAATAAGTGATAAAACTAAACAACTTTATTACTATAATAACAATATTTTATTTCCAATTTTCCAGTATCTTTCCCATCCCCTACCCTACTCCCACCCCGGATGTGTAATGGAAAAAAGTCAGAAGGCAAAATATTCTCATTTACTGTGAATCAACAAATAAAGCCAATTGACTCCATATTTTTTTAAATAAAGCACTAAATCCTAAACATTCCGCATTCATTCTTTCATATTGATACGTAGTACATACAGTTGTCCACCAAAATGTATAATCTAATCTATCATGGCTTTTCCAATTTTTTGTGATCAATTGAACCGCAATTCATAGAAATATAGAAACATAGAAATAGACGGCAGATAAGGGCCACCGCCCATCCAGTCTGCCCACCCTAATGTCCCTCCCCTACCTTTGACCTGTGAATAGATCCCATGTGCCGATCCCATTTGGCCTTAAAATCAGGCACGCTGCTGGCCTCAATCACCTGCAGTGGAAGACTATTCCAACGATCAACCACCCTTTCAGTGAAAAAGAATTTCCTGGTGTCACCTTGTAGTTTCCCGCCCCTGATTTTCCATGGATGCCCTCTTGTTGTCGTGGGGCCCCTGAAAAAGAAGATATCTTCCTCCGTCTCGATGCGGCCCATAAGATACTTGAACGTCTCGATCATGTCCCCCCCTCTCCCTGCGCTCCTCGAGCGAGTAAAGCTGCAATTTGTCAAGTCTTTCTTCGTATGGGAGATCCTTGAGTCCCGAGACCATCCGGGTGGCCATTCTCTGCACTGACTCCAGCCTCAGTACATCCTTTCGATAATGCGGCCTCCAGAATTGCACACAGTATTCCAGGTGGGGCCTTACCATGGATCTATACAATGGCATAATGACTTCCGCCTTACGGCTGACAAAACCCCTTCGTATGCAACCCATGATTTGTCTTGCCTTGGATGAAGCTTGCTCCACTTGATTGGCAGACTTAATGTCCCCACTGACGATTACCCCCAAGTCTCGTTCTGCTACCGTTTTTGCTAGGATCTCGCCATTAAGGGTATAGGACTTGCATGGGATTTGGGCTGCCCAGGTGCATAACTTTGCATTTTTTGGCATTGAAGTTGAGTTGCCAGGTCCTAGACCAGCGCTCCAGTAGGAGTAGGTCGTGCATCATGTTGTCGGGCATTGAATATTCGTCCGTTGTGCTTTTGCCCACTACATTACTTAGTTTGGCGTCATCGGCGAATAATGTTATCTTACCTCGAAGCCCTTCTGCCAGGTCCCTTATAAAGATGTTGAATAGGATCGGGCCCAAGACTGAGCCCAGTCAAAATCAAGAGAAGACGGCTTTTAAATTTATCAAGGAGAGGTTTAACTTGTAACATAGTGACACAAATTATTACTTCATATGTTAATGGAATATCTGATTCTAAAACTATATTAATTTGTCCCCAAATTGACTTCCAGAACTTAAATATCAGTGGACAAAAAAATAACAGATGATCTAAAGTCCCAATATCAGCATGACAGTGCCAGCATCTATTAGATTTGGAACTATCTAATTTTTGCAAACGAACTGGGGTCCAGAAAATCCTGTGTAATAAAAATAACCATGTTTGCCTCATAGATGCTGATGCTGTACATTTCAACCTCCAAGTCCAAATACGTGGCCACTGAGGTACAGAAATATACTGTTTAATCTCGATGCTCCAAATATCTCTAAGACTATTTTTAGGTTTTTTATTCAAAATTTAGAAATTAATTTATACCATGGGCGGCCTGATGTCCTACTAAATCTGTCTGGTAGCAAAGGATTTGCAGGCTATAATAATTTTTAAAATTTTTCCATTCAGGGAACCCACTCCGAATGGCCTGCTTCAACTGCAGCCACCTATACTGTTGAGATTTTAAAATGCCAAATGATTGCTGCAGCTGTGAAAAATCCAGCAGTTTTTCATTTGATATATAACATCATCCAATGTTCGAATACCTGCCTGCATCCAAATCTTCCAGGTGATCCCAGCACCACCCAATTGAATCTTGGAGTTTAACCATAAGGACTGTAGATTTCGATATAGGAACATCTGTTAGTTTATCAATAAATTTAATTGTTTTCCAGGTATCCAATAAAATTATGTTGTCCTTAGCATAGCTAGGTAATCTGATATTTAATACATGAGAAAGTCGCATTGGGGACATAATTTTCCATTCCAAGTGTAACCAGTCCAGCATATATTCCATAAGCTCGGGGAAGATCCAATACATCCCTTGGCGCATAATATAGGCCTGATGATACCTATAGAAGCTGGGAAAATTTACCCCTCCCTCTTCAATCGGTTTTTGTAAAGTTACCATTGCAATCCTAGCATTTTTGCCCAGCCAAATAAATTTAGTAAGAATTTTATTTAATTTTTTATAAAAAGACCCCTGAAAGTAAACTGGTATCATACCCAGTTGATAACAAACTACAGGCAAAATCATCATTTTTACAGTCTGAACTTTCCCCCACCAAGATAAATGCAGTGGGTTCCAATGCTCACACAATTCTGAGACCTTTAGCAATATGGATTTTTCATTTACCTGCATCGTTTCTTCCAACGTTTTCTAGATCCAAATACCTAACTATTTAATACCTTTTTCCTTCCACAAGAAAGAGAATTTATCAAATAGTCCCTTGGAACAGTGTACGTTTAAAGGGAGAACCTCAGATTTACTCCAATTTATCTTATATCCTGAAAATTTCCCAAATCTTTCAATCAGCTCAAGTAAATGTGGAATGGTTGTTTCCGGATTCCTCAAGTGAAGCAAAATGTCATCTGCATAAGCAGAGACTTTATATTCCCGACCTGCATAAGGAATACCCTGGATCTCCTCTGTCTGTTGAATAGCTAATAATAAGGATTCCAAAACAATATCAAACAGCAGAGGGGATAATGGACAGCCTTGCCTAACTCCCCTCCGCAAACAAAAACTCTCTGAGAAGGTATTATTAATATACAATCTTGCAGAAGGGGAGTTGTACAAGGTTTGAATCATTTGAATAAATCCAGACCCAATTCCAAACCAATCCATCGCTTGATACATGAAGGTCCATTCTACACCATCGAAGGCCTTCTCTGCATCCAAAGATACAGTGAAAGCCAGATCATTAATGATTTTTGATAAATTTAACATATGTAATGCCAATCTAGTGTTATTAGAAGAATGCCTTTGAGCAACGAACCCCGTTTAATGCATTCCAATTATATAAGGGAGAGCCTTAGCTAAGTGTAAAGCCAATAACTTAGCCAAAAGTTTACCATCTACATTTATCAAAGAAATAGGCCTATAGTTTGAAACCAATGTAGGATCTTTATTTGGCTTCGGCAAAACAATAGTAAGGATTCTGCCATAGTACCTAATATGCAACCTTTAGTTAGTTGAGTCTGATACAAATTTAACAAATAAGGAAATAAGATATTTTGAAATGATTTATAAAATTCCACTGTGAAACCATCACCACCTGGAGCAGATCCAACTCTAAGGGATTTCAATGCTGCTTGTAATTCCTTTATCGATATGGGCACTTCAAGACTATCTTTTATATGCTCGGGAATTTTGGGACCTTTAATTAATTTTAAAAATTCTATACCATCCTTATCTTTATTTGAATAAAGCTCAGAAGAATACAAAGTTTTGTAAAATTTTAAGAATTGTTTTAGAATATTTGTATTTTGTAACTGAGTGTCACCTTTTTCATCTTTAATCGCAATTATTTTTATTTTTTTTCGCTTTAAGATAATTAGCTAGTAATCTTCCCGCTTTATTCGAGTTTCCATAATACAGAGCTTGTTGTGAAAACAAATCTTTCCTTGCCAGCTGTGAGGAAATTTCATTATATTTAAATTTAACTTTTAAAAGGGCTTGTAAAGTATCCTTTTCCCATTTTGCTGTTAATTTAGCTTCTAATTACTTAATCTCTTTTTCCAAATTAGTAAATTCTATATTAAGTTTTTTTCCTAACATGTGCCACAAATGAAATGATTTGTCCTCTTATGGTTGCTTTAAAAGGATCCCATAATATTTCCTCTGAAATTTCTTCTTATACATTAATTTGAAAATATTCCTCCATCTTTTGTTGAATTTCCTCAAGAAATTTTAAATCTGCAAGCCATGTATTATTGAATCTCCAAACAGGTCTTCCTATATCTTCTTCATTACCTCTCAATTCAATCCAGACACCTCCATGATCTGATAGGATGTTTGGATCTATATTAGCTCTCATCACATTTTGTACTAATGAATCTGAAACAAAAATGTAATCTATTCTTGAAAATGAATTATGAACATGAGAACAAAACGAAAATTCCTGAGCATTAAAATGCAAGATTCTCCAAATATCTTTTAAACTACAAGATTGCACCATATTATCTAACCCCATTGATTTAATTATCCTACTAGGATTTTTGTCAATCAATGGGTCCATAACAGCATTAAAGTCTCCAGCTACTACTATTTTAGAAGTAGCCAGTGGCAACAGCAATTTTTGTATGGATACAAAAAATTCTGATTGATTAGAATTAGGGGCGTAAATATTAAAGAGCGCCAAAGAACTTTTCCCTGACTTCATTTCTATAAGCACCCATCTTCCTAAGGGATCCCTATTTTTAAAAGTGAACCTAGCCGTACATCTTTTATGAATCAGAATTGACACTCCAGCTTTTTTTCCCACCGCTGGAGCATAGAAACATTGCTTTACCCATCCTATTTCTAGCTTTTTTGATTCTATTTCAGATAAATGCGACTCCTGTATAAAATATATATCTGCGGCCTTCTGTTTTATAAAATTAAGTGTTCTTTTCCATTTAATAGGATGATTTAGTCCATTGACATTTAATGAGAAAACTTTTAGATTCATTTACATTACATTACATTAGGGATTTCTATTCCGCCATTACCTTGCAGTTCAAGGCGGATTACAAAATAATTATCCAAGATGTATTACAACAAGAACTTAAAAAAAAAAAAATTGGTCATTTTCAAAAGGAGTAAGAAATGTGTAAGGTTATTTGTTTGGGGTAGTTGGCTTTAGTGAGAGGTGGAGTTTGAGACTTGCGGTATTATTTCTTTTTTCAGAGTTTTCTTGAAGAGTATGGTCTTTATTTCTTTTCTAAAAGTCTTGTAGTCGAGGGATGCCGTCAGTAGATTGGCGATTTGGTTGTCTAGTTTGGCTGCTTGAGTGGCCAGGAGGCCATCATATAGTTTTTCCGTTTGACCTCCTTAATTGGGGGGTATGAGAATGGGGTGTGAGTTTTCCTATGTCTGGTTGCGGTGTTGTGGATGAGGCGGTTATTCAGGTAGTTTGGACTGTCTCCGTATAAAGTCTTAAATAGTAGGCAGTAGAATTTAAATTGTATTCTTGCTGGGATCGGAAGCCAGTGCGATTGGAGATATGCTTCTGTAATGTGATCATCTTTCTTTAATGAGTAGATGAGTCTTAGTGCTGTGTTTTGGATAGTTTGTAGTTGTTTTGTTATGGTTGTAGGGCATGGGAGGTAGAGGATATTACAGTAGTCAAGTAGGCCTAGTATTAAGGACTGAACTATGAGCTGAAATTGAGTTTTCTCGAAGAATTTCCGAACTTGTCTTAAGTTTCTCATGACTAAGAATGACTTTTGTATTGTTTTATTGATTTGCGGTTGCATGGTGCAGCATCTGTCGATAGTTATTCCTAGCAGTTTTTGGGTGGTTTGAATGGGGTAGTTGATTGCGTTGATTTCAATGTTGGTTATGGTTATTTATATAATTATATATTGTTCTTCAAAGATACAGTAAATTATTATTCTTATCTTCCATTTGTTTTATCATTACACATCCAAATACCCTTAAACGTAACTCATTAAAATCCCCTTCCCCCTCCCATATACATAACACGAACACTTGTGAACACCTATATAGACAAGTGACTGTGTAACTCCCCCAGGCTTATTCATAATCATACCTTATAAATTATGCATCTTCCAATTAATTACTTGAGACTATGCAAATTAATATTTCAAAATCTTCTATAACTTAGAATCATCCTTATTAAAAACTACTGTAGGCTTTCCACATTTAATCATTTATTTTTCCTATATTGCTAACGACCTTAGATATTATACAGAATTCACATGAGTAATTGACTGTATTCTAAATTTGTTCTAACCTACCACATATTATCTACTGAGATCTCTGAATCAATAATAATTAAACTTATTTAAATATATTCATTTTCCAATCAATTATATTATTATCTACTCATATCATTATTTCCTATTATAATATAATTGAATACTTCATTTTACTTTTCCAATAAATTACCATCTTCAGCTCAATATACCCCATTGTTATTATTTAGATAGTAAAGTTGCCTATTTGCTTATAATATGCATACTAAATATATATAAATTAATTCATATGTTACAAGATTATAATGCCCCCATATTTTAGAATTCCTACAAGATAAATAATCCATAACAGCTATAATATATATTTAATCTTACTATTATTTTCAATTACCCTTTTACAAATTTTAGTTAAAAATCATCACTTGACTCCCATATCTTTAAGTAATATGTTCCGAAAACACTACACATTGGAGAAAAAGGATCTATGTTCTTCTTTATTACATGTTCCCCATTATATGTAATATGATCTAAATAATATTCATCTTTTTTCTTATTATAAGTAAACAATAAGCTATCAAATTTCATCTAACCTTATACATAATATTTCCGTTTAGATTAATCTTCTAAAGATATCCTTCTATATAACCTTTTTTTTTTTCTCTCCATTTTTTCCCTCCATTTCCTATCCTTTTTAAAACATCATATATTTATATACTTGTATACATCATATATTTAACTTCACATAATATAAAACTATATCATATATCTATACCTTATATATGACATATATATCTACGCAAAACTCATATTCCCACTCTATAAGTAATTTCTTTTTTTTTATGACTCATAAGGAAACCTACAATCTATCTCTAATTTATCATTATTTATTAATATATTCCAGAAATTCATTTTTATATAGGTTTTTATTTTCTTATACCTATCATTATTTCCATTTGTTCATTCATTCATTTATTCATTCATTCTTTCATACATTCCAGCCTTAGTATCTTTTAAAGTCAGAATAACTCCTGAATTAGTTGTTTCTCACAGTTAAAATGAGTCAATATTATACAACATTTTCTGCAACTCCACTGAGATATATATTAGTCCAGGGGTAGGGAACTCTGGTCCTCGAGAGCCGTATTCCAGTTGGGTTTTCAGGATTTCCACAATGAATATGCATTGAAAGCAGTACAAGCAAATAGATCTCATGCAAATTCATTGGGGAAATCCTGAAATCCCGACTAGAATATGGCTCTCGAGGACCGGAGTTCCCTACCCCATATTAGTCTGACAATCTTCAGTTTATTTGCCAAAAAGTCTCTTCGTGATCCAGAAATAACGATTGAAACCTTCCTAGTATAAATTACCTCTGAAAACTCTTTGATAGATTAATCCACGCTTTTTCCTTCCTGTGAATAAAGAGTTCCGGTAGATGTTGACGCAGTTCTTTTCTGTTGACCTTTTGGCAATGACGTTGACATTAACGTTGTCTAAAACGCATGGGTGATTTTTATGTTGTTACTGTTAAGAACCATCCTTAAACGTCATCATGCAAACAATCTATCAACCACTGAACCAGCCAATCACTGACACTTTCATGAAATTAGATGCTGTTGTCATCTCCGTGGCAGCACAACACAACGTCATTGAACTGTCAAATTAGAATCCGCTGAGCAATTCAAATTAATGCATTCTCTCCACTGGAATAGAACTCTTCCATTTCAAATCTTTAGCTTTTTTTTTTAATGATGAAAAAATAAATATAACATTCATACCCGCAAACGATTTCTTCTTTAATTCAAATGAATTTCCATAATACACCTGCACTTTAAGTAATTAATACATGGGTTCCTCTTGTTTAGAAATAAATTCTTTTAGCTTTTCCGGACTGTCAAATTGCGAGGTTATATTTTTATACGTAACTTTCATGACAGCAGGGTAAAAAAGGCCAAATCGTGCCCCCAATTGCTTCAGTTGTGGTCTGAGCAATAACAATTGTTTCCTTAAATTGGCCGTTGTGCTGGCAAAATCAGGAACAAAGAAAATGTTTTTCCTTTGAACTCCAGGTTTCTACTTTCTTTTGCCAATTGTAATATTTCTATAGCCTGCTGATATCATAACACGAAAAATCAGAGTTCTAGGATTCATCTGGCTGTTAGTTTTTCTCATTGGGATTCTATGAGCATGTTCTATCTCCAACGGAAATCTTGTATTGATCTTAAATATTTTTGGAAGAAAAGTTTCTAGAAATGCAATAGCATCTTTATCTATGGCCCCTTCCTCCAGCCCTAAAAGTCTCACATTATTTCTACGTAAGCGGTTCTCCATATCTTCCAGCTGTTTTTCCAAGATGCCTAACTTCTGATTTTTCTGTATTTGAACCTGTCCAGTTTCTACATTATAAAGTCTCTGTTCCATCTTTTCCATTCTTTCATTAGCCCTTTCATTCTGCCATGTCAAGTTATAAACTTCCTCTCTCAATTCTGCTAATTTCTCCAAATTTCCTCTTATTATTAAACCAATCCGTCTCAACTCCTCCATAAGATCAGCGTTGTCCAGGATTTCCCTAGGTAAAGGGACCTTTGAAGGAGTTGTTTGCTCTTGTTTTAGCCGTTTAGCTTTTCCACTTAGCAGTTCCATACTACATTGCTTAGATGTAGATGCCATTTTCAAGGAAATTTATTTCAAATCTTTCATAAAATAATGAAAAACAAACCTGGAGTGGAGGAGCTTGTCAATCACATGTCCATTCACGGCGCTTGCAAGCCATGCTCTCCAGCTTGAAAACATTAATGTTCAGGTTCTATAACTTCAGCACAATTGTAGTTTGAGTCTCAATGTCTGATTGGCCACGAGAGATCAGGTGGTACAAGCCATGCTCATGTTGCCATAGCAATGAAGCTATGGGAAATGGTTTAGTTAGGAGTTAGCCTAGATAGGATGCTTTAAGGCAGGGGTGTCCCTCCTCGCGGGCTGCAATCCAATCAGGTTTTCAGGATTTCCCCCAATGAATATGCATGAGATCTATTTGCATGCACTGCTTTCATTGTATGCTAATAGATCTCATGCATATTCATTGGGGAAATCCTGAAAACCTGACTGGATTGAGGCCCTCGAGGAGGGATTTGACACCCCTGCTTTAAGGAGAACTGGCACCTATATTCTTCTTTAGCTCAGGTGGGGGAAAGGACATTTCATTTTTTGTGAAACTGAATTAGTATGTAATGAGGCTTAGTAATGGGTTTCCTGAGACAGGTTGAGTTTCAAGATAGCCTGAGTGTTTAAAAGGTTTGAACACCTTTGGTAGAGGCCAGATGTTTAAGAAATAGTCTTTTTTTGTGTTCTTTTTCCCTAAGGGTGTCTGGTGCAGCGGCATTGGTTAAGGCTCAGGTGAGCACAGTCAGGGAAGGTAGAGTTGAGCATAGGGAAGCTTGAAAGTAGCTGTTAAAGGGGCTGAGCAAAGTGAGAGTCTGAGTTACAGGGCTGAATTGCAAGTGACAACAAGAGAGCACAGAAGGGACAAATGTTTCCTCCACAGCCTTCATCCAGAACGCCAAGGTCCTGACTAGAGAGTGATGCGAAGACAAAGATTTAACCCTGTCCCCTCACCACCCCTGCATTTTCATCCTTGTCCCTTCACCGTCCCTACAATGAAACACATTTTTAATTCCCATCCCCACAGTCTTATTCATTTTTTCCCCGCTCCAAGCAGAAAGATGATTTTATGCGAGTTTATGGGCCTAAGACATTGCAAATACACATTTACATAGTAACATAGTAGATGGCGATATATAAAGACCTAAATGGTTCATCTAGTCTACCCAACCTGATTCAATCTAAAAATTTGTTGGGCTTTTGTTTTCTTCTTCTTCTTAGCTATTTCTGGGCAAAAATCCAAAGCTCTACCTGGTACAGTTCTTAGGTTCCAACTACTGAAGTCTCCATCAAAACTTACTCCAGTCCATCTCTCCCAGCCATTGAAGCCCTCCCCAGCCCATCCTCCACCAAATGGCCATATACAGACACAGACTATGCACGTCTGGCCTTAGTTCTTCAAAATTTACTATTATTTTCTGATTCTAGATCCTCTGTGTTCATCCCATGCTTTTTTGAACTCCGTCACCGTTTTCATCTCCACCACATCTCTCGGGAGCACATTCTAGGCATCAACCACCCTCTCCATAAAGAAGAATTTCCTTACATTGCTCTTGAGTCTACCACCCCTGAACCTCAAATTATGTCCTCTGGTTTTACCATTTTTCTTTCTCTGGAAAATATTTTGTTCTACATTAATACCTTTCAAGTATTTGAACATCTGAATCATATCTCCCCTGTCCCTCCTTTCCTTTAAGGTATACATATTCAGGGCTTCCAGTCTCTCCTCATACGTCTTATGGCACAAACCTCCTATCATTTTTGTCGCCCTCCTCTGGACCGCTTCAAGACTTTTTGTGTCCTTTGCCAGATATGGTCTCCAAAACTGAATACAATACTCCAAGTGGGGTCTCACCAACGACCTGTACAGGGGCATCAATACCTTCGTTTTTCTACTGGTTACGCCTCTTTTTATACAGCCCAGCATCCTTCTGACAGCAGCCACCGCCTTGTCGCACTATTCAAGCCTATAGTGTGTGTGTAGGTCTAACTTTTATTTTGATTGAAAGAACATCAATAAAAGTACAACTTGTGAGGCACGCCGGGGTTCTGCATTTCACACAGAAAACCAACATCAGCTCAATTTTAGTCCAGCTCTCCCAAACATTTTAGTTCTTATTCAGTTCACAAAATCGCAACAAATAAACCACAGACACATGGTTGAAAGCCATCAAGGAAATGGTTGAAGGGGATATGCAGCATGAAAGAGGCCTATAAAATCATGAGTGGAGTAGAATAAGTAAGTACAAATCAGTTGTTTACTCTTTCAGAAAGTACAGGGGACATGCCATGAAATTACTAAACATATTTTTTCATTCAATGCATAACTGGAATTCATTCCTAGAAGATATGGCAATAGTTTGTATAGCTGAGCTTAAAAGAGATTTGGCAAGTTCCTGAAGGAAAAGTCCATGACTGTTAGTAAGGTAGATTTGTAGAAAGCCACTGCATACTCCTGAAGATGACCAGTACATACTGTAGGTACTTTTTGGGGGATTCTGCCAGGTATTTGTGACCTGGTCTTTTGGACTTGATAGACCTTATTGTCTGATCCAGTACAGTAGTTCTGATTACATTGGGAATGCTGTAGCTCTCTTTCTGCACAGTTGTGTCCTACCTGCTTATATCATCCAGGTCTCCGCGCAAAACTCCTATAATTCCAATGGCCATCCACCTCCTTATAGCATTATTTAGGAATAAATGCTTTCCTTAAACTTTTCTTCACTGAGTATACAATCCTAGAATGCTATTGGTGGCATATCAGTCTTTGTCAGGTAGCTCTTATATATTCCACTAAAACATTTATGCACGCACGCGCGCACACACACAAGGTTGAAAGCCATCAAGAAGCATGCTAAAATAAATGGATCCAAGCAAAGGTAACACTTTTTTTTTTTTTTTCAAATATATTTTATTGCATTTTATGAAAAAATACAAACACTCAAGAATGCAAGGTGTACAACAGAATAAAGTGAGTACAAAAACACAGCCCAACTTCACCATACACCAGAGCTACCCCCCTCCCCCCATTCCCACCCCCAGTCCCCAACCACTACAAAGGAAAAAACACAAAATCCAGTCCAGTGCAGTCCCTACAGAAGAACTCATACATTCAATAAATGACTACGTGCTCTAGGCGTTAAAGTGTCCCAAAATGGTGTCCAGCAAAGACAAAATAACCGTCCCTGTGCAGAGTCCAAAGAAGGAAAGCAGAGCCTCTCCATAGAGGCTTGGTGTATCATCAAGGTTCGCCAACGAGAAAGTGTCGGGGAATCTGTAGAAATCCAGCAGAGCAAAATCGCCTTCTTCCCCAACAACACCGCTCTAGACAAAAAGCTTTGAAAGCCCTTCGGTGCAGACAGGGGAAGGTAACACTTTTTATGTGGCTCCCTTTAGTGTCGGACTGTCACAAAACTATCTGTGCTAATATATAAGATAAGCCCTGCCTGAGGCACATTCACTGGTTAAGAATCTAAACTCAGGTGCACGTAGATTGGCAAAAGTTTAGAAGGATAATCACTGTAAAAAAAAGTAGCACAAGTTTAGAGCACAGCTTGAGGGTAGATTGATGGGAGAATACTACAAAGACTAGAATTTTAAAAGGCTTGTCTGCTTGGAGGCACAGACTGAACCAGGCACTGGAGATATATCATCTTCACTTATTTCTTCCCTGTTTGCATTGGGACTTCCAATCACAAAGGGCATGTGAGGTTGCCTTCAGTTGTATGACTTGTTCCTGGGCAGGAACAACAGATTACAATCTTCAACCAACAGATATATCACAAAGAACCCATTATGACACCCCAGTGAAGCCTTATATTTTGTTGCCTATGTGTGTATATTAGACGTCTGTAATAGTATTAGAGAGTGACACGGGGAAAAAATTTGTCCCCGTCCCCATGAACTTGGTCCCCATCCCCGCCCTGTCCCCACGAACAGTCCCTGTCCCGTCCCCACAAACCATCTGATCCTATCCGCACAAGCCTCAAATAGTTTTATACTGAATTTATTTTATACTGAACTTATTTTAATAAAGTATAAAAAGAAACAATATTCTGTACAATTGTCATTTTATAAATCTGAGTTCTGGCTGCCAAACTAGAGGACAAGATCTTCAGCTGGCAGGGCTTTATTTATAAACATTTATTGACACAGCTACAATACTACTTTATCTTGTTCAAATCGATTTTTAGTGATGGTCTTTTTATTGATGATCAAAAGCAGATGCAACAAAAGAAATACAGTGCCAATATACAAACAAAGGATCCAAACACAGCAGGTAGAGTCCTGTCTCTTGTGACTCCACTCCCATAGCAGAACAGTTGGCACAGCAGAACACCATCAAACATTAGGGAATGGAAGAACCCACAAACAGCCGTTATAAACATACTCCCCAACTTCCCCCCTCCAATGAAAGATGACCCGAAAATGAAAGGAGAAAGCAGTACCTTAAGACAGATCATTCCGAATCAAACTCTTTACTCTATGTGGCAAGGAGTTAAGATAAGGATCCCAAGTCTGCACAAAAAGTCGTTGGCGCTTAGAAGATTTACGGATGTCCCAAGACTCAAGAAGCAGCAGGCGGTGGAGTTGATTCCACCAATGCCAATAATTGGAGGAGCTTCATGTACACTAGACTGCATGATGCATTTATGACCCACCATATATACCTTCTGAAACAGCAGACAACGCCCCTGCCCAAAAAACCCACAGGAGGCCGCTTTACCAAACAGGGCACCCTTTTGGGTAATACTACTTTATCTTAAAGCAAAATAGAAATTTTTTTCTACCTTTGTTGTCTGGTTTCTACTTTCCTCATTTTCTCCCTTGGTTTGTAAAAAGGTGGTGATATTAACTGATGTTAACCGCAATAGATATTTGTTTTAATAAACTTATCCAGCATCTTGTACGCTCGTCTGCAGTTTTTCTTGTTTTGTTCCTCATTTTCTCGTCATTTTCTTCCTTCTATCCACTGTCTGCCTTCTCTCTGCCTCTTCCATATGGCATCTGCTCTGTTTCTATGCCTCTACCAGAAACTGTCTGCCTCTCCCTTCTGCTCCTACCTTTCTCCTCCCCATTTCCCTTCAGTGTCTGTTCCTCTCTCCCCTCCCCCTCTCTTCACTTCCTTTCAGCGCCACTCAACCTCTTCCCCTCTTTGGGACATCTCTCTCCATTCCCGTCACCTTCACCAAGCGCTTTTCAGAATTGTAGTTTTCTCTCTCAGAGTGGCCCGAATGCCACAGCCTTCTCACAAGTTAGAAACATAGAAACATAGAAAAATGACAACAGAAAAGGGCCATAGCCCATCAAGTCTGCCCACTCTATCGACCCTCCCCCTTAACCCTCTGAGAGATCACACTCTCATGACCCATCCCCTTAACTCTACCCTCTTAGAGATCCGACATGGGCATCCCATTTATTCTTAAAATCTGGCACGCAGCCTGCCTCAATCACCTGCACTGGGAGCTCATTCCAATGATTAACCACTCTTTCGGTAAAGAAATACTTCCTGGTGTCGCCATGAAATTTTCCGCCCCTGATTTTCAGCAGATGTCCTCTTGCGGCCGAGGGCCCTTTAAGAGAGAAAATATCATCTTCCACTTTGAGACGACCAGTGATATACTTAAATGTCTCAATCATGTCTCCCCTCTCCCTGCGTTCTTCGAGAGAGTATAACCGCAATTTATTCAGCCTTTCCTCGTACGAGAGATCCTTGAGCCCCGAGACCATCCTGATGGCCATTCCCTGAACCGACTCAACTCTCAGCACATCTTTACGATAATGTGGCCTCCAGAATTGTACACAGTACTCCAGATGAGGTCTCACCATGGTCCTGTACAATGGCATTAGGACCTCGGGCTTCCAACTAACAAAACTTCTATGGATACAACCCAGCATTTGTCTAGCCTTGGATGAAGCCTTCTCCACTTGATTGGCAGTTTTCATGTCTTCACTAATAATCACCCCTAAATCTCGATCTGCTGCGCAACTGCCCCAAAACTTCTCCTCTGATGCAACATTCTGTTTCCGCCTGGGTGGCTTGAGTTGGAGAAGTTTTGGCGCAGTTACACATGAGTTGTGAGAAGGCTGTGGCTTCCAGGCCGCTTGGAGAGAGAAAATTCTGAAAAGCACAAGCAAAGGTGAGGGGAAGTGAAGGAGATGCCCAGACCGCAGCAATTGGGAGGGAAGGAGGCTGCTGGACTGCATGTTCGGGAGGAAGGCTACTGACCGGGAGGGATGGGAAGGGAGGCAACATGTGGCAAATATTTTACTATAGGGATAAGGCCATTCACCACTCCACAGGGCAGTGAATTGCCTTGCCACAGTACCCGTGGCTACCAGTCTTTTTTTTCACACCATTCCTGCGGATTACCCATGGTTAGCTGTAGGTAACAGTCACTGTGTCATTCTCTAGTCTGTATCCCTCTGAGGAAGCAGTGTGACGTGAAGAGTTACCTAGTGGTTAGAGTAATGAACTGAACACAGAAGATGCTCCTTGTAACTTCGAGTAAACCACTTAACTCTCTGTTGCAGGCAGTGGCATATTGAGGTTGAGAAGCACCCCTCCCTGCCCTCTTCTTCATCCCCCCCACCCCCTCCTGCCATGTGTACGATGCTTCTCTTCCACCATACCTCTGTAATGTTCCTGGCGTGAGGAGCAACCCTCAACCTGCTGTTGCTCCAGTGTTGACTCTTCCACTGATGTCATGTCCTAGGCACGGGTCCAGGAAGTGATGTCAGAGGAAGGGGTGACGCTGGTATGACAGTAGGTTGGGAGTTGCTGCTCGCACCAGGAATGTTAGAGATATGGGGGAAGGGAAGCAGCATGCATGTGAGGTAGTGTGTATGGGGGGGGGGCAGGGTTGTCCAAGTACCGATAATCGAAATGGGTTTTCGATGTATCTAAAAACAGCTTAGGCCTTTTCAGTGCTGCTGTATGCCCAGAGTGAAAAGGGGCATTATTGAAGGAGTGGTTAGGGTGGGAGGTAGGCGGGATGTGGGCTGACCTAGAGACTTAGTCATCCTGCAGCGATAAGTTCAATGAGACTTCCTAAACGGAATTTATATGTTGTGACTTAGGAAATCTAAAAGCAGGTATAAATGCCCAGAAGGTATCAAAAGCGACCAGATAACCACTGCAGGGACAAAGTAAAGACCCCTACACACTTCCCCAATAATCACTGGAACCCCCCCACCATAAAAATCGGAATAAAAAAGAACATACCTGCCTCCAGAACATCAGCACCTGGCATAGGAAAGCCTAGTAGAGCTGCACAGAGGTAACTTAAGCAGTTTTGGGGGTGGTCTAGTGAACCATAGAGAGGAGGACCCAGGCCCATAAGCCACTTTAACCACTGCATTCATGGTGAAATGTGCACCCACCAACACCCCAAACCCTAATGTACTGCCTTATAGGTGGCACCTGCAGCCATAAGGTCTATTGGGGTTATAGACAGGTGGGTATAGTAGTTTCTGGGGGTGTTTGGAGGGGCTCACCATGACCTATAAGAGAGCTGTGATGAGATGTTTATGTGGCACCCTTTTTGTGAAGTTCACAGCAGTGCCCTGTAAGATTCCACACTAATGTGTTGGCATGTCTGGGTGTCCAGTCCATCACTTTGCTGACCCCTCCCACGTCCAAAAGGTCTTGTTCTAGGCATTTTTGACTTGGATGATTTTTTGGACAAGAATGAGGTATAAAGATAGGCGGCTGGACGTAGAAGTAGACGATTCTCGAAAAAAATATATTTTGGACGTATTTTTTGAGAATGGACTTTGGACGTTTCTGACTTTTGGCAACTAGCGACTTAGGCCCAAAATAGACTTTGATCCGTCATTTGCATGCTGAACAAAAGCACGCCGACAATCCCGTGCAGGACTTATGTGCACTGGCTTAAAACACTTCCTGTTAGCGCTGTGAGGGGTGTGTGTGTGGGGGGGGGGGGGGGAGCTCCCGCACTAAACTTACAAGTGTTCGTGCTCCTGTTGGGGGAGAGTGTGGGGGGAATCCCCCCACTACACTAAAAACTGCTGAAAACCCAAAAAACGAAGGACAACGGCAATTTTCAGTGTAGTGGGGGTTCCCCCCCACACACACCCCAACAGAAGCAAAAACACTTGTAAGTTTACTGGAGGGTTACCCCCCCACACACACCCTCAGCACTAAGAGGAAGTGTTTTAAGGTGGCACATATAAGTCCTTCACGGGATTGTCGGCATGCTTTTGTCCAGCGCGCTTCTGTTACGGTACCGAGAAGAAAAGTGATAACAGCATTGGTTTATGCTGGCATAAGAGTGGTGTGAGGGGTCCAGAAGTCTTCCTCTTCCAGCCTCATCCATTGTGGGAACCTGATTCTGCCAGCTATGCTGTCTGGGAAGGGGTTTAAAGTGAGCTAATTTGGGAGAGGTAGAAAGAGCATAAGACAGAGTGGATCTAAACAAGTTGCATTTTGGTTGAGTGGAGACGACATGCAAATTTAAGCATCAATGCCTAATATCTGTATTCTGAACATTTGCTATTGCAATTAATCGGAATAAAAGCTTATAAGGTTCACAGAGCTCCATGACAAAGAGCAGCTATGGCTTTTAGATGTACAGCTCTTCAGTGCCTGTGTGGGTTATAGAAGCTATTTCTGTAAAGCACACAAAAACAGACGCAGGATGGGTCACTGAGTGAATGTACAAAAGAAATGCATGGATTGTGACTCAGTGTGCCGAGTGTGTGCATGTGCCTCTGCCTAAATACGCTTCATTTTCAGGAAATGAACTCACGGAGGTCTGGTGAGAAAAGACACAGGAACCGCAGCAGAAGAAAGAAAGCAGGGCTTCAGTGCAGCGGAAGAGAACTGGAACAGAAATAAAGCAGGGCAGGTTCTTTGGTTGGGTTTTTTTAGATCTGTGAATTAAACAAGTCAAGCAAATTGTCATTACTATAAATCACACTCTGGTCAACTGTGCAGCAGTACGGCAGGAAGACAAGCTTCCAGGATTTTGGCTCAGCTCTCATCTTAACTCTGTAGATATCTTTGATAAATATTTTTACATTTTAGTTACCACAGCTATGCGTACTATTATGATCTATCGTTCATATTGATCTTGATCCTTTCATTCTGCATCCTGGAATGTTTTACAGTGATAAGTATTAAGAAATACAGTAACATAAATGTTTAGCTGCAGTTAGGGTTACCAGACATTCAGATTTCCCCGGACATGTCCGGGGTCCGGACGGCTTTTCAAAACCCGGCACTTTGTCCGTGTTTTGAAAAGGTTTCCTCCAAATCACGTCAGGCAGGAGGACATCCGCGCATGCACGGACGACCTGCTCAACAAGAGCAGGCAGCGGGTGGCAGGGGGGTGGGGCTAGAGTGGGATTGGGGGCAGGACTAGGGTGGGTTCGGGGCGGGACTGGGGCATGATGGGCGGGGATGGGTAGAACTGGGCGGGCCCTGGGGTCTGGATTTTCCAAACTGAAAATCTGGTAATCTTAGCTGCAGTGACTGTACATATAGGGCCCGAGTCAATAAATGACACGCAGAAAAATCAGCGCTCTGTGCTATTCTATAAAGGGTGCTCCAAAACTTACACTAACTAACATCTGGTGTAAATCCTGGTACATAAATTGGGCATGAATCCCTGGAATTCTACAACACTACGCACAGCTATTGTGAACACGCCTTTTGGATTGCACACAAGAGGATTTGGGCGTGGATCTTTATGGAATCATGTGCAGCCAGATCTACAGGCACATCTAAATCAGTGCCAATTAATAATTGCTTGTTAACAGTCAATTATCGATTTACACAGGTCAACAACAACAAAAAAATTATTGGTGCTTTGAGTTTTTGACCTGTTCCTGGAGTTATTTGGTGCGCTGATTCAGAAAATTGCATTGGATAGACTGCATCAGCAACTCCCCTCAGCAGCAAGAGAGATGCCCAATCTCTCCTGCCCAACCTGTATCCCCTCCCACAGCGGGAGAGATGCCCAATCTCTCCTGCTGCCAATCAACACCCTCCCAACTCCCCTCAGCAGCAGGAGCATTGCTCTCGCTCTCCTGCCACCATGCAACCCCTCCCCATGCCTCCAACGACCCTCGCTCTCTCCCCCTTACCTTATTATCAGATGGCTGTCAGGAAGGATGCCTACTTCCTCCAGCCAGCTGGTCCACCTCTTCAAAATGGTAGGTGTTCCCCTCCTCGGTACACCGTGGGATGCACTGGTGATGGGCCTGAGGTTCTGATTGGCCCAGGTTGTATGAGACCCCTCCAATGAGTGGGACATTATGCGTCTGGGCCAATTCGAGCCTAAGGCCCCTCCCCATATGCATCTTAAAAAAATCAGACGCAACGATTCAGTGAGTCCTGAGTCTCCTGAAATAAGTCTGGGTCTCTAAAGCAGCAGCGGCAGCACTCTGAAGAGGCTGCTCCTGGTCTGTCCTGCCGAGTCCTTTTCTCTGTCACATCACTGATGACAACATGGCTTGGCAGAGGAAAGCCCTGGCGGGCAGGCCGCAAGTAGCTTGTTCACCGCTGCTGTTGCTTTAGGAGGTCCGAAAGTTGAAGTCTCACAGTGGTGATGTCAATCGAGAAGTGCTGCACAGGAGGATAGGAGGGATGGAAGGCTGCTGCACAGGGGGTTGGGAGGGGGGACGGAGAAATGGAAAGCTGCAGCATGGGGGGAGGAATGGAAAGCTGCAGCATGGGGGGAGAGGAGAAAGGAAAAATTGTTGGACATGGAGGTGGAGGAGATGAAGGGGGAAAGGCAACAAAGAGGTAGAAAGGGGGTGAGAGGGAGAAATCTTGCATATGGTGGAGGGGAGGGAGACATGCATGGAGAAGAGAGATAGAGAGAATTGTTGAACATAGGGTGGATGGCAGGGAGAGATGCATGGGGAGAGAGAAAAAAAATATTGCACATGATAATAAAGGGGGAAGAAGGAAGAGATGCTGCATGGATAACGTGACCATTTATTTTTTTCCTCACAACAGGACATCTACTAATTTTCAGCCCCACCCCAGCCCCACCCCCACCTTCTTCCATTCATTTTCATGTACATACCATATCTTATTAATTCATAATGGTAACCATAATTTAAAAAAAAAAAATCCAAAAAGCACACTGTATGCAGAGAAAATGTTAATTATCATTTATATTCGGAGTTTTTCCAAAGAGGTCAAGACAGATGATTTTAAAATATGCAATATCACCTCTGTAACAACTAAAGAAAAATAGACAAATAATGACAAGTTTTTGGGCTCTAATGTGCAAATTTTTCCTGATTTAGCTCAAAAAACCCAGAGATGTAGAAAATAATTATTGGCCTTAAAACCAAGAGTTCTTGCTCTAGGGGGCTACATTTCATGTTAAATTTCCTTCAAAATGCTATGTGCTATTTCAAAATAAGAATATTTTTATTTTTTGAGCCCAAACAGTTCTTGGAATTTATTACTTCTAAAGAAGGTATAGTAACCATGACTAATTAGGTATGACCTTCCGTCTGGCTGTGGGATAGGACAGCTTGTGTCGTTACTCTAATATATTTTAATAGTTGATTTGAAGTTTATTTCCTTTCTTGATCTCATAAATATTGTGGGCTAAATAAGAGTTAATATTACTTGTTTACATTTTGTTGCTTTTTGTTAACCTTAAATTTCTTCATCTCTGATCTGTATCAAGTCATCATTGTATTCTTGTGTTATATAAAAATTCAATAAAAATTAAAAATTAAAAAAATAGACAAATATAGTGCAAAATATAGACAGCGGATTTAAATTCTCAAAACTGACACATTTTGATCACTAAATTGAAAATAAAATCATTTCTTCTACCTTTTGTTGTCTGGTGAGTCTCTGGTTGCACTTCCTTCTGACTGTGCATCCATTCTTTCTGTCTTTCTTTCTGACTTTCTCTCTCCCTGCCCCCTTTCTTTCTGTCTTTCTCTCTCCCTGCCCCTTTTCTTTCTTTCTCTCTCCCTGCCCCCCCCCCTTTCTTTCTTTCTTTCTTTCAAACCACAAATCTCTCCCCTGTTGCATCTTTGAAGAATGTTAAGCCCAGAGCAGGGCTGCCGCTGGCATTCAGGGCCATCTTTCTTATTTGCAGCGGGCTTGGGCACCTCCTGCAGCTGGTTGGCATTGAGCATCAGTTCCTCCAGCTGTGGCTATAGAGCTCATCGGGAACAGCCTGTAGGGAGCAGTGCCGCTTATCCACTGACTCCACATGCCAGTTCAGCGCCAGAGGAGGATGCACTTGAGCATGGTGAGGGCCACCACTGCTGAAGCCCTGGACGTTCACATTCAATGTGCAGACGAGGGAGGGGCCTCGGGCCTCCTCATATCGTGGCCTAAGCTGGTTCCTCCTCACACCATGGCCTAAGCCCTCGGGACAAACACCTAGGCCAGAACCGGAGGGAGGGAGGGGGCAGGACAGTCCTATTTGGGAGGGGGGAACTGAGGATAGCGTGCGAGCCGAGGTCCCTGGAGCGCTCAGCGCTCCCTGCACATTCTCTAGGCCCTCACAGCCAGCCACTCGCGCCAGCAGGGAGAAATCATGGGCTCCTTTTGGGCACCCCTGCACATTGTCCTGAAGCACAGCTTCAGGACGCCAAAATGTTCTGTTTTCAGAAAGAGAGCAACTAGAGTCTAGTTGCTCTCTTTCTGAAAACGGGATATTTTGGCGTCCTGAAGCTGTGCTTGGGGACAACGGGACAGGGTACCTAAAAACAAGATGGTCCCATTCAAAACAGGATGTATGGTCACGTTATACATGAAGGAGAAGAGAGAGAGAAAAGGCAGAGAGAGAGAGAAGAGAGATGGTAGACAATGGGAAAGAGATGTTGCATATGGCAGTGGAAGGAAAGGTACAGAGGTGGAAGATGGATGGTGAGCACAAAGAAAGAAGAAAACATTAAATGAGACTCTGTTGAACAAGTTAACAGAAGACAAACAGAAATCAGAGCCTGGGACCAACATGATTTGAATAATAAAATGACCAGACAACAAAAGGTAGAAAAAATAACTTTATTTTCTGTTTTGTGATTATAATATGTCAGATTTCAAATGTGTATCCTGCCAGAGCTGGTGTTACACAGTGAGCTAGGACCTAACAGAGAGAGGAAAAGCCTTTTCTCCTAGGACAAGCAGGATGAGTCAGCCACATATGGGGGTGTTGTCCCAACACCTCCCAATTTGCGGATAAGCTCTCCAATAGCTCAGAGAGATTTTTTTTTTTTTTTTTTTTCTCTGAGCACGTGCAGTGCCCGGGCCCCACTGGGCATGCCCGAGCCCTACCCATTTCCCCCTGCTTCCCCCTAATCCCCAGTCTTTAGTTTCCGCCCGTTCCCATCGGTCGGATTTTTCTACAGCTCTCCATTACAACTTTTCTACTCATCAACTTGAAGATGCCTGAATCATCTAAAGAAACAACTGGGATGCAGGAGGAGGATGAACACACTGGATCCTCATGAATTGTGCGCCCACTGATTGGATCCGGCGCTCGAGGTTTCCGTGTGGCTTGCATTGTGCACACATGTCACCACGTGCACGCAAGCTAAGGAAGAGGGCACTGAGAGACTTCATGAAGAGAAGTGAGGCCCGAGAATCTTCCTCCAGCAGCCATCCTCATCGGAGCGTAGCAGCGGGGGATCCACAGACGAATCCGGTGAGGAGCCTCCAGGACATCCTGGCTCAGTCAACCCCCCCGACTGCAACTTGCCCGGTCGAGAAATCTCTCCCGGAGGTCCTGCATGCTGTCGCTAGTCGCCAGCCCCTGCAGGAAGCCGATAGGAGTCTCACCAGACCGAGAGATCTCTCCAGGAGTTCCTGCATGTTACTGTTTACAGCCAGCCTCTGCAGGGCATGAAGAGAAGTGAGGCCCGAGAATCTTCCTCCAGCAGCCATCCTCATCAGAATGCAGCAGCAGGGGATCCACAAGCTACAGTGGCAAGGAGCCTCCAGGATGCCCTGGCTCAGCTAATCCCCCCGCCTGCACTTGGCCCGGTAGAGAAATATCTCCCGGAGTCCCTGCATGTTGCCGCTTAGAACCAGCCTCTGCAGGGCAGCCGATAGGAGTCTTGCCAGACCGAGAGATCTCTCCAGGAATCCCTGCATGTTGCCACGCACAGCCATCCTCTGCAGGGCAGCCGATAGGAGTCTTGCATGCTGCTGCGTAAATCCACAGCCTCTGCAAGCAACAGATCGGGGTTTTCACCCT
Organism: Geotrypetes seraphini; assembly: GCF_902459505.1. Classification (NCBI taxonomy): domain Eukaryota; kingdom Metazoa; phylum Chordata; class Amphibia; order Gymnophiona; family Dermophiidae; genus Geotrypetes; species Geotrypetes seraphini. The sequence goes on along the minus strand of NC_047086.1, from coordinate 342,911,658 downwards.
CCAGACGGCATGCTGCCTCTTACAGCCAGCCTCTGCAGGGAGCCGATTGGGGTTCAAAGGTAAGTCCTATCTGCTTGTTTTTGGGAAAACCTCTGATAAACTGTTGCAGCCCCGAGGGCTCTGCCCCACCCTCCTCCCAATCTGAATTTAAGGAGAAAGAATCTCCCATGCTTCTTTCCCTTGGAGGGGACCTGCAGACCTCTCCCCCCAGTAGGAGACATGCTGCCCCAGAGTTCAGCTCATAAAGGACATGCTGAAAAAAAAAAAAAAAAAAACAACTCGATGTTTCTTTCCCTCTTGGGGTCCTGCAGAGTCTACAATTCACACCTTTCCCACCCCGCCCTCCTCCCCCTCTCATGTTGGGAATGAGGAGTCTGCCTTTCTCAGCAGGGTGCTGATATCTTCAGAGATGCGGCGTGTCAGACCATGCCTCTCCAAAGGTGGGGGTTTGAAACTCCTCAGTCTAAAAAGCTGTTTGCTCTTCATAAAACCTAGGCAGAGTGCTTTTCCAGCTAGCATGAGGGACTCTGTACTATTCTTGATTTCTATAGCACTGAAAGGCATATGCAGCGCTGTACAGTTTAATATACAATAGGCAGTACAGCAGCAGAAGCCCACTCAAGAGGCATTATCACTCCTCTTTCTCTGCCTCCAGGCACAGTGGGAAACGCAGCCAGGAGCACAGGCACAGATGAAGGGGTGCATCCTGCCCCCTCTCTGCAGGCTCTCCCCCCCTCTCAAGAAGGACAGAGAAGGGCGGTGGGGTACATGGAGCCACCCAACCAGTCAAGTGGAGCAGCACATGAACCTGCGAACCACCAGGGGTGGGACCAGCAGCCACAGTTAATCCTCCTGCTGACCCACTCCTCTCTCAGCGGGCTACACTCCCCACTATGCCCCCCTTTAGAGGGAGCCACGCACAACAACATGGCACGGTTCAGCGGCATGCCATGCACCCAAGCAACGGAGGAACAAGCTATACACCAGCCTCCAGCCACGCCCCGAGTCACCACCCACAAAAATAAATAAATATTTACTAAAAAAAAAACAAAAAAAAAACCACAAACGAGGACTCACCCCAAGTCCCTCCAGAAACTCACAGCCTTTCTCAAGATCCACGTGGGTGGACAACAAGTACCCAAGACAGAGTACTACAAGGCCTGAACTACCAGTACCAGTACTTCACGCAGGCAGTGGCGATTCCAGTCCACAAGAACCTCCTGGACTGCAGAGACAAGATTTGGCTGACTCCCTCTTCAGGGCAACCAACATCAAGGAGACTGGGATTGAAGTACCAGATCTTTCCAGCCCAGGGATTCGACAACCCACAGCAGCCATAAATGGACATTCCAGTAGCTTAAGAGAAACAGGGCAGCACAACCTCCTCCTCCAACCCCCGTCAGGGAAGGACCTGAAAAACCCTGGTTTCCACGGGGAAAAAGACCTTCGAGGGCGCAATGCTGAGCGCACGAATTGCTGCGCTCCAGTTCCAGATGCAGCTTTATCAGGAGGCCAGTGAGAGGAAATAAATAAATAAAATAAAATAGAGACTCCAGCTCACAACTGAGCCAGTCCACACTGGCAGCAATCTGTGCCCCAGCGCTCGCAACAGTAACATAACTGCTATGCAAACAAGCACCGCCCGAGGGGCAGGGCATCCAAGGGTAGCCCTCTCCCCAAGACAAAAACAGAACCTTGACCACCCTCCGGCACAGCAGGATCAGATTGTCTGCGAAGGCTTGGCTCAGGATCACCATCGACCAGTGGGCCCTCAGCATCATCAAGCAGGGATTCCGAATTCATCTCCACTCCCGCCCCCCCCCCGAGTGGGCGGGGCACCCTCCATCTGACGACCCAACTTTCCTGCAGCAAGGAGAGGACCTGCTTCGGCAGAATCAATAGAGGCGGTGACGAACAGAGGAGATCACCAAGGGGTTTCTACTCCAGGAACCCCCGCGTCACCATGGACAAGGACAACGCTCGTTCCTGGATCTCTATAAGCTCAACAGATGCATACACAAGGTCCAGATACACTCTCTGGGTACAGTCTTGGCCCTGTTACAGCCCGAGTATTGGCTAGTATCCCATGCACCCAGCCCACAGGAGGCATTGTCGCTTCTAAAGCCAAGACAGACGCCTCCAGTACAAAGTCCTGCCCCTTGGACTCTCAACGGCTCCAAGAGCATTCACAAAGTGCGTGGCAGTGGCACATCCTCGCCTTCAAGGGGTGTGCGTCCTATCTTATCTCGACAGCTGGCAGCCCCGTCAACCACCATAACCCTCCTCCAAGAACTGGGGTTCCTCATCAACTACATGAAATCCCACCTGATACCCACCCAGGGGATATCGTTCATCTGGGCAGTCATCGACACCACGCAGACCAAGGCCGTCCTACGGGACTACCAGATCGACGCCATGACATCCCTGGCCCAGTGCATCCCTGCCAGCAGCTCATCATCAGCACGCTCCGGTCTTTGTTGTGCAGCACACCAGACTACTCATGTGATCCCTGAAAGGGCACCTCAGACGTCACTGGGACCAGTGTACCCAACCTCTGACCACCCACCTACTGGAGCTCAGGGCCTTAAGGAATGCCCTCGAAACCTTCAAACAGGCAGGGCAGTCCTCACCCAAACAGAAAACCAGGTGGCCTTGCACTATATCAACAAACAGGGAGGGACAGGGTCAACCTCGCTATGCAAGGAAGCTTGCCACATGTGGGAGTTCTCCAACTCCATTCAATGCCCCATCCAGACAACTTACCTCCTGTGGGAGCAGAACTACCTGGCAGAAAGACTCAGCCACCAGCTGGATCCTGATGAGTGGTGTCTCAACCCAGCGGTGATGAAGAAGATCTTCAGCACCTGGGGCACACCGAGCATCGACCTGTTTGCAACTGAACCAAACTCAAAATACTCGACCTTCTGTGCAAAGAGATCAACCCATCGCCATCTCAGCCCCGACGGTCTGTCTGTGAGTTGGAACACCCTAAGTCCTGCAGAAGATTCTTCAGGACAGAGCAACGGTGATCATGATTGCCCTGTTCGGGCTCCTGCAACCATGGTTCCCGTTCCGGCAAGGGATAGCGGTTCACCCACCTCTCCCCGCTCCCGATCAGTGCAGTTCTCATTACACAACGCAGGAACCTTACCCTCCACCACGACCTGCGTTCCTTAGCCCTGACCGCATGGATGATGAGAGGATGAACCTACCACAAGACGTGGAGCACACTCTTATGACAGCCAGAAGACCTTCAACCAGAAAACGCTATGGGTTGAAAGGGAGAAGGTTCCGCTACCAGTGCACAGACACGCAGCGAGACCCCTACATACCGGACATCCTGCAGTACATACTGAGCTTATCTCAGGGGGACCTAAAACCCACTTCCATCAAGGTCCACCTAAGTGCAATCACGGCATACCACGCTGGCCTAGACAGCAAACCAGTGTCGACGCATCCAGTAATCACAAAATTTCATGAAGGGACTGTCCAATCTGCACCCACCGGTCAGACCACCACCGCCCGGATGGGACCTCAACTTGGGGCCGCATCATCTCACCTCGACCCCTTCAAACCTTTGGGGGAGGCAGATCCCGTATTCCTGGCTGGGAAAACCCTGACCATCGTGTCTACCGACACACTCCCTCATGAGAACAGGGTGGTACCCAGAACCCACCCCCGATTCTTGCCGAAGGTGGCTTCAGCGTGCCTCCCGGCACTCTACATCTCCCCACAGGGAGGCACACTGCCACCTCAGCAACACCTCCTGGACTGTGTGTGGGCCCTGACTATGCAGCAGATTAGACAAGCCTCAATTGTTCGTCTCCTACGACCAAAACAGACCAGGACTTCTGGCCACCAAATGCAGGCGCTCGCACTGGATATAAGAGTGCATCCCCTTCACCTATAGAAAAGCGCAGCATCAACCGCAGGTGGGAGCTAACGCCCACCAGCGCAGAACCATAGCCAACACAACGGCACTTCTGCACCACACACCAATAGGGGACATCTGCGATGCAGCCACTTGGTCCTCCATGCACACCTTCACCAAGCACTACTGCCTCGACATAGCATTCCATGCTCCAAATGCATTCGGCCGAGCAGTCTTGGAAGTGGCTCTTCCCTCCCGGGAGGGACAGCAACCACTAGCACAGCCTTGACAAACACTAATCAAGTAGGGTGTTATAAATATCGACAAACACTGTTCAAGTAGGGTGTTATAGATATTGATTAAGTAGGTCTTTCAGCACTCCTTCCTAGACTGAATGTGGAATAGGCAAGTATGAATTCTCACATGCAAGTACAATTTGTCACTGTTGACCAGTTGGTTTCTCACTGTTCATTGATTGTCATTGACCAATTTCACTGTTCTGTGAGTTAAGTAGGTCTTCCAGCAATCCTGTCTAGTCTGAATGTGGAATAGGCAAGTATGAATTCTCATATGCAAGTACGAATTGTCACTATTGACCAGTTATGAATTGTCACCGTTGACCAGTTGGTTTTCTCACTGTTCATTGATTGTCATTGACCAGTTTTCGCTGTTCTGTAAGTTAAGTAGGTCTTCCAGCACTCCTGTCTAGACTGAAGGTGGAATAGGCAAGTATGAATTCTCACATGCAAGTACGAATGGTCACTGTTGACCAGTTGGTTTCTCACTGTTTATTGATTGTCATTGACCAGTTCATTGTTCTGTGAGTATTATTGCTCAGTTAACACAGCACTTTATCTAAAACCTTGTTTCCACAACTTTACCTGCTTTGCCTGATTCCCCTGCCCGGCTCGGCCTCCACAGCCAGGCGAGGGATGCACAAAGCGCTAAGGCGCAGGTCCAGTCGGTACATCCCTCGGCTAGGGAGTCACCCATATGTGGCTGACTCATCCTGCTTGTCCTAGGAGAAAGTGTAGTTACTTACCTGTAACATAGGTTCTCCGTGGACAGCAGGATAGTCAGCCACACAACCCACCCGCCTCCCCATACAGCCGACCCGGCCACAGCTAGGAACATCCTGGGGATTAGGGGGAAGCAGGGGGAAATGGGTAGGGCTCGGGCATGCCCAGTGGGGCCCAGGCACTGCACGTGCTCAGAGAAAAAAAAAAAATCTCTCTGAGCTATTGGAGAGCTTATCCGCAAATTGGGAGGTGTTGGGACAACACCCCCATATGTGGCTGACTATCCTGCTGTCCACGGAGAACCTACATTACAGGTAAGTAACTACACTTTTTGTTTTGTTTACACCACAGCACCGGTGTGGGGTTGGAGAGGGCAAAGGGGGGTGGGGGTGGGTGAAGAGGCTACAAAAATAAACCCTTCAAACTGTTTGACAAAACCCCTGATTGGGCAGGAAAAGTGCATGACTTGAAAAATCAATTCAATAGGCCGAATCAAAATCAAATCAAAATTTTTTTTCCTGAATCGGGCAGCACTACTCTGTACTTGACCCACAATGCTAATTGATGATGTCAGAGGAAGCACCGCTGTAGCAAAGAAGTTGTTGGCCACCTCACACTCTTTCCACTATCGGCTCTCACGGGATCTGAATACCACCTCCTGTCAGTCCTTGAGACTGAACTCTGGTCCATCATTTTTGCTCAAAGGGGTTTCCTGTGTAATGCATGAAGAGGACAGGGATGATTGACTTCAGCTAATTGATTGAGCCATCGATTGATATAATTTTATTTAGTTATTTACTGCACAGCTTATATACTGCTTCCTCTTATATTCTAGGTGGTGTACAAAAACATTCATAATAAGCATAACAAACAAAACTAAGACATAAAAAGTCTTATGTATATTGGTTCTAGTCACATCTTTTTACTGGAAAAACTAGTCTTCAAGTGTGTTTCAACAAGAACAAAAAAATAGTACATCAAATCTATATAAACACAAATCAGGAAGGGCACCTCTTGAGAAGATTCCACAACCATTTCAGTAAAGGAGGAGCAAAAAACAATCTTAGGTACTAGTACAGAGGTAATTTCTGAGGTGTTCACAGCATCAGAGAATACAAAGGAGAACCCATCCCAAAGAAGGGTAAACCATTAGGAAAAGGCCTTCCTGAAAAAGGCCATAAAGAGTGCATTAATAAAATGTATAAACATAATAAATCTTTAAATATAGTACCCAAACAAAATATATGGCATTCTTGTCTCTCTCTTCTAGGGCCAGAACTCATGGCTCTCATACACTCAAATCTCACTGGCTCAGGCAGAAAAGAGAAGAACGGTATTCATTTTACAATTTGTTGATCTCCATTTCTCCCCTTTCCCAGGCACAAGGGCCTCCTCTCCAGATCTGACATTTACTCATTGTTTTACATTTATAGGACTATCGTAAAACAGCAGGCTAAAAGCAAAAATGAGCTGTGTTTTATTTTTAGCTGCCTGAGTTAATTGCCTTTCTGTGGACACGCTTCTCTATTGAAAGTGTGTGAAGCGGAGAAAATTGTCTATTCCCCTCCCCAACCCCTCCCATTGTTGCTTCATTCTTTTAATACTTTTCACTTGACTGAGAGAAGAGAGAGAGAGACTGCCCCAGTAAACTGCTGCCTCTGGTTTCTAGCCAAGGAAACTAAAACCAAATAGATGACAGGGTTTTTGTTCCCCTCCAAGGAGCAAATATAGATCTGTGAGAACAATTCGAAGCTATTTTTTTTTTTTTTCACTGGTCTTGCTCTTTGCCAGTTCGTTGTTTAGAGGGCAGTGACGGGAGGAGGGAAGGAGGTACAGAGTGCTTTGCATTTGCTAGAAGGGAAGCTGTCTCGTGAAAATCCAAGCTATTCCATAATCTTTACAGAGCTTAATGCCCAAAGTACTCAAGTTCAGTGCTTCGCAGCCCTCTCCTGGAGGCATATCTTGCTTGTGAGTTTTTTGGGGATCATCATATTGAATATGTATGAGACAGATTTGCATATAAAGAGCAATTCTGTAACTCACATGTAGGTGCTGCTTAATGTGCATAAAGTTACAAAATACTGTACTGGCAATTTCCAGGGTACGTGTACACTTAATGCAAGTGGGTGGCAGTAAAATGACTAACCGCAACAGGGGCATTCACATAAGTAGGGTCAGAAGCATACCTAGCATATGTGACATCCCGGGCCTATCATTTTTTGACACCCCCCTTATCTATATGAAAAACATGATTTTTAATTAACAATCCAAGAGTGTACCTAGGAAAAGGCAGCATCTTACATATTGCAGTGAGCAGTAGAACATCAATACACCCATTGTAAAACTAAATAAGCCAGACTAGTACAATTTGAACCTTCACAGTCAATGCTAACAGAGAACCATGTCTTCTGTACACACAGAACAAAGAAAACATATTTTTATGTAAACTACGTAGGCTTTATGGGATATAAATCTTTAAAAAATAAATAAAATCATTTTCCTACCTTTGTTGTCTGGTGATTTTATTTTTCTACACATGTTTTCCCAGTCTCTGATTGCACTTCCTTCTGTCTGTGCCCTTAACTCTATTTCCAGGGCCTTCTATCGATTTGCTGTTTCTCTTTCCTTCACTTTCTGCCTTACATCCATCTTTGGCATTAACTTTCAATATTCAACTTTCTTAAATTTTTCTTCTTCCTTCTCAGTTCTATCTACTATTCCATATTTTCCATTCCCATCTATCCATGTGCACCATCTCCTCCCTCTCTCTGCCTTTCCTCTCCTCTCCATCCATGTGTACCATATTCTCTCTTTCTTCTCTCCTATTCTCATCTTTCCTTAAACAGCATTTTTTCCATCTCTTTTCCCTTTCCCATCCCTCTCATTCCAGTGCACCATGTCCTCCATCTCTCCCCCCTTACTCTCCAACCCTGTGCAGCATTTCTTCCCTTTCTCTCCCTCCTCTAGTGATCTGCCATCTTTCTCCTCTTCTTCCCCCAGTCTGGCATAATCACTCTCCCCTACTTCCCTTCCCTCCTCCCCCTGTGTGTTCTGGCATCTCTTTGTCCTTTTCCCTCTCCCCTACCTCTCTCTTCTCCTTCCCTTCCCTGGTCTGGCATCTCTCTTTCCTTCCCTCCCCCTGCAGTAGTCCATCTCTCTCTTCTCTTTCCCCCTTCTTGTGATCTGGTATTTCTCTCCTTCCCTTCCTTCTTCCTCCATACCTTAGGCTGGAATCTCTCTCTCTCTCCTCCTTCCCTTCCCTGGAAACTCTCTCTCTCTCTCTCATTCCCTCTCCCTCCAGTAGTTCATCTCTCTCGTTCCTTTTCTCCCTTCTTGTGGTCTAGTATCTCCTCTTCTCTCCTTCTCTTCCCTCCTCCTTTTCCTATTCCCTACCGTGGTCTGGAATTTCTGTCCTCCCCTTCCCTGCCCCGGAGGTCTGGCATCTTTTTTTTTCCCTCTCCATCCCCTCAGTCCAGGATTTCTCTAATCCCCCCCCCCCCTAATCCCCTTGCGTTCCTACCCTCCATGGATCTGGTAAGGCAGCCAGCATCATGAGTGAACACGCTGCCTTCAGCAGCCTGTAAATGTTCCCTCCGCTACTGCTTTCCACCTATGAGGGGACAGGCGACAGGAAGTTGTAACAGAGAGAAAGCTTCTGGGCCACCGAAGGCAGCATGTGTTCACTCATGCTGCTACCTGCCCGAAGGATGAAACAGCTGCAGAGATGGATCCCATAGAGGGGGGGGGGGAGTGGAATGGATGGAACCCTGGACTGCAGGGAGCAGCCACTTGGCTTGCTCCAAAATACATTCTGGTGGTGGGAAGTGCTGCTCCTGGTTCACGATAGCCAAGAGCTACTGCGCTGGGCTTTGAAGAGACGTGCGCGGCCACGTACCTGTCCAGCTTGGGAGGTGGGAACATTGGGTTGCAAAGTGATGTGGATAAGGGTCAGGAGGCAAAACTGGGGGCAGGTGTGTGACCTGGATTGAGGACCAGGGTTGGCAGCAATGAGATGACATAGCAGGGAACTAATGAATTTTTTGCTAAACACATCATTAGCAACTAGAGTGCTTGGGGAACAGGACTAGAGATTGGTTTGTTTGGCTCTTCCAAATAAAAATGTGTTACATTGTCCCTGATAGCTTCTGCTAACACTCATCATATTTAAATCATGCTGAAGAGAGGCACTTCTCAACTCTTTTTCTCCTTGCCAATGTTTTGATCATATACCTTCTCCTCACTGCCTCTGTTTCTCCCCATAGCATTGCCAGCCATAAGTTGGCTTCGCTTATGACTCATGTGGTTGTTGTTGGTTCTGCATACTACTGCAGAAACTAAATTTAATGTCAAATCTTGGGGTGAGGGCAGGTTTCCAGCAGCAAAGATCAGAAATGATGCCCATAATGCTGTGGTTTTAAGGTAACAATTATCCATTTGCCCAATGCAAGCTGGCCAGATTCAGCTAGTGGATAACATAAGGAAGTGAGGAGTTTGTTGTGGCATGAGAAGTATAACTCTCCTCAGAAAAGGTTTCTTCCTAAAGTTTTGCCATTGTCACTCTCTTGTGATTCCCATCTCTTCTGCTTGAAGTTTACTCACTGCTGTCTATACTGGTTTGGCAAAGGCTAAGAAATTACAGTGCCCCTTTACTTTTTCTTTACCAGCGTTTACCTTAGATTTAGTAGCAGAGATGCCAAGTGTGGTCCATCCCAAACCAGGAGATTTCCCTTCACCAGTGGCATATTATGGGGGGAGGGGCAGAACACCTTGGCTTCTCTTCTCGTGCCCCCCCCCCATGGTAATGGGGGGTGGGGGTCTCTTAGATACACTCATCCCCTGTACTTTTCCAATCTTCACCAGCAATGAACAGGAACTCCTTCCCACTGCTCACGCTGACCTCAGCTCTCCCTTTGATGTCACTTCAGGAAGTGACCTCAGAGGGCAGGCTCAGCCAACAGGAGCAGTGGGTAGGAGATCCTGCTTGCTGCTGCTGAAGAAAGGAAGAGGTATGGGGGCTGGAGGGAAGAGTGCATCTTAAGAGACTCCCCGACCACTGGGGGGCATCAGGGGTCAGGCGCCTCCACCCTAGACACAAAGTTATCTCTCTATGCTACTGACACCACTATGGTATAGATTTAAAGGTCCCCAGCCATGTCTTATACCAGTCCTAGCACATGTTCATTCCAAAACTGACATATTCTAACCAATAAATACAAGATAAAATTACTTTTTCTACCTTTGTGTTCTATTTTCTTCTGTCTTCTCATAATTCTCTTGCTAGAGTCTCATTGTTCATTTGGCATTTCTTCTCTCTCCATGTTCATCATTCATCTTTCCTTTGCATTCTTATCTGCTCTGTCCACCATCTTCACTCTGTGTCCTTGCCCCAATACTATACCAAGGGCCAGTGAGGTAAATGCTCTGACGCCCATTGGAGCATTTATCGTGCTGGCCCACAATAGTAACCTCTATTGCAGCTATGTAAAAGCCAGCTGGTGAACTGTGAAAATACCACAAAGCTTCTTAATGCAGCTGTGTACTTGTGTTAGAAACATGACAGCAGAAAAAGGCCAAATGGCCCATCTAGTCTGCCCATCCATAGTAACAATTATCTCTTTCTCTCTCTGAGAGATCCCAGGTCCTCTTGAATTCAGACACAACCTCTGTTTCCACCACCTCTTCCAGAAGATTGTTCTACACATCTACCACCCTTTCCGTAAAAAAGTATTTCCTCAGATTACCCCTAAATATGCACTGATTACACTGGCCTGGCTTAACACATGGAATGAAATTTTATTACAAGGCTCCTGAATCTTACGTTACACTTATTTCGGTAGATGTTGCACTTATTTGGTAAAGGCAATAGATTTGGCTATGATCCAATGGCATGTGGTCAGGGCCTTCAAGGGAGTCAGAGAAGCTCAAGCTCTTGATCTCAGGCTGAGTTTCCTGGCAGCTCCTCCTAACCTCCAAGCCTGACTCAGTCCAGAAAATCCTGCCGGCGTCGGACTATCAAGAGATTCACTACGGACACTGAATATTTTGACTGCTCAAAGTTGACCAATGCCAGACCGCCAGAGCGTTTGGGCTCCTCCTCCTGTAGCAGTCAAGCACAGGAGCATGTTGGGCCTTCTGGAGATTCAGTTCCTGGTTGTGAATCCCTGAGGGCATTTTGTTTTTCTTTTCTTTTAATTTGATTGGTTGGACTGGCAGAATGTCTGAGCTTGCCCAACCAATCAGATTAAAGCAAACATATAAACAATAAAACCCGCCTTAGGCAATTATTTCCTGGTACTGAATCTACGCATACACCAGAGTAGCAGTGGCTGAAAGGATGAATGAGTGGAGAGTAGTGCTGCCCAATTCAGGAAAAAACAATTTTTATTCGATTCAGCCTATTGAATTGGTTATTCGATTCAATTTTCCTGCCCAATTGGGTGTTATTGTTTTTTTCAAACATCCTGGTGGGTTTATTTTACAGCCTCTTCACCCTCTTTGCCTTCTCCTAACCACACTGGCGCTGTGGTGTAAACAAAATAAACAAACAAAAGAAGACTTTTCCTCTCTCTGTTAAATCCTAGCTCATGTTTGAGGTCTAACACCAGCTCTGGCAGGATACACATTTTAAATCTGACATATTATAATCACAAAACAGAAAATAAAATTTGTTTTTCTACCTTACGTTGTCTGGTCATTATTAAAATTTTGTTAGTCTCAGGCTCTGGTTGACTTCTGATGTCAGAGGAGGGGCGGGACCGCGACGGAGGAAACAGCTCTGAAGTGGTACTAAGATCGCTAGCACCGCAATCTTGTTTGCAGGCTGTCCCTGGAAGGTAAACAGTGCGGAGAGACCAGGGGGGAAGCAGAAGGCCAGGGGAGTGGAAGCCAGACGCGGGGGGGGGGAAGCCGATAGCAGCACTTCCCGACCGACCCTCCCCCCTTTCCCTCTGAAGCAGGTGCGGCAGCTGCCGCTCCTGCTTTAGGGGGCGAGGGGGGAGGGTCAGGCAAATGGGGAAGCCAATTTTTTTTTGTTTTGAACCGATTCGAATCGATTCACCTGAAATGAATCGGTGAACCGATTTGAATCGTGAATCAGGCAGCACTAGTGGAGAGTAGAGACACAGAACTATCCTTGCGGCTGCCATGGAGTGACTAAGCTTGGGGCCAGAGGGGGCTTCAGCAGTGGACAAATGCTTGCAATACTGGAGTCGAGGTCGCTATGAGGTTGTTGGCCAGCTTCAGAGTTAAAAGGCTTTTGGAGGGAGCTGCGGGATGGAAATGAGCTACCTCCTGCATTCTCCTTCTCTTTTTGTATGCATGTATCTCTGCTTCTAGAGTGGGGCTCAAAGGCTTATGGTCTTGTGGACTCTGCAGAACCCATGTGTGTCTTCATGCAGGACTGGAGAGGGGCTGCGGCAGCCCCCCTATAACAAACAGCACAGAGGATCTATGACCAGTGTCCTCTCCAGAAACAGTGATGTGCTATCAGGGCCATCGGCTTTTTGCAGGCTCCTGCTGCTCTCACTCAATGGGAGCAGCTGGAGCCTGCAAAGAGCCATGTAGTATTAGAGGAGACGGCCAGCCTAGAGAGAGCAGCTGCTGCAACCTACAACAACCGTGGTCCCGTGTGTGTTTGATCTTTAATTCTTAGTGTGGGTTGGTAGATAGACATGGCAGGGCAATGGGGAAGAAAATAAAATGGATGCATGACAGCTTGGGGGGCTATTGGGGAGGGGGAGAGACAGGAGCAGTGCCAAGAGACAGCAGGGAGGGAGGGAGAGAGAGGAGCAGTGCTGGGGTGGGGGAGGGAAAGGGAGAGACAGACGCACTGCTGGTAAGGGGGAAAGAGGCAGGGGCAATGCTAGGTATGTGTGTGGAGTTAGATAGAGAGAGGGGTAGTGCCAGGAGGCTGCAGAGAGGGAAAGAGAAATAGTGCAGTGGATGGGGAGAAACAGGGAGAGAGAAGGGACAATGTTAGGTGGGAGGAGAGAGACAGACAGAGAGAGGGGAACAGGGAAAGAGACAGGAGCAGTGCCCTCAGTCTGTTGCAGTGATTGTAGTTTAAATTAAGGGTGCCAGCCGGCAGCAATTCACAAAGGCCCACTCCAGATGAATCATGGCAGAGGGAATGCCCCAGAGCAGGTCTGTGTGAATTGCAGCTGGCCGGCCTGGCACCCATAATTTAAACTGCAAGCACTGCGGTGGACTGAGGGGGGGAACGGCCAAAGAAGTGCTGGATCTGCATGTGGAGGGAGAGGAGGCGAGGGGGGAGGGGGGCTGGAGGCACGCACTTGCCTAAATTGCTTCACAGATAATTTGATTAGAGACTGTTTGAAATTGCCTTGCCTCTAACTAAAGATTGTTCTATTTGATTTGGAGGTGGGGGGGGGAGGTTTGCCCATGATAGAGACCAGTCCTGGTTAGCATTTGCAATTCAGCTATCATGTGTACCTTCTGGGACTTTTGAGGCTTTTTCCTCCAATTTTTCTACGAATGAGTATGCTTTGACTTCCATTGTTTCTACGTTTTAGTGGTTTGTCTAGATTTTTTTGGTGGTCTCTTGCCTATATATATTTTTCGTATTAACTTGGATTTGGATATAACATGAACATTTTAGTCTTGACGTAATTTTTTTTTTTTTAATTCTTCTTTAACAATTGTTTCTATTACATAGAATAGTTTTGTGTAACATTGTCAATAGTCATTTTCTTTCCTAGGAACAAAATGTCATATGCAATTAAAGAAGGCTTAATACAGCCATGCTTCCTCTCTATTATACTACAGGCAGTGCCACAAATGGCTCATTGGGCCTGTGAGCAAATCCATAGCTGAAATGAAACTTCTAATCAACAGACAGGTCCTTTCTGTTTTCTTCTACCGACATAAGATATTCAAGCAAAAAAAATAAGGGAGAGGTCGCAACATACAGTATGAGCTGCTTTTCGTTTTTGGAATATAGCTAACATTCCCACAATGATAGAATGCGAAGCTAGAAAAGATATCCAACAGGGTCGCACAAGTTGAGAAAGAATTACATTGGAAGAACTGAGACCCAGTAGCTAAAACTAATCCAGGGCTTCAATAAGAGCATCACTATAAGCAAGGAACAAAAGCATTTTCTCCTTCAGATTGTATCAGTACACTGACATTTCCAGAAGTAAAAAAAAAAAAAAAATCAATACTGGGTGGACAAATGTCAGAGGTTTGGACAATGACAATAACTGATAATATTTCATTTACTGCCAATAAACATTATTGCTGTTCACTGCAACAATTATGCTGTAAACAGAATTTGGACTCGAATATAAACCCATCTGTATACAAACCATTGTAACATTTTTCCCCCTAAAAAAGGGGGGAAAAAGTTGGCTCCAATATAAACTGCAAATAGTGAGCCAATCCTTGCCATGAGGTCCCTTTGTATATTACTACCTTGTTCAGAACATACTCTTCCACTTCCAGAAGAGATAGACTAATATTTGGGTTGCTCCCTTTTTTCAGCATTTTCAGTTTTGCCAATACCTATGCACACTTACAATGACCGATACTTCTGTCATCCATCTCCACACACCCATGACCAACAGTGTCTCGGGCAAGGAGCCGGCAGACCTTGAGCATGCATAGATGTTCAAGGCCCTGCACCCCCCCATTAGTGTCATTAGTGTCAGCCTCAGTCAGAGAGAGCAATGCCAGTCATTGGGAAGGAGTGGGGAGGTAAAGTAGAGGATAGAAATGCCAGTCATCAGAGGAGATGGAACATGTCATTGGGGAGGAGGGGTTGGGAGGTGGAGGACAGAAGTGCCAGAGGAGGAGTTCAATGCTGGTAATTGGAGAGGGTGAGAGAAAGAGTCAGAGACTCAAATATAAACTGAGATCCTCATTTTTGGGCCTTTATATTTTGGGACCAAAAATAACATTCAACTATATCTGGTACTTAAATTGCTAATCCTTTGTTTAATCTGTCTGAACAGTGAAGGCAACTATTTAGTTGGTCATATGATACTCATACATACTAAGTGGCTAGTCTCTAACTGCTTTATTGATAGTGGTGTTTAGTTTAGAACTGAAAGTCAACGTGAACAATCCACATAAAAACCTTAAGGACCTAGTCCGCTGGGTCCTACGCTCTCAGCAGACTAGGTCCTTAAGGTTTTTATGTGGATTGTTCACGTTGACTTTTGGAACTTTTAAATTATCAATAAAGTCACTCCACAGTGTCTTTTGGTTTCTCATGGATTTTCTTCTCTGTGGATCTCCCAGGGTCAATTTCTTTGTTTTGGTTTATTTTAGAACTGCCCCCTTTGGGTTGTAGATGTCCATAAGACCTTCATTTTTCCTAAAACTGTCAGAGAGCCCGGTAGCTTTTGCCAGTTTCATTTTCAAGGGAGGGATTAGTGTTGAAACATTTTTATTAATTTTCAATAAACAAAACGTCAAATAAAGAACATGACACACCAAAATACAACATCCCCCCCGCCCCTCTCCAATCACCTCTCACCCAAAGGTTGCATCCCAGCTCCAGCAAGCCTACCACAACAAGAGGCTCATAAATCTGTGTTCTGATAATCCCCGAATCCATACTCCACAACAACACAAAATAACCCAGGAGTTACCCCTCCTCCCACCACAAAACCTCCTTAGGGTCAGAAGCAATCCCCCCACCCCCTCCCCCTTTCAACCATGCAGGGATTAAATGAGTGATCCCCCTCCCCTTAATCTTTCCAGTTGAGAGCTGCACATTCATAGCACTTTTCTAACACCTGGACATCCCAGATAGCAGATCTAAATGTTGACATCCATCCATCTTTTTAGACAAAGGTGTCCTTTATCCTTCTACAATGGGGAATAGGTATCTGTATTTTGTGCCTTCTGTTTTAGGCATCCATACGTATCTCAGCTTTGTAAAATCGGGATTTAGATATCTGTGAAATATGAATGTCTAAATGCTGGTTTGTGTTTTTAAAATGGCTCACGTACTCCCCCCCCCCCTCACTCTTTTACAAAGCCGTGTTAGGTTTTTTTAATCGCCAGCTGTGGCAGTATTAGCTCTGATGTTCATAGAATTCCTATGAGCATCGGAGTTAATACCGCCGCAGCAGGCGACAAAAAAGCCTAACGCGGCTTCGTAAAGGGGGGAAGGGGGTAGACATTTATGGTTCTGCACATAAACTTCTGTGTTTGCCATTTCATAACATGGACCTTCAAATTTTCCCAAATAGATGTCTGGAGGTCCAATGATACTTTTTTATTTACAAGCATTTCATGATGTAAACTGTTTAATTTAAAGATCCATTTTTGTTCTAATTGTAATAATGTGCAGAATTCGTAAGATTTGAAGATCATGAAGAAGATTAGAAGGAATTAAGAGGAAGTTTTTCTGACCAAAGATAAGTCCAATTGTAGGAGGCAGGATTTATGTCCCTGGAGAGCACTTGAGGTTTTTCCTCCTCTTTTTTGATTTTCCTAAACTTTCCTCAATAGTTATAATATTTTTTATGTTGCTGAAGTTGCAGGAGGAACAGTGTGTAATTATTCATTAGTGACTGTATTAGGGTGTATATTTATATAATACTAGTGTTTAAGCCCGTTAGATTAATGGGTGCTAGAATAGATGTGCAGAGTTAACAGTTAAAAAATTTACTGAAAACTTACCGTGAGATAAGAATAGATGTGTAGAGATAGGCATTTCTTTATTTTTTATTTCTGTATGTGTGTCTTTATTTCTATCTGTCTCTCTCCCTTGCCCCCTTGTCTTTTTTTGTTTCTCTCTCTCTTCTTGGACACTGTCTGTCTGTCTTTCTTTCTGTCTGTCTCACTGGTACCCCGTCTGTCTGTCATTATTTATTTCTCTCTCTTTTTCCTTGGCTACTGTCTGGGTTTTTTTCTCTCTCTTTTTTTCCTTGGTCACTGTCTGTCTGGTGTTTTTTTTCTTTCTCTCTTTTTTCTTGGTCACTGTCTGTCTGGTTTTTTTTCCTTTCTCTTTCTCTTCTTGGCAGGTGTCTGTCTATCTTTTTTTTAAAAATGTATCTATCTTTCTTTGGCCGGTGTCTGTCTGTCTTTTTTTTATTTCTCTCTCTCTCTCTCTCTCTCCTTGGACGCTGACTGTCTTTTTTTTTCTTTGTCTCTCTCCTTGGCTGCTGGCTGTCTGTATGTCTTTTTTTCTTTCTCTCTCTCGCGGCTGGTGTCTGTCTGTCTTTTTTTTTATTTCTCTCTCTCTCCTTGGCCGGTGTCTGTCTTTTTTTTTTTATTTCTCTCTCTCTCCTTGGATGCTGTCTGTCTTTTTGTCTTTCTTTCTGTCTGTCTCTCTCCCTGGCCCCCTTTTTCTCTGTCTGTCTCTCTGTCTTTCTCCCTGGCCCCCTGCCTGCCTGTATTTCTCTGTCTCTTCATGGCCTCCTCAAAAATTCTAGTAGTTGTCTGAGTCTTTCCCTCAAACACACTGTTCCTTGTGACCCTGGGAAGTCACTAAATCCCATTGCCCCAGGTACATTAGATAGAGTGTGAACCTGCCAGGACAGATAGGGAAAAATGTTTGAGTACCTGAATGTAACCCACTTAGACTACAAGTGGTATATAAATGCTTAAATAAATAAATAAACACATCAAACAGGAAAATTTTAATAAAAATCTTGTATAATCTGGGTTTATAAATCAAGAGATTTTGTCTCTTTTTTCTGTGTAGCTTTCAAAAAAATCATGAAAATTGTGAATAGACAAACTCAGAAACTATTCCTGCTTATGTCTGATGTAAAAACATAACCCCACCCCCACCCCCTTTTACAAAATCGTAGCATGTGTTTTTGTGCCGGCCATGGCAATAACAGTTCCGACGCTCATTCTCCATGTTGTCAGGTGCAACTGCTTCTGGGTCATGGGGAGGGAGCGTTTTTTGTTCAAGGCTCAGAGAAACTACATCTCAGAACTTAGTGAATATGCTAAAGTAAAAGCCATTCCTGGAAAAAGGGGAGCCCTGAAATCATCTTATGTAATCTGCTTTAGCACAGGAGATTGCCCAAACTATGAGGGGTAAATTTTGGTCTCCCCTCTCCTTTTTCCCCATTTTAGTGGGTAAAAAGAGTGTTTTGGAGCTAACATGAAAAAGCAACTTCCACAACAATTCAGGAGCTCACAAATTATGCATCTTCAACCAATGCTATCTTGCCCCCACATATGCTTGCCCTATTGATATTTTTATTTTTTTTTAAAACCCACAATCAAATTAACTGGGACTTAAAAGATCCAAAATAGAAAATAAAGGGAGGGAGAGAAAACACAGACCCCCCAACCGTTATATCAATATCTAAATTTAAATTTAATAATTAAAGGTTGTGAGCTCAGAAGAGCTAACTCAAAAGAGCCTGTTCTATTGCTCAAACAATCCTGGCAAGATCTAAACAGATTCAGCCGCACACCATCATCAGGTACTCCCCTAGTGTGCAGAGGTTGGGGTCTTATTGAGGACCATTGCTTCTTTCTTGCTGAAGGTGGTCTTGGTATTTCACATCAACCAGGAAGTTTGCTTTCCAGCTTTCCAGATCTCAGGTTCTAAGAAGAAGGTGTTGGATATCCTCAGGGCTATCTTGCATTACCTGAAGGTTATGAATGACTTCATGTTGGCAAATCTGTCTAAGAAGGGGAGGGTGGCTTCCAAGTCTATCATTTCTAGATGGATCAGCTATTTCGTCCTGCTACATTGTCTATGGAAAGCAAGCTCCCTTCACTGTTCGAGCACATTCGACGAGAGGGATTGTCTCTTCCTGGGCTGAGGCCAGGACAATTCCTCCAGTGAAGAAAATTGTTTTTCAATATTACTTAAGCATATGCAATGACTGGGTGGTGAGGTTATATTCTTGGGGTTCGCCCCTTGTTTTTGCCTTCAAGTCTCTGAGCATTTACTTTCGTTATACATTTTTGATTGAATGGAGCAAATATATGGTTATTTCTATGAAGACATTTGATATTTCTACAGGGGAGTGACTTTTCTATTGTAGCACTTCCTCTGGATGGCAGGCCCCCCTCTTCAAAATGGCAGGCCTTCCCCTTCTTAGTGCATCCTGGGATGTACCGGGGAGAGGCCTAAGGCTCTGATTGGCCCAGGCGCCTAAGTTTCAAGAGTTTGGCAAGACAGCACTCCTATTCCACCCTAGCTGTGGTAGTCTTTCTCTTGGCATTTTATTGCAGCAGCCTCTTCCCCCCAAGAATTTACAGAATTCCCTTCCTCTGGGCATTTCCAGGGGTTCTGGCTGCTGCTGCTTTGAGCAGATTAGCTTTTCTCTATCTCTTTAACTCGGAGACCTGATACTCTGGTTACTTCCTGAAGGACGAATAAGCTGCAAACTGAAAGCCTATCCAGTTTGTCCATCTTCAACTCCTGTTCACTATTAGAACCCCCTCCCCTCTTCTGCAAAAGAACCACTGCTTTAGGTCTATATTAGCAATGAGAAACAGCATTACCACAGCAACAGAGCTCATAAAGATGAGAAAACAACAATTCAACACAGAATTAGTGAATATGGCATCTTTCAGATTGCACATGGCTGATGTCAATGATCACAATTATGTTTGGTATAACAGCTGTAGTATACCATTAATAACTCATAGAGGTTAGCAGCATTCAGGTATCTTAACAAACATCTGCATTCCCTTATCTGCTAACTGCTATGGGTGCTGAAGATTAAAAATCTTTAAACAGAATGGAAACAATGGGCTGGAGATAGTAGCCGGGAGGAATAAACTATTTTTTTTTCCTTACTATTGTGTTTATTCACCTGATATCCAACCAGAGCTCATGAATCCAGTAACCTTCTTTCCACTTCACAATCTAAAGATCCTGAGGCAAATGAACCTTGAAAGCTAATGGAATCATTAATGGAACAAATGATGCTGAACTGCCTAACACCTGGCAGTGGAGTCTCTTAACCTGGAGAGAGATCTCAGATAATAAAATGAACCAGAATGCACTAAACCTAACTAGGGTTACCACATGGCTCCAGAAAAAAAGAGGTCTGATTGAGACATCCGGGTTTTACTTTCATTGCTTTCCATGAAAGCAAAAGGTGGGCGTCTCAATCTATTCTCCTTACTTCCATTGCTTTCAGTGGAAGTAAAATACAGAATCCGTCCTTTTTTTTCTGGAGCCATATACCAACCCTACACATAACTAACGAGGCCATCAAAAGAATATAAGAATAGCCTTACTGGGTCAGACTAATGGCCCATCTAGCCTAGTATCCTGTCTTCACGGAGGCCAATCCAAGTCACAAGTACTTGACAAAAACCCAAATAGTTGCAGCAGTCCATGCCATCGATCCAGGGCAAGCAGTGGCTTCTCCCATGTCAAAAGCAGTTTATGGACTTTTCCTCCAGGAACTTGTCCAAACCTTTTATAAAACCAGCTACATTAACCACTCTTACCACATCCTCTGGCAACGCATTCAGAGCTTAATTATTCTCTGAGTGATAAAATATTTCCTCCTATTGGTTTTAAATGTATTATTCTGTAATTTCATCGAGTGTCCCCTAGACTTTGTAAATCTTGATGCAGTAAAAAATCGATCCACTTGTACCCGTTCTACACCACTCAGAATTTTGTAGACTTCAATCATATCTCCCCTCAGCCGTCTCTTTTCCAAGCTGAAGAGCCCTAACCTCTTTAGTCTTTCCTCATACGAGAGGAGTTCTAACCCCTTTACCATCTTGGTCGTTCCTCTTTGAACCTTTTCTAGTGCCGCTATATCTTTTTTATGAGATAAGGAGACTAGAACTGAATGCAATACAGAGACATTTTAACATTATTTGGGCTTCTTCTTTCAAACTGCGCTAGCAGCTTGTAGCGCGGAGAGCTGTGCTGAATGGCCCGCGCTGCTCCCAACGCTCATGAACGTCGGGAGCAGCGCGGGCCATTCAGCGCGGCTCACCGCGCAACAAACTGCTAGCGCAGTTTGATAGAAGAGGCCCTTAGTCTTGTTTACCATCCCCTTTCTAATAATAATTGCTAGCATCTTGTTGGCGCTCTTGGCTGATGCCGCACATTGGGCGGAAGGTTTCAGCAAATTGTCTACAATGACATTCAGATCTTTTTCTTGAGTGCTGACCCCTAAGGTGGCCCCTAGTATCCAGTATGTATGATTTGGATTATTATTCTTCCCAATGTGATGGACAGTGTTTAGGATCCAGTTTGCAACTATTACTTATTTTACTTGCTGACTTTTCATATATTACTGCCTATTGCACACATTGCTTCTAGGTTGTTTACAATTGTAATGGAGAAGTTACATGGTCCCAAGCAGGTAAGGCCACTATCAACCATACCACTGTACATTTTAGTAACTAACCCCCCCCCCCCTTTACTAAGTCATGGTAGAGTTTTCTACCATGGTCTGGAGCGTTGCTGCTCTGACATGCAAAGGCTGTGGTAGAAACCTCTACCAAGGTTTAGTAAAAAAATATAAGGGGGCGGGGGGGGTGGGAGTAAATGATTACCAATGATTTCTGCAGTAGACCAGGCAACAAACTACTTCTATATTCCAACCTCGATAAAACTTCAGTGCTGCCTTCCTCTCTGATTGTCTCAATCTATCCTTCAGGTACAGTACAAAGTCCATGATCCAAGCCAAATTCTGAATAAAAACACATAGGTCAGTTCTGTGATGGCAGTCGGTGAATTTTTTATATATCATCCACGGTATTTAAAACATACATATATTCAGAATTGTTGTTCACACAAATCAGTAATGCTGAATACAAGAAATCACCAGTGACCAGTGTGGAGAGTAATTTTATAAGCTTTATTAAAATGTTTTGCACACAAAACGGCTTTTATAAAATTATCCTGGAGCAAGGGTGCTCTGTGTCAGCCTTCGAGGTCTGCAACCCAGTCGGATTTTCAGGATTTCCCCCATGAATATGCATGAGATCTATTTGCATAAAATGGAGGCATTGCATAAAGAGATGTGCATATTCATGGGGGAAATTCTGGAAACCTGACTAGGTTGCAAGGACCAACATTGAGCACCCCTGCCCTAGAGGTTACATGAAGTGATAAAACAGCTTGTACTTTTATGCGATATGGATGCAGGGATATTCTGGGATGGAGTTTGGGTGGAGCACAGATGTACTCACAAAGCACAAACATATGTCATAAAATATGTGCAACTAATTATTTGCAGGAGACCAGTTATTTTGAATCCCAGTGTCAATTATCATACTATCACAAACAAAAGGTTGACCCTTGGTACTTCAGAGAACCAGAAGTCTGACGAGAACAAAAACACTGTGGAGAAAATGATGTTCAGGATATAGGCTTTATTGAAAATACAGTCCAATAATCCACATGAAGAGATACCTAGGACCCAAGTGAATGAGGAATATGGACCCAACACGATCCGTGTTTCGACAAAAATGTCTTCCTCAGGGGTCCCTAAAGGTTCTAATGCAAAGACTCATGGATCAAAGGCTAAAAATAATCCTGTACGAAAACTCTGTGCAGGGAACCCTGAGGAAGACATTTTTGTCGAAACACGGCTGTGTTGAGTCCATATTCCTCATTCACTTGGGTTCTAGGTATCTCTTCATGTGGATTATCGGACTGTATTTTCAATAAAGCCTGCATCCTGAACATCATCTTCTCCACAGTGTTTTTGTTCTCATCAATTATCATACTATACCAAAAAGCTCCTGTTCTCTGAGGTTTCAATCTAACTGGTATTTCATACAAGCACATAGGTACCTATAAGACTTTATAAAATGGGTTAAAAATAGGCACTTTCCTGCTCTATTAATCTAGGTGACCCATTAGAAAATGACCCCCATTGCAGCGACATTTGGCCTTTGTGTGGATAGCTGAGGTGTTCTGGCCCATATTCTCTAGGTGCCCTACCAGCACTTAAGTTAAGTCCAAAACGCTGTTTAAAATGGTACTTAAAAGAAATTTCAAGGCGCCTGTCGGTGCCTAAAAAAAATCGGCACCAGAATCTGGAGATGCCTACCGACACCTAACGCCACTGTAGGCGTGGCTAATGCCTACAATGGTGTTAGGACACCAGCAGGTGCCTCCAAGCAAATTCTATTAACCATTTGTGAGCCCCAGATCCAGTATCATGTTTTCCCTGGTCAGTTGCATCAACATTTGTCTGAGCAGAGCACCTTGAAGGGCATCCACTATCTCTCTACATCTTTCCAATTCCACAGACGGAACTTTCCAGTCCGCATCCAGCAGGTTGAAATCATCCAGCAACAGCACATCTCTTCTCTTCCCCAGCTTTTGGATATCTGCAACAAGATCTTTTATCAAATTTCTGCAATTAGTTTGGAGGTCTGTAGACAACACCCAAGTAGACAGAAGTTCCATCTTCTCTTTTCAAAGCAATCCTTTCCCCAGGTCTCCTGCATTTCAGTCACTTGGATATTAGTCTTTACATAGAGAGCTACTCCTCCACCTTTTCGACCATCTCTGTCCTTCATAAAAAGATTATAGCCCAGTATGTTTGTATCTCATTCATGGGAATCACTGAACCATGTCTCTGTGATCGCTACAATATCCAAGTCTGCCTCTAACATCAGGACTTGCAGGTCCCCCCCATACATCCTCTATCCTCATCCGTACCTTCTTCCTCCTTCTCTTGTTCTTTGCTGTGGACATCAACCCAAATCCTGGTCCTTCCAACCAATTCCCATCCTACTCTTATGGCCCGCCTTACTCCTGCAGGCCAACCCACAATATTACCAACCTTATTTCTATTCCTCTCTTCCCCTCCTCCTCCCTGCCATTCTCTTGCACTCTATGGAATGGAGGAGGGTCACGAGTGGTGTTCCGCAAGGCTCGGTGCTTGGGCCGCTGCTATTTAATATATTAATAAATGATCTAGAAACAGGGACGAAGTGTGAGATAATAAAATTTGCGGACGACACCAAAGTATTTAGTGGAGCTCGGACTAAAGAGGACTGCGAAGAATTGCAAAGGGACTTGAGCAAACTAGGAGAATGGGCAACGAGATGGCAGATGAAGTTCAACGTTGAGAAATGTAAAGTATTGCATCTGGGAAGCAGGAACTCGAAGTACAACTATACAATGGGAGGGATGTTAGTGAACGAGAGTACCCAAGAAAGGGACTTGGGGGTAATGGTGGACATGACAATGAAGCCGACGGCACAGTGCGCAGCGGCCGCTAAGAGAGCGAATAGAATGCTAGGTATAATCAAGAAGGGTATTACAACCAGGACGAAAGAAGTTATCCCACCGCTGTATCGGGCAATGGTGCGCCCGCATCTGGAATACTGCGTCCAATATTGGTCGCCGTACCTTAAGAAGGATATGGCGTTACTCGAGAGGGTTCAGAGGAGAGCGACACGTCTGATAAAGGGATGGAAAACCTTTCATACGCTGAGAGATTGGAGAAACTGGGTCTCTTTTCCCTGGAGAAGAGGAGACTTAGAGGGGATATGATAGAGACTTATAAGATCATGAGGGGCATAGAGAGAGTAGAGAGGGACAGATTCTTCAAACTTTCAAAAAATATAAGAACAACAGGGCATTCGGAAAAACTGAAAGGGGACAGATTCAAAACAAATGCTAGGAAGTTCTTCTTTACCCAGTGTGTGGTGGACACCTGGAATGCGCTTCCAGAGGACGTAATAGGGCAGAGTACGGTATTGGGGTTTAAGAAAGGATTGGACAATTTTCTGCTGGAAAGGGGGATAGAAGGGTATAAATAGAGGATCACTGCACAGGTCCTGGACCTGTTGGGGCCGCCGCGTGAGCGGGCTGCTGGGCACGATGGACCTCAGGTCTGACCCAGCAGAGGCATTGCTTATGTTCTTATGTTCTTATGAATGTCTATTCCATTCCTAATAAGCTTGCCTACATCCACAACCTCTACATCTCGTGATCTCTCCACCTGCTCGCACTAACAGAGACCTGGATTTGCTCTGATGACTACCTCAGCTGCTGCCCTGTGCCATGGAGGTTACATTTTCTTCCTCACGCCTCGCCCAGTTGGCCAAGGAGGAGGTGTTGGGCTGCTACTCTCACCCTCTTGCAGATTTCAACCCCTTCTTCCACCACAATTCCAATGCATTCCTCATTTGAAGTCCATTTTATCTGTCTATTCGCTCCCTTACCTCTCCGAGCAGCAGTCATCTACTGATCCCCCAATACATCCCATTCTTCCTTTCTCACTGACTTTGTCTCCTGCCCCTTCTTCTTCCTTGTTCCCTCATCCCCTTCCTTCATCCTCAGCACTTCAACATAGTCCGAGAAAACCCATAGTCTAAAGCTTTTCATCTACCTGGTTAACAGAAGCCCTGAGAGCAAAGAAAATGAAAGACAGGAAACCAAAATCCAAAGCACAGAGGACAAATCCACCTGGAAGAAATCAGTGACATATGAGACAAAAAAGGCCCATTTCTCCAAACTACTATCAAAGATCCCTAACAAATCAAAGGCCATCTTCACAATGACCAAAAACCTGTTCTCAGCCTCGCAAGGGAATAATTAGTCCCCACAAACTTGGACAATAAGACCCTCTCCACTTTCTTCCATGAAAAAATATGTAACATATGGAAAGCCCTAGACTTGGAAGCCAAGTCACTTCCAAATAACAGTGACACCGTACAGCCTGACAACACACATGGCCCAGAAACTCTTGATCACTTCAAACAAATAACCTATGACTTAAAAACTATAGTAGATTCTCTAAACCCCACAACATCTATCCTAGACCCATGCCCCTCTTCCACTCATCAATGCTGTCTTCCTAGAATCCATCCTGCCCTCAATAAATGAGTTCTTACTATCAGGTGTGATTCCACTGAGTTGGAAATCCATGGTAGTCAGACCACTCCTAAAGAAACCTACCTTAGATCCAGCCACATCAAGTAACTTCAGATCTGTCTCAAATCTCCCATTCATATCCAAAATCCTGGAAAAGGCAGTACTTGTACAACTATGGGATTTCATATCTGCCCTCAGCCGTCTCTTTTCCAAGCTGAAGAGCCCTAACCAGTTTAGTCTTTCCTCATATGAGAGGCGTTCCATCCCCTTTATCATCTTAGTCGCTCTTCTTTGAACCTTTTCTAGTGCCGCTATATCTTTCTTGAGATAAGGAGACCAACATTGAACACAATACTCCAGCTGAGGTTGCACCATGGAGCAATATAGGAGCATTATAACATTCTCAGGCTTGTTAACCATCCCTTTTTTAATAATGCATACATTTTTATACATACTGTCTGAAGCTACTTTCATCCCCTTAGTGACAGTCTGGCAAATTTGCATAGATAAAACTGCTTTTTAAATATGCAAATGCCACCTAAGATTGCTAAAATTTACACCCCCATAGGCAACCTATTGGAAATTTAGCCCCCAGTCTGCATCTGTCTAGGTCTCTAGGAAGTATGAACACATTGAGGAGTCTGTGAATCAGTGTATTGCTATAACTTTTTTTGACAAAATCGCTGTGCCTGGTACATTTTCTTATTTTTCTTTTCTTGTTAAACTTGCATACTGAATCTTGACCCAGGTTTCTTCTGCCTTACCAAGGCACAAGTGACTTTAAAGCATGTAAGACAATCCTGGACAAATTGGGAGTTTCTGCAGCTTCTTGTAAACGTAGAAGGATTTATTGTTTGACCTGAAATCAATAAGATTTTTCAAATATCTGAAAGCTGCTTTCTTCATTCTCCTGCCCTACCTAGCAGCTACAACAGCTGTAAACTTGCCCGGGTGTAAACTGTTCACTTAAATTATGCTTTGTTCAAACATTGAGCCATTGTTACCACAGCCGAAGACTCTAATTTTCTTTTTTGTTCCATTGGAAAGAATTTCAACAATGTTCACAGGTTATAATATTTTCTTTTCTTGTTTCAAGCAAACAGTGGCAAACTATTTCTCGGAGGTGTTGCATTACCTGCCAAGCCGCTACTGTAGCTCCAGGAACTGCAGAGGAGTGCAAGCAGGTTACCTCCTGTAGAAGATATGAGATGCTCTGCCAGCATTCCAGATCTACCATCCAAAACCCACAAGAATATTAAAAATTAAATGGAAAAAAAAAGAACAAAAGCCACAAGAATCTCCCACAAACTCACCTCCAGGTCACCAGTTCTGAGAAACTTCTATTCATTTCGAATCAAAACATTTTATCCAGAATAACAAGAAATCTTTGAATGTACCATTTTCTGTACACCAGTGTTTCAGAGTTCTTGATAGAAAACAGGGAGACATTAAAGTGGGAAAGGGAAAGGTTGAAGATACTTTAAGAACATAAAAACAGCCATACTGAGTCAAACCAATGGTCCATCTAGCCCAGTATCCTGTTTTCACAGTGGCCAATCCAGGTCACAAGTATCTGACAGAAACCTATTCTTTCCAATTGTCAGGCAATAATGAAAGGGGAGTGGCCAAAACCAGATGTATACGAAAATTCACAGAGGCATAAAGTCCCTCTTCTGGGAACCAGTGGACTGAAATGCGGATAGCCTGCCCTCTTGATTAATCTAATCTAATCTAATCTAGTCTTCAGTTTATATACCGGATTATTGCCCGAAGGAACTCGATTCGGTTTACAGTTCATTAAAAATAAGGTAACAAACTAATAGGCCAAATGGAGAAAATACTATTAGTTAAGATTAGATAGATATTTAAATAGTTAGAAGATAGAATATACTTAGCTGGTGTTCGTCGACTGATGATCTTAGATAACTATTGCGTAAACAGCCAAGTTTTTAGATCTTTCCAAAATTGATGTAGCTGACCTAACAGTCTTAAAGAATCTGGTAGTTTATTCCAAATTTCCACCAGTTTAAACGCTATAGATTTACTGAGCTTCCTTTGATAAAAATGAGGGCACAGTTCAAAGCACTACTCCCGCTTCCATAATTCTGAAAAAGGGATCTCTGCAAGACAATGCCTGTATCTCTGAGATTCTTCTCACGGAGATGATGGCCACCCAAAATTCAGCAGAGACATCTCCTGCAAGGGCTTAAATGGCGCCTTGCCGAAACCTTTCAGCACAATGTTCAAATTCCACGAGGGAAACGATTGCCTTATCGGGGGTCTCAATCTAAGTGGTCTCTTTAAGAATCTGCCTATATCTGAATGCAAAGCCAAGGATCCCCTTTTCAGATAGGCTCTAAAGCATGAGACACCCACCACCTGCACTTTAAAGGACCCTACTGCCAGACTGGCCTGTAGAAAGGCCAAAACTACCGACACTGGCATGCGCATGGGATCCACCAGATCCTGCACGTACCACTGTTGAAACAATATCCAAGTCTTAGCATATGCTGCCATGGTCTCTTTGCTCTGAGGAGGGTAACTATAACCACCTCCGAATAGCCTTTCCATACTAGGTCCTCATGCTTAAGACCCTGAGACAGGAGATCCACATGCATTGGTAACCTGAGACATTTGTCCTTTTGCAGTTGCACCAGATCCCCGTATCATGGACAATCCAGAGCCAAAAGGATTACCTGTCCTTGATGGCTTGCTATCCAACGAATGACTCAGCCTATCATGGGCTAAGGGAGAAACACGTACAGCAGCTCCTGCACTGGCCACAGCTGGACCAAGGCATCTAGGCCTTCGCTTCTTATGTTGACTTTTCTGCTGAAAAATCGATTCACTTTCTTGTCCACTGTCACTATGTTGTTGATCACTGGACACCCCCATCATTTCACTATGCAGTTGAACGCCCTTTGGGACAATGACCACTGCTGAGATACTTGGTTTGTACATTTTCTACACCCACTACATGTGTTGCTGATATCGCTTGTAGGTAATACTCCACCCATTAAAACAGTAGCTGGGCCTCCCGATTCAGAGGAGCACTCTTGGTGCTTCCTTGTTGATTGACATGAGCCACAGCTGTGGCATTGTCTGAGAACACAAGGACCACTTTGCCTTCCAGGGACTTCTCCAGCATCAGCAAAGCTAGGTGAATGGCCCGTAACTCCAAATGGTTCATGGACCACTTCTTCTGTGACAGGGTCTAATGGCCTTGGATTGGGTGCCCTAGGCAATACCCTCCCCAGCCACAGAGACTGGCATCGGTCATCAGGAGAACCCAAGAGGAGATCCAGAGAGGAATTCTTTTCCACAGACTTTGACCTCAGCCACCAACTCAAGTTCCATCGAGCTTCTACAGATCATGCCAGAGGTTTCTGGAGTGAATCCTGCTGAGGAGACTAGCGAGATAACAAGGCATGTTGGAGCAGACACATTTGCACCCTTGCCCATGACACCACCTCTAGGTTTGCTATCATGGAGCCCAGACTCTGTAGGTGTGCCATACTGTAGTAGCAGCATATATATTAGTCAGAAGATCTCATAGAAATCTTAGAACTTTACACACTCGCAGACCTCAGTGATACCGTCTGTATGCCGCTAAACTTTTAGATCATACAGAACATCAGGTATCCCTAATCGTCATTGGTCTCATTATTTTGCAACAACTTTTTTATAAATATTTCAATAGATAAATTTAAATTGAAGTACTCATCTTATACTAAGCGGGTATAAGAATGAAAAGAGTGAAGAAATTCAGGATGATCCTCTCATTCTAGTATTCCCCTTTACGTCACCAAGTGCTGCATTCTTTGATATAGTTAAACGATATTGGCCTGTATTACAACTAAATTCTCAGTTTCAAAATCTGCCGATTGCTTCCTATAAGAGAGGAAGAACTGTAGGTGAGATGTTGGCCTATCATCGTTTTGAGATTAGAAATAAAGAAGATTCTGCTATTTATGATCATACAGCTTGCAATCAATGCCAATGGTGTGAGCACATTATGTCAGGTCCGACCTGGAAACATCCTCGGACTAATAAGATATATAAGGCTACATCCAATACTTCATGTCAAAGTTCTTTGGTGATCTATATGATCCAATGTCCGTGCCAGCTTTTATATATAGATTAACTATATATATATATATATATACATATATATATATATATAGGCAGGACTAGCCGCAAGATTTGTGTTCGGTTGACTGAACACAAATCTCGAATTAATACAGGGAATATGGAAGCTCCCCTTGTTCAACACTGGAGGGAGAAGAAACATAAAATTATGGATCTTAAATGGCGTGTCATAGATTCTTGAAATGGGTGCAACGTTTTTCCTTAAGTTTCCCTGTAAATGTATTCTGCATGTTCAAGATAAAGATTATGTATTTTGGGAACCTTCTCAATTAGAACTTTTTCTAAAAGGAAAGAAACAAGATTAATTATTATTATTATTATTATTAGCTTTTCTTAGTGAGGGGTTTAAAATATATCACCCTAAGAGGTAAATAGGTTTTGTGAAGGGGGGTAAGTTTGTTCTTTTCTCCTCCTTTATACCTATTTTTTGTTTTCCTGTTATATAGTTTATTTGAATTATGAGGTATCTTCCTCCATTTGTGGGCTAGATGGATATTTCCCCTAAGGGGTAAAATTGGTCCTTTTGTGGATAATGTATATTTTCTTTGTATTCCATATCTTATTATGTTTATTTAAATGGATGTAATAATGTTGAAAATTTTTAATTTAAAAAAAAACAAAAATTTACTATCCAATTGATTTTGGAACACAGAACCAAAAGAAAAAAAGTACAGTACTTATCTTAAGGAAGTGCACTGGTGCTTTAAAGTGCTATATTGGAAAATGCATTCGTGCTGTAAACTTCTTTAGTTCATTTCTGCTTGTAAAGCTTAAAAGTACATATCTCCTGCTCTAGAAAACCAAGGCCGTTGCTCGTAACTTGTAAACATCCGACGCGGCCTGCATTTTGCGGGATGCACTACCTCCCCGCTGCGTCAGGGAAAATATCTCTAGCAACGCTTCTTTTGACTGCACACATATTCCTGCCGGTTCTGAGCTCACTGTTATGTATGTTACCATGTAACTCGTTCTGGGCTCCTTGGGGAGGACGGGATATAAATCGAATCAAATAAATAAATAAACACTTTTCTTCATATGGTCTGCTTCTTGCCTTCTGTGCCATGCAGGTGTCTACACCGAGAGACCTACCCAAAAAGTAGGCATGGTTAGTAGTGAAGTTATTTATTCAGTTTTCTATACTGTTCTCCTCAGGGAGCTCAGAACAGTTTATATGAATTTTTATTCAGGTACTCAAATCTATCTAATGTACCTGGGGCAACGGGGAGGCTTGAGTGACTTGCCCAGGGTCCCAAGCAGCAGTGTGAGTTTGAACCCACAACCTCGGGGTGCTAAGGCTTTAGCGTTAACCACTGCACCACTCTAGAAATGAAAATGTAATAGAAGTAAGCCAAATATGGGACAATGAAGCCATTGTGACATCACTGATGAGGTTGACTCTTGAGCATTGATGGAATGAGGCATTATGATGTCATACTATTTATTCAATTTTCTATACTGTTCTTCTAGAGGAGTTCAAAATGGTTTACATGAATTTGTTCAGATACTCAAGCATTTTTCCTCATTTGTCCTAGTGGGCTCACAATCTATCTAATGTACCTGTAGCACTGGGGGTGGGGGGGCATTGAATGACTTGCCCAGGATCAAAAGGAGCAGTGTGGGTTTAAACTCACAACCTCAGAGTGCTGAGGCTGTAGTTTTAACCACTGTGCCACATTCTCTCCCCCCCCCCCCCCAAAGTTTGGATGGGGAATGAGTTAGGTGCCAGTATTTTAGACTATGAAAACTCCAGTCTAATATACTGGGGCCTAACTTTAATGGTACAGTTTTTCTAGGTGCCTCCCGAAGTGGGTGAGGTTTATAAAATCAGGCCCTAGATGCAGAACCTTTGCACTAATTGTTCGGGGGCGCATTCAGCATCTTCTCTGGAATTATCACATGGGCATGTGCATTAGTATGCATAGAACTTAGTCCCAATTAGCGTGGCTTCACTTAGCGCCTCCTATTGAGCAGCCACCAAGCGAAGGTGTGCTAACTGTAGGGTTACCAGACGTCCGGATTTCCCCGGCACTTTGTCCGGGTTTTGAAAAGCCTCTTCAAATCGCATTAGGCAGGGAGGAAATCCGCACATGCGTGAGTGTCACATGCACGCACGTGATATCATTGCATGGCATCCGCGCATGCGCGGATTTTCTCCCTGCCTGACAAGAGTAGGCAGTGGGGCGGAGCTTGGGTGGGACTGGGCAGGCCTGTGGGCGGGTCTAGAGGCTCCAGATTTTCCAATTGGAAAATCTGGCAACCCTAGCTATCTGCGCAAATGGAAGTTAGTGTGCTGTAATTACCATACACATATCTGCTCAGAGCATTTGTTTTCTTTGGCACCCAGATTTGGGTGCCCTTTACAGAATCTAACCTTAACAGCTTAACACACTTTCATAAAAGGATCCTTTAGTCTTTGGTTGCCCTGAAATCACGACCGATTCATAATGAACATGATCATTACCTGTGAGCTAAAATGGCTGTCTCTGCCTCTGGCCAATCTAATAATTTTATTTTCAATATTTCAGAAACTTATAGCCTTGCCATTAAATCTATCAATCCTTAGTGTCTGGCTGTGAGAACTTTAACATCTAGTTTTTGCTGCCCTTTCATTATAATTAATTTTTAATTCCCACCTTTGTGCAAACCTGAAAATCATGCTGACAGAGTAAGGGATGGTAATCGAGCGGTGTGACAGCTTCAGCAGTTGGGCTGCACTCGCTCATTTGTGAAACTTTCCATTGCTGAATATCCTTTCTCTGGATAAATGATAAAAGGCATGGGACGACATCCCTATGGGGAAAGGTTAAAGTAGCTGGGGCTCTTCAGCTTCGAGAAACGACAACTCAGGAATGATATGAATATTGGTCTATAAACTAGGGTAGATGTGAATCGCTTGTTCACTCGCTCCAAAAATACTAGGACTAGGGGGGCATGTGATGAAGCTACTAAGTAGTAGATTTAAAACAACCCATAGAAAATATCTCTTCACATAACGTGTAATTAAACTCTGGAATTTGTTGCCAGAGAATGTGGTGAAATCAATTAGCTTAGCGGGGTTTAAAAAAGGCTTGGATAATTTCCTAAAAGAGAAGTCTAAAAGCCATTATTGAGATATCTTGGGGAAATCCACAGTTTATTTCTAGGATAAGCAGCATAAAATCTGTTTTACTACTTGGGATCTAGCTAGGTACTTGGGACCTGGGTTGGCCACTATTGGAAACAGTATGCCGGGCTTGATGGACCTTTGGTCTGTCCCAGTATGGCTATGTTCTTAAGGTGATTTCCCCTCAAGCAACTGCTCCACACAGCCAACCAAAATAAAAACAAACAGGGAAAGCATGCAGAGGCTCAGCTGTAGGAATACTTTCCAACATGGATTTCCAAGTATGGCTGTGGATGGGGGTTGTTGGGAAATGGAGGATACGAGAGCATGGGGGAAGGGGAGATGTTACAAGTGAACTGTGCTTGTATGTATGTGTGTACATGTGTGTGAGCATGATGTGTCTGTTTCAGATTACATGTGCTTGTAAGGGGCGTATTGAGGGTTATAGAACTGTGTCTTGGGGCAATAAATGTGCATAGGGTAATGTAATGTAATGTAATTTATTTCTTATATACCGCTACATCCGTTAGGTTCTAAGCGGTTTGAAGAAAATATACATTAAGATTATAAATGAGAAGTAAGAAGGTACTTAAAAAATTCCCTTACTGTCCCGAAGGCTCACAATCTAACTAAAGTACCTGGAAATTAATAAAGAAGAGAAAATAAAGATGGTTGAAAAAAGAAAAATTCTATGTGAACTTATAGGATGGAAATTAAACTGACAGTGAAGAACTGTATGAAAAATACATGTGGAATTCAGTTAGAGAGGGTAGGTTACAATCTATTTATGGTATTTGTTTAATTGGAAGGTGTTAAGGTGGGTCATTTGGGGGAAGGTTATCTGAAGGTAGGTGAATCTTCTGGAGGTAAAAGAGGAGGGGTTAAGATATTTGGATGAATTTTTTGAAAAGCAGGGTTTTGATTTCTTTTCTGAATGTTTTGAAGTTGTCTGATATTGTCATAAGATTGGAGATGGAATGGTTGATTTTTGCTGCTTGTGTTGCCAGAAGGGTGTGCTTTTGAATAGACAGTTGTTTAGTGATTGTGAATGTAAGGGGGGGACCATGTTATGGTATGGATGTATTGTTTATTGGCAACAGGTGTGGTTGTGTGCATGAAGCTGGAAGTCCTTTGGCTGCAAGAAGCATTGTTTGCGTGTTGGATGAATGTGGGATGTTTATTTATTTAAAAAGCTTGATTATAGGCACTCCTCATCCCTTGTACCAGACCAGAGAGGGATGACCCTCCCTCCCACTGCTATAAGGTATCTTCTGCAGTTCTGCTTGTGGGCCCAGAAACAGATTGTATTTATTTAATTTTCCCCCAAGGGAGCGCAGAGCAGTTTACATGAATTTATTCAGTTACTGAAGCATTTTTTTCCTGTCTGTCCCAGTGGCTTCACAATCGATGTAATGTCCTTGGGGCAATGAAGGGATTAGGTGACTTGCTCAGGGCCACAAGGAGCAGCGTGGGTTTGAACCCTAACCCCCGGGTGCTGAGGCTATAGCTTTAACCACTGCACCACACTCTTATGCCACCGATGGTCCTTGTTCTGCCTGGTGCCTAGAAGCAAAAGTCTGTTTGTTATGCAGAAAAGCTAAGAAGTTATGGTGGTTTGTTCTATGCATGCACATAAAGTCATTCTCTATGGAAAAGTGCATGGCATTCATAAAAAGCCTTGTCTGTGTGCACAGGGCCAACTCTCCATTTATGAGAACAAACTGCCTCAGGTATGGAATGAAGGCTAAAGTGGTGGCAAGCCCTGCTGCTCCACGGAAAATCTGAATATTTCTGGAAAGAGAATTGTTGAAGAAAATCCAAAAGGAGGGTTGCGTGTCAGCCACCAAGGCATCCTTAATGATACAAAAGCATGTTATGTGGGGATTTGGCTGCAACCGTTATTAGCGCTGGAGACGTAGAGGCAATTATCCTCACACAGCGTGCAGACACCCGTACAAGTCAAAAGTACAGCAGACAGCTGTCTATTCAGCAACTTCCCAGAAGCGACTGCAAATATTTACAGTACTTATCCCTTATGTGAAATAGATGTTTCACCCTTCCAGTGCAGTATGGATGAGATCCCTTGCTCTCTCGAAACTAGGGATATCTGTATAAATAGTTGGGGTTAAATACGTGGGTATTTTTAGCCTGCACACTTTTGTGATAACTTTGATAATGTTGTAATGTTTAGGAAATGTTTGGGTTTTATTTGTTGAAGATGATTATATTCTAGCTCCTGTTTGTTTTTAATCTTTGTTTCTTTCTTTTATTAAGAGGAGGGTGTGGTGCACTCTGAGGTTGTGGGTTCAAACTCGCACTGTCCTTGTGACCCTGGGCAAGTCACTTAATCCCCCCATTGCCCCAGGTACATTAGTTAGATTATGAGCCCACCCAGGACAGACAGGGAAAAATGCTTGAGTACCTGAATAAATTCATGTAAACTGTTCTGGGCTCCCCTGAGAGAACAGTATAGAAAATTAAATAAATATTGTGTGTATAGTCTTTGCAAACCATTTTGAATGATAATTTTATCAGGAAAATGGTATATAAATGTAAATAATGAACCCCCTCCCTTTACAAAGCCATGCTAGCGTTTTTAACGCCGATCGCTGCGGTAACAGCTCCGATGCTCATAGAATCCCTATGAGCATCCGAGCTGTTACCTTCACGGCTGGCGCTAAAAACACTAGTGCAGCTATGTCAAAGAGGGAGTACATCATAAATATTCAGCAGGAATATCTGGATACCGGCTGCCACTCAATATCCGGATAGAGCAATAAGGTGGTGGCACTATCCAGAGAGCAGAGACATTGAGCCACCTAACCGGACAGCTTGTCAAGAAGAGTGATTTGAATGTGGCTGGTTTGGGCGGCAGAGGAGTGGCACGCCATGCCGAAGCACTGAATCATTGGTTTGAAAGCATCTGTGATGTGAAATCCTCAGAAGCTGGGCTTAGGGCGTGAAACTTAAGCCAGAACCAGTGCGAAAAGAAATTGGTTGAACAGATACGTAAAGTGCCACCCTCTTTGTAGTTGCACTACAGAAAAATAGTCATTCAGTTATTTATTTCTTTTTCTATCCCATCCCTTCCCAAAGAACTCAAAACAGGTTGCAGGTTAACATACATAATATACAGTTTACAGGTTGCAATTTGCCATAGTTCAAGGTTTTTCAATACAGTTTCTGTCCTAACTTGACACACAATAGGGATCAGTTATAGTTTTATAAAACTTATTTTGGACCTCCTCCAGATAGCATGATAAATTGTGCTTGCACTCTATGCAAAATACATGCATAAATTCATAGCTCTACTTCCATTCCACTTAAATCACGCCACCAGGAAAGTCTGTACACAGTCCACACAATTTTATAAAAACTCTCTGCTATAAGTAAAATGGGCCTTAAACATGGCAACACTTCATAAAGTAACTCCTATTATGAGCAGCCAGTGAGGCACAATCGAACAAAGAGTAATGTGTTCTTATCAACCAGCAGGACCAGCCCAGATACTAGGTGGACTAGGGCAGCTGCCTAGGGTAACATACTGTGGGAGGCAGCAGTGAAGCTCTGGCCACATGTGGTAGCTTTCCCATGCTTCCCTTCTCACTGCTGGGCCTGCTGCTGCCATCCAAACCAACTCCTGAATGGAGTGTAAAATGTAGATGTGAATTTCTTGTTTCCTCTGTCCCCCCCAAAATACTATGACTAGGGGGCATGTGTTGAAGCTACTAAGTAGTAGATTTAAAATAAAACAAACCAAAGTACCGTATTTTTCACACTATAAGACACACCTGGGTGTAGAGGATGACCCCCCCCCAAAAAAAAAAAAAATATTCTGAACTAAATGGAGTACCCTGTCCCACCTCCCTGCCCTGTACTCTGTCCTACCTCTGGTGGTCCAGTGGTAGGCCGGGAGTGTGAGGGGGAAATGTGCCACCTTATTGTACCTTTTGGTATAGGAATTTCCTGTCATCAGAATGTCACAGCCAGCATCAAAAGAGTTATATCTAATGAGAAACTGCTTGATTTTTCACGGCTGCAACAATCATTTGGCATTCTAAAGTCTCAACAGTATAGGTGTTTGCAGTTGAAGCAGGCTATTCAGAGTGAGTTCCCTGAATGGAAAACTTTAAAAACTTTTTACAGCTTACAGATCCTTTGCTACCAGACAGATCTAGTAGGACATCAGGCTGCCCAGTGGTACAAATTGATTTCTGAATTTTTAAATAAGAATCCAAAAAATAGTCTTAGAGATATTTGGAGCATCGAGATAAAACAGTATATTTCTGTGTCTCGTTGTCCACGAATTTGGACTTGGAGGTTGAAATGTACAGCGTCAGCATAGGATTTTTTGGACTCCAATTCGATTACAAAAAATAGATAATTCTAAATCTAATAGATGCTGGCATTGTCATATTAATATGGGGACTTTGGATCATCTGTTATATTTTTGTCCACTGATACTTAGTTTCTGGAACTCAATTTGGGGACAAATAAATCTCATTCTTGGGTCATCTATCCCCTTATCCTATGAGGCGGTAATATGTGATACGTTACTTCAAGTTAAGCCTACTTTAGGCAAGTATAAAAGTCGCCTTTTCCTGATCATGGCAGGAATAGGTGTTCAAC
The DNA here is from genome assembly GCF_902459505.1 of Geotrypetes seraphini. NCBI lineage: Eukaryota > Metazoa > Chordata > Amphibia > Gymnophiona > Dermophiidae > Geotrypetes > Geotrypetes seraphini. The sequence continues at coordinate 342,874,120 of NC_047086.1, read as the reverse complement.
TGATCACACATAATTGGAAGAACTATGACAGGATTAATTATACTTTTTGGTGGGTAAATGCGTGTACCACGTATAAGTATGAAAGAATAATGGCGGAATGTTTGGGGACTAGTAAGTCCTTTAATGATTTATGGAGTCCATTGACTACTCTTGTTGCAATACAGTAAGGGCCATGTTTCTTCCCTTTTCATTAGATTTCTTTACACATCCAGGGAGGGTGGGAGGGAGGGAGGGAAATGTACATTGAGGAGTTAAAATATTTAATTATAATATTGAAATCATATCTTATGTATTATTGTATTAATAATTAAGATGAGGATAGGAGTAGATGATTGTTTAATGTAATAATTGTATAGTTATTAGTGCATTCCATGCAGTATTTATGATTTACCAATTGTATTGCATTATCAAAGTTTGAAGATCAATAAAGATTTTTTTAAAAAAGTAACTCTTTCCAGTTACAGGGTTCATTGATGTCTCCAGTTATTTTCATAATATTTATCTTCCTCATCATTGTTGGTATTTCCAAGTTTTTTAACCCCTCCCCCCCCCGTACCTTTTTAAACCCTGGTGGTCCACATTCTTATGCTACCAATGGTCCTCCTGATGGCATAGAACATAACTTCTTAGCTTATCTGCTTATCAAACAGACTTTTGCTTATAGGCACCAGGCAGAAGGAGGACCATTGCTGGCATGAGTGTGGACCACTCGAGTCCCACGAGAACTGACAGCAACCATTCAGGGAGCGGCGCAGGCCCAGGCAGGAGTGTGGAAAGTTCTCTCCTGCTGATTCACCACTGAACCACCAGGATTTAAAAAGGCAGAAAAAAAAAGGTACCATTCACTCCATAAGACGCACAGACATTTCCGCCCACTTTTGGGTGGAAAAAAAGTGTGTCTTATGGAGCGAAAAATATGGTATATATATTTCTTCACACAATGTGTAATTAAACTCTGGAATTCATTGCCTGAGAATGTGGTGAAATCAGTTTAGCAAGGTTTCAAAAAGGTTTGGATAATTTCCTTAAAAAAAAAGTCCATAGGCCATTATTGAGATGGTTTGAGGAAATCCACTGCTTATTCCTAGGATAAGCAGCATATAATCTGTTTTACTACTTGGGATCTTGCTAGGTATTTGAGAGCTGGGTTGGTCACTGCTGGAAACAGGATACTAGGCTTGATGGACCTTTGGTCTCTCCCAGTATGGCAATTCATATGTTCTTACAACTTTTAGTCTGTGGTCCTGTATTTGAATAAGGTTTATATCTGTGTTATGCATGTGTGACCAAGGCCAGGTGTTCTGGTAGGAATTAATGCCTTGAAGCATTATTGGTGTCATGGCTCCAAGTAGGAAGACATTTGCCAGCTCTCCTTCACCCCTTTTTGACCTAAAATGGCCTTCGCTTTTAAATTAGTGAAGATCACTGATGTAGGGTGTCCAATGCCCTTCGGCCAGCCCTGTAAACCTGTGTTCTTAAGAATCCTGGTTGCAACATTTGGACTATTTAGAACATTCATAAAAGACAATAGGGCTCGTAAGCATATTGAGTTACAATAAACTAGAATTCAGGAGAAATTAGGTTGTTATACTAGTTCTTTCTTCCTTCTCCCCATCCCCTCTTTTCTCAGGAGTACCTCTTGCAAGGAGAAATGACCTGGTTCCATGTCTTTCTTTCTTTTTCTAAGTTCCTCTCACATCCCACTTTCCCTGGGTGCTCGCCTGCCTGTTTAGAATATAGGCTGTGTGATCCTCACTTCAAATGCTTATGCAACATAGCCTTTAACCCTTCGAGCTCTGGATTTTTCCACACAATGATGCCCCGCAGCTGCAGTGAGTAATTGCTCTTGAGACGCTGCACAATCTAAGAGCTCTTTTCCCCTCAAAAGCCACAGCTTTTTTTGTACTAACTGGGCTATACGGAGTAAAAGGTAAATTATACAAGGAACCATCTTCAAAACTGTTGGTGTTTTAACCCGCAAACTGTGTCTCAGTTCTCAAAAGGAAAGTTTACTTTTTTCTTTCCATTTGAAAATTGCTTTACCCATGCACATTTGCACCTGAATTTTCTGAAGGTACATTTTTCCTTTCAAACAACACACATAGTTTGGACTATTCAAAAGTACAAGTTGTTGCCTTCTCAGCCCTATCCCTATCATCACTTGGTTTGGGCAAAAACACACACATTGTAGCATGCCTAGTGAGAGGGTGGACCAGGGGCAGCTGAACACCTTTTTTGGGTTAGAGGGGCCAAATAAATCTTATGGTCTCAAGTTGTCAATGCTGTGTTGGGCAAAATATAGGTGGTCCAGCCCCTTTAAGTGGTTAAATATGCATTTCTCTGTGTCAATGGCATTTGAAAGTTGCCCTTAGAAGGACAGAGCTTGTCAATAAATTAGGACAAATCAACCTTTCTGACTTGATTGTGGTAGGTAAGGGCGGAAGTTAAGCAGCTGGCAAAAGCCACCTGCTGATTTTTTTTCAGCCATTTTCAGTCTTTCCTCTTCTTTTACTTTCTCTGTAAATCATATGAGGAATGTGTCAAGCACCTCGTCACCCTGCTGACTCAGATGGAGAGCTAGGAGAAAGAGTTATTCTGTTAATCCGTGGGTTGAGGTCAGGCAGACGAACTTCTTAGTGCTGTTTTCACTCCAGTAAAATTTGTCCTTCCTCCCACAAGCTTATGTCTTTACTGTATAAGTGCATCGACCGGAAATGTCAGTTTAAGACAAAAAAAACTTTGCCGTCAGGTTTCTGCTAGGATATTAATAAAACAAATACAGCATAATAGCTAAGAGCCCGATATTCAGCATTTTTTAAACTGCTGACAGCTATGGGCTGAATTAAGCCCCGATGATCAGTGCTGAGCCATGTCTGGGGCTCTACTATTGAATATCTCAGTGCATTCGTCTGGAAGATATGGCAAATATTCTATGCTATGCCTGCTATCTAAAGGTTGAAATATAAAAAGATTTTAAAAAATAAGCCCTCACCTCAATCAATCAATAATAAACATAAATATAAACAAGAAAGTGCTCAGTCAAAAGATTATCACCATCCCTACCGGCAATAGAGTAATCACAAACATCACTGCACCACCCACCTATCAAACCAATTAATGAGTGTTTTATATGAAACAAGAAAATACGATTCTTAAATGTTCCACTTATCTTAAGCAGATTCCCTGTAGTCCATAGCGGTTCAGAGGTCTATGTAGACCAGGCAGGTGGCCACCATTGCCCGGTTCAACGGTTCCTCACTCATGTGTGAGTCCCCAGTGAATAAGTAGTTCAACACCATCCCAAAAATACTCATAATGTCCAAACTAAAACATTCCAAAAGTCAAATAATTCATATCTCTCTACAGGTAGAACAGAATTTTGCATGGTCCAGTTAGATATGCAAGCATCAGCACTGAATATTGCAAGAGCTTTCCCCAGTTCCACCCCAGAACACTCTGTCCTGGTTGTGCCCTGACTCTGGCTAGAGTCTGAGCTGCAGCAATCTCTGCCAATATTCAGCAGGACTGTCCAGTTAAGTGCTGCTGATATCATTCAAAGAAGGTAATAGCAATCTCATTATTTATTATCACCCTATTCTTTAGCATATGCTACTCTTGGCAAAATTCTGCACAACTGTGCAGTGCAGAATTTGCAGAGAATTCTGCACAGCATGAGCAGAATTCTACATAGATGGAGAATTCTGTGCAAACCTTCCATTCTGCCCCTGTCCCTTCCTCCCCTGCATGGGTTTGGTCTCCCAAGAAAACATCAGTGGTGGCAGTCAGCTGGCAGAAACAGCACTGTGAACAGGCTGCTTGCAACTCGCCCCTCCAGGGCCTTCCCTCTGCCATCTATCTACAGGAAGTGATGTGGCAGAGGGAAGGTCCTGGCAGGGCCAGCTGCGAGCAGCCTGCTCGCAGTGCTGCCTCTGCCATCTAGCTGCTGCCACTGCTGCTTCTCTGGGCAGCCCACAAGTATGTCTGATCTCATGGGGGGAGGGGAGGACAGTCATCTAGAGAGAAGCCAGACCCGTGTGGGGAAAGGGGACGGGATGGGAACATAGATGCTGGACCACAATTTGGGGAAGGGGTGGGAAGGAGGGAATATGGATGCTAGACCTGTGATGGAGGTACAGGAGGGAACATGGATGCTGGACTGCAAGTGGGGGGAGAGGAGGGGCCATGAATCCTGGACTGCAAGTAGGAGGGGGAGAGAGGAGGGGACATGGATGCTCAACCCCTAAGTAGAGGGGAAAGGTGGTGAGGAAACCAAGGCCAGAAAGGGGGGTTGAGAAGGAAGAGATGCTTGACCGTAGAGAAAGGGAAAGAGAGATGGCAGACCATGGAGAGCAGAGAAGGGATTCAGGGTGCAAGCAAGAGAGGTGGTGGGTGGATGAGGGGACATGGATGCTGGACCCACAAGTGGGAGTTGGGGAGGGATGTTAGAAAGAGGAAGAGAGAGTGACCGAGACCAGAAAGAGGATGGGAAGGGAGGAAAAGTTTCTTTGCAACTGGAGAGAGGAAGAGAGAGATGCCTGACTATGGAGGCCAAAGAGGTAATTTAGGGTGCAAGTGAGAGAGATGTGGGATTTAGAGGGAGTCAGAACTGCAGTTGGAGTGAGGGAAGGGATGGTAGTTTAATCCAGGCATATGGGGCAGCTAGATGAAAGGAACAAAGTCTGAAATTGGCAGTGAAGGAGAAGGTTACAGATAAAAGCAACTTATCTGAGGAACGGAGTGCTCGGGGAGGCATATAAGGAGAGAGAAGAGATACTGAGGGGCTACGGCATGAACATACTTGTAGATTAGTAATAGGGGTTTGAACTATATGGATATGGAGCCATTGAAGTAATTTTAGGAGAGGGGTGAGTGTAGGGAGGTTAGCAGAAGATAAGTTGTGCACCTGAGTTATGCACAGAATACAGTGGGGAGAGGCAGTTCAGCGGGAGACCCATTAGAAGTAAATTGCAATACAAGTGTGAGGTTACAAGAGTGTGGACAAGGGTCCAAGTAGTGTGCTCAGAGAAGAAGGGGCACATTTTGGTGATATTGTAGATATAGAAATGATAGACTTTATCAGTCTTTTGGATGTGCATAGAAAATGAGAGGTCGGAGTCGAAGACAACTCCAAGGATGCGAGCAGAGACTGGAACGATAACAGAGGTAGATAATGGAGGGAGAGGAGCGGAGAGTTTAGGAAGAAAGAGGAGCAGCTCAGTCTTGAATGTGTACTTTCAGATGGCGGCAGGACATCCTGCCAGCAATGTCAGCCAAGCAGGCTGGGACTTTTTCTTGGACTTTAGGGGAAATTTTGGGTATAGAGAGGTAAATCTGGGAGTAATCAGAATATACTGTAGGTGAAACTGGAAACCATGGGAGGAGATCAGGGCACCGAGGGAAGAAGTGTAGAGACAGAAAAGAAGAGGTCCTAAGACAGAATCATGGGGTATGCCAAACACTAGCGGAATAGCAGCAGAGGAGGACCCACCAGTGCATACACTAAATGTGGACATGGGCACAATTTCAAACTATCTCTCACTACTGCCAGGGCCTCCTCCTGCCGGATGGACTTATAAAGAGATGAAACATCCATAGTCACAAGGTCAGATAACTTCTGAATCTCTGGCTCCCATTGCTGGAGTGACTGTAAAAAGTGTGCAGTGTCCTATATCAAAGATTTCACTCTCTCCAACACCATTTGCAAATGACTGTCAGTATATTTACAAGATTTCTCTAGTAGAGAGTCTCAAGCTAAGATAATTGGCCGACTAGGGGGGGGTTAACTAAATCCTTATGTATCTTTGGAAGCAAATAAAACACAGCTCATGAAGGTATTGTCTCGTATTTGTGTCTGGACAAGTCAAGGGCCTTGGAGATAAAGCTGTTTTCCAGGCTCATAGGAAAGCCAGAGGTTGGCAGGAGATGAGCTCACATACCACATTGTTTCTTGACTCATATTCCCACATGCTTGAACTGCCTACCCATTCTGCTCATAAAAAAGGGCTAAACAGATGAAAGGAATTTCATGCCCCAGAAGGAATATATAACCCAAAGAATGGTATAAAAATTTATGAAAATAAAATAGAGTAGACTCTCCGTTGACCAGAACTCAAGCAACCAGCAAAAAAAAAAAAAAATCAAAGAAATACTCTAATACTTTAAACAAAAATGAAAATAAAATCAATTTCTGGTGGAAATTTAAGTGTAAACTTGGCACACCACACCTGAGTATGCCCACTCTTTGCCTACACATGTCCAGTAGTTTGGAACAGTTTATGGTATGGCATAGTATGGGGTATAGTATTAGTTAGGCCTATTTTTAATAATAACTCTCAAACAACCAGAAACAACATTTATCCGGCATCTATCAATCCCTGTAGGTGCCGATTAACTGAGAGTCTACTGTCAACTGCATTTTAGAAACTCTACTTTTCAAAAAATTTATCCAGATATTTTAACCCAACCCTTCCCCCTCCTCCTAGATAAATTATCCCCCAAAACCTCCACTTAAATAATCTCTTCCTCCCCAAAACACCAACCAAGTATTCAGATCCCTGAAATGTAATGGAATCTTATTTGTACTCTAACTGTAATCTATTTGTTATATCACACAGTAACGTACAGTCAATTTAATATCCAATTTGCAAGTTCTTCCGGAATTAATCCAGCTACCTCTCCTCCCTTGTAACCAAAAAAAACAAACAAACACAAAACTGTTGTAACTTCACTGGAAATGTCCAGTTAGCTCTTTTGTAATCCGCCTTGAATTGCAAGGTATAGGCGGAATAGAAGTCCCTAATGTAATATAATGTAATGTAATGTAATGTATGCCAAATTAATGCCTAGTAGTGAGTTGGTAACTGTTTATTTTGCAGAGTTTTGTTTATATACCTGAAATAAAAAAAATTAAAAAAAATGGATGAAGAAGATAACTGGACAGTGCAATATCCAGCAGTAAACTCAGAACACAGAGAGAAGACACAGAATTGTAGGCAAAGTATCTCAGGTTTACCAAGTAACTTTCATCACCACTGGGATGTTGTATGTTATAAGGTCCTGGAAGAAGAGGCAGAGAGACAACTTGAAGTTGTACCAGGTGAATGAAGAAGATTCACTTCAGATAGCAGCAATTATGGCAAGGCAATTTACAGGCAGACTCTCACATGAAAGAAAGAGATGCAGGGTGGGGGGGAACAATTCTCAGAGGACAGACCATGAATTTCCTGTTCCTGTTGTTTGGTGCAGCCTGCACAACCCTTTCGAAATGTACTCCATATCACTTACCAATAGCTTGAGCTGTAAGTGGCTTTAATCTTACGCAAGTCAGAAGGAAGTAAACATATTTGTCATTTCCAAAGTAACAGTACGAGAATGACAGAGAAGTACCAGTTGAATCATCTTTTTGTGTCTCGTTTTCTAGCACTTTGGGGGTGAGGGGGGTGAGTAGCAACATTTCATGCTACTGAGCCAGGGCAAGCATGTCTTAATTACAGACTATGGACTTTTCCTCCAGGAATTTGTCCAAACCTTTCTTAACACCAGCTACGCTCTCCGCTCATACCACAACCTCTGGCAATGCGTTCCAGAGCTTACCTGAATAAACCCGAATATAAACCGGGATTTTGGGGCCAAAAAATTGGCCCAAAAATAGGGGTCCCGGTTTATATTCGGGCCATACCCCAGTGACCACCCAAAACCCTCCCGGACTTCCTGCAGGCCTTCCTTAGGCCGGGACAGGAGGGATCCCTCCCGTCTCCTGCCCCGGCCGACACTAATAATTACCACCCTCCCTCGCGTACCTGTTCCCCGGTGGTCCAGCATGTATCCGGCGCTGAAATCCTTTGTAAAGGTAATAGCCAGCGCACGCAGGAGCGAGCTTTTCGTGCTGCCGGCTGGCCCTGCACCGCTCCTTCATAGGCTGCTGCAAGTTCTCGCGGGATTTGCAGTTCTCGCAGCAACCTATCAAGGAGCTGTGCAGGGCCAGCCGGCAGCACAAAAAGCTCACTCCTGCATGCCGGCCTGGGTGCACCGCTGGCTACTACCTTTACAAAGGATTTCAGCGCTGGATACACGCTGGACTACCAGGGAACAGGTAAGCGAGGGAGGGAAGGAGGGAGGGTGGTAATTATTAGTGTCGGCCTACCACTAGGTGGTTTAAGTTAAGGGAAAGGGTTAATCTGCTGGCTGGGTTAGAGGTTAGAGGGGAGTACAGGACAATCAAGCCATTGTGACATCACTGATGAGGTTGGCTTTTTTTAGGGGGAAGAGGGTACAGGGAAGGAAGGTGGGACAGTGTTCAGAGCCTGGCAGGGAGGGGGGCTTGGTTCACAGCCTGGTAGGGAATGGGACTGAGTGCAGGGCAGGGAGGGAAGGGGGCTGGGTGCAGAACTTGGCAGGGAGGGGGGCTGAGTGCAGAACCTGGCAGGGCAGGACACTTGAATATTAAGCCGCCCGACATATTCGAGTCAACCATTTTTCCTCCTTTTTGGAGGAAAATGGGGGTCTCGACTTATATTTGGATTGACTTATATTTGAGTATATACGGTAACTATTCTCTGAGTGAAAAAATATTTCCTCCTAATGGTTTTAAAAGTATTTCCCTGCAATTTCATCGAGTGTCCGTATATTCCTTTTTTTAAATCAACACTATTTTCATCCATCCAACCTCTTAAATCTTCTGCCCAGTGTGCAGCAATAGCCAAAAAGGCAAACAGGATACTAAGAATTATTAGGAAAAGGATGAAAAATAAAACAAAATATATTGTAATACCTCTGTATAATTCCATGGTACGACCTCACCTTGAATATTGCATATCTCAAAAAAGATATAGTGGAATTAGAAAAGGCTCACAGAAGAGTGACCAAAATGATAGAAGGGATTGAACTCCTCTCATATGAGGAAAGGCTAAAGAAGTTAAGACTGAGGGGGATATGATAAGAGGTTTACAAAGATCTGTGGAATTTGTTGCTGGAGGATGTGGGTGCAGTGGTTAGCATATCTGGGTTTAAAAAAAAGTTTTGACAAGTTTCTAGAGGAAAAATCCATAGTCTGCTATTGAGATAGACACGGGGAAGCTACTGCTGCCTCTGGGATCGGCAGCAGGGAATGTTGCTACTATTTAGGTTTTTGCCAGGTACTTGTGCTTTGGATTGGCCACTGTTGCAGGCAAGAAACCAGGCTAGATGGACCATTGGTCTGACTATGGGCTCCTTTTAACTAAGATGCGCCAGCGTTTTTAGCGCACCCAGGAAATTACCGCGCGCTACACCGCATGCTACGCTTCTAGAACTAACGCCAGCTCAATGCTGGTGTTAAGGTCTAGCACGCGTGGTAATGTAGCGTGCGCTATTCCGCGCGTTAAAGCCCTAACGCGGCTTAGCAAAAGATGCCCTTAGTATGGCTATTCTTATGTTCCCAAGCTGCGTTAGACTTTCCTCATAGGGAAGACATCATATCCCCTTTATCATTTTCATCAGTGCTCTCTAATTCCGCCATATCATTTTAGAGATGCAGTGAGTAGAATCGCACACAGTATTCGAGGTGCAGTTGCACCATAGAATAGTACAAAGGCATTACAACATTCTTATTTTTGTTTTCCATTCCTTTCCTGATACAGTAATTCCTAACATTTTATTTGCTTTCTTAGCCTCCACTGCACATTGAGCAGAGGGTTTCAGTGTATCAACGAAGACACCTAGATCCTTTTCCTGGGTAGTGACTCCGAATGTGGAACCTTCCATCATGTACCTATAGTTTGGGTTCATCTTTTCCGCATGCATCACTTTGCACTTGCTCACATTAAACATCACCTGCCATTTGGTTGCAAAGTCGGTTGTGTAAGGTCCTCTTGCGATTGTTCATAATTCTCTTGGTGATTTAACAACTTAGAATAACGTGTGGCCTGAGCAAATTTAATTACCTCACTAGTTATTCCCACCTCTAGATCATTTATAAATATATTAAAAAGCAGTGGTCCCAGCACAGCCTCCTGGGGAACCGCACTATTTACCCTTCTCCATTGAGAATACTGGCCATTTATCTCTGCTCTCAGTTTTCTATCTTTTAACCAGTATATTGTTTGCAAAATAGGAAATACAAATATATAGGGCAATTCTGTAACAGATTACCTGGTAGGATTCTATTCTATAACGGAACATAGGCACCTTTATCGAATACTAGCATAACCAAATACTGTACTGGTATATATGCATCTAAAAGTGAGCATGTACATTTAGGCCCTGATTCTGCAAAGTGCGTCCCGATTGTAGTCAGCTGTAGGCATCCTACAGCTGTCTAATCAGCCAATTGGGAGGCACGTTTTCCAAAATAATGCTCCCCAGGCAGGCCGCCTATATTGAAGGTGCCTCCAGGAGCCTATGGAGGCCCACAAGCCCGCCTAAGCCCTATAGTCTTAGGCACCTGGGCCAATCAGGCCCTAGGATCCTTTGGGTTGGGCAGGGGAGGGCTGGGCCCGCCTCATTTGGATGGAGGTGGGCCTGCTGGCCAGACAGTGTGAGGACCCATCCGGCCAACTTGCAGGTAAGCCGAAGAAGGGGGTTCTGGGGTGGAGGGTTTCATTGGGGGGGTCTGATAGGAGGGGTTGGGCACCCTCCTACCGGCGATCTTCGGGTGGGCCGTTGGGGGGTCCGGCAGGAGGAGTTGGGCACCGTCCTGCCAGCGATCTTCAGGGGGCTATTAGGGGGGGTCCAGAGAGGGGGGTTGGGGCATTTTGTTTGGGGGGGGGCCATTGGGGGGTCCGGCAGGAGAGGTTGGGCACCCTCCTGCTGCGATCGTCTGGGGGGGGGTTGGGGAGACAAGACTGGCAGCCATAGCTTGCGATTAAGTATAGCGGCCACATCTAAACAAACCCGATTCTGTAACCGGCGTCTGCAACATGGACATCGGTTACAGAATCATGTTTACTTTGGGCGGGTGTAGGCCCAGTTCTGTATAGGAAGCCCGGGACAGGCATCCTATACAGAATCCAGGCCTTAGGCTAGCCATAGAACTAGTATAAATGTTAGAGATATGTGCATAACTTACATCTTCTCTAGAGTTGGGAGTGGTACCAGAAGACTAGAGAAGGGAAGATGTGATCCCAATCCACAAAAGTAGATGTAAGTAAGGGCAGGGAACTATAGAAGTCTGACTTCTGTCTTCTGTGATAAGTAGATTAATGGAAATGCTTTTAAAACAGAGAATAGTGAAGTTTCTGGAATCCAATGAATTATAGGACTCAAGGCAACATGGTTTCACTAGAGGCGAGTCTTTTCAGACAAATCTGATCAATTTCTTTGACTGGGTGACCAGAGAATTGGACAGAGGGAGAGTGCTAGATGTGGTGTATTTAGATTTTAGCAAAGCCTTTAACACTGTTCCATGCAGACATCTAATATGGGACTCAAAGTGATGGACTGGGTTAGGAACTGGTTGAGTGGAAGGCGATCGCGGGTAGTGGTAAATGGAGATCGCTCTGAGGAAAGAGATGTTACCAGTGGTGTGCCTCAAGGTTCGGTTCTTGAGCTTGTTCTTTTTAAACATTTTCGCCAGTTATATTGCTGAAGGGCTGTCTGATAAGGCTTGCCTCTTTATGGATGATACCAAAATCTGCAATAGAGTAAACACCCCTGATGATGTGGATAACATGAAGAAGGCCCTGGCAAATCTTGCAACATGGTTCCGAATTTGGCAGCTAAAATTTAACACTAAGAAATGAAGTTGAAAGGGGATAGACTAAGAAGTAACCTGCCCGGGATCTATTGCCCAAGGTAATTGCTTCTCTGCTGCAGACTTATGTGCCTTCTTGTTCTTTGAGATCACAAGACAGAGCTTTTTTGGCTGTTCCCACTCTTCGTTCTGTCTCCAAAGTTGCAAATCGATCATGTATGTTCCAAGTAGCCGGACCTTTACTATGGAACTCGGTTCCAGATTCTATCCATCTGACCTTTTATTTTTTTGGCATTTTAGAAAAATTTGAAAGCCCATTTTTTTTTACTTGCCTTTTCAAATTTGGCTACTTCGTAATCTTGTAATTGCTTGGCTTTTTATTTTAAGGCACATGTGTAAGTTGTTTATTGTATGCTATTATTTTAATAATTTGCTATGTTTTGTTTGATTGTCTGCAATGTTTAGTTTTAATTATATATGTATCGTTATCACAAAAAAATCTACAACTGGAGGCAGGACAGGCATTTTCCTGCTCATTCAGAGCCCTGATGAAACGATACTTCTATCATGAAACGTTGGCCATCGTCGGCTTTTACAACACAGTGGCAACAAGCAACAAGCTTTGGCTTTCACCAGGCTTCAGCTTTAGCGTTCAGCACATGGGACTGTGGCACTAGTTATGGATGGCATTCACAATTACACTGCATCAATATAAAGATAAGTTCAGTCCTTTTTGCAACAGTTTATTTAAAGTTATTTATTTTTTTACATATAGCACAATCGCTGTAGTATAATAAGGATTTTTCTGGCTGATGATCAAAGCGTGGGGAGAGCTTAGATCAAGTTTTAGCTCTCACCCATAGCCCTGGTGTTTATACACCCCGTGGCTTCTGAGGCCTTTTCCCTTATCTGGCTTTTGTGATCTATGGTAGTGTTCTTCAACCACAGGTTCATGGACCAGTGTCGGTCCACGGAAATTTCCTGCTGGTCCACAGGGCCAGCACGTGCTTCAGGCCCAAAACAGTGTTCTTCAACCGCCGGTCCACGGTGCAATCGATGCGGCATTATCTTTGAGCGAGCTCCCTCTTCCTAACTGATTCAGTGCACAAAGCCACGGGCAGTGGCTCCTACGGGCATCCTGCGCCTGAACCGGAAGCCTTCTCTCTGACATTGCAACATCAGAGGGAAGGCTTCCAGATGAGGCACGGGACGCGCAAGGTGCAATTAGTACTATTATGGGGGCGGGGTCTGGGGTGGAGATTGGGTAGAGATGGGCGGGGTCTGGCCTACGACTTAGCCCAGTGTTCTTCAACCGCCGGTCCACAGAATAATTATTTTATTTCTGCCGGTCCATAAGTGTAAAAAGGTTATAAAAACACTGATCTATGGCAAAGTGAAATTTCTGGCAAGAAAATACAGCATAACTGGTGGTGTGTTAAAATTATATGTATTGTTGTTATCCGCATAGATGTTATCCGCAGGCTGCAAGTGTCTTGAATAAATAAATAACCTCGGAAAATACTTTTTCACAAAAAGGGTAGTGAATGCATGGAATGGCCTTCTTGTTGAGGCAGTAGAGATGAACAATGCATTTGAATTCAAGAAAGCTTGGAATAAGTACATTGGATCTCTAAGGGAGAAGAAGGGATAGTAGATTGTATGAATAGGCAGACTAGATGGGCCATATGGTCTTTATCTGCTTTCATTTTTCTATGTTTCTACAAGTGACAGATCACCCAGGTGCCACTCATGAGTACATCCTTTTTTGCAAATACACGCTATATAAGTTAAGTAGATATTTACAAAATAGTGCTTAGCAGAATTTTGGCATTTATGTGTGTATGTGCGTACATATCCAGCTCGATGCCTTTTTTCTAAATATTTACATAAGTAATTATGTGATAAGCAGTTCCAACAGCTGCAAAATACATACATTAATGATTCACTGTAAGTAATTTTGTGATTAAGGAATTGCACCTTTCAAACTGCCTCCCCTCTCATCCTCCCTCCTGACCCCCTACTTGCTTGTTTTACATAGTTAAACTTGGTGGAATAAAAGAATCAAATGTCATTTGCTGTGGATCTGAAAGTGTATGTTTACCAGAAACAGAAACTGAGCCAGCTACTTGATCCCTATGTAAGACAATGGAAGAAGGGGATGAGGATTGGATATCTTTTAGTTCTTTTGTGAAAATGATGGCCTGACCATGGGAACTAGATTTGAAGGCCAAAGCTAGGCTCTCAATTCCATCATGAGGAGTGTGACTTTTAATTAAAAAAAGTAAAAACATTTTTGTTTACAGAGAACTTTGGTCGTATGCCTGGAACAATACGTCATGCTCCGTCTCTAGCAGGATTCAAATCCAAACTAAAATCCCACTTTTTTGAGACAACTTTCAACTCTTAACTCCAACCTGCTGTCTAATACATATACCCACTGTATATCAACCTATACAATCTTAGTCCTCAACAAACAATCCCTAGATCTATCAATCACTAAGTCTATATTTTGTTTATTCCATTCAATCTGTAACATTTCTAATCATTGTAAACCGCATAGAACTTCACGGTCCTGCGGTATATAAATTGTTATTATTATTATTATTCCTTCTACCAGAATCTCCCTAACCCCAAGATGTCCTATTTTTCCAAATTAGATTGTAAGCTCTTCTGTGCAGGGACCGTCCGTTGTATGTTAAATGTACAGCGCTGTGTATGCCTTAACAACAGCACCCTTCCACCAATCATTATTCTCCTGACTTTTCCTTCACTCTCTCTTTGCATTCCACAATAATTATCACATTTACCACTGTGCCAGGCTCAGCTAATGCTATTTACACACCAGCCTAAACTGGTGGGTTTCTCTTACAAAATAGGCTCCTAGAGGGTGCGTCGTAGGCACCTATATGTAGGCTCTTCTTTATAGAATTATCCTCTATGAAGATAATTTTATAAAAGCACTTTTACTTTATTTATTGGTATTTATGGTATTTATTGAAAGTACAATGAAGAACACATTAAATATTTACTTAAGAGAATGTAAAAAGGTTATTCCCTAATATATATACAATTCAACCCTCAAAATACAATTCAATTCAAAAGCAAGCCTTCCTGAGTTTGTGAGACTGTTGCCCTGTTAAAGCTGGCATCAGATGTATCTAGAGTGACCCCAAAAAAGAGGAAACAATTTCTGATTTTGCGTCCTCAGTTCTAAAATTGGGGGAAATATTTGTGCTTAGATTTTCTTGTAAATGTTTAGTTAATTTTCAGGGAACTAGATATGTATTTTTTGAGTCTTCACAATTGTCAAGATTTATTTCAGGTAAAGATGTGATCAATGATAGTACCCCTGTTAACATACAAGAAGAAAGCTCGTAATATGAAGGCCTAGGTGATATTCAGGTTCGCTTGTCTGTTTATCTAATAATAATTTAATAACTACAAAATTCCGATTTATTTTAAAGCTCTCTCCCTTATATTGTGAACTAACAGTACAAAGGGAAAAAATTCCTATTTTTCTTGTCTTTGTTTTGATTCTTGCTTTATTTGTAACTGTTTAATATGAATGATTTTGGTGATCATGAAATTGGAAACTTTAATTAAAAAAAATAAAAAAGCTGGCATCAGATGCACTGCTGCCTTCTGGTGATGTCTTTAGTATTTGTTATCCATAAGGTAAATTGAAAGGTAAATGTTTTTAAAAGAAGCACAGTGACTTGTTGTAGGGTGGTGCTATGCAGTGGTATACTAAGGAGGGGCGGACTACCCCGAGCACCGTGTCGGTGGGGGCGCTGGCACCTCTTCAACCTGCCCTGCTACACCATGCCACGCTCGCACAATCCCTCCCCAACCCCATACCTCTATAGATCTTGGCTAGCACAAGCAACTTCTCCTGCCTGTTGTTCACACCAGCCTCGTTCCACTCTGTATCACTTCCGGGTCATGGGGCCAGGAAGTGACATCAGAGGGAAATCCAACACTGGCATGAGGAGCATGCTGGAGAAAAGCCACTTGTGCTGATGAAAATTTAGAGGAACTGGGGGGGGGGAGGAAGAGCGAGTGTGTGGAGTGGGGGGCAAGAAGGAGCAGAGGGCATGGAAGGAGTGGGGGTGCAGAGAGGAGGGTGTGATGGGGGCATGCCACTGGCGCTATGGAAAATCACTTGGCTAAATGTATCACCCTTGATGGAGACTGCCTCAACTTTGTTGGTTGGGCTGAGAACTTTTGAGTGGCCCTTCGTACAAGAACAGAAAATTTTCAATAGCCCTTTTACTCAGATAAGTAACCACTTGCACGAATTAATGGGTTTTGGCATATAGTTTATTAAAAATGAAAACAGGACCAATGATTCATGTTTTTGATATGATCCTATGAAATCATGTAAAGCATACAGGATGTTCTTTGGGTTCTCTTTGGCCTGGCATCTTCTGATATTTTTATAGAATAAACAAGACTTTGGTGGGAAATATTTTGCAAATTCTGCTGATCAGAATGACTTATTACAGCTGTGACACATGGTATGTAAATGATGTTATTCTTGCTTTACAATGCTGGTGTGGCTGGTGCCTTCTGTCTCTGCATTTCATGTGCTCACTACTGGGAGTGTATCACCCTTAGAGCAGCACCCAACTGTGATTTATTACCTTTTTCATGTGTTCCACCAGACTGGTTTGGATTTGTCATAAGTAAGGAATCATTGGCATTTCACATCTGCTAATTAAAATTTAAAAAAGTTTTAGTCCAGAGAAGGGCTGAAGCCATGTCAAGATAGCAGCCCAGAAGCAGTAGGCGATGGCAGTGCAGTTCCTAGGATGCAGGCCTTCTCAATTTCAGAGGCCTCCATCCCTAGCGAATTAGTTCCCTTGCCCTCACCATTTCCCAACCATACCATCTGCAGAAGTCAAGAGAAGAGCTACCAAAATGATAAAAAAAATCAACACCAACATGGCCAGCTCAAGAGTTTGTAATATACTGAGCCAACTTGTGCTTCTGTGCCTCTCATGTGGTATAAGCCACACAGATGGGTTAAATTTTATTTTATTTTATTTTTTTAAATTATATTTTGTTGCAATTTAACAGATTTCACAAGAGAAATCTTGCTCAAGGAAAACAAACAGAAACACCATAAAAGAAATATAAAAAATTAAACAGTAAACATTCACTAAATCTTCCTTAGACCACAATAATTGAAGAAGGAAAGGTCACAACAGAGCGAAGAGAAACTCAAAGAAGAAAAAAAATATTACATATCAAGACTAGGCTTAACAGCTGAATTCCCTATTCCCCAATTACTGAGCCTATAGGACACTACCACTCCCCATTAATGACAGTCCCTCACAGTGGAAGAACCACCTTAAAAACCCCAGTCCCACCCAGGGGTGAAGTGACATAGAAAGGGTGGAGCCAGGAGGGTGTGGTCCAGAAAGTTTAAAAGCTTTGGGCACAGCTTGGTTAAGGAGACCCAAAAGAAAGCAGTGACACCCAACTGCATATGCCTCCACCATGTACGAGGATGGTTTAAAAAGTCTGGTTAAAAAAAAAAAAAAAGCAAGTTAAACAATGTACGGTATCTCCATTGAGGGCTCTACACTTAAGTCCAGCAAGTTTCCTGTTTCTTTTCATAAGCTATTTTTCCTATGATACAAAAAAACCTGGAAACTTGCTGAACTAGGAGCTCTTTTTACAAAGGTGCGTTAGGGCCTTAATGTGCGGAATAGTGCGCGCTAGCCGCTACTTCCTCCTCTTGAGCAGGCGGTAGTTTTTCGGGTAGCATGCGCTGTAGCACGTGCTAATCTGGTGCGTGCGCTAAAAACGCTAGCGCACCTTTGTAAAAGGAGCCCTAGGTGTATAGCCCTCGATAGACACCTTGGGGTCCTTCTACTAAGGTTCGCTAACCGATTTAGCGTGCGTGCTAAATGCTAAGGCGCCCATTATATTCTGTGGGCGCCTTAACATTTAGCGAGCGCTAATCTTTAGCGCGCGCTAAATTGATTAGTGCGCGCTAAGTCGGTTAGCGCGCCTTAGTAAAAAGGACCCCTATATTGTTTAACGTGCTTTTTTTTTACCAAACATACTGTATAGGACAATCCTAAGCGGGTAAGTGTCAATCACTGGTTAAAAATACTACCATACTAAGCAGGGTAATTGGACACAAGCACACTCTTCTGCTTACATACCCAAAAGCTGTGCAATATTAATGTCATGCGGCACAAAACAAAGGCACTCCAATACTGAAACAGTGCTCCAAGGTGAAAAACATTTATTTGTCTTGTGTCCAGTATCCCAATGGGAATATGTTTCAATAGGATTTCATCAGAGGATAGACTGTGCCACTAATATGGTGCCAATAAATGATAACCTAAGGGACAAAATGTAATTTAAATCAATATTTATTTTTTCATTTTTCTATACTGTTCTCCCAGGGGAGCTCAGAATGGTTTGCATGAATTTATTCAGGCTCAAATCATTTTCCCTGTCTGTCCAGGACTCACAATCTATCTAATGTACCTGGGGCAATGAGGGATTAACCCCCCCCCCTCTTCTACGAAACCGCACTAGTGGTTTTTAGCACAGAGAGCCGCGCTGGATGGCCCGCGCTGCTCCCGACGCTCATTGAGTCCCTATGAGTGTCGGGAGCAGCACGGGCCTTTCAGTGCGTCTCTCTGCGCTAAAAACCGCTAGCATGGTTTTGTAGAAGAGAGGGTAAGTGACTTGCCCAGGGTGATAAGGAGCAGCTTGGATTTGAACCCACAAGCCCAGGGTGCTGAGGTTGTAGCTTTAACCACTGTGCCACACTCTCCCAATACAGACTTCCTTTCTATATGTGACAGTATGCTTAAAAATTTCCATGACATTTATTGCACATCAACCACTAGCGCTTAACTCTCAAGCTTTCAGTACTAAAAATACTACCATTTCATGTGAAAAATTCCACACTTACTTTAACTATAGTCCTTTTTCACTGTGTATTCCTGTCACAGCAGCCCCAGCTCACAAACGTCAGATATAAAGACTGCATCATGGTGCAATGATATCACAGCGTCACGACACCACCAGAGCCGGAGAACATTTTACCATAGCATCTCTCCACTGTGGTGCCCTCCCAGCACTAAAACTCAGTTTTCTGAGATTTTTTTAAAATTATTATTTTGCTTGGAGAATTGTAGCAGGAACCTTTTTGTCTGCTGTGCATGCTGTTGCTTCCAGTAAGCAAGGTAATGTTTAGAAGGCCACGGAGAGGGAGCAAAGCTGGACTAGGGGATGAAGAGAGAAGAGGAGAAAGCTTTGGACCAAGTGAAGCACTGGCAGAGAGCGTAGGGGCCAAGGAATTTGATGGCATATATCTCTAGTGCCCTGGGCCAGAGCCTCACCTGGTTCAATGGCTGAACTGGCTCTGCCAGCCGCCAGTATTCACTAGCACTTAACTGGACAGTGCTGCTGAATATTGACAATCATTGGCCATGTCCCAAGTGGACAGGTCAGAGACGTTATAGGGGTAGAACTGAAAGTTATGTGGGTGCTGGCAAAACTCAGTGCCAGCACTCATATAACTAACCAGGCTACTTGTAACCCGTTATGAGCTCCCTGGGATGACAGGATATAAAACCAAATAAATTATAGGATTCTATAAAAAGCATTCCTAATTTTGCCCAGTTAGATATGCAGATGATGGCGTTGAAAATTGGTCAGCACCTGCATACCTTCTGGTGTCAGCACATGGTTCTATGTGCTACCCTCCCTCCCACTCCCCCAGCAGTATCCGATTGCCTTTCCCATCCCCCCAAACAAGTAAACTGACAATCGCAACAATTAAAGACCTCTCCTATCCCTTCCAGTAAGGATAATCCCCCTTCCTCAGGCCTAGCTAAACTTCCTGTTGGTCCAGCATAGTGAACCCCACTCGCTCTCTTGTCCACTGTGCCCTCTATGCTGAGTGGGAGTCCTCCAACTGCACTGCTGCCAGTGAGGGGTGCTGTTTCAATATTGTGTTTTCAATTGCTAGGGACAGGCAGGTTCCCTGGAATCCTTCAGAACTTGCCTGTCCCTCACTATTGAAACTGTGCTAGTGAAACAGTGCCACCCACTGGCAGGACTGTAGATGGAGGACTCCCACTCTGCTTAGAGAAAACAGTGCTACTCCTGCCCCTAGCAGCTCCACAGTTAAAATGGCCACCTTGACCTCTAGAAATAGACTACTGCTAGAGGTCATGATGACCATTTTTACCATGGAGTAACTAGGGGTAGGAGCAAATGTGGTTTGCTCCTACCCTCATCACCTGCTGAACCAGCAGGGAGTTCAGATAAGAACATAAGCAATGCCTCTGCTGGGTCAGACCTGAGGTCCATCGTGCTCAGCAGTCCGCTCACGCGGTGGCCCAACAGGTCCAGGACCTGTGCAGTAATCATCTATCTATACCCCTCTATCCCCTTTTCCAGCAGGAAATTGTCCAATCCTTTCTTGAACCCCAGTACCGTACTCTGCCCTGTTACGCTCTCTGGAAGCACATTCCAGGTGTCCACAACACGTTGGGTAAAGAACTTCCTAGTCCCTAGGATCTTATTCTGACTGATGGGAGGCATGGGAAAGGGCAATAGGACCTTGTTGTGGGGTGGGAGGGGGGCAGGAAATAGAACTTATGCAGGGCCTAGCCAATATTCACCTGGGACCCACATAAGTGTCCTAGGTAGGTCTGGCTGATTATTGACCATAATGGTGAAATGAAATGGAAGCAGAAGCATACCCTTTGTAATGGCAGCAGTATGGTTACCATATGGTTCCAGAAAAATGAGGACGGATTGAGATATCCGGGTTTCACGTCCATTGAAAGCAATGGACGTAAAGAGGACAGATTAAGACATCTGGGTTTTACTTCCATTGATAGCAATGGAAGTAAAACCTGGATGTCTCAATCCATCCTCCTTTTTCTGGAGCCATATGGTAACCCTAGGCAGCAGTAACCCAGTGGAAAAGAGACCAAAAAGAGAAAATTGAGGCCAAGAGTGAATCCATTATCAAAACAATGGTCCGGAAGCGAAAAGGGAAAGATGTGTGCTGTTCATCCAGCTGAAAAAGCTGCATTGTTCAGCAAGCGTTAAATCTTATGTTATCCATCAGTAAATCAAGCAGTTGTACAATATATGGGGGGGGGGGGAAAGCTCATAGATAAACCTCATTGTTGGAAATAGATGACAGTGATGGAGTTATTCAGGAAGGCTTCAGGTGAATGTGTGCAGCGGTCTACTGTAGTACAGACCCCATCAGTCATCAGTGACCAGCCTGACACTCTGGGTACCAGTTTTGAAGATCCACCTGTCACATCCCTGATGATGCCTCAGCTATATGGACACTCTTCCCATCCATGGCATGTATTCTACTTGTAAATTTGTTCTTATTTGTTGCTCACTCAACAGTTCCACTTTCTGCTGTCATTGTTTATCTGTTTGGAAATACTACTACTATTTATTACTTCTATAGTGCTGAAAGGCATATGCAGCACTGTACATTTTGACATTTAATATATGGTCCCTTCTCTGAAGAGCTTACAAACTAACTTGGACAGACAAACATGACATCAAGCTTGCCTACATCCATAACCTATTCATATCTCGATCTCTCCACCTGCTCACACTAAGAGACCTGAATCCTCCCTGATAACTCTACTTCAGCTGCTGCCCTGCATCATGGAGGCTACCTTTTCTCCCACACACCTTGCCCGATTGGTCAACAGGGAGGCGTTGGGTTACTACTCTCACCCTCCTGTAGATTTCAATCCCTTCTCCAACCACAATCTCAACACTCTCCCTCCTTTCCCAATATGTCCCACTCTTCCTTCCTCACCGACTTTGACGCCTGGCTTTCCTTTTTCCTCAAGCCCTCATCCCCTTCCCTTATCCTCAGCAACTTCAACATCTATGTCGATGACCCCTCCAACTCCTACATAACCAAGTTTCTTGCCCTAACATCCTCATTCAATCTCCAGCTGTGTTCCACCATCCCGACACACCAGAATGGACGTTGTCTGGATCTAATCCTTTCCTACAATTGCTCGACCACCAAATTCTGCAATACCACCCTTTCCCTCTCTGAACATCATCTATTAACATTCAAAATTCATCACCTTACCCTCCAATCACAACAGATTCAGGAACTTTTAGGCTATTGATCCTAGAGCTCTCTCCACCGCTGTCTCATCCCTCTCCTCAACTACTATCATAGTACTGGCATAGTAAGGGGGGGGAGGGTGCGGAGGGGGAGGTACTCTGCCCCAGGCACAGTCTTTGTAAAGGGCAGAGACACCCATCCTCCTCTCTGCCCCTTCATTCCTGACCCCTTCCCTCATACCTCTTTAATTTTTCCTGTGTAAGCAGCATTATGAACTTGATGCTTGCTTCGGTGTTACCTCTCTCAGAGGGATAGCTGACATCACGCGGGCAGCAGGTTTGTACTGTTGCTCTCACCTGGAAAAATTTACAAGGTATGGGGGAAAGGAAGGGGGTAAGCGTGCAGCAGGGAGGGGGGGTTCAGGAAGGAGTAAAGAGGGCGGAGAAAGGAGAAGGGCACAACTTACCCTCGTTATGCCACTGACTACTATATCACACCTTCTGGTTATTATTGTTGTCTATTCATCACTCCTTTTGATTTCTTTTTTTCTCTAATTGATTATGATGATTATTTGTTTTTATTTTACCCTTTTTCTGTTCTGTTTTGTTCTGTCACTGGATTAGTAAACTGCTGTGATAGCTACTCTATTTGAATGGTGATATCAAGGCCGGATTTAGATGAAAAGAGGCCCTAGACTATTCCACTTATGAGGCCCTTTCACCTCCCATTTTTAAGTTTGTAAATTACATGAGAGATAATAAAATACATCATTACTGTGATATATATCAATATGTTAAATGAAACATGTTGTTATTGGTACTAACCTTTATAAAAAATGTGACACGGATCTTGAGGCCCTAGGCTGAAGCCTAGTTAGCTTAGTTAGCCTATAGGAAAATCCGGCCCTGGGTGATACATTAGGTATTCAAATAAATAAGTAAAGAAAGGCCCAAATTTCAAATGATTTACACTTCTAACTTTAGGGCAATTTTACTAACCCCCTCTTTTACGAAACTGCGATGTGGATGTTGGTTTTGCTAGTTCCCTACTGCAGGACAGATAGTTGATGTCAGAAGGGGAGGAGCCGGCAGAGCAGATGGCTGTGCTTACTGGACCGTGGACCCATAGATTCTCTCTGCACCCCCTTTCTGATTGTACCCAGGAAGACACCCTTACCACCCTTCCTTGAGGTTGGGTCCATATTTTTTACCAAGAATGGTCATGGTCTCTACCATTCTATAAGCTGAGTTTTGCTTTATAAAGCATTTTTCCATTTTCACACTATGGGGCTGGCTCTAACATTTTTCTGCATGCGCCATGATTCGCGACGTGTTGATGAAGACGGCAGATTAGGTTGCTGACAATATATGTCTGAAGTCTCATTGGTGTCTACATAACAGATGTGATTGTATCTGGTTAGGATTGGAATGGGGGCCCAGTCTAAGACCAGTCCCCTTGCGTAAAAGTTCTTACTGATTCCCTGAAGAAGCCTTGGGTGAAACAGGCCCCATTGGAATCAGGATTTTTCCAACCAAAAGCTAAGTGATTTAGATTTTTAAAAAAAATAAATTATATGAAAGCCAATTTGTTTGGAATTTTAAAATTATTTCTTTGCTTAATGCTCTATAATATTATAAGAGGGTTGGGTTTTTTTAAACTGATGATTATAAAGATGTCTTATTCAGTTGATCTTCACTAGTGGTTAGTTATAATAACATCGGCTATTCAAAGACTGTTTCAATTATAGCATCAAGACCTCAATATCCAGTCTTACAAAGGCTCTTGAATAATTTGATTTACATGGTATGAGTGATGAAGTAGATATAATGTGAAGGGGTCCTGTACGTTACAATATTTAGTTTTACTTACCACCTTTGATGTTTAAGTCTATTACGGTGGTATGTCCCTTCTAGGTTGATAAAATATATTTGCCTCCTCCTTGAAATCAGTTCCGGGGTCCATTTTGTTTAAAAACCGGAACTGATGACAGACGCTAATGTTAACATGATATCTCATGGAGAGGAGCGTTGGCTTTGAAGCGCGGTAGTAAGTACTGCTAAACAATTCTTAAATAAAAGTTAAAATACCTTATGGGGAGGAGTGATAGTTTTGAAGGGCGTTAATAAGTACTGCTTAATAATTCTTAAACAAAAGTAATAATAAATGTTAGGTCCTGGTCAGAGGGTTGTAGAATAGTAATGGAATGAAAGTATTCTCAGTAATTAATATGGATAATTTTTGTGTTTTAGTTATACGTGGGAGCCTCAACCCTGATGAGAATCTGTTTTGAAACATGTGCGTGTCAGTAGAGGCGCTCCCAGAGATTCATCTTATAAATTGAGATAAGTAAATCTAAATACGATAAAGATATATATAAAAAGATTTACATTATCGATCCTATGATGATTGGGTGCTTGTGATATGTTTCACAGTAACCAAATGGGCTTTGGTGCCCTCTGAGGATCATTAAGAATTATATGAAGATAAAGGATTGTAAGACTGGATATTGAGGTCTTGATGTTATTCAGTTGATCAGCATTGGCTGCTTTGAAATTACACAAAGGGCGTCTGAGGTCTTTTCCCCTCTTTTTTCACACAAACCTTAAGTCAGGATTTATAATTATTTAATTGATATTGATCATAATACATAGGAGAACATTGTGTTATTGGGGGATTTTTGCAACTCTGCTTTTGTGGTTTATCTTTTGATTTTTGCCTGTAGAGTTTTTCTAACATTTTCTAGCCATCCATGCAGCTGTACTCTACAGTTGCAATCTTCTGCATCTGGTCTGTACTATTGCTACACAGCTTAGCAGCTAAACTGTGATTACACAGCTGACTTCTTCATGTTGTTATACGAGTAAGTTCTCTCTTTTGTGCTACTTCCTTTTGCTATTTTTATCAGATGAGGGTGGCTGTTGAGAGCTGTGCATGGCTCCGGCTCACAGGCAGAAGAAAAAAGAGCAGAGCACTGCACACTTCCTGTGTGGCTTCCCTCTCTTCCTTAGTCTCTCTCGCCACCGTCTGCAATTGGACAGTGAGCTGTGAAGACCCAAAATACAGATGAAGTAGGTGCCTATTGCAAAGCTTCGCATAAGCAACAAAAACAAAAGAAGTTCAAATTGCTGGTTCAGACATGAAAGACAGCTAAGTCTTCAAAATTGTATCCCCAGACAGAAGTATTGCGAGCGAAGTGGGGGTAATGTGTGGGCAAGAGA
Source organism: Geotrypetes seraphini (assembly GCF_902459505.1). NCBI lineage: Eukaryota > Metazoa > Chordata > Amphibia > Gymnophiona > Dermophiidae > Geotrypetes > Geotrypetes seraphini. The sequence goes on along the minus strand of NC_047086.1, from coordinate 342,849,132 downwards.
GCAAGCAAAAGTGCTATTTTCATATGCCTTGTCTATCATCTTAGCACACTCCTCCCACAGCTATAGAAGACACTGCCATAAAGAACCCCCCGACCAATTTTCAACACCCAAGTAAACCCAGTGAATATCAGTCATTTGCTTTGAATATTAGTGAGAAGGAGGACTGATTTTCTCTTCACTTCAGGAAAATGAAAATTGTCTGTGTGCAAGCAACGAGTTATAAAGACTCAGGAGTTGAATGAATCCTTCCTCCCATCCTACACTGACTTGAAAGTATGAACAATCTTCTCCTAATAATAGGGCTATCAAATTTTACTATTGTAAAATCTGGACCCATGGCCCCACCCCCAGGCCCACCCAGTTCTAGCCTGCACCACCCCGTTCCATCCAAGTCACGCCTCGTTCCGCCCCAGCCTTGATCCCTAGCTCCGCCCCTCAACCTGTTCTCATGCTCGGAGCTGCGTTGGGAGGGCATCTGCGCATGCGCAGGTATGATACGATGATGTCACACACTTGTGCGCATGCATGTGATGTGACCATGCTTCATCTGTGCATGCGCAGATGCCCTCCCGATGCAGTCCCAAGCTGGAAGTTTTTCAAAACCCGGACAGAGTGCTGGGTTTGGAAAAGCCATCTGGACGCCCGGACATGTCCTCTAAAAAGACAACATGTCTGGGTAAATCCGGACATCTGGTAATCCAGACATCTGGTAACCCTACCTAATATCCCTCTGGATATTGTTCCTTTTGTCTTGTTTTCATTAGTCTTCATTATTGTTTCAGGACAACATATTTATAAATGATTTAGAGATGGTTATAACTAGTGAGGTAATTAAATTTGTTGATGACACAAAGGGGCAAATTCTATAAGGGGCACCCTAGTTAGGCGCCTATCTTAGGCCCGTCTTTTACTAAGCTGTGATAAAGGTTTCTACCGTGGCACAGAGTGCTAAATGCTCTGACACTGCTCCAATGCTCATAGAATTCCTATGAGCGTTGGAGCATTAAGTGCCCCAGGCCGTGGTAGAAAACTCTACCATAGCTTAGTAAAAGAGGGCCTTAATTAGTAAATTGGCTTCAATTTTGAGCTTCAACAAGCTCATAATTGAAATTAATTGGGCTATAGGCGCCTATCTTCATAGGTGCAATTCTACAAAAGATAGGAACCTTTTGCATGGTGCCTAGTGGTGCCTAATAGTAAAGTAAGCGTGTTTAAGGGGGTGGAGAGTGACTTAGGCACTGCTAGGCATGATTCTGTAAAAGGATTTAGGCACCTGTAATGTAGAACTTTAAAAGCCTGGCCTAATTTTTAAGTTAGGCGCTGCTAAGCCTCATGCTGTGATGGGCACCTAAGAGTGATTGACGTGAGAAAAGCACCTATCTTTTTGGGTGCCCATTACAGAATCCGGCCCAAAGTTGTTAAATTGCAAAAGGATTGTGAAAAATTGCAAAAGGACCTTGGGAGACTAGGGGCTCCTTTTACTAAGCTGCGCTAGCGTTTTTAGCGCGCACTGAAGATTAACGCGCGCTAACCCCGCGCTATGTGGAAAATACTAACGCCGGCTCTATGGAGGCGTTAGCGTGTAGTGCGCGCTAAAACCGTTAGCTCAGCTTATTAAAAGGAGCCCTAGGTATTCAAATTGCCAATGATGCTTAATATGAGCACGTGCAAAGAGGAACTTGAACTATAGCTACATGATGCAAGATATCACATTAGGAGTCACCACCCAGAAAAAGGATCTGGGTGTTTCTGCTGCATGACTCAAATTCTACCAGCCTTGCTACACTCATGTCACCCCCCTCCTTAAATCACTTCACTGGCTCCCTATCTGTCATGCAGTACAAGTTCCTACTGCTGACCTACAAGTGTATTCATTCTGCTGCCCCTCAATATTTTTCCTCTCTTCTCTCTCCTTATACACCTCCCAGAGAACTCCATTCCTCAGATAAGCTGTTCTTAGCTGTATCCTTCTCCACTGGTTTTGGCCAGGTACTAGTGACCTGGATTGGCCAACGTGAGAACAGGCTACTGGGCTGAACCAGTAAGGCTATTCTTATGCTCTTAAGCTCTTTGAGCAGGGACTGTCTTTTTAAAGACTCTGTACAGCATCGTGTGCATCTGGTAACGCTATAGAAATAATTCATAGTAGTAGTAGTGTGAAGAGTTTCAGTCTTTAGGAAGCAGGGCTGAGATTGTGATGTCATAATGCCTCATTCCATCAATGCCTAAGAGCCAACCTCATCAGTGATGTCACAACGGCTTGATTGTCCTGTACTCCCCTCTGCTCGTCAACCCAGCCAGCAGATTAACCATTCCCCTTAACTGTATCCATGACATCCTGTCTGTCTTGTCCGTTTAGATTGTAAGCTCTTTGAGCAGTTCTTTGTGACTCTATATAGTGCTGTGTATGTCTGGTAGCACTATAGAAATAATTAATAGTAGTAGTAGTAGTAGTGCAGAAGCAGCTAAGAAAGTAAATAGAATATTAGGAATTATCAGGAAAGAATGGAATACAAAAATGAGAATGTTACAATTCCTTTGTATCATTCCATGGTGCTTCCAGACCTTGAATTCTGTGTGCAATTCTGATCGATGCATCTCATAAAAGATATAGTGGAATTAGGTACAGAGAAGGACGATGAAAATGATAAAGGGAACGAGGCAACTTCCCTATGAGGAGAGGTTTAAAGCAGCTAGGGCTATTCATCTTGGAGAAAAAGATGGCTCAGGGGAAATGGGTAGACATGAATCGCTTGTTTAGCCTTTCCAAAAACACTAGGATTAAGGACATGGAATGAAGCTGCTAAGTAGTAAATTTAAAACAAAACAAAGAAAATATTTCTTCACTCAACGTGTAACTAAACTCTGGAATTTATTTATTTATTTATTTTGCCACTCTCTCCGAGCTCTTGAAGTCTTTTCCTCCGCTCAATTGTTATATCATATATGGTGAATGTTTACAATTTCCCTTCAACTGTGGGTTTGATGTTATAGAATTTCTCTATATTCATCAGTTGAAGGGATATTGGTCTTAGACTTTATACAAAGAGGATTAGAATGTTTACAATTTAACAGCCTTGAACCTGCTTGGTTATTTTGTAGAAAAGAGAAAACACCACCACATAAAATGTTCCCAATCGAAAAGGAAAGAAGCTGGTACTTGAAAAGAAAAGGGATAATATTCATCTTGTGATGGTAAATGGATATTCAATGCTGTGGCATGCAGACTGGCCAACCAAAAAGAAGAGGGGGTCCAATGGCAGAGCAGCCCTTGGAATCAAGCTCAGGGCAAGGCCGAAGGCTTCTGGGGGACAATCAGTGCTGCCTGATGCTAAGAGCCCAGTAAAGGCAGAGGATCCTGGGAGCACAATTGGTGCTTAGATCCCGTTGGGGGTGGAGGCTCCTAGGAATGCAACTGATGTGCAGAGCCTGATGGGGGGAGGGGGAGGCTCCTGGGAGCACAATTAGCGGATGATTATGGCAGTGCAACCAGCACTCTGAGCCTAGAAGTGGAGGCTTCTGGGAACACAACTGGCACGCAAGAGTTCAACAGCAGAGACTGACCCAGCCCTTCACTGGATGTCCAGCAGTCACCAGCCCAAAATGCTCCAGCAGGAAGTTGGGATCTGGGAAACCTTAGTGGGATGGACAAGGGGAAGACTTGGAGAAGGAGTAAGGGAGACACAGGTAATACTGCCACTCCAATAAGGAAACTTTGAAAGGACCAGGGAGATGTGTTTAAAGTTACACATTGGCAAGGCAATTAATGGGTTCAGGAGCACTGTTTAAACATTATTTAGTTGTTTGCTTATCGAACACCGTTCACTCAGAAGGCTTAATAAGTTGATTATCACAAATACTTCTCATTAGCAAATATTTTAATGCTTTCATATAATATACACTTTTCATATAATATAATCGTACATTATAAAAAGTTCAATAAACTGTTTTAACTTTTCAGCCAGCCTTGTTCACAGCAGTCTTTTTGAATTTCCGGGGGGCAGGGGGGGAAGGAAAGAAACCTCATTCATTAACACCTTTCTTTCCCAGGTGGAGGTACAAGAGGTCAACTATTCCAGGGCCCAGATGGAGCCTATCCAAGGGAGATTCCAGCTAGTTCAGCCCCAGACCAGGAATGCTCACAAGGAGGTGTTACAAATATGAGATGAAGAGGATATGTTTCTGAGGAGGTTGAGTGAGGACAGAAATGGGGTTAAAAAGATGGTTATAATAATACTAGTGTCCTAGAACTAATGAATGAAATAATGTAAGAAGTGCTGTTTTGGGGGCATAATAAAAAGCAAACGTTTAAGTCCCCTTTTGGCCTAAGTCACTAGACAGCTGAAGTTGGCAGTAGAGAAATGTCCATTCTCAAAAAAACCCCCATCCAAAATGAGAGTTGTTGGTTTTTTTTAGAATGGCCTAGCTGCAAGTTCAGCAATCTACTCACCCAGACAGCAGTCTACTCACCCAGACCCTTTAGGCAAAGGAGGGGCCAGTCCTTTGCCTAAAAGCAGGATTCTATAACCGGCGGTCTGTCAAAAAACAACGCCATTTACAGAATCCTGTAACTGCCCCCCTACCTGCAACGATCACGGCAAGAGAGACAAAACCCCGAACCGGCAGGAGGAGGTCCCAAGCCCTCCTGCCGGAAGGCAAACCCCCAACCCCCCTGACAATACCGACAGGAGGGATCTTAAGCCCTCCTGCCGAAGACAGCACCCTGAACTCCACACACACACATACTGGCAGGAGGGACTCAAGCCCTCCTGCTGAAGACAATACCCTGAACCCACCCGCACACGAATACCGGCAGGAGGGATCCCAAGCCCTCCTGCTGAAGATGGTCCCCACCCCCCGTGAACCCCTGAACACCCCGGAACTCCCACTACTCTGGAATACCCACTACCCCGGACCCCTCCCCCCTAACCTTTCATTTGGCTGATCAGATGGGTTCCAAGTCTGGCTGGCCATCCTTGGAATGGCAGGCCTGCCCCTTTCCGGTGCATTGTGGGATGCACCAGGGAGGTGCCTAGGGCCTGATTGGCCCAGGTTCCTAAGGTCTGCCCATAGGAAGGGTCTTAGGCAACTGGGCCAACCGGAATTGGACTTTGTAATTATATAAGCTGGAGAAACAAAAAAATTGTGAAAAAATGTATTGCCTGAAAATATCCTAGAAGGGCCTCCAGGAGCTGGAGAAAGGGAGGGAAGCATGGTAAAGGTTTTAATTTCTGTACCTTGCAGTTCTCAGGCACCTTACACATAACCTATTGGGCCATGCTTGACCCACTTGGAGCAAAACATTAAACAAAATAGTGAAAACAGTAAATTATACCCTATCAAGAAAAACAGCAGCTGAAGCAGTGTGTGTGATGAATTGGCCTGAAGGAAAATGCTGACACAACTGAAAAAAAGAGTCATCTAATCTGCTTCTTGATGTCCTGGCAGTTGTAAACAGAAATTCACCTTGTTTTCATAGAAAGATTTCAGTGTTACCATTTTCTTGGAGGGAGATTTTATGCCAGTCTTGAATTTCTGTCTACCTTATTCTGTAAAGGGTAATAATGTCTCTAAAAGGGTTAAATTTGCACATACCATAGTAGTAATGAACCTCACTTCTAAGCCAGAGTATGTGGAGTCTGATCTCAGTCTCTTAAAATTTGCTGCCAACACCTGTCATGTTGAATTAAGAGGCCTGCAGTGTTGATCTTGGTGAGTAGACTTGGGGGGGGGGGGGGGGGGGGAGGAACGACTACAAATACCATGTTCATCTGGAATCAGTGGAGCTCCCAAAAGATTTTTTTGGGAGGGAGCAAAGTTAATCTGTGGAAGCTTTAAGCACACAGGGCCTGATTCTTTATAGAACACCTGGTCTCAGCAGCCGCCTAAGCGGCTTTTGAGAATCGCACATGGGTGTCCTATACAGAATCGCATCGGGCCTAAGACTCCAGTTGGCCCAAGTGCCTATGGCCTCCTCCTATGGTTTTCAGTATCATCTGCACAAATCCAACAGACCTGTCAAAACCTGTAGTTTCTTTCTCTATAATAGCCCTAAAATCCGACCCTTCCTCTCTTTATAAGTTTTTGAAGGTGCAGTCTCCAAAACTGTACACAATATTAGGTCTCATCAGAGTCATAAAAAGAAGCATCAATGCCTCCTTTTTCCTACTGGCCATACCTCTCCCTATGCAACCTAGCATCCTTCTAGCTTTCACCGTCACTTTTTAACCTGTTTGGCCACCTTAAGATCATCGCATACAGTCACACTCAAGTCCCGCTCTTCCGTCATGCATATAAGTTCTTCACCCCCTAAACTGTACCGTTCCCTCGGTTCTTGCAGCCCAAATGCATGACCTTGCATTTCTTAGCATTAAATTTTAGCTTCCAAATTTCAGACCATTCTTCAAGCTTCGCCAGGTCTTTCTTCATGTTATTCACACCATCTGGCATGTCTACTCTAGTGCAGATTTTGGTATCGTCCACAAAGAAGCAAATCTTACCATCAGCAATATCGTTTATAAAAATGTTAAAAAGAACAGGCCCAAGAACAGAACCTTGAGGCACACCACTGGTAACATCCCTTTCCTGAGTGATCTCCATTTATCACTACCCTCTGTTGCCTTCCACTCAACAAGTTCCTGACCCAGCCCGTCACTTTGGAACCCATCCTGAGGGCACTTAGTTTATTTATTAGACATCTGTGTGGAAAACTGTCAAAGGCTTTGCTAAAATCTAAATACAGCACATCTAGTGCACTCCCTCTACCTAATTCTCTGGCCACTCAGTCAAAGAAATTGTCAGATTTGTCTGACAAGACCTACCTCTAGTGAATCCATGTTGCCTCCGGTCCTGTAATCCACAAGATTCCAGAAACTTGACCATATTCCTTCTCTCTTGCTGTACCATACGTCTGGAACAGACTGCCTGAGTCAGTATGTCAAGTTCTATCCCTGGAAGTATTCAAATCCAGGTTAAAAGCCCACATTTAACTCCTAGCCCCCACTCGCTAGTAAAGTACCCATGCCTGAGATTAGATTGTAAACTCTACTGAGCAAGGACTGTCTCTTGAATGTTTGCATAGCAGTGCTATAGACATGATAAGTAGTAGTAAATACAAGTGTTTTTTTAGTAGAGAGCACAGAGTATCCATGTGACATCATAAGTCAGCACCACAAGTTTGGTCTTGTTCAGATCTATGATACACCCATTTTATCGTAGCAGGGGGCTTTACCCCCTACATCTCTCCCTACCCTCATCCCTCTAAAAACTCAAGCATCTTTCCTCTCCCTATCCTCATCCCCGATATCAGTCAAGGATCTCCCCCTTCCTTTCACTGTCCCCACCCTCAACAGTGTAGTGGCAGGAGCATCATCTTTGACTCATCTCTGTGTCCTTCTCTTCGCATATCAAACAAATTGCCCAAACTTATTGCTAAAATCTGGAGTTTCCTTTCTGAGCACGCTGCCAAGACCATTATCCATATCCTCGTTATCTCTCACCTGGATTACTGCAACGTGCTTCTCACGGGTCTTCCGCTAACCCATCTCTCCCCCTTCAATCTGTTCAGAATTCTGTGCACCTCATATTCCACCAGTGTTGTTATGCTCATGTTATCCCTCTCCTCAAGTTCATGCGTCAATTCACTTTATTTGATTTTTTATTTTGATTTTTTAGCCTGTCCTCCTAAAGGAGTTTAGAACAGGTTACAAATCAGGTACTCAAGCATTTTCCATCTCTCCCGGTGTCAGTGGAGGATTAACCAACTTGCCCAGGGTCACAAAGAATAGCATGGGGCTTGAACCCACAACCTCAAGGTGCTGAGGCTGTGGCTCTAATCACTATGCCACACTCTCCTCAAAAAAGAGCTCCTGCAGCGTGTGTTTTTAGGAAACGTGAAACTTAGGCAAAGGCACCTGACAGAAGGGTGATCCTCACAGGCCCACACCCATGCATGCCAAAGCTGCATCTGTCTTTAATGATAGGGCAGAGCATCACATCTGGCCCATTTTCTGGAATGCAGGTCCTCCCACCCAATGATCATAGCCTTAACAGAGCCTGGCTGTGTCCCAACTTGTCAGGCGGTACGTTCCTGCTGTTGGTTTTAAATGGGAATACATCTTCCAGCTTAAATGAACCTGCTATTAGTTTTATTGAAGTATTTTGAATTAGTTGCAATCGTTGAAGGTATTTACGTCTGATACCCTGATAAAGGGCATTGCAATAATCTCATTGACTAATTATCATGGAGTGGATCAATATGTTTAGTGCAGAAGGATAAAGAAGCAGTTTATGTGAACAAATCATTCTACTTTTTTACCATTCTCTCTATTATCTTTCTTTTATCCCTACTTAATCTCCAACTGCCCTCTTTTTACCACATCCCCAACTTTATTTCTATCCTCCTCACCCATATCATTTTCATGTATCTCCTCCTGGCCTCTTTCACATGGTTCCACCATGCTCAGCATCTCCTCACAAACAGCCCAGTATCGTTCTTCTTCATCCTTCCTTGCAACAATCCAGCATTACCCTGTTTTCATCACCTAGCAGTCCAGTTTCTCCTTCTCCAATACCATCCCCATGTCATTCTCTAAGGAGAGAGGGAAGAATCAGAGTATGGATAGGCACAACCACCAACCATCAAGCCTTGCATTGAAGAATGCTGGGATAGAAGGACTGAGGTTGAGATTAAGAATGACACAGAATGGTTTCCCGCAGTTATCCACAGCGAGAGGGACGGTAACAAATTCTGACACCATGTCATTCCCTAGGATAGGGTTACCATATGGCTCCATAAAAAGGACAGATTGAGATATACCATACTGATTCTTGTATCCCGCAAATGTCAGCTAGAAAGGCAAGAGGACTCCAGATAGATGCACAGGGAGGGCAGGAATGGGGGGAGGCAACAAATATGTGCATGTAGGGGGTGGGAGGGAGGACAACTCCGGATAAGTGCACATGGGGAGGAGGAGGATTCTGGATATGTTGAACTGCTGATTACTAGAGGTCCAGTTTCCCCGGACAAAAGTTGTTAAATTGAAAATCTGCCCAGACTTCCACTAGAGTTCTCAACAACAGGACATGTCTGGGGAAATCCCAACATATGGTAACCCTAAGCCTACCTAACTGCTGTGGTGGACACAGAGGCCACATATTCAACGCTAGGCCATTTTCGGTGATTGGCATTGAATATCCAAGGTTTTTTGGCTGTTAAAAAGTTAGCCAGCAATGCAATGCATAGTAATATAGTAAACAACAGCAGGGTCCATCCAACTGAAGGGTCCATCCAGTCTGCCCTGTAATTACACGCATTACAATTTTATGATTGTCTTTTTTTCTGGGCCATAGTCCTTAAAAGTGCACCCGGTACTGTGCTTAGCTCCAACTACTGGCATTGTCGTCAAAGCTCACTCCAGCCTATCCAAACCAACTCCTTGGAATGATTCAGATCATGAAAGTTTGCCCATTTGTATTCTAATTAGAGATCCTCTTTGTTCATCCCACACTTCTTTAAATTCTGCTACCATTTTCCCCTCCACCACCTCCCTCAGCAGGGCATTCCAGGCATCCACCCTCCTCTTTGTGTAAAGGAATTTCCTAACATTAATCTTACATGGGCCATTCAATAATTTATCTACCTCAGCAGGAAAGAAAAGAGTTTTCAAAAAAATTGTTTTATTTTTCAGTAAAACCCCTGATAGCTCCATACACTTCATCCACTTTTCCTGCAGTGACTAACCCCTTTGAAAATAATTCTTCTATTTGGCCTTCAAACCAGGTCATCACAGCTTCCTTGATGTCTTCATCACTTGAAAACTGCTGTCCATGGAGTAATTTCTTCAAAACTCAAAACAGGAAATAATCTGAGGGAGCCAGACCAGGAGTGTAGGTAGAAGATGGTTCAGCTGCTGAAACCCACATTCTCGTACGGCAACCTGTGATTGTCGCGACATGTGCACAGCTGCATTGTTGTGAAGAAGCAGCATGCCTGCTCTGAGTTTTTCTCACTTTTTCTTCTTGTCTTCCATAACGCAATCATTGTGTTGACATAATTCTCCCGTTGTGGTTGTCTTGTGCGACATGAACTCCAGAAGCAAAAGTCCTTCATCATCCCAGAAGACAGTTTCCATGACATTACCTGCTGATTTTTCTGTCTTGAACTTTTTTGGGGTGGGGGATGACTTTTGCTTCCATTGCATTGACTCAGGATCTCTGTGATAGAACCAAGTCTCATCTCCAGTCACCAAATGATGAAAAAAAAATTTTCACTTGGTCTTCACGGAGCATCTCCAAGTTCTCTAGAGAGCACTGGAGCTTTGTGGCCTTCTAACTTGGCATCAGCATTCTTGGAACCTATCTTGCACTATCCTTGGACATGAATTATTTTCCAAACTGTACCTGCCAAGATGCCCATTTCTTCAGCTATTCAGAAACCTTAATTAAATGCTCAACTTTCTTGTACATTTCTGTGGAAGTTGCTTCCACAGGCCATCCAGTGTGAGGGTCATCTTCAATGGACTCTACCCCACTTAAACAGCTTGCTTCAAAATTTTAGATACTAGGATAAGATAGACTCACCATAGACTGCAGTCATGGATCTTCTTTGGCTTTTTCCCTTCTTTTGTGAGAATTTTTTTTCACTGAATGGTGCTCCAGATCTAGCAGTTTCTTCCTTGATTCGCACAAGGAATCTCCTCACATCCTGTCTCTTGGAATATTAGACTCACACTGAGACAACTGTGCTTAACTTTGAGACATGTCACAACATGCACAGACTTATTTCAACACACTTGCTACTTTCTTTCAGACTTAGGTAGATAAATTATTGAATGCACCTCACAAGTCTACTGCCCGCATCAACCTCAATTTATGTTCTCTAGATTTACCAAGTTCCCTTCTCTGGAAAAAAAACTTATGAATACCTTTCCTATATTTAAATGTCTGTATCATATCACCCCTGTACCTCCTCTCCTCTAGAGCAGGGGTGCCCAATGCGTCGATCGCGATCGACCAGTAGCTCAGGAAGGCAACGCGAGTCGATCGCGGAGCCCATCCCGGGCTCTGTGATAGACTCGTGTTGCCATCCTGATCTACGGGCCGATCAGCCTTCCTCTCCAGTGTTCTCCCTAGGGCCTTTTAGCTGGGCAGTCCGCCCAGCTGTCATCTGCCACTGCTGAACATTAAAAAAAAAACCCAAAAAACCGGCTTGGAGATTTCAGCCCATAGCAACTTATGCTCCGGGCTCTAACGTGTGCGTGCCGGCTTCTCTTCTCTTCCCTCCGAAACCGGAAGTTATGTCAGGGGGGGGGAGAGAAGGGAAGCCGGCACGCACATGTTGAGAGCCCTGAAGCAAGCGTTCGCTACGGGCTAATGCAGGAGACAGGTTAGTGAAGCATTTGTTCTTCTTCCTGCTGGGTCCTGCCTACTTTCTGTTTCCGCGAAGGCAGGACCCGGCAGCATTTCCCCCAATAGGTTGATCACGATCTTGGGCTGATCAGCCTTCCTCTTCCCGACGGCAGAATTGACGTCGGGGAGAGGAATGCTAGTTGGCCGAAGCAGGGAGAGCTTGGGGCCTGTTATTGGTGGCGTTTGGGTCCTGGTCCCCGATGGTAATGCAATGGCAGTGGCTTGGGGGAGGGCAGGGAGAAAGAAAGAAAAAGGGCAGGCAGGGAGACAGAAGGAAAGAAGAGAAACAGAAAAAAATGAAAGGGAGGCAGAGAGAAAGAAAGGGCAGGGAAGAGGAAGGAAAAGTTGGGGGAAGGAATGAGGTCTGGAGGAGAGGAAGCATACAGGCTAAAAGAAGGGAAGAAAGATTGTATGCACAGTCAGAAGAAGAAAGTGCAACCAGAGACTCATGAAATCACCAGACAAGGTAGGGAAAATGATTTTATTTTAAATTTAGTGATCAAAATGTGTTTGAATTTATATCTGCTGTCTATATTTTACACTAAGGTCCCCTTTTACTAAACCACAATAGAGGTTTTTAGCACAGGGAGCCTATGAGTGTCGAGAGCAGCGCTGGGCATTCAGCATAGCTCCCTGCGCTAAAAACTACTATCGTGGTTTAGTAAAAAGGGAGGGGGGTATATTTGTCTATTTTTGTATGGTTGTTACTAAGGTGATAGTGTACAGAGTCATCTGCTTTGACCTCTTTGAAAAACCCTGGAATAGGAATGATGATTAACATTTTCTATGCGTACAGTGTGCTTTGTGTTTTTTTAAAATTTTATTGTTGGTAGATCATTTTGACTTGGTCATTTAAAAAGTAGCTCGCAAGCCCAAAAAGTGTGGGCACCCCTGCTCTAGAGTTTATATATTGAGTACCTCTAGTCTCTTCTCATACTTCTTTTGGCTCAGACCCGCTACCATTTTTGTCACTTTTCTCTGGACTACTGGATGAATGTGGGTTTCAGCAGCTGAACCATCTACCTACACTCCTGGTCTGGCTGCCTCAGATTATTTCCTGTTTTGAAGAAACCTCTCCATGGACAGTGATTTTCAATTGATGAAGACATCAAGGAAGCTGTGATGACCTGGTTTAAAGGCCAAATAGAATTCTTTTCAAAGGGGTTAGTAACTGCAGGAGAAGTGTATGGAGCTATCATGGGCCTATATTGAAAAATAAAACAATTTTTTTGAAAACTCATATCCATGGCCAGATACAGCCTCCAACCAGCTAACCTTTTAGAAGCCAAAGCTAGATCAGTTATTTAAGCGGCCTATCCTCGGCACTAAACTTAGCCAGCATCTAAATATTCACAGCTAGCTCGTTAAGTCACAAGATATAGTCAGCTAGGATATTCAGCGTGAGACAGCTGGTCATCTCCCATTGACTATTAGCAGTTAGCTAGTTACACACTATGTAACCAGCCAGGAGCCATTCCTGGACAGTTAAATAGCACTAAATATTTGTGTGTGTATGGGGGGGGGGGGGGGGGGGGGAGAATGTGTTTTCTTTTTTCCATTCTCTCCTGAACCACCACCTCCCTGAATTCCTCCACTATCCCTCTGTCATCTGTCTGTTACCTTTATACATCTAATTATTCAATTTGTCTCTTTTTCTTGCAGCTCACTTGGGAACCAGTGTTGCAAGTGCGGTAGAGAGACCCTTCATTCATCTGTACTCAGTATTTTCTCCCTAATTTTCAGGATGTCCCTGCTCATTCTAGCAAAGTCATTGTAGCTGTACACCAGTAGCCCTAAAACTGGACAGCATTGTTGGCCGTTGTGGACTAGAACTGTGGAAGATGCAAGTCAGAAAAAAAGAACCAAGACTTTCCACATGGCAGTGCACAGTGGGGCACTAGGGTGGTGCTCACACCAAGGCAGCTACTGCTCCCAGGCAAAAATAGCAAATATACATAGAAAAAAAAAGAGAGCAGCACAGGATGTAGGATTTCCCCAACACAGCTGTTTTTGTCTATTTTTATAATGTGTCCTGGACTGTTCAAGTACTTTGAAGCACCTGTTTAACCTTGGTTTGTTATTTCAGAGCTATAGATATATACCACACATTTCCCTCTGTTCACACTAAATTCCCTTTTCATGTGTTCATTGACTTGCAAACTGCCTGCCTCTTGGCTCCCCAGATGATCACAGGTCCAGGGTTGGATTAACATATGGAGTCCCAGGCTCCATTAACTTTCCACCCCCACTCCTGGATTTCCAGTCACACCCTCTAGCTAGATTACTGCTCTTGAACTGCTTGGTTAGGTTGAAATGGCGGAGGCTGGGGCAGCAGTAGAGGAGAGATTAAGTACATACACAAAAGATTAGAGATACCATATGGCTACAGGAAAACAATAAGAGGATGTATTGCAAAATCCAGGTTTTACTTCAATTGAAAGCAATAGAAGTAAGGAAGATGGATAGACACATCTGGGCCTTTGCTTTCAAGAAGAACAAATGTAGGATCAAGTTGACAATGTGGTCCGCAAGTGTTTCTTTATGCTGTGGAAACTGCACACGCTAAGATCTTACTTTGACACTCCAGCATTTAGAACTCTGGTTCAGTCCCTGGTGTTGAGCCAGCTTGGAAACTGCAATATAGTATATCTAACGGGATTCAAAAAGAATACCTTTAAGACCATGTGCTGTTCAGAATACCACAATTAAACTTATATACAATCAAAGAAAATATGATCATGTTACTCAATTATACTGCAAGATGTACTGGCTCCCTGTGGACATGCACATTATTTTCAAACTAGGTTGTTTGTACTATAAAAGTTGTCACTTGTCAGGCCCCACAATATCTTAGTTACTCATTTTTTCATCTCAGAAAAATCTGAGAAAAATCCACACTCTGCTTTTCCATCAGCCAATAGCTGTAAATTTAAAAGATTCCATAAGCGTCAACTCTCCTTTCAGGCTGCTACGTATGACAGCGATTTCAGACATTTGTGCTCTAAATCTCTTACCTTCCGTTTTGAAGGCAATTGAAGACTCATCTCTAACAAATTTATAGGTAATTAGATTTCCTACACTCAGATTATTCCTTGTAGTCTTATTATTCTTTTGAGAACCACATAGAACCATCTGGTTATGCGGTCTAGAAAGTGATTTATTGTATTGTAAAGAAAAAATATAGGAAATAAGGCAATACCATTATTGGACTAATTCAATGCATTTTATGAAAGCAAAGGAAGTAAAACCTGAATGCCTCAAACTGTCCTCCTTTTTCTGGAGTACGGAACAAAAAGGCAGGGGAAGACATCCTTCCAACCAAGTGAAAACCTATATTCTTTCATAAGCACAGTCCCAACAAGGATCCAAGTTTCAGCATGTGTAAACACCTTCCTCAGGGGACACTGGTCAAATGACTGCAGTGGCAACAACAAAAAAAAAATTGGCAAGACAGCCAGGCAGCAAGAATGACATTTAAAAGCAGCATATTTTATGTTAAGAGGACATCTTCCCACCTTTCTCCAGTACTGTTATTACAAGGCAAGGTTCTCTTTGTACATCTGTTTGCTCTCATTTTTCTGGAGCCATATGGTAAGCCTACAAAAAAAAGGCCAAAGCAGGAGAGGGCATTCTACAGCCTGCGAGTGCACAGCAACTTGGTTCCTATACTCATTTACAATCAGTTGCCAGAATCAGGAATTACCCCAGCAACTTCTGTCCTGCTTGGATAGTTTCGCTGGGAGGGGGAAGAGAAGTGACAACTGAGAGAGGTATGACTTGAGCCCTAGGTTCCCAGCAGTAACACAATGCTTGAGAAGCACTGGGCTAATTGATTATTTTGACCACGTACAGTGCAATGGGGTAGCTAAACCTGACATTTTGGACAGCCCCAGAGCTAATATAGGTAGGCACTATGGGGCTCATAATAAAAAAAATAAATACGTCTAAAAACCCGCCTAAATCAGTACTTGGATGATCTAAAAGACAGGTCGTGCAAGTGCTGATAATCAAAATAGATTTTAAATGCATCTAAACACAGCTTAGGCCTTTTCAGTGCTGCTGTACGTCCAGAGCTGAAAGGAGCGTTTTAGGAGTAGTGAGGGTAGGTTTTGGGCAGGATGTGGGCTGACCTAGACTTAGTTGTACTGCAAGTATAACCAAAAGTTTAATGAGACTGTCTAAACCAGGGGTCTCAAAGTCCCTTCTTGAGGGCCGCAATCCAGTTGGGTTTTCAGGATTTCCCCAATGAATATGCATGAGATCTATGTGCATGCACTGCTTTCAATGCATATTCATTGGGGAAATCCTGAAAACCCAACTGGATTGTGGCCCTCAAGGATGGACTTTGAGATTCCTGGCCTAGACAGAGCTTATACATAGTAACTTAGGCCATCTAAAAACAGATCTGAGTGGCAAAAAGATATCCAAAGAGACCAGATAACCACTGCAGGGATAAAGACCGCCACATACTACTCCCAGTGATCATTGACCCCCACCCCCCCCAAAAAAAAATCTGAATTAAAAAACATACATACCTGCCTCTAGCACATCAGCACCTGGCATAGGAAAGCCTAGTAGAGATGCACAGAGGTGGCTTAAGTAGTCTGGGGAGTGTGCTAGTGAACCATAAAAAGGATGATCCAGGCCCATAAGCCACTCTAACCACTGCATTCAGTGAAACATGTGCACCCTCCCAAAACCCTATTATACTGCCATATAGGTGGCACTGCACTTTTTTTGTGAAGTTCATAGCAGTGCCCCACTACTCTGTTGCCATGTCTGGGTATCCAGTCCATCACTTTGCTGACCCCTCCCCTGTCCAAAAGGTCTTGTTCTAGGCATTTTTGACTTGGATGTTTTTTTTGGACAAGAATGGGGTATAAAGTTAGCCAACTTAGCAGTCTGGATGAACAAACAGCTGGATGCACAATTAGATGATTCTAGAAAAAAAATTTTGGGGGACATATTTTTCGAGAATGGACTTTAAATACTGCTGTCTTTGGGTGACTAGCAACTTAGGCCCAAAACGGACTTATACATATTTTTTGATTATGCCCCTCCATTTATATAGGTATATGTAGTATTTCTTGGTGTACTCCCCCACCCCTCCCTGTAGCACAGCATCAGCATAACCCTACGCTTTATAGTTTTGTTTTTAATTATTAAAACCATCCTGGACACTAGAGCCCACCCCCATTCAGAAACCCAAATTACATATACAGTACTGTATATATTTTATAATTAAAACCAGATAGTGCCCAAGATGGTTGTCTTCTTGCTAATTGTTCTTACAACTGTCTGGACCAAAAACAGCTTTGATTGCATGCAATGTACAGATCTGTTCAGAACTGCCTTTATAGAATTTGTGCTTAGCATGCATCCTGGCACCTGAGTGACTTTTACTGAATTCCCTCCTCTCCCCCCTCCCCCATGAGTGTAATTCTCTAGACATGTCTAATGGGGGGAGGAGTGTGTGGCAGTGGTTAAAGCTACAGCCTCAGCACTCTGAGGTGGTGGGTTCAAACCCACATTGCTCCTTCCAACCCTGGGTAAGTCACTTAATACCCCCATTGTCCCAGGTACATTAGATAGATTGTGAGCCCACCAGGACAGACAAGGAAAAATGCTTGAGCACCTGAATAAATTCATGTAAACCATTCTGAGCTCCCTTGGGGAGAATGATATAGAAAATTGATTGAATGAATAAAATGCACCCATTGTAGAGAGAAAAATTAGGTATAGAACCAAAGCATAACAGGTCAGATATGTGCCCAGGTCTTCTTGCTAGCCATAGAGTTGCTGTAAAATGCTCCGACTGCTAGAAGCCTTTTTATAGATTATGAAGGTGATCATTTGGATATATACTTTGTGACTCCTTTATAGAATTAGCCCCAAGAGAAGATATAACTCCTGGTTGGGGGAGGTACAGAAGTTCATCCAGTTGAGACCAAAACCACACAGAAGCATTACGAAGTATTTGATATTCTGGGCAGTTTGCAGATCTAATGCCTTAAGCTCAGATTCATAAGGCAGAGGAAAAAAATGAAAAGCAAAGTCACTTGCACCTTTTCAAAATAGGACATGTTGAAAGATTTAAAACCCAACTTCAAAAATAAAGGGATGTCATGCAGGTAATTGGGCTAGTCTTACCTGAGATTCTTTCTGCAGATGTTACCTTAAGCATACTTCCATAGCACTGCTGTCTTATTTGAAAGCTTTGTAATGTTTGATTTTTTGCTTTTGTTTAAACATTAGTAATGGTTACTCTGATTTGCCTTGTTATGTAAGAGGGTAAATATCCAAGAAAATGCCAAACCACAGGGATAGGAAAGCAGTTTCAAACTTTATTAACAACTGTCACAGTGACAAAGTTTGGAAAAAATGCTAGCTTTTCCCTGAGCCTCAAAAAAGAATTACAGAAATAGTCATACAACAGATGTCTTGAGTACTTCTTTTTAGACAATTTAACAGTTAAAAAAACACACATCAGTTTAAAAAGCCACAAGGATGTAGGGACATGTGTACAAACCTCTAGGATAGGCCTTCCTTTCAAGCCTGGAAAGTGACTAATGTCTTTCCCCGTCCTCCACTCCTGATTTGGTAAGGTGCCATCAACCCTGGACACACTGATATGGTATGACAGTCCCATGGGTACAACAATTTACAAGCACGTTTCCACCATAGTGGAAGACGATGGTGAGGCAAGCAGGTGAAACACCAAGCCTTAAGGACTTGGTGCCATCTTTTGTTCAGGATTTTGAACTTCAAACAGTCTAAAATAGACGAGGGATGTTTCCACTGAAAAACATACAAGACACTTACTGCTTGGGAATTAACTTAAGACCAGAATACATGCTATGTATCACCAGCAAATATATGCACAGGTCACCTACAAGTCTGAAGCAGAGACGCGAGATGGTTTTTATTGCTATATACTTTTTATAAACAGAACTACACAAGCAGACAAGTTTACTGTACAAACCATCTGATACTGATATGTAAGTGGGGAATTGCCCCTCCACACCATTATACAACCCATGAGGTACACTTCACAGGTGGAGATTTAGAAAAACAGATGAACTGAAAATGCCCATGACACGGTGGTAGATAAAAAGTTGGAGTCTGTGTGATTCCCAAACCTGCTTCTCACTAATTTCATCTCTTTAACTGCTACACTCCGCCACCACTCATCCCACATTTGTAGTCTGTCAAGGCAAGAGAGCAAGAGACTGCAAGTTTAAGAGAAATGCATCTCCTGGAGACAAATACACACATTCTAGGAAAAAGGAATTAACCTGCTCCCAGAACAATTCCATAAATCAATTTTAGAATGTAGGCCAAAAAAGGAAACCTAAATAATGCCGTATGCCTTTTAGACGTTCTCCAACCTACCTGCTGTATTAGCACAATTTGATCTGGTTCAGTCTACTAGTAGAAGTGTCAATTTTATTGCTCACTGGAGGGACAATTTTGGACAGAGCTGCACGACTAGCCAACTTATTCTTCTCAACTCCAGGGACACCCCCCTAAATTAAGTTTGACTAATTTAATAGCACATGTTAACTGCACTTACCCAAGTGGTAAGACCCAGATTATCCATTAGAGGTTAGGAACCCTTCTAACATAGTTTCTGGGCTCCTACTTGAATAAAGGGATGGTAGGGTACACTGACACCAAGTTAGCCTCTAATGACAATATTTTACCAATGTTGCCTTCTCCCACTGTAGCATGGAGTATGGAAGGCAAACTTCCAACACTACACTATACCACTCAGTGAGCTGCTCATTCAGTGAAATCCACCATGTCTCATGCCAGTATAAGGCTGCTCTCACCTTAAACTCCAGCCATGTTGTCTCCTATAATTCCAAGCACAGCATTTACAATATGGTACATCCTTCTAACCTCCTGCAGAGAAACCACCAGTTCCCAATTAAGATGGTACTTCATTACATCAAAATCTGGAAAATTGGTTTCCCTCAAAATAAGCAGTTTCAGGGCAGGAGGTCAAAGAATTTGTACTGAGCCTGTATGGTTCAGTGGAAACAGTAAGGCTCAGAGGAAAGTGAGTTCCACTGGGATTTGCATTCTCCCTCAGGACATTTGCTAATATAATTAGCCACCTGTTATTTAAGGGGAAAAGCCATCCATCCAAGATTTAATACCTGGAGATACCTGACCAGTCATTGGAAACCAGCACCTTAACCACTTATAAGCTCTTCTGACCTTTCCCACCAAGCCCCATACTTCATTGCACACAAAAACCTACCCCCATGTATTACAGCATATCCTGCCATGCCCAAGTGTTTTCACTGCTTCTACAAATATAATGCATGCTTGCTTCAACCTATTCAAAAGCACCCTTCCTGTGCATTTTATTCTGCTCCAGAAAACATCCTACATGTGAAAGAAAAAAAAAAGGAAAGTTTAGAAAAAAATTCAAGAGATGAAAAGTGTTGTTCCTCATGCTTTTGAAGCAGCAGTTTCCTGCCATAGATTGTGATTTGTCTAAGTTTTCTTCAAGGACTGTTCCTTGCTTGCCCTCCACTGGGCCCTCTAGAATCTTGCTGCAGCCTTTCACAACCCTAGAAATGCAAAACAGCAAACACTTGAGCTACTGCCTCTCAGGTCTCCTGCATTTCATCAGGTTGAGGGCATTAAGATTCTCACTAAAGAACCTTAAAAGAAAAAGCTAAGTCTTGCCACTGCAATTCACACTGGTCTTTAAAAAAGATTCAGGACCTGGTGGTAGTGGTCTCTCCCTCAAAATGATAAAAATAAGGCTAAATTATGTTATCTTCATGTGATTCAATATGTTTTTACTGCTCCTTGCTTTCAGTTTTTGAATCTTCACAGGGTTCCTCCTTTTCCTCATCCACCAGGAACTCCTCTGGGGGCCATCTTAGCTCTCCACTTTCCACATCTTCCTCCGTGGGCTCCACCACGATAGAGGGTAGCCGGTCCTTGAGTTTGCAATAACGATCAAAGTCTGAGGGATCTGGAAAAATCTAGGACAAGAAAAAAATAATTCAGAATGCTTTTAAAATTCTATCCAGTTCCTATTTTAACACATCTTTAAAACCCTAGATCATAACCTAAAATGATTCAAGCAAGTCTAAAGCACAAATGTTTCCAGAGTCACATTCTGATGAAGGGTACAGCATGTGCTGCTTTGTACACAGTTTGATGTTTCATTTTCAGAAGCCTGAATATATAAAGCTTAACCTCAGTTTATCTGACTATGTGCAAGGCTCATCTCATTGATGTTTGAGCAGAGTTACTCAAAATAATTAGCATCTTAGAATATGTGAAACATTTTGGGCTGCACTTGCCTGGACCACAAATTGAAGCAGCCTGCATAAATTTATTTGGCTGAGCAGATTTTTAGAAGGTAGACCAAGGGCCATTCCAGGAGCAGAGGCATAAATTAAGCCAACAGTACATTAGCACTAGCTAGGCTTGTAGTCGTATTTAAAGAGTTAAAAATCCATTTAAGCCAGTACAGCTAGCTACTCAAATTTAGGTCTACATTTACCAGTAGTGGTCTTAGAGCTACGGATAAGTTGGTGTTTTAAGCTTTAGTAATAGCTAAGCAGTTAATACTGTATTTGGGTTTGCAGAAGTGTACAAAACAATTGTAATACACAAGGGCCAGGACCAGTATATGGACTCCAGCACCCATGATTGGCCATTAATGCATCAGATCCTTCATGTTCTAACATTTTTTATTGATTTTTTCTTCATATAACAAGTGTGTCATAAAGATTCATACAGTTACTTTAAGTATACACTTGATATCTTCATAACATTTTGAACATATAACATATCTTATATATTCCTTACTATAATTTTAAACATCATAAAAATTTTAATAATTTTATTAATTATTATTCAATTATGAATCCCTTTCCCTCCCCTTAATTTGTTAGTTGCACACAATATAACAACTATTATGATAATTTATTTATAATTTATGATAAAGAGAATAAACCTACCCCCCTCCTTTATCAAGTATCTTATTATGGGAAAAATTATATCAATCAATGCATCAGATCCTTAATAGGGCAACTGCAGGTTCAGTTCTAGATGGTAATCCAGTAACTGCTTTAAAAAAAAGTTAAGACTTTCCCTCCAAATTTTAAAGGGCAATTAACCTGCCCTTGAGCAACAGGTTTCAAGTCAAGATTCTGTGAGCCACAGGATCTGAACATTGAAAGGGATAAAGCATCTTTTTAGATTTATAGTTATTAAGTCACTAGGGCTTAAACACAAGTGGATGGCACCTAACTAAAGCATCAGAGGACCCTTCATCACACATCTGGAATATTACAGCAGCTTGAGGTATATACATTTGAAACATTAGAAGGAATATTTAGTTTATACAGTACTAGCAAATGGAATTACCTAGCTATGTGTTAGGCTAAGGCTACGGCTCCCTGCAGACAACTCAGGATCAGAGGCCTGAAGCTGTTGCCTCCCCCCCACCCCTGTCTGAGTCTAGGGCACCATTGCCAGATCCTCTGCTTCAGCTCCAAGCAGCATGAGGGTCATTTTATGATGAATCACCCATGTCTTGATCAAGACCAGCACATGCCTGGACTTTTACACCAGCTCTGGAGCTGATGTACTATACACAGCTGAAGTATAGTGTACTTACAGATGTGTGTATACAGGGCATTTTGTGAATAAGGGATGTTATATGTACTGTCATATATGCAAATATGCAAAAGTCCCCTCCCAATAGCTAATACGGTACAGCAGCAAAGGGTTTATCAATACAAGATGACTTCATACCACGATTATATACCAAATACAGATTAATATTTACTAGGCTATAAAGCAGTGTCTCGCAAACTTTTCCAGCCAGCGGCATACTAAAACCAGTGCCCCGGCCGGAAGGCACCCGGAAGTCGACGCGATGATGTCGCTTATCAACGTCCACGCATGCGGAGGCCTGTCTAGCTCCGACCCGTCGTTACAGGGATCCAGAAGGTGCGGGGAGAAGAAGGGACACCGGCCAGGAGGAGATCCAGCTGCACTGGCTGACTTCCTACAGGACATGCCTCTCGCCGCGAGAGGCACATCCTGTAGGCAACCAGCTAGCTTAGATAACTCTCCTCATCACCAGTGTTGCGGCACACCAGAAATCTCAGGAGGCACACTGGTGTGCCGCAGCACACCGTTTGTGATACATTGCTATAAAGCAAAGATGTTACTGACCAGCATAAATGGAGAATCGGTAAGGGCATCTGCTTTGGAGTAGTACTGCCCCTCCTTCCCCCCCCCAAGGAGAGGGATTTAATCTAGCCAATCTAGAAATTCCCTAGCATGTGAATATTTAGCAAGCCACCCTCCCTCTCCAAAATGTCTGATTAACACCATTATGCTAGATTAGAGCCCCATGCCAGCATCAAAGCAGTACAGAATGAAGCCATGTTTGTAATATCCTCCCAAAAAGGTAGAATCCACTATGATTAAGGACCTCTTTACTAACTTAGGCCCTCCTTTAAACAAAGCTGCACTAGCATCTTTAGCACCGGCTGTGGCAGTAAAACTCCAACACTTATAGGAATTCTGAGTGTTGGAGTTCTTACCGCCGTGGTCAGCACTAAAAACGCTAGTGTGACTTTGTAAAGGATGGGGTTAGTGTGCTAATTACATTAGTGCACAGTATTTCTATCATGGTGGATATACAAGTATTTGAAAAAAAAAAAAAAAAAAAGAGGTCTCAATGAGAAACAGATCCCTAAACCATGCAAGGTATGTTCAGAAAAGTTTTCTTAAACAAGAATACAGGCTGTATAACAGTCAAGGCCAGTGAAATAGCAAATAGGACAAGGTAAAACTTTCTGAAGAGAGTCAACTGCTCTCCTTTCGGGCTAAGGCTAGTGCAGTGCTCAAAACCCCCTCTGTCAGGCTGCGCTCAAGCCAGCTAGATTCTAGAGGGAGCCATGGCATGTGGGACGAAGGACTCACTTATAGCTGGGTTCAGTTACATGAATCAAGTTAAAAAGCCAGCAGTCTTGTCTCTAACCATTGCCAACACTGGTCCATGGTGAGCAGATGCTTAGGTTTAGAGCTCCTCCAGTGTAAACTAGAACCTGCTTTTATAGACACCAGGAAAAAAACCAAAAAAGCCACTTTCTATGATCTGCCCATAAAGTCAATGGCGCCTAGTCCAATGTTCCAGGGATATATACAGAATCCATGTGGTCCAGCAGATTAAAGATAGACAACCAAGATCTTACCTTGCAGAGCTCCTATACCTGTAAGTTACCCATCTGTGGTACTGGCAGTCTGCCGTTATAGCTCTAATTACACATGTGACTTTACAAAAGCCTAAGTGATCATTTTCCAAAACAGTAGCAAGTCACTTCCTTCCCAAGAAGGGAGGTGGTTAAAAAAAAAAAAAAAAAAAAGCTGAATAATGCTTTTTAAACAATTGCTTGGCCAGTACTAATCTTATCTGGAACAGCTGTTGCAGGAGCTGACCCTAGTCTGAGCAGTTTTTCCATTAAGTCATTTTTAAACCACCAAGGCAGCAGAAACCAGATCTCTTGCCACTACAGTATGTATGGGGGGGGGGGAGGAAAAAGAAAAAAAAAAAAGGAGAGGAAACATGGAAAAACAAGACTTCCTCTGAGCAGCCAAACTGTAGGAGTTAGAACTGGTTCCTCAGCTGCTGCTATAATTAAACACACGCTTTCTGCATGGCATCCCATATCACACTGATGCAGAAACCAGCTGCAAATCCATAAGACCCAGGAGCAGAGGCCAAAACTCTGGCACTGTAGAAAAATAGTGTCAGAGAAAACACTGGTCTGCTTTTAGCGACCAAATGCACAACACTAACAACGTGCAAAATATATGCACGCTATTACAGTTCAGCATTGGTTGCTAAAGGGATTGGAACTTCCTTGTGCATGCCTCCAAGAGCCCCCTACCCATACTATGAATGTACTCTTGTAACCCATTCTGGGCTCCTTTTGGGAGGATGGGCTAAACAAATAAAAGTACAACTTGTGTGCATGTCAAGGTAACCTCCAATCCCACCCTACCCTAAAAAACCTAGGTGGTCCACTAGGCTCCCCCTCCCTCTGAACCCCCCCCCACACACATACAAAAAAAATATCCATAGTGTTCCAGTTTCCAAGTCCCCCCCTCCCCCCAGCTGGATGACTCTCTCCCCTCCCTGATCCACCATACCTTTTTTCCATAGCATGGCAGAAGGGATGTCTTGCATCTTCAAAATAGCAGTGCCCTGCCCCCGGCAGGGGCTTAAACATCATAAAAGAAAATAAACTTATGTGGTCTTTAGGCCCCTCCCAGTGCAAACTGAACACGTACAGAGTGAAACCATATTGAAGAGGGAAAGGGAATGGGGTCTTTATACTGTCTTTTTGTGGCTTTGGCATTCAAAGCGGTAGGCCATGGAGGATTAAGTGACATGCCCAGGGTCACAGGAAGCAGCACTGGGATTTGATCTCACCACCTCTGGGTGCAGAAGCAGCAGCTCTACCAGTGAGCCACACCTTCCCACACAGCCAGAGGGATACACCTACTCCTTCCTCCTGTGATATAGAAGGTACTTGGGGGGTTATCTAGCTGGAAGGCCTGGACCCGATACCTGCTTGGACTGGGGGGTTCCACTTGTGGACCACCATGGGTATCTGTTACAGTAGTTTCAGGGGGGTTGGGATAGGGATCCACTGGACCACTAGGGATATTTTTGGTTTGTTTGGCTTGGGGGGGGGGGGGGGTCAAGTCAGGAATGGATGGTCTGCATCAGAGCTATTGGTAGTTTGACAGGGGCTTTGTGCAGCCTGTTATTCTGTGCATTGCATGGAATCTGCTAATGAGCTTGTTTTAATACAAACAAGCTTATTAGCATGAGACTTATTCACTGCTTCCTTGCACAGTAAAGCAGTGGCCAAAAGCCTTAGAATAGCATTTAATTTAGACTGGATAAAACCAGTCTAAATGAAATATTGCCAGCATGGTGGGCTTTGGACATCTGCCCGAGTTAGTGTGCAGCTTTAGCAATTGCAGGCCCCTCTGCAGATCAGTTCAGTGCCCCCTCCCCTCCCCACCCCCTCATACTCCAAGACATGAATCCACATTTCTCCACAGCAGCAAGCAGTGGTAGCCATTTGCATAGCCCAGATCTCACTCTGATGCATCCTGTCCTTGTGAAAGCCAAAAAGGGGTGGAATGCAGCAGAAATCAGGCTCAAGTGGCCAACAGACTATGAAAACTGCTGCCACTGTTCACCAATTCTATGCATATTTTAAGGTTTTTTTTGGGGGGGCGCATGCCAGGGCCATGGGGCCCTGTGTGGGATCCCGTTACACCTGCCTAAGACTGGCCCTACCAATGTGAGGTCTCCCTGTAAAGGACTGCAAATGGCGGTAAATAACTTTAACAAGCCGTTCTCTCAGGGTCTCAGTTCTCAAAATCTTAGTTCCATGTTGGAGTGAGGGTAGACAGTTTTGAAGTATCCTGCCAATTTCATAGGTCTATTGAATCGGCAATTTCCAGCTTAAGATACTGCAGAGTAGCAGTTGACCACAATTATCTAGCAATTTCTCTCTCCTCTCCCCCCCCCCCAAAAAAAAAAAAGATCACTGGACAATAGGGCATTGACGGTGTTAGTGATCATTATTGGTCATGAGCTGATGAAGGAAGCAGAATGCCAGCTAAGATACCTGCCTTGATGTAATGAACTGGAATTTGTTGCCAGAGAATGTGATGAAATCAGTTAGCTTAGTGGGGTTTAAAAAAAATAATTTGGATAATTTGCTAAAAGAGAAGCCCATAGGCCCTTATTGAGATGGTTTGGGGAAATCCACTGCTTATTCTTAGAATAAGCAGCATAAAAATCTGTTTTACTACTTGGGATCTAGCTAGGTACATGGACTTGGGTTGGCCACTGTTGGAAACAGGATACTGGGCTTGATGGACATTCGGTATGTCTCAGTATGGCAATTCTTATGTAATGTTGGCATACACCAAGCATGCACGGTGGTTTGTCAGTCTCTCAGAAGTCAGTGCAGCAGTTTGTAGTGTGTGGCTGCCTTGAATATACTAGGCTGTACTTTACTATTCTATATCTAAAGTAAGGCAGATTAAGATCTTTATGGTCCATCCAGACTCTCCTAACAAGGCAAGCTGAACTGTAAACTCAACCTTAGCACTTTACACAGGGCAGAGAGGGGTATTTAAGGTTTCCATTGATTCTATCCTCTTTCTATAGCGTTTATTTATCCCACGCAGTTTTGATTTCCAAACAGTTTTAGCTTGTGCTTTTAACTTTTCTACAGGCTGCTAGTTAGGTGCTATGATGCTGCATGCTAAGCACTTCTGTTATCAGCAAGGACACATTAGCCCAAGTCCAGTTAGTATAAGTAGCCATGCCTATTTGTTGGCCCTAAGTAATTGAGTGTCCACAGCATGCGACAGTTCTAGAACTTTAGCATGTAAATTTTTTGCACAGTAGCATAGCCAGACCTGTTATTTTGGGTGGGCCTTCCCAAACTGCCTCACCCTGCCACAATTTATCCTGCATCTTGCCAGATCCTGCCACCCTCCCCCACCCACAGCCTAGCAACTCCCTCCCCCCAGTGTACCTCAGTTCCTGGGCTGTGGCAGCGATGCACATCCACTACTTGCGCCAACCCTGCAGACTTCCCTCTGCTGTGTCCCACCAGAAAGAAAACAGGAAGTGACATCAACTAGGGCAGGGCACAGGAAGTGGATACACTTTGCTGCTCCTGTCTGTAAAGGTGACGAGGTTCAGGAAGAAGGTTTAGAGATGAAGGGAGCTGCCAGGCTGTGGGCTGGCAAGACAGGGAAAATTCTAGATCCAGGTGTGAGAGAGAGGGGAGAAAGGCAACCACTGCCAAGTTGTCTTATGTAGGCTTAAGCCCAGCTTTAGTTATGCCACAGGTTTTGACTTGCCCTTCCCATGTGAATACCCCTTTCCAGTTACATGCTATTCTATAAAATTAGCATTCAAAATGCAGTGATGCATGTAATTGAAAATGAGATGTTAATTGACACTTACAGCCAATGGGCACCAACTCCAATCAGTAGGACACTAATTTACTGAGTTATATGTACCTGCCCCATATTCTATAACCTAGGCATGCAATCATACACTAACCTCAGATTCTTTAAGTGGGACCTAAATGTACACAATCCACATGCAAATAGAGCCATTAATTAGCTAACAAGCAATTGATATTAATTGGCACCAATTTGAATTTGCACACAGACCTGGCTGTGCATGATTCTATGAAGATCTGCACCCAAATCCTCATGTGGCCATTCTGAAATGCACACGTTAAGAGTTCTAGTGATCCACGCCCATTTGCACCCCAGGATTTATACCAGTTTTCGGTAGTGTCATCATGCCCAAAGTTTAGCACGGAGCAGAGATTTACATCCCCGAGTGCCCTTTGTGAAGAGCACCGAACCAATATAGATAACTAGTCTTTAAGCCTGTTACATTAACGGGTGCTAGAACATATGTGTGTGTGTCTGTCTTTATTTCTTTCTCTCTCTCTCCTTAGCCGCTTTTTTTCTTTCTGCCTTTCTTTTTCCTTGGCTGTCCACCACCACCCCTTCACTGCTCTCCTTATGCAGCAGCAGCCCTTCTCCCTTTGTTTTACCTCCCCTCTGTCCAGCAGCACCTCTTTCCTTCTCCCCCTGTCCAACATTAGTCCTCCGTTCCTTTTCTTCAACCCCCTGTCCATCAGCATCTCTTTCGTTCTCCCCCTGTGTAACGGGTGCTAGAGTAGATGACTTTTTTTTCCTTTCTCTCTCTGTGCTTGGATGCTGTCTGTCTGTCATTCTTTCTGTCTGTGTCTCTGTCTTGCGCCCTGCCTTCCTGTATTTCTCCATTGCGCCATGCCTGCCTATCTCTCTGTGGCCCCCTTCTCTTCCCCGGCATGATTGGTGTGTGCCCCCAGAACACCCTTCCCCCCAAAGCAGCCCCATTTCCCAATGCCCCTGCCCCCTTTTGTGCCATGCCTGCCTGCTCCGTGGCCCCCTTCTGTTTCCCCCCTATGATTGCTGTCTGGCCCAGCAAACCCCTCACCCCAAAGTAGCCCCCTTTCCCTCTCCCCTTGTTGAGCCATGCCTGCCTGTTCTGTGATTCCCCTGCTCATGACTGCTGTGTGCCCCCAGCACACCCCTACCCCTAAAGCAGCCCCTTTCCCTCTCCCCCTGCTTGCCTGCCATGCCTGCCTGCTCCCTGTGCATCAGCATTTCCCTCCCCCTTCCCTGTTCCTTCATAGCAGCATGGAGATAAAACGGCTCCCTTAGTTCTTTGCTGGATTTTTTTTTTTAAGTTTAAAACTGCCGCCGTGGCTCCTCTCACGATCCGGCCTGCGTCGGAAGCCTTCTCTGACACAGGCCGGGATCGTGAGAGGAGCCACGGCGGCAGTTTTAAACTTAAAAAAAAATCCAGCGAAGAACTAAGGGAGCCGTTTTCAAAGCCGCCGCCGCGGCTCCTCTCATGAGCTGCACTTATATTATGTCGGAAGATGAGAGAGGAGCCGCGGCGACGGCGGCAGATTTCAAATTAAAATAATTTATGCGGCCAGCCGGCTCCCTCGAAACCCTCCTCCCCCCCCTTTCCCTTCCCGCGGTCCGTCTGGCTGCGTTGTTCTCTCCCTCATTCTCAAACCGTCCGTGCTAGTTCAGGCCTTGAGGATCATGGCAGGGAGGAAGGCATTGTTTGGCGGCCGCTGGAAGTTGGGGGGAGTGATGAGCCAGCGGTGCATCTGGATTGTGAGCAGCCCTGCCTTCGGTCCTGTCTCAGTCCCACGGGGTCAGAGGCTTTTTCGTCCCTCCACTGCGGCGGGAGCCTGAGCCGGCATGGGCGGTTGAGGGGGTAGGGGGGGAAGGTTGTGGTCGGAGTTGCTAGGCTGCAGCGGATGTGTGAGTTGCGAGTGTGGGGCCTGCAGCGGCGCGAGGTGGAGAGCAGGCTGTGGTGACGTTGTAGGCGCGCATGCGCACTCGTTTTTCCACGACGGGATCAGGGAACACGATTTTTTAATGCGCATGCGCGGCCTATCATTTTATTATATTAGATGACAGTGACAGAATTCAGCACCGTTCCCGTCCCCGCAGATAACTGCGGGAAACCATCCCCATGTCATTCTTTAAAGAGAGTGGGGACAAATCAGAGTATGAATGGGCACAGCCACTGACCCTCAAGTCTTGCATTGAATAATACTGGTGTAGGACCGAGGAGAAATAGGCACTACATGAAGACATGAGATGGTTTCTCACAGTTATCTGAGGGTTTGGGAACAACGATGAACTCTCACCATGTCATTCTCAGTGCCTAATTTCTGATGTTATTTACAGAATCTGAGCTTAAGTTTATGCAATATTATAGAATTTGGGACGGGGGGATGTAATTTCTACAGGACTTCTTAATCATTAGGGTATTTTAATGCCTGTTTATGGTAGATTAAAATATATCCATGGGCAACTCTTGATCTACCATAAAAGCTCTGCAACAGTATATTCATTAAAATGGAGCTGAGAGGCATATCTTGTTCATATACAAATGGTGATTTTTTGGGGGCAGCCAAGATCATTCGTCGTCAGATTCTGGTGCGCTATTATCCTTTTGTTGAAGGCTTTTTTTAAAGAAAGCTTTGGGAAATGGAGATCTGTTCAACTGAGTTGTTAAATCATTAGTTCTTTGCTCTTTTAAATACAATTTTAGCAATTTTAAGTAATTGTGCTATTTTATGTTTATTGATCTGTGCATGTACCTGCATAGATTGTTTGGATATGCAGGATAAGAGTTTTTAAATAAATAAAATTTGATTAACAGGGGGAGTCAAACTGGCATCTGCAGACTCCTAGCCCCAGGCCCTTTATCTGCATGCATTCAATCCACCAATGTGCCAAGATTCAAAAGACGTTGCTGATGAAGTTTAAAAGCCACATGAACAGGACCCTCTGCTTCCTCCACCAGACTTCAGGCAGAGCAATTGGCCGTTTTAAGCCCCTGCTAAAAAGCAGGTGTAACCTGCAGCTCAGGTGTGCACAACAGGACTGCTGTCTCATTCACAGGCAGAGAACACCTGATGCAGTTTTCTGGTAAGATGACCCTGCGCATCTGTCTCTATGTCTGGTGACCCGAGGCCCACTTCCTCTGGGATGCAGAGTTTGGCAGAGAGTGTGGAAAATGTTTCCAGCCCTGGAAAAGCTGACTAGCCTTCCTCTCATTTCAGTGGACAGCAGTGAACTCTGTCAAGGGGTAGATGAGCAAATGGTTGGCAAAGTAACTGATCAAAAAAAAAAAAAAAAGCTTATCAGCAAAGCAGAGCCAGTCGGACAAGGAGATGAAAGGTGCTTTCTGCACTGTGGAATAAGTGACTCAGTCCAGGCAGTGATGAACAGTAGGCATAATAAAAGCGAAAGCTTACGGAGGGGCCATGCAGAGGTACCAATTAGTTCATGGAACCTGAAGATTGTTGTAGCTTCCAGTTTAAGTCAGTTTCAAGGTGAAATGTGTGTTCCCGGGTGCAATGCTATGTTAACAATCCTAGGTTCTGTTTTCACCCCAGGATCCACCAAAACATGTGCATTTGGAATCTTGTTTATTAACTGGAACCAGGGTTCAATTCATTATGGCCAGTGGCAGCAGCCCCATGGTCCCCACTGTCTATTTACCTGGACAGTAGAAAACTTCAGATTGTCTGCTAACATCCTTATTTTCTAAGAAAAAAATGTTATATAATGCTCTGGACTGGTAATTAAGCCTTGTCATTAGAACCAATGACCATTAAAATCTTCAAAGCAGTAATGAAGTTCAACGTTGAGAAATGTAAAACCCGAGGTACAACTATATGATGGGAGGGATGTTATTGAATGAGAGTACCCAAGAAAGGGACTTGGGGGTAATGGTGGACAAGACAATGAAGCCGACGGCACAGTGCGTAGCGGCTGCTAAGAAGGCAAATAGAATGCTAGGCATAATCAAGAAGGGTATTACAACCAGAACAAAAGAAGTTATCCTGCCATTGTATCAGGCGATGGTGCATCCACATCTGGAGTACTGCGTCCAATATTGGTCGCCGTACCTTAAGAAGGATATGGCAATACTCGAGAGGGTTCAGAGGAGAGCAACATGTCTGATATAAGGTATGGAAAACCTTTCATATGCTGAGAGATTGGAAAAACTGGGTCTCTTCTCTGGAAAAGAGGAGACTTAGAGGGGATATGATAGAGACTTACAAGATAATGAAGGGCATAGAGAGAGTAGAGGGGGACAGATTCGTCAAGCTTTTGAAAAATAAAAGAACAAGAGAGCATTCGGAAAAGTTGAAAGGGGACAGATTCAAAACGAATGCTAGGAAGTTCTTCTTTACCCAGCGTGTGGTGGACACCTGGAATGCGCTTCCAGAGGGCGTAATAGGGCAGAGTATGGTACTGGGGTTCAAGAAAGGATTGGACAATTTCCTGCTGGAAAAGGGGATAGAGGGATACAGATAGAGGATTACTGCACAGGTCCTGGACCTGTTGGGCCGCTGCATGAGCAGGCTGCTGGGCACGATGGACCCCAGGTCTGACCCAGCGGAGGTATTGCTTATGTTCTTATGGCATTTAATATTTAGTTAGGTTTAAGATATTAGACTATACTCAATTCAGCTGACCCAAAAGCAGGGGCTCTTAACCCAGGCCTCAGGGATCAGCATCAGGTTTTAAGGATATCCACAATATACATGAGAAATTTGCATTCCCAGCCTGCATTCTGTGCAAATATATTCATTGTGGATATACTGAAAGCTTCACAGGTGAACAGAGGATCTACAAAAAGCAAAGCAACACTATGAAGCTGACCAACAAATCCAGGAAAGTGCAATTTAAGGTCAACACATTACATGCAAAAGCAAAAATAGAGATCCAAGTTTCCACAGGAGAAACGGTGAACCAATCAAGACAAAAATGTGGAAAAGTATAAAAACCTTCTTTATCATTTCTTCAGAAAAAGGCTTAAACACTATCCACAAATTATGTTCCACAGACCCAACATGTATCTACAAAATAGGTTAGCAAGGCTATTTGATCATATCTCACTCCATTGGACCCCTGAGGAAGGTGTTGGGTACATGGAACAATTTGTGGACAGTGTTTTTAAGCCTCTCTGAAGAAAGAGAGGGTTTTTACATTTGTTGTTTCCACATTTGTCTTGTTTGCAACACCTGACATGACCACATTTTACACTGGGTAGGGGCAGGATATAAATAAACCAAACCAAAGCAAAGGCTGTGTATAAGGCTGAAAAAATTTAAACCAGCTTTTCTCTTATAGTAGACCTAAACCAAAACCAACAAGGTAGTGTGAGGGTGAGAGGCGACCAGGGCAATGGCGCCCCTCCCCTTGTCCTCTTCTCTGCCCCCTCCTACTTCCCTTCCCCCGAACCTCTGTTAATGTTCCTGGTACAAGCAACAATCCCCAAGCTGCTGTTGCGCCCAACACTGGATCTTCTTCAGACATTACTTCCTAGGCACGGGTCCAAGAAGTGAGAGGAAGAGCAGACAGCAACCGTAGGTTGCTGCTTGCACCAAGAACATTAGAGGTATGTGGGAAGGGAAGCGATGCATACATGCAGCAAAAGGGGGGGGCACCCCTTCCACCCCGCCTGCCCCTGAAGACACTCCTTACAGAGCAGCAGTAGCATGTCCACTCACAGGAAAATTCCTTATTTCTAAAATGTGTTGACAACCTTAATTGCACTTTTTTGGATTAGTCATCTACCGTTTTGTTGCTTATCTTGAAATCTTGACTGGTTAAGGTCCCAGGGGGTAGGTTGAGAATCTGTGTCCTGCAGTGAAAAACCAAGAAACATTGCAAAGCAGAACACTTATTTCAGGTCTTTGCTGAAGAGCTTCCAAGTTGACATAGCACAGTTACTTACCGTAACAGGTGTTATCCAGGGACAGCAGGCAGATATTCTTGACTGATGGGTGACGGCACCGACGGAGCCCCGGTACGGACAATTTTAGAGTGATTGCACTCTAAGAACTTTTTAGAAAGTTCTAGCTCGGCCGCACCGCGCACGCGCGAGTGCCTTCCCGCCCGACAGAGGCGCGCGGTCCCTCAGTTAGTATAAGCCAGCTAAGAAGCCAACCCGGGGAGGTGGGTGGGACGCAAGAATATCTGCCTGCTGTCCCTGGATAACACCTGTTACGGTAAGTAACTGTGCTTTATCCCAGGACAAGCAGGCAGCTATTCTTGACTGATGGGTGACCTCTAAGCTAACAAAAAGAGGGATGGAGGGAAGGTTGGCCATTAAGAAAACAAATTTTGTAATACAGATTGGCCGAAGTGACCATCCCTTCTGGAGAATGCATCCAGACAATAATGAGATGTAAAAGTGTGAACTGAGGACCAAGTAGCAGCTTTGCAGATTTCCTCAATAGGAGTGGAACGGAGGAAAGCTACAGATGCTGCCATTGCTCTGACTCTATGGGCCGTGACAGAACCTTCCAGTGTCAGTCCGGACTGAGCATAACAGAAAGAAATGCACGCTGCTAGCCAATTAGACAACGTGCGTTTAGAAACAGGACGTCCCAATTTGTTCGGATCAAAGGACAGAAAAAGTTGGGGAACTGATCTGTGGGGTTTCGTACGCTCCAGATAGTAAGCAAGAGCCCTTTTACAATCCAAAGTATGCAGAGCTTGTTCCCCAGAATGGGAATGAGGTTTGGGAAAGAAAACCGGTAGAACAATGGATTGGTTGAGATGAAATTCCGAGACAACCTTGGGGAGAAACTTTGGATGTGTACGCAAAACCACCTTGTCATGATGAAAGACCGTAAAAGGTGGATCTGCAACCAGTGCATGAAGCTCACTGACTCTCCTGGCAGAGGTAAGAGCAATAAGGAAAAGTACCTTCCAAGTGAGAAATTTGAAAGGAGAAGTAGCTAAAGGTTCAAATGGAGGCTTCATTAAAGCTGAAAGAACCACATTGAGATCCCAGATAACCGGAGGGGCTTTAAGAGGTGGTTTCACATTGAAAAGCCCACGCATGAACCTGGATACCAGGGGATGAGCTGAAAGAAGTTTTCCATGGACTGGCTCATGAAAAGCTGCAATGGCACTGAGGTGGACCCTGATGGAAGAGGACTTCAGGCCAGAATCAGACAAAGAAAGAAGATAATCCAACAACGTCTCCACTGCTAGGGAAGTGGGATCAAGATGATGAAGAAGACACCAGGAAGAAAATCTTGTCCACTTTTGATGGTAACATTGTAGAGTGGCTGGTTTCCTGGAGGCATCCAGAATGGAACGAACGGGCTGAGACAAAAGAGTATCAGTCGAGTTCAGCCCGAGAGATACCAAGCCATCAGGTGTAGAGACTGGAGGTTGGGATGCAGAAGGGTTCCCTGCTGTTGCGTAAGCAGAGAAGGAAACAGAGGAAGAAGAAAAGGTTCCCTGGAACTGAGTTGAAGTAGAAGGGAGAACCAATGTTGCCTGGGCCACCTCGGAGCAATCAGAATCATGGTGGCTCGTTCCCTCTTGAGCTTGAACAAGGTTCTCAACATGAGAGGCAGAGGAGGGAAGGCGTACAGGAACAGATTCGACCAGTTGAGGAGAAAAGCATCTGCTGTTAGACGGTGTGGAGAGTAAAGTCTGGAGCAGAAAAGGGGCAGCTGATGATTGTGAGGAGCTGCAAAGAGGTCTATCTGAGGAGTGCCCCATTGATTGAAGATAGAGTGCAGAGTTACGGGATCGAGTGTCCACTCGTGAGGTTGGAGAATTCTGCTGAGTTTGTCCGCTAAGGAATTCTGTTTCCCTTGAATGTATATAGCTTTCAGGAAGAGATGATGATCTATGGCCCAAGTCCAGATCTTCTGAGCTTCCTGGCATAAAAGGCGAGAGCCTGTCCCACCCTGTTTGTTGATGTAGTACATCGCAACCTGATTGTCTGTGCACAACAGAAGGACCTGAGGAAAGAGAAGGTGTTGAAAGGCCTTGAGGGCGTAAAACATCGCTCTGAGTTCCAGGAAATTGATTTGATGCTTACTTTCCTGGGCTGACCAAAGACCCTGAGTCTGGAACTCGTTCAAGTGAGCTCCCCATGCATAAAGAGAGGCGTCGGTGGTGATGACTAGTTGATGAGGAGGCTGATGGAACAGAAGACCTCTGGATAGATTTGAGGATACCAACCACCATTGCAGAGACTGACGAAGAGATGATGTCACAGATATGTGTCGTGAGCAAGGGTCCGACGCTTGGGACCACTGGGTCGCAAGGGTCCATTGAGGAGTGCGCAGGTGAAGACGGGCATGAGGTGTGACATGAACTGTGGATGCCATGTGTCCCAAGAGCACCATCATTTGCCTTGCTGAGATGGACGGCAGAGGAAGTACCTGGTGACATAGAGACTGAAGGGTCTGAAGACGATTGGATGGCAGGAAAGCTCTCATGAGGAGTGTATCTAGGATCGCTCCAATGAATTGAAGTCTCTGAGTGGGAATGATATGGGATTTGGGTAGATTGATCTCGAATCCCAGAAGTTGTAGAAACTGGATGGTTTGGTTGGTGGCCAGAAGGACCGCTTGGGCAGAAGTGTCTTTGATCAACCAATCGTCCAGGTAAGGAAATACATGCAGGTGGTGAGAGCGTAGAAAAGCCGCCACCACAATGAGACATTTGGTGAATACCCTTGGAGATGAGGCAAGACCGAAGGGCAGCACCTTGTACTGGTAATGACAATGATTGATCATGAATCGGAGATATGGTCTTGAGGTTACATTGATCGGTATGTGAGTGTAAGCCTCTTTGAGATCGAGGGAGCATAGCCAGTCGTATTGATTTAGAAGGGGATAAAGGATGGCTAAAGAAAGCATCTTGAATTTTTCTTTTACTAGATGAATGTTGAGATCGCGAAGATCCAGGATGGGTCTGAGATCTCCTGTCTTTTTGGGAACTAGAAAGTAACGGGAGTAGAATCCCTGCCCCTTTTGATCTAGAGGAACTTCCTCTATAGCGTTCAGAAGGAGGAGGGATTGGACCTCCTGAATAAGGAGGGCTGATTGAGGACTGTTCAAAGCAGACTCTTTTGGCAGGCTTTGAGGTGGGAGAGTCTGAAAGTTGAGAGAGTAGCCGTGGCGGATGATGTTGAGGACCCATTGGTCCGAAGTGATCACTTCCCACCGGCTGAGGAACAGAGAAAGTCGACCTCCTATTGGTTGAGGCAGGAGAGCAGGAATAGGGATACTGGCTATACTGCGGAGAATGAAGTCAAAAGGGCTGTGACTTCTGCTGAGGAGGTTGTTTTACAGCTTGTTGCTGTTGCTGTTGTCTGGGAGGCTGACGTTGCTGTTGCCTCTGACGCCTAGGTTGTTGAGCAGTGGTAGGCAATGGACGGGCTGTGAAACGGCGTTGATAGGCCGATTGCTGCCTGTATGGTCTTGGCGGAGGAGGCTTCTTTTTATTCTTAAGCAGGGTATCCCAACGCGTCTCATGAGCAGAGAGCTTTTGTGTAGTTGAGTCCATGGAATCCCCAAAGAGCTCATCCCCTAGACATGGGGCATTGGCTAACCGATCTTGATGGTTAACATCAAGCTCGGATACCCGAAGCCAGGCCAAACGACGCATAGCTACTGACATTGCTGTCGCTCTGGATGTAAGTTCAAAAGTGTCATATATGGATCTCACCATAAACTTACGCAATTGGAGAAGAGACGACAAGCATGTGTGAAAAGCGGAATGCTTTCGTGAAGGAAGATATTTCTCGAAAGAAGCCATGGTGGTAAGGAGATGCTTTAAATAAAAAGAAAAATGAAAAGCATAATTACTAGCCCTATTAGCTAACATAGCATTTTGGTAGAGCCTCTTACCAAATTTATCCATGGCCCTTCCTTCTCTGCCAGGAGGGACAGATGCATATACACTGGCTCCTGAAGTCTTTTTAAGGGTGGATTCGACAAATAAGGATTCATGTGGTAGTTGAGGTTTGTCGAACCCAGGAATGGGAATTACCTTATATAGAGAATCCAGTTTACGTGGGGCCCCTGGGACAGTTAAAGGAGTCTCTAAATTCTTATAGAAAGTTTCCCTCAAGATGTCATGAAGGGGAAGTTTCAAAAATTCCTTTGGAGGCTGATCAAAATCAAGGGCATCCAAAAAAGCTTTAGACTTTTTGGATTCAGCCTCCAAAGGAATGGACAAGGACTCACACATCTCTTTCAAAAAACTAGAGAAAGAGGAAGTGGCCTGTTTGGAGGATGGGTCAGGGACAGCCGAATCCTCCTCCTCTGAGGAACATTCTCCTTCAGAAAGAAAGGGTTCCTCTGAGTCTCCCCACAGATCAGGGTCCCTTACATGGGAAGAATGGTCCCGAGACTCAGGTGTCGACGTTTGCATGTGTCGGGTTTTGCGCATCGACTTACCCGACCTCATCGATACCGTGTCCGGAGAAGTTATCGGACGCACCGGTGCCGAAGTCTGCACCGATTGATGGTGAGCTCTCGGCTCCGGTGCAAGGACTGGCATCGATACCGATGAGGTTAGGTGAAGCGGTACCGAAACAGTGGAAGCGGTTAATACGGGTTCCACAATCGGTACCGATACGGGTTGTTCAACAACCGGTACCGATGGCTCGGTGCGAACTGGCACCGGAAGGTTCGGTGTCATGATAGCAGGAAGGAGTCGTTCTAATTGCTCCTTAAGCTGCACCTGAAGGATGGCCGTAATGCGGTCATCGAGGGATGGCACCGGCACCGCTTTTTTCTTCTGCGGTACCTGCGGTGCCGCTCGACGCCCCGGAGATGAGGAGCCCGATGTCGAGGGACTCACCTCTATAGGGGCGGAGCGCTTCCGCTGGCGTCGAACCGGCGGCAGGATTGGGCTCACTGCACTCGAGGCCGGAAGACGTTCCAGCGGGGAAGGCTTCTTAGCCGGCTTACCTGACTGTTGGGATGCCGGTGTGGAATCACGCGGCGTCGAAGACGAGGGTGCCGACTGAATCGGTGCCGAAGCCGGAGTCGAAGGAACGGGGTCGGACATCTCGGCACCGAACAACAATCGCTGTTGAATTAAGCGATTTTTTAATGTTCGTTTTTTTAAAGTAGCACAGCGGGTGCAAGAAGAGGCCTGATGCTCAGGACCCAAACACTGTAAACACCAGTTGTGTGGGTCCGTGAGAGATATAGGCCTAGCACACCGCTGGCACTTTTTAAAACCCGGTTGAGGGGGCATGAAAGGAAAAACGGCTTCCGCCAAATCGAAGGCCGAGGCTTCGATGGTGGCAGAAGGCCCCGCCGGGGAAAACCGAAAATTGAAGAAAAAAATGAAAGATTTTTTTTTTTTTTTTTTTAGCAAAATAAAAGAAAGAAAAAAGGCAAATTAAGCCAAACGTTTACGCGAGCGGGAAGGCAAGTTAGGAAAAAATTTCAACAGCCGTTGAAAACGCGTCTTCTTAGCTCCGCGGAAACTAAGAAACTGAGGGACCGCGCGCCTCTGTCGGGCGGGAAGGCACTCGCGCGTGCGCGGTGCGGCCGAGCTAGAACTTTCTAAAAAGTTCTTAGAGTGCAATCACTCTAAAATTGTCCGTACCGGGGCTCCGTCGGTGCCGTCACCCATCAGTCAAGAATAGCTGCCTGCTTGTCCTGGGATAAAGATCCAAGGTGGATCCATGCTCCTTTGTGGAGTACACCTAGGCATATTTAACAAACACCTACATCAGAAATGTCTTCATGCTGGCAACTCCTGAACCGTTATCTACACAATTACTATATACTTACTCGTATATAAACAGATTTTTGGGCCAAATATTTGAGTCTGAGATGACCTGCCCCCCCTCCCTACCCTGTTGCAGACCTTTGCATCATGCCCAAGAGCCTGCCGTGAGACTTGGTGATCGAGCAGTGGCTAGGAAAGGAGTGATACTTCCCACCTCTTGTCAGCTGATTAAGAATTTTTGCCTCCCCCACATACCTTTAGTATCCCTGGTGGTCCAGCGGTGAATCGCAGCAAGAGGGACCTTCCTTTATTCTTGCCCATGAAGACACTAGCTGAATGGCTACCACAAGTTCTTGTGGTCCAGTGAGAACTCACTGGACCACAACCAATCAGCTAATGACTCTGCACAGGCAGGAGTGAAGGAAGGTCACTCCTGCCATGACTCATCACTAGACCACCAGGGATACCAAAGGTATGCATGGGAGGCGGGAAGGAGGGAAAAATTCTTAGAATTGGCTAACATTCTTGTGGTCCAGCGAGAATTCACACCAGCCAATCAGCTCTGCACAAGCAGGAGTGACGGAAGGTCACTCCTGCTGCGATTCATCGCTGGACCTCCAGGGATACTAAAAGTACACGGGGAAGGCAAGAGGGAGGTAAAAATTCTTAGAATCGGCTGACACAGGAGGCGGGAGGGATCCCTCCTGTCTGGCCACTGCTGGACCACCAGGTCTCACGACAAGCCTAGTAGAGGCTTGAAAGTCATCGGGAGGGAGGAGGGGACAGGGTACAGAACCTGGCAGGGAGGGAGTGTGGCTTGGTGCAGAGACTATCAGGGAAGGGGGGCTGGATGCATAGCAGCGAGGAAGGGGGAACAGGGTGCAGAGCCTAGCAGAGCAGGGTAAGGCAAGGCACTACACACTTAAATATTAAACCCCAGTTTATATTAAATTCAACCTTTTTTCCTCCTTTTGCTGGCTTAAGTCTTTTATCATTAATACTGTAAAGCAGTGTCTCAAACTGTGTGCCAAGGCACACTGGTGTGCCCTGAAGAGATTCCAGAATTTCACTTTAATTTTAATATTCCCTTCATAAGTATATACACTAGAATAGATAACATTCTATGTCACTTATGCAAGAGTCTGCCAATGTTATGAGTGGGTGCGTAAGGATACAACCGTCCAATCATTCTTTAACGTGATTAGTCTTTGAAAACTAACGGCAAGTAATTTTATTTTTTATGCAGCAGTTATCCTAAATTGAGCAACAAAGCAATCAAGGCTTTGTTACTGTTTGGATCTTATCTTTGCAAACCTAGATTTTCAGCCGACAGAAATTAAATAAAAAAAAGAGAATGACTGCAGATGGTGGATGATGAAATGCATGTTTGCTTGTCAACTATCAAGCCATGTTTTTGAGTCAATTTGCACTCCAAAACAAGCACATCCATTGCACTGATTAGCAATTCTATTCTATCTACTTTAGTTCCACCTATATAGCTTAAAGAATTTTAACTCTCAAATTATTTTTTTTGTTTTGTTATGCAATTTTATAATTTCAACTATAATGTACAGCGAAAACCAGTTCTGTTTAGTGTGCCAGAGCTAAAAAGTTTGAGACATACTGCTGTAAAGCTTGCAACCTGGTCTTGGAGCACCGCTTTTCACTCTTGAGGAATAGACATGAGATCACCAAAGGGCAAACTAGGGAAGATGCGTTATCTACAACTATAGGACTATAAGCTTCCTAATTGCAAAACTCATGGTAAAACCCTGCACCTTTCATCCCATCCTGCCTGGGATGTACAGAGTCATACTTGCTTCTGCATTTAACTACTGGCATGGGAATGACATTTTCCATGTTTTTTGCTCTGGTTAATAGTACATCTCAAGTTAAGTGAATTAATTGTTAAGCTGGCTTGTTTGGAGGTATGAATTGGTACATTTACAGTACTCCCCCCCCCAAATTTGCAGGGGTTCTGTTCCAGAAGTACCTGCAAATTTTGAAAAAAACCACAAATGTGGTTTAGGAGCAGATCGGAGACAGGAGAGGGCTGCAGGGGCAGCAGCAGTGTTGAAAAAAAAAAGGTTGAAGTCCTGTGGGATCTTTCTTAGTATTTTCTGACCGCTTCTTCCGAGAACTAAAGTCAGGCTACACCAATCAGAAGCTGCTTTGACATGCTATCTGGCACGTCAAAGCAACTCCTGATTGGTTTAGCCCGATTTAGTTCCCGGAAGAGGTGGTCAGATAATACCGCGAAAGACCAAATCCACGATTCGCGAATTCATAGGGATATACTGTACATTGATTTCTTCTGTTTCAAGTTACTCAAGGATGTACCACCGTAGTTGACAAAATATGACTAAAAGTTTGTGTACTGTAATGATTTGCTGCATCTGAGCCTTGTTGCTGGAGTATCGCAAGCATATTGCATGTCACGACTGGTATGGAACGCAAACGCACACACTTTTTACATATTGAGTTAGGCACTTTCCATCCTTATTGGGCTTATAATAGTAAGTTTTGTACTTGGGCAATGGGGCATTATGATGACTTGCCCATGGCCATAAGTTCCCTGGCTTTTCAGACCACTGCACTAACCTACATAATATGGTTTAGACTCCAAACAAGCCAGTTTAATTCACTTAACCCTTAATGGCATCTGCTTCTTTACTGTAGCTGAATGCTGTTGCAACTGTATACCAGCCTCTCAGCCTGGAGTCACTTACACATGAGAAACAGGATGCCAACCATACCACATACAAACGGAAGTTTGATTACAGTATGCAGTGCTTCAGTTCTATTCCGATGAGCATCAGTAACAGAAACCATCACTAAGATTCCTGAGCATTTCCTCATCTTAAATAATCAGTACAGCCTTGAAAGGGAGTCCTTAAAAGCGAGACTGCTAGGTTGCGATTAGAGAATGACATGGAGACAAATTTCCCTGTCCCCATGAGTTTTGTCGCTGTCCTGTCCCATTCCTGTAAGCTCTGCCTTAACTGCACAGAGCTTGCAGGAATGGGGCAGGGACAGAAAAAGAACTCATCGGGATGGAAAAATGAGTTCCCGCAGGGACGGGGGGAGGGGGGAGGGGGAATCTGTCCCCGTGTCATTCTCTAATTGCTATGCTAAACAAAATTAGTCAACACTCTTCACCCATCCCCAAATCCAGAAAGTAAATTGGTAACCAAACTTGCATAAATTGAGGATTGATTAGAGCAATACTCACTCTGATCTCCCCAAGAATTTTGTGTTATCTAATGAGTTTCCTAGAAGCCATACATGAGAACTAGGAAACTGCAAGACTGCACTGTCAGTCTGGACACACCAAATCAATTCTACCCTTTTCAGAAATTTAAGCTGAGCAATGAACTTTACATTATATTATCTTCTTGGGAAGGAGAGCCAAGAAGCCTGAGTGAATTGTGTTCTGTACCTTAGAAGTACTAGGAAGGTATAAGTTATCCAACCCCCTTGATAATGCAAATCAAGGGGCTATGCCATGACAGTAAGAGCAAATGCAAACCACACAGGAGAATTCTAGGGCATGGCTGATAAGCATCAATAGGAAACTGGCTGAAGAATGGATTAAATGACTATTGATTCTTCAGAATGAATCCAATTCAAAAGCATCTCCACCACAGACAACTGGAGATTCACCTGCAAGACATTGCCCCAGGTAAGGCGAGCTTACAGATGGGAGTGAAAAGTGGGAGAATCCATCATGACTAGGGAAACCTGATAGCTGGACACAACCCTCAGTGGCTTTACTGGAATGCCATTACATCTGGTGTGAATTAAGCTTAAAGTTCAGATGGATAGCTCCATATACAGAGCACTGGTTTTCAATCCAATCCTCGGAGAGCACCTGGCCAGTTAGGTTTTCAGGATAGCCACAATGAATATGCATGAGATTTGCATATACTACCTTCATATGTAACTCATGTATATTCATGTGGATATCCTGAAAATCTGCTGGTGTAGTCCCTTGTGTATGCAGAAAGGAATATTATAGAAGCCTGTTCAGTATGCTGACCTGATGCATTTGTACAGTTGGAAAAAATATTAGATTTTGGCACTTAAGCCCCCCAGTTAGGACGGCCCTGACAATTCAAGCCAGAACATCTCTAAGCTATCAGCCATACAAGCTTGTTTGCAATAATCACCCCTTTTCTCTCTAGTCGTAAAAGTCGATAGCCAGTAGTGGGCCATAGGCTACCCCTATTCAGCCAGCCAAGAATGTTAAAATCAGGATTCTTTGTATGTTTTTTGCCAGAACTATCTACTAGAGAAATCTAAAGTAATATCAACTTTGCTTCCCTTTGTTTAAAATTCAAAGATGGTTTTGAACTTAACACAGAACAGTAAACGACTCATACAGACTACTTTGCTTCATTTCTAATAAAGAAAAAGTATTAGATATTAGCAAGAGATGGACTTCAGTTTGATAATGGGTTCTAAAATTGCTTCCTGCCCATTGAGAAATTAGCCCAATTATGTTTATATTTGACAGCACGGTTCAGAAAAGCCAATGGGAAGAGCCAAATATTGGTGTCAACTCACAGCAGATTCAGGTCAAGAAATAGCCACTTTTAAAGAGTATTCACCACTGAAATCAGAGCTGCTAGTTCACATGGAGAGGCAGAAGATAAGACCAGTCCTTCCAAGGTGATCATCTGGTTATCAATCTCACTTGCAGCTAAGTTCTAAGAAAGTGAGACCTTGCTACAGACAAAGCAATAAGAGTTGTCCATTCATGCAGCAGGATGGACTCTGGACTCCTACACGCTGTCAAAGCCACTAGTATAGCCAGCCACTTGTAAGCAGGGGGAGGGTTTTTGAGGGTTTTTTTTTAATTACAGAAGGAATCTCACAGGTACCCACTAAAGACCCAAGGACAACTTTAGGATGCATCTGGTTTCAGATCTTTGGAAGTGATTTGCAACCAGTTTTACATTTCTAATATATAGGAGCTAATGTAAATACAATATCAGTACATGTAAAAACCAACCATGTGTATTGATTGTGGCTATCCCAAGGACAGGGGTTAAGTACTACCAACTTCAGCAGCTTTGCATCAAGTTTGAGAAGGTACAGACACTTTGAAGCAGCTGTAAGGCCTCATCTCCATTAGGCATCTTAAGGGCAAATTATTTCCTACTGGAAAAACTAGTACCACCTCATTTGATTTTGCACATAAGCAGACATCTCCTCTAAAAAACTTAATACATGCATACCTAGCTATTAGGCACAGATGAATCCATGTAGTGTGCCAGACAAACTCAGCAAGCTAAATTAGATGGGTCTTTCTGCCCTTTTACAGCATGATAGATGAGTTCCCACCTCTCTGACTAAGTCTATTATGGGGTTTTTTTTGCGTTTTTTTTATAATCTTTATTCATTTTTAATCTTTCAACAAGTGTACAAATTAATATCATACATATTCTTGAAAACATCACTTGTAAATCTATCAAGA
The DNA here is from genome assembly GCF_902459505.1 of Geotrypetes seraphini. Classification (NCBI taxonomy): domain Eukaryota; kingdom Metazoa; phylum Chordata; class Amphibia; order Gymnophiona; family Dermophiidae; genus Geotrypetes; species Geotrypetes seraphini. The sequence continues at coordinate 342,804,527 of NC_047086.1, read as the reverse complement.
AAAACACCAATTGTATATATATATAAACCCATAACCCACCCCCCCTTCCCATTATTATTAATAGTATTCACAATAAAGTAAGAACCCTTCCCCCTCTCTATTATTCATGGTGTATATTTCAATAGAATAACTGGTGTTTAATCATCACAAAAAGTATGTCAATGGCCCCCATATTTTAGAAAAGGACTTATAATTTCCATTTTGTACAGCTATTGATCTTTCCATTTTGAACATATGACATAATGAGTTCCACCAAAAGGTGAAATTAAGTTTACTGCAATCCTTCCAATTGTTGGTGATATGTTGAATAGCGACTCAGTTATGGGTTTGATATAGAAAGCAATTCAGATGGCCAGAAATAGCTCCTGGCCATTTAAATGAAGAGGAGCAGGAGGACTTTGCAGTTCCTCCTGCTCCTGAAGACAGCGCTGGAAACTTAAGGAGCAGGAGGGACTGAGCAGCCCTCCTGCTCCCAACGTTTAGGTACAGGGGGGTGTCAGGCTGGTTGTGGAGGGGGGGGGCCGGCTGATTGCTAAGTCAGTTGGCAGCAGGAGGGAGTTGGCATCCCTCCTGCCATATTCGTGGCTGGTGGCAGGAAAGAGTGGGCATCCCTCCTGCCATTTGTGGGTCACAGGGGGAGGGGGAATCACATTTGTCAGAGGGGGCCTTTTTTGACAAGTCTGCCTGTCTTTTCATTTTTTTATGGAGCAGATATTTTGCATATGTAGCACACAAAAATATCTGTGCCATGGAAAAAAAAAAGAAGATAAGAAGACCTGTCAAAAAACATCCCTCCCCCTCAACACAGGAGATTTCAGGGTGGCAATGGAGCAGGAGAGTCAGCAGGGACATGTGCAACTGGTCCCTAGCAGTCGCTTCTTCTGTAGATCAGCCAGCCCAGTCGGTGTCCCAGATTTGTTTAGTGAATCGTGTCTGCCTACTTTGCATGCACGGATCGGAATCGGCATAGAGGTTAGTGAATCGGGTTGGAGGAAAATTGGATCGCAAACCGATTGCTACATGATCAGTTTGCTTAGTGAATCTAGCCCTCAGTGACTTGCCAAGGGTCACAAGAAGCAGTGCAGGATCTGAACCCATAACCACAGGGCCTGCTGAGGCTGTAGCTTTAACTACTGTGTCACACTGTCCTCCTAGTATTCTTTAAGCAACCCCCAAAGGCAGGGGAATTTTCATTCTGAAAACCAACAGAGAAAAACCAGAATGAAACAAGGGTAGTAACCCATGAAGCACAAGGCACCAAGAAATTTATAAAAAACAAACAAACCCCAAAAAAACTCACTTAGCACTCAGCACAGCACACTATTGGCTGATTTAAGTCACTAATTTTGGATATAGCCAGTCTCAATATACTTCTAGCACCAAGTAGAAACACTGACTAAAAAGTTTGTATTAAGAGAGGGTCCAAAATGTACTAAGCTGGCATCTCCCGCCTTGCTAAAGTAGAGAACGGCACATGTGAAATTTCAATTCCTGCTGCAAAAACAAATCAATGGGCTGACCCAAGCAATGAAAAACCTCAACAAATTCCAGAACTATCTTGTCTGTTGGGTCCGTGGTCTAAGCATCTCAAAACTGCTTGCAGACTACCAGAGTGACTGCCGTGCAATGGTAACAGCCTCTCTACCCCCATAACTAAGACCATATTTAGCAACATTTCCAGAAAGCTTTTTTTGTTAAATTGAACACTGGTAAGTTGGCATTACATGTAGAGAATGACACGGGGAAAAAAAATGTCACCGTTCCTGTCCCCGTGAGCTCAGTCCCCATCTCCACCCTGCAAACTGTCAGATCCCATCTGCACAAGCCTTGAATAGTTATGATTTTATACTGAACTTATTTTATTAAGTTATAAAAAGACAATATTCTGTATAATTGTCAATTTATAAACACAAATACAGAGCAAGGAACAAAACCTCTGTCTCCCCTCCCTTTCACAAATATCTCCTCCACTATTATGAAAACTGAACAAACCAAATTACTACAGAATGCTACATAGAAAAATCAAGCTAAAAGAATACTTTAGTCATACATGGCAAGAATATTGTTAGGGGAGAGCAATACTAGGGCAACTGCCCCCTGGTCAGAGAAAGAGCCCTAAGCCAGCAGCTGGAAGCTAAAGAAGCATGGCCCGGGCTTTGCAGTTCCCAGTTATGTCTAATACCAGCTCTAGCAGGATACATATTTCAAATCTGAAATATTCTGATCACAAAATATAAAATAAATTAATTTTTTTCTACCTTTTGTTGTCTGGTAATTGTATTCTTCAAATCACATTGGTCTCAGGCTTTGGTTTAGGGTTCCTTCTGTCTTCATCATAGAATGGCTGGCTCCAGAAGGTAAAATAGGCCCAAGAGGAGCTGGGGAGGAGATGCCGAGTGACACGGGCACAATTTTTTTTTTTATCACAAGAGCAAGACTTTTCACCGCTCCCACAGGGTGGTAAAAGGTCTTGTCCCCGTTCCCACGGTAAACCAGTTGCAAATGACTCCATTCCTGCGGTGACCACGGTTTACTGCGGTAAACAGTCCCCGTGTCATTCTCTAATTACATGTACAGGATGAAATTCAAACATGCTTAGAAAGGCTACTTTAATATGTTTACACCTGTTAAAATTATTAACAGTGAAGGTAAGCTACCCATCTGAATGCTGTTGTGTACTAAGAATGTGCAAGACTCAGCCTTGTGCATTCAGGGCCCTTATGGACCAACTTGAGTGCTGATCTTTACCACAGCATACGGTACTGGCTTCTGAAAAGCTAGGCACTGGCACAAGGTGAACCTTCAATTGGCTTACATTGGCAACATGATGTGCATCGTGGCAGAGATTTAGACATTTACAAAGAACTCACCTACTTTCTAGAGACCAGTAAAGATTATTAAAAGCCATTACACTAGTGGCCAATCTGCAGTGGGCTCTCTCTGCATTTTGACACTTGGCCTTAGGTACAATTTACTATTCAAATGGAGGACTGTGAAACTGAAGCCAATACTCAAGTCTGCTCAAATACTACTGGTTTCCCCAAAAATAAGAGTCTTATATTAATTTTGGACCCAAAACATGCACTAAGTCTTATTTTTGGAGTAGGTCTTATTTTTTTTCATGTACAATGATCTCTCCCTTCCTCTCCTCCACCCCAATTCTTCCTCTTTCCTTTCTCTCCCCCATGTGCAGCATCTTTCCTCCCCTCTCATCCATCCCCTTGTGCCTTCCCTCTGCACCATCTTTGTATCCCTCCCATCCCCCTGTGCAGCAGAACCCTTGCAATGTGCATAGCATCTTTCTATCCCTCCCTTCCATCCCTTGTGCAGCAGAGCCCTTGCCCAGCTTTTATCCCTCTCTTCCATGCAGCTGCAGCAGAACTCTCGAGAAGCCCACCCCACTGCAAAGCCGAACCCCCAATGACCATCCCATTCTTCCATCTCTCCCTCCCATCCGAACCCTGCCGACCACGAGACCTACATACCTCCTTCCACAGAGAAGGGTCAGCAGTATGCTAAACAGGCTACTTCACGGCTTTCTCCCGCTGGGGTCTTCCATGCGCTGCGTTGCCGACAGTGATGTGGCAGAGGGAATGCCCTGGCAGGAGAAGGCCGAGAAGCAACCTGTTTAGAGCACTGCTGATGCTGCTCTGTGGAGGGAGGTAGTAGGTCTCACGGTCGGAGGGTCAACAGGGTTCAGACGGGAGGGATAGATGAGAGAATCAGCAAGGATTCATACGTGTGGCGGGGCAGAAGCAGAGGGAGCGCTGCTGCTGGCAAACCCAGGGACTAGGGCTTATTTGGGGGGTAGGGCTTAGTTTCAGGGAAACACTGTAGTTGCTGGGCACATCATATGAAGGATTGCAAAATACTGCCTACTCTTAGTTCCTATAATGATTTAAAGATTTTAGATGAATTGCTTGCTTAAAAAGCTAGTGGTTCTCAACCTAGTCCCCTGGACACACCTAGCCAGTCAGATTTTCAGGACACCTACACAGTGGCATAGTGAGGGTGACAGGTGTCTAGGACAGTGGCCCCACACCTTTTTAAACTTCAGGACGAGCAGCGAAGAACTTGGTGTTGCGTCGGCTTCGGAGCTCTGCAGTCACTTCCTCCTGGAAGTGACGTCAGAGAGCCGAAGTCGACGCGGGCACCAAGTTCTTCGCTGCTTGTTCTGAAGTTAAGGTACGGGTAAGGGGCATGCGCACCAGGCAAGGGGTGCCAAGAGAAAGGGGTGCCTGTGCCCCGAGGAAGACCATGCCTGGGATGGACTGTCCCCCTCTTACCATGCCACGGCACCCACAACAAATATGCATGAAGCTTGCATACAGAGTTAGTACTTAAAAATTTCTCATTTATATTCATTGAGGGTTTTCTGAAAGTCTGAATGGTTAGATGTGTCCTTAGAACTGGGTTAAGCATATCTGAAATAAGCAGATTCATATAAACAAGAGCCACATTTTCCTAGCGCTAACACTCAAAACTTTTTAGAATCGGTCAGACGAGCAGACAAATATTTTTGCTTTCAAAGAAATGCCTCTAGCAAAGATTATCTGCATATTAGATATGTTGCTCACCTGATAGGTAACAGCATCCTTCCGGGGGCTCAGCCCCATCTCATCCATGGATGGAGAGCTCATCACCTCAGTCATTTCAGCTGATCTCAGGTAAGCAGAGCTGTAGAAAGAAAAAGAAAATGTTAAGCTTATGGAACTGCTAAACCAAGATTTAAAAAAAAATGTAAGATTGGCAACTAAATGTAAAAAAACAAAACAAACCCAAAACCCAAAGCACCCAGAGTCTATTGCCCCAAAGCTGCTCAGCTATTCTGCAAGGCAATAAGACTTCTTCAAAATACAATAAAGCATTGTAGCCTGCCACTAGGGGTGGACTGACCATTGGAATAGGGCAATGCCTGAGAGCCCACTCGCCCTTATCCTCTATCGAGATTAATCATTTTTGATACATTGTTAGGGGCCCATAACCCTTATTGCCAGGGGGCCCAGATAACTGCCTACTACAGTTTGAACCAGAAAGCTACAGCAAATCACACCCAGTAGTGCAGGCAAGCAAGTTCTTATAGTATTAGTCCTAAGACCTCAAGAGTAGCTTAATGGTTAGTGCAATGGAGTGCGCTGAAGAGCCAAGGAACTTGTGGCCATGGGCAAGTCATCTCAACGCCCCATTGCCCAAGTACAAAACTTACTACTAAAAGCCCATAAGGATAGAAAATGCCTAAACACAATATGTAAAAGGAGATATAAAAAGCTACCTTTCTGTACCAGTCATGACATACAATGTCGGTGATACTCCAGCACCAAGGCTCATATGCAGCAAATCATTACTGTATACATCCACATACTAAGTAATTCTCCTAGCCAAAGACAGAAAGATTTCTAAGAAGCAGCTCTGTTTAAAAAAAAGTCAGGATTCCAGCCACTTTGGTCACCATTTGGATTGCTGGTCCAGTGGGATTTAGAGTTTAGGGGAGGCAAACACTATATATTCCACTGTAGGCCTATGTTTATAGAATAGAGCCTCCTACAACCTATCACCACATACCACCCCCTTCAACTGAAGGTAAACGAGGTAACTGAACTAAGTAACTTACATTACCCAGAGAGCAAAACAATATATTAAAATTTAAATATTACAAATCTAAAATTCTAATCAGGTTACAATAAAACATTCATAACTACGTGAATTTCAGACATCAAAATCATCCACACACAAAATCAACCGGTTTCAGCAAACAGCAGTTATGTCTCGCGATATTTTAGAATTATCCACAACCGTGTAAAAACAATACAGTCGTCAGCTCTTTAAATTAGTTCAAATTTAAGGATTTCAGTAACTCAATTGGTAATACATGGACCTACAGCCTTAAACATACTAAGATATATAGTATTTCTAGTCTAATTTCCCTATAAGAGGAAAACTCAAGCAAAACAGCAGATTGCAGCGTTCTCGAGTGTTAGGATTTGAATTTAACGAACTTCCCTGCAGGCTCAAGTTCCACATCTCTTCCTCCTCCCCCCCCCCCCCCCTTAAAAGAGTACCGCTAAAGGTTTCTAACCATTCCGTACAACAGGAGAGAGAGCCCAATACTGAGGGGGAGGGGAGGCTGGATTTCCAAACTATGAGGTCCGGCGCCCCCTACCGGAGGCAGCGCAGCCCTACTACCGTATTGACCACAACTAACAAAAGGCGCCTCGTCCACTGAAGATACACCTGCAGCGGAGGCTGGCGCTGCGACTTGTAGAACCTTAACGACTTCCGGCCTCCCCTCCCCCCCCCCCCAAATCGGTCCCTTCCGTGGCTTTACTTCTTTGCAGTGCCAGTCAGACTGGGATGTCGGGGTTCTTGTAAACTGATTAGGACTATCCGGAGCAGAAATTAAAAACATTTTGAGGCCTGTCCCGAGTTTTTTTTTTTAAGAAAAATGGTTTTAGATCCCATTCTTAAAGCTAGGAAGTCACCGTTACTTATCTTTATTTACAAGATTAGGTATTTAAGGTAAGCACGTCTTGTCTGACCAAGCTACGAATAAAGCAGCCCCTAGACCCCCCCCCCCCACACTATAGCTACATGAATTGATGCTTAGATCGAATTGTTGCTTAGATCGAAGTGATGAGATGGAACTTCCGATCTAAGCAACAACGCACTGGGGGAGGGAGATAGACAAGACTTGCAGACTAGCCTTATGCGGTCTAAAGAAGATGGAAAGCCAGGGTGACTCACGTGAACTCTCGCTTGCAATTTCACGTCAGACTCGGTTCGTTTCCCGATTTTCCTAGGGTTGTTTTTGTGTGTGTGTGTGGGGGGGGGGGATTGGGGGGTTTCTCGTAACCATTTGCTGCCGATGCATGAAATACAGTACTAAATCCATCGTCGCCAACTTTTTGCCGCTCCTGTTTGCTTCGCGATCCAGTAGGGCCCTAGGACGCCGAGACACCCTAGTCCCCCCATTACCTGTGGGTTTGAACTCCAGCCTTCCACGCACGTTCCTCATACCTTACAAGAGCTTCATCTTAGCGGCAAGAAAAACGCGAAACAAGCTCCAATCCGATCATCTTCGTGCAGTCCAGAAGCAGCGTAGTGCAAGCCAAAAGAGCCGAGGCCACCAACCTCTGTGCACCTCAAGACATTGGATACAATATAAAGGAAAAAAACAGAATAAGGAAAAAGCACTCGCCGACAAATTACAAAAAAGGTAAAAGGAAACCACACACACAAGACGATAGGCATGAACAGTAGGTGCTCACATAGGTCGCTTCAGAAAAGCAAAACTTCGCCAAGCTTAAGAAATGTGTGCTCAAGACACGTTTATACGGCTTCCTCATCCTATAGGAAAACGAGAAGCAATGCATTCTTCAACTTTTCATCGTCACGAAGTGTAAAAACCAAATTTCTAGACAAAGAAGCCCGCACTTCAGACGAGGTTTTGTCACTTGCAGGGAGAGAGGGTTCCAGTCGCCGATATATTTTTTTTTTTTCGCGATCATCTCTTTCGCCTTCCGAGTAGTAAAAAAGCTCTAGATCGAGCTCACTTCCTCCGTCGCTTTTTCATCCCCTGCGACCGTGATTCGCCGAAAAGCATAAGGGAAAGACAAAGCAATTGGACACCAGCTCTCCCCATAACGAAAACGGGCGGCAGCCAGACTAAAGAGGTACTCACCAGTGAATGGGGTAGAATACAGACATGAAGTCCTGCAGAGCTGATAAATGCACGCGTTAAAGGGACACTTAGAAACAAACAAGCAAATAAATAATAATAATAGTAATAATAAAAGAAGTAAGGACAGTCGGGTCAGCCAACGTAGAATCACAGCTCAGTTCAAGTTAAAAGAACCACAACTAGGAAGAAGCTAGCTAACCTGATTACACTTCAACTAAAATTGCACGAATTGGAATGCGCGGAGACGTATTTATAAGGTAGGGGCGGGGCTCGAATCCGCAGGGCGCGCCCCGTCTGGTTGACGTCACCCGAATCATGAATGGTCCATGTTCGCTCATTCTTTCTTTCATTCTACGAAAGTAGAGCTGGCGGCCAGGAGGCGGTGGGCGACGTCCAATAAGCGAGCGCGATGCTTGGCTCTCTCCGCCCTCTCCCCAGCACCTGCAGAGAGCGCATCTCCATCCCTGCTGCTCCTCCAGGACGCGCCCCCTGCCTCCTCCTCTCCGCATTCCTTTGTTCCTTCCTTCCTCCTAACTTCCCCCTCCTTGCATGATTCTGTCTCAGTGGAGAAATCTATTATCCAACCTCCCCACCGGGTGCCTATTTTTAGCTCGGCTAGAGCAAGCTGAGGACTAGAAGAGCAATTTACAAGAATGAATTGAGGAGGGGAGGTGAGGAAAGCGGTTGATCGCTTGACTGTATGAGGAAAGAGATAGCTTGTTGTCACTGCTGTTCCTGCTCGGGGGGGGGGGGGGGGGGGGTAAGCCATTGCAGGTGCTGAGATAGGAAGAAGGGAGGGCTAGTAGTGCCTTATGCAATTACCCCTCCCCCAGACCTCGATCCTCTCGTTTGCTAAAAATAAACAACAGTAAAAAAAAAAAAAAAAAGGTTTATAGTTAACAGCCAACTGAAAAACATAATAGCAATAACGAATAGCTATGTCGACTTATTTGGCTGTAGAGTGATTATGAGACCTGTGAAATGATGCTTAAATGAATCACTGGTCAGAAAGCGACTTGGCGTATTCACTATCATAATAGCACTTACTATTGCATTAGGATGCTCGGCGAAATCTCATTTGTATAATTAAAAAAAAATAAGCTTGTGTACCGCTTCTTGGGCTTAGGGAAGAAATTATTCGGGGTAGAGGGGGGCAAAATGATATTTTTCCACTACCAGAGCTTTCAATGGAGCAGGCAGTAAGTAGGCAGTAATAGGAAGGGTGCCTTCTGAATGGTGAAATAACGTTTTACAATGCTCAAGTGGAAAGGAATTCGCGGCAGTAGCAGGCAGAAGCCAGTGGCTAAGGAATCAGAGGGGAAGGGGCGGAGCAAATGCACCCCCTTTACCTCCCCACCCCCACGCTTTTCAGAATCTATATTTTCACCTTCTCTTCTTAAAATAACAATGTTGCTGGCTCAAGGGGATTAACAAGGTACCAAAAATAAAGTCAGAGACTGCTGTTTCTGTTAACTGTGTTATTTTTCCAAAGACTTTGCTTGGAATTTAATGTAGGGCCAGGACTCCTCTGGTTTTCCTGACCTGCACCATGTCTGCTTCTGTAGGGGACAGGTCTGCTGATAGAAACAGAGAGAAAAAAAAAACATGCTTTATCTCTCCCTTCTCCCTTTCTATCTTTCCTTATACTTATTATCTGCTCTCTTTTCTAATACTGTAGTTCATTTTCTTTTTCTAGTGCTTCGTTTGTATACAGCTCTGCTAATGTTGGTAAAATGGCAGTATAAACATGAACATAAAAATGAAGGCAGATAAAGACAATAGGGCCTGTCTAGTCTGCCCATACATGTCATCTACTTTTCCTCTCCCTTAGATAGGGTTACCCAGACGTCCAGATTTTCCCGGACATGTCCTTCTTTTAGAGGACATGTCTTGGTGGCCAGACGGCTTTTCAAAACCCAGCACTTTGCATTTTGAAAAGCTTTCATCTGGGAGCAGCATCGGGAGGACATCTGCACATGCACAGATGCAAAGCGGTGACATCACACACAGGTATGTTATGTCATTGCATCACACCTGCACCTGAGCAGATGCCCTCCTGACGCCGCTCTGAACAAGTGAACAGGTTGAGAGGGGTGGGGCTGGGGTGTGTCTCTGGCATAATGGGGCGGTCATAACTGGGCGGGCTTGGGGGCATGGCCATGGGTCTGCATTTTACTTCCGTAAAATCTGGTAACCCTATCCTTAGAGATCTTATGTACCTGCCCCAGACATTAGTGAATTCAGTTACAGCTTTCATCTCCACTGCTTCCACCAGAAAACTATTTCACAAATTTGTCACCCTTTTCGTAAAGAAGTATTTCCTCAGATTACTTATGGGTCTATCTCCTTTCTCCTTCATCTTTTGCCCCCTCATTCCAGAGTTTCTTTTTCAATTGAAAGAGACTCACTTCCTGTGCATTTATGCCATGCAGGTATTTAAATGACTCAGGGGCTCATTTAAAAAAAAAAAAAGAAAAATGTCAAAAAAGTGGCATAAAGGGGCAGATCGATGTTTTTCTTGCCAAATCCTTCCAATTGGCTATTTTTGAAACCTGTTTCCTAGATGGATTTCAATGCTGTTGATCAGTTATTAGATGCCATTGACTCGTGTTTGACTCCTAGCAACTTGATGAATTGCAAATATAAAAAGAAATTGGTTTTATGCTTGTCTGGTAAAGTCCTCAAGCGTCATCCTAATGGTTGTTTTCAATGTTCCCAGCCATCTGATTGCAGGTCACCCTCTTTGCCTGGTTCCTTCAGTCTTCACAAGCATGATGTCCTTTTCCAGTGATCTCTCTCTTCTGACGGTGTGACCAAAATAAGACAGTCAACTTCATCATTTGGGCTTCAAGTGACATAACCAGTTTGATCTCTTCCAGAATTGATATGTGAGTTCTTATAGTGGTCCACGGCATGCATAAAATTCTTCTCCAGTACCAAAGTTAATCTTCTTTCTGTCTTGTTTCTGTGAAGGGGCATAATCAAAAGAAATGTGTAAGCTGGATTTGAACATAAGGTGCTAGTGCCCAAAGTTGGCAATGGCAAAATATCCATTCTCAAAAAATACATCTAAAATTTTTTTTTCAAGAATCGTCTATCTGGACATCCAGACGGCTACCCAGCTGAAAAGATAAGTGCTCTTCTTAAATACATTAGCTCACCACATAGATGCAAAAAAAAAAAACTATTATGGCCGCATTGAATTAGAATAACATTCACGCAAAGACTGATAATGAATATCTAACCCCAGTAAGAGCACGAAAAATTACATAAGTAGTGCTTCGGGTGTTTCAGGTCTTGCGACAAATAGGATTGCATACACAGACTGTTCATACCAAGTATGATTTATATCAGTTGAACAATCTGTTTTTCCTTTCTGTGGTTTGGGCAGTGTAATGAACCACGGAGATGGGAACTTAGGTCCATACTCAACTCTAACCATTACACTTAAGGTGTGAGCCTTCCAACCCCATCCTATTACCACTAAACGCACGTATAGTCATCACCTACAGGCATAAGAGCTATTGGGAAGATATACGGTTGGACAGAGTGAGTTTTGGGAAGATCAGCTAACCGAATTGAGCTCCTTTCAGGAGATGATGTGGTATACAAACTTAAGTTTAGATTCGATTTAGATTAGATCATGTTTCTATCTTATGCTTTATGACAAAGACCACTAACCATTTTAGTAGCCATTAGAGAATGACACGGTGACAAAATTCATCACCGTTCCCGTCCCCGCGGGAAACCAACCCCATGTCATTCTTTAAGGAGAGAGGGAAGAATCAGAGTATGAATGGCCACAACCACTGACCCTCAAACTTTGCTTTGAAGAATGCTGGTGTAGAAGGACCGAGGTTGAAAATGACATGGGATTATTTCCCGCGGTTATCCGCGGGGACGGTGATGAATTTTGTCACCGTGTCATTCTCTAATAGCCATCATTTGGACTGACTCCATCCTGTTTATATCTTTTGAGGAAATTAGAAAATCATAGGATAATAGATAATGCCCTATTATGGATTAAGAACTGGTTAAAAGGTAGAAAACAGAGCTAAATGGTCAATATTACTACTATTAATTAATTTCAAGAATGATACCAGACGTACATAACGCTGTACAAAATCACAAAGGAGACAGTCCCTGCTCAAATGAGCTTATAATCTAAACAATCAAGACAGACAAACAGGATGCCATGGTAGGGGTTACATTTAGAAGGGATGGTTAAACTGCTGGTTAGGGTGGTGAGCAGATAGGAGTAGTGTTATGAGTTGAAGGCTGTCTCAAAAAGGTGGGTTGTCAGCTTACTTTTGAATAAGAGAAGGGAAGGGGCGTGGCGGAGAGGCTCAGGTAGTTTGTTTCAGGCATACAGGGTGGCAAGATGAAAGGAACAAAGTCTTCTCAATGGAGAAAGGTAAATAGTAGTCCCAGCACAAACCCCACTGGTTTTTAACATATTTATCAATGATCTAGAGATGGGAATAAATTTATTTAGAGATATCAATTTCATAATATTCTATAATATTGATGAGTATAATATAATATCATTACTGTTATAGGTTAAGAAGGGATTTAAAATTTTTATTGTAATATTTCTGATGTTAATAGTGTATTTTCATATAGTTTTTTTTTTTTTTCCGATTTTTCAAGTGTATACATTGTCAAGTTCAAAATATCAATAAAGAAATTTAAAAAAAATAAATAAATAAATTTGCTGATGATACAAAGTTATTCAAAGTTGTTGAATCTGAAGAGGATTGTGGAAAATTGCAAGAGGACTTTGTGAGACTGGAAGACCGGGTGTCAAAAAGGCAGATGACATTTAGAGCTTCTTTTACGAAGGTGTGCTAGCGTTTTTAGCGCACACAGCAGATTAGTGCGCGCTAACCACACGCTACACGGCTATTCCATGCGTTAATGCATTAATGCAGCTTAGTAAAAGGAGCCCTTAATGTGAACAAGTGGAAAGTGATGCATGTGGGAAAGAGGAACCCAAACTATAGCGATTCTGGGTTTCATGTTAGGTGTCACTGCCCAGGAAAAGGTTCTAGGTATCATCCTTGAGGATACATTGAAACCCTCAACTCAGTATGCAGCGGTTGCTAAGAAATCAAATAGAATGTTAGGAATTATTAGGAAAGGAATGGAAAACAAAGAGGAGAATGTTATAATGCCTTTGTATCACGGAATTTGACAAATTGAACAGCAGCAAATCACCTGAACCAGAATTTTACCTCATGCAAAATTGCCATTTTTTTAAAAATAGCATTAACTATTTTTTTCTGAGGCCCTCCAAGTACCTACAAATTCAAAATGTGGCCCTGCAAAGGGTTTGCGTTTGAGACCACTGATTTAAATGGTCAATATTCTCAATGGAGAAGGGTAAATAATGGGGTTCACAATCTATACAGGCATTTAGAGAAACTTTTCCACCCTAGGGGCTCCTTTTACTAAGGTGCGCTAGCGTTTTTAGCACATGCAGGAAATTACCGCGTGCTACGCTTCTAGAACTAACACCAGCTCGATACTGGTGTTAAGGTCTAGCGCGCGTGGCAATGTAGTGTGCGCTATTCCGCACGTTAAAGCACTAATGTGGCTTAGTAAAAGGAGCCCTATAACATACTCCCTCTATTCTATTATTATTTCATTTAATAATTGTGCAGTTTATAATGCTAGTGAAAGTACTAACTCATATACATTCACAACCTGCCCTAGGCAAGCAATCTCAATTATCCAGGATAACATAGTCACCTATCAATAGGAGGAAAAACCTCAGATCCTCATTTACCGCCAGTCAAATACTTTAACTTGAGAAGAAAACTCTTCATTGGTAAAAAAAAAAAAAAAGCCCCTCCAACCTCCTATCGATAGTTTTCAATATTTACTTTTAACTTTTTAATATTTTTCTGATAAATACTGATAAATATAAATGTCTTATATATCAACTTAAGTACTTAGCTTATTTTCAAAATGCTTAATGCTCTATAATGCTAGCTATCTGCTGCCAACAAAGGCAAGCCCGTGTTTCGCTTCCACTGCGTCAGAACAAGGGACACATCATGAACAATTTAAATCAGCAGCTCTCTCTTCCTGCTCATGAACGGCTCGAATCATGGGCCGCTTGTTCACTCTTTCCAAAAATGTTAGGGGACATGCGATGAAGCTACTAAGTAGTAGATTTGAAACAAACCGGAGAAAATATTTCTTCACACAACGTGTAATTAAACTCTGGTATTCGTTGCTGGAGAATGTGGTGAAATCAATTGACTTAGCGGGGTTTAAAAAAGGTTTGGCTAATTTTCTAAAAGAGAAGTCCATAGGCCATGATTGAGATGGTTTGGGGAAATCCCCTGCTTATTCCTAGAACACTGTTCTCCCCCCCCATAGCAAGTCAATCCCCCTACCCAATCCAATCAGTAGTCTTTTTATTCCACTATTTTTCTATTCAGATTTAGAACAGACTACAACAAGAAGAAAAAACTACATTAAGGGGAGCACATACTTAAAAATTATTGCACAAAGAGCTAAAATATCAAGAATAACATTTATCAAAAAGTAGTTATTTAAACTTTATAAATAATAATATATGAATTCAGGCTTCTGGTTTCTTAAGGACGACTGTTCGCGTCTGAACTGCCTGATAAGAAAACAATCAGACCAGTTGACTCTTCCTAATTACTCTAAAACAGTTGGAAACTAAAGTTTAAAGCTACAGTTACTCTGTATAGTAACCCCCCCCCCCTCCTTTTATGAAACCATGTTAGGGTTTTTTTTTTTTATCGCTGGCCACATCGGTAAAAGCTCCAACACTCACAGAATTTCTATGAGCATTGGAGCTTTTACCACTGTGGCTGATGATAAAAAAACAACAACCAAAAACCCTAAGGGCTCCTTTTACAAAGGTGCGCTAGCGTTTTTAGCGCACGCACCGGATTAGCATGTGCTATAACACACGCTACCCAAAAAAACTACCGCCTGCTCAAGACGAGGTGGTAGCGGCTAGCACGCGGGGCATTTTAGTGCGCGCTATTCCGTGCATTAAGGCCCTAACGCACCTTTGTAAAAGGAGCCCTAAATATGGCTTCATAAAGTGTGTGTGTAGGGGGGGAGGGAGATTAGCTGGAATACATAAGAGATGTTAATTGTTTTGAAGCAGTACCATATAAAGCCTTATGTATTAGACATGATACCTTAAACTTAATCCTGTATCTAAACGGAAGCCAGTGCAATTTGCATAAAAGACGTGAAGCCCTTTAAATTTTCTAACTGAAAAGATTAGTTGCTGTATTTTGAAACAACTGTAATCTAGTAAGAAATTTATCAGATGCAATAAAAAGAATTGCAGATGCAATAAAAAGAATTGCAGTAATCCAAATATGGCAATAATATTGATTGACAAAGTACTCAAAAACTGGATTGTAACAAGATAAATCTCATTTCTCTCAGTTGTCAATGACAGAAAAATAATTTTTGAGAGCATTTTCATATGATGATTTAATTCTAAATCAGAATCCAAGATTCTAGATGCATTATCTAGTCTCGAAACTTCACCAGATATCAACTTTACTTCATTCATACAGATTCTCTCATAATTTTCAAAACCAATAAGTTTTGTCTTAGCTATATTCAATTTTAAAAAAAAGTTTTCCCTAGTTCAATTGCTAATTTTGCCTATAACTTCATTGATATATTCAGAAACATTTATAGTTGCTTCCATAAGTGGACAAAGCAGAAATATATAATTTATATAAGTATATACTGTGTAGCCTAAATTTGAAAAGATTTTTCCTATTTCACTCATGTTGAATAATGAAGGTGATAAGGGTGAACTGTGAGGCACATCACATTTAGCTTTCCATATTTCAGATAATTCAGTACTTCTTGCTACTTAATATGTTCTTCCTTCCAAAAATCCTTTCAAATTTGAAAAACATTACCATAAGTACCCAATTCACTCAACCAATATAGCATTAACTGATGATCAACTGCATCAAATACAGCAGAAAAATCAAGCTACAGTACCACTGATTGTTGCCCTGCGCTTAAGTACACCCGCACAGCTGAAACCATCTCTAACAATTCTCACCTCACCATGGCAACTACCCAGTGCCTTCACCCCCCTGAATACAGGCTTCCCATCATGGAATCCCCCCATAACTTAGTTCCCACCATTGTGGGCCCCCCTAGTTTCCCCATGTTTGTTTAAGCAGCCACCATGTGCTGATCTGGGTATCATTGTAGACAATACGATGAAACCTTCCGCCCAATGTGTGGCGGCGGCCAAAAAACCAAACAGGATGCTGGGAATTATTAAAAAAGGGATGGTTAACAAGACTAAGAATGTCATAATGCCCCTGTATCGCTCCATGGTGCGACTCCATTTGGAATATTATGTTCAGTTCTGGTCTTCTTATCTCAAGAAAGATATAGTGGCACTAGAAAAGGTTCAAAGAAGAGTGACCAAGATGGTAAAGGGGATGGAACTCCTCTCATATAAGGAAAGACAAACGGTTAGGTCACTTCAGCTTGGAAAAATGACGGCTGAGGGGGAGAGATGATTGAAGTCTACAAAATCCTGAGTGGAGCAGAATGGGTACAAGTGGATCGATTTTTCACTCTGTCAAAAACTACAAAGACTAGGGGGACACTTGATGAAGTTACATGGAAACACTTTTAAAACCAATAAGAGGAAATTTTTTTTCACTCAAAGAATAGTTAAGCTCTAGAACGCGTTGCCAGAGGATGTGATAAGAGCGGATAGCGTAGCTGGTTTTAAGAAAGGTTGGACAAGTTCCTGGAGAAAAAGTCCATAGTCTGTTATTGAGAAAGACAAGGGGAAAGCCACTGCTTGCCCTGTATTGGTAGCATTGAATATTGCTACACCTTGGGTTTTGGCCAGGTACTAGTGACCTGAATTGGCCATCGTGAGAACGGGCTACTGGGCTTGATGGACCATTGGTCTGACCCAGTAAGGCGATTCTTATGTTCCCCTACTATAATGAAAAATAGTAAAACTGGTCTTGCACTATACAGTAAGGCTACCCACCCATGATCCCATTCCTTGCCTTACTGGTGATCCCTGAATCTAGTGGGGCAAGAGTGATGCCCATTTGCTTTCACTGTACTACTTTAAAATCTCCAACAGGTCTAGAGGTGCAGGTAGTGTAAAAAAAAAAAAAAAAAAAAAAAAAGGCTGAACAGCAGTTTTTCTTTTATTTAATTTGCATAGATGTGTGTGTCACACACAATATCTGACCCCATTAAAAATTTAAAAAAAACTCATGGCAGGATCCCCCTCCATGATGGCCCACACCCCACAAACTTAAAAAAATAAAATCAGCAGGAAGGAAGCCCACTCCTTTCTGCCTCTGCCACCTGGACCCTCATACCTTAACCCCTCCACCTTTAAATTAAAGAGTGGCAGGTGGAATGCTCACTCCCTCCTTCTGCTGGGGCCTCCTGCGAACCACCAAGAACCCCACCTTTGAATTAAAGAGCAACAGGAGGGATGCCCTCTCTTTCCTACCACCAGGGCATCACACAAACCCCTGACACTCCCACCATTAAATTAAAGAGCAGCAGGATGGATATCCACTCACTCCTGCTGCTGGGACCACCAAACCCAGACACCTTCCAAACCCCCTACATCCCACCCCAAACCCCAACTTCTCTCTGAACCCCTGACATCCCATCCAAACCTCGCCAACACGCCCCTCCACAACCCTGTACCTTTTAGATGACAATCTGGCAGGAGGAATGCCCACTCCCTCTTACCACCAGGGCGCCCAGCAAACCCCAGACACTCCCACCTTTAAATTAAAGAGTAGCATGATGGATGTCTACTTCCTCCTACTGCTGGGACCCCCAAACACTGACACCCTCCAAACCCCCTACATCCCACCCCAAACCCCCAGCTCCTTCCTAAACCCCTGACATCCCATCCAAACCCTGCAACATACCCCTCCACAACCCTGTACCTTTTAGATGATAATCTAGCAGGAGGGATGCCCACTCCTTCCTGCCAGCAGGCCTGCTTCTTCAAAATGGCAGGCCTTCCCCTTCCTGTTGCATCCTGGGATGTACTGGGAGGGGCCTATGACTCTGGCCCAGACGCCAAAGGCCCCTTCCATAGAGGGTGGTCGAGACAGGAGGAAATGGGCTTCCTTCCTGACAAATTATTTTTTTGTATTTCGGGGGGGGGGGGGTGCCGTCATCAGGTGAGGGTCCCCCCTCAAAAAAACCCCCTACTATTTCTGTACCAAGCAGTTGAGCAGCAGGATGCTGCTTCATGGCTTCACCTACCAGCTCTGTGCATGTTTCAGTTGCTCTCTCCAACAACTGATCAGATGGTATTACAACGGAACTCTGGGAAACTCATTCAAATCGGACATTTAATCAGCCCCACAATGACCCACAGGATTTTAACAATGATTTTTGTGCATCTGGCTCTAAGTGTTTCCATTGCTATCTTCTACCAAATACCAACAATTATGCATATGCCAACTGTAATACATCCTCCTATCTTTTGGTGGCACTGTGGTTGTATGTTGGAGGGTTTTCAGGCTACCTCAAAATCTGTTAATGATGGTGATTGCTGAAATGTGGTTGTGGTAACTTTCTCCTTAGAAGCTTGGAAGTTTGTGCAATCACAATAATCATGATTGGCAATTTTCAGTCATTTAAAGGCCCTTCATGCACATGCTCTTTGCTTTGTAGTGCTGAAAAATGCAGGGGTGCTCCATGTCTTTCCATAAACCATTATATTCAGAGCCTTAGAAAGAAAGCAGAAAAGTGAGTGACCCCTGAGTGGTGAAAACTGATATTCTTTTCTGTTCATTGTAAATCACCTACAGATTCATGCACAAAAATACTATCAGACAAGGTAAATTTGTACATTATTTCCTACCAACAATACTGTATAAAGTCTTCTAGAATCTGCTTGACCCTCTATGATCATTGCACAAAAATCCAGTAGGGGACAGGGCTGGCTCAAGGGACTGTAGTGCCCTAAACCAACTTTTTCAGTGTTGCTCCCTCCCCACCCCCACCACAAAGCACAGTTACTTACCGTAACAGGTGTTATCCAGGGACAGCAGGCATATATTCTCACATGTGGGTGACGTCATCTACGGAGCCCCAGCGCGGACAGCTTTTCAAGCAAACTTGATTGAAGTTTCAAGTTTGCTATGCTGCACCACGCATGTGCATGCCTTCTTGCCCACTAGAGGGCGCATCCCCACCTCGTGGTCCTCAGTTCCATAGCCAGCAAAGAAGCCATCCCCGGGGAGGAGGGCAGGTTGTGAGAATATATGCCTGCTGTCCCTGGATAACACCTGTTACGGTAAGTAACTGTGCTTTATCCCAGGACAAGCAGGCATGATATTCTCACATGTGGGTGACCTCCAAGCCAACCAAAAAAGGGCAGGTGGGAGGATGGCAATATAGGAAAACAGGTTACGTAAAACCGACTGGCCAAACCGGCCGTCGCTTCTGGACAACGAATCCAGACAGTAGTGGGAGGTGAAAGTATGAACCGAAAACCAAGTGGCAGCCTTGCAGATATCCTCCACCGGAGTAGACCGGAGGAACGCCACAGAAGCTGCCATCGCTCGGACCTTATGTCCCGTGACCCGACCATGAAGCTCGAGACCAGCCTGAGCGTAGCAAAAAGAAATACAAACAGCCAACCAGTTGGACAAGGTGCGCTTGGAAACAGGACGTCCCAACCGATTAGGATCAAAGGACAAAAATAATTGAGGAACCTTCCGATGAGACTTGGTGCGTTGAAGATAAAAAGCCAACGCTCTCTTACAGTCAAGCGTGTGAAGCGCCGCTTCCCCAGGATGAGAGTGGGGCTTCGGAAAAAAACACCGGAAGAACAATGGACTGATTGAGGTGGAAATCAGACACAACCTTAGGTAAAAATTTAGGATGGGTGCGAAGAACCACCTTGTCATGATGGAACACAGTAAAGGGCGGGTCCGCAACCAAAGCCTGCAGCTCGCTAATCCGACGAGCGGGACGTGAGCGCAAGCAAGAAGATCACCTTCCAAGTGAGAAACTTAAGAAGAGATTTGTCAATAGGCTCGAAGGGAGGCTTCATCAGTTGAGCCAAAACCACATTAAGATCCCAAACTACAGGAGGAGGTTTCAGAGGAGGATTAACATTCACTAGACCCCTCATGAAACGAATCACCAGAGGATGAAGAGAGAGAGAGCGACCCTCGAGATGCCGATGGAAAGCAGCAATAGCACTAAGATGCACCCTAATGGAAGTCGTCTTCAGCCCAGACTTGGACAAATGCAATAAATATTCCAGAACCGAAGACACCGGAACCGAACTCGGATCCAGATGGTTCGAGGAACACCAGGAAGAAAATCTGGTCCACTTCTGGGAATAACAAAGCCGAGTCGAGACCTTGCGCGAGGCCTCCAGAACCTCCCTCACAGACTGAGAAACCTGTGAAGTCAAGGGGAAAGGAACCAAGCCGTCAGATGTAAAGACTGAAGATTGGGATGTAACAGCGACCCCCGACTCTGAGACAGCAGAGAGGGAAAAACAGGCAGAAGCAGAGGCTCCCTGACACTGAGTTGAAGGAGCAGGGAGAACCAGTGCTGACGAGGCCAACGAGGCGCAATGAGAATCATAGTGGCTCCGGACGACTTGAGATGAACCAACGTCCTCAAGATCAGAGGGAAAGGAGGAAACGCATAAAGGAACCTCCCTCCCCAGTCGAGAAGAAAGGCATCGGCCTCGAGACGGTCCGGGGAGTACATCCGAGAACAATAAAGGGGCAGTTTGTGAGTCTCCGGTGAGGCAAACAGATCCACCTGAGGAGTCCTCCAGCGGTCGAAGACCTCGTGCAGAACTCGGGAGTTTAGCGACCACACGTGCGGCTGGAGAAGATGACTGAGTTTGTCGGCCAGACAATTCTTCTCTCCCTGAATGTAAACCGCACGCAGGAAGATGTTCTGGGAGACCGCCCATTCCCAAAGGCGCAGGGCTTCCCGGCATAGGGACCAAGAGCCCGTTCCCCCTTGTTTGTTCACATAATACATGGCCACCTGGTTGTCCGTCTGCACGAGGACTACCTGATCGTGTAGCAGGTGGCAGAACGCTCGAGCAGCCAGAAAAATGGCACGAAGCTCCAACACATTGATGTGACAAAGACGGTCTTCCGCTGACCATAGACCTTGAGTCCGCAGACCGTTGAGATGAGCCCCCCACGCGTACTCCGAAGAGTCCGTGGTCAGGACCTTGCGATGCGGAGGGACGAGAAAGAGCAAACCCCCGGAAAGATTGGAAGAGTTGGTCCACCAACAGAGCGAGCGTCTCAAGGAAGGAGTCACAGTTATAGGGGAGGAGACTGGGTCCCGATCCTGACGCCACTGGGAGGCCAAGGTCCACTGAGGAAGCCTCAGGTGCAAACGGGCGAACGGAGTGACATGGACCGTCGACGCATTGTGGCCTAGCAGAACCATCAGGCGCTGTGCCGAAACTGAGGGCAGGAGCAAAACCTGGCGACTCAATCGAAGCAGGGCCTCCAACCGTGGTGGGGGGAGGAACGAACGGAGGCGAACCGTGTGCAGCACGGCCCCGATAAACTGAAGGGATTGAGCCGGGCACAACTGAGACTTGGGGAAGTTCACTTCGAATCCCAGACGTTGAAGGAAGGTGATAGTCTGTCAGGTCGCTGAAATAACCCCTTCCTTGGAGGACGCCTTGATCAGTCAATCGTCCAGGTAGGGAAAGACCTGCAGCCCCCGAGATCTCAGGGCTGCCGCGACCACCACCATACACTTCGTGAAGACTCGAGGGGACAAAGCCAGCCCAAAGGGGAGGACCCGATACTGGAGATGCAACCCCTCCACCTGAAACCTGAGGAACTTGCGGAAGGCGGGATGCACCGGAACATGAGTATATGCCTCCTTCAGGTCCAGGGAGCACATCCAGTCCCCCGACTATAACAGAGGGTACAGGACTGGAAGGGACAACATACGGAACTTCTCCCGGACAAGGAACTTGTTGAGCCTCCGGAGGTCCAGAATGGAGCGCAAGTCCCCTGTCTTCTTCGGGACCAAAAAGTAACGGGAGTAAAACCCCCATCCCTTTTGGTTCGGGGGCACCGGCCCCACCGCCCAAAGGCTCAACAAGGACCTGGCTTCCGACAGGAGAAGAGGAAGCTGGTCTCGACAGCCCAGAGAAGCCCCCGGCGGATGTTCTGGTGGCGTGGCTAAGAAGTTCAGCGAGTAACCCTCGGAGATGATCCGGAGCACCCACGCGTCCGACGTGATCTCAGCCCAGGCTGGAAAAAAGGTCTGCAATCGGCCCCTGATGGGAAGGGGGTCCTTCGACAGAGCGGAGGGGGCCCACCCCCATCCGCGCATCACGTCAAAAAGACGGAGCCGATTTAGACGCCCCTTGCGCCTGAGGCTTTGGTTGGGATGCTCTGCCCTGCTGAGGGGGACGTCGGGGCGGAGGCCTCGAGAAAGCCGGTGTCGATTTCTGCGAGTACCTCCGCGGAGGAGGTCTAAACGGCTTCTGCGGCGGGGCCCGGGGTTTAGGACGGACCAATGAGGCGATAGAGCGCTCATGTTCAGACAAGCGTTTGGTTGCCGCCTCCAAGGACTCATCGAACAACTCTGAGCCAACACATGGAAGATTGGCCAGACGTTCTTGCAAGTTCGGGTCCATATCCAGGGTACAGAGCCATGCGAGGCGGCGCATCGCCACCGCAAAGGCGGATACACGAGAGGCCAACTCAAACACGTCGTAAACTGCATGAAAAAGGTAGAGACGCAGCTGAGACAAATTGGCCATAAAGGTACCAAAGTCCCCCTTATGGGAATCTGGCATGACCCCATAATACCGGGGCAACGCCTTCACCATCTGCCTTAAATAGGACGAGAAGGTGAATGCGTAATTAAGGACTCTGGCAGCCATCATTGAATTGGAATAGAGGCGACGACCAAACTTGTCCAGGGTCCGTCCCTCCCGCCCGGGGGGGACCGCAGCAGAGACCCTAGAAGGCTGGGACTTCTTCAACGCCGACTCCACCAGTAACGACTGGTGGGACAGCTGTGCTTTATCGAAGCCCTTGCAAGGGACTGTGCGGTACTTAGACTCCATCTTCGATGGAACCGCTGTGACTGTAAGAGGGGAGTCCAAGTTCCTCAGGAAGGTCTGGTGGAGAACCTTATTGAGAGGGAGCCGAGGAGTCTCTCTGGGGGGAGAGGGTAAATCCTGCTCCTCCAAAAATTCCTTCGTGTATTGAGAACCTGACCCCAGATCAAGGTCCAAAGCCCTCCCCATATCAAGCACGAATCTAGAAAAGGAGGAGGGCTTCGAAGGCGGAGAGGGAGATCGAGAAGCCCGCGTCGCCAAGAAGGAAGGAGAAGCCTCATGGGAGTAACGAGGTTCCTTACCCGTGCCAGACCCCGAACCCCAAGAAGCTGCACCGAGCGACCTCGACGGAGTCGGGGACCGCCCATGCCCCGAGGAACCCCTGCGGGAAGTCCCCGGGGTATGGGGCACCGAGGCATGCCCCTTCCGTCTCGGCGAAGAGTCCCTCGAACACTCAACCTCGGAGGAACGGAAAAGCCTCGGATTATCGAGGCGGAGCTCGGAGACCCACAGGGTCTCCGCCCCGGTCGGCGAGGAGCGACCGCGTCATCGAGGAGAGGCCCGTTGACGTTTGGGCTTCCTCGACCGACGCTTCGCCCGAGGCTGACCCGAGGGCGAGGAGCCCCGGGAGGACCTCGACGAGGATGAAGAGGAAGAGATCCTTCGAACCCTCCGCACCTTGTCCCGAGGCCGCACGCTCCGCTCAGGCTGGTCAACCGAGGTCGAGGGCAAGGTCGGGGCCGAGGTGAAGCCCCCCCGGGGGCTGAAGTCGAGGGCACCGAGACCGAGGCTGCCGAAGACGGGGCAGACGGGGCCGAAGTTGGCTGGAGGTGCGCGAGGGCACCGGACAGCTCTGAGGCAATGAGTGCACGGAGTAAGTCCTGAAAGACGGGAACCCCCATCATAGCCAGCAGATCCTGGGCCGGCGGGTGCTCCCTCGAGGGCGACCTCGGTCTCGAGTATTCCCGCGGGGCACCCGACTTCGACGCTCGGGGCGGGGCCGAGGTCGACCCACCCACCCCCGTCGAGGAGCCCGAGGATGGCTTCTTCGAGGCTGGAACAGAAGAAGGAAGTGAGGACTTACCCTTCGTCAACTTCGGGGTCGAGGACACAGGTTTCGACGAAGCGGGCTCTCGGGGTGAGGTCGAGGCCGAGGTCAAGGCCGGGGCCGAAGCCGAGACCGACGTCGAGGCCTTCCCCGCCGTGGGGTCCACAGCAAAGAGCTCCGCCATACGAGTGCGACGGCGGCTGAGAGCCCTCTGCTGAAAAGTAGAGCACCGAGTGCAGGAGTCGGTCGGGTGCTCAGGATCCAGACAAAGTAAGCACCACCGGTGGGGATCGATGATCGAAAGGAGCCGATCGCACCGGGTGCACTTTTTAAAGCCCGTCAAGGGACGGGACATGGACACAAAAAACGGCCGGGAACGAACGAGGTCCCACGGCCGCGGCTACCGGGAGCCCCCGGAGCCGAACGGAAAATCTTTTTTTTTTTTTTTGACGAAAACTGATACACAAATAAAAAAACAAATTAAGCACAGCGACCGAGAAAGAAACACTCAGCCGCGGTGTCAGAAGGCAAAATCGAAGAGAGCACAATTTCCACAGGGCTTCTGGCTCCGCGGAAAAAACTGAACTGAGGACCACGAGGTGGGGATGCGCCCTCTAGTGGGCAAGAAGGCATGCACATGCGTGGTGCAGCATAGCAAACTTGAAACTTCAATCAAGTTTGCTTGAAAAGCTGTCCGCGCTGGGGCTCCGTAGATGATGTCACCCACATGTGAGAATATCATGCTTGCTTGTCCTGGGATAATCCGGTATCTCTCTCCTAGTATCTCCTCTCTCTCTCTCTCTCTCTCTATCGTCTTTCCCTTCTGTTGGCACAGGTTCAGGGCACATGATAAAATGTGCCAACGGTAATGTGAAGGTAGACTGGACTGGGATTTTGGCACTCTTTATCACCAGCACTGTGGGCCAGGGCCTCACCTGGTCTATAGGTTAAGCCAGCCCTGAACCTATCACATTAAGCATAAATAAAACTCAACTCAATCTTTGTTTTTAAGCCAGATTTTTTTTTATAGTGTGGTTAAAATGTTTTCTGAGTAATGCCAAGATCTAATTTTAGTTATCCTTTCAAGGGAACTGGCTAAAGCTAGAAGATTTTGCCCTGCATCGCTATTTTAAGAAACCTCAAGTCAGAAGATATTATTGTTTGGGTCATGGTGATTAAATGCTTTTCTTCCATTAGCTCCCTAGAGAAATAAAAAAGTTTGAATACCACATAGCTTTTTTTTAATTTGATTTCTAATTCAAGACTGTAAAACCAAGGAATCTTTACATAGTTACAAAATGTCATTCCTTGGCTTTTTTCCCATCCTCTTTTAATCTTATACACAGCCCTCGTACTTTTGCCATAATAGTTTTTACTTCCATATATTTTTATAACTTTATTGGAATAAATGTTGTGTGCATTTTAATAAGAGCCCTTATCCTATCATTATCAGCATTTTCCTGGTCATACTAGGGTGTTCAACTCATCAGTCCCTCCAAGAGAGGACATTTACCTCTTGAAAGGAGGATACAATGAAGGACAAAAATCTGTATCACATTTGCATATATAATGCTTATGTAAGTATTCTTACAATGATGCAACATTTTAAATCATTGCTATGATTTAAATAGAAATATAACTCTTCATACTGTGTAGAAGATAAACAGAATAACTTAAGTCTCCTATCCAGATGCCACTTGTTGAATCTCTCAAGATCCTAATCTTCCTTTTTAGGATTGTTTAACTTACATTTTAGAAGCTAGTAAGGGTGCGTGGATACCTGAGTGGAAGGCCAGTTGGAGATGGAACCTATGGGTATCTACTAGTGCTGCCTGATTCAAGATTCAAATCGATTCACTGATTCAGTTTGGCTGAATCAGTTTATTTTGAAAAAAAAAAAATAAATTGGACTCACCGATTCAGGCCTACTTTTGGGCTTTCCCTCTGCCAGAGTTCTTACTGTTTTATAAGGACTCCGGCAGAGGGAAAGCCCAAGAGCAGGTGGTGAAGATCGGCAGTGAAGGCTGAGAAGGTAGTGGGGTGGGCTTGTGGGGTGCTGTGCTGCGCTGCTTCCTCTGCTGCCACTGTCAGTCCCACAGGGGGCACTGCTGCACCACTGCCACTATTGGACTCATGAGGGGGGATGAAGCTGGAGCTGTTGGGAAGGGGTGTTGGCTACATGGGGTGAGGGGGCTGGAGGATAGGGAAGAGAGATGGTGCTGACCATATGGGGTGGGGGTATGTAGAAGAAAAGGGAGAGAGGGTGATTGCCATATGGTGGGATGGTTGGAGGGAAGGGAGAGAGAGAGGGAGCTAGCCATATAGGGTGTAGGGGGTGCTGGAAGGAAGGGAGAGAGACTGGACTGGAGGCTGGAGCTAGAGGGGAAGGGAAATAGAGAGTGCTGGACCCATGAGGGTGCTAGAGCTTCAGGGAGGAGTTGAGACAAGGGTAGGTACAGAGATGGAAGATGGATGGTGAGCAAGGAGAAAGAAAATGTCAAATGGGCAAGAGATCCTGGTGAGCAAATTAACATAAGACAAACATAAACCAAACATAAACCAGAGCCTGAGATCAATATGATTTGAATAATAAAATGACTAGACAGCAAAAGGTAGAAAAAAAATTAATTTCTATTTTGTGATTACAATAGGTTAGATATGAAATGTGTATCCTGCCAGAGCTGGTGTTAGACAGCAAGCATAAGCTAGGACCTAACTGATTTGCTTACACTTGACAGTGCCAGGGGAAAGGGAGTTGGGTTGGGTGAAGAGGCTGCAAAATAAGCCCACCAGCTAATTTTAAAGCTATTTCATAGGAAGCAAATCGAATCATATCAAATTGAAAAATTGATTCAATTGGGAAAATCAAATCGAATTGAATCAAAAATGTTTTTCCCTGAATCAGACAGCTCTAGTATCTACAAATGTGCAGCTGGGAGTTTTTATGTGTATGTGCCTAAGAAAATATGAAGTGTTTGTAATAGAGAATAGGAGCAGGGCGCCACTATTTTTTAGATGAAAGCGCAAGTGGGCATCACTCCTGTCTCTTTTGAGCAATGGGTGTGGGGTCAGGAGGGAGGGCAGTAGACCACCAGAGACTTTTGTGTAAATGTTGGGGTGAGGATAGGGACTGGATCAAAAGGGTGGATGGACCCCCTCCCCCCAATAAACCACTAGGCAAATTATTTATTACTGTTTAGGAAAGGAGGTTGGGTTGGGTGGAAGGAGGGAGGAAAATTGCTAGACTTGGGGCAGAGTGTTTGGGTTGGAGTGAAATAGCCTGCACTATGTCTGCGTCTGATCCCCTCATGCTACCACTTCAGGAAAACACTAAAAACATGCATCTTCTCTCTAACACCCAGAACTGCCTCTTAACTTAGTCCAAATACCTAACTGTAATGTAAACTTCTGATATCTTATTGTAAGCCACATAGAATCCTAGTTGAAATTGTGTGGGGTATAAGAAATTGTATGATATGGTATAGTAATGCAGTTGATGTAGTGGCGTAGCAAGGAAGGTTGGCATCTGGGGTAGTAGCGTCCAGCATCACTGCGCCATGCACCCCCACTCTTCCCTGCTGCCCCCAGCCCCTACGTACCTCTTGAAATGTTCACCAGCATGAGCAGTATCTTCCACCTATTGCTCGCACTGGCCTCGGTACCCCTCTGACATCACGTCCTGGTCCTGTGACCAGGAAGTAAAGTCAGAAGGGAGCTGACTTCACTTCCTGAACTTCACTTGCACAAGAAGCAAATGAAAGATGCTGCTCATACTGGCAAACTTTTAAAGAGGTATGTAGGAGAGCAGAAAGGAGGAGAGGCACCGGTGCCCACCCCTTGCAAAGATGGTGCCTGGGGAGGTCCCCCCTCATTGAATTGAAAAAGATGTGGAGAAAGTGAAATCTGCCGTCTTTGTTATTTTCCTTTTGTACATGTGTTTATTTGATTTCTTAGCTTTGGAAGGCCAAGCTGCCTCTTCTGACCCTGTCTGTACAACACTAGGTGGTTCACAGAGAACCATAATTGGGATATAGTTATACCTGGTTATAATCTATTCAGGAAGGACAGGGTAGGAAAAAATGGTGGAGAAGTGACGTTATGTTAAGAATAATATTAAAGTGACAGAATTGCAGGACATATACTGTAGGGTAAGGAAGAAGCACTATGGGTTAATCTGGAAAGAGAGAATGAACATAAGAATTGCCATCTCTGGATCAGACCCTGGGTCCATCAAGTCCGGTGATCCGCACACGCGGAGGCCCTGCCAGGTATACCCTGGCATAGTTTTAGTCCCCATATCACTGTATGTTTCTCAAGGGAGATGTGCATCTAATTTACCCTTACCCGTATCACTCTATGCCACTCTTAAGGAGATGTGCATCTAGTTTACCCTTAAATCCTAGAACGGTGGATTCTGCAATTACTTCCTCTGGGAGAGCATTCCAGGTGTCCACCACTCGCTGCGTGAAACAGAACTTCCTGATATTCCTCCTGGATCTGTCCCCCCTCAGCTTCAGTCTATGTCCTCTTGTCTGTGTCACACTGGACATTGTAAATAACTGCTTTCTCTGCTCCATTTTGTCGAATCCTTTCAGTATTTTGAAAGTCTCGATCAGATCCCCTCGCAGTCTCCTCTTCTCAAGGGAGAACAACCCCAGTCTCCTAAGTCGTTCCTCGTAGTCCGGGTTCTCCATACCTTTCACTAGTTTTGTTGCTCGTCTCTGCACCCTCTCTAGCAGTTTTATATCCTTCTTTAGGTATGGAGACCAATGCTGGATGCAGTATTCCAGGTGCGGTCTGACCATGGCTCTGTAGAGCGGTATTATAACTTTCTCTGATCTACTCGTAATTTCCTTCTTTATCATGCCTAGCATTCTATTTGCTTTCTTCGCTGCTGCCGCACATTGCGCCAACGGTTTCAGGGTCCTATCTATCAATACACCCAGGTCCTTTTCCTGTTCGGTCTTTCCCAGAGTTACACCTGACATACTATACTTGTGATATTTATTTTTTCTGCCTAAATGCATCACTTTGCATTTTTCCACATTAAAATTCATCTGCCATTTATCTGCCCACTTCTCCAATTGATTCAAGTCGCTCTGGAGTTCCTCGCTGTCCTTCTGCGATCTGATTGCCTGGCATAGCTTTGTGTCGTCTGCAAACTTGATGATTTCACTGGATGTTCCTTCTTCCAGGTCATTTATGAAAATATTAAATAAGATGGGTCCAAGTACTGAGTCCTGGGGTACACCGCTAGTCACTTTTTCCCATTCTGAGAACTTCCCATTTGTGCCCACGCTCTGTTTTCTGTTCTCTATCCATTTGCCTATCCATCTTAGTATATCTACCTCTATTCCATGGCCTTGTAATTTCCTGAGAAGTCTTACATGTGGAACCTTGTCGAATGCTTTCTGAAAGTCCAAGTATACAATATCCACCAGTTCTCCACTATCAATTTGTTTGTTCACTGTCTCAAAAAATTGAAATAGGTTTGTCAAACATGATTTCCCTTTCATGAAGCCATGTTGACTGGCTCTCGTGTGTGTCTAGGTGCCGGACTATGCTATCTTTAATCAGCGCCTCAACCATCTTTCCAGGGACAGATGTGAGACTTAAAGGTCTGTAGTTGCCTGGACACTCATCTCGATCCTTTTTTAAATATCGGCGTGATGTTTGCTATCTTCCAGTCGTCCGGTATCTGTCCTGTTTTGATTGACAGGTTGGCAAGTTTTTGCAATAGTTCTCCGATTTCAAATTTCAGTTCTTTTAGGACTCTCGTATGAATTCTGTCCGGTCCAGGAGATTTATCACTTATAAGTTTGTCGATCTGGTGGTAAATCTGGTCCAAGTCCACTTCTAATGTGGTGAGGCTTTCCTGTACGACTGTACGACTGTCAGGTATTGCTGCGGTGTCTTCCTTTGTAAAGACAGACGCAAAGAAGGAATTCAGTCTGTCTGCAATTTGTTTGTCATCCTTGACGCACCCTTTTCCTCCCAGGTCATCCAGCGGTCCCACTGCTTCCCGTGCGGGTTTTTTCCCTTTTACGTATCTAAAAAAGGGCTTGAAATTTTTGGCCTCTTGCGCTATTTTCTCCTCATAGACCTTTTTGGCAACCCTCACCGCCTTGTCACATTTTTTCTGATCATCTCTATGTTTGTTCCAAGCTTTGGATGTTTTCGTGCATTTCCACGTCTTAAAGGAGTCCTTCTTTTCATTTATGGCTTCCTTCACCTCTTTGGTAAGCCACGCCAGCTCTCTTTTGCCTTTGGTTTTCTTTACTTTGGACATCCATGGAATGTAGAGGCTTTGTGCTTCCGTGATAGTATTTTTAAGTAGGGACCATGCCTGTTCCACCGTTATGACTTTGCCCATCTTTTTCTTGATCCGTTTTTTCACCATGGCTCTCATGCTGTCGTATCTTCCCTTTTTAAAGTTTAAAGTCGTGGTTGAGGTTTTGGTACCTTTCCCTTTCCCAACATTAAGTTTGAAGTTGATCATGTTGTGATCGCTCGTCCCCAGTGGGACTGTGACTTCTACTTCCTTTGCTGGACCCTATATGCCATTTAGGACCAAGTCCAAGGTGACGTTTCCTCTCGTCGGCTCTCCTACCATCTGTTCCAGGAAGCAGTCCCCTAGAACTTCCAGGAACTTTGCCTCCTTCCATAGTTGGAGATTCCCAGGTCCCAGTCTATCCCCGGGAAATTGAAATCCCCCAAGATTATGACATTACCTGTCTTACATTCTTGTTTAATTTCCTCCATCATTTCCGATTCTGTCTCCTCCCTCTGTCGGTAGTAAAGACCAATCTTTATGTCAGCATCATTGTGTCTGGGAATCCTGATCCAGAGGGAATCCAGCTTCTCTTTCTCTTCCGCCATAGTCTCTCTCACGGATTCTAATCCTTCCCGAACATATAGGGCAATACCTCCACCTTTCTGCCCCACTCTATCTTTTCTGTACAGTTTGTATCCCTGTAGTACTATGTCCCATTTGTTTTCATCATTCCACCATGTTTCTGTTATGCCAATGATTTCCAGTTCGTCGTTTTTTGCTATTGCTTCTAACTCTCCCATTTTGTTTCCCAAACTTCTAGCATTCGTATACATACATTTGAGCTCCCTTTGTGTTACCTTCTTGGACTTTTAAGCTTAGCAGTATCTACTGTTTCTTCCATGGTATCCTTTTCTGCTACTGTGTTGTCTTCCTCATTTGCTTTGTGGTCGACCCCTCCCGTGTCTGAGTAGTTGTCCATAATTCCTTCTACGGGGCATCCTGTCGCCCGGGCCATCGATTGGTGGTCGACTGTCGGCTTTCCCCTGTCCTTTAGTTTAAAGCCTTCTCTATGGCCCTCTTCATGTTGCCTGCCAGTACTCTTACTCCTTCCTTGTTGCGGTGCAGTCCGTCTTTTCTGTATTACTTGCTTTTTCCCCAGAACGCTGTCCCTTCAACTCTTCCCTGTCGTACTTCCGTTCACTCACATCGTTGGTTCCCATGTGGATAAGCACAGCAGTGTCCTCTCCCCCAGCGCTGTCTATGATCCTAGAGATCCTGTTGGCCACATCCTTCACTCTTGCTCCAGGCAGGCAGGTGATGATTCTATCCTCTCTCCCTCCTGCGGTGTGGCTGTCCACATGACGTATGATGGAGTCTCCCACGATGATGGAAAATGTATTTATGATAGTATGATATACAGACCCCCTTCACAGTTGGAAGAAATGGACAGAGATTTAATTGAAGACATTCACAAGACAGCTATGAAAGGGAAGTACTACACTTTTTGTAGAAACATTTGATACCATAGACCAGGGGTAAGCAATTCTGGTCCTCGAGAGCCGGAGCCAGGTCAGGTTTTCAGGATATCCACAATGAATATGCATGAGATAGATTTGCATCTCAAGGAGGCAGTGCATGCAAATCCATCTCATACATATTCATTGTGGATATCCTGAAAACTTGACCTGGCTCCAGCTCCAGCTCTCGAGGACCGGAATTGCCTACCCCTGCCATAGACCATCAACTTCTTATTAACCCACTCCAGGAAATCGGCATATCAGAACAGGTTTTAGACTGGTTCATCTCTTACTTTAAAGATCGCACATCAAAAGTATTCAGCATCTGCTTATTTACGGGAGATTTACGCGTTAGATAATTTCATGACCAGCTTAAAAACAATGCTTTTTAAAGATGCATTTGCAGTATGACTGTCCTTTTAAGAACACCTTAATTGATCACTAGCCCAGTTTCCGTGGCAATTATGGCAGTTCAGATTAAAATCTTAGTACCCCTTACCTTTTGTTTTTTTCCTTAATTGTTCTTATCTCTCAACTTATTGTAGTTCTACCCTTTTCCTTTTGTATCATTTTGATATGTGAGTCTTTGTACTTGTCTTTACTGGATATTAATTAACTATTAATTTTAATGTGTCTGTTTTACCCTGTTTTTGCTTTTTATTGTTGTAAAGCCGCTTTGTAATTTTGAAAAGGCGAGATAACAAATTTTTAATAAACTTGAAACTTTAAGAATGATGATTCTTGTTTACACTGTTTCTGGATTGCTATATAATAGAGCACTGTGGATAAATTGTTCTTACTGAATGATTTGAAATGTTTATTGACTGTATAGATTTCGTTTTTTTTGTATGTTTTTAGTTATCTTATGAATGCCATTTGTAAGCTGCCTAGTAACAGGCGATTGAGAAATTTGTTATATATATAAATAAATAAATACTAATAGGTGATTTTAATATGCTTGACATTAATTGGGGTGTCTCTGCTGCGAGGTCATCTAGAAGAAAGGGGATTTTGGATTTGCTACAGGAAGAACTGTTCCAGCAGTTCATAATAGAACTAACACAGGATGGAGCTATTCTGGACCTGATATTTATAAATGGGGATATTGTTTCTGATGTTACAGTGGGTGATCATTTCACATCTAGTTATCACCAAATGATGTGGTTCAATATTAAGAAGTATGAGGACAAGGCTTATTCAAGAATGAAGGTTCTAGACTTTAAAAGAATGAACTTTGTCAAAATGGGGGAGTACCTAGAAACATGAAGGCGGATAAACGCCAAATGGCTCATCCAGTCTGCCCTTCTGCAGCATTCACTATCTCCTCCTCTCCCTATGAGATCCCATGTGCCTGTCCCATTCTTTCTTGAATTCAGACACAGTCCTTGTCTCCACTGGGAGACTATTCCATGCATCTACCACCCTTTCTGTTAAAATGTATTTCCTCAGATTATTCCTGAGCCTATCACCTCTTAACCCCATTCTATGCCCTCTATTCTGGAGTTTCCTTTCAGTTGAAAGAGATTCACCTCATATGTATTGACACCACATAACACTAAAGAATTGGCTAACACACCTGGTCCTTGGAAGAAAAAAAGTCTAGAGGAGTGAGGCAAATCAGTAAATTTATAAACAATGGACATCAGTATGAGCCCTTGATAGATCAATGTAAACCTCTGGCTCAGGCAATATCTCAAAAAGTGACCAACACCAGACCGCAGTCTAAATGAGAATAGCCTCATACATCACATAGTCCATAATGTATTGGTGAAAATGCAAATCAAATCACACTCCCAGAAAAAAAAAATACTTTTACATCAAGGAGAAGGGGTTATAAAGGCATAATAAATACATACACTCCCTGAAAACACACCTAGTGAATAAAGACCTACCTAATGAATAAAACAATAAATATAATAAATACTATAAAAATAGTAGACCATACAGTGAACATATATGATAAAACAATACCTATGTGTAAAGTGCAAGAGACAAGAAATAAATGCCTGACAATTCTAAGATGAATACAAGGTGAGAAGTGCTTACTAATAATTCGTAAAGTACAAAAATGTGTATATCAATGAAATATAGCAGTGTTTCGTGGCACTTTATAGTTCATGAATTTCAATTTTTATTATTCATGTTATGAACTGTCAGTGAGGATTTGCATTTGCACTTTACATGATATGACCCCAGTAATGGATTCCTAGTGGAGATTTGCATTTGCACTTTATATTTATACTGTTTTTTGTTTTGTTACACTTTGCATTTGCATTTCATATGATATGACCTCAATTATGGATTTCTAGTAGGGATTTGCATTTGCACTTTATATTTATATTGTCTCTTGCCCTGCTATATTTCATTGATATACACATTTTTGTACTTTACGAATTATTAGTAAGTACTTCGCACCTTGTATTCCTCTTAGAATTATTTGTCAGGCATTTATTTCTTGTCTCTTGCACTTTACACATAGGTATTGTTTTATCATATATGTTCACTGTATGGTCTACTATTTTTATAGTATTTATTATATTTATTGTTTTATTCATTAGGTAGGTCTTTATTCACTAGG
This sequence comes from Geotrypetes seraphini, assembly GCF_902459505.1. NCBI lineage: Eukaryota > Metazoa > Chordata > Amphibia > Gymnophiona > Dermophiidae > Geotrypetes > Geotrypetes seraphini. Next base: position 342,770,308 of record NC_047086.1, on the reverse strand, counting down.
TGTGTTTTCAGGGAGTGTATGTATTTATTATGCCTTTATAACCCCTTCTCCTTGGTGTAAAAGTCTATTTTTTTTCTGGGAGTGTGATTTGATTTGCATTTTCACCAATACATTATGGACTATGTGATGTATGAGGCTATTCTCATTTAGACTGCGGTCTGGTGCTGGTCACCTTTTGAGATATTGCCTGAGCCAGAGGTTTATGTTGATCTATCAAGGGCTCATACTGATGTCCATTGTTTATAAATTTACAGATTTGCCTCACTCTTCTAGACTTTTTTCTTCCAAGGACCAGGTGTGTTAGCCAATTCTTTAGTGTTATTATCATTTTTTGGATACTATTGGCTATTATCCATTTAGGGTTCTTTATTGTGCTGTTTTGACACCACATAAACATCTCTATCATATCTCCCCTCTCCTCCAAAGTATACATATTGAGATCTTTAAGTCTGTCTCTGTATGCCTTATGACATAGACCATCAACCATTTTAGTTGCCTTTCTCTGGATCAACTCCATATTGTTTATGACATTTTGAAAGTGTGTTCTCCAGAATTGTACACAATATTGTAAATGAGGTCTCACCATAGTCTTATACAGGGGCAATAATACCTTTTTCCTACTGGCCATGCCATTCCCTATGCACCCAAGCTTCCTTCTAGCTTTCACTGTCACCTTTCAACCTGTTTGGCCACCTTACGACCATCACATACTATTACACCCAAGTTCTGCTCCTCTTTTGTGCCCAAAAGTTCTTCACCCTCTAAACTGTAATGTTCCCTTGGTTTTCTGCAGCCCAAATTCATGATCTTGCATTTCTTAGCATTAAATCTTAGCTGCCAAATTTCATATCATTCTTCAAGCTTTGCTAGGTCCTTTCTCATGTTTTCTACTCTTTTGCAAATTTTGGTATCATCTGCAAAGAGACAAATCTTACCAGTCAGCCCTTCAGCAGTATCACTTACAAAAATGTTAAAATGAACAGGTCCAAGAACCAAACCTTGAGGCACACCAGTGGTAACATCCCTTTCCTCAGAGTGATCGCCATTGACCACTACACTTTGTCACCTTCAATTCAACCAGTACCTGATCCAGTCCATCACTTTGGGGCCTATGCTGAGGGCACTCAGTTTATTTATTAGACACCTGGATGGAACACAACCAAAGGCTTTACTAAAATCTAAATACGCCACATCTAGCGCTCTTCCTCTATCCAATTCTCTGGTCACCCAGTCAAAGAAATTGATCAGATTTGTCTGACAAGACCTGCCTTTAGTGAATCTATGTTGCCTTGGGTTCTGTAAGCCACTGGATTCCAGAAACTGCACTATTCTATGTTTTTAAAAAAACCATTTACATTAATTTACTTACCATAGAAGTCAGACTTACCGGTCTGTAGTTCCCTACTTATATAACATAACATAATGTCGTGCTTATTAACCGTGTAGCCGTAGGTTCAACGCGGTTTACAAAAGATTATAAACAAAGAACAATATTATTGGAAACAGAATAAATCATTTAACCAAGTATTTTGAATAAAGATAAGTTTTCAACAAAGTCCTAAAATGTTTATAGGAATAAGCAGTAAGTAATAATCATCGAAATTCTTTATCATGGGAAGCTACCTGAAATGCCAAAGTATGTTGAAGAATTTTTTTTACAACCCTGTACAGAGGGAAAACTAAATAAGGCATGAGATTTTCGACTATTTTTGTGCGATGCAATAGAAAATCTATCAACCAGGTAGAATGGAGCAGTGCCATAAAAAACCTTGTGACAGAAACAACACAACTTAAACAGAACACGAGCCTCCATCGATAGCCAATGCAATTCACAGTAAAATGGCCTAACATGGTCATACTTCTTCAGGACATAAATCAGTCTGACCGATGTATTCTGAATCAGTAGCAATCACCGCATCTATCTTTCTTACTTCCACTTTTGTGGAGAGGGACCACATTTGCCCTTCTCCAGTCCTCCGGTACCATTCCCAACTCTAGAGAAGCATTGAAAAGGTCAGCCAGCAGAGCTGCCCGAACTTCCCTAAGTTCCCTCAGTATCCTCAGATGTACACCATCAGGCCCCATTTTTTTTTAAATCAACCTTTAGTTTAGTGAGCTCCTCACAAACACAATCCTCTGAAAATCAAGCAGGGTCTACCACACCTCCATCCCTATTTGCTTTTGTTTCCTGCGGTCCCATTCCCGGCGCTTCAGCTGTGAACACAGAACAGAAATATTTGTTAAGCAATTATCTTTATCATCTTCTACATATTCCTCCCCTTCACCTTTGAGTCACACAATGCCGCTTTTGTACTTCTTCCTATCACTAATATATCTAAAAAAAAGTCTTGTCCCTCACATTTTACCGTGTCTGCTATTTTTTATTCCTCTTTGTTTTTCTAACTACTCGACCAGCCTCTCTTAACTTTTCCAGATATTTTTGCCTGTAATCCTTTGTAGTTTATGACAGCTAATCTCTTTTTCCGTACCTTTTCAACTACTACTTTTGAGAACCAAAGTGACCTTCTTTTCCTCTTACTTTTTTTACAAAATGGTTTGGTGCACTTATAATAGCTCATTTCAGTTTTGGCCACTGCTTTTCTACTTCTTCCAGATGTTCCCATCTAGAAAACAATTCCTTGATATAATCCCCCATCTGAACAAAGGAGGAGTTAGTTGGATGGGAACAGCTGAATGAAGTAGAACAGCATGGTGCAAAATTGAAGAAGTTATTTTAAATGTGACAAACCTTTATGTTAGAAAAATACATAAAAGTAAGAGGAAAAGAAGGCAGCTTTAGTTCTCAGACATGAGTAGTAGTAGCTGAAAAGGTAAGGGAAAAAAAGGTTAGCCTTCATAAATGACAAGACATCACAGAAAGGAGACGGGTACAAATACCTGGAAAAGCTGTCAGAAAAGCAAAGATGCAAATGGAAGAAAAAATAGCCACTACAGTAAAATTAGGGGACAGTACATTTTTTAGATATGTAAGTGATAGGAAGAAGTGTCAAAATGGCACTGAGAATAAATATGTAGAAGCTGAGAAGGATTGAAGGCTGAACAATGATTTCTGTTCTGTGTTTATAGATGAAGGGACTGTGGATAGGACTACAGAAAACAAATGCAAATGTGTGGTAGACCAGGATAGATTCTCAGAATGCTGTGTCTGTGAGGATCTAGCTGGGAACATTAGATAGATTGTGAGTCCACCATAACAGACAGGGAAAAATGGTTGCGAACCTGAATAAATTCATGTACACTTCTCCCTCTGTATTCGCTGTGATAGGGGATTAACAGACCCGCGAATACAGAAAAAACATGAATAACTTTTTCATATGTTATTCGCTGTTTTCTATTAAAAACCATCATGCATATGGTGAAACCGCGAATAACATGGTGGGAGACCTGGCCTGTTCCTGAAGGAGAGGCAAAACACGGTGAAGAAAGTGCTGGGAATCAGCAATTTTCTCTGTAAACACTTGGAATCAGCAATTTCTCTATGCAAGCTGATGTAATTTGGGGGGGAGGAGCCAGCAAGCTAAAAACTGCAAATAATCGAAACCACGAATACAGAGGGAGAAGTGTAAACTGTTCTGAGCTCCCCTGGGAGAACAGTATAGAAAACTGAGTGAATGAATAAATTAAAAATAAACAAAGCGATGGGACCTGATGGGATACATTCGAGGGTACTCAAGGAACACAGGGCTAGATGCACTAAGAGCATCGGTAAGACCGTGTAGGTCTGCTCCAATCCAATTTTTTGGCCGATTCAAAAACAGCTATTGATGTACTAAAATGTTTGCATGCAAATGATTCATGTGGAGGTTCATCGTAATCCCCAACTCTCCTGTCCGATTGATGGCTGTGAGAGTGACTCAAACACATGCACAGAGCTGGCAGGAGAAGCCCAAACAGCTGAGAGGCAGGGGAAAGCCTCCTACCACAGTGACTGAAATCCTCACGGTTAGAATACAACACCAGGATGGCAACCAAGCCTTCAAAGTTATTCAGAGTAGTAAAGACACAGGGGGATTGCGAAGATCTGCAACGTGACATAATCAAGCTCGAAGAATGGGCATCGACATGGCAGATGAGGTTCAACGTGGATAAGTGTAAAGTGATGCATGTCGGTAACAAAAATCTCATGCACGAATACAGGATGTCCGGGGCAGAACTTGGAGAGATCTCCCAGGAAAGGGACTTGGGAGTTCTGATCGACAAGTCGATGAAGTTGTCCACACAATGTGCGGCGGCAGCAAAAAGGGCAAACAGAATGCTAGGAATGATAAAGAAGGGGATCATGAACAGATCAGAGAGGGTTATCATGCCGCTGTACCGGGCCATGGTACGCCCTCACCTGGAGTACTGCATCCAGCACTGGTCGCCGTACCTGAAGAAGGACACGGTACTACTTGAAAGGGTCCATAGAAGAGCGACTAAGATGGTTAAGGGGCTGGAGGAGCTGCCGTACAGCGAAAGATTAGAGAAACTGGGCCTCTTCTCTCTAGAACAGAGGAGATTGAGAGGGGACATGGTCGAAACATTCAAGGTACTGAAGGGGATAGACTTAGTAGATAAGGACAGGTTGTTCACCCTCTCCAAGGTAGGGAGAACAAGAGGGCACTCTCTAAAGTTGAAAGGGGATAGATTCCGTACAAACGTAAGGAAGTTCTTCTTCACCCAGAGAGTGGTAGAAAGCTGGAACACCCTTCCAGAGGCTGTTATAGGGGATAACACCCTCCAAGGATTCAAGACAAAGTTAGACAAGTTTCTGTTGAACAAGAACATGCGTTGGTAGGGCTAGTCTCAGTTAGGGTGCTGGTCTTAGACCAGAGGGCCGCCGCGTGAGCGGACTGCTGGGCATGATGGACCACTGGTCTGACTCAGCAGTGGAAATTCTTATGTTCTTAAAGCATCCAGCAACTATAGCACTTTACTTTGCCTCCTTATGTCAAATTACTTCTCTATTGTAAATCCAGAAATAAAAACTAGTTGACAGCATAAATTCTTTTTACTTATCGTTTTAATTCAGTGTCTCTCGCATGCCCCGATGGGACCCGTATGGCCCAAAAGGCTTTTTCAAGGGTTCATGGAGGAGCTCAAATACGGCATCCTTCCTTGCTTAGGGCTAGAGCTGAACTGGCAAGGAAAGATGCCGTATTTGAGCTCCTCCACGAACCCTTGTTGGATCCGAACAGTGAGGATTTCAGTCGCTGTTGTTGTTTCCAGTTGTTTCCAGTTCCAGTTGTTTCCAGTTGTTTCCACTTTTTCATCTTCTATACCTTCTAGTGAAAGCCTCCTACCACTCAGCTGTTCAGGACACGAAACCTTTTTTTTTTAAAAAAAATGGGCACAGATGCTGTGTGTGTTACACATGCACAATATCTGCCCTATTAAAAATGAAAAAAGTACCCCCCGACAGTGGCGTACCAAGGGGAGTGGGGGGGGGGGCAGTCCGACCCGGGTACACGCTCCAAGGGGGTGCACAGCCGACCGGATCCGGAACCTCCCATGCTGCTCCAATCGGCACCTCTGCACGGCTGCCGTACTTATAACAGAGCAGAGTCAGCAGCCGCGCTGAAGTGAACGAAGGTCTTGCGATGACTGCGCCGTCTATTGCCTCTGTTCCAGAAGAGGTAAGTGACATCGGGGTGGGGGGGGGGGTGGACCGGCAGCCGCAGTCATCGCGGGATCTTGCCGCAACTCCCTGCATCTGCCGGCCTAGCCCCTTCTGACGTCACTTACCTTTTCCATCCGGAGCAGAAGCAGTCATCGCAGGACCTTGTTGATTTGGGATGGAGAAAGAAAGGAGCATAGTAGGGTGGTGAAGGGAGAGAAAGGAGGTCAGGGTGTTATGGAAGGATGTGGAGGGTGAGAAAGGGGGGGTCAGGGTGGTATGGAATCATGGTGAAGGGTGAGAAAGTGGGTCAGGGTGATATGGAAACATGGTGAAGGGAGAGAAAGGGGGTCAGGGTAGTATGGAAACATGGTAAAGGGTGAGAAAGGGGGTCAATGGTATGGAAACATGGTGAAGGGTAAAAAAGGGGGTCAGGATGGTATAGAAGGGTGTGGAGGGTGAGAAAGGGAGTCAGGGTGGTATGGAATCATGGTAAAGGGTGAGAAAGGGCGTCAGGGTGGTATGAAGGGTGTGGAGGGTGAGAAAGGGAGTCAGGGTGGTATGGAATCATGGTGAAGGGTGATAAAGGGGGTCAGGGTAGTATGGAATCATGGTGAAGGATGAGAAAGGGGGTCAGGCTGGTATGGAAGCATGGTGGAGGGAGAGAAAGGGGCAGATGCTGATGGAATTGTGGGGAAAGAGACATAAGGGGGAAGGATACTGAAAAGGATTAGGTCCCAATTACTGCCCCACCCTCTCCTGTCATTTAGCAAGACAGATGCATCTGGGGACAGTATCTTAGAGACAAGAAATTATCTCCCAAACATGTCCAGTTTATTGTCAGCTTTACCACTCTTTTATATCATTTTACATGAGTCAATGTCATCAGCATGTGACGTAAATACAAACCATATATGGACACAGGTCACATGAAACTTTAAAGAAATAACAAGCATCTTTCTATCTAAAGGCTGAAGTCCAAAGGGTGCCCTGCATAGCAGACAATTTGTTATCTAAAGCTTCTTACAAATACAGCTTATGAAAACAATTGAATTCACTTCACAACAAGATAAGAACACATCTTCTCAAACATAAAATGGCCTTGCAGTATTTCAGCAAGAGAAGGCAAACAGTGTCTGGATTTACAGCTTCAAACACAGTTGAAAGAAAAACTGCAAGACACATGAAAAGTATCCCTTCAGATACTGCATGGAATTGGGTTAGAGGGAGAGAAAGGGGGCAGATGCTGATGGAAGTGGGAAGGGAGAGGAGAGAGTGAAATGCCAGACCATGTGGGTGTGGGAGAGGGAAGGGAAGAAGAGGAGAGGAGAGATGCTAGACCATTGGAGGAGGGAAGGGAAGAAGATGGATGCCAGACTAATGGGGGTGAAGGGAGAAATGGAAGGGGGATGCATAAAGTTTCTAGAACGGGAATAGAAAGAGAGAAGATGCCATATAGAAGGGGCAGAGAGAGGGTAGACAGTGGATGAAAGGAAGAGAGTGACAAAAAGATGAGGAAACCAGAGAAGACAAGGTAGAAAAAAATTATATTTATTTATTAATTTTTTGCTTTAGGTGAGATGCATCGCTGTTTCTGTGATGTTGCATTGTATGCAGAGTCCAGCTTCTTGGTGCTTCAGTTTAACCTTTGTCTATGTACTGTATTTTTATTCTATCTCCCCATTTACAAAACTGTAGAGCGTTTTTTAGTGTTGGCATCTGAGCTGTTACCACCGTGGCTAAAAACCACACTACAGTTTTGTAAAAGGGAGAGGGTTTGTTTGTGATTACATACTATGCGAAGGTGTTTTCTGTGTTCTGTGTGTTCAAAAAGACATTTTTTTTGTTAGGATTGACTGTGTAGGATTGATCTGTACTAGTCTGGCTTGTTTAGTTTTACAATGGGTTTATTGATGTACTGCTCACTGCAGTATGTAAGATGCTGCCTTTTCCTAGGTATTCATGAGTGACATGTGGATTGTTACTAAAAATCATGTTTTTCATACAGATGGGGGAGTGTCAAAAAATGATGGGTCCCGGGTGTCACATATGCTAGGTACTAGCAGTAACCAACACAGATATATTGAAAACCAATGTATGTAGAAAAAACTCTTTCAATTGGAGACTGTTATAGTAAAAAGATGTTACAGTTGTACAGTTATGCAGAGTGATGTGAAGCCAGTAGAGCTCAATGTTTGCTCAAAAAAGAAGGAAAAAGCCTCAGAACGGGCCCTCCCACCACCACAAAGGTGGATATACAGGTGGTTGAGCGGTAACCTCACAGGCAAAACCTTCGTTTAAAACTGAGCACTAAAACATTTGGGCCATCATGTGTGCCGATCAGCATTAAGATAAGTGGGATTCATTTCTCTATCTAAAAATCTTTTGTTTGTGAAGCACAGTTTTTGCCCAAGTGTTTTAGTGCTCAGTTTTAAACGAAGGTTTTGCCTGTGAGGTTACCGCTCAACCACCTGTATATCCACCTTTGTGGTGGTGGGAGGGCCCGTTCTGAGGCTTTTTCCTTCTTTTTTGAGCAAACATTGAGCTCTACTGGCTTCACATCACTCTGCATAACTGTACAACTGTAACATCTTTTTACTATAACAGTCTCCAATTGAAAGAGTTTTTTCTACATATGCTAGGTACGCCACTGCCCCCCGACAATGAACCGGCATGGGCACTGCAAACTGACCCCACTCCCCCACAGCAGAAAAATCAGCAGGAGGAATGCCCACTTCCTCATGCCATGCAGAACCCCCCCCCCCTCCCCATGAAAGAAAATTGGCAGGAAGAATGCCCACTCCCTCCTGTCATGGCATCTTCCCTTCCATGCACAAAAGAAAATTGGCAGGAGGGAAGCTTACTTCCTCCTGCCAACAGAGGCACCCCCCCAAGCCATCCCCTACCCTTCCCCTTCCTACTCCCCCCATAAAAGACAGGAGGGATGCCCTCTCCCTCCTGCCACCAGATGCTCCCCCAAACCCCCCAAACCTCCCCATACCTTTGTCTGTTGTAAGGAGGAGGGAAGGTCTCTCCTCCTTCAGGGCCCACCGGTCCTAAATGGCAGATCTTCCCTCCTCAGTGTATCATGTGATTCATGGGGAGGGGCCTAAGACTCTGCCTGGCTCAGCCACCTAAGGCCCTTCCCCATGTATCACAAGGGATACAGAGGGAGGAGCCCAAGGCCCAGATTGGCCCAGACTCCTAAGGCCCCTCCACTTGTGGCATTAATATACAAGAAGTGAGCCTTATTCAAATGAAGGAAAACTCTGAAATGAGAGGGCATAAGTTAAGAGGTGATAGGTTCAGAAGTAATCTAAGGAAATTCCTTTTTACAGAAAGGATAGTAAATGCATGGAATAGTCTCCCAGTGGGTGGTGGAGACAAAGACTGTGTCTGAGTTCAAGAAAGTGTGGGGCGGGCATTTGGTATCTCTTAAGGAAAGGAGGGGATAGTGGATGCTGTGGATGGGTCATTTGGCCTTTATCTACCATCATGTTTCCATGTTTCTATGCAACTCCTGGCAGATATTGAAAACAACAATGAAATAAATAAATAGATATAGAAATAAAAAAATAAAGTGAGACCTCAAATTTTTTTTTAAAAAAAGAAGCCAACATCTCCAATCATGAATCAGCTTCCCAATGTCCATCTGTTCCAGCAATGAAAGAACCAAAGTGATCATGTTAAAGGTGACAAGGAAGGAGCTATTTCCTTTCTTATATGTCTCCTATTTATAGATTTCCAGCGACATGCTGGATTCTCATGCAGGCTTTTTTTGTATTCGGTTTGCAGCCTTCCTTCCTGTCCTAGTTTTTGCCCTGTCCTCTCCTCACCTCTCATTATAATGTCATAGGGTCGCATGCCTGACTATCAGTGCCGGTCAGTTTATGCATAATAAGTAGAAGTCAAATGGGTAGAACTGTAAATAATTCTGGAGACAGCAGTATGTGGACTAATTCATTTTAAATTATTCTCAGATTTTCAGTTTGGGTTTTGCCTTGGGTCTGGCTGTTAGTTCCTGCTCATTTGAACTTCTTGTTCAGTCAAAATCAGTCTCTTGGCTTACAACAAAGTTGTTCCTGTTTCTCTTTTACTTCTAGTCCACCAATTTCAATAATGGTTCCTACAGAAGGGCTACAAACTGGGCTTTTCCTCTTGGAAGCTGGAACTTGTATATACCGTCTATAGAGTGGTCTCAAGTTTCAAGTTTATTAGGATTTGATATAACGCTTATCAAGGTTATCTAAGCGGTTTTTACAATCAGGTACTCAAGCATTTTCCCTATCTGTCCCGGTGGGCTCACAATCTATCTAACGTACCTGGGGCTATAGAGGACTGTGACTTGCCCAGGGTCACAAGGAGCAGTGCGGGGTTTGAACCCACAACCCCAGGGTGCTGAGGCTGTAGATCTAACCACTGCGCCACACACACGCAACCCCCAAAGTCCTCCATTGAGGTCCTCAAACAGTTGGCTGAAATGCTCTTCACATCCTGTAAATTTATTAATTTTACTCTTGCCCACTTGATATAGTAACTGCAAACAATCTCTCAAGTGTGTCTCATTTATGGAATTTGCCACTATTGACAATCTACATAAGAACATAAGAATAGCCTTACTGGGTCAGACCAATGGTCCATTAAGTCCAGTAGCCCGTTCCCGTGGCGGTCAATCCAGGTCACTAGTACCTGGCCAAAACCCAAAGAGTAGCAATATTCCATGCTTCCATTCCAGGGCAAGAAGTGGCTTCCCCCCTGTCTTTCTCAATAACAGACTATGGACTTTTCCTCCAGGAAATTGTCCAAACCTTTCTTAAAACCAGCTACACTATCCGCTCTTACAACCTCTAGTAATGCGTTCCAGAGCTTAACTATTTTCTGAGTGACACAATGCAGAACCCTAACAGTAATGACAGGGGAAGCAGCTTCCTGTCACTGCTGTCAGGGCTTCTGCTTTTTTTTTTTTCTGTTAATGGAACAGATGTTCTATGCGCCATCTGCCCCATTAAAAAGCCCCCCCCATGCTAGCACTCCCGAGCCACTGTCTCCCCTCCCCCAAACCCCAAAAAATGCCCACTCCCTCCTGCCCGGAAAGACCGCCCCCTCCCCCTTAAGAAAAAGGCAGGAGAGATGCCTATTCCCTCCTGCCACTGGATGACTCACTCACCCACCTCCCGGCCCTGTGCCCCATACCCCATACCTTGATGTTAGGAGCAGGGGTACTGAAACCACCTGCTCCGTGACAACACTGGGCCTTAGGCCCCTCCCCAGTGCATCATGTGATGCATGGTGAGAGACCTAAGGCCCTGATTGGCTCAGATGCCTCAGGATTCTCCCTTGGGAGGGGCCTGAAGCATCTGAGCCAATCAGGGATTTCCTTAGGCTCCTTCCTAAGGAAGTCCCTGATTGGCCAAAACAAATGGCACATGATGTACAGGGGAGGGGCCTAATGCCCAGTGTCATTGCAGAGGAGCAGTAGGAGGTATTTTCAGTACCTCCTGCTCCCAACATCAAGGTATGGGGCACGGGGCCAGGAGGGGGGGTCATCTAGTTGCAGGAGGAAGTGCACATCCCTCCTGCCATTTTTTTTTTGGGGGGGGGGAGTGAGCGGGTGCCTTCGTGGTAGGAGGGAGTAAGCGTCCCTCCTACCATTTGCTTTACATTCAGGTTGGTCACCACAATTGTCAGGGGAGGGGAGAGGGGCACGCGATTGTCAGAGTCATTGAGGAGGTCCATCAGCGGCGGTAGGGGATTTTTTTTCTTTTTTTATGGGACAGATATTTTTTGTGTGTAATACATGCAAAATATCTATGCCATTGAAAAAAAATGAGAAAAAAAAAACAGGCAGCAATCGGGTTTTTGGATCAGTAAAACCTGATGCTAAATAGCCAAGCAATGTAAGTGAATCAGTCGCTTGGCTATTTTGCATGGGGTTTTACTAAATTGCATGGCCGGATCATAAAATGGGCAATTGAGAGGAAAAACACGCGGTGGGCTGTTTTGTGAATCGGGTTGGTTAGCAGCAACAATCACCGACTTTTGAGAATCTAGCCCTTAGATAGGTGCCTACCAGTGAATTTTTTTTTTTTAATTGGCTTTTCAGTTAATGGCATTGATAAGCCTAATTGAATAATTAAGTTAGCACCTAAATTGGCTAGTTGCATCGATCTTCAGGCTTCAGTGTTTGTGCTGTCTTTGTAGTGATTTTCCATGTTTCACAGGCATAGATCACAGTGGTCAGGACAAAAGCTTTATAGAAAAAAAGATCACTGACAACATCAAAAAAATGTCAGTGGCAACATTTTTCATTAATTTGTTGATAGTTAAAACAGTTCTTCATGTGAGGCAGCTGTGTCAGATTTGTTAATTTTATCAGGCTGGTAGAGGAAAAGTTACCTAATAGTATTTTGGTTTTGATGTATAAACATTTGGAATTAGTGAACAAGGTGTGTATTTGTTTTTAAGCCCTTTCCCTGTCTTGATCTCCTGTATAACAAGTTACAGTATTAATAACTCTTACTGGAATAAGCCTAAATGAGCTCTCCTGCTCTGTCTAATTCCCAATTGGTCCGCTGCAAGAAGGCAATGAGTTTAGCTAAGAGTTTCCAGCAGAGACCACTCTGAGCAGTGAAGAGACCTCATCAGAATGGGGACCTAGGAGACTGGATGTATGGGCATTGGCCTAGCTACAGTAGCACCCAGGGCCGGATTTTCCTATAGGCTAACTAGGCTTCAGCCTAGGGCCTCAAGATCAAGAGGGGCCTACATTCAAATTTAGCAAATTTAAAATTACACTATTCTAAAAACAGTGAACACTAAAACACTGAACCGAAAATAAGGAGAAATTCTACACATATGACTAATAAACAAACATAAAAATGTATTGGTTAAGATCAACGCGTTCGGCTCATTGGGTCTGTTCGTTTGTTTATACTAGATTGCACCAAAGTATAGTTCATACGTTCACTGATTGCTATGGCAAATATTGACATGCCTTATGCTACTAAGCTCTGGTTTGTCCTTGCATAAATAAAGTGCAGATTGGTGTAGATTGGAACAGACAAACGAACAGACCTATTGATATCTCTTCAAGAGATACATTTAGGATTAAATCATTTATTCCTATATTAGATGCACTAGAATCAAATTTAGGAAGAAGAGCTTCTGTTTATGATGATGTAGTGAAAATATTTTCCTTTCTTGCCGATCTTACATTATCAAAGGTAGAACTTCAAAGAGGTGTTGAGCTGTTAATGCAAGAATACCCAGAAGATGTCAACCAAAATCTTACTGAAAAACTATTTCATTTCCACACATATGTGAGACATACACATAAACCTTCAAAAAATTCCACATTGTCACATACAGACTTGTATCAAATAATATTCAAAGAAAATATTCAAGTGGCCTTCCCCAATGTGGAATCAATCTTACGGCTGTTTCTCAGTTTAATAGTCACTAATTGTTCTGGAGAAAGGTCATTTTCAAGACTTAAAAATATCAAAAATCAATTAAGAAGCACAATGACCCAGACGAGTTGACTTCATTGAGTATTTTGTGCATCGAAAATGAGACCTTCAGAAAAATAGATTTTGATGAACTTATAGAAGAATTCTGTGTGAAAAAGTTTAGAAAGAAATTCTTCTAATCTACTATTTCGTTTTAAATGTATACTTGGATTGAATCAGTTCTTAAATAAAATAACTATTAACATAAAATTTAATATGATATACAATTTGATATTTTCTTTTTTGTGATCTGGATTTTGTTTGAATAAAGCTGCATTTTTGATTTAGTTTAAGACTTAAAATTCATAATAATTCATACTTAAACTTTAAATGCAAATTATTATGAAATAAATTTATCTGAATTGAATTTGGTTTAATCTTCAATGTATTGAATATATTTAATTTAATTTGATAGAAAATATGATAATTTTTATTGTGTATTTTATTTTCGTAGTCAAAGATTTTCATTATTTGAATTTTGTTTCTTTGTAAATATTGTGTGTTATGTTTGATTAGTTATTGTTACAAGTACTATATATGGTGCTGAGAATAAATGTCCAAATAAGTGTTCTCGACTTTTTTTTATTTATTATCCGTGTCACATTTTTTATAAAGGTTAGTACCAATAACAACATGTTTCATTTAACATATTGATATATATCACAGTAATGATGTATTTTATTATCTCTCATGTAATTTACAAACTTAAAAATGGGAGGTGAAAGGGCCTCATAAGTGGAATAGCCTAGGGCCTCTTTTCATCTAAATCCGGCCCTGGTAGCACCCCTCTCATACCCTCACCACAAAGTGGGGCTTTTGATTTGCTGCTACTGTGGATCTAGTAGCAGCTCCGCTCGGGAGTAGATCTGTAGAGTTAGAATTGTTGACCACTTCTGGACTCATAAGGTCAATCATACTAGATCAGACCAATGGTCCATCCAGCCCAGTAGCCTTCTTCTAACAGTGGCCAATCCAGGTCACATGTACCTGTCAGAATCCCAAAGGGTAGCAATATTGCATGTTACTGATCCCAGGGATAAGTAGTGACTTTTATCAGGTTTACCTTAATAGCAGATTAAATATTGACATTCTATATACAGTATAGAAATGATGGACGAGATTAAATGCAACTACAAGGGAGGCAACGCAGCTATCATGGATGACTTCAATTATCCGGGGATAGACTGGAACCTAGGCACCTCCGGCTGCAGTAGGGAGACCAAATTCCTGGATGCTGTAGGCGATTGCTTCCTGGAACAATTTGTCTAGGAAAATATGAGAGGAAATGCAATTCTGGACTTAATTCTAAATGGACTACGAGGACCGGCGCAAGGTGTACAAGTAGAAGGGATGCTGGGAAGCACTAGTGATCACAATATGATCCGCTTCAACCTGGACACAGGGGCATAACATCGATACAGAATGACAGCCACAGTACTGAACTTCCAAAAAGGAAATTACGAAGGGATGAGACTCATGGTGGTGAAGAAGATTAAGAAGAAGATAAGCACTGTAAAAACGCTAGAGCAAGCATGGTCCCTTTTTAAGGACAAAGTCACCAAGGTGCAAAATCTATATATACCACGTATCAACAAGGGATCCAAGAGGAAAAAGAACAAGGAACCGGCGTGGCTCACTGTAGCGGTGAAGGAAGCGATCAGAGACAAGAAGACTTCGTTTAAGGAATGGAAAAGGTAAAAAAAAATGGATAAAAACTGGAAAAAGCACAAACAACATCATAGCAGGTGCCATAAGGTGGTAAAAGGGGCCAAAAGAGACTACGAGGAAAAAATAGCCAAGGAGGCAAAAAACTTCAAGTCATTCTTTCGATATATTCAAGTGTATTAGGTTTTTATATACCGTCTATCAAGATTATCTAAGCGGTTTTACAATCAGGTACTCAAGTATTTTTCCCTATCTGTCCCGGTGGGCTTACAATCTATCTAACATACCTGAGGCTATGGATGACTGAGTGACTTGCCCAGGGTCACAAGGCCTCCAAACTGCCACCGCCATTGGGGAACAGGCCCCAAACCACCGCTACCCCAAGCTCTCCCTGCTTCCCCACGCAGAAGCGTCGAACCGACCAGCATTCTTCTCCCTGACATCATTTCTGAAGTCAGAGAGGAAGTTCCGGGCAAGCCATGCAGTGACTGGCTGGCCTGGAACTTCCTCTCTGACGTCAGAATTGACATCGGGTGGGGAAAGTTGGTCAGCTCGGCACTTCTGAGTCAGAAAGCAAGTAGAACATGAAGGCAACACAATCTACCGGTTGATCACGATCGACCTTTTGTGCCCCCCTTATCTACGTGTTCCACAATTTTATTTTTTATAATCATTTCCACCATTTTGCTCAGCACTGAATTCAGGCATACTGGTCTGTAATTTTCCAGATCTCCCATGGAACCCTTTAAAAAAATTGGCGTTTACATTGCTCACCCTCCAATTTTCAGGTACTACAGATGATTTTAGCGACAGGTTACAGATCACTAACAGCAGGTCAGCAAGTTCATGTTTGAGTTCTTTTATTACCCTGGGATGTATACCATTTGGTCCAGGCAATTTATTACTTTTAACTTGTCGATTTGGTTTAGTACATCTTCCAGATTCACTGAGATTTCTTTCAGTTCCTCCGCATTATCACCCTTGAAAACTGTTGAAAACCATTTCTGGTTTTTATGTTCTCTGGTTAGCCCAAGAGCCTAAGGCCCCCCTATGGGAGGGGCCGTAGACATCTGAGCCAATCAGTGCCTTAGGCTCCTCCCTGGTGCATCTCAGAATGCACAGGGAAGGGGAAGGCCCGCCATTTTGCAGTGGGAGGTCTGCCGGCAGGAGAGCATATGTCTCCCTCTAGCAGGACCTTCATTTTAAAAGGTGCGGGCAGGGGGAGTGGGGGAGATGGTCCTGGAATAAGGGGATGCCAGGTGGGGGTATCCATGTGGGTGGAGGGCCCTGGAAGGGGAGTCACCGGGTGTCTGGAGTATGCTTCGGGGAAAGGGGTAATGGTAGGAGGAATTGGGCACTCCTGTCGCAGACAGTCGGGAGTGGGTTTGGGGGTTCCAGCAGGAGGGTGTGGGCATCCTTCCTGCCTGCCAACTTGCAGCAGGGGATGGTTCGGGGGTTCCCTGCCGCTGCCGCTCAGCTGATCATGGCAGGGAGATTCCCTTGCCGCGGTCAGCTCAGCAGCAATGCGATTCTCTAAATGCCTTTGACATGGACGCTGATTAGGTGGGGTTAGGCGCCTGTCCATTAGGACAGACAGGATTCTGCAAAGAATGCCTCCTGTACAGAATCAGGCCCAAAATGTAATGAGCTGCTATTATATTGGGAGAGACTATTTCTTGTTCCTGGTGAATTTTTGTTTTCTAACACTACAAAAAATGCCATAAATGGCAGTGAAATCAGCCCTATGAATGAGAAAACTCCTTTCACCTTCTAAAGCAACATTATATGGCTGTATGCTTAGGTGAGTTTTCTGTCTGAGGGCATCTCATTAACAACAACAACAAAAATTATAAAAAAAAAAATGTTTATTACATTTTAGCTATTTGTTTCTGGTCACTTTGGTGATCTTTAAATAGAAAGGCTTTGAGGCTGGATTTGAATTTGCTAGAGAGGTTTCACAGCGAAGATATGACAGTAGGGCATTCCATGGTGTAGGGGCTGTTACAGAACATATGGATTTACACATAGGGCTCCTTTTACTAAGCCGCGTTAGGGCTTTAACATGCAGAATAGCGCACGCTACATTGCCGTGCGCGGTAGATCTTTAACACCAGCATTGAGCTGGCATTAGTTCTAGAAGCGTAGCGCGCGGTAATTTCCTGCGTGCGCTAAAAACGCTAGCGCACCTTAGTAAAAGGAGCCCGTAGTATCGTAGGTAATGTGACGAGCAGAGGGTACAGATTAGGAGATTTTGTTGGCTAGAATGAAGTGTCCATGTGGGAGCATAAGGAATAAGTAGTCTGTCAATGAATGCCTAAATTTAAACGTAAGGAGCAAACCTTTGAATGTCAGACAATGTGTAATTGGTAACCAGAGAGCCAAAATTAAGAGTCGTGACGTGATCATAGTTTTTGGCTTTTGATAGGAGTTGTACTGCAGTGTTCTGTATTACCTGTAATCTCTAGATCTCTGTATAAGTCCCTGATATAGGGTGTTAACAATAGCCTAAGTAGTAATAAGAGAGTGAATCAGAATGTTAAGGGATGAGGGCTCTAATAGGGAAACTGATCGTTTCATTCGCAATTTGAAACATTTTTGAATGACAGAGTTTATTTGTTGGTGAAAGGTTAACTTATTATCAAGTTTCAAGTTTCTTTTATTTTTGATATACCGTCTATCAAAACAAGTATCTAAACGATGTACATTATAATGAGATTAAAAAAAGAAATAAAAAAAGGTGAGTTAAAAGCAATATCTTATCAAATATTAAAAACACTAGACGAGTTCACATTGACGTACATGGAACAAAAGGGAAGTAGGGGAGGGGAACCTTTTCAATACATCGAAGTAAACATGAATAAAAAAGGGAGGTAAATGGAGAATGGTGATACAGTAGTGATCAAGATTGGAGTAGTTCGAAGACATACTAGAGCTATTAATGCATCATTTTCAGTGCAGGCAAATAAGAGTGCTTTTGATTTATTAATATCTAGAGAGTCTATTGTCTTGCAACCATGAATTGATCAATTCCAAATTTTGATTAATCTCTTGAATGTATAGGGGATTTTGTGGATTCAAGGGGTGTAATAGTTGAATGTCATCTGTATATGCAAATACTGTAAAACCTATAGATTGTGCTGGTATTAGAAGTGGTGCAAGAAAAAGATTGAATGGAATAGCCATTAATTCAACATTCATTACAAATTATATGTGTAAATTTAGGCACAAGATTTGATATCTAGATTTTATGCAGGAGTTAAAAAAGGGGACGTAGAAATGAGAAAAGAAAATATCCTACAGGTCTTTATGGGTAGATATTTAGATCCAGGAAAGGAGGGGTGCTGAAGGGGAACTAGAGAGGAGTTTACCCCCAAATTCTGCATAGTGCAACCAAAGTTGCGTGTGCAAATCTGTGTGCATTGCTGATTTCCATGCACAACGTAATTGCTTAACAAGCTAATCAGCACTGGTAATTGGCCATTAACAAGTAACAATTGTCACTAAGAAGTTACGTGCACAACTTTCTAAGTGTATTCTATACCAGTGTTTCTCAACCTGCAGTACGCATACTCTATGGCAGGGGTGCCCACACTTTTTGGGCTTGCGAGCTACTTTTAAAATGATCTACCAACAATAAAAACACTAAACATATACCCCCTCTTTTACTAAGGTGTGCTAGCCGATTTAGCGAGCGCTAAGTGCTAATTCGCCCATTATATTCTTTGGACGCATTAGCATTTACCACGAGCTAAATCGGCTAGCGCGCCTTAGTAAAAGACCCCCCATATTTATTTATTATATATACTGTGTGCACCTCTTCTGTCCTCCAGACCTGGTTCCATTCCCTAACCAACATCTCTCTCTGTCACTCCGGGAGTCCAACTTTTCTTCCTCTCTCCTCCACCCCTATTGGCAACATGTCTCCATCTCTCTCTCTCTCTCCTCTGTTATGATCATGCATCTCTCTTTTCTTCCTCAGGGTCTCTCCTCCTCTGTCTGCACCTTCCATATCCCAACATCTGCCCCCCTCTCTGCTGCCTCCCCTTTGTTTCAGGTTTCTCCTTCTCTCTATCTTCCTTCTGCTAACATTTTGGGTCCTCCCACCTTTGGTCAAGGTCTTTGTCTCTCTCACTCTGTCTTCCCCCTCCCCAGGGCCTGGAACTTCTTATTCCTCGGTTCGGGGTGTTTCCCCTCTCTAACCACTCTACTAGTCCAGGATCTGTCTTCCCCCTCCCTTTTGGTTCATGGCTTTTGGTTCAAAGCTGCTTTCCCCCTACCCTCCTTAAGGTCCTTTTGTCTCCCCCCCACCCCCGATCCAGCAACTCTAAGGCAACCCCCATCCCACCGGGGCCCTCGCTATGGGCACAGCCTTACCTCTTGATTGCAACTTCAGCTAATTCCCCTTTATGCCTCTGAAACTAGACAAAACAGTAGCAAACTTAAAATGAATACATTTTAAAGTGCTCAGCAAACGGATACCACAGGCACTCTGGGGGCCTTACTGGGAGGAGTACTTCCCTAAATGCTATGTTTCAACAAGAGAATAGATGAGGGTACAGACTTACTCTCTCAGTTTATCTTCAAACTGTCCTCGTCTCCATTCTTCCCTCTGGGCCTAACTACCACAGATGAAAGTTAATTACAGTAGCCTGCTAAGCAAATGTAGCAGGCTGCCGTTGACCTCTGTAGCATGTTCTCTCTGCCGCGGTCCCACACCTCCTGTAATGTCAGGGGCGGGACTGCGGCAGAGGGAACGTACTACAGAGACCAACTGCAGCCTGCTACGTTTGCTCTGCAAGCTGCCGTAATTAACTTTCATCTGTGATAGGTCCAGAGTGAAGAATGGAGGACGCTGAGGGGGAAGCGTGTCATCTGAATAAGACAGCTGGGTACTCACCTAAATTAGCTGGGCAGAGTTCCCGGCTAAAAGATGCTAAAGACACTAGGGAGAAGACTGGCTCAGCGATCTACCGGCATTGCCTTTGCGATCGACCGGTAGATCGCGATTGACGTTTTGGACACCCCTGCTCTATAGGGTAAGCGGGCTGCCTGTCTGCTGGGATCTCTCCCTGCCTGCCTCCCCCCCCCCCCCCCCCCCGCTGAAGCCGCCACCAATTCCTCCCTGCCACCCGATACGCTACATCTACCCCCCCGGTCCGCCGCCGCCATACGCCATCCAATCATCCCCACCGCCACAGCAACTCTGAGCAAGGACGGGCCAGATGCGTGCAGCGATTGCATGATGCCGGCCCACAAGCCTTCCCCCCCACCCCCCTGACGTCAATTCTGATGTCGGCGAGAAGGTTCCGGGCCAGCCAAGCAGTGATTGGCTGGCCCGGAACCTTCTATCCGACATCAGAATTGGGCATAGTGATTGAGGGAGAGATGTGGCATGGTGTTGGAGAGGGGTGATAAAAGAAATGGGCATGGGGCTGGTGGGCAGTGGTGAAAAATGCTGCATGTGATCCGGGGGATGAGAGAGGGAGAAATGGGCTCATGGAGGGACAGAGAGAGATGTTGGTTGGGGAATGGAATGAGGTCTGCAGGAGAGGAAGCATGCAAGAGGCAAAAAGAAAGAAAGAAAGAAATATTGGATGCACAATCAGGGAAGTGCAACCAGAGACTCATGAAATCACCAGACAATTTAGTGATCAAAATGTGTCAATTTTGAGAATTTATATCTGCTGTCTATATTTTGTACTATATTTGTCTATTTTTCTATAGCTGTTACTGAGGTGACATTGCATTTTTAAAGTCATCTGCCTTCACCTCTTTGAAACCCCTCCGAATATAAATGATAATTAACATTTTCTCTGTGTACAGTGTGCTTTGTGGGTTTTTAAAAAAAAATTTTGTGGTTACCATTATGCATTAATAAGATTTTATAGTATGTATATGAAAAATGGATGGAAGAAATTGCATTACAATTAGTATTATTATTATGGGGTGGGGTCAGGGGTGGAGCTTGGGTGGGTCAGGGGTGAAGCTTGGGTTGGTACTTGGGTTGAAAAGGTTGAGAAACACTTCTATACAGTGATGCATGTAAATTATCGTGTGTGAATATCAAAAGGGGGGTGTGGCCAGGGAAGCAGCATGGGTGAGAGAAGGTTCTAGTCAGCAGCAGACATCCCATGCTGGGGCTCTGTATGGAGAAAGGAACTTTTGAAGTAGACGTATGGGGACTGCGGTCAGAAACAGGGGAGATGCCAGTGGAGGAGTGCTAGCCTATGCTGGGCCCTGTAAAAAAAAAAGGAACTTTTGCGGTAAATGCCAGGGGTGGGGGGAGAGAAGTGAACCTGGGGATGGAGGAAAGAGAGGAGAGAGGGGGAGATGGCTTCGGGAGAGAGATAGATGTTGGACCCGGTTGTGGGGGAGGAGGGAGAGTCAAAGATGGGGGAGGGAGAAAGAACGAGAGAGATGTTGTATCGGGTGGGGGAGGGGTAGGATGGGAAGAAAGATGTTCAATCTTGAGACGAAAGAGGGAAAGATGTTGGATCTGGAGGATGGAGGGAGAGATGTGAGACCCAGGGGGAGTCCATGACCCTTATTGCCCAGGGACCCAGATCTTTCTCAGTCTGCCCCTGCTTAAGAGCTACAATCTGGCATGTGTTTTACAATTTCAATTACATCAGACTTTAGAGAAAGATATTGCTGTTCTAAGTAGGGCTGAACATGGAAAATATTTTTCGTTTCTTGTCATCAGGTTGCTTTGAATTTATGAGCATTCTCTCATTTTGTTGTCCCATATACATTATTTAATTGCTTTAGCTTGCCCTAAACTGATATAACTGTATGGATTGAAGTTTTATTTTAGTTTTCATATCTTTTTGGATAGGAAAAGATGCATTTTGATATGACAGCACATTTCTTGTTTCATATGCCACAAGCAATCATGCAGCTAGGAGCAATTTTCAGGTCTTTTTTGTTTGCAAACCTAAAATGCAGTTCCACGCTGCTTTTTGTTCTGTTTGCATCTCAGGCAAAATTGTTTCTGACCTTAGAGCAATGTCAAGCCAGACCTTACATAACCTGATATCACCTAACCATGCTGGAACAAAGTGACAGCCAGAAGGAAGTCCTCCAAGCAGGATCATTCAGGGCAAGACAATTTGGGAACTGGTAACCCAACTGTTTATTAACAACATAGATTTGTACATTGGTTCTTGAAATGGGGCCATCTTGCTAATTCCTGGCCTCAGGGAGTACAAAGAAAACTCCCCTTTCTAACAGTTTAAAGATATGGCAAACGGCAGCAGTTTCCAGGAAGTAGTAATATTCAACCCTCTAGCTAGGTAGCTAACCAGATGAAGTTAGGAGAACTGGTTATGAGTACGTCAGCTGCACTGGTTGCCAATGGAAGCAAGAGTACTTTTCAAATTTGCTTGTATTTTCTATAAGATGTTAATTGGATTAGCTCCGCTATATCTCCTCTCTCATTTTGAATGGTACCGTTCAACTAGGCCTATTCGGCGTACTGGTTTATTTACTTTTCCTAATCCCCAAAATTGTCGTTATAAAAAATATTTTGCTCGCTCTTTGGCTTATCAAGCAGGTAAAGTTCAAGATTCAACAATCTGCATCTTATTGCACCTTTAGAAAATTGGTTAAGACCTATTTGTCTATATGTCTGAATACGAAGAAAAATATGTGTATACATCTAGGTGGTTTAACAGAGTAGGTTTTTGGAGAAGATACATAGACGACATCTTTTTTACGTGGAATGGGGAACGTCACGAGCTGGAGGAATTCCTTAAGGAATTAAATGAAGTGGATCTTAACATTTCTCTCACTCATGAAGTGAGTTCCAATAAGGTATCTTTTTTGGACATTCAGGTAGTTAAATCCCAGTTTGATTCTCAGGTACATTTTGACACTACATTGTATCGGAAGCCCTCCGACCGTAACACACTCCTCCATTACCACAGCTACCATCCCAAGCCTCTCCGGGATAGTATACCGGTGGGGCAATTTTTGAGACTGAGAAGGATATGCTCTGACGAAGGGGATTTCCATCAGCAGGCCACACTATTATATGCAAAGTTTATAGAACGCGGCTACCCATCCAGGGTGGTCAAAGCAGCATGGAAAAGAGCCCGCAATTGTCAGCGGGAATGGTTATTTCATACAAAGGAGAAAGAGAAAAGTGGGGCCCTAGTATGTGTATTACCTTATTCTAGTAGGAGTCAACAACTTAGACAAATCATTCTAAAGCACTGGTCAGTATTGCAGGTACATGAAAGCATGAACCAATTTCCATTGTTCGCTTACACTCGAGGCCGTAATCTGGGCCAAATTCTTAAACAGCAAGCCCCCGGTCAACAGAATTATGGGGGTCCTCATGTAAGCTGTGCCCATTGTGTATATTGCTCTCATGTCCTCAATACTGACCAAGTACTCATTCCTCAATCAGGAGGCAAGAAATTCTACTTAAGAACTAATACTAATTGTCTGTCCACGGCAGTGGTGTATTGTATAATATGCCCCTGTGGGCTTTATTATATCGGACACACTCGGCGGGCCATTAAAACTCGAATCGCCGAACATCTAAGTAATATTAGATGTAATCGTGTGTCGGCTCCTCTTGTGAACCATTGGCTTGAACAGCAGCATTCAATTGAAGATGTCAAATATACAGTGATAGCTAGGACACATAAAAAAACAGGGGATGTGACTCAGTGTCTACTATATTTGGAACAAAAATTCATCTTCCAGTGGCATACTTTGACCCCAAAAGGGTTAAATAACGAAATCGAATGGTTCCATTTATAGAAGGAGCAGTGTTTTGGTTAAATTGTAGTGACGTTAGTATGACGTAATTGAAGGGGAGGAGTATATAAAGTGGGCCTGCTGATGGAAATTCGTCGTCAAAAGCTCTAGTGTCTGTGAGTAGTGTGGAGTGCGTTATGCCGGTAGGTCCGAGTGTGAATGGTATGGCAGTTAATTGTGATTATTGTGTAAAATTATAGTAGTGGTAACTGAAGTGTTTTAGTGTTAATGTGGTTGTTTTACATTCATAGTACCCCTCCTGAAGAAGCCAGTTGGCGAAACCTGGGTAGGGGGGTCGGCAATTGTATTGAATGCAGTCACTTGAATAAAAAGGAACCCGGAGCAGCTATATCGATTACCCACTCCATTCAAAGCTAAGTTGGTTTTGTTTTACCATCTTTGTGCAGTTATTTAGCTGTTGTATGGAGGGTGAGACTGTGAACAACGATGATGGTCTCTTTAACAGCTGCTCCGTGAATTTTTCACTGAGACCTCAGCTGTGGGTCTGAGTGTTCACTAAATAACTTCAGTTACTTGATTGATTGATATGATATTGTTTTGAATAACAAAGTGAGTTAGTAGAACATATTTAAGTATACCACTTTGGATAATTAAATTCCCTTGAGGTATAAGATAAGACCTATTTGTTACAAAAATTTGTTACTTGATTGATGTCATAGTTTCTTATTGTATTTTTCACTATTGAAATATTGTACTGCTTTTCTGTGTGCTTTGTATCATTACTGGAATGTCCAATCCCCTTTATTCTGTGAACCACCTAGAACTTTTTGGGTGTTGGCGGTATAGAAAAATAAAGTTATTATTTTTATTTATTTATTATCATCTTTAATTGGATAACTGCTGGCATGCCCATGATCTGCTGCCATCTCATCTTGAGGCTGGCCCTATCTGGACAGTATTGGAGTGGTCAATGATGATTTTAAACAGAAATATCCAGATAGTGCCACCAAAATCACCCTGACCAGTGGCACTTATCCGGATAGCAAGTGCTGCTTTTGAATACTCATTCCATGATTTTCTTTTTCCTTAGAAAAATAACAACCTCAGCTATAAGAAGAGGTTAACCCAGGTTGAAATCATTGCACAGTTCCATGGCTGGCTTTAGTTCCAATCATTAGCCGGCTGGTACAGACTTGCTCTGGTGAGTTTTAAATACCTAATAAGCCATGAGCAGAGGGCCGTCCTAGTGCAGGCAGAAATCTTGCCAAGCACCTTTCACTGCTGAGCTTGGATTCAGTGAGGCATGAAAGCGCACGCCAAAGTTAATTAGTAATAAGATTATCATTTGGAGTTATGTAGCGTCTTTCAAACAGAGTAGATTTTCAGTGTGCTTCACAAAATAATATTGCAGAGGTAACACACAAGCAGCCATGCCTAGGGGTGTGATATCTGACTACCAGTTTGGAGGTTTGATCTCTAGGACATCTCCCAAAGGATAAGGGGTGAGGGGAGAAGTAAAAATGATATCCTAATCTACTTCCAACTAAGCATGGGGAGGCACAGGGAGAATATCTAAGCTGTCCAAAGTAGGAATGAAAGACTTGAATTCCCTCCTTTCCCTCTCTTCTAACCTGTGGGTCTTGTGATAGAGCAACGTGAAAGCGCACAGCAGAAATTCATAGATTCTGAGAGACCTGACGGCATAACTGTTCAGGCCCCACACACTAGACCAGACCCCCCCACCCATACTACTCATAGTATGAGGTACAATTCAGAGGATATACAGTATCATCTCAATAAATAGTTTTATAGAAACAAAACAAAACATAAATTAAATTAGGCGATACCTTTTTTTATTGGACCAAATGCATTTTTTGATTAGCTTTCAAAGGTAACCTTTCTTCTTCAGTGTGAAACGTCTAAAGTCTGATTCAGGATTTGAACATTTTTAGCAGATGGACCTTTTTTTCAGGCATTTTAATAAGTCCATCTGCTTTGAAAATGAGCACCATAGTAACAGAGTAGATGACGGCAGATAAAACCTACATGGTCCATCCAGTCTGCCCACAAGATTAAACTCGTAGTATATGATTTGATGTGATATAACTTATGCATACCAGATCTTGATCTGTCCATGCCATTTTTGGGGCACAGATCATAGAAGTCCTGCCAGCTCTGGAATTGCTGTTGAAGCCCACTCCAGCCCATCCAGATCTGTCTAGCCATAATCAGGTTACAGAAAGTAGAAGTCTGCCAGTTACTGGAGTTAGTCTAAGGTCCAGATTCACTAAAGATAGCGACTCAATAGCTGCTGGCCGATTT
This sequence comes from Geotrypetes seraphini, assembly GCF_902459505.1. Classification (NCBI taxonomy): domain Eukaryota; kingdom Metazoa; phylum Chordata; class Amphibia; order Gymnophiona; family Dermophiidae; genus Geotrypetes; species Geotrypetes seraphini. The sequence continues at coordinate 342,744,469 of NC_047086.1, read as the reverse complement.
TCAAACAGCGATTGATTCACTATCAAATTTGCTTGCAAATGATTTGCACAGAGGTGCATATCATTTGCATGCAAGCTCACTAACTCAATCGCTCGGTGACTGAGACATGCGCAGAGCTCTGACAGTAGTGACAGGAGAAGCAGCCTACTATCACTCTGTCAGGTTTTTTTAAAATGGCAGATATTATGTGTGTATTGTGTGTATATCTGCCCAATTAAAAAAAAAAGAAAAAAAAGTCCCCCTCCCCAAACCAAAAAAATGACAGGAGGGATGCCCACTCCCTCCTGCCACCAGACACCCCCCGCTGCTGATGATTTAAAATATAGCAGGAGGGATGCCCACTCTCTCCTGCCATCGCCTCCCCTCCCGCGCTGAACTGATATGGCAGGAGGAATGCCCACTCCCTCCTGCCATCACCCTCCTTGCCATTGCCCCCCATACTTTTAAGTTGGGAGGAGGAGGAGTGCTCAGTCAGACCCTCCTGCTCCTCCAGCCACTGTCTGTGCAATGCTGGCTTTAGGCCCCGCCTAAGTGCATCATGGCCAATCAGGGACTTCCATAGGCTCCTCCCTACCTAGGGAGGAGTCCAAGGCGCCTGAGCCAATCAGGGCCTTAGGACCCTCCCTGTGCATCACATGATGCACTGGGAAGGAGCCTAAAACCCACATTGCATGGACAGTGGCCAAAAGAGCAGGAGGGTCTGTTCTAGCAGCCCTCCTGCTCCCAACTTAAAGACGGGGGGTGGCAATGGCAGGGGGGGCCCCAATGGCAAGAAGGAGTGGCCATCCTTCCTGCCATATCCGTTTGGCACCAGGAGGGAGTGGGCATCCCTCCTGCCATATCATTTCAGCGTGGGGGGGGCGATGGTAGGAGGGAGTGGGCATCCCTCCTGCCATATCAGTTTGACGCAGGGGGGCGATGGCAGGAGGGAGTGGGCATCGTTCCTTCCATTTATGGGTCGCCACGTATCAGGGGGGGCATTGGGGGAGGGCCGGCGGTGGGGGATTTTATCATTATTTTTTATGGGACAGATATTTTTCATGTGTAATACATACAAAATATCAGTGCCATTAAAAAAAAAAAGAAAAAAAACCCCAAAAACCCCGGTCTACAGCAATTGAGTTTTTAGGATCGTAAAACCCGATGGAAAATAGCCAAGCAATGTAAGTGAATCAATCGCTTGGCTATTTTGAATGGGCTTTTACTAATTTGCATAGCCGGATCTGCAAATGGGCGATCGAGAGGGGAAACACGCGGTGGGCTGTTTTGTAAATCAGGTCGGTTAGCAGCGATTGGGGCTTAAGTACCACTAAGAAGGGAATTCATCAAGGGGCGCTAACCAATTTAGTTCAAGCTAAATGTGAATATGCCCATTGTATTCCCATGGGCTTCTTAGCATTTAGGATGCTCTAAATTAGTTAGCACCCCTTGATGAATTCCCCTCTGTGTTTTGTTTTGATTTCTTTCTCTTTCCATTTGTGCTTACGGTATCCTATGCATTATTGAATTCTATTACCATTTATTTCTCCACCACCTCCCTGAGGAAGGCATTCCAGATATCCACCACCCTCTCCATGCAGCCTCAATTCATATCCTACCACTTCCCCATCTCGTGGAAGAGATTTGTTTGTATATTACCAGTGGAAGTAAGGTGAGCCTCAAGCATTCTGCATTTCAGAAGATGTTAACACCTTTCCCCTCTCTGAGCATCATGTGTTAATGTTCACAATTCATCACCTCCCCCCCTCCCCCTAGTCCTGTCTAATTGCCACCAATACCTTCAGGAACGTTCCGGCTATTGACACTGGGACCCTCTCCACCGCTGTATCATCCCTTTCCTCAACTACTGTATTACACAAGACTGTCAACGAAGCCATCCTCTCCTCTACCATTCTCTCCTCTGTTCTAGATACTTTTGCTCCTCCAATTTCATGCCCTGTTAGGCCTGCTAAAACCCCAACCCTGGCTAAACCCCCACATCTGCCACCTGCAGTCCTGTGCCTGTTATGCTGAAAGTCTCTGGTTTAAATCCCATGCCCATGCTGACTTCTTACACTTCAAATTCATGTTGACATCACTCGTGTCTGCCCTCTCGCTGGCCAAACAAGAATACTATACCCACAACCACCTTTCTTAGCTCCAACCCTCGCCATCTCTTTACTACACTAAACTCCCTATTCAAAGTACCCTCACCTCCTATCCCCACTTCAATTTCTCCGCAAACTATGGCAGAGTTCTTCTACAATAAGATCCAGAAGATTCACCTTGAGCTGTCAACCAGGCTGCTTCCCCCTCCCCTCCCTCTACTTGTCCCCTCTGTTAACCTCCCCTTAACACATGCCACCCTCTCTTCCTTCTATGAAATCACCAAGGAAACCACACATCTTCTCTTATCCTCTAAACCCACTACCTGCTCCTGTGATCTGATTCCCACTATCTCACCCACTGTCATCCCTCCTATCTATTACATCCTCAACCTATCACTCTCCACTGAAACCATCTCTGATGCCTTCAAACATGTAAACTGCCCTTACTAAAGTTTCCAATGACCCGTTCCTGGACAGATTCAAAGGCCTCTACTCTATCCTCATTCTTCTTGATCTATCTGCCACCCTTGATACTGTTGATCACAGCCTACTCCTTGATATGCTGTTCTCACTGGTATTCCAGGGTTCTGCTCTCCCCTGGTTTTCTTCCCATCTGTCCCATCGCACCTTCAATGTATGCAACGGTGGTTCCTCCTCCACATCCACTGCCGGGGGATGGGAGTGGTTTGCCGCAGGAGAAAGTGGGCAACTCTCCCGCTGCCGAGAGGATGTTGGGAGGGTTTTGCTTGGTGGCGGGAGAGACTGGGCATCTCTCCCGCTGTTGGATTGAAGGTTGCTTAACTTTGGCAGCTCAATTTGTTGTTGGGTGGGGTTTTTTTTCCGTTTATTCTGCGCATGTGCCCATTGCTATCGCTAGTGATAGGCACATGTAAATTTAGCGAATCTTCACTACTCTCTGCCAACCTCATTTGCATGAACGTTTTTTGGAGAATGACTCACTTTTAAAAAATCGCTACTATAATGGCTGTGACAGCGGCCCATCAGTTTTTAATGTGAATTTTTGAGAATCTAGGCCTGTTTTTTCTTTTGAATTTCAAACTTCAAGTTAGGATCAGCTCCTTTACATGGTTAACATGCGCCCCCTGCTGGAAGATAGGCACTATCACATCAACTAAGATCTCTTGAGATGCAATACAAGGCTTTCTCCATTCTTATTACTCTGGCAGCAATTATTATTGCCATATATTGCACTGTCAGATAAACACAGCATGTTACGAAGGTACATACAGAGCTGTCAAGTTACACTGTTGCAGAAAGAAGACTTTTTGGCCAGTCCTGCCTTTTATCCTACATCCTGGAGCAGTGTGATATTTGTATTCTTAATTAGGGTTGAATTTAAGCAAATTGTGATTCTTAAGCTGTAACATTTAAGAGGCTCCCTCAATTAAGTAGGAAGTATACTTTAGGTTTAATAGTTTTCCATGACAGTAGGCCCTTTATAAAACAGGGTTGCCAACTGGCTGGTTTTCAGCCGGCCTAGCCAATTTTTGAATGGCCAGGCTACTGGCAGAACCTTCAAACTGGCAATTAAAGAAACACTCTTTTTCTTTCACTGATCCCAAAGCACAGCGCAGCAGCTCTGGTGGTGATTGACACCAGCCTGTCAGTGTCATTGGCTCATAGACCCTCCTCCCTCCCATGGGTGGGTCCAGCTACTTCTCATCCTCTCCCATCCTTTCCTTCACCTCCTCTCAGCTGCCCAATCTTTACTTCCCTCAGTGGTAGTCAAATTCCATTGAAAGCCATGGAAGAAAAACTCAGATGTCTCAATTCATCCTGCTTTTTCTGGAACCATAACCTAGTCATAAATCTTGAGGATTGTTCAACTTAGCAGTATTACATTTTCTTACTGTGAAAATTATCAAGTATGTGAAATTTTTGGCATCTTCATTTTTCATATCAGGCTGTTTCTACATCGAACTCGGAGAATAGAACAAATAGGAACTAGATTTTTAAAAAATGCTTAAGACTTTATTTCAGAAATTTGTTAAAGTTCAGTTAAAATTGACTTTGTGATTATATAATTCTTTTGTAATCTTTGAACAAATTGTTCATTTATTGACGTTTGTGTAATTAGCAGAGAATTACATACGGTTAATGTTAATGTTAATGTTGACAGCTAACAGTGATTAAGACAGGCTGCATCCTCTAACAGGCCTAGGGTTATCCATCAGCTGTGTCCCACCTCCCATCATACAATTTCCTGTTTCCACATAGAAGGGTTGTAGCAGAGGAAAGACCTTGTGATTGGCAGGAGGAGGCAGCTTGTCTTAATCACTGCTGGCTGGGTTTTAAGTTAAAACAGTGGGACCAGGATAGTGCTGCCGGATTCAGGGAAAACTTTTTCAATTCGATTTGGCCTATTGAGTCGATTTGATTCGGTTTTCCTGCCCAATTGGGTGTTTATTTCAAACACCTTGGTGGGTTTATTTTGTAGCCTCTTCACCCACCCCTCCTCCCTTTGCCCTCTCCAACACCAGCTCACTCTTGCTGTCCTAAACCAGCCCTGGCATGATATACATTTCAAGTCTGACATATTGTAATCTCAAAATAGAAAATAAAATTATTTTTTTACCTTTTCTTTTCTGGTAATTTTATTATTAAAATCATATTGATCCCAGGCTCTAGTTTGTTTGACATCTGTTAACTTGCTTGCCAGGGTCTCCTGCCCATTTTACATTTTCTTCTTTCTCCATTCTCACCATCCATCTTCCATCTCTGTACCTTCCCATTCACTGCCATATCCACCATGTTTCTTTACAACAGTCTACTATCTATCTGCCTCCCTCCCTCTCTTCTGTCTGACATAGAGAGGAGACTTGAACCAGCCAGCAGTGCTAGCAGGTAAGGCAGTGTCTCGCAAATTTTTCGGCCGGTGGCACACTGAAACCAGTGCCCTGGCTGGAAGGCACCCAGAAGTCAACGTGATGTCATCACGCACATGCGTGGAGGACCAGGATCCGGGAGGTGCAGGGAGAAGAGGAGAGATGCCAGCCAGGAGGAGAGTCAGCTGCACCGGCCGACTTCCTACAGGATGTGCCTCTCGCCGCGAGAGGCACGTCCTGTAGGCAGGCAGCCGGCGTGGACAACTCTCACCTCGCCAGTGTGTTGCAGCATACCAGAAATCTCGTGAGGCACTCTGATGTACTGCGGCACACAGTTTGTGATACACTGAGGTAAGGCATAGCACTGGGAAGGTAGGAGTGCAGGAGAGGGGGGCTGGGAAGGTAGGAGTGCAGGAGAGGGGGACACAATTTTGGGGTGGGGCCATGGCCCCTATCCCATTCTTACACCTATGCCTGCAGCTGCTGGCCCCCTGGTTGTGCATGTGCAGCTCTGCCCAGCTCAGAGAGCAGTGCTCTGGGGTGCAGTTCATAGCCACCCGTCTGCGATTGATGGAGGACCAGCTGCAGAAGCTGATGATTGGCCACTCAAAGTGGCTCCTGTGGCTGTCTAGCAGGAGGAAGCTCTGCTCTTACATCTGCCTCCTCTGCACTGTAACTCCGATCATGGTCCTGTTACTGCTGTGGGAGAGAAGGAGCTGAGATCTGACCACTGATTTGGTGAGGCCAACTTTATTTATAAACAAATCGATTTGAATCAATTCAGCCAGAGTGAATCGGTGAATGAATTTGAATTGAGAATCGGGCAGCTCTAGACCAGGAGAAGAGTGATGGCTGAAGGCCTGAATCATCAGTACAGTTTGCATTAGGACTGCCATACCTCACTCCCGATCAGATTTTATCGCAGTAGAGGCCCCACCCATATTTCCCTCCCAAAATTTTCTATACTACTACAACAACCAAAATCATCATACAACAACCACAATAATCTCACTCAATATCTCACAGAATAACTTTACAGAATATGTTCACCAAAAAGTTTCACAGGATGGCTCTTAGACTATTTTTACAGAATAGCTCCCAGATGTGCTTCACAGAATCTCTCAGAGAAAATCTCACAGAATAATTTCCAGCATCAAATAGTTTCACAGAATGGCTCTCAGAATAATTTCCAGCATCAAATAGTTTCACAGATTGGCTCTCAGAATACTTTTACAGAATAGCTCCACAGATTTACTTTACAGAATCTCTCAGAATGCTTTCACAGATTATGGGGCTCATAATAAAAAAACAACAACAAACGTTCAAAAAGTGGCCTAAATCAGTACTTGGATGATCAAAAAGCCAGATCATCCAAGTACCGATAATCAAAGCTGGTTTTAGATGTATCTAAAACCAGCTTAGGCCTATACCCTGCCTCTAAACGCCTAGAGCAAAAAGAGGCATTTTTAGAGGAGGGGAAAGGGCGGGAGGTGGGCCGACCTAGACTTAGTTGTCCAGTCGGAACTTATATGTTTTGACTTAGACCAAGTCAAAACAGGTATAAGTTCCGAATAGGGGCAGAGCTAATCACGGCAGCTCAGGGGGAGGGGGATTGCGAACGCGGCAGGAGAGATGCCCAATCTCTCCTGCTGCGATCACGATCCACCTCCCCCCGAACTGCCGCGATCAACTCAGCCCCTGTTCGGAACTTATACAAATACTTGTAAAGCAGCTCATTACTATGTAAAAACCAGGACGTGATTTGCGGTTTGTACCAGGTGGACCCCTCAAGTCATGGTATGGACATAAAATCATGGTAAAATAACCCTAGCTAAAAGCTGAGGTTATTTTATCATGTCAGGAGCATTCGGCTTCAAAGCTGCAGACTTATGCGTCTGGGTTGGGGTCTAAATGATCAATGCCATTCTCCATAGCCCCCTAAAGGACTCCTTCACCATCCCTGTGGGCCTTATCATAATTTTCCCTAGTGGTCCCCAGTCACCCTTTGTCATGCCGGTGCCATCTCCTACATAGGAATTGATATACTGGGACAGACCAAAGATCCATCAAGCCCAACATCCTGTTTCGAACAGTGGTCAACACAGGTCACCTGGCTAGATCCCAAGTAGTAAAACAGATTATATGCTGCTTATCCTAGGAATAAGCTGTGGATTTTCTAGGCCATCTCAATAATGACCTATGGACTTCTCTTTTAGGAAATTATCCAAACTTTTTGGAAACCCTGCTGAGCTAACTGATTTCACTACATTGTCCAGTAATGAATTCCAGATTTTAATTATATATCGTGTGAATAAATATTTTCTCCAGTCTGTTTTAAATCTACTACTTAGTAGCTTCATTGCATGCCCCCTAGTCCTAGTATTTTTGGAAAGAGTAAACAAGTGATTCACATCTACCCTTTCCACACCATTCAGTATTTTATAGACCTCTATCATATCACCCCTGAGCTGTCTCTTCTCCAAGCTGAGGAGCCCCAGTCACTTTAGCCTTTCTTCGAGTGATGTCATCCCATTCCTTTTAATAATTTTCATTGCCCTTCTGTATACCTTTTCTAATTCCGCTACATATTTTTTGAGATACGGCGACCAGAATTTCACACAGTATTCGAGGTGTGGCCGTACCATAGAGTGACACTTTATTTATTTATTTATTATTTGCTCAATTATTTAGCCCGTCCTCCCACAGGAGCCTAGAACGGTTTACAAAGTACATCCACAATATAACATAAGAATAGCCTTACTGGGTCAGACCCATGGTCCATCAACCCCAGTAGCCCGTTCTCATGGTGGCCAGTCCAGGTCACTAGTACCTGGCCAAAACCCAAGGTGTAGCAATATTCCATGCTACCAATACAGGACAAAGATTACATAATTTACAATATAGACAAAAATATATCCACTAAGCAGCTCTGGTGAGAGTAAGTGGCATATGTGCATTGACTCTGAATGGCATTTCTGGGTGCGTGTGTTTAAGGCGCTGGGTTTGTGAAGAGGAAGGTTTTCACAGCCTTCCTTAAGGGCATTATAACATTTTCATCTTTGTTTTCCATTCCTTTCCTGATAATTCCTAACATTCTATTTGTTTTCTTAACCGCCACTGCACATTGAGCTAAGGGCTTCAACGTATCTTCAACTAGATCCTTTTCCTGTGACAGTGACTCCTACCATAGAACCCAGCATCACGTAGCTATAGTTTGGGTTCCTTTTTCCCACATGCGTTACTTTGCACATGCTCACATCAAACATCTCCAAAATGACACCCTTAATGGTAGTCTCATGCTGCTACTACTACTAGGGGTTATGGGTCCCCCATAAGGTGGCTCATGAGCATTATTCATTCACCACAGTATTCAGCACCCTGCAGGACTGTTACACTGCAATTTGCAGACTCCCACGTAAATCAAGTTGTTTGTGCTTGTTTATTTCTCACCCGCCCTTATCCAGGGCGAGTTACTTATTAACATACACAATAAGACATTAACATTTGCTGTACAAATCAATAGAAAAACACACTATAACAAATTACATACTTACATGTAAAATCAAAATGCACATGCCATACATGTCGCATCAATGACGACTATCAGGGACGGGAAATTTCATGGGGATACCAGGAAGTACTTCTTCACAGAAAGAGTGGTAGACCATTGGAACAAACTCCCAGAGCTGGTGATCGCGGCGAGCAGCATACAAGATTTTAAGAATAAATGGGATGCCCACGTCGGATCTTTACGAGGGCAGTGTAGAGGTGAGCGACCTCTTAGGAGGTTGTTAGGGGAGGGTTAATGGAGTGGGCAGACTTGATGGGCTATGGCCCTTTTCTGCCGTCATCTTCTATGTTGCTATCATTTAAGGCAAAAACTGGCAAAACCCTAACATACATCAATAATATAAAACTACATAAGGCATACAAGATACCTCACTGGCAGACATCATTATGCCAGATAAAACAAGCCAGACCATCGAACACCTCAGTGACCAGCACTCAGCACTCAACAGCCATCACTCCTCCCTCAGCCTAACTCAGACCTTATATTTCATCTTACAGAACAGGTGTCTTTTCTTCCATTAAGCTTGCTGTTTAGTAATGCATTGGAATATGTGCTATGAGAACAGAACAAACACAATCATTGACACAGATTGATTAGTCTCCATAATGCAGCCAGTCAGAAACCAGTACGCATTCATACCTGTGACCAGCAAAATCACTGACCCAAAAGCCAGAAAAGGCCATTGAAAGGAGGATAAACCAAATGTGACATGTTGAGAAAGATTGTGCTGTACCTTGCATTCACTTGTCAACTTGTGTCTGCACTATGGCATAGCCTGAAATATATGTTTTTTTCAATTGTTCTAGCATTCCTCTAAGGCAGGGATCTCAAAGTCCCTCCTTGAGGGCCGCAATCCAGTCGGGTTTTCAGGATTTCTCCAGTGAATATGCATTGAAAGCAGTGCATGCACATAGATCTCATGCATATTCATTGGGGAAATCCTGAAAACCCGACTGGATTGCAGCCCTCAAGGAGGGACTTTGAGACCCCTGCTCTAAGGGAAAGGACTTGCTGCATGACAGCCAGGAAGAGTGTTGTGAGGCCCCAAAGCTGCCTTTTGCTCTTTCCAACACTGGAGTGAGTGAAGCAAGTGTTCAGCTCTGAATAATGGTATTTGAATAAAGGCCTTTAATTGGGACTTGACTCTTGTCACTTTGCTTCACTTTGGACATTAGTGAATTGTATGCAGAGCTTTCCGATTGTTTTTACAATTTGTACTCCTATTAACATCCATATCTTGTATAAGAGCACTTATGTCTTATTTATTAAAAAAATTTATATACCGCCTGGAGTCTCAGCAGTTTCCAGAATAACATACATAAAAATAACACATACATAACATTTTACAATAATTCAAAACAACTTAAGAAGTATAACCTAAAGACTCCTCAATATCATCCTTCACTGTCATTACAGGTAAATTTAGCACAAAATCCAAGAGAGCAATTCACAGATATGCATCAACAAAGGAGAGCCCGAGAGCCCTCGTCTCGATGGGTGGCTGTAACGCAGGGATAGAGGGCCCGCGTTACCTCCCATGGAGATGAGTGCGCTGCGCGAGTAGGCGGGTGTAGGAGGGACAGGATGCAGCTTAGTGATGGGAAAGTTTTTCCCACCGTGGGGCGGCCTTCTGATAGGTGAGGCATGGGACAACAGTTGGGCAGAGCCTATAAAGCCAGGACCTCAGAGGACCCGGTGTCTTCCTGGGTCCTCTGAGGTGGCTTTTCCTGCCCACCCTCCCACCCCTTTTTTATGTTTCGGTAGGTTGCTGAGGTTGGGTTTGGGTTTGCGGTTATCCCCGAGCTACTGTATGGTGGGGCTCATCAGGAGATGAGCAAGGGGGGTGGGGGGGGGGCAGCAGGGAGCTGTGCCCAGGTTCTGGTGTCTCTGGTTAAAGGGGCATGTTGGGACATGCCACCCCCCAGACCCTTGCTGGCATGGCAGGGGCGGGGGCCAAATATTATTGGTAATGGTTTAATGTGTAGCTCGGGAAACTATTTTGTTATGTGAGTGTGTTAAATTAATTTTTTGTTAATAAACAGAGCTGCGGCTATTTATCCACAGGCAGAGTGTGGTTTGGTTATTGGTGAGGGGGTGGTTTGGGGGTGGGGGAGACAGAGGGTAAGCGGGCCAATACATATCCCGCTGTTAATAGCTTTGTTTTAAGCAGTCTCTTAAAGCTATGATGATCCGAACATAGTCTTAATTGACCCCGTAGTTTATTCCATAAAGAAACACCCATACATGAGAACATTTTTAATTGTATGGCCGCATCTAACAGACTCTTGACAAAGGCATTTCCGCCGAAACACTGTCGGTGTCGAGTCTATGTATTGCTGCTACCAATAGATTATACTCTGAACTCAAGCCCACAGTTGAACGAGTCCTTGCACTCTCTTTTGCTCTTTCCAACACTAGAGTGAGTGAAGCAAGTGTTCGTCTCTGAATAATGGTATTTGAATTAAGAACTAGAGAATGACACGGTGACAAAATTCATCACCGTTCCCGTCCCAGCGGATAACCACGGGAAACCATCTTCATGTCATTCTTTAAGGAGAGAGGGAAGAATCAGAGTATGAATGGCCACAACCACTGACCCGCAAGCTTTGCTTTGAAGAATGCTGGTGTAGAAGGTTGAGATAGACACTACAGAATGACAGTCTCTGGTATCCAGAGCAGATATTGTGATGTCATAATGCCTCATTCCACCAGTGCCTAAGAGCCAATCACATCAGTGATGTCACAATGGCTTCATTATCCTTGGCTCACATAAGAATCAGAGTATGAATGGCCACAACCACTGACCCGCAAGCTTTGCTTTGAAGAATGCTGGTGTAGAAGGACTGAGGTTGAAATAGACACTAGAAAATGACATGGGATTATTTCCCGCGGTTATCCGCAGGGACAGGAACAGTGATTATTTTGTCACTGTGTCATTCTCTATTAAGGACTTCGGGACTTGACCCTCTGTTAGTACTGACCATGGATCTATAACACGAATTATTTTGACTTTTATAAAAACAGATTTATTTATTTTTTCTACTATAGCTAACCCAGAATTTGAACTGATGATGTTTTGCATGCCGGTGCAGGGCATTTGCTGTCAAAACTAACAAGATCAGAAACAGAAAGGATGGCTACAGGTTATGATGATGTGTTTCACTCAGGGCCGGATTCTCAAAACTCCACATGCCTTTAACGACGGTCACTAAACTGATTATCACTGTAAAATGTTGACATGCTAAGCCCCCCCCCCCTTAAGATTTAGGGCTCCTTTTACAAAGCCGCGCTAGCGGGTTTAACGCACGTGACTTTTCATCACGTGCTAACCCCCGCACTGGCTGAAAAACTACCACCTGCTCAAGAGGAGGCGGTAGCGGCTAGCGCGGCCGGCAGTTTAGCGCACGCTATTATGCGCATTAAACCACTGGTGCGGCTTTGTAAATGGAGCCCTTAGACACACTGAAGACAAAATGACCAGAAAGATGTCTAGAAAGTCAGTTTCAAAAATGGACATTTTGACTAGTAAAATGTGTTAGGTGCCTGTTTATGCCATCGTTTGGACATCTATCTTTTTTGAAAATGAGCCCCATAGTGAGAAAACTATATCAGGGTCTTATAATTTCTTAGGGCTCCTTTTACTAAGCCGCGTTAGGGCCTTAACGCGCGGAATAGCGCATGCTAGACCTTAATGCCAGCACTGAGCTGGCGTTATTCTAGAAACACACCGTGCGGTTTAGCGCATGGTAATTTTGTGCGTGCGCTAAAAACACAAGCGCACCTTAGTAAAAGGAGCCCTTAGAGTTTCTGTAGTGAGCACTGGGTTTCACCTCTTATTCATTTTTATGTTTATGTAATGATAATTATGTAATCATTTGCTTTTTTTTTTTTTTTTTTTTGCTATATTTTGTAGACCATTTTGGGCAGCCTTTAAAAAGCCTAGGGATGTGGTTGTAAGTCGATTTAAATAAACTAAAGAAACAAATGCCTGCCCTATGAGCAGCAGTCTACATAATTATCAAATTATCTTTGTTCCCCACTATCAGTACCCCAGGAGGGTAATAGTTTTGATTCCTGCCACTCATCTGGAAGCCATCTGTGGCTATGACAAATTTTTAAACTCTCAGTACACAGATTATCTGAAACCAGTGATCAGATGGCAGACAGAAGTACTCTCAGGGCATCCTAGAATGGAATGGAGAATTGTAATTGCATTTTTGGCTCCCCGTCTCATAAGACTGACTGTGTTTCCTTTCTCCCCTGCTTTTCTTAGATTTAGATTAAATTTAGATTTATTATTTATAGCCCATCCTTATCAAGAGCAGAGAACAATTAAACATACAGAATATAGAATAGAATTTAAAAAAATGATGATAATATCAAAGACATAACAATTCAAAACTCAAATCCCCAAGCATAATCAGGGCAAACAAGTATCCATACATTACAGTTCATTGACCAACCAATGACCATAGCAACATCAAGAGAGTCCAGCTCAACAGGTACATTGTAGGCTAAGCAAATGAAATGTTTCCTTAACTGGCACTTAAATACTGCCAAATGAGTTTGCTTTTTTTTATTCTCAAAGGCAGTTTGTTCCATTCATGTGGTAGTTTGTTCCAGTCATAGAAAAGACACCTCTCCTGTTTTATTCAAAGAAGGTACCACCAGATCACAAACCATTGCCGAACTCAAGAGCCACGATGACCCATAATGCTGTACAGCAGTGGGCTCCAACCTTTTTCATGTAAAGAGCCACAGTGTGAATACAAGAAAACTCTGAAGGCCATGAAAAGATTTATTTAACAAACTTATATCTCACCTAAAACCTATATGGGATACAAAAATACATACATAAAATACAAACAAAATCAATAATAAAATAATGATATAAATATAAAATTACTAAGCCTGCATCACTACTCTCTTATTAAACAGTGCTTTATATCTATTTTAAAAAGGCTTCGACAAATAGGAGTGTTTTAAAAGCTTTTTGAAATACTGAATGTTTTCCACTATCTTCAACTGTCCAACCAGGCTATTCCAAAGATTCACCCCCTGCTACTGAAATGACCTTTATTCTAGTATCAAGGTATTTCACCCATTGCAGTCCATCCATTAACAGATGCATTGCCCTTTCAGATCTTAGTGGATGGTGCTACATGCTAGTTTGTGATAGGTAAACAGCTTGAAAAATCAACATCAATGCCTTACGAGTAAATACAGTTCTTAATAGGCAACCAATGCAGTTGCTTCAAGAGGGGGATAACATGTTCAAACGTACCACCTCCACAAATGAGCCGTGCCAGACCCAGGTACAGATAGCATTGTAGTAATCAAATTTACACATACTACTCATTTTGTAAAAGGCCTTGACCTGCTTGTTCAGACTGAATATTAAACATTAAAAATTAATTACTATTATTGATTCTATACTTCAAAGATATTTTGGATTGTCAACAGTAAGAAATTCCATCAATGAGACACCTGAGTAACACACTTAAAAGATTGTTTGCAGATACTATATCAAGTGGGAAAGATTAAAATTAACATATTTATAGGATTTGAAAAACATATCAGCCAAGTGTTTGAGGGCTCCAATTGGAGCCACTGCTGTACAGCATTTTGCAAATACAAAGAGGAATCTTGATAAAGAGCGCAATGAATTAAGGACAGCAACTTAAATATTTAATACAATAGACAACAGGCAACCTCCGATAATCTGTGACATGTGCACAATTTGCAGCGAATGGACACAAGATGATGACAAGTCCAAATAAATGATGTTACAATAATCCGACCCACTCAGTAACTTTACTTGCAAAACTCTTCCAAAATCAGCTTTAGGCAACAGAGGCTACAACTTGCTTAATAAACACAACTCGAAATGAATTATAAATCATTAATTGAACCTGTGGTTTAAAAGGCAGGTGAGAGTCCAGGGGGGTACCTGACTGGAAATTTTCACAGGACTCCCTGACAAAAGAACACTCTCAAGCAATTGCATAATGGAGTCAGCATCAAAATTTAGTTTTGTGGTGGAATGAGTGAGCCCTCCAAAAGCCATCTAAAACCTACTGTACCAACATATAGATGACATCTGGGGTGGTATACAGTTGGGTACAGTAAATTTTGGGTGTGTTTTCAAGGGCTCCCCATACAATGTAAGGGTGTTATGATGAGATGTGCATGTGGGACCTTGTATATGAAGTTCACTGCAGTGGTTCCTAGGGTGCCCCATTGCTCTGCTTGGATGTGTGTGTGGCCAGTCTACAATGAATCCTGGTCCTTCCTACATCCCAATGGTTGTTTTGTGTGTGTGTGTTTTTCATTTGGGCATTTTATTTTTTCAAAAATGATTCAAGCAGTTAGATGTACTGAGAAGAAACACATCTAGGAAATGGCCATTTCAAAACGAAAAGATAAGATGTTTTCCTATTTTGAAAATGGTGGATGTTTTCTGCAAAATGTCTAAACTTGAATTTAGGTGGAATCTGTGGATAAGAGCATAAGAATTGCTGCTGCTGGGTCAGACCAATGGTCCATCGTGCCCAGCAGTCCATTAAAGACCAGTGCCCTATTTGAGTCTAGCCTTACCTGCGTACCAGTACCGGTACCTGCATACCGGCATACCAGTAGGAACTTATCCAACCTTGTCTAGAATCCCTGAAGGGTGCTTTCCCCTATAACAGCCTCCGGAAGAGTGTTCCAGATTTCCACCACTCTCTGGGTGAAGAACTTCCTTACATTTGTACGGAATCTTTTCCCTTCTAATTTTAGCGAATGCCCTCTTAACATGTATATCATAAAGAAATATATATTGGTACCAGAACCTAGTATGTGTCATGTAAGGAAAACGTGTATTGTAAAATCTTACACAAACTATGACAAATCCATCTTGTAAACTGTCTATGTGTGTCAGTTAGGATAATACTTGTACTGGAAAACTTGCACTATAACTTTTTTTTTTCTCACTTTCTTATTAAGATTGGAGTTCTTTTCTGCCTGAACTTTAGTTTGTTCGCCACCTTGTTATGTCTTCAGGAAAGGCAGTATAATAAATTCAATAAATCAAAGGTGTAAAAAAGGGCTTGCAAGATTATAAAATTAGCAGTGCAATTTAAATTTATCTCTTGCATATGTACTGTGGCTATCCAGATAACCTGACTGGTTGGGTGTGTTCCAAGGACTAAGATGAGAACTCTTGACGTAGGCTAAAAAAATAAAAAGCTGAGAAATAACACAGAAGTTGAAGTAACCTACAAAACTCATGAAGGATTGCATTCTGAATTAGTTTCCCTTGCTTATACAGCTACTGTGAGTGGAAAAAAAAAAAAAGCTGAGAAAGTTATGTATTGTATAATACAGAGGTAAAATTAATGCTCAGCTGGATCTTTGAAATGGATGAATCTAAACCAAAAACAGGATTCCCTGACACTGGACATTTCTTCACCTGCATTTTCTTTGGCATGTTTTGAGGTGGAGGTCTTATCACAGATGCATTAACACAGACAGTTCTGCATTTTCAAAAAGGCATGAATTATTTTCCAGGAAAAATGTATGTAGAACAAGCAGAGGCATTTTCAAAGGGATGGTAAGTGTGTATGTTTTTCAAACAAAACTGGTGCAAAATCTTGTGGGAAAACGCAGTAGGGAACGCCTCACCTGCTCACGTACAGCTCCTTTCACAAAGGTGCGCTACGCATTTTAGTACACGCTAAATATTAGCACGCACTAAACATGCGCTAATTGCTAATGCGTGCATGTTAGTCTATGGATGCGTTAGCTTGCACTAAATGTGCACTACAACGCATAGCACACCTTAGTAAAACGGGGGGTTAGTTTTGAAACTTGCCCTCATGGTGGGTAATTTGCAGGGTATTTCCATGGGTGAAGCAATATTTTACCTGCAGACACAGACATATAAAATTGCCTACTCATTGTGTGGGTAAACTTATACAGTGTTTGAAAAGGCATTCCCAGGGGTACAGTTCAGGAGGGGTTTTGTACTTACATGCATACTTTTGAAAATATGTGTACAGTACTCCCCCAAAATTTGTGGGGGTTCCATTCCAGGAACCCCTGCGAATTTCAGGGGAGGCAGGAGAGGGCAGCTGGAGAGGCAGGAGAGGGCAGCTGGAGCGCCGGCAGGTGAAGAAAATCACTCGTGGTCTGCTCCAATCGCCTCATCCTATAGTAAAGTCGGGTTACACCAATCAGGAGTTGCTTTGACACGCAGCTCCTGATTGGTGTAGCCTGACTTTACTACAGGAAGAGACGGTCAGAGCAGACCGTGAATAAGCAAGTCCGCGATTCGCGAACTGCGAATTCACGGCGGAACGCTGTATTTGTTTATTTTAACCACTCCCGATCTCAAAATATTTACCTCCTTAACAGTGTAAAGTGAGTGCATATTTTTCCTGGCAAAATTTTAAAAGCAGAAACACATATACTTTCACTTTGAAAATCCAACTGTGTTTCAACAGTATTTCATGTACCTTTTACCCAAATGCACAGTTAAAATTAAAACCCCATTTATTTTTGTATTTTATTGATGGGGTTGAATTTTCAACCTGCTAATTTAGTCCTGTTACTGAAGTAAGCATTTGGAAGGATGGACTGACAGATAAGAAGAGATGTACAGTCCATCAAAATGAAGTGTGTTCTGGCACTGACAAAACACATTAAAAAAAAGAGCCTGAGATAATCAGTGGGAAACCTAAAATAGTGATAATTAAACAATCTGTATTCAGCCCCAGACTGAGAGCAGAGGGGTGTTAATGAGTACTATTATTAATGCTCTGCCAAGCAAGTGTTAAATTGCTAATTCCATAGTTGTTATTTATAGGAATACCAGAGAACTGAATTTGTGAATGCTAGTCACAAGAGTACAAGACGATCCCTCCACCCACCCATACTCAGTTGCATCCTCCTTCCTGATTCACTGCTAGCACACAGAAACATGATGGTAGATAAAGGCCAAATGGCCCATCCAGTCTTCCCATCTACAGCATCCACTATCTCCTCCTCTCCCTCATGCCTATTCCATGCTTTCTTGAATTCAGACGACACAGTCTATGTCTTCACCACCTCTATCGTGCGACTATTCCACATATCTACCACCCTTTCTATAAAAAAATGTATTTCCTTAGATTTCTCCTGAGCTTATCCCCTCTTAACTTCATCCTATGCCCTCTCATTCCGGAAATTCCTTTCAGATGAAAGAGACTTGCCTCATGCACATTTATGCCATGTAGGTAAATGTCTCTATCAAGTCTCCCCTCTCCCACCTTTCCTCCAAAGTATACATATTTAGATCTTTAAGTCTAACCCCATACATCTTATGACGTAGACCACCAACCATTTTGGTAGCCTTCCTCTGGACTGACTCCATCCTGTTTATATCTTTTTGAAGGAGCAGTTTCCAATATTGTACACAATGTTCTAAATGAGGTCTCACCAGTGTCTTATACAGGAGTATCAATATCTCCTTTTTCCTACTGGCCACCTCTACCTATGTACCATAGCATCCTTCTAACTTTAGCCATCACCTTTTCAACCTAATTGGCGACCTTAAGATCATCACATACTATCACACCCAAGTCCTGCTCCTTTTTCATGCACAAAAGCTCTTCACCCCCTAAACTCTACTGTTCCCTCAGGTTTTTGCAGCCCATATGCTTGACCTTGCATTTTTTAGTATTATATCGTAGCTGCCAAATTTCAGATCAGACCATTCTTCAAACTTCACTAGGCCCCACCCTGGTGCATCCCAGGATGCACTGGGAAAGGAAAGGCCCACTATTCTGAAGAGGTGGGCTTGCCAGCTGGAAGTGTAGGCATCCATTCGGCTGGCAGTACTCCAAAAGGTATGGGGGGCAGGTTGGGGTGCTGGCATGGGGGTTCTGCTCTGGGAAGATGCTGGGGTGAGGGTTCTGCTCTAGGGGGTGGTTTGCTAGCAGGAGGGAGTGGGCATACTTCCTATCACAGTTAGGAGGGTGTTTCGGGGGTTCTGGCAGGAGAGAATGGGCATCCCTCCTGCCTATTGCAGTTGAGGGAGTATTTCAGGGTTCTGGTAGGAGTTGGCATCCCTCCTGCTGAGGAATATTTCAGTGGGTTGGTGGAAGGAGGAATTGGGCACACCTCCTGCTGGGGGATGCTTCAGGGGAGATGGCAACAGGAGGGAGTGGGCATCGCTGCTGCATATCGCAGTTGGGTGGGTGTTTCAGGGGTTCCGGCAGGAGGGAATGGGCATCCTTCTTGCCGGGGGATTTCAGGGGGGGGGGTTTGGGGGTGGTGGCAGAAGGACTTTAGCACTCCTCCTGCCATGGATGGTGTCGGGAGGGGGGGTCCCTACCACTAACACTGAGCTGGTTGCAGCAGGGAGATTCCCTTGCCATGATCAGCTCAACGGAAATGCAATTCTCTAACCAGAGCTGTGAACATCATGACTCTCAGTATCGCTGGCGTCACTCGAAGAGCGTCGCTGAAGAGGGCGATGCATTGCAATCTTGGATTTGTAGTCACTGTGCGGTGCGGCGAGAACATGGCATAAGCTGCATGTGGTTAATGTTTTGTCCGTTAAATCTGAAGTCCACATAATCGAGGGTTTACATTAATTAAAAAACAACCCAAAAAGTGTTGCATAATGCTAATTGCTGAAATCAAGACATCTGCAAAGTAGGTGTGATATGGGCAGCATCAGGGAATGTACATTTTGGTGAGATAATGGATAGCAAAAGGATTTGTTTGGGTGTCCTGAAACACACCCCAATGTATACCTGCTTCAAAAGCGAATAAGGTAAAGAACAAATTGTCTTTTGACCCACTAGCAATTTGGTTGTGTTTGAGATTGTAGAGTAAGAAGTGACCGTTTGTCTGAACTAGTGCTGCCCGATTCACCGATTCAAATCAATTCACCAATTCACTTCGGTGAATCGATTTGTTTTCTTAAACAATCGGGCTCGTCAATTCAGTGACCAACCCTCCTACCTGCATAACTTTGGGCCTTCTACAGCAGGAGAGGCAGTGCTCTGGCAGCAAAAAACCTGTCCTAAGTGCTGCCTCTTGCTGATCATCAACTGTCGCTCCTGCTGTAGGAGGCCCGATGTCAGAGCTCATAGTGGGGGTGAGGTGGAGTCAGTCAGGAAGTGATGCATAGGAGCTTAGGTGCCAGCACCGTGGGTGCCCGAGCTACTCCATATTTTGGGGACCTCACATGACACGTTACCATCAGCCCTGTGGCTTTAGGGGGCTCCCCGAAGGCCAGCATGTTTTCCTTTGGCCTCCCGGTCTCACTTTAAAAACTAATTATGGCCTGCAGAGGATTGCCACTGCTGTAGCAATTCTAGCAGGCTTCCATTGGCCTCTGTTGCATGTTCCCTCTGCCGCAATCCATCCCATACCAAAATAGAATGTCATGTCAGGGGAGGAGCGGGACCATAGCAGAGGGAATGTGCAGCATACTGGCGATCCTCTGCAGGCTGTAATTAGTTTTTAAAGTGAGACCGGGAGACTAAGGGGATGACGGTGGAGAGAAGGGAGAAACATGCCGGCCTTCGGCAGAGTTGCTGAGTGCTGTATTACCTGTCTGTGCCCCTGACTGAACCTTCATCTAACCAGCCCTACTCCTCATCCCACCGACTTGCTTCTTGTCTCTCAACCACCATTCCAGTCCTAGTCAGTGATAGTGTTCTGTGTGGCTGTGCTGTCTCTGTGTGTCCACTCTGTGCTAGGAGCTGGAGTGATGATTGTGTCTGGAACGTGTGTGTGTGTGAGGCCTGCTTGAGTACTGCTGTTGTGTGTGTCTGGGGATCATATTTGGTGGGTGTCATCTGTCTAGAGAGGGCAGCATTACTTATGGTAGGTGTAGGCACATATATTGGTTATAGGGATAGTGGAGGGTGATGGATGCACTCAATGCACTGGTGGTGGTGGAAGCTGTGCTGCAGGCAGAAGAGAATGGGCAGGGAGGAGTCCACAGGGATGAAAGTATTTAGGCCCCACTCCTGCTTCCTGGACCTCACAGACCAGGAATGCATAAACAGATACTGCTTTGATAGGGCAAGCATACAGGATCTCTATGAGCAGCTCAAACCTCTCCTCCAGGCCTGCAACTGCAAGAACAATCCTATACCTGTCCTCGTCAAGGTCACTGTGAGCTTCCAGTCAGTCCTAATGGCCAACACAGACCTCACCCGATCCATTATCTCCAACTGCTTCACCCTCCAAGCATTCCTCACTCACACCCTAGCATCCCATTAGTCCTACAGAACACCATGGTACAGTTTAAAAAATACATGATTAAATTAACTTGTCTAGGGCCCAGAAATATCAAAGAAAAGTCCACCTGGTAGTGTCCTAGGTTCCAACTACTGAAGTTGCCATCTATGCTCACTCCAGCCTATCCAACCATCCCGTTGTTTGCAGGATATCTACTGTAAAGTCAGACCAATAACGTCCTCATGTTCCAAGTTAGTGGAATTCCCATTGATGCCCTCCCCAGCCCATCCTATACTGAATCACCATATATGGGACACAAACCGTACAAGTCTGTCCAATACTGCCTTAGTTCTTTAATTTATACCATTCATTTTCTAATTTGAGATCCTCTGTATTCATCCCATGCCTTTTTTAATTCCATCACTGTTTTCCTCTCCACCACTTCTCTCAGGAGGGCATTCCAGGCATCTACCACCCTCTCTGTGAAAAAAATTTCCTAATATTATTCCTAAGCCTTCCTCCCTGCTATCTCAAGTTTTACCCTAAGATCATAAGAATTGCCGCTGCTGGGTCAGACCAGCGGTTCATCGTGCCCAGCAGTCTGCTCACGCAGCAGCCCTTAGGTCAAAGACCAGTGCCCTAGTTGAGTCTAGCCTTACCTGCGTATGTTCTGGTCCAGCAGGAACCTATCTAACCTTTTCTTGAATTCCTAAAGGGTGCTTTTCCCTACAACAGCCTCTGGAAGAGTGTTCCAGATTTCTACCGCTCTCTGGGTGAAGAACTTCCTTACATTTATATGGAATCTATCCCCTTTTAACGTTAGCGAGTCTTCTAGTTCTCTTCACCTCAGAGAGGGTGAACAATCTCTCTTTCTCTACTAAGTCAATTCCCTTCAATATCTTGAATGTTTCGATCATGTCTCCTCTCAGTCTTCTCTTTTCAAGGGAGAAGAGAGATGCATAACCCACAAGTCCAGAATACAGAGGATCTGATAAAAATTACAAGAAAGAGGCCCAGTTTCTCTAGCCTCTCGTACAGCAACTCCCCCGGCTCCTTAACCATTTTTGTCGCTCTTCTCTGGATCCTTTCGAGTAGTACTATGTCCTTTCTCATGTACAGCGACCAGTGTTGGACGCAGAATTCCAGGTGGGGGCATACCATGGCCCGGTATAACGGCATGATAACCTTCTCAGAGCTGTTTGTGATCCCCTTCTTAATCATTCCTAGCATTCTGTTGGCCTTTTTCGCCGCAGCTGCGCATTGCACAGACAGTTTCGTTGACTTGTCTACAAGTACTCCCAAGTCTCTTTCCTGGGGGCTCTCTCAGAGTATGGCACTGGACATCCTGTATTTGTGCATATGATTTCCGTTACCGACATGCATCACCTTGCACTTATCCACGTTGAACCTCATTTGCTATTTCGCTGCCCATTCCTTGAGTGTGTTTATGTCTCATTGTAGGTCTAAGTTTTATGTCACAGCCTGCTTCCCCTCAGTCATTGACATCAACAACTGCACACTCATCACACTCAGACCCCTCAAGCTGACAAGGCCACATACCACAATAGGAAAGCATTCAACTCTATGAATATACAGGTTGTTTGTGACACCCAGGGGAAAATAGTGGACATGTGAGCCCAATACCCATGTTAAGAACATAAGCAGTGCTTCTGCTGGGTCAGACCAGAGGTCCATCCCGCCAAGCAGTCCTCTCGCGCGGCGGCCCATTCAGGTCAAGGACCTGCATAGAATCCCTGAATCCCCTTTTCCTTCAGGAAATTATCCACTCCTCTATCTATACCCTTCAATCCCCTTATCCTTCGGGAATTCATCCAAACCCTTCTTGAAACCCTATAACGTACTCTGTCGTATCACATCCTTTGGAAGCGCATTCCAGGTGTCCACCACCCTCTGGGTGAAGAACTTCCTAGTATTGGTTCTGAAACTGCCCCCTCTTAACTTTTCCGAATGCCCCCTTGTTCTTGTATTTTTGGAAATTTTGAAAAATCTGTCCCTCTCCACTTTCTCCATGCCTTTCATGATCTTGTAGGTCTCTATCATGTCCCCTCTAAGCCTCCGCTTCTCCAAAGAAAAGAGGCCGAGTTTCTCCAATTTTTTGGCATATGCTAGGTTTTCCATACCTTTTATCAGTCACGTCGCTCTCCTCTGAACCCTCTCGAGTATCGCCATATCTTTCTTAAGGTACGGTGACCAGAATTGGACGCAGTACTCCAGATGCAGGCGCACCATTGCCCGATATAATGGCAGGATAACTTCTGCTGTTCTGGTTGTAATACCCTTCTTGATTATGCTTAGCATTCTGTTCGCCTTTTTTGAGGCTGCTGCGCACTGCGACGACAGCTTCATTGATCTGTCTACCATTACCCTTAAGTCTTTCCAAAGGCTACTCTCACCCATTACCAGCCCTCCCCCCCCCCATCGTACATCGGGTTTCTGTGTCCTAAATGCAAGACTTTGCATTTCTCTACATTAAACTTCATCTGCCATTTAATCGCCCACTCTCCCAGTTTGTTCAGGTCCCTTTGTAAATCTTCACAGTCCTCTTTGCTCCTTACCCCTCTAAAAAGTTTTGCATCATCTGCGAATTTTATAACTTTGCACTTCAGCCTGTTTCTATGTCATTTATGAAAACATTGAACAGCACAGGTCCGAGTACCAATCCCTGCGGGACACCACTCGTGACCCCTCTCCAGTCTGAGTAGTGGCCCTTCCCTCCTACCCTTTGCTTCCTACCTGCCAACCAGTTTTTGCTCCATCTGTGTACATCCCCTTCCACCCAATGGCTCCTTAGTTTCCTTAGCAGGCGTTCATGTGGTACCTTGTCGAAGGCTTTTTGGAAATCCAAGTATACAATGTCTATGGGGGCTCCTTCGTCCATTTGCTTGTTTACTCCTTCGAAGAAATTCGTTAGGCACGATCTTCCTTTGCTGAAGCCATGTTGGGTTGTGTTCATCAGTTTATTCCTTTCTAGATGCTCATCGATGGTGTCTTTTATCAGTGCTTCCACCATCTTCCCCGGGACCGATGTCAGACTTACCGGTCTGTAGTTCCCCGGGTCGCCTCTCGAACCTTTTTTAAAGATGGGTGTAACATTTGCTATCTTCCAATCCTCTGGGATCACCCCTGTTTTCAGGGATAGGTTACAAACCTGCTGCAGTAACTCCGCTATTTCCACTTTTAGCTCTTTCAATACCCCGGGGTGGATTCCGTCCGGGCCCGGAGATTTGTCAGCTTTTAATCTGTCTATCTGCTTGAGCACGTCCTTGAGGCTTACCTCCATGGATCTTAACTTTTCTGCCTGATCACCTTTATAGATCCTTTCAGGTTCTGGCACGCTGGATGTGTCCTCCTTCATAAAAACTGATGAAAAGAACATGTTTAATCTATCCACCATTTCCTTTTCCTCCTTTCCTATTTCCGTCATCCAGAGGTCCCACCTCTTCTCTTGCCGGCTGCTTTCCTTTAACATATCTGAAGAATGGTTTGAAATTTCATGCCTCCTTGGCTAGCCTCTCTTCATATTCTCTTTTTGCTCTTCTAACCTCGCGGTGGCATTCTTTTTGATGTTCCTATGCTCTTTCCAGTTTTCCCCGGTTTTGTCCTTTTTCCACTTCCGGAATGACTTTTTCTTATCTCCTATCGCTTTCTTCACTTCCTTAGTTATCCATGCCGGCTCGTTTGTTCGGTCTTTTTTGCATCCCTTTCTGAATCTGGGGATATACAGATTTTGTGCAGTGTTTATCGTGTCTTTAAATAAAGACCAGGCTTGCTCCACAGTCTGCGATTTCTGTAAGCTGTTCCTTAGTTTCTTTCCTACCATTGCCATGTTCCACCCATAATGCCTACAACTTCCAGCACTGAGGAATCTACAGATTAAACAGAGGGGAGATCACTGGTGGCTGGCTCCTAGGTAAGCACCACACGGTCATTCCAACCCCAGACCCCTGTCCTCCTTACCATCTGCTAACATACTCCCATCCCTCCTCCAGGTTAACCAGAACTGAAAATACCCTAAACCTCCCCCCCCCAAAAAAAAAAAAAAAATTGTCTCTCTCTGTTCCCTTCACAGGTGACAGACGCTATTCCAAGCAATCTTGGCTCATAACTCCCACCATATATCCCCAAAATGTGACAGAAGAGTACCAGGGCCATCATTGATCAGATGAACAGATTCTGATATCTGGAGTGGTCCGGAGAAGGGGAGCCCCTCTACAGACCTCTGAGAAGGTGGTACAAATCTTCATAGCATGCTGCATAACATGCCCAGAGAAGGCAGTCCCTGCCAGATCCCATACAACAGCAGCAGCAGCCACCAGACCCAGAGGATGAGGATCCCCCACCCTCAGAGCTGACTAGTGTGTGTTCCAGCAGGGTCCACACCAGCCAATGCTTAATACAGGTCAATTTTATGTAGATGTGACTGAACAGTTTTATTTCTGTATCACACCTCTCTCACACCCCACTCCTCCCTGCGCCACACAGCTTACCCAACCACCCTCCCTCAGGTACACCCTCCCTCCATCCAACACAAACACCCACATCTGAGTCCCCTTGCCTACTTCCCCCTCCATATGCCCTTGCCTTGGCCCCCTCCCTATCCCATGTCCCTTCTGGGATCTTCCTGAGCCCTCCCCACCCCCATCTCACAGCACAAGCTGAGGAAGCTACCTCTTCAGCCTCAGACCCATTCTCTGAGTCCCCCATCATCTCCTGTGATGCTGGCACTGGTCCCCTGGGGGCCAGGTGCTGCTGCAGAGTGGGTGTCCCCCCCCCCCACCCCTGCATTGGTAGATTACATTATGTGAGATTAGAGAGTGAATTTTCTCTGTGCAATTAATAACCAGTATATTAGAATTCAGGAAACAGTTGACAGCTTTTTTTATTTAGAAATGTGTTTGTTGATTTATGATAATTGATTGGTAATGATTATAAGATGAAGTATAATGGATATCAACAGTGGTATGAGAGGTGCCAGCTGCAGTGTGAAGAAAGACCATGTTGTAGATGATTGTTGTAGGTGATTGCTTTCTTTTTGATTTTAATTTTGTATGTT
The DNA here is from genome assembly GCF_902459505.1 of Geotrypetes seraphini. Taxonomy (NCBI): domain Eukaryota; kingdom Metazoa; phylum Chordata; class Amphibia; order Gymnophiona; family Dermophiidae; genus Geotrypetes; species Geotrypetes seraphini. Next base: position 342,718,669 of record NC_047086.1, on the reverse strand, counting down.
AGGTTTTCTTTGAAGTTGTGATTTAATTAAATTGTGTATGTGAGTTGTAAGCCACATTGAAATTTGGAATCAGGATATAAGTATTTTAAATACATTAGATAGATTGTGTATGTGGGTTTTTAGATGTGTTAAGTTTTGATTATGAGCCCCATACTCTACTTTATAATAATTAAAGAGATATTATCAAGGTAGCTTTTCTTTGAGGGCATAGGATGAAGTTAAGAGGTGATAGACTTTGGAGTAATCTAAGGAAATACTTGTTTACAGAAATGGTGGTAGATGCATGGAACAGTCTCCCAGAAGAGGTGATGGAGTAATCTCTGCCTTATTGACTTACAGCCTCCTGGAAATCTACTCATGCAATATCGCCCCCTTTCCTACTGTAACTGTATACTACCTTATAAAAATCTCTTCATAACAATGGTTAATAAATCACAAATAAGTAAAACAAAACCATTTTAATTATGAAATACAATTGAAACTTTGGAATTATTACACCAGACTTCATGGTTTAGAAGAATCACTGCATACAAAATGTGTTCTAATTATTAGTCTGACAGACAAAATCTGGGGGCAATTAGTAGTCATTTAATCAGGAAAACTGGTCTTTCAGAAAATGGTTGTCCTCAACTTGGCTAAAAGTATGCACAAATTTTCACAGCATGCATAGTTTTAGCTAGGTTTATAAAAGATCCATTCCTGATGGTGTTTTTAGATATGGGGAAGGAGGAAGAGTAAAACAGAGTGCAAATTCTGTTCAGTATCATGGTTCAGTATCATAGATGTGGTTACCTGGTAAAGGCTTGGATGGGGCTTGAGGGATTAGCTGACACACTTTTGCCTGCTCTTTGTCGCTGCTCTGCAGCTTCTTCAAAATAGCCTTTACTTTCCTGCTGACTGCTGCTCTGCCCAGTGTCAATGCCTCTTCTTCAAATTGGCTACCAAGACTATCTGCGGAAGTCTCAGCAATGGGCAGGAAAGAGTGGGGTTCTTTCCTGCCCCACTGAAGAGGTCACTAGACCACCAAAGCTTGTTAAAGTAGGCCTGAGGAAAGCCTGAGGTCGGAGGCTCAGGGGCGGGGCAGTCAGCCATTTATCCTCATTATCATGGGATTACTGCAGTATTTCCAAGTAATTTTTTTAAAATTTCTCCATTACTGTAGTAATTACCATGGTAACTGTAGTATGACCATGTCACTCTCATCTCAGTAATTATAGTCGAGATGTACCACAAATCTGAAACATGAGCCAGAGATAAAACTTAATTCCAGCCATTTTGGTAAGAGCTTCCAGCAGGACTCATTTCAATCTTTGTGGTGAGAGAGGGGACATTTATAGTAAAGGATCTTGCTTGCCCTGAACCCTGAACAACTGAGACCTCTCACTACTAATTAGTTCCTGTCCCTCATCCAAGTCATTAGTAGTTTTAATAGAATATAGAGAACTCTTTCCCTGCCAAGACCAGCACAGGAATATCTGAACAAATCACAAAGCATTGGGCAAGCCTCCAATGCCATACAACTTTCTGATTTCCTGAAGCTGGTCTATAACACTGTTTCTCAACACGTGGTACGCAGGCCGCTTTTTTGGGGTATGCGGCATGGCCACCAGAGAATATTTCCTGCCTGCCTGTCAAAGCCATGCTGCTGCTCCGGATCCCTCGTTGCTGCCCACCACACCCATTAAAGCCACTGTCAGGGATCCCTGCCTGCCCCCTTTCTTTCCTCCCTCCTGAAGCAGACCCACAGGGCTTCCCTCCAATATCAGAGCTGATGTCAGAGGAAAGCCTTCCGAGTCGGGGTGGGAGGAGGTTCCCAGTTACCTCCTTGCTGCACTCGCTCCTTCTGCCTTCAGTGGCTTGTTGGGGGGACATGCAGCCGGCAGTGGTTTACACACTGCACGTAGCTGTCTTGGAAACCTCTCCGTCAGAGCTGGTGTTGGAGGGAAGGCTTGTGGGTCACCCAAATGCAGCATGTGAATTGCTGCCTGCATGTTCCCCCAACAAGCCACTAAAGGCAGATGGAGTGAGTGTGGCTTGAACAAGGGGGACACGATGTTTCTGGGACAAAGGATTGGTGGGGGGGAGGAGCACGTTGGGGCATTGGAGGGATGCCCACTCCCTCCTGCCATCAGCCTCCTCCTACAGGGTGCCTCCTGTTCCTCCAGCTCCTGGAGCACACTGCGGGTCTTAGGCCCTGCCCCAGTGCATCATGTGATACATGGAGAGGGGCCTAAGGCCCTGATTGACTCAGGCGCATCGGGCTCCTCCCTTGGCCAGATATTTTGCGTGTGTAATAAACACAAAACATCTGGCCCATTTAAAAGAAAAATAAAGCCGCTGACAGCAGTGACAGGAAGCTGCTTCTCTTGTCACTACTGTCAGGGCTGCCCCGACACTGAGTGACTGAGTCGGGAGTTTGGATGCAAATGATTTGCACTTCCATGCAAATCATTTGCATGCAAAAAAGATTGATTCTCAATTGCTGTTTTTAAATCGGCCAAGAATAGGCCAACGGCGACTGAATCGCTTTCTTTAGTGAATCTGGGCCAGTGTACTTTGTTGTTTTTTTAAATTTTGTGGTTATCATTATGTATTAATAAGATTATATTGTGTGCATATGAAAAATGGATGGAAGAAATTGCATCTACTATTATTATGGAAGTGGGGTCAGTGTGGAGCCTGGTTGGGTCTGAGCTTGGGCAGGGGTACTCGATTGATATTGTTAGACTTAGGGGGTACTTGGCTTGAAGAAGTTGAGAAACATTGGTCTAGAGGACACATAAGACTAGTTGAAATATTAAAAAAAAAAAAAAAAAAGCAACAACCTTCCAAACAAATTTAAAATTAGATAATAGCAGGCTCTCAGGCTAATGTTTAATTTTAGCAACTCTACTCACCTGTGGAAGGTGCTCTCCTAAAGAGAGCAGAAAAAATTGTACCACAGATGAGCAATGCTGTCTGATAAAGCCCTGGCACAGATGCTGCCCAGTGTTCAAAAGTTCTAGAAGCCTTGGCAGCACTGATGACGTATAAGTGCCTTCCTTCCCACCTACCTCTGAAGTTTGGGACCAGGCAGTAGAATGTAATAGCTAATAGAATACAACATCTAAGAATGGAAGGAGTGTATGTGCTAATGTGTGTCCTGCTATCCTCAGAACACCTGCTACAGGTTAATAATTTCAATTTCTCCAAGAGCAAGCAAGTAGGACAGGCATATTACCACAGAAAGGAATTCCTAGCTACCAAGCTGACAAACAAAAAAAGGGGAAATATTAAAAGGCTTGCAACAGGAAAACAAATTATAGCTAAACCCAGGTAGTGCTAATTAGATTTTTTTTTTTAGCCTGGTAGCAGTAGAGGAGCCCAGGGGAAAGCACCCAAACACCTTACTCAGTGGACACAACTGATACAACTGGGAGCAGTAGAGCTATGCTCAACCAAGTCCAGGAGAAGTATCAGAATCTGAGATTGGCTGTTAGTGTGGTTGAGCCTATGTGGCTATAGCCTATGAAGCTAGGAGCTAAGTCAGGATCTAGGAACGGGGCCAGCTTAAGCTGTAGGCCATTCGATACTTTGGTCCAGGTCGCCAGTGAAAACAGTGCAATAAATGCATAGTATCACTGGCCCTAAAGGTTTAAGCTAGCAGTTCTTTCCCTTTCCCTCCTGCTGCAGATCCTCTCCTCCTGCCCCAGTCCAGCACCTCTTCCTCAGCCTCCCTCAGCACCCTTGGAACAAAAAAAATCTGTTGTTCACCAGCAACAGTGGTAACACACTGCCTGCATCAAGCTGGCTCCTTCCCTCTACAGCATCCCACCCATGCATAAACAGGAAGTTACATCAGAGGGGTGGGATGTTGCAAAGGGAAGGAGCCGGCTCGACTCATGCAGTGTGTTACCACTGCTGCTGCTGGTGAACAACATGTTTACTGGTCCAGAGGAAGAGGCACTGGCAAAGAAAGATTTGCTGAACTAGGGGTGGTGAATAAAGCTGGATAGCAGAGATGCTGGACCTTAGGTGAGAGGAGGGGAAATGTCAGACCACAGGAGGTGGAGGGAGGAGCTTGGGATGAAGAGATGATATGTCAGATGGCGGGGGAAGGAGAGATGCTGGACTGCAAGGGAAGATATGACTGGTGCGGGGGTGGGAGGGGCGATGCAAAACCAAAACTGGTCCAGGACCCCAAAGTCTCTTGAGCTGGCCCTAATTAAGAGCACCAGCCTGAACAAATCTACCACCTGTTAGAGGGAGAGAAAATATTAGAGTTTTCTACTGAGCACCAGCAGGTTATACCTGTGAGTTCACTGGAAAAGATCAGTTTTCTTTATCTCCATCTACTGGAAGGAAAGGACAACACCTACTTGTTCAGAATAAGGCCCAAACAACTGGAATAAAAATTAAAAAGACTTAAATGCTGCCATGTTAAATCTGAGCTTATTACACAGAAAAGTCCCACATTAAAGATATATTAAGCCCAGATTCTAGTGCCCTTTAGCAAAAAGTATTCCTTATTTATTAAAAACAAAGAAAAAAAAATTCATATAATGCTCACAACTGCTCCAATTTGAATGGTTGGAAAGAAAACAAAACATTCTGAAAAAAGCTGGAAGGATTGGTACACTTTTTTTTTCCTACAAAAGCAAAGATGATCATTCACCAGTTCAAAAAACCCACAATTAAGCCTAAAAGAAGCATTGCTATTTTGTGTGATTAAAGGTTAGAGGTCCTTCTCATCCGTTTGAAATATTTGTTAAATTTCAAAAATGTATTATAAAGAAAAAAATCATATTATTTGTGAAATTTATTGCTTGGCTTTGCTCTAGTGTTGTGGATACAGAGCTTCTCAAATGAGAATTTATATCTATTATATTTTTTTTGGTTTCTAAGTTTCCAAGTTTATTCAATACTTGCTATCCCGCTCATCAAAAAATTGTGGCTTACATATTATTACGAGGGAATACTGAGAAGTTTTCAGCCCAACAACTTCCTAAATTTAAGTGTTGTTTTACCACTGTAGCTGAAAAGAGTTATTTTATTTTGCAAAGTGCTAAATTGCAGAATTGTAATCCTATGTTTTGACATTGTTTCAGATCATTGATTGAACCATGTTAAAAGTGTGAAATTTTCAAGTGTGGAATTCCAAGCCATCAAGTTCCTATTCCTGCAGAAGAAAACTCCAAAGGAAATCCATGAATGTATGATGCAAATATCGAGTGAGAAATGCCCATCATACTCCAGAAGTGAAGAAGTGGTATGCAAACTTTCAACATGGAGATTGAGACCAAAGATGCAGCAAGGTCTGGGAGGCCTCAAATGGTGTCAACTCCTGAAATTGTTGACCATACCCATGACCTGATTTTGGCAGATTGGTAAATATCAGCTAAAACAATTGCTGAGACATTACAGATATCCAGGGAACATACTGGGTATGTAATCTATGAGCAGCAGAGTTTGCAGGAGCTGTCAGCTAAGTGGGTGCCCAAATATTTGATTGCCTATGAGAAACGTCGTCGAGTGGACACTTCCAAGTTGATTTTGCAGCATTTTCAGTGAACTAGTGCCAACTTTTTTGGAACAACTAGTTACTGTTTATGAAACATGGTTACACTTCTATGACCCTGAGACAAAACAACAATCCATGCAATGGCGAAACTCAGGTTTTCCAAGGTCAAGGAAATTCAAGACCCAAAGGTCATGGCCACAGTGTTTTGAGATCAGGGAGATGTTATAATCTTCCAAAGGGCCAAACAGTTAATGCAGAATACTACTGTAACTTGTTGTGCAGATTAAAGGGGGCACTGAAAGAAAAAAGGAGAGGGAAGCTGCGGAAAGGAGTTTGCTTTTTACAAGACAATTCACCTGCTCACAAGGCTGGCAAAATGATGAATGTTTTGACACAGTGCATAGACCATCCACCCTTCTCACCAGATCATGCTGCATCTGATTATTTTCTGTTTCTAAACTTTAAAAAAGTTTTAAAGGGCAACAATTTGAGTAATTTGGAGGTTATTGCAATAGCAGAGCAATATTTCAGTGACTAAACATCAAGAGTATTTTTTCAGAGGGTTACAGAAACTTCAGACATGTGTTAAACTTAGGGGTGAATTTCATGGTTCCATGTCATTCCCTTCTTGGTTGTGCTGAGAACTTTTCAGCAACCCCTGGTAATAAATAGAGATGAAGCAGCTTAGAAAGTGTGAGTGTGGCAAAAAAAAAAAAAAGGGCTGGGAGAAAATGGAGAACTACAATGGACTGACTTAACAGGTAGAACAGGAAGGTCAGTGTAAGGTGGGGTAAAGAATGCAACTGAAATGGTTTCACAGATCCCTATATGAGGGGAAAAATGAATGAAATATACATAAATATATGTAATCTAAGAATTAGATTCATCTGAAGAAAGGCATCATCAAAAAGAAAAAAGTTTTAAGTTCAGTTTTGAACATGTAAATGGGAAATCAAGGAGATCCATAAAGCTGAGCCAATTTTATATGTTTCATATTGATCTATTTCAAACCCAAAAAATAAAATGCTTTAAACAAAAAGTGTTATACTCAAAATAACTTGGATGATATCTTGGGAGTAGTCACAATGAGCTGCAGATGTGCCAGTCAGTCAACCTATTTTTAGCAATGTAAAACTATGTTGGCTTCTCTAAAGAGTTTTTACCAAATGGAACAATAACTCCAGTTTTGGCCAAAATCTTAAGTCTTTCTTGATGCCACCTTGGAGAACTGGAAGGGCAAGCTACTTGCTGCAATGATGGAGGATAATGCAATGGCAGCTTGCTCAATGTAAGGATGTTGTACAAGCACTTCTACATTACTATTATAATAAAGCTTGATAAAAAGGAGGCCTGGTGACTTCCTCCTCATCTGCGGCCCTAGTTACATTGGAAAAGGAGGGGAGGGAGGAGGGAAGCAGACTTGAGAAATTCCTAGTTCCAACTCCTTATCTCAAACCTTATTTTTCATCTGCAAACAAGTATCCAAAGAAAGGGACAAGAAAACCAAAAAGCATTCAAATGGCAATAAATTTAAGAAAAACCAGAGCTCCAGGCATCTACAACTGGACTTGAATACTGCTTTATTTTGGTCTATCATCAGTATTAATTTTGGGCTGAATGCCGAGTACTGGAAGGGATGTACTCTCTCTCTACCAGGAAAATAGATGATAATCATTTTAGTGCTGTATAGTGATTACCTTCCTACCTCATCTAGTTCAAAAAACTTAAAATCAATTTTCAGTATAGAATTTCAGTTTAGAATTCTGTGAAATTGAGCATAATTTCCTGAACTGACAGCCAAACTTTGTAGTGTTCCATGTAGCCACCATCCCGTACCAATTACCATGTTAAGCCAGGAAATGAAGGCTGACCTCAAAGGACCTCTTGCCATCTTTTAATCTGACCATCAACAGAACATGCCAAGAGTAAAACACTTCTTACTCCAACTTAAACACAAACAGGCAATTCAAGACAAAATGTACAACTAATACTTTATTTATATTACTATACTTATAAGTTACTTCAGTTACATAAAAACAAGCTGCTTTTTGTCCTTTTCTTTGCATTTCAAAAGAAAATTTCCAATCAACACAGATTATGTGGTGACAAGAACTAGGAATGGTGACATCTCTGTGTCAAGAACAAACCAGACAGAAAGGGTTCTGTGCTACTTATCGACCCCAATAAGGAAATGGCATACTGGCCAGCACAAGCCAGCCCAACACTGAACCTTTAGCATGGGTCACTCTTTCAGATCTTTTTTTTTTTTAACTACCAAAAGCAAGAGAAAAATATAAAAAGATGTTTTTTAAATTAAAAAATAAAGCAAAACAAAGGATATTAAATACATTTGATGTTCTGTCAACAAGAACTTACATAAATGAAAACTCAAATGGTACATCCTGGATTTTTTCTCTTCGTTCAATCCGTTCATTTAACTTCACATATCAGACCTAAAGATGTAAACATAGGAAAAATCTATTACAGCACCTGCACATTTCCCCTAAATATCACTGGAATGGAAAGTTTAAAACCAAAAAAGAAATAAAAAAAGGGGGAGGGGAGAAGTTAACAAGGCTTCATCTAAAATTCTCTCAGTCCTGTTCTCGATGGTTTTCACAAATCCGACGCAGATGCTAAGGTGACCATATATGTAAGTAGAATGCTTTGCATGGTTTTGGAACATTTCAGTGAAGGAAACCTTTATGGAAAGAAACTGAAGTAAAGGCCTCTTCAGGAGTTGTCAGACGGCACATGCTCTTCAAAGCCCTCACTCTCCCGGACGAGAGCCCGTTCCAGAATCACACGGCCTTCTTTATAGCGCTGGCTGTCTTCCGTGGCAAACTCATAGATCCAACCAAGTTTGCTGTTGCAGTTCTTGCAGCTCACATCACGAACCATGTGCCGGCCTGTGAGCATGACCCTGTCCTGGACTTCACTGTACTGCAGATTTACCACCTGGAAAAAAAAACCAAAAGGTATGTAACAAGAGACCAGTTCTTACATCACTGAATTTGAGCAGCATAACTGGCAATGTTTTTACTTTACATAACTCAGCTGGGGATTAATCATTACATTGTGACTCATATTGCGTTCTTAAAAAAAAGATACCAATCTTCAGAGTTTTAGCAAACTTCTCCATTTATTCACTCTCATCATAATGAAACTAAGTAAGTGGGAGCTTTGCTGACTTGGCTCGTTAACTGCACAAAAGTTGCAGGATGAAGTCTGGACAAAAATGTACAACACAGTCATAACAAAGACACAAATGCACCTTTTCTTTTAAACCCAAATTCAAAACATATTGAAAATTAAAGGGGGGATGAAAAAAAGAATCCCAGAATCAGACACAATGATAGGATCATTTTTCTATAAAGAATTCTGTGTACCTGAACAATGCAGAATTTGCATAAAAATCTTCCAAAGTGTCAAGAGGTGGTTGCCATCTCTCAAACTGCATCGGACTTAGGGTATCCATATGGCTCACATTTGAGAGCTGCGTAAAGCAAGATACTGACAACTGCATCAGGAGTGTAGAATCACCTACTGCCTTATAGTTAGGGTTTCTGATTCAGAAATTTGCAGAGTCCCACAGGAGTTTTAAATAGTAAAGACTTGTTTTCAGCACCCTAAATGCAAAGTTCATTAATTGTTAATCTGTTTTTATTATTATACATCTCAAAAACTACAGAGATGAAAATAGTATACGATCATAGCAGCATACAGGGAAAAAGCAACAGGTCTCAGAACAGGGCTTGACAAACCCCAGGCGCCTGGTCACTATGACAAAAAACCAGTCCTGATACCTAGGTTTTGCTCAAAATAAGAGCAGCACACTTGGCAGCCAGCATTAACAATAGATCTTTACCCTCAATCCTTCATGGCACCTCCAGCTTACTTGCACATACATTCATGCATGCACACACTCACCCTAGTGGGTACTGAGTAGCAGCAGAAGCAAAACAAAGTGGCTACACTGCAGGCCACAGCTTGCCACTCAGTACTGTATGTAAAATTTGTATGTTTGAGGGGAGGCAGAGAGAAAAATATTAAGGTAGGGAGGTACCCACTTTAATCGCCGTACTTGAAGGACACAGTACTACTCGAAAGGGTCCAGAGAAGAGTGACTAAAATGGTTAAGGGGCTGGAGGAGTTGTACAGTGAGAGATTAGAGAAACTAGGCCTCTTCTCCATTGAAAAGAGGAGACTGAGAGGGGACATGATTGAAACCTTCAAGATAATGAAGGGAATAGACTTAATAGATAAAGATAGGTTGTTCACCCTCTCCAAGGAAGGGAGAACGAGAGGGTACTCTCTAAAGTTAAAAAGGGATAGATTCCGTACAAACGTAAGTAAGTTCTTTTTCACCCAGAGAGTGGTGGAAAACTGGAACGCTCTTCTGGAGGCTGTCGTAGGGGAAAACACCCTCCAGGGATTCAAGACAAAGTTAGACGAGTTCCTGCAGAACTGGAATGTACACAGGTAGGGCTGGTCTCGGTTAGGGCTCTGGTCTTTGACCTAGGGGCCACCGCGGGAGCGGACTGCTGTGCACGATGGACCACTGGTCTGACCTAGCAGCGGCAATTCTTATGTAGGAATGCTACCAATTGCAGACGAAGCCCTTAAGGAGCATAGTTGCTGAGGTGGTGATTCTTCAGCAGCCGGTTAGTAGGATCAATTAAAAAAAAAAAAAAAAAAAGAGCCTGGATGGGGGGTGGGGAAAGAGGATAGATTCTGAAAGGCTACTGCTAGGGATGAGGACATAACTCCAAGGCTGCTACTAGGATGGCTGGATAGACCTTTAGGTTTTAGATGCTAGAGTGGGAGAACTAGAAGTGGGTTGGGGATAAAACTGCAGCTACTGGGGGCATGTGGGCAAAGGAGAGAGGCTAAGGCTGTAGCTTCCCAACCCCATACACCCTTAGTAGCTGCAGCTTTGGTTTACCTCTCATTGTCCCAACCATAGTCTCAAGTCTCTCTTCGCTGCCAGATAGACTGTACATGGATGAAGGGGAAAGCAGCTTCCTCTTATCTGCTCCTTCTCCAATACTGTATTAAACTTGTTTATTATGCAATTTGAAACTGTGCATATTTATAAATAAATAAACATTCCAGTCATACCAAGGCTGGCTTCCTAGATTATAAGAAACTGCGTTAAGCCCTGTCTTAGACCATATTAAGGAGAGAAATCCAATACAAAAAACTGAAAGGAAAGATGATATTCTGAAACATAAGGAAAAGCAGACTTGGACAGTAAACAAAATAAGTAATTGACAGCATTATTATTTAACCTTCACTCTTGGTAACTTACTAAGGGGGGAGGGAAAGACTTCATATGATCAGGTTCTGAAAATCATATCGAGTTTCCTGAAATATTTACAAGAAAACCTAAATAGAACCTAAAGGAAACAATGGTGTTGTATTCACAGTTCTGTGCAGTGCCTGCATGCCAGCTTTTTTCTGCAGCTGAAGTGAAGGGAAAATAATTTTCTGCCTCATAAACTTCACCAATCAGTCCAATTCACAAGATCTTTGGGCTGTCAATTAGATGAACCCTGACCGAGACCTCCACCCCCACAGAAACTCAAAGCATGATGGGGGGCAGGAAATACACAGCTGGCACCCTGATACCCAGAGAGTTCTTATTCAGGGTGTCCTCAGCCTGTGCTTAAGCCTCTGAGAACGGACCCCAACCTCTGAAGTGGCATACAGCAGGCTGGCCCTAGAGGTCCACCCGAAGGTTTGCCTTATGAAGCTGCACTCCGTCTCAGTGGAATTTGCATTCTTTCCTGAGCAGAGATCCCCTAAATAAGGGATCTCAGGGCACCGATGCAACTGAAAAAGTTAAACTTTTGTCAAAAATAATGGAAAATAAAGCAGAATAGATCAGAAATGCCTCTGAACGGTTCGCTTGCAAAAAGGGGGCACTATACTCTACTGCTATGTGAGAGGTGCTGAAAGCAGAGAGTGGAATTTCTGCCAGACCCGGTTCGTGGGTTGGGATTGAATACCATTCGTACAGAATCTGGAGTGGATGTAACAGAATGGTTGTTTTTAATTTGCCCTGATGATTGTAAACTGGTTTTGAATGACGGACTCTTCAGTAAGTTGGTATAAAATTTTTTAAATAAAGTTAAAAAAAAAACGCTAATTAGGATTATCAAATTGTGCTCCGGCCAACAACAACCTAACATCTGCTCAAATTATACCTCTTTCATTTAACTGCTTTAGATTTCCTACTTCTCAATTCAGCAAATAGCCTGAGGAAGGTTACAAATTCACATATCAAATTTTGTTAATTCATTAGCAAGGGATATGACTAGAAAAATTAGCACTAAAAGCTCACTGGAGGCCAGTAGAGACTTCGCAATATAACCTGGCTTATCAGCACAGTTCAACCTCATCATAGACTTTGCCAAATTATCCCATTTGGAGACATTATTTCAGGCAGCCAACATATTAAAGTTGGTTTTTTTTTAACTTGTCTGGTTTTCGTTAAGTTTTAAAAAGTTATGTGGCACAGAGAAAGTGCAATTTACTGCATTACAATGGATAGCTCCAGAACTAGATGATATTTCCAGCTATTTATGGCAAGGTCTTATAAACAGACAGGCTCCAGCAACAGTGCCAATTAAAGCAGGGCTTATTTCATGAGAATGAAACTATCATGACATTTATCCAAGGTTAAACATAGCCACCTGAAAAGCTATTGCTTCTATAATAGGGGAATAGGCCTATCATTCTTAAACTGGTTTAACTTAATTAAGCACAGGACAATAGGATCATCACCAGGATCCAGATCCCACAAAGGATCCACGGATCCAGCAGACAAGCCTGGATCTCCTGATCTGAGAAGAGCTGCATTGTCAAACAATGGATCAGAGAGGTCAGGATCAGCATCCAGATCCCCCAAATCAGGAGAAGGCAGAACAGTCGCCGGATCTGTCAGAGGTGAGGACACGTCCGAAAGTGCCACGCCACCCAGAGTGCTCTTTTTTTAAAACTCCAAGTACAAAACCTCATGATTTTACAGAAGGTATCTGGCTCCTGGGGTCTAGAGTCACCCTTAGATGACTTAAATTCACATGTCTTAGGCAGCCAGGCTCACTACAGCTCCCCCCCCCCCCCCATCTCCCAGCTGCTCCATACTTCCCAAAGTCCCAAAACACAGCAATTTTAGGAAGTTTCAGGAGAGGAAACACAGGGGAACATGCAGAAACCCAGAAAAACTTACATTTCAACACTGTAATACTTGCTGGAATCCAAGGATGGGTTTCAATATAGACAATTAAGAGATTTTATCTTGTGAATTGAGTTTGGTTGAAACTTTCTTGGAGACAAACCTACGGCTGGTAGGAAAGGCATTGCTGGCTGTATAAAGATTTATTAGCAATGGATACACCAATGTTACAATAAGTCGCTAACTGGGAAAAAGATTTGGGACAAACTTATGAATTTCAACATTGGCTGAAGATGTTTTAATATTTGTTAAATAATCTTGTTGGCTACACCTCTTAATGGTATTATACACCTGATGGTTTAAGATGTATCACACTGGGGATGATTTATGCTGACATAATTGAGGACAGAAGGGGACTAATCATATGTGGCAGTCCTATCCAGTAAATTTCCCTATAATGGGAAAAGCTTCTTAGACAACTTAATGAGTACACCGACGCATATTATCCCCTGCAGGCAGATTGTTATTACACTATAAAACGGTTGGTATTTCTAAAGAAACATACAAATTAGTGACTTGGTGTTCACAGTTACAAAAATCTTGGTGGCCCAATATTGGAAAAGAGCAGTGGCCTACTATTGTTTGGTATCTAAATTAACTGCCTGGAAATATGGGAGAACAACAGCTTTCCATAAGGTAAGCGATGTCTACACAGATTGGACTCCAATCTGTTAACTATACATGCTTATGTCATGGAACTGTGTACTTACTTGGTAGTGGATAAAAGGGGGGGATACTGTTTCTATAAAAATTGATTGAGATACCTCTTGAATAAATTTTCCTATAAATAAAGTGTTTAATAGTGTAATACTTGGTGTTTATGTGTTCAGTTTTAGAGTAAGGGAAACTCACGAACCAGCAGACTATAGATTCAACATTCTGCTTCATACCCATGTCTGGGAAGTCACTCATAGTGAAGTGACCTGAACGGTGGCAAAGGCTTTCATGCACAGGACTTCTTTCAGGCTCCAGAAGGCCTTTCAAAGCTGTCACTTGACAGGAAGTTTTGCTTCTTTTCCTCTAGAAGAGAAACCACAACTGAACAAAATGATCATGTTACTGCATTATAAAATTCTAGGCTTTTCAGGAAGCTTTTACAGTTTCATTAGAGATTCTATTGTCATAAAATGTTATTTATTAAGCTGATAGGATGGTATTTATGCTATTCAGAATACTATAAACAAATATTAATTTTATTGGATTATATTTTGGATTTTTTTTTTGGGGGGGGGAGTATAAATGAATTTATTAAATTCTTACATTTTCTTAATATATTTTATTTTTATGGAACTTATCAAAATCTGCATGAGCAAATTGCCTGTGTCTGAATTCAAGAAAGTGTGATATAGGCGTGTGGGATTTCTTAGAGAGAGGAGGAAAAATGGTTACTGCAGATGGGCTCACTGGATGGGCCATTTGGCCTTTATCTGCCATCATGTTTCTCTGTTTCTATCTTAGCCCCTGTGAAAGTGCTACAAATAATATGAAAATTTCTTGAATTGGGGAAAAAAACATCCCATAAGCCAGTACATTTGAGTACCTAAAATTCAGAAAAGGCAAATTTAAAAAAAATCTGCCTTACGGAGAACAAAACTAAGAAACAAAAGTACAAATTTGCTGAACAAATCACCAAAGAAAAGCATAAAAACTAGAGTGAAAAAGGAAGGAGAAATTTTCTGCTCCTAAAACTTTGGCTGGTATCCAAGTTTCTAAAAATATCTCCTAAGTTTATGGTATGTGACCTCAGTTGCTCACTCACATCCATAGCATGTTGGAGAGATCCTCCCAGCTGATTCATTTGAGTCAGCTTACTTCCTCCTTTCATGGAGAGGAGGGATATGCTGTCTGCTATGGGTGTAGCCACACATGGGGCCTTGCTGGCCATATGTTTCCACTGAATCAACATTCCATGGACACAGTTTCTGCCCAGTATATGCTTTAGAATTATCTGGTTGTTTACTAGCATTAGAAGAGATGGAAAACATACTTAGTTTCTTTGCGAAAAACAGCAAGAAAAACACACTGAAGCATCTCATATTGTAGAAACTTGTTTCATGAAACCTGGATAATCAAAACACTTCTTTGTATTCAGAGTTCACCAGGCAAACCTTTTAAAGAGTTGTTTTATGCCTTCTTGTAACATTCAAGAGGTTTATACAACGAAATGCCATTCAAACAAAGAACAAAATTAGGAAACAGCCAAGAGGTTTTGATAGCTCAGATTTCTTCCGACAGGTCAAACTAATTGCTAATTCTTAAAAAGAAGCATACACAAGAGCACTGTTCTCTCACAATAGGAGGAATTATGAGAAGAGCTCAAATAAAAGCTATAATGTATTCTTTCTCCCCTTTGCTTTAGAACAAGCATGTCAAACTCACAAGCTGACATAGGCCAAATAAACAAGGTTTAAGTTTATGTGGCCGCAAAAACATAATTTTTCATAGAAATTGAGGATTATTTCAAAAAGTACAGTATAAAAAAAGAACAAAAGCAATAATAAAATTAATGTTTTCTTCCTGACATTTGGCATCTCTTCTCTGCTACTATTTTTCCTATTTCAGGGGAAATCTTGTCCACAGTGATTACTTTTAAAAACTGACCCAAGGTGAATGTCAGTAATTCTGGATCCGATAGGAGACTTATTTCCTTTCATAAGTGTAAATAACTATTCGCACCGATAAGTACTTCCAAACATTTAAATAATTTCATATGCAAATTTTCGAGTATTTTCAAACCGGGCTGGCAAATATTTGTAAAATTCAAGCAAGACAACTTCACCGTATTTTGTCTTCAAATCTGAATCGCATAGGATCTCAATTACTTCCATTTGCATATGATTAGGTACCAAGTCTATATTTATTGAGAATAATCGAAGAAAACAAAGAAAACTTTGTTTTCCAAAGATTTAAAATTTGCAAATCTTGTTTCAAACACAGTACTAAGGCTTAAAATGTTTTCTACGTATTTTTGATACGATGCAATTTCACCTAAACTTGATTTGTTTATGTTGCATGTCAGAAAGTGTGTTAAATCTTCATTTTTCAAGTGTTTTCCCCAAAGAACTAGCTTACATTGGAATGCTTTAACTTGAGAAGCAGAACAGTATATCTACTAGGGCAGACGTCAATGTAGTCTGAGCCCTGCTTTAACTTGATGAACCTGGTCTTCTGGCTAACAGTTGGACTGAGGCCAGATGTAGGGGATGGTGGGAGTGGGACAGAGTGACCTATCGGTGCCAGGAAAAATGATGAGACTATTATAACATGCAATTACTAAGCATGGATTAACATAGGCATGGATTAATGGGACAAAACCAACATGGACCAAGCCAAGGGAAATATTGAATTACAAATCTGCTACATTTCTTTGAAGAGATAAACATGTGGATAAAGGTGAGATGGTTGATGTTGCGGAGCTGGATTTTCAGAAGGCATTTGATAAAGCACAGTTACTTACCGTAACAGGTGTTATCCAGGGACAGCAGGCAGATATTCTTAACGCATGGGTGACGTCACCGACGGAGCCCCGGTACGGACACTTTTAACTATAAAGTTCTAGTTGGCCGCACCGCGCATGCGCGAGTGCCTCCCAGTTAAGATAAGCCAGCTAAGAAGCCAACCCGGGGAGGTGGGTGGGACGTAAGAATATCTGCCTGCTGTCCCTGGATAACACCTGTTACGGTAAGTAACTGTGCTTTATCCCAGGACAAGCAGGCAGCATATTCTTAACGCATGGGTGACCTCCAAGCTAACAGAGAGGGAGGAGGGATGGTTGGCCATTAGGAAAATAAATTTTGTAACACAGATTGGCCGAAGTGTCCATCCCGTCTGGAGAAGGCATCCAGACAGTAGTGGGTAGCGAACGTGTGAACTGAGGACCAAGTGGCAGCCTTGCAGATCTCCTCGATGGGCGTGGAGCGGAGGAAAGCCACAGAAGCAGCCATAGCTCTGACCCTGTGGGCCGTGACAGCACCTTCCAGTGAGAGACCAGCCCGAGCATAACAGAACGCAATGCAGGCAGCAAGCCAGTTGGAAAGCGTCCGTTTGGAGACAGGACGACCTAGACGGTTAGGGTCGAAGGACAAAAAGAGTTGAGGTGACGAGCGGTGGGCCCTGGTACGGTTAAGGTAGTATGCAAGGGCGCGCTTACAGTCCAGCGTGTGTAACACCAGTTCCCCAGGATGAGAATGGGGCTTAGGGAAAAAGACAGGCAACACAATGGATTGGTTGAGGTGGAAGTCCGAGACCACCTTGGGAAGGAATTTAGGATGGGTACGCAGAACCACCTTGTCATGGTGAAAAACAGTGAAAGGTGGGTCGGCAACCAGTGCATGCAGCTCACTAACCCTCCTGGCAGAGGTGATGGCAATGAGGAAAAGCACCTTCCATGTCAGAAATTTGAGTGAAGTAGTGGCAAGAGGCTCAAACGGAGGTTTCATGAGGGCTGATAAAACCACATTCAGGTCCCAGACGACTGGAGGAGGCTTCAGAGGTGGTTTGACATTGAAGAGGCCTCTCATGAATCGGGAAACCAGGGGATGAGCCGTAAGCGGTTTTCCGAGGATAGGCTCATGAAACGCAGTGATGGCACTGAGGTGGACTCTGATTGAGGTAGGCTTGAGGCCAGCATCGGATAGAGAGCAAATAGTCCAGTACAGTTTCCACCGCCAATGAGGTGGGATCGTGGTGATGCAGTAGACACCAAGAGGAGAACCTGGTCCACTTCTGATGGTAACATTGGAGGGTGGCTGGTTTCCTGGAGGCATCCAAAATGCGACGGACAGGCTGAGACAGATTCTCTGGAGAGGTCAGCCCGAGAGAAACCAAGCTGTCAGGTGGAGCGAGGACAGATTGGGATGTAGTAGAGACTGATGCTGCTGTGTAAGTAGAGTAGGAAACACAGGAAGAGGAATGGGCTCCCTGGAGCTGAGCTGGAGCAGGAGGGAGAACCAGTGTTGGCGAGGCCACCGAGGAGCGATGAGAATCACGGTGGCTCTGTCCCTGCGGAGTTTGAATAACGTTCGCAACATCAGAGGTAGTGGAGGAAAGGCATAGAGGAACCGATCCGTCCAGTCGAGCAGGAATGCATCCGGGGCCAGACGATGAGGAGAGAAGAGTCTGGAACAGAACTGGGGCAGCTGATGGTTGTGAGGAGCTGCAAAGAAGTCCACCTGAGGAGTGCCCCAGCGAGCAAAGATGGAGCGGAATGTGGGAGGATCCAGAGTCCACTCGTGAGGTTGAAGGATGCGGCTGAGATTGTCAGCCAGGGAGTTCTGTTCGCCCTGGATATAGACAGCCTTGAGGAAGAGACTTTGGGCCGTGGCCCAGGTCCAGATGCGGATGGCCTCCTGACAGAGGAGGGGAGATCCGGTGCCGCCTTGCTTGTTTATGTAGTACATGGCGACTTGGTTGTCTGTGCACAGGAGAAGAACCTGAGGGTAGAGAAGGTGCTGGAAGGCCTTGAGAGCATAGAACATGGCCCTGAGTTCCAGGAAATTGATGTGATGTTGACGCTCCTGATGGGTCCAGAGTCCCTGAGTGCGAAGATCTCCCAGGTGAGCTCCCCATGCATAGGGGGAGGCATCTGTGGTTATGATCATGGAGTGAGGGGGTAGATGAAAGAGTAGACCCCTGGAAAGATTGGAGGAGTTCAACCACCATTTAAGAGATAGCTGAAGAGACGATGTCACAGAGATGGGATGAGAAAGAGGATCCGTGGTCTGTGACCATTGGTTGGCTAGAGTCCACTGAGGTGTCCTGAGGTGGAGTCGTGCCAGAGGAAGTACATGGACCGTCGAGGCCATGTGGCCCAGGAGGACCATCATCTGCCGAGCTGGGATGGTTTGATGAAGGAACACCTGACGACAGAGGTGGAGCAGGGTCCGTTGTCGGTCGGAGGGGAGAAACGCCCTCATCAGAGTGGTGTCGAGAACTGCGCCAATGAACTGAAGTCGCTGTGTGGGAAGTAGGTGCGACTTGGGGTAGTTGATCTCGAACCCCAGTAGATGGAGGAGCGAGATGGTGTGATGAGTGGCTTGTAGCACAAGCGGAGATGTAGGCGCTTTCACCAACCAATCGTCCAAGTAGGGGAACACCTGGAGGTCGTGAGACCTGAGGAAGGCCGCCACCACAATAAGGCACTTGGTGAACACCCTGGGTGATGATGCGAGGCCAAAGGGTAGCACTTTGTACTGATAGTGACGGTGCTGTATCTGAAACCGTAGGTAGCGACGTGAAGTCGGATTGATTGGGATGTGAGTGTAGGCCTCTTTGAGGTCCAGGGAACATAGCCAGTCGTGTTGAGAGAGAAGAGGGTAAAGCGTGGCAAGGGAGAGCATTCTGAACTTCTCCTTGACCAGACACTTGTTGAGGTCCCTGAGATCGAGGATGGGACGGAGGTCTCCTGTCTTCTTGGGAACCAGGAAGTAGCGGGAGTAGAATCCCTGATCCCTTTGGTCCGGAGGCACCTCTTCGATGGCATTGAGAAGAAGGAGGGATTTGACCTCCCTCAGGAGGAGGGGGGTTTGGGAGGAGTGAGAAGCAGACTCTACGGGAGGATTGTCTGGAGGAAGAGTCTGGAAGTTGAGAGAGTAGCCGTGGCGAATGATGTTGAGGACCCATTGGTCTGATGTGATGACCTCCCAACGGCTGAGGAAGATTTGGAGGCGACCTCCGATAGGCTGAGGAAGGGGCAATGATGGTGGGAGACTGGCTATGCCCTGGAGGAAAAAGTCAAAAGGGCTGAGATGGTTTTGACGGAGGGAGAGGCTTGGCAGGTTGGTGAGACTGTGAGCGAGCCTGAGTTTGATGCTGTTGATGAGGTCGGCGAGGCTGCTGTTGAGGCGGGTTGAGAGGTCTGGCCGAGAACCTGCGTTGGTAGGAAGACTGCTGTTTGTAGGGGCGAGCAGGCTTCACCAGGGTGTCTCACCTGGTCTCGTGAGCCGAGAGTTTCTGGGTGGTTGAGTCCAGGGACTCCCCGAAGAGTTCATCACCAAGACAAGGTGCATTAGCCAGGCGGTCTTGGTGGTTAATGTCGAGGTTAGAAACTCTCAGCCAGGCCAGACGCCGCATGGCAACAGCCATGGCAGACGCTCGAGAGGTCAGCTCAAATGAGTCATAAATGGAGCGCACCATGAATTTCCGGAGTTGGAGTAGACTGGAAATTTGTTGTTGAAAAAGAGGTACCTTACGTTCAGGGATGTATTTTTGTAAGGCGGAGAGTTGTTGCACCAGATGCTTCATGTAGAAGGAGAAGTGAAAGGTGTAATTATTTGCCCTGTTGGCCAGCATTGCATTCTGGAAAAGGTGCTTGCCAAACTTATCCATAGTTTTTCCCTCTCTGCCAGGAGGGGTGGAGGCATAGACACTGGAGCCCTGAGTTTTCTTTAAGGTGGACTCCACCAGGAGAGATTCATGGGGCAATTGAGGCTTGTCAAACCCTGGGATGGGAATGACCCGATACAAGCTATCCAATTTGCGAGGGGCCCCAGAGACAGTGAGGGGGTTCTCCCAGTTCTTATAAAAAGTTTCCCGTAGGATATCATGTACGGGTAACTTGAGGAATTCCTTGGGAGGTTGCTCAAAGTCTAGGGCATCGAGAAAGGCCTGTGACTTTTTAGAGTCTGACTCTAAGGGAATGGAAAGAGCAGCAGACATCTCCCTGAGGAATTTGGTGAACGAGGACTGTTCAGGTTTTGAAACGGTATCAGTCACTGAAGGTTCCTCGTCCGTGGAGGAAGCGTCTTCCTCAGTACCATGTGGGGATTCTTCCCATAAGTCTGGGTCCCTGATGTCGGGGTGCGCACGGCGGGACATCGGTGTGGAGGGCTCGGCATGGCGGGTTTTGGAGAGAGACTTGCCAGAGCAGACCGAGGCGGTACCGGGTGAGGAAGACCGGTGCCGTACCTGGTACCGAGAAGGATCGGCATCAGAGCGGGTCTGTACCGTAGGCTCAGCCGATAGGACCGGCATGGAAGTGTTGAGCGGTACCGAGGGGGTCGACACCGATGGAACGGTGCGAGGCTCGGACCGGTCCCGTACCGGAAGGTGCGGTGCCAGTAACGCCGGCAACAGTTGTTGGAGTTGTTGCTGCAGCTGCTCCTATACTGGGTTTGGAGTATGGCCGCAATGCGGTCGTCCAGTGGGGGCACCGGTACCGCTTTTTTCTTTTTCGGTACCATAGGTGCCGCTCTACGCTCCGGCGATGAGGAGGCCGATGACGAGGCACTCACCGATATCGGAGCGGAGCGTTTGCGGGGTCGATGCGGTGCCGGGGTTGCCGGTGTCGCAACCGTGGTAGGAGGGCGCTCAAGGGAAGTGGAAGGCTTCTTAGCTGGCTTACCTGGGGCCAGCGACCCCGAAGAAGGATCCGGTGGAGTCGAAGTAGTCGGTGTCGACTTTTGCGGTGCCGTCGACATCGCGGTAGATTCCATGGCAGATCCGGTACCGAATAGAATATTTTGCTGGATCTGCCTATTTTTTAAAGTGCGCTTTTTAAGCGTAGCACAGCGGGTGCAGGTGTCCGCCTGATGCTCTGGACCCAAGCACTGCAGGCACCAATTGTGCGGGTCGGTAAGAGAGATCGGGCGTGCACACCGCTGGCACTTCTTAAAGCCCGGTTGAGGGGGCATGAAGGGAAACACGGCCTCCGCAAAATCAAAGCCGGAGGCCTGTATGGTGGCAACAGGCCCCGCCGGGGCCGGCCCAAAAAAATAAAGAAAACTCGACGAGTTTTTTTTTTTTTTTAAAAGAAAATTAACGGGATCCGAAAGGAAAAAAATGAAAAAAGTACGCGAGCGGGAAGGCAGAACTAAGTTTTCAATAGCCGTTGAAACACATGCGACTTCTTCGCTCCGCGGAAACGAAGAAACTGGGGACCACGCACTCCTCCGTCGGGCGGGAAGGCACTCACGCATGTGCGGTGCGGCCAACTAGAACTTTCTAGTTAAAAGTGTCCGTACCGGGGCTCCATCGGTGACGTCACCCATGCGTTAAGAATATGCTGCCTGCTTGTCCTGGGATAAAGTATCTAATGAACAACTCCTGAGACATTGCTCTATTATAGATTAAGAACTGGTTTAAAAGATAGAAAATGTCAATATTCTCAATAGAGAAAGATGGGGTTTGGGTCTCCCCAGGGGTCTGTGCTGGGACTTCAGAGTAGCAATGACTACCTCCGTGTATCCCTTAAATGTTAATGCCACACACTCACGAGCTATGTACAACTCCCCTGTCACTGGGAAGAAAGGTGCGCTTAGTCACCTTGGGCTGCCCCAAAAGCTGCTGACACTCCTGCGTCAGTTAATACAAGTGGGACATAGCTTTAACATGCTTCAAAGTACCTTCCGGCGAGTCAAACTGCTCAGAGACCAGAAAACTCATATCCGGATGCCAGGGAAAGGTCGCAGAGTGTGAGTGCTTACTACAAAGCCAAGAAGAAGAAATAGTGAATGGAGCTGAGTCAGTAAGTTCAATTCCTGCAAAGATAAGGCAGAGCCGCAAACTTAATTAAGCACAGGACAATAGGATCATCACCAGGATCCAGATCCCACAAAGGATCCACGGATCCAGCACACAAGCCTGGATCCCCTGATCTGAGAAGAGCTGCATTGTCAAACAATGGATCAGAGAGGTCAGGATCAGCATCCAGATCTCCCAAATCAGGAGAAGGCAGAACAGTCGCCGGATCTGTTAGAGGTGAGGACATGTCCGAAAGTGCCATGCCACCCAAAAACATCCTGGGGGAAAGAAAACTGCTCAGGAGAACATGCTTTTTCTTTTTTTTAAACTCAGAGTACAAAACCTCATGATTTTACAGAAGGTATCTGGCTCCTGGGGTCTAGAGTCACCCTTAGATGACTTAAATTCACATGTCTTAGGCTGCAGAGGGTCCGCAGCCAGGCTGACTGAAGAACCAACCATGCTGAGACCCGAAAGTAATGGAGGCCGCCCCAATGGGCTGGCTGAGTGTCTGATCACCTGCTTCTGTGGGGGGAAAGCTAAACCACTCACTACAGCTCCCCCCCCCACCTCTCAGCTGCTCCATACTTCCCAAAGTCCAAAAACACAGCAATTTTAGGAAGTTTCAGGAGAGGGAACACAGGGGAACATGCAGAAACCCAGAAAAACCCACTTTTTAAAATTTTCCCGACGTCTCTCATAAGCTGTCAGCTCCTTGTACTCACTGTGACCCAATACACTGGACTCTCCCTGCTCACTATCTCTCTCAGTAGCTGTAGAAGAATTCACTGCCACAATGCTGGGAATGCTCTCACAAAGCTGATCTTTGGGCTGCCAGTCAGACTCCACTGTCTGACTATGCCTCCACCCCAGCGGACCATCGGATGCGCACCAGGATGGGCGGAGGCACGAAAATGCAGCCTGAACACCACTGAGCCCCCTAAGCGTGCCAAACAGTGTGCGCTCGACCCCTGCTTAACAGAAGCAGGGACAGCCCTGAGCTCCAAGGTAAACTATGCAGACTGGCTAACAGCTACCCAAAAAGGGATCGGCCTGTCAGCTACAGATCGAAGTCTGAAGTCTCAAGCAGGCAGAGCTCCAAAATTGCTTCAAAGGCGAAATTACACGAAAAGGGGACATTACATCAAATTTAAAACAATAAAATGGGGAGAGCAGAACACACACAACTGCAGACATGCTTGCAGAAGGAAAGACTGTAGAGGGCGCTAAACCGATCGAAGAAATACTACAGAGGCAGAGTGAAAAATCCAGACTGGATTCCTTCTGCAGAGCATGCGAGTATGGGGAAATAACCCTATTGGCTAGAATGTCTCACCTATTGCACTGAAAATGACTTAAGGCCTGAATTCAGCTGCATCCATTAGAGAAAGTAAAGTGTCACTGTTATATATTCTGCAGCACTGACTGCTTAATTGATGCCAAGGAATTCAGGTGTAAATAGCATATGCACTGTAGTAATACAAAGAACAGCTGAATTCTGCCACTGTATAACTTTCCTGCCATCCTCCATCCTGGCATACTCCAAACCCTGCCTCCATCAATGCATAACCTAGGCAAAAAAAAGCCCCAAACACACAAAATAAAACCAAAGGACCCCCCCCCCCCACCCCTCAAAAATAACCATACACTGGGCATGAAATCTAACCACATTAGGCCTTTTTAAATAAATATTGGGCCCCCTCATGACTACTGTTTTACAATGTATTTTAAGGCAGGAGCATAAAAAAGCAGGTGACTTCATCTGCCCAAGTCATCCAAAAACACAGGTGGCTTATATTACTAAAGCATTTACACACTTTTGAAAGTTGTCTACACTGAACTACTTTCAACCAACCAGATTCTAAGAGGAATTTGTTTCTAAGCTCTTAAGACGTAATGTCCTTAAAGCAGATATGTACTATAATACCCACACAATATAACCTCCAGCACACATGAGAAGTCTCCATTCTTTTATGAAACTTACTTTATTGAACCAATGTAGCTAGTTTACTCACAGTTTGTACATTCTCAGAAAACCTAAGGCAAGAGACTTTGTAGTTCTGAATGATATAGCAGTAGGTAGAGGTGGAAATTTGAAAAGAAAGATTTTATGGCAGAGGTGGGAGAGTTGTCCGGTAGATGAAGATAATTCCAGAGATGATTTGCTGAGTTGTGTAATATTTTGTGTGTTTGGTAAAAATGACAAGTTCATTTTAGGGGAGTAGAGACATGTGGTTCTGAGACAAGATGGAAAAGTCTGAGCTCATAAGACAGAGGGTCAAAAAAAAAAAAACCCCAAACATAAAAAAACCTCATAAGGCCAGATGGCAGGGTGATAGGGACCAATAAGGACAGAGCCTCCGACTAGGTTACAGAGGACCTCATAGAGAGTAGTACTTGATGTGAAAGAAAGAGCACCCTTGCTGACCTATCAAAGCAAAGATAATAGAGGTAATCAGGAAACAGCAGGTAGACAAAGGAATCAAGCTCAGCTGAAAGAGGAGGTCTTTACAGGAGATAAGACCACTAGTGGCTGCACTAGGAGACTATATTACACACACATCATGGCAGGAAGAGACTGCTGCACTAGAATTCTAAGAAGTGAGAATAGCATTCAACACATTTTTTAGACCTATGCTAAAAAGAGCAGTATAAGGCTGCTGGGGGCAGAACAAATTTGCATATAGCCAAAGTAACAGGCATAAGGATGCCTGATGTACATAGAGCAAAATGCTCCTAACTTACCTTGTTGAAAAGGAAAGCTCTCCCAGTGGCTCCTGTAAAGCGAGTGGAGATCAGCTCGGAGCGGTTAGTCAGAATTGTGTCACAGTTTGCACAGGAAAACAGGCGAGTGCCACCGATGTGATCCAGGAAAATTCTGCCCATGATTGCAATGGGAATGTAAATGCTCAAAGCCTGCCCCAGAAACAAACACACAAGGCATAAGTATAATTGATAATTACAAAATATTTCATTACAATAGCTCTTTTACAGACATGTCCTATAATTAGCTTATTAATTCACTGCTCAATGCAGAGGCAAGCACTGTCCATCCAATCTCACATTCATTATCAAATCATTACTGAACCAACATTCCAATATTATTGTTACATTATTTGCTAAGTTCCACTTTACAATATCTTCCCTTCCCCCACTGAGATATGAGACCCACATTCATAGCATAATGTATGAATGTGGTATAAAAATATGTAGCACAAATCACAATAAAAATAGAGGAACTGGAGTATATAATAACATTTAACAATGAAAACTACCTCCAGTTGTATGAATGCTGGGTGTAATGCCAAAAATTCACCCTAATTTCTCAAAACCAAAAGAAATTCAAAGGGTAAAAGCCTCAGAAGCCACGAGGAGCAAATTTGCACCAGGGCTACGAGAGAGAGCTAGACAGTAGAGAATGACACGGTGACAAAATTCATCACCGTTCCCGTCCCCGCGGATAACCGCGGGAAATAATCCCATATCATTTTCTAGTGTCTATTTCAACCTCAGTCCTTCTACACCAGCATTCTTCAAAGCAAAGCTTGTAGGTCAGTGATTGTGCCCAATTATACTCTGATTCTTCCCTTTCTCCTTAAAGAATGACATGAAGATGGTTTACCGCGGTTATCCGCAGGGACGGGAATGGTGATGAATTTTGTCACCGTGTCATTCTCTACTAGACAGAGTATCAGCTCCCCCTCATGCTTTGATCATTAGCCAGAAAAACCCTTATTTGTAAAGCATAATGTTGTTTAGAATTCACAATGTGCAAATGAATATCATAGAGGAAAACAAATAGGACTTATCTTTATGTTGTTCCAATGCTTTAATACTGCTGTTCACAACTGCCCCTTCTGTCCAGTGAATAAGCACTAGAACACTGGAAAAATAATGCAGACGATGGCCAACGTTTCACGATGTTAGACAATCGTTTCCTCAGGGATCTCGATCTGCAAGATGTGTTCGCCACTGCGATGACAGACTGAATAGTCTTCATCCGAAACCAAGGAACTCTCAGGGCCACGTTGACATGTTTGAGATTCAGGATGGGCCTTCAATCCTCTAAGCTTTTGACACGATAACATATATGATGTATCTGCAGGAGCCCGAGTCTTCTGAATATATAGTAACCTTCGTAACGTTGCTCGGACCCTTTTTTTCTTTCTCTGGATGGCCTGCCGGTGAATCCATGAACCAATCACAGAGAGGGTATGCAAACTATCTTGTAACCCTCTCTGATAATGTCCAGGACCCAGTGGTTGGACATTTTTTAAAAAAATTTAAATTATCCATTCCCAAGACTCCAGATAGTCTGAGAACCGAGCTCCAATCTTCAGAAGAGCAGCTTGAGGGTCGACATCATTGTGGCTTTACAATGGAGCAGGAACCTGAACCTTGGTTCCTCCAGTTCCTGGAGAATTTCAGTCTGGAACCCTGAAAGGTTCTCTAGGTAGAGACTCCTGTGGTATAATGGCGAGAGTGCCGGGAGCCTCGAAAGGACCCCTGGCTCTGGCCTCTAGCTGCTTGGGGTATGCTATCTGGTAAAGATCTTGGCCAGCGATCTTGTACACAAGCCATAAGATCATCTAAGTCAAGCATGTCAAACTCAAAGGCTGACACAGGCCAAATAAACAAGGTTTAAGTTTATGTGGGCTGCAAAAACATCATTTTTCATAGAAAATTAGGTTTATTTCAAAAAGTACAGTATAAAAAAAGAAGAGTAATGATAAAATTAATGTTTTCTTCCTGACATTTGGCATCTCTTCTCTGCTACTATTTTTCCTATTTCGGGGGAAATCTTGTCCGCAGTGATTACTTTTAAAACTGACCCAATGTGAATGTTAGTAATTCTGGATTTGATAGGAGACTTTACTTTCATAAGTGTAAATAACTGCTCGCACTGATAAGTACTTCCAAACATTTAAATAAATTCATATGCAAATTTTGAGTATTTTCAAACCTGGCTGGCAAATATTTGTAAAATTCAAGCAAGCCAACTTCACTGCATTTTGTCTTCAAATCTGAATCGCATTGGGTCTCAATTACTTCTATTTGCATATAATTAGGTACCAATTCTATATTTATTGAAAAAAAAAAAAAAAAAATCGAAGAAAACAAAGAAAACTTGTTTTCCAAAGATTTTAAATTTGCAAATCTTGTTTCAAACACAGTTCTAAGGCTTAAAATGTTTTCTGCGTATTTTTGATAAGATGCAATTTCACCTAAACTTGATTTGTTTATGTTGCATGTCGGAAAGTATTTTAAATCTTAATTTTTCAAGTGTTTTCCCCAAAGAACTATACATTGGAATGCTTTAACTTGAGAAGCAGAACAGTATATCTACTAGGGCAGACTTCAATGTAGTCTGAGCCCTGCTTTAACTTGATGAACCTGGTCTTCTGGCTAACAGTTGGACTGAGGCCAGATGTAGGGGATGGTGGGAGTGGGACAGTGACCTATCGGTGCCAGGAAAAATGTGAGACTATTATAACATGCAATTACTAAGCATGGATTAACATAGGCATGGATTAATGGGACAAAACCAACAAGGACCAATCCAAGGGAAATATTGAATCATAAATCTGCTACATTTCTTTGAAGGAATAAACATGTGGATAAAGGTGAGATGGTTGATATTGCAGAGCTGGATTTTCAGAAGGCATTTGATAAAGTATCTAATGAACAACTCCTGAGACACACTTCTATTATAGATTAAGAATTGGTTAAAAGATAGAAAATGTCAATATTCTTAATAGAGAAAGATGGGGAGTGGGTCTCCCCAGGGGTCTGTGCTGGGACTGCAGAGTAGCAATGACTACCGCCGTGTACCCTTTAAATGTTAATGCCACACACTCAAGAGCTATGCCATAAAAGCAAAGCGATCAAGATCTTCCATGATCATTGGTCCCTGAGAAAGAAGGTCCGGCTGTTCTCGCAGTTTGAGACATGCGCCCCTCTGAAGATGCACTTGATCTGCATACTATGGTCTGAGTGGCCAATATGGAGCCACGACTGTTCCCTAAAGACTTGAAATCCTGTGGAGTATCCATCCTATCTTGGGCCACAGAGGAAACACATAAAATAGCTAGCTCTTTGGCCACAACTGGACCAGAGCATCCAGACCTGTGCTTCTGGGCTTGGATCTTCAACTGAAGAACGGTTCACCCTCTTATTTATTGCCGTCACCATCAGATTGAATATTGGGCGACCCCAGTGATGAACAATGGATTGGAAGACTGCTGAAGTGTGTCCATTCTCCCGGATCCAGTGTCTGTCTGCTGAGGAAATCGGTTTGGACATTGTCCATTCCCGCTACATGCACCGCTGAAAGAGCCCGAAGATGAAACTCTGTCCATCTGAACAGTAAGTGGGACTGTAGACTCAGCTGCACACTCTTGGTGTTTCCCTGGTGATTGACATACATCACTGCAGTAGTGTTGTCCGAGAAGACTGCATGTCCCTCCAGACTTTTCTCCAGCCAATTGAATGGCTCGAAGTTCCAATCTGTTGATCAACCACTTCCTTTGGGAGGATGACCAACACCCCCGAATTGGGTGTCCAATGCAGTAAGCCCCATCCATTGTCATAATTACCCATGAGACTATTTCTGAGGGGCATGGCCCTTGATAATGCCTGAATACCTAACAGTCTCTGAATTGTAGCCACGACCTTGCTAGCTTTCTCTGTTCACTCCTCCGGGGAGTACACAAACCAGTCTGTTAAGGGCTAGGTGAATTTGAGCTTGTAACTTCTCTGAATGACCTCCAGCACCCAACAGTCCAATAAGATCTGCACCCAGGCCTCCTCAGAGCCGTCTCCCTATCTTGAGAGGAACTGCTCTAGACCTGTCATTATTGTGCTTTCTTGGAAGTTGTAGCAGAACAAGAACTGGAGACCTGGCTCCGTTTGGGACCTGAGAATGTCTGGCTCCCTGGATCTTTGAGAGGAGGCTCCTACTGAGTACTGCTGAAAGTGCCTGAAGCCATGAAAATTAGACCACCCAGAGCCTCTAGAGATGGGGTGTCAAACTCAATCACATTAAGGGGCCAAAATCTAAAACATAGGCCAGACCCCGTCCCCATAATAGTACTAATTGTAATACCATTTTCTCCATTCATTTTTCATATATACATACATACAATATAATATTAACAACACATAATGGTTAACCACAAAATTAAACTACACAAAGTACACTGTATGCTTCTCAACATTCATTCCTACCAGAACACAGAAAACCCCTATGCAAATACAGGACCAAAAACTAAAAGTACTAATATATACAAACGAAACCCTAAGATTCAAGACTCTGCATGCAATACAACTCCAGAGAAAAAGAAACAAATGCATTTCTTCCTGAAAAGTGCAAAATATAGACAGCAGATGTAAATTCTCAAAATTGACACAATTCAATCACTAAATTGAAAATAAAATCATTCCCCCTACCTTTGTTGTCTGGTGATTTTGGTTTTCAAACCTTCTTTTCCCAGTCTCTGGCTATGCTCTTAACTGTGTATCCAGAGCCACCTTATCCATTTACTGTTTTTCTCTCCTGCCACTTCATCTTTAGCATTAACTTTTAACATTCAACTTTTTCCCATTTTTCTTTCTCAAAGTCTATCTACTTTTCCATGTCTTCCCTTCCCATCTATCCATGTGTATCATCTCCTCCATTCCCATCTATTCATAAGAAGCATTTCTTCTTATCTCTTCTCTGCCACATCCATTGCTGTGCACTATCTCCTCCCTCTGTCTCCCCTTCCCTTCCATCCCTGTGCATCATCTCATCCCTCTCCCATGGTCAGACAATTCTGTTTTCCCCCTTCCCCCTCATATGGTCTAGCATCTTTCTCCTCTCCTTCCCATAGCCTGGAATCTATCTCCTCTCCTATGGTCTGGCATCTCTCTCTCTTTCCCTCCCTCTTCCCGAGGTCTAACATATCTCTCCTCTCCTTTCTGCGGTCTGGCATCTCTCTCTCTCCTTCCCATTCCAGTGGTTTGACATCTCTCTCTTTCCCAAGCATCTCTCTACCTCATTCCTCTACCACCACCATGTCCATTAATTCTCTCTGCCCAACAATTCTCATTTTTCTTCATCTCCTCATGTGCACCATCTCTCTCTCTCTGACACCCAATTGTCCCTTTCTATTCCCTCCCTCACCTCAGCAGCTCTTTCCCTTACTCTCTCCCTCCTTCCCTTCATTCCATGTTCCAAGTTCATGCCCCCTCCCTCCCTTCCTTCTATCATTTATCTGATTTGTGCCTCTTTCTTGAGTCCCAACATGCCCCTCTCCCTCCCCCCTGTGCCTCCCTACAGTGGGTATCTTATGTTTTCATTGCCACCCCTGGGTGGTTTATCTTCTAGCCGGCTCCCTCCTCCTCACTGCTGCAGTATGCACAAAGCCGCAGGTGGCAGCTCCCACGCGTGTCCTGCGCCTGAACTGGAAGCTTTCTCGCTGACGTCACAATGTTAGAGGGAATGCTTCTGGACGAGGCATGGGATGCACGAGGAGCCACTGCCTGCAGCTTTGTGCACACTGCAGAAATGAGGAGGGAACCGGCTAGAAGATAAAACACCCAGGGGCGGCACTGAAAAATGCCGCATCGCACCACGGGCTGCATAAAACAGCTAGGCAGGCTGGATTTGCCCCACGGGCCTTGAGTTTGACACCTGTGCACCAGAGGTTTGCTGTCTGCTGTCAGATACAGATTTTGGCCGACAAATCTGCCACGCTGGTCTTGAGATCATCCAGTCCCTTTCCGAACATTTATCCCTTGAAAGGAAGTCTGCTGAGGGTAGCCTTGGAGGTGCATGATCCAGAGCATTTTAAGAGCCAAAACTGAATAAGCAGAATCTTTGCTCACGACTCTGATGTCGTAGAGATTGTTGGCTACGTAATCCACCAGCTCAAGCCCCTGCAACTTAGTATAAAGGAGTGTGTCAAAAAGAAAGTTGTTGTTGTTGTTGCTGCTGCTGCAGCTGCTTTGATTCAAAAGGCCAGTGCTTCAAATTGTCTTTTTAAGAATCACATCCACTCTGCAAACCTGCATATCCTTTAATACCATGCCTTCCTCAACTGGTAGGGATGTGTGTTTGGGTACCTGTGCTACTAAGGAATCTACCTTGGATGAGCGAACAGCTGCTGACACACCTGTGCTATCAGATACAGCCAAGTTATTGTTTTGGCTTCTTTACGGGATCCTTCAGGAGCATCCTAGTGCTCTGTGACTAATATACTGATATCAGGATGTCAGGGAAACGAAGAAGACTGGGCTCTCACTCCACTCATAGAGCAGGGAGCAGAGGGGACCTGCTGGGAGACCAAGTTTAACTCCCACAGTTAGTGATAAGCTCTAACTCAACTGAGGGTCTGAACAGCTGGCAGACCATGGGGTCATCCCCTTGATCAAGGGCCACCACTGTATCTTGCGTACTCAAACCTATATCTCTTGACAGAGAGGGCTCGCTCTGTAACAGCAACGGGATACAAGCAGACCCCTCATCCTCTGAGTTTACTCAGAAAAGCCCACCAGATCCTGGCCAGCCTCTGACATTGAGGCAGACGTGCCCTGGGAGACCCAGCCCCTTTGTGTGCCTCCTGGTGCACTGCCAGCCATCTCCTGGAGATCTCGTCTATCCAGATAAACTCTCCACATCAGACTGACAAATTCCAGAGAAAATGCCTCCACGCTCCTTTGCTTAGGATGATCACCATTCCAGAGCTCTGGAAAGGATTTACTCCCAACTGATGGACTTCCTGACCATTCCTCAGCCCTGGAGAGTAAAGGGGAGGCTAAGCCGACCGCTCCCCCGCCCCTTCATGTATGGCAATGTGATGCTCACATGGGTGGTCCTGCTAGGGTTCATTTGGAAGATGTGATGGACAGGTGTGGTTGGTATTGTGGGGTCTATACTTGCCTTAATCACATTTGGAGCTGAGTAGTGTGATTGTGCATAGGCATCCTGCCACTGTGCTGTGATTTCAGATCAACAGCTTAGTAGCTGTGGGGCAAGAATGGGGGCTTATGGGGAGGTGTAGGTTCTTACTTGGTCAGTATCTTCCAGATTTCCTCCCACACATGTTCAGGAATGGAGTGTCAGCGCACTAGAAACCTCATTCTACATGAGGAGGAGGAGCCAGGAAATCTTTCCTTTTCAGAAAGGTTTAGTCCCTCATGGCTTTCACCTTGCACATGCATGTGACAGGTCACATATACTCATACAGCCCTGGTCACTGCCAGGAAAGACCATCTTTGTACTGCGTGGATCTAGAGGTGGCAATCAGTATCAGGACGCTGTATAGGTAGCATTGCACATTGATTGCCACTGCCGGATCCCAGGTAGACATTTTTTCCCCCGCAATGCTACACCACTTTGATGGCCAGCTTCTCTGATAACATTTACTACACATATATGGACTAGGCATGCATGTGTTTGCCTAGGACCTGCTTTCAGTATATTTTGTGTCCTTTGGAACCATTCTAGATTTCTATGTGCGCCAGGTCAGTATTTTGTAATTTCCACGTTTATTTATTTATTCATTCATTCAATTTTCTATACTGTTCCCCCAGGGGAGCTAGGAACGGTTTACATGAATTTATTCAGGTACTCAAGCATTTTCCCTGTCTGTCCCAATGAAATCACAATCTATCTCCTCTGGCACTTAAAGACTTCTTGGGAGGGGACAGAGATACATTGATTTTAGGAGACAAGTGCACATACATAAAGCACAGTGCATATCACCGATTTTAAAATAATAAAAATAAAACCCATCACCCATCTAAACATAGTGTATGGATCCAACAAACAGTATCTAAGCAACAGTTAGCTTACTGTTTCTTTACTCAGCCCCAGCACAGATTTTGGGCTCTGTGCTTTGTTTATTGTGTAAGGCTGTGCAGGGCAAGAAATTTAATCTGGGTACCAGTGTCTGTTAAAGTCATCTTCAACTGAACAGCTTAAGAAGAATGATCCCTCAAAGAGAGCCATTACTCATTTTAATCTATAATCACTCTGTTAAAACCCAGTACTAGGTAAGGTAGATCACTGTACTTAAAACAATTAGGGCAGTATTCTGGTCCCTAGTGCTCCAGTTGAGTTACTTATTTCAGATTCAAAACCAGATTTAGAAGTGAAGTTATCAACAAGGGTTATCACCAACATATTATTTTACTGTTAACCCCAGTTATTAGTAACTAGGTCTCATTTCCTAAAAAGAGACCTGCTCTAAAATTAATGTCTTAACAGTAGCCCATGATGATAACTACACCCCTTAGTGTGTGTGCTTAAATCATTATCATTGGCTAGCAATACTGAAAAGAATTATGAAATATGCAGGGAGGATGCCTGAAGTTTCCCATTCACCCCACAAAATAAATACAGTCAGGATCTAAAATTATAATACTTTCATCCAGTTCCCACATTGTCAGGCACACAAATATAACCCAGTAAAAAGAAATGTTTACATTCTAGTAGTCATGGCCTAGTCTTTCCTGAAGCAACAAAAGGAAAGAAACAGTCTTGTTCTATTATAACTGGCTCCGGTGCTCAGCATTTGGGTAATCCTATATTTACAACAAACCAAATGACAGATACGCACATGATAAAAGAAATTACCCCATACACACGCATAATTACGTCAGCTTCGATTACTTCAAAAGTAGTGTTTTATTTTAAAACCGAGCATATAATCACACTAATATTCAGGGGAAAGGGAATGGGATTCGACACCGCCTTTCTGTGGTTACAATCAAAGCGGTTTATATGTACTGTACTTATTTCCAAAGTCCCTGAGCTAAAGAGAGATGCTAGACATCAACTAAGTGGTGGATTCTGCATGATCATCTACCCAACATGAAAACGACAGAAGTTACTCCGCAGAAAATATTCCTGACGATCAGGCTCCATGGTTCTGCAGCGTGGGCGGGAGTAACTGGACATATTAGATGCTAATTGGATTATTTGCTATCATGGGCTATGCAAAGCAATATGAAGGATTTATCAACCTAACTGCAACATTATTTCTATTAAATAAAAAAAAATCTGTGTGTCCACGATCGTCGTTCCAGACAAAATAATTTGTTATGCACAGCAATAATGCAAAACAACAACAGAAAGGGCGGTGGTGTCAAAAAAATACGCGTGCAACTACCACCCACACGTACTAGAGCAGAGTTGCGAGGCTGACTTCACAGCCGTCGACGCCGCTATTTTCAGACGCTCTAACCGCGGCGCTTCCTGGAACAGCAACCCTCGCGCCTGCGCACTCCCGGCCGCTCACGTGCACAAGCCAAGAAAACAGACACACACACGAGCAGAAGGGGAGGAGCCAGACTACAGCTGGTGTTGAGTCACGTGCCGAACCCGCAACCAACGAGCGGCTCGCCCCTCGCTTCGGAGCGCGCTCCTCAGAGCCCTGCACGCGCACGAAGCGCTGCCACCACAATAAAGGGAAACAGCTGAGGCGCAGGAGTGTCAACATTGGAGGCCCAAGCACAACAAAGGGAGACGACGAAACGGCTTCTCTCTCACCCCCGCCTGACAACTAACGCTGGTCCAGCACCTTTCAGTTCTCCCATTCAAGCCCGGCGACGCTCGAACCCCCCCCCCCCCCCCATATTTCCCCACAAAGATCTTTTCCCTTCCCCAGTCCCTGACTTCGAGATATGCTTTCCCACCACAAACCCGGGCATCACTTGCTTTACCGACTCGAGCTGTCGTCTCTACCACTGATTCCCCTTCTTCAGGAACAATAACTGGAACAAAACAGCCGCCCGGAGCCAAAGGAGGTCAGAACACTTAAGTGAGGCGGCCGCGCTCCAAAGCAGCCGCTCTCAACCCTTGAATGCAGAAGCACAGCGAAGCCTGCTCGAGGCAGCTACGGTCTGCGCCCTTTTAATCCCGGTAGAGTCCGTCTCTCACCTCACGGTACGGGGACTCAAGCTTTCGAGGGAAGCTGCCGCCGATTCTCTAGTCTCAAACTGGAGTCTGAGGGCTGTGAGCACAGCGCCCCGCCTTCCTGCTGCCAATCTCGCACCCAACACCGCCCATCCTCCATTAACCTCCAACATAGTCCCACAAAACCTTGCCGTCAATCTCGCAAATAGCCCGTCCCACCCGCCGTCAATCGTGCGCATAACCCTGCCCACCGACGTCAATCTCACGTAACCCGAGCCCTCCTCCCCCCCCCCAGTGCTGCCTCTGTCAAATAAACTCCTCCCCTTCAACGATCTATCATACGTCTGCTTTTGCCCGTATGTTGTCAGGCTGATCGGTTAATCCCGCCCCCTTGTCAATTTCACTTTCTAACTCCGCCTCTATGGCCGAGTCTCAAATTTGCGCTCCACTTGTGTAAGTGGCTCTCGTCAGACTGCGATTCTGCTTCTTGTTGTTCATTCGGTCGCTAAACCCCGCCCCTGTTTTCCCTTCATAATGTAATTAGGTGAAGGTAGTGGTGGTGCCTAACACAACGGACCCTTGTCCAAGCTCTGGTAACCTCAGGCTTAGATTGCTGTAATCTACTTCTAACTGGTATCCCTCAGTGTCGCCTCTCCCCCTTGCAATCTGTGCAAAACTCTGCTGTGGGACTCATCTTCTACCAGCCTCCCTACCTTAATGTCACCCCTCTCCTTAAGTCACTTCACTGGCTCCCTATACAGTTCAAAATCTTATTGCTGACCTACAAGTGTGTTCATTCTGCTACCCCTCAATATCTCTCCTCGCTTCTCTCTCCATGCTTCTCTCTCCTTATACACCTCCTGGAGAACTCGGTTCCTCAAATAAAGTCACTCTTAAACGTTACCCATCTCCTCCACTGCCAATTCCAGACTTTGTTCCTTTCATCTAGCTGCCCCCTATGCCTGGAATAAATTACCCAAGTTTGTCAGTCAAGCCCCTTCCCTTGTTTAAAAGCAGACTGAAAACCCTACTCCTTATAGCTTTCAATCCTTAACCCTACTCCTCTGCACTCCAACCCAGCCAGCTGATTAATTGTTCCCCTTAACTGTATCCATGACATCTTGTTTGTCTGTCTTGCCTGTAGATTGTAAGCCCTTTGGAGCAGAAACTATTTTCTTACTCTTTGTGACTATACAGGGCTGCATGCATCTGGTAGCGCTATAGAAATAATTAATAGTAGCAGATTTCCCTACCTGGTTCTTCAAACTCAGCTGTACGATCAGGATGGGCCAACAGGCGCAGTGTTTGACACAAATTGTATTCAGCCAGTCCCTGGGCCATCTCTCTGCTATGTCCCACCCACATGTAAACAGAACAGATGGGGTGGAACATGGCAGACAGAAGGCCCCAGTCTGGCTGGAGGCAGCTTGGGTTTGCTTCCCACAACTCCTGGTGGTAAAGGCAAGTTTAAAGGATCCAGGAAAGAAAATAGGAAGAGGGAGAAATGTTGGACCAGTGGGGTGGGGTGGGGTGGGGAAGGGAGAAAGGAGAGATGCTGGACCCAAGAGGGAAGAGGGAAAGACTGGATTGGGAGGGGGGGGGGGGAGAGAAAATGCAAGTGAGAAGTGCCAGATTTTGAGAGATTGAGGAACGAGAAGAAGAGATGCTGTATTCTCTTGCGGAGGGGGAGGGGTAGGATAAAATGGGAGAGGGAGAGGGTAAAATGAGGATCCTATGAATCCCCATGTAAAATGTACGGCCTTAAAAAGAAAGCGGCTATAGCATGGGTCTGCCGGATCCTCATTTTAATTCTCACCAACCTCACAATTCTCACTCACCCCACAGATCATCATCTTCACTATCCCCTTGCAGACACAGCTACCAATCTGCTGGATCCGTGGGGTCCGCAGGAGGGGGTTAAGATGAGGATCCATGGGGTGAGCGGGATCTGTGAGGTACGTGGGAGTTAAAACAAGGATCCCTATGAACCCCAAGCTATGGTCATTATAAGTTGATATGCTGGCAGTGGTATGTCTCTAAATCTTATGGCAATACTGTTCTGGATTGTTGATTATTGTTTAGTTTTATACTCTGCCAACATTTAATTGGAGCCTCAGTTTATTTTATTCCCCAAAGGAGAAGCTGAACTTGTGATACATTCCGTTAAAAAAATTAATAGCATGGGGTCTGCAGGGATCCTCGTTTATTTTTAACTCCTGTGGATCTCATGGATTCTGCTCATGCCACAGATTCTGGTTTTAACCCCCATGGACCTTACCCCTGCAGACCCCATAAATCCCGCTGGGTGAGTGGGATCTATGAGGTCCGTGGGAGTCAAAATTAGAATCCTTGGGATGAGCAGGATCCATGAGGTCCGTGGGGGGGGGGGGGGGTGGTTAAAAAAAAAAGATCACTATGGACTCACGTCTGCTTTCTTTTTAAGACCGTGCGCTTTAGATCTGCGGGATCTGTGAGGTTTGCGGGATCCTTGTTTTACCTGTCCCAGAGAAATGAAATTAGTTGAACATAGAGTTAGAGACACAGAGGGGAGATGGGAATGCAGAGGACCAATTCTGGATGTGGAAAGAGGATATGGACACAGAAAAATTTGGACAGGGGAATACAGAAACACAGGGAGGGAAGATGCTAAACATAGAGGAGCAAGGGAACGCAAAGAGAAGATAAGTAGACATGAGGACAAGAATTGTCAAGTGGACAAAGGTACTCTGGCTAGAGAGTTAAAAGAAGACTGAGGAAAATAGAAACCAAGGACTGAGACTAGCATGAATAGAAAAATAAAATGACCAGGGGGAAGGGGTGTGGCTAACATGGTGCCATGAAACTTAGCTGCAAATGCTGAGCATCTTACCTACCGAGTCTTCTTTGCTTCCTCAAGCTGTACGCTGCAGACTAGGTGAAAGGGAGTGGTTAAAGTGGCTTCCCCAATCACCAAGACTTCCACCAATTCAACAGTCATTTTAACGTTATGCAGCTAAGACCCCCATGCAGAAAACCAGAGGTGTGTACTCCTGGTATTGGTCCTGGGTAAAGGAAGATCCTTGGCCCTTGGGACTGAAATCATCTCTTTTTCTATAGAGTCCAAATTCCTGTCATGCCTGGCTGAACCTGCTGTGACCGAGGGAAATTCCTCTGCAGAAATCGCTCGAGTGGAAGGCCCTATCAGGGATGAGATTGCAGCTTGGTCTAGCACAGAGGAAAATAATACTGGAAGTAGCCATTTGACAATAGCAGCAATTACTGTCGAAGCTTCCATGGTGGTATTCTTGGAAAGCATATGGAGAGCTCTCCAGAAATTGGACATTTAATTTCATGAAGAAGAGAGTTTTCTGAACAATTATTGATTGATTAAGGAACAGGTTAAGTCACTTCAGGAACTTTCATCCACTATGATTAAAGACAAACTAGTTATTCACAGGAAGATTGAGTAGATTAATAATTATAATCAAAGACTGAATCTTGAAATTTTCTAAAGCTTTGGGGTTAACCTAGGATAAGCAGGCAGGATGTTTTCAAAGGTAGGTGACGTTATTGGAGCTCTGGCGCAGGCGCTTGAAAGTGTGCTACAATTTTAAGAGTACTGGATGTACCCGCGGTGCCTGTGCGTGAGTTCCCATATCCTTGTCCTGCGGTAGCTGTCATTTCTTTTGTTTCCAACGGAGTAAAAAAGCCCTGCACAGACACATACATTCTTTTTTTTTTCCCCTCAAAAAACAGGAAAAAGGAAGATTCGTGTGTCAGTCCGATTCTGGGCCTAATCCATTCTGGGAGGCCCGGGTCACTAGTCTCCCCAAACCTGATGGAGGGAGAAGTTCCAGCAGCAGTGCCTGCTATCTGGCACCTCAAAGTGCTCCAGCCTACCTTACGGTAGTTACTCCTGGTACCTACCAGAAGCAGAAGAAGAATGCAGGGCTTGTGAGACCCTGTCTGATGACTGAACTGTGTTACTTGAGTGCCTTCTCACTGCTTCTAGCAGAGCTTACTGGCACAGGAAAGACAGTGAACAGTGCAACTCAAGGAGCTTAATCAGGGACTGCCGGGTGATCAAACCTGCACAGAGCAAGAAGTGCACAGCACGGCTCAAGGGGCTAAATCAGTCACTACCAGGTAATCATACCTGCACAGAGAAAGAAGTGCACAGAACTGTTCAAGCAGCTTAATCAAACACGGGCAGGAGATCATGCCTGGGAACTCCCATGCTGCCTCATCATACACACGTCCCTCATCGGTAAAGCCACCTTTTGGAGAGCCACAGAAGAGAATTGAAAAGTGAAACTACACCTCTCCCTCCAGGCCTGCATCAGTGTCCTCTCAGTTTTCTTCTTCATCCATGCGCTATAAGCATTGCTATGCTGGAACCAGATCACCATCCCTTCAGTTGATGTCCTTCCTGAGGCACACCTCCACAATGGGGTCACTAGTGCCTCGATACTTGACACAGCTGTACCGATGGTACCTATGCAAGTGTATGTGCTGGCACCATCTCTTCATGAACAGCATCTTCAGCTGTTGCTATCTGAATTCTTGCAGGCATGCAGAGTTCTAGCCCCTACCTCAAAAACCTCAGCTGCAGAACTTCCGAGCACCGCATGGAATCTCCAGTAAAATGCTAATCTCAGACCTCCAGACATCAAGGAGCATCGCCCTGCCCCGATGCATATCTCTGGTGCACTTCATGGGCATTCAGCATAGACGCTGATGGGCAATGACCATCAATGGCATCTGCTGTTGGCCCACATGACCAGTGTCCAGCATCATGTTCATGGCATGGTGCTTCATCGAGGAGCGCACCTCTCAACATTCTTCTTATCAACGATCGCCTTGGCGATCTCAACGCTCTCCTTGATGTCCCTCTCAAAGGCATGCTTCACCGAGGCCTATATTCAAGGGATATGACTCAGTTTGTCTCCGCTTCTCCTGCATTTACCCTTGCCTCTCAATTGCTGAGATTTCGGACCTTCCTTCAGGCTGACGGTCACCCCTAGAAAGCCTGTCCTTCACTCCCAATTACCATGGATTCTGCAGCCAAGCGTCAAACACCACCTTATAAAGGAGACTTTGTTTTTAAAAGCTGGGCTTCCACATTTGATGCCCCAGTGGCACCTCGTAAGTAGGATGCTCTTTATCACATCCAGTGCTGCCCAGGGTTCGATAGACCACAGTTACAACATCAGTCTTTGGTCATGGAGTCTGCTCTAAAGAGAACTCACACCAATGCCCACCCACCTCCCTCGGAAGGCAGAACTCCCAAGCACCAAGAAGGAGTGGTCTTAGGTGCCTGGGCCAATCAGAGCCTTAGGCCTCTCTCAGTGCATCTCAGGATGTACTAAGAAGGGGAAGGCCCGACATTTTGAAGAGGTGGACGTGCTGGCAGGAAGGAGTGGGCATCTTCCAATCTTCTGAACAAGATACAGGGGGGTCAGGGCGTGAAGGGTAAGGGTATGGGGGTGGGTCAGGGTGTGGGGGAGCACGGGTGGCTGAGGCAGTCTTCATGGGAGGGGGGTCTGGGTGTTCACTGAGGCAGGAGGAAGTGAACATCTCCTGCTGATATTCATGGGGTGGGGGGAAGGGTTGGTTTCGGGGGGGTCCAGGTGGCCTGCCAATATTTTTGTTTTGTTTTTTGTTTGTGGGCCATCAGGAGGAGGGCTGGCATGACTTTACCTTTTGCAATGATACTACCTTGAATTCCAACATTGATAACCTTCTATCAGTATGGAATGACTCTACTCTTACACTTTTAAATAAATTTGCTCCTTTACAAACTCAGCATATCTCCCATCATACCATATGGATCCATTGTTTTCCCCGGAGTTACTACTAATTAAAAAACAACTCCACTCATTGGAGCAGAAATGGAGGCATAGTAAATCTGTCCTTGACTTAAATAATTATAAGGAACATGCATCCTATTATAAATCGAAAATAGTTAAGGCAAAATCTCTCTACTATTCTAAAAAGATTTCTACGGCAAAAAACACATCGACACTATACAAGATTGTAAGTTCGCTGACCACAGATCACCAAAACCATTCTGATTCCTTACAACTCCCTTCAGCACTATCTTTGGCAGATAATTTCACAAATAAAATCCAAAAAATCTGTGCCTCACATCAACCATTTACTCAAACAATCTCTTCTACCTATACTAAATCAGATTCTCAACCCTCTTACTTATCACTTTCAAAGTGTTCTAATTTCAGAATTCCTACACGTCCCGAGATCCAGGGAATCATTAACTCGATGAATATAAAAGGTTCCAGTACAGATGTCATCCCTCCATTTATTCTCAAATGATACTTTGCAATCTTTGGACCATCCTAGTTTCCACTGCTGTAATCACAAGTTCTGTACCAAAACTTTGGAAAGAAGCCATTATTCACCCAATCATCAAAAACTTTAAAGTTAGTGCTGCTGATAACGCAAACTATCGCCCAATTTCCAATATTCCCTTCCTAGCCAAAATTACGGTCTTTAATCAAATTTCTGACTTTGTGGAATCCACCAACGCTTTGCACCCTAACCAAACCGTATTCAGAAAACATCATTCCACTGAACTTTCCCTCATTGGTCTTCTTACTAATATCACTTGGATCATTATAACTCAGTCATTTTCATGTCTTTAGATTTGTCCTTGGCTTTTGACACAATCGATCACCACTTACTCATTCATCGATTACAGGAAATAGGAATATCAGACCAAATATTAAACTGGTTTAGCTCATATTTTAAAGATCGTTCTTCAAAAGTAGCATTTAATGGCTCCTTTTCTGAATCTTACTCCCTCAGGGATCAATTCTTTCTCACCTCCTTTTTAATATTTTCCTTGCCCCACTGATTACCCTTAGACAGTCAATTGGCTTCACTATCTATGCCTATGCTGATGATATCCAACTAATTCATCCCATTAACTTGGATAACCTCGAAAACATCTCCAATATCAATCAAAAGCTGGAAAAAATAGATGAATGGCTTAACACTAATATGTTATCACTTAACATCAATAAAACCAAAGCTATGGTTTTTCCAATTAAGAAAGGGTCTTCTTTGATCTTCCCATTTAAATTTAATTCTGTTCCAGTACAATTAGTCAAATCAATCAAACTTTTAGGAATTACTCTAGATGAGAACCTCAACTTTCACGACCATATAAACACAGTAGTTCGAAAATGTTTTTATCACCTCCGGATGATTCGTTCTCTAGCTAACCTCCTTGATGATTTTATAGCAACAAGGTTAGAGGCCAATCTATGTCTGCCAGTGGGTCTCTAGAGTATACCCCCCTAGACCAGACTGGACACAAATTGGACAATAGGCCACTATGAACACTAGGCACATCTTGTCTGGATTTTCTCTAACCTTCATTACAAATCAATAGGATTTGTCAGTTCTAATGCCCTAAAATGGATTTCTAATCTTTTCTGATTCTCTTCAGCGACCACAGCACATGTATTCTCATATCAATATTTTATATTTTATCCCATATTTGTATATCTGGTTTTGTATACAATTTTATCCAAATTTATTTATCACAAACTTTTCTTACTTGCTCAGGAAAATGTGGCCTTATCTTCTCAATCAATCCCTGACTAGTGAATCCTTTGAACAAGAGTAAGAAAGTTTAGTGATTGTTTATTTATTTATTTCATGTTTACCCATATTAACAAATACCTGTCCATTTTTAATAGACTGCCACACCCCAGCTCACTTGAGCCAAAGGGCCATGTCCTTACTGAGAGCCTGGCGCGGCCACAATTTACATAACAATTAGAGGCTGCTACAAACCATGGAAAAGACTGCAATTTATCGTTTTGAGCATCGATAGATGCAATACTTTGTCGTTAAACCTGTTAAACTGGTTTAGTGACTATCATTAAATGCATGGTGAGTTTTTTGTGCATCTGGCCGTATCCTGACAAGATTAAGAGTCATTGTCTGTGAATTTCAAGTGGAAGATATTTATATTGTTATACCCCAGCCTCTTTGATTGCTGTCAATATATAAATACTGTTCTTGGAGATTAGAGGTACGAGTCAGTAGTTAACTCTGCTGCACCAATCCAGCCTCTTTTGTTAGCCTCTGATTGGGCACTTACTGTAACTTCCTTTGTTTCAGGCTTTCAATGGTCTGAAAACAGAGGGGGCCAGGTTCTTTCTTAGTGGAGTTTAAATAATACTTGTTATAGTTCTTAAGTTCAGCAAAATTAATCATATCATGCTATACAATAGTTGAAGAATAAGACCAGCGCTAAGCAGATTTTTATTATCTAAATCTTGAAAATGGCAAGGACAGATCAAGATCAAGTATGCATATGTTATCATTTATTTATTTATTTGAATTTTATATCCCATCCTCCCAGAAGCACTCAGAATGGGTTACATAATAAATAAAACATCACAGGTATAGTAATGTAGAGCATGACAGTACATTTTAGATCATGATATGATAGGACAATACATAATAGTGCTCAAAAGTAGGAATGAGGGAGTGGGAGTGTGTGGTGCACTGCAGTGGTTAGAACTACAGCCTTGTGGGTTCAAATCCCGCACTGCTCCTTTTGACCCTGGGCAAGACACTAAATCCCTATTGCCCCAGGTACATTAGATAGAGTGGGAGTCCGCTGGGACAGTTAGGGAATAATGCTTGAGTACTTGAATAATTTGTAATTCGCAAAAAATTGTAGGATATGTGGAATATAAATTATTTTTAAAAAAGCATGGCATTAATAGGATATTGCATTACATTGATGTTTTCTATCCTACCAATACCTTTCAATTCTAGGCGGTTTACAACAAAAAATTAGCATGGGCATTCCCAGGGAGATTACAAGGTTGATAGCTATAGTATGTGTCGGGATCTGGGAATGGTTGATACTGTTTGGTTAGATCAGTGGTTCCCAAACCTGTCCTGGGGGACCCCCAGCCAGTCAGGTTTTCAAGATATCCCTAATGAATATACATGAGAGAGATTTGCATGCCTGTCACTTCCAT
This sequence comes from Geotrypetes seraphini, assembly GCF_902459505.1. Taxonomy (NCBI): domain Eukaryota; kingdom Metazoa; phylum Chordata; class Amphibia; order Gymnophiona; family Dermophiidae; genus Geotrypetes; species Geotrypetes seraphini. The sequence goes on along the minus strand of NC_047086.1, from coordinate 342,674,564 downwards.
TATATGCAAATCTCTCTCATGCATATTCATTAGGGATATCTTGAAAACCTGACAGGTTTGGGAACCACTGGGTTAGATCATTTGACAAATTTCTTGAATAGTATGGTTTTCAGTTCTTTCCTGAATGTTTTGTAGTTGGGCGTCGTGGTCAGCAGATTTGAGAGATGGTGGTCTATTTTTCCTGCTCTGGTGGCTAGTAGACAGTCATATATTTTTTTGCTTTGCATGCTTTTGATTGAGGGGGGGGTTAAAGTGTGCTTGAGTTCTCCTTGGTCTGGATGTGTTTTTCCAGATTAGACGGTTGTTCAGATAGCTGGATATGACAGGATGAGACCCCCATACAGCATGGGATGGTGATGTTATGAGTCTGGTATGAATTACGGTAACTAATAGAGCTTGATAGTATATTATAGTGCCTGACAGTATGAAGCGTGATAAGGTAGTACATAACAGAGCATAGCAGTGCATTATGATGCATGACAGTGCATGGTATGGCAACAGAACATATAAGAGCATTATACATATGCCCTGAGTTTATCTTGTTGAGCAGACTGGATGGACCATGCAGGTCTTTATCTGCCATCATCTACTATGTTACAGTTGTCCAATTGAACAGAGATCTAGTTCTAATGTCCAAACTAATTATGCTGACAACAGTTTTGGGTGATTGCTGGATTGGAGTTTTGTGAGTTCTGAGCCTGTTTGCTTGTGCTTTTACAACTTGCACAGAATGTACCTACCTGCATTGTCACAGGCAAGAATTACTATGAATACTCCTGCCATGTCTAAGCAGTACTCATGTCCTGTCTCTTAGGGGTCCTTTTCCTAAGCTGTGTTAGACACTAATGAAAGCTGAACATACAAATAGTATAAAAATAAGTTGACTGCTTCAGCAGCGAAGAAATTATGTTTTGAATACCATTTAATATATGCAATAACTGGGTGGTAAGGCGATATTCTTGGGGTTCACCCCTTGTTTTTGCCTTCATGTCTCTGAGCATATATATTTTTTGACACATTTTTTGACTTTGTGTGAAGAAAGTACTATTATTATGAGAACAATTGAATATCTTAAAGGAGAGTGATTTTGCTTGCTTTTGAGGGGCAGGCATTTTTGAATGAGTTACCCCAGATACAGCAATCCCTGGAAGTTTACCGGGGAAAAATTAAACAGGGTAAAATCAAAAAATTCCACTGGGACTCAAACGATTATGCTGTGGGCAGGGTATAGCTAGATGCACAAACAGGATACTTCAGCACAAGGGGGGAAACCAGAGGCCACCTTATTGATTGGGGTGCCTACCTCTAGTGACTCTGGGAGTGCATCCAAATGATCCAGCTCACCACATTTTTTCAGGGGAGCTCAGGGGGGCTGACGCTGTGGACGAGGCAACCAGCGTCCCCCATCATACAACAGCATGCAGAACTTGTCCAGACCCAACACCAGGCAGTGGAATCAGGAGACTTATTCGTGATTAACATCTCAGGTCAGGAATTGTCCCATGCTCAAACTGAAGTTCTCCAAAAAGGACTATCTTTTGTCCCCACAACTAAATTGGACAGATTTACCATCCACCGAGATATTGCTACAATGGTTCACAATCTGCAGGTTAAGCTATATTTTGCCTCCAACCCTGTCCCCAGATGATATTCTGTTTAGAGGTCCATCGCGTTGGGTTCCCCCTGGTGCAATGTTTAGTCATATTAAAATCTTTAGAGACATAGTTCTCGGGGAAATAGATCAGTTAAGTAAAGTTCAGGGTTCTCCCCTCTGTCCCAACTGAACTTGGGAGCAATTTCAAGCTATTCAAACTCTTAGAAATGATTCCCATTTGGTCATAAAACCTGCGGATAAGGGTGGGGCGGTGGTGGTATAGACTAGGGACCAGTATCTCTCTCAGGTTCATAGTCATATATTTAACATCAACCATTATGATAAACTTGCAGATGATCCTGGTAATCAGATTCAAGGGGAAATTAAATCCATGATGCAACTGGTTCTGGACACTCAACAAATCACTAAATATGAGGCTAGGTTCCTCACCCAGAATCACAGTCGTACCCCCAGGTTCTATACTGTCCCCAAAATTCACAAATCTGTGGTCAATCCTCCGGGATGTCCTATTGTCTCTCTTAGAGGTACTGTGCTAGAACCTCTGTCTAAATTTATTGATTATATTTTGGAACCTGAGGTGATGAAGGCTAAATCCTATGTTAAGGATACCACTCACTTTTTGCGGATTATCCAACAAATCACGGTGTAATCTACAGATTTGCTGGTAACTATGGACTTGGAAGCTCTTTACAGTAATATTCCTCAATGTGAAACCCTGGACATAATTGACAGTACTCTTCAAACAACATGCATCTCTCATAGAGCATCTAAACAATTTCTCCTTCAACTAGCTCAGCTGGTACTGCAAAAGAATTATTTTGAATTTGAGGGTGAATTTTTTTATTTTTTCTCCAGAAACACGGAGTGGCTATGGGGACGGCTATGGACCCTAGTGTGACCAACCTTTATGTCGCTCATTTTGAGGACTGTCATTTATATATCTCTCCCTGGATGACCCATATTCGTTTATGGGTCAGATACATCGACTATGTATTCCTAATATGGAGTTCCACAGAGCAAGTTTTATTTGAGTTTCAGGATTGGCTGAATTCTCTGAACCCTCATCTCAAGTTTACCATGTCTTTTCATATGCAGTCTATCACTTATCTTGACACCCGTGTCACTAAACAAGACACGGGGCTAGCAACTATGGTATTCCGTAAGGACACCGATCGGAACACATATCTTCATTTTTCCAGCTGTCATCCTACTAAATTGAAGCAGGCTCTTTCCATCAGTCAGTTTTTGAGGCTCACTAGGATTTGCATGTCCACTACTGAATTTAAGAGACAGGCCAGTGCTATCTGGCACTATTTTGCACAAAGGGGGTACCCTGAATGGGTTATTAAACAAGCCTACACTCGTGCAAAATATGCTAACCCTAGTCTGTTGTTAAAACCGACCATCAGGCCTCCTATGGACATACAGGTTTGTGTCCTTACTTATTCAGACCATGCTGTGGAGGTGGCCAATGTCATCAAAAAATTTTGGGGCATTTTGGCCATGCATGATGTTTTTAAGGAAGGTCCATGCATTGATTTTTCTAGACCTAAGAACTTGTCTAACATGCTTACTTTTTCTGCAGCTCCTCAAACCCATAACCAACTTGTGGGCCACGGTCCATGTGGCGCGTGCCAGATGTGCGCTATGTCTCTACAATTAGACTGCTGGACTCACCCTCTCGTCTGAGAGCTCATGCTACTTGTGTGTCAGCCTGGGTGATATATATTATTATCTGTCCCTACCAAAAAATCTATGTAGGGCATACAAGCAGACAGATTAGGACTCGGCTAGTGGAGCATAGAAATACACTGAACACTGTTACCCTGACTGCCCTGATGGCGAGTCACTGCTTAGAGATTCAACATGTGTTCACCCAGTTACGCTGGTGTGTGATTGAACAAATTCCTTTACATTTTCAGGGTGATAGAGGTGCCAGGATCCAATTGAGCAACAGCCACACACTGCATGGGAGAAGGCAATGGCAAACCACTCCTGTATCCTGCTGTGAAACATCACAGGGTGGGCTCCTCACTGTGTTTGCTACCATGAGTCAGTGGTATGATTCATTCATCTAGGGTTACCAGATTTTCCAAAGAGAAAATCCAGATCCATGGGCCTACCCCATTCTAGTCAGGCACACCTTGTTCTGCCCCCAGGCCCACCCACCCCACACAAGCAACATCAGACACAATGACATCACACACAGGCACAAATGCTGTCCCAACATCACTCATTGCCAGAAGCTTTTTGGATATTTGAGTTGCAGGCTGTGAAGCCTCTGGGGCTCAATGATATGATAGAATGGAACTATCATTTGACCTCAGTTTCTTTCTGCTGTGATTTTGCATGGGGGGCGGTGCTTTGCTTGTGCTTTTTCTCCAGGTTTTTTCCTCCCTGTTAGGGTATGCACCTGTGAATGCTGTGGTAAGTTTTAACATGATAGCTGTGTCTCCTGTTCCTCCCCTTTTTGCCTTGCCTGCCCGGAATCACTCTGATCTACAGTTGTGTTGGCCTGTTCGCTTCCTGAGGAAGGGGCTATTGCCCTGAAACCCCGCTGGGTTGAGCCATGTTGAAAGAGGACTGCACCTTAACTATGGTCTTTGACTGAGAAAAAGTTGGACTCTCCGTGTTACTATTTGACCACAGCACCTTCATTCAGCTAAGTAATTGGAGGGACAAGTGACTAACTTTTTATCTTCTGTTCAGGTCTGTGGGTTTGGCATTCCGGCCATTGCAGGACAGTGAACTTTTTGTCTTCCACCTATATATATATATTTATTTATTTATTTATTTATTTATTGCACATTGTTTGCACTTAACTTACACTTTAAAGCTCCCAGGAACACCCAGATGATGGTGTGCGGCTGGCGGGAGTAGTAATTTCTGCTCTGTGTTTGCTGGCTTTGCTATTCTAAGCACCAGAGCTGCTCTTTCAAGCTTTCAAACTCACTCTGAGGGTGCTCCTCATTTAAAAATTTAGATTTGAGGTTTATATATATATATCAATGTAGGATCAATGTGCCTTTCTTGTACTATTATATGTATGTATATATAATAGTACAAGAAAGGCACATTGATCCTACAAACATAAATAAGCAACTATTTTAACCCTCTCACCCAATAATCAAGAAAAACAAACACATAGAATCAGTCAATAACTTTCCCATTTTAAGATTGCAATGCAAATCCCCCTCCCCCCCTGGATGTGTATATTAAAAGGGCCATAAAATAAAATCAGTTGTCAGTCCTTACAGAGGTTTATATTTTTTTTTCTGGTGTGGAGTCTAGGGAGTCAACTTTCCTGCAATGCCCTAGGGCACGCCCAACTTATATTTGATGTCTTTCAAGGATTTTTGTCTTGGGATTTTTGCTGTATGCATGGTATGGAAGACACCAGTTTGGTGTAAGTGGGAGGGGAGGTGCTAGAGGATGAAAGAGGACTATTGGAGAGCACTTCCTTTGCATGTCTTCCTTAACAAGGTAAATCTAGTTGCAGACAGATTGCTATTCTTAACTTGGGCATAAGATGTCACTGTTGTCTCATTAAAAAAAAAATTTAACATGAGCCTGAGTGTGTAAATTATAACACTTGCCTTGGGTAGTATCTGATGATTTTATTCCATAACTCCTAACTAAAACCCAGCATAGAACAGGGGCTGGTAGAAAATGTTTGTCTTTAGTCATAGCTTAGTTTGCTGTAGGCAAGGAGCTGACTGTTTCTGTCTCTAAAAATAAAGCTTTAGCAAACAAGTTGTGGATGTTTTTATCTGGCTGATCTAAAGCATTTATTTATTTATTTTTAAAATGTTATAGCCCCTTACATCCACGGTTCTGAGTGGGTTAGCTTTTGAGTATCAAACTTCATCAGAATTGTGTCCAAAAGAACTGAAGGATTAATGCCCCTGCCTTCCCCCCTCCTCTCCTCCCTGCCCTCTTCGGCCACCAGCACTGGCTCCAAGTGTAGAGGAGGCTGTAGATGGGGTTGTGAACCCTCTGGTTTGTCCTTGGGCTTGTTCTCATCTTCAGGGCACTGCTGCTCCCCAGTTTTTGGAGGTCCTCTTCCTCTTGTACTTTTTTCTCTACTTCCTCCTCCACACTTTCTTCCTCGTCCTCTTCCTAATCCAGATCCATCAAGGCTGTAGGAGGAAGCAACTCTAATTATTCTCAGGGATAGGGTATATGGCACATTTTACCAGCATGTGGATTGGATATAACCCTTGTTCTGAGACCCTAGCCTTCTATCTTCTTGTGCCTCATTCCTTTCATTTCCACCACCTACCAGGGTCTCCCCTGTGTCTCTATAGTATTTGGAGTCCAGCCTTGGCTGTCATTCAAAGGTGCCTACATATACCAGCATAGCTTGTTGGGGGTCTATCTATTTAGTTTATGATTTGGGAGTATGGTATGCTTGATCTCTTTGAGGTTATGCCACATCAGTGTTGTATGACCTAGCCTGTTAGTTGATGTCATGAGGGTGGGGGCAGCCTTAAACTATGGCCATTGCAATGTGCTTCCTAATGCTGGAGATGGTGTGTCCCACACTGACGCCATATGAACTATGTGTGGGCAGTACGGCCGCACAGGGCACAAGAAAGGTAGGGGCTCTAAAACTGAGTCCTGTCCATTGCCTTTCCTGCTTGTGGGTAAGATGGGAGCTCAAGGGGATGTGTCACACGGGGCACATTTCCAGCTCGGGACAGTGCTGGAGCAAAGTATTACTTCACCGCACTAGTCTCCCGCCAACACCACTCTACTGGGAATACATTGAATAAAGACTGTGTGTTATTATATATGGCCTGTTTCTTTTCTATTTTCCATGAGTTCTTTTATCCTTTGTGTATATGCCATACAATGCTAATCTGTGATGATATAGCTGGCAGGATTCTCTCATGTTCTAATATGTAGGATTGTCATCAAGGGATTTCAGATTGCAGGTCAGAAGCGGGAGATGGGACCTAAGACAGTTTTAGGGAGCATAAAGTGGGCTTGAATACTCAGAAGGGGGCTTCAATTGTCACCAGACCCTAACCCCTGATTATCATGAGGCACTTTTATACTTCTACCAGCTTCCAGAAACCCTTGCACTGCTCTATACAATTATTTTCCTTTCTGGAAGTTTCTGGTGTCATGCTGGTGCCTTTCCTGACAGGTACAGGAAATACTAGGGTTCAGCAAGTGGCCACAGTTAGAATGGGCCTCAGGGATATTGTTGCTGACACAAGAATGAATTAGGAAACAGCAATAAGAATTCAGACAACCTTAAACTGCTGAATTTTTAATGATGTTACTTGTATATATTGTGTGAGGTGGCCCACATGCACATGGATTCCCTGGTCATTGTTCTATAGCTAAATAGCCTGAGCTGCTTCAGTAGGCACTCTGTCAGCAGACATGAGGTATATTCCCTTGTAAATCGCTTAGAACTGTTTATGGTATGGCGGTATCTATAATAATAAAATGCTAGCCGCGCATGCGCACTCTCGCCGCGTGTTCCCTGAGATCTGATCTGTCGCGCTGTGCTGGTGAGAGTGCGCATGTGCGTACTACGTCACCAGCCGACGATCGCCTCCACAAGCCCGCTCCCAGCCAGCTGACGATCGACTCCACAAGCCGGGACTGGGGCACAAAGAGTGCCTCCTGCCCCCACCCCCTCTCCGGGATGAACTGAGAAATGGAGCAGGGCCGCCCTCCGCGACAGACCAGAGGAGTCCGAGTCCTTTGCCCCCCCCCCCCCCCAATTCCCTTTCCACGGACCCGACTACGAACCTGGCGATTCAAGCAGCGTGTGCAGCAGTCTTCACACACTGCTTCGGGCCCTTCTACTGCCCTGATTTGCTCTGCAGCGTCTCTGATGATGTCATCAGGGACGTGCCAGAGTAAATCAGGGCAGTAGAAGAACCCAAAGCAGCGTGTTTAGATTGCTGCACACGTTGCTGGAATCACCAGGTTCGTAGTCGGGCCCGAGTAAAGAACAAATGGCAGAGACCGGGCCTGTACTGACTCCCGTGGACAGGGGGAGCAAGAAGAGGTGCTGATGGACAGGGGGGGGGAAATGAAAGGAGGCCTACTGCTGGACAGGGGGAGTAGGAAGAGGTGCTGATGGACAAGGGATGGGGAAAAATGAAAGGAGGCCTACTGCTGGACAGAGGGAGCAGGAAGAGGTGCTGATGGACGGGGTGGGGGGGAAGGAAGGGAGGCCTACTGCTGGACAGGGGGAGCAGGAAGAGGTGCTGATGGACAGGGGGAGGGGACAAGGAAGGGAGGCCTACTGCTGGACAGGGGGGAGCAGGAAGAGGTGCTGATGGAAGGGGGGGGAAAGGAAGGGAGACCTACTGCTGGACAGGGGGAGCAGGAAGAGGTGCTGATGGAAGGGGGGGAAAGGAAGGGAGGCCTACTGCTGGGGGAGCAAGAAGAGGTGCTGATGGACAGGGGGGAGGTAAAACAAAGGGAGAAGGGCTGCTGCTGGATAAGGGGAGCAGTGAAGGGGTGGTGGTGGACACAGGGGAGGTAAAAAGAAGGGAGAATGGACAGGGGGAACACTCAAGCCAAAAGAAAGAAAGACAGAAATACAGAAAGCGGCTAAGGAGACAGAGAGAGAAAGAAATAAAGACAGACACACACATATATTCTAGCACCCGTTAATGTAACGGGCTATAAAGCTAGTATAAAAATAAAGTTATTATTATTCAACAGAAAGTTAAACCTTAGCATACCCAATGCACACACAGGCAAGTCCTTATAATTTTCTGAAGTATATTTTATTGAGCAAATAAAGTTGATTTACTCACAATTGGTGAATCTTTGAGATGTTGTAGCTGGAGGAGAAGTAGATTTGAAGAAGGAAGGGAGGGCAAAGATGAAAAGGTTAGGCAGGAAGGTGCTCCAGGTTTCAGGATTGAAAGGCTGAATTCTTGCATATGGTTGGATAGCTTAAGATAAAAACCCTGGTGCTTTTTTGCTGGGGATGCAGCCATATGTTTAAGATGAAGCCATAAGTGTGACTGGGGTTGGGACAAAAGAATCTCAGGGAGAAACACCCAAGAAGTGCCCAGAGGTTGTGGGGGCAGAGAGGAGAGGCTAATAGAGACAGAGCTTGGCAACAGGTTAACATAGAGCAGACTAGGAAGTGCAGCAGTAAAACAAACTCAAGCTTAGATGAGAGGGAGAGGGTTGTAGGAGAAAGACCACTAGAAAAGAAGCATGTACAGTAAGCAGGAGTGGCTGCAGTAAGTATGAAACCACATTTCCCACAATGCTTTGCTCACTCACTAAGGCTGCATCATAAAGTCCCATGGAAAGAGAGAATACATTAAACATACTGTATCTTAGGGCTGTACTATAAACTAGTGCAAGGCTGCTGGGGGGCAGAACAGTAATCGCCAGGAGGAACCGTCTATGTGCTGCACATATCTAGATGTTTACTGCTGCAATTGGAGTCTGTATGGATAGTAGCATCATAGGCACTAAAAGGCTAAAGAACAGTACAAAAACCCTACATCAAGGAGCACTAGTTCACAAAAAGTAGGGATAGACCATGGGCACCAGCAAAAAAGAGGTGCTAGAGGTAAAACCAAAAACATTGTAAGTACAAAAAAACACACCCAATTCCAGCAAGGATTCAAATAGAGCAAAAGAGAGCCAACAGATCCATATTTTGGCACAAAGTTCTTGCCTCAGGGGTCACAATCTCTGTGTTCTATAGCATTAAAAATAATGTAATTCTGAACACCTTGGTAGTTGCTGTAATTGATTAACAAATCATTACTTGAGTCCAGTGCACAGGTTTCACTTCCAAAGGTAATATAACACATCATAGGCATACTTTCAGGACATTCTTGTTTTCTACAAATGCCATAGATGCATTTTGTGAGATCCAACATCAGGCTTTTAAGATGTCTTCTTGAGAGGCAGAGATACATCAAATTTGTTATACTGTATGCTTACACTTAACCCTGGTATTGTAAAATATGTCGCTGGTTCAGCAAGTTTTCATTAAAATGTCTGTTTTCCCACATTCATGACTTATCTAAAATGGCATTGAAAATGTTCAACTCCCCTGAACCAACACATAAACCTCTAAGTTTGGTGGGCAGGTTACAAAAAAATATGTGACCAAATATTCAGAATGATTTAATGAGGCAGGAGAAGCTTCTCCCAGTTAAATCATACTGAGTTGGCCGACTGCCATCATTCAGTGGTACTTAACCAGGCCGTGCTGTTGAATTTGGCTCTAACCACTCTGGCATAATCTGGGCAATGTTGGCACCAGTGATATTGAGCACGAGTGCCCCGATACCTAACCAGGCAGATAGGATGCTTGGCTGAATATTGATCTAAATATATATATTCAACAAGGCTAACTAAATAAGAGGTGGGTTTTTTTGTTTGTTTTTTTTAAAAAAAGGACTGTTCAGTTTACAAATAGGAAAATAGAGTTGGGGGTTCTAGAGACATTGAGACCGCGCACAAATGAGGTTTAATTAAGCCCATCAACCCCAAACGTAGCTGCATGCAAAGAATTGTCATTGCTTGGATGAATGAAGTCCTAGGAATGCAAAATCTTTTTTTTTTTATTATTAGTAATCAACATTTGCAAACATATCCTCTCAAACGGTTCAGCAGAATGACAGTTGGCCTGATTCATATTAAGATTTTTGCCTATGGGGTAAAAGTGTTTAAGAATATTACATGAAGAATAATTGGGATCGTCAGAATGGGAGATAAGTATTCAGATCACAAAGAGATTTTGCAACAAAGCAAATAGATTCAGGAAGTTACAAAAATTAAACCATAGTAACCAGTAGCAGTTGCATATCATTATTGCAGTGGCGTAACAAGGGGAGGGGGGGGGCGGTCTGCCCCAGGTGCACGCCCCAAGGGAGTGCACAGCTGGCCACTCTCCCTATTCTGCCGCTGCTCCGTCAAACCACCGCATCCCAGCACCGGCTCCCCCGCAGAGTCACTCCTTAACCCGGCCAGCAACTGTGTGGTAGGTGGAGGCAAAAGGTGAGGCGGGCTGGTGGGCAGGGAAAAAGTGCAGGGCCCACAAAACTTCACCTCCGGCGTCAATTCTAACGTCGAAGAGGAAGTTCTGGGCCAGCCAATCGCTGTCTGGCTGGCCTGGAACTTCCTCCCCATTAGAACTGACACCAGATGGTGAAGTCTTGTGGGCCCGTCGCTTGTAAGTGCCAGGCCTTGCTCGGGGAAGGAGCAGGGAGAAATTGGCTGCTGGCTTGGGGGTGGGGGTAGGGAAAGAATCGGGGAAGTGGAGAAATCGGCACAATGGCTTTGTGGGGGCTAGGGGGAGAGAGAAAGAAAGGCAGAAATAAAGAGGGGGACGAGGGGGGAGAGAGAAAGAAAGGCAGAAATAGGGGGGCCAGGGGGAGAGAGAAAGAAAGGCAGAAAGAAAGAGGGGGGCCAGGGGGAGAGAGAAAGAAAGGCAGAAAGAAAGAAATATTGACTTTACAGAAGAAGGACCAGAAACTCATGAAATCACCAGACAAAAAGGTAGGAAAATGATTTTATTTTCAATTTAGTGATCAGAATGTGTCCATTTTGAGACTTTATATCTGCTGTCTATATTTTGCACTATGGCCCCTTTAACTAAACTGCAATAGCGGTTTTTAGCACAGGGAGCCTATGGCGTGGAGAGCAGCGCGGGGCATTCAACACAGCTCCCTGCACTGAAAACCACTATCACGGTTTAGTAAAAAGGGCGGGGGTATTTGTCTATTTTTGTATAGTTGTTACTGAGGTGACATTGCATAGAGTCATCTGCCTTGACCTCTTTGAAACCCCCCCCCCCCCCGAATATAAATGGTAATTAACATTTTCTCTGCGTACAGTGTGGTTTGTGTTTTTTAAAAATTTTATTCTTGGTAGATCGTTTTGACTTAATCATTTTAAAAGTAGCTCCCAAGCCCAAAAAGTGTGGGCATCCCTGCTGTCCGTCCCAGCTTGTGCTCCCTCTGGCAGTTGTTTCACTTCTGGCCGGCTCCCCTGCTCAAAGCCGCAGGTGTCGGCTCCTCATGCAATCCATGGCTGCGTCGGAAGCGTTCATGACGTCAGAGAGAAGGCTTCCAACGCAGCCGCAGATCGTGTGAGGTGTAGACGCCCACTGCTTTGAGCAGGGGAACTGGCCAGACATGCTGGGCAGGGAAGAGATGTTGCTGCTGGGCTGGGACTCCGGTCCTCGTGTGCCGGAATCCAGTCGGGTTTTCAGGATTTCCTCAATGAATATACATTGAAAGCAGTGCATGCAAATAGATCTCATGCATATTCATTGGGGAAATCCTGAAAACCTGACTGGATTCCGGCACTCGAGGACCGGAGTTGCCCAGCCCTGCTCTATACCTTTATTGACTGCTACTCCCAAAGGGATTTTTAAGTCACAGTTCAACAGTGACAAGTATAACATAAGAACATAAGAACATAAGAAGTTGCCTCCGCTGAGGCAGACCAGAGGTCCATCTCGCCCAGCGGTTCGCTCCCGCGGCGGCCCATCAGGCCCATTGCCTGAGCAATGGTCCCAGACTATCCCTATAACCTACCGCTACTCCTATCTGTACCCCTCAATTCCTTTATCCTCTAGGAACCTATCCAAACCTTCTTTGAAGCCTTGTAACGTGCTCCGGCCTATCACAGCCTCCGGGAGCGCGTTCCATGTGTCCACCACCCTCTGGGTGAAAAAGAACTTTCTGGCATTTGTTTTAAACCTGTCTCCTTTTAATTTTTCCGAGTGCCCCCTTGTACTTGTGGTTCCCCGTAATCTGAAAAATCTGTCCCTGTCTACTTTTTCTATACCCTTCAGGATCTTGAAGGTTTCTATCATGTCTCCTCTAAGTCTCCGCTTTTCCAGGGAGAACAGCCCCAGCTTTTTCAGTCTGTCAGTATATGAGAGGTTTTCCATACCTCTTATCAGTTTAGTTGCTCTTCTCTGGACTCCCTCAAGTACCGCCATGTCCTTTTTGAGGTATGGCGACCAATATTGGACACAGTACTCCAGATGCGGTCGCACCATTGCACGATACAGTGGCAGGATGACCTCCTTTGTCCTGGTCGTGATACCCTTCTTAATGATACCCAACATTTTGTTTGCTTTTCTTGAGGCTGTGGCGCACTGTGCCGACGCCTTTAAAGACGTGTCCACCATCACTCCCAGGTCTCTTTCAAGGTTACTTACCCCTAGCAGTGATCCTCCCATTTTGTAGCTGAACATCGGGTTCTTTTTCCCTACATGCATGACCTTGCATTTCCCTACATTAAAGTTCATTTGCCATTTTTTGGCCCATTCTTCTAGCGTCGTTAGGTCCCTTTGCAGATCTTCGCAGTCTTCCATGGTTTCAACCCTGCGGTAGAGTTTGGTGTCATCCGCAAATTTAATAACTTCGCAATTTGTTCCCGCCTCCAGGTCATTAATAAATATATTGAACAGGAGCGGTCCCAGCACCGACCCCTGCGGAACTCCGCTCGTGACCCCATGCCAGTCTGAGTAATGGCCCTTCACTCCAACCCTCTGTTTCCTGTCTGCCAGCCAGTTTTTGATCCATCGGTGGACCTCCCCTTGCACCCCGTGTCTCCACAGTTTTTTAAGCAATCTTTCATGCGGTACCTTGTCAAAGGCTTTTTGAAAGTCAAGGTAAATGATGTCAATGGATTCCCCCCTATCCACCTGTCTATTTACTCCCTCAAAGAAGTACAATAAGTTTGTGAGGCATGACCTACCCTTGCAGAAGCCGTGCTGGCTCGACTTTAGCTGTCCATTGTTTTCTATGTGTTCACAGATTCTGTCCTTAATCAGTGCTTCCATCATTTTTCCCGGGACCGAGGTCAAGCTCACCGGCCTGTAGTTCCCTGGGTCCCCCCTTGAACCCTTCTTGAAGATGGGTGTGACATTTGCAATTTTCCAATCCTCCGGGATCTCTCCAGTCTTTAAGGATAGGTTACATATTTGGCGAAGTGGCTCTGCTATTACGTTCCTTAGTTCCTTGAGTACCCTTGGGTGAATGCCGTCCGGACCTGGCGATTTGTCGCTCTTTAGTCTGTCTATCTGCCTGAGGACATCCTCTTGGCTTACCTCTAGTTGGACCAGCTTTTCATCCCGATCCCCATTTACGATGTCCTCCGGTTCCGGAATATTGGATGTATCCTCCCTCGTGAAGACTGACGTGAAGAACTTATTTAACCTGTCTGCTATCTCTTTTTCCTCTTTTACCACTCCTTTTTTGTCTCCATCATCCAATGGCCCCACTTCTTCCCTTGCCGGTTGCTTCCCCTTCACATATCTGAAGAACGATTTGAAGTTTGTTGCTTCCCCCGCCAGTCTCTCCTCATATTCCCTTTTAGCTTTTTTAACCACACGGTGACACTTCCTTTGGTGTTCTTTGTGTTCCATTTGGTTGTCCTTTGTTTGGTCCTTTTTCCATTTTTTGAACGATGTTTTCTTGTCACTTATCGCCTTTTTTCACTGCAGTTGTTATCCACGCTGGGTTTTTTGTTCGGTTTTTTTTGCACCCCTTCCTGAATCTGGGGATGTACAGGTTCTGTGCCTCTTGCACCGTGCCCTTGAGTAGGGACCAGGCTTTTTCTACAGACTCCATCTTCCTTTCACTACCATTGAGTTTCTTTCCCACCAGTTTCCTCATGCCATCATAATTCCCTTTTTTGAAGTTGAGTGCTGTCGCTGTGGATCTTTTCACCTTTGATGGTCCAATTTCCAGCTTGCACTGGATCATGTTGTGATCGCTGTTTCCTAGGGGTTCTAGCACCGCCACCTCCTTTGCAGGTCCCCCTAGCCCATTGAGGATTAGGTCGAGAGTTGCATCCCCCCGTGTTGGTTCCGTGACCAGCTGTTCCATGAAACAGTCCCTCGTGGTTTCCAGGAATTTGGTCTCCCTTGTGCAGTTTGAGTGTCCAATACTCCAGTCTATCCCAGGGTAGTTGAAGTCTCCCATCACCATCACGCTTCCGCTTTTGCATATCTGCCTCAGCTCAGCCTCCAGGTCCTGGTCGAGTGCTTCCGTTTGTCCAGGTGGGCGATAGTACAGGCCCAATTTTATGTCTGCTCCAGCTCCTCCAGGTAGCTTAATCCATAGTGATTCCAAGTCGTCCGCCCTTACTGTTGTTTCTATCCTGGTTGAAGGTATGGAGTCCTTTATATAAAGCGCTATTCCTCCACCCTTCTTGTGTGTCCTGTCCCTCCTGTAGAGTTTGTACCCTGGTATGGCCACATCCCATTTGTTGTCGTCAGTCCACCACGTTTCTGTGACTCCTATTATGTCCAGGTCCTTTGTATTGGCTATGACTTCTAGTTCTCCCATTTTGGCTCTTAGGCTCCTAGCATTAGTGTATAGGCAATTTAAGTCCTGGTTGTTTGCCTTTTCCGCTGGTTTTCCTCGTGGTTTGTATCAGGCTTTAACTTGCTGACCTCTATGAGTAAATGTACTTCAAAGTGACTCCTAAGTACTTAGCATCACATGAGCCATGTTAGGTTTTAATTTCATCTACATCACCATGCTACATTTCTGTGATGTTTCCCGAGTGAAGCATAAGAAAAACTTCAAGGTGAAGCAAACCTGGAAAACAACATGCTCTAAGGAAGCAGCATTCAGATTCATTTATTTATTTATTTATTTATTTAATTAATTTGCATTTATTTACCACCTTTTTGAAGATATTCAACCACATTAACGACACTGGAAGAGTGGGCCAAAAAGTGGCAAATGAGCTTTAACATAGGGAAATGCAAGGTCATGCATGTAGGGAAAAAGAACCCGATGTTTAGCTACAAAATGGGGGGATCACTGCTAGGGGTAAGTAACCTTGAAAGAGACCTGGGAGTGATGGTAGACACAACATTGAAGGCGTCGGCACAGTGTGCCACAGCCTCAAGGAAAGCAAACAAAATGTTGGGTATCATTAAGAAGGGTATCACGGGTCGCTAGTGCTGTTTAGCACTGTTTCCATCGGGACAGGCAGTCCCGCTGCTGCCCGACTTTTCCCATCTGAGAGGGTCCTTGAGAGATCCTTTAAACAGCGGTCCAGCCGCCGAGGGAGCCTGTCGCTAGTGCTGTTTAGCACTGTTTCCATCGGGACAGGCAGTCCCGCTGCTGCCCGACTTTTCCCAGCTGAGAGGGTCCTTGAGAGATCCTTTAAACAGCGGTCCAGCCGCCGAGGGAGCCTGTCGCTAGTGCTGTTTAGCACTGTTTCCATCGGGACAGGCAGTCCCGCTGCTGCCCGACTTTTCCCAGCTGAGAGGGTCCTTGAGAGATCCTTTAAACAGCGGTCCAGCCGCGGTACGCGGCCCGCGGTTGCGAGTCCCGGGTCGTGAGCTGAAGGGGCGTGGCTAAAGGGGCTAGCCCCTTTTGAGCCCCTTCGGAGCCTAAGAGGAGCAGGGAGCAGGACTACCGATTCTTCAGCATGGGCAAGAGGAAAGCTAAAGCAATACCATCTGCTGCAACAACAGGCCCGATGGATCGCCATCTTGTGGTTCCTATCTTGCCTCCTGTTGAGGAACAGGTAACTTTTAATATTCAAGCTGTCTCCTTATCTTCTGGGGAACCAACACCACCTCCTCAACCATCATATTCCTCACGGTTAGAAGAATTTCCTTCCCCTTTCAAGGAAGGAATAATTTCTTCTTCCCCTCAATCATTGTCATTATCTGGTCTGGAGGTTTCAGGACAGTCCCTGGGGCAAACTAAAGAACTAACCCCAGTGCAGATGATTACTGGGCAAAGCTCGGATGTTCTCCCCAGGGATAAAGTGATCACTCTAAATGATGTAACTGTGAAAATTAAAGAACAAAATTGGAGAAACAGCTGTAAAGGTTGAAAAGTTAGATCAGGCAGTAGGTAATTTACAAGCTAGTGCTGTTTCTAATATAAAGGATAGTATGATGTTACATGCTAAATTAGAGAAAATGGAAAATGCTATTAGAGTTAAGAATCTCCGTTTGTTAAATTTTCCTAC
The DNA here is from genome assembly GCF_902459505.1 of Geotrypetes seraphini. Classification (NCBI taxonomy): domain Eukaryota; kingdom Metazoa; phylum Chordata; class Amphibia; order Gymnophiona; family Dermophiidae; genus Geotrypetes; species Geotrypetes seraphini. Next base: position 342,657,976 of record NC_047086.1, on the reverse strand, counting down.
CACACATTACCTTTCTTCAATGGAACTCTTGAAAATGTATTTGAGGGAGATATTACATTATAATAAAGTGGAGACCTTTGAGGTCGATAATTTATATTACATTTCAAGAGATTCCAAAGAAAAGGTAGAGGAAGGTGGAATGGATAGAATAGTATCACCTGAGAGTTTGAATGTATCACAGTTTTTGGAGTCATCTAAGGACATAATTGAGAAACGAGCAACTCTTCTCGTGACCTTCAAGACAGAGCTTGAGAAACAAGATATTTTGAAATTATATTTCCTGAAAAAGCAAGAGATGTTTTGTGGTCAAAGGGTGATAATTTTTCCAGATGTCTCTAGACAAACCCAGTTTAAGAGGAAACAGTTCCTTCAGCTAAAGCCAAAGGTTTTGGCAGTCGGAGCTACTTTCTTTTTAAAATTTCCATGTAAATGCCTGATTTCATATGGAAATGATAAATATGTGTTTTTTGATCCAGCCCAGGTGGAAGATTTTATTAAAGATAAACCTTTGTTGAAAGTTTAATTCCTTATATTTAGTTCATTTTTGGAGGATGATGTATAATACATATAATAGCCATTTGCCTGTTCCTAGATGGTAGACAGAAAGATTTGCTTTGATGTTTTATTTGTACTGGCGATCAGCTTTAATGTGGACTAGGATACGGTTGAATTAGTTTCCTTATATATTATGTTTAATTCCTGCTTGGGAATTTACATTTTGTATTTTTTTTGTGTTCATTCATGTATGTTTGTTACAAAGATATTGTAATGAATAATCCAATAAATAAAGAATTCAAAAAAAAAAAGAAGGGTATCACGACCAGGACGAAGGAAATCATCCTGCCACTGTATCGTGCAATGGTGCGCCCGCATCTGGAATACTGTGTCCAGTACTGGTCGCCGTACCTCAAGAAGGACATGGCAGTACTTGAGGGAGTCCAGAGAAGAGCAACTAAACTGATAAAGGGTATGGAAAACCTCTCATATACTGACAGACTGAAAAAGCTGGGGCTGTTTTCCCTGGAAAAGCGGAGACTTAGAGGAGACATGATAGAAACCTTCAAGATCCTGAAGGGTATAGAAAAGATAGACAGGGACAGATTTTTCAGATTATGGGGAACCACAAGTACAAGGGGGCACTCAGAGAAATTAAAAGGGGACAGGTTTAGAACCAACGCTAGGAAGTTCTTTTTCACCCAGAGGGTGGTGGATACATGGAACGCGCTTCCGGAGGCTGTGATAGGCCGGAGCACTTTACAGGGCTTCAAAGAAGGTTTGGATAGGTTCCTAGAGGATAAAGGAATTGAGGGGTACAGATAGGAGGTGGGTCATAGGGATAGTCAGGGACCACTGCTCAGGCAATAGGCCTGATGGGCCACCGCAGGAGCGGACCGCTGGGCGAGATGGACCTCTGGTCTGCCTCAGCGGAGGCAACTTCTTATGTTCTTAATCTGAATGTAGGCAATAAAGGGGCAATTGTTTAAACTGGCGCCTCCGTCTGGTTGCCCCAAGGCTATGCATTTAGAGCCAAGATTCTGTTACAGAATGCCATATTGTCACACATATAAGCTGCACCCTAAATATAAGCTGTGGATGTTCTACCTTCATGTAAATGTACCTATGTATTAGCTGCTGCTCAGATCAAGTTCTCTGAGAGCCTTGGAGATCAGAAATGAGAGTTTAAAATTTAGTCCTGTATTGTACTAGGAGCCAGTGAAGATTTTCCATAAAAGGTGGGATGTGAGTATGTCAGATATAATCTATGAGTCCTCCTGTGGCATTCTTAGTTAAGTGAAGCTGGTGCAAACTCTTGGAAAAGAGACGGCTGAGGGGAGATATGATTGAAGTCTACAAAATCCTGAGTGGAGTAGAACGGGTACAAGTGGATCGATTTTTCACTCTGTCAAAAATTACAAAGACTAGGGGACACTCGATGAAGTTACAGGGAAATACTTTAAAAACAAATAGGAGGAAATTTTTTTTCACTCAGAGAATAGTTAACTCTGGAATGAATTGCCAGAGGATGTGGTAAGAGCGAATAGCGTAGCTGTTTTTAAGAAAGGTTTGGACAAGTTCCTGGAGGAAAAGTCCATAGTTTGTTATTGAGGGGGGAAGCCACTGCTTGCCTTGTATTGGTAGCATGGAATATTGCTACACCTTGGGTTTTGGCCAGGTACTAGTGATCTGGATTGGCCACTGTGAGAATGGGCTACTGGGCTTGATGGACCATTGGTCTGACCCACTAAGGCAGGGGTGTCAAAGTCCCTCCTCGAGGGCTGCAATCCAGTCGGGTTTTCAGGAGGATTTCCCCAATGAATATGCATGAGATCTATTTGCCTGCACTGCTTTCATTGTATGCTAATAGATATCATGCATATTCATTGGAAAAATCCTGAAAACCTGACTGGATTGCAGCCCTTGAGGAGGGACTTTGACGCCCCTGCACTAAGGCTATTCTTATGTTTTTTGTAGTCATAACAATGTGGAGTTCTTTACAGTAATCCAGGCTTGATGTTATCATAGCATGAACCACTATGAAAAGGCTTGTCTTCTCAATGTATGGTAAGATAATGCAGTTGTCACAGATAATGGAGGCAACTCCTGAAGGTTGCTTGGATTTGGGGGATCAGTGTTAAGTGCTGAGTTCAGCCGCACACCATGGTTCCTAATTTTTGAGTTAAGGGGGACATTATAGCTAGCTTTCAAAAGGGATTTTGATGTTGGGTATGTGACCTCTTATATTAGGGATCCACAGAGGTTCTGTTTAACTTTACTTCAGACAAAGTTTGTTGTTTTTAATCCATTCTTTAATTGCTGTTAATTTATTCAGTGCTGTAGATCAGTGGTTCCCAACCCTGTCCTGGAGGACCACCAGGCCAGTCGGGTTTTCAGGATAGCCCTAATGAATATGCATAAGAGAGATCTACGTATAATGGAGGTGCCAGGTATGCAAATCTGCTCCAAGCATATTCATTAGGGCTATCTTGAAAACCCGACTGGCCTGGTGGTCCTCCAGGACAGGGTTGGGAACCACTGCTGTAGATGGATATGAGTGGGACATGTCCTTGGTAGAACTAAGCATCCATTGACTGAATCAGGTTGGCTACTGCTAGTAGTTTGAGGTAGAGCTTGAACAAAATAGGCAATAGTATGGATCCTTGTGGTACCCTGAAAGTCAGTGCCCACGATGGGGATGAGATACTGCCAAACAGTATTGACTCTTGTCTAGCTATAGGACCTGAACCAGATAAGTACTGTGCTACTGATACTTGTATTTCCTAGTCTAGCAGTACTTACACCAAGGCAAATCCCCTGTCTATTTTTCTGTGAGGATTGTCTAACAGGAATACAAGGACATTTTCTGTCCTATAACCGGGTTTGAATCCAGATTGACACAGATCTAACCACTGAGCTGAATGTGGACTATTTGCTCTTTAAGTTTTCCTAGAAATGGGATGTTACATACTGGCTGGTAATTTTGAGCTTGTCATGTTAAGATTATTATTCTTTAGCTTAGCACACACCACTATCCTTTTCAATGATGGTAATTGCCCATTAGAGAGGCATTTACAATTTTTGTGACCCCCTTTATGAGGTTCTTGTTTGCCAGGTGTACCATCTTTGAGCAGGGAACAAGGGAGCAGGTAGTTGGTTGAAGACCTTTCAGTATTTTGTCTAGGCACTCCTCTGTTATTGGCTTAAGAGTCCCATATATATGTGTAGGGTTACCAGACATCTGGGAAAACCCAGACATGTCCTCTTTTTAGAGTACTGTCTGGGTGCCCGGATGGACTTTCCAAAACCCTGTAGTTTGTCCGGGTTTTGGAAAGCCCCGACCCCCTGGCCGTTTCTGGAGGGCCTCTAAGCCTGCGTGGATGACATCATGCTCAGACTCTCCAGATGCGGCCCAGAGGTCAGAAAACAAAGGCAAGGCTTTGCAGGGATGGGGATGGAGGCAGAATGGGGCAGGGGTATGTGTTTGGGTTTCTTCGGACAAAAATCTGGTAACCCTATATATGTGTAAAGAGAGGGCCAGATTGTGTGCTGCCAGTTAATTGACAGTGAACAGGGTAAAACTGCCTGTAGATTCTGGAGAAGATTTTCCATTTTTTGGGCAAAGTATGCAGCAAAATCACTCAAGTTCATTTCAGCCTGCTTTATAAGCATACACTCTGTCCATCTAGATGTGCAACAAAGGTGGTAATGAAAAGTGTACTACAATTAACCTAAAATCTGCTTAACCCTGAAAGGCAAATAACAAGAAATATTCAGGTTATCCTGATGGCAACCATTCTAAGAGGAAATATCCAGCAAAATAGAAAGATATTTGATATGGACTGAAAAATAATATTTGCAAACAGGAGTAGTAATCATGATTGAAGCATGATGACATCATGACGCAGCAGAGGGAAGCCCTGGCGGGCAGGCCAGGAGCAGCCTGTTCACCATTTGTTTCTGCCTGCTGGCCTATGCCATCACTGCTGCTGCTTTAGGAGGCCCAAAAGTTGAGGTCTCATGGTGGGGGTGTTGATCAGGAAGTGCTGCACAGAGGGAAGGGAGGGATGGAAAACTGTAAAAATTACAGGAGAAAAAAAAAAATCTGAAGTTCTGCATGAGTACCTATGTTGCTTTTCACTAGCTTTGTTCCAGTTATGTAGTTTAATTTAGGGTGCTAACAAACTGGGTAACACAATAATAATGGGGGATTTCAACTATCCCAATATTGACTGAGTGAATGTAACATCAGGGCATGCTAGGGAGATAAAATGCCTTGATGAAATCAAGAACTACTCTTATATCATTCTATGGTATGGCCGCACCTCAAATACTGTGGGCAGTTCTAGTTGCCATCTCTTAAAAAAGATATAGCAGAATTAGAAACGGTACAAAGAAGGGATACAAAAATGATAAATGGGATGGGACGACTTCCTTATGAGGAAAGGCTAAAGCAGCTAGGGCTCTTCAGCTTGGAGAAGAGGTGGCTCAGGGGTGATATGATAGAGCAGTGTTCTTCAACCTTCTGACACCTATAAAAGAATTATTTTGCGGAACAGCGGTTGAAGAACACTGCACAAAATTACACAAAGCACACTGTATGCTTATCAACATTCATTCCTACCAGAAAACAGATAACCCCTATGCAAATATGGGACCAAAAACTAAAAGTACTAATATATACAAACAAAATCCTAAGATTCAAGACTTTATATGCAGTACAAGCCCCAGAGAAAAAGATACAAATGCATTTCTTCCTGAACAGTGCAAAATACAGACAACAGATGTAAATCAATCACTAAATTCAAAACTAAAATCATTTCCTCTACCTTTGTTGTCTCCCTCCCTCCATAATGTGCCTTAACTTCTGGCCTGCTCCTGCCTGGCCGTTTTATGCCACCCCCTGGTGTTATCTTCAGGCCAGCTCCCTCTTCCTCACTGACACAGTGCACAAAGCTGCGGGCAGTGGCTCCTCGCATGCCTTGTGCCTCATCTGGAAGCCTTCCCTCTGACGTTCGATGATGACGTTTGATGAAGAGCACTGTCTCATGCCCTGATGCATGTGCTAGCCCTGAGGACCGGCAGGAAATTTCTGTGGACTGGCACCGGTCCACGCACCACTGAATAGAGGTCTGTAAAATAATGAATGGAGTGGAAAGGGTAGAAGTGAATCGCTTGTTCACTCTTTCTAAAAATACTAGGACTAGGGGGCATTTATTAGACTCTAGAATTTGTTGCCAGAGGATATGGTGAAATCAGTTTGCTTAGTGGGGTTTAAAAAATGTTTGGATAATTTCCTAAAAGAGAAGTCCATAGGCCATTATTGAGATGGCTGGGGGAAATTTGCTGCTTATTTCTAGGATAAGCAGCATAAAATCTGTTTACTACTTGGGATCTAGCTAGGTTGGCCACTGTTGGAAACAGGATACTGGGCTTGATGGACTTTCAGTCTGTCCCAGTATGGCAATTCTTATGTAGAAGTGAAAATATCACATCCTTTTATTGTTATTTCATATAATAGCCAGGAGATGGCACTACTGTACTTGACTAGACTGGATTATTTTAAATTAAACTACCTGTACTTGCCTTTCTGAACCTGAGCCCAAAACAAGTTCCAAACAATTTTTTAGCTCCTTGCTCCAAAGATATTACAATATAAGGGTTCCTTTTACAAAGCCACAGAAGTGATTCCAATGTGACAAATACGACACAGCCCATTCAATTCCTATGGACTTTGTCGCAGTTGCTGTGCTGGGAATCATTATTACGGCTTTGAAAAAGGGGCCCTAAGTTTGCACCTTAAGTAAACCTGTCCAAGGCCTCTCTAAGAGAGAGGTGAGATTTGAACCCCTACCTGCTAATTAGCCCTGCTCTCTCACTCTGGGCTGCTCCGTCCCTCATTACTACACTTTTAGAAATACATTCTGATATTCCTTTAGTAGAGCCCTGAAATTGTGCTAGGCTGTTAGGGCTCCCTTTGCTTTGCATTCCAGGTTACTTAGCTGGCGGCAGTTCGCCTATTATTCTTGACTTTTCTCCAAGATAATATTACGTTTGAGGAATGCTGAATCATCTTTGTCAGCACTCAGGACAATACCAGCTTTGATTTTAAAACAGATGGATAAAACATGACATATGCTTAGGCAGCTCACAAATATATTTCATACATTCACAAAAAGACACTCAAGCTTTAATTGCATATATTTCTAAGCGTACAGTACATTCTTGTTATCTGTGTGTTCCATATTCACAAATTTGTGTGGAGGGGCATTTTCGATAGTGCATCTAAGTCTGACTTTGGACATATCCCTCAAGATGTCCAAAAGTCGGAGCAGGGAAACATCCTTTTTTGAAACCGCTAGACGTCCAAATTTCTTTTTTGAAAAGGATCTATTTGGACACTTTGGCCCCTAAGGACATTAACTTTTTGGGCCATTTTCAAATACAAAAAACATCCATGTTCAAAATGTCCAAGTCAAGCCCATTTGGATGTGAGATAAGCCAGCATCTTAATGGGCTGGTCATGTAGACATCCCACCAGAGCAATGAGGCACCTTAGGGGACACTGCTGTGAACATCACATAAAGGGTGCCAGTTGTGCATCTCATCATAACCCCCTTATAATTTATGGAGAGTCCTCCAAAACTCCTCCCAAACCTACTACTTGAATACGCACCTGTCTACCACCCCAATAGCCCTAATGGCTGCAGGTGCCACCTATATGGCAGTATACTAGGGTTTGGTGGGCTCACCCTTTCCACCATAAATGTAGTGGTTAGAATGGCTTATGGGCCTAGGTCTGCCTCTCTATGGTTCACTAGCCCATTCAACAGGCTTCTTAAGACATCTATGTGATGCTCTACTAGGCTTTCCCATACCACCATGTACTGTTTCATTTACATCTTTGGGAGGTGGTAAGGGGGTCAGTGAACACTGGGGGAGTATGGGGGGCATAATTTCATTTCTCAAGTGGTCATCTGGTCAGTTTGGATACCTTATTGGCCCTTATTTGCTTTTAAAACAGGTCTAACTCTGAATATCTAAATGATGCCCTGGACATCATGAAAAAGGTTTGATTATCCCTACAAGACATCCAAGTGCTAAGCCCACCCAAATCCCACCCAAAACAGATCTCTTACTTGCCCCCTTAACATTTAGACATTGTGGAAGGTTAATGTCTGGGCAAGTCACCTAACACTCTATTGCCCCAGGTATGTTAGTCAGATTGTGAGCCCTCTGGGACAGATAGGGAGAAATATTTAAGTACCTGAAGGTAAACCATGTGAGGCTATAAGTGGTATATAAATACTAAAAAATAAAATAAATAAAATGTCTTAAAAAAGTAGTTTTCAAAATCGGCACTTGAATGTTGTGGCCATTAAAATGTCCAAATGCTGATTTATGTCATTTTTGGATGTTTTTCTCTATTGAAAATGAGCCCCTTCACGCTATTCACAGGGCATTTTCACTTATTCACACAAAACAGAGTAACGTATTTGCACTGTTCACGGGCATTTTTGCTTGTTCACAATCGTGCAGAATGTGTTCCCATGAGAATACAGATATTTGTAGAGCTATACATGAGTTTTGTTACACCAAAAAGTTGTTTTTTGTACAGTTGTCCTAACTCCCTTTTTCCATAGGATCAATGGTTCCATATTTGCGTTTTCAATATTCATATGGTTTTATAGGAATCTAACCCCAGCGAATTGCAAGCACATGCTGTGTACATTGCTTACATGTACTAGTACCCTTCTCCTTTCTCTCTCTCCTTCTCCCTTCCACCTGCCTTTTTTGTACTACTCTGGCACCAGTAATTAAGTCAGTAAACCTTGTATGGCATTGGGGTCTCTCATCATGTATGTCCCACCTACACAGAAAATAGGAACTTACATCAGAGTAGGTGGGACGCACCTGAAGAGAGAGACAGACACTGGCACTAGGTGACTGACTTAATTGCTGGTGCCACTGCCTACTTTTACCCAGCCAAAAGCATGCTCGTCATCAATCTCTATGCATAGTTTTAGTTAGGGAAGGACTGTACAATATTCCTAAACATACCCACAATAAAACAGGCAGCAGAGGGCACTGAAAAATTATCAGCAGACTTAACATATAATAATTTTAATTTGGCACCTTGCAATTTCTCATCAGTGGAATTATCAGTACTGCAATATAAGCTGTCATTTGTTCCTACTAATAAATATGATTTGTTCTAATGCATGTGTTCATTTGCACACATATTTTTTAGACAACTTAGACTTCACATCTTTGGTGAATTATCCAAAACTCCTGTTTTGAAATCAAAATCTACCAGGGTTCATCTCAGACCAACTGATCCAAGAATAGAGATTTCTGAACTTCTGATATTACAGGATTTGAATTAGTATGACGATATTAAAAAAATGACCCTTCAATCGTAACCAAACTTGCAGATAAGGGTGGAGGGGGGGTGGATCAATCAGCATATGCAAAGAAAGTATTATGTCAATTAACAGATACAGAATGTCATACTATTTTGAATACTGATCCTACTGTGGAAATGCAATGAATTCGTAATGACATTCTGTCACAAGCTTTGCATAATGGTGTCATCCCCCAGAGAGAACTTCATTCATTTCAGCAGCCAAATCCTGATATGCCTATTTACTTGATTCCTAAAATCCCCAAATCATTGCCTCCTGGTAGACCCATTGTATCTGCCTAGTACTGATTCAGTTTTTGAGCCGATATCTCAATACATTGATTCATTTCTTAAACCACAGGTCCCCCAAATTAAATCCTATATATGAGACATTATTTTCATATGGTTAAGCTTCTCTCTACATGTGCTGCACCTGATTACTTTAGATGTAAAAGTCCTGTATACTAATATACCTCAAATGTGGACTGTTAATGTGATCACTATGGTATTAATGCACAAGGGGCTTCCTGAATGCCAGATTATTTACCAATTGATGGATGTATCATCAGCAAAAATATTGCTCTGCTTCAGTACAAATAATCCACCCTATATTCAAAGCACTTTGAACTACCCGGAGAGGCTCCTGGCTGTTTAAATCGCTTGTCTGTGGCTAACCATGAATATTCAGTGGCATTTAAATGGTTAGTGCTGCTGAGAATTCAAGGTTAGCGCCTGAGCTGAAATCAACTAACTTGTGGGCGCTCCAGGGGCGGAATTGGCACTTATGTGTTAACTGCTTCAATTGAGATGCATAAATAGCAATTCTCTCATTAAACCATTGAAATTATGCAGTTAAGGGATGAATACTGCACATACGTTTTAGCAGCCAACATACAACTGTATATTCACTGATGGTGCTCGGACACGGATCAATATTGAATATATGGACATAAAAGTGCTGACTGTTAAAACATAGAAACATGATGGCAGATAAAGGCCAAATGGCCCATCTAGTCTGCCCATCTGCAGTAACCATTATCTCTTTCTCATAGATAACATAGAAACATGATGGCAGATAAAAGCCAAATGGTTAACCCAACCCTCCTCCCCTTTTTTACAAAACCACTGCACCCAACACTCATAGAGTTCCTATGAGCATCGGGAGCAGTGCAGATCATTCAGCGTGCCAGCCTGCACTAAAAAACGCTTTCACAGTTTTGTAAAAGGGGGGATAAATATCAACCCCAGTATTTACAAGCTACAGACAGCAATGGGCAATACTATGTATCTGTCTATAGCTTGCCTCTATATAGCGTGCATAGCACCTATTTTTTTGAAGGCCGCCTAAATTTTTAGAGGCGCCTTGTTACTGCATCCCGCTTTCTTGATAGGTGCCTAGGTTTCAATCAGTGCTGATTAAAAAACTTAATTAAGCTTGTTATTCAATTTAGATAGGCACCTATCTAGTTGGGCGCCCCCGAAATAGGTGCCTAACTTTAGGTGCTGGTTACAGAATTTGGGCCTACGTGTACAGCCCTCGATGGGGAATGCCCCAGCTTTGTTGGTTGGGCAGAGAATTTTTCAGCAATATTTGTAACCAGAGCAAGGTTGTCCTTTTGGTTTCACACTGGAAAATATTAAACTATTCCATCCCAGATCAATAGTTTGCTATTTTTTATACTGTTACACTTCCACAGGGAGGATATGTCTAATTTTTATTTTTTGCTGGAAGGAACAACGTTGGATATTCAAGTAGAATACTATTTCTCCCTTCAGCTTAAATAATAAGATTGAATGGAATGTTTTTTTTTATGAATCCTCTTGCTAGAATTCCATTACATGTTTATTCTCACCATTGGTATATGTGGTGATGCACATAGTTGTCGTGTGGTTAGATCTATTCAATCATCAGGAGATCAATCGCGTTTTACACAGTGACATTTTCTGGCAGTTGAATCGACAGTGTAAGCCTGTTTAGTAACTACCCCTTTGCCATTATATAAGCTTATTTTTGATTAATTTTTGTTTTTTTAAAAATAATTTTATGCAAATTTTAATCTATTTTTTAACCCGACATTTCTTATGTTACATTATACTGCAGTTTATTATGAAAGCGATTGCAAGGTAATATGGCATCGTACTGAATCTTCAAGTGTGTACTCCTTGAGGCAGCTCTCTTGGTAGGGTGAAGCATGGGCCATGTAGGAGTACTTTTACACTCAATATGCATACAGTATTTGACATCATATTATTTTAGCAAATTGAAATGGATGCTCTTGGACATAAAGATAAGTGCATACCAGTCCTTTTTTCTCTATTATTTTATGAATATTTAAAGAGTGCTATTTTTGGCTGCTATAATTACATTTTGGAGTTTTTCCATGCTGCTGGCATGGAAAAACATAGCTGGTCAGCCCATTATAGGGCGTTGCAATAAAGCCCATCTGAGTGCATAGTTTTCTCCATTTTTAAATCTTAAGTGTTATGCAAAGTTGTTGTTTCCTGGGTCTTGTTTCTACACTGCATTACGTAATAAGAGGGGATTGAATGTAGCACTGACCATAGCTGGAGCATGAAGGAGAGAAATGATTGATGGAGATATTTGGAAATAAAAGGATCTTTCGGATAGCAGAAGAACTTGAACGTTTTTTCTTTCTCTCCTCATACCTTAATGAAAGCAAACAAAGAAATAAATATTCAAAAATACTTATGAGGTTAACGGCTGTGCTGCTGTCCACATAAGTGTGTGTTTAATCAAAATCAAGTCATTTTCTATGTATAACTTTGGCCATTTTATCTCTCCCCCCAACCCCCCCTTAAAAAAAAAACAACAAACCCAGGCAAACATACGCATATAGAAAAGAGGAATATTTGAGGGTGTGCAAAAAACAAAACCAAACCTAGGGTAATTCTATAAAGGGGTGTGAACAGGTCCACTTTGGGGTATTTATATTTATTTATTTTCGTATTTATAGACCACTTATAGCCTAAGTGGTTTACATTAAGGTACTCAAGTATTTCTCCCTATCCGTTCCAGTGGACTCACAATCTGACTAATGTACCTGGGGCAATAAAGTGTTAAGTGACTTCCCCAGGATCACAAGGAGCAGTGCTGGGCTTGAACCTGCAACCTCAGGGTGCTGAGGCTGCAACCCTAACCACTAGGCCACTCCTCCATAGAAATAATTATATCATTTATGCACAGAAATGACCCTCACAAGATACCAACTAGTTGAAAAGTACACAGCATGACATGATAGCATATTTAATAACCTATCAGATTATTAATTATATTGCTTTGAATCCTTCCAGTTAGAGAATTTCTGTTAGAAAATAAGAAAGCATAACTGGATTTTAATCTTTGGTACAGGACTGTATAAATAGTGGTTAGCAATGGCTCCTTGTAATGTGACCTAACTTTTTTGTGAATGTGATTATATTTGTAATATTACTAACTTTATGTTTTTCCTCGCTTCAATTATATGACACAATAAAATTTATATGAAGGTCAAAAGCACTTATCCAGATTACAACACATAAGAATGGCCTTACTGGGTCAGACCAATGGTCCATTTAGCCCCAGTGTACTGTTTCTACAGTGGCCAATCCAGGTCACAAGTACCTGACAGAAGCCCAAATAGTATCAACATTCCACACCACTGATCCCAGGGCAAGCAGTGGCTTCTGCCATGTCTCCCTCAATAGCAGACTATGGACTTTTACTCCAGGAACATCTACATTAACCTTTGTTACCACATCCTCCGGCAATGAGTTCTAGAGTTTAACTAATCTTTGAGTGAAAAATATTTCCTCCTATTGGTTTTAAAAGTATTTCTCTGTAACTTCATTGAGTCATTGAGTGTCCCCAAGTCTTTGCAATCTTTGATAGAGTAAAACATTGATTCATTTGGACCTGTTCTAAACGTCTTAGGATTTTGTAGACTTCATTCATATCTCCCCTCAGTCATCTCTTCCAAGTTGAAGAGTCCTAACCTTTTGTCTTTCCTCATGCAAGAGGAGTTCCATCTCCTTTATCATATTGGTTGCTCTTCATTGAACCTTTTTTTATTTATCGGTGATAATGGGCAACAATTTGGATTTGTGTATGCATCTTGCTGAGCACTATCTAGTATAATTAAACCCTAAGCATGCATGCGCACTCCTACCTGCGTGTTCCGTGATCCGTGATCCGCATGTGCGCTTAGGGTTCTATTACCTTGGGAGAAAAAACGGCACCACACTCGCGGAACCCCAAGGATGTTCTGAGCGAAGTTATTTTTAAGTTCTAAGCCGCAGTGGCTGCTCCTCTCAAGAGCCCCACCTGAGTCAGAGAAGTCTTCCGACGCAGGCAGGGATCGCCGAGCCACCGCAACAGCTTTAAACTTAAAAATACCTCCGGCACAGAACTAAACGGTCGGCGAAAGAAGTTGGGAGTGTAAATATATAAGTTAAATCCCTAGTGCATGAGGCTGCCTGAAAAGATAATAGTCGTTCCTGAAATTTCTTGTATTTACATCCTTTCACAAAAGGGAAAGAAAATAATGAATGAGTTATGATGTTTAGAATTTGTGATAATAAAAGATTCCATAAGATACTCAGGAATTGCGCCTGTTAGTACCTTAAAACAAATACAGCCCAGCTTAAATTTAACCCGTGCCTCAACTGGAAGCCAAGGCCTATCAATATCTTTCCCATCTCAGCACTATGTCCCAGATTCTATAAATGGTGCCTAAGGTTAGGTGCCTTTTAGGTGCCTAACTTAATTAGCAAAATACCCTTAATAGTCTCAATATTGGGGGGGGGGGGAAATCAATTGGGCGATAGGCATCTATCTGATTCTATAAAACATATGCGCCTATCGCATGGTACTTAGAAGCACTTAATGCCTAAGTGGGCATTTATATGGGCAGAGTGCACCACTAAGCATGATTCTCCCAAAACTTAGATGCCTGAAAGATAGGCCTTTAAAACCCTTGCCTACCTTTCCGGCTCCTAAGTTTTTATATAAGCACCGCTAGGCATGATTCTGTAAAAAGTGCCTAAGCACGACTGACACATGGCCGTTGCTATTTTTCTAGGCACCAGCCAATTTAGGCGCCATTTACAGAATCCGGACATATGTGAATCACTAGTGTGATGCTGCTGCTACTACTACTATACTCTCAATGGGAAGACAGGTCCTCAGGGTTGTCCAGAGTGGATATTCACAGCTGCGGACACTTTATCAATTGAAACCAATGCTTCTTCCATACGACTTTCGTTCGGTGGCACAGGCATTGATTTTGACTCGTCTAGATTAATGTAATATGTTTTTTTGGGGGCTAGCTGAGATTAATGTAAGGCATTGCAGCAACTGATGAATTCCACTGCGAGGCTGATCTTGGGGATCTCACTTAGAGAATATATTACCCCTGTGCTGAAACAGCTGCACTGGCTTCCAGTGGCTCAAAGGGTTTGTTATAAAATATTATCAGAAATTGTATCCTCCACAAACAATTGTGTCTTCAGCATCTTAAACATGGTAAGGGAAGAGGCATGGAGGAACAGAGTTCTCTAGGAGGTGTATAAGGAGAGAGAAGAGAGGAGAGCTATTGAGGGGCAACAGAATGAACACTTGTAGGTCTGCAATAGCTGCTTGAACTGTATAGGGAGACAGGGAGAAAGATAGGGATAGGGAGACAAGGAGAAAGAAAGACACACAGAAAGACAAGGAGACAGAACAGGAACACAGGGAGACAGAAAGAAAGAAAAAAAAAAAAAAAAGAAAGAAAGACAGACAGGGAGACAGAAAAGCTAGGGACCTCCCTCCACTTCAAAATCACTGAGCTCTGGAACAACCTTACCTCCCCTCTTCGGAACTTGAGCTCTCTCCAAGTTTTCCGCAAACATCTGAAAACCTGGCTTTTCTCAAAAAATGTAAGTCTCCCTCCAACTTAGGAATCAAGGAAACTCTTATATCTTGGCATCCCAAGTCCTCTAAATTTTCTTCACACTTCTACCTCTAACCCTCTGTTGTAGTTCCTTCCTATTTCTCCTACTGTAAACCGTGTCGAGCTCTATGAATGTGGAGATGATGCGGTATACAAACCTAAGGATTAGATTAGATTAGATTAGACTTCCCTGTGGAAGGTGTACCAGCTGAGGAGGAATCTGGGGTCTGAGGGTACTATGAGATTGACTTCCATGAAAGAGAAAACTGTTCGGTATGCTAAATCTAGAACAACAATGCTGTCCGTGGTGGGGGTAAAATTATGGAATTCCCTCCCTGGAATTCTGAGGACTTGTTCCGACCTTTTACAGTTTAGAAAGATGTTGAAGACACAACTATGTGGAGGCTTTCTTTTGAAATTTTGCTAGTAAGTATATTTGAAAAGAAATCTGAATGCATTTATTGCACCTTATTAAGTGGTGATAGATAATATGTAAATTTGTTTTTGATGTAAGTTAAGTGATTAAATTATGTGATTATGATGTAACTGAACGCATTTTGTAATTATACTATCCTTGAATTATTTTGAATGTTTTAACTGTTAACCGCTTAGTTATAGGTGGTCTAGAAATTTTAGAAATAATAAATAAATAATTATTTCTATATCACTACTAGCCATATGCAGTGCTGTACAGAGTTACGAAGAAGACAGTTCTTGCTTGAATGAGCTTACAATGTAAACATACAAGACAAACAAATAGGATGCCATGGATACAATTAAGGGGAATGGTTAATTGCTGGCTAGGTTGGTGGGCAGTGGGGAGTAGGGTTATGAATTGAAGACTATATCAAAAAGGTGGGTTTTCAGTCTGCTTTTATTTATTTCTAAGATTTCTAGACTGCCTAAAACTAAGTGGTTAACAATTGAAAACCATTCATAATAATTCATGGACAATACATTTACAAAATGCATTCATGTTACATTGCAATTACATAGTAATATTATCCTCCTTAAATAATGACAAACTCAAAAAAGTTACACAGTAGCCACCTCATTAAATAAAATGCAACAATCACGGCTTAAAATTCTCAATAAATCTGGCTCCCAAATAGTTTTTTTAAAAAAATCCTCCACAAACAATTGTGTCTTTAGCATCTTAAACATGGTAAGGAAAGAGGCGTGGAGGAACAGAGTTCTCTAGGAGGTGTATAAGGAGAGAGAAGAGAGGAGAGCTATTGAAGGACAACAGAATGAACACTTGTAGGTCAGCAATAGCAGCTTGAACTGTATAGGGAGACAGGGAGAAAGATAGGGATAGGGAGACAGGGAGAAAGAAAGACACAGAAAGACAGGGAGACAGAAAGAAAGAAAGACAGACAGGGAGGCAGAAAGACAGGGAGACAGAAAAAAAGAAAGACAGACAGACAGAAAGAAAGGGGGCAGGGAGACAAAATGAAAGACAGACAGACAGAAAGAAAGAAAGGGGGCAGGGAGACAGAAGAAAGACATTCAGAAAGAAAGAAGGGGCAGGGAGAGAGAAAGAAAGGGGAGAGGGCAGGGAGAGAGGAAGAAAAAGGGGAGGGAATGGAATGTGGCAGGTGGCAGGGAGCAGGCAGGGAGAGAGAAAGAAAAAGTTGGACTTATGGAAGGATAGAGATGTTGGTTGGGGAATAGAATGAGGTCTGGAGAAAAGGAAGCATGCAGGAGGCAGAAAGAAGGGAAGAAGTATTGGATGCACAGTCAGAAGAAAGTGCAACTAGAGACTCATGAAATCTCCAGACAACAAAGGTAGTAAAAATGATTTTATTTTCAATTTAGTGATCAAAATATGTCCGTTTTGAGAATTTATACTTGCTGTTTATATTTTGTACTATGGCTCCCTTTTACTAAACCGCAGTAGCGTTTTTAGCGTAGGGGGCCTATGAGCATCGGGAGCAGCGTGGGGCATTTAGCGCAGCTCCCTGCACTAAAAATCGCTATAGCGGTTTAGTAAAAGGTGTTACTGAGGTGACATTGCATATTTTTAAAGTCATCTGCCTTGACCTCTTTGAACCCCCCCCCACCCAAATATAAATGATAATTAACATTTTCTCTGTGTACAGTGTGCTTTGTGTTTTTTTAAAATTTTATTGTTGGTAGATCATTTTGACTTGGTCATTTTAAAAGTATCTTGCAAGCCAAAAAAGTGTGGGCACCCCTGGTGTAGAGAGAGAAAAGGTCCTATGAGAGAACCCTGGAGTACGCCAACCACTAGCGGAATATCAGCAGAAGAGGACTCGCCAACACATATAGTAAAGGTGCGATGGGAGAGGTAGGAAGCAAACCAGGAGAGGATAGATTTGCAGAATCCAAACAAGGACAGCGTATCAAGGAGTAAGTTGTGATTGTGTTGAAGGGGCCCTATCCAGTCTGCTTGTCAGATAACTTATGCGTATTTGGATAACTTAGAACAGATGGACGTTATCCAGGTAAATTATCTGACTAGCAGAGTGAATATTGCCACTATCCGAAAAGTAACAGTGCTGACTGCATTATCCAGATATTCTGTGCTGGCCACTATCCGATAGGGGCTCTCAGTCTCTACAAATGTTTTGACTGTTGCAGCCAGCATGAAAAAAAATGTTTACAGTAGCTGAATATGAGTAGCAAAATCAGCATCTATATGTACATTGCTACTCTTTTTAAAAGCATGTTTCTCACTAAATGGTTATTGCTCTCCTGTATGTTCTTAGCCATATTTTACAAAAGGTTGCACATTCATAAGAACATAAGAATTGCCACTGCTGGGTCAAACCAGTGGTCCTTCATGCCCAGCAATCCGCTCACACGGCAGCCCCCAGGTCAAAGACCAGTGCTCTAAATGAGTCCAGCCACACCTGCATACATTCCAGTTTAGCAGGAACTTGTCCAACTTTGTCTTGAATCCCTGGAGGATGTTTCCCCCTATAACAGACTCCGGAAGAGCGTTCAAGTTTTCTACCACTCTCTGGGTGATGAACTTCCTTACGTTTGTACGGAATCTATCCCCTTTCAACTTTAGTGAACCTTCTGTAAAATATATGGGAAACTGTGAATGCTTGGGCTTTGACATCCCATTTTCTGCACAGAGGCCCCAAGCAAAACTGGGCGTCAGGTGTAGTGACTGTATGTATCAGACAGATCAAAGAGTTATGCTTGCGTAGCTGCAAAATCATAAAACACATTTGTGTCAAAAACAAAATCTACTGCTGCAACCTAAGACAAGAGAATAAAAGATGATTAACTGAAGGGAATTCTGCTTTTGGACAGTTTCCTCTTTTACCTGCTCCTTCTACCTTCTCTCTTTAAATTATTAAATCTAGGCTTCACAGCCCATCAATAAAACCTCTGGACTAAAAGTTTCTGAAATATGTCATAATTCATTGCTTTGCTCTGACAGATTTATAATTCCATTTTCTGACATGAAAGCAGTGAATTATTACTTTTCTACAAGTGCTGTTCGTGCTCACTGACAGAGCTTGGATTTTGGGGCCCCCACGTAAAGCTGAATGAATGATCAGAATAAGCAACACACACATTTTAGTCGGCATCTGGAAGTGTCTCTCCAGTGACATATCTCATTGTCTTGTTTTCATTGTTTCTCCTGACTCAGCCCATCTGACATGCCGGAATCCAGAGGAGACAGGGCAGAAACTGGGGAGGGTGCTAGTGTTTCCTTCAGCTTCAGGCAAGCTTAGGGCCTCTTGCAACATGGAAGCTTAGGGCAATTGCTCAGGTTTTGCCCCTTCAGTGTTAGCCCTGCTGAAAACCAATCATTACTTTTCACTCCCAGATTTGCCAAGTCTCCCATAGTAAGCAAAAGACTCCTACTTTGGCAGGTCTTCACCCTCGCTCCCACTGGGGAAGGCTAAATTCCCACTAGTAGGGATCCATTGGAGGACAGCTGTTCCGTTTACTGTTAGGGATGTGAGCAGGCAGAACATTTACAGATCCTTGTTTAATTTTTCCAAAATTGTCCTGATTTTTAGGTTGTTTTTTTTGTTGTTGTTGGTTTCACAAATTAATTTAAATAAAACAAAGTTTAAAGTATGATAGAGGTGTTTATTATTACCATGGTTAAAAAATGTAAATTTGTACTGGAGTGTGTGTGTGTGTGTGTGTGTGGGGGGGGGGGGGATGGGGTACTGGGAGCCTCCAGAGTGCACTGTGGGTGTTTGCTGCAATTTTTATGGTAGTCGCGCGTCCTCACAATCCATGGCCAGTGATCTCAGTTTGGCATACAGGAGCTTGGAGAAACTTTTTTTTTAGCTCTGGTGCACTAAATGGAGCAAATGTTTTTTGTGGTACATATAACTGAAATTATAAAACTGCCAAGCCAACAAAAAAATAAATGTGAGAGTTCTTTATTTAAAGTTCTTTAAGCTATGTATGGGTAATTGTAAAAACGGCAAAACTAAAGTAGATAGAATAGAATTGCTAATCAATGCAATGGATGTGCTTGTTTTGGAGTGCAAATTAACTCAAAAAGTGGCTTGATCATCGACAAGCAAACATGCATTTCATCATCCACCATCTGCAGTCGTTCTCTTTTTTTTTAATTGAATTTCTGTCAGAGCTGAAAATCCAAGTTCGTAACGATAAGAAGATCTAAACCAGGGGTGTCCAACCTGCGGCCCAAGGGCCTCATGTGGCCCCGTGAAGTATTTTGTGTGGCCCCAGTTGAGGGCGATGCAGTGTTTTCCTCTGCTGCCCTCGGGTGTTTAACGTCTTGCCGACTTCCTCCTCTGTCTTGCTGCAGCGTTTGCACAGCCCCAGAAAATTTTTTTTCGGCCAATGTGGCCCAGGAAAACCAAAAGGTTGGACACCCCTGTTCTAAACAGTATCAAAGCCTTGATTGCTCTGTTGCTCAAATTAGGATATTGACTGCATAAAAAATAAAACTAAAATTACTTGCTGTTAGTTTTCAAGGACCAATCACGTCAAAGAATGAAGCTTGTCTGGACAGTTGTATCCTTATGCAAACAGACGCTCATAACATTGACAGACTCTTGCAAACATGACATACTTGTCATCTATTCTAGTGTATACCTATGAAAGGAATTTTTTAAAACAAAATAAAAATTCTGGAATCTCTCATGGCACACCCAAAATCTCTTTGGGGCACACAGTTTGAGAGATACTGGCATGGAACAAAGTCCCAAGCAGTGCCAAAACCTGGACCAGCCAGAAAATGTTGCTAAGTTCATGCAAGGTGTCATGAGTGTGCAATGATGGCATAGAGTGTGCAGTGATGTCATAAGTGACATCATTTACCATGTGCAATAGTGGGAAGGCTGAGAATTAGCCAGGGTTTGGGAAGAGCAGCAAATCTGGGTTTTGGGTCCTGGGAGAGCCGATGTATGTATTATTGGTGCCACGGGGCAGAGTAAGGGGCCAGTAATAATGGCGTTAGGCAGCCGCGATTACATCTGAGATTGCTTAATCATGCATGTCTGATCTCGGAAGGTTGAGAAATTTGCTCAGAGGGATGCTGGGAGATTTACAAGGACTAATGAGAGCCCATGGGTGCAATTTTTCATGCATGAGCAGGAGGGTGTGTGGAGACCTGCACTGACACCTGCTAAGAATACTTACAGTATTTGGAGGGTGAGTAGACAAGTGCAGGATTTATTTTTGTATGTGCTCCTGATCACGTACCTTGTTATAAGAACATAAGAACATAAGAAGTTGCCTCCGCTGGGTCAGACCAGGGGTCCATCGCGCCCAGCAGTCCGCTCCTGCGGCGGCCCATCAGGTCCATGACCTGTAAGTGATCCTTTGACTAAAACCTTTCAATCCTCATTATTCTTCTACCCTTTTATGAACCTATCTCTACCTTTATCTATATCCCTCAATCCCCATATCCTTCAGGAACTTGTGCAATCCCTCTTTGAATCCCCTTAAGGTACTCTGTCCTATCACAGCCTCCGGAAGCGCATTCCAAGTGTCCACCACCCTCTGAGTGAAGAAAAATTTCCTAGCATTGGTTCTAAACCTGTCCCCTTTCAATTTCTCCGAGTGCCCCCTTGTTCTTGTAGTTCCCAATGAATGATGTTCTTTTCTATCAATTGAATAGAGTTCTTTTTCTTTTCTTTCATCATTTTAATTATTGTAAACCGCTTTGTCCCTTTGCTGGTGTAAACTTTATAGCAAGTCTAATAAATAATACTTATAACTTTTTAAAAATACAAAGTCATTTTTTTGAGGCATGATAAGGTATTCATTTGTGCTCTGACCCTGTTTGGGCTGTTTTGTATAAAAAATGCTGGACACTGTTAGTCTCCCGTTTTGGGGCTTGGGGGTCTAAGAAAGATAGGATTTTTATATAAACCAGGCTAGCACAGGATTTAAAGCATTTAGAAGCAAAAATAAGGGTTTAATGTATTTATTTTAATTAACAGGATGTAATGGAATGTAACTGGGTTTGAATACAGTTGTAAGCTGAGCTGTGATTGGCTGCACAAGTCCAAAAAGAAACCTCACAGAAATACAGTGGAGGAGAGCAATGGACTCAGCAGAAGTGTTGCTGAAGTACTACTGTGTGAATGAGAGCTTGACTGGTTTAAGAGAAAATATTTGCCTCTGAAGGAGAGTGTTTGAAGTGACATAATAAATTCTGAAGTGTTTGTATGAAATACTTTTGAGGAGAAATTTAAAGATTTTGCCTGAGGTAAGAAATTCTCTGAGGAAAATATCCGATTTAAGATAATTTTGAAATTCTTTTAAGAGGGAAAAATATAATTTAGGGCTCCCTTTTACAAAACTGTGGTAGAGGTTTCTACCACGGGCCAGTGAGGTAAATGCTCCGATGCTCATAGGAATTCTATGAGTGTCTGAGCATTTACCTCGCTGGCCCACTGTAGAAACCTCTATCGTTGCTTTATAAAAGTCAGCATTAATAAAAATCTGAACTTTTGTATTAATTTCAGTCCAGGAAACAATTCCTTTAACCCTTTCAGGACCAAGGGACATATTTGTCCCATAACTTTAAAATCCTATAAATTTTGATTGGGATAGTCTACAGTTCTAAATTTGATATGTACGGATTCCATATGATACTGCCTTTATGTAAACAAACTGGTTCCGACATTCATTCATTAGCGTCGTTGCCAGATTGATGAGAAGATTCACTTGCCACACTGTCCATAAGCCAGAAGTTTGATTTTTTTTTAAAAAAATAATGATATTTCACAAAAAAAATCAATTTTTTGGCATCTGCAAGCCCTTTTTACCATAAAAATGTCGTCAAAACCACAAAAATTAGCCTACGATCCTTATGGTCCTGAAAGGGTTAAGAGGAAAGCTGTCTGAGAGCTTCTGGTGATCTTAAGAGCTCAAAGAGAGGTCCAGGAGAATAAAATAATCTCACAGTCGTTCACTTCAGTGGCTTTTCTGTCAGATACCCTTAAGTAAGGGGTTTTAAGCTAATTTTTCTCAAAAAGAAGTGGAGTATGCGCAGGGCAGGATTAATTAGTCGAGGGCCTATAGGCACACAAGTACACTAGGCCCCCTGCCCCGCCCCACCCCACCATGTGCCCAGGTTGAAACAGGAAGCTGCGTCAGAGAGAAGCTTTGGGAAAGAAGCACCACTTGCACAATTACAGTTCCTGTTGCCTTTCTTACCCGCGTTGCTTGCTTGTCTTACTTTCCATCGATTGGGGGGGGGGGCACGTTGCCGATCGATGCTGGAGGGGCCCATCGCCGTTTGGAAAAAACAATGTTGATGCCCTCCTTCATCGGGCCCCCCAGACCATTTTGGGCCCTAGGCACATGCCTACTAGGCCTATTGGTTAATCCTGCCCTGAGTGTGCGATGAGAGTTTCTGAAGAATTCCTGTGTAACCAGAAGAATCCTGTGCTGCCAGAGACACCATACCTCTCCTTTAGTGAGATTAAGAACAGAAAAGTTTTAGTATATTAAGGAAACTAGACAGAATTTTGGAATCAGAATTTTATTTCATTAGTCAGTGTCTTTTTTTACAGTGCAGGTAGCCTGTGTCAGGCAGGCATACAAAATAGTTTGCATCAAAGAAAACACCCAGCAATTTCACAAAGACAAAGGAAAACTAAAACAAAAAAAAGAGGCATTGTGGAATTGATGATCTTTTTGTAAAAGGTGTATTGATAATTGAAGTCCAGCATGTCATGAACTTAACAAATTGAAAGCTCTCTGGCAATGCAGACAAAATGTGGATCCAATGATCAAAGTTCATCAAACAATGCAAGTAAAGTCGGTGAATAACCGGACCCAAAGTCCAGTATAAAATAAGTTCAGCAGGTGAAAAGTTCTTCAGGCAATACAAATAAATTCTATAAATGATGTAGACCCAACACGGTCCATGTTTCAGCTATGATAGCCTTCCTCGGGGGTCCAAATTTTAAACACCATTAACTTAATTAAAAGTCATGAGCTTAATTTGAAAACAGGGCCCAGATACTAAACATATGCCTGAATACGTTACTGCTCAGTGCTCTCCAAAGCTTGTACAGGAATAATGGTTGATAGCTAAAATAGCTCTCACTACCACTGGCTGAATATTGATCCTGACCTGCATGTTATATTTTTTCCTTTTATTGGCTCAGTTCTGCCCTCCTTTGAGATCAAATTAATTTTTGCAGATTCAGCTCCAACCCTATTCTTGTGTAGAATCAGTCTTCCTCTGAAGTTGTCTTCCCTTTCAAGGGAGTGCATTTGACTTAGTTGATATAGGCTATGTTCTCCCACAGAGTTTAAAGAATATTCCTAGGGAAGTTGGTTTTCAACATCCAGGGTTAAGCTTGTGTTTCCTTTAGGGAAAGTTTATTTGATACTCAGGATCCTGAAAGATGTTGGGATCTCTCCTTAAAAGTATCATCACTTCAAAGTTTCCACAGATCTTTCATTTCAAATGTTCATTGAATTGTGTACACAGTTGTATCTTTCTCTGGCTGTGAATTTTTTCTGAGTAATGTTCACCTGGTTTTCACTGACAGGGTGGGAAAGCCTCAAGTTGTCTGCCAGGTACTGCTTATAAGCAACAGGTCCACAAGCATTGCTCTGTTTATCTGATTTCTTCTAAGTATTATTCAATTGGTTCTTACTATCCTGACCTCTCACTCTAGATCTGAGGATTGTCAGCAGCTTATAATATTATCAGCCTGGACTCTGTATTCATTAAGTAAAACTTCTTTAATAGAAACTTTAAAAAACAAAAAACAAAAAATAAACTCACAGTTCAGTTGCTCTTAAGGATTCTTGCCTTTTACACTCTATGGTTAGGAGTGTATTATACATACTCTGTGGAGGATAATATTGTCCTTCAGAACTTTATTCGATACTCAGGATCCAGTGAGCTGGCTATTGTATGTTAAAATGTACAGCGCTGCATATGCCTTTTTAGCACCATAGAAATAATAAATAGTAGTAGTAGTAGCAGGCCACTAAGCTGAATTTAGACTAGCAGATTCAAAGGAAAAGCCAAATGGGGCACAATACAATATTTTCTCTTTAGCCATGTGCTAACTAACATGGAGTCTGAACAGAATACACAACAAAAGCAGGCAAGAAGGAGGGGAGTATCAACCCAGCAAGCATATAGCAATGCACACTGGGAGCTTGAGCTAAAGAAAGAAAAATTGGGAGACCCAATGATCCACAGTGAAAACAATCCACCAATGAAAACAAAAACTGTGGATACAGATGTTCTGGAGATAATTTATTAAACACTGAAATATAAAACCATGAAAATTCAATTTAAAAAGTACAATGATAAAAAAAACAGTGATAAAAATCCAACCGGACCCTACACGGTCCGTGTTTTGGCGAACACGCCTTCCTCAGGGGTCCAATGGTTTGCAAACTCACATATAAAGAATTGAACTGAAAACAGTCTATTGTCTTTAAACCTGTGAGGAAAGAACACCACAGACAAGCTGAAGTAGCAAAAAAAATGCTAACGCAAACCATTGGATCCCTAAGGAAGGCGTGTTCGCCGAAACACGGACCGTGTAGGGTCCGGTTAGATTTTTATCACTGTATTTTTTATCATTGTACTTTTTAAATTGAATTTTCATGGTTTTATATGTCAGTGTTTAATAAATTATCTCCAGAACATCTGTATCCACAGCTTGAGCTAAAGAAACATACACCGTTTACATACATTCATGGAAGCAATCTGCTTCCATGAATGTGGGGGGCAGGCAGAGCAGCTGGCTATGTCTGCCATATTAACTTTTACCCTGATATTCAATGATGGTGGCTGGATAAGGCCCTGGCATTCAATAACTGGGATTGCCACAGAGTGCAGGAGGTAGCTGTGCTGCCTCCCTTGGTCTCAATGCGGACCCTATGGGCTCCTTTTACTAAGCCGCGTTAGGGCATTAACGCGCGGAATAGCACGTGCTAAATTGCCGCGCACGCTAGACGCTAATGCCAGCATTGAGCAGGCATTAGTTCTAGCCACGTAGCGCGGGTTTAGCGCGCGTTAAAATGCTGCGTGCGCTAAAAACACTAACGCAGCTTAGTAAAAGGAGCCCTATGTGTTTTGTTTTCCAGCCTAAAATAAAAGAAGCCCTTATCTTAAACTTCTGTAAACTAAAGAGGGCTGTCTTCTAATCCCATCTATAAAATAAAGAGAGAATAGAAGATGAAAAATATTTGAGGGAGACCTTTTTGCCTATGATTAAAAGATAGGAAGCTAAGAACATGGAAGAGAGTATGAATTGCTACCCTTATTTTACTGAGGCTTTTCCTACCCATTGAAGTGACTGATTTGAATCAGGTTGGCTGAAGAAGACAGTGGTTTGTATATATTTATTCTGATGTGTTTGATGTGTTTTACCACTGGCCCCTTTGTTTATAAAATAACGAGAGCTGTCATCTTACCCCTTCTGTAAATTAAAGAAGAACCTCATATTTTCCCTTCTGTGATAGAACAAAGCTCCTTGGCCATTAGAACCCCAAATTTGTCTCTTTCCAGAGAGCTGTCACAGGGCTCAGTCTTTCCCAGATCTGCGTTGAAAGTTCACTCATTGTTATAAAACCCTACCTCCTTAAGAAGTCTATAGTAAGCATTCTTTCCAAATCAATTGTCACAATGCACCTATGGTTTCCTACCTTCCAAGGATGGCTTCTCAGACATAAAGGGGTTTGATGAATGAATGAAAGGACAGACATGCTCTTGGAGAATTAATCGCATTTCATTTGGGTTGCTTTTGAACAAGTCTCTTTAGTGCTGGAAGATTTAGAAAAAAGGAATAGAGAAAACAAAATTCACATTTTTGAATGTAGGCTTTTTCATGCACTACTTCCTGAATGAAAATCACTTCCATTCTCTCCACATGAACACTGACCATATTCTCTGCAAGGTGCCTAAAGTCATATAGTACAGCTGATAAAAGCCTTTCACCCTTGTTAATAAGGACTCAGAATAGCAAGTCATTCCTGATCAAGTTTAATTAATGTTTTAATGGAAAAGTGTGATTAGGTGTCCAGCGCAATTAAAACAGTTTGAAGCTTTTCTAAGAGTGCCCACAGATACATACACCAGAACAAATGAACAGATAACACAAGGTTCAAACACGAGAGTGTCTGTCACTGGACTGGCCTAGTTAGTGTCTGTTTCAGGCACAACTCATAGGAAAAGTGAAAAAACAAAGAAACCATGAAAAATCTGTTTATTCAACAAAAAGCCTGCTATCTTTTGAAGCTTTTAGTAAAGTTCCAGAAACTGACCTCACAAAGATCATGTCAAGCAATATTTCCGCTAAGCTGTGTGGGTTGTTCAGCTGTATTGCTTCCGGGTGGGGGGAAGGGAGGGGAGGGGAGGGTGTATGTGTATCAATATTGTAGTTTCAATTGCTAGCAATGTTGCCAGATACTTTTTTATAATCCTGCCCAATAACCTTGAAAAAGCAGCCCCAAAACAGCCCAATGTATGAGGAGGCGATGAAAAGTTCTCAGCCCAACTGACTTCAGTTGGGACAGTTTCCACAAAGTAGCGTCCGAACATACTCACAGAACATACAAAACAAAATTCACAGTCACAAAAAACAACCCTTTCTAATCAGATTCAAATTGCTTCACAGATATGGAAATTCCTTAATACTCAACTGAGGGGAACGGACTGTAGCATACCTACGGTATGTGACATACGGGGCCGATCATTTGTAAACCCCCCTTTCCCAATATAAAAAGGGATCGGAGAAGCACCCCCCTAGGAGCTGAACTGGGGGTGGGCTACCTGCCCTGCCCCTCCCTCCCCCTTTGAATGTCACTGCCTGTGGAAGGGGATTTTGATCTCCAAAAGTTAGTAAAAAATGTATCAAAATTAGTCCAATAAAAAGATCACCTTATTTCCATTTTCTATTTATAAATGTTTATCGATACAGCTACAATACTACTTTATTCTAAAGCAACAAAAAACCCCACCTTTTTTCTACCTTTTGTCATCTCTGGTTTCTGCTTTCCTCATCTCTTCACTATCAATTCCATCCAGCGTTTGCCCTCTTTCTCTGTCCCTTCCATTTTTCTCTTCCCATCTTCTTTCCTTCCCTCCTTTCCACCCCATGGTCTGACATCTGCTTCCCTTCCCCCTGGGAATCTCTCTCCTCTCTTCCTTCCATCTCTCCCTCTATGCTCTGGCATCTCCTTTTCTTCCTTTCCTTCCCTCCCTTCCTTCCTGATGGTCTGGCATCTGTATCTTTCCCTTCCCTCCCCCATGCCCTGGCATCTCTTTCTGCTATCCTTCCCTTCCATCTTCCCTCCCCATCCATGATCTGGTATCTCCTCTCTTTCTTTTCCCTCCCTTCCTCTTTTCTCCCTAGTCTGGCATCTCTGTCACCTTCCTTTCCCTCATGCCTTGGCATCTTTTCCTCCCCCTCCATCGTTTGGCATCTCCTTTTCTTCCTTTCCTATCTGTGTACCTGAGGGCTTATACTCACTCGGGAGCTTTAATCATCTGCTCCATCACTTCTAGTTTAAAGCCCTCTTCAGTAGATTAGCCAGCCTGCCAGCAAAGCCACTTTTTCCCTTCTTTGATAGATGCACACCATCCTTCCCTACCATCTACCCCCCCCCCACCCCACGCAACTAAACCCCCACTGACCCTCCCATCTTTCCCTCCCATCCAAACTCTGCCGACTGCAAGACCAACATAGTGGACATACTTCCCTCCAAATGGCAGCACTCTAAACAGGCTGCTTCAAGGCCTTCTCCCGCCAGGTCCTTCCATGTGCCGCATTGCTGATGACATCATCAGTGATGCAGCAGAGGGAATGCCCCTGCGGGAGAAGGCTACAAAGCAGCCTGTTTAGTGTGCTGCAGTTTGGAGGGAGTTATGTCCACTATGTCGGTCTCACGGTAGGAGAGAGAGATGAAAAGATGGGAGGGTCAGCAGGGGTTTGGCTGTTCAGCAGGGGCAGGGCGGGGCAAGCACTGCTGCTGGTGAATCCAGGGACGATATAGTTAGGGCTTATTTTGGGGTAGGGCTTACATTAAGACCTACTCCGAAAATTATGCTAGGGCTTATTTTCAGGGTAGGTCTTATTTTCGGGGAAACACGGTAGGTAGGTCTTATAAAGCAACAGCCACCCCAGTGATTGTTGCGGTTGTCCAGATCTTGCTGTATCTGAGTAAGTGGAATTAATATTTCAGCTTTCATGCTGTGGTTTTCTTCAGGGAATGCTGAAAGGTCTGCAGTTTTTCTGTTTGGCTGGGTTTTGAGGAGGGTGGTTTCCTCAAGGAAGCAGGAGATTTCAGTGGGAAATTGAGGCAGCAAAGTCTGTTGTTCTACTTACTCAGACACGGCACAACTTGGACAACCGCAATCCTCTATAATAAAATCCTAAGTGCGCAAGCGCACTTAGGATGGCGTGTTCCCTGACAGCATGCTGTGTCCCTCCATGCCGAATTCCATTTTCGATCACGGAGGCAGGGAACACACCGGCGACTCCCCCCTCCCGCCCTCACTCACTGTAAGGCCCGCTGGGAGAGCACGCGGGCCTCCCTGCACTCCAGCTCCTCCAGGCATCGCCTTCCACTGAAGCGCCAGACCTCTCCATATCAACCAGAGAGCACTGTAAGGCCCGCTACCACTACTCTTCTGTCTGCCCTCCTCTTCAAAGCAGCCTGCTAAGGATCGTGGCCGGCTGTAGCGAACCTCGCAGGCCGCTGTGCACCTCAGTAGCATGTTCCCTCTGAATACAGGATCACGTCAGAGGGAACATGTTACCCACGTGGAGAGTGGCCTGCAAGGTTCGCTATAGCTGGCCGCGATCCTCCACAGGCTGTTTTGGAGAGGAGGGCAGATGCGAACGAAAAGGAAGCTGGATGCTGGACAGGGGGAGCAGGGAAGAGGTGCTGCTGGACAGGGGGGGAAGGTAACAGGAAGGGAGGCCTACTGCTGGATAGGGGGAGCAGGGAAGAGGTACTGTTAGACGGGGAAGGTAAAACGAAGGGAGAAGGGCTGCTGCTGCACAGGGGGAGCAGGGAAGGGGTATTGCTGGACACGGGGGAGGTAAAAGTAAGGGATAAGGTCTACTGCTGGACAGGGGGAGCAGGGAAGGGGTGCTGCTGGACAGGGGGGAGACATAAAACGAAGGGAGAAGGGCTGCTGCTGCACAGGGGAAGCAGGGAAGGGGTGCTGCTGGACATGGGGGAGGTAACAGGAAGAGAGAATGGCTACTGCTGGACAGGGGGAGCAGACAAGGGGTGGTGGTAGACTGCCGAGGAAAGAGAGAGACAGAAAGAAAGAAAGAAAGAAAGAAAGAGGGACAGACAGAAAGCGGCCAAGGAGAGAGAAAGAGAAAGAAAGAAAGACAGACACACATATCTATTCTAGCACCCGTTTAAAGACTAGTAAATAAATAATTCCAGCCACAGAAGCTTAAGTGAACATTCACCCCCCCCTTGTGTTGAAAGTACTTCATTGGCATCTTCTCATTGCTAAAGCAAATTTAAAATAGTAACACCTATTTTCAAAAACATTGTGAGGCCACGGTACTCTTTATCTGAGGTATAAGTTAATTTGCACACATTCTTAGGTCAAGTCAACAAACTCATTTACATCTCCATTTAATTAGGCTTTGGAAACATTCTAATAGCAGGTGAAGAGCATTTTCAATTGCTGGCCTTACATTGTTGAATCGGAATCCTTTGCCCTTTGAGGGAGAAAGTTAATTACTGTATCAGAGATTCAGAAACCCCTGGTTTGAACCCCTGGTTATTTTCTCTGTCCTGATAATTTGCTTTTATGAAATGTTAGCTGCTGACCTATATCTGGAGCTGTTTTATGGGGGTTTTAATGTTTTATGTTTATTTTAACTGAACTATTTATATTTTAATAATTTCATAGCCTTTGGATTTGATTTTTGTGGCCATTTTCTAAGAACGCTGCTGTGCAGAAGTCTATGACCTTTGTTCCTTCTTCCTCTCCCTGTTCAAAATTTGTAAAGTTCAAAGTTTGTGAAATGGCTGTTCATGCTGGACCTTTCCAATACATGGACTTATATCTTATGTATTTTCAAACAGAAAATCTCAACATATTTCCTGTTTAAAAATTCATGTGAGATGGGCGTCCATTTGGGATGTTCTGATATGGATGTTCTTTTTAAAATGCCCCTCCACATGTACCTATGTGCTAGTAAACATCAATGCATGCAAAAGTGCTAATCTCACCTCCATTCCACCCCCCCATCTGCTATGTTTTCCTAATGGTTACTTCTATACATGTATACTGTTGAACGCCCCAGACTAGGCATGCTCCTAGCACACCCCTACAGCATCCTGCTGGGGTAGGCCAGCCATATCAGAGATTCTCTTAGCCTGCTGTTCTTAAAACAATACGTCATTATTTAATCCCAGGTGATCGAAAGCAACAAGGAGTTCTTATCTTCTCACCAAAAATACTTGCATTCAACCTCCCTCCCCCTCAATCCACAAAGCCACTGAAAGGGGCCACTGTAGAGAAGCGATCCCAGACACAGATGCAACAGACTAGACTTCCACAAAAGAATCAGAACCATCCACAAAACACACCACGTGGAGCCAGTCCTTGGACACAGGAGTTAAGAATGCAATAAACTTTATTTCAAAATATGAAAGCAGGCACTGAACCTCAGACCCAACACGTGTTTTGGCAATATGAGCCTTCCTCAAGGGTCCTGTCTCTCCTACAGCCGCTGAGAATCGTGCCTTGAATGTTTTTGTTTTGTATAACATCCGAGCCGTGTCAGTGGACAGATGAACAACTGGAAACAAACTCACTAACTGCATCAATGTTCTTTCATGATAAAGTGTCCATTCGTGATAAGATGACTTTCCAGTGATTAATTAAAATAACGTTGTCATGCTTGCAATGGATTCTCTGAAATCAGCTATATTTTTCAACAACAACAAGATAAGTACTTCTTGGGAAACATTTTAAATGTTTTAAGTTTGCATTAAGAACTGCAAAGATAATTCCAGAATTAGCAGGTTTTGAGTACTGTTTGAATCATTGTGTACATGATTTATGGAAGGACAGGAACAGTAAAGCGCAATGATGGCTCCTAAACTATTGTGGTCAGTGGAGGTACTGAGCACTTTACAGTTAATAGTATTTATTAAGTATTTATTTATTACTAAATTTATCACACAGTTACAGGCCAAATGTGGTAAATGTAGCAGAGTAGTGATATGGAAAAACAAAATTAATATATATGCAAGCAGCATTAGTATTAGGTGGAGAGTTAAATTTGAATGCCTATTATCATAAGTTATAGTTCCCAGTATATTTTCTTTATAGACTTATGTCATGGTATTAATTATTGTATTTCATCTCATGCAAAAATGATTCATAACCAAGGGCTTATATGACAGTTCCGATGAATGTGGAATCTCTGCAAAGTGGGGTTGCTTTGAGGGATGAGGGGATGGAGCAGTGCATGTTGGGATTGCTGATGGACATTTTCTATTCAGCACCATGACCACCATCCCTCTCATCAAAAGTAGGATGTTGGCTAGTCTAAATGTCATAAGAGTTATTCCCACAATTCACTAATATTGACTGAGATGGGAAGTGTATAAAATAAACTGATTATCAATCCAGTACACGAACATGTATATTTCTTCTGCGTGGCTTACATACGGTCTTGAAAAATAAAATCCCATTTCATTCGAATTTGCTGGGTCATTAGTTGTAATACAATTTCTCATGACTCGCTCACCAGCATCTGCAAGTCTTTTACCTTCTCTAATTAGGCTGAATAGCTCATCTGCGTGTTTTGGAGATTTTTCTTTCGGGAACGGTCCTCAAAATATCAGCACATGTTTCCATGAAATGAATGGCTTCTCTTTCTCACTTGTCATTGGAAATTATTTAAGAACTTTCTAATGAAATGCATCTGTCACTTTGAAAGATAAAACACCAGCCTGCCAGAATGGCTATTATAGGAAATAGCAGAATTAAATTAGATAATGACAACCCTCAGCATCTTCTACTGCAATTTTGATATAATAATGCATTACGAAAGATGCCCACATCTGCAGAACTATACTAGAACATTGGGGAATGGTGGGAAATTTGTTTATTATGCTTGCATTGATATATTTTAGGGAGAGATATTTTGTCTCAATTCCCCATCAACACCTTCAAGTATTTGTACTTATTTGGATATAATTGGATAAGTAGGCCTGTCTGATATCTCATTATTCACAATTTCTGTTGCTGGGGTGCTATAGGATGATCCAAAATGGCCACTCTCAGTCACCAGTTGTGATCTAGGTCTGAGTGTGTTCAATTTTATCTGTTTATGTTTGGTTAGGAGTCCTGGATATTTTCATATGTGAGAAAGGCAGAATGTAATATTAGTTTTCATTACACCCATGTGAGAGTTGATTGATTCCGTTGCTGTCCATATTCAAAGGAGTTGTCTGAATAATTTTGAAGTTAGCTGGACAAAACCAGACATTTAAATTTACTGTCTATTCACCGGCAACTTTTTCTACAGGCAAATTGTTATTCAGACAAAATTTATAGAGCCAAAAAAGTCAGGACTGTAGCCTTTGCTGGTGTGTGATTCAACTTTGAGCAGTCAGCACTGACCTGCCAGTTACCTGAGTATCTCAGGCCAGTGATGTATCTAGTTTTTGCACGGGAAGGGGTAAAACGCGGACCTAAACCCGTACGGCCTTAAAAATCTGAGGTCCGTGTCGGTCCGTGTCCGTGGCGCTTGTAGTTTCTGTCGCTGACAGACCTTGATTGAGATTTTAGCACTGACGGATCCGTCTCAGCATAGGGAGGGAAAAGTGTTAGGATCCGTCAGCGCTAAAAATCTCTTCGAGGTCTGTCAGAGCCAGAGACTAGTGCTGGAATTTGGAGACTTCTTTTCCATAACGCACATCCAAAACCTATGTCCCCGCTCTCTTGGCTTCTGCTCTGCAGCTCCAGCATTAGTCTCTGGCTCTGACAGACCTCGAAGAGATTTTTAGCGCTGACGGATCCTAACACTTTTCCCTCCCTATGCTGAGACGGATCCGTCAGTGCTAAAATCTCAATCAAGGTCTGTCAGCGACAGAAACTACAAGCGCCACGGACACGGACCGACATGGACCTCAAATTTTTAAGGCCGTACGGGTTTAGATCCGCCAGGTCCGTCAGGTCCGCGTTTTACCCCTTCCCTTTTTGCACATCCCTCTGACCAATCTCAACAATATTGCCAACCTGCACCCTTCACTTCATATCAAAGGACTTACCAGCAACAGTTTTTCCAATAGTATTATCCTAGGCAACGCTTTAATCCCTACAATAGATTTAACCCTCAGCATTCGCAATCCTCAACCTATACTCAAAAACAAAGCCTTCCAACACTCAGGAAATTTTTTTTCACTCAGAGAATAGTTAAGCTCTGGAACGCATTGCCAGAGGTTGTGGTAAGAGTCGATAGCGTAGCTGGTTTTAAGAAGGGTTCAGACAATTTCCTGGAGGAAAAGTCCATAGTCTGTTATTGAGAAAGACACAGGGGAAGCCACTGCTTGCACTGGATCGGTATATGGAATGTTGCTACTCTTTGGATTTTGGCCAGGTACTAGTGACCTGGATTGGCCACTGTGGCTTGATGGACCTTTGGTCTGACCCAGTATGGCTATTCTTATGTTCTTATTCTTTCTCTAATACCTTAAGAAGAGTCTCCATATTATCCAATTGTTTCTTTTTTTCCTTATTCCAAAATATAACAGTATAATCAGCAACCAAAACATTAGGTCAGCAAACCACAAAATTGCAGCACAGAAATTACACATCCCAAGACAATATGTTATCATTTGAGCATATCCTCGCCTTTTTATTTTCTCTTCTCCTCCTTTATTCACTCATATATCCATTCATACCGGTGCCAATTCCTCAACCTGGACCCATACTTAATTACTTCCACACACTCTCTTCCACCTAAAAAACCTGGCCCCCCATGCAAAAGTATGCCCCAGCATATGCTGTAACAGTACCCTTCTCTTTCCAAATACTATAAATTGCTGAAATTCTTCTTTGAATGTAGTATGTCAACCAATTAGCACCTTTTCTCTGATTTACAGTATAGCTGCCAATGAAGGCAATTTGTAGGACTTTTCAGTGGCTCCTCGTAAATAAATTACATACTCTACTTTAGCTATCTTTTTGCTCAGCAGGTCACATATAAATATCTTTGAATATTCATGACCCTCTTTTTAATGAACTCTGCGTGATAATTGCTTAACATAAGTTCTTGTATAATCTGTAGTTCACTGGGCACTATTAATCTATTGGCTCCCAAGATAATTGCTAAATCCCCATTCCCCAAAGAAAAAAAACCCCTAACCTTCTGATGAATTTGTACAGCTTCTGAAAAATAAAACAGATATTTTCATATCAGTGATACAATACAAACTCAGAAGCTCTTCATATCCCTGGCTATAAGCAATCATTTCA
Source organism: Geotrypetes seraphini (assembly GCF_902459505.1). Lineage (NCBI taxonomy): Eukaryota > Metazoa > Chordata > Amphibia > Gymnophiona > Dermophiidae > Geotrypetes > Geotrypetes seraphini. The sequence continues at coordinate 342,623,211 of NC_047086.1, read as the reverse complement.
CTGGCTACATGCAATCATTTCACATATGCTGTTTCCCATGGCAAATTAACAGCCATGCTTTTCCATGACTGAATGCCAGTAGACAGTCAAAATGCCAGTGGGCCCAGTGTGTACGAGTACATCAGCTAGCATCCTCACTTGCTTGCATTGACTTCAAAGATGATGCTAAACTGGATTGTTCTGTATTGTGAGCCCCTTATCCTAGGTTTTTCTTGCCAGAGGCTCAGGCATAGATTATTTGAGATAATTCACTTTGGGCTGATTAAGTTTGTACAACACATCTCTGAATTATGTATGAACAGGTGCCCTCTAAGGGCTCAGATTCAGAAGTTAATAATGTTTTACAGCTCATTTGTTGAGTTTGGCAAGGAACAGCCACCATATGCTGTATTTAAAAAGAAAGAGATTCAAAGGCCGTATGGGTCATGAGAAGGTCCTACAAGCTCTCTTTGTTAAAGTGTCTTTCTTGGAGCTAGAAACTGCAGCATCAGTTTCATTACAGTGTTTGATAGCCTTACCATTGCTTTCCAAATCTTAATTTTTTGGAGAACGGTCTGGAATGTAATTCTGCCACATCTTTTCAAACTCCAAGCAGCTTCAGTCCCTCCCTTTCAGGTAATCTATAGGCAGGTAGAGAAAATATTTCTTCACACAATGTGTAATTAAACTCTGGAATTCGTTGCCGGAGAATATGGTGAAATCAGTTAGCTTAGCAGGGTTTTAAAAAAAAACAAACAAACAAAAAAAAAACAGCCTTGGATAATTTCCTAAAAGATAAGTCCATAGGCCATTATTGAGATGGCTTGGGGAAAATCCACTGCTTATTCCGAGGATAAGCAGCATAAAATCTGTTTTACTACTTGGGATCTAACTAGGTACTTGGGACCTGGGTTGGTCACTGTTGGAGACAAGATACTGGGCTTGATGGGCATTCAGTCTGTCCCAGTATAGAAAATTAGAAGAAACACATGTAACTTACAATATTCTGTATATTATGCTCCTGAGAGAGCCTTTCCCATGTCCCACCCATGCATATGCATTTTATATCTTATGGGTGTACGTATATGCTCCATCAATGCTTCATCCAAATGTCTGCACATCACCAAAGAATGTAGCATTGATTTAACACTTGTATTTTGTACACCAGTCAGTAATTTATAAGATGCCATTAATATATATAGATTTAGTTAGTTAGTTAGTTATCAAATTCGTTTTCTATCCCGTTGTCCCCAAAGAGCTCAGAACGGGTTACAGGTTGAACATACATAATTTCAGTACAAGTTTGCAAAACAAAGTTTTTTTCTAACCTGACACATACTAGGGGTCTAATATTAATATACATAATATGCCGTTTACTGGTTCCGATTTGCCATAGTTATCCTCACACTGCAAGACTTTCAGTACAGGGTAACTAAATATTGCCAAATAGGCACATAGTTTACAAAATAAAGGGATCCTGTTACTAAACTTTGAAAAGTGTTTAGCAGTCGCTTACCACAGTTTAAAATGGTGTACCACTGAACTTGAACAAGTGTCCTACTGTAAGTTTGAAATCAGTGCTCACCGCACTTAAAAATTATTTAAATTTATGCATGGAGAGGGTGTGTCTGTGGGCAGAGAGTAGGCATTTCTGTGCTAATTCTGCACGAACTGATTAGCACAGGATCACCATGTGAACCCATGCTGCCTTCAAAATAGGTGCCGGTAAGCGCAAATGTGGTAATTTATTTTACTGCACACTATACAAGGGAGACTTCAATTAGCTAAGGTGGTATACAAAACAGCTCTCATTAATCACCTTCCAAATGACTAAATTGTAAATACAGAAAAAATAACAATCAAAATCAAAACACTTTAAACATGCTTTTTAGTGAATGCTCAGACCCACAACTATAACTGTAGTGAAAATTCACGGAGTCAGCTGTGTTGGAGACCATCATCGCGGTTTCACCGTCTCCACCACCAATTACCACAGAACAAACGTTCTATCAATTTCCAATTGGAAAGTAGCGGTATGTATGCTGGACGAAGGAGTCCTGTATCCCGTGTCCTTTCCTGAAGAAGCCAACTGGTGAAACCTAGGTTGGGGAGTCGGTGAAAATGTACCAGCTATTGTGATCTAAGAATGTACCTGGAGCAGCTGTGTGTCAGCAGTGTTACCACCATATATACCAGATAAGTTTCAAAATTTATTTCCAATTGATTGTTTATTGGAATTTGATAGAACGTTTGTTCTGTGGTAATTGGTGGTAGAGACAGTGAACACGCGATGATGGTCTCCAACACAGCTGACTCCGTGAATTTTCACTAGAATTATAGTTGTAGGTCTGAGTGTTCACTAAAAAGCATGTTTAAAGTTTTTTGATTTTGATTGTTATTATTTAAAATTTACTTTACCGACCATGTGTTAATGGCAATATCAGTTCATGGTCATGCTTGCAATAAGGGACTCATAATCAAAACTTAAATACGTCTAAAAACCCGCCCAAGTTGGCACTTGGACGATCTAAAAGACAGGTCGTCCAAGTGCTGATAATCGAAACAGCTTTTTAGACGTATCCAGGGACTTTTTAGGCCTCTGAATCCCACTGTGCCCCTAGAGATGAAAGGGGAGTTTTTTGAGGAGTGGTTAGGGAAGGATGTGGGTCGACCTAGATTTAGACGTCCTGAATGTTTGACGAGACTGCCTTGTGGAACTTAAACATTGTGAGTTAGAGTAGACGACGTAAAGACTGGTATAAATGCCCAAAAGGTATCCAAGTGACTAGATAACTACTGCAGGGACAAGGTAAAGACCCCTTTCCCCCCACCCTTGTTCACTGACCCTGTCACACCCCCATAAAGTTCAGAATAAAAGCCTCCAGAACATCAGCATCTGACATAGGAAAACCTGGTAGAGTTGCACAGAGGTGACTTAAGTAGTCTGGGGGGTGGGCTAGTGAAGCGTAGAGAGGAGGACCCAGGCCCATAAGCCACTCTAACCACTGCACTCATGGTGGAAAATGTGAGCTCACCAAAAAACCCCAAACCCTACTCTGTTGCCATATAGGTGCCACCTGCGGCCATAAGTGCTATTGGTGGCCAGTCCATCACAATGCTGGCCCCTCACACGTCCAAATGGTCTTGTTCTGGACATTTCAGTCTTGAATGAATTTTTGATCAAGAATGTGGTATGAAGATAGACGTAGTTGCTTTCTGGACAATCAAATGCCTGAAAGTATAGATAAGACGATTTACAGAAAAAAAAAATTTTAGACGTATTTTTTGAGAATGGACATTATGCCGCTGCCGACTTTGGGCAACTAGCACCCTACATCCAAATAGGACTTAGACGTTTCTTTTGATTATGCCCCTCCCCACATTTTAATTGCTGTGATAAAAATGCCTTAGTGCACAGGAAAAACCCAGATAAGGGTGCACTACTGTCAGTTTTAACCACAGCTTAGTAAAAAGGACTCCAAAGTGTGCACTCCCTTATTGAATTATCTCCAAAAGGCAGAAAAATCATATTTTTAAAAAATCAGGTTCCAAGCATAATTTACAAAAAACCAAAATCAATAATTTGAAAATTAAAAAAAAAAACCAGCAGCTGAGGAAAAATACTTATAATGACTATGTTTCAACTTCTTGTCTGTCTCTTAATACACAGTGGATATTTCTGAGTAGGAGGCTGCTAGCTTGGGGAAGCAATAGAAGAGGTTTGCACTCAATATGAACAGATCAAATAAGCACAGAAGCTGTTTTATAGAAATTTGTTTTATGTTCAGATAAGTAGTGAGTGATTTTCCTTGTATAACAAAAACAGAATTAAGAAAATTGCCCTGGAGACAGGCAGTATGTCGAGGTTGGCCACAATGGACATTTTTTCAAGATTGTTTTTTTAACTTTTGCATAGCCATTGATTTTTTTTAATTTTTTTTTTTAATTACTCTTGAGACTTTACTTTTGATGATTTTTTTTTGGTCTGGCTTTTGTATTCTACAGCATGGAATGAATAAAGCTAACATGAATGAAATTTAAATCAGTTCTTTTGAAAAGAAAATAAGGTATTTTAAAATTATTTTATGATGGGTGTAGGACGTGTATAAATGGAAAACCTGCTCGGTATTTTAAAGAATGCAATTCAAAAGCCTGGGCTGGTTCAGGCTGTTATGCAAACAATTACTGCGATGCCCCCTTGTGTGGTAATGGTGGTGGTGATGAAGCAGAGTGCCTAAGTGCTAGCCACAAGCTCAAAGGCTCCGCAATGGATTTCTTTTATAGAACAGTGCACAAGAAAGGGTCAAGGCAACTAAGGAGCCCATGAGCTTTGGCTGATAGGTAACATGTTACATTACGTTTTGCTACCCGTGTTTTCCCCGAAAATAAGACTGTGTCTTATATTAATTTGGGGTCCAAAAAATGCATTAGGGCTTATTTCCGGGGGATGTCATTTTTTTTTTTCATGTACAACAATCATTTCTTCCCTTCTTCTCCTCTACCCCAATTCATCTGACGGCAACCATTCAGGGAACGGCACGGGGTCAGGCTGGAACGTGAAAAGCTCACTCCTGCCATGTGCACCGCTGGCCGCAAGATATGAGGAGGCAGCTGTCCAGTGAGGGAGGGCAGGTGAACAGAAAGCTCGCTCCTGCCGATACACCGCTGGACCACCAGAATTGTTAAAAGGTACCGGGGATAGGGGGCTGTGCCTGTCTGCCTGCTTACCTTCCTACCCCTAGACCTGCCCTGTACCCTGTACTACTAGACCACCAGATGGAGGACAGGGTACAGAGCCTGGCAGGGAGAGGGGCTGCCTGCATAACCTGGTAGAGCAGTTAGGGAAAGTGGCTGGCTGCAGAGCTTGGTAGGAAAGGGGGCTTGGTTCAGAACCTGGCAGGGAAGGGGGGCTAGGTGCAGAGCCTGGTATATTTTATTAAATATATTAGTACCCAATTTGGATCAGGATGTTTTTTTTCTTGGTTTTCCTCCTCTAAACCTAGGTGTATGTTATGGTCAGGTGCATCTTATAGTGCAAAAAAATACGGTAATTCACAGATATCTTTTTCATATAGACTTGCCCAAGAAGCAGTACTGGAATTTGATCGTACAACCTCAGAGTGTTGAGGTAGCAGCTCTAATACTGAGCCACTGCTCACTATCTCTCTCTTCCTGATAAAGTAGACAAAACGTATACATATGTGTGCAGCTAGGTGCCAGTTCTGGAGGCTGTTTAGTGCCACCAATATGTTTTATTATCTCTCAACAATTGGTTTGTAATGAGAACATATTACAATGAACTCTCCCAACCCCAAAAAATAAAAATGTGCTCTGCTGCCTGCCCTCCCTCCCTGAACATTGGGCTGCTCATCCATCCCCCTCCCCCTTCCAGGTATTAAACCACATGTCAATTCAAAAGCTGCTCGTGCCAGCATCAGCTCTCCCTTTAACGTCATTTCTGGGTCCTGCACCTAGGAAGTGATGTCAGAGGGAGAGCCAACGAGGGCATAGGCAGCAAATCGGTGATGCTGCTTGTGCCGAGGAAGTTAGAGAGGTACAGGGAAAGGGAAGGGGGGCATGCACACAACCTGGGGTGCAAGGAAGAAGGGGGCAGAGAAGAGGATGGGAGAGGGGCCCCACCACCCTGGGCATCTCTCACCTTCGCCATGCCACATTTTTACTCAGATGTTAAGGGGCTTCTACTACCACCCTATCAGAAGCTAGTATCACTTTCACACTAGGAGGGCAGCATATGTTATACTCAAATTTTATGGGGAATGTCCTGTGCCATAGAGGTGAAGGCATGAGGAAGGTTGTTATGCTTTATGAAGAATATCATGCACCTGGCACTCATCCTGCCCCTTTTAATTATTTCCCCTTAATGTGGCCTATAGGGGAATCCTTTGTATGTACCTGGTTGTATTAACATTTAAGAAAAAAAAAAAAGAGCAACAAAGGACATGTCATGTTCAAAAATGTAGTTGACACTGCATGACCATATCTTATTTCCATGTTTCCCTCTTCTCTAGCTCAAGCAGCAGTAGAAGCATCCCCTGAACTGGGCACCGGGGCTAGTACCATCCAGCCTGAAGAGGCCGAGGAAGAGGATGCAAGGGAGAAAAAGGAAGATGAGGACCCCATCCAACCCCTGTCACCTTCCGCCCCTCCTGTCTCTGCCCCTGTCCCCATCCAACCCTTTTCTCCCCACTCTGCTGCCCCTCCAGTCGTTGCCCCTGCCCGACCCAGTTCACCTTCTGCTCTTCCCGTCATTGCCTTTGCCCCCATCCAACCCCCTTCCCCTCTGCCTCAGGAGCAGCATGACCTGCCTCAGGAGGGGCATTTATCACCTGGGCTACAGCAGGCTGGCCTCCTGCATCCTCCTGTTTATTTCCTACCTCTCCAACACACAAAGCTGAGGATCCGATGGATCCAGGGAGAGGTGCAACTGCTGGTGCAGGTGTACCTGTCCCTGAAATCCATGATGTATTGGAGAGCATGGGGGCCATCGAGGAGGCCATTTTGGGCCCACTACGGGTATTGGAAGGGTGTGTGGACAGGGTAGAGAATGCCCTAGGGAACTGTTCTGATGACCAGGGCATGCTCCATCAAAAGAGCCTGACCCCTCCCAATGCCCTTAGTCTGACCCCCTCCTGAGGCAGCTCCAGCTGCTCTTGGGAGCACCCTCCCCCTCCCAATTTTGGAAAAAAAAAAAGTTGCAATTTTATTTTTTTAAAATATTGTATGTTATTATAGAGATTTTTTTAAAAAGTTTTATTTTCTAAAGTTAAGAATTTTAAAATTAAAAAAAGGTTTTGAATTGGTTTATAGGTCTCCTGTGTGGTTTTCTCTGGCTGCCCATGTGTAACAACTTCAGTTTAGTTGACAGAGTGGAAGGGAGATAGGGGTCAGGATGTGCTGCTGAAGTATGTGTAACTGTCACTACATTACTGCATCACAAACAAAGCAACCCCAAGAAGCAAACATATCTCTTCCAACAAAGTAAAAAAACAAAAGATAAACAGAAATAGGTAAGACAAGTGTCACTCCACCAATCACAGAAAGGCTGTTTGAGGAAGCCAAATGTTAAAGAAAACATGAATGTGCATTGAAGATTTGGCCTTCCTCACAAATCCTTTCTGCCATTGAAGGGCTGCTGTCTCTGCTGTATGTTTTGACCAATTGTTTGTGTGACTGCATATCTACTGAGTTTGGTTGTCACCCTGCATGGCTTTGAACCACAGCAACAACGTCAGTGATGGTTGCAGTACAAATGCAGTAGCTGCAGACAAGGCAGGATTAATTCGTCGAGGGCCCCTAGGCACACAAGTCCACTGGGCCCCCTGCCACACCACGCCCCCTGTCACGCCCCCATTTATTTACCCATTTTCTTCTTTACTTCTTTATTTCCACTTTATTTCTTTTATTTTAAAATTCAAAACATGACCATACCAGTGCCAGTGTACAGTTTTTCTTCTATGCAACCTCCAAACATCTCTGACCAAATCCACCCTTCCTTCCTAGAGGAAGAGATCTTCAGCTAGCAGGGCTTTGGGAAACCCACCAATTTATATTTTGCATTTGGGTAGGAGGCATGTGGCATGGCAGAAAGAAAATTCAGTGCCCACCATTTTATTGGCCTAATGCATTTCTCAATTAGCTTTCTGAGATTAAAACATCTTTCTTCAGGTCAGTAAACTATACTGCTGTTACAGTATCCCTGTCCTGACCTGAGGAAAGGAGTTATGGTCTCTGAATTAGTAAAAAAAAAAAAATGTATTAAAATTAGTCCAATAAACAGGTTTACCTTATTTCCATTTATTTATTTATTAAAAATGTATATACCGCATATAACTATGCGGTTTCCATATCACATGCATAAAATATTGTTTCCCTACGATTATCACATATAACAGACATGTCTAAACAACATCATTAATCATCCCTGTTATAAACAGGGATAGCCCAAAAAATCTATGGCAATAATTTTAATGTCTGTCTCTTTCCAGTCCTAGCACTCGTATGTCATCCTTATCATATGGAACTGGATATTAAAAAGTCTTATTTTTTATGAGAAAGCCTCAGCCCCACCACTCCACCGCTATGTTACTTCATACCTGCGGGAAGAATTACATGGCACTTCATCATTGGCTGCCCATACACACTATTTTATTTCTTCCATAAGTTGATAGTCTTATATTTTATATATATTTTTTTATTCCTTTCTTTATATATACGTAAAATTATGTGTGTACTTAACTTTTATATCAGCCAAAACCTGGGAGTCTGACTAGAGTCAGATGACATGAGCGACCTAGGGAGACCCTTGATACAGCACATTTGGTGCGAAACATGTCATGTCGGGTCAGACTCCCAGGTTTTGGCTGATATAAAAGTTAAGTACACACATAATTTTACTTATATATAAAGAAAGGAATAAAAAAATATATATAAAATATAAGACTATCAACTTATGGAAGAAATAAAATGATGAATAAATAATGATGAAGTGTCATGTAATTCTTCCCGCAGGTATGAAGTAACATAGCGGTGGAGTGGTGGGGCTGAGGCTTTTTCATAAAAAATAAGACTTTTTAATATCCAGTTCCATATGATAAGGATGACATACGAGTGCTAGGACTGAAAATAAACAGGGATAGAGCACAAATTCAATCAATTCAGAAATACAATTAAACTTTAAATCATACATTGGTGTAAAAAAAAAATTCTAAAAGGCAATTATCAACTGAAATATACCTTAGCATAAGAAGGCATTGGCAAATAATTGAATTTTCAGCATTTTCTTAAAATTCATCCTCCCCACACAAAACCTCAGGATACCAGGCAAGGCATTCCATAGTTGTACGCCAGCCACAGATATCATTGATGCTCCGATTCTAGAATGTATAGTTGACATTCTACCCTCCAAACTCAATTTCATCCCTTTTACATATCTAAGCTCTCTATTAATAAATGATTATTAACACAGCTACAATGATACTTTATCCTAAAGCAAAAATAAATAAATAAAACAAATAGACATTTTTTTCTACCTTTCTTGTCTGGTTTCTGCTTTCCTCATCTTCTCATCATTCTCTTCCATCCATCATCAGCCCTCTCCATCCAGTGTCCGTCCTCTCCTTCTTCCATATGGCATCTTCCCTCTTTCTATTTCCCTTCAATAAACTGTCTATCCTGTGCCCCTTCTTTCCTTTGTACATGATTCATCTCAGCTCCACCCTTGTCTCCATTTTTCTGGTCTGGCATCTCTATCTCCTTCCCTTCCCTTCCCCCATGCCCTAGCATCTCTCTCCTCTCCTTCTCTTCTATCTCTGCCTGTCCCTCCATGGTCTGGTATCTCCTTTTCTTCATGTGCAATACATCTCCCCTCTTACTTGCTCCCTCTCTTTGCAGACTTTCTCCCTTCCATCCATGTGCATTTCCCCTCTCCCTGTCCTCCTATCCATATGCAGAATTTTCCCCTTCTCCCCATTTCTCTCTCTCTTTTTACCCCACCTAGCATCTTCCCCATCTCTCTTACACCCTCCCCCCGACACCCAATTTTGGGTAGCCAGAAATCCAAGTGGGTGAGCATAAGAACAAAACCAAATTGCAAGTACTAAGGAAGTATCAATTGAATTCTAGAGTACACAATTACTTCCTGAATTATTCCTTGGTAAACTTAGCCGTGCCTCAGAGACTGAATCATCTAGCAAATATTATTATATTGCATCTCATCAGTCAAGCTCTCATTCATTGGCAACTGGCAGGTGTTTACATTTTTGATAACTTATTTAAATATTCTTTTTTACTTTTTCAACAAGTTTTTTTAAGAAATAAATATGAAAATTATTAATAAGATAGTGCACAACTTTAAAGCACTTATCTTTAAGTAGTCAGCACTGGTTCCCAACGGGGCCACCGTTTCACCCGATGTGGCTTCCTCAAGGGAAAATAAGCAGTGCCTGAAATAAACAGTTAAATTTGTTACATTTATTCCTTCCTTACATTGTTGCAGAAATCTTTAAGCATACTTAAATGAAACATTTAGATGAAATTTAATGAAGCAACTTACGGAACCAGATTCTCTTATGTCCTCCGTGTAAAAGGGGTTTTGAAAATGGCGACCGGCTGAAAGAACGCTCAGGTTTTTAATTAGTGTAGCACCGCTCCCGGTGCTTACGTACATACGTATAAAAACGTAAAAAACGTCATGTTTTTTTCGGAACCATGTGACCCAAGGAGATCCAATCAGCCGGACCAATCAGCAAGCAAGGCTTTCATCTGTGTACGTGCTGAGCTCACTGCTCAGCATGGCTATTTCCCGCCGCGACGCCGGACTTGTAAGCTGCATGCCTGAAAAAGAAATCATCCTGGCCTGGGTCGGTGTCATACTCCGGAACTTCTACCTCTTCCAGCAGCCCTCTCCCTTCTACCTGCTTCCGGCCACACCCCCTGCTCCGCTGCTCTCTTCGGCAACTCAGCAGCAGCGATCGACACAAGCTTCTGATGTCGGGGCCTACCCTTTGCGAGTCCCGCTTGTTTCAACTTCCTTTTCCCACAAAGGCGGGACTCGTAGAGGGAAGGCCTCGATGTCGGCAGCTTGTCTTGATCACCGCTGCTGACGAGTTGCTGAAGAGAGCCGCGGAGCAGGGGGGTGTTGCCAGGTGCAGGTAGAAGGGAGAGGGCCAGATGCAGGACTCGTGGGTGAGGGAGGAGAAGAGAGAGAGAGAGAGGGGAGGGAAACAAAAGGAAATATTTCATACTGGGCTGGGCCGGAGTGGAGGGAGGGTGGAAAGATTCTGACTACAGGGTGCAGTAACAAAGGAAAAGGGGGAAAGCTGAAAATGGAGATAGTGACACAAAGAAGAGAAAGAGTAAGCAGGACCTACTGAATAAGGATACAGATACAGAGGGGACATGAAGAGGAGGTGAAATAGAGACATAGAAGTAATGCTGAAAAAGTGTGTGTGGGGGGGAGATAAAGACATTGAAAGGGCAAATGGTGAACATGGGGTAAAGACAAGGACAGAGACAAATGAAGATTCTGAAAAAGTGGTGAGATAGGGATATAGGTGAGATGAACACAAAGAAGGGTAATGCTGGACAATAGGTGGAATGGTAATTCTGACAGACACAGAAGGGAAATGCTGGATCAAGGAGAGATGGGGCTTAGGCTGGATGGAATGAGGAGAAATGCCTTGTTGGCCCGGAACTTCCTCTCCTACGTCAGAATTGACGTCAGGGAGCGGAATGCTGGTCAGTGCGACGCTTCTACAGGGAAAGCTTGGGACAGCGGTGGCTTGGGGGCTGTTCCCCGATGGCGGTGGCAGCAAACCGAGTGGCTTGGGGGAGGGCACGGAGAAAGAAAGAAAGGGGGCAGACAGGGAGACAGAAAGAAGGGGGAACAGGGAGACAGAAAGAAAAAGTTGGGGGAGAGAATGAGGTCTGGAGGAGAGGAAACATACAGGAGGCTGAAAGAAAGGAAGAAAGATTGGATGCACAGTCAGAAGAAAGTGCAACCAGAGACTCATGAAATCACCAAACAGCAAAGGTAGGAAAAATGATTTTATTTTCAATTTAGTGATCAAAATGTGTCTGTTTTGAGAATTTATATCTGCTGTCTATATTTTGCACTATGGCTCCCTTTTACTAAACCGCAATATCGTTTTTTAGCGCAGGGAGCCTATGAGCATTGAGAGCAGCGCGAGGCATTCAGCGTAACTCCCTGTGCTAAAACCTACTATTGTGGTTTAGTAAAAAGGGAGGGGGTTGTGACAGGGAAGCTCCTGTCACAGTGAAAACTACTGCCAAAACTCCCCAGAATGCAGCACAGGGCTCTGTAAAACCCGGCATGGAGCCAGGACAGCTGGCTCAGCCAAAAGAATGCAAGCCCAGGCAGGTTCCAGCACAGCTGAAGAGCCAATTAAGGAAGGCTATGAAAACCACTAATTTCCCCTATCACTCCTTTCCAGAGGTCAGGGAGAAACCTGAGACCAATATAGAGAGGGGTGGAGTCAGACCCAGGAGATTGCCTTATAGGCAGAGTCAGTTTACAGACGGGGGAAAGCAGGAGAGGAGGAAGCAAGAGAGAGAAGAGCAGGAAAGCTGGAGGAAGAGAGAGAATGAGGACACAGCTGTCTCTGATGAGAGCAGCCAAACTACTCCAGGAGTTTCCAGGTCACAGAGGGTGCCTGAATCCCAGCATGAGCGTATGGCAGGAAGCCAGCACCTAGGGAAAGGTGGCACAGCACTTGGGAGGTACAGTGACTGGCAACTTAAACCCCAGAGAGAAAGGCTGAGAAATTATCCCCAGGGAAAGGCTGCAGGTATTTTGGCAGACTTGCAGAGAGGGGGATGGGCAGCACAACCTGAGAAAAGTAAGGAAACTTTGAGCCAAGGTTCCCATGAGGGTGAATGGGAAATGTGCAGTGTCCTGAGTAGTGATATGAGTGAAGAGGACATGGACCTGGGGGAATACAATATGTGAGAGTCCTCAGCTAAGCTCCTGAAGAACGTTCCCTCATTGTATGTGTTTCACCCGACAGCCAGAGCAGTGCTGGCAAAGCTAATGAGGTGAGAACAACGTGTTAAGCAGATAAAGAGAGCTGAGAGGAGAAAAGGCTTGACGCAAGCCGTGCTCAGCTAGAGAAGCTAAAAGGTGTTAAAGGTCCAGAGAGATCAATAAATCCCAGTGGGGAATACAAGCCAAGGAAGGCAATGAATTGATAATATTTTGATGTAATAATAATTTTTGCTGTTGATAAGGAGGTGCAATCCAGCTCCTCAGTAAAACACCTGAACTGGAATATCATAGTGTGCAGGAGGCACCTAAAGGACTGTAACCAACCAAGGTGAATGTTTTTCTTTTTGCTTATGTTTTCTTTTCTGTATACTTTGGGACTGTAATAAACCTGGTACTATTTTCCAAGGAATCCGGTATCCGGGTTTTCCTTTCACTACCATATAAAAGGCATACTAAAAATCTTACTTGTGGTCCAGGCCGTAGTTTCCCACCTACTCGGGGACGGGCCCGGCCACAGGGTGTATTTGTCTATTTTTGTATTTTGTTACCGAGGTGACATTGCATAGAGTCATCTGCCGTGACCTCTTTGAAAAAACCCGGAATATGAATAATTAACATTTTCTCTGCCTTTCATTGTGCTTTGTGTTTTTTTTAAATTTTATTGTTGGTAGATCATTTTGACTTAGTCATTATAAAGTAGCTCGCAAGCCCATAAAGTGTGGGCACCCCTGCTATTACTCTGGGGCACCAGACCTCCCTCACGGCACACACATGGCAAATGGAAGAAAGAGGAGAATTTTTGGTCGTAGGGAGGAAGGTACAGAATGTGATAGGGAAGAAAAAGATGAGAGTGAGAAATGTGGCAAGGGAACAATGGGACAGATTGAAAGGGATGCAAGAGGGAGGAATATTGGACAGTGGTGAAGGGAATGGAGGGAGAGATGTGGCATAGTGTTGGAGAGGGGTGATAGAAGGAGAAATGTTGGGCATGGGGCTGGTGGGCAGGCACGAAAGATGAGAAAGAGATAAATGCTGGACCATGGTAGGGGGAACCAATGGACAGCAACAGAAGAATTTACAGAAGATGGGAAAGCGGAAACAAGAAACTGGGACCAACTTTATGGAAAAATAAGTCTCCAGACAACGAATGTAAAAAACGGAATTCATTGACTAAAATATGTTAGCTTTGGGAAATGTATATGGCAGATGTCTTTGTTTTGTGTTCAAAAGAAAAGGAAATGCATTTCTAGTTTTATTTCTACAGTGTTGAAGTACTTGTTGACCCTTGCTGTGACTGGTGGGGATCCCCAAGCACCGCCAGCAGAGGACCTCCTCTAGAGATGGCCAGAACTCCCCTCCACCAAGCGCAGCAGTCGCTGGCAGCATCCATGAGCCACTGAGGTGCCAGCATCTGTGACTCAGGGACGCTACTGCTGCCTGCCAAACTTGGCAAAAGGGACCCCCGGCCAACTACAAAGGAAGTCCTCAGCTGACAGTTTGTGGGTTCTCATCAGCTGAGTATTTATATTTTATATTTACATTAGAGGTTCTGGTAGAAACCCATTTACAAAGTATGTATTCTTCCCAATTAATATTTCCAAATTAATAAAGTCTCTTTGCTTATTTGTAAATGGGTCTCTACCAGAGCCTTTAATTCAGTAGCATAATTAAATAAAATAACTATTTCTGAAGTTTATAGGGAAGGATGGTGACGGAGGGGATTCCTCGCGGGGACGGGTGGGGACGGAGGGGATTCCTCACGGGGATGGGTGGGGACGGAGGGATTCCTCACGGGGACGGGTGGGGACGGAGGGATTCCTCACGGGTGGGGACGGGTGGGATTTTGGCAGGGACGGGTGGGGATGGGTGGGATTTCTGTCCCCGCGCAACTCTCTACCTCAGACTCCCCTTTCCTAACTTACAACAGAACAGCGCATGCTGTTCCATTCACTGGGTTGTCTTGTCAATCATTGGTCCACCTCCTCCTCCAATTACATATTAAATATGCATACAGTCCAATATAAAACATCAAAAAACACAAACAAACCAGGAACTTATCTTTGATTGATACTCCTGATCAAACTGCTTGTGCAGGGGCAGAAGGTGGCAGGGATTGGATGGGGGCAGCAGCCTCATCTTCCTCTACCTCCCCTGTCGGCTCAAGCAGTTTGATCAGGAGTAAGATAAGTTCCTGGTTTGTGTTTTTTGATGTTTTATATTTGACTGTATGCATATTTAATATGTAATTGGAGGAGGTGGTGGACCAATGATTGTTGTGAGTTGGGAAAGGGGAATCTGAGGCCTTTTTACCCTCCAAAAGAGGATATCACATAGTAGGTGTGAGATATATTCAGTCAGCACATTTTTTGAACATGAGTATTAAGCTGGTGAAAGGATGACTTTTTGAGATTTTATGGAAGGATTATACACCTGCTCCACTTTTTGGGTGTTTATCTTTTGATGACATTTTAGTGGAGTATTTTGCCCTTTTTTATGGAGCCATTTGGCAGAACCTAAACAAGTCTGCCATAAGCTGAGCAAGGTGCAGCCTTGGTAGTAGTGATCATCAGGGAGTTCCTCAAAATTTCTGGGCCAGCCATGTCTAATACCAGCTGTAGCAGGATACATATTTCACCTCAGACAAATTTTTTTACCAATCAGGCATGTACAACACATTATGTTAGTGAAATAAGAAGAGAAACACTACTCACAGTGGCTGTGGCTCAGAGCAAGTGGACTTGTTTGATGCAGTGGCGTACCTAGCATATATGACACCTGGGGCCCATCATTTTTTTTACACCCCCCCATCTGTAGGAAAAACATGATTTTTAGTAACAAGCCACACATCACACAAGAGTGTACCTAGGAAAAGGCAGCATCTTACATACTGTAGTGAGCAGTACATCAATACACCCATTGTAAAACTAAACAAGCCAGACTAGTACAGATCAATCCTGCAGTCAATCCTAACAGAAAACCATGTCTTTCGAACACACAGAACACAGAAAAAAACATTGCCTAGTATGGAATATGTAATCACAAACTAACCCCTCCCCCTTTTACAAAACTGTAGTGTGGTTTTTAGCCATGGTGGTAACAGCTCAGACTCTTATATAATTCTGAGCATCAGAGCTGTTACCACCATGGCTGGTGCTAAAAAATGCACTACAATTTTGTAAAAGGGGGGATAAAATAGAAATACATAGACAAAGGTTAAATTGAACCACCAAGAAGCTGGACTCTGCATACAATACAACACCACAGAAACAGTGATGCATCTCCCCTAAAGCAAAAAATTTAATAAATAGAATTTTTTTTCTATCTTGTCTTCTCTAGTTTCTGCTTTCCTCATCTTCTTATCACTCTCTTCCTTTCATCCACTGTCTACCCTCTCTCTGCCCCTTCTATATGGCATTTTCTCTCCTTCTATTCCCATTCCAGAAACTTTATGCCTCCCCCTTCCATCTCTCCTTCACCCCCATTAGTCTGGCATCCATCTTCTTCCCTTCCCTCCTCCAATGGTCTGGTATATCTCTTCTCTCCCCTTCTTCCCTTCCCTCTCCCACACCCCCCATGGTCTGGCATTTCACTCTCTCCTCTCCCTTCCCCCCACTTCCATCAGCATCTGCCCCATTTCTTTCCCTCCAACCCAATTCCATCTAGTATCATTCCCCCTTTCTCTCCTTCCACCACCCTTCCTTACCACCCTGAACCCCTTTCTCTCCCTCCACCACTATTTTTCTATGCTCCTCTCTCCCTTCAAACCAGCAAGGTCCCGCGATGACTGCTTCTGCTGCCTCTGCTCCGGAAGACGTAAGTGATGTCGGAGGGGATGTGCCAGCAGACGCAGGGAGTTGCGGCAAGGTCCTACAATGACTGTGAATGCTGGTCCACCCCCCTCTGACGTCACTTACATCTTCCAGAGCAAAGCCGGCAGACGCAATCATCGCGGGACCTTCCTGCACTTCAGCGCGGCTGCCGACTCTGCTTTGGAATAAGTAAGTTAGCTGCGCTGAGGTTAAGGTGCCGTTTAGAGCAGCACGGGAAGTTCCGGACCCGGCCAGCTGTGCACCCCCCTAGGGTTGGCACCCGGGATGGTCCGCACCCCCCGCCCCATTCTTGGTACGCCATTGGTTTGATGCACAATCTTGACATCATTGGAAAGTGACTGAACATAACCATCTATGGAACCTGCAGTAATTACCGTTGTCCATATAAAAGTTTAGCACCACTCACTATCTGGATAACTCGGACACTGAATTTACAGAAAAGATTAAATACTGCAGCCAGTAGTTAAAAAATGCTAGACAATGTATGAGCATTGACCTATTTGTTTTTAGTTCTCGTTAAGACCTATAAATACTTGAAATGAGAATTATTAAAAATTATACCTCTTTAGACAGAAGAGGTTTCCTAACAAATGGAATTTATCCCTACAAAATGTAACATATGACTGGTAAAAGCTTCATATTGTGTGTAAGTGTCCATTAACATCTAACATTTAAAATATAGCAAATAAGAATGCAACAGCATGGAGTAAGAATCCAGCCAAAATGCTCCTCTGGCGATAGGACGCTGTATACAAATGAGACCTTTATGTTGTTTGCATATAGCTGCTTTTTGCCCACAATCCCTCCAGAAGAACACTTTAAAGGCCATCCATTGCAGTCAGTATTTTTAACTGCAGAAGGAAATTTTCTGACAAAAAGTAAGCTTTTCAATGGAGCCAGCACTTTGCAGCAAACAGTTCTGCCTGGCACTTTTCCACTCGTTTATGTTCAGAGATGTGTAACAGTCTTGTTAAACCCACTTACCCTATGTTCAAGCACACTCCCAATTGGAAGACAAAAAATGTATAGTGCTACAAATGTGAGTAATTACACCACAACATGAAACACTAATTAGAATCAGATTGCTACTCATCAATTCCATTTAAACAGCAATATAACAGTGCATTTTCCTAGTGCCATTAACACACACACGTACAGTTATTTTTCTGTTTACATGCCTGAAACAGTCAGAAAGACTGAAATACAGCCTTGGATGCTGCTCTACAATTAATACACTTTTAAAAGAATAGAATTTGTGTTAACAGCTACAAAACCTTTTGTAATGGCTTTTAGTCTGTCTTTTTAGTAAGAAAGTTTTTGTAAACACTGTTAAAGTCAGGTATACAGGCAGTTCCCGAGTTACAGACGCCCAATTTAAGTACGACTAGTGCTTAAGAATGCAGTTGTAGCTTCATTTCACTGAGCAGTATTTCCAGTGGCATAGACTCCTACACTTCTCCTGTAGCAGATTCAGGAGTGACGTATAGCCACATCAAAGAACAATGTGTGGTTGTGCATGCTGTACCTTAGAGGGAACACTTGTACATAAGAACATAAGGATTGCCGCTGCTGGGTCAGACCAGTGGTCCATCGTGCCCAGCAGTCCGCTCCCGCGGCGGCCCCCAGGTCAAAGACCAGCGCCTTAACCGAGACTAGCCCTACCTGCGTATGTTTGCGTTCAGCAGGAACTTGTCTAACTTTGTCTTGAATCCCTGGAGGGTGTTTTCCCCTATAACAGCCTCTGGAAGAGCATTCCAGTTTTCCACCACTCTCTGGGTGAAAAAGAACTTCCTTATGTTTGTACGGAATCTATCCCCTTTCAACTTTAGAGAGTGCCCTCTCGTTCTCCCTACCTTCATTATCTTGAAGGTTTCAATCATGTCCCCTCTCAGTCTCCTCTTTTCAAGGGAGAAGAGGCCCAGTTTCTCTACTCTCTCACTGTATTGTAGGGACAGTTGACCCTTTTGTCAGCTGGGAGCAGAGGTAAGCAGCAAGAATCTTCAAATCTACAAGTTCTGAGTTACATCCAAATCCGACTTAAGAACAGCTTAAAAACATAACTCGTTATTAACGCAGGGACTGACTGTACTCAGAACTTAAATCTGGCATATTTTTTTTCATTCAGCTACCAATAACTATATGCAATAATTTCAGCATACCAAAAACCAAGAGCCCGATCTAAAATTGGTATTCCCCTGCAGAGTCAAAACAGAATTTTGTTGAAGGGTTTAATTATACTACACACAGTTTTTTATCAAAACAATTTGCTTTCCAATTCTTCAAAGCTTCAGCCAGTTTCAAACTGTTTTGATTCAGAAACAGGGATAGGGATAACATGAAGCCTATGAAACTTCACAAGGGGAAAGATCTTGCCAAATGATTGTGATTATGATTATTGAGAGCTTCTATAGCGCTACTAATGACTGGGGAATCAGTTCAGAGTGGTCTACATGAGCCTCCGCAAAGTCGCTACACTACGTGAGCTTCTGTAGAGATGTTACCATAAGGAGTTGTGAGGTGTTACAGTATATGGGCTCTATACTGAAATACACAGAGCTCGGTGGTGGTGTTACAGAGTTATTAATACTGTTATGGTTATGCCATAATCCATCATCCTACTTATATGCACATGTTTATAACAAATCAGTTGTCCTTTTTCTAAGGTGCACTAGCGTTTTTAGCGCGCGCTAACCACGCACTAAATGAAAAATACTAATGCAAGTTCTATGGAGACGTTAGCGTTTAGCGCATGCGGCATTGTAGCGCATGCTAAGTGCACGCTAAAACCGCTAGCGCACCTTAGTAAAAGGAGCCCTAAGTTTATTATTGCAGCTATATACACTATACGCTTTTTTTTTTTTTTTACATATTAAAAAAAAAATTATTCTCCTTAATCCAAAATGGATTACAACAAACACACATATCTTATATAAACAATTCTAAAAAAAAAAACAACAACATAGGCATTACAAACTACTGTAAGAACTGCCAATATACAAACAATATACAAACAATTTAGTTTAGGTTCAAGTGTTTTGATACTGCAATTGGACCTGAGTAGTGCATTTGATCTGGTTGATCATGAACTACGATTGACCTTTTTGGAGTCTATAGGAATTACTGGAAATGTTCAGAAATGGTTTAAAAGTTTATTGCAAAGTAGATATGTTAAGGGATCTCCACTCTCGCCTACAATCTTTAACATCTACATGATCTCCCTGGCCAACTTGTTACAAAAATGGAAACTTGGGGCTCCTTTTATGATGACGCGTTAGCGGCTTTAGCGAGCGTGACTTTTAATCGCACGCTAACCCTTGCACTAGCCAAAAAAACTACCGCCTGCTCAAGAGGAGGCGATGGGGCTAGCGCGGCCGGCAGTTTAGCGTGCACTATTACGCGCGTTAAACCGCTAATGCGTCTTCGTAAAAGGAGCCCTTAGGGTTTTTTATTTATGCAGACTGCATTACCATATTGTTACCCATGACATTGTTTAACGTGGACATAAAAGCTCAGATTACAGTCATTTTGACTGAGATAAAATGTTGGATGTGTAGATTTAACCTTGAACTTAATGCTGAAAAAACAAAGTTTTTTCTTGCTAGTCCAAATGACATTATTTCAGACAAACAAGTTTTAATTAATAACCAAATTTTTTATATCGGCCCCTCTATTAGGATTTTGGGGGTTACACTAGACCGTCGATTAGCAGTTGAAGAGCATACGGACATCATGATAAAGAAATGTTTTCAGACCCTTTGAAAATTACAAACTATTAAAAGATATTTTGATTTTGCTTCTTTTAGACTTTTGGTACAATCGTTAATTTTATCAATTCTTGACTATTATAATATTATCTATTTGGCATTTTATAAGAAAAATTTTAAACGTATTCGTTTAATACAAAATGCATAAATGCGTGTAATTTTTGGTCTGAAGAAGTATGATGATATCAGTCCTTTTTATCAGCAACTACATTAGTTGCCATTTGAAGCACATATTCTTTTTAAATTTAGTTGTCTCTGTTTTAAATCTCTATTCGGTCTGTCTCCAGGTTACTTAGGGCTCCTTTTACTAAGCTGCGGTAGCGTTTTTAGCGCACGCTGCAGATTTAGCGTGTGCTAACTCCCGCGCTATGCGGAAAAACTAACGCCAGCTCAATGGAGGTGTTAGCGTCTAGCGCGCGTGACATTGTAGCGCGCGCTAAGCATGCACTAAAACCACTAGCACAGCTTAGTAAAAGGAGCCCTTAGCCTCCCAATTTACCTGTTATAGATCATTAAAAAAATAATAATAATAATAATAATAACTTTATTCTTGTATACCGCATTACCATGGAAGTTCTATGCGGTTAACAGAAGAAGAGACTGTACATTTACAGCGATGTTACAATTTCGTTAAGGTTAGATTTACATTTTGGACGATACAAATTCGGTCAGGTTACCTTTACATTTTTTTGGCAATAAATATGCTGTGAAGTTATTTTGGCAGTTAGGTTATATGTTCAGAACGGTTACAATTGCTATAGTTAGATACAGCAGCGTTACAGATTGCAGTGTTGCATGAGGTAATGATTTTACCCGTAATGATTTTATGTTCATGTATCCCTCTATTAAGGCCTTTCGATTCAAGAGATTTTTAAATAAGACATTTGCTTTTCAATTAGGAAAACTGAATTCTTGGCTGAGTCCTTTGATCTTTCAAATGTTTTCGCATACTGTTTTTAGAAGGATTTAAAAAACATATTTGTTTGATAAATTTATTACATTATTTTTCTTAACTTTAATTTTACCATATTTAATATGTATATTTCACTGATTGTCCAGTTCTTCTTTGTGAACCACCTGGATCTTCTGTGGGTGGGTGGTACACAAGAATAAAGTTATTATTATTATTATTATTAATATATCACAGTTCACATCACCGTCTTCATAAACTGTTAGCTGCAAAAAATCCTTTACACAGTAAAGAACCAAATCCTCACCTTTTCCCATTGATCCGGGACATAGTCCTCAATGAGTCCTTAGTTCATATACTGTATCTTTATTAACCATTTCTTAATTGAACATTTTTGATAAGAAGGCCCTGGTAAGATGGGTGATGCAGTAGATATGGCTTATCTGTGTTTTAGTAAAGGCTTTGACCTATATCTGATAAAACTACATCTTGGGCACTGTGTCAAGTCTTGGAGACCACATCTACCTTGAGAAAATGGATAGAGTTCACAATAGGATCACCAAATGGTGCATGACCTATACCAGGGATCCCCACACTTGGTCCTTCTGGACCATAAACCAGATTGATTTCATGAGTTCCATAATGAGCAAACAGGAAAAAGAAGAACACCTCACCTTAAGGAAACAGCAGATCAAAAGGCAGAAAAGGCAAGAGGAGGAGTCCTTTCAGCCAAAGCAATCTTTATTCAAGAATGTCCCAAAAGGTTTCAGCAAGTTAAACAACGCCTTCCTTAGGGGCCACTGCTATAAGCACAACGAAGAGAATGCTTGCAGTGTTTGAATCTGACAAATGCCATAGTTTGTTGTTGAGTCATGAACAAGTTTAAGGTATGCACTGTATCTGCATAAAATGGAGGTGCTTGCAGGTACCCTAGCAGAAGTTTTTTGACTCTGAAAAAAAAAAGCTATGGATATATATATATTTTTCAAGGATGAAATGAAATACAGAACAAGCATGGGCAGTTTAAAGGCAAATTGAGGAACAGAGGGTGGAAAGGCATAACAGGGC
This sequence comes from Geotrypetes seraphini, assembly GCF_902459505.1. Lineage (NCBI taxonomy): Eukaryota > Metazoa > Chordata > Amphibia > Gymnophiona > Dermophiidae > Geotrypetes > Geotrypetes seraphini. The sequence continues at coordinate 342,601,137 of NC_047086.1, read as the reverse complement.
TTCTTGGTATACCTCTGCCTTAAAGGACTTTACAGAGGCTTGAAATGAATACACATGAAACATGAAGGCAGATTAAGGCCAAATGGCCCATCCATTCTGCCTATCCATAGCATCCACTATCTTCTCCTCTCCCTATGAGACCCCATATGCCTGTCCCATGCTTTCTTGAACTCAGACACAGTCTGTACCCCACCACCTCTACCGTGAGACTATTCCATGCATCTACCACCCTTTTGTCAAAACGTATTTCCTTAGATTACTCCTGCGCCTATCACCTCTTAACTTCATCCTAAGCCCTCTCACTCTGGAGCTTTCTTTAAAGTGAAAGAGATTTGCCTCATGCACATTTAGTATTTAAACTTCTCTCACAAGAAAAATAATATAATGACAAAAAAATCCAATCTCAAAAAATATATCAATGTTATTAGCCTAATGGTGAAGATACCCATTGAAGTACATTTACTAAGAGTGGAGAAAAAGCCTCAACTGCATTAAAAAATGCTTTCAATATTAGATGGCAACCCAGCGGGTTATAAGCCAGTCAAATTCTGTCTCATAGGCAATGTGCTTCAGTGGGTATCTTCACCACTAGGCTAATAACATTGATATATTTTTTGAGATTTAAACTTCTCTATCATATCTCCCCTCTCCCCTCCAAAGTATATATTTTCAAATTTTTAAGGCTGTCCCCATACGTCTTATGATTAAGAGCACCATCTTGTTTATATCTTTTTGAAGGTGCGGTCTCCAGAATTTTATACAATATTCTAAATGAGGTCTCATCAGAGTCTTATACAGGGGCATCAATACCTCCTTTATTCCTACTGGTCATACCTCCTCTATGCACTTTATCATCCTTCTAGCTTTTGCCATTGCCTTTTCAACCTGTTTGACCACCTTTAAATCATCACATACAATCACACCCAAGTCCAGCTCTTCTTTCATGCACAGAGGTTCTTTACCCGCTAAACTGTACCATTTCATCAGGTTTTGGCAACCAAAATACATAACCTTGCATTTCTTGGCTACGTTCTAAGCTGAATATAGTTTTTCCATGAAGTTTTCAAGTTTCAAGTTTTATTTAAAAATTGATTAATCGCTTAATCATACTTCTAAGCGATGAACATAACTAAAACGTTTTACAACATTCAGGGAGTACAATATGTAAAGCATAGACTTGACGTACAGAACTAACTGTGCCAATGGGAAAGGTGTGTGTGGGGTGTGTGTATGAGAAATACAATTTAAGATAGGAAAGAAGACAAATAGAGGAAAGACAAAAGGAGGAGTATGGAGAAGCGGAAAAAGAAGAGGAGAGAATAGCGAATGGAATGTAAAAGCCATGCATTCATCAGTAACAACCAAGATAACACTGAGGTAATAAATCGTGATCTTCTGAAAGTGACCCCCAGTGTTTCAAAAAGACAGTTCAGTCACCAGAACTGCGGCCTGACAGGGACTAACTACTTCATCAGCCCCCTAGAGCAAAGTCCTATGCTTTCTAAACTCAAGTGCCAAATTGCATGTAGGTAGACCAGGAGGGCCAACAAATGGATTTCTTACTTACCTTACTCAAATTGATATTTGTTTTACTGAATTGTTGCTCATCCTGGAATGTATTAATTAGAAGAAACGTTTAGTAGGTTTTATTCCGCTTTCGCTTTTGGGTTATCAGTTTCAAACTATGATTTATTCTTAAACAATATCTCTAAGCACTGTGTCCCCCTCTCCCACCGGCGCAACTGAAGAACTTATATTTTGCATGGTTATATATACATCAGATTTTATTAGATTTTATTGTTTTAATTATTAAAGAAAGTAGTTTCTGATTCTCTATCTGAAAGTCAGTAGGAAGGGGTGATGAAAAGTCCTCAGCCCAACCAACCAACCAACTTCCTAAATTCTAAGCATTATTTTGCCACTGTAGCTGAAAAGTATGTTATCTTATTTCGTTAAGTGCCAAGTTGCAGAAATGAAATTCTAAGTTTTTTGGTTGGTTGTTTTTTGGGGTTTTTTTTTTTTTTGGGGGGGGGGAGGTTACATTGTTTCAGATCATTGATTGAAATATATTCATGTCATTCTCTTCTTGGTTGGGCTGAGAACTTTTCAGCACCCCCCCCCCTCCTCGTATGAAATCTTATTTCAATCCTAGGCAGTTTTAAGGCCGCGTTTTACCCCTTCGGCCCTTCCCCTCTCATTGTGCTTCTCTCCTCCAAGAAGTAATGAATTCGTATACATAGGGTTTCCTTAATATCTGTCTTCATTAATATCTCAGCATCACCCGGTTAGGAAAGGCGAGAGATGCAAATTCCAGTACAGGGGGGTCTGTCATTTATTTTTTTTTCATTTTTTCTGTTTATTACCTTGAAACCCCCAATCCTTGAGCTCTGGACTCGCTTGTACGTGAAATGGAGCAAACCCCATCGTAAAACAGATTCTTTTTCTGAATGAAGGTCTCGAATTCCTCCCTCTCCCGTTGGTAATTAAATGACAGCATCTGTCGGAAAACGCTCATTGGCTGGCAGTACCCAGCAGAGGACCGACCGCGGACTCCCGAAGGGGAAGGCGGGGGAGGCACGACTGATGCCCCACCCGGTTGAGCTATCCCTGCCGGCGGTGTTTCGGGAAAAGTCCCACCTCCCACTCCGCCTCCTCAGCAGCCTAGGAAATATCTTTAAAAGGGTGCAGAAACACGAGAGAGATCGAAATCTCAGCCGTAGCCCTGGCAGGGGTGGGGGGGAACCCTCGGCTCAAAGCCCGAGTCTTGTCGGCTTCCTGACCTGAAAGACCTACACACCACACCTAAAAGGCAACTCTGGCGCCCCAGGATCCACTTTGCCACGATTTGCGAGGCGCTTTTACACCTCGGTTTCTTTTTTTTTTTTTTGCTGTAGTTCTGGCGGCACCGCATCCACTTTGTACCCAAAGGTGGAGCCGGGATTTTTTTTTTTTTTTTTTTTGGCCTGACCTATTTTTTCCTTGGCGCGCTCCACATTTCATTCGCAGTCCTCAATTTTGGAGTTATTTCAGTACTCTCGCCCTTAGCGTGCAGCAGGAACTGGAGCAGCTCTAGTACTTCTTCCCCGGTGGTTCTCTCTCTCTTTCTCCCTTTTCATTTCAATGCGAGCAGTTTGGAAAAGTTGCTGAAACTGACAAAACAAAAGAGCGTTTGAAGGACGACTTTCCTCCAAACGCAGAAAAAACCAAAACTTCCGAACAGAAAGGAGAGTTATGTTTGATTTTCAGGTTACCCATCTCTAGAATCTGTAAAGGACAAAGACTTTGAAGTTGCAGACGGGTTCCTCTCTGCAATCACCTAGATTTGCTATTATTATTAAAGGAGTCTCCGGGTTTCCGACCATGAGGGCTCCCGGATCCTTGGCTCTCCAGCTCGCGACTCTGCTCCTCCTCTGCTCTCAGGCTCTGCAGGAGACTCTACTCTCCACCACAGACCCCAGGCCGAGGAAGCCCGCTGCATTCCGGCAGCAGGAGCCCTACTCCGCCCGGCTGAAGAGGAAGAATTTGGCCGTGGACTTCTCGGTGCCGTCCACTTTCCGCAGCTCCCTGCGGCACCTGCTGAGGGACCCGGAAAGCCGAAGCAGCTGTCACTTGGCCATGGACTGCCCGCCCCTGCTGGCGGCCGTGTCTCACCCTGAACCTCAGCCTTTGCCCCAAACGCTGAACGCCCGCACGGCGCTGTCCAAGGTGCTGAACTCCACGCCCGGGAGTTCTCCAGAGGGGGCTGAGCGGCTGGCGCCGTCCGAAAAGCTGACTAGCCGGCCGGTGCTGTCCGAGGTGCTGAACCACGGCTCGCCTAGCAATCCCCGCAGGTCCAGGCAGCTGGTGCTGGAGTTGGGCGAGGATACGGTCCTGCAGGGCTGCGGCGTGCAGCAGCCAGGGGAGTTGCTGGCCTTCAACCTGAGCGAGCTGTTTAGCGGGTGGCTGCGCTCCAGGGAAGGGAGGCTTCGGATCAGGCTCATGCCTCGCAGAACTCTCTCTTTCCCGGGAAAGGAGGAAAGTTTGGCAGCCGCCATTAGGGCGTCGGATCCTCGCCTGGTCTTTCTTCTGTCTGAAAAGGGTGAGCTAATTACTCGTTGCATAGTTTTCTATGGTTTGCGCTCTAATCCAGCCATATTTATAGTCTGTGTCCGAACTTCCTCTAATGCCTAATTTGCATTTCTTCTTTGTCATTGCAATTTTGTGCAGAGGTTTCCCCTTTTAATCTCAGCTCCAGAAAGTTGCACAGTTTAGCAAGACAAAGTGCAGCAGCCTGGTCAAAAGCAACTACTTTTTTAATAGCAACCATTAATACCAAGCGGTTTTAGTCAATGATATTCACTTTTTGTCACTAACATTATTTTTGAAAGGAACCCTTTTACAGTGTTCATTGACTTTTAAAACTGAAATCCGACTTCTAAAATAGCGAATTGACAAGTAAGAAAAACCAGAGATTAAAACCGGCTTTAAACAATAGATTTAGGGTCGCTTATGGTTTTCTCTGCTGTATCCCTCTGGCACTGATTCCTGCTCTCAGTATGTCCTACTGGTGGTTTGACACAATGGCATATAACATGCCACTAAATAAATCCATTAGAATGCTGCTTCAGAATGTAATTGACTCCCTCCCACTTTTTCTCTGACTCAAGGTGCTCATTGGCAAAGAAAAAAATGGCTCCACAGTTAAATCACAAATGAATCATTAAAGCATTGTTGTGATTCGCATCCTTGGGTTATGAATTGTTATGCCACTGGCTGATCAGTTACTGGTTACTATACTTCTTAAATAGTAAAGTAGTTAACTTTGGAAGACAAAAAAAATCCATTTCTTATATATGCTTTCTGTATGGCTGTAGAGGATATACTTTCCAAACGAACAGTCAAATGTGGTTCACATGGCATGTGGTAGGTAGGTTTACTACAGAAAGCAGCCTATCTGGGCATGAAATCATCAGAAAACTATATTTATTAAAATACTAGTACAGAACCTACAAAACAACCTAATCTGCTGTAAGAGGTGGAACTGTGCTGGGCAGTGATGACTGCTAGTGGTAGTCTTGCAGTACTACTGCTAGGGGGCATTCTTCCATGTAACTGGAGCGGTTCATAGTCATTTGCGCACAAGACAATTGCACGCAGACAAATGCACGCGGTCAGATATGCACAAGTCTTTATAGCGCAAGACAATAGCGTGCAGGACTTTATAGCACAAGACAATAGCATGCAAGTCATTATAGCATAAGACAATAGCATGCAGGACTGAATAGTGGAAGACAATAATGTGCAAGTCATTATAGTGCAAGACAATAGCGTGCATGACTTTATAGCGCAAGACAATAGCGTGCAAGTCATTATAATGCAAGATAATAACATGCAGAACTGTATAGCGCAAGACAATAGCGCACAAGTCATTATAGAGCAAGACAATAGCATGCAGGACTTTATAGCACAAGACAATAGCACGCAGGTCTGTATAGTGTAAGACAATAGTGTACAAGTCATTATAGTGCAAGACAATAGCGTGCATGACTTTATAGCGCAAGCCAATAGCGTGCAAGTCATTATAGTGCAAGATAATAGCATGCAGGATTGTATAGCACAAGACAATAGCGTGCAGGACTTTATAGCGCAAGACAATAGCATGCAAGTCATTATAGCATAAGACAATAGCATGCAGGACTGTATAGTGGAAGACAATAATGTGCAAGTCATTATAGCGCAAGACAATAGCGTGCATGACTTTATAGCGCAAGACAATAGCGCACAAGTCATTATAGTGCAAGATAATAGCATGCAGGATTGTATAGCACAAGACAATAGTGCGCAAGTCATTATAGAGCAAGACAATAGTGTGCAGGACTTTATAGCGCAAGACAATAGCACGCAGGACTGTATGGTGCAAGACAGTAGTGCACAGGACTTTATACTATATTGTCCGCGCGCTTTTGTCTTGCACGCATTTGACTTGCCACCAACTGGAGCACATTAGGCAGCGTTAGCAAGAGCACAGCAGAGTGCTGAAACACGAGAGCAGCAAAACTGTAGAAGTTTCTACAGTGACAAGGTCTAAAGTTATCCAAATGGGGGGGGGGGGGAGGAAAGAAGATTTTTTTTCTTGTTTTGTTTTTGTATTTGGTGACAAATACGCCACTGGAATCAAGAGAACATTTAGAGCAGCAAACAACAGCAGCTTGGAAATGATACAGCAGGGGGCTGCGAACACTGATGGTGTTCAGTCCTTCCACCACTACTCACCTGGAAAGTCAGGAAATCTCAGCAGGAGGAGGAGGTTTATGCTAATGAAGACAAACTCTGATGCCAGCTATGAATAATGTGCTTTCACAATGTTTCCTGCTTCTAGGCATGCTGGTCAAAGGACAGGAAAGGATGACCTTAACAAGCTCAGTGATAGTGTCAAAACCTGTAATCATTCCCATTCACCTCCCTCCATATTTCTGGAGAAAATAAACAGTGTTAAAAGCCCACAAAGGTACCTCACTTATGCACTGCACCCCACCGCCAACAGTTTGCAAAATTCAGAGGGAACTTATGCATGTAGTGGAAAAGCCTAATGAATTCCTAATTTCTGTTATTTTGTTGTACATACATTGAGATCTTGTGTGCTCTTTCCCAAATATGGGGCTGGGGGGGGGGGATGAAAAGTTCTCAGCCCAACCAACCAACTTCCTAAATTCTGAGTATTATTTGTAGTTGAAAAGTGTGTTATTTTATTAAGTGCCAATTTGCAGAAATGAGATTCTGTGTTTTGACATTGTTTCAAATCATCGATTGAACCGTGTCCTTGTCATTCTCTTCTTGGTTGGGTTGTGAACTTTTCAGCATCCCTTCATATGGTCTCTATTATCATATGGTCTCTATTAGTTGGTTTAAGCCCTACATCCTCATTTAATTTCTGTTAGACGCTTAGCAAAAACCTAAATAGAAGATTACCTACCACGTGACTTGAATGCTGTGGGTTCACTAGAATATCAGCCCTGATCTATAACTTGCTGTATTTTGGTTCCTATGCAAAGCAAAAATATTAAGTGGAACTAAGAATCTGGAATTGTGATCAAAGCTCAACAAGTAATTCCAAAATGTGACCTTTTCAAACCTGTCTCAAAACTCTGCCACAATTTTCTCTATTTCAGGAAAGCAGACATTGAATGAGGTACTATTCTTTAGCAGAACTATAGAAGATATACAGTTCAGGTCTCTATATTCCCAGGAATCTGTGTACACAGTGTCAGACCTTTCAAGTATGCGTCGTGTTCTCCACAAACAGTACTTCATAACATATTCATTTATAATTTTTACTTATTCATTGGTCTTCAGAAGTGCCAGTAAGAACATAAGAAGTTGCCTCCACTGGGTCAGACCAGAGGTCCATCTCGACCAGCGGCCCACTCCCACGGCGGCCCACCAGGTCCTTGACCTGTGAAGTGAATTCTTGACCTTTATAATCTACCTCTACTTCTCTAACCTACCTCTGCTGCTATCTGTACCCCTCAATCCCTTTATCCTTTAGGTACCTATCCAAACCTTCCTTAAGCCCCTTTACTGTGCTCTCGCCTATTACAACCTCCGGAAGAGCATTCCATGCGTCCACCACCCTCTGGGTAAAAAAGAACTTCCTAACATTGGTTCTAAACCTGTCCCCTTTCAATTTCTCCGAGTGACCCCTGGTGCTCGTGGCTCCTCGCAATTCGAAGAATCTGACCTTATCCACCTTCTCTATGCCCTTCAGGATCTTGCCCTTCAGTATTAGCCAATTGGTTTGAGTAGCCAAATACTATGTGGCACTAGCCTCCTCATCAGACCATTAGTGCTTCTATACTTCAGTGCTTGAGTAAATAAATAAATAATCTTTCAACTTATCTTTTTTTTCTGCATTTTCTGAGTTTTCCCTTTGTCATTAGTTATGTGACAAAATTTCCAATGATCGGGATGGTGTGGAGCTAAAGCAAAAGGGGGGGACTTTTTCTTGATACAGCCTTCGGGCGAAACATGTCGGAATGACAAGTCCCTTCCCAATAACTATTGACAAAGGGAAAACTCAGAAAATGCAGAAAAAAAAGATAAGTTGAAAAATTATTTATTTATTTACTCAAGCACTGAAGTATAGAAGCACTAAAGCACTTTATATAAAACATAACAGTCTGATGAAGAGGCTAATGCCACATAGTATTTGGCCACCCAAACCAATTGGCTAATACTGGCACTTCTGAAGATCAATGAATAAGTAAAAATTATAAATGAATATGTTATGAAGTACTGTTTGTGGAGAACACGAGTGACAGCATAACAGTACAAAGGACTGCTGTATACATTACTTATTCAGTAGACCTTTCAAGTATGCACAAGTTTTAGCTTCACCTGAAGTGGAGCCAGATCTAAAGATAACAAAGTAACCATGGGACCAATAACCCAAACTGCCCCCTTGTTGCAAACTCTGGGTATATATGTACTTGATAATCAAAAGCCAAATTGGTGTAGGCTTTTACTTAATTATTACCCTCAGAAACATTATATACACCTGCTTCTTCTGGGTATAATATTATCTTCAAAAAATGCCCATGTAGCTTTGATGTCCAAAACTATGCATCTGTCTTTGACGTCTCCCTGTTCTCCCTCCCTCCCCCCCACAATATCACCTCTTTGCTCAGAGGGTAAATGTGTTCATGTTGCTGAACAATGTTTACTCTGTGATATGCTGACAGGTTGGGTAATAATCAAAGCCCCAGCATCCATGAGTACAATATTGTTGTTGTTTTTCCTGTGGAAAGTGCTTTGATTATTGGCATTTGCATTTTTTCAGCATCTACCTATTACTCCTGTGTGAACCAAACAGATGCAGCGCTTGTACATCTCCATGCTCTCAAATACTGCAGGCTAGCAGCCCTGTAATCTATAATAATAAAATGCTAAGCGCGCATGCGCACTCTTACCGCGTGTTCCCTGATCCCTGATCTGTAGTTCAGAGGTCGGCAGGAGTGCACATACGCGACACAAGGACTCTTCCTCCTGAGCCCCAGACACGCTGACCGCCTTCGGTCCCGTGGGTCTCTCAAGCAGTGGCGGTGGCAGGGAGGGCGGAAACATTAATGCGGCTGTCGGCTTCAGGCACGTGCGGTGGCTGTCAGCGCCTGCAGGCCACGGCAGCTTGAGGCGGCTGTGGTGGAGGGCAGACGTGAACGGAGGTAAGGGGTGCTGCTGGACAGGGGAAGAGGTGCTGATGGACAGGGGGGCACAAAAAGGAAGGGAGGCCTACTGCTGGACAGGGGGAGCAGGAAAGAGGTGCTGATGGACAGGGGGGAGGTAAAACAAAGAGAGAAGGGCTGCTGCTGGATAAGGGGAGCAGTGAAGGGGTGATGGTGGACAATGGGGAGGTAAAAAGAAGGGAGAATGGACGGGGGAGCAGGCAAGGGGTGGTGGTGGACAGCCAAGGAAAAAGAAGGACAGAAAGAAAGAAAGCTGCTAAGGAGAGAGAGAGAAAGAAATAAAGACAGATAGACACACATATATTCTAGCATCCGTTAATATAACGGGCTATAAGACTAGAAAACCTATAAATGTCCACAGCGGCATGATTCCAGTTGAACTAGATGAGTACAAGAGACTTGATTTTAGAATTTTCAAGCTGTATCCTTAGCCCCTGTCTTCCAACTATGATGAAGTCCCTATGTTTTCCACACTAGAGAATTTGTCCCCATCCTTGCAGGAACTCAATTTTCCCGCCCCGCCCCCATGAGTTTTGTCGCTGTTCCTGTCCCTGCCCCATTCCTGTAAGCTCTGCCTTAACCACACAAGCCTCGAACACTTAGGGCTCCTTATGCGAAGGTGCGCTAGGGCTTTAATGTACGGAATAGCGCGCGCTACTTTGCCCCGCGCGCTAGACCTTAATGCCAGCATTGAGCTGGCATTAGTTCTAGAAGCATAGCACATGGTGTAGCGTGCGGTAATTTCTTTTTTTTATTTATTTGTTTATTATTTTAACAATTTAGACAAGAAAATAAACTTCTTGTACAGAAAATGAATAAGATATGGATTCCAATATCAGAACAACAAAATTTTTAAAGTAAAATGATCAACTTAATCAATCTTTAAAGTCCCGTAATAGAGTGATCCAAAATTCAAATGAGTGAATCAATATAAAAAGAAAGGAAATAACATATCCTGTTGAAGAAAAGCAGACAACTTTCAGTGAGTACAGGAAAAAATTATTTTCTCTTATTCAATTGCAGTTGTTATCGCATTTCCCCCCTCAAGACGTTTCATGGTTAGAAATCCCGACAGCTGAGAGGGTTCAAAGAATATATAGTTAGAAGATTTATATTTTACTAAACATTTACATGGATATCGTAAAAGAAAAGTTGCACCCATTGCAATTACTCCTGGTTTTAACAACAGAAATTGTTTTCTTCGCTTCTGAGTTTCTTTTGTCACGTCTGGAAATATTTGGATTTTTTGACCTAGAAATTCCTTGTGTCTGTTCTTGAAGAATAGTTTTAATATCCAGTTTTTATCTGGCAGCAATACTACATTGGCCAACAATGTAGCTGGTCTTACTAATTCTTTCAATGAAGTATCCAGCATAGTTGTTAAGTCCATCTGTTGCTCCTGATCCTGATCTTGTTGTTGCCTGGATTGCTGCCTTTCCTGATTTTCCATTGGAAGATAATAGATCTTTGAAAATGGAGGAAAAATTTCTTCTGAGACATCAAGTATATCCTGAAAATATTTTTTTAACATTTCTTTAGCTGAGATTGAGGATATTTTGGGAAAATTTAAAATTCTAAGATTATTAGCTCTGCTATTATTCTCCAAAATTTCCATCTTCCTTCTCAGATTCAGATTGTCTCTGATTATAGTGGACTGAATCTTATTAACTTCCAAGAAATCATTTTCAATTTTTTCAATTTTTGTATTAATTGCAATATTATCCTGTTTCAAAGTTTTTATATCCTCATTTTGTTCCTGGAATTTCTGTTCTAGGACTTTAATTTGGGGTGACAAAGTTTGACCCAGAGTCACAACTAAATCCCATAGCGAGTCCAGGGTAACATTAATGGGTTTAGTAATTGTAAAGATACTTGCAGCCTTTGAATCCTGTCCAGCTGTTCCGATTCCCTCCTGAACGCCTTGTTCCTCTTGCTCCACCGATGGATCCCCCGCAGACAAGCTCTCATCCAGTGCCAAACTCAAGATAGCCACCTCAGGCAGACTGTCCTTCCGTGGAGAGCTGGCACTCTGCGGTTGTGGAGGCGGGGTCCTAGCGTCTGGGCTCAGCGTGGATTCCAGCCCAGGGAGACACACGGCGGCTTCACTCAATGCCCGTGGCTCCAGCGGGCGACTCCCAGTCGCGAAAGATTCCTGTTGAAGGCGCCTCAGAAAATCATCAATCGTTGCCTGTGAGGGAGTCTCCAAGTGCCGCGAGGCTCCAGCAGCGCTTTTCCCTCTCCTTTTCGGCATTGCTGTGCTTCGGTATGCAAAACACGGTTCTCTGAGAGCGTCTCTCTCACTGACTGTTGTCCGCGGCCATCTTGGATCAGCCGCATGCGGTAATTTCTTACGTGTGCTAAAAATGCTAGCACACCTTAGTGAAAGGAGCCCTTAGGATTTTAAAGTGTTTGAGGCTTGTACAGATGAAGCCCGAGCTTGCAGGAATGGGGCAGGGACAGAAAAAGAACTCGCCGGGATGGGACGGGAAAATGAGTTCCCACGGAGACGGGGAAAAATTTGTCCCCATGTCATTCTCTATTCCACACATCTCTCTCTCTCTTTCTATATATAAATATATCTATATCTGTTCAAAACACCTTTCTTTCCATTACTTTTTCGCACATACACAGATTCATTCATATTAGCATTCATTCATTCATTGTAGGTGTCTATAAAACAGTTCAAAGCCCGTATTTCCTGTGAATATTCACAAGTGGTGCACTGTGCCTTTCACATACTTTTTTTTTTTTTAATGTGTGTTTGCTTTTGAATGGAAAGTTTTCTTTTAGCTTTTCTCCAGTACTTGCAGTGAAGATGCATTCTAGCTGGTCCCAAGATGCTCATTTATGTCGAAATAGTTTATGTTTATACATGGTGGTTAATGTATTTAAAACCCCAGAGGAGATGAGGTAAATACATTGTGAATTGCTAGCAGAACCTTGAATGGAAATACATTGTTTAAATATTTAAATATGGAAATTGGCTACAATAAATTTCTTATTAATGTATCAATAACATTGTCAAAGCTTCTTAAATGGAAACTAACGTCATTTTTATAAAACTTTACTGTAAATGACTCCTATAAATTCTTAAATCCAAATTTCTAAGGTTCTTCTATGCTGTTCATCTTTTCCACCTTCATACTTAAACACTACATACACTGTTTCGCCTTAAGACCTCAGAACCACCACTCCTCCGTCCCACTCTAGGTGTTGTTTCATGGGGAGATTCATGTGGTAACTCCTAGATTAGTTTTTCATGATTTTATTCAATTTGTATAACTTCTTATTTTTAAAATTTTTTTTGTATTTTTACTTATCTTTAGTAATGGCTTCTTTATCTCTTCACTAAATTAAGCAGTTGGACCCGACATGTTTCACCAAAATTTCATCAGGGATCCACTCTAAAAAAGATCATATCATGGTAATTAAAAAACTCGTCAATATACCCCATTACTCGAAAGCTTTAACTTCAACCCATCTTAACAATCTCCTCCTTACCATGACTGATATCATCCAACCTACTCATTCACTTCTATTTGTAAGATGGCGACAGCGTTTTAAGGCTCATTATTTATAGCGTTACTACTGAAAGACCAACCCCTTCTGGGTAAACCCATTTTCAGAAGAGCCTGTCTCCTGCCCCAAGGACGCAAGCTCTCAAATCTACGTGCTGACACAACTAAACAGCTGAGATTGCCCCGATCCTATTGGAGGAATCAGAACATGGAAGCCCACTCAATTTCGGCGTTTAATCCAGACGGCTCAACCGTGTCGAGTCTATGGATCCACCTCTGTTCTTTAATATTTAACTCTCTTTCCATATTACCTCCCACCCTCCCATCTTGCTGTAAATTATCTGTTACTCTCCATCTCAATTTAGATACCGTATGCTTCAAACGTATCATATGTTGAACTATCGGAGCTTGAATGTATGCATTATTAATTTGAGACTTATGCTCGTTCAAACGGATCTTAATCAGGCGGCTAGTCCTCCCTATATAGATGAGATTACAGGGGCATATAATCGCATAAATCACCCATTTACAATTACAGTCAGTATTGCATCTAGAAGCGATTACTGTATGTTTCCCCGGTACTTCCCATTGTCCACCCTCTATTGTTATATCACACCACTGGCATTCCCCACATTTTAAATGTTGGCCTCGGTCAGTCCTATTGATGTAATGGAATTTTTTAAAATTTTATATCTGCCCAATCGTTTTACCTTTAGTGAAGACTATCATCGGGAACTGACTAAGCCCTGCATGTAATTCTAATACATGCCAGTGGCTTCTCATTAACTGTACTAAGTTTTTAGTTGCCTCCGAGAATGGAAGTACACATATCAGTCTCTCCTGCTCACTTTGATCTTTTACTTTATCTCTAATCAATAACTCTCTTTGAGCATACCTAGCCCTCAGGTACGCTTGCTTGATCGCTCGTTTAGGATACCCCCTCACTAAAAATCTTTCATCTAATACGCGGGCCTGCTGTTTAAACTCTTCAAGTTCAGAACAATTTCTCCTAATCCTCAGGTATTGACTGATAGGCAATCCAAACTTTAATTTAAAAGGATGATGACTAGAAAAATGCAAGAGGGTGTTACGGGCCATTGGCTTCCTATATACTGTTGTAGAAAAACCCTCGGGAGTCTTTAATACAGTCAAGTCCAAAAATTAAATCCGCTGTTGATTATATGTGAGAGTTAATTTAATCTGGACATCCACAGAATTCAAGTAACCCACAAAAGTTTTCAATTCCTCTTGAGATCCTTTCCACAGAAAGAAAATATCATCAAGAAACCTAACCCACAAAGGCACTTTATCAAATTGCATTGTTGTATTTTTCAAGCAAACTCAGGGGGTAGCCATGGGAGCAACTTTAGCTCCCTCGGTAGCCTCTTTATATATGTCAAAATTTGAAGAGCAATATGTGTATACAACAACGCAATTTGATAAAGTGCCTTTGTGGGTTAGGTTTCTTGATGATATCTTCTTTCTGTGGAAAGGGGGATTAGAATCATCACTCAATCCCTCTGAGTCCGCCGACGAGCTATCGAAGGCTACCTTTTTCTTTTGTACAGTGTAATTTAGTCTCTTATTCCATGTATAGACTCTGTCTAATTGATAATCCTTTTCATCTCGCTTTAATTTTTTCACCTTAGTTTGTCTAATCCCCTCTCGAAAACTCTTGATGGCTTTTTGCAATTCCTCCCTTTGCTTCAAATATTCCTCTTGTACATACGATGATTGTAATTCTGCCTCCATTTCTCCCACCTTACCACAAAGTTCTTTTTCCGTGGTTTCAATTAATAGTATCATTAAGTCCCGGGAGCAACGATTGAGAATAGCTGTCCATTTATCCATGAATGTTCTATCTGATGTAATCATTCGTGGCTCTTTAATAATTCTCAATCCCCTCGGGATCATGACTTTTTTCAAATACTGCACTAGGGTACTGCTATGCAGTTCAGCACGAACTGCTCGTTTTAAAGTAGCTTCCAATTCTATCCAAGAGGACCGCACTGCAATCTGTTTGTCATCATCCATGTTTGGTTCCTATAAGTTCTTGCCATAGGACAGTGATCTTCACAAATTTTTAAGTCAGGGCCACTTTGTATCTAATAAGTTTCAAGTTTAATAAAAATTTGTATACTGCCTATTAGTCTTCTAAGCGGATTGTACATAAGCTGAAGGAGGGCTGCCATATACTGTACATTCCCATGTGAAGTCACGACACTACTGACCATGTGTCACAATGCTATCTACCCCACCAGCCCAGCTTCAGACTTATTGGACATAACCTGAAGACATTTCCAAATGTCAATTGCTTTTACACCTAAGCAGCAACGGGACCAACCCACCAAAAACCCACAGTCCCGGTCCTGCAAAAATATGAGCTCCACCCTCCCTGCAGTTCGCTAGGAAAATCAACTGCTTTTACACCTAAGCAGCAGCAGGACCAGCCACCACTACCAAGAGCCCTTTGCCCCGATCCAGCCAGGCATGTGAGCTCCTCCCTCTGCAGTCCATTGGAGAGATCAATCTACCTGCTTTTAAATATCAGCAACAGTGGGAAATCAACTGCTTTTACACCTCAGCAGCAGCGGAACTATCCGCAACTACCAAGAGCACACAGACCCGATCCAACCAAGAGTGTGAGCTCCACCTCCCCCTGCAGTCCACTAGGAAGATCAACTGTTTTTTACACCTAAGCAGCAACAGGACCAGCCACCACTACCGAGAGCCCTTTGCCCTGATCCAGCCAAACAAGTAAGCTCTTCCCCCAGCATTCCGTTGGAAAAATCAATATGCTTGCTTTTAAATATTATCAGAAGTAGGAGATCAACTGCTTTTACACCTAAGCAGCACCAAGACCAGCCGCCACTATCGAGAGCTTTTGTCCCAATCCAGCCAGACGTGTATGCTCTTCACCATACAATTTGTTGGAGAGATCAATCTGCCTGCTTTTAAATATCAGCAGCATTGGGAAAACAACTGCTTTTACACCTAAGCAGCAGCGGGTCCATCCGCAACCACCAAGAACCCACAGACCCGAACCTGCCAGGAATGTGAGATCCGCCCCCCCTACAATTCGATAAGAAGATCAACTGTTTTTACACCTAAGCAGCAATAGGACCAGCCGCCACTACCGGGAACCCTTTGCCACGATCCAGCCAGACATATAAGATCTTCCCCCAGCATTCCATTGGATAGATCAATCTACCTGCTTTTAAATATCAGCAGCAGTGGGAGAACAACTGCTTTTACACCTAAGCAGCATTGGGACTAACCGCAACTACCAAGAGCCCATAGACCAGATCATGACAGGAGTGTGAGCTCCACACCTCCTGCAGTCCGCTAGGAAGATCAACTGCTTTAACACCTAAGTAGCAGCAAGACCAGCTGCCTATAATAGGAGCCCTTGCCCCGATCCAACCAGGCATGTGAGCTCCTCCCCCTATATCCCGTTTAAGAGATCAATCTACCTGCTTTAAATATCAGCAGCAGTAGAAAAACAACTGCTTTTACATACAAGCAGCAGCGAGACCTACCGCAACCACCAAGAACCCACAGACCCGATCCTGCCAGGAGTGTGAACTCCTCCCCCTGCAGTCCATTGGAGAGATCAATCTGCCTGCTTTTAAATATCAGCAGCAGTGGAGATCAACTGCTTTTACACCTAAGCAGCAACGAGACCAGCCACAACCACCGAGAGCAAACAGACCCGATCCTACCAAGAGTGTGAACTCTTCCCCCCATGCAATCCGCTAAGAAGATCGACTGTCGGCTCCGGGCGGCTTTCCCGCAGAGGAGAGAATCCTGCATTCACCGTGGGCCTCATCTGGGGCAGCCTCCTTGGAGCGGCTGGGGCACGGGCAGTGTGTCTGGGAGGGAATGCATGGATGGGAGAACATCGCAGGGGAGGAGACATAGGCATCCTGGGACTGTCTGCCAAGTCTCTTCCCTGAAGAAGCCCTTTCTGGAAACGTCAATCGCTCCTCCTAAACTTACTTGCTCCACTTCATCACTGACGCTGAAACCGTGGATTGAAGACAAAGTTTTATTTTATTTTTCTTTCCAGCTTATGATTTATCTTTAATCTTATCTATTGTTTTGCCTTTTGTCATTGTTTTGTTCTATTTCTATCATTTAAATTTCTCCAGAATTCTACTGTTCAACGGCTCCCCCTTCTGCTTCTATTCCTTTCTCTCCTCTCTTCTACCTTCCAAAGTATTTAGATCAATGCTGTCTTGTTAAAATGTTTATTTTATTTTTATTTTTCTTCTAACTCTACTTTTCACTTCTCTATTACCCTCCAGGTACTTTAGTTAGATTGTGAGCCTTCGGGACAGTAAGGGAATTTTTCAAGTACCTTTCTTATTTCTAATCTTAATGTATATTTTCTGTAAACCGCTTAGAACCTAACGGATGTAGCGGTATATAAGAAATAAATTACATTACAAATTACATTACATTCTCTTCACCTATTGAGAAATGACACTTCCTCCCATCCACCTTCCTCTTTCTATCTTGAAGTGGGTTAGAGGCAGACAGAAGCATAGAAAAAAAAAGCCAGAATGATGAGGCCCCCCCCCCCCAGAAGTCTCCTTGGACTGCCACTGGCCACCAGGCCTTGCATTGAAGAACAGTGCCATAGGAGGTAGTCATATTGCAAACAACTGTTTTAAAATAAATTTTTTGCATTTATAGAATATAGGGGGGTCATTTAAAAAGATGCAGGAAAAAGTGGCTTTAGCGCAACCTTATGAGGGGCATTTCTCCATGCTAAAGCCATTTCTTCCTGCAGCTGGAAAATGGCCATCTGCCAATGTTGCCATTTAAAAGATTAGCATGTGAGCCCTTGTGTGTTAGGTGCCATTGACTCGTGTTTGAGTCCTAGCGACGTGATGAATTACAGATCTAAAGAGAAATTAGGGTTGTGCTAGTCTGGTAAGGTCCTCCAGCATCATCTCCAAGGTTGTTTTCAACATGTCCAGCCATCTGAATACAGGTCGCCCTTTTTGCCTTGTTCCTTCAGTCTTCCCAAACATGATGTCCTTCTCCCTTGATATCTCTCTTCTGACAGTGTGATCAAAACAAGACAGTCATAACTTCATCATTTGGGATATAGTCAGTTTGATCTGCTCCAGAATCGATTTGTTAGTTCTTCTGGCAGTCCACAACACATGTAAAATCCTTCTCCAGACCAAACCAAAGCGTGAGCCCTTGCTTCCATTTATTTTGTGAATGATAAGGATTCACACACTAATCTCATGCCAATATGCTGAAGCACTAACTGATTAGCGTAGAAACACACACTCTCCACCCCCCAGATGCACCTCCACTGCTAAAAAATTTAAGATTTTTCTTTAGCCCGTGGTGTGCACATGCATGGTGCAGGATTACTGTGGGACACCTCAGCATGTCACATGGTAAGACATTTTAAACTGTGATAAGCATGTGCTAGCACTTACTATGGCTTAATAAAAGGACCTCTTTATCTGCAGCAGGGCCCTTGTGAATAAAATGGGTCCTGTGGTAGATAACATGTGCTAATCTTTAGTAAAAGGCCCCTATATTTTGCAAAGTGGTGCTTAGAATAGTGTTATGACAATTGAAACTAGACATTATGATGTCACTTGTGATAATGAGGTATACGAGTGGAGCATAAGGATAGCTGATAGAAAAACGGTCAGGAAAAAATCTGTACATTACAAAGCAGCTACTCTTCCTTACCTGAAAGTAGATATCAAGAGATTTTGAGGAGGAGATGAAGGACTGCACTTGAAAGTTAAGAAAATCTCCACTGGATAAAGGAAATAGGAGTGGGTCTCAACTCTGTTTATGCAAGGTAGGTAGAGGCTGTTGCAGTAATCTAAGGTACTAAGTATGAGGGATTGTACAATGAGTTTGTAGTGTTCTTTGGTAAGGAAATAAGAAAAATTCCTTACCAAAGAACACTACAAACTCATTGTACAATCCCTCATACTTAGTACCTTAGATTACTGCAACAGCCTCTACCTACCTTGCCCAAACAACATGATAAAACAACTGCAGACCGTTCAAAACACAGCCATCAGACTCACCACAGTTGAAGTGGACTTAGCCCAGATATACTATCAGATCGACAAACTTAAAAGTGACAAATCACCTGGACCGGATGAAATTCACCCGAGAGTCTTGAAGGAATTGAAGATTGAAATTGGAGAGTTATTGCAAAAACTTGCAAACCTGTCAATCAGAACTGGTCAGATACCAGACGACTGGAGGAAAGCGAACGTCACGCCAATTTTCAAAAAAGGATCGAGAGGAGAACCGGGCAACTATAGACCTGTGAGTCTTACGTCTGTCCCCGGCAAGATGATTGAATCACTGATCAAGGATAGCATAGTTCAGCACTTGGACACACACGACTTGATGAAACCCAGTCAACATGGATTCAGGAAAGGGAAATCGTGTCTGACGAATTTACTCCAATTCTTTGAGACCGTGAACGAGCAAATTGATAGTGGAAAGCCGGTGGACATAATATACTTGGACTTCCAGAAAGCATTTGACAAAGTTCCACACGAAAGACTTCTCAGGAAGCTACAAAGCCATGGCATAGAGGGAGATATACAAAGATGGATAGGCAAATGGCTGGAAAACCGAAAGCAGAGAGTGGGCATAAATGGGAAGTTCTCCGACTGGGAGAGAGTGACTAGTGGTGTGCCCCAGGGCTCGGTACTTGGGCCGATCCTTTTTAATATTTATATCAATGACCTGGAAAACGGAACATCCAGTGAGATCATCAAGTTTGCAGACGACACAAAACTCTGCCGGGCAATCAGATCGCAGGAGGACAGTGAGGAACTCCAGAGCGATTTGTGTCGGTTAGAAAAATGGGCGGAGAAATGGCAGATGAAGTTCAACGTGGAGAAATGCAAGGTAATGCATTTAGGCAGTAAAAATAAGGAATACGAGTACAGAATGTCAGGTGCAACTCTGGGGAAAAGTGAACAAGAAAGAGATCTGGGTGTACTGATAGATAGGACCCTGAAGCCGTCGGCACAATGCGTGGCAGCGGCAAATAAGGCAAATAGAATGTTGGGCATGATAAAGAAAGGAATCTCGAGTAGATCGGAGAAAGTTATAATGCCGCTTTATAGGGCAATGGTCAGACCCCACTTGGAATACTGCATCCAACATTGGTCTCCCTACCTAAAGAAGGATATAAAACTGCTGGAGAGGGTGCAGAGACGAGCAACTAAACTAGTGAAGGGTATGGAGAAACTGGAATATGAGGATCGACTTAAAACACTGGGATTGTTCTCCCTTGAGAAAAGGAGACTGCGTGGGGATATGATCGAGACCTTCAAAATACTGAAAGGAATTGACAAAATAGAGCAGAGAAGATTATTTACAATGTCCAATTTGACACGGACAAGAGGACATGAAATGAAGCTAAGGGGGGGCAAGTTCAGGACCAATGTCAGGAAGTTCTGCTTCACACAGAGAGTGGTTGACATCTGGAATACTCTCCCAGGGGAGATTATTGCGGAATCGACAGTCCTAGGTTTCAAAAGCAAACTAGATGCATATCTCCTTGAGATAGGCATATAAAGATATGGTTGGCTATAAAATAAGCCAGGCGAATACCTAGCAGGGCCTCCGCGTGTGCGGATCGCCGGACTTGATGGACCGAAGGTCTGATCCGGAGATGGCGCTTCTTATGTTCTTATGTTCTTATGTACACTCTTAGAAAATTTGACCACATCACTCCCGCCTATGTAGACTCTCACTGGCTTCCAATAAAAGCAAGAACTCAATTCAAATTCTATTGTCTTCTATTTAAAGTAACCCATGGCACTGCCCCCAGCTACTTAAGCAACCGCCTTCACCGCTACGACTCACCCAGATCAAGGAGAACTCAGAACCTATTCACCTTCCCCCCCATAATGGTACCAGACGTAAGAAACTTTACGACAGCCTTCTGGCGACACAGGCAGCGAAAATTGACCCCACCATCACCAAACTGATGATGAAAACAACAGACATCAAAGTGTTTCGAAAAGAAATCAAAACAGTCCTATTCAAAAAACACGTCCTCACTCACTAATCTCCTCCCACTCGTACATGCTTTCTCCCCTGCGAATAGCACATCAGTCATTCCCTTGAACCTCACCTTCCAAAAAAAAAAAAAATAATAAATGCTAGGTAATCTTCTTCTATTACCTGAACATATTGTTTTTCTCCACTGTATTCTATAACTACTTGAATCTTTATATGTAACTTCTCAACCATATTATATAATGTACAAGAATCACTGTTATATAATTTTCTCGGTAATGTCCGATATCTTCTAATTTGTAATCCGCTTAGAACCGCAAGGCACAAGCGGAATAGAAATCACTAATGTAATGTAATGTAATTTCTGGGGGAGTGAGTGGGAAAAAAAGAGATTTGTTCATGTCCTAGAGGTTTTCATTATAGCAAAGTATTTGTAATGTTTATCTGAGGCAGGAGCAGAGGGTTAGGATCCAATGAAGGCAAGGAAAGTATTCCCATGACTAACCTAGATGCTGACAGTGTGTGTGACCTGGCAAACAGTTGGGATTGAGGGTGGTGGTGCTTTTGGTGGTGGTTGTGAAAAGTGCACTCCACAAATAAAGCTATTCACTTACCTTTACATGAAGTTTGTCTGAATCAATTGTTGCCTCGCACGGACCCCCTCCTGGAATGTACTCTGGTCATCTCTGTGGGGGGATTGCGGGGACTCATCCTCTGCATCCACTGGCTGCTGTATATGTGGCTGTAGGGGTTCTGGGAAGGGCTGCCTTTTCTGGAGGGCTACGTTGTGGAGCATGCAGCAGACCATAAATATCTGACCCACCTTCTCGGATCAATAGATGAGATCTCTCCCTCCCCCCAAATGGTCGAGACATAAGAACCTGCTCTTCAGCTGTGCGAAGATCATTTAATGATGGACCTGGTGCTCCTCTGTCACCTATTGTCCTCTTCTGTGGCATTTTGTGGGTGAATGATGGGGGGGGGGGTTCATTAGCCAGGCTCATTGTGGATAGCCTCTGTCACCTATGAGAGGGAAGCAAAGAGAGAGGGAGAGACAGGGGGGGGGGAGAATGTCAGCTCCAGTTGACCCATAGAAAGGCAAAATTGTTGGAATCTGGCAGGGAGGATTTGGGGGAATGGTAGAGTTGGTCTGCCCCTGTGTTGCTTACCTAGCAGCCAATCATGGTTGAACTCCCCTCAGTTGTTCTCCTGTAGATTCCAGAATGCTATAAGATGTAAGCATTTTGGGTAGAGCCAGAGTATCAGGCACACACATCCACTATTTCCCCCTGGGCATTGCACACAACTTGCATGTTCTTTGAACAGAATGTTTTCCTATTTCTGTAGGTGGCCTCGTCCACCCGGAGAGAGGGGGGTAGGTTTGAGTGCAATTTGTATAAGGTCCATGATGCTTATGACCGAGGGGAAGAGGGCAATGCTGTAGAACTCACCAATGCTGCTCTGTAGGAGATGAGGTGGGGAAGATGATGAAGTCATGGGTGTGGGTGAGGAAGGCTTGTAGGAACTGGGTGAGGCAGTTTGAGATGGCAGGCTGAGTGATTCCTATGTTAGCTGCTAGGACAGACTGGAATCTCCCGGTGCCTAGGAATGCGAGAGAAATGATGACCTTGAGGTTGATGGATATGAGGTTACTCCTCTGTGTGCGTGCCTGCAGGAGGGGTTTCAGCTGCTGACACAGATCTTGTATAATGGTCCTGTCGAAGCAGTATCTATCTATGCATTTCTGGTCTGTGAAGTCTAGGAAGCAGGAGTAAGCCCTGAGGACTCTCCTTTGGGGGCATCTGCTGCAGGGCCCTCCCTGATCTCTCTCTTCCTCTCCCAGAAGCACTTCAGCCACCACCAGTGCA
Source organism: Geotrypetes seraphini (assembly GCF_902459505.1). Classification (NCBI taxonomy): domain Eukaryota; kingdom Metazoa; phylum Chordata; class Amphibia; order Gymnophiona; family Dermophiidae; genus Geotrypetes; species Geotrypetes seraphini. The sequence goes on along the minus strand of NC_047086.1, from coordinate 342,578,496 downwards.
TTCATTCCATCCATGATCCACCACCATAGGTGCAGTCCACTATCCCCATTAACAACCACCACCTACCAAAGGTTGTGCTCCCCTCCCTGACAGACAACCCCCAGACACTCACACATAGCCTGCAACATATACTCCTGCCTCCAAAATTTTGATATTTAAACATCAGGGTCAGTGTTGACGTCAAACATTGACTTGAATATTCAGTAAACCCAGATTCTAGTGCCAAATATCTGGGTATAAAGTGGCTGCTGGAAGTGATCGATATATTGCTAATATTCAGCACAGGTACTCAGATAATTATCCAGATAACAGCAAGATAACTGTCATAATTTATCTGGGTACCGGTGCTGAATTTCAGTGGCACCCAAATAATTTCTGACTCCACATTTGCTCTGCGCCTGGACTGCCCTACCTGAATAGTGCCAAAGTGGACAGTAAAGGTTTTCAGTAGCTGTTGAAAATTAGTGGCTGGTCCTGGTGGAACAGGACTTATGAGGTAAGAGCTGCCCCTACTTGGATAAATCCCGCTAAATAATGGACCTGAAGTGGTTAAAGCAGTAGATTGTGAACTAGAGAACCCAAAGTTGAAATCCCACATCTCCCACTGCTACTTTGTTTGGACAAGTCACTTAATCATCTATTGTTTAACTTAGGATTAGATTTACTAACTTGGGTTCATGTGTTAATGGACGTTATTACACTTTTACATGCTTTAATGAGAGTTAAAGCATTCTACTTACTGTAATACCCTTTATTGTCAATGTGGCCTATTTACTGAACTCGCTTTAACTGTACTAATGCACATTAGATGAAAATTAATGCTCGTAAGTCTAACCCATAGGCTGTAAATCCTCTTGGATAGCTAACTAGATACCTGATTGTAACTTGCCTTGAGTACAGGCTCAGAAAGATGAATATTCAAACCCAAATTCAGCCCATGGCATATTTCAATTATTTGGTTCCAAGTATAATATTTTGCATTGTTTTATATTGTACTAATATGCCCTGATCAGTGTTGCAAAGAAATACTATATTTAGTTTTTTTTGTTTTAGGTATATCTCCCACTTATGCAATTTACAGAATACAGTAAGTTACCCATGTTCTTGCTGCTTTTATGCAATTGTAGTTATGCCAGAGCTATGGCTGATGCAGCTGTGGGTGATATTGTAAATTTTAGGCATTCCAAAGCTAAGTTCTGCAATATTCTATAACTAGTTTTTTAGCCCGTTTCTTTAATGGGTGCTAGAATAGATGTGTAGACTTAGGCATTTTTTTCTTTCTTTCTGTATGTCTGTCTTTCTTTCTCTCTTCCTGCCTCCTTTCTTTCTTTCTGACTCTCTCTCCATCTTTCTTTCTTTCTATCTCTCTCCCTGCCCGCTGTCTGTCTTTCTTTCTGTCTCTCCCCCTGTCCAGTAGTATCCCTTCCCTGCTCCCCCTGTCTAGCAGTAGCCCTTCTCCCTTCCTTTTACCTCCCCTCTGTCCAGCAGCACCCCTTCCCTGTTCCCCCTGTCCAGCAGTAGCCTTTCTCCCTTCCTTTTACCTCCCCCCTGTCCAGAAACACCATTTCCCTGCTCCCCCTGTCCAGTAGTAGCGCTTCTCCCTTACTTTTACCTCCCCCTGTCCAGCAGCACCCCTTCCCTGCTCCCCCTGTCCAGAAGTAGCCCTTCTCCTTTACTTTTACCTCCCCCCTGTCCAGTAGTACCCCTTCTCCCTTCCCTACTCCCCCTGTCCAGCATCCGCTAGCCCGGGCATTATCAAAGTGGGCCGGCCTAGCAAATGCCCCACAACTGCTGCCACTGCTGGTCCGGAGGTGAGAAGAAGAGGTGTCCCAGCAGCGGTAGCGTAGTCAGAAGGCAGAAAGTCAGGAGATTGGGAAAGGAAATCAGCTGAGGCATGCGCAGCACAGAAGCATGGAGCACGGCGCACGCAGGCACAGAAATTGAAGTGCGTACGCGCGCTAAGGGATTTAATATAGTGGATGGAATCCAGGCACCTAGATGCCATTATAGCGCAGACTCTCATTGCGTGACATCGAGATACCTGAATGGAGGCACCTGGTTATAGAATTGCCCCCTAAATGCATATCCCTGGGATGATATCAAAATCACCAGATTGCAGAATTAATATTTTGTTGTGATTTAGTGCCACTCTAGTATTTGGAGATATATTGTCAACAAAGCAAAACTCGTAATCCTTTTGACACTGCAAATAACCTTCATGCTGGAGATGTTTATGCTAAAGCTCAGAAAGATGAGATTTAATTAGTCTGAGAGAAAGTTCCTGCCTGGGTGAACAAAGAATGGAAACTGACAAAACAGGAAAGAGACTTAGGAACAATTGCCTCAGAGAACCTGAAAGCTGCCAGTCACATATTAAAATGGCAGGGAAAGTGTTTTATGTTTAGATATAGTATAGTTGTCAGCAGCAGGAAAAAGGAGGTAATATTGTCTTCTGTAGGTCCCTTGTGGCATATCTGGCAATGCATGATGATTTATTGTGGTAGTTGAATAAAAGAACATACGAGTTGCTTTACTGGGACAGACCGAAGGTCCATCAAGCCCAGTATCCTGTTTCCAACAGTGCCAATCCAGGTCCCAAGTACCTAGCTAGATCCCAAGTAGTGAAACAGATTTTATGATGCTTAACCTAGAAATAAGTAGTGGATTTTCTTAAGTTCATCTTAATAATGGCTTATGAGCTTCTCTTTTAGGAAGTTATCCAAACCTTTTTTAAACTCTGCTAAGCTAACTGCTTTCACTACATTCTCTGGCAATGAATTTCAGAGTTTAGTTACACATTAAGGCCCAAATTCTCTACATGGCACCAATAAAGTGGCCACCAATCGCATGTCAATCACGCAACAGCGCTGTATGCAGAATTGCCAGGGGTTTCCAGGCCTACATTTCTGGCACTTGGTCTATCATGAATCAAGCCTACGTAGGTGCTTTAGATTTCCCAATGCACTTCCAGCATTAGCCATGCCCACACTGACATTAGATGGCCTAAAGCACCTACAGAGGCATGATTCCGGCACTGACTTTTTAGGCACCGGCAGGTGCTTTAACTTTATCAGTTTTTGCTATTTTAAATGGCATTTCTTAATTAACATAGGCACCGGTAGGGCACCTGCCAGAGCCCAAGTATAGGTGCCATTTGTAGGATTTCCCCCAAGTGAAGAAATATTTTCTCCAGTTTGTTTTAAATTTATTACTTAGTAGCTTCAGTGCATGCCTTCTAGTCCTAGTATTTTTGGAAAAAGTAAGCAAGTGATTCACATCTACCCGTTCTACTCCACTTAGAATTTTATAGACCTCTATCCTGTCTCCCCCAAGCCATCTCTTCTCCAGGCTGAGGAGCCCTAGCCGCTTTAGCTTTTCCTCATATGGAAGGCGACCCATCCCTTTTATCATTTTTATCGCTACAAAGTACAAAATGGCCTGAACTGGGATTGTGTGAAGGGGCCCTGAAGTAAACAACAATCCTGGCTATCTGGCGTGTCAAAGCAGCTCCTGATTGGTGTAGCCTGACTTTAGTACCAGGAAGAGGTGGTCGGAAAATACTGAGAATGATTTTCAGCACCCGCCGGCACCCCAGCTGCCCTCTCCTGCCTCTCCTGCCTTCGATCAGCTCCTAAACTGCATTTGCAGTTTTTTTTTCATTCGCAGGGGTTCCTGGAACGGAGCCCCCACAAATTTCCCGGGAGTACTGTATACTATTACAAAAATGTATACTAAAACAGACCACCCATTTGGTACATGTTAAATGTAATCTAGACCAACATATGAATATGCATGAGCTAGATTTGCATGCACTGCCTCGGCTGCATGCAAATTACACTCATGAATATTGATTGTGAATATCATGAAAACTCGATGGGACTAGGTTGGGAATGGCTGCTCTAGAACCTAAGGAAGGGAGGAAATACAGCCCATGCAGGCCTTGGAGAGTTGCACTAAGAGATCATCTCAGAAGAGATAAAGATTCAATTAATAGTAAATCAGTATAGCAACGTACTCATAGTTAATTTTTGCCACCTTTTGGAATAATTCATCCAAGATAGCATGCAGCAAGCGCAACTGGACATAAGCAATGTATAATTATAATAATACTATACCCATAATAAAACATTTAAATAACAGCATGATACACATAACAGCAGGGTTAACACTTAGAAATAGGAAAGTGGTTTGATTTACAAATCAGCAGATCCTGGTTCAGTGGTGTCAAAGGTTGCACTATGCATTGAATAATGAGGTTTTTGCAAATGACCTCTTATGAAAACTGAGGCAATCAGAAGTTTCTTTCAAGAAACTATTACTTAAGTTGTTTCTTCTTCACATCTTCTATTTAAAGAGTGCATGGTAAATAGGAAAGGATCAGTTGCATTCTTTCTGCATCCCCTAATTCAGTTTCTGTGTGCATTTAAGGAGATTCATTTGGAAGATGTTGAGTTACTATGGAGATCTTTGAGCCTTATAATATCTATTTGACCTTTATTCTGCTTATACTGTGAAGCTGCTAGAAGATGGTTGGGTTCTTTCAGTACAATAAATATATGTGCTTCTCATAGGGAGGGACTCAAGCCAAATTATTTGGCAGTCAAACTTCTGTTAAAAAAGAAGCAAATCTCAATCCAAAACCAGCACCAGTTCTCAAACTGTGGGTTCTGGGCTGACAGGATCATGAACATGGGGTTGCTCTTCCTGTCTCTGAACCTACACTATGATCTATATACAGGGTGCCCATAAAAACACTCCTTAATTTTAAATGGTTACAAAACCAAAATTTACTGGAATATTCTTTCACCTCTGAGGCTACAGTTTCATCAACTCATAAAGTTTCATATGGTATCTATGGATTACATGAAAAATTTCAAAATTATGCTAAATGACCTAATGATGCTGGTGTGCTGCAGGGGTGCCATTATCCTTGGGAGCAGTGTGATGCAGCTTATAAGGGGGAAAGTGCAAGCGATTGTGTAAGATCTTGCTAACCGTGCTTTTTGGGACTTGTATTTGCTGTTATCTTATTTATAAACATATTCCAATAAGTTTTGATTTTGTAACCATTTAAAATCAAGGAGTGTTTTTGTGGGCACCCTGCATAATAGTGGAGGTCAATATAAGGCCTGTGACCCAGGAAGTGATGTCAGAAGGGAGCTGAGGCCGGCGTGAGCAGCAGGTAGAAGAGGCTGCTTTTACCAGCGAACATTTCAAGGAGGATGTGGAGAGGTGCCAGCACCCCTGCCAAGACAGTGCCCGGCGTGGTCTACACGCCCCGCCCCGCCCCCTCACTAAGCCACTGGCCATATTCACGGGAAAGCAAAAGTTAAAATGAAATGATCCACTATTTGCGTAGTGAGGTTTGCAATAGCAAAATCCTGTTCCCAGTTTTGCCGTTTCATTTGGTTTACAGAGGAATTATCATTTGCATTTCCCTTCCACTTTAACTTTTAACTCTAAGCATCAGATATAACTAGGTCAAAGTAGTAAACAGACAGACAGACAGATAGGGGGCCAGGGAGAGACACAGACAGAAAGAATGCCAGAGAGACAGACAGAAAGACAGCAGCCAAGGAGAGAGAGAAAGAAAGACAGACAGACAGACACAGACAGAAAGCGGCCAAGGAGAGAGAGAAAGAAAGAAAGACAGACAGACACATCTATTCTAGCACTCGTTAATGTAATGGGCTTAAAGACTAGTTTACATATAATAGAAGAAGAAAACAATATTAACACTCAGTAACAAATGTTATTCTGTACTTGACATGTAAAAATAACAAAACTTTTACTTTAGTACAGTAATTACTTTACATCTGCTTAGTTACTTTGCAACACTGGCCATCAGATGTGATCATCCCCAGGCCCCTTCCTTCTTTTGTGCACAGAAATACTTGAACCCCTATATTGTAGTGCTCCCTTGGTGTTTTGCGTCCAAATGCAAAACCATGTATTTGTTAGCATTAAATTGTAGCTGCCAAATTCTAAACCATTCCTTAAGCTTTGCTAGATCCATCCTAATGTTTCCTATACCTACCTGTCTAGATTTTGGTACTGTCTGCAAAGAGACCAACTCTTCCTGATAGCCTTTCTACAATATTGCTTACTAAAATTTGGAAAATAGCCCAACCAAAGACAAATGACTGTTATACACCACTGATAATGCCCTTTTTCTCATAGTGAATTCATGGATTTATTTATACTGCTTCAAGTATCTGAATATCCTTATCCTATTCCCTCGGCCATCTGTATTCTTTTCTCTTTCTGCTGCAGATGATTTTAATGATAGCTAATAGATTACCAATCATAAATCTGAAATTTCATTTTGGAATTACTTTATTCATATGAGGTGTATACTATCTATTCAAAATGATTTTTTTGCTCTTTTATTTGTCAATTTGACCTATTACATCTTCCAGGTTCTCTGAGATTTGTTGCAGTTCCTCTGGACAATCAGAATTTTAGGCCATTCTCAGTGCATACCAGTTGGCCCATGGGAGGTGCTTTAGGCTCCTGGGCCAGAATGCACCAGGAAAGGGGCCCACCATTTTGGAAGAGGTGGGTCTGTTGGCCGGGGGGGGGGGGGGTTGATCATCCCTCTTTTCCTGCCATCTCCTAAATGGCAGGGGGTTTAAGAGGTGTCAGGGGGGATATTGGGGTGTAACAGTGTCAGGGTCAGGGTGTGTTGGGAAATGTCGGGTGAGTGTCAGGTGGGTGTTGGGGAATGTCGGCTGAGTGTCGAGTGGTGCTGGGGTGTGTTGGGGAGTGTTGGGGAATGTCGGGGAGGTGTTGGGAAGTGTGGGTGGGTGTTGGGGAAAGTCAGGTGAGTGCAGAGGGGTGTTAGGTGTGCTGAGAAGTGTCAGGTGGGTGTTGGGGAGTATTGAAGAGTGTCAAGTGGGTGTTGGGGAATGTTGGGTGGGTGTTGGGAAATGTTGGAGAATGTCAGGTGGGTGTTGGGGAGTGTCCGGAATTCAGGGAATCAATGGGGGCCGGTGACAGGAAGGAGTGGTCATCCCTTCTGCCAATTGGAGAAGGGTCAGGTGTGTCAGTGGTTCAGGGGATTGACAAGGTTGACGGCAGAAGGTAGTGGGCATCCCTCTTGCCGCAGACAGTATTGGGAAGTTCGGGGTGGCGGCGGGAGGGAGTGAGCATCCCTCCTGCTATGGATAGTGTTGGGTGGGGATTCAGGGGTGGCGGTGGGAGGGAGTGGGCATCCCTCCTGCTGGCCGACTTCATGAGGACCAAGTTCCCTGCCACAGCTGCTCAGCTGATCACGGCAGTGAGATTTCTTTGCTGTGATCAGTATAACAGCCACATCTATTTGAAACGTAGACCAGCTTTTTGTTGGCCTACATTTCAGGTACCTATTGCAGCCCTAGGGAGACACGTAGGGTTGCTTAAGCTCGCATAAGGCCACTTCTGGGCAAAACTATGCCAATGCTCAGCCCTGGGTGAGCTTAAGCGCCCCTATGCGTCTCCATCAACCGTGACAGACACCTACAGTGTAGGCGGCCTGCCTCGGGGTGTTGTTTTTTGTTTTTTTTAACGTGCATCCCGATTGGCTAGTTAGCAGTGGATGCCTGCCACCACCTACAGTCGGGATGTCGTTTATAGAATTTGGCCCGTACTGTATAGAAACACATTGCTCATTTCACAGTTCTGTAATTTCTCATCAGTGGTGTGTTATCCATATCTAGGTCTGTTCCAGATCTTAGAACCTCAGGTTACCAAACAGTCAAATTTGTGACATCTAAGTACCTGTGTTTAATAGAAACATAGGAACATAGAAGATGACAGCAGAAAAGGGCTACAGCCCATCAAGTCTGCCCACTCTGCTTACCCACCCCCTGTCTATGCCCTAATGACCCAATTTCCTTATCTTGACCCTCGTAGGGATCCCACATGGGTATCCCATTTATTCTTAAAGTCTGGCACGCTGTCTGCCTCGATCACCTGCACTGGAAGCTTGTTCCAATGATCAACCACTCTCTCTGTGAAGAAATACTTTCTGGTGTCGCCATGAAATTTTCCGCCCCTGAGTTTGAGCGGGTGCCCTCTTGTGGCCGAGGGTCCCTTGAGAAAGAAAATATCATCTTCCACTTCGACACGTCCCGTGAGGTACTTAATTGTTTCGATCATGTCTCCCCTCTTCCTATGTTCCTCAAGAGTGTAGAGCTGCAATTTGTTCAGTCTCTCTTCGTACGAGAGACCCTTGAGCCCCGAGATCATCCTGGTGGCCGTCCAATTCTGCGCACATCTTTACTGTAATGTGGCCTCCAGAATTGCACACAGTACTCCAGATGAGGTCTCACCATGGCCCTGTACAATGGCATTATGACTTCAGGCTTTCGGCTGACGAAACTTCTATTGATACAACCCAATATCTGCCTTGCCTTAGATGAAGCCTTCTCCACTTGATTGGCAGTTTTCATGTCTGCACTGATGATTACTCCTAAATCTCGTTCTGCTGAAGTCCTAGTTAAAGTTTCTCCGTTCAAGAATTACGTCCTGCATGGATTTCCGCTTCCAAGGTGCATGACCTTACATTTCTTAGCATTGAAGCCTAGCTGCCAGGTTGAGGACCAACTTTCCAATGTAAGCAGGTCCTGCGCCATATAATTCTGTAAACTGCATTCACTTACTATATTACATAGTTTGGCGTCATCGGCGAATAGTGTTATTTTACCTTGAAGCCCTTGAGTCAGATCCCCTATGAATATGTTGAAAAGGAGTGGACCCAGGACCGAGCCCTGCGGCACTCCACTGGTCACCTCCGATGTTTTAGAGAGGGTACCATTAACCACCACCCTCTGAAGTCTGCCACTCAGCCAATCATTGACCCATGCAGTTAGTGTCTCTCCTAACCCCATCGATTCCATCTTGCTTAGCAGCCTGCGGTGTTGGACACTGTCAAAAGCTTTCCTGAAGTCCAGGTACACGACGTCCAAAGACTCTCCCAAGTCCAACTTTCTTGTTACCCAGTCAAAGAAGCTGATGAGATTGGATTGGCAGGACCTACCCTTGGTGAATCCATGCTGACTGGGATCCCGAAGATTCCCTTCATTCAAGATCGTGTCCAATTTGCTTTTAATTAGTGTTTCCATGAGTTTGCACACTATTGATGTGAGACTCACCGGTCTATAATTCGCAGCCTCTGCCCTGCAACCCTTTTTATGCAGAGGAACGACATTAGCTAATTTCCAGTCCAGGGGAACTTTCCCCTTACTTAGGGAGAGATTGAATAGCTCAGCCAACGGTTTCGCCAGGACATCGCTCAATTCTCTGAGCATTCTTGGGTGCAAATTGTCTGGTCCCATGGCTTTGTTCACCTTGAGTCTTGCCAGTTCACTGTAAACTTCACCTGGTGTGAACTCAAAATTCTGAAACGGGTCTTCTGTGCTTTGTGTTGCCTTCAACTGGGGACCGTGTCCCGGTGCCTCACAGGTGAAGACTGAGCAGAAGTATTCATTCAGTAGTTCGGCTTTATCGGAATCTGCTTCCACGTAACTTCTAAGGCGTACTATCCCGCCTGTGTTCCTTTTTCTGTCACTAATATACCTGAAGTAGGATTTGTCCCCCTTTTTAATGTTTTTTGCCAGAATTTCTTCCACTCGAAGTTTTGCCTCCCTAAATGCCATTTTGACCGCTGTAGACCTGGTCCTATATTCTACTTTTGCCTCTCTTTTCTCCGTGCGCTTGTAGGAGAGAAACGCTTTTTTCTTCTCCTTAATGAGGTGCGAGATCTCCGCGGTGAACCATTGGGGTTTATTGTTTCTTTGTCGTTTATTTACTGATTTTATGAAGCGGCTAGTTGCTTCATGTATGGTTGATTTCAGTGTTAACCACTTAGCTTCTACATCATCGGTCTCCGCTTGGTCCTGCAGCGTCTGATGGACGAAATCTCCCATGCGTGCGAAGTCTGTGCCCCGGAAATTGAGTACCTTTGTTTTCGTGTTTGATCTAGGGAAGCCTTTCCTAAGGTTGAACCATACTATATTGTGATCGCTGGAGGCTAGCGTATCTCCTACTGAGACCTCTGAAACGCTTTCCCCGTTGGTGAGTACCAGGTCGAGGATCGCCTGGGCCCTAGTGGGCTCCGTTACCATTTGTTTGAGACGTGCTCCCTTTATGGAGGTTAAGAGCCTCCTGCTACCGCTGGTTGTCGCTGAAAATGAGTTCCAGTCTGCATCAGGCATATTGAAGTCCCCTAGCAGTACAGCTTCTCCTCGTAGAGTGATATTCTCTATGTCTTCAATTAATTCTGCGTCCATGTCTTCCAGTTGTCTTGGGGGTCTGTAAACCACACCTAGATACAGGCATTTTTCTCTGCCTCTTGCCAGGTTTACCCAGAGGGACTCCCCGGTGTACTTGACATCTGTGATCCTGGTGGTTTTGATGTCCTCTTTAATGTATAGAGCTACCCCCCCTCCTAACCTGCCCTCTCTGTCCTGACGAAGTAGATTGTAGCCCGGTATAGCCATATCCCACCCATGTGAGTCCGTGAACCAAGTTTCAGATATTGCCACCACATCTAGGTCGGCATTCGTTATTTCAGCCTCCAATTCTAGAATTTTGTTACCTAAACTGTGTGCATTGACATACATGGCCCTCCATATCTTGTGTTTGCTAAGTCCCTGTGAGGCGTATCCTACCCGAGTCGGTGTGACTCCCAAAGAACTGTTTGCAATGTGGGTACTTACCTTGGACATGGAAGCGGAGTTTCGACTCACCTCATCAGGATAATTCCTTTCTGCACTAATATGTGAATGGGTACCCTCCCCCAACTTACCTAGTTTAAAGCCCTGTGAAGCAGGCGGGCTAGTCGGTGTCCAAAGACGTTCTTACCCCTACTGGTCAGATGGAGTCCGTCTGGTCCCTGAAGTCCTTGTAGCGCTTCCCCATGGTTTAGGAATCCGAAGTTCATATCCCGGCACCATCCCTGTAGCCACTCGTTCGTCCTCAGGATACGTTCATCTCTGGCTCTTCCCTTGCCTCTAACTGGGAGGATCGATGAGAAAACCACCTGCGCTCCTGTCTGCTTCAGCCTCTCACCCAGTGCTCCAAAGTCTCTGGTGATGGTCTCCGGTGTGTTCCTGGCAATGTCGTTGGTTCCTAGGTGGACAAGAAGTATAGGAAAGTGGTCTCGGGGCGTGAGTAGCCTATCCAGAGTGGCGGTGACATCTCGTATCCTGGCTCCAGGCAGACAGCAGACCTCCCTAGATTGCATATCTGGTCTGCAAATTGGTCCCTCGGTGCCCCTCAGCATGGAATCCCCGATGACTATTACTCTGCGCTTCTTTGGGGGGAGCCGGTCAGTTGTCCCTGGAGATGGAGCTGGGTGTTGGGCCTGCTCCTGTTCCTGCTCCTGTTCCTCATCGGCAGTTCCTTCCTGAAGAATCTGGAATCTGTTCCGCAGGACGAGTTGAGGGGTTGATGTATAGCTGCCCTGTTTGTAAGAAGAAGGAGAAGATGAAGAGATTGAAAAGGGGGGGGGGGACTCCTATGTTTGCCGTGGAGGAGGTGTAAGTTGCTGTAGGTCCTTTTTTGGAGGAGAACAGCATATGTGAATGAACAATGTATTTTATTCATGTCTTTGGATTTTGCTCACACTTTTTTAGTGTAGCTCAAATCAGCATGTCTACATTTAGGCAGTCCATGTACCTTGGTCCCCCGATATTCAAAACTACAGTATTTAACTGGCCAGGAACAGCTCCTGGCCAGTTAAATAGCATATTGGCATCTAGCCACTGATATTGAGCTGATGATACCTGGCTATTTCCTGCTAACCGGCTATATCGCAAGACATAGACAGCTAGGCGCAGATATTCAGTGTCAAACCAGCTGTGTTCAGTAGTCAAAATAGGTCACATAAATATCAGGCTTATCTTTGAATGCTAAGCACTTGGCCCAGTTAGCACCGAGTATTGACTTAACCGGCTAAGATACATGGACAAAAGTGAAACTGGATATTCAATGCCAGTTGCCGGAAATGACCTGGCACTTACGGTAATATCCTGGGTCAATGCCGACTCTGAGACTTATGCGGGCTGCTCCCTGTGTGCTGAATATCGACCTCCAGGTCAACGGCAGCCACAGATGTGTGCACTAGGCCATGATTCTATAAAAGGCACCTACAGTTAGGTGCTTAGATGAGGGAGCCTAACTTAATTTTTTCAAATTGGCACTAATAATTGAAGTGCCAGTAAAATAACCAATTAAAAAATTAATTAGCCAGTAGGCACCTACCACTGATATAGCCATCTACCGACACCTATTGACAAGTAGAAACGGTTAGGGGCAGATTCAGGGTACAGTTTGGGCATGGACTCTTAGGCACCGATATTCTAGGCCAAGAAAACCCTGGCTTAATATACTGGCACCTAAATTGTTCATACCTACCGGTGCCTAAGTTGATTTAGGCAATTCTACAAATGGTGCCTAACTTTGACATGTGGTATGTGCCGTTTTCCCTCGGCATCTACCGAGTTAGGCGTAGTTTATAGAATCTGGTCCCTAATATGTCACTTTAGTGCATAACTTACAGCAGTGTTTCCCAAGTCATTCCTGGAGAACCCCCTTGCCAGTCAGGTTTTCAGGATATCCACAATGAATATGCATGAAATTGATTTGCATGCATTGCCTCTATTATATCAAATCTCTTTCATGCATATTCATCATGGATATCCTGAAAACCTGACTGGCAAGGAGGTACTCCAGGACTGAATTGGGAAACATTGACCTACAGTATTTGTATTCTGTAAGTTGCATAACAATATGTTGGTCCTGCTTATGCCCCGCCCATGCTCTTCCCCTGAGAACACCCTCCTGTATTTATGTGCTAAGTTGCATGCGTCATTTATAGCAGGGGTCCTCAAATCCAGTCCTCAAGGTCTACAACCCAGCCTGGTTTTCAGGATTTCCACAATGAATAAGAATGAGATCTATTTGTATGGAATGCAGAGAATGCAAATAGATCTCATACATATTCATTGTGGAAATCCTGAAAATTAGGCTGGATTTGAGGACCCTTAATTTATAGAATAGTGCTGAGCATTCAGCTAGCGCTTTCACGCATAAGTATGCATTTACCCTGTAAGTGATACTAGTCTATAAATTTACATGCGGAATCAGCATTTACATTTAGATGCCATGTTATAGAATAAAGGGAGATGAGATTCTTGAATTATTGTATGGCACGGGGAAAAATCATAGCAGAGTGAGAATAAACATGCAAAATTACAACACAGTATTCAGACTTGGCTTGGATACAAGCTGGCAGCAACGAGCTTTAAAAATTAGGTGCCTGGCTCCAAGAGGGCTGAGGCAACCAGCTGCAGCAGAAAAGTGCTCTGTCCAATTGGTCTGCAGTTGAGGAAAAGCCTCAGTGCCAACTCAGCCCACACCATTATCATCCTCAATTTTATCTAGACCACTCAAAGAATGCCCAAGGCAGGTTAAGCAACGTCATAAAAGCATTTCAGCAATAAGAATGTGCTTTATTAAAAATATTAAATAAAAAATGCATAATAATCAGAATGATAATAAAATCCAGTCAGAATCAATATGAGCTTAAAGTGGCACAATGCTTAAAAGTAGTTTGCAAAAAACAACTGGAAGCAGTGCTTATCCAAAATACAATACAGAATGCATACAAATTATTTTTAAAAAGTCAAGATATCCATGGAGAGACTCATAGGTCCTTAAAATACAAATGGAATCCTTGGTTTGTAAGTAGGTTTTAATCCCTGCCTGCGATTCTTTTAATAGGATCGGTTCAACAGATGCTATGGTGGATCACTTGAAGGGAGAATAAAAACCAGACTACTTTTAAGTTTTGATGAAGCTTTAGAGACCCCACTATTTATTCTCCTTACTAATGGATCAGTTCTCAAAGAAATCATAAGAACATATGACTAACCTTACTGGGTCAGACCAATGGTCTATCTAGCTCAGCAGCCCGCCCTCATAGTGGCCAATCCAGGACACTAGTAGCTGGCAACCCCCCCCCAAAATAGCAACATTCAATGCTAACGAACCCAGTAGTCTGGCCAATCCAGGCCACTAGTACCTGGCAACCCCCCCCCCCCAAAAAAAAAAAATAGTAATATTTAATGCTACTGTCCCCAGTAGCCCGTTCTCATAGTGGACAATCCAGGTCCCTACTACCTGGCCAAAACCCAAAAAGTAGCAACATTCCATGCTACTGATCCAGGGCAAGCAGTTGTTTCTCCCATGTCTGTTTCAATAACAGACTATGGACTTTTCCTCCAGGGGATCTATTGGTATCAACCTCTCTTCCATTGTGAGGGACACACCTGCTCACATCTGTGTCACACTGAACGCTAGAAGCACTGGTAAAAATAGAATTGCAACTGAAGGTGTTCCTTTTGCTAGGGTTACAAGCCTCAGATGGTGGAGCTGTGTAATCACTTCGGATTCTCTTGTAGAGGTGATTTTTTGCCTGCTCCTTTTTTTAACATCACTGGCTTGAACCCGCCCTACCACTCACTAAGTTTATATATTTATATTGTTATCTTTATTGAATTACATTTTCATCCAACTTTTCGTCCAAGTCCAAAACACCTAGAACAAGCCCTGTTGGATGTGGGAGGGGTCTGCAAAGTGATGGACTGCACACCTAGACATGGCACCTAAATAGTGGGGTACCTTACAGGACACTGCTGTGAACTTCACAAAAAGGGTGCCATGTGTTCTCCTCCCTACAGCTCCCTTATAGGTTACGATGAGCCCCCCCCCAAACCACCTCCAGAATCCCCTAGACCCACTTATCTACCACCCCAATAGCCTTTATGGCTGCAGGAGCCACTTATATGCCAGTACAAAAGGGTTTTGGGGGTGTATAGGGGAGTGCACATGTTTAAGTGTCAATGCAGTGGCTTATGGGCATGGGTCCTCCTTTCTATGAGTCCCTAACCCACCCCAAGACGACTTAAGCTGCCTCTGTGCTGGACGACTAGGCTTTCCTATGCCAGGCGGCCAGGTGATGATGGTCTGGAGGCTGAATTTTAAAGATGTGATTAATATTTTTAAGGGGGGGGGTCAGTGATCACTGGGGTAACATAGAAAAGTGACAGCAGAAAAGGGCCAAGGCCCATCAAGTCTGCCCACTCTATTGACCCACCCACCCTCCTAACTACCCTGTGAGAGATCACACTCTGATGTCCCATTCCCTCTTAGAGATCCAACATGAGCATCCCATTTGTTCTTAAAATCTGGCACGCTACTGGCCTTGATAATCTGTGCTGGAAGCTCATTCCAATTGCCAACCACTCTTTCGGTGAAGAAGTACTTCCTGGTATCGCCATGAAACTTCCCGCCCTTTATTTTCAGCGGGTGCCCTCTTGTGGCCGAAGGTGTGTGGGGGTCTGTGTTATGTGTTATGTGTTTTCAGTGCTTATCTGGTGACTTTAGGTGGGTTTTTGTGTTTTACATGGTCTAAGTCACAACGTCCAAGTTCTGTCGATCGTGGGCTGTACGACTAAGTCTAAGCCGGCCCATGTCCCGCCCAACTCCCACCCTTGACACTCTTCCTGAAACGCCCCGTTTAGCTTTGGTCGTTCAGCGGCACTATGAAGACCTAGGTCGTTTAGAAATACGTCCAAAACCCGTTTTTATTATCGGCACTTGGACGTATTTGGGAAATGTTCGTCCAAGTGCCGACTTAGGCTGGTTTTTGGATGTTTTTCTATTTCGATTATGAGCCCCATAGTGTCAGCATTAGACAAGCCTAATACCTCCTTAAGATACTTCCAAAAAGTATCTCAGGAGATATCAGATGTGTCACCGGGAAATTAATCAAGCGCAAGTTCCTTGCCCTTGCAACATTTTCCATCTCTTCTATTTTTAAATGAATATTATATGAATATTTTGTTGACAATGCTGAAAAGGAATGCAAGTTAAGGAGCTGCTTTTCAGCTGACACCATCCTCTGATCTAAATTTCTAATATTAGAGTCCATGTTCCTCAATTTCTCAACTACTTCATTAGAGAAAGTTTGAACCTGACCTGTAACTGACTTCAACATACTCTCCATTTGTGAATTTAATAACCATAAGTCTCTCAAAGTAAATTCCTGTGGTATCTCCTGCTGATCCTCAGACATACCTACAAAGTTAATAGATTGTGGTATTTTAACAAAGGAAATATCTAAAGTAAGCTGGGAAGCAGGGACTTCCAAAGAAGTCAATTTAGGACTGCCTTCTGATCCTAAAACCCTAGAATTTTCTGGAAGAAGAGGTGGGGGAATAATCAGTTCTATTAATCTGTGGTCTCACTAAGTCAGAGGATTCATTGACCCAGATGCTACTAGGGTGGAAACAAGAGATTTCCCCTTATGTTTACCTATTGCACTATAAAAATAACCAAAATAATTTAAAGAGTAAACTTATCTCTTATTCCTAAAGAATCTCTAGCTCCTCGTGGCTCCCAAGGGGCATAACATGCCTCTTAGGAAATGCCCCTTTGGCCATGCCCTGTGGCTGCGTGCCACTGTAGCGTGCGCTTCTTCACTCAGTGAGTGAGGCCCCTGGTGTTGGGTAGGTAGCTATAACAGTGCCTGATGTCCCTTGGCACTTTGTAAAGAGGAGAAACCATTCAAAAGCTGTAGATTAGGAAATCAGACCACAGGACAACGGAACAGGAACCAACGTTCTCTGTTGTCAGTGCCACAGTATGAAATGCTTCCTCTATGTGGTGCATTTTAAAATTTATTTTGAGCTTAATAAAGCAAAAATAAAAGCACCATAAACCTATTTATTGGAAACGTCCAAAGCCCGCCTAAGTCCTGTCCACTTAACTCACACTTATCGATCGCCCAAACCATCTCAAAAGTAGACCTGCTTTTCAATCACTTACAATAAGCAATAGCTCAAAAATATGCTAGTTGCACTAGAGACATCCACATTGAAGCCTAATCCATGTCACACCTATGCCACGCCCACACCATACCCACATCTACTTTTTAGGTGCAGCATTTTCCGATGGACGTCCAGAAATTATGGACGTCTATTTGTAGAATCATGTCCAGCATTTGGACATCTAAGTATCAATTAATGCTTGTTAAACTCATTAATTGGCCTTATTATCCACTTTATTTGGACGCCTAAGCTGGTGGACGTCCACATCGTGGACACCTACAGTTAAGCGTCCTTTACAGAATCTGCCCCAAAGATTCCGTGGGACAGGCTAGTGGGATCTCTTAGGGAGAGGAGGAAATAGTGGATGCTATGGAAGGACGGACTGGACGAACCATTTGGCCTTTATCTGCCATCATATTTCTATGTTTCTATGTTTATGAGCATAGTTTCAACATATTCGATTGTAAAGACAGGTTGTATTTCTTATGGGCTATAAGAAATTAAAATGGATTATATCTGGAGTTTCTGTGAGATGGATTTTTGGGTGGGTCTTTATGTGTATGATGGCATTCCTTTCTCTATTTGAACTTATTGTAATGTTGCAAACTGCTTATATTCTCTGTAAAGTGATATGGCTGTATATTGAACAAATAAAACCTGTATGAGGGGCCACTAAAAAGTTCTTAGCCCAACCAACAAAGTTGGGGCAGTCTCCATCAAGGACTGTACACTTAGGGCTCCTTTTACTAAGCTGCGTTAGCGGCTTTAGCGCGCGCGACTTTTAATCTCACGCTAACCCCCGTGCTAGTCGATAAACTACCGCCTGCTCAAGAGGAGGCAGTAGCAGCTAGCGTGGCTGGCAGTTTAGCGCGTGCTATTACATACGTTAAACCACTACCGCAGCTTCGTAAAAGGAGCCCTTAGTCAAGTGATTTCCCACTTTTTCATTCCGTTGGAAAAATATGGAACTTTCCAGCAGCATCTCGTAAGAATGTGACTCGTTCAATTCAGGTCACATTAACATATTCAAATAATTGAATTATGGTTTGACAAGCCATGAATCTAAAAAGTAATTGTGAGAAGGACTTACATTGGAATATTAAATACTTGATTTCTCATAGGGATTCTTCATTTTGTGTTTCTGACCAATTTTTTTTTCTTCTAATTCTGTTCTTAAAATATACAGATGTCTCAGAACAGATGACCTTGCATGGATAAAATCATTTATGAGTGGACTAAATTGTAGTCAAACTGTGTATATATTTCCACTTTCTTCCTGTTCAGTTGGAACTGGCCTCTATTGCACTACAGTGCCATGGATATTCATGGTAGAGTAGAACGCATAACTCTTTGACGTTGTTAACTGATATAGCAGGATTTAAAAAGCAATTGAAAGTTCTGCTTTTCACAAAGGCTTTGGATCAATACCTTAAATTGTTATGGATATTTGGACTGTAGAAATGACTTGATTAGCAGGGTTTTCTTATATTCGTTTTCATTTTGTTTTTGTATATTTACAGTTTTATGTTTTAACATTTTGTGTTATTATGGTGTTAGCTGAGTATGATTGATTTGGTTTTGGGTTATGTATTGCTGTTACTCAGTTATCCAGGATATCTGGTCTGAATATCGATGGTACCTGGCCCATGGAGGGTGGGTAGAGTTGGCCTTTTTACCCTTGGGGGATGGGAGAGATGGAGGGGTTCAGAAGGGGGATCTTTGTACTTCTGGGGGGAGAAGAAGGGAGGAAGATGGCAGCACTTTAGACCAGGACCTGAAAATTAACTGGGCGCCAGTTGATATTACATTACATTTCATTATATTACATTAGGGATTTCTATTCCGCCATTATTTTGCAGTTCAAGGCGGATTACAAAAGAATTATCCAAGATGTATTACAAGAATTTACAAAAAAAAAATAAAAAATTGGTCATTTTCAAAAAGAGTGAGAAATGGGTAAGGTTATTTGTTTGGGGTAGTTGGCTTTAGTGAGAGGTGGAGTTTGAGACTTGCGGTATTATTTCTTTTTTCAGAGTTTTCTTGAAGAGTATGGTCTTTATTTCTTTTCTAAAAGTCTTGTAGTCGAGGGATGCCGTTAGTAGATTGGCGATTTGGTTGTCTAGTTTGGCTGCTTAAGTGGCTAGGAGGCCATCATATAGTTTTTTCTGTTTGACCTCCTTAATTGGGGGGTATGAGATTGGGGTGTGAGTTTTCCTATGTCTGGTTGTAGTGTTGTGGATGAGGCGGTTATTCAAGTAGTTTGGACTGTCTCCGTATAAAGTCTTAAATAGTAGGCAGTAGAATTTAAATTGTATTCTTGCTGGGATCGGAAGCCAGTGCGATTGGAGATTTGCTTCTGTAATGTGAACATGTTTCTTTAATGAGTAGATGAGTCTTAGTGCTGTATTTTGGATAGTTTGTAGTTGTTTTGTTATGGTTGTAGGGCATGGGAGGTAGAGGATATTACAGTAGTCAAGTAGGCCTAGTTATTGCATTACTAGCCTATGGTAATTTAAACTAAACTGCATTATGGCAACATAACACATATTATCTATGTTTAACATTTGTTAAGGGACAAATATTATGTGTTATTGTCTTAACATAAATGTAAGAGGGTATTAAAATGGATGGAGCATGAGAGGGACATGGGCAAGGCTATGGCTTACACATGTAAATTACAGAATACTGTAAGTTACACATGCCCTTGTTGCATTTCGATGCCTGCAAAATTGCCAGGTCTACTGATGGTGTAACTGGGAGCATGTAAATATAAGTTGCCAATGCTGGGTTATGCTAATATTCTACTACAGAATCCGGGCACTTAAGATTTGCCATACTGGGACAGACCGAAGGTCCAGCAAGTCCAGTATCCTGTTTCCAACAGTAGTCAACCCAGGTCCCAAGTACCTAGCTAGGTCCCAAGTAGCATAAGAACATAAGAATAGCCTTACTGGGTCAGTCCAATGGTCCATCAAGCTGCTTATCCTAGGAATAAGCAGTGGATGTCTCCATGCCATCTCAATAATTGCCTATGGACTTCTCTTTTAGGAAATTATCCAAACCTTTTTTAAACCCTGCTAAGCGAATTGATTTCATCACATTCTCTGGCAACGAATTTCAGAGTTTAATTACATGCTGTGTGAAGAAATATTTTCTCTGGTTTGTTTTAAATGTACTACTTAGTAGCTTCATTTATTTTCCTCTAGTCCTAATATTTCTCTCACTGTGTGGCAACAGGGCACTTAAAAGGAAGCACACACTTCCAAACTTGTCCCTCTTTGGGCCGGATTCAGTAAATGGTGTACAAAATTAGGCACTGGAAAGATCAGCGGTGTGCTAAGCTTGTGTTCTATGAAGGGCGCTCCACTAAGCACCCTTTATAGAACAGCACTTAGCGCAATTCCCACACTCAGTTTTGGATGCGAGGACTTATGCCTGCTCAAATCTGGTGTAAATCCTGGCATGCAAGTTGGGTGTGCCACCCAGGAATTCTATAACACTGTTCCTAAATTTATGGAATGCCACTGACCCCTCCATTCCCCTCCTATGACCACACAGCCTTTTGGTTTGCACATGAGATGCTTTGGGCACACACATTGGTGTAGCGAGGATGGGAAGTGCTCATGGCAGTGGTAACCCCCTGTACCGTCCTCTCCTTTCCCCTGATCCTTCTATAGCATCCCTCCCCCCCCCGCTCTTTCTGCACCCCCATGCCACACTCCCTTCCCACCCACATACATCTTTAAATCTTCACCAGCATGAGCATCTTCTCCGGCCTGCTGTTTGCGCTGGCATTGGCTTTCCCTCTGGCATCACTTCCTGGCCCCGTGACCCGGAAGTGATATCAAAGAGAGCCAGACCAGCACAAGCAGGGGCAAATAGGTGCCAGTGCCCCAGCAAGACAGCGCCTGGGGTTGTCTCCCCACAACCCCCCCACACTATGCCATTAGACACACAGAATTTTTATAGAATAACCAAATTAACCCCAATTAAAACTTATGATTAAAGCTCATTAATTAATTTGCATGTGCATCTGCCCTGTGTGTCCAAATATAGGCGACCTATATAGAATTCAGGGGTTGATATATACATGAGAAGATTAAAAAAGGACTAAATAAGCCTGAGCTGCAGAAACAGTTGCAGTTGGCTGCCATGATTTTCAGATGATACCACTTTGGAGGAAAAAAAAATCTATTCTGAACTTTGAAGGCAGTTTCAGAGGATGAGCCGTTAGCTTAGTTGCTTAACAGATTTTCTTTAACACCGTAATACCCATCAGTGTCTGCTCTGTTGCTTCTTTCCTTGAGCAATGAGTCTTTGCAGACATTAGGGCTTACATTTCAACTTCTTATCCATTCCCATCTGGCTTCTGGATTGGCAACTCGTTGGAGGTATTAGGAAAGAATTAAAGCAGAGTACAAGAAGCGCCAGCCATTCCCTCGCCTTCTTGAAGACTGATAAGAGGAGATCAGGATTAGCTGATCGGGGAAAGATGAATCAGAACTGACTGTGCTTTCTTCTCCTCCTGACTGCCCTCTGACTCTTCTTTTCAGTCAAAATGGCCACAGTACGGAATAGGATGCAATAAAGGGGACATGCTAATCTATTTTGCTAAAATGTTATGATTGCATTGGATGAGTTCCAAGAACTGTTATCTGCTATGTATGTCTGTTGCAGTTTTAATATTGCTCACAATCAAATCAAAGCAATCTACATGTTGCCTGAATGAGCTATCAACACCCACCTCCACCAACACCCGGTAACCAAAACGGGAGGGCTTTCATAGAGCTCCAGTCAGTGAATAGGGTCCATTACTTAGAACACCAATCAGGTACTTGCCTCAAGAAAAATAAAGCAACCTATTGCCAGGCTATATAATAATTTAAAAAAAAACCATTGCAATGCAGTTTATATGCAGCAACAATTGTAGTGGTTTAATTATGTAGCTTGGGTCTCTTATGTAAAGCATATGAACTCCTGACTGAATCCTGGATCAGCATGATGTTAAATATTGTGATATGCAAGGTATGCCTGCTAGGGCTGTTCCTAATAGAAATTCCACTGTTAGAGCAGAGGGTGCTCAAGCTGCTCTATGTAATCCACAAGATATCCTTTTGCCTACTATTACTCCTGTGTCCAGCAGAGGGAGTGCAAGTGCCAGAAGGCAGATTTCCCTTCCCCCATCTAGGAAGGGAAAGGAAGTCAGGATATCCGGCACACCTGAGCGTTTGGGGCGTGGTCCCCAGCTCCTAAACCTCAGGTCTGCATGGCTGGAGGGGGGGAGAAGGAAGCAGGCAGCGAAAGCAAGCAGTCGCAAAGCTCAGGGCTGAGAGCTCTGCAAAACTATGCTGTTCCTGAGCAGATGGAGCTGGTAGAGGCTGGGGCAGAGGCACCTGAAAATCCTTGCGAAGAGTTTCAAGATATGGAACTGGATTTTGAACCGGAGTCTTTCACTGAGGTACCTGCCAGCACACAGCCCATGGAAGTCTGCTAGCCAAAGGCAAGTGACTAATACTTTGACTATGGATTACAAATGTACAAGTTTTTGTTTTAAAGCCTATTTTTGAGCAAGTCTGCCTGTGTTTGTTTGAAGGTGACTAGGGGTTTGCCCACGTTAAATGTGGAGGGATAGAGGGCCATATCTTGGCAATATTCCAGCACGTGGAGCACACCACCTTCCCCAGCACTACTGCGGCTGGAAGAATCAGTGCTGTTGCACTGGTTGAAACAGAAGTCTTTTTGGTAAAGACTATGGACTTAGGCTGAGACTATATTTGAATGTACAGAGAACCTTTCTTGTTTGGAAGTCTTGCTACAAAGAAAAAGAACCCTTTTTGCTGAGATTTAAGGTTTCTAGTTTTGGAGTTTTGAA
Source organism: Geotrypetes seraphini (assembly GCF_902459505.1). Lineage (NCBI taxonomy): Eukaryota > Metazoa > Chordata > Amphibia > Gymnophiona > Dermophiidae > Geotrypetes > Geotrypetes seraphini. The sequence goes on along the minus strand of NC_047086.1, from coordinate 342,555,747 downwards.
ACCTCTTTTCTTTTTGAGGAATATTACACTGCACTAGAACTGTTAAGCTTATTTAATCCTGATATTCAAGGACTTACCTATTGGTGGCTATTACCTGACAAAGTTTAGTTTCCTTGATTACTTTATGTTGAAGACTGGTGGCAAGTTGATATGTAAAGCATCCATTTTTGTTTTGGAAATTGCACAATTAAATGCAGCCCAGTTTTTTTGGTTTTCTTATTTACCGACTTTGCAGTGTGGTTTTTTTTTCTTGCTGTTTGGCGAATCCCTGACTTATTTATCCCTGTGTTGCTAGCCGCAGCTCACAGGAGCCAAAACTTCTGTGTCCCAGCGGCTCGGGACCCATTGCCCTGACCCCGCTGGTGACAATATAAAAAGAGATTCTGAAAAAAAAACAACAAACCAAAACCAAAGAAGCTGCAAGGCGCTCAAACACCAAGGAACAAACAGAAAAAGCAAGAGCCACCACATTTATTTTGGTGCTATAAACTGCACTGTGGTAAGAAACCCCTCTCCCCATAGACCTGACCCTACAAAAGAAATTCTGATTCTGATGTTCTCTCAGTAACAGTCAAGGAATAAAAGGAACCAAACCTCTATGAGAATAGTCAAAAATTCACCAAAAGTGGAGTTTGAACTAGTGGCGTAATAAAGGGGGGAGGGATAGGGGGTGGCTCACCCTGGGCGCCGTCTTGGTGGGGGCACCAGCACCTCCCCACCCCCCATGCCATGCTTGCGCCCTCCCTTCCCATACCCCATACCTCTTTAAATTTTCACCAGCGCAAGCAACTTCTCAGGCCTGCTGCTCACGCCAGCCTGGCTCCCCTCTGAAATCACTTCTGGGTCGCGGGGCTGCTCACACTGGCAAAGATTTAACAAAGTACAGTGGGGGAGAAGGACATGAGAGTGGCATGAGGGGGGGCAGAGAGGAGGGCGCCGTTGCCCCAGGTGCCTCCTACTCTTGTTACGCCATTGTCTCAACAGTAGTTCAACCGGGAAGTGAAGGAAACCGAGTCATAACTTATTACATTACATTACAGATTTCTATTCCGCCATTACCTTTCGGTTCAAAGCGGATTACAAAAAGAGTTATGGAAGAAAGGGTTACAACGTTAGATCAGAGAAGGTTTCCAAGAGAGGGAAAAGTAGGATCTGGGGTTAGGGAGGGGATGGTAAGAGGGGGGTTAAGCTTTATCATGGTATTAAGCTTTATTAAGGGATTTCTTGTAGAGTATAGTTTTTATTTCCTTTCTGAACATCTTGCAGTCTGGGGTTGTTGTCAATAGGTTGGAGACTTGGTTGTCTATCTTCGCTGCCTGAGTGGCCAGTAGTCCGTTGTATAGTTTTTTCCGCTTTACTTCTTTGATTGGGGGGTAAGTGAATGGGGTGTGTGTTTTTCTATGCCTGGTAGAGGTGGTTTATTAATAGAAAAGAAGTCCCAGTAGGAGTGCCACCTCTTGCTTTTGGAGATCAGGGGAGCAGCTCACTTGCTTCTAGATTTAGGGAGAAGAGGAAGGGCCCAAACAGACAGTGTACTTCGAATGGCAGCAGAGGAGTGAATATGGGCAATAGCACTGGATACCTTTTCTGGTTAACTGAAGTACTCGTGTTGCAGTATTTAGTTTAGAGTGAGTTATCAACATGGGCTACTTTGAAGATGTGTTATTTTACCACAGATCCAATTTTATTCAATAAAACCTAGTCACCATAACTGAGTTAACAGTAAAATATTACGTCTTAATGGTAGCCCACCTTGATAACTTCCCCCCTTATCTGTTCCAGAAAGGTTTTTAAAATTATGTCCAAGAGTTTTGATTTCTGTACCTCAGCGTAGTTCTTGACTCCTCTACCAGAGCCCAGCAAAAGGGTATTTTGAAAAAGTACTGGGGATGGGAAGTAGTGTTTTTGTAGTTGTATCCGGATAAAAGGCTGGCAATGAATATTCAGCTGCACTACATGGATATCCTTACAGACAGTGTCAGGACTTTTGGTCATTGTTATTTTGGTAATGGCATTTCATCACCACTGTCAAAGCGTGGAACTTGTGGCAACAACAATTATGGCCATGCTGGAATCCAAAAATCCTTGCCACTGTCCTGCCCCACCCCAACACACTGACCTCTGCACTTGGGAAAAGGGTTCACAATTGCTCGCTGCTGTATTGGGTGTTCTTGAGCAGAAAGGAAATGTGGGCTGCCCCAAGTGGTGCCTGTGAGAAAAGATGGCTTTTCAGGAAGCCCAGGCCCACCCACTTTGAGCTCAGACCCACCCAATAGCAACACATCTATGAGGTTAGAGAGGGAGAGATGACATCTTCTGCCCACCCAACTGGGGTCCTGGCTTGCCCAAAATTGGGCATATGGCTACACCCCTGGGGAAACGGATCCAGGGACAGAAGGGAGTGAGGGAGAGATATTGGATAACTGAGGGAGGGAAGAGGGAGAAGGGACAGGAAGATATTGGGGGAAATGGAAGGGACAAGGAGATATCAGGCTACAAGGGTGCGGAGGAGAGCAGGTGTTTTGCTAGAAGGGTGGAGGGAGGAAGACACTAGAAATGGTGGAACTACATGAGATTGGCCAAGGAGAGGTGGCAAGGAAACAAATAAGAAGAGGATAGTGATGACAAGGGATAGAAATATGATATTGGGAGTTGATTAAAGATGAAAGAGAATGGAAGGCTGGGGGAAGGAGTGAGATGGGGAATTGGAGAGCTAGTGGGTGAGAGAAGGAGATGGAATTTGATAAGTAGCTGAAAAGTAAAAAAGGAGAAGGATGAGAAAGAGGGTGAAATTTTAGTGAACAGAGAGGCAGTAAAGAAAGAGGTACAGTAGGTGTTGTGAGGGAACAGAACGGGAGAGGAGAAAAGACAAATGGACAACAGGTGCTTGAAGGAGAATTAGCATATTCCCAGCACAAAGATCCCCTGGTCTTATTACTCCAGCCAAACTTCACTGCAATGCCCCTGACTGATAAATTCACTATAATTATGAAACAGTTTTCAGTCTCAGCTGTTGCCAAAATAAAATATTGGCAGCTCTTTTTTTCTTGAATTTAATTCTGTATTAAATGCTGTAGAAATGACTAACATGCCATGAATATCATTTTGACAATTATAGGTGAGGAAGTGAGAGTAAAGCTAAAGATCATGTAAGGTTTATGTTTTGTTGCTGGTGATGAAAATGAGATGATTAACTTGGTCTTGCAGGTTTTTTTTCTTGCCATCATAGTCTATCTTTGATTCTATGGGCTCCTTTTACAAAGGTGCGTTAGGACCTTAACGCGCGGAATAGCATGCGCTAAATTGCCGCATGCGCTAGACCTTAACACCAGCATTGAGCTGGTGTTATTCTAGAAGCGTACCGTGCAGTTTAGCGCGTGGTAATTTTCTGCGTGCGCTAAAAATGCTAGCGCACCTTAGGAAAAAGAGCCCTATGATTCTTCTTAAACAAAATGGTGATTAAATAGAAACATAGAAACATAGAAATAGACGGCAGATAAGGGCCACGGCCCATCCAGTCTGCCCACCTCAATGACCCTCCCCTACCTTTCTCTGTGAAGAGAACCCACATGTCGATCCCATTTTGTCTTAAAATCGGGCACGCTGCTGGCCTCAATCACCTGAAGTGGAAGGCCATTCCAGCGATCCACCACTCTCTCGGTGAAAAAGTACTTTCTGGTGTCACCATGCAGCTTACCTCCCCTGAGTTTCCATGGATGCCCTCTTGTAGCCGTGGGACCTTTGAAAAAGAAGATATCTTCTTCCACCTCGATACGGCCCGTGAGATATTTGAACGTCTCGATCATGTCTCCCCTCTCTCTGCGTTCCTCGAGAGAGTATAGCCGCAACCTATCCAGCCGTTCCTCGTACGGGAGGTCCTTGAGTCCTGAGACCATCCGGGTGGCCATTCGCTGGACCGACTCCAGTCTCAGCACATCTTTGCGGTAATGAGGCCTCCAGAATTGCACACAGTATTCCAGATGGGGTCTCACCATGGATCTATACAATGGCATAATGACTTCAGGCTTATGATTGACGAAACCCCTACGTATACACCCTATGATTTGTCTAGCCTTAGATGAAGCCTGTTCCACTTGATTGGCAGTCTTCATATCTTCACTGATGATCACCCCTAAGTGATCAATTTCTTGTGTAGATTGGAACAAGGCTTACGCAATGAGTAGAAGAACCTTAATTTTGCTGTTAGTGTGACATTGTGCTGTTCAGGACCTAATCTGAATGTTAGCCTAACTGATGATTCAGGGTCTACCCAGAGAGTTAGCCAAAGGCCCCTGGAAGATACTTAGGGGCAGCTCTGAATCCTGGTGATCTCAGTGTAGGTAGACAGGATATTTTCTTACCTGACTGGGGACCAGATGCACTAAAGTCTCCAATCATCTAATGATCGTCACTAAACCAGTTTGACTGGTTTAGCGACTGATTGAATTTGCTGACCCAATGCACAAAATGGCTCACCGCATGATTTTCAATGCGGTTGTACATTCTCCAATTCTGGTATGCAAATGAGATCATTAATATTAAAACCAGCCATCCGATCGATGGCCAACATTGCATGCCAGTATCGAATTGGTACTACCGCCCTGGAAAAAAATGACAGGTCTAGTAGACCTGTCGGTAACTGTGTCAACAGGTCTGCCTATTCACCAAGTAGACAGCTGAGGGATGCCCAGTTCCTCCTGCTCGCAGGCCCGCCACTCCAAAATGGTGGACCTTCCCCTTCCCAGTGCATCCTGGGATGTTCAGGGAGGGACCTAAGTCATTGATTGGCTCAGACATATAAGGCCCCTCCCAGGGGAATCTCCGCACAAATCATTTACACAAACTTGTTGGACCATCAATTGCTGTTCCAGAATCGGCCAAAATATTGGCCCACAGCGACCTGCATGGTCTTAGCGATCATGTTTTGTGCATCTAGCTCTGTATTAGTTGGCTTGCTGAAATTAGAAACCAGACAAGCTATCTCTGAAAAGTGGGCCATCAAAGGAATACATAGCTCCTTGTCAATCAGGAGACATCAGATCAAACAATCCAAATTATGATACAGGAAAGTGCTAGAAAAAAATAAATCAAGTATATAAACACACACAGACAGACTATCTCTTTGATTCTCTTTTGGACACACACACATACAGTATACACACAGCACATGCCCATTAAGATAGACAGACAGACAAACAGACACACGCATACACACTAGTCCAAGACAGCATAAACCAGCACTTAGACGTCTTACTAATCAAAACATCCAAGTGGGAATTTTCAAAACAGACTTTCTAGACATCTTTTTGGTTGTTTTGTCTCCAGTGCGTCCATATCTTAAGGGGGCGTGTTAAGAGGTGTGTTTTGGGTGGGCTTAGGACTTGGTGTACATGTGGGTACAGTAAGTTTTCAGTGGGTTCTGGAGAGATCACCATACAATATAAGCAAGTTATAGGGACATCTGTACCTGAGACTTTTAATATAGCATTCACTATAGTACTTTAGGATATTAATACAATCTACCATTTTATCCACCCTTGATTATTTTAACATCGATTACTTGGGGTCATGTAAGAAAATACCCACAGACTGCATCTAATACAGAATGCAGCAGTACAGTTGATTTTTGGTTTGAAAAAATATGACCACATGAGTCCATTTTACTTACAACTTCACTGGTTACCTTTTGAGGCCAGAGTCATTTTTAAGTTCGGTTGCATTTGCTTTAAAGTGTTGTTCGGCTTAACTCCAGCTTACCTATCCTCTCAATTTAAATTATACATGTCAAGTAAAAATACAAGAAATTCTTGCATGGTTACGTACCCCATGACAAAAGCTTGCCGTTTCAAGAGTTCATTGGAAAAGACTAGAAAAATGAATTCCTGGATGAGTCCTTTGATTATTCAAACACAGTCTTATTATCTATTTAGAAAGTTGATGAAAACCTACTTTTTGAAAGATTTGTACACTGATCTTGGTCTTGTATTTTTATCACTGAATTGTCACAGTCCTCTTGATGTTAATCGCCCAGAACTACTGGTTGGGCGGTATACAAAAAATAAATTATTATTATTATTATTACTTCGATACTCAACTGTCTGAACAGTTTGTTAAGAATGCAGGCTGCCTGGATGTTGGGAAAGTTTGCTTTTATGCGTTTTTCATGTGGATGTCTTTATATTTAGGAATGGCCAAAAAAGATAGACGTACTAAGGGCCAAAACGTCTAGATAGGTTATTCTAAAAAATAAAAAGATATACACCTTGCAGTTTGGAAAATGAACATTTTCTCTGCTGGATTTCTGGATGTCTTTCCCAAAACGTCCAAACACGGACTTAGACATCCTATTGAAAATGCCTATCCACTTCTATATAAAATACCTTTTTTTACACCACACCCACTTATTGTCTTATTGTGCTACAACCCCACTGTCTCTGAAAAGTGGACCCGGAACCAAGAAGATAAAGGAACCTCTTAGAGCAATACAAAAGACAAAGATCACAAGAGCCTTGCAGATAAATTAATGAATGCTTTTTTTTTTTTGGTTTAAAATGTATATGCATTGTGCAAGGATTTCTGATGAAGGGAGATCAATTAAGGCTCCAGGTATTGAATATACGAGTGGATACATTTTTAATGGCCCTCTAGGTTAATAAGCTGGAGTTAGTAAATAAATCAATGGACTCCAAGTTCTCAATTTAGAATGCATATGATATATGTCTAATGCACTGGGGCTAACAGCCTTACTTAAAGAAATGTATTTCTGTTTTCAAAACAAAAGTAAAATCATTCCACATATATTCCAGTGAGGGAAGAAATTTAAAAGGGAAACTCCATCAATTGCAATGAGTTTGGATGTTATGGCAAGTTTTATGGTTGAAGCCATTTAAAGAATATAAAAATGCAATGAAAGACGCAAAAAAGATATTTCTAGTATCACAAAACTTTAAAAAGCTATTTTTTTGTAGCATACAAATTGTTGCACTGTGCTCCCTTATTTCACGATTTGTCTGTGTTAAAATCCAACTGCCATATAAATTGGCCATTTTCTTTAAAAGAAAAATAGTGCATATTTAATTATTTACTAGATTTGTCTACACCCTCCTGCCACTGGATTTGGAACATTAATACCGGCAGGTGTCTAACTCCGCATGTCAGTTGCCACTGTGGCCACAATGCCCACTTGCTCATTAGAGGGCTGACTGGAATCTTTTCATATCCATTTAGGGATATGAAAAGATTCCAGGCAGCCCTCTAATGGGCAAGTGGGCAATGTGGCCACAGTGGCAACTGACATGCGGAGTTAGAACACCTTGTTCCAAATCTCAACAAGGTGACACAGCCAGTTTTGATGCCAGCCCAGCATGGCTGATTAAGCATTGGTTGGCATTTAATAAAGTGGTTGCAGACACTACAGGATGCAGAGATTTGGTTACTGGTGGGAATTTGTAAAGGAGATCATGTTATGCCTTTATTTATTAGATATCATTGGCTTCCAATTGAATTTAGGGTAACGTTTCAAATTCTAACATTTACTACTACTACTGCTATTTATTATTTCTAAAGTGCTGAAAGGTGTACGCCGCGCTGTACATTTTAACATACAATAGACGGTCCCTGCTCAGAAGAGCTTACAATCTAATTTAGACAGGATATTTAGGGGTTGGGGAGATTATGGTAGAGGAAATGATTCAGTGGGTATAGGTATCTGACAACAGTGAGTGGGAGTTAGTAGTTGATAACAGATTCAAAAAAGTGAGCTTTTAGCTTGGATTTGAACGCTGCTAGGGAGGGAGCACAATGTATTGATTCAGGTAGCCTGTTCCAGGCATACGGCGCCGCAAGAAAGAACGGAGTCTGGCATTGGCAGTGGAAGAGAAGGGTACAGACAAGAGGGGCTTGCCCGACGAATGGAGATCACAGGGAGGAGCATAGGGGGAGAAGAGTGAATAGAGATATGGGGGGGGGGGCTTCAAAGCGAACACACTTGTAAGTTAGCAAGAGGAGTTTAAACTGTATTTGGAGATGGACGGGGAGCCAATGAAGCGATTTGAGGATAGGGGTAACGTGAGAATAGCAGCTATGTCACAAGGCATTTTATGATAAGATTCCTCCTTTTATGGCAACCCAAGATCTGTTCTTATATTCTGGAGAAAGCCTTACACTCCTCGTAAACATACAGACTTGTAGTCCTTGCCTCCTCACCTAGTATCGACTCCAGAAAATGCTCTCTTTTGATATGATCCCAAGCTACTGAATCGACTTCCTTCTGATATCTGGGCAGAAGTGTCTTACAAGAATTGTAAGGTTAAATTAAAAACTATTTTTCCATGAAAACATTTGGGCAATAGATCTTGATTCTGGGTTATCTTGCAGGCTTCTTGATGAGATTTTTGTGTGAATGGGCTTTTGAGTGTCTGTTTGCTTTCCTATAATTTATGGACTTCTTTTCAACTTTATTTAATGTGTGTTGCAAACCACTTAGACCTTCCTGATAGCACAGTACAGTGCCCTTGGGATGGGTCCCAAAGTGACGGGCTGGGTCAGGAACTGATTAAGTGGAAGATGACAGAGGGTAGTGGTCAATGGCGATCGCTCCGAGGAAAGGGATGTTACCAGTGGTATGCCTTAAGGTTCTGTTCTTGGGCCTGTTCTTTTTAACATTTTTATAAGCGATATTGCTGAAGGGCTGTCAGGTAAGATGTGCCTCTTTGCAGATAATACCAAAATCTTCAATAGAGTGGGGGTAAATGGACAATACTTGGACTGGAAGAGCGTCACCATTGGGGTGCCGCAGGGCTCGGTGCTTGGACCCGTGCTCTTCAATATCTTTATAAATAATCTGGACATAGGTACAACGAGCGAGGTGATTAAATTTGCAGACGATACAAAGTTATTCAGATTAGTGAAGACGCAGGGGGATTGCGAAGATCTGCAACATGACATAATCAGGCTCGAGGAATGGGCATAGACATGTAAAGTGATGCATGTTGGTAACAAAAATCTCATTCACGAATACAGGATGTCCGGGGTGGTACTTGGAGAGGCCTCCCAGGAAAGAGACTTGGGAGTTCTGATCGACAAGTCAATGAAGCCATCCGCGCAATGTGTGGTGGCGGTGAAAAGAGTGAACAGAATGCTATGAATGATAAAGAAGGGGATCACGAACAGATTGGAGAAGGTTATCATGCCGCTGTACCGGGCCATGGTGCGCCCTCACCTGGAGTACTGCATCCAGTACTGGTCGCCGTACATGAAGAAGGACCCGGTACTACTCGAAAGGGTCCAGAGAAGAGCGACTAAAATGGTTAGGGGGCTGGAGGAGTTGCCGTACAGCGAAAAATTAGAGAAACTGGGCATCTTATCCCTCGAGCAGAGGAGATTGAGAGGGGACATGATAGAAACATTCAAAATACCGAAAGGAATAGACTTAGTAGATAAGGACAGGTTATTCACCCTCTCCAAGGTAGGGAGAATGAAAGGGCACTCTCTAAAGTTGAAAGGGGTAGATTCCGTACGAACGTAAGGAAGTTCTTCTTCACCCAGAGAGTGGTAGAAAACTGGAACGCTCTTCCGTAGTCTGTCATAGGGGAAAACACACTCCAGGGATTCAAGACAAAGTTAGACAAGTTCCTGGTGAACCAGAACGTATGCAGGTAGGGCTAGTCTCAGTTAGGGCACTGGTCTTTGACCAGAGGGCTGCCACGTGAGCAGACCGCTGGTCTGACTCAGCAGCGGCAATTCTTATGTTCTTATGTTCACCCCGGATGATATGACTAACATGAAGAAAGACCTAGTAAAGCTTGAACAATGGTCTAAAATTTGGCAGCTAAAATTTAATGCTAAGAAATGCAAGGTCATGCATTTGGGCTGCAAAAATCCAAAGGAACAGTAGTTTAGGGGTAAAGAACTTATATGCATGACAGAAAAGAGGGACTTGGGTGTGATTGTATGTTCTGATCTTAAGGTGGCCAAACAGGTTGAAAAGATGATAGCGAAAGCTAGAAGGATGCTAGGGTACATAGGAAGAGGTATTACCAGTAGGAAAAAGGAGGTATTGATGCCCCTGTATAAGACTCTGGTGAGACCTCATTTAGAATATTGTGTACAATTCTTGAGACCGCACCTTCAAAAAGATATTTAAAAAAAAAGGATGGAGTCAGTCCAGAGGAAGGCTACTAAAATGGTGTGTGGTCTTCGTCATAAGGCATATGGGGACAGACTTAGAGATCTCAATATGTATACTTTAGAGCAGAGGTCTCAAACTCGCGGCCCGCCAGGTACTATTTTGAGGCCCTCGGTATGTTTTTCATAATCACAAAAGTAAAATAAAACAGTTTCTTGATCAAATGTCTCTTTAGCTATAAATTACAATATTATTATTAAGACTTCGCCAAAAGGAAAGATTTATAAACTATAAAGAGTTTTACCTCATGCAAAATTGTCATTTCTTTAATAAGATATTAACTATTTTTTCTGAGGCCCTCCACCTACAAATCCAAAATGTGGCCCTGCAAAGGATTTGAGTTTGAGACCACTGCTTTAGAGGAAAGCAGAAGAGGGGAGATATGATAGAGATGTTTAAATACTTATGTGGCATAAATGTGCATGGGTCGAGTCTCTTTCATTTGAAAAGAAGGTCTGGAATAAGAGGGCATAGGATGAAGTTAAGAGGTGATAGGCTCAGGAGTAATCTAAGGAAATACTTTTTACCGAAAGGGTGGTAGATGCGAGCAACAGTCTCCTGGAAGAAGTGGTGAAGACAGAGACTGTGTCTGAATTCAAGAAGGCATGGGATAGGCAGAGGAAGAGATTAGAGAATGGCACAGGGACAAATTTTTACCTGTCCCCACTGGAACTCAGTTTCCCTGTCCTGTCCCCGTGAGTTCTGTCGCTGTCCATGTCCCTGCCCCATTTTGTGTAATCTCTGCCTTAAGTGCACAAGCCTTAAACACTTATGATTTTAAAGTGTCTGAGGCTTGTGTAGATGAGGACAGAGCTTGCAGGAATGGGGCAGGGACAGGAAAAGAATTCACGTGTCATTCTCTAGAGGAGATAATAGTTACTGCGGATGGGCAGACTAGATGGGCCATTTGGCCTTTATCTGCCATCATGTTTCTATGTTTCTAATATCTTTTAATGTTGTTCATGGCACCTACCATCTTTTAAATCTTTTTTTTATTTCTTATTTTTGAAAACAAATGTTATGTTTTAAATGAATATGCTTGTTTAGCTCTTAATTTTGTTATAATCCTATGGGATATTTTTAGATTTTTGTTTTTGTTGCATATTTTTACTTTGTGGTTTATATATATATTTTATATGTTTTTATGTTGTAGACTTCAGATTTATTGTCTCCTGATGAAGGCAATGTTTATTACCGAAACTTGAATCCTAGTCGGGTTTCACTTAATAAAAGTGTTTACTCTGAAGAAAAAAAGGTTTATTTTATTAAGGGCTCCTTTTACAAAGGTGCGCTACATGTTTTAGCGTGCACTAAATATTAGCGTGCGCTAACCATGCGCTAAATGCTAACGCGTGCATATTAGCCTGTGGACACGTTAGCAGTTAGCGCACATATATTTAGCGCACGCTAAACACGCGCTAAAACACATAGTGCACCTTAGTAAAACAAGGAGTAAGTCTTGAAGTAAAGGCTGCTTTGTTTACCTCATTAGAATGACTGAGACAGCATTGTATGTTCCAAAAACAGACAATATTTGTTTATTGTTAGTATAAAAACTTACAGCAGCAAAGGTAATGTAATGTAATGTAATTTATTTCTTATATACCGCTACATCCGTTAGGTTCTAAGCGGTTTGAAGAAAATATACATTAAGATTATAAATGAGAAGTAAGAAGGTACTTAAAAATTCCCTTACTGTCCCGAAGGCTCACAATCTAACTAAAGTACCTGGAAATTAATAAAGAAGAGAAAATAAAGATGGTTGAAAAAAGAAAAATTCTATGTGAATTTATAGGATGGAAATTAAACTGACAGTGAAGAACTGTATGAAAAATACATATGGAATGCAGTTAGAGAGGGTAGGTATACAAAGGTATAGCAGAAAAATATATTGTCAGTTCAGAATATGCAATGGAGAGAAGAACTTGCACCCATATGTTTAGCAGGGGGCTAGCAGTTTCCTGTAGCATAAGTAAGTGAATCTCTCTGGCCCTATCTGTGATGCACGTGTTTTTTTTATACAGAGAAAATCTTTCTTTGTTCCAAAAAGTACATCCCCGAATTCTGGTCATGTGACTCCCTATTGGTACAAAAAATGTATACCTAACTATTCCTCCTCAGTCCACGCCTCTCTCACTCCCCCCCCCCCCCCACCCCCACGAGAGGAGCCCGAGCAGTCCAGAAACAGAGAATTCTTCATGAACTTTCTTCCTCCAGCTCTGAAATCCTTATCACTTTGCAGATGCTAATTAGTGGTTTTACAATTCTCTGCATCTTCAGGATGGCATCCTTGTATGCTGAAAGTTGGCAAAGGTGACCTTTCAACAATCCAGCTGCTTGGTTCCCATAACTCGGTTCAGAGACATGGAGCAAATGTTTTGGTACCAAATTCTCTCATCTCGCTACACCCACATTGTCCTGAAGGGATCCTTGCTCATTATAAATGTTTTTATGGCTTTCCAGGGTGCCTGGCTTATGAAGTCATATAGCACTGATAACAGTTCAGCAGAACCTTGGAGAAATATCCTCCCAGCAGGGAATGGAGACAAAAACTTTGTAGCAGAGGTCAGCTGGGTTAGCATTGCAAAGGATACATGTGGTCACAGACAGCAAGGTACAGGCTGGGCCTGGCTAAGGGAAAATATAGGTCTGTAGTGTCCAGCATACACAAGTGCTTCATAAGCCAGGCACCCTGGAAAGCTTGCTCAGCTTTAAACTGAGAGGAAGGGGAAAGCCGACAGTCAACCAGGTGTTGATGATTCGGAAGACAGTATCCCAAAAGGATACTGAGTGGGGAAAGTGCAGGGAAGACACCAACAACGTCAAACAAGCAACGGAATACCGGCGGAGCCAGACAAATCAGGAAAGGGATAGGAGGAATCTACTACATGGGGAAGTCAATAAGGGGTGAGAAGAAGAAAATGAACGTAATGAAGAAAAACACCACGTCCCACAGGAGGAAGACAAGAGAGACAATAAACAAAAGTCTGCAGAACGAGAAGGGGACGGAAAGGATAATGAATCGCAAGGGAAACCAACAAGAAAACAATTCCATCGAGACTTAAACTGTATGTACACTAATGCAAGAAGCCTGATGAACAAAATGGGGGAACTAGAAACCAGGGCCAAAGATGAGAACCTAGACATCATAGCAATCACGGAAACATGGTGGAACGAGGACAACAAATGGGACACAGCACTACCAGGGTACAAGCTCTACCGAAGAGACAGGACACATCAGAAAGGAGGAGGTATAGCACTTTACGTAACGGATACAATTCAATCGATCGGAGTGGACACACCAACAATTAATGGCCAACTGGAATCAATATGGGTTAAAATACCAGGAAGAAAGGGAACCGAGATAAAGATGGGGCTGTACTACCGCCCGCCCGGCAAACAGAAGCAATAGATGAAGAACTGAGAGCTGAGTTGAGGCGAGAATGTAAAAACGCAAACACCATAGTTATGGGAAATTTCAACTACCCAGGGATAGACTGGAGCCATGGAGTTTCCAATTGTTCAAAGGAATTGAAGTTCCTAGAGGCTGTAGGGGACTGCTACAACGAGAGGGGCAGCTATTCTGGATTTAATCCTCAATGGGCTGAGAGGACCTGCCCAAGAAGTGGAAGTAGCGGGACCTTTAGGGAACAGTGACCACAACACGATCCAATTCAAAGTAGAACTAAGAAAGGGGAGGAGAACCACTGTAACAACGTTCAACTTCAGGAAAGGGAATTATGATGCCATGAGACACATGGTAAAGAGAAAACTCAAGAACAGCTCCAGAAAGGCACTGACGGTGGACCAAGCCTGGACCTTATTTAAGGACACGGTGAACGAGGCGCAAAGCCGGTATATACCCAGATTTAGAAAAGGGGGCAGAAAGAATCAAGCAAACGACCCAGCATGGTTAACAAAAGAAGTTAAGAAGGTGGTAGGAGATAAGAAAAAATCCTTCAGGACATGGAAAAAGGATAAAACTGAGGAAAATTGGAAAGAGCACAGGAAGCACTAAAAAGAATGTCACCGCGTAGTCAGAACAGCAAAGAGAGAATATGAAGAGAAACTTGCAAAGGAGGCAAGGAACTTTAAACCTTTCTTTCGATATGTGAAAGGGAAACAGCCAGCGAGGGAGGAGGTGGGACCCCTGGATGAGGGAGATAGGAAAGGAGTGGTAAAGGAGGAAAAGGAAGTGGCGGACAGATTAAACACATTCTTCTCGTCAGTCTTCACGAAAGAGGACACATCCAACGTTCCGGAACCGGAAAAATTCTTCAAGGGGGACCAAGAGGAAAAATTATCGTGCATGGAGGTAAGCCTCGAAGATGTACTCAAACAAATAGATAGGCTAAAAACTGACAAATCGCCGGGCCCGGACGGAATTCACCCAAGAATACTAAAAGAACTTAGAAACGAAATAGCGGAGTTACTGCAGCAGATTTGTAACCTATCCCTGAAAACAGGGGTAATACCGGAAGACTGGAGAATAGCAAATGTTACACCTATCTTCAAGAAGGGAACCAGAGGCGACCCGGGGAATTATAGACCAGTCAGCTTGACCTCAGTTCCGGGGAAGATGGCCGAATCATTGATCAAGAACAGTATCAGTGAGCACATAGAAAAAAATAAGCTGATGAGAACAAGCCAGCATGGTTTCTATACTGGAAGATCTTGCCAAACAAACCTGTTGCACTTCTTCGAGGGGATAAGCAGACATTTGGACAAAGGTGACCCCATAGATATAGTATACCTAGACTTCCAGAAAGCCTTCGACAAGGTACCTCATGAGCGCCTTCTAAGGAAACTGTGGAACCACGGGGTGGAAGGGGACATACACAGATGGATCAAAAACTGACTGGCAAACAGGAAACAGAGGGTAGGAGTAAAGGGACACTATTCTGACTGGAAAAGGGTCACAAGTGGCATCCCACAAGGGTCAGTGCTGGGACCGCTGCTATTCAATATATTTATTAATGACTTGGAAACAGGGACAAAGTGTGAAGTTATAAAATTTGCGGATGACACAAAACTCTCCGGTAAGGTTAGATCTGTAGAGGAATGTAAAAAACTCCAAAGGGACCTGGACAAACTGAGTGAGTGGGCAGATAAATGGCAGATGAGTTTTAATGTGGAGAAATGTAAAGTTATGCACATAGGGAAAAGAAACCTGATGTACAACTACACGATGGGGGGGATGACATTGGGAAAAGGCAACCTAGAAAAGGACTTGGGGATTTTGGTGGATAAAACAATGAAACTGGCAGCACAATGCGCAGCGGCCTCAAAAAAGGTGAACAGAATGTTGGGCATTATCAAAAAAGGTATCACTACCAGAACCAAGGAAGTTATCCTCCCGCTGTATAGGGCAATGGTGCGACCGCATCTGGAGTACTGCATCCAGTACTGGTCGCCGTACCTAAAGAAAGATTTGGCGATACTCGAGAGGGTCCAGAGAAGAGCTACAAAAATGATAAAGGGCATGGAAAACCTCTCGTATGCTGAGAGGCTGGAGAAGCTGGGGCTTTTTTCCCGGGAAAAGCGGAGACTTAGAGGGGATATGATAGAAACTTATAAGATCATGAAGGGTATAGTGAAGGTAGAGAGAGACAGATTCTTCAGACTGGCGGGGGCAACAAAAACTAGAGGACACACAAAAAAATTGAAGGGAAATAGGTTCAGAACAAATGCTAGGAAGTTCTTCTTCACCCAGAGGGTGGTGGACACCTGGAATGCGCTTCCAGAGGGGGTAGTTGAGCAGAGTACGGTTTTGGGTTTCAAAAAGGGATTGGACGAGTTCCTAAAGGCTAAGGGAATCCAGGGGTACAATTAGAGGGTTACTATACAAGACAAAATGCTCTTGAGTAATAGATCACTACAGGTCATTGACCTGGGGGGCCGCCGCGGGAGCGGACTGCTGGGCATGATGGACCTATGGTCTGACTCGGCAGAGGCAATGCTTATGTGCTTACATTCAAGAAAGATTGTCTGTTTCTTTGACCTTATTCTCTGACCTGAAGAAAGAAGCATTGGCTTTCAAAATTTATACAAAAGTGCATTAAGTTGGTCCAGTAGAAAAGCAGGTTATGTTTTTGGGGTTTTTTTAATATTTTTTTTTGGGGGGGTGATGTTTATTAATCTTTATTCCCTTGCAAAAGCACACAAAACCTATGCAGTTGTTGATCCACTGCGGAAGGAACACATGTTCTCGTGAATCACTGCAAGCTTCAGTTTTCAGAGAATGTATGGTAATAACTATTTTCTCTTTCTGAAAGTGGATGTAACTCTACATGCTTCTCTGCTAGACATCTGGGCAGTACTTCGACCTATTTTTTTTTAATTCAATTTTCTATACCATTCTCCCAGGGGAGCTCAGAATGGTTTACATGAATTTATTCAGGTACTCAAGCATTTTGCCTCTCTGTCCTGGTGGGCTCACAATTTACCTAATGGCAAGGAGGGGGGATTATGGTAAATGACTTGCCCAGGGTAACAAGGAGCAGCGTGGGTGCTGAGGCTGTAGCTTTAACCACTGCACCACGCTCTCCACCTAGCTGAATGTCCATTGAGTCAAGTAGGTTGAATGATATCTTTTGATGTTCACAATTGTCCCCACAGTAACATAATAAATGATGGCAGATAAAGACCTGAACGATCCATCCAGTCTGCCCATTAGTTATACTCATTAAAAATACTTGATTAAATTAACTTGTCTCTTTTCTTTGATATTTCTGGGCCATAGACTGCAAAGTCCACCCGGTACTGTCTAGGATCCAACTGCTGGAGTTTCTGTCCAAGCTCACTCCAGCTTATCCAACTATCCCGTTGTTTGCAGGATACCCACCGTAAAGTCTGGCCAGTAGCGTCCTCATGTTCCAAGTTAGTGGAGTTCCCAATGGTGCCCTCCCCAGCCCATGTTGTCATCACTAGAACATTTGAAACATTTCAGCTTTCAAGACAGATAGATAAAAACCACAATCATGTTTTATATTAATGCCCCCAACCTCCTACAGAATGAGCTGGTGCCAGAGTTTCAGTAGCGGAGAGGAGATAGTGAGCTGCGGAAAATACTACAGGCACTGGTGAGCTTCTACGCTATGATCTTACCTGCTAATTTTTTCATGACCTCAGGTAACAATCTTTCCATGTTTGATATGACTGTGACCCGGGGCAGGGCAGACCATTGGGACAATAGGGCAGCACTTGAGGGTCTACAGCAGTAGGGGATCCACTCTTCCCTAGCTTCATCTAGTTTAATTATTTTTGATAGATGGTTAGGGGCCCATACTACTACTACTATTTATCATTTTTATAGCGCTGGAAGACTATAACATGTAATAGATGATCCCTGCTCTGAAGAGCTTACAATTTAATATGGATAGACAGACAAGAAATGTAGGGATTGGAGAGTTTCTTGCAGAAAGAGTAATAAGATGGACATAGGTATCTTACAGTGAGTGGGAGTTAGGAGTTGAAAGCAGCCTCAAAAAAGTCTTCCTTGGGGGATGATGGAATGTTGCTGAACTCCAAAGTTTTATCATGCTCCTGCTGCGGACTTCCTCTCAGTACTTCCATCATCCCCCGAGGAAGGTTTGTTTAGTCTGAAACGCTTTTGACAAAGGAGAGCGTCGGGCGTATAATGAAATATTCGCCAATGTTGGAGTTGGCAAATGGCCATCTAAGATAAGCGTTGCTGTTTCTTCTTTGCAATTTAGGTGTTGTGTTTGGCACTAAAGATCAATATACAACTTAAACTAGACACTAAGTTTACAAGTAAGGGTGGGAAGGAGGTTTGACGTAAATGATTATATGGCACTCTACAAATCCAGGATAAGGACTTGAAATAACATAAATGTTATAAGAGGTTCTATGTACTGAATTCTTGCCTCTATATCAGTGGTTCCCAAACCTGTCCTGGGGGACCCCCCAGCCAGTCAGGTTTTCAAGATATCCCTAATGAATATGCATGAGAGAGATTTGCATACCTGAACTTCCATTATATGCAAATCTCTCTCATGCATATTCATTAGGGATATCTTGAAAACCTGACTGGCTGGGGGGTCCCCCAGGACAGGTTTGGGAACCACTGCTCTATATGAAACTTCAACCTCCTAGTTAATATACTATTCGGAAGAGTATTTTGAAGAGTTGGGCTGCTGTACGAACAGCTTGAGTAGGATGTTATTCATGTTGCATTGATATACATATTAGCTGATCACATTAGTTTGTGAAAACATTTTTCTTGAATAATTGATATTTTATTATCCATAGGAAGCCCCTTTTTTCCTATTAAAACCCCAAATAGTAGCAGCATTCCATGCCTGTCTCAACAGCAGACTATGGACTTTTCTTTCAGGAACTTGTCCTAATTTTTTTTTTTTTTTAAACCAGCTACATTAACTGTTCTTATCACATCCTCTGGCAATGCGTTCCAGAGCTTAACTAGTCTCTGAGTGAAAAAATATTTCCTCCTATTGGTTTTAAAAGTATTACTCTAACTTCACCGAGTGTTCAACTGCTGAAGTTGCCATCCAAGCTCACTCCAGCCTATCCAACCACCTCATGTTTTCAGGATATCTACTGTAAAGTCTGGCCAGTAACGTCCTCATGTTCCAAGTTAGTGGATGTAGATTTCATCCTATAAACAGAAGTATCAGGAATTGGGTTGGGGCAGTTTTGAGTCAAGGGCTGGCAGAACAATACCCGGTACTGAATCTCAGCCAGAAACTCTCTAAGACTGAGCAACAATATTGCACTACTGTGAAAGAGTGCCTGGGAGTAAAATGGGCAGTTGATGCCCTCCAATATTATCTCATGGGTAGACAATGTACACTAGTAACCGACCATGTGCCTTTAAAATGGCTCAGTCAAATGAAAAATAGTAACCCTAGGTTGATGTGCTGGTATCTAACACTCCAGGTTAGAGAATGACATGGTGACAAAATTCATCACCGTTCCTGTCCCCGCGGATAACCGCGGGAAATAATCCCTTGTCATTTTCTAGTGTCTATTTCAACCTCAGTCCTTTTACACCAGCATTCTTCAGAGCAAAGCTTGCGGGTCGGTGGTTGTGCCCAATTATACTCTGATTCTTCCCTCTCTCCTTAAAGAATGACATGAAGATGGTTTCCCGCGGTTATCCGCGGGAACGGTGATGAATTTTGTCACTGTGTCATTCTCTACTCCAGGTCTACAATTTTAGGATTATACATAGGGCAGGAAAAGCACATGCCAATGATGACCTTTTATCCCAGGAGGTGAACCGAATAAGGTTGAGCTGAGGGGGAGAGTGTATGACGGGGTATATGTTCCGTCACTGGAAATAAAGAAACCAGAAAGGAAGTCTCTTTGGGTGAACCAATATAAAAAGACAGCCTGAGTTTAGGTTTGACTGCGGGTTCCATGGTGGGACTGAGACTTATTTGTATATTTATTTGCCTACAATGGAAGTGACTATTCTGAAAGGAAAATCACAACACTGGAAAATTTTAAGTCTAGCCTTAAACCATTTCTTTTTAAAGATGCCTTTGCTGTATGATCGTCCTTCTAAGGATGGTTTAATTTAACATTAGTCCATACCTTCCTGCTCACTCAGCCATTGTGGCTGGACCTTTCAGTTCCATGCCATTCTGTTTTTCCCTTTAATTGTTCTTTCCTATAAAATCAATTGTAGTCCTTCCCCGATTCTCTTGTGTCATCATCTACCAATAGCATTCCAAACACTCAAGCATTCAATGTCCTCTTGAGATAGTCAGGATAAAGCCTGTGATGCTGTTCAGCTCCTTGCAGTGGCTTTGAGCGACTTTAGGATGGGCTTTAAACAATTTTCTAAAAATTATTTTCTGATCAAGAACAATCAAATTCATGGGAAAAATCTCAATTCACACAGTTTTCACATTTTTAGGTTTTTCTGGACAACCCTATTGCCTTATATAAAATAATTGTTTATATTCATAAAAACTAACCCCCTCCCCCCTTTTACCAAACCACAGCATGGTGATTAGTGTTGGCCGCAGTGGTAACAGTTCTGACACTCATAGAATTCTTATGAGCGTCAAAGCTGTTAGCGCCGCGGCCGGTGCTAAAGTCCGCGTTACGGTTTTGTAAAACGGGATAAATTTAGATCCATAAAAAATTTGAATGCGGAAATAAAATGACACACACGTACAAAAACAAAAACAAAAAACCCCAAACATGCAGCACGGCCCCGACGTGGTCACCAGCAGTGGATTGATGCCGGCGTCGGAGGATCTCCTGTGGCCTGCCCTCTCTCCCCCTCTCCTAGGCAGACTTGCACTCCTGCAGCTGCGTTGTTGGACACATCGAAGGGAAACTGAACTTCACTTCAGAGGTCTGCCATCGGTGGCACCTGGCCTTGCCCATCCGGTGACTGGTATCATGGTGGTCTTCAATGGCGTGGTTCCTGGTCCTGCTTCTTTTGTGGCGGCTGGTTGACCTGGTTCTGCAGACTGAACTTACTATCAAGCCGCCTCAGAGACTTTTCTATGTCTTAAATTCGTTTTATTTTATTTTTAATTATTTTTAATCTTCTTTCATTATTTCTATTTCTTTGATTTTTGATCTTGGAAATGTATTACATATTTTAATTTTAATCAGGTACTTTAACTAGATTGTGAGCTTTCGGGACAGATAGGGTAGTTTTTCTCAAGTAATTAATTTCATTTTTAGTTTGATACATTGTAAACTGCTTAAGTCAGTAAAATGCAGAGCGGTACAGTGTTCTCCCGGTCATTTGCGGTCCCAGTCATTCACAGTATTTTCCGACTGCAAATGACCGGGCAGGAGAGGGCAGCCAGAGCGCCGGTGAGTGAAGGAAATCACTCGCGGTATGCTCTGACTGCCTCTTCCTGCACTAAAGTCGGGCCTCACCAATCAGGAGCTGCCTGTCAAAGTAGCTCCTGATTGGTGAGGCCCGACTTTAGTGCAGGAAGAGGCGGTTGGAGCATACCGTGAGCGATTTCCTTCACTCGCCGGCGCTCCAGCTGTTTTCTCTTGCCTCTCCGGCTGCCCTCTCTTGTCTCCCCCACTGAAAACCATATTCGCGGTTTTTCAAGATTTGCGGGGGTTCCTAGAACGGAACCCCTGTGAATATCGGGGGAGTACTGTATATGAAATCTTAAATAAACATATACATAAATAAGTAAGCACCTCTCTATTAGGAAGTAGTTATTGCTGGGATCTCTGACTAATGTCAGCAGTTTGTGTGATGCTCCTTGGAAAGCATCAGGTCACTGACAAGAACCCACTGCCGTTTGATTTTCTGCACCTTAGGCTCTCTTCCTGACCTCCATGGGCACAGTGTATACTCAAAGATTCACCGTGACTGGTGTTTTTTTATGCTGAGACCCTGTCCTAGACAGACAGCTCAAATGCTTATATTCAGAAATAAATAGTATAACACCAACCGTGCCTTAACGCAGTGATGAAAGTTTATCTTTTTGTTGCTGCCGCTCTGCCTATCCTTGGCCTGCTGTAGCCGCCAATAGTAGTTGTTTTCTGTCTTTAACAAGCACGCAGTGGTGGCAGTCAGAGCCAGCCAAGAATAGGCGACCGCAAACAGACAAACTCCAGTGCAGGACAGCTTGAATGAGAGAGGAGAGATGTCGTTGCCCTTTGCATAACACCTCTTGGTTTTTACAGTCCCCGACACAGCTCTTGTAAGGGTGAAATATGTTCACGTCGGGCTTTTAACTATTTATGTATTTATAGTTTTATGTGGTGAATAAATTATTATATTGGAACTTTGGAGTTTTTACTCTGATCTACTGTCAGATACAAACCATATATGACATCGCTTGGAAAGCCTGTAGAGGCGGGAAAATAGAGGTGTGGAAACACTTTTTCTTAAAATTAACTTTCAAAATTTGTACTTCGTTACTAAATACTAAAGTACAACTTTAATGTAATGGGTTACAAGTAAAAGTACTTGAAATTCTATTTAAGAACTGTAACAAAGTAACTGTACTTAGGACTCCTTTTACAAAGCCGCACTAGCGGTTTTAACGCACGCACCGGATTAGCGCGCGCTAGCCGGAAATCTACCGCCTGCTCCAAAGGAGGCGGTAGTGGCTAGCGTGGGCGGCAATTTAGTGTGTGCTATTCCGCATGTTATGGCCCTAGCGCGGCTTTGTAAAAGGAGCCCTTAGTTACTACCCATCTTGGAGGAATCATTTGTTTCAGAAGGGAGGAGGGAGAGGGGGATGTTGGTATACTGAGAGATTCCTTTTTTTTTTTTATAGTTCTCTTGGTTAGAATACAGCAGCTTCAGCTCTCCTTTCAATCAAATTAAAAAATATTATAGTCGTCAAAGCATCTGTTAGTGCAGCGAGCTGATTCATTAGCTGCTGTGCTCGTTTCACTGTTCTACATTTTCAGCGGTTCCAGATAGAAAAGGTAATTTACAAGAGATTAGAAAAGGCCATCCAGAAATGATTGCTATCACTTCTTAGGTGATTTGGTACTCACTTTGCTCACCCGTTCCATAGATCTCTGTCTGTATCTATACATTTCTCCCTTTCTCAGCTTCACTTTTCCACTTAAGAAGTCATGTCCTTGGGGAATTACCTACTCGTACAGTGGAGAGCTAAAAAGAGAAAATTGGAGAAAAAGCTAGAACAATATGAAGCGTGTGATATAAATTGCACCTTATAAATACAAATAAGATGGTGTTTTAAACAACAATATGCTATTGATAATTTTGAAGGATAAAAATATAAAAGATAAACATTGAAATAATTAAAGAACCTGTGACGATGTCTGCTTGAGTATGTTAAGTTACTGCACGGCATTCGGAGGTTAGAAGAAACCGAGATTCTATAACTCCCAGGTGATATGCTTTGTCTCTTTTGATCTCAGCGTTCTGCAGAGTGTTGAAGTTATTGTAATAATCTTTAGTAGCCACAAAGGATTTGACTTGTTTGAATTGTGTGCAGCAGGGCACAACGAGAGCAGATTGATCTCGCAGAGTTATGGATATGTGTTAGACTTGAGTTCCGATATTTGCATTTATGATTTTACTAGGAAAGAACTGAAAACTATACTTTTCAAAAAATTTGGCAAATGAGATAACTAAAAACCTTATTACCCCTCCCCCCCCCCCCCCCCCCCCCCAAGATCCCATCGCTCATGCTAGTCTTCAATTCTGTAAGCTCCCTGGGAATGCCCAGGCCAACTCTTTTTGTAAACCGCCTAGAACTGAAAGGTATTGGCGGGATAGAAAACACTAATGCAATGTAACATTTATAACAAGGGATTTAGTAGGTGAGCTAAACCAAGGGTGACCAACCTTGGCCCTCGCCAAGTCAGGTTTTCAGAATTTCCACAATGAATATGCATGAGATCTATTTGCATATGATGCAGGTAATGCTTGCAAATAGTCTAATGCAGTGCCCAACCCTGTCCTGGAGGACCACCAGCCAGTCGGGTTTTCAGGATAACCCTAATGAATATGCATGGAGCAGATTTGCATGCCTGCCATCTCCATTATATGCAAATCTCTCTCATGCATAGTCATTAGGGTTATCCTGAAAACCCGACTGGCTGGTGGTCCTCCAGGACAGGGTTGGGAACCACTGGTCTAATGCATATTCATTGGAGAAATCCTGAAACCCTGACTAGGTTGAGGCTCTTAAAGACTGAGATTGGAAACTCCTGAGCTAAATATTAATGCAATATGTATCCTTAAACAAGGTTAATGTCCTCAGTGCTTGTAACTGAATAATGTCACATCTTTCCTAGAGTCACCAATAATATTTGCTACTTCTCCTTTTGATTTCTGTATTGATGTAAAGAAATTTAAGTTCTGTATCACTACCATCTTTCCGAAATCTATTCTTCAGAATTATACACAGAGAGAATCCTTCATAGAAACATAGAAACATGATGGCAGATAAAGGCCAAATGGTCCATTTAGTCTGCCCATCCGCAATAACCATTATCTCTTTCTCTCTCTGAGAGATCCCACATGCCTATTCCTGGCCCTTTTGAATTCAGACAAAGTCTCTGTTTCCACCACCTCTTCCGAGAGACTGTTCCACGTATCTACCACCCTTTCTGTAAAAAAGTATTTCCTCAGATTACTCCGGAGCCTATCACCTCTTAACTTCATCCTATGCCCTCTCATTGCAGAGTTTCCTTTCAAATGAAAGAGACTCGACTCATGCACATTTATATTACTTAGGTATTTAAACATCTCTATCATATCTCCCCTCAACCGCCTTTCCTCCAAAGTATACAGATTGAGATCTTTAAGTCTGTCCCCATACTTTGTAATATTTTGAGGTTGAAGCAGCAAGTTATTGTGAACCCACAAACAAGAGGTAAAAGCAGACAGCAGCAGTCACATGACCTCTAGGGTGCATGTACTAATTATTTGGGACTAATTCTGCCGACTGCTGTCAGTATTTTAAAAAATGCTGATTACCGTGAGCTGAATATTACCCCCAAATGTACCTAGTTCTGAAAAATGGAAATACGAGATATGTTATTTCCTCTCCGCTTATTTTCCCTGTGGGTATGCAGTGGTTATCTGCAGGCATTCTTTTTTTTAAACTTTCCATAAGTGCAATACAAGATTAAAAAAAGAAACATTTCATCACGCGCTAACCCCCGCGCTATCCCCCGCGCTCAATGCAGGCGTTAGCAGCTAGCATGGCAGGAGGTTTAACGCACGGTATAACACGCGTTAAACCCCTATAGCAGCTTGTTAAAAGGACCCCTTAATAGCTATCAAGAACTTATTCAAATCAAATACCCCACCCCCCAAAATCCCCATCAATTATCTTTGATTATAAGAAACAAAAATTATCCCCACCCCCCCCATCCCCATTCTGGATGTGTATGATTAATGGGAAAAAGTAATATTCATTCTTTATAATATTTTGTTAATGGCTCCCAAACATCCATAAATTTCTTAAAATGCCCCTGTTGAATAGCTATAGCACGCTCCATTTTAAAGATGTGGCATAAAGAATACCACCAGAAACTATAGCTCAGCCGATCCCAATGTTTCCAATTTTTTTGTAATATGCTGTATGGCAACCCCTGTCATAATAAGCAGTAATTTATTATTATTAGAAGATATTTGGCTCTTCGCTCTCATTGATGTACCGAATAAAACAGTATCATACGATAATGCCACCGGATTATCCACTAAATTATTTACTTGATTCCAAATGGATTTCCAAAAACTATGTATTAATGGACAATAGAATAGCAAATGATCTAATGTCCCAGCTTCCAAGATGACAATTCCTGCATCTATTAGACTTAGAGCTATCTAACTTTTATAAATGTACTGGGGTCTATAATGCTCTATGTAACAAGAAAAACCAAGTTTGTCTCATAGATGCTGACATCGTACACCTCATCCTCCAAGTCCAAATTTGTGGCCATTGAGATGCAGTAATCTGATGCTTTATCTCAACGCTCCAAATGTCACGAAGACCAGTTTTTGGTTTCTTATTCAAAAATCCAGATATTAATTTATACCACTGAGTGGCCTGGTGACCCTGGAAGTCCACTTGAAAGCACAGGAACGGCAAACTATATTGAGTTTTGAGATTTTTCCAGTCAGGGAACCCCTCCTGAATGGCCTGCTTCAACTGCAACCATCTAAAGCTTTGTGTTTTATTAAAACCAAATTTATGCTGCAATCGTGAAAAATCCAGCAGTTTACCATCCAATATGACATCTTCCAAAGTACGTATACTTGCCTGCATCCAATGCTTCCAGATGATCTTAAACCCGCCAATTTGAATCTTGGAGTTCAGCCAAAGTGATTGACAATTTGATTTATGAATTGGAATAGGTGTTAAATTATCAATAAATTTTAATGTCTTCCAAGTATCCATTAAAATTCTATTATCTTTATACAACCTAGGCATTTTGAGACTCAAAATATGACAAAGTCTCAAAGGAGACATGAGTTGCCATTCCAGCCACAACCAATCTGGAAGATTTTCCATGAGCTCCGGGAGGATCCAGTATATAACTTGACGCATAATATAGGATTGATGATACCTATAAAAATTAGAAAAATTTACCCCACCCTCCGCAATTGGTTTTTGTAAAGATTCTAAAGCAATTCTCACTGCTTTGCCCAGCCAAATAAATTTAGTTAAAACACTATTTAATTTCTTATAAAATGACCCTGAAAAATAAACTGGCAACATACCCATTTGGTAACAAACCACAGGCAAAATCATCATTTTGACTGTTTGGACTCTCCCCCACCAAGACCTTTATCAATAAAGATTTTTCATTTACCTTCATCGTCTCTTCCAATGTTTTATGAATCCAAATACCTAAATATTTAATACCTTCCATAGAAAGGGGAATGAATCAAATAAACCTTTTTGACAGTGAACATTTAACGGAAGAACTTCTGATTTGCTCCAGGCATTCTTTTAACCATAGAAAGGAATGGAGTGGGAGGGGGAGGAAGAAAGTGCTGGGAGCAATTTAAAACAGGATTTATATTGAGATTTTTGACATAGTTCCACATAGACAACTGAAATAAAATGAGTGCTCAAAGTAAGTGACTGAGTTAGAAACTAGTTACTGTAAGTGCGTGCAGACAGAGGGTAGTGATAAATGGAGTTCACGCTGAGGATAAAGATGTTATCAGTGGTGTGAGGCAGGCACTAGTCCTTGGACCGGCTCTTCTTAACATCTTTGTGAATGATATTGTGGAAGGGCTGTCTTGTATGATTTGCCTCTTTGTAGATAATACCAAACTCTGTAAAGGGTATGTTCTCCAGAGAGCGTAGAAAGCATGAGGAGGGTTCTAGCAATGCTTGAAGAATGGTCCAGAAATTGTCAACTAATATTCAATGCTAAAAAATGTAGGGCCATGAACTTGGGCTACAAAATCTCAAAGGAATGGCCAGTGGTGTAGCGAGGGTGAGAGGCGCCCCTCCCCCTCCCTCTTCTCTGCCCCACCCCCTCTTCTCCTTCCCCTCTCCCTCCTGCCAAGCGCATGCCTTCCTTTCTTTCCCCCATACCTATGTAACATTTCTGGCGCAAGCAGCAACCCCAACCTGCTGTTCGTGTGAGCATCAGCTCTTCCTCTGACATCACTTCCTAGGCACATGTCCAGGAAGTGACATCAGAGGAAGAGCCTACGCTCATGTGAGCAGCAGGTTGAGGGTTACTGCTCATGCTGTGAACATTAAAGGGTAAGAGGGAAGGAAAGGGGTCCATGTGTGGTAGTGGAGGGGCAGGGAAGGAGTGGGGGTACCCCCACCATGACAGCACCCAGGGTGGACCGTCCCCCCCCCTTACTATGCCACTGGGAGCGGTATAGTACAAAGGATGAAATACTTCTGTGCATGAAAGATCAGCAGGATTTGGGGACACTTACCTTTCCTGAAGGTACACTTCTCTAAACAGCGCCATCATGTGACTGACACACGATCAGCAGCTGCTGACAATGGCACTATTTATAAAATCCATTCCTCAGTGCCTTTTTAACCACATCAAATATAAATAGACCCTCACCAAATATAAAATAAGTAACCATAAACTAAAAATTGAAATATATAGGCAAAAATTAAACTGAACACCCAGGAATCCAGACAGCATACAGGTCAATAGCAGAGAAATAGAAACGGTCATGCATGTCTCACTGTACTGTGCAAAACACTCATTCAAAGATAGCAGATATAAATTTCAAAAACTGATATTTCCATTCACTAAAGGGGTCTTTTACAAAGCTGCGCTGCTGAGAAGCGCATATTACATGCCGAACCGCCTGCTCTATTCCTATGCGTGGCTTGGCATTTAGTAGGCGCTGCTCAACAGCGCAGCTTTGTAAAAGACCCCCCATATTAAAAATTAATAAAAACAAACAATAGAAAATAAGTAGATTTTTTTAATTGGACTAATTTACTACATTTTTGATTACCTATAATAGATAGAATCCTGATCTGAGGAACAAGATTTTGTCCTCTGAAAGCTAGTCAAAAAAATGTATTTAGCTGAATAAAAAGGTATCACCAAATTTTCCATTTTTTATTTTAATTTATTAAACTTTAAGTGGACTGGGGGCGCTAGAGAGCGCTGAACGTGATGGACGCGTGTTGAAAGAGCTCCAGCGTTCCAGATACTTTATCTCAAGATAAACATCTTTAAAATTGAAACAAATTGTTTAATTTCACGAATATTACCACCTTACTGAACATGGCTTCTAGTAAGCCTAACAAACGTAAGTCTGTCGATCCAGTTTCGCCGCTTAAAACCGCTGCCGCCAAAACGGACGAAGTGTCCACGGCCTCCTTGATGGAGGAGCTCCTCTCTATTAGAGAATTGATTCTCGACACCCGACACGATATCTCCGAAATGAGGGCGGATGTGTCCAACATAAAAGAAGAACTTATAACGATTAAGCAGCGCACTGAACTACTCGAGACCAAATCGGCTGCTGCCGACGACTCTATAAAATTTTTGAAAAAACAAACCTTGCGTATCACGCACCTGGAACAGGCCCTGGAAGACGCCGGAAATAAAGCAAGGAGGAACAATTTCCGTTTACTTGGTCTCCAGGAGGGCCGTGAAGCTTGTGATATAACCGATTTTCTGGCTGCCATGCTCCCTCGGGTACTTAAAATAAATGAAGATATAAAACTGGAATTCGACACTGCCTATCGAGTCCCACATCATGCGGCACGAAATACTCGCTACCCGAGGCCCATAATAATATCCATGCTGCGCCATCGCCACGTGCAACTGATCATGCAAAAGGCGAAACTACACTCACCTATAATGTTCGAGGGGAACAAACTCCTGATAGTACCTGATCTAACTAAGGAGACAGCAAAGAAGAGAAAATTACTTCTATCATACCGTGCGAAGTTGACAGCTATGGGGGCAAAATGCGGAATGCTGTACCCTGCTCGGCTGCGAGTGACTCACCTTAATGTTACTAAAGACTACACAAACCCTGCAGATCTGGCGGACTACATTGAAAATCTTCAGCCTACTCCTATAGATAAAACCTGAACTAGTTGCAGTGGAGATCCTCTACTTCTTACTGGTTAATAATACTGATAAGGTGGAATAGTCATAAATGAAAATTTTATTTCAACTGTTCACTTGTTCTTGTTAATATGTTTATCATATTGCTCTCAGATATTGCTGGTTTTTTTCGATACTGTGTTCTCCTTTCCGGCTCTCTAACCCGGAGACTGTTGTTTCCTATGTTTCTAATGTTCCTTTCACTTGCAGGTGCTCTGTTTAATATAAGACAGATGGTTTTCTATTCATTATATATGCTTTTCTTAATTCCATTTATTGCTTCTAATATCATTCCTCCTACCCATAAGTCTCTCTTCATCTCCATTATCCAATATTGGGTTAATAGTTTTCATGTATGCCTAGTACTATGCTTACTTAATTGTCTTTACTTGATTGAATATGCCTGCTTCCCTTACATTATAAAATGTAAAGTCAGCTATAACTGCTGTAGCCTAACAGTACTGAGCATTGATACCTTGTCTGACCAGATGTTTTATTGTGACATTTGCATAACTATGGTTTTACTTAATACATGATTAGTTCAATATATGTCTTTAACATGTTTATCCCTTAATGTTAAGGGATTGAATAATATCATCAAACGAAAAAAGATTATGACTTACGTAGACCAATATTGTCCTGATGTACTCATGCTCCAGGAAACCCACTTAAATAGTCTGGACTCTGATAAATGTAAAGCAAAATGGTCTTATCCACCTATTTCCTCCTCAGTCATGTCAGGGAAGAAAAATGGAGTATTGACATTACCGTATTTTCACGTAGATAACGCGCACCCGTGTAAAACGCGCACACGGGTATAGCGCGCGGAAAGCACAAATTTATGTACAGAAATTTTTATATACCGCGCACACCCGTATACCGCGCATGCTGGCCGACTCTCCTTTCGCCCACCCCGACTCTCTTCTGGCCACCCCGACTCCCCAACTCCCCGACAATATCGGGCCAGGAGGGAGCCCAAACCCTCCTGGCCACGGCGACCCCTACCCCCACCCCGCACTACATTAAGGCAGGAGGGAACCCAGGCCCTCCTGCCCTCGACGCAAACCCCCCTCCCCCCAACGACCCCCCCCCAAATAACCTCCGACCGCCCCCCCAGCCGACCCGCGACCCCCCTGGCTGACCCCCACGACACCCCCACCCCCTTCCCCGTACCTTTGTGTAGTTGGCCGGACAGACGGGAGCCAAACCCGCCTGTCCGACAGGCAGCCAACGACGGAATGAGGCCGGATTGGCCCATCCGTCCCAAAGCTCCGCCTATTGGTGGGGCCTAAGGCGCTTGGGCCAATCAGAATAGGCCCGGGAGCCTTAGGTCCCTCCTGGGGGCGAGGCCTGAGGCACATGGGCCCAACCTGACTATGTGCCCAAGGCCCCGCCCCCAGGAGGGACCTAAGGCTCCAGGGCCTATTCTGATTGGCCCAGGCGCCTTAGGCTCCACCAGTAGGCGGAGCTTTGGGACGGATGGGCCAATCCAGCCTCATTCCGTCGTTGGCTGCCTGCCGGACAGGCGGGTTTAGCTCCCGTCTGTCCGGCCAACTACACAAAGGTACGGGGAAGGGGGGTGGGGGTGTCATGGGGGTCTGCCAAGGGGGGTCGCGGGTCGGCTGGGGGTGCGGTCGGAGGTTCTTTGGGGGGGCGGTCGTTGGGGGAGGGGGGTTGCGTCGAGGGCAGGAGGGCCTGGGATCCCTCCTGCCCGTAATGTAGTGTGGGGTGGGGGTAGGGGGTCGCCGTGGCCAAGAGGGTTTGGGCTCCCTCCTGGCCCGATATTGTCGGGGAGTTGGGGAGTCGGCGGGGCAAGAGGGCTTGGGCTCCCTTTTACCCCGATCGTGTCGGGGGGCGCCGCCGTTGGCAGGGGCAAGAGGGCTTGAGCTCCCTCTTGCCCCGATCGTGTCGGGGGTGCCGCGGTTGACTGGGGCAAAAGAGCTTGAGCTCCCTCTTGCCCCGATCGTGTCAGGGAGTCGGCAGGGCAAGAGGACTTGACGTTAGAGAAAGGGCGAACCGCCGGAAGAGGAAGCAGCAGGACACCGGTAGGAGCTTCTACATGATGGGGGGGGTCGGGAGACTGTGGGGGTGCGAGCGGTCCTTCAGGGTGGGGGTGCGGGTGCGGGTGGGAGTGCGTGCAAGCGGTCCTTCCGGGTGGGGGTGCGTCGGGGGGGGGGGAACTATGTAAAAAAAATTTTATATAGCGCGCTCACGCGTATACCGCGCAAGGCTATGCACGGTTTGTAAAAACACGTATAACGCGCACGTTATATGCGTGAAAATACGGTAATCCGGAATCGTTCTGATATAAGAATATTATCTCACTCATCAGACACAAATGGAAGATGGACCGCTACCATTATATCTATTGGCACAATTTCACTGCTTCTCCTCAACATTTATGCACCTAATATAGACGACCCGGCATTTTTCGATATGATTGCAGACTTGATACTTTCCTATGGTAATGTTCCCTGTATTATAGCTGGAGATTTCAACATTCCCATGGATCCTTCAAAAGATAGAAAATCAAGAGTATCCTACAAGAAAACCAAAGCGTGGCATAATCTCCATAATCTTATGTTCTAACTAAAACTAATAGACCCTTGGAGACTAATGCACAGAGATGATGTACAATTCACTTTTTACTCTCCGCCACATTCAACTTATTCAAGAATCGATTATTTTTTGGTTAGTTTTGGTCTCACTGCTCAGCTGGATAAGACAGAAATACAACCCATCTCGGTTTCAGATCATGCTTCCATCCTACTTACTATCAAAGATATTGGCTTACCTGCTAGTCGTACCTTGTGGAGGTTTAACTCTATACTATTGACAGACTCGACTTTTATGGAATTGATTTCACAACGTATACAAGAATTTTTCAAGCTGAATCTGCCTTCAGACACATCATGGCATACTACGTGGGATGCTTTTAAAGCATACATCCGAGGAGAAATAATTGCTTTTCAATCAAGAAAAAAGAAAAAACATAAATTGGAACTGCTTTCTTTTGAAAATAAAATCTTAGAAGCTGAAAAAGAACATCTCACAGATCTTTCGGATATTACAAAACTGAATACATTACGACAACTGAGATATGCATATAATCTTTATCTCAGCTCATCTGCTGCAAAAGAAATTTTCCTATCAGCGGCTCATTATTACTCTGAAATGAATAAAAGTGGTCACCATCTAGCTACTTTTCTGAAAATCAAATCTGAAAAAACCACTATACCAGCTATTAATGATTTCAATGATGTTACCATAATTAACGATGTGGATATTTGCTCACACTTTCTTTCCTATTACAAGGAACTCTACTCTTCGGAACATCCTGACCAACATCTCTTCCAACCATTTCTTCAAGTTCTCCCTCATCCTACAATTAGTGATATGGATGAAAAATTACTGACGGCTCCCATATCACAAAGTCAACTAACAGAGGCCCTCCTCTCCATGGCTAAATGCAAATCTCCGGGCCCAGATGGGCTAACCGTGGAATTTTACATAGCGTTTCAAGTTGACATTTTACCCTTTCTATCTAGCTACTTACAACACATTGCACTACAAGGCATTGCCCATGGCTCAATCACAGAGGCTCTCATCATTGTGCTTTTGAAACCAGGGAAAAATCCTTTACTTGTCCAAAACTATAGGCCTCTTTCATTAATCAACGTTGATGCCAAATTATACGCCAAAATCCTTGCCTCCAGGCTCAATAGAGTGCTACCTAAACTCATACATAGAGATCAGAATGGATTTATGTGTGGACGACTATCTTCAGATAATACCAGACTTTTCACACATCTTGTTTTGCAAGCACAACAAACGCCATCTCCAATGATCGCCACAGCCTTGGATGCGGAAAAGGCTTTTGATCGCATAGAGTGGTCATTCCTCTTTCATGTAATGCGATGGTTTGGTTTCTCAGAACGCTTTATCACAATGGTTTCGACACTATACTCTAACCCGTCTACCAGAATGAGAGTAAATGGCATACTATCAGAACCCTTCTATCCGAAGAGAGGAACCAGACAAGGATGCCCACTCTCACCACTACTGTTTAATATAGCTCTTGAACCTTTACTAATTGCATTTCATCATAACAATGAAATAAAGGGTTTCCATATGGGTGATCTCTCTGTAAAAGCACTAGCGTATGCTGATGATGTCTTATTATATTCTACTCTAAATTCTTTGTCAGCTATTCTATCCACTATAAAATCTTATGCTGGTATCTCAGGATATAAACTCAATTTAAACAAGACTGAAGTGATGCCTCTTAATGGATTTCCATGCAGTGATGTTGTTGCCAAGCATCACCTCCAATACTCTCCAAATAACATCAAATACCTGGAAATAATCTTTAGCGCATCTTTAGAGGAAATAAGAGACTATAATTTCTATAGGGCATCCGTTGAAAATCAGGGGCGGGAAACTACGAGGTGACACCAGGAAATTCTTTTTCACTGAAAGAGTGGTTGATCGCTGGAATAGTCTTCCACTACAGGTGATTGAGGCCAGCAGCGTGCCTGATTTTAAGGCCAAATGGGATCGGCACATGGGATCTATTCACAGGGCAAAGGTAGGGGAGGGACATTAAGGTGGGCAGACTAGATGGGCCGTGGGCCCTTATCTGCCGTCTATTTCTATATTTCTATGTTTCTATGTTAATATTAACCGCATAATGGATATCATAAAATCTTTATCTGCTCAATGGTCTCCACTACGCCTCTCATGGTGGGGAAGACTGGACTCTATTAAGATGACGTTGGCTCCCAAAATCACTTACATATTATCAATGATACCTTTCCTTCTACCTCCAAAGACTTACCAGAAAATAGAGAGTTTGCTCTCTAAATACCTTTGGAATAACAAACCTCCTCACATATCTCTGAAAAAGCTCAAATGCACCAAAGAAAATGGAGGCATAAATTTCCCTAGCATGTATGACTATCATGTTGCTTTTCTGGCCAGACAGGGGTCCCAATGGTTACACTGTTCTCAGACTGACGATATTCCTACTTGGCTCAAGCTTGAACATACACTATATGATGAACAATTTCTACGCTTCTCAGCTCTCTCTTCTCTTAAAACCAACCATCCTACGGATCATATCTTTCGTTCAACAAAGGAAGCTCTATTATTGATTGTCTCATTTGTTCAGATCCCATGGCATACTACCACTAACATATCAATTTGGAATAATCCTCAGATCAAAATTCAAGGATTACATATAGAATGGAAATCATGGATTAAAGTGGGTATCTGGTCAATTATGCACTTATTATTCAATGACCAACTGATGGATTTTGCGACATTATCATCGGCATATCATATTCCTAATACTCAAGCATATAAATGGATGCAATTACGGCATTGTCTCTCTGCATACATGAAACACACCCAATTGACAGCTGACTTTCCCTCTTTGTTACAATACTCCACTGCCTTCCATATGCTGAGGGGAGAAGCTTCAGCATGGTATAAACTCATTAAAAAAATTAAATTTCCACCACCTGTCCACTTATATGATATCTGGTCGTCTGATTTACATATATCTCTTTCCCTAACTGATTGGGAACAACTATGGCTTACGTCTTTCAGAACATTGAAAGCCACCTCAATCAAACAAATGATTCTCTTTCTATATCACAAAGCTTTTTGGACCCCAAACAAACTATCAAAATTGCCGACTGTTAATACTAATGTTTGTTGGTCATGTAAAACCGCAATAGGCACTTTTGCCCATATGTTTTATGATTGTTCCCTTCTGCAACCTTTTTGGGCAGATGTATGGTCAACCATATGCTCTTTATTATACATCACCACTGATTTGTCTTTGCCGCTCATTTTATTTGGTACCAACCTACCTGTCTCTCTCGATAAGGGTGAAATCAGGCTCTTATTGATTGCATTGAAAACGATATTGTCACACTGGAAGGACTTCTCTCTCCTTCATGTTAATGAATGGTGGAATACTGTATGTCTTTATGCTAGATATGAAAAAGTAGCTGCTGAAAAGTTGAACTCCCTTTCTTCCTTCAACTCTATATGGTCTAGTGTTTTGGAGGATAATTAATTTATTTCATTTCACTGTTATCAATATGTTATACAATTTTGTGACTTGGTCTTATGGATCCTCTGTCTTAGTCTACATCATTTTGTACACCTGCAAGATGCATGTTCTTGTTATCTTTGTTCTTCTGTACTTTAATATGAAAACAATAAAAACTTATTGAACTAAACTTTAAGTGGACTAATCTCATCACCAGAATTTTTCACTTTAAATTAAAAATAAAATTCTTTTTTTTTTTTTACCTTTGTTATCTGACCATTTAATTTTTCAAATTGTGTAGCTCCCAATCTCTGGTTCTTCTTTTCCTGTTTTTTTTTTTAAATCTCTCCAGGGTCTCCAGTTTGTTCTTCTCTCTCTTACAGTATTCTTTACTTTCTCCACACATCCATCATCTCTGACACTGATCTTTTTTTTCCAGCTTTCTTCTTCTTTTTTTAAATATCTTTATTTATTTTTATATTAAAATCAGTGCATACAGATATTCATACAATTTACATGAAAAACAACACTATCATCTTTCAATAATATTCATGAAAACCATTTTCACCCCCCTCCCCCCCAATCTCAATGTAATAAGTAAACCATACAGTATTATGTCCATATATATGATCAATCCCAATATACAAAGCCCCCCCCCCCCCCCCCCGGATGTGCAACTGATAACCAAAAATAAGGGAATAATGAACTATTCAAGTAGAATCAATGAAATTAGTCAATGGGCCCCATGCCAGATTGAACCACTTATTATTGCTTTTTTGATCAGAAAATGTCTTCTCTTATTGGTAACATAAGTATAACAAATTCCACCAAAAGGTGAAATTCAGTCAGTCATAAGTTTTCCAATTTTTTGTAATCATTTGGATGGCTACCCCAGTCATTATGCCCAATAACCTGTTTTTATGTCTGTCCACTGGAGATTTTGGAAATAACAGCATCCCACATAACACCACTTCATATGATAACGGAACCATAGTCTCTAGAATCAGATTAATATGTCCCCAAATAGATCTCCAGAAGTTAAGTATCAAAGGACAATAGAATAATAAATGATCCAGTGTTCCTATATCCAGATGACAATGCCAGCATCTATTAGATTTTGAACAATCTAATTTCTGTAAATGAACAGGGGTCCAAAAACTTCTATGCAACAAAAAAACCCATGTTTGTCTCATAGATGCTGACACTGTACACCTCATTCTCCAAGACCAAATCCGTGGCCATTGAGACACAGAAATCTGCTGCTTAATCTCAATGCTCCAGATATCTCTCAAACTTGTTTTTGTTTCTTATTCATATAACCAGATATTAATTTGTACCACTGGGTGGCCTAATGCCCTAGGAAATCTGTCTGGAAGAATAGGACCGGCAAGCTATACTGATTTTTTAGATTTTGCCAATCAGGGAACCCCTTCTGAATGGCTTGCTTCAACTGCAACCATTTATAAATTTGAGATTTTGAAATACTGAATGATTGTTGCAGTCGTGAAAAATCAAGCATTTTCCCATTAGATATCACATCATCTGGCATACGTATACCTGCTTGCAACCAATGCTTCCAGAGGATCTTAGACTCGCCAATTTGAATCTTGGAGTTCAACCATAATGATTGACATGTGGACTTTTCTACTATTAAGTTGTTAATAAATTTTAAAGTGCGCCATGTGGCAAATAAGATACCATTATCCTTATAAATTCTGGGTAATTTGATACTCACCATATGACATAATCTTAATGCGGACATAAGTTGCCATTCTAGAAATAACCAATCGGGGAGATGTTCCATAAGCTCAGGAAGGATCCAATACATACCCTGACGCAGTATATAGGCCTGATGGTACCTATAAAAATTTGGGAAATTGAGGAGTGGCTTGACAAAGATGGCCGCTAATACCTGAAGCTAAGTTGCCATGGAGGTTCCTGAGCGCTGCCATTTACCTTTTCAATGGTTAAACGCAAATCCAAGCTCCGGGTGTTCCCAGACGAATCTTCGGCAACAGGGGGCCCGATGGACGCCTTTTTTCAGCACGGGATATGAACGAATGAGCCGGAGTCTTCCTTGGCTGTGAGAGGCACGCAAGCTGAAGCGTTAGCACTCTTCTTCGAGGCAACATCTCTATCTCTGAAGGAGCGGAGTCCTCCAAGTCATCCTGGGGCGTTAGAGCAGCAGTTGGAGGAAAGAGCATCCCAGGGTGTTCTCTCTCCTGACCAGCTGAGTGCGGGAGTCGACTCAGCAGGAGGAGTTATGAAGCAAATTCAGCCAGCAGAGCACTCAGAGGAATTGAAACAGCGGATCCCCCAGGATTTCCTTAAATTGAATCCATCTCCTGCTGAGGTTCCAGGTACTTTAATTCCATCAGAGGGTCTGGGTTTTGAACTTACACCGATGCAGAGGCCCAATGTCTTTAATATGGAAACACTTTGGGAAGCAATATCTAATATGTAGTTTTCTTTGAGGACTCAAATGCAGCAACTTACAGCGCGTTATACTACTGTTGTGTCAGAAAATTTGGAGTTGAAAAATAGACTGTCTAGCCTGGACATGAGACCAGGGTAAAAACTGTGGATCCCAGGCCTTGGTATGGATAAGGGATAGCGGAAACCTTAATTTTAAGGTGGAAATGTTGGAGAACATGACCAGAAGATGTCATCTTCGGATTACAAACTTTCCAAAACTACCACTTATTCCAGTGCAAGATACATTTAAGAAATACTTGAAAGAAGTTTTGAAAGTTCCTGAAACCTCTTATCCGCCTCTCACAAAAATGTACTATTTACCGACTAGATCTACAACTCAGAAACCAAACCAGCAGAACCTATCTGCTGATAGTTTGAATTTGACAAATTTCCTAGAGAGGTCTGATAATGAGGTGCCGGCAACTGCTACGCTGCTTATACGATTTACAATTGATTCAGACAGGGAATGGATGCTTAAGTTGTTCTTTAAGTTTAAGGATATACCATTTATGTCAAAATTAGTGAGAATGTATCCAGACGTGTCACGATTAACCCAAAAGAGAAGAAAACAGTTGCTCATTTTGAGACCTAGGGTATTGCAGTTGGGTGGGACATTCATGCTCAGATACCCCTGTAAATGTGTGATGGTCTATGAAGGGAATAGATATGGGTTTTTTGAGCCCCAGCAGTTGATAAAATTTATTTCCTCTAAAGAGCAAGTTTAGCTTAGTATTCTTGAGGGATTCTCTATTTCAAGTCAGCTTAATTAAGTAAGGTTCTTAAGCCCAATCAGTTACCATTTTTATTTTCCTTTATATTGTTTGAATAGGAATTTCAGTGAATGCATAGCCTTCTCCCCCTTTAATTAAGGTTTAACTATACAACCAGTATACTTGATTTCTGCATTTAATTTTGTACCCTTGAATTAATGGAAAAGTGTTTTCTTATATTATGTTTTTTTAAATGTAAATTTTCTTTTACATATCTCTCGTTATTCAAAGATGTTATAATTGGTATTGTATTATTCTATTGCTACTTGTTTTGACTTATATTTTGTCAAAAGGAGAAAATTAAAAAATAAAGATTAAAAAAAATATGGGAAATTTACCCCACCTGCTGCAATTGGTTTTTGTAGAGATACTAAAGCTATTCTAGCAGTTTTACCCAGCCTTGAGTGAACCCTCAAAGGCATTTTTTTTTTGTTTGTTTGTTTCATTTTATTGGTTGGGCAGGCTCAAAAGTTCTGCCAGCCTAGCCAATCAAATTAAAACAAAAGACCTTTGAGGATTCACTCCTGGCTCTGAATCCCTGATGCTTCTGTGCTGGAGAATGGCAGTACGCTAGAGAGGAGGTACCAAAATTATGTGCTGGCCTCTGATTGGTCAGCCATCAGCATGAGGTAATTCAGTGTCAGGAGGAAATACCTTAATGGCACGATGCCTAGGACTGCATTGACTGGCATGGAAGAGGAGCCAGGTGTGAGCAGCTGCACAGAAGTAAGGAGAGGAGCGAGCAGTGTGGAGTGAGCAGTCCAGTCAGAGATTGGAGAAAATCCCCCCGATGGTACAGAAGAACCAGGAGGTAAGAAGGAGCTGGAGCAGCAGCGTGGAGTCTTCATTAGTGGTCAGGGTCTTCACTGACTCCATCTATGTGTATGCCCATCTGTTAAATATGCACATAATGATAATTACAGAATAGTGTGTAGGTGAAAGTTTGGCATTTAGAAATACAATTTTCTCTGTTGTCGCGTCCTCCCTTTGGAATGCAATGCCATCGAACCTTCGTTCTGAAAATTCCTTAAACAAGTTAAAAACACTCCTTAAGACATTCCTCTTTAAAGACGCTTATCAAAATTCCAATTGAGTCCTCAAATAAAAAAGGGAAAATAAAAACGCTTCCAGGAAACGATACCCCATTTTTTCCTCTTGTTTTATTCTTCCCCTCCTCCCCTCATTTTATTTTCATTTATATAATGTAATTTAAAAACTTTCCCTTCCCTTTTCTTCCTTTTTGTCTCATACCCTTCGTAACAAGTCTTTGTTTCGACCTTATCACCCCTATTTTCATTTGGATTTTTTATTTTATCTCTTTTTTATATATAACTTTTTTATAATTTTTTATTTTTTATTATTGTAAACCAACCAGATACTTGGGATGGTCGGTATATCAAAATATTAATAAACTTGAACTTGAAACTTGAACACAAAAGCACATATTTATTTTAAACCATTTTTATTCTGCATAAACCCTATGCAGATTACAATAAAACATTCATTAAAGAATCCCAATATCAGTACAAAAATAAAACAAACATCGTCCCTTATCATCTAATTTCACACTCTGTACCACCATAAAGTACTTCCATAGCCACGACGCAGGCACCAGTAGGCGCCCACATTTTGTAAATACTTTCCTTTTTATTTTAAATTGCATTTTGCATTTAAGATATGTGCCGGTAGGGCATCTACTGGCACCTAACCTAAGGCGCCGTTTATACAATATGGGGCTCATAATAAAAAAAAAAGTCTAAAAAGTGGCCTAAATGGGTACTTGGATGATCAAAAAGCCTGATCGTCCAAGTACCCATAACCAAAGCTGGTTTTAGACGTATCTAAAACCAGCTTAGGCCTTTCCCCTACCTCTAAACGCATAAAGCGAAAAGAGGCATTTTTAGAGGCGGGGAAAATGTGGGTGGTGGGTGGGAGGTGGGCCGACCTACACCTAGGCATACTGCAGGTATAACCAAAAGTTTAGGCAGGTTGCCTAGTCGGCACTTATACATTTTGACTTAGACCAAGTCAAAACAAGTATAAGTGCTGAAAAAGGGGCCGCTGAGCTGATCGCTGCAGCTCAGCGGCCCCAGAAACCTGCCTACCACCTACTGCAACTATCGCTGCAGGAAAGAGGGCTCATCTCTCCTGCCGCGATAGTGATCGCCCACCCCCCCTCTGAACCACAGCACTTCGGGGTGAGCATCGCGGCAGGGCATCTCTCCTGCAGCGATCAGCCCTCCACCTCGACTACGATCGGGCAGGAGGTAACCCAAGCCCTCCTTCCCGACAACACCCCCTCCTCGACTACAATCAGGCAGGAGGGAGCCCAAGCCCTCCTGCCCAGTGGCACCACCCTTCAACTACAATGGGGCAGGAGGGTGCCCAACCCCTCCTGCCCAGGAGAACCCCCTACCCCCCACCCCCACTAATATATGGGCAGAAGGGATCTCAGGCCCTCCTGCCCTCGACGCACCCCCTTCCCACAATCGCTCCCCGAACCCCCAATAGGCCCCCCTGCCGATCCATGAGACACTCCTGCTGACCCCTCGACTCCTGTAAACGATGTCTAGATGGATGGGTGCCAAGCTCGTCCGTCCGGCAGGCCAGCCATCCCACGAATGGCTGGCTTTTTTAAGCATTCAAATCTAATTTAAGAAGAGATGTGACTGTTAGCCAGTCATCCAGTTCTGCTGTAGAGGAAGATAACTAAGAACTGATTGGTAATATTGGGCAAAACATGAAGCAATTTATCTAGGATGAGATAACAGATGATTTCTCATATTAGGGATAATAATAGTAATCTTAAATTGCCACAATAGAAGTCAAATTTATTAGCATGTTCATTAAAAACATACCCCCTCCTTTACAAAGCCGTGCTAGCATTTTTAGCGCCGGCTGCAGAGGTAACTACCTGGACGCTCATAAGAATTCTATGAGCGTCAGAGGTATTATCGCAGTGGTTGGCGCTAAAAACGTTAGCACGGCTTTGTAAAGGAAGGGGATGGCTTTATACACTGAAGCGTGCATGTTATGATGCTAATTTCCACAGAATTTAATTCTGCCTGAGTATTAGCAAGCACTTTCTCAATATCTGCTTAGTATGAGTAATATTATGCAAATTCTTTAAACATCTCAGATTGGTATTCAGAAGATCAGCTTTAGCTTGAGGCAATTATATGTCCCTGCAATGCTGCCTTAATGACATTCCATAATAAAAAGAGCAATATGGATGGTGTGGCACTGAATTTCCAGGCATTTTTCAATTGCTCTGAAAATTTGTGATCTTTTACTGGAGTTCTGTTCATAGGCCAAGATGAGCTCCAGAGTATAAAAACTATAGCCTTATGCCCCTGGATATAAAGACCGCCAATCAACTTTGTAATATTTTTGTTTGTCATGTATTATATGCCAATTTCTGAGATCTATCTGTAGAAATCAGTAAAAAATCATCTGCCAAGCATTCAATTTAAGTACACCAAAAATGTATGAAACAAAATTCCTTTTGTAATTATAAACATTAACAGAGGATTTGAAAGACTGAGATCACACCCTATATATCCTGGTTTAGCAGCGAGATTATTCCACAAACACTTTTGGAGGCATTGCCCCCCTAGCCCTTATCTAACCCCCCCCCCCCACTCCCAATATATCTCATGAAATAAATACGGTCTAAGTGCAATCAGTGAGAAAAGATTTAAAACCATGTTAATACTGCATGGGACAGCCCTATGTCATGATCAAGTAAGACAAACACAGCCAATAAGTCTAGTGAAATTGCCTTTGGCGTCTGTCAAGAATGAAAGTGAGAACTGTTTCTGTGCTACTTGAGGATCAAAACCCCAACTGTTATAATTTTTGGTGGAACTCTTTATGTCATATCTATAAAATGGAAAGATTTATTGCAACGCAGCGAGGATATTTCAGGAAATTTCAGGATGTGTGGAAACCATTTACAAAATATTGTATGGATTAGTAGGCATTGTTTCCCCTAATTTATTAGTTTAATTGTGAAGGAGGGGGATATTTTAATATTACATATTATATAAGATAATGGAATATATGGTAGGGAGGGATGGGGAGGGGGGAGGGATAAGAGTTTTTGTAAGATACCAATGATAGTTTTTAAGTGATGTATTTATTGTTAATGTGATTGAACATATATAACACTTATTGTAATTTTGAAAATGAATAAAGATTTATTAAAAAAAAAAAAAAAACCCAACTGAAGGGTGTGAAGAACAAGCTTCTTCTCAACAAATTAGTTAAGCTGTATAAAACATTGTTGACCATACTGGATATAAAACATAGACCGGAGGTGAGACAGTACCAAGCAGGTAAAAGAGGGTCTAAGGATGGCTTTTTTCAAAATTGGAAGCATGATCCCAGTTTTCTAGGCGTCAGCTAGATTACCCGGCTCAAGACTACAACTGACCATAGTTAGGAGAAAAAGGATTAAACCAAGGTTAGAAAGTTTCATTCATTGAGAGGGCA
Organism: Geotrypetes seraphini; assembly: GCF_902459505.1. Taxonomy (NCBI): domain Eukaryota; kingdom Metazoa; phylum Chordata; class Amphibia; order Gymnophiona; family Dermophiidae; genus Geotrypetes; species Geotrypetes seraphini. The sequence goes on along the minus strand of NC_047086.1, from coordinate 342,512,726 downwards.
GGGGATCTAAAGCACAAAAAGTTGGACACATGAATGCGATAGTATTTGAGAGAAATGTGAGCATCTTCAGTTGAAAGGTAGTCTACAGGGAGGAAAAAATATCATTGGTAGCAAAGGTCAAAGACTGACCTCTCTTTGACATAGTCGACAGTTTTGGAGAGGCAAAAGGCCTGTGCAATGTGTTGTGGTGGAGAATCAGGAATTCCACTGTTTCTTCTGCAGGTGAAGCCAGGCGGGTGGAAAGAGATTCAGTGAAGACTGGAGGGAGTACATGGAAGAGATAATGAGAGAGACTAAGCTGAAGAGTATGGGAGAGAGAGAAAATGGATGAGGACTAGAGGAGAGAAAGCAAGACTGAGTGAAGGCTGTAGAGGGGACTACACAATCTCATATTTTTGCATTATTTGATGAAACATGCGGCAAAATATGATGATGTGTGTTTTCGCCCTCTGAATGATACAAAATATGTGATGTGACCCCCAATACAAAAAGGTTGGACAAACCTGTTTTATTCTTATCTATTGTTAATGAAGTTCAACTTAAATATGTTCCTTTAGCCCTGCTGTTTTAGACATCTTTTTGATGGCCCTGTAAGATCAGGAGTAAGTGGGGATCACTTTTGCTCCTGTTAGACCCAAAGGATGGGGATAAGGGAGTGGGGTCTACCCTGAGAGCATTCATCATTAGGGGAAGGAATTGGAAGGAGTTTTTTTTTGGGGGGGGCAGGATCAGATGTGTTGGGGGGTGTGTGTGAGGGTTCCAGATGGGATGGAGGGGTGTGCTGTCCGGGAGTTAAGGAAGAATCTGAATGCTTTGGGAGTTGGGGATCAGAAGGCAAGCAAGGGTGATTGGGGCATATCCATGCTGAAGGGGGGTAGGGGGAAGATTAAGGAAGGAGAAACTTCTGCAGCATCAGGGTCACCATAGTGAGTGGGAAGAGTGATTTTAGAAAGCTGATCTCATGCACATGTGATGGAGTTTTAAACTTTTTCCTCATATACAGTTTCTTTTCAAGACAGGCAAATGAAGAACACCTCGCCTTGGGAACAGACCAAACAACAGAAGGCAATGGAGACGTCCTTTTAACCAATGATAAAGGGCTCCTTTCACTAAGGTGCGCTAGCGTTTTTAGCGTACCCAGGAAATTACCGTGCGCTATACTTCTAGAACTAACGCCAGCTCAATGCTATTCTGCGCATTAAAGCCCTAGCGCACCTTAGAAAAAGGAGCCCAAAGAATTGATTCAAAAATATGATCACAACAAGGATCCTAGTTTCAGCGTGTGCACTTTCTTTTCAAATCACTGCTTCTTCTGGATGGGGGGGAGGGAGAGGGGGGAAGGAGCCATCAACATGCAGTCCTGTTCCTATTTTACAAGTGACTGCATTTAGCAGAGCCTTTTGTAAAACAATATGGGAGTTTCTCCCATCCTAACCTGTTCGTCGAAATTCCCTTGTCCACATCCCATGTAAAATCTGCCTCCATGTGTAGTTCCAGGGGTGAATGATGACTGTCATCACCACAACTCTGCGTTGGTGAAGAACAAAAAGATCCTAATGCATAGGCAATTAAATGAATTTAACAAATAAAACCTCAAATGGCGTTTGTTGTTAAACGCTTCATTTTATTGTCCCTCTCCTTTAAAAAGCCGTGCTAGCGTTTTTAGCGCTGGCCGCCGCAGTAACAGCTCCGACGCTCATAGAATTCCTATGGGCGTCGGAGCTGTTACTGCCACGGCCGGCGCTAAAAACGCTAGCACGGCTTTGTAAAGGAGGGAGGTTTATTTGTTGTTTTTTGAAAATCTACTATAGTTCTAGCTGTTTCACAGTCCTGTGAGTAAATGAAATATTCAGATCATGTGGGTCCCGCATACCCTGTCTTACAACTCCCTTGAGCACAGATGCATTGGCGAAAGGAACACAGGCTTTTCTTTGGTTTAGAGAAGGATGCCTCCAGGTCAGGAACAGAGTAGGTAAAATACTGCCACTTCACTGCAAAACAATATACGCTAGTGGCAGATGCCATGTTATTAAAGAATCACTTTGAGCGACATGGCTTTATTTATAACGGGGGGTTTTTGTACAGAGAGAATCGCTGTAACAATTACAGGAAACATTTCCTACTGAAAAATAAGATCCTAGCAATACTGATTCCTGATGCATTTCAACAAGTTGCCATTTCTATGGGATTGTAGTAAACAGAGCACAGAGCTTCCCAGCAATGTACTGGGTGTTTCCTCTGGACAGCAGGATTAATAAGGCACACAAGTGGGTGATATCTAGGTGTACCAGATTTTACTTTCATAAAATCCAGACCCCCCTAGACCCCAGGTCCGCCCAGTTCCACCCATACCCGCCCTGTTACACTCCAGTCCCACCCCTAATCCCACTGCCTGCTTTCGTTGAGCAGGAGGGCATCCGCGCAAGTGCAGAGGTGACATCATCGCATGGCATCCACGCATGCGTGGATGCCCTCCTGCCCGATGCAATTTCAAGGAAGCTTTTCAAAACCTGGATATAGTGCCGAGTTTTGAAAAGCCGTCCGGACCCCCTGACATGTCCAGGGAAATCCGGACGTCTGGTAGCCCTGGTGACATCAGCTGACAGAGCCTGGACAAAACTACTCCTGGAGGTCATAACTTTAGCGTAAAGTTCTGAGCATGTGTGACCCTTACTGCAGTTACAGTTACTTTATTTGATATACCGCAATTATTAATAAACCTGTTAAACCAAAGCGGTTTTGCAATGAAAAGGGTTAAAAATGATAAAATCAATAAGGGCAATCAGGATAAATCAACCATTACATTGTAGGCTATGTGGAACTTTGTGATGGTGGAACTGGGTATATGGTTCATACATTACTAACATAGAAACATAGAAATAGACGGCAGATAAGGGCCAGGCCCATCTAGTCTGCCCACCCCAATGACCCTCCCCTACCTTTCTCTGTGAATAGATCCCACGTGTCTATCCCATTTGGCCTTAAAATCAGGCACGCTGCTGGCCTCAATAACCTGAAGTGGAAGACTATTTCAGCGATCTAGCACCCTTTCAGTGAAAAAGAATTTCCTAGTGTCCCCGTGCAGTTTCCCGCCCCTGATTTTCCACTGATGCCCCCTTGTTGCCGCGGGACCCTTGAAAAAGAAGATATTTTCTTCCACCTTGATGCAGCCCGTGAGATACTTGAATGTCTCGATCATGTCACCCCTCTCTCTGCGTTCCTCGAGTGAGTACAGCTGCAACTTATCCAGCCATTCCTCGTACGGGAGATCCTTGAGTCCCGAGACCATCCGGGTGGCCATTCTCTGGACCGACTCCAGTTTCAGCACATCCTTACGGTAATACGGCCTCCAGAATTGCACACAGTATTCCAGGTGGGGCCTCACCATGGATCTATACAATGGCATAATGACTTCAGGCTTACGGCTGACGAAACTCCTGCGTATGCAACCTATGATTTACCTTGCCTTGGATGAAGCTTGCTCACTTGATTGGCAGTCTTCATGTTCTCACTGACGATCACCCCTAAGTCTCGTTCTGCTTCAGTTCTTGTTAGGATCTCGCCATTAAGAGTGTAAGTCTTGCATGGATTTTGGCTGCCCAGGTGCATAACTTTGCATTTTTTGGCATTGCAGCTGAGTTGCCAGGACCTAGACCAGCGCTCCAGTAGGAGTAGGTCATTCATCAAGTTATCGGACATTGAATTTATGTCTGTTGTGCTTTTGCCCACTACATTGCTTAGTTTGGCGTCATCAGCGAATAATGTTATTTTACCTCAAAGCCCTTCTGCCAAGTCTCTTATAAAGATGTTGAATAGGATCAGGCCCATGACCAAGCCCTGCGGCACTCCACTGATTACCTCCGTCATTTCGGAGGGGGTGCCGTTCACCACTACCCTCTGAAGCCTACCTCCAAGCCAGTTCCCAACCCATTTCGTCAATGTGTCGCCCAATCCTATAGAACTCATCTTGCTCAGCAACCTGCGGTGTGGTACGCTATCGAATGCTTTACTGAAGTCCAGGTATACGATGTCCAGGGACTCCCCAACATCCAGCTTCCTCGTCACCCAGTCAAAGAAGCTGATCAGGTTGGATTGGCAGGATCTCCCCTTAGTAAATCCATGTTGACGGGGATCCCGTAGATTCTCCTCGTTCAGGATCGTATCCAATTGGCGTTTGATTAGAGTTTCCATTAGTTTGCACAATATTGATGTGAGACTCACTGGTCTGTAGTTTGCTGTCTCCATCTTGGAGCCTTTCTTGTAGAGTGGAATGATGTTAGCCGTCTTCCAGTCCAACGGGACTTTACCCGTACTAAGGGAGAGATTGAAGAGCGCGGATAGCGGTTCCGCCAAGACATCACACAACTCCCTGAGCACCCTGGGGTGTAGGTTGTCAGGCCCCATTGCCTTGTTAACCTTAAGCTTTGACAGCTCGCAGTAGACACCGCTGGGCGTAAACTCGAAATTACTAAACGGGTCATCTGCATCAACCCTTGTCTGTAGCTGAGGGCCGAGTCCTGGCGCCTCGCGGGTGAAGACTGAGCAGAAGTATTCATTTAACAGTTGGGCTTTTTCCGAGTCCGCTTCTACATAGTCTCCGTCTGGTTTCCTAAGACGTACTATCCCGCATGAGTTCTTATTTCTGTCACTGATATACCTGAAGAAGGATTTATCTCCTTTCTGGATGTTCTTCGCTAAAGACTCCTCCATGCGGAATTTGGCCTCCCTAACTGCTGTTTTGACGGCTTTTGACTTGGCCAGATAGACTTCCCTAGAATCCTGTTTCCCTGATTGTTTGTAAGAGATGAATGCTTTTTTCTTCTCCTTGATGAGGTCCAAAATCTCCGCAGAGAACCACTGTGGCTTATTGTTCCTTCGCCGTTTACTTACTGATTTAACAGCGGTTTGTTGCTTCTTGTATGGTGGCTTTCAAAGTCGACCACATTTCTTCCACGTTATCGATTTCTGCTTGGCTTTGTAGTGTCTGGTGAACGAAGTCTCCCATTTCTTTGAAGTTTGTGTCCTTGAATTTGAGGACCTTGGTCAGTGTGGTAGATTTAGTGAAACCTTTCCTGAGATTGAACCATACTATGTTGTGGTCACTGGAGGCCAATGTGTCGCCCACCGAGACCTCTGTGACACCTTCTCCATTGGTAAGTATCAGGTCCAGTATTGCCTGATCCCTTGTTGGTTCCAACACCAGTTGCCTGAGTCTTGCTCCCTTCTTAGAGTTTAAAAGCTTCCTGCTGCTGCTGGAAGCAGAGGAAAGCGTGTCCCAATCCACATCAGGCATGTTGAAGTCACCTAACAATACTGTGCCCACGCAAAGTGATATTCTCTATATCTCCGATTAATTCCATATCTAGGTCATCCTGTTGTCTTGGGGGTCTGTATATTACGCCAAGATACAGGCATTTGTCCTTCCCTCTGGCCAAATTTACCCAAAGGGATTCCCCAGTGTAGTGGACATCTGTGATTCTGGTGACCTTAATGTCATCTTTAGTATATAATGCTACACCTCCTCCCATTTTGCACTCCCTGTCCCGATGAAGCAAGTTGTAACCCGGTATGACCATGTCCCACCCATGGGAATCCGTGAGCCAGGTCTCAGATATTGCCACCACATCCAGGTCGGCATTCCTCATTTCTGTTTCTAATTCCAGGATCTTGTTTCCCAGACTGTGAGCATTTACGTACATAGCCCTCCATGTTGTATGTTTGTTATGTCTCAGTGGGGATGTTCCCGCTTGAGCTACTTGGACACCTTTAGCATTATTCGCATGTTTTGTACTTTCCCTAGACCCAGAGTTACAACGTGCACCTATTCCGGACCCCCCAGACCCAGAACTACAGTGTGTTCCTATCCCAGACTCGGAAATGTGTGTACCCTGTGGGGGTATTCCCGCTTGGGCTACTTGAACTCCTTTAGTACAATTTTCAATGTGTGTTCTCTCGCTGGACCCAGAATTACAATGTGTACTCCCTCTAGACCCAGAATTATAATGTGTACTCCCCTTAGACCGGGGGTCGGCAACCTGCGGCTCCAGAGCCGCATGCGGCTCTTTTCCTCCTTTGCTGCGGCTCCGGTAGTGTGTCACGCAGGCATGTAGCTTACAAGTCCGGCGTCGCGGCGGGAAATAGCCATGCTGAGCAGTGAGCTCAGCACATACACAGATGAAAGCCTTGCTTGCTGATTGGTCCGGCGGCCCCGCCCCGCCGTGCCGCCGGACCAATCAGCAAGCAAGGCTTTCATCTGTGTAGTGCTGAGCTCACTGCTCAGCATGGCTATTTCCCGCCGCGACGCTGGACTTGTAAGGTGCCTGAAAAAGAAATCATCCTGGCCGGGGTCGGTGTCATGCTCCGGAGATCTACAGCCTTCCTATCTCCCTCTCCCTTCTACCTGCTTCTGGCCACATCCCCTGCTCCGTGGCTCTCTTCGGCAACTCAGCAGCAGCGATCGACACAAGCTTCTGACGTCGGGGCCTACCCTCTGCGAGTCCCGCTTGTTTCAACTTCCTTTTTCCACAAAGGCGGGACTCGTAGAGGGAAGGCCTCGATGTCGGTAGCTTGTCTTGATCACTGCTGCTGACGAGTTGCTGAAGAGAGCCGCGGAGCAGGGGGGTGTTGCCAGGTGCAGGTAGAAGGGAGAGGGCCAGATGCAGGACTCGTGGGTGAGGGAGGAGAAGAGAGAGGGGAGGGAAACAAAAGGAAATATTTCATACTGGGCTGGGCCGGAGTGGAGGGAGGGTGGAAAGATTCTGGCTACAGGGTGTAGTAACAAAGGAAAAGGGGGGAAAGCTGAAAATGGAGATAGTGACACAAAGAAGAGAAAGGGTAAGCAGGACCTACTGAATAAGGATAGAGATACAGAGGGGACATGAAGAGAAGGTGAAATAGAGACATAGAAGTAATGCTGAAAAAGTGTGTGGGGGGAGATAAAGACATTGAAAGGGCAAATGGTGAACATGGCGTAAAGATAAGGACAGAGACAAATGAAGATTCTGAAAAAGTGGTGAGATAGGGATATAGGTGAGATGGACACAAAGAAGGGTGATGCTGGAAAATAGGTGGAATGGTAATTCTGACAGACACAGAAGGGAAATGCTGGATCAAGGAGAGATGGGGCTCAGGCTGGATGGAATGAGGAGAAATGCCTTGTTGGCCTGGAACTTCCTCTCCTACGTCAGAATTGACGTCAGGGAGCGGAATGCTGGTCAGCGCAACACTTCTGCAGGGAAAGCTTGGGACGGCGGTGGCTTGGGGGCTGTTCCCCGATTGCGGTGGCAGCAAACCAAGTGGCTTGGGGGACGGCACGGAGACAGAAAGAAGGGGGAACAGGGAGACAGAAAGAAAAAGTTGGGGGAGAGAATGAGGTCTGGAGGAGAGGAAACATACAGGAGGCTGAAAGAAAGGAATAAAGATTGGATGCACAGTCAGAAGAAGAAAGTGCAACCAGAGACTCATGAAATCACCAAATAGCAAAGGTAGGAAAAATGATTTTATTTTCAATTTAGTGATCCTGTATATAGCATTAAGATAAGAAACAATATATGCAGTGTTAGATTTGTTTTATAATGGTTTTGCGGCTCCAAGTTTTTTTTTCTTTTCGAAAATGGGTCCAAGTGGCTCTTTATGTCTTAAAGGTTGCAGACCCCTGCCTTAGACCCAGAATTACAATGTGACCCAGAATTATAATGTGTGCCAACCCTAGACTCGAAAGTGTGTATACTCTCCCCTGACCCAGATCGGTGTTTACTTACCTTAGTCTCAAAAAAGTATTGGCAGCTTAGCTTGCCAGGTAGGTTGTTTGTGCCCGAACCCTCCCCCAACTTACCCAGTTTAAAGCCCTGTGTAGTAGGCGGGCTAGATGGTGTCCAAGGACATTCTTCCCTCTTCTGGTCAGGTGTAACCCGTCTGGTCCCTGTAGTCCATGCAATGCCTCTCCATGATGCAAGAACCCAAAGTTCATCTCCTTGCACCATCCCTGCAGCCAGTCGTTTGCCCTCTGGATGCGATCCTCTCTGGCACTGCCCTTGCCCCTTACTGGGAGGATCGAGGAGAAGACCACCTGCGCATCCATCCTCCTCAGCCCCAGCACTCTGGGGTTGTGGGTTCAAATCCCACTCTGCTCCTTGGGCAAATTTGTTTTTTTCTTGAACCAAACCTGTAGTGTGGTATTTGGTTTACAAGTCACTTAATCCCTCAGTGCCCCAGGTACATTAGATAGAGTATGAGGCTGCCGGGGCAGATAGGGAAAAATGCTTGAGTACATGAATAATTTGTAATCCGCATAGAAATGTAGGATATGTGGAATATAAATGAATGAATTTTACTAAATCTCCTTGCTGACGTGACAGCTACTAGGAAAAACAAACCATGACAAAACAAGCAATTTTTTTTTTAGTTTTTAGTTGATTTACAAATATAAAATCAAGGTTTTAGTAAAAGACACACATATTTTAAGACTAACGATATACGAAACAGGAGGAGAACAAGTTGAACTACAATGCTTTAAGAGAAAAGAGAACATAGAGTTAGAACAATAGGATAGGGAATTGTTGCCCACTTAATTTTCATTTAAAGGATATTAGCTCACTGAGGAATATTTGAGTTCTATAGAGTTCGAGCTGCTCAATTGAAAACGTCATTGAAGAGACAGCTTTTTAAAAGACCTTTAAACTTATTAAGCGATTTTTTCTTCCCTGACATGCATTGGAAGGGAGTTCCAAGTTTGTGGTGCTGTAACGGAAAAAATTTTGGCTATATAGAGAAGGAAAGATTTACAATATATTATGAGGAGGAACAAAATCAAGTTTCAAGTTTCTTTATTATTTATATACCGTCTATCAAAACAAGTGTCTAAACGGTGTACAATATAAAAAAGATTGCATAAACAATTAAAATAGGTAAATAAAAGCAATATTTTATCAGATATTAAAAATCCTAGACGAATTCAGATTAGCGTACATGGAACAAAAGGTAAGTAGGGGAGGGAAAGGTTGTTTAAAATACATCGAAGTAAAATTAATTTTTAAAAAAAGGATGGTAAATGGGGAGTGGCAAGACATTAGGATGGGAATCACTTCAGAAGAAGCATTTGATGTTTCAAAGCTTCACAAGAATTAAAGGTTTGAGAAGCGGAAGCTGATACTAAAGAATAAAGGCATCTTTAAAGAGGAAAGTTTTAAGTTTGGCTTTAAATTTTTCAAGTGAGTTCTCTAATCGAACATCTAATGGGAGGGCATTCCACAGAGAGAGGGCGGTGACTGAAAAAATGGATTTGCAAGTAGTATCGTAAAATAATTCCCGTATTGATGGTATGGAAAGTAGGTTTTGATTATTAGATCGGAGGGCCCTGGATGATGAGTATGGGATCAAAAGTTTATTTATGAATGCTGGTTGCATATGAAAAGAAATTGTTTTCTCGATCCTCTACAAACTTGACACGAAACAAATCACCTTGGTCATTCTTAGATTTATATGTTCGTTCTGCTCTATAGACACTTCTGCCTCTCTCTCTCTCTCTCTATTTCTCTTTCTCTCTCTCTTCCTTTATCTTTCTCTCTCTTTCTCTTATCCCTCCTGTTTCTCTGTCTTTTTCTGTTCCTTTTCTAAGCAGTTCCAGATACTCTGGATCCTTTTCATTAATCTAGTTTTATTCAAACGATTGTAGATACGAATATTTGATACATGATTTTTATTATGATTCTATGTGTTTGAGCTGCTTTCTGTTTATAATTCTTATAATATTCAATAAAATTATTGAACTAAAAAAAAAAAAAAAAAAAATGAATGCTGGTTGGTTAGAGTGTTTTGTCTTAAAAGTGAGGAGGAGTATTTTATAGGTAAGGCAATGAGTGATAGATAGCCAATGAAAGACAACAAAAGGTAAAAGGGAATAGAAAAAACATATTAGCAAGAAGGGGGGAGGGGTAGAGAAAGTAGGTCTCCTCAACTACTCATTGGTTCTAAGTGATCTTTTTACTAAACTGCTTACCACAGTTTAAAAGAGCTTACCATGCACATGCAAACTGCACCCTAATAAATATTTTATGTTTTCCCATTAAGGGGGCATGATTGGGGGGTGAAGAGTGGTGGTTTCTACACTAATCAGTTAATGCAGGATTAGCATGTGAGCCCATACCACTTACGAAATAGGTGTCGGTAAATGTTTTAATGGCCACATGCTAATGGCAACATTAGTGCATATCCACTTATAAACACAATCTTCCCAGTTATTACTTGGAATGTAATGGACCTCAGCAACTACCCTCAGAAGATGGCCAGAACTGAGATTTTAGTTTGTCAGAAGTCCATGTTTTATCTATGCCAGTACGCTTGATTTTTGATTTAGAAATCAGGTCATATTACATCTTACTGTAGAGCAGTGGTTCCCAACCCTGTCCTGGAGGAACACCAGGCCAATTGGGTTTTCAGGCTAGCCCTAATGAATATGCATGAAGCAAATTTGCATGCCTATCACTTCCATCATATGCAAATCTCTCTCATGCATATTCATTAGGGCTAGCCTGAAAACCTGATTGGCCTGGTGTTCCTCCAGGACAGGGTTGGGAATCACTGCTGTAGAGAACTCCCATTCGAGGCCTGTGTATTGTTTAAATTTGGGACCCTTTGTTACAAAGGGCTCCTTTTACTAAGGTGCACTAGTGGTTTTAAACGCTAACGCCTCCATAGAGCTTGCGTTAGTATTTTTCATTTAGCGTGTGGTTTGCGCATGCTAATCTTGAGCGCGTGCTAAAAACGCTAGCGCACCTTAGTAAAAGGAACCCAAAGTCTTATATGGGCAGGTACCTGAGTACTTACTAGAATAGTTCACCTTGTTCAAAGTGAATCGTCCATTATGTACTACATCTCTATTTGTTTTCCCTCCCGTTCAAAGTTGTACGCATAAGAAGATTTTCCAGTGCCTGTTTGCCTATCAGGCAGCTAGTTGGGATAAGGAGTTGCATACTTTGTTCACAAGGTCTTGCTCATTCATCCACTTCAGAAAATTATTAAAGTCGTCTCTATTTGTATGATTTTTAGAAAATTAAAAAGGGCTTTATGATTATGACTGGGATTTATGACTGGGTTGTCCAGTTTCTTACTCTTTGTGAACCGCATCGATCCATGAGGTTTTGCGGTCTAGAAATGAAATGTAATGCAATGACTTTTTTCTTCATGAGATCTTAAAAGTAGAATCAAATGCTCATCTTAAGTCTTGCATAAAATAGATTGGGACTCCTGACATGATACCACGTTTCGCCTGTTGGCTGTTTCAAGGCATACCCCCTTAAATACACTCGCCGTCTATCTCATAATGATCTCTCCCCCAACTGTTACAGGTCAGCAGGATTGAGTTAGGCACCGCAAGTGGGTGACTTCCAAGACTGGTCCTAGGAACAACAAACAAAGTCAAGATTGGCCGTCCTGTGCTTAGGCCTGCTCCAAACAATAATATGTAATGAAAGAATAATGAAAGGTCTAGATAGCTGCCTTGCGGATGGTATTTAGTGGGAGAGACTTCAGGAGAGCTACTGTGGTTGCAGTAGGTCTAATCTGATGAGATTGACTTTGGATCTGAGAAGAATAGCTGCTTATTTATAGCAGAATTGTATAATCTAGCTCAATGTTTTTCAACCTTTTTATACCTATGGACCAGCAGAAATAAAAAAAATGATTCTATGGACCTCATCTGGAAGCTTTCCCTCTGACGTTGCTTCTGGTTCAGGCGCAGGACGTGCGTAGAGTCACTGCCCATGGCTTTGTGCACTGAATCAGTTAGGAAGAGGGAGCTGGCTCGAAGATAACGCCACATCGATCACACCGTGGACCGGCGGTTGAAAACCACTGTTTTGGGCACTGGTCCATGCACCGGTGGTTGAAGAACATTGATATAGCTAGTTTGCTAGATTTCTTTTTACAACTAGCATACCAGTTCTGTTTTGGATCAAAGGAAACAAAACAGTTTTAATGGTACAGTTCTTTCTAAGAAGCGGGTGGGGGAGCCTACTGACAATCTAGTGCTTCCCACCTCCGGACAGAAGATGAGAAGCACTATTGCCTCATTTATGTAGAAAGGCAGAATAGCTTAGGTAAAAACTTGGGATGTGGCCAAAGGATGACGTTGTGATGGTGGACGAACCACTACTAATGGAAGTGTTTGGTGCAGTGGTTAGAACTACAGCCCCAGCACCCTGGGATTGTGGGTTCAAATCCTGCACTGCTCCTTGTGACCCTGGACAAGTCACTTAATCCCCCAGTGCCCCTGGTACATTAGATGGTGGGCGCCATTTTGAGAAAAAGTTTTGAGCCACGGTGAAAGTTCTGTTCCGCACTGTTTTCACATTTCCCCTGACGAAGCCGATAAGGTGAAACGGCGGCCCCGTGGGGTTTCAACGGCAGTGCTCTTGACCACAGTCAATAAGCTAAGTCCTGTTAAAAATTTATGCGCTATCGTTTTGAATTTTCTATTTATTTCTAAAATATTTAAAAATTAAAAATTTTAAAAAATTATAATTATGTATGAAGTCTGAGCCAATTTTGACCTGCTATCACATCTAGCAGCATACTGCCTGAACTTAAGGTCTCTGAGGCTTGCCTTCATGCTTACAAAGGTGCTAGTATAGAGTATGATCCCGCCGGGACAGATAGGGAAAAATGCTTGAGTACCTGAATAATTTGTAATCCACATAGAATTGTAACTTATGTGAATTATATATAATGAATGAATTTTACTAAACCTCGCTGACGTGACAGCTACTAGGAAAAAAGCACTTTCCAAATTAGGAATTTGAGAGATGCTATTTCTAGAGGTTCAAACGACGACCTCGTGAGTGAAGTGAGGTCTAAATTCAGTTCAGGAGCTTCTGTAACAGAGGCTTATATGAAATATGGCTTTCATAAAGCATGCAACCAGCTGAGATTATGATTCATACATTGGACATGCAACGAATGAGACGCCAACGCTCTGAGAAGTCCTTTGTTACCAGCTGAAAGGAGCAGACATTAACAACAATTTCAATCATAGACAGATTTACCATGCACGAAAAGCAGAGATGGCAGAGGCAAAAGTTAGTTTTCATATTTCTGATTTTATTAATGAAAAGGAATTTACATGCTTATTTACAGTCCCTCAAAGAGAGGGTTTAGCAAATACGCCGACCTGCAGCAGAAAACAGCATGTGATTTTATACCAGTGGTTCATAACTTGGGTTCGACCGAACCCCAGGGGTTCGGTGAGTCAGTCTCGCGGGTTCGGCGGAGGTCAAAACATACCTCCGACTCATATAGCGCTTCGGTCACGTTCAATCATCTATCAGTTATTCAGTGATTTTGATCAAGACTGATCATGTACTCGGTTTATTGATCTATCAATCTGTAACTAACGCCTTATATACATCAATCAATTCCTGATCAAAATTTGTGATTTAACTGATAGATGATTGAACGTGACCGAAGCACTTATGATTCGTGATGATACGCTTGTCCATAATTGGCTGCAGGTGATCACGCAACATCGCTGTGCTGCAGGGGATTTGATGCGCACAGTAGTCGAATTGTAACTGTTGTGATGGTACGTCATGTGATACCTATCTTAATATTTTAATCCCTTACTAACTATGTCGAGCAAAATACGAAAGTGGTCGGACGAATATGTACAATATGGATTCACATGTATAACGGAATGTGATGGGAGTCAGCGTCCTAATTGCATGATTTGCAATGCCAAGTTGAGTAATTCTAGTCTAGCTCCGGCAAAACTAAGGGAACACTTCCTTAAGCTGCATGGAGATGGAAAACACAAGAACACAACGCTCGCTGAATTCAAGGTGAAGAGAGCAAGATTCGATGAAAAGGCTACTCTGCCTGTTCTCGGCTTTGTACCCATCAACAAACCGATCCTCACAGCATCGTACGAAGTTACTTACCTGATCGCAAAGCAGGGCAAACCACACACCATTGGTGAACACTCATAAAACCAGCTGTGTTGAAGATGGCGAATATCATGCTGGGAAAAGCGGCTGAAGTTCAGTTATCTGAAATTCCTCTTTCAAATGACATCATCAGCAACAGAATAGAGGACATGAGCAAAGACATCTTGGCTCAAGAAGTTGCAGATCTGATTTCAAGCCCGGCAAAATTCAGCCTTCAACTCGATGAGACCACAGACGTTTCCAATCTAAGCCAGCTTGCAGTATTCGTGCGCTATGTGAAAGACGACGTGATAAAGGAAGATTTTTTATTTTGTAAGCCTCTTACAACAACAACTAAGGCAACTGATGTGAAGAAACTTGTGGATGACTTCTTCAAAGACAACAATCTTTCATGGGATATGGTTTCTGCAGTTTGTTCGGACGGAGCTCCAGCCATGCTCGGAAGAAAGTCCGGTTTTGGTGCGCTAGTGAATGCCGATGCACCACACATCATTGTTACACATTGCATTCTGCACAGGCATGCGTTGGCAACAAAAACCTTGCCTCCAAAACTGGCAGAAGTTTTAAAAATTGTTGTGGAATGCGTGAACTATGTGCGAAATAATGCTCTGAAGCATCGCATCTTCAAGGAGCTATGTAAAGAAATGGGATCTGAATTCAAGGTACTTCTGTACCATTCTAACGTTTGGTGGTTATCCCGGAGACAGGTGCTGAATCGTGTTTTTGCCATGCGTGTGGAATTAGCTCTGTTTTTGCAAGAGCAGTAACATTGTCATGCAGATTGCTTCAAAAATTCTGAGTTCATTCTCATTTTAGCGTACATGGCTGATATCTTTGCAGCTCTCAATCATCTCAATAAGCAGATGCAGGGTGGTGGAGTCAACATCATCGAAGCGGAAGAAAACCTGAAAGCTTTTCAAAAAAAGCTACCATTATGGAAACGACGAACAGAAAACGATAACTTCGCAAACTTTCCCCTGCTAGACAACTGTGTAAGTAAGATCGAAGATGTATCTGGAATCGGAGACATTTCTGTACCCGTGGAACTGAAGCAAACTATTGCCATGCACTTAGATGAGCTTGCAAAGTCTCTCGACGGATACTTCCCTACAAGAGAGTCATATCCAGTATGGGTGAGACAGCCGTTCACGTTTAGTGTTGAGACAACAGATGTCAATGATGAATACCTCGATGAAATCATTGAAATTCAGCAGAGCCAGGTTCAACAGCAACTCTTCAGAACAACAACGCTCTCAACGTTTTGGTGTCAACAATTGGTAACGTACCCTGTTATTGCTAAGAAAGCTCTGGAAATTTTCATACCATTTGTTATAACATATCTTTGCGATTAATCCTTTTCGAGGATGCTGGACATAAAAACGAAGAAAAGGAACAGACTTTGTTGCGAAAATGACATGAGAGTGGCACTTGCCAAGGTAAAGCCGCGCATTTCTGAACTGGTCTCTGAGAGGCAACAGCAGAAGTCACACTGATTTGCAGTAAATTTCATTATTATTCGAAATATAGGAGAACTTTTTTGTTTTCAAAATTGATATTATTTTTTCCCTCACTGTATACCTATGTTTTGAATTTGTAAAAATCATATTTTATTTTTCCAATAAAGAAGGGTTCGGTGAACACGCATATGAAACTGGTGGGGTTCAGTACCTCCAACAAGGTTAAGAACCACTGTTTTATACAGTGTCAGATTGACTGGTCTGTTAAATAAGAAGTCCTCAATACAAGCCATAACATTGAAATAAAAACACGTCCCATTTTGAAAGCAGCCACGGACTGAGCAAATGTAATGGTGGTCATTTCATTAAAGGCTGCTTTGTCCACCGCGTCATAAGAACATTCTGCACAGCTCTCGCTGGTTTCAGATGAACGCGCTGCAATTTCTGCAATGGACTCTTTCTGCTGTAACCAATTCATCACCAGCTAAACTTGCTGACATTTGTGACCTGAGGCGGAGCACGTGTTTAACAGTTACTATAGGTGTTGTCTGGAGATAAACAATTCTGTGATATTACGCTGCAGAAGAGGTGTGACAGTAAGCAGTTTTGACTGTATTTAATGCATGGGCATTTATTCTCAAGCACGTGCAAATGCATGCAAATTCGTTTCTGATGTGAATTTAGGAGAATTTCTGCTCATATGTCAGACACATAAGCGCCTCTTTCCTCTCTCAATGCAGGAGATCTGATATAAAAGCATCTTCATTGCAGCGGAATATAGTCACTATGGAGGTAATTCTATAACAGGATAGCTCCACTTAGCAGGATCCTATTCCGTAATGAAACCTAGGCGCTTATTATAGAGTACACATGAAATATGATATCTGCGACATGGTATACCAGCTCTGTGGCTGGTATAAGTGGAAGCATTTAAATGTGGAAGGGATGTACAGTACATAACGTATAATATTCCGTAAATTATGTTCCTAAATGGGAGCTCTGCCCATATCCCAACCATACACCCCTCCCTCTTATGTATGCACCATTTGCAAACATAGAAAATGATGTCAGATATAGGTCATAAGGGGTAAAGGGGTTGGAACTTGATATATACTGCTTTTTCTGCAGTTTACATATTTTAGGCAGGTACTTATTTTGTACCTGGGGCAGTGAAGTGTTAAGTGACTTGCCCAAAGTTATAAGGAACTGCAGCAGGAATCAAATTCGCAGCCTCAAGGGGCTAAGGCAACTGCAGTTTCCACGAGGCCCCTCTAGTCTGTCCATCCATATTATCTGCTATCTCCTCCTCTCCCTAAGAGATCCCACATGCCTGTCCCATGCTTTCTTGAATTCAGACACAGGTCTCACCTCCGCCAAGAGGTTGTTCTAGGCATTCATTTAGCCCAGTGGTCCCAAACTCAAACCCTTTGCAGGGCCACATTTTGGATTTGTAGGTGGAGGGCCTCAGAAAAAATAGTTAATGTCTTATTAAAGAAATGACAATTTTGCATGAGGTAAAACTTTATAGTTTAGAAATCTTTCTTTTTGGCTAAGTCTTAATAATAATATTGTAATTTATAGCCAAAGAGACATATGATCAAGAAACTGTTTTACTTTTGTGATTATGATAAACATACTGAGGGCCTCAAAATAGTACCTGGAGGACCGCTTGTGGCCCTCTGGGCTGTAAGTTTGAGACCACTGATTTAGCCTGTCCTCCCACAGCAGCCCAGAACAGGTTACAAAAGTATATTCACAGTATAGACAGGATGGACTTGAGTGAAAAGTACATACTTAGCAATCATAGCTTAGTTGATATTGCAGCTCTCACAGTATAGATATAACATAACATACAGGTAATACATCTTTTACGTTGCAGGAGAGTACATGGATGATGGTCAGCGTTTGGTTCTCCTGTGGGTCGCACAGATAAGTTTACTGGGAATAATATTTGAATTTTTGTATGTGGTGTGGTGAATTTTTGTTTGGTTATGCTTGGAGCATTTGATAGGATTGGAGACTATTTAAGTTATATTTTGGTGGCATTTTGAGTTACTGTGGGAGTCTATTTCCTTAGATTATTTTTGAGTCTATCCCCCTTCAGCTTCGCCTTAAGCCCTCTCATTCCAGAGCTTCCTTTCAGTCGCAAGAGACCTGCCTCCTATGCTGTACATTTATGTCACAGGGATATTTAAGTGTCTCAATCATATCTAACATGACTATTTATGTTTTGCCTCAAAACGGGACAGGACCCTCCCAACGGACCCTCCTCCAGATCCTCCCTCCCCCACCACAGACCTCGTTAAATAGAATGCAAAATATAGACAGCAGAATTATAAATTCTCAAAACTGACACATTTTGATTGCTAAATTGAAAATAAACCATTTTTCCTACCTTTGTTGTCTGGTGATTTCATGAATCTCTGGTTGCACTTCCTTCTGACTGTGCATCCTTTCTTTCTTTCCCTCTCCATGCCCCCTTTCTTTCTTTGTCTTTCTTTTTCTCTCCCTGTCCTTTCTTTCTTTCTGTCTTTCTCTCTCCCTGCTCCCTTTCTGTCTGTCTGTCTGTCTTTCTCTCTCCTTGCCCCCCCAACCACCACCGCCAATTTCTCCAAGCCGCCGCAGCAACAGATCAGATGCGTGCAGCGGTGACTGCATAAGCCTCCCCCCCCCCCCCCAAGACATCAATTCTGACATCGGAGCGGAAGTTCTGGGCCAGCCAGGCAGTGATTGGCTGGCCTGGAACTTCCTCTACGATGTCAGAATTGATGAGGGGAGGGGGGAAAGGCTTATTCAGTCACGGCTGCATGCACCTGATCTGTTGCTGTGTTGGAGAAATCCTGGACTCTGTGATCGCCTGTCCCATTGTCCCCACACACAGCTCTTTCTGAAAATGGGACATTTCAGCATCCCTAAGCTATGCGTGGGGACAACGGGAAAGGCGATTTACAAATGAGACGGTCCTGTTCAAAACAGGATGTATGGCCACATTAATCATATCTCTTCTCTTTCATCTTTCTTTCAAAGTATACATGCACATATTGAGGTCTATAAGTTTGTCTCTGTATGCTTAGTGATGAAGACCACTGGCCATTTTAGTAGCCACTTTTCCCTTGCAACCTCTTTCCTTGCATCCCTCCCTTCCCTACCTCACCTTCTTTGATGTATCTCCCCTCCCCCCCTTTTCTTTGTCTCTTCATTTTTTTTCTTAGCTGCATTATCTGTAGCCTCTGCTCTCTTCTTCTCGATATGCGTCTCAGAAAGGAAATTTCAACTGTGTAGTAATTCATCTGAGAGAGATTCTGGACATTTTGCCAAACCCCAAAACCACACATTTTAAAATGGGTTCTACTTTTCTCAGACTGAGTTCTGCAATCTTTAATTATTGTCATTTATCATTACACTAATGCTACAGTATCTCTGGTTCTGAGACGGCACATAAAAGCCTTCCACGGCATTTTATCTGTTTCATTATATTAGTACAGCCACCCAGCACTGACCTGCTCTTTCACAGGGATTTCTCTGTATATACCATTGAATATGTGTCTCTTAACCTGCTGTTTTCTTTAGTAGACGATGGCTTCTATTGATGTTTCAGTGACCTCACTTAAGACATCTGCTATCAACTAAAACATCCTGCTATTGCTTTTGAGGTTGTATCTGTTAGGAAGTCTCCACTGCATCTGACACTCATGTTACAGCTAGAGAGATCATATAAGGGAAGGGGTAAAACACGGACCTGACGGACCTCGTGGATCTAAATCCGCAATGCCTTAAAACTCTGAGGTCTGTGTCCGTGCCACTTGTAGTTTCTGTCTCTGACAGACCTCGATGAGATTTTAGCGCTGACGGATCCTTCTCAGCATAGGGAGGGAAAAGTATTAGGATCCGTCCGCGCTAAAATCTCATCGAGGTCTTGAGGCCCGCGTTTTACCCCTTCTCCAAGAAAGGCAGAGCAGAGGGGTACATCAAGCAATTCAGAGGAAGGAAAGCAGCCGAGGCTCTGCCTCATGCCTACGATCCTCGGACTGAACCCCGGCAGCACCCAGCAATATTTGGAGACTTCTTTTCCATAACGCACGTCTGAAACCTTTGTCCCCGCTCTCTTGGCTTCTGCTCTGCCGCTCCAGCACTAGTCTCTGGCTCTGACAGACCTCGATGAGATTTTAGCGCTGATGAATCCTAATACTTTTCCGTCAGCGCTAAAATCTCATCGAGGTCTGTCAGAGACAGAAACTACACGGACCTCAGATTTTTAAGGCCGTGCGGGTTTAGATCCGTGAGGTCCGCGTTTTACCCCTTCCCATCATATAATACTTTTGTTGACTCACTCCGCAGCTTTTGTTTTATTTGACACGTTTGCAGGTACTACGGACTTCTACAGTCTTAAGACAGATCAGGATAGGCTGGAAATAGCTTTGAACCTGACTGAAGCACAGGGCAATGTGGCCAATGCCTGACGGACTTCTGTGGTTTGTGTCCCAACTATTGCAAGACTGATCAGGAACAAGCATGCATATTTTATACCACATTCATATCATCCTAGTACAGGTCTTGCCTATCTCAAGAGGGGGTGGGGGTCATCTTACACATTCAAGATCCAAGTTATTTGAATTCATTAATTATACCATATATTCAGACTTTGGGGAACCACAAGTACAAGGGGGCACTCGGAGAAATTGAAAGGGGATAGATTTAGAACAAATGCTAGGAAGTTCTTCTTTACTCAGAGGGTGGTGGACACATGGAACGTGCTCCTGGAGGTTGTGATAGGGCAGAGCACGCTTCGGGGTTCAAGGAAGGTTTAGATAAATTCCTGAAGGATAAGGGGATTGAGGGGTACAGATAGAAGTTGAGATGGGTTATAGGAAAAGTCATGGACCACCTAACAGGTCATGGACCTGATGGGCCGCCGCGGGTGCGGACTGCTGGGCGCGATGGACCTCTGGTCTGACCCAGCGGAGGCAACTTCTTATGTTCTTATTCCTACTCGTGTATTGTGATTGTTACACCAATTATCTGCGACTGGAGTCTGATTTTACAGCTTTTAAAAGGCTACTTAAATGGTACTTTTTTTCGCAAGCTTTTGGAAAAGATATATTGAGTAATGATTATATTTAGTTGCTGATGCTTCAGCAGATGATGAATGTCACCTATAAATAAGGGTTTTGCACTGTTTTTTAGGTCACTTTGTATGAATGTTTTAGGTCTTTCCTTTTATGTTGTTCCTTTTTCTTTTAAAATTTCTTGTGTTTTTGTAAACCGCTTGGAACTGTTAGAATTGGGAGCGGCACGTAGTCTAATATCTTTTTGCGCTTTAAAGGATTATTGAAACCCTTGACATTTAAGGATACTATTTTCAACATCGTGAGTGCAAAAATCTGTAAAGTAGGTTATAAATGTACAATGTAAGCACCACCGCTAAAATAAGGGCTCCTTTTACAAAGCCGTGCTAGCGGTTTTATCGCACGCACCGGATTAGCGCGTGCTATAGCACGCTCTAGCCGGAAATCTACCGCCCGCTCAAAAGGAGGCGGTAGTGGCTAGCGCACGTGGAAATTTTAGCGCGCGCTATTCCGCGCGTTAAGGCCCTAGCGCGGCTTTGTAAAAGGAGACCTAAGTATTGAATGTACTGTGGGGGGCTTTCAAAATGTACACTAAGCATGTGTATTTGCTGCTTGCACCATAGGTTTTGCTATGTTTGTTGTGGCTTTTTGAAAATTTAATAAAACATGTTTGAATTTTAAAAAAGAAGCAGGAGCGGCATATCAAATTTCAGGTGTGCCGCGAGATGCTGGGAAGGAGGAGAGGCCTCTCCTTCTCTCCACGTGTCTTCCCTTCCAGCACCACCCCCCCCCTACTGGCGGCTCTGGGCCTGTCTGGAGGGCCTTTGCACGTACGCAGATGTCGATGTGATGATCGATGTCCGTGCGCTTCCGGATGCCTCGAGCCATGGCAACTACGTTTAGTGTGCCGCGGCTCAACAAAGCTTGCGTGACACTGTTATAGAGGAAGTTAGCAAGTAAAATGAATAATTACTAGATGGTTGGTTCAGCATTGCCTTGATGACGAGTGTGGCTGCTGGGCAGACTAGATGGTCCACGCAGGCCTTTATCTGCCATCATTTACTATGTTACTATGGAGCAGATGATGGATATATGTGTAGTCTTGCATAGTCCATGGACAGTTTGCCACAATAATGAAAACAAAACAATGCAGGTAATTTGGCTCCTGCCTTTTCTGTAGGAAACATTGCAGCCATTATTATCGTGGGGGCAGTAGGCATTTTTTAATACCAGCTGCCATGGCTGAATTAAATCTGGATCAGTGGTGGAGTAAGGGAGGGGGGCGGGTGGGGGGTGGGACAGTCCGTCCCGAGCGCTATGTTGGTGGGGGAGCTGGCAGGAGAGGGCAGCTGGAGAGGCAGGAGAGGGCAGCTGGAGTGCCGGTGGGTGAAGAAAATCACTCGCGATCTGCTCCGATCGCCTCTTCCTGTAGTAGACAGGCTACACCAATCAGGAGCTGCTTTGACACACAGCTCCTGATTGGTGTAGTCTGATTTTACTACAGGAAGAGGTAGTCGGAGCAGATTGCGAATGAGCGAGTCTGTGATTCGCGAACCACGAATTCTAGGGGGAACACTGTAGTATTATCTGGCCATAACCCCTGATTAACACTCCATACCCATAAATATGCCAAAATACCAGCATCTGATACCTGGATATGTAGCTTTGATTATATTGGCTGGAATGTGCAGATGAGGACAGAGCTTGCAGGGATGGGGCAGAAACAGAACTTATAGGAATGAGACAGAGATGGAGATAGATCCCGCGAGGACGGGGACCAATTTGTCCCCGTGTCATTTTCTACAGTGAAGCTGCAGAATCTTAGCAATTATTTCCTAAATTTTCTTTGAAAATGACTTGACAAAACATAGCATATGTGCTAAGGCAGGGCTGCCCAAGTCCGGTCCTCGAGATCTACTGGCAGGCCAGGTTTTCAGGATATCCACAGTGAACATGAATGGGAGAGATTTGCATACCAAGAAGGCAGTGCAGGCAAATCTCTCTCATGCATATTCATTGTGGATATCCTGAAAACCTGGCCTGCCAGTAGATCTCGAGGACCGGACTTGGGCAGCCCTGTGCTAAGGTATCTATGCCTGCAATAAATTCATAATGAATGCGACTGCCCGCAGCTAAGCACTGGCCAACACTCATTTTGGTGCCTCAAATATTAGACCTGTTTCTGGGTATATGTGACCTGCTGATTCCAAAAATGGCACCAGTTTTCTCCTATCATCGCTAGTTTTTGAGATACAGAACATATGCCATATACCACTCTTCACTTTGCTCGCCCATTTAAAAAAATCAGGATTTTTTTTGTGTATTTTATTTTTTATTATCAAAAATATAAAAATACAAAAGATCAATCAGGCAATACATATGCAACAAAAGAACATAAGTTCCCCCTTCCCCCTAATAATCAACCTCCGAAACATAATCCCTAAAACTCCTGTGGAGCCCTTACTGAGAATTATTCATTCAAAAAAAAAAAATCAGGATATTTTAATGTAGTGCTTAAATTAATATCTTTTAAGCATGAAGAAAACATATTAAAAATTAAAAGAAAAGTGTATAACATGAAAATCTACTTATTTCATACCAAAAGCACAAGTTTATGATACAAACTTTCCAGTCATTCGACACACAAGAAGCTCCTTTTGTACAACTTCCAAGAGTGGGATCTGCAGGACAATCCCACATAAGATCCCAACAGTAGTCTGCCATCATGTGTGCATCCCATCTTCCTTGGTATCTGGCTTCCATTGTTTTTATGTCCTGATGAAATCTTTCAGCTTGCTCTTCGTTTAAGTCACCAAGGTTGTCTGGAAAGTGATCCAAGGGCTAGATTCATAAAGGGCACGGATCGGATCCGATTCGTGAGGGATCCGATCCATGTCCGGGGGGCTGATTCATGTAGATGGTCTGTGCATTCTTAAGAGCAGCAACCT
This sequence comes from Geotrypetes seraphini, assembly GCF_902459505.1. NCBI lineage: Eukaryota > Metazoa > Chordata > Amphibia > Gymnophiona > Dermophiidae > Geotrypetes > Geotrypetes seraphini. The sequence continues at coordinate 342,489,318 of NC_047086.1, read as the reverse complement.
TTTTTTAAACTTTCAGTTGTTTTTATTTTTTCTTCGCGAGCCCGTGGTTTTAACCCGTTTTAAATCTACGGGTTAAAACCATGGGTTCGTAGTGCGGGGGGAAGGGCAGGAGAGAAGAGGAGATTCGTGGCAGCCAGGAGATCGGGGCTGAGAGCAGAGAAGTAGGGCAGAGAGCTGGACGGTAGAAGGCAGGGCAGTTGGAAAGGACCTCAGCAACTGGTCCTCAGCAGTCGCATATTTTTGGATCAGCCAGCCCAGTCGGTGTTGCTTTTTTATTTTAGTGAATCGCTTCCTGCCTGCATTTGAATGCCGTTCCCCCTCATTTGCATGCGCGGATCGGAGGATGATCGGGACAGAGGTTAGTGAATCGGGTCGGAGGGAAATCAGGTTGTAAAGGGGTCACTAAATGTGGTTGGAAGTTGATCGGTGGGCTTAGTGAATCTAGCCCCAAGTGACTGTGCAGATAATGGACTTTAACATTCATGTTACAGTCAAGCCTGTTGAAATGAAAGAGCATATCCTCTACTAATTGTGCGTAGTTGTCTGCCTTCTTGTTGCCAAGAAAGTTTTTCACAACAAGAACAAATGAAGACCAGGCACATGATTTGATTTCATTCATTGATGCTATGAAATGTGGGTAATTTATAAGTTGTCTGATCTGTGGACCATCGAAAAGTAATGTAGTCTGACTCTAAGGAAACCATGTTTACCATCCATAGGAACTGAACGGGCTTTGGTGCATTTACAATGGCTGCATGGCTACTGTGGCTTTGTCAAAAGGGGTCCAAACCTTCACAAGAGAGTGAATGTCCATTCATTAGTGCACATTCAGCTTGCTAACATGGCTTAAAAATTAGTATACATTCTTAGGTGCCATCGACTCATGCTCGAGACCTAGTGACGATTAATTACAGATTTAAAAAGAAATTGGTTTTATGCTAGTCCTGTAAGGTCATCTACCTATTAGAATGCATTACAAAATTTAATATGTAATAAAAACTGTTTATTAAAATGAACATACAAAACTAACCAAAAAATATACAGAAGTCCTAGAAAAGAGGCACACAAACTGAAGAGAAACCAGAATTTATTTTCCCTGTGCACATCTCTACTGCACACACTGAATGTTGTTCCAAACTAGAAACGAAGGGATCAATATATTCAAAAGGATTTATCAGGGTAGCATTTAGCCTTGGTTTTGGACAGACATATCACTAAAAATGTAACCCGTTCTGAGCTCTTTGTGGATGATAGAAAACAAAAATAAATAAATAAATAAAATCATATTACCACTTTGGGAAATTTTCTCATCTCTGGAAACTTTCCTGTTTGAACCAGAAGATAGTACAGTGCTCCCCTGCAAATTCGCGGTCGGCAGTTCGCGGTCCCAGTCGTTTGCGGTATTTTCCGACCGTGAATGACCGGGCAGGAGAGGGCAGCCATAGCGCCAGCGAGTGAAAGAAATCACTCGCTGTTTGCTCCGACCGCCTCTTCCTGTTCTAAAGTCGGGCCTTACCAATCAGGAGCTGCGTGCACTACATCAACCGTGCATGTGCACCTTTATCCACATGTTTATTCACATGTGTTTTGGCCTCTGTGTCAGGTCATCTACTGGATCCTTCCACTATAAAGACATTTTATTTATGGGACCTTTTATTTATGTGGTTTTATATGTATAGTATACTTTGCGTTCATAAGAAGAAAGATTGTTTGTCTCAAGTTGACATGGTCTATCCCACTCCCCACTTGTTTTTCTTTCGTTTGATTTTACGTGGGGTTTCTGTTCCCTCTCTTTTGTTCTACACCCACATTGCAAAGCAGGGTGTGAGGACTCAGAAGGAAAGAGTGAATTGAGCCTGTGACCAGTCAGGCTCCGTGCCTGCCTTGGTCCCTGTGATTTCCTTAGTGTCCACCGGGGGAGCCAGAGAGAAGCCCAGGTGAGAGCAGGCTCAGTCAGAGCAGGGTGTGGCTCCTCCCATGAAAAGCCAGTACATTGTAGTTTGCACTTGACAGGAGAGGTGAGAGGGAAGTCATGGGTCTCTTCCCTAGTAGAACATTGCTGGCAAGCTAGGGTAATGTTGTAGACCTGGGTGTGGAAGAGGCTGGATCCACACCACCATTTGCAACACAAACCAGTTTGTGTGTGGAAGAGCTGCAAGGAAAGCCAAGAGGATTGGCAACCATTTTCAAAGCCTGAGCTGCAAACTGTGAGTTTTTTAATTGTTATTTTGGGCTGAGGTTGTGTTTTTTGTCAGCCTGAGACATTGACTGTGGGAACTGTGAGGTTTTGTTTCTGAACTGTTTTGATTCTCTGCATCTTTGTTAAGAAGCTGGGAGTGCTTTTTTGGGGGGGAAGTTTGCCACCACCAGAGAGGGATATTGAAAGCTGTTTTGTGCTTTTTGTAAGGCAAACTTTAGACACTCCCCTAGACCCAGCAGTGCTAAAAGATAAACTGGAGGCTTTGCTGTGTAAGACTGTTTGAGTGTTTGGTGAAACATGGCAGGGAACTGAACTCTTGCAACTTGCTAAGGAGCAGGCTTTGGAAGCCTTGTTGCAAGAAGCTCTGTGGAGAATAAATCACAGAGCAGATTATTGACTTTGGTGAGGAGGAATCCTGAACTCTCCCAGAGTTTTTCCCTTTGGAGTTTTTCTTTTGTGTTTTGAAAGTTACATTTGATTTTTGTGGGATTTTGCCATTCTGACAATTAAATTTTCTTTTGGAACTGAACCTGGAAATGTGTGCATTGGTTCTGGTTTTTTCTTTGTTTTACTCATATTAATACAGTGTCTGCAGGGTGACTCCATACTGGGTCACACGCCGGTGCAGTTTTAGCTGTAACCATTAGGGGCACTGAGGAGTCCCGTTGCAAGGCTCGAGTGCCGGTTACAAGCCGCAGGTGTCGTGGGCACTGTCAATGCTTCTACTCCCAGCGTCAGACCCTGGAGGAAAAGTCATCACTGGGTCTGCTGCTTTTACTGAAATACACACATTACAGTTTGCTTGCTAATACTTGATTTCTTTTTCTTGTATTGTGGCCTGTGCAAGAACTCTGTTTTCATGTTGATGCTACTAATATACTCTGAAAGTAAATATTTGCCATACCCTCTTTGTCTCAGAGGTACTGGTGGTTAATAACTGGAAGTATTGACATGCTCTTTCATGTTTGGAATAGACTTCAGACTCGGGGCTCCTTTTACAAAAGTGCGCTAAGCGTTTTATCGCGTATTAAAAATTAGCGTGCGCTAAATGCTAACGTGTGCATGTTAGTCTATGGATGCATTAGTGGTTAGTGCGCATGCATATTTAATGCGCGCTAAAACATGTAGCGCATCTTAGTAAAACAAGGGGTCAGTTTTTGCAAGTTCACTCGGGTCCTAAAATGCTACTGCAAAAGAGAAGTGAAAATTGTTTTATGTTTCTTAGGTAAGCGCATCATGGTCAATATTCATCATTAATGGTTCATAATCTAAAGCGTGTGAGGACAAAGGCGCGCCGACAACTGAGGGCAGGACTTTATCGCGCCGAAGAAAAACCGTATTTTAAAGGGCTCCGACGGGGGTGTTGGTGGGGAACCCCCTCACTTTACTTAATAGAGATCGCGCTGGCGTTGTGGGGAGCTTGGGGGGTTGTAATCCCCCTCATTATACTGGAAACTTAACTTTTTCCGTTTTTTTAGGGAAAAAGTTAAGTTTTCAGTATAATGTGTCCCGCAAACTTTTTTTTTTTTTTTTAAACCCGCGGCACACTAAATTCAGGGCAGCGGCTGAAGGGCACCAGGAAGTGTGTGGATGTCGATTTGATGATGTCTCTCAAGTGTATTTAAAATTTCTTATACCGCTCAATCAGACTTCTGAGCGGTGTACAATAAAAATAGAGTTGCAATGTTAGAGCTTGAGAATAAATCAACAGGGGATGTTAGAAAAACGAAAAACTCTGACTAAAGACAAACGAGAAGAGAAGAAAAAAGGGAAAGAAATACAATACATTGAGAAAAGAGAACAAATAAGGGATAAACAATAGGAAGGGAGATTTCTTTAAAAAAAAAAAAAAAAAAGACAAAGTATTAGCCCTTATAAGGGCAGTTAAGTGGCATGTGTGATGTCGTCGCATCGATATGCGCGGAGGCCCTCCAGACGGGGCTCCGAGCCTACAATTACTACGCTGGTGGTGGGGGTGCTGGAGGAGGAGAGAAGGAGAGAGGAGAGGTGCCTATAACAGTCAGCCAGCACCAGTGCCTCTCCTCCTCGCTGGCATCTTGCAGCACACCCGGAATCTCACCACGGCACACTAGCGTGCCGCAGCACACATAGTTTACAATATACTGCCTTAATTGGTGACGGCAAAATTTGAAAGCCCGCCCCAGGAATACTTCCGATCTAGTAAAAGGTGCCAATTTTTTTTTTTTTTTTAAATCGATAAATTTACCAGTTTTATCTGAGCAAATCTGTTGAAAACCAAATCCTAGTTCGCTGTAGAGTTAAATGGATCGTATGCAAATAACTTTATCCACTGTAGCTTGCCTGCTGGACAGTGGTATCCATCAGATGCCTTTCCCCTACCCCGTAGCAGAAAATTTAGATACCATGTTAGACTTGCCTCCATATATTTTCATGGACAAGCTGGGAGAATAGGACAAATTCTGTCCGACCGATATTCAGCCAGTGGTGATCCATGTTTTTAAAATGTTGACCATGGCTGGCTAAACTAGCTCCAGATATTCAGTGCTAGGCTGTGCCCAGGGACATAGTTCTGAATATCTGCAGCTAATTTGCCTAATGCTGGCTGCCAAGATTTATGCGGGTCCCAGCCAAATATTTACTGGGACCCATATAACTTTTAAAAAGTTATTTGAGCCACTCTGATTTCCCTCCTTCCATCCCCCCTCCACCAGCCCATGATGATCGAAATCACCTCTCATTCCCCTGGAGCAACCATCCAACTCCCTGAACTCTTGTCTCAGTAGGCTCCCCAGGCCTACCTGATTTTCTTGGTACACAAGTACCACAAGCTGCCTCGGAAGGGTGCGACAGCCATTTTCTGAAGGTAGCAACAAGGGGCAGGAAAGAGTGGGCTTTGCTTCTGTCCCCACCACCTCCTGCTGGACCACTAGGGATGTCGGGTAGGCCTGGAGGAAGGCCTGCCAAAACAGGGAGATCCGGGGGGGGGGGGGCAGAAGTTCATTCTGGGGGAGGGTGGGGAGGTTGACTCTTGCAGGCTGGGGGAAGGGCATGGAAGGAGATGGCCAGAGGAGGTTCAGAGAGTCTCAAAGAGTTTCTATCTGTGGGGTTGGGGTGTTGCTTTTGATTGTGGAGGACATCAGAGTCCGTGGTTGTTGGTTGAAATTGTAAACCTTGTTTTCTACTATTGTTATATCTGCTGTTGTCACTGCTTAATAAAAAAGATATAAATATATAAAAAGTTATGCAGGTCTTGGTAGGTATTCATTTCCAATACCAGCATAACTACCTGTTCCTCCCCAGTGCAGCCCCTGACTTGTCCACTTTCAACATGGGTGGCCAGAGACAATATTTAGTGGTTCAGTGCTACTGAATACCAGTGGCTGGGTCTTTCACCGTGGGCTGGAGCCTCTCCTGCTTTCTCAAATTGCTCCTAATATTTGGTCCTCTGTTTTTATTGATTCGCCTTTCCATCGCTTACTAAACTCATCAACTGCAAATGTGCACCTTAAAGTTTAGAGAGAAAATCTGAAAGAGAAATAGTTCATCTTAGGGGAGGAAAACTAATAGTGCTATTTCTATAAAAAGTATCATCATTATGACTCAGCTTCACTTTCAGTGATTTGGGATCATATGTTCAGCTCTTATCTGCAATTCTGTTCACTGAAAACTCAGGGAACACAAAAGCAGGGGGAAAATAAGCTTCTGCAAAACTCCCTTCATGTTATCAATGAAATTGCTCCAATATTAAATGTAAAAAGGCAGGTGCAGCCATCTGGCCAACTTTGATATTCAGCATATTTTGTGTCGCTTTTCTTCTCTTGACGGTCTTTAATGGTGTTGATACTGGGAGGAGATTTCCCTTGGAGTTCACTCGTCCAGAGGGATTGCTCATAGTTATCACAGGCTAATGAATTTGAAGTAGAATAAAAATAAATACAGTTACTGGGTAGATGACGATTTAGATTGTTGATGATGGATTTTGCAATGTTAAACTTCAGTAATAGGATATACCATATATACTCGAATGTAAACCGAGCCAAATATAAACTAAGGTAACCTTCCCCCCACCCCAATAAAGGAGGAAATAAGTTTGACTTGAATATAAACCGGTGGAGGGGGGAGAGGGTCTAATATTCAAATGCAGTGCCCTGCCAGGCTCTGCACTCAGCCCCCTCATCCCTCCCCTGCCCTGCTAGGCTCTGCACACAGCCCTTCTCCCTCCTTGCCCTGCCAGACTCTGCCCCCTCCCTCATCCCCTCACGTGCCCTGCCGGTCTCTGTACCCATTCCCACTCCTTCCCGTCCTGCCAGGTTCTGTACTCTGTCTCCCCTCCCTCCTGATGCCTTACAGGCCTCTACCAGGTCTGCCATAAGACCTGGTAGTCCAGTGGTGGGCTGGGACAAGAGAGATCCCTCCCATCTCCTGCCCCAGCCAACTGTAACAATTTTTATCTTATGTTCTTATGACTAAAAGCTAAGATTTTTGGGACCAAAAATTGGAGTCTTGACTTATAGTCAGATTAGAAGAGTTTCTGCGTCTCACACCATTTCCTCTTCCCCTTTCCCTTCCCGTTCATCCCATCTCCCCCCCCCCCCCAGTGATTGGCACATTGTAGGCCTCCAGAGCACATCTACAGATGTGTAGAATGTCTATGTAGATGCATAGTAATGCTTAAGCACAACCAAGGCGGGGCATTGGCGTGGCCTTGGGCGGGCTTAAGTATCACTATGTGTCTACATAGACACAAGACAGACACCTTACATTGGTGTCTTGCAAACTTTCCAGCCAGCGGCACACTAAACCCAGTGTCCCAGCCGGAAGGCACCTGGAAGTGCGCTGTCGTCAATGTGATGACTTCACTTGCATGCATGAGGTCATCAGGTCGACGTCCACGCCTGCGCAGAGGTCCATCTGGCCATGACCCGCTTCAGTAGCGGGATCCGGGAGGAGGGGAGGTGCTGGTGTGAATGACTGTCCTCCTCACCAGTGTGTCGCGGCACGCCTGATATCTCAGGAGGCACACTGGTATGCTGCGGCACACAGTTTGCGATACACTGCCCTTACATTTAGGCCTGCAAAACGCTGGCCTACATTTTGTGCATCTGACCGGGACTGTAGACGCAATTCTCTTTTGGATGCCAACGTGTTATTGGCATGCGATCGGCAGCTGCCGATGTCAGTGTCCAAAAGAGAATCAGGCCCTATATATGTAATAACTCTGCGCCCTGCCCAGATTCTGCCTATGGGTCCCTTTTACAGAATCGCAATAGTGAATCCCATGTGGCAAATGCGACACAGCTGCCCAAATCTACTGGCAGGCCAGGTTTTCAGGATATCCACAATGAATATGTATGAGAGAGATTTGCCTGCACTGCCTTCTTGGTATGCAAATCTCTCTCATGCATGTTCATTGTGGATATCCTGAAAACCTGGCCTGGCAGTAGATCTCGAGAACTGGACTTGGGCAGCCCTGCTGTAAACTGTGTGTCAAGTTAGGATAAAGCTTCTACTGGAAAACTTGCACTGTAAGGATAACTATGGCAAATTGTAATCTGTAAACTGTATATTACGTACGTATATTAGTATTAGACTCTAGTATGTGTCAGGTTAGAATAAAAACGTATATTGTAAACTTGTACTGAAATCATGGCAAATCCAACGCAAATCGTAACCTGTTAACTGTATATTATGTTTGTTTAACCTGTAACCCATTCTGAGCTCTTTGGAGACAGCGGGATAGAAAATGAATTAAATAAATAAGATTAATGTTGAAAACTCTCTTGTGTTGGATATGTAAGAGCGAAAAATGAACGTTGGATCAAATGCTTTTTCATTGTCCATTAGTAGATGCTTTTTGGCAACAGATTTGGAGTCGTGCTCAAATTTTTGTTATTTGTGAATATACCCTTAACATATGCAGGAGCTATATTTAACCTATTTGACACTTCTATAGATATAAGTAAGAATAATATAAGATTAATAGCGATATTGACAGCTGTGGCCGTTCAGTCTATTTTAAGAACAAAAACAAAAAAAAACAAAACAAAACAAAACAAAAAAAACCCACACAATCTAAAATTAATTAATTAATTAAATAAATAAATAATAATAACTTTTTGTAAATGGCAGGTAGAACTAGAAGCAGCAAGACTTCAATCAAAACAGGCAGTGTAGTCACAGGAAGTACCCAGGGGATGGCTATGGTTCGAGTACAGATGGGGGAGGAACCAGAACGGAGGGCAGAGGTCTCTGTACAGACCGAGGCCATCCCCTCAAAGACGTCTACAGTCTCAACACAGACGGAAGTAATGGATCAGCCGGACAAAGACCTTCTGCTAGAGCTGAGGAGCCTGAGAGAGGAGGTTCAGCGCCTAAGGAGCATCCGAGACGACGAAACCTTCATCGATGGAGTCATCCAGGAGCTATCTCAGATCGCGGATCAGAACCAGGAACCTGACAGGACCACCCTGGGAACACCCAAAGCATCCAAACCCGCAAATTTGAGACCAACTGCTGGAATGCAAGAAGTAGCTGGTGACGCTGACTCCTGGCAGCTGGTGACTTCCTCCACAGGGAAACGCAGAGGACCTAATTCTGTCTCTCTCTCTCACATACAGGGCAGCTCTACATCGACACCACAAATCATCCTTAAGAACAGATACCAGCTGCTACAGGAGGGTCCTGACAACGAGGTACAGGAAGATGTTCAGCAGATGGTTCCAGAGTCAACAGTTCGACCCACCCCTAAGAAGCGTAGAGTGGTGGTCATCGGGGATTCGCTGCTAAGGGGCACCGAGGGACCAATTTGTAGGCCGGACCTGGAATCAAGAGAGGTCTGCTGTTTGCCAGGGGCCAGGATCCGGGATGTAACCGCTTGCCTTGACAGACTCATCAGGCCCCGAGATCACTTCCCCATGATCCTCATCCACGTCGGGACCAACGAAACCGCCAGGAGCACCGCGAACAGCTTACCTGAAGACTTCAGGGCCCTGGGTGAGAAGCTGAGGAGAATGGATGCGCAGGTGGTCTTCTTCTCGATCCTCCTGGTAAGGGGCAAGGGCAGTGCCAGGGAGGATCGCATCCAGAGGGCTAACGACTGGCTGCAAGGATGGTGCAGGGAGATGAATTTCGGATTCCTGCACCATGGAGATGCATTGCAGGGACTACCGGGACAAGACGGGTTACACCTGACCAGAAGAGGGAAGAACGTCCTTGGACACCGTCTAGCCCGCCTACTTCACAGGGCTTTAAACTAGGTAAGTTGGGGGCACAAATTACCTACCTGGTGTGCTAAACTGTCAATACTTTTTTGAGGCTGGGATAAGTAGTATACACACTTTCGAGTCTAGGGAAGGTTCACATTACAATTCGGGGTCACATTGTAATTCAGGATCTAGGAGGACTACACATTGCAATTCTGGGTCCAGGGAGTGTACACACTGTAATTCCGGGACTAAGGGCAGTACACATTGTAATCCTGGGTTCAGCAGGAGTATACACATTGCAAATTTTGTGAAAGGAGTTCAAGTAGCCCATGCAGGAACTCCCCCACAGGATACACACATTTCCGTTTTTGAGATAGGTACACACTGTAGCTCTGGGTCTGGGGAGTCCGGGTCAGGTACAAGATATAGCTCTGGGTCTAGAGAGAATACCAAATATGCGAATAATGCTAAAAGTGTCCAAGTAACTCAAACAGGAATATCCCCACTAAGACACAATAAAAACACAACATGGAAGGCTATGTACGTTAACACACACACAGTAAGGGAATTTTTCAAGTACCTTTCTTATTTCTAATCTTAATGTATATTTTCTGTAAACCGCTTAGAACCTAACGGATGTAGCGGTATATAAGAAATAAATTACATTACATTACATTACATTACATTACATTACATTACATTACTTGGGAAACAAGATACTGGAGCTGGAAACAGAAATAAGGAATGCCGACCTGGATGTGGTGGCAATATCTGAGACCTGGCTCACAGATTCACACTGGTGGGACATGGTCATACCAGGTTGCAACCTGCTTCGCCGGGACAGGGAGGGTAGATTGGGAGGTAGTGTTGCATTATATACAAAGGATGACATTAAGGTCACAAGGATCACAGATGTCCAATACACTGGGGAATCCCTTTGGGTTAATTTGGCCAGAGGGAAGGACAAATGCCTGTATCTTGGCGTTATTTACAGACCCCCAAGACAACAGGATGACCTGGATATGGAATTGATTGGAGATATAGAGAATATCACCTTGCGTGGGGACACGGTATTGTTAGGTGACTTCAACATGCCTGATGTGGATTGGGGCACACTTACCGCTGCTTCCGGCAGCAGCAGGAGGCTATTAAACTCTTTGAAGGGAGCACGTCTCAGGCAATTGGTGTTGGACCCAACAAGGGATCAGGCAATACTGGACCTGTTGCTTACCAATGGTGAAAGTGTCACAGAGGTCTCGGTGGGAGACACATTGGCCTCAAGCGACCATAACATGATATGGTTCAATCTTGGGAAAGGCTTCACTAAACCTGCCACACTGACCAAGGTCCTCAAATTCAAGGACACAAACTTCCAAGAGATGAGTGACTTGTTCACCAGATGCTACAAAGCCAAGCAGAAACCGATAGTGTGGATGAAATGTGGTCGACTCTGAAAGCCACCATACAGGAAGCGACAAACCGTTATGTTAAGCTAGTAAGTAAACGCCGTAGAAACAATAAACCACAGTGGTTCACTGCGGAGATCTCAGACCTCATCAAAGAAAAGAAAAAAGCATTCATCTCTTACAAACAATCAAGGGAACAGGACTCCAGGGCAGAATACCTGACCAAGTCAAAAGCCGTCAAAACAGCAGTCAGGGAGGCTAAATTCAACATGGAGGAATCTCTAGCAAAGAACATCCAGAAGGGAGATAAATCATTCTTCAGGTATATCAGTGACAGAAGTAAAAACTCAGGGGGAATAGTACGTCTAAGGAAACCAGACGGAGACTATGTGGAAAAGGACTCAGAAAAAGCCCAACTGTTAAATGAATACTTCTGCTCTGTCTTCACCCGAGAAGCTCCGGGGCATGGCCCTCAGTTACAGACAAGGGCTGACTCAGTTGACCCATTTAGCGATTTCAAATTTACGCCCAACAGTGTCCATGTTGAGCTGTCCAAGCTCAAGGTTTACAAGGCAATGGGACCGGACAACCTGCACCCCAGGGTACTCAGGGAGTTGAGTGATGTCTTGGCGGAGCCGCTGTCGGCGCTCTTTAACCTCTCCCTTAGTTCAGGTAGCGTCCCGTTGGACTGGAGCAAGGCTAACGTCATTCCACTCCACAAGAAAGGCTCCAAGACAGAAGCGGCAAACTACAGACCAGTGAGTCTCACATCAATAGTGAGCAAACTAATGGAAACTCTTATCAAACACCAATTAGATACGATCCTGAATGAAGAGAACCTACGGGATCCCCGTCAACATGGATTTACTAAGGGGAGATCCTGCCAATCCAACTTGATCAGCTTCTTTGACTGGGTGACGGGGAAGCTAGATGTTGGAGAGTCCCTGGACATCATATACCTGGACTTTAGCAAAGCATTCGATAGCGTGCCTCATCGCAGGTTACTAAGCAAGATGAGTTCCATAGGATTGGGCGACACATTGACAAAGTGGGTTGGGAACTGGCTTGGAGGTAGGGTTCAAAGGGTAATGGTGAATGGCACCCCCTCTGAAATGAAGGAGATGATCAGTGGAGTGCCCCAGGGCTCTGTCTTGGGCCCGATACTGTTCAATATCTTTATAAGAGACTTGGCAGAAGAGCTCCGAGGTAAGATAACATTATTTGCCGATGACGCCAAACTAAGCAATGTAGTGGGCAAAAGCACAATAGATAAAAATTCAATGTCCGACAATATGATGCATGACCTACTCTTACTAGAGAGCTGGTCTAAGACATGGCAGCTCAGCTTCAATGCCAAAAAATGCAAAGTTATGCACCTGGGTACCCAGAATCCATGCAGGACTTATACCCTTAATGGCGAGATCCTAACAAGAACGGTTGCAGAACGAGACTTAGGGGTGATCGTCAGTGAGGACATGAAGGCTGCCAATCAAGTGGAGCAAGCTTTTCCAAGGCAAGACAAATCATAGGTTGCATACGCAGGGGTTTCGTCAGCCGTAAGCCTGAAGTCATTATGCCTTTGTATAGATCCATGGTGAGACCGCACCTGGAATACTGTGTGCAATTCTGGAGGCCACATTACCGTAAGGATGTGCTGAGGCTGGAATCGGTCCAGAGAATGGCCACCCGGATGGTCTCGGGACTGAAGGATCTCCCGTACGAAGAACGGTTAGATAAATTACAGCTATACTCGCTCGAGGAGCGCAGAGAGAGGGGAGACATGATCGAGACGTTCAAGTATCTCACGGGCCGCATCGAGGTAGAAGAAGATATCTTCTTTTTCAGGGGTCCCACGGCAACAAGAGGACACCCGTGGAAAATCAGAGGCGGGAAACTGCACGGTGACACCAGGAAGTTCTTTTTCACCGAAAGGGTGGTCGATCGCTGGAATGGTCTTCCACTTCAGGTGATTGAGGCCAGCAGCGTGCCTGATTTTAAGGCCAAATGGGATCGACACGTGGGTTCTATTCGCAAAGTAAAGGCAGGGGAGGGTCATTAGGGTGGGCAGACTGGATGGGCCGTGGCCCTTATCTGCCGTCGATTTCTATGTTTCTATGACTCATCTTCATTGTCATTTCAATTCTGGTGGAATTCAGTTGGTTTAGTTGGAAAGTATGAATCTTCAGTAATGGAAAAAAAGGGGTAAAAAAGCAAAATTTGACAAAGTATAGTTGCCTATTAAAAAATATGTGGCAGGTAATAAGGTTTGTATGGCATGGATGATTGGGTATGAATGTGGATGTGTTGGTATGTAAGATGTGGGTGAAAGGGTGGGATGGTTATGTTTAGGATACAAGTGTATTCCTTGTTTATGTTCAGAATATTATATTATAAGAAATGTTTTGAGATATATATTCTTCTGTCTAGATCATGGGTGTCCAACCTTTTGGCTTCCCTGGGCCGCAGTGGCTGAAAAAAATGTTTCTGAGGCCTTACAAACGCGCAAACGCTGCAGCATGACAGAGGAGGCGCTGCAGCATGACAGAGGAGGGAGTTGGCAAGACGGTAAACAACCAGGGACAGCAGAGGAAAGCACTGCATTGTCCTCAACCGGGGCCGCACAAAATACTTCACGGGGCCGCAGGTTGGACACCCCTGGTCTAGATGTTATGTTGTGAAAAACTTTTCAATAAAAATCTTTGAACTAAAAAAATAAAATAAATAAATATAGATCAGCACTTAATTGCCAGTGCTTGCCCTGGGATTGGTAGCATGGACTATCGCTAGTATTTGTGTTTCTGCCAGGTACTTGAGACTTGGAACGGCCACTCTGGAAACAAGATACTGGGCCAGAAGGATCATTGATCTGACCCAGTATGACTATTCTTATGTTCTTATGTATTTGCACAATTTGAACATAAGAATAGCCTTACTGGATCGTACCAATGGTCCATCAAGCCCAGTAACCCGTTCTCACGGTGCCCAATCCAGGTTACTAGTACCTGGCCAAAACCCAAGGAGTAGCAACATTCCAGAATCCCAAAGAATAACAAAAGATTCTAGAATCCCAAACAGATATTCCATGCTACTGATCCAGGGCAAGCAGTGGCTTCCCCCATGTCCTTCTCAATAACAGGCTATGGACTTTTCCTCCAGGAACTTGTCTAAACCTTTCTTAAAATCAGCTATGCTATCTGCTCTTACCACATCCTCTGGCAACGTGTTCCAGAGTGAAAAAAAATTTCCTCCAATTGATTTTAAAAGTATTTCCCTGTAACTTCGAGTATCCCCTAGTCTTTGTAATTTTTGACAGAGTGAAAAATCGATCCACTTGTACCTGTTCTACTCCACTCAGGATTTTGTAGACTTAAGAGTATAAGAACATAAGAATTGCTACTGTTGGGTCAGACCAGTGGTCCATTGTGCCCAGCAGTCCGCTCCCGCGGTGGCCCTTTGGTAAAGGACCAGAGCCCTAACTGAGACTAGCCTTAACTGCGTACGTTCTGGTCTAGCAGGAACTTGTCTAACTTTGTCTTGAATCCCTGGAGGGTGTTTTCCCCTATGACAGCCTCCGCAAGAGCATTCCAGTTTTCCACTACTCTGGGTGAAGAACTTCCTTATGTTTGTACGGAATCTATCCCTTTTTAACTTTAGAGAGTGCCCTCTCGTTCTCCCTACCTTGGAGAGGGTGAACAACCTGTCTTTCTCTACTAAGTCTATTCCCTTCATTATCTTGAACGTTCAATCATGTCTCCTCTTTTCAAGGGAGAACAGACACAGTTTCTCTAATCTCTCGCTGTACGACAACTCCTCCAGCCCCTTAACCATTTTAGTCGCTCTTCTCTGAACCCTTTCGAGTAGTACCGTGTCCTTCTTCAAGTACGGCGACCAGTGCTGGATGCAGTATTCCAAATGGGGTCGCACAATGGCCCGGTACAGCGGCATGATAACCTTCTCCAATCTGTTTGCCCTTTTCGCCGCTGCCGCACATTGCATGGACGGCTTCATTGACTTGTTGACCAGTACTCCCAAGTCTCTTTCCTGGGGGGGGGGGTCTCTTTTCCAAGCTGAAAAGCTCTAACTGTTTTAGTATTTTCTCATATGACATCTTGGTAAATGTCAGCCCTGCCTATGTCCCACCCTTGCTCTTCTCCTGTGAACTCCCCTTCACCTGACAATTACACATAAGTCATTTTAGCATGTAATACCAGTTAGTCACATTACTGCCATTTACATTATTTCTAGCCAACTCTCTAACTACTTGGAGAAATTCTCCATGCTATTGTCATTCCAACATGGATTTAGACCAAACCTTAGCACAGAAACTCTCCAAAGATTCAAAACTTATAGGCGCTAAACAAATGTGCAGTATTGCTACAATTTGATTTGTCGGCTGCGTCCGATGTCGTCCATCATATCTTCATCTGTATGCTATCAGATATAGGTTTAAATCCAGCAGTTTTGAGTTGGTTTAGTAAATTCCTGTCACTGCGATCCTATGAGGTATATCTGGAGGGTGAGACGTCCGCTTCATGGAGACCTAGCTGTGGGGTGCCAGATGATACCCCTCTGTCACCGATCTTGTTCAACATCTATATGACCTCACTGAAAATTTTTTGTCTCACAGCTGCAGAGACTATATTCACTTAAGCAGACAATATTTTTATTGTATTGGAAGTCGACCACGATCTCGGCAATCTGGTTTCAAGTATAGACTGTTGCATTTCTAAACTTCAAATGTGGGTGCTGTCCATTCAAATGAAATCGAACGCTGCTAAAACTAAATTGCTTTGGGTTGGGCCAAGATTGGAAGAACTCCCTACCTCTGTTATACTGAAAACAGGTATCTCACTTCATATAGATTTCTCTTCCAGAGTTCTGGGTATTATCCTAGATTCATCACTTACATTTCATGAACAGATCGAGTTCAAGTTTATTAATATTTGATTAATCGCTTAATCAGTATGCTAAGCGATGTACAGAATCATAAATTAACAATAGAAGTACAAATATTTAACAAAAAAACAAATAGTACATATTTAACGACAAGACAAACTTAAAATGGGAGGGGGGGAAGTTACAAGCTTTTCATTAAGAAGAAAGAACAAAAAAGGAGAGGAACAAAAGGGGACGGGGGGATTTAAAATCTAAGTATAAAAAAGCAAATCTAAAATTTAGATATTAAAAGCGTCTTTAAAAAGATGGGTCTTTAGACTTTTTTTTAAAGGAGGTGGGGTCTTTTTCATTTTTAATATATTGTGGTAGAGAGTTCCACCATTGAGGGCCCATTACTGAAAACATATCAGATCTTCTTGTACCAATTATTTTCAGGGATGGTATATTTAAAAGATTCTGGGAGGAAGATCTAAGAGGTCGCGTGGAGTTATGGGGGTATTAACATACTGGCTATAAATTGAGGTTCTTTATAGATTAGAGTTTTAAATGTTAAAAATATGACCTTAAAGAAGATGCGATGACTAACGGGAAGCCAGTGTGATTCAATCAAGAGTGTTAGTCATCGCATCTTCTTTAAGGTCATGTTTTTAACATTTAAAACTCTAATCTATAAAGAACCTCAATTTATAGCCAGTATGTTAATACCCCCATAACTCCACGCAACCTCTTAGATCTTCCTCCCAGAATCTTTTAAATATACCATCCCTGAAAATAATTGGTACAAGAAGATCTGATATGTTTTCAGTAATGGGCCCTCAATGGTGGAGTTCTGTTACTGTGCCTCTCCCTTCACCCACCCCCCCACCCAATTGGTCTGGCACCCATCTTCTTCCCTCCGCTCCCCCATAGTCTGGCATCTGTCTTCTCCCCACTTTGTCTTCCACATTTCCCTTCAGGGTCTGTTCCTCTCCACCCTCCTTCAATGTCTGTTCTATTCCTTTCCACTACCAGCCTTCCCTCCCTCCTTCACCATCTGTTCCTTTCTACCACCCTTCAGCTCCTCTCATGTGGCCTATCTACCTCCCTCCTTCTTACTTTCGTGGCATGTTACAATGTAATTTGTGCAAGCCGCTGGAGCCTGCGAGCTTGGTCCCCAAACAATCTCGCTTCTGTGTTCCTATTTTCCCCATTTCTAATATCTCCCCTATGTATCTGGCATTGCCCACCCCCCGTGTCCATATACCATCCCCATGGCATGTATGTCCCCTTTATGTCTCTGTCCCTATGCCCCCATGCACATAATTTCCTCTCTGTTTCTGTTACCTTCCTGTGTCCAGATTTCCCCTGTCTTCCTCTTCCACACTAATGAGTCTCTTCTCTTCAACCCCATCTAGCTTCTTTCCCTCTTTCTTCCCCCCCTGCTTCCAGCATCTGGCTCACCTGCCTGTCCTCCCCTTTCTTTGCTGCTGTGGGTTTCTTTCTCTCCCTCTTCATCCCCTTGGCCCAGAATCTCTTTCCCGCCCACTCCCTCCTTCCTAGTGTGAGCTGGGAACACGCACGATTGCGCGGTCCAGCAGCCCCCTCCCGCCTGATTGCAGCGTTCAATCAACTCCCTCCCTCCACCTCACCTTAGATGCAGAGTTTGCCAGCTTTCTTTTTTGCCCAGCCGCATGCATTCAAAAAGCCGCGCACATGCGGCTGTTTTATTGTTCAATCTTCTCCTCTGACGCAACCGGAAACTGGAAGTTGCAGCAGAGGAGAAGATTGAATAACTTGAGCAGCTGCGCATGCGCGGCTATTTGAAAGCATGCAGCTGGGCGAAAAAGAAAGCTGGCGAACTCTGCATCTAAGGTGAGGTGGAGGGAGGGAGATGGCGGAACGCTACGATCGGGTGGGTGGGGGATGCTGGACCGCATGATCCTTGATTTGCCTCACTGCGGAGACAAGTCCATTCACCGCTCCACGGGGTGGTGAATGACCTTGTCCCCGCCCTACAGCGACCACTATTTTTTCTTTCCCCATTTCGGCGGGTTAGCCGCGGGTAACAATCTCTACTACGTATGCTAAGAAAAGTTAGATCATTATTCCATCAAGAACATTTCTCAGTGTTGTTACAGTCCACTGTGCTTGCCCAGTTGGACTATTGTAACTCTGTTTATTTAGGCGTCAAGCAGGGCAGTCTACAATGACTGCGGTTAATATAAAACATGGCAGCTAAACTTATTTTTGGGAAAAGAAAGTACGATCATGTTTCTCCTCTGCTGAGAAAGCTTCACTGGCTCCCTGTTCGTTTTAGGATCCAATTTAAATGTGCATGTGTTATATTCAAGCTTCTCTATGGAATATTTGATCCTTTGGTCCCCTTACATTGGAATACCTTTAGATCCTGCTACTCGAGGAATACACAGAGTTATAAGCTATTGTTCCCCTCTTTTAGGGGAATTAAATCTGCCGGGAAGCATAGCCAATCATTTGCTTTCAAGCTGATAGAGACTTGGAACAGGCTTCCTGACTCTATTAGACTGATCGGTCAGCTATAACAATTTCGTAAAGTTCTAAAAACCTTGCTGTTTGCACAATATCTAAATGGTTTACCTATAGAATCAACGAATTGATAGTACTACAACATTTCAATCTTCCATCTTTCTGTCCTTATGTACTTCTGGTCTTTAATTACTTGTGAACTGAATCGAGTTCCGATGGGAGATGACCCGGTATATAAATCGAAGACTAGATTAGATTAGATGTGTAAATGCACATTTATATGCTTGAATTATGGTATTCTTTTAATGTGGGTGAGAAAACTTTTATAGCTTTAAAGCAGTGGTTCCCAAACCTGTCCTGGAGGACCCCCAGGCCAGTCGGGTTTTCAGGATAGCCCTAATGAATATGCATGGAGCAGATTTGCATGCCTGGCACTTCCATTATATGCAGATCGCTCTCATGCATATTCATTAGGGTTATCCTGAAAACCCGACTGGCCTGGGGGTCCTCCAGGACAGGTTTGGGAACCACTGCTTTAAACAAACATTGCCAGTTATCTGCACATCCGGCTCATTCTATACAACTTTGTTATAATGAATCTATCACTTTACAGGGTTCAGAAGCCCTCAGAAGTGGCTTACTTACGGGAAATGTTTAACCAATAAGGATTTTCATATCGCCGCAAGCTTCCTCATCAGCTTCAGTTTTATACTTTTTATTTTCACTTTGGATTTTTTTTCAATATAATTTTAAAACCTGTATTAAATCTACTTGTTTTAAATTGCGATTTATACAGGCTCGTTGCCAAACTCTATGCCGACATGCATGTTTCGCTATCTGCATCAGGGTTTATCTGCAACGATAAAACCCATGTATATTTTGTCTCAAACAAAAACCTTAAGAGGCTCATTACTGTTTCAATACATATTAAACACTTACTTGACTATCACCATAGTTCCTTGCTTGCATATGTTTGGCAATATGGCACTGGTTTAACACCTCAACTGCCCTCCTTTTAAATATGACCTCACTACATATGAATACAGTGATCTAAGCTGACTGCTGTTATGTAAGGGCAGTGTTAACTCTATCCGGGCACTTAGAAGGTACCAGTATGAATATTAGTCAGTTCTAGATAAGTCTCGGCGGCCAGACATGCAAGTATAATCTTCAATACTGAATAAAGTATAATCTTCAATACTGAATATCATGGCATAAAAGGCTGGATATTTAAAAAAAAAGTCACCAAAAAATTAGTTGCCGACGGGTGTGATAATTGGTCACGCCATTAAAAAAGCAATTAAAAACTTGATTTTTTAATAAAATTAGGTGCCGCTAGGCAGTCTTCAGGACTGGTGCTTGGGTCATGATGTCTAGTGGCATCTAGTGATACCTAGCGATGTCAAAGCTTTGAAACTGTCCTAAATTTGGCCGATTAGCTAAGAGGGTACTAGCACTGAATTTTGGATAGCACCCACAATAAAAAAAAATATCCTGTGCTCCTCTTGATCCCTTCACAGGGCTAGAACCCCCCACCCACACACCCCTCCCTGCAAGGTAGGACCTCCCTCCCACTGCGATGCCAGTACTCCCTCCTACCTCCCCTCCCCCTCAGGATAAACTTCCCTCAGACCTATCAGAAGTCCTTGGCGGTCCATTGGTGTGATAGGTGACAGGAGCAAAGTCCAGTCACTCCTGCTCCTAGCAGCTGGTTCTCCAAAATGGCTAAACAAGTATATAAGGCGGTAGTATATATTTTTATAAGGCTAAATATCAAAGAAGCTTCAAACCATATAGCCTCAATTAGAATTAGTATATATTCTTTTATGACCTCAGCAGTACAAACTGTGAGAGAGTTTTCATTCACAGTATAATTTGCACTAAAGTCTTCATCGGTCAGAATTTTCTATCAAATCTTATTTATTTAATTTATTCATTTTTATTTATTTTTCAAAATAAGTTAGAAAAAATACTCATCTCTTTATCAGAGCATAGCAGGGGTTCTTCACCTACATAGGCTATGTTTCGCCACATAAGGCTTTATCAAGGTAATCCCCTGATAGAGAAGAGAGATATATCGTAGTTATTATCTTAAAGCATATACTCCACGGTTCTTATCAACAACTCCTAGGGGTATCATTTCTAGCCCATATAAAGTAGTTGAAAATAAAAAGTAAAGGTTATATCTTAGAATAATAGCTTGTTAAATACCTTTGTTATGCCGATTCCACATGTACTGCCATCGTTATAGTTTGGTTTAGGCAGAACAACATGGCCGCGGCGTTTTTTATACAAAATAGAAGCGTCATGATCTCATATTTACGTACCCTATCAGCATCCAGAATCAGCCCTGAGATTATTTAAACTAATGTCATCCATTCTACTTCCGCATTTAAACCATTAGGTTTGACAGTATTTAATGTATAAATCATTCTTTGTTCCTTGAAGTTCAGACGTTCAGTATAATTTCCTCCCTCCCACCCTATATCAATATGGTCAATAATTCTCCATTTTAAATCGGTGATTTTATGTTTCTGAGTTTGCCAGTGTTGTACAAGAGGTGCTTCAAGACTCCCGGTATTTATTTTAGATTTATGTTCGGTAAGTCTTATCATAATTTTCCGACTTGTTCTACCTGTACACCAAGTCGCACGGGCATTGAATCGCATAGATTACATGAGTACTAGTGCAAGAAGTGTCTACCTTAGATTTAAAAGTTTTATTAGTACCTGGGTGAGTCCATTCAGGGCCCACTAGCGCTTGAGCACACCATTGGCACTGCCCACAGGCTTCATGAGTAAACTGTTGGTCAGTATCAGTAGCTTTATTTTTATCCTCAAATTTGTATAGGGACAAAAATTCCCCTATAGTTTGTCCTCTTTTATACGATACAGTAGGGTGTTCATCAAAGCAAGAGTGGAGCTGAACTATTGGCCAATGCAGTTTTAAAGTTTGAAAAAATCTACTACTGAGATCATTAAAAGGAAGCACACATATCAGAGTTTCATTTACCTCGTTAGCTATTTTTTCTTTAATCAAAAGAGATCTTTGCGCATATTTAGCACGAAGGTATGCTTTCTTAATAGATTTTTTAGGGTAGTGTCTTTCATAAAACCTCTGAGACATTATGTTAGCCTGTTTATTAAATTCTTCATGATCTGAGCAGATCCGTCGTATCCTCAGAAACTGACTCGCAGGTATATTGAATTTCAAAAAATATGGATGATAACTTGCAAAATGCAAAAAATTATTCCGTTCAACATCTTTTCTGTATAAAGTAGTTCTAATGGATTGATCTTTCATTATCATCAGGTCCAGATACGCAATCCTATTAGGGTGGGCTGTCATAGTGAAAGTAAGATGTGGGTCCAAAGTATTAATCCATCCAAGGAAATTTTCTAAATCTTCATACGATCCGCCCCAAAAGAACAAAATGTCATCCAAGTATCGTTTCCACAGTTTAACATTATGGAAATATATTGATGAATAGATATAGTCCACTTCAAACTTGGAGACATATAAATTAGCTACAGAGGGGGCCATGGTCGCCCCCATCGCAACCCCTTGAGTTTGGTAATAGTAATCACCATGATACCAAAAATAATTAGATTTAACTACAAGAGTAGCAAGTTTCATAAGCCAGTCTTTTTTAAATCTACCCAGATCTCTATTATTTAGAGTTTCCTCTACTATCAGTAACGCAGCAGTTTGGGGAATTTGAGTATATAAAGAAGTAATGTCAAGCGTCAATAGATACGTAATTTCAGGAGCATTAGTTATTGTATCTAGAATTCTCAGCAGATGAGCTGAGTCTTTTAGGTAGGAGGAAGCTTTCTGTACCTCTGACCTCAAAAAATAATCTACAAATTTAGATAGCGGTTCTAAGATAGAGTGTCTTGTAGAAACAATTGGGCGTCCTGGAGGTTTAGATAGATCTTTATGGACTTTAGGGAGAAGATATAGCTTCGGAGTAGAGGGATAGGATTCAATAAGAAACTGAGCTTCTTTCTTCGTAATCATTTTTCTTTCCAAGCCTTCCTCCAAAATGGCTGCCACAACCTCTAGCGACAGCTTCATGGTACTAGGGCAATTATCCCAGATTTTCAGTGCTGGCGCCCGGTGCCCATGGCCCAGCACTGAATTGTCGACAAGTCAACATTTTAAAAAAGGCTGATCGCCGCCAGATGAATATTGGCCGGTTAGTTATTTGACAAATATTTACTGCAATTTGATGTTATCAGTTTAGTATATAGTTGGTTGTTGTAATATCTGGATTACACAATTCTATTTTAGTGATTCTCCATGTTTAATGTAAACCAATCTGAGCCGTGCTGTTAAAATGGTATTTAAAAACTATGGGCTCCTTTTACAAAGCCACGGTAAAGATTTCTACCACGGGCTGGCAAGGTAAATGCTACGATGCTCATAGGAATTCTATAAATATCAGAGTATTTACCTTGCTAGCCTGCGATAGAAATCTTTACCGTGGCTTTGTAAAAGCCAGCGTATGTTTATTATTATTATTATTAGCCCCCTTTTATCAAGTTTTTTTTTATTGCATGCCACTGCAATAAAATATCTTAAAGCTCAAAGAATTCCTACATGTGTCGGAACTTTTACCACAGCAGTCGGTGATTTAAAAAAACCCTAACACAGATTGATAAAAGGGGCCCTAGTGTTTTATGTGCATATCTTGAGCCAAAGTATAGGCACCATCTTTCTAGAATTATCATTCATGCATTATTTACTGTATTTGAAGTGATCCGTTTAAAGCAGGAACAGTGCTTAGTATATCTGGCCACATTGGCAAAAAAATGTCAGCATTCGTACTTTTTTCCAACAAAAGAAAAAAAAGTGTGTGAACTTTTTTTGTTTGTTTTTAAGTTTTATGGCAATTAATATGCTAGCATCCTTAAGGCTTAGGGAAAATGGGAATTTTCCAAAGCAAAGGGCAAGGCTGACATAGGCCGATGAAAACTGTCCAAGCTTATTACTTGGATTAATCATAGAACTGTTATGGGGTGCTTTTATGGGAGTTGCAATTACTCCCGAGACTTAAAACAGTATTTCTCCTCATTTCTTAGGTATTGCGAACATTTTCTGTTGCTTCCAGCACTGAGTGGTAAACATAAACATGTTAATATTGCATGAGGCTGAATGGCCATATGAGTTTCAGCTATGAAACGGACATTGCAAATACTCAAAAAAAATTTTTCTTGTTCTTATATAATCTTATCAAGTGAATGACCTACAGTCAGTGATATAGTAAGGAGGGGGGAGGGGAGTAGTCCGCCCCAGTCGCTGTCTGGTGAGGGCATAGGCACCCATTCTCCTTCCCCATCCTCCCCCCACTGCCCTGTGTGCATGCTGCTTTCCTTCCCCGTACCTCTGTAACATTCCTGGCACGAACAGCAATCCTCAAGCTGCTGCTGCTGAGCCAGCATCGGCTCTTCCTCTAACATCCCTTCCTGGACCTGCACCTAAGAAGTAACGTTAGAGGAAGCGCCGACGCTGGTGTGACAGCAGCTTGAGGGTTATTGCTCGGGCCAAGAACATTACAGAGGTGCGGGGGGAAAGGAAGCGGTGCACACGTGCAGTGGCGTACCTAGGGTATGTGTCACCCGGGGCCCATCATTTTTTGACACCCCCCCTATGTAAAAAAATATTTTTTGTAATGACCATGAAACAGAATAAATGGTCAGAATAGAAACAGGCAGTGAAAATTTTCTTATATTCCAAACATAACATAACATAAATTATGTCTGAATTGTCATGACATCAGAAGTACATATGGAGTAGTTGCAGGTGATGCTTGGGACAGTTCTGATTGTGTTAGTTCAGTTTTATGTGTTTTTTGAATAGAAGGGTTTTTATTTCTTTTTGAAGGTTTTGCAGTCTGTGGTCGATGTCAATTGGTTGTAGAGTTGGGGGTCGAGTGTTGCAGCTCGAATGGCTAGGAGGTTGTCGAACAGTTTTTTTCTTTTGACATTTTTGGTTGGAGGGTGTGTGAATGGTGCGTGAGTTCTCCTATGTCTGTTTGAAGTGGATTGAATTATTTAGCTGAAGAAATTAGTTACCCCCTCATCCCACACACATTAATTCTCTTCCATTTTTGTTCCCATTATAAAAAACACTGATAAGTTCCCAGAAAAAAAATACATTAAAATAAGAAGTGAAAACAAAGGCCCCTACAGATGAGAACATAACATAAGAATAGCCTAACTGGATCAGACCAATGGTCCATCATGCCCAGTAGCCCATTCTCATGGTAGCCAATCCAGGATACTAATACCTGGTCAAAACCCAAAGAGTAGCAACATTCCATGCTACCGATCCAGGGCAAGCAGACACTTCCCCCATGTCTTAATAACAGATTATGGACTTTTCCTCCAGGAATTTGTCCAAATCTTTCTTAAAACCAGTTACACTATCTGCTTTTACCATAACTTCTGGCCACTTCATTTTTAAGTTTAGATCTTTCCTTTCAAACAGAGACCTTGCTAGATGTCAAATACAGCACAAGGTAACTTCACATGGACTTAGCTGTGCAGGAAATGTGAATCTCCTCATACACCCACCATATAGTGCAAAAATGTGCAAAGATCTGTTTTTTTTTTTCTTTCGATCACTACATAGCCTAATGCCACACAAGCAGCGCTGTTACAAACATATTCTGTAGGTCAATGCTAAGGATAACAAAGTTTCCTTCCTTGGACCAGAAGGAGATACTGATAAACCACTGGAAGAGATCCCAACACAACACCCAAAGACCCACTCAGTGTGTGAACCAGTTGAGTGGAGTGGACTAACTGGGGGGTGGAAATGGGCCCGGAGTTTGCTCAGCAGAATTTCCCAGACCACCTCTTCCTCTCAACACATTGACACGCTGCCACCATCACCACAGGGAACACCTCACTGGGTAGGCCAGCTATGCTATAAACTTTATAAAACACATTATTATATTTTCTTATAAAGCACATATTTTAACTGAACTCTCTGACATCCTCAGCCTTTCCATTCACAAAAATAGAAGGAAGAAAAGTTCCCATTTCCTGCTGTCTCATGTCCCCGGCCTATACAATATTTTTTTTCTGCAGACCCTTCAAAAGTCTGACCAAATCCTCGTTTCACTTGCATTATAAAGTACTGAGGATGCCATCTTTCCCCAATCCCAGGTCCTAAAGTCTAAGTCAGTAGCGCAAACTAATGCTGCCAGATACAGGAAAAAAAATTTTGATTCGATTCAGCCCTATTGAATTGGTTTTTCAATTCGATTTTCCTGCCCAGTTGGGTGATTTTTTTCAAAACTCCTGGTGGGTTTTATAGCTTTTTCACCCCCTTTGGCTTCTCCTAACCACACTGGCGCTGTGGTGTAAATAAAATAAAGAAACAAAAAGGACTTTTCCTCTCTCTGTTAAATCCTAGCTCACGTTTGCAGTCCAACACCAGCTCTGACAGGATACACATTTCAAATCTGACATATTATAATCACAAAACAGAAAATAAAATTAATTTTTCTACCTTTTGTTGTCTGGTTATATTTCAAATCTTGTTGGTCCAAGGCTCTGGTTTTCTTCTGATAACTTGCTTGCCAGGGTCTCCTTCTTTCTGCATGCTAACCATCCATCTGCCAACTCTGTCCTCCCTTTCCATTTCCCTTCCCTTCCCAGGAAGTCTGGTATCTTTCCTTTTTTTCATCTCCCTCCACAGATCTACCTTTTCTTAAATACCCTTTCATCCGGCATCTCTCCCTCCTTCCCCACCACCCCAGAGTCTACCATCTCTCCCTTTCTTTTCCTAATTACCCTCCTATCCAGTATCTCTATCCCTCCTCCACACCATCCTTTGTGTCCAATTTCTCTCCCTTTCTGTTCCTTCCCTCCCTAAATCCCATGGTCCATCATCTCTCTCTCTCTCCTCTATTTTCAGACCCATTATTTCTTTCCCCCCCCCAAAGTTTGGCATATGCACGTCTCTTTGAACACCCCCTTCCCTCCGTGTACTTCTAAATCATGGTCCCCCCCCAAAGGCCTGTCCCCCCTTAAAGGTCTGCCTGTCCCCCCTTAAAGGTCTGCCTATCCCCCCTTGAAGGCCTGCACCCCCCTTGAAGGCCTGTCCCATCCCCTTGTAGGCCTGTCCCCCCCTTGAAGGCCTGCACCCCCCCGAAGGCCTGTCCCCCACTTGAAGGCCTGTCCCACCCCCTTGTAGCTTCTCCCCCCCCTTGTAGGCCTGTCCCCCCCTTGAAGGCCTGCCTGCCTGCCTTTCCCCCCCTTGAAGGCCTGTCCCCCCTTGAAGGCCTGCACCCCCTTGAAGGCCTGCACCCCCCCCCCCGAAGGCCTGCACTCCTTTGAAGGTCTGCACCCCCCCCGAAGGCCTGTCCCCCCCTTGAAGGCCTGTCCCCCCCCTTGAAGGCCTGCCTGCCTGCCTTTCCCCCCCTTGAAGGCCTGCACCCCCCCTTGAAGGCCTGCACCCCCCCTTGAAGGCCTGCACCCCCCCTTGAAGGCCTGCACTCCCTTGAAGGTCTGCACCCCCTTGAAGTCCTGTCCCACCCCCTTGTAGGCCTGCCTGCCTTTCCCCCCTTGAAGGCCTGCACCCCCTTGAAGGTCTGCACCCCCCCAAAGGCCTACACCCCCCCTGAAGGCCTGCCTGCCCCCCCCGAAGGCCTGTCCCCCCTTGTAGGCCTGCCTGCCTGTCACCCCCTCCCCCTTGAAAGCCTGCCTGCCTGCCCGCCCACCCCACCCTGAAGGCCTGATGCCCCGACCCACCCCGAAGGACCGCTCGCCCCCCTGGCCTCCTTGCACCACCTATGAAGCAACCGCAGCAGGATCGCGAAGTCAGCGTCAGCGATCCCTGCGCTGCTTCCTGCACCACGGTCCCGCCCCTCCTCTGACGTCAGAGGAGGGGTGGGATCGCGGCGCAGGAAGCAGCGCCTAAGCAGCGCAGGGATCGCTGACGCTGACTTCGCGATCCTGCTGCGGGCTGCTTCACAGGTGGTGCAGGAAGGTCAGTGGGGCGAGCGGTCCTTCAGGGGTGGGGGGGGACTGAACAGCAAGGCCGGGAGCACCCCCTTAGGGCTGGCACCCGGGGCACACCGCCCCCCGCCCCCCCCCTTGGTACGCCACTGCACACGTGGCAGGAGGAGATGGGGAAGGAGTGTGTGGAGGTGGGGGGGAACAGAGATGAGGGTGGGGGAAGTGGTGACACTGCCCCGATCGCCTCTCACCCTCGCTGCACCACTCCCTTTAGTGCAATTATCCACAAGATGTTTCTCCAAGAAAATATTACCTTAGGCCCCATTTTATGAAACCGCGTTAGGCTTTTTCGTTGTTGGCTGCGGCAGTATTAGCTCTGACTCTCATAGGAATTCTATAAGCAGAGCTTTTTCCACTGTGGCTGGTGTGTGTGTGTGGGGGGGAGGGGGGTTAGAAGGCCCTTTTTACAAAACCGCACTAAAATGTGGCCTGTGCTATTATTAGCACGTGGGTTTCCTGCCACTTTTAGCTTAGCTATAAAATGCCCACATTTTCCATTTCTGCATTATCGCCATGTGCTAATCTTTCCATTAGCATATTGCCATTAGCGAGTGAGCTCTTAACTACACCTATTTTCTAGGCGTTAAGGGTTTATGCACTAATCGGTTAGAACACAGTGATGTAGCTGCGCTATCTGACACTGGGCAACCAACTCTCTGCCCCCAAACATGCCCCCAGCACACCGATGCTAAAACTGCCGCAGGACGCCCGAGCATGCTTCACCAAAGTGGATTTTAACTGTGGTAAGCGAACATTAGTACTTAGCATAGCTTAGTAAAGAAAAAACAGAAACCTTACATTGAGATATATATATATATTTTTTTTTAATTGCAAAATTATTGCAAGTAATAACACTTGTTACAGAAAAACAGATAGGAATAATCTTCATCAAAGGAAAATATCTTTTCAAAATTAATTAAATCTTCCTTAGACTACAAATTTAGAAGAGAGGCCCAATAACTAGGAGAAGAATAAAGACAAAAATTATAAGCAAAGGCTTCTCACTTGACAATCTGTTCCAATTAAACATTTAACTATCTTTCATTTCCCTAGAGAGATTCTTAAGATCTAAAAAAGATCTCAAGTGATCTAGAAGAATACGTACTTATTACCAAGATAACGCACCATACATATTGTCACAAGCCCGACTCCCGTTTCAGCCTTGTGCCAGTTAGGAGTCCCAGAAATTGCCTGGTGAAACTGGTTAGAGCTGACCAGTATGTCCCTGCAGGGCAGGACCAGGACCAAAAAGCTCAGGCTGAATTCAGGCAGGACTTAGTGCATAGCCCTGAGAAAACCAGTTTGGTCCCTTTTTAAAACCCCTATCTTTGAAATTGCTGACCAAACAGGTTGGAAGGCAGCCTCAGCTGCAGAAAGCCCTTCCCCCACATAGGGCTGGGCATGGCACGGCAGCTCTCCAGCATTTAGAGAGCTGGCTGTCTCAGAGGAAGGAGCAGCCTAGGGAAGCTCTCATGTTGAAAGAGCCTCCACTTCTTCAAGAGCCAGCAGATGTGGAAATGCTGAACCCAGAGACAGAAGAAGAAGTCCAGATAAACCAGGAACCAGAGGAGATAGACTAGAGTGCTCTGCCAGAGTTTGTGCTTCCTGGGGAAATGGAAGTAAGCTAATTGGATTGTGTGCTTGTTTTTGAAAAGTTTTCTTTTTCTGGATTTTTGGGGGGTTTGGCTGTTTTGCTGCTGGGACAATTATTTAGCTGCTGTTATGTTTTGGAAAAAGTCACTGCTGAAGAAGTGAATTTTCTGTGTTTGCTAGAAGAAGGAAGTTTGCTAGTAATTTATTCTGGTTGTTTGGAAGTTTTTTGTTTTTTTTTTGAGCCAAGATGGCCGCTGCAAGCTGAGGCTTGGCTGCAGTGAGGCAGCACTAGCAGTGTCCTTCTTAGAGTTGAAAAACCCTGAAGGTTGGGGCAGGATCTTCCCAACATCTATGTGGTGGGATTTGAGGGTTAATTTTGCTCTTTTGTCTTGACAAGGAGCCGATTTGGCAAGTCCACCAACTTTCTGCTCCTGAACTCTGGGGAGAAGGGGAAGATCTGCAACATTGCAAAGTGATGATTTGTTTTTTTTGGGATTAAAGAATACTGGAAACTGAATTGAGTTTTATTCTATTGCTGCCACAATGAAGTAGGACTTATCTGGGACATAAGTTGAACACTTTGAGTATTAATCAGACCAAGCTGATGAGTACAACATTATTTTGCTTCCAGTTATTGTTGCTGTTATTTTTGGACTTTTGCTTTTTCTTGTATTCTGTTTGGCTCTGACTGGATGCCAAATAAATTTAAGTTCATTCTTTTTGATACTTATCTGTGTGGTGCCATTCTAGGGGGTGTATGGTATTAAATATTTTTCTAAGAATGCCGGGGCTTTATTTGTGAGTACAATATACATGGATATTTATTTGAGCTACAATATACATGGATATACTAACATGAAAGAGCCCCCACACCCCCAACCTCTTCACTTCTCTTACTGAAAGAAATTCTCTTCTTTTATCTTGTGTCACTTTCATAACATCTGGATATATCCAAACTTCTTGCCCACAAAACAACTTTTGAGAGTTACGAAAATATAATTTAATTGTTTCATTAGTTTCTGAGCAAGATTTAAACGCAATAATCAAAGTTGCTCTTTCCAGCTCATCTGTTAGTGAAATCTCCAACACATTAGAAATATCTTCCAATGGATTAATTTCTTTTTCAGCTTGAAAGGGATTTCTACTCAAATCCAGTCTTACATTGATTCTTGACTGTAGCATCGCATCAGACACCAGAAAGAAACCAAGGTCACACTCTGTGGATGAGCATTTTTCAGGATCAGAGCTCTGCATCAATGGCCTTATCAGATATTAAGAAGACATTTTGAAACAATCCAGGAATATAAGACTTTTGATAAAATACCTTGACACCAACAAGATAGGAAACCCATATCTTTTCTAAATCCTATCGCATTATAAATCACAAAATTGCACTGCTTTGTTACCTTCAGATCACCCATCTATCTTTCCTTTGCTGTCCTTCCCTACCCCCACCTTTTCCTTTGAGTTTGTCATTGAAATGCTTTTGTGTTTCACGTATATATTCTGATATTTGTCATCAAGTTTCAAGTTTAATAGTTTCTTTGATTTGTTTGCATAATCCAATTTCAATGCAATTTACATCAGTTAGAAATCCAATAAAATAATATAATCCACATACATGACATACACTGCTAATTGACAATAGAACATTAGGAGGGGAGGTAGCTTAATTACAATAAAAAAATAAAAATAAAACCAGAAATAAAATCGGGTATAGGTTTAGGACACATGGGTTGGGAAACAAATACCCACATATTTCTATGACCTCCTTATCCTAACCTAAAGTATAGTAAGACTAGTCTATTAAAAAGCGTCTTTAAATAGCCAACTCTTTAGGAGACTTTTAAATTTGTTCAATAGTTTTTTTTTCTCTTAGGTTAAGTGGGAGTAAGTTCCAGATTTGGGGAGCTGAAACAGAAAAAATCATGTCTCTCCTAGAGTATATAACTTTTAAAGAAGGGACTGTTAGTAGGGCTTTGTCTTCTGATCTTAAAGATTTTAAGGGGGTGTATGGTATTAAATATCTTTCTAAAGAATGCCGGGGCTTTATTTGTGAGTATTTTATGAGTAAGTAGTGCTATTTTATAAGTAATTCTATGATTTACTGGTAGCCAGTGTTTTTCCTTTAAAAGTGGTGTTATCGCTCTAACTGTTCTCGCCTAAGGAACCCGATTCTGGTTTTTCAAAACTAGTAAACAAATGTACTAAATTAGTCCAATAAAAATATATCTTATTTCTTTTTCTTTTTTTTTTCTTGTCTTTATATTTATTTGAAATTCAACACCTGGACCCATGGTCAGCGCTGATGTCGGATGGAAGGCTTTGCATCAGTCACATAACTGACGCAAAGCCCTCCGAAGTCAGCGCTGACATCGGGGAAGACTTCCGGTCGGCTACATGCTGCAGGGCAGGCAGGAAATATAAGACATCAGGGCAGGTAGGAAAAGAAGACGAGCTTCACGGCTTGAGTTGCATTGATCCCCGCGGGATCCCCAAGACCATGAGGGGGGTCCCCATGGGATCCCCGTGACCCGAGGCGGCGTCCCCACGGGATCCCTGCGACCCGAAGGGGGAACCCGCGGGATTCCCGTCATCCCCGTTCCCGTGCAGCTCTTTAGTTTATGGCTTTAAATAGTAGGCAGTAGAATTTGAAGAGTACTCTCGCTTGAACTGGGAGCTAGTGTGTTTCAAGGTAAGCCTCTGTGATATGGTCGTATTTCTTCAGCAAGTAGATAAGTCTTAGGGCTGTGTCTTGTATTGTTTGAAGTTGTTTTATCATGTTTGCTGGGCATGGGAGATATAGTATGTTGCAGTAGTCTATTAGTCCTAGGACTAGGGATTGTACCACGAGTTGAAATTGTTTTCTGTCGAATTTTCGAACTTGCCTTAGGTTTCTCATAACTGCAAATTATTATTTTTTTAATTGTTTTGTTGATTTGTGGCTGCATGGTACAGCGTCTGTCTATCAGCACTCCCAGGAGTTTTAAAGTGGGTTGAATGTGGTATGAGATAGTTTATGACTAGGTTTGTTATGGTTGTGGTTTTGCTGTTTTCTAGTAGAATGAAGTTTGTTTTGTCAGGATTTAGTTTTAGTTTGTGTAAATTGTAGTATTGAGCTAATAATCCACAGTTCATAGGGTAATGTATTTCAAAGTCATGCACCCTCTACCTATTGAGTCTTATCTGTGTACAAGTCGGAACATCCAACGGTAGTTTATTAGAAGTTCTCAAATTGTGATTTGGCCAATATACTGTTCCCCACCCTTTTATCAAACCGCACTGTTGAGCTGCCCATTCTATTCCTATTGGTGGCTTGGCATTTAGCTCATTCTGCTTGGCACGCAGCTTGACAAAAGGAGGGGTCTGAGAGCAGCTGCAAGTTCTTTTTTTAGTTCATTAATTTTATTGAATATTATAAGTAATATACAGAAAGCAGTTCAAATACATAAAAATTGAATAAGAAATAGTGATGTAGAAACAAAAGAAACCATAATTGCTGTTATTTGCATATAGTAGATTAGTAAGAAGAATTCAGAGTATTTGAAACTGCTAAGAAAAGAAATAGAAAGGATAGAAAAGCAGAGAAGATGAATTGAAATAAAAAAGAAAAAAGAGAGATAAAGAAAGAGAGAGAGGCAGAAGTGTCTACAAGGCAGAATGAACATATGAATCTAAGAATGACCAAGGTGATTTATTTCGCACCAAATTTGTAGATAAACGAGATATCGTGTTCTTTTCATATGCATATGATTCGAATTTGTGGTACATGCTTAAGGAGTTCCACCAAAAGGTGTAGTCTAGTAGTGTGGGTGACTTCCAATTTTTCAAAATGTGCATAAGAGCTGTCACAATCATGGTGTCAATAAGTTTAGGAGGACAGTTTGATAGTGCGAAACAAGGGTGTTGAGAACGAAGGATTATAATGTCTATGGAAATAGCTTCTGAACATTTGGTAATAGATTTTATGGTGTCCCAGATACGAGTCCAAAAGGAATGAACCATAGTGCAGTGAAGAAGCATGTGATCAAGAGTTCCAGGCTCTTTCAAACAGTTCCAACAGGTAGGGTCTTGTTTCAGTTTCGCTTTCCACATTCGAAATGGAGTCCATACTGCATTCCACATAACAAAGAACATTGATTGCGAAACTCTTGAGGATAATAGAGGGCGATTTGTAGATGACCAGAAGAGTTCCCAATCTATTTCAGAAAGCGTGGTCTTTAGGATAGAGCCCCAATGGTTCATGGATTGAGGTGTAAAGGTGAAGGTGTGATCTCTTAAGATGCTATAAAAAAGAGATATCGCCCTACCTTTCAGTAAAGCCAAAGTAGACCAGTGACGAATAGTTTGTTGAGAGGTCATAAAGTCAGGGCGCATTTGTACATTAGCTAGTATTTCAGTAAGCGTAAGCCATTGGGGATATATAGAGGATGGGAGTGAGTTTACAGAACAAAAAGTATCAAATGGGATAAATGAAGTGGAGGAGATCAATTGATGAACAAACCACACCCCTGCCCGTTGCCACCTCTTCCATGAAAGGGATCTACCCTTATTTTGAATTTTAGAATTATTCCAAAGGGACATAAGTGGGCCTTCAGCAACAGAGATCTCAGCCGCTGCATCTAATAGTTGAAAAGCATGTTGCGTTGCACTCAACAAAGAATATTTTCTCAAGTGTCTAGGTATCGACACTGTAAGGAAGCAAGAGATGTGTAGTGGTGCACATAAAAAGCATTCCATTTCAAACCATGCTGGTTTATCCTGTGGATATGAGTCAACAATCCAGTGAGCTCCGTATTTGGCTAAGGAGGCGATGTAGTAATAATAAAAATCAGGTAAATTTAAGCCACCATTAATCTTAGAGGCCTTCAGCTTGGCGAGAGCAATACGAGATTTTTTCTTGTTCCAAATAAATTCAGTAATTTTCATATTAAGCCAATGAAAGAATGATTTATGGCAGAGAAGGGGAAGCATAGATAGAGTATAATTAATTTGTGGGGCTAAGGTCATTTTAATAGAGGCTATTCTACCCCACCAGGACAAATAAAGCGGGGACCAACGAGATGTAGTACTTGAAACTAAGTTTTTGATTTTAGATATATTGAGATCCTGAGCAAGTAATGGGTCTTTATGTATTAAAATCCCTAAATATTTTACAGCTCCCTGTGACCATGGAAAAGGAAAATGAGCTAGATCTGAGGAGGAAATGTGATCATTTAGCGGAAAAATCTCTGATTTCTCCCAATTAACAGAATATCCAGATATTTGAGAGTATTGAGATACGATGTGGATAAAATGAGGTAAAGAGATAAGAGGATTTTTTAGAAAGAGAAGAATATCGTCAGCGTAAGCTGCTAGTTTAATCTCTCGATTGGACGACGGAATACCTTTAATTAAGGAACATTGTCTGATAGCTGTCAATAGAGGTTCCAATGCTAAATCAAATAATAATGGTGAAAGAGGACAGCCTTGACGGGTACCTCTATGGAGGGAAAATCTATTAGAGAGAGAGTTGTTAATCAAGATACGAGCCGTGGGTTGTCTGTATAATGTTTCTATCCAATCTGTAAAGAAAGAACCAAAGTTGTACCATTTCAGAACTCGGAATAAGAAAGGCCACTCCACTCGGTCAAAGGCCTTCTCGGCATCAATGGCTAGACCAATCACTGGATCCGACATTGATTTGGCGTGAGCATTGATATGATGAAATAAACGAAGATTATCCCCAATGTATCTATATTTGATGAATCCAGTTTGATCTCCATGTACGAGAGATGGGATCACTGTGGTGAGTCTTAGTGCAAGTAATTTAGCCATAATTTTGTAATCCAAATTAAGAAGAGAGATAGGACGAAAATTTTTAACCAGAGTAGCATCTTTGTCTGGCTTGGGAATAACTACAATCGTGGCCTCAGCGAAATTAAATTGTTTGTCCGGAGTGGAGTGAAGGAAATCATAATATGCAAGGAGTTGAGGAGTCAATAGGGTTCGAAAACATTTGAAAAACTCATTTGTAAAGCCATCCGGGCCCGGAGCTTTCCCGGTGGGTAGAGAGGTTATAGCATTTTCAATCTCAGATATAGTTATAGGAGCATCCAGTTTTGCTTTAATAGATTCCGATATAGTTGGATGAGCTAGTGAGGATAGAAATGAGTCTAAATCCATTTCAGAGGCTGGAAAATCAGATTGATATAAGGTAGTATAAAATTTTTCAAATTGGGAAGAAATCAGAGATCTGGTTCTGGCTAATTGTCCTGATGAATCTTGAACAGCTGAGATGTGCAAGCGTTTTGATTTAGTTTTGAGATATCTAGCCAAAGGGCGACCCATAAGATTATCTCCCATATAGTGACCAGAGTTGGAAATGAAAATGTCACGACGGGCCGTACATGAGATTAGAGTATTGTATTCATATTTTAAGTTTTGAATACGTTGGAGCATGGATTGATCTTGTAGATGGTTGGACATATGTTGTAGTTCTAAATTTTTAATAGAGGTTTCCAGTTCTTTTTCTTTTTGGATGGATTGTTTTTTTTTCCAGGAAGCAAGTTTGATCAATTCACCTCTGAGAGAAGCTTTGTAAGCTTCCCAAATAATAGAAGGACAAATTTCTGGATCTTTGGTGTTGATTTCAAAAAATTCCGTAGTAAAAGATTTGATTTTTTCTACTATTACCTCATCTAAAAGCAGAGTATTGTTAAGTCGCCAAGAGGGAGATTCTTTATGTGGGGCAGAAATAGATAAATGTAATGAAATAGCTGCATGATCTGTAAGAGTTATTGGGTGTATGAAAGTATTTGTCACGTCTTGAATGAGAGAGGAGGAGAGAAGGAAGAAATCAATTCTCGAGTAGGTATTATGTGGTGGTGAAAAGTGTGAATATTCTCTACCTTTGGGATACAGTAAACGCCATGGATCTACAAGAGAAAAGGCTTCTTTTAAAGCATGTAGAGCTGCAAAAGATTTAGATTTTGAGGGTTTGCAAGAGGATGATCGATCTATATAGATATCTTGAATTTGATTAAAATCTCCGCCCAATATTCGAGAACAAGAGTCATATTCAACTAACGCCAGCTGAAGGTCTTTGAAAAAATCCGGATGATCCAAAACAGGAGCGTAAATATTAAGGAACACAAAATCCACGGAGTGCAACGCAGCATGTACCAGACACCACCTTCCATCAGAGTCTGTTTTAACAGAGTGAATGATAGGGGATAGTTTATCACTGAAAAGTATTGATATTCCATTTTTCTTTCTCTGAGTCGCAGGGGAATACAAATGAGTGGAATATCCCTTCAAATCAAATTTAGAAGCGGCAGCAGGTGGGAGATGGGTTTCCTGTAAATAGATCACATCGGGATGTTTATTTAACATGTAATTAGTTATCTTCTTCCTTTTAATAGGATGATTCAAACCATTCACATTAAAAGAGATGATATGTAAATCAGCCATAGTCTATTGTATACGATGGTAAGACATAGTAATTATCACCTTTATAATGAAACAACAAATGGTAAAACCAGGATACCAGGTAGACACTACTGCCAGAAGGAATAAAAAGAAAGAAAGAAAGCATAAGAATAAGAGCAAGTATACTATTAGTGACAGCATATTGTAAGGTCAGAAAATAGAGAGACCTTACTATTATGTATAAGATAGTACAGTTTAAGGGTGCTCCTGTGAGCATGGAGAAACAACTCATATAGAACAACTTACTTAACTCCACACCCGTTCAATTTAAGGAAATTTAAAAGTGGTGTGCTTATTCACAAAAACAATGAATTATATATTCATACAGGTTATAACAAGAGAGAACACAAAGGCAAATCGTGATATCAAGAGTTCAGCGTATCAGTGCATTTTCAAAGAGTCTAGGAATGCAGCCAGCTCCTCAGGATCAGTGTATGATGTAGTGCGATTATTGTAGGTTACTTTCATCCTGGCTGGGTACATAAGACCAGCTGCAAGTTCTAAAGGCACCTCATTATTCAAAGCCTAGTAAATGAATGAAAGCACCTTTAAACTGAATTCAACAAGGTATTGAGAGCCAGTATAGCTCTTTTTAAGAAGAGTACCATATGACTTGAATGTGGAAGTCCAAAGTAGAGAGTTGAGCGGGGACAGAAATCCCGCCCATCCCCGTAAGAATCTCCTCTGTCCTCTTCCCATCCCTGTGAAGAATCTCTTCTGTCCCCGCCCGTCCCACCCCCCCCCCCATAAAAGTTACCTGTCCCCATAAAAAGCAGCAATTACTTCTGATAGTTTTGATTTTTTTAAAGTCTTACCCCCTCTTCTATAAAGCTGCGCTAATGGCTGCCACGCAGCAACAGCCCTGAAGCCCTTTAAATCTCTATGGGCTTCGGGCCGTTACCACACGGCAACTGCTAGCGTGGCTTTGTAGAAGAGGGGGTTAGTTTATTTAAACCAACAATAAAATACAATATAAACAAATAGTGAACAGAAATGAGAGATGCATACATCACCGGAAAGAATTAGAATAGACATTAGGTCATATGAATGTAGGTTCGACCATTTCTTGTTAAAAAGAAATAAGAGTTGGATTTTTTTGGCAATATAAAATTTATATCTGTAGAGCAAACAAATCTGGTTCCACCATCTGGTATAGGTAACTTTTGAGAGATCCTTCCAAGATCCACAAATGGTTTGTAATGCAGCAATGAGTAAAGAATCAAACAATACAGCATCAAAATAATTTAAAGCAGAATTGAGAGGAACACTTTTTAGGACAAGAAAAAATGTACCAAAACTTAACTGGAAACCCCAAAACAAGCTCAGCAAGTACTTCATTTGGTGTCGTAACATGAGAGGGGACTGGGCCTCCCACTTTGAGCTTAGCCCCCCTCAAAATGAACATGTCCCTTGCTGTAGCTGGTGGGACATTGTTTTTCTATCATCTTGGTTCCAGTTTCTGCTTTTGTCTATCTTCTACTACCGTAATTCTCTTTCAAGGCCTCGGGAACCCCGGTTCCATCCCCGAGGGGATCCCCGCGGGAGTCCCCTAAGCCTGGAGGGATCCCTTCAGGAGTCCCGCAATCCCCGTTCCCGTGCAGACCTCTAGTCCAAAGGCAGGGAGGCATTTATTCATTAGGTTAGTATTCGACTCAGTAATAATATTAGAAAATTTTTCTTCACTCTTAACACAAGACTTGTGGACCCTCTTTGGTAAGCCAAGTCTTCATAGCTTGGAAAGTTGAGGCAGAGTTTTAAGAAGACTGAAAACTCACCTCTTGACTGTAATTGCCATTAGTTCTAACATTACAGGTCTTGCGAGACTAGTATATTGCACATGAAGCCACTTTTAGTTTGCTTATATTTTTTTCCCTTCAGGACAACTGAATTACCTTCATGTCTCTCCAGACCCCTTGAAATAATTACCATTGACTTAACTGACACTTTAATTGTATTTTCATTGTTGCTAGAAACCAGCTGATTCAAATAGCACTAACATTGCTTTCCTATTCAGCTGCTGTGCTGAGGCTAAAAATTTCTCTATTTAAAGAGTTAGGTTTCTGGACTTTTATTTAACAGTGAAGGATACTATACACATAGATGTGTTTAAAGCTAATTCCAGACGATGTTCCTATAGTATAATGGCACTGTTATTATCACAAATGACTTTGCAAATAATTTAATGATTTTCTGTCCCTGGACCCATAACACGTATAAAACAATGCTCCATAGAATTGATTACTGTAATTCTTTATATCTGGTGCTCCCTCAGGTTAGCGCAAAGAGGCTTCGATTGATTTAAAATGTAGCAGGAAAGCAATGGGCTGGAAAATGCAAGTATGATCATGTGACCACTCTTTAAAGAAAGTATTAACTTCTGGGTGCAGCTAGAATTCTTTTTACTGAAAATTTTCACAAAATAGCAGTAACTTAGAACTCAAATGAATCAGGCTGCATTCACAATATACAAAGTACATAATCTAAATCATCTTCACTGATGCCCACAAAAACGCTCCTTGATTTTAAATGGTTACAAAGCCAAACTTTATTGGAATATTCTTGCACCTTTGAGGCTACAGTTTCATCAACTCAAAGTTTCATATGGTATTTGTAGATTACATACATTCGATGTGTGCCCCACCTGTTACTCGCCAAACATCGATGTGATAATTGAGCTCGGACCACTCTCCAAAGCATATCCGGCATGATTGCATTTATAGCTTCAGTGATGCGTTCCTGTAGATCAGGGGTGTCAAAGTCCCTCCTCGAGGGCCGCAATCCAGTCGGGTTTTCAGGATTTCCCCAATGAATATGCATGAGATCTATTTGCATACAATGAAAGCAGTGCATGCAAATAGATCTCATGCATATTCATTGGGGAAATCCTGAAAACCCGACTGGATTGCGGCCCTCGAGGAGGGACTTTGACACCTGTGCTGTAGATCATCCATAGTTGCGGGTAGTGGAAGTACGTACACTGTCTTTCACATACCCCCAAAGGAAAAAGTCATAGGCAATGTCTAATGATATCAGGGGCCACTTGATGAAACCTGCCACGTGAGGAACACACGGTCATTTTGTTGTGTTGCATTGTCTGAAGGTTGTAACTTCTGCACCAATTGCAGCTTATAAGGGTGATAGTGCAAGCGATTTAAAGTGATCAATAATATAATCAAGTATAAGGCCAAACAATGTCTTTTAACAGGTACAACCTAACGTGATGATAATCTTGCCTCAACTAGGAGCCAGTGCAGCTTCTGTTAGAATTTAGTTACATGATCAAATTTTTTCAAATTGAAAATCAACCGAACAGTCATTTGGAATTTTAAAATCTCAACAATATAGGTGGTTGCAGTTGAAGCAGGCTATTCAGAGTGGGTTCCCTGAATGGAAAAATTTAAAAAAACATATTTTAGCCTGCAAATCCTTTGCTACCAAACTGATTTAGCAGGTCATCAGGCTGCTCAGTGGTACAAATTGATTTCTGGATTTTTGAATCAAAAGCCAAAAAATAGACATCTGGAGCATCGAGATTTCTGTGTCTCGTTGGCCACGAATTTGGACTTGGAGATTGAAATGTACAGCGTCGGCATCTATGAGACAAACATGGTTATTTTTGTTACATAGGATTTTCTGGACCCCAGTTCAATTAAATAAAATAGATAGTTCTAAGTCTAATAAGATGCTGGCATTGTCATAGGGACTTTGGATCATCTGTTGTATTTTTGTCCGTTTATATTAATATATTGGAAGTCAATTTGGGGACAAATAAATTTAGTACTAGATTCAAATGGTCCAATGTCATATGAGGCTATAATTTGTGGAACAATTTTACATGTGAAACCCACTCTAGAAAATATAACATAAGAAGTTTCAAGTTAAGTTTCAAGTTTATTTATTCATTTGATGAATCGCCTATTAAAATTGCTAGGCGATGTACATAATCCTAGTAGAGAATAAAACATAGAAACTAACATTAACAATATAATTACATAAAATACAAACATGAGGTGGGAAGGAAATAATTAAAAGTTACAATCTTAAATTTGGTAGAAAAGGTAAAAAACAAAAGGTAAGGGGTTGTAAAACCAAAGCACAGTTTAAGAGGGATCTCTAAAATAAGTAAAAGTTTCAGATATTAAAAGCGTCATTAAATAAATACGTTTTTAAAAGTTTTTTAAATGTTACGATATCATTTTCAGTTCTAATATATTGAGGGAGGGCGTTCCACCATTGTGGTCCCATCACTGTGAACATGTCTGATCTCCTTGTTCCTATGATTTTCAAAGAGGGTACTGAAAGCAGATTTTGAGCAGATGATCGGAGTGGACGTTGCGTATTGTGTGGGATTAAAGATCTAGAAATAAATTGTGGTTCATTAGATGCTAATGTTTTGAAAATAAGTAACATAAGCAATGCCTCCACTGGGTCAGACCTGAGGTCCATCGTGCCCAGCAGTCCGCTCATGCGGCAGCCCAACAGGTCCAGGACCTGTGCAGTAATCCTCAATCTATACCCCTCTATCCCTTTTTCCAGCAGGAAATTATCCAATCCTTTCTTGAACCCCAGTACTGTACTCTGCCCTATTACACCCTCTGGAAGTGCATTCCAGGTGTCCACCACACGTTGGGTAAAGAAAAACTTCCTAGTATTCGTTTTGAATCTGTCCCCTTTCAACTTTTCTGAATGCCCTCTTGTTCTCTTATTTTTCGAAAGTTTGAAGAATCTGTCCCTCTTTACTCTCTCTATGCCCTTCATGATCTTATAAGTCTCTATCATATCCCCTCTAAGTCTCCTCTTCTCCAGGGAAAAGAATCCCAGTTTCTCCAATCTCCCAGCATATGAAAGGTTTTCCATACCGTTTATCAGACGTGTTGTTCTCCTCTGAACCCTCTCGAGTAACGCCATATCCTTCTTAAGGTACGTCGACCAATATTGGACGCACCATCGCCCAATACAACGGCAGGATAACTTCTTTCGTTCTGATAGTAATACCCTTCTTGATTATACCTAGCATTCTATTCACTCTCTTAGCAGCCGCTGCGCACTGTGTCGTCAGCTTCATTGTCATGTCCACCATTACCCCCAAGTCCTTTTCTTGGGTACTCTCCTTCAATAACATCCCTCCCATCGTATAGCTGTACCTCGGGTTTCTGCGTCCCACATGTTGAACTTCATCTGCCATCACGTCGCCCATTCCCCTAGTTTGTTCAAGTCCTTTGCAATTCTTCGGAGTCCTATTTAGTCCGAGCTCCACTAAATAGATTGATGTCGTCCGCAAATTTTATTATCTCACACTTCGTCCCTGTTTCTAGATCATTTATAAATATATTAAACCGCAGCTGCCCAACCACCGAGCCCTGCGGGACACCACCCAAGCACCATCTGCGGGACACCATCCTCCAGTAAGAGTAGTGGCCTTTCACTCCTACCCTTTGTTTCCTACCCGCCAACCAGTTTCTGATCTATCTATGTACGTCTCCTTCCACCCCTTGGTTCTTCAGTTTCCGAAGTAGGCATTCATGGGGTACCTTGTCAAAGGCTTTTTGGAAATCTAGATATATGATGTGTATGGGGTCTTCTCTGTCCATCCGTTTGTTAATTCCTTCGAAGAAGTGCAATAAGTTCGTTAGGCATGATCTCCCCTTGCAGAAACCATGTTGGCTGGTTATCAGAAGTTTGTTTCTTTCAAAATGTTCATCAATGTTGTCTTTTATCAGTGCTTCCGCCATTTTCCCCGGAGTCGTCTATTTATGATCCTAACAGGGATAGCCATTCAATTGATTACAAGTAATTGGAAAAACCATGATAGAATTAATTATACATTTTGGTGGGTAAATGTGTGTACTACATACAGATACGAACAAATTAATGCAGAATGTAGGGGTTTTAGTGAGGTATTTAATAAAATTTGGAGCCCATTAACTAAATTTGTAAAAACATAATAATGTATTTTCATCATATCTCTTCTTTTCTTTGGTGTATTTATCTTTACACATCCAGGGGGGATTGGAGGGAGGGGAATAAATATTGACAGTGATATTTGGGCAACTTTATTCTTTATTTGTATTGTATATTAGGATATATTATGATATTATTATATGCAGGAAAATGAAATTATTGAATGATATTTGTTACCTGTATAGATAATAGTGTATTATGTGGAATATCTCTTGTTATTTCATTTGTATGACACTGTTTTTGATTAAAAATCAATAAAGAATTAAAAAAAAAAAAAAAAAAAAAAGAAAATCAACCAAACAGCTGTGTTCTGAATGATCTGCAACCTTTTGATATTCTTTTTACTGGAGGCTAGATAAATGATGTTACAATAATCCAGGGAACTCAAAATCAATGATTGTACCAGTAATCTAAATGAGGAAGGATCAAAATATGCCCTAATCGATTGCAATTTCCATAGCATAAAATCAGTTTTCCTAACTAGTGCATTCATTTGAGCAGCGTGTGATAGATTTCAGTCTAAATAAACGCCTAAAGTTATTTCTAACTGGCATAATAGAGTATGTAATGCTGTCCAACTTAGTAACAAGCCACACGTCACACATGAGTACCTAGGAAAAGGCAGCATCTTACATATGCAGTGAGCAGTACAACATCATTGTGAAACTAAACAACCCAAACTAGTACCGATCAATCCTACACTGTCAATCCTAACAGAAAACCATGTCTTTCAAACATACAGAACACAGAAAATACCTTCGCCTAGTATGGAATATGTCATCACAAACTAACCCCTCCCCCTTTTACAAAACTGTAGTGTGGATTTTAGCCACGGTGGTAACAGCTCTGATGCTCATAGAATTCTGAGCATCAGAGCTGCTACCACCACGGCTGGTGCTAAAAAACACTCCACAATTTTGTAAAAGCTGGGATAAAATAGAAATACATAGACAAAGGTTAAATTGAACCAGCAAGAAGCTGGACTCTGCATACAATGCAACACCACAGAAACAGTGACACATGTCTCCTAAAGCAATAAATAAATGGAAAATTTTTGTTCTACCTTTGTCTTCTCTGGTTTCTGCTTTCCTCATCTTCTTGTTACTGTCTTCTTTCCATCCACTGTCTGCCATCTCTCTGCCCCTCCCTATATGGCATCTTCTCTCCTTCCAGAAACTGTATGCCTCCCCCTTCCATCTCCTTTCATCCCCATTGGTCTGGCATCTCTCTCCTCTCCTTCCCTCTCCCACACCTCTCTTCTGAAATCCCTTTCTTCCCTCATTTTTCTTTTCAATTTATTTTCTGCATCCATCTAGATTACGTTCTTACTACCCTCTCATCAATTTCCTTTTTTACTGTCTACCTACAGCTCGCCACCTCTTTCCCTCACCCCCTCCAGCATTTCCCTCTTTCCCTCACCCCCTCCAGTATTTCCCTAACTCGGTCCTTTTCCCCCTTCATCTGCTCTCTTCTCTCTCCCCTTTCTCCCCACTTCCATTATCTGACCCCTTCTCTCAATCTCTCCATCCATCACAGGCCCATCTTTCTCCCTTCCTCACCTTTCTGATTTTGGCAACAAGATATGCAACCCCCCCTGCAATGACACTTAAGATCGGCAACAGGCCTCCTTCTACCCCCCTGGCATCAACAGAACTTCAGATCGGCAACGTGGTGCTCAGTCAAAAGCGGAAACAGGAAGCTGAGTCAGAGGGAAGCTTTTGACGTGAGCACTAGAGAATGACACAGGGAAAAAAATCTGTCCCCGTCACTGCACCGTCCTCTTCACCGCCCCGTCACCGTCTCTGCAGCATCCATACAAGCCTCAATACTGCAATATTTAGCTTATTCCTTCCTTATAAATCAAAGTTCTGGCTGCTAAACTGGAGAAAGATGTTCAGCTGGCAGGGCTTTGTTTATAAATTTTTATCAACA
Organism: Geotrypetes seraphini; assembly: GCF_902459505.1. Taxonomy (NCBI): domain Eukaryota; kingdom Metazoa; phylum Chordata; class Amphibia; order Gymnophiona; family Dermophiidae; genus Geotrypetes; species Geotrypetes seraphini. Next base: position 342,445,157 of record NC_047086.1, on the reverse strand, counting down.
CAACTAATATACTACTTTATCCTGAAACAAAAAAAAAAAAAGAAATATAATTTTTTTTCTACCTTTTGTTGCCTGGCTTCTGCTTTCCTCATGTTCTCATTCAATTCCTTCCATCCACTATCTCTTTTCTCTCTGTGTCTTCCATTTGCTCTGTTACTGTGCCTCTCCCTTTCTCCCCCCTTCCAAATTGGTCTGACACCCATCTTCTTCCGTCCACTCCCCCCATAGTCTGGCATCTCTGTCTTCTTCCCTGCCAGCGTCCTTCTCCCCACTCTCTCTTCCCCATGTCCTGTCAGCGTGCTTATACCCCCTCTGTTTTATCCATTTCCCTTAAGCGTCTTTTCCTATCCACTTCACCTTTCCTCCCTTTCTCCCTCCCTGCACCTTACCTTCGTGGCGTTTCCCTCCCCCCTTGCCCGCCCATCCGACAACAGGCCCGGTCTGACAAACCTCCCTGCCCTGTGGCCGTGAGTCTAAATTACCTTCTTACAGCAGCCGGAGCATTGTAGTTGAATATGGCTGCCATAAAGGTCATCTCTGATGCAACTTCCGGTTGCGTCAGAGATGACCTTTACGGCAGCCACACGCAGCCTCAATGCTCCAGCTGTTGTAAGAAGGTAATTTAGACTCGCGGCCACAGGGCAGGGAGGTTTGTCGCACCGGGCCTGTTGTCGGTCGTTGGGCGGGCGGTGGGGGGGGGAAAGCGCCACGAAGGTAAGGGGACCTGGCCGGCTATGCACCCCCCTAAGGCTGCATCCGGGTGGACCGCCCCCGCCCCCCTGCCCCTCCCCCCTCCCCCCTTGGTACGCCACTGTGTGCTTTACAAGTGGGTTGGGTTAAGACTTAAACATAGCTTCAAAAAAAGTGGGCTTTCAACAAGGATTTGAACACTGCCAGAGACTGACCCTGACATATTGAGTCAGGCAGTTTGTTCTAGACATACGGTACAGCAAAATAAAAGTGATGGAGTCGGGAGTTGGCAGTAGAGGCGAAGGGTACAGACCCGACGAATGGAGTTCCCAGGATGGGGTAGAGAGAAAAATAAGGGAGGAGAGATACTGAGGAGCAGCAGAGTGAATACACTTATAGGTCATTAAGAGGAGTTTGAACTGAATGCGAAAATGGACAGGGGGGTCGGTGAGGTGATTGAGGAGAGGGGTAATGTGAGCATAACGACACTGGCAGAATACGAGGCATGCAGCAGAATTTTGAACAGATTAAAGGGGACAGAGATGGCTTAGCAGAAGACCTGTAAGAAGTAAGTTGTTCAGTCTTGGCCATGTTTAATTTTAAGTGATGACGAGACATCCAGGTAGCAATGCCAGACAGGCAGAGACTTGGGCCTAGATTCCTGTAGAAGTTTGAGGTGTAGAGAGGTAGATTTGCAGGTTGTCAGCATAGAGGTGACACTGGAAGCTATGGGAGGAGATTACATCACCAAGGGAAAAAGTATAAATGGAGAAAAGGAGAGGTTACAGGACAGAGCCCTGAGATACACCAGCTGATAACAGAATGGCAGCAGAGGAGGATCCTCCAGAGTTTGTGCTAAAAGTCTGATGGGAAAGATATAAAGAAAACCATGAGCTAAGAGAGCCCTGAAACCCAAGTGAGACAGTGTATTGATGAGTAGGCGGTGATCTACAGTGTCAAAAGCCTTAGATAGATCAAGGAGGATGACCATGACGTAGATGTCTTTGAATTGACTAAAACAGGTCATTGGAGACTCTAGCAAGGGTAGTATCTGGAGAATGAAGAGAGTCAAAGCCTAATTGAAGCAGATTGAGGATAGCTTGAGATGAAAGAAAGCACGTAGGTTGAATAAGAAGGGGAAGTGGGAGACGGAGTGATAGTTGGAAGGGCAGGTATAGACCAGTGAGGGGTTTTTGAGTAGCGGCATAACTATAGTATGTTTGAAGGCCTTGGGCACAGTCACAGTAGGTTGAGGATATGGAAGATGGAGAGGGATGCAGTACAAGAGATGGTAATCAGTAGATGGGTGGGGATGGGATCAGAGGAACAGGTAGTAAGTATGGAGGAGGAAAGAAAATGTACAGTTTCCTTCTCAGTGATTTCAGAGAATGAAAAAAAGGTGGCAGGGGTTGACAGAGGGTCAGTAGAGCAGGGAGAGGTGGAGACGATTTGATCAAGAACACAAGGTTAATCTTGTGAACCTTGTTGTGAATATTCAGCCATAGTCTGGGGAGAAAGAGAAGGAGGGGTTGGAGGAGAGGGCACTTTGAGTAGAGAGTTGAGTTTGGCAAAGAGATAGTGAGGGTTGAATCCAAGAGAATTTAAATGGGTATAGTAGTTTTGTTTCACAAGTAAAAGGGCAGATTGGAAAGAGGTCAACAAGAATTTGAAATCACAAAGTCTGCATGAGTGTGTGATTTCAGTCAGTGACATTCCATAGATCAAGCACAGGAGCGTAAATAGCCGATCATAGAGGTCAGTTTGGACTGGGGTTTGGCACACCTTACAGAACATGAAATTGGAGGAGTGAAGATATCAAGAGCAGAAAAGAGAACAGTGTTATACGAAGAGACTGCTTCAATGGCAGACTTACATAGTGTAGTGTTTAGAAGAGGGGGGGAGACATTGGTAGAGAAACTACACAGGTCAATAGACTGAAGATTCCTGAAAGTACTGGTGAGGTTTGGTCACATTGTGAAGGTTATGAGATGATAGTTCGAGAAGGGATGAATTGAGGTAGAGAAATTGGCAATTGAGCAGTTGGAGAAGAGGACAAGATCAAGGCAGTGGCCATTCTGGTGTGTGGGAGTAGTGGAACACAGCTGAAGATTGAATGAGGATATTAGAGCAAGAAACTTTGAGATATAGAAGTCGGAGGCAGTGGCGTAGTAAGGGGTGTGGGGGTGGTCCACTCTGGGCATCTTCTTGGTGAGGGTGCAGGCACCCATCCTTCTTTCCACCCCCGTTCCTTCCCTCCTTACCTCTGTAATGTTCCTGGCATGAACAGCAACCTTCAAGCTGCTGTCGCACCAGCTTTGGCTCTTTCTTTGCCATCACTTTCTGGACCCACACCTAGGAAGTGACATCAGAGGAAGAGCCAACGCTGGCACAACAGCAGCTTGGGGGTTGCTGCTCATGCCAGGAATGTTACAGAAGTACGGAGGAAAGGAAGTGGTGCGCTCATGGCTTGAGGGGGTGGGGAAGGAGCGTGTGGAGGTGGGAGGGCAGAGGAGAGGGCGGGGAGGGGTGCCACCACCCTGAGCTCCTCTCACCATCGCTACACCACTGGTCAGAGATGTAATTAGCATGAATGTTAAAATTGCTAAGAATGAAGGAAGGAGATGAAGGTTAGAGAAAGACAGAGCCAGGAGTCAAGGTCAGTGAGAAAGGAAGATAGGGATTTATCAGGGGTTTGATAAATGACCACTATTCAGAGAGACAGAAGCGAATAGAAGGATGGAGTAGACTTCAAAGGAGAAGCAATGAGACTGAGGTAGGAGAAAAGGTTGAAATCTACAGAATAGAAGCATGAGAAACAGCCCAGCCCCTCCTCTGCGACCAACTGGGTAAGGTATATGGGAGAAAAGGCAACCTACATGACATAGGGCAATGACTGAAACAGAATCTTCAGGGTAGAGCCAGATCACAGTTAGTGCAAGTGGGTGGAAAGAATGAGAGATAAAGAGGTTGTGGACATAAGCAAACTTGTTGGAGATAGAATGGGCATTGCATGTGGGGCATTGCATGAGTGGGCATTGCATGTGGTGCATTGCATGTAGAGAAGAAGGGGAGAGGAGGGGAACGGAAATAGGATTGCAGATGTAGTTGTGTGATCTGCATGAGTAGGTCGAGATTTAATCAGGAGGGTCAGTATTGGGGTTGATGTCCCCAGCAGTGAGCAAAAGGAGGAGCAGAAGAGTATGGAGAAGAGCAGGAGAGGTGTGATGATGGTGATGCAGGTGAGATGCAGTCCGATAGGATGGGGAAGGTCGAATGAGAGGGAGAAACTGTTGAAGCCTTAGAGTTGTGAAGAAGGTAGGGCGAAAAGGGTGGTTTTCAATAACCGCCCCAGAATTATGGAATTCAATGCCAAGCCATTTAAGGGAAGAATCCAACTTAAAAATTTTTTGTTTAGGGACGTGTTTGAATTATAACTTTTTTTTCCCTTTGCTAATTGGTCCAGCACAACCAGGACCCCCCTCTCCTATTGTACTTTACCTCCTCGTCTCCTTTTCCTATACACTATTGTATTTCTCCCCGGAAACCTTATGTTCCACCTTATAAGTTTGATGTTGCAATGTCATTGTTTATTGTCTTTGAATTTAAATGCATATTCCCCATTTTATAAAAATTTTTAGACCTGTACGCCGCTTAGAAGTGTGATAAATGGGATAATAAATTTTAATAGAAACTTGATGGTGAGGTGGTGAATTCAAAAAGTGTTCAATGTGGACTTGAGGAATGCGGTGTTTGGGGGGGTAGAGGTTTGCATCTATATCACTGTTTTGCCTTTTAAAAATAAGCATACCATAGATGCCCTTTTCAAGTTGTTTACAAGAGCTCTGTTATAAATATTCCCTCTAAGGCTATAAACAAAATTCAGCCTTAGAGGAAATTTTAGAGGGATATGACAGTTCAAGGTTGCAACAATAAACATTTATTCTTTCCCAGTGTGTCAGCCCTGCTAGTGTAGCATTCTCGAAGCAATTCCCATGATGGATAAGGTTAAATTTAATTTTTCTCTTTATCCTGCAGGTCACATAGGCAAACACGACTTTGTCAGAAATGAAGATTAGATTAATCATTTTGGTCTCCCATTGTTTCCGTGCAGATTTACAATGTTTGTTATATATTCTGTCTCTTCCAGTTGCATTTTGTTGTCCCTTTCCAGCATTTCAGGGACTCTGACACACTATGCACACTTATATACATTGTGATAGGAAAAAAGCTCCATTCAGCTATACTATTTATGGCCTCTGGAGGGTCAATATCATAAATATACCCAAACAGTTACTATTATTAAAGCTGATATTTATGAGACAACAAAAAAGAGAGATTCCGAACAAACCACAGAAAGAGCATGCAGGACTCATAACTGGTGGTCCATTAATGCTCTCAAGTCTGCCCACAAAACTCATTACCTAAATAGATATGCATCTTGTATTCACCTGCAAGAAATGTCAGACCAAAAATATATGTACTTCATCTTAAGATTAGTAAGAGTCTGGGCCAGAGTGCTTCTGTGCAGTTCCTATGACGTCCTATGGGAACTATTTTGATACTGTTAAATCGTTTTTATGTTTTGGGGAAAATATGAAATCTAGCTAGAACAAACCCTTTTCTTCAAGTCAAAAAGAACATTAAAGACAATTCAACTCTAGAAGTTTTCTTCTATCTTTAAATGGTAGCTACATTTCCCATGTAAAAGCCACTTTTAAAGAGCAGTGCTGGTGGTGGTGACGAAAAATGCTTTTGTCTTCTCCATACTTTTTCATATGAAGGGGCGCAAAGTGGACACGAGAAAGCTCTGATGGCCACCAAAAGATTTCAGGCTTAGACAGTACATGTAATTGTTAATACTAATTCTGATTCTACAGCATTTCAGACAATACATGCACTTTGCAGGGACACAAACTCTCCTCTCTGATGTTTATTCTGCAAAGAAGTTCACAGTGTTTCATTTCCTCAGGTTTCCATACTTTTGTGAACGTGACTGTTTCCCAGGTCTGTCTTACAGACAATACAGGCACTCTGCAAGGGGCATTAACCCTCCTCTCTGATATTTATTCTGCAAAGAAGCTCATAGTGGTTTCCATTTCCTTGGATCTCACATTTTACTGGATCCTTGGATCTCACATTTCACTGGGTTCCTTGACTCTGATCCCTCTAAGCTGAGAGGGAGTCCTCTACCTAGAGTCCTGCAAGTGGGGGGTGCTATTTCACTGTCACATTTTCAATGCTGAGGGACATACACACTTTTCAGGAATCCAGGTAACCTGTCTGTCCCTAGTGATTGAAAACATGCTATTGAAACAACACCCCCTACTGGCAGCAATGCAGTTGGGAGGACTCCCTTTCAGCTTAGAGGGAACATTATCTCTCGAGCTTTGTGATACCGCTGCACTGCAGTACATGTGTTAGTACATGATCAAGAAGCTTGGTACGGTGACCCAAGACCGGAAGCAGAGCATAGAAGGAAACCTGGCTGAGTAGCATAGCAGCGAGTGGCTGAAATGTTGAACATTTTGAGTGTGTATGTGAAAGATGGAATGGTCCCTGGAGCACACTGAATAATAATGGGGGTAGTAGTATAAGATGATCTACCACAGTAGGGCTACCAGATGTCCAGACGGCTTTTCAAAACCCAGCACTTTGGGTTTTGCAAAAGCTGCCAGCTCAGGATCGCATCAGAAGGACATCTGTGCATGCACAGATGCAATGCGGTGATGTCACACGCATGAGCGCATGTGTGTGACATCATAGTGTCTCATCTGCGCATGCACAGATGCCCTCCTGGCGCAGCTCTTGAGCACAAGAAGAGGTTGGGGGCAGGGCTGGGGCAGCATGGGGCCTGACTTAGGAGGAAGAGGGATGGGTGGAACTGGGTGGGGCTATGGGTCCGGATTTTACAAACGTAAAATCTGGTATCCCTGCACCACAGGCTACATGAACATTGTCATTTACATACCAATTATGTATGTAAGTTAAGTATACATGGGTGGAGCATTAGTGAAGTTCAAATTTAATTCTTTAACTTATAGAATACTATGAATTACTTGTGTATCTGCAGCACTTAGGCGCCTAATGCTTATAGCATGTTTATAAATGGTTAGGCGAGTTTTCTATTAAGGAAAATAGGTGGCTATGTTTCTACCAGGCACACTCTTCTACTTAATTTTGGTGCCCAATATTGAATTTTACTCCTCAAGTGTAATGGAAGAGATAAAGCAGGGCTTAATTTGTAGGCAAAAAAAGGAAGTGGAACTGTGGAGCCAGGGAAGGGGGCAGGTGGGCTAGAGGCAGCAGCAACAGGAAATGAGGGACTGAATTAGGAAGTAAAGTGACTGTTCTCTGCTCTGCTCCATGCTCACTCCATCCCCCTCCTGCTCCCTGCAGGACTGCAGAAAGGGAGGCAATGGAGCAAACATTCCTGCTCCTCTGGAGTCTTCTGAAAAAAAGTGCTGGAACTGGATTCCAGGCTGCTCCCTCAGAAATGAAGCCCTTGATAAAAGAGAACCAGGAATGGAAGAGACTGCTGCTATGCCCCTGCCTGGGTCTTCTCTCTTCTTCCTCATGACCTCTTCCTAGGTTACTACCTTCTTCTACCTCTTCTTCACCCAGAGAGTGGTGGAAAACTGGAACGCTCTTCCGGAGGCTGTTATAGGGGAAAACACCCTCCAGGGATTCAAGACAAATTTAGACAAGTTCCTGCTAAACCAGAACCGTATGCAGGTAAGGCTAGACTCGGGGCACTGGTCTTTGACCTAAGGGCCGCCGCGGGAGTGGACTGCTGGGCATGATGGACCACTGGTCTGACCCAGCAACGACAATTCTTATGTTCTTATCCAAATAAAGAGAGTCACTGGAGATGTCAAATACAACCAAGTGGTCAGAGATCCTTTATTAGCAGTTTGTATCAAGGATAAAAAAAACAAGTAAAATGCCCAAATGCGGAGTCCCAACTAGGATCCGAGTTTCGGCGATAACATTGCCTTCCTCAGGGACAATTGTAAACTGAAATGACATATTGGCATTAAAATTAAACAACATTTGAGCAATAAAGATACGGATAAAATACAAAATGATACACATTCAAATACAATATAAATAACATAAATTAAAAATTATTATAAGTAAAAAAACTTTTGAATGAAATGGAATACTGTTACCATTGGATCTTTACGAACATTGGATAAAACATGAGGATTAAATAAATCACATATGTACACTTGGGTTAATGTATTTCATTACTTCATGAAAATCATCGCCTACCTAAAAGGTAAGTTGTTAGCTGAAATGACATATTTACATAGGATTTGAATCTTTGCAGCAAAAACATAAAAAAAATCTCCTAGTAAGAACACATTTCATATACAAAACTAATAAATCAATACTCATGAATGAAAAATGAGAACTCAAAAATTAAAATAATGTGGAATGCTGTGACCATTGGGTCTTGGCAAACATGAAAAATTAATAAACAATGGGGCTAATAATCAAAAAAACAAAAACAAAAAACAAACGTCTAAAAAGTGGCCTAAATGGGTACTTGGACGATCAAAAAGCCTGATCGTCCAAGTACCCATAATCAAAGCTGGTTTTAGACGTATCTAAAACCAACTTAGGCCTTTCCCATGCCTCTAAACGCACATAGAGAAAAGAGGCGTTTTTAGAGGTGGGGAAAGGGCGGGGGGTGGGTGGGAGGTGGGCCGATCTAGACCTAGGCGTACAACAGGTATAACCAAAAATTTTGACAGATTGCTTAGTTGGCACTTATACATTTTGACTTAACCCCCCTCCCTTTACAAAACCATGGCAGCGGCTGCCATGTGACAAATAATATGATGCCCATTAAATCCCTATTGGCATTGGGGTGATTATTGCAGCAGCAGGTGCTACCATGGCTTTGTTAAAGGAGCCCTTAATTAGTAAATTGGCTTCAATTATGAGCTTTAATAAGCTCATAATTGCAAAAAATAAAAAGGAAGTCCATAGGCCATTATTGAGATAGCTTGAGGATATCCATTGCTTATTCTTCGGATAAGCAGCATAAAATCTGTTTTACTACTTTGGATCTAGCTAGGTATTTGGAACCTGGGTTGGCCACTTTTAGAAACAATCAAGCCATTGTGACATCGGTGAAGAAGCTGGCATGGCTTCTAGCGGCACCTAATGCCATAGTAGGCGTGTTTATGGGCAGAGAAGGACTTAGATGCCACAAGGCGCGATTCTCTAAAGCACAGTTAAGAGAAGTGGGAAAGGGGTGAGATGCTTTGCCAGGTGGGATCTTTATTCGAAATGCCGCCAATTATCACAAAACTCAACACTGACAGTGTTTCGACGCCAAGAGGTGCCTTCCTCAGGAGTCTTCAATAGCAGTGTAATAATGATTATATTCCTCGAAAGGACTTAAGCATCTATAATGTAGGCCTTTAAAACCCTGGCCTACATTACAGGCGCGATTCTGTAAAAGTCTCCCAACCATGATTGACATGCGATAGTGCCTACTTTATAGGCGCCTATCTTTGTAGACACCATCTACAGAATTTTCCCCTAAGTTTATAGAATAGCACTTAAGTGCAGTTATTCTCATAACTACAAACTGGTACCAATTAGCAACAATTAATGCCACTCAAGGGCTAATATGTGTCCTTAAGGCGAATTGGTGCCTAATCTAACAATTAAGTTGTGTGCAACTTTATAGAATTGTGGAGAGTGCTTTGTATCTGTTATAGTGTGTGGCAGATTGGAGAAGCATATTGTGAGGGAGATAAACATCTGTTCTCTTCCTGAGCTACTGACTTCGTGACTGACTCTTGCACAGTGCGCATCTTTTGTCCAGTTCGAGATTTTGGCAATATCACTGGACTTACTCTGGGTCCTGAGAAAGGGATAATAAAATGAGGTTGATTATTCATTACGCTGCCTGAAATGGGTTTACAGGACCTCTGAACCTCCTTTTAGCATAAGATTTGATTATTGTTAGCACTCTATCCATCGAATCTATGCAGGAAATTGTTTTAATTCCCCAAAGAGGTTGAAATGAGCCCATACAGTACAATGACTAAAACACAATATATTATTCCTGGAACAGATCAGACTAAACCCTTATTGTCGAGGGAGCTTTTAGACAGAAGGAACAGAAGATGCTGATCTAATGAAGAACAATTGTTTAACTAGGCTTCCCCAGACAGCTACCTGTTTTGTTTTAAATTTTGGTTTGGTTTTGTTTGCAGGAGATCAAACACTCAGTGGATCCATAGTGTAGGGGCATAGAGAAGTAACTGGATTTCTAGAAGAGTCGTGGATTTGATATACCACCTTTTCTGGTACAACCAAAGCAGTTTATGAGTATTATATGCAGATATTTTCTCTTTTTGTAGTAGGCACAACAATCTAAGTTTTGTATCTGGGGCCATGGAGGGTTAACTGATTTGCCCAGAGTTACAAGGAGCTTCAGTGGGAAATAACCCAGTTCTCAGGCCACTGCACTAACCATTAGGCTACTCTCACTCTGAGTGTGTCCCTGAAACCTATTTAACTTATTTATAAACGATATGAAAATTGGAACGACGAGTGTGGTGATTAAATTTGCAGATGACACTAAACTGTTCAAAGTTGTTAAAATGCATGCAGATTGTGAAAAATTGCAGGCAGACCTTAGGAAATTGGAAGATTGGGCATCCGCGTGACAGATGAAATTTATTGTGGACAAATGCAAAGTGATCCACATTGGGAAGAATAATCCAAATCGTAGCTACCGGATGCTAGGGTCCACCTTGGGGGGGTCAGTGCTCAAGAAAAAGATCTGGGTGTCATTGTAGACAATTTGATGAAACCATCCGCCCAATGTGTGGCATCGGCCAAAAAAGCAAACAAGATGCTAGAAATTATTAAGGGATGGTTAACAAGACTACGAATGTTTTAAGGCCCCTGTATCGCTCCATGGTACAACCTCACCTGGAGTACTGTTTTCAATTCTGGTCTCCTTATCTCAAGAAAGAAAAAGCAGCATTAGAAAAGATTCAAAGAAGAGCGACCAAGATGATAAAGGTGATGGAACTCCTCTCGTATGAGGAAAGACTAAAAAGTTTCAGCTTGGAAAAGAAACGGCTGAGGGGAAATATGATTGAAGTCTACAAAATCCTGAGTGGAGTAGAACGTGTACAAGTGGATTGTTTTTTTTTTTTGTTGTTTTTTTTCTTTTCACTCCATCAAAATTACCAAGACTAGGGGACACTCGATGAAGTTATAGGGAAATACTTTTAAAACCAATAGGAGGAAATATTTTTTCACTCAGAGAATAGTTAAGTTCTGGAATGTATTGCCAGAGGTTGTGGTAACAGCAGATAGCGTAGCTGGTTTTAAGAAAGGTTTGGCCAATTTCCCGGAGGAAAAGTCCATAGTCTGAGACTTGCTACTCCTTGGGTTTTGGCCAGGTACTAGGGATCTGGATTGGCCACCTTGAGAACGAGCTACTGGCTTGATGGACCGTTGGTCTGACCCAATAAGGCTATTCTTATGTTTTTAACATAAGAACATAAGAATTGCCGCTGCTGGGTCAGACCAGTGGTCCATCATGCCCAGCAGCCCGCTCACGTGGCAGCCCTTAGGTCAAAGACCAGTGCCCTAACTGAGACTAGCCTTGCCTGCGTATGTTCTGGTTCAGCAGGAACTTGTCTAACTTTGTCTTGAATCCCTAGAGGGTGATTTCCCCTATAACAGCCTCCGGAAGAGCGTTCCAGTTTTCTACCACTCTCTGGGTGAAGAACTTCCTTACGTTTGTACAGAATCTATCCCCTTTAACTTTAGAGAGTGCCCTTTCGTTCTCTCTACCTTGGAGAGGGTGAACAACCTGTGTTTATCTACTAAGTCTATTCCCTTCATTATCTTGAATTTTTGATCATGTCCCCTCTCAGTCTCCTCTTATCAAGGGAGAAGAGGCCCAGTTTCTCTAATCTCTCACTGTACGGCAACTCCTCCAGCCTCTTAACCATTTTAGTCGCTCTTCTCTGGACCCTTCAAGCATGCGTGGGTATGACGTGTTGACTTCACATGCATGCACGCATGTGTGTGGCATCACCCCATCACATCTGTGCATGCACAGATGCCCTCCAGACGCGGCCCCAAGATCAAAGCTTTTCAAAACTCTGCCAGGTTTTGAAAAGCCATTTGGACAACTGGACAGGCCTCTAAAAAGAGGGCATATCTGGGTAAATCTGGATGTCTGGTAACCCTAGGTGACACATGAGGTCCATAGAGTAGAGGAGCAGCCTAGTGGTTAGAGCAAGTGCCACTGCAGCTCCTTGTGACCTGGGTCAGTCACTTAACACTTTGTTACTCCAGGAGCAAAATAAGTTCCTGTTTAAGAAATATGTAAACTATTTTTTACTGTAACCACACAGAGAAAAAGCCAAATATAGTCCCAACCCCCTTTACTTTTGCATCAAGCATGCAAGTTGCAAAATGATCCTCGCATCCAGCAGCCAACCAGCTATCTGGTCTTTTTTTGTGGATTGGCCTATATATGTTCTTATTTAATTTATTTATTTAAAATATTTATACCCTGCCAAGATCCTAAGTGGCTTACAAAATCAATGATCTTTTATTATTTTGCAACTTTTTGAAGTGCATAATAATTTATCAGTGATAGGTTCTCAGATATTTCCATGTCCTTATTGTGATATAAATACATGCAGCAGTTTCTAAAAAAAAAAAAAAAAAAAAAATTTCAATCTTCGGCATCTCCGTAACATGTGATCTTTATTTGCTGAGAAGCATTTTTCTGCTTTGAGTCGGGCACTTATCCTGTCCCATTCAGATTACTGCTAAATTATAGTGTTCTATTTCTGTTCAGTTGATTACAAAACTTCAACTACTCCAAAATGTTGCTGCTAAAATGATTTTTTTTTGCCTTAAAAAATTTGATAAGGCAACACCCTCAAAGTCCCCCTTATGATGTTTTCCTTCCCCCATCCTATCAGAGATTTGTAGTTCTACCCCCACCCTATCAGAGATTTGTAGTTCTACCCCCACCCTATCAGAGATTTGTAGTTCTTCCCCCACCCTATCAGAGATTTGTAGTTCTTCCCCCACCCTATCAGAAATTTGTAGTTCTTCCCCCACCCTATCAGAGTTTGTAGTTCTTCCCCCACCCTATCAGAGATTTGTAGTTCTTCCCCCACCCTATCAGAGATTTGTAGTTCCTCCCCCACCCTATCAGAGATTTGTAGTTCTACCCCTACCCTATCAGAGATTTGTAGTTCTTACCTACCCTATCAGAGATTTGTAGTTCTTCCCCCACCCTATCAGAGATTTGTAGTTCTACCCCCACATCCTCACTTTCATATCAGTATTTTAGCTAGACAATCCCATTTCCCTCCAGTTAGATTGTAAGCTGATTAGAAGGCCAGTCCTCAAAGTGAGATAGTAAGACCATAATAAACTTGGAAACTTGACACTTGAGGCTCCTTTTACAAAGCCACGCTAGGGCCTTAACACGCGGAATAGCGCACGCTAAACTGCCACGCACGCTAGCCGCTACCGCCTCCTTTTGAGCGGGCAGTAGACTTTCAGCTAGTGCGCGCCATAGCACGCGCTAATCCGGTGCGTGCGCTAAAACGCTTAGCGCACCTTCGTAAAAGGAGCCCTTGGTATTTGTGATGGCCTCTAAGCAGGTACAAAAGTCAGCAGGAAAAATTTTGAAATGTATTCAGCCTTTGGTAACCAGAGCTTTGTAAAACGCAAGTTTTTATTTTTTTAAATGCCTAGTGCCTTGAGCATAATTAGCCTGGATATTCAATGCTGGGCCATGTCTGGGTACTGGTATTGAACATCTAGGGCAGTTAATAAATCCCAATAAATAAATCTCCACATTCTGTGGCAACATAAAAGTCACTAATAAAGTTGCTCTGTACGACTCATCAGCATTTGAGAGCTCTAATAAAGCTGTTGCATCCAAACTTTCTGGTTATAATCTTTCTCTAGGTCCATGGTCCATACCCCTGTCATTAATTTTCACAAGTAAATAATGAACTTTGCATATTGTGAGGTGGTGGGGGGGGCAGCTCTTCAGATATTTTATTTCAGTAATATTTCTTTAAAAGTTCCCACAGTGCCACACTCGGAACATGGGAAAAGTTCAGAAAGCATATATTTAAACTACGTCGATTATTCTCTACTTGATCTAGTTGAAATGCACCAAGTTCTTGCTTTTAATCGGTTCTATTTGAACTTTTTTTTTAACTACTTCTAAGTTTTGTTCAACCATTACACTGTGTAATAGAGGTTTGGGGCATGAATTGTAGTGGATGACCTTAATTTTTCAGTATAACCCTCTGATTTTTGGCAAAAGAGCGTTATAATGCAAAAATGAACATTTTTGCTATATTTTCTAATGCTTGGAGTAAATGTTATAACAATCTCTGATATATTAAAACAGTTTGCCTCAAATTAGATATTTAAGCTAAAATATTAATTTTAATGATGTAATAATGTGCTATATAATTAAATTATTATGGGTGAGGAGGCGGAGCTGGAATGTGTAGTTCTCCGTAGCCTATTGCATCATCAGCAATGTGCTGTATTGAATCATCAGCAATTTTCCAGCTTCATCAACATCAGAGCTGTTACCACTGCAGCTGGCGCTAAAAATCATGCTATACTCCACCCTCTGTATTCGCAGTTTCAGTGTTCGCGGTTTCAAATATTTGCAGTTTTTTTGAGCCCCCCCCCCCCTCCTAGTAAATTGCTCAGAGGCAGCCTGCATCAACCAGAACAGGCCCCGAGACTTGGATCGGGGCGATTGGAGGAGGAGGGGGTGATCGGAGGTGAGCAGCCTTCCCAGGAGCACAGCCCTCAGCCGTGGTCGCAGCTCTGATGGCAACTTTGTGCTTCGTGCTGCATGCCGACTGCCTGGCTGTGCACGGACCTTACCTGGTGGTCCAGCAGTGACGTGGGGCAGAAGCGATCTTCCTACATCCTGCCCCGTGCAGAGCCATCATCAAAAATGACTGCTGTGATTTCCCGTTGTCTCACGAGAAGACTACAGCGGGAACTCGCAGCAGCCATTTTCAATGACGGCTCTGCACAGGGCAGGAGTGTAGGAAGATCGCTCCTGCCATGCGTCACCGCTGGACTACCAGGTAAGGTCTGTGCATGGCCAGGGAGGGAGGCGGGGGTGGGTCAGTCGGCCCAAAAGTTATTCGCAAATTTTCCATATTCACGGGCCGGCTCTGCCCCTAACTCCCGTAAATACGAAGGGAGGAGTATACTTTTTTGTTAGGCAGTCCCATAAAATTTAAGCTGGCAGGACCCTTTCCTGCCCATTTAAATCCCTTTCAATATCAGGTGATAGGTGCCTAATTATGGCTAAAATTTTGTCAAACTTTGGGTACCTAGGTCAGGTCCTCAGCGACCTTTGAAAATTAACCTCCACATCACCAATTATCCATCTCTCAGCTCCTCTCACGAGTTAATTATTTCTATGTTCTTCCTTTACACCAGTATATTTCAGCCTGAGATAAAGGCATAGCACTTTTTTCCTCTAATTATTGTTTCAACAAGACCTTTCAATAGGTGCCATGTTTGTTCAAAGACCTCACAGATCTAAACTACTGAATAAGAATACATTTGATGAAGATTACAGACTCTCATTTGAAGCCAGAGTGATGTTGATATTTCCTTTGCTGCATTATTGAAGATGATCGGTTCTTACAGAAGGCTTAATCGACTGGGTAATTTCTTATGACAGTATCATCGATCGATATGTACGACCTTCGATATTTCTTGAAAGAATGAGCATGAAAAACCTTAAGTGATTGGTGTTGCAGGTAATTAGAATGTCTATGGCCTGAATATTACTGGAAGGATAAAGAGGCCTAGTAACCCTGAGAAAATGTTGAGAATATAATCGTCCTCAAAAGTGATGTTTAAAACTGATTGTGGGTGCTAAGCTCCTGCTTGCCAAGTTAAAAGGTCTTATATTTATGCAATCAAGGAGAATGTAATCCTTTGCAGAGCACTTCAGCTGCTAAATCAAAGATGTATGGTAATAATTACCACCTTTTGCTCCTAATAGTTATTAAACTTTAATACAAATATTATGTAAACCTTTTTTATACATAGCATTAAAAAGTACAGTAAAAAAAAAAAAAAAATCGGTTCAAGTTTTGTTTTAGTAATGCTTATGAAATGGTGAGTAATAGTAGAGTTTTACTTTTATTTAATGTGAGATGTGGGATGGTATGTTGTTCATGATCACCTTCCAGTCTGAAGCAAAAGATTACATGCTTGTCCACACACTGAGTTCTGTCCTTTCTCCATCTCTTTCTTTCTTGTTCACAGTAGCCACTTCACTCCCCTTGCTCAGACTTTCTCCATTCTCCCTCTTGCTCATTCATAAGAATTAGCAGACCAAAGGTCCAGCTAGCCCAGTAACCAGCCCCTCTCCCTCACCTCCTCCCTCTTTGATCACATCTCCCTCCTGTCTCTCCCCTCTTTCATCTAGGCTTCTGTCTTCCTCCATCTGTACAGTTCCCCCCCCCTCTCTTCCATCCATATCTTCCTCTTGTCTGTCTCCCCTTCCATCCATTGTCAGCCACATCTCTTGTCTTCCCCACACACACTTTCACTTCCCCCTTTATCATCTCCCATCTTTGTCTCTTCTTCACACCATCTGCCATCTTTATCTCCCCTCTCCCATCCAGGATCTGCCCTTTGTCACCCCATCCCCTTCTATAAAGCATTGCATTTGCCCCCTCTCTCCCTTTCCGTCAGTATCTCCTATTATCTCCCCCCCCTTTCTATACAGCATCAGCTCCCTCTCTCTTTCCATCCAGTGTCTTTCTCTCACTTCCTCCCTCTTTCATCCAGATCTCTTGTCTTCCTCCATCTATACAGCTTCTTTCTCCTCTCTCGCTCCCCTTCCATCCATATCTTCCTCTTGTCTGTCTCCCCTTCCATCCAGTGTCAGCCACCTCTCTTGTCTCCCTCCCCCCCGCTCTACTTTCACTTCCCCCCTTCATCATCTCCCATCTTTGTCTCTTCTTCACACCATCTGCCATCTTTATCTCCCCTCTTCCATCCAGGATCTGCCCTTTGTCACCCCATCCCCTTCCATAAAGCATTGCATTTACCTCCTCTCTCCCTTTCCATCAGTATCTCCTATTATCTCCCCCCCCCTTTTCATACAGCATCAGCTCCCTCTCGCTTTCCATCCAGTATCTTCCTCTCTCTCACCTCTTCCCCCTTTCATCAGATCTCCCTCCTGTCTCTTCCCCACCTGACACCCGGCTGCTGCTGCTGCTTCTTGTGCCATGCATCAAGAGCAGCACTTCTCCTCCTACCTCCCATGGCTCCCCCAACCACTGCTGTAGCTTCTCTAAATGAGCAGCAACAGTGACAAAACTGCCTACCTCACTCTCCTGCGGGGCCCCAATTGCAGCCTCAGTCCTTCATCATCCTCTTCCGGTTCTGGGTAAAAGCCAGCAGCTGATTTATTGAGGCTGTGAGTGTGGCCGGCATGAGAGCGAGGCAGCTGGTTTTGCCACTGCTGTTGCTAGAGTAGAGAAGCGGCAGGGAGGGAGGTGGGGAAGCACTGCTCCTGCTGCATGGCAGTTTTAAAATGCTGCTTGGGGGGTCTTCAAAAGAGGTGTGAGGGGAAGTTTGAGTCAGACAGTGAAAGTAAGGAAAAGAAATGAATGGTTCAGTAATGAAGAGGATGACAGGGGTGCTACAGAGTAATAGTGGGCATAAGTGATAGTGGCAGAAATTGCTACAGAGTGATAGTGGGCATAAGTGATATTGTCACAAACCATATATCATCTCTTTTTACAAAACCAATAATTAATTATAACAAATGTGTGTTTATTGAACTATGCCCTAAGATTCAAGCTGAAATTTGAAATGCAGGAAACGTCCAGATACTTGAACAGAACACTTGCCTTCCAAGCAGGCCAACTGAACGATTGGTTGGGTAACATTATCACGCACTCATGTTCCTACCTAAGTTTCAGAAAACTTATAAAAACAAACTTGTTTAACCAATTCGTAACCAAGTCCTCTTAAGCCTTACCTCTCCATCTCTAACTGAATTGTTCCCAGGATCTCTCATACCTCACCTCTGCATCATGCTCTCCTGTATTCTGATGATCTTATATTGTACCGATATTCGCTGATTGTCCAGCTCTTCTTTGTTGTAAACCACCTCAAACTACCAGGCTTTGGCAGTATATAAGAATAAAATTATTATTATTATTATCTTGTCGAAAATGCCCCTCTATGACTTAAACACTTCCAGTTGCTAAAACCAAAACTTTTTTTTTTTAATTCTTTATTCATTTTTATAACTTACATCAAGTGCATCAAAGAGTAACATCATTTTGACTTAAAAACATCACTTGAAATTCTACAATTCTTCATATTAATTAGAATTATGCCTTTCCCTCCCATCCCTTCAATATCACATAACACATATACCATATAATAAAGTCCCCCCTCCCCCATCCCATTCTTTCATTTGTATAAATCGGAGAAAATAATACCTATTCATTGCTATAATTGGTTAATGGCCCCCACACATCTTGAAATTTATTAAAAGTCCCTTTCTGAATAGCTAATGTTCTTTCCATTTTATAAATGACACACTGAGTTCCACCAGAAACTGTAGTTTAATCTATTCCAATTTTTCCAGTTACATGTTGTTTGTTGTATGGCGACTCCTATTAAAATAAGTAAGAGCTTATTATTTTTGAAAGATATTTTGCTCTTAACCCTCATAGACATGCCAAATAATACTGTATCATATGACAATGCCACATGATTTTCTAACAAACTATTAATTTGGCTCCAAATTGATTTCCAAAAAGCCAAAATAAATGGACAATAGAACAATAAATGATCTAAAGTCCCTTCTTCAAGATGACAATGCCAACACCTATCAGACTTAGAGCAATCTATTTATTAAAATAATAAATACAAATCAAAATAAGCAACAGAATAAAAAGAACAATCATATATACGAGGGGGTGCTGAAAGTTCTCAGTCCAGAACCAGTATGTGTCAGATAAGGATAACTTGTATCATACACTGTAACTTTCTGTGTGTCAAATTTAGGTATAACCCATGTGCCTAAAGCCACGCTCAACATTAAGGTAAGCAAGGGGGGTGTCCGGGGTTAGGGGGTATCCATTCTGGGGGTCAGGGGGGGCTTCGCAGGGGTTCACGGGGAGGGTGCGCCTTCGGCAGAAGAGCTTGGGATCCCTCCTGTTGGTTCGTGATTTTGTTGGGGGGGATCGTGATCATTGCAGTGGGGGGGTGGACCAGTTATAGGATTCTGTAACCGGTATTGTTTTTTGACAGATGCCGGTTTCAGAATCCTGCTTTTAGGTGAAGGACTGGCCCTTCTTCGCCTAAAAGGTCTGGGTTTGGGCATTTGGGACTTGGGTGATGTTTTGGTAGGGAATGTGGTGTAGGGATAGACACAGTGGCAGTCTGGGCCAGTAGATTGCTGAACATGCAAGTAGGCCATTCTCAAAAAAAACCCTCAATTTAGATTTTTTTTTTTTTTAGAATGGATATTTCTCTGCTGCCAACTTCAGCATCTACTGACTTAGGTCAAAAGGGACTTAGATGTTTTATAAAATTATTCTCCTCCACGCATAATTTTGCTACTATAGATGAAAAGAGTTATTTTATCTTACAAAGCGCAAATTTGCAGAATCGTAATGCTATATTTTGACATTGTTTCAGAACATTTATTGAACCACATTAACAAAAAGTATGGAGTTTTCAAAGGTGGAATTCCAAGCCATCATGAAGTTCCTATTCCTTCAGAAGAAAGCACCAAAGGAAATCCATGAATGTATGATGCAAACGTTGAGTGACAAATGCCCATCATACTCCACAGTGAAGGAGTGGTGTGCAAACTTTCAGCGTGGATATTTCCAGACCAAAGATACAACAATGTCTGGGAGGTCTCAAACTGTGTCAGCTCCTGAAATTGTTGACCATGTCAGTGACCTGATTTTGGCAGATCAGCGAATATCGGCTAAAACAATTGCTGAGACACTACAGATATTCAGGGAAAGTGCTGGGCATATAATCCATGAGCAGATGGGTATTCAGAAGCTGTCAGCCAAGTGGGTGCCCAAATATTTGAATGCTAACGAAAAACAATGTCGAGTGGACACTTCCAAGTTGATTTTGCAGCATTTTCAGCAAACTGATGCCAACCTTTTGAAATAACTTGATGAAACATGATTATACCACTATGATCCTGAGCCAAAACATAACATAACATAAAACTCACTTGTATACCACAAAGACCATTAAGTTCTATGCGGTTCACAAAGACTAGTAATACAAATGAATAGACGTCCGATTTCTAACTTCCAAAGTGTTCCCTGAAAAGATATGTTTTCAAGGCACGTCGAAATTGTTGATATGAAGTTGGGAGTGTAAATATATAAGTTAAATCCCTAGTTCATGAGGCTGCCTGAAAAGATAAGTCGTTCCTGAAATTTCTTATATTTACATCCTTTCACAAAAGGGAAAGAAAACAATGATATTTAGAATTTGTGATAATAAAAGATTCCATAAGATACTCAGGAATTGAGCCTGTTAGTGCCTTAAAACAAATACAGCTCATCTTAAATTTAACCTATGCCTCAACTGGAAGCCAATGCAGTCGACGATAAAAATCAGTTACATGGTCATACTTCTTTAAATTGAAAATCAGTCTAACTGCTGCATTCTGAATTATGCGTAGTCTATGAAGGTTTTTCTGAGTACCTACAAGATGAATAATATTACAATAGTCCAGCTGACTAAGGACAAGTGATTGAATCAACAAACAAAAGGAGTTAATATCAAAATATGCTCTGATTGTTCTTAATTTCCATAGAATATAAAAACCCTTTCGAACCAATGAATCGACCTGATTTTTCATTGTAACGATACGGTCTAGAACTACGCCAAGTATCTTAATAATTGAGTGAATGCTATAAATTGTATTATTTAAGACAATAGATATAACATCTTCATTTAAATTTGGTGATGCATAGAAAACAACAGTCCATGCAATGGTGGCACTCAGGTTCTCCATGGCCAAGGAAATTCAAGACCCGAAAATCAGCAGGAACGGTCACAGCCACAGTGTTTTGGGATTAGGAAGGTGCTGTAATAACTGACTATCTTCCAAGGCAGGGGTAGGGAACTCCGGTCCTCGAGAGCCGTATTCCAATCAGGTTTTCAGGATTTCCCCAATGAATATGCATTGAAAGCAGTGCATGCAAATAGATCTCATGCATATTCATTGGGGAAATCCTGAAAACCCAACTGGAATACGGCTCTCGAGGACCGAAGTTTCCTACCCCTGTTCCAAGGGGTCAAACAGTTAATACAGAATATTACTGTAACTTGCTGTGCTGATTAAAGGAGGTATTGAAAGAAAAAAGGAGAGGGAAGCTGAGGAAAGGAGCTCACAAGGCTGGCAAAACGATGGTTGTTTTGACACACTTAGGGTTTCAGTGCATAGACCATCCACCCTACTCACCAGATCTTGCTCCATTTGATTTTTTTTTTTCTGTTTCAGTGGCCAGACATCAGAGTATTTTTTGGAAAGGTTACATAAAATTCAGACGCGATGTGCCAAATGTGTTGAACTTGGGGGTGAATATGTGGAATAACTTTTAAGTTTCATGGCTCCACATCATTCCCTTCTTGGTTAGGCTGAGAACTTTTCAGCACCCCCTCATCGCAAAACTTTGCCACTTGCTTAAGCATGTCAGTATCTTGTCTGTGTATGTTACCCTGTGAATCAATAAGAGTTTGAATTTTTGAGCTATTCGACAGAGGAGCTAGAAGTCTGCCAGCTAAAAAGAGACTGGCTCCAGCCATGGCTAAGACGTGTAATGCTGAGTTGGTGTGCCACCTAGGCGTTCACCTAGTGCATGCCCTGAGCAGTGGGAACCTAATACATAAACCAATTTATTTATTGTCAGAGTTGCAATAATCCAGGAGGCTGAATAAGCAGAATTTTAAAATACTCCACTCAATAACCCAGTCAACTCCTTATAATTTGTTATGAACCAATGATTTACTTAAGCTTTTAAAGTCACTTATAATGGTAGCAGTGGCAGAGCCAATAATAGCAGGTGATATTTACAAAGTCTTTACAATGCATATTTTTCCCATAAGTGATGTACGTAACTCCATATCTCACAAGTCCTTTCACAGAGAGTGGTTGCTATTAAACACAGTTCTTCTCTTTACTCTTGCTGCGGGAGCAGACTGGATGATTAATGTCACTGATTGCATTCAACTTACCGTTCTCAAGACCTGTGACAAATGAGATGTTCCTGAACCATAAATGTTATGGTCAAAATGCCTTGATGGAATGTATAGTGTTTGCCCAGTCTCTTCTCCTTTGCGTAAGAGTGGAAGAGTAGCCTAATGGTTAGTGTGATGGCCTAAGACCCAAGGCAACCAGGTTTGATTCCCACTGCAGCTCTCGTGACTCTGGGCAAGTCACTTAGTCCTTCGTTTCCCCAGGTACAAAATAAATACCTGACTGTAATATGTAAACTGCTTTTATTGTAATCATAGAAAAGTGGTATGACAAATTCCATCCTCCTTTCTGTGGTTACAATCGAAGGAGAAGTAGACAGGCAGAGTGGTGTTGAACAGGGGCATCTTCTGATCTTTCCATAAAGGTGCAGAAACTGGAATAACATAGGAGGGTCTATGAGGGAGGAACTGGTGGCAGATGAAACCTCCTCTGAGAATAATGAAATACCGTGTTAAGTTCCAGATCCTCCTTGACCTTCCAGCCAATGTTTTAGCAATACAGGTCCCAGGAATTGGAGCCTGCATGCTATGTCACCCATACGGTCGATGTCTGCATATGGCCGTTTGGCTGAGGATGGGCTGGGGCTGGGATGGTGTAGATGGGCTGGAGCAGTGGTCTCAAACTCAAACCCTTTACAGGGCCACATTTTGGATTTGTAGGTACTTGGAGGGCCTCAGAAAAAAAAATAGTTAATGTCTTATTAAAGAAATGACAATTTTGCATGAGGTAAAACTCTTTATTTTATTTAATTCAATTTCTATCCCATCCTCCCAGTAGCTCAGAATGGGTTACAAGGTTTATAGTTTATAAATCTTTTCTTTTGGCTAAGTCCTAATAATAATATTGTAATTTATTTTTGCTTTTGTGATTATGATAAACATACTGAGGGCCTCAAAATAGTACCTGGCGGGCCGCATGTGGTCCCTGGGCCGCTGGTTTGAAACCACTGCGCTGGAGTGAGCTTTGACGGAGACTTCAGTAGTTGGAACCTAAGCACAATACCGGGCAGAGCTTTGGATTCTTGCCCAGAAATAGCTAAGAAGAAAATAATCTGGGCATAAGCAGTGAAACTGAAGCACACAGAAAGCAAAGCCTATAAAGTTTTTGGGTTGTTAGAAGGTGAGGGCCCCCTGCATCCCTTCTTTTAGATATTCAGTAACCTGTACTTTTAAGTGTGATCACTGCATGATCAGATATTAAGACTGGGCTTATATCAGCCTCTTAGGCATGTGGAATTAGATCTGTAGAAATTAAAAAATAATCAATATATGTATAGGTTCCACCTGTCCTGTAGGATGAGTTAATCACTGCTGCTTGTGATCTTGGGTAAGTCATTTAATCCTCTGTTGCCTCGGATACAAAATTACTACTACTACTATTTAATACTTCTATTGCGTTGAAAGGCGTACACAGCGCTGTACATTTTGACATTAAACAGACAGTCCTTGCTAAGAAGAGCTTACAATCTAACTTGGACAGACAGACATGACATAGAATGTAAGTCTTCTAGGGACAGGAAATTAACCACGGTATCTGAAGATAACTCACCTTCAACTACTACTGAAAAAGGTGTGAGCTAAATCCAAAATAAATAAACAAAATAACAAAAGGATCTACCAGACACCCCCCCCTCAGCATGCAAATATTGGATGGCATCCAATATTCTGGTCTTTTCACAGTGGCAATTTAAAAAATCAGTCCTAACTAGGTCTAAGGGCCTGTTCAGATCTCCTCCTGCAATCGTTAGAGCAGCTCCCTCATCCAAAAGCATTTGCAGAACATCCTGATTTGGCATGTATAAATTGAGGAGTATTTTCTGTTGAAAAGAGAATGAGACCCAAACCCAATGGCCCTTCATATCTGACACCTATGAGAACACTTGAATGTGAGGGTTTTTCTATCGTGCATCCAGCTGGATAATAATATTCAGCTGGCAGCAATTAGCATTTTTTTAAAATCCTGACCCCTGCGAGCAGAATTAGGCCCCAATATTCAATGCCAGGCCATGTCTGGGCACCAGCATTGAATATCTGGAGCCATCTTAGCATGTCTGACTGTCAGATCTTATGAGGATTCTACAGCTGGGACACTTAGGCAGGCTCTGGCTGAATATCAGCTGGGCCCCGCATAAAGGAAAGCAAGCCTCTAGGGTTATCAGACATATCTTCTTTTTAGAGAACTGTCCAGGCTCCTATATGAACTTTCCAAACCCAGTATTTGTCCTGGTTTTGGAAAACCCTGACGAGCTCCGG
Source organism: Geotrypetes seraphini (assembly GCF_902459505.1). Lineage (NCBI taxonomy): Eukaryota > Metazoa > Chordata > Amphibia > Gymnophiona > Dermophiidae > Geotrypetes > Geotrypetes seraphini. The sequence continues at coordinate 342,420,866 of NC_047086.1, read as the reverse complement.
GTGCATTTAGAGAGCCTCCGAGCATGTGCAGATGACGTCGCATCCGTGCATGCGCCAGGCCCTCCAGACGCAGCTGGAGCTCGTCTGGAAGAAGAAAGGAGGCTTTGTGGGGGCTGGGCTGGAGGCAGAACTGGGTGGGGCTGGAGGCAGAATGGGGCAGGGTCAGGTGGCCAGGATTTCCCATAGAAAAATATGGTAACCCTACACGCCCTCCCCTTTAATTCTGATCCCTCCCTCTCGATTGTGATCCCTTTTTTACCTTCCCACAAAGAGAATTAGATTCTCTGAGAACTCACTCACAGCACCACCACCTAAAGGTCCCCCAGTCCTACCGTTAAGATCCATGGTGGTCTAAAGATCGAGTGGCCAGAAGTGATGCCCACTCCTCCCTGTCCATCTCAGCTCCAGTCTCAAAATGGCCACCATGACCTCCAGCAGCAGTTTTGTGGTACTAGCACTACTACTGTGAGACTGCTGCTAGTTCTCTTTAGAGGGGAAAGGGATTAGGGGGAACCATTCGGGAGGGGGAAGAAGGAGGGGTTTTTGGAATCAAGACATGTGGGGGATCAGAGATTGCTTCAAGCTGTACCAGTTTCTATTTAGTGCTGGTACCCAACTGAAGAAAGACATGTTTGCTTTATATGCGGTCCTATCTGCCCAGTTAGCTACCGACATCAGCACTGAATATTATCAGTGTCCGGATAATTGTAGGCTCTACTCAGACTCCGCCCCTGTAATGACCCTCTTCTGCCCACATTTAAGATAGCCAGTTAATGCTGATATTCAGTGACACTACCTGGTTATGTATTGCTGAATGGCAGCTGTCAACTGACCAGGAGCCTCTCCGACTCGGTTAAATCGCTTTGAATATTAACCCGAAATTATTTTTCTTTTGCTTAGACCAGTGAGAAAGCTGTATCAATAACTCTTATCTTTGACCCTCAAATTTTCATTGAAGGGCAAATGTATTTCCTGGAATATCACTCAGGATTTACTTGTGTTTAATGGGATGATTAAAACCTTTAACATTTCAGTTCCGCGGAACCATGGTTAATCTCTACATCGTGGAAAATTTTTTTTAGTGATCATTCTGATCGATGTGTTCGGTGAATGACTCAATCCCGATCTTTCTGCAATTCTTTCCTTCCTTGTTTCTGTCTTCAGTCCCTTCTCCCCAGAGGACATGCTTCAGTGGCTCTATGAATCTTCATTATTTCAAGGTATAACCTTAGCAATTCTCGAGGGCCAGCCATCTCTCTTACCTCTCCAGACCCGAGTGCATTGCTTGCAAGGCATAACCAGGTTCCATCAGCCCTAACAGACCTGGCTGCCAGTGCCATTGCATGCAGTACTATGGACCGAATCATAGGGTTGTCTTTATTTATTTAAACATTTGTAACCCGCATTTCCAACAATTCTAAGAGGGTAACAGTATCTCATACATAATAAAAAATAAAGCATACAATAAAATTCACAAAACAAAATACCCTCTTCAAGATAAAAGGTTCACAAACAAACCCACCATCCCCATTAAAGATCAGACACACAGGAAAGAGCCTCACAAATACTTCCATGTTAAAATGCAGTCGTAAACCTGTTCCCTATGAATGGTGTATTTAAACTGTTTTAGACTATAACAATTGGGAAGAAATAATTCACATGTCTGATAGATCTCTGTTTTCCTTGGTTTCTCAAGTCCGAGACTTATTTTGGAGGTATAAAGAATTATTTGTGCAGCTTTTCCATAATTCACTGTTAAAATTATATGCTTGGCTGTCATTTTATGCTTCAGACCATAGTGTAAAGCAGGGGTGTCAAAACTCAATCACATAAGGGGCCGAAATCTAAAACATAGGCTGAGTCGCGGGCCAAATTTTTTATTGAGATACTTAGGGGTCCTTTTATTAAGGTACGCTAACCGATTTAGCACGCGCTAAATGCGCACCTTAATAAAAGTACCCCTTAATCTTAGTAGACGTATAGGGTTACAACCTCTCCAACCCCACGCTGGCTCTGTGATATAACAAATAAAAAAGACTTTTCCTCTTTTCTGCACTAATTCATACCTATTTCAAATCATTCATATTTCTGTGCAGCTCTCCCAATAATGTATTTTCTACATAATTTTCTCCGAATTTTTTATTTATTTTTAAATCAAAGCTTAAATGTCACAAACAGTGAGTCTCGTAAATCAAGCCCTGCCGTCTTTTACGTTTAATATATGTATGGGGAAGGCCAAAATAAATTGGCAAAACTTCTTAAGAAAGGATGCATAGCAAGGAAAATTAGATTTATAATTATTCAGGCACAGTCAGCCAGGAGATACCCCCCTGTAAAGCACCCGTGCCCAGTTTGCTTCATTTTCCAACGAGGACCAACAGGGAGGTGTGAGACTGTCACAAGACACATTTATTCGCACAAACTAGCTGCTGCCACTGAAAGGAGATAAGGCAGTGCATCCTGATACGGGACAGCCTCAAGGTCCCTCATTGGCTGTGCTAAATTATTTTCTCTTTTAAATTGCCACTACTTTGGGAAGCCAATGGGCCGTGCAGAGTGCGCGGGGGACGGGCAGCTTACGCCAATGAGGGCAGTAGGTTGGGAGCTTTCCTTTCTCCTGGGCTCGTTGGCTTCAAGCGCCTCCGCCTCCCCCCATCTCTTTCACCAGCCCGCCGCCCGGGGAGATGGGCTGCGGCTGCTCCACGGCCGCCACCGGCACCTCCAGGGGAGGTAAGTCAAGGGATCACTCACTTCCTGGAGAGAACCTGCCCCTTGCCCTCTCCCAGCCCCGATCGGCAGCTCCCGGGTTTGCCTTTCCCGTTGCCTCCAGCTCTTTCGCTTGATTCCCGATCTGATCTTCCGGGCACAGTGGATCTGCAGCTGATGCGGCATTTGTACCGGTGGGCCAGCTTAAGTTCAAAGTTGGAATTGTCTGGTGGGCCAAATTTTATTACACCACGAGCCAGATTTAGCCCGCAGGCCAGAGTTTGACATGTCTGGTGTAAAGTAACTATGTTGGCATCTTCTACATTTAGAGTTATCAGCTGGATGAAAGTGTGATTATTTCCCAGTAGTGATCTGCCAGAATTACATTTCTTAATAAATAGGAAACACAAAACCAGAAATTCATAGCCTGTGCAAATACACTGAAATCATTATAATCAGATATGTGGTGTATATCAAAGAGGGCCCCTAAATTTCCAACAACATTGGAATAATCTATTCACATAGAACTCCTTTTATTAAACGGCAGTTTTTTCTGGAAATTTCAGGATGTGTGGGAGCCATTTACAAAGTATTGTACCGATTAGATGACATTTTATTTTATTTTTTTTCCCCATAAATTTACAAGTTTGATTGTGAGGGGGGGAGGGGAGGGTAAATTTATTGTTACATATTGTATAAGGTATTGATTATATGATGATTATTAAGTGTTATATTTATTGTTAATTTGTTTGGATATATTGTTACACTTATTGTAAATTTGAAAATGAATAAAGAATTAAAAAAAAAAAAAAAAGGCGCTAGAGATTTTTAGTGCGGGCCAGCGAGGTAAATGCTCATAGAAATCCTATGAGCGTTAGAGCATTTACCTCATTGGCCTGCACTAAAAAAACCTCGTGCGCCATTTAGGGCTCCTTTTACTAAGGTGTGCTAGCGTTTTTAGCGCACGCAGCAGATTATTGTGCGCTAACACCACGCTACGTGGCTAGAAATAATGCCAGCTCAATGCTGGCGTTGGCATCTAGCATGTGCTGCATTGTAGCATGCACTATTCTGCGCGTTAATGCCCTAACGCAGCTTAGTAAAAGGAGCCCTTAGTAAGTTATCAGATATCCCCAACTTTTGGGGTTTCATCCCAAATTTGAGGACTTGTCCCAGACTGCTCAGCCTTCCAAATTAAATCATCCCCAAATATTTAACTATGCTTAAAAAAAAAAGAAAGGTATCTGGTTTCTTGTTGCTGTGTCATTGTGTTGCTAGACAATAAATTAAACCCAATCAACACTGATAAGAGAAGACACACTGTCTTAATTTCCAATAATTTTATTTTGATAGAACAAACATGGAACTTGCTGTAGCTATTTGGAATTAAGGAAGCTGTACAGAGTCTGGGTCTAAACAGGAATACTGAAACTTTCTGAAGATATTTCAGATGAATATGCTGCTAATTAAAGGAGCGATTGATTTCAAAATCGATGTTCTGCACTCTTCATTGAACAGTTGATTCCCTTTATACTTAACTAGTTTTATAGCCTGTTACATTAACGGGTGCTAGAATATATGTGTGTGTGTCTGTCTTTATTTCTTTCTCTCTCTCTCCTTAGCCGCTTTCTTTCTTTCTGTCTTTCTTTTTCCTTGGCTGTCCATCACCACCCCTTGCCTGCTCCCCCTGTCCATTGTCCCTTCCTTTTACCTCCCCTGTGTCCACCACCACCCCTTCACTGCTCTCCTTATGCAGCAGCAGCCCTTCTCCCTTTGTTTTACCTCCCCCCAGCCCAGCAGCACCTCTTTCCTTCTCCCCCTGTCCAATATTAGACCTCCGTTCCTTTTTCTTCACCCCCCCGTCCATCAGCACCTCTTTCCTTCTCCCCCTGTCCAGCAGTAGGCATCCCTTCCTTTTTCTCCCCCCCCTCCTCCTTCTTATCCCTATGATACACTTACCTTGCTCTGCCCCTGATCAGAGTTTCCCGACAGCTGCCCAGTTGCATCCATTGGAAAAGTTCCCTCTGCCGCATCCCGCACCCCTCCTGACGCGACTCCCGCTGTCTTTCTTTCCGTCTGTCTCTGTCCCTGGCTCCCTTTGTCTGTCCGTCTTTCTGTGTATCTCGCTGCCCCTGTGTCTTTCTTCTTTTCTTTCTGTCTCCCTTCCTCCCTCTGTCTGTCTGTCTGAAGCAGCATTCCCTCCCCCTTGGGTCCCGGGCAGCGGAAAGTTGCTGGGCTCCTCGGTGGGAGCGCTGAGCGGTCTCCCAGACCCCCCCTCCCCCCCCGCTGGAGGAATGGAGATCGGCGCCTAGCTGCGGTCCCGGCTTGTGGAGGCGATCGGCGGCTGGTGACGTATAAGCGTGCATGCGAACTCCTGCGACCACAGACCAATTGATCACGGAAGCACGCAAATAGGAGTGCGCATGCGCGGCTAGCCTTTTATTATATAGGATAAACTTTAAATTTCTGTTTTATATTCAAATATTTTTCACATTTCAAAGTTCAAACTTTCAATAACTTCTCTAATCAATGCACTTATCTGAGTGCTGTTTATAGATGCTGGATGTGGACTGACTTCACCAGACATGTGTCGACTATCCAGTTGCCTCAAGGATGCCCCCTAAAGAGTATACATGATATTTTTACTTTTTTTCACCCTTTAAATACAAAAGTACATAATCCTCAATGATTTTCATAAATATTTATAATATCCTTTGTCTCTTACCTAGTAGCAATGCTGAATTAACATTTCTCAGCACTTCCTGTATGTCAAGATGGCTGCAGCACCTTTGAAACAACTTTATGTAGACTACATTGTTAATAACACCATAGATTCACGGTCTGCTTAAAGAAAGAATTTCAGGTTTCTCATAGAAGGATTGCTCACTCAATTTCTAAATCCAAACCATGTGGAACTACTGTATTTAATTTAAATATACAATATTGTTCTCTGTAATTTAGTATCCTTTCATGATTGCCTCCCTCTCACCCTATCACAACCTGGTCTGTTATTCTCCATTTAATATCACTGATTATGGTGTTTCTCCTGCCAATGATGTACTAGAGGTGTCTTTTGGGACCCAGCGTTAATTTTTGACTTGTGCTTATTCAACTGAATATTTATTGCCCTGTTACTAGGTCCAATATATATCAAATCACATGGGCTCAAAATTGCGTATACTATTTGTTTGCTTTTACATGTGGTATTATATTTTGATTGCATTTTTCTCTCTCTCCTTGGTCCTATCCATTCATAACTCTCTATTGTATTGTCACACCGTTGGCAAGCTCCTCATCGTGTGTGTGTATGTGGATATTCCTCCCCCTTACAGTTATATCTGTATTTTGTAATTATATCTCCTAAATTTTTATCCCTGGGGTGTTGTTATCAGTAAGTGCATTGATTTGAAAGTTATTGAAAGATTTGAAAGTTTGAATGCTGAAATGTGAAAAATATGTGAATACAAAACAGAAATTTAAAGTTTGTTAAGTAGAAAGGGGTTTGGCTGGTCAAAGAAGAGTGCAGATTTTGAAATCAATCGTTGGTACAATAACAATTTGGAAAGCACATCTGAAGACACAGCTTAAATGGCTTATAAATACACTAGTATTTTAGCCCGTTACATTAACGGGTGCTAGAATATGTCTGTCTGTCTGTCTTTATTTCCGTCTCTCTCTCTCTGTCCTGCTGTCTTTCTTTCTGTCTGTCTCTGTCCCTGGCCCCCTTTGTCTGTCTGTCTTTCTGTGTCTCTCCCTGTCCCTGTGTCTTTCTTCTTTTCTTTCTGTCTCCCTTCCTCCCACTGGTGTTAGAATATATGTCTGTGTTTCTTTCTGTTTCTCTCCATACTCTCATTCATCTTGTCATCTCCCTTTTGACCTCATACAAATGGCTCACCACTTTCCCTCTCTCCACTGGTCAGGCTATATCTCCCTGTCCCTTTCTCTTCATCCCCTAGCATCTTCTTATCCCAGCTCTCTGCCCTCCCATGGATTATTATTTCCTCCATTTTCTGTTGTTCTTCTTCCTTCCCCCCCTTGATGCTGAACAATAAGATGGAGGGAAAAAAGAGATGCTGCACTTCTCTCCCCTTTCCACCCCCAGACCTAACATTTCTCCCTCCCTTCCATCCCTAGGTCCAACTTCCCTCCCCCAGATCCACCATCTCTCCCCAATAGTCCTCCCTTCAAGTATCTCTTTCCCCAGATCCAGCTTATCTCCCTTCAGACCATTACCTACCATCTCTCTCTCTCCTCTGTTCCTGGCTCCATAAGCTGTCCCCCATGCCCAGTCTGGCACTTCTTTTAATACTCTCCCCCTTTGTACTTTTATAGAAATAAAAAAAAAGTTAGTTCAGGGAATTTCCTCGGCCCAGCATGTTCTCCCTCTTCTCTCCATTCCATTCTGATATTGCCTTCACCTTCTGTCTTGCTGAAAAATCCGCTGGCCTCAGCTGTGATTCAGGAAAATTGGCGTGGCTCCCCTTCCTGCTTTCAATCTGCCGTGGTTCTCCCCCCCTCCCCCCCGGTGGAATGTTTCTGAATCTCTGCCGAGGCTGATGTATTTTTCAGCAAAACAGAAGGCGAGGGCGACATCAGACCGGTCCCTTTCTTCCTATCTCCTTCCCTATTTCCCTGTGCAGCAGCCGCAGCATTCCCTCTCCCTCCATTAACCGCGGGAGGAGTCTGCACGGACCTAAAAGCCCGAGCCCCCAGCAGTGTAACTTCCCGGTGGCTCTTCTCACGATCGCCGCCTTCTCCGTCGCAGGAGCGGCTCGTGAGAGGAGCCGCTGCAGCGTCTTTGAAGTTGAAAAAAACTTCGATCCTTCTCCGTGCTCGGCCGCGGCGGGCTACAGCTGCCTCCCCTCCCCAGCTCCCCTCCCCAGCTTCCCTCCTCCCCTCCCAGCAGCATCTCTCCTTCTCCCTCCCTCCAGGTCCAGTAGCAGCTGTCCCTTTTTTCCCCTTGCCCAGCAGCATCTCCTTCTCCCTCTCCAGGTCCAGTAGCAGCTGTCCCTTTTTCCACTTGCCCAGCAGCTTCCCAGACTCCTTTCCCTCCTCCCCTCCCAGCAGCATCTCTCCTTCTCCCTCTCCCTCTTTAGGTCCAGTAGCAGCTGTCCCTTTTTTTTCACCATGCCCAGCAGCTTTCTCCCCTCCCAGCAACTCTCCTTAATTGCCAGCGCTGCGATTCAGTAAGGCAGCCTCGGGTCCTTTGTTGGGTCGCACCGCCTCTGAGGAAAGCGGAAGTTGCATCAGAGGCGGCCCGACTCAGCAAAAGCTCCAAGGCTTCCTTCCTGAATCGCTGCACTTGTAAGGAGAGCCGCTGGGAGGGAAGAAAGCACTGTCTGAGGCTCCCCACTATCTCTCCGGCCCTGCGCAACTACAGCTCCTCGATCTTGCCGGTCCTGTGCGGACAGGCAAGAAATTGAAGATGTTGATTTTGCCGGTCCTGCGCAGACCGGCAGGAATTTTCTGCGGACCGGCACCGGTCTGTGGACCGGCGGTTGAAGAACTGTGTCTTAAGATATCATCTCACATGGCAGGAACTCCTGACTATAAGAAAGTGCCTGTAGCTCAGTAGTTAAAAGCATTACTTTCATTTTCCAAAGGTCATGGATTCAAGTCCCAAGTATAGTCAGATACCACAGCACAGATGGGATGGGAAAAAATTTGTTTCAATATCATTCTCTAATGTGAAGTCAAATCTCAAGTTTCACCAGTATTTTAGAACAGAATCTGCCAAAATAGAACCTGTTCTAAAATACAGGGAAAATAGGCATTTATGCACTGGGTATTTGCAGCATAAACATCTATTTTAGAAAAATAAACATGCTGTATATATTTGAATATAATCTGAGATTTTGGGGCCAAAAAAATGGCCCCAAAATGGGGGGGGGGGTGCCTCAGTTTATATTTGCTAACCCCATCTCGCACCCACCATGGGCCTCCAGTAATGCACTGTTGGTCTAGTGGCGCGGGGAGACGGAGCTTACCAATGTGGAATAACATCAAGGGCTTTCCACATTTGTAAAGTTCACATTCCCAACTTCTTGGTAGGTTGTTTTTTTTACAATCTTTTAGGTCTGCACATTTTTGTCACCTCCACATTGCACTTTGGTCAGTTCTCTGCTACATAGTGGTTCATTCATGGTCTTTTTTTGTGTGTCTTTTTTTATATGGTATTGAATTTGTACAGATCTAACATTCTTCACGTAAGTTCTTCAATTGCACATTTTCATAATAGTCTACCTCGCCTCTCCACTTGCACAGTCACTGCGCTCTACTCACGCGCATTCCCCATGCACTGTCACTGCGTTAAATACACCAACAGACATCATTGTCTTCACTTGATCATCATATCAGTCCTCTATTTACACCATAGGATCCCTGAGGAAGGCATGTTTTGCTGAAACATAGCCCATGTTGGGAGGAGTGTGTGGCATAGTGGTTGGTACTATGGCCTCAGCACCCTGGGGTTGTGGGTTCAAACCCTGTCCTTCTCCTTGTGACCCTGGGCAAGTCACTCAGTCCTCCATAGCCCCAGGTACATTTGATAGATTGTGAGCCTACCGGGACAGATAGGGAAAATGCTTGAGTACCTGATTGTAAAAACTGCTTAGATAACCTTGATAGGTGGTATATAAAAACCTAATAATAAACTTCTATCACAAATGTGGATTTTGTATTTTAAAAGGATTTGTTGAATAAAATCAGTGCCAAGAACATTGTATTTCCACAGCTTTGTTTGTTTAGATCAGTGGTTCCCAAACCTGTCCTGGGGGACCCCCAGCCAGTCAGGTTTTCAAGATATCCCTAATGAATATGCATGAGATAGATTTGCATATAATGGAAGTGACAGGTATGCAAATCTCTCTCATGCATATTCATTAGGGATATCTTGAAAACCTGACTGGCTGGGGGTCCCCCCAGGACAGGTTTGGGAACCACTGGTTTAGACTGTCCTTTTTTCTCCTGTGGAAATCTGGGTCATCTTCTTTTGGTCTTAATCCTACAGTATATGTTATGTCTGTCTGTCCAAATTAGATTGTAAGCTCTTCTGAGAAGGGACCATCTATTAAATGTCAAAATTACAGTGCTGTATATGTCTTTCAGCGCTACATAAGTGATAAACAGTAATAGTAGTAATAATGTGCCATCACCTAAACATTTAACTCTGTGACCTTAGAAACTGGGTATTCTCTCAATGTTGTCACAGTGCCCATTTTGGCTTTTGGGGAGAAAAATAAAATCACAGGTGCCTTAAGGGGGCAACCTCCCTAATCCCTCCAGTGGATTGCTGCTCACTGTCAGCGAATCTTAAACATGGCTGGTACCAGGTGTAACTGCTGACTTTTGCTTTTGTCCCTTCTGAAATGGGGACTAGATGCCTATGAACTTCCCCCATCCGTGTCCCATCCAAAACATCCAGACCATGACCCCATTCCATTTTCACTTTCTTTTCATTCGTGCATATTCCAGCTTTGAAAAATGGGGACTTAGAAGTTTATGCAGTTAAATATTTAAGCGCTAGCATATGCACATATTAACTACAGGGTTAGTAAAATGAGGACCTTAAGTAATGGCAGCTGCTACTTAAACCCTTGAGGTTTTTACCATATGTGATATGATGCAGAATATGGTTGATATCATTCAGCAGGGTGGTGTTTTTTTTCTTTCTTCTTCTTTAAACAAACTAATAGAGAGCTTGGCTTATTCAAGTTCATCCTACATTAAATTTCTGAGGCACTGCTTCTGTAGGAATGAAATATAGCATCAAAGAAAAACTGCTCATGGCAAAACTATGATCGAACCAAGGCACCAGGAGAACCTGGTTCACAACTCTTGCATGCGTTAGCTCCTGGAATAAAAATATTAGATTTAGATGATTGCTTAATTTATATGTGAGAACCCGAACCATCTGCTGAAAGCTTAAATTATCCCTGAACTTAATAACCATCTTATATTCTCCTTCTAATGAGTAATTTTCTAGAATGTTGAAGTCACCTAAAATAATTGACCTTAGGTATTGAATTGAAAAAAGTAGAAATCAGATCAAGTAGTGCAGATAGGCTAATCATTGTATCATTTGTTCTGCTAGCACAATCATCAAATTGCATGTTCCATTAACGCCAACAGCAAACATTCCACTGGTGAATGCCTTTAATTTGCACCGAACCTATGTGCACGGAGGACTAAAAGATAAAAGCTGTCCTACTTCCCCCCCCCCCCCAGTACTGAACCTTTGTGCAGGTAAGACTGAAAGATAAGAGCTGTCTTACTGCTCACATTCCCCCCTCCCCTCCCCCTCAGTACTGAACCTATGTGCACGGAAGACTGAAAGATAAGAACTGTCCTGCGGCTAAATTCCCCCCCCCCCCCACACACACACACTTTAACAGTTTTGCCTTAGTTAAGCACTCATACCCTGGACTAATTTGCTGCAGCATGTCAGAATCTGTTTTCAGTGATAACAACACTTCATTCATGCTCTACAATCCTATCACTTAGTAAGAACTTTTCTTACTAACACCTCGCTCGCACATGGATAAACCCAATTGTGAGCAGAATAAGGCATCTTTGTCTAGGTTTGCGATATGACTTAACTGATACACAAAAATACTATGGAAGTATGAGAATGCACATCGCTTATGTCATAGGTGCCAGTAATTGGTTGTTACGAGCGAATGTGGGTGCTTTTTAATAAGATAATAATAATAACAGCTTATATACCGCAATAACGTGAAGTTCTATGCGGTTTACAAAGATTAAGCAAAGGTACAAATTGATTGACTTTAAGAGGGGAGGAAGAAAGAGGGTTAATAGGACAGGAAATCCTTTTTTGAGGAGAGAGTGATCAATAGAACAAGTTAATCGCTATAGAGGGGAGAGAGAGAAGAGAGGATCAGTTGTCTAGATACTTTAGGAACAGGTGTGTTTTCAGACGTTTCCTAAATTCCTCATAAGTAGTGGGCGAAAGCAATTGTTCTAGGTCTTTACCCCATGATGCTGCTTGGTGCGAGAGAAGATGCTCATGCGAGAGAAGATAGTGCCTCATACAACCAGGGGGTGCTGAAAAGTTCTTAGTCCAACTGAGAATGATGTGGATATGGTTCAATCAATGATCTGAAACAATGTCAAAACATGTAATTTTATTTCTGCAAATTGGCACTTAACGAAATTGGCACTCTTTTCAGCTACAGTGGCAAAATAATACTCAGAATTTAGGAAGTTGGTTGGTTGGGCTGAGAACTTTTCAGCACACCTTGTATGTAATACAAGTGAGCCAAGTATAAGAAATCAAGCCATTGTGACATCACTGATGAGGTTGGCTGTTATTGGTGGAGTGAGGCATTATGACATCACAATCTCAGCTCTGGTTACCAGATACTGAAATTCTTCACGCTATGAGAGGTTGCTGAAAATTTCTCAACCCAACCAAGAAGAGAATGACATGGATATGGTTCAGTCAATCGACCTGAGCACCCCTTTTGCTCCTTGATCATCCAAAGGTCCCATGGATTCACTCACACTTTTTCTGCTACTGATGTACCTAAATAGTTACTATGAGTTTTTGTCTCTTTGGCTAGTTTCTCTTCATATTCTTTTTTTAGCGTTCTTTATCAATGCTTTGAATCTAACTTGCCAATGCTTATGTCTCTTCTTATTTTCTTCATTTGGATCTTTTGTCCAATCTTTAAAGAATGTTTTTTTTGGCTCTAACAGCCTCTTTCACTTCACCTTTTAACCATACCGGCTCTCGCTTTCTCTTCTTTCCACCTTTGTTAATACATGGAATATATCTGGTCAGGGCTTCCACAGTGGTATTTTTAAACAGTTTACAGTCCTAACCTTTGCCACCAATCCTTTTAGCTTCATTTTAACCATTTTCCTCATTTTATCATAGTCACACTTTTAAAAATTAAATGCCGCTACAGTAGATTTCTTTAGTGACATCACTCCAGATATCAGCTCATATTTGATCACATTATGATCACTGGTTCCCAGTAGCCCCAACACTGTTACCAGGGGGATTACGAAGATCTGCAACGCGACATAATCAGGCTTGAGGAATGGGCATCGACATGACAGATGAGGTTCAATGTGGACAAGTGTAAAGTGATATATGTCAGTAACAAAAATCTCATGCATGAATACAGGATGTCCAGGGCGATACTTTGAGAAACTTCCCAGGAAAGAGACTTGGGAGTTCTGATCAACAAGTCGATGAAGCCGTCTGCGCAATGTGCGGTGGCAGTGAAAAGGGCAAACAGAATGCTAGGAATGATAAAGAAGGGGATCATGAACAGATCGGAGAAGGTTATCATGACGCTGTACCGGGCCATGGTGCGCCCTCTCCTGGAGTACTGCATCCAGCACTGGTCACTGTACATGAAGAAGGACACGGTACTACTCGAAAGGGTCCAGAGAAGAGCAATGAAGATGGTTAAGGGGTTGGAAGAGCTGCCGTACAGTGAAAGATTAGAGAAACTGGGCCTCTTCTCCCTCAAACAGAGGAGATTGAGAGGGGACATGATCGAAACATTCAAGGTACTAAAGGGGATAGACTTAGTAGATAAGAACAGATTGTTCACCCTCTACAAGGCTAAGAGAACGAGAGGGCACTCTTTAAAGTTGAAAGGGGATAGATTCCGTTCAAATGTAAGCAGGTTCTTCTTCACCCAGAAAGTGGTAGAAGACTGGAATGCTCTTCCGGAGTATATCATAGAGGAAAATACCCTCCAGGGATTCAAGGCAAAGTTAGACAAGTTCCCGCTAAATAAGGGCATACGCTGGTAAGGCTAGTCTCAGTAGGGCGCTGGTCTTTGACCGGAGGGCTGTTGTGTGAGCGGACTGCTGGGCATAATGGACCACTGGTCTGACCCAGCAGCAGCAACTCTTATGTTCTTATGTCCCGTACTGTGCCCTGCATTCCACTAAGGACCAAATCTAAAATAGCTCCCCCCTCTGGTCAGTTCCTGGTCCAGTTTGCTATTCCTTAAGGGCTCACCATACAATGTAAGGGTAGTGGTGTAGTAATGGGGGGGGAGCGGTCCTCCCAGATGCCGTCTTGCTCGGTTCGCTGGCACAGCTCCTCCTCTCTGCCCTCCTACCCGTGCTGCACGTGTGCCCCTTCCTCCTCTCTGCCCTCCTTCCCACTCCTCCCCCTGCTGCGCGTGTGCCCCTTCCCTTCCCTGTACCTTTTTAACTTCGGCACAAGCAGCCACCCACTTGCTGCCTGCATCAGCTTCTGACATCACTTCTGGGACCCGCACCTAGGAAGTGACGTCAGAGAGAGCGCCAAAGCGGGCGGCAAGTTGGTGGCTGCTCGTGCTGAAGTTACAAAGGTACGGGGAAAGGACATGCATGCGTGATGGGGGGCAGTCATATGAAAAATGCCCTTCCATGTTACTATAATTACTTGTGGAACAGAGGACATTCGCCACACTTTATTTATTTTAAATATTTAAATACCACTTATAGCCTAAGTGGTTTGCATTCAGGTTCTCAAGCATTTTTCCCTATCTGTCTCAGTGGGCTCACGTTCTATCTAATGTGCCTGGGACAATGAGGGATTAAGTGACTTTTCCTAGGGTCACAAGGAGCAGCATGGGATTTAAACTCACAACCTTCCTCAAAAGGAGGGAAATCCGGACGTCTGATCACCTTACATATGGTCTTTATCTACCTTCATTTTTCTCCATTTCTATATGCACATTTCTGGCTTTGCAGCACTTTTACAAGGCCAGTTGCTATACTGTCAGGAAATATGGATTTTTGGCACCTAATCTGTTCGACTCATCACTGACCCCATTGCCAAGAAAGGCTGAAACCAGGGAAAAAGCAACGATGATGATCTGTCACAATTGCATCTATATATTAAGCGCTGTGAGCAAGAATAGGATAAGGCTGAGGCTTATGACCTCTCTGTGAATTTCTCATGACTCCGGTTTTCCAGATAATGGGACTTTTCAGATAATAGGTCTTTAGATAAAAGGAGCTACTTTAGTAGGTGTGTGAAAGAGCTATTTAGTTAATGCTTTGTGGAGTAAGTAATACATAGCATAGTATTCAACTATCTCATTGTATTAAGATGTTAAAAGTATTAAAGACACTTATTTTCCCATCATCATTTCTTCAATCTTTTCATTTTAATTTAGCTTAAGTAACCATAGAATTCTGGGTACTTGTAGCACTATAAAAATGTATATCTAATAAATCAGATTGAGATATTTCCTACTAATGGATTCAATTATTCAAGTGATAATATCCATTGAAAGGAAATCATAAGAAAACTGACTGCTGAGTGTCATGGAGAATCATTGTGGAGTTTAGTCTTTCAAAAATGGGGCCATTTTAAAGGCACTTTCTGTTACACCATTTTTTTCTGAAGTTGCATCCAACTTCAGTCACTAAAAGTTAGGGATCAAAAAACTGGGTGTTAAACTAGTATTCTCTTACAGCAGAGTTGGAGATCAAATCTGTTACAAAATATTAGCAGAAGTCTGCAATTACATAATTGGTCTTTTGTATCCTTCAGTGAGATTATTAAAACAGAAATAAATATCATAATGCAATATTTGTATTCCACGCAACTAGGTGCTAGAATTATCTTCATTCATTAGAAATGAACAGTGCTATTTCAAATTTAGGAAACATTTGAAAGCATTTTTGTTTAATAAGGGCTCCTTTTTACTAAGCCGTGCCATTTACTGAATAGTTTTTAGTACAGATTTCTGTGCCCAGCTTTTGGCCTGCTAAAACCTGGCATAAATCCTGGTGTGCAATTCTATAACACTGTGTCCGAATCTTGTGAACACCCCTGACCCGCCCATGCTTAAGCCATGGCCACACCTCCTTTTCTATTGCTTGCATTCCAACTTAGGCACCCATTGTTATAGAATAGTATGCAGCCAGTTCTATCCTCTATAATAAAACCCTAAGCGCGCATGCGCACTTACAACAGCGTGATCCCTGCCTCTGTGATTTGTGCCTCCGTGGCTGTGTTTGATTTGTGGCGCACACGGCACTTTGCGGCGCAAGAGGCAGTTTGAGCGGCAGTTTGTCTCCTGCGGTGTGGCGGCGGTGATAGGTGGTGGCGAGGGCAACGGCAGGAGGGTGTCCTTCAGCCTGGACGAGGCAGACAGGGTGCGGGTAGTGTGAGGCGTCCGGCTGTCAGAAGACGTGTTTAGTCGAATGAATGAGTCCTCCCATGCTGGTAAGAATTACACAATGTAAAGGAAGCGGAAAAATGCTGCTACTGCTGCACAGGGAAGTGGAGGGGGAGAGGGAAAGGATGTGCTGGGGGCAGGCAGCAATATTGGTTGCTTTGGGGGGGAGACAGAAGGGGGCCACGGAGAGACAGGCAGGCATGGCGCAACAGAAAGAGACAGGCAGGCAGGGGGCCAGGGAGAGAGACAAACAGAAAGAATGACAAATAGACAGGGGGCCAGAGCGACAGACAGAGAACGACCATAGAGAGAGACAAAGAAAAAAAAAACAGAGAGACAGCAGCCAAAGAGAGAGAGAGAGAGAAAGAAAGAATGACAGACAGACAGGGGGCCAGAGAGACAGACAGAAAAACAGACAGCGGCCAAGGAAAGAGAGACAAAGAAAAAGGACAGACAGAAAGATAGCAGCCAAGGAGAGAGACAGAAGGAAGGACAGACAGACTGCAGTCAAGGAGAGAGAGAGAGAAAGAAAGAAAAAATGACAGACACAGCGGCCAAGGAGAGAGACAGAAAGAAAGAAAGAAACAAAGACAGACAGACAGCATCCAAGGAGAGAGAGAGACAGAAAGAAAACACTACTGCTGGTCAGGGGGAGCAGGCAAGGGGTGGTGGTGGACAGCCAAAGAGAGAGAGAGAGACAGAAATACAGACAGACAGAAAGTGGCAAAGAAGAGAGAGAGAAAGAAACACACACATCTATTCTAGCACCGTTAATGTAACGGGCTTAAAGACTAGCTAATTGGCAAAAACTGCAGTGGTGATGTACAAGATACCATGTCTTTAATGGACAATCGTAAAAAGATAAAGTCAGAAAGCAGTTTGCATCCAAAAGGATTGATGAACCCGGACCCGACACCGTCCGTGTTTCAAAGAAACACTCCTTCCTCAAGGGTCCTAAATGGTATCATATACAGGAAACCTGATGGATAACAACTAGAATCAGTGGTAAACAGCCGAACAAACTGTGAGAGCTCCTATGTGGTGCAGGACAACAGCATTTAGGACCCCTGAGGAAGGAGTGTTTCTTCAAAACACGGACCTTGTCGGGTCCGGGTTCATCAATCCTTTTGGATGCAAACTGTTGTATGACTATATTTATCTTTTTACGATTGTGATGTACAAGATACCAAGTCTTTAATGAACAATCGTAAAAAGATAAATATAGCCATACAACAGTTTGCATCCAAAAGGATTGATGAACCCGGACCCGACAAGGTCCATGTTTCAAAGAAACACTTTTTCCTCAGGGGTCCTAAATGCTGTTGTCCTGCACCACATAGGAGCTCTCACAGTTTGTTCGGCTGTTTACCGCTGATTCCAGTTGTTATCCATCAGGTTTCCTGTATATGATACCATTTAGGACCCTTGAGGAAGGAATGTTTCTTTGAAACACGGACCATGTCGGGTCTGGGTTCATCAATCCTTTTGGATGCAAACTGCTTTCTGACTATTTATCTTTTTACGATTGTTCATTAAAGACATGGTATCTTGTACATCACCACTGCAATTTTTGCCTTTGTCTTTCGACTTGATATTTTTTAGTTGAAATCTGTTTTTACTAACAAGAAAGAACCATAAACAGGCAAGGGCAAAATGTCAGGCAATAAAGTTTGAGTTTTATAAGAAAGATAAACCCCCCCCCCCCCCCCCGAGAGGATTAGACTCTGATGTCCTCCCCCCCCCCCCCCCACCTCCAGTCCAAGAGCAAAGAAGTGACCAAGGTCAGACAGGTGGGGTAGAATACAATTGCAATTTGTTCAAAATGCAACTATGACTCCTATTTGTCTTTACCAATATTTAAAAGGGATTAATAGTATATTGCATGTAGATACAGTATGTAACGGGAAAAACTATATGATGGCCTCCTAGCCACTCAAGCAGCTAAACTAAACAACCAAATCTCCAATCTACCGATAGCGTCCCCAGACTACAAAACATTTAGAAAAGAAATAAAGACCATACTTTTCAAGAAATCCCTGAAAAAGACTTAACACCACAAGTTTCATTCCTTCTTCTCACTAAATCCCCAACCCCAAAACAACCAGCTCTACTCTTTATTCTCCTTGAAAATGACCAGATATCTTTTTGTAATTCATCTTCGAGAACGCTTTTGTAATCCGCCTTGAACCGCAAGGTAATGGCGGAATAGAAATCTCTAATGTTTGCCTACTTAATCAGAGAGAGAAATGGGTTAGGAGATCATATTTGTGAGGGTGGGGGGGGGGGGTGCATTCGTTCCTATCATACCTCAAAATATGTGTGTGTGGTGTCAGATTTTTTTAAAAACTAGAATACAGCCTTTAACTCCCTACCTTTTCTCTTGTCTTTTAAAGCTCATACCACAAAGAAGGTTTCTGTGGTCAGACGTCAGTGCAGTGAGATCTTTATGTTTATTGAAAATTTCTATACCGCTTGCAATGACTGGGCTGTCACTTCAAAACGGTTTACAAAATAACATCCAAAATTAGGTACAGTTTCAGTTTAATACAATAAATGGCCATAGATCATAGGTCAGATACAATACCTTAGATCAGTGGTCTTCCACTAATTTTTAAGCAAGGGATGTTTTGGGTCCAAAAAGGCTGAAAAAGAGCTCACAAATATCTTCCTACTTGGGGCCATGACACCAATAATGCTTCACAACATTCATTCTACTAGAATACTTGGCCTTGGTCACATGTGCAGAACACGGATAAACCCTATGCAAATACAGGACCACAGACCAAAAGTCCTAATATACACAAACAAAACCCTAAAATGCCAGACTTTGCATGCAGTACAACACCAGAGAAATAGAAAGAAATGTATTTCTTTCTGAATAATGCAAAATATAGATAAGAGATGTAAATTCTCAAAACTGACAAATTTAAATCACTAAATTGAAAATAAAATAATTTTTTCTACCTTTATTGTCTGGTGATTTTATTTTTTGAATCATCTTTTCCCAGTCTCTGGTTGTACTTCCTTCTGTCTGTGCTCTTAACTCTATTTCAAGGGCCTTCTTAACCATTTGCTGGTTTTCTCTCCTTCGCTTTCTGTCCAACATTCATCTTTGGCATTAACTTTTAACATTCATCTTTCTTCTATTTTTCTGCTTCCTTCTCAAATCTATCTACTTTTCCATGTCATCCTTTCCCATCTATCCATGTGCACTATCTCCTCCCTCTTTCTGCCCTTCCCCTCCACGTATGTGTGCCATCTCCTCCCTCTTTCTTCTCCCCTATTCCCATCTATCTATAAACAGCATTTTTCCATCTCTCTTCCCTTCCCCACTCCTCCCATCCCTGTGCACCATGTCTCCTCTTCCTCTTCATCCTTGTGTACCATCTCCACCCTCTCTTTCCTTCTCCCATGGTCTGATATCTGCCTTCCTTCTTTCCTCTCCTATGGTCTAGGATCTTTCTCCTCTCCTTTCCACAGTCTGGCATCTCTCTCCCCTCCTTCCCTTCATTCCTCCCCTTTTTGTGGTCTGGTATCTCTCTGTGTTTCCCTTCCCTACCTTAGTCTGGAATCTCTCCCTCCTCCTTCCCTTCCCTGGTCTGGCATCTCTCTCTCCTTTCCTCCCCCATCCAGTGGTCTGACATCTCTCTACTTCCCCCCTTTCTGTGGTCTGGTATCTCTTTCTCCTTCTTTTCCCCCTCCCGTGGTCTGGCAGTGGACAAGGCAGTGACATAAGAGTGGTGCACAGAATACCCAAAGCTTAACTCACAGACATATAAAGCAAATGGGTCAACCAGCAGGGAATGCTTAACCAAAATAATAGGCTTTCAAGGCTGTTGTAAATTTTTAAATTAAGTTTGCAAATATATGTCAGGAGACAGACAGTTCCAATGTAATGGGGCCAAAATGCTATAAGCACGAATCCTTGTTTAATCAAGAAAAACGACAGAATAACAAGGGGATTATATTTGGAAGAAAAAAACAATCATAGAGGTGTATAAATGTTAAGAGAACTGTTACTTAACATTCACAAACCTGGAAACCCTAGCAAACTAATCATATCCTAGAGAAAATATCTGGACTTATAGAGGTGATTCTTAAACCCCTTGTATACAAGACAAAAAAAAACCTTTATACAAGACCCTACTGACATTTCGAACAAATTCAAAAATATCAGGCAGCTACCATCTGCCACTCTTGTGGTAACAATGGAGGCAGAATCATTGTACATTATATTTTTTTCCTTTGTTCATACATGTCCAGGGTGGAGAGGGGGGGGGGGGGGGAGGGAATATTTTATGATTTATTATGCTTAAGTACAATTGTTGGATATAAGGGGGAGGGATACTTGATGAGAGTTAACTTTGATGGTATATTAAGTGATGTTAAAGTATAAAATGATTGTATCTTATGTTACACTTGAAAGTTTTAAACAAGAGTAAAGATTTAATTAAAAAAAACAAAAAAGAATCATTGTACAGCAATATTCCTCATGCAGACAGCATGAGTGCATGGGACCACCAATACACATCAGAAACGATTGCAAATTAATCAAATTCATCCTAACCCACAACTACTTCCATAAGAACATAAGAAGTTGCCTCCGCTGAGGCAGACCAGAGGTCCATCCTGCCCAGTGGTCCACTCCCGCGGTGGCCCATCAGGCCCACTGCCTGAACAGTGGTCCCAGACTAATTAATTTTTTTTTTTTAACTTACCTCTAATCCTAACCCTAAACCTACCTCCACTTCATTAATGTTATCTTTCTGCAAATAATGGACAATGCTTTAAACACCAGGATGGCACTACAATATGGCAACCTTTTCATGACTGAACTGGAAGAGAGGTTTTTGAATACATGTCCGAATGAACCCTTTATTTCTGCAGTGCTTCTTTAATCTCATCCGGAAGATATAGGGCTCCTTTTTACAACGGTACGCTAGTGGTTTTAGCGCACGCTACCTGAAAAACTACCGCCTGCTCAAGAGGAGGCGATATCAGCTAGCATGCGTGGCATTTTAGCACGCACTATTCCACGTGTTAAGGCCCTAACACACCTTTGTAAAAGGAGCCCAAAGTCTGTACTTTATATATTACTGGGATATTGATGCCATTTTTCTGATTTAGACTGAGAAGAGACTCTCCAAATATTTCACAATTCTTTTTATCCACCCTGTCCCTCAATCAAATTCAAAATTGTGTACGCCACAGAAAAAAGTTAACTTTCTAAATACAATGGTTTCCATCAACAATGGATTTATGCAAACATCGATATACAAAAAATGCACCTATCTCCACAGATCACACTTCACATACAAAAAAGTCTGTTATAGAAAGCCAAGTCACACAATACCATTGTATATGCTGTGGCCCAAGAGAATGAAAAACACCTCAAAATCCTGAATGAATCCTTCAAACAGAAAGTCTATAACCCCAAAACGATATCTAGAAATATTAGCTCTTCACTTAAAAACCCAGGGAAAACCCATTGCAATATCATACAAAAAAAAAAAAGAGGCAACCTCAGAGGGAGTCCCCCTTGTAGTTACAGATGATCCAGAGCTGAAGAAACAGAAAAACCATAAAAAAAATACAGCCATTGGTCCAGGATGTTGAATTACTGAAAGAGATATTCCTAGCTCTACCAATGCAGGCCTTCCGACAACCACCAAATTTGAAGCAAAAAAGATAACGCCTAACAAAGATCTGGGATTCCTACCACATTATAAACCATAAAATTATACTGCTTTGTCACTTTCTAATCACTCATCCATCTCTTCCTGTTTCTTTCCCCCATGAGACTGTCATTGAAATGCTTTTGTGTTCCACTTATACTGTATTCTGATATGTGTCATCTTTTGCTCATACCATTGTGACATGAGGAAGAAAGCTAGTCGAAAATATATTAAGTTAGACCAATAGAAAGGAATCATTTTCTTTTTTATTTCGCTTTATTATATCACTTGAAGGGGAGGAAGGCATATGCCTGTCTATGGGCTTCTTTTACCAGGCTGTCATAGAAGTTTCTACTGCAGGACAATGAGGTAATTGCTCCAACGTTTATAGGAATTCTATGAGCAATGGAGAATTTACCTCACCGGCCCATGGTAGAAACCGCTACTGCAGCTTTGTAAATCAGATTATGTGAGGGAAAAATATCACTCTAACTTATTTGGAAATTGGTGTCCTGGATTGAAGCTGTATTGTTAGGTTTAGTTGTCTGGGGGGGGGGGGGGGGTTCCCTAAGAGATAAAAGCCAGACTGAGTGAGCACCAGAGCATAAGAGGAATCAAGCAGTTAACCAAATGTGATAGATCACTTCGTTCCTATTAAAATCATAGGCAATAAAAACCCCTTTATTGTCTTTTCTTAATATTCGTAATATTATTTTTCTCATCAGTGTTATTTTTCTTATTCTTCGGTATTATTTTTCTTCTTATTTATTATTATCAAACACCATAAACTTCTATCCTGTTAGTGGCTCCATGCAGTTAAATAAGTGTTAAGCAATCATGCAGTTTGTATAGATCATATATCGCACTAACTTCTGCTTCAAGACGTAGCACTGAATCTAAAACCAGCAGTTCAGCCGTGCCTGTAGACACTTTCCTCCTATCTTTACAAAAAAAAGACACTTCTCTTATTTTACAAGGTTATATGGCTCCAGTTCTGAGGCTTTTTTTTACCCCATTAAAGTAGTATGGAACAATAAATAAGAGTGCGCCTTAAGTCATTAACGGGTCATTCGCTAGGGGGTGTGTTTAATTGGTCACCATATAAAATCTTAAACACAATTATGCATACTTTAAATATTATTCATGCTTCCATTGGTAACCAATGAGTCTTTGATAAACGCTAATAGCCTTTCAAATTTCATGGCAGCGTACAGCAATCTCACCACTGTATTTTGCAAAGTCTGCTATTTTTTCAATAAAGTATATGAGCAACCCGCATTTAACACATTGCAATAATCCCAACTGACTAATATTAGCGCTTGTACAATTAGTTTAAACTGATCGTCCAAGTCACCTCATACATACAGTAGAAAGATTTTTCTTTTTTGACAGAGCAGCAAAATGATTTTCGAATGACATATTACAAGCCAATATAATGCCTAATACTTGTATTGAAATCGGGAGTGACAACAACAGACCAGAAAAAAATTATTTGATATATTAATAGCATTAACAATCTAAATGATTTTATCTAATTGGAAGTCAGCTAACTTACTCAACACCACGTTTTGGAGTGCCACTGTTATGTTTTTTAACCCATTAATATGAATATTTGGTGACTTCCAGCTTGCCTATCAGATCTAAAATTGAAAAGATTTGGTTACCCTTGGTTGATGGCTTTGTTTGACTCCAACTATACTTGTCATATATCTTGTCATAGTCTTGTCATAGAGAATCATCTTTTATTACACTTGTCATGTAATTGCTTCTTTTCTACAAAATATGTTCTGACATTGCTGCAGAGATGTGGTTTATGGATGCAATATTTTACCTTAATGTTGCTCTGTTCTAAGGTTTCTGTATAGTGCTCCCCCCGTGAATTTGCGGTCCGTGATTCACGGTCATTCACGATATTTTCTGACCGCGAATGACTGGGCAGGAAGAGGTGGTCGGAGCATACCGCGAGTGATTTTCTTCACTCGCCAGCACTCTGGCTACCCTCTCCTGCCTCTCCGGCTGCCCTCTCCTGTGTCCCCTGCTAAAAACCGTATTCGCGGTTTTTCAACATTCACGGGGGTTCCTGGAATGGAACCCCCACGAATATCGGGAAAATACTGTATATGTTGGAGATCATGATTTTTCGTGCTGGCTTATGCCTCTACATGACAGTTTTTCTTTGGTTACAAATACCAATGTATTCATTTATATATTTGATATCTGACCTGTTATTTCTTTTACTGTTTGTATGGTTTTATGAAAACTTCAATAAAAAAGTTTTAAAAATGAAAATCAGGAGTGACAAAAGAACCAGACATAAAGAACAAAAGGAAAAACTTGTTAAGATAGTTAAGAGAATCTGGGTAGCGGTAAGCACAGTGTAGACCAGGGGTGGGCAACTCCGGTCCTCGAGGGCCGGAATCCAGTCGGGTTTTCAGGATTTCCCCAATGAATATGCATGAGATCTATTTGCATGCACTGCTTTAATGCATATTCATTGGGGAAATCCTGAAAACCCGACTGGATTCTGGCCCTCGAGGACCAGAGTTGCCCACCCCTGGTGTAGACCCCCAAAGAACTGTTGTATTGGCTCTCCTTATGTATGATCGCTGATTAGGTGCACCTTTTACTCCCTTCTTCCTCTACCATGTTTTTCTACTGCTAAATTGTCTATTTCCTTGAACTGGGAATTCAGCAAATCCTCTAGCCTTTGGTATATAAGGTTTGGGTTTGAATCTTGGAATCCCATATAAGGTTATGGATTTGAATCACATTAGTAGCCTAAGTATTCCTTTGGTAAGAGGGAAAGGGACTTGGACTTGTATACCAACATTTTGTAGTTATACAACCACACAGGTCCTTCAAGCATTTCCCCTATCTGTCCTGGTGGGCTCACAAGCTATCTTAATTTACCTGAGGCAGAGGAGGATTAAGTGACTTGCTCAGGGTCACAAGGAACAATCCGGGGTGTGAGCCCACAACCTCGGGGTGCTGAGGCTGTAGCTCTAACCACTACACCACATTCTCCAATGATTTTTGGTTGTAGTTTACTCATTTCTATTTGCTGTAGCCAAGAAATCAATTTCTGACCAGGATGAAATAAGGCTTTAATTACATCTTCTGGCCTTTCCTTAAAAAAAAGAAAGATGCACTGCACTTAGCAAAAAAAAAATCTAAGTTATCTACTTGAATTACTCTGCCTAAGCACATTACAAAGTAGCTTACCTTTTTTTTTTTTCCCTGCAATGCAGAAGATACAGCAGAGGAATCAGCAACCCAAGAAATATTATTAAGAGCACAAAGCCATATTCTTTCATAGCTAAAACACAAAGAAAATAATAGAGAATATTACCTGACTGTCAGTTGTGCCTCTTAGAACACTCTCCCTTCTTTTACAAAACCGTAGCAGGGTTTTTAGCGCTGGTCACTGCGGTAACAGCTCTGATGTGGTTCATAGACATAATTGCGGAAGACAAAGGCGCGTGCCGACAACTGAGCGCAAGGACGGAGGCACGCGCCAAAGAAAATTACTGTTTTTAGGGGCTCCGACGGGGGTTTTTGTTGGGAGCCCCCCACTTTACTTAATACAGATCGCGGCGGCGTTGTGGGGGGGTTGGGGGGATTGTAACCCCCCACATTTTACTGGAAACTTTACTTTTTCCCTAAAAACAGGGAAAAAGTGAAGTTTTCAGTAAATTGTGGGGGGGTTACAACCCCCAAAACCCCCCACAATGCCCCCACAACGCGGCGCAATCTGTATTAAGTAAAGTGGGGGGGTTCCCCCACGCCCCCCGTCAGAGCCCCTAAAAAACAGTAATTTTCTTCGACGCGCGCCTCCGCGCTTGCGCTCAATTGTCTGCGCGCGCCTTTGTCCCGGCGCGCTTTTGACCTGACACCCTCCGATGCTCATAGAAATTCTGTGAATGTCGGAGCTGTTACTGCCGCTGCTGGCACTAAAAACTGCACTACAGTTTTGTAAAAAGGGAAGGGTATTATGTTAGTCAACATGTGTGCTTAAATGATCATTTTATCATTTAAATAGCAGCATTACAAGTGCATATTGCACAGATGTGCATTCAGACAGCTGAGATTTCAAGGGAGTGTGGTGATATGAATTGGACAAGGCAAAAATCAACACGTGTATTCCCCATTTTACAAAGGAAAGACATGCTTTTGAGAAAAAATGTCCTTGTTGGATTTGATACCAGTTCAAAGGCATGCGTAGAATTTTAAAATGTGCCCTTTTTCAGCCAAGCTTTACATGAGACATTGAGGTCCAGATTCTCTATATGGTGCCGATAATGATGACCACCTAAAAAGCGGCCGCCTTTTGTTTGTCAATCACGTGACGGCGCCATATAGAGAATCGCATCTCCGGGAAAAATAGGCACCGGAAATGTAGGCCAGGGCTTTCCAGGCCTACATTTCTGGCACCTGTCTTTGTTGTGAAATGCACCTACTTAAGCGCTTTAGACTGCCTAATGCGACTTCCAGCGTTAGCCACTCCCACAGTGGCGTTAGGCAGCCTAAAGTGCCTAAGGAGGCACGATTTGGTGCCAATTCTCAGTTAAAAACATTGTTTAAATGGCTTTTTTGTTGTTGTTGTTTTTTTTTTTTTTTACTGAGCTTGAGCACTTAAAAACTTGGCGCTGGTTAGAGAATCCGGGCCTAAGGGCGTACTTGTCTTTAATCCCCCGCTGAATATTTCCACCTATGAAATGAAGAAAAATAAAAATTGTGGTCTTACTACTTAACTGGCTGCACTTATCTGTTTAACAGTTGACAGCTAGATATGGAAGTGGCACCACTTCCACATGGAAGCTGATAGGTTTTTGTCACTTATTTTTTCCACATGTATATTTGTTGAAGTGACTGCTCCTGCTGGGTGTGCCAGCAATTACAGAGGCACACATGATCAGCAGAGTCTTTTTTAAATACCATCGAAGATGAGCATGTCCTGACCTGAATGCAAGAATTTCAGTCTCAATATTCTATGTAACATGACCCTTCGTGTATCAAAATTTCTGTCAGACAATAAAACATTATAGTATAGTTCTAAGGAATATAAATAATTAGGACACACTTAGGGAATCATTTTCTAAAGGTCACTTAAAGGTAGGAGCTAAAATGCTATATAAGAACATAAAGACTAGTCAAACTGGGTCAGGCCATAAGTCTATCTATCCCAGTGACCTGTTTCCACAGTGGCCAGTCCAGGTCACAAGTACCTGGTATCGATCCCAGGGCAAGAACTGGCTTCCCCCATGTCTGTCTCAATAGCAGACTATGAACTTTTATTCAAGGAAATTTTCCAAACATTTCATAAAATCATCTATGTTAACCACTGTTGCCACAACCTCTGGCAACGTGTTCCAGAGCTTAACTATTCTCTTGAGTGAATTTTTTTTTCCTCCTGTTGGTTTTAAAAGTGTTCCCTTGTGACTCCCATCGAGTGTCCCCTAATCTTGTAATTTTTGATGGAGTATAAAATCGATCTACATGTACCCGTTCTACACCACTCAGGATTTTGTAGACTTCAATCTTGTCTCCCCTCAGCTATCTGTTTCCCAATTTGAAGAGTCCCAACCTCTTTAGTCTTTCTTCATATGAAAGGAGTTTTATCCCCTTTATCATTTTGGGCACTAAGCACAAATTCTAGATTGACAATTATGTGCATAATTGCTGTTCAGTGCTTAGCTTACCGTATTTTCACGCAGATAACGCACACCCGTGTATAACGCGCACCCGTGTATAACGCGCACACGGGTATAGCGCGCAGAAAACACGATTTTATGTATAAAAACTTTTGTATACCGCGCTCACGGGTATAACGCGCATGCAGCCCGACTGTCCTTTCGCCCGCCCCGACTCTCCTCTGGCCACCCCGACTCTCCTTTCGCCCTCCCCGACTCCCCCGGAGTTTTCTCAGCAGAATTTCCCAGACCACCTCTTCCTCTCAACACATTGACACGCTAGTGGGTTTATTTTATAGCTTTTTCACTCCCTTCGGTCTGCCTGTCCCCCTTGAAGTCCTGTCCCCCCTTGAAGGTCTGCCTGTCCCCCTTGAAGGTCTGTCCCCCCTTGAAGGTCTGCCTGTCCCCCTTGAAGGTCTGTTCCCATCCTGAAAGCCTGATGCCCCCCCCCCCGACGTCCGATACATCCACCCCCCCCCCGGCAGGACCACTCGCACCCCCACCCCAAAGGACCGCCGACTCCCCGACAATATCGGGCCAGAAGGGAGCCCAAACCCTCCTGGCCACGGCGACCCCCTACCCCCACCCCGCACTACATTACGGGCAGGAGGGATCCCAGGCCCTCCTGCCCTCGACACAAACCCCCCTCCCTCCAACGACCGCCCCCCCCAAGAACCTCCGACCGCCCCCCAGCCGACCCGCGACCCCCCTGGCCGACCCCCACGACACCCCCACCCCCCTTCCCCGTACCTTTGGTAGTTGGCCGGACAGACGGGAGCCAAACCCGCCTGTCCGGCAGGCAGCCCACGACGGAATGAGGCCGGATTGGCCCATCCGTCCCAAAGCTCCGCCTACTGGTGGGGCCTAAGGCGCGTGGGCCAATCAGAATAGGCCCTGGAGCCTTAGGTCCCACCTGGGGGCGTGGCCTGAGGCACATGGGCCCAACCCGACCATGTGCCTCAGGCCGCGCCCCCAGTTGGGACCTAAGGCTCCAGGGCCTATTCTGATTGGCCCACGCGCCTTAGGCCCCACCAGTAGGCGGAGCTTTGGGACGGATGGGCCAATCCGGCCTCATTCCGTCGTTGGCTGCCTGCCGGACAGGCGGGTTGGCTCCCGTCTGTCCGGCCAACTACCAAAGGTACGGGGAAGGGGGGTGGGGGTGTCGTGGGGGTCGGCCAGGGGGTCGCGGGTCGGCTTGGGGGGGCGGTCGGAGGTTCTTGGGGGGGGCGGTCGTTGGAGGGAGGGGGGTTTGCGTCGAGGGCAGGAGGGCCTGGGATCCCTCCTGCCCGTAATGTAGTGCGGGGGGGGGGGTAGGGGGTCGCCGTGGCCAGGAGGGTTTGGGCTCCCTCCTGGCCCGATATTGTCGGGGAGTTGGGGAGTCGGCCGGGCAAGAGGGCTTGGGCTCCCTCTTGCTCCGATCGTGGATGCGGGTGCGGGTGGGAGCGCGTGCGAGCGGTCGTTCGGGGTGGGGGTGCGAGCGGTCCTGCTGGGGGGGGGTGAATCGGGCGTCGGGCGGGGTGGGAACTATGTAGAAAAACTTTTGTATACCGCGCTCACGCGTATAACGCGTGAGGGGTATGCGCGGTAGGTAAAAATGCGTATAACGCACGCGTTATATGCGTGAAAATACGGTAGTTGTGAGCACTTACGGCATCTCAGAAGCAGGTATAAATGCTTGTGTGTAACTGCCAGTATTCTATAATTTTAGCGCATAAAGGCTGGGTCTGTCCCTGACCTGCCTATGCTTCTCCCATGTCCACACCCCCTTTGCAGTTAGAAATTTGTATACAAAGATTATAGAATACTGACTAAGGGCTAGATGCACCAAAGCCTCAGTTCATCTAACGATCATCACTAAACTGGTTTGACTGGTTTAGCGACCATTCATATTTGCCAACCCGATGCTTTAAACAGGCTTACCACATGGTTTTCTGTGTGGTCCTACATTTTCCAATTCTGACATACAAATTAGGTCATTAATATTAAAACCAGGCATCCAATTGATGCCTTAAACTTGAATGCCAGAATTGGGTCAGTAGGACAAGCTGACAGGTTGGTCTGCAAGTTTGTTTTTTTTTCTATGGGCACAGATGCTATATATATGTAACACACACACACAATATCATGCACATAAAAAAATATGCCATGCTACCCCCCCCCCCCCCCATGATGGCCCTTCATGATGATTCTCCCCCCCGGAACTGTGAATCCCCCCATGCCAGCCAAAATAATCAGGAAGGATGTCCCCTCCCTCCTGCCACCACAGACCTCCCCCCCACCAGCCAAAATTGACAGGAGGGATGCCCATTTCCTCCTGCCTACTGTGAACCCCCCCTGCACTGACACACCCTGCAAGGCCTCCCTCAAATCAACCCCTCCCCTCCCCTACTCCCCTTGCTACAAAAAAATCAGCAGTAGGGAATGTGATACAATAAGCTTGTTGGGAGATAAAGAAATGCAGTGGGAGCCAGGGGACTAAAACATAAGGAATGGATGTGGTATTAGTTTGAATGTGTACTAGAGTGAGAAACACTGAAGAGCAGTTTCAGTTTCCATAAGATTTACTGTGGGGGAAGGGAATCTTTAACTCTGTCCCCTTCTACTTAACAAGCATGGCTGCAGCAGTAATAATGCCTAAAGATAAAGCCCTAATCTTCATTGAAGCTCAGCAAGGGGTTTTGTTTAATGTGAGGGATACAGCAAGGCAGGATTGCCTTCTCTCTGTGTCCAGGCAATTCCAGTAAAGGACTTGGTTTTCAGTTCTGTAGCAAGATTAGGATAGCTTTAGTGCAAAGGCAAAATGCTATAATCATGATTCAAGCTTGATTAGCAAAGCCTATAAGGAACTGTCTGAACAGCACCAGTCAAGTTTCAAGTTTATTAAAATATTTGATTTGATCGCAAAATCCAAATCCAATGCGATTTACATTTAGTTAAAAATTAAGTTAAAAAAAACAAACATAACAAGACAATTGGAACTATTTTAACAAAACAAAACATGTGAAAAAGGAAGTAAAAAAAAATTAAAGGATTAAATACAATTCAGAAACAAATAAAAAGGGGTAGGTAATAAAACAGGAGGTTGGAGAAGGTTACCCACTTAATTTTCGCTTACCAGTCCATAAAGTTTGGCAGAAAGCCACCATTTTTGATGGAACTAAGACTCATGGGAGTTGTAGTCATGTTGCTAAATTGAAAGTGGAATCAGGAGGAAAGTAATCCTGTGTCTGCATTACAGACTGTGATTGTAGCAACTTGCTTTTCATTTGTGACAAGAAAGTTTGTCTTCTGAGACTGCTTTAAATAAATCGGTGCATGGTGGAAGCACTGGATTGAAATTGGTTACACTTGCTCCAACATCCCAGAGTATGGGGAAATAAATGTCTTTAAATTTTGTGCATGCGTGCTTTGTTTTTTTTTCCTTTTGAGTTTGCAACAATAATAAACTTTATTTTTGTATACCGCCATACCAATGAGTTTACATCAAGAAAAGCTGGACAATCAGCGAATCTTATAAATGTACTACATGACATATCATACATTCAATACTAAAATAATTAAGATATGAATTTATTAAACAAGTAGGTTTTCAGTATTTTTCTAAAAGCATGGTAATATTGAGCTTGAGGAATTAAGGTACTCCACTAGGTGTTCATTTTACTAGCCTGGAATGCTAAAGTTTGATCAAAAAAATCTTGTATAACGACAAGCTTTAGGTGATGGAAATGCAAACCAGTATGATTTGTGTGTATTCACGTTTGTTCTATGAAATTCAAAATGAGAAACAAGATAAGCTGGAGCTAAACTGAATAATATTTCAAAGCAGATGCAACAAAATTTGAATAAAACTCTTGCATCAAATGGTAGCCAGTGAAGCTGTCTATAATAAGAGCTAACATGATCATGTTTTTTCAAACTGAAGATCAAATGAACCGCTGAGTTTTGTATTATTCTTAATCTGTTAAGAAGTTTTTTTATGAGATCCCAAATAAATTATCTTACAATAGTCCAAGACAGACAGGACTGAAGACTGAACCAATAGCTTAAATGACTCTAAATCAAAATATTTTTTAATCGTATGCAATTTCCAAAGGACAGAAAAACATTTCTTTATCATTAAATCTGTTTGAACTTCTAAGGTAAGATAATGATCTAACACAACACCCAATATTTTCATAATATTAGATATCCAGTAAACTACTCGGCTGGGGGCAGTGCTGAGGATTAGGGTCCAGCTACCTGCTGTCCCTACTGCCCGCCACATCATGGAAATAACCGGGCACTGGTCTGAATATTGTCCAGTGCCTGATTAAACTTCAGGAAGCAACAGAAGAGTTCATGCTGCCTCACCTTCTGATACTCTCTTCCTTCTCCAGCCCCCCCCCCCCAAAATAGCATACTCCCCATATAATTCTCTCATCTTCCACCCAGAACTACAGCACCCCATTTCCCATCCCAATTCCCCCTCCCATCTCCCCGAAGAAAGACCACAGCAGGACCAAGCCCTACCTCCAGCTCCATAGGCCCCCGCCATGCCTGTGTTGATGGTCCTTGGTGGTTTAGTATGGTAAATGGGTAGGAGCAATGTCCACTTGCTCCTACCCAGCATGGCAGCCTATTCAAAATGGCTGCTGTGGTCTCTACTGGCAGCCTCATGGTACTGCCCATTTCCCCACTAGACCACCAGGGACCATCAATGTAGGTCCAGGGGGATCTGTAGGGTTTGGGAAGTGGGGGAATTTGGGAAGGGTAGGTGCTGTATTTCAGTAGAGCGGGAGGGGGATCAGAAGGGGGATATAATGTTCTGGAGGGGTGGGAGGGAGGATTTAAACAGGGGTTCCAGACACCTTATGCACGTCCTAGTTGAATATTATCTAGGACCCATATAGGCACCTGCGGCCAGCACAGCTTAAATTAGCCCCGGATATTCAATGCCAGTGGGCATGGCCTGGCATTGAATATCTTGGGCTAATTATGCCTGCAATGGTCCGTTTAAAATGCTGACCATTGCAGGCTGAATATCGACTTGCTTGTTTTAAAATGCTGTGGACATCTTGCAACACTCTGGAAACAATAAGACTTAATGGTTGCATCATATAGATTCCTGGACTGCAAATTTGAAATTCTGCTTTCTGTTCAAGCCTTAGGTATCTTTTTTTTCTATCCCTAGTGTTTCAATTTAATGAACTGTTACTAATACTACCACTGTTCCAACAAGGCCTAGTTTTAGACATGCTGGGGTCCAGAACAAAAATTAAGAAGGGGGCTCCTGATCCCTTCTCCTCTCTGCATACTCTCCCCGATATCCCCACCTCCCATTACTACCACACGTAAAATAACTTTAAATGACTTCTTTACACACAAAACACAGACAGACCTTTATCAAATAAAGAACAAGGGATCAGAAATAGAAATTGAACTTAGAACCTCCCAAAATTAAATTCATGAAGTATTACAACCCTTCTCCCCGAAAAGTGTCAAGAAAAGTGTGGAATAACTTTTAAGTTTCATGGCTCTACATCATTCTCTTCTTAGTTGGGTTGAGAACTTTTCTGTGGCCCCTCGTACAGCTCACAATTTCTTCTTGGACCAACTAATTAAACTAATTAAATATTAACTTTAGCATATTGGGATTAACTATACCCATCAAATTCTCAATTAGGTAAACTAGCCAATATATTTCAAAGGAATTTTTGTAACATGTCTAGAGTCACCAAAATTCCCAGCTAATGAAATTGATCAATTAAGTCACCATCTGTATTTATTTTGCCTTGACTAAAAATAGCTGGTAAAAAAAGTATGGCTGAGAATGAATTTTAGGGGCTATAAGACTAGGCAGGCGACACATTGGAATATATAGATGTATTGGTGGGTTGAAGATACTGTACATTTGGTTTTAGATTTAGCTCATATCTTTTCAGAGGTACCCTAAGTTGAGTGTAGATTGCATCTTCATTCAGATCAAATTGAACAAGCTGATCCACCCTTGGTTTTGCCCTACTGCATGAGGTTACAGCTTTGGTCTCCTTAAGAAAAGTAGTACTCGTAACTCCATGTAGTCAGGGAAACAAAACTAGGACTGAATCAGTGGGTGGTGTTAGAAACCAGCTACCCCTATTGCTCCAGAGTATTCTGTTGCCCCATAATAAAGACTGAATGACCTTGCCATTGGACTTGAATAACTAATTTGCATCCTAATTTGCATAAGATTCAAGTGGTAGAGAAAAGTGGTGATTTGTAAAGAAAAGAGACTCCTAGAACCTTAAACTGGACTCCTGATAGGGAGAGGAGCTCTGGCTTGGATCTGGGGGACATTTTGAGGGGGGTCAAGAGGTACCTCACCCTGAACTGACAGGGGGGGGTTCTTTAATGGACTCCCAGCAGAAAGAAGCATAGCTAGAGTTCCTGGAAACAGGAGTGCCTGGGTGACTCTTGAGGGGAAGAAAGCAGGCCTAGTGCCTAACCTTCGGTAAACACTCGACCTATTCCCCAATAGGCAGTGAATGGACACTTGGCCTATGCCTGGTAGGTGGTGGGTGGAGACACGGCCTAGCCCTTTGGGTAGGCAGTGCCAGGATCGTAACAGTTACCAGGGCTATTTTGTCAAGAGCTATGTTGTCCAGGCTATTTTGTTGGGGTGCCCTCATAAATATACATGATCTTAACTTGTATGCACTGCTTAGTTTTGTTTTGTTTTGTGAATTATGTCATGCATATTCCTTATATGTAGGTGTCCTCAAAAGCAGTCCAATCTGCGGCCATCAATGACGGGAACTGGACAGCCCTGTTTTAGAAGTGCCCAACAACTGTTGCTACTTTATTATCCAATGTGCTCTGAACACACTGATCCAGACCTGGTTTTCATAAATCACATTCCACAGCAATTGATATTATTATTGCACAAATGGTTCTGTTAAGCACTGGGGCTAGTATAATCTGTCATAATAATGAATTGTCTGGCCATTCCTGGTACACAGTGTAACTTATTTTGTGTGGGTGAATCATCTTCTTTAACAGGAGTCATAAACTTTTGCAGCGTCTCTTGCAAAACTTACTTAAGCAGTCA
This sequence comes from Geotrypetes seraphini, assembly GCF_902459505.1. NCBI lineage: Eukaryota > Metazoa > Chordata > Amphibia > Gymnophiona > Dermophiidae > Geotrypetes > Geotrypetes seraphini. The sequence goes on along the minus strand of NC_047086.1, from coordinate 342,386,566 downwards.
TCCATCGCCTTCAGTTGCACTGATTAATTTGTTCGCCATATTCCTTCCCCAGTATTTCATTATCTAACAGATGTTGTGATTTAAGTGCAGTGACGATCTCACTTTTGTTTCATGATGACCCCATCAAGAGCTTTCAATAATTCATTTTGCCAGCAGAAGCCTGGTTATTAACAAAGATAGATAGCATTTTTAAAAAATTCTGGAGAAAAGGGATAAAAACTGATAACTAATTATCTGAATTACCTCTCCAGATTGCCTGAGTGCAGCACTGAATATTATATTTTTTCTTGTATTTTTACAGTTCAAGAATAAGAAGAATACAATCTGCAAACATGGAGCCAGAATTAAAATTAGTGTAACTAGAGGACTCGGGTCATCTTAAAAGATAGCACAGGATTACCAATAATTGGGGGGGAGGGGGAGCAAAATATATCAAAATCCCTTGGTCTGGGTCAGACCAATGGCCCATCAAGCCCAGTAGCCTGTTCTCATGGTGACCAATTCAGGTCACTAGTACCTGGCAAAAACCCAATACAATAATACAAAATATAAAAAAGTGACCGTTAAAAACCTGCTATCTCACATAGGCACAGTCCAAAAGGAAGAGGACTTGGCCTAATCACAGATTTATCTGCTTAGCAGAGTTTTCCTGAATAAAACCAGAATGGTATTGTGGAACAAGAAATGTTCAGAGATGGAAATGGAATGGTTTCTCTATGAAGAAAAGCTATACATGTCATTTATGTATTTAGATGCTCTATTTTTACTTGGTATTTTTTAAAAAATGTATTATATTGATGCCACAAAGATTTTACTATATTGATTGGGAGGGATTGTAATTGTTTAGTTGAGTAATTGTCTAATTTATCACTTTCCTAATGAGCTTAGGTTTAAGGAAGGTCTATATTAGGGACTTTGTATTGTATTTATGTTACTATGCTATACAGTATATACATGTATTTTACATATAAACTGGGGACAGGCTTAGAGACTTTAATATGTATACTCTGGAGGAAAGATGGGAGAGAGGGGATATGTTAGAGACATTTAAATATTTCTGTGGCATTAATGTATGGGAAGTGAGTCTTTTTCAAATGAAGGAAAACTCCGGAAGGAGAGGGCATAGGATGAAGTTAAGAGGTGATAGGCTCAGGAGTAAAGGGTAGAACATGCATGGAATAGTCTCCTGGTAGAGGTGGTGGACATGAAGACAGTATCTGAATTCAAGATAATATGGGACAGGCATGTGGGATCTTTTAAGACGAAGGGAGATAGCGGATGTTGTGGATGGATAGACTGATCCACCCCAGGCACCATTTGGCCTTCTGTCATGTTTCTATGTTTCTCTGTTTCGTGTCCCCATTTTCTAGAATAAGGCAGTATATAGGCATAAAAATTAGATATGAGCTTTGGTAAATTGATTTCTACTTCTTATTTTAACTTCAGGAAACTGTTAAAAACCTATCTTTTTAAGAAAAACCTTTAGCAACTGAACTGTCATATCCCTGCGTATGGGCAATAATAATAATAATAATAACTTTATTCTTCTATACCGCCACAATCTTGCAACTTCTAGGCGGTTTACAATCAAGAGTGCTGGACATTCAGCGAAATACAATAAGTAGATATTCAGAGGAAATACAGAAATCGGAGACCTCAGGAGGCAATAGTATAGAAATACAATTTGCTGAGCGAAAATGTAATATGTACATTATAGTAGGTAATGTCTGACAGGACCTGTTGGGGATAAATAGCAACGTAAAGTTACGATAAGATGAAGATAACAGATTATATTTATAACAGTGCTGTAAGTTCAGGTGGAATCTTCTATATTTGTACTCTGCACAGAACTGCAAGGTTGTAGCAGTATACAAGATTCGTTCAACTACCACACAAAATGGAGTAACTAAGGGGGTGATTTACTAAGGTGTATTAAGCATTAATTTTTGGGATTCCATATAGGTCATCCAAAGATGGGTGCACAAATCTGGGCACAGATCCCAGATTTGCGCATAAACTAATTAGTTAATGAGCACTTAGCAATCAATATTTGCTGTTAATTGGAAGTTATTTGGGTGCACACATGGATCAGCCCTGTGCCCTATTCTATAAAATGTACCCCTAAAGAGGCCATGGCTCAGTGGTGATCCACAAAATTAGGTGCAATGTTATATACAGTAATAGGGTCATTTAAGCGCACAACTGTCATTAATTGTGTGCCAAATCCCTTATACTGGTCACATATCAAGTTTCAAGTTTATTAAAAATTTCTTATACCACCTAATGAGGCTTCTAGGTGGTGTACAATACTAATAATACATATAAAGATACAATAAAACCAAGTTAAAATTAACAAAACTTGACGATACTAGGGAAGTTGTTCAATGAACATCTTGACTAACAAGCCCTACACCAAATTTAAGGAGAAGGGCAAGAACTACGATATTTGCAAAAAAAGGACATAAAAGGGAAGAACGAAATCCAAGATGGTGTCAAGCTAGACGCACTGAGGAACCGCTCTGAAGAATTTCTCTTCTAATTAACTACGTTTGCAGTGAATTCCTTTTTTCTCCTTACCTGATGCCAAAGTGGAGAGGTTGGAGTGCCTCTGGCACCTTGCGGCACACCGATATCCCTGTCGTATGCAATATTGAAGAGCTCTTCAGGCGGATGCAAGGAGCTCTCTCGGCGTCGGAGAACAGCCCGCTGAGGATCCAAGGAATGAGCAAGACCGTGGCAGTTTCTCTTGGGCTAGAAACAACTCTAAGCCCCGACATAAGGGCGCCACCCCCACAGCCTCAGACTTCTAGTTCTCCAAGGGCATGGAAACCCCGGAGGTTGGGGTTTTTCACTCTCCTGAGGCATGCAGTACATCAGAGAATTAGGTATTAGGAGCTCATGTTAGTGTGAGCCCTATTGAAGTGTCTGGGACAATTTCAATGTCAGATGGTGGACTGAGCCAACAGGGACAACGACAAGAAGTACAACAGTCAGAGAGCACTATTTCACTACTCAACCTTTAATTTAATTGGAAAAACCTTCAGAGGTAACCCTGGATTCACTATGGGATCTTATGGCCGGCCTAGTGAAGACCATAAGCCCTAATTTTCAGCTAATTGAAGTGAAATTGCTTGAACATACTAAAGAGTGATATGAAAAGTGAAATGAATGCCTCTAATTCCTCTGTTCAGAAACTTGAACAGGAAATAAAGACTTCCAGACAATTACAGGAAAATTTAATGAAAGACAATATTAGTCTTAGGAGAAAGGTGGAAAATTTGGAAAATAAATCCAGATAGAACAACTTAAGACTGATCAATTTCCCTAGGTTAATGTTGGTAACAACCTAGGGAAATGTTTAAGAAGTACCTTCTTGAAGTTTTGGGGGTTTCAGAAGACTTGTTACCCCCCTTTTCAAGAGTGTATTATCTACCTGATAAAAATCAATCTCAAAAAAGGTCCTCAGACCCAGAATTATTGAATGTATTGGAGCTATTGGAGAAATCAGATAAAGAGGCAGCAGTGTCAACTACTTTGATTATATTTGCAGCTCTTTCTATTGATAAATTCTGCTTGCTAAAACTTTTCTTTAAAAAATAGACAGAAAGAATTTATGGGATTTAAAATACAGATGTTCCCTGATCTTTCACGGAAGATCCAAAAGCGTCGCCGTGAATTTCTCTTGATGAAATCTGGGGTTGTAGTTCTTTAGGTGCCACATTTTACTTACGGCATCCTTGTAAGTGTATAGTGCATCACTGCACTGTTAAATATGTTTTCTTTGAGCCTACCCAGTTGACTTCTTTTTTAGCATTATCCCGTTTGGAAGTAGAAAAATCTTAAGCCCTAAGGATTAAATAATTTAACTCCTATACTCAGCCTTATAGCCATTATCATGTATTAGAATGTACATTTAGTTCATTTTTTCTTCTTATTTCTCGCCAATTGTAACATCTTGGATCTTATAATTGAGGACTTGAGCATAATTAGCTAAGATTTATTCTTATGTTATTGTATGAATTTCTTGATGTATATATAGTAGCCAATCTTGCTTTCTGTACAAGTTATTCTTGGTTGTTTGATTTGAAAATCAATAAATTAAAAAAAAAAAAAAAAAAGGGAAGAATGATAGGGAGGGAAAAAACCAGAAGAGACCTAATTTGTCCTTAAAAGGGCAGTTGTTATCTGAGAGCATCCTGGAACAGAAAAGTTTTTAGATTGGAATTGAATTGATCTAAAGCAGATATTGCCCGCAGGTAATTAGGCATGGAATTCCATAGGGTGGGTGCTATAATGGCAAAATTGTTAGCTCTCATGGTGTTAATTAGCCTTAGAGATGATATAGTAAGAAGATTCTGTGACACAGAGCAAAGAGCTATTAATGTGCTGTAAGGAATAAGGAGTCTGTCAATAAATTCAGGCTGGTTACTATGACGGATTTTAAAGGTAAGAAGTAGGATCTTGTAGCTGATTCTATGTTTGGGTAACCAATGTGATTTGTACACTGGCCATTCCAAAAACACAAAAGTCACCACTAAACCAGATGAATATCTTGATGTCAAACTCTCTATTAATAACTGGACTGCATCAACAATTAGCTAATTCTGAAATCCTTAGTTTATCAATTTAAAAAAAAATATTTTAGAGCCTTCAGAAGCGGCATTCCAACATGAAAACTCTCTGAGTACATGCTTCTTCATCTGCTCAATTTTTACTCTTCTTCATAATTCCTTAATATCGTAATTCTTTTATTTAGTCTTTTATATTTAAATGATGACTTAAGTTGGCGTTTTCCCTTAGTTCAAACCGCCACCAACATGCATGTTTCACCTAATGTCTTCTGTATCGGGGCACGGTTTTAAACATTTGCTCTCTATTTACGTTTCGTCTCCAACATGGCTGCTCTGTATTAGTTGTGTGCCAGCATTTACACCAGGTTTCAGCAGGCGTAAGCGCTAGACCCAAAGTTAGGCATGAGATCCATGCTAAGGTCGTATTCTGTAAAATGCACTCTGTGCAGAGTGCCATTTGCAGAATACCAGTTTAGTGGATCTTCATGGCACCTGTGGCATACTAAAGGGGAACGGGGGAGGGGGCAGTCTGCCCCAGGCGCCATCTTGGTAAGGGTGCCAGCACTCATCCTCCTCTCTATCCCCCACTCCTTCCCGCTCCTCTCCCTGCCTTCATTCCCCCCCCAATACCTCTAGCTCTTCACTGCCGCGAACAGCAACTCTAACCTGCTGCTTGCGCCAGCATCAGCTCACCCTCTGACGCCACTTCTGGGTCCCACGCCTAGGACGTGATATCAGAGGGAGAGCCGACGCCAACACGGGCAGCAAGTTGGTGATGCTGCTTGCACCGGGAAAAGTTAAAGAGGAATGGAGGAAGGGAAGGGGCGTGTGCGCATGCGGCAGGGGGAGGGGGAGGAGAGGAGGTGGAGAAGAGGGTGGGGGGGGTAGGTGCCACCACCCAGGGTGCCTATCTCCCTCACTATGCCACTGCACGGCACCTATCTTTGGGCGCCTAACTCCCCCTCCCCCCCTTTTTATTACGCTGTGCTAGAGGTTTTTAGCACAGTTTTTAGCTCTGACGCTCCTAGGAATTCTATGAGCATTGGAGCATTTACCGCGTTGGCCTACGCTAAAAACCTCTAGCGCAGTTTGATAAAAGGGGCCCTTTGTTAAGCACTACCACACAAACGCACCAACTGTCACCATGGTGGTTTAGCTGTTAATGCGCGCTAATTTCTGTGTAAAGTGTTTTTCTTGATAGGAGGTGGAGAATGGGAATGGATGTAATGTAATGTAATGTAATTTATTTCTTATATACCGCTACATCCGTTAGGTTCTAAGCGGTTTACAGAAAATATACATTAAGATTAGAAATAAGAAAGGTACTTGAAAAATTCCCTTACTGTCCCGAAGGCTCACAATCTAACTAAAGTACCTGGAGGGTAATAGAGAAGTGAAAAGTAGAGTTAGAGGAAAAATAAAAATAAAATAAACATTTTAACAAGACAGCATTGATCTAAATACTTTGGAAGGTAGAAGAGAGGAGAGAAAGGAATAGAAGCAGAAGGGGGAGCCGTTGAACAGTAGAATTCTGGAGAAATTTAAATGATAGAAATAGAACAAAACAAAGACAAAAGTCAAAACAATAGATAAGATTAAAGATAAATCATAAGCTGGAAAGAAAAATAAAATAAAACTTTGTCTTCAATCCACGGTAGCATATTGCAGTTGGCACAGGAAACATACAGTGTGCTGTCAATTAAATATTAATGCATGGTAATAAACGTTTCAGCATGGAAATTACAGAGGACATGTTGGGCACACTTCCAACAATTAGCACACAGCCTCTGCTTTTAAGACACCTTAAGTTTTGGTGTTAAGGGGACCAGCTGTGAAGGTCAAAAGTGGATTTCCCCATCAAAAATGAGAGAACTCAGAATTTCACCAATAATAGTAAATTTACCCCTCCTCCACTTCCCCTTTTCTGACACCGCGCTAGCATTTTTTATCACCGGCCATTGTGATAAAAGCTCTGACGCTCATAGAATTCCTATGATCGTCGGAACTTTTAACGCTACAGCAGGCAATAAAAAAATGCTAACATGGTATCATAAAAGGGGGGGTAATTTTTCTCTCTCTTTTTGTTTGGGTATACATAAATACCTAATAAATCTGGGTAAATACAAGTTTAAGTATACTTGTATATAGATACTTAGCAAATCAAAATGAATACAAAGTGAATATTCCAAGGAAGCAAAACAAAAATGAATACAGCAGCTGTCTCTGTTCGGTCCCTGGCTTGCTTGGAAATTCTTTCGTTCTGTCTCTTTCTTATACCCTGTCTCTCTGCTTACTACGAAACAGTCTCTATTTTTTGCCCTTTAGCTGCAGTGGAGAGTTTACAATTTACAGCCCTTCACCCTGTCCACATTCTATCATTAACCTTTTTTATGATTCGTATGCTGTTGCCAACTTTACTGCAGTTATCTTACCTCTGAGCTAGATTACAAAGTCTGTGAGCTTTGACCTGCTGCAATGGTCAAACCCTCATTAACTTTTTCCAAGACTGTTTCTCACATGACATGAGACATTGGAGCAAGTTAGGGTTATCAGATGTTCTGGAACTAAAATCCAGACGCATGTCCCTGCTCCCCCAGTCCCACCCAGTTCTGCCCATCCTTGCCCAGTTCCACATGAGTCATGCTCCATTCTGCCTCCCAGCCCCCCTCAACCTGGTCACTTGTTGGGAGGGCAATGGTGTGATGCGATGATGTCACTATGCATGCACATTTGCACGTGATGTCACCGCATTGCATCCGTGCATGTGCAGATGTCGTCCCGACGTCGCTCCTAGCTGGAAGATTTTCAAAACCCGGACAAAGTGCCGGGTTTTGAAAAGCCGTCCGGACGTGTCCTCTAAAAGGAGGACATGTCCGGGGAAATCCGGACATCTGGTAACCCTAGAGCAAGGACCGTATATACTTGAATATAAGTCCATCCGAATATAAATTGAGAACCCCTTCCCCCCCCAAAATGAGGAAAAATTGTTGACTCGAATATGTCGGGCAGCTTAATATTAAAGTGCCCTGCCCTGTCAGGCTCTGCACCCAGCACCCTTCCCTTCTTCCCCTGTCAAGCTCTGCACCCGGCACCCTTCCTTCCCTCCCTCCTTCCCCTGTCAAGCTCTGCACCCTTCCTTCCCTCCCTCCCTCCCCTGTCAAGCTCTGCACCCGGCACCCTTCCTTCCTTCCCTCCCCTGTCAAGCTCTGCACCCGGCACCCTTCCTTCCCTCCCTCCCTCCCCCCCCTGTCAGGCACTACACCCAGCTCCCTTCCTGTCAGGCATTGCACCCAGCACCCTTCCTTCCTTTCCTACTGCCCTCCCTGCCTTAGGCTCATACCTCTACTGCCGATCCCCAGTGGAGGTGTAGTGGGCAGGAACGAACTTTCCAAGTTCATGCCCCGCTGTAAACAGGCTTCTGTGAATGTGTTCGGCCGCTGTCACTGAGTAGCACGAGCAGGCCTGAGATTTGGCGCTGCTGTTCAGTGCTGAGCGGCTTCCTTAATGGCTCCCGCGAATTCTCGTGAGAATTTGCGGGAGCTATTAAGGAAGCCGTTCAGCACTGAGCAGCAGCGCCAAATCATACGCCTGCTCGTGCTTCTCAGCAGCCGAAGACACTCATGGAAGCCTGTTAACAGGGGGACAGGAACTTGGAAAGTTCGCTCCTGCCCACCGAACCTCCAATGGGGATCGGCAATAGAGGTATGAGGTTAGGACAGGGAGGGCAGCAGGGTGCACAGCTTTGCGGCAGCCCGCAATAATTTTGGAAAGGGGTGTATTGGCTTGAATATAAACCAGGACCCCCATTTTCGGGCCAAATTTTTGGCCCCAAAATCCTGGTTTATATGGTATACATCCCGGTTTATATGGTATATATATGTGTAAATACATATGATACATATGTGTACAAGAATTAGTATACCAGGATATGTTAACAGAAATCTTGGTATCAGAGAACAGTTGCAGTGGCACCAGGATTTACCTTACTCCATTTAAAGAGTTGTTCTAGCTTTTCTGAATCAAAACCCTGCCTGCAATGGAATACAGCTAGGAATGGTTTTGTTTGTGCTGATGTCCTAGAGGCAGGGCTTTTATTGAGGAGGTACTCAGGTGTACTGGTTTTCCGTTGCATGGTCCCCATGTATTAATAAAAGAGCTCAGGGTTCTGCACACTCAGGGCCTGATTCTATAAATGATGCCTAACCGCGCCTAACTTGTAGGTGCCAGTGATCAAGGTTGTCAATCAACCACTAGGCTCTGCTTATAGAATCACATGTAGTGGTGCCTAGGCATGCTTAGGCATCGCCAGTTATCCTAGAGGTAGGCACCAGGCACCGGGGTTAAAAACGGGTTCTGTTCTTTAAACTGTTCATATGTTGAATTTGTATGTACCTGGTATCCTGTACGGTACAGTCTATAAAAACATTAAACATGTCCCAAATTCATGCTCCCTTCCCTCCATTCTGAGTCCCAAGTTCATGCCTCCTCCCTCCTTCCTTCCATCCTTTGTCTGAAATTTCCTCCCTTCCATCTGTGTCTCAGTGTGAACATAAGAATAGCCTTACTGGGTCAGACTAATGGTCCATCAAGCCCAGTAGCCCATTCTCTTGGTGGCCAATCCAAATCACTAGTACCTGGCCAAAACCCAAGGTGTAGCAATATTCCATGCTACCAATACAGGGCAAGCAGTGGCTTCCCCCATGACTTTCTCAATAACAGACTATGGACTTTTCCTCCAGGAACTTGTCCAAACCTTTCTTAAAACCAGCTACGCTATCCGCTCTTACCACATCCTCTGGCAACGCATTCCAGAGCTTAACTATTCTCTGAGTGAAAAAAAATTTCCTCCTATTGGTATTGAAAGTATTTCCCTGTAACTTCATCGAGTGTTCCTTAGTCTTTATAATTTTTGACGGAGTGAAAAATCAATCCACTTGTACCCATTCTACTCCACTCAGGATTTTGTAGACTTCAATCATATCTCCCCTCAGCTGTCTCTTTTCCAAGTTGAAGAGGCCTAACTGTTTTAGTCTTTCCTCATACGAGAGGAGTTCCATCCCCTTTACCATCTTGGTCATTCTTCTTTGAACCTTTTCTAGCGCCACTATATCTTTCTTTAGATAAGGAGACCAGAATTGAATGCAATACTCCAGATGAGGTCGCACCATAGAGTGATACAGGGGCATTATGACATTCTTAGTCTTGTTAACCATCCCTTTTTTAATAATTCCTAGCATCCTCTCTTCCTCCCTTCTGTGTCCCAATGCGTCCCTTGTTCTCCTTCTCACTTGCCTCCTTCCCACAGGTGTTACCTCCTCTGGCTGGCTCCCTCCACCCTGCCTTACTTCTCTTTAAGCTACAGCCCATAGCTGACCCAGCAGAGAGGGCACGTGGGCACAGTTTTGTGAAGAGAAGTAGGACAGGGAGAAGGGAGCTGGCCAGAGGAGGTAACACCCAAGGGAGGGACTCAAGTGAGGAGGACATGGCGCATTGGGGCAGGAAGGGAGGAAGAGGGTTGCGTTGGCACATGAAGGGAGAAGCAGGACCCCGGTTCTTAAGTATGAGTCCGATGTAAGTCGGGAGTTCTTAAACTGGAGACTGCCTAGCATTGATACCTAACAACGCCTAACTCTATCAAGTATATTCTCCTCCCCTTAACCACTCCTACTTTTCAGGTAGGTGTCATTAGGCATTGGAGGGCACCGCAACTTGGGCATCACTAGGCGTCATGCAGATATCTATACACAGCCTAAAATATTAATTTTAAAAATTGTTTTTAATGAGATTTTAATCGTGTGGTAAATTACCACACCCTTTAACCCATTAAAAAACAATTAAGCTGTGTGCAAATTTTAGTTAGGCATTGCTAGGTGTCCGTAATTACGGTGCCTAAGATAAGTACCGTGTATAGAATCAGGCCCTCAGTGCTGCCTCTTCATGGATTCAGTGGCAGGGCTTGGCTTCTGTGGGGTGGGTCCCTCCGTGATCACCCCACTTCTGAACAATGGTCTGGTATTAAAGCACCAACACCTTTTTTGCTAGAAAAAAAAACATACCGCCTAGAGGCATCATGTAAACTGCCTACATAAACAATTTTTTCTAAAGCATCTACACCTAAGCTAATAAGAATACTGTTTCTTATTGACGTATTTCTTGTTTAGAGCTCTGAGTCATTGTCATAGATATATAGTCTTGAAAAGCTAGCCAGTGCCATGTTACAAGCTGTTGTTTTGATAACCGTCAATGTTTTTCCTCTCAGTAAGACAATGTTTTCTCTCCAGGAATTAATATAAAAATAGTACATTTTTCTTTCCTTAAGGGCACAATAATTCCTGAATGAAGAAGAATGTTTGGTAGAATGCCTCTAATTTGCTTTCCCAAGCTGTTCCCTGTTGTTAGCTGACATGGTTGTGGGTATAAAAGCATCAGAGGAATCAGACAAAAATCAAAGAGAGTAGGTGGGCAATATCTTCCAGTTTTTCCACTGTAGAGCCTCCAACACTTGGGCCAAATGAATTGACAGATCAAATCCACATATCATGCATGCGTTGAAAGATCTGGGGTCAAGAGGCTTGGGTCATTTCCAGATTTCGTAAGCTAAAAATTCTACAGTAACTAAGGGCCTCTTCTATTAAACTGCGCTAGCAGGTTTTAGCGCGGGGAGCCACGCTGAATGGTCCACGCTGCTCCCGATGCTCAAAGAGTTCCTATGAGCGTCGGGAGCAGTGTGGGCCATTCAGCGCAGCTCTCTGCGCTAAAAACTGCTAGCGCAGTTTAATAGAAGAGGGGGTAAATGTGGAAAAGTTCTCTTTAACAGCAGGATATGTATTGGCCTGCTTATCCTCTGTCTCCCCACCCCCAAACCACCCCCTCACCAATAACCAAACCACACTCTGCTTGTGGATTAATAGCCGCAGCTCTGTTTATTAACAAACAATTAATTTAACACACTCATATAATAAAACAGTTTCCTGAGCTACACATTAAACCATTACCAATCATATTCGGCCCCTGACCCTGCCATGCCAGCAAGGGTCTGGGGGGTGGCATGTCCCAACATGCCCCTTTAACCAGAGACACCAGAACCCGGGCACGGCTTCCTGATGAGCCCCACCATAGAGTAGCTCGGGATAACCGCAAACCCAACCTCGGCAACCTACCGAACCATAAAAAAGAGGTGGGAGGGTGGGCAGGAAAAGTCACCTCGGAGGACCCAGGAAGACGCCGGGTCCTCCGAGGTCCCGGCTTTATAGTCTCTGCTGACCGTTGCACCGAGCCTCACCTATCAGGAGGCCGCCCCGTAGCGGGAAAAACTTTCCCACCGCTAAGCTGCCTCCTGTCCCTCCTACACCCGCCTACTTGCGAAGTGTACTCGTCTCCATAGGAGGCAACGCGGGCCCTCCATCCCCACATTACAGCCGCCCATCGAGACGATGGCTCTCGGGCTCTCCTTTCTTTTGAAACAAAAATAAGAATATCCTAATTATGTTCTAACAGGTAATAATAATGTGTTTTATTAAAATTTGATTTGATCACTTATTTGATCCTTTTCTAAGGGAAATACAAGATAAATTTAAAAAACCAAAAAGAGTCATACAACTTTAAAAATTATTCTCACTAAACTATTTTAGACAATACGAGTACGTATACTAACTGGTATATAAGGGCAGCGGGGTAGAACTACAATTTGTATAAAGAAAAGATTAAAGATAAAGATAACATATATGGGAAGCAAAATAAGGATAGGGGAGGGAAAATGTAAAGAAAGAAATAGAGATTTTTTTTTTTTTTGAGGATATCTTCAATAGATCGTCTAGAAATAAGAGATGCACAAGGCCATTGTGATAACAGCACCTGCTAATGCAGCTCTGCCTTTTCTCTGGTGATATGGATCATTTTTACAGGGGGGCACAGAGAGAGCCACTGCCTAGCGCTGGCGTTGGTAGCCTGAAGCTGAGTGCAAAATGAGTTTGATACTGCTGACACCCTCGTTGGTCTCAACAAAGATGCTAAGGACAGAAAGGGCACCGAATCTGAATTATCTGCAGGTCCCTGAGAAATGACCTGATGAGGGTTGGGCACAATAGCAGAACAGCTTTTGTAACTTTCACATTCTTCAGTGAATTAATTAAATCTGTTCTCTATGTGGTTAGGTTGTTATAATTTGGTCTTGCATATGGCCATCAGCGTAATATCCATTTTGGTTTATTATGAATCACTTACCATTAGCAGCAGTTACTGTCTAATCATGTTGAATTACATACGAACATAAATCGATTATTTTTTAACCGTTACCTGGTTATTTTTTTTCTTTTAATTTTCCTTTAATTTTTTTCTTTTTTTTTTAAAACAGCTATTATAAACCCCCCTTTTTGTTCTTCCCTTTTATGTTTTTTCTTCTCTTCTATCAAAAATTGTAACTATTCCCTTCTTAACCACACATGTCTTGTATGTCTTACCCACAAAATTATCTTATACTTATGCCTACACTCAGTTTGTTAAGTGTGTTAAATTTTAACTAACAACAAATTTGTTTTTATGTCACCATTAACATTGTACTTGTTTAATTTATTAATATATGTTATTATTATTGTACATCGCCTAGCAATTTAAATAGGCGATTCATCAAGAATAAATAAACTTGAACTTGAACTTGAACGCAATACTGGGTCAGACCAAACATCCCTGAAGTCCTGTATCCTAACTCTGACGATGGCCAATCCAAATCACAAATGCCTTGCGTAATCCCAATCAGCAGTGGCTTTTTCGAATCTACATAGCTAGTGGTTTGTGCAATTTTCTTCCAGAAACTTGTCCAAACTCTTCTAAAACCAAACCAGGATAAATGATTTCACCACATCCTATAGCAACAAATGCTATGGTTTAAGTGTGCATTGAGTTAAAAATTATTTCCTTTGGTTGTTTTAAAAGTGCCACCTATTAGCTGCAAGAAGTGTCTGCTGGTTCTAGTATTATTTTATTGGGTAAATAACTCCTCCCTATTTATTTAATTTGCGATACTGTTCTCCCAAGGGAGCTCAGAATGGTTTACATTAATTTATTCAGGTACTCAAGCATTTTTTCCTGTCTGTTCAAGTGGGCTCACAATCTATCTAATCTACCTGGGTCAATGGGGGGATTAAGTGATTTGCCCATGGTCACAAGGAGCAGTGTGGGCTTGAACCCACAACCTCAGGGTGCTGAGGCTGTAGCTTTAACCACTGCACCACACTCTTCCCCTATTAACCTTGTCCCCACCACCCATGGTTCTATGGGCATCCTTTATGCCTCCTCTCAGCAGTGTATTTTCCAAATTGAAGAAACCGCAACCTTTTTAGCCTTTCCTTGTAGGGAAGCTATTCCATCCTGTTTTTGATATAGCCTTCAATCCATAACCCTACTCCCTGCTGCCCACCAACCCAGCCATCAGATTAACCGTTCCCCTTAACTGTATCCATGGCATCCTGTTTTTCTGTTTTGTCTGTTTAGATTGTAAGCTCTTTTGAGCAGGGACTGTCTTCTTTGTGACTTTGTACAGCGCTGCGTGCATCTGGTAGTGATATAGAAATAATTCATAGTAGTAGTGTGAAGAGTTTCAGTCTGGGAAGCAGAGCTGAGATTGATGTCATAATGCCTCATTCCACCAATGCCTAAGAGCCAGCCTCATCAGTGATGTCACAATGGCTTGATTGTCCTGTATTCCGCTTTGCCCTCCAACCTATCCAGCAGATTAACAGTACCCCTTAACTATATCCATGACATCCTGTTTGTCTGTCTTGTTTGTCTAGGTTGTAAACTCTTTGTGCAGGGACTTTCTTCTTCTTTGTGACTCTGTGCAGCACTGCATACGTCTGGTAGCACTATAGAAATAATTAATAGTAGTAGCAGTAGTAGTATCAAGGTTTCAAGGTTTTATTAAAATTTGATTTAATCGCTTATCTAATTTCTAAGCGAGTTTACAATCTATATAAAAAAGAGCATGAACATAATAAAAATGCCATTAACAATACCATTAATACGTACAAAAAGAAAGCAATTACAAAGAAACATCAACTAATAATTGGCATATTAAAAAAGGGATAAATGAGACAGACAGATGGGAGACAAAAGGAAATAGGGTTAGAAATGCAATTTGGATAGGAATGAAAGGCAAATAAGGGGAAAAAAAAACAAAACCCAAAAGGAAAGGGCTCGTTGCTGCTTAATTCCTTAAGGGAATTAAGGATACTGTAAAATTTAAATCAAATGTTAAAAGCTTCTTTAAATAAATGACTCTTGAGTAGACTTTTGAAATGTTCAAGATTTAGCTTCTTCTCTAACAAGAGCTAGTAGGGTATTCCAAAGTTGAGGGGCTACGACTGAGAAAATGTTGTGCCTTTTGGTTCCTATTGTATGAAGGGAGGGGACCGTCAGCAATTGGTTTCCCTTCTTTTTGAAATAAGGGTACTCTCAAGGTAGAGTCATATAATGAATCTATGTTTAGTTTTCCTTTCTTCATGTAATTCCTTATATTTCTTATTTTTGACTACCACCGCACATCTCGTAAAGTGGGGTATAATGGAAGCAAGAAATATTGCAGTGTAAGTGTTGAGGGAGAATTGGAGGTCATTACTCGGATGGAGAAATTGACAGATATTCTGCATCAAAGATTTAGCAAAGGTGCCGAAGAGTGGACCAAATTAAAGACGTATTGGCCAGGGATGGAGGAGGGGAAAGAGGCAGGAAAGGGGAAGGAGGATGGGGTGGAAATTCTAATCAAGGGGATGGACTTGTGAATGGTTATTACATGTTATAGACAACCGCTATGTTGGAAATTAAAAATTATAAAGAAATAAAAATGTTAAAAAAATCACATAATTTAGATATCCTGTCCCCTAATCTTGAGAGGTTCCCCTGCAGTTCCTTCCAATTGGCTGGTGATTTATAGGATCATTTACTTAGAGTTAGCAGGCACTAATGCAATTCTAGTGTTTTATCTGCCTCAGGACAATAGATTCTGTAGCAGTTAACACACTATCGTGGTATTAGCTTATGCTAACCCTTAGTAAACAACCTCTTACTACTTTGTCTAATTCTGTGTCATCGGCATATTTGATCCCCTCACTAAATGATCTCTCTCCTGGTCATTTATAAAGATCTTAAAACCACCAATCTCAGGGCATATACCTGGGCTATTCCACTATACCGTTCTCCATTGAGACCTATTCTCTGTTTCCAATCTTTTTTGTCATTTGCTAATACACAATTGGAAACTGACTTATCCCATGAGTTTGTTGGGTTTTTTTTTTTTTAACGTTCTGATGAATCTCTCATGAGGGACTATGCCAAATGCCTTCTGAAAACCCATTAGTGGCTGAGCTCCAAGAATCACAGATCAGTGGTTAAGCACCTAACAAGGCTACAGATAAATGTTTTGTTATTTATTCATTCAAACTTTGGATTTAATAGATTGGATTTCAGATATATTTCAACCATATAATGGAAATCAGTGTTCTGCCACTGATCCTAATATATTATGCAAGATTTGTTAGCAGTATTCTATCATCATCATGTTCATTTTGAGTGTATGATTCTTCATGTAATATTTCTTGATTTCCCCATTGAATTCCCTAAGAAAAGCAATGCTATAAATTCTAGCATGCACTGGCGTAGATTCAAGACTGGATCAATCCAGTCTTGCAAGTCTAGTTCCAGTTCTTAACCTTACCCATTCAGAGCAACTTTTCTGCAAATTTATTTTAGAAGTCTTGGAGAGGGGAGGTTTTTTTTATCATTAAGGGGGCAATTTTCAGACTATTTGTACTTGTTATCCATAGACATTGCCACAGTTTTCAAAGCAAAAGCTGGTGCTTACTTCCACATGGAAACATGCATCAGGTACAACTTTCCTGCAGACAACTTTTCTTGTACTTTCTACAAGTATTTAATATTAAACATCTTAAACCCCACTATTTAGGTGCCATGTCTGGGTGCTCAGTCCATCACTTTGCAGACCCCTTCCACTAGGCGTTTTTGACTTGGACGAAAAGTTGGACGAAAATGTGGTATAACAATGGACAATTTAGCGACTTGGATGATCAGATCGGCAGGACGTATACTTAGATGATTTTCAAAACGAAAAAAAATTTGGACGTATTTTTCAAAAACGTGTCCTAAGCTGTTTTTTTACTTTGGATGACTTGTGACTTAGACGAAAACGGACTTAGAAGTTCCTTTCGATTATGCCCCTCCACAAGTGGTATATAAATGCTTAAATAAATAAATAAAATAAATAATGCAGGACACTGCTGTGAACTTCACAAAAAGGGTACCATGTCTTCATCTCACTACAGCTCCCTTATAAGTCATGGTGAGCCCCCAAACCACCGCCAGAATCCCCTAGACCCACTTATGTACCACCCTAATAGCCCTTGTGGTTGAAGGAGCCACTTATATGCCAGTACAAAAGGGTTTTGGGGGTATATACAAGAGTGCACATGTTTCAATATCAATGCAGTGATTACAGGGGCTTATGGGCAAGGGTCCTCCTCTCCATTGATCCCTAACCCACCCCCAAGATGGTTTAAGACGCCTCTGTGCAGCACGACTAGACTTTCCTATGCCAGGCTGCCAGGTGATGAAAATTGTACCTCTAGAACATCAAGTTGTGATTAATATTTTTAGGGGGGTGTTGGTGATCACTGGGGTATTGTGTGGGGGTCTGTAGTTTGTGTCTGCAGTGCTTATCTGGTGACTTTAGGTAGGTTTTTGTGACTTAGACCATGTTTTAAATGGTCTAAGTCACAACGTCCAACTTCCATCTATACTGTGCTATATAACTTTCGGTTATACATACAGTATGACTAAGTCTAAGCCTGCCCATGTCCCGCCCAAATCCCGCCCTCGACACTCCTCCTGAAACGCCCCGTTTAGCTATGGTCGTTCAGCGGCACTGTGAAGGCCTAGGTCATTTTAAAATATGTCCAAAACCCAGTTTTATTATCGGCACTTGGACGTTTTTAAGAACATAAGAACTGCCATCTCCGGATCAGACCCATGGTCCATCGAGTCCGGCGATCCGCACACGCGGAGGCCCAGTCAGGTATACACCTGATGTAGTTTTAGTCACCCATATCCCTCTATGCCTCTCGTAAGGAGATGTGCATCTAATTTGCCTTTGAATCCTAGCACGGTGGATTCCTTAATAACCTCCTTTGGGAGAGCATTCCAGGCATCTACCACTCGCTGCGTGATGCAGAACTTCATAATGATGATCATCCAAGTGCCGACTTAGGCCAGTTTTTGGACGTTTTTCTCTTTCGATTATGAGCCCCATAGTCTAAGTGGTTTACATTCAAGTACTCGAGCGTTTTTGCCTATCTGTCCTGGCAGGCTCACACTCTATCTAATGTACCTGGGGCAATGGGGGATTAAGTGACTTCTTTGAAAGGATCAACAACATCCTTTACTAGGTAGTTAAGGAACAGGGCAGTGGAGAAAGAAGAGAGATTATGGTACCAGCTATTTTCAGAAAAGTTTTGCTGGCTATAGCCCATTCTCATACCCTCACGGGACATCTGGCAGAAGCAGGAAGAATAATCCAAGTTGTAGTTACCTCATACTAGGGTTCACTTTAGGAGTCAGCAACCAAGAAAAAGATTTGGGTATTACTGTACTTAGACACTACACTAAAATCTTCTGCTCCAGTGTGTGGCTGTGACAAAAAACAAACAAACAGGGCGCTAGGAATTGTTAGGAAAGGGATGGTAAATAAGACTGAGAATATTATAATATCTCTATATCTCTCCATGGTGCACCCTCACCTTGAGTATTGCTAATGGTTCTGGTCACCATATCTCAAAAACAATATAGCAGAATTAGATTATCGCTGAAAAATAGCTGGAAAGCGATGACCACAAATGCTCGCAGTCTAAGCAACAAAGTTCATGATCTGCAAGCCCTGATATTAGAGGCAGATCTAGATATTGTTGCTATCACAGAGACATGGTTCAGTGAATCACATGGATGGGATGCAAACATACCGGGATATAATCTTTTTAGGAAGGACAGAGATGGTCATAAAGGTGGAGGAGTAGCTCTCTATGTAAAGATCAATATCCAAGCGACCGAAATGCAAGGGACCTGGGGAGAGGAAGAAGCGATATGGATTGCTCTGAAAAGAGAAGATGGAACTTCTATTTATGTGGGTGTAGTCTACAGACCTCCGACTCAATCGCAGCAAATTGATAAGGATCTGATTGTGGATATCCAAAAGTTTGGAAGGAAAGAGGAGGTTCTGCTGTTGGGAGATTTCAACCTGCCGGATGCGGACTGGAATGTTCCGTCTGCGGAATCGGAAAGAAGTAGGGAGATTGTGGATGCCTTTCAGAGGCTCTGCTCAGACAAATGGTGACGGAACCCACAAGGGAAAAAGCGATATTGGATATGGTCCTCACAAATGGAGAGAGTATCTCTAATGTTCGAGTGGGTGCTCACCTGGGTAGTAGCGATCATCAAACGGTTTGGTTTCATATAACGGCTAAAGTGGAGAGTGGCCGCACGATACTTAAAGTCCTAGATTTCAAACGTACGGACTTTAATGCAATGGGAAAGTACCTGAAGAAAGAGCTGTTAGGATGGGAGGACATAAGAGAAGTGGAAAGACAGTGGTCTAAGCTGAAAGGAGCGATAAAAATGGCTACGGACCTTTATGTGAAGAAAATCAATAAAAACAAGAGAAAAAGGAAGCCGATATGGTTCTCCAACCTAGTGGCTGAGAAAATAAAGGCGAAAGAGTTGGCGTTCATGAAATATAAAAAAAACCCAAGAAGAGGAGAGCAGAAAGGACTACAGGGTGAAACTGAAAGAAGCCAAGAGAGAGATACGTTTGGCGAAGGCACAGGCGGAAGAACAAATGGCTAAAAATGTAAAAAAGGGAGATAAAAATTTTTCAGATATATTAGTGAAAGGAGGAAGATAAAAAATGGAATTGCTAGGCTAAAAGATGCTGGGAACAAATATGTGGAGAGTGATGAGGAGAAAGCAAATGTGCTAAACAAATACTTCTGTTCTGTGTTCACAGAAGAAAATCCTGGAGAAGGACCGAGATTGTCTGGCAAAGTTACACGAGAAAATGGAGTAGATTCTGCGCCGTTCACAGAGGAGGGTGTTTATTAGCAAATTGAAAAACTGAAGGTGGACAAAGCGATGGGACCAGACGGGATCCATCCCAGGATAATAAGGGAGCTCAGAGAGGTTCTGGCAAGTCCTATTAAAGACTTGTTCAACAAATCTCTGGAGACGGGAGTGATTCCTGGGGATTGGAGGAGAGCGGATGTGGTCCCTATTCATAAAAGTGGTCACAGGGATGAAGCAGGAAACTACAGGCCGGTGAGCCTCACTTCAGTTGTTGGAAAAATAATGGAAGTGTTGCTGAAAGAAAGGATAGTGTATTTCCTTAAATCTAATGGGTTACAGGATCCGAGGCAACATGGCTTTACAAAAGGTAAATCGTGCCAAACGAACCTGATTGAATTTTGATTGGGTGACCAGAGAGCTGGATCGAGGACATATGCTAGATGTAATTTACTTAGATTTCAGCAAAGCCTTTGATACAGTTACTCATAGGAGGCTGTTGAACAAACTTGAAGGGCTGAAGTTAGGACCCAAAGTGTTGAACTGGGTCAGAAACTGGCTGTCGGACAGACGCCAGAGGGTGGTGGTTAATGGAAGTCGCTCGAAGGAAGGAAAGGTGACTAGTGGAGTCCCTCAGGGTTCGGTGCTGGGGCCAATCCTGTTCAATATGTATGTAAGTGACATTGCTGAAGGGTTAGAAGGAAAAGTGTGCCTTTTTGCAGATGATACCAAGATTTGTAACAGAGTAGACACCGAAGAGGGAGTGGAAAATATGAAAAAGGATCTGCAAAAGTTAGAGGAATGGTCTAATGCCTGGCAACTAAAATTCAATGCAAAGAAATGCAGAGTAATGCATTTGGGGATTAATAATAGGAAGGAACCGTATATGCTGGGAGGAGAGAAGCTGATATGCACGGACGGGGAGAGGGACCTTGGGGTGATAGTGTCCGAAGATCTAAAGGCAAAAAAACAGTGTGACAAGGCAGTGGCTGCTGCCAGAAGGATTCTGGGCTGTATAAAGAGAGGCGTAGTCAGTAGAAGGAAGAAGGTGTTGATGCCCCTGTACAGGTCATTGGTGAGGCCCCACTTGGAGTATTGTGTTCAGTTTTGGAGACCGTATCTGGTGAAAGACGTAAGAAGACTTGAGGCGGTCCAGAGGAGGGCGACGAAAATGATAGAAGGCTTGCGCCAGAAGATGTATGAGGAGAGACTGGAAGCCCTGAATATGTATACCCTAGAGGAAAGGAGAGACAGGGGAGATATGATTCAGACGTTCAAATACTTAAAGGGTATTAACGTAGAACAAAATCTTTTCCAGAGAAAGGAAAATGGTAAAACCAGAGGACATAATTTGAGGTTGAGGGGTGGTAGATTCAGGGGCAATGTTAGGAAATTCTACTTTACGGAGAGGGTGGTGGATGCCTGGAATGCGCTCCCGAGAGAGGTGGTGGAGAGTAAAACTGTGACTGAGTTCAAAGAAGCGTGGGATGAACACAGAAGATTTAGAATCAGAAAATAATATTAAATATTGAACTAGGCTAGTTACTGGGCAGACTTGTACGGTCTGTGTCTGTGTATGGCCGTTTGGTGGAGGATGGGCAGGGTAGGGCTTCATTGGCTGGGAGGGTGTAGATGGGCTGGAGTAAGTCTTAACAGAGATTTCGGCAGTTGGAACCCAAGCATAGTACCGGGTAAAGCTTTGGATTCTCGCCCAGAAATAGCTAAGAAGAAAAAAAAAAAAAAAAAATTTAAATTGAATCAGGTTGGGCAGACTGGATGGACCATTTGGGTCTTTATCTGCCGTCATCTACTATGTTACTATGTTAGAAAATATTCAAAGAGTGACCAGAATAATAAAGGGAATGGGACTCCTTTTGTATGAGGAAAGGCTAAAGAGGTTAGTGCTCTTCAGCTTGGAAAAGAGACGACTGTGGGGGAGGGGAATGAGGTCTACAAAATCCTGAGTGGTAGAACAGTTAAAGAACCAATTTTTCACCCTTTAAAAACTGTACAAAAAACAGGGGACACTCAATGAAATTACAGGGGAATACTTTTAAAACAAATAGGAGGAAATGTTTTTTAACTCGTAGCTAAGCTCTGGAACTCATTGCCAGATGTGGTTATACCAGTTAGTGTAGCTGAGTTTAAGAAAGGTTTAGACCAGGGGTCACCAAAATCCCTCCTTGAGGGCCGAATCCAGTCAGGTTTTCAGGTTTTCCCCAATGAATATGCATTGAAAGCAGTGCATGCACATAGATCTCATGCATATTCATTGGGGAAATCCTGAAAACCCTACTGGATTGCGGCCCTCAAGGAGGGACTTTGGGACCCCTGGTTTAGACAATCTCTTGAAGGAAAAGCCCATAGCGTGCTATTGAGACAGTTGTGGGGGAAGCCATTGGTTGCCCTGGGATCAATACTATTTGGGTTTCAGCCAGGTACTGTGACCTAGATTGGCCATTGTTGGAAACAGGAAACTGGACTAGATGGAACATTGGCCTGACCCATAATGGCCATTTTTTTGTTCTTAAGTTAGATTGTAAGCTCTTTAGAGCAGGGACCGTCTCTTGCATGTCCAATGTACAGCGCTGCATAGTCCTGGTAGCACTAGAGAAATAATAAATTGTTGTTCTTGTTTGAAAGCTGGCTGTGAAAGTTCTTTTGGCGATTCAAACAGGACTTGCATCGGACTTTTGTGATGCTTCAGCATTATCATGCAACATGAAACAACACAATAGTAACAGATGTGAGAAAAGTACTCATCAGGCTACAGGATTAATGAGTGACTATCAAGGAGTACCATGACGCCCAACTACAAAACATTCAGGAAAGAATTGAAAACTATGCTGTTCAAGAAATTTGTTAAATGATCTAACTAAACCTTATTGACCCTTCCCCAGATCCCGATGCATATTCTATCTATCAACCTTGTAATCTCCCTAGATATGCCCAGGTCAATTCTTTTTGTAAACTGCCTAGAACTGAAAGGTATTGGCGGGATAGAAGACACCAATGTAATATAATGTAATATAGTGCTGCCATGTCTATCTTAGTAATAATGATCACTATAGGGTAGCATTAGAGTAGATAGCAGTAGAATAACATAACAGTACACTTGTATACCGTAACTACCTTGAAGTTCTGTGCAGTTTACAGAATTTAGAGAGAAACTGTGCATTCATAGAGGAATTATAATTCAACTATTTAAACATTTTTCTTAAAGAGATACGTTTTTAACAATTTTCTAAAATTTAAATAGGAGTTAGGACTTGAGACCAACTTACTAAAACTCTTATACCAAAGGGATGCCTGATAGGCCAAAATTCTGTTAAAAAATTGCTTGTAAACCACCAGAGAAATGTTGAAACGTTACATGACGGAAGTCTTAGAAATTTCTGAGGAATTACTACCGCCTTTTACTCAGGTATACTATCTACCTATTAAAAGAGAAGAACAAGCGAAAGGAAAGTGATCAACAGCAGCTTAATATCTCAAGGACGTTGGAACTTTTGGACAGGGAAATAGCAACACCAGCAACATTACTTCTTATAGTAGCTTTGGCACCAGATAAAAATTGGTTATTAAGACTTTTTTTTCAAAAATAATTTCTTGGGTATAAAATTCAAATGTTTCCAGATCTGGCACGAGACACATGTTGACGTGATTTTTTTGATCTTAAAGCCAGGTGTTATTGCTCTTGGGGAAACTTTCTTTCTTCATCACCCAGCTGACGGCCTTCCTGTCAGTGGCCCCCCTGAAAAGAGGGGAGATATGAGTTCTCTTAAAGTATAAGATATCTTTACTCAGCTAATTGATGTACATCGCTTAGAACATGGAATAGGCGATTTTTCAAATCTTATAATAAACTTGGAAACTAATTGTATTATTTGCCCTTTCTTATTTAGTTTTTCTTATTAATAAATACTCGCCGATTCCACTTCTTGGATTCCATTTTGAGGACTTGAGTTGAAGTTATGCTAACATGGATTATATCTTTTTGATTTGTATTGTATTTTTATTTTTGGCTTAGCTTTATCTTTCTGTACAAGTGGATACTTGATTATATATTGAAATATTTGATACATAAAATAAAATAAAAAAATGAATAATAATCACTAGTAAAGACAACCCTTTACTGAGGGGAAAACAAAAAGTCTAGCTTCTCGAACAAAGCGCCTTCTATTTACAAAGTTAAAATGATCAAGAATATAGGTGGGTATTAATCCGTACAGTGTCTTACAGCAGATGCAACCACATTTGAATAATAATCTTGTTTCGATTTGCAACCAGCGTGGCTTCTGATAATAAACCGAGACATGATCAAATCACTTCAGCTAGGGAGAAAACAGATCTGTGGTACTGTATTAGAACTACAGTGATTGGGTAGATGCAAACTCATCATCATGGTACATGAGTTTAGAACACGAAAGAAGCACCAACCATTGCTGAAGCTCATGATCTATTATTGGAACTAAAATAACTTGGAATCGCTCTGCACTGCTAAAGGACAGTGGGATGGTGCAGAAACAATGTCCTTGCAAAGGTGTCTGAACAATTAGGCATTATGCCCTTGGCTTTCTGTGTTCTGCTTTCTAAGAAGCCTGCGGCAATGCTGGGTAAAGCTTTTATCTGCACGCACATTAGAGTCCTTTTACTAACGTGTCAAAACAGTCTGCGGCTTTGAAAATGACACATCACAATAACCGACAGCTTATGATCTTAATGTATCTCATCTGCTTAATAGCTAATCATTCGCACCAGCCTCGTATCAGATGATCTCCCTTTAATGGACGTCATTACATCAATAAATTATGCATTTCCTAGAAAAGAGCCTTCTAAATTATAATGCATTCAGTAAGTCTATATTTACTTGTGTAACTAGCCAAGCTGATTAGATTAAAAAGTATTGGAGTTCTTCAAAAGCAGTCACAGAGAGAAACTAGCTCTGTCTAAGAAACCAATTCTAAATTGTCCAGGACCCCTTTACCTAGGAAACTGTATTGTATTGCATTTATTATATTTGATATACCGCTTGTACATGAGTATTACGCGGGTTACAAAACTAAGGGCTCCTTTTACTAAGGAATAACGCGTGCTAAATTGCCACGCACGCTAGACCTTTACGCCAGCATTGAGCTGGCATTATTCTAGAAGCGTAGTGTGCGGCGTAGCGCACCTTCGTAAAAGGAGCCCTAAACGCGTTAGGCACTTTGGACTGCACGCTCTTTCCCCGAACGAGCTCACAATCTAAACTAAAGCACCTGAGAGAAAAAGAACATCGTTCATATATTCAAAGATAAGAATAGAAAGATGAGAGGGGTTTTGAAAAGCTTCCCCGAAATTGTGTCGGGCAGGAGGGCATCCACACATGCGCCGATGCCACGTGATGATGTCACGCACCTGCATGCGTGCGTGTGACATCATCGCATAGCATCTGCAGATGCCCTCCTGCCCGATGAGCAGCGGTGGGCGTGTCTGGGGCAGGGCAAGGGATTGGGGGGTGGGACTGGGGCGTAGGGATTGGGGCAAGGGATTGGGGGGGCAAGAGTGGGGCGAACTGAGTGGGCCTGGGGGCAGGTCTAGGGGATCCAGATTTTACTAAAGTAAAATCTGGTAACCCTAACTATATCGGAACAGGGGGCATCCAGATGTGGGAAGGCTGTGTTCATTTACATGGCCAGGAGGGTGAGGGGAGAGGGAGAAATTTAGGCATGACAACAATACAGACAAAACTCCTGATATTCAGTGCTCTTTAACAGGCCAGGAAAGGCTCCTGGCTAGTTAAATAGCATTTGACCAGCTAATCACTAATGTTCAGCAGGAGATAGCAAGATATCTCTGCTGAATATTAGCAGTTAGTTGGTAAAACTTGGTTGGCTATATTTTAAGCACTGACCGGTCAAGTTTAGCAACCAAATTGGGCTATGCAGAAAGTATGTCTGTCTTTGGTCGCTATCCTAGCCGGCCAGTGCTTAAAAAATTGACTTAACCACCTAAGATTAAGCCAGCCTTAAATAGACCAGATATTCAACACTGAGTCCTAGAAAGGGCCCAGCAATGTATATCAGGGTCAGCATCAACTGCAGGAGTTAACTAAGCTGCCTTCTCGTGGTCTGAATACCAGCCCCAATGATTCCAACTTTGTGAAAGCCTTCTCTATAATTGGACAGCTTGACAGTGATGATGAAGATGCAAGTGACGAATTAAACAGCACTACTTCTAATGCAGATGATACCGACAACACTGATAGTAATGCATTCTTGGCTGTAAGGAAGTCAAATGCTTCCGGCAGAGATCTTCTTGATCAATACTTGCAGATCCAGTCAAAAGGCAGTCTGGCCTGATTTGAAGGAACTTTTTTTTTTTTTTTTATCAGACTGAACAATCCATTTCCTGCTAGTGCACTTGAGCACCTTTTTAGCTGTGCTGGATTAATGTCTCACAAGCACACTCATGTGAATGACAGTCATTTTCAAAATATAGTTTTACTATAAGCAAAGTGGTTGGGCTAAAAATGTTAACAATAGTTGCATGCATTGTAGTTGCAGTACAGTCAAACCTCAGTTTGCGAGTGTTTTGCAAAATGAGCAAAACATTCTCGCAAATCTTGTCTCACAAACTGAGCTTTGACTCGATTTGCAAGCACCCCCCAGAACCGGCATCGCCCCCCCCCCCCCCCCCCCACTTGCGAATGCCACCCCACCCCCCGCGCGCAAACCGGCACCGCCTGCCTGAACAGCATTCAGCTTTACCCCATCTGGCATCGGCACGCAGCCCACAGGACGTGCCGGTGCGGGTGAAAGAAATTCCTGCCTCTTGCCTGGGCCTTGAGCATCTGCGCATGCTCAAGGCCTTCTGGTTCTCGCTCTCTCCGAGATTCTCGGGTGTGGGTGAAAATGTATCAAGCGAGTTTCCCTTACTTCCTATGGGGAAACTCGTTTGATATACGAGTAATTTGGTTTATGAGCATGCTTCTGGAACGAATTATGCTCGTAAACCAAGGTTCCACTGTATTTTTACTTTTTACTCAAAAAATATTAGGTGTTAACTTTTTTTTATTTTCACTTAAGTAAATTTTTTGTTGTGTTTCTTCATTATACTTTTAAGTTTACTGAAGTATTAAAATATACTTGTACGTTATTTTTACTTTTTCTTAAATACTTTGACCAGCACTGCTGTTGAGTAGGCTATTGAGCAGACAGTAAACTAGCCAACTCGTATTTATGTATCCCCTCCTTTACAAAGCCATTCTAGTGTTTTTAGTGCCGGCTGCGGAGGTGACAGCTCGGATGCTCATAGGAATTCTGTGAGCATCGGAGCTGTTACTGCAGTGACCGGCACTAGAAGGACATCATTACCCTTGTCCATCAGTTTCCAGCAGTCGTCAATGATGTCAAGAAGGACGGTTTCAGTACTGTGGAATTTCCTGTATCCTGACTGGAAGGTGGACAAGGTTACAAGCAGACATACATGATAGCGGTTAGCGACAATGTATTAGTCAGGTAATTTTTATATTGACAAGTAAAGAATAATAATCCAGGCAATGTCTCTGTTTCCTTCCTTAATAATTATGTATTTCTGTTTATGGGTTTGCATACATTAATTTTATGTTGGAAAACACAAACAAGCAGGGGACAGCATATTTATTTATTTATTTATTTGGTTTTATATCCTGCCCTCCCGGGGGAGCTCAGAATGGGTTACAAATTTACATAACATA
This sequence comes from Geotrypetes seraphini, assembly GCF_902459505.1. Taxonomy (NCBI): domain Eukaryota; kingdom Metazoa; phylum Chordata; class Amphibia; order Gymnophiona; family Dermophiidae; genus Geotrypetes; species Geotrypetes seraphini. The sequence goes on along the minus strand of NC_047086.1, from coordinate 342,359,161 downwards.
TTAAAGTGTTGGCAAACTAACCGCTAGCCAGATTTTACAAGATTTAGTGACTCTCGGCATGACAAATCATCGATTTGTTTCTACTGTACTTTTCAACATTTTTTTGTGACATATGTTCTTTCCCCTTTCTACCATGGACCCCTGATGAAGGTTGTCCGAAACACGGACCGTGTTGGGTCCCTTGTTTGGTAAAAAGGTTTTTAATATATTTGGTTGTCACAATAAATTTTGCCTACATCGTTGTACATTTCTGAAGTTTTGGTTTGTTTGTTCCTGGCAAACTAACCGCTATCATGTACTCGTATGTCTGCTTGTAACCTTGTTGCAAACCTCTTGTATGTATGTAAATTGTAACCCATTCTGGGCTCTTTTGGGAGGGTGGGCTAGAAATTTGAATGAATGAATGAATAAATATAAATGGGCTTAATTGCCTGATCCGGTCTATGATTCAGCGAGGAACTATAAAGAAAAAATTCTAACTCCAGAACCATCAATCCTTTAATCTCCTGTCTAGTACAGAGAGTATCTAAGAAAAAGATAGAGCCATTATCAGGGCTTGTGAATTATGATGTATTTTTCTATTGGTGATGAAAGTTTTACAAAGCTTTCTTTCAACCTAACTGTAAATAGTACCTCCATGCTGTAACATACTTGGTTACGTGAGAAAAATATTTTAAAGGAAGAAAGATGAGGGAGACAGTGTGCAGAGCAGTGAAATTGCAGAGAAGTGTGGATTTAAAAAAAAAAAGTGATGTGCTTTTTCCTTTGATTTTTAGCAGTAGTAAAGGAAGTAATATTAGCTAGCAAGGAAGGAGATGAAAGAACCCAAAGATTACAATGATTCCAACACAATTATAATTTCATTTTATTATTATTACAAGTTGTCAAAATTTTTCTCGGTATCCAAGATCCTTAAGCAAAAAGGTGAAATGACAAATGATATACCAGAATAGAGAACACATTGCAGAAAATGAAATTGAATGTTGAAGATCTATGAAACTTAAAAACGATTAATCCTAGAGTACAGATGGGAATTTGCACAGGGGGTGCTTATCATTCTGCATGCTCCACTTTTGCACTCTCAGGAGAAAAATTAAATGGTGGGAGATTTTTTTTATTTTTTTATCTTTATTCATTTTTAAAACTTTCAACAAGTGTGACATAAGTTACAATCATTTTATACTTTAACATCACTAACTCACATGAAATATCACCCTCCCTTATACCCAACAATTGTTCTTAAGCATAAGAAATCATAAAATATTCACTCCCCCCCTCCCCACCCTGGACGTGTAATGAACAAAGGGAGAAAAATAATATTCATTCTGTACAATATTTTGTTAATGGCTCCCAAACATCCCTAAATTTCTTAAAATGCCCCTGCTGTATAGCTATTACCAGTTCCATTTTAAAAGATTTGGCTTAACAAATTCCACCAAAAATTATAATTCAGCCGATCCCAATTTTTCCAATTTTTCATAATTTGCTGTATGGCAACCCCTGTCATGATAAGCAAAAGTTTATTATTATTATTAGAAGAGATTTGACTCTTGGCTCTCATGGAAATACCAAATAACACAGTGTAATATGATAATGCCGGGATAATGTTAAAGTATAAAATGATTGTATCTTATGTTACACCAGATTTTCTAGTAGATTATTCACTTGGCTCCAAATGGAATTTCCAAAAACTAAGGGGTCCTTTTATAAAGCTGTGGTGGGGGTTTAAAGCGCGCCTGCCGCACTAGCCGCTAACACCTGCATTGAGCAGGTGTTAGTTTTTTAGCCGCCCGCGGGGATTAGTGCTTGATGAAATGTCTGATGGGCTAACCCCGCTAGCGCGGCTTGATAAAAGTTGCCCTAAGTATCAATGGACAATAGAATAGTAAATGAGCTAATGTCCCAGCTTTGAGATGACAGTGCCAGCATCTATTAGACTTAGAGCCATCTAATTTCTGTAAACGAACTGGGGTCCAAACTGCTCTATGTAACAAACAAAAAAAAAAACAAGTTTGTCTCGTAGATGCCGACGCTGTACATCTCATCCTCCAAGCCCAAATTCGTGGCCATTGAGACACAGTAATTTGATGCTTTATCTCAATGTTCCAAATGTCACTAACACTAACAAAAAATTTTTTTAAAAACCCCAAAACTAATAAAAGGGTCCCTGTTATTAAACCTTAGTATGCGCTAACAGACATGAGTTACTGTATTTTCACGCATATAACACACGCTTTATACACGATTTTACAAACCGTGCATAACCATGAGCGTTATATGCGTGAGTGCGTTTTACAACTTTTTTTTTACATAGTTCCCCCCTCCTCACCCCGCAGGACCGCTCGCACCCCCACCCCAAAGGACCGCTCGCACTCGCACCCCCACCCCGAAAGACCGCTCGCACCCCCACAGCCTCCCCACCCCCCCCCATTATGGAGAAGCTCCTACCGTTGTCTTGCTGCTTCCTCTGCCAGCGGTCCCGGCCCTTCTGTGAGCCCTGCGTCTGCGCTGCTTCCTCTTCTGGTGGTCCCGCCCTTTCTCTGGGGGACCACCGGAAGAGGAAGCAGCGCAGACACAGGGCTCACAGAAGGGCTGGGACCGCCGGCAGAGGAAGCAGCAGGACAACGGTAGGAGCTTCTCCATGATGGGGGGGTGGGGAGGCTGTGGGGGTGCGAGGCGGTCCTTCGGGGTGGGGGTGCGGGTTTAGGTGCGAGTGCGAGCGGTCCTTCGGGGTAGGGGGTGCGAGTGGTCCTGCGGGGGGGGTGAATCGGACGTCGGGGGGGGGCATCAGGCTTTCAGGGTGGGGACAGGACTTCAAGGGGGAGAGGAGAGTCGGGGCGAGCGAAAGGAGAGTCGGGGTGGCCAGAAGAGAGTCGGGGCGGACGAAAGGAGAGTCGGGCGGCGACGGGAGAGTCGGGGCGGCATACACGGTATGCGGGTGTGCGCGGTATATAAAAATTTCTTTACATAAATTACAGTTTCACGTGCGCTATACCCGTGTGCGCGTTTTACACGGGTGCACGGTATATGAGTGAAAATACGGTAAGTGCCAAATGGCCCATAGGTATAAAATAAGACATGCAGTATTTAACACAGGTTAACATAAAAACATAAAAATTGCCATACTAGAACAAACTTAAAGGTCCATCAAGCCCAGGATCCTGTTTCCAACAGTGCCCAATCCAGGGCACAAGTACCTGGCAAGATCCCATGAAAAAAAACATATTTTATGCTGCTTATCCTAGGAATAAGCAATGGATTTCATAATGTCCACCTTAATAATGGCTTAAGGCAGAGGTGTCCAAAGTCCCTCCTCGAGGGCCGAATCCAGTCGGGTTTTTGGGATTTCCCCAATGAATATGCATTGAAAGCAGTACATGCACATAGATCTCATGCATATTCATTGGGGGAAATCCCGAAAACCCGACTGGATTCGGCCCTCGAGGAGGGATTTTGGACACCCCTGGCTTAAGGCTTTCTTTTTTAAGAAATTATCCAAACCTTTTTTTAAACCCTGCTAAGCTAACTACTTACATCATATTCTACAGCAAAGAATTCCAGAGATTAATTACATGTTGAGTAAAGAAATATTTTCTCTGGTTTGTTTTAAATCTATTACTTAGTAGTTTCATTGCATGCCCCCTAGTCCTAGTATTTTTGGAAAGAGTAAACAAGCAGTTCACATCTGCTCTTTCCACTCCACCCAGTATTTTATAGACCTCTATCATATCTCCCCTGAGCCATCTCTTCTCTAGACTAAAGAGCCCTAGCCATCTCTTTTATCATTTTCATTGCCCTTCTCTGTACCTTTTCTAATTCCACTATACTGTATATTTTTTTAGCTGCGGCGACCAGAACTGCACACAGTACTCAATGTGTGGCCATAGAGTGATAAAAATGCATGATATCCAATTTCATCTTTATTTTCCATTCCAGATTAAGCTTTTGTAAAAGGACCCATTGGTTACATACACATCTGTTCAAAAATGAGTTTAGTAGATGAAAGCAGATTATAATACATTTTAAAATTTTGCTAATGCATGTGAAAATCTTGTTGGCGTCTAACATGGAAATGTATACATATACAGCAAAGGGACAGGAAGTGGGTGAAGAGGAGAGGTTAGAACTGTGATTAGGCTCATCCAGTGTTAATATAACCAATGATGTCCATTAACATTATCACCTGATTTTATCACAGAAAAATAATTATACCTCCAGAATTATAATGAAGTGCTTCTATTTTAGGATATGTGCATTAGAATGCATTATTTTTTCACATGATTCTGATCATGTTCCCACTGAGGCTCCAACCACATTGAGCACAAGCTAAAATTCACAGTTAACCTAGGCCAGTGGTAGGCAATTCCAGTCCTCGAGAGCTGGAGCCAGGTCAGGTTTTCAGGATATCCACAATAAATATGCATGAAATAGATTTGCATCTCAAGGAGGCAGTGCATGCAAATCCATCTCATCCACATTCATGGTGGATATCCTGAAAACCTGACCTGGCTCCTGCTCTCGAGGACCGGAATTGCCTACCCCTGACCTAGGCGGTTCACAAGCAACATACATAATACAATAAACGTATCAACAGTGGCGTAGTAAGGTGGGGGGCTGGGGGCAGTCCGCCCCAGGCGCAGTCTTCCCTTATGCTGGCGTCTGCATCAGCACTCTCTCTGATGTCTCTTCTGAGATGCTGATGCCGATGCGGTCAGCGACTTTGTGCTGGAGAAGTTAAAAAAAGTATAAGGAAAGGAAAAGGGGCGCATGGGCATGGAGGGCAGGTAAGAGGGCAGGGAGGGGCCTTTTGGGTCAGTCTGTTAAACATGGATACAAGCATTTGTCAAATACATTAAGTATTGCGTTCTTTTCATTTGAAGGGTTCGGTGTCCCGGAATCCTCTGCCAGTCTCTATCCTGCTTATTCTGTGTTGTCCACCTGGAACATGACATGGATAATGAAAGAGTCCTCTTCATTCCTTGGACCCAGAGGGTCAAGCATTGGTAAGTGATTGCCATTTTATTATTATAAAGATCCATTTTTAACATATATTTACCATCAATTTTTAACATATATTTACCATTTGTCTTTTTGCTGCAATTTAACTAAACTGAGAAACAGGATTTTTTTTTGGTCTTGAAAGAACTCATGACAACCAGAGCAAAGAATGATTAAGAAAAATAATGAATGCTTGCTATACATTTTGCAAAGCATTCCCTTTTATGCAAATATGAGAATAGAAGCTCACATAATGAGTAAAGCCCCTAAGTAAAACCGTTACATGAGGTTACATAGGTTACATGAGGAACCTTGGTGTCCACTAGCAGGACTGGGTTACAACACTCCAAGAGGATAATTTTATAAGCGGGTCCCTAATTTAAGAAGGCAATGAATATTTATGAAATAAATGTGCATATCACAGAGACCCATTATGGGAACAATGAAGGGCGCCAAGATTCAGTGTGCTAAACACTAAGGCCCCGATTCTATAAACAGTGCTTAAGTCATAGATGCTGAGGAACATGGCGCCTAGTGCCTGTCAATCTTCAGCTAGGCGCTGTTTATACAATTACACCTAGTGACGCCACCAGTAGGCACCCATTTATGCCAGGGTTTTCTTGGACTAAATACTGGCACCTAAGTTAGGCGTCTACCAACGCCTAAGTCCACTTTAGGCACCTACATGCAAAACACACCCAAGATCTGTCCACGATCTGCCCCTAATCACACATACTTTCTGGTAGACATCTATGTAAACCAAAAAAGAAGTGTGGAAGGGGCACAGTCAATCAACTTCAGGGACAATCAATTTATTAAATCTATATAGATAACTGATACATATATAACATCTACATTTAGCAGCGAAGCCTTTCAGCTTAGGCGGAAGCCCACAGCGTTCTACAAATTTGCACTTTAAAGTATCGCGTCAGGCAGCAGCAGGCCCCTAACAGGATGTCAAGAGTGTTCCTTTTTGGTTTAATTATTTGTATTCTGGCGCCATCTACTGGACTTCATTTATACACCCCTGAAGAAGGCGTCTTTAGCCGAAACATGGACCCTGTTGGGGGTCCAGCACGAAAAAGGATTGAAAGATTCCTCGTTATGCCTGCATTGTTTTATCTAGATGTTATATATGTATCAGTTATCGATATAGTTTGAATAAATTGATTGTTACTGAAGTTGACTGTGTCCCTTCCCCACTTCTGTTATGGTTTACATCTTCACCCATGGGGTTGCGAGTTTCCTTTGTATTGTGGGATACAGACATCTATGTAAGACACTTGTGGATAACTATAGGAGATAAAAATGGCTAGCTTGAAACTGGGAGGTGTGTCTATGACAGGGGTGTCCAATGTCGGTCCTCGAGGGCCGCAGTCCAGTCGGATTTTCAGGATTTCCCCAATGAATATACATGAGGTCTATTTGCATGCACTGCTTTCATTGTATGCTAATAGATCTCATGCATATTCATTGGGGAAATCCTGAAAACCCGACTGGATTGCGGCCCTCGAGGACCGACATTGGACACCCCTGGTCTATGAGGACTAGAGTCGAGGTAAACATCTGAGTAGGAATTTATGGTTATCTGCTATTTTGCCCACTGCATTCTATAGAAACTGCCCTTGCTAAAATCTCCAATGACCTGCTCCTAGCCAGATCCAAAGGCCTCTATTCTATGCCCATCCTTCTCGATCTATCTGCTGCTTTTGACACTGTTGACCACAATCTACTTCTTGATACGCTATCCTCAATTGGATTTCAGGGCTCTGTTCTTTCTTGGTGTTCGTCTTATCTCGCCCGTTGCACTTTTAGTGGGTGCAGTGGTGGATCCTCCTCCTCTGCTATCCCACTATCAGTCAGTGTACCTCAAGGTTCTGTCTTGCCAAGTTTCCAAGTTTTATTTAAAATGTGATATACTGCTTAAAAAAGTTGTCTAAGTGGTGTACAGAATCATAATATAAAATTTTAAAATCATTGGGGAGACATAATTAAGACAAAACAGTCGTAAAACACATTGGAACAGGAGGGATAGGGGGGATAGGAAAGAAGAATGATAAAGGTCAACACAATCAGTGGGGAGAATGCTCTTTGGTATTGGATTACATATCATAAGCGTCCTTGAATAGGAATGTTTTTAAATTTGCTTTGAATTGATCAGTGTGTGTCTCTTCCTGAAGGTGCAGAGGTAGAGAGTTCCAAAGTGTAGGGGCAGTGACTGAGAAGAACCTCTTTTTGGTGGTATCATAGAAGAGATAGCGTAGAGAAGGAATATTTAGATGTTAGTTACTGGACTGGAGAGTTCTAGAAGGGTTACCAGATTTTTCTGAAAGAAAATCTGGACCCATGGCCATGCCCCAGGCCCGCCCTGTTCCGCCTCATTCTACCTGTGTCACATCCTGTTCTGCCCCCATCCCTGCCCCCAGATGTCATCTGTGCATGCACGGACTTGATGCAATGATGTCACGCATGCATGGATGCCCCTTCCCGACACGATTTTGGCAGGAAGCTTTTGAAAACCCGGACAAAGTGTCAAAAAGGAGGACATGTCTGGGGAAATCAGGACATTTGGTAACCCTAGTCTTGAGACCTCTTCTTTTTTACATCTATACTCATTCCCTCAGTCCTCTGATCTCTTCTCATGGTTTTCAGTATCACCTCTATGTTGACAACTCCCAGATCTACCTCTCTACACAAGAAAGTTCTGCAGGAATCCAGGCCCAAGTCTCAGCCTGCCTGTCTGACATTGCTGTCTAGATGTCTCACTACCATTTAAAACTGAATATGGCCAAGACTGAGCGTTTTATGTTTCCACCTAAACCCACATCTCCATACCACACCATACCATACCATATTGTTTCTTATACCCCGCAATTTTCTACTAGGAATCAATGCGGCTTACATAAGATTAATAAGGTTTACAGCAGAGCATCATGAGTCATATAGAATGGAATTTAGGTCCTGAGTTATGGTAAGAATACATACATTTTTAGTGCCTTCCTAAATTGGAGGTAGGAAGGAATCTGGCATAGATAGGTCGGGAGGCAGTGCCAAGTTCTGGGGCCTTGGAAATCGAAGAGTTATTTCCTCCAGACTTAGCATGGAGAGAGAAGTAGTAGCATACAGTGTTGTTCCAGTCAGGATTTTTTCCTAATTATTTTTTTATTTACAGCAGGAGAGAGTGGGCATCTCTCCTGTTGCCGGGGAGTGGGGGAGGGGGGGTTGTCGCAGCCAGGATGTTAGGGAAGGGGTGTTATGATGCAACGGAGAGAATGAGCATCTCCTCCGCTGCATCACAACACAGGGGCAGCAGGAGAGTGTGTTTTTGTTTTTTACAGGTCTTTTCTGTGCATGTGCCCATCAGTGATGGGCACATGCAAATGCAGGAAACTTTTGCTGCTGTCCGGTGATCTTATTTGCATATGCGATTATTTTTTTTATTTTTTTTTTTTTTAAAGAATGTCTCAGGTTTTTCGATTCGGTATCAAAACAGCAGCCTTAGCAGACCGTTGCTTTGAAAATCCTGGCCTTAGTTCTTTAATTTCTATCGATTATTATATTATCGACTTTCCTTTCTTTCCCCCTGATTTATTATTTTTACCCTGCACAGATGTTTTTCAATGGGTGGCATAACACGCTTTTATTAAACTTGAAAACCTCTTACTTGAGCTCTTAACAACATTCATTTAAAAATCTCACACAAGAAACCAAACATTTCCGAGTGCCCATCCAAACTGCCTCATCATTTTTCACTTCTCCTTCCAGTCTGATGAATAGTTAAAGCTACATAATAGGAAGTTATCAATACAGAAGACAGAATTTGAAACAAAGCCTTTTCTTGTAGAGAAAATCTGACACGTTTGCTATTCAAGTTGAAACTATAAAAGGTTTAAAGATAACGGGCAATAAATGAAACAGTGAAATACATACAATGCAGTGTGATGTTTTCTACCCAGAGCAAATTCTGATGCATCTCAGCAGTTCAATAACGAGGAATGAGGCCCTGGACAGTTTCTTGGTAATCTTGTAGGAGAATTTGCCTCAGGCCAATGCGCTCACCACGGGTGTTCATTTGCTCAGAATCAACTACAACAGAGTAGTCCACGTACTGAAAAAAGAAGACAAGGCTGTGCACCTCATTAACTGGGTTATATCTGAACTTGTGGAGATTTTTCTGTGATGGTTGTGCTTCAGCATTACGGATTTTTTTTTTTTTTTTTAGAGCATTAACGATAGTGCACCAATGCATTAGAACTAGGGTTACCAGACGTCCAGATTTACCCGGACATGTCGTCTTTTTAGGGGACAAGTCCGGGCGTCCGGGTGGCTTTTCAAAACCTGGCACTTTGTCCACGTTTGAAAAGCTTCCGCCTCGGGACCACGTCGGGAGGGCTGTCTGCGCATGCGTGGATGCAACGCGGTGATGTCATCACCTTGCATCTGCGCATGCATGGATGCCCTCCCGATGCGGTCCCGAGGACAAAACCAGACTGAGGGGGCGAGGCTGGGGCGTAACAGGGCGTGACTTGGGTGAGTGGGGGCTGGGCTGGGTGGAACTGGGAGGGTCTGGGAGCGGGGCTATGGGTCTGGATTTTACAACAGTAAAATCTGGTAACCCTAATGACGAGAACCCTAGGTAGCATACTGAGGTTTTTTGTATTTTTTTAAATATCTTTATTAGCAATTGCGAAGTGAACATACAACCAGTAGTGAAGAGAGCACTAAGATTGTTAAAATGCATGCGGATTGAAAAAATTGCAGGCGGACCTTAGGAAATTGGAAGACCAGGCGTCCAAGTAGCAGATGAAATTTAATGTGGACAAATGCAAAGTGAGGCACATTGGGAAGAATAACCTGAATCACAGTTACTGGATGCTAGGGTCCACCTTGGGGGTTAGCGCCCAAGAAAAGGATCTGGGTGCCATTGTAGACAATACAATGAAATCTTCTGCCCAATGTGCAGCGGCGGCGAAAAAAGCAAATAAGATTCTAGGAATTATTAAAAAAAAGGGATGGTTAACAAGACTAAGAATGTTATAATGCTCCTTGGTGGGACCTCATCTGCAGTATTGCGTTTAATTCTGGTCTCCTTATCTCAAGAAAGATATAGCGGCGCTAGAAAAGGTTCAAAGAAGAGCAACCAAGATGGTAAAGCAGATGGAACTCCTCTCGTATGTGGAAAGACAAAAAAGTTTAGGGCTCTTCAGCTTGGAAAAGAGACGGCTGAGGGGAGATATGATTGAAGTCTACAAAATCCTGATTGGAGTAAAATCGGTACAAGTGGATTGATTTTTCACTCCGTCAAAAATTATAAGAACTAGGGGACACGCAATGAAGTTACAGGGAAATGCAATACTCCCCCGATATTCGCGGGGGTTCCGTTCCATGAACTCCCGCGCGTCTTGAAAAACTGCGAATACGGTTTTTCATGGGGGAGACTGAAGAGGGCAGCGGGAGAGCAACCGGAGCACCGCGAGTGCAGGAAATCACTCGCGGTATGCTCCAACCGCCTCTTCCTGCACTAAGTTGGGCCTTATCCAATCAGGAGCTGCGTGTCAAAGCAGCTCCTGATTGGATAAGGCTCGACTTAGTGCAGGAAGAGGCAGTTGGAGCATACTGCGAGTGATTTCCTGCACTCGCGGCGCTCCGGCTGCTCTCTCCTGCCTCTCCCGCGGCCCTCTCCTTGTCGGCGGTTCGCGGTCGGAAAATACCGCGAAAGACCGGGACTGCAATCTGCCGAACGCAAACGACTGGGGAAACACTGTACTTTTAAAAACAATTGGAGGAATTTTTTTTTTTTTTTCACTCAGAGAATAGTTAAGCTCTGGAACATGTTGCCAGAGGACGCAGTAAGAGTGGATAGCATAGCTGGTTTTGAGAAAGGTTTGAATAAGTTCCTGGAGGAAAAGTTCATAGTCTGTTATTGAGAAAGACATGGGAAAGCCACTGCTTGCCCTGCATCGGTAGCATGGAATATGGCTACACCTTGGGTTTTGGCCAGGTACTGGTGACCTGAATTGACCACCGTGGGAACGGGCTACTGGGCTTGATGGACCATTAGTCTGATTCATTAAGGCTATTCTTATGTTCTTAACCTATTCTGCATCTAAAGCAGTGAATTGCAAACTGTGTGCCGCATGAAATTCCATGTGTGCCACCAGACGCCAGGGAGGAGGCGAGGTGCCAGTGCCAGCAAGAGGCGCATCCTGTAGGCAGTCAGCCAACACCGGCACCTCTTCTCCTCCCTGGCGTCTCTCCTCCTCCCCCACTGGCATCTCGGGGCCCTGTTTGGAGGCATCCACGCATGTACGGATGTCAACGTGATGATCTCACTTCCAGATGCCCTCGAGCCGCCGGCTCGCAAAGTTTGTGAGACACTGATCTAAAGGATGACAGGCAGGTGAATCAGGGCCTTAATGTACCATTGCGCCATACTTGAGCTATTTAAAAGACTATCAATACTGTGCAAAAGTACTAGTTAGCATGACTCAAGCTGTGACATGGAATGCCTCGTCCACAGACAGTCGTAGAAGATCTAGTTAATAACGTGTAAAATACAGTGAGTACGATATTAAAATATATCACTTCTTCATGTATGTATTGCTTTTGTTTCCAACTTAAAAGCTCAGTGTTCAGAGTGGAAGAGTGGCCTAATGGTTAATGCAGTGGACTGAGAACCTCAGAGCTTCCAAGGGGAGGGGGGGGGGGGGCAAAATTTTCATTGAGAAATTTAGGGCACGCCCCAACCCTGCCCTTAGCTCCCCACAGCTCCAGCCAGCCACTGACACACTGCTGATGGCAGCCTGTGCCATCCCCTTATGTCACCTGCCCCTAATTTGGCCCAGACCTGCTGACAGCTCCACCCAGTCCCGGCACATTCCAATGGCAACCTGTGGCAGAAGCAGTTGCTTCCCTTTCCAGCAGCACCAGCAGACCCCTGAATAAAATGTCATCTCCTGCTGCCCTGGGACCAGTCCCACAGCTCTTATCGCGAGACTGATCTTTGCAGTAGCAGGAGATGATGTTTCAATAAGGCATCTCCTGCTACCTCTGGAAGGAGAAGCTGCTCAGCAAGAGATCCTGGCTCCCCAGCGGGAATGCAGGAGATAGCCCACAAAAGTGAGAGATTTGGCAGGTCTAGAACCTGGGGAGCTAGCTTCAATTACCAAGGCAGCTCTTTGTGACTCTAGGAAAGTCACTTATCCCTCCATTGCCCCAGCTACAAAATCACAGGGGGTCCTTTACTAAGTTGCGCTAATGAATTAGTATGCATTAAGTGCCATGCAGTCCATTGATGTATAATGGTTGCGTGGCATCTAGCATGCTAATTCCTTAGTGAAAGAATTCCTTATATTCTCCATTCCTAGTAGGCTCACAAAACACTAGCCAGTGGTGTAGCGAGGGTAGGAGGCACTCGAGGCGGTGGTGCCCCCGCACCATCTTCTCACTCCTTCCGCACCAATCCCTCCCGCGCCCTCCTCCTTCTATGCCACACTTGTGCCCTCCCTCCCACCCCATACCTCTTTAAATCTTCGCCAGTGCGAGTAGCTTCTCCAGCCTGCTGCTCGTGCCGGCTTTCCCCCTGAGGTCACTTCCATGACCCGTAAGTGATTTCAGAGGGAGCCAGACCAGCAGGCTAGAGTAGTTACATATGCTGGCGAAGATTTTAAAGAGGTATGGGGCAGAGAGAGAAGGGCACGAGCATGGCATGAAGGAGCGGAGAGGTGCCGGTGCCCTCTCCAAGATGGCACCCAGGGCGGTCTGCCCCACTGCTCCTCCCTCCCTTTCTATACCACCGACACCAGCATATAATAAATGTAAACTGATTTGGCTGTACTACAGAAAGGTGATAACATCTAATAAAAGCAGAATAAAATACAAGGCAGAGAGGAATGCGACAAGTACCGAGTCTTCTAGGTGGCTCCTGAATAAGGCACATAGGGAGGTTACACAAGAGAGAGTACTAAACCAGAATACTGCAGCCAAACTGATCTTCTCAAAACGCAAGTCTGACCATGCCTCCCCACTCCTTGCCAAACTTCATTGGCTCCCAATAATCTCCAGAATCCATTTCAAATGTTCCTGCCTGGCTTTCAAGATCATTCACGGAATCCTGCCTCCTCTTATCCCACTGTCTTTCAACTCCTCCAGTCCCGACTCCTCCAGAACTGCCCAAAGGCTTAAACTAGCCTTCCCCTCTCCACGCGGCATCCACTATGCAGGCAAACTGGGAAAATCCCTTCTCTTCAAAATCACAGGTCTTTGGAACGACCTCACCACCCCGCTGCGGAACCTGAGCTCCCTTCAGTTATTCCGCAAACAACTGAAAACCTGGCTTTTCAGCAAATTGTAGCTCTATCCTTCCCCCCTTCTACACATAAGTTCATGTAATCCTTTTTCTTCTTCTCTACCCACTATTTTAAGTTCTTGTAAACCGTGTCGAGCTCCATTCTCATGGAGATGATGCGGTATATAAATTTAAGGTTTAGATTAGATTAGATTAGATTAGAGTGAAAGGATGTAGCAGTGGTAGCACCCAAGAGCGGTTCAGCTGTATATTGGTTAGGAGGGATGTGCCATTTGAAACTAAATGGGGCATTTTAATGAAATTTCCTCAATTTTGGTTTATTTCATTTAAATTAAGCAAAAACAAAAAAGCAAAATAATAATAGCATTTGTTTTTATTCTTTTTTTTTTGTTTGTTTCAAACTGGAGGAGTAAGAGCTGTCAGCTCAAAGACCCCTGTTCGCACCCCCACTCCCCCCCCCCACTACTTTTGCAACTGTGAAAAAAAAATACTAACAACATTTAAACAAGTGAACATAGCATGTAAAGCATGGTTCATGAATTAGGAACATAAGAATGCCATACTGGGTCAGACCAATGATCCATCTAGCCCAGTATCCTATTTCCACAGTGGACAATCCAGGTCACAAGTAACTGGCAGAAACCCAAATAGCAGCAACATTCCATGCTTCCGATCCCAGGGCAAGCATTGGCTACCCCCGTGTCTGTCTCAATTGCAGACTATGGACTTTTCCTCCAGGAACTTGTCCAACCCTTTTATATACCCATCTACGTTAACCACGGTTAGCACATCCTCTGGCAATGGATTTCCGAGCTGAACTACTCTTTGAGTGAAAAAATATTTCCTCCTATTGGTTTTAAAGGTATTTTCTTGTAACTTCATTGAGTGTCCCCTAGTTTTTACAGTTTTAGAAAGAGTGAAAAGTCTATTCACTTTTATCAGTTCTACATCACTTAGGATTTTGTAGACTTCAATCATAGTCAGTGATGTTGTGAGGGTAGGAGGTTCCTGGGGCAATGGCGCCTCCGACCCTCTTTGGTGCCCTTCCCCACCCCCGCTCCCTCCTGCCAAGCATATGCGTCTTCCCTCCCCCCCCCTCCCAGTATCTCTTTAACTCTTCACTCACACTGGCCTCGGCTCTCCCTCTGATATCACTTCATGGCTGTTTTTTTCTCACATCAAGCTGCTTAGGAAACCATGAGTTGCTTAGCATGAGAGAGAAATGCTGACAATGGTTTGGTCAGGCAGCAGTTTATGAGAGCTTCTGTCCCTGAGAGAAGCAGAGAGGGCTGCAGAAATCAAGCGGTCCTTGTCAGGGTCTCTGAACTGCTGGGAAGACAAAACACTTTCTCTCTGACATCAAGGCTACTTAATTTCTTTTTGGCGACATGGATAGAAACTGAAGCTGATGCTGCCACAATCTTCTTCCAATTTCCTGTTCCAAGGATGGGCAACCTATGATTTATCTCTGATATCCAGTAATTTATTAGCTGCTGAACAAAGACATATTGTCGTTTGTTTACTGCAAAGTAGTAGATTTATGTTGCTAATGTTCCATGTTACCAGTGGCTTAGTAAGGGGAGAGGGGGTGGTCCGCCCCAGGTGCTGTCTTGGTGGGGTCGCCGGCACCGGTCCTCCTTTCCGACACCCCCCCTTGCTGCACACGTATGCAGATGGCACCTATTTGGCAGTACAGTAGGGTTTTGGGGGGTGCACATTTTCCAGCATGAATGGTGTGGTTAGAGTGGCTTATGGGCCTGGGTCCTCCCCTCTATGGTTCATTAGTCCATCCCCAGACTACTTAAGCCACCTCTGTGCAGCTCTACTAGGCTTTCCTATGCCAGGTGCTGATATTCTGGAGACAGGAATGTACATTTTTATTCTGATTGTTATGGCAGTGTGAGGGGGGTCAGTGATCACTGGGGTAGTGTGTGGGGGTCTATACTTTGTCCCTGCAGTAGTTATCTGGTCACTTTGTATACCTTCTGGGCACTTAGACCTGTTTTTTCAATCGCCTAAGTCACAACGTATAAGTTCCGTCTAGGAAGTCTCGTTAAATTTTCAATTATCGCTGCAGGATAACTAAGTCTAGGTGAGCCCACATCCCGCCTTCCTCCTGCCTTAACCACTGTCACCACACTGCAGTCCCGGACCGGGACTCTATAGCACTCCATGTGGTTGGACAAAGAAATAACACCAGCGTGTGACCCGGCCTGGAGTCACCCTGCAGGATTGGACTGACACAGAAAATGGGAACTAAAAATCAAAATTACACAGATGTTGCTTAAGTAAAAGGTATTTCAATTTTACTTCTCAAAACATATAGGTCAGAATCAATTCAATAATGTTCAATGCAAAAAATTCATATAAAGTAAAATTCAAAAGAAAGAAAATCAAACAATTCAGTCAAAGTTCAGACTTTCTCTTTCTCTTATACTCAGACAGAAACTGCACCTGAGGCCTGGCTCTCATCAGAGCCTGCACTCCAAGCAGGGTGGTTTTTGGAAAACCTCAATTTAGTTCTCTGCACTGTTTCACCAATTCACAGACTCTCAAAGTCAAGCCTCCATCAGCATTTATGGCACTGCTGGGAAAAGGAGAGAGTCTAAGATTTGCCTTGCAACAGCCTTTCAAACGGCCTTCAAAATTCCCTCCCTGGGTGACTGCAAACCTCTCCCTCAAACAGACTCTCTCAGCTTTATAAAGCACAACAAAACAAAAATGCAGGGTTCAAAAAGAAAAACAGTTCAAACCAAAACTCACTGTTCTTAGCTTAATGCTTGCAGCTGGTGGTTAAGCCTACTTCCATGGCTTCAGGTAAGCTCTACACCTCCTCTGGCAAAGATTCCTGTACTTCCATCGGCGTCTCCTCCACAGGCGAGGAAACATGCAGAGCTTCACCAGCTTCTTCCAACTCCATAGGTGTACACCTATTACCTCTGCTTGGCCCAGGGAGGTCAACAGAGAAGAAAGGCCTTAACCTTCTCCCTATCCTGCCTGCCTGTCTGTTCTCAACTGCTGGCTTTTCTATCCTAGGGATACACCCTAATCTAGCTGAGTCAGCAGGGAACTGAGTAGCTCTTGGGCTCCTCTGGGGGTGACCTAAATACTGACGGCCTGTCTGTTTCTTAGGAATTTCCGGCTCCCCCTGGTGGTTAGCCGGGCAATCAACATGATCAGAGCTAGGGCAGACCTTGCAAACCCCCTTCCTGGATTTCTTATTCACTTTCGTGACTGCCTTTACTGGAACTTTGGCAGGCCCGATGCCTGGCTGGTCACACCACGCCTTCAAAAACACCCCCTTTTTTACTCTGGGCGTACAGCAGCAGGGAAAAGGCCTAAGCTGCTTTTAGATACATCTAAGACTTGTTTCAATTATTGGTACTTGGACAACCTTTCTTTTTGATTGGCCAAATGCCGATTTAGGCGGATTTTTAGACGTATTTCCGTTTCGATTATGAACCTCTTAGCATTATTATTATTGCTTAGTATAAGTATTATTGCTTTGATGTTTTCTGTATTTGGGTTGTAATATTCAATAAAAATTTAATTTAAAAATATTCTCTCCATGCTGTCAATTATGATGTATCATTTGTACCCTGCTGAGAATTATCATTTCTCTTCTATATGTGCCAAGCACCCTTTTTATATCGCCTTCTCTTCTGATTCCTTCAACCCTTCTTCTTTTATTCTTGTTCCTTTCTCTTTCCTGCATTTTCTTTCTGCTGCTTTCAGTTCTTGACTTGTAATCTCTTTATTTTTCTTCTTTCTCATCTTTTTCCTCTATTTTCTTCTTCTTTTCTTTCTTATTATCCCCCTATTTATCTCCATTTTCTATGTCCTTATTCCTCTTTCTTCACATCTTACATTAACTGCTTCTGTTCACTTTTCTTTGCATGGCTTTTTCTTATGTTCTTTGCCATTTTTCTCTTTCCACATACCACAAACTAAAAGAACATAAGTTGTCTCTTCTTTCACTGTTCCTATTCTCAGGTTACAAACTTAGAATATGAGCTTCATTCCCAACTTGTCAAGACATGTACCGTATTTTCACTCATATACCGCGCACCCGTGTAAAACACGCACACGGATATACCGCGCGGGGAACACAAATTTATGTAATAAAATGTTAATATAGCGCGCACACGCGTATACCGCGCATGCTAAAACCTCCTCCCGCCTACTCCGAACTGGCATCCTCCCCCCGCTCGCGTCACCCCCCCTCCCCCTCTGATCCGAGATAATCTGATCCGGCATTCCCCCTGAGAACCGGCATCCTCCCCCCCCCCGCTCGCGTCACCCCCCCTCCTCCGCAATCCTACATCCCCCCCAGTACTGCAAATACAATTCTTACCCGATTGGGCACCGGCACCAGCACCAATGCACAGCATGTGCCAGTGCCAGTGCCTGAAGATCCTCCCTTGTTGGGCTGGGCTGGGCTGGGCCGGGCGGTGCGAGAGAGATCCTCCTTCTTCCTCTGCCGGGCTGGACTAGGCTTTGAGCATGCAAGATTATCTCGGAGAGAGCGAAACCAGAAGGCTTTGAGCATGCGCAAATGCTCAAAGCCTAGTCCAGTCCGGCAGAGGAAGAAGGAGGATCTCTCTCGCACCGCCCGGCCCAGCCCAGCCCAGCCCAAACCAACGAGGGAGGATCTTCGGGCACTGGCACATGCTGTGCATTGATGCTGGTGCCGGTGCCGGTGCCCAATCGGGTAAGAGTTGTATTTGCGGTGTTGGGGGGGGATGTAGGATCGCGGGGGAGGGGGGTGACGTGAGGGGGGAGGATGCCAGTTCGCAGGGGGAATGCCGGATCAGAATGTAAAAAAAAAATTTTTAAACGCGCTCACACGTATAATGCGCATGGTTATGCACGGTTTGTAAAATCATGCATAACGCGCGCGTTATATGCGTGAAAATACGGTACATTCATATTTGTGCCTATTCTTCTGTGGCTTCTTTTATGTTTTTATTTTCTTGGGGGAGCAGGAAAAAAGGGAAGCATTTTCATGGCAAAATACTATTAATTTTCATGTACTTTTCTTCAAACTTAAAAATACCATCCCCTCCTTTTCTCTCCATACATGACAGACCTGGAGAGTATTTATTGGTTATATAGCTTCAAGAATAACACTGTGCTTTCGTATCGAATCAGTCATTTCCTGGAGTAGAGAAATATGGAAATTAGAATCATGGTTTATGTTTTTCAGGTGGTGGCTTGTGACAGTTGTTATAATTGATTGATAAGAAAGTACTGCGCCCCCCCCCCTTTTTGTTTTAGATTTTTTTTCTCTCATTTCACTAGACAAAGAAACAGCTGTCACAGATTTAATTGATTTAGTTCCCATTGTTAATATAGGAATATCTCAGGCAGTAATTACATACAATCAGACAGCTTATTCCTACTTATTAGAATAAATAAATAAGAATTTTATTACTACTTAGAATTTTATTATTATGAGGGGGTGCTGAAAGGGCCTACTTACATACCTGGAGGGACAGAGGGGCCTTAGGGGGCAGGAGCACAGCCCCCTCATTCCTGCCCCCTTATAGCAGCCTTTCAAAATGGCCACTGCAACCTCTTGTGGTACTTCCTTGCCCAGTGGTGATCAATGTGTAAAAACATGCTGACGACTGCCAGCTGAATATCAGGGGAACTCCCTCCATTCATCTGTATTAAATCCAGCAATGACCATTACCTGGTTGGTTCCCTCACCAGTAGTTTAAACCAGTGGTTCTCAATCCTGTCCTAGAGGACCATCATCCAATCAGGTTTTCAGGACAGCACTATTGAATATGCAAGGGGCAGGTCTGCATGCCTGTCACCTCCATTATATACAAATTTCTCTCATGAATATTCATTAGGGCTATCTCAAAAACCTGACTGGCTGGTGGTCCTCCAGGACAGGGCTGGGAACCACTGGTCCAAACAAAGCCCCTTGCAGGGAATCCACTATCTTTCTACTTCTTTCCAGATTTGCAGATGGGTCACTCCAATCCATAGCTGGTGGACTGAAGTCACGCCATTTACAGAATTTCCCCCATAGAGTATCTGATCACTATTCACTGCAAACTGCTTAGATATACAGGATGGGGCATGGAAAAGTAGCCTGACTCTAATACCGCAGCATCACTGTTGAAGAGATGCAAGCAGTATCATCCAACATGATCCAAGGTACCCAAAAGTGCATGGACACGAATGGGGACCGCTTTCACCATCTGTTGTAACTTATGGGTAAGTGAATAAAAACAACCCACTTGCTTGTTCATCTTGTCATACTATCTTCAGAGGTGGGCTACTTTATTGTGGCAACAAACCAAAGCCAAGGAAAAAACCAGGGTTCAACTGTCTGCAGTAAAAAACAATCCAGAACAAACAAACCAAAAACTACAGACTTTGTAAAGTCTGCCTGCATCGTGTACAAAGTCTGCAGTTTTTGGTTTGTTTGTTCTACTTTATTGTGGCCCACCCTGTATACCAGAGATCTCAAAGTCCCTCCTTGAGGGCCGCAATCCAGTTGAGTTTTCAGGATTTCCCCAATGAATATGCATTGAAAGCAGTGCATGCACATAGATCTCATGCATATTCATTGGGGAAATCCTGAAAACCCGACTGGATTGCGGCCCTCAAGGAGGGACTTTGAGACCCCTGCTGTATACCAATCGCATTCATATTTCACAAGCACCAATTTACAGAATTGTCTTTTTATAGGAAAGAATTCAAGAAACGGTGCCGAAAAATTGCAGCTGAAACAAAATTGAGCACTAAGATCTATTCTATAAAGGGAGCTTGCCCATTATAGAATAGCATTTGGCGAGGATTTGGCACCTAAACTTTGGATGCCGTATTTATGCCTGCTGAAAGCAGGTGTAAATTCTGGTGCTCAACTTAGGCACGCAAGAGATGAATTCCGTAAATCTGCACATGACTTTTTGGAACACCCCGACAAGCCCTTGGTCACACCCCTTTTTCAAATATGCACTTTTGAAGTTAGGCATTGTGCTTTATAGAATAGCGCACAGCAAGATGCATGCGTAGATATATAAGACTGACAATTAACAATAATTGATTGTTAGCACACTATTATTGATGTTTCTGATTTCATTAGTCAATCTATTTGCACACTTAAATTTGGATGCAGATATTTGAGCATGTAGGGTTACCAGACGTCTGGGAAAACCTGGACATGTCCTCTTTTTGGAGGACTGTATGGGTGCCCAGAGGGATTTCCAAAACCTTTTCCTCTCTTTATAATCAGAGGTCCCCAAAGTCCCTTCTTGAGGGCTGAATCCAGTTGGGTTTTCAGGATTTCCCCAATGAATATGCATGAGATCTATGTGCATGCACTGCTTTCAATGCATATTCATTGGGGAAATCCTGAAAACCCGACTGGATTCGGCCCTCAAGGAGGGACTTTGAGAACCCCTGCTTTATATAGTAATATAGTAAATTACGGCATAGATATGATTTGTAGGCGACTGTTCAAACAAACCCTTTGAAGCTTGCAGAAACTAATTCACATCTAATTCAGGTCAGCAGCACTGGTTTCTTTTTTTTTTCTTTTTTTTTCAAATTCTTTACTCGTTTTAAAAGCCAACACAAAGTGCAACAGATTAACCAACAATTGGTACAAAAAAACAGCACTCATTACAATCAAATAATAAGATAAGTACTTATCCCCCCTCCTCCCTCCTACCCACCCTTCCTGGATGTGCCTAACACTCATTTGGAAATCAAAGAGTAATATTGATGATCAATTCATGCAAAATTTTGTTAATGGATCCCAAACCTATAGTGTCTCAATTGTAATTAGTTCATATGTTCAAACTTATAAACTTGACATAAGGTTTCCCATCAAAAGTTATAATATATTTATTCTATCCCATTTTTTCCAGTTTTTCTTGATTAGCTGCATAGCAACTCCTGTCATGATAAGAAGTAATCTATTCTTATTTATATTTATTGAACTCTTGGGCATTAATAGTGTTCCAAACAACACTACGTCATATGACAATGACAGTGAGACTTCCAATATGATATTAATTTGACCCCAAATAGACCTCCAAAATTTAAGTATCAAGGGACAATAGAACAATAGATGATCCAGTGTCCCGATATCAAGATGACAATGCCAGCATCTATTAGAATTAGAACTATCTAACTTTTGCAATCGAACAGAGGTCCAGAAAATTCTATATAATAGAAAAAACCAAGTTTGTCTGATGGATGCTGATGCCGTACATTTCATCCTCCAAGTCCAAATCCATGGCCATTGAGTAGAAATTTGCACTTCAAGATTAGCAGCACTGGTTTATGACTTTCTGTGAGGGAATCTGTGGGACCGTTGGATGATCAAGGAGCAAAAGGGGCATTCAGGGAGGATAAGGCCATAGCAGAGAGACAATATGGTACTGAAGTAAACATGTTTGCAAAAATGACAGGTTGGAAGCATAAAAAACATTGCGACATATATTATGTACAATTTGAAAAGACCAATTTTGCTTATTTCAGAGTAGCATAAAAATACTATGGAACAATTTGCAGTGGCATTGTTACAATGTTTGTAGAACTTCTTAAGAAATTACCCAAGAACACAGTAATCAGTTGGCTAGCTTATGATTCATGCTACAATGCATAATATTTAAGGGATGAGGTTACAGAAAATCTCACATCACATGGTTTGTTCAAAGTTCTTTCTAAAAATAGGGACTTTAAATGAAGTCACAGCGAGTGTATTGTTCTAAGCAGTCTTTCTAAACACAAATTTTCTTGATACATAACAGTGTACAAAATGCAGCAATCAGACTTCTAAAGAACCTTCATGCCCACGACCCTGTCTCCCAGGCTCTATCATCAGCCCAGTGGCTACCCATAGCCAAACGCCGTGTCTTTAAGGTTGCGTACAAATCCCTGTACAACATAACGGCAGATTACATGTCCACTAAGCTTCTTCCATTACATGACCACTCCGCACTCAGGAGGAAACACGCCTGGTCCTGCCCTTCAACTACAGAATGCCATACAGATAAATATTCAAATAAATACAGACCTTCTATGCTGTTTAATGGGGTCTGGTGTCAAGGCAGCCATCTTGGAAATTCTCTTTGAGTTATGTTACTATTGTAGCTCAAAGACCACTTTGGGACTATCCCAGAAACCATGGATCTGATATTTATTTAAAGCATTTATAATCCGCTTGGTGCCAAAGTGGCTCACAATTCAATATACATAGCTTTAGACTCATTCAATTTACGACAACACATAAATTGCAGCGGACAAAGGCAGAGGCCAAAATGAATGGTACAATCATCTTAAGAATGTAACACAATCATTCTAGAAATACATAGAGTTAGATGATAAAGCTTGTGCAAAGGGATAAGTTTTGAACAGTTTTCTAAATTGTACCAAGTTTCAAGTTTATTAAAAATTTGATATACCACCTTATCATTTATTTCAAGGTGGTTATACATTTTAAAATAGGGTAAAAACAAATAATACAATTATACATAACTTTAACAAAATAAATATACAAGATTAGACAAAACAATGACATACACAATTAGACAAACGGGTACGAGTGGAAAAAAGGGGAGAACTACAATGATTAAAGAAAAGTAAGATATATAAAGGTATAAACAAAAGGGCGGGATTAAAAACAAGTAAGCCCAATACGAGTAATAATAATAATAACTTTATTCTTGTATACCGCCATACCCAGTGAGTTTTAGGCGGTTCACATTAGTTAAACATGGATTACATGCAGTTAAGAGTTGGTTGAACAGATTTACATTAATTAAATATAGTTACGTGCATCGTTACATGCGGTTCACATTAATTAAACATAGTTACATGCAGTTAAGTAATAGTTGAACAGAGTTGCGTGGAGTTAGGTGTTGAAATGAGCAGGGATGCAGGCAGGGGAGGAGATAAGATTGGGGAGAAGGAAAAGGTGGGTCGGGGGGAGGAGGAGGGGTGAGATAGAGGGGGGAGGGGGATCTATGAGGAGGGGGGCCATTAAGTGTCGTGGCTTTGGAAGAGGAGTGTTTTGAGTAGTTTTCTAAAGCTGAGGTAGGTTGGAGCCTCGAGGATTAATTGGGCTATCCATGGGTTTAGCTTGGCAGCCTGGAAGGCGAGGGTTTTGTCGAAGAATTTATTGGAGTGACAGAGTTTTAGGGAGGGGAAAGCAAATAACTGGATTCTGCGGGGGTTCTTGTTTCTGTTATTCAGGATGAAGTGTGGGTTGATGTAGTTTGGGGTTAGGCTGAATACTGTTTTGTAGCAGAAACAAGCGAATTTAAATAGGACTCTGGATTCCAATGGCAGCCAATGAAGTTTGTGGTAGAATCCTTAAAAGAACATTTACACTTGAAAGGCATCTTTGAAAAGGAATGTTTTTAGAAAAGATTTAAATTTTTCAAGATTGGTTATCTCTTTTAGAGCATTTGGTGCCAAATTCCAGAGGGTTGGGACAACTACTGAAAAGATAGTGTTTCTTCTAGTGTTACTATGGTTCAAGGTTGGGATTGCTAATAAATTTTGCTCTGAGGAACGAAGAAAACGTGATGTAGCATATGGTACCCACAAAACCTCAAGGTGCCAGTCATGGCATTCCATAGGGCTGGCCCAGCAGTAGAGAAATAGGATTTTTTAGTTCGCACATATCGGCCTTAAGCATTTTAAGGTAAGCACCCACAGTGGTGCTTGACACTATACATATTTTTAACATCATTATCCATTTAACTAGCACCATTTACAGTACTATCAACCACACTAGCCACTACCGATTTAAATTTATGGCTTCTCTCCAAAAGGTCTGATTTTAAATGAATAACCTATAGGCTGATGCTCAGAACTCCTGCGCTGTTCTCTACCGTGCCAGAGAATACCATGGGGAACAGCGCAGAAGAATAACTTCCCAATGTTCAACACTAATAGCGCGCAAAGCGGTGCTATTCAATACGAGGGGCCGCTGACAGTGATGGCCACCCCCGAGACAGCATTGCATCTAGAGAGACAGGAAGGATGCCCACTCCCTCCTGCTACAGCAACCATCTGGACTCTCCCCTTGGCACTCCCCCACAGTACCCCAACACTCTCCTCAGCTTACACAAAGATCCCCCTCTCATCACCCCACCAACAAGACCCCACCAAACAGCCCTGGTGGGCTGGGGGTATCAGCTCAGGGGCACACCCAGCTCAAACACCCCCAGCCCCTTCCCCATATCTCGATGTTGAAGCCGGCAAGAGAGATGCCCACTCCCTCTTGCCAGCAGGCCCACCTCTTCAGAATGGCTAGGAAAATGGAAAGTTTCGAAAACCAATTTAGGAAAAACAATCTGAGACTCCTTAATTTTCCTAAATATCCCTTAATTTCACCAATGGAGATGGCAAGGAAGTACTTTAAAGAAATTTTGCTTATTCCTACAGAAAGTTTTCCACCTATAGTCAGAGCTAATTATTTTCAAATAAAGAAACCTGTGGAAGTGTCTACTCCAAATGAGATTCAAGGGGCAAATAAAGAGGACATTAACTTAACAACTTTTCTGGAAAACTCTTTAGAGGCTATAATGGAAAGGAAAACCTTGTTAGTAACTCTTGCTTTGGAAAGTGATAGAGAATACGTATTACGTCTGTACTTTCGTCAAATAAATGATCAGTTTTTAGGTTCTAATGTGCAAATTTTTCCAGACATGTCTTTAAGATCTCTGATCCCCAGTATTATATGTGGTCTTGATATTACCTCAATCTTTGCAACACATATAGTATTTATCAAGACGCCTCAGCCCCACCTGGGGCTGAGGCGTCTTGATAAATACTATATGTGTTGCAAAGATTGAGGTAATATCCAGACCACATATAATATTGGGGATTTAAGGTTTATTGGTGTTGGCTGGATGAAGATAATTATTAAGGCCAATATTAATAGGTGCTTTAAGATCTCTGAGGCATAGGAAGGAGTTCTTGGCATTGAGGCCAAGAGTCCTAGCCCTGGGAGCAAATTTTTTGTTGAAATTCCCCGTAAAATGTTTTGTTTCCTTTCAGAATAAGAGTTATCTAGTTTTTGAACCTAAACAACTGTTGGGATTTATAGAATCAAAAGAGCAAGTAGTGTCCGTAGTTGATAATGTATAACTTGTCATGAATGGCTGTAGCGCTGCAGACAAGTGCCGCTTCACAAGAACACAAGAATTGCCGCTGCTGGGTCAGACCAGCTGGGTTCATCGTGCCCAGCAGTTTGCTCACGCGACGGCCCTCTGGTCAAAGACCAGTGCCCTAACTGAGACTAGCCTTACCTGCATATGTTCCGGTTCAGCAGGAACTTGTCTAACTTTGTCTTAAATCCCTGGAGAGTGTTTTCCCCTATAACAGCCTCCGGAAGAGCGTTCCAGCTTTCTACCACTCTCTGGGTGAAGAACTTCCTTACATTTGTACGGAATCTATCCCCTTTCAAATTTAGAGAGTGCCTTCTAGTTCTCCCTACCTTAGAGAGGGTGAACAACCTGTCCTTATCTATTGTCTATCCCCTTCAGTACCTTGAATGTTTCGATCATGTCCCCTCTCAATCTCCTCTGTTCGAGGGAGAAGAGGCCCAGTTTCTCTAATCTTTCGCTGTACGGCAGCTCCTCCAACCCCTTAACCATCTTAGTCGCTCTTCTCTGGACCCTTTCGAGTAGTACCGTGTCCTCCTTCATGTACGGCGACCAGTGCTGGACGCAGTACTCCAGGTGAGGGCGCTCCATGGCCCGGTACAGCGGCATGATAACCTTCTCTGGTCTATTCGTGATCCCCTTCTTTATCATTCCTAGCATTCTGTTGAATAAGATTTGTTTCATTTATTAATATTTTTTTATAATCTCTCTCTATATATATGGTGGACTAAATAGATTGAATTAAAGCAATAACCTAAATCACTGAGTTAAGTGGAATTGGATTTATACATTTTCTGTTAATAATGTTTGTAAATCTGTATACAAGTATTTGAATTGCTTGTTTCAATTGATAAATTGAATAAATAAAAAGTTTAAAAAAAGGAGGTGCCCTAGGCCAATCTGAGTCTTAGGCTCCTCCCCAGAAAGGGCCTAAGACTCCGAATGGCCTGGGTACCTAAGGCCCCTCCCATAAGAGGGACCTTAGTACCCAGGCCAATTTGCATTTTAGGCCCCTCCCCATGGGGTCAGAAGTAAAATCTGGTAATCCTATATATGACGGCTTAAAATAAACCTATAAGTGAGCTCTGCATTTGCATCCTGCTGTCAAAGGCAAAAATCTGATCCTTAGTATTTAGGTTTCTGCCCTGTGAGCACAGACTTTTACTTTGCAGGTTTGTCATAGAGAAGCTTTCTTTAAAATGCCTGCAATGGACTAGTACTGTTGGCAAACGGGGCTAAAGTAGTCAATGAGGGAGAAAGCATAAGCCCTCAGGGGCAGGGAAATATTATGGACATTCATTAAACTCACCTTCAGCTCAAGTCTAGAAACGGAAATAATGAAATATACAACATAAATCCAGAGTGGAGCAAAGCATGTCTGTAGAGATCAGGCAGGTCATAAGAGCAGCAGATTGCTAGAAACCAGATGTCTCTTCACATTCAATCAAAGAAGCACTGTTGCAGAGAAACTCCTCCACAGTTGTTAAGAGGCTCATTTGACAAGCCTCTCACTGTGTAATTGGTAGCCACTGCTTACACATGTTGAACTCTGGGATGCAGAGATAGTCAAGGGAGCATAGCAGGGGCATGGATGGAGTGTACCTGATTCCTTTTTTTAGGGGGTTGTACCTGCCTCACAGTGCAGGTTACTTTTTCTTTTCCTTTTAGATTTTGGGAATTGTGTCTTATGTTTTTGCAGTAGTATCTGACATATAGTGCAAGTAACTTTCCCCTGCCTTTATTTTGAGATTTATACCTGCCATAGAATGCAGGTTACTTTTTTTGTGACTTTGTTTTTGGGATTTATACCTACTGTGCAGGTATTTTTTTTGTGTGCATTTTTTAATGAAGTTATATCTGACACACAGTGCAGGTTACTTTCCCCTGATTTTATTTTGAGAATTATTCTTGCCTGTGAGGAAGTGGATGGTAAAGGAATGAGCACTTCCTCACTGAGGGCAAGGGGTTGCTAATCTGCCACAGCAAGTCCTGAGTCGGAGGGGTGGGGCTCGGAGGGAATTAAGCTTAAATGCTCTGAGAGAGCATAGTTGCCAAGTCCGCAGTTTTCTTATCCAATTGGGCTGCTTCGAGACAGTAGTTGTGGGGAATTTTCAGTAGCTGCGGGTTGCGTTTTTTTTAGGCTGGTTTTAGATTTTTGTGCTGTAATTTGGATTGCATCATGGCTCGGCATTCAGCAAATCAGCACATAGTGCTGCAGGCCATGTGATGAGTATCCTACCAATGACGGCCCTTGTCCGCCCTCTCCCCACAGCCAATCATAATCGGAGCCTAGCCTTCTCCTGGGCTGAGCCCTATCTCTAACGCTGTTGCGCAAGCAGTAAGTTCTCCCCTTCCCGTTTCCCCAGCCTGTTCTATAACCAGTGTGCTTAAATCTTCCTGTAAGATGAATGCTTCCTGGGTTCAAGTTTTGGGAACCGGATTCTATCTCCTAAAAAACAGCAAAAGTGAAGGAAGTGAAAAGATAGAACAACCAGCCTAAAAATGATTCCTTCCCCAAGGTTTCATTAAGGCTCACTGTTGGGCGGATTCTGCATCTGTCTGGTTTCAGTCTCTCTTTTTTGGGACTATGAGTGGTTCTTCTTGTCGGTCAAGGCGACTCCGGTTCCTTATGAGCAAAAGGCAATGTTAAGCAGCGGAGAAGAGACCCAAGTACTTCCTTGTCCACCAGGGGAAATAATGTCAGTGTTCTCAGCCCATCCAACAAAGTTGGGGGCCATCTTCATCGAGAGCTATACACTTGGGCTCTTTTTACTAAGGTGCGCTAGCATTTTAAATGGGCGCTACATTGCCTCGCGTGCTAACCCCCACGCTACGCGCCAAAAACTAACGCCAGCTCAATGGTGACGTTAGCGTCTAGCGCGTGTGGCAGTTTAGCGCGCGCTCAGCATGTGCTAAAACCGCTAGCGCAGCTTAGTAAAAAGAGCCCTTAGTCTGAGTTCAGGGGTGTAGTGAAGGTGGCGCCCCTCCCCCACTCCTTCAACATCCCTGCTGCCACGTCTGCACGCCCCCCTTTCCCTTCCTCTATACCTCTTTAACTTTCCTGGTGTGAACAGCATCACCAATTTGCTGCCTGCGTTGGCTCTCCCTCTGCCATCACTTCTTAGGCACAGGCCCCAGAAGTGACGTCAGAGGGAGAGCCAATGCGAGCAGCAGGTTGGAGTTGCTGCTTGTGCCGGCAAAGAGCTAGAGGTACAGTGGGGGGAGGGGAAGTGAGGGCATGCTGTGACAATTCCAGCACCGCAGCTGGCTTCTCACAGGCTCAAGGCAGGTAAAGTAGGAACTTAGTGGTTAAAAAGTCTCACCAGGGGTTTGGCCCTGGTTTGCAAAGAGGTGAGTCTGCCTATCCGAGTTCGGGCATGCCAGGATCTAGCCACTGGCAAAGTAAACCCTTGCACCCTTTGAAATAGCCTAGACACAAACACACATCTCCTTCTGGAGTGTTAGGGAAAGCTCAGGCATATTTTCCTTGGAATAAAACGAGTAGTAATTTTCGGACTGGCCTGAAGGGGAGCCAGAGAGAGACTTGGCCCATTCCAGCAGTACCTAGGTGTTGGCAGGGTTTCTCTCGAGATAAAAAGGAGCTCCTTACTGAGCAGAGGGAGAAGGGGAGGAGATAGCAAACAGACCAGTCTTTGAAGAGAGGTGCACAGGAACCTGAGAACTTGCCTGATGATGGAGCCCAGCTGAACCCTAGTGAGGGTTGGGAAATGCTCGAGCTGGAGGAGGATATCCACAGGCCGGAACTGGAGCTGGTTAATAGAACAGGGGTGCCCACACTTTTTGGGCTTGCGAGCTACTTTTAAAATGACCAAGTCAAAATGATCTACCAACAATAATAAAAAAACAAAAAAAACCCACAAAGCACACTGAAAGGCAGAGAAAATGTTAATTATCAATCATATTCCAGGGGTTTTTCAAAGAAATCAAAGCAGATGACTCTATGCAATGTCACCTCAGTAACAATCATACAAAACCAGGCAAAAATACCCCCTCCCTTTTTACTAAACCGCGATAGCAATTTTTAGCACAGGGAGCTGCGCTGAATGCCCCGCACTGCTCTCAACGCTCATAGGTTCCCTGCACTAAAAACTGCTATTGCAGTTTAGTAAAAGGAAGCCATAGTACAAAATATAGACAGCAGATATAAATTCTCAAAACGGACACATTTTGATCACTAAATTGAAAATAAAATCATTTTTCCTACCTTTGTTGTCTGATGATTTCATGAGTCTCTGGTTGCACTTTCTTCTTCTGACTGTGCATCCAATATTTCTTCCCTTCTTTCAGCCTCCTGTATGCTTCCTCTCCTCCAAACCTCATTCTCCCCCCAACTTTTTCTTTCTTTCTCCCTGCCCCCTTCTTTCTTTCTGTCTCCCTATTCCCCCTTTCTTTCTGTTTCCCTTCTTTCTGTCTCCCTGCCTGCTCCCTTTCTTTCTTTCTCCCTGCCCTCCCCCAAGCCACTAGGTTTACTACAGCTGCCATCGGGGAGCAGGCCCCTAAGCCACTAGGTTTGCTGCCGCCGCCATCAGGGAACAGGCCCCCAAGCCACCGCCGCCCCAAGCTCTCTCTGCAGAAGCGTCGCGCTGACCAGCATTCCGCTCCCTGATGTCAATTCTGATGTGGGAGAGGCGGTTCTGGACCAGCCCAGCAGCGATTGGCTGGCCCAGAACTTCCTCTCTGATATCAGAATTGATGTCGGGGAGAAGAATGCTGGTCGGTCCCATACTTCTGCAGGGAGAGCTTGGGGCAGCAGTGGGGGACGTCGGGGAGAAGAAGGCTGATTGGCCCAGTAGATCGGGACAGCAACACGAGTCTATCACGGAGCCCGGGAAGGGCTCTGCAATCGATTTGTGTTGCCTTCCCGATCTACCGGTTGATCGCAATCAATGTATTGGGCACCCCTGCTGTAGAAGGTATGGAAATAGCAGAGGATTTTATCTCTGAGAATGAGCTTCCAGAACAAATTAAGGTCTACACAATGCTCAGTCTAGTCCAGCTGTCTAAAGGTTGCTTTGTTGTTTTTTTTAGAAGTTTAAACCAGGAAGTGAACTGTGTTTTTTCCAGCAACCATAGGACTGTGGTGATTAAGGAATCAAGAACTGTTTGAACTGGGGTCATATTGGAACAAAAATTTAGCTACCACGATCAAATAAGTTCACTTGTGAGAACATGTTTTTATAGGTTAAGGTTGATCAGATCATTATCCGCATTTCTTGATGAATCATCGCTGAATATTCTAATACATTCGTTAGTCATATCAAAGATTGACTACTGCAATGCCCTGTACAAGGGATCTACCTTCAAAGAAATACGTAGACTGCAAATTCTTCAAAATACTGCAATAAAAATAATCACTAAAAAGAAAAAATTTGATCATGTAACTCCCCTTTTAAAAGAAAAGCATTGGTTACCTGTTGTAAACCACAGAATTACATATAAAATAGCATTACTCACACATAAAATACTAATTAATAAAGCTCCTGCATTCTTAGAAAGATTTCTAATTCCTTATACTCCCACAAAATCTTTAAGATCCGAAGAAAAATCTTTACTAGTAGTCCCTTTGCTAAAATTTGTTTATTCAAGGAGGGATGCGATTTTTTTCTGTTACAGCCCCTCAAATTTGGAACTAGCTCCCGATCAATATAAGAGAAGAAAAATTACTTAGTAAGTTTAAAAGTCTTCTAAAAAGCTGACTTTTTAAGGATGCTTTTAACTGAATCATTTAAATTCTATTATATTAGGATATTTTATAGTTGACTAGTAGTGCTGGTAAGCGAAAATTAAGTGGGTAACCTTCCCCAACCTCTTATTTTATTACCTATCCCTTTTTATTTGTTTACGAATTGTATTTAATCCTTCAATTTTCCCCCCTCCTTTTTTGCCATGTATTGTTTTGTTAAAATAGTTCTAATTGTCTTGTTTTGTTTGGTTTTTTTAAACCTAATTTTTAACTAAATGTAAATTGCATTGGATTTGGATTTTGCGATCAAATCAAATATTTTAAATAAACCTGAAACTGGGCAAGAAGCCTATTCTTTTTGCTGCAAAAGTTTCTTTTTGTTGTTTATTTTGTCTCTCCATTTTGAGAACTGGAAGGAACAATGAAATAAGCTTATGGGACATTATTGTGAACTAATTTTGGATTATTTGTTTTCTTTCCTCATCAGAAGCAACTGCAACTTAGTTTTCTTTATCTGCCTGAGAGTTTGGGGGAAAAGCCTTGAAACAGCTGTGGCTTTACCCAGCCAAGGCATGGCAACTCTCCTGCTGTGAAAAGTACTGCTGTGGTTGTATGCTTAAAGCATTTTGTTTTATTGAGAGTTTGTAGTTACCAGTTGCTTATTGTTTTGGTTTTTTTTGTGTTTTGTCTTTTTGTGCTTTATTTTTCTGGAAAATATTTTGCTTTGTCTTAAAAGACCTGGACAATAAATCATTATTTTTGCATTCAAGCCATTTTGACTCAAGTTAACATAAGAAGTGCCATCTCCGGAACAGACCCTAGGTCCATCAAGTCCGGCGATCCGCACACGCGGAGGCCCCGCCAGGTGTACCCTGGCATAGTTTTAGACCCCCATATCACTCTAAGCTTCTCGTAAGGAGATGTGTGTCTAGCTTACCCTTACCCATGTCACTTTATGCCACTCATAAGGAGATGCACATCTAACTTACCCTTAAATCCTAGAATGGGGGATTCCGCAATTATCTCTTCTGGGAGAGCATTCCAGGTGTCCACCACTTGTTGCGTGAAGCAGAACTTCCTGATATTTGTCCTGAACTTGTCCCCCCTTAGCTTCTGTCCATGTCCTCTTGTCCGTGTCACATTAGACATTGTAAATAAATTTTTTTTTCCTGCTCTATTTTGTCGATTCCTTTCAGTATTTTGAAAGTCTCGATCATATCCCCTCGCAGTCTCCTCTTCTCGAGGGAGAACAATCCCATTCTCTTGAGTCGTTCCTCGTATTCCAAGTTCTCCATGCCCTTTATTAGCTTCGTTGCTCTTCTCTGCACCCTCCTGTGTGCTGGGTGTCATCCCTGTCCAGTTCTGTGGGGTTTTTCTGAGCCAAGTACCCCCTGTAGGGCTATCCCATATTGAAAGCACACCTCAGCAAGATTTATGCTGCCTAGCCAGGTGGGCCGCAACTGTTCCGCAGACTCCAGCTAGCAACAATGCACACGGTTGGGTGAAGGATGAGTGCCAGTGCCCCCACCAAGACGGCACATGGGGCAAACCGTCCCTCCCCCCATTTACTTCACCACTGAGCGAGTTTCCACTTTTTCTGTTCTGTCAGAAAAGTACTGAACAAAAAAAGCGGATACTCACTGGACTAAGTGTTTAGCCTTCGATGGAGACTGCCCCCATTTTATCGGTTGAGCTGAGAACTTTTCAGCATCCCCTCATACATTGGGCTGTTTTGGGGCTGCTTTTTCAAGGTACTTGGGCGGGATTATAAAAAAAAAACTATCTGGCAACACTGTGAGAGAGTGTAGAACCAGTGAGATCCCAAAGCAAGAAGCTTCCCAGGGTGAGACCCCGAGGCAGGAAATCTCTGGAACAGGTGGTCCTGAGGGCAAAAAACCTCCCAGCTTGTCTTGTTGGCAAGACCTAGAGAAAAGTCTGAGGAAGTAGAGTAGCCTTCAGTAGATAAGAGGTTCCAGTAAGGTAGAATTTCTTTAGAACCTAAGACACTCTGAGAAGTGACTGGTTTAACCTGTGACAGCTGTGTCTGGGACATTCTACAGGGGCCATGATTAAGGAGGGAAAACAGTATATAATGAAGTGTGAAACCTGTTTGAGAGTGCAGAACCTGTGAAGAAACAAGCCTGTGTATTTTTAACTTTTTGTGCAGAATCTTAAATAATGTTTCCTTTTGACCTTCCATTATTTGCATTTTATGAGGAGTCCAGTCCTTCCGGCCACTCATGTGATCGCACTGCCATACAGTGGAGGTTACTTTCCTTTGCTGTGGAGGTTGTACACGTGACCCCCCTGAAAATTTTCAGTGGGTCACTGAAATAGAGATGAGTCCAAGGGGACAGAGAAGCCCTGTGGGAGGAAAGGGAAGTCCTTCCAGAGTAGTGGGAGGGGGACCATATTAAAGGAGAGTGAGGGAGATGTTCCTAGCTTTTGGTTGATCCTTTCTCCTGCCAAAGCCCAGTCACTGAGGGGAAACTCCTGGAGAGATTTGGGAGAGAACTGAAAAGAAAACTGAAGAATACAAATAAGGGTGAATTGGAAGTAATGGGGTGAGGGTGAGGGAGTCTTTTTTATATGAAACCTAAGAGGCTCATAAGCGAAACAAAAATATGTCTAAAACCCCACCTAAATCGGTACATGGATGACCTAAAAGACAGGTCATAAAAGTGCCGATAAACGAAACTGGTTTTAGACATATCTAAAAGCAGCTTAAGTCTTTTCACTGCTGCTGTGTGCCCAGAGTGAAATGGGGCATTTTTCAAGGAGTGGTTAGGGCGGGAGGTAGGCAGGATATGGGCCAACCTAAACTTAGTCATCCTGCAGCAATAGTCAAAAGTTTAACGAGACTGCTTAGACGGAACTTATACATTGTGACTTAGATGATATAAAACAGGTCTAAGTGCCCATAAGGTATCCAAAGTGACCAGATAACCAATAAAGACACAACAAACTACAACCCCTCCCCCCCACACCCCTCCAGTGATCACTGACTGCCACCCCCACCTCCATAAAAATCAGAATAAAAATGTACATACCTGCCTCCAGAACATCATCGCCTGGCATAGGAAAGCCTAGTAGAGCTGCACAAAGGTGGCTTAAGTAGTCTGGAGGGTGGGCTAGTGAACCATAGAGAGGAGGACTCTGGCCCATAAGACACTCTAACCACTGCATTCATGGTGAAAAATGTAAGTCCATCCAGAAAAAACCAAACCGTACTGTACTGCCATATATGTGCCACCTGTAGCCATAAGGGCTTTTGGGGTGGTAGACAGGTAGGTATAGTAGGTTTTGGGGGGGCTCACCATGACCTATAAGGGAGTTGTGGTGAGATGTTTATGTGACACCCTTTTTGTAAAGTTCACAGAAGTGCCCTGTAAGGTGCCCCACTACTCTGTTGCCATGTCTGGGTGGCCAATCCATCACTTTGCTAGTCCCTCCCACGTCCAAAAGGTCTTTTTCTAGGCGTTTGGGACTTGGACAATTTTTTGGATGAAAATGTGGTATAAAGATAGACGACTTAGAGGTCTGGACAATCAAACGGCTGGACGTAGGAGTAGACGATTCTCAAAAAAAAAAATTTTTGGACACATTTTTCGAGACGACTAACTTATTTTGGACGACTAACCTTAGGCCCAAAATGGCTGTTCTGCCATAAAGTTTAATAAACATTCCAGTTGTTTTCACTTACATGATGGACTGAGCTGTCTTTCATTTGAGATGGAGAGCAAGAGTTCGAGCATCGTGAGTGAGACCCCAGAATTTGCTGATATTATGATATGATTAATTTATAAAATATTTATAAAATATAGGATTGTTGCCTGAATCAAGATGTGATTAATTATTGCTGGATTTAGAAGTATAAAATGTGGCTTGAAACACTGAGAAACTCCAGTGAACACAAAAGGATGGCTGGGTGTAGCCCGGTGTCTATTCAGAACTTTTCTCTGTATAATGTCTACCATAAAAGAAAGTACAGCAGTGATAACTACCCCAGTCTGCATGGACGCTTAGTACAATTTAATCAAATAAGCTACAACAGCTATTTCCCCATCCACCCCAGCATTATGAATCAGATTCTATAAATGGTGCCTATATTAGGAGCTGCTAGGCGCCCTAATCACAGACACCTAGCGATGCCTAACTAAAATTTACGCACAACTTAATTTTTAATGGGTTAAATGGCATAGTAATTAACCAAGCTATTAAAAATCAATTTATGCAACTTACCGCTTTAAATTTAAATTTACCAATTTGCACCTGGATATCCCAAGCAGTGCCTAGCAACACCTAAGCTGAGGCACCCTCTGAGGCCTAACGATGCCTACCTGAAAAGCAGGCATGGTTAGGGGTGGAGAATAGGCGTGGTTGACTTAGGTGTCGCTAGGCCTACGAGTCAGGTAGCCAGTAAATTAAGCCTCTAGGATGCCTAACAATGCCTAAGTATGGCTAGGTGCCACTAAGCATGATTCTGTAAGTGGCACCTAGCGGTTGATTGACAACTGCCGACGAGGTTAGGAGCCGTTTATAGAATCAGGCCGAGATCCTGGTGAACTGAGCTTAGTTCCTGCCGCTGGTCCTTGTGACCTTGGGCAAGTCACCTACCCTCCATGGCTCCGGGTACAAAACTTAGATTGTGAGCCCCCCAGGGACAGAAGAAGTACCTGCAAAGAATGTGTACAGCACTGTGTATGTCTAGTAGCACTATAGAAATGATTAGTAGGAGTACTAGTAGTACTATGTGGATAGTGCTAATGGAAGATATTCAGTGGCATTACACTTCCCCCTCCCCATTCATGGTTCCTACACTCGCGGTTTCATATAATTGCGATTTTTTTCTGGGGAGGGGGAAAATTAAAAAAACAGTCTTCATGTACAAAAAATCCATCTTTTTTTCCTCCCTGCCGCATTCCCAGCCTTACCTGGTGGTCTAATGGGCTCTCGGGGCAGGAGCGATCTTCCTATACTCCTGCCCCGTGCAGATCGCCATGAGGAAATGGCTGCTGGGAGTTCCCATAGTCTCTCGAGACTACGTCAGGAACTCCCTACAGCCATTTCCTGATGGCGATCTGCACAGGGCAGGAGCGTAGGAAGATCGTTCCTGCCCCGAAAGCCCTCTAGACCATCAGGTAAGGCCGGGAAGGCGGCAGGGAGGTGGGGGTGGGTCAGAGCCGGATAATCACGTTTTTTTGGCATTCGCGGTCCGGCTCTGCCCGTATCTCCCACAAATGATGAGGGAGAAGTGTATCTCAGTAATGCTGTTGAAAATCAGCAGTTGGCCCCAGTGAGCAGCACTTATCCTAGTAGAATCCAGAACAGCAATTCCTAAAGGTTTACTAAATATGTAATAGGAGATATTCTAAACCACTTACGCGGTCAGCTGTGTCACTGTGTCATAAGTACTTTTTAAATAAAACTAAAATTTTTTATCATTTTTTATCATTTTTTAATCATTTTAATTACTAGTGTTTGGGCAATGAAAAAATATATGTTCAGAGGTACAATTCAGCAGCTGAATGCATAAGTTGTCCATCTAAGTGGCCATGTGTAAATAGCTGGTCTATCTTTAAATGCGATAACATAACATAACATAGGCAGAGGAATGCCCAAGTCCCTGCACAATTTCCGCCCCAGACCCAACCCCCATAATAGTACTAATTGTAATACCATTTTTTCCATTCATTTTTCATATATACACACAATATGGTTAACCACAAAATTAAACTAGACTAAGCACACTGTATGCTTTTCAACATTCATTCCTACCAGAACACAGATAACCCCTATGCAAATACGGGACCACAAACTAAAAGTACTAATATATACAAATGAAACCATAAGATGCAAGTCTCTGCATGCAATACAACCCCAGAGAAATAGAAACAAATGCATTTCTTCCAGAATAGTTCAAAATATAGACTGCAGATGTAAATTCTCAAAACTGACACAATTTCAATCCTTAAATTGAAAATAAAATAATTTCCCCTACCTTTGCTGTGTGGTGATTTTGTTTTTCAAACCATCTTTTCCCAGTCTCTGGCTGCACTTCCTTCTGTCTGTCCTCTTAACTGTGTATCCAGGGCCACCTTATCCATTTACTGTTTTTCTCTCCTTCACTTTCTGCCATACATCCATCTTTAACATTAACTTTTAACATTCAACTTTCTTCCATTTTTCTGCTTTCTTATCAAAATCTACATTTCTATGTCTTCCCATGTCTATCCATGTGTATCATCTCCTCCCTATTTCTTCTCCCCTATTCCCATCTATCCATAAGAAGCATTTTGTCTTATCTCTTCACTGCTGCACCCATTGCTGCTCACCATCTCCTCCCTCTGTCTCCCCTTCCCTTCCATCCTTGTGCACCATCTCATCACTCTCCCATGGTCAGATATCTCTGTCTTCCCCTTTCCCCTTTCATATGGTTTGGCATCTTACTTCTCTCCTTCCCATAGCCTGGAATCTCTATCTGGTCTGGCATCTTTCTCTCCTTCCTTCCCTCTTCCCAAAGTCTAACATCTCTCTCCTTCCCTCTTTTCCTTTCTGCTGTCTTGCATCTCTCTCTCCCCTCCTTCCCTTTCATTCCATGGTCTGGCATCTCTCTCTCTCTCTCCCCCATCCCAGTGGTCTGACAGCTCTCCCTTCTTTGAGTCATCTCTCCTCCCTCCCAGTGTAACATTTCTCCATCCCTCCTCTCCACCACTATCATGTCTAACAATTCTCCCTCTTTCTGCCTTTTCCCTTGTATGCCATCTCTCTTTCCCTCCTACTCCACACACCTATGTCCAAGAAATTTCTTTTTCTCTTCCCTCATCACCAGCATCTCTCTTTCCCTCCCTTCCTAACCCCCAGCCCATGCAGCCTCTGTCCTTCCCAAACCTCTCCCAGCCCTTGCAGCATCAGTCCTTGCTTTCCCAACCCCTCTCTCCCCGCAGCCCATGCAGCATGTCCTTCCCTCATTCCCAACCTCAGCCTTCTCCTCTCAGCTGGATCCTATGGTATAACCTGTCCCCAGTTCCCGACTCCCAGCCTACCACCTCCCTGCCGCTGAAATTTAAAATCTTCGGGCAGCCAATGGCATAACAAAGCCAGCCTCCTGCCATCGACCTGCCCCGGGAGTGTTCTTTCTGCAGCACTTCTTCTTCCTGTGTAGGTAGGACGTTGCAGAAAGAACACTTCCTGGGCAGGCCGACGGCAGGAGGCTGGCCTCGTTGCACCATTGGCTGCCCGAAGATTTTAAATTTCAGCAGAGAGTAGGTAGGGAAGTCAGGAGAGCCATACTTCGATTGGCAATGTTTAGGGAGGCCCCTTTGCCCCCCCCCCCTCCTGTTCTGAAGCCTATATGACATAACATAAATCTTTATATACCACAAAAGCCTTTTGGTTCAAGGTAGGTAACTGTCCATTTAAAGTTAATCATGTATTTTCAAAATGGCACTTACACCTTTTTCTACTGCTGAAAATACTTTAAAAACTTTAAATAGATGTCATATCTGTTTAATGCTAGACAGTGGCCTCATCACTGAATATTGACCTTATAGTCCTATATGTAGAAAAAATCAGAACTCTGTCAGTTATTGTGCTTTGAATTTCTTTTATTTCATGGTCTCTCAGCTCTGATGCAGTTGATTAGATGTGTCAATCTTTATTTGCTTTATACTATTGCAGCTGGGTTATTTGTCCTGTGGTCTCGCAGTCCTGGGAATCAGTTTGGACAGATGTAGACAACTTTCCCTATTTCCTTAGCAGGGGAACCAGCATTTGGCAAGATTTAAACAATTTATTACAATCTTTTTCTCTCTCTCTCTCTTACTTCATGTTTCTGACTAAAACAAAAATATCACAAGTTAGGTGTCTTTAGCATTTCATTGAGATTTTTACAATTCTACATACTATTGCCTATCTTCTCCATTTCCAATGTAACCACCCA
The DNA here is from genome assembly GCF_902459505.1 of Geotrypetes seraphini. Taxonomy (NCBI): domain Eukaryota; kingdom Metazoa; phylum Chordata; class Amphibia; order Gymnophiona; family Dermophiidae; genus Geotrypetes; species Geotrypetes seraphini. The sequence continues at coordinate 342,320,063 of NC_047086.1, read as the reverse complement.
TTTCTCCCAGATGCTGGGAAGGGGCACACAAAGTATTTTATTTGTTAGGACCAGAGCTGGGACCATCTTATCAGCTGGCGTCCCACAGTAAGCATGCACCAGACTTCCTCTCTCTCTTGCTCTCTCTCTCTCTCTCTATGCATACCACACCACACCAGAATTCAAAGTCCAAACACAAAATCCAACTTTACTTCTCCTTTGTGACATAGGCAGAGGTACATCTCTTTAACGGTGAAGTTTCTTGGTGGACACAGTCCAAACTATATACACTCCTCTTCCACGGCACAATTATATTTTATTTCCCTGGGTCAGTTGGTGGGATTTCACCAGAGACCCATCTCTCCTAAAACAGTTTTCACTGGTCAGTTGGTGTGCTCTGACCAAAAGACAACTCTCCCGCCCAAATCCAGATCCTAAATCTCCTCTGGAGTGAGGTTACAATGACTAAGACCACCTTCCAGGAAATCCAAGAACTGGCTTGTCTTCTCAATATTTTTTCTTAGGATTCTGGAAGCTTCTGGAACTACTGCTCTGAGTCCCTAGCCGTTCCCAGAAGTGCCTGCCTGTCTGCACATAGTCTGTGGTAGAGAATGACATCCCTGTGGGATCTTTCTATCCCCCTTCCTTCGTGCTGTTGCTGTCACCTGGAAAATTATAAAGGTGTGGGGGAAGGGAGCACAGGCATGGCATGGCACTTACCCTTGCTACACCACTGCTCCAAATGCCAAACTGTACAGATCTAGCTGCTAAGGCTGCCCTTCATATACCAGTCCACAACCTACAGCACTGATACTTTTAAAACTACTAACCTTACAAGTCCTGGGAAATAGATGCACCCCCATACCTCCTTTCTTCAGTGCGTACTATTTGCTCAGGGCTACACCAGCTTCTGCCTCCTTCATTCCTCCGCTTAGCTCCCAGTCTCCCTTTTCTCTTGTGATATTTCACTTCTGCTCCAGGCAAAATGTGTGGATTATTTTTCTTTAGCTCCAGGCAAAACATTAGTCACACTCTATCTGTAATTGCCTTCCTAGTTGGAGAAAACTGCCGTCAATGGAGTCAGATCCCTGCCCAGCAGCTTTCCCGACCAGATCCCCTATCCTAACTTTGTTCATACTGCTTGTTATCATAATAAACCATTCCCAAGCATTATAGCCACTCTGTTTCTTCATACAGAAATTTGGAAGGGGGACCACATCATTCATAGTACAGCAAGAGATAAAGTTTTAGAGCAGTAGTCTTCACTAATTTTTAAGTCAGGGCCACTTGTCATTCAAATAAGCTGAAGGAGAGCCACCAAATATCTTCCCATGTGGAGCCACGACACTTCTAACCAGAGAGTATCAATGACATCCATCACTTCTAGCCTGCTTTAAAATTTTTCACTGGGTGTGGACATTTCCAAATGCATTTTCTTCTATTGAGAAATATCCTTCAAGCATGCAGTTTCTCCTTCCAACTATATTCCCTTTTCTGACCTAAGCTTGGATAGAGATGCAGAGAGTAGTGAGAAAAAAAGCCACAATGACAATGTGAGCAGCTCCAGAGATATCCAGGGCCTGTCATTGGCCCCCAGGCCTTGCATTGGAGAACATTGTTCTAAAGTGAGCTGCTTCCTGATCTCTCTACTGCAGAAAATTGTTGTAGTGCTAAACTGGCAAAACTTTTTCTTGATTTGTATAATAGATAAGCTTCACACTTAGAGGTCCCATTTGTCAATTCATTAACCCCCAGATTCTATATCTCTTATTTAAGTGCCACCAACTTCTGCTCAAGGCCTAGTGACTAAAATGAAATTGGTTTTATGCTAATCCGGTAAGGTCCTGCAACGTCGTGTCCAGGCATCTGATTGCAGACTGCCCTCTTCACCTGGTTCCTTCGATCTTCCCAAACATGATGTCCTTCTCCAATGATCTTTCTCTTCTGACAGTAGGACCAAAAAAAGACAGTCGTAACATCATCATTTGGGCTTCTAGTGACATAGCCAGTTTGATCTCTTCCAGAATTGATTTGTTCTTCTAGTGGTCCACAGCACACATACAATCCTTCTCTAACACCACAGCTCAAATGAGTCACCACAGCTCAAATGAGTCAATCTTCTTTCTGTCATGTTTCTGTAGTGTCCAGCTTTTGCATCCGTAATTGAGAAAATGAGTGCGTGCACAAGTTTGATCTTTGTTTGCAGTGTTATTTCCTTGCCTTTGAATACTTTGCCGAGAGCCTTCATTGAAGAATGACTAAGTGCTATTCTGCAGAGTATTTCTTCCCTGCTAGTTGTATCTTTGTTTACAAAAGAGCCCAGAAGACTGAAATCCTTTACAACTTCTATTCTATCGCCTTCAAGCTCAAAATCGTCATCATTTTCCATGTTCATGAACTTCATCTTGTTTATGTTCTGTTCTAATTCCAATTTATTACTTTCAGCTTTGACTTTTCTCAGTAGATACAGCATGTCTTTGAGTGTTGTATCATCTGCATAGTGCAGGCTGTTTATATTTTGGCCACCAACTTTGAAACCAACACTCTCTTCTTCCAAATTTGCTTTTCTGAAGATGGCTTCGCTGTAGAGGTTGAACAGGTAAGGTGACAAGATGCATCCTTGCCTGATGCAACATTTTATTGGAAACCAATCAGTGTTGCCATATTCTCCTCTCATTGCAGCTTCTTGATTTTTGTTGAGGCTCTTTATCAGCTGAGTTATGTGCTTTGGTATTCTATATAGGTCAACCAAATGTACGTGCCTAGGGCAGATGTGCACACAAATTAATGTTAATGAGGTGTCAGCAATCAGTTGATGTTAATTGTCACTAATTTAGATTTGCATGTGTCTCCTCTGCCTGCACGCTGTTCTATAACACTGTGCACCTAAATTGACTTCCTTACAGCCCAAAAGGGGGCATGGCCATAGGAGGGGCATGAGCAGGTCAGGGAATTCCAACAATTTTGGTACAGTCTTACAGAATACCAGGGTTACACGCCCAACTTGCATGTCAAAATTTCCTAAGATCTGGAGGACTTAACTAAGTGGCTCAAGGAAACTTCCCAGAAGAGTGATTTGTCTGCCACTGAGAATGAGAACCCAAGTGATTGGAGTCTTGCCCGGTCACAGGGTTTAATTGGCCAAGCTTGTTGCTAGGCTATTGCTTATGGAGTCAGGAACCTTGGCTGTCCCGAGTGAACTGGGACAGCCATTAGGGGGAACTCCAAGTGATTTTGATAGCGAAACAAGCCCTGTTGGGCATCAAAGGTTAGGGAGCAAATCTATTTTGACACTAGCTGGAGGCTGCAGAAAGGAGCTAGTGTCCTCTAGGGACACCCTTATACTGGAGGTGCACAGAGCTGCAGTGTGGAGACACAAACTACAGAGTGGAAAGTGAAGGCAGCCTGCCTGTCACCAACACACAGCTGAAATCAACTAACCTGTGAAGTGGAGTTTTCCTCTCAGCCACAACCTCACTGGCCAGCAGTTGGATTGGAAACACAAGCAGCTGGTTGGGGACATGATGACTCCACTGCACACTTCTCTGATGTGAAATTTGCATAAATGTCAGGAAAGTGTATAATTGAAAAGGGCAGCTTTGCAAAGCCACTTTGCAAAGTTTTATTTGTATGGGAAAGAGCACAAAGCACTCATTTTGGAAGGGGTTTTTTTTTCTAGAGAAAGCACAAATTTGTGAAATAAATTCACACTTTAGTGTGTCAGCCTCAAAGGTTGTATCATAAGGAGAACCTGGTTTATCATATTGCAGGCTTCTAGAAGTATAACTTTGATCACAGATGCAATATCTATGGTTAGAGCAAAGCTTAACCCAGTCCATCAGTCCAGACCAGGTGAAGTTTGGCAGTCCCACTTAAACACTATCACGTTGACTGAAGTTAACAGCAAGGAAAATAATTTTTTTAATATACTTTACTGATTTTCAGCTCTGAAACCAGTAACTGGGACAAGTTTATATGCTGAGCTTCATTGTCTGGTAGAATGTATGTGTTACCCATAAATATAGATCTTTTGTAGCTGTAAATTTTCAATTGCATTTTGTCCTGTTTATCAAAGGCTTTATCTCAAAATAAGCAATGTATATGAGCCAGCTGAACATTATGGGGTTCATTTTCAAAAAATACAGATATGATGGGCATTCTTGTTAGAGCAGCAAGCTGGTCACAGGAGTAGGCTAGCGGTCAGCATTGAACTGTAGAGAAGGGAACACAGGGCCATATTTTAGATTTGATCTTTAGTGGAATGCAAGGCATAGTACAGGAGTTAACTGTGTTGGGTCCACTGGGAAACAGTGATCATAATGTGATAAATTCAAACTGATACCGGGAGTGACGTTGAAAAAAAAACCTACTGTGGAGGCATTAATTTTCTTTTTTTTTTTAAATTCTTTATTCATTTTTAAAACTATTTTTAAAACTGTGCACAAGAGATGATGCATTTACATAAAATATTAACCTTACAGCACAATAAACTTAATAGAAATAATGACAAGACTTATTTCCCCCACCCCTTTTTCCAATTGAACAACAATTCATAAAAATACCTATAAATAACCTATCTATAGCTTTTAATCAGTGCCAAAACATATCCCCCTCCCCGGATGCGTTAATTTTTGAAAGGATGACTATGATAAAATAAGGAAAATTGTTAAAAAGAAGCTAAAAGGATCAGTTGCAAAGGTTAAGACTGTAAACCAGGTATGGATATTATTTAAAAATACCATTGTAGAAGTCCAGACCAGATGTATTCCATGTATCAACAAAGGTGGAAAAAAGAGGAAACGAGAGCCGGCATGGTTAAAAGGGAAACATATGTCAATCTTAAGGATGTGAAAAATTTGCAGCCATAACCATTCAGGGGATTCAATGAGAGAAAAAGGCATCAAGAACAAAACTTTCTGATAAGGAAACAACTGTAATTTAAAAACACTGAAGATATTGCTTCACTGTTAAAAAGCCATTAAAGATAAACAAGGGAGAGGGACTTATATACTGTCTTTTTGTAGCCACACAACCACATTCAAAGTGGTTTACATACAAGTACTCATGCTTTTCCCTATCTGTCCCAGTGGGCTCACAATCTATCTAATGTATCTGCATCTAAAAATTTGCTATCTGTTCCATCGCTGAAGTTTATCAATACAATGAGGTCTACCATTTTTTCTGTCAGCACGCCATCTCTTTGGAATAATATTCCTGTCCACTTACAGGAACAATCAAATCTTAACCATTTTAAAATGAAACTAAAACATTTCTTTTTCTTGATGTTTTCGAGACCTAAATGCCCTTTTTAGGGCTACGTAGTTTTAATCTATTTTTTGTTACCCTCCCTTTTGTCCTTTCCCTATATGTTCTCTTTCTTACTTGATAAATTGTAGTTCTATCCTTCTTCCCTTTTTTGTTCCTGTTTGTTTTTGTATTGTTTTAAAATGTTTTGAATTATGGCTATTGTTTTAAAGGATGTATAGTTACCCCATATATGTTTTTTAACATAATGTTCACCGCCTAGAAGGCCGATTGGGCGGTTTATAAAATTTTTGAAGAAACTTGATGTACCAGGGGCAGTGGAAGATTAAGTGACTTTCCCAGGGTCACAGGAAGTGGTGTGGGGTTTGAACCCACAATCTCAGTGTGCTGGGCTCTAACCACTGCGCCACACTCTCCTCCATCAATAGCCACCATAAGAAAATATCTGGATTGCTCAGTAATTTTGTTCTTTATAATAGTCTCTACTGTTTTGTTCTGAACTTCCTGATTCATTCCCCAGCCAACCACTTCAAACTAAATCCAATCAAATGAGTTTAAGAAGAAGGACGGGAAACTGCATTCTATTTTACTTTTTTTTTATATTGTGGAAGGCAAAGAGATTGTATAAACCTCCTACCCAGTTGGACTATAAAGCAAATTTAGATTCTCTGATCCAGACAGAAAAAAAAACCAGGGGAAAGGGAAAAGGTCAACATTGGTTTAAAAAGAAACACCAAAACAACATTGTACTTCTACAGAACTGCCCCCAAACAGGACATTTAATTATCCATAAAAACATTTAACATCTGAGCAACTTCTCCATAAATGCCGTAACTCCCACAACGAAGGCCAAGAAAAAATAGTTTCACATATTAAAATGGTCATGAGAAGGACTAATGATGTCCCAATATGGCTGAATGTGAGATGGATGAGGCAGTGAAAGCCAAAAGGGCATCTTGTGGAATGGAAAGAGGAATGAGCACATGCAACGGCAAGTCAGTTGTAAAAAATGTAATAAGGCAAGTTAAAGGAGACCTTGAAAAGAAACTTTCCGTAGAGCAGTGTATCACAAATTGCATGCTCTGAGTATGCTGTGAGATGCCAGCAAGGAGGAAAGGCGCCGGTGCCAGCTGACTACCTACAGAACATGCACGTGACTTTATCATGTCGTGCCCGTGCATGCCCAGAGGCCCTCCAGCCATGGCCCTGAGCTTAGTGTGCCGCAGCTTGAAAAAGTTTGTGACACACTGCTGTAAAGGCACAAACCAATATTAATAACCTCCTGCCCTAATATTTGGCCACTGGAAGTCACTGTTTTTATAAACACTGATCATTAAGGGGCTGATTTGTGATGTTTAGGCACTGGCACAGAATATCGCTGGCCCCCCAGATAACTTCAGTCTGGCCCATTCATATTTCGAGCCCCCAGATCTCAGATATCATCTTTGTTGCTGGGGTTCTTTTTGTTGCTGTTCCTTTTCTTTGGTCTCAGGTCAATTTCTCAGAGGCAGTAGGGATATAGTATAATAAGGCAACAGATGGATGTAGGTTGAAGAAAAGGTATTTTCTATAGAAATATACATTATAAATGTACAGCACTTAGAGCAGCTTATCACAGGGCTGCTTCTGTGTATATGTGTGTTACAATGTCTTCCTGTCCCTCTAATTCAGTGTGTGTGTAAGTGAATAGGCACCTTTCCTTCTGTAGGTGGCTGAGGTGGGGTATGGGTGGGTGGAATGGCAGTCCGAGCATGAATGTCTATAGGTATGAATATGAGTGTGTGCTGAATGTCCTGTGTTGTAACCCTCTTTGTGTTTATATATCTGAATTATTTCTTCCAGCACCTTCCTGTGTCATAATTTGGTTTGTTTGATCTGAAGTCTCCTGACTACCCAAGACATGTGAATTCTTTTGAAGGCCCAGGGAAATTCAATAATGTTAAATTACATGTGCAAGCAGAATTTTCTAAAGCTTCCATCTGTATATGTGCCAGCAAATTGTCCTTGGTAATAATAATAATAATAATAATTTATTTATATGCCACCTTACCGGGGAGGTTCTAAGTGGCTCGCAGCATAAGAAAAACAATACATACATACATTTTCAATAAAAATCACAATAAAATTCAATAAAAGGCAGTACATACATTTCAATAAAATTGATCAGAATAAAAGGTACAGAAACATTTCAGTAAAATGGATCAAGATGAAAAGGCAAACCATGCAAGTAAGAAACATGAAAATAAAATGCAAACATGGTTGAAATAGGAGAAAAGGTAAAACCATTACGATGTCAGCTGCATGTAGTGGCTGCATAGACTGTCTTAAGAATCAAAATTATTCACAAAGGCCCAGATTCTCTAAACTGTGCTTTTTTTTTTTATAGGCACCACTAGGCATCCAAGCTCAGTGGAAAACCCCTATTTAAATAGGATTTTCAAGGTGCCTAAGAAAATGGTGCCAGAATCATACCTCTACAGGTGTTTTATGGCGCCTAATTAGGGTTGCCAGATTTCCTCTTTGAAAAAAGAGGATGCCTAGCCCCGCCCCATTCCATCCCCAGTCCTGTCCCATTCTGCCTCTGGCTCTGCCCCATTCCTACCCCAGCCCCCCCCCCCCCCACATGAATCTCCCCGAGCTTGAAGGCCGCATTTGGAAGCCTTCGCACATGAGCAGATGTTGACGCAATGACATCACACGAATGTGTGTGTGTGTATGACATCATCACGGTAACAGCCGCACATGCACAAAGGCTTCCAGATGCAGCCTCCAAGCTCAGGACTTCCAAACCTGGGACAAACTGTCAGGTTTTGGAAGTCCTCTGGGCGCACAATCCTTTAAAAATAGGACATTTGCCCAGATGTCTAATAACCCTATGCCTAATGCCACTGTAGGCATGGCTAACACCAGAAGTTGCATTAGGTGCTGTAAATCGCCTACAGAGCTGCGATTCGTATTAAAGGTAAGCACCAGAAATGTACACATGGAAAACTCTGGCCTACATTTACAGTGCCTACCTTTACTGGAGTCATGATTCTTTAAACGGTGCTGTCACATGATTGACACACAATCCAGGTCAAAATGTTCAAGAAACCTAATAAGCCTGTCATGCAAACTGAAAAAAACACCATGAACACCTTCTTTCACATCAAGCAGCATTGTGGGGTAAAGACCTAGATCAACTGTTTTCGCCCACTACTTATGAGGAATTCAGAAAACGTCTAAAAACTCAACTGTTCCTAAAGTATCTAGACAACTGACCCACTCATCTTCTTTCTCCTCCATAGTGATTCCTCTGTCCTATTAATCTCTTTCTCCTCAACAACGCATTTCCGGTTCTATTAACTCTCCTCTTCCCCCCTCTTAAATTCAATCAATTTGTACCTCGCTTAATCTATTGTAAACCGCATAGAACTTAACGGTATTTCGGTATATAAACTGTTATTATTATTATTATTATCTTCAGAGAAATTAGTCAATTGAAGCAAATTATTTTGCAAAACTTTCTAAATTCTCGATACTGTCACCCAACCACCTTTCAAGGAAATATCATCTGAGGAACTAGAAGCAGATGGCTCAGAGACTAAATTCACTAGTTGAGGTGTCTAAGATAATCTTAATAGGATCAAGCACAGGTAAAATATATTTTGTCAATAAAACCCAGGAACTGGAAGACGTTTCCTTGGAAGACATTGTTCTGTCTGGACCTGCATTATTTCCATCTCCTAAATTACAGCAGGTCAGGTGTGGGGCTGGAGTTCACAAAGATAAGGAGATGGCAGAAAGAGATTATTCACTTAGGTATATTTTCTGTATAGAGTACCCACCTTTAGGGCTCCTTTTACGAAAGTGCGCTAGCGTTTTTAACGCACACACAAGATTAGCACGCGCTATAGCGCAAGCTAGCTGAAAAACTACCACCTGCTTAAAAGGAGGTAGTGGTGGCTAGCGCACGGCATTTTTAGCGCGTGCTAAAACCGTTAGTGCACCTTTGTAAAAGGAGCCCTTAAACACCAGAAAATTGCATGCTAAGAGGATATTCTATAACGAAAAGTACCGTATATACTCAAATATAAACCAAGATTTTTGGGGCCAAAAAAATGGCCCTAAAATGGGGGTCTCAGTTTATATTTGGGTCAGCCCTGACCCATCCACCTCCCAAACATATTTGCATGTCTTTGCCAGGCTTGCCATGAGACCTTTAGTATCCCTGGTGGTCCAGCAGTGAATCACGGCAGAAGCGACCTTCCTTCGCTCCTGCCTGTGCAGAGCCGCTAGCTAAATGTTCTCTTATCTCTCCTTATACTCTCCCTGGGAACTCTGTTCATCAGGTAAGTCTCTCTCTACTGCCAACTCCAGACTCCGTCCCTTCTACCTTGGTGCGCCAGATATCTGAAACAAACTGCCTGGCTATATACATCAGGCTCCATCTCTAGCAGTATTCAAATCGAGACTCAATGTCCACTTCTATGAAGATGCTTTCAATTCCAAACTCCAACTTCTAAGCACCAATATCTGTCTTATCATTTTTTCTGTAATTTTCCCACCTGAGCACAGTGTATTGATGTGCCTTCTTGTCCAGTTTGTTTGTCTTGACAAGATTGTAAGCTCTTTTGAGCAGGGACTGTCTCTTCTGTGTTTTGATATACAGAGCTGTGTATGTCTAGTAGCACTATAGAAATGATTATTATTAGTAGTAGTAATATTTATTTACTCCTCACAGTTTTTATTAGAAATTTAGTTATTACAAGAAGGAAAAACTTAAACATTCAATTAAAAAAGCAAAATGTTAGCACAAATATGAGAACGTGATCAAAAGTTCTCAGAACAGTCAAGAAGAGAATGGACATGGTAATGTCCAGATCTCTTATAATTTGTAATCCGCCTAGAACCGCAAGGCACAGGCGGAATAGAAATCACTAATGTAATGTAATGTAATGTACATGGATATGTTTCAATTAATGATCTGAAACAATGTCAAAAAACATAGAATTTTGGGCTCCTTTTACGAAGCCATGTTAGCGGTTTTAGCGCAGGCAGCTTTTTAGCGCGTGCTAAACCCGCGCTACGTGGCTAGAACTAACGCCAGCTCAATGCTGTTACGTGCGTTAAACCGCTAACGCGGCTTCGTAAAAGGAGCCCCTTGTTTCTGCAAATTGACGCCTAACGAAATAAGATAACACTCTTTTCAGCTACAGTGGCAAAATAATGCTCAGAATTTAAGGAAGACGGTTGGGCGGAGAACTTTTCAGCGCTCCCTCGTAATTTTATGTTTTTCTTTTTAGTAGAACCAAGCGCTCCTTTTACTAAGCTGCGATAGTGTTTTTAGCGCACGCGGGATTTTAGCATGCACGAAACCCATGCTGCACGGCTAGAACTAACGCCAGCTCAATGCTGGCGTTAAGCTCTAGTGCGCGTGGCACTCCGTGTGCTAAAACCGCTAACACAGCTTAGTAAAAGGAGCCCTAAGTCCTTGCATATTAGGAAAATACAGAAAAGTTATAAGGAAATCAGAGATAATGAAAGAGACTCTTACACTCCCACTTAATCCAATCAGAGAAGGAAAACAAATTGTTTAGCAAAAAAAAAAAATAGAATCCAGTACCTCACACTAATAGTCTCCTGGTGATTAGTCAAAAAACAGAGAAGCTGCTAAAGTTCAATGAAACAATTTTTTTCAGAAAAGCAGTTTTACATTAGCCCATCTAATTAAGAGGGAAAACGCATTCAGAACACCCTCCTGCAATTATCTATCCTGAAATGTCCTCCTACGAGCTTGCATTTCTCTTGTCATGTCACAGAATGTTGAGCCTATTGCCCCAGAAATATTCTATCCTGTCTGTCCATATTTATGTACTATGTTAATAAAACTTGTACTAAAAGATTTTCAACATGCACCTGGCTAAACATTCTGCATGCAAGCTAAAAATAACCTTCAGTAGCATAACTTCCATTCTGTTCTGGACGTTAATACAGAATACAGTGTAGCATCCACATTAACTACTTCAAAACCCCTCTTCAATCTCACCTTACGTGAAAAGCCAATTAGCATAGATCGAAACATTTAAGTACCTCACGGGACGTGTCGAAGTGGAAGATTATATTTTCTTTCTCAAGGGACCCTCGGCCACAAGAGGGCACCCGCTCAAACTCAGGGGCGGAAAATTTCATGGCGACACCAGAAAGTATTTCTTCACAGAGAGAGTGGTTGATCATTGGAACAAGCTTCCAGTGCAGGTGATCGAGGCAGACAGCGTGCCAGACTTTAAGAATAAATGGGATACCCATGTGGGATCCCTATGAGGGTCAAAATAAGGAAATTGGGTCATTAGGGCATAGACAGGGGGTGGGCAAGCAGAGTGGGCAGACTTGATGGGCTATAGCCCTTTTCTGCCATCATCTTCTATGTTTCTATGTTATTCCATCTTTTCTGGCCTTCCCTACCCAACACATAGAATGAAGGGGACATACGAGTGCTCTGAAGAAACTGTTCCTTCCCCAGAGCAAATATGAAGGGGGCCACATGCTTTGAATGTTGTGATATATCTTCCTAGTATCTTCCCTGTCTCTTGACATAGACAGGGGAAGAACCATATGCCCAGATACCCCTTATGCTGTCCTGATATAGTGGAGTATCCACGTTTGCCAACCCACTCTCCCACTCTTCCTGAAGGAGCAGTAAGCCTTGATTTCAAGCTCCCAGCTACCACATTAAAAAGTCTCGTTCCCATGGCAGCTTCATCTTATGAGGTCTTTTTTTTTTTTTAGTAAATCTTTGATTTTCAAAACTTATAAAAAGTGTAACAATTATAAACACAATAATAACAAATAACAACACTTAGGGCTCCTTTTACGAAGGCGCGTTAGGGCCTTAATGCGCAGAATAGCACGTACTAAAATGCTGCGCGCTAGCCGCTACCGCCTCCTCTTGAGCAAGTGGTAGTTTTTTGGCTAGTGCGCATTAATCCGGTGCATGCGCTAAAAACGCTAGCGCACCATTGTAAAAGGAGCCCTTAAATTCGTGCAAACGTCTGAAACAAATTACCCCCTCCCTACCTGGATGTGTATAAAAATCTAATAAATCCAGGAACTAAGGATTTAATATTTCTATTGCTTGACAAATACCTCCAATGGACTCCAAATCTCTCTGAACCTTTTATTATTTCCAGATTGTTCCGCTATCATCCTTTCATATCTATAGTATAAATACAATGTTTCCCACCAAAAAGAAAAATTCAACCTATCCCAATTTCTCTAATTTCTAGTTATTAATTGCATGGCCACCCCAGTCATAATAAGAAGTATGTTTTGATGTTTTTCAATTGGACTATTAAGTTTCAACAATGTCCCAAATAAAACCACGTCCTAAGACATTGGAATAGAGACACCTAATACCATATTAATTTTGGCCCAAATTGACTTCCAAAAATTAAGTATTAACGGACAATAAAATAGCAGATGGTCCAATGTCCCTACTTCAAGTTGACAATGCCAGCATCTAGTAGACTTTAAATTATCCAACTTTTGTAAACGAACAGGGGTCCAAAATATTCTATGTAACAAAAAGAACCAAGTTTGTCTCATAGATGCTGATGCTGTATATCTTATTCTCCAAATCCAAATCTGTGGCCATTGCGTAGCAGAAATATGCTGCTTTGCTTCTATACTCCAAATGTCTCTTAAGCTTGTTTTAGGTTTTTTCGCCAAAATTCAGATATTAATTTATATCACTTGGTGGCCTGATGCCCTTGAAAATCTGCTTGATGCCCTTGGAAATCTGTCAAGGATCCCCCTGTAAAATATTTTTTAAAACTTCAGTTTATCTTAACACTTTAGATGTGCTCAAACCAAACTCCTAACCCTCTCCTACTCCTAATACTAACACATATTCGTGCTTACCAGAGCCGTTGTGTCCTCTACCTTACTCCAAGCTTTTTTGCAAGATGGCGGAGGCTTGCTTAACTGACCTTTTTATAGTATTTCCTCAAACAGCTGACTCCCCGCACACTCCAAAGGAGGGGCTAAATCAACGTGGCCCATTCGACCTCAGAATTGAGGCCGTTTGGAGCCACCGTATCTAACCTGAAGATTTTTAAAATATTTTACAGGGGGATCCTTGATAAAGCAAATCTTTTGTGAAACATGTCGGATCATGAAGCCCAGTAGCGGGAGAATACAATGAATTTAAGTTAAGTACATAATTTAAGTACATAAGTTAAGTACATAAGTTAAGTACATAATAAGTGACTGCAATTGGCCCTAAAAGCAGGACATTATTGTGCTGAAGTGTATATGGGCATTTTCTCTGAGGTCTCTTTTTTTTTCTCCACAAATTTTTATGAGGTGTAGTCATCTTAACTTGAGGATCTTTACTATATTTTCCTTTGGGGGGGTCATCTATGTGCCATTAGGAACTACGAGGAAGCTGCTGCCTTTAAATACCACAGTATTTCTAGCTTTTGAAAAATTTTGGAACCACTGGATATACCATCACCACCCTTTTTTTTTACAAAACCGTAGCATGGTTTTTAGCACTGGCCATGGTGGTAACAGCACTAAAAAATGCATTACAGTTTTGTACAAGGGGCGGGGGTAGTTTACAGTAATGCTTGATTGGCTTTTAATTTAACTGCTCTCATTACTATGTATAGCGATTCATGGATGTTTCAACTTGCATCTCCGTTACTACGCATTTCTTCTTCATTCTTCTTGTGTTCTATCATTTGTTTCAAAATAAAATGTATTTGGGAAATAAATGTTCTGCTGTCAAACCGGGCTTTGCTTGTGAAAGCAATACAGAATAGAATTAAATTTTGCAATACTTAGAAGCTGAAATATTCATCTGCCCAATATATTTCATTTTATTTTAAAAAAAAAAAAAAAGAAAAACTTTCACATTGATGGTATCTGCAACCTTTTGGACTAGATTCTATATAGGACACCCGATCTCAGAAGCCGCCTAAGTGCCTTTTGAGAATCACACACGGGAGTTCTATATAGAATCACATCTGTCCTCACGGACAGGCACCTAAGCCTAACACCACGATTCTCTAACCAGCATCCATGTCACAGGCACAGGTTAGAGAATCAGGTTGCCGCTGAACTGATCACGGCAAGCGAATCTTCCTGCTATGATAAGTTTAACAGCTAGGAACCCATCCCCCCTCCCCCACAAAGACTACTGGCAGGTGGAATGTCCAGTCCTTCCTGCCGGAATCCCTGAAGCTGCCCCCACCCACAAATGTCCACAGCAGGAGGAGTGCCCAATTGCTCCTGCTGCCATCACCCCAAGACATCCCCTGGTAGGAGGGATGCCCAGTCCCTTCTGCTGGAACCTCCCCCCACCCCCTCGAGACATCCCCCAGCAGCAGTCCCACCTGCCAGAACCTCCCCTGAGACATCGAAGGCAGGAGGGATGCCCAATCCTTCCTGCTGGAAACCCCCACCCCCTCTGAGACACCGGCACCCTGACCCCCAAGTGCCTTATTGAGTTGGCCAGCTGAAGGGATGCTTCCTCCCTCCAGCCAGCAGGCCTGCCTCCACTGAATTGGAGTGGCCTAAGGGATCTGACCAATCGGAATGTTAGGCCACTCACAGTGCATCCCAGAATGCACTGTGAGAAAGGCCTAATATTCTGGTTGGCCCAGGTGCCTGAGGCCTAAGTTTTCTGAGATCAGGCATCCTATACAGAATCTGGCCCTTTGTGTCCAAGCCATAATTGCCTCATTAAGGCCCCCTTTTACAAATCTATGGTAGAGGTTTCTACCATGGGCCACCGAGGTAAATGCTCTGATGCCCATAGGAATTCTGTGAATATCAGAGCATTTATCTCACTAGCCTGCAGTAGAAATCTACCCTTGGCTTTGTAAAAGCCAGCATAAGTAAATTTGTCCTGCAGTGGATATTATGAAGGCTCACTTTACCCTATACTGTTTGTCTGTTCTTTGCTTTTATAGACTTCTACTGTAATTTTGAATCTCCCTGTGAACTGGAATATTCCCCTCTGCAAAAAGATAACAGACCTTGGCAGGTAGTGGGCACTGATGAACTTTTACAGAGGAATGTCTTGCATGGACCAAAGAAAGATTACTCTGAGAATTCAACTGCAGGTAAGAGGAAATGTTACATGACATATTCAGTTGCACTGTTTGGTAGTATTTTTTTTATTGTTCTAGCAGCAGCATTTTGTACTGTTGGTCTTTCAGTACAATTAGAACATGGCCTCAATAGTCAAAGGGACTATAAATCTATTTGCAGTACTATTATTCATCACCAGACCTGTCTTTGTAATAATAATCCTTTAATGTAGGGCATAGTTGATGGTTCCCTTTGGTATCTGAAATAACTGTGCTGTTGAGCTGACAATATTGGGAATGGATTAAGCTTCTCTGTCCTGGGAATTGCTGTGAGAACATCTAAACCTCAGATGACTTCAGCAGACATTAAGGGGCCCTTTTACTAAAGCTTAGTTCATGCTAATGGACGCTGGTGTGTACTAAATTCTGCATGTCCTATTTTATACCTTTGGTACATTATTGTGTTTTTATTAAAAGGTTCCCTAAATCCAGGTATTAAAACTGGATTATGTAAAACAGCACAAAGCTTGTAGTCAAGGAGAGTGCTAGGACCAGATGGTTTACCCTTTGTGTCCTTTAATAGCATGTGGTTGTTATGAGTGTTTGTACGCCTTGTACTTTATACATATTGCTATTATATTTTCAAATTTCTTTATTTGTGATGATTATAATGTTAAGGTATTAATTTTTTTTTTTTAATTTTAGAACAAATCCAAAATAGTAAACAGAAAGAGCATTATAGATAAATAGATATACATTACTGCAAGAAATACGCAAGTGAAATTTAACACCTGTCATAAAGTCCACATTAATAAGTTTAAGTTTAAGTTTATTAGGATTTTATATACCGCCTATCAAGGTTTTCTAAGCGGTTTTACAATCAGGTACTCAAGCATTTTCCCTATCTGTCCCGGTGGGCTCACAATCTATCTAACGTACCTGGGGCTATGGAGGATTAAGTGACTTGCCCAGGATCACAAGGAGCAGCGCTGGATTTGAACCCACAACCCCAGGGTGCTGAGGCTGTAGCTTCAACCACCGCACCACACACTCCTCAATGAGAATATAATGAAAATTATAAAGCAGAACGAAATAGTTCAGCAAAGTGTTCTAAACGAGTGACGCGCAACTAGAAGCAAACCATCAACAGAAGTGGTAAAAAAATGCCTCAAATACACAGAGCAGCTTTCACATTAATAGTGTATACATGCTGCAACTTAACATCATTGGCAAAAAAAAATCTCCACATGTTGACCAAACTTTGGGTTCCTTTTACTAATTGACGCTAGAGGTTTTTAGTGCAGGCTGGTGAGGTAAAATGCTCCAATGCTCACAGAATTCGTATGAGCGCTGGAGCATTTACGTTGCCGGCCTGCGCTAGAAACCTCTAGCACTGTTTAGTAAAACCCAGCGCTTGTCTCAAAGTAAAGCAAACTGTTGTTGTGCATGCAGTACTTATGTTTTCCCGTGTAGAGAATGACATGGGGATGAATTTTTCCCTGTCCTCGCAGGAATGCAATTTCCCCGTCCCATCACAGTGAGTTTTGTTGCTGTCCCTGTCCCATTCCTGTAGGCTCTGTCATAATTGCACAAGCCTCGAACATTTATGATTTTAAAATGTTTGCAGCTTGTGCAGATGAGGATAGACCTTACAGGAATGGGATAGGGACAGGAAAATAACTTGCGGGGACGGGACAGGAAAATGAGTTCCCGCAGGGATGGGGAAAAATTTGTCCCCGTGTCATTCTCTATTACCATGTAGGTCCTATTCAGATGTTCTTTTCATCCCAGATCACTTCTCTAACAACTTGCCAACACAACAAAGTCAGGCTCCTATAAAAGCACACCCAACAAGGTTCCTTGCTTTGCCGGCCATAGCCGACTGCTTCAAGGGTAATTGCAAAAACATGTCGGTATGTTTTTTGTAATTATCCCCTGTCACTAGAAAGAACCAACCTACACGTAGTACAAGTCTAGTATTTTGAAAAAAAAGACTTTACGTTTAACTTACAAATAATCCATCTTAAATAATAAAGGTGTTGTCGATCTCATTATGTTAAACTGTGATACTAAAGCCTTTAAAACATCACCTTAGTACCAGTGGTGTAGTAAGGGGGTGCAAACCACCCCAGGCACCAAGTTGGTGGGAGTGCTGGCACCTCTCCAACCCCACCATGCCACACCACCCCACTCACACCATCCCTCCCCCCACTCTGTACCTCCGTATTATTTTCACTAGCGTGAGCAACTTCTGCCTGTTGCTCATGCCAGCCTGGTTCCCCTCCAAATCTCTTCCGGGCCACGGGGCCAGGAAGTAACATCAGAGGGAAATCCAAGGCTGGCGCAATTTGCATGCTTGCAGAAGCCACTCGCACTGGCGAAGATTAAGAGGTAGGGGGGGAGGGAGAGCGCAAGTGTGAAATCGGGGGCAGGAAGGAGTGGGGCCACAGAGAGGAGGGCTGGGGGGGGCACTGCTTCGGGCACCTCCTACCCTTACTACGCCACTGCTTAGTACTAAGCAAAGTTAAAAATAAGAGCCTGGTTTATTCGGCAGTGGTAGGCGCCCAAGCTCAGTAAAAATGCCATTTAAACAATGTTTTAAATTGAGTTTCAAAGCACCTAAAAATTCATGCCTCCATTGATGCTTTAGGCCACCAAACACCACTGTAGGCATGGCTAATGCCAGAAGAGGTGTTAAGTGGCCTAAAGCACCTAAGAGGGTGCAATTCACACCAGTGGCGTAATAAAGAGGCTGCAGGGGGGCCGTCCGCCCCTGGCATGGTCTTCCTTGGGGCACTGACACCCCTCCTCCTCTCTGCCCCCCTTCCCACTCCTCCGCCTGCCACATGCACGCGCCCATGCCCCATCTCTGTACCTTTTTAACTGTGGCGTGAGCAGCGATAAATTTGCTGCTCACGTCGGCTTCGGCGCTTTCTCTGACATCACTTCCAGGAGGAAGTGACATCAGAGAGAGCACCAAAGCCGATGCGAACAGTAAGTTTGTCACTTGCAACAAAGTTTAAAAGGTACAGGGAATGGGGTGCACATGGCAGACGCCTCTCTAACCCCCCCCCCCCCCCTTTTACAAACCTGTTTTTAGCACCAGCCGCAGCACTAATGGCTCTGATGCTCATAGGAATTCTATGAGCATCGAAGCTGTTACCGCCATGGCTGGTGCTAAAAACAGGTTTGTAAAAGGGGGGTTAGAGAGGCGTCTGTTCGCTAGAGATCCCCTTACAAATGGTGGGAAAAAGAACACATGCTCAGTATACAAATTTATATTGCTTCTGTTATGTCAATCACACCACATCAACAGCATGGGCGAAAACAGAAACACATCATGCATATTCACTACGGTATGAAAGCAAGCACTATAATCATAAAAAGGGAACCAAATCGAATAAAATAAATCACAGATAATTAAAGTGCAAAAATATATATTTTTTTTTTTTAAAGGGAGAGTAGTTTAAAGAACATATGGAGAAAAAATATGTATAAATGAAAAATACTTGAATAGTCCTATGAGGAAAATAGAACAAATTTGAAGAAAAACATATTTTTATCTCTACATGAACTCCATAGTTCCACAGCACATTCAATAGCATTAATATGACCCTTCCCCCCCCCTTCATACTGTTAGCGCTGCCATTGGGGGGTTGTCCGTGGACTTATATTAAACAGTTGTGGAAAATGATAAGTATCCTTTTAATGAGTAAATTAAAAAAAATTAATCTGTTAGTTATGATAGGATAATATGAAGGTTACATTTTTATCTCTTGTATTTAGCCAATCATAAAAATCATTCAAAGTGATTTGATCATATCGCCACAAAATGCTTAAAAGGATGGTCTTTAAGGTAATTTTTTTCAAAATTGGCTATATATAAGTTGGCTACATTAGGAGCTATGGCTGCACCCATGGCTGTTCCCTTTATCTATTCTATATATATATAAAACCGGATGTATGTATGTATGTGCCAGCATAACTCCGAAACACATGGACAAATTTCAACCAAACTTGGTATACATATCAATTACTATCTGGGAAAAAATACTGTGGGGGTGGGAAGGGGGTGACTTGTAAAGAATCATCAAAAAAAGACAGATATTGCTTTGACCAATGGTGTGAAGCTTGCAGAATGATGTCACATAGTCAGAATGACAGTACAGTCAACAGTATATAAGGAAGTGCAGCTGTGGTGTGGTGAAGCCTAAACCGAAACTGAAAACTGAAAATTTGTGTGATGTTAATCCTCAAGTGAATGTAAACCAAAACCCAAGGGAAGTTAGATCCAGGCAACGCCGCAAACAACTTCAACTAGAGGCATGGGGAAGGGATGGGGGCACGCACGTGGATGGGAGGAATGGGAAGAGGCGGGGGGCAGAGAGGAAGTGCCAGCTTTGGGAATCATGTCACACAGTCATGTAACAGTATATAAAGAAGTGCAGCTGTGGTGTAGTGTGGTGAAGTCTAAACAGAAAGTGAAAACTGAAAATTTGTGTGATATTAATCCTCAAGTGAATGTTCCTCAAGGGAATTTATATCTGTGTAACGCTGGGTGATCGGCTAGTTTGTTGATTAAAAAAAATGCCTTCAAAATCATAATACTTATTGGTCAAAGCAATCGTACCAAAGGCTAAAATGAGGTAATTTGGTATCTTTCTATCACACTCTTTTCCAACCAAAGTATTTTCTACAATCATAAGTGCTTTTGCTTAGGGAATATTAGTATATAGAAAGTCTATATCAAGAGTGACCAGCAGGATCTCAAATAAGTCTCCATCAAATTCTTCCAGGACATTGATCATATGGGTAGAATCCCATATATAAGATTCAATTTTGGGAACATAGAGGCATAGAAAATAAACAACAAAGATTCAAAGAGGCTCTAAAACTGACCCATTCGCTAATACTATGGGGCTCATAATCGAAATGGAAATACATCTAAAAACCCGCTCAAGTCAGCATTTGAATGACCTAAAAGACAGGTCATCCAAGTGCCGATAATCGAAAAGGCTTTTTAGACATATCCAGGGATATTTTAGGCCTCTGAATTCTGCTGTACATCCAGAGATGAAAGGGGCGTTTTTGGAGGAGTGGTGAGAACGGGATTTGGGCGGGACGAGGGCCGACCTTAGTTGTTCTGCAGGGATAATCGAAAGTTTTACGAGGCTGCCTAGACAGAACTTATACGTTATGATTTAGGCGATCTAAAATCAGGTCTAAGTGCCCAAAAGGTATTCAAAGTGACTAGATAATTACCGCAGAGACAAAGTAAAGACCCCCATTCACATCCCCCATGTTTACTGACCCCGTTGCACCCCCACAAAGCTCAGAATAAAAATGTACATACCTGCTTCCGGAACATCAACACCTTTCCATAGGTAAGCCTAGTAGAGCTGCACAGAGATGGCTTAAGTAGTCTGTGTGTGTGTGTGGGGGGGGGGGGGGCTAGTGAAACAGAGAGGAGGGCCCAGGCCCATAAATTACTCTAACCATTACATCAATGGTAGAACATGAGAGCTTCCCAAAACCCTATTGTATTGCCATATAGGTGGCACTTGCAGCCATAAGGGCTATTGGGGTTGTAGACAAGTGTGTATAGTGAGTTTTGGGGACTCACCATGACCTATAAGGGAGTTATGGTGAGATGTTTATCTGGCACCCTTTTTGTGAAGTTCACATTGTGCCCTGTAAGGTGCCTCACTTCTCTGCTGTCATGTCTGGGTGGCCAGTCCATCATAATGCTGGCCCCTCCCATGCCCAAAAGGACTTGTTCTGGATATTTGGGACTTGGACAAAATTTTGGTCTTGCATGTGGTATAAAGACAGATGTAGTGACGGTCTGGATGATCAAATGCCTGGACATACAGATAGACGATATTTGAAAAAAGTATAATTTAGATGTACATTTCGAAAATTGACATTTTGCCGCTGCCAACTTTGGGCAACTAGTGTCCTATGTCCAAATCGGACTTAGACATATTTTTTGATTATGCCGCTCCACGGGTCTGCCTGGTGGATTATTTAGAGACTTGTGTATCAGGAAATATAGTGTAGGTGTTAGTAGATATTTTACAATTTAAAAATCCTTTTCTTTTGAGGTCAAAAAACCAGTCCCAAAGGCATCAACCAGTTCTGTTATCTCTTCCTGTAGAATGCATGTGGAATTTTTATCTAAGGGAATATACCGTATTTTTCGCTCCATAAGACACACTTTTTTCCCCATAAAAAGTGGGTGGAAAAAAGAGTGTGTCTTATGAAGTGAATGCAAACCCCCCCTACTTTCTACTTTCTGCCAGGCGATTTCTATCATCAATCCTCCGATGCTTACCAGGTTGAGGGCTGAGCATTATGGGGGTTGTGCGTCAATGGAGGAGACTCAGCTTAGTGGAGGAGATGAGCAGGTAGTGATGAGAGGGAGGTAAAGATGCTGCGCTCGCCACCACCAAGCGTGAGCTCCGCCCTTTCCACTCCGGGTGTCGTGTTCAGTGAGGGCCTGCCTCCAACCTCCATTCCAGGAAGGAGTAAAAGGATGAGCGCTAGGTGCCCAGACATAACACCTTGCAGTTTGTTCAGTGCGCTCCATCCCACCCCTTTTCCTATAGCAAGAGGTGGTGGAGGGGGAAGTAGCATCGGCAGCAGAGATGGCCACATGCGTGGGGGCGGAGCTGTACACCTCTAAATAATCACGGCCCCACCGGCCCTACAGCGTAAGGAGAGTCCTTTTGGCTCTGTTCTCCTGCTGTGTGGTTGCCTGCTTCAGCTCGTTGGCTTCTGCCCGATTGTAGCATTGTTTCCTCGCTGCTGGTATCGCCTCCTGCTCGGAGTCAACACAAAAGAACCGAAACCAGAGCTCCTGGCGAATTGGTTCCATTGGGAGCAGTTGACTGTTTCACCCTGCAGCTGTTTCTTTGCCAGCAATGGCAGTCTTGACTCTGCTCCCTCTCTTTAGGAGCCTGGAGTCTATGGGGCCCAACATTGGGAGATCTTCTGTGGCCAGCCTGCCCTCCTGTCTTCTAAGATTGAATGACTGTAACTCTCTATTATACCTCCCTCTCAGGTATTTTGCTTTTCTACCTGTTGTTTTTTTATTTTATCTTTCATTTAATATATAGTTTGTACTACTACTTCTTAGACACTCTAGCTATATTGTAATCCCAATTTACCTAAGTGCCTTCTACTTCATGCAAATTGTTTTTTACTTATTACCATTGTTAAAATTCTCTTTTTCTTCTTGTTGTACTTATATTTTTATAACCGCATCGAACCGAAAGGAATTTTGCGGTATATAAAGTTTTCTGTTAAAAGTGATGATTGATGGAGGGTGGCTGGGATGGAATTTAAAGGTGCTGGGTATATATTAGTATACAATTTGGGTTTTTTTCTTGATTTCCTCCTCTAAATCTAGGGTGCGTCTTATGGAGTGAAAAATATGTTAATATTCTCAATCATTCAACTTTTTCTTTTTTTGCTTATATAATCTATTTCACCACCCTTATCAGCAGATTTTATCACAATTCTATAATCTTATGATAAAGAACATATGGCTTAATATTCCTCCAGTGGTAAGATTAAAATCTCTGCCTCTTTTCTTTATTCAAGGGATTTAAGATCATGCGCTACACATTTATTAAATGTTTCAGCCAGTGCATCTCTATTGCAAGGTGGCATCCATCAAGAACAGTGGTCTCAAACTCGTGGCCCGGGGGCCACATGCAGCCCGCCAGGTACTATTTTGAGGCCCTCGGTATGTTTATCATAATCACAAAAGTAAAATAAAACAGTTTCTTGATCATATGTCTTTAGCTATAAATGACAATATTATTATTAAGACTTAGCCAAAAGGAAAGATTTATAAACTATAAAGAGTTTTACCTCATGCAAAGTTGTCATTTCTTTAATAAGACATTAACTATTTTTTTCTGAGGCCCTCCAAATACCTACTAATCCAAAATATGGCCCTGCAAAGGGTTTGAGTTTGAGACCACTGATCTAGAAGTATTCTTCACCACAGATCTGGAGCCTGGCTTGTTTTAGAAAAGAATTTCATAATTTGTAGTTTACTTGAAAAGTAAAATAAATCCACCCAGGTTTGAAAAGCATTGTATTTGCTAGTTGGGACAAAGCTAAGACCTTTTTGTAAAATTCTATTCTATGAGTTCATCAATATCAAATCAGTTAAATTAAAACTGGAATATCTACTTTCAGCTGTCCCTTCTCATTTGGAACCTTTCCCTGTTCTGGTTCCATAAGCAATTTGTACAGCCTCTTTCTCTGTTCCTTCCTCTCCAGGGCTTGTCCTCTTGGTGATAGATATTGTTGTATACTATTTTGTGGGGAATGTCCTTGTTCCAAAATTTCTCTATAAAAACAGGTGAAGTATTTATTATTTGGGGTTAGTACTCTATTATGCTCATCTTGTCTATCCATGGGACTACTCAAAAGGGAAGTATCTAAATCCTCTGATTTACTTCTAACTCTCTTCCGTCTGTATTATTCAGGGTCAAAGGCACTCTGTTGATTATGATTACTCTGCTGGTTATTTTCTGCTATATCTTTGCTTACATTTTTTTTTCTTCAATTTTCTTTTAGCCAAAACAATGACCAATCAGGAACTTCCTTAGACTTAGCCCTAAGCAAGCTCCTGATTGCCTCAGGCCCCTCCCAAGGGAGGAGCCCGAGGCGCCTAAGCCAATCAGGGCCTTAGGCCCCCTCCCCATTCATCACATGATGCACCAGGGCAGGGCCTAAGGCCCACCTCTGTTTGGAGGAGACTGGAGAAGCAGGAGGGACTAAGCATCCCTCCTGCTCCCAACTTTACAACTGGTTTTGCGATCGTCGTTACAGGATCAGTAGGTTTAGTAAATCTAGCCCTAAAACATTTGTTCCAAAGTGTGTGGCGCAGTGGTTAGAGTCACTGCCTCAGCACCTTGAGGTTGTGAGTTCAAATCCCATGCTGTTCCTTGTGTCCCTGGGCAAGTCACTCAATCCCCCATTGCCCCAGGTACATTAGATAGAGTGTGAGCCCACCAGAAGAGATAGGTAAAAATGCTTGAGTACTTGAATGTAAACCACTTAGGCTATAAGTAGTATATAAATAAAAATATAATTCAATATAATTGAAAAGAATAAATATGTCTCACTTTTGGATATATGGACTGTGATATCTAGAACAGAGACTTGGTTGAGAAATACTCTTTCTCAGCTGTGTGATTTCACTCAGCAAATTGTTGCTAAATTAACTTAAATAGACTCAGAAAATACAGGAGATTGGTACAAGATACCCACAGGTGGTTTCACAGGTGGCCACATTACAAAGTGCCATCACTTCAACAATTAAAGTCAGTTTATATATTCATAGACCTTTACATAAGTTGGAAAATATGTTGAAAGCCAGAAAATTAAGGTTTTGACTTTTCCTTATCATAGGTTACTGCAGGCCTGCACAACTTCGGCCCTCGCCAGGCCAGGTTTTCAGGATTTCCCCAATGAATATGCATACATGAACTGCTTTCAATGCATATTCATTGGGGAAATCCCGAAAACCCGACTGGATTCGTCCCTCGAGGACCGGAGTTGTGCAGACCTGGGTTACTGGCACCTCAGTTTCTCTTAAAGAAATATCTAAAGGAAATTCTAAGTACTGATGAGGTTGATAATACCAACACTGGGTTTTACTAAACTGCAGAAGAGCTTCTTACCGCCAGCCAGTGAGGTAAATGCTCTGATGCTCATAGGAATTGAATGTTGGAGCATTTATCTCACTGGCGTGCATTAAGGAGAGAGAAGAATCAGAGTGTGAATGGGAGCAACCACTGACGCTCAAGCCTTGCATTAAAGAATGCTGGTGTTGAAGAACAGAGGTTGAGATAGACACTAAAGAATGGCACAGGATGGTTAGAACATAAGACCATAAGCGTTGCCATACTGCGACAGACCGAAGGTCCATCAAGCCCAGTATCCTGTTTCCAGCCGTGGTTAACCCAGGTCGTAAGTACCTGGCAGAAACTCAAAGAGTAGCAACATTCCAGAGCTGATATTATGATGTCATAATGCCTTATTCTACCAATGCCTAAAAGCCAACCTCATCAGTGATGTCACAATGGCTTCATTACCCTATACATGGCTCACCTAAGAATCAGAGTATGAATGGGTACAGCCACTGACCCTAAAGCCTTGCACTGAAGCATGCTGGTGTAGAAGGACTGAGGTTGAGATAAAGAATGACATGGGGACAATGACAAAGTTTGTCACTGTGTCATTCTCTAATTAGATCTTCTGCAGTTTAGTAAAAAGAGCCCTAAGTTTCTAAATTTGTTACTAGGTTTATTTTCCAAAAGCTCTGATTGAGGCTGAGAAGGAGAAAGGCTTATTGAACTTAACTGATGTTTTTTTTGGAAACTTCTCAGAACCTTGATATAAGAGCCACTCTAATAGTTGCCCTTGAATCTGAAAAAGATTAAGATTATGAAAAGGTATTTCCTTAAGGAAGGTAAGAATTTTTTTGTGCTCAGACGATCCTTGTCTTTCTAGACATTTCAAGGAATTCTCAGATGATGAGGAAGCAATTTTTAGCTTTCAAATCTCGAATATTATCCTTAGAAGCAATATTTTTTCTTCATTTTCCTTGTTATTTTATGATTACTGGTACTTATAATGGGTAAAAATTTGTTTTTATATTAGAAATGTTTCTGTTGGATAAAGAAAAAGATTCTAGTGGTAGTTAGGTCTAGAATATATGGATTGATATCAATCTAAGTTGTTTTAGGATTTTACTTATTTCTTTAATAATCTCACTGCTGTTCAATAATGTGAAATGGTTATTTTCCTATATACGAGTGTATTAAACATCCAAAATAAAGATTACAATAAATAAAAAATTGTCTTTATCACCTATTGGCAGCTATGAAATCTCTCTCATATATTGAAATGTGTTTGACCACAGTGGTCCATGCCATGATAACATCACAACTAGGCTATTGCAGTGCCCTGTACACTGGTCAAACCAAAAGGTTTGCATTAGCTCCAACTAATTCAGAATGATACAGCATGACTGAGAGAAGGCTGCATGTTGCATGCAGCATGACCACATCACACCCTTCCTGCATAAATGGCATTGGTTTCCAGTACCTTACAGAGCTAAATTTAAAATAGAGAGTTGCGAGGGGACAGAAATTCCACCCGTCCCCGCGAGGAATCCCTCCGTCCCCACCCGTCCCCGTGAGAAATCCCCTCTGTCCCCACCTGTCCCCGTGAGGAATCCCCTCTGTCCCTATAAACTTCAGAAATAGTTATTTCATTTAATTATGCTACTGAATTAAAGGTTCTGGTAGAGACCCATTTACAAATATGCAAAGACACTTTATTAATTTGGAAATATTAATCGGAAAGAATACATACTTTGTAAACGGGTTTCTACCAGAGCCTCTAAATTAAATATACAATATAAATAAATACTCAGCTGATGAAAACCCCCAAGCTGTCAGCTGAGGACTTCCTTTGCAGTTGGCCAGGGGTCCCTTTTGCCAAGCTTGGCAGGCAGCAGTAGCGTCCCTGAGTCACAGATGCTGGCACCTCAGTGGCTCATGGATGTTGCCAGCGGCTGCTGTGCTTGGTGGAGGGGAGTTCTGGCCGTCTCTAGAGGAGGTCCTCTGCTGGCGGTGCTTGGGGTCCCCCACCAGTCACAGCAAGGGTCAGCAAGTACTTCAACACTGTAGAAATAAAACCTTTTGCATTTCCTTTTCTTTTGAACACAATACAAAGACATCTGCTATATACATTTCCCAAAGCTAACATATTGAATCCTCCCACCTTTGTTCCAGGTCTTTCTGTCTGTCTCACTCTCTTTGTCACTCTCCCCAGGGCCTGGCATCTCTCTCTCCTCAGTTCAGTGTGTTTCCCCTCTCTATCCCTTCTAGTCCAGCATCTGCTCTGTCTTCCCCCTCCCTTTTGGTTCAAGTCTGCATTCCAGCCCCTCCTCAAGGTCCTTTTCTGTCTCTCTCTCCTCTCTCCCCCCCTGTCCAGATCCAGTGTCTCTATGGGTTTACAGTCAGCTAAACTCTAGGTTAAGTGGGATATTCAGCATTTAACAGACTATGGTGAATGGCATAAAGGAAGGATTGAGTTTTAAGCACAGTTTCATTGACTTTGGCAAATTAAATCTTGAATATCAGTCCTTTACTAGCCAAATGCTCACTCCAGCCACAGAATGTCCCCAATATACCCGGTTTTCAGTGACCCGGAGCCATTTAGGGACAGTGAAATTGCTTTGAATATCCCCCCCTGAGACAATCACCTCTTTGGTGCTTACAACGAGCTTTGGAAATGCTTAAAATCACCAAACTTAGCCCTGAAACATAAACACCCTAGGATTTAAAAGCTTATTTTCCTCTTAAAGCGTGCAGTAAGGCAGCTCCTCCATGCCTAGGCCCAGTGAACCGTCTCTATCCCTGACCACCTTGCGACCTGGATTATATTGCTTCCAACCGCTGGAATGGAAACAGATCTGGGACTAGAGCTTTGGTATCCCTGAGAGGTAATAAGCCCCTCCCCAAGCCCACGCTCCTCCGCAGTGTTTCCATCCTCAGAGGAGGCGGGGCACGGCAGATGGAAGGCTGCGGGGCGGCCGCTGGTGGATTGTTTACAATTGCTGCCGGCGACCCACAACAAGTTTGGAGCACTGCAGGGGAGGTGAGAAGAGGAAGAGAGGGCTGGAAAAGTGAGAGGAGAGAGGGAAGTGATAAATGCAGGCTCCAAGGCGCCGGGAAGAGAGTGAAAGTGCAGAGCCTGTGCTTGAGAGGAGGGCTCTGCACCGGCTGAGCTGGCGGGGGGACAGCTGGGCGCTCACTTAAATTAGCTGGGCGGAGCGCCCAGCTAAAAGGCGCTAGGGAGAACACTGCCCTATGAAGCAATATGTAAGGACATTTTCAAATGGATAGAAATCAGACTAGGAAAAATCTAGACTTAAGTTTCATATTGGATATGCTGGGGGTCTCTTGTTTTCCCTACCTGAAAAACACAGCATTTCTCAAAGTAAAAGGCAAGAGATTTGGGTGCTAGTAAATCTTCACATTTGGTAGGCCACTTGGTTTGTGGGCTATACTCATGTATCTTTGTTGTGCTGACAAGATATTGGCATAAGATACATAAAATATAATTCTGTTTGAAAATGTTTTATAGGGATCAAGCTGCTTCACTGCTCATCTTCCATTTCCTGCCTGCCCTGCCATAGCAGACATAGCCGACCAGAAGTCTTCCGTAAGCCCTCCCTCCGATGTCAGCGCTGACATCGGGGAAGACTTCCGGTCGGCTATGTGTGCTGCGGCAGGGCAGGCAGGAAATGGAAGGCAAGCCTCTCGGCAGGGCAGGTAGGAAAATCAGACGAGCCTCGCGGTTTGAGTTGTATTGATCCCCATGGGATCCCCGCAACCCTAGGGGGCATCCCCACGGGATCCCCGTGACCCGAAGGGGGAACCCGTGGGATCCCCGTCATCCCCGTTCCCATGCAGCTCTCTAATTTAAAACTGATTTTCAAGCTCCTCAAACAAAATGAGCCAGAATGCTTCAAGAATAAGACATCTGAGGTCCTCCCAAAGAGCATCATTATCTGTACATAAGAACATAAGAACATAAGAAGTTGCCTCCGCTGAGGCAGACCAGAGGTCCATCTCGCCCAGCGGTCCGCTCCCGCGGCGGCCCATCAGGCCCATTGCCTGAGCAATGGTCCCAGACTATCCCTATAACCTACCGCTACTCTTATCTGTACCCCTCAATTCCTTTATCCTCTAGGAACCTATCCAAACCTTCTTTGAAGCCTTGTAACGTGCTCCGGCCTATCACAGCCTCCGGAAGCGCGTTCCATGTGTCCACCACTCTCTGGGTGAAAAAGAACTTTCTGGCATTTGTTTTAAACCTGTCTCCTTTTACATTCATCAAAAGAAATTGTATGATGTGATACCCGCCAATCAGTGGCGTAGCAAGGGTGAGAGGCACTCGGGGTGGTGGGGCCACTCCCCCACCCCATCCCCTCTCTCCCTGCCCCCTCCTACCACGTGTGCGTGCTCCTTCCCTTCCCCTATACCAATCTGCTGCTTGCGCCAACATTGGCTCTTCCTCTGACTTCACTTCCTAGTCACGGGTCCAGGAAGTGATGTCAGAGGAAGAGCCGATGCTGGCACTAGCAGCAGGTTGGGGTTGCTGCTCGTGCCGGGAACATTAAAGAGATATAAGGGAAGGGAATGGGTGTGCACATATGGGGGGGTGGAGTCAGGGAAGGAGCAGGTGGGGGCAAAGAGGAGGATGGATGCTGGCGCCCTCACCAAAACGGCAAACGTTAAATAGGTATGAGAGAAGGGGAGCACGCATGTGAGAGTGGTGGGAGGCATGGATGGGGAAGAGAGGACGACAGGTGCCCCCAGCAAGACGACACTCAAGGTGGACCGTTCTTCCCCTTACTACGCCACTGCCACAAATGAGCCTTCTCAGGAGTAGCTCCCACAATCTGGAATTTACTTCTAGAGGGGCTATGTTTAACTCAAGACTACAGGTGAAAGTATGGCTCTTTTCCCAAGCCTTTAATACATAGGGTGACTGACTCTACACTCATTCTGCACCTGGACTGGCTTGCTACACACACTGTAACTTAAATCAGTGCCTTATATCTTGTTGAGCTCTACAAAATAGCTTGCCTTGAGTTTAATCACCTATTTTGTTTCCAAACAGACTCTGTACCACCCATCTTGTCCCCATCTACATATCTGCACATGGTCCCCATCGTTATATGATAAGCTGTACTATAGAAAAGCATTAGCAACATATCTATGTTATTTGAATGTTCTAATGTGAGATTATTAGGTGTTTGATAAGTATTATGCTGACATTGTATTATATCTCAGCTATAAATTTCAGTGCTGTTAAATATGTATATTTTTTATACTGTTTCATGATGTCTTATTTTCAATTTGCTGATTTTGAGCTTACCTCATTTGTCGTATTTATGTTTGGTCATTTTACTTTTGTTATACTATTAACAAAATTGTAAGTTTTATATTGAACTGAACCTGCTGTACACCACCTTGAGTGAATCACTTCATAAAGGTGGTTACTATATCCCAATAAATAAATAAATATATTTTTCACTTGAATGTATATCTGGTCATTAGAGTTACATAATTAATTTAGACTGAAAACAAGAAATCATTTCAGACACAAAAGTAAGTGAAAATTTAAAAACATTTAGGGATCAATATTGAAAGTCATTTAAGCAGGCAGGAGAGGCTGCTTGCCTGCTTAAATCATGCTCAGTGCCAATATTCATCAGCACTTTACCAGGCAAAGTTGTTGAGAGTCCAGCAGGTGCCAGTGTGATATTCAGTGTGCAGTGGTGCTAAACAAGAAAACAGAATGGTAGGAAAGGGATGGTAAATAACACCAAGAATATTATAATACTTCTTTATTGCTTCATGCTGTGGCCTAACCTTGAGTACTGCATTCAGTTCTGGTTGCTGTATCTCAAGAAAGACACAGCAGAATTAGAAAAGGTTCAAAGTTATACTTTTTGGTGGGTGAACGTGTGCACCACATACAGATATGAAAGAATGAATGCAGTGTAGGGGATTTAGTGATGTATTTAATAAAGTTTGGATCCCATTGACTAAATTTGTAAAATTATAATAATTTATATTTATCTTATCTTTCCTTTGTTTATTTACCTTTACACATCCATGGGGGGTGGGGGATTGGAGGGAAGGGAATAAATATTGATGGGGACATCTTGGTAACTTTATTCTTCATTTATATTATATATTATGTAATTATTAGATGAAGGATTACTTAAAATCTTGAAAGATATATATGTTACTTGTACAGATATTAGTGTAATGTATGTAATACCTATTGTTTTGATCATTTGTATGACATTGTTTTAGATTAAAAATCAATAAAGATTTTTAAAAAAAGAAGAAAAGGTTCAAAGAAGAATGATCAAAATGATTAAGGAGTTGGAACTCCTCTCACACGTATGAGGACGGGTTTAAGAGGCTAGAACTCTTTGGCTTGGAAAAGTGAAAGCTGAAGGGGAATATGAGGTCTACAAAATCCTAAGTGGTGTGGAATGAGTAAAAGTGAATCTTTTTTTTTTTTTTTTTACTCTTTCAAAAACTATAAAAACTAGGAGACACTCAATGAAGCTACATGGAAATACCTTTAAAACAAATAGGAGGAAATATTGTTCCACTCAATGAATAGTTAAGTTCTGGAGTTCTTTGCCAGAGTATGTGGTAATGGTGGTTAGCACTGCTGGGTTTAAAAAAAAAAAAAAGTTTGGACAAATTCTTGAAAGAAAAATCTTAGTCTACTATTCAGACAGACATGGGAGAACCTTTACCTGCTCTGGGATCGATAGCATGCAATGTTGCTGCTGTTTAAGCGTCTGCCAGGTACTTGTGACCAGGATTGGCCACTGTTGGAAACAGAATACTGGGTTTGATGGGCCATTGGTCTGACCCAGTATGCTTATTCTTATGTTTTTATTCTTGCATAGCTAAATGGGCTGATAGCAATTCTGTTTTTGTCTGGTCAGCTATCCAGGTACCAGCCCTAAATACTGACCAGTGCCCAGGCAGCAGCCTGAAGGTTTCTGGTGCTAGTACTGCGAGGCTGCTGCTGGAGGTTACAACAGCCATTTTGAGACCAGAGCCTTTCAGGTAGGAGCAAGTGAGCAATTCTCCTACCCTTAGGACCTCTAGACAACTAGGACTATCAAAGGTAGGACTAGAGGGATCTTAGTTAGGAGCTCTTCAAGTGTTTGGTGGAGGGGAAGAGGAAGGAGGTAAATTTAGGGCAGTTTTAAAAATAATGGATGACACTAATGTGCTTTGATTTGCAGAGATTTTACTTGAATGAAACTCCAGATTCTAGAAACAGAAAGAACAACATTTCAACTCATGGCCTCTTCATAAAGATAAGCGAGTGACTTATTTGTTTATCTTTATTCTTGAAATTCAGTGGCCCTATCCATTTAGGTAGGATCCCTGAATATGAGTTCATGAACTTAAACGTACAATTTATCTATTACACAAGTTTGACGTGGTTTGCCTTTGGACGAATGTAGGCTAGTTATTTTGCTGCCCTAAATTTACCTGGAAAGTGGAGTGAATATCACTGCTTTCCATGCTCCAGCCATGCCCCCATCCACATACCATCCACACACCATTTGGATACTGTCAGGGTGGTTTGCACTGATTTTCAGTGACACTGGTCATATACAGGGATCCATCCTTTCTTCCAGCAGTGACTAATCCTTGTCACAGATACCTGACAAGATCCTAAAAGAGTAAATAGACTCCATGTGCTTATCACAGGATTTAGGAAGTGGATTTTTCCCTTGTACACCTAGTTTTGCTGTGATATAAATATGTGATAAGCTAGAATCCTTATGCAAAGCTTTCAGATAGGGTGTTTTTCACTGATGATTATGCATGTTTTATTTGTATCCACTTTGGTATAGTGCTGCTATCCAGATAAATGCTGAATATTGACCTTCAGAAGTGATTTGGAGGTATA
This sequence comes from Geotrypetes seraphini, assembly GCF_902459505.1. Taxonomy (NCBI): domain Eukaryota; kingdom Metazoa; phylum Chordata; class Amphibia; order Gymnophiona; family Dermophiidae; genus Geotrypetes; species Geotrypetes seraphini. The sequence goes on along the minus strand of NC_047086.1, from coordinate 342,287,178 downwards.
AAAATATAGAGTACAGCAGATTTGTTTAGCAGTTTAAAGGAGGTTCCACAAAATGTCCCATGGGAGACCACTCAAAACTGGAAAAGTGCCCTAAAATTTCGGTATCATAGAAACAAAACCAGTACACCACTGCTTATATGCTCAAATCACACTTGTTCCTCAGAATGCCACACAAAGAAATAGTGTGGTAGCCGTCCTCACTGGAACTTTTTATGATGTGATATTTTGAACAAGTGTGCAGCTCTTTACATTTTAAGTTATAATAATTTATGGATAATAATTTATAAAGTATCAGTGCTAATATATAAAACATACTAAACGATTTCAAGTTATTCAATGTATGATAGTGACTTAGCTTTCAACTGGGTCTGCCTCATTTCCTACCGACGCGTTTCAAATTTTTCTTCAGGGTCGGGGATATAGAGAGCAGAACTATCCGGGGTTATAGCTAAACGCTACTCCTCAATAATACTCGCCGCCGCTGATACTTTATAAATGATTATCATAAATTATTATAACTTAAAATGTAAATAGCTGCACACTTGTTCAAAATATCACATCATAAAAAGTTCCAGTGAGGACGGCTACAACACTATTTCTTTGTGTGGCATTCTGAGGAACAAGTGTGATTTGAGCATATAAACAGTGGTGTACTGGTTTTGTTTCCATGGGAGACCAGACATTACTGAATTTCCAGCACTTCCCAGATTCATATTTGTATAGTAAATACAGTGAGTACCACCATATGTGGCCATTAAGATTTCCTTTCAAACAATCCTTAATAGTATAAACTTTTTTAAAAAAAATAAGTGCTTTGGAAAGGAATGGGGAATATCACAGCGCCTCTGTATCAGTCTTGTAAAAAAGATAGAACTGGACAAGAGGTAGAGAAGGGCGACAGAAATGATAAAGGGGACGGCACGGTTTTCTGAAGAAATGCTATAATTTCCATCTGCAAGGGAATTTTTTTTTGGGGGGGGTGTTTTGAAAGATGGTATTCCGCTGTAGGTAGGCTGGAATCACTTTTGGGAGGGTCATACATCTACACAAAGCTATCTTTCCAACCCCTGTATCGGCGTAAATAAGTACGTAAGCATTGCTGTACTGGGACAAACATAGAAACATAGAAATAGACGGCAGATAAGGGCCACGGCCCATCAAGTCTGCCCACTCCAATGACCCTCCCTATCTATCTTTGCGGATAGATCCCACATGTTTGTCCCATTTGGCCTTAAAATCTGGCACGCTTCTGGCCTCAATAACCTGAAGTGGAAGACTATTCCAGCGATCAACCACCCTTTCGGTGAAGAAGAACTTCCTAGTGTCACCGTGCAGTTTCCCGCCCCTGATTTTCCACTGATGCCCCCTTGTTGCCGCGGGACCCTTGAAAAAGAAGATATCCTCTTCCACCTTGATGCGACCTGTGAGGTACTTGAATGTCTCGATCATATCTCCCCTCTCTCTACGTTCCTTGAGTGAGTAGAGCTGCAACTTCCCTAACCGCTCCTCGTATGGGAGCTCCTTGAGTCCCGAGACCATCCTGGTGGCCATTCTCTGGACCGATTCCAGTCTCAGCACATCCTTGCGGTAATGTGGCTTCCAAAATTGCACACAGTACTCCAGGTGCGGTCTCACCATGGATCTATACAGTGGCATAATGACTTCAGGTTTACGGCTGACGAAACTCCTGCGTATGCAACCCATGATTTGCCTTGCTTTGGATGAAGCTTGCTCAACTTGATTTGCAGACTTCATGTCTTCCCTGACAATCACCCCTAAGTCTCTTTCTGCTTCAGTTTTTGTCAAGATCTCGCCATTTAGGGTGTAAATCTTGCATGGATTTCGGCTTCCCAGGTGCATGACTTTGCATTTTTTGGCATTGAAACTGAGTTGCCAGGACCTAGACCAGTGCTCCAGTAGAAGTAGGTCATGCATCATATCATCTGCCATTGAATTATTGTCTGTTGTGCTCTTGTTCACTACATTGCTTAGCTTGGCATCATCGGCGAATAATGTTATTCTTCCTCGGAGCCCTTCTGTCAAGTCTCTTATGTAGATGTTGAACAAGATCGGGCCCAGGACTGAGCCCTGTGGCACTCCACTTATCACCTCTGACATTTCGGAGGGGGTGCCATTCACCACTACCCTCTGAAGCCTACCTCCAAGCCAGTTCCCAACCCAATTTGTCAATATGTTGCCCAAACCTAAAGAACTCATCTTGCTTAGCAACCTGCGGTGTGGTACGCTATCAAATGCTTTGCTGAAATCCAGGTAGACGATGTCCAGGGACTTACCAGCATCCAGCTTCCTCGTCACCCAGTCAAAGAAGCTGATCAGGTTGGATTGGCAGGATCTCCCCTTAGTAAATCCATGTTGGCGGGGATCCCGTAGTTTCTCCTCGTCCATGATTCTATCCAATTGGTGTTTGATTAGGGTTTCCATTAGTTTGCTCACTATCGATGTGAGACTCACTGGTCTGTAATTTGCCATCTCCATCTTGGAGCCTTTCTTGTGGAGTGGGATGACGTTAGCTGTCTTCCAGTCCATCGGGACGTTACCTGTACTAAGGGAGAGATTGAAGAGCGCGGATAGCGGTTCCGCTAGGACATCACCCAACTCCCTGAGCAGTTAAGTCCTGTATCATAAGAACATAAGAATAGTCTTACTGGGGCAGACCAATGGTCCATCAAGCCCAGTAGCCCATTCTCACGATGGCCAATCTAGGTCACTAGTACCTGGCCAAAACCCAAGGAGTAGCAACATTTCATGCCACTGATCCAGGGCAAGCAGTTGCTTCCCCCATGTCTTTCTCAATAACAGACTATGGACTTTTCCTCCAGGAACTTGTCCAAACCTTTCTTAAAACCAGCTACGCTATCCGCTCTTACCATATCCTCTGGCAACGCATTCCAGAACTTAACTATTCTCCGAGTGAAAAATTGGTTTTCCTCCAATTGGTTTTAAAAGTATTTCCCTGTAACTTCATCGAGTGTCCCCTAGTCTTTGTAATTTTTGACTGAGTGAAAAATCAATCCACTTGTACCCGTTCTACTCCACTCAAGATTATGTATACTTAAATCATATCTCCCCTCAGCCGTCTCTTTTCCAAGCTGAAGAGCCCTAACCGTTTTAGTCTTTCCTCATATGAAAGGAGTTCCATCCCCTTTATCATCTTGGTCGCTCTTCTTTGAACCTTTTCTAGTGCCACTATTTCTTTCTTGAGATAAGGAGACCAGAACTGAACGCAATACTCCAGAGGAGGTCGCACCATGGAGCGATACAAGGGCATTATAACATTCTTAGTCTTGTTAACCATCCCTTTTTTAATAATTCCCAGCACCCTGTTTGTTTTTTTGGCCGCCGCTACACATTGGGCGGAAGGTTTCATCGTATTGTCTACAATGATACCCAAATCCTTTTCTTGGACGGATCCCTGCATATGCCTAATGTGCCCAGGCCCAGGGGTCCAAAGGTCTTGGGTGGGGGTGGGGGAGGGGTCTTTCTCATTGTCATGGCATGCTTTGTGTAGCACCGCAGAAAATAGGACAAAAGGCTTCAAGAAAGCATGGAGCAATTTTTTTTAAATAAACCCAACATTTAAGTAGAGCATACTGAATAAACTTTCAAAATGAGTATATATAAAAACTAAAGAATAGTCAAAAAAGACTAAAGAATGCCTAAAATCATTCATGCATGAATATACTTGAATCTAATAATAAAACAGGAAAACAATAGCAGGCAGTAATATTTTAATCATGGATCAACTTTATGCAGTTATACTATACATCATTATAAATATAGCAATCCAAAATGTGCAGAGCATCATTATTCATGTACTGTACTGATCTAAACTTAGACTAGTGTACAAAAATAACAATGGTGACAAGTGACAAATTGCATTTATACTGTGGCATTTTTAGTGTAGAACAGCACGTGAATAAAGTAATTTACCAATGAACACAGTGTTCCAACCAAAAAGTCAATCCAACGGGCTTTGCAGAGCAACCCACCTGTACAGTTCAATGGTTGTGGTTTTTTGGGGAATGTGATAAATCTATATATATATAAAATCGGATGTATCTCTGTGTGTGTGTGTTCCAGCATAACTCTTAAACGTATGGACAGATTTCAACCAAAGTTGGTATACATATGACTTACTATCTGGGAAAAAATACTGTGGGGGTGGGAAGGGGGTGACATGTAAAAATTATCAAAAACAACAGATATTAGTGTCTAACCCATAGTTTTCAGGCTTGCTGAGATGAATACTGACACTCCCAATGCTGTTTAAGTTCAAATTCAGCCCCATAGAGAGGGACATTCTTGCTGCTAAAAATGAAGATGTCCACGAAATAAACGATCAAATACTTACCGTTTTACCAAACGTAATCACTGAATACAAATCTATCGATACCGGAAGATTGGGATACATAAATATCCGGGCAACGCCGGGTGATCAGCGAGTCTATTTATAAACTCTGTTGAAACCCTGGTTTATCATTTATTAGTGCTTGTGTCAGTATCCTATAGCACTAACAGTAATTTGACCAAGCAACATACAGTGGTACCTTGGATTACGAGCATAATCCGTTCCAGGAGCATGCTCGTAATCCAAAATGCTCGTTCATCAAAGCGAGTTTCGCACATGCTCAAGGCCCAGCACCGGAGGCAGATTTTCGGGCACCGGCACAGCACAGCACAGGATATGCTGGTGCAGGTGCGGAGCCTACATCAAAGTAAGAAGAGGGGTTGGGGGGACCTCAGGTCACGGCGGGGGGGTGCCCGATGGCGGCGGGGGGGTGCCGGATTGCGGGGGGGAGGGTGCCGGTTCGCAGGGGGGGGGCGCTCGCAAATCGAGGTGCGCTCGGTTTACGAGGCACCAAGTTTGCAAATGTTTTGCTCGTCTTGCAAAACACTCGCAAACCGGTGCACTCGTAAACCGAGGTACCACTGTATTTTCTTTTCTTCTATCAACCAATGTCTAGGTAGACTACATTTATTCTTTGTGCAACCTACTTCCGCTTACGTCATTTACATCTTTTGTCATTAACATTTTATCAATTGTTGTCGATACTGTTATTTTTAAATGACTCGCAAACCTTTAAGTGGTGTGCAGATTCTGTCCCGTATATGATGAATAGTAAAACTACGTAGTTGGCAGTTGCAGCTGGAGAGGAGGAGGTGAAGTGCTATGTGTTGGGCCAGGGGCCTACAAACTTGTGATCCATCCTTGCTTCCAGCAGTGACTAATCCTTGTCACAGATACCTAGCAAGATCCTGTTTTACAAAGCTGCACTGACGGCTGCCATGCGACAATAGCCCTGAAGCCCATAGAGATTTAAAGGGCTTCGGGGCTGTCACAGGATTTAGGAAGTGGATTTTTCCCTTGTACACCTTAATGTCTGCAATTGATAGGTTTTGCTGTGATATAAATATGTGATAAGCTAGAATCCTCATGCAAAGCTTTCAGATAGGGTATTTTTCACTGATGATTATGTATGTTTTATTTGAATCCACTTTGGTATAAATGGGGTATAAATATTTTAAATACAAATAAATAACAGTACAGTATATGGATTTTTATTTAAGGAACTTGGCGAAGCCTTTTTTTAAATCCTGCTATGCAAACTGCTTGTACCACATTCACTAGCAATGAATTCCAGAGCTTAAAAATATATTGTTGCTTATTTTCAAAGCAGATGGAGACCTCAAAATGCCTAAAAAAAGTCCACCTGCTAAAACGTCCAAAACTGATTCTGTAAAGTCAGAATTTGGATCTTTCACACTGCAGTTCATCCAAATAGCAAGGTGACGTGTTGGTGTATTTTCAGCGAGAAGGGCCCAAAAGTAGGACATCCAATAGCAATTTTTGAATGCGAAGAGATATCTGTGTGTAAAAAGGACATTTTTATCTAGGTCTTTTTCAGTCATGTTCAAGTTACAAAAAGGTGCTCTGATTGAGCAACTGACCACTGGAGGTATTAAGGAATGGCTCCTCATTCATCCCCAGTAGTTGCTGGTCCCCTCTTCCCCTGAAAAAAACAGAAAGGAAAACTAGGCTCTCTGTCAGTTGCAGGTATTATGGCCATTCTGAATAAGTGCTCCAGCCAATCAGGGGTGTGGCCTAGTGGTTAGTGCAATGGACTATAACTCAGGGGATCCTATCAACTTTTTTTTCCTGGAACAAAAAAATACCTACTATATCCAAAGATATAAGACACTTGCAAGCCTGAAGGTTATTGAAGTCTGTTTCTGAAGGGATCACATTTGCAAAAAATAAATAAAAGCTACAGTGGGCTTGAGCCTGTGTCTCTTGGTTTGTAATCCACTGCACTAACTAGGCTACACCTCTGTTCTACAAAGACATGAGCAAGACCATTTTTATAAGAATGCTGCCAGACAGATAGTGTAGCCCTAGAGCTTGTCTCGATGGGTGCAGAGTAACACGGGGCTGGGAGGCCCGTGTGTTGCCCGTTGGGACAAGTTAGGATGAGAGGTAGTTAGGTAGGATAAGGCAGGAAAGTCTTCGCGCCAAGAGTCCGCAAGGGGATTGGCGCAGGACTGTAAGAGACGGCGTGGGGGCAAGGCTATAAAGCCAGGACTTTGGAGGACTCGTCTCCTTCCAGGTCCTCCAGGGCGGCTTTATCCCACCCGCCCGCCCGTGTTTTGGGGCTTGTGATGGTAGCTCAGGAGGGCAGATCTCCTGAGCTACTGCGTGCTGAGGCTCATCCGGCGATGAGCGGTGTGCCGGCTGGGCGCCGTGCCTTGGGGTCAGGTGACCCGGTTAAAGGGGCATGTGGTTATGCCACCCCTCAGACTCTTGCTGTATGTGGTGGGGTCGAGGGCAATATCCTGCAATGTACACCTAGCAGCTGGGAGGAGCTTGTCGATGTTGTTCCTTTATGAATAAGTTAATTGATATTAATATATTCAATGTTAAATAATTTGTTATGGATGTTCAATAATAGAGCTGCGGCTATTTTTCCATATTGGAGTGTGTGTTGAATTATTAGTTAGTGGGTAATGAGTAAAGGGAGGGTGTGGTTGAGGGCGGCAATAGGGCCTAACCAGATTCCGCTGTTAATTGCTGTACCTTGTTTGTTTGTTTATTTATTTAATTCATTTTCTATACCATCCTCCCTAAAGTGCCCAGGATGGGTATACAATTAACAGGTTACAATTTTCCATAGTTACAGGTACAAGTTTTTATCCTAACTCGACACATACCTAATACCAAGATCCATAACTAAACTAAACTAAACCTTGGGTTTATATACCGCACCATCTCCACGAATGCGGAGCTCGGCACGGTTTACAGGAAGAAGGATGAGAGAGGAACTACAGTGGAGAGATTAAAGAGTTAGGTGTAAAGGGGGAAGGTGAGAGGCCTAAGAGGGGGGAAGTGTTACAGTTTTGAGAATAGCCAGGTTTTTAGGTGTTTGCGGAAGAGTTGGAGGGAGCTTGAGGTTCGGAGTGGGGAGGTGAGGTTATTCCAGATCTCAGTGATTCTAAAGGGGAGGGATGACCCAAGTTTGCCTGCATGGAAAATACCTTTTATGGAAGGGAAGGATAGTTTAAAAATTTGGGAGGATCTGGAGGAAGTAGGGGTTGGGGAGTTCCAGGATAGAGGGATAACGGCAGGAAGGATGCCATGTAGGATCTTGTAGGCCAGACACGCACATTTGAAGTGGATCCTGGGGATTACTGGGAGCCAATGGAGCTTAGACAGGAGTGGTGAGACGTGATCAAATTTGCTTTTCGCGAAAACAAGCTTAGCTGCGGCGTTCTGAATCCGCTGAAGTCTGTGGAGGCTTTCTTGGTTAGGCTGAGGTAGATAGAATTGCAATAATCCAATCTGGAGAGGATGATGGATTGTACTAGGACTGCGAAGTGTTTTTGGTGAAAATAGGGTCTGACTTTCCTTAGCATGTGAAGGCTGAAGAAGCATTTCTTTACCAGGGATTGGAGATGTTCGTTGAAGGATAGAGAAGAGTCTAAGGTGACACCCAGAACTTTGCTTGAGAACTCGAGCTGTAATGGGGGGCCGGAGGACAATGGGATGGAGGAAGGTAGATGGTCTAATTTTGGGCCGAGCCAAAGGAGTTTTGTTTTGGATTCGTTTAGTTTCATATGCATTGTGAATGCCCAGGATTGGAGGTTCTTTATGCATGAGGATATGTTCATGGAGAGGTTAGTGAGGTTCGAGTCGGTCTCAAGGAGGACGAGGATGTCATCAGCGTAAGTGTAAAGAGTTTCAAGGGGGGATAGTTGGAGTAGTTTCAGGGAGGACATGTAAATGTTAAAGAGGATTGGGGAGAGGGGTGAGCCTTGTGGGACTCCTTCCCTTGCGGTGGCTGGAGCCGAAGAAGGGCTGAGCAGGAAAGATGGCAGTTTTTCAGATTTGAAGAATGGCTCAGCAAGGGCTGTTGGGGGCGGAGTTGGTCTCCCACGACGGCCAATTCCTTCCCTTGCGGTGGCTGGAGCCGAAGAAGGGCTGAGCAGGAAAGATGGTAGTTTTTCAGATTTGAAGAAACGGCTCAGCAAGGGTTGTTGGGGGCAGAGTTGGTCTCCCACGCTGGCCAACTCCTTCCCTTGCGGTGGCTGGAGCCAAAGAAGGGCTGAGCAGGAAAGATGGCAGTTTTTCAGATTTGAAGAAAGGCTCAGCAAGGGCTGTTGGGGGCGGAGTTGGTCTCCCACGCCGGCCAACTCCTTCCCTTGCGGTGGCTGGAGCCGAAGAAGGGTTGAGCAGGAAAGATGGCAGTTTTTCAGATTTGAAGAACGGTTCAGTAAGGGCTGTTGGGGGCAGAGTTGGTCTCCCACGCCGGCCAACTCCTTCCCTTGCGGTGGCTGGAGCCGAAGAAGGGCTGAGCATACAGTTTACAGGTTAAATTAGTCATAGTTAACAGTGCAAGATTTTTCAGTACAAGTTTTTATCCTAGCGCGACACATATCGAGGATTCTGTATCTATATACATTTCTTTAGAACATAAGAACATAAGAATTACTGCTGCTGGGTCAGACCAGTGGTCCATCATGCCCATGCGGCGGCCCTCTGATCAAAGAGACTAGCCCTACCGGTTCAGCAGGAACTTGTCTAACTTTGTCTTGAATCCCTAGAGGGTGTTTTCCCCTATGACAGACTCCGGAAGAGCGTTCCAGTTTTCTACCACTCTCTGGGTGAAGAAGAACTTCCTTACATTTGTACGGAATCTATCCCCTTTCAATTTTAGAGAATGCCCTCTCGTTCTCCCTACCTTTGTAATCTATCGGTCATGGGCAGATGAGTTAGGTGAACAGATATGCTTTTATTGCTTTCCTAAAGTTGAGGAGTCCTTCAAGGGATCTAATCTGCAGGGGTAGATTCCAGTGGCTTGGTATGAAGTGACAGTTGAAGGGCACGGCCAGGGGAGGTGTTTTGAGGTGTATTTCGGCCTGGGATCAAAGGGACCTGTTTGGCATGTACAGAGGAAGCTTGGTCATCACATAGCCCGGTGCCTTGTCATGCAAGGATTTCAACACTAGCATCAGGCCCTTGAAGACACAATGTTTGGCCACGGGCAGCCAGCGAGCCGAAGACAGAGCCTGGGAGGCAGGGTCACGGGGATGGAGGTTTTTTTCTGGAAGTCTGATTGCCGCGTTTTATACACGCTGGAGATGTCGTATTCCCTTTATCATTTAAAAGTTTCAATTTGTAAAATCATTGTTCAGGATGAGTAAGGACATCCTCACATATTTTCAAACAAAAAATCTGGTCGTCTTTCATGTTTTGAAAATCGCTGTGAGATGGGTGTTTTGGGAGTGGTTGGTTTTTTTTGTGTTTTTAATTTATTTATAGATTTTCAAATATACATAATCAATTTTTAACTTGTACAGAAAGCAAGATTCAAGAAATAAAGAAGAACCACCCATAAGAAAATTATACAAATTCAAAGAATAAATTAATCCTAACTTAAATCTAGCTCAAGTCCTCTTGCAGGGTCCAAAATTGAGTTAAATGTATTTAAAGCAATTTATTAGGAAAAAAATAGCAGTTATAGGTTAGTCTGTGTTAAGGGCTTTCATCTAACCTTCATTGAGTATTCTCCAGCCTCAACAGTGACAGGAATGTTGTCAGTTGTGAAGGCTCAAAGAAAACAAATTTATGTGATTTATAATGAATGATATATTTACAGGGGTATCGAAGAAAAAAGGTAGCACCCAAGGCTGTAATGCCAGGTCTTAACAAAAGAAATTCTTTCCTACGCCTCTGTGTGTCCCTGGCCAAATCGGGAAACATTTGAACTTTCAAACTTAAAAATTCTTTATGCTTATTTTAAAAGTATAATTTCAAAAGCCACGTTTTGTCTAGGGTAAGGGCGACTGAAAGAAGCAAAGTAGCCGGAGTGGCTACTTCCCTATCAGAAGTCTCTAATAAGGCTGATATGTCCAATGGAGCTTGGATCACTTCTTGTAAATTCTTTTGGTCCTTAACAGGAAGATAATAAACCTGTGTAAGTGGTGGAATAGAAGACTCAGGAATTTCCAATATTTCCGTTAAATAATGATTCAGCATTTCCCTAGGAGTTGTAGCAATCCTGGGAAAATTAATTAATCTAAGATTATTGCTTCTTGATAGGTTTTCAAGTGATTCAAGTTTTCTTCTTAAGTTCGTATTATCCTTAATTAGTGTCTCCTGGATTAATTTTGAAGATTTAATGTCTTGTTGTTGATTTTCTACTTGTGATTTAAAGTAACAAGTAATTTTTTTCAATTCAGAGATATCTTTATCATGCTCTTTAAGTCTCTCTTCTATCTGATGAAATTGAAAAGCTATAGTTTTAGGAATATTAGCTAGCAAGTCCCATAGGGCGTCCAAAGTTACTTCCTGGGGCTTGTGAAGTTGAGGAAATTGTAAATGTGTAATTTTATGCTCACCCACTGGCAAGTCTTCCCGTTGCTGTCCTGGCTGGGCTAAACCAGCCCCCATAGCTGTTGAAAAAAACTGGGAGCCCGAATCTCCATTCCCTGCGTTGATCTCCACTGCCTCCAGAGGAGGAAGCACTCTGGCTCCTGGAACCTCCCCCTCCCTCGGGGAACTGGTAGTCTGGGGATGCGGGGGCTGTGCTCACATATCAGGGCTAAAGGTCATCTCAAGCCCCAAGGAGGACTGCTGCGTGCCACTTCCTTGCAGCGTCTCCAGCAGGGGCTGCCTCTGACACTATTGGAGAGCCCTGCATGCACCGGATAAGCTCCTGGATGTTGCCGACCACGGGAATCCCAGAGCGCCGCGAGGCCACAGCGACGCTTCTCCATCTCCGCTTCGGCATTTTAAAGATAGGTAATTATATTAAAGTGCCGGTAAAGTAAATACTAAGAGGAGAGTCTCTGGAGCAAACGCATAGCAGGCCTATTCTGTCGCCATCTTGGATCCCATTGGATGTTTTTTTTTTAACGTTATAAGCAGGACATCCCAATTCTGACTCAGACGCTCTTTTGAAAATACCGTGGAATGGTACCTTACAAAATAGCCACAGAAAACAGCAAGAACTAATGGCAGTAACTTTTGAAAAAGGGTTCTGTGTCAAGCAAGAAAAGTTGCTCAGCCAATACAATTTTTCTTCATATCAATGAGATTAATTACAAAAACATTGGCTAATTCCTGACTTCTTGGCTTTTTGTATATTGTCTTCAGACACTTTCCTATGGCTTTAAACCCTTGCTGCATGTGCTGTGCAGCAGAGGCAGCTGACCTCTGTTGACATCAGCGCTTGATCCTCTTCGGTCCATTTACATTAACAGCTGCACAGCATGTGCATTCATTCATCCAAGCACAATATGCGGCTTGCCTCCTATCAAGGGACTCTTACTGGCTCTGGTCTGCTTAGTGAAGCACTTTTTATCTATATGTAGTACCATAATTGAATATTATGTTTCCTTGCACCCTCCTCTCCAGCCCATCACTGAGCATCACATTGAATTGGTAGATATAAATTTTGGGGCAGGGGAGGGGAGGTGAGATCACCAATATTTTTAAGAAAGAGATTTTCGCTCTTCTTAAAACTGTTTCCCATCATATTTTAGTTATTAAGGAGCTAGAGATGCAGGGACACTCCGCCCCCCCCCCCCACCCCCTTCCAGCATGAAATACAGAGGCTGTTGCTATCCATTATACATTGCAATCTGAAGGAATTTTCGGAACACTGTCAGTCCCACTGCAAAATACTGTCCCAAGTGCTTAGTCCATGCCCAGCATGTTAAAAGTATATGTGAAGGAGCAAGGAAAGGAACAAAAGAATAGCCTTACTGGGTCAGATCAATGGTCCATCAAGCCCAGTAACCCATTCTCAAGGTGGCCAATCCAGGTCGCTAATACCTGGCCAAGGGGTAGCAATATTCCATGCTACCGATCCAGGGGCAAGCAGTGGCTTCCCCCATGTCTGTCTCAATAACAGACTATGGACTTTTCCTCCAGGAACTTGTCCAAACTTATCTTAAAACCAGTTACGTTATCCGCTCTTACCACAACCTCTGTCTATGCGTTCCAGAGCTTAATTCTGTTATGCATCCATTCCTTGTCACAAGGTGAGGCAGTTCGCTTGTACTTTTCTTTAAATTTTACGCTTACAGGCAACCAGGAGAAACTTTGTGGGCCTCATTCTCTAAAGCAGTGTTTCTCAACTCGGTCCTGGAGTACCCCCTTGCCAGTCAGGTTTTCAGGATATCCACGCTGAATTTACATAAACTTGATTAGCATATACTGCCTCCATTATAGGCAAATGTCTTTCATGCACATTCATTGTGGATATCTTGAAAACCTGACTGGCAAGAGGGTACTCCAGGACCAAGTTGAGAAACACTGCTCTAAAAGACGCCGATCTCGGCAGCCGCCTAAGAAGTGGCTGCCGATCGCGTGTCAATCGCATATCGGCATCCTTTAGAGAATCGCATCTTTTTTTTTTCCCTAACAGACGCCTTAAATGTAAGTCAACATTTTACAGGCTTACATTTAAGGCGCCTGTCATGCACCTATAGAAACACATAGGGACACTTACGGATGCCCAAGGTGTAGAAACCATGCCCACACTGGACTTGGGCATCAGTAGGCATGCCTAAATGCCTCCGAATGGTTAAAAATAAACCCCCCAAAACATGCATCCTGATTGGCTAGTGAGATGGCAGTAGGATGTCTACCACTGCCTACAATCAGGATACCATTTGTAGAATCAGCCCCTGGGTGCATAAGTTAGATTGGCAGATAGGGAAAATACTTAAGAGCATCTGGTTACTATTCAATATATTGTAAAACCTCTTTGGGTGAATCTCTTCATGAAAAGGCATTAATAAAGCCAAATAAATAAATGACTAGTGCTGGTTTACAAACATATTTGCAGTGGTTTTCATGGCCCTAGGGAATGATGCTAACACTTCTTAAACTGATAAGTAAGGCATTTTCAAAAGGGATGAAACATAGCCCGTTCCCAGCAGAAGTCTGCTTTAAGGTTTTAATAGCACATATCACAGTTTAAAAAAAGTTCAGGAAGATACAACACAGAAAAAAAATTCCTCAAGTACAACTGTTAGCAAAATTCATCAATGTCAAATACAGTAGACTCTCTGTTAACTGGAACTCAAGCAATCAGAACTCTCAAGCAACTAGCAAAAAAAAAAAAAAAAAATCAAAAAAATACTGTAATACTTTAAATAAAAATGAAAATAAATTCAATTAGGAGAATAATCCAAATGTGGCTCACCGACATAACAGCATTCACAGCGGGTTTGGATTATTCTCCTAAGTGGGCGTCCCCTTCTGAAGAAGTCAAAATCAGCGAAACTCGAGTTGAGAGGAGTCCTTGAGTCTCTGTGTTGTATGCCCAATAGGATGTCAATGTCCAGGTGGCAAGGCAAGCCGTGAAATGGAAGAACCGCAAGTCACAGAGGCACAATGAGGGTGAGAGGTATCTAGGGGCGGTAGTACCCTTCCACCTCCCTTTTCTCTTTCCCCCCACCCCCACCCCACTGTCACACGCACGCACCGTTTCCCTTACCCCGTACCTCTGTAATGTTTCTGGCACGAGCAGCAACCTCCAACTTGCTGTCATACCTGCATGGGCTCTCCCTCTGATGTCACTTACTAGGCACGGGTCCAGGAAGTGATGTCAGAAGAAGAGTAACAGCAGGTTAGGGGGTTGCTGTTCGCTGCTAGGAACATTACAGAGGTACAGGGAAGGGAAGCGGAGCGCGTGGCAGTGGGAGGGGGCAAAGAGGAGGATTGGTGCCATGCCCCTATCAAGATGGCTCCTGGGGCGGACCGCACCCTTCTTACTATGCCACTGGCCAGTCACACTATGAAGATAAGTATGAGATGGTAATAAAAAGATTGTAGAAATGTGACAAGGCAAGGGCAGTTGGGACATTGATGAGGCTATGATGGTCCCATGGTAACCCTTGCCTATCCTATGGCATTTTGGTTATGGGTCTGAGCACATCACATTTTTTAAAAAATTATTTTTTCATAATATAATTTTGAATGAGGAGCTGACTTATCTCAAAGTGGACCTGCGTTTTTGGGTGAAAGTTTTTACATACAAGCCGCGATTTTCAAGTGTACTCCTAGTGTGAATGATAATGAATATGCATGAGGCAGTTTTGCATGCCTGCCGCCTTTATTATATACAAATCTGCCTCATGCATATTCATTAGGGTTATCTTGAAAACCCCACTGGCTGGGGGTCCCCCCAGGACAGGTTTAAGAACCACTGGTCTATACCTTTGCCACACTTCAGAGGTCTAAAGCTATATCTATAAATGCTGTACATATGTGTGTTGATGCCTATATGTATATAATTTGTTTCTATAGAAATCATAAAAGATTCTCCTGCTGTAGCTCCCTTCTTCCCTTCCACAGTTTAGATGAATAAATTGGCTCATAAAACTCACCAATCCAGCCTACCTGCTGTTTAAATAGCCACATTTGCAGATATAGATCAGTTACCCAGGTAAATTGTAATTTCAGGAAGCTGTTGTCTAAACATGTATTTGATCAGGGGCATGTTGTTGGTGGAGAGTGGATGGATCTAAAAAATTATGGCCCCCTTTTGCAAGGCCACAGTAACAATTCCCGTACAGCAAATACAACACAGCCCGTTCAGTTCCTATGAGCTGTGTCGCATTTGCTGCACCAGGACTCACTGCCATGACATTGTAAAAGGGGCCCTATATGTATATTTTCATATGAAATGGGAATTCACGATGTCTAAGGATTTCCCCATCAGCTTTTGCACCTTCTCCAAACCTGGTACAATTATAATAAAAATGCTCATTTTGGGAGGAGCTAACATGAGGGACTAAGAGGGTTACTATCCTGAATTCCTCATGTTTTATTTTTGCATTTCATTGCCTAATTGACACTAATTATATGCATAGTTTTCTAAAATGGGGCTTCTGTACATGGAACTTATATGTGGACATTAAGAAATTGCCACATCCATATATAAATGGCAGCACCTATATGAGGAAATGGCTGAGTGCTGTTATTCTGTGAGATTTCTGTTCCCATTTTGCATGCTAGCAAATTCACCTCTATTTCCTGGTGTCCAAGTATGCATTATACAGAACTCTAATTGATCAGGAGAGTCTTTTGTAAAATACTGGGGGATCTGTGAACATCCCAACCTGGATGTTCCAATTCCATCCGTGATGTGCTATGCAAAATGGGACTTCACGTGTCGTAGCAATTTTTTTTAATGTTTCTACTTAGAGGTACAATGCCTTAAAACAGTTGACAACAGAGAAATGACTCACTTTTTCTTCTGCACTTGGAGAAATCAGCAAATGGCAAGGGAATTAATTATCTATTACCAGCTTCAGAAAGGTTCTCTAAGATATCACACCTTAGAGTTGGTGAAGTACACACACCTGACCTCTCTTTGTTTACAAGGGTTGAGGTTTATCAGCTGCTCAGTAAAAGTCCAGATGGAGATTAAAATGCCTCACTGATGCCAAGGTCAGAATCTTAAATCCATCATCCTCTCCAGGGTCTTCCTGCTAACAAACAAATGCTGAGGAAAAAGTTCCAATCACAGTTCTTTTTGAGTTGGCCAGCTGGAATCCAATCTTTGGAATGAAAGACACAGTTTATCTCAGAGATGATGATCAAACCTGCCCCACTGCTTGATTCCAAGTTCCTTATCAAGAATCACATTTTGACTTTGTTTATGCTTTTTTAGAAAATTGATACTTCTTGTAAACAAAACTTGATAAAACAATTACTTGCATAGCAAGCCAAAATTTTGCCCTGTGTGGCACACCACCTAGTGTCCCTACCTCACCCACTGCACAGCTACCACTATAGGGAAAATGGGGAATGACTGGGTTTTTGGGGGGAGGAGGGGAGGTTTACCCCATATCTCATGCTCCCTGTATAGCTGGATTGCTCCCTCAGCTCTCGGGATGGCCCTGATTCAAATCGGCAAGATTAACATTGATCTACCTAGTTTCTTCATGCTGTGCACTGCTGGGTGGAGGAGCTGGGTTTGATTCCTGGGTCAAGGCTTTCCTTCTGTAGGTTGGTCTGAGCTAGACTTGATATGCAGGTATTGAGTTGTTTACAAGCCCTGGCACAGGAAGAGGAAAATGGAATCAATACCTAATGGTTCGTTAGGACCCAGGGTTTTGTGGCTTCTGGCTGAGGACTGCAGCTCAGGTACTCTGACTGGCCTAAGAGAACTAGGAACAGAGATAAATCATAGAATAATCCCTGGGTGGTTGTGAATTAAGGTTCATGACAGAGGCCACCTCAGACTGAACTAATAGCCCCCAAAAGCAGAATGAAACTGCTGAGACAAATTTTAAAAACAGTACATGATGTAAGCTAGTCACATTTCAAATTAATTGCACATCTGGATTTCCTATAATATTCTGTCTTGCCTTTGCATTTGAACGTGATCTGTTTTTCTCTGGATAAGTTCAGCATGCTAAGGCTTCCTTTGCAATAAGCACACAGTTATCCTGCATAACACTCGGAGGCATCTCTTGTCAAATTAGGTTTGCCGGAAACACTGGTCCTTTTCAAGTATTGTGAAAGATTCAGACTCGCATGTTTTCACAGCTATTTGCATGTCAGACTAAGTTTTGAATTTTCTGAGTTCAGCAGCTTGTTTTTGTATTGTGTCAGAGTTTACACCGAACGTCGTGACATCAGTCTGAGCTCATACTTAGCAATCTGTGATTGGGCAGGACATTCTAACGAAAGAAAACATGTAAGCTCTCGTTTTGCAAATTAGAGCCGAGGAGAAAATTTACTATCATTGATAAATCTGCTAAAGGTTTCTTTGTTTGTTTTACAGATGCAAACTTTTGACACATCTATTACAAAACAGTTCTGTAATCCTACCTAGCACTTAAGTCTGTGCGCGCAAATTTGGTACATGTCCAAATTGTACATGCAATTTAATTGCGTAATGAGCCAATTTGTGCTAATAATTGGATGCTGGTATTACATTACATTACATTACATTAGGGATTTCTATTCCGCCATTACCTTGCGGTTCAAGGCGGATTACAAAAGGTTAATTAAAAAAGTAGAGTTACAATGATTAGCTAGAGAGGTAAGTTGTAGATCTTATAAACATTTAACGTGTTGTTGTGGGTGAGGTGGTTTGTAAAAGAATTAATAGGTGGTCACAGTGGAGGTTCTTTTGTTATTATTAGTGCGGTAATGGGTAGATCTAATGTCAGTTTTAGAGTTACTAGGAGGTCGTGATGTTATTGCTGCTTCAGGAATTTCTTGAAAAGTATGGTTTTTATTTCTTTTCTGAACGTCCTATAGTCTGGGGTGGTCATCAGAAGGTTGGAGATCTGGTTGTCCAGTCTTGCGGCTCGAGTGGCTAGGAGGCCGTCGTGTAGTTTTGTTCTTTTGACTTCCTTGATTGGGGGGGGTATGAATGGGGAGTGCGTTTTTCTGTGTCTGGTAGTGGGTGCTTGGATGAGGCGATTGTTCAAGTATGATGGGCTGTCTCCGTGTAGGGTTTTAAATAATATGCAGTAGAATTTGAATTGGATTCTTTCTTGGATTGGAAGCCAATGTGAGTTGATGAAGGCTTCAGTGATGTGATCATGTTTTCTCAATGAATAGATGAGTCTCAAAGCTGTATTTTGGATTGTTTGGAGTTGTCTAATCGTTGTTGCAGGGCAAGGAAGGAAGAGGATGTTGCAGTAGTCCAATATACCTAGTATTAGGGATTGCACTATAAGTTGGAATTGTGTTCTTTCAAAGAATTTTCGGACTTGTCTCAGATTTCTCATGATTGCGAATGATTTCTGAATTGTTTTATTTATTTGCGGTTGCATAGTGCCGCGTCTGTCTATGGTCATGCCAAGTAGTTTTATGGTGGTTTGGATGGGGTATTTGATTGCGTTTATATCTAGGTTGATTGTGGTTTGGACCTTGTCATTTTCGAGAAGGATGAATTTGGTTTTGTCTTGGTTGAGTTTAAGTTTGTGGTTTTTCATCCAGGTTGTGACTGTTTCAAGTGTTTGGTGAAGTTTGTCTGTCATGGTAGGTTTAGAATGATCGTATGGGATGAGGATGGTGATGTCATCGGCATAACTATATTAGGTGCCATCAACACATGCTCGAGTCCTAGCGACTTGATGAATTGCAGATCTAAAAAGAAATCGATTTTCTGCTAGTCCAGAAAGGTCCTCAAGAGTTATCCCCATGGTTGTTTTCAACATGTCCAACCATCTTCGCCTGGTTCCTTCAATCTTCCCAAACATGATGTCCTTCTCCAGTGATATCTCTTCTGTTGGTGTGACCAAAATAAGACAGTCATAACTTCATTTGTGCTTCGAGTGACATAGCTGGTTTGACCTCTTCCAGAATTGATTTGTTAGTTCTTCTGGTGGTCCATGGCACACCTATAATTCTTCTCCAACACCAAAGCTCAAATGAGTCAATCTTCTTTCTGTCTTGTTTTTGTGGTGTCCAGCTTTCGCATCCGTAATTGACCACTGAAAAAATGAGTGCTTGGATAAGTCTGATCTTCGTTCGGAGTGTTACTTCTTTGTCTTTGAATACTTTGTCGAGAGCTTCATTGAAGAGCGACCAAGTGCTAGTCTGAGGAGTATTTCCTCCCTGCTAGTTGCTTCTTTGTTTACCAAAGAGCCCAGGAGATTGAAATCCTGAAAGGATTCGACAAAATGGAGCAGGAAAAGCAGTTATTTACAATGTCCAATGTGACACGGACAAGAGGACATAGACTGAAGCTGAGGGGGGACAGGTCCAGGACGAATATCAGGAAGTTCTGTTTCACGCAGCGAGTGGTGAACACCTGGAATGCTCTCCCAGAGGAAGTAATTTCAGAATCCACCGTTCTAGGATTTAAGGGTAAACTAGATGCACATCTCCTTAAGAGTAGCATAGAGTGATACGGGTAAGGGTAAATTAGATGCGCATCTCCCTTGAGAAGCATACAGTGATATGGGGACTAAAACTATGCCAGGGTACACCGGGCAGGGCCTCCGCGTGTGCGGATCACCGGACTTGATGGACCCAGGGTCTGATCCGGAGATGGCAATTCTTATGTTCTTATGTTCTTATGTACAACTTCTATTTTATTGCCTTCAAGCTCAAAATCTTCATCATTTTCCATGTTCATGATCTTCGTCTTGTTTATGTTCAGTTCTACCAATCAATTATCGGTGCTAATTGGCAATAATTGGAATTTATATGCACATCTTTTTATTGTAACTACTCTATAAAGATGCGCATATCAATTTCCCATATGGATCCAAAAAGGGGCATGGGCGGGCGATGGGCATTTCTAGGATTTGCACGCAGTGTTATAGAATTCAGATGAGCCAGCTTAATTTAGGCGTGGAGATTTATACCAGGGTTCAGTTGGTGAAAATACTTGCACCCAAGATTGGGTAGGGAGCCTGACACTAAGCGCTATTCTATGCGCAGCAGTCAACTTGGAGCACTGTTTATGTAATAGTCCTTAGAATGTTTTTTGTTTTTTTTACACCCAAATTGGGTACTATTTATAGAATTGAGTCCCACATATGAAATGCTAGGAATGCTCATTTGTATACCCTTTGTCATGTTAAACACTCTTAAGAACAGTGGTGTAGTAAGGGGGAGGGGCAGGGCATACCACTCCAGGTTCCATCTTGGAGGGAGTGCCAGCACCTCTTCTCCTCTTTGCCCCCTGTACCTCTTTAACTGTTCGCTGGCTCGAGCAACATCTCCGACCTATTGCTCGCGCCGGCTTTGACTCTTCCTCTAAAGTCACTTCCTGACCAGGAAGTGACATCAGAGGGAGAGTCGAGGCCTGCTTGGGCAGCAGGTTGGAGATGCTGTTTATGTCAGCGAAGAATTAGAAGTAAAGGGGAAGGTAAGGTGTATGTGTGTATCAGGGGGCGGGGAAGGAGCAGAGGCAGAAAACTTTGATTCAAATTGCTGTTCCTCTATCCATTTTTAAAGGTGACCCTAATACCATATGGAACAGGGGTAAGCCAGTCTGTATATAAGAGCAATGGAGAAACCTGTGTTTGTGCTATTAATAAAATTGGAAAAAAAAAAAGGTGGAAACAAAGCCAAGGGTCCTTGCTTCACCTTGTGAGGCATGAATCACACACTGTCAGTCAACGAGAAAGGCTGCTCTGACTGACTACAGCTCACGATGGTAACTAATATTCTATTTTTAAAATGCTGGTCCGTACAATCAGAATCTGTCATAACCAGCAAGACGCAGTGATTCAAGAGTCACATCTGGCCATGTTTAATGTTATTTCCACACTGCTGCTGATCCGACACGATCCACATGGAGGAACTTTGAAATAAAAAATTAACTAATGGGGAGGGGGGGGGGGAGAGGGCGAGGGGGAGGGCACAAAGTATAGCAACTATTCATAAACAGGAACGGAATTATCTGGATTCACCATTACGGAGAACTCAACAGCTGTTCACCGCACGGCTGCACTGAATTAATACATATTTTGTTAGGACAGTTTGACAGCTTTGCTATGGATGTAACATCTTTCCCTTCTGAATAATAACTCCCAGTGCTGTATTTAAGTAACAGCCTCAGACAGAAATTACAGATGAACAGAATTAATCTGAATTAGGAACGTTTGCATTCACTTCTATTTCTTCCTTTTTTTTTTGCACAGATATGAAGTCTACATTCTGTTCTAACAAATACCCTAATTATGGAGGAGTGGCCTAGTAGTTAGAGCAGCTGCCTCGAGACCCTGAGGTTGTGAGTTCAATTCCCACTGCAGTTCCTTGTGACTCCGAGCAGGTCACGCAACACTTCATTGTCCCATCTAAACTGCTTTGATTGTCTAAACCACATAGCAAAAGCAGTATATCAAGTCCCATCCCTCTTATAATTGCCCTTCACTAGCACTTAGAGCCAGAGGCTCACTGGAGCATAGAATCTTACACAACCACATTTGCAGAACGGATTAGCCCAGGTGGGTTCCTTTCTTGTCAAAGCCTGCCACTTTCAGTGTTAAATAAGACTAGTGTGGCTGGCCACTGGGGTATCCCCAGCTTCCGTCATTACCACAAAGGCTGCTTTAATCTCACCTCTGATTGGTAAGATATCTGAAAAATTGGGCACACAGGGACATGATTAAGTGCCGATCCTGGGTTTAATGTTGACTTAGTTTCACCTTCTGTCTCACTGGCTTGTGCCAGCTTGTTTAGCTACAGTTGCTTAATACCTGTGCTCCTGTTCACTGCTAAGGTCTACTTCATTTTAGAAAGACTTTAAAGCTGAAGGAAAAGGATCTCTGAAATTAATGCCAAAGATCATTCCAGTCTCAAAGGAAGGGGATTTTGTTCATCGATCCTGAAAAACCTTCAAAATAATTGAATTGTTGATTCACAAATTGCAATCTTTTTTAAATTTTAATACTCTTAATATTTTTATTCATATAATTTTTACGATACTAATATGTCCCCAAATAAAGTGCAAATGCTCTATTTTAAATTCATGTGCAATAAAGGTAAATAAAAGGGCACTTAGCTTCTGTGAAGCATACAGATTACTTTTGTTCTTTAATCTTTACAGTCACACGATTCCTCAATCGTGTGATTTATTATGCCTTAGACTTCAGCACTAACAGGATAATTTGTGTCTATCTCCCTGGATTTTCAGTAGCACTATCCAGTTACGTGCCACTGAAAATCCAAAGCATACCTGATCAGTGGGAGATAACCAAGAAAAAGCCTCTCTCCCACTGAATATCGGCCCATTAAATTATAAAATCTCCAGGAACAAGGTTAATCTCTGCAGTGTCTGAATACAACTCAGCTTGAGCTACTGCTGACAAGGCGTGAGCAAAATCCAAAATGGCTGTGATTAAAATCAAGATGACCTATGAAAATCAGCCTTTTGGAAGCATCTGAGAAGTAGGCTAGTAGGTTTCCACATTTAGAGGTAGTCAGCTAGCAGCAGTGAGCGTTTTACTAGCCACAGTGCCTTTATGCCACCAACATTCAATGCGGGGCAGTCTGATTTGGCTGTTTAACTTAAGCAGTTAAATGCTGAACATTGGAACTTAACCACATAAGCGCCAACTGTACCCCTGGACCAGTGGTGTAGCGAGGGTGGGAGGCACCTGGGGTGGTGGCACCCGGTATTATCATGCTGAACTCCCCCCCCACACACACACACACTCTCTTCCCCTCCACTTGAGTGCTCTCCTATGTACCTCTTGAAATGTTACACTGGTGCAAACAACATCTTCCACTTCCTACTCGTGCCAGCCTCAGCTCCATTCTGATATCACTTCCTGGTCCTGCAACCAGGAAGTGACATCATAAGGGAGCTGAGGCCATCGCGAGCAGCAGGTGGAAGATGCTGATCGCACCAGCAGAACATTTCAAGAGGTAAGCAGGGGGCAAAGAGGAGAAGATGTACTTCTGCCCCTGTCCCCTTTACTATGCCACTGTCCTGGACCACCTACAGCATACCTGGCTTTCACTGCGGACCTCACAGCATACCCTGAAGAAAGCCACAGCATGATGGCTGAAACATCGGTTCTACCTATTCAGATGCGGCGAGACCCAGACAACAGCAACAATCATGGTACCAGCCGCGGAAGCCTAAGAACATTTTACTTCTTCCCCCATTTCCATTTTCTCCTTTCTATGTTTGCTTTTAATTTAATTTAAACTGCCCAGATGATATTTCCAATGTGTGGTATATAAAGAAATTATAAACCTAAACTTGAAACGAAGGGTAGAGCCTATTGTGAAAGGATAGGAAAGAGCAACAGCATGAGTATTTGAAGGGGAAAACTACAATTGAGCCAGATCTGGTGCATGCCTGTTTTCACACTAATATGATTAATTTAGCTCCTGAAGCAGTTATTTGGTGAAATTTTTTCAAGTCAAGGCTCAGTGTTCAAAAACCTTCCACTCTTGTACAATAAAGGTAGGGGTTTTGTATTATTTTGGACTTCTGCAGTCTTTTTGAAATCTGTTCACCATTTCCTTTGGGCAGGAAAGAGATCAAGAGGTGATGGAGGATAATTCTATAAAGGAATGCCTATATTTAAGCACAAAGAACATGTTTATTTGGAGCTCATTCTAAAAAATAAAGTAGGCACCTACTTTCCCTTATATGAGGAGGTGCTGAAAAGTTCTCAGCCAGCCAAGAAGAAAATGTCATGCATATGGTTCAATCAATAATCTGAAATAATGTCAAAAACATAGAATTTTGTTTCTGCAAATTGGCACTTAAATGAAATAAGATGACACTCTTTTCAGCTACAATGGCAAAATAATGTTCAGAATTTAGGAAGTTGGTTGATTGAGCTGAGAACTTTAGGGCACTCCCTCATAGCATATTATCATGGAAAGGCAAATGCTTACATATATTCTAGGTGTGGTCCTTTACACCAGCCACCTAGATTGCTAAAAAAAAAAAAAAATGCACATAAATTATTTATTCAATTTTCTATACTGTTCTTACAGGGGAGCTCAGAATGGTTTACATGAATTTATTCAGGTACTTAAACATTTTACCCTGTCTGTCCCTACGGGCTCACAATCTATCTAATGTATTTGGGGCAATGGAGGGTTTAAGTGACTTGCCCAGGGTCACAAGGAGCATCATGGGCTTGAACCCACAACCTCAGGATGCTAACGCTGTAGCATTAACCACTGTGTCACACTTCATGCATTCTATAACTACTAAATGTGTAGCCTGGACTGGATCCATCTGAATACCACTCATGCAATAATTTACATGAGGTTTTTTTGTTTGTTTGTTCTTTTAGTAAGCTAGGCATGAGCATTTGCATCAGCTCTTTGGCTAGTGTAAGTGGCTGCACCCAATATACACACATTTGCCCTGTTAGACTAACATTCTATAAAGGAAAGTATGTGCCTACTTATCTTTGTAGAACAGGTTCTAAATAGGTGCTTCGCCATAAAATCACCCTCACAGGGGATAATACTATAACTGGGCACCTCCATTTAACCTCCTTTAGGCCAAGAGGTAGGATCCTATTCAGTAATAGAATCTAGGAGCATCCCTTCTGGGTTTTTTTGTGATTGCCAATACCTTTCAATAGCTTGTGTTTCTATGCTATTTAAGAGGATGTTATTTTGTCATGTGGCGAGTGTGTCTGGTTCTGTGGTTAGAGCTACAGCCTCAGCACCCTGAGGTTTAGGGTCCATGCTGCTCCTTGTGACCCTGAGCAAGTCACTTAATCCCCCTATTGCCCCAGGTACATTAGAGTGTAAGCCTACCAGGACAGATAGGGACAAATGCTTGAGTACCTGAATGTAAACCACGTGGAGGGGCATAATCGAAAGGGACATCTAAGTCCATTTATGTCCATCTCGCAAGTCGTCCAAAGTAAAAAAAACAGCTTAAGACACTCACCCAGATCAAGGAGAACTCAGTACCTATTCACTTTCCCCCCTCATAACGGAACCCGACGTAAGAAACTTTACGACAGCCTTCTAGCGACACAGGCAGCGAAAATTGACCCCACCATCACCAAACTAATGATCAAAACAACAGACATCAAAGTGTTTTGAAAAGAAATCAAAACAGTTCTATTCAAAAAACACATCCTTACTTACTAATCTCCTCCCACTCGTACATGCTTTCTCCCCCGTGAATAACATACTAGTCAATCCCTCGAACCATACCTACCAAAAAATATCCAGACCGCTAAATAAGCATCTACCACATGTATCCAATAAACTTATCCCTTCAATGTTAGGTAATCCCGAAAATATTGTTATTCTCCACTGTATCCTGTAAGTACTTGAATCTTTACTATGTAATTCCATCGGATAAATTCAGATATCCTCTAATTTGTAATTCTCAACTGTATCATGTAATGTACATGAATCTTTGTTATATAATTCTCTCGGTAATGTCCAGATATTTTCTAATTTGTAATCTGCTTAGAACCGCAAGGCACAAGCAGAATAGAAATCACTAATGTAATGTAATTTTCAAAAATACGTCCAACTTTTTTTTCGTTTCGAAAATCGTCCTGCCGATCTGATCATCCAAGCCACTAAATCGTCCATCTGTATACCACATTTTCGTCCAACTTTTCGTCCAAGTCCAAAATGCCTAGAACATTGAATGTTGTGAACTTCACAAAAAGGGTGCCATGTCTTCTCCTCACTACAGCTCCCTTATAGGTTACGGTGAGCCCCTCAAACCACCTCCTGAATCCCCTAAACCCACTTATCTACTACCCTAATAGCCCTTATGGCTGCAGGAGCCACTTATAATAATAATAATTTTATTCTTGTATACCTCCAAAGCTATAGTAGTTTAAGGCGGTTTACAACGAAGAAGAGCTGAACAATCAATGAATGTAGGTACAATGTAAAGTCATCAAAATACAGGTAAGCAGCATACAGAGGTAAGGCATAAGAGATCATGAGAAACAATTCGGTTAGAGTTGATGAGGCTTAAGAGGTCTTAGGTTACAAATTGGTTAAACAAGTTTGTTTTTACTAATTTTCTGAAACTTAGGTACATTGAGGAGTGCGAGATAATATTGCCCAGCCATTCATTCAGTTGATCTGCTTGGAAAGCAAGTGTTCTGTTCATGTATCTTTTGTAATGGCAGGCCTTTAGTATTGGATGGTTAAACAGATGTACTCTGCGTGTTGGTCTGGATGAGCATCTAAGTTAAAATAGGGAACCAAGTACATGGAGGCTGAACCAAGAATGGATTTGAAACAGAGACAGGCAAATTTGAACAGCACTCTTGCTTCAAGGGGCAGCCAGTGGAGTTTTTGGTAATAGGGCATGTGTTCCATTTTTTTAACCCGAAAATCAATCAGATTGCCACATTTTGAATGGGTTTTTTTTAAATACCCCAAATAAATGATGTTACAGTAGTCGAGTATGCTTAGAATGGAGGATTGCACCAGTAAGCGGAATGAGATTGCATCGAAGTACTTTTTGATGGTTCTTAGTTTCCATAATGTTGAGAAGCCTTTTCTGACCAGTGAATCAGTATGTGCTTCAAGGGTAAGGTAGCAGTCCAGGGTCACTCCCAGAATTTTTATGAAATCTGTAAAAGGAAAGACTTGACCATTCAAGGAAATTGATGAATCTTTGATTTTGTCGTTCGGACTAGCCAGGAAGAATTTGTTTTTTTCTGAATTGAGTTTCAATTTGAATTCGGCTATCCATAGTTTGATTTGCTTTAAGATAGATGCCAGGTGATTCTTCGTCTCGGGAGTTAGGTTTGTTAGGGGAAAGACTATGGTGATGTCGTCAGCATAGATGTAAAATTTGATTTTTAAACTTTGCAATAGATTCCCCACTGCGGCCAGGTAAATATTGAACAGTGTGAGGGATGGGGGGAGCCCTGCGGGACTCCACACGAGTTTACCCAGCTGAAGGAATGAGTATTGTCACTGTAAACTTGGTATGATCATTTACTCAAAAAACCCTGGAACCATTTTAACACATTACCAGAGAGACCAATTGACTCCAAACTGTCCAAAAGAATAGCATGATCAACTAAATCGAAGGCATTACTTAAATCAAATTGCAGGACTAGTGCACTTGAGCCCTGGCTAAATAAGCTGTGGAGGGAATCTAGCAGAGAGGCAATAACAGTTTCAGTGCTATGCCCGGGACGAAAGCCTTGACTGGCTGTCATTTAGTATGCTGAATTTATCAAGATAGATTACTAAATCCTGGTTGACCAGACCTTCCATCAGCTTTACAAAGAAGGGAATGCTCGCGAAGGGTCTGTAATTTGATGTCAGCTTGACAGATTCTTTGGGATCGGTGTGATCAGGATCTGGCCTAGGACTTCAAGAAATGTACCCAACAGAAGAAGGGAAGAGAGCCAAGTGTGTAACTTGGCTTTGAAGGAGACCGGGGCAACTTTCATAACATTTGGTGGGCAACAGTCTAATTTGCAGTAGGAATCAGCGTATTTTGAGTAAAACTTGCAGAATTGTTGCCAGGTAGGGGTGGTAAAATTGTTCCAGATCATATCTGCCCTGGGTTCGTCTTTGAGTTGAGCAACTGGGTAGTTCAAATGGTTGGTTGTGACGACCGATAGGATGGATATCAGGTTGGAGATTTTGTTGTTGAAAAACTCAGCCAGGGCATTGGCCGAGGGTGGGGAGTCTAAGGTGGGACGGGTTAAAGTCTGAATGTCATAAAGATTGTTGACTATTTTGAAAAGATTTTTGATGTTGGTGTTTGGAGAACCGATTTTTTTGTGTGTAAAAGTTAGTGCATTTAGATATTATAAGTTTTTTATACTCTTTTAATTTTGTTCTCCAATTCACTCTCTCTTTACTATCTCCAGATTTCAGCCATTGTCTTTCAAGTTTTTGTAACTTCTGTTTCACCGTTCCTAGTTCAGCGTCAAACCAGCCATCCGAATTTTTGTTTCTTATTTTCCTTGATTTTATGGGGGCCATTTTGTTTAGGATCTGTGTGCTTGAGTTGGTCCAGGAGTCTACCGTAAATGAGTCGGGGTCTGGGTTGGAAGAGATGTCATAGTGTGATCTGAATTCCACGGGATTTACCAACCCTCTAGTTGGTATTTTCTTATTCATTTTTGCCATCTTGGGATTGGATGGGGGACGTATTGTTTGCCATCTAAGTTGGAAATTGCATAGTCGGTGGTCTGACCATAAGGAATCAGTCCAAGTGGCTTGATCCCAGAGAATCTTGGGATAGACTAGTTCTTTGGAGGAGAAGGTTACTAGGTCTAGTTGATGACCTTTATGATGGGTCTTTTCTGGGTTTGGCACAAAGAAGTCTAGAGAAGTGATGAAGGATAGTAAATCTTTAGGGTCACTCTGTTTTATCTGTTCTAGGTGAATGTTCATATCACCAGTCAATAGGTTGTAGGGACCTGTAATTGAGTTTGTGAGGAGGAATTTGGAGAAGATGTCTTTAGCGGTGGTCCATTTCATAGGAAGGATGTAATATAGCATGATAATTAAGCCATCGTCTAACTGGTCTGACTGGAGTTTACAGGAAAAAATTTTGAGATCCGTTGAGTATTTCGAGGCTAAGATGGTGGACTCGAATAAATCTCTTGCTATGATGACTAGACCTCCCTCTCGTCCCCTGGTTCTGGGTTGAGACATATTTTTAAACCCAGGTGGAAGACACTCACAAATTATGATGTCATTATCGAAGATCAACCATATTTCAGTTAAAAGAACAAAGTCGGGGTTGGTCTCCTCTAGCCAATCTTTAACCAGCTGTGATTTGTTCCTGATAGATCGGATATTTAAGTAGAAACTTGAACCTTTTGGTGGAGGGGGGTGTCAGCAGGTACCGAGTAGGAAACTTTCCTCAACGATCGGTGTTTTTTACTGTAGGGTCTCTTTGGTTTACGTGAGGGGGGAACAACTGGGATTTGAAAAGGGCCCCATTCAGAGCAGTCATGAATGAAATGATGGGCGGACCTGTGGGGTTCTGGGTTGGTATATGCCAGTACAAAAGGGTTTTGGGGGTGTATAGGGGAGTGCACATGTTTAAGTATCAATGCAGTGATTACAGGGGCTTATGGGCATGGGTCCTCCTCTCTATGGGTCCATAACCCACCCCCAAGACGACTTAACCTGCCTCTGTGCTGGACGACTAGGCTTTCCTATGCCAGGCGGCCAGGTGATGATGGTCTGGAGGCGGAATTTTAAAGATGTGATTAATATTTTTATGGGGGTGGGGGGGGGTCGGTGATCACTGAGGTAGTGTGTGAGGGTCTGTGTTATGTGTTTTCAGTGCTTATATGATGAGTTTAGGTGGGTTTTTGTGACTTAGACCATGTTTTACAACGTCCAAGTTCTGTCTAGGCTCTGTTGTAAAACTTTCGGTTATATATGCTATACGATTAAGTCTAAGCCGGCTCACATCCCGCCCTCGACACTCCTCCCAAAATGCCCCGTTTAGCTTTGGTCGTTCAGCGGCACTAAAAAGACCTAGGTCGTTTAGAAATATGTCCAAATCCCGTTTTTAGTATCGACACTTGGACATTTTTGAGAAATGTTTGTCCAAGTGCTGACTTAGGCCAGTTTTTGGACGTATTTCTCTTTTGATTATGAGCCCCTTAGCTTATAAGTGGTTATATAAATAAAATATTTCTCTTCTATCCTCTATTTGGGGTTTTTTTTAGTGCTAATATTCTACATATTTAAGTGCCCTGTTATAGAATGAAGTGGTATATAGGAATCATTCCACTAAAATTTAAATCCAAATGTATAGATGCATCAGGAACATCCAGATTAAAGAATAGTCTCCCTCCTTTACTAATGCATAGCAGGTTTTAGTGGCGGCAGCGGCGGTAACTGTTCTGACGCTCATAGAATTCCTATGAGCGTCGGAGTAGTTGCCGCCACTGTCGACGCTAAAAAAACCCGCTCTACGCGTTAGCAAAGGAGGGGGAGTATTTGATGATGCAGCTTGAATTAAGAGTGAAAGGCAATCGGCATCAAGAGATACTGGGCAATTGGAATAGTATTTCATGGGGAAGGTGATTTTTCTCTGTTAGAGCCGAACAGTGCTCTGTGTTACGGTATAATCAGACATGTAATTAAGGTATTAATCAGTGGCGTACCAAGGGGGGGCGGGAGGGGCGGTCCGCCCCGGGTGCCAGCCCTGAGGGGGTGCTCCCAGCCTTGCCGTTCAGTCCCCCCCACCCCCGAAGGACCGCCCCCCCCACTGACCTTCCTATACCACCTGTGAAGCAGCCCGCAGCAGGATTGCGGTCCCGCCCCTCCTCTGACGTCAGAGGAGGGGCGGGACCGCGGCGCAGGAAGCAGCGCCTAAGCAGCGCAGGGATAGCTGACGTCGCGATCCTGCTGCGGCTACTTCATAGGTGGTGCAGGAAGGTCAGTGGGGCGAGCGGTCCTTCGGGGTGGTGGGGGGGGGACTGAACGGCAAGGCCGGGAGCATAGGTAGTGCTGCTTCATAGGTGGTGCGGGGAGGCCAGGGGGGCGAGCATTCCTTCGGGGTGGGGCGGGCAGGCAGGCAAGCAGGCTTTCAAGGGGGAGGGGGGGTGACAGGCAGGCAGGCAGGCCTTCAAGGGGGGACAGGCCTTCAAGGGGGGGCAGGCAAGCCTTCAAGGGGGGAGGCAGGCCTTCAAGGGGGGGACAGGCCTTTGGGGGGGTGCAGGCCTTCAAGGGGGTGCAGGCCTTTGGGGGGGTGCAGGCCTTCAGGGGGGGTGCAGGCCTTCGGGGGGTGCAGGACTTCGGGGGGTGCAGACCTTCAAGGGGGTGCAGGCCTTCAAGGGGGGGGACAGGCCATCAAGGGGGGGACAGCCCTTCAAGGGGGGGACAGGCAGGCAGCCCTTCAAGGGGGGGACAGGCCTACAAGGGGGGGGACAGGCCTACAAGGGGGGACAGGCCGGCAGCCCTTCAAGGGGGGGACAGGCCTACAAGGGGGGGACAGGCCTTCAAGGGGGGGAACAGGCCTTCAAGGGGGGGACAGGCAGGCAGGCCTACAAGGGGGTGGGACAGGCCTTCAAGGGGGGGACTTGCCTTCGGGGGGTGCAGACCTTCAAGGGGGGGGGACAGGCAGGCAGGCCTTCAAGGGGGGGACAGGCCTACAAGGGGGGGACAGGCAAGCAGGCCTTCAAGGGGGAGGACAGGCCTACAAGGGGGAGGGACAGGCCTTCAAGGGAGGGACAGGCCTACAAGGGGATGGGACAGGCCTTCAAGGGGGGTGCAGGCCTTCAAGGGGGGACAGGCAGACCTTTAAGGGGGGACAGGCCTTTGGGGGGGACCCTGGTTTAGAAGTACCACGGAGGGAAGGGGGTGTTCAAAGAGACGTGCATATGCCAAACTTTGGGGGGGGGGGAGGAAGAAATAATGGGTCTGAAAATAGAGGAGAGAGAGAGAGATGATGGACCATGGGATTTAGGGAGGGAAGGAACAGAAAGGGAGAGAAATTGGACACAAGGGATGGTGTGGAGGAGGGATAGAGATACTGGATAGGAGGGTAATTGGGAAAAGAAAGGGAGAGATGGTGGACTTTGGGGTGGTGGGGAAGGAGGGAGAGATGCCGGATGAAAAGGTAGTTAAGAAAAGGTGGATCTGTGGAGGGAGATGAAAAAAAGGAAAGATACCAGACTTCCTGGGGAGGGAAGGGAAATGGAAAGGGATGACAGAGTTGGCAGATGGATGGTTAGCACGCAGAAAGAAGGAGACCCTGGCAAGTAAGTTATCAGAAGAAAACCAGAGCCTTGGACCAACAAGATTTGAAATATAACCAGACAACAAAAGGTAGAAAAATTAATTTTATTTTCTGTTTTGTGATTATAATATGTCAGATTTGAAATGTGTATCCTGCCAGAGCTGGTGTTGGACTGCAAACGTGAGCTAGGATTTAACAGAGAGAGGAAAAGTCCTTTTTGTTTCTTTATTTTATTTACACCACAGCGCCAGTGTGGTTAGGAGAAGCCAAAGGGGGTGAAAAAGCTATAAAACCCACCAGGAGTTTTGAAAAAAAATCACCCAACTGGGCAGGAAAATCAAATTGAAAAACCAATTCAATAGGCTGAATCGAATCGAAATTTTTTTTCCTGAATCTGGCAGCATTAGTTTGCGCTACTGTCTTAGACTTTAGGACCTGGGATTGGGGAGAGATGGCATCCTCAGTACTTTATAATGCAAGTGAAACGAGGATTTGGTCAGACTTTTGAAGGGTCTGCAGAAAAAAAATATTGTATAGGCCGGGGACATGAGACAGCAGGAAATGGGAATTTTTCTTCCTTCTATTTTTGTGAATGGAAAGGCTGAGGATGTCAGAGAGTTCAGTTAAAATATGTGCTTTATAAGAAAATATAATAATGTGTTTTATAAAGTTTATAGCATAGCTGGCCTACCCAGTGAGGTGTTCCTAGTGGTGGTGGTGGCAGCGTGTCAATGTGTTGAGAGGAAGAGGTGATCTGGGAAATTCTGCTGAGCAAACTCCGGGCCCATTTCCACCCCCCAGTTAGGCCACTCCACTCAACTGGTTCACACACTGAGTGGGTCTTTGGGTGTTGTTTTGGGATCTCTTCCATTGGTTTATCAGTATCTCCTTCTGGTCCAAGGAAGGAAACTTTGTTATCTTTAGCATTGACCTACAGAATATGTTTGTAACAGCGCTGCTTGTGTGGCATTAGGCTATGTAGTGATCGAAAGAAAAAAACAGACCTTTGCACATTTTTGCACTATATGGTGGGTGTATGAGGAGATTCACATTTCCTGCACAGCTAAGTCCATGTGAAGTTACCTTGTGCTGTATTTGACATCTAGCAAGGTCTCTGTTTGAAATGAAAGATCTAAACTTAAAAATGAAGTGGCCAGAAGTTATGGTAAAAGCAGATAGTGTAGCTGGTTTTAAGAAAGATTTGGACAAATTCCTGGAGGAAAAGTCCATAATCTGTTATTAAGACATGGGGGAAGTGTCTGCTTGCCCTGGATCAGTAGCATGGAATGTTGCTACTCTTTGGGTTTTGACCAGGTATTAGTATCCTGGATTGGCTACCATGAGAATGGGCTACTGGGCATGATGGACCATTGGTCTGACCCAGTTAGGCTATTCTTATGTTATGTTCTCATCTGTAGGAGCCTTTGTTTTCACTTCTTATTTTAATGTATTTTTTTTCTGGGAACTTATCAGTGTTTTTTATAATGGGAACAAAAATGGAAGAGAATTAATGTGTGTGGGATGAGGGGGTAACTAATTTCTTCAGCTAAATAATTCAATCCACTTCAAACAGACATAGGAGAACTCACGCACCATTCACACACCCTCCAACCAAAAACGTCAAAAGGAAAAAAACTGTTCGACAACCTCCTAGCCATTCGAGCTGCAACACTCGACCCCCAACTCTACAACCAATTGACATCGACCACAGACTGCAAAACCTTCAAAAAGAAATAAAAACCCTTCTATTCAAAAAACACATAAAACCGAACTAACACAATCAGAACTGTCCCTAGCATCACCTGCAACTACTCCATATGTACTTCTGATGTCATGACAATTCAGACATAATTTATGTTATGTTATGTTTGGAATATAAGAAAATTTTCACTGCCTGTTTCTATTCTGACCATTTATTCCGTTTCATGGTCATTACAAAAAATATTTTTTTACATGGGGGGGGGGTGTCAAAAAATGATGGGCCCCGGGTGCCACATACCCTAGGTACGCCACTGGTATTAATATTTGAGATTAAAAGAAGCAATTATTTCTCTTGGTGACTGTGATCCACCAGTGCTTTCCTGGAGTTGTTTGTCAGCTAGAGGAGACAACCACTGTGATGTTCCATTTCTAGATGGGAGACTTCGACTCTGAGGTGAGGCATTAACATGACAGCTTGCTTATTATATATGTACGAGGTAATCCCTTCCTACCCTTGTGCTTCCATCCTTACTGTTTCTGTAACAAACGGATCTGACCGAGCATTCCTTTTTTCCATCCATTCTTCTCCCCAATACTGCCTTACCTAAATAAATTCAACAACAACAGAAAAAAGGGTGGTTGAGGTACTATGGCAGCCTCTTTGTCTTAATAGAAACCAACACATAAGAAAGCAGAAAAATACAATAATAACCAAACGCACTTCCGCTTGTCACCAAAAACAAAACAGGTACACAAACACTAATACAGGGGCACTGCAACAAGTGCTCAGAGGAAAAGAGAAACCAATAAAATGAAAACTAAGAGGAAAATGCCTCCGATCCCAGTGGCAGGTATAGCAAAGTAAACCTCATAGGCATAAAAAAACCTCCTCATATGCAAATTAAATTGGTGCTCTGTGCAATGCAAGTAAATCCACTGAAATTTCAAAGATTATCAAATAGCAAGCTAATCTGCGTGATATATTTAATGAAGAATAATACTCTCAGCAAGGCATTCACTTCTCACTAAAACTTAAAAAAAAATAGAAGTCAACAAATCAGTTATAGATGTTACCTTTATATCAAATTATTCATGTTTTGCTAGCTTTCTAGAGCTGCACTTATTTCATCAAGTTCAAAGCAAAAGGAAGATGTCTAGACGTGGGGGAGAATAGGAACGCAGAAGGGAGATGCTGGACATAGGGACATACAGGAGTGATACTGGACACGGAATAGGGATGAATGGTGGTGATGAAGGCAGGGAGATGGGCACAGAGGAAATATTAGAAAGGGAAATATAGGAGACACAGAGAAGGGAGATGCTGAACACAGGGGAAAATACATACACAGAGATGGATGGGGAGCATGGAGAAAGAAGAAATGTCAAATGGTCAGGAGACCCTAGCGAGTGAGTTAAGAGAAAACAGAAGAAATCAGAAACCTGAGCCTGAGACCAACATGATTTGAAGAATAAAATAATGAGACATCAAAGGGTAGAAAAATATTTTTTATTTTCTATTTTGTGATTAGAATATATCAAATTTGAAAGTGTATCCTGCGAGAGCTGGTGATAGACATAACACAACCACATAGCACACTATCAGGATGTACTTTCTCCAGCTTCCAGCAGACAGGGTTCTCTCTGTCCAGGGAGCCCTTGTTGCCCTAGTTGCATTCCCCTAACACCATTCTTGCCATGTGTAATCTTTGTTTTGCACAATATAGGAGGAAATGGATTCTTCTATTTCTTTGGTGTTTACTACATGCAAGGTGTGACTTCTTAGAATTTTGGTTTAAATTTCTGTATGTTATCACAAGCCCGACTCCCGTACCAGCCTTGTGCCAGTTAGGAGACGCAGAAACAACCCTTTTAAGCTGGTTAGGGCTGAGCAGGGTATCTCTGCAGGGCAGAATCAGGAATATAGAGATCAGGCTGAGCCCCAACCAAACTCAAGTCACAGAATACTGCCTGCACTACATTCCACAAAGCACAGACAGGGAAAACAGGGTTATGCCCCTTTAAGGGAATCCATTTTGAAATTGCTAGCAAAACAGGCTGAGAGGCAGTCAGAGCTGAGCAGTGACCATCCCCCACGCAGGGCTGGGTGTGGTTCTGCAGCATTTAGATGCTTGGAAACCACAGTCAGAGAGGCAGTCCAGGGAAGCTCCTATGCTAGAGGAGCCTCCGCAGTCCCAACAGCCAGAGGATGTGGAAATGCACATACCCGAGGAAGGAGTTGAACTTCTAGAGGATAATTTGCCAGAGGCCATGGAATGGAATGCCCTGCCTGAGCCTGAGGAGATGGAAGTGAGTTAAACTGCCCTCTGTGCTCCTACTTCTAATACTACTATTTAACACATCTATAGCACTGAAGGACATACACAGTGCTGTACATTTTGACAGTCCCTGCTTGAAAGAGTTTACAATCTAACTTGGTCAACTAGACATGACCTAGAGGGTTGGGGGTTGAGCATGGGGCATTGACGCCATTTGTGAAAGCTTCAGGTTTGAAAATAATTCTACATGCAAAATGACACCAGCGCAAGGTTTTAAAATTATAACCAGGATTTATTGAATTATTGGTTCTATTTTCCCATTATTAGATCAAAAGAATAGCATAATTGCTTATGTTGCGCTCATGGGAGATCATCATCGTGGCCAAAGACTGGCCTTCTCACAATGGTCTCGTTTTTCTATCTCATTACAGTCTATTATATAACTTTTGGTTTAGTGACATCATCAAGTTTGACGACCAATAACATTTCTCTGGGTGGTCTTAAAGTTTAAACAAAGAAACATTCTTCCATGTTTAAAAGTTATACAAAGTTTTCAGAAAATTACTTTTGATTTCTGAATTAACATTATAACATTCAAGAGAATCTATAATTATTAACATGGTGCTGATAAATTCTCAACCTCTCCCTAAATTGACAGTAACTTTAGTCTGGAAGAGGAAAGCTGACAGCTTCATGTTACACACAGTGATAAGCATGGGCTTCCAATGCCCCCCTTTTCCCTATTCTTGAGACTGACTCTAATCACTTCCAGATGTTGTGCTCAAGATTTTTTCTTAGTGTTTCTGCTTATAAACAATTTATATAAACCATTTATATTTCCACAATCATATCACCACATATTACATTCAGGGGCCCCAAACATTCATAATTTCATTCATATCTTGGCCATTCATACTTCATACATTTTATATCTCAGTTTGGAATATGGAATCTGATATGCTTTTCCTAACTAGCCTGAGCACATCTGTTTTCAATTAGAACCACGAGGCTAAAGGCGGGAAGCTGAACAAAGAACAGAAACTATTCACTGGCACAAGATGCTGGCCTAAGACAGGACAGTTATAGCACATACAAAGAACCTAAAATGGATTCCATGTAATCCTGATTTCCACCATGATTTGGCTCAACAGCAAAGTACATACACAGATATTATTATGCTTTCCCTTATATTAATCCTTAGTATATTTTTTCTTCTGGCCTTAGCTAAATTATATTTAAATGTTTTATTCACCTGTTTTTCCGTACGCTTCTATTTGGGCGCGGTCCTTAACTAACACAGATGTTTGTCTAACTAGAATTACCCAGAATCATACGAAAAACTGGCGCTACAAAAATACTGCACTATCATGCTTCTGACATCCATTGCATCGTACCATAAACAGCACGCTAGCCACGACTCATTCCCCTCTTGGATATTACTGAATTTATGAAGTAATATTCATAATTGAGCTCGTGGTCTTATCTGTGGCGCTGGGGTTTACTCTGGGTACGGTTTTTCTTATGGATCAGTGTGTGTCTGTGCAAGTATATTCTTTTAAATGCCAATTAGATAGCAAAAGCCAGAAAAATGTACTACCTAGGCCTGCAACGGCAGGTGCCTAGAAGATCTTACCCAAAGCTTACTTGAATTCTCTAGTGAGAATGCAAGCAAATCCCATCCACTATTCTAGATAAAACCCATTCAAGTGTACATTTATGTAAGTTGCTGTCTAAACCATATCATATAGGAAACTTACCATTCCAGTGATAGTTAGACAGTCTGTTCTAGGTGCAAGTACAGTCCTAGAGCAGAGACTAACCTAGTGTCTGTTGTTTTATTCATAGAGGTATTCATGAAACGCCAGTACTTTTGAAGTTTAAAAGTCAGAAAATTTAGAGAAAATATAGTTAAAGAAAAATAGAACCCTAGATTTCTCTAAGATAAAGTGAACCTCAGTATTACCTAATTTAATTAGTCCCTATGCTCAAAAGTGTTATGTTATAAAATCTTGGAATTATATCAATAAAGTGTAAAATAATGCACAGTGTTAAGAAAACCCAAATATATGCTTAATATGGAAATGTACTCATGTGCAGATAATGCATGCACATCAGATATAAGTTTTCTTTTTCTGTGTGTGTTGCAGGAACTCATTTCTCAAATTTAAATTAAAATCATTAAAAGGACTGATGATATCAGCTGTTAAACCCAATTAAACAATATTGCGGCACTGTGTTACAGCTTAGAAGCTGCCACTGTGTATAGAAATACAGTCATATGAAATAAAATTTAAAATACAGGATAAACAAAATATTTTCTGAGAACAATGATAAAGAAAATACAGTTATTAATACAATATCAGAATAAGTCTATGAAATTATGCAAAAGCATAATTAAAGTTCAGAAGCCTAATTCAAATGAAGTGATTTAAAGTAACATGGTTTAAGATAAAGTCTGTTTTTTCATTCAAAATTTTTTATATGAGTCCAGAAATGTCTTTTGCAAATAGTTTTAGCAACTTGTAAGGTCGGAGTCTCTAAATTAATTTCAGTGAAATTTAAATCATGGCTTTAAAAAGTTCATGCTGCAACGTTTTCATAATTCAAGCTTGGCTTTTCTGTAACTATGGAACTGCTTTTCTTTACACCCGTACTGGTACAACTAAAAGGTAAGCACAGCTCATTAGTTGAAGACAAAGGAACACTGAAATTCCCGCCGAAAATTCAGCATCGGAATTTTTTCTCTGTGTTCTCCACAGCTCTAGTGGTGGAATGTGGTACTGCTGATCAGTGTAAATCCTGGAAGGAAAGCACATGTTCATTAACAAAAGAACAAAGAAAAAAGAAACACATGGCGTTATCCCCTCTGCAAAATTCTTGTATTGCAGAGTCTTCTGTGTAGAATTGTTGAAAAGATTCAAAGAAGGTTCTTAACTGAAACACAAAACATACAGATTAAATAGACTTTTTCAGGGTCCTGTAGTACCAAAATATGGCCACAGGAAAATTTAAACATGCAGACACATTCTCTACATGTTAAAATTAGACTTTCTTTTTTTCTAACATCAGGGAATTATTCTCAATTTCATATTCTTTATTAGGTTCCTATCCTGAAGAGCTTACTTGTAAAAAGTAAGCAAAATTTCAATTCCGAATTCATCCACTTACATAAAAGTTTATTATAATTGTTCTTTTCCCGTTAACCAAGGTAGCAAGCCCTTTTTTTCACATTTATTTCAATTTTCAAAAAAATATAGGTACTTAACCTCTATTTTTCTTAATCTTTTTATTTTAAACTTCCCAGTTTAATTTTAAAATGCATTTAAATTTAATTACTCCCTAATCATACATTTTGGACAATGCACAAGTTTAAAAATACTTTATAAACCATGCAGGGGCACAAAAATTCATATTCAAAATTAATTTGAACCCTGAGATAAAAATATAAAGGCAGGGATTTTATTTTTCCCTTATGCACACTTGCCTGCTTTTAAGC
The DNA here is from genome assembly GCF_902459505.1 of Geotrypetes seraphini. NCBI lineage: Eukaryota > Metazoa > Chordata > Amphibia > Gymnophiona > Dermophiidae > Geotrypetes > Geotrypetes seraphini. The sequence goes on along the minus strand of NC_047086.1, from coordinate 342,248,050 downwards.
ATGGTATCTGTTTTTTGGAATAAATCTTTTTCTTTTCCACAAAATTATCCTTTCACTGTTGAATACAATTCCCAAGTCCAGCAGAATTCTTTTCTTTTCTCCCATCTTCCCTATCGAACTCCTCCATATCAGATCCCTTACAATCAGGTCATAATTCATAGCACATCCTTCCTTAACACGTCTCACAAAACTTTCTTCCACATTCTTGTACGTTCGTTCTACAGACTATCTCCCTGCTTTGAAATCGCCAGACATTTAACTTTCTTTTCCTTTTCACTTAACCATCTCGTTTAAAAATCATTAACAGTTCTGTTCTTCCAACATTCTGATAACCTTTTTTAAAATATAAAGGAACAAGGGAAAAATTCAAGCTACATAACGTCTTTTTTTTTTTTCTAGAATGCATCTTGTACAGAGCCCTTAGGCTACAAACAGCTTCTGAAACTCTCCCAAAGTACCTCCATTGTTCTTAACAGCACAGATCTACACTACAAAAACAACATACACAAACTTTCCGGAACTCTAAACAGCATGCTGGTAAAGTTTTATCAGAGAGAGACCACATTGAATCCTGATAATAAGCAAATACCTGTTGGAAAATCTGTAGCCCTGAGACAAAGGACTCCATTGCTGCTCTATTCCTCCCCCTCTTTCCTCACGTGATAGCTCTGTGGAAGGCATCGAGGAAAAAGGTGGGGGTGAAAATCCCCCATTTGCAGCCCGCTCTTTCAAACAAAAGAACAGCAAAGAACGATAGGACTTCTTGTAAGATACCATTAACTTTTCTTTTCTTTTTCCAGAGACAAGAGAAACAGTTAGGGCAGAGCAAAAGAGACAGAACTGGAGTTTAGAAAGACAAAGCTGAGAAACACAATTTCTTTTTTCTTTTCAAAGTAGTTACTTCAGATAGGCACTGAAAATGCAGAGGGAGACAAAGAAGAAGGGGGGGTGCCCTCAGCCCGTTTTTTCAAACAAAGAGACGGGTGAGGGAAACTTTTCAAAGTCAGATTAAAACAGACAGTTTTCTTTTTCACAGAGAGAAAGAGTTAGTTCAGAGACAAAGCTTAGACACAGTAACTTCTGTTATCAGACAAGCAAAAACTTACGTTCACAGAGGAGACCTGCTTAATTTTTTCTTTCAGACAGGCACTGCTCAGTTTAAAAGCCAGATGGAAAAATGCCAGCACTGCAAGGTTTTTTCTTTCTTTTCACAACATTCTTTCTGTGTTACTTTTATTTCTAATTTTTTTCTTTTTCTTTTTCCATTAATATTTAATTTCCACTAACTTTATACAATTATGTACAGATATATACAAGCAGCATGCTCAAATAATTTTTTTTATTATTATTTTTAATTAATTTTTTTTTTTTTTTTTTTAATTTTTTTCTTTAAACAGGCGTAATACTCACAATTTTTCAGTTTTCCGGTCCCGTTTTATCTCTAATTTCCGCCATATTCCTGCGCAGCCAGTCAACCTGTGACTACCTTTTGTTACACAACCATGCGAAATCTCTAAAGTTCCTAGAGCTTCTATGAATAACCTATAAGCTTTTTCAAGGCGTCAAATTAGTTAGTTAGTTCCCGGGTTTCGCCACCAATTGAGCATGGGGCATTGACGCCATTTGTGAAAGCTTCAGGTTTGAAAATAATTCTACATGCAAAATGACACCAGCGCAAGGTTTTAAAATTATAACCAGGATTTATTGAATTATTGGTTCTATTTTCCCATTATTAGATCAAAAGAATAGCATAATTGCTTACGTTGCGCTCATGGGAGATCATCATCGTGGCCAAAGACTGGCCTTCTCACAATGGTCTCGTTTTTCTATCTCATTACAGTCTATTATATAACTTTTGGTTTAGTGACATCATCAAGTTTGACGACCAATAACATTTCTCTGGGTGGTCTTAAAGTTTAAACAAAGAAACATTCTTCCATGTTTAAAAGTTATACAAAGTTTTCAGAAAATTACTTTTGATTTCTGAATTAACATTATAACATTCAAGAGAATCTATAATTATTAACATGGTGCTGATAAATTCTCAACCTCTCCCTAAATTGACAGTAACTTTAGTCTGGAAGAGGAAAGCTGACAGCTTCATGTTACACACAGTGATAAGCATGGGCTTCCAATGCCCCCCTTTTCCCTATTCTTGAGACTGACTCTAATCACTTCCAGATGTTGTGCTCAAGATTTTTTCTTAGTGTTTCTGCTTATAAACAATTTATATAAACCATTTATATTTCCACAATCATATCACCACATATTACATTCAGGGGCCCCAAACATTCATAATTTCATTCATATCTTGGCCATTCATACTTCATACATTTTATATCTCAGTTTGGAATATGGAATCTGATATGCTTTTCCTAACTAGCCTGAGCACATCTGTTTTCAATTAGAACCACGAGGCTAAAGGCGGGAAGCTGAACAAAGAACAGAAACTATTCACTGGCACAAGATGCTGGCCTAAGACAGGACAGTTATAGCACATACAAAGAACCTAAAATGGATTCCATGTAATCCTGATTTCCACCATGATTTGGCTCAACAGCAAAGTACATACACAGATATTATTATGCTTTCCCTTATATTAATCCTTAGTATATTTTTTCTTCTGGCCTTAGCTAAATTATATTTAAATGTTTTATTCACCTGTTTTTCCGTACGCTTCTATTTGGGCGCGGTCCTTAACTAACACAGATGTTTGTCTAACTAGAATTACCCAGAATCATACGAAAAACTGGCGCTACAAAAATACTGCACTATCATGCTTCTGACATCCATTGCATCGTACCATAAACAGCACGCTAGCCACGACTCAGGGTGCAGAGCCAAAGGTGAGAAGGGTTAGAAGTTGAAAGCAGTCTCAAAAAGGTGAGCTTTTAACTTGGGCTTGAACACTTCCTTAGAGATTTAGGCAGTTTTTTCCAGGCATAAGGCGCAGCAAGACAGAAAGAACGGAGTCTGTAGTTGGCAGAGGAAGAGAAGAGCACAGATAGGAGGGATTTACCCATTGAGTAGAGCTCGTGGAGGTAAATATAGGGAAAGAGAAGTAAAGAGATATAATGAGGGGCAGTTGAGTGAATGCATTTGTAGGATGAGTTTGAATTGTATTCAGAAACAGATGAGAAGCCAATTAAGTGACTTTAGGAGAGGGGTAATGTGAGTATAGTGGCTCTCATGAAATATGAGTTATGCTGCCAAATTCTGGATGGACTGAAGGGGAGAAAGATGGCAGAGTGGAAGACCTGAGAGCAGCGAGTTTAAGTAATGTAAGCATGAGATGATGAGGGTGTGGATAAGGGTTTTGGTATGTGCTCAGAGAGGAAAGGTCAGATTCTGTTAATATTATGGAGGAAGAAGTGGCATGTTTTAGCAATATGTTGTATCTGGGTGGAGAAGGAGAGAAAGGAGTCAAAGATGACCCTAAGATTGTGAGCAGACAAGACAGGGAAGATGAGAGTGTTGTCTAACATTCAGAAATTTACTGTTACTTTTTGCTTACATGTTTTACACATTTGCAGTGATTGTGAGATGAGTCCTTTTTCTAGGGTCAAGTCCCTAGAAGGGCTCATTGTTTCTGAGCATATGTTATATGATCATCATAAGATTGATATCACATTACATTTTATGAGTGAGTTTGTAACAAGAGATCAGTTATGTGGGTACTGCCAATATGCAGTGCTGGTATCCACATAGCTAAGTAGGCAAATTTAGGATTGTTTTTAATCAGTCAAAAATTCACCCATTTAGCTATGCCAGTGTCAGCACTGAATATCTGAAAAGTACCAGCATAACTTCCAGGTCCCAGTCTGAGAGTGCCAGTCCCCCTTCCTTCCTTCCAGCCCCACTCCTAAGCACATCAAGATCTCCTTTCCACTGCCCCCAAAGCACATCAAGACCCATTTCCCTCCCTCTCACCCTCTCTCCATTTGCCCTTGATGCACATCAAAATCACCTTTCTTTCCCAGCCCACTCGCCCTGAAACACATAAAAAACTTCCCTCCCCCCATCCAGGATCATACTCCCTCTACCCCCAGGATCTTGGTGGACTCACCTACCTGTTTCCTGATGGAAGCTGGAGCAATGTACACTTGACTAGTGGCAACCATAAGAATATAAGAAACGCCTTCACCGGATCAGACCCTAGGTCCATCTATTCCGGCGACCCGCACATGCGGAGACCAAGCCAGGTGCTCCCAGATGGAGACCCTGATTACCCGTATCCCTCAATGTGATTTGCAAAGAGGTGTGCATCCAAATTACACTTGAAACTCAGAATGGTAATCTCCGTCACCACCTCCTCTGGGAGAGCATTCCAAGCGTCCACCACTCGCTGTGTGAAACAGAACTTCCTGACATTTGTCCTGAGCCTGTTGCCCCTCAGCTTCAGTCCATGACCTCTTGTCCGTGTCACATTTGACAATGTGAATAACGATGTTTCTTGCTCTATTTTGTCGAATCCTTTTAGTATTTTAAAAGTCTCTATCATATCCCCTCGCAGTCTCCTCTTTTTGAGGGTGAACAGTCCCAGTTTTCCGAGGCGTTCTTTGTAGCTCAAATTTTCCATACCTTTTACTAGCTTTGTGGCTCACCTCTGCACCCTTTCCAGCAGGGTTATATCCTTTTTTAGGTATAGAGACCAGTGTTGGACATAGTACTCCAAGTGTGGTCTGACCATTGCTCTGTAAAGCGGCATTATAACGGCCGCCGATCTACTCGTGATCCCCTTCTTTATCATGCCCAACATTCTGTTTGCTTTCTTTGCCGCTGCTGCGCATTGAGTTCTATATCAAAACGGTTTACAAAATGATTACAAGGAGGCAGCCACACCAGGCAGGATTGGGTGTGCATTGCTACTGCCCATTTCCTTACTAGACCACCAGGTAACAGGCAGGTAAACCTGCCATGATCTGTTCCAGGGGAGTTGGAAGGGGGGGGGGAATCAATGGTGGGTGGTCTTGATGTGCTTCAGTGGGGTGAGAGAGAGAGGGGAGAAGAGATCAGGAGTGGGCAGGATCATAAGTTCTAGTAGCCTGTGCAGTTTGACTTAGCACCGTATATTCAGTGCATGGCCCTGCACTCAGTATCCGGGGCTAATTTATCTGGTGACAGACAGTGTTTTAAAAACCACTGACAGACTTATCATCCAACTTGGGTCTTATTTTCTCTGTGGACATGTTTACCTTCCTGGTATAATGATCTCTATTTTTATACTTTCTTCTTTTTTAAAATATAGTAGGTTTCTAAACAAATTTAAGATGTTATCTTACTTTTCCAACAGATCTAGTCTCACCTTTGAAACAAGGCTGTTACCCATATAGAGCTTTATCTGTTTATCACCACCCTCTTTGAAAGTTTTGCCGCTGTCTATGCATTCCACCATTCCATTGGCCCATCAAACTGCTTGGTGGCTTTCAGATGACCTTATATGATCACTTTCAAATCTCTCCCCTGTTTCCTGTCAATTAGTACTTCTCCCCCTGTTGTAAACTTCTTCTTTGGGTTTCAGCTCCCCAAATACAACCGCAATTTTGTTTCCTGTAAAAACCGCAATTTTGTTTGCTAAATCTTATCGTTTTCACAGGTGTTTTTATAACACCTCCTCATTCCAAAGGATTATTCAAGATAGTGTACAATTTAATAAAACTAGTCCAATGATTCATTTTGGAAAACCAGAGAGGCTTGCCAGAATCAGCCATTGCAACTAACATTGTACTGCAGGGCTGGTCTTAACCACCTCTCAAATCTCTTTAGCCCAAACCTCCCTTCTTCTGCTCCTTCAAGGGGCATTTAAGAAAAGAAAACCAGTTTGCTGACAACCTCTATAGCAAAGCCAACATGTTTTTTGGGTGTGGTTTTTTTTTTTTTTATATATAGTCCAGAATTAATTTTAGTGGAGCAGGTGGTAAAGGTAGTGTGTTCCTATTAATGGTGGTCAAAAATTAGATGGGAAGGTTTGGCTGTAGCTGAAACTCGTCATCTTTGTTCTGAAATATATCTTGTCCATGCAAAGCCAAGCATCTCTACGCACAGCAAAACACGTATCCCTTTCTGATGCTGGTGATAACAATGGGCATCCTCAGCTTTACCAGTGATCATGTTTGATTTTTCAATTTAATTAATCTCATGATTTAATTCAGTTCCCTTGCCCAGATCTGGTTAGCCTCACAAGCAGGCAGCATGCTGCAGCTTTCACAGTTAATTTTTGCTAAACACATTAAAACTAGTCTGTTCTAGTACACCTGGGACCTGGACTATTATCCCAGATCTCTTTCTTGTAAAAGTTCCCCTTTTTGTGTAAGGTCATTAAGGAAAATATGAACATATCTCTACTGTATGGCCCTGGTTAATTTACCTCGACGTTCTCAAAATCTACATTTTAGAGGGATGCACTGCAAGAAAGAAAATTTGATGCCTTAAATAAAATTGCAAACTTGCTTTATTTCTTGTCAGGTAAGAGTGATTCCAGTTCTTGTTTTACCTCAGCTGCATACATGAACTTGTAGTTGTGTTTTTCCAAAGAACACAATTTCATTTGTGTATGTGGTGGACTAAACCCATGATTGAATTAGCCAGACCATCGGGAACAGAACCAGTTAGAAGCCCGTGTTTTGAAGCTGCAATCTATAATAATAAAACGCTAAGCGCGCATGCGCACTCCTACCTGTGTGATCCGTGATCCATAGGTCCGTGGCCGGCAGGAGTGCAAATGCGCGCTTACAACGGCCCCACACTCACGGACCCCAAGGTAATTTTGTGCGGTCTGGCCAGCTCCCGTACACTCCACGCCCAAAGTTTAATTTTAAGTTCAAAGCCGTGGCGGCAGCTCCTCTCATGAGCCGCACCTGCGTCGTTGAAGGCTTCTGATGCAGGCGGGGATCGTGAGAGGAGCCGTGGCGGCACCTTTAAACTTAAAATAACTCCGGCAAGGGACTAAGGGAGCCGGCCAGACCAAGGGAAGGGAAGGGGGGAGGAGGAAATTCTGCTGCACAGGGATGTGGAAGGGGAGGGAAATACTGTTGTTGCTGCTGCTGCTGCACAGGAAAGTGTGGGGGGGAGGGAAATGCTGCTGCACGGGGAAATGGAGGGGGAGGGAATGCTGCTGTGGCTGCTGCACAGGGAAGTGGCGGGGAGGGGGGGAGGGAAATGCTGCTGCTGCATAGGGGGCAAGTAGAGAGACAGATAGAAAGAAAGAAAGACAGACAGATAGCGGGAGGGAGGGAGAAAGAGAGAAAGATAGACAGCGGGAGGGAGACAAAGAAAGGAAGAAAGGGACAAGGAGAGAGACAGACAGAAAGAAAGACAGCAGGAGGGAGACAGACAGAAAGAAAGAGACAGGGGTAGGGAGAGAGACAGAAAGAAAGACAGACATATATTCTAGCACCCGTTAATGTAACGTGCTTAAAGACTAGTATAATATAAGATTGCCTGTTTCTTGGCTTTTTAAATGGTTTTAATCTGATTCTTAGATTTCCTGCATTTTAAACACTAAGGCCCCCTTTTATCAAGCTGGGATTCGCCCCTTGTTTTTTGCCTTCAAGTCTCTGGGCATATACTTTAGCTTCATCTTTCAGTTTGAGTCAGCAAATACATGGTTACCTCTTTAAAGTTAATGTTTTAATAGAGGATTGACTTATATTACAGTATAAGATGAAAAAATTCAACATCCGAAGCAGTGCCAGCTCCAGAAAATGGGCCCCTACAAGATCCAAAGCACACATGCATCTTCACCAGACTTCAACAGCAAGGATCTTATTTGCTTACTTTGGAGTCCTTTTATTAGGCTGTGTTAGGCACTAATGCACGACTAATGCAACTTAAAATGGCATACGTCAAGATGCACTCAGGCATCCTGCAGCAATTGAACAACCTGTACGTGAGAATCTATCTGTCTGTACCATGTTTGTCCATTACTATGTATGTACAATTGTAATCCATTCTGGGCTCTTTTGGGAGGACGGGATAGAAAATCAAAAAAATAAATAAATAATTGACAAATTTGTGTGCACTGATTCATGCACTAAAATACACGTGTATATTTTTAAGGGGGGGGTGTGAAAGGGAGCAGAGAGTGGACATACCTGAACAGTTGAAAACGTATTTATTCGTTAAAGCTTTTTATTAGTTTTGATGATGAATGCATTTTTATAGTTTGTATTGTGCAAACCTTTTATTAGCGTTATGCTAGTTTTTATTGAATGTGTTTTTGAGATTCTGGAAGAACAGGGCAGGATGATGTTTAGTCTCATATTATGTCTGAGTATATTTTGTTGATGCATATTTTTATTGGGAAGACATTTTTAAAATAAATAAACAGTGCAAATAAAACTTGAAAACTTTCCGCTTAGACAATTTAAGCGGTATATCAAATCTCAAATAAAACTTGCATCCACTTTAGCATAGGAATACCATGTGAGCCCTTACTGCCTTCAAAATGGGAGGCAGTAACGGCTCATACAGTAACATTTTTTTTAATGGCTGTACACTAGTGGTATAAACCAAGTCAAAGGGTGAAACAAACCTTAGTCACCCCTTAGTGCCCTGGAATACTCATAAGTTTTACCCCGATCCTCAGCGACACCACTTGGAGCTCAAAACAATCTCATTGCTCCAAGCTTTACGTGTCAAATCGTCACTGGATCGTTTATATTGCGATATTTATATTTTTCAAATTTTTCAAATTTTTCTTAACTTTTGTATATTCTATATGTGTAAAACTTCAATATTCACATTTTAAGATAATTTTAAGCATATCACTTAGCTTAGTCATGTGGTCTTTGGCAGGGGCCCTGCCAAAGACCACATGACTAAGCTAAGTGATATGCTTAAAATTATCTTAAAATGTGAATATTGAAGTTTTACACATATAGAATATACAAAAGTTAAGAAAAATTTGAAAAATATAAATATCGCAATATAAACGATCCAGTGACGATTTGACACGTAAAGCTTGGAGCAATGAGATTGTTTTGAGCTCCAAGTGGTGTCGCTGAGGATCGGGGTAAAACTTATGAGTATTTCAGGGCACTAAGGGGTGACTAAGGTTTGTTTCACCCTTTGACTTGGTTTATATTGATTGTATACCCTTGGTGAAAAGTTAAGCTAGTGCTATTATAATGTACACTAGTGGTAACACGATTTACTATATATATATATATATATATATATATATATATATATATATGGATTAATCCCCATATGGATTAATCTCCATATGGATTAATCCCCTGCCAAAGACCACATGACTAAGCTAAGTGATATGCTTAAAATTATCTTAAAATGTGAATATTGAAGTTAAACACATAGAATATACAAAAGTTAAGAAAAATTTGAAAAATATAAATATCGCAATATAAACGATCCAGTGACGATTTGACACGTAAAGCTTGGAGCAATGAGATTGTTTTGAGCTCCAAGTGGTGTCGCTGAGGATCGGGGTAAAACTTATGAGTATTCCAGGGCACTAAGGGGTGACTAAGGTTTGTTTCACCCTTTGACTTGGTTTATATTGATTGTATACCCTTGGTGAAAAGTTAAGCTAGTGCTATTATAGTGTACACTAGTGGTAACACGATTTACTATATATATATATATATATATATATATATATATATATATACATACACACACATACAGTCTTGATTCAACCTTTAATTCCTTGTTAAAGAAAAACATATCTGCATTAGGATGGAAAGACTTTAAGGGCTCCATAAATAACCATGGGTTGCCTATTGTTTAGAGCAGGTGTAGGGAACTCCGGTCCTCGAGAGCCGTATTCCAGTCAGGTTTTCAGGATTTCCCCAATGAATATGCATTGAAAGCAGTGCATGCAAATAGATCTCATGCATATTCACTGGGGAAATCCTGAAAACCCGACTGGAATATGGCTCTCGAGGACTGGAGTTCCCTACCCCTGGTTTAGAGCAAACTATCACCAGTCATAAAAACCTCCTATTCACTTCTTTACCCTTCCATTTACAAATACCGCTGTGGCTGGCGATAAAAAATCCTGACAAGGCTTCGTAAAAGGGGGGGGGGGGTGTTATTTTAATATTTTTCTATTTTCTTAATCTCTGTTTTAATTGTTTATTAACTCTTTATTTCCATGCGGCAACTTAACTGAATCGGCTGATGCTTGACAGAGCTCGCCCGTTTCACCATGTGCTTCTTCGGGAGTTGCCTCTTCAATTGCCCCTGTGCTGAATGCAATAAATAAAAGAATATTAAACATTTATATTCAAAATCAGTTACTGACTCAGCCTAGCAGCCTGCCTGCAAGTAACTCTGCTGGTCAATTTACTTTTAACTTTTCAAAACGGTATCCCTCTTTATTGAAAAAAACTATCGTCTCTCTACCCATCAGAAAGCAGAGTCCAAAACCAACTCTACTGTTGGAGGATACCACTAACAGCCATCTTTACTGCAAGATTTACAAAAAGGCTTGCCCCTCTATATTTGCATTTAGACCCTTCAGATGCAAACTCTGTAGCTTTAAAATCGGGGACTGAATTTTTCCATTAACTAAGTAGTGGTTCTATCCAATCTCCACCTCCAGACTACCCCAAACCTAGCTGGTTTGCATATGGCCAGTTAGAGCTGACATTCAACTGCACAACCCAGTTAATAATAGCGGCTAGCTAGCTCGGAGGGTTTTAACCTCTATTGCCTATTGATTATTGACCCTTTTGAGTATAAAGTTATACACTAAACCCTAGAGTTACCAGATTTCCTCATTAATAAAAGAGGACAGGTGGCCCCACCCCATTCTGCCCCCCCCACCCCCCTCATGAACTTTGTCTCTTCTTTCCCGAGCTTGGACCCACATCTGGAGGGCCTCTGAGCATATGTGGAAATCCGTCCGGGCACCCGGACAGTCCTCTAAAAAAGAGAGCATGTCCCGGTTTTCCCGGACATCTGGTGACCCTACTCAACCCTAGTTAATTTTGAAAGAGGCCTGTTAGCTCTCAAAGTTAGGTGCTTAAATCCTTTGACTACTGGGTCCTAAGGCCCTAATTCTATAAATGGTGCCTCAGTCCTAGGTGCTGTTAGGCACAATTGCCAATCACTTGCTAGGCACCGTTTATAGAACCGTGCCTAGCGGTGCCTAAGCATTCTTAAGCACTGGTAGCTATTGAATCCTCGGACGTTCTGGCTTTTAGGCCAGGGTTTTCTTGGCCTAAATGAGTGTTCCCAAGGTCAATCCACGCCCAAACTTCCACTTTGAATCTGCCCCGAACCCTCCCCTAACTATGTCTACTTGCTGGTAGGCAGCTCAGTGAAGATGCCTACCTTGAAGTGGTAGGTGCCTACCGGCTAATTAATTTTTAAAAATCGTTAATTTGCTTTTAATGGAGCTTTGAATTGCCAGCGCTGATTAAGCTAATTAAAAAAATTTAAGTTAGGCACCTAGATTGGCTAAGCACGCAAATCTAGGTGCCTAATTTTAGGCATCTTTTATAGAATCAGGGCCTAAGTTTATATCACACTTTGGCCTGACCCAAATGCCTTCCCTTTTCCCAATGCATAACTTCGGTTGTTTTGCAAATAAAGAGGCAGAATCTCTTATCAGGAATTTAAAAAAAAACAAAACCCACTACGGACAACAACAGCATTAAGAAAAACCCATATGCAGCTGGTGTAGCTAAGAACTGCATACCGCTAAGTGGTTTTGAATATCAACCTCGCTGCTCCTGCTTTACATCTACCAGTAGGATGCCTGGTAAAGACCAAGAGAGCAGCATCCCTGATTGCTTAGATTCGTAATGTGCAGAAAATTAGGAAGAGCTTTCAAAAAGCTGTGTCATCAAACACTAATTAAAAACTAGAATGGATAAAAAAAAGTATGCAAATGATAGATAATGACTGTACTCGGTTCACCTCCAGTGTTTGGAATCTGTTCTCGGAAAACAGTAGCAGGGATTTGGGCTTTGCCAAAGAGCAATTGTCATAAAAGACTTTGTTCTGGGGTTATTCACGGCAAATGAACACCTGTTTGGCACAGTTTGGAAACAAGAAAGGTGCAAGTGTGAGAGCCACTGTGCATATACAGTACCATTAATACTCTCTACTCTGTCAAGTGTATGCCTCTTATTTTGCTGCAGCTCAAGCAAGAGTGACTTTTTTTGGATATTCCTTTATTTCCTTTAGAAGGAGATATATAAGTGACATAAACATCCATTTTAGACAAATAACTGAAATAGAAATGGGTAAAATAGGCACATAGGTCTCGATATTCAGACCATTGGAGGCAGCCCTGCTCCCTCTCACGGTCGGCAGTGATTCTGGGTATTCACTGGTAAAGCACACCGGTAACAGAGGAGTGCCAGGGGGGGCACCCCATGAGTATGGGAGTGTTTCCCTAGGGGCTGCTGAGGTGGCAGAGGCATGTTGGGACCCCGTCAGAGTCTGGGGAGAGTTTTGTGGCCTAGTAAGGTCTTAATTCATATAGGTACGTACACAGCCAGCATGCACGTGCAGGGAAACAGTGAGGGAGCCCGGGCTGAAAGAGAAAAATCTTGGATGTCAGGAGGCACGAATTTAGCATCTCCTAATTGGCTGAGCCCCAGCAACTGAGGGTGATGGGCTAGGAGTAAAAGTAGCTGCTCTCGAGCACAAGATGGCAGAGTAGGAGGGCAGACACAGCTCTAATGGATATTCAGTTGTTTTTTTCCTTATGGACTGTGCATTCACTAATCCAGTGATTCCCAACCCTGTCCTGGAGGAACACCAGGCCAATCGGGTTTTCAGGCTAGCCCTAATGAATATGCATGAGAGAGATTTGCATATGATGGAAGTGATAGGCATGTAAATTTGCTTCATGCATATTCATTAGGGCTAGCCTGAAAACCCAATTGGCCTGGTGTTCCTCCAGGACAGGGTTGGGAACCACTGCACTAATCCAACTGAGTCTCTACAGTACCCTTATATTGCTACAAAGAAAAAGTAATCAATATCCTCCTGCATATATTCCCATGACTAAAATTTAGGTGTGCCATTTACACAAATTAAAACCTGATGTAAATGCCTGTGCCTAACTTAGGCACAGATCAGGCATATTCAATAACAGTGCAGCATCTTATAGGCTCACCCATGACCTTCCCCTGGCTACACCCCCTTTTGAGATCCACACGGTAGAATTTACACACATAGGTGGGAAGCAGGCAGCGTGTTTACTTCACACATGCTCCAAAGAACAGTCCAACAGAGGACAAACCCACACATTCAGCAAAGCAAAAAAAGCCCACAAAGTAGTGATGGGACAATGCACTTTCCGCAATGTGACATGAGCCAAAGGAAACTATGTGACTCCTAATGGAGGCGTATTTTACACCAAAACAAAGTGCCGTGTCGAGTCAAGTTCTCTGTGAATGGCTATAATAAACTTTTTATACATATTTTCCTTTGGCTCATTTCACATTGTGGAAATTCCATTGTCCCATCCCCACTTTCTGTTTTTGGAGGGGGGTTTTAAACGTCACATATGTTGCCATTGCCCTGAAGAGTTACAGCAGCGCTGCTGGGAAGAACGGTAAAGCAAGCACCGGATCTCACTGCAGGGTGGAAGGGGAGGGAACTCCGGATAAGAACATAAGAACATAAGCAGTGCCTCCGCTGGGTCAGACCAGAGGTCCATCGTGCCCAGCAGTCCGCACACGCGGTGGCCCAACAGGTCCAGGACCTGGACTGTAATCCTCTATCTATACCCCTCTATCCCCTTTTCCAACAGGAAATTGTCCAATCCTTTCTTGAACCCCAGTACCGTACTCTGCCCTATTACATCCTCTGGAAGCGCATTCCAGGTGTCCACCACACGTTGGGTAAAGAAGAACTTCCTAGCATTCGTTCTGAATCTGTCCCCTTTCAACTTTTCCGAGTGCCCTCTTGTTCTTTTATTATTCGAAAGTTTGAAGAATCTGTCCCTCTCCACTCTCTCTATGCCCTTCATGATCTTGTAAGTCTCTATCATATCCCCTCTAAGTCTCCTCTTCTCCAGGGAAAAGAGTCCCAGTTTTTCTAATCTCTCAGCGTATGAAAGGCTTTCTATCCCTTTTATTAGACGTGTCGCTCTTCTCTGAACCCTCTCGAGTAACGCCATATCTTTCTTAAGGTACGGCGACCAATATTGGACGCAGTACTCCAGATGAGGACGCACCATCGCCCGATACAACGGCAGGATAACTTCTTTTGTTCTGGTTGTAATACCCTTCTTGATTATTCCTAGCATTCTATTCGCCTTCTTAGCGGCCGCTGCGCACTGTGCCGTCGGCTTCATTGTCATGTCCACCATTACCCCCAAGTCCCTTTCTTGGTACTCTCCTTCAATAATATCCCTCCCATCGTATAGCTGCACCTTGGGTTTCTGCTACCCACATGTAGTACTTTACATTTCTCAACGTTGAACTTCATCTGCCATCTCGTCGCCCATTCCCCTAGTTTGTTCAAGTCTCTTTGCAATTCTTCGCAGTCCTCTTTAGTCCGAGCTCCACTAAATAGTTTTGTGTCGTCCGCAAATTTTATTATCTCACACTTCGTCCCTGTTTCTAGATCATTTATGAATATATTAAATAGCAACGGCCCAAGCACCGAGCCCTGCGGGACACCACTCGTGACCCTCCTCCAGTCCGAGTAGTGGCCCTTCACTCCCACCCTCTGTTTCCTACCCGATAACCAGTTTCTGATCCATCTATGTACATCTCCTTCCACCCCATGGTTCTTCAGTTTTTGAAGTAGGCGTTCGTGGGGTACTTTGTCAAAGGCTTTTTGGAAGTCTAGATATATGATGTCTATGGGGTCACCTCTGTCCATCCGTTTGTTAATTCCTTCGAAGAAGTGCAATAAGTTAGTTAGGCACGATCTCCCCTTGCTGAAACCATGTTGACTGGTTGTCAGAAGTTTGTTTCTTTCAAAATGTTCATCAATGTTGTCTTTTATAAGTGCTTCCACCATTTTACCTGGAACTGAGGTCAGACTCACCGGTCTGTAGTTGCCCGGGTCACCTCTTGATCCCTTTTTAAAGATGGGCGTAACATTGGCTATCTTCCAGTCCTCTGGGATCACGCCTGTTTTCAGGGATAGATTGCAAATTTGCTGCAGTAGTTCCGCTATCTCCTCCTTTATTTCCTTCAGAACCCTAGGATGGATTCCGTCCGGACCCGGGGATTTGTCAGTTTTTAGTTTTTCTAGCTGCCTGCGTACGTCTTCCAGGCTCACTTCCATGTGCACAAGCTGCTGTAGGGTTACCAGATGCCCGGTTTTCCAAGACAAAAGTAGCAAAATAAAAAAGCTGCACGGATTCCCAACAGAGTCCTTAAATAGAGGACATGTCCAGGGATACCCTATTTTAACTCATCTTGGGATTTAGTTCATACCTTTTTCAGTTCTAGGTCAAGGTGCATTTCATTCAGATACATCAGATATTTTAGTGTTCCCGGAGAGCTTACAATCTAACTTTGTAACTGAGGCAATGGAGGGTTAAGTGACCTGTCTCATGGAGCTGCATCGGGATTTGAATTCTGCTTCACTGGTTTCTCAGTCTACTCCTCTATTCCTTTGGCAAGCCAAAAAATTAAATTTCAAATCCAAATTCATGGTTGGAGGAGAGACCGGGTGCATATAGAGGCTCATTTGTTACCTTCAAATTATGCTGTGGTTTCAGTTCAAATTACTGTATACTCTGCCATGGCCTGGTTGATTAATGCAAAATTGGATTGACTCAACGGTCAGCAAATTTTAGAGCCATTATCAGATTCCTTGTGGGAGACACCAGTCTTCATGCTGACGAAAGCAAATGAGGGTACAGGATTTGCAGTGAATATTAATGCTCCATTAACAAAACACTGAAACAGCATTTACCGGTAGATTCCTTTCCCAGTGATGTGTCATCTCTTGGCTTCATTGTTAAGAAGGAAATGTTTTTTCTAAATTGGACCTGGTTCAGATAAATGAACTCTGCAGCTGATATTCAAAGAGTACTGCACATAAGAGGGTTTCCCCACTAAAGTGATAGCACTTTAACATCAGTCTTTTTTCTAGAATTTTCCATAGTGTCCTGGAATGGCTTAAGTTGTCCATTATTTTAGGAGTGTTTCTCAACAAATTATACCATTCCTGAAGCACAGTACACTGAGCTGAGAATTTTGACACTGAGCCAAACTTTTAAGTTCTATGGTCATGAGTTACCATACTCCAATGAGCAGGTATTCAAAATGATTTCTGCCACCTAGGTGGGAATATTCAGCAGCATTTAGCCAGAGAGTGCCGCTCAATATCCTCAAAGACTGCCCAACTAAAAGGTCAGCCCTGAACAAAACAAACCCCACACTGTCCAAGGGCATAGACAACTGCACATGTATGTTAAAAAATTGGTGTGGGGAGGGGGTGTAATACACATGCGCTGTTTCTGTTTATCTTGCCTATTTGTGTGGCTTGGTTTCTCCTTCCTTGTGGAAAGGTGGTTTGTATTGGTCTTTGTGTATGCATTTTCCTTGCCATCCTCAATAAAAATTATTTGGAAAAAAAAGGTTAGTAGGTCAAGGGGTGCTGGGATTGGTACTGGGGACGAGGAGGACACCCATATAACTATTTTTCCTTGTAAAATCCATCCTGATTCCCTTCCTGGCCTCTATAATATGTCCTCCCCCTTTCACAGGCAGTGGTGCTCTGTTCCCCCCATAAGCCCCTCCCCTTGCTTTCCCACTTTCCCAATGTCTAGGTAGGCCCTCCCAGATCTATCTGTCTCCCTGGTGGTCCAGTTGAATGTTGTTAGGGGCAGGAGCATAGCCCACTCACTCCTGCCCCTTGCATCTTCATTTCAAAATGGCTGCTGAGTCCTCTTGCAGCAGCAAGTGGTATATCATGTAGTACCACGAGCTGTTGTGACTGGCTGTGGAAGCCATTTTGAAATGGAGTCACAAGGGGCAAGAGCAAGGGGGCTGCGCTTCTGTCCCTAGACATTGGTGGGTGGGGAATGAGAACAGAGCGTCATGGTCTGGAGGAACGGAATATTAAAGAGTCCAAGAAGGGGATTGGAAGGGTTATTTCAAGGAAAAAAATTATGTGAGTGCTAGCCTGATATTTAATCATGGCCCATATAATTCTTATGCAGCCATGGCTGAATATTGGCCAGGCCTAAGAGGCATCTACCACAACACTGCGACTCACTTATGACTGTCAAAATTTAACCTAAACAGACAATCACCACTCAGACCATACTCCACAATCCAAAGGAGATTCTGACTCCACTTCCTCAATATGAGTCAGTGGTATTGGAAATCTTCATTATTCCCCACATTTGGAAAGTGTCAAATTTATATTTTTTAAAATTATTTTTCTTATATAAATAGTTTTATCCAAAAGTTTTATAACTTAATTAGTTTTAAATGTAGATTTAAAGGTGATCACTTATCTTAAATCCTTATCGGTTCCCCTTCCCGACGCGTTTCAGACTCTTTTTCAAGGTCGGGGGAACGAGAGATAAGGGTTATCCTAAACCATAATTTTACTGCCACTGGCATCAAAGAAAAAAAAAAATAAATAAATAAATAAAAGACCTTGAAAAAGAGTCCGAAAAGCGTCGGGAAGGGGAACCGATAAGGATTTAAGATAAGTGATGCACCTTTAAATCTACATTTAAAACTAATTAAGTTATAAAACTTTTGGATAAAACTATTTATATAAGAAAAATAATTTTAAAAAATATAAATTTGACACTTTCCAAATGTGGGGAATAATGAAGATTTCCAATACCGCTGACTCATATTGAGGAAGTGGAGTCAGAATCCCCTTTGGATTGTGGAGTATGGTCTGAGTGGTGATTGTCTGTTCAGGCCTAAGAGGGGCATTCAATAATTTTTTTTTTATCTCAGAAGGAAAGAAAAGAGTTTTCAAAATATTTTTGTTTTATTTTTCAGTATAGTCCCCTGATATCTCCATACACTTTAACCTGAAAATAATTCTTCTGTTTGACCTTCAAACCAGGATGTCACAGCTTCCATGACATCTTTATCACTTGAAAACCGCCCTCCACAGAGAAATTTCTTCAAAACTCGGAACAGAAAATAATCCAAGGGAGCCAGGGTGGATGGTTCAGCTGTTGAAATCCACATTCTCAGATGGCAGCCTGTGACTGTCGTGACATATCGTACACTGGCTTATTGTCATGAAGAAGCTGCACACTTGCTGTGAGTTTTCCTCATCTTTTCTCCTTGATTGTTTCCCTCAAAACGATCATTGGGCTGGCGTAACTCTCCCCGGTTATGGTTGTCTTGTGTGGCATGAACTCCAGAAGCAAACATCCTTCGTCATTCCAGAAGATAGTTAACATGACTTTGCCTACAGATGTTTCTGTCTTGAATTTTTTGGGGTGGAGGATGACTTGTGTTTCCACTGTATTGACTCCATTTTGGACTCAGGATCTTTGTGATAAGACCCAAGTCTCTCATCTCCAGTCACTAAACAATGAAAAAAATTCACTTTGTCTTCACAGAGCATCTCCAAGTTCTCCTAAAAGCATGGGAGCCTCATGGTGTAAGCCAGGGGTGTCCAACCTGCGGCCCGAGGGCCGCATGCGGCCCTGTGAAGTATTTTGTGCGGCCCCGGTCAAGGGCGATGCAGTGTTTTCCTTTGCTGCCCCCGGGTGTTTACCATCTTACCGGCTCCCTCCTCTGTCTTGCTGCAGTGTTTGTGCGGCCCCAGAAACATTTTTTTTGGCCAGTGCGGCCCAGGGAAGCAAAAGGTTGGACACCCCTTGTGTAAGCATTCTTGGAACCCATCTTGCACTAACCATAGACATGCTCAACTTTTCATAAATTATTTTCCAAATTGTATCTGCCGAAATGCCCATTTCTTCAGCTATTCGGGAAACCTGTCTGTCTGACAAAATTAAATCCTTGACTTTCTTGCACATTTCTGTGACAGTTGCTTCCACAGGCTGTCCAGTGTAAGGGTCATCTTCAGTGGACTCTCTACCCCATACTAACTGCTTGTTCCGAAATTTTACTTTGTAAGATGATGGGGCAGTCATGCGTTCATGGATCTCCTTTGACCTTTTCCCTTCTTTTGTAAGAAATTTTATCACAGAATGGTGCTCTAAATCTAGCAGTTTCTTACTTGATTTGCACGAGGACTCTCCTGACATCCTGTCTCTTGGAATGTTAGACTTGCACTGCAAGTGTGCATGAGTAACCTTGAGACATGTCACAACATGAACAGACTTGTTTAAATACACTTGCTACTTTCTGTCATAATCAGGTAGATAAATTATTGAATACCCCCTCATACATACACCCTGACACCCAGCCCACCCACATTTAGCCTCCAATATTCAGTGCCAGTGCCTGGACATGGCCTGGAACTGAATATCAGGGGCTAATTTGGCTAGCAATCAAAAAAACACTGACAGTCACTTGGTGAATATCGGGGGGAGGTTAATTTTTGCTCCTGGGCAAGTTTTTCTTTATTTTCGCTTTTAGGCTTCTTTATCGATAGATTGCATCTAACTTGCCACTTTTTATGTTGCTTCTTATTTTCTTCATTCAGATTCTCTTTCCATTTCTTGAAGGATATTCTTTTTGGCTCTAATAGCCCCTTTCACTTCACTTTTATCTAGGGTTGCCCCTTTTTGAAAATCTGGACTCCCTAGCCCCGCCCCCATGCCCACCTAGTTACACCCACTCATGCACTAATCCCGCCTCCCAGCCCGCCCTAGCCACGTCCCCCGCTGTCTGCTCTTGTCAGGGAGGGATGAAGTCTGCACATGCGCGGACTTCCTCCCTGCCCGACACAGCTTTTCAAAACCCGGACAAAGTGCCGGGTTTTGAAAAGCCATCCGGACCCCCGGACATGTCCTCAATAGGATGACATGTCCGGGGAAATCCGGACGTCTGATAACCTACCTTTATCTATATGCTAGCTATCGTTTACTATTCTTTCCATGAAGGCATTGGTTTTTCAAGACCCCCCCCCCTCCCACTACTCAAAAAATCTACCCTTTGAGATCTAACACTGATTGCGGCTCTAGCAATGTGATCTCTTTGTTGATGTACCAATGTAATCTTATAAATGTGAGCCAAACCTCAAGATTTCTTAAAACTCAGCTGATTGAACATAGTAACATGATGGCAGATAAAGGCCAAAGGGCTCATCTAGTCTGCCCATCTGCAGTAACCATTATCTCTTCTACTCTCTAAGAGATCACACGTGCCTATCTCACACCTTCTTGAATTCAAACACAGTCTCTGTCTCCACCACTTTTTCCGGGAAACTGTTCCACGCATCTATCACCCTTTCTGTTAAAAAGTATTTCCCTAGGTTACTCATGAGCCTATCACCTCTTCATCCTATGCCCTCTCATTCCAGAGCTTCCTTTCAAATGAAAGAGACTCAACTCATATACATTTACGCCATGTAGGTATTTAAACGTCTCTATCATATCTCCCCTCTCCCGCCTTTCCTCTAAAGTATACATATTGAGATCTCTAAGTCTGTCCCCATACACCTTAGGACGAAGACCACACACCATTTTAGTAGCCTTCGTCTGGACCGACTCCATCCTTTTTATATCTTTTTGAAGGTGCGGCTTCCAGAATTGTACATAATATTCTAAAAGAGGTCTCATCAGAATCTTATACAGGGGCATCAATACCTCCTTTTTCCTTCTGGTCATACCTCTTCCTATGCACCCTAGCATCCTTCTAGCTTTCGCCATCACCCTTTCAACCCATTTAGCCACCTTAAGATCATTACATACAATCACACCCAAGTCCCACTCTTCTGTTGTGCACATAAATTTTTTTCCCGCACACAACGGTAACATTCCTTCGGGTTTTTGCAGCCCAAATGCATTTCTTAGCATTAAATTTTAGCTGCCAAATTTCAGACCATTCTTGCCATGACATGGCAAATGAGGTTCAACATGGATAAGTGTAATGTGATGCATGTCGGTAACAAAAATCTTATACACGAATACAGGATGTCCGGAGCGGTACTTGGAGAAACCCCCAAGTACTTGTACTGGTCGACAAGTTGATGAAACTGTCTGCGCAATGCGCAGTTGCAGCAAAAAGGGCGAACAGAATGCTAGGAATGATTAAGAAGGGGACCACGAACAGATCAGAGAAGGTTATCATGCCAATGTACTGGGCCTTGGTACGCCCACACCTGGAATACTGCGTCCAGCACTGGTCGCTGTACATGAAGATGGACACGGTACTACTCAAAAGGGTCCGATTAAAATGGTAAAGGGGCTAGAGGAGTTGCCTTACAGCCAGAGATTAGAGAAACTGGGCCTCTTCTCCCTTGAGAGGGAACATGATCGAAACATTCAAAATAATGAAGGAAATAGACTTAGTAGATAAAGACAGATTGTTCACTCTCTCCAAGGTAGGGAGAACGAGAGGGCACTCTCTAAAGTTAAAAGGGGATAGATTCCGTACAAACGTAAGGAAGTTCTTCTTCACCCAGAGAGTGGTGGAAAACTGGAATGCTCTTCCGGAGGCAGTTATAGGGGAAAACACCCTCCAGAAATTCAAGACAAAGTTAGACAATTTCCTGCTGAACCGGAGCATACACAGGTAGGGCTGCTCTCAGTTAGGGCACTGGTCTTTGACCTGGGGGCCGCCACGGGAGCGGACTGCTGGGCGCGATGGACCACTGGTCTGACCCAGCAGCGGCAATTCTTATGTTCACTGTTCACACCATCCAGGGTGTCTACTCTATTACAGATTTTAGTATCATCCCCAGAGAGGCAAATCTTACCTGACAGCCCTTCAGCAATATCGCTTATAAAATTGTTAAAAAGAACAGAACCTTGAGGCACACCACTAATAACATCCCTTTCCTCAGAGTGATCTCCATTGATCGTTACCCTCTATCATCTTCCACTCAACATCGGCACTGCATATCCACACACAAAGCATTAGAACCTTTTGTGGATCACTGTTGTGAAAAAGTCATCAGCTCTCTTCCTTTAAATGTGTGGTAATTAAAAAAACTTACTATGCAGGAACGCCAGAGAGATATACGGCAGTGATTGCAACAAGAACAGCGCTGGATTTTTGATTTGCAGACTGTGGCACTCATATGGTTTAAATTTCACAGTGGATTAGAGAGTGTTCTTCTGATGGATGTAGAGGCTGATATCAGATATCATTTGATGATTGGCTTGTTGTACTGATGTGATTGTTGGTGTCTTTTGCACAACCGCTAAATTGGAGGCAGCCATACTATATATGAACTCTGTTTATCCCCCCAAAGACACAGATAACGAAACAGGGTACTTCTGTTGGGATTGTAGTGCAAGCAAGAAGAGATGGCAGAAGAAGGTCTGCTATATTAGATAAGTCTCTTTTTTAAAATGTAATCTTGGACTGTATTGCTCTTGCTTATCTAATTATTTTTGGAAACTTTGCATAAGTTTCCCCCTGGTTGGAGAGGATTGAGTAGAAGTATTGATATAATATTTGGAGTATTTTTGACCTATGATTAAAGCATGCCTGCATTAATAACAGCTTTGTCTGTAAGTAGCAGTGCTTCTTTTTGATTGAGGTCTTTTTGCTCCACTCATATTTTGTGTGGCAGTGTTTTCAGCTTTTCTTTTTTTTCCTCTCAAATAGTGGAAGTGAATGGATTAGTTTGTTTGCTTGATTGATTCTGCTCTTCATTCTTACCTTCTACTTTCCACAGGCCAACTTTTCCAGCCCCAAGCAGCCATAATATCATATTATATTAATTAATTTATTTGATTATTTAGGATTTATTATTTGCATTTATAAAGAGATTCACACTAGAGAATGACACGGGGACAAATTTTTCCCCGTCCCGTCCCAGCCCCATTCTTATAAGCTCAGCCTTAACCATACAGACCTCGAGCACTTATGATTTTAATGTGTTTGAGGCTTGTGCAGATGAGGACAGAGCTTGCAGGAATGGGGCAGGAAAAGAACTCACCGGGACGGGAAAATGAGTTCCCGTGAAGACAGGGAAAATTTTGTCCCCGTGTCATTCTCTAATTCACATTTGGCAGTGGGCAGCAGGTACAGCTTGACAAAAGACTTACAATTTTGTTAACAGCATAGCAATAATAAGATTACCACATATAAGCACAACTACAATCAAAGTGGAGTTACATTGCTTACAATATAGCACCATGGCATTGGTAAATATGCTTTGATACGTGAAGCTTTTTCATTTTGGGGGCATACAATCATATAATCAAATTTATAGCAAGATATTCCAGCAGTCTAGCAGCATATATGCAGATTGATTTTTCATCTCCCTCTTGTTTTTATTTTCATTGTATTTTGAATTTTTATCCCGTTTTTATTTTCTCCGTAATATTCCTTTTTATTTGAACTTTGATTTCCACATGGATTTGCAAGCAAAGCTGGAAAGAAAGACATACTTTTTCCACTTATGTTTATGTTTCAAAAATTCTTCTAGGCCAAGTGCTTTCATTCAGCTCTACTTTACTCTATATTCAGTTTCTCCCTCATCGCATGCAAATACTCACAGACTTTCCCATTTCTTCAAGTGGGTGAGATCAGCAACATGCCCTTAATTGGGCCTGTTGGAGTTTAGACCTTTTTTTCTGCAGAGACTCATCTATCATTCATGCAAAGGGCCTAGTGAGATGTGTAACATGACCTATTGCATGAGTAATATGTTTAAAAATAGAGCACTTTCATTTATGTTTGCTGACAATTCCTTTCGACTGGAATAAATTGTTCACCTATGTGGGTGTAATACTATTAACATTAAAGTAAATGGGTTTAAAAGGAAAAATACTCCCAGACGAAGGTAGAGCACACGTTTTGTTGTTATGTTTTTTGTCTTTTTATTGCCTATTGGTATGAGTACCTCTATAGCAGGGGTCTCAAAGTCCCTTCTTGAGGGCCGCAATCCAGTCAGGTTTTCAGGATTTCCCCAATGAATATGCATGAGATCTATTTGCATGCACTGCTTTCAATGCATATTCATTGGGGAAATCCTAAAAACCCGACTGGAATATGGCTCTCGAGGACCGGAGTTCCCTACCCCTGATCTAAGGAGAGAGCTCCTAGCCGTAGCCCAGGGATCTCAAAGTCCCTCCTTGAGGGCCGCAATCCAGTCAGGTTTTCAGGATTTCCCCAATGAATATGCATGAGATCTATGTGCATGCACTGCTTTCAATGCATATTCATTGGGGAAATCCTGAAAACCCGACTGGATTGCGGCTCTCAAGGAGGGACTTTGAGATCCCTGCCTCTATAGTGAGCACTCCAGTATGAAACATGGAGGCTGATACTGAGAGCTATTTAAGCAGGCAAGAGAGGTTCTGGCCTGTTTAAATCACTCATCAATGCCCAACCAATGATATTCAGTGGCCCTAAGCCTGGTAGTTAGGATTATCAGATGTCTGGGAAAACCTGGAGGGACTTCCAAAACCCAGCAGTTTACCGCACATGCACGTGATGTCATCACATTGACCTCCTCACTTGCGCGGAGGTCCTCCATATGCTGCCCCGATGCTACGGAGGTTCATGTGGGGTGTGGCTAGGGGATAGAACAGGGCAGGGTTGAAGGCAGAATGGGGCACGGCCATGCATCCAGGATTTTAACTAACAAAATCTGGTAACCCTACGGGTAGTGCCTCTGAATATCATATCTGACCAGCCTCCCAAAATGTAGGATAGTCAGGGGCGAGCTAGGGGGCAGTGCTGAGGAGAAGTCAGCGCTTATACAGATTTCCTTGATATTCAGCAGAGACCCACATAAGCTAAGCAGGTGAAATTAGGACAGCCTCAGAACCTTAGCTTATGTATGCCCCTGGGCTGGGACCCCCCAACAATAACCCATCTCCCTCAGCCTGTGTCAAAACCTCCCTCCACCTCCACCCTCAGCCTAGGTAGGTCCCCCGGGCCTCTTGCTGGTGCCTCTATAAATTGTCTGCCATGACCTCTTGCATAAGCCCAGCCTACATAAGCTCCAAGTAGCTAGGATGCCTAGAATTATTCCCTGATATTCAGTGCCAGTGCTACCATGGGCAGTTCAGACTCCTCTTACTAACTCAAAAGTGTATTCACTCTGTAGCTCCTCGATATCTCTCCTCTCTCAGGCTCCGTCTCTGGTGGTATTCAAATCCAGGCTGAAAGCCTACTTTTTCAAAGCTGTGTTTAAGTCTTAATCCTGCCAACTTCTAAACAACCAGATTTGTTTGTCATTACCTCTGTAGTCATCTACCCTCTCTACCTCTTCATCCCTTTGTATTTCCCTAAATGAGCAGCAGCTACTGATTTACCATTTTTGTCCAGTGTGTCTGTCATAATTAGATTGTAAGCTCTTTTGAGCATGCACTATCTCTTGCGTGTTTAATGTACAGAGTTCTGTCCATCTGGTAGCGCTATAAAAAATAATAAATAGTAGCAGTATATTTCTATTTTTAATTTGTAGTTAATTATATATTGTGTGACATGGTTTTCAGTTAGCATTAACTGTGCAGGATGGATCTGTACTAATCTGGCTTCTTTAGTTTTCTAGTAGGCTTATTGATTTTCTAATATCCATTTCAGTGTTTGGTCCTTGCCTGACTCATGGATGTTACTGCTATTATAGTATGGTAACATTGTTCTTCCCGACTGACCCTCCCCACTCGCCCTCTAAAGCAGGAGCGGCAGGCCAGCAAAAGGCAGCGCTGCTGCTCCTGCTTTAGAGGGTGAGTAGGGAGGGTGAGTCAATGAATCGGGAGGCCGATTTTTTGGCGGGGTAAATCGATTCAAATCGGTTCACCCAAAATGAATCGGTGAATCGATTCGAATTGTGAATCGGTCAGCACTACTGCATACACCCTTTGTGGATTAAGATTATTGTTTTAAAGTTATTTGGACACTTATTAAACTACAAACTGGTACATCCGATCTTTTGTTCCACAATCTTTTTGTTGTTTTGCTGCTTCATTTCCTTTGTGGAAACTTTTGCTGCTATTTGGATTTGGTTGTTTTCTCTTCGGAAATCTATTGACACATATTTAACAGATCTTATTCAATTTTACAGTGAGTCCATGAAATATAACTATTGATATTTCTGTGACTAAAGTGCTGGACCAAAGATTAACAATGGTGCCAGAACATGATCTTATTTTCTATTGCCAAAAACAAATAGTGCAGTGTCTCAAGTGAGCAGCTCCCTTTCTTCTTTCAATCTTTTATTGCTCTTGATGTACTAATACTTAAATAGGCCAATGGGCTAACTGTTGGGGGACAGGGAAAGGAAGGGTAGCAAGGGGAGGTTATGAAATAAGGAAAAACTCCCACTCTTCTCTTGAAGACTAATAAATCACAATTTGTTGCTTGACAGTAAAGTTCTATTTTGTTGTAAACTGCAAACTCAATTGACAGTAAAATTAATAGCTTTGCACGTATACAAAGTAGTAACTATTTCTGCAGCACGGAAAGAAAAACGTTCCTTTGAAGATGCTTAAATATTTTTCTATGCTTCCATCAAATGGGTTATGTGCATACAGTGATGTCTACTTCGCTTTAAAGAGATTGTAGAATCTCTTTATCTAAATAAAGCTATAGCCTCGGCATCCTGAGATTGTGGATTCAAACCCATACTGCTCCTTGTGACCCTAGTCAAGTCAGTCTATCTCCTCCATTGCCCCAGGTACATTAGATCAGTGGTCTCAAACTCAAACCCTTTGCGGGGCCACATTTTGGATTTGTAGGTACTTGGAGGGCTGCAGAAAAAATAGTTAATGTCTTATTAAAGAAATGACAATTTTGCATGAGGTAAAACTCTTTATAGTTTATAAAACTTTCCTTTAACAGTTAAAAGGAAAGATATATAAACTATAAAGAGTTTTACCTTATGCAAAATTGTCATTTCTTTAATAAGACATTAACTATTTTTTCTGCGGCCCTCCAAGTACTCTATTTTTTTCTGCAGCACTCACATTTAAAGTTCAATATCTTTTCTTTCTCAAAACGGACACATTTCAATCACTAAATTGAAAATAAAATCATTTTCCTACCTTTGTTTGGTAATTTCATCATTCTCTGGTTGCACTTTTTTCTTCTGACTGTGCATCCAATACTTCTTCCCTTCTTTCAGCCTCCTGTATGCTTCCTCTCCTCCAGACCTCATTCCCTCCCCCAACTTTTTCTTTCTTTCTCTGTCTGTCTTTCTCTGATTCCGTGCCCCATTTTTTGCTTTTTTTTTCTGGCTCCCTGTCCCCACCCCACCTTCTTTCTTTCTTTCTTCCTTCCTTCCTGCCTGCCCTCCCCCATGCCATCGCTGCCGCGGAATAGGCTGCTGCCGCTGCCACTATCGGGAACAGGCAGAGATCTCCCTACTTCTCTTCTGCACCGGGCGACCAACTCTCGCCGCCCGACGTCAATTCTAACGTTAGAAAGGACGTAACGGGCAGCCAGGCAGCGATTGGCTAGCCAGAACGTCCTCTCTACGTCAGAATTGACGTCGGGCCGCGAGAGTTGGTCGGCCCCACAGGGAAGAGAAGCAGGGAGATCAAAGAACACGGTGCTGGCCTGATCCCCGATGGCAGCAGTGGGAAGGGAAGCTGGTTCGGCACTCTAGGGAGAACAGTGGACTGCCCCCCCTTTGGTACGCCACTGGAGCAGCAGCGTGTCTGGCCGGCTCGTTCGTTCAAAGCCACGGGTGGCGGCTCCTTGCGAGATCCGTGCCTAAGTCTGAAGCCTCTCTGATGTTGTGACATCAGAGAGGCTTCCGATGCAGGAGTGGATAGTGCAAGGAGCCGCCAACCCGCGGCTTTGAACGAACGAGCCGGCTGCTGCTCCAAAAAGAAGAGAATGATGCCTCCAGACTGCGGGCCGCAAATAAAACCTGGAGAGCCACATGCAGCCCGTGGGCCGCGTGTTTGAGACCGCTGCATTAGATAGATTGTGAGCCCTCTGGGACAGACAGGAAACAATGCTTGAGTACCTGAATAAAATTTGTGTAAACTGTTCTGAGCTCCTTTGGGAGAACGATATAGAAATTGAATAAATAACCCCTTGACACTTTAAATCAGTGATCATCATTAATTTTTAAGCTTGGGCAACACAGTCCACATAGTGAAACAATAAGGACCTGATTTTATGAATGTTGCCTAGAGACTGACATACCTCCACTCCGAGGCCTCCTAAAGCAGCAGGGGTGGGAGTTACTGAATTGAAGAGTCCGATTTTTTTTAAGCAAATCAGGTAGCACTAGTGTCAGGGATGGAGTCAGGGAGTGCCGGGGACATTCGGGGGGGGGGGGGGGGAGGGGGGATGTCGATCTTAACTAGGGCTTATTTTTGGGATAGGCCTTATATTAGGAGCATCTTTAAAAATTATGCTAGGGCTTATTTTTGGGATAGATCTTACTTTTGGGGAAACAGGGTATTTACAGAATTGCATCTACTGGCACCTAAACACAGCTAGGCACCAGTAGGCTTGAGTGCTGCAGGCGCCTGCAATGTAAGCATGGGTTTTCATTGCCTACATTGTAGGCGTCTAGTGGTGCCTAAGCCTTTTCATGCCTACACTCCGCCCCCTAACCACGCCTACTTAGGCATTAGGTGCTGCTAGGTACAGGCAGGTGTCTATCGGTGCAGGCACAGGTAGGCATCCTAAGTTCCGCGTGGAACTCAAATGAATTTTAATTATATATATATATATTTTTTTTTTTTAAGAGTTTTTAATGGCATGATCCAATGATCATGCCAATTAAGCTCATTAAAAAATTAAATTTCACATGAAACTTTTTTTTTATAAATTCTTTATTCATTTTTAAACTTTCAATAAGTGAGTAGAAATACAGTCCTATATACTTTAATATCACTTATTAATCAAGCAAATATTAAATCATAAAATAATCCCTTCCTCCCTTCCCCCCATATAAACATCCTAGTTTCATATACCTTAAAATTGAACCCACCCTCCTCCCACCCTATATTTCAATAATTAAAAGGGGAAGAAATAAATTATTAGTTATAATTCATCTTTACAATAATTTGTTAATGGCTCCCAAACATCATTAAATTTTTATAACGTCCCTGCTGAATAGTTAATATTCTTTCCATTTTAAAGATATGGCACAGTGAATTCCACCAGAAATTATAACTTAATCTATCATAGTTTTTCCAATTTATCGTAATTTGTTGAATGGCAACTCCTGTCATTATGAGTAAAAGTTTATTGTTTTTAGAGGATATATGGCTCTTTGCCCTCATTGATGTACCAAATAATATTGTATCATATGAAAGCACGACCGGGTTTTCAAGTAAATTATTAACTTGACTCCAAATATCTTTCCAAAAATTATGTATTAGAGGACAAAAAAACAATAAATGATCCAATGTACCAGCTTCAAGATGACAGTGCCAACATCTATTAGATTTAGAACGATCTAACTTTTGTAAACGCACCGGGGTCCAGAATGCTCTATGGAACAGAAAATACCAAGTTTATCTCATAGATGCCGACACTGTACATCTCACCCTCCAAGACCAAATTTGTGGCCATTGAGAAACAGTAATTTGATGCTTAATCTCAATGCTCTAAATATCCCGAAGGCCATTTTTTGGTTTTTTACACATGAAACTTAACGGGCAGTGCCATTTGTCTAGGCGCTTAGCGGCACCTAACCTAGACACCATATACGTAATATGGCCCTAAATGTATTACTTTTCATAATGAAAACGTGCAAGCTGATAGTCAAAGCTATTTAATTGGCCAAAAATGGCTCTCAGCCAGCTAAATCACCTGTTTGGGGCTAACCACAAATTTTCAGCAGCACTTAACCAACTGGTGCTGCTGAAAATAACCAATTGGCGCCAAAGTGAAAATAGGCTATTTGGGGGGGGGCGGGCTTTGGAGGGTGGAGTTAGCACAGGCAAGGTCATCGCATAAATAGCAGCACATAAGTCAGCCTTACCTACAAGGGGGTGCTGAAAAGTTCTCAGCCCAACCAGCCCACTTCCTAAATTCTGAGCATTATTTTGTCACTGTGGCTACAAAGGGTGTGATCTTATTTCATTATGTGCGAATCAGCAGACACAAAATTCTATGTTTTGACATTGTTTCAGATCACTGACTGAGCCGTATCCACGTCATTCTCTTCTTGGCTAGGCTGAGAACTTTTCAGCGCTGCAAATCCAAAATTTGAATGCTGGTGACCAAACATGGCCCAGCATTGAATTACCAGGTTTAATACCAGCGGCAGTAAGCAAAATGCTAATTGCGGCTGGCTGAATATCATAAGAATATAAGAACATAAGAATTACTGCTGCTAGGTCAGACCAATGGTCCATCGTGCACAGCAGTCCATTCCCGCGGCAGTCCTTAGGTCAAAGACCAGTGCCCTAACTGAGTCTAGTCTTACCTGCGTACGTTCTGGTTCAGAAGGAACTTGTCTTACTTTGTCTTGAATCCCTGGAGGGTGTTTTCCCCTACAACAGCCTCCGGAAGAGCATTCCAGTTTTATACCACTCTCTGGGCGAGAAAGAACTTCCTTATGTTTATACGGAATCTATCCCCTTTTAACTTTAGAGAGTGCCCTCTCGTTCTCTCTACCTTGGAGAGAGTGAACAACCTGTCTTTATCTACTAAGTCTATTTCCTTCATTATCATGAATGTTTCGATCATGTCCCCTCTCAGTCTCCTCTTTTCACTGGTAATGCAATAGTATCCTATAACCTCTTCATAAACTCAGGGAAACAAGCTTCTTAAAAACTTTGAACCCAAAATATGATGCAACCCCCCCCCCATAAACAGAAGATGAGTAAATTAAACATTATTAAATCCAGCCCTTTGTCTAAATCAGTAGTTCTTAACCCTGTCCTGGAGGTCCACCAGCCAGTTGGGTTTTGGGATAGCTCTAATGAATATGCATGAGAGAGATTTGCATATAATGGAGGTGACAGGCATGCAAATCTACTCCATGCATAATCATTAGGGCTATCCTGAAAACCTGACTGGCTGGTGGTCCTCCAAGGACAGGGTTGGGAACCACTGGTCTAAATGACAATGATTGTGTGTACAGAGACTGTTTATTTCTCTATACACCAGTGGAAACGGTTATTTATTAGGTATATTATTGTTGAAGTCTACTGTTTTGATAGACGCAGGTTTGGAAAACAGTGAAAGAGTACAGCGGCATAAAGCTTATGACTATTCTGCCATTTGTAGAAATTATAAACTAAATAGCAGCTGAAATGAAGATGTTCAGACACACTTGAAAGGGTTGTTTTCCAATGACCTGAATAGTTTTGTTACCTTTTAAAATAAATCTATGCTGTCTTCTCCCACAGAGGAGATTTCCTACTGAGAAAAACTCATCAGCTAACACCTGTTGTTTCTATGTGCAAGCACGTCCACTGCTCCAGCCTGCTGAGGTGTCTTTTTGTTAATTTAACATAAAGTAGTTTTAAAGCTATCGTAGTGGCATTAGATAACATGATGGTGATGATAGCTATCACAGACATTATCATGCTTCTGTTCCATAACAGACGACTAGGCACAGCTAGTTCTCAATGGTCTCCTTATCTCAAAAAAGATATAGCAGCACTAGAAAAGATTCAAAGAAGGGCGACCAAGATGATAAAGGGGATGGAACTCCTCTCATATGAGGAAAGACTGAAAAAGGATAGGGCTCCTCAGCTTGAAAAAGAGACAGCTGAGGGAAGATATGATCGAAGTCTACAAAATCCTGAGTGGAGTAGAACGAGTACAAGTGGATCGATTTTTTGCTGCATCACAATTTTCAAAGACTTGGGGACACTCGATGAAGTTACAGGGAAATTCTTCCCATGCTTCAGGCACCAGGCAGCTCCAAATAACTGTGGATCACCAGGTCTTCGAGGCCAATGGATCGTCATCTTCGGCCCCTGACCCTACCATCGCTGGAAGAAAAGGTAACTTTATTTCTCAGTCAGTCTCCCTGTCCTCTGGAGAACTGTCACCTCCTCCACAACCTATTGTAAACATTGCAGGGAAAGCAGGAACTGCCTCCAAAGATGGGGCAACAACGTCTTCAGAACAATTGATTGAAGTAACTAAAAGTAAGGATCCTTCTACTTATTCTGTGGTACAAGGAGCACAATCATTGACTCCTGTCCAGATGGTACTAGAGTCAAATAGTATTGTGCTACCTAAAGATAGGGTAATTACTTTAAATGGTGCCTGGTTGATGGTAAAAAAGATTGAGTCCTCATTATAAGATACTGTGCAGAAATTGTGTCAGTTTTCATCAGATATAACTTTAAAAGTGAATGAGCATGAAACTCAAATGTCTTTACTGGGGGCAGGCATTCTCCGCAGCCACCCACCACTTACAGAGCTGGAGAGGGGTCTTTCTGACCTCATTAAAAGACCTGGTGAGCCACGGTTGTTTGGAACTGACTGATGCCTGAAGCCGATGGTGCCTGAAGACCCCTCTCCAGCTCAATAAACAGCAGGGGGCTGCTGAGGTCTAGGCAAAGATAGACAGGCTGAAATGTAGGCCAGGGTTTTCCAGGCCTACATTTCAGCTGACTATCTTGGTGTGATTCACAGCTGGGTAACCGCTTTAGATCGCCTAATGCCACTTTGAGCATTGTTCACACCTATTTTGGGGTTCCATGGCCTAAAACAGCTACCTAGCCACGATTCCAGTGGCCGTTTCAGCTATCTATTATTTAGGCGTTGGTAGGTGCTTCAACCCTCAAAAAACAAAAGGAATTGACCCCAAAATATCCACAAAGAAGAAAATCCAGAGAAAACAAAAAAAACTCTGTTGAGTGACGATGTTCCTATATGGACTTTATTTGAAAGTGTCAGAGTTCCAAAGGTACACTGAAATCATCCACATAAAATAAATTCATCCACATAAAAATAATTTCATCCACATAAAAGCCTTAAAGGACCTAGGCTTTTATGTGGATAAAATTATTTTTATGTGGATGAATTTATTTTATGTGGATGATTTCAGTGTACCTTTGGAACTTTGACACTTTCAAATAAAGTCCATTTAGGAACATCGTCACTCCACAGAGTTTTTTTAAGTACTTCAACCCTGCCATTTTTGACTGCATTTTTTAGTTGCTTAGGCATCAGCAGGGTGCCTTCCAATGCCTACATTTTAGGCACTGGTCATAGAATTCCTCCTTAATGTTTGTTTTTAAGATGCTTTATGGTCAGGCTGTATCCTATTGTCAGATTATGCTCTCACTTTATCTAGCTCCAAGGAAATTGATATCCTACAGGAAATTAGATTAAATATCCCTTCTGACAAGAATTGTCGAAAACCCATATCCAGATAGAGATCTTTGATTGAGAGTGGCCCCAATTTGTGGAACAAGATACCACATAATATCCAGGATATTAAATATTATCATGCCTTTTGGAAGGCAGTTAAGGGCTTTTTCTTTATATTGGTCAAATAAGTAGATATGGTTTGGGATTTGATATATATAGGCTGATGTTTTACTGCTGTAATGGTCATGTTTGATTGTTCTGTTCCTTAACGTCTTTTGTAAATCTGCCTTGAGCTTTTGGTAAAGCGGAATAAATATGTTCATATTAGATTAGATTAGCCCCACCACACCTTAAACTCCACCACCAATTGAGTCACTGACTGCCTATGCTTGGCTGTTATCTAAGCTTCCCTTCCTTTGTTTAATTTTATATATAACTAGCTGTGTTGCCCGTATTTTTAGTTATCCCAATCTTCCTGTATCGATAGACTTGTATTCAGTGATTATGCCTGGTAAAACGGGAAGTATTTGACAATTACGTTTAGTTTCAAATTCCCTTGGGTTTTGGTTTACATTCACTTGAGGATTAACAACACACAAATTTTCAGTTTTCACTTTATGTTTAGGCTTCACCACACCACACCTGTACTTCCTTATATACTGTTGAATGACTGTGTGACATCATTCCCGAAGCTTCACACAATTGGTCAAAGCAGCTCCATCTATATAAAACACAAGTCACCCCCTTCCCCAGTATTTTTTCCCAGATAGTAAGTCATATGGACCAAGTTTGGTTGAAATCTCTCCATGTGTTTCAGAGTTATGCTGGAACATACATACACACTTACATCCAATTTTATATATTTAGATTTATTTCCTCATTCTAACAAACTCAAAATATATGGAAAAACCTTAGAAAGTTGTTTATGTTTTAGAATTGATGATAAACCCTTTTGCAGAAATATATATTTCAGAGTAGTGAGCTGTGACCCTAGTTGACTCTTCACTTGTTGCCAGATTGGTTATGGCTCAGCTGAACTGTAATTTTAGGTCTTGTTCAAACCCTGAAGTTTTCTTGTTTCTCCACCTAAAGAAAATGCTGCACTGTGCAGTTACCACTGAATTAAATATTCTCTTGCTGTGCATTAAAACTTTATAAATCTCTGAAAGGTAACACAATGATCAGTAAGTGATGGCCCCTTCTTTTTTCATTTAACAGAGGACATTAATCATTTGACCATTTGAAAGACTCTAGGGCTCTTAGGCTGTCATCTTCACACAAGGCTCCTCTGATTCACCCTGCTGTTCTAGGTGACAATAAATCTGCCTCTGCTTATTTGATTTCACGGAAAGCCCTCATCACCTTGCTGAAGAATCTGAGAACATTGCTGAAAAAACTCAGCTAGCCAGAAAATTAGTTTCAGCTTTTCCTGTTGTATTTGATTTATATACTATCTAGGGCTTCAAAGTAAAAAAGTGTAATGCTTGGGGAACGAACACTGAGTCTTATACCCACCGTTATGTTGACATGAGCTACTTAAACATGATTCATACAGACAAGTTGGCCCTTAAAAGATGGTTTTCAAAAAGGATTTGAAGAATACCCTGCTTACCTTAGGCCATAGGAAATTCTTACGAAGCAGGCAAAACCCGGTTTATATCTCTAAGGTCATAACTGATTCATAATTAATTCATTTCATTGGATGGATTACATCAGTAAAAATTAGGGCTGCTGGAAAACTGTAGAAAGAAAATCACTTTTGGTACTAGAATATTACTATGCTATTACTTCTTCAGGGCTAGGTAGTTAAAATGAATTATAACTTTAGCAGTGGCAGCTAAATATATAGGTTCCCTACCCATGAATTTTCATTAGAACTGTCCGGATACTACCGCAGAAAATTTCCTCTTAATGGTCCGGCACTATATAAGTGCCTCTGATAGAAGCTATAAAACCTTGACCCTTTCCTGAGTTAGTTCATCTCCCCAGCACTTCCCCCCCCCCCCCTGGCCAACTGGAAGAAAGGCAAAGATGGCTCAGAAAGGGAAACAGCTTCAGGAGAGGGGAAGGGGAGGAAAGGGCCAAACCAGGAAGTACAGGAGGAAAGTTTAAGAGGAAGAGCCAGGATCAGAACCAAGGGTCCCAAAGTGAAGGAAGGACGTGGAGGATCAGGAGAGAACTGGAACTTTGTCCCAACTGAGGTAGGAACCCGCTGAACTGAAGTTTTTCTTTGGTTACACAGGAATAAGTAAAAAGGCTGCACCTTAAACTCTGGACTGACTAAACTAAACTGAGAAGGGCAGTGTATTTTGGAGAAAGAAGCTACTTTCTGTGTGGGGAGACCTATGAGGAAAACAGACCCCCCTAATTTTGTGTAAATAAAAGCCTAGTCTCCTACCTCCCAAGACTGTGTGTTAGCATTTATGTGATCAGGCTACGGTTGTTACAGTGCCACATACACATGCGTATCAGCAGAATACCAGCATACAGGTGTGAATGTGTACACATATATAAGTAAATGTCAAAACCCAGACCACTTTTCCCTCTAAGCTGAACGGAAGTCCTCTACCTACAGTCCTGCCAGTGAGTGGTGCTGGTTCACTTCCACATTTTCAATAATGAGGGACAGTTAAGCTCTCAAGGACTCCAGGGAACCTGCCTCCACCTTGCAATGGCATAGTGAGGTAGGAAGTGCCTGGGGCAATGGCACTCCCCTCTCTCATCTCCGGCCTCCACACTGTATGAGTGCCTTCCCTTCCCTCAACCCCCCCTCCCCCTGTTATCTCATTAAGTCTTTTCCATTGCAAGCAGTATCTTCAACCTGCTGCCTGCGCCAGCCTCGGATCTCCCTCTGATGTCACTTCAGAAGGAGAGCCAAGGCTGTTGCGAGCAGCAGGTTGGAAATACTGCTCGCACCATCAAAGAGCCAAAGAGGTACAGGGGTGGAGAGGAGGAGGAGAGGTGCTAGTGCTCCGACCAAGATGGCGCTCGCGGTAGTCTGCCCTCTGCCCCCTACCATGCCACTGCCCCATTGTGACTGAAGGCATAATATTGAAGTGCCACCCCACCTCCCCATTGGCAGTAATGCAGTTAGAAAATTCTCCTTCAGCTTCAGTGACCCAGACTAAACGCTATTTTGTAAGTATGTATGAGTATATATCTTTGATAGCATATGGATTACAAGAGGACATATACTTGTTTGAGTGGAGCATGGGTGGGGCATACTTACTTATGTAACTTATAAAATGCTATAAGTTATGTGTCTATCTCCAAAACTAGTCATGAGCTCAGCCCAAGGATCCATCTAGCTCAGTATTCTGTTTCTAACAGTGGCAAAGCCAAGTTACATGGCAGAGTCCCCCAAAAATACAATAGCAAGAGTCCATTCTACCTAGCCTAAGGGATAAGCAGTGGCTTTCCCCAGAGAGATTCCCTTGCTACAATCAGCTCAGCGGCAATGCGATTCTCTAACCGGCGCCTGTGACATGGACACTGGTTAGATAATCATGGTAGTTAGATGGGCTAAGGTGTCTGTCCGTGAGGACAGATGCAATTCTATATAAGACACCTGTGTGCGATTCTCAATGACCGCTTAGGCGGCTTTTGAGACCGGGGTCCTATACAGAATCTGGGCCAAAATGTGTATCTGAATTCAAGAAAGCTTGGGATCAGTACGTTGGATCTCTAAAAGAGAAAAGGGGATAGTATTATGACAAATTGTAACCTGTTAACTGTATATTATGTATGTTAACCTATAACCCGTTTTGAGTGCTTTGGGAAAAATGGGATAGAAAGCGCATTAAATAGATGACATGATTAGGCAGATTAGACAGGCCATATGATCTTTATCTGCCTTCATTTTTCCATGTTACTTTGGTACATTGTGTGGCTAAGTACTTTGAAAAGGAGCCCCATAGCCAAACAACATTTATGTCAGCCTCTGTCAAAGCTGCTTTAAAGTTAGAGCCTCATCTGATTGTATTTTATTTATTTATTGGGAGTTGTTAACTACCTTTATGAAGAGATTCACCCGTGGCGGTGTTCAGTAGATAGAGCTTGACATACAATTTACCATTTTGTTAAAGCATAACAATAGTGAAATAACCAAACGTGAGCAAATTCTGTTACTAGGACTCAGTTCGATACAAATATAAACATTAAACAGAAAAATAGAACAACTATGTAATAAAAACATGATAAATAGAGGCAGAATACAAATCATAACAGGCAGCATTCATATAATAGATATGATATTCACAGTGTCGCACAATACAAATTAAATAACTTAATAAGCACGCAGTAGAACATTTAAATAACATATAATCCAGAAGTTATAAAAAATTTAATTTAATTTGGGATTCATAACTAAAATCGCCAGGCTGCTGACTATTAAGGCCATGGTATCCTTATAATGCAATTTAATTTGACATTTATATTCCATTAAGCCAGATAACCACAATCGGATCACAATATGGAAACATACGCATTACAAAAAATCAAGAAAATATAACAAAATATCAAATAATGTAATTTAGAGATTGAGCATCCTTTGCACATGTGTTAAATGAGTTATCATTACATTTTCCATCTCCTTACTACTCCCATTTAAAGCATTGTCTGGTCCATATGATCAAATTCTGATCAGAATTATAGTGCAATAATTTGATCTACTGTCAACACTTATAATCCTGAGATAAAATGAACTTCTTGGTATCTCTGTAACAAAGTCCAGATACCAACAAAAAACCAGAACCATAGCCATGTGGGGAGTATTCAAATCCAGGCCCAAAACTCACTTCTTTGAAGCTGCTTTCAATTCCAAACTCTGACCTGCCTGCTAAGCACCAATATCTGTCTTATCATTCCTGCTGTAATTCCCCCATATAAGTTCTTTTCAGCAGAAACTGTCTCTTCTATGTTTTGATGCATAGCGCTGCTTATTGTCTGGTAGCGATATAGAAATTATAAGTGGTAGTATTTATGACTTCATTAATTTCATTAAAATGAATAAAAAAGAAAGGGGGGGGGGTGGGGTTTGTGTTCAAACATCAGGATAATCAGCCTACAATATAATACCAGAACAGTAAAACAGAATTACAAGCTGAAATTAGCCATGTACAGTGAGATAATAGAAGCAGCCTGGAAGAGCCATAGTCTGCTTCAATTCAATACAAATTGAACTTTATTAGTTTCATGGGCATAGCATCTGTGCGCTCATTTCAACCAATCTGTGCACTATTAGGAAAGCAATTTAGCAAGGTCTCCTGCCAATTTTGCTTCTAAACCAATAATGGATTTTATTTAAAGCAGCTTGCAACAAATATTTAGATATAAATTTATCTGGAGGTTGAAATAAGATTGTTAAGATCCCGATTTCTGTTGCAACTGTACTGCCAATGTGTTACCAATAGTATTGCTCATCTCCTGCAAAATTTAATCTTGGAGGGTATGATTTTAAAACTCTGTCTTTAAATGTTGTCATTTGCTGGGTCCTTGGGTGGAAGAACTGAAGCCCTTGTGAGAATCAGTGTCTCACCCTGCAAACACAGACGAAGGAAGATTTTTTTTCCAGGAGAGAATGAGAGCTCATTAGCTGGTGAGCTGAGACTTTAACAGCTGCACCTGACATAACTAGGGTTACCAAATGTCCAGAAAAACCTGGACCTGTCCTCTTCTAGATGGCTGTCTGGATGCCTGGATAGATTGAAAAACCCAGCAGTTTGTCTGGGTTTTGGAAGACCCCGAGCTCGGAGATGTCTGGAGGGCCTCTGAGCATGCGCACATGTGTGTGATGTCATCGCACATGCACGGAGGCCCTTCAGATGCAGCCCCAAGCTCGGGGAATAAGTGACAAGGTTTGCGCGGGGGCAGTGCTGTGGGCGGAACAGGGCATGCCTGGGGCAGAATGGGACAGGGCCACGTGTTCTCTCTTTTTAATGAGGACATCCGGAAACCCTAGACATAATGTGAAAAAAAATCCTGCAAATTCTAGAAACATATCTGAAAGCTCGAAAGATCTCTGGAAAGAAACGTCATGTAATTGTGTATTCTGCTGTTGCAGGTCTTCATTGTTGCTGAAGCAGACTACGTATGAGTGTGGAATGAAACAACCTCATTCTACGTATTTTTTTTTTTTTGTTGCATCTTGTGTAGGATTGCAGGATTTCCTCTGAAAAAAGAGGACACCTGGCTCCGCCCCATTCTTCTCCAGTCCCTCCCCCACACGAACCTCCCCAAGCTCAAAGGCTGCATTTGGAAGCCTTCATGCATGTGCGGACATTGTTGCAATGATGTCACACGCATGCGCATTGACACAATGATGTTACACACATGCGCGTGTGTATATGACATCATGGTGACGGCCACACATGCGCAAAGGCTTCCAGATGCAGCCTCTGAGCTCGGGATTCCCAAAACCTGGACAAACTGCCGGGTTTTGGAAATCCCTCTGAGCGTCCGGACAGTCCTCTAAAAAGAGGACATGTCCGGGTTTTCCTGGACGTATGGTAACCCTAATCTTGTGCCTTCTCTAAATAGAATGAGAGTCATTTGAAACATCACATATTGTGGGTGTTCTGATTTTGAGAGTACAGACTGCCCTGCCATAGACACAAGAAGTCACGCAAATGGTAGAATTCTAGTCATTTACATGGGTGACTACTTGAACGTGTTAAAGACTTCATTCTAAGACTTCTGGAGGTGAGGCGTGGCCTAGTGGTAGAGCTGCTGCCCCAGCACCTTGAGGTTGCAGGATCAAATTCCAGCGCTGCTCCTTGTGACCCTGGACCAGACATTTAATTCTCCATTGCCCTGGGTACAAAATAAGTACCTGCTCGTATATTTGTAAACCACTTTGAATGTGTAACCACAAAAAGGCCATATAAAAGTCCCATTCCCTTTCCCCCCTTAAAGACCTCTTATAGAATACCAACTAGTAGAAAAGTATGCACCATCATTTTTGATGGTGTCTACTGTGCCTTTAGGCAGGTGCATAGGAGGAGATGAATACAACCTACAGGTGGCACACACATAAGTCATAGAATACTGTACTATAATTTGCATGCATTCTATCACACAGATAGCCATGGGCATGGTGTAAATGTTCACACCATACATTTTCACATGTTCTTGGCCAATTGTATTATTATTCTACAAAGAAAAGTAGGTTCTTACTTTTCTTTATAAAGTAATTCTGAACTCAGTGCCGTAGCCAGCATATTGGTAGATACTCTGTTTTTTTTAATTTTTAAATCTTAAGCTTTCAAGACTAATACAAAGTGCAGGAAATTATACAAACATTAATAATCAAAATAAGCACTTATATTCAATCAATAACAATGCAGAAAAAAATACCCCTCTCCCTCCCAATACATTCAATCAAAGAATAAACAAAAGAGATATCCCCCTCTCCCATCCCGTCCTGGATGTACATGGAAATAAACAAAAATTAAAGACAAAAGTCAACTATAATGAAGTAAAAGACGTCAATGGGCCTTTAAATAAATTGCTATATCCCAACCTATGAGCATTCATTTTCTCATGCCTATAGCTTAAACATAAATTCACCCACCAAAATGGAAAATTAAGGCGATCATAATTTTTCCAATTGCGAGTTACCATTTGCATGGCTATCCCTGTCATAATTAGGAAAAGCCGGCATTTATAGCGGTCCATGGGGGGCTTAATATGCAGTAATGTTCCACATATGTATGTTCCAGTAATGTTCCTTATATGTCAATGGAATTGTTGATTCCAATATTAGATTAATCTGTCCCCATATTGACTTCCAAAAGTTGAGTATTAGCGGACAATAGAACAACAAATGATCCAATGTCCCAATGTCTAGATGACAGTGCCAGCATCTATTAGATTTAGAACTGTCTAACTTTTGCAAACGAACTGGGGTTCAAAAATCCTATGCAACAAGAAAAACCAGGTTTGTCTCATAGATGCTGACGCTGTACATCTCATCCTCCAAGTCCAAATTCGTGGCCATTGAGATGCTTCAAATATCTCTAAGACTAATTTTTGGGGTTTTATTCAAGAATTCAGATATTAATTTATACCACCAGGTGGCCTGATATTCTGTT
Source organism: Geotrypetes seraphini (assembly GCF_902459505.1). NCBI lineage: Eukaryota > Metazoa > Chordata > Amphibia > Gymnophiona > Dermophiidae > Geotrypetes > Geotrypetes seraphini. The sequence goes on along the minus strand of NC_047086.1, from coordinate 342,206,739 downwards.
CTAAAATCCCCCTCTTTGGGACTTGAAAGGAAATCCCTTCCTCTCTCCCCCCCACCCCCCACCCCCTCCAGTCAAAGTGTCCACCCTGGAGATTTGGATAATTTTCTAAAACAGAAATCCGTCGGCCATTATTGAGATGGCTTGAGGAAATCCACTGCTTATTCCTAGGACAAGCAGCATAAAATTTGTTTTACTACTTGGGATTTAACTAGGAACATGGGACATGGGTTGACTACTGTTGGAAACAGGATACTGGGCTTCATGGACCTTTGGTCTGTCCTACTATGGTTATTATGTAGGGGTCTATGCCATTGAGCATAACAGAGAGAGCACTAGAGAAAATATATATTTTTTCTGAAGCTATTTTGTATTACTTAGGGCTAGATTCAGTAAAGAGTGCCATAAAGTAAGCACTGGGAAAAATTTACACGTGGCGCTATTCTATAAAGAGCACTCCAGACTGAGCAGCCTTTATAGAATAGCGCTTAATGCAGGCCTGTCCAATTCCGGTTCTCAAGGGCCAAATCCAGTTGGATTTCCAGGATTTTCCCAGTGTATATGCATAAGATCTATTTGCCTGCACTGCTTCCATTGTATGCATATTGATCTCATGCATTTTTATTGGGGAAATCCTGAAAACCTGGCCTGGCGAGGGCCAAAGTTATGCAGGCCTGGCTTAATGCATATTCCAGCACCCAACATTGGGCATGAGGATTTACACCAACTGCAATCTGGTATAAATCTTGTCATGCAGTGGGACCCCCGCCCCAAATTCTATAACATTGTGTGTGATTCTTTGGAATGCCCTTTGACCTGCCCATGCTGGGTTGTATACAAGGAGATTCTGGTGCAAATCTTTATAAAATTGTACATAGCCAGATCCATGTGCAGATGCAAATTAGAGATAATTAACACCCATAATTGATTAAGAGCCAATTATTGTTAATGGCTCATAAACTAATTTATTTTTTCACAGATTTAAGAAGCATGTACAATTTTGGGCACCCAAATTTCTGTGCCATTTATAAAATCCAGTGGATAGTAACTTTTTATAACTGAAACCCCTGATATGTAAAAGTTCTTCAAAAAGAATTGGACTTTTATGTTAAAACTAGGACTCAAAAATTAACACATTAATAACATGATTAACACGTTAATTGTTTAACTCGGTGTTCTTCCACCATCGTGATCCACCTCCTCTATGACACAGCTTCCTATTTCCGGTTCAGAAGGCCATGACAGAGGAAGAATGCTGAGGAGGCCCGGGCACCAATTGAGAATGGCTGGCATGCTGGGGATGCCCTTAAATTTTAAAAGATGAAGCAGGAGGGACTTTGGACCATAGGAGAAGACGGGAAGGACTTCCTCAGTGCCCAACCAGTGCTTAAGAACCGTTGCCATGCCAGAAATGCCCTTAAATTTTAAAAGGTGAGGTGGGGGCCTTTGGACTGGAGGAAAGAAGGGAAGGGCTTTCTGCCTGCGGGGGCCCCCTGGAGCTGCCTTGCTCGACCTCCCCTTAAATAGAAATGCAAAAACCCAGGGGCGGTGGAGAGTGTGAGATGCTGAATGGGAGGGCTGTTGGGAAGAGAAAGGGAGAGATGGTGGACCTGGGGAGTGGCGGGGAGGTAAGGAGGAAGAATAAGAAGGGAGAGATGCTGGATGGGTGCTGTGAGCACGGACGCTGCACTAAAGTCAAGGAATGAGATGATTAGAAAGAAAATCAGCAGACAACAAAGGTAAGATAAATGATTTTATTTTTAGTTTAGTAATTGAAATAATTTAGTAATTGGAATATGTCAATTTTGAGTTTGCTATTTCTATATTAGACTGTACATGGAACGCTTTGTAATTGTGATTAATCGTGCGATTAAAAAATTTAATCGATATACAGCCCACGTATAAAAGATTGACTATTAGAGTTATGTTGCCGTTCTGAATGAAGCCATGGTTGGACCCTACAGACTTCTAGTTTTCATTAGCAGATGCTCAAAACCCAGCAGATCTATGGCATTACACTAGAAATGGAAATGGGCAGATGTTTCTATGTACTATTATATTATATCATGCACAACTTAATTTCACACCCATGGGTGAGTTTATGTTAATACACATAAAGTACATTGAGGATGGTGCATGCCCATAATTAGGTGCCTAATTGGAGCTTATTCTATAAAGGAAAGTAGACACCTACCTTCCTTTATAATGAATACTGGTGTAACTGGGTGTACAGTATCTATAATAATAAAACTCTAGAGCGTGCATGCGCAGTCAAAAGTCCGTGAGTCCTGGTGGCGTGAGGTGTGCTTCTGTGCCAGTCCTCAGGGCGTCTGCGCTAGCTGGAGGCACATGTGCCAGCGACTCCACCCTCCCGCTGCCGGTCCTCTTCAAAGCGGCCTGCTGAAGTTCGCCAGCCACTGTAGCGAACCTTGCAGGCCGCTCTCCACCTTCCCGATGCAATGCAAGAAACAAGAGGATTGGTGAAGAAAACTATAAGAAAAAAAAGCAAATCCTGGTAGGCGAAGGCGGGACAGAGGCTACGATCGGTAGCGGCTGCTGCTACTCCTCCAGCCGCCTAGCTCCTCTCCGTCGGCCCAGGCCAGCAGCCCCCTCCGCCCCATCCTCTCTGCTCCGGTGGCCCGCGCAGGAGAAGGAGCGGATAAAGCAAGAAAACTATAAAAAAGCAAATCCAGGTAGGCGAAGGCGGGACGGAGGCTGCGATCGGCAGCGGCTGCTGCTACTCCTCCAGCCACCTAGCTCCTCTGCGCCGGCCCCGGCCGGCAGCCCCCTCCGCCTCGTCCTCTCTGCTTCGGTGGTCCGCGCAGGAGAAGGAGCGGATGAAGCAAGATCACAGCACGAGAGAGACCATGCAAAGGGAAATGCAAGGGGGTTGAAAAAGCGAAAGGTGGGACGGGAAAGGGAGGGGGAGGAAGCCTAAAATGAAAAAAAAAAAAAAAACTTTATACAGGAAGAGGAGTCTCTAGCACCCGTTAATGTAACGGGTACACACATAAATACCTAGGAATTTGCTAGTAAATATTCAAAACAATTGAACTGGCAAGAAACAGCCACTGATCAGTTAATTCACCATTCAGGTCTATCTGCTAATTTTCAGCGGCATGTAACCAGTTATCTCTGCCAAAAATTAGCAGTTAGCGCTGAAGTCAGTGGTTCCCAAACCTGGTTCTGGAAGCACCCCAGCCAGTCAGGTTTTCAGGATATCCACAATGCTTGCAAATCTGTATGAATGCCTTTTGACAAGTACCCCGTGGTACTCCTGAGGCCACACTGGCACCAATATCCAGATCCTGCCTGGGGATGCCGATGGCTCAGACAATCTGGTGTGAGATACCAATGATCCACGTTTTCCTTAACATCAAAGTCAATTGCAATGTTGCCAAAAGAGATTTCCATAGCTTCCCACTCAGGGCTAGATACACTAAAGCCTGCAATCGTCTACCAATCGATGCTAAACTGGTTTGACTGGTTTAGCGACCGATGGTTTTGCCACCCCGATGCTCTAAAAACGGCTTACTGTGCGGTTTTTCATTTGGTCCGGGACCGGCGTTAGGTGAAGGCAAACAGGACACAGCCCTGGGCCCCATGGCTCCAGGGGGCCTCGAGGTCCAGACATCTCTTCCCCTTGGCAGGCCATCTCCTTCATGGCGCTTTTAAAACTCAAAGTTTTCTCTCTAAGAGGGGCCAGTATGTTCTCACTAGTTGCACGTGGCTGCCCCAAAGCTTCTCCTCTGGTGCGATCTGCCCTGGCAGAGAAGGGGTTCCCTGATTGGCGCAATTTAAGAATTTTTTAAAGACATTTGACTGAAGGGAAGGGAAGAGGATAATTTTATAAAGGTATTTTCACACTTGTACTACAGTATGCATGCATGAATTGCAGCTTATAGAGTTACCCCACATGTACAGGTATGCACATAACAAGAATACATGTTAACAAAACTACTACCAGTTTCCAGAAATCTGTGTCAGAGCTTAAGGAATGTCCACTTTGGCAGCCCACACAGCATCTGAGACAGCTGCAGTCTGATTCATCATATACAGTTGTACTACCTTGCCCCACAGCATAGGGAACACTTATGCTGTTCTACGGTTACTTTATGGCATTTTATTATCTGTGTTTTAGTTCTGAAGCCGAGACTTTGGGGGAGGGGCTATTCTTCACTGGGATCCTAGACAGCAGCACTTCTTCTCCAGTAACATAACAGTAGTGATGCAGAGCAGAGGTTTCCTTGTTTTTACTTTTCACACACTGATTTCTCCATCTTATCTTTCATACAGAGGTGACGCTCTTGATTATCTTTTGCCGTTCTTAAAAATGAAACTCAAAATCATATTTCACAAATCAGGGAAACAAGAAAAAGAAGTGATGCTGCCATACCAAGTGGGGAAAAAAGAGAATAAAGAAAACAAAAACACTGTGGAGAAGGTGATGTTCAAGATGCAGGCTTTATTGAAAGTACAGTCAGATAATCCACATGACAAGGTACCTAGGACCCAAGATGTTGGGGACTATGGACCCAACACGGTCCGTGTTTCGACAAAAACTGTCTTCCTCAGGGGTCCCTGAAGGTCCTAATTCAAAAAACACGTGGATCAAATACTAAAACCAGTCCTGGCCGAAAACTCTGCGCGGTTGAGAAGTCCTCAATAGCGGGAGAAAGAAGAAAAAGAGGTTGATGCTGCCTTACCAAGTGGGGAAATAAAGAGAATAAAGCAATGACTACAGGTTTATTTGCATTCTGTCTGTCCCAGTTCCAGGGAGTGCTAATAATTTTAGAATTGATATCCATCCGCATTATTGTTGAGTTATTTTTCCAGTTCACCTCTCTGTTTGGAAGAAATCAGAACACAACTAGCCAGGATAGTTGGCCATCTGTTTTTAGGTCATGTTGCATTTGCAGATGCATTGCAAACCCTTGTTTTGATTTCATTTTTTTCCATTCCCTTATGTTAATCTGTCTTCCTCTGCATATCTTTCCTTCTGCATTTCGTTTCGCTTCCATATGCCTGTACTATGGAAATGTGAAAAGAATAGCTCTTCTCTTAATTCTGCTACTGTGCAAAGTGCTGTTTAGGCCTAGCCATAAGGCTCTGAGATGAGGCTTGAGGAAGGGGAGAAGTCTGGAGCAGAGTTGACAGTGGATCATCTTTTGTGTCCCGTGACCCATGTGACCCATCACACCTTTGACCCATGGTGCATTTTCCTGGTTCCCGATGCAGTGTCAGCAGATAAGGCTACAATTGACGAACATAGGCCTCTTGCTAACTGACACTGCATTGTTAACTGCCAAACTAGATCTAATTGCGACAGCAATGGTGCAAGTTCTCTTCTTGTTTTATTTTTATTATTATTTATTTTTTGTAATGATTACTGTAGGCAATTTCCATTCATTCATAAATGGAAGACAGACACACATCGCAATTATAATGGTCTTAGTACTACTACATGCGAGTTGTGTGTCGTGCGACTATGGCTGCAATAACAAAGACTATTACATGTTCAAATGCGCGCTTGACAAATGTGCGCAGACAATTCCGCCCCGTCAAATGCATGCATGACTAACTCTGCAATCAATTGACTGTGTGCATTTGTCGGTCACAAGTACCTGGAATAAGAACATAAGAATATCCTTACTGGGTCAGACCAATGGTCTTTCAAGCCCAGTAGCCCATCCTCATGGTGGCCAGTCCCAGTCACCAGTACCTGACAAAACCCCAAAGAGTAGCAACATTCCATTCAGAATCCTAAAGAATAGCAAGGTTCCGGAATTCCAAAGAGTATCAACATTCCATGCTACCGATCCAGAGCAAGCAGTGGCTTTCCTCATGTCTTTCTCAATAACAGACTATGGACTTTTCCTCCAGGAAATTGTCCAAACTTTTCTTAAAAGCAGCTATGCTATCCGCCTCTGGCAACGTGTTCCTGAGCTTAACTATTCTCTGAGTGAAAAAAAATGTCCTCCTATTGGTTTTCTGGCCCCTGATGCAGCTGATTTTGGTGAAACATGGCCCTATCGGGCACTTCTGTTTGAATCCTGGGAGTTTATTTAATAAAGACAATATTTCTTAATATGGTCTGCTACTTTTCTGTTTTTCACATTGAATCTAATGGACTGCTTGCCTTATTTCTTTCTTGCTCCCAATCACAAGTAAATCACTCTACATATCCTTACATATGTCTTACTTCTATCTTGGTACCTTCCTTTCACTTCTGTTCTTTTCTGGTAATATATAATATATTGTTAGTATATCTATGTACATGAATAAGAATAAATCAAGTCTGCTCACATTACCAGAGAAAATCTGTATTTTGTACAAAGTGAACCTGACAGCTGAAATTGACTCCTGCAGGCCTAGAGCCATTATCATTATATTAAAGTGCCTTTGAAAGTTGGAAAATTGTTTTAAACAGAAGTAAACTGTTTGGAGTTTTTTTTCTGTTGTACTGAGGTTGACTTACATCATGTTTCCTGATATTCCAAAGGCTGAAGTCAGCCAGCCAATAGGGATTTCAGTTTAACTTGCTCTTTGGAGAGATTTTGGGGTACAAAATTGATTCTTTTACTGGAAGGCAAAGCCACCCTCTGTAGAGTGATCACTTTTTGGCACTTAGGGGTCCTTTTATCAAGCTGCGGTAGGGGTTTAATGCGCGTAATATCGCCTGCCACGCTAGCCACTAACGCCTGCATTGAGCAGGCGTTAGTTTTTTAGCCGACCACGGGGGTTAGCGCGTGATGAAATGTCCGACGAGCTAACCCCGCTAGAGCGGCTTGATGAAAGGACTCCTAAATCTCTAACACAACACTACCGTCAGGAAAGCTGGCATTAGTGATTAACAGCAGATAATGAGAATACGGGCTCCTTTTACTAAGCTGCGATAGCGTTTTTAGCGCACGCAGGATTTTAGCGCACGCTAAACCCGCGCTACGCGGCTAGAACTAACGCCAGCTCAATGCTGAAATTAAGGTCTAGCGCGCGTGGCAATTCAGCATGCGCTAAAACCGCTATCGCAGCTTAGTAAAAGGAGCCCTAAGTTAAAGATCCCTGATGCAGAACACGAAACAGGGCACCTCATCGGACCAAGGCTACACAGACCACTTCTATTAAAGATAAGTGATTTATTGCAAAATACATTATATTGAAGAGTGAATGAACAACGGCATTTATAATATTTTATCGTTTGTTTTGAGGATATTAACACATTGTTTTTGGAAGTACTTGATTGTGTTTATTTAACACAGGAGTGAGCAGGCTGTGGACAGCAGTTTGTCACTATGGCAACGCTAGTACACATTGTCTTAAAGTTGGCTGCGTTAAGTCATTGGGCCTTTCCTTTTTAAAAATTAAAATAGAAAAAGCAAATTTGTTGTTAGTTCTTTCCCATTAAAGAGAGTTTTCATAGGATTATGTACTGAGCAATAGCAACATACTGTAAGTCTCTCCACTACCAGGCTTAATATGAAATGCAAAACTTGAAGAAGAAGAAAAAAAAAAAAAAAAGGCCTAACTCAAAATATTCCAACCATATAACAATTTTTGTATGAAAGTTGCTTCTTTGTCATTTACAACTACCACCAAGGTTTTGGGAGTCGTTATAGATAATACCTTGCCCCATCACACTCATATCTCGAAAGTAGTTTCATCCTCTTATTTTGCTCTCTGTCAAATTTGTTCTATTTCTTCAGCCCGACTATCTTCGCATTCTCATTCACTCTTTAGTACTATCAAAACTCGAATAATGTAATTCCATTCTTATTGGCTTTCCTAACTATCAGTTAAATTGGTCACAATAAGTGCAAAATACTATGGTTAGACTGTTTTATCATCATTCTAAATATGATCATGTTACACCTCTTGAAATCAGAGCAAATTCTTCCTATTTTTTATCATATCTCATTTAGGCCCTCTTCTATCAAGCTGTGTAAGGTGATTTTTTTTTTGTTTTTTAATCACAACCCACTGCGATAAAAGCTCTGACATACATAGGAATTCTATGAGTTTTGGAGCTTTTACCGCAGCGTAATGCAATAAAAAAAAATCTTAAGCAGCGTGATAAAAGGGGACCGCGAAATTCCGTCCACGCGAAATTCCGTCCGCCTTGAAGGGGACCCGGCTTCGAGTGTTGGTGTGTCCAGCTCTCCTTCACGCATGCACTGCTTGTTGGCGGGAGGCGCTGGCGACACCCGGGCCTCACCTGCTGCCCATTCCGGGGTTTTCCTCGGCTGCCAGCTGTCCAACAGATTTGAGCTTGCGGACCGCTACAGAGGCTGGGGATTCTCTTGTCGCTGCAGCTGGGGCTGCTAGTGGTGTTTCTGTAGCGGTGGGTCAAGTTTGGCTTCGGTGCTGCGTTTGATACAATACAATAGCCCTTCTTTTCAGATTTTGTCTAGTGGGCTCCCCTCTTTCTTTTATCTGGTTCAATATTCTCCACAAAGAGCTCTTCAATCATCACAACACTTGCAGTATGTTCCTTCCTTCAGGCAGCTTTTCCTGGACACCCATAGAAATTCTTCTTTTTCAGTTTTGGCTCCTACTCTCTGGAAATCTCTTCCTTCTTATCTTTGTATTGAAAGATCATTTCTAACATTTAAAGCCCAGCTAAGGCGTATTACTTTTCTCAGGTGTTCTCCTCATAACTGAGCGAGTTCACTACTGAACCAGAATTCATTCTCATTTTTATTGCTTATGAACTTCTCATTGAATTAAAAAATATTTTATCCATTTTCCTTATATTGCTTTCCTTCCCCTTTATTTTTCCTGCCTATGATTTTATTGTAATCCTTCCCTATCTCTCTTTCCTTTTATTTCTGGTCCTATCTGTTACGTTACTGTTTCCCCCTCCTGTTTTGACCCCCCCTCCCATCTGCTTAGGGTCAGATTCTATAAATGGCATCCCGATTGTAGGCAGCGGTAGACATCCTACTGTGGTCTAACCCAGTGTTCTTCAACCTTTTTACACCTATGGACCGGCGGAAATAAAATAATTATTTTGTGGACCGGCAAACTAATAAGACTGAAATTTTTTAAAACCCCATTGCCGCCCCCATCTCCGTGAGCTCGGTCCCGTTAACCATCTGATCCCATCCGCACAAGCCTCAAATAGTTATGATTTTATATTGAACATATTTTATTAAAGTATAAAAAAAAACCAATATTCTGTACAATTGTCATTTTATAAATATAAATAATACAGAGCAAGGATCAACAAAACTCCCGTCTCCCCTCCCCTTCACATATATCCCCTCTACTATCAAGAAAACTGAATAAGCCAAATTATTACAGAATGCTACACAAATATCATACTAACAGAATACCGCAGTCACACATGGCAGGAATGGTGTTAGGGGAGTGGAACTAGGGCAACTGCCTCCTGGTCAGAGAGAGCCCTAAGCCAACTGGAAGCTAAAGACGCACTGCCTGGGCTTTGCACTCCCCAGTTATGTCTAACATCAGCTCTAGCAGGATACATATTTAAAATCTGATATATTCTAATCACAAGATAGAAATAAAATTATTTTTTTCTACCTTTTGTCGTCTCTGGTTTCTGCTTTCATCTTCTTTTCACTCTCTTCCATCCAGCGTCTTCCCTCTGTCTCTTCAATCCAGCATCTGCCTCTTCCATCCACTGTCTGCCATCTATCCCTCCCCCTTCCATATGGTATCTGCATTCTTTCTATGCCCCTCTCTCCTACACCAGATCTAGCATCTTTGTCCCTCTTTCCTTATTTTTCATCTGACCTCCCTTCCCAGCATCAATCTCTTTCTACTTTGTCATTCCTCTGTCTCTCCCCTTTCTCTCATCTGATCTCTCCATTCCATCCTGACTCCTTCCCCTCCTCTAATCTCCCTGCCAGCTGTTTCCTTCCAATGTTCCTCATCCCCTGTCCAGCAGTACCTTCTCCCTTTCTGCCTCCCATTATCCAACAGTAATTCTCGTCCCATCCCCTTCTCCCCTGTCAGCAGTATCCCCTTCTCCTCCCTTGTCCAGGAGTACCCCTTCTCCCTTTCCTCCTCCCCTTATCCAACAGTAATTCTCCTCCCTTCCCTTTTCCTTCTCCCCTGTCAGCAGTAGCCCCTTCCCCTCCCTTGTCCAGCAGTACCCCTTCTCCCTTTCCTCCTCCCCTTATCCAACAGTAATTCTCGAACCTTCCCTTTCCCTTCTCCCCTGTCAGCAGTAGCCCCTTCCCCTCCCTTGTCCAGGAGCACCCCTACTCCCTTCCCTCCTTCCCTCTCCAGCAAATGTTTCCTCTGTGTAGGCTAGCGGCAGCTCTGTGTGCTTTTAACTTCGGCACACAGCTGCCCCTAAGCAGTATTTTAGCCGCGGTTTCATGAGGCAGCCTCGGGGCCTTTGGTAGGCCGGCCCACATCGCATCATCGAAATGGGCCGGCCTACCAAAGGCCCCGAGGCTGCCTTATGAAACCGCGGCTAAAAACTGCTTAGGGGCAGCTGTGTGCCGAAGTTAAAAGCACACAAAGCTGTCCCTGCTTGTCTGGGGGCTGTGAGACACGCGGCAGGAGTAGGAAGTGAAAGGCAGGAGTGCCGGCATAGCGACGGCAACAGGAAGTTGCACATCAGCTGACGCCGGCACTTTTTGCTGTGGCGGGAACCCGAATCCTTTGCGGACCGGCAACATTTTTTTGCGGACCGGCACCAGTCCGCGGACCAGCGGTTGAAGAACTGTGGTCTAACCAACCAATAAGGACACACATTAAAAAAAACCAAAAATACTCAAGGCAGGCTGCCAAAACTGTAAAGTCTGTCGCAGGTTCAGGGAGATGCATTGGAACACTTAAGCTCGCCCAAGGCTGGGTGTGGGCGTGACTTCACCCAGAAGTAGCCTTGGTCAAGCTTAAGCGGCCCTAGGCATCTCCGTAGTGTCGCCAAAGACACCTGAATTGTAGGCCAGCAAAATGCTGGCATACATTTCAAATAGTTGAAGCTGCTGAGCTGAGCTGATCATGACAAGGGAATCGCCCTGCCGTGATCAGCTGAGCGGCTGCAGCAGGGAATCCCCCCTAAGACTGTCCACGGCAGGAGGGAAGCCAAATCCCTCCTGCCGCCATCTCCGAAACAACCCCTCAACCGCGATAGGCAGGAGGAATGTCCACTCACTCCTGCCAGCAAGCCCCCTGAACCCATGACCTCCCAGTATTCGATACCACCACCTCAACACTCCCCAATCATCTGGCTACAATCTATTTCACTGGAAATCAGTCATCACAAATTCAAGTAAAAAAGGGTATTGCTCTGCACAACCCCCATTCAGATTTCCTATTACAAAGCATAACCTGTCTAGAACCAGCATTGGATTGCTTCAGTTTCCTTCAGCTTCTTATCAATTATAATAGAGAATAATAAGATTTGGGGCAGGCGTTTCCTGTCCACTAATGTCCTGTGAAAAGAAGAGCTGATGATTTGATGGGGTATCAACTGTCTGCGAATGCCCTTTTCCACTAGTCATCACTACATCTGTAATCTGTTTAACAGCCTGAGTTATCTACGTTAACTTTCATAAATCTCCCGTGACTTTCTTTCCCTCTCTTGCGATTTAGTAAATCATCAATAACTTGCAGAGGAAAAATATGTATCCCAGCATTTTTTATTTCCTTCCATTAATGGAATGATTGGAACTCACCATATTGTGCAATCATGTGGTACAATTGCCAGCTCTACCTCAACAGAGAAACACAAAGGTGTCCTTTAAAATAATGACCTGTTTGTGTTCAATTGCATTTTAGTAGTGTGATTTACTGTTTTCCCTTGGCCAGTAATAACATGCCTCCGCACTGTGTCTGTCTTGATCTGTGTGTGAAACATTACACTGTTGAGTGCACGTAACCTTCCTCACCATAGTAATCTGCTGAGGCATGCAACACTTCAGTTTGAAACTTAAATCGATGATTTACAAAAGAATTTGCTTGTATAACTAAACAATTTGCTGAAAAAAAGAGGTCTGAGCATTGGAGCCACTCATGACCGTGCACTGGGAAGTGGAGAACTAATCCTCCAGCTTCAACTCTTTAATAGCATCTGCTATAAAATGGTGGACAGAGACTGACTTTAATAGCCAGCGGATCAAAGAGTCATCCCCCTGGTCAAGTGCCAGAGAGACATCTTGGCTGCCGGACCCAAACAGGGAACTGGATTTTTCCAGGACTGTCTCCGAGCCTTGAGATAAAAAGGGCGTGGGGTCTGATCTCCAATCCTGCTAGTCTGGCTCTGAGTGGTCGCTGGAGCTGGAGGCCGGCTTGCTTATCTGAAGAGAAATCAAAGAAAGCGAAGATGTTGCCTGGACTAATGGTAGTGCGCTTTCAGGCTGCACTGCATGACTTGGCCCCATTACAAATACTCTCAAAATGAGATTTACGAATTTTGGGGAGAAGCCTTGTGCAGGGGAGATAAATGACCCTTTCAGAACCTCCAACAGGGCTTTCATGCATTCCACGGACTCCATGCATCTGCGCTTCACGTCTTCATGAACTTCGGGCTCTGGATGGGATGTTCTACCCATTTCCCAGACCCACAGCGGTTCCCTAACCCTGAAGGACATGGATGGGACTAAGCTTGAAGCTCCTGCCCTTCCCTTTGCATGCGTTGTGATACACATCATGTGGGTGCTCCTCTGCCAGCCATCTGACACAAACTTCATATGAAATGGTGTTAACACACCCTGAGGAGTCCATCCCTGTTGAATTGTATAAAAATTAAGGGGTTTTGAGACATATAGAGGCTTCAGAAAATATTTTTTTTTAATCCAAGATGGCCACCACCAGAAAAATCGCACCAAAAACAGCCCATCGAGAGATTTTTTGAAAAATAAAAATGCAGATAAATGGGTTTTGGAGGTGGGGGGGGGGGGGGGGGGCCTGAGTCCTGACCTTAGAAATCCTCATAAATGAGGATTTTGGACACCAACTCCCCCAGAATTTTCCCATAGGAAATTATGGAGCTGTACTTACAGTTCTGTGAAAATGCCTGCCAGTCAGCTTTCCCTGCAGTTAGAAAAAATGGAAAGGACTTTCTGCCTTAGAAACTTCAAATAATGACTCTAAACCAGCAAATCTTTGGTCTGTCAGTCGAACCGACCCCGTCCGAGACCTCCACCACCACAGAACCTCAAAGTGCAATGGGAGGGGGGGGCAAAATATATAGCTGTCTCTCTTATACCCTGAGGGTTCTAACTCAGGGCGCCCACAGCCTGTGCTCAAGCCTCTGAAAAATTCACGGGAATAGACCCTGAGCCCTGAAGCCCTGAAGTAGCACATAGCAGACTGGCTCTACAGGTTCACCTGAAGGTTTGCCCTGCAAACTGTAGGCCAGATCTGTGGGGAACCTGCGTACTTTACCAGGCAGAAAATCCCCAAATATATGGTCTCAGGGCATTAAGGCCTCAGAAAAATCCCCCAAAACAACTTATAATTGAAAATAAGAAAAACTAAGCAGAACAGATGAGAAACACCGCTTCACAGTTCACTTGCAGAAGGAAAAACTGGAGGGGACACTACATGCCACTGGCAATATGGGAGGTGCTGAAAGTTGTGAGTAACACACTTCTGCAAAACCCGGTTCACGGGAATTAATTGATCACTTACCGTATGCACTCCTGAGTAGATATAACAGAAAGGAATGGAGAAACTAGTTGCTGGTGTTTGAAGTGTCCAGAAGAGTGGTACCTTGAAACACCAGAGACAGAGAAAGAGCCTGGGGTTTCCATCTGGAATCCTACAGCAGTAGCCAGGAAGTGTAGATTTAAGGAGAAGGACTCTCCTTCATTAATTCTTGCCTATCAATATCGTTACTCAAAAATAATGCTGGTTGATCTGAAGGTCTCCATTGGCCATCATGCTTTTTTTTTTTAAACTTACAATTGGATGTACATTTTTGCTCTGAAATATGCTATGGGTATAAAGTACATGCAGTCATTTGCACCTAATTATCTTCAGATAGAATTTTATCAGAAGGTAGGTTCAAGCTAAAAAAACAAACAAACAAACAAACCAAAACACACCATAACGAACTTTAGCTGTTTTTAACAACTAATCCAGAAATGTGTTTTGCTCATATGCAAATGTTAATTTTAAAAAAACCTCTTAGTAGTGGGCTGGTGTTTGTTAGGACTAACCTTTCAATCGCTTCCATGGGCTGCTACACTGGCATGAGATTAAGTATTATGATGGCACTGAAAAGAGTATGGGGCTGCAAGCCAGGTTTTTCTCATCAAAAATCAGATTTGTTTATCATCTGCTGGAGGGGGATGTCTTCAGCTGGTCAACCACAGCAAAGGTATGCCACTGCTGGGTGGGGCTGATTCCAAAGTGGATGGACCCTTCCCAACTAAACTAAACTAAAACTAAATTAAACCTTAGGTTTGTATACCGCACCATCTCCACAAGTGTAGAGCTGGGCCTAATCCAAGGAATACCACAAAAGATTTACTACATGGTTTTATTGATTAGTTTCCATGTCTTGCCCTCACCCAGGTCCTCCCATTCCCCCTGCCTTGTAGCATCCTCCTCTGTCTCTCTCCTCCTGCCCCACAGCACCCCTAGTGGTTAGTGCAGTGGCTTGGAGAACTGGGTTTAATTCCCTCTGCAACTCCTTGTGACTCTGGTCAAGTCACTTAACCCACCATTGTTCCAGATACAAAATAAGTACCTGTATGTAATGTGTAAATTGCTTTGATTTTATCCACAGAAAGGTGGTATATCAAGCCCCATCCTTCCAACTTCTGTCTTTCTCCCTCTGCTCCTACTGTGCAGCATCCCCCCTTTCAGTCTCTTCCTCTCTCTTCCCATACCCTGCAGCAATCCTTCCATGTTTTTCTCCTCTTCTCTCTCCCTGTTCTGCAGCATCCCCCCTCTGTCTCTTTCTATTACCCGTAGCATCCCTAGGATTACCATACATCCAGGAAAACTCGGCCATGTCTTCTTTTTAGAAGATGGGGTTTTTAAATTGTGGAGTCTGTTTGGGTTTAGCAGGGATAGCTTACAAAGGATCCAGTGGCTCTTCCCCCCCCCCCCCCCCTTACCTTCTCGGTGCTGAAATTCTATTTTCTTCAGGCTGCTGGCAGTTCAGCAACATGAGCTAGTTGCTGGCAGCCTGCCCCACAAGCCACCTCTTTGCAGTGACTTCCTGTTCCTATGGAGACGGAACCTGCAGAGAGGTGACTTCTTGGTTGGGCTGAGAACTTTTACTGTGTTGCATTTGAGATCCCAGCTTTGGAGGTTCACTTTGCCCTCTAATAAATCTCTATAGAAGTACCAGGTTGTTTCTGGAAAGTGCATTTGGTTTATTTCTTTGTCAAGTGAACATTCTGATTAAGGAAGATAATTTAATTCTATTTATTGCCTAGAATTATCCTTGAGTTACTCTCCTGGGATTTAAATCAATTGTAACATTAATATCAATACTAAACATATAAAAACGGAGGAAGAAACGCCAGAACAAAAAGAAAAAGCCCATGGACAAATCACTGTGGAAGCAGATTAGAACCAAAATGAGATGCTCTGTGAGAAAAAGAAATATTTTTGACTCTGTCAACCCTACAGGAGAAAAAAGCAACAGGGTTTTTCTGCAGAAAAGTGGGAGAGTGTGTGTGTGTTGGTAAAACAGGATTTATGAAGGGACCAGAGAATTTCTTGTCACTGGAATTATCATGGCTGTTCTTTCTTTGGACTCTACAAATTCTCTTTTTGTTACTGAATTAAAGATCATGAAGGAGCTGATGTGCAAAGCATTACCACAGCTTTAACCCAATTTTATCATGGGTTTTACTTGCTGAGAAATGCTTATATGGTTTCAGCGTGGATTAACTCATGTGGAAACCACTACTGTAAACCACATTAAAATACATATTAATGCAGTCATTAGGTATTCCGGGGCCATACATTGTGCCAGGAAAACTTGCTTAAGATCTGGGACAGCATAGGTATGGTTGGCTTGGGGGTCTAGTGATATTCCTTCCATCTCCAACCTGGCCACCTTGCCATGGACTGTTTCCTGCACAGACCCTTGCAGCTCTCCCTGACCCTACCCAAACATCTCCCCTTCCTGTCCCCAATTTAAAAATTTCCTAGTGGCTCTCCCTGATTGTTTTCTGGCCTGGCCCCTTCTCCCTTCCTCCACAGATATTTTAAAAAGTCTAATGGTCTCCATGGCTCCCTCCCTCCCACACCAATTTCCAGGTAGTCTTCTCCTTCCCTTCCCAGTCCCTCAAAAAATCAGTGGCAGTCTAGTGGGCTCCTACCTATCCTGGAACACCAAGCTGAGGCTCCCCTCCCCACCGACCCCATACCTTGAATGAGACAGGAGTGATGCCCACTAGCTCTTTCCTCTAGTGCCATCATCTTTAAAATGATGGCACCCACCCTATGTGGTGCATCCTGGATGCACTGGGAAGAGCCTAACATATAAGGGAATTTCTCCTTTATATGGTAGACAGGCCCTGCCCAAAGTGTCCTAGAATGCACTGAGTGGGGCAGGATGCCGCCATGGAGAAGATGATGGCACTGGAGGCAAGCATGAGCGGGCATGGCTCCTGCTTTGTTTGAGATATGGGATCATGGGGCTAGGCTTAAGGTCATGGGGTGGTTGGGAGCTCTACTAGATTACCAGGGGGTTTTTGGAGGGAGGACTAAGGGGAGAGAGGAGGATCAATTAGGGTTACCAGATTTTACTTTAGTAAAATTTGGATCTCTAGACCTTGCCCCCAGGCCCGCCAGGTTTTGAAAAGCCATCCATTTCTCAAAAAGAAGGACATGTCTGGGGAAATCCGGATGTCTGGTAACCCTATGATTATCAAGGAATTTCAATGTGGGAGACTGGGGGCCAGGGGACCACTAGTCCTCCAAAGCATTTTTTTTTAAATATTAGAAGGAGAGGGGGGATCAGGTATGGGGGTGGGGTGGATGCCACTAGACACCATGGATATGTTTTGGGAGTTGAGAAGGGGTGTGTGTCACATTTTACATTTTTATGGTGCTAATTTTGCAATATAGTGAAGACTCTACTGCGAAGCTTTGTACATAGGCCCCCAAAACAGTATGCGCCATGTCCAGCTAAACTTCCCTGCTACACATCTGGGTGAATATAGGACTGCTACGAGAGTATATTTCAGTAGTGAGAGGAACAAGGAGGAGAGGAAAGGGAAGATGCTTATGCAGTGACCTCTAAGGTTTTGCATTGTAAGCACAGCAGAAGCCTCTGTGCAAATATCAACAAATTTTCATTAAAAACCGGAGCCATCAGCTGAGATCAATCTCAGGAATTCCCTGCCAGATCAGCAGTAGCACTTTACTTTAGACTCTTTTTCCTATTCTATGTCCCTGGGCAAAGGAATTTTAGTAAATCAAAACTTTAAGGTGCCTTTGCAAATCAAAGCTGATATAATATTGTATGTAGAAGCCAAGGAAAAGTAGTAGGGTCTAGTAGTCATTTTTCATTAGCAAGAGTCTTTCCCCACCTCAGCAATAAGTCTTCTAATTCTGATACCAATACTGATGGTAACAAAAAGTGACCTTTTAGGCCACCTGGCTTGTACTACAGGATTTTTTTTTTTTTAATTTGATGTGATCATTTTAATGTTTTCCATAATTAAATTATACTGCCTTTCTATGTTAATAAATTGTGATGTATGCTCTAGTTTTGGGCAAGATGTCTACAATCCCAGCAGAAAAAATGTCCATTTTCAAAACTGCCAGACGTCTATCTTTTATTTTTGAAAATGATCTATGTATAAGTTTTGGTCCTTAGGACGTCTATCATTTTTGGCCATTTTCAAAAATAAAAACGTCCACATGAAAAATGCACAAAAGCAAGTTTTGTAGATGTACCCAGCTACCTTGTCTGATCGCGGCAGAGGAATCTCCTTCAGCTGAGCCAATTTCAGGAATTCCTGTTGACTCAGCTGATGGGGATTCCCCCTGCCAGGATCAGCTGAGTCACAAAGTCCTACACCCCTCCCCCTGACATCCCCCAACATCCCCGGACTCCTCCCCCACATCCCCCAACATTCCCCTACATTTCTGGACCCCCCTGCATCCCAAGATGCATTGGATGGGGGGAACGCATGTCATTCTCAGCATGCAGCTCTGTGGTCAGGAGGGAGTGGGCTTCCCTCCTGCTGATTTGTCATTGCAAGGTATGGGGGTCCAGGGATGTGGGAGCGGGGGCCAGAAATGTTGGGGGAATGCGGAGGTGTTAGAGGAGGGGTATAGGGCTCTGTGGCTCAGCTGATCCTGGCAGGGGGAATCCCCATCAACTGAGCTGGCAGGAATCCTCAAAACCAGCTCAGCTGATAACAAGCCCTCAATGTGTTGTTCCCCCGCCCCAATCTCTGGGTAGTGGGAGGGGATGGTGACCTCTGGGTGGAGTAAGGGGGGTCATGCCAAATCCTCCAGTGGTCATCTTGTCGGTTTGGTCACCTTTGGGACACTTAGACCTGTATTACTTTGGTCTAAGTCCCAGCTTGTAAGTTATACCTAGGATGTCCTGGAAAAGTTTGATTATTGCTTCAGGATGTCCAGGTGGAAGCCCACCCAATTCCAGCCCATAACACACCTCCAAACACGCCCCTTTGAGCTCTAGAGGCACAGCAGCTTAGAAGTTTGTTTTTATTATCGGTACTTGGATGTCCCTGCTATTGGGACGTCCAAGTGCCAACTTAGGCAGGTTTTTTGGCTGTTTTAATCAGGCTCGAGGAATGGGCATTGACATGGCAGATGAAGTTCAACGTGGATAAGTGTAAAGTGATGCATGTCGGTAACAAAAATCTCAGGCATGAATACAGGATGTCCGGGGCAGTACTTGGAGAGAGCTCCCAGGAAAGGGACCTGTGAGTTCTGATCTACAAGTCATTGAAGCCGCCTGCACAATGTGCGGCAGCAGCAAAAAGGGTGAACAGAATGCTAGGAATGATAAAGAAGGGCATCACGAACAGATCGGAGAAGGTTATCATACCGCTGTACCGGGCTATGGTGCGCCTTCACCTGGAGTACTGCGTACAGCACTGGTCACCGTACATGAAGAAGGACATGGTATTACTCGAGAGGGTCCAGAGAAGAGCAACCAAGATGGTTAAGGGGTTGGAGGAGCTGCCATACAACGAAAGATTGGAGAAACTGGGCCTCTTCTCCCTCGAACAGAGGAGATTGAGAGGGGACATGATCGAAACATTCAAGGTACTGAAGGGGATAGACTTAGTAGATAAGGACAGATTGTTCCCCCTCTCCAAGGTAAGGAGAACAAGAGGGCACTCTCTAAAGTTGAAAGGGGATAGATTCCGGACGAATGTAAGGAAGTTCTTCTTCACCCAGAGAGTGGTGGAAAACTGAAATGCTCTTCCAGAGTCTGTCTTAGGGGAGAGCACCCTCCAGGGATTTAAAACAGGGTTGAACAGGTTCCTACTGAACAAGAAGTGCGCTGGTAGGGCTAGTCTCAGTTAGGTTATTGGTCTTTGACCTGGGGGCTGATGCATGAGCGGACTGCTGGACACGATAGATCACTGGTCTGACCCAGCAGCGGCAATTCTTATGTTCTTATGTTGACTATGCCCCTCAAAAGATTAATGTCTTTCTGGCCATCTAGAAGCAAAATAATTCTCTGAAAATTAGAGAGAATAGGACCAAATTTGGCATGGAGGGAAACCAGTAAAATGACATATCAAGTTTGAAAATGTGCAATATTTGACTGATGAATCCAAAGAAATAAGCTCCCCAAAAATGGCCCAACGTATTTCTATGGGAGAAGCAGTTCCAGGTTTTGTAGCATAGTAACTTTGATACCCTGAAAAATAGCAGTTAGGGAATTGGTTCTTTCATACTATCCCTCCCCTCTTCTCTACTTTTCTAATCAGAAATACATACAGAGCCAACAAACACACAATGCATGCATGCAGTTACACACACACACACTTACATACAGATGCACAGACAAAGACACATTAATAGACATACATACAAGCGCATATACACACAAAGAGATTGGAAATAATTATACTAGGCATGCTTTGCATGTCTTCCCTACAATGTGCACCTCCACCCCCCTCAGTGATGCCACATCTAGTACAAAATTCAATATATGGCACCAAAAAAATTGAGTGCTAAGCGCTGTTTATAGAATAGCACTTAGCCTAACATTTAGATGTGAGGATTTAGACCAACTAAAACCTGGTGTAAATCCCTGAGACTAAATTAGGCACAGATTAGTCATATTCTGTAACAGTATGTTCAGATTCTTGGAACATCCATTTCCCACCCATTGGCAACCTACCAGCCCCACCCCTTTTCAGATGCACGCACTACAATTTAGACATGCATCTTTATAGAATATGCCTAGCATAAATTCTAATTGTTGCTAATTAGTGCTGATAATTGATTACTAGCATCCAATTATTGGCACTAATTGGTTTATTATTCAATTAGGTTGCATGTGAAATTTGGGCATGCACCCAAATTATTTTCACATACAAGTTTGAGTGCCATATATAGAATCTGGAGGGGGGGAGGGGGGTTTAGCATTATATTCATTGCTTGTTATAAATTCTACGGAAACTGCCAACTAGTGGTGGAGAAGCATGGTCACCACCTGTTGCCATGAGACAGTAGCAAGTTGTGATTAAATAGTAAAATCCTTTGATATCTGTTCATAATTACACCTAATGTTATCTCAACTGATTTCATTTTATTATTCTCTCCAACTGACTGAATGTTTGCCTGAAAGAAAATGCGAGAGTAGCCAAAGTCATGCACAGAGACAATACACACACAATGAACAGTTGGAAAGAGTTCCATGAGCCCATGCTCTGCATGCTTTCCTCGCTTGTAATTTTTCAGGTTTTGATTATTATCAAATTTCAATCATAGTTGTTTATAATTCCCCAATATTGCTCCGCTTGATGCTGCCCACTCTGTTTGTGGTTGGCATCCAGTTTATTTCATTATTGCTGGAAAAGTTGTAGATCAAGAGAATTCTATTCACAGAGATTTTCAGCTCTGTTCTTCAGTTAATGAAAGATATTTGAAATTCCAGGGATTATTTATAATTAGCATTTTTCATTCTAAAACCCCCAAGAGTTTTATTAGAATCATATAAGAACTTGAACAAGACTAAAAAATGGTATAATCTTTCTGTTTATAAGACTTTCAAAACAGCTACAAGCTGTGTTTTGAACTGTCCCCCACAGGGCAGGAGAAAATTGCAACCCAGATACCGTAAGTTCCTAACAGCAGAAGACCTAAGAGGACAAAACAAACCTTGTTTCTGTGGTGGCATTATCAGCTCTAGAGAGAGCACTACCACTGCACAGCAAACTTTCTTGATGCTGAGCAAACAGTCTGTACAAGGTCTTCAGCACCATAATTACAGTTCATAAACTAGAATGTATAGAAATCTATTAACTAATAAGCAATAACATTCGCTTATACCCAAGCATACTACCATATGTTATTTACGTGTGCATAAACATTTTTATCAATGTCCTTAAAGATAATGCTAATGAGAATGCAAATGAGAGACCTCAACCACATTTATTGTATACTAATATTGGATGAACATTCAAGTGACCATCCAGCTAACTTTGGGAGTTAATTGGGAACACCCCCATCCCTTATTAACAGATTCATTTTTATCTGACTAGCTCAATGTCTGCCACAATTTGACTGGTTAAAACTGGAGGAGTGAAGGCTATGCCATGGGTATGCATTTTAAAGGGTGTGATAGTGTGACTTGGCCTCAAAAAACACACCAGAGGGCAGTGTAAGATCAAAAGGGAAAACTTTATTAATATATGCAAAGGTTCAATGTACATAAGGGTTAATATGTAGAGATTCAATACTCTTCATGGAAGTCCCTCAAACAATCTCATCTTCATTAGTCTGCCTTTGACATGGCTGTTCTCTTCCATATGCAAGGCCTGATTCTGAATAGGATGCCTGGTATCAGTAGCCGCCTGAGCGGTTTTTGAGAATCACATACGGGTGTCCTAGAAAGAATCATGTCTATCCTAATGGACAGATGCCTAACCCTGCCTAACCGGTGTCCATGTCACAGGCGCCATATAAATAATTGTGTTGCCTCTGAGGTGATCACAGCAAGGGAATCTTCCTGCTGCAATCAACTGAGTGGCAGCAGCAGGGAACCCCCAAACTCCACTACAAGTTGGCCAGCAGGAGGGATGCCTACATCAAGGAGACCTGCTTCCTTTAGGGAACACAATTCTTCCTCAGCTCAACACTGACATTCCTGTCGATGAATACCTCAAAGCACTCTTTGACACTCTCCTCAGTGCAATACTCAGCATACTCCTCCATGCTCACTTCGATGCTCACCTCAACGTTCACCCTGATGATCTCCATCGCCGAGGCATGACATCAAGGGACCTGGTCACGTGTTTTAGAAAGGTTTTAACAGACAGGTTTTAACAGGTTTAACAGGTTTTAACAGACAGGTTTTAACAGGTTTTAACAGTGTTTTAGCAGAGCCCAGAAGGAAGACTAGAAGTGCCTGGGGACAGATGTATGATGGGTTTTAACTGCTCAGCCCGATCACATGATCATACATTCTCACATTCTGTCTCTTTCTCTCACACTAGCAGTATCTCAGCCTCTCTCTCTCTCACTCTAACTCTCTCAAACTCTTTTTGTATTAACTCCTCTGTCCACCTCTAAACAACTCTCCTCTCTCCACAAACAAACTCCTTACTACACCTATAAAGAATCGTCATTCCATGTGCAGGGCTATATATAGATGTGCAGGATCTCAGGAACGTCCTCTTACTACTGAAGTAGTGTTTGGACATCAATGGAGACATTTCTAATTTTAACGTCTTGCGAGTTGTATAATCAAAACTCTTAAGATGTCTACCTTAGACATCTTAGGGGGCCATATAATCAAAAAGTCTTGGACATCCAATAGCATGGGGTTTAGATGATGATCTTTCAGATGATCGGCTACTTCATTTTCAAAATATCCTCTTATTCTTGGATATCTTTTCAATTATGTTTTCTACTTTTGGACGTCCAACTTTGGATGTCTTGATTCAGACTTAGATGTCCTATCGAAAATGGCCTTCCACAAATCTAAATCTGAGAGGAAAGAATTCCAATTGTCAAAGGAAAGAAAAGAAAACAAATTGAAGGAAAAGATAATAAAAGTAATAGTACCACTAATATATTACTGGCAACATATCACTAGTAATATATGACTTTTAAAAGTAACAAATAAGCAATGTTTGTTAAGTTACTTTCCATGTGAAATATAAAACAGTCACAAGTTTCATTAGGAAATAGGAATATGGTACAATTACTAGTCTAGGTAGGTTACTGTAAAAAAATAATGTATTATTTGTAAAAGTAATATATTACTTAGTAATATATTATTCCCAATTCTGCCTCTTGGAAATTGTCTCCCTTGCTGCTTGATTACTCTACTTAAAGTATACAAAGGGAGTGGGCCTCCTAGTTTAGAGAAGGGGCTCTCAACCCAGTCCTAAAGACATATCTAGCCAGTCAGAATTTCTGGTTACCCAGAATGAATATGCATGAGATTAATAAGTATGCACTGCTGCCATTGTATGCAAATCTATCTCATGCATATTCATTAACTTGAGTCAAAATGGGGGAGTGTTTGAGTCTGTGTGTTGCATGTTAAATAGGGTATTAATGTCCAGGTGGCAAGGCAAGCCATGAAATAGAAGAACTACCAGTTATACCATAAAGATAAGTATATTTTTATATATATGTATATATATATATATATATGTATATATATATTTATATTTTTATATATATATATATATATATATATATATATATACTAGTCTTTAAGCCCGTTACATTAACGGGTGCTAGAATATATATTTGTCTGTCTTTCTTTATTTCTGTCTCTCTCCCTGCCCCTGTCTCCTTCTTTTCTTTCTGTCTCCCTCCCTCCCACTATCTGTCTCTCTCCCTGCCCCCTATGCAGCAGCATTTCTCTCCCCCCTCCACTTCCCTGTGCAGTAGCTACATCAGCATTCCTTCCCCCTCCATTTCCCTGTGCTGCAGCATTTCCCTCCCAACCTGTGCAGCATTTTCCTCTCCCCCCCTCCCCCACTTCCCTGTGGTCTCTCTGTCTGTGTTTGTTTTGGTGTTTGTCTCTTTGCCTGCTGTATATGTGTTTGTTTTTTTTCTGTGTGTGTTTGTGTGTTGGTTGGCAGGTTAACTTGCGTCCCAGTAGCGGTAGCTGGTTGGGGCTGGAGACCCGTTGTTGAGGGGTTGGTATTATCAAATCAGTGGTGATACTGTGAGGGCCCAGTTCTAGATTGCCTTTCACTACCATCCCAGCGAAACACAACTGGTGGGTCAACTGTTGTGGAGAGAATAACCGGTCCCGGGGAACCGGCGGAGGAAGCAGCCGAGAGCTACCCGCAGCCGCCATCCAGGATCTTCCCTCACATACACCTATCACCAGCCGACAGGGAGCTGAGGATGAGCATCACTGCCGTAAAAGCGCCAAAGCTCATAGGAATTCTATGAGTATCGGAGCTTTTACCACAGTGGCCTGCAATAAACCCCAACACAACTTGATAAAAGGGGCTTTAGATTTGTGATGATAAGAAAAGGATGGACGCAATTTTTTGTTATACTTTGCTTTAAAATAGGTAAAATGCATTACTCTTCACCCCCTTGATATAAAATAGGCTGTCAGATTCAAGCAGCTAGCCAGGTTTACCAATATGCCTTAGGGGCTATGAGAAAAAAACCCAAAAACCAAAAACAGGTAGGTTTCATACAAAACAAAAGTGTTGCATCGGCCCAATAAATTTAAGCAGATTTCTCCTGTAAAAAACAGCTCTGCTGAGAGTGACATACTTTTCAATAGCATGTGTGGGGGAACTGCAGGTAGTATTAAAGGTCAGATATAGAGAGGCCCATCAAGCCCTGTGAAAAACAGGTCAACATCAACCATGCTGTCCTATTTTTTGAATGCCAAGCGTATTACCTTCCCTTTCTCTCCATGGATTAGGCAGGCTCATGTTAATCAAAGCCGAGGATGAGCGTCCGGACCTCCGAGCAGCCCCCGGAACCGCCCGGCAGCTCTGACCTGGCCGATGTTACTCCAGCCCGGCAGCTTCCTGGGTGCGAAGCTGCCGTGCGCCCTAAGGCAGCTTCTGAACGCGGCGCTGCCCTCCTGGCATTGTCGGTCGAAGTTGAACCGCTGGGGGCAGATAACTGAGCCGTCCGCGGACGGACTGTGCAAGGCGGCGGCTACACGGATCACTGGGGACTGCTGGAGCTGGAGCTGCCATGCGAGCTGACGGAGGGGGTAGCGGCGGTTGGGCAGTGGTGCTGCTGCTGGTGTAAGAGCTGGTGACAGGTCAAAAGCGCGCGCTGACAAAGGCGCGCTGAGTCAGAGCTTCGTGCTGGTCTGCGTCTTCCCTCCTGTCTGCCGGCAAGACCGCAAGAGAGGAGCCTGCACGGACCGAACAGGCCGAGCCCCGACCAGTTTAAACGCTCCGGCGGCTCCTCTCACGATCGCCGCCTTCTCCGACCTTTACCGGATCCTTTGAAAGCAGCGCTAGGTGGAGAGCAGGGAGGCTGTTGTGAGGTAATAAGCGTGCATGCGCACTCGTGCCGCCACACCCCGACAGAAAAGGAATCAGGGAACACGTGGCACGAGTGCGCATGCGCGCTTAGCATATTATTATTCAAGATATATATAAGAGATGATGATAAAAATATATTGCAAAAGTGTGACAAGACAAGGGTGATTGGGACATTGATGTGGCTATGATGGTCCCGTGGTAACTCTTGCCTATCCTGTGGCATTTTGGTTATGGGTCAGAGCACATGTTTTTGTTTTTTTTTAAAAAAATTTATTTTTTCTAAAATATTTTTAATGAGGATGTGGAAAGTTTTCATACACAAGCAGCGATTTTCAAGTGTACTCCTAGTGTGAATAGTAAAGCATATTCTTTGTGGACATCCTGAAAACTTGACTGGCTAGGTGTGTCCCAAGGATTGAGTTGAGAACAGCTGCTCTAGAGTTTTCAAGAAAGTGGAATAAAAAATTGCTTTGCACAATGAAACCTTTTTGGTTTACTTCAAATAAAAAGAGTGGTCTCTGTTTGTCTTTACAGGTCATTTTCTCTTCTTGAACACATCAGAAATGACAAACACCGTGGTGATAAGCCCTTGGCTCATAAGCAACAGTGAACACTGTACTTTGGAGGTCGCTGTGTATATACATCAGCCTGGCAACTATGTTGCACGAGTCCTACTGGCCAACAAAACTAGCTATGAAATCCTGCCAGTCCTGGGTCAGCAGATAAATGGGTGAGTTACTTTTCTGAAACGGAACACTGTTTGAGATACAGGACTTATCAAGACAGTGCATGCTTTGTTTCACGTTCATGCCATTCAGTGTCTGGTTTTATAATTTGTTTCAAGGCTTCAATTGATGTCATATGTTTACAACTTAGCCCTACTTCCTGTTTTAACATGGCAGAAATGTGAATTACAGACTTGGACTTTTGTCTGTTGGTTCTATTCAGGCACAGCTAGGATAGGTCTTATTAGTGATACCATAAGCTGTATCTATCTACTACATTTCAACAGATATTGTGCTCATAGGGATTTCTTGCATTTGAGAAGATATCTTCTGATAGATTCCTATATGTTAGGTGTATTTGGGATATGTTAGATAAAAGTAATACTTTCTATTAAAATTACCCTGATACAGTGTGACTTTGCATTGACTATACTTTAAAGGTATCTGCTTATAGAATATTGTATGAACTCCTGTGGAGTTCCCATTTTCAGAGGCGAAGGGGCCTAACAGATAGGGGAGGGGGTCTGTGATTGTGAGTAGGGTTTGGAGGGGGCAGCTTGTTTTTAACTGTGGCCAGCCCCTTTAAGATGCAATCTGGGAGTCAGTAGCCTGCAATACTGTATTGACTCCAGTTGCTCTTTCAGGAAATGAAGGTGTGGTAAGTGCCCAAATTTTACTGCACCTTGATAACTCCTTCCCTACAAGTCCTTTTGTATTTGATCCTCCTAATGTCAATGTTTTCTGCTCCTCTGGAATCCTAATGATTGCTATAAGTCTGTGGCATAGCCATAGGTGGGACAGCATGGGTAGGGATGCCAGATTTTCCAGTCAGAAAATCCGGACCCCTAGACCTGCTTTCAGGCCCACCCCAGGCCTGCCCAGTTCCACCCATCCCCGCCCTGTAATGCCCTAATCCCACCCCCAGTCCTGCCCTAGCCCCCCCCCCCCCCCCCCATTGCCTGCTCTTGTCAGGCAGGGAGGAAATCCGTGCCTGATGTGATTTGAGGAGGCTTTTCAAAACCCGGCTAAAGTGCCGGGTAACGTCTGATAACTCTAAGCATGGGCCCACCCAGTGGCAGCATCCTTATGAATAGCTGGTGGGGAACCCCCAAGCCCCGTCAGCTAAAAACTTCTGAAACCTCTCCCTCCCACCTACCCAATTCACACTACTCCTGCCAGCTCCACAGCCTTCCTTCTGATGTACTCTATGCGGAAACAGGAAGTTGGATTAGAAGGAAGGCTGAGGAGCCAACATGAGCAGGGTGAATCAGTTACGCTGCTTGCTGCTGGCAAAGATCAGATCTCTAAAAGGTGTGTGGCTGTGGCATGGGTGGGGGTGGGGGTGCTGGATCACACACTCGGGAGAGGACAAGATCTGCCCACCCAACATGGGTCCAGGCCCACCCAAAATTGGGTGTCTGGCTATGCCCCTGCTTTAAGTATCCTAATTGGAGTGGGAGGAGGTGGAAATTAGGGGGGGAGGAGAATAGTTATGTTAAAGAATGGCCATAGGTATAGGGAGGGGGGAATTTTATTATTACATGTTTTATATGATGATGGAATATAAGGGTGGGTGGGATGGGAAAGGGGAAGGGATATGTTTTTATGTAATTTATCAATGATTGTTTGTAAGTGAGGTAGTAAATGTTAATCTGAATGAATATTTTTAACACTTAATGTAATTTTGAAAATGAATAAAGAATATTAAAAAAAAAAAAGAATGGCTGTACTATTTTCAAATGCATTATAATGCCTAACTTCACCATTGTTTGATGTCCCTATGCAGCAATGAAAAAGATTTGAAATAAATACCCTAATGGTGAGATCAAACTAGAAAAACATTTAAAAAAAAAAATCATCAAACTGCCATGTTTCCCCCAAAATAATACCTACCCCAAAAATAAGCCCTAGTTAAATCGATCCCCGAAGCCCCTTCCGAATGTCCCCAACACTCCCTGATTCCATCCCTGACAATAGTGCTGCCCGATTCACTTGCGACAGTGCTTTCTCCCCCTCCCCCATGTGCAGTATCTTTCCTCCTCTCTCACCCATCCCCTAGCGCAGCATCTTTCCATCCCTCCCTCCCATCCCCCTGTGCAGCAGAACTCCACTGACCTTTTCACCCATCCCCTTGTGCAACATCTTTCCATCCGTCCCCCCGCACAGTGGAACCCCACTGACCCTCCCACCATGAGACTGACCTACCTCCGCTCCAAACAGCAATGGTGGCAGCACTCTGAACAGACAGCACTCTTTTTCGTTGCCTTTTCCGCCGGGGCCTTCCCTCTGCCGCATCACTGATGATGTCATCGGTGATGCAGCACGGGGAAGGCCACAAAGCAGCCTGTTCAAAGTGCTGCTGTTGTCGCTGTTTGGAGCGGAGATACGTCGGTCTTGCGGTGAGAAGGTCGGCGGAGTTCTGCTGCATTGGGGGATGGGAGGGAGGATGGAAAAATGCTGCACAGAGGGATGGGTGGGAGGGTCAGTGAAATTTTGCTGCACGTGGAGATGGGAGGGAGGGATGGAAAGATACTGCGCAAGGGGATGGGTGAGAGGGGAGGAAAGATGCTGCTTGGGGGGGGGGGGAGAACTGAGGTGGAGGAGAGGAAGGAAGAGATGATCGTTGTACATGAAAAAATAAAACATCCCCAAAAATAAACCTGAGTGCATTTTTTGGACCCAAAATTAATATGACACTGTCTTATTTTCGGGTAAACACGGTATTAAAAATTTTTGTAATTTTGTGAAGACACTTTAGGTGATACTCTTCCTGATCTACACAGCAAGTACAACCCAAACCACAGAAAGTAACCTGTACTGCACTGCAGGTACAACCATACCACCCTTCCTGGTCAGACTCAATGGGCCACATCAGTCTCTCTGTAGTCATTACTACAGTTCTTGGTGGTTGAGTCATCTGTCCTCATGGCTCTTCATATTTTTTATAATGTGTTATTAGTAATATAATTACGTACAATAATGACAGGATGGTGCTTTATAGTCTTCAGCTCTGTAACACCGCATGTTACTATGACCTAATAATGGATAACAAGAGAAGCTTGGGAGTTGAAATCAACACTTTCATTGGACAGCAGCAATAGGGCATTTCATTTGAGTTTTCTGTACAAGTCACAGCTGGTACATTTTATGTCCTTCTTAAGAACTACTATTTACATCTCAATTACGGGCTGCACTTATTTATTGCTTCCATTGTTCTTTTCAGACCTCATGTATATTTATAACAGCAAGATTAAAGTTATTGCAGGATCCTAGTGCTTAATTAGCTGCAGAGAAACCATTCCTTAGTCTTAATGTTAATTAATTGGGGGAGTGGATGCTTGGAATGGCTTAAAGATAAGAATGGTTTACAATCAGAGGATCAGAGTTCAGGGAGGAATATGTCACTGTGTTTATACTGGTGATAGTTTTCACCAGTTTGGGTGGAGCAGGGCGAAGGGGGGGCTATATTTCTAATTTTGGCCCTTCAGTTTTCTCCATTTTCTGTGGGTGTTCAGCTCATTTAAAACTGACCTCTAATTGGGGAACTTTTTCTTGAGCCTTAATTTCAAACTACCTCGATCATTGACCTTTCAGATGGGTGAGGGGTGGGAGTAGGGCTTCTATTAGAACCATTTGGTCCAAGCCTCACAAAAAAAGGGGCTTCCAACACAAAATTGTTGTGGCCAGTAGATTTTTTTTTTTCCTTAATTATAAACCAGTTTGAACACTTCTACAGCTAATATTCTGCATCTGTTTCTATATCTTTTTTTTTTTTTCATTAACCCTCCCCTTTTAGGAAAACGTAGCGTGAATTTTAGCTCAGGCTTCGGCGGTAACAGCTCCAGTTTTCTTAGGATTCCTATATGAGTCAGAGCTGCTACCTCCGCGGCCAGCACTAAAAAAACGCGCTAGTTATATAAAATTTGGACTGGGCATCTTTGACTGTTTGAAAAGCCTAGCCTATAGTATATACTCCATCCATATATATATATATATATATATATATATATATATTTTATTTATTTTTTTTTTAATCTCCCCCCAGCATTTAGGAGG
Source organism: Geotrypetes seraphini (assembly GCF_902459505.1). Classification (NCBI taxonomy): domain Eukaryota; kingdom Metazoa; phylum Chordata; class Amphibia; order Gymnophiona; family Dermophiidae; genus Geotrypetes; species Geotrypetes seraphini. The sequence continues at coordinate 342,176,360 of NC_047086.1, read as the reverse complement.
CTTAACACAGAATCCTTGGTCAACAGCCACCGATTATGGCTCCCTCTCATCACCATTATGCATGCACCCTTGAGTCTAGTGAACAGGCCTCACTGTTATGCAAGTCCAGGATCTCCCTCCCCTCCTAAAGCTCTGAACACTGCATCTTCGGTATCTGTAGTCTCGGACAGCTTGGAGGGAATGGGGGTTAGGGACAAAAGACACATTTATACAGTGCACAGCAAATATTTTACATTATCAATACCTCTACATAAAAGAGATATACCGAGAGGTTTTGGAAAAATTATTCTGTATGTGAATACTGTAATCTCCATGCTGTGAGTTTGCAATGTTGTGTTTTTTTTTCAAAACTGTCTACCGTTTTATGTCTTGCAGTGGGGTGCAGCATGAGTGGAAATCTGGTTTCTCCTGCCCTTAAAGCTAGACAATTCCTGTAGTGAGGGACCGCCTCATCCCCTTCATTTCTTCATTTTAAACCTCTATCCCTCTCATTTCACCACTCCCTCTCCTGTCTGTCTATACTTCTGATGACCTTCTCCTGCCTTCTATTGTTTCTTTCCTCACTATCTCCCCTCTTTCTTCTCTCTCTCCCTGTCCCCCTCTCAGTCACACCTTTCTACAGTCTATTATTTCTTTTTCTCACCTGATGATCAGAATAGGTAGTCACTACATGGGCTTTGGGGTTTCAGGGTAGTTGCAAGACATGCTGGAGCCTAGGGTAGAATTTGTGAAAAGGCACCAAAGTCTACCAGCAGCCTGTGGCTAATTTACATTCTAGTGCAAAAGACATATGAGTCTTGAACCAGTGGGTTATTCGCCTTCACTCACCAGTTTGTGTAGAAGGTGTTATGTACATTTTTCGACTCTGCCTCTCCTATCTCTGCACTGTGCTCTGCTCCTCAGTTTTCTCCTCTTACATGCATGTTGAAGGTGTCTTTCTGTTCTGCTCAGTTTGTTATTTTGGGGCTTTTTGGTCTCATTTTCAGAGGCATATAGGTGCTACAGAGGTCCCCAGTTTCCCTGGGGCAGCTCTGCCTGGATGAAGACATAGACTCTCACAGTCAGAAGTCTGTAGCTGGGAGGGCAACTCCTTTTTTCAGGCCTCCTACGTAGCCATCCTGCATCAACACTTTTTCGTGGCTCGGGAATCGTTCCCCTGGTAGCAAAGCTCACTCCTGGTCTTTATGTGAGCTTGAGTACAGGCTGTGTGGCATCTGTGTTGCTCCTGAGGACTTTATTGGTTGCTGGCTACATTCCCCCCACCCCAAAAAAACTCATGGGTAGCTGTGGGAGTCTGGGGTCACAGACATTTAATACTGGTAGCCTGAAGAATCAAGCATCTGGGATTATTTTTACACTAGTCTTTAAGCCCGTTACATTAACGGGTGCTAAACTAGATGTGTGTGTCCAGTTATTGTCATCTATGTTCACCTCTTTTATTTAAATGTCTATCATTGTATATTTTTGTTTCTCCTATTTTTTAAATTTTATTGTTAACCAGCCAGACATTTGTTTGATGGTCGGTATATTAAAAACTAATAAACTTGGAAACTTGTGTGTCTTTCTTTCTTTCTCTCTCTCCTTGGCCACTTTCTGTCTGTCTGTCTTTCTTTCTCTCTCTTTCCTCGGCTTTCAACCACCACCCCTTCCCTGCTCCCCCTGTCCAACAGCAGTCCTTCTCCCTTCATTTTACCTCCCCTCCCCCCCCCCCATCCAGCAGCACCACTTCCCTGCTCCCCCTGTTCAGCAGCAGACCTTCTCCCTTTGTTTAACCTCCCCCCCTGTGAAGCAGCACCCCTTTCCTGCTCCCCCGTGCCCAGCAGCACCCCTTCCAGCAGGGAATTTTTACCAGGATGGGACACCTCGCAGCACCCGCACAGCACCCTCCAGCCATTCTTCTAGGTGCCAGTTATCAGGAGTAAAACTGCCACCACCGCTCAAATGACTGCAAATGCCGACAGCTGTCACAAGCTGGCGCACGAGCCATAAATAGAATATGGCCACGGAAGGACACAGCACGCTATCAGGGATCACAGTCTTCTAAGTGTGCATGCGTGCTTAGGGTTTTATTATAGAGGATGCTTGTCTGAAGCAGGAGTCTTTATCATCTGACAGCTGCTCTTTCAGTTGAAGCAGGCACTGCAGCAGCAGAACTGTGAATAGGGAAGGGGTAAAACGCGGACCTCGCGGATCTAAACCGGCACGGCCTTAAAAATTCTTCCGTCATTCAGCTGACAACTGCGGTTTCAAATTTCATCATTGCAAGACCGGCTTTTCTACCACTATAGCTGCTATTGAGATGCCGGCAAGGAAATTTAATATTGCTCACCTCATCCTGGACTTGAACCCGTACTGTTAGTCTCATAAACAGCTGCACTAACCTCTACACTATGTTCTTAGCTCATAAAATTGTACGTTTTATAACTTATATTTTCTGTACAGGTTATCAGTCTCTCACTCCTGCCACCTGTCAGGATCCATTTGCTAATTTGTCTAAAAAAAAACCAAAACCAGAAGCCCACTCTTTTCTTATTCTTTTACCTATTCTCAATAAAATTTCGGAAAAGTGTGCTTTCCCCGGTCTTGAACCCAGCCCATCGGGGTCCCAGTCAGCTGCCTTAACCCCTAGGCTAGAGCCTAGATTGAGTAGTTGCAAAAAAATTTCAATCTTTTAGTCTCTGCATATCTTATGGCCCTTTAACTCCCACGGACCTCCATTACAGCTTGACTCTGACGGACCCTAATGCTATGAAGGGTCTAAAAGGGAGGATCCGTGATGTAAAACATAAGTTTTTCAATGCAGGGGAGAAAAGTGTGCTTTCCCCCGGTCTTGAACCCAGCCCATCGGGGTCCCAGTCAGCTGCCTTAACCCCTAGGCTAGAGCCTAGCTTGAGTAGTTGCAAAAAAATTTCAATCTTTTAGTCTCTGCATATCTTATGGCCCTTTAACTCCCACGGACCTCCATTACAGCTTGACTCTGACGGACCCTAATGCTGAGAAGGGTCTAAAAGGGAGGATCCGTGATGTAAAACATAAGTTTTTCAATGCAGGGGAGAAAAGTGTACTTTACCCTGGTCTTGAACCCAGCCCATCGGGGTCCCAGTCAGCTGCCTTAACCCCTAGGCTAAAGCCTAGCTTGAGCAGTTGCAAAAAAATTTCAATCTTTTAGTCTCTGCATATATTATGGCCCTTTAACTCCCACGGACATCCATTACAGCTTGACTCTGACGGACCCTAATGCTGAGAAGGGTCTAAAAGGGAGGATCCGTGATGTAAAACATAAGTTTTTCAATGCAGGGGAGAAAAGTGTACTTTACCCTGGTCTTGAACCCAGCCCATCGGGGTCCCAGTCAGCTGCCTTAACCCCTAGGCTAGAGCCTAGCTTGAGTAGTTGCAAAAAAATTTCAATCTTTTAGTCTCTGCATATCTTATGGCCCTTTAACTCCCACGGACCTCCATTACAGTTTGACTCTGACGGACCCTAATGCTATGAAGGGTCTAAAAGGGAGGATCCGTGATGTAAAACATAAGTTTTTCAATGCTGGGGAGAAAAGTGTACTTTCCCCTGGTCTTGAACCCAGCCCATCGGGGTCGCAGTCAGCTGCCTTAACCCCTAGGCTAAAGCCTAGCTTGAGTAGTTGCAAAAAAATTTCAATCTTTTAGTCTCTGCATATCTTTTGGCCCTTTAAATCCCACGGACCTCCATTACAGCTTGACTCTGACGGACCCTAATGCTATGAAGGGTCTAAAAGGGAGGATCCGTGATGTAAAACATAAGTTTTTCAATGCTGGGGAGAAAAGTGTACTTTCCCCTGGTCTTGAACCCAGCCCATCGGGGTCGCAGTCAGCTGCCTTAACCCCTAGGCTAAAGCCTAGCTTGAGTAGTTGCAAAAAAATTTCAATCTTTTAGTCTCTGCATATCTTTTGGCCCTTTAACTCCCACGGACCTCCATTACAGCTTGACTCTGACGGACCCTAATGCTGAGAAGGGTCTAAAAGGGAGGATCCGTGATGTTAAACATAAGTTTTTCAATGCAGGGGAGAAAAGTGTACTTTACCCTGGTCTTGAACCCAGCCCATCGGGGTCCCAGTCAGCTGCCTTAACCCCTAGGCTAGAGCCTAGCTTGAGTAGTTGCAAAAAAATTTCAATCTTTTAGTCTCTGCATATCTTATGGCCCTTTAACTCCCACGGATCTCCATTACAGCTTGACTCTGACGGACCTAATGCTGAGAAGGGTCTAAAAGGGAGGATCCGTGATGTTAAACATAAGTTTTTCAATGCAGGGGAGAAAAGTGTGCTTTCCCCCCCGGTCTTGAACCCAGCCCATCGGGGTCCCAGTCAGCTGCCTTAACCCCTAGGCTAGAGCCTAGCTTGAGTAGTTGCAAAAAAATTTCAATCTTTTAGTCTCTGCATATCTTATGGCCCTTTAACTCCCACGGACCTCCATTACAGCTTGACTCTGACTGACCCTAATGCTGAGAAGGGTCTAAAAGGGAGGATCCGTGATGTTAAACATAAGTTTTTCAATGCTGGGGAGAAAAGTGTACTTTCCCCCGGTCTTGAACCCAGCCCATCGGGGTCGCAGTCAGCTGCCTTAACCCCTAGGCTAAAGCCTAGCTTGAGTAGTTGCAAAAAAATTTCAATCTTTTAGTCTCTGCATATCTTTTGGCCCTTTAACTCCCACGGACCTCCATTACAGCTTGACTCTGACGGACCCTAATGCTGAGAAGGGTCTAAAAGGGAGGATCCGTGATGTTAAACATAAGTTTTTCAATGCAGGGGAGAAAAGTGTACTTTACCCTGGTCTTGAACCCAGCCCATCGGGGTCCCAGTCAGCTGCCTTAACCCCTAGGCTAGAGCCTAGCTTGAGTAGTTGCAAAAAAATTTCAATCTTTTAGTCTCTGCATATCTTATGGCCCTTTAACTCCCACAGACCTCCATTACAGCTTGACTCTGACGGACCCTAATGCTATGAAGGGTCTAAAAGGGAGGATCCGTGATGTAAAACATAAGTTTTTCAATGCAGGGGAGAAAAGTGTACTTTACCCTGGTCTTGAACCCAGCCCATCGGGGTCCCAGTCAGCTGCTCTAACCCCTAGGCTAGAAGCCTAGCTTTAGCAGTTGCAAAAAAACTTATATCTTTTAGTCTCTGCATATCTTATGGCCCTTTAACTACCACATACAGCTTGACTCTGACGGACCCTAATGCTGGGAGGGGAATAAAAGGGAGGATCCATAAAAAAAAAGCCCGAGAGCTTGTCTCGATGGGCGGCTCTAACGCGGAGCTGGGAGGCCCGTGGAGCCGTCCGTCGGGAAAATGTTAGGAAGGGGGGTTAGGCAGGCAGGGAAGCTAAATTGAAGGGAGGAGGTCTTTCCTGCCGTGGGAGGGACCTCCTAAAGGGTCGAGTCAGGGCAGCAGGATAGGGTGGGGAGGAGGTATATAAGCAGGGCTCTCGGAGGACCGTAACGGTTTCCGTTCCTCCGAGGCTGCTTTTGTTTGGTCGGCTGTTCGCGGAGTCCTGTGGCCTGCCACGTGGCCATTTTCGTTTTCGGGCGACCGGACGGCGGAGGGTGTCGGCGGCAAGTGTCGGGTCGGGAGGATGGCGCGTGCACCCACCTCCGATGCTGCTGATCTCGCGGAGCTGTCCCTGTTAGCTGGAGACTCGCTGGATGAAGAGGACCGGGAGCCGGTGAGTGCTTCTGCTTGGGAGGGGGCCGATCTTTACCTCCTCGGCGCTCGCATTCGGCTGCTCGAACGGCGATAGCGCTGGAGGTAGGGGGGGAGGTGCTGTCTGCTCTTGGCTGTGCGGGGTTGGCCCGCAGGGGCAGAAGCAGGCTGCAGGGAGGCCGTGGGAGGGGTAGAGACGTTCCTCGAGCAGGCTGTGTGCCTGTGGAGCCTTCAGCAGCTGCTCCTGATGGAGCTGGGAGGTCTTCTGCTGCTGGGAGTGTGCCTTCTATTGAAGTGCCTGTAGCAGCTCCGGGTGGTTCAAGGGGTGTGTGGGCTGGGTTCGGGCCTGGCCAGCAGGGTGGACCAGCGTATTCCTCTGGGGTGAGGGGTGAGGTTGGGGTGGATACCCCCGTGCTTCCCTCCACGTCCGGGTTGGGTCGTGGGTCACCGGCGGCCTCTTGGTGGCCTCCGTGGACGTTTGGGCCTTGGGGTTCTCCTTGGGGATCCGGCCCCTGGGCTATGGGTCCTCCTGCTTTCCCTGGAGCGGTTCCATCGCCGTCTTTGGGCCCTGGCGCCTCTTTTGGGGGCGGGACTCAGAGGTTGGAAGGGGGGGGAGATCAGCTGGTGGGGGCTTGGCCCCCAGGGTTAACTTCTCCTCATACTGTGCAGGTTGCTGGCCCCTGTGTGGATTTTTTCCCCCAGGATCCCGCCGCTGGACTTGAGCGCTTCATGGAGCCTTGTTCTGCCGGAGTTTCGACCGGAGGTCAGATGGAAGCCCCGCGGACCGGAGTTGAGGAGCCAGTGCAGGCGAGCCAGAGCCCTGTTATGGTGGTTGCTTCGGAGGGCGCCACTCCTGGAGTGGCAGGTGCAGGATGCGGACCTGGAGGAGTCAGGAACACGAGGAACATGGCATTCGAGGCTGGGGTTGGGGACCAGGGGGGGAAGTGGAAAGAGAAAAAGAAGGGTAGGAGGGGCCATAGGAGTAGGACTTCTTCTTCGTCCTCTTCGTCTTCTTTAACCTCCTCTTTATCTTCGACGTCGTCTTCCTCGGCAGGGTCACCTCGGCGGGGGTCGGGTAAGAAGCCAGCGCAGGAGGGGGGATAATCGGGGGGCTCCGGCTCTCGTAGCACTGTCGGAACTGTGGGAGAAGGTTCCGCGGTCTCTACGTCGTAAGATCCGGAAGTGTACATCTGTTGACGTTTTTCGGCTTCTGGAGGGCAGAGTGCGTGGGCGGAAGAAGAAGAGTAAGAAGGAGGGGGGAAGCAAAAGGTGGGCTTGGTGTCGCGCAATGTCGTGAATTGGACACGTGCATTTTTGAGGTTGGCAAGTGTCTGGGGGCGGGAGCGCCCTCAGGACTACGGCCTTTTGCTGGCCTATGCTGATTCCATTCTTGATGCTTATCAGCGGTTCGGCGGGTGGTCGTGGCTCAACTACGATGAAGCGTTCCGCGACAAGATGGAGGAAAACTGTTACATGTCCTGGGGTACGCAGGACATCAATCTGTGGCTCACTCACATGTCGAAACCTGCGGGGTCGGGATTGAGTTCGTCAGGGAAGCCGGGGTCTCAAGTCTCTGGGGGGGTTCGTTCCTTTTGTCCCATTGGGGGCCCGGGGGCTGTGGGGGGTCCTGGCCTTTGCTGGCAGTTCAATAAATCTTCCTGTTCCTTTACGGACTGTCGTTTCCGTCACGCCTGCTCCTTGTGCGGGCAAGGGCACTCAGCGCTCAAGTGCCCCAAGAAGGGAGCTGGGCCACCTCCCACCCTGGCTAAGTGAGGTCGGGGTGCAGGGGTTGCCCACCCCGGTCTGGGTGGGTGCCATGAGGCCTTGGTTGGACCTCTACAGTGACGTGCGGGCCACTGCGACGCTTGTCCGGGGATTTAGTGAAGGTTTTGTTATTCCATATTCACTTCCTTTGGCTAATGTGCAGGCGTCCAACGCTTCTTCGGTGTCTCAGTTGCAGATGGAGGTGCGACGTAAGTTGTGTGAAGAACTTGATCAGGCGCGAATTGAGGGGCCCTTTCAGGAGCGCCCGTTCCCTGTGATGGTATTGTCCCCTCTGGCGATTATCCCTAAGAAAGAGCCGGGCAAATATCGCCTGATCCATAATTTGTCCAGGCCCGTTGGGCGCTCGGTGAATGATGGTATTCCTCGCGATCTTTGCTCTGTCCACTATGCCTCCTTCGACAGTGCCTTACACCTCGTTCGACAGGCGGGCGGTTGTGCTTTGCTGGCTAAAGTGGATATCAAGTCAGCCTTTAGGTTATTGCCGGTTCATCCGTCTTCGTATCCTCTGCTGGGGTTTTGGTTCGAGGGTGCCTTTTACTTTGATCGCTGTCTGCCGATGGGTTGTTCCGTATCTTGCGCATTTTTGAGTTGTTCAGCTCCTTTCTGCATTGGGTTACTGTTCGTCGAGCGGGGAGGGTTTCGGTGGTTCACTATCTGGATGATTTTCTTTTCGTTGGTGGGGCGGGTTCTGGTGATTGTAGTCTGTTGAAATCTACTTTCGAAGCCATGGCTGCTGAATTTGGGGTGCCGTTGTCTGCTGATAAATCTGAGGGGCCCACTACTTGTCTCACTTTCTTGGGGATCGAGATTGACTCGGTGGCTATGGTGACTCGGCTCCCGTCGGGTAAAGTGCGACAGTTGTTAGCTTTGATTTCGCTTGTTCGGGACACCCATAAACCTACTCTGAGGGTGGTTCAATCTTTGTTGGGGTCCCTTAATTTTGCCTGTCGGGTACTGCCTATGGGCCGTGCCTTTTCTCGTCGTCTGGCGGTTGCGACGTCGGGTATACGTGATCGTAGACACTTCGTACGGATTACAGCGGGGATTCGAGCGGATTTGCATATGTGGTCTTTATTCTTATCCCAGTTTAATGGGTCGCTCCCGATTCAGCTTCCTGACGTCTCTACCGTGGATCTCAAGCTGCAATCAGATGCTGCTGGCAGTGCGGGTTTTGGTCTTTATTGTCAGGGGGACTGGTGCGTGGCAGCGTGGCCTGAGGGTTGGCGTCAGGCAGGTATTACTTGCAATATGACCTTGCTGGAATTTTTCCCCTTGCTGGTGGCGTGTGAGTTGTGGCCGGAGAAGTTACGGAATCGGCGTGTTGTTTTCTGGTGTGACAACATGGGGGTGGTGGAGGTGGTGAACCGGCAAGCAGTGAAATGCTTGAAGGTGAACGCGGTGATGCGGGAACTTATCTTGCGCTGTTTGTATCTTAATTTATACATTCGGGCTCGCCACGTCCCCGGGGTTCAGAACAGGATTGCTGATGCCCTTTCTCGATTTCAATTTTTGCAGTTCCGGCAGCTGGTGCCGACAGCGAAGACGGATGGGTCGCCGATGCCAGAGCGCTTGTGGAACCTGGTGGTGAGCGGATCTGGAGCCTGTTGCAGCAGTCCGTAGCTCCTGCTACTTGGACTCGGTACAATTGAGGTTTTGTCACAGTGTTCAACTTTCTGCGTCCGCGGGGTTGGGTCCCCGGCCCTGTCACTGAGGTCTTGTTAGCGGACTTCTTAGCTGATTCCCTGGCTGCGGGCTGTTCCCGTAGTGCAGCGGCGGGTCATCTGGCAGGCTTTGCTTTCTTTTGTAGGGCCTTCGTGTGGTACTGCCCAGTGACAGGATTTTTGCCGCGCAGGATGCTGGCGGCCTGGGATCGGGTGGCTCCGCGGTTGCCGGATTCCCGGTTGCCTATCACGCATGCATTGTTATCTCGCATCTTAGGGTTTTGCCTGGGATTGCGCATTCGGGCTTTGAAGCTTGTTTATTTAGGGTGGCTTTTTCCTTGGCGTTCTTTGGGGCTTTACGAGTGGGTGAGTTGCTTGTTCACCCGTCCGACTTACGGGGCATGCATAGTCAGGTGCTCATGGCTGGGGATACAGTGCGGTTATTCATTGCCCGGTCTAAGTCAGATCAGCTGGGCAGGGGGCGCACAATAGTATTGCACTGAGTGGAGGGCTGTACTTCGTGCCCCGTCCAATCTCTGGCTGCCTATATGGCGGTTCGACCTACTTCGGACTTGGCATTGTTGATACATGCCGACGGCACTCAACTTACTCGTTTCCAATTTCTGACAGTTTTGCATCGGGCACTGGGTCATTGCGGCGTTGAGCCGATGCGCTTCGGCACGTACTCCTTTCGCATAGGGGCTGCTACCATTGCCTTCGAGGCGGGGATGCCTGCGGAGGTTATTCGACAGTTGGGTCGTTGGTCCTCGGAGGCCTATCGTGGCTACATCCATTCATCGGGAGCTGGGCGGGGGAGTTCTTCGTCTGGTCAGTCGAGTGGGTAAGGGTGCTCCTGAGCCGGTAGGGGGGTCCAGGGAAGCTTGGTGGAGTGGCCAGTTTGGGGGAGGGGCTGTTTGCTTTTGGGGTCAGTTGGGTGGGTTCCCTGCATGGCCTCCTGTTACTAACTTTTAGGGTGTCGGTGGACGTTGGCTTGACTGCTGGGCTTTGCTTTACAGGTGCCGCTCGACGTGTTCTGTCGGTTTGGATCGTCGGGCACTCCTTCGTCTATTGGGCTGGGGAGCGTGCTGTGGTCCGACCATGTGTCAGCACTTGGGCCTTCGTCTACGTGGAGTCTATGTCTCTTGGTGGGGGCAGCGGGGTATGCGTTGGCACCAGCTGCTCCCTTTTCTGGATGATCTTCGTCGTCGTGCCCGGCGTCCGGATCTTTTACTTTTTCACCTTGGGGGCAACGATGTTGATTCACTTAGTAGAAAATTTTTAATTGATATGGTCATAGGAGATCTTGGGATGATTCAGGGTTGGTTTCCTGGTGCTCGGCTCGTTTGGTCCGACATTATTCCGTGACCGAAGTGGTTGGTGTCTCGTAGATGGACCAGGGGGCTTATCAAAGTGAATCGACAAATTGGGAGGTGGGTGGAAGCTCGGGGTGGGGTGCAGATGAGGCATGCTTGGGTTGATGTATCTTGTTCAGGGTTGTTCTACAGGGATCAGGTACATTTGTCGGACATCGGGTGGGATCTCTTGCTCGATGATTTTGCTTCTTGTTGTGAACACGTGTTGGACCTCTAGCCGCAGCTCTGTTCATTGTTGGGGGGGGGGCCTGTAACGAGTTTCAGGCCTGTGGCGGTATCCCGAGCTACTGGCGGCTTGTCTCATCATGGGATGAGTGGTGGGCTGGCTGGGAGCCGTGCCTGGTGGGTCTGATGACCCTGGACAAGGGGGCATGTGGGGTCATGCCACCCCTCGGACCCTTGCTTAGATGGCAGGGTCGGGGGCCATTTTCATCTAAGTTGGTAGCTTGGGATCAGGGTCACAATGTGTGGGTTTAATCAGATAAACTGTTATTTAATGCTGTTTGTATATGTTGTTTACTATATGTAAATGTTATTTAAATATGTTTATTTTACAATAAACAGGGCTGCGGCCAGGTTTCTCCACTCAGGTATACGCTTATTTTTTGGGGGGGGGGGTTGGATTGGGATTTGAAGGTAAGGATGGGTATGCCTCAGGGAAGCGGGCCTCTCCAGCTTCCGCTGTTGGTAAAACATAAGGTTTTCAATGCTGGGGAGAAAAGTGTGCTTTCCCCAAACCCAGCCCATCGGGGTGCTAGTCAGCTGCCCTAACCCCTAGGCTACAAGTCTAACTTTAAGAGCTGCAAAAAGTTTCACTCTTTTAGTCTCTGCATTAACAGCGGAAGCTGGAGTGGCCCGCTTTCTTAATGCTAACATCTTCCTGCCCATCAAACCCTTAACCAAACCCCAAGAAGACACGTAAACCTGCGTGGAGAAACCTTGTCGCAGCCCTGTTTATTGAAAATTAACATATTTGAATAACATTTTACATATTATAAATAACATTACAAACAACATTAAATAACAGTTTATCCATTAAACCCGCACAATGGTATCACCATTGCGACCCAGATCCCGAGCTACTGACTCAGATGTAAATGGCCCCCGACTCTGCCATCTAAGCAAGGGTCCGAGGGGTGGCATGTCCCCCACATGCTCCATTGTCCAGGTTCATCCGACCAACCAGGCACGGCTCCCAACCGGCCCACCGCTCATCCCCATGATGACACCAGCCGCCAGTAGCTCGGGATACCGCCACAAGCCTGTAAACCGTTACAGGCACCCCCAATGAACAGAGCTGCGGCTAAGGATCCAACACACGCTCGCAACAGGTAGCAAAATCATCGAGCAAGAGATCCCACACGATGTCAGAAAGGTGCACCTGATCACGGTAAAACAAACCCGAACAAAAAACATCAATCCAGGAATGCCGGATCTGTACCCCGCCCCGAGCTTCCACCCACCGGCCAATCTGCCTATTCACCTTAGTAAGCCCCCTGGTCTATCTACGAGACACCAGCCACTTCGGACGCGGAATAATGTCGGACCAGACTAGCCGGGCACCCGGAAACCAACCCTGAATTACCCCCAGGTCACCAATAACCATATAAATTAAATGTTTTCCGCTAAGCGAATCAACATCGTTGCCTCCGAGGTGAAAAAGCAATAGATCAGGACGCCGAGCACGATGCCGCAGATCCTCCAGAAGGGGGAGCAGCTGGTGCCAACGCATGCCCCGCTGACCCCACCAAGAGATGTAGACTCCGTGAGGACGGAGACCCAAGTGCTGACCACCCGGTCGTACCACTGAACGCTCCCCGGCTCAATGGACAAAGGAGTGCCCAATGATCCAAACCGACAGGACACGTTGTGCTGCACCTGAAAAGCAAAACTCAGCAGTCAAGCCAACGTCCCCCAGAACCCAAAAGGTTAGTAACAGAAGCCATGAAGTGAACCCGCCCATACCCCTGAAAGGCAAACACTACTACCCAGTACTCAACCTCCCTCAAACCGCCCCAGCCTCCCCGACCAGCACAGCAGCACCCACTAACCCAATCCACCAGGCTGAGAATCCCCCGGTATGGAATCAGTCAGACGAATGTAGCCGCGATAAGCCCCAGACGACCATCTACCCAACCTTTGAATGGCCCCAGCAGGTACCCCAGCCTCAAATGCACTAGTAGCAGCCCCAATGCGAAAAGAGTGCGTGCCGAAACGCGCCGGCTCAGCACCGCACCGACCCAGAGCCCGACGCAAAACTGCCAGGAATTGGTAACGAGTGAGACGGATGCCATCCGCATGCAGCAACAACGCCACGTCTGAGCTAGGTCGGATCGCCATATAGGCTTCCAGCGACTTGGCCGGGCATGAAGCACAGCCCATCACTCAGCTTAAGACCAATGTGCGCCCCCTGCACAGCTGATCCGACTTAGACCTGGCAATGAACAAACGCACCATATCCCCGGCCACGCGCACCTGACTGCACAGGAGACCACGCAAGCCCAGGGTGTCAGCCGGGTGAACAAGCAGCTCACCCACTCGCAGTGCCCCAAAGAACACCTGCTTCGAAGCTAGAACTCGCCACAACAGGCAACACCACGATGAGACGAGATAACAACGCATGCGTGATTGGCAACCGAGCATCCTGCAACTGTGGAGCCACCCAACCCCAGGCCACCAACATCCTGCGGTGCAGAAATCCCAACGCCGGGCAGAACCACCCGAAGGCCCTACAAAAGAAAGCAAAGCCCGCCAGGTGACCCGGCGCCGCACTACGGGAATAACCCTCCAACTGAGAACCCGCTAAGAAGTCAGCTAACAAGACCTCCGGGACAGGGCCAGGGACCCAGCCCCGCGTATGCAGAAATTGAAATACAGTCACGAAGCCTCGATTGTACTGAGTCCAAGTGGCAGGCACTACCGACCACTGCAACATGCTCCAGATCCGCTCACCAACAGGCCCCATAAATGTTCTGGCATCGGCGACTCCTCCTTCTTCGCTGATGGCGCCAGCTGGCAAAACTGCAAGAACTGAAAACGAGAAAGCGCATCAGCAAGCCTGTTCTGAACCCCAGGGACGTGCCGAGCCCGAATATACAAATTAAGGTGCAAACAGCGCAAGACCAGTTCCAGCATTACCACATTCACCTGCAAACACTTTGCAGCCTGCCTGTTCACTACCTCGACCACCCCCATGTTGTCACACCAGAAAACGACTCGCCGATTCTGCAACTTTTCAGTCCACAACTCACACGCGACTAGCAAGGGGAAAAGCTCCAGCAGGGTCAAATTGCGAGTAATACCTGCCCGCCGCCAGCTCTCAGGCCATGCCGCCGCGCACCAGTCCCCTTGACAATAGAGTCCGAAACCTACACCCCCAGCCGCATCCGATTGCAGCTCTAGATCCAAGTTAGAGGCATCAGGGAACTGAATGGGGAGCGATCCGTTGAATTGGGCTAAGAAGAGAGACCACATATGCAAATCCGCCCGAATCCCTGCAGTAATCCGGACAAAGTGTCGTCGATCCCGAACACCTGACGTCGCCGCCGCTAAATGACGCAAAAAAAGCCCGACCCATAGGCAAAACCCGACAGGCAAAGTTAAGGGACCCCAACAAAGACTGCACGACCCGCAGAGTAGATTTATGGGCACCCCGAACCAGAGAAATCAAGGCTAACAACTGTCGCACCTTAGCCTGTGGCAGCCGAATCACCATTGCAACCGAGTCAGTCTCGATCCCCAAGAAGGTGAGGCAAGAAGTGGGCCCTTCCGATTTATTAGCGGACAATGGCACCCCGAATTCGGCAGCCATCGCTTCGAAGGTAGATTTCAGCAGACCGCAATCGCCGGAGCCCGCCCCCCCCCCCCCCCCCCGACGAACAGAAAATCATCTAGATAGTGAACAACCGAGTCCCTCCCTGCACTTCGGACCGTAACCCAGTGAAGAAAGGAGCTGAACAACTCAAAAAATGCACAGGAGATGGAACAACCCATTGGCAGACAGCGGTCAAAATAAAAGTCATCCTCAAACCGAAAGCCCAGCAACGGATAGGAAGAAGGATGAACTGGCAACAACCGAAAGGCTGACTCGACGTCCACCTTGGCCAATAAAGCCCGACATCCCGCAATTCACACCAGATGCAAAGCACTGTCGAAGGAAGCGTAGCGGACAGAACAGAGATCGCGAGGAATTCACAGATCGACCTACGGGCCTAGACAGGTTATGAATCAGGCAAAATTTCCCTGGCTCCTTCTTAGGAATGATTGCCAGAGGGGACAACACCATCACCGGGAATGGACGTTCCAGAAAAGGGCCCGCAACCCGCGCATGTGCAAGTTCCTCACGCAACTTACGCCGCACCTCCACCCGCAACTGAGAAACCGAGGAAGCATTGGAAACCTGCACAGTAGCCAAGGGAAGTGAACATGGAATAACAAAACCGTCGCTAAATCCACCCGCCAGAATCGCAGCCGACCTCCCATCCCTGTAGAGGTCCAACCAAGGCCTCATGGCACCCACTTGGACCGGAGTGGGCAATCCCGGCACCCCGACCTCACTTGGCCGGGGCAGGGGGCGCTCCAGCTCCCTTCTTGGGGCACTTGAGAGCCGAGAGGCCCTGTCCACACAAGGAGCAGGCATGACGGAAGCGACAGTCCGTAAAAGAACAGGAGGACTTATTGAACTGCCAGCAGAGACCGGGCCCCCCCCCCGGCCCCCGGGCCCCCCCGGGGGACGAAAGGAACGAACCCCCCCCGGCGACCGGAAGCCCCGTCTTACCCGCAACACTAGGGACGGACACCCCCAGGTTTTGCCATATGGGTGAGCCACAGATTAATGTCCTGCATACCCCAAGACATGTGCCGGTTCTTCTCCATCTTGTCACGGATCGCTTCATCGTAGTTGAGCCAGGCTCAACCACCGAACCGCTGATAACCATCGAGGATGGAATCCGCGTACGCCAACAAAAGGCCGTAGTCCTGGGGGCGCTCCCGTCCCCAAACACTGGCTAAACGCAAAAATGCCCGTGACCAATTCACAACATTACGAAACACAAAACCCACTTTAGGCTTCCCCCCTCCTTCTTACTCTTCTTCTTCCGACCTCGCACTCTGCCTTCCAAAAGCTGAAAAATATCAACACACGAACACCTCCTAATCTTGCGGCGAAGAGACCGCAGAACCTTCTCCCACAGCTCTGACAGCGCCACAAGAGCCGGGGGCCCCCGATCAGCCCCTTCCTGTACTGAGCTCTCACCCGTCCCCCGCCGAGGTGACCCTGACAAGGAAGACGACGTCGAAGAGGAAGAAGAGATTAAATAAGACGAAGAGGACGAAGAAGAATCCCTACTCCGTCGGCCTTTCCTACCTTTTCCCTTACTCTTCCTCCTCCTACCCTTACCAACAACCCCAGCCTCTAACGCCATGTTACCCGTGGTCAGGATTCCAGCTGATCTGCCTCCTCCACCTGCTGCTCCTCCTGTCGCCTTCCGCAGCAACCACCGTAGCAGGATTCCGACGGGCCGCCCTTGCGTGCTCCTGGACTCCAGTCCGCAGGGCAGCATCCAGTCCCTCGGCACACACTCCAGCTGCAGAAGTCCCAGCGACACACCCACGTTCAGCAGCGGAAGCCTGGGGGAAAAAATCAAGACAGGGGCCAGCAGCCTGCACAGTAGAAGGATACGTTAACCCTGAGGGCCAACCCCCCACCCGCTGGTCTCCCACCCCCTCAAACCCCCGAGGGATACCCCCGATGGAAACGCCCGGGCCCCAAGGCAGCGGCGGGACAGCTCCATGGACTGGAGGCAGAACTACAGCCCAGGGACCAGGACCCCAAGGAGTCCCCCAAGGACCCTGCGCCCAAGGTGACCACCAGCTGGCCGCGCTGCCAGGCAGCCCAGGACCCGTCCCAGAGGTAGAGGGCAACACCGGATCTCCAAGGAACCACCCCCGAGGACTCCACTCCCCAGCGAGGAAGGAGCCGTTCCATCCTGCCGGCTAGACCCCAAACCAGCACCAACACTCCCCACCCCAGCCCGATCAGCCACAGGCACACAAGCAGGAAGAAGACCAGCATCTGACACACCCACAACTCCAGCAGCAGTCAGAAGGAAATGCCCTTCCTGCCTACCCCCTGCTCGGGAAGCACCACGGCTCCTCCCCCGCACACCCGGTAGTCCGCTGCGGCCCCTGCGGGCTGACCCCTCACTGCCAGCAACAGATCACACCTCCTCCACAACCTCGAGCGCAATCGCAGTTTGGGCAGCCGAACGCAAGCGCCGAGGAAGCAGCGAGTGTCCCCCCCGTGCAGTCCTACTCACCGGTGTCGGCTCGTCCTCATCAAGTGAATCGCCGGCCAACAGGGACAGCTCCGGGTCAAAAGGTGCACGCTCCATAGCAGAGGGGCAAACCACGAGGCTCCGCACGAACCCGACGCCGCAAAAGTTGTCTCAGAGGACCTGAAACCGTTAAGGTCCTCCGAGAGCCCTCCTTATATACATCTCCCATCCCACCCCACGACCGCGACTTTTACCCTATCAGAGGCCAATCCCTCAGCGGGAAGGCCTCTACCCTCCCGATCAAAACTTTTATTCCTACCTTAACCCCCCCCCCCCCTTCACTAAACCCTACCCGACGGATGGCCCCGCGGGACTCACAGCTCTGCGTTAGAGCCGTCCATCGAGACTAGCTCTCGGACTTTTTAATCTTATGGCTCCTTCACTCCTGCCGCCAGTCAGGATACGTCTATTAAATTATCCAAGCAAAATCCCTAATTAGCAGATCACTGATGAGACAGTGTTAGAGAAACAAACAATGGAGAGCAGAGCAAATTAGTAAACTAGGGTTGATGGTTCACTTTTCACAGCAACTACTTTCACTCTTCAGTTGCCATAAGCATGAGTGAATTCAACAGTTTAAATTTACTTAAAAACCAGAAGTCTCAATCCATTATTCTTTTTCAGGAGCCATATGGTAACCTTACTTCTGAGAAGCTAACAGTGGAATCTGGATAGGCCCGCTTCCTATATATCTCAAACCCTTACCCCTCCCCTACATTCTCCCACAAAAACTCAACACAAATTATGGTGAAAAAATAGCCGCAGCCCTGTTTATTGGTCATAACAGTTTGTTAAATAACATATCAACGTATAAACAGCATAAACATTATAACACAAAATTATTTCGAGCTACTGTAAAACAAGTTATGCCCCCGACCCCGCCATGAAGCAAGGATCTGTCGCCCACATGCCCCATTAACCCGGGTCACCTGACCCACCAAGCACGGCTCCCAGCCGGCCCACCGCTCATCCCATGATGAGCCCAGCCAGTAGCTCGAGATACCACCATAGGGCCTGTAAACCCTTACAGCCCCCCCCCCCCACAATGAACAGAGCTGTGACTAAGACAGCGCCCAACGCTCACAACCCGACGAGAAATCATCCAACAGCAAATCCCAGCCCACGTCAGACAAATGTACCCGATCCCTCGCAAACAAACCCAAACAGGACACATTCACCCATTCATGTCGTAGTTGCACCCCCCCTAGACTCCACCCAGCGCCCAACCTGACGGTTAACCTTGCACAAACCCCTGGTCCATCTCCGGGACTCCAGCCGGCGTGGTCGGGGAATAATGTCCGATCACAGCAGCGTTGTGCCAGGGAACCATTCCAAAACTATCCTAAGATCACCCAGAATAGAGTCAATCAGGTGCTTCCCCGTCTGGGAATCCACGTCGTTACCACCCAAATGCAGCAGCAGGACATCCGGACAACGAGGGCGACGATGGAAGTCAGCCAGCAACGGTAACAGCTGATGCCATCGCATGCCCCGCTGACCCCACCAGGACACGCGAATGCCCAAGTGCTGCAGACCCAGGTGCTGACCCCCAGGCTGGATCACGGCACGCTCTCCCGCCCAGTGGACGAAGGAGTGCCCGACAATCCACACCGTACGCTGTCGCCGCACCGCATCTGCAAGGCAAACCCAGCAATCAAACCCAGCCCAATTGGAAAAACAAAACCCCAGTTAGTAAAGTGTCAGTCCTGAGCATGCACCAACCAGCTATAGCCACACACTCCCCCAGAACCAAGGTACCCATCTGTGGAAACCAGAACTGATCAGCCCAACCTAGGTCCCTCCCCGATCCAAACCCCGTGCCACCCCGTAAGGCCGAATGTAACTCCTGTAACTTCCCGAGGACCAATGGCCCAACTGTTGAATCCCTTCACACAGCACCCCAGCCAGAAAGGCGCAAGTGGCAACTCCAATCCGAAATGAATGAGTACCATATCGCGCCGGGTCTTCACCACATTGGCGCAAAACTAGACGCAGCACGGCTAAGAACTGATAATGTGTAAGGGGCCTGCCATCCTCATGCAACAACAAGGCCAACCCCAACGGGGGACGAACCGCCATATAGGCATACAGAGCCGTAACCGGGCAAGTAACACAGCCCACTATCTTATGCAAAACCACCGTACGGCCCCTGCTCAGCTGGTCCGTCTTGGATCTGGCAAGATATAAACTAACGGAGCTGTCACCACACTGCACGTGCCACAATAAGAGGCCATGCGCACCTGCAGAATCAGCTGGATGCACTAGTAGCTCCCCGATGCAGAAGGCTCCGAAAAACGCTAGCGAAAAAGCAGCAGTAAACAGCAGCTCCTCGTATCGGGACCGAGCCACCACCGGCAACTCCGCGAGCAACCTCACCAACAAGTCATGAGATATTGTCCGCCGGGCGGCGGGTTGCTGTGGCGCAATCCGAGCCATAGCCGCCAGAAGTCTACGCACCAGGAAACCCAAAGACGGGCAACGCCACCCCAAGGCCTTGGAGAAGAATGCAAAACCAGCTAAGTGGCCAGCCACAACTCCCCGCGACAAACCCCCACGATGTGAAACCAGTACAAATTCTGCCAGCAGGGTCTCAGATACTGGTCCCGGGGTCCAACCCCAGGAAGACAGAGAAGCGGACAATCGACGGAATCCAGCATTGTAGCGAGTCCAGGTGGTAGGAGCCACCGACTGTCTCAGCAAGTCCCAGAGCCCTTCTCGACCAGGCTCCATAAATGATCCGGCATCTGCAACCCCCGGAGCTGCGCGTCTGGAGCCAGCCAACGAAACTGTGAAAAGTTAAAGCGAGAAAGAGCATCAGCAATACAGTTGCGACTCCCTGGCCTAGCCCTAATGTACAAATTGAGCCGCAGACAACGCAGAACAATCTCACGCATCAACTGATTAACATTTAGCGGCATGCCGATTAATGACCTCCACAACCCCCTTATTATCACACCTAAATACTACGCGCTTATTACACAGCCGAGCAGGCCAAAGTTCGCAGGCGACCAGTAGCAGGAAAGCTCCAAGAGAGTCACATTACGCGCAACACCACTCCGCTGCCAGGCAACAGGCCACGGCGCTGCACACCAGTCCCCCTGGCAGTAAAGGCCGAAACCGAGGCCACCGGCCTCATCCGAGTAGAGTTCCAAATCCAGGTTAGACAACTCGGGCTGCTGTATCGGAAGCGTTCCATTAAACCGCGTAAGGAACACGATCCACATCCTGAGATCCGCCCGAATACCAGCAGAAATACGCACGAAATTACGACGATCACGAACAAGCGAAGTGGCAGCAGCAAGCCGTCAAGCAAAAGCCCGTCCCATAGGCAGTACCCGACAAGCGAAGTTAAGAGACCCCAGCAGCGATTGAACTTCTCTGAGGGTAGCCTTGCGGGACTCAGCCATCCGAGAAATCTGTAACAACAGGAGTCTCACCTTACCCAGCAGCAACCTGGTGACCATTGCTACAGTATCGATCTCTATACCCAGAAAAGTAAGCACCGTAGTTGGACCTTCTGATTTATCCGCCGCAAAAGGAATTCCGGATTCAGCGACCACGCGTTCAAATGATGCTTTCAAGCGGGAACACACCGCAGACCCCACCACTCCCACGAAGAGAAAGTCGTCCAGATAGTGCACAACCAAATCCGCCCGCGCTATGCGGACCGTAACCCAGTGCAAGAACGTACTAAACATCTCGAAGTAAGCGCAAGAAATGGAGCAGCCCATCGGTAAACAACGATCGTAATAGAACTCACCCTCGAATCGAAAACCAAGCAGCGGGTAAGAGGAGGGATGGACGGGCAAAAGCCGGAAGGCAGACTCAATGTCCACCTTCGCCAATAGAGCACCATGCCCAGCCTGCACAACAAGACGCTGCGCACAATCAAATGACGAATAACGAACTACACACAGGTCACGAGGGATGCCCTCGTTGACAGAGTGGCCCAAAGGCCAGGACAGATTGTGAATCAAACAGAACTTACCAGGGTCTTTCTTGGGAATAATTGCCAACGGGGAGACCATCATAACCAAGAAAGGCTGCTTCTGAAAAGGCCCCGCAATACGTCCAAGCCCAATCTCCTTCTGCAATTTTGATCGAACCACCTCCCTTAGGCTAGTCACTGAGGATGCATTGGGAACCCGCACCGGAGCCACCGGTTTCTCGTACGGGATGACAAAACCCTCACCAAAATCCTTCTCCAACAGTACTGCTGCCCTCCGATCACCATAACAGCTCAACCACGGCCGGAGGGCCCCCGCCTTAATCGGGGTGGGCACCGCAGAGGAACCCACCTCATTTTTCCGGCCCCGAGGGCAAGACCGCTCTTTATTTAGGGCATTTAATCGCTGAGTGACCCTGCCCACACAGAGAACAGGCATGCCGGAATCTACAATCCGGAAATGGGCACGTCGCTTTGTTGAATTTCCAGCAGAGGTCATTCCCTCCCCCAGAACCCTGACCCGGTTGCCCTGCACCGGAGCGAAAGGAACGACTCACACCCATTGATCCCTATTGCATCAATCGTACCGCACCACCTGCAGCAGCGCCCCCTAGCCTAGCCATATGCGTTAACCACAAATTGATATCTTGGGTACCCCAAGACATGTGCCTGTTTTTTTCAATCTTATCTCGAAAAGCCTCATCATAGTTGAGCCAGGCCCAACCACCGAAGCGCTGATAAGCATCGAGCACAGAATCAACGTACGCCAAAAGCAGGCCATAGTCCTGAGGACGAGCCTGGCCCCAGAAGCTAGCAAGCCGAAGAAACGCCCGCGTCCAGTTGACCATATTACGGGAGACCTGACCCGATTTAACCTTACCCTCCTCCTTCTTACCCTTCTTTTTACTCCTACGCACTGCCCTCTAAGAGCCGAAAAACATCAATGCACGCTCGATTCCTAATTTTACGACGCAACCCTCTAGGTACCTTCTCCCAAAGCTCGGTGAGCGCCATCAATGCCGGAGCTCCCCTATCCTGGCTCTCCTGCCCCGCCTGCTCACCCAACGCCCTCGTCCGAGATTGGGAGGAAGACGAAGAAGAAGTGGAGGTTAAAGAAGAAGAAGACGAAGAAGAGGAGGAAGCCCTAGCCCTCTGCTTGCGCTTGCACTTACTCCTCCCCTTCCCCATACCCTGTTCTCCACACTCAGCAGCCTCTAAGGCCATGTTACCCATGTCCTATGCTCCTCCGGCGATGATTGGTCCGCTCGACTCTCCAGCGGCGCCATCCGCAGCAGCCACCGTGTGTGGACCCCGCTGTCCGGACATCGCAGACAAGATTCCTCCGCCAGTAGCGCCATTCGCAGCAACCACACGACCAAGGCCACTCCGCCCGAGCTCCGCTGTCCGAACTCCTCCGGAACTCAGCACTTCCTCTGGGGGAAAGGTGGCCACGGCCTCTCGTCTCACCGAAGAACCAGCGAAGGCCTGTGAAGAAAAATCCAAACAAGGACCAGACAACTGCACAGCACCAGCAGGATGAACCCCAAAGGGACCCCCAGAACCCCCAACTCCCCCGAGGGCACACCAATCTGCAGGACCACCACTGCGACCAGCCCCACGGCCCCAAGCGGATACATGTTCAGACAGGCCAGCACCCCAGCACCTGCCCCGCGGTCGGCAATACACGCCCCGACGCTGCCACAGCACCACCCTGACCAGAACCACCGGATCCAATCCCCCCTACGGGCCCTCCCACCGGACCTCGCGACTTCCACGCTACCTCCTCCCGCCTCCAACGCGATCGATTCCCGGGCGACCGCACGAGAACGCTTTGGCGGCAGGGAATGCTCCCGGTCCGGCGCGGTACTCACCAGCTCCTCCTCCTCGTCGAAGGAGCTACCGGCCGCGAAGGAGAGCTCGGCCACACCGCCACCGGTTCACGAACCCAACTCCATGCTGCTAAAGGCACTTCGGAGGACCAGGAACGCCCTTAGTCCTCCGAAGCCCGACTTATAAACCCTCCCCCCTCCCGAGGCTCTCCGCAGCCGCGACTACCCAATGGCAGGTCTTCCCAACGGCGGGAAGACCTGCCGAACAATCTCCTGCCTCCTGCTCCCCCCAGCATCCCCGCGTCTCTGACGGGCTACCACGCGGGCCTCCCAGCTACACGTTATGTACGCCCGTCGAGACGAGCTCTCGGGCTGCCTATAACCAATGCAGAGACTAAAAGATTGAAAATGTTTGTAGCTGCTCAAGCTAGGCTTCTAGCCTAGGGGTTAAGGCAGCTGACTGGGACCCCGATGGGCTGGGTTCAAAACCAGGGGAAAGTACACTTTTCTCCCCAGCATTGAAAAACTTATGTTTTACATCACGGATCCTCCCTTTTAGACCCTTCATAGCATTAGGGTCCGTCAGAGTCAAGCTGTAATGGAGGTCCGTGGGAGTTAAAGGGCCATAAGATATGCAGAGACTAAAAGAGTGAAATTTTTTGCAACTGCTCAAGCTAGGCTTCTAGCCTAGGGGTTAAGGCAGCTGACTGGGACCCCGATGGGCTGGGTTCAAGACCAGGGGAAAGTACACTTTTCTCCCCAGCATTGAAAAACTTATGTTTTACATCACGGATCCTCCCTTTTAGACCCTTCATAGCATTAGGGTCCGTCAGAGTCAAACTGTAATGGAGGTCCGTGGGAGTTAAAGGGCCATAAGATATGCAGAGACTAAAAGATTGAAATTTTTTTGCAACTACTCAAGCTAGGCTCTAGCCTAGGGGTTAAGGCAGCTGACTGGGACCCCGATGGGCTGGGTTCAAGACCAGGGTAAAGTACACTTTTCTCCCCAGCATTGAAAAACTTATGTTTTACATCACGGATCCTCCCTTTTAGACCCTTCATAGCATTAGGGTCCGTCAGAGTCAAGCTGTAATGGAGGTCCGTGGGAGTTAAAGGGCCATAAGATATGCAGAGACTAAAAGATTGAAATTTTTTTGCAACTACTCAAGCTAGGCTCTAGCCTAGGGGTTAAGGCAGCTGACAGGGACCCCGATGGGCTGGGTTCAAGACCAGGGTAAAGTACACTTTTCTCCCCTGCATTGAAAAACTTATGTTTAACATCACGGATCCTCCCTTTTAGACCCTTCTCAGCATTAGGTCCGTCAGAGTCAAGCTGTAATGGAGGTCCGTGGGAGTTAAAGGGCCATAAGATATGCAGAGACTAAAAGATTGAAATTTTTTTGCAACTACTCAAGCTAGGCTCTAGCCTAGGGGTTAAGGCAGCTGACAGGGACCCCGATGGGCTGGGTTCAAGACCGGGGAAAGCACACTTTTCTGCAATTTTATTGAGAATAGGTAAAAGAATAAGAAAAGAGTGTGCTTCTGGTTTTGGTTTTGTTTAGATAAATTAGCAAATGGATCCTGACAGGTGGCAGGAGTGAGAGACTGATAACCTCTACAGAAAATATAAGTTATAAAACGTACAATTTTATGAGCTAAGAACATAGTGTAGTGGTTAGTGCAGCTGTTTATGAGAGTAATGATACGGGTTCAAGTCCAGGATGAGAAGAGCAATATTAAATTTCCTTGCCGGCGTCTCAATTGCAGCTATAGTGGTAGAAAAGCCGTCCCTGCAATCGTGAAATTTGAAACCGCAGTTGTCAACTGAATGACCGGAAGAATTTTTAAGGTCGTGCCGGTTTAGATCCGCGAGGTCCGTAAGGTCCGCGAGGTCCGCGTTTTACCCCTTCCCCTGTGAATATTGCCTATTATAGTCTATGGGAGACATCGGGGGAGGTCAGTAATTGGTGCAAGTTGTCCAATTGCTGCAAAAATTGGGTTAGATCATCAGTTTTCGGAAAAGCCACCTGAACCCAATGCAATCCCTAGAGAACTTGGGGATCTGCTTTGACACAGTGAAAGGCCATGTCTTTCTTCCAAGGCTATGCAAACTGAAGTTATAATGGCAGATTCTGGGAATCCTGTTCCCATGGCTTGACACTATCTTTAGGTACTGGGGTTGATGGTAGTGACCATAGAGGTCATTCCTTGGGTGAAAGCTCATCTTCACCCCCTTCAGGACATGCTGTTGATCTCTGCAGATGGATTCCCTCCAGATGCCATTGGCCTGGAAGGTGGGAGCAAATCAAAGTTTGTGTTGCTGAATCCAGCTGGAGTCATTGTTGAAAGGCTTGACTCTCCGCATCTCCTCATGGGTGATCCTAACAACAGATACCAATATTTATAGCTGGGGGGGGGGGGGTCATTGCGAGGTTATCCAGCTCAGGGCCGCTGGTCACCCTCTCAAAATAAATTGTCCATCAACATATTGGTGCTATGGGCCAATCTTTTAGTGTTGCTAATCATTGGAGACCACACCCTGGAAGGCAAGGCGGTCATGGTCTCCTCGGACAATGCCACAGCTGTGGCTTATGACAGTAGACACGAGGGGAACCAAGAATGCCTCACTGAGAATGGAGGCTCAGTTGTTATTTTGTTGGACTGAAGTCCATCTGCAAGCACTATTAGAAGCACATGCAGTGGCAGTGGGCAATGTGCAGGCCGGCTATTTCAGCCAGCAAACCCTAGATCTAGGGGAGTAGTCGCTTTCCTAGAAGGCCTTTGACAGCATTGCACTTCATTGTGGGCATCCGACATTCAATCTGATGGCATTGAGTCCCACGAGAAGGGCGGCAGCCATTCAGGGAGTGGTACAGGACTGGTCAGGAGCTCGAAAAGCTCGCTCCTGCTGGGTGTACTGCTGGCCACGCGATCTGAGGAAGCCATCCAGGGAGGGGCTCAAATTGGAGTAGGCAGGGAGGGAAGGGGGCTGGGTGCAGAACCTGGCAGGAAGGGGGGCTGAATGCAGAGCCTGACAGGGAATGGAACTTGAATATTAAGCCCCCATCTTATATTCGAGTCAACCATTTTTCTTCCTTTTGGGGGGAGGAATGGGAGGTCTCGACTTATATTTGGATCAACTTATATTCGAGTATATAGAGTATATTGTTATATTATTTATAATTATTAATTTAGATTTATTAATTGCCTTTTTCATAAATAGATTCACCCAAAGCAGTTTACAATACACTCTTAAGTATTTTCCCTATCTGTCCCAGAAGGCTCACACTCTAACTGTGGTACCTGGGGCAATGGCGGTTTAAGTGACTTGTCCAGACTACGGAAAGCTGGCTGAGATTGAACTCACAACCTCAGGGTGCTGAGGTAACAGCTCTAACCACTAGATTGAAGCAGTTGGGTATAGGGCGGTGTTCTTCAATGCAAGACCTAGAGGCAAATGGCAGCTTTTAGAGACCTCTGAAATGGCCCTTACCACCTCTCTACCCAAGCTTGCTACAGAAAGGGGGGAAGGGAATGTGGGGAAGTGACACATGCTTCAAGATAAATAATTTTTCAATAGACAAAGAGAATGTATTTGGAAATGCCCACCATCTTAAGGATACCCCCAATGAAAATTCTGAAGGTGGGCTGGTGGGATGGATGTTATTGACACTCACTCATCAGCAATGTTATAGCCCCACATGGGAAGGTATTTGACGGCTCTTCTTCAGCTCATTTGGATCCAAAGTGGCGCTGACTTAAAATTAGTGAAAACCACTGATTTAAAGGGTTGGGTGCAGGACTGGTGAATGGATGTTTTTGAATAGACAGAGATGATGATTGTGGGAAGGAGAGGAGAGGAGAGCTCGCTGGAGTTTGTTTGTATTGGGGAGGTGGAATTGCTTGAGAAAAAAGAGATGAAATTGTTGGGGGTGGTTCTTGATTCTCAGCTTACCATGAAGGATGAATTGTGAGAGTGATCCTCCTTTCTGCAATTATGTTTGTTATACAGATTAAAGCTGACGTTGACTTTGAGGGGTTTTAGGAGTGTTTGAACAGGGTATGGTGTTATGAAAAATAGATTATTGCAAACTCTTTATGTGGGGATTACTAGCTATTGAACTTCCAATGCCTCCTCCTGAGGTATTATTGTATAAAGTGACTATACTTCCAATGTTACAAAGACTAAAGTTACAGGGAAATACTAAAAAAAAAAAAAAAAATAGAATGAAATATTTATTCACTCAGAGAATAGTTAAGCTCTGGAATGCTTTGCCAGAAGATGTGATAACAGCGGTTAATGTAGATGGGTTTAAAAAAGGTTTGGACAAGTTCCTGGAGGAAAAGTACATTGCCTGCTATTTAGACAGACATGGGGGAAGCCAATGCTTGCCCTGGGATCAATAGCAATGAAAGACTAAAAAGGTTAGGGCTCTTCAGCTTGGAAAAGAGACGACTGAAGTCTACAAAATCCTGAGTGGAGTAGAACGGGTACAAGTGGATCGATTTTTCACTCCGTCAAAAATGACAAGGACTAGGGTACACTCAAAGTTACAGGAAAATACTTTTAAAACCAATTGGAGGAAATATTTTTTTCACTCAGAGAATTGTTAAGCTCTGGAACACATTGCCAGAGCTTGTGGTAAGAGCGGAAAGAAGGGTTTGGACAATTTCCTGGAGGAAAAGTCCATAGTCTGTTATTGAGAAAGACATGGGGGAAGCCACTGCTTGCCTTGGATCAGAAGCATGGAATATTGCTACTCTTTGGGTTTTTGTCAGGTACTAGGGGCCTGGATTGGCCACCGTGAGGATGGGCTACTGGTCTTGATGGACCACTGGTCTGACCCAGTAAAGCTAGTCTTATGTTCTTATGCCAGGTACTTGTGACCTGGGTTGAACACTGTGGAAACAGGACATTGGGCTAGATAGACCATTGATCTGACCCAGTATGGCTATTCTTACAAATCTTTGTCAGATATGTAAGAAAAGGTTTTATTTATGAACGGGTACACAAAAAAATCCACAAAACTGTAGAAAGGTTCTAATAGGGAACTGTAACCTCACCCAATGTGCCTCCCCGGGGGAGAGGTAAATCTTTTATGTGTTTTAGGTAAAGTGTACAATACTGGACATTGTCGTGTTTTATTCAACTACTTGAATTCTCCTTATTTTAATTGTAAATCTCTTAAAATTTTATGTAAAGCAATCAATCAAATTTTAATAAACTTGATATTGAAATTCATGCACAGTGAGAAAACCAGCATCCAACTCTTATTATGTAATTTCCTTAATCTCAATTTTGAAACAGATGGTGGGATCTCCCTCCAGCTTCACATAATTACCTTTATTGCTTAGATGGCATAATATTTTGATCTCTAAATTGTACTACAATTGCCTCTCCTTTGTCTGCTTTGCAAACAACAATGTCAAAATGTTGCTGCAAGTTTCTCAAAGCACTTTGTTCACCCTGGGTCAAATTTGATTGTCTCCTAAAAGGATTATTTTCCACTTTCAGCAAATCTTGCAGCACCAATTCCTTAAAAGTTTGTAGCAAGGGATTCCAACAATGCTGATGGTGTCCACACAGAGTGGGTTGAAATGTTGAAACATCATTAACCTGCAAGGTCTCTTTACCAAAAAATAAATGTCTTAAATGCATAATCCTCAAAAACATTCAATATTAACACAAGCTTTAAAGGTTCATATATATATATATATATATATATTTTTTTTTATATATATATAATTTTGAATACATTACAATATCCAATAATTCGAAAGGAAAAAAGGAAAAAATCTCACAAAACAATACATAATCAATTCATACATACATAATTCCTTTTAAGCCCACATTATGGGGAAACATGTTACTATTTCTGATCAAAGAAATTTACAAGAAAAGTTTAAAGGATAATAATTCTCCTCCGTTCGTTCTAAACGGCCTTGAATCATTCCTTACTGATTGGGATACTAATGTCTCGTCTTTTTTCTCAGCAAGTGAAACAAACTTATTTCTGTTCTCTCGCAACTAAAAATTGTTGTAATTGTATGGGGGTCCCAAAAGACATACTCAATATCTTTCAACTTAACTAAACATTTACAAGGAAATTTCAGGTAGAAAGATGCCTCTAGGGCCAAAACTCTAACCTTCAACTTCAGAAATTCTTTCCTTCAAGGTTCATATTTTTGAGTACCAACATCTGTTGTTCATCTGAAAATAATCTATACAAGGAGAGATTAATCACCACCCATTCTCTCGCTTTTCCTGTTGTCATGTCTGTAATCTGGTTTCTACTCCCTTTTGAAATATCCTGTCTACCTCTTAAACGTCTACCTCTTCCTAAAAACATCTGCCAATAGAAATAAAAAGTCATTTTCCCCTCATGTTCCCTCATAAAAGAAACTAAACTCAAGATTGCTTTGAATGATTTCAGAAACTGAAAAAATGTCACTCTTGGTTGAACTTTTTACATTTCATGATGAGTGAATGCTAAAGACTGCAGGACCCGAGCATCACCCTTTCGATTATGTAAGAAAAGGTAGAGAAAAAATATGTGGATTGGCCTAAATGAATTGGGTCCCTGCTAGGAAATCAAGGCCATTATTTGTAACACAATGAACCATGATCTAAAATTTGAAATAGGAGTGTGTGGAATTAACTGGAATTTCAAGAATACTAACCCATGCTTTGTGCATTTTCCCAGCATGCTGAGTATTTGAGAGTCCATCAGAATATCTGAAGTATTAACAAGTCAGTAAAATCACTGCTATTGTCTAATATAGCTCTGGTGGCACGCCAGTGGCATAGAAGAGAAGATTAAATTATTTTCCTTGTTGTATGAGCAGGACAGAGGACAAAGTGATCATAACCCTGAAAGTAGAGACAAAACTAATGGAAATTCACAGTAGCACATTCTCTCCACCCCTACCCCCCAACCCACACCCACACACCAAAAGGACATTGCAATGCAAAATGTCTGGGATCTCTCATATACACAGACTTGCTGTCAAGGTGCATTAGAAGGTAAGAGCAAACTTTTTTGTTATAGAAGCCTATGTAATAAAGATTAGCAAATATGCTAAGGCCATTTAGCACACCTGTCAAATAGCAGGCTATACCCAAAGACCCCACTAAGCACACTAAAAAGGGTCATCTGTGGGTATATGTCAAATTAGCACATACTACACAAGTACATGAAAAAAGTCAAATGCAAATTAGGTTTTAGGGGAATGTTCAGGAGATAGCACGATGCTGTATGATATTCTCCATGTACTATTTTGTGCACACTTAAAATGCTCAGGGTGCATGTTAAATATTAACATGCCTGCAGAACCAATATGCTAATATTTAATACCGAATGAAGACCCTGCCCTGAGGGTCTACCCCAGTGGCTCTCAAGCTGTGTGCCCCAAAGAGATTCCGGGTGTGCCATGAGAGATTCCAGAATTTTACTTTGTTAAAAAATTCCCTTCATAAGTATACGCTAGAATAGATGAAAGGGACATGTACGTCGCGTATGCAAGAGCCTGTCAATGTTATGAGCGTCTGTGTGTGTAAGGATACAACTGTCCAGATAATCATCATTCTTTGACATGATTGGTACTTGAAAACTAACAGCAAGTAAGTTTATTTTTATTTTTTTATGCAGTAGTTATCCTAACTTGAGCAATAAAGAATCAAGGCTTTGTTTCCATTTGGATCTTCTTATCTTTGCAAACTTGGATTTTCAGTTCTGACAGAAATTAAATTGGAAAAAAAGAGAATGACTGTTAATGGATGATGAAATGCGTATTTGCTTGTCAACTATCGCGCTGCATTTTGAGTTAATTTGCACTGAAAAACAATCACATCCATCGCATTGATTAGCGATTCTATTCTATTTACTTTAGTTTCACTGTTGTTACAATTACCTAGGATGCAGCGCGGGGCCAGGCTGGATGCCAAAAAGATTGCTCCTGCCCTGCACTGCTGGCCGCGAGATTGGAGGAGGCAGGTATTTAAGGGGGATTTAAAAAGGTACAGGGGAGATGTCTTTAGATAGGCCACCCCAATTAAGCAAGCCACACCGAGTATTCATGTTCGTAAAATCAATGTATAGGCCGCAGCCTATACATGGGGAAATACAATATAATGTGCCATGAAAAACATGTGCTCTGATTAGTGTGCTGGAGCTAAAAAAATTTGAAAGACACTGGTCTATCCTGAAACCATTCTTTCTCTATCTCAAATATGCTCTACCAGAAAGATCAAGACTCTATCATGTCATATTCCCCCCCCCCCCCCAACATGACAAAATAACGAAGGTGCTGCAGCTGTGATCTAATCATCTATCACTCTCTGCCTGCTGAGATCGAGTCCTTCCATCCCAAATTTTACCTTCTTCCTTCACTCTTCTAAAAATGCCAGAGAAAGATGATCTAACAACTTTGAAAAACCATATCATCAGCAAAATATAATTATCTCACTAGTTATTCCCCTCTCTAGATCACTGATAAATATGTTAAAAAGAAGCACTCTTGGCACAGACCCCTGGGAAACCCCCATCTAATTTTACATATGAATTCAGATAAAGGCTGACAAGTAATATGGCCATTTATTTTTTCATTTTGGAGTAAACAAAGGTAGATTATGGAGAATTAGTTTTGTAAAGGCCTGGCCAATATCTGTATATGTGTCTGAGCTAGTACAAAACCCAAAGGGGAAATTGTTTCCCATGTATACAGTAGCAGTAATTTTCACTGTGCTATTGGCAGTTGCGACAACATGGCATACTGACCCATGTGCTAGCTATCAAAGCCAGCCACTCCTTTGTCCAACCACGTCACAGCCCTCTTCCTCCCACTCCTGTGTAAAGCAGCTAACATGAGATTTTTACCACAAAGGCTGCTTTTTTTTTAGCACAGAAGACAGTAGCATAGGTCTGTGCTACTATCTACCATGTGTTAACCCTGCGTTAGCTACTTAACCCATGCCTGACATCTTCTCATATCAGCACATGAACACATGTCAATTCCAATGGGTATAAAGGCTGATATCATCCAATTCATTTTAAATAAAGCTGACTATGAAGCATCTCTGTCATTTCTCATTTATTCTTTGAAGTAGTTAGGAAGCAAGGTAAAGAAGCAGAGAATGAAAGGAAGGAGCTTTGGGCTCTCTGTGCATGCTCAAGACTACCTACAAAATTGCTATCAGTATGCTAATGGAAACTTCGAATTCCCCTTGATTGTTCAGAGTCTGGATAATGAGCTGTGACAGAAAAATGAATTTTTTGACAGGTACGCTTTGTTTGGGTTTTATATTTTTTTTTATTTTCATAACAGCCTGGTGAAGGGTGATTTATGCAACATGGCAAATATCCCAAGCAACATACCGAGAAAAGAAAAAGAATGATAAATTAGGGTTTCCTGATTAATTTTCATTTTATTTTCTTCTTCATACATGCTTAAGCCTAAAAGTTACTTTGGTTTGTTTAATAGTACTGAATTCAGTATATGCAATGACAATAAGCAGAAGCAATCAAGCTCTTGTCGTGAGACTAAGGGCTTCTTTTACAAAGGTGCGCTAGCGTTTTTAGTGCACGCACGGGATTAGCGCGCGCTATAGCGTGCACAACCCAAAAAACTACCACCTGCTCAAGAGGAGGCAGTAGCGGCTATGGTTTTGACTTTTTATTATTTGGATAAATATCTAGCCAGCAATGGTGTGCATTTTGCTTACCATCACTAGTGTTATATCCAGATATTCAATGTCGAGCCATATCTGGGCTTTGGTATTGAATATCCAGATTATGTGATGCCGGCTAACACATAGCTAGTTAAATTGATATGCAGAATTGAACCAGGCATGGGTTGCTGCATATAGATAGAACTCTGCTTTATAGGTCTTATTTATGCAGTTATTCTGGCCAGTTAAGTGCTGACTCCACCCCTAGAGTGCTCCCCAAATCATCAGTTTTCATTTAGATCAGGGGTGTCCAACCTTTTGGCTTCCCTGGGCCGCACTGGCCGGAAAAAAATGTTTCTGGGACCGCGCAAATGCTGCAGCAAGACAGAGGAGGGAGCCGGCAAGACGATAAACACCTGGGGGCAGTAGAGGAAAACACTGCTTCGCCCTCGACCGGGGCCGCACAAAATATTTCACGGGGCCGCAGGTTGGACACCCCTGATTTAGATGCTAATCGCTAATTTTCAGCAACAGCTATTGGAAAAGGTACAGAGAAGAGTAACGAAAATTATTGGATTGGATTTATTATTTGATTTACCGCTATTGCCATAAGTATTTAGTGGTTTACAATATAAAGACGTGTTAAAAATACAATACATCACTTTACAAAATCTGTTAAAAAAACAATAAAAGAATAAAACAGTAGTTCAAATGAACAGAATCAAATCAATCTTTACTAAATCCCATAGTAACACTTTGCTTCCATAATATTGCTGAAATAATTCTGTTTTCAACAGCTTAAAAATGATAAATTTGACAAACCATCAAAGAATTTGTCAAACAAAGAATTCTATAACGCAGGACCTACATAAGAAAAAGCTCTGCTTCTCATGAGAGACAATTTTATGATATGCAAACCTGGCAATGAAAGCAGCTCTTTGTTAGAATGATGCCGGGATCTCTGTTTTCTATATCTTATCATCTTATTTGCCAAATACAGTGGAGATCATCTTCTAGAGTATTGGGTGGTGTTTTAGATTCTTCTCTCTCTTTTCAATGCCAGGTAAATAATCTTACCAAAAAATGTTTCTTTGGTCTTCGCAAGCTGAGAAAAGTTCATCATTAGTTCCATCAAGATCATTTTGTAGTATTGGTTCAAACCATTATCGTGGCACAGCTGGATTACTGTAATTCCATGTATGTGGGATTAGTAAAAGGAAACAAGAAATAGAGGCAATTGATTCAAAATGCTGCAACCCAACTGATTTTTGGAAAGAAAATATGTGATCACATGTCACCTCAGTTGAGGAAATTACATTGGCTTCCGTTTCAATTGGGAGTTCAATTTAAATGTGCCTATATAGTCTTTAAATTTTTACATGGACTATTTATTCCTTTGATGTCTTTATCTCTAAACACCATGAGATCTTCAGGCACGAAAACAATTCATATGTGTAAGCTCTCTTTTCCATCATTAAGAGAAATCAAGTCCATTAATAAAATTTCACACTCCTTTCAATATTTACTAACTGCAATATGGAATGGACTACCTACTCAAATTAGATCATGTTTATCTTTTCAGATCTTTCTCAAAACCTTTAAACCACCGGGGAGGGGCCTAGGGCCTGATTGGCCCAGGTGCCTAAGGCCCCACCAATAGGCGGAGCCTTAGGCACATGAGCCAACCTAAGATTCCGGTTTGCCCAGGTGCCTAAGGCCCATCCTATGGGCAGAGCCTTAGGTACCTGGGCCAATCAGGTCCTAGGCCCCGCCCCATTGCATCCTACAATGCACTGGGAAGAGGCAGGCCCACCATTCAGACGAAAGCGGGCCTGCCGGATGGAAGGAGAGAGGACCCGGCCATCCAGCCATCAAATAAAGGTTGGAGTCCAGTGGGGAGATGTTGGGAGTCTGGGGGGGATAGGAGGGGGTTCGGGGGTGGCCTAGGTAGTGCAGCAGGGGGGTGGGGGATGTCCAGCAGGAAGGACTGGGCATCCCTCATACCAGTGGAGAGCGCTTCGGGGAGTGCAGTGTCCGGCAGGAGGGACTGGGCATCCTTCCTGCCAGTGAAAGCGCTTTGAGGGGGCTGGCAGGAGGGACTGGGCATCCCTCCTGCTGGTGAAGAGCACTTCAAGGGGGGGGGCATCCCTCCTGCCAGTGAAGAGTGTTTCGGGGGGGTTGTTCCTGCAGGAGAGATTGGGCATCTCTCCTGCCATGATGTGTCAGTGGGGTCACAGCGGATGGCAGCAGGAGAGTTTGGGCATCTCCCTTGCCACGATCGTTGTGGGGGAGTGGGGACGGGACAGTTCCACAATTCTCTAAGCGGCGTTGTTTATGACAGATGCCGGTTAGAGAATCGTGCTTTTAGGCAAATGCCTGGCCCCTCCTTCGCCTAAAAGGTCTTGTTTTGGGCATTTGGGACTTGGGCGATTTTTTGATCGGAAATGTGTTGTAAGTATACACGTAGTTGTGATCTGGGTGATTAAACTGCTGAACGTACAGGTAGGCCTTTCTAACAAAAACCCCCCCCCACACACACATTTTGGACATTTATTTCGAGAATGGATATTTCCCCGCTGCCTACTTTGTACATCTAGGGCCATAGGCCAAAAGGGATACTTAGACGTTGTTTCTAATGCCCCCTCAACGTTTTCAAACGAATCCAAAAAAATAAACTGGTAAATGTTTGGATTCATTGAACCTGCCAAATTAAAGTCACCCAAAATTACAAGCTTGCTCAATTGAATTGCTACCTGAAAAATTATTTCCAATAATGCATTAAAACTAGAACATCCTACATTTGGTGGCATATAAGTCAATAAAACAGAAAAACTTAGGGCTCGTTTTACAAAGCCGCGCTAGGGCCTTAACGCGCGGAATAGCGCACGCTAAATTGCCGCACGCTCTAGCCACCACCACCTCCTTTTGAGCAGGCAGTAGATTTCCAGCTAGCGCGCGCTATAGCGCGCACAAATCCGGTGCGTGCGATAAAACCGCTAGCGCAGCTTTGTGAAAAGAGCCTTTAATTTATCTGAGGAATCAACAAACATTCTACTGGCAAGATTTCCTCCAAATGCTTCTGGTGAAACATGCATTTGTTTTTGAATAGAAAAGATAAACCCTGCCCTTTCTTGAATTCTCATGACTGAAAGAACCCCATTATATTTTGAAGGTCATAATTCATGAGATGTTTTGGAAGCCAAATCTCTGTCAAACTAATAATAAAATCAAGGTTGTTATCCAAAATCCAGTCATGTAAATAACATAAAAGGGACGACCTCTATGAGGAAAGGCTAAAGCGACTAAGACTCTTCAAATTGGAGAAGAGATAGCTCGGGGATGATACGATAGAGGCCTATAAAATACTGAGTGGAGTGGAAAGGGTAGATGTGGATCGCTTGTTTACTCTTTCCAAAAATATTGTGACTAGGGGACATACAATGAAGCTACTAAGTAGTAGATTTAAAGCAAACTGGAGAAAATATTTCTTCACACAACATGTAATTAAACTCTGGAATTTGTTGCCGGAAAATGTGGTGAAATCAGTTAGCTTAAAAGGGTTTTAAAAGTTTTGGATAATTTCCTAATAGAGAAATCCTTAGGCCTTTATTGAGATGGCTTTGGGGAAATCCACTACTTATTCCTAGGATAAGTGGCATAAAAATCTGTTTTATTATATTGGATCTTGCTTTGGACTTGGGATCTGCATTGGGCACTTTTGGAAACAAGATACTGTGCTTGACGGACCTGTAATCTGTCCCAGTTTGGCAATTCTTATGTTCTTAGAATAGTGCTGCCCGATTCAGGAAAAAAAATTTTGATTCGATTCGATTCAGCCTATTGAATTAGTTTTTCGATTCGATTCGATTCAATTTTCCTTCCCAGTTAGGTGTTTTTTTCAAACATCCTGGTAGGTTTATTTTACAGCCTCTTCACCCTCTTTGCCTTCTCCTAACCACACTGGCGCTGTGGTGTAAACAAAATCAACAAACAAAAAAGACTTTTCCTCTCTCTGTTAAATCCTAGTTCACGTTTGCGGTCTAACACCAGCTCTGGCAAGATACACATTTCAAATCTGACAAATTGTAATCACAAAACAGAAAATAAAATTATTTTTCCTACCTTTTGTTGTCTGGTCATTATTCAAATCTTGTTGGTCCCAGGCTCTGGTTGTCTTCTGATAACTTGCTTGCCAGAGTCTCCTTCTTTCTTCTTTCTCCGTGCTAACCATCTACCTGCCATCTCTGTCCTCTGGCATCTTTCCTTTTTTTCGTCCCCCTCCCCAGATCCACCTTTTCTTAAATACCTTTTCATCCAGCATCTCTCCCTCCTTCCCCACCACCCCAGGGTCCACTAGCTCTCCCTTTCTTTCCTCAACTACCCTCCTATCCAGTATCTCTGTCCCCCCTCCACACCATCCCTTGTGTCCAATTTCTCTCCCTTTCTGTTCCTTCCCTCCCTAAATCCCATTGTCCATCATCTCTCTTCTTCTCCTCTATTTTTAGACCCATTATTTCTTCCCCCCAAAGCCAAGCATATGCATGTCTCTTTGAACCCCCCTTCCCTCCCTCCGTGTACTTCTACACCAGGGCCCCCTCCCTTGAAGGTCTGGCCCCCCCCTGAAGACCTGCACCCCACATCTGAAGGCCTGCCTCCCATCCCTGAAGGTCTGCCTGTCCCCCCTGAAGGTCTCTTTCCCCGTTGAAGGCCTGTCTCCCCCCTTGAAGGCCTGTCCCCCCCCTTGAAGGCCTGTCTCCCCTTTTAAAGACTTGTCCCCCCTTTGACGTCAGAGGAGGGGTGGGACTGCGGCAGAGGAAACAGCTCCGAAGCTGTTTGCAGACATCGCTAACGCTGAGATCTTCTGTGCAGGCTACTCTTCAAAGGTAAACAGGTGCAGGGAAACCAGAAGCCACTTCACGACTGACCATCACCCCTCGCCCTCTAAAGCAGGTGTGGTAGCGGCTGGCCAACAAGAGCAGTGCTGCCGCTCCTGCTTTAGGGGGGGAGGGGGGAGGGTCATCCGAATCGGGAAGCCGATTTTTTGTTATTTTAAATCAATTCGAATCGATTCACCAAAAGTGAATCAGTGAACCGATTCGAATCGTGAATCGGGCAGTACTACTTAGGAATAGAAAATAAAAAAGGTTTTTTCTATCTTTTGATACTTTTCCAGTAAAGTCTTTGACCCAAAATTGTCTTGAGCATCCTAAAAGTACAATCAGTGAACCATATCTTTGGGGGCAGGGTGGGAGTCATACATGCAAATTTATCTCATGCATATTCATTGCGGGTCTCCTGAAAACCCAATTGGCCAAGGGTCCTTCAGGACAGGTTTAGGAACCACTACCCTACACTATTCATATCCTTTCAACACCCACCCCCACCCCCATCACCTCTTGTTAAACTACTTGTGCGTCTCTCTTCCTCCTGTTTATAGTTCCACTTGGGAGCAAAGAGAGCTGTGCAATTTTTAATGGAGTTGAATTTAGGCAGTATATAGAAGGGTATTGGAGTAAGGGGAAGGAAAAAGAGAGTGCAACATCTTTTTCCTGCCTCCTATCTTTTTTTTTTTTTATAAATCTTTATTAATTTTTAAAACTCACAATAAGTGTAGCATAAAATACAATCATTTCAGATATCTGATCGGGACTGTAGACACAATTCTGTTTTGGATGTCAATGTGATTGACACTCGATCAGCAGCCATCAATGTTGGCATCCAAAAGAGAATCAGGCCCTGTGTGTTCAGGCTGTGATTTTTCCCTTCTTTTTTTTAAGTCCCTTACCTCAGGTTTGGAGGATGCATTTTTACATTTTGAGAATTTTTTCATTTGAATTTTGCAAATACCATTTCCCTCACTAAGGCTTACAGGAATGTTATGCCTTAGTGAGGAAATTACCTTAATGCCTTAACAGGAAAATGTCTAAGGTAACTTACTGCCTCTTTTACGAAGCTGCATTAGCGGCTGCGGCAACAGCCCCGAAGCCCTTTAAATCTCTATGGGCTTCAGGGCCGTTAGCGCAGGGCAGCTGCTAACTGTAAACAGGGCAGCTGTAAAAGAGGCTATTAGGATTTGACAATGATATTAAAAATTGTTCATATTCCAACATGTCCCCTAGGACCATGAAGCTCTGAAGACTTGGGACTAGATTCTACAAACGGCACTGATATCGGTGGGCACCTAAAAAAACAGCCGCTGATTGCGTATCAGCCATGCATTGGTGCCATTTGTAGAATCGCAGCTTCATGAAAGGTAGGCACCAGAAATGTAGGACAGGGTTTTCAAGGCCTACATTTCTGGCACCTACCTTTCACGTGAATCGCGGCTACGGAGGCACTTTATGATGCCTAACACCACTTCCAGCATTAGCCACGTCTACAGTGGCGTTAGGAGCCATAAAGTGCCTCCATAGCAGCACCTACATTTTTTCCTTAACCAGTTTTATTTTTCACAACGGCATTTTGCACTTAAGTTAGGCACCAGTAGGGCACCTACCGGCATCTAACCTAGGCCTTAGGCTCCAGAACATCTTCCTGCTTTTCAGAAGTTTGATATCATCATCAATATCTAGATCCAAGCACTCAACATT
Source organism: Geotrypetes seraphini (assembly GCF_902459505.1). NCBI lineage: Eukaryota > Metazoa > Chordata > Amphibia > Gymnophiona > Dermophiidae > Geotrypetes > Geotrypetes seraphini. The sequence goes on along the minus strand of NC_047086.1, from coordinate 342,137,505 downwards.
AAATGCATCAACACTAAGGTCGATTGCTTCACTTACAAAACCATGGGCATCAAGGATAGCTTCCTCCACTTTGGAATTAATTTCCAGATTAGGAAGATGGGTTAAGTATTTGGGTGAGAGCGCTCATTCCGAGCATCAGGTTCTGGCATTGAGGTTTGATGGCCAAATGAACCCACTGCATCAAATGGTGACATCATGAAGGCTCAGGATGGATATTCTGTTAATGCCAATGACATATTTCCAATTTACCTATTTGCTCAAGTTGAACATCTTTGGTAACATAGAAGGATATACTATCTATTGTAATTATTGTAGAGAGTACATGAAAAAAGGCCTAGATCAGGGGTGTCCAACCTGCGGCCCCGTGAAATTTTGTGCGGCCCCGGTCGAGAGCGATGTAGTGTTTTCCTCTGCCACCCCCGGGTGTTTACCGGCTTGCTGGCTCCCTTCTCTGTCTTGCTGCATCGTTTTTGCGGCTCCAGAAACATTTTTTGGGGCCAGTGCGGCCCAGGGAAGCCAAAAGGTTGGATACCCCTGGCCTAGATAAAATAGTTCAAGATATTTTTACTCAGGTTAGGCCTGAGCTGGCACTATTTTGTAGAGCAGAAATTAGCAATGGCACCCAGCCATAGGGCATAGTAATCAATATGAGCTACTGTTAAGATAAGTTATTTTAGCAATGAGACCTAGGCTCTCTTTTACAAAGGTGCGCTAAGTGTTTTAGTGTGTGATTAGCGTGCGCTAAATCGACGCACACGCTCACCGCTAACACGTCCATAGGATAACATGCATGCATTAGCGTTTAGCGCACACTAATATTTAGCATGTGCTAAAAAGCATAGCGTACCTTTGTAAAAGAGGGGACTAGTGTAATTACTAATAACAGGAGTTAACAGTTAAATAACCAATCTCAAAGGTAGTCCATGTTGATAGCTTCCTCCTTCAGTCTGCCACTCGCAATAGCGTCACCAGCAGAGCAGGAAGAACTGAGAAGAAAATTAGGAGAGACGTCTCCCCTCCCCCCGAGACATTTTTCTTTTTGGTGGGGGGTGGGAGGATGGGAGAGTTGTGGCATGGGTAGTCCTTATGTTTAAAAATAAAACAAACCAAAAAAATAAAACATGACTTTAATTTGGTTTAAAATGTCCCACTTTATTAAAAACCAAAAAGACAACCCTATTTTGCTATTCCGCGATATGCTGGCAACTCACATAGCCGCTCAGGAAGAGAATGGATACTCTTTGTCTCTTCTCTTTCCCGGTGACATTCCTTCCTGGTCTTTTTAGACATTTAAGATGTTGGGTACATGCTTAGCCCATAACAGCCTATGGTCCCAGGAAAGATTAGCTAGTTTAAACTTTAGAACATGTAATAGCCTCAGCATTTAGAAAAATCCAGCCACTTACGGCCTCTTCTACGAAACTGCGCTAGCAGTGTCTAGCGCAGGGAGCCACGCTGAATGGTCCGCACTGCTCCCGACGCTCATAGGAACTCAATCAGCATCAGGAGCAGCGCGGGCCATTCAGCACGGCTCCCTGTGCTAAAAACTGCTAGCATGGTTTCGTAGAAGAGGGGGTTAAATGAGGAACCCAAGATATGGAATGACCTCCTTCTCCACCTGCGACAACCTTGCACATAACTACATCTTAAGGAAAAGGCTAAAGACTCACTTTTTCTCCTTGAACTTATAAAATAAACTCAGCATTCTATCCACCTAACTTTCATTCAGTGTACATGTCCTCAGATCGTTAATCTTATTGTAAACCACATTGAATCCTAGTCGAAACTTGTAGTATAGAAGAAAAATGTATGGTGTGGCTTTAAGTCAAATAATTTATTTACCAACTCACACCTCCATCCCATTTTTGCTCTGTTGTGTACATACTGGATGTTCATTACAACATCTTAATGTACAATGACTTGCCCCCAGAATGGGGGCTTAAAATATTTTGAGCATATGATCCCTACAGGTATCAGAGGTTGCTTATACTGCTGTTGCTTCTAAACATATGGAGTATTCTGTATTAAGCTATTTGAATGCATGCTGATTTGATTAAAAAGCACTTAAAATGAGCCAGATTTGGGGTTGATGCGATGGGCCCATCTGTCATCCTGTGCTTACCACCGTGGTGCCTGGTGAAACATACTGGAATTGCAGTTTGGCACAAATCTCCCACCTTTCCTCAGAGCTGATTGATTCCCTGTATGCCACAGGAATTAAAATTTCCTGGTGTGAGCATTTTAATCTTGTTTCTTGCAGCTCAAACGGCCCCACACCAACATCCTTTACATTAGGTTTAACATTAATTCCCTAATCAAAAGTCACATCCTGGTCTACTCACAGTACAGTAAAGTGTTCAATTTCCTTGAAAAAGAATTTGACTATTAAAGGAGAGCACCATCACATCAGTCTCTAAAGTGGGTTTATGATACCTATAGTGTGATTTATACCTCTCTAAAAGTATTAGAGGATATTCTTTTTCTCCCGCCACCTCTAATCTATATCAGACTGTGATTCAGATTCACAGTGCTTTATTGGCATGACAAGTTTACACGTGTTTGCCAACGTAATCTATTACAATGATTAAAATAAAAAGTGAAAATTGTTTGCATTGTTGTCATAAACTCTAAGATACAGGGGGAAACAAGGACAGTTCCCAGGTTCTGGTTCTGGTTGTGGTCTATATTATCTAGAAGCCAGCCCTAAAACGTAGGAGCCAGCACTTAGATTCCCCACTCCAATCCACACTCGGGGCTCCTTTTACAAAGCCGCACTAGCGGTTTTAGCGCGTGCTAGCCGAAATCTACCACCTGCTCAAAAGGAGGCGGTAGTGGCTAGCACTCCTGGCAATTTAGCCTGCACTATTCCGCTCGTTAAGGCCCTTGCGCAGCTTTGTAAAAGGAGCCGTCAATGTTGTCCGTGGCAAAATTCAAGTTTCAAGTTTATTCAAATCTTGATGTACCGCTCATCAAATGTCTGAGCAGTTTACATTAAAAATAAGTAAATACATTTTAAAAAGTCAAATACAAGGATTTCCAAAAAGACAATCAACAAGATACATAAGGTATATGGGTGAGAAATACAATACGGGCTCATAATCAAAACACTTAAACACGTCTAAAAACCTGCCCAAGTTGGCACTTGACGACCTAAAAGACAGATCATCCAAGTGCCGATAATCAAACTGACTTTCTGGACGTGTCACAGGACTTTTTATGTCTCTGAATGCCGCTGTATGCTCAGAGCTGAAAGGAGCATATTTGGAGGAGTGGTTAGGGCAGTATGTGGGAGGGATGTGGGCCGACCTAGACTTAATCATCCTGCAGGGATAATCAAATATTTTACTAGACATCCTGGACAAAGCTTAAACATTGTGAGTTAACCGATGTGAAAACAGGTATAAGTGCCAAAAAAGTATCCAAAGTGACCAAATAACCACTGCAGAGACAAAGTAAAAGACCCACACACACTCCCCAATTGTTCACTTGCCCCCCTCACACCCCCACAAAGATCAGAATAAAAAAGTACATACCTGCCTCTAGAATATCAGCACCTGATATAGGAAAACCTAGTAGAGCTGCACACAGGTGTCTTAAATAGTCTGGCGGGTGAGCTAGAGAGGAGGACCAGGCCCATAAGCCACTCTAACCACTACATTTATGGTGGTAGATGTGCGCCCACCAAACCCCCCCAACCCTATTTACCACCATATAGGTGCCACCTGCAGCTATAACAGCTATTGGGGTATAATTGGTACTTTGGGGGGGGCTCACCATAACCTATAAGGGAGTTCTGGTGAGATGTTTATCTGGCACCCTTTATGTGAAGTTCACAGCAGTGCCCTGTAAGGTGCCCCACTGCTCTGTTGTCATATCTGGGTGGCCAGTCTGTTACAAAATTGGCCCCTCCCACATCCAAATAGTCTTGTTCTGGGCGTTTGGGACTTGGCAAAATTTTGGTCAAAAATATGGAATAAAGATAGATGTCCTGGGGATCTAGAAGAACAATAGCCTGGACGTCCAGATAGATGTTTTTGGTTGTTTTTTTTTTTAAATATTCCAGAAGTATTTTTCAAAAATGAGCATTTTCCCACTACCAACTTTGGGTGTCTAGTACCATACGTCCGAATTAGACTTAGACATATGTTTTGATTATGCCCCTCTGAGATCTTAAGTAGCTCCTTTTAGAATCTGATTTACCAAGGCTCTTTTCCCAAGTGTGGAGTATGAAGAATAATTTTCTCCTATATCAGATTTTCCTAGAGGCCTGGAGATGAAGCTTCTCCCCTACATAAGAACAAGCCACACCCACTACTCTCCTTGCAAGTGATGACAAAGTAGGAAGATTATTACATTCACTCATGGAAAGTTCTATTACACGTAAGTATTCATACAAACAGGGTAGGGCAAGGTAGAAGGAGCTTGTACTCTTCATATAGAGAATGAGGTACCAGCTAATAAAGATGCCATGATTCGGAGGGGTAGTGAGTCTCTTTGGGAAAGCAGCCATGACTTCATGTTGTTCTGAAGGGTTGATTTACTATTTCTATCACTTGAATAGTGCTACTAAATTACACAGCTCGGTACAGAAATCCATAAGAAATGGTCCCAGTTCTGTGGAATTCATATCAACATATAAAGAACAAATATGAGGTGTGTGGACATGCATTTATTATTATTATATTAAAAAATGGTTAAATTCAAGAAGGCTATGATTAAGAAAACCCAGTGTTTAAGATTTAAAGTCAACTTCAAAAAGGGAGCATTTAGGCAAGATTCCTCGATGATCACAGAGGGGATACTCAGGAAACCTTTTGCAGGCTCGAAATTGCTGTCAAGGGATGTTAAGCTGTAATGGAAGGGTTTATAAATAGTACCACTGGCTTGAGAAATTAAATGACCTCAAGATCAATTCTGGTAAATAATGCAGTTCGGCTTCTTTGTACACACATGTGGATCATTAAGTTTCATTAAAATTTGTTATACTGCCTAATCAAACTTCAAGGCAGTTTACAAAGGTAAAATACGCACAAAATACATAAAATACAAACTCAAATGAACAGGGTACAATATCATAATAATAATACACCTACGCAACAGAGACAATAGAGAAGAGGAAAACTGACTCCCATATTCTACTCTTTATTTTTCATACATGAGGAAAGGAGGAGGGGAGGGGAGAGGTTTGAAGTCAGGAGACAAGATACCACTTAGGTTCTCTACAATGTCATTGAGTTTTCCATAGGTGTAGTTTGCCTGCTTACTTTGGTGATGGGGGGAAGGGAGGCTCAAAGGGTAAAGAAGTTATATTGGCTGTAGGTGGGGACAAATTCAGCATTTGCACACATGACATTTGATGGGAGCATTGAAATGTCTTGAAACATAGATATGATGGTATATAAGCCTTGATAAACCAATGGCGTAGCCACAGGGGGGCTTTGAGGACCTGGGCTCACTCCCCATCTTTGGGCTCAGGCCCCATCCAAAATTGCAGCGCTGTGGATGAATGGCTGGCAGAGATGCCCAAGCCCCTCCAGCTGAAGAGAGGCTGAGAGCCCACCCATGCTGCCTCAGCAGCGAGGAAGCTGGTGGGGTGCTTCAGCCACAGATGCCAGCACTTCCATGCATGCTCAGTTCTGAGCTCAGGTATAAGCAAGAGGGGTTGGGGGAGGGAAGATCTGAGAGAAAGTCCTTGCCTCCCCCCAGTCTACTCTTGAGCTGCCCCATATTTGTACTTCTTAGTGGTGCAGTAAAGGGGGGGGCATGGGGAAGGAGCAGAGGGACAAAGAAGAGAACACAGGGGGTGCCACTGCCCTAGGCACCTCCTACCCTCGCTATGCCACTAGTACTTCTGGTTATGCTCCTGCCATAAACCCCATCTGATACGACCTGTCGGCTTCATTTTGCAATGCTAGGGGCATTGATGTCTCAGCAGAGGATTTCTTATAAGGGCACAGCCTTTCATCCTTAAAGGAGGTTAATGATTTAAATCTAACTCAGTATAACTACTGATTATTACTACCAATGTTTTATCTCAAAGACCCTGTCTTATCCATTTATCTTTATTAGCAGACAGTAGATTTAAAGAAGCAAGGTTCATCTACTGCAAGACTTTCCAAACTGTGGGTCATGATCACAAAATTCTCATTTGAGGTTATGACTACATCTGCAAGAAATGGAGAAAAAAAAACCCACATCAGTGCCGATATTCAGACCATGGGCTGATTCCCACGGGTAGCACTGAGCCTGAATATTCAATGCCGAGAAATTTCCAGTGACCGGTATTGAATATCCAGCTTATTTTTGGCAGCTATAAACTTAGCTGGATCAATCGATATTCAGAGCTGCCAGCTAAGGGCTCCTTTTACGGTGACGGGATAATCGCGCACCAGACACCAGCGCGACGAAAATCCAGCGCTGACAATTCAGCGCAAGAAAGAAGCGCGCCGCCGAAAAACTTATTTTTAAAGAGCTCTGATGGGGGGTGTGGGGGGGAACCCCCCCCTTTAATGCATAGTGTTTGCGCCACCGTTGGGGGTGGGGGATGCAACCCCCCCACATTATAGAAAACACAGAACTTTTCCTGAAAAAATTTGGAAAATGTTCCATTTTCTCTATAATGGAGGGTTCCAACCCCCCAATCCGTCCCCCCCCCCAACAGCAGCGTGAACACTATGCATTAAAGTGGGGGGGGGGTGGGGGGGGGGGGGGTTCCCCCCCACACCCCTGTCGGAGATCTTTAAAAATAAGTTTTTCGGTGGCGCGCTTCTTTCTTGCGCTGAATTGTCAGAGCGCTGGTGTCTTGCGCGCCACTGACTATGAACCCTTTTTACAAAGGTGCGCTAGCGGTTTAACGTGCGTAATAGCGTGCGCTAAACCGCCGGATGCGCTAGCCGCTACCGCCTCTTGAGCAGGCAGTAGTTTTTGGCCAGCGAGGAGAGTTAGCGCATGATGAAAAGGTACGCGCGTTAACCCCTCTAGCGCGCCTTTGTAAAAGGAGCCCTAAGTTTATAGTGGCCAAAGATAAACCAGCTATTTACGTGGCCCGATCTGGCTGATAACCTTAGCTGGCTAGCACTTTAGATTTTGTGGATAGCCTTCCAATCATTCACTGTTTCTCCCTTCTCTCTCCACTTTCATTCAGTGTTGCTCCTTTCCATCTAGAATCTCTTCTGTCTTCTCACCCCCCTTAACCACTACAGCCATCCAGGATCTCCTCAGTATCTCTCTTTCTCTCTCTCGCTCACGTCCCTACGATCTAACATCTTCTCTATTTCTTCCCCATCTAACATGCCCATTTGTCTCTCATCCCTCAGCATTACCCTGTATGTCTCCGCTCCAATCCAGCATCATCTCTCTCTCACGCAATACTCTTATCCCACTCTTTTTTTCTTTCCCCCATCATGCTGCATGGTCCCATCTCTCTTCCCCTCACGACATAGCCGGCTAGCTGCTAGCCACTAAACCCTAATATTAGCACCTCTCTTGTACTGAATATTAGTGCTTAGCAGGTTAAGCGCTATTTTACCAGCCAGGAGCTGTTCTTGGCCAGTTAAATAGTGCTGAATATCGGGCAGACAGAGTTGACACTGCAGTAGGCCATGCTTTTCGCCTGTGCTGCTCTCCTGCCCACCTCTACCCCTTCCATCTCTCAGTGTGTCTAGCGCAGTAAGGAGCTCAGGAGCGTGAAGTTCTGGAACAGCTTTTGCTGACCATCACTAAGTCTAACCACCATTGCTAAAAATAGTTCCCCTCATCGCCTCTGTGAGTGATTATTGCTTCAAATACTAGCCCTGTCTCCTGTACTTCTGTATTTATCACTGCTTCCAGCCCAGGACCAGTTTTAGATATTGTGAGGCCCAGGGCAAAAATTAATAAGAGGTCCCCCGATCCCCTCTTCCCATGCTGCTATATTTTCCATCAGAGGACACAAGTCACTGTTTCTCTTTCTGTGGTGTTACAGTATCTGGCTTCTTAAGGGTTCCAACTATGATACTACTTTATCCTATATTAAAAATAAAATACCTTTTTTTCTATCTGTGTAGTCTGTTCATTTAATTTTTCTAATTGCATTGATTCCAGTCTCTGGTTTCTTTCTTCCTCTGTCTTCTCTTAACTCTGTCTTGCCAGGGTTTACAGTCCATTTGCATTTTTCTGTCTTCTCCTGTCTTCTTCACTTCCTCCATCATATCTATCTCCAGCATTGATCTTTTCCTTTCAATTTCTTCCATTTATTTTCTGCCTCTCTGTCCAGATTTCATTATTACTACTCAGTCTTCAATTTCCTTCTTTTTACTGCACCTACCTAGAGGTCTCCATCTCTTTCCCTTACCCTTCCTCATATTTCTGAGATTTTCATTAACTGTGCCCTCTCCTATTTCATTCAGAGTCTTCTCCCTCTACTCCTCTCTCTCCCTTCCATTCACTGTTTCTCCCTTCTCTCTCCACTTTCATTCAAGGTTGCCTCCTTTCCTCCTTTCCATCCAGAATCTCACCCCCCTTCTCCACTATAGCCATCCAGGATCTCCTTAGTCTCTCTCTTATGTCCCCACAATCCAACATCTTCTCTCTTTCTTCCCCATCTAACATACCTGTTTGTCTCTCATCTCCCAGCATTACCCTCTCTGTCTCCCTCCCATTCAATATCATCCCCCTCCCTCCAATACTCCTGTCCCACTCTTTTTTATTTCCCCCATCATGCTGCATGGTTCCATCTCTCTTCCCCTCACCCTACTATTGTCCCGTTCTATCTGTCACCCGTGCTGCAGTGCCCTAACTTACTGCCAGCTTCTCACCCTTCCCAGCCTGTCCCTCACCTGCTCTCCCTCCCATTACCTCTGCATGCAAGCAAAACTAACCCATGCTGCAGGGCCCTAATGCTGTGCATGCTGCTTATGGCTTCCTTTCTCTTCCTTGTGACTTAACTTCCTATTTGGTGGAGGGAAGAGTAGTGAAGCAGGAAGTGGCACACACAGCAGGGGTTAGATTTGCTTGCATGCTGCCAAGGTGGCGGAAGAGAGAGGGCAGCAAGTGAGTGACAGGGAGGGAAACTCACCAGCTATGGGGCCCCGCCCCAATCCAGCCCCAGCCTTCCTTCTCTCACATCTGTACAAATCACTGCCTTCAACCCAGCCTTCTCCTCCTCACCTCTGTGCTGATTACTGACTCTAGCCTCGGACTATCCTCCCTCATCTCTACACAAATCACTGCCTGTAACTTCAACTTTCCCTCTCTCACCTCTGTGTTGATCACTCCCTCCAGCCCCAGGCTTCCCTCCCTCACCTCTATGCCAAAACACCTCCAGCCTGGCCTTCCCCCTCTCACCAGGCCCTCTCCTTCATCTTCTTGCCATGTCCCCTAACCCTTAACAATAAGTAGACTAGAGCTACAAATTGAGGAAAAGGGGGTGATGACTGATGGCACTCCTGTTGCCCTCCTCTTCCTTCTGTTGATTAAGCAAAAATGAAATCTGAAAAGAGGACTGGAAGAGGAAGCAAGGGGGCAGTGAAAGAGACAGGAGTGATTTAGAGGCAGGAGAAGAAGAGCATGAGAAAGTGAGCTGGGGAAGGGGTGTTCAGAGATGGACGAGACGCAGTAGGAAGTAAAAGGGTGAGCTAAGGGATGAAAGAGCTAGGCAGGGAGTGAATAAGCCTGCAGGTTTTCAGGCTGAGTATATCTGGGAATGAGAAAGGATAAGCCTAACAAGGGAGACAGAAGAGATGAGCGAGGGAGGGACAGAGAATAGACGAGTCTCAGTAGGAAGAAGTAGGTATGAAAGGGAGAAGATCAAGCCTGTGGTGGTGGTTGAGAGACAGGGAATTTGTCAGGGGAGGAGAGAGAGAAGGAAATTCATGAGTGGATGAGCCTGTAGAAGTGAACCTGGCGGTATGACACAGTTGAAAGCTAAGTGGGAACTTCTTTCTCTCTTTTGCCATTGAAAATTAGTTGAGCACTTGAACAGTATGTCTTTTTCAAGCTCTTTTTCAAAATAAGTCATACACAGTGATGGGCGGTGGGTTTGGCTATAGGAGCTAATGCTCTTGGTCAAATTTCACAATTCTGAGTGTATGTGAACACTTTACTTATTTTATAAGTCAGATATATATTTTGCTTATTTTCATACTGAGAAGTCTTATACAGTAATTCTTTGACTTCTTTGCCCTTTAAGCTACGATTACACACACACTCTACTATATTCAGTGTGACTTGATTTGAGAGAGAAGACATATTTCAGTGGGGGCGAGGGGATACATTTTCTGTGGTGGGACAGTGAGAAAGAAGAGATAAGACGGGGGCAAGGAAGGCAATGAGCCTGAGAGAGAGAGAGAGAAAAAAAAAGAAAGAACAAAGGAGTCGTATGAGTCTAAGAACAGACTGCATGGCAGAACGGAAGGGAAATGGCGACACACACTGAACTTGTTACCATGAAGTTAAACATCCCTCCTCTACATACATGCCCACCCCAGCCCCCGCCTAAAAAGATGTAGGCTGAAGTAATGGCTCAGTAGCTGCCCTGCAGAATGGGCTGGAGAAGCTTTGTTACACATTTTCTCAGGCATCAAAATTAATTACTGTAAAGAGCTTTTCATACTTCTGTGTTAATGATCTATAAGGAACACAGTGAAATGTGCTGCTTACAATGCTTGAGCAATAATTTGATTACCATCACAGGTTATGCAAATTTTTGACGGATACCATGAGGTCACATCAGAAAAAAAAAAAAAAAGTTTGGGAAGCACCAGTGTACTGTCTGAAGCACTGATGATATTACGAGTAATAATAATTTCCACAGCCATCTTCATGCAACAATAGAAACGCGTAGTTTCATTCCATTTTGGTTCATTTTATATTAACATATGCTACTTTAACATGCTAATCCACTAAAATATGACAGCACCATTTACTAAGGTCTCCTTTTACTAAGGTGCACTAGGGCTTTAACGCGTGGAATAGCGCGCTCTAGACCTTAATGCCAGCATTGAGCTGGCGTTAGTTCTAGAAGCGTAGCACGCGGTAATTTCCTGCGTGCGCTAAAAACACTTTTTCCATTGCAAATGCAAGCAGTGTCTCACTTCTGGCTCACCACACAATTGATTCCCACGTACTCACCTTTATAGGACCCCAGGGACCCCTGAAGAAGACTTTTTGTCGAAACGCGGACCGTGTTGGGTCCTGTATCCCTAGCGGACTAGGTCCTCTAAGGCTCTTATGTGGATGATTTATTTTTATGTGGATGATTTCAGTGTACCTTGGAACTTTGACACTTTCAAATAAAGTCCATTTAGGAACATCGTCACTCCACAGAGCTTTTTTTTGGTTTTCGCTAAAAACGCTAGCGCACCTTAGTAAAAGAAGCCCTAAGATTTATTAGCTTGTTAATGTGGACATTAGTGCACGCCAACAGTGGATCACTGCATTAACAACTAGGAGGTATGCAGGCAAGTAATTGCATTTTGTTTAGTTTCCTATGTTGTTTACAGACTTTTTTTCATTTTTTAAAATATTTTTTATTCATTCTGTTCTTATATAGTTTCATTTTGCTTTTATGAATTTTAATTTTTTAAGAGCTGGAGGTGACTGTCAGGAAAGAGTGTGCAGTCTTTGTGTATAGTGTGCACTCTTTTTGAAAGAACGCACACAGTTAACAATATTGCTCCCATGATGACCTAATGGGAAAAACTAAACTAAACCTTAAGTTTGTATACCGCATCATCTCCATAAAGATAGAGCTCGACACGGTTTACAGGTAATTCAATAAATGAGGGAAGGACATAATAAGAAATTAGAGGTTATGAAGAAGATAGCTAGCTTTACATTTTAAATAAATAGCTTTACGTTTTGGAGAAAAGCCAGTTTTCAGATGCTTTCGGAATAACTGGAATGAGCCTGGGTTCCGCAGCGGGGCAGTGAATTTGAAGAAAAGGGATTTCCCTAATTTACCTGCATACATGATGCCTTTTAAGGAGAATGTGAAAGAGAAAGGAAGAGAGAGAGAGAAAAGAGAGAGGAAGAGAGAGAAACAAAAGAAGAAGAGAGAGAGAATAAAAAAGAGAGAGGAAGAGAGAGAAAGAAAAGAGAAGAGAGAGAAAGAAAAGAGAAGAGAGAGAGGAAAAGAGAGGAAGAGAGAGAGAAAAAAAAAGAGAGGAAGAGAGAGAAAAAAAAGAGAAGAAGAAAGAGAAAAAAAGAGGAAGAGAGAGAAAAGAGAGAGAGGAAGAGAAACTAAACTAAACTAAACTAAACCTTAAGTTTGTATACCGCATCATCTCCATAAAGATAGAGCTCAGCACGGTTTACAGGTAATTCAATAAATGAGGGAAGGACATAATAAGAAATTAGAGGTTATGAAGAGGATAGCTAGCTTTACATTTTAAATAAATAGCTTTACGTTTTGGAGAAAAGCCAGGTTTTCAGATGCTTTCGGAATAATTGGAATGAGCCTAGGTTCCGCAGTGGGGCAGGGAGGTTATTCCAAAACTCAGTGAATTTGAAGAAAAGGGATTTCCCTAATTCAGTGTTTTTCAACCGCTGTTCCGTGGCACACTAGTGTGCCGCGAGATGTTGCCTGGTGTGCCGTACGGTCAGGGCCGCCATCAGGGCAGTACCACCAGTCCTGCATTCAGGGGCCCGGAGCTGACAGGGGCCTGGGCTCCCCCAGGGTCCTAGGCCACAGTCTAGGGAGAGGGGCGGTCCGCCCCACGTGGACAGGAGAGAGCTGGACGGGGGACCCGCGGAGTTCAATACATCTCGAGCCGCGAGGCTCGTCTTCTGTTCCTGCCTGCCCTGCAGCTAACATATAGCCGATCGCAAGCGTTCCCCGATGTCAGCGCTGACGTCGGAGGGAGGGCTTAAGCAAAGCCTGCCCTCCGACGTCAGCGCTGACGTCGGAGAATACTTCCGTTCGGCTATTTGTGCGCGGCAGGGCAGGCAGGAAGCAGAAGACAAGCCTCGCGGCTTGAGCTTCGTTTTGCTGAGAAAGTTGCAAAGATGGGCTGGGAGGCAAACACGGAACACAAAAGGGGGGAGGGAGTGCGTTTTGGACACAAGGCATGAACTTGGGAGAGAGGAAGGGAGGGAAAGAGATGCTGAGGTGGGGGAGGGAATGGGTTTTTGGACACAGAAGGCATGGACTTGGGAGAGAGGAAGGGAGGGAAAGAGATGCTGAGGTGGGGGAGGGAATGCGTTTTTGGACACAGAAGAAATGGACTTGGGAGAGAGGAAGGGAGGGAAAGAGATGCTGAGGTGGGGGAGGGAATGAGTGTTTGGACACAGAAGGCATGGACTTTGGAGAGAGGAAGGGAGGGAAAGAGATGGTTGTGTACACGGGGAATAGAAGAAAGGAGAATTTTTGGTCATAGGGAGGGAGTGAAGTACAGATAGTGGCATACCAGGGTGGGGGGGGGGCGGTCTGCCCCACCCCGGGTTTACGTCCCAAGGGGGTGCACAGCTGGCCACCCTCCAGTGTTGTCCCTAGGCCGGCAAACTGCAGCTCTTTAGCCACTTGAGTGCCACCGCCGCCATCGGGAACAGGCCGGCGCCAAGTTCTCCCTGCTTTTCCCTGTGGGGCTGGCCAACTCTCGCCACTCGCGTCAATTCTGACTTCGGAGAGGACGTTCTGGGCCAGCCAATCGCTGCCTGGCTGGCCTAGAACGTCCTCTCCGACGTTAGAATTGACGACGGGTGGCGAGAGTTGGTCGGCCCCGCAGGGAAGAGAAGCAGGGAGAACTTGGCGCCGGCCTGTTCCCGATGGCGGCGGTGGCACTCAAGTGAATTACTTTATATATAGTCAATATAGGCACAGAGTTAAATTTTTTAACATTTTGTAATGGTGGTATGCCTCGTGATTTTTTTCATGAAACAAGTGTGCCTTTGTCCAAAAAAGGTTGAAAAACACTGCCCTAATTTACCTGCATACATGATACCTTTTAACGAGGGGAAAGATAGTTTGAGTTTGTGGGCGGATCTGGTAGTGTCAGGACTCGAAGAATTCCAGGATAGTGGGATTAGGGAAGGAAGAATGCCATGTAGGATCTTGAAAATTAGGCAGGTACAGTTAAAGTGAATCCTAGAAATCACCAGAAGCTAGTGAAGTTTTGACAGAAGCGGGGAAACATGATAGAATTTGCTTCTTGCGAAGATCAACCTAGCCACAGTGTTCTGGATCCGCTGAAGTCTCATGAACCATGAAAATAATGAGCATAAACAACACATAAAATTTTTCAGGTTGCACACATCTAGGAATAAATTCTATATATATGGGGCCCATAAAAGCATTGCTGCAAAAAGCGCTATTCTATAAGCCACATTTAAAGTTAGGTGCATTTAATGGAATAGTACTCATGCCTAGGAAACGTGACTAATTATAAGCATGGCCATTTATGTCAATGAAAACATTGTACAAATTTAGGCACAGAGGCCCTAATTCTGTAATTATGAGGGCTCGTCAAAATATTTCCTCACTTTTATATTTTCGCGCTCAACCAAAAACATTCTTTTCTGATGGCATTAAGAAGTTTATTTATTTATTTAAAAAATTTATGAATCACTTAAATCTAAGCAATGTACAAAACATGTACATCCACAATTTCAAGCACAAACATTAGAAAATGCAATAAACAAATGTCAATCTTCCTCACACATTTCCTTAATACAGAATTCTTTAAATCTGAAACAAATAATAACCACAGGGAAAGGCATCCACAAACCAGTGATGTACACAGGGTATGTAACACCCGGGGCCCATCATTTTTTACCCCCCCCCCCCTCCCCACTCCAGCCTATCATTTTTTGACACACACACCCCCCCGGACCATCATTTTTTTTACACACACACACACACACACACACCCGCCCATGGTATGCCACTGCTACGATTCGAAAAAGGCTAAGAAGTCGGCTGGAGCGGTAAAAGTGTCCTTTAAGGAACACCCTCCTGATCTGGCTCTATCCCACACCCTTCATGACGCCACCGGACAGAGTTCTCAGCCATTGGTTGACCTTTCCTGGGTCCCTAGGGCATGCATCCAGGGTCGTCTGCCCCCCACACCCTCCCCCACACCCTTGGTATGCCACAGCCAAAAACAATTGTGTTTTTAACATTTTCTTAAAAGACATACAATCTTTGCATAATCTCATTATACCTGGAATTCTTACCGGCAAGTGAGAAAATAGATATTCTAGATTTAACAGAACGAATCCCTTTTTCTTTTAAACTGATGAGCAACATCCCTCCCTCAGATCTCAAACATCTTGTGTGTTGATAAGATTTCCAACAAGCTTTGAAAGCAAGTTGGAGAAGAGGAGTACAATATTTGATGAATGACCGACAGAGCTTTATAGCAAATTCTCTGTCGAACAGGTAACCAGTGGAGAGCTTTTAAGACTGGAGTAGGACACTAGAAAAAAAATGTACCGCAAAAAAGAGTGGTTATGCTGAAAAGTGATGTAATTTGCATTTGAGATATTTAATAGTGTTTAAAAAATAAAAGTGCTGAAACATTTTGAAAATCCCTTGTACATACCTAATTTAAATGAACACCCCTGATCTGCCCATTCCCTGCCCATTTCTATGCTGCCTTTTTTGGCTCTTATGTAAAATTAGACACAGTTCCTATGCCTAAATTTATATGGATAACCCTTAATTGATTCTAATTAACACTTAACAATTGCTTTTTCAAGTGCCAATTACGAGGAGGTGCTGAAAAGTGCTCAGCTCAACCAACCAACTTCCTAAATTCTGAGCGTTATTTTGCCACTGTAGCTGAAAAGAGTGCTGTCTTATTTCATTAAATGCCAATTTGCAGAAACAAAATTCTATGTTTTTGACATTGTTTCAGATCATTGATTGAACCATACCCACGCCATTCTCTTGGTTGGGCCGAGAACTTTCAGCAACCCCTCGTATCAGTGCTAGTTAGCTTGTTGATCAGTTGCGTAAGTGACCAAAATTGCACGCACAATTTTTGGAACTCTTCATAGAATTACAGGGTTAGTGTCTAACCTGATCAGTCAAATCAGGACCAATACCAAGGGTGCTCAGTTTATTTATAATTCTGTCAAGAGCCTTGATGATATCCAATCTCAGTAAAGAATAAAATACTCCAGTTCAATTAATTATTTACTTATCTCTATCAAGGTAGACCTTTAGCTCTGGGGCTTGAAATTCTACTTATAAAGAATGGCTCTATGCAGCTTCTTTGTTTGCGCTTGGCTTTGGATCTCTCCTTTGGAGTTACTATTTTTTGTCGTCTTTATTAAATCCATGAGTGTCTTTTTTCTCTGCTTGAAGTCTGAGTAGGGGGCGTACATGGGGGTGGATATCTGTTTGGTTTTGGTTTTCTCTAGTAGTAATGCAATTGATTGCCAGTTATCTCCTTCAGGATCCAAGAGTGGGGCTGGTTCCTTTGTTCCTGTAAATCGCTTTTGGATTGTCTGTTGGAATTGCATTCGATCTGTAAACTATGAGAATTGTTTTTAAACTTACTTGCTTTCTCCCTGAAACTTGTGTGGGCAGATCTGGGATTTCCTTTTATAATTATTATTTTTTAAAAAATTGTCAATTGATGTTTTTTTTAATGCGTGCTATCAAATGATCGTTATGATGCCAGTTTAATAAGCTGTTATTGCTGGTTTATAGTTGGGGTATCCAACTATCAGTAGGATTTGAACTGATGACCTTCAGAGGATGGAAGAAGTGCATTAGTCACAGCTGTTTGTTTTTTTTAAAGTCAGGGGGTTCCTACTATTAGAAGGTTCCTAACATGTGAAGGTCAAAAAAGTTTACCTGGAAAGGGCAGTGTGCTGATAAAAATGCCAAAGTTCACCATCCATATACTCTCTTTTCAGAGCAAACAAGAACCTGAAAACAAAGCGCTGGAGATGAGGGATTTGAACCCTTGACTTTCAGACAATGAAAGCAATGCTTTCAAGCACTGATATAGAGCTGCTTTTTTTCAGATATCTGTGATATCATACCTGAGGAGATTAGACCTTAGCTGATCCAAGAGCAAATAATAAGCTATGGGAGATGAGGGATTTGAACCCATGACCTTCAAAGAATGGAAGAAGTACCTTTACATGCTGAGCCACAGGTGCTGATGAAAATGGCGAAGCTGACCATCCATATACTCTCTTAATAGACTCTCTCAAATAGAACGCCCCCCGCCCCCCCAATCCACATACAAACCTTGCATTTATTTCTTCCTCTTAGTTAAGAGAATTGGGTCTTTTTATAACCTTGAAAATTAAACCAGTAGAAGAGAACTTTATCTGCCTTCATGTTTATGACATCACAACTGTGAGCTAGAGCTGTGCTGTCACAAGGACTCATCTGATTGGTTGTTTTCATTTTCATATACTAGAGATGGGCTGATATTTCAAACAAATGACAGTTGACCGAAAGGTGCGCCCTTTTACATTTTTCATGCAGATATTTTTCAATCTAAGATGGGGTTAGCTACTTTTGTGTAATCCTAAACCGCTAGTAGAATCTTTGAGATTGGCTAAATCCTATAAGTATCCTTAACTAGCTGCCATTGAAACTCTGCAGCTGCTTCATTTTTTTTTCTTAGATTGTATTTTCCTCCTTGGTTCACAAAATATAGTGGATGAGAGTTTATCAGTTAGAGAATGACACGGTGACAAAATTCATCACCGTCCCTGTCCCCGCGGATAACCGCAGGAAATAATCTCATGTCATTTTCTAGTGTCTATTTCAACCTCAGTCCTTCTACACCAGCATTCTTCAAAGCAAAGCTTGAGGGTCAGTGGTTGTGGCCATTCATATTCTGATTCTTCCCTCTCTCCTTAAAGAATAACATGAAGATGGTTTCCAGTAGTTATCCATGGGGGCGGGAACAGTGATGAATATTGTCACCGTGTCATTCTCTATTATCAGTGATACTTCCTTGCATGTGTTGACATTTTCTGGATGCTTTGGGGCTCATAATCAAAACATCCAAAAAGCGCTTTAGTCAACATGGGCGTTTTTCCCGCCAAAACATCCAAGTGCCAATTTCCTGAACGTCTAGCAGGATATTTCACCTGCTATGCATCCAGAGAGTAAAGGGGCATGTTGGGGGTGTGTGATAGGAGCAGGCTTTGGGCAGCTTTAGATTCGGACGTCCTGCTGCTATAATCAAATGTTTTGCAGGATGTCCTGGATGGAACTTAGACGTTTCAGGCTAGACCTGTTTTAAAAGCGTCTAAGTGCCAAAAACGTGCCCATACTGACCAGATAAACACTGGGGTCTAGTGAGTAGACTAGTGAACTATAGATGGGAGGACCCAGACCCATAAGCCACTCTACCCACATTTATGGTGAAAAGTTTGAGCCCACCAACACCCACCATAATCCTACTCTACTGCCATATAAATACCACCTGTAGCTATAAGAGCTATTGCCAGGTAGCTAGGTGGGTATAGTGGGTTTTGAGGGAGTTTCTTTTTTTGGGGGGGGCTCATTACAACTTTTAAGGGGGTTATGGTGAGATGAATATGTGTCACCCTTTATGTGACATTCAAAGCAGTGTCTTCTAAGATGCCCCACTGCTCTGTTGGCATGTCTAATAACAATAATAATAATATAACAGTTTATACACCGCAAGATCATGAAGTTCTATGCGGTTTACAATGATTAAAAATGCTACAAATTGAGTAGAACTAACAAAGTTAAAAGCTAGTGACTAACGGCTCTATAGATCAGTTATTGTGGAATAAGATTGTACAAATCAGCTACCTAAGTACTTCAGGAACAGATGTTTTTAGGTGTTTTCTAAATTCCCCTTAAGTAGTAAGCCAGTCCATCAGAATGCAGAATCCTCCCATGTCCAAAATGTAGTTCATTTGGACGTTTCCAACTTGAATGATTTTGGGGTTGAAAATGGTGTATAACTTTGGGCATTCTGGTGGTCTAGACGTCTAAGTAGACAATTTAAAATATATATATACAGCGGTTCAGGTTTTGGAAGTGGCCTTTTCTTGTGCTTCCAATTTGAATATTTTGTTTGAAACATCCAAATTGTACTCGGACGTTTGTTTTGAAAATGCCCCCGCCATGTCTTATTTCTTTTTCATTCAGGGTGTTATAAGTACAAAATGGAAAAAAAGACAAAAATGTCCAGGCTTTCATCAATACCCTTGTTGTGCAAGAATGTAAAACAGCATTAGGACTGCGGTACCTACAAAAATAAACTATTGTATCAGTGTGTTAAAATATGCTCAGAGACCCGGAAACTGTGCGAGACGTTTATCTCACATTTAAAGCCTTACCGACCAATCATTGCATATTTTGAATTTTATTTGAAAAATAACGTGCAGTCAGAATCATCAAAATAAACTAAAAAAGTGCAACTTATCTTAAATGTATCCTGCACCTAACCTTGTGCATGAGCACTCATGCCTGCCAAATTGAGTACAGTACTCCCCCGATATTCGCAGGGGTTCCATTCCAGAAACCCCCGCGAATCTTGAAAAACCACAAATACGGTTTTTCATGGGGGAGACTGGAGAGGGCAGCGGGAGAAGCAGGAGAGAGCAGCCGAAGCGCCAGCGAGTGCAGGAAATCACTCGCGGTATGCTCCGACCACCTTTTCCTGCACTAAGTCGGGCCTTACCAATGAGGAGCTGCGTGTCAAAGCAGCTCCTGATTGGATAAGGCCCGACAGTGCAGGAAGAGGTGGTGGGAGTATACCGCGAGTGATTTCCTGCACTCGCCGGTGCTCCAGCTGCTCTCTCCTGCCTCTCCCGCTGCCCTCTCCTTGTCAGCGATTCGCAGTGGGAAAATATCGCAAATGACCGGGACCACGAACTGCCAACCGCAAACGACTGGGGGAACACTGTATTCTGTAACATTGCACCTATTTTCTTGGAATGCCCTCGACCATCCATAGCCCTCCGATTCCCCTCCCTCCCTTTTTGAGGTGCACACTATGAAATTTAGGTGTTCATATTATAAAATAGGGCAGAAATTATATCAAGCCAGACTAGACTATAATCTATTACTTAGTAGAAAGGCAGACCATGCAATTTTCATGCAGAAAGCTAATTATTACTGTGATAGTAACAAGGCAGGAAGTGTATTGGCAAGATACCTGAAAATTCAGGAAGAAAGACTTAACATATCAGTGATTGTGGCGCAAGATGGTCAAACAACATCGGATCCTGGAAAAATCCCTCAGTCCTTCCAAAAGTTCTACGAAGGGCTCTATACATCTGAGATTTCTAATTTAGATACTTCAACGTTCTTATCTGATGTGTCGCATCCCACCCTTACCAAAGAGTACAATGTTGTATTGTCCTCGAATATCACAGCTGATAACATTCGGGTGGTTTTGAAAAAGATAGCTTACATCTGAATTTTACTCAGCATTTCAGGATCTCTTGATCCCACTTTCATATTGTATTTTCGAAATTTAATAACATTTTTTATGAACTTTAAAAAAAACAAAATAGGGCAGATGTGCACACTACTACTATTTATCATTTCTATAGTGCTGAAAGGCATATGCAGCACTGTACATTTAACATACAATAGACGGTCCATGCTCAGAAGAGTTTACAATCTAATTTGGACAGACAGACAGGATATCTTGGGGTTGGAGAGATTCTTGTAGAGGAAATGATACATTGAGTATAGGTATCTGCAGTGGCGTACCAAGGGGGGGGCGGGGGGGGCGGTGCGCCCAGGGTGCCAGCCCTGAGGGGGTGCTCCCGGCCTTGACGTTCAGTCCCCCCCCACCCCCGAAGGACCACTCGCCCCACTGACCTTCCTGCACCACCTGTGAAGCAGCCCGCAGTAGGATCGCGATGTCAGCGATCCCGGAGCTGCTTGGGCGCTGCTTCCTGCGCCGCGGTCCCGCCCCTCCTCTGACGTCAGAGGAGGGGTGGGACCGCGGTGCAGGAAGCAGCGCCTAAGCAGCGCAGGTTTCGCTGACGTCGCGATCCTGCTGCGGCTGCTTCATAGGTGGTGCGGGGAGGCCAGGGGGGCGAGCGGTCCTTCGGGGTGGGTTGGGTGGGCAGGCAGGCAGGCTTTCAAGGGGGAGGGGGATGACAGGCAGGCAGGAAGGCCTTGAAAGAGGGGACAGGCCTTCAAGGGGGGGACAGGCCTTCGGGGGGGTGTGCAGACCTTCAAGGGGTGCAGGCCTACAAGGGGGAGGGACAGGCCTTCAAGGGGGGGAGGGCAGGCCTTCAAGGGGGTGGGACAGGCCTTCAAGGGGGGGACAGGCCTTCGGAGGGGGTGCAGGCCTTCAAGGGGGGACAGGCAGGCAGGCCTTCAAGGGGGGACAGGCCTACAAGGGGGGGACAAGCTACAAGGGGGTGGGACAGGCCTTCAAGGGGGGGACAGGCTTTCAGGGGGTGCAGGCTTTCGGGGGGGTGCAGGCCTTCGGGGGGGTGCAGGCCTTCAAGGGGGTGCAGGCCTTCAAGGGGGGGACAGGCCTTCAAGGGGGGGACAGGCAGGCAGGCCTTCAAGGGGGGACAGGCCTACAAGGGTGGGACAAGCTACAAGGGGGTGGGACAGGCCTTCAAGGGGGGGACAGGACTTCGGGAGGGTGCAGGCCTTCAAGGGGGGGACAGGCAGGCATGCCTTCAAGGGGGGGACAGGCCTACAAGGGGGGGACAGGCCTTCAAGGGGGGACAGGCAGACCTTTAAGGGGGGACAGGCCTTTGGGGGGGACCCTGGTTTAGAAGTACACGGAGGGAAGGGGGTGTTCAAAGAGACATGCATATGCCAAACTTTGGGGGGGGGAAGAAATAATGGGTCTGAAAATAGAGGAGAGGGAGAGAGATGATGGACCATGGGATTTAGGGAGGGAAGAAACAGAAAGGGAGAGAAATTGGACACAAGGGATGGTATGGAGGAGGGATAGAGATACTGGATAGGAGAGTAATTAGGAAAAGAAAGGGAGAGTTGGTGGACTCTGGGGTGGTGGGGAAGGATGGAGAGATGCTGGATGAAAGGGTAATTAAGAAAAGGTGGATCTGTGGAGGGAGATGAAAAAAAGGAAAGATACCAGACTTCCTGGGAAGGGAAGGGAAATGGAAAGGGAGGACAGAGTTGGCAGATGGATGGTTAGCATGCAGAAAGAAGGAGACCCTGGCAAGCAAGTTATCAGAAGAAAACCAGAGCCTTGGACCAACAAGATTTGAAATATAACCAGACAACAAAAGGTAGAAAAATTAATTTTATTTTCTGTTTTGTGATTATAATATGTCAGATTTGAAATGTGTATCCTGCCAGAGCTGGTGTTGGACTGCAAACGTGAGCTAGGATTTAACAGAGAGAGGAAAAGTCCTTTTTGTTTCTTTATTTTATTTACACCACAGCGCCAGTGTGGTTAGGAGAAGCCAAAGGGGGTGAAAAAGCTATAAAACCCACCGGGAGTTTTGAAAACAATCACCCAACTGGGCAGGAAAATCGAATTGAAAAACCGATTCAATAGGCTGAATCGAATCGAAATTTTTTTTACTGAATCTGGCAGCATTAGTTTGCGCTTCTGTCTTAGACTTTAGGATCTGGGATTGGGGAGAGATGGCATCCTCAGTACTTTATAATGCAAGTGAAACGAGGATTTGGTCAGACTTTTGAAGGGTCTGCAGAAAAAAAATATTGTATAGGCCGGGGACATGAGACAACAGGAAATGGGAACTTTTCTTCCTTCTATTTTTATGAATGGAAAGGCTGAGGATGTCAGAGAGTTCAGTTAAAATATGTGCTTTATATGAAAATATAATAATGTGTTTTATAAAGTTTATAGCATAGCTGGCCTACCCAGTGAGGTGTTCCTAGTGGTGATGGTGGCAGCGTGTCAATGTGTTGAGAGGAAGAGGTGGTCTGGGAAATTCTGCTGAGCAAACTCCGGGTCCATTTCCACCCCCCCAGTTAGTCCACTCCACTCAACTGGTTCACACACTGAGTGGGTCTTTGGGTGTTGTTTTGGGATCTCTTCCAGTGGTTTATCAGTATCTCTTTCTGGTCCAAGGAAGGAAACTTTGTTATCCTTAGCATTGACCTACAGAATATGTTTGTAACAGCGCTGCTTGTGTGGCATTAGGCTATGTAGTGATCGAAAGAAAAAAACAGACCTTTGTACATTTTTGCACTATATGGTGGGTGTATGAGGAGATTCACATTTCCTGCACAGCTAAGTCCATGTGAAGTTACCTTGTGCTGTATTTGACATCTAGCAAGGTCTCTGTTTGAAAGGAAAGATCTAAACTTAAAAATGAAGTGGCCAGAAGTTATGGTAAAAGCAGATAGTGTAGCTGGTTTTAAGAAAGATTTGGACAAATTCCTGGAGGAAAAGTCCATAATCTGTTATTAAGACATGGGGGAAGTGTCTGCTTGCCCTGGATCGGTAGCATGGAATGTTGCTACTCTTTGGGTTTTGACCAGGTATTAGTGTCCTGGATTGGCTACCATGATAATGGGCTACTGGGCATGATGGACCATTGGTCTGACCCAGTTAGGCTATTCTTATGTTATGTTCTCATCTGTAGGGGCCTTTGTTTTCACTTCTTATTTTAATGTATTTTTTTTCTGGGAACTTATCAGTGTTTTTTATAATGGGAACAAAAATGGAAGAGAATTAATGTGTGTGGGATGAGGGGGTAACTAATTTCTTCAGCTAAATAATTCAATCCACTTCAAACAGACATAGGAGAACTCACGCACCATTCACACACCCTCCAACCAAAAACGTCAAAAGAAAAAAACTGTTCGACAACCTCTTAGCCATTCGAGCTGCAACACTCGACCCCCAACTCTACAACCTATTGACCTTGACCACAGACTACAAAACCTTCAATAAAGAAATAAAAACCCTTCTATTCAAAAAACACATAAAACCGAACTAACACAATCAGAACTGTCCCAAGCATCACCTGCAACTACTCCATATGTACTTCTGATGTCATGACAATTCAGACATAATTTATGTTATGTTATGTTTGGAATATAAGAAAATTTTCACTGCCTGTTTCTATTCTGACCATTTATTCCGTTTCATGGTCATTACAAAAAATATTTTTTTACATGGGGGGGGGTGTCAAAAAATGATGGGCCCCGGGTGCCACATACTCTAGGTACGCCACTGGGTATCTGACAGCAGTGAGTGGGAGTTAAGAGTTGAAAGCAGTTTCAAAAAAGTGGGCTTTTAGGTTGGATTTGAATACTGCTAGAGATGGAGCATGATGTATTGATTCAGGCAACCTGTTTCAGACATACAGCACGACAAGAAAGAAGGGATGGAGTCTAGAGTTGGCAGTGGAGGAGAAGGGTACAGATAAGAGGGGCTTACCTGATGAACAGAGTTCACAGGGGGGAGCATAAGAGGAGATAAATGAAGAGATATATTGGGGGGCTACTGTAAGTCAGTAAGAGGAGTTTGAACAGTATTCGGAAATGGATGGAGAGCCAATGAAGCAACTTGAGGAGAGGGGTAATCCTATATAATAAAACCCTAGCCGCGCATGCGCACTCCTATCTGCGTGCTTCCATGATCTGTAGGTCTGTGGCCGTAGGAGTGCGCATGCGCGAGTCCCCAACCTTACTTCCCAGCACCTACCACTCGCCAGCAGGACTGGACGCCAGTGCTGGACTCCCTGCTCTCCGTGTTGGCTCCTCTCACGAGCCGCACCAGCGTCGGAGAAGGCTTCCGACACTGGCGGGGATCGAAAGGAGCCGCGGTGAAAAAACACTCCATCACCAAAACACTCCAGCCGCGAAGGGATGCTGTGGTCCCGACTCCAAACCTGCGACTCCAGCAGCGTGTGCAGCACTCTACACACGCTGCTACGGGGCCTTCTACTACCCTGATTTACTCTAGCACGTCCCTGATGACATCATCAGAGACGCAGCAGAGCAAATCAGGGCAGTAGAAGGCCCCGAAGCAGCGTGTGTAGAGTGCTGCACACGCTGCTGGAGTCGCAGGTTTGTCGGGACCACGGGAAGGGAAAGGGGGGGTGGAAAGTGACTAAGGGAGCCGGCCAGACTATTGCTGCTTGCGCTGCGATTGTTAATGAGGGAAGGGACGGGGATGGAGCAGGAGGCAGAGAGGCGGATGGGGCTGGCGCTCCCATCAAGACGATGCCCGGGGCAGACTCATCCTACTGCCTCCCACTTACTATGCCATATGTGCATTCTCATGATGGAGTCGGGTTGAGGGAAAATCTTTTAAAATCACATTAAAAAAACACACACATAAGGACAGAGGGCTACAGAGCCAGATTAAAGGAGACAGACAGACATACAGTGGCCAAGGAGAGAGAGAGAGAGAAACAGAAAGAAAGAAAGACAGACAGACACACAAATCTATTCTAGCACCCGTTAATATAGCGGGGCTTAAAGACTAGTGTGAGAATAATGGCTTTCATGGAATGAGTCGTGCAGCAGCATTTTGAACGGATTGAAGAGGTGGGAGATGGATGCGTGGGAGGCCTGAGAGAAGTACATTGCAGTAGTCTAAGCATGGATAGGGGTTTTGCTAGTGTGTTCAGAGAGGAGAGGCCGGATTTTGATAATATTACAGAGGAGGAAGCAAAAGGTTTTGGTGGTTTGTTGAATCTGAACAGAGAAGTAGAGAGAGAGGAGCCAAAGATCACACTGAGGTTGTGAGCTGACGAGACAGGGAGGAGGAGAGTGTTATCCATAGAAATAGAAAATGGTGAGAAGAGGGTAGGAGTTTAGGTGAAAAGATAAGGAGTTCAGTTTTAGCCATATTCAATTTGAAATGGCAGTGAGACATCCAAGTGGCAATGTCGGACAGGCAGGCTGAGATTCAGGCCTGAGTTCCTGTAGAGATATCTGGTGTGGAGAGTCATTGGCATAGAGGTGATATTGAAAACCATGGGAGAAAATCAGTGTACAGAAAGAGCGGGTATATACAGAAAAGAGGAAAAGGCCCAGGATGGAGCCTTGAGGTACACCGATAGACAGTGAGATGGTAGCGGAGCAGGATCCACCATAACATACACTGAAAGTACGATAGGAGAGATAGGAAGAAAACCAGGAGAGAACAGAACCCTGGAAACCCAGTGAGGACAGCGTGTTGAGAAGGAGGTGGTAATCAACAGTGTCAAAGGCAGCAGACAGATTGAGAAGGATGAGGATAGAGTAGAGGCCATTGGATTTGGCCAGGAACAGGTCATTAGAGATTTTAGCAAGGGCAGTTTCTGTAGAATGGAGAGGATGAAAGCCCAATTGAAGCAGGTCAAGATTATCATGAGAAGAAAGGAAATCCAGGCAACAGCGGTGAACAGCACGTTTGAGTAGTTTGGATAGGAAGGGAAGGAGGGAGATGGGGCAGTAGTTGGAGGAGGATGTGGGGGTCTAGTGAGGGTTTTTTGAGGAGGGGTGTAACTATGACATGTTTGAAGACATCAGGAACTGTAGCAGTGGAGAGCGAAAGGTTGAAGATGTGACAGAGGGGAGCGATTACAGTGGGAGTGATGGCTCCGAATAGGCAGGTAGGAATCAGATCAGAGGAACAGGCAGTGGGTTTGGAGGAGGAGAGAAGGTGAGCAGTTTCCTCTTCTGTGACTTCAGAAAAGGAGGAAAGGGTAGTAGGGGTTGTTGAAGGGAGGCTGTCAGAGTAGACAGCCAGAAGAGGTGGTGGGGGTGGTGACATGATTGAAAATTCAAGGTAGATCTTTGTGAATCTTATCATGGAAGAATTCTGCCATCATCTGGAGGGAAAGTGAGGAGGGGATAGGAGGTGGGGCACTTTGTGTAGAGAGAGTTGAGTGTGGTAAAAAGACAGCAAGGGTTGGCACTATGACAGTTAGTTAAATGGTTGTTAAATGGCAAGCAAGAGAGTAGATTGGAAGGAAATCAGCAAGAATTTGAAATGTATGAAGTTGGCATGTGTGCGGGATTTAAGCCAAAGGTGTTTAGCAGCTCGGGCAGTAATGGATTTTGAGGGTCAACCAGGGCTGGGGTTTGGCATGTTTTACAGGATATGAAATGGGAGGAGCAAGAGTATCAATAAAAGAAGAGAGAATGGAGTTATAGGAGATGACAGCTTTATTGATAGACTTGTTTGACATAGTAGTAGAAAGGACGGATGAGAGTGCTAGAGAGCGTGTCAGGGTCAATAGCCTGAAGGTTCCTAAATGTATGGATAGTGATTGGTCGGGTTTGGGGGTGGGGGATGGTGATGAGTTGTGAAGGTTAACAGCTGATGGTCAGAGATGGTAAGATTGGAGGTGCAGAATTCGGTGATAGAGTTGGCATGGGGGGCAGCTATAGGCCCTGGTGCTGGTTCATCAGGGAGGGCTGTCATTGGCGGGGTGTGTGCTTTTTTTTTTAATGGGGCAGATATTTTGCATGTGTAACATATCCACAGCATCTATGTCCATTAAAATAGTCCCGGTAAGACAGGTAAGCGACTGGTCTTGAGCAGTTGCTTCTTTTTAATCACTTTTTTTTTGTGCATTGTCAAGCGATATTAGTGCATTAATCACTTGGATAGTTTGCATGGGGTTTTAATATTAAAGAGCTAATTTGCTTGGCTGGATCAGAAAATGGGTAATCGAGGGGGAAAGACACGGTGAGCCATTTTGTGCATCAGGCAGTCAAAACTGGTCTAGTGATAATCACTGACTTTAGTGCATCTAGCTCTGTGTCGTTTTGCTTTAATTATTTTGGCAAATTCTAGGAATTGCAGTATAATTAACCATAGAGTTTACCTCATTTTTGAATAATTTGATTATCCCAGTCACAGTGTATAAATATAAAAACTCTTTAATCTGCATTAATTCTCCAGTCTTTTCAATGCAAACCCACCGACAGAGACCAGTCTTAGTAGGTTGAAGGCGCTCTTAAATCAGATAATTACCAGGGTCATGCTTCAGTCTTTCCTTAAATTTGATCCTGATTAGTTAGAGAAGTTATCCAACGTTATCCTGCTGAGAACTGGATAGACAGATTAAATTTCTGCATAAATGCTGTTTCACTTTGTGACATAAAGACTCTCGTATCTGTTCAACCTACGTTTGAGTTAATGGAGCTCTGTTATATTTTTCTTGCCTATGTATGTTGCCCTTGGAAATGATAAAGACTGTTTGCACACACATAAAAAAAGACTGTCTCGAGTCTCAAACTCCAAGGTGCTTCTCCCATCGTACCATGTACTGTTGCACTTTATATTGCCTATCGTATAATGCTACCAAGTCACCTCCGGTGGTATAATGTATAGCCTCCACTGTGCAAGATCCCACCGTACTATATACTATGTCTGACCATGCATGTTTTGTCATACTGTCACCTTTTTCTCTTTCACTCTACTATACTATTCATTGTATCTTTCACACTATATCTACCATGCTATGAATTCTCATGCTCTGTCTGTCATAGGATGTTTGCCATCCCATGTCTACCGCACTAGGTTCTATCATGTTACATGTCATACTAGGTCAGCCACACTTGTAAAACGATGTTTACCATGCTATGTTTTGCCTTACTAGGCCCATCGTGTTATTTCTCACCATACCATGTTTTTCTCTTGTCATGTTATGTTTTACTATGCTTTGTTAATTAGGCTTTACCATCTATATATATAAAATCGGAGGTATGTATGTGTGTATGTATGTGCCGCGATCACGCAAAAATGGCTTGACCGATTTGAACGAAACTTGGTATGCAGATCCCTCACTACCTGGGGTGATATGTTCTGGGGGTCTCGCGGCCCACCTGCACACGTGGGCGGAGCTACAAACAGGAAATCTGATTTCACCCATTCATGTCAATGGAAAAAATGTAAAAAGCTGCCAACGCAAAAACGGCTTGCCCGATTTCAACGAAACTTGGTATGCAGATCCCTCACTACCTGGGGTGATATGTTCTGGGGGTCTCGCGGCCAACCTGCACACGTGGGCGGAGCTACAAACAGAAAATCAGATTTCACCCATTCATGTCAATGGAAAAAATGTAAAAAGCTGCCAACGCAAAAACAGCTTGCCCGATTTGAACGAAACTTGGTATGCAGATTCCTCACTACCTGGGGTGATATGTTCTGGGGGTCTCGCGGCCAACCTGCACACGTGGGCGGAGCTACAAACAGAAAATCTGATTTCACCCATTCATGTCAATGGAAAAAATGTAAAAAGCTGCCAACGCAAAAACAGCTTGCCCGATTTGAACGAAACTTGGTATGCAGATTCCTCACTACCTGGGGTGATATGTTCTGGGGGTCTCGCGGCCAACCTGCACACGTGGGCGGAGCTACAAACAGAAAATCTGATTTCACCCATTCATGTCAATGGAAAAAATGTAAAAAGCTGTCAACGCAAAAACAGCTTGCCCGATTTGAACGAAACTTGGTATGCAGATCCCTCACTACCTGGGGTGATATGTTCTGGGGGTCTCGTGGCCCACCTGCACACGTGGGCGGAGCTACAAACAGAAAATCAAATTTCACCCATTCATGTCAATGGAAAAAATGTAAAAAGCTGCCAACGCAAAAACGGCTTGCCCGATTTGAACGAAACTTGCAACACATCTTCCTTTTCAGTTTAAGAGATTGCAAATTCCAGTGAGACTTGCATTCTCTATCACAATCAACAAATCACAGGGACAGACTATTACATACTGTGGAGTGGATTTAAGATCCCCCTGTTTTTCCCATGGACAACTCTATGTTGCTTGCTCAAGGGTGGGTTCACCCAAGAATTTATATGTTCTTGCTCCTGGAGGTGAAACTAAAAATGTTGTTTATAATCAAGTTTTGTGTTAGTTGTATTGTATTCATTTTGTCAAATATTTCACATTATTATTTGAATATTGTACTTTTTATAAAGCTGTAAAAAAATAATTTCATTCACCACTATAAAGTATCTTTATTTGAATCCATTTACAGTGTTATTGCTATAATTAAATACCCGTGCAACGCCGGGGCATCAGCTAGTCTTTAATAATATCCTGCCATGTAACATTTGTCATCACTTTGTATAAATACACTTTAATGTGTATGTAAACTTATAACCTATTCTGAGCTCTCCTGGGAGGATGAAATATAAAACCAAATAAAATCGTAAATATCTATTTTACATATCTTGTCTGTGTGTTTCTCCGTGATTGTTGTGTTCTCAGTCTCAGCTTTGCTTTCATTTTATCTTGTCACAATTCCTACTCCTGGGATAAAGTCTAAGAAGTGGTTGTCTTATGGGAGCAGCTACAACAGCAGAAATGAAAGGCGATATTTTTTTCCCCTACTTTTCAAGTGCAGAGAAGCAGAAGGAGAGCAGTGGAGAGAGCTCTACAGAGCTCACTTCTTGTTATCACAGGCAGGAGACAAGTAGCTGCAGTGCTTCAAAATCTGTAAAATCTTTGTTCCTGTAATAGGTCAAGTTAGAATAGCTTTTGTAAAGATCTGCTTGAAGGCATGAAAGAAAGGATTTGGATTTAACTTACACCTTTTTTTTTCAGTCGTAGCTCAAGGCATTTTCCTGTCTCTGGAGGGCTTGTATTTTGAGACCATGGAGGGTTAATTGACTTGCCCAGGATCTCAAGGAGCAGCAGTGGAAAGTTTTAAGGAGTTTGCCTCATACCTAATGTGACCATATGTCCCATTTTGAACGGGACCGTCCCGTTTTTAGATTGCCTGTCCTGTTGTCCCCATGCACAGCTTTGGGACGCTGAAATGTCCCAATTTCAGAAAGAGCACCCCGAAGCTGTGCATGGGGACAACGGAACAGGCGATCGCGGAGCCCGGGATTCTTTTGGGTGGATGAGAGGGAGAGCCCTGCTTCCCCAACGCCGATGCAGCAACAGATCAGATGCGTGCAGCGAATGCACAAGCCTCCCCCTCCCCCCTGTCAATTCTGACATCAGAGAGGAAGTGTCGGGGGGGGGAGTGGGGGAGGCCTTTGCAGCCGTTGCACACACCTGGCCTGTTGCTGCATCGACAGCTTGGAGAAATCAGCGGCGGCAGTAGCTGTGGGAGGACAGGGAGAGAGAAAGAAAGACAGATAGTAAGAAAGAAAGAAAGGATGCACAATCAGAAGGAAGTGCAACCAGAGACTCATGAAATCACCAGACAACATAGGTAGGAAAAATTATTTTATTTTCAATTTAGTGATCAAAATGTGTCAGTTTTGAGAATTTATATCTGATGTCTATATTTTGCACTATATTTAATAGGTTCCGGGGGGGGGAGGGGAGGGGAGGGGAGATCCTGTGCCATTTTGTAGATAAAAATAAATGGTCACGTTACTCATAGCGCTATACCATAGGCTACAGATCTGATCCATGATTAGGGTTACCGTATGGCTTCAGAAAAAGGAGGACGGATTGAGACATTTGGGTTTTACTTCCATTGAGAGCAATGTAAGCTTTTTATTATCAGGGACTGCCTCTTACATGCTAAATGTACAGCACTGAGTATGTCTGGCAGTGCTATGGAAATGATAAATAGTATTAGAGGGTTTTTTTTTTCCTAGTTTCATGGTGAGTTTTTGTTGCCTCCTGTGGCTTGGTTGCCTTGTTAATTGCGCCTTCTTGTATGACCTTTCTGTATTGCTTCGGTGCATTGCTCCTCAATAAACATATACATATATATATATATTTTTTTTTTTAATCTTTATTGAATTTCCAAACATTGGCAATGCATTACAGATAATATAACATTAAAAATTTGAATAAAATGCATCTTAATATACAAATAAAAAAGAAAATAACCATTTCCCCCCCTTTCTCTTATTATAACATGTTAAGTCATATTAATTATTACCAATATTATACATATATCGTTTAATTTCTCAATATATCCCTCCCTCCCCACCCTGGATGTGTAAGGAGATCTGCGAAAGAAAAACAATCATTATATTATTCTTATTGTTTGTTAACAAATGCAGTCAATGGGCTCCATATTTTATTAAATATATTACTAAAACCTAAGCATTCTGCATTTATTCTTTCACATTTATACACACTCGCCCACCAGAATGAGTAATTAAGTCTGTCATGACATTTCCAGTTTTTCATGATCATTTGTACTGCTATTGCTGTCAAGATCAATAGAAGACGACTTTTGTATTTATCCAACAGAGGCTTAATCTGCAATAACGTCCCAAAAATTATAGCTTCATATGATAAAAGAATAGATGATTCTAATATAAGGTTGATTTGTCCCCAAATTGACCTCCAGAAATTAAGTATCATTGGACAAAAATACAACAGATGATCCAACATCCCTATATTAATATGACAATGCCAGCATCTATTAGATTTTGAACTATCAAGTTTTTGTAATCGAACTGGGGTCCAAAAATTCCTATGCAACAAAAATAACCATGTTTGTCTCATAGATGCTGATGCTGTACATTTTAGCCTCCAAGATCAAATTCGTGTCCATCGAGATGCAGAAATATACTGCTTTATCTCGATGCTCCAAATGTCCCTAAGACTATTTTTTGGCTTCTTATTCAAAAATTCAGAAATTAATTTATACCACTGGGCGGCCTGATGTCCTACTAAATCCGTGTGGTAGCAAAGGATCTGCAAGCCATAATAAGTTTTTAAATTTTTCCATTCAGGGAACCCACTCTGAATAGCCTGCTTTAACTGCAACCACCTATATTGCTCAGACTTTAAAATACCAAATGATTGTTGCAGTTGTAAAAAATCAAGCAGTTTTCCATTAGATATAACATCATCTAATTTCAAATGTTTGCGGAAAACTTGGAGGGAGCTCAAGTTCTGAAGAGGGGAGGTAAGGTTGTTCCAGAGCTCAGTGATTTTGAAGTGGAGGGAGGTCCCTAGCTTTCCTGTGTGGGATATGCCTTTTAGTGAGGGGAAGGATAGTTTTAATTTGTGGGAGGATCTGGTGGTATTAGGGTTTGAGGAATTCCAAGAAAGAGGGATAAGGGGAGGGAGGATACCATGTAGGATTTTGAAAGCTAAACAAGCGCATTTATAGTGGACCCTGGCGATAATCGGAAGCCAGTGGAGCTTGGCCAGGAGCGGGGAGATATGGTCAAATTTACTTTTAGCAAAGATGAGCTTGGCCGCGGCATTCTGAATTCGTTGGAGTCTGTGGAGGTTTTTCTTAGTTAGGCTTAAGTAGATAGAGTTGCAATAGTCCAATCTGGAAAGGATGATAGATTGGACAAGGAGGGTAAAATGTTTTTGATGGAAGCAGAATCTAATTTTCCTCAGTATGTGAAGGTTGAAAAAGCATTTTTTTACCAAGGATTGGAGGTGGTCATTGAAGGACAATGTGGAATCGATGATGACGCCCAAGACCTTGCTCGAGAACTCAAGCTGCAGAGAGGAGCCAGAGGGTAGTGGGATGGAGGTGGGTAGGTGGTCTAGTTTTGGGCCGAGCCAGAGAAGTCTTGTTTTGGACTCATTCAATTTCATTTGCACAGTGTGGACCCAGGATTGTAGGTTCATTATACAAGAGTATATGTTCTTAGACAGGTCGGTGAGGTTCAAATCGGTCTCGAGGAGGATGAGGATGTTGTCTGCATAAGTGTAAATTGTTTCAAGGGGGGATAGGTGGAGAAGTTTTAGGGAGGACATATAGATGTTGAAAAGGATAGGAGATAGTGGAGAGCCTTGCGGGATTCCACAATTCGGTATCCAGGGGGAGGATGAGGTGCCATTGATGTTAACAATGTAAGAACGAGAGCGGAGGAATTTAGAGAACCAATCTAGGACTGTGGAGTTGATGCCTATCTCAGAGAGTTGGTAAACAAGAATATCATGGTGGACAACGTCGAAAGCAGCGGAAAGGTCGAATTGTAGGAGGACAGCGAACTTGTTTCGAGAGTGAAGTTGTTGAACCCTTGAAATCAGGGAAGACAATAGGGATTTGGTGCTGAAGTTAGGATGAAAGCTGTATTGATAGGGTAGAAGAATAGAGAATCTCTCTAAGTATGATGAGAGTTGGGTAGAAATGATGGACTCTAGCATCTTGGTTAGGAGAGGAATATTTGCATATTACATTGCTTTCTGTTCAAAGGAATTTCCAAAAGAGCTTTAGAGTTTTCAACTGGCTTCTGCTAATTCAGCAGGTTGTTTACCACATAACAGCCTGTCTGTTAGCCTCAGCTTTATAATATAGTAAATGTCCAGAACAGTTCTTTCCCTGCTCAGCGACAGTAGTTCAAAGAAACTGTTCAAAAGAAATATAGCACCAAAACGTAAGTCTTTATAAACAGCAGTGAGATACTCTGCCCTTGCAGAATAGCTCCAGTGCACAGCTGCTTGCCAGCATTTTTAATTAGCTATTGCAACCTGCCTGAGCTCCAGCTAGCAAAGGTCTCTCACTGGAGAAAAAGCAAAGAGTTCACAAAACTCTGCACAGCTCAGAGTCTGTCACAATAATGTCCAGACTTTCTTTGGAACAAACTTCATGGAAGAAAAACAAAAAGGCAAAACACAGTCCTTCCCGGGGTTTAAGCCACCCAGGTCGGTAGCTCTAAACACAGTTCTAGCCACAGTCATTAATCACAGCAAACTCACGTTTGTACCAGTTAATGTCCATTGCCTCTTCACCCCCACTGGGGCTAAGTCCTGCTTCCTGGAAGTCCATACACTCAATCGGTTCAGGCTGAAAAGTGTCTACCTCCATCTCACAGACATCCTGGTTCAGCTCCTGCAGCTCTGAAGAGAGATGCCCTTTCTCATCCACCATCCCCCCTCTCGCAGCAGCCGGTTGGCTTTTAGGGCTAGATTCACAAAGCAAACCGATCGTGTACCGATCGGTTTGCGACCCCTTTGCGACCAGATTTCCTTCCTGAACTATTCACTAACCTCTCCTGCGCTCCGCTTCAAATCCGTGCATGCAAATGAGGAGAAATGCATGCAAAGTAGACAGGGATGCAATTCACCAACCAAATTTTTAAAACCGACTGGGCTGGCCGATCAACCCAAGAAGCGTCTGCTGGGGACCAGTCGAAAACGTCTTTTCGACTCTCCAGCTCCATAGAAACCCTGCTCTCTGCACACCTTGCTCTCTTCTGCCCCGAATCTCTCCTGCCTGCCGCCCCGATGCTCTTCCCCGGATCTCTCCTGCCTGCTCTGACCTGAATTGCCGCATCTCCTCCATGCTCTTCCCTGATCTCTCCTGCCTGCTCACCCTGAATCACCGCCCTGCTCATCCCCGGTTTTCTCCTGCCTGCCGCCCTGAATCTCTCCTGCCCTTCCCCGCACTGCGAGCTTGTGGTTTTAACCCATGGGTTTAAGCGGCTTAAAATCACGGGCTCGCTGGGCTAAAAAGTTTTTAAAAGTTGCATCTCGGACTGGTCTAGACGCATGCGCAGACCATCTACAGATGGTCTGCGCATGTGTCGGGATTGCACACCAGCGATCCGTGCCAGCAGATGGGGCGTTCCTCCGATCGCCCCAATCTGCATATTCAACTTTGAAGAATTCATCGGACTTGCCTTTAGTACGCTCCAAACCCCACCCTCTCAGCTGGGCATGGGGGAAAGGTGCTAACTCTCTGGCTGATTGTCTCAGCTTAGCAGCAGGGAGCTTTTTCTGACCCTTTCCTAATGGAATAGGGAGATAATCATGCTTTACCTCCCTATCAGAATTAGATCCCCGTTTACAGGGAGACAAAGGGCTAGATTCATGAACCTGCCCGATCGGGTCCAATCCGGGCAGGTCCGATGGATTCTTCAACATCCAATATGCAGATGGGGGCGATCGGAGGAACGCCCCCATATGCCGGAAAGATCGCTGGTGTGCAATCCCGACGCATGTGTAGACCATCTGTAGATGGTCTGCGCATGCCTGTCCAAAATTTAGCTAGGAATATTAAAAAAGGGGATAAATCCTTTTTCAGGTATGTTAGTGATAGAAAAAGGAACAGACAGGATAGTGCGCCTGAGAAAACCCGATGGTAACTTTGCAGAATCAGACTCCGATAAAGCCGAACTACTTAACAAATACTTCTGCTCAGTCTTTACCTGTGAGGCGCCGAGATCCGGAACACAGCTGCAAACAAGGGAGAGCTCAGAAGACCCGTTCAGGAATTTTGAATTTTCCACCAGCAGCATCTACCAAGAATTGTCGAGGCTCAAAGTGAATAAAGCCATGGGACCGGATAAATTGCACCCCAGAGTGCTTAGGGAATTGACACACTTTTCAATCTTTCTCTGAGCAAAGGAAAAGTTACATTAGACTGGAAAACAGCTAACATCATTCCGCTCCACAAAAAGGGATGCAGATCAGAGACTGCAAATTACAAACCGGTAAGTCTCACGTCAATAGTGTGTAAACTTATGGAAACATTGATTAAACACAAATTAGATACGGTTCTGGACGATGAGAGACTGATTTACCACATGGATTTACAAAGGGAAGGTCCTGCCAATCCAATCTAATCAGCTTCTTTGACTGGGTAACAAAAAAACTAGATAAGAGTAAGTCCCTGGATGTAGTGTATCTGGGCTTCAGTAAAGCTTTTTTGATAGTGTCCCACACCATAGATTATTGAACAAGATGAGCTCACTGGGACTAGGAGAAACATTAACTGCATGGGTTAAAGACTGGCTGAGTGGCAGACTTCAAAGGGTAGTGGTAAACGGTACTCCCGGAGGTGCTCAGTGGAGTACCGCAGGGCTCGGTCCTGGGTCCAATCCTATTTAATATCTTCGTACGAGATCTGCCTCAGGGACTTCAGGGTAAAATTGCATTATTTGACAATGACGCTAAATTATGCAATGAAGTGGGCGGAGGTACCGTACCTGACAATATGACACAGGACCTACTTTTACTGGAGAAATGGCAGCTGAGCTTTAATGCCAAGAAGTGTAAAATTATGCACCTTGATAGCGGAAACCCTTGCAGAACCTACACTCTGAACGATGAGACCTTAACTAGAACTGCTACAGAACGGGACCTGGGAGTAATCATTAGTGAAGATATGAAGGCTAGCGATCAAGTGGAGAAAGCTTCATCCAAGACTAGACAAATGCTGGGTTGCATCCGGAGAAGTTTCGTCAGCCGAAAGCCTAAAGTGGTGATGCCGCTTTACAGATCCATGGTGAGACCACTTCTGGAATACTGTCTTCAGTTTTGGAGGCCACATTATCGAAAGGATGTGCTGAGAATGGAGTCGGTTCAGAG
Source organism: Geotrypetes seraphini (assembly GCF_902459505.1). Classification (NCBI taxonomy): domain Eukaryota; kingdom Metazoa; phylum Chordata; class Amphibia; order Gymnophiona; family Dermophiidae; genus Geotrypetes; species Geotrypetes seraphini. Next base: position 342,100,433 of record NC_047086.1, on the reverse strand, counting down.
ATTGGCACTAGGATGGTCTCAGGACTCAAGGATCTCCCATATGAAGAACGTCTAGGTAGGCTGCAGCTATACTCTCTCGAGGAAAGCAGAGAGAGGGGAGACATGATAGAGACATTCAAATATGTTACTGGCCGTATGGCGATGGATGAAGACATCTTTTTCCTTACAGGACCTACGACGACAAGAGGGCATCTGCTAAAAATCAGGTGTGGGAGATTTCATGGGGACATTAGGAAGTATTTCTTCACCGAAAGGGTGGTTGATCATTGGAATAATCTTCCACTTCAGGTAGTAAAGGCCAGCAACGTGCTCGATTTTAAGAATAAATGGGATAAACATGTGGGGTCACTTCAAGGAAGTGCTTAGGGGGGTGGGTTATTTGAGTGGGCAGACTTGTTGGGCCGTCGGCCCTTTTCTGCCGTCATGCTCTATGTTTCTATGAGCCGATATTTCTTTTCTCTCTGACGCTGTGGAAGTGTAGTGACTGTTCTAAACAAGTGAGGTCTTGCAATATGAGCACAAACAGTATACATGCCTCACGTCATCACAACTGAGCCGATGGTTCTTCTCTCTCTGACGCTGCAGGAGTGTAGTGACTGTTCTAAACGAGCGAGGTCTTGCAATACGAGTACATAAAGTATTTTGTATTAAAGTTTTTGAGTTGTGGAACGAATTGTCTGTGTTTCCGTTATTTCCTATGGGGAAATTCGCTTTGATATACGAGTGCTTTGGATTAAAGCGTGCTTCTGGAACAAATTATGCTCGCAAACCAAGGTTTGACTGTACATACAATCAGTTTGCAAGTGTAAAAGCTTCAGGTGTGCCTTTCTGGGAATGACTAAAAGCGTGTTTTTCAGGCAGTTGTGCTATTGTAATTTAGTACTCTTTAGGGCTACCACATTTTGGACCACAAAACCCCTGACACATGGCCCCCACCTCCGACCCTACTCTGTTCCACCCCAGCCTGTCCCATTCCACCCCCAGCCCTGCCACCACAAAATCTTCTCCTTTCTTTCCTGATGAGCTCTAGCCGCATCTGGAGGGCCAGGAGCATGCACGGATGTGTGTGATGTCATCCGCGCATTCTCATAGACCTTCCAGATGTGGCCGAGGCTTGTTGGGGCTTTTCAAAACATGGACAAACTGCCGGGTTTTGGAAAGTCCATCCGGGCACCTGGACAATCCTCTAAAAGGAGGACATGTCCGGGTTTTCCTGGACATCTGGTAACCCTAGTACTAGGGCATTTCTTCAACTGCCGTGCATGGACTACAAGTTGCTCATAATTCCATCATTTGGGCACTGTTTGATGTAGCAAAATGTGATCATGTTGTATTACGCTTAAAATGGAATATACTGTAGAGTGCAATATATACTGTTTTTATTAATCTATTTGAGTATATATCAACAGGCACCAAGATCTTTGATTGTGTTTCACCATATGTCCTCCTTCAAAAGTTACGTTCTGCAGGTCACTGCGGCTTCTTTATTCCAATGCAGAAAGAGCTAAGTTTGCAGGCAACTAGGTGTTTTCTCGTGCGCAGGCCCTGTAGAATGGAATAAACGTCCGGCTTATGCATCCTTGTTATCTTTCCAGTTTTGGTGGAATTCAGTGTGTTTAGTTGGGAAATATGAGGCGGTCATAATGGAGAAGAGAGGTAAAGGGGCCAAATTTAGATCATTATGGGTGCCCTTACAAGAGTTTGCAGATAATAGTTGAATTATAGTGAAAGAATGGAGATGTATGCATGTATATATGGATAAATGTTGGTTTTTCACCCTCTGCAAATGGGATGAGGGGTGGGGGGGGGAGGGAGAGAGTTTCAAGGATTTCATCTTTTAATATCCTAAGCTTTGTGTTAATAGTGTTATGAGCAATTTGTTTAATATGTTTCTCTTGCTTTATTGTGTGTTAGAAACTTAGAAACATGAGGCAGATAAAGGCCAAATGGCCCATCTGGTTTGCCCATCCAGAGTAGCCATTATCTCTTTCTCTCTCTGAGAGATCCCATGTGCCTATCCCAGGCCCTCTTGAATGCATACACAGTCTCTGTTTTCATCACCTCTTACGGGAGACTGTTCCATACATCTACCACCCTTTCTGTTAAAAAGTATTTCCTTAGATTACTCCAGAGCTTATCATCTCTTAACTTCATCCCATGCCCTCTCATTGCAGAGTTTCCTTTCAAATTAAAGAGACACGACTCACGCGCATTTACATTACATAGGTCAGGGGTCCCCAAAGTCCCTCCTTGAGGGCCGAATCCAGTTGGGTTTTCAGGATTTCCCCAATGAATATGCATGAGATCTATGTGCATGCACTGCTTTCAATGCATATTCATTGGGGAAATCCTGAAAACCCGACTGGATTCGGCCCTCAAGGAGGGACTTTGGGGACCCCTGACATAGGTATTTAAACGTCTCTATCATATCTCCCCTCTCCCAACTATCCTCCAAAGTATACAGATTGAGATCTTTGGGATAGATTCACTACGCAAACCTATCGTGTACCAATCGGTTTGCGACCCCTGTGCGATCCGATTTCCCTCCGACCTGATTCACTAACGTATTTAGCAATCCCATCCCGATCTATGCATGCAAATGAGGGAAATGGCATGCAAATTTGGGAGGGCAGCGATTCACTAAACTTTTTCCCCTACATACTGACTGGCTGGCTGATCAAGAACAAGCGACTGGTGAGGACCAGTCGCTTGTGTAAAAACTCCTCTGCCCCAACTCTTCTCTCTCTGGCTCCCCTGACTCACCTGCTCTCTGCTGCCCTTCCCCACAGTGCGAGCCCATGGTTTTAAAGTGGGGCTGCTGATATTTTGCATATGTAAAAAAAAAATTTTTACAACCTTTTAAGCCGGCAGAAGCCCTGACAGCAGTGACAGGAGGCTTCTTCTCCTGTCACTACTGTCGGGGCTCTAGTGATCCTTGCAGTCGATTGGGGTCGTGCCTCAAATCGCCACCATTTGCAGGCAGATGGTTGGTGAATTGGTTGGCCTGCCTCCAATCGCACACGGATCGGAGGGTTAGTGAATCTAGCCCTTTAAGTCTGTCCCCTTACGCCTTATCACGAAGACGACACAGCATTTTAGTAGCCTTCCTCTGGAACGACTCCATCCTTTTTATATGTTACTATATAAAATTTCAGTAAAATTTTGGAACTGAAAAAATACAAAATAATGTCTGGCTTATAAGGCAACAAGGGGATTTATGTATTTTTAAAAAATATTGCTGAAACAGCACTTATTTTGTAAAAGGAGACATGGACATTATGGTCCAGGTACAATGCGTATTGCTGTTTTAATTTTATATGCATGCTTGTTTAATTTTATTATGTATGTGATTTTGTAATCCGCCTTGTTAAAGGCGGGCTATAAATAAAAAACTATAAACTATATAATGCACACATTAAAAACAAATGTGTGAAACAAACTGAACAAATCACTGAATAAATTGGGAAAATCCTAAAACGAACTGAATTTTTTTCAGCCATGCAGATCCCTAAGACTCAGGGAGCCCTTCAAGAGCATTGAAGTTATTGAGAGAAGGAAAACAGCATAAAGTGTTAGAGATCAGTAACAAATGGGTCCGGTGACTTCTAAGCACTTTTATAATGGCCAGGTTGAAAATTGGTGCCAACTACACTCGACATTGCACAGCTGGTACTAAAAGACAAGAGCAGATAGAAAATTTCTAGTGAAGAGAAAGAAAAAGACAGGTTGTAAGTACTCCTGGGATTTCAAGCAGAGTCAGAGAAGGCAAGAGGGAGAAAATCAATCGGCACAGATCCAGCAGATGGACAGAGAATTTGTGAAAGAAAACAGGATTAGTGCAGTTGCTGCAAAAAAGTATCTAGGTGTCGTCGTTAAGAATACGTTGAAACCCTCAGCTCAGTGTGCATCGGCGGTTAAGAAAGCAAATAGAATTTTAGGAATTATCAGGAAAGGAATGGAAAACAAAGATGACGATGTTATTATGCCCTTATATCACTCCATGGTGCGGCCGCACCTGGAATACTATGTGCAATATTCGTCACATCATCTCATAAGAGATTTAGCAGAATTAGAAAAGGTACAGAGAAGAGTGATGAAAATGATAAAAGGGGTGGGGGTGACTTCCCTATGAGGAAAAGCTAAAGCAGTTAGGGCTCTATGACTAGGGGGCATGCAATGAAGCTACTGAGTAGTAGATTTAAAACAAACCAGAGAAAATATTTGTTCACTCAACATGCAATTAAACTCTGGAGTTCATTGCCAGAGAATTTGTTGAAAGGTTTGGATTTTTTTTTTTTTTAACAAAAGTCCATGAGCAATAATTAAGATGGACTTGGGGGAAATCCAGTGATTATTCCTAGGATAACCAGCATAAGTGTTACTCCATGGGATCTTGCAGGTACTTGTGACCTGGGTAGGCCACAGTTGGAAACAAGATACTGGGCTTGATGGGTCTTCAGTCATTCCCTGTAGAGCAACTCTTATGTTCTTATGACAAAGGTTGTTTTCAGTATGTCTCTTCCTTTTCTGGACTTGCACTCACAGACTCAACAGGTGGACTCAAGAAGGAAGCACGACGCTAGCCTATCTTGCACAGCGATTCTCAGCACTCTCGTTGTAAAGCCAACAGTGCACATTTCATACTGCTGGAACGGTGCAAAAAATTAGCTCTCCAATGCTCAAAAGAAATGATATTCAAATTATATGCATACTGTAAAATTAAAAGCATGGGGGAGGACCATGCATGGCGAATGAACAGAAGAGTTTTGCAGTTTACGAATGCTGAGGAAGGTTAGATCTCTTTTCCATCAACATTATTTTTCTGTCTTGGTCCAATTAATTATACTATCTCGGCTAGATTATTGTAATGCCATTTATCTTGGCATCACAAAGATCTGCCTCCAAAGACTACAATTGATTCAGAATACCGCTGCGAAGTTGATTTATGGAAAAAGCAAATTCGACCACATGACTCCATTGCTTTTGAGTCTCCATTGGCTCCTGGTTTATCTCAGAATCCAGTTAAAATGTTTTTGTATTATTTTCAAATTTTGATATGGTATTTTTGTTCCTCTTGTTCCTCTTCTATGGAATGTTTATAGATTTTCATATGCGAGAGGCACTCAACGATTTAAAGTTTCCCTCCCTTCTAGGAAAGGAACTCAAGGAGTCAAGAATTTTAGCCTTTCTCTGGCTTTTAAATTTCCCCAATTACGGAATAAACTTCCTCTAATTTTGAGGTGTCCCAGCTCTTTCCAATCTTTCCGTAAATCTTTAAAAACTTTCTTATTTGCTGTATTTTAGCTTATTTTTTTAACTTATTGTTAACCGCATCGAGCTTCCTCTGGTTGAAGACCCGGTATATAAAGTTAAGTTTTAGTTTAGTGTAGTTTACTTTAGTAAACACAGCTCTTCTGTGCATGTCGGGCAAACCCAACTGTAAAATACACATCGGCACTGCTCTTCTGTACCTTTAAATTTAAGCTTTTCTTTTCTTTTTTTTTTTTTAACTCGGAAGGCTTATATTTAAGCACAGAAATCAGGTACCAATGCATTCTTTCACTTTCGGGTTTGATCGGACTCACATACATTTCTTTCTCAGTACCGGGCTTTTTTACTGCTTCCAAAAGAAATCAAAACCAGCAGATTTTAAAGTAGAAATTAAAAGAAATCTGCTTTTCAAATCCCCAGCCACCAGCTCCAAGCTGGCATTATTTTTCCAGTGGTACGAGCAGGATTTGTGTGCTGTTCTCAAAGGCATGGCAAATGGCACCATTAACATATGTTTAACTGCATTTAAATATGACTTCCAGCCATCTATGGCATGCACATTGTTTCCTGTAGTAAAGCACTCTGAGCATTTTGTGCAGTTGCGTAGGAAGGGGGTGGGTGGACAGACAGCCCCAGGCATTGTCTTGGGGAAGGGGGCGCCAGTACCTCTCCACCCTTCCCACGCCATGCTTATGCCCTCCCTTCCCTGCCCCACCATGCCTCTTTAAAATCTTCACCAGCGCGAACAACAACTCTAGCCTGCTGCTTGCGCTGGCCTGGCTCCCTCTGAAACCACTTCTAGGTCACTGGGCCAGGAATTGACATCAGAGGTAAAGTCAGCGTGAACAGCAGGTCGGAGAAGCTACTCATGCTGCCGAAGATTTAAAGAGGTACCGGGATGGAAACGGAGGGCACGAGGACCGTGTGGAAGGAGCGGGGGAGGGGGGTAGATAAGAGGGCACACTGGGTTGGTACGGAAGGAGCAGGGAGCAGAAAGGAGGGCATGGGGGTGCCACCCCCATGGCACCTCCTATCCTTGCTACGCCACTGATTCTGCGCAAATTAAAATGTGATTTCTACACCAACTGGCCTTACCGCCGGTGGTAGGTTTGAGAATTGGCCTGCAGGTACCCAGGATAGTTGCTCTGCTTGCCCAACCTTTGGGATGGCCCTGTCTGGGACAAACCTGCAGCTGAACATGAAGAAAGGGGCAGATGCATTAGGGGAAAGGATAAGCATGAATGGAAGATGTTAAGTACTGACAGAGAAGTGCACCGCCTTTGGGACTCTTAAGAGATGTGTGTGAATGTACGTATGCATTAAAAGATCTAAGAACATAAGCCGCTTCTGGATCAGACCAGTGGTCCATCGTGCCCAGCAGTCCGCTCCTGCGGCGGCCCGTAGGTCAAAGACCAGTGCCCTAACTGAGACAAGCCCTACCTGCGTACGTTCTGGTTCAGCAGGACCTTGTCTAACTTTGTCTTGAATCCCTGGAGGGTGTTTTTCCCTATATCAGCCTCCGGAAGAGCGTTCCAGTTTTCCACCACTCAAATGTATTCAATTAACAGGAAAAAATATCCTTTAACTGACAAAAAATTCAGACCTGAACCAAAAATATTTTAGGTAGACATCCTTAAAGAAGTACTTGGACAAAGTAGTGTCAGAATATCCCTGCTTCACACTGTCTTCGTTATATTTCTGAATACTGGGCACTTCTGTTTGAGATTTCTGTATCAACAGTGACAGTGTCCTCCAAGAGCTTATGCTTTTCATAGGGGTGATCCTTAGCTTATGAAAGCTTAAAGGTGATCATCTCCAATGTTTCTTCTATTGTCCATCTTGATTTCTTTGGCCTTTTTGATGCTGTGTAAGCTCTTCTGTGATTCATCAACATTAATTTAATTTATTTATTTAGCAAGTGGAATTTTGGAAACCTTCTCACAAAACAGAGAAAAAAACCACAAAGCTACCTTTTTTTTTTTTTTTTTTTTCAAAGTTACAGTAATGAACCAGGACAGGCTATCAATACCTGCTTGATATGCTTGATTACACTACCCAGTATCCTTGAACTGTTTCACTGAAAAAAAAATCTGCTCCACTAAAAGCACAAGAATTGTTAAAAATATTTTGCCAAGCAGGCTTTCCCCAAGAGCTACTCACCAATCGAGGAACGAACTTCCCTTCCTGAACTTTAGAAGAGGTATTTCAGATGTTTGGAATTAAACACCTGAGAACAGCCATGTATCATTCGCAGACTGATGGCCTGGTGGAGCACTTTAACCAAACATGAATCCGCATAATGAAGAAGTGCCTTGGAGAAGGCAGTGTTGAATAGAATAAAGCAGTACCATACATTCTGTTTACATACCATGGAGTCCCACAAACCTCCCTGAGATTCTTCCTTTTCAAGTTAATGTTCAGAAGACAACCCCAAAACATCCTAAATGTGGTAAGAGAAAACTGGACTAAGCCAGAAGACACAGCAGCCTCAGTACTGGAATATGTGCAAACCCTCAGAAAAAAAACTTAGAAAACATAAGAGAAAAGGCCCAGGAGAATCTAGAGAGTGCCTAGAAGCAACACAAAACTTATTATAACAAGAAAGCAAAAGAAGGAATCTTCAAGCCACAGGACAAAGTCCTGTTAATGATGCCCATCTTAAATAATAAACTGTTGGCCCTGTGGAAGGGGCCCTTTATGATTGTGAAGAGATTGGGTTCGGTGACATACCAAGTGAATTTGGGGAAAGGAAGAAGCCAAGTACCACGTCAACCTACTGAAAGTCTGGGTTGGCCGTGAAGGACTAGCAGGCAAGATGATCAAGGAAGAATACACAAACTTATGACCCGAAGTCAAATTCTTACAAAAGCAACAACAGGTAAAGAATGGAGAGATACTACCTTCATCTCAAATGAAAAAAACTATACCTGCTGGTTAACCTGGAGGATTTGGATTTCAGCTTTCTACCTAAGAGCCTAAATTTGGCTTCCAGAGCCTTCCTCCTACATTTTCCTATGTCACTGCTCCTCCCCAGCACTATCTAAAATTCTGGTCATACTAGGATATAACTTACTCCGTCGCAACAGAGAAGGCAAACCAGGAGGAGGGGTAGCTCTGTACATAAGAGAAGACATCAAAGTTACTAAAATCACAGACATCAAGAATACGGGAGAATCCCTCTGGGTGAACCTTGCCAGGGGCAATAACAAATGCCTGTATCTTGGTGTTGTATACAGACCACCAAAACAAAAGGAGGATGCAGACGATGAACTAATGGAGGATATTGAGTCCATCACACTGCGTGGAGATACAGTGCTGATGGGAGACTTCAATATGCCCGATGTGGACTAGAACAAACCAGCGGCTACAACCAGCAGCAGCAAGAGGCTGCTAGCCTCCATGCGAGGAGCACGCCTCAAGCAGATGGTATTAGAACCCACCAGGGGTCAGGCAATCCTGGACCTAGTGCTCACCAACAGAGACAGTGTCACAGAGGTATCGGTGGGAGACATCTTGGTCTCCAGCTACCACAACATGGTGTGGTTTCACCTCAAGAAAGGAACCACTAGGTCAAATACATCGACTAAGGTCCTAAATTTTAAAGGAACTAACTTTCAGGGCATGGGGGACTATGTCTACAAAGTGCTGCAAAACCAAAGCACGACGGACAGTGTAGAGGTTTTATGGTCAGCTCTGAAATCTACCATACAAGAAGCAACCAACATATACATAAAAACCGTGAGCAAACGACGCAGAAAAAATAGACCACAGTGGTTCTCCATGGAGATCTCAGAACTAGTAAAGCAAAAGAAAAAAGCCTTTGTTACCTACAAACTATCACAATGACTGGAAGCTAAAGAAACTTATCTGGCGAAATCTAGAAAATTTTAAACGCAAGTCAGAGAGGCCAAACTCTGGATGGAAGAAAACATAGCTAGGCAGGTAAAGAAAGAGAAGAAATCCTCTTTCAAATACGTTAGCGACAGGAAGAAGAACACAAGTGGTATTGGGCGCCTAAAGAAACCTGAAGGCAACTTTACAGACTCGGACGCCGACAAAGCAGAACTACTCAATAACTACTTCTGCTCAGTCTTCACCTGCGAAGCGCCAGGATCCAGTCCCCAGCTACAGACAAAGGGGAGCTTGGAGGACCCATTCCGGGACATGAAATTTACGGCGTGCGACGTCTACCACGAGCTAGCAAAACTAAAAGTAAACAAAGCTATGGGCCCAGATAATCTACACCCTAGAGTACTTCGAGAATTGAGAGATGTTCTGGCAGAACCGTTAGCCGAGCTCTTCAATCTTTCCCTAAGCAAGGGAAGAGTGCCCCTGGACTGGAAAACTGCAAATGTTATCCTGCTCCACAAAAAGGGATGCAGATCAGAGGCTGAAAATTATAAACCGGTGAGTCTCACATCAATAGTGAGTAAATTCATGGAAACGTTGATTAAAAACAGATTGGACACGATTTTGGATGATGAAAGATTAAGGGATCCCCACCAGCATAGCTTTACGAAGGGAAGGTCTTGTCAATCCAATCTGATAAGCTTCTTTGACTGGGTACAAAAAAACTGGAAGGGGGTGAGTCCCTGGATATCGTTTATTTAGACTTCAGTAAGGCTTTTGAAAGTGCCCCACACCGTAGGTTATTGAACAAGATGAACTCGTTAGAACTAGGAGAAACACTGACAGCATGGGTAAAAGACTGGCTTAGCGGAAGACTTCAAAGGGTAATGGTAAATGGTATTCCCTCAAAAACGTCGAAAGTGACCAGTGGAGTGCCACAGGGCTCGGTCTTGGGCCCGATGCTATTTAATATCTTTGTAAGGGATCTGACTCAGGGACTTTCGAGGCAAAATTACATTATTTGCCGATGACGCTAAACTATGCAACATTGTGGGCAGGGCAACAGAACCTGACAGCGCAACCAGGCCCGACACTATGGAGCAGGACCTACTTTTACTGGAACAATGGTCCAGTACTTGGCAACTGAACTTTAATGCCAAAAAATGTAAAGTAATACATCTTGGAAGCGGAAATCCATGCAGAACATACACCTTGAACGGTGAAAACTTAACAAGAACTGCTGCAGAAAGGGACTTGGGAGTACTCATCCGGGATGATATGAAGGCTGCCAATCAGGTGGAGAAAGCTTCAGCAAAGGCTAGACATATGCTGGGTTGCATCAGAAGGAGCTTTATCAGCTGAAAGCCTGAAGTCATACTGCCGTTATACAAATCCATGGTGAGACCTCACCTCAAGTACTGTGTTCAGTTTTGGAGGCCACATTATCAAAAGGATGTGAAGAGAATGGAGTCGATCCAGAGAATGGCCGCTAGAATGGTCTCAGGACTTAAAGACATCCCATATGAAGAACATCTCACCAGATTGCGCTTATATTCTCTCGAGGAGTACAGAGAAAGGTGAGACATGATAGAAACATTCAAATACATCACGGGCCACATTGAAGTGGAGGAAGAAATCTTTTTTCTTAAGGGTCCCATGGCGACAAGAGGGCATCCGCTAAAACTTAAGGGGGGAAGATTTCATGGTGACACCAGGAAATACTTCTTCACCGAAAGGGTGATTGATTGATGGAATGGTCTTCCACGCCAGGTGGTCAAGGCCAGTAGCGTGCTCGACTTCAAGAGTCAATGGGACAAACAGGTGGGGTTGCTACAGAGTTATGCTTAAAAGATGGATTCTCAAGGGAGGGAGGGTTCTTGAGTGGGCAGACTTGTTGGGCCGCCAGCCCTTTTCTGCTGTCATACTCTATGTTTCTATGTATCTAAGTGATGCATGAGGTCCGCCACCTTCGCACCAGGTAAGCAAGTGACCAGGCCTACCAATCACCCAGCTATCTACACATAGGGGTTCTTTTACAAAGCCGCGCTAGGGCCTTAACGCATGGAATAGCGCGCACTAAATTGCCGCACATGCTAGATGTGCTCCTTTTGAGCAGGCGATAGATTTCCAGCTAGCACGCGCTAATCCGGAGCGTGCGATAAAACCGCTAGCGTGGCTTTCTAAAAGGAGCCCTTAGTCCAGTGATTTTCCACTTTTTTCATTCTGTATTTTTCTAACAGAATGAAAAAGTGGAAGATTACTGGACTAAGTGTATAGCCCTCGATGGAGACTGCCCCAATTTTGTTGGTTGGGCTGAAAACTTTTCAGCGGCCCCTCATAGTGCTTCTCGGTGCAACACAGTCTATTATCAAGAGATTCCAAACACTACAAAACACTGCTGTCCGCCCTGCTAACCCATTCCAGTATCATTGATCACATGACCCTTCTGTTAAGACAATACTATTAGCTCCCAATTATATACCACATTCAATTCAAAACCCTATTCCTAGCTTTTAAGGCCTTCTTTCAGGGCTACTCAGAATCTCACTCATTTTTGATCATTCCATATTCCCCTGCCCAGGTTCTCAGATCTCTCATTCTATAGTACTTCCTGGACCATGCTTACCACTAGAGTCCACTCGGGATTCCATGTTCTTTTTTTGTAGCTCCTTCACTTTGGAACAGAATGTCCTTCATACTATGTGCTGAGAGATCCCTTCGGAAGTTTAAATCTGGTTCTTTGAGCTTGCTTTTTCTCTCATAGTTCTGTCTCTGGTGGTTCCCATCCTCCTGTGAGTCTGGTTGTATGTTCTCATGATTTGATTGGTTCGTCCTTTCCTGTCACTTTGATGGAGTTCTTTTCTATCTTTTGATTTTAGCCTGTAAACAGTTCAGTTCTGCTAGTGCCGTACAGTAAATTGTGAATGAATAAATAAATAATAAAATGTATAATTTTCCTATGAGAACTAGGCGTAAGATCCACAATGCAAAGTATCATGTACCTTAGAGCTAGGAGGAGAGTTTGAATATTGCACTCTGTATTTTGTGTACTGGAGACATCTGCTGAAAATATTTTTAAAACAAAAAGTTATTAATATTAGACAATAATTCTAAATGTGAATACTGTCCATACACCAGGGCACCCATTCAGTTGACCATCATACAAATCAAACCAATTACTCAAATCTGGAAGGAATTTTTTTTTCAGGTACAAGTTTAAAATTGTACATAAGATTTAAGTGTGTAGAGTGCGTGGTGCAGTGGTTAAAGCTACAGTCTCAGCACCCTGCGGCTGTGGGTTCAAGACCATGCTGCTCCTTGTGGCCATAGGCAAGTCACTTAATCCCCCCCCCCCCATTGCCCCAGATTAGGGGTACCAGACGTCTGGATTTACCCGGACATGCCCTCTTTTTAGAGGACTGTCCGGATAGCTTTTCAAAACCTGGCACTTTGGATTTTGAAAAGCTTTGAGGTCAGGGCTGCATCTAGAGGGCAATCTGCGCATGCGTGGATGCAATGCAGTGATGTCACATGCATGCGTGTGATGTCATTGTGTCACACCTGCACATACTCAGAGGCCCTCCAAATGCAGCTCCGAGCTTGAGGAGAAGAGGTTTGGGGGCAGGGCTGGGGCGGAATGGCGGCGGGGCCACATGTCCAGATTTTCGGTTATAAAGTCTGGTAACCCTACCCTACATTAGATTGTGAGCCTGCTGGGACAGACAGGGAAAAATGCTTGAGTCCCTGAATAAATTCATGTAAACCGTTCTGAGCTCCCTTGGGAGAACAGTATAGAAAACTGAATAAATACAGGGTGCCCACAAAAACACTCCTTGATTTTAAATGGTTACAAAATCAAAACTTATTGGAATAGGTTTATAAATAAGATGACATCAAATATAAGTCCCAAAAAGCACGGTTAGCAAGATCTTACACAATCGCTTGCACTATCACCCTTATAAGTTGCAATTGGTGCAGAAGTTACAACCTTCAGACCATGCTACGCGACAAAATGGCCAGGTGGCCCTCAAGATCACCAAACATTACTGTTTGTGACTTTTTCCTTTAGGGGTACGTGAAAGACAGAGGGCCTCTTTTACAAAAGCGCGCTAAGTGTTTTACTGCAGATTTAGCGTGCGCTGAATCAACGCATGCGCTAACCGCTAACGCGTCCATAGGATAACATGCATGCGTGTGTTTAGCGTGCGATATTTACCGCGCGCTAAAAAGCATAGTGCACCTTTGTAAAAGAGGGGGGAGAGTGTACGTACTTCCACTACCTGCAACGATGGATGGTCTGCAGGAACACATCACTGAAGCTATAAATGCGATCACGCCGGACACGCTTCGGAGAGTCTGGTCCGAGTTCGATTATCACATCGATGTTTGGTGAGTAACAGGTGGGGTACACATCGAATGTATGTAATCAACAAATACCATATGAAACTTTATGAATTGATGAAACTGTAGCCTCAAAGGTGAAATAATATTCTAATAAATTTTGGTTTTGTAGCCATTTAAAATCAAGGAGTGTTTTTGTGGGCACCCTGTATATAAAATTAATGAGGATATGAAAGCAATTAGCATACTATTAAAAAGTGTTGGCATTGATAGATTAATAATTCTATTTAAAATGCATTTTTTCTCACTCACTGTAATTAAATTCTGCTCCCCGAATAATCACATTGGTCCTAAAGTTTAACATAAATAATCAAATCAATGTGTTTCCCTCTTTCAATGCATTACAGTATATAGCACTTCAGATTAAAATCAACGTCATTATTCAATCTCTAAGGCAACTCTTTTATCATCACCGCTAATCCTTCCCTTTCCTTCCTTAAATCTTATTACATGTATTTTAGGTCACATTAAATTACGTTAAAGAACAAATGAAGTAGTGTAAACATCAATTAAATTTGTATTAAATTATTTCTTATGCTTCTACTAATTAATTATCTAAATGTGACACATTCTACTTCTTCAATTGAAATATACACCTGTTCAGTTAATCATAATACGTGTAAATAATATCCCTCTTTTCTATGAGCGAGTTAAATACAAAGATCCGCATGGAACTTGCTGGGTCTAAACAGCATGGATTCTGGATGAAAGATCCTCTTATTAGAGGTCTGATCACCTACGTCATACAGTGGTTCTATATTGAATTGAATATGGTAATTGCACACTTCCCTCGGAAGTTTTTTGCCAATGATGTGGGTGGAGGAGGTTTGAGCATTTATGCCCTACCTAAATAAAAACCTGAGGCTTTTTCTTCCGTGGAGATAGTGCTCTCAAACCAGTTAGTGGAATATTTATACTGTTTATTTATTATTTATTATCCACTTTCACCAGATTAAGTATAGTATTATCTATATTAGAAGAGTCATTTGTAGATTCACTCTCATACAATCAAATGGAAAGAGATCTTAGGCCACAACAGGAGGAAGTCGAATTTCTTCTCCTTGTCTTCTCAGATTGGCTGCCTTCAATCAAAACTCACCTCAACCCCCTTGATCACAAGCCAAATTGCCAGTGACAATCCATGCCTCTCTAAGACCATCACAGAACCCACCATCTGACCCCATCAACCCTCAAATACCCCCCTCCCCCGCACCAAGATTATGCATCACACCCCACCTCTTCAGATATGTTCTCCAGGTTTTTTTAAATTTTAGGAAAATATCCTCTTTTTCATTTATGAGCCTATGAGTAGTACTCTCAAAAATCCTACAATAAATCAAAAATAGAATAAACTATATAAAACAACCAGATATCCAAAAAAAGGTTTATCAAAAGAATGATAAAATGCTACATTGAAAAAAAAGGATATCAGAAATCCACGCCAAAAGATCATGCAATCTCTTAAAGGCTTTTATGTGGATGGGGGTTTCATTCATTGATCCAAAAATCTTCCATTTTAATTGTGCATTATTTTAGCAATAAAAAAATATTTCCACTCTTTTGTACTTTTCAATATTTTTCTATTTGTTTTCAATTTAAATTAATTAAATCCCTTCAGAGAATGTGTAAATTTCTCGAACTGAGAGAAATTTACACATTCTCTGAAGGGATTTAATTAATTTAAATTGAAAATACATAGAAAAATACCCATAACCCACCGATGACAATAAACTACTATAACTATTACACAGGGCCCTAGAGCATCAATAAACCTACTATTGGGAGAGCAGAATAAGAACTAAGCTTGCCAGAAAGACTGGCTACAGTCAGAGTCTCATGATGCAGAATAGCTCCTCCTGAAAGACATGTTCTCCAAACCACGGGACAGTGGTTTGAGGCTGGCTTATGTTTGGCAGCTATTAACAATGCCACTTTGGGGGGATGACAAATTTAATGACACTGGAACAAAAAACCTTGAAATTTTTGTTATTTTCTGCTATTGTTTTCGGGTGTAAAATTATTTTAAATGCTATTCCATTGTTATTTCAAAGAAATGCACATACCGCTTGGTAACCTTAAAAAGACAACAGTTTTGCATGGTTCTACCGTTTTAATTCATCCTTGGCAGAAATAGCCAGGCTGATGTGTTCAGCAATTCTCCTAGGTTCCAGTACTGCTGCATCTTTGGGACAGGCTGACATTAATCAAAAGGAAAGATCAGGCACACCAAAAGAAACACATTTCATGTTCTAAGATTTGAAAAGATCACCTAGAAATGAGATGCGCACCCCCCTCCCCTCTCTTTCCTGTGGCACCATTCTTTTGGAAAAGGATGCGCTGTTTCTATTGAATGCCAGCAATGACAGAGATGCACTGTGCTCACAAATTTTGCCATTCTAACATAAAGAACATTATGAAAACTTATTTATGCAGGGCTTTCTTATGTTCTTATGTTGCAGGGCTTCAAAAAAGGTTTAGATAGGTTCCTAGAGGATAAAGGGATTGAGGGGTACAAATAGGAGTTGAGCTAGGTTATAGGAATAGTCAGGGACCACTGCACAGGTGATAGGCCTGAGGGGCCACCGTGGGAGCGGACCGCTGGGCGGGATGGACCTCTGGTCTGACCCAGCGGAGGCAAATTCTTATGTTCTTAAAAAATCGTTTTACTCTTGTAGCTAAATGAAAATTGCTCCCTTTTCTCCTCCCCCACCCCCAAGTGGCTAAGAGAGGGATTCATCAACCATTGTTAGGGCTTTCATGTGGTCCTTAGAGCCTTAATGTGCATTAAGGGAATTATTGTGTGCTAAATGCTAAAAAACCCATTTTATATCTATGGGCTTTAAGTGTGTGTTAATTCCTTTATGGTGAGTTACAGCCCTGAAGCCTGTGTGAATATCCTAATGTTGCTTGATGAGTTCTCTCCTGAACATCTTGCCTGTTTGTTCTATAGCATGCATTGAGAGGTGACATTCTCGAAGGTATGCTTAGGACGGAGGAATAAAAGTAGGGTTACCATATTTGTGAAGACAAAAAAAAAAATAACAGTAAAGGAACAGAATTTTGCCATTTAATACAAGATGCAACTATAGGTTATTCCCTTAGCACATATTAGTAACTATCCCTCAACATGAACATTTTACTAATCCATGTGTCTTCTTTTGAGTTCACTGAGCATACTGTGCCTTTAACCTTTCCCTGGAATCCATAATAATGGTACTGTTCTTCCACTCATTGGCTTTCAGATACTTACAGTCCCAATGCCTCAGGCGAATGCCATAATTAAAATGACTGTTCAGGCTACCAGAGCTTTTTATTCATTCAGCTATCAAATGCTGATGGGTCTGTCTGTTCCAAGCTTTTTGTGCAGATGGAATTTGCAAAGAGAACCAGATGTTGCATGCTTTTTTTCTGGGGGAATATGACCTTGGTCTGAAATGCATTCTTGTATTCTGTTTTCGCTCCGGCCTAAAAAGGATGTCTGTCTATACTGTTCACTGAGCGTACTTGATGCCATATACTCAGGCAGAGACAAAATGCAGAGGTCATTTTTTAGCTTAGAGATTCATATAACTAAACGCATATAAACAGTGATTTGAGAACAGGTTCTACTTATATGTAAATGAGGTTTGGGCAGGTCTTCAGTGCATGAGATTGGAAGCTTCTCTTGTAAGTTAGCATAACTAAAAACATGCAGAGCTCCTCACTGTGGCAACATGTGTAACCCCTTCTGCCCATATCTTTATCAAGTGAGTTATTTTAATAAAAATCATTTGTTTTGTTGGTGGGTTGAGACAATTGGGTTCCTGTGACAGGGTGAAGTTCCTGTCACAGGCCAGCAGAGGGAGTATCAGCAGTGGAAAAGGAGCTCATTTGCATACAAGAGCTGCAAAGGCACCTTATAGAATCATGCTATGTGCCAGTGCGTCCCATAACTTTTAGGTGCATCCATCTAGGCCAAGGAAAAACAAACCTAACATTAGAACCTAACTCTATAAATCCTTGCGCCTAACTTGTGCGTGCATTGGGCATATTTTATAACTGTGCATAAATTCAAGGAACACCTATGATCTTCTCCTGGCCACGCCCCCTTTTCATATTCATGCACTAGAACTGGCGTGCAGCACAATGGGCTAGATTCACTAACCTTCCAATCCGTGTCCGATCCGTGTGCGATTAGAGGCAGACCGACCAATTCACCAACCATCTTCATGCAAATGGAGGTGATCGGAGGCACGCCCCCAACAGACTGCACGGATCGGATTGAGCCCTGACAGTAGTGACAGGAGAAGGGAGAAGGTGAGGGCGAGGGCCCTGCCGGTCGGGGGAGGTGGGGTGTGAGTGCCGTGCTGATCGAGGGGTGTCGGTTGGTTGCAGGAGGGAGAGTTGGCATCCCTCCTGCCATATTCGCTCGGGATGGGGGGTCAGCATCGGGAATGTTTTGGGTTTTTTTTTTTGAAGTGCCAGTGGTAGGAGGGATTGGCATCCTTCCTGCTTTTTTCTTCGAATGGGGTTCGTTTTCTTTGGGGAGGGGCGCGTTTGGGGGGAAGGCACATTTGTTTGACAGGCCTGCCTGTCTTGTATTCATTTTTTTATTGGGCAGATATTTTGCGTGTGTAACACACGCAAAATATCTGTGCCATGGAAAAAAATTAATGGGGTTGGAGGGAATGGGGTTGGAGGGAAATCTGGTCGCAAAGGGCTCTCAAACCGATCGGTGCATGATCGGTTTGTTGTGTGAATCTAGCCCAATGTAGAATACCGAGTTGTGTGTGCAATTTTTAATTAGTGACAATTAGTGTCAATTACAAGGTGTTAATTACTAATTATTAGTGCCTATTAGGCTTGTTAATTAAGCTGTGCACCCCAGTTTATGTGCACAACATAAGGCATCATGTACAGAATTTGGGGTTTTGTAAATAGTGCATGCTCTTTGCAAAAAGCGTTACCTACATTGGCAAATTAGGGAAGTCTCTACTTTTCAAAATTACTGAGTTGTGGAATAATTTTCCTGTTCAACTGCGCAATCTGGGCTCCTTCCAACCATTTTGAAAACATCTGAAAACTTGGCTATTTTCAAAGTTGTAAATTCCGCTCCTCTCCATACTACTCCAAATCCACATTCTATTTGTTCTCTTTTCTAATGTCTTGTAAACCGTGCCGCTCTCTACTGTTATAGAGAAGATGCGGTATATAAGCCTAAGGTTTAGTTTAGTTTAGATTCTTTTGAAAGATTGTATGCTGCTTCCAGTGGCATAATAAGGGGGTTGCGGGGGGGGGGTCTTCCTAAAGGTGCAGCACCCCTCCTCCTCTCCACCCCCACTCCTCTCGTTGCTACGCGTATGTACTTCTTGCTTTCCCCTGTGCCTTTTTTACTTCCCCGGCATGAGATTGCTGCCCGTGTCGGCATTGGTGCTCTCTCTGATGTCACTTCCGGGACCCACACCTAGGAAGGGGGTATGGAAGAGGGCAGGGGAGGGGGCGCCACTGGCCCGGGCACTGCTGACACTTACTACACCACTGGCTGTTTCCAAAAGAGCATACAGTGCTTATGACATTTTTCTCATAATGAAAAGATACCCCCCCCTTAAAAACAAAACAAACATTCCCATAAACAATATGGGAATTGATAGAAAATGACATTTTTTGAGCTGCAAATCTCTTGGCTTGTTTTACATACACATCTATGCTGTTCATAATGTACAGAATACAGTGAATTCCTAAGCCCTCTTCCATCTTGTCCCTGGGAATATCTACTTTCAGTATGGGTAAATGAATGTACTTACAGGAATCAAATAGTTATGTTGGTTGTCTCAGTAACTTTTCTATAGACATACACTATAGTTTGTTATTCAAAGGGGAGGAGAAGAATGGACAACATCACTCTAAGTTAAAGCTAAGTGATGTTCCATTAATTTTAAAGCATTTAAAATAAGATAAAAAGAAAAAAACAAATGTGTTACTAAAAGGTGGACCGATGAAGAGATTTATGGCCAGGGGTATGTACCCTTATGGTGGTTTCAAGTTTCAAGTTTATTAGGATTTTATATACCGCCTATCAAGGTTATCTAAGCGGTTTTTACAATCAGGTACTCAAGCATTTTCCAAATCTGTCCCGGTGGGCTCACAATCTATCTAACGTACCTGGGGCTATGGAGGATTAAGTGACTTGCCCAGGGTCACAAGAAGCAGCGCAGGGTTTGAACCCACAACCCCAGGGTGCTGAGGCTGTAGATCCAACCACTGCGCCACACACTCTGAAAGTCCATACAATTGAATAACAAACTATAGTGTATGTCTATAGAAAAGTTACTGAGACAACCAACATAACTATTTGATTATATTGAAGTCACAACTGAGGCTCTTCTTGTATGATGTACCTACAGGAAGACAGTTTTGGAAAGAAGCTTATTTCTACACATAAAATTTGTTTTATCTGCTGAAATGTCTTTGAAAATGAGCATGTACCCACCTCCAAAATGTCAAATGCAAATTGGACTTTAGTAGATTCATTGTATTTTGGCTCTCCTCCACCTGGGTTTGCCCCTTTACAGTTATCTGTAATCTTACCTCATCCATCCTTCAGGAGTCCTCCAGATAATTACTAATGGCTCTGGGATGACTTGTGCCTGCTCTTTAAGTACTCTCATGCATATCTTTAGGGACTGATAATTTGAAAGCATGTAATTATTTAAATACTCTTTAACTTGTTCTGTCCCTCTTCTTATCTGAATTTCTACTCCCTGCCACTGTTGCCAGAAGTCTGAGTTATTTTCATTGCAGTCTACCTAATCCTTTCAGACTGGAATTTTTTTAAATATTGTATTATTAGCCTTCCATCTGCATTCAGTTTAGGAACTATTTCACTCTTTAATCTATTTACAGAAATTTTTCTTTTGCCCTAGGCTTACCTAGCTGGCTAATTATATCACACAGAGGGCCATTTTCAAAAGGAAATCTAAGTCCAACTTTGGACTTTTCCCACAAACCACCCAAAATAGGAGATGGAGAAGCGGTCATTTTCGAGTAGGCCGTCCATATTTTTTTCTTCTTCAAAAAATCATCTATTTGGATGTCTTGGCCGTCAACACTTAGCCGCCAGAATGTTTAATCGGGAATTTAGAAAAAGAAAGTGTTAATTTCCCGAAGCTGATTCTTAAGTTTCAAAAGTATCACTACAAAGAGAACTTTTCGGGGTTCCTTTAAATCTATCTATATTTGGTACCCTCTAGCAGTGCCCTCTAAGGTGCCCCACTTCTCTATTGGCATGTCTGTTTGGCCAGTTCATTACAATGCTGATTCCTCCCAAGCCTAAATGGTCTAGATTTGGATGTTTCTACATTGGATGTTTCTGTGGTACCCTTGCAAGATGCATGCATCAGTTGCTGAACAATGCTGACTGCGCATACAGCAGTTCCACTCATAAGTGTAAACATACTCATATAAGCGCTAATGTTCTGTAATTTTAGTGCAGAAATTATGTTTACATTTAGGTAATAAAGTTATAGAATAGGGGGGCTATAAGCATATGACCTGTTACAATAGTATTATATAAAGGAAAGTCAGCATCTACCTTCCTTTATAGCATATGGACACCAGTTGAAAGAGCTGCCCTCTAAATGCCTGTGACGCGATTCCATGTGTACAGTTCCGTAGACTGAATATGCAACTCGTGCCGATTTCAGTAAAGAGAAGTGAAGAAAGCTGCAACTCTGCATAATGTGCTGACTCATACGAAGAGCTGACCTCGGCTTTTTAGCTAGTAGGGAACACTAGTTCATGCAGCTTCACAAGACCATTCTCCCAAATATTGCCAGTGAAGGTGCCAAAATCTTGATAAGAATCCATAGTAGAAAGAGAAATCTAGCAGACACACAGTAAAAGAGTGAACGGTGGCAGGTAAAGATCAACATGGCCCATCTAATTTGTCTAGTTCAAATTACTTAAGAAATGAAACAAGACAAAGGAACTTTGGTGTCCTTATTATTTAAAGACCTGAACACTGGAATTCTCCACCTACCTCAGCTCCAAGAAGCAGTTTGGCCAACTGTCCATGGAGGCATTGTAGCGAGCGAGTATAATGGTACTGCCTGCAAGGTTAATTTAGTGCAATCAGACCTTCTGGCTGTAGTTTTTCCTCTGAGATCTCAAGAGTATCCAAATATCTACCAAATCATAATGCAATGGCATGAATCTGGATAGCAGATGTAGCTACCTAAATTATTTAAAGACCTGAACAGAGGAATTCTCCACCTACCTCAGCTCCAAGAAGCAGTTTGGCCAACTGTCCATGGAGGCATTGTAGCGAGCGAGTATAATGGTACTGCCTGCAAGGTTAATTTAGTGCAATCAGACCTTCTGGCTGTAGTTTTTCCTCTGAGATCTCAAGAGTATCCAAATATCTACCAAATCATAATGCAATGGCATGAATCTGGATAGCAGATGTAGCTACCTAAATAATACTTAAATAAGTGCCACTCTTTGAGTTAGCAGCTTCATTCAGATAATGCCACTGAAAATTTCTACAGACTGCACTAGCGCTATCCAGATAGTTTTGAGATGGTCCGGGAGCAGTGCTGGCAGTTACCTGGAGACTGACAGTATTCACTGTTGGTATCCAGATAACTAAGAAGAGCAAAAAAGCTGGGTGATGGCCCTGAGCATCATTGTTATGTGCATAATTTGCATAACTCTCAGAACTGCCCGCTTTAATGTTGGTGGATACATGGATATTGGCAATGTTATAACTTAACCACAGTGGCTGGTGTTTGAAACAAGCATTGTCCACTGTGGATGGAGATGGAGTTTTTTTGACAGATAAGATACTTTTGCAAACTTAGCAATCTGTTAGCAAGGGATTTCTGCTTTATCATTTTTTTTTCTGGTGACTTTTTCTCCACCTAATTTTGATTTTGGGGTTCTTTTACTAAGTTGTGGTAAGCTTACTGCAGCTTTTGCATTTTGCAACAATTTTGGCATTGTCATGCACGTTCACATGCTATAGAATAGATTTTATTTTTGTAGTGCTTGGAGCAGGTCATGAGTGGCATGTTCTGTGCTAATTGGTTAGAACAGCTACATTACCACACGCTGATTACCCTATGAAATAGCTGGCAGTAGGAGCTCATTCACTAATGGCCATGTGCTGATGGGATAATTAGCATGGGGCCATCAATTTAAAAAAAAGAAAAACTGGCCATTTTACCCAAGCTGTAAAAATGGTCTTTGTTCAAAGGAATGGCCCACCTAAGGGTATGCTAAGACTGCTTTTTCTGCACTTTGGTTAAAGGGCCTCTTATTTTGGTATGGAAACTTAGCAGCATATAATCACTTTTCCAGTAATTTATAGTTTGGAAATTTTGATACCATGGATTCCTGTTACATTTAATCTTGAATATTGGGCTACACATTTCTAGATGAATTATAATCTGACTGGTAAAAATTATTTGTGGAGAAATGAGGGCAGAAGTATAATTTATAGAAAGTAATGTCTATTTGTAGTGTGCTCTATTGGAAATAATAAAACAGGTTTGGCTTTTGCTGGGGGGGGGGGGGAAGAGGGATGAGTTGAGTATTTTTAAGCATCCAGATTGAATTGGTCTATGTTCAAGTTTAATGTTCTCATTGTTGTACAAAGTCTACTCTGATAAACACAAGAGTACTGGCAGTGATTTATTATTTTTACGTCCTGTTCCAAAGGCAGGAACAGAGATCTTGGTGCTCAGTTGTACTAGAAAATGGTCTGATAATGCAGTGGTATTAGGAACAGCTAGTCAAAATACTAGAAGGTGACCACACCTACTTGACAATACAGCTAAAGTAAATTTCAATGCCTTAGTACTGTATTTATTATTTAATTTTTATTTATATTCTGCATATCCTACAATTCTATGTGGATACAAATTATTCAGGTATTCAAGTATTTTTCCTTATCTGTCCCGGTGGGCTCACACTCTATCTAATATACCTGGGGCATTGGGGGATTAAGTGACTTGCCCAGGGTCATAAGGAGCAGTGTGGGATTTGAACCCACAATCTCAGGGTGCAGAGGCTGTAGCTTTTAACCACTGCCCCACACACTCCCCAATATACCACACTAATAAATAATGGACTCAATACCTTGAAATAGGCAGCCATGTTAAAAATGAACACAATTACCCTCTTTTTAATACCCTATAATAAAGATATTAACATCATTTAAGCTAATGCACGAATTGAACACCCCCCTTCGCTATGAGTAGATAAGAAAGAGCTTACTGGGTACATACATAATGTGACCATACATACTGTTTTCAACAGGACCGTCCCATTTTTAGATCCCCCGTCCCATTGAACCCACACACAGCTTCAGGACGCCGAAATGTCCCGTTTTCAGAGAGAGCATCCCGAAGCTGTGCGTGGGGATAACAGGAGAGGTGATCGTGGACTCTGGGTTCTCTCCCTGCTTCCCCACGTTCAACGTAGCAACAGGGCCAGGCCAGGCGAGTGCAGCGACTGCACAAAAGGCTGGCCCACAAGCCTTCTTCCCGACGTCAATTCTGACGTTGGAGAGGAAGTTCCGGGCCAGCCAGGCAGCGATTGGCTGGCCTGGAACTTCCTCTCCGACGTCAGAATTGATGTCGGGGGAAGGCTTGTGGGCCGGCCGTTGTGCAGTCGCTGCACTTGCCTGGCCTGGCCCTGTTGCTGCGTCCGCAGAGGCGGTGGGGAAGCAGGGAGAAATCTGAAGCGGCAGTGGTGGCGTGGGGGAAGGCAGGGAGAAAGAAAGAAAGAAAAAGTTAAGGTGGTGTGATGGCAGTGGCTTGGTGGGGCAGAGAAAGATAAAGAAAGAAGGGGGCAGGGAGAGAGAAAGCTTTCTGGAAACAATATATGACTGAGGTTAGAGAATGACAATAAGACAAGAAAATTAGAACCCACTGCATTTTCCCTAAAACCACAATGACCGAACCCCTTATTAAAATCTAAACACACAGTCAAGAAGAAATCTTCTTTTTGGTATCAGTCACTACTAAATCTTTGTAAGCTTGTTTAATACTGGTGGTTTGTACAAAGGCACTAGTGGAACTGGTGATACTGGCATTGTTGTTAATACCTGATTTTTAAACACAAAGATTTTTATTCTTTCAAACAGCCAGAGGAAAACGAGTAGAATGCTGACATACTGAATCCAGGCAAACTTAGGGCTCCTTTTACTAAGGTGTGCTAGCATTTTTAGTGCGCGCGCGCTAACCACATGCTAAATGAAAAATACTAACGCAAGCTCTATAGAGGTGTTAGCATTTAGCGTGCGCAGCATTGTAGCGAGCGCTAAAACTGCTAGCGCACCTTAGAAAAAGGAGCCCTTAATCGTCTCCCAGAAACCTAGCTGGTATGAAATAACTTCCACTGGGTATCGAATGACAGTATCAATTACAAATGAAAGAGAAAGAAGGGGGGGGGGGCAGGGAGAAAGAAAGGATGCACAGTTAGAAGGAAGTGCAACCAAAGACTCACCAGACAACAAAGTTAGGAAAAATGATTTTATTTTCAATTTAGTGATCAAAATGTGTCAGTTTTGAGACTTTGGGCTCCTTTTACTAAGCTGCGCTAGCGTTTTTAGCGCACGCTAACCCCACGCTACACAAAAAATACTAACGCCAGCTCTATGGAAGTGTTAGTGTGTAGCGTGCACAGCAATGTAGCATGCGCTAAGTGCATGCTAAAACCACTAGTGCAGCTTAGTAAAAGGAGCCCTTATATCTGCTGTCTATATTTTGCACTATAGTTGTCTATTTTTCTATAGTTGTTACTAAGGTGACATTGCATATTTTAAAGTCATCTGTCTTGACCTCTTTGAAAAAACCTGAATGTAAATGATAATTAACATTTTCTCTGCATACAGTGTGCTTTGTGGGTGTTTTTTTTTATTTTATGGTTACCATTCCGAATTAAAAAGATATTGTGTGTACATGAAAAATGAAAGGAAGAAATTGGGGGGCGGGGCTAGGGTAGGATTGGGGGCGGGACTAAAAATTAGTAGATGTCCCGTTGTGATGAAAAAAATAAATGGTCATGTTATACATACAGTAAATGCATGGAGTTGTTTTCTATCATCAATTTATCTGAATATCTAGAGCTACATTGAACAAGAAGCAAATAAGTTTGTGCTCTGTTTTACCAAGTACTAGAAGCAGACTGTCTTGTTTCATAGCATCAGCAGTGGTCAGATCCCACATTATTTATCTAGGTCAAATTTAACTGCAATAACACATTTTTTTCTATTATGTAAATCTATATGCATATTATTACATTGACAGATGTTTACTGTTGCAAGCGAGAACGAGACCCACACTTCAACATCTGTTCAGTCATCTCCACTGAGCTGGGGACCAGTGTTGGGAGTGTTTCCCATTGTAGTAATAACAATTTGGATTCAACTTGTACCTTTCATTTCAACATTATCCCTAGGCACATTGCAAATTGATACTTCAAATATGCAATGTACCGTCTCCATGGTATAAAGCTAATGCCAATCTCAATGTTAGCTTTCAGAAATTTATATGAATGAATGGACATGGAAATATGATGACAGATAAAGGTCAAAAGGCCCATCCAGTCTGCCCATCTGCAGCATCCACTATCTCCTTCTCTCCCTAAGAGATCCCAAGTGCCTGTCCCATGCTTTCTTAAATTCAGACACAGTCTTTGGGTAGGATTCTGTATAAGATGCCCATCTCAGAAGCCGCCTAAGTAGCTTTTGAGAATCGCACACGGGCATCCTATATATAATCGCATCTGTCCTCACGGACAGACACATAAGCCCACCTAACACCACGATTCTCTAACCGGTGCCCATGTCACAGATGCCCGTTAGAGAATCGTGTTGCTGCTGAAGGGAAGGGAATCTCCCTGCCAAGATCAGTTTAGCAGCAGGGCCCCCCGTCCCCCATGTGAAGACTACCAGCAGGAGGGATGCCCAGTCCCTCCTGCCAGAACCCCCACCCCCTAAGCCCACGTGGATCCCCCAAGTACCACCTCCACTGAATGGTGGGCCTGCCCCTTCCCAGTACATAGTGGGATGCACCAGGGAGGGACCTAAGGCCCTGATTGCAGGGGATGCACTGGGAGTGGCCTAATATTCCGATTGGTCAGATCCCTTAGGCCACTCCCATGGCATGGATGGGCAGACTGGAAAGGCTGTATAATATTTATTTGCCTTCATTTTTCTTAATTTCTATATTTCTATTGATTATATTAAAGAAGCATATCAAATAAAAATGACCTATGATCAACCCTTCCATATATAACTCTAATTATTAGAGCATTTGAGCATCATCTTTTAGGTTGATAACTTAATAAAATGTAGGGTGCTCACAGTGCATGACTAAAAATTATATAATATTAAATATAAAAGCTACACGGAAGTGCAAATGAATAATAGAGGGCTTGATTCACCAGGTTTCATGAGCAAAAAGAATTTACCAAATCAAAACATGGTGCCCATCATGACATGTAACCTACTTCATGCATAGGGGGATAATTTTATAAACTTGTTTCCATGGGTATACCTGGTTTTACCCACAGATAAGGATTTTTATAAGTTATTACGGTATACAAATAAAATTTTATGTTATGTTATCAAGTAGGCCAAAGCAGAAAATATTCACATTTAATTTATGCCGGCTCCGAACAGGTATAAATTTACATAGGTACATGTATCTGCAGTATCCAAAGTATACGCAAGTATTTGTTTCTTCCATTCAAACCAGGTGTTCCTCTGCCACCCAGTAACAGAACTGTTCCTGATCCCAAACAGTGATCCCTAAACAGTGCAATTTTTTGGGTCATCCAAACAAACTACCCTGGTTAGCATAATTCTCTCTGCCCACTTACCTCCTTCCCCCCTATACCCCCTCCCTCCATGTCAGGATAGGGGCTTTCAAAGGGGATGGTTAGAGGGTGGGAGAGAAAAGGAAGGAATACAGAAAGGGAATAGGGAAAGAGTGGGGTTATGGGGGTGAATGATACTCTTGTAACACTGATAGAATGAAGTCTTTTAATGTTCATGTTTGTACTGGACTGATATACTTGAAACTGTGTTTTATATTTATATCCTAATTATATACATGGCATTCAAATTATTTCCATGTGCCCTATTTAAGCATTCAATCTAATTGACAAATGAGCCAATATGCTGGTAATTGGATGCTAATAGACATAGAAACATGATGGCAAATAAAGGCCAAATGGCCCATCTAGTCTGCCCATTCGCAGTAACCATTATCTTTTCACTCTCTAAGAGATCCCACGTGCCTATCCCATGTCTTCTTGAATTCAGACACAGTCTCTGTCTCCACCACCTCTTCCACACGTCTACTACACGTCTGTTAAAAAAATATTTCCTTAGATTGCTCCTGAGCCAATCACCTCTTAACTTCATCCTATGCCCTCCCATTCCAGAGCTTCTTTCAAATGAAAGAGACTCGACTCATGCACGTTTACGTCATGAAGGTATTTAAACATCTCTATCATATCTTCCCTCTCCCACCTTTCCTCCAAAGTATACAGATTGAGATCTTTAAGTCTGTCCCCATATGCCTTGGGATGTGGCTGTACTAAGACAAGTGTTCCTTCAATCACTTTCTGTTGAAAGGTCTTTAAGTGGAAAATGATCTTCATGACATAGAGATTTTGTAAATGATCTATAAGATATAGAGATTTTTCAATTTATGAATTATGACATAGGGCTCCTTTTACTATGGTGCGCTAGCGGTTTTAGTGCACGCTTAGCACACGCTACAATGCCGCTCGTGCTAAACGCTAACACCTCCATAGAGCTTGCATTAGTATTTTTCGTTTAGTGCATGGTTAGCATGCATGCTAAAAACGCTAGCACACTTTAGTAAAAGGAGCCCATAGTAATTGATATCTGAAATATTAGTTTGAATCAGAATCAATACTGTTACATGAAAGATTGAACTTTTACATTAGCCAAGATTTGGTGTATGTTGAATGTTAATTGTACTAACGAACAGGGGTCCAGAAAATTCTATATAACAGAAAAAACCAAGTCTGTCTCATAGATGCTGACGCTGTACATCTACAAAAGTTAGATAGTTCTAAGTCTAATAGATGCTGGCACTGTCATCTGGATATAGGGACACTGAATCATCTGATGTTCTATTGTCCCTTGATACTTAAATTTTGGAGATCCATATGGGGTCAAATCAATATGATATTGGAAGTCCCATTATCATTGTCGTATGATATAGAGTTGTTTGGAACATTATTAATGCCCAAGAGTCCAATCAATGCAAATAAGAATAGATTGCTTCTCATCATGACAGGAGTTGCTATGCAGCTAATTACGAAAAACTGGAAAAATTGGGAGAGAATAAATTATAACTTTTGGTGGGAAGCCTTGTGTCAAGTTTATAAGTTTGAACGTATGAATTTGATATAATTGGGACACTATAATAAATTCAAAGAAATTTGGGATCCATTAACAAAATTTTGTGCAACTTGATTATTAGTATTACCCTTTGATTTCTGATTTAATGTTATACACATCCGGGAAGGGAGGGGGGAAGGAGGGGGGTGATATGACTACTAATTTTATCATTTGATGGTAATGAGTGCTGTTTATTGTATCAGTTTGTTTATCTGTTGCACTTTGAATTGGCTTTTTAAAAATAATAAAGAATATTTTTTTAAAAAAGAATGTTAATTGTACTGCACTAATGGTATTCATGACAGTGGGATTTATTATTGAGAGTTTAATTTTCAATTGAATATCACATTATTGCTTGTTGTACATACACACACACACACAAGAGGTTTTTTAGAATCTATGATTGAAATCTGAAACCTATGTCTCGTATTCATTTCCTTGTACAATTAGTTCTGAGCAGGTTTCTGAGATTCTTTTTCCTCTCTTTAGAGAAGGTATTTCTTGAGATATTGGACACAACATTTACTGAGAAAAGAAACCATTTATATTTAAGCTGCAATCTTTAAGTCTGTCCCCATATGCCTTATCATGAAGACCATGTACCATTTTAGCAGCCTTCCTCTGGACCGACTCCATCCTTTTTATATCTTTTTGAAGGTGCGGTCTCCAGAATTATACATAATATTCTAAATGAGGTCTCACCAGAGTCTTATACAGGGGCATCAATACCTCCTTTTTCCTACTGGCCCTACCTCTCCCTATGCATCCTTCTAGCTTTCGCCATCACCTTTTCAACCTATTTAGCCACCTTAATATCATCACATACAATCACACTCAAGTCCCGCTCTTCTGCTGAATATTTTACATTGGTGTGATGTACAGGCCCCCTTCACAGATAGAAGAAGTGGTCAGAGATTTAATAGCAGACATTCAGAATATATCTAAAAAAGGGGAAGTTTTACTAATAGATGATTTTAACATGCCAGATGTTGATTGGGGTATCCCGGGGTCTTCTAGAAGTAGGGAGATCTTGGATTTTCTACAAAGAGAACTGTTCCAGCAGTTGGTAATGGAAACCACAAGGGAAGAGATCATACTGGACTTAGGGCTAGATTCACTAAGCCCACCAATCAAGTCTCGACCACTTTGCGACCACTTAGCGACCCGATTTCCCTCCGACCCGATTCACTAACCTCGTGGCCAATCATCCTCCAATCCAATCTGATCCGCACATGCAAATGAAGGGAAATGGCATGTAATGTAGGCAGCCAGCAATTCACTAACAAAAAACTGGAACACCGAGTGGGCTGGCTGATCAACAAAAAAGCGACTGCTGGAGTCCAGTCGCTCATGCATTTCCGACTGCATCTCCTGCTCTCTGCCTCGACTTTCCTGCTCTCTGCCCCGACTTTCCTGCTCTCTGCCCCGATTGCCGCTCTGCTTCAGCCCCGATCTGCCCTGACTCTCCTGCTCTCTCTGCCCCAACTCTTCTGCTCTCTCTGCCCCGACTTTCCTGCTCTCTGCCCCGATCGCCGCTCTGCTTCAGCCCTGATCTGCCCTGACTCTCCTGCTCTCTCTGCCCCGACTTTCCTGCTCTCTGCCCCGATCGCTGCCCTGCTTCTGCCCCGACTCTCCTGGTTTTCTCCCGCAGTGCAAGCCCGTGGTTTTAACCCGTGGATTTAAAGTGAGTTAAAAACCATGGGCTCACTATAAAAAGTAAAAAAGTAAAGTTAAAAAAAAAAAAGGTTGCTGCTCTATAAAGCATGCACAGACCATGCGCTTGCGTCAGGATCGCTATTCAGCGATCTGTGCAGTTGGTTGGGAGCATGATTCCAAACGTCCTCATTTGCATGAGGACACTTCGTGAATCAGATCCGTGGGTTTACAAACGGGGAAAGTGTTTCTGATGTCATAGTGGGAGATCATCTGGCATCCAGTGATCACTTTGTGGTACAGTTTAATATTAAGATGAGTATAGACAGGGCTCATTCGAAAGCAAAGGTTCTAGACTTTAAAAATAAACTTACTTTGTTCAGATGGGGGATTACTTAAAGGAATTGTTATCTGGATGGGAATGTCTGGAATCTAATCTAATCTAATCTAAACCTTAGGTTTGTATACCGCATCATCTCTACATTCGTAAAGCTCGACACGGTTAACAAGAGTTAGGGTAGAAAGGAACTCCAGTGGAGGGAAGAGGCAAAATGAAGAGAAAATTTAGAGGACTAGAATAACCAGAGAGGGAGGAGGAGTTACATTTTTGAGAATAACCAGGTTTTCAGATGTTTACAGAAGAGTTGGAGGGAGCTCAGATTCCTAAGAGGGGAGGTAAGGTTGTTCCAGAGCTGAGTGATTCTGAAACGGAGGGAAAAACCTAGTTTTCCTACAAGTGAAAAGCCTTTTAGAGAGGGAAAGGAAAGTTTCAGTTTTTGGGTGGATCTGGCAGAATTGGGGTTAGAAGAGTTCCAAGAAAGAGGAATGAAGGGAGGGAGAATACTTTGTAGGATCTTGAAAGTGAGGCAGGCACATTTGAAGTGGACTCTGGAGATAATCAGAAGCCAGTGGAGCTTGGATAAAAGCGGTGAGACGTGGTCGAATTTGCTGTTTGCGAAGATAAGCTTAGCAGCGGTATTCTGAATCCACTGGAGTCTTTGAAGGTTTTTCTTTGTTAGGCTAAGGTAGATAGAGTTGCAGTAGTCCAGTCTGGAAAGGATGGTGGATTGGACAAGGACGGCAAAGTGTTTTTGATGGAATGTCTGGAAGGAGTAGAAATGCAGTGGGCAAAACTGAAAAGACTAATTGTAAGAGTGACAAACCTTTTTGTGAATTAAGTAAGTAAGAGGAAAAGAAGGATGCTTTGATTCTCAACAGTAGTAGCTGAAAAGGTAAGGAATAAGAGGTTAGCTTTCATAAACTATAAAAAATCGCAGAAAGAGAAAGACAGGCAAAAATATCTAGAAAAGTTAAGAGAGGCTGGTTGTGTAGTCAGGAAAGCAAAGATGCAAATGGAAGAAAAATAGTCGACACGGTAAAACGAGGGGGCAAGACATTTTTTAGATATATTAGTGATAGGAAGAAGTGCAAAAGTGTCTTTGTGAGACTCAAAGGTGAAGGGGAGAAATATGTAGAAGCTGATAAAGAAAAGGCCGAATTGCTTAACAAATGTTTCTTTTCTGTGTTCACGGCTGAAGCACAGGGAGTGGGACTGCAGAAAACAAACATGAATAGGGATGCAGGAGTGGTAGACCCTGATTGATTTTCAAATGGTGTGTTCGTGAGGAGCTAGCTAAAATAAAGGTAGACAAAGCAATGGGGCCGGATAGTGTAGTCAGGCATCCCACAGTAATTTTGGTATTGGTGTGTGTTTCCTATGCAATAATAAATATAATTTATTTCTGGGGGTGGATAGTAAGGCATCTTTTGCACCAACCAATTAGTGAGTGGTATGCCTTTACCACCTACAAAATAGGTGGTGGTAAGGGCTCATGTGCTAATAAGGAAATTAGTGCATGGCCATTAATAGAAAAAATGGGGCCATTTTACCACCACACTAATCGTAGCTTCAGCACACAGGAAAGACCAGCTCTGGGGATAGCACTGGCCACTTTAGCCCAGCGTAGTAAAATGCTTCCTTCATGAGGTCATTTTATAAAGTCGCGAAGGCACCCATACCCTCTTTATAATATAGCCCCACAAAAGGCACCTAATTGGACCCAACTTAGCAAATTTTTTAAAGCTGGTTTAAATTTGTGTACAAGCATTTGCATGCATTAGGGGCTGGTTCTGGGTGGAATCCTCTTTTCTATAGGAACACAGACACTGATGTTGCCTTAAAATAAGCACCTTTTTTTGTACTTTACCTGTTATAAAATTACCCTCTTAATTTTTTAAAATTTTATTTTGATGGCTAAAAGGGTGGTCAATATGCCAGTAAAATTGAAATGCTGGCCACATCACTTTTTGTCTTCATCTGTCACCTCCTCATGTAGGAGCAATGAGCTCATAACATTTCATCATATAAACAAGTGTTCAGTATATTTAAAGTATCAGTTATTTATTTCACAATTTCAGTGAAGTTTCACAATCATGAATTATTGCCTTGTCAATGACACTTTCACAATAAATCCACTGAAAAGTGTCAAAAGCTGTGACTCAGAATCGCTGATGTTTCAGTGGTTGCCTGCTTTGGGAGAAAAGTTTCAATATGTAATCCTTCTTTTTATAAAGTGGGCTGGGCAGCTGCCCTGTCACTGCCCGCATAGTGGGATAAAGTTGACACAGATAATTTATTTATTGAGGACCAAGGCCAGGATCAAGATTGGCCAGAGAGGCTAAGCAAGCTTAGCTCCTTGGAAATAAAGTAGTCCATACCATGTTTTATCTTGAACCAAATACAACTGTACTATTGCATTGACGAAGCAACTCCAAAAACAGTTTACATATGGCCAACTATTTACGAGAGGGTCCTGAAAGGTTCTCAGCCCAACCAAGAAGAGAATTACATGGATATGGTTCAATCAGTGATCCGAAACAATGTCAAAATACAGATTTGTGTTTCTATGAATTGGCACTTAATGAAATATGGTAACGCTCTTTTCAGCTGCAGTGGTAAAATAACACAAAGAATTTAGGAAGTTGGTTGGTTGGGCGGAGAACATTTCAGCACCCCTTGTATGTAATAAAAGTGAGCCAAGTATAGGAAATCAAGCCATTGTGACATCACTGATGAGGTTGGCTCTTATTGGTGGAGTGAGGCATTATGACATCACAATCTCAGCTCTGGTTACCAGATACTGAAACTCTTTACAGTAGGAGGGGGTGCTGAAAGGTTCTCAGCCCAGCCAAGAAGAGAATTACACGGATATGGTTCAATCAATGATCCGAAACAATGTCAAAATACAGATTTTTGTTTCTGTAAATTGGCACTTAATGAAATAAGGTAACGCTCTTTTCAGCTACAGTGGTAAAATAACACATAGAATTTAGGAAGTTGGTTGGTTGGGCTGAGAATTTTTCAGCACCTCCTCATATACCAGGTTTCCTTCTTCTCTCCAGCACAGAAATACTTTTAAAATATATAAGACTGTTCCCATAGTTACAGATGTTACAGTTCAGTAAAATAATACCTTCATGGAAAATACACAGCTAGCAATTATGTTAACGCTCAATAATCAGAAGTAAAGGATCTGCTACCCATATTTAGCTTAGCTGGCATAGTGAATGAAAATCCACCTCTGCCCTCGAAATAACCAGTCCCTTGACTGGTAAAGAGATATAGCCTGAAAGCAAATGCACTGCTCAAACAAATCTCTCTCCCTTTCCTTTGGGTTTCTCTGGGGTGCAGTGGTTCCCCACACCACCACGCAATATCAGGCAGCAACTTTGCTAGTTCTGGTTTGGTCCCAGGAGCTCCTGGATTCTTATTCCAAAAACAAGTGCTTTTGTTCGCCCTCCCATGGTGATATAGGCAGGCTGATTCTTAAAACTGCAAAACAGTGGCAGGCTTGGCAGGAAAATAAAAATAGGGGCTCTCTCTGTAAGACAAAAGGTCGGAGACAGGAGAGTACCAAAGACAATTTTTGTCAGGCAAAGTAGGAGCTTAAATTACTTTGAGGTGTTCACTTCTGCCACCTGGAACACCCCTCAAGCACAAGCCCCTCCTTCACTTCCACAGGCTTCAGGAGGTTTCCAGGTGAAGGAAGCACAGGTAAAAAAACAGGGTAAAAGTTCACAAAAAAGGCAACCTAGTAGTTCTAGGGTTGCTTTTAAAAATGGGAACAAAATAAAGGTACCAATTCCAGGTAACCTGCTTTCATTGGATGAGTACCTATGACAGACAGGCACAAAGGCACAGTGAAAAAAAATTAGGAACATCAGGGATAAATTCATACATTTATTATGCTGAATTTATCCCAATGTTACAAGTAATTTTAGAAAATAATACATCCTAAATTATAAATAAACAAAATATTGATCAGGGGCATTACATTCTCTTTATCTACAGTCATGAGTGCATGTTTTGCATTTGGTTTTTTTATATTTGTAGTTCTAACATGTATTCAAAGCTTCTATGACCTCCTGACTGTATTAACACCCTGTGTTCTGATAGGTAAGTATCTGCATGTGACCCTCTCTCTCCAATCACTGAAATCCTGGCAAATGCTTCATTCAGTGGCCTTAGGCGATATGTACCTAGTTTTAGGCACTGATCAAATTACTCTCTTCCTTGCCCTCCAGCCAAATATGCAAACTTTTCCTTAGCCTAACAACTTTCCCTGTGATCCCTACCATAAGAACATAAGAATTGCCATACTTGGAACAGACCGAAGGTCCATCAAGCCCAGTATCCTGTTTCCAATAGTGGCCAACCCAGGTCCGAAATACCTAGCTAAATCCCAAGTAGTAAAACAGATTTTATGCTGCTTATCCTAGGAATAAGCAGTGGATTTCCCCAAGCCATCTCAATCATGGCCTATGGACTTCTCTTTTAGGAAATTATCCAAGCCTTTTTAAAAAAAAACCTTGCTAAGCTAACTGATTTCACCACATTCTCTGGCAACGAATTCCAGACTTTAACTACACATTGTATACAGAATTATTTTCTCCAGTTTTCTCCGAGACCCAGAAACCTGCAACAAGCACTACTACTTCAGTGTTCTTCAATGTAAGGCCTGGGGGCCAATGGCTGCTCCCTGAAACCTCTTTGATGGCCCTCATTGGTTTTCTGTTTTTCTGGTGTTCTTTTTCTGCTACTCTGCCTCTCTATTCAGGCTGAGGACAGAAAGGGAAAATAGTAGATGTGGGGAGGAGTGCATGTTTGAAGGCCATAGCATTTCTGAACAGACAAAAGAGAATTAATTTGGAAATGCTCACAACCATTTAGGGTACACCCCAATGAAGTCTGAAGGTGGGCTGATGGGATTGGATGTCACCGACACTGGTCAGCAGAGTCATAACCCTGCATGGGAAGGTATTTGGTAGTTCTTCTGCTCATGTGGCTCCAGCTTAAAAATTAATGAAGACCATTGTACTACTTAGTAGAGAATGACACGGTGGTTGTTACCTGCGGCTAGCCATGGGTAACCCGCTGAAACGTGGAGAAAAAAAGTGGTCGCCACAGGTACTGGGACAAGGCCATTCACTGCCCCATGGAGCGGTGAATGGCCTTGTCTCCGCAGTTAAGTAAGGGAATGCACGCGGCCACCAATCATCCGGTCCAGCAGCTCCCTCCCTCCTTCCAATCGCCGTCGTCTGGGCATCTCCCTCCCTCTCTCCCTTCCTCATACCTTCTCTGGCGATTTTCATTTTTCTTGTCTCCGAGCAGCACGAGCCTTCAAACAAGTCACGTGCAGCTGCTTAAAACTACTTCTCTGATTCAACCAGAAACAGGAAGTTGTGTCAGAGGAGAATTTTCAGACAACCACATGTGACTTGATGAAAGGCTTGGGCAGCTCAGAGACAAAAAAATGAAAATCACCGGCAAAGGTGAGGGGAAGGGATGAGGGAGATGCCCGGACTGCTGCGATCAGGAGGGAGGTAGGGGGCTGCTTGACCATACGAGGGAGCTGAAGGGAAGTAGAGAGTGAGGGGGATGGGAGAGAGGAACAGACGCTGAAGTGAAATGGTTAGGAAAGAGTGGACAGTAGACGATACATGGAAATGGGTAGGGGAACACACTGGAAGGATGTGGAGAGAAAGGGAAGAGAGGAGCAGATGCTACATATTAGTAGGTAGAAGAGAGAGGGGAGAAGATGCTGAAGGAAAGTGGGGAGAGAGTGGAACAGACGCTGATGGGAAGTGGGGAGGAGAGAGAGAGGGGAGCACATACTGGATGGAAGGAGGGGATAAAAGAAAAAGGGCACATGCTGGATTGGGAGACAGATACCAGATCTGAGGAAAGAGATGCTAAAAACCACCTGGGGAGAGCAGTAAAGATGGAAGGGAAGAAGGCAGAGATGCCAAACTATGGTGGGGGGAGCAGATTGAAGAAGATGGGTGCCAGACCAATGGTGTGGGGAGACAGGGTGGAGGGAGAGATGGAAGGGAGAAACACAGTAACAGAGCAGATACCATATGGAAGAGGCAGAGAGAAGGCAGACAGTGGATGGAAGGAATAGAATGACGAGAAGATGAGGAAAGCAGAAACCAGACAACAAAGGTAGAAACAAATTTATATTCCTTTTGGGTTTTTTTTTGCTTCAGGATAAAGTAGTATATTAGTTGTGTTGATAAACATTTATAAACAAAGCCCTGCCAGATGAAGATCTCTTCCTCTATTTCGGCAGCCAGAACTTTGATTTATAAAATGACAATTGTACAGAATATTGTTTCTTTTTATACTTTAATAAAATAAGTTCACTATAAAACTATTTGAGGCTTGTGCGGATGGGATCAGATGGTTTGCGGGGATGGGACAGGGACTGACTCACGGGGACAGGACAGGGATGGGGACCGAGCTCACAGGGATGGGGCTGAGCCAGTGGAGACAGGGCAGAGACAGGGACAAATGTTTTCCTTGTGACATTCTCTACTACTTAGTAGCTTCATTGCATGCCCCCTAGCCTAGTATTTTTGGAAAGAGTGAATAAGTGATTCACATCTACCCTTTCCACTCCACTCAGATCTCTATAATATCTCCCCGAGCCATCTCTTCTCCAAGCTCAAGAGCCCTAGCCACTTTAGCCTCATAGAGAAGTCATCCCAAACCTTTTATCATTTTTGTTGCCCTTCTCTGTACTTTTTCTAATTCTGCTATATCTTTTATCCCAGGACAAGCAGGCAGCATATTCTCAACATGTGGGTGATGTCACCGACGGAGCCCCATAGCGGAAGTTTTTGCAAGCAGACTTGCTTGAAGACCTTCAAGCTTGCGATTGGCCTGCACATGTGCGCGTGCCCCTCCCGCCCGACCTAGGGCATGCGTCTCCTCAGCGTGGTCTCAGTTCTATGTTTTCCGTGGAGCCAGAAGCACTGCTCCCTTGCTACGCGCGATCTCGTTGTCCCTCTTGCACCACGGCTTTCTTTGTTATTTTCGTTTAAGTCACTGTGCTCGCGTCTTTGTTAATTCTTCTTTTCTTTCATGTCTTTTTGACCGGGTCTCCGGTCTTGCTCTGGCCGCTTAGCCTCATGAGGCTGCGGCCATCTTTTTTCTTATGTCCAGGCCTTGCACCGGGTTCAAGAATTGCACTAATTGCAACCAGGTTATCTCCATCACCAATCCTCATCATTGGTGTGTGGAGTGCCTGGGTGCGGAGCACCGCGCTAAGTCGTGTCCGCTTTGTGTGACTCTGCAACCGCGGGCTCTTCGTTGGAGGGTGGCCAAGATGGATCCTGAGGGACAGGCCTCGAGCTCGGTCTTGGCACCAATGTTAGGTGCTTCAGCCTCGAATTCCTCAGCCTCGAAGTCCCCTTCGTCCTCCAAGACTCCGGCTTCGGCTCCTCCGGCCTCAGGTAAGTCTCCTCTTTCCTCCTCAGGTGTGCCGGCAAAGAAGCCTACCTCTGAGTCTCATGCGAGTGCCGTCTCGTCGGCATCTTCAAGACATCATTCTAAGCATGCCTCCTCATGTGGGGAATACTCTTCCTCGAGGTCGCCCCAGAAGGAGCGCATTGCTGCACCTGTGACCCAACATCCTTTGGTCTCGGTGCCCATGTTCGAGGACATGCTTAAGGCTATCCTTACATCACAGCTTTCCTCGGTGGTGAGCCAACTGGTCCCGACCTCGACGTCTCTGACCTTGGTCTCGACCTAGCCCCGGTCTGACCAGCCTGAGCGTCCTTCTCTTGTGTCTAGGGGCCGTGCCCGCAAGACTCGCAGAGTTCCCTCAAGCGATGCTTCGTCTCCGGACTCTGGGCCTGTGACTTTCCGGGGACCCATGACAGGGGCCCGCTTTTCACCCACTACTTTGCCGAGGTTTGCCCCTTCTAAAAAGCTGCGGTCTTCTCCGCCCCTTCAGGGCAGGTCTCCAACCGCGAAACCTTCCAGGCACACCCTTGTCCTCGAGTGGGACTCTACTGTGCATTCTTCAAATCCAGTGGAGGAGGTTTCATTTGCCCTGTCTTCTCCAAGGCTTCACAAGATGGTCCCTCGGACTCCGGGGTCCTCCCCGACCCACCTTTTGCGGGGTCGTTCCAGACGCCTCCGAGGCGATTTAGCTGAGTCTCCTTGATCTCCCATTCTCAGGACTCCGAGGCTCCGGCATGCTATTCAAGGGAAATTTCTCCCTCTTTCACTGCTGCCCCCAGATCTCGCTTGAGGTCTCCTCAGGAGGATGAGTCTTCTTCTTGAAACTCCTCCTTCACTCGTTTCATTTCTGACATGGGCAGGGCCTTGAATGTGGACCTCCAGTCTGAGTCCCGTTATACACAGGAATTCTTGACGGAAATGGATGTTGCTCATCCGCCCCGTGAGGCACTGCGCTTGCCATTGCACCAGGTACTCCGGCAAACATTTCTCCGGAACCTGGAGACCCCTTATGCGATCCCGGCTATTCCCTCCAAATTGGAGTCCCGTTACCGGACGATCCCGGTCAAGGGGTTCGAAAGTTCTCAGCTTTCTCACCAATCCTTGGTGGTTGAATCTTCCTTGAAGAAATCCAATCTCTCGAAGGTATACACAGCCGTCCCTCTAGGCCAGGAGGGCCGTACGATGGACAAGTTTGGTCGCCACCTTTATCAAAACTCAATGATGGCGAACCGTGTCCTCAACTATAACTTTATCTTCACGTCCTATCTGCAGTTCTGTGTGGAAGCCCTCCATTCATTCCGGGCAGACGTGCTGGATTCTCATCGTCAGGAGTTTCGTCTCCTAGAGGAGAATCTCTCCCAGCTTCGCCTCTATGTGTTTTGGGCGGCCTATGATGCCTTCAAGTTGTCCTCTTCAAGTCCCCTGCCCCCAGACCTTCCTCCAAGAGTTTCCTTCTGCCTGGTCTCAGCTGCCTCTCCTGCTGCAGGAAGCTCAGGCCCTTCTTCGCCTTCGGGCGGTCGAGGAGGTTCCTCTGGACCAGTGGCATATTGGATTTTATTCCCTGTACTTTCTGGTACCCAAGAAGACGGGGGATCTGCATCCGATCCTGGACCTCCGTGCTCTGAACAAGTTTCTGGTCAGGGAACGGTTCAGAATGCTCACCCTTCCTACCTTGTACCCCCTCTTGGACGAGGGGGACTGGCTGTGCTCATTGGACCTCAAGGAGGCATACACCCACATTCCAATACACCTGGCCTCTCGCCGGTATCTGAGATTCCGGGTGGGGGATCTCCACCTCCAATATCGTGTTCTTCCCTTCGGCCTGGCGGCCTCTCCGAAGGTTTTCACAAAATGTCTAGTTGTGGTAGCTGCGGCCCTTTTTCGTTTATGCCAGAGGTGGCACATCTGTCCTCGGCCCCGGCTCCTGATGGTCCTCCTAGGTCACATGGCCTCTAAGGTTCACGTGACTCCTTTTGCCAGATTTCACCTCCGTATTCCACAATGGACTCTTACGTCCCAATGGCACCAGGATCGAGATCCTGTCTCTCGACTCATTGTCGTGACTCCTTTGTTGAAGAAGTTTCTCCGTTGGTGGATGCTCTCTTCCAATCTTTCCAGAGGTTTTCTGTTTCATGCCCCCCTCCTCCGCAGAAGGTCCTCACAATGGACTCGTCGACATATGCTTGGGGGGCTCATCTGGATGGTCTTCGCAATCAGGGTCTTTGGTCCAGTGCCGACCGCCTTTGTCACATCAATCTGCTGGAGCTTCGAGCAATTTTCCTCACCCTGAAGGCTTTTTGTCACCTGCTTCGCGACCGAGTGGTGCTGATCCGCACGGACAACCAGGTCGCCATGTATTATATCAACAAACAAGGGGGCACGGGGTCCCTGTCCCTGTACCAAGAGGCAATGCAGCTCTGGGATTGGGCCATCCGCCGCAACATATTCCTTCGAGCGGTCTACATTCAGGGCCAGCACAATTGTCTGGCGGACAGGTTGAGTCGTCTTCTGCAGCCTCACGAGTGGACCATCCATTCCTTGACCCTGCATCAAGTGTTTGCTCGTTGGGGGACTCCGGACGTTGATCTGTTCACATCCCCCCTCAATCACAAGTAGCCCCGCTTCTGCTCCAGGGTTTACTCCCCTCTCAGACTCGAGGCGGATGCTTTTCTGCTGGACTGGACGAACCTGTTTCTGTATGGACTGGACGAACCTGTATGCGTTCCCTCCATTCCCTCTGATTCTGAAGACTCTCGTCGGGCTCAAGTCCACAAGTGCCATCATGATTCTGATAGCTCCTCAGTGGCCCCGACAGCCGTGGTTCTCCCTTCTGTTGCAACTCAGTTCCAGGGAACCTCTTCTTCTGCCTGTTTTTCCTTCTCTGCTTACACAGAGTCGAGGTTCTCTACTTCATCCCAACCTTCAGTCTCTGCACTTAACGGCTTGGTTTCTCGAGACTTAATGTCCTCGTTCCAGTTCTCACAGCCTGTGCTGGACATCCTGGAGGCGTCTCGGAAGGATCCACTCGCCAATGTTACCATCAGAAGTGGACCCTCTTTTCTTCTTGGTGTGCTACTCGAAAGCAGGAGCCGCTGTCTGCCTCCGGACTAAAGTCCTCTTCGGTTTGAGTCCACCTTAGTGCCATTGCTGCTTTTCATCAGCTGATCTCTGTTGATTCTGTGGTTCCCCTCTTCATGAAAGGCCTTTTCCACGTTCATCTGCCCCTTAAACCTCCTCCGGTGGTTTGAGATCTTAACGTGGTCCTTACTCGCTTGATGAAACCCCCGTTCGAGCCGCTAGCACGGGCTCACTTGAAGTTTCTTACTTGGAAGGTTGTGTTTCTTATTGCTCTCACTTCTGCCCTTCGGGTCAGTGAGCTTCAAGCCTTGGTTGCAGACCCACCTTTCACTGTCTTCCATCATGATTAGGTGGTTCTCCGTACCCATCCTAAGTTCTTGCCTAAGGTTGTTTCTGAGTTTCACATTAACCAATCCATTGTTCTTCCTGTGTTTTTTCCGAAGGCCCATTCTCACCCTAGAGAAGTGGCTTTGCATTCTCTTGACTGTAAGCGTGCGCTGGCCTTCTACTTGAAGCACACCACTCCTCATCGTTCTGCTCTCCAGCTGTTCCTCTCTTTCGATCCAAATCGCTTGGGTCACTCTTTCTAAGCGGACCATTTCTAACTGGTTGGCCGCTTGTATCTCTTTCTGTTACGCTCAGGCTGGTGTCTCCCTGCCGGGTCGAGTCCCAGGCCACAAGGTCAGAGCGATGGTGGCGTCTGTTGCTTTCCTCCACTTAACTTCGCTTGAGGAAATCTGTAAGGCTGCTACTTGATCCTCAGTTCATATGTTTACCTCGCACTACTGTCTGGATACTTTCTCTAGGCGTGATGGCCATTTTGGCCAGTCCGTTTTGCAAAATCTGTTCTCCTAAATTGCCAACTCTCCCTCCATCCCATTCTGGTTAGCTTG
Source organism: Geotrypetes seraphini (assembly GCF_902459505.1). Taxonomy (NCBI): domain Eukaryota; kingdom Metazoa; phylum Chordata; class Amphibia; order Gymnophiona; family Dermophiidae; genus Geotrypetes; species Geotrypetes seraphini. The sequence continues at coordinate 342,058,054 of NC_047086.1, read as the reverse complement.
GAGGTCTCCCACATGTTGAGAATATGCTGCCTGCTTGTCCTGGGATAAAGCACAGTTACTTACCGTAACAGGTGTTATCCAGGGACAGCAGGCAGATATTCTCGCAACCCACCCACCTCCCCGTGGTTGGCTTCTTTGCTTGCTATCTGAACTGAGGCCACGCTGAGGAGACGCACGCCCTAGGTCGGGCGGGAGGGGCACGCACGCATGCGCGGGCCATTCGCAAGCTTGAAAGTCTTCAAGCAAGTCTGCTTTCGAAAACATCCGCTAGGGGGCTCCGTCGGTGACGTCACCCACATGTCCCTGGATAACAACTGTTACGGTAAGTAACTGTGCTTTTTGATATATGGTGACCAATTTATGCGTTACAAGTCTTAAATTTGAAGTCCTAAATCAATTAAAAATATGCAAGGTGATAGAGCATAAAATTCTGAACACGTCCGTATATAATATGCAGCAGTAGGCATTAGAAATATTTCTGTGATCTAGCAAGAAAGACGGAACAATGTATTACTCAGAGGTGATGCAAAACTTTTCACGGCTCTTGTATGTTAAGGAAACCAGAGAAAGGAAAGAGATGCAGGAAAACATAAAACCTCTGTTTTAGTGGGATTCGGCATCAGAAAATGAATACATATCCAGGATAGCATCCCTGGCAGGACAGAGTGTTTGTGTGCCGTTGGCAAAGAATTTGTAAGAAGTCTTGAAGGAAGAAACCAGATATGAAGATTCTGAGTGTAGATGGATTCAAGCAAACAAAAACAGTGGTTCTATGACTAAACCCTGTGAAACGTCGGTAGAGTGTGTACAATGAGTAGTATCATGGTTGTTATCAATTCAAACGGTGAAAAAATAATGAGAATGGAAAACTCAGGATTGGGCATGCTAGGAATACCCAGTGATGGAAGTTGCTAGAGGAATGTGGTAAATGCTATATTTTTAAAAACTTTTAAGCAATTCAGAGGGATAAAGATATATGAATATGCAAGAGATGAGGTGGCCAGATGATTAAGCAAAAGGAAAAGGACTAATTCAAAAGTTTGAAAGGCTGTCATCAGATTGAAAGGGGTTAGTGACGTTAGAAGATAGCAGGTGATTCAGCTCTGTATAGTGCTTGTTCCAGAATTAAAGAGAGAAAAATAAAATCCAGAAGGTTGATAGAGGTGATGGTTTGAAATGATATCAAAGTCAAGCAAAAGGATTTAGCACTGGTGTTAGTAAAGAGGGAAACAAAGAAAGATAGAATTAAAGGAATAGAACATGTCCTCAATGTGGTTGTATGCATTGTGACCGCTATTCGCCATTCATGCCGTCTGCTCATGTATTCACGCACTTCCGACCTTAGAAAAAAAGCTTTGTTTCCTTTCACTTTGTGGTTTTGACTTTGCTTCCATAAATGGTCACCAAGCGTCAAGAGAGTGAATTGCATTGGTTGCCTAAGGATGCTCGGGTGTTGTTTAAGTTGGGCTGTTTCTGTTATAAGGCTATTTATGGTATAGCTCCTTTTTACCTGGTCAACAGATTTTTCTCTGGCTTCATATAAACACAGTAAAGAATTCATCCTTTGTTTAATTTTCCATTCTTGTAGGAGTAAAAAACTTCTTAATCATACTTTGTCATCTCAGGCAGCTCTTCATGACAATGAATTTCGAATATTACTGCTCACAACCCCGTTCTTACAGACATTTTAGAAAACAATTGAAGACCTATCTTTTTTCTAAATATTGACTAACTAACCATCTTATTTAATATAATATGCTTACTTTTATAATCTTTTGTAAACCGCATTGAACTTCTGGTTATGCAGTTAATAAGCACAATATTATGTTATGTTATGTTACAAGCATAAGAGAGCGAGTTAAAAGTACCTGCATGTACAATTCCAAAGAGATTGGCCACCAAGCGTTAAGACAAAGAGTTATAATCATGTGCAGGTGCAGCTCCAAAGAGAAAGAAGTATGTCATGTGGCTGAGTGACAAAATATATGTTTTAGATGGGCTTTATTCTGGCAAATCTGTTTCTGCTGTCAGCCGTGAGTTCAATATAAATGAATCCATAATCCGATCCATCCGGCAAAAAGAGGAAGATATTCACCAGTCTGTCCCCAAAGCTGCACCGGAAAGTTCCAAAGCAACATCTGTGGTTCAATGGAAAAGATGGAGAAACAGATAAATTTGTAGATAATGCAGATGGTGAATGAGTAAAAATGTACATTGGACAGCATTGTTGTCAGGATGAAAGACAGAGACATTTACAAACATGTCTCCCAAGGGCAGAAAAAACCTGAAACCCTTTTTTACGAGTTCAGTTTGGCTAGCGCATTTTAAAAAGTGATACGTGCTAAAAAAAAAAAAAAATGTAAGCCTTTCCAGAAGGGCAGGTTCAGTTGACAACGAAGCTACCGAGGCATTTAAAACGTACCTGCTAAGTGTATTGGAAGAAAAGGGGTATGTGCCAGAGGAGATCTTCAATGTGGACGACACTGACTTGTTTTACAGACAGGGAAATGGACATATATAATGAAAATGGCAGCAAAGCCCCAGGATTCAAGGTATTTAAAGACTTCACCACCCTGCTGCTGTGCAGCAATGCCAAGGGTGATTTCAAATGCAAGCCTTTTATAGTCTACACAGCCCAAAATCTTCATGCATTTAAGAACCTGAACTGCAACTGAGATGGCACCGCAAAGCTTCTACAGATATTGTCATTCTGGAGCCGCATGCCTGTCTCTCTCCGGAGGTTGACGTATCAGAAGTCGACCTGTCAGCCTTGACTCATGCGCCAGAGATTGATCAGGCTGAGGTCAAACTACCAGCATCAACATCTTCTACTGCCTTTCTGGAGCTGCAAGCCTCTCCCTCTCCAGTGATTGCTGTGACTGAAGTTCACCTCGAGTGATATAGTACAGTACACTATACTGTCTACCTCTACAGTATTTCTGTCAAGCAATGTTTTCATAATGATAGTATGCAAAAAAACAAGAAAAAATTGCAGACGATATGTACACAATGCAGGCTGTATTTATTATATCAGATATTAATACCGCTAATACCACCTTTTTACAAACCACGGGACCCGACACGGTCTGTGTTTTGGTAAACATGCCCTCCTCAGGGGTCCATGGTTGATAAGGTTTTAAGACAAACCACAATTTAAATTGATAATGAACAAAAGCCTACGTATACAGTGATCACTAGCCGACAGTTCCAGTGCAAAATGGATACCGGTATAATAAATACAGCCTGCATTGTGTACATATCGTCTGCAGTTTTTTTTCTTGTTTTTTTGCACACTACCATTATGAAAACATTGCTTGACAGAAATACTGTACAGGTAGACAGTATACTGTACTGTCTTCTTGTTGCTTCTGTACTGCAGTCTTTGTTGGATTTCTCTTTTGCTGTTTGCATAATGGTAGTGTACCATCTTTTTATATATGTCCGTTTCCCAGTTCTGCACTGTAGCATCCTATAGTACCTCTGAACTATTTTGTCCTAATGGTGAGCACACTAAGGATCCCTTTTAAAAAGCCCAAGTGTGTCCCAGTGCAGCTAATGCACCAAAGTCCATTCAGTTCCTATGGGCTTTGGTGCATTTGTCACAGGAGAGGTATCAAAAGTGACCAGATAACCACTGCAAAACCCAGTAAAGACCTCCACATACTCCCCTCCCCCCCCCCCCAATGTTCACTGACCCTGTTACACTCCCGCAAAGATCGGAATAAAAATGTACATACCTGTCTCCGGAACATAAGCACCTGGCATAGGAAAGCCTAGCAGAGCTGCACAGAGGTGGCTTAAGTAGTCTGGGGGGTGGGCTAGTGAACCATAGAGAGGAGGACACAGGTCCATAAGCCACTCTAACTACTACATTAATGGTGAAAAATGTGAGCCCACCCAAAAAACCACTGTAATGCCATATAAGTTCCACTTGCAGCCATAAGGGCTATTGGGGTTGTACACGAGTAGGTATAGTAGGTTTTGGGGGTGTTTTGGGGGGCTCACAATGACCTGCAAGGGAGTTGTGAGATGTTTATGTGGCACCCTTTTTGTAAAGTTCACAGCAGTGCCCTGTAGGGTGCCCTACTACTCTGTTGCCATGTCTGGGTGGACAATCAATCACTTTACTGGCCCCTCCCATGTCCAAAAGCTCCTGTTCTAGGCGTTTGGGACTTGGATGAATTTTTGGATGAGAATGCATAAAGATAGATGACCTGGTGGTCTGGACGATCAAACAGCTGGACGTACAGATAGACGATTCTTGAAAAAAAAATATATTTTGGATGTATTGTCCGAGAATGGACTTTGGATGCTGCCGGCTATGGGCAACTAGCGCACTAGGCCCAAAATGGACTTAGACGTTTCTTTTGATTATGCCCCTCCACTTATCCCAAAACAATCATAATGCCTATAATTCTCAATAGTTAGGAATGGGAAGAACGAAGATCAGAAAAATCAAACCATCTACTTCAAGTGCCACTGACAAAAGTTTTGCAAAACTTTGCTAACTCTTGAATGCTCAGAGTTTCAGCAAACATAAATTCGATTATCTTCTCCTCTTTCTTAACTCTTTAAAGTGAAACAAGAAAACTCAGGTGAGAATGTAATTTACCATCTCTGTAATGATGCTTTGAAAAAAATCCACATCGGAACACGCGTGGAACAGATGAAGACAATCACTTAGCAAATTCAGAGCCAAACTGATATGTGCACTATCATTCCATTCGAAATATAAAGTCTGCCAAAGTGGACTCTTGTCCTTACAATCTCATGCCTCAACAAATTGGATAGACTATAAAGTACCATCAGCCTTTGTCATTTTTATGAAACCTTAATGCTATCCGGTTTTCAGTTTAAAAAAAATATATATTCTCTTACCTCAGGCACTCTCCAGTCTTTCATTTTTCAGATTTTGATCAGAGAAGCTGAATGGTAAATGAGAAAAAGACATCTATTCTGAATTTTCCTTTTCACGGTGCATGGAGAACCTGATTCACCAAAGTTCCTCTTCAAGTCTGTGTCTAGGGGAAAAGGCCTTGAGAAATCAAGCCCTTAATTGTTCCTCATAAAATGGGGCTTCTCTTGCTCGCCTATGTCCAACTTAATTATCTTATTTTTTTCAGTTTCTGTGGTGTTCATTTAGGTTCTTTCTCTGCAACTCTTTTTTAGCAGTCCATTGTGCTGATTTATCAAAATGATCTTTCTGTAAGGATTATTATATGAAGCCATAGAAACAGCACTTTTTGTTTTTTTAATGATTGCTTTGTCTGGGGGAAATGCACTGGGATTATAATCTAATCTAATTTCCATTTTACATCCCGGATCATTCCAGCAAGGACTCGAGCCAGTTAACAAAGATGTAAAAGAATATAATATAAAACAATAATGAAGGTAATAGAAAAATTTTCAATAAATTAGATCAGTCCTCAGTTAAGATAGAGAAAGAGAGCATGGTTACTGCGGATGGGCAGACTAGATGGGCCATTTGGTCTTTAACTGCCGTCATGTTTCTATGTTTCTATATATTTTGTCCTTGCTTTTCTGCTACATAGTTTAGTATTTAGTGTGAGAAGTGCATTGTACCCATTAATTATTGGCCATAGGCACAGATCGAATACAATAAGTCTAAAAAGTGGCCTAAATGGGTAACTGGACGATCAAAAAGCCTGATCGTCAAAGTATCCATAATCAAAGCTGGTTTTAGACGTATCTAAAACCATCTTAGGCCTTTCCCCTGCCTCTAAACACATAGAGCGAAAAGAGGCGTTTTTAGAGGAGGGGAAAGGGCGGGAGGTGGGCCGACCTAGATATAGGCGTACAGCAGGTATAACCAAAAGTTTAGGCAGGTTGCTTAGTCAACACTTATACGTTCTGACCTAGACCAAGTCAAAACAGGTATAAGTGCTGAAAAAGGGGCCGCTGAGCTGATGGCGGCTGGCACGATTAGCTCAGCGGCCCGGCAACCTACCCACCCCCCACCACAACAATCAGGGCAGGAGAGATGCCTCATCTCCCCAGCCGCAATAGCGATACCACCAAGTGCCACCAAACGAGGCACTTGGGATCGCTAAAGCAGCAGGAGAGATGATCCATCTCTCCTGCTGCAATCCACCCCTCCCCCCGATCCGATCGGGCCAAGAGAGAGCTCAAGCTCTCCTGGTCCCACTGACAACGATCGGGCCAGGAGAGAGCCCAAGCCCTCCTGGCCACGTGACCCCCCTACAAGATTGGGCAGGAGGGAGCCCAACCCCTCCTGCCCAGGCGAACACCCTATCCCCCACCCCAGACACCCCCACCCCCGTACCTGAAAAACGTTGGCCGTACAGACGGGTCCCAAGCCCGTCTGTCCAGCAGGCCAACCATCCCTTGAATCGGCCCAACTGGAATCGGCCCAGTAGCCTTAGGCCCCTCTTCTATATAGAAGGCATGATTTTTATTAATAATCCACACATTTTCTACGCACAGGAGTGTGCCTAGGAAAAGGCAGCATCTTACATACTGCAGTGAGTAGCAGAACATCAATACACCCAGTAGCATAGCGAGGGTGAGAGGCGCCTGGGGCAGTGGGACCCTTCCCCTGTTCCCCCACCCCCTACCCCAGCTCCTTCCCTTCCCACATACCTCTTTTTTTTTAAGTTCAAACAAAGTTTTATTAGGTTTTAAACAACAAAAATCATAGGTACAAGGTGCAAAATGTGAAATTGCAAAATATTATCAACTCTTTAACTTTCTCTGCACAACTAAACAAGTAGGATAATTACTACATAAAAAATAAAAATACAGTTACTTGCCATTAGTTTTCAAGGACCAATCACGTCAAAGAATGATGCTTGTAATAGACTGACCACACAGACGTACCAACAGAGCAGTGGGACACCTTAGAAGGCGCTGCTATGAACTTCACATAAAGGATACCAGGTTTACATCTCACCATAACCCCCTTGCAACTTTTTCAACAGAACAGAAGAAGATAAATGTTTTTAAAACAATATTTCAGGAATAAAAATTCTCAGTTTTGTTGTCAACCCATCCGGATCTTTCCAGATGTGGCTAAGTCCACACAACTGCATCACAAGGAATTTTTGATACTGTCCTTGGGAGGTAATTTTTTTTCTTCGATTTCATTGCAAATGTGTAATAACTTTATATTCTAATAGATATATGTACTTTGATCCTTCTCAGCTTGAGAAATTGTTGATTGAAAAAGAAGTTTCTGTTGTGAGGTACGGGGTTAGAAGGACAGATTAAATATAGGATGAAGATTTGGTTTGAAAGAAAGATCGGGTCTATATTAATTGTTTGTTGTTAATAAAAATTATTGTTGCCTCTTCCCGCTGATGTGGACTATGTATTTCATTTACTTTATTTCATATTAAATATGTAATTAAATAATGATCAATTTTTTTAAAAAAAGTAACCCCATCTCCAGAATGTCAAGGGACATGTCAGGCTATAGATTTAACTTTCTTGGGTTTTAATGGTGCAAGATAATCTCTGCTGCAAATAATATGAAATTAATTTTAAAAATGTCATTCACACAACAGCAATGGACTTCTTCCTTCAGCATACTCAGGTTCTGAAAATCTCTCAGCTCAGACACCAAATTAGGAAACCAAGTTGGTTCTCTAGGCAAATCTCAATATTTTACCACCTCGGCAGAACATAATGAAATATATTATTGTAAAAGTGTATATTCTTGTACAGGAAATATCAAAACAAATATGAAATAGCTGCAACTCTTGGCATAACTTTATGGTACCATGGAACATACGCAATAATTTCAACTTCTTAACATTTTATGTACTCTCACTTATACAAATACCGCCACCTGTTGGACAGTAGAGGTTACAGTAATTCATTAAAAAGACATTATTTTCATGATTATGCAGTATGATGCAGTCACACTGAATATACAGTCCGTTCTTGTTATTCGCACATTCACAATGCATGATTTTGCCTATCTGCAGTTGCATCAATTGCAACCAATATTCCCCATTCACGCCTCTGTGTTCATGTATTCACGGACCAGTGCTTTTTAAAAAAAAAAACCCAGCTTTTTTGAATTCATTTTCACATTGCAGTCAGGCTTTGCTTCCAGATATGGCCCCCAAAGCATCCAGAGAGTGAATTAAAGTGCTTTCCCATGCAGGCACCTAACCCTATTTCCCCCAATAGGATCCACTGTTCACTTTCCATGGTTTTGAGGCACGTGTACTGCTGGAACCTAACCTTTATTTTTCCATAGACTCAACATTTCGTTATTTACAATTTCATGGTTTGCGAACATTTTCTGGAAACGTACTGCCATAAATAATGAGAACAAACTGTAACAATGACTAAAGATAGGTGCTGGGATAATGTAAGCTATAAGCAAATTCTATAATGGCAGTTGCATTTCTTTATATCTCTCTGAAAGATTTTACAACAAAGTATTTTGGCAAAAGACGTCTTCATAATATAGAGGAGCATTTTGCAAAGTATGTCCCAGTCAACACAACACAAATGGATAGCCATCTCACATGTATTTTACAACAGGTATACTGCCTGCTCTGAAATACAGTACATGTGAGATTGCCATCCATGTGCTGGAAACATCCAACATGAACATCCAAACTGAAATGTCCAAATTATGAACGGGGCAGAACAAGGGATATGGATGCCTTTGTGGTAGCAGAAGAACGTCCATTTTATAATCTGTTCCAATTTATCACAGAGTACACATTGTAAATCAAACACATGAATTATATTTTCATAACTTAATTTTGGGTGACGCGCTTAGACCAACCACCCCAATGCTCAATAGGTTCGAGCAATGGTGCCTCACGGGACCATCATAGCACTCAAATAGTTCCAAACCGCCTAATAATAGATAACAATTTTTTTTTAAACCACTTATCTTTTTTTTTTGTTGTTGACGGCAGTGTTACTTCACTTTCTGCCACCTCTTGCTTTTCTCCTGTGTGCTGTTAAAACATGCTACACTTCCCTGTTAGGTAACCCCCCAATTTTATAATCCAGCCATATTCATAAAGGAATAACCATGTGGAGGAATAGCTTAATGGTTAAATCAGCTAGAAATCCAGAGGTTGCCAGTTTAAGGGCTCCTTTTAATTGTCCCGGTGGGCTCCCACTCTATCTAATGTACCCGGGGCAATGGGGATTAAGCGACTTGCCCAGGGTCACCGGGAATGTGCTAGCCGGCTTTTTAAAAAAAAAAACCAGAAATTCAATGCCGAAGCCTGCACAGGGGCCAGCATTGAATGTCCAGTTTTAGCACCAGCAGTGGACAAAATTGCTGCCCACCACCAGCCGAATATTGACCAAACTAGGTACCATAAGGATCTCTTCTGACCCCAACACTATTAATATTTTTCTTGCTGTATTATTGGTGAATCTAGCGGTGGCAGTGGGCCGAAAAGACGGGGGATCTTTCCTGCCCCTGTAGAGACCACTACACCACACGGTTTTTCTTAAGGTAGTTCTGAGGAGGACAGGCCTGTTCCTCATTACCACGGCCTTGGCTCCCATTCCTGCAGCAATAGAGCGGAACGGTCTACCAATACCATGGTAATTCTGGGTAATAGCCCAACACGGTCCCCTTTACTGTGGTGATTACTGTGGTAGTGCTTACCATGTCACGCTCCTGGGGAAATTCTGTAAAAAGGCCTGAAATCCCTTCCCGCAGCATACAGGGGCTCAGCAAGGGACAGGAAAAAAGAGTGAGTAGAGGTGCTGCTTCTTATGGATGCACTGAATTTTGCACAGCAAGTTCAAAATTCTGTGTATTCTGTGGGCATGGAGAATTCTGAGCAAATTCTCCTGTTCAGGCCCACTGGCCCACCAATAGAACCCAAGGGTATGTCCTGGGAGTAGTCAAGGGGTAATGGGCAGAGTCACCTCGGGGGGGGGGGAGGGGGTAAAGTTTGTGGATGGGAGCAGGATATGTGATGTCACGGGGACTGAAAAGATTGCGTGTTGACCAGCTGCACTGATGGCTCAGCTGCACTTCATGCCACATCTTGAAGTGGCATTAAGTTCGATTGCACTATTGGCAGCTAGCACATAGTACTACTTCATGCACAAGCTGTCACTGCTGGCCACTCCTCTGCATCACCCCGGTCACACCCACACACTGCTTATTCCAGCATTAAGCAGCTAGTATGGGGTTTTTACCACTCTGGCTGTAAGACCCACATGTAGCTTTGTATCATAGCTTAGTGTAAAGGGCCCCATATTGTCTGCAACATTTCCTCAAAACTAAATATTGATTATTGAGAGCTTCTAAACTGCTACTAATGACTGGGGAGTCAATTCAGAGCGGTCTAAATGAGCCTCTGCAAAAGTGCTACATTACTGAGCTTTTGTAAAGGTGTTATGATAGAGATGTTGCCATAAGGAGGGTTCATAGACAATGGCACGAAAGACAAAGGCGCGCGCCGACAACTGAGCGCAAGACAGAGGCGCGCGCCGAAGAAAATTACAGTTTTTAGGGGCTCCGACGGGGGGTTTTGTTGGGGAACCCCCCCCACTTTATTTAATAGACATCGCGCCGGCGATTTGGGGGGTTGTAACCCTCCACATTTTACTGTAAACTTAATTTTTTCCCTAAAAACAGGGAAAAAGTTAAGTTTTCAGTAAAATGTGGGGGGTTACAACCCTCCACACCCCCCACAACGCCCCCACAACGTGGCGCGATGTCTATTAAGTAAAGTGGTGGGGTTCCCCCTCATGCCCCCCCGTCGGAGAACTAAAAACAGTAATTTTGAGCGGCACACGCCTCCGCGCTGCGCTCAATTGTCTGGGCACGCCTTTGTCCCAGCACGCTTTTGACCTGACACCCATAAGGAGTTGTGAGATTTTACAATGCATGGGCTCTGTACTGAAATACACAGAGCTCTGTGGTGGTGTTACAGAGTTATTAATACCGGCATGATTATGCTATACTCCATCATCCTACTTATATGCATATGGCTAGATCAAATCAATTTTTCTATGTATATACACATGTAATACTATGGAATATTATTGAATTTAATAATTTAATTAGCACACGCAACATACCCAGAAAAGGAACCCAAGCAGTGTACAATCATAAAACTATGTAAAACAATAAGATGAATTAAAAAAAAAGATACAGTAGGCTTCAAGCCTGGATGTGAATGATCCTTCCCCCATCAGAGAATTCACCTCAACTCCTACAAGAATCCAGAGTGGTAGAGAAATGAAACCCAGTTAGCCCTCCCATCTAAGATGCAGACCCAGGAAACATGTTATATGTATTTACAATACTAGCAACAAAGATGGGATGATTTATCTATCTTTATGACATTCATTACATGACAATAAATAAATGTATAATGCCCTCTTATTAAATTTAAATCAATTATTTATTAAACACTATGGGGCTCATAACACTGCACAACAATTTTTTGGTTAAGTCTTGATTCCTGAAAAGTTTTTGGTGATTATGACAGGTACCAACTTGGTATGCTCAAATATGGTTTTGGTTTTACTGCATCACGTAAGAACTATGAGAAATAGACATTTTTATGTTTACTGACAATAAAATATATAGTCAAGTTTACGTTTCGCACAAGCGACTAAATGAAACAGAATTAAAAGTGTTTTGCTCCCGAGTTTCTTTTATATTCAGTGTCTGGTGCATCACGTTGTAGCATCCAACAATAGTCGGCAAGCATTGACGGATTCCAATTGCCCTGGTATCGTTTCTCCATCGTAGCTATGTCTTGATGAAACCTTTCACCGTGCTCGTCACTCACAGCACCGAGATTTGCGGGGAAGAAGTCCAAGTGTGAATGGAGGAAATGAATCTTGAGTGACATATTGCACTTCATTCTCTTGTATGCTTTGAGAAGTTTGTCTACCAGCTGAATGTAGTTTGGGGCTCTGTAATTGCCCAGAAAATTGTCAACAACGTCTTTCAAGGCTTTCCAGCCAATTTTTTCCGGCCCAACTAACAGATCTTCAAATCGCTTGTCACTCATAACATGTCTGATCTGGGGGCCAACAAAAATACCCTCTTTGATCTTGGCATCAGTTATTCTTGGGAACATCTGTCTTAAATAACGAAAACCTTCCCCTTCCTTGTTCATTGCTTTCACAAAATTCTTCATGAGTCCCAGTTTAATGTGAAGAGGAGGCAAAAATATCTTTGTCGGGTCAACAAGCGATTCATGTGCTACATTTTTCTGTCCTGGAACTAACTTTTTACGGAGTGGCCAGTTCTTTCTAGAATAGTGCGACTCTCTGTCTCGGCTGTCCCATTCGCAGATGAAACAGCAGTACTTTGTATAGCCAAGCTGCAGTCCTAGTAACAGAGCAACGACTTTGAGGTCTCCACAGATATTCCAGTTATACCTGGTATACTGGACATACTTTAGTAACATTTCCATATTCTCATATGTTTCTTTCATATGTGCTGCATAGCCAACAGGTACTGAAGGATTAACGTTGCCATTGTGCAACAGAACAGCTTTCAGGCTTAACATTGACGAATCAATGAAAAGACGCCACTCTTCCGGGTTGTGATCACAACCAAAGACCGAGAACAATCCTTCAATGTCACAACAGAAACAGAGACTGTCGACTTGTGCAAAAAATTTGGTTATATCATGATGCCGGTCTCGAAACACAGAAATTTTCGTACCTGGTGATAGCAAACACCATTCCTGCAGTCTCGAACCTAGCAGCTCAGCTTTTGCTTTTGACAGACCCAAATCTCTGACCAAATCGTTCAATTCGGACTGTGTTATCAGATGTGGATCGCCTGATGAGGATGGTTCAAAATCCGGGTCAATGTCACTGTTAGAACCCTGCACTGCAGTTTCTTCATCTGGTTCGTCTAAGGTCCAATCCTCTGGTGGTTTCGGAACTGGAAGACTGTCATCATGTGGCATGGGTCTCATTGCTGAAGGCAGATTAGGATATTCAATTGACTTCTTGTTTTTGGCAGAGAAACCAGACACATTAGTCAAACAGAAATAACAGTCCGTCACATGGTCTTTCTGTTCTCGCCATATCATCGGAACAGCAAATGGCATCGTCTTTCGAGTACCTCTGAGCCAGGCTCTCAGACTAACAGCACATGTCGCACAGCAAATGTGAGGCGCCCATTGCTTGTCTTGATCACCTATTTTGCAGCCAAAATACAGATGATAGGCTTTCTTTACAAGGGCAGTCATCGAACGTCTCTGAGGCGTAAGTGTATATTCCCCACAGATATAGCAGAATGTGTCGCGGCTGTTACGACACCGACGAGACATATTGCCCGACACCAAAACGTCTATAGCATCAAGCTTACTTACTGTTATATTGCTACAGCTACTATACTACTATACTTTACTATACTGATACTATATACACACACGGACTATCTATATTAACCAAATGAGCAGGATCGGTGTATGGAAGCCACCATTATAGCATGGTGAGACAGCGCAAGCTCGTTCAGACCTGCCCAGACATGCCCAGGATGTCATCTTCCATAAAACAGCTTCCAACCTGGCTAGATTTTATGCATGGACATACCCAGGCGGCACAAACCGTTGTTGATAAGACACTTATGGGAGAAAAAATTGTTTGCATCCAAATATAAGAAAAAATCACGACAAAATTGAAGATTTCTCTGAAATGGTACGTGATGGGTAATTTTTGATGTAATATTCATGATCAGCACCCAAAATTCTATAAGAAACACCCAGCAGTGTTCAGGAAGCAAAAACTTTGTTGTGCAGTGTAATCGAAAGAGAAAAACGTCCAAAATCCGGCCTAAGTCGGCACTTGGATGAACATTTCTCAAAAACGTCCTAGTGCCGATAATAAAAACGGGTTTTGGACATATTTCTAAACAACCTAGGGCTTCATAGTGCCGCTGAACGACCAAAGCTAAACGGGGCGTTTCGGGAGGAGTGTCGAGGGTGGGAGTTGGGCAGGATGTGGGCCGGCTTAGACTTTGTCGTACAGCATGTATAACCGAAAGTTTTACAACAGAGCCTAGATGGAACTTGGACGTTGTGACTTAGACCATGGTCTAAGTCACAAAAACCCACCTAAAGTCACCAGATAAGCACTGCAAACACATAATACAGACCCCCACCCACTACCCTAGTGATCACCAAACCCCCCACCACCATAAAAATTTTAATCATAACTTTAAAATTCAGCCTCCAGACCATCATCACCTGGCTGCCTGACATAGGAAAGCCTAGTCGTCCAGCCCAGAGGCAGCTTAAGTCGTCTTGAGGGTGGGTTAGGGACTTATGGAGAGGAGGACCCATGCCCATAAGCCCCTGTAATCACTGCATTGATACTTAAACATGTGCACTCCCCTATAAACCCCCAAAACCCTTTTGTACTGGCATATAAGTGGCTCCTGCAGCCATAAGGGCTATTGGGGTGGTAGATAAGTGGGTCTAGGGGATGCTGGAGGTGGTTTGGGGGGCTCACCATAACCTATAAAGGAGCTGTAGGGAGGAGAAGACATGGCACCCTTTTTGTGAAGTTCACAGCAGTTCCCTGTAAGGTACCCCACTATTTAGGTGGCATGTCTGGGTGTTGAGTCCATCACTTTGCAGACCCCTCCCACGTCCAACAGGGCTTGTTCTAGGCGTTTTTGACTTGGACGAAAAGTTGGATGGAAATGTGGTATAAAGATGGACGATTTAGCGGCTTGGATGATCAGATCGACAGGATGTATAATTAGACGATTTTCGAAACAAAAAAATTTTGGACGTATTTTTCGAAAATGTGTTCTAGGCTGTTTTTTTATTTTGGACAACTTGCGACTTAGACGCAAACGGACTTAGATGCCCCTTTCAATTATGCCCCTCTGAGCACTTTATTTTGAACTGGGACTTGGCTGCACTTAACAAGAAATGTAATCCAGACAAAAGAAATTTCTGAGTGGTAAGACTACAATGAACTGTGAAAACTGAGTAATTCAAGGACTAAAAAAACTTTTTTCTGTTAGTCTTACAGAAACAAGACTCTCTTCAACAGACTGAGGAGAAATTAAATGAGATTGATGGCAGGTCTGAGATAGCAGCCATTTATAAGTATACACAACACTTTAATTAGCACTTTATGAATGTAATGATGTTATGTGTATTATGTATATGGTGAAATTTTAAATAAGTGAGTGTTTAATAAATTATTGATTTAAATTTAATAAGAGGGCATTCTATATTATTGTCATATTTATTTACAAGCCTGCCCAAATAGCTGCTCTCCTCAGCCTAGTCTGATGGCAAAATGGACAAATCTGGATATTTTGAAGTATATGAGGTAGGTTTGAATAGCACAGAGTTGGGGCGGGGCTTTTTATTTCCATCGAACATATATGTAATGTCCAATTTTTATGTATGTTTTTATGTAAACTGTGTAGGTATTATGCGGTATGCAAATTTTTTTTAATAAAAATAAAATTATTTTATAGAACAAAGCGTCTGGTTGGAATTGTTTGCCCTCTGCTTATGGCCATCATGAATTCTTATATATTGTTTTTAAAGTCTGTAATTGACTCCACACTGTCCTACGTACCCCAAATATCCAGTCTTTGGAAAAAAAAACGATCTACAGCCTAAAGCAGCTAAGACTGATCAGACCATATTTCTACACCAGCCACTTTGCAATCTTGGTTCAAAGGCTGGTCCTAACTCAACTTGACTACTGTAACTCTTTTTATGTGGACTTAGCCTCCACCCAAATGCACACACTCCAACTGGTCCAGAACACTGCAATCGAGCTGATATTTGGCTTTAAAAAAAAAAAAAAAAAATTTGACCATGTCTCTGCACACTACTACATGTTCACTGGCTGCCCATAAAGCCCTGAATCATATTCAAGCTTTCATGCATGGTATGCACCGTGCACGAGGCCAGAGCTCATAACCTACCTATTTTCCTCTTCCTTCTTCGCCTCAACCAGGATAAACTACTCCCACCAGCTGATCATACCTTCATCCAAGGAGTGAAGTACAAGCGAATCTTCAATATCCCGTTCACTTCGTTACCACAAGAACAGAACCAAACTATCTCTACTGCTGGAAAAGGCTGAGAACTTACCTATTTGACTAATTCCTCCCAACTTGAGTCTCTGCACTCTCTACTTTGTAACATGTTATATCTCTCCCTCTAAAACAGTATTGCTTTTCTTTTTTTTATTTATTTATTCAATTTTATAACTTCACAAGAAAATACATCAACATTATTGCTTTTCTTCTCTGTATTGTAAATATTTCCCCATGCTGCTATATGGGCCTCTTAATTTGTAAATCGCCTTGAACTTGTACTGGAAACCTGCGGTCAATAAGCCCTGATTAGATTAGAGTATGATTAGATTGCCTTATGATAATTAGGGTTACCATATGGCTCCAGAAAAAGGAGGACAGATTAAGACATCCGAGTTTTACTTTCAATGAAAGCAATGGATGTAAGGAGGACAGATTGAGACATCTGGGTTTTACTTCCATTGAAAGCAATGGAAGTAAAACCTGGATGTCTCCATCCATCTTCCTTTTTCTGGAGCCATATACCGTATTTCCCGTGTATGGGATGCGGCCTAGTTATATGGGGCAGCCTATGCAACGATTGTAAATCATCCCCTCCGGCAGCTTTCAACAAGTCTCAAATCTTAAAACGCGCCGTGAAGGTAAGGGGGAGGGAGGGTGATAGATATATTCGGGTAGGTAGGAAGGAGGGCGGTGACTGCGCACGTTCCCTCCTTTAACTGCAGGGACAAGGCCATTTACCACTCCACGGGGTGGTGGATGGCCTTGTCCCCGTACCTGCGGTGAGCACCTTTCCCCTCCACCATTTTGGTGGGTTAGCCGCGGGTAACATCCACCGTGTCATTCTCTATTGCAGTCCTCTTCTTCCTGGCCAGCTTTGGAATGATGGTATGTTAAGAAAAGGGAGCAGGAGAGAAGAAAAAAATTATCACAAGAGACAGACAGTGACATAATAAGCTCAAATTAAGGGACTCCAACTGACAACTTTGAAAAGGGCCCCCAGAGCAGGGGAGGGGGTGTTCAGCTCAGGAGATATGGAAGCACACATCCCTCTTCCCCACCTGACACACTGCAGGTTGTGCTTGAGGCAAAATGTATGTGACTGAAGTCAACAGGGGTACCTTTTTTCAGTCTCAGGTTCTAGATCAGTGTCTCGCACATTTTGTGAAACGTGGTGGCCGCGACTCGAGGGCATCCGGAGGTGCGTGGACGATGCAATGATGTCATATGAATGCGTGATGTCATCACCTCGATGTCCACGCATGCGCAAAGGGTCCAGAGCTGCCAGTGGGGGGTGCTGGAAGGGAAGAGGTGCTCCGCGAGAGGTTCGTCCTGTAGGCAGTCAGACGGCGCCTCTCCTCCTCCCCGGCGTCTTGCAGCACTCCTAGAATCTTGGGCGGCACATAGTTTGCGATACACTGTTCTAGATAAAATTGAAATAATCAGCTCTCCCCTAAAGTAGCTGAATAGTAGTATTAGACATTAAATGAACTAGCTGCAGGCGCCTTTATTCTCAAACACGTAGGTTTCAGAATTCAAATGAGAGCTCATTAGGCAATAAATTAGTCAAGCCTGCTCTTTGAGATTCATGAAGCTGCTGAGAACTCAGGTACTTATCAACCTTTTATTTGCTAAGGAAACTAGGAACACTAATTAGGTCCTCCGTTGAATTAGCCATGATCGAAAAATACCACTTGTCTCTGACTTGAAGTTTATGACAAGTGTTAAAAACTGTCTTTAAATCTATTTTATTATATAATCATGTTGAATGCATTTGAAGCCTGAATACATGCATTTGATACTCTGAGCATGCATATTTTTACCCAAATTGCTTTCAAATGTTGATATTACACAATAACAATTGTCATCCTAAGAAGCTGCACAAGGGTCAGTAAAAGCAGGATATATCTGCTTTCTCTTTTCTCTTGGCTGCCTTGAATGCTCCACTCTGCTTTTTTTTTTTTTTATTGACATTTCAAACTTTTATAATGTATATAATTGAAAGAATCAGAAAAACTATATGAAAATACATTATTGTCATCACAATTATTACCTTAAACAATTTTCCGCCCCTTCTTATCCTTGTTATAAACAATAATATGATATTTTATATTATACTATCTATTTTTTATAATGAAGTTGGTCTCACTGCTTTCACTTAATGACCCTCTATCTTGTCAATGTTTCCTTCAAGAAGCAGCGATATTACACCATATGAGTCTGAAAGCCCTGAATACTTCTGGTAGTGCTAAACAAATGATTACTGTAATGAATGTAGAGTCTGAGGGACAGATTATCAAAACTAAAATCTGCCTTTAACGTGCTTGCCCAACCGGTTCTAGCCAGTTTAGCATGCATGTATTTTAGCGGCGGATTATCAAAACAGCTTACTATAGTCTTTAGCGGCCCATCTTTTTTTTTTTTTTTTTAACTGTGAAGTTTTGAGAATCTAGCCCTGAGAGTGAAACTCTGAGAACAGGCTACTGGTGGGAGAGATTCCTGAGGCTGGAACTGGGGGAGGGGGAAGAGGGCAGGAGCTGTAAGGGAGAGAGTTCTACCTAAATCAATGAACAAGTGCTAGTACTGAAAGGAATGTGAATATGGTTTTATTGTGGTAGTGCTTGCTAGGTACAGATACCACTGATCTAAAATAACCAGATAACATAGTTGATTATATTTTAGCAGCTTTCAGCCAGCCCAATTTAACCAGCTGTCTTCCTCAATATACAGTGAGTATCGCTTTTTATTGCTGTCAGGGGCTGCATCTATATCATCCATGCGTAATCATGTTGGGTCTGCTAAGCATTATCCTCTTTGTATAAAGGGGGAACTTTTTGGCATGCTGTGGTTTACTTCCTGAAAGACATTTGTCTCCAGGTAACCTGAAAGAGCAGCTTGTAGTAAGAGCATGTGCATGTTGGAGGCCTACTTTACCCAGCACAGGAAGTTGTGGTGTTTTAAGGAGAATCAGAATAGAAGATGTTTATCTCAAGTCAGCATGACAGTATTACTGTGAACAGTGGCATTACAATGTAAGAGCCAGCCTGTAGTTATGCTGAGTTGGTTTTTTTTTTCTTTATTCCCTAAATAAATTTAAAACAAATCTCAAAACATTTCTTTTTAAAGATGCCTATCATTAAGTGAAAAAAAAAGCTTTTAAGAAGCGACATCCCCATCTCCCTCTCGTTACTCCCTATCCCTCTACCCTTCCTTTTTATTTTTATTTACTCATTGTAATTAAAACTTCCCTATCCTCTAGTACCTTTCGTCTCTAATAAGTCTTAATTTGTCATAGTTTTAGTTTTACCCTCTTCTTATTTTATTTCACTTAAATTTTATTAGATACATGGGATGGTCAGTATATCAAGCCATAAATAAACTTGAAACTTGATTAGAAATTTGTATACAAGATAAAAGATACAACACTCTGAAAACTAACACAACCTGAAACAGAACTTAAGATAAGAGAGTCTACCACATGGGTTCTTCGCGGAGACTAAAAGAACCCAACAGAAACAGATCAATATCCACTCCCCCCTCCCCAGTCCCATTCCGTTCCTCCCCCTTCCCCCCAAAAGCACCCCAATGTCAAAAATTCAAAAGAGCACTTCGGGCTCCATGGGACAAGCTATCCCAAACAGAAGTCCAAATGGCCTGGAATTTTCTCTAACGGCCAGACCACAATTCTTAACATCCAAATACTCACACACTTCTCCCTCAATATTTGCGGGGGTTAGGAGCAGAGCCGGCCCGCGAATATTGAAAATTCGCGAATAACATTTTAGCCAGCTCTGAACCACCCCCGCCTTCCCGGACCTTACCTGGTGGGCTAACAGGCTTTCGGGGCAGGAGCGATCTTCCTACGCTCCTGCCTTGTGCAGATCACTCATACAAAATGGCTGTGGGGAGTTCCCGGCATAGTCTCGAGAGACTACGGGAACTCTCGAGACTACGATGGGAACTCCCCACAGCCATTTTATATGAGTGATCTGCATGGGGCAGGAGCGTAGGAAGATTGCTCCTGCCCCAAAAGCCCGCTAGACCACCAGGTAAGGTCTGGGGAAGACCAGCATGCAGCATTTCTTTTCTTTTCTCCCTCCCCCCCAAAAAAATAAATCATGAATAACCGAATCTGCGGATACTGAAACCGCAGATTCGGAGGGAGAAGTGTACTTTTTAACAAGGTAAATAGTTCATTTTTCCACATAGTAATGGTAGTTACCTCTGCCTGCTGCCACAGTAAAAGTATGCATTTCCTAGCCAACAAAGAAGCTTTTTGCAGTAACAAAGAATTACCCTCACTGACGTGATATATGTGAGTCTGTCAAGTTAGGCCACTACCCTTACACCAGCTCTGGCAGTAGACCTCCAACTGGCTCCATATGCTGCAAACAGTGGAAAATAGTAAAGAGGGGGAGGTGAGGGGGAGGTCCGCCCCGGGCACCATCTTCCTCAGGATGCTGGCACCTCTCCTCCTCTCTGCCCCCCTTCCCAATCCTTCCCCTGTTGAACGTGCACCCCTTGAGTGTGAGCAGCCACCAACTTACTGCCCACATCGGCTTCGGCGCCATCTCTGACGTCACTTCCAGGACCCACACCTACAAAGTGATGTCAGAGAGGGCGCCAAAGCCAACGCGGGCAGGAAGTTGGTGGCTGTTCACGCCCAAGTGAAAAAGGTACGGGGAAGCGGCGCATGTGTGCGGTGGGGGTGGGGAAGAGGGCGGTGGAGGAGCACCACCGCCCCAGGCACCGTTCATTCTCGTTACGCCACTGGCTACAAACCTGACAACACACACTACTGCATCATCACCATTCGAGACCTGTCAGTAGACATGGTGGGAGCCTGTCTCATGGCTGCTGATCACCATATACCATATTTGTCGGCGTATCGGACCAGCAGCTTATAAGACGCACCCCCTTATTTATATACAGTTTTAAGAAAAAAATAATAATTTTCTACATTTTTTCATGAATTTCCATAATGATTTACTATACAAATTTTATAGTTATTTATGTCTGCAAAAAACACTGTAGTTAGGTACCTTTTAATCTTCATCCTCAAAACCTAGAAACAACATGACGCATGTGTAAAGTGCATACTTGTGAGACCTCGCAGCGTCTGAGAGAGAGCAAAAACAGAGTGACAGTATATTAATATAAACCAGAAGTTTTAGACTAACTGAAATTTCAACTCATAATTTTGATTACCGGCGCATAAGACGCACCCCATATTTTAAGTGTATTTTGAGGGGGAAAAAAAGCGTGTCCTCTATGCCAGCAAATACGGTATATAATTTGTTCCTGAACTGAGAGCATTTTCTAAAGCTGATAGGCCATCACACCCTTTCTTTCTCTCTCTCTCCTCCCAACCTTCTCTCCCCCCCCCCCACGCAGGTGCCCCTCTCTTTCCTTCCAATCTCCTCTCCTGCTGTTTCTGCTGCTCTACTTTCCATAATGCTTCTCCAGCTCTCTTCCTCCCTCCCTCCCTCTCTCCCTCCATCCCTGATGTTTCTCCAGCCCTCTCCCTGATGTTTCTCCAGCCCCCTTCATGCTGCTTCTTGAATCCTCCATCCCCCCTCCATGTTATTTCTCCAGCACCCCTCCCTCCCTCCATGCTGTTTCTCCAGCCCTCCTCCAACACTGCTTCAGTTTACGACCCCTTTAGCTCCCAACTCCCCTACCTACCTCCTCCCCGAGCCTGGCTGCTGTAATTGAATCTTCTGGCAGTTGGCAGCAGCACTGAAGTAAGCCTGCTACCGCTAGCCTGCCTCATTAGCCATGTCTTTGAAAGTCCCGCCTACACAAGAACAGGAAGGTGCTGCAGAGAGGCGGCTTCCAGGGCAGGAAGGCGGTAGCAGGCTTACTTCATTGCTACTGCCGGCTGCCCAATGATTAAAGTACAGCAGTTGGGCCCAGGAAGGTGGTAGGTGGGGGAGTTGGGAGAGCCAACTAAACCTGGACAGACTCCCCCATTTTTTAAAAACCATCCGGGCACCTGGACAGTCCTCGAAAAAGAGGCATGTCTGGGTTTTCCCAGAAATCTGGTAACCCTAGCCTAGAAGACATATTTTATTCTCTCCCATCTTAGAAGTGAAATAAATGCTGATGTCTTAACAGACTGACTTTAGGATTGCTGACACACATACCTTTGTGTGCTGGTTATGCCACATAAAACATTCATGTCTCCTGTAGTTGAGAACAGGCAGGCTGATTCTGTTCTGAAAATATTTGTAAAATTGAGATTTCCTATCTTGGATGATTCCAGCAGCATTTTTCTCACATATCAGTTTTTCCACATGTTTACCACCATAGGACTTTTCAGGGACCCCTGAAGAAGACTATCTTGTCGAAACGTAGACCGTGCTGGCTCCTACGCTTTCAGCGGACTAGTTCCTATAGGTTTTTTATGTGGATCATTTTATTTTTATGTGGATTGCTTTATTGTACTTTTGGAACTTTGACATAATAAAGTCCATTTCAGGAATACTGTATTGTCACTCCACAGTGTTCTTTTTGGTTTCTTCTGGATTTTTTCTCTGTGGATATCTTAGGGTCAATTTTCTTTGGGTTTTGTCAATTTTGGTTTCTACATCCTTTATAAAATGGGACTGTAAATGAGTGCACTTGTAATTAAATTAATGGAGGGGGAATTCTCAGGGAATATTGTCTTTGCTCACAACACTATGCTGGTAGTTTCCCTGAGGTGATAGTCTATCTAAATGATACTAAAAGCTTATAATAACCATGGACTAACACCAAATGTTTAGCACACTCTGTCTAATACATCTTTAAATATAAGAAAGTGGCGGTAGTCTCGGTCTGGCAACTCTCTTCAGGCCTCAGTCACATACCTGAGGCATAGCATAGCCAGCGGGCCTCAGGAACCACCAGCATAGAGTCCCCTCTTAGAGAGTCTTTGCCAGGAACCATTAACCCTCTTGGGAATTCATTTTTATACTCTTTTGGACTCAGGTCCTATCTGGGAAGATGAAGCTTTCCATGCCTCTTGTTCTCACCTCTTGACCTGAACATCTCCAGAAACATCCTCGACTTTACTTCAAGGAAATTCCAGGAACCTTGGCTCCTCGCTGGTGACCCCCAGAATGTTTGGGCACCAAGTAGTCTAAAAGGACCAGCATGCCCCAGATTAGGCTCCAAGCTGGAACATGTAATGATAAGTCTCAGTTGTATCAGTTCAGTGTTTCACTGATAAGACACTGAAGGAGCAGAAGTAGGCCAGAGGTTTTTCCCTGTTTCAGGCACAGATCTGAATTAGCAGGTGAAATGTATTCAGCTTTTGTGCAAGCTTTAACCCTTTCAGGGGGCAGTTTTATAAGGAGTTGTCTAGTCTTTGGCCCTAAAAATGTGTGGAAATGCCAGTATGTTAGTCATCTATGTGTGTATATGACCTCATATAAAATACCCTTTGGCAGGGAAGTATGCACCTATGTTTCATAGCGCATACTTTCACTGTGGGTGTGCACAGGGGTAGAGTCTGTTCTTATAAACAGATTACAAAATCCCTTCAATTATGAACTTATATTTACAGCAGGCATGGAGCATGTGGCAGTGCTAATGCCCGTAAGACTTGTAACCGGCACTAAAGACTTCCAGCGGGACTCCACAGTGCCCCTAGTAGTTACAGATAAAATTGCACCGGCATGTGACCCAGTATGGAGTCACCTTGCAGACACTGCATTAATTTGAGTTAAACAAACAATAACCAGAACCAATACACAAAGCTCTAGGGTTGGTTCTCCAAAAGAAAATTTAATTGTCAGAATGGCCAAAATTCAAAACAAATAATGCAACTTGCAAAACCCAAAGAAAAAAAATACCCAGGAAAACTCTGGGCAAAGTTCAGGATTTTCTCCTCACCAAGATCAGTACTCTGCTGTGTGATTCTGCTCTCCACAGAGCTTCTTTTCAAAAAGGCTTCCAAAGCCTACTCCTTAGCAGCTTGCAAAAGAGTTCAGCTCTCTGCTATGCTGCACCAAACACTCAAAACAGGTTTTTTTTAATAGCAAAGCCTCCAGCATATCTTTCAACACTGCTGGGAATAGGGGAATGCCTCAAGTTTGCCTTCCACAAGCACAACAGCTTTCAAAAAATCCCGCCCAGTTGTTGGCAAACTTCTCCCCACTAAAAAGGCACTCTCAGCTTCATTAAACAAAAAATGCAAAGAATCAAATAGTGCAGCAACCAAAATCTCATAGTTCAAACAGTCCATAAAACTGGCAGGAAAACAAAACCACGTCAGCCAAAATAGAAAACACAAAACTCAAGCTTTGAAAAGGCTTGCAAAGCCTCTTGCCTTTCCTTGCAGCTTCAACACACACACAGGTTTGTGTGGCTGCTAATGGTGGTGTGGATCCAGCCTCTTCCACACCCAGGTCTAAGGCATTACCCTAGCTTTAGCCAGCACTGCTCTACTTGGGAAGAGGCCCATGACTTCCCTCTCACCTCCTCTCCCAGGAGCAAACTACTGGCCTTTCATGGGGGAGGAGCCATGCCCTGCTCTAACTGAGCCTGCTCTCCCACCTGGGCTTCTCTCTGGCTCCCCCGGTGGACACTAAGGAAATCACAGGGACCAAGGCAGGCATGGAGTCTGACTGGTCACAGCAGTGGCATACCAAGGGGGGGGGGGGGGCGGTCCGCCCCAGGTGCCAGCCCTGAGAGGGTGTTCCCGGCCTTGCCGCTCAGTCCCCCCCCCCCACGCCCGAAGGACCGCTCGCCCCACTGACCTTCCAGCACACCTATGAAGCAGCCCGCAGCAGGATCGCGACGTCAGCAATCCCTGAGCTGCTTGGGCGCTGCTTCCAGTGCCGCAGTCCCGCCCCTCCTCTGACGTCAGAGGAGAGGGCGGGACCGCGGCGCAGGAAGCCGCTCCTAAGCAGCGCAGGGCTAGCTGACGTCGCGATCCTGCTGCGGCTGCTTCATAGGTAGTGCGGGGAGGCCAGGGGGGCGAACGGTCCTTCGGGGTGGGTCGGGGCATCAGGCCTTCAGGGTGGGGCGGGCGGGCAGGCAGGCAGGCAGGCCTTCAAGGGGGAGGGGGGTGACAGGCAGGCAGGCCTTCAAGGGGGGGTTGCAGGCCTTCGGGGGGGTGCAGACCTTCAAGGGGGGGACAGGCCTTCAAGGGGGGACAGGCAGGCAGGCCTTCAAGGGGGGGACAGGCCTACAAGGGGGGGGACAGGCCTACAAGGGGGTGGGACAGGCCTTCAAGGGGGGGACAGGCCTTCAGGGGAGGTGCAGGCCTTCGGGGGGTGCCGACCTTCAAGGGGGTGCAGGCCTTCAAGGGGGGGACAGGCAGGCAGGCCTTCAAGTGGGGGGACAGGCCTTCAAGGGAGGACAGGCAGGCAGGCCTTCAGGGGGGGACAGGCCTTCAAGGGGGGGACAGGCCTTCAGGGGTGCAGGCCTTCGGGGGGGTGCAGACCTTCAAGGGGGGGGACAGGCCTTCAAGGGGGGGACAGGCCTACAAGGGGGTGGGACAGGCCTACAAGGGGGGTGCAGGCCTTCAAGGGGGACAGGCAGACCTTTAAGGGGGGACAGGCCTTTGGGGGGGACCCTGGTTTAGAAGTACACAGAGGGAAGGGGGTGTTCAAAGAGACGTGCATATGCCAAACTTTGGGGGGGGAAAGAAATAATGGGTCTGAAAATAGAGGAGAGGGAGAGAGATGATGGACCATGGGATTTAGGGAGGGAAGGAACAGAAAGGGAGAGAAATTGGACACAAGGGATGGTGTGGAGGAGGGATAGAGATACTGGATAGAAGGGTAATTGGGAAAAGAAAGGGAGAGATGGTGGACTCTGGGGTGGTGGGGAAAGAGGGAGAAATGCTGGATGAAAGGGTAGTTAAGAAAAGATGGATCTGTGGAGGGAGATGAAAAAAAGGAAAGATACCAGACTTCCTGGGGAGGGAAGGGAAATGGAAAGGGAGGACAGAGTTGGCAGATGGACGGTTAGCATGCAGAAAGGAGACCCTGGCAAGCAAGTTATCGGAAGAAAACCAGAGCCTTGGACCAACAAGATTTGAAATATAACCAGACAACAAAAGGTAGAAAAATTAATTTTATTTTCTGTTTTGTGATTATAATATGTCAGATTTGAAATGTGTATCCTGCCAGAGCTGGTGTTGGACTGCAAACGTGAGCTAGGATTTAACAGAGAGAGGAAAAGTCCTTTTTGTTTCTTTATTTTATTTACACCATAGCGCCAGTGTGGTTAGGAGAAGCCAAAGGGGGTGAAAAAGCTATAAAACCCACCAGGAGTTTTGAAAAAAATCACCCAACTGGGCAGGAAAATTGAATTGAAAAACCAAGTCAATAGGCTGAATCGAATCGAAATTTTTTTTTCCTGAATCTGGCAGCATTAGTTTGTGCTACTGACTTAGACTTTAGGACCTGGGATTTATAATGCAAGTGAAACGAGGATTTGGTCAGACTTTTGAAGGGTCTGCAGAAAAAAAATATTGTATAGGCCGGGGACATGAGACAGCAGGAAATGGGAACTTTTCTTCCTTCTATTTTTGTGAATGGAAAGGCTGAGGATGTCAGAGAGTTCAGTTAAAATATGTGCTTTATAAGAAAATATAATAATGTGTTTTATAAAGTTTATAGCATAGCTGGCCTACCCAGTGAGGTGTTCCTAGTGGTGGTGGTGGCAGCGTGTCAATGTGTTGAGAGGAAGAGGTGGTCTGGGAAATTCTGCTGAGCAAACTCCGGGCCCATTTCCACCCCCCAGTTAGTCCACTCCACTCAACTGGTTCACACACTGAGTGGGTCTTTGGGTGTTGTTTTGGAATCTCTTCCAGTGGTTTATCAGTATCTCCTTCTGGTCCAAGGAAGGAAACTTTGTTATCCTTAGCATTGACCTACAGAATATGTTTGTACAACACTGCTTGTGTGGCATTAGGCTATGTAGTGATCGAAAGAAATAAACAGACCTTTGCACATTTTTGCACTATATGGTGGGTGTATGAGGAGATTCACATTTCCTGCACAGCTAAGTCCATGTGAAGTTACCTTTTGCTGTATTTGACATCTAGCAAGGTCTCTGTTTGAAAGGAAAGATCTAAACTTAAAAATGAAGTGGCCAGAAGTTATGGTAAAAGCAGATAGTGTAGCTGGTTTTAAGAAAGATTTGGACAAATTTCTGGAGTAAAAGTCCATAATCTGTTATTAAGACATGGGGGAAGTGTCTGCTTGCCCTGGATCGGTAGCATGGAATGTTGCTACTCTTTGGGTTTTGACCAGGTATTACCGTAGTGTCCTGGATTGGCTACCATGAGAATGGGCTACTGGGCATGATGGACCATTGGTCTGACCCAGTTAGGCTATTCTTATGTTATGTTCTCATCTGTAGGGGCCTTTGTTTTCACTTTTTATTTTAATGTATTTTTTTTCTGGGAACTTATCAATGTTTTTTTATAATGGAAGAGAATTAATGTGTGTGGGATGAGGGGGTAACTAATTTCTTCAGCTAAATAATTCAATCCACTTCAAACAGACATAGGAGAACTCACGCACCATTCACACACCCTCCAACCAAAAACGTCAAAAGAAAAAAACTGTTCGACAACCTCCTAGCCATTCGAGCTGCAACACTCGACCCCCAACTCTACAACCAATTGACATCGACCATAGACTGCAAAACCTTCAAAAAAAAATAAAAACCTTTCTATTCAAAAAACACATAAAACCGAACTAACACAATCAGAACTGTCCCAAACATCACCTGCAACTACTCCATATGTACTTCTGATGTCATGACAATTCAGACATAATTTATGTTATGTTATGTTTGGAATATAAGAAAATTTTCACTGCCTGTTCTATTCTGACCATTTATTACGTTTCATGGTCATTACAAAAAATATTTTTTTCCATTGGGGGGGGAGGGGGTCAAAAAATGATGGGCCCCGGGTGCCACATACCCTAGGTACGCCACTGGGTCACAGACTACGTGCTTTTTCACAGCTACGCATCATCTTGACTTTATAAAATTGGCTAAAATAGACATCTAACAATGTATGTCAACTAGGCCTGACTTTGTAAAATTACCCCTCATACCCCAAAATTCTAAATATGGTGTCTAAAAATTTGGCACCGAACAAACCATCATTTAGCGCAATTCTATAAAAGGTACCCACTGTATATAGAATAATGCTTAGCGGCTGTATGCGGCATAACATTAAGGCCCTCCCATTTGGGCCAAGGAAAACCAGGCCTAAATACCTGCACCTAAGTTGTGTGTGGATCAGGCATATTCTATAACAATGCACCTAACTTTTAGGCATGCCCACGATCTGCCTATGCTCCTCCTCTGGCCATGTCCCCTTTTCAGATTTACGCACTACATGCGATACACACCACTTTATAGACTGCGCCTACACAGTTGTGTGCATACCTTTTAATGACTGCTAATTAGCATCAGTTATTAGTGTTAATTGCAAATTATCAGCATCGATTGGCTTGCTGAACAATTAAGTTGCATGCGCAAACTGGCAAAATGCACCGATTTGCACATGCAACTTAATGTGCACTAAACACACATGGGCAGTGGTGTAGTTAGGGTAAGTGGCACCTGGGGTGCTGGTGCCCAACCCTCTTCACCCCCCTGCCATGCGCCCCCCCCACTTCCGTTCCCCATACCTTTTTAATTTTCCAGGCGAGAACAACAGCACGAACTGGCTGCCCGCATCTTGTCGGCTATCTCTCTGAATCACTTCCTAGGCCCAGGCCCGGAAGTGATGTCAGAGACAGGTGACACCGATGCAGGCAACAAGTTCATAATACTGCTCGCACAGGAAAAATTAAAAAGGTACGAGGGAAGGATAGAACAGGGCAGGATCGGGAAAAAGGGGGTGGGGAGGAGGATAGGTGCCTGCACCCAGGGCGGACACCCCCCGCACCCCCATTACTACACCAGTGCACAAGGGAACACAGAAATTACATTACATTATTGACTTTTATTCCACCATTACCTTGCGGTTCAAGGCAGATTACAAAAGATGTTATCTGGACAATTCCAGAAGAGTTACATAGTTGAGCGGGTTATTTGGGGGGATTGAAATGCTTCCTGTGGAGTTAGTTTGTCTTGATGGATTTCTTGAATAGCAGGGTTTTTATTTCTTTTCTGAAAGTTTTGTAGACTGGCGTCATGATCAGTAGATTGGATAGTTGGTGGTCAAGTTTCGCTGCCTGCGTGGCCAGTAGGCCATCGTACATTTTTTTACGTTTTACGTCTCTGATTGGAGGGGCCTAGTTGTGGCAGTTTGGATAAGCCTAGTTGTGGCAGTTTGGATAAGGCAGTTGTTCAAGTAGGCTGGGCTGTCTCCTTGAATAACCGCCTTATCCAAACTGCCACAACCAGGCTAAGGAGAGCCCAGACACCATTCACGCACCCTTTAATCAGAGACGTCAAATGCAAAAAAAGTACGATGGCCTACTGTTTGAATGAATGAATGAATGAAAAAAATAAACCTGCAGAAAAAAAAATCCTGAACTAAAAAGAAAAAAGATGACTGGTATGCATTACTCCTAAAACAGCACAGACAGAAAAGTACCTGTAATCCACTGTTAAAGCAGCTGGGTTCTTTGTTCCAAGCCCTTTGTCAGTGACACTGATATGCCGAAGGCTGCTGTTAGAGATGATGCTTTGGAAGGTGTCTTTGTTGTAAATGTGCCTGTTTGCTTACCATTCCTCTCCTGTGTTCTCTTTTTCTCTCGACCATTGTGTGAAACCAGATGGGCCCTACTGCGAGGGAAAGTTGGACGCATGGAGGGACCTTTTCAGGTCTCACTGGAACACGTTGCTGGTGGGAATGGAAGCATAGCTGCCGTTGACTCTTTCACGCTTAAAAACTGCTCCAAAGGTACTGAACTATAGGATTTTTGTTTAGTTTGGGTTTTGTTTCTTTTTTTTTATTTTTTGCATTCTGACGCAGGGATAAAGGCTTGGACAGAGTGTGGCACCATGGTTAGAGCTTCAGTCTCAGCACCCTGAGGTTATAGGTGATCCTGGGCGAGTCACTTAGGGCTCCTTTACGAAGGCGCATTAGGGCCTTAACGTGCGGAATAGTGTTTCAAGTTTCAAGTTTCAAGTTTATTAACTTTTTAATATACCGACCATCACCAAGTGATGCCGCGCACGCTAGCCGCTGCGCCTCCTCTTGAGCAGGCGGTAGTTTTTCGGCTAGCACATGGTATAGCGTGCACTAATCCAGTGCGTGTGTTAAAAACACTAGCGCACCTTTGTAAAAGGAGCCCTTAATCCTCCACTGCTCCAGGTACATTAGATAGACTATGAGCCTGCCGGGACAAATAGGGAAAATGCTTGAGTACCTGATTTGTAACTGAGCTCCTTTGGGAGGATGGGCTAAAAAATTAAATGAATGAATGAATTTTATAAGTGACTTGAGCATGTAGAACAGTGTTTGAAACATGCAAATGGACACTTAGAAAATTGCCCTGGCATACACAGCAGGCTTAGAAAACTATAGTACATAAGAACATAAGAACATAAGCAGTGCCTCTGCCGGGTCAGACCACAGGTCCATCCTGCCCAGCAGTCCGCTCCCGCGGCGGCCCAAACAGGTCAAGACCTGTCTGAATCATCAGAAGGGGCTCCCTTGCCACCTTGGTTTCCCATTTAAGTCCTGCCTTCCTATCGAAGTCCTAGCCCTCCGGTCTTGCACATGCACGACCTGGTTGGTTTGTACTCATTACCTGGGTAACTTCCTATACTTGTGTTACATCCCAGCTCCTCCCTCAGTATCCCACGATCCCTTTATCCCTCAGGAATCCATCCAATCCCTTTTTGAATCCTTGTACCGTACTCTGCCTGATCACTTCTTCCGGTAGCGCATTCCAAGTGTCCACTACCCTTTGGGTGAAAAAGAACTTCCTTGCATTTGTTTTGAACCTGTCTCCCTTCAGTTTCTCCGAATGCCCCCTCGTACTTGCTTTCCCCTTCAGTCTGAAGAATCTGTCCCTATCCACCCTCTCTATGCCCCTCATGATCTTGAAGGTCTCTATCATATCTCCCCTGAGCCTCCTTTTTTCCAGAGAGAAGAGCCCCAGCCTATCCAACCTCTCGGCGTATGGGCAGTGTTCCAGCCCTCTTACCATTTTCGTTGCTCTCCTTTGGACTCTCTCAAGTACCGCCATGTCCTTCTTGAGGTGCGGCGACCAATATTGAACGCAGTATTCTAGATGTGGACGCACCATCGCTCGATACAATGGCATGATGACTTCCCGTGATCTGGATACTATGCCCTTCTTTATGATTCCCAGCATCCTGTTGGCTTTTTTAGAGGCTGCTGCGCACTGTGCAGATGGCTTCAGTGATGCATCTACCAGCACACCCAAGTCTCTCTCGAGTCTGCTGTC
The DNA here is from genome assembly GCF_902459505.1 of Geotrypetes seraphini. Classification (NCBI taxonomy): domain Eukaryota; kingdom Metazoa; phylum Chordata; class Amphibia; order Gymnophiona; family Dermophiidae; genus Geotrypetes; species Geotrypetes seraphini. Next base: position 342,026,638 of record NC_047086.1, on the reverse strand, counting down.
TCCCAACAATACCCCCCCCAATTTGTAGTTGAACAATGGGTTCTTTTTCCCTATATGCATGACCTTGCATTTGTCCACGTTGAAGCGCATTTGCCATTTGTTTGCCCAGTCTTCCAGCTTGTCCAGGTCCCTTTGCATGTCCTCACACTCCTCCCTGGTCCTAACTCTGCCGCACAGTTTGGTATCGTCTGCAAATTTTATAACCTCACATTTTGCCTCCTTTTCCAGGTCATTGATGAATATGTTAAAGAGTAAAGGCCCTAGCACCGATCCCTGTGGCACACCGCTCGTGACTCCCCGCCAGTCAGAATATTGACCTTTTACTCCAACCCTCTGCAGTCTACCCGACAACCAGTGCTTGATCCATCTGTGCACATCCCCTCCCACCCCGTGGTTCCACAGCTTCTTAAGCAGCCTTTCATGTGGCACCTTGTCGAAAGCCTTTTGAAAGTCGAGGTAAATGATGTCTATGGGCTCCCCATTGTCCACCCGACTGCTTATTCCCTCAAAGAAGTACAGAAGGTTCGTTAGGCACGACCTTCCCTTACAGAATCCATGCTGGCTTGTTCTCAGTAGGCCATTCCTCTCGATGTGCTCGCAAATGTCGTCCTTGATCATAGCTTCCACCATCTTCCCTATAATTGAAGTCAGGCTCACCGGCCTGTAGTTCCCGGGGTCACCCCTCGATCCCTTCTTGAAGATGGGTGTGACATTTGCCAATTTCCAGTCCTCTGGTACCTCACCAGTTTTCAAGGATAGGTTGCAAACATGTTGGATTGTGCCCGCTATTTCCTGTCTTAGTTCTTTTAGAACCCTTGGGTGGATCCCGTCCGGGCCTGGTGATTTGCCACATTTTAACCTGTCTATCTGTTTGAGGACATCCTCCCTACTTACCTCTATGTGCTCTAATTTTTCGGCCTGTTCCCCACTCATGAGCTCCTCTGAGTCTGGTATATTAGATGTGTCTTCGCTCGTGAAGACTGACGAGAAGAACGTGTTCAACCTCTCAGCTACCTCTTTTTCCTCCTTAATCACTCCCTTCCTGTCCCCATCGTCCAACGGCCCTACCTCCTCTCTCGCTGGTCGTTTCCCCTTAACGTAACTGAAGAATGCCTTGAAGTTTTTCGCCTCCCTGGCCAGCCCCTCTTCGTACTTCCCCTTTGCTAGTCTAACCTCCCGGTGGCATTCCTTTTGGCATTTCCTATGCGCCTGATGATTATCCTCTGTTGGGTCCTTTTTCCATCTCCGGAAAGATACTTTTTTGTCTTTTATCGCCCTCTTTACTTCTATTGACATCCAAACCGGGTCCTTTGATCGTTTGTTCTTGCAGCCTTTCCTGAAATTGGGGACATACATTCTCTGTGCTTCCTGCAGGGTGTCCCTGAATAGGGTCCAGGCGCTTCCCACAGTCTCCATCCTAGAGATTTTTTTGAGCTTCCTCCCCACCATTTCCCTCATAGCAACATAGTTCCCTTTCTTGAAGTTCAGCGCAGTTGTTGCGGTCCTCCTAACTATGGGTGTCCCTCTTTCTAATGTGAATTTGATCGTGTTGTGGTCACTGTTGCCTAGTGGTGCTCCCACTTCTACCTCTCTTGCAGGCCCCCCTAATCCGTTTAGGATGAGGTCAAGAGTAGTACCCCCTCGCGTCGGTTCTTTGACTAGTTGCTCCATGAAGCAGTCCTTCACAGTTTCTACAAATCCTGTCTCCCTAGTGCAGTTGGAGTGACCCGTACTCCAGTCAATCCCTGGGTAGTTGAAGTCCCCCATCACTGTTACACTTCCAGTCCTGCACTCCTGTCTCAATTCTGCTTCCAAGTCGTGTCCGACTCCCTCTGGCGTACCAGGTGGTCGATAGTACAGCCCCAGTTTTATGCCCGCACCCTTGTTTCCCGGTAATTTGACCCACAGCGATTCTAGCCCCTCTGCCTTCGTTGCCATATCCATCCCGACCGAGTGAATAGAGTCCTTTATATATAGTGCTATGCCTCCCCCCTTTTTGTGGGTCCTGTCCCTCCTATAGAGCTTGTACCCTGGCAGCGCTACATCCCATTGATTTTCCTCTGTCCACCAGGTTTCTACAATTCCAATTATATCCAGGTCCTCCCCCTTGGCCACGACTTCTAGTTCACCCATCTTGGCCGTGAGGCTTCTTGCATTTGCGTATAAGCATCGCAGGTCCCGTAGTTTTTCTTCCACCTCTGCATTTACCTGGGCCACTTGCCCTTGGATTTCTGGCAGTTTTCCCGCTCTCTGTGTTTCTGCTTTGCCCTCAGCCTTTACCTTCTTTGCTTTCAGCTTCCCCACATTCCTGCCACCCCACTTCCCCGCTTTTCCTCTGGAATTTCTAGTCCTACCGGCCCCCTCCTGGGCTATCATCCCTTGCGCCTCTGTTTGATCCCCCTCGCCTTGTGGTACCTCTATATTACCCTCGGCTTTCGCCCTTATGCCACCCAGTCCTCCTGTGTCCACAAGCCCCTTAGTCTTCTCCCAGCAAGCTCCCATTACCTGATGTTTCCCTCGCTGTCTGATTTGGAGATCTTCCGGTCCCTCTGTTTCCTCCCTGCAGTCAGCCCGTTCAGCATCTGTTCTGGATACTGTTGTCCGAAGCGTCAACATCAGATCAGCTGTCGGCTTTCCCCCTCTCCTCAGTTTAAAGCCCTCTCGATCTCCTTCCTCAAATTGGTTGCCAGTAGTCTGGTTCCCGCTGTGCTCAGGTGCAGGCCGTCCCGCCGGTAGAGCTTGCTCTTTCCCCAGAAGGACGTCCAGTTCCTCACGAAGCGGAAGCCCTCCTCCTGGCACCATCTCCTCAACCATGCATTCACAGCTTGGAGGTCTGCCTGCCTCTTTGCATCTGCTCTCGGCACAGGCAGGATCTCCGAGAATGCTATCCTCCGAGTGCTCCGCTTCAGCTTTTGTCCCAGGACCCTGAACTGGTCAGTCAGTGCGTCCATGCTGAAGTGCCTCCGGCTCACATCGTTTGTTCCGACGTGGATTATTACCGCAGTCTCCTCTGTCTCTGCTCCGTCCAGGATCCTCTCGATCCTGTCAGTGATGTCTCGTGTCTTGGCCCCTGGGAGACAAGTCACTAGCCGGTCCTCCCTTCCTCCAGCCACGTGACTGTCTACCTCTCTCAAGATCGAGTCTCCCACCACAATAGCAGACTTCCCTTTCCTCAGCAACCTCCTCTGCCTCAGGTCCGTGTCCTCGGTGTAGTGTGGTGTCTCTCCCTCGGGGTCCTGGTGAGTCGCGGTCTCCTCCTCTTGCGTTGTCCCTCCGCTAGGTCCTTCCCCGGTGTCGCCTTGTGGATCCTGGGTCTCGTCTACCGACATCCGTCTGTGCTGCTGCTGATCCCGTTCCTCCACCGTCCTATAGGCCTCCTCAATGAATCTCTCGAGGTCCCTCACCTGGTCCACAAAGATGCCTGCTCCATCTGTGTTCTGGGTAGACCAGCTCGTCTCCTCTGTGGTGCGCAGTTCCTCCAGTCCTTCTAGTTCCTGGACCCTGACCCTCAATCTGCCGACCTCCATCCTCAGGCTTTCCAGTTCCTGACACCGACTGCATATGTACTCCCGCCTTCCCAAAGGGAGGTAGTCGTACATATTGCACTCTGTGCAGTATACCGGAAAGTACCTCTGGGATCCTGGGTCCTCCATCGCTCTTGTGAAGTGCTGGTGTGCTCCTGCTGTGGGTAAGAGAGAGAGAAAAGAGAAAAAGAGGAAAGAGAAAGAGAAAAGGAAAAAAGAAGAAAAGGAAAAAAGAAGAGAAGGAAGTGAATTACTTGACGTTTCTGGCTCCCTCGCAAGGCTCCTTCGCAAAGGCGCTCTCGCTAAGGCGAGCGCCTTTGCCGCTCGCCTTCGCCGCGCGCCGAACAGCTGCGCGCTGTTGGCTCCTCCCCTTTTATGGGTGGAGTTAGTCTGGTGACGTCGGGGGGTAGGCGGAGCTAACTCTCGCCTCTTCCCCTCTCCGTGTACCGTCTGCCTCTCTCCCGGTCTGCTCTGCTACTTTGGAGTTCCTTTCTCCGCTCTACTCGCCGCCCTCTCTGTCCTCTCTCCGCTTCACTGCCTCCTCCGCTCTGCCTCCACTCACTCCTCCGCTGCCTGCTCCTTCCTCTCTCGCCCTGCTAGCCCTCTCACCGGTTCATTCTCCTCCCTGCACCGGCCTCTCTGTCTCCTCCGCTCTGCCCTCTGCTAGCGCTCTCCTCTAGCCGCACGTAGCCACGTGCTTGCCAGGCTCAGCTCACCCTGCAACTCCTTGGCTGGCCCAGCGCTGTGGATTCCTTCGTTGGCTCCTCCCCTTTTATGGGTGGAGTTAGTCTGGTGACGTCGGGGGGTAGGCGGAGCTAACTCTCGCCTCTTCCCCTCTCCGTGTACCGTCTGCCTCTCTCCCGGTCTGCTCTGCTACTTTGGAGTTCCTTTCTCCGCTCTACTCGCCGCCCTCTCTGTCCTCTCTCCGCTTCACTGCCTCCTCCGCTCTGCCTCCACTCACTCCTCCGCTGCCTGCTCCTTCCTCTCTCGCCCTGCTAGCCCTCTCACCGGTTCGTTCTCCTCCCTGCACCGGCCTCTCTGTCTCCTCCGCTCTGCCCTCTGCTAGCGCTCTCCTCTAGCCGCACGTAGCCACGTGCTTGCCAGGCTCAGCTCACCCTGCAACTCCTAGCTCTAGCATACCAATGGTGGAGTGGTGAGGGAAGTCTGCCCGAGGGCAGGCAGTGTGGGTGGGGATGCGTGGAGCAGTCGCAGGGCCACAATCTGCTTGTGTGCAGTTATCGGCTCCACTGGCCCCTGCCTCTGACATCAATATCCTGTTCAAGGACAGGGGACCTGCAGAGTCAATAGCTGCAGCCCCGCGACCACTCCATGCACACATCCCACCACTGCCTGGCGGAGGTGGTGTTCCACCCTTGGTGGCTGCCAAGCCAGGTACACCACTGCATATAAGCATTCCCAATGAGTACATTCATCATGAGTACAATGGGGGTGGAATCACACGTATGCTTCCATGTTATAAAATCCAGGCATATGAGCCAATTCCTGCCACCACATACATGCACAAAGTTATTTCAGCTTCACAGCAGGTGAAACTTTGTGCCACAAGCGTATAGCCTCATGGGGCGTCTTAAATAGGAAAGCATGGGTGTCAATCTGCCTTTCCCTGTGCCTTGTTATAAAATTGCCCTCTAAGTGGTGGCTGATTTCAGTTGTTTCTAATGTGTTGATACAGTACTTTAAAAGTTAATTAACAAGAGACTATTAAATATTATTAAGTACAGTTCAAGCAGACTATTGTGTAATATGCTTTGCTAGCAAATGATAATTACATTAAAACCTTAATGGAGACCTTTTGTTTTATTTATTGTGAGGCTGTTAATTAGCAAAAGACTACTAAATATTAGTGAATCTTGTTTAACAGCTTATTGTTATTCAATTAACTTTAAACACTAATTTACTAAATGCCAATATGTGTACTTAGATAAGCCTAATTTGAAACAATGATCTTCGTATGTGGGCATGTCTGTACGAGGAGGTGCTGAAAAGTTCTGAGCCCAACCGACTTCCTAAATTCTGTAGCTAAAAAGAGTGTTATTTTATTTTGCAAAGTGCCAATTTGCTGTGTTTTGACATTGTTTCAAATCATTGGATTGAACCATGTCATCGTAAAGTGTGGAATTTTCAAGTGTGGAACTCCAAATTCCTGCAGAAAAAACCTCCAAAGGAAATCTATGAATGTATGATGCAAAAATTAAGGGATCTTTTTACAAAGGTACGTTAGGGCCTTAACACGTGGATTAGCGCGCGCTAGACGCCATCACCTCCTCTCGAGCAGGTGGTAGTTTTTTCATCCGGTGCATGCGCTCAAAACACTAGCGCAGGCTGCTTAGAAGATAAGGCCGAGATGGAGGGAAGGAAGGAACGGTGGGCTAAATCTTGAAGGTGAGATCGGGAAGAAGAAGGGGGAAAACATGCAGGCCATCGGGGGGGGGGGGGAGGGGCGGCAGCAGTGGGTCCTGGCATAGAAGTACATGGAGGGAGGGAAGGAGGGGTACAAACAGGCATGCATATGCCGGACTGAGGGTGGGGGGAGGGGAAGAAATAATGGATCTAACGCAGAGGAGAGGAAGACAGATGGTGGACAATAGGATGGAGGAAGGGAAGGAGCAAAAAGAGAAAGAACTTGGACACAAGGGATGGTGTGGAGGGGGAGATAGGGATACTGGATAGGAGGGCAGTTGGGAAGAGAAAGGGAGAGATGCTGGACCCTAGGGTGTTGGGGACGGAAGAAGAAATGCTGGATGAAAGGGTTGTTGAGAAAAGGAGAGATGGTGGATCTGGGAATGGTGGGGGTCCATCACTGCAGCTGCGGGGATGAAGATAAAAAAAGGAAAGATGCCAGACCTCCGGGGTAGGGAAGGGAAACGGAAGAGGAGGACAGAGATGGAAGATGGATGGTTAGCACAGAGAATGAAGAAAACGACAAATGGGCAGGAGACCCTGGCAAGCAAGTTATCAGAAGACAACCAGAGCCTGGGACCAACATGATTTGAATAATGACCAGACAACAAAAGGTAGAAAAAAATCATTTTATTTTCTGTTTTGTGATTACAATATGTCAGGTTTGAAATGTGTATCCTGCCAGAGCTGGTCTTAGAAAGCAAGCGTGAACTAGGACCCCTAAGAATCTTAATAAAATTTTGGTCCACGACTTAGCCTATATTTTAGATTTCGGCCCCTTATGTGAGTGAGTTTGACACCCCTGGCTTAGAGGGAATAGTGATTGTCAGACTGTTGTAGTTCATCTTGTGTGCTTGTTTTAATAAGAAAAGAAATAAACTTAACCCACATTAGAACTTAACACGTGCAACGATTATACACATGCTAATTCACAGGTTTGTGAATGTTAAATCATTTTGTGCTCACTGAATTTTGTTAAGGAGCACAGTAGTGAACTGAATGAGCATCAGTGAATACACATCCCTTGTACTAGAATCCAATCTTCCAAGGTGACATTTGCTCCTGAGTCAAACTGGAAACTGCAGGAGCTCAGTCTTCTGAATGTTTTCATCTGTCACTATAACCCTTCATTCTGAATGGTCATAAAAGTGCCACATTGAAGGGTTTCATGTTTGTCCCGAAGCAGGGAGGAGAATATATTGGCTGTGTTACTTATTTCTTTCACGGTATGAATGTTGGCAGAGGATATGCAGACCTCTGCTTTCGCCACTACTGAGGTCATTTTCTAAGGATATAATTTACCTAAGTGAACATTTGGAAGCCTCTCTCTTCTCTAACCCTTTTGTCGTGGATCACATTTGCAGCAGAAATCCTGTCCCAATGTTTCTTTAAAAACCTATGCTTGGAAGAATCAGAGTCACTGTGTGCCTTGAAACGTCATTAACTTTATAATGCATTGTCACGTGCTGGACCCTTTCCTAATTCAATTTATTGTCAGATTGGAGCAGATAATTTGTCAGACATTTTCTTTAGTTTCACTCAAGTTCAAGTTCAATTGTATTTTGATACACTGCAAACGATATCGAAGAAGTTTACAAAATTGATCAATTGGGGGTAACTAAAACACACACATACACAAATATGACAGAGACTTGGAGACTGAGAGGACGAGATGAGGAAAGCACAAAATGGAAGAGCTACAGTTTCATGGAAGAGAGTAATAAGACAAATAGAATATGGGAGAAAATGGGAAGTAATGCAGACAGTCAATAAAGGTGGGGATACTTCCTCTTGAGATCTTTATTCATAAACACATTAAAAGGGACTCAACAGAACCGGTGTTTCAGCGCTTTCTTCAGTAGTCAAAATTTGCAATACTGTGACTTACACAGATTGCCCAATCTCCTAAAGACTCTACATCAGGGGTGTCAAAGTCCCTCCTTGAGGGCCGCAATCCAGTCGGGTTTTCCCCAATGAATATACATGAGATCTATTAGCATACCATGAAAGCAGTGCATGCAAATAGATCTCATGCATATTCATTGGGGAAATCCTAAAAACCCAACAGGATTGTGGCCCTCGAGGAGAGACTTTGACACCTCTGCTCTACATCGACTGATTTAGGTGCATGTATAGTATTTTTGTATACAGAGCTTCTCTGCATTGTTTTGGCCAATCAGGGACTTCTTTAAGTTCCTCCCTAAAGAAATCCCTGATTAGGGTTGCCAGATTTTCCTTTCGGAAAATCCAGACCCCCTAGCCCGACACCCAGGCTCATCTAGTTCCGTCCACCCCCCACCCTTAAGCCCACTCTAGCCCCACCCCCGCTGCCTGCTCTTGTCGGGCAGGGATGACGTTTGCACAAATGCGTGATGATGTCAAGCAATTGTGTGCGCATGATATCATCGCATGACGGCCACGCAAGCACAGACATTCTCCCTGCCTGACACAGCTTTTCAAAACCCAAAGTGCCAGGTTTTGAAAAGCCATCCGGACCCCTGGATATGTCCTCAAAAGGAGGACATGTCCGGGGAAATCCAGATATCTGGTAACCCTATCCCTAATTAGCTCAGGCACCTCAGGTCCCTCTCAAGTGAGGAGCCCGAGGCGCCTGAACCAATCATGGCTTTAGGCCTTCCCCTTGCATCACATGATGTACTAAGAGGGGCCTAAGGCCCGCATTGATGATGGCGGCTGGCAGAGGAGCAGGAGGGATTGATTGAGCACCCTTCCTGCTCTCGACTTAAAGGTATGGGAGGGTGGCTAGGGAGGCGATGGTAGGAGGGAGTGGGCATTCCTCCTGCCATACTTAGGTTTGGCGCGGAGGGGCGTCTGGTGGCAGGAGAGAGTGGGCATCTCTCCTGCCATATTCACGCAGGGGGGAGCCTTGGGGGGAGCATCTGGTGGCAGGAGGGAGTGGGTATCCTTCCTGCCATTTTTGGGGGTTTGGGGAGGGAGGGAGGGCCCTTTGTCGGGGGAGAGCACTGTCAGGAGGCGCTTTTTTTTCTCTTTTTTTATTGGGCAGATATTTTGCCTGTGTAATACATGCAAAATATCTGTGCCATTGCAAAGAAAAAAAAAAAAATAACAAAACAGGCAGACCTGCTGGTAACACAATTACCGACAGGTCTACAGCAGTTGGGTTTTAGGATCGTAAAACCCAATGCAAAATAGCCAAGCATATGTAAGTGAATTAATCACTTGGCTATTTTGCATGGGGTTTTACTAATTTGCACGGCCGGATTGGAAAATGGGCAGTCCAGAGGAAAAGCACGCGGTGGGCCATTATGTGAATCGGATCGGTTAGCAGCGATCGTTGCTAAACCTGTGAAAACAGGTTTAGCGACGATCGCTGACTTTAGTGAATCTGGGCCATAGTGCACAAATGCAAGGGGGGCATGAACCTGGGAGGGCCTGGGTGGGTTAGGGTCATGTCTAGCACTTATGCACACAGATTATAGAATATTATCAGTTACATGCCTAATTAACAGCAGTTAGGCACTTGCATTTATACCAGCCATTGATCTAACATAAGTGCTCAAACCTGAAGGTAGGCATGTAACTGTGGACTTCTGCGAGCATTCTACAGCAGCAATTACAAACACAATTGGCAAACTAAAATTCTCACTAAGCACACATCATCCCAGCTCCTAACCTTAGGCTACCTGTAGAGAACTGTTCCTGTAAAGCAGTGTCTCGCACACTTTCCGGCCGGCAGCACACTAAACCCAATGCCCCGGGTGGAAGGCACCAAGAAGTGCACGGTCATCAATGTGATGATGCCACGCGCATGGGTGACATCAATGCATGGAGGCACATCTGGTCGCGACCCACTTTGGTGGAGGGATCAGGGAGGAGGGGAGGTGCGGGGAGAAGAGGAGAGACACTGTCGAGGAGAAGAGTCAACCGCACTGGCTGACTGCCTATAGGACTTGCCTCTCGCTTTGAGAAGCACATTCTGTAGGCAGTCTGCCGGCGCGGATGACTCTTCTCCTCGCCAGTGTGTCGCGGAACACCTGAAATCTCAGGAGGCATACTGGTGTGCAGCAGCATACAGTTTATGATACACGGCTGTAAAGTCTGTACTACTCTGGAAAATAATTGTTTTAAAATCGAGCAAAAGTAAGCACATGTAAAAATTAGGTGCATTGTAGGACTGCACCCATATTTACATGATATGTGTAGGCTTTCCCTGGGATGCTCTATGAAAGAAGCTGGGCTAGAATTGAGATCTTGGCTTGTATTTATGAGTGTAGACATGTGGAGTGTGGCATGGTCATTAAAACTACAGCCTCAGCACCCTGAGGTTGTGGATTCAAACCCACACTGCTCCTTATGACCCTGGGCAAGTCACTTAATCCCTCCATTGTCCTAGGTACATTAGGTAAATTGTGAGCCCACCTGGACAGACAGGGAAAAATGCTTGAGTATCTGAATAAGTTTATGCAAACCATTCTGAGCTTTCCTGGGAGAAAAGTATAGAAAATTGAATAAATAAATAATTCTGTAATGGGGTGTTTATTTGGAGCCTCTCCTGTGAAAAATAGGCACATACTTTTCTTTATAGAATACTAGCATGGTAGGACAAAAACATGCCTATATTTTAGACACGAGCACATATTCCAGTCATAGAGTTGGTGTGCACATTAAATGATGTTATAAATTAATCTAAGAAAATGTGCATGCACCCACTTGCATAGTTCATGCAACTGAACATTGGCGCATAGTTATAGAATCACACCTAACTGGAACATAAGAACTGTCATATTAGGACAGACCACAGGTCCATCAAGCCCAGTATCCTATTTCCAACAGTGGCCAGCCCAGGTTCAATGTACCTAGCTAGATCCCAAGTAGTAAAATGGATTTTATGCCATCTCAATAATGGCCTATGGACTTCTCTTTAGAAATTATCCAAGCCTTTTTTAAACCCTGCTAAGCTAATTAGTGGATGAACAATCTAACGCTTGGTGAATTCTACTTCACAATGATAGGAAGAGCTGTCATTGAAGGATCAAAAAGCAACATCGCTATGAATGCTTGGCCGCCACAAGACAGTTATCCCTGTGGTAACTTTTCTTACACCTCCTGCTTAAAACCCAAAAAGTCAGAAGGATTATGAGGCTCCACTATCATGGTCTGTATTCACACATAGGCTCAGATTGACAGCTATCTTAATTGGCTTAATTGACACTGATAATTGAAAATGCCATTAAAAAAACAATATAAAAACCATTAAAAAATTAATTAGCTGGTAGGCACCTACCACTTCAAGGAAGATGTCTACTCTGAGGTTCCTTCAGCAAGAGGGGCGTTGTTAGGGTCAGATTCTGGGTGGGTTTGGGGCAGATTTTCAGTGTAGTTTGACTTACACACCAGTTGGCACATAACTTAGGAATGTTCATTAAGGCCAAGAAAACCCTGGCCTAAATGGGAGTGCAATTAAAGTTTCAATGCCTATTGGCACCTAAGATCGCTAGGTGAGATTCTATTCATGGTGCCTAGTGGATGATTGGTAATTGTGTTCAATGGTGCCTAGGAGTTAGGCACCATTTCTAGGATCAGGGCCATAATGCTCAATATTCAGTACTATTTAACCAGCCAGGAGCCTGCATATACATTGAAGATGGAAGTGACATACAAACTATGCCATTTACTTCTGCCATCACCCAAAAGAACAAATTGGGAATGTACCAGACGTAAAGCTTTTTTTATCTGACGCCAAGTTTTTGAAACCAACTTCCTAATAATATTCGTCTTGAACTGAACTTTAAAACATTCAAGACATTATTAAAGACTTATTTTTTCACTCTGCCTTTGGGTCAGACATTCCTCAACATGAGCATATTTATTAAGAAGGTATCAAAATATTTCTTACAGAGTGTTTTTTGTTTTTTTTTTAGAAGGTATGCCCCTTTTATCTTTTTCTTTTTTTTTCTCCTCTTGTATGATTGCATAGGTCTTTCCTATATGTTATGGAGTTTCTTTCTGGGGGGGGGGTTGTTGAACATATGTTTAAATTGTTAGCCACAGGAAACTATTTTAAGCTTCTGCCGGATATGAAGTTTTAATAAACAAACATAATGGATAACAAGCACCATGAAGCAAAATAACATAGATGCACAGTAGTTTCTTCAGTGCATGTACCCATTACACATGCCTCCCCCTTCCCCCCCCAACAATCTTTCCTTCCCTCATACAGAATCAAACTAATATTCCTACTCCAACAGTCCCAGATTAAAGTGGCATATCACAATCAGCCTATAAATGTTATATTACTATTCTAATTTCTGCACCACTTGTGTCCGATTCGGAAGACGACTCTGCTTCCAATAGCTAGCCAGCACCACCCTCGCCACTGTGATTCCCACCAAGAGCAAAATATCATTTCCATCATCCAATCCCAGAATTCATCAGTTCCACAAAGCAGTGTCCATAGTGGGCTCTCTCTCTTCCCAGAACATGTGCGAGAACGTGGAAAACACCTGTCCACAGAAAGGTACTGTACAAACTGGGCTTGATTTTATAAGTGGACACCTGGGTGGAATGCCTAAAAAGCATAAGAAAAGAGAGACACAAAAATTACAGAACATAGATTCAGACTACCCAATATTCAGCCGTATTTAGCATGCTGGAAACAACTCCCAGATGGGTAAATATCACCAAGCTGGCTAATTGCCATTAAGCAGTAGGAGATGGTCAGTTATAGAAACATAGAAACATGATGGCAGATAAAGGCCAAAAGGCCCTTCTAGTCTGCCCATCCGCAGTAGCCATTATCTCTTCCTCTCTCCAAGAGATCCCACGTGCCTATCCCATACCTTCTTGAATTCAGATTCAGTCTCTGTCTCCGCCACTTCTTCTGGGAGACTGTTCCACACATCTACCACCCTTTCTGTAAAAAGTATTTCCTCAGATTACTCCGGAGCCTATCACCTCTTAACTTCATCCTATGCCCTCTCATTCCAGAGTTTCCTTTCAAATGAACGAGACTCGACTCATGCGCATTTATGACACGTAGGTATTTAAATGTCTCTATCATATCTCCCCTCTCCCGCCTTTTCTTTAAAGTATACATATTGTGATCTTTAAGTCTGTCCCCATATGCCTTAAGACGAAGACCACATACCTTTTAGTAGCCTTCCTCTGGACCGACTCCACCCTTTTTATATCTTTTTGAAGGTGCGGTCTCCAGAATTGTACATAATATTCTAATCACCAGAGTCTTATACAGGGGCATCAATACCTCCTTTTTCCTACTGGCCCTACCTCTCCCTATGCACCCTAGCATCCTTCTAGCTTTCGCCGTCACTTTTTCAACCTGTTTGGCCACCTTAAGATCATCACATACTATCACACCCAAATCGCGCTCTTCTGTCGTGCACATAAGTTCTTCACCTAATCTGTACCATTCCTTCGGGTTATCTCTAACTGAATACCCCAGTCAATGGGTTCACCGCTGACCATGGGAGATAGCCAGGCTGCCTTACACAGTCTGAATATCAGTTCCAGAGGGTTCAATTATACTTCTATCACAATCACAAATAGAAAATAAAAGTTCAATGAGTGTAGAACCGCATCAAATTTAGTAGCAAAATAATAGATTGTTACTGTGCTGGCTGGTTTTAATCTGTGGTAGCCATTAGTATGGACCAGGGATCTCAAAGTCCCTCCTTGAGGGCTGCAATCCAGTCGGATTTTCAGGATTTCCCCAATGAATATGCATTGAAAGCAATGCATGCACATAGATCTCATGCATATTCATTGGGGAAATCCTGAAAACCCGACTGGATTGCGGCCCTCAAGGAGGGACTTTGAGACCCCTGGTATGGACCTATGCTAGATGCTTAATGCAGCTTAATATACATCCCCAATGTGTTTACTGGATTTCAATTAAAGCTACTTATTTTTAATTGTTTGATTGGATTCATATACTGTTAATGCATATTTCAATGGCAATTTTGGGATGTTCTCTTAAATTAGCATTGAGAATAAGATTTTAAAAAAAGAAAATTAGCTAAAAGTTCATGGGTGAAAGATGCTTGTGGATGCCGCCACTGTACCTGTAAACAAGCAGCTTATACGTAGGGCAGGGATTAAAAAGCACAGGCAAACTAGGCATGTGCCTAGGGCTCAAATGTTTACGAGGGGCTCTTTGAAATGTGCTAATCGAATAGCTCCCAAAGTATATTTTTGCCCTGTGTCAGCTGCTGGCAGAAAGAATAGCTGCAGGTGAACAACCTTTGTCCACAGAGATCAGTCTGTTCTCCCTCTCTCTCTTTAATGTCCTCTGGTCAGCAGGAGGAATCGGAGATCAGGGCTTCTTTAATTCTTGTTTCCTCGTCTGCTGGTCATCTTCTGCAGTCAGAACCAAGGAGCGCCCCCTATTTGTTGGAGATTTAAAATCTATGTATATTTCAAAGGGGGGGGCCCAACATGCTTGTTTGCCTCGGGTTCCCTAGCGAGTTAACCCTGCCCTGCTTTTAAGAGGGGTTTTCTTTTTCTGTTGAGAATGTTCATGTATATAGCCAAGTGCATAACCTTAAAATGAGACCACAATATATATCCCTAAAATAGGCCCTCCTTTACAAAGCTGCGCTAGCGTTTTAAGTACCGACCACGGCGGTATGACCTCCAACGCTCATAGGAATTATATGAGCTTTGGAGTTCTTACCGCCACAGCCGGCACCAAAAACTCTAGCATGGCTTTGCAAAGGAGGGGGGATAATGAGAAAAGTGGGGAGACGGGAGGGGGAGTTATATACAGTGGTACCTCGGTTTACGAGTGCACCGGTTTGCGAGTGTTTTGCAAGAACTCTCACATCGAACGTGAACTCTCAAGGCCCAGCACAGGAAGCAGATCTTCAGGCACCGGCACCACGCACAGGACATGCTGGTGCCGGTGCCGCTGCAGAGGCTACAGAAAAGTAAGAAGAGGGTTCGGGTGGGTTGGGGGGGACCTCAGGTCGCGGCAGGGGGGTGCCCGATGGTGGCAAGGGGGTGCCGGATCGCGGGGGGGGGGGGGAGGGTGCCGGTTTGCGGGGGGGGGCCTTCGGGGGGAGCAATGCCGGTTCTCGGGGGGGGGGGGGGGCCGCGCTGCTGGCCTCGGGGGGGGGAAGGTGGGGGGTGGAAACATATCAAAGCAAGTTTCCCTTACTTCCTATGGGGAAACTTGCTTTGATATACGAGCATTTTGGATTACGAGCATGCTCCTGGAACGGATTATGCTCGTAATCCAAGGTACCACTGTATATGAAACTGGCCATTGACATTCCAGCTAGCAATGTTGATCTAGATGCCATGTTTGAAGACTATTTTTTGATGAAGAATATTCAGGTGTTGCAGAGTTAGGGTTCTAATCTAGTCCTGTGTGGGAACCCATTTGGCAGAGGAAAGCAGAAGCCACTGGTGTCCACCAGAGTGAATTTTCATGTAACTGGTGTCTTTCTTTAAGAACTAGCCCTCTATCTTCTCGGATGGGTTCTTTGTTAGAACACATATTGTGTGGTCCCTGTTGCACATCTAATAAAGTCCAAAAATATTCTTTCGAAAAAATATATAAGATGAATCGAGGAGAGACAAATGACTAAAGTAAATAATTAGTGTGGTCCTCAGTAATCACAACTCTAGAATGGGGAACCAACCCCTAAGTAGAGTTGACACAATTTAAAACTGAAATGGGTAAAGTATGTGATACATCCCCGGTCCTCTCATAAAGTGAAAATACGTGAAATACGTGGAAGGTGAAAATGAAAATTATGAATAAAGTCACATAAGGCTCTTTTCTATACACATATAAAAGCATCCAGAATCCTGCATTTAAAACTGCAAAGTTGGAACAAAAATAATTGAAAAAAGACACAGTACTTATCTTGTATGAATGTCTCAAAAAGGCGTGCTCATTTTTAGTTCAACGGCGCTCCGTTTCAGGCGGACAAAACCCCCCTTCCTTGGGAACCACGGCATTGCAAGAAGTCTAAGGTAAGTTACCAGCAGCAAATGGCAAATTGAAAACGTAAAATAAAAGATAATTGGTAATGCTCTAATCTAATTCCCTCCCACAATTTAATAACTTTCTCCAAAAAGCAAATTTCTTTAACCAAAATTTACAAAGGTTTTATCATTATCTAATAAGTTTCTGACACAGGAAAGTTTCTGAGTTGCCAAAAGTCTCTTCTCAATTCATCTTATATATTTGTTCGAAAGAATATTTTTGGACCTTGTATTTTTTTCTTTGTGGGTTTTGTATTTTTTGAAGCGCATCTAATAAAAGCATGTAATGACTTAAGGCCTGGCAATATCTATATATAATCCAAACCAAATAGAATTTAAATAAATATTATATAAAATAACATAATTAATTGTGGGCTCAGTGACCTGAATATCCAAATATGCCAGAGAGGGGCTAAAAGATGTTCAACTCCTTACATCATTGCACTAGCCCTCACTGTCTCCATTATGGATTTATATCTTGGAAAATACATATATATTATGTCATGCTGGAAGAAACCCTGCAGTGCTCTAAACCAGTGTTTTTCAACCTTTTTACACCCGTGGACCGGCAGAAATAAAAGAATTATTTTGTGGACCGGCAAACTACTAGGACTAAAATTTAAAAAACCCATTTCCGCCCCATCTCCGTGAGCTCGGTCCCCGCAAACCATCTGATCCCATCCGCACAAGCCTCAGTTATGATTTTATATTGAATGTATTTTATTAAAGTATAAAAAGAAACAATATTCTGTACAATTGTCATTTTATAAATTCAAATAATACAGAGCAAGGACCAACAAAACCTCGTCTCCCCTCCCCATCACATATAATAATAATAATAATAATAATAATAATAATAATAATAATTTATTGTTTATATACCACGAAAGCCAAGTTAGTTCGAGGCGGTTTACAATAAAGAAGAGCTGGACATACAGCGAAAAAAACAATGAAGTCTTTGAGTACAATTCAGTGCAATGCAAAATAGAAGAGCTGGAACATAAAGCGAAAAAACAGAAGCAAGAAGGCTTTGAGTGCATGACTGTTTGTATAGAGTAAGGTAACATTGTAGGGACGGTTTGCAATAAAAGTGAGTCAATAGGGAGCAGGTCATACAGTGTGGGGTAAGTAGTGAAGGCTTTGGGAGATTTTGGTCAAAAGGAAATAGGTCGAGGAGATTTACAAAGAAGGGTAGGTCATACAGTGTGGGAAAGCAGTGAAGACTTTAGGCATTACTGGTCAAGAATCGGTTGAACAGCTTGGTTTTGATTAGTTTTCTGAAGTTGAGGTAGGATGAGGAGTGCATGATGGTGCTGCTTAGCCAGTCATTCTGTAGGCTTGCTTGGAAGGCCAGCATTCTGTCAAGGAATCTTTTGTATCGGCAGGTTTTTATTGTAGGGTGGCTGAACATGCGTATTCTGCGTGTAGGCCTGGTGGAGCAGTCTAGTTTGAAGTGGGAGACCAGGTACAGAGAGGCCAAACCGAGAGTGGATTTGAAACAGAGACAAGCAAATTTGAACAATACTCTTGCCTCCAGGGGCAACCAGTGGAGTTTTTGGTAGTAGGGGGTTATGTGGTCCCATTTCTTTAGGCCGAAAATCAGTCGCACAGCTGAGTTTTGTATGATTCGGAGTTTTTGAATGGTTTTCTTGAGCAACCCCAGATAAATAATATTGCAATAGTCAAGTAGGTTTAGGATGGAGGATTGCACCAGTAAGCGGAATGATGTTGAGTCGAAGTATTTTCTGATGGTTCTAAGTTTCCATAGTGTCGAGAAGCCCTTTCTGATTAAAAGCTCTGAATGCGTATCTAGGGTGAGATAGCGGTCCAGTGTCACTCCTAGGATTTTTATGGTATCGACAATAGGGAAGTTCTGTCCATTGAGGGTTATTGTAGTATCTTTGATTTTGTCATTTGGGCTAGCCTTGAAGAATTTAGTTTTTTCGGGGTTGAGCTTCAGTTTGAACTCTGTCATCCATGTTTCAATTTGTTTTAGAATTAGTGCTAGATGAACCTTCGTCTCTGGGATCAGGCTTGTTAGAGGCAGGAGTATGATGATATCATCGGCGTAGATGTAGAATTTGATTTTTGCTTTTTGCAATAGATTTGCCAGTGGGGCAAGGTAAATGTTGAACAGAGTGGGGGATAGGGGGGAACCCTGTGGGACACCGCATGGGTTAACCCAGCTGGAGGATTGGATATTGTCGCTATAGACTCGGTACGTTCGTTTACTCAAGAAGCCTCGGAACCATTTTAGTACTTTGCCTGAGAGACCAATAGTCTCCAAGCAGTCAATTAGGATGGTGTGATCGACTAAGTCAAAGGCGCTGCTTAAGTCTAGTTGAAGGATTAGTGCATTGGAGCCTTGGCTGAATAGGCTCAGGAGGGAGTCCAGTAATGAGGCAATAACCGTTTCCGTGCTGAACCCGGATCGAAAGCCTGATTGGTTGTCGTGAAGAATGTTGAATTTGTCCAGGTAAGATACTAAGTCCTGGTTTACCAGGCCTTCCAACAGCTTTACAAAGAAGGGAATGTTTGCGATGGGCCTGTAGTTGGATGTCTGCTTGATGGATTCCTTGGGGTTTTTTACAATAGGTGTGATCAGTATGTGACCTAACTCCTCGGGAAATGTACCCGACAGTAATAGGGAGGAGAGCCAATCGTATAGCGAGGCTTTGAAGGGGACTGGAGCAGCTTTCATGACGTTTGATGGGCAGCTGTCTAGTCTGCAGTATGAATCGACGTATTTTGAGAAGAGTTTGTTGAAGCGATTCCAGGTAGGGATAGAGAAGTTGTTCCAGTACATGTCTACTCTGGGATCGTTTGTGTGTTTGGCGACAGGATAGTTCAGATGGTTGGATGTGAAGGGTGGTAGGTTGGATCTTAAGACATTGATTTTGTTGTTAAAGAATTCAGCCAGAGCGTCTGCTGAGGGAGGGGAGTCTGTGGTGTGGCGTGAAAAGGCCTGTATATCATATAGATTGTTAACTAGTTTAAATAGGTTCTTGGTGTTGGTGTTGGGGTAGTCTATTTTTTTGCGTAGAAGTTTGTGCGTTTTGTAGTTATGAGATTTGTGTATTCTTTCAGTTTTAGTCTCCAATTTGTTCTATCTATGTTGTCGCCAGATTTCAGCCATTGTCTTTCCAGTTTTCGTAGTTCTCGTTTCACTGCTCCTAGCTCGACGTCGAACCAGCAATCTAGGTTTTGGTTTCTTGTTCTTCTTAGTTTGATGGGGGCCATCTTGTTAAGAATCTGCGTGCTTGTGTTGGTCCAGGTGTCTATAGAGGGGGAATGTGAGTCTGGTGAGATATCGTAATGTGACCAGAATTCAGTTGGGTTTACCAGGCCTCTGGTGGCAACCATTTTCCTAATCCTTTTTTCCTCCAGGGGTTTGGCTGGGGAACGTTTGGTTTGCCAGTTGAATTGGAAATTGCACAGACAGTGGTCCAACCATAGGGAGTCGGTCCAAGTGGTTTGGTGCCAGAGCATTTTGGGATGGGCTTGGGTTTTAGGAGAAAAGGTAACTAGATCTAGTTGGTGTCCTTTTTGGTGAGTTCTTTCAGGGGGTGGCACAAGGAAGTCGAGAGAAGTGATAAAAGAGAGTAATTCTTTGGTGTCAGCCTGCTCTGCCTGCTCTAAGTGGATGTTCAGGTCTTCAGCCAGTAGGTTGTAGGGGTTAGCAGTTGAGTTTGTGAGAAGGAATTCGAAGAGGGTGTCCTTGGCCTTGGGCCATTTCTTGGGAGGAATGTAAAATAGCGTGATGATTAAGGCCTCTTCTAATTTGTCTGACAAGAGTTTGCAGGAGAGGATTTCCATGTCCACTGAGGAATTTGTAGCTATGATGGTGGATTTGTACGTATCTTTTAGAATGATGGCTAATCCTCCCCCTCTTCCCCAGCTTCTATAAAGAAAACGGAACAAGCCAAATTATTACAGAATGCTACACAGAAATATCATGCTAACAGAATACTGCAATCACATTTGACAGGAATAGTTTTAGGGGAATGCAACTAGGGCTACTGCCCCCTAGTCAGAAAGCGCCCTAAGCCAGCTGGAAGCTAAAGAAGCACTGCCTGGGCTTTGCAGTCCCCAGTTATGGCTAACACCAGCTCTAGCAGGATATATATTTCAAATCAGATATATTCTAATCACAAAATAGAAATAAAATTATTTTTTTCTACCTTTTGTCGTCTCTGGTTTCTGCTTTCATCTTCTTTTCACTCTCTTTCTTCCAGCGTCTGCCCCTTCCATCCACTGTTTGCCCTTTCCCCCTTCTATCCAGCCTGTGCTCCCTCTCTCCTTTTTACATGATTCATTCCAGCTTCAGTGCTCTCTTCATTTTTATCTCTCCTACACCAGATCTACCATTGTTGTCCCTCTCTGCTTATTTTTTTGCTGACCCCTTCCTATCATCAATCTCTCTACTTTCTCATGCCTGTCTCTCCCCTTCCCCTCCTCTAATCTCCCTGCCAGCCGTTTCCTTCCTTTTTTCATTCTCCCTTCCCTCCTCCTCCTGTCCAGCAGTAACTCTCTTCCCTTCCTCCCCTCCCAGCAGCATCTCTCCTTCTTCCTCTCGAGTAGCAGCTGTCCCTTTTTTTCCCTTGCCCAGCAGCTTCCCTTCAGGTCCAGTAGCAGATATCCCTTTTTTTCCCTTGCCCAGCAGCTTCCCAGACTCCTTTACCTCCTCCCCTCCCAGCAGCATCTCTTCTTCTCCCTCTCCAGTAGAAGCTGTCCCTTTTTTTTCCTTGCCCAGCAGCTTCCCTTCAGGTCCAGTAGCAGCTGTCCCTTTTTTTCCCTTGCCCAGCAGCTTCCCTTCAGGTCCAGTAGCAGCTGTCCCTTTTTTTCCCTTGCCCAGCAGCTTCCCTTCAGGTCCAGTAGCAGCTGTCCCTTTTTTTCCCTTGCCCAGCAGCTTCCCTTCAGGTCCAATAGCAGCTATTCCCTTTTTTTCCCTTGCCCAGCAGCTTCCCAGACTCCTTTCCCTCCTCCCCTCCCAGCAGCATCTCTTCTTCTCCCTCTCCAGTAGCAGCTGTCCCTTTTTTCCCTTGCCCAGCAGCTTCCCTTCAGGTCCAGTAGCAGCTATCCCTTTTTTCCCTTGCCGAGCAGCTTCCCAGACTCCTTTCCCTCCTCCCCTCCCAGCAGCATCTCTTCTTCTCCCTCGCCAGTAGCAGCTGTCCCTTTTTTAACCTTGACCAGCAGCTTCCCAGACTCCAATAGTGGCTTTCTCCCCTCTGCAGCTCTTCTTTACTTCCCAGCACAGCGATTCAGGAAGGCAGCCTCGGGTCCTTTGTTGGATCGCGCCACCTCTGAGGAAAGAGAAAGTTGCATCATTAGAGGCAGCCGCGACTCAGCAAAAGCCCCGAGGTTGCCTTCGTGAATCGCTGTGCTGGGAAGTAAAGGAGAGCTGCAGAGAGGGGAGAAAGCCACTGTCGGAGGCTCCCCAAGATCTCTCCGGCCCAGCGCAGACTTCAGCTGTTGATTTTGCCGGCCCTGCGCAGACCGGCAGGAAATTGAATTGAGTCAATATCGCCGGCCCTGCGCAGACCGGCAAAAATTTCCTGCGGATCGGCGGTTGAAGAACAGTGCTCTAAACTATCCCTAAATCCACTCCTAGAAGCAGGCAGGTTAGGGAAACTGCCCTGCATAATTTATCCCCAGTGAAAGGCAACCCAAAAGGGACCCAATTACACTTGCCTAGTTCTAGTATAGGGAATGCTAAAAGCAAAGAACTACAAGTACCAGCATGTACCAACCAGGTGATTTCAAAACCCACAAAGGAATTAGCTCCTGCAATCAGCTCTGCTGAGGGCAGGGTTAGTCAGCAGGGAAGCTACACAGGCTCATTAGCAAAGCACCAGAGAACCCCAGGTATTTCTAGGGGCAATCATCCCCATGCTAGAGAAAAAGGTGTGGTCTCTAGGCCAAGAAGATAGCCACAAATTTACAGCATTCCTGAATCCTTGAGGAGAAGCAGACCTGTGCAAACCCAGATTCAAAAGGTAGGGACCAGCACTTCCCAAAACAAGCAGGTAAAAAATCTCAGAACTAAAGCCTCTAATCATGTTTCTGAAGATATTGAATATGATGAGGAAATGCCAGAAGAAATGTTAGTAGGGGATATTGAAATGGAGCCTGAGGAATTAGACATGTTTGAAGGCATGGTCACAGAATAACGTTTGGGGGAAGTAAAAGCTGTCTTATGATAATGTGGTGTTGCCTCATAAAACAAAGTAACAAAGAAATTAAGAATTACTTCTTCTGATTAACTAAGGGTAACCAAACAGTTAAGAAGCCCATGCTTAGGGTGAGAGGGCTCATTACAACCTGAGAATTGCTCCAGAGGCAATCTGTTTGAAGTGCTATATTTTTTTTCTTGAACTGTAAAGTGAATAATCATGGTGGGCTAACAGGCTGTTTAACCACCAATGAGAGTTTTTTTTGTTTATATGTTTGAATTGCACTACAATATAAAGCCAGAAAATAAAGGCATCTTAAAATTCACACTAAACACCTGTACTGGAGCTTTCTATTTTGATGCAGACACCCCTCTACCCTCTATGCCTCATTCAGCCACTCGGCTGAGGCTTGGATGACCCAGGTCAGGGCTTGGGCTACTCCAGTCCAGGTCTTACCCGGTCACAATATATATAATAAAAGATTACTTAGCTCAGTAGATCTTGTAAGTTCATATGAGTTCTTATGATTTCCAAGCCAGGGTCACAAATACTGTTACAGGAAGTGCAATGGCATTCTTAATCAACTGGCATCAAAAACTCTGTGTGCTCCCAAATCACCAAAATCAACAGTCCTAAACCAAAATCAAAAACTCAAAAATAATAAATTACTCCAAATTCTTCATTCACATAGCCCATGTAAAAAAAATAAATCCACACATTGCTTCCTCGATACAGATCATGTTTCAAGAAATTCTTTTTCAAGAGGAAGATAACGCGGGTGGAGAGCAGAGACAACACACTACCAAATCCGAGTATTTTTAAGTTTTGGATTTTGTTTTTAGACTATTGATATTGTACACTTTTTTTTTTTTTTTGGTTTTGAGATTTGGGAGCACACAGATTTTTGATGCCAGTTGATCAAGAATGCCATTAAATGTCCTGTATTTGTGACCCCCGACTTGGAAATCATAAGAACTCATATGAACTTACAAGATCTACTGAACTAAGTAACCTTTTATTATATATATATTCCAAGTTATGAATCCATAATGGAGGCAGGGAGGGCTGGTGCAATGATGTAAGCAGTTGAACCTCTTTTAGCCCCTCACTGGCATATTTGGATGTTCACGTCACTGAGCACACAATTAATTATTTAATTATGTTATTTTATAAAGATATTTATTTAAATTATCTTTGGTTTGGATTGAGTTTTCTTTGAGAATTTGTTTGTTTTTTCTCTCGCCTGTATTTGCTTTTTGTACTACCTATAGTATATATAAACCCAATGAGTCCATCTGCTGCTCAGAAATGGTTAGGTCAAGACAACCTTGGTGGAAGGTAGCTGAATGCGTCTTGATTACTTTATAGCCTTGTTCATTTACCATCCTAAAGCAGAATCCCAGTTATTGAATTAAAAGTAAATTAAATGTGGTATTTTTAAATTTAGTTTTTCTATTGTTGTGATCTTATCTAGTGGATTGACTGGAATAAAAAAATATTCCTTAGCTATGTTACTCTATATTAGCTTTCATTCCATTGTAACTAATGTTTAATAACATCTAGGTATAATTTATTTGTTTGTCCTCCCTTTATAGGATCAATGCAGCACAAATAGTTTTAGCCATTAGCCTTCAAGCATAAATTTTTAGAATATGTATGTACATACTAGGGATGTGGACTCGTTTGAAGCGTTTCCTATGTTGTTTCATGTTTCTGGCAAATGAAAATAAGCAGAAAATAAATAGTTGAAAGGGGACAGATTCAAAATAAATGCTAGAAAGTTCTTCTTTACCCAACGTGTGGTGGACACCTGGAATGCGCTTCCAGAGGATGTAATAGGGCAGAGTACGGTATTGGGGTTTAAGAAAGGATTGAACAATTTCCTGCTGGAAAGGGGGATAGAAGGATATAAATAGAGGATCACTGCACAGGTTCTGGACCTGTTGGTCCGCCGTGTGAGCGGACTGCTGGGCACAATGGACCTCGGGTCTGACCCAGCGGAGGCATTGTTTATGTTCTTATCCAAAAAGTGCCACCCAAGGTGATATTGTAAATCACCCTTTATACCTTGTGACTAAGGTGAATGAATCAGTTTATATGGCCCTCAGAGATGCCACCAGGGATCAATATGATCATATCCCTTGGCTTTACACACCCTATCGTCATCGGGTCAATATCAAATGTGAAAATGATGTAAACATTTTTTTTCTTTCTTTTTTCTTTTTGCTTTTACTAATTTTACTCGTGTGTGTTAAACTCTCTTTGCTAATTTTAAAACAATAAATATGGCTAATGAGTTTAAGGTCGATACTTAGCTTCACCAGGATGGTTAGTAGCTGTTGGTAAGGGATACATATGCCAACATGTTTCACCCCTAAAAAGGGGGTTTCTTCAGGGCTATTATCCCTTTTGTGTTAATTTTACACGGCTGGCCACCCGATCTAAGTTTCACTAAGATCGGGTGGCCAGCCGTGTAAAATTAACACAAAAGGGATAATAGCCCTGAAGAAACCCCCTTTTTAGGGGTGAAACATGTTGGCATATGTATCCCTTACCAACAGCTACTAACCATCCCGGTGAAGCTAAGTATCGACCTTAAACTCATTAGCCATATTTATTGTTTTAAAATTAGCAAAGAGAGTTTAACACACACGAGTAAAATTAGTAAAAGCAAAAAGAAAAAAGAAAGAAAAAAAATGTTTACATCATTTTCACATTTGATATTGACCCGATGACGATAGGGTGTGTAAAGCCAAGGGATATGATCATATTGATCCCTGGTGGCATCTCTGAGGGCCATATAAACTGATTCATTCACCTTAGTCACAAGGTATAAAGGGTGATTTACAATATCACCTTGGGTGGCATAATTAATAACACCTTGCAAGAGAACACTGTTCAAGCCTATTGTTCTGAACTTATCCAAAAAGTAGCACAAAGAGGCAGATGGATGTTTTACTAGCCCAAACATCCAAATTACTATTTTCGAAATCCATTTTTAAGACACTTTCTATGCAGGATGTCTTGCAGTGTGTCTATTTATTTATTTATTTTAGAATTTATAGACCACTTAAGCCTAAAGGGCTCATAATCGAAAGAGAAAAACGTCCAAAAACTGGCCTAAGTTGGCACTTGGATGATCATAAACGAAAGACGTCCAAGTGCCGATAATCAAACCGGGTCTTGAACATATTTCTAAACGACCTAGGCCTTCATAGTGCCGCTAAACGACCATAGCTAAACAGGGCGTTTCAGGAGGAGTGTCAAGGGCGGGATGTGGGCCGGCGTAGACTTAGTCGTACTGCATGTATAACCAAAAGTTATACAGCACAGGATTGACGGAACTTGGACATTGTGAATTAGACCATTTAAAACATGGTCTAAGTCACAAAAACCCACCTAAAGTCACCAGATAAGCACTGCAAACACATAATACAGACCCCCCCACACACACACACACTACCCCAGTGATCACTGACACTCCCCCAACCCCATAAAAATTGTAATCACACCTTTAAAATTCAGCCTCCAATCCATCATCACCTGGCATAGGAAAGCCTATTCGTCCAGCACAGAGGTGGCTTAAACCATCTTGGGGGTGGGTTAGGGACCCATAGAGAGGTAGACCCATGCTCATAAGCCCCTGTAATCACTGCATTGATATTGAAACATGTGCATTTCCCTATATACCCCAAAACTCTTTTTTACTAGCATATAAGTGACTCCTGCAGCCATAAGGGCTATTGGGGTGGTAGATAAGTGGATCTAGGGGATTCTGGAGGTGGTTTGGGGGGCTCACCTTGACCTATAAGGGAGCTGTAGTGAGATGAAGACATGGCACCCTTTTTGTGAAGTTCACATCAGTGCCCTGTAAGGTACTCCACTATTTAGGTGCCATGTCTGTGTGTTCAGTCCATCACTTTCAGGGCTTGTTCTAGGCGTTTTTGACTTGGATGAAAATGTGGTATAAAGATGGACAATTTAGCAGCTTGGACGATCAGATCGGCAGGACGTATAATTAGACGATTTTCGAAACGAAAAAAAATTTGGGCGTATTTTTTTGAAAATGTGTCCTAAGCTATTTTTTACTTTGGACGACTTGGATGAAAACGGACTTAGACGTTCCTTTCGATTATGCCCCCTCTAAGTGGTTTATATTCAGGTATTCGAGTATTTCTTCCTATCTGTCCCCGTTGGCTCACAATCTGACTAATGTACTTGGGACAATGGAGTGTTTGTGACTTGCCCTGGGTCACAAGGAGCAGCGCTGGGCTTGGGCTTGAACCTGCAACCTTAGGATGCTGAGGTTACAACCAGGAATGAGTCCCCCTTACTTTCCCGGCGGTCACTGACCCTCTCCCAACCACACAAAAATGTGAAAGAAACAGTACATGTTTTGTATAACAGCTGCAAATTGGTCTCTGGAGTAGCCTAGTGGTCAGTATAGTAGACTATAGAGAAGGGGACCCAGGCTCATATCCCACTGTAACTAGTACAGTTGTGGTGGAAAGTGTGAGCCCTCCAAATCCCACCAAAAACGTATGAGTATCTTATCTAGGTGACACTTCATATTGTTGTTGTGTACATTTTGGGTACAGTATGTTTTTGGTGGGTGTTTGAAGGCTTCTGATATAATATATGGGGGTAATGGTAAGATGTATACTTGGGACCTTTTATGTGTAGTCCAGTGCAATGTCCCCTAGGGTGCCCCATCGCTCTGCATCGATGTCTGTGTAGTCAGTATACTAAGAAAGTTGGCACCCCATGTTAATGTCTTGTGTAATTTCCCCTTGGATGTTTTTATTTCCAAAAATAGTCCTAAAAGATAGATGCAATGAGCTCAAAACATCTAGCAAATGGCCTTTTTTTGAAACAAAAAATTTGATTTTTTTTTTTTCTGGTTTGAAAATGGCCATTTTCTCTACTAGATTTTTGGATATTTTTCCCAAAACATCCAAAATCAAAAACGGAACGTTCAAAGATAGTGAAGGGAATAGACTTAGTAGATAAAGACAGGTTGTTTACCCTCTCCAAGGTAGAGGGAACGAGAGGGCACTCTCTAAAGTTTAAAAGGGGATAGATTTTGGACAAACATAAGGAAGTTCTTCACCCAGAGAGTGGTAGAAAACTGGAATGCTCTTCCGGAGGCTGTTGTAGGGGAAAACACCCTCCAGGGATTCAAGACAAAGTTAGACAAGTTCCTGCTGAACCAGAACGTACGCAGGTAAGGCTAGACTCAGTTAGGGCACTGGTCTTTGACCTAAGGGCTGCCGCGAGAGCAAACTGCTGGGCACGATGGACCACTGGTCTGACCCAGCAGCGGCATTTCTTATGTTCTTATGAAAAATATGCTAACCCATTGTTTTGTGTACTTTCAATAGTGTGCACACTTCTGGAAATGTGTGGTATGCAGTCAGGATTTTCAGGGGATTCAGGAAGCAGCTCTACAGTCCTGCTTTTTTGTTTGTTTGTTTACTTTTTGCTTGCTGCAATTTGATTTGCTGAGCAGGTAGCCTGGGGATTCACCCAACCCCCTGAAGGCCCTGACAGTACTGTACTGAATTTGACTCAGTGGCGTAGTAAGGGGGAGCGAGGGGAGAGGTCTGCCGTCATGGGGCACTGGCACCTGTTCTCCTCTCTGACCCCCCCCGCTCCTTCCCCCCCCCCAATATTGTACATGCACGCCCATTCCCTTCCCCCAAACTTCTTTAACATTCCAGGTACGAGCAGCAACCCCCAATCTGCTGCTCGCACCAGCATCGGCTCTTCCTCCGTCACTTCCTGGACCCTTGCCTAGGAAGCGACGCTAGAGGAAGAGCCAACGCTAGATCATAAGTCCTCCACTGACAGGCAAATACGTCAATGTGCTTGATAAGCCATTACTTCAATGTACTTGATCTGCCATCGAAAAAGGCATGAGTTAGATCCCAAATCCTCTTTCCATCCTTCATATAAGTAGTAACTGAATTTCATAAGGTAGTCGGCGTTTGTTGCAGACAGATTTACCATATAAGTGTGACAGAAATATTACAAGTTTGTTTTTAGTTGCTGTTTTCTGACTGCTGAATTTGCCATAGGACAGCCACCAAATTAATCTCAAGATGACATAGCTAAGAAAATAGTCCTCTCAGTTTGAAACTCTGTAGAAAAAGGCAGAGATACTCATATTTTTGGGTCAAAAAACCTCAGGGTACTTTTTTCTTTACAGCCTTGCTTACTGTAAAAATGATGAAATGTAGAAATGGCAGTCTGGCTAAATTATTCTTTTATAGCCAATTTAGGTATTAAAACATATTGGATTTTTTTTTTTTTTGACCATGTAACAACCATCATTCTCCCTTATAGTGCTGGAGGAATCTCTGTGGGCCTTGACAGTGCAGTACAAATGTAATACAATTCTGAAATAATTTACCAGTGCTCACTTTCTTACTTTGCATTGAATTCGATTATGCTCACAAGGGGGAGAAAGCTCTTGGTTTACAAAAATTGTAGGCATCATTTTATGAGACGTGAGTATATTATTTCAATTGCCACATACTTCCAAAACAGGGCTGGAGTCAAACTCGGCGTAGTCTTTGCTGCTGAAGGAAATATTAGATGGTCTGCCTTTAAGAGAGCCTAGAGCAGGGGTGTCAAAGTCCCTCCTCGAGGGCCGCAATCCAGTTGGGTTTTCAGGATTTCCCCAATGAATATGCATGAGATCTATTTGCATGCACTGCCTCCCATTGTATGCAAATGGATCTCATGCATATTCATTGGGGAAATCCTGGATTGCGGCCCTCGAGGAGGGACTTTGACACCCCTGGCCTAGAGTCTATATCGCTTCAAAAGCAGCCGAAAATGCTGAACATGTTTTCCTCTTTGTGAAGGTAAAAGCAGGGCTGTGGAGTCGGTAGATAAATGTTCCGACTCTGACTCCTCAGTTTTTTGTACTTCAGACTCCGACTCCAGGTACCCAAAATTTCCTCCGACTCCGACTCCACAGCACTGGTTAATTTTCAGATCGTTAAAATGGAATGTCAAGTTGAGAGAAATGAGCATTTTCGACACCACCTTCTTTTTGCTTTTAATCAAGTTTCTAAGGCCGCAGAAGCTGCTCGCAACATTTGTGCTGTGTATATAGTGGGTGCTATAGCTGAAAGAATCGCTCGTGATTGGTATGTCAAGTTCAAAAATGGAGTCGGTAGATAAATGTTCCGACTCCGACTCCTCAGTTTTTTGTACTTCTGACTCCGACTCCAGGTACCCGAAACTTCCTCCGACTCCGAATCCACAGCCCTGGGTAAAAGGCCTAAAGGCCTCTTCCACTCCTCCCCTGCCATGTGCGAGCCCCTTCCATCCCGGTACGTTTTTAACTTCAGTGCGAGCAGCCACGAACTTGCTATTCGTGTCGGCTTCGGCACTCTCTGACATCAATTCTGGGACCCGCGCCTAGGAAATGAGCAGCAAATTTGTGGCTGCTCGTACCGAAGGTAAAAAGGGATGGGGAAGAGGTGCACGCGGCAGGGAGGGTGGGGAAGTGGGTGGGAGAGGGGCACCACCTCCACTATGCCACTGGGTAGGCACCTAGTCCAAGACGCGGTTAGGGGGGGTTGTTTTTCTTGCAGGCGTCTGTTTTGGTCATAGATGCACTTATTTAGGCCAAGAAAACCCTGACATAAATAGGGTGCACCTAAAGTTAGGACCAATGCCTAAGCCCACTTTAGGCGCCATTAAGCGCAGTTCTATAAAGCACACTTGGCACCCACACTACTCGCACTAACTTTTAGGTGCCATTTATAGAATTTCCCCATAGGCAGTCATGTGGCAATTTTTTTAATGGCTTCATGCTAATGGGAACATTAGCATGTGGCCAGCAGTTTGCTCCCGCGGCAGCACTTAGGTCAAAGACCATTGCCCTAATTGAGACTAGCCTTACCTGTGTACGTTCTAGTTCAGCAGGAACTTGTCTAACTTTGTCTTGAATCCCTGGAGGGTGTTTTCCCTTATAACAGCCTCCGGAGGAGCGTTCCAATTTTCTACCACTCTCTGGGTGAAGAACTTCCTTACATTTGTCTGAAATCTATCCCCTTTTAAACTTTAGAGAGTGCCCTCTCGTTCCCTCTACCTTGGAGAGGGTAAACAACCTGCCTTTATCTACTAAATCTATTCCCTTCATTATCTTGAATGTTCTGGTTTATATGACTTAGAAAAAATTATCCACCTAACCGAGATTGTAGTCAAGACCTCTTTAAAAACAACACATACCACTGTGCATACCAAACCACAACCAAGCCAACAAATCAGATTTTTAGTACATCCACAATAAATAACTATGAAAAAGATTTTTTTAAAATATTTTTTAACATTAAAAACAGGGTCACCTGCTGACTTTGATTATTTCAAAACAGACAGATTCAGGCAGATTTTACTCCACCACGTCAGTGCCAGCCAATTCACTAGGCAATTGCCAAGGGCAGCAGAAATTTGGGAGCAGCAGCACAGATCCAGCACACCAGAGCTTTCTGCTACTTCTCTCGCTACATCCAGTTCTTCCTCCCAGGCCATTTAGAAGATTAAAGAAGCTCAGTGCCTCGGGGAGGGGGCATCAGTGGCAAGTCCAGCAGTGAGAAGGGAAAGATGGAGATGCTGAATGTGGCATGGGAGTGGAGGAGATGAGAAGCTAGCCAACTGGAACGGGGCTAGAGCAGAAGGGGTAATGCTGGTCATCTGCGGTGGAGGTGGGGTAGAGAAAGGAAGGAGAGATGCTCAGCTTTGGAGGTGGCACATCTTAAGGTTCAACAACAGAGGTAGGGGGCTGCACAGCTGAAGGTTTGCCTAGGGCTGGCCCTGCCTAGGCTTATAGCTCTGCCTTGATTATGGATATCAGAACCATTTTCCAGGAATGTGGGACCTGTCCTGAAAAGTGCCCGAGCCAGTTGGTCACCCAGCATATACTTAGCTCCTGCTCTCTTAAAACAAGTTTACAACCTGTCTCTTATTCCCTTTAGAAAGGTTTACAACCCCTCTTTTACTTGGCAGGTTCCTCTTGTAAGATCAGTTTACACTGAGGCAAAAATTGAGTATTCTGTCAAAGCTATTCTCCTTCTCACTTCATGAGTCCATGCTTCTTGGTAGCATTAGAGTAATTATTCTAATCGCTGTGGCACACAGCAATCAACAAGAGCCGTATTATAATTACTGATGTGGAACTGTAGTGTGTTCCAAGAAAATTAATTTACTGAAAGTGTCAAAACTTCCAAGTGTCTGCTTTTGACTCTCTTGCATCCTCTTGTGGTCATAACCATGTTGCTCCATTCAATTTTTTGTCCTAATAAAAATATGTTCAGATTTCACAGAGAAAGTGAGTGTGAGTAATGTATTGAATATACAGTTTTGATATGTGTGATTTTAGAGCAATTATCACCAAATGCGTGGCTTAAATTAAAATTAATTGGGCGGTAGGCACCTAATGCTTTTTAGGTAGATGCCTAGTCCTAGGCAACTACCAAAAATCAGACGCGATTAGAAATGGATCATGGGCATGCTTTGCATATAGAAGCCTGTTGTGGACTTAGGCACCGGTGTTAAGGCAAGGAAAACACCAGCATAAATAGGATGCGCCTAAGATTCAGATGCCTATCAGTTAAGTCCACTTTAGGTGCAACTAGGCTTGTTTCTATAAACTAGTGTCTCAACTGTGTGCCCCGGCACAGTGGTGTGCCCCAAAGAGATTACAGAATTTTTCTTTATTTTTAAAAATTCCCTTCATAAATATACACTAGAATAGATGACATGTACATCACGTACGCAAGAGTCTGTCAATGTTATGAGCGTCTGTGTGCATAAGGATACAACTGCCCAGACAAACATCATTCTTTGACATGATTGGTCCTTGAAAACTAATGGCAAGTAATTTTATTTTTTAGACAGTAGTTATCCTAACTTGAGCAGCAAAGCAATGAAGGCTTTGCTACCGTTTGAATCGCCTTATATTTGCGAATTTGGATTTTCAGCTCTGACAGAAATTAAATTTTTTTAAAAAAGAACAACTGCAGATGGTGGATGATGAAATATGTGCTTGCTTGTCTATCAAGCCACTTTTGAGCTAATTTGCACTCAAAAACATGCCCATCTATCGCATTGTTTAGCAATTCTATTTTCACCGTTGTTACAATTACCCATACACGTTTAAAAAAACTGTAAATAAATAACTCTCAAATTTACTTTTTGTTAGTTTTGCAGTTTTATAATTTCAATTATGGTGTACCAGAGCTAAAAATGTTTGGAGACACTGCCATAAACAGTGCCTAACTTAAGATTGACATGCGCTAAGCACTGTAGGGCAAATTCTATAAATGGTGTCCTGATTTTAGGCGGTCTACCGCTGTCTAACCGCTAATCGGGACACATGTTTTTTTTTTTAAAAAAAACCAAAAACATCCCGAGACAGGCCGCCTACATTGTAGGCGCCTCCTTGAGTCTAAGGAGGCGCGTAGGGCCGCCTAGTCTTGCCTAAGACTAGGCGTGGGCATTGTTTTACCCGAAAGTGGGCTTGGACGGCCCTAGGTGCCTCCCTAGGTCCGCGATAGCCACCTGAAATGCATTTCAATTAGATGTGGCCGCTGAACCGATTGCGGCAAAGGAATCTCACTGCCGCAATCAGTTTAACGGCCGTGGCAGGGAACCCGTATCCCTCCTGCTCGCCATCTTCAGGGAGGGGGGAACAGGTTCCCTGCTGCGGGGGCTAAACTAATCGCAGCAGGAAGATTCCCTTGCTATGATCAGTTCAGCGGCAACACAATTCTCTAACCATCGCCTGTAAAATGGGCACCAGTTAGAGTCATGGTGGTTAGGCGGCTTAGGTCGATTTTGTATAGGCTGCCTATGTGTGATTCTCAAAAGGTGCTTAGGTGGCTTCTGAGACCAGGTGCGCTATACAGAATCCGGGCCTGTATTCCTAGGCACCTATAATTTAGAACAGGGCCCCTAATGCCTGCATGGGGCTCTGAAAAAAATAAATACTGTAGATTGTGATTCTTGCCATTTTTAGCTAGAAGGAGACTTTTAAATGCACTTTTACTTCCTCAGAAAAATATTGGTACCAAAATGAGAGTGCTTTAATGATTTTCTTTATTTACTATAACTAAACGTTTATAGAGAGCTATAAGGTGATGTTCAAAATAGCCTTAATTTAAGAAGCAAATGTGGATATTTAAACTGAATACTGTGGAGCCTCAAGGGCTGAACAAAGAAACTGAAGGGATGATGTTGGTCTAATCCTTTGTAGTAAAGATTAGCTGAGTCAGTCATATGGTCCTAGCATTTGTCAGCTGATATTTAAACGCCATGGCCATCTTTTTACTCTTTTCAAGTGTCTGAATACTTGAGTGGGTGAGACTTGCTATGCACAAGGATTGAATCAAACTAGAAAAATTTATATCAATCTATTGTTACTTTATCCATAGCGGGAGTGCACTTTGAAACAGCCTTTTCGGCAAAACATGGATTCGTGATGGGGAGGGAATGTTACTGCCGACACAAATCCATTCTGGGCCCGCCTCTTCAAAAAAAAACGTCTTATTTCGTGTTTAGGCTCTTCTCAGTGCATCGCAGAATGCACCAGCCAGGGCACCACCATTTTGAAGAGAGGAGCCTGGACACAGGAGGGAGGGATCCCTACTCTGTTCTACCACTTCAGAAAGGCACAGGATGGAGGGTAAGGGTGCTTAGCTTGAGTCCCAGCTGCACACACCCACCTCCGGGGAAGGAGAGGGAGCAAGACGGGAGCTGGAGCAAAGAGGGCTGTCGAGTTGCAGGGGCCTAGCCTGTCCAAGCTCAGCCACTAGACCGCTAGGGATAATGTGCTTGGGCTTGAGGGAGGTCAGGGGGTCCACTACACCACCAGGGATATTAATTTGTTTTGGCGGGGGGCGGGGGGGTTGGGTTGGTTATATTGGAGTGATTTATTTATGTAAAGCACATACTGTAGATGCTACGCAAAGTGCAGTAGATCAAGACTGAACAAAAACGTGAATCTTGAATTATTGCATTTGATTACATATTTCTTCCAATGAGATCAATTGACGATTGAATCGCCCTAATCAGAGTCATGTTACATGGGCTTGTTGTGCTACCGGGGTTTGTGCGCATCTGAGAAGCTGAAAGATGTGCCACCGGTAGTTTCACTACCAGCAGGGCCTCCCAAGGCAGAAAGATTTCAGCAGAGATGTCAGACTTAACGATATGCAACCCATCTGAGCAGCAGCAGGTGGGCACTGTTGGAAGCAGAGGATCACGTTTGATGTGACAATGGCAACAGCATCAAATTTCTATTGTGTAGAAGAAAGGCCTGGCAATCTATTCTGCCATGAAAACTTGAAGTTCATCAAGTCGCTTGGACTCGAACACAAGTCGATGGCACCTAACATAACAATAAGAGAAAAGGTATGCTTATGATACATATATGGAACAGTTTGTTATGTGCCTGATAGTCAAACCATCACATAACTGGTTAAGTTAGGGGCAAGCTGGGAGTGAAGCATGAGTAGAATGCCTACTTAGCTGCTTGGCAGCAATTTTCAGTCTGCTAACCAGCTAGGTAACCTGATTTTCCCACCCCTTTTACTAAGCCACGGTAGAGGTTTCTACCATGGCCTGAGGCGCTAAATACTCCGACACTCATCCAAGTTTCCATGTTTATTTTACATTTTAATATACCGACCATCATCGTGTATTTGATCGGTTTACAAAGCTTAAAAGTGGTGATAAAATTAAAAGGTTGTACATGGAATAGATGAAAACATGGGACGTACACAGGTTTGGGAGAAGAGGGGGAGGGAAGGTTGTAATTACATCATTAAATAAAAATAAATGAGGGACGGAGGAGGGAGGAAAAGACACCCGGAGAAGGGGGGGGGGGGGGTCGCTTCTTAAAAGCGGTTCCTTTTTGTATGCTGAAGTGCTATTGGGGTATGGTCAAACGCTATGGTATACGTCTTGAAATAAGAAAGTTTTTAGTTTAGTTTTAAATTTATCAAAGGAATTTTCTTGGCGAAGGTGAGATGGCATAGCATTCCAGAGGGTTTGGGCATCGGAGCATTTAGCTCCCCAGGATGTGATAGTAAAAGAGGGCCTTTATAGACTAAAGTTAACCAAGCACTGGTCTGAATATCAACCAGTGCCCAGTTAAATTCCAGGTGACCATTGACATCCAGATGGTCAATGCTGGGAGCCACACATTCCCTAATTTTGAATATCTGGGGTCAGCTCAGCCAGAGGCTTACCACTGTGGGCTGAATATCAGGCCGAAGAGGTCTAATTCTGTTTGTCTAAGATATTTGGGTCCTCTCTAAAGCTGTTATAAAACATAGATTAAAACTAAGTTTATTCACCCAATACAATGCATATCTTTTGTGGTTAAATTTTTTTAAGGTCTCCAAAATGGGGATGAATTAAGTCCAAAGCCACAATAAGCAGAAATTTAAACTACCATCCTAGCAATTATACTAGTTTATTAATGCACAAATTACACTAGTATATTCTCCCTAATTATGTGGAGGGTAAGTTGACACTGCTGTTCCATGCCAGTTTTGTTCAGTGTATAAGCTGTTCCTGGGCTTTTTGAGTTACAACTCATTAATTCTTATTGAGCAGCTGCAGGGATTTAAATATGTGGCAGCTTCATCATTTTACAAATAAGAATATATACAATGATGTAGTCTGATGACATAGGCGGACAGACTGCACAAGCAGAGGTGACTGCTTTGTATGCAGAAGTGTCTCATTGCTTTCTAGATCACACAGTAACGGCACAGATTTGTACAAACTGAAAGGATTCACACTGCCACTGTAGTATTTCATGATGACTTCTGAGTTTGGATATTGGATTTTGTACAAAGTGGTAATTGGCAAAGTTTTCTATTCTGTGGGAGAGAGAACCTTGGGGCCTGGAGCTACTTACCGTATTTTCTCATATATACACCACAACTGTTTTATAATCTGCACCTGTACATAACCTGCAGGTTAGCACACTTTTGGTTTGTTAATTGTTGCATAGCCTGCACCTTTCCAGTATTTTGAAGATCAAATAAAAATAACCATTTAAAAAATATATTGACCAGTGTCATGAGGACAAATTAATTTTGTTTCCTTTCCATTGTCTTAAGAACATAAGAATTGCCACTGCTGAGTCAGACCAGTGGTCCATCGTGGCCAGCAGTCCGCTATCGCAGCAGTCCTTAGGTCAAAGACCAGTGCCCTAACTGAGTCTAGCCTTACCTGCGTACGTTCTGATTCAGCAGGAATTTGTCTAACTTTGTCTTGAATCCCTGGAGGGTGTTTTCCCCTATAACAGCCTCCGGAAGAGCGTTCCAGTTTTCCACCACTCTCTGGATAAAGAAGAACTTCCTTATGTTTGTATGGAATCTATCCCCTTTTAACTTTAGAGAGTGCCCTCTCGTTCTCTCTACCTTGGAGAGGGTGAACAACCTGTCTTTATCTACTAAGTCTATTCTCTTCATTATCTTAAATGTTTCGATCATGTCCCCTCTCAGTCTCCTCTTTACAAGGGAGAATAGGCCCAGTTTCTCTTAATCTCTCACTGTACGGCAACTCCTCCAGCCTCTTAGTCATTTTAGTCGCTCTTCTCTGGACCCTTTCGAGTAGTACTGTGTCCTTCTTCATGCATGGTGACCAGTGCTGAATGCAATATTCCAGGTGGGGGCGTACCATGGCCCGGTACAAAGGCATGATTTTGCTAAAGTGTTGTGAATTCAGAAATAGATCAACTTGAAACATGTAAATATGTGTTGGAGTTTTTTGGGTTTGTGTTAGATTTTATTTTTTTATTTGTTTAAAACATCATTCTGTCATGTAAAAGTTTGTGTTGCCCACACTCATATATAACCCATGACATGCCCCTTCAAAATGTAAAATCATGCATTACCCATGGGGTATATATAAGAAAATATGGTATATCATCTTGGATGAGAGGGGAATTTGTGGCATGGAGTCCTTTGTTGAATCCTAGGGAAGACAAATGGAGAATGACACAGGGACAGAATTTGTCCCAATCCCTATCACCGCAGTTTATGGCAGGAAACCATCCCCATGCCATTCTTTAAGGAGAGAGAGAAGAATCAAAGTATGAATGGGTACAGCCATTGGCCCTCAAGCTTTGCATTGAAGAATGCTGGTGTAGAAAGACTAAGGGCCTCTTCTATTAAACTGCGCTAGCAGTTTCTAGTGCGGGGAGCCGCGCTCCTCCCGATGCTCAGAGTTTCTATGAGCGTTGGGAGCAGCGCGGGCCATTCAGCGCGGCTCTCTGCGCTAAAAACTGCTAGCGCAGTTTAATAGAAGAGGGGGTAATGTTGTGATAGATACTAAAGAATGACACAGGATAGTTTCCCGCGGTTATCCACGGGAATGGGGACAAATTCTGTCCCCGTGTCATTCTCTTTTTCAGGGTCTTTGGGAGATGGGTGTCAAAGACACCCCCCCCCATGCAAAACTTGTATTTTAGACATTTTGAGGAAAATAAGTTTGAAAACAGGATGGTATATTCAGTAAATGGCTTGGAAAATGTTCCTTTTCTACTATTTTGTTTGTTGCTCATCCACTGAGAATAGTGAAGTTTCTGGAATCCAGTTGATTACAGGACACAACATGGTTTAACTAGAAGCCGGTCTTATCAGACAAATGTGATCAGTTTCTTTGACTGGGTCGGAGTGCAAAGCCTTTTGACAGTGTTCCACACAGGCATCTAATACACTGAGTGTCCTTGGGATGGGCCCCAAAGTGACGGACTGGGTCAGTAATTGGTTGAGTGGAAGGTGACCGAGGGTAACGGTCAATGGAGATCACTTTGAGGTTGCTGAAGGGCTATCTGGTAAGATTTATCTTTTTGTGGATGATACCAAAATCTGCAATAGAGTAGGCGTCCCTGATGGTGTGGAAAACATGAGGCAGGACCCAGTGAAGCTGGAGGAATGGTATGAAATTTGGCAGCCAAGATTTAATGTCAAAAAATGCAAGGTCATATATGTGGGCCACAGAAACCAGAGGGAGTGATAGAGTTTAGCCTGCAGCTGACCCCAAAACCTTCCTTTTGCCACATTCTGCCCAGGCAGAAATAGGAAGTTGTGTCGGAGCGGGCCACAGCATGGCAGAGAGAAGGCTTCTGGGTCCGTTGCAGGCAGTGAGTAGGAATTGCTGACACTGCCAAGTTGTGAAAAGAATCTTGATCTGGGAAAGCGGGAGATGCAGAGCTTCTTCCCATGGAGGCATAAGGT
Source organism: Geotrypetes seraphini (assembly GCF_902459505.1). Classification (NCBI taxonomy): domain Eukaryota; kingdom Metazoa; phylum Chordata; class Amphibia; order Gymnophiona; family Dermophiidae; genus Geotrypetes; species Geotrypetes seraphini. The sequence goes on along the minus strand of NC_047086.1, from coordinate 341,988,256 downwards.
GTGCACCGTTGCTTAGTGAACCTGAGCCCATATTAGGTAGCCCCAAGCCTACGCAGGCTCACCCTTGGGCCTTATGCTCTGTTTATAAGGAAAACTGTTGAATTCAAAATGTACTTCCTACTTTTTTGAAGGAAGCCTTTTAAATATTACAGCATAGGGGTTACAATACACATACAGTAAATCCAGCCCTGATTAGGGTTGCCAGATTTTCTTTTCATAAAATCCGGACCCCCCTAGTTCCGCCCATCTCTGCCCTAATCCTGCCCCCAAGCCCACCATAGCCCCGCCCCCACTGCCTGTTCTTCTCAGGCAGGGACACTATGGGATGACAGCACAAAGCCGTGTGGTCCCCGGACATGTCCTCAAAAGGAAATCTGGATATCTGGTAACCCTAGCCCTGATGAGCTGTGGACAGCTTTTAATGCAGCAGCCATGTTGAAAGGTCACTTGGATACACAAAGTCAGAGGCGTGAAGAAAGTACAAGAGTTTTATTCACAGCATGCCGGGACTCTAGTGCAGTTAATAGCCTGCCTACTAGAGTGTCAGAAACAGGAAATACATGGACTTTTATGCCCTTTTCGCAAACTAATATATGCAAAAACTACAATTTTCATTTGTTACTTCTATAACTTTCTACAATTATTATTGGTCCTAAGCTAGCACTTATGATAGGTTCAGGGGTACAACTTATAGTCCTAAAGGAAACTAGCTCATTTCTCTGCTTATCTAAATCTTACAGGTCTAAATGCTACATGTACAGAAGGGCAGGGCACATCATGGCTCAAACTCTTATCTATTCAGCTTACAATGTGGTAAGGCAGGGACATACATTTCAGGCAGATGCAGTCAATAGATTATACACTGTTTTCAGCTATGTAGGCCAGAGCAATATTTTAAACAACAGTTAACTATTTCATGACCCTACAATGTGATAGGACTCAGCCAAGTGCTCCTGAGGAAGTCCAGCTGCATGAGTGATTTAACTTCATGAGGTGAGTGGGAGCAACAAGGGGCATATCAGCTTCACTACTGAGAAGTCCACTCTGTGGTGCAAAGGCCCAAGCCCCAGTGTATCCCAAACACATGAAGAGCAGGATTTTGAGAATTTTGAAAGTGTGTTTGCCTGTGAAGAGTTTTATGATCTTACTATGCAATTTAGCAGCAACACAATGCTTTTAGCTTGATTTGAGATGGTTATTGAATGGGGAGTTTTGTGGGGGTTTTTTAAACTTTTTTTTTATGTACTTTTCCCAGAGAGGTGGTATTTTGAGAGAGGGTTTTGGATTGTATAGTCAATGGCAGAACATCTATGGTTGTAATACAAGTACTAAAGATAATGTGATTTTTTTTTTTTTGCGGCAGGAAGGGACAGGAAGTAATCGCCTGTCCCGTTGTCCCCGAGCACAGCTTCGGGACGCTGTCCCTGAAAACGGGACATTTCGGCGTCCCGAAGCTGTCTGTGGGGACAACGGGACAGGTGGTCTGAAAACGGGACCGTCCCGTTCAAAACGGGACGTATGGTCACCTTAACTAAAGAGGTTTTGTGATATTTTGAGATAGTGTATCCTGTAGTGTCTTCTTGAGATAGAGAAAAAGGGTATCCATTGAAGGACTGCAGAAGGGAGGAACTGATGGGGACCAGAAGAGTGTTCCTCAGAGACCTATAGAAAGGCCAGAGGAGTCGCTGAGAAGACTGCCATGATGTTTGAGCAGGAAATAATTGTTTGTGTATGGCACTTACTACTTTTTACTTTTCCTACCTTTTGTTTGGAGATGCCTCATTTTTTAGATACATTGAATGAAAGTGATTTTACGAAAAATGTCCCTGGAGTGGCTTTGAGTATTTTTTTTGTTGGTGGTGGTGGTTAAGCCATTGAGGCCGAGGCCGTGACCTTCCCAATACCCCCAGCCTTCTAGATCTCCCATGTTTGAGATTGTACCAGTTCTTTATTTACTCTCTAGCAAGACCATAACCCTCACTTCACCAAAAGAAGGTGGTGTGTGTATATATATATATATATATATATATATATATATATATATATATATATATATATATATATATATATACACACAAACAAATGAATGAATGAATGGATGAATAAACCAATGGAAAGATATCCATTGAGCTAGAACAGCTCCAGCCTGAGACCAGCCACGTTCCTGTGAATTATTTCTCCTGTCACAGATGAAAAACATATTTAAAAAGAAAGAGGTTTTATATCTATCCACTAGTAAAAGCTTCTAAATTGATCTCTATTTTGCCTTGGCATTTTACTTAATTTTTTCTGGTGTGTTTAATCGGTATTCTTATCTTCTAAAATAAATTATAGCCAGAAACACTGGACACAAGAGGACTAGTTGCATAAAACCATTCTTTCTTTTGAAATAAAATGAAAACATAAAATTTGGCTTCAGGGGAGTTCAAACTTATAAACCCAGGTGCAGAAAATCCTTCTTACTTATAATTGCATTGTTCGCTTGTGGCAGGAAGTATATTATTTCTCGCCTGTACTTATCCAAATCAATGCCCCAAGCCAGAATCCTTCTAGTTTAATTATACACGACCTGGTGCCGCTGCCTGCAGGTTATGTATGGCTATGTTTTTTTCTCACTCCCTTTCTTATGTAGGGGAGGTCTGTCAGGGCTTGTTGGGAAGGCTTGTTCCCTGTGTGATACTACAAGTTCCAATTAGAACCTCTTAAATCGCGCTTGTCTCTATTACAAGTGAGATTCTTGTTTCCAAAATTTGCTGTCATTCACAACGATGTGCTACCACAGGCTTATAGTGTCTCACAAGAAACAGGGAGATTGGATTATGTTTAGACTAATTCATTTGTTTCTTGCAGTCACCTCCATCTATCATATTGTTCTACCAGATTTCAACTATTTCCTTTGTTTTGGCTACTGCGCAAAAAAACAATTATTTGGAATGTGAAGAGACTGCCAGGCAGACTTTTAGGGCCGGATTCTGTATAGGACACCCAGTCTCAGAAGCTGGCTAAATGGGTGTCCTTTAGAGAATCGCGTCCATTTCACAGGCGCCACTTAGAAAATTGGGTTGTCATCGAGCTTATCACAGCAAGAGATCTCCCTGCTGCAATAAATTTAGAAGTGATTGATTTATATTCCCCTTTGAGTGTTTGTGAGCAATAAATTTAACGGCAACCCATTCCCCCTCTGCCCCCCCACCGAAGACTACCAGCAGGAGGGTTGCCCAGTCCCTCCTGCCAGAACCTCCCCCCCCCCCCCCCGTATATCGTCGACAGGAGGGATGCCTAGTCCCTCTTGCCAGAACTCCACCAACCCCCTGAACATCACGGGCATCCCCCCACCAGACCCCCCTGGACCCCTCCAGCCACCCTGGAACTCCCCCTATCTTAAAACATTGGCCGGCTGGAGATATCCTTCCTACCTCCAGCTGGCTGGCACACCTTCCCAAGAATGGCAGACCTGTCCCTTCCTGGTGCATCACACACACACACACACAATCTTTTTTTGTTGTTTTTTTTCAAGAAAACAAAATCATAGGCAGTGAACTAATAGACTGATCTTTAAAACACACACATTCATATAAAATGTCTCTGCTTTTAGCATATACAATGTAATACTCATGCTATATGAGAATGCAGGCAGCAGGAGAGACAGCCTATTCAACCAATCAAATTCAGAGTAGTGCCATCAGGGCTTTCGGGGGGCTGGGTGAATCTCCAGCCAGCCATGCTCTTTTTGTTTGTTTGTTTACTTTTTGCTGATGCAATTTGATTGGCAGCCTGTTCAGCCAAACTGCAACAAGCAAAATGTAAACAAAACACAATTTTAAAAAACATAGCTGCAGGGCTGGGTATTCACTAAAGGCCCTGACCACATACCACTGGCAATAAGTGTGGTTTGATGGGTGTGAGAGATTATCAGTTTGAGGGGCCAGGGATATAATGAGTGACCTCTGTTATTGTACTGTCTTTGATCCTTTTCCCTTATGTCAGCTGATTATGTGGTGTAGTAGTTTTGCCAGGGTTCAGTACTTACTGTTGGTTTTTGTGGTGATTGTGTATATTTTATTTTCCATCAGCTGCAGCAATGAACAATGTGTGAGTGTGTGGGAGAATGTATCCTTTGGAACTGATGGGTACTGGTGGATATATGTCTTCTCCATTCCACCGATCCTTCCCATGTCATCTTTGTTTGAGTTCCTGGGGGTTGCAGGTACAGAAAAGAGGTGGGTGATTCACATATATAGGACATGGAGGTTGTAAGATTGCTGTGTGGAGAATACTTACATTGACTCTGAGGCACTGTCTCAAGTGCCAGATGAGGGCTGGGTTCTCCTGGTGCACCCGCCTATACCAGCACCTCAATGACTCTAGATTCCTGTGGACCCCGAAGTGCCTTCAAGACACAAGTTGGTGGAGAATGGAGTCAGGTGATTGGCCTTCTTGGCATACATGATTGTTAATTATGGCATGCTATGCAATGCTCAACATATGGCCTTAGACAAGTAGCAACAGGCTGCTTGCCGGGAGGGCTGGAGGCTGACAAAACAAAATTTTTTTGTAGCATCCCCTAGTAAAATCACTCATGAACCTTCTATTAAAAGTCATTCAACATCTTACAAAATTCACCCTAAGATTAAAATATTAGGAATCGTTTTAGACCAACATCTCACGATGAAAAGTCAGATAGAAGCTGTTGTACGTAAAAGTTATTTTACTTTATGGAGATTGCGAACAATTAGGCCTTACTTTGAATTTTCTGCTTTTAAGCTACTGATTCAATCACTTTTACTGAGTCTCCTTGATTACTGTAATATTGTTTAGTTATCAGTCACTAAGAAAGTTATCAAGACTATCATTAATTCAAAACACAGCAGTTAGACTGAAAAAATACGATCATGCAATGCCGTTTTACTATGAACTTCATTGGTTGCCTATGGAGGCTTGGATCTTGTTCAAGCTGGGCTGTTTTTGTTATAAGGTTCTTTATGGCTCAGCCCCAAGCTATCTGACTGATAGCTTCATTATAGCCATACATAAAATAGTAGAAAAACACATACTTTGTTTAATTTCCCACCCGTAAAAGGTTGTAAAAGTAAGAAATTCCTTAATCATGTTCTAGCATTCCAGGCAGCTTCTCATGAACAGGAATTTCATTCATTGCTGCTTTCCGCTGATTCAACAAACAATCCTTCAGCTGGGTTAACTCATGTGGAGTCCCGCAGAGTTTACCCCTATCCCCTACACTGTTTAACATTTATCTAACCTCATTGGGTAATCTACTGCAAAGCTTAAAAGTCAAATTTTACATCTATGCTGACGACATCTCTATAGTTTTTTCCCTAACAAACCTTACTTCTGAGACGAAGAACCATCTGGCATCTATTTTAAAGCAAATTGAACGATGGATGGCCAAATACAAATTGAAACTCAACCCAGAAAAAACCAAATTCTTCCTGGCGAGTCCGAACAACAAATTCAAAGATTCTTCAGTTTCTTTGAATGGACAAGACTTTCTTATTGTCAATTCCATAAAAATTCTGGGAGTGACTCTGGACCGTTACCTTACTCTAGATGCACACACGGAGCTATTGGTTAGAAAAGGCTTCTCGACATTATGGAAACTAAGAACCATCAGAAAGTACTTTGATGCAACTTCATTCCGTTTACTGGTGCAATCCTCCATTCTAAGCATACTCGACTACTGCAACATCATTTATTTGGAGTCTTTCAAGAAAACCATTCAAAGACTCTGAATTATTTAAAATTCAGCAGAACGATTGATTTTTGGTATTAAAAAAATGGGATCACATAACCCCCTATTATCAAAAACTTCATTGTCTGTCCCTGGAGGCACGAGTTCTGTTCAAATTTGCCTGTCTTTGTTTCAAATCTATTCTTGGTTCGGCCCCCACTTACTTGGTCTCTCATTTCAACTTCGGTTGTTCCATTAGGCCGACATGCAGAGTTCACATATTTACCCACCCAACAATAAAAGCCTGCCGATATAAAAGATACCTGGACAGAACACTTGCTTTCAAGCAGGTCATCTGAACAATTGGCTGGGTAACATTATTATGCACTCCTCATCCTATCTAAGTTTTAGAAAACTAGTAAAAACAAACTTGTACAACAAATTTGTATCCTAAGAACTCTTAAAGCCCTATCTCTTTATTCTCTAACCAATTTGTAACCAAGAACTCTCAAGCCTTCTCAGCACTCTGTTCATGTATTCGATGACTTTAAAGTGTGCCTATTTTTGCTGATTGTCCAGCTCTTCTTATTGTAAACCGCCTTGAACTATTACAGCTTTGGCGGTATATAAGAATAAAATTATTATTATTATTCTTACAAACATTTTAGGAAAAAGTTGAAAACCTATTTTTTTCCTTAAATATTTGACTAATCCATTCTTCTATGTAATATGTTATAATTAATAATTTTTTTGTAAACCGCATAGAACTTTTGGTAATGCGGTTAACAAGCACATTGTAATGTAATGTAATGACATCATGAGGGCCTCTCATATTAAGAAGCCATAGGTGTTATGTGGGCCCCCTGACAGTTCCTAAGAAGCGCAGGCTGCCTGTTTCTAGGGCTTAGATAGAGGCGGCCATTGGCTGTTCAGAACTCTGCTGCACGCCTCATATTCCGCCAGAGTTGCAGTGCCCACATTAGCCCCTCCTCAAGTCACTTCATTGGCTCCCTATCTATTTCCACATACAGTTCAAACTCCTCTTAATGACCTACAAGTGTATTTGTTCCTTAGTCCTCAATATCTCTCCTCTCTTTCCCCACACTCCCTGCCCCCAGGCACTCCACTCATTGGGTAAGTCTCTCTTATTTGTACCCTTCTCCTCTATGGCTTACTCCAGACTCCATACCTTCTACTGTGCTGCGCTGTATGCCTGGAACAAACTGACTGACTCTGTACATCAAGCTCCATCTAGCAGTATTCAAATCCAGACTCCAAGCTCACTTCTTTGGAGCTGCTTTCAATTCCAAATTCTAAACTCCAAGCCACCTGTCTTATCATTCCCTCTGTATTTCTCCCACCTGAGCACTGTATATATATATATATGCACCTTCTAGTCCAGTTTGTCTGTCATGACTAGATTGAAAGCACTTTTGAGCAGGGACTGTCTCTTCTATGTTTTGATGTACAGTGCTGCATATGTCTAGTAGCGCTGTAGAAATAAGTAGCAATAGTGCTCACCTCTGGAGGGTGCTCCTGATGAACCACAAGACCCTCAGGAAGTCAGAAAGGTGCCTCCACTCGTGGAAGTCAGAAGGGGGCCCCCTATAATGGAGGAACAGCTCCACAAGAGATTTTTGTCTCCCACGGGGAGTAATTAGGCTCCTACCTTTCCCCCATCATACATTCTGTCACTCGCACACTCTGGGGGCCACTCTCTCTCTCACACTCTGTCTCTTACACTCTCTCTAGCTGTCACTCTCTTAGTCTCTCTCACTCTCTTTTTTTTTCATCTACACTAACTCTCTTCTCTCCACCCCCAAACTCCTCACTACACCCACAAAGAAAAGTAATTCCACCTGTACGGCTATAGATGTGCAGGACATCGGGAACATCCTATTACTACCACGGTGACATTTTGACATCATCAGGGACATTTTCTGGGACAATTAATGTGGCATCTACTTTAGACATCTTACAGGTCATATAATCAAAGCACTTGGACGTCTAGTAAAATGGCTTATGACAATTTTTCAGATCCTTATCTGGTTGATTTTCGAAATGTCTTATTCTTCCTGGATGTTTTTTTGTTTATTGCCACTACTCTTTGGATGTTCAGTTCTGGACATCTGGGGGTCAGACTTAGACATCCTATCGAAAATGCCCCTCTATGTTGCCAACTCTGAGTCTATAAAGGCTGCACAAATTTGGGCACCCAAAATAGGGCGCGCATTCCAGGTTGGCACCCAAAATAATTAGTTGATGGGCTCCAATAATTAAACTTAATTACTAGAGCTAGCAAGCACTTAATTGGCACTAATTATGATTTGGACGTCAATCTGGCTACATGCTAGCCCAGGGGTAGGCAATTCTGGTCCTCGAGAGCCGGAGCCAGGTCAGGTTTTCAGGATATCCACAATAAATATGCATGAGATTTGCATCTCAAGGAGGCAGTGCATGCAAATCCATCTTGTACATATTCATTGTGGATATCCTGAAAACCTGACCTGGCTCCGGCTCTCGAGGATCAGAATTGCCTACCCCTGGGCTAACCTGTAACAATGGGTGCCTCAATTAGATAGCGTGCAATTCAAAAGAGGGTGTGGCCATGGGCAAATCAAGGGCCTTCAAAAAAGATGAGCGCAGTGTTATAAAGGGGGGGGTCTGCACCCAATTTGTGCACTTCTTGCATCCAAAGTTGAGTACAGAATTCAACACTCAATGCTACTCTATAAAGAGCACTCATCTGGGAACATCCTTTATAGACTACTGTTGAGTGCTGAATTTTAGCAGCATTTACGAGAAGATGCTGAAAGGTTCTCGGTCCAACCAACCAACTTCCTAAATTCTGAGCGTTATTTTGCCACTGTAGCTGAAAAGAGTGTTATTTTATTTCATTAACGGCCTCTTTTACAAAACCGCGTTAGCGGCTGCCGCATGGCAACAGCCCCGAAGCCCTTTAAATCTCTATGGGCTTCGGGACCATTAGCGCAGAGCAGCCGATAGCGCGGCTTTGTAAAAGAGGCCATAAGTGTCAATTTGTAGAAATTAAATTCTACGTTTTGACATTGTTTCAGATCATTGAATGAACCATAGCCACATAATTCTCTTCTTGGTTGGGCTGCGACCTGTTCAGCTCCCCCTTGAATATAATCTGGTCCTAACATTCTGCATACCAAGATTTCAACATATTGTCCACATGTTTAATGTGATCTTTTTCTTGGGTGGTGGCTCCTAATATAGAATCTAGCATCAAGTAACTATGATTTGGATTATTCTTCCCTCAGTTCGTCTCTGCATTTGTCCACATTAGATTTCATCTGCCATTTGGATGCCCAGTCTTCCAATTTCCCATAATCTGCATGTGATTTATCGATGTTGAATAGTTTTGTATCATCTGCAAATTTACCCTCTCCTTTACTAACACGTAGCCTGGGTTTTAGCACCAGCTGCGTCGGTAACTGCTTCGACGCTCATAGGAATGCTATGAGCATCAGAGCAGTTACCGCCGCTGCCGGCACTAAAATCCGCTCTATGCGTTAGTAAAAGAGGGGGTTAATTATCTCATTGGGGTTCTCTGTTTCCCATAGGTCCCAAACACGTGTACCTCTAGTACTAAATCCTGCATCCTATTAAGGACAGTAAAAGAAAAGTTATATTTTTCTTTTATATTCTTTCTTCCCCAGTGAAAGTTGGAAAGAATTAAACTAAAAAAGGTCTGACTGTTTGTCTGTCTTTCTGTCTGTATGTTTATCTCTACTGTAGCCAAAATAAAACTTGGCATGAGGGAAATTTTGGTAAAAAGACAAATGAGTTTGAAAATGGGCCAAATTGGACTGGAGGTTCCATAGAAATGGCCCAATGCATTTCCATGGGTGGGATTCTGGCTTCTAACACAGAAACATTAACGTAATAGAATGAATTTGGCATATATCCCACAGCAACTTATTTTAACATGCAGTATAGTAGTATAAAGCAAGTTACTGACCTTTAATACTAGTTAAGGGGAAATTAACATCTGTTAGGGCTGTAATGCACAGTCATAACTATCCCCTTCAGTTTCACTTCATTCTTCATAATCCATTTGGCAGCTGGAGCTAAACTGATATGTAAATAAGAAAGATTGGGGCAGGCTGGGAATTATAGTCTCAGATTAATGCCTCTGATGGAAAGGAAGTGTAGCCAGGAGTAAACTCCTGAGGGAAAGGAAGAGGTGTGTTCAGAAGCTACTGGAAAAGAAGAGGGCAACTAAAAGGGCAGTCTGCAGAGGAGCAAAAGTGAGAGACAGCTGCGTTCCCAAGAGTGCCAGGGAATTGCCCTGCCTTTGAAGCTATGGGCATGGTGTTGGCCTAGAACTATTATAATGCCTGAATAAAGGACTTTGGATTTTAAGAAGCTGTTGGCTTTCTTTAAAGAAACATGCCCGTGACTGAAATGTAACTCCTTTGCCTCAGCTCTGGGAAATGGTCAGTGTGAGGATTCCAAAGCTAATAGAAATCCTCTTCCCTGTCTCTCTTCTCTACCCTTGGAAAACAAATGGCAGAAAAGGGGCAGAAGTATTGCTAGGTAGCAGAGAAGTACTAAACCAGGTGGTAAAGAAGTTGGAGCCACCTGCTGGGCTTTAACAGAATGAGCCCCTGTATGAAAGCCTGAAGGCTGGGAGACTTAGTGGGGGAGTAGTGTCTTGTAAAGCTGTGTAAGAATGCTGGTTGTGAAAGCAACAGAGGAGATGTATGGGTAGAATGTTGAGGGCCAGAGCAGGAGTACTGCAGAGTTAACTGGTCTGTGTTTTTCTGTCTAATAAAACCATGATAAAGAACTGTATTAACTGAACTATCAGCATATTCATAAGGACTACTTTGTTGGCGAGTGTGGATGTTAAGGAAGAAACTCCAGGAAGTGAGCTAAACCTTGTCTTAGAGACTCTGCCCATGACAGTGCATTAGGGGCTGGTCTATAAGGTAGCACATAACTGCAAGGGGGGGGGGGGCATAAATGTGGATGGAGTATGCACAGGCCACGGGCATGTTACCAAACAATGTGCACAACTTATGAATTACTATCAGATGTGCGCAGTGATTGGTGCACCTAGGCATGCTTACCTACATCATCCATCGACCTGGCAAAACGGACCATGTGTAACTTGGTGCACCAAAGTAGATTTGTGCTAGTATTCTATAACAATTAAGGCATTTCTAAGTGTCTGTGAGGCCCATAATCAAAAAAACATAGAGTTCCAAAAAGCATCCTAAATCAGCCCTTGATCATCCTAAATGTCAGGACGTCCAAGTGCCAATGATCAAAACCGTCTTTGTATGTCTAGCGAGGTGTTCAGCCTCTGTACGTTCAGAGCACGAGATGGGCATGGTAGAGGCATGTAATGGGTGGGCTTTAGGTGGTCTCAAAGGTGAGTTAAACATGGACGTCTTGCAGCGATAATCAAACATTATGCAAGACATCCTAGACAGAATTTATGTTTGGAACTAGACCTGTTTTAGAAGGGTCTAAGTGCCACAAAGGTGCCCAAACTGACCAGATGATCACTGCATGTATCAAAGTAAGATACCTCCACACTCCCCCCAAGGCTCACTGACTCCATCATACCCACAAAGATCAGAATACAAATGTACATATCTGTCTCCAGAACATCAGCACCTGGTATAGGAAAGCCTAGTAGAGCTGCACACAAGTGTCTTAAATAACCTGGAGGGTGAACTAGTGAACCATAGAGAGAAGTAGTAAGTCCCGTAAGCCACTCTAACCACTACATTCATGGTGCGAAATGTGAGCTCACCAAAAAACCCCGAAACCCTACTCTACTGCCATATAAGTGCCATATAGCCTTAAGGGCTATTCGGGTTGTAGACAGGTAAGTATAGTACAGTGAGTTTGGGGGGGGGGCTCGCCATAACTTATATGGGAGTTCTGGTGAGATGTTTATCTAGCATCCTTTATGTGAAATTCACAGCAGTGCCTTCTAAGGTGCCTCACTGCTCTGTTACCATATCTGGGTGGCCAATCCATTACGGGACTGGCCCCTCCCATGTTCAAATAGTCTTATGGTCATTTGGGACTTGGATGAATTTTTGGTCAAAAATATAGTATAAAGATTGTGGTGTTCTGAAGTATTTGAAGGCGCCGGATTTCTTTCTGAGTAATACTTTGGTGTAGTGAGTTACAGTAGTCAAGGTGAGAGGCATAAATAGCCTAGCTCAGCAACAAAGCGCTCTTGCACACAGATGAGTCTTAAGCAGTCGCCTAAATGGTTCAACATTCATAAATAGATGTACTTGTCCTGGCAATAAATTCCATAATCTGGCTCCTCCTATTGAGAAAAATACCTGACTTGTTGACCCATAATGTGCTGAGTCCACCAACAATTGCACTGCTGTCTCTGACCTTAATGGTCTCTTTGGTATCTACACTAGAGTGTTGCGAGGGGACAGAAATCCCACCAATCCCCGCCCGCACCCGCCAGGATCCTCTCCGTCCCCGTCAGGATCTTCTCCATCCTCACCCATCCCCGCAAGGAATTACCTCCATCCCCACCCGTCCCCATAAAACACAGCAATTACTTCTGACAGGATCATCAATTCCACAGTTTCTTTTGTGTTTGCGCTGCTGTTTTCCTTGTGGAATCTCTTTGGTGGAACCCTTTTTCTGTTTTCTGTTCAGATAATTAACTTATAAACCCCCTCTTTTACTAAGGCTGACGTGTCTATTATATTATATGGAAGAAGCCTTCTTCCAAACCCTTCCATCCCCGTGGGAGTCCCGTTGGCTAGAGGGGGGGTCCCGCGGGACCCCCGCGATCCCCATTCCCGTGCAGACCTCTAATCTACACTGCTAATGCTGTTTTCAAATACTGTATTGATTTATTTAATTTGGTTTTTATCCCATTGTCCCCAAAGAGCTTAGGTTAAACATACTGTACATAGTATACAGTTAACAGGTTTCGATTTACACTGGATCTGCCATAATTTCAGTACACGTTTACGATACAAGTGTTTTTTTTGTTTGCTTTTTCCTTTGTCATCTTTATTCAGTTCCAGATATACAACAATTCAAAACACAGTTTAGACGTATAAGCAGAAAACAGAAACAAATCTAATAAGTGACAGAACAATGCAACTCTGAAGGGAACTGCATAACAAAAAGTTTTTCATCTTATAATAAAAACCCCCTTCTCTCCCCCCACACATCCCCCTACCAACCCTCCCTCCTCCATGTCAGGTGGGCTGTGATGTAAAAGGGCACTAGGTACCAACTAGAGAATGATACGGTGACAAAATTCATCACCGTCCCCGTCCCCGCAGATAACCGCAGGAAATAATCCCATGTCTATTTCAGTGTCTATTTCAGCCTCAGTCCTTCTACACCAGCATTCTTCAAAGCAAAGCTTGAGGGTCAGTGGTTGTGCCCAATGTTCATACTCTGATTTTTATGTGAGCCAAGGATAATGAAGCCATTGTGACATCACTGATGTGATTGGCTCTTAGGCACTGGTGGAAAGAGGCATTATGACATCACAATATCTGCTCTGGATACCAGAGACTGTTATTCTGTAGTGTCTATCTCAACCTCAGTCCTTCTACACCAGCATTCTTCAAAGCAAAGCTTGTGGGTCAGTGGTTGTGGCCATTCACACTCTGATTCTTCCCTCTCTCCTTAAAGAATGACATGAAGATGGTTTCCCGCGGTTATCCGCGGGGACGGGAACGGTGACAAAATTCATGTATTATTGTTTGAATATTTTTCTCTATTGCTAATGTCCCGTTCAAAACGGGACCATATGTCCTGTTTTGAACGGGACCATCCCGTTTTTAGGTAGCTTGTCCTGTTGTCCCCAAGCACATCTTTGGGACTCCAAAATGTCCCGTTTTCAGGGGCCCGTTGAAGAAACTAGTACCGTAGTGAATAAAGCCCCCATCCCCCCGGTACCTCTTTTAAATCCCAGAGGCCGCCTCCTGTCCTGATATCTTCTGGCAGTGGTAGAGCTGCGCACCTGCCTGGTCCCGCGCTGCTCACTGAATGGCTGCTGTCAGTTCTTGCGAGTCCCGCGAGAACTGACGGCAGCCATTCAGTGAGCGGCCCAGGCAGGCGCACGAAAAGCTCACGCCTGCCTTGTGTGCCGCTCAGCCACTGCTAGAAGACATCAACTAGAAGACATCAGGACAGGAGGCAGTCACCGGGATTAAAAAAAGGTATCAGGGGGGTCCGGTCCAGTCCCGTTTTTTGAGGAAAAAAATAAATGGTCACGTTATCTATTGCCTTTATTAAGACTGATCTTGTTGTATACTCCCTTGGGTGAATTTCATCTGAAGAATTTGTGATCTGAAGAAGGTATTGCCTTCAAAAGCTAATGAAAAATGTATTTAGTCCAACAAGAGGTATCTTATTTCTTTTCTTTGTTTTATTCTATTTATTCTCTTCAAGAAGGTACTAAATAAATCCAAATAAATAAATGTTTGTATATGTATTTGTTATACATATACAGGTCAATATTCAGCCAGCAGCATTCAGCATTTTTTTTTTTTTAACGCTGACCGTTGCTGGCTAAATTAGCTCTGGATATTCAGTGTCAGGCCACTGATACTGCAGGCACTGATACTGAATATCCAGGGCTAAGTGCATTCGTACTGGTTACTGGAGAATATGCAGGTAGGTCATGGTCAAAATTCAGCCGGGGCCCACATAAGACACTTATGTGGACCCCAACTAAATATTGGCTGGGACCTGCATAACTTTTAAGTGTTTTGCAGCCTCTCTGATTCCCCCTTCCCATCCCCTTCCTCCTGAAATGTCCCTAATACTACCAATAATAATTTCTATAGCACCACCAATGGTGTGTGATAAGGGCTTTCAGGGGATTCAGTGAATCCCCAGCTCTACAGTCCTGCTTTTTTTGTTTATTTTGATGCAGTTTGATTTGTTGAGCAGGCAGCCTGCTCAACTGGTCAAAGTGCATCAAGTAAAAGGTAAACAAACAAACAAAAGCAAAACAACCCAAGGCTCCAGGGCTGGGGGGGATTCATCCAACCCCCTGAAGGCCCTCATAGTATTGATCTGAATTTGATTGGTTGAGCAGTTTCTGCCTTGTGGCTGCTCAACCAATCAAATTCAGAGCAGTGCCCTCAGGGCCTTCAAGGAGTTGGGTGAATCCCTAAAGACCACTGAGCTCTACTAGAAGTATGCAGTGCTCTACACATATGCAGGTACTTTTTCTGTCTGTAGTGGGTGCACAATCTAAGTTTTGTACATTGAGCAAACCCCTCATCAACAGTAATACATCTGACCCAACCTCCCTTCATCACCATAGGCCCAATTAACATCTCTGGTGGTCTGTTGGGAGTGTTGGCAGGAGCAAACCCCACTTGCTTCTGCCTCTAGTGGCTCTTTCATCAAAACGACTGCTGTGATCTTCTCTAGGGGCAGCCTCACAGTGCCACCCAAGTTTACAAGTCTCACACAAAGTCTTTCTACTGGTAGGTTAATATGTTTTAAATGTTTAATCCATCAGTATAAATGCAGTTTTCTTTAGAAAATACAGGTAATTGATATACAAATGGAAAAGTTTATTAAAGTTGATGAGTTAAATCAGGGCTTTCTGCCTGGTGACAGATCATGATTTCAACTGCTGATTCAGAATTGCCTTGATTTGAATCTGTCTGCCCTTGCTTTTTCCACCTAGTCATTTCTCTGGCAGAGACAAGCTGAACCTTACAGAGTGGTAAATTGATTTCTTTTGTCAATTAAACCTGTGCTTAGGGCACTTTTGTTTCTCAATTTGAGGGAAGTGTTGTTCCCCCCAGACATCTGAAGCTGTCAAATAATGACAGGAAAAAAAAACCTGATTGTAAGGAGCTGGGAATCGGAGCTCTGAATCAAATAACAGCACAATGGCACTGGATCTGTCTGTAAATTTAGAAAGGTACTTCCTTATGCCTTTGTATATCCACCTATGGCATAATGGATAATAATACAGTAATTGGTATTCCTGTAAAACTCTTAAGTTCTCTTTTTCACCCTCCCCTCCCCTCTCTCCCCCCCCCCACCACACACATGCTCTCGTTCCCTGCTTAGAAATAAGAATTCCATATTTATATCATGAGGATATACGTAAATCCCTGCCAGATCTACAGAATAAGGAAGAGGCACTTTGGATCAATTTGGAAAGAGAGAATAGTAAATATATTTACATTGGTGTGATATGCAAGCCTCCTTCACAGATGGAAAAAGTGGACAGAGATTTAATAGTAGACATTCAAAATATATCTAAAAAAGGGGACATTTTACTAATAGGTGATTTTAACATGCCAGATGTTGATTGGGGCATCCCTATTGCAGGGTCTTCTAGAAGTAGGGAGATCCTGGGTTCTCTTCAAGAACTGTTCCAGTAGTTGGTAATGGAACCCATGCGGGATGGGGTCATACTGGACTTAGTGCTTACAAACAGGGAAAGTGTTTCTGATGTTATAGTGGGTGATCATCTGACATCCAGTGATCACTGCATGGTACGGTTTAATATTAAGATGGGTATAGAGAGGGCTCATTCAAAAGTAAAGCTTCTAGACTTAAAAATAAACGAACTTTGTCTTGGATGGGGGATTATGTCAAGGAATTGTTTGGATGGGACCGTCTGGAAGAAGTAAAAATGTAATGTGCAAAATTGAAAGGAATTATTGTACAGGCGATAGACCTTTTTGTGAGGTAAGTAAGTAAAAGTAAGAGGAAAAGAAGGATGCTTTGGTTCTCAACAGTAGTAGCTGAGAAGGTAAGGAATAAGAGGTTAGCTTTCATAACCTACAAAAGATCACAGAAAGAGGAAGACCAGCAAAAATATCTGGAAATGTTAAGAGAGGCTGGTCGAATAGTCAGGAAAGCAAAGATACAAATGGAAATAAAAATAGCTGACATGGTAAAATGAGGAGACAAGACATGTTTAGATATATCAGTGATAGAAAGAAGTGCAAAAGTGGTCTTGTGAGACTTAAAGGTGAAGGAGAGAAACATGTAGAAGCTGATAAAGAAAAGGCTGAATTGCTTAATGTTTCTAGTCTGTGTTCACAGCTGAAGCGCTGAGAGCAGGACTGCAGAAGACAAACGCGAATGGGGATGGAGGAGTGAGTAGATTCTGATTCAGAGGGTTGTGTTCATGAGAAGTACAGCATTGTGTACATCTGGTAGCACTATAGAAATAATTAGTAGATAAATTAAAGGTAGGCAAAGCAATGGGGCCGATAAATATTACTGACGACTGGAATTTTTGAAGTTTTACAAACGATCATCTCTTGGACAGATACGTTTAATAGTGTGTAGCATTGTAGCATTGGGTCTCCTGAAGCAGAATTTTCGAAACAGGGCCGCGTTGAGATCCCCAAGAGCCCTTACAACTACAAACTTTAAAGTTGGTACAGATAAGTGAATGGTATCATCGTTCCAAGCAAGAGTTGTGCATAATTGTTTTGAACTTTTTAGTCAATTTAACAGAGTTTATTTACACAATACTAGTTTTTACCAGTGGTCAGAAAGTGATGTTCTACAAAGCAAATGCAATGATTGGACGGTAAACTCTTGCCTCAAGGGGAGGTATCCACCTCCCTTTCAGAGTTTCACTTTTCTGAGCGTTTTTAGGAGTCATTTGCTCTCTCCCCACTGGTATTTAATACTATTACAGTCAGTCTCTCATTCATCAATATAACTCCTTTTCTGACTGGTATTTATATTGAGTCCCTGTACGCCTTTCTAACGGGGCTATATATAGTAGGCAGTAGACAGTCAGCCGGCATCAGCACATCTCCTCCTCCCTAGTGTGTGTAACTAACCAAAATATATTTCACTTTCTTGCAAAGATTAATGAATCATGGAGAAGAGAATAATTTTTAAAAAGAACTCTGGTACCAAACATTCTGCAAGAAATCAATAATGCACGCTAAATCTGTTAGCGCACCTTAGTAAAATGACCCCATAGAAAGGCAAGCTTTTAAAAAAAATTATTTTCTTTCATTTCAGCTGTCATGCTGGTATGAGTAATATTATTTAGCAGCTTCCTTGGCACAATTCCAGATAGTGGTGGCATCTAAATATTGTATTTTGCATGAAAGATGATACTCCATTACGCCCTCTATGAAAACACATGCAGAGAGTTTGTTTATTTATCTAAAATACAGTAAGTGGATTCTCTGAGTCACATTTGGAATAAAGAATAGGATGTGAATATTTTTATTTGCAGAAAAGGAAAGCTATTTTTCTGCCAATAATTTTTCAGATTCTCAAATTGGGCAATTTGAGCTTCAAACCATTATAGGTAATCTCCAGTAGTCATTTGCCAGCTCTTTCTTGAATGTTCATTTCTATGTAATGACTTCTGTTCTACTAAAGACCATGCAGATTGTTAGAACATTTATAGAAAATTTGCTATTCTTACAAAGTAGAGTGGAGACTACTTTTTCCTAATGTTTATCGAGCTAAAAAGTCAACTGGTATAATGATACTTTTCAAAATGATCAGTCTGGAATTGCTGAAACTGGAAGATCATTTTATTTTCATTTCTAGGTCAGGCATTAGGCTAGGCCTTAGGTTAATACACTTTGTGGAGGCTCTCTACAGTATATGGCAATACAAGCATCTAAGCCCTGCTCTCTGAAGACAGACAGGTATTGTATGAGAGATTCAGTGAATGTGTCTCTCTGTCCTGCCAAAAGAGTGCGCTGAAAAAAATAAGATGCTGTCAAAACAAGCACATCTAAGTGGTACTGTTGAACATGCTACTTACAAGTGTGTCGGCAAAATGTATTAGTTGCATGTAAGGGCCCCAACATGGTGGAATACCCCTACCAAAGGAATTAAAGTTAGAAAAGGACACCAGAATTCAAGAAGAGAAGTGCAGAAAGGACTACTGGGTGAAACTGAAAGAAGCCAAGAGAGATGCGTCTGGCGAAAGCGCAGGCGAAGAGCAAATGGCTAAAAATGTGAAAAAAGGAGACAAACATTTTTTTTTCAGATATATTAGTGAAAAGAGGAAGATGAGAAATAGAATTGCTAAACTAAAAGATGCTGGGAACTGATATGTAGAGAGTGATGAGGAAAAAGCAAATGTGCTAAATAAAATACTTCTGCTCTGTGTTCATGGAAGAAAATCCTGGAGAAGGACCGAGATTGTCTTACAAAGTTACATGGGAAAATGGAGTAGATTCAGCGCCGTTCACAGAGGAAAGTGTTTATGAACAACTTGAAAAACTGAAGGTGGACAAAGTGATGGGACCAGATGGAATCCATTCCAGGATACTGAGGGAGCTCAGAGAGTCTCTGGTGGATCCTATTGAAGACTTGTTTAATAAATCTCTGGAGACGGGAGTGGTTCCTGGGGATTGGAGAAGAGCAGATGTGGTCCCTATTCACAAAAGTGGTCGCAGAGATGAAGTGGGAAACTACCAGGCTGGTAAGCCTCACTTCAGTTGTTGGAAAAATAATGGAAGCATTGCTTAAAGAGGATAGTGAACTTCCTAGAATCTAATGGGTTACAGGATCCGAAGCAACATGGCTTTACTAAAGGTAAATTGTGCCAAACGAACCTGATTGAATTTTTTGATTGGATGACCAGAGAATTGGATCATGGACATATGCTAGATGTCATTTACTTAGATTTCAGCAAAGCCTTTGACATGGTTCCTCACAGGAGGCTCTTGAAAAAACTTGAAGGGCTGAAGTTAGGACGCAAAGTGGTGAACTGGATTAGAAACTGGTTGTCGGACAGATGCCAGAGGGTGGTGGTTAATAGGAAGGAAAGGTGAGTAGTGAAGTCCCTCAGGGTACGGTGCTGGGGCCGATCCTGTTCAATATGTTTGAGCGACATTGCTGAAGGGTTAGAAGAAAAGTTTGCGGATGATACCAAGATTTGTAACAAAGTAGACACAGAGGAGGGAGTGGAAAACATGAAAAAGGATCTGCAAAAGATAGTGGAATGGTCTAGTATCTAGCAACTAAAATTCAATGCAGAGTAATGCATTTGGGGATTAATAATCGGAAGGAACCATATATGCTGGGAGGCGAGAGGCTGGTATGCATGGATGGGGAGAGGGACCTTGGGATGATAGTGTCCAAAGATCTAAAGGTGAAAAACCAATGCGACAAGGTGGTGGCTGCTGCCAGAAGGATGCTGGGCTGTATAAAGAGAGGCATAACCAGTTGAAGAAAGAAGGTGTTGATGCCCCTGTACAGGTCATTGGTGAGACCGCACTTGGAGTATTGTGTTCAGTTTTGGAGACTGTATCAGGCGAAGGACATAAGAAGACTTGAAGCGGTCCAGAGAAGGGCGACGGAAATGATAGGAGGTTTGCGCCAGAAGACGTATGAGGAGACAGTGAAAGCCCTGAAAATATATACCCTAGAGGAAAGGAGGGACAGGGGAGATATGATTCAGATGTTCAAATACTTGAAGTGTATTAAAGTAGAACAAAATCTTTTCCAGAGAAAGCAAAATGGTAAAACCAGAGGTGGTAGATTCAAGAGCAATGTTCGAGAATTCTACTTTACGGAGAGGGTGATGGATGCCTGGAATGTGCTCCCGAGAGAGGTGGTGGAGAGGAAAACGGTGCTAGAGTTCAAAGAAGCGTGGGATGAACACAGAGGATCAAGAATCAGAAAATAGTAAATATTGAACTAAGGCCAGTACTGGGCAGACTTGCACGGTATGTGTCTGTTTATGGCCTTTTGGTTGAGGATGGGCTGGGGGAGGGCTTCAATGGCTGGGAGGGTGTAGATGGGCTGGAGTGTGATTTGACGGAGACTTCGGCAGTTGGAACCCAAGCACAGTACCGGGTAGAGCTTTGGATTCTTGCCCAGAAACAGCTAACAAGAAAAAATTTAAAAAATTTAAATTGAATGAGGTTGGGCAGACTGGATGGACCATTTGGGTCGTTATCTGCCATCATCTACTAGGTTACTATGTATTTTCAATTATCTTTACATAAATGCAAACCCTTCTCTGACCCCAGCCCCAGAAATGCCTTCATGCGGGACACTGGTCTAAGTCATACTGTCTAAAACTGTTCCTTCTAAAGCACAGGTGTCAAACTCAAGGCCCGCGGTCCAAATCCGGCCCGCTTGGCTGTTTTATGTGGCTCACGGTCAGAGGCCCCCGGTGTATCTTGTGGCCAGCTCCCTCCTTCTCACAGCCTCAATGTGCACGAAGCTGCGTGCAGCGACTCCTCACATGTCCCGCGCCTCATCCAGAAGCATTCCCTCTGACGTTGCAAGAGAAGGCTTCCAGTTCATGCGCAGAACTCGCGAGGGGCTACTGCACGCGGCTTCATGCACACTGCAGCTGTGAGGAGGAGGGAGCCAGCCACAAGATAATACCTGGGGTATTGGACCACGGGCCGCATAAAATGGCCAGAAAGTAAGACACCCACCGGAGGGACGCCCAGCATGGAGAGAGGGAGACAACAAAGGTTGGGGGGGAATGATTTTATTTTCAATTTAGTGATTGAATTGTATCAATTTTGAGAATTTTTTTAAATAGATCTTTATTCATTTTAAAACTTACAATAAGTGTGACAGTAAGTTAAAACATTTGAACATTAAATATATCACTTAATATTCAGCAATAATTCAAATCACATAACATTATCTCCCTCCCACCCCACCCATTCATAACAAATATAAAATATAAATACCATATGATAAGATGTTTCCATATCATTCCTATATATTTAGATGATATATTAAAAATTACCCTCCCCCCTCCCTAAATATTGAACTTATAAATTTAAGGGATAAATTGCATCTATTCATTACAGTATTTTGTTAACGGCTCCCACACATCTTGAAATTTCCTTAAATGCCCCTGCTGTATAGCTATTAGTCTTTCCATTTTATATATATGACATAACAAGTTCCACCGAAATTTATAATTCAGTCTACTCCAGTTCTTCCAATTATATGTAATTTGTTGTATGGCAACCCCTATCATTATAAGCAAAAGCTTATTATTCGAAGATATCTGGCTCTTTGCCCTAATTGACATGCCAAATAATATAGTATTTTGAGAATTTTAATCTGCTGTCTATATTTTGCACTGCTCAGGAAGAAATACATTTGTTTCTTTTTCTCTGGGGGTTGTATTGTCTGGGGGTTGTACTGCATGCAGATGCAGAGTCTTGAATCTTAGGGTTTCGTTTGTATATATTAGTACTTTTAGTTTTTGGTCCTGTATTTGCATAGGGCTTATCTGTGTTCTGGTAGGAATGAATGTTGAGAAGCATACAGTGTGCTTTGTGTAGTTTAATTTTGTGGTTAACAATTATGTGTTGTTAATAAGATTATATTGTGTGTGTATATATGGGAAAAAAATTGTGTTACAATTAGTACTATTATGGGGGTGGGATCTGGGGCGAAGACTGGGTGGGGTCTGACCCGTGATTTAGCCTGTGTTTTGGATTTTGGCTCCTTAATGTGATTGAGTTTGACACCCCTATTCTAAAGTGAGTGTGAGTCTTCCATCTACAGTCCTTCCAGTTGGGGGGGTGGGGGCGGGGGGTGCTGTTTCATTATCACATTTTCCATAGTGAGGGATAGGCATAATATTGATGCACCACCCCGTATGGGTAGAAATTCAATTGGAGTACACCTGCTCAGCTTGGAGGGAAAAATGCAACCTATAATTGTGCTTTGGTGTGTTTTTTTTTTTGTTTTCTAAAATGAGAATACCTATGCAGGATGGGATATCAACATAACAGAGTTATAAATACCATCAAGAATGATTAGAAATTTAAGTACCAAAAAAAGCTGGGTTTTCTGGTATTTTTTTATTCCTCTTTAAACAAATACATGCCTGTCAGCGTTCCGAATCCTTTCACGCATCATAAAGAAAGGGCAAGACAATGGAATGCAGAGTTAAGATACGAACTTTAAAGTAGAAACAGCTCAGAAATGAAGCCATTGTTATAATTACCGTCTTAGATGTTGTTCGTCTATAGATGGAATAAGCAGTGATCTTTTCTTTTCTTTCTAGGCTCTTCTTTTGACTCTAAAATGGTCCTCCAGGGTTCATTCAGCTGCAGGAATGGAACAGCTATCAAACTAGGACATATGTGTGATTTCTTCCAAGACTGCTCAGAAGGAGAGGATGAAGACTATGTGTGCCGTGAGTAATCATGTGTTAAAATATAACAGCTCTTTCATTTCCTTCCTTTCTAATAGAAAAGACTAGACAATCTATTCAAGATGAGCTGACAGCAGGAACTGTGGCAATTCCCTAGATATAGAAAGAAGGGAGCATAAGAGAACACAGGGGTTTGCTTTTTTTAGGTAAAAAATCTTTTTAAAATGTCATTTCATTTAAAAAGATATTCTTGGGGGGCGCTAGCGAGCCTTGGAGAAGATGGCAGCTTGAATTTGAGCTCCGGCTGAACACTGCTCTTGAATCGTGAATACACACACTCTCTGTCATCATTACTAGCTGTAAATCTTACCGTGTGCTTAGGGATTCTCTCCTGTATTCCTATCCCACGATGTCAGCGACCAAAGGGGGTAAGCGTACCAAAGTCGATCCACTTTCCCCTGTTAAATCGCAGGCCTCTAAGCCTGATGATGTGCCTATGTCTACTCTTTTGGAGGAGCTTCATGCTCTTAAAGACATGCTTTCTGAGACCAATGCGGGTATTGAGGATATAAAACAAGATATGTCGGTGATGAAAACGGACATACTACATTTCCGCACCCGTGTAGAATCTCTGGAGACCAAACAACGCGCCACAGACGAAAACATCAAAGATCTGCAGCGCCATTTTAAGCGCGTGGCGATACTTGAGAAAGAGCTTGACGAGGCGAATGACCGGGCCCGCAAACGAAACTTCCGAATTCTGGGCTTAGCGGAGGGTCGGGAAGGCCAAAACCTGATCAAATTCCTACAAGATCATCTTCCTGCCTTGCTTGATATAACTTTCACTCAGCCCCTTGAAATTGAATCTGCCCACCGGATCAGCTCGCAGCGTGTGCCCCGCGAAAATTTTCCTCGCCCGATAATTGTGAGCCTCCTACGTTTCAGCAACACAATTGAAATCATGCAAAAGGCGAAGATGAAGGCGCCGCTGAAATTTGAAGGCAAGAATCTTATGTTCGTTCCTGACCTTAGCAAAAACTCGGCGCGGCTACGAAAACAACTGCTTGAGTATCGACCCAGACTCAAATCTCTTAATGCCCGATTTGGGATGTTTTACCCTGCTCGAATGCATGTCACAATCAACAATCGCACCAAGGATTTCACTGATCCCAATCAACTTGCTGACTTCTTGGAAACCATCTCTCCTAGTGCAATTGATGCTACTTGAACTTTTATTTACATGAATAATTGATGTTTTTCCTTTATCTGATTGTCATTGACCTTTTTTAAGTACACTTCTCACTTCTGATATTTTCCTTGTCCTTCTCCTTTGTGGACTGTCCTTCCAGTACAGTGCACCCTTTTCATGTACTCGCTATTTGACTCCTTTTTTCTGTATGAAGAGAGCTGCATTTATCTTTTATTTTCTGTGTACTTGTCATGTTCTTTCATTCTCTGGTGACACTTTCATCAGTCTATGGCTTTGCTCTAGCCTATTCTAAATGCTTATTGCTTTCTTCTTTTCCTCTACAATTTTTATCTTTAGCTTGAACCTAATGTTTTATGCTTTTCCCTTTTTGATATCTGCTTTCTCCCTTACTAAATATACAGGATGTATAGATTCTGCAGTCTTATTTCTGTTTCTCTCTCTACATTGACTGCAATGTTATTCTTTTAATTGACACAATTGGTCTTGATAGATGTGTATTGGTGGTTATGTTACTGGTACAGTGTTCAGTTATGGCTCGTTCTGGCTTGTTGTTTTTTCCTTCTCTCTCACCCGTTTTCTTTACTCCTTTGATCAATGGGTTTGCCTTGGTCTTGGGAGTATATTATATATAGAAATGCCAAGTATCTTTGTATACTCTTACACAGTAATTGCATTAAGTACTCATTTATGCTGTTATGTCTTTCAAATGTGTTTCTCTTAACGTAAAAGGTTTGAATAACCCCTTAAAAAAACCCAAAATACTTCAATATTTGAACCAGTTACATCCTGATGCTGTTCTTTTACAAGAAACGCACCTTGATGCTTCAGAATCTTCCAAATTCCTTTGTAACTGGGCCCTGCCTCCTATTTTTTCACCTGC
Source organism: Geotrypetes seraphini (assembly GCF_902459505.1). Classification (NCBI taxonomy): domain Eukaryota; kingdom Metazoa; phylum Chordata; class Amphibia; order Gymnophiona; family Dermophiidae; genus Geotrypetes; species Geotrypetes seraphini. Next base: position 341,963,373 of record NC_047086.1, on the reverse strand, counting down.
TCAAGATAAAAGAAATGGTGTCTTAATTCTGATAAGGAGGCATCCAGATCTCATGATAACGGATCAAGCCTGTGACACTGAAGGTCGTTGGGCCAGAGTAACTATATCTCATCGTCAATCTTCTTTGACTATATATAATATATACGGTCCCAATAAAGATTGTCCTGCATTTTTTCATGAGCTGGCAGACTCCATCACCTCTGTAGATGCATCATCAATTCTCATTGGAGGTGACTTTAATCTTACTTTAGACCCGGCAATAGATAGGCAGTCATCTGCCTCACACAAACCAACTAAGGCCTGGTCTGCGCTGCTGGATGTTATTCAACATTTAAACCTATGTGATCCATGGAGAATCTCTCATCCAACTAAACGTCTCTTCACTTTTTTTTCATCACCACATTCATCTTTTTCACGAATTGATTTTTTTTTTAACATCTGCCTCCTTACTTTCTAGTGTGACCCACACTGGCATTCATTCCATATTAGTGTCAGACCACGCTTTGATAACCATTGAACTGAATTTATGGAACTTAACCACTCCTAGACCATGTTGGAGATTTGATTCTTCACTATTGACAGACACTGAGTTTGTGAATTACCTCACACCCCTGATACGTGAATTCATTGAGTTCAATCAAGTAGATCAAACATCTTGGACTAATAACATTAGCATTCGCATTCCCGTCACCTGCAACTGAAAGCTAATCACCATCAATCAATAATCACACAACTCAGTTTTATTGGAATAAATATTTGGCCGCAGCTTTATTATCTATCTGAATATTATCTTCACTTACAATGCAATCTGTGTCCAAAAACCAACAAACCCCCAATGCATATTTCACACACCCCAAGGGAGCTATTCGGTGTCGAAACTAGCTCCAGTTAAGTCTTTAAATTTATAACATTCCCCCAAACGGCCCACGGTGACGCAAGGCCATGCTTCCCCTCCCCTCCCCCCAAACATGACCCACGGTGACGCAAGGTCATGCTTCCCCTCCCCCCAAACATGATCCACGGTGACGCAAGGTCATGCTTCCCCTCGCAGCGGTATCGCATACGAGTGTCACATTTATTTATTTATTAACTGCTCATCTCCCAGATCCAACTGGGCCAAACCCCATTTTCCGCCCCACCCAAAGCTGCGACCACCTCCCCCCCAACCCCATAAGCTCCACCAAACCCACTCAAGTCGACATATGACATGTAAACCCCCCACCCCACCCCACAACACTGACACAAAACATAACATCAGCACAAATGGGAGGGAGGGAGGGATAATCTTTTCCTGAAGAGACTACTCTACTGTTCCCCTTTCCTCACAGAATTCACTCCAGAGTGCCACAACATCCAACCAATCACGTGACTGCTCCACCCCATCACCTTAGCAACCTCCCTAATCATTTTTCTTTCTTACAAGCTCTATTAACCCTTTCTTACCTCCTCTTATAAAATTGTCAATCCTTATTCTACAGACCCTTGATAACACCTCATATATTCCCCTCACTATCTGTCCCCCCTCCCATTTTACCCACACCATCATTCAATAAATATTACCAGCCGGTGACATCAGCTCAGCTAATGTTATATCACACCAGATGAATCTGGTGTTCTTCTTAACATTAGCATTCGCATTCCCGTCACCTGCAACTGAAAGCTAATCACCATCAATCAATAATCACACAACTCAGTTTTATTGGAATAAATATTTGGCCGCAGCTTTATTATCTATCTGAATATTATCTTCACTTACAATGCAATCTGTGTCCAAAAACCAACAAACCCCCAATGCATATTTCACACACCCCAAGGGAGCTATTCGGTGTCGAAACTAGCTCCAGTTAAGTCTTTAAATTTATAACATTCCCCCAAACGGCCCACGGTGACGCAAGGCCATGCTTCCCCTCCCCTCCCCCCCAAACATGACCCACGGTGACGCAAGGTCATGCTTCCCCTCCCCCCAAACATGATCCACGGTGACGCAAGGTCATGCTTCCCCTCGCAGCGGTATCGCATACGAGTGTCACATTTATTTATTTATTAACTGCTCATCTCCCAGATCCAACTGGGCCAAACCCCATTTTCCGCCACAAGCGGTGACAGCCTCGAGCTTGTCACCGCTCCCCCCACCACATAAGCTGCGGCCAACAGCTTTAAAACAAGTCTCCAATAAAATAGGCCAAACCTATGCCTGAAAGGTTGACAGCATCAGGACAATAATGTCCATGGAAAATAGCTGCAACAAACTCATGAGAAACCACTCTAAACCCCCACATGCTATCCATAACTCCAAAAGCTTAGTATTAAACCCACTCAATAGCAACCATGTCCCAATCCTCCTTACACACTCAATAGAGGACCAAACAAAACAAAAAGGGGTGGGGGCATTAGGGAAAACACAGACAGCAGACAACAGATCCTGCCTCAGGGGCAGTATGAAATCCTCTCCCTTTGCTGAACAAATGTCACAACCCATCAAAAGAATCATAAGGGAAGCAGAATAGAAGATTAGGAAACTGTCTTTGCTGGAAAAGGATTAGCAAGGGTCACTCCCAACAAATGCTCCACATACCTAACCATAAAATCTATAGTCCATGCCCCACTGGACTCAGAAACAGCTAAGAAAATCCTCACCAGCCCAATAGAATGGTAAACAAGATATTGCACATTCCCGTTACTCCACACACACACGTATAAAAGAATCAAAATTCCTGATCCTTCCAAGAAGGTGACCGGGGAATAGGCAATTGCATTTAACCTGCAGTCAACCCAACATCTCCAGACAGCTACCCCATGAACACAATAGCAGGTCGAGAAGGTGCCAGTTTACCCACTCGATAATCTGCCCAGTGCTGCAAAAAGGCTAATCGCCAGAGCATCACTACAAATCATGAAGTGCACACATTAGGCAATACTGCAAACAAATGTCACTAAACCCTCATACAAAAAACAAACAAACAAGTAAACCCTGCACATGGACACCAGATCACACGCACCCACAACCAATTTCATAACTTCCATAAAATCCCCACACCAGCAAATGTCAAGTGAACCATCTTCTAAAATCATCCTACAAACAAACAATACAGTACTAATAGAACATGCGGCTGCTCCATATGAGAAAGGAGCAATGCACCTCTGGCACCCAAAATTGCAGAAAATGAGTCAAACAAAGCAGTTTGGCTCTCAGCACCTATCCAGTGCCTTGCAGTTCCTCCAGTCTGAGGACACAAACAAAGCCACTTAGAAAAAACATAAGGACAGATAAAGACCAAAATACCCAGCCAGTATACCCCTCCACAGTAACAATTAACTCCTCTCTCCCAGAGAGTCCATGTGCCTATCCAAAGCCGTCCTGAATTCAGAAACTATTTCATGCATCTACTACTCCTACACCTACTGGAATTCCAAAACTATTTCATGCATCTACCTCACCTTCTATAACAATGTAGCGCCATACCGTACTGCAGAGCCCAGCACTGCTGCACTGCATCCCCTGCTCTCTTACTTTGGATTTGCTGTCAAATAAAAGGGAAGTCATCTCATGTATAGTTAGGCCACATAGGTATCACTGCACAACAAAGTTTTTGCTTCCTGAACACTGCTGGGTGTTTCTTATAGAATTTTGGGTGCTGATCATGAATATTACATCAAAAATTACCCATCACGTACCATTTCAGAGAAATCTTCAATTTTGTCGTGATTTTTTCTTATATTTGGATGCAAACAATTTTTTCTCCCATAAGTGTCTTATCAACAACGGTTTGTGCCGCCTGGGTATGTCCATGCATAAAATCTAGCCAGGTTGGAAGCTGTTTTATGGAAGATGACATCCTGGGCATGTCTGGGCAGGTCTGAACGAGCTTGCGCTGTCTCACCATGCTATAATGGTGGCTTCCATACACCGATCCTGCTCATTTGGTTAATATAGATAGTCCGTGTGTGTATATAGTATCAGTATAGTAAAGTATAGTAGTATAGTAGCTGTAGCAATATAACAGTAAGTAAGCTTGATGCTATAGACGTTTTGGTGTCGGGCAATATGTCTCGTCGGTGTCGTAACAGCCGCGACACATTCTGCTATATCTGTGGGGAATATACACTTACGCCTCAGAGACGTTCGATGACTGCCCTTGTAAAGAAAGCCTATCATCTGTATTTTGGCTGCAAAATAGGTGATCAAGACAAGCAATGGGCGCCTCACATTTGCTGTGCGACATGTGCTGTTAGTCTGAGAGCCTGGCTCAGAGGTACTCGAAAGACGATGCCATTTGCTGTTCCGATGATATGGCGAGAACAGAAAGACCATGTGACGGACTGTTATTTCTGTTTGACTAATGTGTCTGGTTTCTCTGCCAAAAACAAGAAGTCAATTGAATATCCTAATCTGCCTTCAGCAATGAGACCCATGCCACATGATGACAGTCTTCCAGTTCCGAAACCACCAGAGGATTGGACCTTAGACGAACCAGATGAAGAAACTGCAGTGCAGGGTTCTAACAATGACATTGACCCGGATTTTGAACCATCCTCATCAGGCGATCCACATCTGATAACACAGTCCGAATTGAACGATTTGGTCAGAGATTTGGGTCTGTCAAAAGCAAAAGCTGAGCTGCTAGGTTCGAGACTGCAGGAATGGTGTTTGCTATCACCAGGTACGAAAATTTCTGTGTTTCGAGACCGGCATCATGATATAACCAAATTTTTTGCACAAGTCGACAGTCTCTGTTTCTGTTGTGACATTGAAGGATTGTTCTCGGTCTTTGGTTGTGATCACAACCCGGAAGAGTGGCGTCTTTTCATTGATTCGTCAATGTTAAGCCTGAAAGCTGTTCTGTTGCACAATGGCAACGTTTATCCTTCAGTACCTGTTGGCTATGCAGCACATATGAAAGAAACATATGAGAATATGGAAATGTTACTAAAGTATGTCCAGTATACCAGGTATAACTGGAATATCTGTGGAGACCTCAAAGTCGTTGCTCTGTTACTAGGACTGCAGCTTGGCTATACAAAGTACTGCTGTTTCATCTGCGAATGGGACAGCCGAGACAGAGAGTCGCACTATTCTAGAAAGAACTGGCCACTCCGTAAAAAGTTAGTTCCAGGACAGAAAAATGTAGCACATGAATCGCTTGTTGACCCGACAAAGATATTTTTGCCTCCTCTTCACATTAAACTGGGACTCATGAAGAATTTTGTGAAAGCAATGAACAAGGAAGGGGAAGGTTTTCGTTATTTAAGACAGATGTTCCCAAGAATAACTGATGCCAAGATCAAAGAGGGTATTTTTGTTGGCCCCCAGATCAGACATGTTATGAGTGACAAGCGATTTGAAGATCTGTTAGTTGGGCCGGAAAAAATTGGCTGGAAAGCCTTGAAAGACGTTGTTGACAATTTTCTGGGCAATTACAGAGCCCCAAACTACATTCAGCTGGTAGACAAACTTCTCAAAGCATACAAGAGAATGAAGTGCAATATGTCACTCAAGATTCATTTCCTCCATTCACACTTGGACTTCTTCCCCGCAAATCTCGGTGCTGTGAGTGACGAGCACGGTGAAAGGTTTCATCAAGACATAGCTACGATGGAGAAACGATACCAGGGCAATTGGAATCCGTCAATGCTTGCCGACTATTGTTGGATGCTACAACGTGATGCACCAGACACTGAATATAAAAGAAACTCGGGAGCAAAACACTTTTAATTCTGTTTCATTTAGTCGCTTGTGCGAAACGTAAACTTGACTATATATTTTATTGTCAGTAAACATAAAAATGTCTATTTCTCATAGTTCTTACGTGATGCAGTAAAACCAAAACCATATTTGAGCATACCAAGTTGGTACCTGTCATAATCACCAAAAACTTTTCAGGAATCAAGACTTAACCAAAAAATTGTTGTGCAGTGTATTTAAACATCACTATTATCTCCCTTCTCATGCTCCTCCTCAAAGTATACAGATGGAGATCATGAACTCAGTTCCCATATGCCTATAGGACATAGACCATCAACCCTTGTAGTAGCCTTCCTTTGAACTGAACTTAAATGTACACAAAATTCACAAGGAGGTCTCACCAAAATTTGTAGAGGGGCAGCAAACTTCCATTGTCCTGCTGGCCATACTGATTCCCATGCATCCAAACATCTGTCTAGCTTTTGCTAGCACTGTTACAACCTGGTTGCCTCCTGAAGCTCATCACATACAATCACACCAAACCCGCACTCCTCATTCGTACACCAAGGTCTTCACCCTTTAATCGCACCATTCCCTTGTGGTTTAGCAATGCAAATGCATGACCTGGCATTTCTAAACATGAAATCTGAGCTGCACAATATGAAGCCATTCTACAACTTAAGCCCATCCTCGTTAGGCACACCATCAGGACTGTCTGGTCCATTACTGCTTTGGCCTCCTACAACAATCCCACTTACATAATTGTGAAAAGAACAAGCCCAATAACAAACCTTCAAACACACTACCGATAAGATCCTCCCTTGGCATAACCATCTCCTGGGACCACAACCCACTGACACCTTACTGACCAACTAGTTTCTGCCCCAGACCACCAGTGGAGCCCTCCATACCGAGAACACTGAATACGATATGCCTATGAAAATGGTAAAATGACTAAAATCAAAATACACCATATTCACCACGCTCCCCTTATCTAATGCCAAGATCACCCAAAGAAAGTAAGCAGATTTGTCGATCCAAATCTGTCTCTAGTGAATCCCCAAGCTCTGTTGTAAAAGTGTTTCTATTGAGATACTCACCAATAAGTCAAACTTACCGGTCTGTATATCCCTAGTGCTGCCTTTTCTCCATTTGTTGTGGAGGGAAACCATATTCTCCCTGCTCTATTCATGCATTACCCACTCCCTACTCTACAGAAGCAGTGAGAAGGTAGTCAGCAGAGTCACCAGAACTACCCCCAAATTCTTGCAGTACCCTTGGATGTACCAGCCATTCCCCTCGTGGTATCCACCCGTAGTTCTAACGAACCCTCACAAACCCAAGCCACTGAAAATCAATCAGGGTTTTTTACACCTCCTGCCCCAGTCACATGAGGTGTTTGTACACCCTCCCCCCCAAACACTTCAGCTGTGAACCCAGAACAGAAAATATTAGTGAAGAAGTCATCTATCTCTTTACCATCTGCTACTTATTGGCCTCTTGTACCCTTGGGTTCCACAATGCCACTTTTGCATGTCTTCCTATCCCTAATAAATCCAAAAATGTCTTGTCCCCCATCATTATCGTGGCAGCTATTTATCCTTCCATCTCTATCTTTACTTTCCAGACTACTCGACCAACCCCCTCCCCCCCTTAACTCTATCCAATAGTGCTTCTGATGCCTTGCACCTTATAAGAACAGAAGAATTGTGATACTGGGACAGACCAAAAGTCCATCAAGAACAGTATCCTGTTTCCAACAGTGGCCAACCAAGGACCCAAGAACCTAGTGAGATCCTATAATCCAAATTCTATGCCCTAGTAATAAAACAGAAATTATGCTGCCTATCATAGGAATAAGCAGAGGATTTCCCCAAGCCATCTCAATAAGGCCTTTTCGGTTAGGAAAGTACCCAAACCTTTTTTAAACCCCGCTAAGCTAAGTGATTTCACCTCATTCTCCAGCAATGAATTCCATAGATTAATCACATGTTGTGTGAAGACATATTTATCTGGTTTGTTATAAATCTACTACTTAATAGATTCATTGCACACCCCCTAGTCCTAGTATTTTTGGAAAGAGTGAACCAGCGATTCACATCAGCCCTTTTCACTGCACTCCACTCAGTATTTCCTATACATGACATACACAATAGGTTGTTACCCTTACAATAACTTTGTTTAGGTTTGCTCACCACTTACCTAGATGATTCCCCACTAACACCATAAAAACTTTTACCCTTTAATTTCTCCAGCACAAATAAACCAAACCCTCAACTTTACTACAATGAACCCTCTCCCTTTCCACAGAGACAGACACCAAGAAATCTATTTCCCCCTAACACACACACCACACACCCAGAAAAACACCACAAGTACATAATATGAATGTAGCTTAAACACCAAGAACAGGTCATCTCCAGCTGAGCTAACAAATCAGGACAGCTGACACCATGCTGAATCACCACAGAAAGAATGGCAGACACAGGAAGATCCAAGAGACCCAGAAAGGCCATAGCACAAAAGGAAAATTAGGAAGATGGCCCCTATTGACACTTCAAACAAAATTTTTAAATCACAATACTGTGAATGCTGATGCCATACAGTCATGCAGCCGCTGAGCACATAACTATTGCAATGGCAGCTGCCAGTGCTCCTAAGCTCCCAGACACGGGAACACCAAATCCGCGAAGGCCGCAAATCCACAACTCTGCCTAGCTGTAAAAACAAACACCTGAATGCAGCATTGGCACTTCCCAACTCCCTCCTTCTAACACCAGAATTTAGAGTCAAAGCCTCAAACCTATCTAGAAGTGCCCTACCATGTGGCACACAGACCAGCCAGTCACTACCCTCGTGAACTAAAGACCAACCACCTGCCAGTTCCTCCAAACTAGCCTACTAAGAAACAACCTGGCAAAATTACACCTCAACAGAAAGACCTCTCTGTGTCACAAAAAATAACCCCAACAGGTAAGTCCCTCTCTGACACACTGTACATTAGGGAGCAAACACCTTATACATCCCATCTCCCTCACAGCCAACCCACTCTGCCCACAGTCATGCAGACAACTCACCAAATGGCAGCCCAGCGCTAACTACTGCTCCACACAGGGGACTGTTGTGCTGCCAGGCTGTTAAACCTCCACAGAAGAGCCCAAACTGCTCCTCTCCATTGCAGTCTCTGCTTAATCAGGCAACAAATCCAGCACCTGACAGACAAATAGCCTGTCCTGACTAAAACACAGACACAGAGAAGGTTAACAAGGCAAAAATTATCTTACTCAAAATAAACCAAACTTCCTAACATTAAAATCACAATGAAAAAGAATATTTTTAGTAAGAATTAATATACTCTGAAGAGAATAATCTTTTCCTGAAGAGACTACTCTACTGTTCCCCTTTCCTCACAGAATTCACTCCAGAGTGCCACAACATCCAACCAATCACGTGACTGCTCCACCCCATCACCTTAGCAACCTCCCTAATCATTTTTCTTTCTTACAAGCTCTATTAACCCTTTCTTACCTCCTCTTATAAAATTGTCAATCCTTATTCTACAGACCCTTGATAACACCTCATATATTCCCCTCACTATCTGTCCCCCCTCCCATTTTACCCACACCATCATTCAATAAATATTACCAGCCGGTGACATCAGCTCAGCTAATGTTATATCACACCAGATGAATCTGGTGTTCTTCTTTATTGGGATACTCTCAAGGCATACCTGCGAGGCTTGATAATTTCCTACAAGGCCAGGAAAAATAAAGAATCTGCTTTGCTTCGTTCCACGTTGGAAGCACAGATTGCATCCCTTGAAGCTCTTTTCATCAGCGACTCTTTAAATACTGCATTATTTAACCAGCTTGCGAACTGTAGACTCCGTTATAATGCTTTACTAGCAGACACTGCAGGGAAGACCTTATTCATGAAAAATTCGACTTACTATGCTGAACATGACAACTCTGGACATATGTTAGCCAACTACTTGAAATCTCAAAAGGAACGTTCCTTTATCACCTCCATAAAATCGAACAATGGAGAAGTTCTTACTTCCAAAATGGACATATTGACGAGATTTCACGACTTTTATGACAAATTGTATACTTCACAGTCTCCTGCACCAAATAAGATTGAGGACTTTCTTCAATCCGTCTCTTGTCCTTCTCTTGATGCTGTAGATAACGAACTCTTCTGTAACCAAATATCTGAGGCTGATATCGTTGATGCGCTGGAATCCATGGCTAAAGGAAAAACGCCTGGCCCGGATGGATTTCCGGTAGAGTTTTATGTCACCTTTCAGTCTCTCCTTACTCCTTTACTTAGAGGTCTCTACACTCATTTGATTCAATCTCAAGACATTAAAGGAACCTTTACTGAAGCAGTGATAGTAGTGTTGCCCAAAGCTGGTAAAGATCGACAACAAGTACATAATTATCGTCCTTTGTCTATGATCAACGTAGACGCCAAACTTTATGCAAAAATTCTTGTAGGACGGCTACAGAAAATTTTACCTAAGTTGATTTCTGTCGAACAAACTGGATTTATGCAGGGTCGGCTATCACATGATAACACGAGATTATTTTTTTCATGTACTACATCGGGTGGCTTCTTTGGACTCACCATACCTGTCTTTGGGCCTTGACGCAGAAAAGGCCTTTGACAGGGTAGAGTGGCCTTTCCTGTTCTGTACCCTGAGAAGATTTGGATTTTCTGAACCTGCTATTAACATGATAAGAGTACTGTATGCTTCACCAACTACTCGAATCCTCATTAATAACCATCTCTCGTCTCCTTTCTACCCGAGTCGTGGTACTCGACAGGAGTGCCCCTTGTCACCACTGCTCTTTAACATCGCGCTAGAGCCTCTACTATTATCCTTCAAGCAGAATCCTACAATCAAAGGAATAAACTTGGATCACATCATTGTAAAATATTCGGCTTACGCGGATGACATCTTGATGTACACCTCCCCTGACTCTCTTTCTCATATTCTGGATACCATATCTGCATATGCACGTGTTTCTGGCTACAAGCTTAATCAAACCAAATCTGAAATTCTCCCTCTTAATCACCCAGAAGTTAAATATGACCTGCTTCACTTCAATTTTCAATGGGCTGACACGCAATTGAAATATCTGGGAATTTATTTTGCCTCAACTATTGAAGAAACTCTTTCTATAAATGCTATTAAACTACAGGACATGGTTAAAGATCTTTTATTCCGCTGGTCTCCACTACGCCTCACATGGTGGGGTCGTTTAAGCACTATTAAAATGATGGTGGCGCCCAAGATCATATACTTTTTATATATGATCCCCATTCTTTTTCCTGTCACTGTCTACAACTCATTAGAGCGTTCTCTTGCTGCTTTTTTATGGAACTCTAAACCACCGAGGATAGCGCTGACCAAATTGAAGGCTGATAGGGACTCTGGTGGTGTCAACTTTCCGGATCTTCGTTCTTATCATGCTGCCTTCCTTCTACAACAAGTTTCTTATTGGTATGTGGAGGATACGTCTGCTTATTCTCCTTTATGGTATGAATGGGAGCTAAATTTTTTTAAGAAGCAGTCTCTTCAATATCTGCCTTTTCAATATCTACCTAATACTATATGCCCCATTTATCATTGTGCCAAAACAAATGTGGTTTTGCTTGAGAAATGTTTGGAGCACCCCTGGACCTCTACTTTGAGCTCCCCAATTTGGAACAACCCGGCTTTTAAGATTCAAGGAGCATGTATTCACTGGACTGATTGGCAAAATTATGGTATATGGTCTATCAATGATCTTCGTGATAATAACAACTGGTTATCTTTTGCTCAATTACAAAAGTCCTTTGTAGTACCTGATTCTCAGCATTATCGATGGATACAATTGATACACTGTATATCTTCCGCAATAAGAGGTTCTCCGCTCTCAAATGATCTTCCTAGCCTTTTGTCATTGTTCTCTAAACTACATGCTATTAAAGGCTGTGCTTCAAAATGGTATAAACTATTGCAATCAGATTCTTTCGCTAGGCCGATTGGCACTGAGCAAACCTGGGAATATGATCTACAACTCCCACCTCTACTAGACACATGGAGAAGTATTTGGTCTACATCTTTACGTTCTTCTTGCTCATCTTCATTAAAGCAAACCATATACTTTGTGCTTCATAGAGCGATATGGACCCCACATAAACTGGCTCACTTCAAACCCTCTGAACCTGGCCTCTGTTGGTCCTGCTCAAAAGAGCATGGTACCTTTTTGCATCAGCTTTTTTCCTGCTCGCTTATTACTCCTTTTTGGCACTCTATTGGGAAAAAAATTTGTGTTGTCTTTAGCATCAATGTCTCTCTCACTCCTGCCCTAGTACTTCTTGGTACTCATGCTCTTGATTGTGAGTTACATGATGATGATAAGAAACTCTTTACTCTCATGCTACAATTAGCTATAAAGCTAGTTTTGCAAAATTGGAAAAATTTATCTCTGGTTACCTATACGATGTGGTGGAATATGTTGTGTGTTACAGCGAAATATGAAAGAGCTGCTGCCATTAAGAAAAAGTCATTACATTCATTTGAGAGACAATGGCGGCTATTACTGGATTTTTCCTTATCACCCTTTACTTGAGTTATGCTCTTCTGTACATTCTCCTTGGGGTTTTTCAATCAATGAACATGTTGCTTCTGATTTGTCTTATATTATGGCCTGTATAACATTCTTATTTCCTACTGTGTACTGTAATGGACATTGCATTTCTATATATTTTTCACCTTGTTGTCAATTGTTATTTTTTTTATGAAATACTAATAAAACTTATTGAACTTAAAAAAAAAAGATATTCTTATCCCACTTTTCTCCAATTGAATTCAAGATGGGTTAGAAAAAACAAACAAGCACAAGAATGTATAGTTATTCTTATCCTATTTAACAATAGATTCCTATCACCAAAATCCGTAGATGCCCTGTCCCACTTTTTTTTTCTTTTGTTGCTCCTTTTAACAATCGTAGCTGCTGTATTCTTGAATTATATGCAATCTGATCAGTTACTTTACCTTAGGCCCTTATAGACCAGTTTACAATGGACCAAATTTGATGGAAACACTGCATTTACTACTCGCTTTAAATCTGTCCCGGACACAAGAAATATTAGTCTTAACCAATAAAAAGTCTTGACTGTCAAAATTCAAATGGGAGTCAATTTCCACCCTAGATTATGAACATTATCGTGCAATTGTAGCTTCAGGACTTGAATCTTCAGACCCTTCTGTAGTTTTTGAACCTTTTGATTCCCATACCAAAGTATTTGAGTCTTTTCTGGATTCAGTATTTTCAATATAACATCTAAATCCAAGTTTAGACATTTTGCAGAACACGCACAAAAATGCAGTACCAAACATGTCTATTTTCAAAACTGCAAAACATCTGTCTTGTTTTTTCTAAAATGGATGTGTTTGTGCTCTGTATAGGACGCCTGTTTCTGCAGCCACCTAAGAAGCAGCTGCCCTAAGGGACAGATGACTAACCCCACCTAACCAGCCCGATTCTCTAACTGACGCCCATGTCACATGCACTGGTTAGAGCAGGGGTCTCCAAAGTCCCTCCTCGAGGGCCGAATCCAGTCAGGTTTTCGGGATTTCCCCAATGAATATGCATGAGATCTATATGCATGTACTGCATTCAATGGGGAAATCCCGAAAACCTGACTGGATTCGGCTCTCGAGGAGGGACTTTGGAGACCCCTGGGTTAGAGAATCATGCTTGATCCCTTCCCATCTGCTGATCACAGCAAAGGAATATCCCTGCCACAATCAGCTGAGCGGATGTAGCAGGTAACCCCCAACGCACACCCCTTCACACAAATTTAACCAGCAGGAGAGAAGCCCAATTCCTTCTGCCGCCACCCCCGACACTCCTCAACACACACACCCGATACTCACTCGACATTCCCTAACATCCACCTGACATTTCTCAACACACCCTAATAAATCTCTCATTCTCTCATATCCCAACATCCCCACTGACATTCTGGAATACCTTAGATTCCAATTGGCCCATCCGTGGAAGGCCCCTCCCATGGGAGAGGCCTTTGGTATCTGGCAAATCGGAATCTTAGGCCTCTCCCAGTGCATCCCAGAATGCACTGGGAAGGAAGCTTAAGTCTCCAATTGGCCCAGACACCTAAGACTTCTCCTATAGGAGGGGCCTTAGGCACTTGGGCCAATCAGAGCCTTAGGCCTCTCCCTGGTGCATCCCAGAATGCACCGGGAAGGAGAAGGCCCACCATTTTGGAAGAGGTAGGCCTGCAGACAGGAGGGAGTGGGCATCCTTCTTGCCAGCCATCTCCTAAAGGTACGGGGGGGGGGGTCAGGAGGAATCGGAATGAGTTGGGAAATGTCAGGTGAGTGTTGAGGGGTGTTGGGGAGTGCCTGGTAGGTGTTGGGGAATGTCGGGTGTCTGGGGGTGTTGGGAGTATGTTGGGGAGTGTTGGAGAATGTCGGGTGAGTGTCAGGTGGGTGTTGGGGAGTGTCTGGGGTTTGGGGGATTGACAGGGCTGACAGCAGGAGGGAGTGAGCATCCCTTCTGCCAATTGGATGAGTATGTGGGGTGTCAGGAGTATTGGAGGTTCAGAGGATCGACAGGGTCAGCAACATGAGGGAGTGGGAAACCCTCTTGCTGCAGAAAGTGGCGTGGGGTTTTAAGAGTGGCAGCAGGAGGAAGTGGACATCCCTCCTGCCACAGATAGTGTCAGGTGGGAGTTTAGGGGTGGTGATGCAAAAGAGAGGGCATCCCTTCTACTAGCCAAATTCATGGGGGACAAGTTCCCTGCCGCGGCAGTGAGATTTCTTTACAGTTATCAGCATATGTAGGCCAGCTTTTTGTTGGCCTACATTTCAGGCGCCTATCATGGCCCTAGGGCAGCAGTAGGCAATTCCAGTCCTCGAGAGCCATAGGCAGGTCAGGTTTTTGGGATATCCACAATGAATATGTATGAGATGGATTTGCATGCACTGCCTCCTTGAGATGTAAATCTATCTCATGCATATTCATTATGGATATCCTGAAAACCTGACCTGCCTATGGCTCTCAAGGACCGGAATTGCCTACCCCTGCCCTAGGGAGACGCCTAGGGCCATTTAAACTCGCCCAAGGCCATTTCTGGGCAAAATCATGCCCAGCCTTAGGCGAGCTTAAGCATCCCTAGGTGCCTCCCTGTACCCGTGTCAGATGCCTGTAGTGTAGGCAGACTGCCTCCGCTTTCTTTTTTTAGAAAACTTGCATCTAGTTTGTCTGGTTAGACAACTGTAGGACGCCTATCGCTGCCTACAATCGATACGCTGTTTATAGAATTTGCCCTTGTGCGTCTTTTTGAACCATTTTTTAAACATTCATTACTCAAAAAAAAACAACACATGGAATAAGCCATTGATATATAGCATTCTTAGTAGGCTGGTCACAAAGACATCCCAGCAGTGGGGCACCTTAGGGGGCACTGAAGAGAACCTTGCATAAAAAATCCCAGGTACACATCTCACCATAACGCCTTATATTGTATGGTAAGACCTCCAAAACCTACCTAAAACCCAATGTACCCAACTGTATACCACAACAATAACCCTTATTCCTGCAGGTGACACCTATACATGGGTACAGTGGGATTAGGGTGAGGTTTGAAAGGTTCACAAATTCCACCGTAAATGTAGTGATAGGAGTGCCATATGGACCTGGGTCCCCATCTCTATGGTTCACTACATGTATGACGTGACTAAAGTACAGTGGAGTTTAATGGCTTGACTGCTTATGATCTAACAGACCCCGTGGAATGTAATTTGGAGAATATAATCTGTCGGTCTGTTTAAGATGAAGAAAGACTTGACAATTATCACATCTGGAGTCTGAAAGTATTGGACATTTTTGGATTGTAATGCAATTTATTTTGTAAATTATGTGTGGCGGGCTCTTGTGGGTTCATGTTGTGATATGTATTGTGGGATGAAAAGACTTACTTTATGACATGTGGTGATTTATTTATGTGGAATTTTTTTTATTAAAAAATAAATGTGACTAATGAAAACTTATATATGTAATAGCTTCTCTAAGATGTGGTAATAAATATACATGAGGCAGATTTGCATATAATAGAGGTGCTGGGCATGCAAATCTGCCTCATGCTTATTCATTAGGAATATCTTGAAAACCAAACTGGCTGGGGGTCCCCCAGAACAGGTTTAAGAACTACCACATTAGATAAGGATGCATGTGAACAGCAGATGTTTTGAGGTTTTCTGGAGGAAAGAAGACATGTTGGAAATATAAACCAATAAAGTCTGATCAGATTTTAACAGCAAAAAAACCCACTATTCGAAGTTTGTTTTAATGGATATATTACTGAAAGATTTATCAAGCATTCATTGTAGGGAGTGTGTGACCTAAATTTTTGTGTATCAGTTTTCAAGTTTTACTCCAAAACATTGAACTTTCACATATCTTTTTCAAATATTGGATTTTCACATAGAAAGGGATCATGTGATCATGAATCATAGTAGTGTCCTCACTAATAAATATGTACCATTTACAAAGACATGTTTTTGAAGGAAGGAGATGTGATATGCTCCTTGGTAAGAACGCTTCTTTCTGGTATTGCTGAAGGGGAATGTGTCTGAATAGAATAAGGTATGAAATAAGGGGAATCTGCACCTAACTTAGGGCTCCTTTCACAAAGCCACGTTAGGCTTTTTATCGCTGGCCGCGGCGGTATTAGCTCTGACGCTCAAAAGTTCCTAACGCAGCTTTGTGAAAGGGGGGTATTAGCTTGAGGATTTGGCACAAATGGCCACACCTAAAGTTAGGCACGGTTCCCTGATATAAGAACTATTCAATAACCTGCACCTGACTTTGGGGTCCTTTTTATTAAGCTGCGCTAACTGATTTAGCGCGTGCTAAAGATTAGCATGTGCTAAATGCATCCATTACATTCTATGAGCGCCTTAGCATTTAGTGCGTGCTAAATTGGTTAGCGCACCTTAATAAAAGGACCCCTTTAAGTGCAATTTATAGAATAAGCTGAGCGTGGATTGTTTGGTTTGTTTTTTTTTGGGGGGGGGGATTGTTTTGTTTTTTGTTTTTTCAGTGCCGATTTTATTTATTTTTTTTTTTAGGTGCCATATATAGAATTTATCTCTTGGTGTCCACCTTCATAGTGTCACACATAAAGAGGATTACCCTATCACACTCATCAAATGATTCTGATTATTTGCAATTTTTTGAGGATTATTTGGCAACCATGTTTGACACACTTTTCCCGGTTCATAGTCTAAAGCGCGCGAGGACAAAGGCGCGCCGACAACTGAGCGCAGGACTTCATCGCGCCAAAGAAAAAAACGTATTTTAAAGGGCTCCGACGGGGGATGTTGGTGGGGGACCCCCCACACCCACACTTTACTTAATAGAGATCGCGCTGGCGTTGTGGGGGGCTTGGGGGGTTGTAACCCCCCTCATTATACTGGAAACTTAACTTTTTCCCTGTTTTTTAGGGAAAAAGTTTTCAGTATAATGTGGGGGGTTGCACCCCCCCAACATGGCAGCGTGAGGCAGCGCGATCCCTATTAAGTAGAGTGGGGGGGTTCCCCCTCACCCCCCCCCGTCAGAGCCCTTTAAAATACGGGTTTTCTTCAGTGCGATTAAGCTCTGCGCTCAGTTGTCCGCGCGCCTTTGTCCTCGCGTGCTTTTGACCCGTCACCCACTTTTCCCCAGTGCTTGGCTTTTTCAGAAGTTTTTGGTCTCAAAGTTATAAACAATAGCAGATCTAGTGTATTTGAGTCCGGCCTTCTGGTAATCCTTCTAGGCATTACTGGTGTATGAAAAATAAGAATGGAGAAAAACAGTTCCTACCCTTTCATCAGGGTGTTCCTTGTCAATTTCTGGGAGACCAATCCAGCTACTGAATAACCAGCTATTTTAGTAATTCAAAAGTCCTTTCATCCTTCCTTTCCAGACATCAGTGATATGGCCCGATATAGTTTGCAAATGCACACATAGATGAGACAAATAACATAAAATCAGTAACAACAAATAAATTTAATACATTAAAAAAAAAAGACCTCCATCTCTTACAAAGATAATTTTATTCTGCAAAATAGGATTCAACCTCTGTAGAACATGTTGAAAGGGCAGGATCTATGTTAGTCAATTTTCCTATAGTGCTGATGGTTTCAGCAATGGCATGTTTGAAATATTTGTGTTTGAAGTGCTAAACCTTCAGCAGTCTTTCGCCAAAGCTCATTATTGACATTTTTTTATAAAGATGTCAAGAAAAAACAGTCATGGGAGTCGCAACAATCCTTGAATATTTTGGATTTAATTTGTTTTCTAGCTTTTTCATATTCAAAACCTGCTAATGATAATCTTAGTATTTGAGCATGAGGTTTTTCAAATAGACAAAAGGTCAGTGGGGTTTTTTAATCCATTTAACTTTAAGCAGATTGTCAGCAAGGCTATTATGCTGAAAATACCGACTTAAAATTTAAAGGCGGTAATTTTATAGCAGGTCGTCCAGTTGTGAAGACGCAATTTGTGAATGGATTGATTCTAGTTCTTGGCGCATCTCACGTGATAGTGCCTTATGATTTTTTATCGTTTCTTTGAGCAAATCATGGCCTTCCGATTTATCCAGTGAAGGAGAGGCCAATTTCAGTCTTTTATAAGCAAGATGGAGTTTCGATGTTTGGGTTTTTTTAAGCCATAAGTGAAAAAGAGAAGTTGGAAGAAAAACGCTGCAGAATAAGAGCGTTAGTTCTGAATTGGGGTGAGATAGATCGTCGATATTTTAAGCAGGAAGAGGGTGCTCACAACTCAAGCAGCCACCATGCTTGAGCATCAACCAGAAGTCCAGGGCCACATAAGAATCTATATGAGGAAGCGCCTACAAGTATGTCAGCCCAGGTGTCAAGACATCTGCCTTTTACCTGAAGAATATGGATGGCAGCTCACTCTGCTTTCCTTTTCTTTGAACAGAAGGGTGTTGCCATTGAGTATCATTTACCCCCCTCTTTTACAAAGATGCGCTAAGCTTTTTAGCGTGCGCTAAATATTATCTTGCGCTAAACGCGTACTAAATGCTAACGCATGCATGTTATCCTATGGACACGTTAGCAGTTAGCGCATGTGTTAACTTAGCGTGCGCTAAATCCGCACTGAAACGTTTAGGGCGCCTTTGTAAAAGAGGGCCTTGGGTTATTTTCTCTCCTAGGGCTGGGATTTCCGCACTGAGGAGCGGCAGCATTGCCTTGAATCTCGCATGCATTACAGCACAAGCAGTGACCCGGGAAGGGGTAAAACACGGACCTCACAGACCTGACGGACCTCGCGGATCTAAACCCGCACGTCCTTAAAAATCTGAGGTCCATGCTACTTGTAGTTAGTTTGTGGTTCTGACAGACCTCAGTGACAATTTAGCGCTGACGGATCCGTCTCAGCATAGGGAGGGGAAAGTATTAGGATCCGTCAGCGCTAAAATGTCACCGAGGTCTGTCAGAGCCAGAGACTAGTGCTAGGGCTGGAGCGGCTCCAAAACGAATCCTTTAAACTGGTTTCCTGAAGCCCCAGTAAATCGGCTCTGACAGACCTCGGTGACATTGTAGCGCTGACGGATCCTAATACTTTCCCCTCCCTATGCTGAGACGGATCCGTCAGCGCTAAATTGTCACCGAGGTCTGTCAGAGCCAGAAACTAACTACAAGTAGCACGGACCTCAGATTTTTAAGGACGTGCGGGTTTAGATCCGCGAGGTCCGTCAGGTCCGCGTTTTACCCCTTCCCCAGTGTCCCTCATTTATCGGACCAAAGGTTGTATAGCTGCCCACACTAGGCTTTTCTGGAAAATCCATACAACTATCTATAACTATTCTAACACAGTGTTGCCTCTTAGAGGAATATTCAGGTTTTCAAGGCTGTTATACTGGATATGTATGAGATAGATATACATACAGTGTGTATCCATTGTCCTTTGCATGTTCATTATGGATATCCTGACTAGTTTCTAAGACAGGACTAGGTAAATCATTTTATAGATAAACTGAGCAAAAAAAAAAAAAAATCATTATTTATAAATACATTTTCTGACAAATGTTATTTGCCATATATGTGTGTCTTGGCTAGGTTAAAGCAGGGACTGTCTTAATATCTGAACAGTACTGTGAACATATAAGATTGTTATTGAAATAAGGGATAGAAGTTCATAAATGAATGAAGAACAGCTTTAAAACGCTATCGTACAATCATTTTCCAGGACTCGATGAATAATGATGATTTTGTAGATGCCTAGAGAAAACCAAAACAAAACAAAAACTCTGTGGAGTGACGATGTTCCTAAATGGACTTTATTTGAAAGTGTTAAAGTTCCAAAGGTACACTGAAATCATCCACATAAAATAATTCCAGCCACATAAAAGTAAATCATCCACATAAGAGCCTTAAAGGACCTAGTCCGATAGGGATACAGGACCCAACGTGGTCCACGTTTTGACAAAAAGTCTTCCTCAGGGGTCCCTGGGGGTCCTATAAAGGTGAGTACGTGGGAAACAATTGTGTGGTGAGCCGGAAGTGAGACACTGCTTGCAGATGCCTAAACAGAAAACGCATATCTATTATCTGACTGACAGACCTATTTCTTCTGTTTTCACGAAGGTATCATCTTTGGTAATGTTCTGCAACGGAGGCTGTTTAATATGACTCTGAGTCATGCCCTCCACTGGCAAGGAAATAGTCATCTGGGATCTCCTGTTAGAGAGCCGTGTCATGTAGCTAGAGGAATAAGTGAGGGCTTTATTGCTTGTTTGTTTAATGTATCCCTGTTTGCAGTGCTGCCTTTCTCGAGGACCAGCATCAGATGTTTTCCAAGGGCTCTGTAATGTTAACAGTTGTCCTGCTGGCAAAATGAGTCTGAGTCAGAAGAAATAGGATTACACATGTTATGTTTGGGGGCGTTTAGAATATGTTACTGTATATGATGTGCTTGAACAGAGGCCCTAGATAGTTCAGTGACGTGTATGGTTAAGTGCAAGACACAGACCTAAGCTGAACCTTACTAAAAGCAGATGCAGTATCATCCTACCATGGAGCATGGAAGAATCGTAAAACTACAAACTTATATTAACAGTGACGCTCTGGCCAGTGGAAACATTAATAAAGTATGGAATAGTGTAATATCATAAGCATAGTTTGCTGGGGAAAGGGATAGGGCGGTCAAATTAACAGGGGAAAGTGTGGACTTTTCCCTCTTCTGCTGCGGTTGGTATGGATTTCTTGGTGGTGGGGGAAGGGTATGGTAAACTTTCTCTGCTGTTTGTTTAGTTTATTATGGACCTGACATACCACCCTTCTGGTATTGATGCACAAAAAAGCTTGCATGCAAATGATTTGAGCGGAGGTTCGTCATAATCCCTGTCTGATCCCACTGATGAATCAGTGAGAGTGACTCTCATACATGCGCAGAGCCGGCAGGGGAAGGAAGCCTGAACAGCTGAGAGACAGGGGAAGCCCTGAAGCAGGCTCCTGCTACTCAGCTGTTCAGGGCAGGAAACTTTTCTTTTTTCTTTTTTAATGGACACAGATGTTGGCCATGTGTTACACATGCACAATATCTGTCTCATTAAAAAAAGAAAAAAAAATCCCCCTTCCCCACCCCCAGCCAATGATGGCCCTCCTCGCTATCCCCCTAACAAATCAGCACCAGGGACTGACCTCCCCGTCTAAGGCCCATCCCAAGGGAAGCCAGTCAGGGCCTTAGGCCCCTCCCCATACATCACATGATGCACCGGGGAGGGAAAGGTCACCATTTTGGATTGATTGGAGTCTTTTCAGGAGATAATTAGATAGACCACTGTAAATGGAGTTTTAATAGTCAAAGTGGGATGTAACAAGTGCATAGAGCACTGTTGCACAGGTCATCATATAAGAAATTACAGATAGATCTGATATAAGCCAAGGCCATTAGAAAGATCTGGTGACTGATGAGATTTTCTGTGGAAATTAAGCTCAGCTTTGAGGGTGACTCCCAGATATTTAAAAGATTATACAAAATTTAGAGGCACCCCTCTAAGTAGGGGTACAAGGAAAGGGCTCGAGGGATGCCCAGTAATCCATGCAGTGAAAGTTTTGGATAGGCTAACAAGAACATGACGTTTCTTCAGCCAAGTACCCATGGCATCAAGGTAGGATTGAAGAACAGATAAGTCTGGATCCTACGGGTCTATCAAGGATAGAAAGAGAATTTCATTTGCATAAATGTAGGCCTTATCACCTAACTCCTAAATCCGGGTTGCTAGAGGGCTCAGGAAAATATTAAATAGAAAAAGGGAGAACACTTCAAGTCATTGGGAAAGGATCAAATGAGGCATCAAGTAGTCTGATAGTAAAAGATCATCCTTAAAGAAAAGAAGAGATCCAATGAAGTACCATATATATGATGCCAAGTCTACAGTAACAGTGAATGATCTATGAAGTCAAAGGTTGAACTGAGGGCCAGAGACACTACCAGTATTGTATCTCCATGGGCAATGGCAGAATGGAAATCCATTAAATAGTGAAGCTCTATAGTCTCAGTTCTGTGTCTAGTCCTGAAGCCTGATTATCACAGAGGTAAAATATTGGAATTTTCAACATGAGACAGAAGTTGGGAGTTCACGATTTTCTCAGTAAGCTTGGCAACTATTGGAAAAATAGAAATCAGACTTTTTTTGTTTAAGGACTGGGCATACTGCTGCAATTTTCTACATCCCCAAAATATCCCCTTAGTAGCTACCAACCTGCATGTCCTGTTCTATGTGGCTTCTTTCCTGGCATCACGAGATTATTTAGGGAATTCCTTTGTAAGGTAAACAAATTTGATATTTTGGATATACTCTTTATAAATTGTCATCCTCCCAAGTTCATATCTTGTGTCCATACAAGACTTATTCTGCAGATAATTCTTAGTTCTGTAGATAATTCTTAATTCAAATTCACTCTGTATTTCACCAAATCTTAGCAGTACCACTCGCAACAGCTCACAATCTCTTTGCTGCCTATGCTTTAATACACCTCATCATCACTGGTCTATCATTTGCTGAAAATTTTCGAAAAGTGTGTCCAACATTTTATTAGCTCCAAGTTGCTGCTCATCTTATTCATTAGATAGTATAATATTTTGACTTAAAGCTTGGCTTTAATCCAAAGTTTCACCATCCAAGTTGGTAAGAAGATTCTTAGCAGACGTGAATCATGTTTCGTCTCTCCAAGCATCTCTAGCTTCTTATAAAGGCAACTTAGGCATCGGTGTGGCTTAATACAATAAGCTCATACAGCAACTCCCAGTAGTTCACAAAAGCTTTCACATATGTGTAGATGTGCCATGAAGGTATAAAAGTGTGTATGTGCCTGGCACGTTCCCATATATTAAAAAAATGCATTTGCATCACAATCCTGTTTCACCTTTACCCCAGTCTATACCCCTTGCACAGTCTGTGTCTGTATATGGTCGTTTGGTTGAGGATGGGCTGGGGAGGGCTTTAATGTCTGGAATAGTGTAGATGGGCTGGAGTGAGCTCTGACAGAAGCTTCAGTAGTTTGAACCTAAGCACAGTACCGGGCAGAGCTTTGGATTCTTGCCCATAAATAGCTAAGAAGAAAAAATAAATAAAAATTGTAGATTGAATCAGGTTGGGCAGACTGGATGGACCATTCGGGTCTTTATCTGCCATCATCTACTGTGTTACCATACTAAGTTATAAGGGACATTCAATAATTTATCTACCTCAGTAGGAACAAAGAGTTTTCAAAAAAAATTGTTTTATTGCTCAATATAGCCTGCTGATAGCTTCATCTACTTTATCCACTTTTCCTAAAATGACTATAACCCCTTTGAAAAGAATTCTTCTGTTTGATCTTCAAACCAGGACGTCACAGTTTCCTTGATGTCTTTATCACTTGAAAACTGCTATCCATGGAGAGATTTCTTCAAAATTTGGAACATAAAATAATCTGAGGGAGCCAGGTTAGCACTGTAGGGTGGATGGTTCAGCAGCTGAAATCCACATTCTTAGATGTCAGCCTGTGATTGTCATTGTGTTGGTGTAACTCTCTCCAGTTATGGTTGTCTGGTTGTCTTCTGTAGCATGTACTCCAGAAGCAAAAGTCCTTCATCATCCCTAAGACAATTGCCATGACTTTGCCTGCAGATTTTTCTGTCTTGAACATTTTGGGGGTGGGGATGACTTGTGCTTCCACTGCATTGACTCCATTTTAGTCTCAGAATCTCTGTCTCATCTCCAGTCACGAAACGATGAAAAACAAATTACTTGGTCTTCACGGAGCATTCCAAGTTCTTCTGACAGCACTGGAGCCTCATGGCCTTCTGACATAACATCAGCATTCTTAGAACATAAGAATAGCCATCTCCGGATCAGACCCTGGGTCCATCAAGTCCGGTGAACCTATCTTGCACTAACTTTAGACATGCTCAACTTTTCATGAATTATTTTCCAAACTGTGCCTGCCGAGATGCCCATTTCTTCAGCTGGGCAGGAAACCTTAATTCGTCTGACAAAATGAAATAAGAACATAAGATTTGCCTCCGCTGGGTCAGACCAGAGGTCCATCGTGCCCAGCCATCCGCTCCCGCGGCAGCCCATCAGGTCCATGACCTGTATGTGATTCTTTATATCCTTCAATCCCTTTTATCCTTCCTTATCTATATCCTTCTGACTGTACCCTCCTTTATCCTATATCTTCCCTATCTATATCCGTCAATAACTTTTTCTTTCAAGAATTTATCCAATTTCTCTTTGAAACCCTGTAAAGTACTCTGTCCTATCACACCCTCCGGAAGCGCATTCCAGGTATCCACCACCCTCTGAGTGAAGAAGTACTTCCTAGCATTGGTTCTAAACCTGTCCCCTTTTAGTTTCTCCGAGTGCCCTCTTGTCCTTGTAGTTCCCCATAGGCTGAATCTGTCCCTCTCAACTTTCTTGCACATTTCTGCGGAAGTTGCTTCTACAGGCCATCTAGTTTGAGAGTCATCTTCAATGGACTCTCTACCCCACTTAAACTACTTGCTCCAAAATTTTACTTTGTAGGATGATTGGGCAGACTCGCCATAAACTGCATTCATGCGTTCATTGATCTCCTATGGCTTTTTCCCTTCTTTTGTGAGAAATTGTATCACTGAATGGTGCTCCAAATCTAGCAATTTCTTGATTTGCTCAAGGACTCTCCTGAAATCCTGTCTCTTGGAATGTTAAATTTGCACTGAGCCACAACTGTGCATGAATAACCTTGAGACATGTCACAACATGCACAGGCTTGGTTCAACACGCTTGCTACTTTTTTTTCATACTCTTGAAAATAAATGATTGAATGCCCCTTGTGTGTATCTTGG
Source organism: Geotrypetes seraphini (assembly GCF_902459505.1). NCBI lineage: Eukaryota > Metazoa > Chordata > Amphibia > Gymnophiona > Dermophiidae > Geotrypetes > Geotrypetes seraphini. Next base: position 341,938,287 of record NC_047086.1, on the reverse strand, counting down.
GCAATGGAGGGTTAAGTAACTTGCCCAGAGTCTTAAGGAGCTGCAGTAAGAATCAAACCCAGTTCCCCAGATCCTCAGGCTAGTGCATTAACCATTAGGCTACTCCTTCACTCACTTTTATGTATTACTGAAAACGGTGTGAGCTTAATCCATAATAATAATAATCCATTCCAGTGTATAGAGAACAAATATCAAAGGATACATCACCAATTTTCTTTCAGGAGGTACCTCTCAATATTTCACACTTGTAAATACTACCTTTGGTATCCTTTTTACTTTGTCTGTGTGAGAGTGACTGATGGTAAATTCTATGAACTAAAGAGTCACAGGGTTACTAGTCCCCCCCCTTCCTGCAGCCTCACATTGACAATTCACCTTCTTCTCTCTCCCTTCTGATGATCATTCACATGAGAAAATGTATCAATCATTTTATTAATCATATATACTGTATTTCTGGAATCTTTACCCAAAGTGTTGTTAAAAAATAGTATCAGACATAATAAAAAAACAGGTTTCCATGGTTTCACTAAACAAGTGAAAAATCAGAAAAGCAAAACATAATTAAAGCCATGATTCCTGCTGGGTAGCCTTTAGGGAACATCGGTTAGTGGATGGTACAGGACGTTAACTTAAACAACGAGACTGTGTGCCTGCAAGTACAGGGTTAGTCAAAATGGAAACCACTTTTATCATTTTTGTATCACTTTTATCTATTTGTTCTATTTTCAAAGCAAACATTCTTTAAGAGTCCTTTTGAAACCCTCCTAAAAGTCTCTTCAAACTGCACTTAAAAGACTGTAAACAGTCAAAGGCATCTTCTCCCAGCTACTTTCCTTCAATATTCCCTCCAGGGAATCTACTTATTCTGAAACAAAACAAAAACATAAGCTTAAAAGCCCTTGAAGTTCAGGCTCTTCTTCATCAGCCTGTAGGGCAGGACTGGTGTAGGAGTTCAGCTAACTTGCTTTGGTTATACATAAAGAATAAACCAGTCTGAGTCATCCAGGTCAGTAAACAGACGTGTGGATTCATATGTGCAAAAGACCATGGGCTCCTTTTACTAAGGTGCGCTAGCGTTTATAGCGCGCGCTGCAGATTAGCGTGCACTGCCCCCGCGCTACATGTAAAAACTAATGCCAGCTCAAGGGTGGCATTAGCGTCTAGTGCACACGGCAATGCAGCGTACACTAAAACTGCTAGCGCAGCTTAGTGGAAGGAGCCCCATGTTTAGAAAAGGCTTAACAAATGTGGAAACTTTTTTTCTAGCAAAGCCAAAGAGACATATGTAGTAGGGACCACAAACAACTGGAACAGCCATTTTAGAAAAACTAAAATGTGGCATCACATGACAGTTTTCACATGTAAATACTACATACATGCATAATTGCTTATCTTCCTACTTATACATGTGAAGCCACTTAGGGCCGGATTCTGTAACCAGCACCCAAGTCGGTAGCTGCCTTAAAAGCGGCCACCGATCGCCTGTCAATCATTCGAGGACACTGGTTACAGAATCGTTCCTATTCAGTCAAGATATGTAGTTGAAATATAGGCCCAGAAAACCCAGGCCTACATTTCAGCTGCTTATCTTTGCCATTAGACTGCATCTCTCATCAGCTGAGTGACAGAGACTCCCTAAAGCTGCAATTCTGTAACCGGCGCCCATGTGGGATTGCCTGTCAGTTATTCTAGGGTGCCAGTTACAGAATTGTGGCTTTGGGGAGTCCCTGCCGCTCAGCTGATGAAGGGGGTATTCCCCTTCTGTGATCAGCTGAATGGCCGTGGCAGGGAACTCCCAAACCCTACCACAAGTTGGTCGGCAGGAGGGATGCCCACGCCCTCCCACCTCCATCCCCAAACTACACACACTGTCCGTGGAAGAAGGGATGCCCACTCTATCCTGCTGTTACCCCCCAGCTATAACATCCCCTGCAGAATGGATGCCCACTCTCTCCTGCTGGCACCCCCCCTCCCCCCCATTATCATCCTCAGTAGGAGGGATGCCCACTCCCCCCTGCTGGCAACCCCCTCCCCCGCTAACATTCCTGGCAGGAGGGATGGGTAGTGCAGTCAATATTGAGATTTTTTAGCTCGTTAGGGTGATAACGATGAGGCAAAGTAGCTTGCATTGATTACAAAAGCTGTTGTGGATAAGCGTCAAGCTGAGGATGATTTGCAAATCTAGAGAACATTTTTGAGGACATTTAATGGGGTGAGTGTAATGCAGACACCATGGCTTACAAACCAATATTTGGAATTGATTACATATGCTTCAGGTGAATGCGATTGTGGCATTTATTTTAAGGATGTTTGATGTGTGGCAGCATAGCCTGAGAGGTAAAGGTCATTGGGTTGGTGTGGGAATATTGTTCCCTGTGCTGATGGCAATTTTAATACATGCTGGCCCATACACATGCATGTTAGCATTTCAGTAAGCTTCCAATTGGCTTTAAAACTTAGGAATCGCACTAATCCACATATCCATCACCGTGAATAATGTGTGACAGAAATCAAATGGGCAACCCTATTATAAAAGTAAGGGGATGAATGAGTCATACTTCCATAAGTAAAAGAATGATTAAAAGGCTCCGATAGCTCAGTGAACAATCAGTGGCCCAATCAGATTGCTAAATTAAACTGACATCAAAGATGTGTCTAAATAAAGCTATGTTAAAAAAACACCACCGCCATCATGTCAAAGCACTGATGAGACTCGATGACAGTACGAGGTGCTAAATAGTAAGCAATAACTTAATAATTAACTGAAGACTTTAATGCTATGAAGTTGGTTTTTTATTGGAGAAAGATGTAATAATAAATATGTTTTGATAAGCAGGGGATGGCCTTGATACAGCCCAAGGGGCAAAACATGTCGGCAGGACTCCCTAGCCGACAGTCATAACTAAGAGCCGCAAGTTAAAGATAATAGTAAAAAGATTTATAAAATTAAAAGCAAAATATTACTAAATGGATCAATGACGATCTAAGAAGTCTTTCCTTACGAAGTTCTGAAGGATTACTGCATCACTATCCAGTGATCCATGAATGTTTGAATAATACTGCTAAATGATTACTCAGGATCATAATGAGTGTTAGTATTTCAGAACACACAAAAAAAACCAACTCTGCACAAATAACCAGAAAAAAAGAGCAGAGATGACCAGAGTGACAGAAACCACTATGCAGTAGTGATCCAGCAAAAACTATATTTATTAGAAATCCAGCACGTACGAGGGTGGTTTGAAAAGTTTGGTAAAAAAAGCAAATTGAACCACGCAACCACATAATCTCCACTTAGTCCAGCGAGTTTTCAGTTTTTTTCATAAGCTATTTTTCCTACGATATGAAAAAAAACTGGAAACTCGCTGTACTAAGGGCTCCTTTTACTAAGGTGTGCTAGCGTTTTTAGCGTGCACTGCATTGCTGCACGCGCTAACCCTGCGCTAGGCGCCAAGAACTAACGCCAGCTAGTGCAGCTTAGTATAAGGAGCCCTTAAGTGTATAGCCCTCGATGGAGATCACGTTGTTTGACCTTCTTTTTTTTACCAAACTTTTCAAACCACCCTTGTACATTACATTCTAGAAAAGAGTCTGACACGGGCCGTGTTTTGGCATGTCTGCTGCATCAGGATTCGAACACCATCCAAATGTACATGTATAAATAAAATCTAGTTCAATGATATGAATAACAAATGTTAAAAAGGCCAATCAAAGGGGGGAGGGAGTTTTCATTGTGAGCTACTGTTAAGACGGGTTATTTTACCACAAACAAAAGGAATTGACCCCAAAATATCCACAAAGAAGAAAATCCAGAGAGAACCAAAAAAACTCTGTGGAGTGACGATGTTCTTAAATGGACTTTATTTGAAAGTACCAAAGTTCCAAAGGTACACTAAAATCATCCACATAAAATAATTCCATCCACATAAAAGTAAATCATCCACATAAGAGCCTTAAAGGACCTAGTCCGCTAGGGATACAGGACCCAACACGGTCCGCGTTTCGACAAAAAGTCTTCTTCAGGGGTCCCTGGGGGTCCTATAAAAGTGAGTACGTGGGAAACAATTGTGTGGTGAGCCGGAAGTGAGACACTGCTTGCATACCACAAGTCATGCTATTTTAGCACAGAATGCCATTTTATGCTCTGAGGCCCTGTGTTAAGATAGCACAATTTTGTGGTATAATTTCCTGTCTTAACAATAGCTCACATTTATAACTTCTCCCTAAATGCTGATAGTCAATCTTAACCAGTGCGACGATTGTACTGAAGAATAATCAGAAAAGAACCAATGAATGGAAAGACTGAACTGTGAATAACCTACAAACAAGTTATATAAATGGGCAAAAAACCAATGGCTAGGCGAAGAGCCAAAGGAAGTGAAAAATTGCGTATGTGGCTGTGTTATCAAGTGATGAGTTGATAGCTAGCTTACTATGAGTCACTTGTTTGTTGCTAGTATTAAATATGCTGAAAAGTCCCAAAGAAGCTGAGAGCATCTTCCCTGATTGTCTCCAAGCTTTCACTGACAGGACTTTCCTAGCTGATGAGAAAGGCCTGAGATGTCAGTTTGGTGATGTACAGTGTTCTGTATCATGTTAATTAATCTGTTGATTCTTTGTATGAATAAATGTAGCTATTTATATTACTTTATGAGTGCTTCTTTCCATGCTATTACTTAAACAGAGCCATAAAAGAATATCCTAGAACAACCAGTTAAGTTAAATTGGTCTAAGATAGGACTGCTACTTGTGCAGCCCTATTTGTCTGGCTAATTTAACTGATTAAAGGCTGAATATTGGCACTAACTGCTCCTTCAAAGTGCCCACTGAATAGCTGGTTTGGCTTAGGCGGCTAGTGCTAATATTCAGCTGCACTATCCACTAAAGTTAAGACATCCGTGAAAACCCAGACATATCCTTTTTTTAGAGGACTGTCCGGGTCTTGGAAGTCCCCAACCTCAGGGCTGCGTCTGGAGGACGTCTGCGCATGCACGGATATTGTGATAGTCATATGCATAAGCACATGTGTGTGATATCATACGTGTGACAACCACACATGCGCAGACACGGTCCCGAGCTCAGGAAGGTTTGTGTGGAGGCGGGGCTGGAGGCAGAATGGGCAGGATCAGGTGTCCTCTTTTTTCATAGAGGAAATCTGGCAACCCTACTATCCACTTAAATCACTTTGAATAGTGAGCCCCCCAAAAAATTTCACTAAACTCCTAGAGGGAGAGATGTTGGAACTTGGGAGAAGAGCAGATGGAAGATCCCAAACCACATGCTTGATAAAACAGAGATAGCACTTTCCAACTTGTGCCACTCTGCAATGGCACCTATGACAATGCCCCTGAATCCCACTTGAATGGCCTTTTATATTTGATAGTACACTTCTCCCTCCGTATTTGCTATGATAGGAGATTAACAAACCTGTGAATACAGAAAAACTGCGAATAACTTTTTCATATGTTTGCTGTTTTCTATTAAAAACCATCGTTAATATGGTGAAAACGCAAATAACATGGTGGGAGACCTGGCCTGTTCCTGAAGGAGAGGCAAAACACGGTGAAGAAAGTGCTGGGAATCAGCAATTTTCTCTGTAAATGCTTGGAATCGGCGATTTCTCTATGCAAGCTGATGTAATTTGTGGGGGGAGGAGCCAGCAAGCTGAAAACCATGAATAATCGAAACCACGATTACTGAAACTGCGAATATGGAGGGAGAAGTGTAGAAAGCTCCCCAATCTCCAAAGCAGTGACAACAAAATTTGACACTGAGTGGAGTTTGGGGACCACTGTTCAAGTAGGATTTGCTAGTACTTCAAAAGTATAGCTGCTTCAGATAAGTGGCCTTGTATTAATAATCAGACTTTTTTGAGACTATTTCAGGCTTCAGTGGTGTCTACATGTTGTTTTGTGGTTCCTTTCTGCATGTGTAACTGAGGGAATAGATTTAGTAGATAGAAACAGGTTGTTCACCCTCTCCAAGGTAGAGAAAACAAGAGGGCACTCTCTAAAGTTAAAAGGGGATAGATTCCGTACAAACATAAGGAAGTTCTTCACCCAGAGTGGTTGAAAACTGGAACGCTCTTCCGGAGGCTGTTATAGGGGAAAACACCCTCCAGGGATTCAAGACAAAATTAGACAAGTTCCTGCTGAACCAGAACATATGCAGATAAGGCTAGTTTCAGTTAGGGCACATGTCTTTGACCTAAGGGCCACCATGGGAGTGGACTGCTGGGCATTATGGACCACTGGTCTGACCCAGCAGCAGCAATTCTTATGTTCTTATGCTCACACGTAGTGTCTATGTAGGAATCTGTATCAGTACAGCTTGTTCTAGTTTCCTGGTAGTAGGCGTATTAGCCTGGTGCAGCGAAAGTGGGAGGCATCCGGGGTGGTGACACCCCTCGTGCCCTCTTCTCCACCCCCTGGCTCCTTCCCCACTCCACCCACCTTCCCCTTGCCTGTTTAGCTTTCCCAGTGTGAACAGCATCTCCAACTTCCTGTCCACACTGGTATTGGCTCTCCCTCTGATGTCATTTCCGAGTCGTGCGACCCAGAAGTAACCACAGAGGGGAGAGCCGAAGTCGACATGAGCAGCAGGTGGATCTGCTGCTCGCTCCAGCGAACAGCTAGAGGTTCGGTTGGGGGGGGGAAGTGAAGGTGCACGCACAGCAGGAGAGGGGTGGTAAGAATCGGGGGGAGGGGGCGGAGAGGTGCTGGGCCCCCACCAAGACAGCACCTGAGATGGTTTACCCCCCCCCACACCCCTTACTACACAACTACATATTAGTGTTCTAGGGACCAGTGTAATATTTATAGCACTGTTTTTTTCATAAGTGAGATAGGACTGTTATGATTTGGTATGTTTGCTATATAGATTTTGAATGTCTTTTTTTACTAGGGTTACCAGATTTACTCTTTAAAAAAACAGAGGACAGCTGGCTCCACCCCAGTCTGCCCCCAACACCACCCATTCTGCCCCAGCCACGCCCCCACATGAACCTCGTGTCTCCTTTCCCGAGCTCAGGGCCACATCTGGAGGTCCTCTGCACTTGCGTGGACGTCAACATTATAATAATAATAATAATTTATTTCTTATATACCGCTATACCGTGAAGTTTGAAGCGGTTTATGACATCATACACACATCTGCATGCATGTGATGTCATCATGCCGGCGTCCGCAAATGCGCAGAGGTCCTCCAGATGGGCCCCGAGCTTGGGGCCTTCCAAAACCCGGACAAACTGCTGGGTTTTGGAAGTCCCTCCAGGCACCCGGACAGTCCTCTAAAAGGAGGACATGTCTGAGTTTTCCCGGACATCTGGTAACTCTATTTTTACAGAGTTTTGTGTTAGTTTGTAAAGCGTCTGGTCCTATCTGATAGCAGGCCTTTGTCACCCCAAAATAAAAATGCTCAAGACTGAAAGTCTCCACATCCTTTATAATCGCCACACAAAGAAAACCTCGTCTGATTTAATCAATGTCTGGCAATGGAAGGAGCATTGCATTTGCTGTTCCTAAGGTGATAAGTCACAATTTGAATTTTTTTTGAATGGCGTGTTGCAAGTGTGATAGCTATATTGTTGGGGAATGCGGAGTTTGTGACACAGAACTGGAGATGCAGAATTTATATAAAAATTGTGTCCAATCCTACAGAAAATCCAGACTTACGCCACACAGCACAATTTATTGAATGATGCTATCAATTATAATGGCAATTTTACCTGGTGGCTGAAACTATCTGGAGGGGGGGGGGGAGTTCTTAATCCACAGAAGCTAACTTAAAAAATGCCCCTCTATTACTACCCCAAATATTTCTGCCTAGAGGCACCACTGTGCCTATCAATGTGTGTTATCATTAAGATGTATTATTTTACCACTAATACATGGGTAGGATTTTGGGGGTTTGTTTTTTTTTTATTTATTTATATACCACTTATGATAAAGTACCTGAATGTAAAACCACTTAGGATATATTTCCCTATCTGTTCCGGCAGGCTCAAACTCTATCTAGTGTACCAGGGGCAATGGGAGAGAGAGTAGAGAGGGACAGATTCTTCAAAATTTCAAAAAATATAAGAACAAGAGGGCATTCGGAAAAACTGAAAGGGGACAGATTCAAAACAAATGCTAGGAAGTTCTTCTTTACCCAGCGTGTGGTGGACACCTGGAATGCGCCCAGGGTCACAAGGAGCAGTGAGAGATTTGAACCCACAACCTCAGGGTGCTGAGGCTTTAGCTCTAATCATTGTGCCACACACTCCCCTTTTTTAGTTTGGTTTTGAGTTGTTTTTGGCTTAGGTAAATAGTATACAAAACAATATCATATCAATCAATCAAGTAACTGAAGTTATTTAGTGAACACTCAGACCCACAGCTGAGGTCTCAGTGAAAAATTCACGGAGCAGCTGTTAAAGAGACCATCATCGTTGTTCACAGTCTCACCCTCCATACAACAGCTAAATAACTGCACAAAGATGGTAAAACAAAACCAACTTAGCTTTGAATGGAGTGGGTAATCGATATAGCTGCTCCGGGTTCCTTTTTATTCAAGTGACTGCATTCTATACAATTGCCGACCCCCCTACCCAGGTTTCGCCAACTGGCTTCTTCAGGAGGGGTACTATGAATGTAAAACAACCACATTAACACTAAAACACTTCAGTTACCACTACTATAATTGTGATTATTGTGTAAAATTATAGTAGTGGTAACTGAAGTGTTTTAGTGTTAATGTGGTTGTTTTACATTCATAGTACCCCTCCTGAAGAAGCCAGTTGGCGAAACCTGGGTAGGGGGGTCGGCAATTGTATAGAATGCAGTCACTTGAATAAAAAGGAACCCGGAGCAGCTATATCGATTACCCACTCCATTCAAAGCTAAGTTGGTTTTGTTTTACCATCTTTGTGCAGTTATTTAGCTGTTGTATGGAGGGTGAGACTGTGAACAACGATGATGGTCTCTTTAACAGCTGCTCCGTGAATTTTTCACTGAGACCTCAGCTGTGGGTCTGAGTGTTCACTAAATAACTTCAGTTACTTGATTGATTGATATGATATTGTTTTGAATAACAAAGTGAGTTAGTAGAACATATTTAAGTATATCACTTTGGATAATTAAATTCCCTTGAGGTATAAGATATTAGGTAAATAGTAGCAGACGTCAGCATGGGACCACTGAGTTCATGAATGTTCACAGGACCTGTCCCCTCTTCTTGTGTGGGTTCTTGTGGGGACCCTGTAAGAAATGCTGCTACAGCTGCCATCACCACTGCTGCTGCTGTGATATATAAAGGGAAAAGAAAAAGATAAGAGAGATAAGGGCTATGATATTTTCTTTCCATCATTATCTGGGGTTACTTGATTTTTACAACATTAAAGAGGGAACAAATTGAATAAAGGTACGGGAAGCACTGCTGTAAACTAGAGAAATGTCATGGGGACAAATTTGGCCTCATCCCCGCAGAATCTGTCTCTGTTCCTGTCCTGTCCCTGTGAGTTCCATCCTTGGTCTGTCTCATCCCTACAAGCTCTGGCCTCACCGGGGCTTGTGCAGATGAGAACAGAGCTTTCGGGGATGGGATGGGAATAAAAATAGATCCTGCAGGGATGAGGACAAATTTGTCCCCCTGTCATTTTCTACTAAACGTACACATCACCTGTTGTGGCTGTGCTTTTTATCTCATGGGATTCAGCACAACTACTCGTGAAAAAAAAAAAAAAAAATCAATAAAACACTGAAATTTAGAATACAGGATCAAGCTGCAGTTGTTAGAAATGAAAAGCAAGACTTATGCCCCTGCCAGATATTTCATGGCACATAGTAACAGTGATCTTCACAGCGGTTGGTTTTATTGAACTGACAAAGCTGTTTTGGATATGAGAAAGGGGAGATAGATGGAAGAAATTACTTCAGAGGGAATTCTGATGGACAGTTAATTTAGGGCTCCTTTTGCTAAGGTGCGCTAGCGTTTTTAGAACACGCACAAAATGACTGCACGCTACACTGCGCGGTATGCTTCTAGAATAACGCCAGCTCAGTGCTGACGTTAAGGTCTAACGCACGCGGCAATTTAGATAAGCATGTAAGAACATAAGCAATGCCTCTGCTGGGTCAGACCTGAGGTCCATCTTGACCAGCAGCCCGCTCACGCGGCGGCCCAACAGGTTCAGGACCTGTGCAGTGATCCTCTATTTATACCCTTCTATTCCCCTTTCCAGCAGGAAATTGTCCAATCCTTTCCTAAACCCCAATACCGTACTCTGCCCTATTACGTCCTCTGGAAGCGCATTCCAGGTGTCCACCACACGCTGGGTAAAGAAGAACTTCCTAGCATTTGTTTTGAATCTGTCCCCTTTCAGTTTTTCCGAATGCCCTCTTGTTCTTATATTTTTTGAAATTTTGAAGAATCTGTCCCTCTCTACTCTCTCTATGCCCCTCATGATCTTATAAGTCTCTATCGTGTTAGCTCGAGAACAGAAGTGAGTTTTCTTTTTCTTTTTTTTTGCCTTTAAGATTCATTACTGAGAAAATGGTAGGATGTCAAAGTTCCATATAGTAGGGAATGATTAGGATTCATATGAATTCAACCCATTTCTTTGTTTTCCTTTATATATGTGGTAGAAAAGCAGCATGTCTCCCCAATATTGTGGGCTTGAAAAGGATTATTTTGTGTCATATATGTATTCAAAAATTTTGTATAAGAAACCTTTTTCTTTGATATCATCTCCAATCTCTCAGCGTATGAAAGGTTTTCCATCCCTTTTATCAGACGTGTCGCTCTCCTCTGAACCCTCTCGAGTAACGCCATATTCTTCTTAAGGTACGGCGACCAATATTGGATGCAGTATTACAGATGCGGGCGCACCATCGCCCGATACAGCGGCAGGATAACTTCTTTCATCCTGGTTGTAATACCCTCATTGATTATACCTAGCATTCTATTCGCTCTCTTAGCAGCCGCTGCGCATTGTGCCGTCGGCTTCATTGTCATGTCCACCATTACCTCCAAGTCCCTTTCTTGGGTACACTCGTTCATTAACATCCCTCCCATTGTATAGTTGTACCTCGGGTTTCTGCTTCCCAGATGCAATACTTTACATTTCTCAACGTTGAACTTCATCTGCCATCTTGTTGCCCATTCCCCTAGTTTGCTCAAGTCCCTTTGCAATTCTTTGCAGTCCTCTTTAGTCCGAGCTCCACTAAATAGTTTGGTGTCATCCGCAAATTTTATTATCTCACACTTCGTCCCTGTTTCTAGATCATTTATGAATATATTAAATAGCAGCGGCCCGAGCACCAAGCCCTGCGAAACACCACTCGTGACCCTCCTCCAGTCTGAGTAGTGGCCCTTCACCCCTACCCTCTGTTTCCTACCCGCCAACCAGATTCTGATCCATCTATGTACGTCTCCGTCCACCCCATGGTTCTTCAGTTTCCAGAGTAGACATGTCAAAGGCTTTTTGGAAATCCAGGTATATGATGTTTATGGGGTCTCCTCTGTCCATCTGTTTGTTAATTCCTTCGAAGAAGTGCAATAAGTTAGTTAGGCATAAGTAGTATAATGGGTACACCTCATGTCAAACTGATTGACAGGTGAGATAAGATAAGGATCGACCAATCAGCGTTCACTTCCGGGTTAAGCCCCGCCCATTGTCCCGCCTTAGTCTCCGCCCATAGCCCCGCCCCCACCCATGGCCACGCCCTAGTCTCCGCCCATGGCCCCGCCCCTCCCATAGGAATGAATGGTGGTAGCCCCGCCCATGGCCACACCCCCCACCCATGGCCCCACCCCACCCTTCACCTAAGCCCCGCCCCTCCCATAGGAATGAATGGTGGTAGCCCCGCCCATGGCCACACACCCCGCCCATGGCCCCACCCCTCGAGCCCCGCCCCCACCCCTGTCCCCACCCCTCAAGCCACGCCCCCACCCATGACCCGCCCCCTCAAGCCCCGCCCCCGGAAATGCACTTTTGATGACATCACCGGAAATGGGGGCGTGTTTAACCCCGAAAATACGCTTTCTGATGACATCACCGGAAATGGGAGTGCCTGCCCCCTACCGGAAATGCGCTTTTCTGATGACATAGGCGGAAATTGGGTAAATGACGCGGCGGAAATGCGCTTTTCTGAACACGTAGGCGGAAGTAGGGTAAATGACGCGGCGGAAATGCGCTTTTCTGAACACGTAGGCGGAAGTAGGGAAACAGACTCGGTCAAAACACCCACCCAGAAAAGAAGCGTCTTTATTTTAACAGTTTTTAGTTAAAAGACAGGGTTTAAGAGCTCACAGATAGAGCAGAGCACAAAACAAAAGGCATTCACAAAATCTTTCCTGCTTTTTAAAACAGAGTAGGGGCAGAAACAAACGAGAAAAAAAAAAAAAAAGTTGCATTTGCTTTTAACACCCTTTTCAGTAGGAATTCTGAGCTAATGGTTAATGGGTCAGCTCCCCTATTGTCATGGTAACAGCTGATAAGACCCTTGCAACACCCCTCCCCCTGATAAAACCAAGGGGAGAGATGCGGAAGTGTGTTTAAACATGTCTGAACTTGTCCCGGCCCCTACTGTTGTCTTAACAATCTGAAAAAAAAAAAAACACAAGGCAAAAGTCTTTATTGAAGCAAATTTATTATGATCCACACGCGGCAGGAAGCTATGGAGGCATTAACCCTCTACTTCAAGCGGCTAAAAAGAGTGATATAACAGTTCGGAGAAAAGATGTGGTGGATTGGGTCACCGGTCAAAACGCATACAATTTACACAGACCGGCTAGAATCCATTTTAAAAGAAATAAAACAACAGACAGTGGCAAAGTGACTTAGTCAACATGTCAGCCTTTGCCCCCCTTATAACAACGGTTACAAATACATCTTAACGGTAATAGATAACCTGTCAAAATATGCACGGGTCGTTTCTTTAAAAACAAAAACCGGTCGTGAAGTTACCGAAGCCTTTGAAACAATATTTAATTTAGGGCGTACATCTGAAAAACTTCAAACAGACAAGGGTAAAGAATTTTGTGACCCATAATGATGTTAAAGCAGCTGTAGTGGAAAGATTTAACAGGACTTTAAAATCCATAATACCTTTACTTACCAAGACGTCCTACAGGCTATGGTGTACATCCGTATGGGCACGCGTTTCCGGTTGCCGCGCGGCGGTACACGTACGGCACAAAGGAAACATAAGTTTAACCCCCACCCTGACAGGTAACACCCCCGGAAATACGCTTTCTGGTGACATCACAGGAAAAGGGAGTGCCTGCCCCCGACAGGAAATGCGCTTTTCTGATGACATAGGCGGAAATTGGGTAAAGGAAGCGACGGATATGCGCTTTTCTGAACACGTAGGCGGAAACAGACTTAGTCAAAACCCCCCCCCCCCACCCAGAAAAGAAGCGTCTTTATTTTAACAGTTTTTAGTTAAAAGACAGGGTTTAAGAGCTCACAGATAGAGCAGATCACAAAACAAAAGCAGATGTCACCTAACAGAGCTCTGTTAAAAAGGCAAAAGTCTTTATTGAAGCAAATTTATTATGATCCACACGCGGCAGGAAGCTATGGAGGCATTAACCCTCTACTTCAAGCGGCTAAAAAGAGTGATATAACAGTCCGGAGAAAAGATGTGGTGGATTGGGTCACCGGTCAAAACGCATACAATTTACACAGACCGGCTAGAATCCATTTTAAAAGAAATAAAACAATTGTGTCAGAAGTTGACAGACAGTGGCAAAGTGACTTAGTCGACATGTCAGCCTTTGCCCCTTATAACAACGGTTACAAATACATCTTAACGGTAATAGATATCCTGTCAAAATATGCATGGGTCGTTTCTTTAAAAACAAAAACCGGTCGTGAAGTTACCGAAGCCTTTGAAACAATATTTAATTTAGGGCGTACACCTGAAAAACTTCAAACAGACGAGGGTAAAGAATTTTTAAATAAGTCTCTGAAGAATTTATTAAAACAAAAAGGTGTTAGCCATTTTGTGACCCATAATGATGTTAAAGCAGCTGTGGTGGAAAGATTTAACAGGACTTTAAAATCCAAAATGTGGAGATATTTTACAGCCCATAATACCTTTACTTACCAAGACGTCCTACAGGCTATAGTGCACAGCTATAATTATAGTTTTCACAGAACGATACAGGCGAGGCCTGTAGATGTGACACCCTCAAACTCTTTGCAGATTTGGAAAACAGTCTACGGCAGTAACATCAAATGCGATCCCACCGAGGATCTCTTAATGAAAGGAGACCATGTAAGGCTATCAAAACTTAAAGGAAGATTTCAGAAAGGTTACGAACAAACATGGACGGATGAAATATTTATAATAATAGATGTTTTAAACAGGGGTCAGAGAACAATATACAAGATACAGGATTACGATAGCGAAGCTATACAAGGTTCTTTTTATCCTGAAGAATTACTAAAAGTCAAACCTCTAGAGGACAGAATATACCATATCGAAAAGGTTCTAAAGGTAAAAAAGAACCTTGTATAGCTTCGCTATCGTAATCCTGTATCTTGTATATTGTTCTCTGACCCCTGTTTAAAACATCTATTATTATAAATATTTCATCCGTCCATGTTTGTTCGTAACCTTTCTGAAATCTTCCTTTAAGTTTTGATAGCCTTACATGGTCTCCTTTCATTAAGAGATCCTCGGTGGGATCGCATTTGATGTTACTGCTGTAGACTGTTTTCCAAATCTGCAAAGAGTTTGAGGGTGTCACATCTACAGGCCTCGCCTGTATCGTTCTGTGAAAACTATAATTATAGCTGTGCACTATAGCCTGTAGGACGTCTTGGTAAGTAAAGGTATTATGGGCTGTAAAATATCTCCACATTTTGGATTTTAAAGTCCTGTTAAATCTTTCCACCACAGCTGCTTTAACATCATTATGGGTCACAAAATGGCTAACACCTTTTTGTTTTAATAAATTCTTCAGAGACTTATTTAAAAATTCTTTACCCTCGTCTGTTTGAAGTTTTTCAGGTGTACGCCCTAAATTAAATATTGTTTCAAAGGCTTCGGTAACTTCACGACCGGTTTTTGTTTTTAAAGAAACGACCCATGCATATTTTGACAGGATATCTATTACCGTTAAGATGTATTTGTAACCGTTGTTATAAGGGGCAAAGGCTGACATGTCGACTAAGTCACTTTGCCACTGTCTGTCAACTTCTGACACAATTGTTTTATTTCTTTTAAAATGGATTCTAGCCGGTCTGTGTAAATTGTATGCGTTTTGACCGGTGACCCAATCCACCACATCTTTTCTCCGGACTGTTATATCACTCTTTTTAGCCGCTTGAAGTAGAGGGTTAATGCCTCCATAGCTTCCTGCCGCGTGTGGATCATAATAAATTTGCTTCAATAAAGACTTTTGCCTTTTTAACAGAGCTCTGTTAGGTGACATCTGCTTTTGTTTTGTGATCTGCTCTATCTGTGAGCTCTTAAACCCTGTCTTTTAACTAAAAACTGTTAAAATAAAGACGCTTCTTTTCTGGGTGGGGGGGGGGTTTTTTTGACTAAGTCTGTTTCCGCCTACGTGTTCAGAAAAGCGCATATCCGTCGCTTCCTTTACCCAATTTCCGCCTATGTCATCAGAAAAGCGCATTTCCTGTCGGGGGCAGGCACTCCCTTTTCCTGTGATGTCACCAGAAAGCGTATTTCCGGGGGTGTTACCTGTCAGGGTGGGGGTTAAACTTATGTTTCCTTTGTGCCGTACGTGTACCGCCGCGCGGCAACCGGAAACGCGTGCCCATACGGATGTACACCATAGCCTGTAGGACGTCTTGGTAAGTAAAGGTATTATGGATTTTAAAGTCCTGTTAAATCTTTCCACTACAGCTGCTTTAACATCATTATGGGTCACAAAATTCTTTACCCTTGTCTGTTTGAAGTTTTTCAGATGTACGCCCTAAATTAAATATTGTTTCAAAGGCTTCGGTAACTTCACGACCGGTTTTTGTTTTTAAAGAAACGACCCGTGCATATTTTGACAGGTTATCTATTACCGTTAAGATGTATTTGTAACCGTTGTTATAAGGGGGGCAAAGGCTGACATGTTGACTAAGTCACTTTGCCACTGTCTGTTGTTTTATTTCTTTTAAAATGGATTCTAGCCGGTCTGTGTAAATTGTATGCGTTTTGACCGGTGACCCAATCCACCACATCTTTTCTCCGAACTGTTATATCACTCTTTTTAGCCGCTTGAAGTAGAGGGTTAATGCCTCCATAGCTTCCTGCCGCGTGTGGATCATAATAAATTTGCTTCAATAAAGACTTTTGCCTTGTGTTTTTTTTTTTTTTTCAGATTGTTAAGACAACAGTAGGGGCCGGGACAAGTTCAGACATGTTTAAACACACTTCCGCATCTCTCCCCTTGGTTTTATCAGGGGGAGGGGTGTTGCAAGGGTCTTATCAGCTGTTACCATGACAATAGGGGAGCTGACCCATTAACCATTAGCTCAGAATTCCTACTGAAAAGGGTGTTAAAAGCAAATGCAACTTTTTTTTTTTTTTTTCTCGTTTGTTTCTGCCCCTACTCTGTTTTAAAAAGCAGGAAAGATTTTGTGAATGCCTTTTGTTTTGTGCTCTGCTCTATCTGTGAGCTCTTAAACCCTGTCTTTTAACTAAAAACTGTTAAAATAAAGACGCTTCTTTTCTGGGTGGGTGTTTTGACCGAGTCTGTTTCCCTACTTCCGCCTACGTGTTCAGAAAAGCGCATTTCCGCCGCGTCATTTACCCTACTTCCGCCTACGTGTTCAGAAAAGCGCATTTCCGCCGCGTCATTTACCCAATTTCCGCCTATGTCATCAGAAAAGCGCATTTCCGGTAGGGGGCAGGCACTCCCATTTCCGGTGATGTCATCAGAAAGCGTATTTTCGGGGTTAAACACGCCCCCATTTCCGGTGATGTCATCAAAAGTGCATTTCCGGGGGCGGGGCTTGAGGGGGCGGGTCATGGGTGGGGGCGTGGCTTGAGGGGTGGGGACAGGGGTGGGGGCGGGGCTCGAGGGGTGGGGCCATGGGCGGGGTGTGTGGCCATGGGCGGGGCTACCACCATTCATTCCTATGGGAGGGGCGGGGCTTAGGTGAAGGGTGGGGTGGGGCCATGGGTGGGGGTGTGGCCATGGGCGGGGCTACCACCATTCATTCCTATGGGAGGGGCGGGGCCATGGGCGGAGACTAGGGCGGGACAATGGGCGGGGCTTAACCCGGAAGTGAACGCTGATTGGTCGATCCTTATCTTATCTCACCTGTCAATCAGTTTGACATGAGGTGTACCCATTATACTACTGGCATATCTCCCCCTGAAGAAACCATGTTGGCTTGTTTTCAGAAGTTTGTTTCTTTCCAAATGTTCATCGATGTTTTCTTTTATCAGTGCTTCCGCCATTTTCCCCGGAACCGAGGTGAGACTCACCGGTCTGTAGTTTCCCGGGTCACCTCTTGATCCCTTTTTAAAGATGGGCGTGACGTTGGCTATCTTCCAATCCTCCGGAATCACTCCTGTTTTCAGGGATAGGTTGCAAATTTGCTGCAGTAGTTCCGCTATCTCCTCCTTTAATTCTTTCAGAACCCTTGGATGGATTCCGTCCAGACCCGGGGATTTGTCAGTTTTTAGTTTTTCTATCTGCCTGCGCACATCTTCAAGGCTCACTTCTATGGATGTTAATTTTTCTGCTTGATTTCCATTGAAGAATTGCTCAGGTTCCGGTATGTTGGTCGTGTCTTTGTTCGTAAATACAGACGAAAAGAACATGTTAAGTCTTTCCGTGACTTCTTTCTCCTCCTTCACTACTCCTTTCCTGTCTCCGTCGTCCAGCGGTCCCACCTCCTCCCTAGCCAGCTGTTTCCCTTTAACGTATCTGAAGAACAGTTTGAAATTATGTGCCTCCCTGGCTAGTCTCTCTTCATACTCTCTTTTGGCTTTTCGAACCACATGGTGACATTCTTTTTGATACTTCCTGTGCTCTTTCCAGTTCTCCTCAGTTTTGTCCTTTTTCCATTTACTGAATGAATTTTTCTTAATGCCTATCGCTTCCTTCACTATTTTAGTGATCCATACCGTATCTTTTGTTCGACTCTTTTTGCACTCCTTTCTGAATCTGGGGATGTACAGATTTTGCACCTCGCTCACCGTGTCCTTGAAAAAAGACCAGGCATGTTCTACCATTTGGCATTTCTTGGAAGTGTTCCTAAGTTTCTTCCTTACCATTCTTCATAGTTTCCTTTCCTGAAGTTGAAAGTTGTCACTATGGCTCTCTTTCCTTTCGGTATTCCTACTTCAACTTTGAACTTGATCATATTATGATCGCTGTTTCCCAATGGTTCCACTACTTCCACTTCCTTTGCAGGTCCCTTTAACCCATTTAGGATTAGATCCAGAGTGGCATTTCCTCTTGTCGGTTCTCTAACAAGCTGCTCCATGAAGCAATCTTGTGTACTCTCCAGGAATTCTGTCTCCCTAGCTCATCTTGAGCTTCCAAGACTCCAGTCTATCCCGGGGTAGTTGAAGTCTCCCATAATAACTGTGTAACCGCTTTTGCATTCTCACTTCATCTCAGCTTCCATTTCATTATCGATATCTCCGGTTTGCCTGGGTGGACGATAGTATAGGCCCATCTTTATTTCATGTCCTTTCCTACCCGGTATTTTAACCCATAGCGATTCCAGCTTGTTGGTCGTCTCCGCTGTGTCTATTCTTGTCGATTGTATGCTTTCTTTTATGTATAGGGCTATTCCACTTCCTTTCTGTCCTGACCTGTCCTGGTGACAGAGCTTGTACCCCGGCAGCGCTGTATCCCATTTACTTTCCTCATTCCACCATGTTTCAGAGATTCCAACGATGTCTATGTCCTCTGCACTAGCCACGGCTTCTAGTTCCCCCATTTTGTTTCTTAGGCTCCTTGCATTAGTATATATGCAATTTAGATCCTGGCATTTTGTTGTCTTCATTTCCTCTCCCTGTGCTTCAGTCTTTAGTGTCTTCTCTTTTGCTACAATCTTTCTAACCTCCTCTTCTGGGTTAGTTGAATCCTGTAATTCGTCCCTTGTTTCTTCCCAGCCTTTTTTCCCCTTAGTATAGTGCTTCTATATTGTTTGAAAGGATTATTGGAATCAATATTGCTGTACCATATCGATTAACACTAAAGATTCATTTGTCCATAGCAGTACTGTGATATAAAAGCATAAGGGCTGCTTTACCAAACTGCTCACAAAACTCAATGGCATATCAATACTTCTTTAACCTAAGTCAATTCACAAGTGCATCAAACAAATACAATTGGACTTAGGCTATATAGAAAAAGTCCCATTATCTGTTTAATGTATATTAAAGGAAGCCTCAGCCCCACCACTCCACCACTGTGTTAATTTCTCATTGCGGGAAGAATTGCGTGGCAACTCATCATTGGCTGCCTATATGCATTTTTTATTTTCAAAAATCATTCACGTTTGTTTTATCTCAATGGTTCTAATATCATCCAATAAATATTTATTATTTATAACAAGCCAGTGTACTTAGCTTAATCATTCAGCCAACGTCTGGGAGTTAGACTTATTTCTTCCCGCAATGAGAAATTAACACAGAGGTGGAGTGGTGGTCTGAGGCTTCCTTTAATATACATTAAACAGATAATGGGACTTTTTCTATATAGCCTAAGTCCAATTGTATTTGTTTGATGCACTTACCAAACTGCTCTACATTACTGCATGTTAATTTGTGTTTACATATTATTAATGTGCTTTCATAAATAGGTCCCATTTGCTTTAACCTTTTCCTATTGTGTGTCCCGAATTCCAAAAATGTCATTGCCATCGTGGATAAACAGTCTGTATGGACTAATAAAGAGCCAGGAACACAAAATATTTGAATTTACAGACTTATGACTTATTTACATTATGTTTACAATAGCCATAAATAATTATAATAATAATAAATAGGATCTGTGTTAAAAACGCAACTAAAACAGCATGATTTGGTGGTAAAATGACATGTCTTAAAGGTAGCTCAGGTTGATAACTATGCCCCACACTCTTTTAAACACAAAGAAGGCAGTAAGGCCTTTGATCATTTTTCCTCAGTTATTTTACTCTAGGGTTCATAATACAATTGTACTTTAAATATTGTGTGGTTGCTGCTCTAGGTCATGGTAGCTATTTTGCTGCAGCCTCGGACATAGGCAGGAGCAAGTGAGCATTGCTCCTACTCATTTACCACTGGATTACTAGGAATTCTTCATAGTAGGCCCAGGTAGGGTTACTCTATTTGTGAAGAGAAAAAAAGAGAACACATGACCCTGCCCACATCACCCATAGCCCTGCCAACGCTCCACCTATTTACTTAGTACCCCTTAAAATCATCTGTATCCTTTTAGTGCTTCTCTCCCTCTCCCTCTCTCTTTCTCTCTCTCTCTCTCTGCCCCTCTCTCTCTCTGCCTCTCTCTCTCTCTCTGCCCCTCTCACTCTCTCTCTCTTTCTCTCTCTCTCTCTCTCTTTCTCTTTTCTCTCTTTCTCTTTCTCTCTCTCTCTCTTTCTTTCTCTTTCTCTCTCTTTTCTCTCTCTCTCTCTCTCTTTCATTGATTCAACTCAGATTGCCTGATATTGGTTCTAATGTAGAGTGGTGTTTTAATTTTTAATACTTTATTTTTGTGCACACACACATATATATGCTCTTTGTATTTTATTGAACTTTGAGACTGAGAAATATTCTCTGGTTTTAAGAGTCACCTAGTCAAACGCTTACCTGGAGTTCTGGATATCCTGGAACAAAGTTGGTATTAAGCTGAAAGGCATGACATGTTTTTCTTGAGGTTTGAATATTATCTCTAACTATAATGATGTAATCAATGTAAATTTGATCACATGTGAATGGTAAATTAGCTTTGCTATTCATTTATATTTAAATTTAATTTTTACCTTGTTTAAACAACATCTGTTAACGGTTGTTGGACATACCTATGTAGTTTTCTTTCACACTCAATTCTTATTGTTTTTTTTAAGTTGCAACAAATAAATGCAAATATTTAAATGTTTAACCTGTGTTAGTGTTACTTGAAGGGGAAACCTATTGAAATATTTGACCGTGATTATAACAACTCATATGTTTAATTGTAATAATTAAATTGTAGTGTATTTGCATCACATCACCACTAGGGGGTTTTACACATATCTCCACAACTGTGATGGTAAAGCAGACACATCCGGACTTTACCCTCCCTCTGAAGTCTTCTGTCTGATTCTTTAACTCTAGGATCCCTCCTTTGCCCCCCCCCCCCTCCCCAATACACACACACCTGTACAGAGAGTTTTCTTCCCTACTCTCATTCCAGAGTCTTTGGAGAGGGAGGGGGGAGATAATTATGATTAATACCATGGATGGCCTCTTTAATTTTTCCTGAGGAACTTGAGAAATATACCAGAATGTGTCTTTCTTTCTAGCACAAAGAAAAACTAAGATACACACACCGACAACATCTAGCCAGCAAGGCTCAGCTAATTAAGAGGGGTTGAATGGGTGTTCCTTCTGTGAGATGTAAGCACTGAACTGTGAAAGGTTATCAGCATAAAGAGAATGCTGTAATAAACAGGCCTCTCAGTCTTTTATGTAAAAAACTGCTTCTTTTCTCAGGAATCTTTCATATCTGTAAATACTATGGGGCTCATAATCAAAACAAAAATACATCTAAAAACCGGCCTAAGTTGACACTTGGACGATCAGTAAGACAAGTCGTTCAAGTGCCGATAATTGAACCGGGTTTTAGACATGTCTAAAAATGATTTGGCCTTTTCAGTGCTGCTGTGCACCCAGAACTAAAAGGGACGTTTTAGGAGGAGTGGTGAGGGCGGGATTTGGGCGGGACATAGGCCAACCTCGACTTAGTCATACTGCAAGTATTACCGAAAGTTTAACAAGGCTGCCTAGTTGGAACTTATACGTAGCAATTTAGGCAATTGAAAACCAGGTCTAAGTGCCCAGAAATTATCCAAAGTGACCAGATAACCACTGTAGAAATGTGGTACAGACCCTCACACACTCTCCCAGTGATCACAGACACACACACCCCCATCGCCATAAAAATCATAATAAAAACTTTACATATCTGCCTTTAGAACATCAGCACCTGGCATAGGAAAGCCTAGGAGAGCAGCACAGAGGTGTCTTAAGTAGTCTGGGAGTGGGCTAGTGAACCATAGAGAGGAGGACCCAGGCCCATAAGCCACTAACCACTACATTCATGTTGAAAAATTTGCACCCCCAAAAACCCTACTGTACTGCCATACAGGTGGCACCTGCAGCTATAAGGGCTATTTTGTTGGTAGACAGGTGGCTATAGTAGGTTTTGGGGATGTTTGGAGGGCTCACCATGACTTATAAGGGAGTTGTGGTGAGATGTTTATATGGCACCCTTTTTGTGAAGTTCGCAGCAGTGCCCTGTAAGGTGCCCCACTACTGTGTTGCCATGTCTGGGTGTCCAGTCCATCACTTTGCTGGCCCCTTCCATGTCCAAAAGGTCTTGTTCTAGGGCATTTTTGACTTGGATGATTTTTTGGACGAGAATGGGATATAAAGATAGATGACTTAGCGGTCTGGATGATCAAACGGCTGGATGTATACTTAAACGATTTTCGGAAAAAAAATATTTTGGACGTATTTTCTGGGAATGGACTTTAGACACTGCTGACTTTGGGCGACTAGCAACTCAAACCCAAAACAGACTTAGACGTTTCTTTTGATTTTGCCCCTCCACATGTTTAAAGTTGTTATATATAAATAATTGTTACTCTCTTACTAGGGCCCAACTGGCCTACCTCCCTACAATTTCTCAACCTCTTATTGCTGTGTCTGTCTTTTTCACTCTGTGTTTTCCTTTCCTGATAAAATAAACCTCATGATGGGCCCTAGGAAGGTCAAATGAGCCATCTGTGCCCTAGAAAAGATAGGCATAGGCACATACCCACATTTATCACTCAATTCCTTTCCAATTAAAGTGCCTGGTTTAACTTTTGTGAGCAACATACAAGAATTGTCATCTTTTTTTTATTGATCATTCCTCTGCATATAATTCATTCCCTTCCAGTTAAAAAGCTAATCTGGGTTCTGATATTTCCAAGGGAAGTGACACCAACCAGATGTAAAAAGGCAACTTGAAAGAAATTCACTGAAACAAAAGTTTATTGCCTGACAAAGTCATAGTAGCTAATAAATATGCATTTCCCTATTCAGCCTATAGTATAGAATAACCTATAAGAAATCAGCCTACAGTTCGGTGGATGAACTTTGTCCTATCTTGCTAGCAGAGATTATTTCTTGCTTGCCAGTGGCACAAACTCTGGTTCTTCTTACAGTATTCTTGTGTGTGTGTGTGTATATTTTTGGGTTGGGTCCTGTTTTGTACCTGAGATAGGTATGCAGTATGTCAGAATTAGAGAATGACACGGGGACAAATTTTTCCCCACAGGAACTCAATTTTCCCGCCCCGTCCCCGCGGGTTTTGTGGGGCAGGGACAGGAAAAGAACTTGCCGGGACAAGAAAATGAGTTCCCGTGGGGACGGGGAAAAATTTGTCCCCATGTCATTCTTTAGTCAGAATACTTCAGGGCCCTCCTTTTGTGGATGTTGGGGATAGTCTGAGTGCTCACAACGTAGGATAGGGATTTTTTTTTTTTTTTTTTTTTTTTGCTTTTCATCCAGCATTTTCCTGCTGCTGTTTTGTACTTATAGTTCGATCAGAACCAGAACTGTGATCTGGTGCCATGAGATGTCATTCACAATTACCCCACAACAGAAAAGAGAAACAACCCCACGCAGCAATTATTGACTACAGAAAAAGAGTGGGGAAGGGACACGATAAACCAGCTGTGAGAAAAACCGCTTTATGTACAAAAAAAATTATTATATAGACAGTATATATCAAGACCTAGCAAAAAGTCCTTAGATCAGGATATAAAGGGGTAATACGTTCTATGCGTGAGATTCCCAAGATCAACCTCGCAGCAGAATTCATCAATTGCTGCAACGCTTTATATCTAGTTTTAATCATATGTTGGTAAAGTTTGCAACAGACATGATTTTCCTTCTCTTTGACTTGATGAGTTGGAGCAAGGAGTGGTCTAAGAGGCTAAACTTGTCAAACGGTCAATGTATTCTTCATAGTTATTTTTCATAATTATCTTAATTTTATTTCTTTTGGTAACTTCTCAGATTTTTTTCACTATATGTCTTTTCTTCTGTAGGAGACCTTCCTATTGGCTTCCACTGTTCATTTGAAGACGGAGATTGTGGTTGGACACAGGGTTCACCTGCCTCAAATGTTTCCCACTGGCAAAGAGCAATCCCTGAATACAACCCACTGCGCTTTTCAGCAGGTAGGGAGTGAGATTTGCATATGGGAGGATAGAAATAGAGGAGAAAACAAGGGGAAGAGTTGGTTTAAAAGTCATCAATGCATAACAAGTGTAATCTTACACTTTATTTTAATAATTTTAGTAATAGAAGAACATTGACTAAAGCAGGTATGGTGTAGACGCAAGGTCCCTTCATCAACACAATAAAAACAGAATACTATGCTCTTTGTCTTTACCTAGGATATGCTTTGATACTGAATACCAGCAATTCTGTTGCTGTCGAAACATCTGTAGCAACCAGTACCGTCTTCTCAGCTCCACTCAAGAGTTCAACCTGCCAGGCAAGTCTTGCTATTTCCCTTTTTCCTCTCCAAAGTCTACCCAGCAGCGTGATACTTCCCGAATAAACCAATACAAACTTTCCCCCTCACCTATGCGGGAACCACTCTTTAAAGAATGGCCATGATCAGCAATCGTTCTTTCAAACAGTGATTCTGTTAGTCTGGGCCAAAACATGAGTTACTGTGGCCATTTTTCCAATCTTTTTGAAATTTTCCAATATAAACAACAATATCATGTGCCAAGTCTTTGGAGGACTGGATAATGCAAAATAAATTGCTACAGTATTATAAAACATTTGAAGGCCCATTTGAGATAGAATGTAGAAATTGGAATTGATACATCCAGGAAAGAATGTATGCAATTCTGAAAGTATTTTAGAATCAGGATCTGCTTGCACAGAGACAGTTTTAAAATACATGCAGGAATCGACATTTACGCCCCAGTTGTATGTGGCAGGAGCATCCATTTTACAAAGATAAACGTTGATAACACCAACAGAAGAAACATATCTACATAAATGTCTATGTGTCAGCACTTACCAATGTAAGTGGGTATTTGAGAACCTACCACTACTACTTATCACTTATATAGCGCTGAAAGACTTACACAGCACTGTACATTTTGGCATTTATAGATGGTCCCTGCTCAGAAGAGCTTACAATCTAACTTGGACAGACAGACATGACATATAGGGTTGGGGATGCAGAACCCAACGTGAGAGCAGTAAGGAGTCAAAAGCACTCTCAAAGAGGTGGGATTTTAACTGGACCTTGAACACTGCCAGAGAAGGTGCCTGCTGTAGGGATTTGGGCAGCTTGTTCCAGCACCAAGACAGAAAGGATGGAGTCTGAATTTGGCAGCTGAAGAGAAAGGCACAAAAAGGAGGGACTTATCAGCTGAGCAGTTGAGTGTTGACACAAAGATGTATGTGTCTGTATCTGTGGTTTATGTAAACCTAATGGCTAATACGGTGGCCTGAGTTCTTGGGGAAACTGAGTTCCATTCCCACTGCAGCTCCTTGTGACTCTGGGCATGTCACTTAACCCTCGCCCAGAGTCATAAGGAGCTGCAGTGGGAATGGAAGTCACTTACCCTCCATTGCTTCAGTTACAAAAAGCACCTTATTTTGTGAGTCCACTAGGGACATAGAGTACCTGTATATAGTGTATACAGCACTGTGTAGGTGGTAAACCTAAGTATCTAAATGCTGCCAGTTAAATACAGAACCTATAATCATTTGCCACACTTGATTTGGTGAAGATAAACACTGGGGAATTAATTTATTTATTCAGTTTTATATACTGTTTTCCCAAGGGAGCTCAGAACAGTTTACATGAATTTATTCAGGTACTCAAGCATTTTTTCTGTGGACTTACAATCTATCTAATATACCTGGGCCAATAGGGGGGGGGGGGATTAAGTGACTTATCCAGGGTCACAATATAGCAGCATGGGTTTGAACCCACAACCAGTGGCGTACCTAGCATATGTGACACCCGGGGCCCATCATCTTTTGACACCCCCCATCTATATGAAAAATATGATTTTTAGTAACAATCCACATATCGCACAAGAGTGTACCTAGGAAAAGGCAGCATCTTAAACACTGCAGTGAGCACTAGAACACCAACACATACATTGTAAAACTAAACAAGTCAGATCCCACACAATCAATTGATCCTGCAGTCAATGCCAACCCTCGCCCAATATGGAATAATCACAAACTAAAAATAGAAATATGTAGACAAAAGTTAAACTGATCCGCCAAGAAACCAGACTCTGCATACAATGCAACACCACAACACCACAAAAACAGTAGCACATGTCCTCTAATACTGTGCAAAATATAAAGACAGTAGATGTAAATTTGAAAAAATTGATACATAACAATCACCATTTTACAAATTAACAAATAAAAATAAAACAAATAATGAGAAATATGAAAATACCATTTGATTAGACTAATCCCCGTAAGCTCAGTCCCCATCCCCGCAAACCACCTGATTCCACCCACACAAGCCTTGAATTGTTTTATATTGAACTTATTATATTAAAGTATAAAAAAAAACAATATTCTGTACAATTGTCAATTTATAAATCAGGGTCTTCTCCCCACTCTCTCTTCCCCATTTTCCTTCAGCGTCCTCAGCCCACTCTCTCTCTACTTTCCTCCAGCACACACACATAAAAACAAGCAAGTAATTTTATATCATTTTCATTCTATTCATTCATAGAAATTAAAGTCTAAATAATGCCAGTCACATAACAAAACATAATTTTGCAAAAATAATTCCCTGCACAGTCAAGCCTGCAAGGATTACTAGATGTCTTTCAGCAGCTCCCCTCCCTCCCTCCCCCTTACCTTTGTGGCCAAGTCAAAATGATCTACCAACAATAAAATTTTAAAAACACAAAGCACACTGTACGCAGAGAAAATGTTAATTATTATTTATATTCTGTGGGTTTTCAAAGAGGCCAAGGCAGATGACTTTATGCAATGTCACCTCAGTAACAACTATACAAAAATAAACAAATATACCCCCTCCCTTTTTACTAAACCGCAATAGTGGTTTTTAGCGCAGGGAGCTGCGCTGAATGCCCCACGCTGCTCTCGACGCTCATAGGCTCCCTGCGCTAAAAACCACTATTGCGGTTTATTAAAAGGGGGCCATAGTGCAAAATATAGACAGCATATATTAATTCTCAGAATGGACACATTTTGATCACTAAATTGAAAATAAAATAATTTTTCCTACCTTTGTTTGGTAATTTCATCAGTCTCTGGTTGCACTTTATTCTTCTGACTGTGCATCCAATATTTCTTCCCTTCTTTCAGCCTCCTGTATGCTTCCTCTCCTCCAGACCTCATTCCCTCCCCCAACTTTTTCTTTGTTTTATCCTGTCCCCTTCTTTTTTCTCTCTCCACGCCTCCTTTTTCTGTATGTCTGTCTTTCTCTCTCTCTCTCTCTGTGCCCCATTTCTTTCTTTCACCCTGCCCCCTTCTTTCTTTCTCTCTCCATGCCCCCTTTCTTTCTGTATGTCTGTCTCTCTCTCTCTCCGTGCCCCATTTCTTTCTTTCATCCTGCCCCCTTCTTTCTTTCTCTCTCCATGCCCTTTCTTTCTCTATCTGTCTTTCTCTCTCTCCATGCCCCATTTCTTTCTTTTACTCTGCCCCCTTCTTTCTTTCTCTCTCCATGCCTCCTTTCTTTCTGTATGTCTGTCTTTCTCTCTCTCTCTCGCCGTGCTCCATTTCTTTCTTTCACCCTGCCCCATTTTTTTTCTTTCTTTCTTTGTTTCACCCTGCCCCCTTTCTTTTTCCCTGCCCTCCCCCATGCCACCGCCTTTGGGAAACATGCTGCCCCCACCGCCACCGGGGAAAAGCTGCCACTGCCGCCATCGGGAACAGGCTGGCGCTGAGTTCTCCCTCCCTGCTTTTCTTCCCTGTGGGGCCGACCAACTCTTGCCGCCCAACGTCAATTCTAATGTCGGAGAAGACATTCTGGGCCAGCCAGGCAGCGATTGGCTGGCCCAGAACATCCTCTCTAACGTCAGAATTGATGTCGGGCGGCGAGAGTTGGTCGGCCCCGCGGGGAAGTAAAGCAGGGAGGGAGACCTCGGCGCCGGCTTGTTCCCGATGGCAGCAGTGGCAGCCTATTCCCCGGTGGATGGCCAGTTGTGCACCCTCTTGGGGTGTGCACCCGGGGCGGACCGCCCTCCCAGTCCCCCCCACTTGGTATGCCACTGCCCACAACCGTAGGGTGCTGAGGCTGTAGCTTTAACGACTGCACCACACTCTCGCCCTAATCACACCTGTGGAATACTGCCAGAAGTGAGCACTTCTGTAAAATCTAGACATTCTTAGAAGCAGATGTAAATCCCAACACTGCTCCTGTATTGCCAAGAGAGATATGCACTAGAGTTCTATCACAGGTTCCTCTAAGTCGGGTAACCTAAAGGCACATCCAAAAAGGTACAATGAATGTTTAACTACAGTACTCCCCCCAAAATTCACTGGGGTTCCATTCCAGGAACCCCGTGCGAATTTTGAAAAACCACGAATACGGTTTTTAGGCAGGGGAGACAGAAGAGGGCAGCTGGAGAGGCAGGAGAGGGCAACCGGAGTGTCGGTGAATGAAGGAAATCACTCGCTGTATGCTCTGACCGCCTCTTCCTGTACTAAAAGTCGGGCCTCCTGATTGGTAAGGCCTGACTTTAGTACAGGAAGAGGCGGTCGGAGCATACAGCGAGTGATTTCCTTCACTCGCCGGCACTCCGGCTGCCCTCTCCTGCCTCTACAACTGCCCTCTTCTGCCTCCCCTGCCCGGTCATTCGTGGTCGGAAAATACTGCAAATGACCGGAACAGTGAATTTGCGGGGGAGCACTGTACTGCTGTAACTGTAGCACGTGGAGGGTAATTTTCTAACCTAGAGAGCAATTTTATAAGTGTGTCTATATTTAGGAATTTAAATGATGCCTTTGTAGTGCCTATTCTAAAGAAAAATAGGTGTTTCCTTTCCTTGTTAGTGTAACAGGTAAAATATGCATATACAATTTAGGTGCAAACACTTATACCAGCACAGAGCACATGTAAATACCCTCACCTAAATAAATAAAAAAAGGAATGAATGAATGATAGTATCCTCTAATTTGTGTGTGTAGCTGTGTGCGCTGCAGACAGTCTACCCAGACTCTGCCCATGTGTATACTGTGACAGTTCTAGGACTTGTCAGGCTATGAAAGGGTGTGTTTCTTTAAGAAGGGGATGGAACTACAGGTTAACGTAGCTAGTTTTAGGAAAGGTTTGGACAATTACCTGGAGAAAAAGTCCTTTTTCCTACTGGCCATACCTCTCCCTAAGCACCCTAGTATCCTTCTAGCTTTCACCATCACCTTCTCAACCTGTTTGGCCACCTGGTCCGCTCCTCTTTCATGCACAAAAGTTCTTCACCCCCTAAACTGTACCGTTCTCTCGGGTTTTTGCAGCCCAAATGCATGACCTTGCATTTCTTAGCATTAAATCATGGCTGCCATATTTTAGACCGTTCTTCAAGCTTCACTAGGTCCTTCCTTGTGTTGTTCACACCATCAGGGGTGTTTACTTTATTGCAGATTTTGGTATCATCCACAAAGAGGCAAATCTTACCTGATAGCCCTTCTACAATATTGCTTACAAAAAAGTTAAAAAGAACAGAGCCAAGAACCGAGCCTTGAGGCACACCACTGGTAATATCCCTTTCCTCAGAGAGATTTCCATTGACCACTACCTTCTGTTGCCTTCCACTCAACCAGTTTCTGACCTAGTTTGTCACTTTGGGGCCCATGCTGAGGGCATTCATTGTATTTATCAGATGCCTGTGTGGAACACTGTCAAAGGCTTTGCTAAAATCTAAATAACATCACATCTAACGCACTCCCTCTATCCAATTCTCTGGTCACCCAGTCAAAGAAATTGATCAGATTTGTCTGACAAGACCCAACTCTAGTGAATCCATGTTGCCTCAGATCCTGTAATTCACAGGATTCCAGAAATGTCACTATATATATGTATCCTAAAAGATGAATGTTGAAAGCCACACCTCCAATCAAGCACATTTAGGATTTGTGAAACAGTTGCTACTGAGCAGCAAACCACTGGAAGGATTAGGGAGTTGTCCTTTAATCGCCTAATGATTTTTCTTCCCTTCCCCAAATCCAAACTAACAAGGGAAACTGGTCATTGTGACAGCTTCGATATAACTGGTTATGTTTCTAAGACTGCAAAAATAACTGGTTAGGAGCTGGTGTAAATGTACATGACTGAAGTATATGTGTAGGTATTTCATAACTTATGCTTGTGTTTTGTGGCTCCACTCATTCTCCTTCCCACTTGTCATATAAAAGTATGCATCATGTTGTCACTTTGTGTATTTTTACATGTGGGGGTAATTCTGTAGGTGGCCTGTTATGAGGTCTGACAATTAAGTTCATGAACTTGACACCATGCGCATATGTTGGCAGCACTGTACAAACAGCTCAGTAACGTTTCATAACCTTGGTATATCAGTCTCACACAGCTATGTTTGTATCAACGTATGGCGGTATCTAGCTGAGCGGTGTTCATTATTGTTATTGTATGTTTTTGTGTGCCGTCGCAAGAATGTCGGAGCTTGAATTAGAGCAACGAACAAACACATTGTATTTCTTGTTAAACTTGGCAAAAGTGGAGGTAAAATCAGGGACATGTTAGTCCAAGTTTATGAAGAAAATGGCAGTGTACAAATGGATTAAACGTTTTTCTGAGGGGAGAGAAAGCGTCACTGATGAAGAAAGGTCAGGGCGGCCAGTAACGAGATGAACTGATGAAAACATTGCAAACATTCATCAAATTGTGCGTCAAAATTATCGGCTGACTGTGAGAAGCGTAGCAGACCAAGTAAACATCGACAGAGAAACAGGAAAATCTTGATACGAGAAAGGTGTGTGCAAAAATGGTCCTTCATGGCTTTTGTATCATGACAATGCACCAGCTCACACGGCACTGTCTGTGAGGGAGTTTTTAACCAGCAAAAATAAATAACTGTATTGGAACACCCTCCCTACTCGCCTGTTCTAGCCCCCAATGACTTTTTCTTTACCCGAAGGTAAAGGAATTATTGAAAGGAAGACATTTTGATGACATTCTGGACATCAAGGGTAATACGATGACGGCTCTGATGGCCATTCCAGTAAAAGAGTTCCAAAATTTCTTTGAAAGGTGGACTAGGCGCTGGTGTCAATTCATAGCTTCCCAAGGGGAGCACTTCGAAGGTGACCGTAGTGATATTCGGCCATGAGGTATGTAGCACTTTTTCCAGGATGAGTTCACACACTTAATTGTCAAACTTTGTACATGTGCAATAGGATTTGCATATGAAAAAGCCATTATCAAATTGACCCATATCACTAAGTAGAACACTATTATTTTAAAGAATTGTGAAAATTCTTTACCACTTAGTTTAGCTGAATAATACCCTTTAATTTTATATACTGCGCCAAATAGGCGCTCAAATGGAAGTTAAGCACCCAAGGGTGAAATGGCAGTTAGGTATATTTGCAAGGGGGAGGGCGTTTGCATGTATTTCCCCTCCTCTCCCCACTCCCAGACTTTACCCTGTCTCTTTCCCCTCACCTGGCTTCAGCTGCAGAACAAACAATGGGCTTCCTGCTCTCTCTTGAAGTCTGAGCTGCATGGTGCTGGAAGTTCAGATTGGCCTCATGGTTTCAAGTCCTGTGGTTGGCAGTGAGCCCAAATATTCAGTGCCGGGCTGTTTCTGCTGACCAGCATTTAAATATCTGGGGTGGGGAGGGGGGGGGGGTTGTCCAGCTATAACTTAACCAGTTAAGTCAATATTCCTTGCTAACCATTTAAGTTATAACAGGCAGAGAGAGATCTGCTGTTTAGGTGGTCCAGATTGCCTGCTAAACTTGGCCAGTCAGCACTGAATATTGCCTGTTACCACAGGATAAGTATAACCAGTTGGTTTTTAGCGGCTACTTGCAAATGTTCAGCAGAGATAGCTGGTTATCTTGCACTGCGTAGTCACGGTTAACTGGTTAAACGCTATTTAACCAATCTGAGGCCATTTCCTTTGGTTCCAGCAGAAAACCAACATGAAAATGACAGTGGAAATGTCAGAAAAATAACATGAAACTGACGAGAGAAATATCAAAGACATTTTCCATGTCATTTCAAATGAACGTATATATCCCTAGTGTATATACATAAAGGATAGCATTTGAAATCTCCAGTTTATTTGGTAGCTTTGTTGCAGAGATGTGAGGCAGATCATCTTTTACTTGCCACCTCTTTGCGAGATTTGCTTGCAAATTACAAGACAAAATGCTTTCAGTTATGCAGCTGTTCATTTCTGGAATTTGCTTACCATGGGAAGTAGAAACTCATTCCAATTTTCTAACCCTTCATAGGAAAGCTAAAACCTGAATTTTTTGGTGATGTATTTTGCCTCTTTGGGTGGGGTAAGAGTAGGAGAGAAGGAAGATAGAGGGCTGTATGGAAAACTGGCATTCAAAGGGTGGCTGAAGGGTCAGAGGGAGCATCTGTAATTTTGTAGATAGAATATGATGATGTTTGGTTTTTTTAATAATTTATATTCCACATAGCCTACAATTCTATGTGGATTACAAATTATTCAAGTATTAAAGCATTATTCCCTAACTGTCCCGGCGGGCTCCCACTCTTTCTAATGTACCTGGGGCAATGGGGATTAAGGGCTCCTTTTACTAAGGTGCGCTAGCATTTTTAGCACGCACTAACCACGCGCTAAATACTAACGCAAAAAATACTAATGCTCTATGGAGGCATTAGCATTTAGCGCGTGCGGGGTTGTGCGCTAAAACCACTAGCGCACCTTAGTAAAAGGAGCCCTAAGTGACTTGCCCAGGGTCACAAGGAGCAGTGCAGGATTCGAACCCACAACCTCAGGGTGCCAAGGCTGTAGCTCTAACCACTGCACTACACACTCCCGCATTTTGTCATTTATTGTCTGTTTTCTATTTCAATTGTAAATCACCTTGATGCCACCTTGAGGCAGTTGTTCAGTTTTAATAAATGTTTGATTTCCCTCAACTGGCGTCACATCCCATTAGTTTTCTGGCTTGCAAGGCACAAAAAGGGACAAATTAGTGACAAAAACTCAGTTTTTCTGAGCATCAGCCAGGAATATTTTCACCCAAGAGAATAACCTATTCGTACAGTTCCTCCCTGTTTGAGGAGTTAAAACTAGAACTGTTTCTATTGTAGAACATTTGCCAGAAAAATCCCTCAATGCTAAACAAAAGTAAAGAACATCAAGTCTACAAACTATTTTTTGGAAGACCAATTGGAAGTTTACCTAAGGGAAACCTGGTGGCATGCTTGCTAGAGCCTGTTGAATGTATTCCTGTAATTTTTAATGCCACAGAACCAGTAGCATTACTGATTTAGGGTGGGCCTGAGAGCAAAGAGGGTGGGGCAAAAGTTTCCTCTCCACCCCCCAACTAAAGCAAACCCTAATTTAATTTCTGCTCCCTCCCTGGTGCTCCCATGGTAAGCGTCATACGTGTATTGGTGGGGATTCCCAAGCCCCATCAGCTGAAGACCTCCTCTCCGCCAAAATGTTTATGTGTTGGGTGGCTGTTTTGTGTGAGTGTGAAAACTGAGCATGCTTGAGGGAGGGGGTGGCCTGCGGCCTGTAACGATGGTGGCTCTGGAACAATGACGGTGGCCGTCCAACATGTAAAATCTTTCGGCGGGGAGGTGGTCTTTAGCTGATGGGATTTGGAATCCCTGCCTGCCACATTACAGAAGATGAAATTTTGAGCAGATCTGAACCCAAACTAGATGGGCCCTGGCCCACCTGGGCCCAGTTGTGGCTATGCCACTACACTGAACTTCTTAATGAGCTCTAAACACTTTAACTGTAGAACTTATTTCTCTTTTTAGAGAACCTTGCTTCTATTCTAATCATGCACTTTATATACTGCTCTAAACACTAGGTCAGGGGTAGGCAATTCCGGTCCTCGAGAGCTGGAGCCAGGTCAGGTTTTCAGGATCTCCACAATGAATATGTATGAGATGGATTTGCATGCACTGCCTCCTTGAGATGCAAATCTATCTCATGCATATTTATTGTGGATATCCTGAAAGCCTGACCTGGCTCCGGCTCTCGAGGACCGGAATTGCTTACCCCTGCACTAGGTTTATTATTGGTTTGAATTCAATAAAGGCTGTTTACAGTAAAACAATGATAAACATCAACTCCTGGATTCTATTCACCTAACTATGGGTGCACTTCTGAGATACACATGCAAATAAAATTAGATAATGAGCTCTGAATCATCAATAACTGTGTGCTAACAACCAATTATTGATGTTAATTGGCACTCATTAAAATTTGAACACACATCTGGATGCATGGTATTCTCAAAGGCAGGGAACCTAACTCCCATGGCATGTACATCAAAAGGGGGCACGGCCATGGGCATTTCTGAATGCTGCCTAATCACACCTCATTTGGGTGCCGGCCTTAACATCACGTTTCAGCAGGCATAAGTCCGGGGCACATACATCAGGCATAGGAGGCACACTAAGCACTATTCTATATAAGTATGACAGATTGAGGGATTTTCCCTCTCTGGAACTGCTATTAAGCCACAGCAGAGGGCTATTAAGCACAGCAGAGGGCATTGTGCATTTGGGAAAGACTACAGGTCCCAGAGGGCCTTGCATTCCACGGCTCAGTGCTGAGTCAGAGGGATGGGACTCGGGCTTGAGCCAGTTGGGGGAGGTTCCAAAAAGAGCGATCCCAGAGAAAAGAGGTCCTGAGCAGAGGCAGCATTTGGATGAAGCAAGCCAAACCTTATTTCACTGTATCACAAACTGTGCGCCTCCCGAGACTCTAGGTGTGCTGCGAGATGCCGGGGAGGAGGAGAAGCGCCGGCTGACTGCTTACAGGATGTGCCTCTTGCGGCGAAAGGCACATCCTGTAGGCAGTCAGCCAGCGCTAGTGCCTATCCTCTCTGCACCTCTTCCCTTCCAGCACCCCCCCAATGGCGGAGAGACTTCACACATGCAGCGAATGTCGACGTGATGACAGCACGCATACATGTGACATCGTTGAATCGACGTTGGCGCACTTCCAGATGCCCTCGAGCTGCAGCCACCACGTTTAGTGTGCCGCGGTTTCACAGAGCTTGCAAGACACTGCCTTATTTGTAATGTACGAGGCAAAGTTAAGAAATAAAAAGCATTTACTCGTATGCTAGTGACCTCTACGGGAAATCCAGGCCAACCTGCCATACCAGGCAGTCTATTACAATAAGGGATGTGCTCTTTGTAGAATAGCGCTTAATGGTGCCATTTATTAAAAGTCCTCCTTTATCTCCTTGACCATTTTTATCAGGTAGTATAATTAAAAATCCTGCATACACAACATCCATAATTATAGTTACAGGACAGAATTGAGCACCAAGCTGTTACCAGACCATATTTTATTCTGGTACAACTGAGCACCATGATCTCTGCTTCTGCTATTGGAAAAGGATATAAAAATAATAAATCACTGCCAGTACGCTTGTATTTATCAGAGTACACTTTGTACAACAATGAGAACAGTAAACTTGAACATAGACCAATTCAATCTGGATCCTTAAAAGTACTCCACTCATCCTTCCCTCCCCCCCCCCCCCCCAAGTAAAAGCAAACCTGTTTTACTAGTCCCAATACAGCACACTACAAATAGGCATTACTTTCTATAAACTATCCTTTGGCCCCCATTTCTCCACAAATAATTATTACTGGTCAGATTACAATTCATCTAGAAATGTGCAGCCCAATATTCAAGATTAACACCACCATTTTTTTTTTTTTAACTAAACCACGGTAGAGGTTTTTACTGCGACCCAGACTGCTAAATGATCTGATGATCATAGAATTCCTGTGAGCGTCAGAGCATTTAGTGTCCCGGACTGTTCTTATGCTATAATGGAATCTCAGCGCCCAGATGCTGCTCTAGAATTCTCGCTCAGCTCACTGCGTCTGGATGCCTAACCTTGGCGCCCAATTATAAAATTAAGCGCAACCACATCCACCAGCTAGTGTAAATACTTGAATCTATATGTTAAAAATACATGCAAAACTTAGGGCTCCTTTTATCGAGCCGCGCTAGCGGTTTAACGCACATAATAGCGCACGCTAAACCACCGGACGCGCTAGCCGCTACTGCCTCCTGTCACAAACCCCCTTGCAGTCCAGGGCTGGCGTGTGACAAACACACGGATTCGGGCGCGTCCCCTTCAACTAGGGGTACCTTCAGGATTTTTAGGCGGTCCCAGACAACGGTCTAGGCCCCTCGAGATATAGGGTAAGCACAAGGTTTCACCATATCACCAAGCAAACGAGTTCTTTAGGTTTATTCTGACCTCCAGGTCAAAAGATATGCAACAGCAAAACAATATCACTTTGCAGGTCATTGAACAAAAATAGTAAATTGGCAAAAATCAAACTTACAGTACATTTTCAAGCAGACAAGAACTCAGTAGGCAAAAATCGTCACAGCACACTCTTTTAGCAAGTCAGCTTTTCTCACAGCTCCTACGTGCAGGCACAAATCACACAGCTGAGACGGTTAATCTAATTAGCTCCCTGCAACGGGAGTCACAGTAACTTTCCTACAGTTCCAACAGCACTTTAAACAGTTCAGCCTGCATCTGGTTCACAAACTTGTCTTTGAATGCATAACTTGATTCAGACTTCAGGCAAGTATTATTCTCCAACTTCCTATGCTTATACAGCTCAATATATATATCCCCTTCTTCAGGTTTAACTTGGGCAGCAGAGAGAGAAAAAAAAAACGATATGCAAAAAGAAAACACAAAGCACAAACAGTTTCCCTGTTGCTGCATTCTTTCATTCAGAATTCCATACCTTCTAACTGGCCTTCTACCCTAGGGCCAGCTATTTCTATCTCCATGCCTTCTACCTGGTCTGGCACTGGATAGTTTGAAGGGGTTAAGACTTCCTCCAAATCCTGCATGGGATAATCCAGCACGTTTTCCTCTGCTGCCCTGTTCCACAGCTCCTCTCCTGCCTTGGGCTGTGGGAGTGACTCGCCCTCGTCACTCGCTCCTCCCTCCTGTTTGTCTCTGCCTGCTTTTAAACAGACCAGAGCCAATCCCCTTCAGCCTGTAGCGGGGGATGGGTTTTGGCTCAACAGCAGTTTTCCTCTGCCTGGGGTTTTCAACTGCAGCTACTTTCCTTGTGGCTTCTTTAGCTGTTCTAAAGCCCGGAAGCTGCTGTTGCCAACCTGCCTGCCTCTGTTCCAGCTCACTATCACTTTGATTATAGGGGCAAGGGAGGTCAGCCTCAAGTTGAGCGCCAGAATCAATCTGGTCCATTCTTCTGCACTTAATCCTATCAGGGACTGGACTAGTGCTGGTGCTGGGTTTGTCACATTCCCCCACCCTTAAAGGATGACCCTCACTTGTACCCGGAGGAGTCCCTATATTCTCAGGCATACGTGACAGAATATTTACATTCAATGGCGTTTCCTATTTTTGTTTCTTTTATCAGAAGGGCTCGGACTAGGGCCTGTATCACAAAAGTCATCAGGCCACCGTAACACTGGGACCTCGTTTGGCTCACACACATCTACGCCCTTTGTGCACTCCAACCCCTCTAAACTGAATACCCTGTGGGCTAAAGCTGCTACTGCCTCCGATATTTCACCCATACTACCCTCCTTTGTATGTTCCAGTTGAGCCTGTAAATCTTCCAACACTTCTTCCACTCGGTTCAACTGAGATTTATACTGGCCTAGCTGGGTTTCAAATATTTGATTTTGCTTTACCCATTTACCTGTTTCACCTTCCTTGTCTTTCCATTTTCCTGCCCAACCTTCCATAAACTTTTTAAACTCAGTCTGCTGTCGCTGATTTCCTGCGACCTGCTCTCCTACTTGGGCAAGTTGCTTGGTCAATTCCTCTAGAGCTTTATTAAAGGACCCTATCTTTTGTTGATTTCGTTCTTCAAGTTCCTGCTGTATTTCTTTACCCTGATCCTCTTTATCCTTTGTCAGAGCTCTTATCTGTGCTTGTAATTCCTCCATCTCCTTCCTCCATTCGGCCCCCTCACTGTGTTCCCCCTTGTGTGAGTCCCCAGGAACCGGGAAGGTTGCCGGAGTATGTTTCCGAATTCTGTATTTGGATGGTTTCTGTCCCCTTACTTTCCACTTGTGTAGGTATCTTATCCTGGTCAGTCAATCGTTCGTGTGTACTAGGCTGTGTGTTCCCCGATGACCCAAAGCCTTTCATACCCCTCTTAGTCTCAGGGAAGTAAACCCATCTCTCCAGTCTTGCCACCCATATACGTTCACACACTATCTGGGCAATGCAATCTCCAGGCTGTACTTGGAAGGGTACAGACCCGTGATTTACCAATAGGACCGCTACATTACCCCGAAAATCAGGGTCGATTACTCCTGCTGCTACATCAACCGAAGCTTTCCACGCTAAGCCTGAGCGGGGCGCGATTCTTAAATACGAGCCTGGTGGCGGAGACAACTGTAAATCAGTATTTACCAGGGCTCTCCCCTTAGCGGGAATCAGTTGTTCCTGTGCGGCATAAAGATCATACCCTGCCGCCTTTCCATACGCTCGTGTAGGGGCCTTTGCTTTCTCAGACAAGGGCACCCACCTTATTGTGGGCTGCCAGCCTCTCCCACCATTTCTCGCTCGCCAGTCCCCT
Source organism: Geotrypetes seraphini (assembly GCF_902459505.1). Classification (NCBI taxonomy): domain Eukaryota; kingdom Metazoa; phylum Chordata; class Amphibia; order Gymnophiona; family Dermophiidae; genus Geotrypetes; species Geotrypetes seraphini. Next base: position 341,899,320 of record NC_047086.1, on the reverse strand, counting down.
GCTCTTCTGGCCCTCCTGGATTGGAACTGACATTGTTTAGCCCATGCTCCCAATACTAGTCCACCCTTAATCCGGGTCTCTTCCCCCCTCCTGCTTCCAGTCGAGGTCTTGCAATCACCCCTAACCTTGGTTCTGAGCCAATCCTGCCCCAGGATCAAGGCATGAGGTATATTCTGAGCAATGGCTACCTTTAACTCAATCAGTTCTCCCCCAATTCTCAAGTTCACCCGCTGACGGGGATACTCCCTCATATCCCCATGCACACACCACACCTTCACAGTATCCACCCCTTTTTCACTGGGGCTGGCACCCCTAATTTGATGCCATAATTTCTGTGCCATAACACTCTGTTCTGCCCCCGTATCAACCAGGGCAGACACTGTCCTGCCTTCCACTCGTACTTTCTGAAAATATTCCCCGTGACTAGTTCTCCTTACCTCACAGGCAATAGTAAAGTCCCTTCTTTCCCTGCATTCCCTTTGACGGTGTCCTTTTCCCCCACACCTGAAGCAAACGATGGGAGCTGGGTTAAAGGGTTTCTGTACTCGCTTCTGAGGGTTCCTGGGTGGTATGTTATTATTAGTAGGGGCCTGGAGTGTAGTGTCCCTCTGGAACTGTGTCTGGGGTCTATAACTTGGGCCTGGTTTCTCGGGAAGTCCCTGGGCATCCAGATAGGCTTCTGCCACAGATAGTGACTGTGTCAGATCCTGGCATCCCTGTTTCTGGATCCACCCCTTTATGTTCTGGGGCAGAGCCTCTAGGAATTGTTCCCTGACTAACTCAGCGAACATAGCTCGTGGGTCTGCCAAGAAAGGCTGTAACCATCTCTCCGCAGCTTTCGTTAGGCGTTGTAACAGTGCCTTAGGTCTCTCTTTTACCTTTAACTGGAGAGCACGAAAGGTTTGCCTGTAATACTCTCTTGTATATCCCAGAAAATCTAGGATATGTGCTTTCACAGCTGGGTAACTACTGGCCTGATCCGCAGCAATGGTCTGAAAAGCCGCAAGGGTCTCGCCAGACAAACATGGCAGAAGGCGAACCGCCCACTGCTCTGGAGGCCAACCTGCTGCAGCAGCAACCCTCTCAAAAGAGTTTAAAAAATCATCTGGGGCATCCTGTGTTGTTATTTTGTTCAAATTCAATAAACCTAGAGAGTTTTGCCCTACCACAGGTAGATTACCCCCAGTCCCCAATACCGGTATATGCATCTGTCCACCAGTCGTAGGCTTCAATAGCTGCGCCATTAATTGAGACTGCTGCTCCATGGCTCGCATAAAGTCACTGTGATGACGTTCACTAGCCTCCTGGCTTGCTTGCCATAGTCCGTGGCTAGTCTCCAGGACCTTCTTTAAGTCCTCATTCTGCCTCTGACGTTCTCCCGCAACCACTGCTAACGCCGCCGGCTCCATGCTGACTCTGTAAAAAATGAAAAAACACACGCTCCAAGTGCGATACCACACAGTTCTTTCTCCCCGAAACTATCTTCACCAGCCCCTCTGTTGTATATGCTTACCAGAGGTACTGATGCATCATCGCCTGCGTGCTCATTACAGGGTGCACCACCCTTCTTCAGAGACCTATTGGTCCCCCTTTTGTTCCTCGCCAGCTCAGGATGATGGCCTTGACCCCCGGTCTGCTATCCACCCTTCCTGCAGCCGCCAAACTCCAGACACTGGAACCGATATCCTTGGAATGTTCAAGCCGCTTCCATTCACCAGCATTTATAATCCTGGTTCCGATGAACCAAACAATAGTAGAGAGTAAAAAAAAAAAAAAAAAATTTTCCACCTATGCACTCCCCAATCTTCACCTGAAGAGGTAACAGACCGCACTCCTGATACCAAACTGTCACAAACCCCCTTGCAGTCCAGGGTTGGCGTGTGACAAACACACGGATTCGGGCGCGTCCCCTTCAACTAGGGGTACCTTCAGGATTTTTAGGCGGTCCCAGACAACGGTCTAGGCCCCTCGAGATATAGGGTAAGCACAAGGTTTCACCATATCACCAAGCAAACGAGTTCTTTAGGTTTATTCTGACCTCCAGGTCAAAAGATATGCAACAGCAAAACAATATCACTTTGCAGGTCATTGAACAAAAATAGTAAATTGGCAAAAATCAAACTTACAGTACATTTTCAAGCAGACAAGAACTCAGTAGGCAAAAATTGTCACAGCACACTCTGTTAGCAAGTCAGCTTTTCTCACAGCTCCTACGTGCAGGCACAAATCACACAGCTGAGACGGTTAATCTAATTAGCTCCCTGCAACGGGAGTCACAGTAACTTTCCTACAGTTCCAACAGCACTTTAAACATCTGGTTCACAAACTTGTCTTTGAATGCATAACTTGATTCAGACTTCAGGCAAGTATTATTCTCCAACTTCCTATGCTTATACAGCTCAATATATATATCCCCTTCTTCAGGTTTAACTTGGGCAGCAGAGAGAGAAAAAAAAAAACGATATGCAAAAAGAAAACACAAAGCACAAACAGTTTCCCTGTTGCTGCATTCTTTCATTCAGAATTCCATACCTTCTAACTGGCCTTCTACCCTAGGGCCAGCTATTTCTATCTCCATGCCTTCTACCTGGTCTGGCACTGGATAGTTTGAAGGGGTTAAGACTTCCTCCAAATCCTGCATGGGATAATCCAGCACGTTTTCCTCTGCTGCCCTGTTCCACAGCTCCTCTCCTGCCTTGGGCTGTGGGAGTGACTCGCCCTCGTCACTCGCTCCTCCCTCCTGTTTGTCTCTGCCTGCTTTTAAACAGACCAGAGCCAATCCCCTTCAGCCTGTAGCGGGGGATGGGTTTTGGCTCAACAGCAGTTTTCTTCTGCCTGGGGTTTTCAACTGCAGCTACTTTCCTTGTGGCTTCTTTAGCTGTTCTAAAGCCCGGAAGCTGCTGTTGCCAACCTGCCTGCCTCTGTTCCAGCTCACTATCACTTTGATTATAGGGGCAAGGGAGTTCAGCCTCAAGTTGAGCGCCAGAATCAATCTGGTCCATTCTTCTGCACTTAATCCTATCAGGGACTGGACTAGTGCTGGTGCTGGGTTTGTCACACTCCTCTTGAGCCGGCAGTAGCTTTTGGCTAGCGCGGGGGTTAACGCGTGATGAAAAGTCACACGCGTTAACCCCGCTAGCGCAGCTTGATAAAAGGAGCCCTTAGAGCATTTTATGGCATGCCTGTAAGCAAGAGTTCATGTCCCAACCAAACACACTGCCATGTCTATGCCCACTTGTCAAATCTGGAACATATTCACACTAGGTGGGATTTTGGCATGTATTTCTCCTTCCCCTTCCTATTGTTTTTGACCTTAATTGTCTTTCTTTTTATTAATCAGATTGTATTTAAGAACATAAGAACATAAGCAGTGCCTCTGCCGGGTCAGACCACAGGTCCATCCTGCCCAGCAGTCCGCTCCCGCGGTGGCCCAAACAGGTCACGACCTGTCTGTATCACCAGAAGGGGCTCCCTTGCCACCTTGGTTTCTCATTTAAGTCCTGTCTTCCTATCGAAGTCCTAACCCTCCGGTCTTGCACATGCACGACCTGGTTTGGTTTCTATACTCATTACCTGGTTAGCTTTCTATACTTGTGTTACATCCCAGCTCCTCCCTCAGTATCCCATGATCCCTTTATCCTTCAGGAATCCGTCCAATCCCTGTTTGAATCCCTGTACCGTACTCTGCCTGATCACTTCCTCCGGTAGCGCATTCCAAGTGTCCACGACCCTTTGGGTGAAAAAAAACTTCCTTGCATTTGTTTTGAACCTATCTCCCTTCAGTTTCTCCGAATGCCCCCTCGTACCTGTTGTCCCCCTCAATCTGAAGAATCTGTCCCTATCCACCCTCTCTATGCCCCTCATGATCTTGAAGGTCTCTATCATATCTCCCCTGAGCCTCCTTTTTTCCAGAGAGAAGAGCCCCAGCCTATCCAACCTCTCGGCGTATGGGCAGTGTTCCAGCCCTTTTACCATTTTCGTTGCTCTCCTTTGGACTCTCTCAAGTACCGCCATGTCCTTCTTGAAGTGCGGCGACCAATACTGAACGCAATACTCCAGATGTGGACGCACCATCGCTCGATACAATGGCATGATGACTTCCCGTGTTCTGGTTGTTATGCCCTTCTTTATGATGCCCAGCATCCTGTTGCCTTTTTTCGAGGCTGCTGCGCACTGTGCAGATGGCTTCAGTGATGCATCCACCAGCACACCCAAGTCTCTCTCAAGTCTGCTGTCTCCCAACAATACCCCCCCCAATTTGTAGTTGAACAATGGGTTCTTTTTCCCTATATGCATGACCTTGCATTTGTCCACGTTAAAGCGCATTTGCCATTTGTTTGCCCAGTCTTCTAGCTTGTCCAGGTCTCTTTGTAGGTCCTCACACTCCTCCCTGGTCCTAACTCTGCCGCACAGTTTGGTATCGTCTTCAAATTTTATAACCTCGCACTTTGCCTCCTTTTCCAGGTCATTGTGTTTTATTATGTTTGTAAAGTTGGTTTTTATTATGTTTCGTAGATTTAGTCTTTTTGTTAGTTATGTTTGTCTCCCCTAACTTAGTAATTTTATCAATTTGTTCATCACTTAGAATTTGGAATAGGCGATTAATCAAATTTTATAATAAACTTGAAACATGACAGTCTAAATATTTATGCTCATAATCAGTGCGTAAATGATAGCACCTACTTCATAGAATTACCTCTTGAGACCCAAAGTTATGCGTATATGTCAGCACTTGTAGCCGATGTAGGCCTAATTGGTGCCGATAATTGGCAATTAATACCTTCTAATTGACACTAATTAGAGTTAATTGAAGCTTGCACGCGCAACTTGGTAGGCGCATAGCACAACGTGTCGTGCGTCATGTCCAGTGCGTGTATCTTAAAGTGGGTGTGGTTACTGGCAGATCGTTGGCTTTTTCCGAGTTATACACAAGTTTTTGACTTATGCACTTTTGTGTGCACACCTTAGGTCCAGGTATTTAGACCAAGAAAAACCTTGCACCTAAAAGTTATGATGCATAGCGGTGCTTAGGCGGCGTAAGCATGATTTTATACAGTGCAAATAACGTTTACAGAATCACGCTTAGTGTCGCACTAGTTGGCACCAATTTTTTAGGCAATATATAGAATCGGGCCCTAAGAGCACGGTTCTATAACGGAATGCCTATTTAGAACCTATTCTGTAATGTAAAGTAGGTATCTACCTTCCTTTGGAGAATACAAGCATAACCAGGTATGCACTACCTACATATTTGCTTAGGAATGTACCCTGACCCAGCCACAGAGCCGGTATAAATGACTGCGCCTAGATTTGGAAGACATACCTATAACTTATAGTGAAAGGTCACTTGGATACACAAAGTCAGAGGCGTGAAGAAAATACAAGTTTTATTCACAGCATGCCGGGACTCTAGTGCAGTTAATAGCCTGCCTACTAGAGTGTCAGAAACAGGAAATACACGGACTTTTATGCCCTTTTCGCAAACTAATATATGCAAAAACTACAATTTTCATTTGTTACTTCTATAACTTTCTACAATTTTTATTGGTCCTAAGCCAGCACTTATGATAGGCTCAGGGATACAACTTATAGTCCTATAGGAAACTAGCTCATTTCTCTGCTTATCTAAATCTTACAGGTCTAAAGGCTACATGTACAGAAGGGCAGGGCACATCATGGCTCAAACTCTTATCTATTCAGCTTACAATGTGGTAGGGCAAGGACATACATTTCAGGCAGATGCAGTCAATAGATTATACACTGTTTTTAGCTATGTAGGCCAGAGCAATATTTTAAACAACAGTTAACTATTTCATGACCCTACATTTTGACCCTACATTCCCCCCTTTCAGGCTGGCGTACCTAAGGAGCCAAGCCTGACAAAATAAAGTTAGGGGTCAGGAAAGTCGGGGTCCCCAGTGGGTAAGGGACGATACTGGGAGAGGGCCAATGCAGCAGTGGAACGTTTGACAACAGAGTCCATAGTTCAGTGGAGCAGCTTTATGGCTATGGGGACCATACAGGGCAGGCAGCAAAGGAGCAGAGAAGACAGGGCAGCAACCAGCAAGATGATATTCAGTGCTGAACCAGAGGGCAACCAGGAGCTGAAGGTACCAGAGATCCAGTCTGCAGTAAGGTCACGCCAGGTCTGGTCAGGAACATGAGCCAGTTTGGTGATACGATCCACATCGTTCTCAATCACTTTACTCAAGTTCAAGGCAGCAGTTGGAGAGGTTGAATTTATCACAGGCACAGCAGCTAGTAAATAGTCCAAAGCTAGACGATTCTGATAAATAGCAGTGCGCATTTTAGCATTCGCTCTGCCAATGGTACTCAAAGCTCGGGAGGTCTCATTGGTTATCAGTTCAAGTACAGCTTATAGACAAATAATGCAGTTCAGCATATAGATTGGGGTCCGATAGCCCCAGGTGTCATCCTCGGTCCATGTGGCAGGTCCATAAGCAGCAATGATCCGTTCTGCAGGCCAGTCATCACCCCATTCACCTATTTTAAGGGAATTGGTGGAAGTAGACTGCTTTTGGCGACCTCTGGTGTTGAATACAGGGGCTCCCAGGTGTTCACCATCGGCCAGCGGTAACAGGAAGAAGCTGGGACGGATCATGCAAAGCACACATGTACCAGTCCATTAAGCAGGCAACCAAGAGTAGGCAAACGGATCACAGAGCCAATATCAACTATCAGGAGCTGACCATAATTCATAGGAAGTTCCATTAAGCAGTGTCTGAAGGGCTGAAGACAGTGGGAAGCAACAATGGAGGTTCACAAGGCCCATCGTGAAGGTCGTGGACCTGACGTAAAAGTGAGGGTCTGTGAAGTCAGGTTTAACATGTCCAGCTGCATTGCCTCCCATAGCCACTGTTCTCCCATACCAGTCCCTCCTCATACAAAATAATTGCTAACATTAAGAGTCTGACCTATAGTTTCAGCAAACTATATAAACAGATTTCTAGTGATTACAGGATATTAGTATCTACTTTCATAATTTCATAAAACTGGGGAAACACCACAGAGTGATAGACAGGAGCACATGAGTGGGATACAATTCGGACATATACATCAGTACCTGAGTCTCACCTTTTACCATCAATATACAATGCCATGCAGTCTCTGGCCTTCTGGACTTGGACATTGGCATTCCAGTTATATGGGTCAGTGATAGTGAAAACCATGGGATTACAGTAGCCTGTAGTACACAAGGGGCCGGAGCTAGGACCTATAGTAAGGGAGGCAGACGGGGTATTCTTTCTCATAAAGGACAGGCTCCACCATTAGTGAAGGTTTCCTCATAGGGGCAGTTCTTAAAGGCATCAGGTTATACAGACCTATATACTTAGCACATTTGGTATAATAACGCTGTCAATCTAGGGAGCCACACAAAACTGAATTAGGGGTAGTACCATGACCTTGAGAAACATCAAATAGCACACATGTATCACAATACAAAGACACCGGGTGAGTGGGGTCTACAATAAGAGCCTAGTTGATAAGTGGACCCTCAACATTATAAATGCAGATTTCCGCCCACTTTTAAACTTCATCACCAGTAGGTTGGAAACAGAAAATACCCTCAAATGTTTGACACTGTACTTAACTCCTTCATGCAAACAAACATCAGGCAAAGGGACTGCACTTGTTAAGTACAAAATACAGAAGAAAGAAACATAAGTGAGGGCAACACAAATATCATATCTATATATACTAACATAGGAAGCTCATTTTTCTTTCAGGCACAACTTAGAAAACTTCAAACAGTTATACTCAAGACACTTGCTAAAGGCAGTGTGAACCACAGGCAGTCAATTAAACTCAAACACTTATAAAGAATTATATTCAGAACACCTGCTAAGTACAGTGGTAAATATTCAGAACTTTTGAGGTCTTAGAAAGCTTCAGCTGAAGATCCGTGTTGTAGTGGAACCAAGTTTCATGTCCGGACACCTTTGACAACTGTAAGAGAAGAAATTAGGACAGTAAAAGGACCTATCCACCTAAGTTTCAGGGGGTCTGACTTCCAAGTTTTAGCCATACTGTATTTACAGGGACATACCCATGGACTTGTGTAGCTATCCCTTTCCAGGACCCATTTGTGGAGCTCTTAAAGGGCTTTAGCTAAAGACTGGACCTGACTCTGGAGGATATCTGATCCCAGAGTAGCAAAGGAACCAGGATCTGGGTTCACAATGGGTGGTTGCCGGCCGGACATGAGCTCAAATGGGGCTTAGATGGGATGCATCTAATCTGAAAAAGAACAGAAGGCAGCAGGACAGGCCAGGACAGATTAGTTTATTCAATTCATTTTGTGAGAAGGGTCTTAAGAGTTCTGTTTATTCTTTCGACCTGACCAGAGCTCTCAGGATGGTAAGCAGCATATAATTTCTATTCAATTTGGAGGGCCTGAGCAATTTGTTGGACAACATCGGCAATGAAAGCAGGGCCATTGTCACTGCCTATAAAAACAAGGAGATCAAGGCACGGAATTATTCAGGAGGTGTTTGGTTACGTCTCTGGCGCGTTCAGTGCAAGTAAGGAAGGCTTTGACCCATCTAGTCAGGGTGTCTGTGAAGACTAGGAAGTGACTGAGGGAACGGAAATGGGCATGTGGGTAAAATCTACAGACAGAACCTGCATCGGATATGTTCCAATAGGTTGGTATCCAAGAGGTGGCAGTCATCTGATTGGGAATTTTATTCTAGAACCGACAACACACTGTCGGACCATATTCCGGACTAGCTGATCAAGGTGATTGATAAAGAAATGTCTCTTGAGAGTCAATTTTAATAGCGGGTTCTCCAGAGTGTGCCAGATCATGGCATCTTTTGACAATCGTGAGGGCCAGGTGTTGAGGAATAACTATGAGGGTGCTGTGCTTGCGTTTGAAGTATCAGTGTGTGTGTGTGGGTCTGGATTGGCACTTGAATTGGCGCATTTTGTATCCACCCCCCTTTCAGGACAGACTGGCCCAAAATAATGCATGCCCAAGTCTGTTCCTGAGAAGCGTACTGGGGTGTAAGGGAATCCAGAAAAGGAATGATTGTATACAGAGGGGCCGAAAGAGGGGGCAGAGACTGGCAGCTCGGGCTGTGCGGTTGGCAAGGGCATTGCCACGAGAGACAAGGTCCATCACGCGTCTGTAAGCATGGCAGTGCATAACAGAAACACATGAGGGTAGTTGTACGGCCTCAAGAAGGTCAAGAATGAGGGGAGCATGATGGATCAGGCGGCCGGAGGCTGTAATGAAACCTCGATGTTTCCAGATGGCCCTATGGGAATGCAAGTTAAGGAAAGCATATTTGGAGTCAGTATATATATATTGCAAGACTGAGAGGCAGAGTGGCGCAGGGCAAAAGTGAGGGCATACAGCTCAGCTTCTTGGGCAGAAGGGCCAGAAGGCAGGGGCCTGAGTCAGAAGTTTTTGGAGGCAGCGAAAAGACCGCTCCTGAAGTTGGGTCCAGACAAAAGGGGCTGAGTCAGCGCCTTTGGTGGAATCATACAGAGGACGAGCAATAGTAGAGAAATCAGGGATCCAGATGGGACAGTATCCTGCAATACTGAGAAAGGTGCTCAGAGCCTTACAGTTATCAGGGACAGGGAGACTACAGACAGCCTAGACCTCGGTGTAGGAAGGGACCTGGTACCCTTGGAGATTTGAAAGCCAAGGTAGGTGACACGAGGAAGGCATACTTGAAATCAATGTAAATATGGTCACAGGAAAATTTAAAAGGCAGACCCACTATCTGAAAGACAGATAAATAATAATAATAACAGTTTATATACCGCAATACCGTGAAGAGCTATGTGGTTTACAAAAGATTAGAGAAGGTACAAAATAATTGAACTTAAGATGTGCACTAACACATAAGAATTGTTCTCAATCCCTATTCTATATCAGGTTCCTACCCCAAAGAGCTGACTTATAAAATTAAGCTAAATGCAGTTCTGGATCCACCCACTAAGCAGGGTAGTCTGACACAAGCGCTCTCTAAAGCAGCAGTCCCTTCACTATCAGCTGACTGGCAAAAATATTTACTTCAATACAAAAGCATTCCTAAAAATTACATTGTTATACCTAAACTTACATTTTTTATAAACAGAAATACAAAACAAAGATTGGAATATACAGTAAAACTTTGGATTGCAAATAACTTGGTTTGCAAGTGTTCTATAAGACAAGCAATGATTAAATTTTAACTTGCTATACCAGCAACGTCTTGCAATACACGTACATACAGTATAGAAGCATCACATTTTCACAACTGAGCCAATGGTTCCTCTCTATATGACGCTGCAGGAATGCAGTAACTGTTCCAAACGAGCAAGGGCTTGCAATACAAGTATGTATATTTTTGTACACTAGTGCCCTGGAATACAAGCATACTTCTGGAACAAATTATGTCCCAAACCAAAGTTTTACTGTACTCACAAGTTTAAACATTGTTCATTTTTATTTATTTTTTTGTTACAATCAACATGGGTCTCAGTAGAGACTTACTCCCCCTTCCTACAGAATTTCACAAAGGAGAGAGAGAAGTGCATAAAGATCAAAGAGATCAAATTACAGATGTAGTCCTTTTCAGAATTTTTAAATTTAGACAAATAACTACTAAATTTGGACAAAGAACTTCTTTTTAGCATGGAATATAAGTTCCAGAAATCATATTTTTCGTTTATATGCATTTCTGAATATGCATATACATTTTATAACATAGCCAAAAACTTCAAATGCAAAACCACTTATCTGTTTCAGGAGAAACCACATTGGAAGTGCTACACACTTCATGGCCCTTATCAGCACAAAAGGAAAAGTACTCTCCTCTCATGCTGTGAACAACTGACAGTTTAAACTTCACTGATACATTTGAACAGACAGAACTCATAAAAAAACCCGGGATACTGCAGGACTTGGGAATCAGATGAAGGGAAGAATTTGGCAAGGTCTGAAGCAAGGACGGTGAAGGATTTTCCAATTGGAATGCAAAATAGGCTGACTGGAAGAGGAACCGACAGCAAACGAATGCATAAAAACCTGACGAGTTATGTCCTCTTCCAGGGAGCCAGAGGGGGCCAGCCCACACCAAATATCGGCCATTCTAACTGGCACAGACAAATAAGGGTTGATTTGTTAAGTATAATCAAAGACAAATTCCTTTTTTAAAATTAGCTAACATATCAAGGGATCCCCACAGGTAGACAGACATCCCCCCATTGTGCAATGGAGGACAAAAACACTTCCCTGAATTCCTGGCCCCGCCCGTCTCCGGACTAGGGAAACGCAGTACTAACAGGTCCACACTCGCTTCGTCCTCAAGGACGTCTCAGACACTCTCAAACACACAAAACACAACAGATTTCAGTTCAGTTACTCAACCAGAAAATAACAGTTCCTAGAATCCCTTTCCCACAACTTTTCAGCGACAGATCACGTGGCTTACTAGGCAGGAGACGAGAGACAGGATAGGGATGATCAATCCCCACTTACCAGATAGTGGCCACTCCAGGTACAGATACAGATACAGATACAGATTCTTGTACTTTAAACTGAGACTAGATAAGTCAGTTGAAGCGGTCCAACGTCCTGAGGTCTGCCAACCCCCCAAAAGGAAGGCAGCCGGCTAAGCAGACATATCAGCCGTAGGACCAGAAACAAGTGACCAATCGAGTAACAAGTGGTCAAGAGACCTTCAAGTCCCTGTTCAGGCGCCAAATGAAAGGTCACTTGGATACACAAAGTCAGAGGCGTGAAGAAAATACAAGTTTTATTCACAGCATGCCGGGACTCTAGTGCAGTTAATAGCCTGCCTACTAGAGTGTCAGAAACAGGAAATACATGGACTTTTATGCCCTTTTCGCAAACTAATATATGCAAAAACTACAATTTTCATTTGTTACTTCTATAACTTTCTACAATTATTATTGGTCCTAAGCCAGCACTTATGATAGGCTCAGGGATACAACTTATAGTCCTATAGGAAACTAGCTCATTTCTCTGCTTATCTAAATCTTACAGGTCTAAAGGCTACATGTACAGAAGGGCAGGGCACATCATGGCTCAAACTCTTATCTATTCAGCTTACAATGTGGTAGGGCAAGGACATACATTTCAGGCAGATGCAGTCAATAGATTATACACTGTTTTTAGCTATGTAGGCCAGAGCAATATTTTAAACAACAGTTAACTATTTCATGACCCTACATTTTGACCCTACAATAGTACTGGTGATATTATAGAAAAAGAAAAGACAGGTTGCGAGCTGGCGAGACAGGGAAGATGAGTGTTAGCCACAAAAATAGAGAATATGGAAAGGGGAGAAGTGGGTTTAGGGGGGAAAAATAAGCTCAGTCTTGGCCATGTTCAGCTTTAGATGATGGTGGTGAGACATCCAGGCAGCAGTGTCAGACAGGCAGGTTGAGACTTGGACCAGGATTCCTGCTGAAATTTCTGTTGTAGAAGGGTAGATCTGGGAGTCATCAGCATGAAGATGATACTGAAAACCATGGATGGAGATCAGAACACCAAGGGAAGAAGTATAGATGGAGAGAAAAAGAGGATGAACCAGAGCATAACTAAAAGTGCGATGGGAGAGAGAAGAAAACCAAGAAAGAACAGAGCCCTTAAATCCAAGTGAGGACAGCATATCACCAGAATCTGTCCCTTCCTTTCTGAGCACACTGCCAAAATCCTTATCCACACTCTTATCGCCTCTCGCCTAGATTACTGCAACTTGCCTATCATAGCTCTTCCACAAAACCTGTCTGTCTCTTGCCAGTCACATTAGCCCTCTCCTAAAAGTCACTGCATCAGCTCCTGATCTGTTTCCCCATACAGTTCAAACTCTTATTGACTTTCACTCTGAAGTATCTCTCTTCTCTTTTCTGTCCTTACACTCCCCCCTGGAACTCCATTATCAGATAAGTCTCTCTTATCTGTACCCTTCTTCTTAGAGTTACCAGACTTCTAGATTTACCCGAACATGTCGCATGCGCGATGTCATCGTGTTGCAACCGTGGATGCCCAACTGACTGATGAGAACAGGCTGAGGGGAACATGGCTGGGGGGCGTGGCTGGGTGGGCCTGGGGGGGCGGGGCTATGGGTCCAGATTTTATTTAACTAAAATCTGGTAACCTTACATCTTCTCCACTCTCCAGATTCCGATTTTCTATTTTGCTATACTATATGCCTGGAATAGGCTTCCAGAGTCAGTACGTCAAGCTCCGTCTCTGGCTGTAATTCAAATTTAGGCTAAACACCCACTTTTTTGAGGCTGCGTTTAACTCCTACTCACTTGTAGAGTAATCATGTCTGTTTTAATCATTCACACCATAAGCAATTCCCTAATCCCTTGTTTGTCTGCTTTGATTAGATTGCCGAACAGGGTCTGTCTCTTGCATGTTTAGTGCACAATGCTGCAAATGTCTAGTAGCACTATGGAAATGAACACCCATGCTATTAAAGAAATGCACGTGTTTATAGAATGGAGCATTGCTGGGTTTGTGGCACTTACACACCAAGGAGCATGCATGGGTGCCCATATTAAAGACATTTGTTTGCGAATTTGTTTCAGAATTCTCCCCTATGCCGTACACATTTTCAAGAGAACCAAACTCACTAGCTCATCGGTAGAAGCAATGAGTGCCAGAGAGGCGGCATTAAAAGGAGGCAAATGCAATTTCGAAGAAAACGGTTCCTACAGCTTAAGCCTAAAGGCTTGACTGTCTGAGCTACATTTTTTCTTACGCCCTCTTCTATTAAACTGCGCTAGCAGTTTTTAGTGCAGCGAGCTGCGCTGAATGGCCTGCGCTGCTCCCCCCTGCTCATAAATTTTCCCATGAGCGTCGGGAGCAGCGCGGGCCATTCAGCGCAGCTCTCTGCGCTACAAACTGCTAGCGCAGATTAACAGAAGAGGGGATTAGATTTCCATGTAAATATTTGGTATCTTATGGAAATGATAAATATATATTTGTGGATCCATTCCAGTTAGAGATGTTTCTTAAAGATAACTTTACTTGAGAAAGTTTTAGAAATTAATACAGTGGTTGATGATAGTAAGTGAGTTATCGAAAGAATTTCTATTTGCTTGTTTCGATGGTATATGAATAATTTCTAGCCTGTGAATTTTCTTGCATTTAGCTATGTATGTAACAAATGGAAATAATTTTTTTTTTAAAAAAGAGGGATAATGGATGATAGGATGGCAGCCTTAGAAAGAAATATTTGAGGAGGTAACAAATTAAACTAACCAAAGTTGCATTTCTGCACATCACACCTACCATATCATAGCCCTCCCCCACATTTAAATTAGATTCCAACAGTCTTTAATGCAAGAAGAAACCCCCCAGTCATCTTCAGCCATCCAGTAAATATGGCAAAGAATTTCAAAACAGGTTCCATAGAATAAGTTAGCCAATACCACTGCGAAGCCATTTTGTAGTATAGAGAATTAACAGCTTTGTTAATCTTGGAGGGAACTAAATTATTCACAACTAGTGATAGCTTCTATCGGTCCAAAATGAGAATTATCCAGAGTTTCTGGTCTCTTTTGTCCATCATCCTGACCATTGCTCCTCATGGTTCCTCTAATGTGCGCAAGAATGACATCGCAAATGAAGAAGGGATCCAGTTGGTCTCAAAACCATGTGCACAGCCCGATTTGTGGATAATTCATGCTGCAGTCACATACATTGTATCACAATCTGCCATGAATCCATGTGAAGGCATCCTAATACATTTTTTTCCATAATATTTCTATTTACTAGTCTCATGTGACTATTTGTACAGCAGTCCCAGCTCATCGGGTTCACTATACTCAGCAGCATTATCATTTCTCATGCAGAGCAAGTTCGATTACTGTTTATTAAAGCAATCATTATTCAATTTACATCGCATGGGTCTACAAACAACTGCACATTTTTAGTTATGTCCGAAGGAAATTGCTTTTGTCTACTCTACAGATATACTTGCAGCTTCCTGCTGGTGCCCATGTCTTGTTCCATAGAAAAGCTTAAATGACTTTCATATTTGGGGGAAGAGGGATAACTTATACAGAGCGATAGTTAAACCCTGAACAGAGGAGGGGGCAGAGGTCGCAAACTCAAACCCTCTGCAGGGCCACATTTTGGATTTGTAGGTACTTGGAGGGCCTCAGAAAAAATAGTTAATGTCTTATTAAAGAAATGACAATTTTGCATGAGGTAAAACTCTATAGTTTATAAATCTTTTGTTTTGGCTAAGTCTTAATAATAATGTAATTTATAGCTAAAGAGACATATGATCAAGAAACTGTTTTATTTTACTTTTGTGATTATGACAAACATACCGAGGGCCTCAAAATAGCACCTGGCGGGCCGCATGTGGCCCCCAGGCCGCGAGTTCCAGACCTCTGGCATAGAGAATGGGTAACCTGCATAGAGTGGCAGTTTCTACCCTAGTAGCAAAACAAAGAGAAAAAGGTTCCAACCTAAACTGCAGTAAAAAAACAACCGAGAGCAAACAAAACAAATCTGCAGTTTCTACCCTAGTCACATTACCGACCAGTTTATGTTTAAGTTAGCAAAAGTTATAAAGTTTTTGCAAAACTGGTACTAATACAGAAATATCAGAAGCATAAGAAAAAAACAACAACTCGTACCTGCAGCTGACAAAGCACACCCAAGGCAGCTCATACAACTATTAAAGAAAGGAGAATGAGGAGATCCCTGCAAGACTCCACAAGTTTAGAGCCAAGATATACTGTAGAAGACATTTCATTGTTTTAATTGCCTTATAATTTCTACTGCACAAAAAGCCTTTAAACCATTCAAAAACTACACCAGAAATGTCTTATGTTTAACTTGCTCAGTAATAACGAATAGTCTGCAATATCAAATGCTGGGGAGATACTGAATTACAGCAAAACCATCGGTTGACTCGGGTGTTTTTAAAATTTCAGTCACTAATGCAAGGAGTGATTCTGTACCTTAAGAATGTCTAAAACCAAAATAAACCTTGAATCAAAAGACGTGCTGTGTCAAAATTGTGCAAGCTGGCTTTGGGGTTTGCAATTTCTGTTTTGCCTTTTGTTCTGTCTCCAGTTTGTCATTTCTAATATCACAATGCAGTGAGGAATATTTTATAGAAATTCCTTATCGCTGCTTTTAGTTTGTCTGGCATTAAATCTATTTGAGTATTCTTAACTCTTTGGACCACGGACGTATATTAATCCTGGAGAGCCTTATGAGTTACAGGTAACATTGTACCTATTATTTATAGATGATTTGAAGTTTTCCATCTTCTGTGATCACCGCTGAGCAGAACAACTCCGAGCAGTGAAAAGTTTTATAGATGGAATAAGGATGACTTTTGGCGTAGGCAAATGTTTTTAGTTAACATTTTTTAAAGGAAACAGAGTCAAACAAAACATCTTGACCAGAAAGCGTACCTAGGAGTAAGAAGTTGCAACAATGCAGTACAAATGACAGAGAAAAGATGACGTGGAAAAATGAAAATGATATGGAAAAATGCTTTAACATAAGCATCGCCTTACTAGAAGAGACTGAACGTCCATCAAGCCCTTTTCAACAGTGATCAATCCAGGTCACAAGTACCTGGCAGGATCCCAAAAGAGGAAAAAGATTTTATGCTTCTTATTCCAGGAATTTACAATGGATCTTCACCAAGTCCACCTTATGGACTTTGCTTCCAAGAACTTGTCCAAACCTTTTTTTACCTTGCAATGATAATGGCTTTTATTACATTCTCTAGCAATGAATTCCAGAGCTTAATTATACATTGAGTGAAGATATGCCCCCTAGTCCTTGAACTATTGGAAAGAGTAAACAAGCAATTCATGTCTACCCATTTCACTCCATCCATTATTTTACAGACTACTATCATATCTTCCCTTAGCCATTTCTTCTCTAAGCAGAATAAGATACAAGCCATAAATCAGTTTGCAATACCCATACCAGAATTGTAGACTAACCCCATAAATATCCTGAAAAGTTGGATGTATGAAAGAGAAAACCCACAAGACTGTACATTCCAGGAGCCAAAAGGAAGAATGCACATTATAGAAAGTCTCCAAGCGTATGAGTACTTATCAGCATCAATGTATCTATAAGTAAATGTGCAAACCTGATGGAGAGTTAGGATCCTTGCATTCGTGTACATACATACTTGAGTTTGCGGCCTGTTACTTTCTTGCAATTCCTTCCCTCATGTGTCCCTTTCCGTCAGGATTTCTGTCTTGCCTATGATCCGGTGAGTCTTCCCCGCTATCTTCCTGCATGATATCCTCTGGGTATACCGGTTCCCAAACCATCGACTCTTGGTCGACTGTCGGCTTTCCCCTTCTTCCTAGTTTAAAACTTCCTAGTTTAAAACTTCTCAATTTCTCTCTTGATGTTGCTTTCAAGTAGCCTCGTTCCGTCTCCATTGATGTGGAGTCCATCCTTCTGAATAGCTTGCTCTTCCCCCCCAGAACATCGACCAGTTGCGCACGAAGTGGAATCCTTCTTCCTCACATCAGTGCCTCATCCATGCATTGACTGCTTGCAGCTCTGTTTGTCTCTTCTCATCGGCCCTGGGTACAGGCAGGATTGACTTCTGCTTTCCTCTCCTTCTTTCCTGCCTCCTGCTTGCCTGCCCAAGCCTGAACAGTAACAATATTACAGGCAGATGCAAGAAATAACAGCAACTCTTATAGTCATTTCTTTGTTCCTTCAGGACTCCTCTTCAGTTGGGACGCCTCATTTCTCTTTTCACTCTTGTGTACCATCAAATTTGGTTTACCCCCATATAGGAACACCACTGTAGTTTTTCCCTCCTTTTCTCCTTCTGAGAAATAGCAGTGGGCTGGTTCCCCATCTTCCCCATTCTGGCTATCACCATAGAGCAAGTGGCAAAGCCTCAGCAATCTTGTCACTTCCCACTATTTCTTTACTTCTGGCACTATAGCTGTGCTAACCAAAGTCCTTGATCCCTTCTGACTTAGAATATTGGCTAGAGTATCAGATCCAAAGACCCTTCCCCTAACTCTGTGCTATTATAGCCAGGGAAGCAGGAGCCAAAGACATATTCAAACAGAGCTAGAAGTTTTATACCAATCCCAATTTCCTTCCAAAAGTGATCTCCTCCTACCATTACTTTACTGGTTAGGAGAGCCCTCTCCTTTTTCAGGAAGTTGTGGGCTTATTCACAGTTTAAAGTGCAATATTCTACTAGAGACCTCTGCTATCCTCAATAGAGCAGAACCTAAGACCTAGTTGTAATCATTATATTGAACATTAGCAATGGTACTTCCCCACGGAAGTGGCCACAGTGGCTCAGTTCAAGGGGTTGGCCAGTGTTTCCAGGAGTCAGTAGAGTAGGATAGAACTGGATGTCTGGTCCTGTATTCCTACGTGAGCTTAAGAGCTGCAGTGGAAGTGTATTCCTAGTTTCTGTCTCTGTTTTTGTTTGAAAAGTGTCATAATTATTTTCATAGGAAGTAACAGGCACTGTGGGGGTGCTGCAGTGCTCCTGCTTAGACTGACATCAGTTTCCAGCCCGAGGAAATAACATTGAAGCTCGAGGGTTGCCAGTGGCAAATAAATCAGTACATTTGGATGAACCTGTGATAGAGGGCATTAATGAAGTGCCTATGAAAGCTCATCCTCCTGCAGGCCCTGAATAACTGTTTTCAGGCCTTTCCAAATATCTTCTATTTATTTTTTTTTTGGGGGGAGGGGGAGTTGGAGTTATATGCTTCAAATTCTTAGCTGCTTTCTGATTATTTTTTTTGCAAAAATCATCTATCTCTACGTCCAGGCGTTTGATCGCCCAGACCGCCACTAAGTCTATCTTTATACCACATTCTTAACCAAAAATTTGTCCCAGTCCCAAATGCCCAGAACAAAACATTTTGGACGTGGAAGGGGCTAGCATTGTAATGGACTGACCACCCAGACATGGCAACAGAGCAGTGTGGCACCTTAGACGGCACTGCTGTGAACTTCACAAAAAGGGTGCCAGATAAAACATCTCATCAGAACTCCCTTAAAGGTTATGGTAAGCCCCCAAAAACCCACTATACCCACCTGTCTACAACCAAAATTAGCCTTATGGCTGCAGGTGCCACCTATATGACAGTAAAGTGGAGTTTTGAGGGGTTTTGGTGGGCTCACATGTTCCACCATGAATGTATTGGTTAGAGTGGCTTATGGGCCTGGTCCTCCTCTCTATGGTTCACTAACCCATCCCCCAGACTACTTAAGCCACCTCTGTGCAGCTCTACTAGGCTTTCTTATGCCAGGTGCTGATGTTCCGGAGGCACACTTTTATTCTGAACTTTGTGGGGGTGCGATGCGGTCAGTGAACACATGGAGAGTGTGTGGAGGTCTTTACCTTTGTCTCTGCAGTGGTTATCTGGTCACTTTGGATACTTTTTGGACACTTATACTTGTCTTTACATACATCTAGGCAGTCTCATCAAATGTTCAATTATCCCTGCAGGACGACTAATCCCCCCTCTTCTACTAAACCGCACTAGCAATTTTAGCACGGGGAGCGTCGGGAGCAGCGCGGGCCAATCAGCACGGCTCCCCATGATAAAACTGCTAGCACGGTTTAGTAGAAGGGGGGGTAAGTCTAGGTTGGCCCACATCCTGCCCTAACCATGCCTCCAAAAATGCCTATTTCAGCTCTGGGCACACAGTGGTATTCAGAGGCCTAAAATGGCCCTGGATACGTCCAAAAACCTTTTCGATTAGGACGACCAAGTGCCAACTTGGCTGGGTTTATAGATGTATTTATGTTTTGATTATGAACCCCATAGTCAATAGAGCACAATGAAAGAGTTGGCGTGTAAGGAATGCCCAAAGATGATAAATATAAAGGTTCGTCAGAAAAGTAAACTTTATGAGTTAAAATGAAAATTTTGAACAAGATTTGATAAGTGACTGGAAGCCAGTGAAAACAGATGAATAATGGAGTAACATGATCATATTTTTCCACTTTCAGGAGTAATCTAGCAGCAGTATTATGTAAGGTTTGTAAGCACTGTATTTGTGATTTAGGTAAATCAGCATAAATGACATTCCAGTAAACGATACAAGAGATCATAGAAACATGATGGCAGATAAAGGCCCATCTAGTCTGCTCATCCGCAGTAACCATTATCTCTTCCTCTCTCTAAGAGATCCCATATGCCTATCCCTTGCTTTCTTGAATTCAATCACAGTCTCTGTCTCCACCACCTCTTTGGGAGACTGTTCCAAGCATCTGCCACCCTTTTCTGTAAAAAAGTATTTCCTTAGATTACTCCTGAGCCTATCACCTCTTAACTTCATCCTATGCCCTCTTATTCCAGAGCTTCCTTTTAAATGAAAGAGACACGATTCATGTGCAATTATGCCATGTAGGTATTTAAACATCGCTATCGTAGTGACAATTAAAGCAAAAATTCAAAAAAATGTCACTCACCAGCAGTGGGTTACCACAATAAGATCTAACATTAAGATATAAAACAGGTGGAGAAAAAGCCTCAAAATCTTATATCACGCAGCAATCTTTGATGATTTTCAGCTGGCGTTCTTATTGTCATTGGCAAAAAACTGACACCCGTAAGACAATGTTGAAAGATTTAAAGAGGGAAAAACCTACTACTGTGCACAGTAATAATTTTTTAAGTTTTCAAATCATTTTAATACTTTTTAATCATTTTTATAAATAGTTTATAAATTATCAAGCTTTAAACTATAAAAAGCTGAAAAAGGCAGAAGCAAACTACTTAGCTCTGGCGCCAGAGAACTCTTCTAGGAGGCAGCTGCTGTTATTCAATCCATTTCTTCTTTTTTTAAAAAAAGAAATTCTTTATTGAGTTTTAATCAAAAACAGTGTCATACAAATGAAAGAACAAAAGATATTCCACATATTACACTATTATCTATACAGGTAACATAAATATCATTAAATAATTTCATTTTCCTGCATATAATAATATCATAATATATCCTAATATACAATACAAATAAAGAATAAAGTTACCCAAATATCACTATCAATATTTATTCCCCTCCCTCCAACCCCCTACCCCCCATTTCTTCTTTTCAACAGCATTCCTCAGCCTTACGCAGTAAGCTCAAAAGGCTTTTTCTCCACCTGATTTATATCTTAATGTTAGACCTTATTGTGGTAACCCACTGCTGGTGAGTGACATTTTTTGAATTTTTGATTTAAACATCGCTATTATACCTCTCCTTTCCTGCCTTTCCTTCAAAGTATACATATTGAGATCTTTAAGTCTGTCCCCATGCGCCTTATGACGAAGACCATGCACCATTTTAGTAGCCTTCCTCTAGGCCGACTCCATCATTTTTATATCTTTTTGAAGGTACGGTCTCCAGAATTGTACACTATATTCTAAATATGGTCTCACCAGAGTCTTATACAAGGGCATCAATACCTCCTTTTTCCCACTGGCCATACCTCTCCCCATGTACCCTAGCTTTCACCGTCACCTTTTCAACCTATTTGGCCACCTTAAGATTATCACATACAATCACACCCAAGTCCTGATCTTCTGTCATGCACATAGGTTCTTCATCCCCTACTGTTCCTTCGGGTTTTTGCAGCCCAAATGCATGACCTTGCCTTTCTTAGCTTTGAATTTTAGCTGCCAAATTTCAAACCATTCTTTAAGCTTCAGTAGGTCTTTCTTCATGGCACACAGTGTGGAGAGATGGAAAATCCAAAAGGCTGCAGATATTGACAGGTAGGGAAGGTTGTGAATCCAGTTTTTTTACTACTTCAGATATTTGTTTTTAAATGAAAATTTTGCATCAAACCACATGCCTAGATATTTAAAAGATGAGACTGGCATAATAAGAATCTCCTGAAGATTAGGGATAATATTTGGCTATGGTAGAGGGCCTGGGATCCAGCTTGTTACTGTCTTATCTGGGTTCAAAAATATTTATGAAATACTAGCCAATCAGCAACACCTAATTACCACCTTTCTTGTGGTGGGAGGTCAACATTAAATGGTGATTTGGGAAAAATAAGATAGATATTATCTGCGTAGAAGAAACCTTTGATACCAAATGACTGGATAAGAATGCATGGGGACTAAAATAGATATTGAAAAAACAAAGGCGATACACCACATGTGAGAGAGTGAACACAAGAAATACCAGAACTAGTGTGAACAGTGAACAATCTATTACACAAGAAAGAAGAAAACCACTGAAGTACTGTCCCAGAGAGCCCGATATCTTCTAGCCATGAGAGACGTATCAAGTGATCCACCAAGTTGAATGCAACTGAGAGATCAAGAGATATCACAGTGCAATATCCCCTTTATCCAAAATATTTTGAAGGTCACAAAGAAGAAAGGTCATTACTGTTTCGTTACTGTGGTATTTATGGAAACCTGCTTGGTGAGGTGAAGAACTTTGGTCTTTTCAATAAAAACAAGAAGCTGTATATATACTAATTTCTTTAAAAGTTCAGATAGAAAACATAGATTGGAAACAGGATGATAACTGGAGGGAACAGATGCATCAAGAAGTTTAAGTGTAGGTCAAAAAACGATCTGCTTCTTACTTAGTACCAGGAGGAGGAAACCTTGAACATTCATTTCAACCATGCAGGTGGAAGATAATCCAATGAGAAAAAGGTAGGTCTGAGCATTACCACAATCTTATTGAGTTCTAAGTGCTAGAGAAGAGAAAGTGGATAAGGTAGCAGAAGGTATTAAAGTAACTGTGAAACCCCCCCCCCCCAAATGTAAAGAGCTCATGGGATAAATATGATATAGGGACAGATAAAAATGGAAAATATAATATATTATTACACTAGAATCCTTATTTTAGAAGCTCTTTTCATGTTTTGGATGCCAAAAAACTGGCATTTAGACACCCATATTTCATAGACATCCATAACCCAATTTTATATTGGCTTGAAGATACAGCTTCTGATTATTCTTTTTGGCGAAGCCGGATGATTACCCTTTTGATGTGGGAACGGAGAGATGTGTCGGACCTTTCTTCTCTCCCAGGCCGGGTCTTTCAACGCACTTGGGAACCCTTCTGGACAACTATGACCCCGCTGGCCGAAGCCGCTTGCTAAATTGTTGAATTTCTGTATTTTGTTTTCCTTTGTTTCACCTGGTTACCTGGTTAGAAATTTTCTCTGGCTGGGATGTACTTGGAAGGAGGACCCTGGGAGGGAGGGGGTTATTTATTTTGGGGTGGGTTGTGTTGGGTTAGGGGTTTTCTTATTTATAGGTACAGGTTTTGTTATTCAAAATGCTGAGCTTGCTTGTTATTGCTTGGTTTCTTATTACTTAGTTTTGTTGAGCTCAATAAATATATTTGAATATAAAACCAGGAAGTGGGCATCTACTTAGACCTGGTACTTTGCACATCCAGGTTACACAATGGTGCTCTGAGTATCTTTCCACTGAAGAAATCTGAGGCAACCCCGAGTGACTGCTGTCCCCCTCTCTCCCAATGTGAAACTAACAAGGAATACTGGGCTCTATGACAGCTTCAGGAACTATGTATATTTATGGTACTAAAATCTTTTAAAAATTAACTTACTAGACCTTTAATTAGAGTTGAAGATCTGCTTAGTGGATAGTGCAGCAACCTGGAAACTGAGGGTTATTTCCCAGTTTAGCTTGGGGGTGGGGTTAATTGTGAACCTTCCAGGACAGAAAAAATGCACATTGTACCTGAATGTATAAGAAATTTGCAAGCCTGAAGGCTGACCTAGGACCTATTGAAACAGTGTAAATTCAAGTACAGTAGGTATTTTTTCTGTTCCTGAAAGCTCATAATTAGAAAAAACAGTAGACGTGGGTCTTGAATCAAGTTCCCTTGGCTTATAGACCACTGCTTTACCCATTAGGCTACACCTGTGTTTGAAATTGGAAGTCTGTACAGTATGACCATTTTGTAACATGGATGTTACTATGCTGCCCCAAAGAAATCCATGATCTTCGTTTTGACACATTCAACATTAGGACATTTTAGTTTGTAGAATGGAAGCTCATGCTGGACATCAGTTTCTTATTTATTTTAGAGCAGGCTATTATGTCGGCAGATCCCATTCTATCAATTGGTGAGGAGAGAGAATCAAAGTACACACCATAGAAAGAAAAAGCGAAAAAGCACCTAGGATCTTCGCGTACAAGACAACCAAACTTCTTGGTACTGATGCTATGTTTCGGCATAACCACCGATGTCAGGGGTCAACCAATTTGTTTTCTTCACGTTTGGAATAAGGTCCAAAAAACACTCAATATGGAATGAGACCAATGTTGTACTGTAGTAAACAAGGATTTTTAGTCTTCTAATATATTTGATTAATTATTTTAATTAAATAATCTGATTGATTAACTAACCACCTTTATTACAAGGTTCACACAAGGCAATATACAGCAGATAAATCTGGCTGAAGTTGGTGGTTGTTTTTATTGGGGGAAGAAGGAGAGGAATTCAGCTGCTGTGGTGGAAGTGCAATGGTATTTGGTTGTACTGACTAAAACTTCATTTTTATGTGTTCCAAATGGATCCAAGCTTGGGTTTGCTCCACTGTACACAAGAACATATTATCAGTCTTTTCCTACACAAAATTGTAGAGATACGGGGATACAACTGGGATTGGCTTACACAGCCGAGGGTGATATGGTTCCAGTGGCAACACTAGCACAGATCCGAATCAACTCACCCCATCCCCGACAGCATACGAGGCATTTTCAGCTATCTTTCTTTCAGTACATTGTATCAGCAGGGTCCTGTGTAAGCATGCCCTACGTAAAAGTAATTTACTATGCTACCACATCACCACGGGCCTCCACAACATTTAGAAACTGTCAGATATTTTATAGATCAATTAGAATCACTGTTCATGCCCAAGCAAGAAGTAATTCTTCTTGGTAGAGAGGTGAGTGAATCAGCATTCAACTTGTGGCCATTCAGTCACGTCTGGATCTTTTCTCTAGGTCTGATTTTGCTTTTTATAAGCAACTTTAAGAGGGATTGCATTAAAAAAAAATAAATCGCAGTAGCTCTGTCAAAGAAGATTAATGGTATTCCTACTGAAAATTTAAAACTAAAAGCTGGCAGAAGAGAGGGCTGGTTAAGAGAAGTGTTACATGAACAGATATCATTAGAAGAGAAAGAGACAGTAGCATTTGTAAAAAGAAATATTTGGAGTGACAATAATGGGCAAGCCAAAGTGACATTTCTGCACATCATACCCCTCCTTCTCCTCACTTTTAAATTAGCAGAATACCGGTAAGTTGCTTGGTCTTCTATATACAGTATTTATTTGGATTTAGCTTACACCTTTTTCTGTAGTAGCTGAAGGCCTGTCACATTCAGGTACTGTGGGTATTTTCCTGTTTCCAGAGGTCTTACAGTATAAGTTTGTACCTGAGGCAATGGAGAGTTAGGTGACTTTTCCAGTATCATGAGAGCAGCAGTAGAATTTGAGCATGGTTTCTCTGGTTGTTATGCTGGTAGGGTTACCATATTTTGAGCAATAAAAACCCGGACACATGGCTCCGCCCTGTCCCACCTCCAGTCCCAGCCTTGCCCCATTCCGCCCTCGGCCCCGCCCCCCAAAAGCCTCCCCTCATCTTCCCCGACGAGCTCCAACCGTGTCTGGCGCGACTGGAGCATGCACAGATGTATGTGATGTCATCTGCACATGCTCAGAGGCCCTCCAGATGCGGCCGGAGCTCATTGGGGCTTTCCAAAACCCAGACAAACTGCTGGGTTTTAGAAAGTCAGTCCGGGCACCTCTAAAGTGAAGACATGTCCGGGTTTTCCTGGATGTCTGGTAACCCTATATGCTGGTGCTCTAGATACTAAGGGGCTCATAATCGAAACGGAAATACGTCTAAAACCCGGCCTAAATCAGCACTTAGACAATCAGTGAGACAAGTCATCCAAGTGCTGATAATCGAAACGGGTTTTAGACGTATCTAAAAACGACTTAGGCCTTCACAGTGCTGCAGTACGCCCGGAGCTAAAAGGGAAGAGTGTTGAGAGTGGGATTTGGGCGGGACATGGGCCGTCCTAGACTTAGTCGTATTGCATGTATAACCGAAAGTTTAACAACACTACCTAAATGGAACTTGGACGTTGTGACTTAGACCATCTAAAACCGGGTCTAAATCACAAGAAGGTATCCAAAGTGACCAGATAACCACTGCAGGGATAAAGTACAGACCCCTACACACTCCCCCAATGATCACTGACCCCCCCCCCCGCCATAAAATTTGTAATAAAAACATCACATATCTGCCTCCAGAACATCAGCACCTGGCAACCTGGCATAGGAAAGCCTAGTAGAGCTGCATAGAGGTGGCTTAAGTGGTCTGGGG
Source organism: Geotrypetes seraphini (assembly GCF_902459505.1). Classification (NCBI taxonomy): domain Eukaryota; kingdom Metazoa; phylum Chordata; class Amphibia; order Gymnophiona; family Dermophiidae; genus Geotrypetes; species Geotrypetes seraphini. The sequence goes on along the minus strand of NC_047086.1, from coordinate 341,872,950 downwards.
TTGGGCTAGTGATCCATGGAAAGGAGGACTCAGGCCCATAAGCTATTCTAACCACTGCATGCATGGTGAAACATGTGCACCCCCCCAAAACCCTTTTGTACTACCATATAAGTGGCACCTGCAGCCATAAGGGCTATTGAGATTGTAGACGGGTGGGTCTAGTAGGTTCTTGTGGGTGTTTGGGGGGCTTCACCATGACCTATAAGGTTGTTTTTGTGAAGTTCACAGCAGTGCACTGTAAGGTACCCCACTACTCTGGTGCAATGTTTGGGTGTCCAATCCATCACTTTGTTGACCCCAGCCACGTCCAAAAGGTCTTTTTCTAGGCGTTTTTGACTTGGACGAATTTTTGGACGTAAATGGGATATAAAGATGGATGACTTAGCAGTCTGGACGATCAGAAGACTGGACGTACAGTTAGACGATTTACGAAAAAATATATATTTTTGATGTGTTTTTCGAAAATTGACATTTTCCATGTCCGACTTTGGGCGACTAGGAAACTAGAACAGGCTGTACTGTTAACAGATTCCTACAGACACTACACAGAATCCTTCACCTCAATCACACATGCAGTATCTACCTAGAGCTTTCCTATTCCCCATCCTCTTATTCTCATCTTTCACTAACTCCCTCTCCCCACTTATCATCCAGCATCTCCCCTCTTTCTCTCTTTCTTTTCTAGCCAACAACTCTTTCTGTGGGTGGCGGAACAGACGCAAAACACAACACGGATATTTGAAAATCAAATGTAGTGTGTTTTGTTTACCTGCCAGATAAGTACAATAACACAGTAAATGATGGCAGAAAACAGCCTGCATGATCCATCCAGTTTGCTCAAGATGGCCAGAGCCACATTCACCACTCCATGCAGGCCCCAGTCACCCATGTTCAAGTGCCAGTAGTGAAGTTTCCACTATGGCAACCATACAGGCAGCCAAACATGGGGATGATAAGCGATTATAGCCAAGACTCCATGTATTGCAGACAGTATTCAGTTTATCTGTCAAAATGCATTCTCATTCCTAAGCTATACAGAACCCACCCCTCACCCCCATACACCCACACCCACCCATGTACTCATAGTATATAATGATAAAATGATTTAACATACTAGACTTGTCAAAATTTCATCCGTCTCTTGCCTTTTTGTGGGATTCAGAGCGTAGAAATATGTCCAGCATCAGCCTCCGTTCCCACTTCTCCTGCCCAAGATAACACCTCAACAGCTTTGTTGCGTTTTCATCCTCTTTCTATGTAGGCGTCTCCTGTGTCTATCCCATGTACTGGACTTTTGAATTCGCTCAGTGTTTACTTCATTGGCTGCCTTTGGAGGCAAGAGTATTATTAAAATTTTCCTGTATCTGCTTTAAGCTGATATCGGGATTGTCTCCAGGTTACATTTTTCCTCATTTTGTGTTGCATAGACCATCAAGAGAAACTAGAAACTTCTACTTATTCGCTTATCCAAAAATTAATGAGTGTAGATATACGACCTTCTTAGATAGGACCCTAGCATTTCAAGCTGATAGGCAACAATCTTGGTTGGTAGATGTATTCAGCAAGCTATGTTATCCTATTGCAGTTTTTGGAAATTAATTAAAACCATTTTGTTTGATAAGTTTATTACTTAGTGAGTTTTATTATTGAAATTCTATTTTACAAATATTTGTATTTTTTACTGTATTATTGTATTTCGCTGATTGTCCAGCTCTTTTTAGTGTAAACCGCCTAGAACTTTTGGTTATGGCGGTATAAAAGAATAAAGTTATTATTATTATTTGAATTTACCACCTCGCGTTGCTGAACAACTAGAGGTACGGGGAAAGGGAAGGAGAGTGTGCAAGTGGCGAGGGGAGGGGTGGAATGAGGCGGAGAGACGAAGAGGAGGAGGAGGGGTGCCTGTGCCCCCACCAACATGGCACCCGGAGCAGACCACCCCCTCACCCCCTTTACTACGCCACTGTCCATGGCTGCTATCGATCATCATTGCAAGCCACTGAGAAACCTAATGAGCACTCCACGTAATGCACAGCACAACACTCCACATAATGAGCACTCCACGTAATGCACAGCACAGCACGGCAACGTGTTATTTCTTGTGCAAACTTTAACAGAAGGGTCTGAGCTGTCATAGGCTTACTTTCCTGTCAGTGCCCAAGTACTGATTAGCTCAGGCACTAACAAGAAAATAAAACCTTGACAGCTCAGAGCTTCCTCTGCAAATAAAAAAAAAAATGACCCCTGATCCCTCCCTCCATGCCTTCAATCTCCCCCAGCTGTCCATAACCCTCTCATCCCCCCCATGCCATGTTTTCCCCTCCAAGAAACCATGGTCTAGTAGGCTGGGACCCCCAGCACCCCTCCTACACCCCATACCTATTTTTTTGAAGTTCAGCAGGAGGGATGCCCACTTCCTCCTGCCAGCAGGCCCACATCATCAAAATGGCAGGCCTTCCCTTCCCAGTGCATCCTGGGATGCACCGGGGAAGGGCCTAAGGCCCCTCCCTCATAGCGACTGAGCCAGCAGGGGAAGCCCCAAACAGCTGAGCAGCAGTGGAAGCCCCAAAGCTGCCAGCAGTTTTTGGGAGTCCTGCGGCTGAATTGATTAAGGCAGGAGAGCAAGCACTAGGCACAGGTCCCTCCCCCCTTTTATGAGTGATTCTCTGCACAGATAGCATGCATATAATTTACATGCTATTGTGCTGAGCATCACCAGTAAAAAAAAAAAAAAAAGAAATCACTCTCACTATGGTATTTTTTTACCATGGTGTCATAGCGTCTGGGTCTCAATCTTTCTCTCACCAGCTCTCTCCTAAAAAGGGAAAGCTGTTTGAGCTATGTATGGGCCCAGCTTCAGGAGAGCAGATTGTCAGTGAGCATGGACTATATGAAAAACCTACGTTTCATTACTGTGCCAGGCTCTGCTTCAGGTAAAGAGACCCTGTCCATAACTGCAGGAGATTCAGAGTATGGTGAGAGTAAAGAGCCTGATATAGTAAAGACCAAGACCTTCACCATGGTTTATAGAAGGACTGCCACAGGACATTCAAGTGTCTGAAAGTGCTTGATTCAGTGAACTTGTTCAACTGTTATTGCTCTGAATGGTAGGGTATTTATCTTCTTTTTGTGTGTGTTTTTTTTTTTTTTTTTGTAGTTCCAAGCATCTTTGTTCATTGAGGGTTTGCTGATTGGAAACATTTCCATAGTGCTGGTTGAGAATGAGACTGGCAAGACAAAGAGCAGGAAGCTATGGCACTCAACCAGTGGTGAAGGCTTAGGAATCTGGCAGTGGATCGTGCTTCACCTCCCTGAAATCACAGACAGGTATGACTCTTTTTCCTTACTTCAATACCATGCTAATCTAGGAGCATAGTATGCCAGCAGGTTCCACATAGTCTAACACAAAACTGGCTCTTGTACACAAATGTCATAAGTATTCTGCTTATTTTCATTTGTCTAAAATCAAAACTATCACCTGACTAATTTGTAATCACTCATATAATAATAATATTGTAGCTGTTAGAAGATAAGATATAGTTGGGCCACCTAGTATCCTGAGCTGTCCCTACCTGCATAGAATATGTTCTAGCTGTCATCCATACACGCTTAGCAACCTACACTGTTCAAGCTGTGGCCATTGCACTTACCCCCACCCGTTGCACAAATACTTTATTACCGCTAGAAGCAGTACAGTTATCATGAGCTGAAGGGTATTGCTTCATTACTCTAGGTGGGACATATGGTAAGGCTGCCAACTAGATCCAGATTCACAGGACAGGAGTGATCCAGTCCTGGGTTTATCCTGGTGCATGCTAGTTTTGCTTTTCTTAGGGAATAGTATGGGAAAATCAGAACTACATGTCCCAGCATGCAATAGGGTAAAGCCAAGACTAGATCAACCCTGTCTGCGAATCTGGATCCAGTTGGCAGCCTTAGACTGCCTGCAACCCATCATAAAAAAACTTGGCACATATTCCCATCACCCTCTATCTAAAAATGTACAAAAGCCTTGTTCGGAACTTGAATTGTTCATGATGAAGTTCACTATCTGGGTATTGTGTGTGTTCATTATCTAGGTATTCCAGGGATCACAAAGTCCCTCCTTGAGGGCCGCAATCCAGTCGGGTTTTCAGGATTTCCCCAATGAATATGCATTGAAAGCAGTGCATGCACATAGATCTCATGCATATTCATTGGGGAAATCCTGAAAACCCGACTGGATTGTGGCCCTCAAGGAGGGACTTTGAGTCCCCTATGTTAGACCAATGCTTCTCTTTCAGATCTCAAGTGAAATCTTTTATATATTCCTCTGATTTTCATACAGTTGCATAAGCTTAAATAATGCCATTTGTGGGCTATTCCAATATTACGAGGTATCTATATAGGACTTTCTGAGAACATTCAAAAAAATCACTGCAGTTAATACAGAATACAACAGCTCGCATAATTGCTGATCTTACAAAATGTGATCATCTAGCTCCTATCTTGGTTAAGTTATATTGACAACCTTTTAAGTACCAGATACATTTCTACCTTTTTATATAACATTTAAACTATAACATTCTTTGTTTGCTGAAGGGTTGGAATACTAAGTTCAATTATATGAGTCTTCACATACTCTCTGATGTAACCAGAGAGATTTATTGAATGTTCCATTGCTGGACCAGTGGCATTTGGTCAGGGCCTTTAAAGGATTTAGGGAAGGCCCTGAGCATAGGTTGATGGCTCTTCCACCTTACCTCTGGCTGCAGGCTCCCAGTGGCTCTTCCTCCTTCCCTCCAGCTGAGCTGTAGACTGTGGGCTCCCTGCGGCTCTTCCTCCTTATGTGCCAATATTCAGAGTGTCTTGCTAGTATTAAGCCATCAAGGGATTTTCTACAGGTGCTGAATCCCTTGACAGCTCAAGGCTGACTATTCCTAGGGAGATTCAGTGCCTGGACAAAATGTCCTAAAGGTGTTTTGTTTTAATTTGATTGGTTGGGCTGGCAGAACTTCTGGGCCTGCCCAACCAATCAAATCAAAACAAAAAACACCTTTGAGGATTCCTTCCAGGCTCTGAATCCTCTATCAGCTCTCTCACAACCATCTATGACCCTTCTTGCCCCACCTCAGAACCTGGCCACAATTGTCTGAGTCAAAATGAATTAGGTTTTAGATACTGGTATATGGTTTGCTTGAAGAGTGTATATAATTAGTTGTTTAAAAGTGCTTTTTGTTTTGGAATTTTTGGAATTTATTAAAAAGTTTTATTAAAAAGAAAACAAAAGTGTGCAGTTACCCCTATGCACATACCGGTAAGTAGAATGAATGATGAAGGATATGTCTTCTTGCGTGCAGTCTAGAATTTTTAACCCTGGTAGTATGCTTATTGTTACAACGGGACTTTAATTACAAGGCCCCACATGATATTTTCATTATGCAAAGAAGAAAATGGTAATTTCTTTCAATAACGTATATCATTTCCATCTGCAATTTTGATTAAATTTCCACTCATTATCATTTGAAGCACAATACGGGTAAAGCCAATGACTGAAATATCTTGACTAATGAACATTTTGCAAGGCAACAATCAGCTTCCATAGCCCTAAATTAATAATGATATGGTGATGTGCCAGAATTAATTGAATTATGTACAAAATGCTCCAGGGTAAAAGTTTGATGTAGTAGTTGTAAGAAACTCCTTCAAGGTAGGTCCAGAAGGTCTCCCACTCACTAGGACAACTGAAAGTTGGATACACCTCATTAGTGAGATGCTTAAGCTTCTGATTAAGAGTAAATAGTAGTAACAGTCTAATGCCAATATTAATAATAATAATAACAACTTTATTTTGTATACCGCTATACCATAAGCAGTTCAGAACGGTTTACAGAGGAAGAGACTGTACACAGACAGCGATGTTACAGAAAATACTTTCAATTACATTAGTAAGCCGAGAATAGTTAGGTATATCCGGAAGTATGTCAGAGGTACAACAAGTATTTTAGAGATAAAACAGGCAGGAAGGAGTCGTAGAAATTAATCAAAGAGATAGGTTTTAATTGATTTCCTGAAGGATTTGTAGGAGGGTGAATTAGAAATGAGGGTGGTTAGACATTTATTCCATTTGCCTGCTTGGGAGGGGAAGGCAAACAGATAGGCATTACGTTGCAAGTGGTGCCTGTAAATACAAAATGGTGCGACAGGTAGATTGGGGATGAACCTGTTATGGTTTTGAAGCAGAGGCAGGCAAACTTGCCTCCATCGGTAACCAGTGTAGTTTTCTGTAGAATGGGCTTATATGATCTGACTTTTTGGGACCATAGATGAGATGGATGGCAGTATTTTGAATGATTCTCAGTGTTTGGTTTTCTTAAAGGATCCCAAGTATATGATATTGCAGTAATCTAAGGTGCTTAAGATTAGAGATTGAGCCAGCAATTGAAAAGAGAGGAAGTCAAAATAGTGTTTGATGATATGAAGTTTCCAGAGGGTGCAAAAAAATTTTTTAACCTGAGCATTAGTGTGGTCTTCAAAAGTCAGACATCGGTCCAGGATGACTCCAAGGATTTTGATGGTAGAATTGATTGGGTAAATTAACCCGTTTAATTTCAGAGGTATTCATTAGCTTGTGGTTAGGACTTGCCAGGAAAAGCTTGGTTTTTTCTGAGTTCAATTTTAGTTTGAATTGTGTAGTCCATTGTTCTATCTTAGTGAGAATAGATGAGGTGAATTGTTCTGTTTCTTGTGTCAGTGAGGTTATGGGAATGATAATTTTAATGTCCTACATATATGTATGATTTCAATTTTAAGTCAGATAACATATGACCCAATGATGCCATTTAGACGTTGAACAGAGAAGGAGAGAGAGGGGAGCCTTGTGGAACTCCGCAGGGATTACACCAAGATTGGGAAAAGGTTCCGTCGCTGTGGACCTGGTAAGTGCGGTTTTATAAGAAGCCTGTGAACCAGATTAGTACCTGTCCAGAAATGCCAATGGAATCGAGGCATCTGAGCAGAATGTCATGGTTTACAAGGTCAAAGGCACTGCTCAAGTCAAACTGAAGGACCAGTGCGCTTTTCCCCAGAGAAAACAGATGGAAGAGGTGATCAGTCAGCGACGCTAAGATAGTTTCCATACTGTAGTTTGTGCGAAATCCTGACAGAGTCGTGTAGAATGTTAAACTTCTTTAATTTTTTATGAGATCTAGGTTAACTAGACCTTCCATTAGTTTAAGGAAAAGAGGTATGTTGGCAATGGGTCTGTAGTTGGTTCCTTGGAGTTTTTGATAATAGGAGACACAAGAATGTGGCCTAGTTCCAACAAGAAGTAGCCAGTGGACAAGCAAAGAGAAACCCAGTTGAAAAGTTCAGCATTGAATGGGAAGAGGGCTGTTTTCATGATAGTTGTTGGACAGTTGTCTAGTAGGCAGCTGGATTTTGAATATTTAGAGTAGAGCAATGGATCATGCTTGATTATTCTCATATGTTTTCACTAAAAGTGAAAATAATGGTGGTAACACTAGGCCTTGGAAGAAGAAGCAGTGATCCTATCAATAATTCTGGGCCTCTTATAATAGAGGATGTTTAATGGTTTCTGAAAGCATCATTTATTGAACTTCTCAGAAGAATAAATATGTAGAATATCAGCATATAAACATATACAGTACATGGTGTCCAGAAAAAATGGGACCGCTTATAAAGGTTCAGAATATTTTACAATTCTTTAACCATCTAGTTTAGGGGAGCTTATGGTGCAGTGGTTAAAGCTACGGCCTCAGCACCCTGAGGTTATGGGTTTAAACCCATGTTATTTCTTGTGAGCCTAGGTAAGTCACTTAATCCCCCCATTGCCCCAGGTACATTAGATAGATTGTGAGCCCACCAGGACAGAAAGGGAAAAATGCTTGAGTACCTGAATAAATTCATGTAAATCGTTCTGAGCTTGAAAATTGAATAAATAAACAGTGTGAAAAGTTTCAGCCTCTGATAACCAGAGCTGATATTGTGACATCATAATGCCTCATTCCACCAATACCTAAGAGCCAACCTCATCAATGATGTCACAATGGCTTGACTGTCTTATACTTAGCTAAATTTTACTACATCTTGATTTCTAGAGTGGTGCAGTGATTAAGCTACAACCTCAGCAACCTGAGGTTGTGGGTTCAAACCCACACTGTTCCTTGTGACCCTGGGCAAGTCACTTAATCCTCCCATTGCCCTCGGTATATTAGATAGATTCTGAACCTACCAGGGAAAAATGCTTGAGTACCCAAATAAATTAATGTAAACCATTCTGAGCTCTCCTGGCTTATTTAAATCTTGACACATTCATGAAGTCTTCAGTGCCACTATTTTGCAAGCTCCAAGCACTAGAGCTCCATCCTGTTGAAAAATAAAGTACTCAGAAATGTCTCAAGTTTAGGCAGAGGTTTTTGGGTTATTTTGAAAAATGAGAGAGTCCAAAGGAGAGCAACGAAACTGGTAAGAGGGCTGGAACACTGCCCATACGCCGAGAGGTTGGATAGGCTGGGGCTCTTCTCTCTGGAAAAAAGGAGGCTCAGGGGAGATATGATAGAGACCTTCAAGATCATGAGGGGCATAGAGAGGGTGGATAGGGACAGATTCTTCAGGCTGAAGGGGACAACAGGTACGAGGGGGCATTCGGAGAAACTGAAGGGAGATAGGTTCAAAACAAAGGCAAGGAAGTTTTTTTTTCACCCAAAGGGTCGTGGACACTTGGAATGCGCTACCGGAGGAAGTGATCAGGCAGAGTACGGTACATGGATTCAAACAGGGATTGGACGGATTCCTGAGGGATAAAGGGATCGTGGGATACTGAGAGAGGTGCTAGGATGTAACACAGGTATAGAAAGCTAACCAGGTAATAAGTATAGAAACCCAACCAGGTCGTGCATGTGCAAGACCGGAGGGTGAGGACTTTGATGGGAAGATAAGACTCAATGGGAAACCAAGGTGGCAAGGGAGCCCCTTCTGGTGATTCAGACAGGTCGTGACCTGTTTGGGCCGCCGCGGGAGCGGACTGCTGGGCAGGATGGACCTACGGTCTGACCCGGCGGAGGCACTGCTTATGTTCTTATGTTCTTATGTTGGGGGTCCCATTTCTCCAGCCACCATGTATTTATTTAATTTTCTATACCATTCTCCCAGGGGAGCTCAGAATGGTTTACATGAATTTATTCAGGTACACAAGTATTTTTCCCTGTCTGTCCCAGTAAGCTCACAATCTATCTCATGTACCTGGGAGATTAAGGGCTCCTTTTACTAAGGTGCGCTAGCGGTTTTAGCGTGCGCTTAGCACGCATTACATTGCAGCACGTGCTACACGCTAACGCCTCCATAGAGCTTATGTTAGTATTTTTCATGTAGTGTGGGGTTAGTGTGTGCTAAAACGCTAGCGTACCTTAGTAAAAGGAGCCCTAAGTGACTCACCCAGGGTCACAAGGAGCAGCATGAGTTTGCACCCACAACCTCTGGGTACCGAGGCTTTATTTATTTACTTATTTTTAAAATTTCTATACCTCATGTTTATGTGAGATGGGAATCGGAGGGACGAGTAATGCTTTCTTTTTCACAAATTTTACAAGCTTTCCTGCATGAGTTTTCTAGATGCTTTTGATGTCCCTGGAACTGTTACTGGATCAGAAAGAGTTAAATTTCAGGGTTTTTCAAATACTGATTTCTTAATATTTGATGTATACCAGAAGAACATTAAAAGAGGTTAAAATAAAAAAAAATAAAATAAATTTCTATACCGTCTAGTTCAGGGGTCTCAAAGTCCCTCCTTCAGGATTTCCCCAATGAATATGCATGAGATGTGTGGGCATGCACTGCTTTCAATGCATATTCATTGGGGAGATCCTGCAAACCCGACTGGATTGAGGCCCTCAAGGAGGGATTTTGAGATCCTTAGTTCCTAGGCGGTTTACAGTATATCCACATACACAATACTTAAAAACGGTACAAAAGAGGGACAAAATCATCAAAAATTAAGGGCTTTTTTTTATCAAGCTGCGCTATCGGGGTTAACACGCATGACGTTTCATCACGTGTTAACCCCCGCGCTGGCCTAAAAACTACCACCTGCTCAAGGGAGGCGTTAGTGGCTAGCACGCCCGGCGGTTTAACGCACGCTATTACACACGTTAAACCACTAGCGCAACTTGATAAAAGGAGCCCTAAGTTCACAGTTAATCCTCAATCAAGACAAGTCAGACCCTATAAAAAAGCATTAACAAACAATTGTGTTCTGATGAATTTTCTGAAAGTTCCTCTATCAGCACATTTCTTTAGCTGCTCTACCATCGAATTCCATCATTTCACCCCAGCACAACAAAAAGTCATTGCACAGATTTCTACATATTTCGGATTAACATTGGCCTTTAACAAAGCAGAATTTTCAGAAGGGAACAATCTTTGGGGCTGATAAATGGTCTTCTTACTCTTGAAATACTCTGGAATTGTACCATACAAAAATTGATGACAGTCTTAATTTGTACTCTAAAAGCCAGTGCAGTTGCTGAAGCCAAGGTGTAATATGGGCATATTTTGATGTTCCTGACATCAGTCTGGCTGCAGCATTTTGTACCATTTGCAATGCTCTGTACCTTGTCTTAATCACTCCAAGATACAGGGTATTGCGGTTCATAGACAAAAGCGCGCGCTGACAAAGTCGCGCCAATAACCCAGCGCAGGCAACTGAGCGCAAGGCGGAAGCACGCCAAAGAAAAACAGTATTTTAAAGGGCTCCGACGGGGGGGTGTTGGTGGGGAACCCCCCCACCTTACTTAATAGAGATCGCGCCGGCGTTGTGGGGGGATTGGGGGTTTGTAACCCCCCTCATTTACTGGAAACTTAACTTTTTCCCTCTTTTTTAGGGAAAAAGTGAAGTTTTCAGTATAATGTGGGGGGTTATAATCCCCCAAACCCCCCACAACGCCGGCGCGATCTCTATTAAGTAAGGTGGGGGGGTTCCCCACCAACACACCCCCGTCGGAGCCCTTTAAAATACTGTTTTTCTTCAGCGCGCTTCCACCATGTGCTCAGTTGTCTGCGCTGGGTTGTCGGCGCGCGCTTTTGACCTGTCACCGGGTATTGCAATAGTCAAGCCTTGACAGAACCATTGCCTGCACTACAGTGCGGAAATCAAAGGATGCCAGCATCAATTTCACTCAGTACAATAGATGTATTTGTGCAAAACATGTCTGTACAGTCTTTGCCACTTGACAATTCATTGTAAGACCTGAATCAAGTCTAACTCCTAAAATTGTTATTGAGTTTCTCTTTGGAAGAACTGCATCCATTACCTTTAATTCCTTTGGCCACCTATCCTGATCTACTTCCCCTACCAACATCGCTTCTGTCTTATCGACATTCAGATTCAAACCTTGCTCTCCCATCCATTCAACAATGTGTTTCATATGATTATTCAGGGACCTTTTCTAATTCAGCTCCCCATACATATACTGTGAAAAAGGAAACAATATCGTCACATATATGTGATAATCAACCTGCAAGGATTGAAACAATTGACCCATAGTGGCCATGTAGATATTGAATAACAGCGCCGATAGCGCTGATCCCTGAGGAATTCCGCTCTTTACAACCTGATACTTTACATCCATTCCTAACCTGAAAGGAACGACCAATCAGATATGTAGAAAACCACTTCAACACTACACCATCCATTCCCAGATTTTGAAGACTCAACAGCAGTTTGTGAAGATCCACTGAATCAAAAGCTCCAGATAAATCTAATGATAGCCAGCTTTAACCAGTGCACCACACTCTCCCCCTCACATTTGTGCATAAATACCAATATACCACCTAAATACTATTCTGTAACTACACACGTATCTGTAATTTAATTTAATTTCATATTTATATCCCATTTAACCGCAAAGTTCGAAGCAAGTCACTATAAGAGATAATAAAATATCACAATAATTTATAAACAATCAATATGCACCTTAAATACTATACATTCTAAAATATAGTATCTAAGCCAAAACCAGTGATTTTGTAGGTGTTCCAGGATGGAGTAAAGTAAGCCATTAATAGGCCAGGATTACTACAGAAATAGGACCACATCAAGTATAGTCCCATCTTTATGAGAGTCTTCTTAGAGAGTTAAGTGCTAAATATTACACTTAACAAGCTATGTTTTTTCCAGCCACATATGCCTGAATATTTAATGCTGGTGCCCGGACATGGCCTAGCATTCAATATATCCAGGTTGTAGGATTGTGTGGTGCAATGGTTAGAGCCACAGCCTCGGCACCCTGAGGTTGTGAGTTCAAATTTTGCCCAGCTCCTTGTGATCCTGGGCAAGTCACTTAGGGCTCCTTTTGCAAAGGCGCGCTAGCGTTTTTAGCGCACACTAGCCGCTACTGCCTCCTTTTAAGCAGGCAGTAATTTTTTAGCTTTCGCACACTATAGCTAATCTTGTGCGTGCGCTAAAAACGCTAGTGCACCTTAGTAAAAGGAGCCCTTAATCCCCATTGCCTCAGGTACATTAGAGTGGGAACCCACCAGGACAGTTAGGGAAAACTGCTTGAGTACCTGAATAATTTGTAATCTGCATAGAATTGTAGGATATTGAAGGGGAAAAAAGCCAACCCAGCAGAGGTCAGCAAATTGCTGCGTGCCACCGGCTGAATATCGGGCCTTAAGGCCCAGATTCTATAAATTCAGGTTTCAAGTTTATTTAAAAATTTGATATACTGCCTTAATAAAATTCAATATAACTTCAAATGTGCAAATGGTCTGGATTCTACATTCATTTGTTGTGTCTTTTATCCATTGAAAAGACGCCTCAGCCCCACCATTCCTCCGCTGTATAGTTTTTTATACTGCGGGAAGCATAGTGTGGTGCTTCATCATTGGCTGTCTGTTTCAACCCTTATTTTATTATTTTTAATCTTTAATTTATTTTTAATTTTTAAGATATTAAATAATTTTATAAAATTCTTGCATGTGTCTTCATTTCAAACGTTTAAAGTGTGATAATACTTATCTCAGCCAAACCTGGGAGTCAGAACCGACATGTCACACTTTAAACGTTTGAAATGAAGACACATGCAAGAATTTTATAAAATTATTTAATAACTTAAAAATAAATTAAAGATTAAAAATAATAAAATAAGGGTTGAAACAGACAGCCAATGATGAAGCACCACACTATGCTTCCCGCAGTATAAAAAACTTTACAGCGGAGGAGTGGTGGGGCTGAGGCGTCTTTTCAATGGATAAAAGACACAACAAATGAATGTAGAATCCAGACCATTTGCACATTTGAAGTTATATTGGAGATTCAAAGGCTGGATTGAAATATTACTACTAAAACCGGCCACTTGGTTATTAGGCTTTAAGTTAATAAAATTCAAAGCAGTTTTACATAATATAAAAACAAACTATAATAAGAACATACATTAAAAACAAATTACAAACAATGCTAAAAAACAATCAAACGGACTGACAAACATTAACTTACCGATACATGATGGAGAAGGACAGAAATACAATTTGTATAAAGAGAAAGAGGGGGAAAAGGACCAAAACAAAAGGAAGGGGAACAAAATATAAATAGTCTAGAATAATGTAAAATAAGCTAAAATGATTAAAAAATGGCAAGGAGCAGATTTCCATTACCGTCCTTAGAAGGACTATTATACACCGAATGCGTCTTTAAAAAGAAAGGCCTTCAAGTTACTTTTAAATTTATCAAGGGATATAATTTCTCTTATATAATTTGGTGCTGAATTCCACATGGTGCTGTTTTCATCAGCCGCCTAAAGAAACAGCCACCGATTGCATGTCAGTCACGCAACGGCACCATTTATAGAATCGTGGCTTCCTGAGGTAGGAATCGAAAATATAGGCCAAAGTTTTAAAGGCCTACATTCCCAGCACCTACCTCTCACATGAATTGCGGCTATGAAGGCGCCTTATAACACCTAACGCCACTTCCAGCATTAGCCACGCCTACAGTAGTGTTAGATGTCGTAAAGCAGCTCTGTAGCTATGATGCAAGTGCCATTTTTTTGGCCCAGATAGGCGCTTACTCTTTTTTTTTAATGATATTGTTTTTAAAAGGCTTTTTCCACTTAAATTAGGTGTCGTTAGTGCGCCTACTGATCCCTAACATAAGGCACTGTTTATAGAATATGGCCCTAAATGCCTTGGTGAGTTTTGAATATTGGACTTATAAGTATTTTTCTTCTCTTTTTCCACAATGAGATTGATTGCTTTGTATATTTTTATAGTATAACTGCTATGCTTTATATTTACTTTGTACATATACAATCCGTACTCTCTTTGGAGGCTAAATTTCAGCTTAGATACCCTTGTAAATGTTTGATCCTTTTGGATCAACATTCATATATTTTTCATGACGCCTTTCAGTTATGGTTTCTCCTAGAGGGAAAAGGAGTACTTCCTTCCAGTGCCTCCACAGTGACGTAGGTCCTTAAAATAATATAGAAGATGTAACACTACACTAATGATTTTGGGCTCCTTTTACGAAGGCGCGGTAGCGGTTCAACGCGCGTAATAGGGAACGCTAAACCGCAGGCCGCGCTAGCCGCTACCACCTCCTCTTGAGCAGGCGGTAGTTTTTCGGCCAGCGCAGGGGTTAGCGCGTGATGAAAAGTCACGCACGTTAAACCCGCTAGCGCGGCTTCGTAAAAGGAGCCCTTTCTGTTTTTCCTTGTGAAATATCAAATCCCATGATAGAATGTGAATTGCTTCTCCCATATTGTGGGCTTTAACTGAGGGATTGGTAATTTTGTATTGAGTTTTATTTGTTTTTGTTTTAATTTTGTTTAACTTGTATGTAAAGTCTCTCATTTTCCTTATATATATATATATATACTGGTTTATGTATATCTATAAAAGAATAAATAAAGGAAATAAAAAAATTTTTTTAAAAATTGTAGTTAAAAAAAAAAAAAATGGGAAACAGTCCATTGGGAACAATTTTCAAAAGTACACAGGCACTTGTAAAATCCATGGATACTTGAAATCCAGGGTTTGGTGCCAGTTCTCAAAAGGAAAAAAAATGTGTGTACTTTTCCTTTGAAAACTGTTTAGGGCAGGGCCACATTATGGATTTGTAGGTTCTTGGAGGGCCTCAGAAAAAAAATAGTTAATGTCTTATTAAAGAAATGACAATTTTGCATGAGGTAAAACTCTATAGTTTATAAATCTTTCATTTTGGTTAAGTCTTAATAATAATATTGTAATTTATAGCTAAAGAGACATATGATCAAGAAACTGTTTTATTTTACTTTTGTGATTATGATAAGCATACCAAAGATCTCAAAATAATACCTGGCAGGCCGCCAGTTTGAGACCACTGGTTTAGGGTAATGGGCATCTGTGGGTATGTATGTGAGGAGACCTACACCTGCTTTTTATTCTACATGTGCTTTTTTTCCCCTCTCAAAATAAAGTTTATAGTTTTCAAAATGCAAAAACCATGTGCACTATTACCTTCCTGACCTAACCCTCCTGCTAAGGCCTTCTTCATGGGTAAAAATACATGACTTACTGACTCCAGAAAGAGTTGGCACTTTTGAGACAGCTAATTTACCCAGGAAATAACTTTTGAAAATTGCCATCCACATGACGAGGTCTGCAGTAAGTCAGAATCAGCAGGCTTGTATTTGCTGAGTTTCTGATTGCTCTAATTTGTCTGACAAAGACTAAAGCAATTATTGCCGTCATCCCTTCTGCAGCACACCTCGTCTGCTCTTCTGGCTGTTTATTTTAAATACAAAGCACTATAGCGTATATCAAGCACTCTAAAATCTGAAGACATTTTAATCGGCTTGTCTAGCCATTCATGAATGAGTGAAAGACTCTAACTGATCGTGTTCCAATATTTCTAGGGTTCATATTATACTCTGAGTAAACGGAGACAGGCACCGCCTGTGTGCACTGTGCACAGAATCGCCAATTACTGATTATTTCAATTATTTTCATTTTGCTCAGTCTGGTGGCTCTTTTGTGTGGGCATTTGAGTCCTCTCACTCTGTTCATTCAAAGGTTTTGTATCCTGTAGTTTCTACTCCTTGAAAGGAATTAAGAGCTAGCTCTGTCAGGCAGCGGAGTTTTATTGTGTGAAGAGCCAAGCCTCCTTTGTTTTCTCTACAAAGTACTTCACATACAGAGAAGAATTGCCTGATCCATGCCTCACATGATTTCCTTACTTGTGCGTTCCATATTCATGTATTTGTTGATTATAATACACAGTATGGCATAGTTTCAGTGCAGGGTATTAGCACACATTATAAAACCAGAAATCATTCCACTGGTAATAAAGTAAAATTTTAAAATATTGTTTTGTAAACATTTTTGACTGAATCCACTGTTTGTGGAGCGTTTTAAGTAGTAACACCTCAAAGAGGTACCTGGTACATGTCCTATTTCAGTTTTAAGCAAAAAAAAAAAAAAAAAAGCCCCAATAAAAAAGCCTGATAAAGTACTTAAAAGATGCAAAAAAAAAAAAAAAAATACAGGTAGGGTATGCCCTAGAGGGCATTACCAGCAGTTGAATTCTCCGATCTCCACACTAACAAAACTTAAAATTTAAATATTTAAAGTGGGAGCACCCTCAGATTGGGTTTGAAAGCTCTTAACAAAAGCAAAGCCAGCAAAAAATAAAGCAGTAAATACTGCTCAATGCTAACTGCACACCATCATTTGGGTGCTCCAGTGTGCATAATGTGTATTGATCAAATTAAAGTGGCAAATAAGTGCACAATCAACAAGTGGAGTAATAAAGTACCGTATTTTCACGCATATACCGCGCACCCGTGAAAAACGCGCACATGGGTATAGCGCACGGGAAACCTAAATTTATGTAAAGAAATTATTATATACCGCTCATGCTGCTCCATGAATTTAAATCTCCTTCTGCCGTTCCGACTCTCCTCTCGCCGCCCTGCCCTCTGCCCCGAGTCTCCTTTCACCGCCCCCCCCCCCCCCCCGACGTCCGATTCATCCCCCAGCGCCCCCCCCTGCACGGAGAAGCTGCCTACCATTGGTTCCCGATGCCAGTGAGCTCTGCTGCTTCCTCTGCCGGCGGTCCCGCCCTTTCTCTGATGTCAGAGAAGGGGCGGAACTGCAGCAGAGGAAGCAGCGCAGGGCTCAGAGAAGGGGCGGGACCGCCGGCAGAGGAAGCAGCAGGGCTCACTGGCATCGGGAACCAACGGTAGGCAGCTTCTCCTTGTGGGGGGGCGCTGGGGGATGAATCGAATCGGACATCGGGGGGGGAACTATGTAAAAAAAATTTGTACAACGCGCTCACGCATATAACGTGCATGGTTATATGCGTGAAAATACGGTAAACAGGAAATCAGCAGTCAAGTAATGCCCCGAATGCTTGAGCCCGCTGACCAGAGACAAATTTAAAAAAACAGTCAATAAAAACTCCTAGTACTTAGCTGAATCCACAGTCCTGTTATTGAGTAGTACCGGAGGTGGACCAGTCCTTTTGTTCACGGGCCAAAGAAGGTAAAGTCCCATTTATACACGGTTCAACCCAGTGGGGGTTTCAGGGCAAGGCCCCTTCTTCAGGAACCAAGCAGGATCAGATGTCACAGCCACAGATCAGTGAAATTCCGGGCAGGCAAGGCAGAGGGTGCACTGAGGGTGCTCCCACTTTAAATATTTAAATTTTGTTAGTGTGGAGATCGGGGAATTCAACTGCTGATTTTAACTATTTAAGTTTTAAAGCATTTTGATTCTGTCATACCTGACAGAGGCTGGGATTTCTCTTACTTTCTTTTTGTCTGATGCATTTTGAAATTTCCCAAGGACCCCCCCTCCCTTCACCCATTCCATTCAGTCAGCCAATAAAAACCCACATTTGGCACTGGGCCAAAATGGTGTTGGAAAGAAGCATCTGTTGGTCTGAAATAGAGAGGTACATAGGAATGGGGTTGGCAGGAATCCCATGGAATCCCTGAGAACCCCTTGGGGATCAATCCAAAAACGAGCTGTGAATCAATAGATGGAAATAAAATAGCAGCTGCTATTTCCCCCCCCCCCCCCCCATCTATTGATTCACAGCTCTTTTTGGATTGGTTTATATGATTTTTGGCTGTGGTGGGTTGTTCAAAGTGATTAACCCCTTGGGGATCCTCTACAGATCCGCAGGAATCCCATGGGGATGGTAGTATTTTCTGTGGAGTTCTAAGGAGGTGTACGAGCCTCTCAGTAACCTACCTATCTGCCCAGGCTCCTCCAAGACTTTCAAGTACCAACTCCTCTTCCACTGTTTCAGCACAGCTGCACTTGCTATGTCCTTTTTGAATTTCTGTTCAGAAGTTTGCAGGCAGTTCTTACATACTGCCTGGCTGACCTGGTAGCCTTCCTTCTGACACACTGCCTGAACACATCAGAGGGAAGACTTCCGGGTCAGCTGCTGGCATAGAAACATAGAAAGTGACGGCAGATAAGGGCCAAGGCCCATCAAGTCTGCCCACACCAATGACCCTACCCTACCTCCCTTTGCGAAGAGATCCCACCTTTCGATCCCATTTAGCTTTAAAATCAGGCACACTGCTGGCCTCAATCACCTGCATCGGAAGACCATTCCATCGATCCACCACCCTCTCGGTGAAGAAGTATTTCCTGGTGTCGCCATGCAATGTCCCTCCCCTGATTTTCCATGGATGCCCTCGTGTTGACGTGGGTTCCTTGAAGAAGAAGATATCCTCCCCCACCTCGATACGGCGCGTGAGGTACTTGAATGTCTCTATCATGTCCCCCCTCTCCCTGCGTTCCTCTAGGGAGTAGAGCTGCAATTTATTCAGCCGTTCCTCATACGGGAGATCCCTGAACCCCGTGACCATCCGTGTGGCCATTCGCTGGACCGATTCAAGTCTCAGCACATCTTTGCGGTAATATGGTCTCCAGAATTGTACACAGTATTCCAGATGGGGTCTCACCATGGACCTATATAATGGCATTATGACTTCGGGCTTACGGCTAACGAAACTCCTTCGTATGCAACCCATGATTTGTCTGGCTTTAGATGAAGCTTTCTCCACCTGAGTTGCAGTCTTCATGTCCTCACTGATGATCACCCCTAAGTCTCGTTCCGCTACAGTTCTCTCCAGGATCTCACCATTAAGAGTGTAAGTCTTACATGGATTTTTGTTGCCAAGGTGCATGACCTTGCATTTTTTGGCATTGAAGTTTAGTTGCCAGGTCCTGGACCAATTCTCCAGTAGGAGGAGGTCGTGTGCCATACTATCGGTCTTGGATTTGTTGTCAGGTCCTGTTGTGTTCTTGTCCACTATATTGCATAATTTGGTAGTGTATAGGAACCATCACCTGCAGACTTTTGAAGAGAAATGCATGTTAAAAGAAAAAGGAGAGAGAAATACTGCTTGGGCGGGGGAGAGAGGAGAATTGTTGGGGAGGGAAAGAGATGCTACAGGTAGGGGAGGGAAAAGAAAGGGAGACTTGGACATGGGTGTGGTGCTAGAGGAAAACAGATGTAGCACATGGGGAAAGGAAGAGAGAAGGAAAAATGTTGGGCATGGGAGGTGGAAGGGAGAGAGAGAGAGAGAGAGGAAAAAAAAGAGATGCTATACGGGGGGGGGATAGTGTGAATTGTTGGACATGGTGGTGGAGAGGAGGGAGAGAGAGATGCATAGAGTGAGAGAGATGAGAAATGTTGGATGTGGTAGTGAAGAGGGAAGAGTGGGACTGATCCTACATGGAGATGGAAAGTGATGAGAGATGGAGAAATGTTGGATGTGGCAATAGAGAGGATGGGAGACTTGCATCCTGGATTCAATATCTTTCTTTTCTTACTCTCTGTGCAGCAAGGGAGGAAGTGAGAGAGAGAGATGGTGGACAGTGAGAGAGAGCGAGACATATTGGACATGGGAATGGAGGAGAGAGGAAGAAATACTGTGCATGAGGGGAAGGGGAGAAAGAGGGAGACATTGGATCCAGGGGCAGAAAGGAGTAAGGATGCTGTACTATGGGGAGGGAGCAAGAAGATGGAGAAATGCTGGACTATGGTAGAAGGGACAGGAAAGAACAAAGAAGGGAAAGGAGGATGCTGGTGGGAGGGAGTAGAAGGGACAGGGAAGTTTCAGATTTCCAGGTAGAGAGGAGAGAAAAAGGGAGCACATGTGTACAGGAAGGGTGAAGGGAAGGAGAATCTGAGAATTGTAGCACCATGTGGCAGAGGTGGAGGGGAGGGGAAAGGTTGGCAGGAAAATGAAAGAGTGATTATTTGTGGGTAAAAATATGGTAATAGAGAGTAGACTGAAGTTGGAAGAGATCTGAAGAATGGTTGAGAGAAGATAGAAATTTGATAGGTAGCTGAGAAGGGAGAAAGAGGGTAAAATTTGAGTGGCTTGAGGGAGAAAAGAATGAAAGCAAGGAAAGAGCTAAATGGAAAGGTCAATATGTCAGAGGCAGTTGTAGAGGGGGAATGGAATAAGACAGGAGAGAGGAGAAAAGGCAAATAGCAGCCACTTGAAGAAGAATGTGCAGAAGACAGGAAAGCAACAAAGAGAAACTAGAACTAACTTGGATAGAAAAATAAATGGCCAGACAAAGGTAAAAAAAAATTATTTTTAATTTATTGACTGAAATATGTTAGGTTTGGGAAATGCGTATAGCAGATGTATTTGTATTGTGTTCAATAGAAAAGGAAATGCATTTCTGGTTTTATTTCTTTCTTTTTTTTTCCATGAAAGTTTTTATTAATTTTTTCAAAAATTGAACAAGAAAAAGAAAATTAAAACATACAGAAGCATTGGTCTGACCCAGTAAGGCTATTCTTATGTTCTAATACAGGTATACATATACACAGCTGTATGTTGTTAGCGTTTCCTAAATATTTAACTATGCAATCATCTTTTTTTCCATCCAAACAGGTTCAGTCTTCAAATCATCACTTCTTGGGAGAAAGAATCCAATGCGATTATTGCCCTGGACAATACATCTCTCAGCTTGGACTGCTATTTAACAAGTGAGGGAATTCTTCATTCTTTTTATTTTTTTTCCGCATGATACAATATTTTTCCAAAGCAACAAAATACATTATTGAATCAAAAGGCAAAGGCCACTTAATAATATCTTTCTTTTCCTAGATTCTGCAGAATATGAGCCAGGCCAACATTATTGACTCTGTTCCTTTTTTTTTTGGCCTTTGACTCTAACTTATTATTCCCCCTTCCCCCACCCCCAAAAGAAAAACCAAACAACTGCAGTAGTAGTTGTTTTTATAAAAGCGAGACGGTATCAGTATGGGCCACGGTTAAGATGTGTTGTTCTACAACTAACTTATGGTATTTTAGCACAGGTTCTATATTGGGGTTAACAGGAAGGGGACCAGTTATCAAAGTGGGCCATCATTAAGAGGGGTTACTTTACTATTAAACCCATGGTTAATAACTAGGGGCTGCTTTTACTAATCTGCGATAGCGTTTTTAGTGCGCGCTAAACCCACGCCACGCGGCTAGAGCTAACGCCAGCTCATTGCTGGCGTTAAGGTCTAGCACGCACGGCAATTCAGCGCGCGCTACAACTGCTATCACACTTAGTAAAAGGAGCCCTAGGTCTCATTGGTTAGTATAAAATGTGACCTGTGCTAAAATAAAATGAACTAGTGGTAAAACAACACATCGTGACTGTTGCCCACATTAATAAATCTTATTCTCCTTGTATTCTTTTGATGGCTATGGTTTGTGGGTCTGGAAAGTAATTTTAGACTGTCGACTTCTTGATCCTGCCCTATTTTACTTCAGTTTATTGAAGACCATGTGTACATTTTGCATCTGGCTGGTAAAGACTTCACTTTTTATTAATGCTGGCATTCAAACCTCATAAGGGGTCAATATTCCGACCATGGGAGGCAGCCAGGCTACCTCTCATAGCCAGTAGCGAACCTAGAATTTCAATGCCAGGGTGGTATCGAGCAACAAGCATTGAATTGACGATCTAAGTTCAGTTGTGGTGGACATAGCTGGCCAAGCCAATGTTCATTAGTTGACCACCTACGTAATAGCAGCCAAAGACAGACTGCAGGTCGATCTGGTCACATTGATTTAGTCAGTCAGCCAATGAATATTGGCACTGTCTAATTATGTTTATTCTATTCTATCTTTTCATCTTCTATACTGTAAAATTCCCTATAACAAGACAGGGATCAATAAGGTTTACAGAAAAATAGGATAATACTTCAAACCTCATGTTGTAACAACTCCCCATTTTACTAAGCCATTGTAGAGGTTTCTATCAGGGCTCGGAGCACTAAATGCTCTGATGCTCATAGGAATTCTTTGAGTGTCGGAGCAGCATTGGAGCATTTAGCGCTCTGGGCCACAAAAGAAATCACTACCACGGCTTTATAAAAGGAGGGAGGAAAGGTTTTTCATTTTTTCCAAAAAAACAATTAGGAATTACAGCCTCATAGATAAGGAGGAACAGTGATATAAATAAAAGCCCGGGATTGTAAGACGCCCAGAAGGAATGTCCATGGAGTGGGATAATAAGATTTTAATAAACTTAGAAACTTGGAAAGAAATGTCTTTGTACTTTGTACCCTTAAACGCAGGATATGACTGCATGTTGACATAAAAATATCTATCCTTATTCTGTCTAATAAAATTCGTAATCAGTGGTGCTAGTGCTTTAGCAGATCGACCATTAATTAATTTTAAAATGTGACAAACACATTTAAATTCGATCCTCATTTCCAGTGGTAGCCAATGAAGAGTTCTTAAAAGGGGGGAGACATGATCAAATTTTGTTTTACCAAAAATCAGGCATGCAGCTTTATTTTGTATTAGCTGTAATCTCTTCAAATATCCTCTACTTGTGCTACAATATACAGAATTACAGTAATCAAGTTGTGCTAAAATAATAGATTGAACTAAAATCAAAAAATGATGTTGATAGAATAGAGTGCAAACTAATTTTAAACTATGTAAACTCAGAAAACATTTCCTTATTAATCTGCTGAAGAAAGGATAAGGTAGAGCCTAAGTTAATTCCTAATACTCTTGAAGATTTGTGAACAAGTATAGTTTTGCCAGCTCCCAAAGAAGTATTAAGAGGACGACTAGCCCAATCGGGTCCAAACAACAACAGTTTTGTCTTTGAAGGATTTAATTTCATTTGAGCTTGGGAGGCCCAATATTGCACTGTGGAGATACACAAACAGATATTGGTGGAAAACCCATGGAAATCGGAACTTCTTGTTTATATCATCTGCATATGTGAACAAGGACTCTGCAGATACTAATGAAAGAATACTCAATGTTGTCATATGTACATTGAATAACAGGGAAAGCAAAAAGAGAATATGAAGAGAGACTGGCGGGGGAAGCAACAAACTTCAAATCGTTCTTCAGGTACGTCAAGGGGAAGCAACCAGCAAGGGAGGAAGTGGGACCCTTGGATGATGGAGACAGAAAGGGAGTGGTAAAAGAGGAAAAGGAGATAGCTGACAGGTTAAACGAGTTCTTCACGTCAGTCTTCACGAGAGAGGACACAACCAACATTCCAGAACCCAAGGAGATCGTAAAAGGAGATCAGGATGAAAACCTGGTCCAATTAGAGGTGAGCAAAGTGGATGTCCTTAGGCAGATAGACAGGCTAAAGAGCGACAAATCGCCAGGTCCGGACGGCATTCACCCAAGGGTACTCAAGGAACTAAGGAACGAAATAGCTGAGCCACTTCGACAAATATGCAACCTATCCTTAAAAACTGGAGAGATTCCGGAAGATAGCAAATGTCACGCCCATCTTCAAGAAAGACTCAAGGGGAGACCCAGGAAACTACAGGCCGGTGAGCTTGACCTCGGTCCCGGGAAAGATGATGGAAGCGCTGATTAAAGACTGCATCTGGGAACACATCGAAAACACTGGGCAGCTAAAGCCGAGCCAGCATGGCTTCTGCAAGGGCAGGTCATGCCTCACTAACTTATTATACTTCTTTGAGGGGGTAAGCAGCCAGGTGGATAAAGGGGAATCTATAGACATCATTTACCTTGACTTCCAAAAAGCCTTCGACAAGGTACCACATGAAAGACTGCTAAGGAAGCTATGGAACCACGGGGTGCAAGGGGAGGTCCACCGATGGATCAAAAACTGGCTGGCGGACAGGAAACAGAGGGTTGGAATAAAAGGCCATTACTCACACTGGCAATGGGTCACGAGCGGAGTTCCGCAGGGGTCGGTGCTGGGACCGCTCCTGTTCAATATATTTATCAATGACCTGGAGGCAGGAACAAAATGTGAGATTATTAAATTTGCAGATGACACTAAACTATACAGCAGGGTCAAAACCATGGAGGACTGCGAAGACCTCCAAAAAGATCTGACAACGCTGGAAGAGTGGGCCAAAAAGTGGCAAATGAGCTTCAACAAAATGGGGAAATGCAAGGTCATGCATGTAGGAAAAAAGAACCCGATGTTCACTTACAAAATGGGGGGATCACCGCTAGGGGTGAGTAACCTTGAAAGAGACCTGGGAGTGATGGTAGACACATCATTGAAGGCGTCAGCGCAGTGCGCCACAGCCTCAAGGAAGGCGAACAGAATGTTGGGCATCATTAGGAAGGGTATCACGACCAGGACGAAGGAAGTAATCCTGCCACTGTATCGTGCAATGGTGCGCCCGCACCTGGAGTACTGTGTCCAGTACTGGTCGCCGTACCTCAATAAGGACATGGCGGTACTTGAGAAAGTCCAGAGAAGAGCAACTAAGCTAATAAAGGGTAGGGAAGACCTCTCATATACTGACAGACTGAAGAAGTTGGGGCTTTTCTCCCTAGAAAAGCGGAGACTTAGAGGAGACATGATAGAAACCTTCAAGATCATGAAGGGCATAGAAAGAGTGGACAGGGACAGATTTTTCAAATTACGGGGAACCACAAGCACAAGGGGGCACTCAGAGAAATTGAAAGGGGAAAGGTTTAGAACAAACGCCAGGAAGTTCTTTTTCACTCAGAGGGTGGTGGATACATGGAACGCGCTACCGGAGGATGTGATAAGCAGAAGCACACTACAGGACTTCAAAGAGGGTCTTGACAGGTACCTGGAGGACAAAGGGATTGAGGGGTACAGATAGGAGTAGAGGTAGGTAATAGGGATAGGATTAGAGGATTAGAGGCAGTTACAAAATTAGTCATGGACACTGTTCAGGCAATTAGGCCTGATGGGCCACCGCGGGAGCGGACCGCTGGGCAGGATGGACCTCTGGTCTGACTCAGTGGAGGCAACTTCTTATGTTCTTATGATGACCCCTTGGGAACACCATAATCAGGTTTCCAAGCAGAGGATATTTTTCTACCAAAGTTAACCACATATGAACTTAGGGCTCCTTTTACTAAGCTGCGATAGTGTTTTTAGCGCACACAGGATTTTAGCACGCGCTAAAACTGCGCTACGTGGCTAGAACTAATGCCAGCTCAATGCTGGCGTTAAGGTCTAGCGCGCGCTAGAACTGCTATCGCAGCTTAGTAAAAGGAGCCCTTAATACCAAAAAATCTTTAAACCAATTAAAGACGTTTCTACCGATACCCAGTTGTGAAAGCAAATATATCAGTATTATATGATTCACTACATCAAACACAGCAGACAGATCCAATTGCAATAGTACAGTTGAGCATTTTCTACTAACGATGATTTGGATCTTAGATATAAGTGACACAAGCAATGTTTCTGTGCTATGACATGGCCTGAAACCCATGTTGATATGGGTGTAATATAGAAAATTTATCCAGAAACTGAGAGTTGTTTTGAAACAATAGATGCTAAAGTTTAGTTACAATAGCTGGTGCTGGGATATTCAGCTGGAGACAACTAGCTATCTCCTGCTGATTATCGGCAGTTAGCTGGCTTAGCACTATTTAGCTGACCAGGAATCATGCCCAGCTGGCCCTGAAAATTGGGTGGACACTGCTTTCATCACACCAGTAGCAGTTGTGTTTGATCTTCACAACCTACATTTATTTATTCAATTCTCTATACCAAGGGAGCTCAGAATGGTTTACATGAAATTATTCAGGTACTCAAGCATTTTCCCTGTTTTGTCCTGATGGGCTCACAATTTATCTAATGTACCTGGGGCAATGGGGGGATTAAGTGACCTGGGTCACAAGGAGCAGTGTGGGTTTGAACCCCCAACCTCAGGGTGCTGAAGCTGTAGCTTTAAACACTGCGCCACACACTCCCCACATACCAACTTGCTGGAGGTTGAATGTAGATTTGTTAGCGGAAGATACCGTTCGTACCAAAATGTAACAGGTTATACAAGAATTTTATTTATTTATTTATAAAATTTCTTAACCGCCTATAACTAAGCGGTTTACAACATAAAACATTCACAATGATTCAGAGAGCAACATATAACAGTACTTTCAGTACACACGTTTAACCCACTAAAAATAGCAGGGAACTACAGTAGGATTACATATCATCAGTCATTAATGAAGCAAGAGCATTATTCATAGTTCAGATTCCTCTTTAAACATCTCCCTTCCACATAGCATCAGAAGAAGGCATCTACATACAATTGAGTTTTTAGTATTTGCTTAAACTGTAATCGATCCGAACAGGTCCTCAGGATGCCAGGGAGGAGATCCATTGTTTTACTCCTGCCACGGACATCAGTGCTATTCTTGATTTTTCATACCGGACAGCATTCTCCTTCCTCAAAATTAATCTCGCTGTGCCTTCAGACCTTAAGCATATCCTCAGTTGGTATACCTCCCATAGAGTTTGAAAATTCAGAGGAACAAAACTATACAAACTCTGATGCACCACTGATAGAATCTTGAAGCAGATCCTTTGTGCCAACAATGATACAGAAGACCTGTCTCTTGTAACTCTATGGGAAGCTTATAAAGTTGTGCTTCGCAGTGAGATCATCACCTGTGTCACCTGAGATACGGCAGCTTAAGCTAGAACCATTCTGAAATTGGAAACTGAAATTACTGATTTAGAGTGCACCTACACGTCTATAATCAACCCTAACAGCTTATGCCAACCATAGAGATGGTGTAAGAGTGAACAGCTAATTGCGGCAGGGACAGTTTGTAAGTTACTCATGGAAGTAGAAAGTATGTCTATATCTCATCCATTCTTCTTCGCTCTGTATGCACCCTCCCCCCCCCCTTACAAATATGTACTATGTAAATTGCATGGGTATTTACAGGCAAGCTCTTGGGGAGAATATTGACATTTACACAAACAGGGATATTTTCATTAATGAGAATAATCATCAGAATGAAAATTGTTGGTCATTAGTTCACGAGAACTAGAGGTAAAAGTATCATTTTTTTTTTTAATAATGAAAACTGGATCATATAAAACTAGAAATTTTCGGTCATTTATGCTGTTAGTGTTCACCCCTCCTACCTGAGTTGGCAGGAATCCCAAGTCCTATCAGCTGAAGATGATGCCATAACACTGCTCTTCAATGCTGCAATCTGCTGCATTACTGCTGATGCCAGCAATCATACATTAAACTAAGCAAGTATCAGTGTCGGCGGAGGTCAGAGAGATGCAGCAGACTGCAAAGCTGAAGAGTAGCATTTTTAGTATCATCTTCAGCAGGCAGGGCTTGGGATCCCTGCCACCTACATGTTACAGCTAAGAATGCACCGCTGTTCAGTCCTGACCCTGAGTGGGTGGGCTCACCTGTAATGCCAAGGTGAAGAGCTACATTTTTTTTCAGTGTCATCGGGTGAGGTCTTGCTGATACAGCTTGAAATCCCCATTCTACCCAGGCCCACCCACGGCTACACATGGTCTTTGATAGTTACCAGTTTGGATCATTTGGAAGCACCCGTCACAGAAGGCATGTTCTTTCTGAAGTACACAGAAAAGCCAGCCAAGAAAACTACCTCTCAAATAAGAATTCACATACCTGTTCTCTAGACACCTATTTTAAATTCAGCCATAACCACGTTTTCTGGCAACAAAGTCTGTCAATGGTAGTTTTGCATGTACTGAAAAAACTTTTCTAAAAATACCCGGCCAAAAAGCAGAGTTTTCAGTGCCATCTGGAGAATAAAATGAGTCGGCCAAGTTATTTGTCAGATGTATGGGTGGAGGGGGGGAAATGGTGTGTGAGAATTATTCTAATACTGTTTTTGGCTATTGGTTTGGTTTTACACTGAAAAAAGCACTAAGTCAGTTGCATGTGATATTCTGAGGGCTGCTCTTGATATGTTTGTAACTGTGCTACTCAATGGCAACGGATTTGGACTTGGAAGATGAGATGTACAGCGTCAGCATCTATGAGGCAAACCTGGTTCTTTTTGTTACATAGAATTTTTTGGACCCCAGTTCGTTTACAAAAGTTGGATAGTTCTAAGTCTAATAGATGCTGGCATTGTCATTTTGAAGTAGGAACACTGGATCATTTGTTGTTTTATTGTCCCTTGATACTCAATTTTTGGAAATCAATATGGGGACAAATTAATATGATACTGGAAACATCGATTCCATTGTCCTACGATGTGGTCATACGTGGAACATTGTTGAAAGCTAAAAATCCATTATACAGGTTAAAAAGGCAGACTTCTTATAATTATGACAGGGGTTGCCATGCAAATGATCACCAGGAATTGGAAGAACTGGGACAAGCTAAATTTTTCCTTTTGGTGGGAAACTTTGGGCTCCTTTTACGAAGCTGCGTTAGCGTTTTAACGCGCGTAATAGCGCACGCTAATTTGCCGGCCGTGCTAGCCGCTACCGCCTCCTCTTGAGCAGGCGGTAGTTTTTTGGCTAGCGCGTGCTAAAAAGGTGCATGCGCTAAAGCCGCTAACACAGCTTCATAAAAGGAGCCCTTTGTGCCAATGTTATGGATATGAAAAAATGAATTTGGAAATATTGGGACATAATAAAATATTTAAAACAACATGGGGTCCATTAACGGAATTTGTTAAATCTGATTAATTGTATAAGCTTTTAATTCCTATTTGATCTTCACACACAACCAGGGAGGGGGGAGGGAGTTAGGGGGGGGGGAATATATTTTGTATTGTAGTATTTGATTGGATGTAAGTACTGTTCATTGCATTATTTGTATGTAAAATTTTTCCACTTTGTTTTCAAATTGAAAATCAATAAAGAATTACAAAAAAAAGTAACTGTCTGTTTTGCTCATAATAATATTTTTTTTAAAAACAATGAAATTATTGGTCATGAGTTTGTGAACTGAACAAGAGCTAAACCTCTGGGCCTACACTGAATAAAAACTATAATTAACGTGGACAGAATTAGAACAAAATAAGAATAAAAATTACATGTTTTTGCGCATGAGTAAAAACTAGAACTAAGGGAATCTTTTACTAAAGGTTAGCTCATGTTATCTGCCACGGGATCCATTTGATTGCTATGGGCCTTGCTGCAGATAACATGAGCTAATATTTAGTAAAAGACCCTCTGAATCTTTTTCTGAACTAAAATATCACGATTTACAAGTAAGTGCACACTTATACATGTTTACCATATATGTCAGTATTCTCTGCATTTATGCATGTAATGGGCTCATAAATGTAAGCACCCAATTTATAGACTTGCCCATATAACATAGATTCGTTTATAACACGGTCACATATCTTGGACCCCAACATCCATGTCATATGGGGTCTATAGTGTATTTAAAAACACTTGCATATATCACAACATAGCAAATGACAGCTGATTAAGAACTTGGTGGTCCATCCAGTCTGCCCAATAGTCACACTAATTTTTGAGGCAAAGTTAAACCATCAATCCAGTAATTATTCATTGTGGGGTCCTTTTACTAAAGTACGGTAGCCGATTTAGCGCATGCTAGTGCTGCCTGACTCAGGAAAAAAATTTCGATTCAATTCAGCCTAATGAATCAATTTTTCAATTTGATTCGATTTTCCTGCCCAATTGGATGTTTTTTTCAAACATCCTGATGGGTTTATTTTATCGCCTCTTCACCCACTCCACCCCCTTTGCCCTCTCCTATCCACACTGGCGCTGTGGTGTAAACAAAATAAATACAGAAAAAAGACTTTTTCCTGCTCTGTTAAATCCTAGCTCACGTTCGCAGTCTAATACCAGCTCTGGCAGGATACACATTTCAAATCTGACACATTGTAATCACAAAACAGAAAATAAAATTATTTTTTCTACCTTTTGTGGTCATTCAAATTTTTTTTGTCCCAGGCTCTGTGACAAACGTCTTCTGATAACTCGCTTGCCAGGATCTCTTGCCCATTTGTCGTTTTCTTCTTTCTCTGTGCTAACCATCCGTCTTCCATCTCTGTCCTCTCCTTCCGTTTCCCTTCCCTCCACGGGAGGTCTGGCATTTTTCCTTTTTTTCGTCTCTATTCCCATAGTTGCAGTAATGGACCCCACCATCCCCAGATCCACCAGCTCTCCCTTTCTCAACTACCCTTTCATCCAGTATCTCTCCCTCCTTCCCCACCTCCTTCCATCCTTCTCCCTTTCTATTTCTTTTTTTTAGCTCAATTTTTTTATTGAAAAATTTCTTTTTAACTGAACAAAGGCAAAACACAAATGTATGGGAACAAACATTCAAAGTATCAAAGGAGCATTATCTGAGCATATAAAACAGTAATCATAAGGTAATGATGGTGAGAAGGAAAAAGGAAAGAAAAGAGAGGGAGAGAACTGAAAAAGAAGAAAAAATGTTTAATATAAGCTGAGTGTGAGTTAAGGAATGGTCATGGAGTGAGAAGCAATATACCTATCAAGAAACGTCCAAGGAGATGGAGGAGGCACAGAGGGCAATAAAGATATTGAGCATTTTTCAGCAGCATATTGTTCATGCCTATTGTATAAACATACAGTATTCCACCAAAAGGTATAATTCAAGTGGGAGGCTGATTTCCAATTCTTCAGTATATGCATAATCGCAATGACCACCATTGCATCTATAAGTTTAGACGGACAGAGCGCGGAGACAAAACAGGGATGTTGTGAGCGAAGCATAATAATGTCAAAAGAGATAGCTTCTTGAGAATCTGTGATGGATTGGATAGTTTTCCAAATGTCATTCCAAAAAGGTCATATGCAAAGACAATGAAATAGCATGTGGTCCAGGGTACCTTCAGCGAGACGGCAGTGCCAACAGGTGGAGTCCGGACGCAAGCCTGCCTTCCACATGCGATGAGGGGTCCATATCGCTTGCCACATAACGAAGTACAAAGATTGAGCCACTCTAGCTGACAGAAGAGGGCAATTGGTCTTTGTCCAGTAGAGGTTCCAGTTGATATCCGAAATAGGAGATGACAGCAGGGAAGACCATCGTGTCATGTCATGGGGCGAGAACGTATGTTTAAAGTCTCGCAGGATCTTGTAGAAAAATGACACCGCTCCACCCTGTTGACAGACCAAATCACTCCAATGAAAAAGAGATACTTGTTGAGTTGAAGGAGTTAAAGAAGTTAGTAAGGAGTTGATGGTTGATGAGATATTCGCCCATTGAGATTGTGAATGCATCAAAGAAGGGAAATGAGAACAAAGGGTAACAAAAGGAATAATCTTAGAGTTACTGAGAAGTTGGTCAACGTACCAAATCCCAGCAGCTTGCCATTTTTTCCAGAAAAACATTTTACCTTTATGTTTCAGTTTCGAGTTATTCCAGAGACACATTCGAACACTTCTATTTAATGGATATTCCGACAATACATCCAGATGTCGTAATGCATGCTGCGTCGCACCTAGGAGTTCATATCTCCACAAGTGGATGGGTACAGACATTGAACAGAAGGTCTGAAGAGAGAATGGATGCGTTACCATTAATTCCATTTCCAACCAAGGGGGTGGATCATAAGGGTGTGGAATCTGGGACCAACGAGCCCCGTATTTGAGTTGAGAGGCTAGATAATATAAAGAAAAATTTGGTAGATTCAAGCCACCATTGACCTTTGAGGCTCTTAATTTGGTTAAGGCAATATGAGGTTTTTTGTTATCCCAAAGGAAGGAAGTCAAAGTCTTGTCTATCCATGAAAATAACGAGGATTTACAAAGAGCTGGTAGCATTGAGAGAATGTAAGAAATTCTGGGGGTCAGGTTCATTTTTATCGAGGCGAGACGGCCCCACCAGGACAAAAATAAGGGTGACCATTTGTTAAAGGTCTGTTGAATGAGTGTTTTGATCTTGGATATGTTGAGAGACATAATATGAGAGGGATCCTTATGTATTAGAATGCCTAAGTATTTGACAGCTTCAGTGGACCAGTGAAAGGGAAAATGGGAGAGATCTGATTGTGAGATCAAGTCATTTAAGGGAAAGATCTCAGACTTGTCCCAGTTTACTGAATATCCCAATATGGAGGAGTAGTTCTGAATGAGTTGAGTGAGAGCTGGAAGAGATGTAAGTGGGTTGCGAATGAATAAAAGGATATCATCGGCATAGGCTGCCAGTTTTAGTTGTCTGTGAATTGCAGGAATACCTTCAATTATATCTGATTGACGTATGGCAGAAAGGAGGGGTTCAAGAGCTAAGTCAAAGAGTAAGGGAGAAAGAGGACAGCCTTGTCGAGAGCCAAGATGTAAGGAGAATTTGTTCGAAAGAGTGTTATTAACCAGAATACGTGAGGAGGGTTGCCAATAGAGTGCTTTAATCCAATCAATGAAATACTCACCAAAGTTATACCATTGGAGGACTCGCAATAGGAAAGGCCATTCCACTCGATCGAAAGCTTTTTCAGCATCAATAGCCAGTCCGATCACGGGTTCCAACAAGGATTTAGCATGAGCATTAATATGATGAAAAAGTCTAAGATTATCCCCAATGTGACGGCATGGGATAAATCCAACTTGATCAGCGTGAACCAGTTCTGTGATGACATTGTTCAATCTAGTAGATAGGATTTTAGCCATAATTTTATAATCTAGATTCAAAAGGGATATGGGGCGATAGTTTTTTATCAGCATGGGGTCTCTGTCTGGTTTCGGGAATACCACAACAGTGGCTTCAGCAAAATTATATTGTTTATCCGGCGAGCGATGGATAAAATTGTAGTATGTCAGAAGGTGAGGGGCTAAGGAAGTGATAAATTTTGTATAGAATTCGTTGGTAAGCCCATCGGGGCCGGGGGCTTTATTACGCGCCAGACTGGATACCGCTAGGTGATTTCAGATAAGGATATGGGAGAATCTAATGTTGTCTTGGCAGCCATAGTTAACTGAGGATGATTAATATTATCTAAAAATGAATCAAAGTCAGGAGTGTGCGGTGGAAGATCGGATTTGTATAAGTTTGTATAAAATAGTTCAAATTGGGATGCGATATGTTCAGTGGAAGTAAGTAGTTGTCCTGAGGGAGAGTAGATAGAAGAGATATTGAGACGTTTGGATTTTGTTTTAAGATAGTTGGTGAGCGGTTTACCCATGACATTGTCGCCCATATAATGGCCCGAGTGCATCATGAAGAGGTCTTGTCTGGCTTTATAGGAAGTTATGGAATTGTATTCATATTTAAGTTTAAGTAATTGATGGTAAATGGATGGATCGTGTGAGTGGGAGTCCATGTGTTTGAGTTCTAATTGTTTGATTGAGGATTCTAACTGCTTTTCCTTTTGCACTGCAAGTTTCTTTTTCCAGGAGGAAAGTTTAATGAATTCACCCCTTAAGGTGGCTTTGTAGGCTTCCCATATAATGGAAGGGTTAACAGTTTCATCCCTGGTGTTAATGTCAAAGAATTCAGCAGTGAAGGAACTTATTTTCTCAACTATATCTTCATCGAATAAAAGGTGATTATTCAGCCTCCAGGAACGATTGTTTTGAGGGGGAGTAGAGGAGTGGTAGAACATGGAAACCGAGGCATGATCAGTTAAACTGATGGGATGTATGATAACATTGGTGAGGTGAGATGAGATTGTAGAAGACACAAGGAAGTAATCTATTCTCGTGTATGTGTTGTGTGATGGGGAGAAATGTGTGAATTCCTTACCCTTGGGATAAAGGAGCCTCCAGGGATCAATTAGATTAAAATTAGTTATGAGATTGTGAAGTTCTTGATGAGATCTAGAGGACGAAGGTGTGCAAGAGGATGATCTATCTAGAATGATATCCTGTATTTGATTAAAGTCACCGCCCATAATTATAGTGCATGAGGAAAATTCCATAAGAATGGATTGGATCTGTCTGTAAAATTCTGGGTGGTCCAGAACAGGGGCGTAGATATTCAAGAATACATAGTCTATAGAGTGTAAGGCAGCGTGTACCAGACACCACCTCCCCTCCGCATCAGTTCGTTGGGATTTTATAATAATGGGAACAGTATTCTTGAAAAAGATAGAAACACCATTCCTTTTTCTGTTTGGGGCTGGAGAAAAAATATGAGAGGAATACCCTAGGATAGACAGTTTGAGGGCTGATGCGGATGGGAGATGGATCTCCTGCAAGAAAATGACATCTGGATGTTTTACATTGATGTAATGAGTTATTTTTTTCCTTTTGATGGGGTGGTTCAACCCATTCACATTATAGGACATGATATGAAAGTCAGCCATTGCAAATTGTAAAAAGAGAAGAGTATATATGCATATAAGGCAGCCAGAAAGAGTGTAGGTTGTACAAGGTAACAGAGTCCAGGGAATATGAACCATTCCTTATGAGATGATGAAAAGAAAAGAGGGAGAGAGATAAAAAAAAGAAAGAGAACAAAAGGAGAGCTTCATAGCATATACATGGCATATTAACACAAAAATATGCACAGGTGTATAAGCAGTACAACAGTGTAAGGGTGAGCCTGTGTAGAAAAAACCTGGGAGAAATGAGCACACAGAGCATCAGAACACTTCTACAACACCAAAACTGAAAATCTATACTATACCCCTAGTACATAAGGCCAAATCAGGTCATAGCAGTAGGTATTGAGTCCAGGAAAGATTTCAGTTCTGCTGGATCCACATAAGAGGTGGTGCGGTTGTTGTATGTAACTTTCATACGGGCAGGATACATGAGGCCATATTTAGCCCCAATATCTTTCAGCTGTTGTCGAAAAGATAGAAATTCTTTGCATTTGAGAGCGGTGGTTTTTGCGAGGTCGGGCACAATAAAAAAATTTCCTGCCTTGATGTAGGAGCTGAGGACATGCTTTAGCGGCATTAATAAGTTGAAGAGCATGTTGATAACGCAAGATCTTCGCCACTATGGGCCTTGCGGAGGTGGAGTGTGCAGAAAGGCGCGAAGGAACACGATGTGCTCTTTCAATCTCCAGCAGGGTGGAGAAGGAGAGGCCCAGAGATTTAGGCAGGAAGTCAGTGAGGAAAGAAATCATGTTGGTTCCCTCTGAAGCCTCCGGGAGCCCAACGATATGGACATTGCAGCGTCTGCTGCGGTTCGAAAGATCCTCTATGTCACGTTGTAGAGAGGTGAGGAGTTTATCATGGTGGTCTATCATGGCGCTTTTTGTTACGAATGTCGCTGATTTTTCTTCTAAGGCGTCTACAAATTGGTCATTCAACGCTCCTATTTCAGCACGCAGGAGTTTGATTTCGTCCACCTGTTCTCGCATTACCCCTTTGAAGGCCCGCATTTCAGCTATCAGGGCATCCATTTGCGAAGTTTCTGAGTTCGCCGCCATTTTGTCGGGCGAAATGGGGTCCGTTTTCGGTCTTTTACCGCAGGGCAGTATCGGGGTCGAATCGCCTTTATTTGATTTTGGTGGTGACATTGAAAGAGAGCAAGTGTTCTCGAGGGCGATCCGATCAGCGAAAACGCGAAAGGTAAAGCAGGGAGTCTATGATTCAGTTAATTGGCGTTGTTGTGAAGGAGCCGCTACTCCATGCGTCCACTCCCTGTTCCGCGCAGGCTCCGCCCTCCCTTTCTATTTCTAACTACCCTCCTATCCAGTAACTCTACCCCCCTACACATCCCTTGTGTCAAACTTCTCTCCCTTTCTGTTCCTTCCCTCCCTAAATCCCATTGTCCACCATCTCAATCCCTCTCCTGTTTTTATTTCTTCTATCACCCCCATCTCCCCTGTCCATGAACTCTCCCAAGTTCATCTCTCCCTCCCCCTAGTCCATATTTCCCCCTCCACCAAGTTCATCTCTCCCATCCATCTTCTCCCCATCTCTCCTTCTCTAGTCCTCCAACTCCCCCAAGTCCATCTCCCCTCTGCCCCCATCTACATTTATTTTGATGATACAACATGTTGCCAGTAGCGGTAGTGATTTAGCGATCCTCTCCTGCTGCCATTTCTTGTGTCTTTTCTCCACTGCGGCCCGCCCTCATTGAAAACTTCCTGTTTCCACTTGGGCAGCCGCTGCTTTTGCCTGGCTGAGGAGGAGAGGAGAGGAGAAATACTTCCAGATGGAGAGGCGAAAGCCTTGCTACTGCCGATCTGCACGCAGAGACCCGTTCGGGCTTTCCCTCTGCCACCAGAGTCCTTGCTTTTGATATAACTTCCGGTTTCACAAAACCGGAAGTTACATTAAATAGAAGGACTCCGGTGGCAGAGGGAAAGCCCAAACGGGTCTCTAGCAAGGGGGCCAACGAATCGGTAAATTCGATTTTTTTTTTTTTTTTTTTGCCAAAACAAATCGATTTGAATTGATTTGCCTGAAGTAAATCGGTGAATCGATTCGAATCGTGAATCGGGCAGCACTAGCGCGTGCTAAATCAGCTACCACACCTTAGTAAAAGACCGAGACTATGTGCTACGTTCCACTATTAGATGTTATTCCCCTCTCCTATGAGATAGGCAAGACCTGTACTTTGGCTATATGAATGTGATAAAAGTATGCATTCTTGCTCCTGATTCATATTGCTGCACACAGGCTGTAGAAGTCCACCTGGCATCAGCCACACTGCTCCACCATGGATATGGTCCCTCTACACAAGTGGAAATAAGGAAGAAGTAGGGAACTACAGGCCGGCAAGTCTGACAAATCTGACCAATTTCTTTGACTGGGTGACCAGAAAATTAGATAGAGGTAGAGCGCTAGATGTGGTGAATTTAGATTTTAGCAAAGCCTTTGACAGTGTTCCACACAGGCATTTAATAAATAAACTGAGTGCCCTCGTTATGAGCTTCAAAGTGACGGACTGGGTCAGGAACTGGTTGAGTGGCAGGTGACAGAGGGTAGTAGTCAATGGAGAATGCTCTAAGGAAAGAGATGTTACTAGGGTGTTCCTCAAGATTCGGTTCTTGAGTCTGTTCTTTTTAACATTTTTGTAAGTGATATTACTGAAGGGCTGATTGGTAAGATTTGCCTCTTTGTGGATGATAACAAAATCTGCAATAGAGTAGACACCCCTGATGGTGTGGAAAACATGAGGAAGGACCTAGTGAAGCTTGAAGAATGGTCTGAAATTTGGCAGCTAAGATTTAATGCTAAAAAATACAAGGTCATGCATTTGGTCTGCAGAAACCCAAGGAAATAGTACAGTTTAAGGGGTGAAGAAATTTTATGAATGAAAGAGGAGCGGGACTTGGGTGTGATAGTATGTGATGATTTTAAGGTGGCCAAACACATTGAAACGGCGATAGCAAAAGCTAGAAGGATGCTTGGGTGCATAGGAAGAGGAATGGCCAGTAGGAATAAGGAGATATTGATTCACCTGTATAAGACTCTGGTGAGATCTCATTTAGAATATTGTGTACAATTCTGG
The DNA here is from genome assembly GCF_902459505.1 of Geotrypetes seraphini. NCBI lineage: Eukaryota > Metazoa > Chordata > Amphibia > Gymnophiona > Dermophiidae > Geotrypetes > Geotrypetes seraphini. The sequence continues at coordinate 341,835,324 of NC_047086.1, read as the reverse complement.
ATACCGCACTTTCAAAAAGATATAAACAAGATGGAGTTGGTCCAGAGGAAGGCAACTAAAATGGTTGATGGTCTACATCTTAAGGCATAAGGGGACAGACTTAAAGATATCAATATGTATACTTTGGTGGAAAGGCAAGAGAGGGGAGATATGATAGAGATATTTAACTAAAAAATTTGAAAAAATTTTATTAGCCAAGTGATGGTGACAACCACTGAAAAACCATTTACTTGAAGTGGAGCCTCAACCTCATTTAATATTTAGACAGCAACCCACTGGGTTTCTAGCCGTTCAAAGTATATATCATAGGCAAAAAACTCCACAAATATCAAAATGCAGTTTTCAAAATGGGATATACTCCCACCACTGAAAAAGAACAAGAAACAATGTTGAACTTATCTTCACATCATGATGTCAATCTCCCAAAATGTTGTGCTCTAACCCAGCATGCTGATCTTTCTGCTATAGTGTCCTCATCAGATTCACAGCGTTGTGGTGAATAAAAGCAGTTCTACTTTCCAACAAAGCTTTTGTTTCGCCAATGAGTGGCTGCGTCGGGGAAAATTTCCATAAAGCTCTCTCTCCAACTCCAACTGTTGGACGGCACTGTTGTAAAAGCGAGAAGTAAGGCAGCGTTTATACTTTTCCGTCCTGCTTCTGTTTACCACTTTTTTCCACTGTATATCTAAATTTATTTTTATAGCGTAACTTCGATACATATTTTATTACTTTCAGGGCTGAAGAGTCGGAAAGGATCATGAGCGACTGGTCTTCACCAATCACTCTTTTTTTGGATTGGTAAACCCGATCACTATTTCTTCTGCTGGAAGAAGCTATTTTGTACATCGATTGCTCACCTAATTTGCATGGCATTTTAATTCTAATCCCCTCATTTGCATGCTCAGATCAGAGAATGAGCGATTGCTCGGAGAAACTCACGGTCAGCGGTTTGTATCGGGTCGGGAAATCCGATCGATCGCACAACCAGTCAAACCGGTTTAGCGGCAATCGGTAGATGATCGGTAAGTTTAGTGCATCCCCTAGTTAGTATGGTTATTCCTATGTTCACTAATTGAATAAGCACTATTAAATATTTTTCCCTTTGTTTGGTTAGACAGAGTACAGATGTTCAGGAAGGGTTCATCATCTAAGGACTACAAACTCCTGAAGTTCATTATACATTACTATAATATAATCTGTTATCACAAACGGCAAAATTTGCCCCTAAGCAATGGGGCAGCAGTGTCTTTTCATTAATGGAATGATTACTTGTGATTAGTTTCTTTGTTTTACTTGTATTCTTGTCTTCTTTCAATTGTAGTCCAGAAAGCGTATTGGTATTTCTCTGGTTTCTCTTTTGTTTCCCTTTTCTTGGTCTATTTTTGTAAGATGAGAATTGTTTGTATCCTTGTTTTCTTGCATATAATATAAAGAAGGTTAATATAGAGAAGGTTTAAAATAGGGGTAGGGTGAAGACCTGTTATGCAAGACATTAATAGATAATCCAACTGAGAGAGAGAAAAATAATGAGGATAATGGGCATGGAAAACATATCAGGGGGAAATGAATATATGAGTAGAAACTTTATGGATGCAAGCTTGATTGTGCTCTAAACCACCCAAAACTGAGAAGAGAATGAGACGGGCTGGGTGTACCTTTTTTGGTGCTTCTTGGTGGGAAGGGAATTCTGCTAAGCTTGTATCAGAGATACTTCACCCCCAATCTGGAGAAAACATGGGTAAAAGGGGCATCCCCTCCTTCATCTGGTAATGTTTTCTTGAAGCTCTGCACATCCTTATTTATTTATTACACTTATAGCCCACATATCGGACATCTATGTGGATAACAACAATACAACTCAATAAATTAATAACCTCCAGTATATACTCTGGGGAAATACTCAAAACTTGACCCCTTATGTAGTCACCGTCCCCCTCAGAATGCAAGCCCTGATGAAATGATTTTCAAATCATGAATCGTCGGCTAATATTTGTGAGGAAGTCCTATTCGTGCTTGCATCATGCTGTGAAATTTCCACTTCAATCCTGAGGCAAAAGATAAGTGATGTTTACACTTTTTGAATTACAGTAAATGTTTAAGTCACATGAAGGGGTTATTTTCGCCTATGATAGAATGTTGGAGGGGAGCTAATGAGCTACTTAGGCTCCCTTCCATAGCTCCAGAGCACTGTTTGCCCTGCAGCTTCTGAGGTGTTTTTTCCCCTATATGTGTACATCTATTGAACTGAATACGTAGGACTGATTTTCAGTAACATAAGGGGTCAAGTTTTGAGTATTTCCCCAGTGTATATATACTGGAGATTATTAATTTTCTCCAGTTCCTCTTTATTTTTTGTTTTGATAACAATACATACATAATTAAAACAAAACCAAAATGTGACATACATCAACAAAGAGAACATGGCAGATTATTATAAAATAACAGCATAGAAAACAACCTTAAACCTATACCTTAAAATAATTAAAACCAAGCAAGTACAAAATTACAAACTGGCCTAATTTGAAAAGGCAAGTCGAAAAAAGTAGGCTTTCAGACTTTTTCGAAATGCCAGGAAATCAGAAATCAAACAGATGGAATCTGGAACCGAGTTCCACAGTAAAGGTTCAGCTACTTGGAATATACATGATCGATTTACAACTTTAGTGACAGAACGAATTGTGGGAACAACTAAGCTAAATCTGTCCTGTGATCTCAAAGAACAAGAGGGTATGTATGTATCTGCAGAAGAGAAGCAATCACCTACAGGTTTGAGCAGTGTGAGACTTAGAGCAGTGTTTCATCAGATACCCCATTAAAGGTGCAGAAATAGGCCAGGGATGAGTCCAAATGTTGTTCAGTTTGAGACATGCTTAGAAAAAATTTCCTCCAGGACAGAAGCCTGAAGGCCCTAAGGAGCTATCTAAAATACCAATGGAAATCTGACCCTGAGCATTAGGGTGGTCCATGGTAGTATGCAAAGAAACAAAAACACCTTGTCAAATCTTGTCTCCACAAAGCTTATTTTTATCTACTTAGTATGTCTTACTCATTTCTCAAATTTCAGCTTGATTTGACAATATTTAGAGGTCACCCCCAGCATGCACTGTTTGCTTGTGTGTTGTGTATGTAGGTGATTGTGCATAGTTAATTTGTATGGTGGTGTCTAGTTTGTGATCTGCAAGCACCTGAAAACTGGTTCTTTGAGAAGTCAGCAGCTATCAACTGCTAGACTGCCATGTGGACTGAATGTTCTTCGACTGGTCAATTTTCATCACTATGATGAAGGAAAACCTTTACCGGAAAGCTATAAGTTGGCGTGTGAGTCAGCGATGGCGGTATGGGATCAAGCCAATGGGAATTAGGGCTCCATACAATTATGTTGAACTGCTGTCTACTGTCAACACACATCCAAATAAAACTGTTGCAAATAAGGTGCTCACAGCCATTTCCAGGTATCTATGGTTTCTGTCCTAGCACCTAGCAGCACTTACCTTTTTTGATGAGAGAAGCACACCAGAAACAAAGCTACGAATGGTGCAAAACTTACAGCGTCCACCATTGCTAGACATTCCTTAACATGACATGCGTACAGATGAAATGGAACCTGTGACCTATGAAAGTCTTGTAACACAGAGAATACAGTCATTTTTTGATCTCTTGATTGAAGGAGGATCAACAAAACTGAAAATATTCCTGAAGAAACATCCCACAGAGTGGACTGATGATCCAGTTTTCAAGAAACTTTGGAATCGAGCATCCAAACTGACTGCTGCTGATGCACCAGAATGAGGGATAAGCTTCATTGAAAAATACGATACTTTGACAAAAGATGAAGAACAGAAGCAATTTGTTCTTCGGCTAGTACTGAAAGAAGTTTCCTTCTGCATCAAAGGCGGCTCTTATGTCATAGACAGTTGATTTGTCGAGTGCACATGAATTATAATATACTGTTAGGTTTAACATTAGTTTTCAAAAACAGCGAGGTGAGGAACCCCTAAACTTTGTTTTAAGTAAAATTTTGTGTGTTTTTCATTTTTATATAAAGTTATAAAATTAGCCTTGTGCACAAATTAAGTGTGTTAATTAATTTTTTTGGACCACCCTACTGAGCATGAACTAAACTTATTTATTTATATGATGAAAATAGCCATATTGAGATAACAAATTCTCCATTATTGTTATTTATCTATAAATTTCCCAAGAGAAGGAAACGTGTAAGGATGTCATTGAGGATAATAAGTTTTCACATCAGTTATGAACCCCCACCAGAAAGAAGACTAAACCTTGACCTTTTTTTATTTTTGCTTTGCGGTTCTAGTGATAATCAATGCCAGAACAACCTTTCACTCAAACTGCAGTCATCAATTAAGCAATCAAGTTTCAAGTTCATTTAAAATTTAATCAAACCTTCAAGGCGGTGTACAGATTTAAAAAATATACCAAAACAACATACCAGAATAAGTTACAGAACAATTAAAACCAAACTGGGAGAAGTAACAATTTTTTAGTAACGTGGACAAACGAAAATGAGGGAAGAAGGGTTGGAACTACAATTGGTAGAGAGAAAAAGAACATTTAAGGAAAAAACGAAAGGAAGGGAAACTAAAGATAAAAAGCCATTACCAAAAACTGGTTCGCTCTTAAAAGGGCAATTTAATTATCAAAAGCATCATGAAATAAAAATGTCTTTAACTTCGCCTTAAAGTTAGCAAGATTTGTTATTTCACGTAAGTGATTTGGAATACTGTTCCAAAGCGAAGGGGCACTGACAGAAAATATTATAGCCCTCATTGTGTTGATGTACTTCAGTGAGGGGATAGTAAGGAGGTTGTGAGCTGTGGATCTTAGAGTCCTAGTTTGATTGTATGGGATAAGTAAATTGTTAATGAATTCAGGTTGGTTGTTTGCTCTGGTTTTATAGGTAAGTATGTACAATGTACAAAATTGTAAAATTCTACACTTTCTGGTTGTAGTAGTGACCATTTGCTTCCCTTTTCTCTTTCCAGCCAATGAGGAGAATTCACCACACCACATGAATCCTTATGCCAGACACTTGATCATTAACAGAAGCAATGAGCAAAGGAATGAGAGTGAGCAAGAGCTACCAGACTCGCATCTCAGCACTGAGCCCAGCTTCCATGAGCCAGGTAGAGTGATGAGAAGAAGCTATAGCAGCTCAGCTCTAATTTTTCAGAGATGGGTCTAACAATCAGACTTGGCATGAAATCTCATTTCTTAGCAATTCCTGTTTTATCTGCCTTTCTACCGATGAGAACAAAATCTGTGGATACAGATGTTCTGGAGATAATTTATTAAACACTGACATATAAAACCATGAAAATTCAATTTAAAAAGTACAATGATAAAAAATACAGTGATAAAAATCCAACCGGACCCTACACGGTCTGTGTTTCGGTGAACACGCCTTCCTCAGGGGTCCAATGGTTTGCAACCTCACATATAAAGAATTGGACTGAAAACAGTCTATTGTCTTTAAACATGTGAGCAAAGAACACCGCAGACAAGCTGAAATAGCAAAAAAAAAATGCCTTTCTTACTTCAGCTCAACGTCATGTATTTATTTATCTGGATTTAGTTGAAGCTATTTTGTACTAGCTGAAGAAGAGTCACACTCAAGGAGACCCCCTTCCCTCGAGTATTACTATCTATGACTTTGGGCCTGATTCTCTATAGGCTGCCGATCTCAGCGGACACCTAAGAGGCGACCGCCGATCACGTGTCAATCGCATCTACATCACTGAACAGACGCCATAAATGCAGGCCAGCAGTTTGCAGGCCTACATTTAAGATGTCTGTCTTGCGCCTACAAAGACGCATAGGGATGCATACCCGAGGCCACTTCCTGATGAAACCACGCCCCACCTTGGGCGTGCTTAAGCATCCCTACGTAGATGCGCTACAGACACCTACAATCTAGGCGTCCTTCATCACACAGTTGTTGTTTTTTTTTAAACATGTGTCCCGATTGGCTGCCAGATGGCGATAGGATGCCTACCGGCGCTTGCAATCGGGACGCACATTTCAAGAATCAGGTCCTTTCTGTTATGTCACTGTAAAATAGCACATTATCCTACTATTTTACCACTCAAAAATTTACCACTGGATTAGAGCTATAGTTTCAGTACCCTGAGGTTTTGGTTCAAGCCCTGCATTGCTCATGCAACCCTGGACATTAGATAGGGAAAATGCTTGAAGTACCTGTATGTAAACTGCTTTGAGTGTAGTTGGTAAACTACAAAAAGGTGGTCTACAATTCCCAATCTCTTTCCCTATCTCAGCTTAGTGAAATTGCTGTCATTTTTTTTTTCATTACTGCAGCTAGGGATATTATGCATTCTTAGATGCAGCAAGGCAATGATTGCAGGCCCAGGTCAGGCCCACTTTTTTTTTTCAAGTGGCTGGTCTATGATAATAACAAACTTTCCCTCTCCCAATTCATTGTCAAAACTCCCCTCCATGGTCGAGCAATTCTGTAAGAGGGTGCCTGGTAGGAGCATATTCTGTACAGAGACAGGCACCTTTATAGAACACTAGCCTAACTAGGAGCCCCTTTTATAGGGTTACCAGATTTTCCGGAACTAAAATCTGGACCCATGGCCCCGCCCCCCAGGCCCGCCCAGTTATACCCAAGTCACACCCTGTTCTGCCCCAGCCCCTTCCCCTTCAACCTGTTCCCTTGTCGGGAGGGTATCTGCGCATGCGCTGTGACGTGATGACTTCACATGTATGTATGCATGCATGCATGTGACATCACTACATTGCATCTGTGCATGCGCAGATGTCATCCAGACGTTGCTCCTAGCTGGAAGCTTTTCAAAACCTGGACAAAGTGCCGGGTTTGAAAAGCTGTCCGGACACCCGGCCATGTCCTCTAAAAGGAGGCTATGTCCGCAGAAATCCGAATGTCTGGTAATCCTACCTTTTTATGAAGCCACGATTAGTGATTCTCCTGTGACAAATGCACCAAAGCCCATAGGAATTGGATGGGCTCCAGTGCATTTGCCGCTGGAGAATCACCACTACGGTTTTGTAAAATGGGCCTTAAGTTTATATGTGCCTAGAAGTTAGCTGCAAGCAATTATACCAACCAGTGTTGAATATCCAAGCATAACACCACCGGCGCCCAAAAAAAATCACTGACCACCACTTGCTGAATATTTACGAGGGGCATTCAAGAAAGGGTGAGATAAGTTCCTGCTGAACCAGAACATACGCAGGTAAGGCTATACTTAAATAGGACACTGGTCTTTGATCTAAGGGCCGCCGTGTGAGCGGACTGCTGGGCACGATGAACCATTGGTCTGACCCAGCAGTGGCGATTCTTATGTTCTTATCTACCTGAGTATGAAAAAGTAGCAAGCATGTTTCAAGGTTACTCACGCACAGTTGAGGCTCCGTGCCAGTCTAAAATTTCAAGAGACACAATGTCAGGAGAGTCCTTATGCGAATCAAGAAACCGCTAGATTTGGAGCACCATTCAGTGATAAAATTTCTCACAAAAGAAGGGAAAAAGCCAAAGGAGATCCATGAACACATGACTGCAGTTTATGGTGAGTCTGCCCCATCATCCTACAAAGTAAAATTTTGGAGCAAGCGGTTTAAGTGGGGTAGAGATGATGGAATTAACTTCTATAGAAATGTGCAGGAAAATCAAGGATTTTAATTTTGTCAGATAGACAAATTAAGGTTTCCCAAATAGCTGAAGAAATGGGCATCTCAGCAGGTACAGTTTAGAAAATAATTCATGAAAAGTTGGGCATGTCCAAGGTTAGTGCATAGAAAAGAAGAGGGAGGATGGAGATGGACTGACTTCCCTACACTATGCAAATAAAATCCTCACTTCTCATATTACAGTTAATAAAGCTGAAACATTTTCATTTGGCCTTATATATTAACCCTGTTCCCATCTGTTAATAAAAAAAAAAATACATATCATTCTCCTCCCTGTCTCATTTACTCTTTATTAAACTGAAACCTTGTGATTTATTGTCATCCTGAGGGTGATGCTCAAATAAGAGAAATCACACTTCCCAGTGATCATTTTCCACCATCCACTTCCACCTCATCACCCTCCTAAATGTCAGCACTACAGCCATTATAGCTATGAAATTTCACTTATGTCTTTAAAAAATGGTACATCACCCTCATCTGGCAATCAGCAGGAGGGAAGATCTTTAGCTCTGTGGAAGTTAATGTAGGTTTTGTTCATTTTCTGTCCATGCACACATCCAGGGGAGAGAAGAATCTGTGCTTTGGAGAGGTGGGAGAGAGGTTCAGGAAGTCCATTGCTCATCAGCACATCTAGATTATAGAAATGAATTTTGAAACAGAAAGGTTGCCTGCACTGATGCAATCATGCAGTTAGAGAGTTTCATTTAGCTTCTGTGTAGTTTATAAATTACTGTAGCTCAAATTTAATTGCAGTATGGGGCTCTAAATCGAAAGAGAAAAATGTCCAAAAACCGGCCTAAGTCGGCACTTGGACGAATATTGTCAAAATACGTCCAAGTGCCGATAATAAAAAACGGGTTTTGGACGTACTTAAACGACCTGGGCCTTCATAGCGCTGCTGAACAACCAGAGCTAAACGGGGCGTGTCAGGAGGAGTGTCGAGGGCGGGAGTTGGACGGGACGTGGGCCGGCTTAGACTTAGTCGTACTGCACAGGATCGACGGAACTTGGACGTTGTGACGTAGACCATTTAAAACATGGTCTAAGTCACAAAACCCCCCCTAAAGTGACCAGATAAGCACTGCAAACACATAATACAGACCCCCACACACTACCCCAGTGAATACCAACCCCCCCCCTAAAAATATTAATCACAACTTGAAAATTGTGCCTTCAGAACATCACCACCTGGCAACCTAGCATAGGAAAGCCTAGTTGTGCTGCCCAGAGGCGTCTTAAGCCGTCTTGGGGGTGGGTTAGGAACCTATGGAGAGGAGGACTCATGCCCATAAGCCCCTGTAATCACTGCATTGATATTGAAACGTGCACTCCCCTTTACACCCCCAAAACCCTTTTGTACTGGCATATTATGGCGTATAAAAGAATAAAATTATTATTATTATAAGTGGCTCCTGCAGCCATAAGGGCTATTGGGGTGGTAGATAAGTGGGTCTATGGGATTCTGGAGGTGGTTTGGGGGCCTCACCATGACCTATAAGGGAGCTGTAGTGAGATGATGACATGGCACCCTTTTTGTAAAGTTCATAGCAATGCCCTGTAAGGTACCCCACTATTTAGGTGCCATGTCTGGGTGTTAAGTCCATCACTTTGCAGACCCCTCCCATGTCCAACAGGGCTTGTTCTAGGCGTTTTTGACTTGGACGAAAAGTTGGACGAAAATGTGGTATAAAGCTGGATGATTTAGCGTCTTGAATGATCAGATTGGCCGGATGTATACTTAGACGATTTTCGAAATGAAAAAAAATTTGGACATATTTTTTGAAAATGTGTCCTAGGCTGTTTTTTACTTTGGACGACTTGCGACTTAGACGTTCCTTTCGATAAGCCCCTCCACATGTTTTGGGATGTAGTCATTATTATGCAAAGCAATAGCATTTAATAACATGCTCCTAAAAACTACACGTATACAATATATGATATCTGTTAACCCTTTATTTGGCATTGTTTCTCAAAAGCAACATGTATCTTCTATGGCTCTTATGGAAGATCTGCATCTCCAAATGCCTGTTACTTGGCACTGTTGCTCTTGTTCAACATCAACTTACGTAAAGCAGCTATTTCACTATCTGCCAATTAAAGGATTAAAGTCACAAAATCATTTTTAACAAAGACTGCTTAACTTACTGATGCCACTGCTTGCCATGTATCGTTAGCATGGAATATTGCTACTCCTTGGGTTTTGGCCAGGCACTAGTGACCTGCATTGGCCACTGTGAGAACGGGCTACTGGTCTTCATGGACCATTGGTCTGACCCAGTAAGGCTATTCTTATGTTCTTAATTGCTTGTTATCAGTGCCGATTAAGCTAAGCGCCTAACTTTAGGCATCTTTATGGAAACAGGGCTATAATGTGCACTTTTTTTAAGGAGTAGTTTGTGCATACGAGTAATATCAGAAAATAGCACTATCTACTGTATATGCAAATAGCAGAAGAAAAAATGCTCTCTGTCCCCCAGATTCTATAAAGTTAGGCATTTGGATTTGGTCAGAGTTTAAAAAAAATATTAAATATAAATTTTTTTTTTTCTTTTCTACCTTTGTTGTCTGAACAATTTATTTTTCTGATTGGGCTGGACCCAGTCTCTTCCTCTTTCCATGTGTCAAGTCTTCTAAATTATTTTCCAGGTGGGCTTTTTCCATTTCTTCGCTCTCCTATTGTCATTTTTCTTTCCTTCTCTACATTTGTCTGGCACTGATCTTTTCTTTTATGTTTCTTTTCCTGTGTTTCTTTCTCTTATCAGTCTGCAGTCTATAGTCATTTCACTTCTCATCTACCTACTGGCTTTTTCCATCTCCTTTTCATTCCCTCTCCTGCATTCCAGTTGCCCCTTTTGTCTCTCTCATCCCCAGTTTCCTAACTCTCCCCCTCCCACTTCATTTTTGTGTACTGACTCCACAGCCCTTCTCTGTACTCACCCTCTTAGCTCTCACCTACCTTCCATTGCTTCTTCTCACCCTATCAGTCCTAGCTCCATCCCTGTCTCTTCTTCCTTACCTTGCACAATCTTTTCAACCCCATTTCTACCCTTACTAAACCCCTTCAGAGACCTCTCCCTTTTCTCTCATACCCCTTCCCAGTTTCCCCATCCCTTTTCAATGCCTCTCATCCTCTCTCCAGTCTTCCAGGTCATTTACATTATATCTCAACTGTTCAGTACATACCATCCCCTCTTGTTGCCTCTTATCTCTTACAACCCCTCACTCATTTACTCCCAACCCATCAATATACCCCCACCCTTATCTAAAATTGCCAAGTTCTCACAATCCTCTCGAAACTCCCACTCCATTGTCCTATCCATAATTCCCTGCTCTGCTTCCTAGCATTTTCCCCATTTAATCACTAAGTCCAAGTCGTCATCTGCTCTGGCTGCTTTCCATGTGAATGGAAAGCCCACACAGCCCAAAAGCCCTAGCCAACTAGCTACAGCAAACGTATGAAAGAGTTCTGGCTACCCTAGCAAGTAAATTTAATTAGGAGAAATGTTGCAGCATTTAGCTTTACAACAGCCACTTAAGTTCTGTACTGTTACCAAAATAAGGGAATAGGAACCCTTTGTGTGCACTCCTGAAGCTGAGGAGAAAAGGATGAACGTGGCATAAATGTATATTTCCAGCAGAGTGCCCATGACCATCTATCATTTGTACAGGGACCTAGAACAGCTCCAGAAGCTGAGGAAACAAAACCCACTTCCAGCCATAAGTCTCCTCGGCACCACTTCATATCCAACCAGGACCAGGCCACCTAAAATGCTGTTTTGGAATCTCAGAATTATTGAGTTTCTCAGCACGCCTAACAAACACTGTAAGTGATAAGAGTTGAGATATATTATGACAGACTAAAGGTCTATCAAGTCCAGTATCCTGTTTCCGAGGTCACAAGTACCTGGCAAGATCCTTTGGTGCTTCTGACTGACCAGGGCTGTGACCATTTGACCATCTCAATTTGTTTAATTTCTTCTCCCCACTTCTATCTTAACCTATTATCTAAATTAGTTTCTCCCTTCGTCTCCTTTTGTTATTTTTTTTCTTAACTATTAGTACTTTGGGTGTGATTGTATCCTTCTTTCCTGTAAAACTTTTGGTGGTTCCTTTCATCCTATTATTACTATATTGTACATCGCTCAGTTCTGCACGGTCAGCTTGTGGCAGTATATCAAATGCGAATAAAGAATAAAAGAATAATTTACACATTATACCTGTTGGCTGAGTTTCATCCTTTGACAGATATTTGTTCATTCCTGCATGTCTTGTAAAAATTGTTCTATGTCAGCAGATCCTTTTCTAAAATATTACCAGAATTTTATATATTCCAACCTGGGCATATTAATTCAATTTCTACAGTCTAACTAAATTGGGGCTTTTAATTTTCAAAAATTTTAATTTTATTAGAAAAATTTCTAACTCATTTAGACCTAAGCGGTTTACAAAAATACAAACATAATCATGATCTAACATACAAACATTAAAATAATAAAACATAATGTATCTGACATTCATTTCAGGCAATAATGCAATCCAATCAAGTAGACGCTATCAGGAACAAAGTAGTTTTCAAAACCTTTTTGAATCTCTTTATATCAGGGTGCATTCGTAATAGTCCTGTCAAATTATTCCACAATGATACACCTGCCATCGAAATTGCAGATGTTCTATTATTTGCATATTGTACATGCTGCAGTCGATCTGTCATCAGTCATAAAGTTCCTTCTGATCTTAAGGATCTATTCAGATGATATAAACTCATCATCTGTGTCAAATACCAAAGAATCTTATAATGAATAACTTTGAAGACCAATAATAGAACTTTAAAGACAATACGGAATTTGACATGGAATGTTTGCATAAGCTTTATGTAAGGCCTCCTTGTTAGCATTCTTGGTTCCAGGACCAACCCGGAATCACTCAGGCCCTGAATGATTGGAACCTGGTGGAAGAAAGGCATTAGAAGATGGAATTTTCTGCCTTCCCCCCTCAGAAAATTCAAAAAGGCTGCTGTGATCAATCGTTAATAGCTGAAACTCCTAACAATTTGTTGAGCTGCAGTCTGATCTCATTATTCGATCGTTCCCAATACTTGATTTCATGTATCCACGGTTACATCCAATGTGACAGATATTCCCCATTTGCGCCACTGTGTTCACATATTGATGGGCCTGCTCTTAAAAATACAGCGTTCTTTGCTTTAGTTTTCACTTTGCGGTCTGGTGTTTCCTTCCAGATATGGCTCCCAAGTGTCCAGAGAGTGAATTACAAGCATCTACAGGTACTCCAAGTGCTGTCCCATGCAGAAACCTAACCCTATTTTCCCAATGGGATCCATTGTTCACATTCCACAGTTTTGAGATGCAACTTGTACTGCTGGATCCTAACCTCTATTTTCTTATAGACTCAGCATTTCGTTATTCGCAATTTTGCAGTTTGTGAACATTTTCAGGAATCGTATTACCATGAATAATGAGAACTGACTATATTTACAATTTATACTACATGAAAGCAGTAAGGCATTTGGTAATGAGAAGCATTTATGATAATGAACTTATTAAGCCTTCCAAGTAAATGGTGTTCAATAAGGAGATTATTAAACCATCTTTAAAGAGGGCTCTTTAACCCAATTAATCTCCTTGCCACTGTGCAACCTTAAACACATCTCCCTCATCCTTTATTAAGTCTTTTCATGGTCCCTTGCACCTTCATTGAATCTTCCCCCTTGTGAATCCCTAAAATTTTCCCCAAACCTTACCCTCATGCAGAAACACTCTGAATCAGTAGTTGTTAGATGTCCAACCTGGCTTTTCCAGTTCCTTTTGTTGGGCTCTGAGTGCCAATTGTGCTACCAGAAACCTCCACCTCTGTATCTCTACCAGGGCACCTTGCACTGATTTTGCTCTCAGGACCTCTACCTCCTATGAACTCCTAATGCCATTTAGACTCCTGAGTGCCTCTCATCTGCTGGGCATTGTGCTCTTAGTATGCCCCCAAAGGCCTTGTCCTGAGCTGCTTCCCAAAGGCCACTGCCCCAAGCTTTCTCACAAGGGCCATTCTGCCACTGTGCCCCAGAGGCCTTAGTGCTCTGATCTCCTCCCATGGTTTTTAGTATCAACTTTATGCTGATGACTCCCAGATATCTCTCTCTCTCTACTCCAGAAATTTCTACAGGGATCCAGGCCCAAAAGTCAGCCTGCCTGTCTGACATTGCTGCCTGGATGTATCACCACCATTTAAAACATAAGAACATAAGAATTGCCGCTGTAGGATCAGACCAGTGGTCCATCGTGCCCAGCAGTCCGCTCACGTGGCGGCCCTTGGTCAAAGACCAGCGCCCTAACTGAGACTAGCACTACCTGTGTACGTTCTGGTTCAGCAGGAACTTGTCTAACTTTGTCTTGAGTCCCTGGAGGGTGTTTTCCCCTACGACAGACTCCGGAAGAGCGTTCCAGTTTTCTACCACTCTCTGAGTGAAGAAGAACTTCTTTATGTTCGTATGGAATCTATTCCCTTTCAATTTTAGAGAGTGCCCTCTCGTTCTCCTTACCTTGGAGAGGGTGAACAACCTGTCCTTATCTACTAAGTCTATTCCCTTCAGTACCTTGAATGTTTTGATCATGTCCACTCTCGATATCCTCTGTTCGAGGGAGAAAAGGCCCAGTTTCTCTAATCTTTCACTGTAAGGCAACTCCTCTAGCCCTTTAACCATCTTAGTCGCTCTTCTCTGGACCCTTTCGAGTAGTACCGTGTCCTTCTTCATGTACGGCGACCAGTGCTGGACGCAGTACTCCAGGTGAGGGCGCACCATGGCCCAGTACAGCGTCATGATAACCTTCTCCAATCTGTTCGTGATCCCCTTCTTTATCATTCCTAGCATTCTGTTCACCCTTTTCGTCGCCGCCACATATTGCATGGACAGCTTCATCGACTTGTCTTTCCTGGGAGGTCTCTCCAAGTACCGCCCCGGACATCCTGTATTCATGCATGAAATTTTTTTTTTTACTTACATGCATCACTTTACACTTATCTATAGGCAAAACTGAGCTTCATATCTTTCCTCCTAAACCCATTCTCTATTTCTATGAATAACACTCATCTCAGCTCGCAAACTCAGGGTCATCTTTGACTCCTCACTCTCTTTCTCGGACACAAATCCAACAGACTTCTAAAACCTGTTTATAATATTGCCAAAATCTGACTTCCTTTATGAGCACACTACCAAAACTCTTATCACCGCTCGCCTAGATTGTTGCAAATTACTTCTTACAGGTCTTCCACTAAACCATCTCTTTCCCTGTCAATCTGTTCAAAATTCTACTGCATGACTTATAATGCTCCATTGTCACTATGCTCATATTGCCCATCTCCTTAAGTCATTTCATTTGCTCCCTATCTATTTCTGCATACTGTTCAAATTCCTCTTATTGGCTTATAAACGCATTCACTCTGCAGTTCATCAGTATCTCGCCTCTCTTATCTCTCCCTATACTCCTCCCTGGGAACTCTGTTCATCGAGTCTGTACCCTTCTCTACTGTCAATTCCTGACTCCGTCACTTCTACTTTGCCGTACCATATGCCTGGAACAGAATGCCTGAGTCAGTACGTCAAGCTCCATCTCTGGCAGTGTTCAAATCTAGGCTAAAATCCAACTTACGTAAGAACATATGAAACAGGAATGGTTATCTGAGGGGGCGGGGACAAATTCTGTCCCTTTGTCATTCTCTAAAGAGAACTAGAAGAGACTGCCAGGACAGAGAGGTACTAGAAAAGGAAATGCATGGAAATGCTAACACACCTGACAGAGAAACCTAGAAAAACTATGAAGGATTTGTAATGGGTGATTTGGGAAGAGTGATGAGGAAATCATTATTGTAGTCAATATGAAACAGTAGGCCTGCATGAATGAGGAGACAACAGGCACTGAAGAATGTATTTTATGAATTTAACAGTTGACAACAAAGAGAAGAAATAGAAGAAGTAGAAGTAGAAAGAGAAGAAGGCTGAGTGTGACCCCAGGATTACCAGCAGTCAAAGCAAGTGGGATAAAGTCAAAAGACATGAAATAGAATCAGTGGGTAAAAAATATAGAAACAGAGGGCCAGTCTCAAAGGATAAGGTAGTGAGAGAGACCACTAAAAGTCATGAAGAAAGTTGGGTCAATGTAACAGAAAAAAGGGTTGATAAAAAAGAGATCCAAATGTCATCTTTCAATCACATCACACTTATATTGAATAAACTTCATTGGTTCCCAGTACAATTTCACATTGGTTCAACTTGGGGCTGGTGTTGCTGGCTTCCTGATGTTTTCATCTCATTGCTGTTTAGCTACTCTTTGTTTCTGTATTGTTACACTTCTCCCTCCATATTCGTTGTGATAGGGGATTAACAGAACTGCAAATACAGAAAAACCGCGAATAACTTTTTCATATGTTGTTCGCTGTTTTCTATTAAAAACCATCGTGAATATGGTGAAACCGCGAATAACATGGTGGGAGACCTGGCCTGTTCCTGAAGGAGAGGCAAAACATGGTGAAGAAAGTGCTGGGAATCAGCGATTTTCTCTGTAAACACTTGGAATCAGCGATTTCTCTATGCAAGCTGATGTAATTTGGGGGGGAGGAGCCAGCAAGCTAAAAACCATGAATAATCAAAACCGCAAATACGGAGGGAGAAGTGTACTGTGTTTTATGATGCCATTGCTTGTAACTTGTTTCAAGTTGACTTAAATAAAGTTAAAATATATATATATAAGATTTTTAAAAACTGGTACATCAGGGGATATACGGTAAATTGCCCAGATACTTTAACAAAATTTTACACATACATCAACTTGGCTGCACATTGAAATCTGAAAGTCAAATGTTGTTGGATGTGGGAAGACATGAAGAGGTGCAAGTACATTATGCTGAAACAGCAAAATCCTCTTTTTCAGTGGCTGGCCCTGTCATGTAGAATAACATGCCTGGCAATTTATGTTTATGTAAGATTCTGAGGTTCAGGAAATTGTTAAAATCTTTTTTTTGTCCAAGCATTTACTTGAAAACAAGAACTCTGTGCACTCTCTGTATCACATTATGGGTGATGTAAATGTGGTACCTGTTTTATTGTTTGTGTTAATGATTATGAATGGTTTATTGTAAGCCGCCTAGGTTTTAGGTGGATAATAAATATTTAAAATAAATAAATGATTGATGAGCACACCACATGTGCTATTTACCTGTTGGAGATACTTGTCATATTTTTTAGCTTGTGTATCCAAATACCACAGTTGCTAAATTACCCCAGTTCTAGAAGATGATTTTTTGGTCATTCCTGGTTTGTGAATGTATGCTCCAGTGCATTGTGGTCCTGTTTTTTCCTTTCCCAGCACTATGAGTATCAAAATGCATCAGGAGATGGGTCTCCAAAAAGCCAATAGGTTGAAGCCTCCATCTAGAAACAGGGTCATAGCATCTGTGAGGAATTCTCCCATCTTCCAAGACAACAGCTGCAGTTGTTAAAAGCACTTCTTATTTTCCAGGTTCATGGCTATTCACTACTTGTGGTGCAAGTGGGTCTCACGGACCTAGTCAAAAGCTGTGTAATAATGCCTATGAGAAATCAAATGTCAGCATAGTTGTTGGAACTGGAACATTGCATGGAGTGCAGATGTGGAGAGTGCCGGAATCCAATAAATACAGGTAGAATTCATTTCTTGATGTAAAATAAAGGTGGTTATAAGGTTATCCTGCATGATTCAGAAGTTCTATACTGATGAGTTCTATGGCTATATTAATAATTGAAATAACAAAAATTCTTTCCTGTTTCTGATTCCTTTTGTTTTAAGATGATATACTACTTCATCATCATTGTATTTCATACTTTTCCGACTTAAGAACTTAAAGTGAGTTATAAATAGGCTTAGGTCTACATTTGGGCTGCAAAAACCAGAGGGAACGGTACAGTTTAAAGGGGTAAAGAACTTATGTGCACGACAGAAGAGCGGGACTTGGGTGTGATTGTATGTGATGATCTTAAGGTGGCCAAACAGGTTGAAAAAGTGATGGCGAAAGCTAGAAGGATGCTAAGTTGCTTAGGGAGAGGTATGGCCAGTAGGAAAAAAGGAGATATTGATGCCTCTGTATAAGACTCTGGTGAGACCATATTTAGAATATTGTGTACAATTCTGAAGGCCGCACCTTCAAAAAGATATAAAAAGAATGGAGTCGGTCCAGAGGAAGGCTACTAAAATGGTGTGTGGTCTTCGTGATAAGTCATATGGGGACAGACTTAAAGATCTCAATCTGTAGACTTTGGAGGAAACGCGGGAGATGGGAGATATGATAGAGTCATTTAAATACATACTTAATATAAATGTGTATGAGTCGAGTCTCTTTCATTTGAAAGGAAACTATGCCATGAGAGGGCATAGGATGAAGTTAAGAGGTGACAGGCTCCAGAGTAATCAGAGGAAATACTTTTTTACAGAAATGTTGTTCCGCAGGGGTCGGTACTCAGACCGCTGCTGTTCAATGTATTTATAAATGATCTAGAAACAGGGACGAAGTATGAAATAATAAAATTTGCAGATGACACCAAACTATTTAGTGGAGTTAGGACTAAAGAGGACTGTGAAGATTTACAAAGGGACCTGAACAAACTAGGAGAGTGGGCGAAAAGATGGCAGATGAAGTTTAATGTAGAGAAATGTAAAGTCTTGCATGTAGGAAACAGGAACCCGATGTACAGCTATACGATGGGAGGGCTGGTAATGGGTGAAAGTAGCCTAGAAAAGGACTTGGGGGTACTAGTGGACATGACAATGAAGCCGTCGGCACAGTGAGCAGCAGCCTCTAAGAAGGCGTACAGAATGCTAGGTATTATCAAGAAAGGTATTACAACCAGAACGAAAGAAGTTATCCTGCCGTTGTATCGGGCGATGGTGCGTCCGCATCTGGATTACTGCGTCCAATATTGGTCTCCGTACCTTAGGAAGGATATGAAGATACTCGATAGGGTTCAGGGGAGAGCGACGCGACTGATAAAAGGTATGGAAAACTTTTCATATGCTGAAAGATTAGAGAAACTGGGGCTCTTTTCCCTGGAAAAGCAGAGACTTAGAGGGACATGATAGAGACCTATAAGATCATGAAGGGCATAGAGAAAGTGGAGAGGGACAGATTTTTCACACTTTCGGAAACTACAAGAACAAGAGGGCATTCGGAAAAATTAAAAGGGGACATATTGAGACCCAATGCTTCTTCACCCAAAGGGTGGTGGGCACCTGGAATGTGCTTCCAGAGGGTGTGATAGGACAGTATTGGGTTTCAAGAAAGGATTACATAATTTCCTGAAGGAAAAGGGGATAGAAGGGTATAGAGAGGATTACTATACAGGTCCTGGACCTGATGGGCCGCCGGTCTGACCCAGCAGAGGCACTGCTTATGTTCTTATGATGCATAAAACAGTCTCCAGGAAGAGGTGGTGGAAACAGAGACTGTGTCTGAATTGAAGAGGGCCTGGGATCTCTCAGAGAGAGAAAGAGATAATGGTTATTGTGGATGGGCCATTTGGCCTTTATATGTCCGTCAAGCCCCTTCCCTTGTTTAAAAGCAGACTGAAAACCTACCTTTTTGATATAGCTTTCAATCTTTAACCCTACTCCTCTGCCCTCCAACCCAGTCAGCTGATTAACCGTTCCCCTTAACTGTATTCATGACATCTTGTTTGTCTGTCTTGCCTTTCGAGCAGGGACTATTTTCTTCTTCTTTGTGACTCTGTACAGCGCTGCGTGCTTCTGGCAGCGCTATAGAAATAATTAATAGTAGTAGTAGTTATGTTTCTATTTTATCCATTCAGTTGTGCCCAACCCTTGGATACTCTGTAGGCCAGACCTCACCATACTTCCTTGTTTTCCACAGCTTCTTTCAATTGCTTGATGTTCATTGTCATGTGTTTCTTCATGGCATCCGGCCAACGAGCCTTTGGTCTCCCCTGCTTCTTTTTACCACTGACCATTCCGAGTAGCACCTACTTTTCTAGTGAATTTGCCCTTATCACATGACCAAAATAGATCAGTTTCTGTCTGGGTTTGTATGATCAAGTAGTATTTCTAGTATTCCATTGGAAAACTGTTATAAGACCTACAATGCATTTCACAGCTAACTAACTATTATTCTTATCTATTTATCTAATTGGAAAATAGCCTCAGACTTAGAGCGTCTCCACCAATAGGTGTTATACTCCAATGTTATGGTCGCTCTTAGTTACAATCATTGGCTGTTTTAACCACCAGCCACATACTTAAATTTATTTATTTTTATTTACTTATTTCAACTTTTTATCTTGTTTTGTCTTTTTAAATATAGATTTTCTCTCTTCTTTTCCAAGCTTCTTGTAAAAATTTAAATATCTCTTTTCTTTCTCTTCCTTAAAAATATCAGCCTCTTAGGGCTCCTTTTACTAAGGTGTGCTAGCGTTTTTAGTGCACGCAGGAAATTACCGCTACACTTCTAGAACTAATACCAGCTCAATGCTGGCGTTAAGGTCTAGCACCCGCGCCAATGTAGCACGCGCTGTTCCGCACGTTAAAGCCCTAGCGCACCTTAGTAAAAGGAGCCCTTAGTATATTATCATTCTTTTTCTTATTGGGAAGGCTAATGTTAAAGTCCACTTTATCAACGTTCATTCAATTATTCAGGTCTTATAATAATTCATACGAGAAATACTTGCTGAAAAGACATGTATTCTAGACTTTAGATATCATCCAGATTTATCCATATCAGTACTTATCTGACAATTATGATGGGGAGGCTTAGCCTTCTCAAACCTCTTATACTGGGCACCAATGACTTCTGTGGTAAATAAATTAATGGAAATGCTTTTAAAACAGAGAAAAATGAAGTTTCTGGAATCCAGTGGATTACAGGACCTGAAGCAACATGGATTCACTACAGGCAGGCCTTGTCAAGCAAATCTGATCAATTTCTTTGATTGGATGACCAGAGAATTGGATAAAGAGAGTGCACTAGATGTGGTTTATTTAAATTTTAGCAAAGCTAAATAAACTGCCCTCGGTATGGGCCCCAAAGTGACGGACTGGGTCAAGAACTGGTTGATTGGAAGGTGACAGAGAGTATCAATGGTTCATTGGAATAAGTGGCATAGTAAGTGGGGGGGGGGGGGAGATCACCTCAGATGCCATCTTGGTGGGGATGCCAGCACCTCTCCGCTCCCCCACGCCACATTCCACCCTCCCTTCCCCGCCCCCTGTACCTCTTTAAATCTTTGCCAGCGTGAGTAACTACTCTGACCTGCTGCTCATGCCAGCCTGAGTCCCTTTGAAATCACTTCTGGGTCATTGGGCCAGGAAGTGACATCAGAGGGAAATTCAACCATGGCATGAGGCTGGAGAAGCTGCTCGTGCTGGCGAAGATTTAAACAGGTATGGTGGTGGGAAGGAAGGGCACGAGTGTGGCGTGTTGTGTGGGGAGGCAGAGAGGAGAGTGTGGGGGAGGCGCTACTGCCCTAGGTGCCTCCTACCCTTGCGATGCCACCGAATGGAGTACAACCAGGCATAGAGCATAGTTATGGTTAGCACAGGCTCTCTGGAATAAATTGCCACAAGACATTTGTAGTGATCTGAATGATAAGAAATTAGAATCAGTGCTGAAATGCCATTTATTTAAGAAAGCCTTTGAAGTTTAGACAAGTTAGCATGCCTACCAGAGCCTTTACAGATATGGAAGGATAGAGTGTGTATTTGTTAAAAATGGGAACAGGGTTTGGGGTCTCTTGAGAAAACATAAGGAGCCTATAATAATAATAATAATAATAACTTTATTTTTCTATACCGCCATAGTCAGGTGACTTCTAGGCGGTTTACATTGTAAGAAGGCTGGACATTCAGCGAATAACAAAAGGTCTTAATACAATACAATAAGTCTACTTACAATACCGAACAATGAGTCTCAATACAATACAATACAATACATTACTATGAGTCTAAATACAATACAATACAGTAAGTCTAAGTACAATACCATACAATGAGTCTAAATATTAAACAATAATCTAAAAGGGAAACTTACGTATTAATTGGAGTTCTATGGATAGTGAGTACCTGAATGCTTTGGTACTAACATATTAAGTGGAGTTCTATGGGTCGAGAATACCTGAATACATGAAAGGAGCTTCTTGAGAGAGAGAAAAGGCATTTACAGCGGGGAAGTCCTAGTGGGGGAGGGGACAGTTTTAGTCAATGAATTTGGCGAAGAGGGCGGTTTTGATCACTTTTCGGAATGCACTGTATGTCAGATTGGGTTCGTTTATGTAGTTTTTCAGCCAAACTTGCTGTCTGTTCGCTTGGAACTTAAAGGTTCTGTCCAGGTATGATTTGTATCTGCAGCCTGTAATCTTTGGGTATGCAAAGATGTTTTTGTTTCTGGTTGTACGGGTGGGGTTGTATAGGATGAAGTGAGATTGTAGGTAGGAGGGAGCTAGTCCCCAGGCTTGCCTGAAACAGGTGCAAGCAAATTTGAATAATATTCGAGCTTCTATTGGTAGCTAATGTAGCTTTTTATAGTAGGGGCTGATGTGGTCACTTTTTCTTAGTCCGAAAATTAGACGAACGGCGGTGTTTTGAATTAGTCTCAGTTTTTTTATTGTTTTTTGTGGGATACCCAGGTAGATGATGTTGCAGTAGTCCAGGATGGATAGAACATAAGAACATAAGAAGTTGCCTCCACTGGGTCAGACCAGAGGTCCATCCTGCCCAGCGGTCCGCTCCCGCGGCGGCCCATCAGGTCCGCGACCTGTGAAGTGGTTACTGATCATTTCTATAACCTACCTCAAGTTCTATCTGTACCCCTCTATCCCCTTATCCTCCAGGAACCTATCCAAACCCTTCTTGAAACCCTGTATAGAGTTCTGGCTTATCACCTCCTCCGGAAGCTTGTTCCATGTGTCCACCACCCTCTGGGTAAAAAAGAACTTCCTAGCATTTGTTCTAAACCTGTCCCCTTTCAATTTCTCCGAGTGACCCCTAGTGCTTGTGGCTCCCCACAGTTTGAAGAATCTGTTTTTATTCACTTTCTCTATGCCCTTTAGGATTTTGAAGGTTTCTATCATGTCCCCTCTAAGTCTCCTCTTCTCCAGAGAGAACAGCCCCAGCGTTTTTAACCTGTCAGCGTATGAGAAATTTTCCATACCTTTTATAAGTTTAGTCGCCCTCCTCTGCACTCCCTCGAGTACTGCCATATCCTTTTTGAGGTACGGCGACCAGTATTGAACACAGTACTCCAGGTGCGGGCGCACCATTGCGCGATACAGCGGCATGATGACTTCCTTCGTCCTGGTTGTGATACCCTTTTTGATGATGCCCAGCATTCTGTTTGCTTTTTTTGAGGCTGTCGCACACTGCGCCGATGGTTTCAGTGATGTGTCAACCATCACCCCCAGATCCCTTTCAAGGTTACTCACCCCTAGCCGTGTTCCCCCCATTTTGTAGCTGAACATCGGGTTCTTTTTCCCTACATGCATGACTTTGCATTTCTCTACGTTAAAACTCATTTGCCACTTATTTGCCCAGTCTACCAGTCTCGTTAGGTCCCTTTGCAGGTTTTCACAGTCTTCCGTGTTCCTAACCCTGCTGCAGAGTTTGGTGTCATCAGCAAATTTGATAACCTCACATTTTGTCCCGGTCTCCAGATCGTCAATAAATATATTAAACAATAGAGGTCCCAGCACTGACCCTTGTGGAACTCCGCTCGTGACCCATTGCCAGTCTGAATATTGGCCCTTTACTCCAACCCTCTGTTTCCTGCCTGCCAACCAGTGTTTGATCCATCGGTAGATATCCCCTTGCACCCCGTGGTTCCACAGCTTTTTTAATAGCCGTTCGTGAGGTACCTTGTCGAAGGCTTTTTGGAAGTCAAGGTAAATGATGTCTATGGATTCCCCCTTATCTATCTGGTTGTTTATTCCCTCGAAGAAGTACAGCAAGTTTGTGAGGCACGACCTTCCCTTGCAGAAGCCATGCTGGCTCGCCTTCAGTTGTCCATTTTTTTCTATGTGTTCGCAGATTGTGTCCTTTATCATTGCTTCCATCATCTTTCCCGGAACAGAGGTCAAGCTCACAGGCCTGTAGTTTCCCGGGTCACCCCTTGATCCCTTCTTAAAGATGGGCGTGACATTTGCTATTTTCCAGTCCTCTGGGATCTCCCCAGTTTTTAGGGAGAGGTTACATATTTGGCGAAGTGTCTCTGCTATTTCGTTTCTCAGTTCTTTTAGTACCCTTGGGTGGATGCCGTCCGGGCCTGGTGATTTGTCGCTTTTCAGTCTATCTATCTGTCTGAGGACATCCTCTTTGCTTACCTCTAGTTGTACCAGCTTTTCGTCGTGTTCCCCGTTTATAATCACCTCGGGTTCTGGGATATTGGATGTGTCCTCTCTGGTGAAGACCGACGAGAAGAATTTGTTTAACCTGTCAGCTATCTCTTTTTCCTCCTTTATCGCTCCTTTCCTGTCTCCGTCGTCCAGTGGTCCCACTTCCTCTCTGGCTGGTTGTTTCCCTTTGACATACCTGAAGAAGGGTTTGAAGTTTCTTGCTTCTCCTGCCAGTCTTTCCTCATATTCTCTCTTTGCTTTCCTGACCTCTCGATGGCATTCTTTCTGGTGCCTTTTGTGCTCTTCCTGGTTCTCCTTTGTTGGTTCCTTTTTCCATTTCTTGAAGGATGATTTCTTGTCGCTTATCGCCTTATTAACTGCAGTTGTTATCCATGCTGGGTTTCTAGTTCGATTTTTTTTGCACCCTTTCCTGAACCTTGGGACGCACAGGTCCTGTGCCTCGAGCACTGTGCCTTTAAGCAGTGTCCAGGCTTCCTTTACGGTTTTCAGCTTCCCTGAGCTGTAGCTGAGCTTTTTTCCTACCATTTTCCTCATGTCATTGTAGTTTCCTTTTCTGAAGTTGAGTGCTGTCGTTGTGGTTCTTTTCACCTTTGATGTTCCCATGTTTAATTTGTACTGGATCATGTTGTGATCGCTGTTCCCTAACGGTGCTAGTACCACCACTTCCTTTGCAGGTCCTTCTAGCCCGTTGAGGATTAGGTCTAGAGTGGCATCCCCTCGTGTTGGTTCGGTGACCAGCTGCTCCATGAAACAGTCTCTTATCACCTCTATGAATTTAGTTTCTCTCGTGCAATTTGAGTGCCCAGTGTCCCAATCTATTCCCGGATAGTTGAAATCCCCCATAACCACCACCCTTCCACTTTTGCACACCTGCCTCAGTTCGGCCTCCAGGTCTAGGTCGTTTGCTTCTGGCTGTCCTGGTGGGCGATAGTAAAGTCCCAATTTGATGTCAGCTCCTTCCCCTCCTGTTAGCTTAACCCATAGTGACTCCAGACTGTCTGCCCTTATTGTTGTTTCTGATCTGGATGAAGGAATGTAGTCCTTTATATACAGTGCTATTCCTCCCCCCTTTTTGTGCGCCCTGTCCCTCCTGTAGAGTTTGTACCCTGGCAGGGCCACATCCCATTTGTTGTCCTCTGTCCACCATGTCTCTGTGATTCCTATTATGTCTAGGTCCTTATTTCTGGCTATAACTTCTAGCTCCCCCATTTTAGTCCTTAGGCTCCTAGCGTTTGTATATAGGCACTTTAAGTCCCGGTTAGTTACCTTTTCTTTTGGGTTTACTCTTGATTTGATGCTCCTGCTGGTCTCCTCCTGTACCAGCAACCTGAATGATGTTGGATCAAAGTATTTTTTTATGGTCCTTAGTTTCCATAGCGTGAAAAAACATTTTTTCACTAGTGAGTTTGTGTGGTCAGTCATAGTTAGGTGTGTGTCTAGAGTGATACCGAGTATTTTTATGTTTTTGGATATTGGGTATTCGTGATTGTTTATTTTTATCGATGTTCTCGTAATTTTGTCATTTGGACTAGCCAGAAAGACTTTTGTTTTCTCTGCGTTTAGTTTCAGTTTGAAATTGGTGGTCCATTTATCGATTTCGATCATTATGTTTGAGAGGTTGTCTATAATTTCTTTTGTGATGTCGTTTAAGGGGATTAGAATGGATATGTCGTCTGCGTAAATGTAATGTATTAAGTTTAGTTTTTGTAAGAGGTGGCCTAAGGAGGCGATATAGCTATTGAAAAGGGTGGGCGATAGTGGGGAACCTTGAGGCACGCCTGACGGGTTTTTCCATGGTTTGGAGTAGTTTCCATTGCTGATTACTCGGTAGGATCTGTTTGTTAGGAACTCTTGGAACCATTTCTTTGCCTTTCCAGAAATTCCCATTACTTCAAGGCACAGTAGCATGATTTCATGGTCCACCAGGTTGAACGCGCTGCTGAGGTCTAATTGTAGAATCAGTGTGCTTTTGTCTTTGCTGAAGAGATCATAGAGTTGGTTCAGTAAGGAGGCTAAGACAGTTTCTGTGTTGTATCCTTTCCTGAATCCTGATTGGTGTTCACTAAGGATGTTAAATTTGTCCAGGTAGTTTACTAGTTGAAAGTTGACCAATCCTTCCTGTATCTTTGTGAAAAGGGGAATGCTTTCTGTGGGTCTGAAATTGGATGTCAGTGCTGAAGAGGTTTTCTGATCTTTAGGGATTGGAGTGATTAGTATGTGACCCATTTTTTTGTTTAATGTTCCGCTTGTAAGGGCGGTTGTTAGCCATGCGAATAGTTCCTTTTTAAATTCTGGAGGGGCAACTGTCATAATTTGGGGGGGATATGCGTCAAGTAGACAGTTAGATTTGGTGTACTTGTTGAATAAATTTAGGAACTGATGCCAGTTTGGGTATTCGAGGTGGTCCCATATCATAGAAACATAGAAAGGTGATGGCAGAAAAGGGCTATAGCCCACCAAGTCTGCCCACTCTACTGACCCGCCCTATCAAGTCTGAGTGTCTTACTAGGCCTCTGTAGGGATCCCACGTAGATGTCCCATTTATTCTTAAAGTCAAGCACGCTGTTGGCCTTGGCCACCTGCTCCGGAAGCTTATTCCAGTGCCCTACCACTCTTTCCGTGAAGAAATACTTCCTAATGTCACCCCTAAATTTCCCTCCTCTGAGTTTGAGCGGATGCCCTCTTGTGGCCGAGGGTCCCCTGAGTAGAAAGATGTCATCTTCTACCTCGACATGACCCGTGATGTATTTAAACGTTTCAATCATGTCTCCCCTCTCCCTGCGTTCCTCCAGAGTGTAGAGCTGCAGTTTGTTCAGTCTCTCCTCATACGAGAGACCCTTGAGCCCCGAAATATTCCTAGTGGCCATCCGTTGAACCGACTCGACTCTAAGCACATCTTTGCGGTAATGTGGCCTCCAGAACTGCACACAGTACTCCAGGTGAGGTCTTACCATGGTTCTGTACAGTGGCAATATGACCTCAGGTTTCCTGCTTACGAAACTTCTATTGATACATCCCATCATTTGTCTTGCCTTGGATGATGCTTTTTCCACCTGATTTGCAACCTTCATGTCTGCACTGATGATCACTCCCAAGTCTCGCTCAACTATCGTCCTGGTCAACGTTTCTCCATTTAAGGTGTAGGTTTTGCATGGATTCCTGCTACCGAGGTGCATGACTTTACATTTCTTGGCGTTGAAGCCCAGCTGCCATGTTGAGGACCAGTTCTCCAATGTAAGCAGGTCTTGCGTCATACAATCCTGCAAATCATTTTCCCTTACTATATTGCATATTTTGGCGTCATCGGCGAATAATGTTACTTTACCCTGTAGCCCTCGTGTCAAGTCCCCTATGAATATGTTAAAAAGGAGTGGACCCAGGACTGAGCCCTGCGGGACTCCGCTGGTCACTTCCGATGTTTCAGAGAAGGTGCCATTGACCACCACCCTTTGAAGTCTACTACTCAGCCAATCTTTGACCCAAGTAGTTAGCGTCTCACCTATCCCCATTGATTTCATCTTGCTTAAAAGCCTGTGGTGTGGGACACTGTCAAAAGCTTTACTAAAATCCAAGTATACTATGTCCAGAGACTCCCCGGAGTCCAGCTTCGTTGTTACCCAATCAAAGAAGCCGATGAGATTAGATTGACATGACCTACCCCTAGTGAATCCATGTTGATTGGGATCCCTCAGATTCCCATCCTCCAAGATCATGTCTAACTTGCGTTTAAGTAGTGTTTCCATGAGTTTACACACTATCGATGTGAGACTCACCGGTCTGTAATTCGCAACCCTTTTTGTGCAGAGGAACGACGTTAGCTGTTTTCCAGTCTAGTGGGACTCTCCCCATCCTTAGGGAAAGATTGAAGAGCATGGCTAATGGCTCTGCCAGGACTCCGCACAGCTCTCTGAGCACTCTTGGGTGCACTTTGTCTGGTCCCATGGCTTTGTTCACCTTGAGCCTTGCCAGTTCACTGTAAACGTCAGCCGGTGTGAACTCAAAGTACTGAAATGGGTCTTCCACGCTTGAATTTGATACCAGCTGAGGTCCGTGTCCAGGTGCCTCGCAGGTAAAGACTGAGCAGAAGTATTCATTCAGTAGTTTGGCTTTGTCAGAGTCTGCTTCTGCGTAATTCCCATCCGGGGTTCTAAGGCGTACTATTCCGCTGGTGTTCTTTTTCCTATCATTAATATACCTGAAGAAGGATTTGTCCCCTTTTTTAATGTTCTTTGCTAGGTTTTCTTCCACTCGTAGTTTGGCCTCCCTAACTGCTGTTTTGACCTCTGTAGACCTGGCCCTGTATTGACTGTTAGCTTCTCCTTTCCCCGTACGTTTGTATGAAAGAAATGCTCTTTTTTTCTCCTTGATGAGATACGAGATTTCATCCGTGAACCATTGAGGTTTCTTGTTTCTTTGTTGTTTATTTACCGATTTTATGTAACGGACAGTTGCCTCCTGTAGGGTCAGTTTCAGGATTGACCACATAGCTTCCACATTATCAGTTTCCTCCTGATCCTGTAGCGTTTGCTGGACGAAATCTCCCATGCGTGCGAAGTCCGCGCCCCGGAATTTGAGTACCCTCGTTTTTGTTTGTGATTTAGGGAAGCCCTTCCTAAGGTTGAACCATACCATGTTATGGTCACTGGAGGCTAGCGTTTCTCCCACCGAGACCTCCGAGACGCTTTCTCCGTTTGTAAGTACTAGATCTAGGATGGCCTGGGCCCTAGTGGGCTCATGTATCATTTGTTTAAGCCGTATTCCCTTCATGGACGATAATATCCTCCTGCTCCCACAAGTTGTTGCTGAGAGTGTATTCCAGTCTACATCAGGCATGTTGAAGTCCCCTAACAGAACAGCGTCCCCCCTTAAAGTGATATTCTCAATGTCTTCAATTAATTCTGCGTCCTTGTCCTCCGATTGTCTTGGAGGTCTGTATACCACCCCAAGGTATAAACATTTTTCTCTGCCTCTGGCCAGGTTTACCCAGATGGATTCCCCGGTGTACTTGACATCGGTGATCCTGGTTGTTTTGATGTTTTGATGTCTACTCTGGTGTCTTGGTCGTGGGGTTCGAGGTATTGAAGAGCATTTGTTGTGGTTGAGGGTAGAGTTGCTCTTAGTTCAGCGATTTTATTTTGAAAGAAGTTGGCTAGGGTTTGTGCCGATGGAGTGGGCTCGTTGTCCTTTTTCAGTATTTGAGTTGTGTCGGTTATTGTTTTTACTAGTTTGAATAATTCTTTGCTGTTTATTTTTGAAGTACCAATTTTTTTTGCATAATGCTTAGTGCGTTTTTCTTTGATCAGATTTTTGTATATTTTCATTTTTTGCTTCCAGCTTGTCTTGTCTGATTCATTGTTTGTTTTTTGCCAGATTCTCTCCAATTTTCTTAGTTCCTGTTTGGTGGTTAGTAGTTCACAGTCAAACCATTCATTTGGTGGTCTATTTTTCTTTTTGTATGTTTTATATGGTGCTATTTGGTCTAGGAGTTCTTTGCTGTAAGTTTCCAATCTTGTGGGGAAGTCCTGAATTTCATTGGTTATGGGCTGTAACTCGTAGTGGGTCCAGAATTCGGTTGGGTTAATAATGCCACGGCTGGTTATTGTGTTCGTGTTGACGTTTTTGTGTTTTTGTTGTGTATTCTGTTTTAGCCAGTGTAAATTGAACTTGCCAATGTAGTGGTCTGACCAGATGCATTTTTCCCAGGGTCCTGGGTAATATTGAATTTTAGGGTCTATTGTTTCTTTGTGGGAGAAGGTGATTAAGTCTAGTTTGTGTCCTTTATCATGGGTTATTTCTGCATCTGGATTAGGAAAGTCCAGTGACATTAGGAAGTTGGCGATTTCGATAAAGAGTTTAAAAAAACAGCAAAACTTGAGAGCAGTGAACAAGACAGGGGAAAGAATGGCCAGAGAGGATGATAATGTAGATAAGAGGGGTGGTGAACTAAAGAATAAACATCAGGAAGAAGAAGCATAATGGAGTCTTAGAGACAATTAAAAGAAGAAATGATATGAATTTGAGATAGCCAGAAAATGATAGTCAAATTGATATGGCCCCACAGCATGAACTTTCTGGCCAACTGGTCAAAGTAGTGACTGATGTCAAAGCTCTGGTGGATTACAGTTTCTTCTCCTGAAACAGATGGGAGAAATATGCAGATGAGACACTATCTTCCCAAATCTATTGAATGGCACAAGTGGCTCAGTAGCAGTCTGTGTAAATCATGGTGCACTTTGTCGACATTCTAGTGTTAATATAGGCAACCTATGTAACATGATTTTTGTTCCTGGGAAGTAAGTGTAATTTCCTAATTGCTCATGCTTAAAAATGTATAGAAAATATCTGTTAGTTCCATAAAACATTGCTGTTGTGACCAGGATAGTCAAATTTTGCAATTTACCTATTTAAAACATGAAAATACTGAATTTTCAACTTTTAAGAACATAATAACATAAGCAGTGCCTCTGCCGGGTCAGACCATAGGTCCATCCTGCCCAGCAGTCCGCTCCTGCGGCGGCCCAAACAGGTCACGACCTGTCCGAATCATCAGAAGGGGCTCCCTTGTCACCTTGG
This sequence comes from Geotrypetes seraphini, assembly GCF_902459505.1. Taxonomy (NCBI): domain Eukaryota; kingdom Metazoa; phylum Chordata; class Amphibia; order Gymnophiona; family Dermophiidae; genus Geotrypetes; species Geotrypetes seraphini. The sequence continues at coordinate 341,804,666 of NC_047086.1, read as the reverse complement.
TTTCCCATTTAAGTCCTGCCTTCCTATCGAAGTCCTAGCCCTCCGGTCTTGCACATGCACGACCTGGTTGGTTTATACTCATTACCTGGTTAGCTTTCTATACTTGTGTTACATCCCAGTTCCTCCCTCAGTATCCCACGATCCCTTTATCCCTCAGGAATCCGTCCAATCCCTGTTTGAATCCCTGGACTGTACTCTGCCTGATCACTTCCTCCGGTAGCGCATTCCAAGTGTCCACGACCCTTTGGGTGAAAAAAAACTTCCTTGCATTTATTTTGAACCTATCTCCCTTCAGTTTCTCAGAGTGCCCCCTCGTATTTGCTGTCCCCTTCAGTCTGAAGAATCTGTCCCTATCCACCCTCTCTATGCCCCTCATGATCTTGAAGGTCTCTATCATATCTCCCCTCAGCCTCCTTTTCTCCAGAGAGAAGAGCCCCAGCCTATCCAGCCTCTCGGCGTATGAGCAGTGTTCCAGCCCTCTTACCATTCTCGTTGCTCTCCTTTGGACTCTCTCAAGTACCGCCATGTCCTTCTTGAGGTGCGGCGACCAATACTGAACGCAGTATTCCAGATGTGGACGCACCATCGCTCGATACAATGGCATGATGACTTCCCGTGTTCTGGTTGTTATGCCCTTCTTTATGATGCCCAGCATCCTGTTGGCTTTTTTCGAGGCTGCTGCGCACTGTGCAGATGGCTTCAGTGATGCATCCACCAGCACACCCAAGTCTCTCTCGAGTCTGCTGTCTCCCAACAATACCCCCCCAATTTGTAGTTGAACAACGGGTTCTTTTTCCCTATATGCATGACCTTGTATTTGTCCACGTTGAAGCGCATTTGCCATTTGTTTGCCCAGTCTTCCAGCTTGTCCAGGTCCCTTTGTAGGTCCTCACACTCCTCCCTGGTCCTAACTCTGCCGCACAGTTTGGTATCGTCTGCAAATTTTATAACCTCACACTTTGCCTCCTTTTCCAGGTCATTGATGAATATGTTAAAGAGTAACGGCCCCAGCACCGATCCCTGTGGCACACCGCTCGTGACTCCCCGCCAGTCAGAATATTGACCTTTACTCCGACCCTCTGCAGTCTACCCGACAACCAGTGCTTGATCCATCTGTGCACATCCCCTCCCACCCCGTGGTTCCACAGCTTCTTAAGTAGCCTTTCATGTGGCACCTTGTCGAAAGCCTTTTGAAAATCGAGGTAAATGATGTCTATGGGCTCCCCATTGTCCACCCGACTGCTTATTCCCTCAAAGAAATACAGAAGGTTCCTTAGGCACGACCTTCCCTTACAGAATCCATGCTGGCTTGTTCTCAGTAGGCCATTCCTCTCGATGTGCTCGTAAATGCCGTCCTTGATCATAGCTTCCACCATCTTCCCTATAATTGAAGTCAGGCTCACCGGCCTGTAGTTCCCGGGGTCACCCCTCGATCCCTTTTCATTCTTATAAAGTCATAAAAAGCAACATTTGACTCACAATTAACATGTATTTATATTAATTTATACAAGGATGACCACAGAAGATTTAGAAGTGAGTAGTTTTTTGAGATGTTTGATTACATTGTAAATCACTTGCATGAATCAGCCCTCAGATGTAATCTCCCATCATATTATATTGTCCTTGGTAGCAGCATTCGAAGTCCAGTACATCTTGGTGGAAGCACTCACCTTGCTCCTGTGAGTATGCTCCCATGTTCTCCTTGAATGTTTCAAGGTGAGCATCAAGGACATGGATTTTGAGAGACATCCTACAGCCCATTTACTGAAATTCTTCACCAGATTCTGAATCAGCTCCATATAGCTTTTAGCTTTGTGATTGCCCAAGAAGCCCCAAACCACTGTGACAAAGTTGTTCCAAGCCACTTTCTCCTTCCTAGTTAGCTTCTTGGGAAATTCCTTGTACTCCAGGATCTTCTTTATCTGTGGTCTGATGAAGACTCCAGCTTTGACCTTTGCCTCAGACAGATTAGGGAAGATGTCTTGAAGGTATTTGAAGGCTGTCGATTCCTTATCTAGAGCTCTGACACATTGTTTCATTAGGCCCAATTTGATGTGCAGTGGTGGCATCTGGGGGGTCCATCAGTAGTTCCTATTTGATGTTTCTCCCCACAGAGAACTGTCTGCTATGGCCAGTCCTGCCTTTGGTAGTGCGTCTTTGTGTCCTGTTTCCCAAAGGTAGAGATAGTGAGAAAACTTAGTAAAACCACCATGGAGACCCATTAGGAATGCCACCATATTGAAGTCTCCGATGACCTCCCAGCCATACTCATCATACTTCAAGGCGCCTAGTAAGGTTTTGATGCTGTTGTAATCCTCTAAGAGTTGCACCAAGTGAGCCAATGGAAGATACGGGTACTTGTGATAAGAGCGGATAGCATAACTGGTTTTAAGAAGGTTTTGGACAATTTCCTGGAGGAAAAGTCTATAGTCTGTTATTGAGAAAGATATGAATCGGTAGCATGGAATGTTGCTACTCTTTGGGTTTTGGCCAGGTACTAGTGACCTGGATTGGCCACTGTGAGAATGGGCTACTGGGTTTGATGGACCTTTGGTCTGACCCAGTAAGGCTATTCTATGTTCCTGTTTTGGAGCAGCATGGCTTTGATACTCCTTGATGAGCTGTCAAACCCGCCACTCTTTCAGGTTGCAGGCAATTCTAATTGCCTCAAACAGACTGGTCATATTGTGGCAGAAGCAGAGCCTTTATGATGGGTGAAGAAGGGGGAAAAAGCTTGGTGATGCTTCCTCTGATCTGTGATTTGCACACTATCATCCAACAAGTTCCACTGCTTGAGGCTAGATGTCAAAAGCTCATCACTGGACTTGGTGAAACCAAGATCTTTGATCAAATCATTGAGCTCTTTTTGGTTTGGATAGTTTGGGTTTCTCTCATCAGCTGCTCCACTGATATTGTAAACTGGATCTACAATGTCTCCCTCTTTCTCTCTGACTGGCTGCTCTTTTCTGAAGACAACTGGGGGAGTGGGTGTGGGATGCTGGGGTAGTGGGTGTGAGACAGCTGGAGGAGTGGGCAATGTGGCACTGGGGCAATGGATGAAGCAATGTCCAGATTTGTGATTGCAGATGCATTCTTGCCAGTTTGATGTTTGGAAGGATCCACCATGCAGAAGTAGCAGTTACTTGAGTGGCTGTCTTTTCTACTCTGTACCATCCTATAGAAGAACAAAATGAAATTGTGGTAATAAAAATGATAAATGCATTTCACCTATTACTAATGTGTATGAGATTCTTGCAATATTTTTCATATATAATATATTTTCAAATAACATTGAAATTTTTAAATTAAAATTAAACAGTCTAAGAATTTTATAGCAGAAAATCCCACTATCCTAATGAGAAGCAAAATTGTCTTACCTTCCAGAGTTTTTTGGTAGTGCTTGCATGTCAAGTGAGGTGCCCAAGGTTTGTCTTTATCCCCAAGAGGTATGCCAAAATATATCATAGATGCTTTTATGGAGTAATTTTTCCCTCTTGTCAGATAAAATGCAACTGCTGGATGTTTACAGCCTCTGGATGCCATCAGAAACAATGCAGATATGTTACCACTTAGACAGTTGGAACTGAACTAAGCTGGCGGGCTTAAGATCTTTATAGGTACACTGTACAGTACTACTATTTATTTTAATGGAGAGTTCTAGAAAGTTCTTGAAGTTACTCTAAGGGGCCCTTTTACTAAGGCCTTTGGCCAAAATTAGTGCAGCAGGTACCTACTGCCGATTTTGACCCTTTGTAACTCAGAAATGACCACAGGTCATAAAAGTGTGGTTCATTGGCGTACCTGCTGAGAAGCAGGTTTTCATCCACTTGCTTTGCAGTAACAGTGCATCTGAAAAGCCCTTACCACCTGCCTTTTTGCAGGCAGTAAAGGCTCCTGCGCTAACCGAGTGGTAAGAAGCAATGCATGCCTTTACCACAGCATGCCAGTGCATTCTGGGTATGCATGCCCACATAACATCCCTTCCTCCACCCATCTCCACTCACAGCTGCGGTAAGCCTTACCACTTGGTAAATCTTATTTTTCCACAGCTTAAAGTGTGGAGCACATGCAGTATTGTTTGCCACGCTGCCCTACTGAGCCTTAGTAAAAGGGCCCCTAAATTTACTCAATCTGGAATGTTCTGCAAAAAAGGGTAAATTTCAAAATATTAGTATCTTGATCAAAAAAGCAAAGTTTGAGGGGAATGATGGCCATTTTCTATACTTTTGCTGTGGCACAGGCAATTAAGAGAAAACACTTACGTATTACCCAGGAACAAAAAATAAAATTTTGTTACATAGTGTAATTAATGTGTTTTGCAGTTCAGGGTACTTATCTCAGTTTTGTTTTGTAGTCCATTAGGAGTGAGGCATATATAATTTTAAATAAGTGCTTGTGATAATGAATCAACAGCAATTAGTGCTCAAATTTATGCGATATGAACAAACAAGCAGAGAATATTAGCCATTTAATAGGTGTTAAGAACTGTTAAACAGATGGTATAGACTACAGTTTAGTATAATTTGTGCAGAATTTTTCAAAACATTATCAAATACTATAATTTGGCAACATGACATTAGGATTGTTGAAAATAATTTTATCATTACAGTGCTTGTATCCAGCTGGTAGAAAGGCACATTGTTGGGAACAGGTGATTTATTAGGGTTACCATATGGCTCCAGAAAAAGAGGACGGATTGAGATACCTGGGTTTTACATCTATAGAAAGCAATGAAAGTAAGGCCCAGATGTGTCACTCTGTCCTCCTTTTTCTGAAGCCATAAGGTAACCCTAGGATTTAGGCCAATGATCTGTTCCCTCTTCCTGCTAGAATAATGGCTAGGGATGTGTGCAGCAAAAAACATCTAATGAAATCTAGCACTGTGTTTCTCAACTCAGTCTTGGAGTACCCCCTTGCCAGTCAGGTTTTCAGTATATCCATAATGAATGTGCATAGCCATGATTTGCATACACTGCCTCCATTATATGCTAATTTCTTTCATGCATATTCTTGTGGCAAGGGGGTACTCCAGGACCGAGTTGAGAAAACCTGATCTAGCATAACTAGGTATATACTTGCCAGTTGTAGAGCTGGTGTAAATGCATGCACCTCGATTTGGGTTACCAGACGTCCAGGAAAACTGTGTTCAGTGAACATTTTATAAAATAGTATGCAAAGTTTGAACATACTCTCTTGAATATCTTTTCCCAGATCTAGACAATCTATACAAAACTAGGCTTGAGCTGTCCTATTCTACCACAAACACCATCTATAATAATAAAACCCTAGAGCGCGCATGCGCTGTTGAACGATCGTGAGTCCTGGTGGTGTGAGGTATGCTTCTGTGTCAGTCCTAACGGCGCCTGCACCAGCGACTCCTCCCTCCCGCTGCTGTTCCTCTTCAAAGCGCTCCGGGTCTTCTACTGGCCTAATTTCCTCTGCCGCGTCCCTGATGACCTCATCAGGGACACGGCAGAGGAAATTAGGCCAGTAGAAGACCCGAAGCAGCGTGTTTAGTGTGCCTGGGGCGCTGCTGGAGCTGCCAGGTTTGTCAGCCGTCTAGCAATGGGAGGGTCGGCTGGGAGGGTCAACGGGGGTTTCTGTTGTGCCGGGTAGGGTCAGCCGGGTAGGGTCAGCCGGGGGGGGGGGGGGAGTCGCAGCATGTTAGTGGTGTGCCTAAGGTCGGGGGGGAGAGGGGAGTTGCGGCATGTTAGTGGTGTGCCTAGGTTTGGCGCAGGAGGGAGTTTAAAAACATGCTGCTCAGGGGGATGGGAGGCAGGCAGGCAGACTGGCATCGGGAGGAGTGGGGTGGGGGATTTCAGTGGAAGGGGGATGGGAGGCAGGCAGGCTGGCATCGGAAGGGGGGTGGGGGGGGTTCAATGGAAGGCAGGCAGGCAGGATGGCATCGGGGGGTTTCCATGGAAACATGCTGCTCAGGGGGATGGGAGGCAGGCAGACTGGCATTGGGGTGGGGTGGGGGGTTCAGTGGAAGAGGGATGGGAGGCATGCAGGCTGGCATCGGAGGGGGGTGGGGGGGTTCAATGGAAGGCAGGCAGGCAGGATGGCATGGGGGGTGGTTTCCATGGCAACATGCTGCTCAGGGGGATGGGAGGCAGGCAGGGAGGCTGGCATAGGAGGGGGATGGGGGGTTTCATGGAAACATGCTGCAGGCAGGCAGGCAGACTGGCATCGGGGGGTTTCAATGGAAGGGGATGCAGGCAACGGAGAGGGTGGGGGGTTTCATTGGAAGGCAGGCAGGCAGGCTGGCATCGGGGGGGGTGGGGGGGGTTTCCATGGAAACATGCTGCTCAGGGGATGAGAGGCAGGCAGGCTGGAATTGGAGGGGGTGGGGGTTTCAATGGCAGGCAGGCAGGCAGGCTAGCATTGGGGGATGGCGTGGTTTCCATGGAAACATGCTGCTCAGGGGGGTGGGAGGCAGGCAGGCTGCCATCGGGGGGGTTCAATGGAAGGGGGATGGGAGGCAGGCAGGCAGGCTGGCATCGGAGGTGGGGTGAGGGGAGGAAGGAAGCACTGGGGGCACTAAGTACATAGAAAGGGGCACTGGGGGCAGTATGGACATAGGAAGGGGCACTAAGGACATAGTAAGGAGGCACTGAGGGCACTAAGGACACAGGGAGATTCACAGACAGAAAAAATGACAGACAGGCAACGTGCAAGGAGAGAGAGACAAAGAAAAAAAATACCCAGACTGACAGACATCTACTCTAGCACCCGTTAATGTAACGGGCTTAAAGACTAGTCACCATATAAATATGTCCCATGCATTTCTATTGTTCCAACATTTTCTAAATAACACTGGACATTTCATCTTACTAAAATGTTCAAGTGAAATAGGTTTCTTTCCCATTCTGAATATAATTCAGTGATGCAAAGTTTGTTTTTTTGTTTGTTTTAATTTTCCAGTTGTTTTTTTCCACATATTCCAAGTCAGAAGGACACTTGAGGAGGTAAATCACAAATTCACTATCCCAAGTTTGTGTTCTTTGATTTTTGTCTCATTTTCCATTACAAGAATAATAAAAGTCATCACCAGCCATTTCTGTAGTTTGAGCAATTTTGACACCTAAAATTGCTTCCATTTCTGCTTGTGAAGCAATGGGCTGTCTGATAATTCTCCGGACATTCAACCCTCAGCAATTTCCCTTTCAAAATGAATCCTTTCTGGTAAAAAAATAAAGATTGTCCTCAAAGAAAAAAACAGCTTTCGGTGTAGTTTATGATTATGGCATATGGCAATGTCTCAAAATAGAAACATAGAAACATAGAAAGTGACGGCAGAAAAGGGCCAAGGCCCATCAAGTCTGCCCACTCTATTGACCCACCTCCCTAGCTACCCTTGAGAGATCGCACTCTGATGACCCATCCCCTCTTAGAGATCTGACATGAGCATCCCATCTGTTCTTAAAATCTGGCACACTGCTGGCCTCAATCACCTGTACCGGAAGCTCATTCCAATTGTCAACCACTCTTTCGGTGAAGAAGTACTTCCTGGTGTCGCCATGAAACTTCCCGCCCTTTATTTTCAGCGGATGCCCCCTTGTGGCCGAGAGTCCTCTAAGAAAGAAAATATCATCTTCTATCTCGATGCGACCAGTGATATACTTAAACGTCTCAATCATGTCTCCCCTCTCTCTACGTTCTTCGAGAGAGTATAGCCGCAATTTGTTCAGCTTTTCTTTGTACGAGAGATCCTTGAGCCCCAAGACCAACCTGGTGGCCATTTGCTGAACCGACTCAACTCTCAGCACATCTTTACGGTAATGTGGCCTCCAGAATTGTATGCAGTACTCCAGATGTGGCCTCACCATGGTTCTGTACAATGGCATTATGACGTAAGAGACCATGGTGTATGTGGAAACAAAGTAGGATTTTTTTTTGGGGGGGGGGTCTCCTATTTATTTTTAAAATTTCTATCCTGCCTATAACTTAGGAGGGTTACAGATTTAAAACTCAAAATAAAATGTGCAAAAATAAACATAAGGGCAAATTCTATAAGAAGTGCCCAAAAGTTAGGCGCCTAATTAGGCACTATTCAGCGCGATTCAAGTAAAATTGGGTGCTGTTTAATGAATCACGCTGAGCGGAACCTATTTTGGAGGCACCCAAGAAATAGGCCAGCTCTAGGCACAACTAAGGGATCCTTTTACTAAGGTGCGTTAGGGCCTTAACGCGTGGAATAGCGTGCGCTAAATTGCCCCACGCACTCGACCTTAACGCCAGCATTGAGCTGGTGTTATTCTAGAAGCGTACCGCACGGTTTAGCGCATGGTAATTTTGTGCGTGCACTAAAAACGCTAGCGCACCTTAGTAAAAGGAGCCCTAAAAGTTAGACGCCTAGCTGAGCGCTTAAGCACACTTAAGAGCAGTGATTCTGCAACAAGGCGCCTAACACGTAGCCACGCCCACATCTAACATGCATAGCACCTATTTTTTTGAAGGCCACCTACATTTTTAGAGACGCCTTGTTACAGAATTGCGCTTTCTTGATAGGCACCTATGTTTCAATCAGTGCTGATTAAAAAGCTTAATTGAGCTTGTTATTCAATTTAGATAGATGCCTATCTAATTGGGCGCCTCCGAAATAGGTGCCTAACTTTAGGCGCTGGTTACAGAATTTGGGCCATAGTGCTAACATTTCAATAGCACACTTGGCTGGACAACTTAACACAGAATTGCGTTACCAACACCCTACAAATATACACGTAGCAGTCAGTAATACAGAGCTGCCTAACCCTGTCAATTATGCCATTTAATGCTGCAAAAATCAGATATTTAAAAACACCTGAGAAAACAGATGTGTTTTTAACAGCTTTTTAAATTGCACTATATTCTTACATAAATGCAGATATCCTGGCAAAGCATTCCACAGGACCGCATAAGGAGTGGAGGGGATATTCTCTGTTCTGCTTGAAATCTAATAATATCTGGGATTTTATGAATTGCCTATAAACATTCTCAAATCATCCTCATAGCCATTCAAAATGAAAAATTTTATCATCTGTACCAGGTAGAGATTTGATTTTTGAATATTCTCTGGAGCCAAAAATAAACTTCGCTATACTGTATAGTTAGCTGTGAAAATGTTTACAAGTTACATAGCTAGGCATTGCATTGGATTATAGTTGTCCCAAGGAAAAACCTAATTAGAAAATTAAAACCTAGAGTCTCTCTGGTCAATATTCATCTGGCAGCGGTCAGCATTTTTTCTTTAAACGCTGACCACAGTCGGCCAAATTTCCTAGATATGGTGGTGGGGTCAAGCCCCGGCCATGCACGCTCGGATCTAGTCCCCACAGAGGGCCAGTAAGGTGTGTAGGTTTCACCAAACAAACAGTCCTTCTCCTTTTTGCACTTTCAAAATCAAAAACTTTTATTTTGTTTGGCAATTCATTATACAGGGCCACTGGACGCAAAATCCCCTATCTGGGCTTTCATCTCAGTCCATATACTTCGCAAATACAGCAACCTTTGCAAATTTCCAACAGTTCAGGATTTCTGTTCTTTTCCAAATAAAAGAAAACAGCAAATTGGTTTTACAGCTTCAGCCCCTGGGCTATTGCCTTCTCTCAGTCCAAGCAGCCTTGGCAAATGGGGCTAAAATTTGCTTTGCTCAGCCTACAAACAACTCCAGGCTACTATGATCCACAGTCAAATTAAGGGACACTCTCTTGTGCCTAGCTCCAAAGAGCTCTCTCACCTTACTGCCCTGACTCTCTCTAACTGGGAAAGTAGGTATGGGAACAAGCTCCACCCAAATACAGACAAATGGACTCTGTACACCTCCCGTGTTCCCAATTACTCAGTGTCTCTGGACAGGGACAAACTTTGGTACTTGCACCAGCCTTGGTTTTAAACTTGGCTTCCCCTGCAATAATACTGGGCCTTACTCCCCCACTGCACCAAAACTCATTCACTCCCACCTGTCCCCACACTCAAGCAATCTCTATTTCAAATCCCTTCAGTTACAGGATCCTTGCTTCACTCCTAACCAGGAAGGTTTCTTATTTAAATGAGGTTTCTTCATCCATGCTCTCCTCATACATTCCTTCCCCTAGTTCACAACTATAATCCATGTCATATTCTACATTATCATTCTCAAACCCTTGTTCATTTATCTCCATAGGAGCTACTTCTATGCCATGCGGCTCCCTTCCCCCACTCTGTACAAGCTCTAATTTCTCACAGCCAGCCTGCTTGAACTTTTCCTCAGATACCTCCCACTCCCAAGCTAACCTTGCTCTGGGAAAATGACTCTTGCCTGGCCTGGGAGTAGCAGATGGCAGCCTTAATCGAGGCAGTGGCACTGGAAAGGAAACAGGGTTTTCAAATGTGCCTGGCAGATGCTTCTGTTGCTGCTCAGGCTCTTCCTGGGCTCTAGCCCTGTTTGATACACATCATCCCTGCTGACTCCACCCCTTTCTTTAACCCTCTGTAGGTCAGCTTGTAAAGTTGCAGGTTTAAAAGGAGTTTTTACTTCTGTAGTTTTGAATAAGGAATAATAGGGTAGATTAAGGGAATTCTGAGCTACTGCTGCATTCTGTCCTATTCTCTGCCTCTCTGATGTGTGAGCTGTCTGGTTGCCAGACCTTACAGTTTGCTTTCTGGTCCTAGGAATAGGCACTGGTTTGTCAGGAATAGGGTTAATCAGAGTCTCTGAATGAGAAAGGGTCCTGCCTGTCACAATATTCAATGCTGGGTCATATTCAGACTAGAGAGCCACATGGCAATGGGGATTATAGGAATACCACAGAACTTGCACAGTAGACGGGAATGGGTGAAATTTATGTCTTTGTGAAACTCTCCAATTCGGGTGCCGGCACTGAATATCCAGGCAGGCCATGATATCCACAAGTAATCCAAGTACAGCTGATATTCGGTGCCATAATCACATAGCTAACCAGTCAATGTTAGAACTGCTATTTAAGCAGTCCTATTTGCCCAGTCAGCTATGCCAGTACTGGCACTGAATAATGTCGATGTCTGCATAACTTCAGAAGAGCAAACCAAGTGAAAAAAGGACCAATGTTCCACAGTAATAAAGATAAATCCAAAGACACAAAAGGTGGAACAAAAAGTTCCTGGATGCTCAGGTAGCTTCTGGTGCAAAATGTTTATAATACCGAAGGGAAATGACACAATCCAAAACAAAACTTTCTGTATGAATTTCACAGCTCTGAGTTAAGATCGCTTATAGTTATCCAAATAGTCTTAACTCAGAGCTGTTCAGTCTGTCCCAATGAATAAATAAATGGTACAACTTAGACACGTATGTTTATGTTTATTAAAATTTGATATACTACCAAATCTTAACATAGATCTCAGCGGTTTACATCAATAAAATTACTAAATAAATAAATAAAAAGGAACGCCATAGAAGATAGGATAGCACACAAAGAACATTCAAACAATAATATATACAAATATTAATTACATTGTGCATTTAAGGAATGCCCGCTGAATTCTCAATAGATATGCCCCAGATGCCGACTGAAAGGAGTAAGTTTTTAACAGTGTCTTAAAAGCCTTGATATTTGCTTCAGACCTGGGGCTCCTTTTACTAAGCTGCGATAGTGGTTTTAGCGCGCGCAGAATTGCCATGCGCTAGATGCTGATGCCAGCATTGAGCTGGTGTTAGTTCTAGCGCAGGTTTAGTGCGCGCTAAAATTCTGCATGCTAAAAATGCTATCGCAGCTTAGTAAAAGGAGCCCCTAATATGCCTTGGGAGACTATTCCAAAGGTTAGGCACTAAATAAAGAAAGCTTTATTGTGAGTGGATTCCCATCTTGTTCTATTTACGGCAGGAAGTACCAATCTATTATCTTGCATCGATCTTAACATACGCACTGGAGAATAAGGAATTGTCAATGAGCTTAGTCAGGATCCATAGTATAAAATGCTTTATGAGTAAACACTAGTATCTTAAATTGATTGGTAGCCAATGGTAATGTTTATAGAGGGGAGTCATGTGATCATATTTATTTTTATGCCCTAGTAATTTTATATCAGTATTCTGCAGGATCTGTAATCGCCTGATGTTAAATTTAGTAAGACCTGAATAAACTGTATTACAGTAATCAAGTCTAGATATAAGTTTGTAACATGGGCAGCTACACATGAAAGTGGAACTTATACATGGAATCTGTAAAATTGTTGCTACCTCATGTTTGTGCCACAGCCATGGAAGGGATAGGGGTGTGTCAGGGGCGTTCACTAAAATGCATACAGTATAGTAGAATTTGGGGGATTCACACCTAATTTAGGCATGAGGATTTATATCAGGTTTCAGTTGGTATAAATCAGCGGTCTCAAACTCAAACCCTTTGCAGGGCCACATTTTGGATTTGTAGGTACTCGAAGGGCCGCAGCAAAAAATAGTAACTGAGACCCTTCCCCACCCTCCAAAATTACAGCTAAAAAAATAAAAAGACCCGCCGCTCTAATCCTCCTTTCCCCAAGATATAACTTCCCCTTTGGGGTAGGGAGGGCTTCAGGAGACTGTGACTTTATCTCCAGCAACAGAAGGCATACAGAATGGTGACCCAAGCCACCGCTACCTCAGCTTCCTCCACAGGGGTGTCGACTTTAGTAGCACCATCAGGAGAAGGGGGCATCATAGACGGTCACCCGGCAACTCTGCACCTCCACCGCGCACGCTGGAGGGGACCTGCTTGGCCTCAACTCACCGGTCTGCTGGGAAGCCGCAGCGTCTGCTCACGCATGCCTTCCGCCCAATCTTTTTCTTTTACTTCCCTCTAGGCATGAGCGCATGCGCACACCTGCTTGCAGTGCTCCACCTCAGTAGTTTGCCGTATGTGAGAGCACCACTGATTGGCAATGACAGCCAATCGTCCTGCCCACGCCCATGACCTCCCCAGCAGTGTGTAAGAAGGGCTGCTGAGTGGATTGTAAAAAAAAAACAAAAAACCCAGCCTTGAAACAAGAAGAAGAGGAAGTGGAAAATAGAGAAGAGTTCGTTGTAACGGAATGAATTAGAGCGAGAGCCCCAAAATAGTACCTGGCAGGCTGCATGTGGCCCGTGGACTGCGTGTTTGAGACCACTGGTAAAAATCCTCATGCTCAAGATTGAGTTTCAGAAAAGGGGGTAATATTTAGATAGCAATTGGCTAAACTAATTTGACTCTTGAGTAAGCTCTTAACCAGCAGCTGCATCCATACCAATATATTTTTCCTTTTTCATCAGGAATCTTATAGGTCTCTGCTTCATCACATAAGCAGAAGTCTTGAATATTTTGTCACTGAAGAGTACCCAGTTTGTTATGTGGATGCTCTGTTTGCATCTATTGCCGATTTCTGAGGGACTAGTGTGCTTTGTGTAGTTTAATTTTGTGGTTAACCATTATGTGTTATTAATAAGATTATATTGTGTGTCTATCTTTTTCTCTAAATGAAATGTGGAAAATGACAATTTGTTCAAAACAACAAAAATTCAAATGAACGGAGAACAAATTGATGCAACATGAATTCTTCGCAAGACCTCAAACACCTGAGACGCTACTTAGATTTCATTCATGTCCTTACTGGGGTGATGTGTTCATCATCGGTATTGTCTAGGCCAGAGTTATTACTCACAATATCAAAATCAACGAACTGTTGTATTATATATCAAAAAAACATTAAAGAAGAGCACTTAGCTACCCAGCCGTTTCACTCAGGGTTTCCTCAGGGGCTGTGTCTCTTCTTTTTTTCTTTTTTTTTCCAAATCTTTATTCATTTAAAAAACCAACATCAAGTGCAACATATTATTAAACAATTTACAAAATAAAGCAGCACTTAATTCCATCAATAGATATAACAAGTACATATCCCATCCCCCCACCCACCCTTTCATACAGTATAAAGACAAGAGTAATACAAATGACCAAGATAAGCAAATTACAATTGAAAAATAAATTAAGTACATATCCCCCCCACCACAACCACCACCACCAGCACCACCCACCCTTCCTGGATGTGTATAATCAACGGGTAAAACTAGTAATCAATCTTTATAAAATTTTGTCAATGGGTCCCAAACCTCCTTGAATTTCTTATAATGTCCCAATTGTATCGCACTCATACGTTCAAATTTATAAGTTTGGCACAAGGATTCCCACCAAAAACTATAGTTTAACCTGTCCCAATTTTTCAAAATAAGCTGTATGGCAACTCCCGTCATGATAAAAAGTAGTCTATTATTATGTGGAGTTATTGGACTCTTGGCCCTCAATAACATACCAAACAGCACTACATCATACGTCAATGCCAATAGAACTTCCAGTATTCTATTAATTTGACCCCAAATAGATCGACAAAAGTTAAGTATCAAGGGACAAAAGAAGAGCAGATGACAGTGCCAGCATTTATTTGACTTAGAACTATCTAATTTTTGTAATCGAACAGGGGTCCAAAAACTTCTAAGCAACAAAAAAACAACAACATGTTTGTCTCATAGATGCTGACGCTGTACATCTCATCCTCCAAGTCCAAATTCGTGGCCATTGAGATGCAGAAATCTGCTGCTTTATCTCAATGCGCCAAATGTCTTTAAGACTAGTTTTTGGTTTCTTATTCAAAAATTGAGATATTAATTTATACCACCTGGCTGCCTGATACTCCAGCAAATCTGTCTGTGTCTCTTCTATAAATTTACACCTCTGCTTTTCACTCTTCTAACACCAGACTGTGTCAGAAGAGCGAATTACTTACCCCTGATAAGCTAAAAAGCAGACACAGCCCCTGAGGAAACCCTGAGTGAAACGGCTGGATAGCCAACGGGCTTAAGCTAAGTGCTCTTCTTTAATGTTTCTTGATATATAATACACCAGTTCGTTGATTTTGATAACTCTGGCCTAGACAAGACCGATGATGAACACATCACCTGATTGTCTCGCGCTTTTTTGTCGTGTGTGTGAAAGTCTCACGCGCATTTGTCTTGCACAAATTTATGTTGCGTGTTATTGTTTTGCATGTATTTGTGTAGCGCGCATTTATCCTTTGTGCTTTTGTCTGTGTCCAAATGTCTGCGCGCATTTGTCTTACGTGCATTTGACTTGCCACTCATTACCCCAGTAAGGACACGAATGAAATCTAAGTAGTGTCTCGGGTGTTTGAGGTCGTGCAAAGAATTCATGTTGCATCAGTTTGTTCTCTGTTCATTTGTATATCTTTTTCTCTGTCAATCATTGCAGGCTCTCAGGCTATGGAGCTGCTGGTGGAAAGGGGGCTAAGAGTATCCTAAGGACCCATGGCACAGCAGTAATAGGGATCTTTGACCTTGAAAAGGATGACATCTTATATATCTTAGTTGGACAACAGGGAGAAGATGCCTGCCCACGTGTAAGTAAATGTAATTTATTCTCTACTATATGTCTGGAAAAAAGTTGGCATCCTCCCTTGTAGCAGGGCTCATGCTCGATATTTATAGTGAAAAGCAAAGTTAAGTTAAATCCCAACTCTCACCTTGTTCTTGCCCTGTCCTTGTTTTAAATAATAGTCAACTCCAGTCTGGTAAGTAAGATAGCTAACCTCATAAACTTTCAGAGAGCTTATAACTCGGTTAAGACCTCACTAAACATGTGGTTCACAAGTCTATTCCAAAGATGGTCTAGGCAAACCTTCAGCCATGCACACCCCACACCATAATCCTCAGCCCATGCAGAATCTGTCCTTCCCAACCCCCTCCCAGCCCATACAATATCAATCCTTTTTGCTTTCCCAACCCCGCCCCGCAGCCCGTTCGGCATCTGTCCTTCCCTCCTTCCCAATCCCTCAGCTGGACCTCTCCCCAGTTCCCGACTCCCCCACCTACAAACCTCCCCGCCACTGTAATTTAAAATCTTCGGGCAGCCCACAGTGCAACAAAGTGAGCCTCCCACCATCAGCCTGCCCTGGAAGTATTCTTTCTGCAGCACTTCCTCTTCCCACATAAGCAGGCCGCTGCAGAAAGAACACTTCTGAGGCAGGCCGACGGCGTGAGGCTTGCTTCGTTGTACCATGGGCTGCTCGAAAATTTTAAATTATAACAGCGGGGAGATGGTAGGTGGGAGAGTCGGGAGAGCCATACATCCGATTGCCAATTTTTGGGGAGTCCTTGACCCCTGTGGCCTCATCCGTTCTGACGCCTATACCCAGGTATACAGCTGAGGAATTTAGATACTCTTGGGATCCCATTTTCCAATTTGTAACTACTCCACTTGTCTTTCTTGCCCAGTTACTGCAGCAACAGTCCCCAGCCAGGGACCACAGACTACATTTCCATCCATAATGTGACTCTTGTGCACAATCAGTCCAGCCACTAGGTGTCATCATTGTGTAATTTCTGCATATCCCCAATCCTGGACCACCCATGGAGCAGAACCTAAGTTTAGGAAGCAAACCCATACCTTCTGCATAATAATCATTCAGTGAGCCCTTTTTCTACCAGTTAAACTTTGTTCAGCTGCTCAGGAAGTAAAGGTTTCAGGCACAATTAGATGTAGCAAGACTATAATCATAAAAAACGATTTTGATGCAGAGGGACAAGGAACAGCAGCGCACATGCTCTATAATGGAAACCTTTCACTTGGCCTTTCTTTTTGCAAGCTCACAAATGTTGAAAGCCACTTTCAGGCAGCTATTAGGCAAAATCTCTCTCTATTTTCTACCTTCAAATTTCTTTTTTTATAAAAGTAATTACTGTGTACTGTGTAGTCTTTGAAAAGTGCACATGGCAAATAATGTAGTAATATGCACCCTTTATCACTAACAAACTCCATATTTTGTTTAAATGGTTGTTTATCAAATTAATTAAACAGAGGCCCCCACAGCATCCTGATTCATATGAAGCAGCTGCTGCCTTCAACAGCGAAGGAGTGCAGTAGTAAAGTGATCAAGCCTGAAGGAGCAAGAGAAGACCAAGGTGGATGATGGATCCTAGAAACCTCTACAAGGATTCAGAAATCAGCAACAGAGTCACCTCTGGGGGGAAGGGGTAAAACGCAGGCCTTACGGATCTCGCAGATCTAAAACTGCACGTCCATAAAAATTTGAGGTCCGTGCATTGACAAGCCCGCCTTTTAGCTTGTTTTACACAGACCCTTTCCCTGCAGCTCAGGCCCCCGGCTCTGCCTTCCCTAATGGCTAAGGAGGGAGGAGGCGTACCGTGGCTTTTGCTAATTAGCCCAATCGGCCTGTCCTCCAGATCTCTCCCTCCGCACTGATTCCGAGAGCCCCCGCGATATGACACTGGATGGCAAATAGCTGGGTTGGGGGGGGGGGTTTAAAAATGTGTGCAAAGGTCTGCAGTGCATCCGACCTCGCGGACCTCACGGATCTGAACTGCACAATGCACATCCTTAAAAATCTGAGGTCTGTGCCACTTTTAGTCTCTGGCTCTGACAGACTTCTATGATATTTTAGTCGCTGATGGATCCTAATGCTTTTCTCTCCCTATGCTGAGACTAAAAGTGGCACAGACCTCAGGGCAAACGTTTTGCCGCTAGTCTCAGCATAGGGAGGGAAAAGCATTAGGATCCATCGGAGCTAAAATGTCATAGAGGTCTGTCAGAGCCAGAAACTATAAGTGGCACGGACCTCAGATTTTTAAGGACGTGCGGTTTTAGATCCATAAGGTCCGTGAGGTCCACGTTTTGCCCCTACCCGAACAGCACTGGAGGCAAGAAGGGGAAGGAAGGCAGGGAGGGACTTCGGAGGAGAGTCGGGGTGAGTAAACCCCCCCCCAAGAAACCAGACAGTAAACCCATGTGCAAACCATCTACAGGCAAAGTAGATGGTCTGCACAAGCGTGGGGATCGTTACCTAGCGATCCGTGTCCTCCGATCGCCTCCATTTGACTATTCTTCCTTCCTGAATTGATCATCCCTGCCCGGATCAGACATGGATTGATCACAATCCAGCAGTTTAGTGAATCGGGCCCTTAGAGAAGTATAAAACAAGCACTGTGGAGTAATTACACAGACCATAATTTAAAATGCATAAAGTGTACAAACATAGTCATTAAAATACATCTAGTCTAACAAAGTAAAAAACTACATGTAATGGAGCTTAAACACAAATATATCTAAAACCATTCTGAATTGATCAGAGGAAATAATCAAAGTGTGAATATTTAATCATACAGCATATAAAATTGAACATGGCAAAACAGCAAGTGAGGCTACCGATACAAACATATGGATCTGGAATGGCTGAGTTGCGCCCTACAACCCCTGTCCCCCACCCCTTATTCCCCAATCATCAAAGCACTCTATCCCCGACAATCCAAGTTTAACCAGCCTAGTAATTGCGACTACACACACAATAATCTACAGACACTTTATTGATTGTAAAAACCAGGCCGCAGCTTTGCATAAAGGAAAACA
The DNA here is from genome assembly GCF_902459505.1 of Geotrypetes seraphini. Taxonomy (NCBI): domain Eukaryota; kingdom Metazoa; phylum Chordata; class Amphibia; order Gymnophiona; family Dermophiidae; genus Geotrypetes; species Geotrypetes seraphini. Next base: position 341,786,286 of record NC_047086.1, on the reverse strand, counting down.
AACAATCAACAATTGTTTCAGCTCCCGAGCTACGAACATTGTGCAATTGACCAATGCAGAACTGTAGTCCCCTGACCCTGCCATGTCAGAAAGAGCCTAGGGGGTAGGCATGGACCTCCATGCCCCCATTCCAGGTCAACTGCCTAGAAGAATCTTCACTCACCAGAGCTCACTTCACCATAGCCACTCATCCCGATGAGTGTGGGGGTAGGCATGTACCTCCCTGCCCCCTTTTAAGGGTCATCTGACCCGAAGCGTAATCACTCGCTTCCGAATAACCAATCATCTTCTGATGATCCAAAACCTTGTAGCTCGGGATTACCGTAGCTGCCACATCCCCAAACACCACACCCCCTGAAACTCATCCACATACCCATGGGTGGGAGGGAGGGAGGGAAGGCCACCTCTGAGGAACAGGGAAAAAACCCTGGGCCTCGGAGGCATAAGTCCTTATACCCTCCTTCCATAATTCTTTGCTCCTCCCAGCCTGCCAATCCTCTGGCTCGCTGATTAGGAAGTTGAGTTTCCCTTGCGCCTCTAGCTGTCCCTGTTGGCTGACTACCCTAACTGCCCGCCTTACCAAGCTGCCTCTCCATGGGCGACCAACTCGGGCCATCCAGCCCATTGTTACAGCCGCCCATCGAGATAAGCTCTCGGGCTCTTTTAAACTGACTGGAGCAGGAAATAAACTATATCAGGCCAGGAACACAGAATACAAAATTCTAAAAATGACTACACAGGAAACGCTTATAGCAAACGGGGTATGGTGAGGGATCGGTAGCTTCATAATATGGTAAAGCGAGGTAAACACATACAGTTCATAGATGGAATGAGCGGTGATAAGAGAGTACAGATAAAACGGATGAACATAAGCTTTGGAAGTAATCACAGTAACGAACAGGGGGTAATCGTATTATGGTAGCGTAAGTGAGAAGACATGGAATAAAAATATAATAAAGGTAGAGAATCCATTGTTAAAAAATGGCGCCATATATATATACAGTCAAATTCATAAAAAGATAAAATAGAATGAATGATAAAAGTAGTTGTTAAAACATATGAAGGAAAATGAAAGGGGAAAGAGAGTGAAATGTTATTAAAAACAGAAGACTCGAAAAGTGGTCAGTTTTTTCAGGAGAAGGTGATGTAGATTTCAATTGTTTCACACTAGATCAGGGGTGTCCAACCTGCGGCCCCGTGAAGTATTTTGTGCGGCCCCGGTCGAGGGCGATGCAGTGTTTTCCTCTTCTGCCCCCGGGTGTTTACTGTCTTGCCGGCTCCCTCCTCTGTCTTGCTGCAGCGTTTGCGCGGCTCCAGAAACATTTTTTTCGGCCAACGCAGCCCTGGGAAGCCAAAAGGTTGGACACCCCTGCACTAGATGGTGAGGGGAGCTGAGAGTCACCTTTCCCTTTTTTCAAAGTTATAGGGAGATCGCAGCAGATTATGCACCAGAGTACAATAGCTAGAGCTTTAATTTTTAAACGAATATTGTGCTGAGCGTCAGGACCTCTCTCACTCAAGCAGCCATGCAGAATGAGGTCGCACTGGAAGTGAGTATTTTGTCAGTCAATATTATTGCCATATTTGGATTACTGGAATTCTATTTGCTATGGAGCATCTGAAAAGTTTGTTACTAGATTACAGTTGTTTCAAAATTCAGCTGCTAATCTATTCGGTTAGAAAATTTAAATTGGCTTCCTGTCTTTTGAGCAAATTGCATTGGCTTCTGATTAGATACAGGATTAAGTTTAAGGTATCATGTAAAGGTAATGCTTCAAAACAACTAACATCTATTTTATGTATTCCAGCTAATTTTGGCGGGAAGGGGTAAAACGCGGACCTCACGGATCTAAACCCGCACATCTTTAAAATCTGAGGTCCTTGCCACTTGTAGTTAGTTTCTGGCTCTGACAGACCTCGATGACAATTTAGCGCTGACGGATCCATCTCAGCTTAGGGAGGGAACAGTATTAGGATCCGTCAGCGCTAAAATGTCACCGAGGTCTGTCAGAGCCAGAGACTAAAAGTGGCGCGGCTACTTTGCTGGTAATAATTAAATGTTTATAGAGCCCGGACGAAGAGATTTTCTGCAAAAGTTCATTAAGGGGAATGGTTTTAGTCTCTGGCTCTGACAGACCTTGGTGACATTTTAGCGCTAATGGATCCTAATACTTTTCCCTCCCTATACTGAGACGGATCCGCCAGAGCTAAATTGTCATCCAGGTTTGACAAAGCCAGAAACTAACTACAAGGAGAAGGGGTAAAACGCGGACCTCACGGACCTGACGGACCTCGCGGATCTAAACCCGTACTGCCTTAAAAATCTGAGGTCCGTGTCAGTCCGTGTCCGTGCCGCTTGTAGTTTCTGTCGCTGACAGACCTTGATGAGATTTTTGCACTGACAGATCCATCTCAGCATAGGGAGGGAAAAGTGTTAGGATCCGCCAGCGCTAAAAATCTCTTCGAGGTCTGTCAGAGCCAGAGACTCGTGCTGGAGTTTGGAGACTTCTTTTCCATAAGCACGTCCAAAATCTATGTCCCCTCTCTCTTGGCTTCTGCTCTGCCGCTCCAGCACTAGTCTCTGGCTCTGACAGACCTCGAAGAGATTTTAGCACTGACGGATCCTAACTCTTTTCCCTCCCTATGCTGAGACGGATCCGTCAGTGCTAAAATCTCATCAAGGTCTATCAGCGACAGAAACTACAAGCGGCACCGACACGGACCGACACGGACCTCAGATTTTTAAGGCCGTACGGGTTTAGATTCGCGAGGTCCGTCAGGTCCGTGAGGTCCGCGTTTTACCCTTCCCAACTACAAGTGGCACAGACCTCAGATTTTTAAGGACATGCGGGTTTAGATCCGCAAGATCTGTCAGGTCCGCGTTTTACCCCTTCCCGTGCTGTTCTAATCCTGTGCACGGATCATCTTACTTTTAACTTTTTATAGTGAGCCCATGGTTTTAACCTGCTTTAAACCCTCAGGGGAAGGCCGGAGTAGAAGCAGGGCAGCGCTGTGCGGCAACTCATAACTCCAGAGTCAGGGAGGCAGAGAGCTGGTTTATTTCAGGGCTGCAGGGCTGGCAGGACATTTGGAAAGGAGGTGAGCGACTGGTCCCCAGCAGTCGCTTCTTATAGATTGGCCAGCCCAGATGGTGTTCAAGATTTTTGTTTAGTGAATCGCGTCCCTGCCTACTTTGCATGCCGTTTCCCCTCATTTGCATGCACGGATCGGAATCGGATCGGCACTGAGGTTAGTGAATCGGGTCGGAGGAAAATCGGGTCGCATAGGGGTTGCAAACCGGTCGGTACACAATCGGTTTGCTTAGTAAATCTAGCCCTTAATGCTGTATTTATAGCGAATCCTGCTTCTCCTTCATAAGAGGTCATTACTGTTCATTACTGTTCTAAACCATTCGCATAATTTATGTTATCTCTAAACAAACATTCCTTCTTGTTACACCTAATTAATATGAGTCATAGGTCTCTCTTTTCTCCTTTCACTTAGTTTTTAACTCCTTTCTCTTATGTAACATTTGCTCTATGACTCATTGAACTTGTATTGTTTATTTGCTCTTGTGGTTACTTTTATCTCTGAGTGTAGGCAAATCATTTATGCTATGTTCCACTATTAAGCTTTTGTTCTGCTTTTACCCTATGTTAGTACAGACCATATTTTATTACATTGGGCATATTTTTTCTCTGTGCTTTATCATCTAGTCAGGTAATTTTTAAGACACCGACTAATTCCTTTAATATTAATTTACAACGGGGTTGCACACTATGGGCTCCTTTTACAAAGGGGCGTTAGGGCCTTAACGCATGGAATAGCACGCACTAAAATGCCGCGCACGCTACCGCCTCCTCTTGAGCAGGTGGTAGTTTTTCGGGTAGTGCATGCTAAAAACGCTAGCACACCTTTGTAAAAGGAGGCCTATATATTTTGCGCACTGTAGTTTTTTTCCTCCAATGACATTGGTCACATTCTCTTCTCTAAAATATCCAATCATATTGCCCTATGACTAGTATTAAAATAGCTAGTTGGAATGTGAACGGTCTGAATCATCCTATTAAATGAAAAAAAATTCTCATCTTATGTCTCTCAGAGAAATATTGATATCCTTCTATTACAAGAAACACACCTGAACACATCTGATTATTCAGAATTAAAATGTGCTTGGGCTGAGACATACAGCCACTCATCTATGGACCATTCCTTCCCCAGGTCTTTTTCCAAAGCTTTCATATATGATATTTTTGTTTCTTTATCCTCATTTATAATTTTATATAACCAGGAAACACACCCTTTTACTACTGGTTCCCCTAACCCCTTTTCAAATTCGGATTTCTTTACTTACATTTGTTAAATCTTTTTCTCCCACCCATGGTAAGTATTTCAGATCCATAATACCCTCTCTCCCATCTAACATTGCTTGTTCTACTCTTACCCAAAGCTTAGATGGGGATGAATGCCATTCAACTATTGCTCTCATCTGTGCAGCTTTATAATAATTCTCCAGAGAAGGTAGACCTAGTCCTCCATCCACCTTAGACTTAAATATTGCCTGTCTTCCAACCCTTGGACGCTTTCCTCCCCATATAAATCTCAGTATCATATTATTCCATTTTTGGAAAAACTGTTTTGGAATTTCTATTGTTAGTACTTGGAATAGATAAAGAAACATAGGAAGAATCATCATCTTTACCACTTCCATATGCCCTAACCATGAGATGAACAACTTATTCCACCTTTCAGTTGCAACTTTCTCATTGTATAACCAAACTGAAATGGCCTCTGGAACCATCCACTCCAGAATCCTCCAAAGTTACTTTATTATATCAACTCGGTCAATCCCAGGGTCACACTGCCTCCCTGTTTTACAAAATTTAGACAGAGTTAAGAACATAAGAATTGCCACTGCTGAGTCAGACCAGTGGTTCATCATGCTCAGCAGTCCGCTCACGCGGCAGCCCTCTGGTCTAAGACCAGCACCCTAACTAAAACTAGCCCTCCCTATGCTATGCTTTTCCCTCCCTATGCTAGGATCTGTCGGAGTTAAATTGTCATAGAGCTCTGTCAGAGCCAGAGACTAAACGTGGCATGGACCTCAAAAGTGGCGCGGACCTCAGATTTTTTAAGGATATGACGTGCAGTTCAGATCCGTGAGGTCCACGAGGGAGCCGGGGGCCTGAGCTGAGCTGCAGGGAAAGCGAAGGCGGACTTGTCAATGCACGGACCTCGGATTTATAAGGACGTGCGGTTTTAGATCCACGAGGTCCGTAAGGTCCGTGAGGTCCGCGTTTTACCCCTTCCCTGCAGAATAGAACATACATAGTAACATAGTAGATGACGGCAGATAAAGACCCGAATGGTCCATCCAGTCTGCCCAACCTGATTCAATTTAAAAATTTTTTTTTTTTTTTTTTTTCTTCTTAGCTATTTCTGGGCGAGAATCCAAAGCTTTACCCGGTACTGTGCTTGGGTTCCAACTGCCGAAATCTCTGTTAAGACTTACTCCAGCCCATCTACACCCTCCCAGCCATTGAAGCCCTCCCCTGCCCATCCTCCTCCAAACGGCCATACACAGACACAGACCGTACAAGTCTGCCCAGTAACTGGCCTAGTTCAATCTTTAATATTATTTTCTGATTCTAAATCTTCTGTGTTCATCCCACGCTTCTTTGAACTCAGTCACAGTTTTACTCTCCACCACCTCTCTCGGGAGCGCATTCCAGGCATCCACCACCCTCTCCGTAAAGTAGAAGACAAGAAGCAGACCATATGAAGAAATGTGATTAGATTGTAAGATCTTCTGAGCAGGGACTGTCTTGGATGTTCTAATGTACAGCGCTGCATATGTCTAGCAGTGCTATAGAAATGATAAGAAGTAGTAATAAAAGTGGTTTTATAATTAATGCTCCCGGGAAACTGTGATGTGGCCGCATTTCGCCAGCAAGGTTGCTGCTTGTCTTCTATTTCACATTGGATCTAGTGCACTGGCTGCCTTATTTCCTTATATCAACAATGCATGCGTTAAAGAATGCATAGCCGAATCAAAGAAGTAGCAAATCGAATCCCAAATACTCAAAAGGGTCCATCACTTTCACAGGATAATCAAACAAAACAGGGGAAATACTATACCAGGTGTTATGCTGTTGGTTTTAATTTGTATCCGGCTGGCTGAATATGAGCCACTGGCATCTCTAATGCGAGGAACGAATTACATTATAAGATATCGGTTTTCATGAGTTGTCTTGGTTCATATTCTCAGAACATGCTGATAAATAGCTCCTCTTTACCTTTCAAACTCTAGTAAGGCTATCAGACAAACGTTTAGTGTGTAATAGTAAATTATTTCCGTTCTTAAATGCTAGCTGTGGGCAGGTTCATTCACTCTAAACATATTTGATTTATTTAGTCATAGCTTAATTATGCTCTGATTCAGCAAACAATTTCTCACGTTTTACACCCGAGGGAAAGCTCTGCGGTGACTCAGCCTGAGTGAAATTTTAGAATGATCATTGGAGTGTACATATTTCATAATTTCTCATGACTAATCATATCATTTTGCTTTGTAAATTTAATGTTTAAAAATGGATTTGCTGCATAAATAGAATTGGGTTAATGATATCTCTATGATAATGCAATGTTGTCAGCTCAATAGTGGTTACCAGTCAGAGTTGAATTAAATATATGGGATACCCATAGGGGATCGAAAGAGTGCTTCCTCAAACTGAAGGGTGCAGGGAAGGTGTCCACCACCCAGAAGTCATTAACATTAATTTAAATCCCGAGAGTTAGTCTCGACAGGCGACTTTAATGTGGAGCTGGTAGGCCCATGGGGTCGCCCATCGGTTAGGTGAGGGGGGGGTCGGTTGGGCAAAGGGCGGCAAGGTCCGCAGTGGGGGAGGTCTTTTCCGCTGTGGGATCGACATCATTGGGTAGGGCCGCAGCCGGAGGGAATTGTGAGTGGGGCTCTTGGAGGACCCTTAACGGTTTCCGGTCCTCCGAGGTAGCTTTCCCGCCCTCCCGGCCGCTATGTCATGGGGTGGGTGTTAGGAGCTAGGGTGGCGGTATCCCGAGCTACTGGCTACTGGGCTCATCAAGGGATGAGCAGTGGGCCGGCTGGGAGCGTGCCTGGTGGGTCAGATGACCCTGGACAATGGGGCATGTGGGGATATGCCACCCCTCAGACCCTTGCTTAGACGGCGGGGTCGGGGGCCAATTACTTCTGTTAAGGTAGCTCGGGATCAAGGTCACAATGGTGATACCATTGTGTTTGGGGAATTTGATAATGTGTTTGTTAATATTGTGACCAGCCAGGTATCCTCCCTGCCCCGGTCTCAGATAGGGAAAAAGTAAATGGAGCAGAAAAGAAATCCCGGAGAGGAATTGGGAAGGGACAGGTAGTTTCTGAGCTAAATAATGACATTGACCACCGGGGGAGCCCAAGAGGCCCTTGGAACACTGCCAGGGCTGACAAAGCAGGGTGTCGCCCTAAGGTATTTAAACCTGTCCCAGAGAACAGGCAGGGAAGCAAGCTAGGGAGGAGGTTTAATCCTTTTCTCCCTAGGGAGTCCTCTCAGCCAAGCAGGAGCAGCAAACCAGTTCCAATGGAGGTGTTGGAGGCAGGTCAGGCTGAGGAACCCATGTTGCCAGGAGAACAGCCCATGGAATTTGAAGAAGGTTTGGCAGAGTTTGCTCCTGAGGTTACTGAAGCCATGCAGGTGGACTTTGTTTCCACCCTCAAACAGTGAGTGGAGTTTGTTGGTGCTGGACTGTGTGGGGAACATTTTGTTTGCAAGCTAGGGAGTGATTTTTGGGGTGAGGTTTTGCTGATATCTTGGGAGGGAATTGAGAAAGTCAAATTAAGGACTTTTGTGTGCAAAACCTGTCACTCCCCTTTTCCTGGCAGTGAGTGAAACTGGCCAGAGGCTTGGAGGAACTTTGAAACACTTGTGCTGTGAGATAAGTGACTTGAACTGTTTGGTTTTTTTTTTGGTTTTTGAAACTGCCTGCTGTGGAGCAGTCAGTGCTAGGCCTGAGTTGGGCTGAAACCCTCAGACACAGCTGAGGTTACAACATTGCTGAATGCAAGGCAAGGACTTTATTGTATGCTGGGTTTTGCTTGCTTGGTTTGCTATTTTTCTTTTCTTTGTGCTGCTGTGTAGGACATTCTGATAAGCTTAGCAGCTATTTTGGAAAAGACTACTTACCTGGATACAAAAAGGAATAAAACAATATTATTTCTTTGAATGGTAATTGTGGGGACTTTGTTTTGTTTTGATTCCGGTTTGGAATCCGGTCCTGCAGGGTGGTTCCATTTCGGTCCTGCAGGGTGGTTCCATTTCGGGCCACACGTCAAAGTGCTATATTGGGGTTTCCACTGTAGGAGCTATAAAGTCCTGTTCTGCACTACAGTGGGCCACAATATGTATTTAAGATATGTTAAATGTTATAGAAATATGTTTATTTTACAATAAACAGGGCTGCGGCCAGGTTTCACCACACAGGTTTGAGTGTCTTCTTGGGAATGGCTAGAGGTATGTAGGGTGGGGAAGAAGTGTTCGCTTGGGGGAAGCGGACCGCTCCAGGTTCCGCTGTTAGAGGGGATAGACAGACTCTGCTCATCCATGCCAGATCCTTCCCTCACCTGATGCCACCTACCCCCCCCCCCTGGAATTACAGCAGCAACTCTCGCAAGAAACTTTAGTTCAGAGCCACAAGTCCCTCATATGCAAATAGATCTGAGGCAGCCTCCTCCCCCTGACACGCACACCATGGAAATACTGTGAAATATGCAATTACCACAGGGTCAGCCAGTGAGCCAGAGTGTGCATGTCCCTGCACTGAAACTCAGCATGTATTGCAACACTATAGAGAGGGCAACAGTAAAGAGAGAGCATGCTCAAGCCTCTATAGGGCCATCTGCACATACTCAGAGGGGGTTCCCCAAAGCCTTCCTCTGAGCTCTAAGAGAGCAAATCCGAATCAGGCTTGTCAGATGATGTCACCAAGATGTGGTTGAATTATTCTGCTGTCCACAGAGAACCCCTGTTACAGGTAAGTAACCTTGCTAAATTGTGTCGGAGCAGGGTGGGACACAGCAATGAACATCCATATTGGGTCTTCTAGGATTCTGATCCCTCACTTCCACCCCAACACCCCCAAACATCCAAGTCGTCCCCAGGACCATGACTTTGCATGTCCCTTGCAACAACTGTTATGGCTTCTATTTTTTTTATTTTTTTTTTTGGGGGGGGGGTAAAAAGGGTAAAATATATGTTGGGACACAAGATAAAGCAAAGTGCTTTTCTAACAAAGTCCAGTGATTCACAGCATTCTGCATTTGCTAGTTGTACCTCAGCACGGGAATGCAGAGCCTCATACACCTCCAAGTCCTATCTCTTTCATGTTTCACGTTAATGTGGGCCTTCGGGACTGAAAGTCTGCATTGACAAGATTCATCACCTGTCTCCCTTTGCAGACGCTGGTGCTGACCAAAATTGTGCTGTCCAGTAGCCCTTCACAATGTATGAGCAGTTTGCACCACACCTAGAATGTTTTTATAAAGCACGTAATCAAATTAAATAAATAAATATAATTTACTACTGGAAGGAACCTGAGGAAAGGCTTGCCGTGGCATTTATTTATTTATTGAGACTTATTAACCGCCTTTATGAAGAGATTCACCCAAGGCGGTGTACAGCAGATATAATTCATCATAAAACTTACAATTTTATTAACATAACAGTAGTAAAAATGCCAAATATACACTAAATTGCAATGAATGAGGTAGAATTAAAACCAGTAAACTGAAACTTAATAATAGGTCTACCATGAAACAGTTTCAAAAATATACTTAATAACAGCACTGAAATTCAAATAAGAGAGATATAATACATACTAAAAGGAGATGTAATACTTATGAAGCACAAATCAGAACATTCAAATAACATAGATATGATGCTAATGTTTTTCTACAATACAATTTATCCTATAGCTGACGTGTCAAAAGCAAATATTAGATCAGTGTTCTTCAACCACCGGTCCATGGACCAGTGCCGGTCCACAGAAATTTCCTGCCGGTCCACAGGGCCAGCACATGCATCAGGCCCAAAACAGTGTTCTTCAACCGCCGGTCCACGGTGCGATCGATGCGGCGTTCTCTTCGAGCCAGCTCCCTCTTCCTAACTGATTCAGTGCACAAAGTCATGGGCAGTGGCTCCTAAGGGCATCCTGCGCCTGAACTGGATGCCTTCTCTCTGACGTTGCAACGTCAGAGGGAAGGCTTCCAGATGAGGCACAGGACGTGCAAGGTGTAATTAGTACTATTATGGGGTCGTGGTCTGGGGTGGAGATTGTGTAGAGATGGGCGGGGTCTGGCCCACGACTTAGCCCAGTGTTCTTCAACCGCCGGTCCACGGACCGATGCCGGTCCACAGAATAATTCTTTTATTTCTGCCAGTCCATAGGTGTAAAAAGGTTGAAAAAACACTGTATTAGATGGTGACAAGATGGGTGGTACAGAGTGCTTTGGGATAAGCAGATGGGAGGCTAACCTCAAGACAAGTTATTTATACAGTTAAACAAGGTATAAGGAAATGATTTAGTTAGTGTGTGTGGCAAGCTTGTCCTGGTGCAGAATGAGTTTATAGTTAATCACCCTATGTATTAAAGGCTTGGGTGAAGAGCCAGGATTTCACCAGCTTCCTGAAGTAGAGGTGGTCTGGAGTTAGATGTAGCCACTCTGAGAGTAAATTCCAGAGCATGGGGGTCACTCCTGCGAAGGATTGCTGGCAGGTATCACATCATACAATTTCTTTTGATGAGGCTACAAAACAGTGATGCTCCTTGAGAGGACCTTAGAGGTCTCAATAGTGTTATTTAAGTATTCTGGCCCATTTTGTCTAAGGACCTTTATATACCCTAGTGCAGCGGTTCCCGACCCAGTCCTGGAGGACCACCAGCCAGTCAGGTTTTCGGGATAGCCCTACTGAATATGCATGAGAGAGAGTTGCATATAATGGGAGTAACAGGCATGTAAATCTGCCTCTTGCATATTCATTAGGGCTATTCTGAAAACCCGACTTGCTGGTGGTCTTCCAGGACAAGGTTGAGAACCACTGCCCTAGTGTGTTGGACAGGCCCCTTTTAATTCAGCAGGAGATAGATGGACTTCTCACAGTGCTGACAACATTTTCAGTTTCTGACACCATTATAGTGACTGTGAAAGTTACTGCTGTGATTGTAAAAGAGATACAATGATTTATGGCAGCTGTATAGCCTTTTTGCTTGACTTGAGTCATGACAATGACGGCAAGCACTGAATAGGATGACTGAATGTCTGATGAATGATGTCCAGAAAATGTTTGTGTTTGTCCTCTGGCAACACGTCTCTCTGAAAGAGCTAAAACTTTTCTTTCATCCCTGAGCCTAGTATTTAGAGCAGCAGCCTGAGAACCAGGCAAACCAAGGTTTAGATCTTGCTAATGCTCCTTCTGACCTTGGGCAAGTCACTTCAGTCTTCATCATCTTTAGTTACAAGAGCAGGGTCTCATTTTCTAATCTGTATTAATGTTTTAATTAATGCACAGCGCTGCATGGAAATAATAAATAGTAGTAGTAGGAATGTGAGTTATGTTCATAGGGGCCTATTTACTAACCAGGTTAGGTGCTTAACAAGGGTTTTAAGGTGCATTAATAAGAACATAAGAATTACCATACTGGGACAGCCCAAAGGTCCATCAAGCTCAGTATCCTGTTTCCAACAGTGGCCAACCCAGGTCCTAAGTACCTAGCAAGATCCCAAGTAGTAAAACAGATTATATGCTCCTTATCCTAGGAATAAGCAACGGATTTCCCAAAGCCATCTCAATAATGGCCTATGGACTTCTCTTTTAGGAAATTATCCAAACCTTTTTTAAACCTCGCTAAGCTAACTGATTTCACCACATCCTCAGTCAACGAATTCAAGAGTTTAATTACATGTTGTGTGAAGAAATATTTTCTCCAGTTTGTTTTAAATCTACTACTTAGTAGCTTCATCGCATGCCCCCTAGTCCTAGTAGTTTTCAGGATTTTCTTCTGTGAACACAGAGCAGAATTATTTGTTAGCTTTTTCCTCATCGGTCTCCACATAGCAGCTTGAAGCTTCTTTCAATCTCACAATTCCATTTTTGCCTTCCTCCCTTCACTAATATACTTGAAAAAAATTGTCACCCTTTTTTTTTTTTTTTTTATTTCTAGTCATTTGCTCTTCCACTTGCGCTTTTGCCAGACTTGTCTCTTTCTTGGCTTCTTTCAGTTTCATCTGGTATTCTGTTCTGTGCTTCTCATCATGAGTTTATCTTTTTGTATTTCCCAAATACCAACTTTTTTGCCTTTATTTTCTCCATCACTTCTTTGCAAAACCATATCAGTTTCCTTTTTCTCTTGCTTTTGTTTATTTTCCTCACATATAGGTTGGTGGCCGATTTTATTGCTCCTTTCTGCTTGGACCACTGTTTTTCCACTTCTCTTAAATCCTCCCATCCTATCAGCTCTTTCTTCAGGTACTCCCTCATTTTACTAAAGTCTGCACATTTGAAATCCAGGACTTTGAGTTTTGTGTGACTGCCCCCCCCCCTCCCCCTTTAGCTGTTATATCAAGCCAAACTGTGTGATGATCAGTACCATCCAGGTGGGCACCAACTTGGACACTAGATACACTTTCCCCATTTGTGAACACTAGATCTAGCATCGCTTCTTCCCTCGTGGGTTTCGTCACCATTTGCCTCAGAAGAGCATTTTGAAAGGCATCAACGATCTCTCTGCTTTTTTTTCCCGATTCTGCAGATGGAACTTTTAAATCCACATCTGGCAGGTTGAAATCACCCAACAGTATCACTTCCCCTCTCTTTCCCAACTTTTGGATATCTGCAACTAGATCTCTATCAGGTTGCTTGGATTGTGTCGGAGGTCTGTAGACAACTCCCAAGTAGATAGAAGAAACAATCTTCTCTTTTCAAAGCAATCCATATTGCTTTCTCCTTTCCCCAGGCTCTTTGCGTTTCATTCATTTAGATATTGTTCTTCACATAGAGAGCTACTCCTCCACCTTTTGGGCCATCCTTGTCCTTCCTAAAAAGATTATAGCCCAGTATGTTAGCATCTCATCCATGGGAATCACTGAACCATGTCTCTGTAGTAGCAACAACATCTAAATCTGCCTCTAACATCAGGGCCTGCAGATCATGAACTTTGTTGCTTAGACTTTGACCATTTGTTTTCATTGCTTTCCAGCTACCTTTCAGCGGCACTAACATTTTTGCCTAGTCTCAATTCCTATTCATTGTTAAGGAGTGAATTGCTAAGATTGTTATTTACATTGCTTTCTTTACTACTGTGACATCCTGTCTTTTGCTGGGGGTGGCCACCAGAAGTGATTTGCATCCTTATACCACCCCCACCTTCTAGAAGCATATTGCCTGAATTTCTCAGCAAGGATTCTGCTCATCATTACAATATATAGGGTTACCAGACATCTGCATTTTCCCGGACATGTCCTCCTTTTGAAAAGCTTCTGGCAATGAGCGACGTTAGGATGGCATTTGTGCATGCACGGATGCAGCACAGTGACGAAAATAGACCGTCATCTCTCAAATCTGCTGACCACGACACCCAACTACAAAACATTGAGGCAAGAACTGAAAACCATACTATTCAAGAAATTTGTCAAATGATCTAACCAAATCATATCGACCATTCCCAGATCCCGATGCATACTATAGCTATCAACCTTGTAATCTCTCTGGGAATGCCCAGGCTAATTTCTTGTTGTAAGCCACCTAGAACTGGAAGGTATTGGCGAGATAGAAGACATCAATATAATGTAATGTAATCATCAAATCACACTGGCGCATGCGTGAATGCCGTCTGACGTCACTCGTTGCTCATGCAGGTTGAGGGGGTGGGGAGGGGCATGGGAGCACAATGGGGAGTGGTCAGCCAGAACGGAGCATGCCCGTGAGCCCGAATTTTTCATCTGGAAAATCTGGTAACCCTAATAATATAGTCTCTTGTTTTTCCATGTATTTCCCCATCCTTCTATGTACCTACACCAAGCTTTGAGCCACCTATTTTTGATTTTCATCCTTGTGCTCTCCTTGAACGACCTGAACCACATCTAAGGGCCTGTTTTACAAAGCCATGCTAGCGGCTGCTGTGCGGTAACGGCCCCGAAGCCCATAGAGATTTAAAGGGCTTCGGGGCTGTTGCCACGCGGCTTTGTAAAACAGGCCCTAAGTTATTTGTGTGTGATATTCTGAGGGCTGTACTTGAATGTTTGCAATTATGTCTGTATTGCTCAGAATAAAAAAAATTCACTTCTTGCTTTATTTGTTGTGATTTTGTGAACTGAATAAGAACTAAAATTTTGGGGAGAGCAAGACTAAAATATCACTAGTATTGAGCTGGTGTATGGTTTTCTGTGTACAATGCAGAACCTAGCATGACTCACAAGTTGTTCTTTTATTGATGTTCTTTCAATCAGAATAAAAGAACCTACACTCACACTGTAGGCTTTAAAATGTTTATTTGCAATGCTTTAACCTCATAAAGCAGTGTTTCCCAACCCTGTCCTGGAGGACCACCAGCCAGTTGGGTTTTGGGGATAACCCTAATGAATATGCATGAGAGAGATTTTCATATAATGGAGGTGAAAGGCATGCAAATCTCCTCCATGCATATTCATTAGGGTTATCCTGAAAACCTGACTGGCTGGTGGTCCTCCAGGACAGGGTTGGGAACCACTGTCATAAAGGATAAATAGAGAACTGGATATCAAAGCTTCAATTTAGTTCCTTTCATTGGCCTCAGACCCACCACTCCACCGCCTAGCACGAACTTTTAGCGGAGAGAATACATGGCTCTTCATTATCGGCCCAGCAAATTATATTCTTCAGTTTAATCCTTACACATAGTTTAAATGTTATAATGAATTCAATAAGTTAATAATATTCAGTGAAAGCTCAAAAGACTTAGGTTGGCTTAGTACATGCAGCCCGGGAGGGAATGATGAAGAGCCTTGTAATTCTCCCCGCTAAAAGTTCTTGGGTCTGAGGCCAATGAAAGGAAGTAAATTGAAGCTTTGATATCCAGTTCTCTATTTATTATTTATAGTGTGTAAGTGTTCTGGATATAGTTTTTGAACTTAATCATCACTATCTTTAACCTCATAAAGGTGCATAAAATCATCTTTCTGTTTTGAGCGGGGAGATGCAGGGAAGAAAATTAAGACTGTGGGGACGGTGAGGGGATGGGGATGAATCTTTGTCCCCGCTCCACTCTCTAAGTTAGGGCACACCCAGTCCAGAAGCATCGGACAGTAGAAATGTCAGGAGAAGACAGCTGACGCTAGAATTGGTATATAGTTGTCAGTGGTCCAAAATAGAAGAAAACTCCAACAGAAGTTAGAACTGGAACATGGTGAAACAATCATGGATAATTAAGCAAGTATTACATACAGTTTATTTACTGAAAAATGCTTCTTAAGGAGTTTGACTATCATGCAGTCAAAATCTTAGAAAGATGTGGTAATATCCTTATATTCTTAAAGCTTATAGTGCAATGTATAGTAAAGAGGAAAATTTTCAAGCCAATTGAAATTGTGTTTCTACACACAGGACAGCTCCACGATACGAAGAGTGTGTGCCGGAGAGACTAATGAAATTGAAGAGGAAATTCAAGTTAATAGGAGTGTGGCTGAATGGGCTGGAGGAGGAGGTGGTGGTGGAGGCGCTACATATATATTTAAGGTAAGGAAGCGGAGCGACTGCACTCTCCATAACTGCTTATATGTCATTTCCTGAATTCCAGGACTCCGAAATGTTTGGGTACCACCCTGTTTCCTCGCTATTAAACATTCACCATAGCTGCTCAAACAAGGGCTCTCAGGGTTGCTGTAGATGCAATCTTCACAGGCTTTAAAGGCTTCCGTGCCTGCCTCAGCCCTGCCCAAGGATAGATTGAGGCATCAATCAAGGACAAAGTCATGGACCCCTGCTTGGCGTTGAGCACGGATTGGGATTGGGATTGGCATGGATCCATTCCGCGCATGCTTTGTCGTCGGCAGATAAGTTATCTCCTGGGTCAGAGCATCGACCCCTGCCTCAATGCTCTTCGATGCACAGTTGATGCTCCTTTTAACACACACCCCTGTTTCATCTAGAAAAGAGTATTTTGAGGAGTCTGATTCGGATATCTTCAATCACTCTTATGAGGATCTCCTAGACTTGTCAGCAGAAGAATCCTATGATTTACCATCTGATCCTTCTCCGTCTCAAAGGCATGTCTCTACCAGAAAGCATCTTTTACTGGCTTTGTGAGACAAATGAGTCCAGTTCTACCCATTAAAATGGAGACAGAGGAAGAACTCCATTCTGAGCTTTTTAACTTTGAATCACCTCCAAATGACTGTAAAAAAGTGCCTTTACATAAAGTCAAGAGAGATACTCTTTTTAAGAGCTGGGAAACCCCTCTATAAGTCCACATAGATCCTAAAAAAATTGTCACAATGTATAGAATACAAAAGTGTCCAGGATTTGAGAGAATAATTAGCTTATTGTGTCATGCTCACAAATTTGTTCAGCTATCACCCCTGTTCCATAAGCTCCATTGGCTCCCAATATGTTTACATATTATTTACAAAATTTTGACTCTTACACACAAGACGTATCAACTATCCTACCTTTCATATATGATTATCCCTTACATATCCCTACATGCTCTGTGTTCAGTTGATGCCAACCATCTAGTTCTTCCAGGGCCAAAATAGATACATTATGAATCGACAAGGAAGTTTGCATTTTTCTTCACTGCCCTCAAACTTTGGTATAATCTTCTATCACACAGCCACTTTTTTATAAAATTTAAGACGTTGCTGAAAACTTATATTTATTCAGACTTGCATTTGACCTCACAAATGCTTAACTTTTATGATCAGTCTATCCTCTTCATTCTATGACCTTGAAGGAGTATAAATGGAGAAAACAGTTGTGTGACTTCTCTCATGTATGAATGACAACTATGAATGTATGAATTTTTTCTGTCAAATTTTAATGGAATTCCTTTCTTTTAGTTGTATTTTTTATGTACACTGCTATGATCCATTTGCTGGAATAGGTGGTTAATCAAGAAATAATAAACCATAAACTTCAACATCATTCTCTAGTTGAGGAATTTGCATTAAAACTTTCATGCAGTTCAAAGTCTTATGCTCCGGCTCCTCCATGAAGGGAAGCCAGAACACTAGATTCCTTTGGGAAATACATTTTTCAATCATCTTTGCTAACAAATAGAATCTTGGATTACCAATTCTATACTTCCATTTATTTAAAATCTTCACAAGGGGGAATAGGATCTCATTCCTTTTGTATGGAAGCCATCAAAATTTGGACTTGGGCAACTGCTCATGGGATACTTCTCAGGATGGTTTACGTAGCAGGAAAAAAGAATGTTCTCACAGACAAGTTGAGTAGACTTCTTCAACCTTACAAACGGTCTCTCAGCATGACTGTCTTGCATCCAATTTTTGCTCAATGGGGAGCACCGCAGAAAAAAAAAAGACTTCCATAATTCTGTTCCAGACTCTTTGCCTATGACCACATGGCTTCGGACACCTTTCTTCTTCACTGGGAAAACCAAGACTGTGAATTAAAGAAAGCGTGGGACAGGCATATGGGATCTCTTAGAGAGAGGAGGAGATATGGTTCTTTTCCTGATGTAGATTGCATTCTCTGAAACCCAGCAATACTTCCAGCAATACTAGACTACCCAGCAATACTAGACTACCTTCTATATCTTTTCAACGCTGGTCAGTTAGAGTTCATCTCAGTGCTATCAGTGCATTCCACTCACATCTAGACAAAAAAAACCCAAAAACCCTAAGGCTGCAGATTTAGTGTTAATAATGCAATTAATGTGCTAAATATTTAATGCCAATTAAAAAAATTATTGTGATTAAAATGACTACCTTGTCTGCATCAGAACTCACTGCTTCTCCAGATCTGAAAGACCTCCTGTTCATGCTGCCGCTGGCTCTGCCTTACCCAGAAATAGGAAGTTACATCAAGGTTGTGTGCCAGCCCACAGTATACAGACTATGGCCACCTTAGTAGTTCATTTCTGTTCTACCTCTGTTGAGGACATCTGCAAAGCAGCTACTTGGTCTTCAGTGCATATGTTTACCTCCTCATTACTGTTTGGAACAAAACTCCAGAAGAGACAGTTGGTTTGAACAAGCAGTTCTGCCAAATCTTTTCCTGAACATCAACTTTCCCTCAGGCCCTGTTGAATTTCACCACGATCATGTTTATTCTTTGTATAACCTCTTCCAGAGTTGTGATCCTGGCAGTATGGGAGTCCCACGCATGAGAATATAATGCCTGCTTTTCCTGTAGCAGGTATGGCAGCTCAAGTGTAATGCAATCTTCTGACAGGTTGCTGTTGGGAGAAAAACTGGTAGAAGGAGAACCGGCATCTCTCCAGGCCTTAGTCTGAGATACCCAAGGTCTTTTTCCACCAGGGGAATCTAAAGATGTAAGAGGTGTTAGAGTTGGGCTGCTCATTTAGAGAGGGGAGCTAAGTCCTCTTCCCCAGAGGCCAAGGGAGGAAAAAGGGAGGGAGTGAGACCTTTTCCCTGAAGAGGGAGGCATGAAAGCTAAAACCTTAGCTTAATACTACAGTGTAGAAGGTGCCAGAAGAAATAGGATCATAAAGAAGGATCCCTCAGTTGAGAAGGAGAGTGAAGCTGCTAATATGTTTCACATCCCAGGAAGTGGGAAAAGAGTAGGAAAAAGAAGTGTGATAATCCAATGTAAGTCCCGGGTGCATTCTACCAACCTCAAGCAAAGAGGAGCCATGAGTAATTTGGATTTTAAGGAGAAATGTCCCTAAGGAAGGACTTGTCTTTTGAATGAAATAACTACACAGAGGAGAGAGAAGGAGAAGGACAGATAAGCAGGGACCATTCCAGGACCAACATACTACTTGCACTTAGAAGGCCTGGACATTTGGGTCACCAAGATACCCAGTGAATACAAAGCACTTATAAAGAGCAGGGGGAGTAAGCAGGGTATAGCACCCATCATAGTAAGGAGAATTCTAGACAAGAGATGCAAGAGAGCAGGGCAGCTGTCCTTTCTTCAACCCGGTTGGATTTTTATCACAGTATTTTTTATCATTGTACTTTTTTAATTGAATTTCATGGTTTTATATGTCAGTGTTTATTAAATTATCTCCAGAACATCTGTATCCATAGTTTTTGGTTTTATTTTCATTTATGGATGGCTTGCCTAAAACGTCCAACCTCAAACTTAGATGTCCTTTTGAAAATGCCCCTCTTAGTTCAGCAATTTTCCACTTTTTTTGTTCTGTCGGAAAAATAAACAAAGTGGAAAATCACTGGGCGTGGAGGGGCATCATAATTAAAAAAAAAATGTCTAAGTCCCCTTTTGGCTTAGGTCCTAAACCAGGGCTGCCCAAGTCCGGTCCTCGAGATCTACTGGCAGGCCAAGTTTTCAGGATATTCACAATGAATATGCATGAGAGAGATTTGCCTGCACTTCCTTCTTGGTATGCAAATCTCTCTCTCTCATGAATATTCATTGTGAATATCCTGAAATTTGGCCTGCCAGTAGATTTCGAGGACCGGACTTGGGCAGCCCTGCTACTGAAAGTAGAAGCAGGTAAAAAGCAATGTTACTTACCGTAACAGTTGTTATCCAGGGACAGCAGGCAGCTATTCTCACTAGTGGGTGATGTCATCAGACAGAGCCCCGGTACGGACGTCTCACAAGCACGTGTTGCTTGTAGAAACTTAAAAGTTTCTAGATGCCCGCACCGCGCATGCGCCGGTGCCTTCCCGCCCGGAGATCCGGGCGTGTCTCCTCAGTTCAGGTAGCTAGCCTGAGAAGCCAACCCAGGGGAGGTGGGTGGGACGTGAGAATAGCTGCCTGCTGTCCCTGGATAACAACTGTTACGGTAAGTAACATTGCTTTATCCCAGGACAAGCAGGCAGGTATTCTCACTAGTGGGTGACCTCCAAGCTAACCTCAGTGGGATGGAGGGGGAGTTGGCGACTTAAGAGAATAAATTTTTCAATACTGTTTGGCCAAACTGTCCATCCCGTCTGGAGAGAGTATCCAGACAATAATGTGAGGTGAATGTGTGAACCGAGGACCAGGTGGCAGCCTTACAAATTTCCTCGATTGGTGTTGATCTGAGGAATGCTACTGAGGCTGCCATTGCTCTGACCTTATGGGCTGTGACCTTACAAGGAAGTGATAATCCAGCCTGGGCATAGCAGAAAGAGATACAAGCCGCCATCCAATTAGAGATGGTGCGCTTTGATACGGGTCTTCCCAACTTATTAGGGTCGAAGGAGACAAAAAGTTGAGGAGTGGTTCTGTGTGGCTTGGTGCGATCCAGGTAGAAAGCCAGCGCACGTTTACAGTCTAGAGTGTGAAGGGCCGATTCTCCGTGGTGAGAATGGGGCTTAGGGAAGAATACTGGAAGTACAATGGATTGGTTGAGATGAAATTCTGAGACCACCTTAGGCAGGAATTTCGGGTGAGTGCAGAGGACCACCTTGTCATGATGGAATACTGTGAATGGTGGATCCGCCATCAGTGCCTGGAGTTCGCTGACTCTGCGAGCGGACGTAAGGGCTACCAGGAAAAGCACTTTCCAGGTGAGATACTTAAGAGGGGCCCTGTTGAGTGGTTCAAACGGGGGCTTCATGAGACAGGAAAGGACTACATTGAGGTCCCAAACTACTGGGGGTGGTTTGAGAGGAGGGTTAACATGGAAGAGTCCTTTCATAAATCTGGCGACCACCGGATGGGCCGAGAGGGGTTTCCCTTGTAGGGGCTGGTGGAACGCCGCAATAGCGCTCAGGTGGACTCGTATGGATGTAGACTTGAGCCCGGATTGAGATAGGTGTAGGAGATAGTCCAGCACGGAGGATAAGGAAGCTCGCTGAGGTTCCTTTGATTTAGAAACACACCATGAGGAGAATCTAGTCCATTTCTGGGAGTAGCATTGTCGAGTGGCGGGCTTCCTGGAAGCTTCCAAGACCTCCCTCACTTCTTGAGAGAAGTGGTGAGGGGTTACGTTGAGAGGAACCAAGCTGTCAGGTGGAGAGACTGCAGGTTGGGATGAAGCAGTGATCCTTGATGTTGAGTAAGTAGTGAAGGAAACACTGGAAGTGGTACTGGTTCCCTGCTGCTGAGTTGAAGTAGGAGGGAGAACCAAGGTTGTCTGGGCCACCGAGGAGCTATTAGGATCATGGTGGCCTGTTCGAGTTTCAGCTTGACCAGAGTCTTCTGGATCAGCGGGAATGGTGGGAACGCATATAGAAATCGTTTCCCCCAGTTCAGTAGAAAAGCATCTGCCTCGAGGCGATGAGGGGTGTAGATCCTGGAGCAAAACTGAGGCAGTTTGGAGTTGTGGGGAGCCGCAAAGAGGTCTATCTGAGGCGTCCCCCACTGTGTGAAGATTTGGTGAAGGGGGCTGGAATGGAGAGTCCATTCGTGCAGTTGTAGTAGACGACTCAGTTTGTCTGCTAAGACGTTCTCCCCCTGAATGTAGACTGCTCTGAGGAAGGCGTTGTGGCGCACCGCCCAGTCCCAGACTCGTAGAGCTTCCTGGCAAAGGAGGGCCGAGCCCGTGCCTCCTTGCTTGTTGATATAATACATGGCGGCCTGATTGTCTGTGCGAATGAGGATTACCATGTCGTGAAGTAGGTGTTGGAAAGCTTGGAGCGCATTGAAGATGGCTCTGAGTTCCAGTAGATTGATTTGGTGTAGTCTTTCCGCACTGGTCCAGAATCCTTGGGTGCGGAGACCATCCAGGTGGGCCCCCCATGCATAATTCGACGAATCGGTTGTGAGAACTTTCTGATGGGGGGGAGAGTGCATCAGCAAACCTCTGGATAGATTCGAAGAGGTCATCCACCAAAGTAGAGACTGCCGAAGAGCAGGTGTGACTAAGATGTGTTTGGATAGTGGATCGGACGTCTGATTCCACTGTGATGCCAGGGTCCACTGGGGGATCCTGAGATGGAGTCTGGCAAAGGGTGTCACATGTACTGTGGAGGCCATATGGCCCAGGAGCACCATCAGTTGTCTCGCCGGTAGGGTTTGGCGAGTAGACACCGACTGGCAGAGATGAAGAAGAGACTCCATGCGTTGCAGAGGCAGGAATGCTCGGAGTCGGGTGGTGTCCAGGACCGCTCCGATGAAGGGGAGGGACTGGGTGGGTTGTAGATGAGACTTGGAAAAGTTGATCTCGAAGCCCAAATTCTGGAGGAAGTAGGTTGTAGCCAAGGCCGCCGAAGTGACCTCTGGGGCTGACGGGGCCTTGATGAGCCAGTCGTCGAGGTATGGGAACACCTGTAGACCCCTGTCCCGGAGTGCCGCGGCCACTACCACCAGGCACTTTGTGAAGACTCTGGGGGACGAAGATAGGCCGAATGGTAGCACTCGATATTGTAGGTGCAGATTTCCCACCCGAAATCTGAGGAACTTTCGGGAGGCCGGGTGAATGGGGATGTGAGTGTAGGCCTCCTTGAGATCCAGGGAGCATAACCAGTCGTTCTGCTCGAGGAGGGGGTATAGAGAAGCCAAAGTCAACATGCGAAACTTCTCTTTGACCAGAAACTTGTTGAGGGCCCGAAGGTCTAAAATGGGTCGCAGGTCGCCCGTTTTCTTCGGGACGAGGAAGTACCGGGAGTAAAACCCTCGGTTCAATTGGTCTGACGGGACCGGCTCGACAGCCCGAAGCTGAAGTAAGGTTTGGACTTCCTGAAGAAGAAGGGCGGTCTGCGTCGAGCTTGAAGGATACTCTCTTGGAGGATGGTCCGGGGGGACCCGATGGAATTGAAGGGAGTATCCTTCTCTTATGATGGTAAGGACCCATAGGTCCGTGGTTATGGCCTCCCATCGATGGTAAAAAAGATGGAGGCGGCCCCCTATGGGAGAGGCTGAGTGCAGAACGGTGTCGGTTATGCTCCCGGGAGGGGAGTCAAAAGGGCTGGGGAGCCTTAGGTGCAGCCGGTGGCTGAGGTTTTTGCTGAGACTTCTGGGGAGGTTGTCTCTTCGCAGGTTGTCTCGCAGCAGGCGTTTGTCTGGGCATGTAACGCCGCTGGTAAATCAGGGGTGGCCTGGAAGGTCGATACTGTTGAGGTTTGGGTTTGGGCCGCAGGATGGATTGAAAAGATTTTTCATGATCCGACAGCTTCTTGGTAACAGTTTCGATAGACTCATCGAACAGGTCAGCTCCAGCACATGGTACGTTGGCGAGTCTGTCCTGGAGGTTGGGATCCATATCGATTGTACGGAGCCATGCCAGGCGACGCATGGCTACCGCGCTTGCGGCAGCACGTGCCGAGAGTTCGAATGCATCGAAGGAGGATTGCATCAGCTGGAGGCGTAATTGGGAGAGGGAGGCTACCACTTCCTCGAACTCGAATCGAGCTTGGTTGTCTATGAACGGAGTGAACTTGCGGAGCACCGGCAAGAAGAACTCCAGATAGGAAGAGAAAAAGAAATTGTAGTTCAGCACCCGTGACGCCATCATGGAGTTTTGATAGAATTTTCTACCAAATTTGTCCATCGTTCTCCCCTCTCGGCCCGGCGGTACAGAGGCGTAGACCTGGGAGGGATGAGAGCGTTTAAGAGAGGACTCGACCAGTAGGGATTGGTGGGAGAGTTGAGGGCCCTCAAACCCTTTATGGTGCACGATGCGGTATCGAGCATCGAGTTTGCTGGGAATCGCCGGTATGGAGTACGGTGTTTCGAAACACTGCATGAAGGTCTGATCCAGCAATTTATGCAGGGGGAGCCGAAGCGACTCCGTTGGAGGGTTAGGTAAATGCATGGTGTCCAGATACTCTTTGGAGTATCGGGAGCCCGTGTCAAGGGTCACATCCAGATCATCCGCCATTTGTCGGAGGAATGATGAGAAGGACAATTGATCCGCCAGCGTCGGTCTGTGGGACGGGCTGGAGGAGGAGGAGGCCTCCGGGTCCATGGACATCGGGGAGTGGCAAGGAGAATCGGGCACCGGTGTCTCCTCGTACTCCGGGCCCTCCGGAGGGGACACCTCTGATGAGGAGTATCCCCTACGTTGCAGTTTTTTTCTGCGGTGACACCTCCGAATGGCGTGAAGAGTGCCAGGATGAGTGTCTTGATCGGTGCCCGTCTCGGTGGCGGGACGGGGATCGGGATCGTCTGTGCATAGCATGGTCTCCCGAGGCCCCCAAGTGGTGGATAGGGCTGGAAGCGGTGGATCGCAACTGGGGTTGCGATGCGGATTCTTGCGATGCTACCCAAGTCTGGTAAGGAGTACGGAAGAACTCTTCCTGACTATGCCCAGGGCTTTGAGTATCGATCGGAGGTCTGGTCCCATGTTGGCGCGGAGGCGTAATGGGTTCTAATGGCGGCATATCGGTAAGCGAGGCTTGCCGCATGGGCATCGCCGCCCTCCCCCGTTCGTCCTCGTCGGTTTTCGAGGTCGAACGGCATGGAGGAGGGGGAGGGGGCGGACCGCCCCTTTGGACCGGTACCGGGAGGTCACCCTGTATGGCAGCGATGAGCCCGGGTCCGATGGTCTGCATGAGCTCAACGAATTGAGCTTCCAGCACGGACCGTAGCGAAGCCGATAAGGAGGGATCCGCACCGAAAGGGGGTCCTCCTGCACGGTCATCGCGCTCCTTCGAGGCCGAGTGCTTCTGCTTAGTAGCTTTCGGCACTTTGATGACCACTGGTGGCACTGTGGAAGGAAGAGGTACCTGAACCGAGGAGACCGGGGCAGGCACCGACGTCGAGCTCGTGGATGGTGTCGGGATGAACGATGCCGGTTTCACCACACTCGATGCAGGAGGGGTCGATACCGGTTTCGCCCGAACCGGGGAGGTATCAGATGAAGTGGAGGCTGAGGGATCCTTAGCTGCGTCCATCTTGAACATCGATTCCCACAATAGGCAACGCCGCTTGAATGAGCGTGCCGTAAGGGTAGAGCAAGGCCTGCACGATTTCGGAATGTGGTCAGGGCCCAAACACTGCAAACAGCGCCGGTGAGGGTCCGTGAGTGAAATCGCGCGTTGGCACTTGCTGCACTTTTTAAACCCGGTGATTGGCCGGGACATAGGCCGGAAAATCTCCGCCGCGAGGTCGAAGCCAGTGGGCCTGAGCCACGTGGCCGGCCCGTTCGACCCGCCGGAGGAAATAATCTTCTTTTTTTTTTTTTTTTTTTACTGAAAAAGAAAAGTACTGTTAACTGTAATTAAAAGAAAGCGAAAACGCGGACAAGGAAGGCAAATTTAACTGAATTCAGCTAGCGCATGATGAAGTTGAACTTCTCAGCTCCGCGGAAAGAAAAGAACTGAGGAGACACGCCCGGATCTCTGGGCGGGAAGGCACCGGCGCATGCGCGGTGCGGGCATCTAGAAACTTTTAAGTTTCTACAAGCAACACGTGCTTGTGAGACGTCCGTACCGGGGCTCTGTCTGATGACATCACCCACTAGTGAGAATACCTGCCTGCTTGTCCTGGGATAATGTCCATTCTCAAAAAAAACGTCCAAAAGAAGGTTTTTTTTGTGATAATGGCCTACCTCTACATTCAGCTGTTTAAATGCCCAGACCACCACTAGGTCTACACTAACAACATATAATCAACCAAAAAAAAGCCTAAATCCCAAATGCCCAACACAAGAGCTTTTAGGCGAAGGAGGTGCCAGTTCTTCGCCTAAAAGCTGCATTCTGTAAAAAGAACACCGGTTAAAGAATCCACACCCCCCAGCAACGATCGCGGCAGGAGATATATCCAATCTCTCATGCCGTGATCCACCCCCCCCATCGGATCAGGCATTAGGCAGGTGGGAGACCAGGCCCTCCTGCCCGGCAACTTCCCACCCTCCCGACACAATCGACGCAGGAGGCAGCCCAAGTCCTCCTGCCCAAACAACCCCTACCCTCCCCGAAACGATCGGGGCAGGAGGGAGCCCAAGCCTCCCTGACATGATCAGGGCAGGAGGGAGCCCAAGCTCTTCTGCCCCAGCGACCCCCCTACCCCCACTAAAATACGGGCAGGAGGGATCCCAGGCCCTCCTGCCCTAACGCAGCACCCCATGTCGAGCCCCCAGCACCCCCAATCAGCCCTCCTGAACACCCACTGACTCGCAAGACCCCCCCACTGACCCTGAGGCCACACACACCCCCATATCTGAAGAACGTTGGCCAGATGGACGGGTCCCAAGCCCACCCATCCAGCAGGCCCACCATCCTCAGAATGGCGGGCCTTAGGTCCTGATTTGCCCAGGCGCCTAAAGCCCGCCCACAGGTGGGGCCTGAGGCACCTGGGCCAACTGGAATAGGCCCAGTTGCCTTAGGCCTCTCTTGTGGGTGGGGCCTTAGCCACATGGGCTGGGAGATGCCCTGCCGCGATCCTCACCCCGAAGTGCCATGTTTCAGGGAGGTGGGCGATCGCAATCACGGCAGGAGAGATGAGCCATCTCTCCTGCCGCAATCATTGCGGTAGGGGGTAGGCAGGTTGCTGGGGCTGCTGAGTTGATCACGGCAGCCACGATCAGCTCAGCTGTCCATTTTTCGGCACTTATGCCTGTTTTGACTTGGTCTAAGTCAAAACGTATAAGTGCCAAGTAGGCAACCTGCATAAACCTTTGCTTATATCTGCTGTGCGGCTATGTCTAGGTCAGCCCACCTTCCGCCCCCTCCCCCATTTCTCCACCTCTAAAAACGCCTCTTTTCGCTCTATGCGTTTAGAAGCAGGGGAAAGGCCTAAGCCTGAAGTCATAATGCCATTATACATGGTGACACCTCATTTGGAATACTGTGTGCAATTCTGGAGGCCACACTACTGAAAAGATGTGCTGAGAATAGAGTCGGAGCAACGGATGACCACTAGGATGGTCTCGGGGCTCAAGGATCTGTCGTACGAGGAAAGGCTGAAAAATTTGCGGCTGTACTCACTCGAGGAACGTAGGGAGAGAAGAGGAGACATGATCGAGACGTTTAAGTATATTACCGGCCGTATCGAGATGGAAGAAGAGATTCTCTTTCTCAAAGGACCCTCAGCCACAAGAGGGTATCCGTTCAAACTCAGGGGCGGGAAATTTCATGGCGACACCAGGAGATATTTCTTCACCGAGAGAGTGGTTGATCCTTGGAACGAGCTCCCGGTGCAGGTGATCGAGGCAAACAGCGTGCAAGAATTTAAGAGCAAATGGGATGCCCATGTGGGATTCCTTAGAGGGTTAATCCAGGAGTAGGATCCCTAGAATAGTAGACTTGGGGGTGGGTCAGTAGAGTAGGCAGACCTGATGGGCTATGGCCCTTATCTGCCGTCATCTTCTATGTTTCTATGTTTCTAGATACGTCTAAAACCATCTTTGGTTATGGATACTTGGACAATCAGGCTTTTTGATCGTCCAAGTACCCATTTAGGCCACTTTTTAGATGGTTTTTTGTTTTGATTATGAGCCCCTAAGTGTATAGCCCTTGATGGAGACTGCCCCAACTTTGTTGACTAAGCTAACTTTTCAGCGGTCCCTTGTATTATACAGTGGCCTAGCTCACCCATATGATGTGGATGGCGGAGATCCCCAAGCTCCGCTATTTGTAATTTCCCAACAACTATCCTTCCCATGTACCTTTTAAATACAATACAAAACTACAGCGAGCAGTGATTCATACACACTGCTTACACCAGTCCCACAGCTTTCCCTCTGATACATTTCCTGTTTCCACATAGGCAGGAGTACCTCAGAAGGAAGGTTGTGGCCTGGGGCCAGCCTGAGTAGTGTGTATCAGTCGCTGCTGATAAAAATCTGATGTTTCAAAGGTAAGCAGGGGGTTGGGGCAGGAGCAGGAGATTGGGGTTTGAGAAACTGAATGGCCTGCAGGTGGGGCATGAGACCAAATTGATTGTGGGGTGGTGGCAGGGTTCATTTGCACACCCACAGTTGGGTGTCTGGCTACGCCCCTGGTATCATATAATCTTCTGGGTGTTAACTGCGGAATTTTGAGTTGTTGGTACATCTGCATTGCAAAAGTGATGCATGTGTTTGTTTAATAAACACAGGCTTTCGGGCCATCCTGATTTCTCTATTTGTTCAAATTGTTAGATGGAAAACGGAGAACCTGTTCCCTTGCTAATTGCCGCAGGAGGTGGAGGGAGAGCCTACAAAGTCAAGAAAAACATCCCATTTTTAGAGAGACTGGAAAATGATTTCTCAGTTCCAGGACTGAACGGGAAATCAGGAGCCGCAGGTACGGAAGGTTTGATAATCTCCCAGTAGCTGAAATGAGACTTGAACAAGGTAGGATTCAAAAAGACCTTTAAGATGAGACAACCTGGTCTGGGTTCAAGTCGAACCTTCTCCAAATCAAGAAATTCTGAGTTGGATTGGATTTATGAGTTAGAGTCTGTTCATTCCCTACATGATTTAATAAATTCTGGCTTCACACACGTTCCCAAATCTTATTACTAATATTAAGACTTAGGATCCTGATCTACTTAACAAGGGGCACGCAGCAATGTACAAGTTCATATAAAATATAGTCCTTTCTCCAAGGAACTTATAGTCAAATCAAGACACAGACAAATCAAATAGACTTCAAGAAATACATAAATGTCTGTCCTTTTTTTTGTATCTGTAGCTGATTATGGAGGCTATATTAGAAACATCTAGACATGTATATAGCAATACTTAAACATCTAGGGATTGATATTTAAAGCACCGTAACCAGCCAGAAATATCTCTGTGCTAATTAAAACAGTTGTTTGGGGCTAACTGGTCATATTCAATGGCACTTAACTGGAGAGCTCCACTGAAAATGCCCCCCCACCAGACACCAGAGAAACTCCCAGTAACACCATGGTGGGTGTTGAGATGTTTATTGAGAGGAGTCAGCTCTTGTCAGAAACCACGTGGGTTTTGTGGGGAGATGGGGGACAGCTATTGGTGATGTTTGGGGTAATATGGCTCTTAACTGGGGGTATAAGGGGTTTAGGGGTATGGTTGCTGTCAGTAGAGGCACAGAGGGTTCACAGGCTATTGTGCTAGTTTAGGGTGTAGAGGTATGATGATCCCTCCAGCCCCTTTTAGAAATTTCAGGCTAGACTTCAGGTCTGCTATCTTGTTACTACAGTCAGCAACCCACAATGTTTCTGACTGCAGCAGCACAAATAGAAGAGCGCTGGACACTTATTTTGCTTTTTTTTTTTTTTACTTGCTCCTGCTGAATGTGCTAGTACAAGTATACACATGTTACTTCACAGAGAGAATTGAGCACATCCTAATCTAGATGTTTGAATTCTCCCCTCTATAACCTATGCAAAATGGGCCTTCACATGTATTGGACCGGTTATTAGACTGTGCAATGTACACTTTCTAAGTTATGTTAAGGGAGTTATGTTGATAAATTTCATGTTGCATGGGAACCATATATGAGTGCTGTATGTTCTGAGTTAGTAAACAGCCTGGAAGTAGGAGGGAACATGTATGATGGGTGTATTTGCTGGCAAGATTATACTGGTGCTATGGAGAATTGGTAGTGTTAAAAATGTGAAAAATAAAGTTTACAAAATAAATAAAGAGACGATTTAAGATCAATGGCAAGGTGGTGTTTCAACATATATTCTAGCCCCAGAGGGCCTGATTCTATAAACCACACCTACATTGTTGGCGCCGCTCCATGCAATTGTCAATCAACCACTAGGCGTCCTTTATAGAATCACGCCTAGTAGCGCCCAGGCATGCCTAGGCATCGCTAGGCATCTTAGAGGTAGGTGCCAGTATATTGGGCTAGGTTTTACCAGGTCTAATTTACCAGTGCCTTACTCAGACACCTAGCGACGCCTAAGTCAACCTCACCTATTCTCCACCCCTAACCACACCTACTTTTCAGTTAGGCGTTTGTAGGTCGTCTCGACTTAGGCGTCACTAGGCACCGCCGTGAATTCAGCGCACAACTTTTAATTGATTTTGTTAAATTAAAGATCAATGGCGCGGTCAATTACCATGCCAATTAAGCTTGTCAATTCAATTTAGGTTGCATGCAGAATTTAGTTAGGCATCGCTAGGCAACCACGATTAGGATGCCTAGCAGGCCCTAACCTAGGCGCCATTTATAGAATCAGGCCCAGAGTGCTGTAACAATCACACCACATGTCTTCCTTGTATCCCGACATACACATCGGATTAGTCATGTGAAGGAACAGTATCCAAATTAATGTGAACTATCAAAGCATTTAGCTTCACTGCATAAGCAGGCACTTCAAAAGAATTTCTGCTTCTTTCCTTTCAAGCAAATTGGTGTTTGAAAAGGTATCATTCATTTGACATTGTAGAGGCATTTGAGAATGATTCAGATTCCTCTGCATTCACAGATTTTCCTTGTTAACACAGAGAATGTTTTTTTGTTTTTTTTTTTGCTGCAGGTGGCGGAGGGGGCTGGCGTGATAACACTTCCTACCAGTGGTCAGGAAAATCCTTGCTGGAGGGTTCCATTGGCGGAGAATCCTGCCCCCAGGCCATGAAGAAGTGGGGGTGGGAGACAAGAGGGGGTTTCGGAGGGGGTGGAGGGGGATGCTCCTCAGGTGGAGGAGGCGGAGGATACATAGGTAAACATGTTTCCTGTCTGAGGTATCAGTTATCCTCCTCTAGTTTGAATGTCCTTTACCAATTCTTGCTAACCATATGCTACTGTTGTACATGATTCCACTATGGTAGTCAATCAGTTTAGCATCAGTCTGGATGTCTTGAGTCACAAATGGTGTAATAGTCACCCAAGAGCCTTACTTCAATTACTTCCAGAGGATCTCAATATGTGTTGGATTAATAGCCACTATAGGTCAAGGTGAAGGCATCCTGCGCTTTCATAGTATTCAATTAATAATATTTTAGTGGCACTCCTAAACGTTGGCTAGTGAAAGGCCACTGCTTTTTTTTTTTTTAATCTAACAATCAAAAGAACGCCTGCAAGACTACTTTCATAAAATTAAGAGATTTTATGGAGTTCTGTAAATAAATAGCATAGAGTAATCAAGTTTCAAATTTATTTATAGCTTGATATACCAACCATCACAAGTATCTGGCTGGTTTACAGTAGTAGAAATTTAAAAAATATTTAAAATATTTAAAATTGCATAAGGAAAATAATAAATTGAAGAAAAAAAAATGGAGGGATTGAGGCCAAGACAAGGATATCATTGAGACAGGTAGGTGACGAGAGGAAGGAGGGGGAGAGGAGGATTTTTAATTACATTATGTAAATAAAAAAATAAATGAAGGAAAAAGGGGAGGGATAAAACAGGAGGGGGAGGGGAATGTCGCTTCATGAAAGTGTTTCTCTATTTATTAGTTTTTCCCTTTTTTCGGGTTCTCAATTGGAATTTAGATAGGCATCTTTGAATTCCTTTGTGGATGCACTTCACACTTGTTAATGATATTGTTATAATGTGCAGGTAAATGCAAACAAGGACTTTATAAATTGTACCATCAAAATAGATGTGGGTCTCTTAAGCTCTCAGACGCCTGCGTTAGCTTAATCATTATCTATAAGCCAACAAAAGCAGACATAGTGGTATCTTTCATCGAGCTATAAAGAGTTTTTTAGCGTTATAAGTATTTTACAAATTTTTTAAATTTTTAATATGCAAATAAAATTTCATGCATCGAGCTGGAAATGCATTGAAAAATCAAAACCGGCACTTAGCTTTTAAGTGATATTCGCCGGTGTAATCCTCTAATAATCACCCAACGGGCCCCGTTTCACCCAATATAGGGCTTCATCAGGGGTCGGATTACTGATCTAAAAAACATAAAAACAAATAATTAATATACAACCCTCTATCTTAACAATAACTAAAAAAGCTGTCGGGTACTTACCGAGCTGTTAAGGCTCGTTGTTTTGACTTGTAAAAATGGCGTTTGCAATGATACAACGCCACGCATGCGCTTTATATCACATTCACTACTGCGCATGTGTAGATCTTTAGATAAGATTTTTAGATAAGATTTTATTATTTAGATGTAAAAACATCAAAGCCTGACTCTATTATAATGATGTTCTTAAACTTAAAGGAGGACTTAAAAGAAGGAATTCCATTCTATAGCAGAATTTAGACCCTTAGGTTTCAACGTATCAAGACGGAAAATCCATCGAGATTCCTTCTGTAAAAGTTTTCTTTTTCTATCTCCACCTCTTGGATTCACCTTTTCTTTATCAATACAAAAGAAACGAAGATCAGAAAAACTATGGGATTTTAAATTACAATGTTCTACCAAGGGGGCATTTAGTCTCTGACATTTAAGACTGGATTTATGCTCTGAGATTCTTGTTTTGAAGGATCGAGTTGACATGCCTACATATAACAAATTGCATGGGCATATGATTACATAGATTATATAGTTGGAGTCACAAGTCAAGAAGTGTTTAATGTCATATTTTTTACCAGTTTGTGGATTTATGAAAGTTTTTTGTGTGATTGTAAGATGGCAAATACTGCAATGTCCACATTTATAAACCTTCAGGTAAGATTCTCAAGGATTGTTATAATGTGCTCCTTGTTGGAGCACTCACATTGTTGGCTTTGTATTTTTTCTCTACTTATAAAATCAATAAAACACTTTGAACAAAAAAAAAAAGAAAAAAAAAATGTTTTAAGGTGTGTTTTAAACTTGTTTAGAGAATTTTCAGAGCGGAGGTGTGGTGGCATTGTATTCCAGAGCGAAGGCGCAACAGCGGAAAATATAATGTTTCTAGTAATAATGTCATGTTGTAACAGAGAGAAATAATAGATGGACAAAAAGAAATGAACGTGTTCCTGGTGGTCTCTCACACGGAGCTCACAGGCTATTTGTCTCATCAGATACAAAAGGGTGTCATGGGCTAACTTTAAAGACAAATTATTGCAGTTTGATAGTATTAAAGAACAACACCAGTCATTTGATGCTGTATTCCATTTTCAACCAATGATATAGGAGGTTACGCAATTGTACATATGAGGGTTCTTCGCAAAGATTCCGCACTTTCATATTTTCGCGCTCAACCCAAAACATTCTTTTCTGATGGCATTAAGAAGTTAGTAGGACAATGGGAAAAATGTATTACAAAACAGGGTGTGTATGTAGAAAAAGTGATACAATTTGCTTTTGAGATATTTAATAAATAGAGTTTAAAAAATAAAAGTGCGGATTAGAAAATTAGGGTTACTAATTACCACGGAGATGCTTGATTGCTAATGATGCATTAATGCACTAGGGGTGGTCAACATCTTTTGAGGAAAGGTCACTGTGGCCTAGATTCGCTAACCTGGAGATCTGTGTCCGATCTGTGGGCGATTGGAGGCAGGCCGACTGATTCACCAACCATCTTCATGCAAATGGCGGTGATCGGAGGCATGCCCCCATCTGACAATACTGTAACGCTCCCCAGGCATGTGCAGACCATGTCCTTTGCCTGTAGATGGTCTGCGCATGCTTACCAGAGATGCCTGAGCGTGCGATGGGGTGGGGGGTGCCCCCGGGCAGAGCAGGGAGGATTTTTGAAATAGAAGTCCGTGCCGCCTCGACTCTCCCGCTCTCTGCCACCTTCCCTGCAATGCGAGCCCGTGGATTTAAAGTGGGGCTCAATGCGGCGTGTTCTGGATCACACTGTAGTGCAGCCATGATTTAAACCTGCGGGCTCGCACTGCAGGGAAGGCGGCAGAGATCCAGAGAGCAGGGGGAAGTTTGAATTTCAGGGCTGCAGGACCGAGAGTAGGGTGGAGATTTGGGGCAGAGAGCAGGACGGAGAGTCGGGGCAGAGTGCAGGGCGGCGAGAGGAACAACGAGGCTGAAAAGCAGGAGAAGTCAGCAGAGAGCAGGAAAGGTTGTGATCAACTGGTCTCCACCAGTCGTTTTATTTATTTATTTAGATTTTTATCCCGTCCTCCCAGTAACTCAGAACGGTTTACAAGTAAACATTCACAATGGAGTGAATTGGACATACAAGATTATACAGTAGATTTAAATACTTGGGGCATACGAGACTGTGCAGCAGTGTAAATATAGGGACCATACAGCAAATTAAGAACAGCAGTTTAAATATAAGTAGTTTAGTTTAGATACAAGTTATTTGAGTATAGGCTGAGAGTGGACTATACAGAAATTTAGGCAGAAGATTAGAATGGAGAAAGAAGGGTAGAGGTGGGGGTTGGGTGTAGACTGAGGGTGACCTTTAGTTGAAGAGGAGGGTCTTTACCATGTTCCGGAATGTCATTAGTGAGTTCTGTAGTCTGAGTTGAGGGGGAAGTTGGTTCCAGAGTTGGGGAATGAAGTGGCTGTAGGAGCGTTTGCGGGCGGTTTCTGAGAAAAGGGACCTTCCGGGGGGAATGCATAGGCGTATCTCCGTTTCTGAGCGGAGGGTGCGGGATCGGCCAGCCCAGTCGGTGTTGCTGAAAAAGTTTAGTGAATCGCGTCCTTCCTGCTTTGCATGCCGCTTACCCTCATTTGCAAGTGCAGATCGGAATTGGATCGGCCACGAGGTGAGTGAATTGGGTCGGGGTCGCAAATCGATCGGTTTGCTTAGCGACTCTAGCCCTGTGTCCATTCCTACTGATCAAACGAACCCAGACTGGACCTTTTAGTTGCACTTTGTAATCATATTAGCTGTTATTTTCTCACTTCTTCAGCTCCTTTGAGTTTCTGGTACAGAGTTGTGTAGAATAGAGTACACCTTGTTTCTGATCATATGTAAGTTATCAGGTTCGCTGTTTTCCTTTTAATCTACGGCACGATGGCACTACCAGGGAGGACAATTTTCAGTGCAACCTAGTTGCATTAAAATGGATTAGCACACCTAAATTACCCTATCTACAAAATGTTTTCAAAACCTTTCACACTTTTTACCAGATTGCAAGAGGGCAGTCCCAGGGGCCTGTTTAGGTCACTGGAGGAAAATAACGTTCATGTTTAAAAATGAAATACATTAGTGGTTCTCAAACCAGTCAGATTTTCAGGATATGTGCACCGAATGTGCATGAGAGAGATTTGCATGCCCGCTACCTATATTATGTAAATCTCTCATGAATATTCTTTAGGGATGTCCTGAAACCCAACTGGCTCGTGGTCCCACAGGACAGGTTTGAGAAGCACTGGCATATAGATTTTTGAAAGTACATGTGCTATTTGACTCCTCTGCCTCCCATCCAAAAAATGGCTTCTCTTTGAAAATTAGCATAAAGTATACATGTCAAACCCACCCATGTACTTTGCAGCTATAGCATTAATTTCACAATGTTTCTCTTACATAAAGCTGCTTGTACACACAGAAAAGGCCTTTTCTAAAATTGCATGGCTATTTACGCCAACATATGTAAGTACACTGCATGTAAGCTTTCCCAGGGACATAATTTGACTGTAGCCCATGTACACAGTTGCAATATTTTTTTATATCAGGTGTAAATATGTGCTTGGGCATTTTTGTTATTGGGGGTTTGATTCTAGTAACTTTTTTCCTAAAAGTACATCCCGTTGCTAAAATTGTTCATTTGTTACTTGGACCTAGGTATCATGTTATAAAAATACTCCTGGAGTGGGCTGTTTGAAAGTTGCCCCTGTAATAGATATTTGCTCTTTGAATTCTTTTCTGTGACTTGTAAATTCTGCAGAGAAAATTGGCAATCCAAAGATAATACTGGAATCGTCATGATCTTTATTGGAATTAGCAATTAGTTAGTACTCGTATACCTCTTAAACCCCAAAGCAAGAGTCATAGGATAATACTGAGGAAAATCACCAACTGACCACTACTGAGCTTATGTTCAGTTTGGGTTACCAAGTATATGTCATATGGTTTTTATACATAGTTTATGGAATAGTTTTAGAAAATGTTACTTGTGGGTACCTTATTTACAATATTCTGGACTATGCTACATGCAATGCTGTTCTGTTTACAAACAGGAATTAAAATGGGTAGGGCTATATACTAGATGCATGGAGGTTAGAGATGGCCAAAGTGTGACTGCCTACTTTTTGATAGGCGGCAGTCACACTTTGGCCAACCTCTGTCTTAGCATGAACTAAAAACATAAGAATTGATATACTGGGACAGATCGAAGGTCTATCAAACCCTGTTTCCAACAAATCCTGTTTCCAACAATGGTCAACCCAGGTCCCAAGTCCCTAGCTAGATCCCAAGTAGTAAAACAGATTTTATGCTGCTTAACCTAGGAATAAGCCGTGGATTTCCCCATTTCAATAATGGCCTATTGACTTCTCTTTTAGGAAATTATCCAAACCTTTTTTAAACCCTGCTATGCTAACTGATTTCACCATATTCCCTAGCAACAAATTCCAGACTTTAACTACACATTGTATGAGGAAATATTTTCTCCGGTTTGTTTTCAATTATTACTTAGTAGCTTCATCGTGTGTCCCCTAGTCCTAGTATTATTGGAAAGAGTAAATGAGCAATTCACATCTACCCTTTCCACTCCACTCATTATTTTATAGACCTCTGTCATATCACCCCAAAGCCATCTCTTCTCCAAGGTGAAAGAGCCCTAGCTGCTTTAGCCTTTCTTTATAGTGAAGTCTTCCCATTCCTGTTATCATTTTCATCGCCCTTCTCTGTACCTTTTCTAATTCTGCTACATATTTTTTGAGATACAGGAACCAGAATTGCATACAGTATTCGAGGTGCAGCCATACCATAGAGCGATACAAGGGCATTATAACATTTTCATCTTTGCTTTCC
The DNA here is from genome assembly GCF_902459505.1 of Geotrypetes seraphini. NCBI lineage: Eukaryota > Metazoa > Chordata > Amphibia > Gymnophiona > Dermophiidae > Geotrypetes > Geotrypetes seraphini. The sequence continues at coordinate 341,749,481 of NC_047086.1, read as the reverse complement.
ATTTCTTTCTGGATAATTCCTAACATTCTATTTGCTTTCTTAACCGCCGCCACATGTTGAGCTGAGGGTTTTAAGGTATCCTCAACTAGAGAATAACACGGTGACAAAATTCATCACCGTTCTCGTTCCCGCAGATAACCACAGGAAACCATCCCTATGTCATTCTTTAAGGAGAGAGGGAAGAATCAGAGTATGAATGGGCACAACTACTGACCCTCAAGCCTTGCATTGAAGAATGCTGGTGTAGAAGGACTGAGGTTAGGAAAGACATCAAAGAATGAGACGGGATGGTTTCCCATGGTTATCCACTGGGACAGGAACAGTGATGAATTTTGTCACCGTGTCATTCTCTCTCCTCAATGATGACACCTAAATTATTTTCCTGGGCAGTGAATCCTGGGCAGTGGAACCCTGCATCGCTAAGCTATAGTTCAAGTTCCTCTTTCCCACATGCATCGCTTTGCACTTGCTCACATGAAATGTCATCTGCCATTTTGAGGCCCAGTCTCACAAGATCATCTTGCAATTTTTCACAATCCTCTCGCAACAACTTTGTGTCTTCCCCGACCCTGAAGAAGCATATGAAATGCATCAGTGAGGGGGATGTGTTGACAACAAAACTAAGTTTTTCTTATATAATTACTTCTATTATATGGTAGAATAATCCTGATAATAATGATATAGTTCCTGATAATAAGTAGCAATAGTGCAAACGAGATCAATAAGGATTGCAGCTGCATTGAGTTATGCTACGCTAGTGCAGTCTGAAGATCCCAGTGATAACATAATTTGTCTCCAGTCTGAAGGGCATCCCAAACTCAGTAAGATTCCCCATACCTCCCAAGACTTTTCTCACCTGTAATTTAAAATATCCATAGTGATCTAGGGGGTCAAGCAGAACCAATCCCCAGTCACTCCTTCTCTGCCGGTGCTGGGAACCAAAATGGCACTGGTGATCCTTAGTTGTAGTCTTGCAGTGCTATTACTACAGGTCATCTTTCCATGTAAGGACTTCTTTTGCCCTTATATGAAAAGATAACCTCTAAGCAGTAGTCCTAAAAGACTGCTGCTAAGGGTCACCAGCACCATTTTGGATCTCAGGGCTGGCAGGGCAGGAGCGACTGGAGATCCTCTAGACCAGTGGTTCCCAACCCTGTCCTGGAGGACCACCAGGCCAGTCGGGTTTTCAGGATAGCCCTAATGAATATGCATGGAACAGATTTGCATGCCTGGCACCTCCATTACATGCAGATCTCTCTCATGCATATTCATTTGGACTATCCTGAAAACCTGACTGGCCTGGTGGTCCTCCAGGACAGGGTTGGGAACCACTGCTCTAGATCTCCATGGATAATTTATAGTATGAAGGAGGGTCATGAGGGGTGTGGGTGGAATACCTGGGGGCAAAATTGAGGGCACTATTGGAGGAGGCACTATTGGGGAAGACCATGAGGGGGTTTGGGTCTACACTATTACTACAGATATTGCCCCTTTTAGAAATGGCCCAGAAGCATTAGTCCATTACCATGGGAGTCAGCAACCAGCAGTACAGAGATACCACTTGTTGGTGCCACCTGTGGTAAATTAAGTTACGGTAAAAGCTCACCTTTTATTGCAACTTGATAACTTCCGCCCGTAAATCTGTAAGACAAGAGTGATCAACCTCAGTCCTTGAGGAGAGCAGCCCAGGCTTATTTTCAGTATTTTGCAATGAATAAGTTTGAGATGTATTTGCATGCAGTCCCTCAACTGAATGCAAATAGTTATCATGCATATTCACTCTGCAGATCCTGAAAACACAAGATTTTAGTGTCATACAACACTGCCGCAATATGATTTCCAGTTGGTTACTTAATACATAGTAGATGACGGCAGATAAAGACCCGAATGGTCCATCCAGTCTGCCCAACCTGATTCAATTTAAATTTTTTTATTTTGATTTTATTTTTTAAAATTTTTTTCTTAGCTATTTCTGGGCAAGAATCCAAAGCTTTACCCGGTACTGTGCTTGGGTTCCAACTGCCAAAATCTCTGTTAAGACTTACTCCAGCCCATCTACACCCTCCCAGCCATTGAAGCCCTCCCCTGCCCATCCTCCACCAAACAGCCATACACAGACACAGGCCGTGCAAGTCTGCCCAGTAACTGGCCTAGTTCAATCTTTAATATTATTTTCTGATTCTAAATCTTCTGTGTTCATCCCACGCTTCTTTGAACTCAGTCACAGTTTTACTCTCCACCACCTCTCTCGGGAGCGCATTCCAGGCATCCACCACCCTCTCCGTAAAGTAGAATTTCCTAACATTGCCCCTGAATCTACCACCCCTCAACCTCAAATTATGTCCTCTGGTTTTACAATTTTCCTTTCTCTGGAAAAGATTTTGTTCTACGTTAATACCCTTTAAGTATTTGAACGTCTGAATCATATCATATCTGAATCATCGTTTAATTTTAATCCTTGACAAAACAGTAGCTGTCTGGGTAACTGGCTCTTTGTCATCACCTGATATTTCTCCTGTTTTGCAAGGATCTCCTATTAAACTTGTTAGCTCTTTAAAATATTTAGGTGTTACAAATAGTAGTAGTAGTGTTTGGACAGATAGTGCACTTACATTTCGTCAGTTACCAGATCTTGTTTCTATTGACTTTGACTCGCATGTTCAGATCATCCATAGATCCATACATAGATATGGATTGCTGTGCTACTTTACTATATGCATTAACTTCTTCAAAGTTGAACTACTGTATTTATTTTTTAATATTTATATATCATTTATAGCCTAAGTGATTTACATTGAGGTATTCAAGCATTTTTTTCCCCATCTGTCCCAGTGGGCTCACACTCTATCTAATATACCTGGGGCAATTGGGGATTAAGTGACTTGCCCAGAGTCAGTGGTGTACCAAGGAGGGGGGGATGTCCGCCCCAGGTGCATGCTTCAAGGGGGTGCACAGCCGGCCGGGTCCAAAACCTCCCGCGCTGCTCAAAACGGCACTTCAGCGCGGCTGCCGTACATATTTCAGAGCAGAGTCGGCAGCCGCGATAACTACCGCTGCCTCTGCTCCGGAAGAGGTAAGTGACATCAGAGGGGGGTGGACCGGTAGCCGCAGTCATCGCAGGACCTTGCCGCAACTCCCTGCGTCTTCGGCCCAGCCCCCCTCCAATGTCACTTACCTCTTCCAGAGCAGAGGCAGCAGAAGTAGTCATCGCGGGACCTTGCTGATTTGGATGGAAAGGAGCATAGCAGGGTGGTGGAAGGAGAAAAAGGGGGTCAGAGTGGTATGGAAGGGTGGTGAAGGGAAAGAAAGGGGGTCAGGGAGGGTGGTAAGGAAGGATGTGAAGGGTGAGAAAGGGGGTCAGGGTGGTATGGAAGGATGTGGAGGATGAGAAAAGGGGGTCAGGGTGGTGAGAAAGGGGGTCAGGGTGGTAAGGAAGGGTGTGGAGGATGAGAAAGGGGGTCAGGGTGGTATGGAAGGGTGTGGAGGATGAGAAAGGGGGACAGGGTGGTATGGAAGGGTGATGAAGGGAGAGAAAGGGGGTCAGGGTGGTAAGGAAGGGTGGTAAAGGGTGAGAAAGGGGGTCAGGGTGGTAAGGAAGGATGGTGAAGGGAGAGAAAGAGGATCAGGGTGGTAAGGAAGGGTGTGGAGGGTGAGAAATGGGGTCAGGGTGGTATGGCAGCATGGTGGAGAGAAAGAGGCAGATGCTGATGGAATTGCAGGGAAAGGGGAAAGAAACATAAGAGGGAAGGATACTGCATGGAATTGAGTTGCTGGGAGAGAAAGGGGGCAGATGCTGATGGAAGTGGGGGGAAGGAAGAGGAGAGAGTGAAATGCCAGACCATGGGGGTATGGAAGAGGGAAGGGGAGGAGAGGAGAGAGATGCCAGACCATTGGAGGAGGGAAGGGAAGAAGATGGATGCCAGACCAATGGAGGTGAAGGGAGAGATGGAAAGGGGAGGCATAAATTTCTGGAAGGGGAATAGAAGGAGAGAAGATGCCATATAGAAGGGTCAGAGAAAGGGTAGACAGTGGATGAAAGGAAGAGAGTGACAAGAAGATGAAAACAGAAACCAGAGAAGACAAGGTAGAAAAAAAATATATTTATTTATTTATTTCTTTTTGCTTTAGGGGAAATGCATCGCTGTTTCTGTGATGTTGCATTGTATGCAGAGTCCAGCTTCTTGGTGCTTCAATTTAACCTTTGTCTACGTATTTTTATTCTATCTCCCCATTTACAAAACTGTAGAGCGTTTTTTAGAGTTGGCACCATGGCTAAAAACTACACTACAGTTTTGTAAAAGGGGGAGGGGTTAGTTTGTGATTACATACTAGGCGATTACTAGGTGATTACATACTAGGTTTTTCTGTGTTCTGTGTGTTCGAAAGACATGGTTTTCTGTTAGGATTGACTGTGTAGGATTGATCTGTACTAGTCTGGCTTGTTTAGTTTTACAGTGGGTGTATTGATGTCCTGCACACTGCAATATGTAAGATGCTGCCTTTTCCTAGGTACTCATGTGTGACGTGTGGATTGTTACTAAAAATCATGTTTTTCATATAGATGGGGAGGTGTCAAAAAATGATGGGCCCCAGGTGTCACATATGCTAGGTACGCCACTGCTCAGAGTCACAAGGAGCAGCATGAGATTTGAACCCGCAATCTCAGGGTGCCAAGGCTACAGTTCTAACCACTGCCCAACACACTTCCATATTGATTACAGTGGTCTTCCAGCATCCATTATTAAAAAATTGTAGTGTAACCAAAATACAGCTGTTAGACTATTAACCTTTGCATATCATTATGATCATGTCTCTCTGCTTCTTCAGGAACATCATTGGCTAGCTATTAAATATCATATTGTTCATAAAACATTGACTCTTACATTTAAAATGCTTCCATTGGGCATGACACATTATTTACTGTAGCTAATCTTATTGTTCCCTATCATCTTGCGCAATCTCTTAGATCTTTGGATTCATGTCATATATTACGTCCCATTATTAATTTAACCAAACTTAATTCTACCCGTCATTCTGTATTTTTCCCCATTGTACCATTTTTGTGGAACTCTCTACCTTTGGCAATCAGGTCCGAGACCTCGTATTTGAGGTACTGGGCACTTCTTAAGGCTCATCTTTTCACTCAAGCCTTTTCTGGAGATTCCTAGGGTATTTTAAGAACTATGATGGTTCAGCACACTTTTTATTTTGTTTTGTTTTCCTCTTTTTTGCTATCCTGGTTTTTTTATGGAGTTCCTTTCTTTTGTGTTTTAATTTTATTGTAAATTGCTTTGCTGGCTTCCAAGGGGCAGTATATAAATCTAATCTAATCCAGTATTTCTGAGTCGCACTATGCCTAATTAGGTTCAAGGCGACTTACAATATAAGGAATTATAGAATGTATAGCTACATTATATTATAGCAGCTCCAAGAGAACCAAGTTTTGAGCAGAGTAATGGGGAAGGAAGGAATTGAGGTTCAGTGACTGTACTGGTATAACACTTGAGTTAAGTATGGAATTTAGTGATACTAGGTATATTGAGTTAGTTGTCTATAGTATGTATGCTCTCAAAGAAGAGAGGTTTTAATTTTTTTCAGAATCTGTTGTAGAATGTTTCCATCCTAACATCATTCGGGAGGTTGTTCCAGGTCTTTGGGCCAAGATAAGTAAAAAGCAAGTCGAATATGTGTTTGTATTTAATTCATTTGAGAGATAGGATGAGTAGTTGAAGCGATTTCAGTTTTCTGGTTGACATTGGCAAGGAATTAATGAATATGTTTATGAGTAGCTGTGCTGTTTTTGCAAATAGAATTGAAACATTATAAAGGATAGTTTGAAGGTTATACGAGTTTTGACAGGTAGCCAATGTAAGTTCTTATAATAAGGCGAGATGGAGTCAAATTTTTTGAGTTTGAATATTAGTCTGATCACTGTGTTTTGTATCATCTGTAGTTTGTTCAGGAATGTGGAGTTTAGACCCACATAGAGGGAGTTGCAGTAATCCAACTGTGACAGTATAAGCATTTGTGTTAATACAGCAAAGTGGCGCTCTTGGGAAAAGGGTCTGATTAGTCTTAGTCTTCTCATAGAAGGTTTTCTTTCTTAAGTTGGATACTTGAGATTCATATTATAGGGTAAAATATAACTCCAAAGACCTTTTAATAAACATAAACAAGTCAATGGTGGTCCTCAAGGATCAAGTTTGGGTAGCTCTACTTTAAGACTTCACCTCCATTCCCTGCACACCTATTCTAATAAATTCTCCAAATAGCTTGGAGCATTGGCCAATCTTGAGCAAACTGAACGATGCATTATCAATCATTGATTTCTCCTGATCCTGCTTACAGTAGTTGCTTTCTGTTGTTCCTGTTGAATTATGCTTTCTTAAGGTATGTTCCCATTTTGCCTTAGGTGGCAGTGCTGCAGAGAACAATGACCCAGAAATGGATGGGAGGGATGGTGTGTCCTTCCTTAGTCAAGCCGGCATTTTGTACACTCCACCACTGCAAGGTATATGTAGCATTTTAGCCTTCCATTCATATTCAGGACAAAATGTGGATCAATAGGAGAGCAGTACACAGAATAATTGATTGTTTTTATCAGTGTTTCTCATCGTGTCTTTGGAAACATACCCCCCTCCCCCGACACTCTTCCTCTCTGTGCTCGGCCCCACATACCTCTTCCAATCTTCTCCAGTAGTGAGCATCCTCTCCTACCTACTGCTCATGCCAGCTTCAACTCTCCCTCTGACATCACTTCCAGGTCCTACAAGCAGGAAGTTACGTCAGAATGAAATCTGAGACCGGTGCGAGCAACAGGTAGGGAATGATGATGCTGGCAAAGATTTGAAGAGGTAGGTGGGTGGTGATACTGTGAGGAGTTGATGGGCCAGCGCCCCCAGGACTGAAAGCCAAGAATGAAACTCTGTCCACATGCTAAATAGTTCAGAACATTCCAGGCTCCATGGAAGTAGCATCAATAAAAGGAACATCTCAAAATTGTTGGTTTTCAGCTATATAACAGCAGAAATATCTTTGATACACTACCAACTTTAACAGTCAACCTTCATCTGTGCCTGGCTGCTTGCTATGTACTTGTTTCTAGGATTCATCTTTGTTTTTGTGGTTTGAACATAAGAATTGCCGCTGCTGAGTCAGACCAGTGGTCCATCGTGCCCAGCAGTCCGCTCACGCGGTGGGCCATAGCTCAAAAACCAGTGCCCTATTTGAGTCTAGCCTTACCTGCGTACGTTCTGGTTCAGCAGGAACTTATCTAACCTTTTCTTGAATCCCTGGAGGGTGCTTTCCCCTGTAACAGCCTCTGGAAGAGCATTCCAGATTTCTACCATTCTCTGGATGAAGAAGAACTTCCTTACGTTTGTACGGAATCTATCCCTTTTTAACTTTAGAGAGTGCCCTCTCATTCTCTCCACCTTGGAGAGGGTGAACAATCTCTCTTTCTCTACTAAGTCTATTCCCTTCAATATCTTGAATATTTGTTTTTAACTCTTCAATTTAGTGACAGAGAGCCATGGGGAACTGGAAATTAAACTGGAGCCAAACTGCAGTCACTGTGAAATGGATGAGTGTCATGTTGACCCAGAAACGCATGAAATCATTTGTCTTTGTGGGCATGGTACAATGCTGGCTGTCGATGGTGTCTCCTGCCTAGGTAAGGGCCTATGAAGGTGACCTGGGTGTGCATGATTAGGAATCAGGGTATTGTAACCTTTCCCTTGTTGCCCTACTAAAGATAGACTATAAAAAGAGTGACCTGATATCCTTTCTATTCCACTGATTTAGAGATATCAGCATTGAATGGAGGTCAGATAAAATCACAAAGAAACTGTTTATTCTATATGATTTTTAAAAACGCTCAGTGCATTTCAGCACATTCGTATTTGTTTGGGGGGGGTTTATTTGGAACTATTTTTCACAAAATAAAAGTATGATTTAAAGTTCAGAAAAAACATAGCTTAGTAACTATATGAGAAAGAATAAAATTAAAAAAAGAAACATTTTTGGGAGAATTATTCTATCGGTGGTAGTTGATGAAAACAACTTTTTCCTCTAAAATTTCATACAGTGATAGCTGGACAGTTTCACTGTAAAACGTGAGGTTGTTTGGTGAGGGGGCAAGTAAGGGACAGCGGGAGAACATTCCTCTGAGGAAATGTTTCAAATAATTTTTATTGTGTTTTATTTTACAAAGCAATCACTAATATAAAAGTTATAGGCACGTTATGATAACTTTAGAAATACGTATATACAATGGAGGATAATCTAACATTTAGTCGATTGAAAACACCTGTCTGAATGCCAACCAAATTATTTGGAGAATGCTGGCATTGACTGCCAGATCTGGCTATTCAATGTCAGCCAATAGTTGGATACCTGGCACTAAATGTCTGGATTTTATTGAAACACTGTAACTAGCATTAAAAAAAAAAAATTGCACGCAAAGAAAAAGTAGGGCATAAAAGATGATTCCACTCTCGGGTGTGATATCCAACAGGTTCAGTTTATTTCTGAGGAGCATTTTCGATAGAACATCTAAGTATGACTTTGTATGTTTCCCACAAGAAGTCCAAACGTCAGGATGGGGAAACATCCATTTTCAAAACCGCTAGATGTCTACATTATTTTTTTAAAATGACCTATTTAGACGTCTTGGTCCTTAGGACATCTAATTTTATTGTCCATTTTCGAATATAAAACGTCCAAGTTCAAAACATCCAAATCAAGATTTGGGAGGAACCAGCATCTTAATGGACTAGCCACACAGACATGCCAACAGAGCAGTGAGACAGCTGAGGGGTCACTGCTGTGAACGTCACATAAATGGTGCCAGGTACATTTTTCACCAGAACCCCCTCATAGTGTATGGTGAGCCCTCCAGAACTCTCCCCCAAACCTACTATGCCCACCTGTCTACCATCCCAATAGCCCTCATGGCTGCAGGTGTCACCTGTATGGCAGTACAGTAGATTTTGAGTGAGTTTTGGTGGGATCACACTTTCCATTATAAATTTAGTGGGGAACATAGGATATGGGCCTGGATCCCCCTCTCTATGGTTCATTACACCGCTCACGAGGCTACTACAGACACCTGCTTTCTGCTGTACTAGGATGTCCCATAATATCTGCAGCTGTCATAGAGGCTGGTATGGCCTGTTTCTTTCACATCTTTGGTAGGTGTAAGGGGATCAGTGACCACTGGAGGAGTGTGGAGGGACCATGCTTTCATCCATCTAGTGGTCATCTGGTTAGTTTTGGTACCTTTTTGGCTCTTAGATTCTTTGAAAACAAGTCTAGCTCCTGTTACCAACTGACCCTATATCAGAGCGTCCAGGGGGCTGGCTGGTGGCCAGATTAAAGCTATGAAAGCTCTTCTTAAGTGAAGGAGCTTTTGTGTTGCTCCTTAAGACACACTTTTTTCCCTACCAAAAGTGGGTGGAAATGTCTGTGTGTTTTATGAAGCGAATATAAAAAATTTTTAACCACCTCCCTTCCCCCCACCCCCCAGTACCTTTTTTAATTCTGGTGGTCCAGCGGTGTATCAACAGGAGCAAGCTTTCCATACTCCTGCTCCTCCCTTGCTGGACAGCTGCCTCCTCATATCTTATGGCCAGCGGTGCACAAGGCAGGAGTGAGCTTTTCGCGCTCCAGCCTGGCCCTTTGCCTCGCAGGACTCATGAGAACTGACGGCAGCCATTCAGGGAGCGGCATGGTGCTAGGGTATAGAATTGAATCCCAAGGTTTTGAATTCCTACCGCCCATACTGAATAGTTTCAGTAATTCTAAACCCTCCCCCTCCATGGGGCATAGACTGAGGCACATCAGCATATCTTGCACACTGCAGGAAAACAAAACACTTTATTTTCAAGCTTTAAACAAAACAGGGCAGTTTTATAATGCTAATCTTTCACTTGGCCAAAAGAACTTCCATGGGAATTTTTCCTTCCCCATTCTGAATGCTATCTTAATAATAATAATAGCTTTATTTATATCCCGTCATACCTTTTCAGTTCAAGATGGTATACAGTAAAGTAGAAATACAGTGTGGATATCGCAGGTATCAATACAAGTGAAGAGAACAGGGAGATTACAGCATAGGTTTAGAGGGGGGAGGGAAGAGGGTGGGTTGCACAGGTAGGAGGAGGTACATGTTGGGATTGTAGGTAGGCTGGATGGGTTTCGTAGGATCAGATAAACCTGTCGAATAAGTGGGTTTTCGGGGATTTTCTGAAGAATTGGTATGATGGAGAGTTCCATCAGGAAGAGTTTCCCTGGTGAGGACTACAAGGCACCTTCAGGAGCCTCAATCATCTCCACATCTGTATTCACAGGAAGGCTGATGCTCTCCCCTAAGTCCTCCACCTTGAAAACATTAGGCTTGCTTTAAGTTCCCTCTCAAGGGTGCAAGGTTTCCCTTATCTCTCCTAAAACTCAGCTATGGGTCTGGCTCTACTATTCAATTCTATGGGCTCAGATGTGGGGGGGAGTTCCCTTCCCCTCCCCTGGGAAACTGAAGCCCAAGGTTTGGTCTGGCAACTAACCTCTCTCCTGTTACTTTGGGAACCTTTACTTTTGCCCATCTAATTTCCCCCATGTGGATTTGGGATGCCCTGGCATCATCTGGGCAAGGAATACAGGTCCACTTCTGGATCTTGCCCTGCAATACCCTGCCCGTGACAATGCATGAATGATGCCTACATTGTAGGTGTCATTTGCCATATCAGTTTGGTTTTTTTTTTTAAATGTGCATCCCGATTGGTCCATTAGATGGTAGTAAGACGCCTACTTCCGCCTACAATCAGGACGCCATTTTTATAATCAGGACCTGAGACACCATCTCGGTGTATTATTATGTTGTGCTGTAATATCCTTTGAAGAAGATAAGACAGGTTGATAAACGGAATACATTATAATTGCCAGCCATATACTTTTTGCAGAAACATCTTCTTCCTATTGGACCTTCTGATAACCAGTGAAATTCTGCACATGTTAAGCTGTCATTTGATTGAGCCCAATGAGAAAACAGAGAGCAATCAATATGGAGAAAATGCAGGATAAAAAAAACAACAATACAATTTAAGGGTTATTTTTAGTACTGAGGCCATTCTCTTACTTTTCTTTTCCCCATTGCTAATTAAACATGCAGAGACAATCATGGCCATGCAGATTTTAAGATGAGCTATTCTGTTGAACTCTTGTATTAATAGAACAAATAATTTGCATCTTATCCTTAGACTGCATTCAGCTGGAAGGGACTCACTAAATGTATAAACATTCTTTTTTTTCCCTCTATTTTCCTCCAGTCTATCCAGTACCCAGTGTTCCTGAATCTCATCTTCCTCTTTCTTTGGTCATGTCCGTGGTGACTTCAGCACTTGTGGCAGCCCTTATTCTGGCCTTTTCGGGGATTATGTTTGGTGAGTGTTGGAATACGATAGGAAGCATTGCAGCATGATGATCTGTGCATTGGATTGATATGCACCGCAAGCATTGGATTATCTGTTTCTTATTTTCTAGGGATGCATTTGGTTCACTTGTGTACCTCCCAAAAATTTGTTAAATCAGTTTAACATACATTAATTTATAAATTAACACTTGCTAAGTGGATTAGCACCTGCTACCTGAATAAATGCTGCCAATCAAGATATCTATTTATATACCGTAAGTGGTTTATATTGAATAGTAATCAGGTACTCTAAGTACCGTATTTTTTGCTCTATAAGATGCACTTTTTTCCCCAAAAAATTGGTTGGAAATAAGGGTGCGTCTTATAGAGCTAATACCTGCCCCCCCCCCTCCCAGACCTTAATTCCTTTGGCAGTCCAGCACTGTAGGGCAGGAGCTTTCAGCCTTCTGCCCTTTCCTCCGGTTGACTCCCTCTATATAGACACCACTGTCTACAAGCTTACCCTCAGCGCCGCTCCACACCGGCACGGAGGAAGAGTTGCTGAAGCACGCCTCTTCAGCTTCCTGATTTCATCAATGGCGGGGGAAGGCAGCATAAAACCACCACAGCAGACAAAAAAAAAGTTTTCAGCTCCGGCGGCGCTGTAGAAAAGGGAAAAGTACCTCTGACGGTGCAGAGGTTAAATACTGCCATTGCCCTGCTTGAAACACGAGGACTCCCGTCAACATCGGGACTGGGAAAGAGCCAGCGAAGCAGCAACATCTCTCTTCAGGGCCCTTCCTCCGACTAACTCCCTCCTGCCCTTTTCTCCAGCTGACTCCCGCGGCGCAGGACAAGGCAGGAAGCAAAACGCTCGCACCTGCCTTCTGCACCACTTTGACTCTGACGAAGCATCTGACTCTGACGCAGCATCTGAGTGAATGCGGTGCAGAAAGCATGTGCAAGCATTTTGCTTCCTGCCTTGTCCTGCGCCACGGGAGTCAGCTGGAGGAAAGGGCAAGAGGGAGTCAGCCGGAGGAAGTGCCCTGCCGCTCGGGAGTCAGCTGGAAAAAAGGGCAGGAGGCTGAAAGCTTCTGCCCTAGAGCGCTGGACTGCGGGAGGAATTGAGGTAAAGGGGGGACCCTGCCTGCCTGCTTGCCTGTCTCGGTATGGGGGCCCTATTGGAGGGGCCCTGCTGGGGGGGCCCTGCCTGCCACTAGGCCTGCCTGCCTATCACCAGGCCACTAGGCCTGCCTGCCTGCTACTAAGCATGCTTGCCCTGTCCCTGCCCTGTGCCCTATCCCAGCCAGCCCTGTGCCCTGTCCCGGCTTACATTGTGCCTTGTCCCGGCTTACCATGTGCCCTGTCCTAGTCTTTCCTGTGCCCTGTCCCAGCCTACCACTAGACCACCAAAGGGGGGGGGGACAGAGTACAGAGTCTGTCAGGGAAGGGGGACAGAGTGCAGAGCCTGGCAAGGAGTGTGGGGCTGGGTGCAGAGCCTGGCAGAGAGAATTTGGTTGAATGTTTTTTTTTTCTTGTTTTCCTTCTCTAAATCTAGGGTGCGTCTTATGGTCAGGTGCATCTTATAGAGCGAAAAATATGGTACTTTCTTGGGGGCTCACAATTTAACTATGGTACCTGGAGCAATAGAGGGTTAAGTAACTTGCCCAGTGTCACAAGAAGCAACACTGGGATTGAACCAGCAACTCTAACCACTAGGCCACTCCTCTACTCTAGATCAGTGGTTCCTAAACATGTTCTGGGGGACCCCCAGCCAGTTGGGTTTTCAAGATATCCCTAATGAATATGCATGAGATATATTTGCATGCCTGTCTCCTCCATTATATGCAAAATTCTCTCATGCATATTCATGTGTGGGAATTTTAATTTATTAATTTGTAGCAAATATAGCTCTTTGTGTTTATAAAATAAAATGCATATTCATTAGGGATATCTTGAAAACCCGATTTGCTGGGGATCACTCAGGACAGGGTTGGGAACCACTGCTCTAGATAGTTCCTCTAAATATCCTTACAGACCACATCAGCACTATTCAGTGCATAGGCAGAGGCAGGGCGGTTCTTGAACTTAGCAGACTGAATATAGCCACTATTTTGATATCCAGATAACTTAGAGTAGAGAAAAAGCTGTGCTATGATATCTAGTTAAGTTATCTAGATAGCAAACTGAATACTGCCACTATCTGGATACGTTCCATTGCTGACCACCTTATCTTGATATCCAGTACCAGCCACTGTCTGGATAGAGGCAATGAATATCTGGATATTTTTGACCACTACAGCTGGTGTTTAAAGAAACTGCTGTCCAGGGTGGCTGAATATTGACTTGACGGTTTCCCTGGTCCATTTGTAGTGTACCGCCGGAAGCATCAGGAATTGCAGCCCATGCAGATGGAACTGCAGAGCCCTGACTACAAACTGAGCAAGCTGCGGACCTCCACAATTATGACTGACTACAACCCCAATTACTGCTTTGCAGGCAAGGTGACTTCCATCGGTGATCTCAAAGAGGTGCCCCGCAAAAACATCTCTCTTATCAGGTAAATCCATCTGTAACAATAGCAGATGTGTTTGGATGAGAAAGTGAGAGAGCCCATCTCCTTCTGCAAAGAATTCATAGCGTTAATTTTCAACAGGTCACTTTTTGCTTGCTAGTAACCTTTGGGTCCCCAGTGACAACCTGTTCCTTCCTTTGCCAGAAGGATATAGATTTAAGACAGTACTGCAAACTAGAAAATACTTAAAATACTTAAGATTACTATTCAATGTATTGTAAACCACTTTGGGTGAATCTCTTCATGAAAAAAGCACTTAAATCCAAATAAATAAAAAAATCAGGTGATATATGCACCACTGGGTAGAATAGGATGTCATCAGCGTAAGCATAAAATGATCTGCCAAATTCCTAAACAAGGGTCATCGGAGGACTAAGAAAAATACTGAAAAGCTTAGGTAAAAGTAAAGAACAATCCTCAAGTCCAAACTAAATCCCACTGAAGGGTATTTGAAAGAGATCATGGAGTAAAAGGGTCTCCATAACCTGCTTGGATAGGGATGATTCAATCCCAGGATATCTCAGTCCAATAAGTCATTTAAGATTTAAGAGTACCTTCACTGACCAAATTACCTCCACCTCCTTATTTGTGTAAACCAATTTTTATTGTATGATACATTCATTATTATTTTTTCACTTTTTCTTTTTATACACAGCAAATCACTTAAAGTATTGACAAGCCCGAAGGGGACCCGTTTCACCGCAAAACGCGGTTTTTTCAAGGGTTCTCAGGACACTTTATTTTGATATCCCGCCACACTTGAAGCTGCTTGTTGATTGATAAGGTCGAAGGCTCCTGACGGGTCTAATGAGATCAAAAAGGGCAATTTTCCCAGTGTCGAAGATGGGATATACTTTGCATAGAAGCACTGCAATGATGGTTTCAGTGCTATGGCCTTTATGAAAGCACGTATGTTTGATCAACAAATGAAGCTAACTGGTCAAAGACTAGAACATCTCATCTAAAAGTGCTTTTACCCAGTGATGTAGTAAGGGGGGGGTCCGCCTTGGGCACCATGTCGGTGGGGGCGCCAGCACCCCTCCCCCTCTCCACCCCCCTCCGCCTCTTCCCACTCATCCCCTCGTCACGTGCGCCCCCCTTCCCATGTACCTCTAGTTCACTGCCACAAGCAACAACTTCAACATGTTCCTCGTGACCGCATCAGCTCTCCCGATGATGTCACTTCTGGGTGTCGCGCATAGGAAGTGACGTCGGAGGGAGAGTCACCAGGGTCGCGAGGAGCACATCGAAGTTGTTACTCATGGCAGTGAACAACTAGAGGTATAAGGGAAGGGAAGGGGGGCGCACCTGTGGCAGGGGGGAGCAGAGAAGGAGCAGGAGGCAGAGACGAGGGCAGGGGAGGGGCGCCTCTCACCTTCGCTATGCCACCATTTTTATCTATATTGAGGGAAGGCAGTTTTCAGACCGTTTATGCACATGAATTGCTATTGAATCCACATCAATGTATTTGATAATCATCCATAGCAGTGAGGTAGCAATGGGTGAACCTGGATGAGTGCAGGTCCATCCATTCTTGCCTCAAGCCCACCCAGTCTAGTGAGGCCCCCAAAACACCTCAGCAGTGGCACTTCAACCCCTCTCTCCCTCTCCTCCAACCGAGCGAGGCCCGACATCTGCCCATCTTTTTCTGAGCTCCTCCCGATCTACCTCTGGGACGTCACTGGCAGCATTCCTTTAAGCAGCTCTGCAGGCTTCCCTCTACCATCTCCCGCTCTCAATGATGTCACTTCATGTTTCTTCACTGGCAGGGATGCAGTAGAGTGAAGTCCATGGCACTAAGAATTTCAGGATATATTTTTCTACTAATGACTGGGGAGTCAGTTAAGAGCAGTTTTCAAAGACATCTGTAACGGATATTAAAATACAGATTCAGATGGATTCCATAGTGATTGTTGTTGGCCTCCAAGTTGCATGGCTAGGGTACAATGTTTGCATTTGCATTAATACACAAGATTACAGTTAACCATTCTAATTAAATACATCACAATTAATATGATGAGATAAATATTTAAGCACTGGAGGTAACACATGCAGATCTATCTCATGCGTCTTCACTGAAGATATTCTAGAAACCTGACTAGTTGGGGTACTCCAGGACTGGTTTGTGAATCAATGTTTTTATGCATAAGGCCCATAAGGCAGGACTTTACAAATCCCATGCACCGTGACACATAGAAATTTGATCATGGCACCCTGAATTTTGCCTGCCTTGAATGTCCTTCTTGTGCCACTACTGGTGTTACAGAACAACTGCTTCCTGCATCAGCATAACTCATGCACTGACCGACTGCCTGTACAAGTCTTGCAAAACCTGAGACCATAGTAGCTATGGGCAGGGCAGGATTAACCAATAGGCCCAGTAGACATGTGCCTAGGGCCCAAAATGGTCAAGGGGACCCAATGAAGGAGGGCATCAACATTGTTTTTTCCAAACGGCGATGGGCCCCTCCAGCATCGATCAGCAACACGGGTCCCCCCGATCGGAAACGTGCCCCCCCCCCCCCCCGAACTGTAATTTTGCAAGCGGTGCTACTTGCCCAAAGCTTCCCTCTGATGCAGCTTCCTGTTTCCGCCTAGGCGCATGTTGGGGTGGGGCGGGGCAGTGGGTCCAGTGTACTTGTGTGCCTAGGGGCCCTCGATGAATTAATCCTGCCCTGGCTATTGGGCAGTAACAGATGGTATTAGAAGGTCACAATGGCAATGTTGCTTGAGACGGAAAGAGTATGGGATGGAGCAGGAGATAGTGGCATCAAAGTTATCAGAAACCCACAGCAGATAGCAACAGATCACAGTCAACAAGCAAAGGAGTAAGAGGAGGAGTCACTGGCTCAGACCAGCTAAGGTTGACTGTAGCCAGCTTGCTAGAGGACTGGATGTAGTGGTTTAAAAAGGAGAGAAGTGGTAAGGAAGAAGATGGAAGTTAAAGAGAGAAAGAGAGATTAGTAGAACAGTGGTGGGTGGATTACTTCCTAGGAGGTGATTTGATAGATGACAGGTTAGCTAGGGAAGGACAGAGAAAAGAGGTGAGAGAATTAGAGAGGCTGGATAAAGATAGGAATGAGGACTAAGGGAAAGGGAGAAACAGCTACACATTAAGAGCCTGATTTTAAGATTTTTTCTCTAATGGGCACAGAATGGGAAAACAGCCTTTGTAAATTAGGTCTTAAAGGATCTGCAGCAGACCAGGAGGAGGAACCTCAAAAATATATGAGCCAGCAGCCAGAGAGCTATCTAAACCTTCCCATGTGCTTCCCTGCTCCTTTCCTGATCTGACAAGGAAGTGTTGAGAAGGCTTTCAGCCACTGCCTCTTAAACTTTTGAACTGATACCTAGATCTAAAGAACATTTGCCACATCCTGCCATAAGACAGAACAGCAAATAAACTTTTATGAAGAATTACTGTACCATCTCATTAATCCATATCACAATGGCAACTGATCCAAAACAGCATTTAAAATAACCAACAACACATAATACAACTTCAATATCTACACATAAGGTCAACTATGTTATTATTCTGCCTCCCAACTGTTTTACCTCCGGAGTTGATTAACCATGAAATAAAATAAAAAAAGAAATATAGACTTTGTCTAGCAAATGCAGTGCCAGAGCATCATTGCAATCATAGGCAGCACGAGAGTGACTCAGACATTAAAGACAAATGCAGTGGCTCAGAATTAATCCAAGGATGCTTTATGAACCTTAGCCATCTGCCTTTTTATTATTCTCATTTTACAGTATAAGCTGTATAACAGCCATAGCAAAAATGGCAACAGTGAAAGTTTATAGCCCGGTTGTGATACACTCAGGACTGGAGTTACAAGCTTTTAATTAATTAATTAAATTCGTTTTCTATCCCGTTCTCCTCAAAAAGCTCAGTACGGGTTACAGGTTAACATACATAATATACAGTTAACAGGTTACAATGTGCCAAGTACAGTACAAGGTTTTTGATGCAAGTTTTATCCTATTGTTCGACACATAGTGTTTCCCCGAAAATAAGACAGTGTCTTATATTAATTTTAGGTCCAAAAAATGCATTAGGGCTTATTTTCGGGAGATGCCATTTGTTTTCATGTACAACAATCATCATTCCCTTCCTCCCCTCTACCCACCCCAATTCTTCCTGTTTCCTTTCTCACCCCCCCCCCTCCATGTGCAGCATCTTTCTATCCCTCCCTGCCATCCCCCTGTGCAGCAGTACCCCACCGACCCTCTCACTGTGAGACTTACATACCTCCGCTCTGAGGCCTCTAAAGACAGCAGCGTCGGCAGCGCTCAGTGATGCGGCAGAGGGAAGGCTCCAGTGGGGAAGGCCATGAAGCAGCCTGTTCAGAGCGCTGCTGCCACCGCTGCTTTAGGAGGCCTCGGAATGGAGGTATGTCAGATCTTACTGGGGTGGGGGTTGCTGAATCAAAGAGTCTGATTTTTTCGGCGAATCGGACAGGAATGGAGTCAGGGAGTACTGGGGACATCAGGGGGGCTTCAGGGGTTGATCTTAATTAGGGCTTATTTGGGGGTAGGGCTTATATTAGGAGCATCTTTAAAAATCGTGCTAGGGCTTATTTTTGGGATAGGGCTTATTTTCAGGGAAAAAGGATAGTGATCTAATACCAATATACATAGCAGAGTTTACTATGAGTTTGGAAGTTTTCTTATTTGGAGGTTGGGGGGTATCATGAGTTTGATATAATGCTTTTCTGTGGTTTACAAACAATATACAGGTGCTTTCTCTGTTCCTAGTGGGTTCACAATCTTAAGTTTGATTAAAATAAATGAATTGTTGACTGTGAACAGACACAAACCATTCCAAAACTGAGCTTTTGTAGATTCTTAGAGATACTTATACCAATTTGAGTCCGTTTATCTCAGTGGTCTAAAACTTGCGGCCCACCAGGTACTATTATGAGGCCCTCGGTATATTTATCATAATTACAAAAGTAAACTAAAACAGTTTCTTGATCATATGTCTCTTAGCTATAAATTACAATATTATTATTATGACTTAGCCAAAAGGAAAGATTTATAAACTATAAAAAGTTTTACCTCATGCAAAATTATCATTTCTTTAATAAAACATTGACTATTTTTTCTGAGGCCCTTCAAGTACCTGCAAAGGGTTTGAGTTTGAGACCATTGGTTTATCTTGAGATGGGTGGTTCTAGTTTGAATTTTGATAGTCATTTTTCTCATATTGTCAGTACATGTTTTTCTTACATATATCACCTTAGGAAAATTTGTCACTGCTTTTCTCAGTCTGATTTGGTAAAGGTAGCGTATGCTTATATTTGTCATGAATTGATTATTGTAATGCTTTGTTTCAGGGTTTACCATCAAAATGTTTGAAGTGACCGCAACAATAAAAATTACAATTATAAAAGCATTGTTAAAAGATAATAACATCTGTTTAAATAGTGTTGTATAGACTTTCAAAATATTTGAATATACTAACAAAAAGATTGATTATAGTAATTTAAGTAAAATACAATTAAAGTACACCTCAGTAGTACATAATTCCGCAATAGAGGTTTCTACTGTGGCCCAGGGCACTAAATGCTCTGACGACGCCCATAGGAATTCTTTGAGTGTCGGAGCAGCGTCGGAGAATTTAGCGCTTTGGGCCGTGATATAAATCTCTATCGCAGCTTGCTAAAAGGGAGGGATGGTTATTTCAGAAATATTTTTGATTAAAGTAGGAGGTATTTAAGATGTATTTAAAGGTTTGTAAATTTTTTTATATTGTGTTATCTTTTTATTGTAATCCGCTTAGAACTTTGTGGTTAAGCAGGATATAAATTAAATTAAATTCTTATGTAAGTCGCTCAAGACAGAAGCAGATTAGTTACTATTCCATCCATCAGTGTCACACTTACTGGATCTCATTTGTACCATTTTGCTGAAGACACAATTTAACACTGTGCAATAACTTTGAGTTTTGCTATATAACCCATCAAGCATGCAGAGACGAAATAAACATACCGCAGTTAACTTGCACCCAGAATCAGTCCCTGCAGGCTTTTTAGAACACACCAAGAGGTGGGAGCAGCCTTAATTAGATGGATTCACTGCCTTTTTGCTGAACTATGAAGTAACAAGTTTGCTTTTTAATTCAGGGGTCTTGGCCATGGAGCATTTGGCGAGGTATATGAAGGTCAAGTGTCAGCAAGCCTAAATGACCCCAATCCCTTGAAAGTGGCTGTGAAAGTAAGTATCAATAATTGGCTGTGTTAATACTATTACTCCAAAGCCTCAATTTGATTTATTCTTTCATATGTACTGTTCCCGAAAGCATGGCCTCCTAAATAAATTACAGTGGCAATTTAAGATAATGTTAAACTAATTAGGGTAAATATGATGAACTACTGTTCAACAAAGGAATTCCACCATAGGTCACTATGGAATTGTTACTCAGTAAGGGGCTCATAATCGAAAGAGAAATACAGTGGTACCTCGGTTTACGAGTGCACCGGTTTGCGAGTGTTGAGCAAAACATTTGCAAACTTGGTGCCTCGTAAACCGAGCGCGCCTCGATTTGCGAGCACTCCCCTACGAACCGGCACTCTCCCCCCCGCAATCCGGCACCCCCCCCCCGCCGCCATCGGGCACCCCCCTGCCGCGACCTGAGGTCCCCCCAACCCACCCGAACCCTCTTCTTACTTTGATGTAGCCTCCGCACCGGCACCAGCATGTCCTGTGCTGTGCTGTGCCGATGCCCGAAGATGTGCCTCCGGTGCTGGGCCTTGAGCATGTGCGCATGCTCAAGGCCTGAGAGTTCACGTCGAACGTTCAACGTTCAAAGCGAGTTTCCATTATTTCCTATGGGGAAACTTGTTTTGATAAACGAGCATTTTGGATTACAAGCATGCTCCTGGAACGGATTATGCTCGTAATCCAAGGTACCACTGTATGTCCAAAAACCAGCCTAAGTCGGCACTTGGACTAACATTTCTCAAAAACGTCCAAGTGCTGATACTAAAAACGGATTCTGGACGTATTTCTAAATGACCTAGGCCTTCATAGTGCCGCTGAACGACCAAAACTAAATGGGGCGTTTCGGGAGGAGTGTTGAGGGCGTGAGTTGGGCAGGACGTGGGACGGCTTAGACTAGTCGTACAGCATGTATAACCGAAAGTTATACAGCCCACAATCGACGGAACTTGGACGTTGTGACTTAGACCATGTAAAACATGGTCTAAGTCACAAAAACCCACCAAAAGTCACCAGTTAAGCACTGAAAACACATAACACAGACCCCCACACACTACCCCAGTGATCACTGACCCCCCCCCCCCCCCCCCCCCCCATAAAAATATTAATCACATCTTTAAAATTCAGCCTCCAGACCATCATCACCTGGCCGCCTGGCATAGGAAAGCCTAATCGTCCAGCACAGAGGCAGCTTAAGTCGTCTTGGGGGTGGGTTAGGGACCCATAGAGAGGAGGACCCATGCCCATAAGCCCCTGTAATCACTGCATTGATACTTAAACATGTGCACTCCCCTATACACCCCCAAAACCCTTTTGTACAGGCATATAAGTGGCTCCTGCAGCCATAAGGGCTATTGGGGTGGTAGATAAGAGGGTCTAGGGGATTCTGTAGGTGGTTTGGGGGGCTCACAGTAACCTATAAGGGAGCTGTAGGGAGGAGAAGACATGGCACTCTTTTTGTGAAGTTCACAGCAGTGCCCTGTAAGGTACCCCACTATTTAGGTGGCATGTCTGGGTGTGCAATCCATCACTTTGCAGACCCCACCCATGTCCAACAGGGCTTGTTCTAGGCGTTTTTGACTTGGATGAAAAGTTGGACGGAAATGTGGTATAAAGATGGACGATTTAGCGGCTTGGATGATCAGATCGACAGGATGTATAATTAGACAATTTTCGAAACAAAAAAAAAGTTGGATGTATTTTTTAAAAATGTGTCTTAAGCTGTTTTTTACTTTGGACGACTTGCGAGATGGACGTAAACGGACTTAGACATCCCTTTCGATTATGCCCCTCCATGGCTTTAGAATGCTGGAACTGTGATACTGAACAGGAGAGAAGCCAATGCACTAAGCAGCAGAGGGAAAGGCTCAGAAGGATACTTTTCAGCATCAATATTATTACTCATATATATTCATATATACTCAAATATAAACCTAGATTTTTGGGTCAAACAAATGGCTCAAAAATGGGGGTCTCAGTTTATATTCGAGTCTAGTACTGCCCGATTCGCCAATTCAAATCGATTCATCAATTCACTTTGGTGAATCAATTCGTTTTTAAACAAAATTGGGCTTGCTGATTCGTTCAGGTCTCCTAAATCAGGAGCGGCAGCTCTGCCTCTTGTGGTCCATCCACCGCCGCTGCTGCTCCTGCTTTAGAGATTAGGGGGGAGTGTCAGTCAGGAAGTGCTACATAGGCGCTCTTTGTAGTATCCTCTGGCTTCCCCCCTGGCCTCCCAGTCTCACCTTCAATTAATTAGAGCAGCCTGCAGAGGATCACCGGTGCTGTAGCAATCCTAGCAGGCTGCCGTCGTCCTCCGCAGCACATTCCCTCTGCTGCGATCCCGCCCCTGATATCAGAGGCCAGGGCAAGAGAGTTCTTCCTATGCTCTTTCACTACTCAAAATGGCTGATGCAAGTTTCTGCAGTGATTGCTATGTTTATTTACTGCCTTTTCATGAAGAGATTCACCCAATACATTAAATAGTAATCAGGTACTTTAAGTATTTTCCCTATCTGTCCCTGCAGGCTTATAATCTAACTGTGGTACCTGGTGCAATGGAGGGATTAAGTGACTTGTCCACAGTCACAAGAAGCAGGCTGGGATTCTCACATCCTCAGGGTGCTGAGGCAGAAGCGCTACTAGGCCACTCACTCCCACACTAACCTCGCAAGACTGACATGAGTTCAGTTTATATTCGAATCAATCATCTTTTCCCCTTTTTGTAGGGAAAAAGGTATATAAAGTATTCTGAGGGGAAAAAATAAGAAAACAAAAATTTCACAGAAAAAAAATTCCCTTCTTCAGATGTATTTACCCATTTGCCCCCTAATTCTCTAATCTTACAGGGAAATTCTATAAACAAGCTTCTTGTGGGGGGCGGGTTCCTTTATTTATAACATTTTAAATTTAATTATAAGAATAACTCTTGCTAAGGAAATACAGAAGTAAATCATAAGAAGAATAAAAACAACATGAAAAAAGATCACATCTTTCTTAGACCCCAAAAAGCTACACGTGTTTCATTGGCCCCAATTATCAGCAGTGCTGCATGTATGTGCACTAGGTACTATTAGATAAAGTACATAAGAACATTAGAATAGCCTTACTGGGTCAGACCAATGGTCCATCAAGCCCAGTAGCCCGTTCTCACGGTAGCCAATCCAGGTCCCCAGTACCTGGCCAAAACCCAAGGAGTAGCAATATTCCATGCTATCAAACCTTCCCCCATGTCTTTCTCAATAACAGACTATGGACTTTTCCTCCAGGAACTTGTCCAAAATCCTTCTTAAAACCAGCTGCACTACCCTCTCTTACCACAACCTCTGGCAAGCATTCCAGAGCATAATTATTCTCTGAGTGAAAAAATATTTCCTCCTATTGGTTTTAAAACTATTTCCCTGTAACTTCGAGTATCCCCTAGTCTTTGTAATTTTTGACGGAGTGAAAAATCGATCCACTTGTACCTGTTCTACTTCACTCAGGGTTTTGTAGACTTCAATCATATCTCCCCTCATCCATCTCTTTTCCAAGCTGAAGGGCCCTAACCTTTTTAGTCTTTCCTCATACGAAAGGAGTTCCATCCCCTTTTCCATCTTGGTCGCTCTTCTTTGAACCTTTTCTAGCGCCACTATATCTTTCTTGAGATAAGGAGACCAGAATTGAACGCAATACTCCTGGTGAGGTCGCACATAACTAGCACATAACTACAAGGGCACGTTGATCGGTGTCTGCGTTGATTGATGCACCTACACACACCCACTTACACCAGTCATTGGCCTGTCATGAATGATCACGCCTAACTTTAGGCATGCCAAAGCAGGTCTGCATTAGTATTATATAATGGCATGTGTGTCTCAGTGCTGTTATAAAACTAGTGATAATTGTGCCCTATTGAAGCACCTACTTCTCAGTGCCAAATTACAGAAATGCCCCCTTAGGGCCTAAATGTAAGTGCCTTTTGCACACTCGTATGGTAGAATCCTAACATTTACACACATAAATGTGACATTTAGACACACATGTGCTATGTGCGTAGACAGTGGTATTGTATAATATTAGTGCATAAGCCGTGCAAGGAGGCATTCACATGGTGAGGCGCATGGGCGGGGCATGGACATTTTAATTAATTATATGCTTAAGTTGTAGAATACTTTCATGTCTCCTAATTTCCCATTCTTGGATCTCACTGCTTGTTTGATTTCAGTACTGAAAGAAAATGTTATTTTATTTAATTATTCCTGCTTTTTTTATTATTACCTGCCTAATTTCTTTTGCTATTCAGATTATTTTGATTTGATGCAATTTTCAAAATTTCAATATACAGTATATAGAATACTTTCATGTACATTCTAAAGTGGCATATTTAGGCATGTGCACCTGTTCCTGTCATAAACATGGTGTACCTGGGCATTTATTTTATTTTTTTTATTTTATTATTTATATACCACTTATACTTTATCATATTTCCCTATCTGTCCCGGTGGGCTCAAACTCTATCTAGTGTACCTGGGGCAATGAGGGGGATTAAGTTTTATTTTATTTATTTATTTATTCAATTTTCTATACCGTTCTCCCAGGGGAGCTCAGAACGGTTTACATGAATTTATTCAGGTACTCAAGCATTTTTCCCTGTCTGTCCCGGTGGGCTCACAATCTATCTAGTGTACCTGGGGCTTGCATAGAGGGATTTGAACCCACACTCCCATGCTTAAATGTTGACATGCAAATGCTTTTGACCACACAAGTTGAATGAAAAATATAAACTTAATCACCAAAAATCATTCATCCAAAATTGTCAGTGAAAGGACCTAATATACAAGCATAACAGGGGTCCTTTTATTAAGGAGCACTAACTGATTTAGTGCACGCTAAAGGCTAAGATGCCCATAGGAATATAATGGATGTCGTAGCATTTAGTACGCACTAATCTGTAGTGCGCTCTAAATCGTTAGCATACCTTAATAAAAGGATACCCTTAATTAGGTGACTAACCAAGTAAATCGAGAAAAAGACCTCAGTGTCCCGAGAGATATAGATAAACTAGAACATAATTATTGCCGCTGCTGGGTCAGACCAGTGGTCCATCATGCCCAGCAGTCCGCTCACGCAGTGGCCCTCTGGTCAAAGACCAGCGCCCTAACTGAGACTAGCCCTACCTGCGTACGTCCGTGTTCAGCAGGAACTTATCTAGCGTCAAACATAAAGTTGACGCAGGGAACACATTCTTGGCCAAAAAAACTCCATTACCGGTTCTATTCTTTTAATCAAATCAATTCTTCAAATCAAATTCATTAACCCCCCTCTTTTACTAAGGCGTGCTAGCCAATTATGTGCACGCTAAATATTAGCGCGCACTAAACACTAATGCATCCATAGAATATAATGGACACGTTAGCATCTAACGAGCGCTAAATCGGCTAGCGGGCCTTAGTAAAAGGACCCCTAAGTAAGCAAAATTAACTTTTCGCTTATCTGCAAAGTGTCCAGTCTCTCAGTGGCAAAATGCAAAATAGCAGAAATTCAAGTTCTGGGGCTTGAGCACTATAGTTCAATCTTCTTTATATTTTCCACCGATCGTTCCCAGATACAGGCTCACTTCATCTGGGGGGAACCCTATGAAGTGAGCCTGGATTGGGGGGGAACCCTATGAAGTGAGCCTATATCTGGGAACAAGCGGTGAGCCTTTATCTGGGAGCAAGCGGTGGAAAATATAAAGAAGATTGAACTATAGTTCTCAAGCCCCGGAACTTGAATTTCTGTTATTTTGGCAATGTGTGTCCTTGATATAGCTGTGCATCAAAAGGACATTCTGAAGATGTATGTGCACAAAGTAGAGAGATAAACTGCTAAACCACACTATTTTTCCCACCTGTATTTCCAGACATTGCCTGAAGTATGCTCCGAACAAGATGAGCTGGACTTCCTCATGGAAGCTCTTATCATCAGGTACTGTATCAGAGATATAGACTTCTTTCTCCACAGGAGCGCTTCACCATTGCTTCTTAAATGAATGAGGGTGTTACAGAAAAACCCCATGATGTATGAGGAATTGTCACCTGTGATTTACAGTATTATATGGTGTCACATCTGGATTTCTCAGAAGGTCCATCCCTACAAAATGTTGCTTCATCTGTCTGGGCTGCAATTTGTTTTGTCAGTTGCAAAAGTTCCTTCCCTTTCCCTGCAGGAAGGATAATCTAATATACATAACTGCTTTATGCATGTATATATGGATCGCATAGTTGAGTGTAAAGGTTTAGGCACCTCTGGCTAAAGGCCCAGATACACTAAAGATAGCGACTCAATCGCTGTTGGCTGAATCTCTGGCTGATTTTCAAACAGTGTTTGATTCATTATCAAGTGAATAGGGGCATGCAAACTCAACGACTCAATTGCTCAGTGAGCGATTGAGTCGGTGCAGAGCCCTGATAGTAGTGACAGGAGAAGCAGCCCCCTGTCATTGCTGTCAGGGCTTCTGCTTTTTTTTTATGGGACAGATATTCTGCATGACTTAAACACATACCATCTGTCCCATTAAAAAAGCCCTCCCCCTGTGCTAACAGCCCGAACCCCAAAAAATGGCAGGAGGGATGCCCACTTCCTCCTGACACCCGACGCTCCCCCCACCGCGCTGAAAAATGTGGCAGGAGGGATGCCCACTCCCTCCTGCCATCGGCGCTCCCCCCACCACACTGAAAAATATGGCAGGAGGGATGCCCACTCCCTCCTGCCACCACAATACCCACTCCCCTCCCCTCATACCTTTCTTGTTGGGAGCAGGAGGAACCGTAAACACCTCCTGCTCCTCCACCCAGCTTGCTACGCCACTGGGCCTTAGGCCCCACCCCAGTGTACCATGTGATGCATAGGGAGGGGCCTAAGGCCCTGAATGACTTAGACACCTTATGCTCCTCCCTTGAAAACTAAAAATACTTAAATAATGGAAATCAGCATAGATAAATTAAATTAGCTCTTTCCAGCCTTCTCCCCACCATCTCCTCCTCTACCAGACAGAAGAAAAGCAATCTCAGGATAGAAAGAGATAGCATATTAGATATTATGTCATATATGGATATTTCTGACATTGCATGGTAGGAAAACGAAAAACGATTTCAGGATTCCCGTTGGCAGAGAAATTAAACAGCTTTGAATCTTTCTCCAAAAAAGGAAAGTACCCTTTGAAATTACCCCTCTGGTAAAGCGTAGCAATATTGTCATTCTAACTCAGGTTCTTATGTCTCTGCAGCAAATTCAACCACCAGAATATTGTGCGTTGCATTGGTGTGAGCCTGCAGACCCTGCCTCGCTTTATCTTGCTGGAGCTGATGGCTGGAGGGGACCTGAAATCCTTCCTTAGGGAGACACGGCCTAGACTGGTAAGATGAAGCCCTATGATGTCACTACACTCTGGGATCATTTGTAATGTAATATACATCTTGTAATCTGCAAACTCCCAACAAAAGGTTCAAAGCAAATTACAATATAAAGAACTATAAAACAAAGTCAGGGCTTCTGCTTTTTTTTTATGGGACAGATATTCTGCGTGACTTAAACTCTCACCATCTGCCCTAGGCACCTCCCTCCCTATGCCTCTGTATGGCATATCTAGTTGTTCAGAAGAAACAAAAAAAAACAAACAAACAACTGTGGAGTGATGATGTTCCTTAAATGGACTTTATTAAGAATGTCAAAGTTCCAAAGGTACAATAAAATCATCCACATAAAAATAAGGTAATCCACATAAAAACCTAAAGGACCTAGTCCACTAAGGACGAAGGACCCAACATGGTCCGCGTTTCGACAAAAAGTCTTCTTCAGGGGTCCCTGAGGGTCCTATAATGATGAATACGTGGAAAAGTTGATATGTGGAGAGCTGTTAGTGAGACGCTGCTTGCAACCAAAGTAAATAGGTTCTCTGCATATCAGCTTTTCCACATATTCATCATTATAGGACCCTCAGGATGATTTTATTGTACCTTTGGAACTTTGACATTCTTAATAAAGTCCATTTAAGGAACATTGTCACTCCACAGTTTGTTGGGTATTTTTGTTTGTTTCTTTTGGATTCTCTTCTCTGAGGATACTTTGGGGGTCAATTCTTTTCGGTTATATCTAGTTGTTCGCCAGGTCAGAAAATCTAAGCAATGTGACACAAACCAACGATATTTTCCTTTGCCTTCTCTCCCAGCACACCCTCTGCATCAAACAAATTAACTGCAATAGCTCGTACTTTTCAGTAGGCAGAGATGACTTTGGAGGCTTTCATGCCCCTGCTGGTGAGACTCAGAGTCAGATCACAATAAGCACTACGCCTTCTCAGCCCGCCTCCCTCCAATTTGTCCAGAGAGTGATAGCTATTACATGGCACAGTGAATCCTCACAACTCCTGGAGTCTCCTGAGCTGTCTCGTGCGCTGACATGAATTTGGCGTTTCAGCTGTATCGTTTGGAAGAATTATTCTAATAAATTGTCTTTGGCAGAAAAGTCCCTAATCTCTCAAACTCCAGTTTTGATTAAATAGTATGCAGGTAGTAACATAGAAACATAGAAGATGACGGCAGAAAAGGGCTACAGCCCATCAAGTCTGCCCACTCTGCTTACCCGCCCCCCTGTCTATGCCCTAATGACCCAATTTCCTTATCTTGACCCTCGTAGGGATCCCACATGGGTATCCCATTTATTCTTAAAGTCTGGCACGCTGTTTGCCTCGATCACCTGCACTGGAAGCTTGTTCCAATGATCAACCACTCTCTCTGTGAAGAAATACTTTCTGGTGTCGCCATGAAATTTTCCGCCCCTGAGTTTGAGCGGGTGCCCTCTTGTGGCCGAGGGTCCCTTGAGAAAGAAAATATCATCTTCCACTTCGACACGTCCCGTGAGGTACTTAAATGTTTCGATCATGTCTCCCCTCTCCCTACGTTCCTCGAGAGTGTAGAGCTGCAATTTGTTCAGTCTCTCTTCGTACGAGAGACCCTTGAACCCCGAGATCATCCTGGTGGCCGTCCGCTGAACCGATTCAATTCTGCGTACATCTTTACTGTAATGTGGCCTCCAGAATTGCACACAGTACTCCAGATGAGGTCTCACCATGGCCCTGTACAACAGCATTATGACTTCAGGCTTTCGGCTGACGAAACTTCTATTGATACAACCCAATATCTGGGTATATAGAATCTGCTGTGTATAATATTGACTCATAGCACATGGCTCCCCTATATTCATGAATATAAGCCAAATTATGAAGGTGGTCTGCAGCATTCTTGCATCTTTTGCTGGTTAGCTCACATTACAAAAAGAGTGAGCTACCACTGTAGTTCCTGCAGGGTACTAGGAAAGGCAAGCTCTCCATCAGGTCTAGAGAAAGAAACATTCTTACCCAACGCTGTAGGACTGGCTGTTATACGAGGGCAAATCAAAAATTAAAGGCAATTATTAAATTACACACTAACCGGAAAAGAGCTAGCGAAATGCATCATATGTACTCATACATTGCCTGTTGGGTAGTTTGTCCACACACAATGCAGTGGTCAGCCTTTAGTCACCATCGAAGAACAACATGCAGTAGTGCACTTTCTTTGGGCAGAGGGAGTGAAACTTGTGGAAATTCACTGTCAGATATTCACTCCGTATGGACATAGCACCATGAATCAGTGAAAGGTTCATGAGTGGGTAAAAAGGTTTAAAGCAGGAAGAAAGGTGTAACCAACGAAGGTCATTCTGGTCACCCATCATACAAGAGCACATTGACAGGGCGGATGCCTTGATTAGAGAAGGCCAACAGATAATGGCGTCTCAGTTGGTTGCAAATTTGGATATCGGCTAAGGATCTGCATTTGCCATAATGCACGATGACTTGGGATACAGGAAATTCTGCACACGATGGGGTCCCAAACAGCTGACTGATCTGCACAAGCAACAGCGTGTGGAGGTTGCGACCCAGTTCCTGAGACGGTATGAAGAAGATCCGAGTATTCTGGAGAGAATTGTCACAGGTGACGAGACATGGGTGCATCACTGTGACCCAGAGAGCAAAAGACAAAGCATGATGATGTAAAGTAGGGATCTCAAAGTCCCTCCTTGAGGGCTGCAATCCAGTCAGGTTTTCAGGATTTCCCCCAATGAACATGCATTGAAAGCAGTGCATGCACATAGATATCATGTATATTCATTGGGGAAATCCTGAAAACCCAACTGAATTGTGGCCCTCAAGGAGGGACTTTGAGACCCCTGATATAAAGGAAGTGGTACTCTCATCTCGTTGCAGGAATGCAGAAGCTAGTTGAATGATACAACAAATGCATCATTTTGCATGGAGACTATGTGGAAAAGTGATATGTTCAGTTGCTCACAGTTTCTTCTATTAATGCCGTTAAATATATTTTGCCTTTACTTTTACCCTCGTATCTTCTAAAGCCTGAGGTAGAGGAAAAATTAGGCTCCACAATTGCTCTGCAGCTGAACACATTTTTACCAAGAGAAGTTGACTTCCTCCAGTTCTTTTATTATATGCTAATGTATCCCTAGTCCCGCCTCGCAGCCAATCCACAGACTCCAGCCAGCTCCTCAGGTCAGTTACCTGTCGCCAGGGCTCACAAAAAGAATTATGATTTTCACACACAATCCTCATAGGTCATGCTGACCTCACCTCACAGCCTCTCTTGAGCTTGGGTGTAGGCCGGAGCCAGATAACCAGTAAACTGGAGGAGTTGTAATCCCGGATCTGAATCGCCACCCACTCAGATCAAGCATGGCTTCCTAACTGAAAGAAATCCAGCCCAGTCCAAAGTACAATTGAGCAAACCTTTTATTTAACTTGATTGCGGATTTCCAATTTAACTATATACAATTCACTCAGTGTTGGCAGTCATCAGGTTCAAGCAATCTTTTCAAGTGATCATGCAGTTATTTCTCTGTTTGTCCTCCCCCTTGGAACCAAAAAGAGGTCTCCCTCAGCAGACAGGGCAATGGCAGAAGAATAAAGATAACCAAGCCCATCTCTCTTTTCCCAAAATACTGTTTTCTCATTTTCAATTCTTTTCTCTCTGTCCTCCCCCAGGAACCAGTAGGAGTCCCTCTTAGTACACTGGGCTTTGGCGGGAGAATCGAGGTCAACTAAAAGCTAGGAATCTGTGTTCCACTATAATCTTCCCCCTCCCCTGAGGGAAAAGGGGCCTCCTACTCCTACCACTATGCATCCCTAACCATTTAATTTTGAACCTCAAATGGACTCCATACAGAATGTTCACTCAACCCTGTTCTGAAGTACTAACTCCTACTTCTTCCTGTGCAAGGAATACACGTTTGTCTGTAACTGGTATGTCCTTTACTGTGTATGTAATATTGTAATCCATTCTGTGCTAAATATTTGAATTTCAACTTAATCTCAGTGACTCTGAATAATCCACTGTCTCTGTCTTTATGGTAGAGGAATTTTTTTGGGGGGGTCACACTAATGAATGGTTTTCATTGATTTGCTAAACTGGGTCATTGACCAGACTAATCACTTTCTGCACATCCTAAGGCTACATCTAGAAGATCCATGGGGTCAATACTCAAAGCAATATAACCAGGCTGGCTATCTGCTGATATTCAAGAGTACATAACTGTATAGTGCCACTGGAAATCAACACTAACCAGCCATCCTAAATCCAAGTAGGAGAGGGGTGTTATAGGGGCTAGAGCAGCAATGGGCAAGAACAAGTGGGAATCACTCCTGCTCTATGGACTCCTAGACCACCAGGGATCTTAAAGCAGGGATGACTCAACCTATGAACTAGGTGAGGCCCTAGCCCAAGGATCTGGTGATAAAGGGCACTGAAATCCCAGTCCAGTCTATCTTCAAACTTATGTTCTTCAATACAAGGCTCAGGGGCCAATGGCAGCTCTTGGAGACCTCTGGACATCCTGTCTTTATTTCTGCTACTCTCTGGCTCTCTAAGTTCATGACAGAGAGGGGGAATTGGATGGGATGAATTACCACATACATGAAGGCAAGGCATTTCTCAGTAGGTGAAGAAAATGCATTTGGAAATGCCCACCTCCTAGGGATTTGCCCAATAAACAGTTTAAAGGTGAGTTGGCAAGATAAATGTCACTGACATACACTGGTCAGCAGTGTTGTAACCTCGCTTGAGAAGATACTTGGTGACTGTCTTTCAGATCATTGGATCCAAAGTGGTCCCAGCTTAAAAATTAGTGAAGATCACTGTTCTAGGATAGGTACTGGTCTGGGATTCTGGCACCCTTTTTCATCAGTGCCCTGAGCCAGTGACTCACCTGTTCCCGCAGGAGGGGGAGATTTGAGAGGGAGAGATACTCGATCACAGGAGGGGGAGGATAGAGTACTTTGAGCTGGCCCTTTGGCCCTGTCTTAAATGTAGGCCAAGGGTGGCCTATAGGAGTGTGTTGGGGATAGGTGGGGATCTTGCTGAGGAATCTAGTTTCTTCTGGGGGAAGGGGGAATCTGGTTCAAGGATGAGGGAGGGAAGAGATAACAGAATCAGGGGATGGGGATAGATTGCTTCCTTTTAGAAACAGAGATATCTTTTGTGAGTCCCAGTTTAATATTGTCAGAACCCATATAAGTTTCAGCAGCCAGCCCATGCCTACTTGGCCCCTGGATATTCAATGTTAGTGCTCAGACATATAGGGGCATTGAATATCAGGGCATTAATTGTGCCCGCAACAGTTGTACAAGTTAGCTTTCAAATAGGAGAAAAAGAGGAGGGAGGAAAGAAAGATATCTGGTAGAGGAGGAGAAACAGATGAAAAGAAACTGTGACTTGAATTCTGTATCATAGCCAATAAGGATGAATTGTATGACAGCACCAGGTTTCCTCTTTCATGTAGAACCACCCCTCCCCCCTGGGCATGCTGGACTTGCTGAACATAGCTCATGACATTGCATATGGTTGCCAGTATCTGGAAGAAAACCACTTTATTCACAGGTGAGTCCATGCTTCCTCATTGGGGGGGTTTATCTTTATTGATTTTTCAAACTTTGACAGTGCAAAACAATTAATTGAACATAAAATACTGCATAAAACGCACTATTAACTACACAAGTAATACATAAAACAATCATTTTCTCCTCCCAATTATTAATACAATAAGACATATGATGTGATTACAATATTATAATTTAGTAATTTTAATCCTCAAAATGCATTTCAATTAACTGTATTGCACTGTCAAAGTTTGAAGAAACCAAAAGAAACTCTGTGGAATGACGATGTTCCTTAATGGACTTTATTTGAAAATGTCAAAGTTCCAAAGGTACACTAAAATCATCCACATAAAATAAAATCATCCGCATAAAAGTAAAGTAATCCACATAAGAGCCTTAAAGGACCTAATCCGCTAGGGATGCAGGACCCAACACAGTCCACGTTTCGACAAAAAGTCTTCTTCAGGGGTCCTATAAATAATGAGGGGTACTTTAAGAATATATGTAAGTTATGAAAAGTAGTGACTGTCAAAGTTTGAAAATCAATAAAGATTAAAAAAAAAAAACAGGCAGACTAGATGGATCTCATACTCCTTACCAATTGTCACATTCTGTGTTCCATGCAACCCAGTATCTAATCTAGAGTTACTACTACACATTTCTATAGTGCCACTAGAAGTTTACAGGCTGTACACAAACATGTAAGAGACAGTCCCTGCTCTAAAGAGCTTACAAGCAGTTCAAGACAGGCAAACAGGACACAGGAGAGATCATGGGGAGTTACATTTATTTGGGGGATGATACATAGGTTTAGGAGTTAAAAGCAGCCTCAAAAAAGATGGGTGTTAGCCTGGATTTGAACATGAAACATGAGTAGGGTTACCAGATGTCCATGGAAACCCCGACATGTTTTCCTTTTAGAGGACTGTCCAGGTTCCCAGATGGACTTTCCAAAACCTGGCAGTTTGCCCAAGTTTTAGAAGGTCCGACAAGCTCCAGCCGCCTCTAGAGGGCCTCTGAGTATGCACAGATGACTTCACACACATCCACGCATGCTCAAGGCCCTCCAGACACGGCCGGAGCGCGTCGGGGAAGAAGAGAGGGCTTTGTAGGGGGCGTGGCTGGGGGGTGGAACTAGGTAGGGCCAGAGGCAGAACTGGGTGGGATTGGTGGCAGAATAGGGCATGGCCATGTGTCCAGGTTTTTTGCTTTTAAAATATGGTAACCCTATTCATGAGGACAAGTTTGATCTTAATTGTATGTATGTTAACCGCTCTGAAAGCTTTCTGAAAGGCAGGAAATCAAATGCTAATAAATTTTACACCCCAACATTCCATGCATTCCTTCGTCACTTTCAGTTCTGAGTAGCACAAGACACCAGCGCGCCGCGGGAAAACTTAGTTTTAAAGAGCTCCGAAGCGGAGTGTGAGTGGAGAAACCCCACACACATACACACACACACATTTTACTGCATATTGTTTGCGCTGCTGTTGGGAGGGGTTGGGGGGTTGGAACCCTCCATTATAGAGAAAACGGAACCTTTTTGATTTTGGGGGGGAAAAGTTCAGTTTTCTCTATAATGTGGGGGGTGCACCCCCAACCCCACCCCAACGGCAGCGCGAACAGTATGCAGTAAAGTGAGGGGGATCCCCCCCACACACACACACCCGTCGGAGCTCTTTAAAACTAAGTTTTCCCGCGGCGCACTTGTGTCTCGCACCAAATTGTCAGCGCTCGATTGTCGGCGTGCTGGTGTCTGGCGCGTGATTGTCCCGTCACCCTCATAGTTTATTGCTCCTGGTTTTGCATTCTTTTCCAGCTTTTGTCCTGGAGTCTGCAGCATGGACCTTGTAATGTAATGTAATGTAATTTATTTCTTATATACCGCTACATCCGTTAGGTTCTAAGCGGTTTACAGAAAATATACATTAAGATTAGAAATAAGAAAGGTACTTGAAAAATTCCCTTACTGTCCCGAAGGCTCACAATCTAACTAAAGTACCTGGAGGGTAATAGAGAAGTGAAAAGTAGAGTTAGAGGAAAAATAAAAATAAAATAAACATTTTAACAAGACAGCATTGATCTAATTACTTTGGAAGGTAGAAGAGAGGAGAGAAAGGAATAGAAGCAGAAGGGGGAGCCGTTGAACAGTAGAATTCTGGAGAAATTTAAATGATAGAAATAGAACAAAACAAAGACAAAAGGCAAAACAATAGATAAGATTAAAGATAAATCATAAGCTGGAAAGAAAAATAAAATAAAACTTTGTCTTCAATCCACGGTTTCAGCGTCAGTGATGAAGTGGAGCAAGTAAGTTTAGGAGGAGCGATTGACGTTTCCAGAAAGGGCTTCTTCAGGGAAGAGACTTGGCAGACAGTCCCTTGATGCATAATGCAACTCCAGTGAAATCCAGGATGGGAATGTCCAGGTTTTGATAGGACCAAGAGAGGTCCTTAAACCCTTCTCATCAGGCCTCCCTTGCCTCGTGGCCCAGCCAGGCTGTTACAATGGCAATACCAAATCCCACTACAGGAGATTTTCTCTTTATTTCTAGTTACAACACTCAGTTCACTTAGCAGAAGTCATGGAGGAACTGTGGAATTAAGCAATGATAAAGCATATGAAATAAACCGTGACCCAACAAATGCATGAAGGACAATCGCGCCCCGTCAAATGCGCGAAGGACAATGGCATGCTCCATACAGCGGATACTATTTTGTCTTTTGAGGTTTACAAAGCAATCCTCTTTTTGAGGGTGGGTGAACTTCCCCCCCCCCACACACACACACACACTTAAAATATTCACTTGCTATCTAGTGTTAGGGTAAGGTTTAGATGAGGATTATGGGAACCCTTTCCTCATCTACACCTTACCCTAGCACTAGCGCAATTGACAGCGCGCCATTGTCCTGCGTGTACTTGTCGGTGCATGCATTTGACGAGACGTGATTGATGGGGTGCAATTGACGGGGCGCGATTGTCCGCGCATTTGTTGGTGTACCGAAATGAACAAGAAGAAAAATATTTCTTGCTGTATGTTTGCAAAAAAAACCAAGACTGTCTTATTTTCAGGGATATTGCAGCCAGGAACTGCCTCCTTACTTGCCAGGGGCCTGGTAGAATGGCCAAAATTGGAGATTTTGGCATGGCCCGGGATATCTACAGGTAAGAAAATTGTGATGTGCTACACTCCTTGGATCCCAACAGCTCCTTTGAAATATCTACTATTAATACCAAACTTGAACAGATTCATCACTGGCTCGAACTAAATAGATTAGCCCTAAACATTGATAAAACAAACGTTATGCTATTTTCTTGGAAAGACAGTTGTACTCTTTCCTGTCCAATCACTATTAAAGGCATTTCTCTGAAACTAATTCATAAGATCAGGATCCTCGGAGTTATTTTTGATGAAAAACTAACTTACCATGATCATGTTAGTCATGTCGTGAAATCTACTTTTTTCAGGCTCCGTCAAATTCGTTCAATGACAAAATTTTTATGCCCAAAATCCTTGAATATATTGATACACTCTTTAGTTATTTCCAAGATCGATTACTGCAATGCCTTATTTAAAGGAATAGCTCAAAAAGAAATTAAACGTTTACAAATTATATAAAATGCCTCGATTAAACTTATCGAAAATGCTAAGAAATTCAATCATGTTACTTGAGAAAGCTCATTGGTTACCGGTTGCCTATCGAATAATGTATAAATTATGTTTGCTCACTCTCAAATCTATACTTTTCAAAATCCCAGCATTTATTTATAAAGTTTTAATTCCCTATAATACTTCGAGAGTATTACGGTCAACAGAACAACATTTATTGGTTGTGCCTTCTTTAAAAGTTATTAGTACACGACGTCATTCTATTTTCTCAGTTACGGCTCCCCTAGCTTGGAATGCCCTGCCAAATTTACCTAAGAGAAGAAAGAATTCTTGACAAATTTAAGAGCAAACTTAAGGGCTTCCTTTTTAAAGATGCTTTTAGTGATTAACTGAATTCTTTTCGTTTTTAATATTTTATATTAAATTTCTTCCCCTCTTCCCAATGTTATTTTACCTTAATCGTTTCTTTTATATTTAATTGTATTTCTCCCTATAACTTTCCCTTTATTTGATCATGTATGTTAAACAGTCTTGTTAGTTATGTTTAGTCATGTTATTTTATGTTATGTATTTTTACGATATTTTAAAATGTTTAATATTAATTTTATTAGTCATGTATGTTTCCCCTAACTTTGTAATTTTTATCTGTACATCGTTTAGAATCTGGAATAGGCGATTAATCAAATCTTATAATAAACTTGGAAACTCAGAAATGCTAGATTAGATTTTATTTTAGCTGTCCTATCAAAGGGGCAATTTGTAACCCCCCTCAGATTATTTGCTGATCTGCCAGTATTTTGTACCAGTGGTGGGCCCAGATATGCAGGGACCTACTCACTTTGTACTCAGTGGTGCACCTTGCTTTGGTGAGTGGGACCTCCCCAAGCCCTATAATCTGAAAACTCCAGGCATCTCTCTCTTCCCTCCCCTGCCTCCAGCCAACAATCCAGATTCATAGTCTCCCAAATCTCCCACCCTTCCCAACAGGAATTTACTTCTGAGGGAAGGCTCTAAATCCAGCACAAGCAGCTTGCTTTTGATGGCCTAGGGAAGTGAAGTTATAAATGTTACGCCAGGGGAAGGGAGGGTTGCAAGTCAAAGAGAAATGCCAGATCACCAGGGGAAAAGGGGAGGGGAGGAGAGGAGAGGAAGAGATGCCAGATTGTCAGTGGGATGAAGGGTGGAAGAGAGAACGAGAGATGCCAGATTGTCAGTGGGATGAAGAGTGGAAGAAAGAATGAGAGATGCTGTGGTGGGGGCTGAGAGAAAAGTTGGTGCCACTCACTTTAAGTTCAAACCTACCTAAAGTTCACTATCTAGCTACACTGCTTCTTTGTACCTGCAGATTTGCAAGCTAATTTTCAAAGCTTATTTTCCATTTGAAAATTAGATCTAGCGAGGGGTGGGGTGCTCTGTGGACTTTGTCCCTGCTTTTCACATAGTCAATTCCTACTCCCTTGGAGAGAATTTGTGATTTTGGATAAGAGGTCAAGCTTTTCCGAATAGGTTAGCTATGCCAGCTCGCAGAGCCATTTTTCAGTGTTTATCAAACTGATTTGTGACATTCTATGATATTACATCACTCTACCAAATAGACTCATGAGGCAGGCCTATTTGAGGCCGAAACACGATCGTGTTGATTCACGATACATCAATAAAAGACACTGAACACCAGAGTCTTCCTTTGCTGTTTGTTCTTCACTACAGCAGGTTTAGCACAGTTTTACTGTGGGGTAAGAAAGGGTTTCAGTGTAGATATTAACTCATGCAGAAACCCTGACCACCAAGTCCGGAGCAGTGTAGAAAGCTAGGTTGAAAGGAATGGGTATCTATTGGCACCCTCTCTAACTCCCAGCTTGATTATCCTTCCTCAGCTACCTTGCATCTGCCCCTCTGGTGGTTTAATGGCCCCCCTCCCTTGTCTCCCAGATGACCCAACATCCCCACAGTTCAAAACATTTTTCTGATAATCTAGTTGTCCCCTTCCTCCTCAACCTGACACTCTTACATACACTTCAAATATTTTCCCTAGTAACCTTCCTCCCCCTACACAGGACAACCTTTTCCTCCTATCGTTAAGACCTTGTCACGGCCTCCTCTTGTTCAAATAGGCCAATAAACACAGCTAGTATTTACTGGTGATTAAGTAGAGTGGGAGTATTTTATAAAGACAACATAGAAACCTTTGTTTCTTTACAAAATTGAATCACAAACCTGAAACAATCGTGAGTATACCTGGACTGTGTACATTCGCATGAAAACTATACAGTATAATTTCTGAGGTAATTTTTAAAATGCCCTACACCATGAGTAAAATAGGGTTTACCTTTGGAAAAAGTGTCCCATGTCAATCAACTCCCATGTCAATCAATGTTTTGTGGCTAGCATGCAACTTTATCAGCTTTAAGCTCTTTCAGGTCACTTAGAAACCATTTCCTCTGTCTCTACAATGTATATGTAGTTTGACATGAACTTCTTTTTCCCCAGGGCAAGCTATTACAGAAAAGGGGGGTGTGCGATGCTCCCAGTGAAGTGGATGCCTCCTGAGGCCTTCATGGAAGGGATCTTTACCTCTAAAACGGATACATGGTACAACTTTTTTGCCTATTATATACTACCTACTTCAAGCTGCAGAATAAATGTGACTGGGCTGATATTTATTTATTTGTATATTTAGCCTGTCCTCCCATAAGAGCCCAGAACTGGTTACAGGAGTACATACACAATAAGGATCAGATTCAAGACAAACAGCATGTAGTGTGGTAACAAGTAATACAATACCTGAGTTACAGTAGATGGATGGTATAGGTCAGGGACGACAAGATAAGTACTGTATGTGATTTGGCACAGACTATTGCAGTCCTGCTCATATTTTGGTTTTATTACGGATCAAAATGTTTGGCATAGCCAGGGTGTCTTTTTGGGTCACTGAGGCTGGGATCTTTAAGGAGGAGGGGGAGAGGGTTTTAAGCCACAGACAGCTGCAGGTAGATTTAACTCCAGGTATCAGTGCTAAGCCATATCCAGGCACCAGCTTTGAATAGCAACAACTTAGAAGTTATATGGAAGATGGCTGATACTTGGTGGTTGCACCTGCATAGATATCCAGACATTTTGGTTGATCCTATTTGCCAGCTTAACTATGTGAGTACCAGAACTGAATATGGCCAGGACCAGTATAACAGCTTGTTTCTCCCTGACTCCGCCTTTGGCCCAGGCCATGCCACAACAGAACTGATATAAAACAGCACTGCCCACTTACGTGCTGCTGAATATCACTGGTTGGCCCTCTCAGCATGATTTAAGTGGTCAGGACCCTCTTCTACCCACTTAAACCACAATGAATATCAACCCTTTATATGTCTGAAGAGGCATAAGTCTGTCAAAACCAGGAAGCAAATGCATACAGAATATGACAAGGTCTCTCCAGGAGAAAAAAACATTTCATGCAAGCAGCTTTTGACCAAGTACCCGGAAGCACAGCACCAGCTTCATCGGGTTTACAGATGAAAAGATCTTTACAGTAGCTCCACCGATTAACACACAGAGAGATAGCCTGTACCTGCCTTCAACAACACTGATGTGTGAGGTCAATGCCAAACGCCTACTACCCTCCCCACCCTACGACCCTCCCCACCTTCAGCCAATCAGTCATGGTCTCAGTCACAGCCTCAAAACTCAGATTCACAGATCTGTTCTTCATGAATCCTGGGGTTAAGATCAATGGCGCATACTATCAAGACATCCTTTTGATGCAGAAGCTGTTACCAGCGATCTGTCGCATGTCTGGAGACTACTTTATCTTCCAACAGGACAAAGCCCCAGCACATCGGGCAAAGGACACCATAGAATTGCTACATAGGGAGACCCCAGACTTCATTGGTCCAGACCTCTGGTCTGCAAATTCAACAGACCTAAACCCAGATGACTACCGGATCTAGGAGCTGATACAGGAATGCATCTACCAGACAGCAATATCTGACGTCGAAGAACTTTAACAGCGCCTCATCTCTTTTTGGGCTGAGCTGAAGTAGAGCGTCATTGACAAGTCCATAGATCAGTGGCGGCCAAGGCTGAGGGCATGCCTCAAACATCTGCTTAACTGACACATTACTTTTTGACTTTACATTTTTCTGCAAGATACGCCATAAGACTTTTTGATGTGTTTTTATTCAGTTCACAGTTCATTTTCACAAGGTAGTACTGTGGTGCGATGGGAAATATTTACATTTTACATCAACTTTTTTCAGGACACTGCACTAAATTTCATAAGAATCAGCTGAATACAGTGGAAGATAGAACAAAAAACATTTTTTTGGGGGGGTTAAGTTCACAGTATATATATATATATATATATGATTATTATCACCACTAGGGGTCATCCTAGTGGCTGCATCTAGTCTCAAAAGCAGGCAGAACTGCTCCTTCTCCCACAGCTCTCCCTAAGCCAGGGGTAGGCAATTCCGGTTCTCGAGAGCTGGAGCCAGGTCAGGTTTTCAGGATATCCATAATGAATATGTACGAGATGGATTTGCATGCACTGCCTCCTTGAGATGCAAATCTATCTCATGCATATTTATTGTGGATATCCTGAAAACCTGACCTGGCTCCAGCTCTCGAGGACCGGAATTGCCTACCCCTGCCCTAAGCCAACCCATCTAGTGCAGAACCTCTGATGATCACAATAGAAGAGCTGCTAGTGCTTAAAAAGATATTTTATTACGGAGAGTAGAACTTTTCAACTGAATAGACCCCTGAGGAAGGCATTTTTATTTTGTCGAAACATGGCATTTGTACATTATTTGTTTTTTTTAATCTTGTGGGTCACTTGTGACTGTATACTGTAATTCTTTGTGGATTGTTTTTAAGATTATTGTTTTTTAAATTAATTGAAAAACAAAAGCAAAAACTGAAGTGGTGATGTACAAGATGCCAAGATGGACAATCATTCTTTGTCATCCTGCCTTCAGGTCCTTTGGGGTGCTCCTGTGGGAGATATTCTCTCTTGGGTACATGCCTTACCCCACTAAAAGTAACCAAGAGGTCTTAGAGTTTGTAACGAGTGGAGGAAGGATGGATCCACCCAAGAACTGCCCTGGGCCAGTGTAAGTATGAAAATTTAGTTTTCAGCTCTTGAGCTGCAAAGTGATGTTACTTCTTCCTGAGGCGTCAAACCTCCCCCTGGAAAGTGACAAGAATATAGGATTCAGAATCAGGAGTAGATTTTCAGTGTTATCTAGCTGCCCAGCTATAGAGTTAGGAGACTAAATCTACCGTTTTGAAAAAATGTTGCTGCTGAGCAATTGCTTCATTTTACCAAGTAACTCGATTTCTGGGCTGTTCCGGGGCTTGATCAGGTCAGGAGTACTAGTGACAGAGCAAACTTTAGCTAACATTCAGCTCTAGTCAACTAAGGGCTCCTTTTACGAAGCCGCATTAGCGGTTTAACGCGCGTAATAGCGCGCGCTAACAGCTACCGCCTCCTCTTGGGCAGGCGGTAGTTTTTCAGCTACCACGGGGGTTAGCGTGTGATAAAAAGTCACATGCGATAAAGCTGCTAACGCGGCTTTGTAAAAGGAGCCCTAAGTTATCCCTGAGCACAATGATAACAGACTTTAAGTTTAAGAGGATAAAAATATTTGCCCAAGTTTATTTTATTTATTATAAATCTTATATTAGAGTCATCTATTCCTTTATCATATGAAGCCATTATTTGTGGTACGTTGTTACAGGTAAAGCCTGTGTTAGATAAATACAAAAGCCGTCTTTTATTTATCCTGACAACAATAACTATTCAAATGATCGCGAGAAACTGGAAATGTCATGACAGACTTAATTGCACATTCTGGTGGACAAGTGTGTGTAACACATACAAATATGAAAGAATGAATGCGGAATGCTTGGGTTTTAGAAATGCATTTAATAAAATATGGAGCCCGTTGACTGCATTTGTTAATACGCAATAATAGTAATGAATTTTTCTTTCTTAGATTTCCTTACACATCCAGGGGAGGGGGAAGGAGAGGGAAGGATATTTTGAGGAGTTAATTATTTGAGTATACTGCTATATAAATAATATGATTTAATGTATTCATAATTGAGAGGGGGTGGGGGAAATGGTTGTTTTTGCAATTCTATTTGTGTATTGTGGTGCATTTTATGTAATCTTCTAATGTTATATTATTTGTAATGCACTGTTAAAGTTTGAAAAACAATAAAGAATTCATTAAAAATTGGTATACTGTCTACACCTAGACGGTGTCCAATAAAACATGCATAGTAAATTAAAACAATAAACACTGTATCTGTGCCGCTTTCTACCTCCAAGTCTGCATAAGCCTCACACAAATGCTGCTACAAATAAATGAGTCTTCAACAATTGTTTGCATCGAACCCTATCGACACACATCCTGGCCCAGTAGTGAAATCCATAGTATAACCCCTGTGCTACACGGTTCATAGACAACGGCGCGAAAGACAAAAGCGCGCGCCGACAATTGAGCGCAGCGCTGAGGCGCGCGCCGCACAAAATTACAGTTTTTAGGGGCTCCGACGGGGGGGGTTTTGTTGGGGAACCCCCCCCACTTTACTTAATAGACATCGCGCCGCGTTGTGGGGGCGTTGTGGGAGGTTGTAACCCTCCACATTTTACTGTAAACTGAACTTTTTCCCTAAAAACAGGGAAAAAGTTAAGTTTTCAGTAAAATGTGGGGGGTTACAACCCCCCACAACGCCCCCACAACGCGGCGCGATGTCTATTAAGTAAAGTGGGGGGGGTTCCCCCCCCCACACCCCTGTTGGAGCCCTAAAAACAGTAATTTAGAGCGGCGTGCGCCTCCGCACTGCGCTCA
Source organism: Geotrypetes seraphini (assembly GCF_902459505.1). Lineage (NCBI taxonomy): Eukaryota > Metazoa > Chordata > Amphibia > Gymnophiona > Dermophiidae > Geotrypetes > Geotrypetes seraphini. The sequence goes on along the minus strand of NC_047086.1, from coordinate 341,705,864 downwards.
ATTGTCTGGGCGCGCCTTTGTCGCGGCGCGCTTTTGACCTGACACCGTGCTACACAGAGTAGCTGCTCTAGTTTCTGCATATCTTAGGCTTACATTACACTTCATTACCCTCTTAAAATATAGATAGCTAGCTAAGTGTTGGAAATTTGACAACCACTCACTAGTCATCTGTTTTCCTCCCGGTATTCAGCGTTATTAAACTAGTCAGCAATGGCCACTGATTCGTAAATGGCCTTTAACCGACTATCTGCAATTATTCAGCATGAGATAACAGGTTATCTCTGCTGAATATTCGCAGTTAGCACATGGCGGCTGACCAGATATATCGCATGATATAGCCAGTTAGCATCAATATTCAGTCCTGGGTTTAGCGGTTACATAGGACCGCATCAGTAACATTCCTATCTTTAACTGCTAGGAGCTTAACCAGTTCGCGCTGAGTACCGGCTTAACTGGTTAAGTTCTGGCAGCCAAAAATGAACGTGGAAATTCAGTGCCAGTCGCGAGATACGGCACAGCATTGGATTTCTGGGTTCAGCGTTGCCAGTGGGCTTAACCACATTGCCCACCGCCGGCGGAAAATCAGCCCCTTTGTGTTTTGGAAATCCTTCTAAAGTTAGCTGGTCATAACACAGCCCAGCTAATTTGACATTGTAAATTCATGAAGGTCACTATTAAGAAGTACTTATGTGGTGAACACTGGGTACTTCTTACTAAGGACCTTCCGCTTTGCCTTCTGTAGAATGCAGTTTTTATCACTATAGGGCCAAAATTTATGCAGCCGGCAGGGTGCTCCCTTATAGCAATATAAGTTATACAGAGAGTTGTGAAATTAAGCCATTTGCCATCTAACTTATATGGCTAACTCTGGCTAAAGATAGGAGGTATAGCTGTCCATTTAAACTTACATGTATGTATTCAGCTGACCACATTATGTATTTCAGTCTGCTGAATATATGCATAACTTTAAACAAATAACTTATTCACTATTGAATATCGACAATAGAATTTTTAAATGGAAAAAACCAAATCTGCATTAATTTGATGTTATAAATTTTGGTTTTCACAGTTTCTCCTCTTTAGTTATGAAAAGGAAATCAGGTGTACTGGGTAAACAATTTATTGAACTACATCTGTCACTGTTTGATTTTAGGTACCGTATCATGACCCAGTGCTGGCAGCACCAGCCAGAGGACAGACCTCATTTTGCCATTATACTGGAGCGGCTTGAGTATTGCACTCAGGTATAGTACTCACATACTGAATTATTATATTCTAATCTCAGAGTGTGATCATATCCAAAGCTGCCAAGGAAGCAAAGCAAGCAGACAAAGTGGTGGCCAGATCCAAAGAAATGCCAAGGGAAAAAGGTGATAATTAGGACCGCCTTTCAATAAAATTTTTTAATCACAGTTAATCTTGCTATTAGACCCTGCCGCCCCCTAGGTCCAACATTGCTCGCTCTCTCTGCGCCCCTTCCCCCTCCCCCCAGGTACAACATCACTCTCTCTCTCTCTCTCTCTCTCTGCTCCCTTGCTCTCTCCCTGGGTCCAACATCACGCTATCTCTGTTTCCCTACTCCCCTGCCCCAGGTCCAGCAATCTGCACTTTCTGCTCCAAACTGTGTGCACCCTTGCCCCCTCTGTACCTTCCAAGCAGCATCTATACATTACCTGCTTCAGATGCTCCCTCTGGCCCTTCCTGCCCCTCTCTGATGCAATTTCCTGTTTCTTCAGAGGCAGGCAGGCAGGATTGGTCAGAGGGGAACCTCTGTATTAGGTAGTATATATAAATGGTGCTGTGCTGCCCTTGCTGTCTAAGGAACTTGAAAGGCACGGGGGAGCCAGTGAGGGAGGGAAGAGCAAGATAATATTGATTAATTTTATTAGTTGTGATTTATTCTTTTAATTGTGACTAACAAATGACACGTTAATCACAGCCTTAACCATGGTTAGCTTGCAGCCCTACCAGTGGCGTACCTAGCACACCCGGGGCCCATCATTTTTTGGCACCTCCCCTCTTCTATATGAAAAACATGATTTTTAGTAATAATCCACATATCGCACAACAAGAGTGTATCTAGGAAAAGGCAGCACTGTAAAATTAAACAAGCCAAACTAATACAGATTGATCCTACACAGTCAGTGCTAACAGAGAAACATGTCTTTCATATACACAGAACACAGAAAATACCTTTGCCTAGTATGGAATATGTGTTCACAAGCTTACCCCCCCCCCCCATATTACTAACTGTAGTGCGTTTTTTAGCACTGGCCACGGCGATAACAGCTTCAATGCTCATAGAATTCCTGTGAGCGTTGGAGTTGCTACTGCCGCAGCTGGCACTAAAAACCGCGCTACACTTTTGTAAAAGGGGGGGGGGGGGTGATAAAATAGAAATATGTTAAGACAAAAGTAAAAGTGAACCACCAAGAAGCTGGACTCTGCAAATAATGCAACACCACAGAAACAGTGATGCATGTCCCCTAATATTATTCAAAATATAAAGATACCAGATGTAAATTTGAAAAAACAGAGAAATGGCAATCATCACTACAAATTAACAAATAACAACCCCCCCCCCCCCCTTTTTATGAAGCCGCATTAAAGTTTTTTAGTGCAGGCCACAGCGGTAAAAGCTCCGATGCTCTTATGAATTCTTTGAGCTTCGGAGCTTTTACCACCATGGCTGGCAATAAAAAACCTTAATGTGGCTTTATAACCTACCCCCTTTATGAAGCCACTTTAGGCTTTTTTATCGCTGGCCGTGGTAGTAAAAGCTCCAGCACTTATGAGCATTAGAGCTAATATCATCGTGGCTGGTGATAAAAAAGCCTAATGCGGCTTCATAAAAGAGGGTCAAAGTTGGGGGGGGGAATAAAGTAAAAATAGAAAATAAGATAATACCATTTTATTGGACTAATACATTTTTCAATTAGCTTTCAGAGGCCAATACCTCTTTTCTCAGGTCAGTAAAGTGTACTGCTGTTACGATATCTTGACCTGAGGAAGGGGGTTTTGGTCTCTGAATTAGTGAAAAATGTATTACAATTAGTCCAATAAAAGGACCTTATTTCCATTTTCTATTTATGTATAAATATTTATAAACACAGCTACAATACAACTTTAACCTAAAGCAAAAAAATTAATAGAAATTTTTTTTCTACCTTTGTTGTCTCTGGTTTCTGCTTTTCTCATCTTCTCATCGCTCTCTTCCTTCCATCCACTTTCTGCCCTCTCTCTGCCCTTTCTGTATGGCATCTTCTCTCCTTCTATGCCCTTTCCTGAAACTGTCAGCCTCCCCCATCCATCTTCTTCCCTTCCCTCCGCTCCTCCAATGGTCTGACATCTCTCTCCTCTCTGTCCCTCACCCTCAACCCCATCATCTGGCATTTTACTCTCTCCTCTCCCTTCTCTTTGCTTCCCTTGTCTTCCTTTTCAGTTTATTTTCTGTATGTGTCTAGATTAGATTCTTACTATCCAGTCCTCAATTTCCCTTTTCAATGTGTCTACCTACAGCTTGTCACCTCATTCTCTCACCCCCTCCAGTATTTCATTAATTCTATCTTCTTCCCCCATCCAGAATGTGCCCTTTTTTATTTATCCCCTCCTTCCATCATGTTCCCTTTCTCTACCCCTTCCATCCAGCATCTTCTCCTCCCTCTCTCCACTTCCATTCAGTGTCTGCTCCTCACTTTCTTTCTGCTTCTGATCCCCTCTTTCTCTCTCTTCTCCCTTCTTCCATCCAGCATAAGCTCCCCCTCTCCTCTCCCAACTAACATCCAGTATGCCCTTTCTCTCTTTCCATCCACCCCAATTCCATCAGCATCTGCCCCCTTTCTCTCCCTCCACTACCCTTCCATACCAGTCTTCTTCTCCCTTCTCTCACCCTCCACCCCAATGCCATTGAGTATCTTGTCCCCTCACCTTCCCACTACTGCTGTATGCTTCTTGAACCAGCAGCAGCAGCTATAAACTTAAATGCATTTATCGCAGGACCTTGCTGCATCTCCCCACGGCTGCCTTTTCTGCTCCTGAACAAGGAAATAGCATTGTTTGGGGTGGACCAGCAGCCACAGGGAGGTGCAGGAAGGTTCCGCGATGACTGAATTTAAAGTTTACTGTCACTGCTGCTGGAAAGCAGCAGCAACAGAGAAGGGAGGGAGGTTCCAAATCCGGTGCACTGGCTATGCACCCCCATAGAGCGTGCACCGAAGGTGGACTGCCCCCCTCCCCCCTTGGTACATCAGTGAGCCCTACTGATAATACCCTCTGTATCTCATCTGAAGCACTCTATCCACCTTTGAAAGGCAGGACAGCAGCAGTCCATAGAAAGACGACAGCAATCAGTAGTATCTGTATCTGTATAGATGCACTTAAATAAATTAAAGTCTGTTTATCCTGGAAAGAGCTGGAAATGGGGAATATGATGGAGATAGTAACTATGGCAAATCTAACCTGTAAACTGTCCATATGTGTCAAATTAGGATAAAACTTGTACTGTAAGGATAACTATGGCAAATCATAACTGGTAAACTGTGTAATGTATATTAATATCAGACCCCTAATATGTGCCAAGTTAGGATAAAAACCTGTATTGTAATCTTGTACTGAAATTATGTATGTTTAACCTGTAACCTTCTGAGCTCTCTGGAGACAACGGGACAGAAAATGAATTAAATAAATAAATGCATTCATAGTGCACAAGAAATAAAGATTTTTTAGGGAAAATGAAGCTCCAGTCTCCACAGCCACAGAAAGACAGCCCGGCTTCATATTACGAAGAGTAACTATTTTTTCACAGGAAGTGTGGTGAATGTATGGATTAGCATCCCAGTTGAGATGGTGGAGGCAGAAACGGTAACGGAACTGAGGAAACGCAGTTGTGTGAAGAAGTGAGGAGTGTGTGGCGCGGTGTTTGAAGCTACAGCCTCAGCACCCTGGGGTTGTGGGTTCAAATCCCGCACTGCTCCTTGTGACCCTGGGCAAGTCACTTAATCCTCCATAGCCCCAGCCCCAGGATAGATTGTGAGCCCACCCGGAACAGACAGGGAAAATGCTTGAGTACCTGATTGTAAAAACCGCTTAGATAATGCACATCAAGCAGCTCTATGGGGTAAAGACCTAGAACAACTCCTATCGCCCACCACTTACGAGGTATTCAGGAAACGCCTCAAAACTCACCTGTTCCTGAAATACCTAGACAGTTGACCCGTTCCTCTCTTTCCACTCTTTAACGGTTCTTTTGCCCTTTCCCCCTATTGTTCCCCCTTCCCTTAAGTTCTCTCAACTTGTACTTCACTAATCTTTTGTAAACCGCATAGAACTTAACGGAACTGCGGTATATAAACTGTTATTATTATTATTATTTTTATTATTATAGCCTTGATAGGCAGTATATAAAATCCTAATAAATTTGAAAGCCAGAGAATGGTTGAGGCCAGAAGCATTACATTAGAAAATAAACTAAGCAGCCTAGACATGCTTTATGGATCTTATCTGTCATTAGTTTCTATCACGAGCTGATATAGTAAATTATTTAACGCAGTAGGAGAGTCTTAAACCCTGTTAAATAGTGCTGGCCAGCTGGTTTTCAGAAACTACTAAGTAGTAAATTTAAAACAAACCAGAGAAAATACAAGGGTAGATCAAAAAGTAAGGGCAAAATGCTTGTACATTTAACGGCATTAATAGAAGAAACTGGGCCATTCAGACATATCACTTTTCCACATAGTCCCCCATATGAGAGGAGTCACATGTTGTATTATTCAACTAACTTCTGCATTCCTGCAGAGAAGAAGTTTTTCGGCTGCTCCCGAAACCAGGTGAGCACTGGTTCCTTTACTTCATCATGCTTTGTCTTATGCTGTCCAGTCACAGTGATGCACCCACGTCTCGTCACCGGTGACAGTTTTCTCCAGAATACTCGGATCTTCTTCGTACCGTCTCAGGAACTGAGTCGCAACCTCCACGCGCTATTGCTTCTGCAGATCAGTAAGCTGTGTGGGAACCCATCGTACGCAGACTTTCCTGTATCCCAAATCATCATGCATTATGGCAAATGCAGATCCATAGCTGATATCCAAATTTACGGCCAACCGACACACCGTTATGTGTCGGTGTTCTCTAATCAAGGCATCAACCCTGTCAATGTGCTCTTGTGCGCGCGATGTTGATGGGCAACCAGAATGACTTTCGTCATTTGCACTTGCCCGTCCCACTTTAAACTTTTTTACCCACTCATAAACCTTCCCTTGATTCATGGTTCTATGTCCATATTGAGTCAATATCCGATGGTGAATTTCCATAGGTTTCACTCCATCTGCCCAAAGACAGCATACTACACATTGGTCTTCAATGGTGCAATCTTGCAATGGAGTGTCCATGTTTCTGACCTCATGGCTGCCACATGACTAAAGACCGAGGGCTGCACTGTGTGTGGACGAACTATCCAACAGACAATGTACAAGTACATATGTTGCATTTTACTAGCTCTCTTACGGTTATTGCATAATTTAACAATTGCCTTTAATTTTTGATTTGCCCTTGTATTTTTTCACTCAACATGTAATTAAATACTAGAGTTCATTGCCAAAGACTGTGGTAAAAGCAATTAGCTCAGCAGGGTTTAAGAAAGGTTTGGATAATTTCCTAAAAGAAAAGTCCATAAGCCATTATTAAGATGGACTTGGGAAAATGCACTGCTTATTTCTAGGATAAGCAGCATAAAATCTGTTTGGGATCATGCCAAGTATTTGTGACCTGGATTGGCTCTTGTTGGAAACAGGATGCTGGGATTGACAGTCTGTCCCAGTATGGCAGCTCTTATGTTCAGCGGTATGTAACTAGACAGTGCCACTGAAAATCCAGGGAGACATTACAACACTATCTGGTTAGTGCCAGGGTTTTTCGTGGCAGAGTCTAAGCAGAGCCAACTACAAAACATTCAGGAAAGAACTGAAAACTATACTTTTCAAAAAACTGGTGAAATGAGCTAACTAAAACCTTATAAACTCTCTTCCAGATCCCATCGCTTATGCTAGTCTTCAATTCGTGTAAGCTCACTCTATCTATCAACTCTGTAAGCTCCCTGGGAATGCCCAGGCCAACTCTTTTTGTAAACCGCCTAGAACTGAAAGGGATTGGCGGGATAGAAAACACTAATGTAATGTATAGAAATGAGAAGTAATAGTACTAGTAGTAATAGTTATTGGCCGACACCTGTTAAATATTCCCCCTTCAAGTCAATTGAGGCACTGTCTCATCTCTCACCCTAAACACTCCTACTCCCCCCACCCCTGGCTTTCTCTCTCTGTTCCCTCCCTCCAGGCTCTCTCTTTCCCTCTGTTTCCGTTCCCCCAAGGCATCACCATTAGCTTTCCCCTTCCCTTCTCCCGCATCCCATGGCTCTTCGGTGGCAACTCCGGCTCACTAGAAATATTTTCAGCACCCAAGCACGTCAGATATGTGTAGATTATGGAGCACATTCTCTTTTACCTCTGATAAGTCAGGCTACAGAGTAGCTGAATGGTAAACGTATGAGACATTTACTTAGATTTGCTTCAGCTTTAAATATGAGTGAAGATAAAATGCATATGTAGTGATTATCCTAAGGCATGATCTTGTGAAGCTGAATTTGAGACACCTGAGGTATTATACGAACGTATTTGTGATTCATTCAATGTATGAAATGAATGTTTTGGAACTGTGCACAAATACACTGCATCACAGGACAGATAACATTGGCAGGGTCTACAGACATATTTAATCCTGTTTTTTCTTCTTTCCTTGATCATTTAAATGCAAACTACCATGAGTAATCCTTCGCTCTAAAGCAAATCTCATTTAGCCCCCAAAAAATATGTGCTGACTGATAATGTAACTAATAATAAACTCCAAAACAAATCCAGCGTTCGGAAATTCAGGGCAAGATTTTTCTCCTGCAGATTCTTGAAGCATTTTGTAATTTGTTGGCATGCAATGTTTGTTAATTTTTCAGAGAACGCTATATACTGTAATTGTCATTATTACAAAAATCAACAGGAAAGTCTGGAATGCTTAATATTTAGTTTTAGTTTTGGTGATTATTCACAATTAAAGCATAACAAATCATTTTAATGGTTCTGAAAGCCAACGGGTTCCATTAAGCTCATATCTCTACTGTCCCTTTATAGACTGAAAAGTCTAAAAATCATGTAGGAGCCTGCAAACAGCAGCATTATCTAGGTTTTTTTTCAGAGGGGAGATTGGGAGGGGTTGAGGGGAAGAGAGAGGGTTGCTCTAAAAGGGGATCGAACTCTCATATGAGGAAAGGCTTAAGAGGTTAGGGCTCTTCAGCTTGGAGAAAAGGCAGCTGATGGCAGATATGATTGAGGTCTACAAATTTATGAGTAGAATGTTGTTGATGTTAGGTGCGAGTCCTAGCGACTTGATGAATTAAAAAGAAATTGGTTTTGTGCTAGTCCGGAAAGGTCCTCCAGCGTCATCCCCATGGTTGTTTTCAACGTGTCCAGCCGTCTGAGTAGAATAGAATGGGTAAAATGAATCGTTTGTACTATTTGAAAGAATAAAGGCTAGAGGATACTCCATGATGGTCTTACCATTACAACAAATAGGAATAAATATTTTTCACTCAACAAATCACAAAATATTTTTCACTCAACAAATGGTAAAAGCAGTTAGTGTATCTGGATTAAAAAAAAGGTTTGAACAAGTTTCCTGGAAGAAAAGTCCATAGTCTGCTATTAAGGTAGACATGGAGAAGGCCATCTGTAGCATAAAATCTTGCTACATTTTGGCATTCTGCCAGGTACTTGTGATCTGGATTGGCCACTGTTAGAAGAAGGATAAAGGGCTAGGTGGACCTTCCAACTGATCCAGCAGTTAAGGTCTGTTTAACTTTTGGAAAGCCAAGTTTCTTAGGGTCAAAGGAACAAACATGCTGTCTCCAGCTAACCTGGAAGCCTCTCCTCTGCCACAGAGGCTTCCAGGTTAGCAGCAGGTAGTAAGTGGGAATTGTTGCAGATACCATGACCCGATGAAGCTGGCACCATTGCCGAAGGGGAATTCTACACGACTGTGCAAGTCTGTGGAAATTCAGCATTGTGCACAGAATTCCACCAGGAGTAATTCATTGAAACTAGGAATTAGTGTGAATGGACTAACCACCTAATAACTGCATGTGTGCATGCTTAACTTGCAAGTAGATAATCAGGTTTTATGGTACTAGCAGAATTTGAAAATATGTATTGATTCATTATCTTTCAGGACCCAGATGTAATCAACTCAGCTCTGCCTATAGACTATGGTCCTTCAGTAGAAGATAAAGAAAAAGTTCCCATGCGCCCGGAATACCCTAATGGAATTCCACCACTGTTAGTCATGCCTGATCAAAAAACCAAGACCAGAGGACAGTCCTTAACATCTCCACCTGCTTTACCATCTCCCAATCATGAAGAAGAACTTCCAGTGAAAGCTACAGCAACTGACCATCTGTCAGATACAAGCACTGGGTCAGTGGAGGAAAGGGGACATTTGAACTTGGCATACACTCAGTCAGACCCCCACAGCGAGCCCCACAAAAGTACAAGAAACAAGCCCACCAATCTCTGGAATCCGACCTATGGATCCTGGTTTGCAGAGAGACCAACTGTAAAGCACGATTCTCTGCTCGAGAAACCTCAGCCTGAGGAAGAGGCTCTGGAAAATGGGGCTAAGTGTAGTGTTCAGCAGGCTGTGACTGCCAGTCTGCCGGGGTCCTCTCTACTATTAGAGCCATCGTCACTGACTTCAAATGTTCAGGAAGTGCCTCTGTTCAAGCTCCGCCGCTTCCCTTGCGGGAACATCAATTATGGCTATCAGCAGAGAGGGTTACCTTTAGATCCTTCTGTTCCATCTTGTTCGAATGATTATCAAGACTATGTTCTTAGAATTAAGGGCAATGTAACCCCGCAGGACCCATAAAGCCTGCATTGCTCTTAATTTGATCTTTGGGAACAGAACTCTTCTCTGCTGAAGACTATGCCAGTATTAGAAAGGAAACCAAACAAAGCTAACTTTTTCATTATGTGCCAACGTGCTCTGAAATGACACATTTTTAAGTTGTATGTTTAAGCAGGTTAACTAGTCCTGGGGATTGTGAACATCTGTCATTTGAGTGCCCACACATGTAAGCTTTGTTTCCAGGAGAACCAAAACAAATATTCATGAGATTTTGTTTGCATAAGTCATGCTTAAATTTACATTTTTGGCTGTCCCAAGAACCAATAAATGGCAGAAGGGCTTGAAGCCCAGAGTTCACTATCCTTGAACTAGTTCACTAGCATCGGTGTCGGAACTTCTAATTGCAAGGCCCTGCGTTGCTCATACCCCTCTGCATGGGCTCTGTCCACTTTTGTGCGCTTCTTTTCAATTGTGAGCTCAGCTTAAGTGCAAAGTCAGAAGCTGTTCATGCAGCTTTCCACATTTAGGTCACAAGTGAATTGTGTACTGAAGCAGGCCTGATCCCAAACAGATCAGTAAGTTGTGTATGAAGATTTTGAAAAAAGGAAAATTGGAGGAGTAAAGAACTGTATTCATTCCTCTTGTTACAGCATTAGAAAAAGTAACAAAGTACAGTTAGTGAAAGACCAAAGAGATGTCATCATGCCCTTGGAGAAGCCAACGAATTCCTTCCTGAAGGTTACCAGCTAACCAGAAAGAGATGGCACATAAAATAGTTTTGCCCTTTTAAACTATCACTTGAAAACACTCTAAAATGAATAATACTTAGGTATTTGGGTATCCCCCCACCCTATCATACCTACACTCAAAAAAGTAGGACAAATCAGGAAGCATCATTCCCATGTTAACATTTCATCAAGCGTATATTATAATCCTTTATATTAAATCTGTAAAGCCCCAGAGCACTAAAATAATGCACATCAGTCTGCACTGGCGCAATTATGATTGCCTGAGATTAAACTGATATAATCCCCTTTCTAAAATTGGGATGGACAAGAGGGCACATCTGAGAGCTCTTAGGTCATTATGCAATCCATAGGACTCCAGGGTTTGGGAAGAGCGGAGGAGTGGCTTTAAAGGCCTTAGGGATACGGACATTTTTATGTGGCTTTTAAAAAACGCCAATAGAAAATCCAACGAAACTGCAGTAATATGTCAAACAGCAAGCAGCAAAGAAAACAGCAGAGATGATGCACAAGATACCAAGTCTTTAATCAGTAAACAGTTTGTATACGAAATATATGGTCCAATTGGGTTATACACCAGGACCCGACACAGTCCGTGTTTCAAAGAAACACTCCTTCAGGGGTCCTAGGGCTATAAAAACCACATTCTGGGGAACCATATGGTATGAAAAAAAGGCGATTTAGTAGACTAACAAGTCAGGTTAGCTCCTCCGCAGTACAATATAAAATGTGGTTTTTAATATCCCTAGGACCCCTGAGGAAGGAGTGTTTCTTCGAAACACGGACCATGTCGGGTCCCAGTGTATAACCCAATTGGACCATATATTTCGGATACAAACTGTTTACTGATTAAAGATTTGGTAGCTTGTGCATCATCTCTTGCAGTTTTCTTTGTTGTTTTAAAAAACACCAAACCAGATTGTGTTCTCTAAAAATAATCTGATTGATATTCAGCTGGCACGATGTTTAGTGCCACTGTCTGTGTGGGTAGTGTGGAGATAATGCCAGTATTATTTGTTTTTTTTAATAGTTTTTTTTTTTATTGATAAAGAAACAAAATTGTTATGGCTGTATTACAGTTTAGGGAATAATTCTATCTAGTATGCCAAAAGTTAGGTGCCTAACATTTGGCTCTCAAATGACTGTTAGCAGAAGTTAAGTGCCAAAACAGGTGAAATGGAAGTTAGATGTCTAAATGCACTTAAGCGCTATTCTATAACTTGGTGCCTAAGGGCTCCTTTTACGAAGCCGCGTTAGCGGCTTTTAATCACATGCTAACCCCCGCGCTAGCCGGAAAACTCCCGCCTGCTCAAGAGGAGGCGGTAGTGGCTAGCGTGGCCGGCAGTTTAGCGTGCCTTCGTAAAAGAAGCCCGAAGTGTTCTAGTGTGTACTGTAAGTGTTAAGGGAGCGTTCACATGGGAGGGTCCAGAAGAGGCTCTACAAATCCACAAACACACAGGCCAAGAAAAGAGCAGATCCCAATATCTAATTTAAAAGTCCTTTATTAATAAAATGACCTGACGTGGGCCCTGTTTTGCCCTAATAGGCTGCTTCAGGCATATACAACTGACCAGGCCAAACGTGGGCCCCATCAGGTCATTTTATTAATAGAGGACTTTTAAATTAGATATTTGGATCTGTTCTTTTTGTCTTTCACATGGGAGGGGCCCGGGAAGGGTATGTATGTCCCAACTTTTCCAGCACATGCTTTATGGATTACTGTAAAATTTAGGTATCTAATTAGTGACTTATGCTAGTATTGTATGATGCATTAGGCACACAAATATGCAGTTATAGTACAGTAACTTAGCACCTAGATTTTGGACAACTTAACTTTTAGAGCTCTTTATAGAATTGTTCCCTTACAGGCTGATGCTCAGAATTCATCTAGGCCTTAGGTTTGCATTGATTCTCTTTGTCTGTTTGAACAGCATAAATGGTTTTGTTTCTGTGTAATGCTACATATATATCTATCCATATTGGGGCAGATCAAAGGTCCATCAAATCCAGCATCCAATCTCAAACAGTGGCCAACCCATGTCCCAAGCACCTAACCAAATCCCAAGTAGTAAAACAGATTTTGTGCTTCTTAGCCTAGGATTTCCCAAGTCATCTCAATAATGGCCTATGGACTTCTCTTTTAGGAAATATCCAAACCTTTTTTAAACCCTGCTAAGCTAACTGATTTCACCACATTCTCTGGCAATGAATTCCAGAGTTTAATTACATGTTGTGTGAAGAAATATTTTCTCCGGCTTGTTTTAAATCTAATACTTAGTAGCTTCATTGCATGCCCTCTAGTCCTAGTATTTTTGGAAAGAGTAAACAAGTGATTCACATCTATCACTTCCACTCTACTTGGTATTTTATAGACCTCTATCATGCCTTCCCCAAGCTGTCTCTTCTCTGAGCTGAACTGCCCTAAGGCCCTAAAGAAGTCATCCCATCCCTTTTATCAGCGCAGGAGAATACCACAGGGAACAGCACCACAAAATAACTTCCAATTGGAAAATCCGGACCCTCTGCCCTGTAACGCTCATCCCCGCCCTCTAATGCTCTAATCCCAGTCCAGCCCAAGCTATGCCCCCGCTGCCTGCTCTTGTTGGGCAGGGAGGAAGTCCACGGATGCCATGCAATGATATCACGCATATGCACGCCTACACGTGACATCATCGCGTGACAACCACGCATGCACGGACTTCATCCATGCCCGACGCGATTTGAAGAGACTTTTCAAAACCCAGACAAAGTGCCGGGTTTTGAAAAGCCGTCCAGACCCCTCAGGCATATCCTCAACAGGAGGACATGTTCAGGGAAATCCGGACGTCTAGTAATTCTAATTTTGTCTCACAAAGATGTGATTGCTCTAGAGTTTAAAATAACAGCAAGATATTTTCCTTATTCTAACTGTTAAGAACTTTGAGCCAAATGGAATGTGGAAGGTCTCATCTTTTTAAAATTCATATCTAGCTCTCTGGAGAACAAAAAGAAAAATACGGTTTAGGCCCCCTTTTATCGCTGGCCACTGCGGTAAAAGCTCTGATGCTCATAGGAATTCTATGGAGCGTTGGAGCTTTTACCACAGCGGCTGGTGATAAAACACTCTAGCACGGCTTGATAAAAAGGGGCCTTAGTGAACAGCACAGCTGTTTCCTTTATTGCAGAACAAGCAATACCACAGAAATAGCTTATAGAAATTCTTGAAGTGTCTCTTATCAAAGTCAATTTGAAAAAAAGACTATAGCTGTGCTTCTTCCAAAAATGGGGTAGTTTTATAACTAGGCCTACATGTTAGGGGCATAGCTACAGATAGGCCGTGCCCCGCCCTCCATTCTGGAATCAGGTACACTAAGTCAAGGGCAGTGGCTCGGCCTAATAAGAGAGAACCAGTATAATCATGGGTGGACATTTGGTGGTGCCTATCCTCGTGTCACACCAAAAGTACCACTTATACTTTGATAAATATCCCTGTGAAAACTTATATGCTGATATTTACAACTGCTCTTGACCATGCACAAATTTGCAAATGTAGGCCTGATATTGAAAGCTATTTAAATCATTTGTCCAGGGCTAACCAGTAGAGAATGACACGGTGACAAAATTCATCACCGTCCCCGCGGATAACCGTGGGAAACCATCTTCATGTCATTCTTTAAGGAGAGAGGGAAGAATCAGAGTATAATTGGGCACAACCACTGACCCGCAAGCTTTGCTTTGAAGAATGCTAGTGTAGAAGGACTGAGGTTGAAATAGGCACTAGAAAATGACATGGGATTATTTCCCGCGGTTATCCGCGGGGACGGGAACGGTGATGAATTTTGTCACCATGTCATTCTCTACTAACCAGCATTTTCAGCAGCACTTAGGGCTCCTTTTACAAAGCTGTGATAGTGATTCTGCCGCAGCAAATGCACCGAAGTCCATTCAATTCCTATGGGCTTCAGTGCATTTGCCACAGGAGAATTGTTACCGCAGCTTTGTAAAAGGGGCCCTTAATCGGTTAGTGCCACTGAAAATGACTGTTTCGTGCTCAAGCTGCAACTGGCTATTTTGGAGGCATTCTAGAGCAGAGTCAGCACTCGGTCAGTTAGGGGCCAGTTTTCAGTGCTAAAGCAGCTAAGAAAACTGCATAAATAGGAGGGGCTGCTAAAAAGTTCTCAACCCAACCAAGAAAAGAATGATGTGGAGCCATGAAACTTAGAAGTTATTCCACCCTTTTCTTGACACTTTTCATTTCAATGATATGAAAAGAAACAAAATGTGTCAAAAAAAGTGTGGATTAACTTCTAAGTTTCATGGCTTCACAACATTCTCTTCTTGGTTTGGCTGAGAATTTTTCAGCGGCCCCTCGTAAGACCTTGTAAAATGCATTCCTATCTCTAGGCAGTTCATCATAGCAGGTTAAGTGCCAAATCTCCTGCTATTTCTGCTGAATATCTTCAATAGAGAGAAATTCCAACTCCTGGTCCAGTCCCTAGTCCTGGGACTTCTAGACTACTGCAACATCCTTTTCCTGCCATGTCCTGCAGGCATGATAAAACAATTACAGACCGCACAAAACAGCCCTCAGACTGATCTATTCACTAAGAAAATTCGATCACATCACCACTGCATACCTAGACACACACTGGCTCCCAATGCAAGTATGAATATTATTCAAATTTTACTGTCTACTATTCAAAGCCCTGAATGGCGCTACCCCTACCTACCTGACCAAGCGCCTTATCTGAAATTCAACCAGGCCAAGGAGAACTCAGGCACCATTTATTCACTCCCAATCAAAGACACACAGCACAAGAAGATGTACAACGATCTACTAGCAACTCAGGCAGCAAAATTTGACCACCACCTCGCCTCCTTACTACTACTACTACTATATTTATTATTTCTATAGCGCTACCAGACGCACGCATCACTGCACAGAGTCGCAAAGAGTAAGAACACAGTCCCTGCTTTAAAGAGCTTAAAATCTAAACAGGCAAGACAGACAAACAGGATGTCATGGATACAGTTAAGGGGAACGGTTAATCAGCTGACTGGATTTTAGGGCACAGGGGAGTACAGGACAATCAAGCCATTGTGACATCACTGATGAGATTGTCTCTTATTGGTGGAAGGAGGCATTATGACATCACAATCTCAGCTCTGCTTCCCAAAGACACACAGGATGTCATGGATACAGTTAAGGGGAACGGTCAATCAGCTGGTTGGGTTGGAGGGCAGAGGAGGAGGGTTAAGGATTGAAATCTATATCAAAAAGGTGGGTTTTCAGTCTGCTTTTAAACAAGGGAAGGGGCTTGACAAATTACAAAACCTTCCAAAGGGAAATAAAGTCCCTGCTATTCAGGAAATTTGTCAAGACAATCTAAGGCCATACCTTAATTATCCCTGATTCTGAATGTCACAGTCTTATAATTAGGGCTCGATTCTGTAAATCTCATGGAAATGTCCAGTTTACCTCTTTTGGAATCCGCCTAGAACTGCAAGGCTAAGGCGTTATAAAAGTTACTAATGTAATTGTAATACCCAGGTTGACTGCTCGAGCCCAGGATATTCGGTGCTTAGATAGGGATCAGCACTGGCTAATTCAAGTGGCAGTGGCCAGTATTTAAAGAAACCTTGGCTGAATACTGGTGGGGTTTTGTATGCTTTTTTTTTGTGCCCAGAACATTAAGAACATAAGAAATGCCGCTGCTGGGTCAGACCAGTGGTCCATCATGCCCAGCAGTCCGCTCATGTGGTGGCCCTTTTGGTCAAAGACCAGTGCCCTAACTGAGACTAGCCTTACCTGTGTGCGTTCTGGTTCAGCAGGAACTTGTCTAACTTTGTCTTGAATCCCTGGAGGGTGTTTTCCCCTATAACAGCCTCCAGAAGAGAATTCCAGTTTTCTACCACTCTCTGGGTGAAGAAGAACCTGCTTACATTTGTACTGAATCGATCCCCTTTCAACTTTAAAGAGTGCCCTCTCGTTCTCTCTACCTTGGAGAGGGTGAACAACCTGTCCTTATCTACTAAGTCTATCCCCTTCAGTACCTTGAATGTTTTTGATCATGTCCCCTCTCAATCTCCTCTGTTTGAGGGAGAAGAGGCCCAGTTTCTCTAATCTTTTACTGTAAGCTGCCATGCAGTTACCCACTGATTTTTCACAATCGCACAAGCAGAAAGGAAAGTTTGATGTTTCTAGAGTAATTTCTCTCCTCTTTGATTACTGCAAGAATAAAAGAAGCCTGCCTGAGCAGGAGATGCTTAATGTGCAAAGTGGATTAGCTGTCAGATTAAGCTCAGTGTAACTGTCATATTGTTTAATTCTGTTATCAAGATGTGTGGGGCGCTAAGTGGAAAATAAAATTAGATTATCTTTTTAGAGCAGCAGGAGTAACAATTCTACACAAGAGTAAAACTAAACACTGTTATAAGAAGAAAAAGTCATTTAAAAAGATAAAATTGGATTGACAGAGCTCTTTCAAGTCAATTTTATCAGCGGGGTAGAGAGTTCCGTAGAGATCCTCACTTGAAAATTATAAAATGACATTTTTACTTTGATGTAGAAATAAATTTGGAAATCAAGACTGCACAAAAAACAGAAAACCACGAGGGATCAAGTTTTAATTGTTCTGTATTTTTGTAATGAAATACAAAAAACTCTGTTGAACAATTCAAGTCAATAAATAAGATATGTGGTGAATTAACCTTATACATCAGTAACTAGCTTTTGAGAGTTATTCTTCCTTCATAAGAACATAAAAATAGCCTTACTGGGTCAGACCAGTAGCCCGTCCTCACGGTGGCCAATCTAGGTCACTAATACCTGGCAAAAACTCAAACAGTAGCAATATTCCATGCTATCAATCCAGGGCAAGTAGTGGCTTCCCCCATGTCTGTCTCAATAAAAGACTATGGACTTTTCCTCCAGGAACTTGTCCAAACCTTTCTTAAAACCAGCCATTCTTACCATAACTTCTGGCAATGATTTCCAGAGCTTAACAATTCTCTGAGTGAAAAAATATTTCCTCTTATTGGTTTTAAAAGTATTTCCCTGTTACTTCATTGAGCGTCCCCTAGGGCTCCTTTTACTAAGGTGTGCTAGTGTTTTTAGCGCGCGCTAAATCCACACTACGCTTCTAGAACTAATGCCAGCTCAATGCTGGCATTAAGGTCTAGCGCTCTATTCCATGCGTTAAAGCCCTAACGCACCTTTGTAAAAGGAGCCCTTAGTCTTTGTAATTTTGACAGAGTAAAAAATCGATCCACTTGTACCTGTTCTACATCACTCAGGATTTGGTAGACTTCGATCATATCTCCCCTCAGCTGTCTCCTTTCCAAGCTGAAGAGCCCTAACCTTTTTAGTCTTTCCTCATACAAGAGGAGTTCCATCCCCTTTACCATCTTGGTCGCTCTTCTTTGAACCTTTTCTAGTGCCACCATATCTTTCTTGAGATAAGGAGACCAGAATTGAACGCAATACTCCAGGTGAGGTTGCACCATGGAGCGATACAGAGCCATTATAACATTCTTAGTCTTGTTAACCATCTTTTTAAAAATAATACCTTGCGTCTTGTTTGCTTTTTGGCTGCCGCCACACATTGGGTGGAAGGTTTCATTGTATTGTCTACAATGACACCTAGATTTTTTCTTAGGCATTAACCTCCAGCATCTGGTAACTATGATTTGGGCTAGTCTTCCCAATGTGCATCACTTTGCATTTGTCCACATTAAATTTCATCTGCCATCTGGACGCCCAGTCTTCCAATTTCCTAAGATCTACCTGTAATTTTTCACAATCTACATGTGTTTTAACAATTTTGAACAGTTTAGTGTCATCTGCAAATTTAATCACCTCACCCATCGTTCCAATTTCCAGATCATTTATAAATAAGTTAAATAGCACCGGTTCCAGTACAGACTCCTGCGGCACTCCACTGTTTACTCTCCTCCACTGAGAAAAATGACCATTTAACCCTACCCTCTGTTTTCTATCTGAAAACCAATTCCTAATCCACAACTGAACTTTGCCTCCTATCGCATAACTCTTTAATTTTCTCAGGAGCCTCTCATGAGGAACTTTGTCAAAAGCTTTCTGAAAATCTAAATACATTATACCAAACAGCACACTTTTATCCACATGTTTATTTTACACCTTCAAAGAAGTCCAGCAAATTGGTGAGACAAGATCTCCCTCGGCTGAACCCATGCTGACTCTGTTCCATTAAATCATGTTTGTCTACGTGTTCCACAATTTTATTTTCTATATTTGTTTCCACTATTTTGCCCGGCACTGAAGTCAGGCTTACTGGTCTGTAATTTCCCAGATTTCCCCTGGAATCCTTCATCATCAGATTAATGCAGAGGATTATGACTCAAAAGCTACTCACAAATGGGTAAAGTCAGTTCAATAAAAATTTATCATCTACAAATTGTTTGTCTATTTCAATGAATTTAATAGAGTGAGCTACACTCATTGAGAAACTAATTAATGATTTTTTTATTAAATCCCCCCCCTACACAAAAGCGTGGCACAGTTTTTAGCACCAGCCACGGTGGTAACAGCTCCTACACTCATAGGAATTCTATGAGCGTCGGAGCTGTTATTGCCCCGGCAAGCACTAAAAACCATGCTAACCTTTTGTAAATGGGGTAATTAATTAAAGATAAAAGGACAAGCTTATTTATTTAACTCATTCATAACCCTCCTATCATAACATAACAATGGCCAGGATTCACTAACCTGCCAGATTGGGCCCGATCCGGGCAGGTCCGACTAATTCAGAAAACAAAAATATGCAGAGGGGGGGCGATCAGAGGAACGCCCCCATCTGCCTGCACGACTTGTGCATGCGCGATTGGTGCACATGCGCAGACCACGCAGACCTGTCCCAGCCACGACTTTTTTTTTTAACTTTAATCTTTTGCAGCCTTGGGTTTAACCTGCTTCGGGTTAAACCCATGGACTTGCACAGGCAGTCGTGGCAGACGTGCTCGGGGCAGTGCTGTTACTGACGGGGCAAACGTGTTCAGGGTAGTGCTGTTACATGCGGCAGCGGCAGCCCTCTTCCCTCCTTCCCTTCAGTGAGAGCCCGTGGGTTTAAAGCAGGGCTGCACTGCGGCGTGCAGCCCCGCTTTAAACCCGTAGGCTCGCACTGGAGGGAAGGCGGCAGAGCCAGGGGGAGCAGAGAGGACATGCCAGGCTGGCATTCGGGGCAGGCAAGCCCAGGGATGCAGGACCACGAGAGCTGGGGCAGGCAGATCAAGGCTGCAGGAGATCGGGGCTGACAGGGCAGGGAGCAGGACTTCAACAGAACAGGAGAGTCGGAAGGATGTTTTCGACTGCTCCCCAGCAGTCGCTTCTTCCATTGATCGGCCAGTCCTGTCCGATGTGAAATTTTGTCTAGTGAATCGGGTCGCTGTCCAATTTGCATGCACGGATTCAAAGCGGATCACAGAAGAGGTAAGGGAATCAGGCCGGAGGGAAATTTTGCTCGTTAAGGGGTCAAAAACCGATCAGTACATGATCGATTTGCTTAGTAAATCTAGCCCAATTTGCTTGTATACCAAAGCTACCTCTCAGTTCTGTGTGGATTACAGCGTAAAGATACTAGACATTCACAGTGAATTACAATCCATTAGTTAAAAAATTTACCAAACAAATATGTTTTTAATAATTTCCTAAATGCCAGATAGGTGTTGGAACTTAATATAAAATTACCCAGATGTTTATCCCATATACCGGCCTGATAAGATAGAATTCTGCCAAAGAATCGTTTGTAAACACATCCCTTAATAAATGGAAAGTCAAATATCCGTGAACCCCGTGTAGGGCGTTTTCTATGAACAAATTCAAAGTGGTCAAGAAAATAGCTAGGTAAAAGACCATGTAAAGACTTAAAACATATACAACCAAACTTACACAATATCCTCACCTCAATTGGCAGCCAGTGCAATTTTTGGTAATATTTTGTCCCATTGTCGAATTTATTCAGACTGAATATCAAACGAACAGTGGTATTTTGAATAACTTGCAACCTCTTGATGTTTTTCTTAGATTGACAAATAAAGGATGTTACAATAATCTAAAGTGCTTAAAATAAGTGACTGTACCAATAACCTAAAGGAGAAAAGGTCAAAATATGGCCTAATTGTTCAAAGCTTCCATAACAGAAAATAACACTTTCTAACAAGAGTGTTGATGTGAATATCAAATGATAAATTTCTATCAAAGCAGGTAGAAGTTAAATATTATATAATTAAAATATGGAAACAACAGCTGTCAATACTACAACTCAGTTCTTAATTCCATTGTCATTTTGCAAAAACAACTGTGTTTTCAGACACTTCCTACATTCACATATCGTCCAATACATGTGTCAGAGTAGCACACTGGTGCTAAAGAAAGCTGCCCCAGTTGGTGAGTTCCAGCTGATCTCAGAGAGAAAACTTGGTCAGAGGGACTTAAAACTAGTTTAAAATATTCAGGAGCTACACTATTCATAAATTGAGATTGAGGGGTGGTAGACAAGAGTAATACTAGGAAATTCTTTTTCATGGACAAGGAGGTGAATGCCTGGAATGCCCTACCGAGGAAGGTAGTGGAAAGGAAAGCGGTGACGGGATTCAAAAAAGTGTGGGATGAACATAGAGGATCTCTAATTAAAATATGAATGAGCAAATTTCACAGCCTGACTCTTGCGAAGGAGATGGTTTGGATAGGCTGGAGTGAGCTTCAATGGCAACTTCAGTAGTTGGAACCCAAGGACAGTACTGGGCGGATTTCTAAGGTCTATGGCCCAGAAATAACAAAGAAAAAAGACATTTTAATTTAATCATGAAACTATAATGCATGTAATTACAGGGCAGACTGGATGGACCATTCAGATCTGCTGTCATTCACTACATTATAAATTAGCATCAGTAACTTGGATTGGGCTCTAAACCACACAGAAAGCCAACGCAAAGCCTTTGGGGAACTGGGTTTGATTCCCACTGCAGCTCCTTGTGACTCTGGGCCTTCCATTACCCCAGGTACAAAATAAGTACCTATATATAATATGTAGACTGATTTGATTGTAGCCACATAAAGGTGGTATATCAAGTCTCCTCCCCCCCCCTCTTTATTGAACAAGAAACATGATCAGTTCTTTGTAACCCCACAATCAACTGCACTTCAGCTTGTTGCACACTTGTTGGGTGTCTCCATTGGCTCCCAGTTTATTTCAGAGTCCAGTTTAAATGTTTATGTATTATTTTTAAATTTTTATATGGTATTTTTGTTCCTCTTTTATGGAATGTTTATAGATTTTCATGTAAGAGGTACTCATCGATTTAAACTTTCCCTCCCTTCTAGGAAAGGAATTCAAGGAGTCAAAAATTTTAGCCTTTCTTTGGCTTTTAAATTTCCCCAATTTATGGAATGAACTTCCTTTAATTTTGATGTGTCCCAGCTCTTTACAATCTTTCGGTAAATCTTTAAAAACTTTTCTATTTACTAAACATTTTGAAAACTAATCCTCTTGTATTTTAGTTTATCTTTTAACTTATTGTTAACCGCGTCGAGCTTCCTCTGGTTGAAGACCCGGTATATAAAGTTAAGTTTTGTTTACATAGAGTAATAAAGTATGAGTTTACATGGTATATATACAATTGGGGTTTTTTTTCCTACAATTAAGACAGAAAAGTAATTTAGCACTGTGAACAAAGGGGGTTGATTTTTCAGCTTTAAATTGAGGGATAAGTTAGAAATGGCCGTGTTCCAAGTTGAAATCATTTCCTGTGCAACATACTCCCTAGTGCCTCTGCCATGCCTACTGTGTTGTGCCCACCACAGGAGAGATGAATGGGGAATTATTTTTGTACTTCAGTTTCCCTTATGCAGTCCTCAGGGCAGCCCTGGAAATGACTGTCAGTCATACTGTAAGAACATCTGATGTGCCGTGCTGAGTAAGACCAAAGATCAGTAGAACCCAGCATCCTATCCTCAGCATTGGCCAATCAGGTCACAAGAACTTGGCAGAATACCAAAGAGTAGATCTAGGAATAAGCTCATGGAGTGAATTTTCAGTTGATCTTCAAAAGGTTATTTGAGTAAAAATATGCCAGTCAGACATATAGATAATTTCAGCGACATCCTTTTAAAGACTACCTGACTTAGGACTATTTTAACTAAACCACGGTAGAGCTTTTTTACTGCGGTCTGGCAAGGTAAATGCTCTGACGCTCATTCAGTTCCTATGAATGTCAGAGCATTTACCTCAAAAACTTTTAGCTGACAAATAAGGGATTGCAATTGAGGACTTCTTTACCCAATTATTCGCTTTCCTTGTTCTATTAATAACTTTTTGTGAACCGGACTGAGCCCTTAAATGGGATGACCCAGTATACAAGACCAAGGATTGAATTGGATTGGATTGGACCTCACCGGCCCATGGTAACTTGTTCTACCACAGTTTAGTAAAAACCAGCATTGATTAGCTAAGCCATCAGTTGGCAACATTACATGGTTATATTTTTAGACCATAGTTGTAGCTACTCTAGCTGTGGATGCTCAATAAATATAATTAACCTATTATTAATCTTTTGATGAGAAAACACAAAACAAATTTTATGTTAATGTTTAGTGCTCAAAGACCACCAACACTAACCCCCTCCTCCTCTTTTAAAAAAACACATATTGTGTTTTTTGAACTGGCCCAACTTACAGCTTTCTTGACGCTGAAACGCCTGGAAAAAGAAGGAACAACAGTGGACTTGATCAATAGATCAAAAGGTCCTTAACCCAGACACTAGATACCTTTTTCTTGTATAGGATTTATTATTTGAATTTCCTTAATGTTCACTCATAAATTCTTGGATCCAATATGAGGACTTGAGACTGTTTGAATAGAGAATCTATTGTGAAAAATTATTTTTCTTTTTAAAAAATATGTATAATCAGACAATCTTTCTGTACAAAATGTTTGATTTTGTTAAAATGTAAAACTGATAAATAAAGTTAAAAAAATTTAAAAAATTAAAAAACATTTTTTTGCACCGGCTAGCGCGCTGAATTCTCTGTGCTGCTCCGACGCTCATAGAGTTACTATAAGCGTCAGGAGCAGTGCAGAGCACTAAGAGTGTTGGTTGGCGCTAAAAACTGCTTTTGCAGTTTTGTAAAAGAGGGGGGTAAAGGATTATGGTCTAATTCAGTGGTTCCCAACCCTGTCCTGGAGGACCACCACCAGCCACTCGGCATGGATGAGAGAGATTTGCATATAATGGAGGAGACAGGCATGCAAATCTGCTGCATGCATATTCATTAGGGATGTCCTGAAAACCTGATTGGCTGGTGGTCCTCCAGGACAGGGTTGGGAACCACTGGTCTAATTTACATGGGGTTTACTTTTATTCTGTGTTTATGGGGGGAAAAAAAGTTGTTAAAATAGAATCTTTATTTGTATCTGCTACACTAAAAACTTAAAACGGATGAGGAAATTGTAGCTGAGTAACTAAACTGCGCTTGAGGTAGGGGAGTAACCTAGTGCAGGGGTAGGGAACTCCGGTCCTTGAGAGCCGTATTCCAGTTGAGTTTTCAGGATTTCCCCAATGAATATGCATTGAAAGCAGTGCATGCAAATAGATCTCATGCATATTCATTGGGGAAATCCTGAAAACCCGACTGAAATACAGCTCTTGAGGACCGGAGCTCCCTACCCCTGACCTAGTGGCTAGTGCAGCAACCTGAAAACTTGGGGAACTGGGTTAAATACCCACTACAGCTCCTTGTGACCCTGGGCAAGTCACTTAACCCTCCTTTACCTCAGAAACAAAATGAGAGCCTGTGTATAATATGTAAACTGCTTTGATTGTAACTATAGAAAGGTGATATATATCAGTGGTTCCCAACCCTGTCCTAGAGGAACACCAGGCCAATTGGGTTTTCAGGCTAGCCCTAATGAATATGCATGAAGCAAATTTGCATAGCCTATCACTTCCATCATATGCAAATCTCTCTCATGCATATTCATTAGGGCTAGCCTGAAAATCATTCACTGTGATGCAAAACCAGTATTATTTATTTTAAAAATTTCTATCCCACTATCCCTGAGTGGGTAACAAATGATACATATGATATGTAGCAGTCCTGGATACCTTTAGAGCAGGGGTAGGGAACTCCGGTCCTCGAGAGCCGTATTCCAGTCGGGTTTTCAGGATTTCCCCAATGAATATGCATTGAAAGCAGTGCATGCAAATAGATCTCATGCATATTCATTGGGGAAATCCTGAAAACCCGACTGGAATACGGCTCTCGAGAACCGGAGTTCCCTACCCCTGCTTTAGAGAATTGCATAATGCACAGGTCTTAGTACTGCATAGCACCAACCTATCAGCTATATATGGGTTTACTTCTTAGGAACTATTGCCTATCTTCAACCCAAATGGACTTTAGGTCAAATTCCAAGAATTCCTACTAAAATGATATGCAAAACAGTTGGCTTTGATGTAATCTTTCTGTCCCGAAGTTGTACAGCATTGAATAAACTCTGTCATACTCCATACTCTATTTGTGCCTGTGATCCTTCCCAATAATAAACAGTCTTTTGGGATAAAGGGTTTTGTGTGTCAAACATACAGTCTCTCTTTTCTGGAATACACTTCCACAAAGATTTTTCCCAATACATATGATCTAGTGGTCCCCAACCCTGTCCTAGAGGACCACTACTATGCATGGGGCAGATCTGCACTGTTATCGTCTTCATTACATGCAAATCTCTTTCATGCATATTCATTAGGGCTATCCTGAAGACCTGACTTGGCTGGTGGTCCTCCAGGATAGGGTTGGGAACCACTGATTATACAGGACCTCCTCTAGTAGGTCCAACTCCTGAGTGGGGCATTTCCCTCTTTGTTCCTTCTGCTCAAAAAATCATGCTGCTCAAAAAATCATGCTGCTACTCTTCTCCTTAATTAAATAACAGGCAAACTTTGTCTCACACTGAAACACAAACACAGGGAGGCTTCACATAGGACACAAACTCCACTAGCTCCAAAAGCTAAGCCGTAAACACACAATGTCGTTCTTAGCATAACCACCACACACTTTCTAGGGTTCTCTCTCTGACTTACAGAAAGGCAGGAAGCAGTGGTGTAGTAATGGTAGGAGGCACCCAGGGGAGGGGGACGGTGCCCCCTCCCCCGTTCCCTCCTCTCTGCCCCCATGCTCCCACCACCACCACTACACTCACACCTTCCCCCATACCATGTTAAATCTTCACCAGAGCGAGCAGTTTCTCCAGCCTGCTGCTCATGCTGGCTTTCCCTCTGACGTCACTTCCTGGCCCCACAACCCGGAAGTGATTTCAGAGGGGAGCCAGGCTGGTGCAAGCAGCAGGCCTGAGAAGTTGCTTGCGCTGGCAAAGCTTTAAAGAGGTACAGGGGTGGGAGGGAGGGCACGAGCGTGGCATGGGAGGCAGAGAGGTGCCAGCACCCCCACCAAGATGGCGCCCAGGGCAGTCTGCCCTTCCCTTACTATGACACTGGCAGGAAGTACCTTTGCAGCCATCCCAGAAGAATGTAACCTCTCTGCTCTGATTCTTTAGGCAACCAAGGGGTCAAGTGCAGTTGAGACATGTAGACACAGACACACAAGATGTGTGGAACAAAATTGTTGGAATAAATAGTTCAGTAGCTATATTGAATGCAAATTAATGTATATGTGGAACTGGTCTTAGTGTGGCAAGCTTTTTCAGATGCTGAGTGAATGGATAGCAAGTCACCACATGTATTAAAGACTTAGGAGACGAGCCAGGCTTTCACCTGCTTCCTGAAATAGAGGTATGGTCCCTTCCTGGAGTGAGTTCTAGAATGTGGGGGCTACTCCTGAGAAAGCTCACTGGCGGGTATCACATTATGAAATTTCTTTTCATGAGGGTACAGATAGTGATGCTTCTTGAGAGGATTTGAGAGGCCTCAAAGGGCATAGAGAGCTAATTTTATTCTCTACGTACTCTGGCCCATTTTGTTTGAAGGCTTGTCTGTTGGAGAGGTACATTTCATCAGAACTTGCTGGTATACTTTTACAGAACTGAAAAGAAATTTTTAAGGCACTGGGAGCGATGGCAGAGGGAAACGTTTGTTCTGTATGCAGCAAGAGCTTGTTCTGCTTCAACCAAGAATAATAGCAAATGCAACAGAAACTAGAACAAAATCTTCAAGTCTCAAAATAGTACACAAATAGCCCAGTCTTAAGATATCTTTTTTCCAAAACCAGAAAATTGGATTTCATCTTCAACTGTGGTGACAGTGAATTCGACAGAAATGGAGATTTACAAGAAAGGGATCTATTTGAGTTAGAGGACGATTTGAAATCCTTCAGGGAAGGCAAAGTGAGCAAATATCAAATGATTCTGGTTCAAATGGAAGTTTCAGTAGAAACACACATTTGAATATAAATGTGAAAAATAATCTGGAGCCATAGCTCTCAGAATCCTTAAAATGAGAATACAAATTAATTAATTAAATATTCATGTATTCAAACTAAATGGGAATGTAATACGCATTTTCACACAAATCACAATATTACTTCTCAAGATATAAGAATAGCTTTCGATGACTTATTTTTCTCCTTTCTACTTTAAGAGTCTTCAGGCTTCAGTGGTGTCACTCAGAGCTGAATAAATTTTCATTACATTGAGGTTTACATACCCACCTCGTCATCAGCCTTTCATTTTACCCATTTGAACTTTTAAATTTTAACATCAAATCCCTCTAATGTCATCCAACACTAAGTAAAGACTATCGGCATAAACTTTTACAGAACGTTTTATTCATCAGCCAGGAGGAGTATGTCCAACAGGCTTCGCCAAAAAACTGCGTTTTCAAGGACTTCCCCTTTAGAGATCCATAGTACCTGTAGATTTGAGGGTGGCTAATGCTACGCTGATTTTTAGAAAGGGTTCTGGAGAGATCAAATTCATTCAAACTTATAGAAAATTGGGGGGAAAAAAAAGATTTTCTTTGCTATTTTCTATAAGTTTAATACACTCGCAAATACATTTCACAATACCTTGCCAGGTTTGAGACAAATGTAAAATGAATGTCATAATGTATTACCCAGTGGCGTACCTAGGGTATGTGGCACCCGGGGCCCATCATTTTTTTGACACCCCCCCCCCCCATGTAAAAAAATATTTTTTGTAATGACCATGAAACGGAATAAATGGTCAGAAGAGAAACAGGCAGTGAAAATTTTCTTATATTCCAAACATAACATAACATAAATTATGTCTGAATTGTCATGACATCAGAAGTACATATGGAGTAGTTGCAGGTGATGCTTGGGACAGTTCTGATTGTGTTAGTTCGGTTTTATGTGTTTTTTGAATAGAAGGGTTTTTATTTCTTTTTGAAGGTTTTGCAGTCTGTGGTCGATGTCAATTGGTTGTAGAGTTGGGGGTCAAGTGTTGCAGCTCGAATGGCTAGGAGGTTGTCGAACAGTTTTTTTCTTTTGACATTTTTGGTTGGAGGGTGTGTGAATGGTGCGTGAGTTCTCCTATGTCTGTTTGAAGTGGATTGAATTATTTAGCTGAAGAAATTAGTTACCCCCTCATCCCACACACATTAATTCTCTTCCATTTTTGTTCCCATTATAAAAAACACTGATAAGTTCCCAGAAAAAAAATACATTAAAATAAGAAGTGAAAACAAAGGCCCCTACAGATGAGAACATAACATAAGAATAGCCTAACTGGGTCAGACCAATGGTCCATCATGCCCAGTAGCCCATTCTCATGGTAGCCAATCCAGGACACTAATACCTGGTCAAAACCCAAAGAGTAGCAACATTCCATGCTACCGATCCAGGGCAAGCAGACACTTCCCCCATGTCTTAATAACAGATTATGGACTTTTCCTCCAGGAATTTGTCCAAATCTTTCTTAAAACCAGCTACACTATCTGCTTTTACCATAACTTCTGGCCACTTCATTTTTAAGTTTAGATCTTTCCTTTCAAACAGAGACCTTGCAAGATGTCAAATACAGCACAAGGTAACTTCACATGGACTTAGCTGTGCAGGAAATGTGAATCTCCTCATACACCCACCATATAGTGCAAAAATGTGCAAAGGTCTGTTTTTTTCTTTCGATCACTACATAGCCTAATGCCACACAAGCAGCGCTGTTACAAACATATTCTGTAGGTCAATGCTAAGGATAACAAAGTTTCCTTCCTTGGACCAGAAGGAGATACTGATAAACCACTGGAAGAGATCCTAAAACAACACCCAAAGACCCACTCAGTGTGTGAACCAGTTGAGTGGAGTGGACTAACTGGGGGGTGGAAATGGGCCCGGAGTTTGCTCAGCAGAATTTCCCAGACCACCTCTTCCTCTCAACACATTGACACGCTGCCACCATCACCACTAGGAACACCTCACTGGGTAGGCCAGCTATGCTATAAACTTTATAAAACACATTATTATATTTTCTTATAAAGCACATATTTTAACTGAACTCTCTGACATCCTCAGCCTTTCCATTCACAAAAATAGAAGGAAGAAAAGTTCCCATTTCCTGCTGTCTCATGTCCCCGGCCTATACAATATTTTTTTTCTGCAGACCCTTCAAAAGTCTGACCAAATCCTCATTTCACTTGCATTATAAAGTACTGAGGATGCCATCTCTCCCCAATCCCAGGTCCTAAAGTCTAAGACAGTAGCGCAAACTAATGCTGCCAGATACAGAAAAAAATTTCGATTCGATTCAGCCTATTGAATTGGTTTTTCAATTCGATTTTCCTGCCCAGTTGGGTGATTTTTTTCAAAACTCCTGGTGGGTTTTATAGCTTTTTCACTCTCTTTGGCTTCTCCTAACCACACTGGCGCTGTGGTGTAAATAAAATAAAGAAACAAAAAGGATATTTCCTCTCTCTGTTAAATCCTAGCTCACGTTTGCAGTCCAACACCAGCTCTGGAAGGATACACATTTCAAATCTGACATATTATAATCACAAAACAGAAAATAAAATTAATTTTTCTAACTTTTGTTGTCTGGTTATATTTCAAATCTTGTTGGTCCAAGGCTCTGGTTTTCTTCTGATAACTTGCTTGCCAGGGTCTCCTTCTTTCTGCATGCTAACCATCCATCTGCCAACTCTGTCCTCCCTTTCCATTTCCCTTCCCTTCCCAGGAAGTCTTGTATCTTTCCTTTTTTTCATCTCCCTCCACAGATCCACCTTTTCTTAACTACCCTTTCATCCGGCATCTCTCCCTCCTTCCCACCACCTCAGAGTCCACCATCTCTCCCTTTCTTTTCCTAATTACCCTCCTATCCAGTATCTCTATCCCTCCTCCACACCATCCCTTGTGTCCAATTTCTCTCCCTTTCTGTTCCTTCCCTCCCTAAATCCCATGGTCCATCATCTCTCTCCCTCTCCTCTATTTTCAGACCCATTATTTCTTCCCCCCCCAAAGTTTGGCATATGCACGTCTCTTTGAACACCCCCTTCCCTCCGTGTACTTCTAAACCAGGGTCCCCCCTAAAGGCCTGTCCCCCCTTAAAGGTCTGCCTGTCCCCCCCTTGAAGGCCTGCACCCCCCTTGAAGGCCTGTCCCACCCCCTTGTAGGCCAGTCCCCCCCTTGAAGGCCTGTCCCTCCCCCTTGAAGGCCTGCCTGCCTGTCCCCCCCTTGAAGGTCTGCACCCCCTTGAAGGCCTGCACCCCCTTGAAGGTCTGCACCCCCCGAAGGCCTGCACCCCCCCCTTGAAGGCCTGTCCCACCCCCTTGTAGCTTGTCCCCCCCTTGTAGGCCTGTCCCCCCTTGAAGGCCTGCCTGCCTGTCCCCCCCTTGAAGGCCTGTCCCCCCCTTGAAGGCCTGCACCCCCTTGAAGGTCTGCACTCCCCCCGAAGGCCTACACCCCCCTTGAAGGCCTGCACCCCCTTGAAGGTCTGCACCCCCCTCGAAGGCCTGTCCCTCCCTTGAAGGCCTGTCCCCCCCCCTTGTAGGCCTGTCCCCCCCCTTGTAGGCATGTCCCCCCCTTGAAGGTCTGCCTGCCTTTCCCCCCTTGAAGTCCTGTCCCCCCCTTGAAGGCCTGCACCCCCTTGAAGGTCTGCACCCCCCCAAAGGCCTACACCCCCCCAAAGGCCTGCACCCCCCCCGAAGGCCTGTCCCACCCCTTGTAGGTCTGTCACCCCTTGAAGGCCTGCCTGCCCCCCCTTGAAGGCCTGTCCCTCCCCCTTGAAGGCCTGCACCCCTTGAAGGTCTGCACACCCCCCCGAAGGCCTGCCTGCCTGCCTGTCACCCCCCTCCCCCTTGAAAGCCTGCCTGCCTGCCCGCCCGCCCCACCCTGAAGGCCTGATGTCCCGACCCACCCCGAAGGACCTCATCCCTCTGACGTCAGAGGAGGTGCGGGACCGCGGCGCAGGAAGCAGCGCCCAAGCAGCTCAGGGATCGCTGACGTCGCGATCCTGCTGCGGGCTGCTTCACAGGTGGTGCAGGAAGGTCAGTGGGGCGAGCGGTCCTTCGGGGGTGGGGGGGACTGAACGGCAAGGCCGGGAGCACCCCCTCAGGGCTGGCACCCGGGGCGCACCATCCCCCCCCCCCAGCCCCCCCTTGGTACGCCACTGGTATTACCTCAGTTTGGGTTAGGCCCTACTCTGGAATTTCTATTTTGAAGAGAGCGTATCTTCAGAATTTCTCTCTTTAACCCTTTAATTGGCAGATGGTGGAACAGCTGATTTATGTAGCTTGATATTGAACGAGAGCAACAGTGCCAAATAGCAGGCATTTGGAGATGCAAATCTCCCATAAGAGCCATAGAAGACACATGTTGCTTCTGAGCAACAGTGCTAAATAAAGGGTTAAACTGTGGACTTTGTCTTCTTTTGGAATCAGAAGGAAGCAAGCACAAGTCAGCGCTGGCTGTCTGCACTTAAATGTGAGCTTTTCAAGTGAAAACAATTTTTGAAATGCTTATATTTGAAGGTGCAGAAGAATGACACTGATGTGTGCTTCCAGTTCTGGTCTTGCTTGGGCATGCAGACAAGAGATGTGCTTACTGTGAAACTCTTGTGCATATAATTTGAATACCGGTCTTGTCAGTATTGGAGAGCTAGGTTTCTGTGCTGTTGGTTTTAACACCAGACCTTTGAGCATCAGTACTGGGAGAAATAACCTACCGTGTTGTTTCCCCCAAAATAAGACAGTGTCTTATATTCATTTGGGGCCCAAAAAATGCACTCTTATTTTCGGGTAGGACTTATTTTTTCATGTACATGATCATCTGTCCCTTCCTCTCCATCACCCCAATTCTTCCTTTATCCTTTCTCTCCCCCACATGTGCAACATCTTTCCTCCCTCTCACCCATCCCCTTACACCTTCCCTCTGCAGCATCTTTCTATCCCTCCAGCTGCCTGTGCAGCAGAACCCATGAGCACCCGCCCCCACCGCGCAGCCGAACCCCCGCTGACCCTCCATGCTTCCCTCCCATCCGACCCCGAGCCATAAATACCATCCTGCAGAGCAGCGTTGAGCCAGCAGCACTCTAAAACAGGCTGCTTTGCGGCCTTCTGTGTGCTGTGTTACTGATGACATCATCAGTGACGCAGCAGAGGGAATTCCCCAGCAAGAAGACTGCAAAACAGCCTGTTTAGAGTGCTGCTGGCCCGACACTGCTCTGCAGGAAGGCATTTATGGCTCACAGTCGGTGGGGTTTGGCTAGGGTTTATTTTCGGGGTAAGTCTTATTTTCAGGGAAACACGGTAGTGGTGAAAGGAGAGGGCCGAGTACCAGGGAAGCACAGTTCAAATCCCACTTCTCTCACTATTGCTCCTTGAGCAGGTCATTTAGTACTTCACAGTCCCAGGTATCAACTCGTATTGTAACTCCACTGGTCAAGGCAGTGGGTAATTAAGGGGGGGGGTTGAGGGAGCAGTTTGCCCCAGGTACCATGTTGGTGGGGGCACCATCACCCCTCCTCTCCACCCCACCTCTTCCCACTCCTTCCCTCACCACACACCTTCTCCCATACCTCTAGCTGTTCACCGACATGAGCAACAACATGTTCCTCACAACCATGTCAGCTCTCCTGCTGACATCACTTCCAGGTTCCACGCATAGGAAATGCTATCAGAGGGAGAGCCAACAGGCTCAGACATGGGGGAAGTCACTACTTGCCCTGGAGTGATAGCATAGAGGGTTGCTTCTACTGTATTAGGGTTTTTGCCAGGTACTAGTGATCTGGATTGGCTACCGTGAAGACAGGTTACTGGGCTAGATGGACCAATGGTCTGACCCAGTAAGGCTGTTCTTATGTTCTAAATTGGAGCCACAGAGTTCAGTCTTTCAGGAGCAATTGTGAAGGCAGTTCTCTGCAGATGAAGTGCACTCCTGCTGTCTGGTAAGTGCTCATTTATGACCATATAGATTTGTATGCACAACAGAATACTCATTTTCATCCATAAAGAGACTCAAAATTCCTCATCGTACAACAATGACCCACTAAAGACTCAATGCATTAGCCCTATTGTGTATGGCAATAGATATTATTCGGCAACTTAACTGTAATGAAATTATTGAAGAATTTGTGAGAGCAAAGAAGATGAAAGTCTAATCCTAGAGATAATAGTTCTATCAGAAAATAAATATTTGTAATATTTATTTTATGATAATTACTTTTTATTCCTCAAAATTTGCAGGACCAACATCCAATCTGGGGTGGGATGAGGGGCAAACGTTTCACTGCTTAGGACACCATGAAGTCTTAATGTGGCCCTGCAATTCAGCCCACCTCTGCACAGTGAAAACACTGCTCTTCCTAATAGGATAACAGCAATGGTTTAAAGCAGTGTTTCGCAGACTGTGTGCCGCAGCAGACTAGTGTGGCCTCCTGAGATTTCAGGTGTTGCTGCAGCATACTGGGGAGGAGGAGAGGCACCGACGCCAGCTGACTGCCTACAGATTGTGCCTCTCGCAATCAGGCGGCACCAGTTCCTTTCTTTCTCTCCGGCCCTCTTCTCTGCTGACACCCCCCATTGACGTCTCGGGGCTACATCTGAAGGGCTTTTGCGCATGCATGTGACATCATCACAGTGACACCCATGCACTTCCGGGTGCTTCGAGAAAGATTGCGGGAGCTATATTGGTAATACCTATTTCCCTTAACTGAATAAATAAAAAAAAAAGTATGATCAACAACATCGAATGCCGAGGAAAGATTTACCAAAATCATCAATAAGGATTTAAAATGATCCAGTGCTTACTGCCAATGTACTTAAGGGTTTTAATTGGTTCTAAAGAGAACAATAATTGGTTGCATCATTAAAAACCAATTAAAACCTAATCAAAACAAAAAATTAGGCAGCACAAGGCAGTCCTCCTGGACTGACACCTAGGTCCATGGTGTCTAGTGTCATCTAGTGATGTCAAAGCCCAGAAATGGGTGTGTTTAGGGGGTGACTTCAGTATTCCAGCTTAGACAATGCTAGCCATGATTCAAGGACCCTAGGCCCCAAAAACGTAGGCCTGTAAAATCATGGCCTACATTTCTGGTGCCTAGGATCCTTGGGAGCCGCAATTCTAGAAGCAGTGTGTTGGGAGGGGCCTGGGGCGCCTGAGCCAATCATGGACTTCCTTAGGGCTGAGCCTTAGGAAGTCCCTGATTGGCTACTGCTTTGACCAATCAGGGACTTCCTTAGGCTCAGCCCTAAGGAAGTCCCCGATTGGCTCAGGTGCCCCTGGCCCCTCCCAAGGTAGGAGCCTGAGCAAATCATGGCCTTAGGCCCCCGCCCCGTGCATCGCATTATGCGCCAGGGTGGGGCCTAAGGCCTCAGTCATCACTGGAGTCACTGGAGCAGGAGGGGTTGAGCATCCCTCCTCCTCCATTAAAGGTGCAGGGGGGGGGTGGCAAGGAGGCTTGGAATAGTAGGGGGTGTCCGGAGGGGGGGTGGCAGGAGGGATTTGGCATCCCTCCTGCAGTTTGTTTATGGGTGGGTGGGCCCGGCCGCATGACTTTTAATTTAGAAACAGGGAGGGAGCTGGGTCAGGCCGGTCCCGGCCAGACAAGATCATGGGGGTAACATGGCAGGAGAGAGTTGGCAACCCTCCTGCCTTTTGTGGGGCATCAGCCCGGGGGGGGGGGGGGTAGGGGGATCGCAACTTTTTTTAAAAAAAACTTTTTCTTTTTTTTTTACTTTTTTGACAGGCCTGCCTGTCTTTTTTATTCATTTTTTTTTTTTATGGGACAGATATTTTGCAAAATATCTGTGCCATGGAAAAAAATGAATAAAAAAAGACAGGCAAGTCTGTCAAAAAGCCTGCAGACCTGACGGTAACTCAGTTACCGACAGGTCTGCAGCAGTCGGGTTTGGCAATAGTAAAACCCGACCCAAAATAGCCAAGCAATTGTTAGTGAATCAATCGCTTGGCTATTTTGCATGGGGTTTTACTAATTTGCATGGGAGGATCACAAAAGGCTTTAGTGAATCGGGCCGGATGGAAAA
Organism: Geotrypetes seraphini; assembly: GCF_902459505.1. NCBI lineage: Eukaryota > Metazoa > Chordata > Amphibia > Gymnophiona > Dermophiidae > Geotrypetes > Geotrypetes seraphini. Next base: position 341,670,714 of record NC_047086.1, on the reverse strand, counting down.
CTGGTCGTTAAGGGTTCGCAAACCGATCAATACATGATCGGTTTGCTTAGCGAATCTAGCCCTTAGAAAGCTTAAAGATCAAAGGCATCTCTAAAAGAAAGCATTTTAGATTACTTTTGAATCTATCTAGAAATCGCTCGTCTCTTAAATGATTAGGAAGAGAGTTCCAGGTTTGTGGAGCCATAACAGAAAAGACGTACTGCCGATATTCTGTAAAACATTTAATAGATTTATATCCTGCCTAAATCAGCTTAAAAAGAAGATTCCTTTAAGTAAAAGAGGCCAAAAGTATTGTTCTGTATAATTCAACACTTTATTTATGTTTCCAGAATCTGATGTTTGGTGCCACAAAAGATTATTGCAACAATATATTATAAATGGTATGAAGATATAAAACAGACCTGATACATATTTCAATCACTGTATCTTTGCACAATGTACATGATCTGTTTGTATCACCAAATTATAATACTGTTAATGTGTACAATGTTTTCCAAATTAAACAAAACAGGGAGTCAACAATGATTTCTCATTAAAATGAACCTGAAATTCAAAAAGATACCCTTTGGTACTTATACATGGCAGAAACAGACTAAATCACTCACTGAATACTGCAACCAAGGGATTCCGTTAATTTGTAGAAGCCAAATTTGGATCTATGCCCATATATTTCACACAGTCTAATAATATACAAAATAGAAAACCTTTTAAGAACATAAGGCATAGTACAGGAGTAAATTTACTTTGTCTAACTTTTTGAAAGAATTTTAGGCAGCTAAGCCTGAATGGAAATGAATATCTGAATCTCTATTAAAAGGAAACATATCTTTTGGACATCTATCAGTTTGTAATAGGACAAGTTTCCCTTCAAAATTTAACATTTTATCAGTTGGTAAAAATATTAATCGGATTAACCTTGCTGTACAAGTACAATTTAGGAAAAATAGCTCTAGTAAGATATCTAAAATAGCATGTATTTTTATATAATGCTGTGATTTCAGTTCAAAAATAGGTTAATTTCGCATAGAGGTCCTTTTATTAAGCTGTGACAAAAAGTGTCCCTAGCACACACTTATGTAGGCATTTTCTTGTGAGCTAAGGTAATTTTTACTACATCTGTAAAATGACTAATTTTCTAGCAGTTTTTATTTTTTTGTAATTAACTGTCATGCACTAATGTTGCTATTGGTAGGTGGCCATTTTGAAGATGGTAAGGGCTTATGTGGTACCTCTGTGCTAACCAGTTAGTACATGGAATGGACACACTATTTGGCTAGCACAAAAATACCCATTCTCCACACGACATGCCCCCACAAAAAGTTAGAAACCCTTTTTATCACACACATATTTTGGAGTTATAACAAGATGTTAGGAGTGTTACCACCTAACACAGATTAGTAAAAGGACCCCATTGTAAATGCATTCTTGCAGGTCAAAAGCCCTTCAAGATCCAATCAATGTGTACATAAAATTCTTTATTTTTACCAAATGTTTTGTTTCTGCTGCATTTTTTAAATCAGAATGCCTACAGTGAAACTGAAGTAATCTATGACACACTGATGATTAAATACTTGTACAAATGTTTGTATTCTTTTATGACACATGAAAAGCTAAATTACAGACTATTATGCACATGGTTTTATAATCGGGCACCTACATAAAAAGTCCAAGAAAGGCAGTAAATTTGTGCATCTACTTTAAACTAGTATGCGTTATCTTATGAAAATACATGTGCATATCATAACGACATCCTCCAAGAAAGCAAAGTTGCTTACCTGTAACAGGTGTTCTTCGTAGACAGCAGGGGAATGCAGCCACACTTGTAGATGAAGTCCACTGACAGCCTGTGTGCCAGAGTTCTCCCCTAGCTAGTTCAATTTTTTCTAAAAAAAACTTACTGAGCATGTGCAGGAGACCATACACCCACAGCCCCTCCCCTTAGCCTGGCAGTTTTGATCCTTGCCATAAAGAAAAGAAAAACGAGGGGAAAGAGGGCGGGCAAGTGTGGCTGCATTCCCCTGCTGTCTACGAAGAACACCTGTTACAGGTAAGCAACTTTGCTTTCTTGGAGGATGTCGTTATGATATGCACATGTATTTTATAAGATATGACATATTAGTGTAAAGTAAATGCTTTCTCCGTAGACAAACAGGGGAAATGCAGGCACATTTGCAGGTGAGTGCCAAGCTGAAAAACTAGGTACTGGGTGGAGGAAAAGAATTTATAGTGCGAACAGGTTTCTTAATACTGGTCAAATCGCATATCTAGAGCAAAATTCTGATGCAGACAGTAATGATTTGTGAATGTATGCACTGAGGACCAAGCCGTAGCTGTGCAAACATCTTGAATAGGAATAAAGTACAAGTTCGCTATTGAAGAAGCTGTAGCTCATACTTCAGGAGCACCAATAATACCAGCTGAAAAGTGTGGTTATGTGTAGCAAAAGTTGATGCATTTTGCTATCCAAGAAGCGAAAGCTCTTTTTGATGCTGGTTCTCCTTGGGTAACTGGGTTATAGGACATGAAGAGCTGATTTGGCTGCGTAAGGGAGCAATTGCTGTGAGATAACAGTCATACTCTCCTGCAGTCGAAGGTGTGTAAGTAGTCTGCTCTGCTGAAGAGGAGTGTGGAGGAGGAAAAAAAATGAAGGTAAAGTAATAGTCTGGTTGAGATGAAAGTCCATGACTACTTTAGGAAGACATTTTGGATGAGTCCGTCAATGGCCACAGATTTGGACTTGGAGTATGAGATGTACAGGGTCAGCATCTAGGAGACAAACCTGGTCCTTTTTGTTACATATAATTTTTTGGACCCCAGTTCATTTAAAAAAGTTGGACAGTTGACAGTCTAATAGATGCTGGCACTGTCATCTTGAAATAGGGACACTGGATCATTTCTTGTTCTATTATCCCTTGCTACTCAACTTTTGGAAATCAATATGAGGACAAATTAATTGGATACTGGAGTCTTCGATCCCGTTGTCCTATGAGGTGGTACTCTGTGGGACATTGTTGTCAACTAAACCTACATTAGAAAGATATAAAAGCAGACTTTTTATCATTATGACTGGGATAGCCATGCAAATGATTACTAAGAACTGGAAAAATTGGGACAGACTTAAATTTCTCCTTTTGGTGGGAAACTTTATGCTTATGTTATAAATATGAAAAAATGAATTCAGAAATATCGTGTCACAATAAACTGTTAGGAAAAAAATTCTAGAGATACAGAGAGTCTATGACCAGTCCTTGCAGTTCAGTTCACTAACTCTTCTGGCTGATGTCAAAGCAGTAAGAAAACTGTTTTCCAAGTGTGAAAAGAAAATGAAGCAGAACCCAATAGGTCAAAAGGGTTATGCATTAAATATCCAGTGCTAAATTCAGGTCCCATGTTGGTGAAGGATCACAAACTAGAGGATGAAGACTATTGAGGCCTTTGATAAAACGAGAAAACAGTGGATGTTGCGAAATTAGTTTAATATCCACATAGGTATGGAAAGCCGAGATAGCTGCTAGATAAAATCGGACTGAGTTACTGTAGATTTGAGGCCCAAATCTGACAAATGGAGAAGATATGATAAAACAATCGATTGGACAAATAATGGAATCCAGCTGGTGATTTTGTGACCAGATAGAAAAATGTGTCCACTTGGATTGGTAAGACTTCTAGCTGTAAGAAGTACAGTCCTTTTCATTTCCAGGCTGTCAAATTTAGTTGAAGTAACTGCATATCCTGTTGAGATAGTAGAGAGGAGTGGGTCCCTTGATGGAATTAGAGGAGCGGGTCCCTTGATGAAATTAGAGGAGCGGATACCAATCTGTCTGGGTCAACAGAGAACAATGAGGATGATGAAATCCGAATCTCTGGAGACTTTCTGAAGCACCTGGGAGATAAGGGGAAATGGCGGAAAGGCATAGAGGAGGCCGTGACCCTAACAAATGGAAAAAAACATCCCTTTCTACAGCTTGCGGAGCCAGTCAAAGGGAATAGAATATGCTGCATTTGGAATTGGATTGGGAAGCAAAGAGCTCCAGGATGGGTCAGAACTAGTGTTCTGCTCAGAGAGTCTGCAAGGATATTGTGTTCTCTTGGTATATATACCGCTTGTAGATGGATCCATAGAGTCAGAGCATAGGCCCACAGGTGGTAAGCTTCTCTGCAGCGAGAGTCAAAAATCTCCGAGTATGTTTATATAAAACAACGTGAGTTGATTGTCCATCTGAATAAGAATGTGTGCGTCATAAATCCAAGTGTAGAACTCCCAGAGCGCATAATACACTGCTTGCAGCTCGAGATGATTGATGTGTAGGGATTGCACACTTGCCAACTATTGGCTCTTGAATCTGCAATTGGACAAGATGAGCCCCCCAGCCCTAATAGAAGGCATCCGTCGGTTTCAACGAAAGAGGGCACAGAGGTTGAAAACAGGCAACCCTCCTGTAGGGATGGTGAAGAAAACTATCAGAGAAACATCCTTTGGCTCTTTAAAGAAAAAATCTCCTGGGAAGGCATCTGTTATAAGTAAATAAGTGAAAAACAACTCATAAGTAGCTTTGTAGGAATGCGAGCAACCAAAGTGTCCAATTAGAATTCAAGTACAAGATGTAAAATAATTGGATCTGGAACAAGAGTATGAGTGCTGAGACTCAGCATACCAATGTAAAAGCAAAGAGAAAAAATAAAGAGAGAGGTTTCCTGTGAGAAGATGAGACTGAGAAGGATCAAATCAAGGAAGTAAACCCCCCCAGAGGAGGCCCTTGAAGTAGGTTGGTATGGCAACATTGATTTTGACAACTGGAAACCAGAGGATGAACAGACAATGGCTTCTGGAAGTAGGTAAACAGAAGGAATGAAAGCTAATGTCACATATTGAAACTTGAGCAAATTGAAATTAATCCAGAAAGTTTGAAGCATGGCCTGCCAAAAGAAGTGCAAGGCAACATGAAAGAAAACCCAGAAAGTGTATGCCCTGTAAAGAAGGTCAAGGGAGAGAGAAAAAGGAAATCTGATTTAGCAGAAGAAAATACTGAAATGGATGAGGGAAACAACTGCTGTGGCCCACTGAACAGGCCAACCAATGAAAGGTTAAACTATCTAATAGCCATGGCAAGTTCTTGAGCTATGGGAAAAGCTGAAGAAAATAAAAATCTAACCTGTAGCTATGTGCTGAGGAACTGTTGTCCATCTCCAAACTGAAAGAGATTGAAGATGTGCATTGCAAGTCAATGCTGTTCAGAAAATTGAAAAGACAAAAAGCACAAGGAAAATGCGGGATATAAAATCCTAAGAGTACTAATAAATACATTATTTATGTGATTATGATTATGTGGACAGAGTTGCGGTAGTAATGACCACACCAAAAGTGACTGTAAGCAAATCTCTGATAAAAAAATAAGCAATAGAAAGGTAGATATCAATGGCAGCCACAAGAAATGCATGGCAAACTACAGAAAATATGAATAAATGCAGTAAATCCATATTATTCGTGCCTGAACGGAGAACAGACAGTGAAATACTGGATAATAGAAGAAATGAGAAAGATGGGTCACCCCTTTAAGAAGGCATGATGAACTGAAGTGAATCATGCCTAGAAGAAATCTGAAATCCAAACAGGTTGAAAATGGAAATCAGTAAAACCTGCTAAAATAATCAGAGGTTGGATGTTGAGAAATGAAAGCAGTGTATTGCTTGCTCTTGGCCTAGCTCCTACTGACACTCCCTTCTCCACCAGAATAATGGAAACTAGGTGGTAGGAGCTGAAGATGAAGAGTGTGCATAGTTGAGCTCCCCCTGCAGTGCTCACCACCAGTCCTGAGTAAGGGGAGTCATCTTGATGAGGGTCATTATCAACTACTTGACCGAAGGAAGTGAAATAAGAATGGCCAGGTTAACTCCCCTTCATAAGTCTTGACAGTGTGTAAGAGACCAAAGAAAGGTCTTACTTGATAGGGAGGAGGACCACGAAGCTGAAACTAGGCCCGTGGGAACTTCCTCAGTCGGTACTGTTCTACTGCTAAGTCAATGCTATTGTAGATAAATCACCTCCCCTGGCAGGCCAAGACAGGACTTGAGGGGAGGGAGCAGAATCTTCATCAGGGAGGACCTGTCACTTCTACTATGCTGCAGGATATCATATTGGTGTCAGATGCTTCCATAGATAAGAGGGAGGGCATCAGTCCAGAAACTGAAGACCTAGCTCAACCCAAGCTGTCCGCCACCATCACCGAAACAGGGTGTGAGAAGGCAGCTGCTCTATAAAGATACGTAAATAAATTCATTCCATCCACTTCGAGACACCATCATCTTCAGTGGTGTCACCCAAGTTAGAAGGAGATACTGCCAGTTGAGAAGTAGAACTCTGTGCCCAATATGACGCTACTGAAAGAGAATAGTGTTCCAGCGGCGGGAGTTTGGTATCCAGTCGGCTTCCCCAATTTTTACCAGTTGTTTCAGTATTTTTTATTTATTTAGAGATTAGCAGACGGGGTGTCCCAAGAGGAAGGTAGAAAACTCCCCCGCTTGGACCTTGGAAAAGATTTGCCCAGGTTTGAAAGCATTACCTAAAGAATTTGTTGACAAAACTGAAGTTCCCTGCTAGTGGTCAGGAGAGGCCAAGACTGAGCCTGTGGGAGCCTCCCTGAAGCCACTATATGGAAATCCATTTCTTGCCCCAACAGCAACGAAAGGAGTACAGCACTGTTCTGTTGCCGTTTTTTGGCACGCAGCATCAGGGTTAGTCGGCTTCCCTCCTCTTGCGGTGCTGAAACCAGGCCCTGGGAGGAGGGAGCAAGCGTCGTCGAGCGTGTCAGACATCTCTTCAACGCTGCGGCCTCAGAAGTGCTGGCACAGGAACCGTCGTCCACAGCAGCTGTCATGTCATAAAGTTCCCTCCTGGTACTAGCGCTTACCTGTTGAACACAAACTGAGCCATGGAGAGTAGAAAGTAGAAAGACACCAATGGTAAAATAAATAAGTATTTAACTTCATTGTCCTGTGATGTTGCTCCCAGTCACTTTTTTTTAAAAAAAACCATCTAAACTAATTGTAAAAGCAAAAACAGAAAGCAATTGTTTTGGTTTTTTTAAGTTAAAAGGAAATGTCCTTGTGAGAGGGGAGAGCTCAAGACCTGTCAGGAGCAGTAAAAGAAAAAAACTGCCAGGCTAAGGGGAGGGGCTATGGATATAAGGTTTCCTGCACATGCTCAGTAAGTTTTTTAAAATTTAACTAGCTAGGGGAGAGCTCTGACACACAGGCTCAATCAGTGGACTTCACCTACAAGTGTGCCTGCATTTCCCTTGTTTGTCTACGGCAGGGGTGTCAAATGTCGGCCCTCAATCCAGTTGGGTTTTCAGGATTTCCCCAATGAATATGCATGAGATCTATTTGCATACACTACTTTCATTGCATGCTAATGTATCTCATGCATATTCATTGGGGAAATCCTGAAAACCCAACTAGATTACGGCCCTTGAGGACCATTTGACACCCCTGGTCTACGGAGAACACCTACAAGCTAACCACTTAAAAGTGGGCATATACTTTCTGTGTATTACTTGTTCTGCCGCTCAATTTTATAAAAACCTTTTTTTGTGTGTAAAATAGATTTTATAAAATTAATTATACCCTCACACTTAAAGTTCAAAATTTCTCTGATTTATGCAGTACTGGATACTGTCACTATGTTTTTTAAGCAGTCAAATAACACATGTAATCATGTCTAATTCATGAAAACACTGCTCACAACACACTGAAAATTACACAACCTGACAAGTGTTGCTTCAAGGGGTTACAATATTATGTTTCTGTAAAAACATACCAATTTTACATTTTTAAAATCTAGAAACAAAGCTTGCTCTTTTTGTTTTGTGCACACACTTTCTTAGAGCTATTTTTTGGGGTGCACTTGCCTCTTTGTTGTTACCTAACTCGTGCACACTTACTGTTCTGAATGCCTGGCATTCAGCATGCACACTAGAAAACAGTATTGTGGATGGAGCAAAAATACATGTGTCCACTTTTTTTGCATTCTAAAAATACCAAATTATCAGAGGGCTAAACACTTCCACTGTAAATTTGAACGTGTTTACATTTTATTTCAATGTTAATTTGCCCTCCTTGTTTATCCAATTTTTGTTGCTCATTAGGAAATGTACATAAATAGGTGGTTATTTTAGAAATTCAATTCTTCTTTTGGATATCTGAAAAGATGTCTATATTTTATGGGCATCCAAATCCCAATTCTACATGCCAGGATATGGATAGTGTAATATATCTATACAGCAAGGGGGCATGGACCAGGTAGGCCCAAGAAGGGGTCAAAATATGGACCTCCAGATGGACGTTTAGTCTTGGTATGTAGCATGTCCACATTACAGAATGGTGGACTGTCCACTGGAGGGATTTAGGCTTAACACCTCCTTAGTCCCCTAGTGGATGCTTTCTCCCTTCCTCTGCCCTGAAAGTACAATAGAAAAAAAAGGCACTATGGGTATTTTTACAGTGCAGCATGTAAATGTGAGGAGCAGCCTAATAGTTAGTGCAGTGGACTGAGAAAGAACCAAGGGACTCAGGCTCAAACCCCATTTCAGCTCTCTGGTTATTAATGTTTTGTTTTTTTAAATTGTGAGCCCTCCAGGGACAGGAAAACACCTACAATACCTGAATATGACACCTGTAAGCCTGAAAGCTATTCAAGTGGTGTTCATCCAGGTACAGTAGGCATTTTTCTGTCCTTGCAGGGCTCACAATTTAAAAAAAGCTCCAAAAAAAACAACCCATTTGAAGTAGGATTTGAACCCGGGTCCCCTAATTCTCAACCCAATACTCTAATCATTAGGCTACCCCCACCCCCTGCACTTACATCCATTCAATTTAGAACAAGCTGTATCCTGTTCTAAAATACATGTGAGATGGGGGTGCATCTGTGTAATACTGACTTGGATGCTTTTTCTAAAAGTGCTTCTCACAGCATCTTCGATGGACCAGATTTTCAGATTATTCCAAACGTTTTAAAATTTGTTTGCAATAAAGTCATCTTGAATTATAGTTATTCTGTGAAAATCACATTTATCTAGGACTATATTTTTCAGAATTCCATTTGCCTACACAGGGTATTGTTTTAACAGGGTACCTGGGTCAAAGCTAAAAAAGCACCTATTTTATATGTAAATTCTTTTTATTATTATTATATGAAGCAGCAACAAAAACCAGACATTTAACAGACAATTAACACAGTTGTTGCATCTCATGAACATTCCAACCTCCAAATAACAGAAGTTTACATTTTAGTTCAATGGAATTATTGTAACCAATAAATTTAAGAAAAGTGGCCTTACTCTACTAACCACATTTTCCCCTTGCAACTTCCCTCCCCCTCCCAAGTCTTTTTGTCTCATCCCTTTTCCTCTTCAACCCACAAATCTCTATATTCCAGAGAATATAACTAAACCAAATAAGTGACCTTATAGTCAAGAGCCTTCATAACTGCAATTTATTCAGGATCAAACTGAGTTCTTGGGACCTGCAACTGAATATATGAGAGAAAACCAGATCATTAGTAAATGCTTCCTTCATTTGAAGCTAAAGTGCGCTTCCTTGGCTTAACAAAACATTAGCATATGAAATTAATTTCTCCATTGCTAACATAAATGAGCTTCAGGCTGCATCCATATCTGGAGCACAAACCTTTTCCCTACCAAAATAGTTTTCAATATTAGCAATTTCTTATCTTAGTATCATTCAAATGATCATTTACTATTAATTCTAAGGAAGATGTAATCTGAATTTCTAACAACTGACTTAAAGAACATTGCACCACCTTTTTCCAAAATAGTTGCATAACCTGACAAGACCAGATAGCATAAGCCAAGGTGCCCTCATTAAATTACACTTGATACACAATGAAGAGTCAACAAGTGTTGTTTTATATGCATGAGTTCGCGACCAGTAGGCCCCAATGAGTGATCCTATGATGACAATCTCTCAGGTCTGTCCATGAACTACAGAAGGGAGAGCCTTAATGGTACGTAGAACATCAAATGACCTCAGAGTGCAACCCAGCACTCTTTCCCAAGCTTGCTGTAGAGCAGGGTTGTCCAATGTCAGTCCTCAGGAGCCGCAATCCAGTTGAGTTTTCAGGATTTCCCCAATGAATTTGAATGAGATCTATTTGCATGAACTGCTTCCATTGTATGCAAATAGATCTCATAAGAACATAAGGATTGCCATACTGGGACAGACTGGAGGTCCATCAAGCCCAGTATCCTGTTTCCAACCGTGACCAACCCAGGTCCCAAGAACCTAGTTAGATCCCAAGTAGCATATTCATTGGGGAAATCCTGAAAACCCGACCTGGCGAGCACCAAGGTTGGACACTCCTGCTATAGAGTAAAGTCTTTCTGGTCCTGTAATATTTGCAGAGATTTATGTTAACCCAAAATTGTCAGGCGAACATCATGATCCACTAGAAACAGTTCTCTCAACTTATGACCTATAGGAATTTGAAGTTCAGATATACAGTAGTGTAAAAGTTGCTGATAAGCAAAATAAGTGCTCACTTCCCTTGGAGCTACCTGTTGTACCTCCGAAAGCATCTTAATTGAGCCATCCTCATAAAGAACATGTTCCACCAAGGTAAGTCTAACTTATTCCCAATGAACAAAAGCCCTATTATTCATTCCCAAGATGTAATTAGGGTTATCACTTATTGGCAATTGATTTGTAACTCCAGGGTCACTTTTCCACAGTTTAACCAAATCTGCCATACAATTCACCTCGATTTTACCAAACTTCTCCTCTTCAACTAAGATAGTAATAATGTAGATGAGACATGTAGTATAAAGTTAGGATGCCAAGGTTTCAAAAATCCACATTCATCCTCTAATGGTGAAGGAAGCATGCCATATTAGAAGTTCTTACATTTGGGAGGCCTAAACTTTCCCACCTGCCAACCTCCAGATATTGATGCGCCAATTTAAATCTTTTTTTCTTTCCCAACAAAAATGTCTTATTATATTATTCAGTTTTTAATATCTTTCTGCAATAAATACAGTGGAACCTTGGTTTACGAGCATAATTCATTCCAGAAGCATGCTCGTAAATCAAGTTACTCGCATATCAAAGCGAGTTTCCCCATAGGAATGAATGGAAACCCACTTTGATTCGTTCCACCAAACCCCCCCCCCCACCCGAGGCTACCGGCGCTGCTCCGTCACCCCCTCTCCCCCGCTCTAACCAGCATCGCACCTCCAAACCGGCATCGCAACCCCCCCCCCCCGCTAGAACCGCATCGCACCCCTGTGCTGAAAGCGGTATCCACCCACCCTTCCTCTCAAACACGCTCCTTACCCCTTCTGCTGGTTGTGAGAGTGAAAGCAAGCTCCCGCCTCTTGCCTGGGCTGGGCCTTGAACATCTGCGCATGCTCATGGCCTTCTGGCTCTCGTTCTCTCGAGAGAAGGGGTAAGGAGCGTGTTTGAGAGGAAGGGTGGGCAGATGCTGCTTTCAGCACGGGAGTGCGATGCGGTTCTCGTGGGGGGGGGATGCGATACCGGTTAGAGCGGGGGGGGGGGGAGGTGCTCGCATATCGGAACATGCTCGGTTTGCGAGGCAAAAGTTTGCTGAGTGTTTTACTCGTCTTGCAAAACACTCGCAAACCGGGTTACTTGCAAACCGAGGTTCCACTGTATATTGGAAGTGCCTGTAAATTATAAAGCCATTTGGGGAAAATAACTATCTATTAAAAACTAATTCTACAACTCAGTGATAAAGGCAAACAGCCAATTGTCTTTCGAGTAGTCTCTAAAAGGCATTAACATCTAAAGGTCCCAGAGATCTGGTATCAGAGCCATCTGTATGCCAAAATATTTAAAAGAAACCTTAGTGCAACATAATGGAAATTACCCCCCACCCCAAGCCTTTTTAATCCCATCCCATAGGCAAAGCGTCATATTTAGAAAAATTTAAGGTGAATCCCCCCAAATCCCCATATTTAACAAAGCTCTCAAAAAGTACCTATTTTATATAGGCAACATAGGCACCTACGAGTGCAATTTTACAAAAGCCATTTTCACTGTATAGTAGGAGGGATCTTCAAAAGGTTTCTGCACTTTTTAAATGCTATTTATTAAATTTCTCAAAAGCAAATTAGATCATTTTTCCACATAATCACCTTGTTTTGCGCTCATTTTTCCAGCGTCCTACTATGACACTCCTCTTATCACTTCTCCCACCCCAACCATTTCCCGCAAACATATGAAAGTGCAGAAACCTTTTGAAGAACCCTTGTAAATGCTTTACATGTGGTAAAAAGCTTGTAAAATTACCCCCAAACTGTTCAGTTCTCTCACCTGTGTAACTAATATTTTTGAAAATAGGACCATTGTATCTACCACAGGATTTTGTGCTGGATGTTTTATATAAAACAGATGTAGCAGAAAAATATATATTACTATGTTCTGGAACTGGAAAATTAGAGGCATTGTAATTACATTCAAACATGGGGAAATACAAGCTAAACTTACATTAATATTTTGACTGCCTGCTGGGTATGACCATGCGCATTCTGTTTACAAAGTAAATCTTGCAGTTTCACGGGCACAGACACATTCACATACTGTACTCTAAATACTACTGGTTATGTCACCTGAATTCTAGTTCTCTTCAGCTTTTCTCCCTTGAAAAAACTGTGCCGATAGAAGCCTGCAGCTTTAATAGGTAGCAATGGTAATGCCATAAGAAGGTAAGGAATAAAGATTTCAACAAATATAAAATGCATGAGATTTCAAAAGTGCTTTTTAAAAGTGCTGATATTTTCCGTGACCACGTTTTCTGTATTGTACTGTGGTAACAGTTAATAAGTGCATTTACAAGGAACCATAAAACCAAACCTTATATAATATTTCATTTATATATTTACAAGTCATCTTTTTTATTTAATTTCTCCTGTTTATTAGCCTTACTGTTGAAAAAATTGCTTATGAGTTCTGTGAAAATCTACAAGTGAAGCCTGTATACAAATGTTGTAGCACATTGTTTCTCGTTTCCTATCCCCATCTTCTCTTCCCTATTTCTGTGTGCTCTCACTTTAGTTTTTGCCTCAGGACTAAAGGAGGAATACGAGAGGCATCACGTATCACAAAGGACCTGAAAATCCAAATATTCCCACTGCAGATCGCTGGTCTTTCTTACTGCTAATGGAACGGCTATATTGCTATACAAACTAGGGGAACACACATTTCACCAGATCACAAAATCTTCTGTAGGAACATGCTATGCCCGCAGTTTAGTAGTAAATGTTTTATAAGCAAAATTCTTGAAAAAAAAAATAATAATGCGGAACACCACAGTAAGATGCATTTTCACACAGGAGAGCTGTAATATGACTTCTTGAGTTTACATACATTAAAATGTGTTTGTCAGTTATTACATGGATATTCTGAAATATTTGATACAGATTGCAAATGTGGTGGTTATAAATAAGATGAACACATTTTCATGCTAGCAGACCTCTGCTTAACGTACCATATCTACTTACACTATACTGTCTCATTGTTTGCAAGTTGTGTGTTCAGCAGATATCATCCACAAGTTTTGCACCATTAATTCCACGGTATGTTACTCTGCTTGGCCTAACTAAGACACCATAGTTTGGTTTACAAGTAAAATAACGCTTATCCTCCACTGATCCATCATTCTTCCCTTTAGAACAGCGGAGTTCCAGCCCCAGCCATATTCCTGATGCAAACTCAGTAGGGCCAATGTACCGGATAGTTGCCATTTCATTAGAACTCGTCAGGAGAACTTGAGAGCCTTCATGCAGTTTCACAGTCCCTTCTTTGCTGCTTGTTGCAGTACTGCTCCAGCTGCGATGCAGAATAGGGTTCTTGGATCTAAATAAGGAAAAACCTAGTTATTTATTTTCTACATTTATAACATACCCACAACTAAGCAATACAATCACAAAATCTTCAAATCCTCACATCACCATCACTAAAATGGCATGCTTTATGGTGGGGTTTGATGTTCCGTCTATGGGGACGTACATGTATGGGGAAAGACTTAGAGGTCTCAATATGTGTGCTTTTTTAGGAAAGGTGGGAGAAGGGAGATATGAAGTGATGTTGAAATACCTATGTGGCATAAATACGCATGACACAAATCTCTTTCAACTCCAGAGTGAGAAGAGATATAATGAAGTTAAGAGGTGATAAGCTCAGGAGTAATTAAAGGAAATACATTTTTACAGAAAGGGTGTGTTAGATGTGTGGAATAGTCTCCCAGTAGAGATGATGGAAACAAAGACTGTGTCTGAATTCAAGAAAGCATGGGACAGGCAAACAGGATTTCTTAGGGAGAAGAGGAGATAGTGGATGCTGCGGGTGAACAGACTTATTTATTCAATTTTCTATACCATTCTCCCAGGAGAGCTCAGAATGGTTTACATGAGTTTATTCAGGTACTCAAGATTTTTCCCTGTCTGTCCCTGCGGGCTCACAATCTATCTAATGTACCTGGGGCAATGAGGGGGGGATTAAGTGACTTGCCCAGGGTCACAAGGAGCAGTGTGGGTTTGAACCCACAACCCCAAGGTGCTGAGGCTGTAACTTTAACCACTGTGCCACACTCTCCCCCTTGATAGGCCATTTGGCCTTTATCTGCTGTCATGTTTCTATGTGATGAGGTGAAACCTTTTCTAGTATCTACAGCTAGGAAAAAAGTTTCTAATGCTGATAAATGTTCATTTTGGTAGCTTTTTAACTCAGATTTTAAACCCGTTACCTTCCAAAGGAGCTCCTTCTATTTATTTCTTTCTGTGAAGGAACCTCAGATGTTGTACTGTAGCTTCGCCTGAAACCTAAAAGATAAAATTATCAACTGACTAAGGTACATTATTTTCTTTTCAAATATTTCAGGCTAAACAGTACACATGTAAACTAACAAAGAAAATGTGTTTAATATAACCATATAAATTCTGAAGGATAAGTGTCAAAACAGAAGTATGGGCATACTGTTTGAAAATCTGCCAGTATCCTGACTAAGCAAGTATATGCTTACTATTTACATGTGTGCTCAATTATAAAATCATCTCCTATAGCAATGGGCCCCAACCCTACCTTGGAGGACCACAAGCGAGTTGGATTTTCAGGATAGCCCTAATGAATATGCATGAGAGAGATTTGAATATAATGTAAGTGACATGCATGCAAATCTGCACCATGCATATTTATTAGGGCTATCTCAAAAACCTGACTGGCCTGTGGACCTCCAGGACAGGGTTGGGAACCAGTGTAATATAGGATGTTTCTATTAATGTATATGGGGTATACTGTTATTGGAAGATTAGGTTCTCACTTTTGCTAATTTTCTCTCTTGTAAACAAGAATATCAGTCTTGACCAGTGGGTATTTACCCTCTTTTATTGCGAAGTCTGTAGAGAGCCTAATTTACATATTCTTCTGCTCCTCCTCCTCTCACTCTGGGCTGGGCTGGATTTCCTCAGTCTTTATCAAAGGAGTTAGTCAGCTCTAGAGTGGGTACAGAAAGAGAAAGAGAATGCAGGGATTCTCCTCAAGACAATATAAGTCTGTTCTGCTAAAAAAACCAAAACATCAAAACCTAGAATTAATTAAAAAATTTTGAAACGCATAACGAGGTGAAATGAAACTTATATGCAACCTGCATCAACAATCCGAAATATACTCAATTTGCAAATTTTTTCTTTACACTACTATAATAAAATTTCTTTACCTCCCTGACCATAAGGGACAGTGGAAGTAATCAAGACGTCTGATCCTCCAGACATGTCTGAGACAGAAAGCAAGCTAATGAACAGATGGGGTGGACATCAAGACTGATATTCCTGTTTACAAGAAAAAAGATTAGCAAATGTAAGAACCTAATCTTCCATTCTAGTGCAACAGGAATATCAGTCTTGACCAGCGGGACAAACCAAAGTAGTCCCCAGTGCCTAGGGAGGGACAAGTGAACCTACTGCCAGCACCACAGAACCAAACTCTGCATCCCTTTTGGCTGCTACATCCACCCTGTAAAACTTGGTAAAAGTGTGGAGGCAAGGCCACATGGCTGCCCTACAAATTGCTTCAGGCAAGATAGCTCTAGACTCCGCCCAGGATGATGCCACTCCTCTGGTGGAATGTGCCTTTACTCCCACAGGAGACTGTTTTCCATTCCCAATATAAGTCGAAGAAATTGCCAGACAAATCCACCTTGAAATAATTGCCCTCGATGCTGACCGTCTCCATCGTGCTGTACCCAGGAGCACTAAGAGATGATCTGACAGGTGAAACTCATTTGTCATCTCTAAACAGCGAAAACCTACTCTTCAGACATCCAGGCATTTCAGGATTTCTCGTCTTCCTTCTTTGTTCCAGAGGCCAAAAGGGCCGGGAGATGCACTTCTTGGTTTATGTAAAAACTAGAAACTACCTTCGGTAAGAAGGAAGGTACTGTTTGAAGCAAGACACTATCCAAAATCTTGAGGACAGAGCCTGCAATTTTGATGCCCTTCTGGTCAAAGTCATGGCCACTAAATACAGTCTTGACTGTTAAGTCCATGAGCAAGGCCTCCTCCAAGGGCTCAAATGGAGCCCGAGTTAGTGCCTGCAGGACAAGATTAAGATTCCATGACAGAAAAGGCTGGCGCATGGGAGGGCGAAGACGCAATACTCCCTTTAAAAGTCTGGACACATTTGGATGAGAAGCCAAATGTCTGTTCTATAAAGGAGGAAACACTCGCTATCTGTACCTTGAATCAACCCACTGCAAGGTCTTTATCAAGCCCTTCCTGAAGAAAGACTAAGACCATGGCAATTGGGGCCTTGGTCATATCTCTGTCTCTCTGACTTCACTAGCTCTGGAAACACTTCCAAGCTTTCATATATAGGCAAAGTGGACTGCTTCTTAGATCTTAGTAAGTCTTAGCAAGGTGGTTATCGCCAAATCCAAACAGACTTTGCACACCAAGGCTTTGTGCTCAAGAGCCAAGCTATAAGACCAAAGCGGTCTGGATCCTCCAGGGCAATGGGGCCTTGTGAGAGGAGTCTCGGATGATAGGGAAACCCGAGGCCCTTACCCCTATATATATGAACTAGGCCTGCGTACCATGGCTGTCTCAGCCAATCTGGGGCATCCAGAATTACTCACCCTTTGCGGGTCCTTATCCTTCAAAGGGCTCTTCCTATCATCAGTCACAGAGGAAACACTTACAGAAGTTCTGCTTGAGGCCAGGGCTGAACCAAAGCATCCAGGCTGTTGCTTCCTGGCTTGTATCTTTGACTGAAGAACTGAGTGGCCTTCTGCTTACTGGCTGATGTCATGAGATTGAACATCGGTCACTCCTACTGCTGAAAAATGCTGTTGAAGTCCTCCTGAAACAGAGACTACTCTCCAGGATCCAGTGTCTGGTGACTCAGAAAAGCTGCTTGCATGTGTCACAGAGAGCCAACAGATGGGCCTTGGTCCATCAGAACAGCATTTGAGCCTCCAATCTCAGAAGTGCACTCCTGGTGCTTCCCTGCCAGTTGATATAGACTACAGCTGTGGCATTATCTGAGAAAGCACAGACCACATTGCCGTCCAAGATGCTCTCCAATGCCTGAAGGGCTAACCTGCTTGCTCTCAGCTCCAAGCGGTTGATTGACAAATCCCCTGCAAGGGTGTCTACCAGCCTGAAGTAGCCGCCCTTGGTAATGCACTCCCCAGCCACAGAGGATGGCATCTATCGTCAAGATCTCCCATGTGGATATGTAAAGAGGCATTCAGTGGGATAGGGACTGGGGTTCCAGCCACCAGTCCAGGCTGTACAGAGCTGTTTTTGTCCAAGGCAGTACATATCCAGCAAATCTGACTGCAGGGACCACCAGGAGGGCAGCACCTCCTGTAGAGGGCATAAATGCGCTCTTGCCAAGGCTACTACATCTATCGTTGCCACATTGGACCCTGGCAACTGAAGTTAATGCCATGTTTTTGGAGCTGGCTTGTCCTTTACTGCGAGAATCTGACTCCCTCTGATCTATATCGAACAATATTCCCAGGCATTCCAAGGACTGTGTCAGAGCCAAGCCTTATCACCCAGCCTAGGCTCTGCAGAAGCTGGACCACTTAGGCCACTGCTGCTTTTCCCTCGGTCTCAGACATTACCCTTTATTAGCCAATCGTCCAGGTAAGAGTGCACCTGTATCCCCGCCTTGTGGAGGTGCACCGCTACCATGACCATTATCTTGTTGAAGGTGCGTGAGGCTGTAGCTAGTCCAAACAGAAGAGCAGAGAACTGGAGATGAAATGGAACCTCAAGAACTTTCTGTGAGCTGGGACAATGGGAATATGCAGATAAGCCTCTGTCAGATCTAGGGAGGCAAGGAATTTCCCCAGCGCCACTGATGCAATGACTGACTGGACAGTTTCCATGCAGAAGCGGGAGATCTTGAGGGCTGCATTGACTGACTTCAGATCCAGGATTGATCTCCAGTCGTCCAAGTCTCTTTTGGGCACGATAAAGTACATTGAGTATCTGCCCAAGCCCTATTTGCTGTCTGGTATGGCCTCTACAACTCCTAGATCTGTGAGCTTCTGTACTGTCACCAGAACTCCGGCTTCTTTGTCTGGCTTTCCCACAGGAGAATTTATGAAGAGATCCGGAAGGGGGTCGAAAGAATTCTAGCTTGTACCCCCTCCCGAATGACATTCAACATCTAGGAGTCTGAAGAAATCCACGTCCATGCATGCGAAAATTCCGTCAGCCTCTCCCCCACCCAAGGAGGGGAGGCTACAGGCCTGGCATCATTGCTGCTTTGGGGGGGCTCTAGTGGAAAGGAGATCTGGATGCCTGGGGATGTTTGGAGCTCCCAAACCTCTATCTCAGGCCTTGGAATGTCAAATGCTTGGAGCCACAAAAATTTTCCTGACTAGACCCTTGTGGTGCCCACAGTTTACTGTCCGATAAGAACTTTGGCTTACGATCCGCCACATTTTAACCCTCTTTAAACCTGCAGGTTAAAACCATGGGCTCACACTGCAGGGGGGGGGGGGAGGCAAGGAGAGTCAGGGCATAATCAGGGCAGAAGAACACTTTAGAAAAGGACATTTTAAGCATCCGACAAGGGAGACAGGCTCTGGGGAGAGGCAAAGAGGCAGGATTTCATGGTGGCAGAGAGCAGGAAAGGACAGTCGGGGCAGAGAGCAGGGCGGCATAGAGCAGGGCAGTCGGAAAGGGCCTGAGTGACTGGTCCTCAGCAGTCGCTTATTTTTTGATTGGCCAGTCCCTCATTTTTTTTAGTGAATTGCTGCCTGCCTATATTTGCATGCCGTTCCCCCTTATTTGCATGCGCAGATCAGGCATGGATCGGATCTGGAGTAAGGTTAGTGAATCAGGTTGGGGTCGCAAAGTGGTCGGGACTTGATCGGTAGGCTTAGTGAATCTAGCCCTTAATGTCCTTCATTTTGTAGTTCCATTGCCATGCCCTCTTCATCTTAGTGCAATATGAGCAGTAAAAGACCATGATTTGGCTCCAGCATTTCTAGTGGTATCTGTGATGGACATCTCTTATCTGCAGAACCATATTTTGAAGCTTCCTAGGCATACTA
This sequence comes from Geotrypetes seraphini, assembly GCF_902459505.1. Taxonomy (NCBI): domain Eukaryota; kingdom Metazoa; phylum Chordata; class Amphibia; order Gymnophiona; family Dermophiidae; genus Geotrypetes; species Geotrypetes seraphini. The sequence goes on along the minus strand of NC_047086.1, from coordinate 341,651,114 downwards.
AACAACTAGTTTGCAAGTTCAGACTCATATTTAAGAGATTTTTTTTTTTACTTAAAGAGGGAGGATAATTCAAGGTGAATGAACAAAAAAAAGAAAAAGAAAAAAAAGAAAAGGAAACGTATCTTCAGCAAAAAGCAATCAAAAAACAAACCCAGAAAAAGAGATAGAGAGCATAAACCACAAACCTGGACAAAAATAGACTTGGAGACTAAAGAGGTAGTGGCTAAATAAGAAGTCCCGTGTATGCTTAGAAAATAGGTTTTTCTGGGCTCTATCCAGATTGGTGCCATTAGATAATATAACCCAGTTGTAGATTTGTCATGCCTCTTACCTGGAAAAGAATGATTCAATTTGCTTGCTGGAATTTCTGACAAGGAATCCAGAGAACCTGATATCCTAAAAGTCAGATAGTACAATGTATTAACAATTTACATACAGTTTAGGTAACCTGTCAAATTAACATATTCATTAATCGGGTAGTTCCTGCATATTTGGAAAATCTGCTAGTCCTAAAAAAAAAAAATCTAATCAGTGATACTAGTCCTCTGCTACCTGCTCCAGTTAAATTTAAAATATGTGACCATGTTCCCTACATCACTCTTGTAAATATACCACTTCAAGTTAAAAGTCAATGAAAAGATTGACAACTATCCCCAGGGAAATCTCCCTTCCTCCTGTCTAAAGTTAAAGTGATGATGTAGGCCATTAACCCCATTCCCTTCCCCAACAATCCTCCATCCCATCTGAAAGTAAAAGTGATGGCAGGATTAACTGCTACCCGTTATCCATCCTCTTGACCATCTCTCAACCCTTAAAACCCTCCCCCCAGCTGAGCTGAGCTGAGGAGAAAGATAGAACTTTACCACCTAAAGGGCATCTAAAGGGTTTGGGGCCTTCTGAAGGATATGGAGTCTTTGAGAAATAATCAATGAAGGGTGGGAGTGGGTATGGTGGTCCCTCTGCCTGCGGGAAAAAGCATTACCATCAAACTGTTGAGCCCTGTCCAACTTTTAGATTAGACTGGTGGAGATGGGAGTTTCACAGGATGGTTATTGGCCCCCATGCCACATTTTTATATTCCAGAGGAATATAGGATCATATAGGATATTCCAGAGGAATAGGATCATGGTGGCACAACAATTTTGCTCCCCTCTGCCTGACCTTACCAACCCCAAAATACCACACCCTCAGGCCTACCGAGGTACCTAGTGGTCCAGGGGGGTCTTTGTGGCAGGAGCGCGGCCCTTTCTCTGCTGCCTTCTAAAATAGCTATCATGACCTCTCGCAGCTACTCGTGGCATTTCCTGTAATACCACAAGCTGCAGCAAGAGGGTCACAGCAGCCATTTTAGAAGGCAGCCACGCTCCTGCCACAAAAACTCCCGCTGGACCACCACATACCTCAGTAGGCCCAGGAAGGAGGGGGGTGGAATCGTGGGGTTGGGAGGGAGATTAAAGGGTTAGGGACTGAAGACAGAAGAGAACCTTGGCTATGGGCAGGGGAGGGAGGGAGGAATGAGAGGTGCAGAGACCTGCGAGGAATTGGAGGGGAGAGAAGCTACACCTTACGACCTCTGTAAATCTTGGATCAAACATTTTGGATAAATTGGCTCTTTGTTGCAAAAAGGTTGCAGACCCCTGTGCTATGGCAATGCCTAGATTTGGCCAGTCAACTTGTGCAACTAGTGCTAGAAATTAATGATAGTCACCTGACTGCTGCTCCCCTAGAATTCAGCCTACTGAAGTTAGTCATCTTATACAAATTAGGGGAATAAATTCAGTTGCTTGACCTGATAAATCTAAGGTTTTGATCTAGCCAGCTAAATTTCTTTGAAAATTGGCCCTTATTATTATTGTTGGAGAATATTACTGTTGCAGAAAAATAGGGAAATGGCAGCATAGCAAAAGTGTCAATGTATTAAAAGGAAGTTATAAAAATACTTGAGCAAAGATACAAGTACTGAGAAAAACATATGAAAGGAGGAGAAAGAAACAAGAATAATGAGATGAGAATCAATGTCTCAGGACAAATATCTGACTGAAATATTTTTGGCATACTATATGAAAAAGCAGAGTAGATGTGAATCCTTATTTAGTTCCATTTATTTGAAATATTGTAAATATAAAATATTAAATCTACACAGTTTACAAAGTAAACCCTTTCCAAAAATAAGTGTCATCCTATGCGATGTGCAGCATGAAATGCACAGCAACATAGAATAGCTTGATAAAGAATTCAACTCCCAGGAGAAATGGGGAGGATTGTAAGGATACCTGTCCTACTGTCCTCAGAAAAATAAGTTACTTAAATGTAGCAGATGTTCTCCAAGGACAGCAGGCTGAATATTCTCAAAGATGGGTGATATCATCCAAAAGAGCCTGGCACAGAGTGTGCTATTATAAAAATATGCAGAAGCTTCTAGTAGCTCCATACCGCAGATATGCAGGTGCCTTCCACAGGCCCCTCAGTCTAAATATAGCTGAAAGAATACAACTCAAAGGGGAGGAGGGAGAGAATGTGAGAATATTTGGCCTGTCGTCTTCAGAAAATACCTGCTACAGTTAAATAAATTCCCATTTCTCTGAGGACAAGTAAGCCTTCTCACAGCTGGGAATCCCTATCTACCAGGCTCACTAAAAACAAGGCTAGGACAACAGGGACTTGAAACATCAAGTCATATTAGTAATTTACATGAGAAAAATAAATCTAACATGGAGCTGCAGCCTGGAACAGAACAGAGTAGAAGATGAGTCTTAGCAGGGTCGAGTTGGACTCTAAGACACCAAACAAATTCTGCAGGACTGCCTGACCAAACCGGCTGTCATGTCAGGAATTCTGTTCAAAACAGTAATGAGATGCGATTGCGAGAGTTGTGGGCAGATAGTCACATCACAGCTTTGAATATCTCCTCTATGGAGGCTGATCTAAAGTAGGCTATCAGTGTTGTCATGAATAAAATTATGAGCCTTGACATCACGCCTAAGACTCAGCCACTCCTGGGTATAAGAAAAGGAGATGCAATCTGCTAGCCAAATGGAGATTATGCATTTGCTAATGGCTACTCCCAACCGATTCGGGTCAAAACAAACAAAAAGCTGAGTGGACTGTCTATGGGCTTCAGTCCACTCCAGTTAGAAGGCTAAGGCTCACTGTGTCTCGTCAGGTAGAAACTCACTAGAGTCTTTTTTTTTCTCCCCCCCTAGAATGGAAGAGACCAACTGATTTTCCCATCAAAATTAAAATTTGTGGCCAACTGACTTGCCCTCCAAAATTCAAATTAATGACTAACGGACTTCCCTGTTCCCAATCAGATTAGTGGACCCACTATTTACAAAGACAAACTGCAAACCTCACAGCATACCCTGAAAAAAGCCACAGCATGATGGCTGAAATATCAGTTTCTACCTGACAAGACACAGAAAGACCCAGAAACCTACAAGCAGCTGATACCAGCTATGAAAACCCTGATAGAACATATAACCCAGCTTCATGGGGAGAAAATCTTTAAACTCACCAAAGGCTTTTCCACTCTGTAGGAAAAAAAGAGACCAACTGATTTCCCACCAAAGTTCAAATTGGTGACCAACAGACTGCCCTGTTCCCAATCAGGTCAGTGGACCCAATGTTTACAAAGACAAACTGCAGACCTCACAGCATACCCTGAAGAAAGTCAAGACGCAGTGAGACCCGGAAACCTACAGCAAGCACTTTGAGCTCTTTTGTGAATTTGTAAAACAAAGAGCACAGATGGGTCACGGTTGGGCTCCAAGCATCCCACACATCAACTGTGTGGGTCCATGCTAAATATCACCCGATTACATTGGTTGCATCTTTTGAAACCACTGGGAGTCTTCTGAGGCATGTCAAAAAGAGCAGCAGCTAAATCAAAAGGCACAATGATGAGGACAAAAAGGGGCTTACCTCAAATTGAGCTCGATGCTCCAGCCTGAGGGCCTCAGGGGGAGCTATAAAATAAAAACAAAGAAAACTTAAAAGTACAAGGGCGGGAAGAAAATAAAATTCTGTGAGGAACAAGGTAAAACACCCGCATGGGAAGGCCCAATATCTCGAAGAAAAATGGCACCGAGGAGATCACTGAACTCAGCCTCTTAGCTCTGCAGAAAAAATAAGATTGAAGGTCCGGTGCTCGCACATCAGGTGGGAGGGCACTTGTGCATGCATGGTGGGGCCACTACCAAAAGCCTCTTAAAGCTATAGAATAGTAGGTAGCATCCACACTGGGTTGCGTTGGGATGACTTTACCCAGATGCAAGGATACCACTGTCCTCCTGCTTTTTTCCTCAGAGAAATGTAATTCCACTCAGGAGAGGTTTCAATAATATCACGTCCTTCTTAGGAACAAAATTAATTGGAAAGCTGTCAATCACTAAGAACGTGTCTGCTTCTGATTTAAGATCCAATATCTCTCAAAATACACGGCTTTCATCTAGAAATCCCTGAATAAAGAGAAACTGGAGGAGACTCAAAATGCAGCCCAAAATTAAGGGACAAACAAATTCTTGAAAGTGCAAGACTGTTATAGCATCATATTTGAAGAAAAGAAATCATAAAGTACACTGATGATGATTTTGTATTTCTAACACCTATCTGTAGTATATATTCTGACATGTCCTGGGGTTGTTTTTTTTCCAATTGATTTCAAAGAAATAAACATTCTGAATAGTGTAGTATGAAAAGTAAATTGTTATTCATGAATAGAGGCCCCTACAAATTTAGCAAAACTATAGGTGTTAACAATATGAGATGGGATTAAAAACTTACTTTTGCACTCTAGATGGTGGAGCAAATATTCCATGTTTAGGACGACAAGTGAAATACTGAACACCTCCAACTGAACCATCATTTTTTCCATGAGGTTTATCAAGATCAACACCATACCAAAACCCTTCAAGACAAAAAAAAAACATAATAGATCTTAAATGTATTTTCCATTTTAAAGCCCCTTTTCTGACATGAGATGCTTTCAGTTTCTTACTAAAGGACAACTGGAAGATAAATACCACATCTGATTGATGAATTTGAGGGGACCTATGGATGCTCCCATGACACTGAGACTGTGAACAACAATCAGGTGAAACCAGATATGCTGTTCTCTGTTTGGTATCAAAGCTGTGTTGGAGTCTCCATCAGAAATGAACCATCTCATTCATTTTCTGACACCAGACACTTTCTATTCCCTATTAAAAGGACCACCAGGAAGAGTTTTGCCACCAAAAGAAGTAGCACAGGATAAGGTAGAGGCAAAGGGGCATGGCTCCTTGGTGGACCATCTGAGCAGGATGTATGTACTCTCTGAATAGACTGAATGTGGTATATATGAATTTTACATATGTAATGTAATCCAATTATTTTTGCAATGATGGTGGTGGTATGCTGGGAGAAAGAAAATGGAAGTGAGAAATAATTTTCAGGTGCAAGACTGACTCCCTTGTGTAAAGTAGGATCAATTGTTGACAAAGAGTCTTTACATTTAACATAAGCTAGGTTTGATCAATGCTCAATCATTAGGAATAAAGGTTTCAACTATGAATGATCTGCTTCTTGATAGGAATGTGGATTTGTGGAGGGCAAGTCTATAAAAGGCACCTCCTGGGAGACTATTCTATAAAAATAAATGTAGGTACTTAGGCCCGGATTCTCTAAATGCCACTTCCGGCGTTAGCCATACCTAAAGTGGCATTAGGCAATTCTGGCACCTTGAAATGGGATTCCCCTCTTAACTTAGGTGCCAGTAGGGCACCTGCCAGTGCCTAAGTTAAGGTACCATTTATAGAATTTCTCCCTTACAGCTTAACAGGTCAAATTTACATCTATATTCTAGGTGCAAGCACTTAGGCCAGTCAAAAGCTAGGGAATTTATTTTAAAAATTTCTACACCATTTTATATCAAAACGGTTTACAAAAATGGTTACATACATAAAATGTTAAAACAAATCAGGACAAGTAAAAACAGACAGAATTACTTGTTGCAACAATAAAGATCAATAAGAAAAATGCATCAACAAATAATTGTGTTTTTAACAGTTTTCTAAATGAACTCCTATCATTGCATTTCCAAATTTGGCCAACAAGGGTAGTCCATAATTTTACCCCTGAACCTAGATTGCTGAAAAACACATGAAAACTACTTTATTTGCACTCCACCCACATGTATGTCCACCAGCCCCATGCCCAACATTTCTCCTTCTATCACCCTTCTCCAGCACCATGCCACACCTCTCTCTCTCCATCACTATTTCCAACATAAGAACATAAGAACTGCCGCTGCTGGGTCAGCCCAGTGATCCATCATGCCCAGCAGTCCACTCACACGGTGGCCCTCTAGTCAAAGACCAGCACCCTACCTGAGACCAGCCCTATCTGCGCACGTTCTTCCCTCTTGCATCTGTCCCTCTGTTCCCTCTCCACCACCATATCCAACATTTATCTCTCTCATCTTTCTCTTCCCCATGTATCTCTTTCTCACTCCTCTCTCTCTCTATGCCCAACAATTTTCCTCTTTCTTCCTTTCCCCATGTGCACCATCTTTCCCTCTCACTTACACACTCATCCCTAACATACAGTTAGATGTATGGACGTCAGAGAAAGGGCGGGACCGCCGGAAGAGGAAGCAGCGCAGGGCTCAGAGAAGGGGCAGGACCGCCGGCAGAGGAAGCAGCTGGGCTCACTGGCATCCGGAAACAACGGTAGGCAGCTTCTCCATGCGGGAGGGGGAGGGGGGGAGGCTGTGGGGGTGCGAGCGGTCCTTCGGGGTGGGGGTGCGAGCGGTCCTTCGGGGTGATGAATCGGACGTCGGGGGGGGGGGGAACTATGTAAAAAAAAATTTGTACAACGCGCATGGTTATGCACGGTTTGTAAAATCATGTATAACACGCGCGTTATATGCATGAAAATACAGTACTATGATGTCATTAGCTTAGAAGCATAATAAAAAGGGACTCTGAGCTAGCCCCTGGCAGCGCCTCCTTCCTGACTCTAAGACTGCGTGTGTGTGTTTCCTGTGTGGTATTCCTACAATGGAGCATCTCCAAGTTCTCCTGGTAGCCCTGAAGTCTTGTGGCCTTCTGACATGGTGTCAGCATTCTTAGAACCCATCTTGAACTAATCTTGGACATGCCCTTCTTTTCATGAATTATTTTCCAAACTGTACCTGCCAAGATGCTTATTTCTTCAGCTATTCAGGAAATATTAATTCATGTGTCTGACAAAATTAAATCTTTGCACATTTCTGTAGAAGTTGTGTGTGTGTGTGTGTGGGGGGGGGGGTTGTGGGTGTGTGTGTGTGTATGTGTGTGGGGGGGGGTGTGGGGGGGGTGTTTGAGAATGGCCTGCCTGTACATTCAGCAGTTTAATCGCCCAGACCGCCACTACATGTATGTTTAGAACACATTCCTGACCAAAAAAACACCTCCAAGTCCCAAACGCCCAAAACAAGACCTTTTAGGTAAAGGAGGGGCCAGTCCTTCACCTAAAAGCATGATTTTCTAATCAGCGTCTTTCATAAACAATGCCAGTTAGAGCAGTGTTCTTCAACCTTTTTACACCCGTGGACCGGCAGAAAAAAAATAATTATTTTGTGGACCGGCAAACTACTAGGACTAAAATTTAAAAATCCCGTTTCCGCCCCATCTCCGCGAGCTCGGTCCCCACAAATCATCTGATCCCATCCACACAAGCCTCAGTTATGATTTTATATTGAATGTATTTTATTAAAGTATAAAAAGAAACAATATTCTGTAGAATTGTCATTTTATAAATACAAATAATTCAGAGCAAGGATCAACAAAACCCCTGTCTCCCCTCCCCTTCACATATATCCCCTCTACTATCAAGAAAACTGAACAAGCCAAATTATTACAGAATGCTACACAGAAATATCATGCTAACAGAATACTGAAGTAACACATGACAGGAATAGTTTTAGGGGAGTGCAACTAGGGCAACTGCCCCCTGGTCAGAGAGCGCCCTAAGCCAGCTGAAAGCTAAAGAAGCACTGCCTGGGTTTTGCAGTCCCCAGTTATGTCTAACACCAGCTCTAGCAGGATATATATTTCAAATCTGATATATTCTAATCACAAAATAGAAATAAAATTATTTTTTTCTACCTTTTGTCGTCTCTGGTTTCTGCTTTCAATCTTTTTTTCACTCTCTTCCTTCCAGCGTATGCCCTCTCTGTCTCTTCAATCCAGCATCTGCCCCTTCCATCCACTATCTGTCCTCTCCCCCTTCCATATGGTATCTGTCTTCTTTCTATGTCCCTCTCCCCTTTCCATCCAGCTTGTGCCCCTCTCTCCTATTTACATGATTCATTCCAGCTTCACTGCTCTCTTCATTTTTATCTCTCCTACACCAGATCTATCATCGTTGTCCCTCTGCTTATTTTTCTGCTGACCCCTTCTTATCATCAATCTCTCTACTTTCTCATGCCTGTGTCTCCCCTTCCCCTCCTCTAATCTCTCTGCCAGCTGTTTCCTTCCTTTTTTCATTCTCCCTTCCCTCCTCCTCCTGTCCAGCAGTAACTCTCTTCCCTTCCTCCCCTCCCAGCAGCATCTCTCCGTCTCCCTCTCCAGTAGCAGCTGTCCCTTTTTTTTCCTTGCCCAGCAGCTTCCCAGATTCCTTTCCCTCCTCCCCTCCCAGAAGCATCTCTCCTTCTCCCTCTCCAGTAGCAGCTGTACCTTTTTTCCCTTGCCCAGCAGCTTCCCAGATTCCTTTCCCTCCTCCCCTCCCAGAAGCATCTCTCCGTCTCCTTCTCCCTCTCCAGTAGCAGCTGTCCCTTTTTTCCCCTGCCCAGCAGCTTCCCAGACTGATAGTGGTTTTCTCCCCTCCCAGCAGCTCTTCTTACTTCCCAGCGCAGCGATTCACGAAGGCAGCCTCGGGTCCTTTGTTGGGTCGCGCCGCCTCTGAGGAAAGAGGAAGTTGCATCATCAGAGGCAGCTGCGACTCAGCAAAAGCCCCGAGGCTGCCTTCGTGAATCACTGCGCTGGGAAGTAAAGGAGAGCTGCAGAGAGGGGAGAAAGCCACTGTCGGAGGCTCCCCAAGATCTCTCCGGCCCAGCGCACGCTTCCGATGCTGATCTTGCCGGTCCTGCGCGGACCGGCAGGAAGTTCAAATGAGTCAATCTTGCCGGTCCTGCGCGGACCGGCAAAAATTTCCTGCGGACCGATACCAGTCCGCGGACCGGCGGTTGAAGAACTGTGAGTTAGAGAATCGTGGACACGTTCCCCCTCCCCAACAATTGTGGCAGGAGAGATGCCCAATCTCTCCTGCTACCACGACCCGCCCCTGCCAGACCCCCCCCTCTCCCCCCCCTCAAAACTGTCAGATCTTCATCGGCAGGAGAGATGCCCAGTCCCTCCTGCCAGACACCCCCCACCCATCTGGACTGCCTAGCCCACCACCAGGGTCCCCCCTCCACTCCTACCCAGACTCCCCTCTAACCTTTCCCTCGTACCTTTTTTTGATGGCAAAAGAGCTCACTGAGAAGTAGAGGAGAGTAAGGGAAAAAATTCGGAATGGATTCCTTCTGCAGATGGCTCACAGCCATGGGGAGAGAATCCAGATGTCTAGAATGACTCACCTATTGAACTGGAAATACCTATATTTAACTGATACAAAATTTAATTTTTAAACATGAAAATCTTGTCCACCTTACCTGGAGCAAAGCTTGTTTTTCCATAAAATCTCACTGTGCCAATTCTTTGCCCGACCACAAGTACTTTGTCTCCAACTTGAATATCTGTTTCATCAAAGTGAACATTTCCAACTGATGTAGCACGATTTTGAAGTCCTTTAGGTGAAGAGGAATTTCAGTAAATAGTTTTGGAGGGAATACTTTATGCATATACTGTATGTGACAATAATAATTTAACTTATGTATATGATTTTACCTAAAATTTACCTACAAATAGTAAATCTCTCTCATGCCAAATTAATTTTCTTTTTACTCTCATGACCAATTCACAGTCCTGATTCATTTCTGTATATTTCAGGGGCGTGTTTAAACCAAACTCATTGCCAAGCTCCAAGTGGCCTGAGGATGTGATACAGGCTCTCTCTCTAAAATTCCAGATTGCTACTTAAGTGTGTCCCTCCAATGACTTGGCCACTAGTTTACTCCTATAGCCTACACGGTGGCAGCATAAAGCACATTGGTGCCTTGAGCAGTCACCTGTATAGAAGCACACCTGCTGCAACTAACAATGAAAAAGCATTAGCTAAATCCAAATCCAGTGGTTCGGAATTAAAAAGTATTTCCTGTTAATTTATCTATACAATTCACATTCTAATTATACTGCAAAAGCAAAGTGAGCAAGTCACAACAGCATCATAGCCAAGTAATACAAAAGTTCTGCATGCATTCTTTAATCCATGAGTCAGCATCTGAACGACTCACAGTCTTTTTTTACTGTAAAGATATGGTGGGCCATATATTCTATATGCAATCATCTACTTTGTTAGATGGAAAAATAGTTACCAGATATTAATTTCTTAGTATATTAATATTTTTTCTTAAAAAGAAATTTACATGTTAAATAATCATCAACATGCTGTATGATATTTATAACAAATTTAAGATAATACAAACAAAGAAAAATAAAAATCCTGCAAAAATAAGAATACCTGTATTGCTCCTAAATGAATTAGCTACAGGTTTAAATGCTGTTCTCTTGTTACTGTTGTTTGTGTTTCGTTGATGGGGATGAACCTGTTGAGAGTGTTTGTTCTCTAATGAGGAGGTAGAGGAAGAACAGCTGGACTCAGGAACAGAACCTGAAACAAGAAAAGGGAGTATCTTCAAAAATAGTGGACAATCCATATTCAAAGGGAACAAAGATTGAATTAATAAGGAAACACAGTTCTAATAACTTAATAAAGGAGAAATTAGGTTCTTACCTACTAATTTTCTTTCTTTTAGATTCTTCAGACCGGTATAGATCTCTTACAGATGGGTTATATCTCATCATGACCAGCAGGTGGAGACCGAGACAAAACTTTGGAATAGTACTAATAGGTGACTCTCCCTAATTCCATCAGTCTGCCAAATAGTCAAGCAGAACTAAGAACTATAAACAGAAAACAAGACTCCGAACAAGAGTAACAACTAATATACATGAATGCTGTTGAAAAATGCAAAGGAGAGACCCCTGCAGCAAAATATCCCCACAGCTCGCAAACCAAGCCACAGCCACTGTTCTTAGATCACCCCGGCCCTAGAAAAATACTAGAACCCACAGAAAAAGCAAAATCTGCATGCGCAACATCCTCGAGAACAACACAACAGACAGGGTGGGGTTCTATACCAATCTGGAGAGTATAAAAGAAAGAAAATTAGCAGGTAAGAACCTAATTTCTCCTTCTTTAGCAAACTCTCCAGACCAGTATAGATCTCATACAGATGGGACGTATCAAAACAGTACCCATCAAGGGTGGGACCCCTGAAGGTACAACACCAGAACATGCTCACCGATACCACATCGCAATGCACCTGAACATCTACATGTTAATGTCTGACAAAGGAATGCAAGGAAAACCAAAATAAGCCTTATAAATATCCACTGGAGGCACCAGCGAAGACCCAAGATACTGCCTGACCCCAAGTGGAATGAGCTTTGAGAAAGTCTGGAACAGGCTTCTTCTGAATAAGATATGCGGAAGCAATAGTTTCCTTGATCCATCGCGCAATGGTAGCCTTGGAAGCGTCATCCCCCTTATGAGGACATAAGAGCGAAGAACCCGACAGACTCTAGCTTGCGCAACTGTTTCTGCTCTGAAGATCTCTCCTGGCTACCCAACACCGGGAGGATCACTGCCTGATTGACATGAAAAGGAGAAACTACCTTTGGCAACAGGCCGCAAACCAACCCGCTCCCCCAGCTATTTTGACATATATGCTGACAAGTATGCCTTAAAATAAAAATGCAGACTGCAAAATAGTTAACTCAATCACAAACAGAAGAAGCCTTAACATGCATAAACATATGAATTTAATTTCTTAATAAAAAAAATCGTTACCTTCTTTCTCAGTTGCAGCTTTTGCTACCTCCTCTGTGGGCACTAAGCGCATCATCTCACAACTACCATTTTTGGAGGATACTGTTAAACCTAAAAAAACAGAAATGAAAAATAAGGAGTGGCATATAAACAAATAGGTAAATCTTAATTTTTATTTCAAATATTTCACAGTACTGACTGAAAGTTACCTAGTTAGATACTTATGAATCAAGGAGTCAATCAACTAGATTCAATGGCTGTAAAAATGTCAACCCCAGATTTGCTAAATATGAGCACCTAATAAAATATTTAATAGTTGAAACCTAGGCAGTCCTAGGGGTGGTGACAGACCAGCGGAAGATGTTAACCTGTTATGGTTAGTTTTATGGCGATTTGGGGCCTTTAGGCTAAAGGGAAGTTAAACTGAACTTTGCTCCCTAGCTGTCCAGACTAGGCTCAAATTGTATTTTTAGGAGAAAATCTGTCAGCATTACTGATCCAAGCTAGTGTACCAAAGAGCATTGCAGCATAGAGCTGGACTTTTTACTCTAGGTGAGATCATGGGACAGAAGAATTGTGATGCATTAGATGACCTGAGTACAGCTGAGAACATGACAAACCAAGCACAATTATGCCTGCCCAGGAAGGTGGTCAGGCATAATTGATGGGCCTATCAATTCCTAGAATGGCTTCTGTATACTTAAACTGACTAAGCCTTTGCATCATAGGACCAATCCCCAAGACAAAATCCTCATTAAGCTGGATCAATCATAAAAAGTCAAGATCTATTACTTTCATGTTAGCCTCTCAGTCAATGTCAGGACATACCATTAATAACTATGGAGACAAATCATATATAACATGGGAATTCCTGGATATTAACCAGAGTGAAAGAGAGGGATTATAAGAATGAGAGTGAGAGTAAGTATGGAGAGTGAATGAGTTGGGAGTAAGTGGAAGAAGATGGTCTCCAGCCCAGCAGAGAAACTGAAAAGATGTACCTTGGAGAAACATGTCTCAGTGAAAGAGGTAAAAGGATCTCTCCCTGGATAGAGGTGTGAAATTTCTACTCAAATTGAGCTAATATCAGAAATGATGCTAGAGAAAAAAATTATGTTTTTAAATCAGGCTCTTTTTGGAGTACTACTGGCATGAAAGCAGCTAGAAAAGTCTATTAACCAAATAGGGGCTAAGCTAGAGTAAATATGTGGTATTGACTGTGTGGAAACACTAAACATAGCATCTTGCTGAGGCTCAGGGATTGTAAGCTTCTGCATATTTCTTTAATCGCATCGGTGACGTCACTTCTTCCATCATCTTCCTCTTCATTTGGTGCTATATACTTTAACCCTCCCATCTTTTTTTTCAAGTTTCTGGCATTTGTATACAAATTGTGTGTTCCCTGTATCTACAGGCTGCTTAGAAGTTTACAGAGATAATTTGCATCTTTTACTCTGCTTTCCCCTTAAACACTTCTGGCTTTCTCTCACCATTGTTGAAACCTCTCTATAGGGAGGACTTCCTTAAATGTCTTGTTTCAATAGTATCCTTCAATGATACTGCACACTGAACCATTTGCTCCTGTGTGACTATCAGCTCCCCTCTCCCTCTCCATTTTAGGTTACAAGCTGTTCTTATCTCCTTTTTAAATGTTAGTGCCAGCAGCCTGGTTCCATTCCACTAAAGGTGGAGTCAATTCTTTCATAATTGGTTCTCTCTTTCCCAGTATGTTGCCTAGTTCCTAACAAATCTGAATCTCTCATCCCTGCATCATCGTTTCAACCAGGCATTGAGACTTTAGAAATCTGACTTTAGAAATCCTGTGCATGGAATGGGAAGCATTTCCGAAAATGCTATGCTGGAGGATCTGGATTTCAGCTCTCTACGATAGTCCGTCACCAGCAAACTTTCCCACTGGGTCTGGTAGGAATCAAGCAGAGCTTCCCTTAGCAGCAAAGTCTTATATAAAGGAGATGCAGTAATTGAACCTTTTCCAAGACATCCTAGACGGAACTTAAGATGTTCGGAGCTACACCTCTTTTAGAAGTGTCTAAGTGCCACAAAGGGACCCAAACTGACCAGATGACCACTGGATACGTTAAGGTATGACCCCCCTCATCCCCCATTGCTCATTAACTCCCTCCCACTCCTCAAAAATCTGAATGAAAGAGTACATACCTGTCTCTAGAACAATAGCACTTGGTAAGGGAAAGTTCAGTAAAGTATCACACATGTGTCTTAAGTAACCTGGGGGATGGGCTAGTGGATGACCCAGGCCCATAAGCTACTCTGACAACTACATTTATAATGAAAATTGTGAGCCTACCAAAACCCTACTCTTGCCATGTAGACACCACCTATAGCCATGAGGGCTATTGGGGTGGTAGACAGGTGTGTCCAGTAGGTTTGGGGGGAGTTTTGGAGGGCTCAGCATAAATTATAAGAGGTATAAGTTGAGATGTACTTCTCGCACTCTTTATGTAAAGTTCACAGCAGTAGATTCTAAGGTGTCCAATTGCTCTGTCTTGTGGTCAGTCCATCACAATGATAAATGAGATATAAATTTAAGCATCCAAAGGGTTGGACATCCTGTCAGCCTAGACGTCCATGTAGACGACTTTCAAAAAAAATTATTTTTGGAGATCTAATGGTTTGGCTTTCGAAAATGGAGATTTCTGTGTTTCCAACTTTGGATGTTTAGCAAGACTTGGGGCTCCTTTTACTAAGCCGCGCTAGCGGTTTAATGCGCGTAATAGCGCATGCTAAACCACCGACCGCGCTAGCCACTACCGCCTCCTCTTGAGCAGGGGTTAGCGCGTGATGAAAAGTCACGCGCGTTAACCCCGCTAGCAAGGCTTAGTAAAAGGAGCCCTTAGTCATCCTTTTTGAAAATGGCCCTCCACAGGTCTAGGATAAAATAAAAAATTTGAAAGCCATATTGCTCTCAAGTAGATTATGTCAAGAAAATCAACAATCATGACAAAACGAAGCAAAGTAGAAAAATATTAATGTAAAAAAATAATAATAATAATAAGACAAGATGGTGGAAGCTATTTAGCTGAGTTCGGAGGCTTAGCGTTTTTCTTGATAACCATTAATAATTTGAAACTTGCTACATACCTTATCGATATGCCTCATACAAAGAGGAAGGGGAATGTGAGAGCGGCACAGTTACCGCTGCTCACGTCATCTCTGGCCCAACAGACGATTCAGCATTTTTTACAGCCGCTGAGTCCAGCCGATTCCTGGTTAACCCCGCGGCAGGAGAGTTCCGCGTTGGACTTGAGTGAGGGAGCACTCGAGTCTCTGGACCTTCTAACATCGTTATCTCCACCGCCTCTCTCTGCGCCTCCATGTCCAGCAGAAGTGCAGAGTTTGGACCCTGACCCCGAGGGAGAGGAGCAGGAGACCCCGGAGCAGGCAATGGGAGGAGATACTGCCCCAGCTGGATTGCTGGGTCGAAAGAACGCTTAAGGAGGAGGTTCAGCAAATATCCCAGCAGTAACACTGGAGATACTATTTGAGGCTATCAAGAAAGTCAATGTGAAGGTGGAGAAGACTGCCTCAGATATTGAGGTATTAGTTAAGAAAATGGATACCTTTTCAGACAGTTTGGTAAAGGTTAAGTAAGAATGTATGGAAAAGATACAAACTGAGTCAGCTTCCTTAAAATCCTCAATTACCACTATTATTAAAGAACAAAATTCTACAGCTCGTAAAATATAAATGATATAGATGTTAAATTGCCCAAGGATACCAGCAATATCACCGATTGAGATCTTTAAAAAAGTTCCTAGTAGAATGTTTGAATTTTCCGCAAGACCAGATCCCGCCCTTAAATAAAGCATACTTTTTACCTGTTTCAAAAAAAAAAAAAAACAACAACCCTCTGATGAACCAAGGGGTGAGAATTTGGCCTTTGATAAAGACTTGCAAAATCTTACGGCAATATTAGAGGATTCATCCACCGATGGTAAAGAAAGAGGAACTTTAATCATTAACTTTATCTTTGAACAAGATCTCAATTCTGTTATGAGGTTATTCTTTTAAAAAGTCTGGAATAATCTTTTGTGGTCAACGTTTATGGTTATATCATGATGTAACTAGAATAACCCAAGAAAGGCAAAAAATGTTTCCGAGTATGAGAGAAGAGACAAGGAAGCTAGGGGCTACTTTCTTGTTAGCCTATCCATGTAAATGTGTTATAAAATATATGGGTATAAAGTATGTGTTCTTTGCACCAGACCATCTACGATCTTTTTTAGATCTCAAGAGTTTATCTAGTGGTGGGAGTATAGCTCAGGAATAATACAGGGTTCCAGCGTTTAAGCCTTTTCTTTTTTTTTGCATATTATTCTAATTTTACTCCCAATAATTTCTGTGTTTTCTTTCCTCCTCTTTATTGGGGTCTAAGGAAGAGTCAAGTTTCATGATTTTTCATTTATATGTTCAATGCCTGATGATTTTAGTTCATGGTGATACAGTATTTAGTGGCACAAACCAGTTAAGTGCTGCTAAATATTGGCTAGGGCTCCTGCCCAGTTGAACCCTTTTGAATATTGAACCCTAAATAATTAAGTTTGCGTTGACTTTTCACTTTCTCCTTCAAATAAAAACAAAGAAAAATTCCAATACATATTTCCAATTAACAATTTTATGTTCTGCCTAATTTTTATGGAACTGAAAACTTAAGTTGTGCAGTCAATACATTTTCATTCTTACCAGTATTTACTTTTGAAGTTAAGCAAGTTACATCCATTTTCAGTGGCTTGACAGGTGTGGAAGAACGTGTAACTGCATTTCTGCTAGTCTTCATCAAATCTGATGCTTTGTTTATTTTGGAAAGAGGGGCAAAGATACCTGAAAGAAAATTTACAACAAAACTTGTTTGGAATGAGAAACTGCATAATTTACTCAATATTCTACCCTAAATTAGGTTCACAAGTGCTAATTTGTGACAATCCATCTGATAAAAGGTATGAGAATGGTTTGAAAAGTTCAGTTAAAAAAAAAAAAAAAGTTAAGCAAATATTTTTTTAAAATTTGACAAAACTTATTTTTCTGACCGGATGGAAAAACTGGATACTCACTGGACTAAGTGTACAGGCCGCGATGGAGACTGTTAAGAAATATAACTTTAAAAAATATATATCTAACTTGTATTTTTATCAAACTTTTCAAACCAACCACTATATTCAAAACTAACTTAACCCCCTCCCTCCCCTTTTTATGAAGCTGCTTTAGCATTTTTTGCAGTGGTAAAAGTTCTGATGCTCATAGGAATTCTACGAGCATCAGAGTTAATTCTGCTGTGGCTGGTGATAAAAAAGCCTAACACGGCTTCATAAAAGGGGGCTTAAATGTTAAACACATTATTTTGTTTTGTACCAGGGTCTAATATATCAAAATCAGCTATGCTAAAGGACTCAGACATACAGACAGAAAGTGTACTAATGCATACTAATGCGTGAATTTAGAGAGGTAGATGCTAATAAGATCAGGGGCATCCTGAAACAGAAAAATGACCTGTGCAACATGCCCTTAGTACTCCCATCCCATTCACTGTAGCATCCAAGCAGAGAAAGCAATGGAAAGGAGACATTAGGTTCTTACCTGCTAATTTTCTTTCTTTTAGACTCTCCAGACCGGTATAGCCTTCACTGATGGTAATAGCTCACCATGACCAGCAGGTGGAGACTGAGACCAAACTTTTGGTTATAGTACTTAATAGCTATCCCTCCCACTATCTAAGTCTGCCAAATAGCAAAGCAGAACTAAGAAAGGTAACTAGAAAAAAGTAACACTCCTAACAGGAGTACCAACTAATATACAGGAATGCTGTTGGAAAATGCATAGAACAGGCCCTTGCAGCTAAATGTTCCCACAGCTCGCCAGCTACGCCAGCCAAGCCACAGCCACTGTTCTTTGATCTCCCTAGCTCTAGAAAAATACTAGAACTCGCAGAAAAGGCAAAATCTTCACATGAAAAAAACCAGCAAGAACAAACGACAACAGACAGGGTGGGGTGCTATACTGATCTGGAGAGTCTAAAACAGGAGTAGGGAACTCTGTTCCTCGAGAGCCGTATTCCAGTCGGGTTTTCAGGATTTCCCCAATGAATATGCATTGAAAGCAGTGCATGCAAATAGATTTCATGCATATTCATTGGGGAAATCCTGAAAACCCGACTGGAATACGGCTCTCGAGGACCGGAGTTCCCTACCCCTGGTCTAAAAGAAAGAAAATTAGCAGATAAGATCCTAATTTCTCCTTCTTTGTCAACCTCTCCAGACCGGTACAGCCTTCACTGATGGGATGTATCAAAGCAGTACCCATCACAGATTGGACTCCCGAAGAGCCGACACCAGAACACGCTCACCAAACACCATGTCCCTACATGCCTGAACGTCCACATGGTAATGGCGAACAAAGGAATGCAGAGGAAGACCAAACCGCAGCCTTACAGATATCCACTGGTGGCACAAGAGAAGACTCAGCCCAAGAAGCTGACTGACCCCGTGGAATGAGCCTTGAGAAATTCCAGAACAGATTTCTTCTAAAGAAGATATGTGGAAGCGATAGCCTCCTTAATCCAGTGTGCAATGGTAGCCTTGGAAACACCATTCTCCTTATGAGGGCCCGCTAAGAGAACAAAGAGATGATCCAATTTTTAGAACTCCTGGGTCTGCTAAACATAAGAGCGAAGGACCCGGCAGACATCCAACTTGCGCAACTGCTTCTGCTCTGAAGAGCCCTCCCTACTTCCCAACACTGGGAGGACTACTGACTGATTGACATGAAAAGGCGAAACCACATTTGGCAGAAAAAAAGAACAGGCTGCAATACAACCCGTTCCCTAGAAAACTCCAGGAAGGGAGGCCTACAAGAGAAAGCCTGAAGCTCAGAACTGCGTCTCACAGAAGTAATAACCATCAAAAGACCGCTTTAAGAGTAAGGTCCTTCAATGAGCAGAAACCTAAGGGCTCAAAGGGAGGGCGCACAAGCACTGACAGGACCAGATTGAGATCCCAAGATGGAACCGAAGGTCACATCGGAGGCCGAAGCAATTTGGCCACCCTCAAAAAGCAAACCATGTCTGGCAGAGATGTCAACTGCCTACTTTGCAGCAACCCGCAATAAGCGGACAAGGCTGCAAGCTGAACCCAGAGAGAAGACTAGGCGAGGCCCCTGACCAGGCCATCCTGCAAGAACGCCAAGATGTAAGGCAAAGAGGCATGAAAGGAAACTACTTCCTGCACAGCACATCACTCCTCAAAACTATGCCACACACGCACATAAGCCCTAGAAGTGGAAAGTCTCCGGGACTCCAAGAGAGTGGAGATCACTTTATCTGAATATCCTTTCTTAACTAGGCATTCTCGCTCAAGAGTCAAGCAATAAGACAAAAGGGACCCGGATCAAACATTGGAAAGGGACCCCGAGTCAGAAGGTTGGGCTATCTGCCACAAGATGAACCAGATCCGCATACCAAGGGCACCGGGGCCAATCTGGGGCCACCAGAATCACACAGCCAGGGTGCCGAGTAATGCGAAGAACTACTCTGCCCGCCATCGGCCAAGGAGGAAACATGTACAGGAAGTCCACTATCAGCCAAGGCTGTACTAGAGCATCCAGCCCCTTGGCCTGAGTATCCCTGCGCTGACTGAAGAACCAGAGTGCTTTAGCACTGACACTCGTGGACATCGGGCCCATGACGGGCCCCAAGTCTACACAATCAACTCGACTGGATCTAGCGACTGTCGAATGAGGAAGTCCGCCTGGACATTATCCACTCCTGCTATGTGGGAAGCCAATATGTCCAGAAGATGCAACTCTATCCAGGCCATGAGCAGAGCCGCCTCCTATGCCACCAGACAACTCTTGGTTCCCCCTGATGATTGACATAGGCCACCGCAGTGGCATTGTCTGAGAGAACCCAAACAGACTTGTCCATCAACAAGGTCTGGAACGCTAGCAACACCAGTCAGATGGCTCTGGTCTCCAGAACATTGATCAACCAAGACGCCTCCTCCAGCAGACAACTGTCCTGAGCCGAGTGACCGAGACACTGAGCTTCCCAACCAAGGAGACTGACGTCCGTGATAAGAACCGTCCACTGTGGCTGATCCAGGTTCACTCCCTGCACCAAATTGGAAGACTGTAGCCACCAATGGAGACTGCAGCGAGCTAACCCCCGAAGAGGAACGGAAGAGTCCAAAACATGCACCTGGGGCAACCACCGCCGAAGCAGAGCATGCTGAAGCAGGCACATGTGAGCTTGGGCCCACCAAACCACGTCCAGGGAAGCGCCATCGACCCCAGAACCTGGAGAAAACCTTGAGCCCGGGGACATCAGGAAGCCATCAGAAGGCGAATCTGCGACTTGCCCACATGTGCCTCCGGCAGAAGACCTTCCCAAACCGATGTCGAAAAGAACCCCCAGGTACTCCAGGCACTGAGACGGAGCCAACCGGCTCTTGGACAGGTTGACTACCCATCCAAGCGACTGTAGGAACCCAACAACCCGAGCTGTAACCCAGGAACTCTCCTGAAACGACTTTCTCGGATCAACCAGTCGTCCAGATAGGGGTGAACCAGAATTCCCTCTTTGCACAAGGCTGCCGCCACAACCACCATAATCTCGGTGAACGTCTGAGGAGCCGTGGCCAGACCAAAGGAAAGCGCACAAAACTGATAGTGACAACCCCAGATTGTAAAGGGCAGGAACTGCTGATGGGAGGCCCAAATCGGAACATGAAAGTAGGCCTCCGTCAGATCGAGAGAGGTCAGAAATTCCCCTGGCTGGTCTCCATGTGAAAGGACGGAACTTGCAGAGCCCTGTTGACCCCCTTCAGATCCAAGTTGGGCCGAAAAGTCCCCTCTTTCTTGGGCACAATGAAGTAAATTGAATATCGGCCGGTGCCCCACTCCGACGGAGGCACGGGCACTATCACTTTGAGATCTAGCAAACTTTGAAGCATCTGACAAAAAGCTCACTTCTTCCAAGGAGAAGTGATAAAGTGATCTGGCAATGAGCGGGAAAATTCCAGAGTGTAACCGTCCCGAATTACCTCCAGGACCTCACTGATCTGATGTGATCTCGACCCACCCCTGGTAAAAACCTCACAAACAAGCACCCACCGGAACCAAGGGAGGTGCCAGTAAGGAGTCACTGGGCAGGCCAGGTGGCAGAAGGGCTGGCAGAGGAATCATGTCACACACACACACCCGACGGGCCCCCAGAAAGGGCTGCATGCACTGCAAGAAACGACCCCGGGACAACCCAGAGGCCGGAAAAGAAGCAGCCCCTCGACTCGGGCGATTATCTGTGGAACTCATGCAAACGCCCCCAAGCAATGCCACCCCATGCAGGCGGACGGGCACCGTCTTCAGACAGAAGGGGCACTTTAGAGTCTATCAATATCTAAACCAATTTGTCCAAATCCTCGCCAAACAAAAAACACCCCTGAAAAAGAAATTTTGTCAGCTTAGCCTTAGATGCCGCATCTGCCGATCAAGCACGAAGCCACAAGGTACAATGCACGGCTACCCCGAGGGACATGGACTTGGCCGATGTCCGCAACAAGCCACACAAGGAATGAGAGATAAGAGGCAGCCATCTCAATTTTCACCACCTCCTGATCCACCAAAGACCAGTCTTCAGACTCAAGGTCAAGGACACCCTCGGCCCACCGCAATATGGTATGAGCCACACGACCCCCACATATCGCCACCTAAACCCCTAAGGCAGAGACATCAAAATTCTGCTTAAGAAGAGCCCTCGATTGGCATCATATGCCACCTAGCAATAGCTGAGACCACTGTATCCACCATTGGCAACTTCAAGGTATCCTTATCTCCTCCAGGATGGGATACAGACTAGCCATGGAGTGCGCAAAACAAAAAGGCGCCTCTGGCATCTTCCACTGTGTCAGGACAATATCCCGAATATCCTGATGCATAGGAAACAAGCGGGATGCAGAGCAGATCCCCCAAAGCAGAGGGTTCACCACATGTGGAGTCTCCTTCATCTCCTCCTCAAAGTGCAACACCGAGACCTGAAGAATCAGCTCCTGGACCTCGTCCCGCTGAAAAATGCACACCACGGATGCATCCTCTCCAGCAGACAGAACCGCTAGGCACCGCTACCAGCATCCATCCCCCGAGAGGATCTTGGAGGTCTCCCAAAAGGTCCAGGTCCTCGTCTACAGAAAACTGCTCTTCAGATATAAAATCCTCGTCCCAAGACACCCATGGCCGCTTGGACGAGGGAAGAGGAAAAGGCGAGGACAAGACTGGTGCTGAGGGGGACCAAACCGGAGAGGACGTGGAGGGAACACCCCTCCCCCCACGAGACCCACGTGGCGGAAGCAGGTCCCCCGACCGCTTGAAAGTAAGCCTTGCACAAGGTTAAAAGAAAATCTGGGGGAAAACCCCCTGGCGGCCCAATGGGACTCACTGCCAAAGCAGAGGACCCATCAGAAACCTGTCCCTGTCTTTCCAACACAGGGAGGTCACCTGAGGCTACAGACAAAATGGAGGTGCTTCCTGCCAAAAACAGAGTGGATCCCGCCAAAATTGACACCTCTGAGGCAGCTGGGAAGTCTGAACTGTCCTAGCCGCTAAAACAGGCAAGCCGGCAGCAGTGAAAAGAGAATCCCCAGCAACCTCAGCGGTAAGGGAAACCTTATTTCCCTGACCATCGGCGGCTGGGGAAATCCCTGCATGGGCAGCGGGGGAGGCCCGGGCTTCCCCGCTGTCAGCTGCTGGCAAGCAAGGCACTCGCAAAGGGGAAGCCTGGACGTCGGCACCCAATGCCGATGAGGTTTCCCCTTCACAGCGGCCTGCACAGCGCTTACACAGGCCGGCCGTGAGTGCCTCGCATCTGGAGCACAGTGAGCACTTTCTCCTGGTAAGTGCTCATTGCGCAATACGCGATCTAGCTGAAAATAAAGAATGCCAGTTAACAAAAAATGCAATTACACAGCCCTGAAGGATCCCTTCAGACCAGCACTTCCTCAGGATTTTTTTTTCCCACAGAACAGACTCCGCTGGCTCTCAAAGCTATATGCTTTGCCTGTATTGGTGGCAAGTATACAGCTGAGGCACCTCTACAAAATTTTGCGGAGATGGAGGTAGGGGGGAGAGGGACTCAACACGAGACCCGTCAAGTGTGAAACCCCCGAGGTCGGACAAACCCCCAAACAGGGCCCCTCCAAGCTCAGTCCTGCCCCAGAACAGGAACAAGGAGCCTTAAACAAATTCCCACAGCTTTACCAATGGGAGACTGGCACAGCTCACCTACCACCTGCTTGGAGACTGAGAGAAAACTGTTAGATAGTGGGAGGGACAGCTATCAAGTACTATAACCAAAAATTTGGTCTCAGTCTCCACCTGCTGGTCATGGAGAGCTTTTACCTTCGGTGAAGGCTGTACTGGCATGGAGAGGTTGACAAAGGGTGCAATATTTTTTGTGTTCCAGCCTCCCTTGTGCTCTGTGCAGCCACACTCCCTACACATAGCTCATGCAAATACTGCCTGCAGTGCTTGCAATCAAACCTACAAGCTCATTTTTAAAGGGAATCTCTTCATGATCCTGAAGGGTAAGTGAATAGGTTGTTACGTGGGGGGATAGGGGGATGAAGACGTATAGAAGGGAGGATCCCATGATGAAGTAAAGGGCTTAGAGGTAGATGCACTAAAAACGGTCGTTAAGACCATGCAGGGTGCTGTGGGGTGATTTTTTGGCCAATTTCTAAACAGTGATCAATGTTCAAATGGCTTCCCAAGCAAATTAGTTTTTGTGAAGGGCAGTCGTAATCCCATCCGATCGCTCATTTAGAAACCAGCTCTCACATATGTGCAGAGCCGGTGTGAGGAAACCCTAACAGCTGAGCAGCAGGGGAAGCCCCAAAGCAGCCTCCTGCCACTAAGCTGGTCGGGGCTTTTTTCTTTTAATGGCACAGATGTTGTGCATGTGTTACACACGCACAATATCTGCCCCATAAAAAAGAGGGGAGTTGAGCTCCTCCCCCTCAATGACACCCAGAAGAAAAATAATGGCAGGAAGGATGCCCACTCCCTCCTGCTACCGCAATAACCCCCCCTCCCCCCAGGGTTAGGATTTCATTGATGTAAGTGTCCATGTCTAGCATAGTCAATAGATACCCACAAAATATTTATGCATTATTTTAGTGGCACTTCGGCCATTACTAGCTTAATCCTTTCTTGAGGGACGTCAGCATGCTTACTCACCACCCACAGGATGTTTGTTTTATTAGGATTAATTTTTAGTCAATAAGATCCAGGCTAGTTTCAATTGCTCCACAGATAAACTCCAGCTAAATGCTGCCAAAATTGAACTACTATGGATCAGAAAGAAGAAAACTAGTTTTACTTGCCCAACATTATCTTGGGACTCCACACTCTGGTCAGCAAAAGACCAAGTGCATAGTCTTGGGGTGATACTATCTCTCAAGTGGTCTCTGTCTCCTTCTACTACCTACGCCAGCTAAAAAGGATCAAACCGTATATCACTAAACCTGACCTAGCCCAACTTCTCTACGCCTATGTTCTCTCCAGAATGGACTATTGTAACTTCATCTTCAATGGAATCACCGCCAAAGAACTTCAACGCCTCCAGCGTGTCAAGAACTCTAAGATCTGCCTCCTACATGACCTGGACTACCATGATTCCAACTCTCCAAGCAGAAAATTGGCTACCAGTTAACAAATGCTGTTTTCAAAGTCTTCATGATGGCCTACAAGAGATTCCACCACATCACCCCTGCCTACATCACATCAAAACTACCTCAATACACTCCTGCCTGCCCTCTCCGCTCTGAGGCTGAGAAACAACTATGCATCCCTGCAGGAAGGTTCCTTCAAATGGAAACAGCACAAAGACACTCAAACAGCCACTGCATCCCCTGTCTTTGGAACCAATTGTCTGCCCAGATAAGATCACAAGACTCGCTGATGACCTTCCGAAAAACACTGAAGACTCACCTCTTCAAATGAACAGCCTCTTGGACCGCCTTCTCCTTGCTCCTAGCTCTCCCCCCTCCTCCTCCCTCTTTGCTCCCCCTCCACCCCTACGTCTCCCCTCATGTCTTTCTACGACCACCTATAAAACTTTGTCCTATAATTTTATTGTGAATGTCTACTGTAACCTGTTCCGAGCTCCCAGGAGAATGGGATAGAAATCTAAATAAATAAATAAAAAATAAAACAAATGCTTCCACATGACACCTGACTATGTAGCAAATAAACTCCCAATATACCACTCTCAGTGGTCCCTCTGTTCGCAACAGGAACTCAGACTTTCCAACCCTCCAGCAAACAGCCTTCACCGGGAGACAGCCTGAAAGTGATCACATTCCCATAGCTT
This sequence comes from Geotrypetes seraphini, assembly GCF_902459505.1. Classification (NCBI taxonomy): domain Eukaryota; kingdom Metazoa; phylum Chordata; class Amphibia; order Gymnophiona; family Dermophiidae; genus Geotrypetes; species Geotrypetes seraphini. Next base: position 341,625,712 of record NC_047086.1, on the reverse strand, counting down.
GCCTAAATTATGGAATCAACTCCCTCTTGCCATTAAGGCAATTGATAACCTACTGACCTTCCGGAAAGCAGTAAAGACACTTCTTTTCATGGACCGTATCAATTCTGGTCTCAAACTTTGACAGACCTTGCTTCAATGTACCTTACTCAGAACACCTATGCCTGCCAACCAGTTCTTCTACCATTCACTGCAGATATGTTACTAAAGTACCCATTCGTGACTCTATGATTTATTTTCTTAGATTCTGCAAAGCATGTGTTCTTAGTCACATTCTCTATAAGTTGTAAGAAATTGATTCTATAGCTTTGTGTTTTGATCCTGTAGCATGTTATTGACTCTGTAATGTACGTATCTCTGTTCCTGAAAACTTTGTCTATGTATCCTTGTAACCCATTCTGGGCTCCTGGGGAGGACAGGCTATAAAAATAAATAAATAAATAAATAATGGTCACTGGGAAAAGAATGTTAATGACATCTACATAAGAGAAGTAGTTAAGTTTAGCAATCAAAGAACATATTGAAGTTCGTTCATGAAAGCATTGAAGATCAGAGAGATTGGAGAGACTTGAGGCATGCCACATACCATTTTCCAAGTTTCAAAATATTTTCCACTCAAACTGTAAATCGGCGGCCGCGTGGTGGAGGCAGGCAGAGCAAGCGGCTGAGGGCAGAAGGAGGAGACTGCAAGCAGCAGGAGAGCGGGGCCGGAGAGAAGCAGGAGGAGGCAGGAGACGGTGAGAGTGAAGAGCGGGTAGCGGCGAGAGTTAGCTCCGCCCACCCGCTCCGCGTCACCACCAACGTCAGCGCCCGGACTCCCCCTTAACCAGGAAGGGAGCCGCGGGCGAAGTAAATCGGCGGCCGCGTGGTGGAGGCAGGCAGAGCAAGCGGCTGAGGGCAGAAGGAGGAGACTGCAAGCAGCAGGAGAGCGGGGCCGGAGAGAAGCAGGAGGAGGCAGGAGACGGTGAGAGTGAAGAGCGGGTAGCGGCGAGAGTTAGCTCCGCCCACCCGCTCCGCGTCACCACCAACGTCAGCGCCCGGACTCCCCCTTAACCAGGGGGGGCCAACGGCGCACAGCCGTTCGGCGCGCGGCGAAGGCGAGCGGCAAAGGCGCTCGCCTTAGCGAGAGCGCCTTTGCGAAGGGCCTCAAGAAGGGCATCAAGAAAGGGCTATCAACTATAGCCGGACTCCCAACTTATAAGACTAGCTAACTAATAAATTGTCTTCAGTCTTTCTTTAGCATTCTACCAAGTCTTTAACTATCAATCTTACTTTCTATCTCACCAACAAGCTACTAAATCTTTCTCACTTAACAGGCAGACCTCACCAATCACTCTATTCCCAAACCACTTTAACAGGCAGACCTCAAGCACCTCTCCAGCACCTCTCCAGCACACTAACAAACAGACGTTCTTATCTGACAATTAACTAACTGTTAACTAACTAACTACTACTACTAACTAACTAACTACTCCATCCCTCAGACCAAGAACTAACTAACTACCTCTATCCCTCCCTCAACACTTACTGACCAACACCTAACAGCCCCCACCCTAACAAACATCCTAAAAAAAAATAAATAAATAAATAAATAAATAAAATTTTAAATTAAGAAATAATAACAATAAACCTTTGTAATGGCAGGTAGGACTAGAAGCAGCAAGACTTCAATCAAAACAGGCAGTTCAGTCACCGAGAGCATCCAGGGGATGGCTATGGTCCGAGTACAGATGGAAGGAGAACCAGGACGGAGGGCAGAGGTCTCTGTACTGACTGAGGCCATCCCCTCAAAGATGTCTACAGTCTCAACGCAGACAGAAGTAATGGATCAACCGGACGACAGCCTTTGGATGGAGCTAAAGAGCCTGAGAGAGGAGGTTCAGCGCTTAAGGAGCATTCGAGACGACGAGACCTTCATCGATGGAGTCATCCAGGAGCTGTCTCAGATCGCTGAACAGGAACCTGACAAGACCACCCTGGGAACACCCATAGCATCCAAAACGGCCACCTTGAGACAAACTACCGGAATGCAGGAAGTGGTTGGAGACGCTGACTCCTGGCAGTTGGTGACTTCCTCCACAAGAAAACGCAAAGGACCTAACTCTGTCTCTTTTTCCCCCATACAGGACAGATCAACATCGACACCTCATATCGCCCTGAGGAACAGATATCAGCTGCTACAGGAAGGTCCGGAGAAAGAGCTACAAGTAGTTGTTCAGCAGACGGTTCCAACTCCGGAATCAACAGTACAGCCCACCCCTAAGAAGCGCAGAGTGGTGGTCATCGGAGATTCGCTGCTGAGGGGCACCGAGGGACCAATCTGCAGACCAGACCTACAATCAAGAGAGGTCTGCTGTTTGCCAGGGGCCAGGATCCGGGATGTCACTGCTTGCATTGACAGACTCATCAAGCCCCGAGACCACTTCCCCATGGTTCTAATCCACGTCGGAACCAACGACACCGCAAGGAGCAGCCCGGACATCATACCTGAAGACTTCAGGGCCCTGGGGGAGAAGCTGAGGAGGATGGATGCGCAGGTAGTCTTCTCCTCGATTCTCCCAGTGAGGGGCAAGGGCAGAGCCAGAGAGGATCGAATACAGAGGGTGAACGACTGGCTGCGAGGATGGTGCAAGGAGATGAACTTCGGGTTTCTGCACCATGGAGAAGCATTGCAAGGACTACAGGGACACGACGGGCTACACCTAACCAGAAGAGGGAAGAATGTCCTTGGACACCGCCTAGCCCGCCTACTCCACAGGGCTTTAAACTAGGTAAGTCGGGGGAGGGTACAGGCACAAACAACATACCAGGCGAACTAAAATGCCAATACATTTTTGAGGCTGAGAAAAGTAGTCACCGAAATTCTGGGTCAGGGGTGAGTGCACACACTTTTGAGTCGGGAGTAGGGTCACATCATATTTATGGGTCACATTGTAATTCCGGGTCTAGGGGGAGTACACACTGTAGTTCTGGGTATATGGGGAGTACACATTGTGGTTCTGAGCCTCAGGAAAGCACAAATAACACAAACAATGTTAAAGGTGTTCAAATAGCTCAAGCAGGAATATCCCCACTGAGACGTAACAAAAATATAACATGGAGGGCTATGTACGTCAACGCACACAGTTTAGGAAACAAGATCCTGGAATTGGAAACAGAAATAAGGAATGCCGACCTGGATGTGGTGGCGATATCCGAAACCTGGCTCACAGACTCCCACGGGTGGGACATGGTCATACCGGGTTACAACTTGCTTCGCCGGGACAGAGAGGGTAGGATGGGAGGGGGTGTAGCATTATATACTAAAGATGACATTAAGGTCACGAGAATCTCAGATGTCCAGTATACTGGGGAATCCCTTTGGGTTAATTTGGCCAGAGGGAAGGACAAATGCTTGTATCTTGGCGTAATTTACAGACCCCCAAGACAACAGGATGACCTGGATATGGAAATAATCGAAGATATAGAAAATATCACCTTGCGTGGGGACACAGTATTGCTAGGTGACTTCAACATGCCTGATGTGGATTGGGTTACACTTACCTCTGCTTCCGGCAGCAGCAGGAGGCTATTAAACTCTATGAAAGGAGCAAGCCTCAGGCAACTGGTGTTGGAACCGACAAGGGATCAGGCAATACTGGACCTGATACTTACCAATGGAGAAAGTGTCACAGAGGTCTCGGTGGGTGACACATTGGCCTCCAGTGACCACAACATGGTATGGTTCAATATCAGGAAAGGTTTCACTAAATCTACTACACTAACCAAAGTTCTCAAATTCAAGGACACAAATTTCAAAGATATGGGAGACTTCGTTCACCAGGCGCTACAAAGCCAAGAAGAAACCGATAACGTGGAAGACATGTGGTCGACTTTGAAAGCAACCATACAAGAAGCAACAAACCGCTATGTAAAATCAGTAAGTAAACGGAGAAGGAACAATAAGCCACAGTGGTTTACTGCGGAGATCTCAGACCTGATCAAGGAGAAGAAAAAAGCATTCATCTCTTACAAACAATCAGGGAAGCAGGACTCTAGAGCAGACTACCTGACCAAATCAAAAGCCGTCAAAACAGCAGTCAGGGAGGCTAAATTCCTCATGGAGGAGTCTCTAGCAAAGAACATCCAGAAGGGAGATAAATCCTTCTTCAAGTATATCAGTGATAGAAGAAAAAACTCAGGCGGGATTGTACGTCTTAGGAATCCAGATGGAGACTATGTGGAAAAGGATTCGGAAAAAGCCCAACTATTAAATGAATATTTCTGCTCAGTCTTCACCCGAGAAGCGCCAGGGCTCGGCCCTCAGCTACAGACAAGGGTTGGCTCAGTTGACCCGTTTAGTAACTTTGAGTTTACGCCCAGCAGTGTCTACGGTGAGCTGTCAAAGCTCAAGGTTAACAAAGCAATGGGGCCGGACAACCTGCACCCCAGGGTGCTTAGGGAGCTGAGTGATGTCTTGGCGGAGCCACTGTCCACGCTCTTCAACCTCTCCCTTAGTACAGGCAGCGTCCCGTTGGACTGGAGGACGGCTAACGTCATTCCACTGCACAAGAAAGGCTCAAAGATGGAGACAGCAAACTACAGACCAGTGAGTCTAACATCGATAGTGAGCAAACTAATGGAAACTCTAATCAAACACCAATTAGATAAGATCCTGGATGAGGAGAATCTACGGGATCCCCGACAACATGGATTTACTAAGGGGAGATCCTGCCAATCCAACCTGAACAGCTTCTTTGATTGGGTGACAGGGAAGCTGGATATTGGGGAGTCCCTGGACATCGTGTACCTGGACTTTAGCAAAGCATTCGATAGCGTACCACACCGCAGGTTACTGAGCAAGATGAGTTCTATAGGATTAGGTAACACATTGACGAAATGGGTTGGGAGCTGGCTTGGAGGTAGGCTCCAAAGGGTTGTGGTGAACGGCACCCCCTCCGAAATGACGGAGGTGATTAGTGGAGTACCACAGGGCTCAGTCTTGGGCCCAATCCTATTCAACATCTTTATAAGAGACTTGGCAGAAGGGCTTCGAGGTAAAATAACATTATTCGCCGATGACGCCAAACTGAGTAATGTAGTGGGCAAATGCACAACAGACGAAGATTCAATGCCCGACAACATGATGCACGACCTACTCCTACTGGAGCGATGGTCTAGGACATGGCAACTCAACTTCAATGCCAAAAAATGCAAAGTTATGCACCTGGGCAGCCAGAATCCATGCAAGTCTTATACCCTTAATGGCGAGATCCTAGCAAAAACGGTAGCAGAACGAGACTTGGGGGTAATCGTCAGTGAGGACATGAAGTCTGCCAATCAAGTGGAGCAGGCTTCGTCCAAGGCAAGACAAATCATGGGCTGCATACGAAGGGGTTTCGTCAGTCGTAAGGCGGAAGTCATTATGCCATTGTATAGATCCATGGTGAGGCCCCACCTGGAATACTGTGTGCAATTCTGGAGGCCGCATTATCGCAAGGATGTGCTGAGACTGGAGTCGGTGCAAAGAATGGCCACCCGGATGGTCTCGGGACTCAAGGATCTACCATACGAAAAACGGCTTGACAAATTACAGCTATACTCGCTCGAGGAGCGCAGAGAGAGGGGAGACATGATTGAGACGTTCAAGTATCTTACGGGCCGCATCGAGGCGGAGGAAGATATCTTCTTTTTCAAGGGTCCCACGACAACAAGAGGGCATCCGTTGAAAATCAGGGGCGGGAAACTACGAGGTGACACCAGGAAATTCTTTTTCACTGAAAGAGTGGTTGATCGTTGGAATAGTCTTCCACTACAGGTGATTGAGGCCAGCAGCGTGCCTGATTTTAAGGCCAAATGGGATCGGCACATGGGATCTATTCACAGGGCAAAGGTAGGGGAGGGACATTAAGGTGGGCAGACTAGATGGGCCGTGGGCCCTTATCTGCCGTCTATTTCTATGTTCTATGTTCAGAAAGCTGGAGAACCATTTTAATACTGTATTATGAATCTCAAGTTTATCTAATATTTCAATAGTTTATCATGGTTTACTAAGTTAAAAGCTGCTGAGAAGTCTAGCTGCCATTACCATAATGGGGATTCCCTTATCAAGATTAGCTCTCAGGGAGGGGCTCAGTGCCAATAGAACAGTTTCAGTACTTTGATTTGAGTGAAATCCAGATTGTCTAGGGTTGGGATAGATATTCCTGTAGTTGTAGGCCTACCAAATAGCTCAACTGCCAAGCATTAGATGTTGGTATCCAGATCAGACACTCGGAGCCACACTTTTCTCCTCATGGAAATGGATAATACTAATGCTTGTGAGGTGATGTCAAAGGCATCAAAGACAGAACATGCCAAATACTTCCTTATTCCCAGATCATAGAAGATGTGCTAAAAATTATTTAATTAATCTTCGGGTATGAATTGTTTATAATGGCATAATTTCTGTACCAGAGATTTCATACAGTTATAACTATGTATTCTACTGGTTAACACTGTGTTCTAAAAAGTCTACACTTCTTCCTCCATATTCGCAGTTTCAGCACTCGCAGTTTCGCTTATTTGCGATTTTTCGCATGCTGACTCCTCCCCCCAAAATTACATCCTGAATGTTTCATTTTGAAACAACTTTCTGAGATAAAACAAAAATTTAAGTTTTAAAAAAGTTTTTCCTACAGAACTCTAGAATTGTGTTTTTGTTTTCACAATAGGCACTTTGTAGATAGATTGAATGACAAGAATTATGTAGAAATAAAGATTATACCATATTTTGGTGCACACTTAAAATACTGAACACCTCCAACACTTCCATCATTCTTTCCTTCTGGTTCATCCAGTTCTACACCAGCCCACTGTCCACTGGCAAATTTTGATGAGCCACAAAATCTTAATGTGCCAACCTAATGAAAAACAAAAAAAGAAATTTTGGATTAAAAAAAAGTTATGTCCTCATGGACAAGTATTATAAGTTACAAGTTTAGAAGTCATTTTTTATATTCACTTAAATCTCACTGAATTCTAAAATTTGAAATATACAGTATATTGAAATGGGATCCAAAAATGCTTCTCTGCCATGTCTTGCCCACTTCTGAAATAACTTTGTTTCCTCAACAGTAGGATACAGAAGAGATGACTTCTGGCTCAGACAGACAACCTATGCGAATCACTGTCACTACTGGTGACCTAGACAGAGGTAGACCCAGGGGGGAAAGGTGGTCATATATAGATGGAGTGCTAAACCCAGGGTCAGAGGGGAAGAAGAGAGAGAAGGAAAAATGTCAGCCTACATAAGACAGCAGGTTACCTCCAGTTAGCAACACTGCAGCATAAGAAAAAGGGCTGAGAATCCTCTGTATCCATAGCTGAGCTCTGTAACAACAGTTTGGCAGTGATTAATCACTGGACAGGAGGGAAATGGGGAGGGAAAAGGAGAGACATGTTAGACTAGGTGGAGGAGAGGGACGAAGATATGAGATAGAGAGATGTTGGACAGTGGCTTAGTGGGAGGGAGAGAGAGAGGAAAGATGTTGGTTCAGACAGAGGGGAGGGAGAGAGGAAGATTTACCAGATAATGGGAAGGGAAAGTGAAGGAAAAGGCGATTACAGATCATTCAAAATACCGCTGTTAAAATCATTAGCGGGGCAAAGAAATATGATGTCACCCCACTTTTAGTTGATGCTCATTGGCTACCAATCGAATACAGAATCAATTATAAAATTATACTTTTAACATTTACCACTAAAATGAATAACCAACCTGATTTCATTAACAGTCTTTTAATCCCTTATGTAACAACTAAATCCCTACGTTCCACTTCTCAAAATCTTTTAGTTATACCATCATTAAAATCAATAAATACTTTACGTACCAACAACTTTGCTGTCACTGCCCCTTCACTTTGGAATCTACTGCCTATAAATCTCCGCAACGAATTAGATATAAAACAATTTAAAATAGCATTAAAAACATTTCTATTCCGAGACGCCTTTTGTTAAATTGCCACTTTTCTTTCTTTTCCTTTTTTTTTCAATTTTTTTACCTAACCTATTGTTTTAGCCTTTATGACTTATCTATCCTATACTTATTGTAGTTCCTCCCCATCTGCCCTATTGTCGCAGTATGTTTTGAGTAAGTCATCTGTCTTCCCTGTTTTAATATGTTTAATTTGTTTTTATGTAATTTTATTATGTTAACCGCTTAGAAGTTGGATTAAGCGGTCAAACAAATTTTTAATAAACTTGAAACTTGAACTTGGAAAGAGAATGGGGATTGATTTACTGCCTTTCTTTGGTTACCTACAATCAAAGCAGTTTACATATTATGTTTAAATCATGTTTAATGAGCAATAAGAGTGATCAGAAATAAGCAGCAAACATTAAAGTACATACAGAGAAAAGCACAAGCAATGAATCAATCCAAAACTTGCTCAAATATTTTACAATAAAAGATCTTTTCCAACCCAAACCATCCACCCAACCAAAAAGAAACCCTACGAGAATGAGGTGTAGGATGAACAAGAAGCAAATAGATAATAAAGCAGAAAGTCAAAAGTTTAAAATAAGACTCCTTGCAGCTGGGGAAAGGGAATTCCAAAAGGCACTCCAGATACACAGAAATCTTTTTCCTGGTACTGAGTCCATATTCCATACTTGGGTGTGTTCCATTTTAATCATCTGAAGTCTCCATTGATGTATGGAAGGACCATTTGCATCCAGCCATTTGAGCAGGATAACCTTTTTTCCAAGGAGAACTCATGCTTTTGAAAGGCAGAATAACCTGATGGAGTGGGGGGATTGCATCAAAAAGGTATCAAATAAAATTTGAGGTTAAAGATTGACTCCACAGTGCCAAAGAGAGGAGATGGCACGAAGAAACAAGTTCCAAAAATGTGTACAGAGGGGCAAAGCCAGAACATATGTTTCAAAGCGGCATCTGGAGATTTGCATTTAGGGCAACAAGCAGTAGAGGCGATGCCCGATGTGTGCCCTCCAGGGTGAGATATGCTGACAGAGTGCAAACCTATACTGTAACTCCCAACAAGCAACACTATTAGTCACCTTTCGAATAGCAAGAACAAATGCCTTTAAAGTAGATTCAGAAAGTGGCATATTGAGGTCCACCTGCCAAGCACTTGCATACCTATGATAAGAATGCTCAGGAGACGTATCTTGAAGAGCTCCATGATGGTAAAAAAGAGATACTTTATTTTGTGCACTTAAAGTGAAAAGTGCAGTCAATTCTTCCTGAACATCTTCTGTCAAGTCTGTCCAAAGTAAGCTGGCTCAATGACTCAGGGGGGTTGAATAACTAGGATGCCAAAATGGTCAACGTGGAACATGATAAAAACAGGAAAATATGAAGAAAATACTGAAAAATAATTATGGGCAGGTACAAAATAAGACAGCAAAAGTTTGACATGCTAAAGAGAAAACTGAAAACATGAGTTATCTCCACAGAAAACAGAGAATTGATTGTCTTGTAAACTGACATCAAGCAGACAGGCAGGCACCGGCACATACACTGTATGGGCACAGTCTAAAGATTTAAAGTGACGGTGCACTTGGTTCCGTACTGGGTTCCATGGATGTCACTCACATATGAGAATATTATGTCATTGAAGAAAGAAATGTTCTTTTGTTTGTTTTTTAGTATCTTGGATCCAATATTGTGGACTATCACATTATCTTGGTTAGCAATTTTTGTTATTCCTTTATTCAAATACTGTATGTACATTGAATATATTTGAATTTAATAAATGTAAGGTTCCAGAGAAAAAAGAAAATCTCCTCAGAACATTTTATGTATTTTTATTTACATTCTGCCACAAACCCTACACATAGAACACACTATGTTTTCCAGTAACTATTTTTGAATATACATTTTGAAACTTGACATAATACAGCAACAAAAAAATACACTAAGCACTACACAACACATAGGAATTAGTTGTGATGTTTCAGTTTATTTACTATACCTTCTGTCCTGCAATGGCAACACGATCCCCCAGCTGCAAGACATCTGACATAAGCATGGCCTTGCCAGATATGTGATCATTGTTGGGAAGCATGGCCTTTGAAATATCATATGCTAGAGGAAATGCTTCTAGTAGTATCTGCTTGAGTTCTTTAGCAACTGCTGCTGCATCTGCCATTTCCAAAGGCATATCTACTGGATCAGGCACCACAGCAGCTGGAATCCGCCCTTTGTCATCCTACCATGAAATACATAAAGCAGTACAGAGATTAGGCTTAGAAGTGGAGTAGCAGCTAGTGGTTAGAGCACCAGGCTGGGCATCCAGGGGAGTCTGGTTCAAATCCCACTGCTACGCCTTGTGATCTTGGGCAAGTGACTTAACCCTCCATTGACTCAGATACATTGATTCCCCAGAACTTAACCCAATCGAGCATATTTGGGACCACCTGGATCAACAGGTTCGACTACTGAATCCACCACCATGCACACGTCAGCAACCATAGGACGTACTGCAGTTTACATGGTTCCAGATATCTCTAGCAACCATCCAGCATCTTACTGAGTCACTCCCACAGCATCTGGTTGCTGTCCATGCTGCCAGAGGTGGTTATCCTGGATATTAGCAGATGGTCATAATAATGTGACTCGACAGTGTATTTTGAGAACCAGTAGAGGTAGAAAAAGCACAGTTACTTACCGTAACAGGTGTTATCCAGGGACAGCAGGCAGATATTCTCTACATTGGGTGACGTAACCAACGGAGCCCCCTAGCGGACGTTTTCGCAAGCAGATTTGCTCAAAGACCTTCAGGCTTGCGATTGGCCCGCACATGCGCGCGTGCCCCTCCCGCCTTGCCTAGGGCATGCGTCTCCTCAGCGTGACCTCAGTTCAGATAGGAAGCAAAGAAGCCAACCACAGGGAGGTGGGTGGGTTGCGAGAATATCTGCCTGCTGTCCCTGGATAACTCCCGTTATGGTAAGTAACTGTGCTTTATTCCAGGACAAGCATGCAGCATATTCTCTACATGTGGGAGACCTCCAAGCTAACTAAAAAGGGAATGGAGGGAGAGTTGGCAAGTTTAGGAGAAAAGATTTTGCAAAATAGATTGGCCGAAATGGCTATCACGCCTGGAGAAAGCATCCAGACAGTAATGCGAGGTGAACGTATGAACCGAGGGCCAAGTGGCAGCCTTACAGATTTGCTCGATGGGAGTCGAGCAGAGGAAAGCAACCGACGACGCCATCGCTCGGACCTTGTGGCTTGTGACTTGACCTGGCAGGGAAAGACCAGCCTGAGCATAACAGAAAGAGATACAAGCGGCCAATCAGTTAGAAATGGTCCGCTTAGAAACAGAGCGACCCAAGTCATTGGGATCGAAAGAGAGGAACAGTTGGGGAGCTAAACGATAAGGAGCGGTGCGCTTCAAGTAGAAGGCCACTTACAATCAAGGGAATGCAGAGATACTTCTCCAGGGTGAGAATGGGGCTTTGGAAAAAACACAGGAAGAACAATGGGTTGGTTGATGTGAAAATCAGAAACAATCTTAGGCAAGAATTTAGGATGGGTACGGAGAACCACCTTATCATGATGGAAGACAGTGAAAGGCGGGTCCACCATCAAGGCTTGAAGCTCACTGACCCGACGGGCAGAAGTGAGAGCAATAAGAAACACAACTTTCCAAGTAAGATATTTCAAGTGAGCTCGCGCAAGCGGCTCGAACGGAGGTTTCATCAATTGAGCAAGGACCACGTTAAGATACCAAACCACTGGAGGAGGTTTAAGGGGCGGATGAACGTGGAAAAGACCTTTCATGAAGCGGGAAACCACAGGATGAACTGAGATAGGCTTCCGTCAATCGGCTGATGAAAAGCCGCAATGGCACTAAGGTGGACTCGAACCGAAGAGGACTTGAGCCCAGCGTCAGACAAGTGCAACAGATAATCCAGGACAGCAGACAAGGAGGCAGAGAGAGGCTCCAACTGTCGAGTAGCACACCAGGAAGAAAAACAGGTCCACTTCTGATGGTAACAGTGGCGAGTGGACTCCTTCCGAGACGCCTCCAGAACATCCAGCCCAGGCTGGGAAAACTGGAACGAGGGCATTAAGTCTCGAGGAACAAAGCTGTTAAGTGCAGAGACTGGAGGTTGGGATGAAGCAGAGAACCCCAACTCTGTGTAAGCAGAGAAGGAAAAATAGGTAGAGGAAGAGGCTCCCCGGCACTGAGTTGCAACAGAAAGGACAACCACGGCTGTTGGGGCCACTGAGGAGCTATTAGAATCATGGTGGTCCTCGTGGACTTGAGAGTGACGAGAGTCTTGAGAATCAGAGGAATGGAGAGAACGCATACAGGAACTCGTTCGTCCAATCCAGAAGGAAGGCATCTGCCTTGATCTTGAGAGGGGTGTAAATCCTGGAGCAGAAGCAGGGCAACTTGTGATTGAGGGGGGACGTGAACAGATCAACGTCCGGAGTCCCCCAACGAGCAAACACCTGACGCAGGGTCCCGGAGTGGAGCGACAACTCGTGAGGCTGCAACAGACGACTCAACTTGTCCGCCAGACAGTTCCGCTGGCCCTGAATGTAGACAGCTCGAAAGAATATGTTGCGGTGGATGGCCCAATCCCAGAGCCACACCGCCTCCAAGCACAGGAACCCGGACCCCGTGTCCCCCTGTTTGTTGATATAATACATGGCAACCTGGTTGTCCGTGCAAACCAGCACCACCCGGTCATGAAGCAGGTGACAAAAGGCCTTCAGAGGGAGGAAAATCGCTCGAAGCTCCAGAAGATTGATGTGACAAAGGCAGTCGGTACGGAACCAAAGACCCTGGGTGCGCAGACTGTCCAGATGAGCCCCCCAAGCATAGGTCGAAGAGTCCGTCGTGAGGACCATTTGAGGAGGAGGAGCCTGAAACAGAAAAACTCTGGAAAGATTTGAAGAGAGCATCCACCAACAGAGAGACCTCAACAAAGGAGTCACAATGCATCGAGAGAGAGGATCTCGATCCTGATTCCATTGGGACACCAGAGTCCATTGAGGAATACATAAGTGAAGTCTGGCAAAAGGAGTCACGTGAACCGTGGAGGCATGTGACCTAGGAGGACCATCATGAGACGAGCTGGCACCGAGGGCAGATGGGTCACCATTCGACACAAATGGATAAGGGCCTCCTGACAAGGCCGAGGCAAGAAGGAGCAGAGACGAACCGTGTCCAGGACCGCTCCAATGAACTCGAGAGACTGAGACGGGCAGAGGTGAGACTTGGGAAAGTTCACCTCGAAGTAGAGACTCTGAAGGAGCACGATGGTTTGATTCGTCGCTCGCAGGGCTTCATCGCGAGAGGACGCTTTGATTAACCAGTTGTCGAGGTAGGGAAACACCTGCAGGCCACGGATACGCAGGGCCACAGCTACCACAACCAGACATTTTGTGAAAACCGCCAGGTCGAAGGGAAAAACACGATACTTGAGATGGAGATCCCCCACCCGGAATCTCAAATACTGGTGAGAGGCCGGGTGTATCAGAATGTGTGTGTATGCCTCCTTGAGGTCCAGTGAGCACAGTCAGTCCCCCTCATCCAAGAGGGGATACAACGTGGGAAGGGTGAGCATTCTGAATCATTCCCGGACCAGAAACTTGTTCAGAGCATGGAGGTCCAGGATCGGACGTAGATCCCCTGTCTTTTTGGGTACCAGAAAGTACCGGGAATAAAATCCGAAGTTCCAATGATCCGAGGGAACCTCCTCGACTGCCCGAAGATGAAGCAAGGCACGAGCTTCCTGCAGAAGGAGAGGGAGCTGAGATTGAGCAGAAGAAAAATCTCTTGGAGGCATGTCCGGGGGTAAGTGACTGAAGTGGAGGGAGTACCCCTCCTGGATGATAGACAGCACCCAACTGTCGGTGGTAAGACTCTTCCACTGGGCATAGAAATGATGGAGATGACCCCCGATGGGGAAGGGGGAAGACTCCAGAAAGGGAGCCTGAAAGCTCGGACTGGAATTGTCAATAGAATGGCCCGGTCTTCGCCGGGGCCGGCAGCTGAATCTTAGGTTGACGTGGCTGCTGCTGCAGGGGCCGTTTTGCAGGAGGCCTCGAGACAGCAGGAGTGGATTTTTGTGGGTACCTCCAGAGAGGAATTTTATATTGTCAAACCAGAGGAGCCTTCAGCTTAAGTTTCACCAGAGACGCAAAGGACCGCTCGTGGACCGAGAGACGCTTCGTGGCATCTTCGATGGAATCATCGAAGAGCTCATGACCCACACACGGGAGATTAGCAAGGCGATCCTGCAGATTCAGATCCATGTCCACAATCCGGAGCCAAGCGAGGCGACACATGGTGATGGCAAAGACTGTAACTCCCAAGGACAATTCAAATGCGTCGTAAGAGGCCTGGAATATATACAGGCAGAGTTGGGAGAGGGTCTCCTCGAGGAGGCGAAACTCCCGACGCTGAGGCTCTGGAACGACCTCCAGGAACGAGCGGAGGACACTGACACAGAACCGGAGGTAGGAAGTGAAGAAGTTGTAATTAAGGACATGGTTCGCCATCATCAAATTCTGATAAAGGCAGAATTTGTCCATTGTGCAGCCCTCCCTGCCCGGAGGGACAGCAGCGTAAACCCTCGACAGGTTTGATTTCTTCAAGGAAGACTCAACCATCAAGGACTGGTGGGAAAGCTGAGCACTTTCAAACCCTTTTACCGGGACAGTCCGGTAACGGGACTCCAACTTAGAGGGAATAGCTGTAACAGCATACAATGATTCCAGGTTCTGGAGAAACGTCTGCCGGAGAAACTGATGCAACGGGAAGCGAAGCGCCTCACGAGGTGTATTGTCAACTCCCAATTCCACCAGGTATTCCTGAGTAAAGCGGGAGTCGGATTGAAGATCTAGGTTCAGAGCTCTGCCCATGTCAGAGATGAAACGAGAAAAGGAGGAGGTCCAAGAAGAAGACTCATCCTCCGGGGAAGACTCTGACCGAGATCAGGGTGCAGCCGAGAAAGAGGGAGAAACCTCCCTGGAATAGTAAGCAGGGGCCTCAGAGTTCCGTGAAAGGGAGACCGAAGAGGTTCGACTAAGGTGTGTAGGGGGCATCGAGGAACAGCCCCGTGCCAGATGGACCGGGGAAGACCCCCGGAGTCCGAGGAAACCGCTGGGAAAGCCTCAGAGAAGACGGGGTATAGGAAAATTCCCCAATCGGCTTCGAATGAGAACCTTGAGAAGCTGGTAAGCGCCTCGAAGGGGAACAGACACTAGAGTCCAATTCGAGGATAAGCGTGTGTCTAGAGGGTCTCGAGGTCGGAGACCTGCCCCAACAGGGCGGAGAAGACCGGGGTTTTTTAGAAGAGGCAAGCCTCGCTGCAGCAGCAGGGGACAATGTGGCCCCCGCCTGGATCCTCGAAAAATCACCGGTGACTCAGGGGAGGAAGACACGCTCGAGGGAACCAGACGGGTCTTACGAGTAAGGCCTCGAGAGACGAGAGGACGCTCAGGCTGGCCAGACCGCAATTGGGTTGAGACCGAGGTCAAAGGCGTCGAGGTCGGGACTAGTTGGCTTAACACCGAGGAAAACTGTGTGGTAATAATAGCCTTAAGCATGTCCTCAAACATAGGCACCGAGACCAAAGGTATGTGGGTCGGAGGTGCAGCAGTGCGCTCCTTCAGGGGTGACCTCGAAGAACAGTATTCCCTACGTAAGGAGGCACGCTTAGAGTGATGTTTCGAAGACGCCGACGAGGCGGCGCTGACATGAAACTCCGAGGAAGGCTTCTTTGCCGGCACACCTGAGGAGGAAAGTGGAGATTTACCCGAGGCCGGAGTAGCAGGAGGGGCCGAGGCCAGAGCCTTCGAGGCCGAGGCACCCAATGAGGGCACCGAGGCCGAGCTCGAGG
Organism: Geotrypetes seraphini; assembly: GCF_902459505.1. Taxonomy (NCBI): domain Eukaryota; kingdom Metazoa; phylum Chordata; class Amphibia; order Gymnophiona; family Dermophiidae; genus Geotrypetes; species Geotrypetes seraphini. The sequence continues at coordinate 341,609,869 of NC_047086.1, read as the reverse complement.
CCTGTCCCGCAGGATCCATGGGGCCAAAGAGTTGGATAATCTTGGACACCCTCCGACGAAGAGCTTGCGGTTGCAAGGTCGCACAACGGGGACACGAATCAGCGCGGTGCTCTGCACCCAGGCACTCCACACACCAACGATGAGGATCGGTGATGGAGATAACCCGGTTGCACTTAGTGCAGTTTTCAAAGCCGGAACAAGGCCGGGACATAAGAAAAAAGAGAGCCGCTGCCCTGCGAGGCCAGGCGGCCAGAGGTCAAAATTATACGAACTGAAAATAAAGAAAATAAAAGATGCAAGCACAGCGACTCAAAGGAAACAAACCAAATAAGCCGCGGTGCAAGAGGGACAAAGAGAACGCACGAAGTAAGGGAGCAGTGCTTCTGGCTCCGTGGAAAACATTGAACTGAGGACACGCTGAGGAGACGCATGCCCTAGGCAGGGCAGGAGGGGCACGCGTGCATGCACGGGCCAATCGCAAGCCTGAAAGTCTTCGAGCAAGTCTGCTAGGGGGATTCGTCGGTGACGTCACCCACATGTAGAGAACATCCCATTCTTCTGCTTCATAAACAATATCTTGCCTATATTCTTACCCTTACAGTATGCTCTAATAGGAAGTTCCTTAAAAACTGTATGCAGTTGCAAAACTCAACAGTGAGACCAGATAAAGTGCACCAGATTGGAAGAGTGTTGAGAAAGATATAATACTGCATCAAAAATTTTCACAGGACAAAATCATGCTCACAAGTATGCTTTATGTATCACCAAAATTCAGATAACCTCCATTCAAAAATCTACTTCATTTCTCATGGATTTAGCAGCCTTTGTGATGAAACAAAATTATTTCTGGTTTGAGGGACTATTCTATCAGCAAATTCATAGTATGGCTATAGGGGCTACTCTGGCCCCTTTGGTGGCCAGTCTTTATATGACACACTTTGAAGAAAGCTTACTATATGGATCATATTTTTCATCTATTATGGAAATGCTTTTTAGATGACTTTTTTTTCATCTGGACAAGTACTGAAGGATCTTTGTGAAGTTTTATTCAATGGCTGACTTCTTTGGACCCTAATTTTTCAGCTACATATTAGCAATATATCAATTTTGGATATACATATTATGAAGTACAGTGGTGCCTCACACAACGAACTTAATCCGTTCCAGGAGCAAGTTTGTTATGTGAAACGTTCGTTGTGTGAAACGCGTTTTCCCATAACAATACATGTTAAAAAAAATAATTCGTTCTGTAGCATAAAATATGCTAAGATGACATAAAAAAAGATAAATTTTTGGTTATTATTTTTATTTAGATACATCTAAAAACATAATTGTTTTTTAAAACAACACACATTTTTTAAATTTAAAGACAGACTAAGTAGAGTCTAATTTTACAGTGAGAGGGCAGAGTCTCAGCGGCAAAAACTGGGACTTAACTGTTCATTTTTTTTTTTTTCTACCGTGTTTCCCCGATGATAAGGCAGGGCCATCAAATAAGACAGCCCCCCCTTTTTAGAAAAAAATGTAAAATAAGGCACCCCCCCCGCAAATAAGCCACCCACCGATACCTGCGCTTACCCGAATCGGGTGGTACGGTGGGTGACTCCGTGTGGTCCCTGGCACCCCCGACACGATCGGGGCAAGAGGGAGCGCAAGCCCTCTTGCCCCCCCCGACTCCCCGACACGATCGGGGCAAGAGGGAGCTCAAGCCCTCTTGCCCCCCCCCGACTCCCCGACACGATCGGGGCAAGAGGGAGCTCAAGCCCTCTTGCCCCCCCCAACTCCCCGACACGATCGGGGCAAAAGAAAGCTCAAGCACTCTTGCCCCCCCGACTCCCCGACACGATCGGGGCAAAAGGGAGCCCAAGCCCTCTTGCCCCGCCGATTCCCCAACTCCCCGACAATATCGGGCCAGGAGGGAGCCCAAGTCCTCCTGGCCACGGCGACCCCCTAACCCCACCCTGCACTACATTACGGGCAGGAGGGATCCCAGGCCCTCCTGCCCTCGACGCAAACCCCCCCTCCCCCCAACGACCGCCCCCCCCAAGAACCTCCGACCGCCCCCCCAGCCGACCCGCGACCCCCCTGGCCGACCCCCACGACACCCCCAACCCCCTTCCCCGTACCTTTCTGTAGTTGGCCGGACAGACGGGAGCCAAACCCGCCTGTCCGGCAGGCAGCCATCGACGGAATGAGGCCGGATTGGCCCATCCGTCCCAAAGCTCCGCCTACTGGTGGGGCCTAAGGCGCCTGGGCCAATCAGAATAGGCCCGGGAGCCTTAGGTCCCTCCTGGGGGCAGGGCCTGAGGCACATGGTCGGGTTGGGCCCATGTGCCTCAGGCCCCGCCCCCAGGAGGGACCTAAGGCTCCCGGGCCTATTCTGATTGGCCCAGGCGCCTTAGGCCCCACCAGTAGGCGGAGCTTTGGGACGGATGGGCCAATCCGGCCTCATTCCGTCGTTGGCTGCCTGCCGGACAGGCGGGTTTGGCTCCCGTCTGTCCGGCCAACTACAGAAAGGTACGGGGAAGGGGGTTGGGGGTGTCGTGGGGGTCGGCCAGGGGGGTCGCGGGTCGGCTGGGGGGGCGGTCGGAGGTTCTTGGGGGGGGCGGTCGTTGGGGGGAGGGGGGGTTTGCGTCGAGGGCAGGAGGGCCTGGGATCCCTCCTGCCCGTAATGTAGTGCAGGGTGGGGTTAGGGGGTCGCCGTGGCCAGGAGGACTTGGGCTCCCTCCTGGCCCGATATTGTGTGGGGAGTTGGGGAATCGGCGGGGCAAGAGGGCTTGGGCTCCTTTTTGCCCCGATCGTGTCGGGGAGTCGGGGGGGGCAAGAGGGAACCAGGCGGAGAGAGGGCAGTTAAGCGCAGTGCCTGCGCGGAAGGATGCAGCTCGGGCGACTTCGTTGTGTGAAACGAAGTTCGTTGTACGGATCAAGACATAAAGTTCGTTGTGCGCAGCGTTTGCTGTGCGAGGCGTCCGTTATGCGAGGCACCACTGTATGATGTTTTATCTCTACCATTTTGCTCCGTAAAAAGACGGATTGAAATAATTATCTCCAGTTCCATAGTTTTCATCTTTACAAAATTATGATGTACGTAGTCTCAAATAAGGCCAGTTTTGCAGATATGGTAATTATGTTCTTCATTGTCAGGAGGATTTAAATATCAATTGTAATCAAGGCTATCCGAACTCAGTGATATATAATGCATTGCACGATTTGCCCAGTGGAAATTATCGTCTATAATGTGGAAGAATCGGATGTTTTCTACCTCTATTTCTAAAGTGGTTTATGCCATAACTTGCCCATGTGATTATGCTTGAGACAGATTAAAGTTTCTTGAAATAAAAGCTGTAGCCCTCTTGAACTGGTTTGTGTGAATGAACCTTATAGTCTGCACTGCTAAACAAATTAGTTAACTGTATGACTTAATTTTTCCTTTTTTCTTGCTTTTAACATTATTTTTGCATTTACTGGAGACTGGCATATGACACAGCCACACAATGAATGAAACAAATTCATATCAACATTAAGGACTCCTTTTACAAAGGTGTGCTAGCCGCTACCGCCTCCTTTAAAGCAGGTGGTAATTTTTCGGCTAGCGCGCACTAATCTTGTGTGTGTGCTAAAAACGGAAGCGCACCTTTGTAAAAGGAGCCCTAAATGTCTCCTGCTACTAACTTCCGACTATAAAGATAAGTTCTTTTACTTATATTGACAAAAAGTGATAAAAATATTAAATACAGAAGACTGAGAAATAAATAACTGAATTGCTGAATATGCAAAACAGGTTGGATATTGAAATATTCTTTTTTTTTTTAATCTTTATTCCTTTTTATTTCTTTCAACAAGTGTACAGTATTATTACAATTAATTTACATAACACACTTGGCATTCTTAAACAATATTATTATACATGTTTTTATTCCCCCCCCACCTTCCACCCTTTTCCATATCAATAAAATATTCCTTCCAAATGTACATAAGTTCTTTTACTTATATTGACAAAAAGTGATAAAAATATTAAATATAGAAGACTGAGAAATAAATAACTGAATTGCTGAATATGCAAAACAGGTTGGATATTGAAATATTCTGATGGATCCAACACAAATTATTTGACTATTAAGAATAAGGGTGGAAACATTTTGTTTAGGATTATCATTTATTTCCCCTATAGTAAGTTTTGGTGCAGTTTGGGGAATATTTTTTTTTTAGAATAGAACCATACACTTTTTCATACTGTCAATAAATTAGTCACAGGCTCAAAACAAATTCCCTTTTCCATATTCCCTGTGAAAAGAATACACTTAAATATTGTATATTTTAGAGAGACCGAGCTTTGGGTTCACTTCTTTGATGATATATTTTACTAGTAGAAAAGTATGGAAGAAAGACCAAACGGAATTGGCCCCACTCCCAACCCCTGAGGTACTTCACTGTTACAGAGATTTGTTTCAGTCTGTCTGATTTATCAGCACTGAATACCATTTCTGGCACCAGTATCTCCCCCACATCTTCTTTGATGAAGACCGAAGCAAAGAATTAATTTAGGGCTCCTTTTATGAAGGTGCGCTAGCGTTTTTAGCGCACGCACTGGATTAGCGCGCGCTATAGCACGTACTAGCCGAAAAACTACCGCCTGCTCAAGGTAGCGGCTAGTGCGCACTATTCCGCGCATTAAGGCCCTAACGGCCTTCGTAAAATGAGCCCTTAATCTTTCTGCTATGGCCTTGTCTTCTTTGGGCCATCTAGTGGTCCAACTGATTCTTTTCCCAGCTTCTTGCTTTTAATATACCTAAAAAAAAAAGTTTTTACTACGTATTTTTGCCTCCATTGCAATCAAGGTCTCTCTTTGCCTTCTTTATCAGTGCCTTGTATTATGCTGTTTCCTATTATTTTCAGTTGGATCCTTCTTCAGCTTTCTGAAGGATTTTCTTTTAGCTCTAATAGCTTCCTTTACCTCACTTACCAACCAAGCCAACTGCCTTTTGTTCTTCTCCTCCTTTTTTAATACAATGAATATATCTAATACTCTTGAGCAATGGCAGTGGATCTGTGTTTCAGCTATAATCAAGAAACATAACAAACAGATCAATGCACACGATGACTGTGGGTTAACATTCCTGTTAATGACATGAGGAAAGAAAGATGAATGAATTATATACTTCTTAATGCTTTTAAAGACAACTTACCCTAAAAGCAGGATTGGCCCCATTTTCCAACAAGCATTTAACAGCTGCTGAACACAAGTTAGAAGCAGCAATATGTAGGGCTGTTCCAAAGTCAAAGTCACTGCATGTGGAATCCACATCTGAAAGTCAAATGTATTTTAGCATGATTTGTAAGAATTAACATTTTTCTTTTCATATTAAAAACCAGGATGAAGCCTGTAAGAAAGATTGATCATAGCAAGTATTATCCGCAAATATGGTCAGCCCAAGGAACTGGTGCTGTATGTACCGTATTTTCAAGCATATAACGCGCACGTTATACACGATTTTACAAACCGAGTATAACCATGTGCGTTATATGTGTGAGCGCGTTATACAAATTCTCAGATTCAGAATCTCGGAGAGAGCGAGACCAGAAGGCTTTGAGCATGCGCAAATGCTCAAAGCCCAGCACAGGGAAGAGGGAGGATCTCCCTCGCACCGCCCAGCCCAGCCCAGCTCAGCCCAGCCCAGGCGAGGGAGGATCTTCGGGCACTGGCACTGGTATGTCTTTGCATTGGTGCTGGTGCCCAATCGGGTAAGCGATGTCTTTGCGGTGCTGGGGGGGATGTAGGATCGCGGGGGAGGAAGGGTGACGTGAGCGGGGGGGGGGAGGATGCTGGTTCGCAGGCCAGAAGAGGGAGTAAGCGGGGGTGGCGGGAGGAGGTTATAGCAGCATGTGCGTGCTATATAGATTTTTTTTTACAGCAATGCTTTGTTCCCGCGCACTATACGTGTATGCGTGTTATACACGTATGCGCGTTATATGCGTGAAAATACGGTAAACCTTAAGTTGTGCTTCCCTTCCACCAAGCAATTCAAGTTACTATTACCACCACCTCCCCTGAAGTTCAATTAACTCCCCTTCCTTTCTCTACTCCAGCATCTCCTTCCCTCTTTTACCTGCCATGTCCAGCATCTCCCACCCTTCCCTTCTATGGCTTGCTTCTACATTTCTTTTGCTGCCAACATCACTCCTCAACCTTCACCCAGGTCATTAGTCTCCTGCAGCTCCAAAGGTTGCTGTTGACAGGCCTGCTGCATCTAGCCCCCTTTGACACAAATTTCCAGTTTGAAGGAGGGGAATGCAACAGCCCTCGAGCACATGCATGGGCTCAAAGTCCATCACTGCACTCACAGCAGATTTTCAAGTGATATCGACCTACCGCCTTGTTAACTTTCCCAGTGTTGTGCTGCAGCCCCAGCCCCCAAAAGAATCCTGCTACCCTAGGTGAACACCTAGTCTACCTATTGATAGGATGGACCCTCTCTGAAAACTCCAACAGTAAATTCAAAACAGAACACGCATAAAATGAGTAAACAAAAAAAAAACAAAACCCCACATACGGTATACACATATGCATGCACACAGAAGAAACTTAACTCCTAAAAATACACCAGAAACATTAAGTTTTTCAGAAAAAGCAAAAGTTACTTACTTGTAGCAGATGATCTCCAAGGCAAGCAGAACTAGTATTCTCACATGCGAGTCCCCAACAGAGCCCTGGTGTAGATGCTACCCAGCATTCATCTCTCTTTAAGAAAGGGGGTGGGGCTTGACATACCTCCTTACTGTAGTTACAATCAAATATGATTTCCATATCATTTACAGAAGGCCCGCACCATGCATACATGATTGACTTCTTCAGCTTTATGAAGTATTTTCTTTTAGATCTAATAGCTTCCTTCACCTCACTGGATTCATGTAGGACCATCATTCTGTTCCAACAGCATACAGATAAAAATGCAACTTCTAGAAGAGGTAGGAACATACATGCGAATACTAGTCATCCTGTGCTTGGAGAATACCTGCTACAGGCTCACCAAAAACAAAACCACGGCAAGTCCAAGCAGAATCAACAAACAAAAACAGATCTCTTGTGAAGGTGAAGGTGAAGCCTGGAACAGAAAAAAATGAATCTAGGAGGGTGGAGTTGGGTTTTAGAAACCAAAAAATTCTGCAAGACTTTCTGTCCAAGCCAGGTTTTTTTTGTTGGGTTTTTTTTTTTTTTTTTTTAAATAATTTTTATTGATAATGCAGCCAACATCAAAACAGGAAAACAGAAGTCACATCACAAAGAATAGACAATAACAGAACAAACTGTCCAGGGAGGATAACAGATATTGCATCGTATGCTGCTCAAAGATGTGAATGTGTGGACTGAAGACTATGTCACAGCCTTGCAAATATCTTCAATGAAAGCCGACGACATGCCCCTCCAGGGTCAGCCCAGCCTAGGCATAAGTGAAAGAGATGCAATCTGCTAACCAAATGGATAAAGTGGATTTACTGATGGCTGCCCCATCCTGTTCAGATCAAAAGAAACAAAAAGCTGGTTGGATTGTCTATAGGCTTTAGTCTACTCCAGTTAGGTAGCCAAGGCTCACTTGTAATTTAAGTTGGGTGGTATGCTTTCACCAGGGTATGAGACTGTGTCTGAATTCAAGAGGACCTGGGATAGGCACGTGGGATCTCTCAGAGAGAGAACGAGATAATGGTTACTGCGGATGAGCCAGTTGGACTTTATCTATGTTTCTATGGGAAAGAATATTGGTAGGATGATTGAATAGTTAAGAAGGAACTCTTGACACCACCTTAGAAAGGAAGCTAAGGTGAGTACAGCGACTTGAGGGAGCCTAAAGGACATCGAACATAACATCACAACAGAGTTGCCATACTGGGACAGACTGAAGGTCTATCAAGCCCAGTATCCTGTTTCCAACCCAGGTCAGACGTACTTGGCAAGATCCCAAATAGTAAAACAGATTTTATGCTGCTTATCCTAGAACATCCTGCCCCTTTCCCTTATGAATACTCCCTAATAGTCAGGACAACCTTAGGCACCACAGACCCACCCAAGGAGGAAGCGTCATGGGAGGGGTGGAGCAAGGACAGCTACCAGGAAGTATAAAAGGATAGGCCAGAGCTGGAATAAGGAGGCCCAGAGAAGGAATAAGTGGGTCCACAGCATATGCCTCCACTACCTATGTGTAGCTACCCTAACTTGGCTGAAGTAAGGCAAACCTTAACTTGGATAATTTGTGGGAATTCTGTTCTTGAGGCCTGGCTAAAGCCAGACTAGAATTTGCACAACTTAAGAGAGACTGTATAAACTACAACTTTTGGGCCTGCCAGTCACAGGCCTATCTAAAGATTTCTTCTGAATTTCAAGAGAGACTTTACCTTCATTTCCTGTATCTGTGAAGTAACAGACCAAAGGCTATGTGCCCATGCCAAAAGATGAAGGCAGAGAAGCTGAACTGTTCCAATGGCATCATCCTTTAAGGAGTGGTGCTGCCTGAGACTTCTAAGTGTGCTCATTGCAAAACAAGAATTAATATAAAAAATACCTCAAAGGGCTCATTGCAGTCAACTTCCAGCAAAGCAGGAAACTGCTGAGACCAATGCAAAGGTCTGGACAATTTCCTGGAGGACAAGTACATAGTTTGTTATTGAGAAAGATATGGGGGAAGCCACTGCTTGCCCTGGATTGGTAGCAAGGAATATTGCTACTCCTTGGGTTTTGGCCAGGTACTAGAGACCTGGATTGGCCATCACGAGAACAGGCTACTAGGCTTGATGGACCATTCGTCTGACCTAGTAAGGTTATTATTATGTTCTTATCTTGGCCCTACAGTTGTCGCAAACTGCTGCTTGAATCCTCAAGTGCAGAGAAGTTTTACTTTTCTGTCATGTAAGTCTAAACGTTTTTAGCCTACCTCTTTAAGAATTGAAGGCCATTCCCAGGAAGGGGTTATAACTTGCTCATCAACTTCCTGTCCCACTGGAGTAAGTCTGAACATCCTACTCCACAAACATCATCTCAAAGAATGTTCTATGCAAAAGGAAAAGCATTGAAAGGATGCCCCAGCCCTTGCAAACTGGAATCTTCCTCCAAGGATTCTTCCTGTACTGTAGTGGAGATATGAAGCATGGAAACCACCTGGTCAAAAAGGGAGGATACTTCCTAAAGAGCCATACCAATTAATAGTCACACTCTTCCTAAGGAGAGAGCTCTCTGAGTTCAGGAATGTCACTCCTGAGGATGAACTTTTCATTCTTAGTGTTATCCAAGACATTTTCAGAAGCAGCCAGAAGCTGGACTAGAGCACCTACAATCTCAGAACCCCCACTCAAGACCTTTGGACATTATGCTGTCCACATATCAATCTATGAGTACTCTGGAGCCTCCCTGTTAACCTGAAAAATCTGAGCCAAAAAGTGGCACTGACAGAACCAGCCCCTGACTACCAAAGAATGCCCTCACAAGGCATTCAATAAAGGTGAAACAAAACTGTGGCCTCAATTTGAGTACAGGGTGTCAGTGTCCTGGGCGGTTGGCCTCCATTCCCTTCAAACCCAGTACTTTAGTCACTAGCACTGCAGATAAGGAAAGATGGCTGCAGAACAGATTTGCCACCCATAGCCCCCTCAGTAGTATTTCCAAAGTCTCCAGGAACACAAAGTAGATTCTGGAGAAAATGGAAAAGTCAGTTAACTACTGTTACTGTTCTGCCAGCTCCCACAAGCACTGCAACACCTGCCACTGACCGCTGCCAATCTGTCTGCTAGGGAATAGCCATGGCACTACCCTGATGCTGCCCAGTCCTGTGCTTGACTCATGGGATAGAAAGCAATGTTCTGTTGTGGATTAGAAATTGGTTATTGGACAGAAAACAGGAAGTAGTACTAAAAAGATAATATATTTTATCAAATATTTTCCAGTAAATAGGGATGGTATGCTGAATCATAGGGCTATCTGCAGAAGATGTCAATCACAGATTTTCAACTCCTCCTCCTTCTCCACAATCTATGCTGCCCCCTTCAGTTCATACCAAAGCTGGTGACAGTCCTACAGAAGATAGGAGAAGAAGGAGGGATATGAGGAATTTCCCAAAATTAGGTGTCTGATCTGCTCAGAAGAAGTTAAAACAATCACTAAAGAAACAGTACAACCACTTCTTTAATTTTCTCTAAGCAGGAATTATGTGGACATTGGCTGTTCCTGCTGCTGGATAAAGTTCTGTAATTCCTCTGGATCATCAAAAGTAATTGTTTTATTATACAGCAAGGAAATTATCATAATTTTAAAAAGATTTGGGGGCCATTGATTACATATTCTAATGATCAGACACCTTAAACACCTTGTTATTATATAAGATATAGGTGGGGTGGGATTGGGAAATATGTTATTTAATTGATATATTATTAATGGATGGGGGGGTGGGAAGGGATTCTTTTATACTTTAATGATTATAAGTAAGATTGTCAAGTGATTTGTTTAAAATTTTTTTTTATTGTTTATTATACACTTGTTGTAAGATATGAAAATGAATAAAGATTTATAAAAGAAACAGTAATGTAGTCAAAACATTAATAAGCCTCTACGAGGAACAATGAATCCAAGAAAATACAAATGAAGCAAGAAACAAACAGCCTGAACATTTATTATGCTCAACCATTCCTCTCTTGTAATCCTATACACAATCTCTTCTGAATCCAATAGTCGGACAGTGAAATATTAGCTATGGAGCTGATCATTAAGAATGAGTCAGAAAGCAGGCACATCAGATAAATTGCTGGGCAGGGGGTTCAGCATACCATAGCAATCACAATCCTCACTTGTTTGTGTCATTTACAGGACGGCAAGAGATTCTTAAGGATATTTATATATTTTTACTTAGACACTAATATGGATTAATAGCATTACTTTAAGGAATACTGTTTTAGATTTTTAATGATATTTATATAACATGGAGTTGATTTTTACTCAAAAACTAATATGGATTAGTAGCACCATTTTGGAGAATACAGATTATTTATTTATTTTTTATTTTAAGTTTTGCACGAAGTAGGTGTTAATTGATCAGTTTTTTAACTTGATTAAATAGTCAAAAGGGAAGATTTTATAAATATTAGCCACTGTAAAATTTATTTACCCCCCCTCTTTTACAAAGCCGCGCTAGCGGCTGACGCACGGCAACAGCCCCGAAGCCCTTTAAATCTCTATGGGCTTCGGGGCCGTTACCGCGGCGGCCCGCGCTAAACGGCTTCATAAAAGGTTTGAAATGTGCATGTGCTTACCTCGTATGAGGTTTTGAGTTTGATTTAGTTTTAAGTTATTTATTTATTAAGTGTTAGTGATAACAATGAGATACATAAGATATTTACATGTGCTATTGACTGGTGTTTTATTAAAGGCACGGTATATATTAGTGATTTAGATTCGTGCATATTGTTAATGAACTGTGCATATGCAAAGGTTTTAAAAAGACGTAATGCAGAATGGCGGGCGTGCAGATTAACTCACAGGGCTTTAAACTAGGTAAGTCGGGGGAGGGTACCCATTCACATATTAGTGCAGAAAGGAATTATCCTGATGAGGTGAGTCGAAACTCCGCTTCCATGTCCAAGGTAAGTACCCACATTGCAAACAGTTCTTTGGGAGTCACACCGACTCGGGTAGGATACGCCTCACAGGGACTTAGCAAACACAAGATATGGAGGGCCATGTATGTCAATGCACACAGTTTAGGTAACAAAATTCTAGAATTGGAGGCTGAAATAAGGAATGCCGACCTAGATGTGGTGGCAATATCTGAAACTTGGTTCACGGACTCACATGGGTGGGATATGGCTATACCGGGCTACAATCTACTTCGTCAGGACAGAGAGGGCAGGTTAGGAGGGGGGGTAGCTCTATACATTAAAGAGGACATCAAAACCACCAGGATCACAGATGTCAAGTACACTGGGGAGTCCCTCTGGGTAAACCTGGCAAGAGGCAGAGAAAAATGCCTGTATCTAGGTGTGGTTTACAGACCCCCAAGACAACTGGAAGACATGGACGCAGAATTAATTGAAGACATAGAGAATATCACTCTACGAGGAGAAGCTGTACTGCTAGGGGACTTCAATATGCCCGATGCAGACTGGAACTCATTTTCAGCAACAACCAGCGGTAGCAGGAGGCTCTTAACCTCCATAAAGGGAGCACGTCTCAAACAAATGGTAACGGAGCCCACTAGGGCCCAGGCGATCCTCGACCTGGTACTCACCAACGGGGAAAGCGTTTCAGAGGTCTCAGTAGGAGATACGCTAGCCTCCAGTGACCACAATATAGTATGGTTCAACCTTAGGAAAGGCTTCCCTAGATCAAACACGAAAACAAAGGTACTCAATTTCCAGGGCACAGACTTCGCACGCATGGGAGATTTCGTCCATCAGACGCTGCAGGACCAAGCGGAGACCGATGATGTAGAAGCTAAGTGGTTAACACTGAAATCAACCATACATGAAGCAACTAGCCGCTTCATAAAATCAGTAAATAAACGACAAAGAAACAATAAACCCCAATGGTTCACCGTGGAGATCTCGCACCTCATTAAGGAGAAGAAAAAAACGTTTCTCTCCTACAAGCGCACGGAGAAAAGAGAGGCAAAAGTAGAATATAGGACCAGGTCTACAGCGATCAAAATGGTAGTTAGGGAGGCAAAACTTCGAGTGGAAGAAATTCTGGCAAAAAACATTAAAAAGGGGGACAAATCCTTCTTCAGGTATATTAGTGACAGAAAAAGGAACACAGGCGGGATAGTACGCCTTAGAAGACCGGACGGAAGTTACGTGGAAGCAGATTCCGATAAAGCCGAACTACTGAATGAATACTTCTGCTCAGTCTTCACCTGTGAGGCACCGGGACACGGTCCCCAGTTGAAGGCAACACAAAGCACAGAAGACCCGTTTCAGAATTTTGAGTTCACACCAGGTGAAGTTTACAGTGAACTGGCAAGACTCAAGGTGAACAAAGCCATGGGACCAGACAATTTGCACCCAAGAATGCTCAGAGAATTGAGCGATGTCCTGGCGAAACCGTTGGCTGAGCTATTCAATCTCTCCCTAAATAAGGGGAAAGTTCCCCTGGACTGGAAATTAGCTAATGTCGTTCCTCTGCATAAAAAGGGTTGCAGGGCAGAGGCTGCGAATTATAGACAGGTGAGTCTCACATCAATAGTGTGCAAACTCATGGAAACACTAATTAAAAGCAAATTGGACACGATCTTGAATGAAGGGAATCTTCGGGATCCCAGTCAGCATGGATTCACCAAGGGTAGGTCCTGCCAGTCCAATCTCATCAGCTTCTTTGACTGGGTAACAAGAAAGTTGGACTTGGGAGAGTCTTTGGACGTCGTGTACCTGGACTTCAGTAAAGCTTTTGACAGTGTCCCACACCGCAGGCTGCTAAGCAAGATGGAATCGATGGGGTTAGGAGAGACACTAACCGCATGGGTCAATGATTGGCTGAGTGGCAGACTTCAGAGGGTGGTGGTTAATGGTGCCCTCTCTAAAACATCAGAGGTGACCAGTGGAGTGCCGCAGGGCTCGGTCCTGGGTCCACTCCTTTTCAACATATTCATAGGGGATCTGACTCAAGGGCTTCAAGGTAAAATAACACTATTCGCTGATGACGCCAAACTATGTAATATAGTAAGTGAATGCAGTTTACAGAATTATATGGCGCAGGACCTGCTTACATTGGAAAGTTGGTCCTCAACCTGGCAGCTAGGCTTCAATGCTAAGAAATGTAAGGTCATGCACCTCGGAAGCGGAAATCCATGCAGGACGTACTTCTTGAACGGAGAAACTTTAACTAGGACTTCAGCAGAACGAGATTTAGGAGTAATCATCAGTGCAGACATGAAAACTGCCAATCAAGTGGAGAAGGCTTCATCTAAGGCAAGGCAGATATTGGGTTGTATCAATAGAAGTTTCGTCAGCCGAAAGCCTGAAGTCATAATGCCGTTGTACAGGGCCATGGTGAGACCTCATCTGGAGTACTGTGTGCAATTCTGGAGGCCACATTACAGTAAAGATGTGCGCAGAATTGAATCGGTTCAACGGACGGCCACCAGGATAATCTCGGGGCTCAAGGGTCTCTCTTACGAAGAGAGACTGAACAAATTGCAGCTCTACACTCTTGAGGAACGTAGGAAGAGGGGAGACATGATCGAAACATTTAAGTACCTCACGGGACGTGTCGAAGTGGAAGATGATATTTTCTTTCTCAAGGGACCCTCGGCCACAAGAGGGCACCCGCTCAAACTCAGGGGTGGAAAATTTCATGGCGACACCAGAAAGTATTTCTTCACAGAGAGAGTGGTTGATCATTGGAACAAGCTTCCAGTGCAGGTGATCGAGGCAGACAGCGTGCCAGACTTTAAGAATAAATGGGATACCCATGTGGGATCCCTACGAGGGTCAAGATAAGGAAATTGGGTCATTAGGGCATAGACAGGGGGTGGGTAAGCAGAGTGGGCAGACTTGATGGGCTGTAGCCCTTTTCTGCCGTCATCTTCTATGTTTCTATGTTCTATGTTTAAATGAGGAAGGACGCTGAATGAGGTGAGTACAAACGTAATTGAGTAAAGTTTATTTGGTATTGTTACCTTAACGTTAAGCAGAGTCTGAATGTAATTAAGTAATTTATTTGGGCTTGACAATTTTACTTTGAGTTTTATCATGGAGTCATGTTTATAATATATAAATTTTGAAAATATGCTCCACTGTAATTTGGCGTCTCAATGGTTTAAAGTTAAGAGAGCCCGGTGCAATAAGAGCTTAAAAATAATGAGTTTAAACAATGGTAGTTGTGGTAATTAAGTAATTGTGCGGTTTATTACCTCTAGAAACTGTCCCCTCAGAAAACATGCTGTTTAACTTTGGCACAGTTAAGAGAGCCCGATTTATGTTCCAGGGCATTTGAATCAGTTAGCAGTAGTTTGATAATCCAGCATTTATGAATTGTAAATGTTCTATTAACTATAATGAGTCAGTTATCTTTAGATTTAATTAATTGATATTTACCTGATTTTAAATGTTTTAGTCATTCATTTGATTATTTTTAAAATTTGTGATGTATTAAGTAATTTATAGTCTGATAGTGAGAATAGATGTATGAAATTTATTTTAGGTTATTTACATGGTAACAAAATAGATATTTATAATCATATTATATGAACTTTTAACAGCATGATATATTAGATAATTATGTTAATTAAATGAGATTATTCTGTTCAGTATTCGATCATTTGATTACGTTATATGTAATATGAATTAATAATTGATTATAAACTTTTAAGGAAGTTTTTAACACAGTCAATAAGGGTGTCAATATTGCAAATTATAATTGGTTTTTGAAAATAATGTGTTTTGTATTATGCAGAACTTCTTTGTGAATCCTTGAAAAAGCCCTTGTGGGCGAAATGGGTCCCGTCGGGTCATGCTAGGGACACTGCATTAAATGGATAAGTAAAAAATGAATTGCTGTTTAGTATTTATTTTTGAAAAGTAATAGTAAGAAATACAGCAACAGGCAAGCAAGCTGCATTTAAAGAGCAGGCAATCAGATCAGCCAAAGCTGGATGAATGGCTTTGTAAGCTCTCTTGCCATCCTATAAATGACCCAAACAAGCGAGGATTGTGATTGTTGTGGCTGTTTCTAGTTTGTCTCACTTTTTCATCTTCTGCATCCTTCAGGTTCAGCATACCATCCCTAATCTCTTCCCAGTGCAATAGGGATGGTATGCTGTACCATAAGGATGTACCTAAGCAGTCCCCAAACTCTAGGGTGGGATAGATGAGCCTGCTCGTAATACTGAGGACTCAAATGTGGCATCCTCCTGTGCTGCTATGTCCACTGTAGAATTTGCTGAAGATATGGAGGAGCAGGTTTCTGATCTACAAATCTCCTTGGGTGGAAGTGCCCATGCTTTCGCCCAAGTGGAGACCACTCCTCTTATCGAATGCGCTTTCAACGAGATAGGCAACAGTTTACCGCATATGGATGTATGTGGATGATATCATCCTATGAAACCATCTAAAGATGGTGGCCTTGTAAACAAGTCTGCCTCATCTCATCTGATTGGTTAACATGAAAAGATGATCTGAGAGATGAAATCTCCATGTAACTCAATAGGACCCTCTTGATGTCCAAATCATTTAAGGCCTTCTTGGACCCTGTGGGATGAAATGCTGGCAACCTAACTTCTTGGTTGATATGAAACGCTGAAATGACCTCCGGTGAGGAGGGAACCACTTCCGTGATCCTGAGGAACGGCACTATGCACAACAGTGCCTGCAATTCTGAAATTCTCCTGGCAGATGTAATGGCCACCAAGAAGACTGCTTTGACCAACAGATCCATGAGGGAGGCTTCCTGTAAAGGCTCATACAGAACCCTGCTGAATCCTTCTAAGACTATATTAAGATTCCAAGATTGAAATGGATCTTGAATCGGCGACTTTAGTCTCATGGCACGCTTCAAGAACATGACTATGTCTGGATGGACCACTAGTGAAGTTCTTTTCTCTCAGCCCCAGAAGCAAGAGAGCCCTGCTACTTCAACCTTAGGGATGCCACTGCCAATCCTTTGTCCAGGCCCTCAGAGGAATGCCAGTACAGTCTTTGGCTTTTGGCTATAAGGAGAGTAGCAATGACTAATTCTGAATATCCTTTTTAGATTAGCGCTGTGCTCTCCAGAGCCATGCAGTAAGATCAAAGCATCTCAGATCTTCTAGGGCAATCAGACCCTGCTAGAGCAAATCTAGATGCATCTGGAGTCTGAGACTTTGCTCCTTCTTTAGGCATATGAGATCCATGTACCACAGATGTCTGGGCCAATCTGGTGCTATAAGAACTACCATTCCTGGGTGATTTGATATTCGGCAGATCACCCAGCCTATCATGAGGTAGGGGGGGGAAAACATGTACAATAGCCCGGTCTCTACCATGGTTGAGAACTAGGGCATCTAGCCCCGCACTTTCAGGCTCACATCTTCAGCTGAAGGACTTAGTTGCTTTTTTGTTCTTTGCAGTCGCCATGAAATTGAATGTTGAATGACCCCGTCATCTCACAATGGCCTGGAACACTTTCAGGGACAATGGTACAGAGGGGGTTTGGGGGAGGCTTAGGAGTCAACTTTTCAAAATGATTGGGGTGCTCAAAAGTTCAGCTTCAGATTCTGCCCAAGCTCTGCCCCAGACCCTGCCCCCTTAATAGAGAAGGGGGGCCGAAAGTCAAAACAGACTGCAAGTCAAGTCAAAACTGCAGCAAGTCAAAACATAGTTTTCAAGACACCCTACTCTACCCCATCCCCGATTTCCCCCATAGACTGTCACAGCATGTACTCATGTGCTGGGGAAATGGTGTTGCAACCTGCTTCAGCTTCACACTGAGATCTTCGGGCTGCCAGTTGGACCTTGTCAAACTTATCTTCTACTCCCCTGGGCTGTGACACACGACACGGAAAAAAGGGAGCAGCAAAGCTGCACCCGGCACCGTGAGCGCCTCAAAGGACTGCTACTGATGCCCAACAGCCTTCACTCAAGCAAGTGTTGAGGGACCAGAACCCTGAGCTCCACAAATCTTCAGCTGGCTCTACAGGTAAAGCAGTTCCTTTATGTCATGCAAAAAATCCGTGAACAAGCCAAAAAACTGAAAGAGAGACTGCAAAATAATAAAGAAATAAACGGAGCAGATCAAAGAGACATCTTCATCCTCACCTGCAGAAAGAAGAACTGAAGGGAGCAGCAGATACTGTGGAGGAGGAGTTGAAAAGTTGTGATTGATATTATCTGCAGTATGTTTGTGACAACAGATTGATAACCCTATGGTTCCGCATACCATCTCTATTGCACTGGAAATGACCATTTTTCTCAGTGGAGGAGGGTGAACAGTGGAGTGCTGCAAGGATCTGTACTAGGACCAGTGCTATTTAATATATTTATAAATGATCTGGAAATTGGAATAAGTGAGATGATTAAATATGCAGATGACACTAAACTATTCAAAATTGTTAAAATATATGAGGACTGAAAAATTACAGGAAGACCTTAGGAAATTCAAAGACTGGGTATCCAAATGGCAGATGAAATTTAATATGGACAAATACAAATTAATGCATATTAGAAATAATCATCCAAATCAATTAGTCCACCTTAGGGGGCAGCACCCAAGAATAAGACCTAGGTGTCACTGTAGACAATATAATGAAACCTTCCACTCAATGTGCAGTGGATGGACAAAAAAAAAAAAAAAGCAAACAGGATGCTAGAATTATTAGGAAAAGGATGGTAAATAAGACCAAGAATGCTATAATGCCTCTGTATTGCTACATGATGTGATCTCAGCTTGAGTATTGTTTAATTCTGGTCATTATATCTCAAAAAAAATATAGCCAAATTAAAAAAAAAAAAAAAAAAAAAAAAAAAGGCGGCTCAAAAGAGCGACCAAAACAATAAAGAGGATGGAACTCCTATCGTATGAGGAATAGCTAAAGAGGTTAGGGTTTTGATCTTTGTACTTTTTGAAAGAGTAAAAAAAATCAATTCATTTTTACATGTTCTACACCAGTGTCTTTCAACCTTTTTCTGCCGTGGACCGGCAGAAATAAAAGAATTATTTTGTGGACCGGCAAACTATTAAGACCGAAATAAAAAAAACACATTTCCGCCCCGTCTACACAAGCTCGGTCCCCACAAACCATCTGATCCTATCCGCACAAGCCTCAGTTATGATTTTATATTGAACGTATTTTATTAAAGTATAAAAAGAAACAATATTCTGTACAATTGCCATTTTATAGATATAAATATACAGAGCAAGGACCAACAAAACCCCTGTCTCCCCTCCCCTTCACATATATCCCCTCTACTATCAAGAAAACTGAACAAGCCAAATTATTACAGAATGCTACACAGAAATATCATGCTAACAGAATACTGCAGTCACACATGACAGGAATAGTGTTAGGGGAATGCCCCCTGTCAGAGAAAGCCCTAAGCCAGCTGGAAGCTAAAGAAGTACTGCCTGGGCTTTGCAGTCCCCAGTTATGTCTCTAGCAGGATATATATATTTCAAATCTGATATATTCTAATGACAAAATAGAAATAAAATTGTTTTTTTCTACCTTTTGTGGTCTCTGCTTTCATCTTCTTTTCACTCTTTTCTTTCCAGCGTCTGCCCTGTCTCTTCAATCCAGCAACTGTCCGTTCCATCCACTGTCTGCTCTCTCCCCCTTCCATATGTATCTGACTTCTTTCTATGCCCCTCTCCATCCAGCCTGTGCCTTCTCTCTCCTTTTTATATCATTCATTCCAGCTTCACTGCTTTCTTCATTTTTATCTCTCCTACACCAGATCTAGCATCTTTATCCCTCTCTCATTTCTCTGCTGACCCCCTTTCCAGCATCAATCTCTCTCTACTTTTTCCTCTTTCTCTCCCCTTACCCTCATTTGATCTCTCCATTTCACCCTGACCCCCTTCCCCTCCTATAATCTCCCTGCCAGCTGTTTTCTTCCTTTTTTCCTTCTCCCTTCCCTCCTCCCCCCTATCCAACATAAACTCTCTTCCCATCCCTTTACCTCCTCCCCACCCAGTAGCATCTCTCCTTCTACTGCCCTCCTGGTCCAGTAGCAGCTCTCCCTTTATCCAGCAGCATCCCAGCCTCCAACAGTGGCTTCCTCTCCTTCCAGCAGCTCTCAGTACTTGCCTGCAGCAGTGATTTCCTTAGGCAGCCTTGGGTCCGTTGCCGCCTCTGAGGAAAGGGGAAGGTGCCAAAGTAAATAACTGTCCTGGTAAGTACGAGAGCTGCTGGGAGGGGAGACAGCCACTGTCGAAGGCTCCCCATGATCTTGCTCCTGCGTGCCCTGCACATTCGCACCCCCCCAAAGCCGGCAAAAACAATGTTGCACCGCAGGCCCTGCCGCCCAAGACGAGCCGGAGGCCCCTACCCGCCGCATCCTGCACGTGGGCAGACTCTCAGCACAGACGCTGCTGATGGCCCCAATCCACACGCTGAACCCCGCCCCCCTCCCCCCGCACGCTGACCATCTCCCTTCTACCTTCACCTTCCCCGTGGCCTTCTTCGGCGACTCGGCAGGGGCAGCGATCAAGACAGGCTGCCGATGTCGGGCATTCCCTCTCTGAGTCCCGCCTATTTTGATTCAACTTCCTGTTTCCGCATAGGTGAGACTCAGAGGGAATGCCCGATGTCTGCAGTCTGTCTTGATCGCCTGAGGCTGGGAGGAACAGGAAATTTAATGGCGTCAATCTCGCCGGCCCTGCACGGACCGGCAGGAATTTTCTGCGGGCTGACACTGGTCCACAGACCGGCGGTTGAAGAACAGTGTTATACACCAGTGTTCTTCAACCTTTTTACACCCGTGGACCGGCAGAAAAAAAAGAATTATTTTGTGGACCGGCAAACTACTAGGACTAAAATTTAAAAACCCCGTTTCCACCTCATCTCCGCGAGTCGGTCCCCATAAATCATCTGATTCCATCCACACAAGCCTCAGTTATGATTTTATATTGAATGTATTTTATTAAAGTATAAAAAGAAACAATATTCTGTACAATTGTCATTTTATAAATACAAATAATTCAGAGCAGGATCAACAAAACCCCTGTCTCCCCTCCCCTTCACATATATCCCCTCTACTATCAAGAAAACTGAACAAGCCGAATTATTACAGAATGTTACATAGAAATATCATGCTAACAGAATACTGCAGTCACACATGACAGGAATAGTTTTAGGGGAGTGCAACTAGGGCAACTGCCCCCTGGTCAGAGAGCACCCTAAGCCAGCTGGAAGCTAAAGAAGCACTGCCTGGGTTTTGCAGTCCCCAGTTATGTCTAACACCAGCTCTAGCAGGATATATATTTCAAATCTGATATATTCTAATCACAAAATAGAAATGAAATTATTTTTTTCTACCTTTTGTCGTCTCTAGTTTCTGCTTTCAATCTTCTTTTCACTCTCTTCCTTCCAGCGTCTGCCCTCTCTGTCTCTTCAATCCAGCATCTGCCCCTTCCATCCACTGTCTGTCCTCTCCCCCTTCCATATGGTATCTGTCTTCTTTCTATGCCCCTCTCCTTTCCATCCAGCTTGTGCCCCCTCTCTCCTTT
Organism: Geotrypetes seraphini; assembly: GCF_902459505.1. Classification (NCBI taxonomy): domain Eukaryota; kingdom Metazoa; phylum Chordata; class Amphibia; order Gymnophiona; family Dermophiidae; genus Geotrypetes; species Geotrypetes seraphini. The sequence continues at coordinate 341,588,697 of NC_047086.1, read as the reverse complement.
TTACATGATTCATTCCAGCTTCACTGCTCTCTTCATTTTTATCTCTCCTATACCAGATCTATCATCGTTGTCCCTCTGCTTATTTTTCTGCTGACCCCTTCCTATCATCAATCTCTCTACTTTATCATGCCTATGTCTCCCCTTCCCCTCCTCTAATCTCTCTGCCAGCTGTTTCCTTCCTTTTTTTCATTCTCCCTTCCCTCCTCCTCCTGTCCAGCAGTAATTCTCTTCCCTCCCCTGCCAGAAGTATCTCTCCTTCTCCCACTCCAGTAGCAGCTATCCCTTTTTTTCCTTGCCCAGCAGCTTCCCAGATTCCTTTCCCTCCTCCCCTCCCAGAAGCATCTCTCCCTCTCCCTATCCAGTAGCAGCTGTCCCTTTTTTTCCCTTGCCCAGCAGCTTCCCAGATTCATTTCCCTTCTCTCCTCCCAGCAGCATCTCTCCTTCTCCCTCTCCAGTAGCAGCTGTCCCTTTTTTTCCTTGCCCAGCAGCTTCCCAGATTAATTTCCCTACTCCCCTCCCAGCAGCATCTCTCCTTCTCCCTCTCCAGTAGCAGCTGTCCCTTTTTTTCCCTGCCCAGCAGCTTCCAAGACTCTGATAGTGGTTTTCTCCCCTCCCAGCAGCTCTTCTTACTTCCCAGCACAGCGATTCACAAAGGCAGCCTTGGGTCCTTTGTTGGGTCGCGCCGCCTCTGAGGCATCATCAGAGGCAGCCGCGACTCAGCAAAAGCCCCGAGGCTGTCTTCGTGAATCGCTGCGCTGGGAAGTAAAGGAGAGCTGCAGAGAGGGGAGAAAGCCACTGTCGGAGGCTCCCCAAGATCTCTCTGGCCCAGCGCACGCTTCAGATGTTGATCTTGCCGGCCCTGCGCGGACCGGCAGGAAGTTGAAGTGAGTCAATCTTGCCGGCCCTGCACAGACCGGCAAAAATTTCCTGCGGACCGGCGGTTGAAGAACTGTGTTCTACACTACTCAGGATTTTGTAGACCTCAATTATATTCCCCTCAGTCAAGCGAAAGAGCCCTAACCTCTGGGATACAGAAGGAGGAGCCTAAGGCCCTAATTAGCTAAGACACCATAGGAAAAAAGCGAGATGCTGACTGGATCCCCCAAAACAGAGGGTTCACCACTTGAGGGGGCTCCTTTGCTTCTTCCTCAAAATGCAAAACTGAAGACACTTGGAGAATAAGCTCCTGCAGTTCTTCCCAGTGAAAAATATACACAACCGACACATCCTCGACAACCGGCATCTCCAAAAATCCTCCATCTAAATCATTTGCCCCTACCCCCACCCCAGAGTATCTTGGAGGTGCACCCCAAGATGCAAGTCCTCATCTGGCAAAACCGAATCAGCCATTAAAAGGTCCTCGTCCAAAGATGCCCGCAGCTGCTTGGATGATGGCTGAGGAGGCAGGACAGAAGTAGCTGTCACAGGAGACTGAACGGGGGGGGGGGGGGGGCAGCTGTAGAAGGCAAAGACCCCCGAGACAGATGCAGGACCTCCAACCACCTGTAAATAAGCCTTGTACATGGCTAAAACAAAATCAGGGCAAAAAAAAACAATGGCACCACTGTAGAATTCACTGTAGTTGCAGAAGTAACAGTTAAGACCTGTTCCCTGTCTATCTAAAACAGAAGGAAGGTTGCCTGAGGACACGGGCAAAATGGCGGAGCTTCCCGCCAAAATCGAAGGAAGGCCTGCTATAAAACTGTCTCCTATGATAATAAGCGGCAACGAGGCCTGACTAGATCCGAACCACAAGCCGCTGCTGCTAAAGCAGAAAGGGAATCCCTATCATCCTTGGCAGTCAAAGCTGCCGCATCTCCCTGACCACTGCCCCCTGCTGACGAGTGGTGCACGTGCAAAAGGGAACTCTGCACACCGGCACCCAAAGCAGGAGATCTACGCACAAAATCGCCGGACATTAGCAGCCGCCTCAGGCCCTTCTTTTTTTGTTTTTTTTGCAATCTCACAGCCCACAGCTGTAAAGATCAAGAGAGCAGACCGCACTGGCACTCTAAACTGTAGTCTGTGTCTGAAATATGACCAAGCATACAATTAAGGATCCTCTAAAGAAATAAAATGTGCGGAAGTAGGGAAAATGGGGGGAGGGACTTGACCTTTTTGAGTGTGGCACACCCGAGGTCGGCAGGAACCCCAAGAGGGTCCCCTAAGCTCTGTCCGGAGAGCAAAAAGGAAGAGAAAGGTCACTAATCAGATCCAATAGGCCCTAACTAACCAAAGGAAAGACTGTACAGGCTTACCACCTCCACCTGCTGGAGACTGAGAACAGACTGATTTGTAGATGGGACTGCACAGCCCACTTGTACTACTGCCAAAAGTCAATGTGTCTGTTTCCACCTCCTGGCAGAGGAAAGTAAACTCATCTGTTCTGAGCCGGTCTGGAGGGACGATAAAGAATTTGGATATTTTTTTTCTACAGCATTCTGCCAGGAGAAAAATACCTTTAAGACGAATAGGAGGAAATATGTTTTCACTCAGCGAATAGTTAAGCTCTGGAACTCATTGTTAGAGGATGTGGTTACAGTTGTTAGCTCAGCTGGGTTTAAGAAAGGATTGGAAAAGTTTCTGGAGGATACGTCCACAGTCTGCTATTGAGACCGACATGGGGGAAGCCACTACTTGCCATGAAATCGGTAGCATGGAATGTTGCTACTATCTGAGTTTCTGCCAGGTACCTGTGACCTGGACTGGCCACTATAGAAACAGGATATTGAGCAAGATGCATCATTGTTATGACCCAATATGGCTATTCTTATGTTCTTGTATCCCCAAAGCACCACAGGCCTCTCAGATTTCTTATTGCCTACATTTTTTTGGTAAATATTTATTACCCTAACGGTCTCCCAGCTGCTTTAAAGCTATACGGCCACCTTTTCTTTTCTCTGCTCCTGTTGCACCCAGAAGGTGGAAGATGGGGGAAACCCCAAAATGTACTCATCTCACCCGACAGCTACTTAATGAGACTACTGCCAAATGACTCACTGAACAAGGACCTGTAAGCTAAGGCTCAGGGTCAAGGAGAAAAAAAGGAAAAAACCTTAGGACTCAACCAATAAAAAGTTGATGAACTTAAAACCAAGAATTAAAAACATGGGCCACAGGACTTGGCCTCTAGGGTGCATGATGTGGACTGCACCCGGAGAATCAGAGTTATATGAAGAACAAATGCTGCACCATCTGCTGTAGCAGAGAAATACTTACAAGTCTCAAGCTGCACCACTCCTTATATCAGTGAAGTCACTAAACAGTTCAGTTTCTCTGCCTCTATTTGCTGGTATGGGCATGTAACCTTTAGATCGGACTAGTCAATAGGATGAAAAGGAAATTATTATTTATCATGTAAATAGCCATAAATTGTCCTCCAAGATCACAGGAACAGATAAATACCTATAAATCTAGTATATGGTAATGAGTAACCCAGTGGCGTAGTAGATAGCAATGAACACATTCATGTGTTGCAGCAAAAACTCTTTATTAATAATCCTGCATGACATCCATGTGGTATATTTTAAATCAGCCCAACAGATGTTAACAGTTGAATACCCATAAAATTCAAAGCTTTTAACTTCATAAATACCTTTAGGCTTTGACGCCTTCAAAAGAACTCCAATAAGCTCTGGAACATCAAAGTAGGCAGCATAATGTAATGCATTCATGTTAGTCCAGCGACTACGCAAACCAATATCAGCACCAAGTTCAATAAGTTTGGAGGCAAATTTGGAAGAAGTCTCAACATTACCTATTAAAAGAAAGCAGAAAGAAAGATTAGGTTCTTCTTTCAATAATCTTCTTTCTTGAAGATGTGTCTAGTAGTCTTGAACGTTAGGGTTATGCATCTGAACCCACAAGTTGCTTGCAGAATGATATCGCTCATCTTTCAACTCCACCTCTTTCCTAGTAGGCTTGCTCCTGCCCCTTCAGTTTGCACAAAAGCAGTATAACATTATACAAAATTATACAAAACTGCATGCAACCGGCACTAACATTTATGGAGTTAGTAGCTATCCATATGTCCTGCTAAGAAGCAGAAACTCAGACCTGATATCCCCTTTTTTTCCAACTTAGCTGAGAGAAAGAAATTCTTCTAATCTAATCTTTTATTTATGGATCACACTATATCTACATAGGTTCAAAGCGATTTACAAGTAAGAGAATACTTGTTTGAGCAGGGGAAACATACAATTGAAAGTCATATCAGGTTTACAATATACTATTATACAGACTGAACAAAGATTACAACATAGTAAGACACAAAGAGCAGCCAACTTTTTACAATTTGATTCGATATTGGGCACTGCTGAAATGGAACTGAAAGTTATGTTGTAGGCAAGCTGGATTACTGTAATCAGTTACAGACTAATGAGCATTAGGGCTGAGAGCTGAATTCATAGTCATTGGAGCTGTCCAATAGGCATTAACATGGTTGAGGTTGAAACTGGTTGCAGTAGAGGTATGAGAGTTCAAGAACAGTTTGAATTGCACGCCAACAGAATAAGTTCTTTTGAGACGCACAAGGAGGCATTGAGTAGCTTGAAACCTCACGAGTAACCTCCTTTTTTCTGTTTGCTGATATCTATTTTCGACTCCAAGCTACAGCAGTTTTTGTGAAAGTGTGTTTTCGTGATCGGCTATTTTTCATCATGTGCGAACTCAATCAGCAATGCTACAGCATGAAGTTCTATTTTAAATTGGGTAAGACCGCTACAGAAACTTATGAAATGTTGAAAGTGGCTTATGGGGAATATGTCATGTGTCGTGAAAGGTGTTTTGAATGGTATTCATGCTTCAAAAGTGGTTGTGAATCAGTGGAAGACGATTCGCAAACTAGAAGACCATCAACATCAACTGATGATGATGATCATGTTGATCAAGTGAGGGTTCTTGTGTGTGCTAATCAGCAATTAACTATTAGAGAATTGGCAGAGGAATGCACCATCTCCATTAGTTCATGCCACAATATTCTAACAAAGAAGTTGAGGAACCTTGATCCCCAGAACTAGAGCTTCAAATTGCCTTTTCAGAATCATGTTCACCTTGCGATCTTGAGCATCTTTCAGCATAAGACCCACCAGTGTATTTTGTGACCTGGACCAACGCCGTCCACCTTCAGCTGATCGAAAAGCTGCTGGAATTTAGTTGCTATGGGATAAAGCCTTGACATTGGCAATCCTCAAGGACCCCTCCGGGGTCTCCCACCGCTCTGTAACCAGGGCAGTAATGTCCAGATATGCCAGAGAAAAGGAGGTATGAGCGTTAGAGCACTCATGACTGTGCACTGTGAAGTGGAGTGTATAATTCTGGAGGCTGCACCTTCAAAACAATATAAGAAGGATGGAGTATGGCCAGAGGAAGGCTACTAAAATGGTGCATGGTCTTCGTCTTAAGGCGTATGGGGATAGACTTAAAGATCTCAATCTGTATACTTTGGAGGAAAAGCAGGAGAGGGGAGATATGATAGAGACATTTAAATACTTACATGATGTAAATGTGCATGAGTCGAGTCTCTTTCATGTGAATGGAAGCTCTGGAACAAAAGGGCTTAGGATGAAGTTAAGAGATGATAGGTTCAGGAGTAATCTAAGGAAATACTTTTTTACAAAAAAGGGTGGTAGTTGGGTGGAACAGTCTCCCGGTAGAGGTGGTGGAGACAGACACTGTGTCTAATTTCAAGAAAGCATGGGATAGGCACGTGGGATCTCAGAGAGAGGAAGAGATAATAGTTACTGTTGAAGGCTTGCTCTGTGGAACTACATTCTGGCTCAGCAGAACCTGCATCCTTTCTCAGGCAGAGAATCCCCAAGAAAGGGGTCTCAGGGCACTGCAGCCTCAGCAAAACAAACATAAAACCGAGAAAATGGGAAAAAAACAAAACAACTAAGCAGAGCAGAAACACCATTGCACAGTTCACTTTAAGAAGAGAAACTGGGCAAGGGCACTGGGCTCCACCTTTATGTGGGAGGTTTTCAAATGTGTAGGTACTGTATTTTCACTTCTGCAAATCCAGTTCATGGAAATGCATTGATCACCATATGTACGGACTCCAGCGTAAATGTAACAGATAAGTTTTGACAACAAAAAAAGGAACAGAAATCTTAGCAAGCCTTATTTACATGATATTCCTGCTAATTTTATGATACTCATGCTAGTATCATTCCAGATCACTTACATGGCAAGTCCCTTATTACACAGCATGCTACTTTTAGCACACACAAGGGATTCTTCCAGTAAGAGTATTGCATGACAGCTACAGAAGCTTACAAAGTTTTCTTCCATTTTAATATGAAAAATGTGCTTAGATTGCAACAAAACACACATCTGATCAGCTTTGCTAAGAACATAAGAATAACATGGTCCTGCCTGACAGAACAGACTATTCAGCTAACAAAGCATTTGTACACAGTTCTGGAAGTAAGTTCAAATGCAGGACCCAATAGAACCACATAATGCATACATGAGGATTATTGTATCCTGCTAGTCTTCATTATATACTTATAAAAGGGTAAAAAGGAACAGGCACAATGTAAAGAAATTTTTAAATTCAATCCCTTTAGATACATATTTTCAAACCTAAGGACCAAAAATGTTGCTCAATCCCAATTTCTATGCATATAGACACATACTTAAATCATTTATATTCACAACTAAAGAATGTTAGACTCAGATACCAGGAAGACACACTGATTTCATCTAACTATCCAAATTAGTTAAACCCATGAACCCCCAGATAACATAGCTATTAAAAATAGATAAAGTTTCTACTTACCAATGCCTTGGGCTCCAGATTTGCATGTGTAATGCAAAAGTGTCATGTCAGTCAGTCCATCCCTGTCATTCACATTGCACTCTCTCTTTAGAATCTGCAGTAAAATTAAGAGCATATTGTGGACTGGAAACAAAAAATGTTACTTTTAACAAAGAAATATTTTACACGGAAAGTTTGGGGCTAAATCAAGTTATTTACCTATAGCACATGTTCTCAATGGACATCAAGGCACAAGTTCTTTCAGAACAAGGGTTATGCCATCAAAGGGACAGAAACACTCCTTCTAGGTGGACTGAGAAGCTTTTGAGAAGACTTATTGCACATATGCACCATTTCCCTTCTTCCACTGTCATGCAGGATCACCTCAGTCTTAAACAACTCCATGGGGAAACGGAGGGCTGCTCTTTGAGAACACCTGCTACAGGTAAAGTACTGTATATGTATACTCGAATATAAAGAGATTTTTTTAAAAATACCAAGAAGGGGTAGGCCTCCCATTTTGAAGAGGCTCTGGAAGGGGTCTTAGGTGCCAGGGCCTTAGGCCCCTCCCAGGGATTCATGTGTGTGGGGGGGGGAGAGCTTGCTATCAGGGGGAGGGGCCCAACCCTACGACAGGAGGAAGTAGACATCTCTCTTGCAGATCTTCCAAAAAAAAAAAAAGTACCCTGATATCAGGGGTGTGGCGGGGGGGGGGGGGGGGCTTTTTTTCCATAGGCGCAACTGTTGTGTGAATGTTGTGCATGCACAATAGCTGTACCCATTTAAAAAAAAAAAACAAAAACACAGCCTCTGCTCTCCCTGCCTGCTGGTTCAGGCAGGAAAAGCAGTGGTTGCCTTTTAATTTTTTTGCAGGCAAGAGGCAGAGAAAGAGGCAGGCAAGAGGCAGAGAAAAATGCCTGTATCTAGGTGTGGTATACAGATCCCCAAGACAACTGGAAGACATGGACGCAGAATTAATTGAAGACATAGAGAATATCACTCTACGAGGAGAAGCTGTACTGCTAGGGGACTTCAATATGCCTGATGCAGACTGGAACTCATTTTCAGCGACAACCAGCGGTTGCAGGAGGCTCTTAACCTCCATAAAGGGAGCACGTCTCAAACAAATGGTAACGGAGCCCACTAGGGCCCAGGCGATCCTCGACCTGGTACTCACCAACGGGGAAAGCGTCTCAGAGGTCTCTGTAGGAGATACGCTAGGCTCCAGCGACCATAACATAGTATGATTCAACCTTAGGAAAGGCTTCCTTAAATCAAACACAAAAACAAAGGTACTCAATTTCCGGGGCACAGACTTCGCATGCATGGGAGATTTCATCCATCGGATGCTGCAGGACCAAGCGGAGACCGATGATGTAGAAGAATAGCGGAACATCTGAGCAGTATTCGCACTAACAAATCAGAAGCCCCTTTAACTGATCACTGGTATTCAGCTGGCCATTCTTTAAATGATCTCAAGTTCTGTGTAATCAGGCAATTTAAATTCAACAGACAGGGTGATATCTCTCATACTCTTTTATATCATGAACAACGTTTAATCTATACTTGGAAAACAGTAATTCCTAATGGTCTTAACAAAGAAATAGAATGGACCATTAGATAATTGTTAATTATCTGTTTCCCGTTATAAGCAATAATATGTCATTATGACGTTATATATCACGTGATTATTTGACGTTCTTATATACGTCGTACGTTGATTCAGCTCTCTATGTTGAGATTCTCTAGCGGCGTGTTCCCTCCATTAGGAGATCTGAAGGTAATTTACACTTTGAGTTTATACGACATTTTTTGTATAGGTTAGCCTTTTCATAACTGCATTATTTTATGTTTTTATTTGTCTATTTTTAGTTTTCATTTTTTTCCTCCTGATGACGCAATTCTTGGTGAAACACGATCGGTGTTGAGGAAATGTTGGACATTTTATCAAGTTTCAAGTTTATTTAGGTTTGATTAATCGCTTTATCTAAATTCAAAGCGATGTATATAATAAAATTACAATATAAAAAATTAATACATTAAAGAATGTTGACTAAACTGATGACAAATTTAACAATACTAGACACACATAGGAAAGAGAAGGGCTAGAAATTACAATATAATGTACAGATGGGGAAAACATTTAGGGAAGGTACATGAGGGAGGGGTAAGTCAGAGTCTTGGAATTATTTTATAATAAAATTATTGTTGATTTATGAAGGCATCATTAAATAAAAAAGTTTTTAGGTTACTTTTAAATTTTTCTAAATTGATTTCTTGTCTCAAGTGGTAGGGTAAAGAATTCCAGGTTTGGGGTGCAGTAACAGAAAAAATAAATTGGCGTCTTGTATTTATGATTTTAAGAGATGGGATTGTTAATAATTGTTGTTCTGTAGATCTTAGTGTTCTATTTGTTGTGTAAGGGATTAATAATTTATAAATAAAAGCCGGAGTTTTAAAAGAAAGAGATTTGAAAGTGAGCAAACTAAGTTTATATATGATTCTGTGGGCAACAGGAAGCCAATGGGCTTCCTTAAGGAGAGGAGTAACATGATCGAATTTTTTGGCTTTAAAGATGAGCTTAATCGAAGTATTTTGTATGATCTGTAAACGTTTGATTTCTTTTTGAGCTATGCCTTTAAAAAGTGCATTACAGTAATCAATCTTTGAGATAATGAGAGAGTGGATAAGAATATTAAGAGAATTATTGTTAAGGAATTGAGAAACAGAACGGATTTGTCGAAGCCTAAAGAAAGATGACTTAATGACATTGCTGATATGGTTATCCTTTCTCATTGAGGAGTTCTGGTTACACGGTGATTCTTGTTAAGTTCTAGCAGTTTTTTTTCGTTTTGGGGACTCACTTTTTTATTGTTACTGCTTCAAAACCAGCTACAGTAATATGGAGTAGTTCATTGCACGATTGCCAGCACCTGCAATAATTAAAAAGTATGCATACTTCTATTTTCATCTTGAGAAGACGTGCTGAATGATAGTGGACTCTATACCTTTCATTTGATAATCATCATCATCTGGATCCAGCTAAGTACTTTTTCACACTCTTTCACTTACATAAGTTAGCTTGAATAGTCCAGATTCAATAAGCTTTGAAGGGTTGGTAGGCAGGTGAGTGCAATGATGTAGTTACAATACATCTTTATTCTACAAACCTGCTGGTTTTGAATAAGATATCACACTGAGCACTCTAATTCAAATTTTATTGTACTTTATTTAATTAAGTAATATATGATTTAATTCACTTTATTTGTAACACTGAAATCAACCATACATGAAGCAACTAGGCGCTTCATAAAATCAGTAAATAAACGACAAAGAAACAATAAACCCCAATGGCTCACCGCGGAGATCTCGCACCTCATTAAGGAGAAGAAAAAAGCGTTTCTCTCCTACAAGCGCACGGAGAAAAGAGAGGCAAAGGTAGAATATAGGACCAGGCAGTTAGGGAGGCAAAACTTCGAGTGGAAGAAATTCTGGCAAAAAACATTAAAAAGGGGGACAAATCCTTCTTCAGGTATATTAGTGACAGAAAAAGGAACACAGGCGGGATAGTACGCCTTAGAAGACCGGACGGAAGTTACGTGGAAGCAGATTCCGATAAAGCCGAACTACTGAATGAATACTTCTGCTCAGTCTTCACCTGTGAGGCACCGGGACACGGTCCGCAGTTGAAGGCAACACAAAGCACAGAAGACCCGTTTCAGAATTTTGAGTTCACACCAGGTGAAGTTTACAGTGAACTGGCAAGACTCAAGGTGAACAAAGCCATGGGACCAGACAATTTGCACCCAAGAGTGCTCAGAGAATTGAGCGATGTCCTGGCGAAACCATTGGCTGAGCTATTCAATCTCTCCCTAAGTAAGGGGAAAGTTCCCCTGGACTGGAAATTAGCTAATGTCGTTCCTCTGCATAAAAAGGGTTGCAGGGCAGACGCTGCGAATTATAGACTGGTGAGTCTCACATCAATAGTGTGCAAACTCATGGAAACACTAATTAAAAGCAAATTGGACACGATCTTGAATAAAGGGAATCTTCGGGATCCCAGTCAGCATGGATTCACCAAGGGTAGGTCCTGCCAATCCAATCTCATCAGCTTCTTTGACTGGGTAACAGAAAGTTGGACTTGGGAGAGTCTTTGGACGTCGTGTACCTGGACTTCAGTAAAGCTTTTGACAGTGTCCCACACCGCAGGCTGCTAAGCAAGATGGAATCGATGGGGTTAGGAGAGACACTAACTGCATGAGTCAATGATTGGCTGAGTGGCAGACTTCAGAGGGTGGTGGTTAATGGTGCCCTCTCTAAAACATCGGAGGTGACCAGTGGAGTGCCGCAGGGCTCGGTCCTGGGTCCACTCCTTTTCAACATATTCATAGGGGATCAGACTCAAGGGCTTCAAGGTAAAATAACACTATTCGCCGATGACGCCAAACTATGTAATATAGTAAGTGAATGCAGTTTACAGAATTATATGGCGCAGGACCTGCTTACATTGGAAAGTTGGTCCTCAACCTGGCAGCTAGGCTTCAATGCTAAGAAATGTAAGGTCATGCACCTCGGAAGCGGAAATCCATGCAGGACGTACTTCTTGAACGGAGAAACTTTAACTAGGACTTCATCAGAACGAGATTTAGGAGTAATCATCAGTGCAGACATGAAAACTGCCAATCAAGTGGAGAAGGCTTCATCTAAGGCAAGGCAGATATTGGGTTGTATCAATAAAAGTTTCGTCAGCCGAAAGCCTGAAGTCATAATGCTGTTGTACAGGGCCATGGTGAAACCTCATCTGGAGTACTGTGTGCAATTCTGGAGGCCACATTACAGTAAAGATGTGTGCAGAATTGAATCGGTTCAGCGGACGGCCACCAGGATGATCTCGGGGCTCAAGGGTCTCTCGTATGAAGAGAGACTGAACAAATTGCAGCTCTACACTCTCGAGGAACGTAGGGAGAGGGGAGACTTGATTGAAACATTTAAGTACCTCACGGGATGTGTCAAAGTGGAAGATGATATTTTCTTTCTCAAGGGACCCTCGGCCACAAGAGGGCACCCACTCAAACTCAGGGGCGGAAAATTTCATGGAGACACCAGAAAGTATTTCTTCACAGAGAGAGTGGTTGATCATTGGAACAAGCTTCCAGTGCAGGTGATCGAGGTAGACAGCGTGCCAGACTTAAGAATAAATGGGATTCCCATGTGGGATCCCTACGAGGGTCAAGATAAGAAAATTGGGTCATTAGGGCATAGACAGGGGGTGGGTAAGCATAGTAGGCAGACTTGATGGGCTGTAGGCCTTTTCTGCCGTCATCTTCTATGTTTCTATGAGGAGCTGCGCTAGCAATTGCTCTTCTGAGGGAGAGAGAGGGGCTTGGTGCAGAACCTGGCAGGGCAGGAGAGAGGTGGAAGGGAGAGAGGAAGGAGGGATGGATGCAGAGCTTGGTAGGGCAGGGCATTTGGATATAAATCCCTGGTTTATATTAGAGTCAACCTTTTTTCCTCCTTTTATGGGGGAAAAAGGTCACCTTGGTTTATATTCGAGCATATATGGTACTACTACTAAGTAAGCAAGTTACAAAACAAAATGCTAATGACAACGGTACATATATAAATGTCAAAATATTCACTCAAAAATTTCTCTATTAGAAAAGTAATAAAAGGTATTCAAAGTGCTTGAGTCACCACTAAAATGTTCAGTAGTGTCACACAAAGAGGGAGGAAAAATGGGCATTAAGCAAAAAAAAAAAAAAAAAAAAAAAAAAAAAAAAGAGACAATTGATGTTTGTATAGCTAAGTGAGCCAATGAGTCAGAAACAGCAAGGTACTCTCACCAATCTGAAAACCCATTCCAGGGGAATTCTAGAACATAGCTGTTTACAGTTATGCGCTTATTACATATGCACTTACACCTAAAAATGCCAAAATTATTTAAATATAGGCTTAACTTACAAAGGATGTGTTTGCAAGGTGTAGTACACATGGGCAGAGCCTAAGAAGGACTCAAAGGGGCATAAATTTATAGAATACTGTATGCTACTCACATCTCCAACTTTTAGGCACCAACAATTACATCAAAGCTAACGCTGGTATAAATGCTAGTGCATAAATTACAGCCGCATACATTCCTTTATAGAACAGGCTTCTGCCAGGCACCTATTTACAAATAGGAGACTGACTATGTAGATACTATGTACCAGTGGGAAGAGAGCAAATGACTCCTAAAAACGCTCAGAGAAGTGAAACTCTGAAGGGGAGGTGGATACCTTCCCTTGGGGCAAGAGTTTACCGTCCAGTCATTGCATTTTACTTTACAGAACTTCACTTTCTAGCCACTGGTAAAATTGTGAACAGTTTAAATAATTTATAAATTGACAAAAAATTGTTCAAAAAATTATTATACAAAAAGACTCTTGCTCATTGGAAACTGTACACTTATCTGTGCAAGCTTTTTAAAGTTTGTGGTTGTACAGACCCCTAAGAGCCTGTACAACCACAAACTTTAAAAAGCTTGCACAGATAAGTGTACAGTTTCCAATGAGTAAGAGTCTTTTTGTATAATAATTTTTTGAACAATTTTTTGTCAATTTATAAATTATTTACCGTAAACTGTTCACAATTTTACCAGTGGCTAGAAAGTGAAGTTCTGTAAAGTAAAATGCAATGACTGGACGGTAAACTCTTGCCCCAAGGGAAGGTATCCACCTCCCCTTCAGAGTTTCACTTCTCTGAGCGTTTTTAGGAGTCATTTGCTCTCTTCCCACTGGTACATAGTATCTACATAGTCAGTCTCCTATTTATTATTTCATTCAATTTACTGACTAGTATTCACATATGAGTCCCTGTATGTTTTTCTAACGAGGCACCTATTTACAGCATCCTATCATTGACTTGCCCTATCCATAGAAGCATGATAGCAGATAAAGGCCAAATGGCCCATCCAGTCTGCCCATCCACAGTAACCATTATCTCTTCCTCTAAGAGATCCCACGTGCCTAACCCAGGCTTTCTTGAATTCAGACACAGTCTCTGTCTCCACTACCTCTTCCGGGAGATAGTTCCACTCATCCAACGTCCTTTCTGTAAAAAAGTATTTCCTTAGATTGCTCCTGAGCCTATCACCCCTTAACTTCATCCTATGCTCTCTCATGTCTTAATGTAGGCCTGTACAACTCAAAAATGATCCGGGGCCGAAACAAAGTCAGTAAATGTAGTGAGAGCCAAAGGTAGTGATCACGGCTCGAGGCACCCGGAAATGCATGTACGTTGCCGTGATAACATCACACGCATGTGTGACATCATCACTTTGAGATCTGCGTATGCACAGAGGCCTTCCAGACGGGCCCTGAGATGCCAATAGGGGGTGCCAGCAGGGAAGAGGGCAGGAGAGGAGAGGCACTGGCAGCAGCTGATTGCCTACAGCAGTGTTTCTCAACTACTTCGAGCTAAGTACCCCCAACCACAGACCTCCCAAGCTCTGCCCTAAACCCACCCAAGCTGTGCCCCAGATCCTGCCCCCTTTACTAATTGTAATGCAATTTTTTCCTTTCATTTTTCATATACAAACAGCAGATATAAATTCTCAAAACTGACACATTTTGATCACTAAATTGAAAATAAAATCATTTTTCCTACCTTTGTTGTCTGGTGATTTAATTAGTTTCTGGTTGGATTTCCTTCTGACTGTGCATCCAACATTTCTTTCACAATCCAGCCCCAGCCCCTTTGGGTCCAGTTCTCTATCTCTTTTCCCTCTGCTTACCCTCCCCAGATCCAGTGTCAGTTCTCCTTTATACCTACCACCACCTTTGTTCCAGGTCTCCCTCCTCTGTTATGATCTTCCATCTCTCTGTTCTTCCTCAGGGTCTCTCCCACTCTGTTACATCTCCCAAAGTCTACCAGCTGCCTCCTGTCTTTCTTCTGCTTACAACCCCCACCCCCCTCCAGCATTTGTTCTCCTTTCTTCCAGGTCTCTCTCTGCTTCTCTCTTTCTCCTTCCTTCCTCCCTCCCCGGCCAGAATCTTTCCACCTCTCTGCAGTCTCTCTCTCTCTTTTCCCTCTATACACCCCCAAGTCCAACATCTGCCCCCCTCTCTTCTGCCTCCCCTTTGTTTCAGGTTTCACCCTCTCTCTATCTTCCTTCTGCTAACATTTTGAGTCCTCCCACATTTGATCCAGGTCTTTCTGTCTCTCTCACTCTCTTTGTCTTCTCCCTCCCCGGGGCCTGGCATCTCTCTCTCCTTGGTTCAGGGTGTTTCCCCTCTCTACTTCCTCTAGTCCAGCATCTGTCCTATCTTTTCCTGTCTTCAAGTCTATTTTCCCGCCCCTCCTCAAGGTCCTTTTCTGTCTCTCTCTCCAGATCCAGCGACCCGCTGGGGCCCTCGCAACGGGCGGGGCCTTACCTCTGCTACTTCCCACACCCAGCGAGTCTGCCGCTAAGCTAATTTTTGTACCACACTGGTTGCTTCTTTTTAGTATCCATGTTTCATATCAAGTTACATACATTTTCCTGCATTTGCACTGTACTTTGCTGAATTTTAAGATGGCTTTTTACTATCTAGCTTTCATATTAAGTTACATTTTTTGTATGAAACGCCATTATGCTGCATTTAGTTTTTTCAGGATTTTTTGTAGCTTCTCCGACACCTTGCGCACAAATTAGGAAAGCAGTTTTTCCTTTTTGTTAATTGTCAAACAAGATAACGTGCATTACGACTGCTGCATGTATTTGACATCCTTACGTGATGACGTTGGTCCTTAAATGATGATGTTGGTTCATCAGCTGTTTTTAAAAAAAGGGATTCACGGCATTCTTTTCGCCATTAAAACTGGTATAAGTTGTTTACAGCTTCAAATGAATTCAATTTTTGGGCGAGTGCTCTCTGCAATAGCCATGATTTTTGGGTTTAAATTTACAACTTAGTTTTTGAAATATTTTCTTGTGTTTCAGAGACATCTCCACCTTTGAAATAATGTTTTGAACTAAGGTTTTGGTTCTCTGACGCAGGATCAAAACGAACCACATCAGAACCTGTGATTTAAGATAAGTCTGCCTTTTGAATCATTTTTATAAGAGAAAGTGATAATCTGTGGGTACACAGCTGAGTGAAGATTTCTGAATATCAACTGAAATATATTAAAAAAGCAATGATTGGGTGGTGAGGTGATAGTCTTGAGGTTTGCCCCTTGTTTTTGCCTCCATGTCTCTGAGCACTGGTTTCATTATAAGTTGATATGATATCTAATAAATATTATTGAATACACTAGAGTGATTTTGCATCAGATTTGCTAAGCTAATACGGCAACCTGCAGAGCAAACCTAGCAGGCTGCCGTTGGCTTCCGAAGCACATTCCCTCTGCTGCAGTCCCGCCCCTCCTCTGACATCAGGGGCGGGACCGCAGCAGAGTGAACGTGTGCGGAGACTCACAGCAGCCTGCTAGGTTCGCTCTGCAGGCTGCTGTAATTAGCTTGCTGGTCTTCGAAAGTGGCAGCGCCGCTTTTAAAGGTGAGACTAGGAGGGAGGAGCAGGAGAGCAGAGTAAGAGCCAGGCCACAGTGAGAGCCGTTTTGGGCTGCCTGCGGCCCGGGGGACGTATGTTGTGAAGGCTGTCTTAATGTATATTTACTGTGCAACAAAGATTTATTTATTTGCAAATAAAGACAACCACACAATAGTTATAAATTACAGATATATTATGTACTACATTAAACCTCTGTTTTATCTCCAGAGACTTTGATGTTCAAGTCTTATACCTGCTAGGATTCTAAATTACTGCCCATTAGCAACACTGACTGGCTGAACTCATCACACAAATACTAGGCTTCAGAGGAAGCCATGATCCCCATCCTCCCAAACTAACAATTGCTGCTTAAGTGAATGGCTTGCGAGGGGGTGGTACTAGTAAAAGCCATTTCCAATGTGGCAGCCTATAATCTAACAGGTAAGAATACAGGAAAATGTCTCAGATGTCTAAGAGCAAGCAATGGATATCTAAATTCATCGCTTACTTCATTTCCAATAACATCAATATTCTGTTGGACCTGTGGAACCCACTGTCTTAGAATAGCAAAAAGCTCAGAAACTGAAGTGTTTGGGTTGACGAGAATTTCCTGGCATGCTGCATCATTGGGGTCAAAGAAGGAGAACTCTGAAAAGGAAAGAAAAATTTTAAGTTATTTATATAATTTACCAAGGTGCTATTTATTAAAAAGATGAACATGCTTATACTGCTTCATAAATAAGTTCCTTATTCAATGTTCTTTACCATGGTAATACAATAAAAGTCTATTTAAGATCACCTAATAAATAGGACCAACCTGCCACAGTACCAAATTGCTGTCTGCCCACAAAGCTGCCTGCTCTCTGGTAAGATGAGTTTTAAGGGCATCTAGGATCACCCTGCCACCAAGATGATAAGCTGGAGCAATGGCCTCCTTAATGGAGCTGAAACAATGGCATCCTTAATGGAGATAAAACAATGGCCTCCTTAATGGAGATAAAACAATGGCCTCCTTCATAGAGCTGAAACAATGGCCTCCTTAATGGAGATGAAACAATGGCCTCCTTAATGGAGATGAAACCATGGCCTCCTTCATAGAGCTGAAACAATGGCCTCCTTAATGCTGTAAGCTGAAACACTGCCAGGTCCTTTCTCTGACTAGCATACATAACAAATCAACTATCCTGACCAAGGCACTAAATTGGCTCTCCAAGCCAATTTCCTACCCAAGGGAACCTGATCAAGACACTAGTCTGCAATCTCTTTAGTACTGGCATTCAAAGACACATAAGACCCTGCCTCAGGGGGGGAAAAAATAAAAGACTGAAGCACAAAACAGTCTGTAGACAGAATCAACCATATATCAACATCTGCTGCATACTCTGTAAAAAAAAAAAAAAACTGCAGTGAAACACTCTATGGTTGAACCACCACATTAGCAACCGAATTAGAGCTCTACCAAGTAGGAGCTAAGGCCTAATCACAATCAAAATTTCCAGAAGGGAATTGGAAAACATGCCAAAGAAAGCTATGCGATGAAACTGCAGTGTTAACGTAAATGCAAGATGTAGAAGCAAGCTATATTATGAACATCTATTCAAAGTACCGCACATAGAGCAAAAAGGCATCCGCCTAACAAAAGTGACAGTAATGCAATTTGTAAACACCTATGAAGAAATCCAAGCTGCTCTTCAAAAAAAGAAAAAATATTTCTGGCTCATAACAGGGCTAAAGTTAAACAAAGATTTAAATAAAATGAAAATCTAGATGGTCGTAGAAGATATGTACTTGAAACTATTAGGCTAAGCCATTTTGGAGCTGAGAAGAGAGGGTACAAGGAGGCTGAGAAGAGAAGCTTAATCTTAAAAGAAAGGCTCAAATGGGACCTAGAGGTTAAAGCCCAGTGAGGTTATGAAATTAAGATCAGGTGAGCTATGTGTTCAAAGACGCAATAGACTAGGTTAGGTGCAGATGTATTGCAAAACTGCAAACGATATCCCAGCTAGAAGAGCCAAATGCTTCTGGAAAAGCCAAACATGTTGGTGAACTGGAAAGCCAAACAACTGAATAGCTATAAGTCAGTTCCCTGGAACAGGAGCCATATCCAGCCCTGTGGTATAGCTTTCCTAGTAAGCTGTATTTATTTGTTTACTAGGAGTAATGTAAACATAGAAACATAGAAAAATGACGGCAGAAAAGGGCCAAAGCCCATCAAGTCTGCCCACTCTAGTGACCCTTTGCCTTGATTTTGCTCACCACCCCCTGCCTTTACATCATTAGAGATCCCACATGAATATCCCATTTATTTTTAAAATCTGCCACGCTGTTGGCCTCAATCACCTGTCGTGGGAGTTCGCTCCAATGATTGACCACCCTCTCGGTGAAGAAATACTTTCTGGAGTCACCATGAAATTTCCCTCCCCTGATTTTCAGTGGATGCCCTCTGGTGGGCGAAGGTCCTATAAGACAGAAGATATCCTCTTCCACCTCGATACGGCCTGTGATATATTTAAATGTCTCAATCATGTCCCCTCTCTCTCTTCAAGTGAGTACAGCTGCAATTTATTCAGCCTTACTTCTTACGGGAGATCCTTGAGCCCCGACACCATCCTGGTGGCCATCCACTGAACTGACTCAATTCTCAGCACATCTTTTCTCAGCACATCTTTCCGCTTTAAACAAACTAGCACCACTAAAAACAAAAAATAAAATATGCAGACCATCAGACAAATGGTTTGACGCCGAACTCCTACACCTAAAAAGACAATGCAGACAATTAGAAAAGACATGGAAAAAACAGAAACAAGACCACACCAAAACAGAATGGAGACACCAAATCAAACAATACAAAATCAAACTGAAGGAAAAAAGAACAGACTACTACTCCAAACTCATTGGCACCGATAAACCGGACACAAAAAAAACTTTTCAACCTTGTCAGAAATCTCACTGATACCAAACCCCACCTCGCCACCCTAGGAAACCAAACTCCACCAGCCTCCCAACTAGCGGACCATTTCAAACACAAAATCATCACAATCAGATCCACATTCAACAACTCTCGAAACATCTTAGAAGAGATACTAACAAAACCCACAAAAGACGAAGCCACTTCAGCAGATAGGATCTGGACCGACTTCCCAACGACACAATGGTCAGATCTAGACCGGCTGTACAAAAAATACAGCAAATCTTCATGTGATTTGAACAATTGTCCTCCTTATCTACTAGCTACAGCATCCACTAAATTCACAGCTGGTCTCACGCTATGGCTGCAAACCACCCTAAGGGAAGGTCAGTTCCCCCCGGAACTTGGCGAAATCATAATTACTCCCATACTAAAAGACCCCAAAGGCCCAATAGACAGCCCAACAAATTATAGACCAATCGCTTCTATACCTCTATACGTCAAACTCATAGAGGATCTAGTAGCACAATATCTCGCCAATTACCTAGAAGACCACCACATCCTATACCCTACTCAATCCGGATTCAGAACCAATCACAGTACTGAAACACTTCTGGTTTCCCTACTAGACATAGCCCGTCAGCACCTCAGCAAAGGAAATAAGTTACTAATCATCCAACTCGATCTTTCAGCAGCATTCGACTTAGTTGACCATTCCACACTACTCCAGATACTAGATGCCATAGGAATATCAGGTAATGTTCTCAACTGGTTCCAAGGATTCCTCAAAACAAGATCATACAGAGTCAAGTCAAATGATCTTCTATCCAACTCATGGTCAAATCCCTGCGGAGTTCCACAAGGATCCCCTCTATCGCCCATACTTTTCAACCTCTTCATAGCATCCCTAGGCACGGCCCTAGACGCCCTAAACATTACATCCTTCAGCTACGCGGATGATATAACCATCCTCCTCCCCTTCGACATTCAAGACCCCACCTCCAACAGACGCCTGAAAACAACATTGGAAACTGTAGAAAAATGGATGACGAACCACAAGTTAAAACTGAATGCGGAGAAAACCAAATTCCTACTACTAGAGAAGGAACAAAAACCATCCCTAACAGAACTAGATGTAAACACAATCAAATATCCAATACAGAATACTCTCAAAATTCTGGGAACACACCTAGACAGAGGCTGCACAATGCAAACACAAATACACAAAACCATAAAAAAAGCATTCTTCACCATGCGAAACCTAAGAAAAATAAGAAAATTATTTTCCAAAGAACACTTCAAGATCATTGTACAATCCCTCATACTCAGCTCCTTAGATTACTGCAACAGCCTCTACCTACCTTGCCCAAATACTATGATAAAACAACTACAGATCGTTCAGAACACAGCTATCAGACTCATCTACTCGCTCAGCAAATTCGACCACGTCACACCCGCCTATGTAGACTCTCACTGGCTTCCGATAAAAGCAAGAACTCAATTCAAACTCTACTGCTTACTTTTCAAAGTAACCCATGGTATGGCCCCCAATTACCTGAACAACCGTCTTTGCCGCTACCGACTACCCAGATCAAGAAGAACTCAGAATCTTTTCACCTTCCCCCCTCATAATGGTACCCGACTTAAGAAACTTTACGACAGCCTTTTAGCAACTCAGGCAGCGAAAATTGACCCCACCATCACCAAACTGATGATCAAAACAACAGACATCAAAGTGTTTCGGAAAGAAATCAAAACATTTCTTTTCAAAAAACACGTCCTTACTTAATATTCCCCTCCCCAATCACACATGCACTCTCCCCAGCAAATAACACACTAGTCATCCCCTTGAACCTCATTTACCAAAAATATCCAAACTCCTAAATAAGCATCTCCCTTAGGTATCCACTCAACTGATTCCTTCAAAGTTAGGTATCTTTCTTCAGTTGCCTATATTGTTTTCCCCACTGAACCTTGTAACTACTTGAACCCTGTCAAGCTATTCTATCGATAAATCCAGATATCTTATACTTGTATTTCTATACCACAACATGTAATTTACTTAAATCATTGTAATGTAATTCTCTCGGTAATGTCCTGATCTCTTTTAACTGTAATCCGCTTAGAACCGCAAGGCACAGGCGGAATAGAAATCACAAATGTAATGTAATGTGGTCTCCAAAATTGAACACAATATTCCAAATGAGGTCTCACCATGGATCTGTACAGTGGCATTATGACTTCTGGCATCCTGCTGCTAAAACCTCTACGGATGCAACCCATCATTTGCCTTGCCTTGGAGGAAGCCTTTTCCACTTGATTGGCAGATTTCATGTCATCACTAATGATTACTCCTAAATCCCGTTCTTCTGTGGTCCTAGCTAAGGTCTCACCATTTAACTTGTAAGTCCTGCACAGATTTCTTTTACCCAGGTGCATCACTTTACATTTTTTAGCATTGAAGTTGAGCTGCCAAGTCGATGACCATTGTTCCAATAGTAGTAGGTCCTGCGTCATACTGTCAGGCATAGTGCTTTTACCTACTATGTTGCACAGTTTGGCGGCGGCGGCGCCTCTTGAAGGAATTCACTTAAGATGGTTTATTTCACTAGAACTCTGCCAACTGCATTACATAGAGGGAGGACTCGGACAGAAGGAAGGCCTCAGAGCAGGCCTCTGAAGTCTGAAGAGTCTTCTTCGCAGTATGGTTGAGGCTCCTAAAGGTAAAATAGGAGCTGGGAAGAGGTGAGTTGGGGAGGACCCATGCACAATTTTTTTTTTTTTACTGCGGAGCAAGGGTTTTAACCTTTCACACAGGACGGTAAAAGGCCTTTCTCCCATTCCCAAAGTAAACTGGCTGCAATTTTTCACATTCCTGTGGACTTCCCACGGGAACCCATCCCTGTGACATTGAAGGGGGGGAAAAAAAGTTTAAAATGCCAGAAAATAACATAGCACATACTGTCTTCTAAAGAAGGCTTCAATGGACTGGAAAATGGCAGGGGGAGTGATAGGGAACTCAGAGACCTCCAAGATGTATCTCTGCTCCACTTTTATTATTTTTATTGTATTTTTAACAGGAGCTAATGTTAAACAAAGCAGTTCCATACGCAACTGAGACTTAGGTATAAATTGGGTCAGGAAAAAAAGTCCAAAGACACTCCAACTTGACAAATGCAGCAGAAAATAAAAACAAGCCAAAAAGGCTCCTCAAAAGCAAATGGAGCTCAGAAGAGAAAACCTCAAAAGAAATTACAGCTCAACTAAAAAATTATAAAAACTCAAGAGCAGTGGGAGGAAGGAGGGGGCTTTAAGAGAACCACATAAAGCCATCCACTTGAAAGGCTGAGCCTAGGTGCTGCCAAACTGAACACAAAACAAAGAGATTGCAGAGCCCTGCCAAACCAGAGATCAGGTATTCAAAGCCCCAGGGACTGGGGTACAAAAAGGACATCCTGAAACAAAAAGGAATCCCTCAGGGACAAGGTATAGGGAAAGAAGTGACTAGCCACCCACATTTGACACCCTGAGGGCACAGAGTGATCCTACAGAACCAACTAGCAGTCACTCTGTGAGAGAAGCAGAGAAATTAAGAGCCAAAATGGAATACAAATACTGTACTGCTGACCCCAGTAACATTTTGTTTCTTAACTAGGAATCCACAGACCTACCAAACCAATTGAGACTGCACAGACTTACACCTCTATTACTTATCTCTAACACATGCAGGGTAACTGAGAAATACAGACTCTCTAGGAGGAACTAACTGCACAACTAATATATAGGCTCCACCAGAATTCTATAGTTCTCAGTCTCTACCCACCTGCTAGTAAGAAGGTGGCAAGTCAAATATGCGCAAGACAAATGGGCAGACATTTGCGACCAATCACGCAACAGACAAATGTGTGTGAAACAATTACATGCAAGACAAATGTGTGCAACACAATTGCGTGCACGATATGAGCCAGTAAGAATGCATAGTCCATCCAGCTAGGCAGGTCTGGACTGAGGTGTACTAAGGAACCCCTAATGTTACAATCATTGTGAATTTTACTTTTGCAGTATGAGTGCAGGGCTTCTATTAAATTCTAAATTAAACATAAATAAAATATTTTAAGCTGTATTCACATTTAACCATTACTCAAATTTTAAGTTTCTGTAATTACCATAGTTCGAAGGCATTGGTGCTGCAGCAACTGAAAATGTAACTGGTCTATTTGAACCTGGGAATGAAAACTGGTATCTTCCACTAGGTATTTCTTCTGGGTCAGTTTCTGAAAAATCTTCTATGGTCATCTTCTAGACAACCACCTTAAAAAGAAAACAAAAAAAATCTATGAATCAGATTTAATTAAAGTCACAAAATGCATGCTAATATAAATTTCACCATACTAGCCTCACATTTTCTACTATATTAATCCACCTGGTATTTTTTTTTTTCATCATATTACTTTCTTTTCATGTTTTACTCCCAGCAATTCTTTCTGTTTTGCCAGAATATCTGGGAAACACAGAATTTTACTCTTCCTATGCTATCCTGAGGCAGGGCAAAAAATAATTTTATGTTACAGTAGATG
The DNA here is from genome assembly GCF_902459505.1 of Geotrypetes seraphini. Classification (NCBI taxonomy): domain Eukaryota; kingdom Metazoa; phylum Chordata; class Amphibia; order Gymnophiona; family Dermophiidae; genus Geotrypetes; species Geotrypetes seraphini. The sequence goes on along the minus strand of NC_047086.1, from coordinate 341,564,943 downwards.
AGAAACTTATGAATGAAATATAAACAGACAAAACCATGATCAAATATTGTCAACCTATAGGGGACCTCTTCTGCCTGGTCTTTCCCCATCCCCTCGCTACCTATCAGCAGGGTCTCTGGCGCTCGCTCGCTCTCTCTCTGCCTGCCAACATCCACGCACCCGACGGTCTAACAAAGTTCAGCTTTCCCGACAGCGATTCAGCCAGGCTTGTGGCAGCCACTCAAGGGACCTTCCATCTGTGCACCTCTCTCACACCGCAACGGAGATAAGGCCCCCAAAGTAGCTGGAAGAAGCCCGGCTGAATCGCTGCCGGGAAACCCGAACTCTCCCTAAGAGCGTCAGGTGCGTGCAGGGCCGCTTTTACCAATGGGCAGGTGTGTGGGGGGGGGGCATAAGGGGAACCCGTCCACCCATTGGTAGGTCTGGCCCGAATCGGCGCGCTCTCTTCTGCTGGTCGCTCCTCACCCCTCCCCCGCGCTCTTTCCTTACCTCTCATCCATTACTGGCAGCGATTAGTACGGGCTGCTTTCGGCGGCGTCAGAACCAACTCTCTGCTGGGCTCCCCCCCCCACTTGCCTGCTTTGACGCAACTTCCTGTTTCCGTAGGCGGAGCCTTGCTGAAAGAGTTGGTTCTGACGCTTCCGCTAATGGGGAAGGGGAAGGCTGCGGGGAGGAAAGGAGCCAAAAGGACCCCAAGTGAAAAATGAACGAAGAGCCCTGTTTTGGGATCTAGTTAGTGCAATACATACTCCTTTCCCCTAAACTACTAGTAATCATTTCTATAGCGCTACCAGATATGCGCAGCGCTTTACATCAAAACATTTTTGTTTATTTATTTCGCTTTCTACTCCATTTTTTCCCCCAAAGAGCTCAGAACGGGTTACAGATTTTAAACATACATAATATACAGTTATGCCATAATAACAGTACAAGTTTTTATCCTAACTTGACACATTCTAGGAAGTCTAATACCAATATACGGTACATAACGTGACCATTTATTTTTTTCCTCAAAACGGGACATTACTAATTTTTAGGTAATAACATTGCAAATATCTTTCTCTTTTTCTCTCCCTGCCCTACACCGCCGCCAATTTCTTCCTACTTCCCCAACGCAGCAACAGTCCAGGTGCGTGCAGCAACTTTACAAACAGTGGGGGCACAAGCCTCAGTTCTCCCCCCCCCCCATGTCAGTTATGACGTCAGAGAGGAAGTTCCTCTCCGACGTCAGAATTGACGTCGGGGGGGGGGGGGGAGGCTTGTGGGCTCGCCACTTGTAAAATCACATCTTGTTGTCCCCAAGCACAGCACCTTTTTTTGAAATTGTTACAGTGGGTTGCTCTCTGAAAACGGGACATTTCGGCGTCCTAAAGCAGTGCTTGGGGACAACAGCATAGGCTACCTAAAAACAGGATGGTCCCATTCAAAACGGGACGTATGGTCACGTTAAATATACATAGTATACAGTTTACAGGTTTAAATTCGCCATAGTTACAGTGCAAGATTTATCAGTACAAATTTTTATCCTAATGTGACACATACCTGGGATCTAGTGCCAATGAACATTTCTTTGTAATGCATCAGTTGTGGGCAGGGGAGTTCAGTGAAGAGGTTTGTTTTCATTGCTTTCCTAAAGTTGAGGAGTCCTTCAAGGGATCAGATATGCAGGGAGCAGCTAATTCCAGTGGCTCCCTATGAAGTGAGAGTAGGAACGTTGTTTGGCGGTTTGCAGTTGAAGGGGTTGTTTTGAGGTGCATTTCATTCTGGGAGCTGTAGGACCTGTTTAGCACGTATGGAAGACCTTGGTCGTCACATAGCCTGGCGCCATGTCGTGCAAGGATTTGAACGCTAGCATCAGACCCTCGAAGTCACAATGTTTGACTATGGGCAGGCAGTGAGCCACCAATAGAGCTTGAGAGACAGGATCGTGGGCGCAGAGGTTTTTTTAGAAGTTATGTAGGTATTTAAACATCTCTATCATAACTCCCCTTGCCCGCCTTTCCTCTAACTTACGCCTTATGACAAAGACCACTGACCATTTTAGTAGCCTTCCTCTGTACCGACTCCATCCTTTTTATATCTTTAAAGGTGTGGTCTCGAGAATTGTACACAATATTCTAAATGAGGTCTCATCAGTCTTATACAGGGGCATCAATACCTCCTTTTTCCTACTGGCCATACCTCTCCCTATGTACCTAGCAACCTTCTAGCTTTCGCCGTCACCTTTTCAACCTGTTTGGCCACCTTAAGATCATCACATACAATCACACCTAAGTCCCGCTCTTCTGTCGTACACACAAGTTCTTCACCCCCTAAAATGTACCGTTCCCTCGGGTTTTTGCAGCCCAAATGCATGAACTTGCATTTCTTAGCATTAAATTTTAACTACCAAATTTCAGACCATTCTTCAAGCTTCGCCAGGACTTTCTTCATGTTATTGACATCATCCGGGGTGTCTACTCTGTTGCAGATTTTGGTGTCATCCTCAAAGAGGCAAATCTTATCTGACAGCTCTTCAGTAATATTGTTTATGAAAATGTTAAAAAGAGCAAGTCCAAGAACAGAACCACTGGTTACATCCCTTTCCTCAGAGCGATCTCCATTGACCACTACCCTCTGTTGCCTTCCACTCAACCAGTTCCTGACCCAGCCCGTCACTTTGGGGCCCATCCCAAGGGCACTCAGTTTATTTATTAGACGCCTGTGTGGAATAATGTCAAAAGCTTTGCTAAAATCTAAATACATATCTATTTTCAGGCAATTTTGCTGTCAGTTTTTTATTTTCCTGCATGGCTTCAGTGCTCAGAGTAGAGAATGACGTGGTGGCTGTTACCCGAGGCTAGCCATGGGTAACCCACCGAAATGGTGGAGAGGGAAAAAGTGCTCACTGTGTGTATGGGGATAAGGCCATCCACCGCCCCGTTGAGCGGTTAATGGCCTTGTCCCCGCAGTTAAGGGAGGGAACGTGCGCGGCCCCCTCCCTCCTTCCTACCTACTAGCTGAATCTACCTCCTTCCCTCCCCCTTACCTTCGCGGCGCGTTAGTTTCCAGAGTAACTTGCTCAAGCCGCTGGAGCCTGCCTGCAGTCACGTGCGTCTTTGGGCAGACGCTTCTCCTCTGACGCAACTTCCAGTGGGGAGAAGATGCTGAAGGGAAAAAATAGGGAACACAGAGTGAGGAGAAGACGCTGAAGGGAATGGGGAACAGAGAGTGAGGAGAAGACGCTGGAAGGGAAGAAGACAGAGATGCCAGACTATGGGGGGAGTGGAGGGAAGAAGATGGATTCCAGACCAATTTGGGGGGGAGTGAAGGGAGAGACACAGTAACAGACAAATGGAAGACGCAAGAGGGATCCCTCCTGTTCAGGCCCACTGCGAGACCACCAGAGAATTTATAAAAGTTATGCAGGGGAGGCGGGTAGGAAGTAAAAGATTTTACAGGAGGCTGGAGGGATCCCTCCTGTCCCTGCCCACTTAAAGACCACCAGGGAATTCAAAATTTATGCAGTGGAGGTGAGAGGAAAGCAAAAGATTTTAGAGTCAGTAGGGACAGGAGGTGGGAGGGATTCCCCCTGTCCCGGCTCACCGCTGGACCATCAAGCCTTGCAGCAGGTCCGGCAGAGACCTGTAACAAGTCTTGGAGGGGGGTGCTAACCTGAATATAAGCTGAGACCCCCCAAATCTTGGCTTATCTTCGAGTATATAGGGTACTAAAATAAATAAATTGCCTCAGATTTTGTATTAATATTGCTTCACATTCTGTAGATAAATTGTTAAAAAAAATTTTATTTCCTGGTTCCATACCTTTCCCACATAATTGATCTGCATTAATTCACCACAGCCACTCTGAAAGGCCATATAAGTATACCTTCATATGCTGTATCACCTCAAAGACATAAGCACATAACTTTTCCCCTTTTTATCCTGTTATATGTACTGAGTTATTGTTCTTCTCTAAATAATTGCAAGACTCCACAAATAAAACAGGTGACTTGCTAGTCGAAGTCCTGTTAGCTTAATAAGCTTAAAATCCTGTTTTGCACTTGGCATCTGGTGAGATTAAAGAAAGGCACACAAGCTGCCTTAATCCACTATACTGAAATCCTGCATAACTTTCAAGCAGCTCAGTAGCAACACAGAAAATAATACCAACACATTGGTTCATATTCAGAAAAACGCATAGACATAAAAGTCGTTAGCAAGAATGGCTTTGAGCTTTAATGGCAGGAGGAAGAGGAAATTTGTGTCAAAACCTTATCTGAAAAATGGCTTACTGCCCAGCTGGGTGAAGTTCTAAGTTCTGGAGTTTTCATTTGGAAATATCAGAAGACGCAAATCATTATGGGTTGTTCACCTTCCCAGAGCAGTATCATTCACACTATTACAAAAAATGCACTATTACAAAAAAAGCATAAAGATCTCCTTCCTCCTCAACAGGAAAATGAAGATTCCCCTATTCCTTTGCCAGTTAAAAACTTGGACAGCTATGATGCTGAAGATGACTTCAACCGAGAAGCTGCTTGGCATAAGCAAGGTCTGCAAGAAAATAATCCGATAACTTTTGAGCAAAATAAAAATGTTGCCAAAACTAAGCATGTTCTTCTGAGGACTTCCTCTTTGCCTGATCTCTCCAAGGAGAAAAATGCTGAGAGATCAGCTACAAATGCAGAAATTGCAATGTCCAAGTTAATAAATTATCAGAAATACAATGCTGAGGACATACAGCTGCAAAAGCAAAGCTCAGCCGAATCTGAGCTGCCTTTATCCCGAGATGAGAGGAGTGAAAGTAACCAAAAGAAAAAACGGAGATCAAAGAAATTGGGAAAACGGGGACAGCATACCAAGCTCGGAGATAAAAGACGACTTATGTGCAATATAACAAAAAGGGTGGATTTTCCTGATCTCCTTGTAAAGGCACACCAGAGTGCATATGCCTTTCTGAAGCCTAATCTTTCCAAATATGAAGCTATTGTGTGTGTAGCAAATGAGGCAACACAGACTCAGCTAATATTGCAGCAGATGATCAACTTTCTAGCATTTCGCTTTGGTGAAATGAACCACCTTTTGCAAGAAATTGCAGATGATGGAGAAGATCTTCTGAAGGAGGTAGGAAAGAATCTTGCCTGGCCACTTAAAGAATGGGATTCAAAGGAGCAGCCAGATCTCTTGCAACAGTTACTGCAGTATACAATCAATAAAATGCAAGTTTTAAATGATGCAGTAGCTTTGTTAACCTCTAGCACACTGCGGGAAACATGCAGTTACCTAGAATCTGCTGTTAATAATTTACAGGAAAAACTGAAATCAAAACAGCAGCTTGACAATCATCTCCTTAGGATAATGAACTTGCTTGAAAGTTACACTGTGGGACACCATCAGTCCAACCCCCGTGATTTGACTCTTTACTCAGAAGACAGTGGAATTGGAATTGATAATGAATCTTTCAAAGAACTTTCTTTTTCTAAAACACCAAAACATTTTGAGGACATGTGTTACCCAGCTAAAAATGGTGATGAAATACCTACTTGCTCAAATGTGACACATATAAATACCGGTAATTCATCTATGCCTGCATGTTCTAGCTTGGCAAGCAGTTTTTCTCTTAATTCTCTGGATTCGCTTCCCATTTTTAATGACAGTTCCAAAGACTCTCAGTCAACAGATTCCACTGACGATAATGATTGCTACGAAGAAGATGGTGATAATGAAAGCTTATCCGAAATGTTGAAGATGGCTTTGCTTAGAAGGCCTATGACATCGCCTGCAAGAACTAGTGAATACAGGCCTTCTTCCAAAATGTTAGAGAATCCTAAAAATGAAGAAATGACACAGAAAATGAAGTATGCCATCAGTGAAAAAATCAAATTTGTTCCTGTTAAATTGGACAATAATACGTGGCCAGAAGAGGAACAGGGAAAAGGAACTTTGATAAGGTCAAGTTCGGTAAGTGGGTGTAGGAAAAGTACAGTTAAACCAAAAAGATCAAGGTCAGCAGAGTCTCTGAAAAGCCAAGCAGAAGACCCAACCCTCTTAGAACTTCAAAGAACCCAAAAAGAAATTGCTAAAAGATTAGAAAAACTGAACCTCATTAACAGAAAGAAGGATAGCAATGGTAAGCAAGAAAGCCTGAGACAAAGAGTTCCAGCCACCCTGCAAGGTACTGATCATGTTGCGCCAAGATTTTCTACCAATAAACTAAAAGCTTCACTGAATAAAAATTTCAATATTTTGCCTAATCAAGATAAGGTGATTTTAAGTAAATGTGAGCATAGCATTTTATATCAACCAGATGAAAAAGAAGTTAGAAAGTCTTTAACATCAATTTCACCTACCCAAGTGATAAGCACTTTAGAAAATGGCTGCATTTCTCCTCAACATTCGGTTAAAAAACTTATTGAAACTTTCAGTTCCATAGAAGTCTTGGCAAAACCAACAAATGTTAGATCCTTAGGACCTCTCAAATGTGTCAGAAAATTTGGAGTACCGGTTTTGCCTCCTACCATTCCTGTATGTAAACAGCTAGAACCTTTGAGTCGCAAGCCTGTCTCACCTGCACGGATCACAAACCATTCACAAACATGTACAAACCAGAACAAATTTTCAACTGCCTTTCAACCAGTAGGGCATACAGAGATTTCCTGGAATGAAAGCAATAAGAAAACAGCAGACAACTGGGAGAGCCTGCCACCACCTCCCCTTGAAATCTTGATGGATGATTCATTCAAGTTATATACAGAGGCTAAAAGTCAAAAAGACTCTGTGATTAGCATTGATACTAAGTCAGAAACTGTCAATATGGAGGCCCAAATACAGCCTGCTACTTCAAGTAAAATGTCAGCTTCTCAAAAGATGAAAGTCTCATTGAAAACTTTCGAACTGCTACCAAATAAAAATGTTACCAGTACCAATATAAATAAAATGCTTAGAAATTCCAGTCAGTACTCTAACCTAAGAAAACACTCATTAGAGCTGCATCGTGCTAACATTCATGTCAGTGTACAAGAAAATGTTGCAGCAATGCAGACGAGTCTTGAAATGGAGCAGGCTGCACATTTGTACAAGCAATCACATAAAATAATCCCACTTCCACATCCTGGAGATGTTCCAAAGATATGCAGTAGTGGAGAAAGAAAAGAATCTCGTGCAAAAGTAGCATTAGTGCAACATCAAAAGCAGAGTTCTCCAGCTTCACTCAGAAAAAATGATAAAATTCCATCAGGAGCCAGAAAAGGGTCCCCAACTAGAATGCATTCATCTATTCCTACTGAGAAAATGCTCACAAAGTCACCTGCAAATCAAAATCAAGCTCCTACACCTGTGCAGTCAAGATCTTCATCAATTCAAAGGCAAGCTAGTCCTCCAGTTAGCCCAAAGATCCAAAGCCCTCCTGCACAAAGGAAATTATGTAGTCCACCAGCTCAACAACAACAACAAACAATACCTAGCCCTCCATTAACAAGACGACAACAAAGTCCACCTACTCCATATAAGTTGACAAGTCCACCAACAAGTCGCAGAACTTCAAGCCCACCTCCATGTTCTGCCTCCTGTTCACTGCCTCTGTCTACATCTTTATCATGTGGAATACTACAAAATAGTGTGGATTCTAGTGATGAATTCCATTGTTCCTCAAAAATTATCAGTAATGCCCATTCAATATTTTGTCCAGCAATAACATCTTTATTTGAGGCCAAACCACCTTCTCCAACCAGCATTTACAATATGGAGGCTAATAATCAAAGCCAGAGTCCAGCATCCTCAGGGAGAAATAATTCTTCACTCAAGCAGAGTGGACACCAGCAGAAGAGGATGGTCTTGAGTGCTGCCAACCCCAAGCCTTATGTGAGGAGGTGCTATTCCGACCAAAGGACTGAGGCTAAACTTCAGCTTCCAGTCTCTGTTTATGCTTTGGCTAACAGTGAACCTGTGAAGTAAGTAATTTCAAATTCACAATACTGTATGCTTTGCTTTCTTTTTTAAATAGCTACCATGAAAATTAGCATAATGTTACTTGCATAATTAAACTCACTTTAGTCATAAGCTTGAAAAATTATACATTTATATTTATTCAATCCTTAGGTTAAATTATCTGATATTTAAACACAAAGCATAATATCATCTAGATATTTTCCTGTGAATTATGGAGAAGACTACTTTAATCATTAGCTTTGTATGGGAAATAGTGAGAATTGAGTTCATAGATTGAGTTCCTACAAAATCATGATTTCTTATTTGTAGGTATAAAAGGATATAGAAACATGATGGCAGATAAAGGCCAAATGCCCATCCAGTCTGCCCATCCACAGTAACCATTATCTCTTCCTCTCTCTAAGAGATCCTACATACCTACCCCAGGCTTTCTTGAATTCAGACAGTCTCTGTCTCCACCACCTCTTCTGGGAGACTGTTCCACGCATCTACCACCCTTTCTGTAAAAAAAGTATTTCCTAAGATTACTCCTGAGCATATTACCTCTTAACTTCATCCTATGCCCTCTCATTTTAGAGCTTCCTTTCAAATGAAAGAGACTCGACTCAATCACATTTATATTACGTAGGTATTTAAACATCTCTATCATATCTCCCCTCTCTCACCTTTCCTCCAAAGTATACAGATTGAAATCTTTAAGTCTGTACCCATATGCCTTATGACGAAGACCATGCACTATTTTAGTAGCCTTCCTGTGGACCAACTCCATCCTTTTTATATCTTTTTGAAGGTGCGGGCTCCAGAATTGTACACAATATTCTAAATGAGGTCCTCACCAGATTCTTATATAGGGGCATCAATACCTCCTTTTTCCTACTGGCCATACCTCTCCCTACGCACCTTAGCATCCTTCTAGCTCTCGCCGTCACCTTTTCAACCTGTTTGGCCACCTTAAGATTATCACATACAACCACACCCGAGTCCTGCTCTTCTGTCGTGCATGTAAGTTCTTCATCCCTAAACTGTACCGTTCTCTTGGGTTTTTGCAGTCCAAATGCATGACTTGCATTTCTTAGTATTAAATTTTAGCTGCCAAATTTCAGGCCATTCTTCAGACCAGGTCTTTCTTCATGTTATTATTCACAGCATCTGAGATGTCTCCTCTATTGCAGATTTTGATATTATCTGACAGCCCTTCAGCAATATCATTTATTAAAATGTTAAAAAGAACAAGCCCAAGAACAGAACCTTGAGGCACACTACTGGTAACATCCCTTTCCTCAGAGCAATTTCCATTGATCACTACTCTCAACCAGTTCTTGACCCTGCCCGTAACTTTGGGACCCATCCCAAGGGCACTCAGTTTATTCTGTGTGAATCACTGTCAAAGGCTTTGCTAAAATCTAAATACACCACATCTAGCATACTCCCTCTATCCAATTCTCTGGCCACCCAGTCAAAGAAATTGATCAGATTTGTCTGACAGGACCTACCTCTAGTGAATCCATGTTGCCTCCGGTCCTTTAATTTAGTGTTTCTCAACTTCTTCAAGCCAAGTACCCCCTAAGCTCAACAAATACCAACCGAGTAAACCCCCCCCCCCCCGCCCAAGCTCCACCCCAGACCCACACAAGCTCTGCCCCTGACCACACCCCCATAATAATAGTACTAATTGTAACACAATTTCTTCTATCCATTTTTCATATATACACAATATAATCTTATTAATACCTAATGGTAACCACAAAATTTAAAAAACACAGCACACTGTACACAGAAAAATGTTAATTATCATTTATATTCGTGGGGGTTTTTCCAAGAGGTCAAGGCAGATGACTTTAAAATATGCAATCAGTAACAACTATAGAAAAATTGACAAACATAGAGCAAAATATAGACAGCAGATATAAATTCACAAAACTGATACATTTTGATCACTGAATTGAAAATAAAATTATTTTTCCTACCTTTGATGTCTGGTGATTTCATGAGTCTCTGGTTGCATTTCCAATATTTCTTTCTTTTTGCCTCCTGCACGCTTCCTCTCCTCCAGACCCCATTCCCTTCCTCAACCAACATCTCTCTCTCTCTCCCTCCATGAGTCTAACTTTTTTTCCTTTCTCCTCCACCCCTATTGGCAATATGTCTCCCTCTCTCTCTCACTATCCATCTGTCTTGAGAGATCCAGGCATCTCTCCCACCCCCTCTACTGCCACATCCAATATTTCTCTCATCCCCCCGGATCATGTGCAGCATTTTTCACCACTGCCCACCAGCCCCATGCCCTTTTCTCCTTCTATCACTCCTCTCCATCACAATGCCACATTTCTCCCTCCATCACTATGTCCAACATTCCTCCCCTTTGCATCCCTCCCTGCCCGCTGCTGAAGCCGCTGCCGGGGATCCCTCCCTTCCTGCCTGACTGTCTGCCGGACCGCTACACCACCCTACACCCCCGAAGTTGACCCTGTTACTTCGTTGTAGCCAGACTCACTCCATCCTCCCTCAGCAGCAACTCCATGCTGGGACAGCGCATGCAGCGATTCACACGTTGCAACTGGCTAGCCCATAATCCTTCCCTCTGATGTCAATTCTGACATCAGAGAGAAGGTTCCAGGTCAGCTACACAGTGTGTGAGCCACTGTCTGCATCCCTGCATGGAGTGTTGCTGGGGGAGGAGGGAGCCAGTCAGGCTCCAACGAAGTAACGGTCAGCTTTGGGGGGGGTGCAATGGGCCGGCAGACAAGGAGGGAGGGATCCCCAGCAGCAGTTTCAGCTGCGGGCAGGGAGGGATCTCCACCGGCGACCAGGCCACATACCCCCAACAAGCGGCCCACGTACCTCGTGTTGAGAAACACTGCTTTAATTCACAAGATTCCAGAAACTTCACCATTCTCTGTTTTAAAAGTGTTTCCATTAATTTGCTTACCACAGAAGTCAGACTTACCGGCCTGTAATTCCCTACTTCTTCCTTCCACTTTTGTGGAGAGGCTACACAACCATCCTTCTTCAGTTCCACTCCTGACTCTAGAGACTCATTGAAAAGATCAGTCAGCTGAGCCACCAGAACTTCCCTAAATTCCTTCAGCACCCTCGGATGTACACCATCGCTTTGTCTACCTTTATTTTAGCTAGTTTGTAGATCACAGATGAATTTAACAAACCCGACACAGTCCATGTTTTGGCACATAGGCCTGCCTCAGGGGCACAGATAAAATCTATAGAAACGATCAGATTGATTGTATGATTCAGAGGACTTTTAATTGAACAAGAAATATAGAGCTTTGATTGTTTTAACACACTTTGCTTTATTAACTTGTTTAATACATAAGAGTATATCTTTTCAAGGTTGATGTGTACAGCCCCCTCTCCACTTTTCCTTTTTTCTGTTTGTTGTTCGTGCGTTTCCTTGTTTTTGTTTTGTAGAAGAGTAAACATGCCTTAATTTAAGCATTTTTTCTATTTTCAGTGCTGAAGGAGCTTCTCAGAAGGATGGTGAGGCACACTATAGCCAATGTTTAGCTGAGCTCAAGAGGTCCAGTCGATCAGCATTTCACCCTGAGTTGTGCATCGTGGGACAGGGGCTCCAAAAGGAGGAGTAACAGGGGAAAAAAAGAGAAGATTGAAGGCAGATAAAGACCATATAGCCTATCTTTGCTTCCCTATCCATGTCCTCCACTATCCCTTCCTTGGGAAGGGGTAAAACACAGACCTCACGTACCTGACGGACCTCGTGGATCTAAAACCGCACGTCCTTATAAATCTGAGGTCCGTGCCACTTGTAGTTAGTTTCTGGCTCTGACAGATCTTTATGACAATTTAGCGCTGACAGATCTGTCTCAGCATAGGGAGGGAAAAGTATTAGGATCCGTCAGCGCTAAAATGTCATAGAGGTCTGTCAGAGCCAGAGACTAGTGCTGGAGTGGCTCTAAAACGAATCCTTTAAACCGGTTTCCTGCAGCCCCAGTAAATTTAAAAATCTGAGGTCCGCGGCTCTGAAAGACCTCTATGACATTTTAGTGCTGCCGGATCCTAATATTTTTCCCTCCCGGATCCGCCAGCGCTAAATTGTCAAAGAGGTCTGTCAGAGCCGCGGACCTCAGATTTTTAAGGACGTGCGGTTTTAGATCCGCGAAGGCCGTCAGGTCCGTGAGGTCCGCGTTTTACCCCTTCCCCCCTTCTTCTCCCTTAGAGATCCAACGTACTTCTCCCAAGCTTTCTTAAATTCAAATATAGTTTTCATCTCTACTAGGAGGCCATTACACACATTCACTACCTTTTCAGTGAAAAAATATTTTCTAAGGTTACTTCTAAGTCTATCCTCTTTCTCCTTCATCCTATGCCCCCCTCATTCCAGATTTTCCTTTATTTATTTTAGGTGTTTACATACCACCTATCAAAGTTATTTAACTGGTTTACAATCAGGTACTTAAGAATTTTTCCTGTTTGTCCCAGTGGACTCACTATCTAATGTACCTGGGGCAGTGGAGGATTGAGTGACTTGCCCAGGGTCACAAGGAGCTGCGTGGAATTTGAACCCACAACCTCAGGGAGCTGAGGCTGTTGCTCTAACCACTCACCTCATGTGCATTTATGGCACATAGGTATTCTCACAAGAAAAATAATATAATAACAAAAAATCCAATCTCAAAAAATATATCTATGTTATTAGCCTAGTAGTGAAGATACCCACTGAAGCACATTTACAAATAGTGGAGAAAAAGCCTTAACTGCATTAAAAAATGCTTTCAATATCAGATGGCAACTCAGCGGGCTATAAGTCAGTCAAATTCTGTCTCATAGGCTAAAAAACTCCACCAAGTACAAAATGCTGTTTTCAAAAATGGGTTAACCCACACTACTGTGTACAAGAAAACAACAGTGGTGTGAGTTAACCCATTTTTGAAAATAGCATTTTGTACTTGGTGGAGTTTTTTTTGCCTATGAGACAGAATTTGACTGACTTATAGCCCGCTGAGTTGCCATCTGATATTGAAAGCATTTTTTAATGGCTTTTTCTCCACTATTTGTAAATGTGCTTCAGTGGGTATCTTCACTACTAGGCTAATAACATTGATATATTTTTTCAGATTTAAATATCTCTATCATATCTTCCCTCTCACCTTTCCTCCAAAGTATACATTTTGAAATCTTGAAGTTTGTCCCCATGACAAAGACCACTGACCATTTTAGTAGCTGTCCTCTGGAATGACTCCATCCTGTTTAGCATCCTTCTACCTTTCACTGTCACCTTTTTTATCCTTTTGGCCACCTTAAGATCATCACATACGATCACACTCAAGTCGGAAAACTAGCTTATGTGTGCATATTTGTTTGTCTCATTTCCACAGTTTCTGATTTTTTTACTTGCTTGGTAATTTGTCTTATGGTGCTAATCCACTGTCTGTCTAATAATAAGCTTTGAAATGTGATTTCCTGGAAATGTCCAGATACCTCTTATTGGAATCCGCCTAGAACTGAAAGGTTAAGGTGGAATAGAAGTCGATAAATTTGATGTAATGTTTGTGAGTCAGGCAATAGGACCACACAAAATTAACTGCACCTATTTGTTCCTTATTAGATACATAAAGGTCACCAATTATATAATCAGTTAAGCTCCTAAACTGAGGTGGAACTTTTTAATCTGGTGGTGTTTAAAGCTGCATTAATGTGGGTGCCATGCTGACCACTTCAGCCCAGATTTTCAGAAGAGTTGGGTTTTTTTGTCATTTTTGGCCTATGGGGATTGATATTAAGAGCAATTTAACTGGGCAGGAGCTTCTCCTGTCCATTTAAATCACACTGGGCAAGCCATCCTGGATTTTTAACAATTCTTAATCACACAGTCTTATTGAAATTCAGGAACTATACTGTAGATGTTCGTGATACTTCTTAATGGACTTCCTTGTACAGTAGAGGAGTAAGTAGCCTAATGGTTAGAGTGGTGGGCTGAGAGTCAGGGGACTCCAGTTCAAATCCCACTTCAGCTCTTCTGAGTCAGAAAAACACCTTCTGTACTTGAATGTATAAGAAGCCAGAAAGCCATTGGCGTGCATTCAGATACAGTTAGTTTTTCTGACACTAGGGGGCTCACAATAAAAAAAAAATCACAGAGCTGAAGTGGGATTTGAACTACGGTCCCCTGAAACTCAGCCTGCTACTCATAACATAGTAACATAGTAAATAATGGTAGATAAAGACCTTTAAGGTCCATCCAGTCTGCCCAACCGTACACGCTCTATAAATTAATGATTTTTCTGGGCCAGCATTTTTGCTGATCTAAATAACAAAGGTGTACAGGTAGAGGCTGAATACTGCTACTAATACATACAGAATTGCATACAGAATTGCATTTTAGAAACAACGTCCAACTCAGAATAACGATGTCCAGGTCAGTACGCCGTTGGTATTTTAGAACAGGATCTGCCGACATACAGCCTGTTCTACAATACGTGAGAAATGTGCTGATGACATCTAGCACGAGCATTCATTTTACAAACTGAAGCATAATTAATGACATGGGGACATCTTTGTCCCCGTCCCCGCAGGAACTCAATTTCCCCATCCTGTCCCTGTGAGTTTTGTTGCTGTCTCTGTCCCATTCCTGTAAGCTCTGCCTTAACCACACAAGCCTCAAACACTTATGATTTTAAAGTGTTTTGAGGTTTATGCAGATGAGGACAGAGCTTGCAGGAATGGGACAGGGACAGGAAAAGAACTCGCCGGGACGGGAAAATGAGTCCCTGCAGGGACGGGGACAAATTTGTCCCCATGTCATTATCTATGTTTCAGTTTGTAAAATGAATGCTCGTGCTGTATGTCGGCAGATCCTGTTCTAAAATACCAACGGCATACTGATCTGGACATCTTTATTCTGAGTTGGACGTTGTTTCGAAAATGTAATTCTGTATGTATTAGCAGCAGTATTCAGCCTCTGCCTGTACACCTATTTTATTTAGGCTATCAAAAATGCTGTCCTAATGCAGCAAAAATGACCTAATGCGGGACATGCTAAAGTAGTGATCTCAAACTCAAACCCTTTGCAGGGCCACATTTTGGATTTGTAGGTACTTGGAGGGCCTCAGAAAAAAAATAGTTAATGTCTTATTAAAGAAATGACACTTTTATAGTTTATAAATCTTTCCTTTTGGCCAAGTCTTAATAATAATATTGTAATTTATGGCTAAAGAGACATATGATCAAGAAACTCTTTTATTTTACTTTTGTGGTTATGATAAACATACCGAGGGCCTCAAAATAGTACCTGGCGGGCCGCAAGTTTGAGACCACTGGGCTAAAGCATTCCACATAATTATTTTTCTTAAATTTTTTTGAGGGGGCATGTCAGGGGCAGAGAGGGTGCATTCACGCACTCACTATGTTAGTGCATCTGCATTACCGCATACTAATTAGTTAGCACCTGGTTAACGCGGTAGCTCATACCGCCTACAAAATAGGCAGCAGTAAGTGATTTTATGGTAATTTTAAATTTCTAAAAATGGCTGCACACTAATGCTAACATTACCACATAGTCATATACAGTGTTGAAAAAATGAAAAATGGCCCTTTTTTACAGCTGCAGAAAAAATGGCCTAAGTACACAGGAAAGATCCATGTAAGGGGCACTAAGGCTTAGTAAGAGGACTCTATAGTTAGGTAGAGTCTGCCAGAAAGAATGGTACAAAGAAACCTGTTATAATGTATTGTGTGTTATAGGAATGCCCTATAGATAGAGTTCACAGGGTTCCCTGAGCTTCTAGGAAAATCTAGCTTGGATTCTCTCATAGGAGGGCAGGATTCATCCACTACTATATAAGACGGACATTGCTACAGGTCCCCAAAACATAAGTGTCTACTGAATATTTTTTCAGTCACAATAGGCAATGCTACAGATTCTAATGCAGTAACAGCATGTATGCACAGAAAGGGCAGAATAGGGGTTATATCATTTCTTTTTTTTACTTGTCATTGTTTCCAGAGGCATCTGCTTTCTTTCATTTGACTGTGTTCCTTCTTAAATCTGACCAGGCTCCCTGATAGTTCAAAACTTGAATCTCTCTAAACCTCCTCACCTTTGTACCTCTTAACTAGTGGTGTAGCCAGACTGTAACTGGGTGGTCCAACTGGCAAAATGGGTGGGCATGACTCCCCAAGCCATTCTCACTCTCCCCCCCACCAAACCCAGTTCAACTTAAACTTTAAATACCGGCAGGGATCTCCAAGAACTCCTCTCAGCCAAGCTCGGCAGTCAGCAAGAATGTTGCTGAGCTGCCAAAGCTGGCAACCTGTGCATGAACTAAGCATGCATGAAAACTGAGCATGTGCAGGGGTCCATGGTGCTGCTGTTGTTTGCTGAACTTGGCTGAAGGGCGTTTTGGATATCTTTGGATAGCTATAGCTGGCGTGGCTTGGTGATCCCCACCGACTTAACAAGGGGGAACCACTGCTGGTTGGGCCTCAGCCCCAAGTGGATGAGCCCAAGCACACCTGCATCCACCCATGGTTTTGCCCCTGCTCTGGAGTCCATTGGAAATTTGGATGCATAATCAAACGTATAACTTTATTTTATTTTTTGTCTTCTCAAACTGTAATGTTAATACACAATTAAGGAAAGCAGTCAGAAGGCATCTCATTCAGACGCCTCTGCTAGGTCCTCTATTTCCTCAGGCTTCACTTCTCCCAGGACTGAGTTCTTTCTTCCTGGCTCCTATATCCACCATTAGTTCATCAGGGAGAAAGCATTAGACTGAACTACAGTACTGCCTTGAATTACAGCAGGGGTTCTCCAACTCAGTCCTCAGGAGATATCCAGCCAAAGAAATTTTCAGGATATCCATGATGAATATGAATTTAATGTATATTCATTCTTGAAAACCTAACTGGCTGGGTATGTCTAGAGAGCTGGTTTGAGAAGCATAGCTCTACAGTCACCAGTTCCTTAAAAGATTAAATACATACAGAACATCTACTTGGGCTTTCTCTCTCAAGGCCATTCTAATCTAATCTAATCTAAACCTTAAGTTTATATACCGCATCATCTCCATGAGAATGGAGCTTGACACGGTTTATAAGAACTTAAAATAGTGGGTAGAGAAGAAGAAAAAGGATTACATGAACTTATGTGTAGAAGGGGGGAGAGAAAGGGGGGAAGGATAGAGCTACAATTTGCTGAAAAGCCAGGTTTTCAGTTGTTTGCGGAATAACTGAAGGGAGCTCAGGTTCCGCAGCGGGGTGGTGAGGTCATTCCAAAGACCTGTGATTTTGAAGAAAAGGGATTTTCCCAGTTTGCCTGAATAGTGGATGCCGCGTGGAGAGGGGAAGGCTAGTTTAAGCCTTTGGGCAGTTCTGGAGGAGTCGGGACTGGAGGAGTTGAAAGACAGTGGGATAAGAGGAGGCAGGATTCCGTGAATGATCTTGAAAGCCAGGCAGGAACATTTGAAATGGATTCTGGAGATTATTGGGAGCCAATGAAGTTTGGCAAGGAGTGGGGAGGCATGGTCAGACTTGCGTTTTGAGAAGATCAGTTTGGCTGCAGTATTCTGGATTAGCTGGAGTCTTAGAATACTTTTTTTTTATATATTTAAGTAGATGGCGTTGCAGTAATCTAGTTTGGAGAGGATGATGGATTGGACAAGGATGGCAAAGTGTTGTTGGCTGAAGTAGGATCTAGCTTTCCTCAGCATGTGAAGGCTGAAAAAGCTTGATTTTGCCAAGGAGTTGAGGTGGTCATTGAGGGAGAGAGAGGAATCGATAGTGATATCAAGGACCTTGCATGAGAACTCGAGCTGTAGTGTATCGCCTGTGGGTAGTGTGAAAAGTGTGGGCAGGTGTTCGAATTTTGGGCCGAGCCAGAGTAGTTTTGTTTTAGATTCGTTTAGTTTCATCTGTACTCTTGATCCACTCTCATCTGACCGCCTAATTTGTAATTTGAATTTATTCTTTTTCCTTTTAATAGTTTCTCACTCAGGAACATCTTGGATCTCAATATTGGGACTTTAATTTTGATTGAGTAAATAGTAATTTTGTCATATAGATGTTACTTCAATTGTTTATATTATGTTGACTCAATCATATTCTGAACAAGAAGTTTATTCTTGATAATATGTTCAAAATATAAATAAAGGAAAAAAAAAAGAAAAATTTGGCTAAGTCGTTTGCGGGGAGAGGGGAGAGGTGGAGTCGTTTTTTGAGGTTAAGTTTCGCCAGATGTAGAACAGAGTACTATTTTGATTTTTTGATCTGGTGATTTTATCTCCATAGAAATTCTTTCTTGCTTTTTTTAGTATTGTGTTATAGCACTTGATGTTGGCTCGCCAGGATTGTTTGTCTGAGGGGGATTTCACTTAGCTTAGAACAGCTCTGCCTCTATCTCTAACGACGTGTTTCACTCTTTCATCAGAGTCAAGGAAGGAGAATGCAGAGTACCGTAGTTCAAAAACTTAGCATTAGCAAAATCCATAAAGTGTTCGCCGGGACTACACTTTATGGATTTAGCTAATGCTAAGTTTTTTAATTACTCTGCATTCTCCTTCCCCGACCCTGATGAAATAGTGAAACGCGTTGGTGGGGATAGAGGCAGAGCTGTTCTAAGCTAAGTGACATTTTTACATTACATTTGGTAGTTTACCTTAATATGAGTACTGGCACTTTATAAAATGAATATAAATAGAGATGACTTGAGATTTTAGTATATTCAACTGAAAGTATTGGTTTATCTATTGAAAAAAATCACACCGTATAAGGTTCCCATGAGGATGGCTACCACACTATCAGTTTGTGTGGCATTCTGAGGAATATGGTGTGAAAGGTTATAACATCGGTGGTGGTATCTTTGTCAACATTGGAAAGTCTAGTGAAAAATCAACCATAGTCTTTAAGGCAGGGGTGTCCTTGAGGGCCACAATCCAGTTGGGTTTTCAGGATTTCCGCAATGAATATGCATGAGATCTATTAGCATACAGTGAAAGCAGTGCATGCAAATAGATCTCATGCATATTCATTGGGGAAATCCTGAAAACCCGACTGGATTGCGGCCCTCGAGGAGGGACTTTAACACCCCTGCTTTAAGATGAACAGATAATTTTTATGGACTATTTTTGTTATTAATGTGGTGAGCAGGAGTTTTCCCCGGAGTTAGGGAAAGTAGAAATCATGTTGTTCTGGGGATAAGTGAAGTAAGAGGTATTTTATGGTAGTAGGGAGGAGGGAAAAAGGAAAAGGATTTTAGAGTAACAACTTAAGAGCTTTGTTACTTTTCCTTGGAATAAAAAAGATCTATTAAGATGGGGTAGTATAAGAACTTTTGAGACCCTGCTGCTTCCTTATTCAATGTGATCTCAAAAGCCCTTGTATTTCAATACGTTTTTGTTCAAGAAAAAGGTACCAGAAATTTTTTTTTTTAATATGGTGTCCTATTTTATAGTATTCAAATTTAGAACAAAGATGGCACAATTATCAAAAATGGGATGTTATGTTTAATTCTTACCTGTTTAGATTGTAAGCTCCTTTGAGCAGGTACTGTCTCCTTTGTAAATCTGTACAGTTCTGCGTACGTCTGGTAGCGCTGTAGAAATTATTAATAGTAGTATTTTATTTATTTTAGTATTTGTATACCACTTATAGCCTAAGTGGTTTACATTCAGGTACTCATGTATTTTTCCCTGTCTGTCCTGTTGGGCTCACACTCTATCTAATGTACCTGGGACAATGGGGGATTACCGTATTTTTCACTCCATTAGATGCACTTTTTTTCCTCCCAAAAGTGGGTGGAAATAAGGGTGTGTCTAATGGAGTGAATATGCAAAGCGCCCCCCCCCACCCCCCTTGTTAACTTATTTTAAAGCTGCCACCCTCCCTTTCTTGCCGGCCCTCTTCTTCCTCCCCCCCCACCCTGCGCGTACCTTTTTTTAAAAAAACTTCTGGCACCTCACTCGCTGAGAGCAGTGCACAAGGGTTGCTGGCTGCCTGGTCCCCGCTGCAGCTGCCTCTTCTTCTGTTCTCTCGCGGCATAGCGCCCGCACCGCTTCCCGCGGGAACTCAGCCCCAGTGGAATCCTGCCCTAGCCCCAGTGGAATCCTGTGGCATGGTCCATCAGCTCCCGACTCCACCCTTACCTCTTCCTGGTGTTGTACTTTAAATCTTAAGGGTAGCCACCACGCAACGTCAATGAGAAGGCCTGCCCTTGGAAGTAGAATGAAGGGTTCTGGGGCAGGCCTGCTCGTTGACACTGTGCAGTGGTTGCCCTGAAAATTTAGAGTACAATGTCAGGAAATGGGTGGAAGGGTGGGTACCAACCGGCAACCGCCAATTTGGGGGGAGGCCATGGTTCCTGTAGCCTCCCCTGTTCTGATGCCTATGGTTCCATACTTTTCTTGACGGTTTTTATTTCAGTGATATGAAATAAAACAAAAAGTGCCAAGAAAAGTGTGGCATAACTTGTAAGTTTCATGGCTCCACATCATTCTTTTCTTGGTTGTGCTGAGAACTTTTCAGCAGCCTCTCATGTTCATGTGCAGTTGGTGTGAAAATTTTGTAAAATTATGTTCACTTTTTTAAAGATCTGTTTTGTTACAGAGCATGTGCACTGAAGCATATTTATGATTGTTGTATTCACATTAAAAAATTTTTTTAATATAATATTCATATTTTTACGTGCATTGTCTTGTTTGTATTAATAAATAAGGATCCTTGCTATTTGTTTATGAAAGTTAGAATCCTAGTACTTTACAGGCCTTGTCTGGTAGACTATAGCATGCTGGTGTGATACAGCTGCAGACCTTGCTAGAATCACTCCCTATTACATAGAGCCCTTACCAAAGTCTGCAGTGACCTGCACCTGGTCAAATCCGAGGTCCTGTACTCAATCCTCATCCTTCTTGACCTGTCTGCTGCCTTTGATACTGTTAATCACTGCTTACTCCTTGATATGCTATCCTCACTTGGATTCTGCAAATATGTCCTCGCCTGGTTTGCCTCCTACCTCTCCCATCGCACCTTTTCTGTATGTGTTGGTGGGTCCTCCTCTGTTGTTATCCCGCAAGCAGTTAGCTTACCCCAGGGCTCTGACTTAGGACCTCTTTTTTTTTTCTCTCTACACTTCTTCCCTCGGCACCCAGATCTCCTCCCATGGCTTCCAGTATCACCTATATGCTGATGACTCCCAGTTCTATCTCTCTACACCCAAAATTTCACCTAAAGTCCAAGAAAATGTTTCAGCCTGTATGGCTGACATTGCTGCCTGGATGTCTTGCCACCATCTGAAACTAAACATGTCCAAGACTGAGCTGCTCCTCTTGCCTCCTAAACCCTCCACTTCTCTCCCTCTGTTCTCCATCTCTGTAAGTAATACTATTATCGTTCCAGTTAGTGGCATACCTAGCATATGTGACGCTCGGGGCCCATCATTTTTTTAAACCCCCCCCCATCTGTATGAAAAACATGATTTTAAGTAACAATCCAAACATCACACAAGAGTATACCTAGGAAAAGGCAGCATCTTACATACTGCAGTGAACAGTACATCAATACACCCATTGTAAAACTAAACAAGCCAGAATAGTACAGATCAATCCTGCAGTCAATCCTAACAGAAAACCATGTCTTTAGAACACAGAAAAAACCATTGCCTAGTATGTAATAACAAACTAACCCTTCCCCCTTTTACAAAACTGTAGTGTGGTTTTTAGCCATGGTGGTAACAGCTCTGACGCTCATAGAATTCTGAGCATCAAAGCTGCTACCACCACAGCTGGCGCTAAAAAACGCTTCACAGTTTTGTAAGAGAGGGGATAAAATAGAAATACACAGACAAAGGTTAAATTGAACCAGCAAAAAGCTGGACTCTGCATACAAAGCAACACCACAGAAATAGTAACACATGTCTCCTAAAGCAATAAATAAATAAATAGAAAATCTTTTTTCTACCTTTGTCTTCTCTGGTTTCTGCTTTCCTCATCTTCTTGTTACTCTCTTCCTTCCATCCATCCACTGTCTGCCGTCTCTCTGCCCCTATATGGCATTTTCTCTCCTATGCCCCTTACAAAAACTGTATGCCTCCTCCTTTCACCCCCATTGGTCTGGTATCTCTCTCCTCTCCTCTCTCCCATACTTCTCCTCTGCAATTATTTTCCCTTTTTCCCCTCATTTTCTTTTTCAATTTATTTTCTGCATTTGTCTAGATTACGTTCTTACTACCATGTCATCAATTTCCTTTTTTACTGTCTACCTACAGCTTGCCACCTCTTTCCCTCACCCCCTCCAGAATTTCACTAACTCAATCCTTTCCCCCACCTTGTGCCCTCCTTTTATTTATCCCCTCCTTCCATCATGTGCCCTCTTTCTCTACCCCTTCCATCTAGTACCTTCTCCTCACTCTGTCCACTTCCATCCAGCGTCTGCTCCCCTCTTTCGCTCCTCCCCATTTCCTTCCTGCATCTGCTTCCTTGTCTCTCCTATCTGCACTTCCATCCAGCATAGGCTCTCCCTCTACCCTCCCCACTACCTCCAATGTCTGCCCTTTCTCTCTCTATCCACCCCTCTTCAATTAGCATCTATCCCTTGTCTCTCCCTTCCCCCCACTTCCATCAGCATCTGCCCCCTTTCTTTCCCTCCAATCCATTTCCATCCAGTATCCTTCCCCCTTATGTCTCTCTCCTCTTTCCCTTTCCCCTCCATCAGTACAACCCTGCCCCCTTTCTCTCCCTCCATCACTCTTTCATACCAGCAGTCCTGCTCCCTTCATGCAGCAAGGTCCCGCGATGACTAGCTGCCGGTCCACCCCACTCTGGAAGAAGTAAGTTACGTTGGAGGGGGTGAAACCGGCAGACGCAGGGAGTTGCGGTAAGGTACCGCGATGACTGCGTCTGACGGGTCCACCCCCTCCAACGTAACTTACTTCTTCCGGAGCAGAGCCGGTAGACGTATTCATCGCGGGACCTACCTGCTCCTCAGTGCGGCTGCAGACTTTGCTCCAGAGCAAGTACGTTGAAGGGAGTGCACTGGCAGTTGCAGGTCCTGTTGCACAGTAGGGCAGGACGTTCCAGACCCGGACCTGGCCAGCTGTGCACCCCCCCTAGGGCATGCACCAGGGCGGTCCACCCCCCCCTCCCCCTTTGTACGCCACTGGTTTCAGTCTCCTCTCAACCTTGGAGCCATCTTCGACTCTGACCTCTCATTTTCTATGTACAACCAACAGATTGCTAAAGCCTGTCACTTCTATTTCAACATCACCAAAATTTGTCCTTTCCTCTCTGAGCAGACTACCCAGACCCTTGTCCACACTCTCATAACTTCACATTTAGAATACTGCAACTACTTGCAGCTTTGCTGAGGCCCTCCTCAAGTTATTCACTTCATCTACCCTATTGCAAATTGTGGTATCCACAAAGAGGCAAACCTTTCCAGACAGCCCTTCAGCAATAAGTTATAAAAATGTTAAAAAGAAATATCCAAGAACTGAACCTTACAGCCAGAGACAGATTTCTGCACTGGCCTATTGGGCTCAGGCCCAAGGACACTGTTCCCTCTAAGCTAAACAAGAGTCCTCCACCTTCAGTCCTTGCTGTTTCAATATCACATTTTCATTAATAAGGGACAGGCAAGCTCTGCAGGACATCAGAGAACCTGCCTGTTCATAGTGATTAAAAACACTATTGAAGCAGCACCCCCTACTGGCAGCAATACAGTTGGAGGACTCCTACTCAGCTTAGAGGCAACAGTGCCCAGGGGATCAAAGGTCTGGGGGGGCACTTCTTATTATCAATGTGGGCTTTGTGTAGTAGCTTACCTGTACAGTCTAGTGGTTGTGTTTTTCAGAAAAAATACATCTATTTATAAACTCTGTTGAAAACTGGATTTTATAATTTATTAATATTTGGGTCAATACCTTAATACTAAAAAGTAACTAAACTGTTAGACTTTGATGATATGGTAGATGAGGTTTCATGGAGAAAAACTAAGCAAAAGCCTCTGTGAAGATGCTGTACTATAGGCCCTATGTATGCATGAGTAATAGGCCTACTAAACCTGTTAGATAGTAATTACTAATTACAACAGCCAGTGAGCTAGATCTTTGATGTTATACACCTGTGGCATGTGGTCAGGGCCTTCAGGGAATTCGCCCCACTTCCTAAAGACCCTGAGGGCACTGCTTTGAATTAGATTGGTCAAGCAGGCAACAGTCAGATGCTGCTCAGCCAATCAAATTCAGGTCAGTACTGTCAGGACCTTCAGGGGGTTCAGAGAATTCCCAGCCCAAGAGCCCTGCTTTTTTTTTTTTGGGGGGGGGGGGGGTTATTTTTTTGTTTGATGCAGTTTGACTGGTTGAGCAGGCTGCCTACTCAACAAATCAAATTGCATCAAGCAAAAAGTAAACAAAAAATTAAAAAAGCAGGGACGTAGTGCTGGGGGTTCAGAGAATTCCCAGCCCAAGAGCCCTGCTTTTTTTTTTTTTTGGGGGGGGGGTTATTTTTTTGTTTGATGCAGTTTGACTGGTTGAGCAGGCTGCCTACTCAACAAATCAAATTGCATCAAGCAAAAAGTAAACAAAAAATTAAAAAAGCAGGGATGTAGTGCTGGGGATTCATTAAATCCCCTGAAAGCCCTCACTGCATGCCACTGTTGTACACATATTTATTTAACTTTAAAACATGTACTTATATAAATTTAAAACAGTTGCACAACTGCATGTATATTGTGTTCTTTGTGTGACAGATATTGACAGTTAAAGCCAGGAAGGGGGAGGGGACCCTATGTTCTATTTGGCTCAGGGGCCCACAAACTTATGATCCATCCCTGCATGTGGCATAAAATTGGTAACATCCTTTCCTCAGTGAGCTCCATTTACAACTATCCTCTGTTGCCTTCCACTCAGTCAATTCCTAATCCTGTCAGTTACTTTAGGCCCCATGCCAAGGGCACTCAATTTATTTATTAGTCGTTTATGTGGCACTGTCAAAGGCTGTACTAAAATCTAAATACACCACATCTAAAGCTCTCCTTTGATCCAACTCTCTGGTCACCCAGTCAAAAAAATGAATCAGATTTGTCTGACAAGACCTGCATCTAGTGAAACCATACTTCTTCCACTGGATTCCTTAAACCTCTCTATTCTCTGTTAACATAAGAACATAAGAAAAGCCTTACTGGGTCAGTCCAATGGTCCATCAAGCCCAGTAGCCCGTCCTCACGGTGGCCAATCCAGGTCACTAGTACCTGGCAAAAACCCAAAGAGCAGCAACATTCCATGCTACTGATCTAAGGCAAGCAGTGGCTTCCCCCATGTCTGTCTCAATAACAGACTATCGACTTTTCCTCCAGAGGGAGTGTGTGGTGTGGTGGTCAGATCTATAGCCTCAGTACCCTGAGGTTGTGGGTTCAAATCCCTCACTGCTCCTTGTGACCATGGGCAAGTCACTTAATCCCCCCATTGCCCCAGGTACACTAGATAGAGTTTGAGCCCACTGGGACAGATAGGGAAATATGATAAAGTACATGAATGTAAAACCACTTAGGATATAAGCGGAATATAAATTAATAATAATAATTCAAACTTTTCTTAAAGCCGTTCTTTTCAAAGTAGGGGCCTTAAGACTTTTGTTGTGATTTTTCTGTTAACATGACAGAAAGTAGACACTTGTCACTAAATTCTCCAGGTAAACCTGTCTATGGAGAAATTCAAATACTGTACTTTGTTCATGTACCCCTCTAAAGGGCTCATATCCCTTGGTATTTCTTTGCCCAATCCTCAGAAAATTTGGCGGTCTTCTGCTAAGGTTGGTGCTGCTCTGCCCTTGAAATCTTGTAGTGCTGTTGCCTCTGTGGCAGATGCCTGCCAGCAAGTTTTAAGCAAGTGCCAATAAAAACGAATGAAAAGCTCTGCTGTTAGAATGGCAAAACTGCAGAATGATCTGAATAATTCAGAATCCAAAAATGAACTGAATGGTTCAAAAATAAACCAAATGAAAGTGTTTTCCATACACGTCCAGTGTCATGGGCCCTAGGCTGTGGAATGCACTTCCTGATGCAATACGTCAGATTCCTCTCTTTCTTTCCTTTTGAAAAGCTCTCAAAGCATTTTTCTTTCAGGAAGCTTTTGCTGATTTATGAAGGGAACTGTGTGTAGTAAAAATGCACTGATGATGTTTATTTGTGATTTTTGTGCTTGTTTGTTTTGATTGATTGTAATGTTTTATTTGTAAGGTTTTTTTTGTAATCTGCAGAGATGTTTGCAATTTGCAGAATATAATTGTTTTAAATAAATAAATAATATTTATGTTTGTATTCCTATGCTGGCCTGAGACAAACATATTTTGTTTGCCCACAAGTGAAAGCCTGGGACCAACAAGAAATCTTACATTAAACCAACATTAGTCATTCACAAAAAAAGTCATTTTACTTGATGTTTCAAGGATATACAGATCTGTACTTCATGAAAAAGGGGAAGAAAAAAACCCAGCTGAAGCCTGGACTTTATTTCCTCAATTATTTTTATTTTCATTTCTCTATCTTTTGTCAGTTCAGATGGTCTTATCTCTCCTTTGCACTGGCTCTTGCTGCAATATGAAATGCCTAATCCCCTGTCATGAGTGATCTGCCTTCCACAGATGAAGAGACATGAGTATGGGATATAAATACCCTGTGTACAGCACCTTCCACCTGTTGACCTTCTGTGGAGCTTGCCTTGGTAAGTTTGCCCTCATGTGCTGTTAATGTAAGCACTTTTCCTTAGCTAGGGATCAAATGCTGTTATTGTGTTCCAATGAGCAGAAGTGGTGCTTAGTCAGCTGGGAATAAGGCAAAGTAAACTGCTAGGCAGTGTCTCTGCTATCTCCCACCTAAACTTATATTTTGGAGGGGGTGGGAACCAGCAGGCATTGAGCACAGATAGTCCAGCTACTTTCTTATAGTTTATTTATATTCCACTTTTCTTATGGTTTATTATTTACTAGTCTTTAAGCCCATTACATTAACGGGTGCTAGAATAGATGTGTGTGTCTTTCTTTATTTCTCTCTGTCTCCTTGGCTGCTTTCTTTCTTTCTGTCTCTCTCTTTCCTTGGCTGTCCAGCAGCACCTCTTCCTTGCTCCCCCTGTCCAGCAGTAGGCCTCCCTTCCTTTTACCTCCCCCCTGTCCAGCAGCTGCACCTCTTCCTTGCTCCCCCTGTCCAGCAGTAGGCCTCCCTTCCTGTTACCTCCCACCCTGTCCAGCAGCACCTCTTCATTGCTCCCCCTGTCCAGCAGTAGGCATCCCTTCCTGTTAACTCCCCCCCGTCCAGCAGCATCTCTTCCCTGTTCCCCCCTGTCCAGCAGCACCCCTTCCCTGTTCCTCCTGTCTAGCAGTAGGCCTCCCTTCGTTACCTCCCCCCTGTCCAGCAGCCCTCTTCCTTGCTCCCCCTGTCCAGCAGTAGGCCTCCCTTCCTGTTACCTCCCCCTGTCCAGCAGCACCTCTTTATTGCTCCCCCTATCCAGCAGTAGGCATCCCTTCCTGTTAACTCCCCCCCCCGTCCAGCAGCACCTCTTCCCTGTTCCCCCCTGTCCAGCAGCACCCCTTCCCTGTTCCTCCTGTCCAGCAGTAGGCCTCCCTTCGTTACCTCCCCCCTGTCCAGCAGCCCTCTTCTTTGCTCCCCCTGTCCAGCAGTAGGCCTCCCTTCCTGTTACCTCACCCCCCTATCCAGTAGTAGGCCTCCTTTCCTGTTACCTCCCCCCCATGTCCAGCAGCACCTCTTCCTTGCTCCCCCTGTCCAGCAGTAGGCCTCCCTTCCTGTTACCGCCCCCCCTGTCCAGCAGCACCTCTTCCCTGCTCCCCGTGTCCAGCAGCACCCCTTATCTGCTCCCCCTGTCCAGCATCCGGCTTCCTGGTCATTCGCGTCTGCCCTCCTCTTCAAAGCAGCCTGCTGAGGTTCATGGCCAGCTGTAGCGAACCTTGCAGGCCGCTCTGCACATCGGTAGCACGTTCCCTCTGCCATGCATCAGAGGGAACATGCTACCAAGGTGCAGAGCAGCCTGCGAGTTTCGCTACAGCCGGCCGCAAACCTCAGCAGGCTGCTTCGAAGAGGAGCAGCGGCAGCGGCAGCGGATGGTGAGGGAGGGAGGGGGGACTCGCCAGTGTGTTCCCTGCCTCCATGTTTGGAAATGGAATTCGGCATGGACCCAGAGACCACGGTGCAGGGATCACGCCATCCTAAGTGCGCATGTGCGCTTAGGGTTTTATTATAGAGGATATTCTGCCTTTAAACAAGGCGGATTACAACCAAACATACACAATTGCAAAATAACAAAACCAACATGGTACTTTCTCCATACCCCACATGGTACAGCATCTCTTCGTGTCTCTCCTCTCTACTCCTCCCTGTTTAACATTTTTTCCTCCCTCCATTGGTCCAGGGTCAGTATATCTCCACTTTCTTCCCTCCATCCCTTGTGGCCCTGTCTCTCTCTCTTCCCTTCCTCCTCTCAAGCCTCTGGGTGGGTGATGTGAGAAATTGCAAACTTGTAAGCCTGACTTTAGTGGCAGGCAAGATAGTGGAAACTATTATAAAGAATAAAATTACAGAACACGTAGACAACCATGATTTAATGGGACAGAAGCAACATGGCTTCAGCAAAGGGAAGTCTTGCCTTAAAATGTGCTTAATTTCTTCAAAGATGTGAATAAAATGCAGTGAGTTAGCAATAGGGATGGGCAACTGGCAATGTTTTTTGTGTTATTTATGGGAATTTTCATTTTATTTGTGTTTTCTTGCCCATTTTGTTGCTATGAGAGCAATATTGTTAACTGTACTCTCTTTGCAAACAGTGTGCCCTCTTTGCAAATAGCACACGCTATTGTCATAGAAGGTATACTCTTTACAAATAGTGTGCACTATTTGCAAAGGGGGCACTCTGTTTTGGAAAGACTGTGCACCCTGTCTTGATAGTGTGTGGATATAAGAGTATGCAGCCTTTCCAACAGAATGTATGAAGTCTCAAATTCTTTTTCATATCCATAGACATCTGCAGAAAAAACATCTATGATCTCAAAAGATCAGGTACCTCATTATTTTTGGATAATCAGCCACAAAACCCTTAACATTTTTTTCTTCTTTTTCACTTTCTTTGTTCTGCTTTTCATGTTTTCCTCAGACAGTCATTGCTGTAATCCTGTTTTATCCCAGGACAAGCAGGCAGCATATTCTCACGTATGAGTGACATCACCGACGGAGCCCCAGTATGGACCACTTTAAAAGTGCATCGCCACTTTAAGACTCTAGAAAGTTCACGATAGCCTGAACCGCGCATGTGCGAGAGCCTTCCCACCTGACGTAGGGCGCGTGGTCCCTCAGTTTCTTAGTTTCCGCGGAGCTAAGAAGTCAAGTTTCAACGGCTGTTGAATTTTTTTCATATATGCTACCTCCCGCTCTCGCAGTTTTCTGCTTTTTAGTCAGGTTTTTCTTTTCTCTTTGTTTCTTTTCTCTCTTTTTTTTTTTTTAATATATATATTTTTTTTCGTTTTTTTCCCTTTCACGGGTTTGACCCGATGGGACCTATTCATCCACCGTGGCCTCTGGGTTTGATTTAGCTGAGGCCGTGTTCTCATCAATGTCCCGGCCTCAGATGGGGTTTTAAAAGTGTGGACGTTGTGCTCATCCCATTTCCCTCACTGACTCACATCGCTGGTGCCTCCAGTGTTTGGGGCCTGAGCACCGTCCAGAGTCTTGCTCCCGTTGTTTGTCTCTACAAAAAAGAACACTTAAGAACCACCTCATCCAGCAAAAACTGCTCTTCGGCATGGAGGAAGATTCAACATCGATCTCCGCGTCGGCGGTACCATCTAAATCAGTGCCACAACTCTCGACGTCAAAAGATCTATCTTCGGTGTCGCATATAGTGGGTAAGTCACTTCCCCTATTCCTTCGGGTCCTCAGGTCACTTCAGCAGTGAGCCAAGTCCTGCCAACCTTGAGGAGACCCAAAAAGCGCTCGGCTCCCATTTAGGTGAGTGCTGGAGCGTAGAGCGGCACCGAAGGTACCAGCAAAAAAGCCAGCGGTACCAGTGCACTCCCTCAAATAGTAAATTAAAGAATTGCTACAAGAGGAATTACGGGAGCAGTTGCAACTTTTACTCCCTGTTATGGCGACGCTGGCTCCTCCAGTGCCCTCAGGTCTGAGCCCTCTACACCAGCACCGCCTTCTAAAGAATCCCCATCGGTACCGCCTCACTTAGTTAACCGGTATCGGGGACAGTTCGGCATCACTCTTCCTCTCAGACATCTCCCGACACGCTGTCAGTCAAATCAGGCAAGGCTTTGGGGAAAGTAAAGCACCTTGAGCTTTCAACACCCAGTACTTAACACCAGCTTCAACCAACACGAGATGCAGACCTGTGGGGTGATTCTGAAGAACCTCTTGTTTCTGATGATGAGGTTTTTTCAGATGAGGATTCTCAGTTACCATCTGCTCAAGAACCTCCTCAAAAATCTGACAACTCCTCTTTTTCCAAATTTTTGCAGGAAATGTCAGATTCTTTCTATTTCCCTGGAAGCGGACTCTAAGAAATCTAAGCAGTTTTTGGATACATTAGATTATGACCAGCCACCTAAGGAGTTTCTGAAGTTGCCTCTCCATGACATCTTAAGGAAGACCTTTTACAAAAATTTAGAAACTCCTTTAACAGTCCCTGTGGCTCCTCTCAAACTTGATTCCATATATAGGGTGGTTCCCATACCAGGGTTTGACAAATCTCCGCTTCCACATGAATCCCTTCTGGTAGAGTCAACCTTAAAGAAGTCTGCAGGAACTAGTGTATATGCCTCTGTACCTCCTAGCAGAGAGGGTAAGGCCATGGACCGTTTTGGCAAGCGACTTTTCCAGAATTCCATGCGGCAACTATGCTTTTCATTTTTCTTTTTATTTAAAGCATTTGGTCAACCAAGTGGCCGCTTTTCACACATGCTTGCCTGACCATGACTTGCCTGCTTTTCAGCTTTACATCTCTGACTTGCTGCAGCTTTGAAAATATTTGGTCCGCTCTATATATAACACCTATGAGCTCACCTCACGTGCTGTGGCTATGTCTGTAGCTATGCGGCGCCTTGCTTGGCTTAGGGTGTCGGAGTTTGATGTTAACCATCAGGATAGACTGGCTAATGCTCCTTGTTTGGGGGATGAACTTTTTGGGCCATCTTTAGATACAACTACTCAAAAGTTGTCAGCCCATGATCTCAGAGCTCTCAACAAATTTCTACTCAAGGAGAAATTCAAGATGCTATCCCTCGCCCTGATTTATCCTCAATCAGAACGACTGGCTATGCTCCCTGGATCTCAAGGAAGCCTACACATATATCCCAATTCATCCGGCTTCTAGAAAGTATCTTCGTTTCCAGATCAATCACTGTCATTACTAATACAAGATACTTCCCTTCGGCCTGGCATATTCTCCCAGAGTATTCACGAAGTACCTGATTGTAGTGGTTGCATCTCTCCGTTCACACGGCCTTCAAGTCTTTCCTTACCTGGACGACTGGTTGATCAAGGCTATATCCTCTCAGGAAGTGGTCCAAGCAACATCTCAGATCATTTCTTTTCTTCAGGCTCTAGGATTCGAAGTCAACTTCCCCAAATCACATCTCATTCTGACTCAACATCTACAGTTCATTGGGGCAATTCTAGATACCATTGTCATGAGAGCATTTCTTCCTCCAGATCACCCTCAAGCTGTCATCCGTCTCTATCAACAACTGTTTACTCTTCAATCCATCTCTGCCAGGCACATGATGGTTCTTCCCGGCCATATGGCTTCCACAGTCCATATCACACCTCTGGCAAGACTCCATCTTCGCACTCCTCAATGGACCCTTGCTTCCCAATGGTCTCAAGCAACAGATCATCTATCACAACATTTATCTGTGACCTCATCTCTTCTGCAGTCGCTTCAATGATGGATGACCTTTTCCAATCTCTCCAGAGGTCTTCTTTTTCACTTGTCCCCTCATCACAAAGTCATCACGACGGATGCATCCCCTTACGCCTGGAGGGCTCATATGGATGATCTTCAGACTCAAGGTCTTTGGTCTGCCAAGGAGTAGAAATTTCACATCAATTTCCTGTAACTCAGAGCCATGTTTTATGCCCTCTAGGCTTTTCATCATCTTTTCTGCCCCCAAGTCCTCCTCCTTTACACAGACAAACACAGCAATGTACTACATAAACAAGCAAGAAGGCACGGGCTCTCTCCTGCTGTGTCAGGAGGCCCAAAAAATCTAGACTTGGACGACAGCTCGCAATCTATTCTTGAAGGCTGTCTACATTCAAGGGGAGAAGAATTCCCTAGCAGACAATCTCAGCAGAATTCTTCAGCCTCACGAATGGACCCTCAACTCGGCAATTCTCCAGTCCATCTTTGCTCAATGGGGCACTCCTCAAGTGGACTTGTTTGTGGCTCTTCACAATCACCGGTTGCTCAGTTTTGCTCCAGACTTTACGCTCCTCTCCGGCTGGCAGCAGATGTTTTCTCCTGGATTGGACAGGCCTGTTTCTATATGCATTCCCTCCACTTCCTCTCATGTTGCGAACTCTTTATAAAGTTAAAAGGGGATAGATGCCGTACAAATGTAAGGAAGTTCTTCTTCACCCAGAGAGTGGTGAAAAACTGGAACGCTCTTCCGGAGGCTGTTATAGGGGAAAACACCCTCCAGAGATTCAAGACAAAGTTAGACAAGTTCCTGCTAAACCAGAATGTACACAGGAAGGGCTGGTCTCAGTTAAGGCACTGGTCTTTGACCTAGGGGATTGCTGCAGGAGCAGACTGCTGGGCACGATGGACCACTGGTTTGACCCAGCAGTAGTAATTCTTATGTTCACCATGATTCTCATAGCTCCACGGTGGCCCAGGCAACATTGGCTCTCCCTTCTACTTCAACTCAGCTCCAGGGAGCCCATACTTCTTCCAGTATTTCCTACTTTGCTCACTCAGAATCAGGAATCACTGCTTCATCCCAACCTGCAATCACTACACCTGACAGCTTGGTTTCTCTCAGGCTGAATTCATCTCTATTACATCTTTCTCATACTGTTCGTCAAATTCTTGATGCATCTAGGAAACCTGCCACTCAGCAATGCTATCAACAAAAGTGGACTCTGTTTTCTTCCTGGTGTCTTCTTCATCATCAAGACCCAATTTCCATGGCAGTGGAGTTGGTGCTGGATTACCAGGGTTTTCCCTAGTGCTTTTTCTGGCTAATTAAGGTGAGCGCATGGTTGTCATCTGTCGCGAATCCTGCTGCCGCCGCTGCTCAACACTGAAGAGCCGCCGAAAATTCAGCCGCCAAAAGTTCCTGTCTGACTCTTTTTTTAAAAAAACGGCAGCAAGCGACTTGAACCTGTGCTCTGGGGTTCTAATGGTACCACTATGTGTGCCAGCTTCCCTTCTCTTTTCTTCCCTCCAAAACCAGAAGTTACGTCCCGGGGGTAGGGAAGAGAAAGGAAGACGGCACAGACAGTGGTACCATTAGAGCCTCGGAGCAGTGGGAGATAGGTCAGCAACGGAGGGAAGTTAAAACTTGCTGCTCTTACTTGCTTCGGGCCTGTCTCACTGCTGGGTTCTGCCTACTTTCTGTTTACGCGAAGGCAGAACCCAGCAATGAAGAAGGCCTGAAGCAAGCAAGAGCAGCAATTGTAAGCTTCCCTCCGTCGCTGACCTATGGGAGCTAGGTCAGGGATGGAGGGAAACTTACAACTTGCCTTAG
The DNA here is from genome assembly GCF_902459505.1 of Geotrypetes seraphini. Classification (NCBI taxonomy): domain Eukaryota; kingdom Metazoa; phylum Chordata; class Amphibia; order Gymnophiona; family Dermophiidae; genus Geotrypetes; species Geotrypetes seraphini. The sequence continues at coordinate 341,531,297 of NC_047086.1, read as the reverse complement.
TAGCGAATCTGCCGACTGGTGTGTAGATGGGGATGGGAAGAGAAATGCTGCTGCTGCATCCAGTTGGGGGGGAGGGGGAAGAGAAATGCACCCAATTGGGGGGGGAGGGGAAGAGAAATGCTGCTGCACCCAATTGGAGGGGGGAAAGAGAAATGCTGCTGCTGCTGCACTCAATTGGGGGGAGGGGGAAGAGAAATGCTGCTGCACCCAATTGAGGGGGAGGGGGAGGGGGAAGAGAAATGCTGCTGCTGCACCCAGTTGGGGGGGAGAGGGAAGAAGGGAGAAGGAAGACCAGGGAAGGGAGAGGAGAGGAAAGAGATGCCAAGACCATGGGAGGGAGGGAAAGAAAAAGAGATACCAGACTATGGAGGGGGAGAAAGCGATGTCAGGGCATATGGGGGGGAAGAAGACAGGTGCCAGACCAGGTAAAAGGAAGGAGGGAGGGAAAGAAAGGAAGAAGAGATGCCCGATAATGGAGTGGGAGGGGGAGATGGAAGGAGAGAGATGCCAGGGCATGGGGGAGGGAAGGGAAACTAAGGAGACATAAAATGCTAGACCAGAGGGAAAGGAAGGAGAGGTGGTGCCAGAGCAAGGAGGGAGAAGGAGAGATAGGAGAGAGATGCCACGGCATTGGGGGAGGGAAGGGAAGGAAAGGAGAAGAGAAGAGAGAGATGCCAGAGCATAGAGGAGGGGGTGGAGACAAAAAAAATGGAGAGGGGGTGATGCTGAAATGAATCATGTACAAAGGAGAGAAAGGGCACAGGATATACAGTTTATTAAAAGGGACATAGAAAGAGGAAAGATGCCATATGGAAGAGAGAGAGAGGGCGGACTCTGGATGGAAAGGGCAGAGAGGGTGGATAGTAGATGGAAGGGGTAGAAAGAGGGCAGAGGCTGAATGGAAGGGGCAAAGAAAGGACAGATGTTGCATGGAAGGGAGAGAGGACAAACGCTGAATAGAAAGAAGAGAACGAAGAGAAGATGATTAAAGCAGAAACGACAAATGTAGAAAAAATGTTTTGTTGTTGCTTTACTTAGAATCAAGTAGTATTGTAACTGTATTGATTAAAGTTTATCACTAGGAAATGGATATAAGGCAATTTGGGGGGGACTAAACCCCTTTCCCCAGGTCAGGACAGGATACCATAACAGCAGTATACTGTACTGTCTTGAAGAAAGCTTTGGCCTCTGAAAGCTAATTACTACAAATTTTTAAATGGATTAGTCCAATAAAATGGTATTTTCTTATTTCTCATTATTTGTTTTATTTCTATTTTTTAATTTGTAAAGTGGTGATTGTTATGTAGCAGTTTTTTCAAATTTACATCTACTGTCATATTTTGCACAGTATTAGGGGACATGTCACTGTTTCTGTGGTGTTGCATTGTATGCAGAATCTGGTTTCTTGGTTCAGTTTAACTTTTGTCAACATATTTCTATTTTTAGTTTGTGATTATTCTATATTGAGCAAGGGTGTATCTGTGTTCTGTGTGTATGAAAAGGACATGGCTTTCTGTTAGCATCGACTGTACATGATCAATTGACTGCTGGATCTGGCTTTAGTTTTACTATGCGTGTGTTGGTGTTCTAGTGCTCACTGCAATGTTTAAGAAGCTGCCTTTTTCTAGGTGCACCCTTGTTGTGTGACTCATGGATTATTACAAAAAATAACTTTTTTATATAGAGGAGGGGTTGTTAAAAAATGATCAGCACTGGCTGTCATATATACTAGGTACATCATTGGATTTAATGACCCTATTCTAACTTTACTGTTGACGTAAGTGGTGTTTTCCACCCCGCAGTATGAAGAATTAAGTTAAAGTATTAACATCAAGCAGCTTTCAAATGACATTATAAGCAAATAAAAATAAAATATTTTTAATACATTGCTAATTATTACCTGCATCTTTACCTAAACTGTTTTGCCCTAGCTCTCACTTTGATCTTTATCTGCTACTTTTTTTATTTTGCTGTAGTGCAATCACATAGGTCTCCTTCAAGGATCAGTAACACCTCTCCATAAATTATGTGGAAGAGGGCTGGAAGTGGGGATTGCATCTATTTCATATCCTCAGTGAGACCTCAGGAAGGAACCTAGTGGTGTTGTAGAGCCATTTCTTATATGACTGGATGAGCTATATTTTTCTTTTTTTCTTTTTTAATTGTTTAAATTCATACAGAAATAAATGGCTAGATTGAACCTGACTTCATTAACATATTTCCCTTTTTTAAACCTCTATACCATTTGAAAGAGGGCAAATATCTAATTATTCATTTCTAGAATTGGATACTTCTTAAATTTAGTAAAAATATTCTGGCACAAGTGTCAAACCTTAAAAAAGGAAGTCAAATTGAGCATTGGAAAATAATTAATGATAATTAACTAATAAAAATAGTACACATTTAATTTTCCCCACCACCAAATTTTCCCGTCCCGCCCCACCCCACCTGGCTACTTTTTCATGCCACCCGGCTGGAAAAACTTTCTGGGGAGAACACTGGATTACCTTCTTCATCTCTCTGACTCTGGTCTAAAATCTACATCTATCAGAGTTCATCTCAGTGCTATTACTGCTTTTCATATGCCAGTCAAGGGAAAACCTCTGACTGCTCATCCTTTGGTCTCTAGATTCATGAAGGGGCTTTTCAATGTGAAACCACCTCTCAAGCCTCCATCTGTCATCTGGGACCTTAAAGTAGTTCTTTCCAGTTTGATGAAGCCTCCATTTGAACCAATGGCCACAGTTCATCTCAAGTTTCTTACCTGGAAAGTGGTCTTCCTTATTGCTCTCACCTCTGCCAGGAGGGTCAATGAGTTACAAGCATTAGTAGCAGATCCACTCTTCACAGTTTTTCATCATGACAAGGTGGTTCTTTGTACACATCCAAAGTTTCTTCCAAAAGTTGTCACTGAATTTCATCTCAATCAGTCAATTGTTCTACCAGTGTTTTTCCCTAAGCCTCATTCTCATGCTGGAGAAACTGCTTTACATACTATGGACTGTAAACGGGCTTTGGCCTATTACATTGACCTGACAAAGCCTCATCGAACATCTCCCCAACTGTTCATCTCTTTTGATCCAAACAAGTTGGGGCATCCTGTTTCTAGGAACGATTTCCAACTGGCTGGCTGCCTGCATCTTGTTCTGCTTTGCTAAGACTGGACTAGCACTGGAGAGTCGTGTCACAGCCCATAAAATTAGAGCTACGGCAGCTTCTGTGGCTTTCCTCAGATCTACTCCCATTGAGGAAATCTGTAAAGCTGCCACCTGGTCCTCAGTTCAAAACTTCACTTCTCACTACTGTCTGGATTCATTCTCCAGATGAGATGGGCACTTTGGTCAATTTATATTACAAAATTTATTTTCTTAATGGCCAACTCTCCCACCATCCTATTTCTGTTAGCTTGGAGGTCACCCATATGTGAGAATATGCTGCCTGCTTGTCCTGGGATAAAGCACAGTTACTTACCGTAACAGATGTTATCCAGGGACAGCAGGCAGATATTCTCACAACCCACCCACCTCCCTGGGTTGGCTTCTTACTGGCTTATCTTAACTGAGGGACCGTGTGCCCTACATCGGGTGGGAAGTCACTCGTGCATGCACGGTTTGGGATATCGCAAACTTTCTAGAGTCTTAAAGTGGCGATGCACTTTTAAAGTGGTCCGTACCGGGGCTCCGTCAGTGATGTCACCCATACATGAGAATATCTGCCTACTGTCCCTGGATAACACCTGTTACGGTAAGTAACTGTGCTTTACTAGATAATTATATGGTCACATTATTTTAAAAAAAGTAGAACAAATAAAGCTGTAGAAAAATATGTAACTTTAATTCTAACTCATAATACAGTATGTACATTTAGACCTAGACTCTACCCCAGAGGGGTTCACTTTATACTTGACTAGATTATCGGTTTATACTAACAGCTGGATCTCTTACTGTAGGTTTAAAAGACCCAACATTTAAACAATGACCTGATAACATCACCAAAAATAAAACTTGTACAGAAATTCTCTGTCTCTTTTCTTCCAATTATACTATAGTAAATATTTCAAAAGTATTTTCAACTTACCCTTCAAAGGGAAAAATTTTTAATATTTATCTGCAATTTTGGGGTAGATTCCAAGTCTTGCTCTTCCCTGCTGACTCCTTTGGAAAAGTGGCTTCCAGAAAGCAGGCAGCTTGGCAGGATAGAGTGGTTATAGGATAAACAGTTACAACAATGGTTCTAAGCACAATCCTTGGGATACAGCTAGCCAGTCTGATGAATATACATGAGATATATTTGCACACAATGAAGGCAGTGCAGGCAAATCTATCTCATGCATATTCATTGTGGAAATCCTGAGAACCTGGTTGGCTGACTGGGTGGGTCCCAACAACTGAGTTGAGAACCACTGGGTGATTGACCCATGATAGAAATAATTCATTTTTCTTCTTGTACACTAGTTCATGTTTGTCTCAAAAAGTTACTACTGTATTGTAGCACCTATATGCCAACACTTGAACATTCCACCATAATCAGTTGTTGGATTGGCCTGACTGAATTAATGCTTCAACAGTCCTTGTGTTTCCATGATCAAAAACTCTAGAAGGCAGCTCTTAGCTGCTCATACAGGCTGTGCTGAATAAGTCAGAAATGCCCCATAGGTAGAGCCTCCTGTACACGGATGATCAATAACTCAAAGTCAGATTCCAGTTAACTTATCTGGGCTTCCTTGTCAAGATATAATCCATCTGCATGGAGCCAAAGTGCACACCCTCTCCCAAAAGATAAAGTAGGGTGTGATCACTGGTGCTCCGTGTCCATGAGGGCCCGTAGAGTTTTTGTGACAAGTTGGGGCTGACTCAACGCATATTCCTCCAGACTGGATCCCATCTGTTCATAAAGGGTCTTGATGAGTTTGCAGACCACAGTTTTGACATTTCCACTCTTGCCACCTAGGACCCCATTACCCGTTATGTTGTTCAGGAAGTACCAGAGTATAGGTAAGATGTGACGCTCCACAGCTTGAGGTTTCCGGGGATAGACAGAAGCCACCATGACTATAAGACAAAAGACAAAGGAACTTGACATACACAAGCATTCAAAGACTTTTTTGTGTAGCATGAAGCATTTGAAAAGTACATGAAGCAAGCATATTCAACTCTCCTGCATCTCCTCTGAGTACCCTAGGAGCAATTATATTTCAAAGTTTCCATAAGGACGGCAGCATGTGCTTAGCACAGTAATGTACAAAGTGGGGTTCAGTTCCCAGGCATGGCTTCTGATCCCTTATTTGGCTGGGCTGGGCTGGGCTGGGACTTGAGAGGAAAAGGAAAATGGAAAGAAGAAAAATCATGGAAAGTTCTGGTATGAAATCCTTGTAAGTCCTTGTATAAAGTTGTTCTATTCCTCCATTTCTTCTATTATTATTGTGTATAAATGATAAAATATGCTAATTTACATGCATACTTAAAATTATAGATACGGACATTACGGTGCCCTGTCACACTCATACCTTTGTTTAAAAAATTTTAAGCCAGACAGTGTTAAAAAGAAATGCCATTGGCCACATACGTAGCTATCTATAGCAGATTTTCATTATATTTCAAGGAGGACATGATAACTTGATAAAGATGGATTTTTTGTATCCAAACATATGCTTGGGCCTCAGATGTATGTATCTGGGAAAGCAGGCTTCTTTAATTATGGGAAGAACTTTTAATTTTTTGAACTGTCAGTTTCTTCCTGCTGTATATTGGACCTGGTCTCTGTTAGCCTTGAACCGTCAAATTTCCCTCAAATTTGTGTTCCTTCAACTCTCATAGATACCATGACATTCACAATCTTTAGCTAAGGTCCACCTACCAGAACTTCTTGAACTCTGCAATCATAGGCTCAATCCAGCCACTAGGTGTCACCACTGTCAGTGGACTAAAGCTCCCATTGTAAATGCTGCTTTCATTGATCCCACACTCCTGGACAACCCAAGGAGCAAACCTGAGCTGAGAATCAAACCTAAGTCTCTCCACATAGCACTACTATTTAACCACCACACCATCCCCCTATCTTTAATTTCAAAAGGACAGTGAAGTGTAAAAAATATACATAGAAAGTTTCCTTGTCGCTCTTAGAATTTGAGGACTTGTTGCCAGCTTCAGCCCATCTATGCAGACCCTGTATGCAAAACATGGGGCCTGGTACTGCCCTGGATGCTTTACCTGACAAGCGCTCTGTGATGTCATTGACGGCTCGCCCACTGAGAAACTTCACCCTGCTTGTGAATGGTTGTAGAAGCCACACATTATCTGAAATGAAAAAAGAACTTTTTACTCATTTCACTATTGCTACTGAAACATGACAAAAGTAAAACTTGTAGTAATAATGTTTCACCATAGTCTTTTCAATCTCAGAAAAGCATAAAGAGAATAGGTTTACCTAAATTGGCAATGAGCTCATCGAGAATCTTGATAGCTGCCGTGTAAATACCAGGATTCTTACAGTTCAGTTTGTCACTGACAGCAGTTACCAGGGAGATCAAAACGTGGTGCAGACTGTCTTTCAGCAGAGGGATCATGATTACTGTGGATTCCAGCGCATACTGGTTCACTTTCTTATTGGAGTCCTTGAGTCTTGGAGTAAAAGAATCAAAGATCTACAAAATTAAAAAGAAATAAACAAAACTTGCCTAGGAAGGAAAATGAAGAGATTTGCATTGCACTTGTGGTTATTTTATACTGTATCACATCTTTCAGAGTCAGAGTGCTGATGATTTCTCCAATCGCCCTCATTTGCATGAAGGCGATTCATGAATCAGCCCCCCCACCCCCACCCTCCCAGACACAGATTGGATCAGATCCCTCACGGATCGGATCGGATCCGTGCCCTTAGTGAATCTAGCCCTAAGTCTGCATTCACTTGCGCCCATTTAGGTGTTCCAATTTATGTCATCTCAAAGGCTGGTGCCAGCGAAGGTGCCTGAATGTGTGTGCATGCAGGTATTTTGTAACCAATGCATGCGTATTATGGGTACGCCTCTGGCCTGCCCATGCCCCTCCCGTATCAATGCCCCCTTTGAAGACGCATGTCCTTGAATTTTCATGCCCAGATTATAGAATAGTAACTAAAGGCAGTTGTGTGTGCAGCTGCAAATTAGCACCAATGGACTCCAATTATAGCCAATAATTTGCTGTTATGTCCAATAATAGATGCTGGCACTGTCATATAGACATTGGGACATTGGATCATCTGTTGTTCTATTGTCCTTTGATACTCAACTTTTGGAAGTCGATATGGGGACAGATTATTGTTATACTAGAGTCATCAATTCCATTGACTTAAGAAGTAGTAATACTATATGTTAAGCCCCCTATGGACCATTATAAATACTGGCTTTTCTTAATTATGACTGGGATAGCCATGCAGATGATAACATATAATTGGAAGAATTGGGATCACCTCAATTTTACTTTTTGGTGGGTGAACCTATGCTCCAGTTATAGATATGAAAAAAATGAATGCTAAAATGCTGGGGCATAGTAATGTATTTAAACTGGTTTGGGGCCCATTGACATCTTTTATTACTTCTCTGTAGTTGTTTTTGTCTTTAATTTCTGTGCCATTTCCTTACACATCCAGGGTGGGAGGGATTGTACTATTGTATTATTTTAAATAAGTGTAGGTTATTGAAAGAGTATATACATTTGTGTTATTGATTAATCAATCGGTGGGTGGGATAAAATGATTGATTCTGAATATCTTTAAGTTGAATGTGCTTTTCTTGACTATGTTCTTATACCTGTGTGTTGCACTGTTAATATTTGAAAATTAATAAAGATTTTTTTTTAAAAAAATAAAAAACAGTAAGTTATCATGCGCAGCTTTGGGCACTAAGCATCGATCTGCGGGCTCTCATTTTTTTAATAGAATCTGGGGAGGCATGTCCTTAATCTGAAAGAAACTGACCTGGATGATGTTTGAGGAGACAAAGTGGGGGTTGCTTTTGCAGTGTTGCAACAAGAGTGACACTCCCTCCATCTTGTCCTGAAAATCCTTGGCAGTCAGCAGTTTGCTCAGCTCTTTTAACTGCTCCGTAACTTCTGTCACACGCACAGACTGCAGATGCACTGCTGGAAGTGACTGAGTCGAAACCACAGAGTCGGTCCTCAATTTAAAGGAAAAGGAGTCCATTAAAGGTTTATGGTAATGAAGAAATTCCAGTGAAAAGAAATGGAACTGCCAAGATATGGAAATCAGCTTTCATCAAAACATTTACCATCTTGGCCAGAACTTTTGTGAATGCATTTTAGAACCATCATACACAGGAGGACTTTGCACATCTTGTGCTTGTTTTCCAAATTATAATCACAGGTAGAACTGTTCCAAATAGCATATTTTACTATTTGGCCAAATACAAATATTTTACCTTTGTTGTCTCTGGTTTCTGCTTTCCTAAGTTCTCTTAACTCTCTTGTTTATACACTCCACTATGTACAGCACTGTTCCTCTGTGTCCCTAACCCTTCCTATCCAGCATTGCTCTTTTGTGTCCCTATCGGTATACTCTCCTCATGTCCAGTATCTCCTTTCTGTGTCCCTATTGTTTCTCCATGCCCAGATTCTCTCCTCTCTCTGCCTTCATTACCTAACATGATCTATCTCTGTTCCTCCTGCCCAACATGGTTCAGCATCTATCCAATCCTTCCTCCACTTCCTCTCTGCCCTGTCCAGCACCTTTCCCTCCCTATTATCTCTCCACCTCTCTTCTTACTATCCTGTAGACTGGCATTTCTCTCTTTCTCTTCCCTTTCCTATCTACCCCTCCTCCAGGTCCATCATCTTCCCTTGCCTCTGCTGGTCCATCATCTCACCCTTCTCATTCCTCCATCTCCCACAGTCCAGTATTTTTCTCTTACACTCCCTATCCTGTGACCTAGCATTTCTCCCCACCCTGTATAGGCATTGAAACAGGGGGAGGGGGATGGAGGCCATGACACCCCAAAATTGGCATGATCATCATCTGGAGCAGGGGCAATCCAACCTTCATTTGCAGCCTACCTTCATTTACTGCCCTGCTGCCAGCCACGTTGTCTTCTCACTACTGTGGAAGGCTAATGTAACTTCCATTTCATCAGAGGTGGGCCCATAGTAGAGAAGAGACACCAGTGCCAGTGTGTGATTATCTGCCACCAGTGACATCCTCTGGGCTGTAAATGAAGATAAATCATGGGACAGGATAAAGAAGAGCCATGGCAGAGAGATAAAGCAAAGAGACAGAGAGGGAGAGAGGGAATGGGGTGGTAGGAAGGAGAGAGAAATGTCACACTCCAGGGAGAGGCAAGGAGAGAAAAAGTGTGCATGAGGCAGAAAGTGATGGACTCATGGAGAGAGAGGAAGAGATGTTAGGAAGGACCGAAAGGAGGGAAAGAGAAATGTCACAGTCGGGAGAATGGGGTGAGGACAGAGAGTGAAAAGTTAAACTCATGAGGAAAAGGGAGAGATGGTTAAGATGTGAAATGAGAACCAGAAGAGAGAAAGCATGCTGGAGGCAGAAAGAAAGAAATGTTGCACTGGTAGAGGGAAAGGAGGGAGAAATGCTGGATTGGGAGGGGAGTCAGAAAGGGGAGATGTTGGACTGCAGGGGGCAGAAAGGAGGCAGAGAGGGAGAAATGTTACACTGGGAGGGCAGAGAGATGACTCAAGGAAGGGAGAGATGTCAGATTCTGGAGAAGAGTGATGGAAGGAGGTAGAGAGAGATGTCAGACCACTGGAAGGGGAAGGAGAGAGAGATGCCAGACCAGGGAATGGAAGGAAAGGAGGGGAGAGAGATATGCCAGACTATGGGAAGGAGAGGAGAGAGATGCAAAACTGTGGGAAGGAGAGGAGAGAGATACCATACCACAGGAATGGGGGGAAGGTAAGGGGACATATGTTGGACCACAGGAATGGGGAGGAATGGAGAGAAAAATGCTAGACCATGGGAGAGGAGAGAGATGCCAGGTTGTGAGAAGGAGAGGAGAAAGATGCCAGACCATAGGAGGGGGAAGACAGAGATGTCAGACAATGGGAGAGGGAGAGACAGGAGGGAGATGGTACACAGGGATAGAGGGGAAGGTGAGAGAGAGGGAGGACATGGTGCATAGCAATGGGTGTGGAAGGAAAGGAAGATAGAAGAAATGCTTCTTATAGATAGATGGGAATAGGGTAGAAGAAAGAGGGAGGACATGGTACGCATGGATAGAAGGTAAGGTACGACAAAGAAAAGTAGATAGATTTTGAGAAGAAAGCAGAAAAATGGAAGAAAGCTGAATGTTAAAAGTTAATGCCAAAGATGGATGTAGGGCAGAAAGTAAATAAGGAGAGAAAAACAGCAAATGGATAAGAAAGCCCTGGAAACACAGTTAAGAGCACAGACAGAAGGAAGTGCAACCAGAGACTGGAAAAATATGAGTAGAAAAATAAAATCACCAGACAACAAAAGTAGGAAAAATTATTTTATTTTCATTTTAGTGATTGAAATGTGTCAGTTTGGAGAATTTATATCTATAGAGGGGCATAATCGAAAAAGATGTCTAAGTCCATTTTCGTCTAATTTTTTTCTTTCGAAAATCGTCTAATTATACATCCTGCAGATCTGATCGTCCAAGTCGCTAAATCGTCCATCTTTATACCACATTTTCATCCAACTTTTCGTCCAAGTCAAAAACGCCCAGAACAAGCCCTGATGGACCTGGGGGGAGAGTTCTGCAAAGTGATGGACTGAACACCCAGACATGGCACCTAAATAGTGGGGTACCTTACAGAGCACTGCTGTGAACTTCACAAAAAGGGTGCCATGGCTTCTCCTCACTACAGCTCCCTTATAGGTCACATTGAGCCCCCAAACCACCTCCAGAATCCCCTAGACCTACTTATCTACCAGCCCAATAGCCCTTATGGCTGCAGGAGCCACTTATATGGCAGTACAAAAGGGTTTTGGGGGTATATAGAGGAATGCACATGTTTAAGTATCAATGCAATGATTACAGGGGCTTATGGGCATGGGTCCTCCTCTGCATGAGTCCCTAACCCACCCCCAAGATGGCTTAAGCTGCCTCTGTGCTGGATGACTAGGCTTTCCTATGTCCGGCTGCCAGGTGATGATGGTCTGGAGGCTGAATTTTAAAGGTGTGATTAATATTTTTATGGGGATGGGGGGGATCGGTGATCACTGGGGTAGTGTGTGGGGGTCTGTTTTATGTGTTTGCAGTGCTTATCTGGTGACTTTAGGTGGGTTTTTGTTACTTAGACCATGTTTTACATGGTCTGTCACAACGTCCAAGTTCCATCGAACTTGGGTTGTATAACTTTCGGTTATACATGCTGTACGACTAAGTCTAAGCCGGCCCACATCCCGCTCAACTCCCACCCTCGACACTCCTCCTGAAACGCCCCGTTTAGCTTTGGTCGTTCAGCGGCACTATGAAACATAGAAACATTGAAATAGACGGTAGATAAGGGCCATGGGGGTGGGCCTAGTCTGCCCACCCCCATGACCCTCCCCTACCTATCTCTTTGAATAGATCCCACATGTCTATCCCATTTGGCCTTAAAATCATGCACGCTGCTGGCCTCAATAACCTGAAGTGGTAGACTATTCCAGCGATCAACCACCCTTTCAGTAAAAAAGAATTTCCTGGTGTCCCCGTGCAGTTTCCCGCCCCTGATTTTCCACGGATGCCCCCTTGTTGCCGCTGGACCCTTGAAAAAGAAGATATTTTCTTCCACCTCGATGCGGCCCATGAGATTCTTGAATGTCTCGATAATGTCACCCCTCTCTCTGCGTTCCTCGAGTGAGTATAGCTTTAATTTATCCAGCCATTCCTCGTACGGGAGATCCTTGAGTCCCGAGACCATCCTGGTGGCCATTCTTTGGACCGACTCAAGTCTCTGCACATCCTTGCGGTAATGCGGCCTCCAGAACTGCATACAGTACTCCAGGTGGGGTCTCACCATGGATCTATACAATGGCATAATGACATCAGGCTTACGGCTGACGAAACTCCTGCGAATACAACCTATGATTTGCCTTGCCTTGGATGAAGCTTGCTCCACTTGATTGGCAGTCTTCATGTTCTCACTGACGATCACCCCTAAGTCTCGTTCTGCTTCAGTTTTTGTTAGGATCTCACCATTAAGGGTGTAAGTCTTGCATGGATTTTGGCTGCCCAGGTGCATGACTTTGCATTTTTTGGCATTGAAGTTGAGTTGCCAGGACCTAGACCAGCGCTCCAGTAGTAGTAGGTCATGCATCATGTTGTCGGGCATTGAATCTATGTCCGTTGTGCTTTTGCCCACTACATTGCCCAGTTTGGCGTCATCGGCGAATAATGTCATTTTATCTCGCAGCCCTTCCACTAAGTCTCTTATAAAGATGTTGAAAAGGATCGGGCCCAGGACCGAGCCCTGCGGCACCCCACTGATCACCTCCGTCATTTTGGAGGGGGTGCCGTTCACCACCACCCTCTGAAGCCTACCTCCAAGCCAGTTCCCAACCCATTTCGTCAAGGTATCGCCCAATCCCATAGAACTCATCTTGCTCAGCAACCTGCGGTGTGGTATGCTATCGAATGCTTTGCTGAAGTCCAGGTATACAATGTCCAGGGACTCCCCAACATCCAGCTTTCTCGTCACCCAGTCAAAGAAGCTGATCAGGTTGGATTGGCAGGATCTCCCTTTAGTAAATCCGTGTTGACGGGAATCCCGTAGATTCTCCTCGTTCAGGATCATATCCAATTGGCGTTTGATTAGAGTTTCCATTAGTTTGCTCACTATTGAAGGCCTAGGTCATTTTTAAATACATCCAAAACCCGGTTTTAATACCGGCACTTGGACGTTTTTGACTTATGATCGTCCAAGTGCCAACTTAGATCGGTTTTTGGACATTTTTCTCTTTCAGTTATGAGCCCCATAGTCTATATTGTGCACTGTTCAGGAATAAATTAATTTCTTTCCATTTCTCTTATGTTGTTGTACTGCATGTAGAGTCTGGCATCTTAGGGTTTCGTTTGTGCATATTAGTACTTTTAGTTTGTGGTCTTGTATTTACATAGGGGTTATCTATGTTCTGCATGTTTGACCAAGCTAGGTGTTCTCGTAGGAATGAATGTTAAGAAGCATATAGTTTGCTTTGAGTAGTTTAATTTTATTGTTAACCATTATGCATTGTTAATAAGATAAATAAATGGGGGGAAAACAGCATTACTATTAGTACTATTATTATGAAGGGGGAGTCAGGGACAAAACATGGGTGGGGTCAGCGGTAGAGCTTTTGCCTCCCCCAAACAAAAAAGTGTTCTGCTGCCTATGCTACGGTATACTCCTCCTTGCTCACCAGTTTCCCTCCTTGTAGTTCAGCATATCTTCTGTTCCCTTCCCCTCCAGAGGTCCAGTATCTCTCCTTTTCCCCCACTTCTGTCCCCCTCCCTTGTGGGTCTAGCTTTACTCCTGTCCCCTCCACTCTCTGTAGATTCTGCATCTCTCCTGTTTTCCTTCCCCCACAGATAACTCTTTTCTATTACTATAACATAATATATTTGTTACTAAGGTTGGGAGCAGGGCAGAACTTTATCATTAATATTAATTTGGTTTTAGCTCACACCTTTTTGAGTAGTAGCTCAACGTTTAGTTATATGCAGGTGCTTCCCTGTCCCTGGAGGCCCAAGATCACAAGGAGCAGCAATGAGATTTGAAGTGGACACCCCTGGATGTCAAACCCATTGCTCTAACCACTAAGCTAATTCTTCTCAAGATTAGTGTTTCTAAAAGATTGGTATGCAGTGCATTTGACAGATAATTGGTTTTTCTTTATTATACCCGTAATGCAGGTGTGCAAAAAAAAAAAAAAGGGATCACTATTATTAAGCTAGGATTCTTCTGGAACTAGTAAGATCATTAACTACGTGTATTATGTCTGTCCTCTTTGCTGAGCATGCATTACCTTATTGTCTTTCTGGAAAGGAAAACATTGCAATTCAATTATATTTGAGTAGTGACCAACTTATAGCTCCAAATTTGAACTAAGCATGGTCAAGGGATTAAGGAGAATATTTGAAAGATAATGAATCTATTTTTTATGTAACCATGTGATTTCTTTGTATTTAAGATGCCAAATACCCTAAATAAGGACTGGATTCTGACCAGAATTTAGAACATACCTTGTCTACACTTAAGACGTGTATGTCCTCTTATCAATATATTAATAAACAATTGTTAATTCAGAGCACAAGCTAGTGTTTATATATTTACAGTTTCCACGTAGGCATCTGCCAAAACATAGCTATGTCGGATAATTACTGTGAATAAAATACCTTTTTGCCACACTGGTGCCATGCTTTTTCTTTTTCAAAGCGCTGGTTTCTCTAGGGCCTCCTTTTCCAGACCATAGCTTCGGACTAATATGTACAAATGAATCTCTGCAGACCTTCAAGTTTCACAGTACAGAGGCCCTATAGGACTCCAAAGGCTTCATTAAATCTCACTCTTATTTCCATAAGGTGATTAGGCAAATTCTGATCCTCAAACTAAAAATAGGGCTGCCAGCTGCAAGCTTAAGTTTAAAGAGGCACCAAGTGTTCAAAGAAGGGAAAAGCTTGTCACAGTAGTACACAAAGAGACAAGCAAAGCTTGAAGAATGGTCCAGAATTTGGCAGCTAAAATTTAATGCTACGAAATGCAGGGTCATGCATTTGGGCTGCAAAAACCCAAGAGAATGGTACAGTTTAGGGGGTGAAGAACTTTTATGCACAAAAGAGGAGCATGTCTTGGGTGTGTTCATGTGTGATGATCTTAAGGTGGCCAAACAGGTAGAAAAGAAAAAAGCTAGAAGAATGTTTGGGGATGGCCAGTAGGAAAAAGGAAATTAATAATGGCCCTATGTATACAATTCTGGAGACCATTCCTTCACAAAGATATAAACAGAATGGAGTCTGTCCAGAAGACAGCAACTGAAATGGTTAGTGGTGTGGTCTTCATCATAAAGCATATGGGGACAGACTTGAAGATCTCAATATGTATACTTTGGAGGAAAGGCAAGAGAGGGGACATATGATAGAGACGTTTATATTCCTACGTGGCACGAGGCGAGTCTTTTTCAAATGAAAGCAAACTCTGGAATAGGGGGCAGAGGATGAAGAGGAAAGGGGACAGACTGAGAAGTAACTTCAGAAAATACATTTTCATAGAAAGAGTGGTAAATTCATGGAATGACTCCCCGGTGCAGGTGATGAAGACAAAAATTGTATCTGAATTCAAAGAAGCTTAGGATAAGTTCTTTGGATCTCTAAGGGAGAGTCATGGATAGGCAGACTGAATAGACCTTATGGTCTATATCTGTCTTCAATTTTCTGTGCATCTATGTAAGATGGAGGCATGCCCTCTCCCTCTCAGGCAGTACCTGATTTATGCATATTGAGCCTGATTTTTATAAATGGTGCCTAGGTTGGGCATTGCTAGGCCCCCTAATTACAGACACCTAGCAATGCCTAACTAAAATTCTTAAGCAATTTTTTAATTGGCTTAATTGGTGTGGTAATTGACCACGCCATTAAAAATGAATTTTAAAAAATTAGTTAAGTAGGGTTGTGCATGCATGAGGAACCTAGCGATGCCTACCTGAAAAGTAAGCATGGTTGACTTAGGTGTCACTAGGCATCTGTGTGAGGAGAGTGTGGCATAGTGGTTAGAGCTCTAGGCTCAGCACCCTGAGTTTGTGGATTCAGACTCCACGCTGCTCCTTGTGACCTTGTGCAAGTCACCTAATCCTCCACTGCCCCAGGTACATTAGAGAGACTGTGAGCCCACTAGGACAGATAAGGAAAAATGCTTGAGTATCTGATTTGAAACCCATTCTGAGCTCCTTTGGGAGGACATGCTAAAAAATCAAATAAATAAATATTAGGCACAGGTAAATTAGGTCAGGAAAACCCTGACCTAATATATCAGGGCCTACCACAAAGCTCCCATGGCACTGCTAAGCATGATTCTATAAGCAGTGATTAGAGGTTGATTAACAACCATACCAACCAACACCTACAAATAAGGCGCAGTTTATATAGGGTTACCAGATTTTAGAATCTGGACCCATAGATCCGCCCCCCCCCCCACCCAATTCTATCCATTCCCACCCTGTTACACCCACGCCACACCCCAGCCTTTCCCCTAGTCCCACCCCTAGTCCTTCCCCCTCAGCCCGCTCATCTCAGTCGGGAGGGCATGCGCGGATGCCCCTCCCAATGCGATCTGCTTTTCAAAACCCGGACAAAGTGCCGGGTTTTGTAAAGCTGTCCGGACATGCCCAGGTAAATCCAGACATCTCGTAATCCTAGGTTTATAGAATTGGGCCCATTGTGGTCTCTAAGCTGTAACATTTAAGAGGCCCCCTTCGAGGAAGTACATTTTAGGTTTCCTAGTCTTCCAATAATAGTTGATAATAAAAATAATAATTATGATTATTATTGCAAATTTCATTATTTATAAATGTATTTAATTATTTTTAGCAATGCATGAGGCCCCTTACAATGCTGAGGCCCTAAGCTGTAGTTTGTCTGGTTTATATATAAATATGGCCCTGACCCCAGGCACTCTCTTAATGGATCAGTTTGGAAGGCAACCTATACCTGTCCCAAAATGGTTTTGTTATAATCGTCATTTTTTTTTATATACCAACATGCAAACAGAGAATCAGAACATATTTACCCTACATATTCATCCTCAGAAGTTCAACCTCAAATTTAGTTTAAAATGTCCAAATTTGAAGTCGAAAGTTTAAATGTCGCCTCTTCTGCTACCACTCCCCAGGATCTAGGGCCAGACATGTCACTGTCCTAGATTTTGCTTTGCACAGTGGGTCCAATGTTCAAAACAATCTAAATGGTCACAAGAGGCTCCTGGCCATTTAAATTGCCTGCCTGTGGCTAATTGGGCATTTTCAATAGCATTTAACCAGACAGTGTTGCTGAAAATGCCCGGTTAGTGCTTGAGACAAAACCAGCTATGTTGAGGGGGTTCCGGGGGTTGAGTCAGCACTTAGCCAGTTAAGTGCAAATGTTTGGCATGTAACTGGTTAAAATAACCACATAAATAGGACTGAAAAAAATCAGACCTATTTTTGTGCGGTTCATAACTGGTTAAGTTCCAAATAACTGCATCTAAACAACTATATTTTAGCTGGATCCCTATACTTGGATATTCAATGTCAGAGCCTAGACATAGCACAGGTTTAATGCTAGTAGTGGTCAACAAAACATTGATCACTGCCAGCTGAATATTGGGCCCTGTGATAATATTATTCCCTTTCAACTTCAGAAGCTTTGTTTTTCAGGCATTGGAATATGTACTGTCACGATACACACCTTTGTGTTGCTGCATTTTTTTGTAGGGTAACCAGACATCCGAGAAAACCTAGCCAAGTCCTCTATTTAGAGCACTGTTAAGGTATCCAAACAGATTTTTAAAAACCCAGCAGTTTGTCTGGGATTTGGAAGGCCCCAAGGTTAGGGCCACATCTAGAGGGCACATAAGAACATAAGAATTGCCATATTGGGACAGATTGAAGATCCATCAAGCCCAGGATCCTGTTTCAAACAGTGGCCAACCCAGCTCACAAATACCTAGCTGGATCCCAGGTAGTAAAACAGGATTTATGCTGCTTATCCTAGGAATAAGCACTGGATTTCCTTAAGCCATCTCAATAATGGCCTATGGTCTTCTCTTTTAGGACATTATCCAAATCTTTTTTAAACCACGCTAAGTTAACTGATTTCACCACATTCTCCGGCAACGAATTCCAGAATTTAATTACACGTTGTGTGAAGAAATGTTTTCTCCGGTTTGTTTTAAATATATTACTCACCACGTTTCCCCAGAAATAAGACACTGTCTTATATTAAATGTGGGCCCAAAATAGGCACTAGGTCTTATTTTCGGGGATGTCTTATTTTTTTCATGTACAATGATCATCTCTGCCTTCCTCGCCTCCACCCCAATTTTTCCTATTTCCTTTCTCTCCCCCACATGTACAGCATCTTTCCTCTTCTCTCACCCATCCTCTTGTGCAATATGTCTCTATCCCTCCCTCCCATCCCTTGTGCAGCAGAGCCCTTGCAGCTCCTATCTTTCCCTCCCTCCCATCCCTTGTGCAACAGAACCCTTGCAGCTTCTATCCCTCCCTCCCATCCCTTGTGAAGCAGAACCCTTGCAGCTTCTATCCCTCCCATCCCCCTGTGTAGCATCTTTCTATCCCCCCCGTGCCCAACCCCCATCCCCTCCCCATCTCTCCCTCCCATCTGAACCGCAAGACAGAAATAAATACCTTATAACTAAGGTGAACATACATCCCGTTTTGAACGGGATCGTCCCATTTTCAGACCCCCTGTTATGTTGTCCCCACACACAGCTTTGAGACGCCGAAATGTCCCGTTTTCAGGGACAGCGTCCTGAAGCTGTGCTCGGGAACAACAGGACAGGCGATCACTTCCTGTCCCTACCTGCTGTGCAAAAAAAAAAAAGCCTCTCTCCTTCCTTTCCCCCAGTCCGCTGCTATCTTACCACCCTGCTGCTGCTGCTGCTAAAGCCGACAGGAAGTCTTCTTTCCGACGTCAATTCTGACGTCAATCGCTGCCTGGCTGGCCCAGAACGTCCTCTCCAACGTCAGAATTAATGTCGGAAAGAAGACTTCCTGTTGGCTTTAGCAGCAGCAGCAAGGCAGTAAGATAGCAGTGGGCCAGGGAAAAGGAAGGAGGGAGGCTTTATTTTTTTGTGTGTGTGTGTGGCAGATAGGGAAGGAGGTAGACAGGCTGCTGGCTGCCGGTAACTAGGGCTTATTTTTGGAGGTAGGGCTTATATTAAGACCTACCCCAAAAGTCATACTAGGGCTTATTTTCGGGGTAGGTCTTATTTTCGTGGAAACACAGTAGTAGCTTCATCACATGCCCCTAGTCCTAGTATTTTTGAAAAGAGTAAACAAGAGACTCACATCCATCCCTTCCACTCCACCCAATATTTTATAGATCTCTATTTTATCACACCTGAGCTGTCTCTTCTCCAAGCTAAAGAGCCCTAGCCGCTTTAGCCTTTCCTCATAGGGAAGTTGTCCCATCCCTTTTATCATTTTCATCACCCTTCTTTGTATCTTTTCTAATTCTGCTATATCTTTTGCATACAGTATTCGAGGTGCAGCCATACCATAGAGCAATACAACAGCATAATAACATTTTCATCTTTGTTTTCCATTCCTTTCCTCATAATTCCTATCATTCCTATTTGCTTTCCTAGCCACTGCCACACACTGAGCTGAGGGTTTCAACGCATCCTCAACAATGACACCTAGATCCTTTTCCTGGGCAGGTACTCCTAACATGAAACCCTGCGTCACGTTGCTATAGTTCGGGTTTCTCTTTCCCACATGCATCACTTTGCACTTGCTCACATTAAATGTCATCTGCCATTTTGATGCCCAGTCTCCCAGTATCATAATGTCCTCTTGCAATTTTTCACAATCCTCTTGCGATTTAACAACTTTAACAACTTTGTGTTATCAGCAAATTCAATTATCTCACTAGTTTTCAAGCATTTCAAATTACTGAGAAACTGATGTTCTGAAAATGATTTATTATACGTCCTTTCACAATAAATCCAAAACAACATAAAAATACATAAGAAAAAGCCCAACCAGATCCTATACAGTCCATGTTTCGGCGAAAACGCCTTCCTCAGGGCTCCAACTGATGTCAAATGCACAAATAAATAAATGGACTGAAAACAGTGTACTTGTCTTTAAGCATGTAGTAGGAACTGACTGGAGACAAACACAATGTTGTTAGATTGATTCTTCTGTGGATTTTTGGGTCTTCTTTTTTCTTTTGTTAAATCACTGAGAAGGCCAGGCAGAGATGTGGCTACCTCCTCTATGATGCTAATTCCCGTTTCCAGTTCAGTGGCCGTGGCAGAGGAAGGAGCACAGAGAAGGACACAGGCAGTGTTTTTGAATCACTGCCACACCAGCAACCACCTTGGATTTCCAAGGTGGAGGGGGAGAGCTTTGGACGGAGGGAGAAAGGACATCTCGCCAGCTGGGGCCCCCTGGAGCTGCCCTGGCTGACCCCACTCTGATTCTGGTGCTAATCAATTTTTTTTTTTTTTTTACTGCTTCTGCTGCCACCCCTCCCCCCATACCAAAGTTTATGCATTAATTTTTTAAATGCTAGTTAAACAATTAACACATTAATGAATACACTAATAAGTTAATAAACTTCTCTTTATAATGACAGGGGTTGCCATACAACTTATTTTGAGGAATTGGAAGAACTGGGATAAGTTAAATTACACTTTCTGGTAGGAATCTCTGTCATACTTTTAAAATGGAACGTCTGATGGCTATACAGCAGGGAAGTTACAGGAAATTTCTGGATGTTTGGGGACTAAGGAATGATAACTGACTTTATTTTATTGACCTTTAAACATACACATCCAGGGTGGGAGGGAGGGGGGCAGGGGCTTGCATTGGAATTGATTTGGGTAATTATTAGATAGTTTCTTCTAGGTATTTATTTTCTTGATTACTAGGTGGGAGGGTAGGAGAAAATAATTGCTCATTAATAACTGTAAGTTTAATGTACTTTTCTTGTAATATTCTTGGAATACATTAATTATTTGTATGCACGATTGTAGTTTGGAAATTTAATAAAGATTTTTATAAAAAAATTGTTCAACCCTACTCTTTTGGGGTCTTGCCAGGTACTTGTGACCGGATTGCCCACTTTTGGAAACAATATCTTGGGCTTGATGGACTTTCAGTCTATCCTAGTATGGCAACTCTTATGTTCTTATTTAACAAGCCAGAAATGGCTACTGACTGATTAAATTGCTTGTTTGGGTTATCCGTTAATTTTCAGCTGCACTTAACCGATTACCACTGCTGAAAATTAGTGATTAGCATCTAAGTAAAAACTGGCTATTTTGAGGGCATTCTGGGGGCAGAGTCAGTAGTTGGTTGGTTACATGCCAGTATTCACATTTTACTGGCCAGGGTAACGGCTTATATGGAAATGCATAAAACACAGTCCATAGCCACTTAAGTTCTGAATATTGACTAAACCAGCTATGCAATAGATGGCTCCACATAAACCAGATATTCAATACTGAAGTCTGGTCATGGCCCGGCATTGAATATCTGGCAATAATGCCAGCCGCGATCTGCAAAATGTTCACTGCTGCCAGCCTGATATTAACCCCCTAGTTATCAGGGCGGTAAGTAAAGAACAGAGCAGAAACCTACCCTTCCTCCGAAAGCAAGCTGTCTCGGGATACTGTGGTGCTACTGCTGTTGCGATGCGCTCTTCGAGTTTTAGCAGAAGGTGGATCGGATAGGCTGTCACATGTCCCCTTAAAAGAAAGAATAGATTTGTTACATGTTGTAAGCTAAGAGGATGCTGCTTCTAATTTGTTAGGATTAGCTCACCTTTTTCACTTGTACATAAGAACATAAGAATAGACATACTGGGACAGACTGAAGATCCATGAAGCCCAGTAACGTGTTTCCAACAGTGACCAACCCAGGTCCCAAGCACCTAGCTAAATCCCAAGTAGCTCGAGATGAGTTACATTCAGGTACACTAGGTATTTTTTTTCTTGCCCCAGAGGGCTCACAATCGAAGGGATCCTTTTAGAAAACTATGGTAGAAAGTGGCCTTAGCAATACTCTTACACAGGTCTTTCCTATGCACTAAGGCCATTTCTACCCAGCCCAGAGAATGGCTGATTTTTCACTTTCTAAATTAATGGTCATGCACTAATGTTGTCATTAGCATGCCGCCATTAACAAAAATTAGTGTGTTAGTCCTTACTGCTACCTATTTTGTAGGCACTAAGGCCTGGATTCTCTAAATGGCGCTGATATCAGCAGCTACCGATCGCTGGTCAATCACGCGATGGTGCCGTATACAGAATCATTCCTTCAGGAAAGATAGGTGCCGGAAATGTAGGCCACGGTTTTCCAGGTACACATTTTCAGCATCTATCTTTGTCGTAAACTGTGCCTACATAAGCACTTTAGGCCACCTAACGCCATTTCCAGCATTAGCCACACCCATAGAGGCATTAGGCAGCCTAAAGCCCTGTTACCAATTTTTTAGGCGTCGGTAGGTACTTTAACTTTAATGTTTTTCACTGTTTTAAACGGGTTTTCTTAATTAATTTAGGAGCCATTTGTAGAATTTCTCCCTAAAGGCTCATGCGCTAATCCTGTGTTAATTGGCATTCAGGAATGTTGATGCTCTAACTGATTAGCACAGAAATGCCCATTCTCCACCCCCAGACATACACCCTTGGCCAAAAAAGTTCAAAAATATAGTGTGTGAGTAGTGCACACATTTGAAACTTACCATGGGGTGCCTCAGTATGTCCCATGGGTAAGCCCTTTTAAGCACAATATGCACACATTAGTGCTTACCGCAGCTTATTAAAAGGATCCCTATGATTGTACCTGAGGCAAGGAAGGGTTAAGAGACTTCCCCATGGTAATAAGAGCTTGCAGTGGAATCTGAACTCCTATACTTTAATAGTGTTAAACTGGTTTCAAACTGCATCCAGAAGGGTCACAAACTGTGCTGAATTTCAGTGTTATATAGTAACTATAGGTAAGTAAAAGTACCGGTAACTAGTTACTGTACTTAAGTAAAGGTTTTGTCACAAACAGTGGATCATTTCATCTTAAATTTTGCTGTTCAAAGAATACAGCCTATGAGAATATTGGCGTTGCCAGTGCTTGTTGAACTGGTTATTGGTCCCCTTGAATCCTCTGATGACAGGCCACTTTTGCTTGATGGTATTTGATTGGTTGAGCAAGCAGCAGAAGAGACTATCAGTTCAACCAATCAAATTCAGAGTAGTGTCATCAGGGCCTTCAGGGGGCTGGGTGAATTCCCCAGCTAGCAGTGCTTTTTTTGTTTACTTTATACTGATGCAGTTAGATTGGTAGGCTATTCAACCAATCAAACTGGATCAAACAAATTTATTTATTTATTTTTTTTTTTTTAAAGCATAGCTGCTGGGCTGGGTATTCACTGAAGGCCCTGAACATGTGTCACTTTACTTTTTGTATCTGAAGTATGAATCACAAACAAGGTCAGGGTCTACAGATTATCACCTTCATTCCTCTAGCTCAGTAAATCGCAAACTGTACCATGGCACAATAGTGTGCCACAGCAAGATTCTAGGTGTGCCACGGTGAGATACATGCCTGTCACTGTTGACACAGGTGCTAGCGCCTCTCCTTCTCTCTGCCCCCCTCCCCCAGTGATGGCAGTTTGTCCGGGTTTTGGAAGGCCTCCGAGGTCAGGGCCACGTCTGGTGGACCTCTGAGCATGTGCAGACGTTGATGTTATGACACGCTTGTGGCATCATTGGTCGAAAGCTGCGCATGCTTGGAGGCCCTATAGACGCAGCCCCGAGTTTAGTGTGCTGCAGTGAAAAAAGTTTGCGACACACTGTTCTAGCTACATAGGGGAACTGTCAGCAGGTTTTACATTTGAATGCCTAACTAGATGTATTCAGACACCCATAGCGAAACTTTTCATGCTTGAGCTTATAACTTCACCCCATCTCAAAAACAAGGATGCTGATCCCAGGTAGATCCCAGAAGCTACAAGTTGCGCGTGACTTTAGTCTAGGGTTACCATATTTGTTCACGCAAAAAAGACGGCACTTGGCCCCCACCCCAGCCCCATCTGTTCTGTCTCAGCCCCACCCCATTCTGCTTCAGCCCTGCACCAGTCCTGCCCCTACACGACCCTCTGCCTCTCTTTCTATGAGCTTGGGGCCATGTCTGGAGGGCCTCCGAGCATGCGCAGACACAACAAGATGACATCACATGCATGCAAGCATGGACACCCTACAGATACGGTCCTAAGCTCCTAAACCTGGACAAACTGCCATGTTTTCAAAAACTGCCCTTTAAAAAGAGAACATGTCCAGGTAAATCCGGACATATGGTAACCCTACTTTAGTCGTAACCACCATCCCTTCCACTTACCTTCTGTTTAATAGTAGCCATAATTTCCCTAAGGTCATGAGATGGAACCAAGCGCTCCATGTACATGTCAAACTTTGGATGGGACATCACTACATTGAGCATCTTCCGGCCAAAGAACCTGGTGAAGGACAACATAGCTGTTAGTGACTGTGGAAGCTGCCAGATCAAATTTTGTTACATGAGTCTTAAGCCAGAAGACTTGTTTTAGAATACTCTTAGTATGATGAAAGAATTAATCACTAGGGCCCATATTCTATAAACAGTGCCTTAACTTAGGCGCCGGTAGGCATCCTATCAGCACCTAAGTTAAGTACAAAACGCCATTTAAAAGAACTTTAAAACAAGTTTCAAGGCACCTACTGATGCCTAAATAAACAGTGCTAAAATTGTACCTAACGCCAATGTAGGTGTGGCTAATGCCACATTAGGCACTATAAAGCACCTCTATAGGCACAATTCACATCATAGGTGGGCACCAGAAATGTAGGCCGTGAAAACCCTGGCCTATATTTCCAGTGCCTACCTTTCCAAAAGGCGCAAGTCTATAAACGGCGCCGTTTATAAAATCTGGGCCTAGGTGGTTTCTAAATTTTCACTGTTTGGTGGCATATAGAGCATTGTAAAAAGTCTTTTGTTCCTCTGCAATGACCTTTTTAGATAAATAAGACACTAATGAGGCAAAGCTAGGAAAAGAGAAAGGGATTAGTACTTGTATACTGCCTTTTTGTATACAACCACACTAAAAGTGGTTTACATACAGGTACTTCAAGCATTTTCCCTATTGGTCCTGGTGGGCTCACAATGGGCTAGATTCATTAACCTCGTTTCTGTGCCCAATCCATGGCTGATCCGTGCAGGCCTGACCAAT
The DNA here is from genome assembly GCF_902459505.1 of Geotrypetes seraphini. NCBI lineage: Eukaryota > Metazoa > Chordata > Amphibia > Gymnophiona > Dermophiidae > Geotrypetes > Geotrypetes seraphini. The sequence goes on along the minus strand of NC_047086.1, from coordinate 341,506,375 downwards.
TCCCAAAAGAAAAAAATTAAAATGAGGGTGATCGGAGGAATGCCCCCCTTGGACCGCATTGATTGCTAGTGTGTGATCACGACACATGCGCAGACCATCTGTAGATGATCTGTGCATGCGTCTAAGAACCGTAACTTTATTTTATTTTTTTAAAAACTTTTACTAGCCCAGTGAGCCCATGGTTTTCACCCGCTTTTAACCCAAGGGTTAAACTCTCGGGTTTGCAGTGCAGGCAAGTGCAGGCAAGAGTAGGAGAGTCGGGACGGCAGGAGAGATTTGGGCTGAGAGAAGGGCGGCCAGTCAGGGTGGCAGGCAGAAGAGATTCGGGCCGAGAGCAGAGCGGCCAGAGCAGCAGATTGGGGCAGACAGGAGCAGGAGATCGGGGCTGACAGGAGCAGGAGATCGGAGCACAGAGCAGATAGGGGCACAGAACAGGGCAGTCAGAAAGGACCTCAGCGACTGGTCTTCAGCAGTCGCTTATTTTGGATCGGCCAGCACAGTCGGTGTTGCTTTTTTATTTTAGTGAATCGCGTCCTTCCTGCTTTGCATGCCAATTCCCCTCATTTGCATGCACGGATCAGAATCGGATCGGTACACAGGTAAGTGAATCGGGTCTGAGGGAAATTGGGTCACAAAGGGCTCGCAAACCGATCGGTACACGATCGGTTTGCTTAGTGAATCTAGCCCAATCTATCTAATGTACCTGGGGCAGTAGAGGATTAAGCAACTTGCCCAGAGTCACAGGAAGTAGTGCGGGGTTTGAACGCACAGTCTCAAGGCATTGAGGCTACAGCTCTAACCACTGCACCTCACTCTCCTCCTCCAAAGGGATTGTATACTGCCTTTTTGTAGTTTTACAACCACACTCAAAGTGATTTTACAGCTGTAACCACTGTGCCACAGTCTCCTCCTATAAATGGCCATCTCCATTTAGGCGCCCCAAGGGCCTACTTTATAACATCACCTGGTTGCCTAGGTTTCATTAACTAACATAATCCTATATCAGCATAATCAGGATAATCTCATTGTCACTAATGACATTTTTATAGTGTTGAAAAAAGGTTCACTAGGAACAAGCAATGGTGAATGCTTGTTAACACTATAAAAATTTCATAAGTGATAGTGAGATTAGCCTGATGAATGAGAAAACTCTTTTCACCTTCTAAAGTAGCATTACTTTGCTGCATACTTCGGTGAAATTTATTTTATCTGAGGGCATCTCATTAACAAAAAAAATATTTATTAAAATATGTTTATTGTATTCATAGCTATTTGTTTCTGGTCACTTTGGTGATGTACTCATATGCACAGGCAGATAAATTTAGTAGGTCATATAGGGGCACCTCTGGAGGCTGGGCTGAGCTCGGAGGGAGACATCTAAATAAGAGGAAACACGGGGAAGTTTTAAATGAAGTCTCGGTGCCAGAGCTCAAAAGAAGCCATTTCCGACAGCTGGAAATCTAGAGGTGCACAAGGAAAGACAGACATTTCAAGTAACCTTTTGTTCCTCTTAATCAGCTCATTGGGACCTGTTTCTATTCCCCCTCCTAATTATCTTATCTGCCCTTTGGGTCTGTGCTCCCTCTTCTTCTATCTGGCCCTGAATTTTGCCCTTTTCCTCCCCTGGCAGCCCACCTTTTATTATAGCAGATAAACCTGATGAAAAGATCTTTATTTGATATGTATCAGAGATCCAACACAGTTTGTGTTTCAGCCAAGAGGTTTTCCTCAGGGGTCCTTAAATAAAGAGTGTGAATATGTGAATGAATGTGCAAATAAATAAAACTGTGCCTGTGATCTGGTGAACCAAAATGGCTTTGAATTATTACTCATGAATAGTATGAAACGTCTAAAACTGTGAAGATGTGAGACTGTGAAACATACTACACATGTATTACCAAGGATAGATTATGAATACAATGAATATGTGAATAAGATGTAAAAGAAAAGTGAATAAAGTAAAAGAAAAAAATGAAAATAAGCTATGGGGCTCATAATCGAAAGAGAAAAACGCCCAAAAATCAGCCTAAGTCGGCACTTGGATGATCATAAGTCAAAAATGTCCACGTGTCGATAATAAAACCGGGTTTTGGACATTTTTAAAAACAACCTAGGCCTTCATAGTGCCGCTGAACGACCAAAGCTAAATGGGGCGTTTCAGGAGGAGTGTCAAGGGCGGGAGTTGGGCGGGATGTGGGCCGGCTTAGACTTAGTCATACAGCAAGTATAACCGAAAGTTATACAGTCCAGGATTGACGGAACTTGGACGTTGTGACTTAGACCATGTAAAACATGGTCTAAGTCACAAAAACCCACCTAAAGTCACCAGATAAGCACTGCAAACACATAAAACAGACCCCCCCACACACTACCCCAGTGATCACCGACCCCACCCACCCCCATAAAAATATTAATCACACTTTTAAAATTCAGCCTCCAGACCATCATCACCTGGCAGCCGGGCACAGGAAAGCCTAGTCATCCAGCACAGAGGCAGCTTAAGCCATCTTGGGGGTGGGTTAGGGACTCATGCAGAGGAGCACCCATGCCCATAAGCTCCTGTAATCACTGCATTGATACTTAAACATGTGCACTCCCCTATAGACCCCCAAAACCCTTTTGTACTGGCATATAAGTGGCTCCTGCAGCCATAAGGGCTATTGGGGTGGTAGATAAGTGGTTCTAGGGGATTCTGGAGGTGGTTTGGGGGGCTCACTGTGACCTATAAGGGAGATGTAGTGAGATGATGACATGGCACCCTTTTTGTGAAGTTCACAGCAGTGCCCTATAAGGTACCCCACTATTTAGGTGTATCTTGGAGTGGTATACAGACCTCCAAGACAATCGGAGGAACAGGACACGGAACTAATTGAAGACATAGAGAACATCACTCTACGGGGGGACACTGTTCTGCTAGGGGACTTCAACATGCCTGATGCAGATTGGAACACACTCTCAGCAACAACTTGTAGTAGCAGGAGGCTATTAACGTCCATGAAGGGAGTACGGCTCAATCAATTGGTACTAGAGCCCACTAGGGCCCAGGCGATCCTGGACCTGGTACTCACAAACGGGGAAAGCGTATCGGAGGTCTCAGTAGGAGAAACGCTAGCCACCAGTGACCACAACATGGTATGGTTCAACCTTAGGAAGGGCTTCCCTAGATCGCAAACAAAAACGAAGGTACTCAATTTCCGGGGCACTGACTTCGCACGCATGGGAGATTTCGTCCATCAAATGCTGCAGGACAAAGCAGTGACTGATAGTGTGGAGGATTGGTGGTCAACCCTGAAATTGACCCTACACGAGGCAACTGTCCGCTACATAAAATCAGTAAATAAACAACAAAGAAATAAGAAACCCCAATGGTTCACAGATGAGGTCTCGTACCTCGTCAAGGAGAAGAAAAAGGCATTTCTCTCCTACAAACATCCCGGGAAAGGGGAAGCTAACATTGAATATAGACCAAGTCTGCGGCGGTCAAAACAGCGGTTAGGGAGGCCAAACTTCGAGTGGAAGAAACTTTAGCAAAGAACATCAAAAAAGGTGACAAATCCTTCTTTAAGTATATTAGTGACAGGAAAAAGAACACAGATGGGATAGTACGCCTTAGAACACCGGACGGAAATTATCTGGAAGCAGATTCTGATAAAGCCAAACTACTGAATGAATACTTCTGCTCCGTCTTCACCTGCGAGAAACCAGGGCATGGGCCACAGCTGGAAGCAACACCAAGCGCGGAAGACCCGTTTCAGAAATTTGAGTTCACACCAGCTGATGTTTACAGCGAACTGTCAAGACTCAAGGTGAACAAAGCCATGGGACCGGACAATTTGCACCCAAGAGTGCTCAGAGAGCTGGCTGATGTCCTGGCGGAGCCGTTATCCATGCTCTTCAATCTCTCCCTAAGTAAGGGGAGAGTCCCCCTGGACTGGAAAACAGCTAATGTCGTCCCTCTGCACAAAAAGGGTTGCAGGGCAGAGGCTGCGAATTACAGGCCGGTGAGTCTCACATCAATAGTGTGTAAACTCATGGAAACACTACTTAAACGTGAATTAGACACGATCTTGGATGAGGGGAACCTAAGGGATCCCAGTCAACATGGTTTTACCAAGGGTAGATCCTGCCAATCCAATCTCATAAGCTTCTTTGACTGGGTAACAGGAAAGCTAGACTCGGGAGAGTCTCTGGACGTCGTGTACTTAGACTTCAGTAAGGCTTTTGATAGCGTCCCACATCGCAGGCTGATAAGCAAAATGAAATCGATGGGGTTAGGCGAGACACTGACTACATGGGTCAACGATTGGCTGAGTTGCAGACGTCAGAGGGTGGTGGTCAACGGCACCCTCTCTGAGACTTCGGAGGTGACCAGCGGAGTGCCGCAGGGCTCGGTCCTAGGTCCACTCCTTTTTAACATATTCATAGGGGACTTGACTCGAGGGCTTCAAGGTAAAGTAACATTATTCGCCGACGACGCCAAACTATGCAATATAGTAAGTGAAAGCAACTTGCAAGACAGTATGGCGCAGGACCTGCTTACATTGGAATGCTGGTCCTCGACCTGGCAGCTGGGCTTCAACGCTAAGAAATGTAAGGTCATGCACCTTGGTAGCGGTAATCCATGCAGAACTTACACCTTGAATGGAGAAACATTGGCTAGGACTTCAGTAGAACGAGATTTAGGAGTAATCATCAGTGCAGATATGAAGGCTGCCAAACAAGTGGAGAAGGCCTCATCCAAGGCAAGGCAGATGATGGGTTGTATCAAAAGAAGTTTCGTCAGCCGGAAACCTGAAGTCATAATGCCACTATACAGAGCCATGGTGAGACCTCATCTGGAATACTGTGTGCAATTCTGGAGGCCACATTACCATAAAGACGTGCTCAGAGTCGAGTCGGTTCAGCGGATGGCCACTAGGACGATCTCGGGGCTCAAGGGTCTCTCGTACGAAGAGAGACTGCACAAACTGCAGCTCTACACTCTTGAGGAACGTAGGGAGAGGGGGGACATGATTGAGACATTTAAGTACATCACAGGACGTGTCGAGGTGGAAGATGACATTTTCTTTCCCAAAGGACCCTCGGCCACAAGAGGACATCCGCTCAAACTCAGAGGAGGGAAATTTAATGGCGACACCAGGAAGTACTTCTTCACGGAAAGAGTGATAGATCGCTGGAACAAGCTTCCGGTGCAAGTGGTTGAGGCCACCAGCGTACCTGACTTTAAGAATAAATGGGACACCTACGTAGGATCACTACGAAGATCAAGTTAAAGAATTGGGTCATTAGCACACAGACTAAATTGGGTGGGTCAGTAGAGTGGGCAGACTTGATGGGCTGTAGCCCTTTTCTGCCGTCATCTTTCTATGTTTCTATGTTTCTATGTTTCCATATCTGGGTGTTCAGTTCATCACTTTGCAGACCCCTCCCATGCCCAACAGGGCTTATTCTAGGTGTTTTTGACTTGGACGAAAAGTTGAACGAAAATGTGGCTTGGACGATTAGATCAGCAGGGCGTATAGTTAGACAATTTTCAAAATGAAAAAAAAATTTGGACGTATTTTTCGAAAATGTGTCCTGAGTTATTTTTTACTTTGGACAACTTGTGACTTGGACGAAAACGGACTTAGACGTTCCTTTCGATTATGTCCCTCCATGTCTCTGGCAATATACTACCATACCATACAGTTTCTTATACCCCACAGAATTTCAACAAGGATTCAATGAGGTTTACAGTATAGATTCCCGTAAAATTAGATTTCATAAGTTAAGCAGATAGTCAAGAAAGATCAATAGAAAAAGATATGTCTTTAACATTTTCCTAAACTGATAATGCGACTCAATTTGACACAAACTTAATGCTAAAATATTCCAAACTCTGGGTCCTTGATATTCAAAAGTTGATTCATAAGTTAATCATATATTATCACATATTTACAATGAACATTTAAAGGAGAAGGAAAATTAAGTGTGAAATGCTGCACTGATCTTGAATTATTAAAAGATCTCATAATATTAATACTATATTAACCCCCTGAAATTTAGGGCCTCTTTTACGAAGCCGCGCTAGTGGCTGTGCTGTGCTAATGGCCCCGAAGCCCATAGAGATTTAAAGGGCTTCGAGGCCATTACCGCGCAGCTTTGTAAAACAGGCAGTTAGTCCATACATAGCCTTATAGAATATACAAGCAATCTTAAATTTAATTCTCTTTTTCAATGGTAGCCAATGTAACTCTTTTAAAAGTGGGCTAGTAGTCTTTTCAAATTGATTTAATTGAAAAATTAATCTAGCCGCAGTATTCTGGAGTAACTGTAATTCCCTATGCTCTTTCTCTGTTAAACCACATTAAAGAGAGTTACTGTAATCCAAGTATGTAAGCGAAACAGCCTGTACAACAATTCTAAAGTTAACCTGGCTTAAAGTTGATCTTATTGTTCTAAATTGCCTTAATCTAAAAAAAAATTTCTTAACCAGAGAATTAATTTGATCAGCAAAGGTAATATTCATCATGAATCTCCTTCAAGATCAGAATCTATAATAACACCTAGCACTTTTGATATTCTCTCAGTCTTAAATTTCTCTCCTGTCATCAACACAAATTCAGTACAAGGAAGTGAGTTATAATCAACAAACTAAAACAATCTAGTCTTCAGTTTATTAAGCTTTAAGAAATTCCTCTGTATCCATGTACTCTGATCTTCTATAATACTCTTTACATAATGTATCATCAAAAGAATCTCTTATCTGACAAAGCTAAAAAAATATCTGCATAAGAAAATACATGAATCTGAGAAGAAAAATTTATACCCAAAGCTCATAATTATATATTAAACAGAGGGGGTTAATGGAGAGCCCTGCGGAATTCCACAAAAAGCAGTCCAAACTTGATTTACAACTATCCTTTCTCACTTCATATGTTCTATTCTCTTAAAACTCTGCAAACCATTTCAAAACCATATCCTGTAGACCCAATTCACTTAGCTTAAGAAGAAGCAATGAGTGATCCACTACATCGAATGCAGACGAAATAGCAAACCATTTCCCAATACGCAAGTAAAATTTCATTTTAGATGTCAATTCCATGTTGGGTGTCATGGAAACCATCAACAAAGGGCAAAAATTCTGATACTTGTAAATTAACACAAAATTCTAGTAATTTAGTAGGGCAAAGAATTCCCGCCACTGGTCTATAATTCTCCACTTTAGTTAAATCCAATCCCAAAGCTTCAGGTATAGGAGTCAATGCAATAGAAGGCAAAGTTTTAGCATATATACCATTTTCCAAAGTTACATTAACAAAGGCAGTCAACCACACCAAAAAAATAGGAGTACTCTCCAACATACTAGATGGACAGATATCCAAACAGCAGAATATTTTTTTAAGCCTCTTCAGCAAACCAGATACTATATCTGGAGTAACAATAGCAAATTTGCTCCAGCATCTGTTAATATACTTTCTATCATATTTTCATTTAAAACATCTGTTTCAATAAAATCCTCCATCATATGTGTAAATGACTCTCTCACTAACTTAATCTTCTCTTTAAAGTAAAATGCCAAATTTTCTACATCAGGTTGCTGTGTAGTTGAATCAGCAAAAACATCTTTAGTAGATACCAAGGTGTATAAAATCTTAAAAAGACATTTTGAATAATTTCTTGAATGATCAATTAAATTATCTATATATAATCTCTTAGCTTCATACACTGCCAACTTATTCTGTTTAATTTCCTTTCTCCATCTTATATAACAATCCTGACTCTGATGTTTCCTCCAAGATCTTTCCATTCTTCTTAACTTAGGGGTCCTTTAATTAAGGCGCGCTAAGTGATTTAGCGCGCACTAAAGATTATCACGCACTAAATGCTATGGCATCCATTTTATTCTATTGGCGCCTTAGCATTTAGTGCGCGTGCTAAATTGGTTAGCACGCCTTAATAAAATGACCCGTTAGTTCTTAATAAAATAATAAAGATTTAGAAAACCAGAGATTAAAAGTGCTTCTGCAATCATGAAAATCAAACATCATGACCATAGAAGCACTTTTAATCCTGGGTCACTTCTTTTAAAGCATAGCATTAGCAATTTAGAGTGGTCCTAGTACGTGTGGTTATCTAAGTCACCATTGTCTCTACAATATTTAAGACTCCTGATGCAGGCCAATGCAGCTGAAACATGTTCATGTCAAGTTATTGAAGTGAATAAAAGAGAACCTTGAAACGTACAAAACTCATCTGTCTTGATTAGACATCTCCATTGTTTGTTTGGATGGGCTAGTGAACCATAGATAGGAGGACCCAGGCCTATAAGCCACTCTAACCACTACATTTATGGTGGAAAGTGTGAGCCCACCAAACCCTACTTTACTGCCATACAGATGCCACCTGCAGCAGAGCTATTGGGATCTAGTAGGTTTTGGAGGAGCTTTGGAGGGCTCACTGTAAATTAGAAGGGGTATATGGTGAGATGTATATCTGGCACACTTTATGTGACGTTTAGAGCAATGCCCTCAAAGGTGCCAGTCCATTAGAATAGTGGCCCCTCCCACATCTAAATGGTGTTGATTTGGATGTTTCTAACCTAGACATTTTTGTGGTCTAGAATGGTGAATAAAGTTAGATAACCTGGTGGTCTAGACGTTTTGGTGGCCAAAACATCTAAGTAGGTGATTTTTTATTTTTATTTTTTGGAAATGGACATTTCTGTGATTCCAAGTATGGATGTTTACAAGGAAACATCCAAATCAGACTTAAGGCATTCTTTTAAGAAAATGGCCCTCCATATTTCTCTTCTCTATCTTATATAACATTCCTGATTTTGATGTTTCCTCCAAGCTCTCTCCAACCTCCTTGCCTTTGTTCTTAAAACTAATAATGGTTCTGAATACCATGGATTATTTTTCTTTTTAATTCTACAACCTTAATTGGAGCTATCTTTTCTAAAATTGATGTTGTTAGGTCCTGCCAAGAAAGTAAAGCCTTATCCACATCATCACTCATAGGTTTTAACTGATCCATAATCACTTGCCAAAATTTTTCTCTTGGTATCTTACATCTTTTCATATATATTACTATATATTACTTCAAGATGTAAATTCAGGACCCTAAGAGCTCCTTTTACTAAGCTGCGCTAGCGGTTTTAGCGCGTGCTAGATACTAACGCCTCCAATGAGCTGGCGTTAGTTTTTCCGCATAGAGCAGGGGTTAGCGCATGCTAAAAATACTACTGCAGCTTAGTAAAAGGAGCCCTAAAACTATCAGATTAGTAAAAGTTGTTGAGCAGTGAGAAACAAAATTTTAATAATTTATCCTCTATCTCATTTCAATTACCAGGTGGTCTATATATCAAAAGAATACCCAGCTCCTGTCCTCTTTCCAGATTCTGCATACAGCAGCAGACCATATATTCTAATCCCTGATCAATAAAACTATCTTATAATCTTACTGAAAGAAATGACCTATATAATAAAAGTAGTCCTTCACTTCTCTTTGATTTTCTAGGGCAATGAATCAGTTTGTACCCCAGAGAGCAAATATCAACTACAATAGGGGAAATCCAAGATTCAGTTACACGTACCAATCCTGCTTGATAACTATTTATCAACTCTTTTAAAATTATAGTCTTATTACAAACAGAACTTGAATTCAGATATAAACATTCTATTGGCACATATTCCTCATCTAAGATTCCTTCCGAACAGCTTATTATCTGTTTTAAATTCCCACAATTCCTTTTCTTATATTGATAAAATCACTTCTGGAACTTGCAGTACAATATCATAATCAAATAAATTACCCTGCGTATATCTAAAATCTCCTTGATATTTAAAATTACGCAATCTATTCCATGGCATTAAATGAAGGTTTCTCCTGCAGCCTGGGCACTAAATGTTCCGACGCTGCTCCAAGTTCGTAAACATACTCTGAGGTCTCTTCACCTATGTTGGCTTTTTCAAAGCTGTAAGTAAAGGTTTCTACCATGAGCCGTCACGGTAGATGCTCCGACGCTCATAGAATTCTAATATATGGACATCTAACTTCAACTTCAGAAGGAGAAGGGATGTTTATGTCCAAAAGATGGAATTTTTTTATTTAGACCTGATATTTGATACATCCAGATTACAGAAAGGTGCTCTGATTGAGCAGCTGACAACTGGAGAGATAAAGGCATGACACCTACTTAATCTGTCAGAGGTTGCTGCCCCTCTACTTCACCCAAATGTGAAACTGCCAAGCACTATGCCAGCTTCAGGCACTATAGACATTCATGGTGCCTAATGATTCGTACAGCAGGCTGAGAGCAAATTCTATGAGCATCGGAGCAGCATCGGAGCATTTAGTGCTTCGGGCCACGGTACAAACCTCTACCATGGCTTAGTAAAAAGGGGGGTAAATTACATAACATTTCTTCAAATAGAACTGTATACTCTTCCTACTATCCCTGCATTAAAAAGCAAACCTATAGAAGCTAACCAATAAATCCGTAGCCACCTCACTTTTCTAAAATTCTCAATATGAATCTACTCACAAAAAAATTCAATCCTTAAATAATAGAGTTGATTCAGTCCTCACAAAGGGCCACAAAAAGGGTGCTTTGGCAGGGCCCACCGGTGAAAAGGTCTGCCTGACCATCATCCCTCTTTTAAGGCAAAATCTCAGTGCCTGATGTTGGGTGGGCGGGGCCAAATGCCATGGTGGAAAGCGCACAGTTCTTTTCAAACAAACTGCACCAGACAACTATGGAGGGACTGCTGACAAAAACTTTCTCCTTAGCTAGCTGGATCGCTAAGCTGCTTGCTGCCAGAGAAGTGTCAAAATGTCAATTGCCTGACCGTCGGCCCCCCTCGTACAAGTGAGAAACTAAAAAGTAATATCTGTTTTCATGGAAAGACCTAAAGCAACCATCTTATGATAAATTGTGAAATTTGATCTGCTTGACGTATACATATGAATGGTATTATGCCAAAAGATCTAATTCAATTTGTAAATTAACTAGTAAATGGTCTACATTGAAAATATACCTTCTCAACATTAAGTAGAGCTAAATAAGTTTAATCACTTGTGTATCTTTAATGCTCATTATGTGTTATTGTTCTATTTCCCTCCCCCTCCCCCCAATATTATGTACCTCTGGTTTAATAACTGTTCAGTCTTTGTCCATTTTATGTGACAATTGCTTATTGTGTATGTTTTGAAATTTTTCAATAAACAAAGACAAAAAAATAAAAAGTAATATCTGCAAAAGAATGTGTGAATAATGTCTGTTAACATAGGGATCAACATACATCCTTACTTCCATATGACCATAAGGGCCATTTCATACTATTTATGAGTAATAATTCACAGCCATTTCAGTTCACCAGATCACAGGCATAATTTTATTTATATGCACTTATAGCACATTCATTCACACTCCTTATTTAAGGACCCTTGAGAAAGGCCTCTTGGTCGAAACACAGACCATGTTGGGTTTCGTGTCATTTTATACATAGAAGAGTTTGTTTCCCTTTAGACATCCAACAAAGATCTCTTCATCCAGATCATCTGTTCCACTCTCCTGTTGGGTTGTTTTTTGGGGGCTCCTTCCATTAGTTGTGGAACTTGAGGTTTCTTAGATTTCTTTCTATTTTATTGTACCCAAGTGTGCTGTGTCTTTGCTTTTAAAGGCAGTGTATTATATACCTGTAAATAAATAAAAATAAATAAATCACCAGTCAAGTAAGATTCTAGTTTTCTCCAGAATGTACACCTCTAGTAGAACTGTACTACATGTTTTTAATTTAAGATTTCTACTTTCTTTCTTATTCTCTCAACTTCTGTAGCTTTATCCGGTCATAACAGCATTCAAGCAAAAATATCTACAAAATAAGTTTCAAGTTTACTAAGTCTTGATATACCACTTTTACAAACCAAAGCGGTTTACATCTTTACACTGGAATGATTTAAGAAGCACAAGAGCTCCTTCTATATTACAATAAGAAATATGATCTGATATACTTCTTAACTTAAACTTATTGCAAAATTAGGAAATCAACCACCTTTCTGTGGACCTCCATGCACTCTTAACTACTATCTCTTCCCAAAATTATTCAGCTATGCCTGTGTAAACCTTAAAGTATTTACCCTGCCAAATCCCTCATCTTCTATCATTAATTTCCATAGCCTTCAATTTGCCCTATTAAATATTTATTCTTTCATCTCAATGGCACTAACCCTCAGAAAGTCAGTGAAATCCACAGCTGAGACCAGCATAATGGCCCAGTGTCAGTGCTGCCTCCTTCTTAGTAAGAAACCTGAGTGTGATTTCCAGTGTATTTTTTTCTAGCAAAAAAGGTTCCAGGCCATTCTTCAGGAGTGGGATGATCACTGAGGGACTTACCCCAAAATAGCCAAGACCTTTGCAAATCACCACAGAACCAATGGCATGCAGAGCCTGGAACTTTTTACTAATACCTAGGGACCGTGGAAAAAGTGCCAGTACATGATACCCACGACCCCTGAAAAAAAGCCCTGGTGATTTTTGACCCAGCTTCAGGTCCTTGGGTCACATGGTGTTGGGAGGAGTTGCAAAGGTAGAACTCCCAGTCTCCAGGAATAAGGAATCCGAGCCATCATGTAAGAGTAACACCTAATATCTAACTAGAATTTATTTTATTTTTAAATTAAATTAAATTAATTAATTTTTAATCTTTTAAATTTATAATTAATTATTATGTTATTTTATTGTAAAGTAATCTTTGTTTTTATCCTCACTGAATACTTGTTAGGATATACATATCTTGTCTCTATCTCTATCTTTCTATCTTCAATGGAGTTCCTTTCATTAATCAATTGTCGCATTGTAAACCGCTTAGGTCAGTAAAATGCTGGAGCGGTATATCAAATCATAATAAACATAAAGTCAAAGTCAAGATCACATTTTTTTGATATACTGTCCTGTACACTGTATTTGTATACTATAGTTTATATACTGTACTGTATACTGAACTTGTATACTATACTGTACACCATGCAACATGGTCTGTGTTTCGACCAAGAGGCCTGTCTCAAGGGTCCTTAAATAAAGAGTGTGAATGAATGTGCTATAAGTGCATATAAATAAAATTATGCCCGTGATCTGGTGAACTGAAATGGCTGTGAATTATTACTTTATTTGATATACTGTAATGTAGGCTGGTTCAAGGGTGCACTTGTACTAGATTCCATTGGGAGTCACAGTCTGTGTCTCTCGGCCAGAAGACTGCCATGACAAGGATTGGTCTGGATGGGACTGGGAAATAAAATGGGAATTTAAAATAAAACATGTAGGTTTGAATGAAGTCTGATGGTACCCTAGCATGGCAGGCTAACTGAGTTGGAAATCCCAAAGAAGCCAAGAAGAAACCACTAGGCCACAAAGTAAATCTTGTTCAATGAAACCCGCAGTATTACCTCGTATCCTGGTGCCCATCCTGAGTAAGCTTCACTATCATCCGCAGCAGCATCTCGGTATTGTCTTTGGTCCCTGCAAGAAGTTTTTCTCCTCCGAGCTGCTCCACCACATACAGCAGGTGTTCTGCAGTACACTTCCGAACAGTACTGTTACGGTGGCTACAAAACCAACAAAGAGATGCATATCTCAAACATCAACCGATTTAGCCAAAATAAGGGCTGTCTTAAAAATGTATCCCCTCTAAGGGTTTTTTCTTGGATTCTACTGCATCAGTGTAGAAGAGAAACATTGTTCCACCCCCCCCCCCCAACATCCCCTCCCCTAGAAAACAAACAGCTTGGACTTATATAAGAACATAAGAGTTGCCATACTGGGACAGACCAAAGGTCCATCAAGCCTAGTATCCTGTTTCCAATAGTGGCCAATCTAGGTCACAAGTGCCTGGCAACATCTCAAAAGAGTAAAACAGATTTTATGCTGCTTATCATAAAAATAAACAGTGGTTTTTCACAAGTCTATCTTAATAATGATTCAGGAACTTTTCTTTTAAGAAATTATCCAAACCTTTTTTAAACCCTGATAAGCTACGAGCTCATAACTGCTTTCACCACATTCTCTGGCAATTAACTGAGGAGTTTAATTACACGTTGAGTGAAGAAATATTTTCTCTTCTAAAAACTGCATTCTGCAGAAATATAAACTTTAATTAACATCTTTGTAAAATTGTTACTTAAATGCATTAGACCAGTGGTCTCAAACTCGTGGCCCAGGTACATGCGGTCCGCCAGGTACTATTTTGAGGCCCTTGGTATGTTTATCATCACAAAAGTAAAATAAAACAGTTTCTTGATCATATGTCTCTTTAGCTATAAATTACAATATTATTAAGACTTAGCCAAAAGGAAAGATTTGTAAACTATAAAGAGTTTTACCTCATGCAAAATTGTCATTTCTTTAATAAGACATTAACTATTTTTTTCTGAAGCCCTCCAAGTACCTACAAATCCAAAATGTGGCCCTGCAAAGGGTTTGAGTTTGAGACCATTGCATTAGACCATTTATATGTGTATGTATACTCTATAAATGCTGCACATCCTTTTTTATACTATAGGCCACATGGCACATAACACATGCTAATGTCTATTAATATGAGCTGAGTTTTGGTAACAAAGCTCCTAAGTTAGATGTCCAAAGAGATCATTTTTAAAAAGGTTAGGCACCATCTCAATTATCTTTTTAGACACCTAACATAGGGGTCTTTTGACTAAGTGTAGCATGGTGACTAGCTGAAAAGGTTAAGACAGAGGGAACAAAGATGAATTGATTAGAGATTCATTGGTTGGGGACTTTTGGCTTAAATAATCAGATTGAATGGAATGCCTTTTAAGATTTTTTTAAGAATTAGGTCTTGTGCCTTTAAAATGATGTCATCGCAGCTTTGTTACATGATTGGCTGAACCAACATTGTTAGCATCTTATTTAAATTCAGCATTATTTTGACATTACCCTGCTGTTTAAGTCTTTAAATCTATGAATTGCTATGCACCTTAGAAAGTTATTGTTTCACATTGCA
This sequence comes from Geotrypetes seraphini, assembly GCF_902459505.1. Taxonomy (NCBI): domain Eukaryota; kingdom Metazoa; phylum Chordata; class Amphibia; order Gymnophiona; family Dermophiidae; genus Geotrypetes; species Geotrypetes seraphini. Next base: position 341,491,370 of record NC_047086.1, on the reverse strand, counting down.
GCTAGGTGAACTGATTATAATGTTTTTTGCTGATGCATATTTTTTGATTCACAGATTTTGGATGTAACGATTGTCATCATTTTTACCTCTTGAGTTTGTCACTTTTGAAGCAGGTATATATGACCTGGCGAATGAGTATTTTGAATAGAAACCCCTGATGCGGCAAATGTGAAATGGAGGCATCGTCGGGTTCCCCATTCAAGATAACTGGTATTATCCACATTTTCGCGGCAAAAGTTTTTAAGAACTGATACGTGTATGCAGTGGCGTACCTAGGGTATGTGGCACCCGGGGCCCATCATTTTTTGACACCCCCCCCCCCCCCCTCATGTAAAATTTTTTTTTTTTTTTTTTTTGCAATAACCATGAAATGGAATAAATGGTCAGAATAGAAACAGGCAGTGAAAATTTTCTTTTTTTTTTTTTTTTTTTTTCCCAAAGTATTTTTATTGAGAATGGCAAAAGGTCCAGACAAGCAACCATGGTCTGTACAGAAACTTATACATTATCAAAAAGAACACAGAATGAGAGTAACAGCAACAACAAGCATGAACAAGCCTCTCCCAAGAGAAAATTGCCAATGAGAGGCATAGCAATACACAACAAAAGGCCAAAACTTGGGGCAAGCAAACAAATCCCACCCCAGAACCCACAAGAATAATAAGCCGGACTAGACCCTCAGCCATATTTTATAATGAAAAAAAACCCCCACAAGCAACAACACCCAGACCGCTCACCAGACACACCAATCCGCACAACAAGCACCCAAGAAACACCCAGCCACCACCCAGACAAAACTACCAGACACACCTACCCCACCAAGCCCAGACCCAACCCCCCCTCCCCAGAGAGTGCAAGCGCAAAGTGGACCGTGAAAAGGGCAGCTGCAGAAGTGGAAAGCCCCAGATAAGTAGGTTAGCTAAAGAAAGCCCACAGATAGAAGAAATCAGGATAACAGAAGTTCCAACAAATGCTCCCACAGAAAATTTTCTTTTATTGAACCTCATTTATGTAACCATTATTCCAAACATAACATAACATAAATTATGTCTGAATTGTCATGACATCAGAAGTACATATGGAGTAGTTGCAGGTGATGCTTGGGACAGTTCTGATTATGTTAGTTTGGTTTTATGTGTTTTTTTAATAGAAGGGTTTTTATTTCGTTTTTTAAGGTTTTGTAGTTTGTGGTCGAGGTCAATAGGTTGTAGAGTTGGGGGTCAAGTGTTGCAGCTCGAATGGCTAGGAGGTTGTCGAACAGTTTTTTTCTTTTGACGTTTTTGGTTGGAGGGTGTGTGAATGGTGCGTGAGTTCTCCTATGTCTGTTTGAAGTGGATTGAATTATTTAGCTGAAGAAATTAGTTACCCCCCCCCCCATTCCACACACATTAATTCTCTTCCATTTTTGTTCCCATTATAAAAAAACACTGATAAGTTCCCAGGAAAAAAATACATTAAAATAAGAAGTGAAAACAAAGGCCCCTACAGATGAGAACATAACATAAGAATAGCCTAACTGGGTCACACCAATGGTCCATCATGCCCAGTAGCCCATTCTCATGGTAGCCAATAGTGCTGCCCGATTCAGAGAAAAATATTTCATTCGATCCGATTCACCCTGTTGAATCGATTTTTCGATTAGATTCACTGTTAATGACACCGCTTTTTAAGTTTAAACAAAGTATAACAATAAATTTCACAACAACAATAAATTTCACAAAGTACTTAAAAAAAAAAAAATCACATTTTTCCATTAAAGCAGTTCTGGAGACATTTGCTTGAACAGTCTTTTTTCCCAGTCCATAAGCAAGCAATATGAAAAAGATTTCCTTAATTATCTACTCAAACATTTTTGCTATTTACTTTCATTGTACCTATACTATTATTCAGTAGAAAAAATGGACTTAACTGTGCAGGAAATGAATCTCCTCATACACCCACCATATAGTGCAAAAATGTGCAAAGGTCTGTTTTTTTCTTTCGATCACTACATAGCCTAATGCCACACAAGCAGCGCTGTTACAAACATATTCTGAAGGTCAATGCTAAGGTTGACAAAGTTTCCTTCCTTGGACCAGAAGGAGATACTGACAAACCACTGGAAGAGATTCTAAAACAACTACCCAGAAATAACACCCAAAGACCCACTCAGTGTGTGAACCAGTTGAGTGGAGTGGACTAACTGGGGGTGGAAATGGGCCCAGAGTTTGCTCAGCAGAATTTCCCAGACTACCTCTTCCTCTCAACACACTGACATGCTACCACCACCACCAACACTAGGAACACCTCACCGAGTATGCCAGCAATGCTTATAAACTTTATAAAACACATTATTATATTTTCTTATAAAGCATATATTTTAACTGAACTCAGCCTTGCCATTCACAAAAATAGAAAAGTTCCCATTTCAAGCTGTCTCATGTACACTTTTCAAATCTAACATATTGTAACCACAAAACAGAAAATAAAATTATTTTTTCTACCTTTTGTTCTCTGATCAATATTCAAATCTTGTTGGTCCCAGGCTCTTGTTGTCTTGCTTGCCAGGGTCTCCTTTCTCCGTGCTAACCATCCGTCTGCCATCTCTGTTCTCCCCTTCCGTTTCCCTTCCCTCTCCCGGAGATCTGGCATCTTTCCTTTTTTTTGTCTCCATCCACAGATTCACCTTTTCTCAACTCCCCACCACCCCAGGATCCACCATCTCTCCCTTTCTGTTCCCAACTATCCTCCTATCCAGTATCTCTATCCCCCCTCCACACCATCCCCTGTTTCCAAGTTCTCTCCCTTTCTGTTCCTTCCCTCCCTAAATCCCATTATGCACCATCTCTCTCCCACTCCTCTGTTTTTAGACCCATTATTTCTAACCCCCAAAGTCTGGCATATGCATGTATCTTTGAACCCCCCCTTCCCTCTCTCCCTCTGTGTACTTTTACACCAGGACCCCCCTCCCCCGAAGGTCTGTCCCCCCTCCGAAGGGCTACACCCCACCCCTGAAGACCTGCACCCCCCGAAGGACTTTACCTCCCACCCGAAGGTCTGTCCCCCTCTGAAGGCCTAAACCCCACCCCTGAAGGACTGCCCCCCCCCCCCCCCCGAAGGCCTGCACTCCCTTGAAGGTCTGCACCCCCCCGAAGGCCTGTCCCCCCCTTGAAGGCCTGTCCCACCCCCTTGTAGGCCTGTCCCCCCTTTAAGGCCTGCCTGCCTGCCTTTCCCCCCCCTTGAAGGCCTGTCTCCCCCTTGAAGGCCTGCACCCCCCCTTGAAGGCCTGCACCCCCCCCTTGAAGGCCTGCACCCCCCCTTGAAGGCCTGTCCCCCCCCTTGTAGGCCTGTCCCCCCCCTTGTAGGCCTGTCCCCCCCTTGAAGGCCTGCCTGCCTTTCCCCCCTTGAAGGCCTGCACCCCCCTTGAAGGCCTGCCCCCCCCCTTGAAGGCCTGCACCCCCCCTTGAAGGCCTGTCCCCCCCTTGTAGGCCTGTCCCCCCCCCTTGTAGGCCTGTCCCCCCCCCTTGTAGGCCTGTCCCCCCCTTGAAGGCCTGCCTGCCTTTCCCCCCTTGAAGGCCTGCACCCCCCCTTGAAGGCCTGCACCCCCCCTTGAAGGCCTGTCCCCCCCCTTGTAGGCCTGTCCCCCCCCCTTGTAGGCCTGTCCCCCCCTTGAAGGCCTGCCTGCCTTTCCCCCCTTGAAGGCCTGCACCCCCTTGAAGGTCTGCACCCCCCCAAAGGCCTACACCCCCCCCCCGAAGGTCTGCACCCCCCTGAAGGCCTGCCTGCCCCCCTTGAAGGCCTGCACCCCTTGAATGTCTGCACCCCCCCCCCCGAAGGCCTGTCCCCCCTTGAAGGCCTGCCTGCCTGCCTGTCACCCCCCCCCCCCTTGAAAGCCTGCTTGCCTGCCCGCCCGCCCCACCCTGAAGGCCTGATGCCCCGACCCACCCCGAAGGACCGCCCGCCCCCCTGGCCTCCCCGCACCACCTATGAACAGCCGCAGCAGGATCGCGAAGTCAGCGTCGGGTACCAGCCCTAAGGGGGTGTTCCCGGCCTTGCCGTTCAGTCCCCCGCCACCCCCGAAGGACCGCTCGCCCCCCTGGCCTCCCCGCACCACCTATGAACAGCCGCAGCAGGATCGCGAAGTCAGCGTCAGCATCCCTGCGCTGCTTCCTACGACGCGATCCCGCCCCTCCTCTGACGTCAGAGGAGGGGCGGGACCGTGGCGCAGGAAGCAGCGCAGGGATGCTGACGCTGACTTCGCGATCCTGCTGCGGCTGTTCATAGGTGGTGCGGGGAGGCCAGGGGGGCGAGCGGTCCTTCGGGGGTGGCGGGGGACTGAACGGCAAGGCCGGGAACACCCCCTTAGGGCTGGTACCCGGGGCGGCCCGCCCCCCCCGCCCCCCCCTAGGTACGCCACTGCGTGTATGAAAATTTGGAAATTCACCAATATGTGTTCTGGGTCATTAAATTTTTTTTTATTATTGCTTTCACCTGGAGATTTTTGGCCAATGATTTTTGAAACAACCCTAGGAAAAAAAACCTCTGATTTTTGGTACGTAGGGTATCTGAAGTCTTTTCCTCTAGTTTATGATTTGATTATATAAAGCAATTCCGAACTTCACACCTTATATAGAGCAGGCAACAAAAGGGGAGAACTAACAGGGTCTGCAGTCAGGAATATGAAGACAAACCAAAACAAGAAAAGCTGCAGACAATGATGCAGGCAAAGTTTATTAATAAATTGCGGTTAAGAACATCACCTAAAGGCAAATGAACCAATGGACCCGACACGGTCCGTGTTTTGGAAAACATGCCTTCATCAGGGGTCCCAAATGAAAAGAGAATCAGTTAAAACCGCAAACAAGCTTTGCCTGTGTAGAAAGAGTTATGGAGAAAAGTCTGTTCGTGTCTGACTGTATATAGAACATAATATTTGCAGCAGGGTTTTGAACATCTCTATTCCTGTGAGAAGCATACACATATCTCATATTTTGTAAATCTAGACATCAGCATTTATATCTGCTCCATGACACGTGCATCAGCTAAGTAGTCATTGGACCTGGGATTTAGAGGAATGATGGGGCAGGGGCAATATCATTCTGGTATTAAAAAAACACCTCAAAATGCAAGCATAGAGTTTTGTAACTTAGCTTCTTAACCGGCATTGCCATTTGCTTCTCTAAATACCAGTACTTAAACATGTTCAGAACCCGAAAGGATACTGTCCTTAAAAACTGGCTGTTACTACCGGATATGCTACAAACTGCATGCGTTTTTCCTGTGACCATAGAGGTAGAGGGGTGGTAGATTCAGGGGCAATGTTAGGAAATTCTACTTTACGGAGAGGGTGGTGGATGCCTGGAATGCGCTCCCGAGAGAGGTGGTGGAGAGTAAAACTGTGACTGAGTTCAAAGTAGCGTGGGATGAACACAGAAGATTTAGAATCAGAAAATAATATTAAATATTGAACTAAGGCCAGTTACTGGGCAGACTTGCACGGTCTGTGTCTGTGTATGGCCGTTTGGTGGAGGATGGGCAGGGGAGGGCTTCAATGGCTGGGAGGGTGTAGATGGGCTGGAGTAAGTCTTAACAGAGATTTCGGCAGTTGGAACCCAAGCATAGTACCGGGTAAAGCTTTGGATTCTTGCCCAGAAATAGCTAAGAAGAAGAAAAAAAAAAAAAATTTAAATTGAATCAGGTTGGGCAGACTGGATGGACCATTCGGGTCTTTATCTGCCGTCATCTACTATGTTACTATGTTACTATTTTACTAAAAACTACACATTCATCGAGCCTATATAAATAAACTGCAGTAAACTCTCCAAGTAAGATGCACAATGCTCCGACAACACACACATAAATACCGTGTTGGGAGTGATTTTAATTTACCAGGTGATGCTCAGCACACTAGCATACAAATTATATGCATACTATTTGTGCAGAGCAGCCCCGGTAAAAGGGTGAGGAACTGTGCCTGGCACCTGCTCATAAGAGCAAATCGGTAGGAAGAGCTCTTCCTCCTCCTATCAGGCCCACTGACAAAAAAAACCTCTTTTCCCCTGCAATCAGCTGAGCAGCACCAGAGCTGCGATCTGCTGAGCAGGAAGGAGAGAAGCATGGCGATCAGCTGAGCCAGCTCTTCTCCCCTGCCTTCTCAGCTGATTGCAGAGGAGAAGAGGTTTGTGAGTTTAAAAAAAAAGTTTAAAAAAACGAGACATACATTCACGTAACACAAGCACAGCAGTTACCAGCAGGTCTAAACCTGCCAGAAAATTTTGCCTCATAAAAGGGGAGGCATTCCCTTTTGTGCATCATCACAAGGAGAGCTCATTTAAATACTAATGAGCTCCTTGTAATTCATTTGCATAGGATGTTCAGTGGCTGCTACCAGGATTGGTAGTATGGAGATCCCTTATGAACATCGGAGACTGAGGTTCCTTGCAAGTTATAGACTGCCTTTAACCAATCGTATGTGCACAGAAACCTTTTGAGTATCGGGGCCTCAGGCTTTATGCTCAAAAGCTTACCGTGCCAGTAAGACTGGTTGAAGCCAGTCTTATTTGCAAGTTAGCTCAGCCTCCAATGCACAAAAGGGTTCTCGGGGGCTTTTTCCAATCACGGTAGCAGTTACCGAGAATCCTATGCAAATGTATTGCAAGGAGCTCATTACTATTAAATGAGCACTACGTGTAATACACAGAAAGGAACATCTACCTTTTACTGTGCAAAACTTTCTAGCAGGTCTCAAGCTTCTTTGATAGGAACAGTTTGCATAAATTTCAGCAGATTACTTGAATTTTAAATTCTTGTGTGTATGTTGTGGGTGGGTTTGTCCCACGCCTAACAGCTGCATTTAAAATCACTGTGGAACACACACAAAAATACTTCCAAACTTGCTATAGCAAAAGCGGTTTCAACTGCAGCTGGAAGGGTTTTTTTTCTCTTTCTGCTGCTTACCTTTGGAGCTCTGCAATGAAAGCCCTGAACTGTACTGGGCTTGCACACAAGAACTGCAGCTACCACTCAGTCCTTGTGCGCAAGTGCCAGGCACAGTTCCTTCCCCTTTAAACCACGGCACCCAGCAGAAACAACGTATATATAATTTGCATGCTGTGTTGAGCATCGGCCAGCAAATGAAAGTTGCTTCCAGCCTAGTGTTTTCCACCAGGTTGCCAGAGTTCTGTGCATACAGCCCTCAGACATGAACATCCTTTTTTTGACCTACCGTATATACTCAAATATAAACTGAGATTTTGGGGCCCAAAAATGGGGGTTGAGAAGGGGGAGGAAAAGTCCTGTAAGCTCAGGTGAAGACCCCCGAGAATTTCCCTGTCACAGCAGTAGCAGGCCAAAGCAAGGCCAGTACAGCTAAGACCTAAAATGGTTGCTGGAAAAGCAAGATTGGCTCTCTGACTAGAAATTGTCAACTCTGAAAGACACTGTGAATTTTGAAAGGCACGTCTGCTTTTTCTTAGAAACAGAGGGCGTAGTTATAGAGAAAACAATTCTGATGAAAAATATAAGTAGCATGATAACTTTATAAAGTTTCACCAGAAGAAAGACGAACCACAGACAGAAGTGTACAAAAAGGCTAACCACAGAGCAGGAAAACCATTAGGCCCAGGTGCTCAAAAGAGGAACTTGGTATATTAAAAGGACATTTACGGGGAAGTAAGGGAGAAGCTTATGAGAAAAGGCGTGGCACAGAATCACTCAATTATATTAACCAATCCATAACTTAATATATGAGATAATGAATATGATTAACCAATGAAAGTGTGAAATGTAACATGCACCAACGTGGTCCAGAGCTGTCAGAATCATATAAAAGAAAACTCCCTGGACCATAGTTCCAGAACTCATCGGAAGTTCTCCATCAGTCTGGCCAGCTTGGTGTATGCTCTATCACTCTATATGCTGTGTGATTTGTTCCTGTAAACTATTATTTGTATCAGCATAAAGAGAGTTGAGTGGTCTGTCTGTGAAGGCCTAGGGTCTTCAGGGTGTCGGTTTATATTCGAGTCAGAGCAGACCCGCCCTCCTCCTGAACCTGTTGCAAGTCTCTGCTGGGCCTACTGTAAGACCTTGTGGTTCAACGGATCCCTCCTGTCTTCTGCCCCAGCCAACTTTAACAACTTTTATCTCCCTCCTTCCCCCCCCCCCCAGCATACCTGTTAAATCCCTGGTGGTTTAGCGGTGGGCTGGTCCAGGAGGGATCTCTCACATCACCTGTCCCGGCCCACGCTGAGAAGTTTTACCTCCTTCCCCCTTCCCCCACTTACCTTTTGAATCCCTGGTGGGTCAGTGGTGAACCGGGCAGGAGCGACCTTCCTTCGCTCCTGCCTGTGCAGAGTCACAAGGCAGGAGCTGATTGGCTGCCGTGAGTTCTCACAGTCCTGTGAAAACTTGTGGCAGTCAATCAGCTAGTGGCTCTGCATGGGCAGGAGCGACCTTCCTTCACTCCTGCCCGTGCGTAGGTGGTTAAGTGTTGAATATCGCACTTAACTAGATAAGAAATACCAGCATTATGCCTGGATAATTAGTGCTGAAGTCCAGGAATGGCCTGTTGTTAAAAATCCAGGCATAATGCCTGTGGCAGCCATAAAAACGTTGACTGCTGCCAGTTTAATATTTGCTCCAAGGTACCTAAATTTAGATGAATTTTCAGCTAAAAAAAGTTCTAAATGAGGCTGAAAACTGTCCTAAGCTCAGGACCCATTATCAAATGAGTTCAGTATAACTAAATATATCCTCAGTAAACATAAAAACATGTATCAGAGCATTTTTAAGAAGGAACATTTTCCTTAGAAATTGATTTCTTAGGAACTCATCTTTCTGACTGTACAAGCTGCCGTACTTGCAATAGCTACAAGATGCTGGTTTCATCTAGTTATAGTACACTGCCACCTATAGGTTTGTTCTATACTACAATCAAAAATACTTTCTTCCCAGTTTAAAACCAAATCCTTAGGGCTCCTTTTACGAAGCCGCGTTAGCAGTTTTAGCGCACGCAGCCCTTTAGCATGTGTTAAACCCGCGCTACATGGCTAGAACTAATGCCAGCTCAATGCTAGTGTTAGTGTCTAGCGCAGCCAGCAGTGTATCTGAAAATGTGGTTCTTGTAGGTTGATTAGTTTGAGGAATAATGTACTTGCAAAAATATAGACAAAAGAAGAAATAAACAATGTTTTAAAGAAAAAAATGACCAAAAAATACACTCATTTGGCAATAAATTTCTCTAAATCATGCTCAAAAGATTAAACCTATAGGTTTAATCTTTTGAGCTTGATTTAGAGATATTTGTTGTTAAATGATTGAAGATTAAATATCTTGGATGTGTGTTGGTAAATGTGGAGTGAAATCTAGATTAGACAAAAAAATGCACTGACATGACTATGTTTAATATCATATTAAACCAACACGGGGGGATGCAACTCTTGACCTAATCTTCAACGGACTAGGGGGACCCACCAAGGAGGTGGCGTTACTAGCCCCACTAGGAAACAGCGACCACAACACGATCCAGTACAGGCTAGAAATTGGATCTACAAAGGTGAATAGAACTACAACGACAGCACTCAACTTCAAAAAAGGGAATTATGATGCCACGAGGAAAATGGTGGGAAAGAAACTCAACAACACCGCAAGGAAGATGGAGTCTGTAGAAAAAGCCTGGACCCTACTTAAGGACACGGTGCACGAAGCACAGACCCTGTGCGTCCCCAAGTTCAGGAAAGGGTGCAAGAAGAATAGAACTAAAAACCTAGTGTGGATAACAAATGCAGTGAAAAAGGTGATAAATGACAAGAAGGCATCTTTCAAAAAATGGAAAAAGGATCGATCAGAGGACAACCAAAAGGAACATAGAAGACACCAAAAGGAGTGTCACCGAGTGGTTAGGAAAGCAAAAAGAGAATATGAAGAGAGACTGGCGGGGGAGGCAACAAACTTCAAATCATGTCAAGTACGTCAAGGGGAAGCAACCGGCAAGAGAGGAAATGGGACCCTTGGATGATGGAGACAGAAAGGGAGTGGTAAAAGAGGAAAAAGAGATAGCTGACAGGTTAAACGAGTTCTTCACGTCAGTCTTCACGAGAGAGGACACAACCAACATTCCGGAACCCGAGGAGATCGTAAAAGGAGATCAGGATGAAAATCTGGTCCAACTGGAGGTGAGCAAAGTGGATGTCCTTAGACAGATAGACAGGCTAAAGAGCGACAAATCGCCAGGTCCGGACGGCATTCACCCAAGGGTACTCAAGGAACTAAGGAACGAAATAGCTGAGCCACTTCGACAAATATGCAACCTATCCTTAAAAACTGGAGAGATTCCGGAAGACTGGAAAATAGCAAATGTCATGCCCATCTTCAAGAAAGGCTCAAGGGGAGACCCAGGAAACTACAGGCCGGTGAGCTTGACCTCGGTCCCGGGAAAGATGATGGAAGCGCTGATTAAAGACTGCATCTGGGAACACATCGAAAACACTGGGCAACTAAAGCCGAGCCAGCATGGCTTCTGCAAGGGCAGGTCATGCCTCACTAACTTATTATACTTCTTTGAGGGGGTAAGCAGCCAGGTGGATAAAGGGGAATCTATAGACATCATATACCTTGACTTCCAAAAAGCCTTCGACAATGTACCACATGAAAGACTGCTAAGGAAGCTATGGAATCACGGGGTGCAAGGGTAGGTCCACCGATGGATCAAAAACTGGCTGGTGGACAGGAAACAAAGGGTTGGAATAAAAGGCCATTACTCACACTGGCAATGGGTCACAAACAGAGTTCCGCAGGGGTCGGTGCTGAGACCGCTCCTGTTCAATATATTTATCAACGACCTGGAGGCGGGGACAAAATGTGAGGTTATTAAATTTGCGGATGACACTAAACTATACAGCAGGGTCAAAATCATGGAGGACTGCGAAGACCTCCAAAAAGATCTGACAACGCTGGAAGAGTGGGCCGAAAAGTGGCAAATGAGCTTCAACATAGGAAAATGCAAGATCATGCATGTAGGGAAAAAGAACCCGATGTTCACTTACAAAATGGGGGGATCACCGCTAGGGGTGAGTAACCTTGAAAGAGACCTGGGAGTGATGGTAGACACATCATTGAAGGCGTCAGCTCAGTGCGCCACAGCCTCAAGGAAGGCGAACAGAATGTTGGGCATCATTAAGAAGGGTATCACGACCAGGACGAAGGAAGTAATCCTGCCACTGTATCGTGCAATGGTGTGCCCGCACCTGGAGTACTGTGTCCAGTACTGGTCACCTTACCTCAAGAAGGACATGGTGGTACTTGAGAGAGTCCAGAGAAGAGCAACTAAGCTAATAAAGGGTATGGAAGACCTCTCATATACTGACAGACTGAAGAAGTTGGGGCTTTTCTCCCTGGAAAAGCGGAGACTTAGAGGAGACATGATAGAAACCTTCAAGATCATGAAGGGCATAGAAAGAGTGGACAGGGACAGATTTTTCAAATTACGGGGAACCACAAGCACAAGGGGGCACTCGGAGAAACTGAAAGGGGAAAGGTTTAGAACAAACGCCAGGAAGTTCTTTTTCACTCAGAGGGTGGTGGATACATGGAACGCACTACCGGAGGATGTGATAAGCAGAAGCACACTACAGGGCTTCAAAGAGGGTCTGGACAGGTACCTGGAGGACAAAGGGATTGAAGGGTACAGATAGGAGTAGAGGTAGGTAAAGGGATAGAATTAGAGGATTAGAGGCAGTTACAAAATTACTCATGGACACTGTTCAGGCAATTGGGCCTGATGGGCCGCCGCGGGAGCGGACCGCTGGGCAGGATGGACCTCTGGTCTGACTCAGCGGAGGCAACTTCTTATATTCTTATGTTCTTATATATGTGTGTGTCTCTCAGGAGTGTCTGCAGCAGAAGCTGAGCTGGCAGTGAGTTGGCAAGCATCAGGAAGGGAGCTAAAAGAGACATAATACCATTTCTCACAAGGTTTCCTTAGCTTAAGGCATTTGGTGTTTCTCAGTGACACTGTCCACTATAATTGTTGGTAGAAAATTTATAATGCAGGTGACATGTTGTAGGCTAAACTTCTGCTTGAAAAGCAGAGAAATACTGATAAAAGATAAGTGGGAAAAATATTACTACATTAGAAAATTATCCCATAATAAACAAATATTTGGTGAAGGAGGAGCCTAGTTGTTAGAGAAATGGGTTCTGAAATGGGAAACCAGGCTTTGTGTCCTGCCTCACCCACTCACACTGCTCATGACCACAAGTCACTTTTATCTCCAGTTACCTCAGACACAAACTTAGATTGTGAGGCAGATATCTCTACCTGAAAATATTTTTTTTTTTAAATTATAAATAATCTTGAACTAAAACAAAATATGTGGAAAGGTAGTCTAGAACTACGATATTATTTATGCATCCTAGAATCAAACCTTCCAGACAGTAAAAAACTGAATAGCTACGTACTTTACACCACCTACTGTCAAGGCAGTCAGTGCTTTGGAAGGGCTGACATTCTCCACCATGACTCCCAGGGACCTGTCAGACTCTTCCCGAATGAATTCGTTCGAATCGCCCGTCTTGTGGAGGAGGACTCGGGCAACTTCTTCTACCTCTTGGTCCATATTTTTCTTCATGGCCAGAAAGAGTTCACCAAGAGACTTAATAGCATGGCGGGACACCTTGGAGCGCAGATTGTTGACCTGGCCGAGAGACAGGATGTGTTAAGTTGCGTGATTTGCATGTGAACACGATAGAACAGGCCCTCTAATGGTTAGGCACATGGAAGATCAGTGATGATTGTCATTACTTCCCCTAAAATGTCAATGTGTGCTATAATTGGTTCAAAAGTTGCTTTCCATGTTTGAGAACCAAGTACTTATGAGGGTTTATTCTTAACGTACTGTTCCCATTTGCTATTAATTTATAATTTGTACAGTTCATTCAGTCACCTGGCTAGTCACATTAATATACACAGTCATTTAGCAATATGTGCATGCAAATCTTATTGTGCTATCTGAAGGTGAGCAGCATCCATGCATACCGTAACATAATGAAAAATGTCCTACCTCCCTTGTGACTGCCAAGGATACGTCGTGAAGTCTACAGAGGAGAACATCTGAGTGATAGACAGCCAGGCGTCTCACACTATGGAGTCCTTTCTCTTTCTGTTCCCTTCAAAGCAAGTCATAAATGTGAATTCAAGGCTGAAACTCCAATGGCACAATACAGCACTCATCTATTACAGGTTCCCTATATCCCTCTGTACCACTCCAAGACTCACCCCCCACCCCCCTCTTCAAATCTGTGCATGCCACAGGTTTGTATCTGTAAGTAGCAGTTTCTCAAAAATCATTACATATACATGTATGCCCAGTTACATGGGTAAATCAGTCTTTTACATATGTAAGGGGTGCCTAGCCCTCTAGAGTCCACTTTTTAATGTTTATCCTAGAGTACTGAGTCATGATCTGAGGTGCTGGACAAATTCTGTTCTTCCAGAGTAGCCTAGGCCATTAGCACTACATGCCAATAGCCTTACTTTTCAAGGTATGCATTTCAATTATTTATCTTTTGCTTCACAACATGCTATATATTCTGTAATAGTCCCAGTGATTCCACAATGTAGAGTTATCTGCTCACTGAGATATCTCATTCTCTTATTTGGTTCAGTAGTAATTATGGGACTTTTTTTTTTAAATCTCTGTTGAAGTTTTCAATGTAAACACAAGTTATCTTGATATCCTGTGGTCAATATGGTTTATCTGGATATTCTGTGGTCAATTTGATTTCAGCTTGATGTACCTGATTTTATTGTGTTTTTAATTCATTTATGTATTATAGTGTAAATCTTTTTTTATTGTTGTACAACAAACAAGCACAGTAAACCAGTAGCACAAGTCCAAGAAAACAAAAAGTACAATAGGTAGGTTTGATTTTCTCCCCCCCCACCCAACATGTCCCCCCATTCATGCTCCCCTAGCCCCATCCACCCCCCAACAAGCCATATCCAAGCCCCCAACCCCACCCCTTCCCCTATTCAGATAAAACCATGATGTATGCTGAGCAAGCTGTGTTCTTATGCCACTCAGCAAGCGCTTAACAGAGACTAACCCACACCATCCCCCCTCAGAAACCACCACCACATCTCTCAAACCGCTTATGAACTCACACCACAGCAGCCACATCAACCATCCATACACCATACCAATCATCCAGGGGAATATCTGAGGACAAGCAGAGCCTAAAATTAAAATGAATTTAAGACCAAACTTCTGGACCTAGGGGATAGCAATTGAATATCTGGGGGGAAAAAACTGTTTTCTGCTTGAGAGACAAATGGGCATGTCGTTGCTCCAAAAGCATCAAATTATGAAAGCAGTTCCTCCAAGCCCAGTAAGCAGGTTCAGTTGGTTGCATCCAAACACTACGTATGATTCTTACCCAAAACAGCATCCTTCTGAATCAACAACCGATGTCCCCGAGCATTCGCCCGTAATGATTCATACCGGTCCAAAAGCAAGCCCACGGGTGACATTGGGATAGATTGTCCAAAAAGCAAAGTATAGCCCTCCAAAAAACTTTCACTCGAGGGCAACCCCATAAAACATATATAAACAAATTATAACCCTGTTGACATTTAGACCAGGTCGGGGACGAAATACTCCCCCCGCTTTGTGCACCTGCTCCTGGGAAAAGTATGCTCGATAAACCATCCTGAATTGGCATTCCCCAAGTTCAGCGCTAATAGTTATAGAGGAGATACAACTGAGGGAAGAAAAATCCAAGGACTCGACAAGTATACCCAGATCTCTCCCCCATCGATGTCATTTATGTATTTTAATTCATTCTTGCATTTTATTTTTTATGTCCATTAATTTTATTTTTACATTTTGTGGTTAATTTGGTTTCAGCTTGGTTTATTTGATCTTGGTTCTAAAGTGCCATTGTGTTCTTAATATATTTAGGGGTCCTTTTACTAAGGCGCGTTAGCCATTTTAACGTGTGCTTGACACAGGCAGAATCACTGAAACACTGTCAGTGTCAAGTCGACTGATTTATAAAGCATCTTTTGGACTATCCACTGCTGAGTGATCGACATTTTTTTTTCCCTCAAGTTTCCCACATTTGGATAGATAATTCACAACCTTTAAAATCAGCCTGCTCTGAATTTAAGGAAACCTGGCCTATTGCGGCCTGTATTGCAATCTCACTATCAGGATGCTCTATCTTCCCTTTTATAATGATATCTTTTAAAGATACCTTGTCCCGAACCATGCTCTTTTGAGCAACTGTCGGCCTTCCCACAGAGTGACTGTCGGGTTTTAATGTGCATTAATTACTCTTTAATGTGTGCTGTTTCCATAGTACCACTTACTAAATAGTTATGAATTTTTGGCTCTGCAATTTTCACAGCTCACTGGACTGTACACTTAAACATGTCTCTGGTTTCAATATAGATTGCTCTGAGTATAGGGTCTACATATACCCTGAGGAACCTGCCATGTTTAATTGATTTCTGATATATTAAGAACAGGGTTCATACAACTAATTAACTTTTATGTCCTGGTATCCCTTTTAGGCTCTGGCCCCTTATGTTTTGGATGGTCCATTTATTGCCTTGCCCATTCCTGAGTGTAAGGCTAGTGCTCTTACTAGGTTGTTGTCCTTAATCAGCTCTTCACTGAAACATAAAAACTATTCTACAAATCTCTGTGCCTTTCCCCAGTGTATTTGATTTCCAATTCATTCATAAAAAGGCCCATAACCTCCTTTATCATCCTTTTATTACTAACATACATGAAAGAAACTTTTGGGGTTGTTGTTGCTTTTTTTTGCCGTATTTTCTTTTGGCATTGTGGTTTTTTTTAATCTGATCATTCTCTAGCTCCCCTGTTTGTATGCTGTGTACTTTCATAAGGCTTAACCTTTGTTGCTTTCCCTTTCATTAGTATAAAGGCAAATTTTTTTTCTTGACTTCTTGATTGTGCCACATGAGATTTTCATTTCTCTTCTTAAGGTTTGTCTCCCAAAGGCAGGCACACTTCTTGGAAACATTGTAAAAATCTTTTTTTAATACCTCCGGACTCCCCCTGGTATCCTTTTCAATGAATTATGTGTCCCAGTACATTAACCAGCAGACTCTGATAACCTTAAGGTCGGTTCTTTTAAACTTTAATGACTTTGTTTTTCTGCTTGCTTTTTCTATTTTTGTCCTCAAGCTACAGCAAAACAAGTATTTGTGAACAGACGCTGCCCAGGAGAGACCATCAAAGCTCTAACCAAGAGGTCAAACTGGAGCTTAATATAAAATTGAGCAGCAGCAGTTGGTAGATTCTTGTGCATCAATGAGGGGGGAGAAAATAAAAGTTTTCTCCTCATATCTTGCTGCGTACCTTTCACATGGTGACCCCAGTGCATAAAATCTATGCCAAACCTCAGCAAGGCAACACTACAGCTAAGCATGTTTGGAAAGAATAAGACAAATACATACTGGCAACATGTTGCCCCGGATAAAACTGTGTCCACCCACTGCTTACGCACTAAGGCTAGAGATGGTGATAGTGATCGTTCACCCCCAGTATATAAAGATTACTGTCTGCTGCAGATAAATGACATGGTGAACTTGGGAGCCAATGCAGAAATCTACTGCAGGCAAAGGCAAGTAATGAAAAAGCAGATCCAGAGAGGATAGTTCACTAATGATGAGATGTCGCAGCCAGACATTAACAATAGTGTTCAGAATTCCACAATCAAAATTTGCAAAATACAAAACCAAAAATGGAATTCAAAATCCTCAAAACTTTATGCTTTTAGTCGTCTGACATGTCTAAAAAAATGCTACTTCATATTATGCAATTATTGACTTTTCCACAGTAAGTGGAAAGAAGGAATGAACTCAGACTGTCTATTCACGTTACATACCAGCCAAATGGCTGTTCAGCCAGTGTGAACAATATTATAATCACTGGTCTTCCTCCATCACCATAATATCAATAATTCTTAATAAGTGCGCAAAATCAGCAATATAAATAGTGCATCAAAAAATCTCAACAATATAGGTCATCAAAACCACTTACCTAGCTGAACGTCTAGGTAAGTTGCAGCTATACTCTCTCGAGGTACACAGAGAGAGGGGAGATATGATAAAGACATTCAAATATGTAACTGGCCGTATTGAGGTAGAAGAAGTCTTATTTGGGTTGGCCCCATCTTATCTTGTTGCTCATTTTAGATTTTTTATATGTAAAAAAAATATACGTAGAACTGGCTGGTTTTATTTTCCTTCAGCGAAAGCGTGCCGTTTTAAGAAATTTTTAGATAGGACTCTGGCGTTTCAAGCAGGAGTAATGAATACATGCTTGAATGTTCTTATTACTCCAGCTCTCACTTATCAGCAATTTCGGAAAGATTTTAAGACCTATCTATTTAAACAGTACAATACTTAATAGATATCAATATCAATTTGATAAATGGATTTTTATTATTTTTATGGAATAAGGCTTACAGAGAGGAGCGTATCCAGAGGACTAACGAGTGGCTACACGGATGGTGCAGGGAGATGAACTTCGGATTCCTAAACCATGGTGAGGCACTGCAGGGACTTCAGGGACCGGACAGACTACACCTGACCAGCAGAGGTAAGAACGTCTTCGGATATCGACTAGCCCGCTTACTTCGTAGGGCTTTAAACTAGGTAAGTTGGGGGAGGGTATCCATTCACTTACCAGAGCAGTAAGAAACTATCTTGAGGAGGTTAGTCATGACTCCACTTCTGAGTAAAAGGGTAAGTACCCACATCGCAAACAATTCTTTAGGAGTCACACTAACTCAGACAGGGCTTAGCAAACATAAAGTATGGAGGGCTATGTATGTTAATGCACACAGTTTAGGCAACAAAATTCTGGAACTGGAGACGGAAATACTGAACGCTGAGCTTGACGTGGTGGCGATTTCCGAGACATGGTTCACGGACTCTCATGAGTGGGATATGGCTATACGGGGTTACAACTTACTTCGTCAAGACAGAGAGGACAAGTTAGGAGGGGGGTGGCGCTATACACTAAAGAAGACATCAAAACTACCAGAATCACAGATGTCAAGTACACCGGAGAATCCCTCTGGGTGAACCTGACCAGAGGTACCGAAAAATGCCTGTACCTCGGTGTAGTATACAGGCCTCCAAGACAACTGGAAGACAAGGACTTGGAATTAATCGAGGACATAGAGAACATCACTTTACGAGGGGACACTGTACTGTTAGGGGACTTCAACATGCCCGATGTAGATTGGAACACACTTTCTGCTACAACCAGCGGCAGCAGAAGGCTATTAACATCCATAAAGGGGGCACAACTTAAACAAATGGTATTAGAACCCACAAGGAATCAGGCGATACTGGACCTAGTACTCACAAACGGAGAGAGCGTCTCGAAGTCTCGGTAGGCGATACGCTAGCCTCTAGCGACCACAACATGGTATGGTTCAACCTCAGGAAAGGTCACACTAGATCGTACATGTCAACAAAGGTACTCAACTTCCGGGGCACTGACTTCAAACTCATGGCAGATTTCGTCCACGGGGCACTGCAAAACCAAGCTGAAACCAAGGACGTGGAGGCGATGTGGTCAACCCTGAAATCTACCCTACACGAAGCAATGAACCGCTACATACAAACAGTGAGCAAACGACGAAGAAACAACAGACCCCAATGGTTTACTTCGGAGATCTCGAACCTCGTCAAAAGTAAGAAAAAAGCATTTATTTCCTACAAACAATCTGGGACAAGGGAGGCTAAAGCAGAGTATATAGCCAGATATAAAGCGGTAAAAATGACAGTCAAGAGAGGCCAAACTTCGAATAGAGGAAAATCTAGCAAAGAACATTAAGAAAGGAGACAAATCTTTCTTCAGGTATGTTAGCGACAGAAAAAGAAACACAGACGGGATAGTACGCTTTAGAAAACCAGAAGGGAATTATGTTGAATCAGATTCCGATAAAGCAGAACTTCTAAATGAATACTTCTGCTCAGTCTTCACCTGCGAGGCACCGGGGTCCGGTCCACAGTTGAGGAAAAGGCAAAGCTCGGACGACCCATTCCGGAATTTCAAATTTACACCCAGCGATGTCTACCATGGATTATCAAAACTCAAGGTGAACAAGGCCATGGGACCGGACAATCTACACCCCAGGGTGCTCAAAGAGTTGTGTGCTGTCCTAGCAGAACCATTATCCGTGCTCTTCAATCTCTCCCTAAGTACGGGAAGAGTACCCTTAGACTGGAAAATGGCCAACGTCATTCCACCGCACAAAAAGGGTTGCAGGACAGAAGCTGCAAATTACAGACCAGTGAGTCTCACATCGATAGTGTGTAAACTCATGGAGACACTAATTAAACATGAAATAGATATGATTCTGAGCAAAGAGAATCTACGGGATCCCCACCAACACGGATTTACCAAGGGTAGGTCCTGCCAATCCAATCTAATTAGTTTCTTTGATTGGGTCACCAGAAAACTGGATTTGGGAGAGTCCTTAGACATCGTGTACTTGGACTTCAGTAAAGCTTTTGATAGCGTTCCACACCGTAGGTTATTAAGCAAGATGAAATCACTGGGATTAGGAGAAACACTAACTGCATGGGTCAACGACTGGCTAAGTGGTAGACTTCAGAGAGTGGTGGTTAATGGCACCCTCTCCAAAACATTGGTAGTAGCCAGTGGAGTGCCGCAGGGCTCGATGTTGAGCCCGATCCTTTTCAACATGTTCGTAGGAGACCTGGCTCAGGGGCTTCAAGGTAAAATAACATTATTCGCAGATGACGCCAAACTGTGTAACATAGTAGGTAATAGCACTTTGCCCGACGGTATGGCACAAGACTTACTCTTGTTGGAACGCTGGTCCTTGACTTGGCAACTTAACTTTAACGCTAAGAAATGTAAGGTCATGCACCTTGGCAGCAGAAATCCGTGCAGAAATTACACCCTAAATGGTGAGACCTTAGCAAGGACGACAGCAGAGCGTGATTTAGGAGTAATTATTAGTGAAGACCTGAAAGCTGCCAATCAAGTGGAGAAGGCTTCATCCAAGGCTAGACAAATGTTGGGCTGTATCCGTAAAAGTTTCGTCAGCCGGAAGCCCGAGGTCATTATGCCATTGTACAGAACCATGGTAAGACCTCATCTGGAATACTGTGTGCAGTTCTGGAGACCACACTACCGTAAAGATGTACTGAGAGTCGAGTCGGTTCAGTGTATGGCCACCAGGATGGTCTCAGGGCTCAAGGATCTCTCATACGAAGAGAGGCTGAATAAATTGCGGCTGTACTCTCTCGAGGATTGAGACATTTAAGTATATCACCGGTCGTATCGAGGAGGAAGATGATATTTTCTTTCTTAAAGGACCCTCGGCCACAAGGGGGCATCCGCTAAAAATCAGGGGCGGGAAATTTCATGGCGACTTCAGGAAGTATTTCTTCACCGAAAGAGTGGTTGATCATTGGAATAGACTTCCTGTGCAGGTTGTCAAGGCCAGCAGCGTGCCAGATTTTAAGAATAAATGGGATGCGCATGTGGGATCTCTAAGAGGGTAATAGTGGGGGGAGAGTCATCGGAATAGGCAGACTCGATGAGATATAGGATATCTGGGAGAATAAATTTAGGGAAGGGGATCTTTAGTGTGGGCAGACTAGATGAGCTATGGCCCTTTTCTGCCGTCATTTTTTCTATGTTTCTATACTTTGTTTGAATGAGTTAGGGTCGTACTTTGTCAGTTAGTATCTTTTATTGAATTGTGTTATTTCCTTTTATAAGACACTGTTATCTGGCTCTGTACTTTAAATACTTTGTAATTCATTGTATAAACCGCCAAGAACTGATGGTGTGGCGGTATACAAAAATAAACTATTATTATTATTATTACGGGACCTACGGCAACAAGAGGGCATCCGTTGAAACTCAGGGGTGGGAGATTTCATAGCAACACTAGGAAGTATTTCTTCACTGAAAGGGTGGTTGATCGTTGGAATGATCTTCCACTTCAGGTAATTGAGGCAAGCAATGTGCTCGATTTTAAGAAAAAATGGGATAAGCATGTGGGTTCACTTCGTGGAAGTGCTTAGGGGGGAGGGTCCTCAGAGTGGACAGATGTGTTGGGTCAGTGGCCCTTTTCTGCCGTCATATTCTATGTTTCTATTCTAGATACTGATTCTGGGACCCGTTTCGCCACTTCTTCTTCAGAGAATCAGTCCAACTGTGTGAGCCGGACAACCCGGTCCGCCATCTTGTTGCAATCAACACCTTAATACAGAGGAGTCAATGCCTCATATAAAAAATGCTCTGTTCATTTTCCGCCGTTCCAGTCACAGTGCCTGAATAATGGAGATTCCATGACATCATTGTGTTGACATCCGCATATGCACAGAGGTCCTCCAGATGCGGCCCTGAGCTCGGGGAAGGAGAACAGAGGTTTATGTGGGGGTAAGGCTGAGGGTAGAATGGGGTAGAGCTGGAGGCGGAATGGGGCAGGACTAGGGCTGGAATAGGGCAGGGCCAGATGTCCTTTTTTAAAGAGGAAATCTGGCAACCATACATATTGGTATCAATAGATATATTTGACACGTTGAAGAGGTACTTTTCTAGCTGTCCATGAATCATAAAATCAAAAACTTTATTCAGAGGTGCTGCCTGGGAGCCTCTTACGCTCTCACCTGGCACTACTAGGCCATGGCAAAAGGTGGGAACTGACATGAGAATATAAAAATAGCCATACTGGGGTCAGACCAATGGTCCATCTAGCCCAGTTTCTTGTTTCCAACAGTGACCAATCCAGATCACGGTACCTGGTAGAAATGCAAATATGGTAATATTCTATGCTGCTGATCCAGGACAAGCAACGACTTCCCCCATGTCTGTCTCAATAGCAAATTATGGATCTTTCCTCCAGGAACTTGGCCAAACCTTTCTTATGCTAACTGTTGTAACCACCTCCTTTGATAATGAGATTTACAGCTTAATTATTCTTTCAGTAAAAATATATTTCCTCCTTTTACTTTTAAAAGTATTTCTATGTAATTTCATTGAGGTTCTCCTGGTTTTTCTACTTTTTGAAAGAGTGATAAAAAATAAATTCCCCCTTTCCCATTCTACACCACTCAGGATTTTGTAGACTTCAGTCATATCCTCCCTCAGCGTTCTCTTTTCCAAGCTGAAAAGCCCCAACCTCTCTAGTCCTTCCTCATGAGATCCATCCACCCCCTTTATCATTTTGGTCACTCTTCCTTGAAACTTTTCTAATTCTGTTATATCTTTTTTAAAATACGACAATCAGAACCGTATGCAATATTCAAGGTGAGGATGCAGCATGGTGTGAAACAGAGGCATTATAATATTCTTGGTCTTATTTATCATCCCTTTCTTAATAATTCCTAGCATCATATTTGCTTTTTTTCTACCACAGCCGCACACTGGGCACAAGATTTCAGCGTAGTGTCTACAACAAGGGTGTCAAAGTCCCTCCTCGAGGGCCGCAATCCAGTCGGGTTTTCAGGATTTCCCCAATGAATATGCATGAGATCTGTTTCCATGCACTGCTTTCATTGTATGCTAATAGATCTCATGCATATTCATTGGGGAAATCCTGAAAACCCGACTGGATTGCGGCCCTCGAGGGGGGACTTTGACACCCTTGGTCTACAATGACACCCAGATCTTTTTCTTGGGTGCTGACTCCTAAGGTGGACCCTAGCATAAGGTAGCTATGATTTGGATTATTCTTCCTGATGCACATCCCTTTGCATTTGCCCATATTAAATTTAGAAACATAGAAATAGACGGCAGATAAGGACAACGGCCCATCTAGTCTGCCCATCCTAATGTCCCTCCCCTACTTTTGCCCTGTGAATAGATCCCATGTGCCGATCCCATTTGGCCTTAAAATCAGGCACACTGCTGGCCTCAATCACCTGTAGTGGAAGACTATTCCAGCGATCAACCACCCTTTCAGTGAAAATTTCATCTGCTATTTCAGGGGTACCCAAAGTCCCTCCTTGAGGGCCGAATCCTGTCAGGTTTTCAGGATTTCCCCAATGAATATGCATTGAAAGCAGTGCATGCACATAGATCTCATCCATATTCATTGGGGAAATCCTGAAAACCCGACTGTGTTCGGCCCTCAAGGAGGAACTTTGGTGACCCCTGTGCTATTTGGATGTACAGTCTTCCAATTTCCTACGGTCTTCCTGCAATTTTTCACAGTTCTCATGTGTTTTGACAACTTTCAATAATTTTATGTCATTTGGAAATTTACCACCCCCACCACTCCCTTTTTTTCAAAGCTGTGCTATCCCGAAGCCCATAGGGATTTAAAGGGCTTCAGGGCTTTTGCCATGTGGCAGCCACTAGCACCACTTTGTAAAAGGGGAGTTTAATTACCTCGCTTGTTCCAATTTCCAGATCATTTTTATGTTTAAATATTTTTATTGTGCAATACAGTAAACATAGCATTCCAACTGGTGCATCTATCATAATAAAACCCTAAGCGCACATGTGCACTTACAACTTCATGATTCCTGCCTCATTGATATGTAGCTCTGTGGCAGTGTTTGACGCGTTCAGCTGGAGCCTGCGGTGGTTTGTGTGTGGTGGACCCTTTTCTCTTTGCTTTAGTTGCGGCGGGTGGCGGCGGCGGCGGCGGATCGGGGGGATGTTTGAAGCAGCAGTAGGCCAGTCGTTAGGTAGCAATAGCATGGGTCGATACGGGGGGACAGGCTTTGGCTTCGGCGCTGGAGGGAGGGAGGCAGGCAGGCAGGCTGGCTTTAGCACAGCAGATAGGGAGGGAGGTAGGCTGGCTAGCTTCAAGGGAGGAAGGTGGGACAAAGGCTGGAAGGCAGTGAGGGGGGATATAGGAAGGAGCACTTGGGGCACCACTTGGGGCACTAAGGACATAGGAAGGAGGCAGTGGGGGCACTAAGGACATAGGAAGGAGGCACTGGGGGCACTAAGGACATAGGAAGGAAAGAGGGAGGGAATAGAAAGGGACAATTGTTGGGCCTGAATGTAGAAAGCGGCCAAGGAGAGAGAGAAAGAAAGAAAGACAGACAGTGGAAAAGGAGAGAGAGAGAAAGAAAGAAAGAAAGACAGACAGACACATCTACTCTAACACCTATTAATGTAACGGGCTTAAACACTTGTATTATATAAAATGCTTAGCTTTTACATGTCCCAAGAATCTTGACATCAATTTGACAATGGTGTCCACCAATCAAACTGCCCACTTCCCATAAACTCTCCACCCCCTAAGAAATCCCCTGCATGTATATTTGTTATACTAACATATATCAATTATTCAGTATTCTAATGCGTGCTGTTTGCGAGAGAGTGGACCAAAAGGGTTTCCAGGTCAGTTGAAATTGTTTCCCTTTTATGGATTTAAAGTGTATTTTATATATTTTTATTTATTTAGATTTCTATCCCATCCTCCCAACAGCTCAGAATGGGTTACAAAAGGATGTTCACAGTGTAGGGAGAGGACATGAAGCTAAAGACAGGGACTATAGAGGACAAAAGAACTAAAAAAGGAAGACAGGATACTGATAGAAGCATACAAGGGAACAGTTTCCTAACTACAGTGCTCCCCCGGTCATTCTTGGTTGGCGATTTGCGGTCCCAGTCATTTGCTGTATTTTCTGACCACGAATGACCGGGCAGGAGAGGGCAGCTGGAGCAGCAGGAGAGAGCAGCCGGAGTGCCGGCAAGTGAAGGAAATCACTTGCTGTATGCTCCGACCACCTCTTCCTGCACTAAAGTTGGGCCTCACCAATCAGGAGCTGAGTGTCAAAGGAGCTCCTGATTGGTGAGGCCCGACTTTAGTGCAGGAAGAGGCAGTCAAAGCATACCGCAAGTGATTTCCTTCACTCGCCGATGCTCCGGCTGTTCTCTCCTGCCGCTCCGGCTGCCCTCTCCTGTCTTCCCCGCTGAAACCCGTATTTGCAGTTTTTCAAGATTCACGGGGGTTCCTGGAACGGAACCTCCGCGAATATTGGAGGAGTACTCTATATAGAGATGGGAGGTTAAAGATAGTAGCTTTTGAAGGGGTCAGTTTACAGGGAGTCACTTCATTCAGTATCTTTGGCAAAAGGGCAAGTCTTTGTTGCTCTCCGAAAGGCCATTAGCAAGTCCATTGACCTGATCTAAACAGGCAGTTGGTTCCACAGGCAAGGGATAAAGTAGCTATATGAGTGTTTGCTTGCTGATTCTAATTTGAGAGATCTTCCTGAGAGGATGCAGAGTCGTCTCTCAAGTCGGAGCAGAGGGAGTGACTGGGAAAGTATGGTTATAGCTTGGCTGCTATGTAGGTTGGGGTTTTGTGGTGGAATCTTTTATGTGCTATTACTAGGGCTTTGAAGGTACAACGTTTCTTGACTGGTAGCCAGTGCGCATCACGGAGCGCTGGGGTAATGGGTTCATGGATGTTGAGGTTGTACAGGAAGCGGATTGCTGAGTTCTGTATCTGTTGTAAGTGTTTCAGGTCTTTCCTGGTGAGTCCTTTGTAGATAGCGCTGCAGTAGTCCATCCTCGAGAACACATAGGTGTAGTCCCTGTCTTTAGCATCACTCCACTGACAGCAGATATATCATATTAAATCTCTAAATCTGTATGGAAAGGGGAATTGCAGATAGCCACACAAGAAGTATACTCTTAAGAATCATCAAAGAGGATCATTTGATATATTTTTTTAATCCTTTCTTGAATGGTTTGGTCCCTGGTAGAAGGCCAAAGATAAGTTGAAATGTGGGCCTTACTGGGAAGTTCCAGATAAGTGATATAAATCTAAAGATTTGATTCCAAAAAGGTACTATTTGCAGGCAGGACCAAAATATATGTCCCAATGAAGCATACAAGTGTCCAAATTTTAAGTAGGATCCCATCATATTATTCTGAAGGACTTTTGCTTTCCTAGGTGCTATGTATAGGAACAATATGATTTTATATTACATTTCCCACAGGTTCATGTTAAAATGGAGCAAATTCAAAGTTTTCAAGGCATTATCGATGAGATTTTCAGGCATTTGGAATCCCAGGTTGGTTGTTCAACAGGCAGAAAGATGAGAACAGTCAAATAATGGGGAATATTCCTTAAGATGCATAAGGTGAAACCACAAGTGGACCTATACCTGGACACCCAACGTGTATGCTGAGGATAACAGTTCTTGCACCTGTGAGGTTAACAAGTCACCTTCAATGTGCTGATGTAGTGCCTAAGCTGTAGATATGTAAAATAATTACTGGTGTTCAAATGGAATTCCTCTTTCAAAGTCTGGAAGGGCTTCATCATGCCCTCCTCTGATAGCACTTGAAAGATATATTTAAGACCTTTATTTTCCCAATTTCAAAAGGTGGGACTATTGCAGCCCAGAGGAAATGCTCCATTGTGATGTATGGGGAGGAAAGACATTTTTTGCTAATCCATTGAACAGAACTTGTATATCCACTGCCATACCTTTCTCACAGGTGCAAAAAAACCAGTAACCTGCTATGGAGGGGCTCCAAGCCAGCCTAGTATGGAGATAGGCACTAAACTTTTCTTTACCCATTCTATACATTACCAGTGCAGAGTTTAAAAAAATCATTAGTATTACAAAACCAATCATTTACATGTCTCATGCCACATCTATTCAATAGATAATGAATATTTAATAAGTCCAATCCCCCTTTCCATACTGGCAAAGCAATATATTTCAGAGCTAATCTAGCCCTCTTCCTCTGCCAAATATATCCTTGGCAATATCTTAGCTATGTATGAGGGATCTTCAAAAAGTTCTGCACTTTTATTTTTTTTAACACAATTTATTAAATGTCTCAAAAGCAAATTATATCACTTTTCCACTAATCACCCTGTTTTGCAATACATTTTTCCCAGCATCTTACTAACATCTTAATGCCATCAGAAAAAAATGTTTTTGGTTGAGCCTGTGGAAATATGAAAGTGTGGAAACTTTTTGAAGAACCCTCATATTTCTCATCTTTAACTTTTAAGTAAATGGACAGCATCTGAAATACATAGAGCCAGTAAGGCACCACCATCATATTGTATAAATGTATTCACAGGAGCCAACGTTTCAAAATGATTGGGGGTACTCAAGCTCTGCCCCAGACCCAGCCCAAGCTCCACTCCAGACCCCATCTAAGCTCCACCCGACCCCAACCTAATAATAATAGTATTAATTGTAATGCCATTTTTTCCATTCATTTTTCATATATATATGCAATATAATCATGTTAACAAAACATAATGTTAACCACAAAATTAAACAACACAAAGCACACTGTATGGTGCTTCTCATCATTCACTCCTACCAGAGCACCTGGCCTTGGTCACACATGCAGAACACAGATAAATACAGTGTTCCCCTGGTCATTCGCAGTCGGCAGTTCGCGGTCCCGGTCATTCGCGGTATTTTCCAACCGCCAACCGCCAACAAGGAGAGGGCAGCTGGAGCACCAGTGAGTGCAGGAAATCACTCGTTGTATGCTTCGACCGCCTCTTCCTGCACTAAGTCGGGCCTTATCCAATCAGGAACTTCTTTGACATGCAGCTCCTGATTGGATAAGGCCCGATTTAGTGCAGGAAGAGGCGGTTTGAGCATACACCGAGTGATTTCCTGCACTCGCCGGCGCTCTGGCGGCTCTCTCCTGCCTCTCCCGCTGCCCTCTCCAGTCTCCCCCATTGAAAAACCGTATTCCTGGTTTTTCATGATTCGCGGGGGTTCCTGGAACAGACCACAAACTATTTACATCTGCTGTCTATATTTTGCACTGTTCAAGAAGAAATGCATATGTTTCTATTTTTCTGGTGTTGTACAGAGTCTGGCATCTTAGGGTTTCTTATGTGTATATTAGGACACATATACAGGACCACAAACTAAAAGTCCTAATATACACATAAGAAACCCTAAGATGCCAGACTCTGTACAACACCAGAAAAATAGAAACATATGCATTTCTTCTTGAACAGTGAAAAATATAGACAGCAGATGTAAATTCTCAAAACTGCCCTATTTCAATCACTAAATTGAAAATAAAATCATTTTTCCTACCTTTGTTGTCTGGTGATTTTATTTATCTAATCATCTTTTCCCAGACTCTGGTTGAACTTCCTTTTGTCTATGCTCTTAACTGTATTTCCAGGGCCTTCTTATTCATTTGCTGTTTTCTCTCCTTCACTTTCTGCCCTACATCCATCTTTGGCATTAAATTTTAGTATTCAACTTTCTTCAGTTTTTCTGCTTCCTTCTCAAATCTATCTACTGTTCCATGTCTTCCCTTCTCATCTATCCACATGCACCATCTCCTCCCTCTCTCTGCCCTTCCTCTTCCTCCCCTCAATCAATGTGTACCATCTCCTCCTTCTTTCTTCTCTCTTATACCCATCTTTTCTTAAACAGCATTTCTTGCATCTCTTTTCCCTTCCCACCCCTATGCACCATCTCCTCTCTCTCTCTCCTCTTCCTCTCCATCCCTGTGCAATATATCTTCCCTCTCCCCCCCCCCCCTTTCTTCTCTCCTTCCCAAAGTCTGGCATCTCTCTCCTCTCTTTCCCTTCCCTCCTCACCCTTTGTAGTCTCACATCTCCTTCTCTTACCTCTCTCACCTACCTCTCTTTCCTCCTTCCCTTCCCTTGTCTGGCATCTCTCTCTCTCTCCTTCCCTTTCTCCCTTTGTGTGGTCTGGTATCTCCTCTTCTTTCCTTCCCTCCTCCTCCTCCCAACCATTGTCTGGCATCTCTGTCCTCCTTTCCCCCCCCCCGGAGGTCTGGTATCTCTTTCTTTATTTTCCTCTCTATCCCCATAGTACAGCATTTCTCTAATGACTCTCCACCCTACCCTTGCAATCCCCCAGCGACATCCCTACATTCTTCTCCTCCACAGGATCCAATAAGGCAGCTAGTCTTGTAATCCTCGGACCGCCACCAGTGTGAGTGAAATAAACACACTGCCTTCAGCGGTCCGGAAGCTTTCCCTCTGGGTCTCTTTTCCCTGGAGAAGAGGAGACTTAGAGGGGATATGATAGAGACTTACAAGATCATGAAGGGCATAGAGAGAGTAGAGAGGGACAGATTCTTCAAACTTTCAAAAAATAAGAGAACAAGAGGGCATTCGGAAAAGTTGAAAGGGGACAGTTTCAAAACGAATGCCAGGAAGTTCTTCTTTACCCAACGTGTGGTGGACACCTGGAATGCGCTTCCAGAGGACGTAATAGGGCAGAGTACGATACTGGGGTTTAAGAAAGGATTGGACAATTTTCTGCTGGAAAAGGGGATAGAGGGGTATAGATAGAAGATTAATGCACAGGTCCTGAACCTTTTGGGCCACTGCATGAGCGGACTGTTGGGCACAATGGACCTCAGGTCTGACCCAGCGGAGGCATTGCTTATGTTCTTATGTTTACTGCTTCAAGCCTAAGTGGGAGCAGGCAGCAGTAGCGGAGGGAAAGCTTCCAGGCCATGGAAGACAGCATGCTTACTTCACTCACTCTGCTGACGGCCCAAAGATTGAAAGAGCAGCTGCAGCGATGGATCCCATCATCCCCAGATTCACCAGCTCTCCTTTTATCTTCTAAACTACCCTTTAATCCAACATCTCTCTCCCTCCTTCCACACCACCCCAGGTTCCACCATCTCTCCCTTTCTCTTCTCAGCTACCCTCCTATCTAGTATCTCTATACCTCCTCCTTCAACACTATCTCTTGGGTCCCTTTCTTTTCCCTCCCTCCATCCCAATGTCTCCCGCTCCTCTGTTTTCAGGCTCATTAGTTCTTCCCCTTCACCTCCCCCCCTCCCTCAGTCTAGCATATTCCCCTCCCCTGTGTACTTCAAGAAGAGCCTTTAGGCCAAACAGGGCAGTTGCCCTCAACCTCATGGCTTTAGCTCAAAATGTCTAAGTTCCGTCCAGGACATTTTGGGAAAGATTCGATTATAGGTGCAGGATGTCCAAGTCTAAGCATGCCCATAACAAGCCTCCCAATATGCCTCCTGGATCTTTGGATGCACAGCAGCTAGAATGTCTTGAAAGAAGTCCAAAAAGATGTTTTGAAAATCAGCACTTGGACGTTTTGGTGATTAGGACTTCCAAATGCCAACTTATGACGGTTTTTGGATGACTTAATTTTTTTATTATTAGCCCCATAGAGCCTAGCTAGATACTTAAGAGAAATTGTCTGCCAGCTCCCATCAAACAATTAATGAGAGAGAGACAAGCTGCTTCTCCCTACTTCAAACTTCTCACTTCTCCTTCTCATACACACTGTTCTCTGCCTTTTGTTTTTATTGTTCTCAGGCTAAAAAAAAAACCCTCTGAATCTTTCAAAAGAGCCAATAGTAGTTCTCTGCTCTTGGCAGTGGGAGTCCACAGAGTGTGCATGACAACCTCCCCGTTGCCATGACTTCAGAGGCAATAGCAGCTACCTGCACCTTGAAACCTTTGAAAGACTCAGTGAATAAAGGAATCCCCCCTCCTCACACATCGTAAAATAAACAAAACCTAAATAGCAAGATATTTCATCTTTCTCTCTCTGACAAAGGTGAAATAATTTGCCTTCAGAAAATATTTGGTTCTCCATTGCAGTGGTAGGTAGTAGATTCTTTCCTTACCAGTCCTTATGATGGAGACACTTCAGGGCATCAATTAGCCCCTGTTCTGGGTGGGAGAAAGGCCTCATTTCCCAGGAGTATCCACTCTCAGAACTGTCATCATAATCTGGAGAATCCAGAATATTCACTGGCAGAGAATTAGCTGAAAATAAAATAAAAACAAAGCAGATATATTAAACAGATTCATTTGCAATCAAGGCAGAAGGCACTTTATGTCTCATGTGCATAGTTAAGAATAATTAAAGTGAATAACTCCCAGAATGATAATAATATCATATAAGTATAAGTCAAAAAATATTTTTTAATGGACCATCTGAAGGTAAAACTACCCAGTGTACCTGTCTCTTACACCAGAGTGTATAAGTCACCACAGATTGTCATCAGTCCTGTTTTAAATGTCAGTACATTGACATGGTTAACAGAAGAACACACATAATACTTCCTCCACTGTACTGGAAAAGTTCTCTGTTATCATGAGACTTCATTATGGAGATAACTGCTGTAATAACACAAAGGTTCATTTTGGGAGGGGTTTCATATTTTATACTAAGGATATTTTCTGTGGATATATTTCTTGTAAGAGTTGAGTAAAAGAAATTGGCTTGATCTTTTTCTTCTCATTACTAGCTGTGAAGCAATTTGTGTGGCTGTAGGGGGCTTCTTCATTTTGAATATCAGCCCAGAAGGAGAGAGAGGGAAAAGGGGGATATCAGCTTCATAATTCCCAATCTTTTAAAATCTATAGCGCTCCAAGGGTGAGACTGAAACTCCATCTTCTCTCTCTCTCTCCTCCAAGCCTGGTCTTCAAAAACAAAGAAGCCCCTACTTCACCTGCAAACCGTCCCTCAACTGGACTCTTTAAAAGTTTTTTTTTAAGTCAGATGGCAGTGGAATCCCCCTCCCTCTGCAATGATTTGAAGAAAAAATCACCCCAAGCTTAAGGCTGGTCATCCTTAGTAATTGTGAGGCCCTGTGCGAACCAGTTTGATACTCCACACCCCACCTGGGATTTAAAATGTCATATGATGCACAGTTATGGAACAAAAATTGCAACAGAAATAGTTGTAAGGCAGATAAAATACAAATTTTAAGAAGAATCACACATAAAGGAAGGGGTTATTCAATGCAGATAATGGACATTACAGAAGCACAAATAATGGAGGAGTTAAAAGGTTCTAAATTTTGTTTTGCCTATATCCTGTAGTTATAGATTTTCTTTATGATACTTCACAAGCATATACTGTGATATTTCCCTTAATGTGGGCTATAAGTTTTTTTTTATGTGGATATGTATTATGCTGAGGTTTTCCTTTTCCTGGATATTGCTTTGTAATAATATAAAATCCTAATAACAAATAAAATGATAATAATAACGGAGAAGTTGAAGCTGAAAAGGAAATAAATTGATGCTATCCCTCTGAAACACAAACAAACAAAAAAAAGTAAGAGGGAAGAAAGAGGGCGGAGATGTAAGGGCTAGCCAGTAGGGGAGAGAGAAGATGGAGATGAAAAAGGAAAACAAGCTTTCATTTTTGGTCAGTCACCAGTTAATAATAATAATAGTAACTTTATTTTTGTATACCGCAATACCACAAGCAGTTTAGAGCGGTTTACAGAGGAAGACACTGTATACAGACAGTGATGTTACAGAAAAGGACTTTCAAATTACATTAGCATGCCAAGAGTAGTCAAGATTTATCCGGAAGCATTTCAAAGATACAACAAGGCAGGAAAGGAGTCAGAGAAATTTATCAAAGAGATAGGTTTTAATTGATTTCATGAAGGTTTGGTAGGAGGGTGCATTTGAAATGAAGGTGGTTAGACATTTATTCCATTTGCCTGCTTGGAATGATAATGATCTATCAATGAATCTCTTGTAGATACAGCCCTTCAAGGATGGAAAAGCAAACAGATAGTCACTACGTGTGCAAGTGGTGCCTGGAAATTCAAAATGGTGCAACAGGTAGATTGGGGATGAACCTGCTATGGTTTTGAAATAGAGGCAGGCAAACTTGAAAATGACCCTTGATTCCAGCGGTAGCCAGTGTAGTTTTTTCTAATACTGGCTTACATGATCAGATTTTTTGAGACCATAAATGAGACGGACGGCAGCATTCTGATTGACTCTCAATCGTTTGATGGTTTTCTTAAAGGATCCCAAGTATTGCAGTAATCTAAGATGCTTAAGATCAGAGATTGAACCAATGCTAAGTTAAATACAAGGCCCTGTGTGGCTGCCCTTGTCCATGCTTAAAGCCAACACTGTCCATGCACTTCCCTTCCATCTGTATATCACTTGTACCCTTGGAAGGATAGTGCCAGCTGGGGGATTACCTCCCTTCTGCTTTACTTTTATAGTCAGAAGGGAGAAAGAGAGAAATCTTCCCATTTAGCACATGGATAGAAGTGACATGGATGGAGGGAGGATCTGGGGTGCTCTATTTTTCTGCAGAACATTGCAGAGGGAGGGAGTTTTTGCTGGCATCTTACTTTCTTTCAAACTTTCACAGGCCCTAGATAAGAGGGGCTGAGCAACTGCACCATGTAGGCTTTTTTTATTTTCTAGATTGGACTGGTGGAAGGAAGGAAAGAGATATCAGAAATGCTCCTAATTTTCTGAAAAACTATATAAAAAAACGCCAGTAAATCAATCAATCAATGGCCATCAATCAATATTAGAACACAAGCACAAAATCTGTGCCCATTTTTTTAAAAAATCTACTCTTCCTGCCCCGAACAGCTGAGAGGCAGGAGGCTGCTTCAGGGCTTCCCCTGCCGCTCAACTGTTCGGGTCTTCCCCTGCTGGCTCTGCACATGTGTCTGTCACTTTCTTCAACGACTGATCGGATGGGATTATAGCAGACTTCAACGAAACTCATTTGCATGTGAAATTGTTTCAACATCGATCACCGTTTCGAATCGGACCATTTACAGGCACCACAGTGACCCACAGGATTTTAACAGTGATTTTAGAGCATCCTGCTCCAAGACTTTAAATGGCTAGTACTGTGGCTGCTTAGGACTGTTATTCCCTTTATGACAGTAGGCAATGTACATATGCTCTCCTTCTCACTTGGATTTCAGGCAACAGAGTTTTATTCTCTCCCCCCACAGGTAGCTTGAAACATACAATCAAACTTCCTCACTGACCATGGCTGTTTCTGAACATTCATTGAATTTCCTAAGGTCACTGCAGGTAGCACTAGACAGCACAGTTACTTACCGTAACAGGTGTTATCCAGGGACAGCAGGCAGATATTCTTGACTGACAGGGTGACGGCACCGACGGAGCCCCGGTACGGACAATTTTAGAGTGATTGCACTCTAAGAACTTAGAAAGTTCTAGTTAGGCCGCACTTCCCGCCCGATGAAGGCGCGCGGTCCCCAGTTAGTATAAGCCAGCTAAGAAGCCAACCCGGGGAGGTGGGAGGGACGCAAGAATATCTGCCTGCTGTCCCTGGATAACACCTGTTACGGTAAGTAACTGTGCTTTATCCCAGGACAAGCAGGCAACATATTCTTGACTGATGGGTGACCTCCAAGCTAACAAAAAGAGGGATGGAGGGAAGGTTGGCCATTAGGAAAACAAATTTTGTAAAACAGATTGGCCGAAGTGTCCATCCCGTCTGGAGAATGCATCCAGACAATAGTGAGATGTAAAAGTATGAACTGAGGACCAAGTAGCAGCCTTGCAGATTTCCTCAATGGAAGAGGAACGGAGGAAAGCTACAGACGCTGCCATAGCTCTAATCTTGTGGCCTGTGACAGAACCTTCCAGTGTCAGGCCCGACTGAGCATAACAGAAAGAAACGCAAGCAGCAAGCCAATTGGACAGGGTGCGTTTAGATACAGGATGACCCAACTTGTTAGGATCAAAGGACAAAAACAGTTGAGGAGATGATCTGTGAGGTTTGGTGCGTTCAAGATAGTAAGCCAGAGCACGTTTACAGTCCAAGGTATGCAAAGCCTGTTCACCTGGATTAGAATAAGGCTTCGGAAAAAATACAGGTAGGACAATGGATTGATTAAGATGAAAATCAGACACAACCTTAGGGAGAAATTTTGGATATGTACGGAGGACCACCTTATCATGGTGAAAAACAGTGAAAGGTGGATCGGCCACTAGTGCATGCAGCTCACTGACCCTCCTGGCAGAAGTGAGAGCTATAAGGAAGACCACTTTCCAAGTAAGAAATTTGAAATGTGCTGTGGCCAAAGGTTCGAAAGGAGGCTTCATTAAAGCAGAAAGAACCACATTGAGATCCCAGACTACAGGAGGGGGGCCTAAGAGGTGGTTTCACATTGAAAAGGCCCCTCATGAACCTAGAAACCAAAGGATGAGCCGAGAGGGGTTTTCCATGGACCGGCTCATGAAAAGCAGCAATTGCACTAAGATGAACTCTGATAGAAGTAGATTTAAGGCCAGAGTCAGACAAGGAAAGAAGATAGTCCAACACCAATCCCACTGCTAGAGACATGGGATTATGGTGATGTAAGAGGCACCAGGAAGAAAACCGAGACCACTTCTGTTGATAACACTGAAGAGTGGACGGTTTCCTGGAAGCATCAATGATAGAACGGACAGGCTGAGAAAGGAGTGAATGAGCCGAAGTCAGCCCGAGAGAAACCAAGCTGTCAGGTGCAGAGACTGCAGGTTGAGATGCAGAAGGGACTGTTGATGCTGAGTAAGCAGAGAAGGAAACAGTGGAAGAGGTATGGGTTCCCTGGAACTGAGTTGAAGTAGAAGGGAGAACCAATGTTGCCTGGGCCACCGTGGAGTGATGAGAATCATGGTGGCCTGTTCCCTCTTGAGCTTGAACAATGTCCGCAGCATGAGCGGTAGAGGGGGAAATGCATATAGGAAGAGACTGGTCCAATCCAGGAGAAATGCATCGGGCTTCAGACGGTGAGGAGAGTAGAGTCTGGAGCAAAACAGGGGCAACTGATGGTTGTAGGGAGCTGCAAAAAGGTCCACTTGAGGAGTGCCCCATTGAGCGAAAATGGACTGAAGAGTCGTGGGATCGAGAGACCATTCGTGAGGTTGAAGAATTCTGCTGAGATTGTCTGCTAAGGAATTCCGTTCCCCTTGAATGTAGACAGCCTTCAGGAATAAGTGACGAGCTATCGCCCAAGACCAAATCCTTTGGGCTTCCTGACACAACAGGCGGGAGCCCGTCCCTCCCTGTTTGTTGATGTAGTACATTGCAACTTGATTGTCTGTGCAAATGAGTAGTACTTGAGGAAAGAGAAGATGTTGAAATGCCTTGAGGGCATAAAACTTCGCTCGGAGTTCCAGGAAATTGATGTGGTGTTTCTTTTCCTGGGTAGTCCAAAATCCCTGAGTTTGGAACTCGTTCAAGTGAGCTCCCCAGGCATAGGGGGCGGAATCCGTGGTGATGACTAGTTGATGAGGAGGTAGATGGAACAGCAGACCTCTGGATAGATTTGAAGATGTCAACCACCAAAGAAGCGACTGTCGAAGAGACGAGGTCACAGATATGTGTTGTGAACAAGGATCCGTCGCTTGGGACCACTGGGTCGCTAAGGTCCATTGAGGAGTACGCAGGTGGAGACGTGCGAAGGGTGTGACATGTACTGTGGAGGCCATGTGTCCCAAGAGCACCATCATGTGATTTGCAGAGATGGAAGTTTGCTGAAACACCTACTGACAGAGATAAAGGATGGTGTGAAGGCGGTTTGGTGGAAGAAACGCCCTCATCCGAATAGTGTCCAGAATGGCTCCAATGAATTGAAGTCGCTGAGTTGGAATGAGGTGTGACTTGGGTAGATTGATTTCGAACCCCAACAGTCGAAGGAAGTGAATGGTTTGATTGGTGGCAAGCTGAACCGCCTGAGGAGAATGAGCCTTGATCAGCCAGTCGTCCAGATAAGGGAAGACTTGAAAGTTGTGAGAGCGGAGATAGGCCGCAACCACAATCAGACATTTGGTGAACACCCTGGGAGAGGAGGCCAGGCCGAAGGGTAACACCTTGTACTGATAATGATGTTGGTTGATGAGAAAGCGTAGATATTGCCTGGACGTCAGATGGATAGGAATGTGTGTGTACGCCTCCTTGAGATCAAGGGAGCATAGCCAGTCGCCCTGAGAGAGAAGAGGGTATAGGGTGGCAAGAGATAGCATTTTGAACTTCTCCTTGACCAAACATTTGTTGAGATCTCTGAGATCTAATATTGGTCTGAGGTCTCCGGTCATTTTGGGTACTAGAAAGTACCGGGAGTAAAATCCCTGGCCTCGCTGATCTTGAGGAACTTCTTCGATGGCATTGAGAAGAAGGAGGGATTGAACCTCTTGAGCGAGAAGGAGGGACTGAGATTTGTTGGAAGCAGACTCTTTTGGTAGGCCTAAGGGCGGAGGAGTCTGGAAGTTGAGGGAGTAGCCGTGGGCTATGATCGAAAGCGCCCACTGGTCGGTGGTGATTACTTCCCATCGAGAGTGAAAAACGTGAAGTCGACCTCCTATGGGCTGTGGAAGAGGACAGGAGGGAGGAAGTCTGGCAATGCCCTGGAGAAGGGAGTCAAAAGGGCTGCGTCGGCTTAGTTTGAGGGGCAGGCTTCACGGTAGGCGGCTGTTGCTGACGAGCCTGTTGGTGCTGTTGGCGTTGCCTCCGAGGTTGAGGAGAATGAGGCTGAACCCGCCGAGCAGAAAACCTCCTCTGATACGATGGTTGTTGTCTAAATGGGCGAGGAGGAGGAGGCTTCTTCTTATTTTTCAACAAGGTGTCCCACCGTGTCTCATGGGCAGAAAGCTTTTGCGTGGTGGTATCCATGGACTCCCCAAACAACTCATCCCCTAGGCAGGGCGCATTGGCAAGCCGGTCCTGGTGGTTCACATCCAGGTCTGAGACTCGAAGCCATGCCAATCGTCTCATCGCTACAGACATAGCAGTGGCCCGTGATGTCAGTTCAAAAGTATCATAAATTGAACGGACCATAAACTTCCTGAGTTGCAACAGGCTGGAGGTGCATTGTTGAAATGCAGGAAGTTTTCGGTCCGGAATATACTTTTGAAAAGAGGCTACCTGTTGGATGAGATGTTTCAGGTAAAAAGAGAAGTGAAAACGTAATTACCTGAACGGTTGGCCAACATCGCATTTTGGTAAAGACGTTTCCCAAATTTATCCATGGCCTTGCCCTCTCTGCCAGGAGGGACAGAGGCATATACACTAGCTCCCGTAGATTTCTTCAGGGTCGACTCCAGTGCTCCCTCTAAGCGGGCGGGTGTTGTGAGCAAAATTTTTTTCGCTGTGCGCTAAAAATATCGGGCGCCAGCAAGTTATGAGCCAACTCGCCCGATTCTCCTCTCGCCGCCCTGCCCGCCGTGCGCTGTGACGTGAAACTTGTGCGCTGGATGTAATATTTTGTGCGCCAGCGCACGCCAGCGCAGCTTAGAGGGAACACTGGGACTCGACTCCACCAGCAGAGACTCATGGGGAAGTTGGTGTTTGTCAAACCCTGGAATAGGAATCACTTTATAAAGTGATTCCAGTTTCCTAGGGGCTCCTGGAATAGTTAGAGGAGTTTCCAAATTCTTGTAAAAAGTTTCCCTCAAGATGTCATGGAGGGGTAACTTCAAAAACTCTTTGGGAGGTTGGTCAAAATCCAAAGCATCGAGAAATGCCTTGGATTTTTTAGAGTCAGACTCTAGAGGGATTGAAAGGGTGTCTGACATCTCCTTTAGGAACTTGGTGAAGGAGGAGTGCTCTGGCTTACTAGCAGGATCCTGCACCGATGGATCATCCTCATCAGACGAATAATCTTCCTCGGTACCGAGGGGATCGTCAGAGTCATCCCACAACTCAGGGTCCCGTACCGATTGAAGACGGCCCTGAGAAAGGGGAGTGGAGGATTTGGTATGCTTGGTCTTGCGTACCGATTTCCCTGAACGTGTCGATACCGTACCTGGTGACTGTACGGCGGTACGGGTGTCAGAGAACGGTACCGGATCAGAAGCCGAGTAAGCAGTACGCCGAAGAGACTTCGGCTCTGCCGACAGAACAGGCATAGATATAGATTTTTGCGGTGCCGATAACGTCGATGCCGATAAAAGAGGCTGGTCGACAATCGACACTGGAAGGTTCGGAGTCAGCAGAGCCGGGAGCAATTGTTGCAGTTGCTCCTTAAGTTGTACCTGTAGCATGGAGGCAATACGCTCATCCAGAGTCGGTCCCGATGGCACCGGTACCGCTTTTTTCTTGCTCGGTACCTGCGGTGCAGCTCGACGCTCAGGTGAAGTCGATGCCGATGAAGAGGCAGTAACTTCAATGGGAGCGGAGCGCTTACGGGGCCGGCGCGCAGTCTGCAGGACTTGGCTCACTGCATGCTCGACTGGCGGCCCGAGAACAGTAGGGGAAGGCTTCTTAGCCGGCTTACCTACGGGGTGCGACACCGGCGATGGATCTTGCGGTGCCGACACTACCGGTGTCGACTTGGAGGAAGTTGCAGGAGTCGATACCGGTGGAACTTCCATAGCGGTATCGAAAAGGATCCGCTGCTGTATTTGACGATTTTTTAAAGTTCTCTTTTGAAGAGAACTACAGCGGGTGCACGTTTCTGTCCTATGGTCCGGACCCAGACACTGCAGGCACCACTTGTATGGGTCGGATAAAGATATAGGGCGCGCACACCGCTGACACTTTTTAAAACCCGGTGAAGGGGGCATGAAGGGAAAAACGGCCGTAGCAAAATCGAAGCCCGAGGCTTCGATGGTGCCAACAGGCCCCGCCCAAGAAAGAGAACAATTCTCGAAGAAAAATAACGCACGAGCGGGAAGGCAAGTAACAATGAAAAAAATTTCCAACAGCCGTTGGAAACACGCGTCTTCTTAGCTCCGCGGAAACTAAGAAACTGGGGACCGCGCACCTTCGTCGGGTGGGAAGGCACTCGCGCACGCGCGGTGCGGCCTAACTAGAACTTTCTAAGTTCTTAGAGTGCAATCACTCTAAAATTGTCCTTACCGGGGCTCCGTCGGTGCCGTCACCCTATCAGTCAAGAATATGCTGCCTGCTTGTCCTGGGATAATGTCCTTTTTCCACTTTTGGCTATCCTGTTTTACAACCCAAAACAACTCTTGAGGCTCAGGACAACTTATAAGAAAAATAAATTAATACCATCCTCTCACTCTTGGGCTTCTGTCAGTCTTGCTTATCCTACTTTTATGACTCAGCATCTAGGGGAAGAAGGCCTGGGCAAGTCCCACCTGGCTTTCTTGGGATCCTGGAGCTATCTCAGGGGTCGATACTCAAAACTTAACTGAACCTCTCCCTCTTTTACCAGCTGCTGGGTAGAAAGTTTTAATCAGGCTCTCAGCACAGTGAACCTGCAGATCTACCTTATCCTTTTTTGCAGGGGCACAGCTACCATCGAGTGGGCTCAGCAAAATGCCCAATGATTGGGGCAACCATATATTCCATCAAAACATTCAATTCCACCTGCTATTCAATTTTTGCACTGAAGTTATACTACTTTGCTGGCACTCTGAAGATCCAGCTGAAGTTGAACAATTAGTTGCAAAAGTTGAATAGCAGGTGGAATTGAATGTTTTGATGGAATATATGGTTTATCTTTATTCTATTTGCGTAGTAGTGAGTAGTAATTGGTTAACTACAATGATTGGGGCTGCTTGAAATTGTACTCTCCCTTCCATGCCCAGGTGTGGTACCTTGTGCCTGCATGGTTTGGCGTCTGTCTAACCCCCTGCCTTGCTGGTTCTCCAAACACTGCAGTGGGTTACAACAAAGGCAGCACTGAATACTGCTCTCTGTTTGGCAGGGCCTTTCTTATGCCAAGCCCCACTCACAGGAAGTTGCAGCAGAGGAAAAGCCTTACCAAAGAAAGAGCAGCTTTCAGCACTGCTTCTGCAGCAACCCACTGCAGCTTTTGAAGGACTGGCAGTGGCAGGGGTTAGACACCAGATGCCAGACTGTACAGACATACTGTGGGGGGGGGGGGAGAGAAGGGGTGGAGAGGCACTGGACCCAATGTGGAGTGCAGAGGGAATAGATAAAGAATGAGAGAGATCTGAAGCAAAAGAGAAGAGGACTAGATGCTGGACCTCAGGGGTGGGGGAAGAGTAAAAAAAAAAAAGAGAGAATGACCTGGAGCAAAAGAGAGATGAAAAAGAGGGAGGAGATGCTGGACTGGGGGAAATGGAAGGAGGAGAGACAGAGATTGGACTCGGAGAGAGTAGATGACCCAATGGAAGGAGGGAGAAAGATGCCAAATTACAGAAGGTGGGAGGGGGGTCAGGAGGCACAGAAAGAAGGGAAAGAGGAGAGAAACCAGACATTAGAAGGGATAGGGACACAAAAGAGATGCTGGCTCTGGAGGACACAGGGACACAGAGAAGAGACACTGGACAAGACAGCCTCTCCCCACTTCTCTGCTCTGCACTACTTTGGGAGTGATGGTGTTATCAGAGGGCCCATCTCAATTTTTCTACCCACAACCCATTCAATCCTAGCTATGCCACTGTTTTTCTGGTTTTCTATTTTAACTGCCTAATGTCAAAGCATGGAGCTTCATCTGTGCTGCTTTGCATTACTCAGGCTTTCTGCCCTCTCCAATATCATCAAAAGATCCTGGCAGGTAGAGAAGGAAATGCCTTTTAGAACAGATAATATCAAAATCTATCACCATCTAATCCGCTCTGTTTATCTTTATTGTTTCCACATTGGCTTTAAATAGGTTTTAGTCAACATCGTACCAGACCTCCGAGGAAGGCTTTCATTTAGCCGAAATATGTAGGATCCTGTTGCTAAAGTGGATTGTTTTGACAAGACTTTACTGCTGATTTTTTTATACATCTTGCCGATAAACTTATTATCCAGAACATTGGTTCCACTCTTTGCCTTGTCTTGGATTGTCCCGCTTTTGTGGAACTTTGAGGTGATTCATTTCTTGCTGTTGTACCTAATTTCTAATACCCTGTTATAGAATTATACCTTGTGGAAAGTTATCTTTGAAATGAATTCAAGTTTCAAGTTTATTCATGTATTTGATTAAACGCTTATCCTAAGATACTAAGCATTGTACAATAATAATTAGAACATTTACAGGGATACAAAAGACAGACAATTTTTAGCGTACTTAACTATTAAAACCATGGAGATACAATAGGAAGAGGGGAGAACTACAATATTTATCGAGAAAAGGTACATAAAAGGGAAGTACATTAGGGCGGGGAAAGGTTAAAAGTTGCTGGACTTAAATCAAATGGTCAGTTAAAGGCATCTTTAAAAAGAAAACATTTTAAACTACTTTTAAACTTCTGTAAATTGTGTTTGGATCTTATATATATAGGAAGAGAATTCTAGATCATAGGGGCAGTCACTGAGAAGATTGAGGTGCGGCGAGTACCTATTATCCTTAGGGATGGGACATTAAGGCCCCGATTCTACATAGTGCGTCCCGATTTTAGGCAGCTGTAGGTGTCCTACAGCTGTCTAATAAGCCAATCGGGATGCACGTTTTTTTAAAAAAATGCTCCCCCGGCAGGCTTTCTATATTGAAGGCGAGGCCCGCAAGACACCTAAGCTCGCCTAAGGGCCTTAGGCGGGTTTTAGGCGATCCTAGGCGGCCCTATGCGTCTCCCTAGTAGAGGAAGAGACGCTTACAATGTAGGCCAACAAAATGCTGGTCTACATTGTAAGTAGACGCGGCCACTATACTTATTGCGGCAAGGGATCTCTCTGCTTCTATAAGTATACCGACCGCCCCCCCCCCCGACACTACCGACTGCCCCCCCCCCCGCGCTAACAGCCCTCAAACCTCCCCCCAACCAAACTAACCTTTCCTTGTTGGCCAGACGGGACTTGCCCGTGCAGCCGGCAGGCCCGTCTCGTCGAAATGAGGCGGGCCCGCCCCTTCCTGGCCCATCCTTCCGAAGCCTAAGGCCTGATTGGCCCAGGCTGTAGAAGCCTGGACCAATCAGGCCTTAGGCATAGCAGGTCCGCCCATCCCCACTTAATCTAAGGTCTGATTGGCCCAGGCTCTAAGGCTAGAAGGATGCTAGGTTACATAGGGAGAGGTATGGCCAGTAGGAAAAAGGAGGTATTGATGTCTCTGTATAAGATTTTGGTGAGACCTCATTTAGAATATTGTGTACAATTCTGGAGGGCCACACCTTCAAAAAGATATAAAAAGGATGGAGTCGGTCCAGAGAAGGCTACTAAGATGGTGCGTGGTCTTCATCATAGGGCGTATCAGGACAGACTTAAAGATCTCAATCTGTATACTTTGGAGGAAAGACTGGAGAGGGGAGATATGATAGAGACATTTAAATACCTATGTAATGTAAATGCACGTGAGTCGAGTCTCTTTCATTTGAAAGGAAACTCTGTAATGAGAGGGCATAGGATGAAGTTAAGAGGTGATAGGCTCTGGAGTAATCTAAGGAAATACTTTTTACAGAAAGGGTGGTAGATGCATGGAACAATCTCCTGGAAGAGGTGGTGGAGACAGAGACTGTGTCTGAATTCAAGATATAATGGTTACTGCGGATGGGCAGACTAGATGGGCCATTTGGCTATCTGTCATCATGTTTCTGTGTTTCAGCCTGAAAGGCAGTATATTAAAAACCTTATAAACATAAAAATAAACAGCAGTCCTGAATGATATCAAGCTCAATTGTTTACCAGCTTCCTAAGATAATTGTGCCTATGGTCATACCTTATACCACTGTTGAATATAATTTCCTCTTTCCAGATCCACATGGAGTCCCTTTGGACTTTTTTCAAACTGATATCTTGATGATAAGCTCATACCTTGAGGAAACATCTCAGCCAGACCCAGAATCAGCAACCTCCAGATATATAGGCAGCAGCTTAACTGATCAGCCAAAAGAGAATGCCTCCTGCTGGTCATGTTATAGAAGCTCTTCTACCTTTCCTCACTTGTAGCTGTTATCTCTCACCCCTGGAGGATGTTCATTATAATACATACCTGAAGGACGTCGGCAGATACTGAGGTCCTGACTTGTGACGGGAATGCTGGGTAGAGAAGGCCTATCAATCCGCTTCTTTAAGCTGATGCCACCACTCGCTCTGTATGAAGCCTTCATGCTGACAGGTACTTGGATCATACCATTGAGACTACCTGAGCCAATGTCTTTTGAATCTGCAAGAAAAGATGTGGATCAATAAAAGCTTCTGTCCTTCTGTATTTCGACACCACCATATATTCAATTATTGATGAGCACTGTCAGCATTCGGGAAGTAATGCAACTGAAATTCCATGGTCAACTAGATCCCTTCGCTGAGAAGTCTGATCATATTTCTATGTTTGATCACAAACACATTATGTGACTTCCTCAAGATCACGCTAAATAGAAGTGAAAGGAAGCAGTGCCAACGTATAAAACCCACTTTTTCCCAGCTATGTGGGAATCAACAAAAAAAATCATGCCACAATAAAAGAAAAGAAAAGGATAAATTAAAACTACAGAAACCTATCCAAGCAGAAATGAATAAAGCCTGGATAAATATTCAACTAGAAGCAGTCAGTGTTTCTTTAAATACTGACTGCTGATGGCCAACCTAGACCTGGATAGTCAATTCCAAACTCTGTCTGAACACCAGCATTGAATATCTGGTGTTGCCCAGAAATTAAGCAGGTATGGCTGATATTCAGTGCTCTACATACATATCCACATAGCTAACCAGGCAAAATTAAGACTGCCTTTTGTGTGGCCCTATGGCACATGCCCTTAAGTATGTGCAGGCACCAGCACTGAATACTGCTTGTTCCCACAATAACTCTGAGCTCCTCCCCTGGAATGCCCCCGCCCTAATGTGCTTTGGCAGTCACACTGGAGGTTCTGTGGCATTGATATGCCATTGAAAATGTGGGGATTGCCGTGTTGTGGGCAGGAGGGCACTTATCTTCATATGTGGTGGAATTGTGGCATGGCTATGACATTCTGGCGCTTTGTATTTCATATGCTCTCCTCCATTTTGCGCAGAGCTGTAGAACCCTCACTTGAGCTGACATTTTTACACCACTACGATCTGGCTTGGGAGGAAGGGAAAATCAGCTTTACTAAGTTGCTTTAGACAGCTGCATGACTTGTTCTGGCAGCTCACTGGAAATTGTCTGCTTCCCCAGCAGTGCAGCTAGTGGTGAATAAGTTGGATGATTGACATTCTCTGTCGTTGGAACTAGCCAAAAAAAGTTTGGTCTTTTCTGTATTGAGTTTCAGTT
The DNA here is from genome assembly GCF_902459505.1 of Geotrypetes seraphini. Lineage (NCBI taxonomy): Eukaryota > Metazoa > Chordata > Amphibia > Gymnophiona > Dermophiidae > Geotrypetes > Geotrypetes seraphini. Next base: position 341,446,539 of record NC_047086.1, on the reverse strand, counting down.
TGAAATTAATTGTCCACTGTTCTATCTGAGTCATAATAGAAGATATCTGGTTTAAAATTTCAGTTGTAAAATTATTTAGAGGGATTAAAATAGGAATGTCATCTGCATATATATAAAATTTTACATTTAAACTCTGTAATAAATGTCCTAAAGGGGAAATGTAGATGTTGAATAAGGTAGGCGATAGAGGAGAACCTTGGGGAATACCAGATGGGTTGCTCCATGAATGAGAATAGTTACCGTCACAAATCACTTGATAAGATCTTTTCTTCAAAAAACCTTGAAACCAGTTCCAGACCCTTCCTGAAAGTCCTATTATGTCTAAACAATTCAACAATATTTCATGATCTACTAGATCAAAGGCACTACTAAAATCTAGCTGAAGAATTAAGGCACTAGTGCCTTTGCTAAATAGACCATGATGATAATCAACCATTGAAGTTAAGACGGTCTCCGTACTATATCCTCTTCTAAATCCTGACTGAGAGTCATTAAGAATATTAAATTTATCCAAATAACTTACTAATTCTAAATTAACTAAACCTTCCAGTAATTTGGTAAACAAAGGAATGCTTGCTATGGGTCTATAATTGGATTTCATGGCAATTGATACCTTCTGATCTTTAAGAATAGGGGTAACCAAAATTTGATCCAATTCATCAGGAAATAGTCCCTTAATCAAAGAAAAAGTAGCCCATTTAAATAAATCTGCTTTAAAAGTAGATGAAGCATTTTTCATTACGTTTGGGGGACAATTGTCCAGCAAACAGTTCGATTTGACATATTTATTGAACAACTTTAAAAACTGTTGCCAGTCTGGGGCTTGGAAATGATCCCAGACATATCAGCCCTTGAGCCATCTTCCAAGTAACTAAGTTGTGAAGCATCATAGTTGCAAGTAGGAGATTGTAATGTTGCTCTCAAATCTAAAATTTTATTATTGAAGAACTCTGCAAGAGTATCAGGAGACGGCGAGCATTCATTATCTGCTTTTAAAACCAGTGTAGTATCGGTTAAGTTATTAACCAGTTTAAATAATTCTCTACTATTTATCTTGCCTGACCCTATTTTCTGTGCATAATGTTTTGAACAATTTTCTTTAATCAGGAGTTTATAGTTCTTTAATTTAAGTCTCCAATTTACTTTGTCCTCCTCCCAGGAAATACTTTTTCATAGAAAGGGTGATGGATGCCTGTAATGCCCTCCCAAGGGAGGTTGTGAAGACAAAAATTGGTGACAGAATTCAAGAATACATGGAATAAACACACAAGATCTCTGTGTAGAAAAAGGATGGATGGAACCTGCTCAAAGTGCTAGTTACAAACTCTGGTCACCTTATTGAGCAGGGTAGATGGACCATGCAGGTCTTTATCTGCTGACATTTACTTTGTTACTGCTCCTCATGTCAACCCTGGTATCCGCCCCCCAAATTGTGTTCAGCTATATCGTTTGCCTCTAGAATAAGGTTTAGAACTGCTGCCCTAAGCCAAAACCAGATTAGAAATTGAACATATTTTTCAAACTAGAAATTGTATTAACCACAGTCTTCTCCTTTTATTGCAAGTTCCGCTTACTTTCTTGAGAGACACCTTCAAGTTCCAAACTCTTCAGAATCTGGAGCTGCTGCTGGGACCATTCCATTTCCCTCTTTTGGCGCTGATGTTCAAGCTCTTCCATCCTTTTCTGGCGCATCTTGTCTTGAGCTGATTTGGCTATGGTGACGTTAATCTGTCGACATAAAAAAACTCAGTTAATCAAGGGCTGGATATTTCAGTACACAGCTGTAGTGCTGGCAGTTTAACCACACAGTACAGTATCTCTGAAATTTTAAACCCGATATCTTCTATTATGACTCAGATATGGACAATTAATTTCAAACTGAAACTCAATACGGAAAAGACCAAACTTTTCTTGGCTAGTCCCAATGACAAAATAACAAACTCATTGCTTCATCTTAATGGTCATGACTACCCGATTATTAAATCTATCAAAATTCTGGGAATCACACTAGGCTGACATTTAACACTAGCAGAACACACAAACTTAGTGGTACAAAAATGTTTTTTTACATTGTGGAAATTAAGAACCATAAAAAAATATTTTGATCCTTTATCGTTCAGACTATCGGTGCAGGCATTAGTTTTGTCTATTTTAGACTGTTGTAACATCATCTATTTAGAAGCACCCAAAAAAAATTCTAAGGAAATTAAGGATAATTCAGAATACAGCTGTTCGATTGATTTTTGGTTTAAAAAAGAACAACCGTATTAGTCCATATTATCGTTTACTTCATTGGCTGCATTTGGAGGCAAGAGTATTATTCAGATTTTCTTGTATATGCTTTAAGCTGATATCGGGATTGTCTCCAGCTTACCTTTTTCCTCATTTTGTGTTGCATAGACCATCAAGAGAAACTAAAAACTTCTACTTATTTGCTTATCCAAAAATTAATGAGTGTAGATATAAGACCTTCTTAGATAGGACCCTAGCATTTCAAGCTGGTAGGCAACAATCTTGGTTAGGTAAATGTATTCAGCAAGCTATGTTATCCTATTGCTGTTTTTGGAAATGAATTAAGACCACTTTGTTCAATAAGTTTATTACTTAATGAGAGTTTTATTATTGAAATAGTATTTTACAAATATTTGTATTTTTTACTGTATTATTGTATTTCGCTGATTGTCCAGCTCTTTTTAGTGTAAACTGCCTAGAACTTTTGGTTATGGTGGTATAAAAGAATAAAGTTATTATTATTATTATTATTATTATTATTACAGAAGTCAATAACCCTGGCCACTTAGGGTAACTCCTATATATAGCACTGAAAAATTAGCACTGAAAAAATGTGCACTAAGTGTTATTCTATATGCAGTGTTCTGAGTTGGGCACCATTTATAGAATCTGCTTAGAACTGGGATTCACAGCAAAGTTTTAGGCATGGGCTCACACTAACTGAAATGTTGTAATTTCCCACACCTACTTTAGGGACGGATCAGGAGCATTCTGTAACACTGCGTGCAAATTGTTGGAAAGTCCATGGCCCCCCATGGCCATACCCCCTTTTCAATCCATGCAGTAGAATTTACACATACCTCTTTATAGAATAAACCTAAAATGATGTATTAATTATTGACAATTAGTGCCAATATTGTTAGTGGCCAATTATCGGTGCTGATAATTCAATTAAGCTCAGCACACAAATTGGGCATGTGCTCAAATTAGTACACGCAACTGAAAGCACCATATATAGCATTCTGGAGGTTAGGGAGCAATTTTAGAAGAAATTTCCACTTGTATAATGGGGCTAGACATGCAGATATTGTCTCTTATAAAAGTATACACAGAAGTCGATCTCACACCAATGTTTATATAATACAACACAATCTTTATTTATACACTGCCAATACCTCATGGAAGTTCATAATGGTTTACAAAAAAATAAATGATCTAATATAACATTATGAACAGGTTATCTTATAGTTATAAGAACATAAGTAATGCCTCTGCTGGGTCAGACCAGAGGTCCATCATGCCCAGCAGTCCGTTCACGCGGCGGCCCAACAGGTCCAGGACCTGTATAGTAATCCTCTATCTATACCCTTCTATCCCCTTTTCCTTCAGGAAATCATTCAATCCCTTCTTGAACTCCAAAACCGTACTATCATGCCCTCTGGAAGCACATTCCAGGTGTCCACCACCCTCTGGGTGATGAAGAACTTCCTAGCATTGGTTTTGAATCTGTCCCCTTTTAATTTTTCCGAATGCCCTCTCGTTCTTGTAGTCTTCAAAAGTTTGAAGAATCTGTCCCTCTCCACTTTCTTTATGCCCTTCATGATCTTGTAAGTCTCTATCCATATCCCCTCTAAATCTCCGCTTTTCCATCAAATTCTTTTTTGAAACTCTTAAAGTTAATTTTTTGATTGATTCTACTAGGTGGAGTTCTCCACAGTTTAGCTGCTTGATAAGCCCAGATTGAATTGAAAATCCTGGAGTAATTTAAATTTTTAATATCAGGAAAACAAAAGGTATGGTTTTGCCTTAAATTCCAAGATGACTTTTTGGAAAATTTAAAGAGTTATATAATCTGGAGTGTCCCCAAAGCAAGTTTTGAACAATATACAAAAGAATTAATGAATCCTAGCTTCCACTTCCACTGGTATCCAGTGCAGCTCTAGTAGATAAAGTGCGATCCTATCACTTTTTTCAGATTGAAAATTATTCTTATAGCTGTATTTTGAAGGGTTTGAAGTTTATGCATTTGGAAAGTGGATGTTCCAGGGGTGGAGTTTGGAATACAGGTGTATATTTCTATTTTACAAAGTACGTATGAATAAAAGTGCCAAAGAATCCCCATTTACTGATCCTGGTCATTTGTATACAATGCTGTATACCTCTACTAGCACTGTAGAAATGATAAGTAATAGTACAAGTAGTACAGTAGCACTAACTCTTGTCCAAGTGTTCAAGAGATAGAAATAACCACTTATTATGCCATCAATATTACTCACGCCTTTTATGAATATTGCTCCCTCAGAGGTATGGTCTTTTATAAAGAATGACACCGGAACAAATTTTTCCCCATTCCAGCGGGAACTACTTTTCCTGTCCCTCTCCCATTCCTGCAAGCTCCTCCATCCTCATCTGCACAAGCCTCAAACTCTTTAAAAATCATAAGTGTTCAAGGCTTGTCTGGTTAAGGCAGAGCTTACAAGAATGGGCAGGTTCAGCAACAGTGACAAAACTCACAGGGATGGGAAAGGGAAATTGAGTTCCGTGTCATTCTCTAAACTGGTTACTTAAGAATCAGTTCCTGCAGAAAGTTACCTTTGTAGTGTACCTCTAGCTCAGTGGTCTCAAACTCGTGGCCCGGGGGCCACATGCGGCCCGCCAGGTACTATTTTGAGGCCCTCAGTATGTTTATCATAATCACAAAAGTAAAATAAAACAGTTTCTTGATCATATGTCTCTTTAGCTATAAATTACAATATTATTATTAAGACTTAGCCAAAAGGAAAGATTTATAAACTATAGAGTTTTACCTCATGCAAAATTGTAATTTCTTTAATAAGACATTAACTATTTTTTTCTGCGGCCCTCCAAGTACCCACCAATACAAAATGTGGCCCTGCAAAGGGTTTGAGTTTGAGACCACTGCTCTAGCTGAATCTGGGATGCTTCAATCTTCAATGCTACAATTACTGTCTCCACAAAATATAGGAACCGATACATTTGTTTTAATGGATTACAAAGAAGTGATGTAGACCAGGCCCTCGGTGTGGGTCTCAAAGTGACTGACTGGGTCAGGAACTGGATGAGTGGAAGATGACAGAGGGTAGTGGTCAATGGAAATCGCTTGGAGGAAAGGAATGTTGACAACAGTGTGGCACAAGGTTCAGTTCTTGGGCCTATGATTTTTAACATTTTTGTAAGCAATATTGCTGAAGGGCTATCTGGTAAGATTTGCCTCTTTGTGGATGATACCAAAATCTGCAACAAAGTAGGTACCTATGATGGTGTGGATTGCATGAGGAAGGACCTAGTGAAGTTTGAGGAATGGTCTGGAATTTGGCAGCAAAGATTTAATGCTAAGAAATGCTAGATCATGAATTTGGACTACAGAAACGGCTGCTGGCTTTGCCCCAGAAGAAGTAGTGACATTGGAGAGGGTAGGCCGGCAGCCATGGGTATGTATGGGAAGGTCCTGTGGCTGGTTTCTTCCTGTTTGCCACTGCTGTTGCTGCTTCAGGAAAGCAGCAGCAGCGGCACAAGATGGAAGAGGGAGGGGTGCTGGTCCTGACTCCACTTGTGCAATGGGGCTAAACTGCTGACAGCCTCCTGTTACAAGGTGCGCAGCCGCACAGCTTAGAGCAGGGGTCTCCAAAGTCCCTCCTTGAGAGCCGAATCCAGTCGGGTTTTCAGGATTTCCCCAATGAATATGCACTGAAAGCAGTGCATGCACATAGATCTCATGCATATTCATTGGGGGAAATCCTGAAAACCCAACTGGATTCGGCCCTCAAGGAGGGACTTTGGCAACCCCTGGCTTAGAGGGAACGTTGGCAGGACCTATGACTAAATTTTATGCACAGGTCCAAAAAGGGGGTTTAGCAACGGAAGGGTTATGGGCAGATCAGGGGTATTTCTGCAATTTACTTGTATAGTCATAGACTATGGGAGGATCCATGTTTAATTCAGGCACAAGGATTTACACCATGTTTCAGTTAGTATAAATGGCTGTCCCTAAAATTACACATATACATCATTCAGTATCCAAATCAAATTAAAGTCCTTTGTTCATTTTTTTAGGGCTTCAGATATGCCAATGGTTAGCCAAATGTTTTTTATGGCTACCAATATAATTGTAGCCATGGCTTCCTCACTAGCCCCATTATTTGCTTATTGGTTTTTTCTTTTTCATTAATTTTTTAACTTTAAAGTCCTCTGTGCTGTGTCAATAATTTACTTATCTCATATAAAAGTTAATAAACTTTAAAACTTATCTTTTTTTCTGAGTATTATGCTCGTATTCACATCAGGAAGGGACCTGTCTTTTCGGCATGTTTCGCCCGTAGGCTGCATTACACAGATCGGGATGGTACAGAGAATATACAAAAGGGGGGACTTTTCTTGAAGCAGCCTAAGGACGAAACGACAGGTCCCTTCCCGATGTGAATACGAGCATAATACTCAGAAAAAAAGATAAGTTCTTAAAATTTATTAACTTTTATATGAGATAAGTAAATTATTGATACAGCACAGAGCACTTTAAAGTTAAAAAATTAAAGAAAAAGAAAAAGAAAAAAACAATAAGCAAATAATGGGGCTAGTGAGGAAGCCATGGCCACAATTATATTGGTAGCCATAGAAAACATTTGGCTAACCATTGGCATATCTGAAGTCCTAAAAAAATGAACAAAGAACTTTAAGATTTGATTTGGATACTGAATGGTGTATATGTGTGATCAGCTAACAGTATCTTACTACTGACTGCAGGATATACTGTCCCTAAAATTAGGCATAGTTCCCAGCGCTATTCTATAAGTGGTGCCTAACTCTGAGTTCTGTTTATAGAATAGCGTTCAGCACTAATTTTTTTGGCAATAATCATTTTAGGCGTCATTTGCAGAATTCAGTCTATAATGTCTCCCCAGTATTCAGCCATGGCAATCAGCATTTAATTAAATGCCAGCTGCTGGTCAATTTATACCAAGATCAGGGTATATCTGTATATCTGTGTAATGTTGGGAACTACTCAGATGATGGCAATATTCAGTGCTGCTACCCCAATAGCCAACTGGATTGGGGGGGAGGGAATGGGACTTGTATACCACCTTTTTGTGGTTACATATTCAAAACAGTTTACATATATACAGGTACTTATTTTGTACCTGGGACAAAGAAAGATTAAGTGACTTGCCCAGGGTCACAAGGAGTAGTGCTGGGATTTGATCCCAGATCCTCTGGGTACTGAGGCATAAGCTCTACCACTAGGCCACTTCTCACTTTAGGACAAATGTTGTACTGTCCTAAGCTATCCAGAGAATTTATTTATTCAATTTTCTATACTGTTCTCCCAGGTACTCAAGCAGTTTTCCCTCTCTGTCCCAGCAGGCTCACAATCGATCTAATGTACCTGGGGCAAGGGGGGATTAAGTGACTTGTCCAGAGTCACAAGGAGCAGTGTGGGTTTGAACCCACAACCTCAGGGTGCTGAGGCTGTAGCTTTAACCACTGCGCCACACTCTAATAATCTACCCAGTTAAGGAGAAAAGTATATACTGTATAGGGTAAATAGAGTTTTCTCTAGAGTATATTAGGGTGAAGATAGTGAGTAAATACTGTATACTCAGTCAAAAAGACTAAATATAAATGATATGTAAAGGCACCAAAGGCCTAAATGCATGTAAAGGCCTAAAGGTATGTAAAGGCCTAAATGCACCAAACCCCCAGTGAATACCATCTGATGTGGTATTGAAAACCCCCACAGAAACACTCATGTAACACAGAAGCTCATGTAAAACACTCTGAATTAACTCCCCAGTTATTAGCAGTGGTATTGAAGCTTTAATAAACAACATGAGCTACATGGGTTATTAGTAACTAGATCTTATTACATACTATAGAATCCATGCTGAAATAGCACTAGTTGATAACTAGGCCCCTAAATGCCATAGACTTTGTGGACTTTCATTTTTAATACAACAGAGTAGTTGGATGGTAGAAAAAGGAATGGAAACACCTACCCTTGCATTATTCTCTTTCTCATCCTCTTCATTTAAAAGCTGATGGTGCAGTATCAGATCTAACTCTTTTGGTGGATTGAGAAAGATGGTCTTCAGTGGAATGGATTGTGTCGGATTTTCAATGATCTTTGCGGCAGTACCAGGCAACCCAGTCTTTTGGGGAGGTGACCCAGGCTCCAAAGCTCTGATTTCTAATTGATCGAGAACACAAGAGTTTACATTAGTACACAAACTTCACAGACTGATACTTACAGAAGAAATTATGGGGCCATTTTACAAAGCTGCAGTAAGCACTAGTGCCTGCTTACCTCAGGTTAAAATGGTGGACTGCAGGGGGTGCTGAAGCATCCTGCAGCAATTTTTACACGTGTGTGCAGAAACTATACGTTAATTTTTTTTTTCCCAGGATGGAGCGTGCCTGGGGGTGGAGAGTGAGTGTGTTACTATGCAAATTGGTTAGGGTTACCAGATTTTCCGTTTGGAAAATCTGGACCTCTAGACCTGCCCCCAGGCACGCCCAGTTCCACCCATCCCCGCCCTGTTACACCCCAGTCCCGCCCCAGCCCCCCCTTCCCCTGCTGCCTGCTCTTGTCAGGCAGGAGCGCATCTGCGCATGTACAGCTGTGATGCGATGATGTCACATGCACGTGCTTGTGCGCGTGATGTCATCACGTGGCATCTGTGCATGCACTCTTACCCGACAGTGATTTGTTTCAGCTTTTCAAAATCCAGACAAAGTGCCAGGTTTTGAAAAGCCGTCTGGACCCCCATATATGTCCTCAAAAGGAGGAAATCCAGACATCTGGTAACCCTAAAATTGGTTAGTGTGCTGGCATTGCGAGATGCTAACCAATTAGAGTAGATTTAACGTGTGAGCCCCTAACAGCTACAAAATAGTCCATTATAAGGTCACTTTTCACCACAGCTCAGTAAAAGGACCCCTATATCAGCAAGCTGGGAACCAATGCATTGTGTCACTAGTAATATATTACAGAACACTTCACAATCCCACTGCAGATGCAGTGTCAAAGAGTTTATACTAGTCCAAGAGAAGATTAATCAACAGATTATGATGATCACAAATGACAGTCAAGCAAATCGCATGAGGTCACAACATAAGAGTGATGCAGAAAATGGTTTAAACTTCTCAGTCTCAAACAAACATGATGTTGGCACATTTAGGACTGACGTTTACCTGGAGAACACCCATCTCAGTCAACTGGAGTGAGCTCTTTATGTTTGCATGTCCCAGCTATTGGTTCCACTGGTTGGTCAATCTTAATACACTCCTGGTACTCAAAGGGAGGGGGATCAGAAGGGGGACGTTCTTTGATGGAGCTGAAAGGTGTGTGTGTGGGGGGGGGGGGGGTTGGAAGGAGGGTTTCCTTTGGGGAGGGAGCCAAGGATCAGAAAGGGGCTTATTCTAGTCAACTGGGGTATGGGAGGGGAATGGGAACATATTGGCCAAGATCTGGAAGATAACCGGGAACTAGCCAATATTCAGACCCGGTGCCTGTTTGACTTTGCTACATAAAGTTAGGACAGCCTTTTTTCTGTGTAAATTTTATGTGGATGCTCAGCCAGTTAGCAGACTGAAAATCTTCTGACTGGATAGGTTTCTGCAATACCCTATCTCCACCCTAACTGTGCCTCTGAACCACCCAGTTTCAGCATGGGCGGTTAGAAGAGACATTCAGCAACACTGTCCATTTGAGTGTTGCTGAGTGTCCCCGGGCAGTGACGTAGCGAGGGTGAGAGGCACCTGGGGCGGTGGCACCCTTCCCCCACCCTCTTTCTCCACCCCTACCCCCATTCGCTCTATCCCCTTCTCTTCCTCCGTACCTTTTTAACATTCCTGGCACAAGCAGCAACCCCAACCTGCTACTCACACCAGTGTCAACTGTTCCTCTGATGTCACTTCCTAGGCACGGGTCCAGGAAGTGACATCAGAAGAAGATCCAACGCTGGCTTGAGCAGCAGGTTGGGGTTGCTGTTTGTGCAGGTAACATTAAAGAGGTGTGGGAAAGGGCGCGCACATGTGGCAGTGGGGGTTGGGGAAGGAGCAGAGGGCAGGGCAGGGAGGGCGGAGAGGAGGCCAGGTACCAGCACCCCCACCAGGACAGCACTCGATGCAGACAACCCCCTCATCCCCTTACTACGCCATTGATCCTAGGTAGCCCTGCAGATGCAATTTAAATAGCCAGGAGCCTCTTCAGGATGATTAAATAGCTTTGAACATCAAGCCCTTGATTTTCATGCTCAGGATACTTATAAAATTCCCTCCATAAGATATATCTCTTTTAACAAGAAATATCTTCAAATCTAGTAAGTATAAAATGGGTGGTCGTGAAATGTATTCAGGAAGTTCTATATAACCCGTTCTGAGTTCTTCTGGGAAGACGGGATATAAATACAAATAAATAAATAAATTTACAGATTGCCTAATTAATGTATAAGCTGCCTATGACAGTTTTAAAATATACATTTTTAATAGTCTATTTCATTCATACGTAAATAAATAAGTTGTTGTCTGTCCTTTTATGGGAATAAACAAGACCTTTTTTACATCTTTGATCTTTTTCGGAGTGTTCATTATCCGTTCTCACTGTTTTTTTGTGTGTAAGAATATAAACTAAACATAATGGAGTCAATATTCAGAAGCATCTGGCAGTGTCTCTAAAATATCCTCACAAACCATCTCTGCACAATGTAGATGGTGCAGGGGCAGAGAGCAAAGCCAGGACAATCCCAGGACTCTGAAGATAGGAGCAATATCTGATTTGCTTTCTGTGTAACTTATCCAGATAACTTAGGGCAGACAGACAGCAGTCTGTTATTCAGATAAGTTACCATATTATTTCTAGTAATAGCTCACATTCAATGATGGTCCTGCTTCAGCATTGGAAAACCCTATAAATTTCTTCTTAAAAGCCAAATTTAGATTCCTCTAATAACAGTCCACCATACAGAATTCACAATAGCCAGCATTGCTTTCCTCCATCCTCCCCCTCCCAACCCCACGATGATTGGATTTCTCTTCCTTCCTTTTCTCTTACAAAATTTACTCAAGGCCCTGTACTAGCCAGCACCATAACCATGAGGAAAGGTAAGAAGAGAGATCCAGTCATTGTGTGTGGGGGGGGGGGGGAGGGAGGGGGAGGTTTTAGAGAGTGGAGAAGATCAGTGGCAGTTACTGCAGGGTGGGGGTGGGGGTAGGGTGGAGGAGACAAATGGTGACCATCATGAGGAGGAGGGGTGGAAGCAAGGCAGGATTAATTCTTCGAGGGCCCCTAAGCACCCAAGTATACTGGGCTCCCTGTCCCCGCCCCCTGCTCCGCCCACACCCCCATTTATCTGTTTTCTTATTTACATCTTTATTTCCCTTTGTATTTCTTTTCTTTTTTTTAAATTCAAAACAAAGATTAGTATACCAGTGCACAGTTTTTCTTCTATGCAACCCCCAAACATCTCTGAACAAATCCCCCTTCCTTCCCTTCCCACCTACTTACCCAGGACTTTAACTCTGAACCCTTTCCATGCATATATAAAAGTGTTCAAATATATTGTAAAGCAGTAATACTATCTGAAATTTAAGTCTAGATTAATAACCAAGTTTATAATGCCTCTCAACTGCCTCACTCTACGTCAACCAACTGTAACCCAGATGTATGTATAAACAACCAAATCTGTAACTCCTCTAGTACATTCTACTCCATGTATGTTAACTTGTATGAAACAACAAAGCAAACAGTCCACCAAAGAATCCAACATGAAACAAAAGAAGATCGGCAGAAAATAAGGAGATTCAAATCAGGTTTATTCAAGGTGTTCCTAAGAACCATGCCCGATGCATTTCGCCAAACAAGGTTAGTCAATTCTAACAGAAAACCATGTCTTTCATACACATAGATACACCCTCACCCAGTATGGAATAAGTAATCACAAACTAAAAATAGAAATATGTAGATAAAGGTTAAACTGAACCACCAAGAAGCCAAACTGCATACAATGAAACATCACAGAAACAATAACACATAGCCCCCTAATACTCTGCAAAATATAAATATAGTAGATGTAAATTTGAAGAAACTGACAATCACCACTTTACAAATTAATAAATAGAAATAAAACAAAAATTGAAAATAAGAAGGGGGCAGGGAGACAGAAGGGAGACAGGAGACAGAAAGACAAGGAGACAGACAGAAAGGGGGCATGGAGACAGAAAGATAGACAGAAAGAAAGAAAGGGGGCATGGAGCGAGAGAAAGACAGACATACAGAAAGAAAGGGGCATGGAAATAGAAAGAAAGAAGGAAGGGGCAGGGTGAAAGAAAGAAAAAGTTGGGGGAGGGAATGAGGTCTGGAGGAGAGGAAGCATACAGGAGGCTGAAAGAAGGGAAAAAATATTGGTATAAAAAGTCAGAAGAATAAAGTGCAACCAGAGACTGATGAAATTACCAGACAACAAAGGTAGGAAAAATGATTATATTTTCAATTTAGTGATCCAAATTTGTCCGTTTTGAGAATTTATATCTGTTGTCTATATTTTGCACTATGACCCCCTTTTACTAAACCGCAATAGTGGTTTTTAGCGCAAGGAGCCTATGAGCATCGAGAGCAGCACAGGGCATTCAGCGCAGATCCCTGCGCTAAAAAAACGCTATTGCAGTTTAGTAAAAAGGGAGGGGGGTATATTTGTTTATTTTTGTATAGTTGTTACTGAGGTGACATTGCATAAACTCATCTGCCTTAACCTCTTTGAAAACCCATGGAATATAAATGACAATTAACATTTTCTCTGTGTATAGTGTGCTTTGTGTTTTTTAAAATTTTATTGTTGGTAGATCATTTTGACTTGACCACAAAGGTAAGGGGGAGGGAGGGAGGGGAGCTGTTGAAAGACTTCTAGTAATCCTTGCAGGCTTGACTGTGCAGGGAATTATTTTTTGTAATATCATGTTTTGTGATGTGACTGGCATTATTTAGACTTTAATTTCTATGAATGAATATAATGAAAATGCTATAAAATCGCTTGCTTGTTTTTATGTGCGTGCGCTGAAGGGAAGTGGAGAGAGAGTGGGCTGAGGATGCTGAAGGGAAATGGGGAAGAGAGAGTGAGGAGAAGACGATTTATAAATTGACAATTGTACAGAATATTGTTTCTTTTTATACTTTAATATAATAAAGTTCAATATAAAACTATGCGAGGCTTGTGTGGATGGGATCAGATGGTTTGCGAGGATGGGGACCGAGCTTGTGGGGATGGGGAGGGAACAGAGACAAATTTTTCCACGTGTCATTCTCTAGGCTCTGCCACGAATTGATTTCAACTACTTGCGCGCATGCGGGGTGTCAGTGGGGTTGACGTAGCCATCGTAGTGCAAGCGAGTGTGGGGTATGGCTCTAAAAGGAAATCTTAATCATTGTACTGCTGATCTTTGGCTCTTTTGACTTATGAGTTTGCCTACCACTAGACTAATCCATTTTGAATTAACTTTCAGAGAGTGTAGCGCAGTGGTTAAAGCTACAGCCTCATCACCCTGGGGTTGTGGGTTCAAACCCACGCTGCTCCTTGTGACCCTGGGCAAGTTACTTAATTCCCATTGCCCCAGGTACATTAGATAGATTGTGAGCCTGCCAGGACAGACAGAGAAAAATGCTTGAATACCTGAATAAATTAATGTAAACCGTTCTGAGCTCTCCTGGGAGAACGGTATAGAAAATTGAATTTAAAAAATATCCTCCTTCTTCAGGTCAATATAGTATACTGTTGTTACATTATACTGTCCTGGCCTAAGAAAGGGGGTTTTAGTCGCTAATCGTTAGTAAAAAAAATGTATTAAAATGAGTCCAATAAAAAGATTACCTTATTTTCTGTTAATAAAAGTTTTATCAATACAACTACAATACTATTTTATTCTAAAGCAACAAAAAAATCTTTTCTACCTTTTGTCGTTTCTGCTTTAATCATCTTGTCTTCACTCTCTTCTTTCTAGCCAGCATCTGTCCTCGCTCTGTCTTCCATGCATCATCAGCCCCTTCTATCCACTGTCTGTCCTCTCCCCATTCCATATGGCATCTTTCCTCTTTCTATGCTCCTTCCATATACTGTCTGTCCTGTGCCCCATCTCTCCTTTGTACATGATTGATTTCAGCCCTGCCACCTCTCCATTTTTCTCTCTCTGTCACCACCCCCTCCCCTCTGGCATCTCTCTCTTCTCCTTTCTTTCCTTCCGACCCACGGTCTGGCATCTCTGTCTCCTTCCCTTCCCTGATTCCCAGGCATCTCTCTCTTCCTTCCATCTCTCCCTCCCCCTCCATGCTCTGACATCTCCTCCTTCCTTTTCCCTTGGTCTGGCATACTTTCTTCCTTCCCTCTGTGCCCTGTCATCTCTTCCTCCCTCCCTCTCTTCCCTGCATGCCCTGGCATCTCTTCCCTCCATGCCTTGGCATCTCTTCCTCCCTCCCTTCCCTCCGAGCCCTGGCATCTCCTTTCATTCCTTCCTTTCCCTCTAGTTGGGTGCAGCAATTCTCTCCCCCTCTGCTCCCTTTCCTACTTCTGTCAACCTGTCCCCGGTCGGCAGTGCAGCCCCTAAGCAGGTGCTCCAAGGCCTGGCATCATGAACTTTTTCAGGCAGCAGCATTCACAATTTGCTGCTGTTGCCAGCTTCGAGCCGTCTTCTCTGTTGGGTCCTGTCTTCATGGATACAAGAAGTAGGCAGGACTCAGCAGAGAGGAAGGCCCGAAGCCGGCAACAGCAGCTAATTGTAAATGCTATTGCTCCCCGAAGAAGTTATAGATGCCAGGCCTTGAAGCACCCAGGGCAGACCACTTCTCCCCCTGTAGCCAAAATGTTCCTTTTCAGAGGGGCCCTCGACACGGCAGCCGGGGCTCCTCTGAAAGGAACATTTAACTCCCATGTGAACCTCAATGATCAGTGATGCGGCAGAGGGAATCAACAGCAGAAGGCCGCGAACCGTGAAGCAGCCTGTTTAGAGTGCTGCGGCTGCCAACGAGTGCTGTAGGGAGGTTTGTCAGTCGTCTCGCGGTGGGAGGGTCAGCGGGGAGGGCCCGGGGCGATGGCGATGATGCTGGGGGGGAACACCCAGGACGATGATGCGGGGGGGGGGCAGGGATGATAACTCTATTGTGAATCCAGCGAGGGTGAGGGAGATGCCCAAACAGCCCTAAAGTACTGCACCGGCAGGCCCCCCTGACCATTTTGGGCCCTAGGCCCGTGCCTACTGGGCCTATCCTTTAATCCGGCCCTGGGTAGAAGAGAGAAATGATGCCTCCATTAATAACTGACTGTAGACATCAGAAAATCCTTTGGGCCTGATATTCAGACCACGGAAGACAGCCTGGCTACCTCCTGCAGTTGGAGGCAAACTCGGAAATTCAATAGTGGAGCTTTATCCGACCACTGGCATTGAATTTCCAGATTAAGTTCAGCTATGTTTGACATAGCCAACCAAGCCAATATTTATCAGCAGATCAGCTAAGTTATAACAGCCAAAGATAAACCTGCTTTTTAGGC
Source organism: Geotrypetes seraphini (assembly GCF_902459505.1). Lineage (NCBI taxonomy): Eukaryota > Metazoa > Chordata > Amphibia > Gymnophiona > Dermophiidae > Geotrypetes > Geotrypetes seraphini. The sequence goes on along the minus strand of NC_047086.1, from coordinate 341,430,760 downwards.
AGGTCTATCTGGCCACTAGATTTAGGTAATTAGCCAATGAATATTGGCGCTGACATAGCAAGTGACCAGCTAGCCACTGACCAGAATATTCACCAGGCGATAACTGGCTATCTCCCACTGAATATCAATGGTTAACCAACTTGGCGCTATTTAGCCAGCCTAGAGCCATTCCCCGCCAGCTAAATAGTGATAAATATTGGGCAAATGTTTCTAGTAACAACTCAGGGGTTTATTAGAAACAATCCAGTATCTGGATTGCAAGTGAATATTGCCACTATCTGTATAAGTTCTGGCACTAACCACCTTATTTAGATATGCAGCACTAGCCACCATCCAGATACTGGAACTGAATATCTAGAAATGTTTGACTGCAGCAGCTGGCATTAAAATAAAATGCTCACAATAAATTACAAAAATATAAAACAAAATGCTCACCATGGGGGCTGAATATAGACCTGAATAATTTTAGTTCATTTCCTAGCACAGTTAGATTACGGTACTTGTTCCTTATTCTCACTAAAAAGAAAGGCAGCAGGTCCAAGCACTAAAAGAGTGATCTTCAACATGCAGTCCTCGAAGTCCTCCATTGCAGCCCTCAAACAATTGGCCAAAATGCTCTTCAATGCTGTAATTTCCTTAATTTCAATCTTGCCCACTTGATATAGTAACTGCAAACAATGTCTTAAGTGTGTTACTCTGGTTTATCATTTATGGAATTTGCTACTGTTGACAATCCAAAATAAAGCAAATTTTTTAAACATATCCTTGAAGTGTTGTAGAACCAATAATAGTTTTATGCTTGTTGCAGGTTTCCGGGTATCGCTGCATCTTGTCAGGTAGAAACTGATGTTTCAGCCACCATGCTGTGGCTTTCTTCAGGATATGCTGTGAAGTCTGCAGTTTGTCTTTGCAAATAGCAAGTCCACTGACCTGACTGGTAACAGGGCAATCCGTTAGTCACCAATTTGAATTTTGGTGGGAAAATCAGTTGGTCTCTTTTCCCTCATAGAATGGAAAAGTCTCTGGTGAGTTTAAGATGTTCTCCCCTTGAAGCTGGGTTTTCCCACCAAAATTCAAATTGGTGACTAACTGACTTTTCCACCAAAATTCAAATTGGTGACCAATGGACTGTCCTGTTCCCTATCAGGTCAGTGGAACCACTATTTACAAAGACAAACTGCAGACCTCACAGCATACCCTAAAGAAAGCCACAGCATAGTGGCTGAAACATCGGTTTCTACCTGACAAGACGCAGCAAGACCCGGAAACCTGCAACATGCCAGCTGTGGAAATCATGAGAGAACAATAGTATTAATTTTTAATACAGTAAAACCTTGGATTGCAAGTAACTTGGTTTGCAAGTGTTTTGCAAGACAAGCAAAACATTTTATTAAATTTTAATTTGATATACAAGCAATGTCTTGCAATACAAGTTCATACAATATACACACATCACAACTGAGCCGATGGTTCTTCTCTCTCTGACGCTGCAGGAGTGTAGTGACTGTTCTAAATGAGCGAGGTCTTGCAATACAAGTACGTACAGTATACACGCGTCACATCATCACAACTGAGCCAATGGTTTTTCTCTCTCTGACGCTGCAGAAGTGTAGTGATTGTTTTTAATGAGCGAGGTCTTGCAATACAAGTACATATAGTATTATGTATTAAAGTTTGTGGGATGTGGAACGAATCATCAGAATTTCCATTACTTCCTATGGGGAAATTCGCTTTGATATACGAGTGCTTTGGATTACAAGCATGCTTTTGGAATGAATTATGCTCGCAAACCAAGGTTTGACTGTATTTAATACCCAGTCTGAACAAGCAGATCAAGGTGGTTTACACTGTTGCCCTTTACATGAAAAAGGTTGGAGACCTTAAAATAACATGGGGTCCATTAACAAATTTTGTTAACTCTGACTAGTTGTATAATGCCTTTATTTCCTATTTGATTTGCACACATATCCAGATGGGGTGGGAGGGTGGAAATAAATTTTGTATTATTCTTTGATCGAATGTAGTGCTGTTCATGATATTAATTGTATGTAAAATTTATTGCACTTTATATTCAAATTGAAAATCAATAAAGAATTTAAAAAAAGAAAAAGATTGGAGACCGCTGCACTAAAGCATACAACCCCTATGCTGAATATATTCAAATAAGTCCTGCCAGAACTATCCTTCATCCTGTCCACTGAAGAACAGCCTCACCAACCACCAGGATTTTACTGCTGCACCATGAACTGACCCTCTTCTGTTAAAAAAAACCAAAAAACACCCAACAAAAACACAGCTCCCTTGCAAAAGCTTTTCCGTGCAGAATCTTTGTTCCATAATGTTCAGCTTTTACAACAGATTGTTTCTAGACAAATGTCATATGTTTTTTTGCATAGTATAAAGACAGGAGGTGGAATGTGCCTGCTGCTGGAGCCATTGCTCCCTCCTGAATGGGAAACATTTCACCACATGATGCAAGAAGAAGTTCCCTGGGGCAGCAGGGAAAAATGCATTCTCGTAACTGCTTTTCTTCAACAATTCTCCCCCCACAGGCTTACAACTCTTAGGCTATGGGCTGTTCCTTAGCACCGTAAGACCTAGGAGGCAGTTTGCCCCATGAGGCCTTCAACAAGTGGCAGAAATCACAAAAGAGCCTTCTGAGCCAGCATATATGAAAGGATCTCATTCTGACTGAACAGTTATCCAAAGCATGAGATGCACTGATTCAGGGTATCCTATAGGACAGAAGTTGCTCCCGGGCTTATTTGCATATTTTATGGCATGTCATTTGACCCTCCAACTTAATTTTCTCTTAGCTGAAATATATATATATATATTTTTGAGATATTACAAAGTGAGTAAAACAAATATACTTCTCATCAACGAAGCAGTAAAAACTATTTTATTTAGTTTTGATAGCAACATTGTCCACAAAATCAAATATTGTTGCTAGAATATATAGTGCTTCAAATATTTTCCTGCAAGCAATGATGTTCTATTAACAGTATTGGTCCCAGAAAAAACATGGGACCCAATAATTAAAGAATTTATGTTTCTACATTTGAGAGTTATGTTTCTAAAGTAGCCTCTTGAGAACTTACTAGGGTTGAATGCCTAAATTTAGGAGCCTTACAAATGGGTGGCAACAGAAGCGGCCTTAAGCAACTTGGGCCAATGAAAGACTTAGGCCCTTCCTCGGCTCATCCTAGGATGCACTAGGGAGGGCATTGTAGGTGGTACAGAATGCCATGGCTAGATTGATAACTGGAACATCAAGATATGAGCATATTACTCCACATGTCCGACAACTGCATTGGCTGCCAGTTGCATTTAGAATTCAATACAAAGCAATTATGTTATGTCATTAATTTTTATATGGTACGATCCCTGAATTTTTAAGGGTTTGATGTCTGAGTATCAACCATTAAGAGTATTAACCATTAAGAGCATTGCTGAAAACGAAGGCTAATCCTAAATATGTGAAAACGAATGCCATGACCTTTACATGTGCAGGGGGTTAAGCTATGGAATAGACTTGTTGGTCAAATTTGAAAATATAGAACCAGGAATGCATTTAGGAAAATGTTAAAAACACAACTATTTGTGGATGCATTTCTTTGAGCAATTGACTTTATGTAAAAATTGAATATGTCTGGGGGGGTTTTCTATCTTGTTCTGACTTCTATAATATTTTATGTATGTAATATTTTGTAAACTATTTTAAAAAAAACAGTATAGAAATTGTAAAAATAAATAAATAAATGTTGAAGAGGCGGGCCTGCTGGCCAAAGGGAGTAGGCATCCCTCCGGCCAACCTTTGTAAACAAGATAAGGGGGGTGCAGGGGGGTTTCAGAGGCACAGTGGCGGCGGGAGGGAGTGGGCATTTATCCTGCTGCTAGGGAGGGGTGTCGATGGGGGTGCTGCTTGGCAGCGGAAGGGAGTGGGCCGGGGATGTCATGGGGGTTGATTGGCGGTGGGAGGGAGTGAGCATCTCTCCCACTGCCAGGTAGGAGGTGTCGGGGGGGTTTCTTGGCAGCAGGATGGAGTGAGTATCTCTCCCGCTGCCATGGAGGGGTTGCTTGACTTCGGCAGGGAGAGGGAGTGGGCGTCCCTCCTGCCGATCTTTGATTTTCTTTTGTGTGCTTATTCTGCGCATGTGCCGATTGCTATCGCCAGCGATGAGCACATGCAAATTTAGTGACCCTCTGTGAACCTCATTTGCATGCACAGATTTTAAGAATGACTCACGTTGTTTAAATCATTACAGTAAGTAGTGAATGTTACAGTGGCTCGTCGGATTTTACCGTGAACATTTGAGAATCTTCCCCAACGTGACTTGCCCAGAGTCACAAGCAGGAGTGCTAGGATTTTATTCCACAACCTCAGGATGCTGAGGCAGCAGCTCTACCAATAGGCCACTCCTCACCTCAAAAATGTGCACGGTATGCTCAGAAGCTGAGTTATAGCAGAGCTTAGACGGAATCACAGTTTCCCCAGAATTCTACATATGGTGCTTTGAGTTACTTAAGAATTGCCATATTGGAACAGACCAAAGGTCCATAAAGCCCAGTATCCTGTTTCCAATAGTGGCCAACCCAAGTCCCAAATACCTAGCTAGATCCCAAGTAGTAAAACAGATTTTATGCTGCTTATCTCTGCAGGATATGTACTAGTAGGATTGCCAACCAGCCAGCCAGCAGAAGTCGCTTGTTTGAATCTGCAGCTGTTACTTGTAAGCAAAAGCACGTTTCAGGAGGGAGAGGGAAAGACACTGAAAGATCTAGGGAGGGGAGGAGAGATAGAAGCAGCGGGAGAGATGCTATCTGGACCAGGAGAGGAAGGGAAAATTTATACAGGGAGGAGAGAAGGAGAGATGTTGGATCTGGTGTGGAAAGAGAAAGAGGAAGAGGCGAGAGATGAGAGGGAAGGAAATAATGCTGCATCTGCACAGAATGACTCAGTAAATGAAGGATCCATTGAGGAAAAGGCAGGGGGGAAAGAGATGCTGAATCTGTCAGGTGGTGTTGGAGGTGGGAGGGAGACTGAAATGCTGCATCTACTCAAGGAGAGGAAAGACAGAGAGAAACCAGAATGAAGGAGAGATGTTAGACCCAAGGGTGAAGAGTGTGTGTGTGTGGGGGGGGGGTTGGAGAGAAAGAGAGATAAAGGACCCAGGGAGGGAGGGAGATATGCCAGGCCAAGGGGGGAAGCAGAGGACAAACCAAGAGAGATGTTGGCCCTAAGGAGTGTTGTGTGGGAGGAATTAAAGAGAAAGGGGAGGGACATGGACACAAAATAGAAATGTTGGGCATGATGGAGGTAGTATAGGGGCAGGGACACAGAAAAGGGAGGAATAATCCCATGGAGGAAATAGGAGGAGATCAGGGATTCAGATAGGGCAGATGCAGAACATGGGGGAAGATAGGAACACCGAAGGCATATAATAGGGGAGGGAGTGAATAGGGACAGGGGCACAAAGAGGAGATGCTGGACAGGATGGATAAGGGATGCAAACAGATTGTGAACATGGAGAGAGAAGAAATGTTAAATGAACAGGAGACCCTGAAAAGACAGGAAAAGAGAAATGCAGAACAAATACTGGGACAGTTGGTTGTAGAGGTTGGAGTGAAGGGAAGGCTGCAACAATAGATGTGACAAGGACTTGGGGTGGGGCAAAGGGGTGGTCAAGTGGTCCTCCTTCTTTTTTATTTAGTCTCCTGGTTCCATATTCTCCACAAAGAACTCTACGATCATCCCAACAACAGTTACTAGTCATTCCCTCATTTCGACAATTATTTCTTGATTTTCATAGGAACTCTTCATTTTCTGTCATTGCTTCCACTCTCTGAAACTCTTTACCTTATTATCTCTGCTCTGAAAAATAATTTCTGACATTTAAGACAGAACTATAAAAAGCATACTACCGGTATTTCTCTTTGGCATTCTGCTCTTAACACTCACTCTTTGTTATTCAGTCATAACTGTAGGTATTTTCTTTCCCTGGTATTCTTGATTATATCTCAATATACTTGGGCAGAAATTAAATATGCTTTTTTTTACCCCAACCCTATTTGCTTCACTCCTTCCCTTTTCCCACTCTTCTATTTTTATTGTAACCTACCCTCTCCTTCCTTTTCTCATGTTTCCAAATTTGTTCAGTCGGAATTCTGTTAATTTGTTTCTGTTGTTACTTTCCCCACTTCTTTTTTATTTTTTTTTAATAATGTTTATTGTAACCGCTTAGATTTTAACCTTGGTCTTAAATTTGCGGTATATCAAATAAACCGAACTTGAACTTGCCCTTGTTTTTTTTTTATATTTATTTAAATTTTCATCAAATTTTTACAAGAAAAATAACTTCTTGTTACAGAAATACAGTAAAGTATTATTAATATAATCCAAAAATACAGTAGTGGTATAATTTTAACTATCTTCCTTAGACCACAAATAAGAGAGGAGTATAGCCTAAACATTTAAAGAGAGATAAATTCAATTAACCTAAAGGTAATAGGTAAGGCTTAACACTAATTCACAAATCACAATTACTTATTCATTGCACTTGTGCACACTTCATCAAGCTATCTTTTTCAGCTCCAAAAAGGATTTTAACTGATCTGGTGAAAAAAACACATACTTAATTTGGGAATACTTTATAATGCATTTACAGGAATATGCCAGAAGAAAAGAGGCACCCAGAGATATTACATCTTGTCTTAAAGACAGGAACTGTTTCCTCCTTTCTTGAGTAATTTTTGTCACATCTGGGTACACCCATATTCTTTTACCATAAAACAAATTTTTAGAAAATTTAAAATATAATTTCATAAATGCATCCATGTCCTGTTGAAAAACAAAAGATATCAATAATGTTGCTCTCAACGTTGACTCAGAAATAGATTCTTCAAGTATAGCAGATATGTTCTTTAAATCAAGTTGTGACGGTTGAGCAAATTGAAGATTTTCCTCTTCCATAGCCTCCTGAGATTTTTTAATATTTGATGGAAGATAATATATTTTGTTCAAAGGGGGAATAAGTTCTGAGGAATAGCCAAGAATTTCTATCACGTATTATTTGAACATATCATATGGAAGGATTCCAGGAGGTTTAGGAAAATTCAAAATTCTCACATTCAGTCTGCGGTTATAATTTTCTATATTTTCTAATCTCTTTTGCAAAAAGATACTATCTTTTATTGCTGTATTCTTATAGTCTTTTAATGATTGTACATCAGTTTGCAATTTCTTAAGCGACTCTTTAGTTTCAACATTCATTTGCTCAATGGTTTTTGTAACACAATCCAACTTGGCTCCAAGAGCCTTTACCTCTTCTGCCGTCTTCGTTGTGGCAACCTCCAATTTCTGCAGCGTCTTAAAGATAGCTGACAAGGTGTTCTCGTTGGAGGAGAAAGATTCTCCTACGCTGGTCTGCATTGGCAGAAGCTTATCTACCTCGGAACCTCTTTCTGCGGGAGCGTCAGGTGATACTTCATCCTCCCTTCCTTCCACTTCCTGGGTAGCAGCATCTGCCGGACAAGGAGGCGGAGCAACCAGTGCCAGAGAGAGTGAGATCTCCTGCCCCAGCGAGAATGAGTTCTCTCCACTTAACTTAACCCAATCTTGAGCGAGTTGCCAGGAAGGATTGCTCCAACATTCGCTGGATCAAGGCAAGCGAGGGTGTTGAAGAGGTAAGCACCCTCACAATGCCTTTCCATTTCGTATGCAGCATAACCGGTAGCAAGAAAGTCGTCCAGTGATGGGAGCGTTCTCAATGCTTCCTGCTTAGTGCCACCATCTTGGCCCTCCTTGCTTCCGAATCTGCCCTTGTATTTATGAATGTTATTCTAGGTATTTTACTAAAGGCTCACGTATTCAGCTCCAGCCCCTTATTTAGCGGCTTGACCTCTAGCAGTAATACAATAAAAATTCCACTATAAGTCCATTGAGGCTATTTTCAACTCCAGCACCCGTGGCACAGGAGCAGATGGGTATTATACCTGCCTCCACATCTAGCCACCAGGAAAGCCCTGGTAAGTGCTGAGGGTTGGATTGAGTTTCTATGTCATTAGGAGGATTTGGGTAATGGAGGCTAGAGTTCTGAACCTTCCCTTTATTAGCATTTGTACCTGCCTTGGAGCAGATGTAAAAACTGATATGGAAATTATTTCAAATAGATGTGTATTTCTCATTTTACAATGGAAATGCATCTGGGACTGCCCAACCCATTCCTCCACTATGCCCTACCTAGAAAGCTATAGATTCCATGGATCTGAACATGTAATTAGGGTATTTATAAAATCACTGTTTGCATGTTTGCTATTAACACACCTAGATGCTTCTAATATAAGGCCCATACTCTAGTTCCTTGGATTGGTGAATTGAGGCCACCTTAAGCTTACTCAACCTAATGAGTTTTAACCACCATTCCAAGGGAACAATATTAACTTGGTACTTTTCTAATTTCAACTAGTTGCTCCTGGACCAGGTACATGAAATTAGAAATGGAAAATATTAAATGATTAATCAGTAAGTAAAGTCTTACCACTTATCAACAGCTATCATATTATAGACAAAAGAATAAACAAAAGATGAAAAGAAATTAAATATAAAAGAAGTGGATGGAAAGACGAAAGAAAGAACAGTACTTTCAAAGCAAGCATAGAGCTTTGGTAACAAGTTATTTCCCTTGAGACTTTCACCATACGTAAATACTCATGCACATAGGACTTATTACCAGCTTTCATGCTCTGAAGATGAAATTCACAGCAAGTCCAAGCAGATGCCCTGTGGAGGTGGTGTATGTGAAAGTCTGGCTTTAACTCTTCCCTGACAAGCCTAACTATCTGACACACAGAACAGAACCTGAATTACCGGAGCTGTCCTGCTTCTGCCCTTGCAGGGAACAGTTATGTGGAACTGCTTAACTCAACTGCCTTCTGCCAATACAGTGATACATAGGTTTGTTTGGTTCACTTATTATTGAGTACCCATGTTGAAAGAGATAAAAGGCCAACAGCTGAGATCCAGGATTTCAGTTATGGCTTCGCCTTTGTGGAACGTTCTGCCAAAAGATCTTAAGTTGGAAACTAGTGTCCATAAATTTAAAAGAAGGCTGAAAGCCTTTTTTTTTCCAGGATATTATTTGATTTTTTTTTACTTTTTCCAATTTATTATTTGAGCTTAGATATGAGTACATGACAGACCAAGTTTCACTCGGGAAAGTGGGCTAATGATTATGATGGAGTTGTTGGTCAGATTGTTTTGATGTTGTTGGGGTAACTGGCAGTGGTTTGTTCATAGTTGAGTTGGATAAGCGTTACATCTTTGTTTTAAAAAATGAATGGTGAAAGAAAAATATTTTAATGAAGAATAAAATGGTTTTAAAAAAGTGGTAGATGGAAAGAACTAATATCAGAATAGCAGGGATAAAGTGAGTTATCATAGGAGCTAACTTTTGAAAATGATTGGGGGGTGCTGAACTCAAAACTCACAACAAAGTTCTTCTGACTTAGCAAAATCATTTTTAGCCTGTTTTGAGTTGTATTTCTATACACTTCTCAGCAGGATATGATGCACTTTTCCCTAAGTAGTTGCTGTTTGTTGCAGGTTTAGCTGACCTATCCCTTCACTGCTTCCCACGTCTCACTTCCTGTACAGGTGAGACTTCCTTTCCTTGTTAGGTTTAATTCATCTTCAATTTGTGACTCCTTATTAACCACAGACACAGGTCATTTCCCTGCTCTGCTCTCCCTGGCTCCATCTACATTCATGTTGTCAGGGACTGCATCCCGATCCCCTTTTGAACTTCCCTTGGTACTCAGATTGCAGGCCAATGACTACCCTCTGCCTGTAGAGTCTACATGAAATTGTTTGCTACATGCTCAGAGATTGTGTGTTGAGTGGGAAAACATATTCCAGCAGCTCAAAGCATACAAGTCATACCAAATCACTATGTTCTTTGGTGTTAGTTCCTTAGGCAGTCCATAAGCTAAGAAGAAGCAGGACCAATAGCTTATGAAACATTAACCTTCAGTTGTGCTTTCCACTGCAGACTATTGGCTGGCTAAGGAATTAAAGTATTCTTCAGACATTCCTTAGGCAGCCCATAAGCTAAGAAGAAGCAGGACCAATAGCTTATGAAACATCAACCTTCAGTTGTGCTTTTCCCTGCAGCCTATTGGTTGGCTAAGTTTCCTTAGGAATGTCTGACCAATGGGATGCAATTATCTTTGTATCACTGTTCATGCCACCCCCAGCTTGCATTCACTTCAGCTCTGTTCTCCCTTTTATATTTCCTATCTCTTCCCTCAGCCTCTCTTCCCCTGACAACCCCTTACCTACACTGCATCTGTTCTGGCTTCTGAGCTGTTAGCATAGATGCCAGCTCTGTGGGTGCCCAAGCACCCCCAATATTTTTGGAACCTCACTTGACCAGGGCCACTGTGTAGTCTGGGCATCTCTTCCCCCTTCTGTCCATCTACCTCCCTCCTTTCCCGGACTTCTTTCAAAATCAAAATCTTCTTTTTCAGAGGGGCCCCGGTGCTTTTGGTCTTGAGGGAGAGTATCTTTGCAGCTTAGGACAGCTGCTGCTTTGGGATGGGAGGTGGGGGGGGGGGGGTCACAGCTCTGGACTGCCGCCGCCTCTACTACATACTTCAGGGCTTTAGGGAAGGAGGAGGATTTGCAGCTCAGGAGAACCGCTGCCGTGCTGGTGCTTCAGGTTGGGAGGGAAGCGGAGTTTACGGCTTAAGACTGCTACTGCTTCTATTACTTTGGGGCTTGAGAGAAGGAGGGGGATTCACAGCTCTGGACTGCAGCCGCTGGCACTTTAGGGGACTTTTCACTGGTGATTTTTTTGCTGGTTAACTGAGTACTATTTAACTGAGATTCTTCTGTATAGCACAATATAATATAACAGCAATAAAATATTCCTCCCCTCACCCCTCCTTTTACTAAGCCACGATACATGTGAGATGGACATCCATTAGAGATGTTCTGATGTGGATGTCCGCCAGTTAGTTAAGATGGTATAGGAAATTTTAAGTAAACATAAACATATTTATACTGCATCTAAAAAGATAGGCGCCTATCTCTTGTCAATCACAATTATAAAAGAATTACACCTAACTTAAAACTTAGGCGCCTGTAATGTAGGCCAGGGTTTTAAGGGCCTACATTATAAGCGCCTAAATTCTTTATAGAATCACGCCTAGTGGCACCTAAATCCTTCTCTGCCCCTACACACATCTACTTTGGACTTAGTTCCCGTTAGGCGCCTATCTTTAGTAGAGTCGTGCCTAAGAAGATAGGCACCCCTCACCCAATTAATTTTTATACTTTTCAATTATAAGTTTATTAAAGCTCATAATTGAAGCCAATTTACTGATTAAGGCCCTCTTTTACTAAGCCGCGATAGATGTTTCTACAGCAGCCCGGAGCGTTAAATGCTCCAACACTGCTCCGATACTCAAAGGAATACTATGAGCATTGGAGCAGTGTTGGAGCATTTAGCACTCCAGGCAGTGGTAGAAACCTCTACCATGGCTTAGTAAAAGGGGAGGGGGCCTCATAGAATTTCTCCCATTCTAACTTGGATATCCATTTGAAAATGCCCCTCCACGTATCTTTATAAAATGGAACCTACTTGGTCTGTTACAATGTTACCCTCTATGTATGCAAATACTTAGGGCTCCTTTTATAAAGGCGCGTTAGGGCCTTAACGCACGGAATAGCACGCGCTAAATTGCCCTGCTCGCTAGCCGCTACCCCCTCCTTTTGAGCAGGCGATAGATTTTCAGCTAGCGCGCACTAATCCAATGCGTGCGCTAAAACGCTTAGCACACCTTCGTAAAAGGAGCCCTTAAACTTATGAATCAACTTTGAAAGTTAAAGTTAGGGTTAGCATTTATTTATCTGCCTTTCCTCAGAGCGATCTCCATTGATGACAGAGGGTAGTGATCAATGGAGATCGCTCTTAGGAAAGGGATGTTACCAGTGGTGAGCCTCAAGGTTCTGTTCTTGGACCTGTTCTTGTTAACATTTTTATAAACGATATTGAAGAAGGGTTGTGTAAGATTTGCCTCTTTGCAGATGATATCAAAATCTGCATAGAGTAGACATGCTGGATGGTGTGAATAACATGAAGAAAGACCTGGAAAAGCTTGAAGAATGGTCTGAAATTTGGCAGCTAAAATTTAATGCTAAGAAATGCAAGGTCATGCATTTGGGCTGCAAAAACCCAAGGGAATGGTACAGTTTAGGAGTGAAGAACTTCTGTGCATGACAGAAGAGCGGGACTTGAGTGTGATTGTATGTGATGATCTTAAGGTGGCCAAACAGGTTGAAAAGGTGATGGCGAAAGCTAGAAGGTTGCTAGGTTGAATAGGGAGAGGTATAGCCAGTAGGAAAAAGGAGGTATTGATGCCTGTGTCTAAGACTCTGGTGAGACCTCATTTAGAATATTGTGTATAATTCTGGAGGCCACACCTTCAAAAAGATCTAAAAAAGATGGAGTCAGTCTAGAGGAAGGCTACTAAAATGGTATGTGGTCTTCATCATAAAGCGTATGGGGACTGACTTAAAGATTTCAATTTGTATACTTTGGAGGAAAGGCAGGAGAGGGGAGATATGATAAAGACATTTAAATACATACGTAATATAAATGTGCATGAGTCAAATCTGTTTCATTTGAAATGAAACTCTGCAATGATAGGATGAAGTTAAGAGGTGATAGGCTCTGGAGTAATCTAAGGAAATACTTTTTTACAGAAAGGGTGGTAGATGCATGGAACAGTCTCCTGAAAGAAGTGGTGGAGACAGAGACTATGTCTGAATTCAAAAGGACCTGGAATAGGCACGTGGGATCTCTCAGAGAGAGAAAGATATAATGGTTACTACGGATGGGCAGACTAGATGGGCCATTTGGCCTTTATCTGCCATCATGTTTCTATGCAATAAGGTAGAATACAATAATATATTTACAAATTAAAATATACATACAGCAGGATAAAATATAATAAACAAAAACAAAATTGACAACTCGCTAAACAAATATTATTAAACATATCGTACCTAAACATAATCACAATCCAACATGCAAATTGTACAGTCTGTGATACCTGCCCAGCTAAGGGGCTCATAATCAAAAAATATAAATGTCCAAAAAGCAACACTTGGACGTCCTAATCATCAGGACATCCAAGAGTCAATAATCGATACTGCCTTTCTGGATATCTTGAAAGGTGTCCAAGCCACTGTGCGTCCAGAGCTTGAAATGTACATTGTGGATGCTTGTTAAGAGCGGGTTTTGGGTGTGCATAAGGGTGGGTTAGACTTGAACATCTTGTAGTGATAACTGAATGTTTTCCAAGATGTCCTGAGTAGTCACATAAAAAATAAAAAAGTTTTTTTGAATTTCAATCTGGGAAAGTGTATACTGAATAGAACTTAGACATTCAGAGCTAGACCTGTTTTAGAAGCATCTAAGTGCAGCAACGGTGCCCAAACTGATCAGATGATTACTGCATGCATCAAGGTAAGACCCCCCCCCCCCCAGCAATGCTCACTGACTCCCTTCCACTATACAAAAATTAGAACAAAAGGTACATATCTGGCTTTAGGACAGCAGCATCTAGTATGGGGGAAACCTAGTAGAGGATCAGGTGTGTAGAGTTACCTGGTGGGTGGGCTAATGAACCACAGAGAGGAGGACCCAGGCCCAAAAAGCACTCTAACCACAACCTCTATGGTATTAAGTATGAGCCCATCAAAACACATCTAAACCCTACCATACTGCCACATAGGTGCCACCTGCAGCTATAAGGGCTATTGGGGTGGTAAATAGGTGGGTATATAGTAGGTTTTAGCGGAGCTCACCAAAACTTATAAGGGGGTTATGGTAAAATATACCTCTGTACCCTTTATGTGAAGCTCTGTGGCCAATCCATTACTAAGCTGGACTCTCCCAAGTCCAAATGGTCTGGATTAAGATGTTTTGAATATGAATGTTTTGGTATTTGAAAATGGCCAGAAAATTAGACATCCTTTGGTCAAGATGTCCAAATAGGTCATTTTTGGGGAAAAAAAAACCTGGATGTCTAGCAATTTCAAAAATGGATGTTTCTCTGCCCTGATATTTAGACATCTTGCGGGATATGTCCATAGTTGGACTAAATGTACTATTGAAAGTGCCCCTCCACCAGTCTGCAGATAACCAAATGCTATTGCAAGAAGCTCTCTGCTTTTTTTAAGGCTGGCGAAGACAGTTTATTTGAAGTTTAAGAAAGTTTGTTATGGTTTTTAAAACAAGTAACTAAAAATAAATCATATTTTTAACAGATTAGTGAGGTAATGTCATTGAACAATGACTGATGATCTTTCCATTAGCTATCTTAAAACAAGATTATAGATGTTAGGCATAGAGCGGTGTGGGATAGCTGAGATATGATACTGTGCTTTTACTTTACTAACTTACAAGATTTACACAAACTGTATACTTCATAACCATTCAGAATTTATTTTCATACTAGTTTCCAGTCAGCATTATTCCATTTAAGGAGCCGGTGTCAGGATACACTTAAAATTCTGGGTGAATGTGTTTGGGGTTAGGTGGAGCTGCCCCTTGTCACTGATGTATGACTTAACTGTAATAAAGCACTCTTCCATTGATAATTGCAGTACATACTGCACAAAGAACAAACCCATATAATGGCCAAATTGTTTTGTTTTTTTTACCCATTGCTTCAAGAGACTTCATTCTAGTTTGGAGGGGGTCAAAGGACATGCAGAAATCCATGGCCGTCGTTCTTCATTAACAGAAATTCCAAAAATGGGAGAATGGGAAGTCCCTAGGTGTGTTTTTTTTTTAAACAGATTATTGGACTTTTGCATTTGGTCTTTTTGACTTTTTCTAAATATTATGCAACAGGTTCTTCACATTTTTATCCAGCCTAGTTTAAAAGCATCTTAATATCTTTAACTATTGATTTTAATACTTGAATTACCGTACTAACATTTTAACTTCCTCGTTCGCCTCTTGATCTCTCAGTGGTGTCTGCTGCCTTTACCCCTCTCTTGGTAGTCTACAGAAGTGCTGCTAGTGACCCTTGCCTTCCCCCCCAGGGCTAGGATGACACATTTTCTGGGATGCATTCTCACAGCTATATGCTTGACCCATAGGAGTCATCACTGGGTGCAAGTTAAGAGGTAGATCTGTACATTCAGCTGCGCAAGATGATTTCCCGAGATATAGCCTTCTTTCCTGTCATCCATTTCCTCTTCCTGCCCTATCATTTCTTTTTTTTTGCCTAGTCCATTTCATTATTGTACACTGCTTTCCTGCACTGTTAGTGCTAATAGTGGCATATCAAATTTCTACAATAATAATAACAGCATATAAATAAGAGATGAAGAAAACTATCCTGGCCCAGAAGAGATATCTGCCAAGTGGTCACACTCCATGGCTGGCCAATAGGCTATATCCTTAGCCGTGTGCACAGAAATAACTGGGCAGACTTGTCGTATTGGGTATAATTCTGTAAAGGTCACTGAAATTTAGGCCTGCATTGGCAATTACATGTATAATTGTTGTACTAGAATAATACTGTAAGTTGGCATTTATATGCCAAAATAGAGGCATGGGTCGTTTATGCAATGACAATAGCTGGTATAAATGGCCACAACTAAATGTCACACTTATGTGTGCAACTGACAGTATTCTAGATACTTAGCCCATAAATGCTTGGCCCACCCCTGAATAGCCCATGCTCCTCGACATGTGCACTATCCTCCTAGCAGTTACTCACTATAGTATTTGTCTGCAAAGTTTCTAGAATAGAAAAGTTGTCAGCCTGAGCAACTTTCTAAATGATGAGTGTTATTTTACCACTGTAGCTGAAAAGAGTATTATTTTATTTTGCAAAGTGCCAATTTGCAGAATCGTAATGCTATGTTTTGACATTGTTTCAGATCATTGACTGAACCATGTCAATGGAAAGTGTGGAATTTTCAAGTGTGGAACTCTGAACCATCATGAAGTTCCTATTCCAGCAGAAGAAAACTCCAAAGGAAATCCATTAATGTATGATGCAAACATTGAATGACAAATGCTCATTATACTTCACAGTGAAGAAGTGGTATGCAAACATTCAGCGTGGAGATTGTGAGACCAAAGATGCAGCAAGGTTTGGGAGGCCACAAATGGTGTCAACTCCTGAAATTGTTGATCATGTCCATGACTTGATTTTGGCAGATCAGTGAATATCAGTTAAAACAATTGCTGAGACACTACAGATATCCAGCGAACGTGTTGGGTATATAATCCACGAGCAGATGGATATGCAGAATTTGTCAGTCAAGTGGGTGTCCAAATGTTTGAATGCTGACAAGAAACGATGCTGAGTGGACACTTCCAAATTGATTTAGCAGCATTTTCAGTGAGGTGGTGCCAATCTTTTGGAATAACTAGCTACTGTTGATGAAACATGATTATACCAGTTTGATCCTGAGACAAAACAACAGTCCATGCAATGGTGGCACTCAGGTTCTCCAAGGCCAAGGAAATTCAAGACCCAAAAGACAACAGGAAAGGTCACGGCCACAGTGTTTTGAGATCAGAAAGGTATTGTAATGACTATCTTCCAAGAGGACAAATAGTTAATGCAGAATGCTACTATAACTTTCTGTGCCGATTAAAGGAGGTATTGAAAAAAGGAGATGGAAGCTAAGAAAAGGAGTTCCCTTTTTGCAAGACAATTTACCTGCTCACACCACTGGCAAAACGATTGATGTTTTGACGCAGTTGGGGGTTTCAGTGCATAGACCATCCACCCTACTCACCAGATCTTGCTTCATCTGACTATTTTCTGTTTCCAAACCTTAAAAATAGTTTAAAAGGTGACAATGTTCGTGTGATTCGGAACTGATTGCAGCAGCGGAGCAGTATTTCAGTGACCAGACATCAAAGTATTTTTTGGAAGGGTTACAGAAATTTCATATATGATACGCCAAGTGTGTTGAACTTAGGGATGAATATGTAAAATAACTTTCATGGCTCCACGTCATTCCCTTCTTGGCTGGGCTAAGAATTTTTCAGCATCCCTTTGTAACTGTAAAATAGTGCCAATTAACTCCAATTATCACCAAACATGCCAGCAATCTATAACCAACCAGCTATTGGCTTCATCAATTGATTTAAATATAGCCACTTTTAAGAGTAATCTATAACGTGCACATACAATTTTGTGTGCTAAGCATAAAAATGTGTGCACAAGAATATAAGAATGAGGGGGATAATGTTACGATGTTAGGCAAATGACATCCTGTCATTTAGATCATCCTGAATTTTGAAATATCAAAACATAGAAACATGATGGCAGATAAAGGCCAAATGGCCCATCCAGTCTGCCCATCCACAGCATCCATTATCTTCTCCTCCCTCTAAGATATCCCATGCGCCTGACCCACGCTTTATTGAATTCAGAGTTTCAGACACGGTCTTTGTCTCCACCACCTCTTCTGGGAGCCTATTCCATGCATCTAGTACTCTTTCTGTAAAAAAAGGTATTTTCTTAGATTACTCTTGAGCCTATCACCTTTTAACTTCATCCTATGCCCTCTCATTTTGGAGCTTCCTTTCAAATGAGACTCATCTCATGCGCATTTATGCCACGTAGCTATTTAAACATCTCTATAATATCTCCCCTCTCCCACTTTACTCCAAAGTATACATATTGAAATTTTTAAGTCTGACCCCATACGCCTTATGACGAAGACCACTGACCATTTTAGCATCCTTCCTTTGGACCAACTCCATCCTGTTTATGTCTGAAGTATAGTGAGAATGACCTCTAAATCCTACAGTAAATAATAAATTGCTCTGGTATATATTGGGTTGAACAGTAGAAACCAACTGTTAAGCTAGATATATCATAGTTTGTTTATTCATTCATATGTGGTTGGGAAGAAATTTTGTTTAATTTTGCAGACAAATACCAGTGTGAGCAAAGAAAAAATTAAGAGATCTAAGGCCCCTTTTACAAAGCTGTGGTAGTAAATCCTGGCACATAGGAATTGAATAGGCTGCGTCACATTTACTGCATGGGGCTTGCTACCGTGGTTTTGTAAAATGGGCCCATAGTGACAAAGCTGCTTAGCATGTAACATACCCACCCACCCCCACTCCTTTTACAAAATTGTGAAAGCGTTTTTTTAGCACAGGCCGGTCCGTTGAATGCTCTGCACTGCTCCCAATGCTCATAGGAACTCTATGAGCATCGGGAGCAGTACAAAGCATTCATTCAGCATGCCAGCTGGCACTAAAAACCACTTTTGTGGTTGTGTAAAAGGGGGGGGGGGGAATAGTACCTTAGCAATTAATGTGTGTTATCTGCCATATTAACAAATAACGTGAAGCCTTGAGGTTAATACAATGTTAGCACACATTAACTGTTAAAGTGGCAGTTAAGGCCACCTTTCTATTAACTGGATGAGAAACTGCTGGGAATACCCCGTTACTGCAGAGAATTTTTGTAGTTACTGCACATTAGTTTTGGCAGTTAATATAAGGTAAAGGTAAAATCTTATAACAGCTTAACTTAGATTTCAATTAAAAAACCCACAATATAAAATCATACCAAATGAGGGATCATTAATTACCATTTTAGCTAATTGTTATGTAAAATTATGCAAAATAGCTCAGATTCTATAAAAGATGCGTATAGTTAGGTACTTAGATTGGAGAATGTGACTCAGTGGTTAAAGCTAAAGCCTCAGCACCCTGAGGTTGTGGGTTCAAACCCACGCTGCTCTTTGTGACTCTGGGCAAGTCACTTAATTCCCCTATTGCCCCAGGTACTTTAGATAGACTGCGAGCCTACCAGGACAGACAGGGAAAAATGCTTGAGTATCTGAATAAATTAATGTAAACTGTTCTGAGCTCCCCTGGGAGATCGGTATAGAAAATTGAATAAATACATAAATCGGCATGCCTTGCCAATCTAGGCGCCTAACTGGTAATTGAAAGCACCATTAAAAAATAATTTCAAAAAATCAATTTCCCGACATGCGCCTAACTCAGTAGGTGCCTACCACTTCGTGGTAGGTGTCTACACTGAGGCACCTACAGAGAAAATAGACATGGTTAGGGGTGGATTCAGGATGGAGTTTGGGCATGGAATGACTTAGGCACACTTATTTAGGCCAAGAAAACCTTGGCCTGAATAGCAGTGTGCCTACTAATTCAATGCCTAGGAGTGCCTACAAATGCTTAGGTGCCGCTGGGTGCGATTCTATAAACAGCGCCTAGCAGTTGATTGACATCTGTGCCAAACAGTGCCTAGGAGTTAGATGTTGTTTATAGAATCAGGGCCAAAATGCAAAAACCAGCACAGAAGCTGATAACATATACTGGGAACATGTTAATGCATATATCCAGTGCAAAAATTTGGAAGGGGACCTCAAAGGTCCAGCAGCAGGCTGTGCCTTCTTCAGCACTGAGCAGGCTTGAGGCCCCCTCTTGCAGGGCAGTTGTATCTCCTGTAAAACCAGTTTGTAAAGCTCTGTAGAAATAAAGAGCTGCTGCATCTAGCTACCAGTGCATTTTGGTACTGTACTCAGGTCTTTCTGCTTAGCCTATTTTCTGTTTGCTTCCCTCTTCCTACACTTTCTTTACCTTCCTTCTTCTTTTCTAGTTATTATTCATAATATATACAACCCAAAGGCATTGTATGGTATTTCTCTGTATTAATCTGATTTGTATATGTTTATTATGATGCCACATGAATTTATATGTTTTGTAACTACAAATTTAAATAAAACTTTTTGAACTTAAAAAAAGAGCTGCTGCATCTGCATGCAACTCATCTTGAGCTACCAATGAAAAGGTCTGAGCTAAATATAAATAATAGCCTGATACTTCAAACTGAAGCAACTCAGAAATTTTAGAAATGAGTAGGTAATCTCAATTAATTGTGCAATTAAAGGTTAAAGGTGCAATGTAAGGTTAAGTGACAGGCTAAATAACACATAGACAGCTATCTGGCAATATTCAGCATGAGATAGGCAGCTATCTCCCACAAAATATCCGGCTTAGCGGATTGATTAGTGACCAGCTATGTTGCTGGCAGTATTCAAGGTCTCACCAGCTAAGTTCGGCAGCCAGATAGAGCCGCCTAAAAGGATATATCTTTGGCCATTAAGACATAGCCAGCTAGTCAATGAATATTGGCTGGCCAAAAATAGACTGGAAATTCAATGCTGGTTGACGGATACAGCACCGGTATTGAATTTTCGGTGTCACCGTGGACTACGGGAGATTGCTGGCTATCTCCTGTGGTTTGAATATCAGGGGGTCAGAGCTGCAGTAGGGAAAAAGTAAATAAATAATTCACCTTTAATTACATGATTAATTGCAATTAAAATTTTAGTGAAAACAATTTTTTATTGAACAAGCAGGAGAAAAAGCAACAGGACAATAAGAGGTACAATATCTGTTCAAGAAATATACAACATGAGCCCCCCAACTCCCCCCTCTCCTAAATCCACCCATCCCACCTAACACCCAAAATCTACTGTGCCACTGTCCCCGCTATGACCAAATCAAGGTGATACAGAGGTAAAGGGCATCTGCCCCACTAAACCATTACTATGGACAGAAGTACAGGAACATTGAACAAAGGAGGAAATCGAAGATCGAACAGCAAACAATATAAAAAACCCAGCAAAAAGTCAAAAGCTCAACCCTGCCCAACGGGAAGCCCAAACAAAATTGTATAGGAAACACTGCAAACAGAGCCCTGTACTCTTATGAGCCCAGAGAGATAGAAGGCAAGCCTCCCCCCACCGGCACCCCCTCCCCCACCGAAAATAGGATAGAACAAGTAAAGAATCAAACAAACACAACAACACAATCACAGAACAAATAAACCAAAAATAAAATCACGAAAGACAAAGGAGATCCACAGCTGGGGAAATTAAATTAAAATTTTAATTGAAATGCAGCCCTAATTAAAATGCTTTGAGCGGTCTTTGACAGAAACACGTAACTTAGACATTAAAATGTTCCCTGTATCAGAAGATTCAAATCCAGATCTCAGTTTTGTTGCAAAAATGCTAATGGAAGGTAGGAGTTTTGTCTCTTTCCATTAAAACTACAAGTCCTGTGTATGTATTGTATACATCTACACAACTCTTACTTGTTCTGAGAGCATAAATATTTGAGCAACACATACCCAGATATTCAAAGGTCTTATCAGCAGCATCACCATCTGGAGTAATCCTATGGGATAAGGTGGAATATGCAAAATTATTTCCATCAAGACAGATGAGTTCAGGATTTATTCAATTCCAATTTTATTATAAAAGATCTGCATTCTGCTTTCTTTACCATTCAACAGTTCAAATATTACACAATAATTTCAGTTGATTTTTGATGAGTACTCAAACAGCTTCTGCAGTGCTTGAATACAGCACTTATTTTACACCTGTATTCCAACTGATTTAGCAAAGTGTTGTTGCTACAGTCCTGTTGTAGTGCAGACGTCTTCCCAATTTATCAATCAAAATATTCCCTTGAAGGACGCTTCAACTTTGGGGAAGCAATAAAAGCATACCTCTTCACCTAACCCCACTGACTTTACCAATAGACCACAAGAAATGTATGTTGGTAACAGAACCCGGTATGTGTCACGTAAGGAAAACTTGTATTGTAAAATCTTGCACTGTAACTATGGCAAATCCAAAGTCAGTGCATGCAAATAGATCTCATGCATATTCATTGGGGAAATCCTGAAAACCCGACTGGAATACGGCTCTCGAGGACTGGAGTTCCCTACCCCTGCTGTAAACTGTCTATGTGTGTCAACTAGGATAAAACTTGTACTTGAAAACTTGCACTGTAAGAATAACTATGGCAAATTGTAAATAGTAAACTGTATATTATGTATATTATATTAGACCCTTAGTATGTGTCAAGTTAGGATAAAAACTTGTATCGTAAACTTGTACTGAAATTATAGCAAATCTAGTGCAAATCGTAACCTGTTAACTGTGCACAATGTATGTTTAACTTGTAACCCATTCTGAGCTTTTTGCAGACAATGGACTAGAAAATGAAATAAATAAATATTCCAAATGGAAAAATGCTGGTGAAAACCTAGAACAATATTTGCACTGGTACAAAATACTGGTAAATTCTCCCATCAACTCATGCAACCCATGCAATACATTTGTCTTGTAGAGTTATCCAGAGTTGTGGGGGCCAATATTCAGACTAGAGGTCTGCACGGGAATGGGAATCACGGGAATCCTGCGGGTCCCATGGGGGTCCCGCGGGAATCCTCCCTAACCCACGGGACTCCCACGGGGAACCCCCTTTGGCCCACGGGACTCCCACAGGGACCCCCCTCTAGCCAACGGGACTCCCAAGGGAATGGAAGGTTTTGGAAGCAGGGTTCATCCATATAATATAATAGACACGTCAGCCTTAGTAAAAGAGGGGGTTTATAAGTTAATTATCTGAACAGAAAACAAAAAAAGGGTTCCACCAAAGAGATTCCACAAGGAAAACAGCAGCGCAAACACAAAAGAAACTGTGGAATTGATGATCCTGTCAGAAGTAATTGCTGCTTTTTATGGGGACGGGGGGGATGGAGGTAATTCCTTGCGGGGATGGATGGGGACGGAGAGGATCCTGACGGGGACGGAGAGGATCCTGGCGGGGACGGGCGGGAATGGGTGGGATTTCTGTCCCCGCGCAACTCACTAATTCAGACCACTTGATGCAGCCCACAATTGGCAGCGAACCTGGAAATTCAATGCCAGGTCTGTATCCAGCCACCGGCATTGAATGTTTGGTCTATGTTCAGCAATGGTAGACGTAGCCGGCCAAGCCAATATTCATCGGCTAACTGTCTAAGTCATAATAGCCAAAGAAAAACCTGCTATGTAGGTGAGTCTATCTGGCTGCTAGATTTAGCCAGTCAGCCAATGAATGTTGCCACTGACCAGTTATGTTGCACAACATAGTCAGTGGCTAGGAAATTCAAGGGGAGATAGTCGGCTTAGCAATATTTAGCCAGCTGGTTGCATCAGAGGAGAAGCTTCCGCCCACACACACGCGACTGCAGGCAGGCAGGCTTCGCTGGCTTGTGTAAGTTTTTTTACGAAAGCGCCGTGAAGGTAAGGGGGAGGGAGGGAGATAGATTTGGCCGGAGGGAGGGAGGAGGCCGCGCGCGATCGGTGACCACGCGCCTTCCCTCCCTTAACTGCGGAGACAAAGCCATTCACCGCTCCACCGTGCCCGCAGTGAACACTTCCCCCCCCCACCGTTTCGGAGGTTTACCTGCGGCTAGCCGCGGGTAACTGCCACCATGTCATTCTCTACACTGAATATCAGGCATATAGCATGAGAGCCAACCTTTCAAAATGATTGGGGATGCTAAACCCAATGAAAATTCTCTCCCCCAGACACAATTAAGGATTTTGTTCAATATCGGAGTGTATCAAGAACCCACAGAACTGGATCCTAAGGCGGACAGTATTTGAAACAGCATACAGTGGATGCCTAAAATTCCACTTGATATCTCTCAGGTTCTCTATTCATGTTTCAGAACTTACATATATACTGCCTACTTCTGTGTAGCATGATCAAAATTATTTGTGGATTTTTTGACGCATGTCCAATTTCCGCATGCAATTTAATTAAATAACATGCCAATTAGTGCTGATAACTGGGCACTAATAATCAATTATCAGCACTAATTGTCATTAATTAAAATTTAACTGCAAATTTTTAAACACTGGATTCACATATAAATTTTATGTGCAGATCTGAAAAGGGGGTGATCTGGAGAGATCAGCGCATAATTTAAGTGAGTTAATTTACACCAGGTTTTAGTTGGTGTAAATTCTCATGCCTAAAATTGGGCATGGATCCCAGCACCAAGCAGTGGTCTATAAATGGCATCCAACTCTGAGTGCTGTTTATAGAATAACGCTTGATATGAAATTTTATCGCTGCTGATTTTTCAGAACCGTATAAAGAATTTTGGCCATAACTTTTGTGAGATGTGAATACTGTATGATCAATTATTTTCTAACCAGTCACACTAGACTTGGTTGCCAGGAGGAAAAATCTATATGGCACTGACTAGATTTAGGCACTAGGAAGGTGCCTATCTGAAGCCTATTCTGCAAAGAAAAATAGGTTCCTATGTTTCTTTATAGAATATTAGTGTAAGTGGCTGAACTCATGGCTACATTCACACCTAAATTGCACAAAAGCATGCACAGATTATATAATCTATATACATTATGTATATGCCCTGCCCATGTGAATGTTTACCGACAAAGTTCACACTATCACATCTAAGTGCGTGCTTCTAGAATTCCTATTTAGCCAGAAAAGTATGTTTTCACATATACACATAGGGAGTTGGTGGAATATAAATCATTAGATTAGATTAGAAATTACCCAGGATACTTTCAGCTATGAATCATGCAAGAGGTAAATTTTCAGAGGCAACCCTCACAGCAGATACTTCATGTGTGCAAGCTGTCAAGTGATGCAATGGAAATGGACAAATGGATATAATTATATACAATCTAATTTCATAACTTCTCTCTAGACTCATCAGACTTTATAGACTGTAGAAGAAATTTCATAGAAAAATAAATGATGGCTCAAGAAGAGGTTTACCCGACACGAGGAGACCCTTGGAGAGCAGAAGCAAGCTGATCATCTTGTTGGGAACTTGGACAAAGAGGTAGTGAAGTGTCTTTCAGATTCGTGTCTGGTGATGTCCTCGCTGAGTTGGGAATGGGTGGGATTAATGCTCCTGACAGAGATTTGCGTTTCTTTTCAGCACTGCAACGCACATACTGCAAGGACTTCTGCACCTGCAGGAAGAACAAGTCTAAGCGATGACTAGCCAAGAAGAGAAGTTACACTGCAAGTTCGACCACGTCTCCCCACTCCTGTCCAAACTTCACTGGCTCCCAGTTCACTCCAGAGTCCTCTTTAAATGTGCCAGTTTAGCTTTCAAGATCTTACATGGCATTCTCCCTCCCGTTATCCCACTCTTCTGGAACTCCTCTAACCCTAATTCCACTAGATCCTCCCAAAAACTGAAACTATCATTCCCCTCTGCAAAAGGTATATCCTGCGTAGGAAAACTAGGAACATCCCTCCCCTTTAGAACCACAGAACTCTGGAACAACCTCACATCCCCGCTCAGAATTTCAAACTCCCTCCAATCCTTACGCAAACACCTGAAAACTTGGCTCTTTTCAAAAATCTAACACCTCCCACTCTTTGGTACCCTGTCCCTCTTTATCTTCCTAGCTCCTTTCCTATAACCCTTCATTGTAGCTCCTTTTCAACCTAACCCTGTAAACCGTGCCGAGCTCTATGCTTGTGGAGATGGCGCAATATACAAACCTAAGGTTTAGTTTAGTTTAGAATAACTAGCAGCACTATGGCACCTTGGCCACAACCTACTGACTTATCAGTTAACCTGCTATATCTATGATATTGTTTCAGGGGTGCACACAAAAAAATGTGTTCTGGGATTTTTGGGGGAGGGGGTATTAATTTTTTTTATTAAAGAGCCCCCCCCCCAAATAGTGGTCTGTCACCTTTCACCTTACTGAAAGAAACTCCATCCTTGCCATTTAGAGATTGAAAATTGTCATCCCCTCCCCCTCCAAACCTTACCTTATACCCTTATACCCTTTCTGGATGCCAACCAGGGGTTCTCCATAGTTGCAATGGGCAGGAATGATTCCCAGTTGCTCCTGCCCCACTGGTTCTCATTTTCTACGGCTGCTGGGCAGCCCTGAGGTCAGTACCACTTTGATGTACAGCCATATTACAGTATCTATGCTAGCATATTTTACTATATGAATAATGAAAAAAATATTATTTCGCGAAATACAAAAACTGGGCATTGGGCTTTAACATAATAAATAATAAAAGAAGCAACATGAAATCAGAGATCAGAAAGACCATTGGAGAGCAGGAGCAAGCTCATCATCTTGTTGGGAACTTGGACAAAGAGGTAGAGAAGTGTCTTACAGACTCATGTTTGGCGATGACCTCACTGAGTTGGGAATGGGTGAGATCAAGTGTTCATTTCAGTAGGATTCAGCACACTAGATTATTTGTATTCAAATTTAAATCACTCTTTGGCTGAATAACGTATTCAGGGCCAAATTTAATTGAATATGAATATTTGGTACAGCTCTAATCTATAAAGACAAGGGCGCTGGCCTCAGGGTCAGAAAGGATCATTCTGAAAATGGGACCTACTGGACAGAAGCAACTAGGGGATCACTCCTACTCCATTTTCACTGCAGTGACCCAAAAGAAGGGATAACTGGCATCTGTCCAGAATGAGAGGATATAAGGGAAGGGGGAATCAATTTTTAATTCAAGTGGCACTTCAAGTTTTGTGAGGCCACTTTATATATAGGTGTCTATGTTGTCTTTCATTGTGAATAGAGACCCCATTTCTAAGCACACATTTCCTGAAGCTTTAAAGAAAACTCAAGATAGAATTCTAGTTTTCACCAAGTTACCTCCTTGGGTGCAGGAGTTTGCTCTGCACTCACAGGACGGTGATTACTGTCCTCTGCAGGCCTATGCTCCTTCTCTGAAGATCCATTGATCCTTGGTGTGGGGCTTCTTTGAATAGGGGGCATGGGATTTGGGGCATTCAACAGCCTCTGAGAGGCAGATCTTGGGACAGCGGGCTTTAAGATGATGCCAGTGCTGCCATTGGATTCAGACGGGGCTGCAGTGAAGAAATAAAAGCTCTTTGAGGGAAAACCAAGATGCAATATTGAGCTGCATAGTCAAATTGTAAAATAATAATTCAACAGTCAATTTATTTTTAAGGGAAATTTGATAATAGCAAAGGTACAATCCAATAGTGTTGTTCAAAGCACTTGGTCAAAATACTTAAGTAAAAGTGAAAATAAATCAATTTTTTTATATTTAAGTAACAGTACAGTGAAGAACACATTAAAAATATGTATCCCCCTTTTTTTTTTTTTTTACAAAACCGAGCAAGGTTTTTAAAAAAAAAAAAAAAAATTCTTTATTGTTTTTCAAACTTTAACAGTGCATTACAAATAATATAACATTAGAAGATTACATAAAATGCACCACAATACACAAATAGAATAGCAAAAACAACCATTTTCCCCACTTCCTCTCAATTATGAATACATTAAATCATATTATTTATATAGCATTATACTCAAATAATTAACTCTTCAAAATATCCTTCCCTCCCCTTCCCCCCTACCCTGGATGTGTAAGGAAATCTAAGAAAGAAAAATGCATTACTATTATTGCGTATTAACAAATGCAGTCAACGGGCTCCATATTTTATTAAATGCATTTCTAAAACCCAAGCATTCCGTGTTCATTCTTTCATATTTGTATGTGTTACACACACTTGTCCACCAGAATGTGCAATTAAGTCTGTAATGACATTTCCAGTTTCTCGTGATCATTTGAATAGCTATTGCTGTCAGGATAAATAAAAGACAGCTTTTGTATTTATCTAACACAGGCTTTACCTGTAACAACGTACCACAAATAATGGCTTCATATGATAAAGGAATAGATGACTCTAATATAAGATTGATCTGTCCCCAAATTGACCTCCAGAAATTAAGTATCATTGGACAAAAATATAACAGATGTTCCAACGTCCTTATATTAATATGACAATGCCAGCATCTATTAGATTTTGAATTATCAAGTTTTTGTAACTGAACTGGTTTTTAACCGAGTTGGTTTTTAACTCTGGCTGGCGTGCTGAATGCTCTGTGCTGCTCTGAACTCTATGACTGTTGGAGCCGTACAGAGCATTCAGCGTGCCAGCTGGCACTAAATACCTCTTGCATGGTTTTGTAAAAAGGGGGGTTACTTAGGCAATAACTTTTTAAAATTTCACTCATATAATAAAACACACGAATAAGGACATTACAATGAACAACAGGAACGTCAGCAAAACAAGAATACCAAACATACTCCATTTGTTTTTCCCTTAAAAGGACCCCTCCCTCCTTTACCCCTGTGTGCCCTATGCAAACTGTTGAGAGAATAGCTAAATATATAGTCCTAATCCCAGATATTGCTGATCAAAGCTCTGTAGTTTCTTAGGTCTAAGGGCCCCTTTTATAAATACTAAAAAGCCCATAGGATATAATGGATGCCTTAGCATTTAGCACGAGCTAAATCAGTTAGCGCACCTTAATAAAAGGACCCCTAAATGATTTATCTTAGTATCTACAGATAATTTCCTATCTAAGAAGAAACCTAAAATCTAATTTATATTCTATTTGATTAATAAAAATAAAGGAAATATAGATGAATTATTTCCAAAACCTATGATTTTAGGGCTCTTTTTACTAAGGTACGCTAGCGTTTTTAGCACGCGGTGAAGATTAGCGCTCGCAAACCCCACGCTACACAGAAAACCCTAACGCAAGCTCTATGGAGGCGTTAGCGTCTAACACGCGCTAAAACCACTAGCGCACCTTAGTAAAAGGAGCCCTAAGTCTTATGGGTATTCAGCATCAATTTATATTTACTCATCCAGGATTCAATTATTTGCACACCTTGTTGAACTTTCAAAAGACCCATCTGGGAAAAATTACTACAAGGAACTAACCCCTCCCCCCCCCCCTACACACACACCTTTTATGAAGCGCACCTTAATAAAAGGACCCCTTAGCAAAAATGTTTTTTTTTTTAAGAAAACTTAGAGGCACACGCAAATATTTTAATGTGGGGCAATTTAGGATCTTAGTTCAAACTATGATTTTAAGTCAAATTAACTATTGTAATATTACATTTGTAGGATGTTCAGCACAGATAAGTAATTTCTAGACGATTCAAAATACAGCATTACACTCATTATGGAAGCCATAGAGAATATTATTATATTTTGTATGATCTCATCGGCTTCCTGTACAAGCAAGGATACTTTTTTAAATTATTCAGTTTTTTCTATATATTTATGTATGGTTTAGTGCCATTCAATGTACGAAAAAGAACATATTCAAAGGAAATCAAATGTTAACATCTTTTGCTTTCCATCACCTAGAAGTACAAAAAGACTGAAATTGAGCAAACATTATCATACCAAATAGCTAAACTAGGAAATTAAATTTATTCTATCCTAAGATCTTCACTTTCATATATGGTGTTTCGCAGAATTTATTTGCTTAAGAAATATGTTTTTAAAGATGCACTATAAGATTGTATTTCTATTATATGGAATTTTTTTTGCATATGTATTTCCTGGAAATGTCCAGCTTCTTTGTATTGTGAGTTGCTCTGAACTGTAGAGATATGAACAAATTACAAATCCAGTTTAATTATTATTATACATGTAAATTTAAGTGGAGGCCCTTTGGCTGAAAACAGATCTCAATGAATATTTTTATGCAGTATTTATTATTTGATCTATAAAATTTTATATTTAAAAAAAAAAATCAAGAGACTGATAAAATGTGAATATTTCAGATTGGTCATCTAGTCATACAGCTTACCCGCCTGAAGTCCAAAACTCTCTGATATCTTCCTTTTCATCTTATCCTTGAGCCGAGCAGTCTCCACAACCGCACTGTACACCTCCGGCTCCATGCAATCTAATGCAAGCGCGGAGCTGGGTATCTTATAGAAATCTCTTGTGTCCTCCAAATCCCGTTTAGCACTCCTGCTTTCACAACTTTCAGAAGCAGATACTGTTCCAGAATAAGGTTGGTCACCGTCACCACCCCAGGAATATGGTTTCTTTATCTGCATGCTTAGTGCAGACTGCAAAGAGGCTGCAAGTGGAAATAACATAGCTGGTGAACTTATCACTAAAGCCAAAGCAACAAGCTGCTTAGAAGCTGAGTTTATAAAGGGAAACTGTGTTAGTACCTCAGCTGTGAAAGATAGTCTGATTTTGCATCATAAATTGGAACATCATTTGCGTGTTAATAATCTACACTTTTTTTTTGTAAATCTTTATTCATTTTAAAGCCAAAAATAAGTGCAACATATTATACAGTCATCTTACACTTTAACAGCATTTAAATTCAATTAAAATTATATTCTATGACAAATACATACACTTTTTAAATTTCCCCTTACTTTCAGCTGAAATATTGCTTAGAAAATATTTTAGGGAAATTTTAAAACTGAAAATATCTGAGTTAATTGTATTTCAGAAGGTTGTGTACCTGCCATCATCACTAGCAATGTCAACTAGAGCAGTGGTGGATTAGCAACTGGGGAACCTTCTTAGAGGACACTCAAAATATAAATTCCAGTTGTTCAACTTTGTTGATAACTCTTTTGTCAGAAAGAGATAAATTGCTAGTTTTAAAAAAATATTTTAGATATTTTTTTTAAAAAGTCATTTTTTTGTGGGCAGCCAATTCAAATTTTTCCAGATGTAACGAGAGCCACTCAAGAACATAGGAAACAGTTCTTGGCCCTGATATCCAGGGTTTTGGCTATTGGAGCAACTTTTTTCCTACATTTCCCCTGTAGATGTATTTTACACTATCAGGATAAACAATTTATATTTTTTGATCATTCTCATTTGGAGAAATTTCTATTAGAACATGAAAAAAGGGTAATTAAAACAGAAAATGGATCTCAATGTTTTTAGTTAGAATGCTAACTGGATTTCCATCAGGAATTATTTACTCAGTGGCGTACCTAGCATATGTGACACCCAGGGCCCATCATTTTTTGGCACCCCCCCATCTGTACAAAAAACATGATTTTTAGTAACAATCCACACGTCACACATGAGTACCTAGGAAAAGGCAGCATCTTACATATGCAGTGAGCAGTACAACATCAATACACCCATTGTAAAACTAAACAAGCCAGACTAGTACAGATCAATCCTACACCGTCAATACTAACAGAAAACCATGTCTTTCAAACACATAGAACACAGAAAACACCTTTGCCTAGTATGGAATATGTCATCACAAACTAACCCCTCCCCCTTTTACAAAACTGTAGTGTGGATTTTAGCCACGGTGGTAACAGCTCTGATGCTCATAGAATTCTGGGCATCAGAGCTGCTACCACCACGGCTGGTGCTAAAAAACGCTCCACAGTTTTGTAAAAGGGGGGATAAAATAGAAATACATAGAGAAAGGTTAAATTGAACCAGCAAGAAGCTGGACTCTGCATACAATGCAACACCACAGAAACAGTGACACATGTCTCCTAAAGCAATAAATAAATAGAAATTTTTTTTCTACCTTTGTCTTAAGAACATAAGCAGTGCCTCTGCCGGGTCAGACCAGAGGTCCATCCCGCCCAGCAGTCCGCCCCCGCGGCGGCCCAACAGGTCATGACCTGCCTTAATCACCAGAAGGGGCCCCCTTGCCCCCTAGGTTTCTCATCGAAGTCCTATCTTCCCATCAATGTCCTAACCCTCCGGCCTTGCACCTGCACAGAACTGGTGAGCTGTCTATACTTATGCAACACCCCAGCACCTCCCTCAGTACCCCATGATCCCCTTTTCCCTCAGGAATCTGTCCAATCCCTGTTTGAATCCCTGTACTGTACTCTGCCGGATCACTTCCTCCGGGAGCGCATTCCATTTGTCCACGACCCTTTGGGTGAAGAAAAACTTCCTTGCATTTGATTTGAACCTATCTCCCTTCAGTTTCTCTGAGTGCCCCCTCGTACCTGTCGTCCCTTTTAGTCTGAAGAACCTGTCCCTGTCCACCCTCTCTATGCCCCTAAGTATTTTGAAGGTCTCTATCATATCCCCCCTGAGCCTCCTCTTTTCCAGAGAGAAGAGCCCCAGTTTATCCAGCCTCTCGGCATATGGGCAGTTTTCCAGCCCTCTTACCAGTTTCGTTGCCCTCCTTTGGACTCTCTCAAGAACTGCCATGTCCTTCTTGAGGTGCGGCGACCAATATTGAACGCAGTATTCCAGATGTGGGCGCACCATCGCTCGATACAGCGGCATGATGACTTCCCGCGTCCTGGTTGATATGCCCCTCTTGATGATGCCCAGCATCCTGTTGGCTTTCTTCGAGGCTGCTGCACACTGTGCGGATGGTTTCATGGATGGATCCACTAGCACACCCAAATCTCTCTCAAGTCCGGTGTCTTCCAGCAATCTCCCCCCCATTTTATACTCGAACAACGGGTTCTTTTTCCCTATGTGCATGACCTTGCATTTATCTACGTTAAAGCGCATTTGCTATTTGTTTGCCCAGTCCTCCAGCTTATCGAGGTCCCTTTGCAGTTCCTCACACTCCTCCCTGGTCCTAATTCTGGCGCAGAGTTTGGTATCGTCTGCAAATTTTATAACCTCACACTTTGCCTCCGTTTCCAGGTCATTGATAAATATGTTGAAGAGTAGCGGCCCCAGCACCGATCCCTGCGGCACACCGCTCGTGACTCCCCGCCAGTCAGAATATTGGCCCTTTACTCCAACCCTCTGTAGTCTACCTGACAGCCAGTGCTTGATCCATCTGTGTACATCCCCGCCCACCCCGTGGTTCCACAGCTTCCTAAGCAGCCTTTCATGTGGCACCTTGTCAAAGGCCTTTTGAAAATCGAGGTAAATGATGTCTATGGGTTCCCCTTTGTCCACCTGACTGCTTATTCCCTCAAAGAAGTACAGAAGGTTTGTCAGGCACGACCTTCCCTTACAGAATCCGTGCTGGCTTGTCCGCAGTAGGCCATTTTTCTCGATGTGCTCGCAAATGCTGTCCTTGATCATTGCTTCCACCATCTTCCCTATAACTGAAGTCAGGCTCACCGGCCTGTAGTTCCCGGGGTCACCTCTCGATCCCTTCTTAAAGATAGGTGTGACATTCGCCAGTTTCCAGTCCTCTGGTACCTCTCCAGTTTTCAAGGATAGGTTGCAAACATGCTGGATTGCGCCCGCTATTTCCTGACTTAGTTCCTTTAGAACCCTTGGGTGGATCCCGTCCGGTCCCGGTGATTTGCCGCTTTTCAGTCTGTCAATCTGCTTGAGGACATCCTCCCGACTTACCTCTATATGCCCCAATCTTTTGGCCTGCTCCCCACTCATGAGCTCCTCTGAGTCCGGTATATTGGACGTGTCCTCGCTCGTGAAGACCGACGAGAAGAACGTGTTCAACCTCTCAGCTACCTCTTTATCCTCCTTAATCACTCCCTTCCTATCCCCATCGTCCAATGGCCCCACCTCCTCTCTCACTGGTTGCTTCCCCTTTACGTAACTGAAGAATGCCTTGAAGTTTTTCGCCTCCCTGGCCAGCCCCTCCTCATATTTCCCTTTTGCTTTTCTAACCTCTCGGTGGCATTCCTTTTGGCATTTCCTGTGCTCCTGGTGATTTTCCTCCGTTGGATCCCTCTTCCATTTCCGGAAGGACACTTTCTTGTCACTGATTGCCCTCTTTACTTCAGGTGTCATCCAAACCGGGTCTTTTGACCGCTTGTTCTTGCGGCCTTTCCTGAAACGGGATGTACAGTTTTTGCGCTTCCTGCAGTGTGTCCCTGAGAAGGGTCCAGGCGCTCCCTACAGTCTCCATCCTAAAGCCGTTCCTGAGCTTCATCCCCACCATTTTCCTCATAGCAACATAGTTCCCTTTCCTGAAGTTGAGCGCAGTCGTTGCGGCCCTCCCCACTATGGGTGACCCCCTTTCTAATGTGAATCTGATCACGTTGTGATCACTGTTGCCTAGTGTTCCTCCCACTTCTACCCCTCTTGCAGGCCCCCCTAATTCGTTAAGGATGAGGTCTTCTCTGGTTTCTGCTTTCCTCATCTTCTTGTTACTCTCTTCCTTCCATCCACTATCTGCCATCTCTCTGCCCCTATATGGCATCTTCTCTCCTTCGATGCCCCTTCTAGAAACTGTATGCCTCCCCCTTCCATCTCTCCTTTCACCCCCATTGGTCTGGCATCTCTCTCCTCTCCTTCCCTCTCCCACACCTCTCTTCTGCAATCCCTTTCTTCCCTCATTTTCCTTTTCAATTTATATTCTGCATCCATCTAGATTACATTCTTACTACCCTCTCATCAATTTCCTTTTTTACTATCTACCTACACCTCGCCACCTCTTTCCCTCAGCCCCTCCAGTATTTCCCTAACTCAATCCTTTTACCCCATCATGTGCCCTCCTTTTATTTTCCCCTCCTTCCATCATCTGCCCTCTTCTCTCTCCCCACTTCCAACATCTGCCCCTTCTCTCTCTTTCCCCCCACTTCCATCATCTGCCCCTTCTCTCTCTTTCCTCCCACTTCCATCATCTGCCCTCTTCTCTCTCCTTCTCTTCACTTCCATCTGCCCCTTCTCTCTCTTCCCCCCTCCTTCCATCATCTGCCCTCTTCTCTCTCCCCACTTCCATCATCTGCCCCTTCTCCCCACTTCCATCATCTGCCCCTTCTCTCTCTTTCCCCCCACTTCCATCAGTATCTGCCCCCTTTCGCTCCCTACAACCCAATTCCATGCAGTATCGTTTCCCCTTATGTCTCTTTCCCTGCAATTCCATCAGCATCTGTCCCTTTCTCTCCCTCCACCACGCATCCATACCATCCTGACCCCCTTTCTTACCCTTCATCATTATTCCATACCACCCTGACCCCCCTTTGTCACCCTTCACCATGATTCCATACCACCCTGACCCCCCTTTGTCACCCTTCAGCATGATTCCATACCACCCTGACCCCCCTTTGTCACCCTTCAGCATGATTCCATACCACCCTGACCCCCTTTGTCACCCTTCAGCATGATTACATACCACCCTGACCTCCCTTTGTCACCCTTCACCATGATTCCATACAACCCTGACCCCCCTTTGTCACCCTTCACCATGATTCCATAACACCCTGACCCCCCTTTGTCACCCTTCAGCATGATTCCATACCACCCTGACCCCCCTTTGTCACCCTTCAGCATGATTCCATACCACCCTGACCTCCCTTTGTCACCTTTCAGCATGATTCCATATCACCCTGACTCCCCTTTGTCACCCTTCAGCATGATTCCCTACCACCCTGACTCCCCTTTGTCACCCTTCAGCATGATTCCCTACCACCCTGACCCCCCTTTGTCACCCTTCAGCATGATTCCCTACCACCCTGACCTCCTTTCTTTCTGCATCCTAAAGGTCCTGCGATGACTGCTTCTGCTCAGATGGAAGAGGTAAGTGACGTTGGAGGGGGCTGGGCCGGCAGACGCAGTTATTTACGGCAAGATCCTGCAATGACTGCGGCTGCCGGTCCCCCCTCCGACATCACTTACCTCTTCACAGTCATCGCGGGACCTTCTTCACTTCAGCGCGGCTGCCGACTCTGCTCTAAGTACGGCAGCCACACTGAAGTGCCGTTTGAAGCAGCGCGGGAAGTTCCGGATCCGGCCGGCTGTGCACCATCTTGGAGCGTGCACCCGGGGCGGACCGCTACCCTCCCCCCCCCCTTTGTACGCCACTGTATTTACTTTTAGTTTATCCTCACAAGTCTCTCCTTGAAGTGGACTTTAGAATTAGTTTCTTTCTATATATATAATATTTCTTGAAAAATATGTTTTACCAATGTTATTCTTTTCTTGTATATCTATACTTGATATGTATAATTGAAATTACTATTAAAAAATAAAATAAAAATGGAAACTGTACTGGTGCAAAACCAAAAAAATTGACCCTAGGGATTCCACAGAGAAAAGAGTCCAAGAACAAAACAAAAAAACACTGTGCAGTGACGATGTTCCTGAAATGGACTTTATTGAGAATTTCAAAGTTCCAAAGGTACAATTAAGCAATCCACATAAAAATAAAGTAATCCACATAAAAACCTAAAGGACCTAGTCCGCTGAAAGCGTAGGACCTAACACGGTCCGCATTTCGACAAGATAGTCTTCTTCAGGGGTCCCTGAAAGTCCTTTGGTAGAAGATATGTGGAATAACTGGTATGTGGAGAGTCATGAGGAAAGCACTTTTAATATTTTCTAATATTACTCTGGATTCTACTACCCTCACAGCATCATGGCCTTTTGCAGTAGAAGAAGGATCATCAACTGCTGACATAGCACGTGGACACATCCTGCCTGGCACATTGCTCCCTGTAAAGTGTCAACACTGAAAGAACGGTCAGAATCTGTAAGGATTCAGTGCTAGTCTTGTAATGCACTAAATCAGCACAGCTGGCCTATGAAACTTGAAAATACTAGGGATGTGCCACCCATCAAATGCACCTATCAAATGAAACTATGCCAAGGCCCCTCCCCCTAGTATACCATCCAAAGAAAATGAATGGCTGGGGCTCTATTCATGCCCTGTAAATGCCTCACCCATCTGTCAATGTAAGCCATGCTCACCTATCAAACTAAGCCATACCGTCCTGTCAATATAAGACTGTTCATTTTTCACTGTATCACTGGGATCTGATAATTCTCAATCGAGAAGTTGTTGATATTATTACTAGGGTAACTTAGCAACTCCTCAGTAACAAGTTTATAAATGCCTTTCAGATTTGAGAACATAACACTTAGGTGTGTCACAGGTACAAAATAAAATTAAAAAATAATTACACTCTTTCCATAGTGGCTGTTTTAAACATAGAGCTCATTATTCATCTTGTCACAAAGCAAAGTGTTGTCTTTATGGTAACCATGTACTGGGGCTGTTGAAGAAAATGCATTAGGATCCTAAAGGTGGTAAAGAGTTTTGGAGGTGTGAATCCTGTCCATCAACCTTCTAAAAAAGGTGAATAAAATTGTGATCTGAAGCAAAAAAAACAAGGATATGAATGGCTTATAATGTTCCCTCTAAGGATAAAGTTCATGTGAGTAAAACCTTTTTTTTGTGAGCAAAGGACTGAGTTGATGTGAGCAAAAATGTTCCATTACATTAACCTGATGGTATTATACACACTGTACATTATAAATTAAGAATTACAAATATAAATTAAAAAATGGAAAATTAGATGATAGTTTATTGAAAGGACTTAAAATATTTCTCATTTAGCTCTCAGAGGCCAACACCTTCCCCAGATTAAGACAGTAAACTGGTCTGACCTGACTAAATGGCAGCTTTTGCCATTATCATTGGGGAGTTGTATTGTCCTATTTAATATGGTGTTGTTTCCCAAGTGGCTCTATACTTTTCAACTTCTTTCCCTATGGCTAACTAATAAGGATTGGTGCCTTGTATGGAGGGAACTAGTTAAATTTTGCTGGGCGGGGTAAAAGTCGAAATTGAAATTTGCTAGTTTATTGGGACCTGGAAGCAGGGGTGGTTTGGGGATTCCAGACCTCAGAATATACAATTGGGCATGTTCCCTCCGACATCTACATGATTGGATTATGGATGCTGATACTTATACCCCCTGCTTTACGAACAAGCGTTGTTCCATCCCCACCATCTCTTATATCTACTCTATATGCCTCATTCTCAGTTACCTGTTCAGACCCGTCATAGTTTTATCTTGAGTTATATGCGCCAAGCTTGGGATCGTTTGCTGAAGGCTATGCATTTTAACTCCGCAGTGACAGACCTTTTGCCTATTCAAGGTAATGGTGATTTTTGAGCCTGGAATGACCTCTGCAATTTTTCGCAGTTGGGGTGCCCAAGGGGTTCAATTCATTGCCCACTTGTTAGATGAGAGGGGTGCAGTCCAGTCGTTCCAAATTTTTTCTAATGCGTTGACTGTGGGGCTTGGAGATTGCTTTGAGTACATTCAATTGATCCATTATGTGGCTACTTTGAGACAGTCAGATCTTTCTGTGGGAGTCAGGAATAGGGTACACACTTTTTTTGAGAGGGTTGACATCTTAGTTTCTTTGTTACATAAATTGCTTTGGGAACTCCTGCCTCCACGCCTTTATACAGACTTTGCCCACAAGTGGAGTGTGGAATTCGGGGTGCAGATTCTGGAGCTTGATGTTAGTCAGGCTATCCTTCGGATACTTCATGCTATTTCTGGTTCTTTTTGGAGAGAGTGTACTTATCAATTTCTTCATAGGGCCTACTTCACTCAGGTGTAGGCTTTTCATGCTGGATTGGTTCCCTCCTCTAACTGTGTTAAATGTAATCAGGCTCCCAATACATTTTCTCATGCCTTTTGGCAATGTCCAGCTATTCACTCCTTCTGGGATGGTATTTTTGGTTATTTGGGGGCATTCTAGAATCATGTATCCCTAGAGGTGCCCTGTTTGGTAAAGCAGCCTCCTGTGGGGTGTATGGGAGAGGGCGTCATTTGCTGTTTCAGAAAGCCTGTATGGTGGGTCATAAATGCATCATGCAGTCTTGGGTACACAATGCTCCTCCAAATTATTAACATTGGAGGAATCAACTCCACCGCCTGCTGCTTCTTGAGATTTGGGAGGTCCGTAAACCTTCTAAGCGCCAACAATTTTTTATGCAGACATGGGAGCCTCATCTTAACTCCCTGCCACATAAGGTGAGGAGTTTGATTCAGAATGATTTGGCTTTATCATTTCGGGTCGTCTTCCACCGGCGGGGATGGGTGGGGGTGGGTTGATTTGGTATTGAAAGGGGGGGAGCATGGGGGGAGCATGCTTCTTGTGGGTGACTGTGGGTTCTTCCATTTATTAATGTTTGATGGTGTACTGTTGTGCCACCTATTCTGCTCTGGGAGTAGAGTCACAAGAGTACGGACTCTACCTTTTGGCACTGTATTTCTTTTGTTGTGTCTGTTTATGAATAAAAATCGATTTGACTATAAATAAATAAATTTATTTATATTTATTAATCTTTATAAACATGGGTATCACACTATCCTGAATTAAAAATAAAATTCTTTTTTCTACCTTTGTTTTCTGGCCATTTACTTCTCCCTCTGTCTTAAGTCTCTTGCCAGGATTTATTCTCTCCTCCTTTTCCTTTCAGCTTTCTTTTTCTACCACTATGTCCAGATTTAACTCATTTGTACTATCTAGTCAAGCTCCCTCTTTTTGCAATCTACCGACAGCTTTACATTTCTTTCCCTCACCCTAGCTCTCCTATTCTACTTCCTCTTATACCCAGTCTTTCACTAATTCTGCCCTCTTTCTCTCCTCCTTCTATATAATGTTTGCCGCCCTATATCTGCCCTTTCTCTCCCCCTTACCATCCAGCTCCTCTCCCATCCCTCCTGTCAAATTTTTTTGCTGCTCTCCCTGCCAGCCAATCAGCTGAGCCAGCAGGAGCTGTCCCAAAGCCGATGAACAGCAGCTTTGGGGCTCCCCTTGCCGCTCAGCTGTTTGGGGCTTCCCCTGCAGGCTCACTACTGGGAAGGCCCCAAACAGCTGAGCAGCTGACTCAGCTGATCAGTCAGTAGGGAGAACAGCAAAGGCCACCCCTCCTGATACCTCCCCATGCTTCCAAAACAAAACTCAGGTGGTCTAATGAGCTGGGTGGTTTGGGTTGACCCCCCCCCCAGCTCAAGGACCCTCCCCCTGACAACCCTGGGCCAATCACAGACTTAGCTCCTCCCTGGCGTATCCTAGGATGCACCAGGAAGGGGTCTAAGTCCCTGATTAGCCCAGATACCTAAGAACCCTCCCATGGGAGGGGCCTTAGGTGCATTGGACAATCAGAGACAGGCCCCGCCCTGGTGCATTCCAGTATCCAGACATAGGCCCGGATTCTAGAAACAGTATCCCGACTGTAGGCAACAAACTATATAACAAATACAATCAAGCAGCCTGTGAACTTAACCACTGCCCACCATACCTATTGAAAACCTCCAGTATGCTATTCCGCACTCTGCTTCTACAATGGATACAAATCCTACATACAGATGGCCAGTTCCCACAAAACCTCAGCGAAATCATCATAACTCCAATCCTAAAAGACCCCAAAGGAGCAACGGACCAACCATCCAACTACAGACCCATAGCCTCAATCCCACTTTATGTCAAACTAATGGAAGGCCTAGTAGCTAAAGCCCTAAACGTATACCTAGAAAACCACAACTTACTCCACTCCACACATCTGGCTTCAGAACCAACTACAGCACTGAGACCCTACTAGGAACACTCATGGACATCGCGAGACAACACCTCTGCACAGGCAAGAAAATGATGATCATACAACTAGACCTCTCTGCAGCCTTTGATCTAGTAGACCACGACATCCTCTTATAAACTCTAGACTCAATAGGAATTACAAGAAAAGTACTAACATGGTTTAAAGGATTCCTACAATCCAGAACTTATAGAGTCAAAACAAACAAAGAAAAATCAGAACCATGGTCCAACCCATGTGGAATGCCACAAGGATCACCCCTGTCTCCCACACTTGCTTAAGCCCTCCCTCCAACATCAGCGCTGACATCAGGGAAGACTTCCAGTCGGCTATGTGTGCTGCTGCAGGCAGGGCAGGAAGGAAAAGAAGACGAGCCTCACGGCTCGAATTGCGTCAAACCCCGCGGGATCCCTAAGACCATGAGGGGCATCCCCATGGGATCCCCACGACCCGAGGGGGCATCCCCATGGGATCACTGTGACCCGAAGGGGGAACCCGCGGGATCCCCGTCGTCCCCGTTCCCGTGCAGCTCTCTAATAAGAACCCAGGCCCCTGGATGAGTTGTAATTTAGAACTTTTCATTGATGTATCTCACTTGTCCCCTCTCATTTGCTTGGGAAGGAGAGAAGGAAAGGAGAGAAAGTGGGGGGATAATTAGGTGGGGGGAAATGTTTGATGACCGAGTTCACTGTTATTCGGATACTTCCAATTCATAGTATTGTTTCTTACATTTTGTATTTCGAAAATGTAGTGGCTGTCATCAATAAAACTAATTGAAATAAAAGAGGATAGGGGTGGGAATAGAAGAGGACAGCTAGTACAACAAAACGTTGTTGGTGATTTTTTTGAACACAGCTGAATAGTTTTTGCATTACTTTAATAATGATGTTGTTTACTAAAGTGTACTTGCAATCCTTTTGGAGCATCAATAAAAATGAAATAAAATAAATCTCACAAACGCTATTGCAAAAGAATGGAGCAACCTTCTATGCCTCCTCAGACTTGGTGTTAAACCCCTGGCATCGTCCTCAGCCTATTAGTCTTCTGCGCACTTCTCTGCATCTTTAGGGAATAGCTAATTAGTCTCATTATCATGGTTGTAAATATGCTGTGTGCTAGTAGGTTTTGTGCATGTTAGCTTGTGTACAAAACCCCTTTCTGCACTGTGTGCACAAAGAAATTGAGCAATAAAGCCACACTAACCCCGTGCAAAAAGTAAGGTTACCAGATTTTACAATCATAAAATCTGAACCCGTGGCCCCGCCCACAGGCCTACCCAGTTCCACCTGACCCCACCCTGTTCCATCCAAGTCATACCACATTCCACCCCGGCCCCTCCCCCTAAACCTCTTCTCGTGCTCAAAAACATGTCAGGAGGGCATCTGTGCATGTGCAGATGTGATGCGATGATGTCACACGGTCCCGAGCTGGAAGTTTTTCAAAACCCGGACAAAAGCTGTCCGGATGCATGGACAGTCCTCTAAAATGAAGCTGTCCGGATGCATGGACATGTCTGGGTAAATCCGGATGTCTGGTAACCCCAGCAAAAAGCCTAATAGTGCACTTTATTGCATTGGCCCCAGGGTTTGTGTTGAGAAGAATCTCGCTCAAAGAAACACCCTCGGCTTCCTATTCAGCCCCTCCCCTTCCAGACAGGAAGAGATGAAACAGAAACCGGAGCAAGCAGAGGAGAAAAGAGCCACTAGTCTCTATAATCCTGCTCTCCCTCACCTGCAGGGAATGAGAAGGGGTATAAGGCTGGAGCAGAAAAAGCGATACAGACTAGAAAAGAGATACAGTACTCTGTTCCTTTATCCAGCAACTCTGCTCCTGTTCTCAGAGAGCCTGCAGTCAGCACAGGTCAATGCTGGCATAAATAAACAGTGCCCTCAGTATGAACTCTAGAGTGACTAATGTGGGTTACACCCTGGTTCAGTGGAAGTAAACAAAGAGTTGTGGCAAATGAAAGAAAAAAGGAATTAGCTGTGATGTGCCAACAAGATTGATTTTGATTCAGTTCTTTTTAACAATTTTGTAAGCAATATTGGATGGGTAGGTGGAATGAAGAGGGATTTAACAAAGCTTGCATGTTGGTCCAGAATTTGGCAGCTCAGATTTAATTTAGCTCAGGCATTTGGGCTAAAAAGAACCCAAGAGAACAATACAATGTAGGAGGTGCATGGTAGAAGAGAGTAGGATTACCAGACATCCTGGAAAATCCGGACATGTCCTCTTTTTACAGGACTGTCCAGGTTCCTGGATGGACTTTCCAAAACCTGGCAGTTTGTCCGGGTTTTGGAAAGCCCCGAGTCCCGGCCACATCTGGAGGGCCTTCAACAAGCATGTGTGGATGATGTCACACACATCTGCACATGCTGGAGGCACTCCAGATGCAACCTGGATGTTGAGAAAAAAGAGATGAGGCTTTTTGGGGGCAGGGGCTGGAGGCAGAATGGGGTGGGACTGGATGCAGAATAAGGCAGGGCTGAGATGGAATGGAATGGGGTCATGCGTCCAGGTTTGCCCATCGTTAAATACAGAAGGAGTGGTGGATGCATGGAAGGGTCTCCCAGTGAAGATAGTGATATGGACTGTGCCTGAATTCAAGGAAGCATGGGACAAGAACAAAGGAGAATGGATTAGAGATTTGTAGTTGATATGGGCAAATTGGATAGGCCATATGGGTAAATACCAGGTTACAATCAGTACACTCTTCCCTAGGAACTTCTGATTGCTTCAGCACTTTTGCTCTTAAGGTATAGAGAGTGACCGCATTTCTGATCTATCCTTACCTTTGTCTGGTGCCCATCTGTTCCCACAGAGCTGAAGGTTTGCATCAACACTACCAGTCCTCAATGATCTGCATCCTGGTTTCAGTTTTGGTACACTCCCACAATACACTGCAACAGGTGCCCGGAACTTGGCTTTGAAAACAAAATCACAGTGAATGTGAAAATTAGCAGTCATGTGTTACCTTACTGTCTAAAAACTGTGGGTTAGAGAAAGTGAAGAGCCATTGGCGTAGCGAGGATGAGAGGTGCCTGGGGTGGTAGCACCCCTCCCCCGCCCTCATCTCCACTCCCACCCCCGCTCCTTCCCTGATCCCGCCTGCCACGTGCATCTCCCCCCACTTCCCTTTATCCGTACCTCTAGTTGAAGTTGTTGCTTGCAGTGGTCAACGTGCTCCTCGCGTCTCCGTTGGCTCTCCCTCTGACATCACTTCCTATGCACAGCATCCAGAAGTGACATCAGTGGGAAAGCTGACAGAATTGCGAAGAGCACATTGTTGACTGCCGTGAACTTCAACTAGAGGTATGGGGGAAGGTAAGGGGAGCTCGCACGTGGAGGGAAGGAATGGGAAGAAGTGAGGGGGGGGCAGCGAAGAAAAGGAGTATCAGCACCCTACCAATATGGCACCTGGGGCAGACCACCCCCCACATTACTATGCCACTATGAAGAGCAACTCCTATTGCAACCCAGGATGCCCTTCTCTTTGAAAGGCATTGCTACACAGCCCCACACCTTATCAGACACAGACTATGATCTAACAATCAGAACTTATTAACTATTCCATCTATTAGGGAGCTATTTTACGATAATACATGCAATACCATATTCTCTGTCAGAGCTCCCCACCCTATGGAACGCTCTTCCATTGGTTATCAGACTGGAAGAATCACTGGACAAATTTATGACCAAACTAAAAACTTATGGACACATTTTTAACATAAGAATGGGCTATTCATCTAACCTACACACTCCGCTCTCAGTAATGAATACCAACCACTTTTAAGAAGCGTCATCCCTTCCTCCTTTGTTTTCTCCTTGCCCTCTTACCACCCTTTTTTATTTATTTTATCTCAATGTATTTTACTCTTGCCCAACCCTTGATCCTCTTGTTTCTGTACGTTTATGTCTTGTCTATTGAACATATATTTATTTTTTCTACCTTCTTTTAAATTTTTTTTAGTATTGTAAACTGTCTAGGTACAAGTTGATAGATGGTATATCAAGTATAGAATAAATTTGGACACTTGGCATGTACCCTGCGGTCACATCATCCTGCAATGTTAATGCTCTATATTCTGATTATATGTTGATAATATGTAGGCATATTTATTTTATTTTGAAATTTCTTTATTAAAGTTTCAAACCAAACACAACGACAAGACATCCGAACCAAAGTATAGCGGAGACTTAAAGACATCGCAACCAACCAAAGAAATCTTCCCCACCCCCGTAACCCCCTCCCAATCCATCCCCTCTTCCCACCCCTCCCAGCACTCCAGTGTTAGAAGAATACATAGACATATTAATTATGATGTAGTAAATTAAACATTAGCCTCCACTTTTATGATGGCATATTAGGGATTTTTTTTATCACCGGCTGTGGTGGTAAAAGCTCCGATTCTCATAGAATTCCTATGAGCATCGGAGCTTTTCATGCCATGGCCTGCAATAGAAATCCTAACACAGCTTCATAAAGGGGGTGGGGGCTAAATTTGGAGTCATATTATTGATTGGAGACTACTGAAATTAAAGATAAGAGCAGATGGTTAAGCTGAAGCCTAAGATGAG
The DNA here is from genome assembly GCF_902459505.1 of Geotrypetes seraphini. Taxonomy (NCBI): domain Eukaryota; kingdom Metazoa; phylum Chordata; class Amphibia; order Gymnophiona; family Dermophiidae; genus Geotrypetes; species Geotrypetes seraphini. Next base: position 341,386,185 of record NC_047086.1, on the reverse strand, counting down.
TGCTTATGATACAGAACAATGGGTGGATCAACTGATTACAACAGATATTGATCTTATAGGTTTCTTAGAAGATTCTCAAGATGTAATTCAGAGTAGATCCACCCTGTTAATGGTATGCTCCACTGAAAATTATAAAGCTTTAATCATGAAAACTTATTTTAAAAATAAAAATGTTGTATTCTATGTAACTAAAATTCTCATGTTTCCAGATGACGTCAGAAAAATAAAAAAAAAGTTACCAGGATGAATGACCAGTGCAGCCACACTGAATTGTATTACTCTTGTGGCATTCTGAGGATCCTTGATATAGCCATAAGATGATGTATACATTAGCCTGCTAGCAAATGAGAGATTTGGCGTTCTGGCATTGTTTCATTGTTGACATATGAGAAGTTCAAGTTTAATTTCTGGGTTCAGCTTCTACTCCCTAGGATGGGCAAGGTGAGAGATGTTGTGAAGGTAGCATTCACAGTTCCTGAGCAAAGGAATCTCAGATATCATTTCATTTCATTTTTATACTTTTTAGCTGTCCTTTGCAACAGGGGCAGTGTGTTGGTTGTGGAAGGAACCGTAGTCCATGCCTCTCAGCCAGAAAATTATCATTGTGGCGACTCTGTAAAAGGACAAGAGCTTAAAATGGGGGGAGGGGCAGAGAATTCCAGATATTTGCAAATGAGGATCATGGACCCAATAGGAACCAACTGATTGACCACGCCAAAAGTAGCAAGAAGATGCCTGTCCAAAAATATTCCCATAAGTCCACTGTTCAACTATATATGCTATATTTGTTTGGTGCCTTTATGGTATAAGAACATAAGAATTGCCGCTGCTGGGTCAGACCGGTGATCCATCGTGCTAAGCAGTCCGCTCTCGCAACGACCCCTAGGTCCAAGACCAGTGCCCTAACTGAGACCAGCCCTACCTGCGTACGTTCTGGTTCAGTAGGAACTTTGTCTTGAATCCCTGGAGGGTGTTTTCCCCTATAACAGCCTCTGGAAGAGCATTCCAGTTTTCCACCACTCTCTGGGTGAAGAAGAACTTCCTTACGTTTATACGGAATTTATCCTCTTTTAACTTTAGAGAGTGCCCTCTCGTTCTCTCTGCCATGGAGAGTGTGAACAATCTGTCTCTATCTACTAAGTCTATTCCCTTCATTATCTTCAATGTTTCGATCATATCCCCTCTCAGCCTCCTCTTTTCAAGGGAGAAGAGGCCTAGTTTCCCTAACCTCTCGCAGTACGGCAACTTCTCCAGCCCCTTAACCATTTTAGTTGCTCTTCTCTGGACCTTTCGAGTAGTACCATGTCCTTCTTCATGTGCGGCGACCAATGCTGGATGCAGTATTCCAAGTGGGGGCATTCCATGGCCCGGTACAGTGCCATGATAACCTTCTCTGATCTGTTCATGATCCCCTTCTTAATCATTCCTAGCATTCTGTTTGCCCTTTTTGCCGCCACCACCACACATTGAATGGAAGGCTTCATTGACTTGTCGACCAGTACTTCCAAGTCCCTTTCCTGGGGGGTCTCTCCAATTACCGCACCAGACATCCTGTATTCATGTATAAGATTTTTGTTACCAACATGCATCACCTTGCACGTATCCACGTTAAGCCTCATTTAACATGTCGCAGCCCATTTCTTGAGCATGTTTATGTCCTGTTGCAGGTCTTCGCAATCCTTCTGCATCTTCACTACTCTGAATAGCTTCGTATCGTCCGCAAATTTAATCACCTCGCTCATCGTACCAATTTCCAGGTCGTTTATAAATATGTTGAAGAGCACAGGTCCAAACACCGAACCCTGCATCACTCCACTCGTGACACTTTTCCAGTCCGAGTATTGTCCATTTACCCCCCACTCTCTGTTTCCTATCCGCCAACCAGTTTTTTATCCACATGAGTATTTCATCCTCGATTCCATGGCTCGCAATTTTTCATAATCGTTCATGCGGGACCTTGTCGAATGCCTTCTGAAAATCCAGATATACAATGTCGACCGGCTCGCCCATGTCTATCTGCCTGTTTACTCCCTCGAAGAAGTGCAGCAAGTTCGTCAAGCAAGATCTTCCCTTGCTGAAGCCATGCTGGCTGATACTCATCAGATTGTGTCCGTCAAGGTGATCAATAATGCGGTCCTTTATCAGCGCCTCTACCATCTTTCCCAGTACCGAGGTCAGACTTACCGGTCTGTAGTTTCCTGGATCTCCCCTCGAACCTTTCTTGAAGATCAGCGTAACATTCGCCACTTTCCAGTCTTCCGGAATCCTTCCCGATTTGATCGACAGATTAGCTATTAGTTGAAGCAGTTCAGCTATAGCCCCTTTCAGTTCCTTGATTACCCTTGGCAGCAGTATTCACTCCAGCCAATGGATCAATTGTTAGGATATTCCTAATGAATATGCATGAGAGAGATTTGCACACAATGGAGGTAGTATGCATACAAATGTATTCATTACAGTTATCCTGAAAACCTGACCTAATGACAGTTCTTGAGGACAGGGAGTGAAGACTATTGCTGTGTGGGATCCAAGACAGCAACAACTGTGTTTATTGAGATTCCTAATAGTCAAAATGGCTAAGTGGAAGAAATGTTCAAAAAAAAAAAAAAATTAAATAATGTTAAAAGTGAATTAAATAAAATTAAAACCAGGATAAATGGGATTATTAATGTTCTCTTTCACTGGCAGTAAAATAAACATTATAATCAAAAATTACAAAGACTGGGGGGGACACTCGATGAAATTACAGGGAAATACTTTTAAAACCAATAGAAAGAAAAAATTTTCACTCAGAGAATAGTTAAGTTCTGGAACGCACTGCCAGAGGTTGTGGTAAGAGCAAATAGCACAGCTGGTTTTAAGAAAGGTTTGGACGAGTTCCTGGAGGAAAAGTCCATAGTCTGTTATTGAGAAAGACATGGGGAAAACCACTGCTTGCACTGGATTGGTAATATGAAATGTTGCTACTCCTTGGGTTTTGGCCAGGTACTAGTGACCTGGATTGGCCACCGTGAGAACGAGATACTGGGCTTGATGGACCATTGGTCTGACCCAGTAAGGCTATTCTTATGTTCTTATGTCATTATGGTTTATGTAGTGAGCTAAGAATCTGGGGAACTGGGTTTGATTACCACTGCAGCTCTTCAGAACTCACTTAACCCTCCATTGCTTCAGTTACAAAAACTCAGGACAGAAAAAGTACCTGCAAATAGTAAATGCAAACTACTTTGGTTGTGCCACAGTGAGGTGGTGCATCAAATCCATGATCCACTAACACTACTGCCTAACATGGACTATGCATTGCTAGCTGGACATAGCTGAGTGACTAGAACCTCATTAAGTTAATACAGTGTCTCTCAAACAAGTTTAGCTCTAGCATACTAAACGGAGCAAATGTTTTTCACAGCACATTGCAATTGAAATTATAAAATTGCAAAACCAAGAAAAAATTAAATTTGAGAGTTATTTATTTAAAGTCTTTAAGCTATGTATGGGTAATTGTAACAATGGTGAAACTAAAGTTGATAGAATAGAATTGTTAATCAACGAGATAGATGTGCTTATTTTAACTCAAAACACGTCTTGATAGTCAACAAGCAAACACAAATTTCATCACCCACCATCTATAGTTGTTCTTTTTATTTTTTTAATTTAATTTCTGTCAGAGCTGAAAATCCAAGTTCGCAAGGATAAGAAGATCCAAACAATAACAAAGCCTTGATTGCTCATGTTAGGATAACTACTGCATAAAAAAAATAAAATTAAAACTAAAATTACTTGCCATTAGTTTTCAAGGACCAATCACATCAAAGAATGACGCTTGTCTGGGCGGTTGTATCCTTACACACACACAAGCTCATAACATTGACAGAATCTTGCATATGCGACGTACAAGTCATCTTTTCTAGGGTATACTTATGAAGGGAATTTTTAAAAATAAAGTAAAATTCTGGACTCTCTCTTGGCACACCTAGAATCTCTTTGGGGCACACCATTGTGCCATGGGTTAAGAAAACATACTCACTGCAGTTTGCAATCTATATTCCATCACTGACTCAGCATCAGAGAGGAGAGCAGAATCACAGCATCCTACTTTCATTCAAGCTGTTAAAAGTTACTCTAGGATTGCAGGTGAAGATCAAATGTGAACGTCTTAGACCTCCCTAGGCACCACACGTTTGATGTCACCTACTGTTTACCAAGTCTTTCAAAAAAATGGGGCAGGACTGTTAGCATGAAAGAGATGCTTATGAAAACATTTCTGTTTTACAAAATCAACAAAGGGTGTTGCTTGGCAGAAGAGTAAATAATTATTATGCTGCTCTGTTTTTAGCAAAGTATGGGTATGGGACGGGCTTTTTCTCGTCGTTTAGCGGCGGCGATGGGATCCGGTGTTCGGGATCGTAGACACTTTGTTCGGATTTCGGCTGGGATTCGGGCAGATCTGCATATGTGGTCTATCTTCTTAGCTCATTTCAATGGTTCGCTTCCCATTCAGTTCCCGGATACCTCCAGTGTGGATCTGGAGCTGCAATCGGATGCAGCAGGGGGCGTAGGCTTCGGACTCTACTGTCGGGGGGACTGGTGCGCGGCGGCATGGCCTGAGAGTTGGCGGAAGGCAGGTTTTACTCGTAATGTGACCCTTTTGGAGCTTTTCCCCTTGTTAGTCGCGTGTGAGTTGTGGCCAGAGAAGTTGCGGAACCGGCGTGTGGTTTTCTGGTGTGACAACATGGGGGTGGTTGAGGTAGTGAATAGGCAGGCTGCAAAATGTTTACAGGTGAATAGGGTAATGCGGGAGCTGGTCTTGCGCTGTTTGCGCCTTAATTTGTATATCCGGGCTCGACATGTACCTGGAGTTCAGAACAGGCTTGCTGATACACTTTCTCGCTTTCAATTTTTGCAGTTTCGCCAGTTGGCGCCTTCGGCGAAGGAGGAGGGGTCGCCGATGCCGGAACATTTATGGGGCTTGTTGGTGAACGGATCTGGAGCTTGTTGCAGCGATCGGTAGCGCCAGCCACGTGGATTCGATACAATCGGGGTTTCGTGACTGTTTGTCGATTTCGGCATACGCGGGGTTGGGTCCCCGGTCCTGTCTCTGAGGTCTTGTTAGCGGAATTCTTAGCGGGATCTCAACAGGAGGGTTTTTCCCGGAGTGCGGCAGCGGGGCACCTGGCAGGCTTTGCTTATTTTTGTAGGGCCTTCGGGTGGTCCTGCCCTACATCCGGGTTTTTGCCTCGCAGGATGTTGGCGGCCTGGGATCGGGTGGCTCCGCGGCTGCCAGATGCCCGGCTGCCCATCACACATGCCTTATTGTTGCGTCTCATTGCGGTATTGCCTGTGGTTGCAAGTTCTAGTTTTGAGGCTTGTTTGTTTAGGGTGGCCTTTTCCTTGGCTTTCTTTGGAGCGCTGCGGGTGGGTGAGTTGCTTGTCCACCCGGCCGACTCCCTGGGTTTGCGAGGTCTATTGTTTAGACAGGTAAGTATGTCTGGGGATGCGGTGCGCTTGTTCATTGCCCGGTCTAAGTCGGATCAGCTGGGCAGGGGGCGCACTTTGGTCTTGCGCCGAGTGGTGGGCTGTGCTTCATGCCCGGTCCAGTCGCTGGAAGCCTGTATGGCGATTCGACCTAGCTCTGACTTGGCCTTGTTACTGCACGCGGATGGTGTCCGTCTTACTCGTTACCAATTCCTGACTGTCTTGCGTCGGGCTCTGGGACGGTGCGGTGCAGAGCCGGCGCGCTTTGGCACGCACTCTTTTCGCATCGGAGCTGCCACTAGTGCTTTCGAGGCTGGTGTTCCCGAAGGGGCCATTCAAAGGCTGGGCAGATGGTCTTCAGGTGCGTATCGTGGCTACATCCGCCCGATAGATGCCCTGCATGGGAATGCGCAGTCAGGTAGATTGGGTTAATGGGAGCTCCTGGGATAGGGTGGTTCGGCGGGCTGTTGAGTTCTGGGTTAGATGTTTGCGGTTCGGGGATGTGCGGGCGGGTGCACTGCATGGCTTCTTGTTACTAACCTCTTGAGTTCTAGGGAATTTGGCTTGACTGCTGGGTTTTGCTTTTCAGGTGCGGCGCGTCGTGTCCTGTCAGTTTGGATCGTTGGACACTCCTTTGTCCATTGGGCCGGGGAGCGCGCGGTGATTCGACCGGGTGGTCAGCACTTGGGTCTCCATCATCGCGGAGTCTACGTCTCCTGGTGGGGTCAGCGGGGGATGCGTTGGCTCCAGCTGCTCCCCCTAATGGAGGAGCTGCGGCATCGAGCTCGGCGTCCCGATCTATTGCTTTTCCACCTCGGGGGCAATGATGTGGATGCGCTCAGTGGGAAACATTTGATTGACATGGTGATAGGGGATCTGGGGGTGATACAGGGTTGGTTTCCGGGGGCACGACTCGTCTGGTCGGACATTATTCCGCGGCCGAAGCGGTTGGTGTCTCGACGATGGACTCGGGGACTCATTAAGGTGAATAGACAGATTGGTCGGTGGGTGGAAGCTCGGGGCGGGGTTCAGATTAGACATTCCTGGGTTGATGTTTGTTGTTCAGGTTTGTTTTTCCGGGATCAGGTGCATCTTTCGGATATTGGGTGGGACCTCTTACTTGACGATTTTGCTACCTGCTGCGAGCGTGTGTTGGACTCTTAGTTGCAGCTCTGTTTATTGGGGGAGCCTGTAACGGGTTACAGGCTTGTGGCGGTATCCCGAGCTACTGGCGGCTGGTCTCATCATGGGGATGAGCGGTGGGCCGGTTGGGAGCCGTGCCTGGTTGGTCGGATGACCTTGGACAATGGGGCATGTGGGGACATGCCACCCCTCGGACCCTTGCTTGGATGGCAGGGTCGGGGGCCATTTACATCTGTGTCAGTAGCTCGGGATCTGGGTCACAATGGTGATACCATTGTGAAGGTTTTAATAGATAAACGGTTATTTAAAAGTTGATTGTACTGTTATTTATATTATTTAAATGTTATTTAAGTATGTTAATTTACAATAAACAGGGCTGCGGCCAGGTTTCACCACGCACGTTTACGTGTCTTCTTTGGGGTTTGTTTAAGGGTTTGAAGGGCTGGATGATGTTACCATTAAGAAAGCGGGCCATTCCAGCTTCCGCTGTTATAAAAAGTCCGAGAGCTAGTCTCGACGGACGGCTCTAACGCGGAGCTGGAAGGCCCGCGGGGCCGTCCGCCGAGTAGGTTTCGGGAAAAAGGGGGGGGGGGTTAGGTAGGAAAGGAAATTGGGCGGGCAGAGGCCGTCCCGCCGAGGGACTGGCCTCTGATAAGTCAGTGTCGCGGCCGTGGGGGGGTGCGGGGGGTGGAGGGATTATTTAAGGAGGGTCTCGGAGGACCTTAAGGGTTTCCGGTCCTCCGAGACAACTTTCCCGCCCTCCCGCCCGTTAGTACCTGGGGTGTGAGTTTGCATTGGTAGGCGGTATCCCGAGCTACTGGCGGCTGGTCTCATCATGGGGATGAGCGGTGGGCCGGTTGGGAGCCGTGCCTGGTTGGTCGGATGACCTTGGACAATGGGGCATGTGGGGACATGCCACCCCTCGGACCCTTGCTTGGATGGCAGGGTCGGGGGCCATTTACATCTGTGTCAGTAGCTCGGGATCTGGGTCACAATGGTGATACCATTGTGAAGGTTTTAATAGATAAACGGTTATTTAAAAGTTGATTGTACTGTTATTTATATTATTTAAATGTTATTTAAGTATGTTAATTTACAATAAACAGGGCTGCGGCCAGGTTTCACCACGCACGTTTAGGTGTCTTCTTTGGGGTTTGTTTAAGGGTTTGAAGGGCTGGATGATGTTACCATTAAGAAAGCGGGCCATTCCAGCTTCCGCTGTTAAACATTTCTGTTTTACAAAATCAACAAAGGGTGTTGCTTGGCAGAAGAGTAAATAATTATTATGCTGCTCTGTTTTTAGCAAAGTATGGGTAGCTGCCACCAGTAAGTTACCTGTTGAATGACCTCTATATGTAGAATGGTGTAAAATCTGTTTCCTGTAATAATGGGGAGGAGAAGGGGAGCACATCTGATTGGTGATGACTGTTAAAGACCTAAGAAAGCTCACAAGCCATCTGGAGTGGCTGCTGACCCATGGGATATGTGTAGTAGCCATGGTAAATGGTAAACATGGTATTTCACAAGAGTTTCAGCAAGCCATCCATCAGCATGGATTGTCTGGGTGCTTCAGAGCCAGATTTACATCCTAGATATCACTTTATTAATCTTCACAGTGGGCCCTGCCTGAGATTTGTACAGGCAGTGTTGCAAATGCAGAGGTTGAGGTTATTTAATTCTCTCTTGTCATAAGACAGGGGTAGGGAACTCCGGTCCTTGAGAGCCGTATTCCAGTCGGGTTTTCAGGATTTCCCCAATGAATATGCATTGAAAGCAGTGCATGCAAATAGATCTCATGCATATTCATTGGGGAAATCCTGAAAACCCAACTGGAATACGGCTCTCGAGGACCGGAGTTCCCTACCCCTGTCATAAGACATCACTTGTACATGGTAACAGAAAAACAGTATGGGTTTGCTTGTTTTTTTCCCCCCCTTTCTTCTCCTTTATTGTGTGCTATGGGGCTCATGATTAAAAAAAAAAAAAAAAATCCAAAAAGCAGACTAAGTCAGTACTTGGACGATCAAAAAGAAAGATTGTCCAAGTACCAATAATCAAAACTGGTTGTAGACGTATCTAAAACCAGCTTAGGCCTTTTCACTACCTCTGTAAGCCCAGAGTGAAAAGGGGCATTTTTGGAGGAGTGGATAGGGTGGAAGTTGGGCTGACCTAGGCTTAGTCATCTGGCAGCCATAACCAAAAAGGTTTGACAGATTGCCAGATAGAACTTATAAGTTTTGACTTAGACCAAGTCAAAACAGGTATAAGTTCTGAATCGGGCAGCTGAGCTGATCGCGGTCCAGGCAACCCACCTCCCCACACACTGGTAACTATCATGGCAAGACAGATGCCTAATCTCTCCTGCTACGATCCCCCGTGACCACCCTGAATGTTTCCCAGCAGGAGAGATGCCTAATCTCTCCTGTTGCAATTCCCTGAACCTTCCCTGAATGTTTCCCAGCAGGAGGGTGCCCAATCCCTCCTGCCGGACACAAACCCCCTACCCCCTACAAACACCCATCTGATTGCCAGCAGTTGGGTGCCCAATCCATCCTGCCGGACAATCCCCCCCCCCCGAACCCCTAACGGACCGTGCACCCCCCCCGAATACCCCTTCCACTCCCACTCAGACTCCCCCTAACACCCAACCCCCTGGACCCCCCTCTAACCTTAGCAGATGGATGGATCGGTCCTCCCTCTGGCCGACAGGCCTGCCTTCCTCAGAATGGCAGGCCTGCCTCTTCCCGGTGGATTGTGAGATGCACCAAGGAGAAGCCTAGGGCCTGATTGGCCCAGGCGCCTAAAGCCCCACCCATAGGAGGAGCCTTAGGCACCTGGGCCAACCGGAATCTTAGTTTGGCCCATGTGCCTAAGGCCTCACCCATAGTCTAAAGAAGACTGAATAAATGAATTGAATGCTATTTAACTAACTATTTATAAGTATATAAAATAAACCAATGGGACTAATGAGGAGTCCAGTCAGCATGAGTCTATTGACTTATCTGGCATTCTGAAGACCCAAAGGTTTAATACTAGCAAGTTTTGCAAAGTTTGTAAAAAGTGTACTTTGATGAAATTGTTTATATGATCAATTTTTGAGAACTAAATTTTTGAATCATCATCAAGCCCCTAGTGATTGTTTTACAAAATGGCACAAGTAAACAAGGATATTTTCAGCTCACTGAGCAACAAAGGACAGTTCTAATAAACCGCCCCACGCTGTGTTATAATGACATGGCCGCAAGTAATATTCCTACATGGTCAGAAAGGGAAAATCAGGGAAAACGTTTGATTCGAGCAGAATTACATGGCAACACTCTAGCCCAATATGTGTCCCAAAGCATGATTCCCAGAGGTCTGAGAATTCAAAAAGGACCCACATTATTTTCTTATGATGTGCAATTCAAAGACAAATGGGTAGCTATTTTGAATAAATGTGCAATGAATTTGATGCTATTAATAATAAAACAGATTACCAAACTGGAAAGTGAGTTGAAAGAATCAATTGAACAATTGAAGCAAACCATTAAAACAACTGATTACAAATGAGGATGAATTCAAACAAAAAGAGCAGGAATTACAACAGACATTGGATACATATAGGGAAAGCATTAAACGCACTAAAATCAAGAAATTTAAACGTGATGAGAAAGATTACAAGTATATCTATGGTTGTTTAAAAATATTACCAATACTAATACACAACCATTTGATGATGACCAAACATCAGTAGGCTCTACATGTAATAGTGGTAGAGGTAGCTCAATGAGTAGTAGAGGGCAGCGTGGACAAAGAGGTTTATTAACCCAAGGTCAGCGAGGTCGCAACAGACAAAGAGGGGCGCGTCGAGTAGGATTTCAACCACCGTCAACTACAATATCAGGCCCACAAACTCAATCTCAATACAGGACAACTCAACCGTGATAAATATCTCAGGCATTGCATTATCAGTTATGGAACTTTCGGTTTTAGATCCAAGATTAGGCTTTGTACCTACCGCAAAATACAATGCCTTTGAAACACGATTGGCAATTTACAGTTTAATACGCAAGCTTCATCTTAAGCTGTACTTTGCAGAACATTAATTTGAAGGGGATACTTCATTAATTATGAAAAACTAAAGATGGTTACCTCTAATTCCCCTTCCTTCTCATCTTATAACCTTCAAAGATCTGGTATTGCCGTACTTAGCCTTATTGGAACAAGCCCCCCCAACATTACAATATGTCCTCTGCTGAATGGATGGCCATGAAACAACTGAAGGAGAACAGGGCCATACACATTTCTTGAGCAGACAAGGGGGGGGCAGTGGTAATACAAGCATGGCCTGATTATTTGATGGAAGCCCACTCCCAGCTGGATGATGCTATGTTTTATGAACATCTTTCAACCAATCCCACTACCGATTTGCTTATGAAGATCAATACACTGGTAAATCAGGCATACAAAGAGAAAATTATTACATTAAAAGAGTTGAATTTCCTGAAGAATCTGTCCCCTGTTACTCCAAAGATATATTTTCTTCCCAAAGTACACAAATGGCTGAATCAGCCACCCGAATGACCGATTGTCTCTATGAAAAATTCTATTCTTGAGCCTTTGTCAAAATTTATCGATTTATTTTTACAACCAGAAGTACTAAAGATTAAATCCCACATCAAGGATACCACGCATATGACTACGGCCATACCACCCTGAATGTGCCTGAGCCCATCTGATCTCGGGGAGAGGTAGTATTGTTAAGCAAAGCTAAGTACATGGCTGACTAATTTGAATGTATTTAGCTATTCTATTAAAAATAACAGAATAATAAGTCTAAAGAAGACTGAATAAATGAACTGATTGCTATTTAACTAACTATTTATAAGTATAAAAAAATAAACCAATGGGACTAATGAGGAGGCCAGTTAGCGTGAGTTTGTAAAACGTGTACTTTGATGAAATTGTTTATATGATCGATAATTACTGTGTAGGCACTGGTAGGCGCCTCGGTGTAGATGCCTACCAGATGCACATACCGATTTAAGTGCCTACAGGCAAATTCGTTTTTTTTTTAATTGGTTTTTAATGGCGCTTTCAATTACAGAATAAATTTAAAAAATTAAGTTAGGCACCTAGATTGGCTAGGCGCACTGATCTAGGTGCCCAACTGTAAGCGTCTTTTATAGAATCAATGTCTAACTGGTCATTTTCAGTGGCACTAACCAGTTTAATGCTTCTAATAATGACCGATTAGTCCCAAACCAGCTATTTAACTGGTCAGGAGCCATCTTGTATCATAAAACTTGTACTGGAATTATGGCAAATCATAACCCATTAAGTGTATATTATGTATGTTTAACTTGTAACCCGTTCTGAGCTCTTTGGGGATAATGGGATAGAAAATGAGTTAAATAAATAAATAAATAAATTTCTGGCCACTCATATATGTGTAATTGAAACCCCTCACCATGCCTGCCTCCAGACCTCCTCTCGGTCTGCATACATTTACCCACATTTTGAGCAGGTACTTTAACAAAAAAAAAAAAAATTCTGTTAACATTCTTGTCTCCTCTGGGCAGTACAGCATGCAATTATAGGAATAAAGTTTTTAAAAATCTGTTCCATGGTCTTACTCCTCACTAGAGAGTTGTGCGGGGACAGAAATCCCACCCATCCCCGCCAGGATCCTCTCTGTCCCCACCCGTCCCCGTCAGGATCCTCTCCGTCCCCACCCATCCCCGCAAGGAATTAACTCCATCACCGCCCATCCCCATAAAAAGCAGCAATTACTTCTGACAGGATCATCAATTCCACAGTTTCTTTTGTGTTTCCGCTGCTGTTTTCCTTGTGGAATCTCTTTGGTGGAACCCTTTTTTTGTTTTCTGTTCAGGTAATTAACTTATAAACCCCCTCTTTTACTAAGGCTGACGTGTCCATTATATTATATGGATGAACCCTGCTTCCAAAGCCTTCCATCCCCGTGGGAGTCCCGTGGGCCAGAGGGGGGTCCCCGTGCAGACCTCTACTCCTCACTCCCTTCCTTACAGATACCTTACACCATGACTGGGAAAGTGTTAACATTAGCTGAGACTGTCCAACTAAAAATGTAAGAAGGACTACTCACTGACTCTTCCCTGCTCCCTTGCCCAAGGCTAAGCAGTAAGCATATGACAAAAAAAACAAAACCCTTCAATATAAAAAAAGCACATTCCACCCCTGGCACAAGCCAGCCTGATTGTGATGTATCTATGAAACCAATCAGTCACTGGGTGCATAGATTACCAAAATATCGCAATGTTCAACCACATACAGCAAGTAAATCCCTCCAGCTCCATGAGATCTAATGCACATTTTGATTAAAAATCTAAAAATAAAAATAGACTGAAACACTTTATATCGGAACCATTGTTCTGTAAAACTTTGGAGTACTGACAAAAATGCTTGCTGATGAAGGTCGAATGGAATTCTTCAGAGAACTAGCAAAAAGCCTCTGTGGGTGGTGAGGCAGACCCTAAGACATTCATAATAATGTTAAGAATTTTAGATGGTGGATTGCCCTTCATCCAAACAAGATTACAAAGTGCCTTGCAATGCTATTGTTAGACATCTGCATAAAGCCATTTCTGGGGAACATGGCTTTTTGATTAGATAGTCTTTGAGGTGGTGGTCCAATCAGATTGCTCCGCATTATTTATGACATAGAAGGTGGGCTGTTCCCTCAATTAGAGAGACACTGAAGTGAACACGAAGGTCTACCATGTTAAAACATTAACAATAAGTAAGTAAGAATTGCAATATAGATATTAGGATATCTTTTTGTGAATTTGGAGTCACAATACTAATGAAATGTTTGTCTTTTTAGAACAATACACCCTGAAACAGTTTGGGAATATACAGTACATGCAAATGAAACATGCATGTCGGTGATGTTTTTTTGATTATTTTAAAAAATTTAATTAATTAATTTAATTATTTATATACCACTTATATCCTAAGTGGTTTATATTCAGGTACTTTATCATATTTCCAGTGTACCTGGGGCAATGGGGGGATTAAGTGACTTGCTCAGGGTCATAAGGATCAGTGAGGGATTTGAACCCACAACCTCAGGGTGCTGAGGCTGTAGCTCTAACCACTGCACCACACACTCCCCACTACTGAGTACCGGTTGGTTTAACTTTGGCGATACGCCTTATCAGAGTTACAAGATAAGTTTAAAACTATTTATTGTATTAAGATTTGATAAGAATGGATAAGGAATACTATTCTATAAAATTGATAAAAAATTTAAAAATTAGAAGAATCAAACCGGAACCTACGAGGAAGATTCCTGGACAGAACTCTTGCTTTCCAGGCTGGTAAATTGAACGATTGGCTAGGTAATATCATGAAGCATTCCTCATCCTATTTTAGTTTTAGAAAATCAGTAAAAACGAAATTGTTTAATTGATTTGTAACCTAAGGATTCATTGTTTTACTTCTTTTATTCGTATGTAGCTATTTGATGATTTTACATTGTGCTTTTTCTCTGATTGTCCAGCACTTCTTATTGTAAACCGCCTCAAACTATTATGGCTTTGGTGGTATATAAGAATAAAATTATAATTATTATTAAAACTCTATTTTCATCTGTGCTTATCACATAATAGAGTGCTGCTTCTGATGGCTCCCGGTTATATTAATAAGAAGAGTCACTAGATAATATATTTCATTAAGTTTCTGTCTCCAAAACTACAAGCATAGCAATTCCGTGAGCATCTGAGCTGTTACCGTGGCAGCCAGCGCTAAAAACGCTAGCGCGGCTTTGTAAAGGAGGGGGTGAGCGAAGAAATATTTTCTCTGCTTTGTTTTAAATCCACTACTTAATAGTATCATTGCATACCCTCTAGTATTTTTGGAAAGAGTAAATAAGAGATTCACATCTACTAATTTCACTCCACTCACTATTTTATAAACCTCTATCATATGTCCCCTGAGCTGACTTTTCTCCAGGTTGAAGTGCCCTAGCTGCTTTAGTTTTTCCTTATAAGGAAGCCATCCAATCCCCTTTATCATTTTTGTCATCCTTCTATGTATGGGATATCTCAGAGAGAGGAAGAGATAATGGTTACTGCGGATGGACAGACTGGATGGGTTATTTGGCCTTTATCTGCCATCATGTTTCTATGATTGTGCCTGAGTTCAAGAAAGCCTACGATAGGCACATGGGATCTCTTAGAGAAAGCGAAAGAAATTATGGTTACCGCAGATGGGCAGACTGGATGGGCCATTTGGCCTTTATCTGTCATCATGTATCTATGTTTCTATCTGGGATAGGCACGTGGGATCTCTCAGAGAGAGAAAGAGATAATGGTTACTGCGGATGGACAGACTGGATGGGCCATTTGGCCTTTATCTGCCATCATGTATCTATGTTAATTCTGCTATATAGTTTTTGAGATGCAGCAAACAAAATTGCTCACAGTATTCAAGAAGTAGCCACACCATGGAGTGATACAAGAGTATTATAACATTCTCATCTTTGTTTTTCATTCCTTTTCTGATAATTCCTAACATTCTATTTGCTTTCTTAGCCATCGTCGCACACTGAGCTGAGAATTTAAACATATCCTCAACGATGACACCTAGGTCCTTTTCCTGACCATAACTCTTAATATGGAACCCTGCATCACATACTATAGTTCAGGTTCCCTCTCCCACATGAATCACTTTGCACTTGCTCACAGTAAATGTCGTCTGCCATTTTGATGTCAAGTATCCCAGTCTCACAAGGTCCTCTTGCAATTTTTCACAATCCTCTTGCAATTTAACAACTTTGTGTTGTCAGCAAATTTAATTATGTTACCAGTTATTCCCATCTCTAGATCATTGATAAATGTGTTACAAAGCAGTGGGTCCAGCACAGACCTTGGGAAACCTCACTATTTACCCTTCTCCATTGAGAATATTTACCATTTAACGCTACTCTATGTTTTCTAACTTTCAACTAGTTCTTAATCCATAATAGGACACTACCTCCTATATCATGACTTTCTAATTGCCTCAGAAGTTTTCATGAAGTACTTTGTCAAATGCCTTTTGAAAACCCAGATACACAATATTGACTAGCTCATCTTTATCCACATGTTTATTCACTGCTTCAAAAAATGTAGATTGGGAAAGCCAGATTTCCCTTGACTAAATCCATCTAATCCAGGGCTGCCCAAGTCCAGTCCTCAAGATCTACTGGCAGGCCAGGTTTTCAGGATATCCACAAAGAAACATGCATAATAGAGATTTGCATACCAAGAAGGCAGTGCATGCAAATCTCTCTCATGCATATTCATTGTGGATATCCTGAAAACCTGGCCTACCAGTAGATCTTGGGCGGCCCTGATCTAATCTAATCTACAATATATGAGTTGCTTTGTGCCTAACTAGGTTCAAGGCAAAGTACAATTCAAGAGATAAACAAAATGCACAGAAGAGTACAGGAGTAAGAAGACAGCACGCTAGGAGGAGATAGAAGGAGCTACAAAGAAGATGAGTCTCTTACAAGGGAAATATAGGGTAGACATTAGAAGTACAGTTTACAATCAGAGATCTCAAAGTCCCTCCTTGAGGGCCGCAATCCAGTCAGGTTTTCCGGATTTCCCCAATGAATATGCATTGAAAGCAGTGCATGCACATAGATCTCATGCATATTCATTGGGGAAATCCTGAAAATCCGACTGGATTGCGGCCCTCAAGGAGGGACTTTGCGACCCCACATTAACTGAAGATTTGATGCTCTTCATCTTGAACAAACTACTGATTGTCAGTGTGGAGTATATTTTCTCAAAAAGATGAGATTTTAGATTTTTACAAAGTCTAAGATAATAGGGTTCTGCTTTGATGGTTATCAGGAGGATGTTCCAGATCTTTGTGCCAATGTAGGTGATAAGTGTGTTAAATATGCACTTGTATTTAATCCCTTTTGGTGATGGAAGAATCAGAAGAAGTTTCTTAACATTTCTGGCTGAATTGGACCACAAATTGATTAAAAGGTTTATGAGAGGTTCAGCTGAGCTTGCACATAAGATGTAATACATTATGCATGATATTTAGCATGCAGGGATGTTTCACCTTTACCCGACTCCAGGACCAGTGGACGGTCCCTCGCCTACAATTTTTTGCTTACTTGCAAGCTCGTCATTATTTTCAGAGTATCCAGTTACAGTATGGTTCGGCGGGGCTGTGCGGCCCCCTTGATGAGTTTCTCCTTAGTATACCAGCCTCCCAAAGTTCTCTTTCTGTGTGGTATCGGGTGATCCGTTCTTCTGTTTCTTCGGAGCCTTTACACTCTCTTCGAGACTTGTGGAATCGGGAGCTGGCCACGTCTTATACCCCCGATACTTTCCAGGAGCTTTTCCACTCTTTATATGCTTTTGTGAAATCCGCGGCTTGGCAGGAGACTCAATTCAAGATTCTTCATAGGGCATACATTACTAAGGACAAGGGTGCCCATATGGGTTTATGGGATACTGCTTTGTGCTCTAAATGCAAACAGGCCCCTGGGACGTTTCTGCATTCCTTTCTGGAGTGCCATGAACTTATCTTATGGAATTCTTCCTTTACGCAGCTTCAATTGGTCATACAGCGTGACCTGGAGTGGGATTATAAAACCCTGCTTCTTGGTGATCAAACTTTACTGGAAGCTCAAGGCCTTACTGTACCTCAGTGCCATTTTATTTATCTGACCCTCCTCATGGTTAAATGGACGATTCTACAATATTGGACACAGGAAGGGGCTATCCCCTTGGAATGCTGGCTTGGTCAGATGTCTGAGTTAGCAAGGTTTGAGCTGTGCTATCATAAACGCTCCACTAATTCAGAGGTTCAGGCTTACCTGGCTTTATGGAGAGTGTTCTTGCAGCTGCCTCTAGTCTCTTGTCATGGGGAGGGGAGGTAGGGGGGGTGCTTGTTTGGGGTGGATGTGTGGTGTGCGCGTGATGGTATGAATGGTATGTGATGGCTGGTGTGAGTGTGGTATCTTTGAGTAGGGGATTCTTCAGGGGGGTACTATGTTTAATGAAAACTTTTTCTGGGGTCCAGTGGGGGACATGGGCTGTTCTTGTGGTTGGTGTGTTCTGAGAGCGCGGCTGGGAGATATTTGCCGCTCATAGTTACTTTTCTCAAGGACTGGGGAGCCTGTTCTGTGCTGTCACCCTACCCGTTAATTGACTATTATACTAGTTTTTATGAGTTCTAAAGGGGCGGTGGATTCCTCATTCATTTGGTTCTGGTTTCTTCTGGCATTTTTGTTGTTCTTCTGTTTTTCAAATGCAAACCATGTATCCTTTATGCCATTACTGTGATCTCTGCTGGTGCGGCTGCTTGTATTGTTTTGCATCGTTACCAGCCGCTTGTGTTCACATTTGGTATTTTTTGTATGCCCTTTGTTCCTCTGTTTGACTTCAATAAAAATGATTAAACAAAAAAAAAAAAAAAGCATGCAGGGATGGGTAGCCAGTGAAGATTCCTTCTCCGCTCAGATCCAACTAAACCGCTAAAGCCTTCCTCTATAATATTACCAAAATCTGATCTCTCCTTTCTGAGCCCGCTACCAAAACCCTTACCCACACTCTCATCACCTCTTGCTTAGATTACTGCAACTTACTTTTCTCAGGTCTTCTGCTCAACCATCTTTCTCCCCTTCATTCCATTTAAAATTCTGCTGCACGACTTATATTCCACCAGAGCCGCCATACTCAAAGTATCCATCTCCTCAAGTCACTTTATTGTTTCCACATCCATTTCTGAATACAGTTCTTCCAACTCCTCTTACTGACAGACTCTGAAGCTCCTCAATATTTCTCCTCTTATCTCCCCCTATGCTTCACCCTTTGAACGCCATTCATCGGGTAAGTCGCTCTTATCCATATCCTTCTCCTCCACTGTCAATGCCAGACTCTGTCCCTTCTATCTTGCTGCACCATATGTCTGGAATAGACTGCCTAAGTTAATACATCAAGCTCTATCTCTAGCAATATTCAAATCCAAGCTAAAAGTCCACTTTTTGAGGCTGTTCTCAACTCCTAACTCCCGCTCACTGTAAGATATCTATGTCCATCCTATCATCTTCTCTGCAAGAAACTCCCCAGCCCTATCGGTCCCATTTGTTCTGTCTGTCTATCCTACTTAGATTGTAAGCTCTTCTGAGCAGTAACCATCTATTATATGTTAAATGTACAATGCTGTGTATGCCTTTCAGTGCTATAGAAATTATAAATAGTACCATGTTTCCCCAAAAATAAGACACTGTCTTATATTAATTTTGGTACCAAAAAAGGCACTAGGTCTTATTTTCAGGTAGGTCTTTTTTTGTAATGTACAATGATCATCTCTCCCTTCCTCTCCTCCACCCCAATTCTTCCTATTTCCTTTCTCTCCCCCACATGTGCAGCATCTTTCCTCCCCTCTCACTCATCCCCCTTGTGCAGTATCTTTCTATCCCTTCCTTTTTCCCATTCTTCTGTGCAGCAGAACCTTTGCAGCTTCTATCCCTCCCATCCTCCCTCCCATCCCTAACCCTTGAAGCTTCTATCCCTCCCATCCCCCCTGCCACCGCCATTGCGCACCCCGCGCACCCCACTGCTAACCCTTTCATCTCTCCCTCCCATCTGAACCCCGACTGAGAGCCAAAATACCTGGAAACAAACAGCAGCATCGGCAGCATCGCGGCCTACCCTTCTCACGTCCGGGCGTTCCTCTGCCGCATCACTGATGTTGTCATCAGCAACGCAGCACCAAACGGCCGAGCGTGAAAAGGGCAGGCCACGATGCAGCCTGTGCTGTCGACGCTGCCATTTGGTACCAAATATTTCAGTCTCGCGGTCGGGGTTCGGATGGGAGGGAAAGAGGGAAGGGTCAGCGGGGAGCATGGGGGGGAAGGGGGGCATGGGAAGCGCTGCTGCCGGCGACTAGGGCTTAATTTCGGGGTAGGTCTTATTTTTGGGGAAACGGTAGTAGTAGGAACAGGTGTGCTTATTACCCTGGACCAGGGGTCAGCAACCTGCGGCTTGCGAGCCACATGCGGCTCTTCTCAAATAGGGCCCCAGACCTACCATCAGGGGTCTTCATGGCAAGAGTGCAGCCCTCTCGCTCCTGCCTCCTCATGGCTACTTTCTAAAATGGATGGTGTGACCTCTTGAGGCAGTTTGCGGTACTACAGGAAATGCCGCAAGCAGCTGCGAAAGGTCATGGCAGCCATTTTAGAAGATAGTCATAAGGAGGCAGGAGCGAGAGAGCCATGCTTTTGCCATGAAGACCCCCACTGGACCTCTGTAGGCCCAGGGGGGGCCAAACTATACATGGCAGAGTGGAGGGGGCAAGGGCATTATGGGGTTGAGCTGCCAAGAGAGGGCCATACTCCTGCCCTGAATAGCCCTAACTCCCACTGGACCAGGTACCTAGATAGGCTCTTGGAGGGAGGGGGAATCCTGGAGTTGGGAGAGAGATCAAAGGGTTGGGGCCTGGAGAGGGGAGAGAGCCTTGGCTATAGTTTGGGGGAGGGAGGGATGAGAGCCACAGAGATCTGTGAGGGTTTGGAGGAAAGAGGAGAGAAAATAGACCTTGGGGGGGAGGGGAAAGAGAGCGTGAGAGACCTGGAATATCTCAAACCCCCTTCTCTATCGATTTGGCTCTTTGTAAATCTTGGGTCAAACATTTAGGATAAAATGTCTCTTTGCTTTATAAAAATTGCCGACCTCTGCGCTAGACATATACTCACCCCCTGTTACCCTAACAAGAGGATACTATAATATCATGGAATATTTATAAGCTGCACAGCTGTCTATAATGTTTTTGGTTTTTTTTTAATATATCATCTTTATTCAGTTCCAAACAAAACAGCATCAAACTGATATAGGCCAGAAACAATGCAAAGATCACAAAAAATAAATCAACAAGGTGCCAAGGACAAGGCCTGTAGTCCAACACTTGCAAAGGAACTGTTATAGCATAATTAGGTATATAAAGAAGAAAGTCCCAGTTCCCCCCTCCACCAATCACCAATACCTCCCTCCCTTCCAATCCCTTGCCAGGTGAGCACATACAAATATTAACACATGAAGGCAAACAAACAAAGCTGTCTATAATGTTTAATAACATACTTATTACCCAGAAATTTGCTTAACAATAATTATCATAAGCCTATGCAGATTTCTCTACAGGAGAAAGGAAACTAGGCAATATGAAATGTTCACACATCTCTTTGTTCTATCATGTGAGATTTACTTGGTCTCTGTAAATAAAAAGCTCTGGTATCCAGAAAATTTATGTGCCTTCTCAATTTAAGGCAAGACAACAAATAGAAAGATATTTCTCAGATCAGTTTCTTGCATCTCCTCCCTCTTTGTGATTAAACAACCCCCCCACAAACAATGCTGAACCTGTTACCAAAATACCTCCCTCCACCCCAATTAGCTGAGGTATAAAAGGGTGTTGTGCAATCCAGATTCTTACCAACTGCAAACTCATTATGTGTAGCCATGGTCAGCACGGAGCACCTGCAGGACTGACGAAACTCCCTCACCAGACAACCTCTTGAGGTCTGGGCTAAAGAAAAAACAAAACAGGCGATGTTGGTAACAGAGGCATTCATGGTTTTTTCATCACAATTTACAGATGGGCCAATGCAGTAAGCTTACATTAGAGCCATGAGCTGACATCTGGATTCCTAAAACAAGTATAACACCAGATTTTTTTTACAATACAGTACAATAAACAAATTGGATGCAAATAGAACTTGCAATAACTTGTGCACTAACCTGCGGGAACACATATGGTTCTGCACCAAGGCAGCTAGAGCTGTGGAATTTTTTTAATGCATAACATTTTTTCAATATTTAAGCAAATAATAGCATCCCAGCACATGCACAGATATGCCAGAACAGTTTTCTTCTCTCAGCTCTAATACACAAACAGTGTTCTCTCAACAGTCCACTTGTCTTTTTTTTTTTTTTTTTTTACCATTCTCTTCACAGAGGCCATGAAAAAAAGTTGCTAGGCCTGTATACTCATAGGAAAGGTGATAAACAAGCATTGAATCTTCAAAAACATACAGCAAAAGAACAAATTAACCCTTCTATACTTTCTCAGACTTGGCATTAAAGCCGTGTGGGCCGATGCTCAAAGTTCCAATGCTGTACAGACCAAAGCTGGGAAATACCACCAGAACAGCA
This sequence comes from Geotrypetes seraphini, assembly GCF_902459505.1. Taxonomy (NCBI): domain Eukaryota; kingdom Metazoa; phylum Chordata; class Amphibia; order Gymnophiona; family Dermophiidae; genus Geotrypetes; species Geotrypetes seraphini. The sequence continues at coordinate 341,364,385 of NC_047086.1, read as the reverse complement.
CAGCATAATAACTTTCCAATGCTCAGAACTAATTGCATGGAAATGATATGTGTAATGTAATGTAATGTAATTTATTTCTTATATACCGCTAATCCGCACTGTTGGTGTTGAGAATTGAGATGTTAAGAGGGAGGAATGTGCCTGGCACATGCACACAAGAGTTGTGCAGTAAGCCGAGCCCTTGTGCACATGCGCTCGGCAAACCTGAAGATGAAGCGTACATTGGCACCTAACTACATTTTCATGCTGTTTGCGCTAATCTTTGGCAAACACATTTTTTTCCTGCGCTACAGCCCTCTGAGCATTCTAGGCTCCTTAACACTGATACTAGTCTAGAGCCTCTAGTGCAGTGTCTTGCAAACTTTGTTAAGCCGTGGCACACTGAATGTAGTGGCTGCGGCTCAAGGCATCAGGAAGTGCGTGGATGTTAATGCGATGATGTCACGTGCATGCATGACATCATCATGTCAACGTCCGTGCATGCGCGAAGTCCCTCCAGACAGGTCTGAGCTTCCAGTGAGGGTTGTGGTGGAAGGGAAGTCGCGTGGAGAGAAGGCGAGGCACTGCCACCAGCTGACTGCCTACAAAATGTGCCTCTCACCGCAAGAGGCATGTTCTGTAGGCAGTCAGCCTGTGCCAGCACCTCTCCTCCTCCCCGGCATCTCGCGGCACTCCTGAAATCTTAGGCGGCACACAGTTTGTGATACACTGCTTTAGTGCCTGCATTTGGTTTTGAACATCGGCCCGCTGGTGTGCTCAGCCTTTTAGTTCCTCTGCATCTACACAGAATAGCCTCACTGTCCAGCCATCTGATTGCAGGTTGCCCTCATCACTTGGTTCCTTCAATCTTCCCAAATATGATGTCCTTCTCCACTGATCTCTCTCTTCTGACAGTATGACCAAAATAAGACAGTCGTAACTTCGGAGGAAGTGACGTCATCGCGAAGTATGGCCGCTTAATTTTCGAGCTCCGGAGGGGCTCGATACTGCCAGTTCAATAAAATCTTTCTACAGCACTGAGAGAGCGGTGTTGCAGGTGCAGTATCAGCGTGATTGCATGGCGAGCAGGAAAAAGTTAGCGAAATTCCAATATCCGGGAGCAGTGAACGTAAAAACGAGGTCGCAAGCTTCTGAGTCCCCAACGGCCCCTCCTAAGATGGCGCAGCAGCCCGGGCCTAACCATGCCGGATCACCGGTAGCAGACACTGATCCGGGAGCCCAACACTTGGAAGGGAACTTGGAAAGGTGGTTCCGCGAATTGAAAGAGGAAATGGTGGGGCTACGAGCAGATGTACGGGTGGCCCTGGCCGAGATAAGATCAGAGGTGAGCGAACTGGGCACCCGGGTGTCAGCGAACGAGGGCCGATTGACGCATGTGGAGACCACCATGCATGCACAATCCGCCGAGTTGCACGAGGCGGTGTCCCAGCTAGAAGACTTGCGGACTCAAATAGAGGATTTGGAAAATCGTTCTCGGCGCCTTAATTTGCGTTTTAAAGGCTTTCCGGACACGGAGCTTTACAAGGAGGCCCGGACAGTGATACAGGATTTTTGCGCTGCCCTGCTACATGAAGAGGACTCGAGCGTTATTGTGTTACAACGTGCTCATCGGAGTCTAGACCCAGCCCGGGGCACGGGCCATAGAGATATCATAGCCTGTTTCGGGGACTTTCCGATTAAAGAGCGGATTCTTCAAGCGGCCAGACGTCACCCTAATTTTACCTGGCAAGGTGTAGCGGTAGGGGTGTACCAGGATCTGGCCTCCGCGACCCTCCAAAAGAGACGGGCTTTTAAAGAAGTGACTCAACTCATGCGGGCTGAGGGATACCGGTATCGCTGGCTATTCCCGTTTGGGTTGTTGCTCACTGTAAATGGGAAACATCGCCGGGTGGATTCTTTGGCTGATGCTTGGCTGGCCCTGAAAGACTTGGGCTGCCGGATGCCTAGGGACAGTCGTGATCTGAGCCCTGCAGAGGATCCGGATAATTCTATCCCGAGGGATAACAGTGCTTCAACAGAGATCCCTCAGCCTTCAACATCTGGCACCTGAACTGTCATATTATTCTTGGCATGGACTTCTCCTGTTGGGTTTTATCTCACTGTTGGATACTGAGGAGTTCCCTTTAGCTATTTCTTAGCTAACTCTCTGATTATAATTATGAGAGCTCCTACATGATTAGAATGGTTGGTTATTAAGAGCCCATCATGGGCAGTAATCTGACCAGTATTTGCTTTTACATTGTATGCTGGTTTTATTTCCATTGATTTTTTACAATGCTTTTTCTAAGTCTACAGTTCAGTCTGTTTGGATATTTGTTGTGTGATGGAAGGGGGTGGATGGGAGGGGTTGATGAATGAGTGAGTGGTATGAATGGGGAACGGCAGCTCACTGTTAGGGCGAGATCCCAGGTTGGCTATGTTTATATTTAGCTGTTCCTCCCTGCATTTGTCAGTTCCTCTTGGATTCCAGCTTCTAATTATATCTTGCATCTTCTAGATACTGATGGCAGGGAATCATACTTTTGTTGTATATCATTATGTGGTTAGTGGGACTTATAATAATAATCTTGGATGGTCGATTGTGTCGGGACAGTGAGATTGTTGAATGAATGGGAGTTAACTTAGGACTGTAGGGGAAAGGGACGAATAGAGTATGTGACTGTAGAGATTAAGATAGCGATCAAGATGAGCCTCTTTGTTATGATGTACTTTTCTCATAATGGCTGATTCTGCGTTAAGCAGCTCGGCTAAACGAAGGGGGGAAGGGGGAGGGAGGGGACTGGCTAAACGGCATGAGCCGGCCGGGCAGAGAGTAGGGGGTGGGGAATCAGAGATTCTTATTGGATCCTGGAATGTTAATGGGCTAAATAGTCCCGGCAAGAGGAGCATGGCGTTTCGAGAATTACGATGTATGAAATGGGATATTTGCTTGCTCCAAGAGACGCATTTGAGACCCAGGGACACTGGTCTTCTTCAAAGACCCCAATTTGATTTGATTTGGACACATCAAGGACCGGGAGCCACTAAAAGGGCAGGAGGGCTGGCCATTTTGGTGCAAAAGGGATTGGATCTTCAGGTGGACAATATATACAGAGACAAAGAGGGGCGATGTCTGGCAGTGCAAGGAGTGTTACAAGGCCAACTGCTGACTATCATCAATATCTATGGTCCGTGCTCCGGTCAAGTTACCTTTTTTCGAGGTCTTCAATCCACCCTGATCTCTTTTGTTAAAGGGGCGGTATATCTAGGGGGTGATTTTAATGTCCCCCCAGATCCTGTATTAGATCACTCGGGCGGGGGGGCGTAGATCCTTAAACAGTCCTGCTAGGGCTTTAGGCAAATTGATGTCTTCCTTGGGCTTAGTGGACTGTTGGCGCTTGCTTCATGGTTCTCAGAAAACGTTCACATTTTACTCCCATGCTCAAAATACATATACTAGATTGGATGGGTTGTGGATACATCGCAACCAGATGGGAGGGTTATCCCGGGCGGAAATAGAGCCCCTGCATATATCGGACCATGCTCCCGTCTGGGTGGCCTGCACTGGTGTGTTGGATCAGGGAGGCTACAGGTACTGGAGGCTCAATGATTCGCTTTTGGAATCTCCACCAGTTGTTGCAGCGGTAGCAAGTACTATAACAGAATATTTAGAATTGAATGATAATGGGGAGGTCACCGACGCCATATTATGGGATGCTTTGAAAGTAGTGGTTCGTGGGGAACTTATTAAATGGGGGGCTAGATACAAACGCCAAAGAACCCAGAGATTCTACCAGTTGCGTCAGAGACTGACAGTGTTGGAGAGGACACATCAGGAAACACGGGACGCGACAGTATTGACTCAATTAAAAAGGGCGCGAGATGAATTGTACCAACTTCAGGTTGAAGATATTGAGAAGATGCGAGAACGCTTCCGTCTACAAATTTACGAACATAGCAATAAGGCGGGAGCTCACTTAGCTAGATATATCAGGATTAAACAGAATAGAGCTATTATCACTCGGATACGAGGTGCTCCATCGGGAGCTCTGAAGGTGGTAGATTTGGATATTAGAAGTGAGTTTTTGACCTTTTATTCTCAATTATACGGCCCTCCAGACCCGATTGACCAGGGAGATCAGGCTATTTTCCTTGATTCTGTCCCCCTACCGATTTTGTCTGAATCTGATCGAGAATACTTACAGGAACCAGTTAAGGTGACGGAAATTATGGGAGTGATTAAGAAGTTGAAGAATGGGAAATCACCGGGTCTGGATGGATACACGGGTTGTTTTTAATAAACAATTCGCCGAACAGTTAGGCCCTATACTGGCACGAGTGGCAAACGGGATTCCACAGGGATCTTGTCTTCCGCCTACTATGGGGGAAGCTAGAGTGACTTTACTTCTAAAACCTGGGAGGGATCCCCTATCATGTGGGTCGTATCGCCCTATTTCATTGCTAAATTTAGATGCAAAAATCCTAGCCAAGGTGCTGGCTTTGCGTTTGGGCAAGGTGTTGCCATCTTTAATCCACCAAGATCAAGCGGGATTCATACAGCGTAGACAGGTGAGCGATAATATCAGGAGGACCCTTAATCTACTATGGGGAGCTAGTCAGTGTGCGGATAAACTTGTGTTGATGTCTGTCGATGCGGATAAGGCATTCAACAGGGTTCTTTGGGGATTCTTATGGGATGTACTAGATCGAATGGGATTGGGACAGAATTTTATAGCTTGGATTCGGGCACTGTATAAAGATCCTAGGGCATGCTTACGTATTAATCAATATTATACTGACTTTATTTCTATTTGTAGAGGGACCAGACAAGGGTGCCCGCTTTCACCTTTGCTGTTCGCTCTTTCCATTGAGCCTTTGACGATGCACATCCGGAATCATCCCGATTTAAGTGGGTTCGTGATGAATGGGGTTGAACATCAGGTGGCGCTGTTCGCGGATGATATTTTACTATATGTGGGACGGCCTGCTGTCTCTATCCCGCATCTGTTACAACTTTTTGATTCGTATGGTGGAATCTCTGGGTTCAAAATTAATTTTGATAAAACAGAAATTTTAAATTTGACCCTCACCCCGTTAGAGGTAGAGAATATACGGGGTAGTTTCCCTTTTCGTTGGGCGACCCACGGGATTAAATACCTCGGCATTCATATTCCTAAAGATCTTACCTAGCTTTATGAGAAGAGCTATCAGCCCCTGTATCGCCGCATCAGAGCGGATTTGCAACTGTGGCATGGTCTTTGGCTATCCTGGTGGGGACGGATAGCTCTTCTGAAAATGAATGTATTACCCAGGTTATTATTCTTGTTCCAAACACTACCGGTGCAGGTCCCAGTACGGGAACTTAGGGGGTTAACAAAAGAGATGCGTGGCTTTATTTGGCAACGTAAGTCCCCTAGGATATCCCAATCCTTGTTGTGGGCGAACCGTTCCATGGGGGGAAGAGGATTACCAAATTTGGAATGGTATTACCATTCAGCGCAGATGAAATTGATATTAGACTGGGAATTGGGTGAGCATAAAAGTGGGGTGATGTAGGAACAGGTTCCGGGGGACAGAATGCTGTTGAAATATAGACTATGGGTTTCTGGACAATCTAGATCTTGGATTCAGGGTCTTGTTAATCCTTTTGTGCAACATCTGGCCACGGAGTGGTACCATGCCTGAGCAAAATTGGGCAACGGAGCACTGGTGTCCTCCTTGGCCCAGATACAATTCGAACCCAGATTCCAAGCTGGGAGTGATAACAGGATTTTCCATAGATGGGCCCAGAATGGCCTGCGAGTCTTTAGGGACTTGATGGGGTCTACCGGGATTATATCTTTTGCCATGCTCCAGCAGAAATTTAACTTGCCAGACCAGGACTATTTGGCCTATTTCCAAATACGGCATTTCATGCAAGCTCAAGGATGGGGAATGCCATTACGTATTGAACAGGAATCTTTTGAGAATTTGTGGTTGTTGCTCCGACAGGTACCCAGACCTCTATCTGTATTGTACCAGTTTTGGAGGGGACACTTACCTACTCTACCTATCTTTCAGAAGCAATGGGATTGGGACTTAGCATTTTCCTTCACTGCTCAACATTGGGATGTTATCTGTGGGGAGGTATCCCGGGCCTCTACGTGTGCTTTGATTCAGGAGAACGCCTATAAAGTACTCACTAGGTGGTACTATACCCCTGAACGGTTGCACAAAATGTTTTCGGATGTGTCTGCTCAATGTTGGCGCTGTGGCTCAGCAGTGGGATCCTTTTTACACATTTGGTGGGACTGCGTGACTATTGGTCCCTTTTGGCAGGAAGTGACGAGTGTTCTGTCTACTATGGTTGGAAACATGGTGGATGCGACCCCACAGTCTTGCCTTTTGGGCTTCTATAATGAGAAAGAACACCCATGGCAGACTAAGATACTTCGTTGGGGTCTTGCAGCTGCTAAATGCCTCATAGCTAATCACTGGAAAAATCACGTTGCTCCCTCTATCTCAGACTGGACCACTAGATTTCTGTCCATTGGGAGAATGGAACTGGTGGTGGCTAAACGCCGTCACAAGCTCCTGACAAGTTCTTTGACTTGGAGCACAATTGGAACCTTATTGGACGCCCTGTAGGGGTTTCTGATTTCTCTCTGCCTGGCCGGCTCATAGGATGGTGAGCGAAGGTTCTGGGGGGGGGGGGGTTTGCCTGGGGGAGGGGAGGGGGGGATGATTGAACGACTGGGGAGGAGGGGGGGATTCATGGGGTGTAAATTGTATGGAAAATGTGCATTTTTGTATATCGCGCAATATTAGTAGTTGATGTCTGATCTATTGATGTACCCAATGGTTGATGTATGTTCTCTGTTGTATTTCCTGAAAAATCTTTCTAATAAAAATTTATATATAAAAAAAAAAGACAGTCGTAACTTCATCACTTGGGCTTTGAGTAACATAGCCAGTTTGATCTCTTCCAGAATCGATTTGCTAGTTCTTCTGGTGGTCCCTGGAATGCATAAAATCTTTCTCCAACACCAAAGTTCAAATGAGTCAATCTACTTTAAATAGACTGTGCATTGGTATTTAATGCTAGGCTTTTTGCAGGATAAGCTCTTATGCCAAACCTCTTTTGCATGTGCATGCCCAAAAGATAAGACGCTAAAGCTATGCTAAACCTGCACAAAGCCTTGAGGTCTTTTTGGCCTCAGAATCTCAATCTGGCCTATGTTTAAATAAAAGTCACATGTCTGTTTCAATTTGCTCAGGAGCACTGAGCCTTGTTTACAAGTGAGCATTGTGCTGTTTGCAGAATAATTTAGCGACTTAACACCCTGTCCAGTAATTGGCATTGGAATAATCCCTTCTGAAAACCTTCCATCCTCAAGCTGTGAATAAAGGGAGGAGAGGAGGAAGGTTACCAGAATCTGCTACTGACTATGTGATAACAGGCCTCCTCTCACCTTTACTTGCACTGTCTACAGGGAGTTATTTCCACTGCACAGAAGGGGACTATATCTAGAAAAATTTGAATGTGTTTTAGACACAGATAGGGGTATTAAATACCGTGTTGGGAGTGATTTTTTTATGGGGTGATGCTCAGCACAATAGCGTGCAAATTATATTCATGCTATTTGTGCAGAGCAGCCTAGTAAAAGGGGAAGGAAAGGAACTGTGCAAGGTACCTTCTCAGAAAAGCACATCGCTAGGCACAGCTCCTCCTTTCCATCTTTGTCATTTTTGGCTAAATTTTCCTGCCACCACTGTTGCTCGCCCTCCTGCTGGCTCATCTTGATTATGGCTCTGGAGCCGCAATCAGCTGAGCTGGTAGTGACTCTCCAAAGGGGCTTCCCTTGCTGCTCAGCTGATCGGGGCTTCCCCTGCTGGCTCAGCTGATCGCAGCTCCAGAGCTGAAATCAGCTGAGTGGTAGAGGAAGCCCTGAAGCTGCTAATAGGCAGCTTCAGGGAGTCCTGCAAGCTCAGCTGATCGGGGATTCCCCTGCCACTCAGCTGATCGCCGCTCCAGAGGGATCAAGATGAGCCAGTAGGGGCTGCCTACTCAGCACACACACAAAAGCTACCAGCAGCCCCAGAGCTGCCGTAAAAATTTCCTCGGAAATGGGGGGAGGTGTTCCTTTTCGTGCTTCACAAGGAAAGCTCATTAGATTACAAATGAGCTCCTTGAAATGAATTTGCATAGGATTCTAGGTGGCTGCTACCAGGATTGGTGGCAGCCATGGAGAACCCTTTTGTGCATCGGAAGGAAAGCTTGCATACCAGATAAGACTACTTTAACAAGTTTTACCAGCAGAGAAACCTTTTAATCATTGGGGCCAGAATTAGCACAGATTTAAAACTCATGAGTAACAGTGCCAGTCACTAAAGGCTTTGACCCTATTAAACACAGAAAAGTAATAGTGGATTGCAGTGGCGTACCTAGCATATGTGACACCCGGGGCCCATCATTTTTTTACACCCCCTCCATCTATATGAAAAATATGATTTTTAGTAACAATCTACATATCGCACAACAAGAGTGTACCTAGGAAAAGGCAGCATCTTAAACACTGCAGTGAGCACTAGAACACCAACACATACATTGTAAAACTAAACAAACCGCTACACCACAACTGAGCACAACACGAAGTTACCCACCGCGAAGGACCTAGCTCTATATTTTGATTCCAAAATTAAAAACCTAAAAAATAACTGTATAAGCAATAACGATGTAACAATCATCCCCAGCAACTACCAAATAGCTAACTCACATGACAATGAAATACTTACAGACATGATCTGGAGTTCCTTTCTAGATCCAGAATGGGATACCTACACCAAACTCTACAACAAATACTCTAAATCTCACTGCATCCTAGATACGTGCCCTCCAGAGATTATGAAAGCGGCACCACCAGAATTCAAAATATCACTAACCCACAACCTAAAAAATGGGACTTTCCTCACTAACAACGGCCACATAATAATAACCCCCATCCCAAAAAATAGAAAAGAATCCTCAGCGCTAATAACAAACTACAGACCAATAGCATCTATCCCATTCATTGTAAAAATCATGGAAGGACTAATACACACCCAACTAATGGACTACCTTAATCAATTCTCTCTCCTGCATGAAACTCAATCTGGCTTTAGAACCCTATTCAGTACGGAGACAGTAATCGCTGCCATCCTAGACTATCTGCGCCTATTATTTAGTAAGGGCCTCAACGCCCTGATCATGCAATTCGACATGAGCTCTGCATTCGACTTGGTAGACCATGAGAAAATGATGCAATGCTTAGACGCCATTGGTATCAGAGCTGAGGAACTAAACTGGTTTTGTGGCTTCCTCACATCCCGTTCTTACCAGATACGCTTTAACAACGAACACTCCAACACCTGGAGCAACTCATCCGGAGTGCCACAAGGGTCACCGCTTTCCCCACTGCTTTTCAATATCTACATGTCCTCATTAGGTGTGAAACTAACCCAACTAGGAATAAAACTATTCAGCTACGCAGATGACTTTACGATCATCATCCCATTTGCCAACTCCATCTCGGAAACCATTCCCAAGGCCATAAATGAGATGGAACAATGGATGACAGATTTCAAGCTCAAGCTCAACCCAGAAAAAACAAAATTCTTCGTTGCCTCCCCTCACCCGCTTGACAATAAAACCCCACTATGCATCAATAAACTCAACTAACCTATTCAGCCCACCATGAAAATACTAGGTGTTATTCTAGACCAATGCCTAACAATGAAGGAACAAGTGGATTCTCTATTCAGAAAAGGTTTCCTTACTCTCTGGAAACTCAGAACCATTAAATCATACTTCGATACGTAAACATTCAGAATCCTAGTGCAATCCCTCATACTGAGTCAGCTTGACTACTGCAACATCGACTATCTAGCAATCTCACAAAAGAATATGAGACGTCTCCAAATAATGCAAAATGCTGCGGTCAGACTTATCTTCGGGCTGAAGAAATTCGACCACGTGACACCCTACTATCGGCAGCTGCACTGGCTACCAACAGAAGCCCGAGTAAGGTTTAAATTTGCCTGCCTCTGCTTCAAAGTACTATACGGCCTGACCCCCAAGTACATAACGGACCTTTACGCATTTTCTAATAACAAACTCAAGAGAAACACACACCCAAAACTCATTTCCCCTCCACCTAGAGGCTGCAAAATGAAAAAACACCACGAACACCTTCTCTCTCACCAAGCAGTCCTATGGGGCAAAGACCTAGACCAACTGCTTTCGCCCACTACATACGGGGAATTCAGGAAACGCCTAAAAACATACCTGTTCCAGAAATACCTAAACAATTGACCCGCTCTCCCTCTACCTCCCCCCTCTCTATTCCACCTGAACTTACAGCACTGTTCTAAATATAATCTGTTATCTTCATCTTATCGTAACTTTACGTTGCTATTTATCCCCAACAGGTCCTATCGGACATTACCTACTAAAATGTACATATTACATTTTCGCTCAGCAAATTGTATTTCTATACTATTGCTTCCTGAGGTCTCTGATCTCTGTATTTCCTCTGAATATCTACTTATTGTATTTCGCTGAATGTCCAGCACTCTTGATTGTAAATCGCCTAGAGGTCGCAAGATTGTGGCGGTATAGAAGAATAAAGTTATTATTATTATCCTGCACAATTGATCCAGTACAGTCGATGCTATCAGAAAGCCATGTCCCTTTCATACACACAGACAGATACACCTTTGCCCAATATGGAATAATCACAAACTAAAAATAGAAATATGTAGACAAAAGTTAAACTGAACTGCCAAGAAACCAGACTCTGCATACAATGCAACACCACAACACCACAAAAACAGTAATACATGTCCTCTAATACTGTGCAAAATATAAAGACAGTAGATGTAAATTTGAAAAACTGATACATAACAATCACCACTTTACAAATTAACAAATAAAAATAAAACAAATAATGAGAAATATGAAAATACCATTTTATTGGACTAATCCCCGTAAGCTCGGTCCTCATCCCCACAAACCACCTGATTCCATCCTTGAATTGTTTTATATTGAACTTATTATATTAAAGTATAAAAAGAAACAATATTCTGTACAATTGTCAATTTATAAATCAGTGTCTTCTCCCCACTCTCTCTTCCCCATTTCCCTTCAATGTCCTCAGCCTCCTCTCTCTCCACTTTCTTTCAGCGCACGCACATAAAAACAAGCAAGTAATTTTATATCATTTTCATTCTATTCATTCATAGAAATTAAAGTCTAAATAATGCCAGTCACATAACAAAACATGATTTTACAAAAATAATTCCCTGCAGTCAAGCCTGCAAGGATTACTAGATGTCTTTCAGCAGCTCCCCTCCCTCCCTCCCCGTTACCTTCGTGGCCAAGTCAAAATGATCTACCAACAATAAAATTTTAAAAACACAAAGCACATTGTATGCAGAGAAAATGTTAATTATCATTTATATTCCGCGGGTTTTCAAAGAGGTCAAGGCAGATGACTTTATGCAATGTCACCTCAATAACAACTATACAAAAATAGACAAATATTCCCCCTCCCTTTTTACTAAAATGTGATAGCGTTTTTTAGCGCAGGGAGCTGCGCTGAATGCCCCACGCTGCTCTCGACGCTCCCTGTGCTAAAAACTGCTATTGCAGCTTAGTAAAAGGGGCCCATAGTGCAAAATATAGACAGCATATATAAATTCTCAAAACGGACACATTTTGATCACTAAATTGAAAATAAAATCATTTTTCCTACCTTTGTTTGGTAATTTCACAGTCTCTGGTTGCACTTTATTCTTCTGACTGTGCATCCAATATTTCTTCCCTTCTTTCAGCCTCCTGTATGCTTCCTCTCCTCCAGACTTCATTCCCTCCCCCAACTTTTTCTTTGTTTCATCCTATCCCCTTCTTTCTTTCTCTCTCCATGCCCCCTTTCTTTCTGTATGTCTGTCTTTCTCTCTCTCTCCGTGCCCCATTTCTTTCTTTCACCCTGCCCCCTTCTTTCTTTCTCTCCCCATGCCCCCTTTCTTTCTCTATGTCTGTCTTTCTCTCTCTTTCCCCATGCCCCATTTTTTTCTTTCTTTCACCCTGCCCCTTTCTTTCTTTATGGATCCCTGTCCCCCCCCCTTGCTTTCTTTCTGGCTCCCTGGCTCCGCCCCCTTTCTTTCTTTCTCCCTTCCCTCCCCCTTACCACCGTCGCTACCACAGCCGGGGAAAGGCTGCCACTGGCCATCGGAAACAGGCCGGTGCTGAATTCGCCCTCCTTCTTTTCCCGCAGGCCGACCAACTCTGGCTGCCCGACGTCAATTCTAACGTCGGAGAGGATGTTCCGGGCCAGTCAGGCAGCGATTGGCTGGCCCAGAACGTCCTCTCCGACGTCAGAATTGACGTTGGACGGCTAGAGTTGCACGACTCGGGGAAGAGAAGCAGCAGGGAGGGAGAATTCGGCGCCAGCTTCTTTCTGATGATGGCAATGGCAGCCTTTCCCCGGCGGCAGCCTATTCCCTGGTAAGTGGCCAGCTGAACACCCCCTCGGGCCTTGCACCCGGGGCGGATCTTCCCCCCCCACCCCCCCTTGGTACGCCACTGCCTCAGGGGTCCTTTAAGGTATCATATACCAAAAAACCTGATGGATAACAACTGGAATCAGCGGTAAACAACTGAGCAATCCTTTTGAATACAAACTGTTTTATGATTATATTTATATGTTATGATTGCTTATTAAAGACTTGGCATCTTATACATCATCACTGCAGTTTTTGCCTTTGTTTTTCTAACTAAAAACATAAACATATTTAACCTGTTTGGGTCTCAGTATCAGGTCTCCTATCTCTACCCCCTTTTACAAAGGCGTGGTAGTGGCTGCCGTGTGGCAAAGGCTCCGATGCCCAATGAATCCCTATGGGCATCAGAGCGATTGTAAAACAGGGGCCTTTATGTCTTAATATTGTTTATTACTTATTTCCAATTTACCAGACTTTTATATATATATATAAAAGTCAAAAAAGGAAATTATTTTAAAGGTAGGAAAGTAAAACCACTTTCACGAGAATTTAAAACAAAACACATTCACAAAGGCACAACTTCTTATGTATTTTCAAACTTTCTTTTTTATTTATTATGTAACTATTTTATATACATATTTCATATACATATTTCATCTATTCCATTATGACATTTTATCTGCCTATAATCTGCCACTCACAGCTACAGCCCCAGGATGCACTTCTAGTGCGCTCTGTTTAAATCAAACATTTGGAGTCCAATCCTCTCAAGTTGACGCCTTTCCCAGTCTCAAAAATCTAAAAATGCATGAAAAAAAAAAATCACATCACTTGGTATCTGCTCTTTTATTGTTATCTTGTAGGGAACTGTGCCTGCTAGGTGCACACTGTAACTAATTTAATGTTTAATAAATGTGACAATTAAGTTACTTGACTCATGTAATTGTAGAGGACCGTGTATGCCCATTTATGTCTCATTCTTTCTCTGACCACTGTGAAATATGCCTAAACAAAGCACTGCTAAGAGAGCAGACAGCAAATTAAATACTGTTGCCAGGAAGCTGACCTCAGCCCTGATTTCAGAATCTCAGAACCTTGCTTCTTCTAAACAAGTGGCCAGTGTTTGAGCATAGTTTGTATTAAAGCATTGTTTCCATTGTATCCTCCCATCTAAGTTAGGTCTCTCATTATGGTGTTTTCATTCAGCCTTAATTCTCAGTCTTGAAGTGCTACAGGCAGGGCCTACAGGACTGTGGTACCCTGAACCAAATGTTGCACTAGAACCTCCCAATCTGTGATCCAGTAACTCCTCCTCTTTCTCATATCTTCACTCCTCTCAATGCTGGTGGTCTGGTATCCCTCCCTCCCTACTCACAGAGGAAAAAGAAGAGAGAGAGAGATGCCAGACTGTGATTTTGGCACCTTTTATCACCGTCACCCTGGGCCAGGTCTTCACCTGGTCCAAAGGTTGAGCCAGCCTTACCTAAAGGTGAATTGTACTAAAAGGTTTCCCTAATTTTGGGCTAGATTCATTAAACTCACCTAAGCGATCCGATCCGTGGTGACCGATTCACCAAGCCTCCTCATGCAAATGAATGCGATCGGAGACAATGTCCCACAGTGACCCCACAGATCACTGCAGGGCGATCCAGATGCATGTACAGACCATCCTCTTTGCTGTAGATGTTATCCACGCATGCACATGTGCTTGCCCTCGCTCAAAACACAAGGGGGAGGGGTGGCTGCAGTCGCTGGACTTCAGAGGAATCATTTTAAGTTTACTGCCGGACCACCTATCATTTAAAACATGACAGATGCAGCCAGAATGGAACAGAACTTGTGCAGCCCCACTTTAAACCCGTGGGTTAAAACCACAGGTTAAAATCACGGGCTCGCACTGCGCTGTGTTTTATTTTGTTTATATTTGCGCAAGGTAGATGTGTTTTATTTCAGGACTGCAGGGCTGGTTATTTCAGGGTGGCAGAAAGTAGGACAGCCGGCAATGACATGAGCGACTGGTCCTCAGCAGTCGCTTCTTTTTGGATCGGCCAGCCCAGTCGGTGTTCCTGAATTTGTTTAGTGAATCACTGCCTTCCTACTTTGCATGCCATTTCCCCTCATTTGCATGTGCGGATCGGATCGGATGGGAGGTTGATCAGCCAGGAGGTTAGTGAATCGGGTTGGGGGTCGGGACACGATCGTTGAACTTAGTGAATCTAGCCCCAAGTGTTTATGGGAAAACAAAGTTAGCGCTTCCAGCCCCTTGATGTTTGTTTGGATGATAAATTTTAGATTCAAGATGCTCTCCAGAAATCTTCCGTTGAATGCAGGGGAATTGCTGTAAGTATTTATGTTGTACAATCATCGGAACAGTGATAATGTTAAGGTTTTCTATGGTGCCCCCTTGGAGATGAAAAATCAAATGGACATTCAAAGATGCAGTTGAAGCCTCATATTCATGTTGAGCCTTTTACAAAACCATTTCTCTAGAGCTCATAGTCTGGAAGGATGCTTTCTTCAGGCAGGACTTTTTTTTTTCATTCTGGCACGAAGGTTGATCTTTAATACATAGGTTTCAGTATTTTGCATTTCTGCTTTTGCATCTGTCTCCATCAGTAATTTGGATCTGCAAGTGAGAATAGGAAGCAGTCCTAATCCCAGCTTTCTTTCAATATTGTTGTTAGGTCGGTCCATAGGTGTCATCATCAGGGCAATTTCATGGGTCCTAAGTACTGTGCATGGTTGTGAAGGTCACAGCCTGACCTTGTATTGTCATGGTTCATCTCAATTCATAGCTGACACTGCTCAGTCAAACTATAAAAGACTATGGTGGTGCAGGATTATGAAATAAGTCATACTACTACACTGCACAGTCAAAAAAGAAACTGGGCACTGACATTCTGTGGTTTGGTGGGGGCGGGGGCAGGGAGGCAGACCACTCCAGGTGCCATCTTGGTGGGGGCACCAGCACCTCTCTGCTTCCCTCTCACACCATACTATCCCCCTCCCCCTCCTCCGTATCTCTTTAAATCTTTGCTAGCGCGAGCAACTTATCTGGCATGATGCTCACGCCAGTCTGGCTCCCCTCTGAAATCATTTCCTGGTCATGAGGCCAGGAAGTGATGTCAGAGGGAAAGCCCACGCCGGTGTGAGCTGCTCACACTGGCGAAGATTTAAAGAGGTATGGGGAGGGGTGGAGAGGAAGGCACAGGGCAGCACCACAATCCCGAGCGCCTCCTACCCTCACTACACCACTACTGCTATTGTATGACCATAAAATAAGTCACACCAAGGAAGCATATCGTTCTATATCTATATATATAAAATCGGATGTATCCATCTCTGTTCCACGTATGTGGGGCGGGGGTTTTCATTCTGGTTGGGTTCTTGGAGGGTTTGTTTCTGGGGGGTGGAGGGAGGTTTGGGGGGGAAGAGGGGGGTTGGGGTGGACGGATTGGGAGTTGGTGGGGTGGGCTCTTGGGGGTGGGGGGTCCTCCTTCTATATATTTACTCTTTAAGTTTGATATGTTTCATTATTGGTCTTTTCTGTTCACTACACTTCTTTGGCGATTCCTACTGCTCTGGGGGAGGCTGGGCCCTTGGGGTAGTTTTCACCTGCTTTTCCTTTTCTGGCATTGCTTCCTTCCTGCTTTTCAGCTATGAGTACCCCTTTTAGAATTGCCTCTTGGAATGTTGGGGGGATCACGTCGCCTGTCAAGAGATCCAAAATACTTGTTGCTCTACAACGCTACCGGTCTGATATTGCTTGTCTACAGGAAACTAGATTGACTGATATCGAACATCTTAAGTTGCGTCGTTCTTGGGTGGGGGAGGTGTTTTTTGCTTCTTCTTCGGGTCGTCATGGGGGCATTGCAGTGCTGGTTCGTAAGTCTTCGCCAATAGGTGTCCAGGTTCTTGATAAGTCGTCTGACGGTCGCTTCTTGCTTCTTCGCCTTACTTTGGGTGGTCGCTCCTATCTTTTCCTAGTGGTTTATGGCCCTAATTCTGGAGAATCAGCCTTTTTACAGCGGTTGTTTCACCTTCGTTCCCGCTTTCCTGATGACCCTCTGCTTCTTCTGGGAGATTTTAACTTGGTGATGCACCCCGCTCAGGATAAGTCTGGCTCTTCTGCCTCTTCTTTGGGTTCTAAGAGTCATCTCCTTTCCGACTTCTGTGATTCACTTTCGGTTGTAGACCCGTGGCGTCTTCTCCACCCTGAAGTTCGTGACTATACCCATCTCTCTCGTGCCCATGGTACTTGGTCCCGTCTAGATTATATTTTATTGTCTACCTTCTGTTCACTCGGCTGAGCTTGGACCTCTGTCTATCTCGGATCATGCCCCGATTTGGGTTGATGTTGTCCTGGATCCTACGTACCTCCGCGCGCCGTCCTGGCGGTTTCCCTTTTATCTTGCTCAGGACGAGGAATTTCATGCTTTTTTGCAGACCCAATGGGACGATTATTCTACAAATAATGCTCCCCACATGGATGATCCTATCTTGTTTTGGGAGGCTGGGAAGACGGTGATTCGAGGACATATCATTTCATTTCTATGTGCTCGTCATAAGCGTATTAATCAGGGGATCGTTACTCTGGAACGGGCTTTATGTTTGGCAAAGCGGTCCTTTTCTCTCCACCCTTTTCCGGAGACTCGAGACTGCTATTTGTCTACTCAGGTGGCCCTGAACTCCCTTCTCCATTCTCGTTCCCAAAAATGCAAAGCCTTTTATCATCATCGTTTCCTTCGTTACGGTAACAAACCCGGCCGCCTTATGGCTCGTTTGGTTAACTGGTAGGAAGCCGATTTTATCTCTGCGTACCCGGGGCGGAGGGGTGGTGTCTCGGACTTCTGAGATCTCTGGGGTCTTATTTGATTTCTTTAGTCGGTTATATGAAGCTCCGGATGACGCTTCTTTGGACATGATATCGGACTATCTTCACTCTTCCGGGTTGCCTCGTTTGTCAGCGGCTGCGATTTCCTCTCTTAATAGTCCGTTTCGGGTGGTTGAATTGGAGTCTGCTATTAAATCGCTCCGCTCTGACCGGGCTCCGGGCCCAGATGGGTTCTCGGGTGACTTCTATCGGCTCCTTTCTCCGACACTTTATGGACCTTTATTGGCATATTTTGATGCAGCTACGGTCCATGGTTCTTTTCCACGTTTTGCAAATGAGGCCCTTATTACCTTACTCTTGAAGCCTGGTAAGGCTGCTGATTTGCCGGAATCTTATCGCCCCATTTCATTGATCAATGTGGACCTTAAACTTTTTGCTCGTATGTTGGCTGATCGTCTTGCTCCTCATTTACCGCAGCTTATCCATGAGGATCAGGTAGGTTTTGTTCGGGGCCGACAGTCTGTACATAATGTCCGCAAGGTACTTCTTGCTCTTGCTCAGTGTCAATCTTTCCAGATTCCGACCTTGTTTGTTAGCCTGGATGCTTCTAAGGCGTTTGATAGCATTCACTGGTCCTTCTTGTTTCGTACCTTGGAGTATGTGGGGCTCGGGGGGTTCTTTCTAGATGCTGTGCGTTCCCTCTATTCCAATCCCTTGGCCTCATTGCTTGTTAACGGGACTTGTACTGACTCTTTCCCTATTCTTCGTGGTACCCGACAGGGATGCCCTCTCTCCCCTCTTTTGTTCCTTCTTTCTTTGGAACCGTTGTTATGCACTCTTCGGGGGTTCGCGGAGGTCCGAGGTCTCTCGGTTGGTGACTTCTAACTTAAGACTCTGGCGTACGCGGATGATATGTTTTTAATTCTTACCCGACCTGAAGATTCTCTCCCGGCGGCTCTGGATCTCATCTCTGAATTTGTTTTTATTCAGGGCTGTCTCTCAACTTCGATAAATCCTTGGCCTTATCTTTTCCACCAGATTTACGAACTTCGTGGCGGGGTGTTTTCCCTCTTCGTTGGGCTGATTCTTTTTTGCGGTACTTGGGGGTTAATATTCCGCTAGACTTATCTAGTTTGTACCGGCTGAATGTAACCCCGTTGTTTCAGACGTTACAGAATAGGTTGCATCTTTGGGAGTCTCTTCCTTTCTCACTTTTGGGTCGAGTACACCTGTATAACATGCTTCTGGTCCCCTATTGGCTTTATGTTTTTCAGGTCCTTCCCCTTTATTTGACGTTTCGTGACGAGCGCCGATTGGAACGACTAGTCCAGAAATTTCTTTGGGCCGGGAAGAGGCCTCGCTTGCCTTATAAGCGGGCGGCGACTCCCTGGTATAGGGGTGGCTTGGGATTATTGAATCTCCGCTATTTGACAGTTGATTGTGGAATGAGGCATATTAATGATCTCTTTAGGGGTACTTCAGCGTTTACTAACTCGGCTCTGGAACTTTCCTGCTTTTCTTCTACTCATTTTAGTGCCTATCTTCATTCTATTCCTTCTTTTGAACCCGAGTCTCTTTCTATGAAAGTTTTACATCGACCCTTACAGAAGGTTTGGCATTGGGTCTGTAAATTTCACACTCTTTCTCCTTCTGTCTCTCCCTTCCTTCCTATTCGTTTCAATGGTTCTTTCTTACCTGGGATTGATGGGCCGAGTTTTGCTCGGTGGGAAACAAAGGGCATTCAATATCTATTTCACTTGGTTACTGATGAAGGCGCCCCTAAATCTTTTGCTCAGTTGCGAGCTGAATTTGATCTCCCTCCTACTGACTATTTTGCTTACATGCAAATCCATCATTACATCTCTTCCTTACCTTCTAGCTCCTTGTAGGCCGCCTGTCATGAGACTTTGTCCATGGCCTTTACCCTTGGTTCTCAACAACCGGTCCCTCTCACGTTTCATCACCGCCACTTGAAGGATGAATGCCTTTGTTTGACCATTCTAAGCTGCGTGATGCTTGGTCCGGTGATCTTGCTGTTGATTTGCCTTCTGATATCCTCCTTCAGGCTGTCCGTCGACTGCCTGCTTTTCGTAAATACACTACCTTTTGGGAGCAACATTTTAAATTGATTTTTCGTTTATATATTTCTCCTAAAAGGGCATATTTGGCTCACTTCCGTCCCCACGCAGCCTGCCTTCATTGTCAGGCTCCGGAAGCCAGCTTAGGCCACATGTTTTGGACTTGTCCTCAGATACAACTTTTTTGGACTGCTATATTTGCTTTTGTGGAGACTCTTTGGCATGTTACTGTTCGCAGTTCCCCTTTGCTTTTATTTGGGACTGTTCCTCACTACTTTCCAACGTTCCAAGGGAGTTGCAGCTTTCCTCAAGTGGTCTATCCTGATCGCATTGAAATGCATCCTGTTAAAATGGCTTGAAGCTGAGGCTCCGGACTATTCCCTTTGGAGGAGCCGCATGATCGCTCTTTTGATGTGGGAGCGAAGGGATGTGACTGACTTGTCTTCTCGCCAAGGTCGTCTTTTCCAGACCACTTGGGAACCTTTCTGGAATACTTTGACCCCTCTGGCTCGTAGCCGGATACTTAATTGAAGCTTTTGTCTGTACTTACCCTTTTGTGACTCTTTTGTATAGTTTGTTATTCAGATTCTTTGTTAATTTGTGTTTCGAAGGAGGACCCAGGGGTGGGTATGGTGGGGGGGGGGGGGGGTTGGTGGGGGTTTGGGGGGGGTGGTTCTTTTGGGGGAATATTTCAAAATTTTGAGCTGGTTCTGTATTTTGTGTTACTCTGTTGTGTTCTTGATTGCTCAATAAAATATATTTGCCCATAAAATCGGATGGATGTATGTATGTGCCGCGATCACACAAAAACGGCTTGACCGATTTGAACGAAACTTGGTATGCAGATCCCTCACTACCCGGGATGATATGTTCTGGGGGTCTCGCGGCCCACCTGCACACGTGGGCGGAGCTACAAACAGATAATCGTATTTCACCCATTCATGTCAATGGAAAAAATGTAAAGAGCTGCCAACGCAAAAAACGGCTTGCCCGATTTGAACGAAACTTGGTATGCGGATCCCTCACTACCTGGGGTGATATGTTCTGGGGGTCTCACGGCCCACCTGCACATGTGGGCGGAGCTACAAACATAAAATCAGATTTCACCCATTCATGTCAATGGAAAAAATGTAAAACAGCTGCCAACGCAAAAAACGGCTTGCCCGATTTGAACAAAACTTGGTATGCAGATCCCTCACTACCTGGGGTGATATGTTCTGGGGGTATCGCGGCCAACCTGCACACCTGGGCGGAGCTACAAACAGAAAATCAGATTTCACCCATTCATGTCAATGGAAAAAATGTAAAAACTGCCTCTGCAAAACCGGCTTGCCCGATTTGAACGAAACTTGGTATGCGGATCCCTCACTACCCGGGATGATATGTTCTGGGGGTCTCGCGGCCCAACTGCACACGTGAGCGGAGCTACAAACATAACTTCGGATTTCACCCATTCATGTCAATGGGAAAAATGTAAAACAGCTGCCAATGCAAAAACGGCTTGCCCGATTTGAACGAAACTTGGTATGCAGATCCCTCACTACCTGGGGTGATATGTTCTGGGGGTATCACGGCCAACCTGCACACCTTTGCGGAGCTACAAACAGAAAATCAGATTTCACCCATTCAAGTCAATGGAAAAAATGTAAAAACTGCCTCTGCAAAACCGGCTTGCTCGATTTGAACGAAACTTGGTATGCGAATCCCTCACTACCCGGGATGATATGTTCTGGGGGTCTCGCGGCCCAACTGCACACGTGGGTGGAGCTACAAACAGAAAATCAGATTTCACCCATTCATATCAATGGAAAAAATGTAAAAAACTGCCATTCTCACAGTAATTCCAACTACCTGGGGTGATATGTTCTGGGGGTCTCGCGGCCCACCTGCACACGTGGGCGGAGCTACAAACAGAACATCAGATTTCACCCATTCATGTCAATGGAAAAAATGTAAAAAGCTGCCATTCTCAATGTGACCAACTTGGACGAAACTTGGTATGCAGATCCCTCACTACCTGGGGTGATATGTTCTGGGGGTCTCACGGCCCACCTGCACACGTGGGCGGAGCTACAAACAGAAAATCAGATTTCACCCATTCATGTCAATGGAAAAAATGTAAAAAGCTGCCATTCTCACAGTAATTCACAAACGGCTTGACCCATTTGAACGAAACTTCGTATACAGATCCCTCACTACCTGGGGTGATATGTTCTGGGGGTCTCGCGGCCCTCCTGCACACGTGGGCGGAGCTACAAACAGAAAATCACATTTCACCCATTCATGTCAATGGAAACAATGTAAAAAGCTGCCATTCTCACAGTAATTCAAAAACGTCTTGACCAATTTGAACGAAAGTTTCAAGTTTCAAGTTTATTAATTGGCTTGTTGAATCGCTTAATCGGATTTCTAAGCGATGTACAGCAAAATATACATTTTAAGGAAACCAAAACATAACATACACTTAATTAATTATAATATAAACAGAAGGTATGAGGGGGTGAAATACATTTTTCTAGTAAAGAGAGAACATACAAGGAAAATACAAAAGGAAGTAGGAAGACAAGTAAAAGCAAAATAATTCACTAAAATAACTCAATAAAATAAAATTTATAATTAATTTGCAAATGCATCTTTAAACAAAAAGGTTTTTAACTCGCTTTTAAATTTCCCAAACACCTTCTCTTCCCGTAAAAACATGGGAAGCGCATTCCAAGTCTGAGGAGATGTACATGAGAAGATAAATTGTCTTCTTGTACTAATAATTTTAAGCGAAGGAATTGATAAAAGGTTCCGTTCACTCGATCGTAAAATTCTTTGAATTGAATAGGGGATGAGCAACCTAAATAAAAATGCTGGAGTCTTATTTTCTAATGTTTTAAAGATAATTGTACATACTTGGTATGCAGATCCCTCACTACCTGGGGTGATATGTTCTTGGGGTCTCGCGGCCCACCTGCACATGTGGGCGGAGCTACAAACAGAAAATCAGATTTCACCCATTCATGTCAATGGAAAAAATGTAAAAAGCTGCCATTCTCACAGTAATTCACAAACGGCTTGACCGATTTGAACGAAACTTGGTATGCAGATCCCTCACTACCTGGGGTGATATGTTCTGGGGGTCTCGCGGCCCTCCTGCACACGTGGGCAGAGCTACAAACAGAAAATCAGATTTCACCCATTCATGTCAATGGAAAAAATGTAAAAAGCTGCCATTCTCACAGTGACCAATTTGGACGAAACTTGGTATGCAGATCCCTCACTACCTGGGGTGATATGTTCTGGGGGTCTCGCGGCCCACCTGCACATGTGGGCGGAGCTACAAACAGAAAATCAGATTTCACCCATTCAAGTCAATGGAAAAAATGTAAAAAGCTGTGGGACCGATTTGAACGAAACTTGGTATGCAGATCCTCACTACCTGGGGTGATATGTTCTGGGGGTCTCGCGGCCCACCTGCACATGTGGGCGGAGCTACAAACAGAAAATCAGATTTCACCCATTCATGTCAATGGAAAAAATGTAAAAAGCTGCCATTCTCACAGTTATTCCAACTACCCGGGATGATATGTTCTGGGGGTCTCGCGGCCCACCTGCACACGTGGGCGGAGCTACAAACAGATAATCGTATTTCACCCATTCATGTCAATGGAAAAAATGTAAAGAGCTGCCAACGCAAAAACGGCTTGCCCGATTTGAACGAAACTTGGTATGCGGATCCCTCACTACCTGGGGTGATATGTTCTGGGGGTCTCACGGCCCACCTGCACATGTGGGCGGAGCTACAAACATAAAATCAGATTTCACCCATTCATGTCAATGGAAAAAATGTAAAACAGCTGCCAACGCAAAAACGGCTTGCCCGATTTGAACAAAACTTGGTATGCAGATCCCTCACTACCTGGGGTGATATGTTCTGGGGGTATCGCGGCCAACCTGCACACCTGGGCGGAGCTATAAACAGAAAATCAGATTTCACCCATTCATGTCAATGGAAAAAATGTAAAAACTGCCTCTGCAAAACCGGCTTGCCCGATTTGAACGAAACTTGGTATGCGGATCCCTCACTACCCGGGATGATATGTTCTGGGGGTCTCGCGGCCCAACTGCACACGTGAGCGGAGCTACAAACATAACTTCGGATTTCACCCATTCATGTCAATGGGAAAAATGTAAAACAGCTGCCAATGCAAAAACGGCTTGCCCGATTTGAACGAAACTTGGTATGCAGATCCCTCACTACCTGGGGTGATATGTTCTGGGGGTATCACGGCCAACCTGCACACCTTTGCGGAGCTACAAACAGAAAATCAGATTTCACCCATTCAAGTCAATGGAAAAAATGTAAAAACTGCCTCTGCAAAACCGGCTTGCTCGATTTGAACGAAACTTGGTATGCGAATCCCTCACTACCCGGGATGATATGTTCTGGGGGTCTCGCGGCCCAACTGCACACGTGGGCGGAGCTACAAACAGAAAATCAGATTTCACCCATTCATGTCAATGGAAAAAATGTAAAAAACTGCCATTCTCACAGTAATTCCAACTACCTGGGGTGATATGTTCTGGGGGTCTCGCGGCCCACCTGCACACGTGGGCGGAGCTACAAACAGAACATCAGATTTCACCCATTCATGTCAATGGAAAAAATGTAAAAAGCTGCCATTCTCAATGTGACCAACTTGGACGAAACTTGGTATGCAGATCCCTCACTACCTGGGGTGATATGTTCTGGGGGTCTCACGGCCCACCTGCACACGTGGGCGGAGCTACAAACAGAAAATCAGATTTCACCCATTCATGTCAATGGAAAAAATGTAAAAAGCTGCCATTCTCACAGTAATTCACAAACGGCTTGACCCATTTGAACGAAACTTCGTATACAGATCCCTCACTACCTGGGGTGATATGTTCTGGGGGTCTCGCGGCCCTCCTGCACACGTGGGCGGAGCTACAAACAGAAAATCACATTTCACCCATTCATGTCAATGGAAACAATGTAAAAAGCTGCCATTCTCACAGTAATTCAAAAACGTCTTGACCAATTTGAACGAAAGTTTCAAGTTTCAAGTTTCAAGTTTATTAATTGGCTTGTTGAATCGCTTAATCGGATTTCTAAGCGATGTACAGCAAAATATACATTTTAAGGAAACCAAAACATAACATACACTTAATTAATTATAATATAAACAGAAGGTATGAGGGGGTGAAATACATTTTTCTAGTAAAGAGAGAACATACAAGGAAAATACAAAAGGAAGTAGGAAGACAAGTAAAAGCAAAATAATTCACTAAAATAACTCAATAAAATAAAATTTATAATTAATTTGCAAATGCATCTTTAAACAAAAAGGTTTTTAACTCGCTTTTAAATTTCCCAAACACCTTCTCTTCCCGTAAAAACATGGGAAGCGCATTCCAAGTCTGAGGAGATGTACATGAGAAGATAAATTGTCTTCTTGTACTAATAATTTTAAGCGAAGGAATTGATAAAAGGTTCCGTTCACTCGATCGTAAAATTCTTTGAATTGAATAGGGGATGAGCAATCTAAATAAAAATGCTGGAGTCTTATTTTCTAATGTTTTAAAGATAATTGTACATACTTGGTATGCAGATCCCTCACTACCTGGGGTGATATGTTCTTGGGGTCTCGCGGCCCACCTGCACATGTGGGCGGAGCTACAAACAGAAAATCAGATTTCACCCATTCATGTCAATGGAAAAAATGTAAAAAGCTGCCATTCTCACAGTAATTCACAAACGGCTTGACCGATTTGAACGAAACTTGGTATGCAGATCCCTCACTACCTGGGGTGATATGTTCTGGGGGTCTCGCGGCCCTCCTGCACACGTGGGCAGAGCTACAAACAGAAAATCAGATTTCACCCATTCATGTCAATGGAAAAAATGTAAAAAGCTGCCATTCTCACAGTGACCAATTTGGACGAAACTTGGTATGCAGATCCCTCACTACCTGGGGTGATATGTTCTGGGGGTCTCGCGGCCCACCTGCACATGTGGGCGGAGCTACAAACAGAAAATCAGATTTCACCCATTCAAGTCAATGGAAAAAATGTAAAAAGCTGTGGGACCGATTTGAACGAAACTTGGTATGCAGATCCTCACTACCTGGGGTGATATGTTCTGGGGGTCTCGCGGCCCACCTGCACATGTGGGCGGAGCTACAAACAGAAAATCAGATTTCACCCATTCATGTCAATGGAAAAAATGTAAAAAGCTGCCATTCTCACAGTTATTCCAACTACCTGGGGTGATATGTTCTGGGGGTCTCGCGGCCCACCTGCACACGTGGGCGGAGCTACAAACAGAACATCAGATTTCACCCATTCATGTCAATGGAAAAAAATTAAAAAGCTGCCATTCTCACAGTAATTCAAAAACGGCTTGACCGATTTGAACGAAACTTGGTATGCAGATCCTCACTACCTGGGGTGATATGTTCTGGGGGTCTCGCGGCCCACCTGCACATGTGGGCGGAGCTACAAACAGAAAATCAGATTTCACCCATTCAAGTCAATGGAAAAAATGTAAAAAGCTGTGGGACCGATTTGAACGAAACTTGGTATGCAGATCCTCACTAACTGGGGTGATATGTTCTGGGGGTCTCTTCACCCAAGAATTTATATGTTCTTGCTCCTGGAGGTGAAACTAAAAATGTTGTTTATAATCAAGTTTTGTGTTAGTTGTATTGTATTCATTTTATCAAATATTTCACATTATAATTTGAATATTGTACTTTTTATAAAGCTGTATAATTTCATTCACCACTATAAAGTATCTTTATTTGAATCCATTTACAGTGTTATTGCTATAATTAAATACCCGTGCAACGCCGGGCCATCAGCTAGTGTATCTATAATATAAGAGAAAAGGAAACATATGATTCCAGGTTCGGCATGTTTACGACTGGTGATTTTTTATGAAGGGTGAAGCAAGAATAAACTAGGGTGCTAAGGCTGTGTATAGCATAAATTTTCAGTTCAGTTTGTCTTTAGACTGAATTATTCAGATCTTTGAGGTCAAATCTATATTACACCATAACAGTTGGACTTTCCATCCATTTGTAGTTGCTTTAGCATAAATTTTGTGGGTAGGCATCATCCATAAAGGGAACTACACTCCATGACTTCAAGAGTGGCATGAAAACCCCATGGAACAATAAGAAGAACAAAGGACACCATCAGAGGGCTCAAAGCAGCATAAAGAGTGGAATGAAGACCCCCCCCCCCCCCCCCCAAGACACAGAGAAAAGGGCAATACAGTACCAAGAGCCTGCTGGAAGACCTGAAAGTTAGAGATGGACTATCAATTACAATCAAACACAAGACACTGGGGAAACAATATAACCACAGCACAGCTTCAAACTTAAATTTTAACCAATTCATAAATAATGAAGCTAAATATACTAACATGCAGCCAGAGCTCAGGGCTTTCCAAAACCCAGACAAACTGTCGGGTTTTGGAAAGTCCTCTACAAAGAGGACATGTCTGGGTTTTCCCGTACGTCTGGTAATCCTGTTTCCTTCCAATCCCCAATCGCCCTCCCGTGGGTTGCCCCTCTTTCCTTCCAACCTCCTCCCCTGCTGTTTCTGTCTCTCCCCTCCCACCCAGCACAAACCTACTCCTTGCTCTTTTATCTTGCACTCTCTCCTTTCCATAATACTTCTCCAGCCCTCCATGGTATTTCTCCAGCCCCCTCCCTCTTTTCATCCATCCGTGCTGTTTCTCCAGCCCCCCATATGCTGTTTCTTCCTCCCCCCTCCATGCTGTTTCTCCCCTCCCCTCTCCAATACTGCTGTGTAGCTTCCGACTCCCCAACCTACCTCGTCCCAGGACAACCGCTGTAATTGAATCTTTGGGCAGCTGGCAGCAGTAACGAGGTAAGCCTGCTGCTGCCGGCCTGCCCCAGAAGACCCCTTTCTGCAAGTCCTGTCTATTCGGGAACAGGAAGTCTCTACAGAGATGGGGCTTCTGGGGCAGGCCAATGGCAGCAGGCTTACCTCATTGCTGCTGCTGGTTGCCCAAAGATTCAATTACAGCAGCCAGCATAGGGAAGAGGTAGGTGGGGGAGTCGGGAGAGCTAGGTAAACCCAAACAGACTCCCCCATTTTAAAAAAACCATCCGGGCACCTGGACAGTCCTCAAAAAGAGGACATGTCCAGGTTTTCCCAGACATCAGGTAACCTGTGCCAATTCTAAACAGTAATTAGTTCAACAAATATATAAGGGAGGACATTTGATGGACAATCAAGGCGAACAGTGAGGCATGAAGCCAAGGACACCCAAGGTGCAGCCTTATTTTTTGTGTGAGTGTGTGAAATCCAATGCCTCCATTAAGAAAGAACATTCATTCTGCTTTAAAAAAAAATTATAAGTGCAATTGGACACTTGCAAAGGAACTGCTTTAGAACTGGCACACAGGCTAGGAAAGAAAAAAAATAATAATGAAACTCCATGAATCCTGAGAGATTTGGCATGTGGCCACACTCGGTGCTTCCATCATGTACAGCCAAATCTTCACCCGTAGAGAGTTAATCAAGGATGAATGACAGCATTTAATTAATGATGCCAAGTCTAAAACATGATCTTTTGGTGGCATAGGAAGACCGGAGCAGGAAGGAAAGTTCGTAGCTATACAGCACTGAGAGCCACATGGGCAAAATCTTCCCAAGGGATAGATAGAGAGAAAGACAAGTAGAGATAAAGAATGAATAGCCATAAACATGTTTAATAATTCACAGAGGAAGTCTCTGTAAGTCACAAGCTGCTCCCACCGGAGCCTTGGTGTTGTCTGACAAGTTGGTATCTTTGCAAACAAGCATAGGAAGATACAGTCATCTTGGAGCAACAGAGAATGTGATGGCAGAAAAACACCAAAAGGCCCACCTGGTCCACCTAATTTTATTTTTGGGGTAAAAACACTGAGCACATTCAGTCTCCAGCTGCATCTTCAAATCTCACAATTTAGAAGACTCTTTGTTTGTTCCAGGAATTCTTGAATTCTGATCCTCTTTTTCTCTCCAAAACCGCTCCTAAGAGACTGTTACATGCTTTCATCACCCTTTCTGTGAAGAAATCTTTCCTGATGTTGTTCCTTCGTCTATTCTGGACCCTCAAATCAGGACCACCTTGTTATAGAGCTATGGTTTTCAAGAAGTCTGCAGTGAATACTTACTGCATCCAGAGGCATACCTTATGGGATGAAAACCTGGGGCACAGCTCTCCCTCCTCTGGCCGGAGCACCCTCCTCCTCCAGGTAGTTGAGGGCCACCTGTGTGTGGCTGTCGGCTCTGCTGATCCCCTGCTCCAGAACAGGAAGTTGATGTCAGAGGGGGCAGGAGCCAGTGGAGCTGAAGGCTACACACAGGCAGATCCATAACCACTCCAGCACCCCCAAGCTCCTTGCACCTGGGGTGGACCCCTCCTTGCCCCTGCCCGCCCCACCTACAGTACGCCATTGATTGCATCTGTTGCATACATTGAATACAAATCCCACGGTTATCCACAGGGACGGTAACGGTGATGAATTTTGTCACCAGGTCATTCTCTAATACAAACCACAGCACTCACTACCAAGCATCTCATCCACTCACTCAGACCCTACCAAGGCACATGTTAGCATTTCTCTTTCCACCAAGTCACCCACACAGACATGCCCACGTTGAGAAAATGTGACTGCTTCTATCTTATTTTGCTACTGGTCTTACAGCAGGAATAACTTCTACAGTCAAACTCTAGTAATGTGTTATTTCTGCATGGGGAGATTGTTTGCCCAACACGAGCAATGCTGAATTTATCAACTACAATCAGCTGAGCCTAATGGTTTGAATATTGACGTTGATTAGTGCAATTTCTATTCATTTTTACTGCAATAAAAGTTTTTGGGGTTTTTTTTTTAGATTGAACATGCTTTAATCCTATCATTTTCTTCCACGTATCGTGTGCCAATTGGCCAGATTTGAAGACAGCGTTCTTTGAAAGACCGGTTGCCATTTTTTGAGTAGCGCCCATTAGAAACTCTGAAATCAAGCAGCTGGCAGAAGTTTTTGTGAAACAGTTTGTGAGGATCTATGTTGGAATAGCGAACAAAGGCAATTGATTATCTGTTTCAGAAGAACAGCGGTTGTTTTCCCTGATGCAGTGGCAGTAGGGCCACAAAATGCTGGCAGCGTCAGATTTTGGAAATTTCATACCTGCTGCTAAAGGATTGTGGAGAGTAAAAAGTTTGCTGCTATATAAATTCTTTTTGGAATTCTGAGTACTGAGTACACCAAGACAAGATTATTGAAGTGATTTTTTTTTATATATTGAAAATATATCTGTATATAACTGTTTTGGCTGCTCTTAAGTACTTATGAGATGGATAAGATGTTTGAAAAAAGGATTAAAATACAAGAATATAAAAATACAGGGAGGTTTTTTTTCAGCCTATGATTGATAAGAGAAGGGTCCAAAAGATATATAACAAATCTTTTTCCATGAGCCCAGAGTGTGAGGTTTTTCCTACCCTGAGTTTAAATTATTCAATAATACCTGACAGTACTTGAACAGTGGGTATTCTTATTTCTACTTGTAAAGGACCACCATTGTACGAGGATGAATTAAAAATGAAAGGCAATTGTTAAAATTATGCAATAACCAGAACAGAGCTAGCGAAATGTACTCGTACATTGCCTGCTGGATAGTTCATCCACACACAGTGCAGCGTTCAGTCTTTAGGCGTGTGGCAGTCATGAGGTCAGAAATATGGATGCTCCATGGCAAGATTGCACCACTGAAGAACAATTTGGAGTAGTGCGCTTTCTTTGGGCAGAGGGAGTGAAACCTGTGGAAATTCACTGTCGGATATTTACTCAGTATGAACATAGCTCCATGAATCAATGAAAGATTTATGAGTGGGTAACAAGGTTTAAAGCGGGAAAAATAGGTGTAACCAATGAAGGTCGTTCTGGTCGCCCATCAACATTGCGCACACAAGAGCATATCGACAGGGCAGATGCCTGATTAGAGAAGACTGATGGATAATGGTGTCTCAATTGGCTGCAGCTTTGGATATCAGCTATGGAGCTGCATTGGCCACAATGCATGATGACTTGGGATACAGAAAAGTCTGCGCTTGATGGGTTCCCAATCTGCACAAGCAACAGTGTGTGGAGGTTTTGACCCAGTTCCTGAGATGGTATGAAGAAGATATGCACTCTATGCAGCTCACTGGTTACCAGTCAAAAAGCGATGCATCTTCAAAGCCCTGATCATGACACACAAGAGATTCTACCAAAAATCCCCAGCCTACATAGCATCCAAGCTACGCCTATACACCCCTAACTGCCCCCTCCACTCCAAAGCAGAACAAAGACTCAGCATTCCCGCAGGGAGATCCCTCTGAATGAGTATGGCGTACAAAAGATCCTACAGCCATTTCCTACCTCAGCTATGGAACCGACTACCCACACAGTCGCTAGACTCGCTAATGACCTTCTGCAGGGCAGTAAAGACCTTCCTCTTCCGCCAATCAGGCTATTAAAAACTGCCTCCTCAATATACTTCTCCTTGTACTCTTCACTATGACCAGTCTGGTCTCTAGAATAAGCTCTGTTATTGTCTACTGTAACCTATTTGTTGTCATGACTAGTTTGTTTTCAAATGATTGTGAATGTCTACTAGTTACCCGTTCTGAGCTTCTGGGAGAAAGGGATAGAAATCGAAATAAATAAATATGAATATTCCGGAGAGAACTGTCACCAGCAATGAGACATGGGTGCATCTCTGCAACCCGGAGAACAAAAGACAAAACATGATGAAGTAAAGGAAGTAGTGCTCACCTGGCTTCAGGTGAAGGAATGCAGAAGCTAGTGGAACAATATAACAAATGCGCCGTCTTGCATAGGGACTATGTGGAAAAGTGATATGTTCAATTGCTCACAGTTACTTCTATTAAAACCTGTTAAATGTATTTTGCCTTTACTTTTTGATTTACCCTCATATTACATGGGCTGTTAAGGCCACCTCGATCTTCCTTCTGTCTTTTAAAATTTTATTGAGAAACCAACAAACAGAAAAGTACTTAGAAGACTATAATGTGCATCAAGTGTGACAGTTGTCCAGGATACAATAAATTGATGTAAATAAACTCTCAAAAGATTTTGTTTCAAATTAACCTTCAGTGACCTTCTTTTGACCAAAACAACAACCCAACCCTACCCTAATTTCTTCATTCATGGCCCTTAAATACCCTATCCTAGCTTGTTTTTCTAATCATTAGACTGAATTGTGAAGTCAATTACACATTTTCTTAACTTAAGGCTCCTTTTACTAAGCCACGTTAGGGCTTTAACGCGCAGAATAGCGCACGCTAAATTGCCCCGCACGCTAGACCTTAACGCCATCATTGAGCTGGCGTTAGTTCTAGCCGCGTAGCGCGGGTTTAGCATGCGCTAAAATGCTGTGTGCGCTAAAAACGCTAACGCAGCTTAGTAAAAGGAGCCCTTAAAGTTTAGCCCTTATCTGCTCAAAATCTTCTCCGCTGGTAGTCAGTCTTGCTAATAACTTATTCATAAAATGTTTTCTCAGTCCTACTTTAAATAACTTGTGGACTTCATAACATATTAACTAAAAAATATTTTTAAATGGATTTTAAAATGGGATTCAAGATCTCTCTTGGGTTTAATGTTTGATATAACAAATTCAGTGCAGTGTATGTTCTTGACGTTTCTTCAATAAATTACCCAATCCAGCCTCTTTACTAATGGCCAAGTATTACAGGACTTAACACAGAGTGAAGTTTGGTAGACTAAGGGCCAAATTCTCAAAACTTTAACGCCTTCGATAAACTGTTTTCTGACGGTTTGGCCTGAATGCATTTCAACAGTGGATTATCAAAATGGATTATCTCTGTCTTTAGTGAGCTTTCTAGCAGTCTCCAACAATGACATGCAAATGGGCTCTTCAGCATTGAAATGAGCACTCTGATGCATTATTGAAAATCGCCGAGTCATTTTCTAAGAGCGGCGTTGAATTTTGGCAACAAAAATCAGCGACTGGTCCAGGGAATGACCTTCTGTTTCATGTCCACTCTTAATTGTCATATGCCAAAGTTATATCTACTTTGAAAACATGTTTGTTTGTGTTTTGCAGGCATTCCTTAGGGGTTGAATTTTGCTATGTTGATTGGTTGAAACTCTCTGTGGCATACACTTTCCACTATGGTTTCATGCCTTCATTTCCTTTTGTGTCTTCTTGTAGAGATAATTTATCCTTGGGTTTTTGATTGATTGGGTTTTTGATTTGTATTCTAGTATCTGTTGACTTCTGTCCATGCTTTGTCTTTCTTCTTTTATTTGACTTGTATTATAAACTGCTTAGATGCACTGTTGACTTTGTGATATCTCTTATAATAAAAAGCTAAGTGCGCATGCACACTCTCACCGCCGTGTTGCCTGATCTGCAGTTCCATGGCTGGCAGAGTACGCATGCGCGCTTACCAAGTATCTCTGGGCTTGCCAGCTCCAGCCAGAAAAAGTTCAGATGCGCTCCAGGTAGGGCCGTGCCTTGCGCGAGCGCAGCGAGTCGATGTTGTCTAGGATCCATTCCTGGTAGCAGGGGTTGGCGCTGGGGCCAGGGGGGGCAGCGGCGGCGGGCCCGCCATGTCAATGAGGAGGAGGAGACGCGGGATACGAGCGCGGCCGAAGAGAGCCGTTGGGGCTTGCGCACGCCGACCTCTGGGCACACGGGCGGGAGTCGTCGCCACCGAGGTGGGTGAAAGCGGCTTTTAAGGTGGACTGGGACAGTTGCAGTCAGGCGCCCTGGCGGGTTTCCGTCTTCATCCAATAGGGAATAGCTTATGGTCCACCGGTTCAAAACTGCTAAAATTGCCTCTTTAGAGGAAATGATTTGATCAGTAGCTCTTGCAGTTTTAGCACAAGTCCCACTTCGTTACTAACAGACAGACAAAGGAGGCCAGGGAGAGAGACAGACAGAAAGAAAGACAGACAAAGGGAGCCAGGGAGAGAGAGAGAAAAATAGCAGGAGGGAGAGAGACATAAAGAAAGGAAGAAAGAGACAGGATCAGGGAGAGAGACATAAATAAACAAAGACAGTAAGGCATATATTCTAGCACCCGTTAATGTAACGGGCTTAAACACTAGTAACTAATAAAACTGATCATGATAATGATGATGACGACTGACAACCAGAGAATTGAGATTCAAATCCTAGTGCTGCTGTTTGCAATCTTGGGTAAGTCATTTTAACCCTCTATTCACCTCAGGTACAAAAATCAGATTGTGAGCCGTGTGGGGACAGGAAAATTTCTAGTGTACCTGAATGAAACTTATCCTGAGCTATTATCAAAGAGATGTGAACTAAATCCAAATAAATAAAACTAGCCAGTTGCAAAACTCAGTAATAAAGTCTGGCATGCGTTTGGGAGACCAAAGCTGCCCTCAACTTTTGGATAGTTGTAAAACTCCTTTACTTCTTTCCCTATCCATAGAAATCTATAATAATAAAACGCTAAGCGCGCATGCGCACTCTTAATGCCGTGTTGCCTGATCTGTAGTTCCGTAGCTGGCAGAGTCCACATGCGCGCTTACCACGCACCTCTCTGTCTCGCAAAGGGCTTGCCGCCTCCGGCAACACAAAGTTCATTTTTTTGTTCAAAGCCCCTGCCGCGGCTCCTCTATCAAACCTCACCAGAGGCTGAGAAGACTTCCGACTCTGGCGGGGATCGAGAGAGGAGACGCAGCATTGGCTTTGAACTAAAAAATGAACTTTGTCTGGCTGGAGCCGGCAAGCCCGCTGCAAGACAGAGAGATGATCACATTTGAATATTAACGGAGCATGGGCGTAGGGAGCCTGGCTCCCCGGCTACTGTGTCCAGAACACGACGTCGAAAGTGGAAGATGGCGGTGGGTTGGCTCACCTCACGGCAGATGTGCAGGAACCGGCTCTAACAGGCTCACCCTCCCTCTTCCCCACACTCTGCTCCTCTTCCGCGGACGGCATGTGCTACGGGGGTGACGCCTGCTTCGTAGCCCGGCACCGGACGGCGGACATGCTCGGTGAGTTTGTCTTCTAGGGACAGGGGAAGCACGGAAGAGATGCTTCTAGATTGTGGGAGCGGGGAAGAGGGACAGGGGAGCACGGAAGAGGTGCTGCTGCACAGGGAAGTGGGGTGGGGGAGTGAAATGCTGCTGCACAGGGAAGTGGAGGGGGAGGGTATGCTGCTACTGTACAGGGAAGTGGGGTGGGGAGGGAAATGCTGCTGGTGAGAAAAGGGGGCTGGGGCTGAAAGGGAAAAGATGGGAGAAGAGGGATGGGGGGGGAAATGGGTTTGGAGCTGGAGCTGGGGCTGGGGCTGAAAATAGGGGACATGTGAGGGAAGGAGGCTTTACTAGCACCCATTAATGTAACGGGCTTAAACATTAGTAGAATATATAATATGATTTTAAAGTATTTGAGGCTTGTGAAGATGAGAACAAAGCTTGCAGGGAATGGGACAGGGACAGAGCTCACAGGCACAGGATGGGGATAGAGAGATCCCAAGGGGATGATGAAAATTTGTTCCCATGTCATTCCCTATATACAGTACTCCCCCCGATATTCGCAGGGGTTCTGTTCCAGGAACCCCCACGAATGTTGAAAAACCACGAATACGGTTTTTAGCAGGGGAGACAGGAGAGGGCAGCCAGAGAGGCAGGAGAGGGCAGCCAGAGCGCCGGCGAGTGAAGGAAATCACTCGCGGTTTGCTCCGACCGCCTCTTCCTGTATTAAAGTCGGGCCTCACCAATCAAGAGCTGCTTTGACACGCAGCATGTAGGATCGGCCAATATTTTTAATGGATTGGCCATACAGTCATGCCAGCAAAGCAGTGGGGTACCCTAGCGGGCTCTGC
The DNA here is from genome assembly GCF_902459505.1 of Geotrypetes seraphini. Taxonomy (NCBI): domain Eukaryota; kingdom Metazoa; phylum Chordata; class Amphibia; order Gymnophiona; family Dermophiidae; genus Geotrypetes; species Geotrypetes seraphini. The sequence continues at coordinate 341,329,058 of NC_047086.1, read as the reverse complement.
TGTGAACTTCACATTAAGAGTGCCAGGTACCCATCTCACTATAACCACCATACATTATATGGTGAGCCCTCAAAAACTCCCCCCAAACCTACTATACCTATCTGTCTACCGCCCCAAAAGCCCTTATAGGGCAGTACAGTGGGTTTTTGGTAGGCTCACACTTTCCACCACAAGTATACTAGTTAGGATGGCATGTGGGCCTGGGTTCCCTTCTCTGCAGTCCACTGCACTGCCACCAGACTATTCCAGAGGCCTGCTTATAAAATGTTTATTGTTATAAAATGTCCAAGTACAAATCCCACCCAAAACACATACCCCCTTAAGATTTAGATGCACTGGAGACAAAATAACTGGAAAGACGTCTAAAAGTCAGTTTCTAAATGCCCACCTGGATGTTTTGACTAGTAAGACATTCACGTCTTGGTTTATATAATCTTTTGGGCGTCTATCTTTTTTGAAAATGAGCCCCTTAGTGCATGAGAAGCCACTTTTATATATTACCCTGTAAAGCAGTTACAAAATTACTAAACCAAATCAAATAAAATAAAAAAGAGGAATTTCATTGAGTTTGTAGTAGCATTCTATTTACCGTGACACACCTCTCTGACATCACGTACTCTATAGCTACCAATTTTGCCATTTAAATAAACCAATATTGACAGAAACCACTTATTAAAGCGGCTTCCTCAATATCCCTAGAGAGAACCAAACGCTCTGATGAAGTCCAATTCACCTAGGCCTGGATTCTGTAGACAGCGCTGTTATTGGTGGACATCTTAAAAATGGCCACTGTTCGCGTGTCAATCATGCATGTTTACAAAATTGCGGTTACATGAAAGGCGTTGGATATGTAGGCCAGGGTTTTATAGGCCTACATTTCGGGTGCCTATCTTTCACAAGAATTGCCCCTATGGAGGTGCCGTACGATGCCTAATGCCACTTCTGGTGTTAACCATGCCTACATAAGGCGCCTCCATAGATGGGATAACTGCAGCCTTTTTGGAGGCACTCTTAGGCACCTCCTCTTTTTAAATAGCATTTTAATTGGCTTTAAATCAACGCAGCCAATTGGTGTGCCCATTAAATCAATTAAACGCGATAAAGTTAGGTGGCGTTAGGGCATCTACTGCCAACTAACTTAGGGCACTATTTTTAGAATCAGGCCCCTAATGTTCTACAAGTCCCTTCTTCAGAAATGAGCAATTACACTGTCTTCCATCACAGCAAGTTTCTCAAAAGGTCGTTCTAAATAGAGAATGCCACGGGGAAAAATTTTTCCCTGTCCCTGCGGGAACTCATTTTCCCGTCCCATCCCCGCAAGTTCTTTTCCTGTCCCTGCCCCATTCCTGCAAGCTCTGTCCTCATCTGCACGAGCCTCAGAACACTTTAAAATCATAAGTGTTCGAGGCTTGTGCAGTTAAGGCAGAGCTTACAGGAATGGGGCAGGGACAGGGACAAAACTCGCAGGGACGGGACAGGGGAAATTTAATTCCTGCGGGGACGGGGAAAAGTTTGTCCCCGTGGCATTCTCTAATTCGAAATACTTAAAGGACCTGATTACTATTCAGTGTATTGTAAACCGCTTGGGGTAGATTTCTTCATGAAAAAGGCGGTTAATAAATACAATACTATTCCATCCTTCCCATATTATAAGATCATTTTGTTTATCAGGTCTATTTACTGAAATTTATTAACCACCTTTATGAAAAAATTCACCCAAGGCAGTGTACAAAAGTGTTGCTTGACATAAGTAACTTATACTGGATTAACAATATCACAATCATAAAAATGACCAAATGCCAGCTTACACACACAATTAAAACAATGAAGTAAAACCTGGAGATATATTATTGCTTTTACTAGAATTTAACCTGATACAGTGTCAGTAATGTACACATTAAAAAAGCACAGTACAGTACATACATGTAAGTACATTCATGTAACATAATTGTGATACAATCTCAGCACAATACAAATGAAAATAGGCAGCATAGGACAACCATATGAAACAGAAATTATAATGATTTTAAAAGCCCTATCATATGTCTCTCTTTCAGTAGATGCAATTCAATCACATTTTTTTTTTCTAGCCTCGCATTCAATGGGTCCAAAATTGTTCATAGAAGAACTACCTGGTGTGGCCCTATGATAAGTCAGAAATTTCTTTAGTTTTAATGTAAAGTTGAACTGCTATTTCACTCGGATTTAATAAGACAAGTCTTAAGTCTACAACAAAAACAACCAAAAAAAAAAAAAAAGAATATCAAAACCTTGTTAATTCACAAGCAGATTTTTTTTTTCTAGCTTTCTGCTAAGAAAATCCTGAAAACGTCTCTAAAACCATTAAAACAACTTATATGAGTCTGATGTGTGCTGTCCTAAGATTCGTAGATGGATTAAACAACTGTTCAACTCTTAAACAGTGTCTTCTATATTTCTCAAACCCATTAGGTGATAGTCCTCAGCGACACCACCATGGACTCAATTTCTCTCATAGTTCATGGCTTTATGTGTCCATTCCTCATCGGACTATTATTTTACTTCTAATATTTATGATTTTATTTTAATTAACACTTTAACTCTAATGTACTTAGCTTAGGGCTCCTTTTACAAAGCCGCGTTAGTGGTTTTAGCGCACACACTACCCGCACTACACGGCTAGAATTAATGCCAGCTCAATGCTGGCGTTAGCGTCTAGCACGGCTGGCAGTTTAGCGCACACTATTACATGCGTTAAACCGCTAACCGCTTTGTAAAAGGAGCCCTTAGCGGTCGGGATGCCGGGATATCAGGCCAACATGTTTCGCCTGAAAGGCTTTATCAAGGCGTTAATCCCTTCCTGCTTACAGCTGTTTAATCCATCTGTGAATTATAGATTTCTCAAAATACTCTTGTTTATTGAAACGTATGTGCTATAACAAAATTTGTCCTAAGATTCATAACATGAATAAGAAAACACTGGACAGGAAACCAAAACTCCCATAGTTCTGCTAAACTAGCAATAATTAACCATAAGCAAACAAGAAAGTTCACATACCAGGGCTTCTTCCAGTCTGTGATTTCAACCCATAGGTTTCTGGAACTTATTACTCAGATAAAGGAGCACAACCTCCTAGAGGAGCTAATAAGTGAATCTGTTGGACTCTACACTGGTTAATAATATACTTCCCTTTATCACCCTTCACCCACCCTCCCCCCACTCTTGTCACATGAAGCTGCCAGACCAGGCTGAGAAGGTAAATCCCAAAAGTCCCTTGTCCTATCATAGTTGGATCTTTTCCCATGGAGATGTGTAAGATCAACTGGGAAGCAGATGGGTTTCATGCCTGGTTTCCAGTTTGATGAATGTTTGCATTTTACCCTAGCTCACAAGGAAAGTTGTGTTTGTTTTCCCTGTGAATCCTTGTGCATCCACTGAAATTCAGGGTGCATTCAATGATGTTCAGGTACCTCCTTCAGATTTTCACAAATTAAAATTCTGGTAATCTAAGAGGGCAAAAATGAAAATTCTTATAGGTTAAGTGAATTTTGCAGCCTTTTTTTGGGGGGGGAGGGGAGAGGCTGAGGAAAAATCATCTTGCCTAATGATTTCTGGATGTTTATGTATTTACAGGGCTCGGGAATTCTGTAAATTTGAGACCTGTTCTAAATTTTGCATTGGAAACACTGTATCAGATCCACCATTGGGGGGGAATAAAACCCCTGAGAATGAGTCTTCAAACCACATACCACATATCAATGTTCTCTTGGGCTTCTGCGGCTGGCTGACGTCATGACTGTTGCAGTTGTCCGGGTCTCGCCACATCTCGGTAGGGAAAACCAGTGTTTCAGCCATTCTGCATTATGACCCGGACAACTGCAACAACCTCATATATCAAATCTACAATTAGAGAGACCCATTTGACTTCTAAGTTGAAACAGACTTGGTGGTGTCCCTCTGGAAAACATCAGTGGCTGTTTGTGAACCAGACAGGCTGGGGGCTAAGGATACAGTGTCATAAGGAGGTGTTTTGAGTGGGGGTATTTTCTATAAAAGGGGGTAGGGGCTGGGGTTTCAGTGATATAAGAAGGTGGGGGTGTTCTCTGTATAACAGGAGGATGGGAATACAGAATTTAAGGAGGTGTTTGTGAGTGGGATTTCTCTGTGTAATAGAAAAGCTGAGAGCTGGGGACGCAGTGTTTGTGTAGATGTTTGGGAGTAAGGGGTCCTCTGTTTAACAGGAGGGCAGGAAGACAGACCTCTACTTGGTATGATGGGGTTTGCTATTAAGGAGGAGGCATTTTTACCTGAAGGCCACTGAGTCTGTATCTCTGGGGGTCCATCCATGGAGTCATAAAGAGCCCCTGTACTGCTGGCTTTTAGAGCTAGGAGTCAGTCAGGTTGCCTAGTTCCTCTGTAAGAATTTAATATGCACCTCAGACAGTGCAGGGAAGGAGCCCACTTCACTTTACCAGGGCTGCCTCCAAGAACCTAAGGAAAAAAAAAACCATTGCCCAGTCCCTGAGCCAACTGAAACTAGTAAGGTCAACAGTGTGTCCCTGCCATTAAGATTTACACCCTAGAAGAGCGGCGGGATTGCTGGACTGACCTCTTGCGTTCAGCTTTCCATTTGCCAGCTGCTGACCGTTGCGCTAACCACCGGGGCAAGCGGAGACCGCATCCCCGAGAGCTGAGGCTGAACCGTCCGGCGGCGCTGCCTGCAGATTTTTCCCGCGCTGCGGCCGAAGAACCCCTGGCCTGAGCCGGGGAACGTTGCAGAGTGTGGCGCGCGGGTGCAGCCTGCAGGAGGCTCCTCAAAGCCCTGTCACATGCCAGGAACAAACCAGGCTGCGTAGCAACCAGCGGGCAGCCGTGTGCGAGCGCTCACCTGGCAGGGGCAGGGCACACCTCGGCATTGTTATGGTAATGGGGAGGCGGGGGCGCTCGTTCCAAAGGGCCACAGCCCTGCCCAAAATCTTATTCTCAAGTCGCCTTTCATTTTAGTATAACTTTTTCGCGCAGATCTAATAAAGTTTTTTTTTTTTTTTTTTTACCAAGTTTCCAAGTTTATTAGAAAAATTTGATTAATCGCCTATCACATTTCCTAGGCGATGTACAATCTCATAAAAAATCAGTTAGGGTGACAAATATAACAAACAGTATAATTACAGACATTACTATACATAATTTCTACATATCATTTCAAAGCAAAGGAAGGTTTATTAAAGGGTTACAATCATTATTAATTTAATTTAATTACATTTAAGGAAAAAACGATAGGAGGGGTAACAAATAAAATTTCTATTTAGTATATAGAATAAAAAGTAAATATATAGAATAAAAAGTAAAAAAGTTTTAAGATATAAAATTTATACATTAAAAGCATCATTAAAAAGGAAGCTCTTGTTTATTGTTATTAGGGCCGTTGTTTTCGTCCTAGCAATATAACTTTTTTTTTTACTTCATTCAATCTAATGAAGTTTTTATAATTATTGTTATTAGGGACACTGTTTTTGTTTTTGGGGTGGTTGGGAGTTTTCTTGTCCTACATTTTTTTTTTTCATTTCATGAGCGCTCCACTCAGCTACCCATACTGCATTTTTCTTGCCTTTAGACATATTTGTATAACTAACTGTCTTGGGGGAGGGGGGGGGGCGGCAATTAAACAGGAGCTTTCTACATCTCCTTGGGGATAAAATAAAAATAAGACAGACAGAAAAAGGTGAATTCTAATGATCATGTTAGTTTCCACTGATAACTCTTATCTGAAAATGTATTTTGCTAGTATTGCTGCTGCTTTGATTTGTGGTTCATGGTGTATTATTAAATATTGTGTAACGGATTGCCTTCCCCTTTTGGCAGAAGGTAGCTCCGAAGGCTATGGAAGAATTTTTATTTGGGGTTTGTTTTTTTTTTTGGGGGGGAGGTCCTGAGGGCTCTAGGATGGACCATACCTCTGGCCTCGTTAAAGGTCATGATTGAAGTTTACAAAATCCTGACTGCAATAGAACGGTTACAAGTGGATCGATTTTTCACTGTCAAAAATGACAAAGACTAGGGGACACTCGAAATTACAGGGAAAGACTTTTAAAACCAATAGGAAGAAATATTTTTTCACTCAGAGAATAGTTAAGCTTTGGAACACATTGCCAGAGATTGTGGTAAAAGCGAATAGCGTAGCTGGTTATAAGAAAGTTTTTGACAAATTCCTGGAGGAAAAGTCCATAGTCTGTTATTGAGACAGACAAAGAAGCCTCTGCTTGCCCTCGCAGCATGGAATGTTCTTACTCTTTGGGTTTTAGCCAGGTATTAGGGACCTGGATTGGCCACCATGAGAACGGGATACTGGGCTTCATATTTCTGTAGTATGCATTAAATCTCAGGCTATGATTTACTGCTTCTTTTTTTTTTATTTATTTATTTGATTATTCGTTATGTCTTAATAACAAATATTCATGAATGACCACAAAAGATACAAATTCCATATAAAGAACGACAAAACATATTAGGCAATAATTCAACATGTCCTAGTCCGGGTAGAGCTTTGGATTCTTGCCCAGAAATAGCTTAAGAAGAAAAAATTTTAAAAATTTAAATTGAATCAGGTTGGGCAGACTGGATGGACCATTCGGGTCTTTATCTGCTGTCATCTTCTATGTTACTATGTATAAAATAGCATTTCAACATAACTAACAAGCTGCCAAATACTTCCTTCCACAGATGAGCTACTAGAGGGTATTTCCAAATACAGTGAAGATATGCACCTTCTACCCCTTTACACTTTAGGCAAACACTCATATTCAAAACACTAGCAGCCACTTAGGATGCATAGACATTGCAAAAATTTTAAACACATTTCCTTCCACTTCATATACCCTTTCAGCACCTATCTACACTGTGGCACAAATATCACTTTCAAATCAAGCTCCCATTTATGGACTAATGGCATACTTTGAACGCAAGTGAACACTTTATAACTGTAGAGACCTCAAAGGTTCTAGGTGGATAGAGACCTCTTGTGGCTCTAGATCTCATGTGCTGGAAAAGGCTTCAACGAATCCCATGCACAGCTAGGAGCACCAACAAAAATGTTCTTGATTCTATGAACCAAAAGGTGTCCCTGGAAGGCAAGATTACCAGACAAACTGACCTATTTTGGACATGTGATGAGGGCGAATTCACCAAAAAAAAGGATGTGCTACTCAGAATGGTCAGTGGTAAAAGGAAGCAGGGGAGCTCAATGGAAGATTAGGTTTTTACCTTTGAGCATCTTCTTTCTCTGTTAGTCCCTGTAGGATTCCATACACTAGGTGTTCAATCCCAACCCGCAATCTGGAATTTGCAGAAATCCAACACTTTTCTGAGCATATGCTCCTCCCCTTAGACTGAGAGCTAGACACATATCCAGTTGAGTCCCAAAGCCAAGCAACATACTTAAACAAATCCATGACAATGGGGTATGGGGGAAGATCCCCAGCAACATAAACAATTTCTGACCTGGTCTGCTCTGCAAAACATGAAACAAGTAATAATCGGGCACAAAGGCAATCCAGCAAAACATTGAAGAACAATTCAGAAGTAACTTGCTGTGTGCAACAAGCATCCACAGTAGACAGCCTTTAGTTAAGAATACTCAAAGAAGTGGAAAACTCCCCACAGGATCTGGCAACTGGTTGGAAAATCTTCAAGCCTGTAAGGAGAATAACCAAGGCAGAAAGAAGCAGACTATTCCAAACCACTGAGTGTACACAGAGAGGATGGGTCGTATGGAATCCTACAAGGACTAACAGAAAGATTATCAAAGGTAAAAACCTAATCTTCCATTCTGTTACGTTCCTTATGGATACCATATGCTAGGTGACATATCAAAGCAACAGTAGCATCTAGGGAGGGACAGAAGAGTCTGCTCACAAAACTGAGGTACCCAAAAGCAGTATCAGATCGAACTGCCACATTCACTCAGAAAAACCAAGTAGCTGCCCAGCAAATTTCACCAGGATGAATCCCATGAGACTCTTCCCAAGACACAGCAACACTTCCATTAAATGGGCTTTAAGAGAAACTGGCGGCTGCTTGCCACATGCGACATAAGTTGCAGAAATAAACATTCAAATCCATTGAGTGATCAAGGACATAGATGTCGGCCAATCACGGCGAGGCGCAGCAGTCAGGACAAAAGGGTGATCAGACAACCTAAAATCATTAGTCCTCCCCAAACAGTGGAGCAAGACTCTCTTGACATCCAACTTGCACAAGATCTGATCCTTCTGTTCCAAGCCTGTGGAATGAAACGCAGGCAAACGAACCTCCTGGTTAACATGGAAGGCAGAACCACCTTCGGTAGAAAGGAAGGAACAGTGTGGAGAACTCCTGCATCTGTAATACAGAAAAAGAACTCCCTGCACAAATGAGCCAGAAGCTCTGAAATACGCATTGCTGAGACAATTGTGACCAGAAAGACAGTCTTGATCGCCAGATCCAGAAGAGCAGCACCCTTTTAGTGGCTCAAATGGGGTTCTCCAAGGTCTTGAAGAATGATGTTAAGATTCCATGCAAGGAAAAGAAGACACAAATGAAGTGCCCCTCTCAAAAACCTGGTCACATCTGAATAAGCAGTAAGCAAACTAGCATCTCCGCGTGTTCTAAGGCAGTGGTTCCCAACCCTGTCCTGGAGGACCACCAGGCCAATCGGGTTTTCAGGATAGCCCTAATGAATATGCATGAAGCAGATTTGCATGCCTGTTACTTCCATTATATGCAAATCTTTCTCATGCATATTCATTAGGACTAGCCTGAAAACCCGATTGGCCTGGTGGTCCTCCAGGACAGGGTTGGGAACCACTGCTCTATGGCATGAAAAGCCTGCAACCAGAACTTTAAGGGAGGCCACCGCTAAACTCTTCTCTAGGCCCGCCTGAAGAAAAGCTAGGACCACCAAAATGGGAGCCCTCTCAGGCTCCACCTGGTCTTTAGCACACCACTGCTGGAAAGCATTCCAGGCTTTGGCATAAAAAGCCATAGAAGAGTGTTTCTTTGAGTGCAAAAGAGTCAAAATAACTACATCTGAGTAACCATGCTGCATCAAGGCTGAGTGCTCAAGAGCCATGCCATAAGACCAAAGTGCTATGGATTCCCCACAGGCATCAGCCCCGACTGAGAAGGTAGCGATGAAGAGGGAGCTGAAGTGTCTCACCCCGCTGAAGACGGATGAGATTCGCCTACAGTGGGTGACGAGGCCAATCCAGAGGCACTAGAACATAAGAATAGCCTTACTGAGTCAGACCAATGGTCCATCAAGCCCAGTAGCCCAGTCTAGCGGTGGCCAATCCAGGTGGCCAAAACCCAAGGAGTAGCAATATTCCATGCTACTGGATCCAGGGCAAGCAGTGAATTCCATGTCTCTCTCAATAACAGACTACAGACTTTTCCTCAAATGAGATCATAAAGGGTGTCCACCACATAATCTACACCATCCATCACCAGTGGAGGACGGGCATGCACCACCACAGAGGATGCACTGCACAGACCAATATGACAGGCTTGTGCCGGAAAGGAAGTAGTCACTGCTGCTTTGATACCTAAAGGCTACACTACAAAAGGCTTTTTCAACATAGTATCTACCCTGTGATCCTTCAAGTCCTTAAGAATCACTCCCCCTCACTAGGGAGGGCTGTGCACTAGATAACTTGTGCCATGGCGGAATCTACTTTAAGCTGTTCACAATCCTGCTGAAAATCAGGAGCCAGGGGATAAAGTTTAGACATAGCATTAGAAGGTTGGAAAGAGCTTTCTGGGGTATCACATTGTTCTGAAACCAGACTAAGGAGCTGTGGATGGGATAGATAAAGGCACATGAGAATAATCCATGACTGAAGCCTGAGAAGTGGAAGGTAGAGAATTCAATTTGAGCTCTTTCAGAACATCAGCAATAAAAAGTCTGTGGATAGAAGGATCAGCATCTAAATCCAGACTCTCAGGGCAGCCAACTAGTCCCGGCAAGGGTTTAAGCCCTATCCAATATAGAAGCTGTGTTAGAAGACAGAAGAGGCATAAAATCTGAATGGCAACTACTGCAATCGAGGTCTGCCACAGTCGAATGAATAGCAAGCTCCGCTACCAGCATAACAGGCTGAGAAAGACTTGATGCACCAGCGGGGTCTGAAGAATATGTTGTCCAGAAATGCCTAATAAAATCTGGCGAAAAGCCACACCCTGCAACCATGGTAGGGCTCTGTGAGGCACATGCACTGCACCGAAAAAGTCCCCAGACTTGGAATGCAGGCCTTTGGGTGAGAACTTTTTACGAAGTCACGGACCTAGGCCAGCTCCCCAGTCCTAGAGTACCCAGAGGCGAAGTGCGAAGCTCCCGCCCCCTCTCCCAGCATGCTACAGCACACAGTACAGTCACTGATCCAATACCAATCTGGTGCAATCAATACACACATTCAATAGATTAAAGGCTGGGAAGGCCATCCCAAATGATTTCTAAGCAAATCGAAGGGTATTGAGGCAGAAATAAAACTTTGGAAAAAAAGATTGTTGAAAAACAAAGATGATCAACACCGGCAAATTCATAACAAAAAACGGCAAAAATAAACAAAACCCAACAATACAAAATAGCGGATTTGGGGTCTGGGGAGGTGGGGGACTTCAGAAACTGTGAAAAATAATTTTTAAATAGTTTTACATGCCACCCCCAAAGGAAATAATGGTTTACTTGCAGTTATGCAGTGCCAGACTGTCAGCAGTTTGAGAGATCCTATGTGCCTATTCCATGCTTTTCTTGAATTTAAAGTGTTTGTCTCCACCACCTTAATTGGGAAGCTATTCATGCATCCTTTCTATGAAAAAGTATCCTTAGATCATGCCTGAACCTATAACCTCCTAACTCCATCCTTTGTCCTCTCATTCTAGAGTTTTCCTTAATTTGAAAAAGGCTCTCTTCTTGTACATTAATGCATGGAGATATTTAAACTTATATGTATATTTTATAACTCCACCCCTATTACACCAAAACTCCTCTGCTGAATGTGCATACCCCTCAGGTCATGAAAAAATATGCACCTTGTTGGCACATACATTTTTATATAGAGTAATTTTGTAAGAGGCATTTTAAGCACATAAAACACCTACTCCTGGGCTTAAGAATAAGCCCCTGTGTGGCTCCAAATCACCTTTGGTTACTCTGCCTCTCCCCAACTCCATTTCTTCACATCCATCCAGTACTCAAGCACATTATCTATATGGCATACACACCCAAGCCCCTCCTAAAGCTAGAAAACAGTATTTTGGCAACCAAGTTACAGGAGAATTGGAACCAAACATGTCATATTAAATATGCAGTGTATTTGGAGACAGCTGATATCCAACGTTTAGTGCAAGGGAAAGATTTCTTGTCTCCTTATTCACTATGCTCGTCAAGCATTGCTTCATTCCTCTATAATCACAGCGTTGGAATGCATCACATGGAAACCAAAGCATGCTGAACTTCTGCCAACAGTCAAATGTGAGAGCAGATACTGGACACACAAAAATTGTACTAACTCAACTCCTTGTCATGTACACCCAGATTAACTACAGCAATTCTTGAAATGACAGGTTCTTTTGTAGCAGGGATTAATTATATCCAGAGACTGTTGGAAGAGTAAATAAATCTTTACATCAACGTGTAAGAAGCAGGTATCAAGTACAAGCTCCTAGAAGGGCAGTAACAGAAGGAGAAGAGGTGTCCCAAAGGTTATAATCCTAACTAGTGATCTATAATTTAGTATGGGTTTTGTTATTGCACCTGCAAAGGTACTGTGTTAGTTTCAGTGGACATATCCAATTAGTGAACTGAGATTTTCTGTTCCGGTCAAAGATAACTAGGAAAGAGATCAATCTTCTCCAGTTCAAGTCATATGTAGTCACCTGTGGCAAAGCCACAAGGGAGGGCCTCAGGCCCCCTTTGCTTTTATGGTTGGTTGGGATTTTCTCTGAGGTGCCTCTTTACCATCTGGTTGCAGGAAAGCAAAGTCTCCTGGTGTGGTGCCATGTTCTAGCTTAGCTATGTGGAGCTGTTTCCCTTGTCTTTTTGCAACAGGTTTGTTGCTTGCTCTTCATTATGGTTGAATGTGAGTTAATGATGAACTCCTAGGTTGACTGCTGGTCTGTACCACCCAATGAGTGCATATGTCAGCGCAGAGCTAGTGACTGTGAATAGTATACGTATGTAATTGAGAGGTAGTTCGGACACAATTGCATTTTAGAATGCAGATCTATGGAATTCCATCCTCTTGTAAGAAAAGGAATATGTCTGACTTTTATAGTTGTACTGCCTTTGCGATAGAGGAGATGATGTGTAGCAATGTGGTAATAGACAGGAGCAGTAGGTGCCTCACATACTGGGGTTATGAAATGTACTATATAGAACCCTCCAACTAACCTGTTTATGTGTAACACTAGTTATCTGCATGCACATTTCTAGGAACTGCTTTATCGCTGTGACTTGTGTTATGAGTTAAAACCAACTGTCAACTGCAAACTTTAGCTGTTAGAATACCTTTATAAATAAAGTATAGTATATAGCATATGAAGGCAGGATCCATCCCTTCTGCCCAGGAGAGAAACTCATAAGGTATGAGGTGATAGAACATATTCATGTGGGAACTCTTCTCAGGACTGGGGTTTCTGGCTAGATTTAGGCAAGATACAAAGCGTAGAAGACTGATTAGTTTATCTTTGCTTCTGCCTTTTGTTATCAGGTAAACATCATGAAAGTGGATTGGATAATTTGGTTCTGTACAGGATTCCTGAGGCTGCTGAAATTATGCCATGTACACAGCTCTTATTAGACTGTGTCTGCAAGAACTGGTGCATGTCATCTGAATGGGGTTATTTTTTTTTTTTGGGGGGGAAGGGGGTTAGCTGAATTTTGAGGAATGGTTCTGGTCAGAGGAAACAAAAATCATGGGCACTTTGCATGGTCTTATGAGGCAGAGAAGGGCTATGACTGGAGTTCCTATCATTGTAATAGACTTTGGTGAAGCACATTCATTGTCTAGGGACCATTTATTGAGTAAATCTGGTAATGTATTTGCTTGTACTAGAATGGAAATTGGCAGGAGGTTCATGTGAAAAGGCAGAGCAAAAAAGTCAGAAGAATTATATCCCTCTGTAGAGAAGTAGGGATCTGTAGCTTCTGTTTGATGACACAGAACATTGCTACTTGGTTCTCGGGCTATATGAGTACCGGGCCATGTTGCAGCCCTGGATGGAAGGCTTGCAGGGCATAGAAAAATTGCCCATAATCTTTGGTGATTGAAGAGGCCTAGCCCAGCTGGGTTCTAATGACAGTGGGTTAATGGGAACCTAAATGTGCTCCCCAGGCTGTGTTGCATGCATCCGCTGTGAGTTGAGGAGGTTGAAAAGGGCAATCCTCCTTCCAAGGAGGAGAGTGGATATAGTATTGAAGAGACTGCTTGAGTTTGGTAGTTGAATCTGGATTTCAGTGCAGGCTGAGGCACCATTGTGAAGGTCGTATGTGGAAACTTGCATGCAAAATAAGAGATAAAAACGCTGTCATGTGTCCCTTTAGGTACAAGATCTGGCGTGCAGAAAAATGTTTGTTCTTATAAATATGAATAGTGAGCATAAATATAAATATTGAGCAATAAATATAAATAGTGAGCAATATCTTGCATGAACAATCAGGAGTGGCTGAGTCAAAACTCTGATCGTAATCCCACTGAGATGCTGTGGGGTGATTTGAAACGGGCTGTACATGCAAGAAACCCTTCAAACATCTCACACCTGAAAGAATTCTGCATTGAGGAGAGGACCATACTTTCCTCAGACCGATGTCAGAGACTGGTAGATGGCTACAAGCGTCTCACTGCAGTTATTTCAGTCAAATGGTGTAACACTAGCTATTAGGGTGTAGCATGTCCTAATTTATACCTGTTAGAAAACACATTTTTGTGGCTATCTTTTGTTTCATGAGTAAATCGAGGAAAAATTTTGTTGTTTACCGCAATTACATCATTTTCTTTTCCAGAGATAAATAAAAAAAGATTTGACATCAATATATAACCATTTCTTAAGAAAGAACTGAATATTTCATGGGGTGTCCTAATTTTTCACATGACTGTATGTTGTTTTTATATTATGTACATTTATCACAAACTACAAAAAGGTTTTGTCTGGGTGAGTGGAGTTATTGCATTCTTCTTAAATCACACATCCAATATTTTAGAACTCCTCCCCACACACTGCAACAGCTGCTACCCAAAGCCCACTTGATGTTGCTTGGAGAAAGGTTACTTTATTGGTACTTCTTAAAATAATTTTCAAAACTTACCCAACAGCAGTGTGCACATTAGCACTTCTAACCACCACAAAAAAGGAGCTAGTCTCATGTTTCAGGGCCAGCCCTATTAATTTACACAGTTGGTAGTTCCTAGGTATCTCTGAATAAAAGCCCATGGTACAGTACACCAAGGAAAAGTTGGTTTTGATCAGAAAGAAACCCAAAAATGCAGAAGCAGCTGCTAGGCTAAAATACAAGAGGCAGATCAGACAAGGCCCAAAAATTCAGACCACTACCATCATCTTTGACATCTGCTCTCCAGAAACAAGCTCCGATTCTGTTTTTATGAACCAAAGAGTCTCTTGTAGAACAAGTATCAGGTTGAGTTATGCAAAACCATTTAGCTGAATGAATTGTCTAAAATCAACTTACTTCTGACCACAGGAGCGCCATGCTGCTGGTGGATTCTGTCCTGGCACTACTGGGTTTAATACTTTCAGATTTTTTTGTTGATCTCTATTGCCTGTAGCAACAGTTCCCATGGCTATAAATCATTTCTCATTGACCCCCCCCCCTCTTGTCACCAGCTGAATATAAAGGATGGGATTTTTCTCTTAGCTCCTTCTCTCAAAATCGTATGCAGGCTGCATTCACTCAGTAACTTAACTAGGCTGGCAACTGCTCCCCATTTGATGCCAGTACATGCTGATCCTAGAATTGCATTGGTAAAAAAAAGATTTTTATTCAGGTTAAGTGGTCCTTACATCTACATTAAAGGAGATGCAGTTTATGAACAAAGCTCAGTTGGACAATATCATCACCTCATTCAACATGCTGGTGTTCCCCTCTCAAAAACAATACCTGCTATTTGTGTCTTCTAGACCCTCTAGGTTTTCTGAAGTTACTTTTCATCCAAGAATTACTAAAACAGGACATAAGACACAAATAAGTTAAAGATCAGAGGATGATTTTTGAGCATGGACTTTCTGCTCATAGACATCACTACTGCAGTGATGCTATAGGTCTGCAGTTATCTTAACACCGATGTGCCTGAAATGCTAAATTACTGATGAGCAGCACTCATCTGGCCTAGTAATAGCCTATTCAGGTGCTGTCAAAGCATTCACAAAGGACCTTTAATGTGCAACACTCAAAGCTGAAGCAGTAAAATACATAACTTATTTTGTTGCAATTCTGATTAGAGACTAAAATGAAATAGAATTCAGGTGTTGAGGTCATCGGTGAGCTCAGCCTCAGGAAGCAACAGCTAGAAGCAGCACATAGTTCTTTCTGCACTAAGCTGAACACCTCTTTCTCAAAAATACATTGTAAGATATTGGAAAAATTGTACACTTTCAGCAGACTGCAAAGATAGGAATGCTCCACAGACTTCTTGCGTTTCAGTTTGATTGATACTTCAAGAAAGCTCAAACAATACATTATTTGGTAGGTGTGGAAATAGAGCGGCTCCAACACATTTTGTGACACCTGAAGAAATCACTCTCATACACTACAGTATATGGATGTGGGGAAGGGTCCAGACTAAGTGAAAGGGACTAGCATAGTGACATTTTCTCTAATCTTTATTTAAGGTCCTCTCTGTAACAGTCCCTTAACAGGATGCATCAGCTAACATCCATCAGATTAAAGTCTCCGACTGTTACCAGCTCACCCTTTTCCCCACCTTTTGGATGTCTTCAGCTAGATCTGTCCAATTCGTCTACCTAAGTTGGAAGTTTGATGACCACCCACTGGTGTAGATGAAGTGTCATCACTCCTTTCCAATACTACACAGTACCTGGTCCTTTCCCTGAGCTTCCTGTCTTTGTTTTGTTTGTTGACAAAGAGCTTTCCTTTTCTCCTATTGCTAACTTCCAAAACAGATTAGAGCTCAATACAACCCTCTTTCATTCAGAAGACTCATTGACCCACATTTCTATGATAAAACAATGTTCAGGCCTTCCCCACCATTAATGTAATGTAATGTAATTTATTTCTTATATACCGCTACATCCGTTAGGTTCTAAGCGGTTTACAGAAAATATACATTAAGATTAGAAATAAGATTAATAAAATTAATAAAATTAAGGCTTGCACACCTGGAACATTATTGCCCAGACTATAGACATTTGAGAAATACCTGAGGAATAACTAGCATGAATGACATTGCCTTGGATGCTGCTTTAACCAACCTATAGGAGACCACTCAGGCACTCACATCTGATGAGGAAGATGACGACATGGAAAGCAGGTGAACAATTACCAGAATTCCATTAAACAAAAATAGTTTTGCACATCAGTGATGGTCCATGGACTAGCAATTGAGGCAAAAGGTCTAAATTCCTATCAACATACACCATTTCATTCTTACACATATTGACCACCACAGGACAATCAGGAATTTAAAGGAGAATTATATTTATTCAATTTACAAAGGTGGTGGTATTTGGTTGTCAGAAGTAATTCCATTTATAGACAAATGAACTGTACACTAACGGTAGCTGCAGGGCTCTGCTGCAGCTTTCCCTTTGTTTATACACATCTGTTGCTCTTCCTACCTGAACAAGCAGTAATTCTAATTCTGCTGCCAACAGACTTTAAAAAATGAAATATATATGTAAGCCCAAACTATTGTGACGTTTTAATTATTCACAAATATAAACACCTTCCCTCCCTCCCCCCTTATCTTATGGTCAAATTAGGTGTTCTATCGCTTGGCCCTATCATATGTACAGGCTCAGTTTACTTTTAAAAAGTTATTTTTCTTTAATGATCTACTGATCATTCAGGTAGCATGTTAAAGCATAGGAAAGCAAAATATCACAATTTACTGTATACACTGATATATATATATACATACATATAAAAAATTTTGAGTCCGAATAAAATTAACATTTCCATCGCGCAAAGGATTTAGACAAACTGAGTAAACAAGAGAAAATACACAGAAAAGGATCTTTTTGTGATTTTTTTTTTTTTTTTTTTTTTAAATATTGCAAAAATGTATGTAGTTCTGTTGTTGTCCAACAGAAGTATGGAGAACTTGCTACCTCCACCTTGAAACTAAATAGGAAAATAATCTGATTTAGAACACCAATTTTTCTTTCCATTTCTCAGCTTTCCTTAACCCAACCAAGTCTGACCCATGGTGTATCAATGAACAGTAGGAGTTAATTTATACTTTAAACACATGTCTCCTCCTATCAGGTGAGATGTAACTTTATGCTGAAAAAATATTTTTGTTTCTTCCCTCATTTTGACATAAGTGAGGAAAAGAAAGCAGTACAGAGGGGTGAAAAAACAGTAGGGAACACTTATGGTGAGAGAGAGAATAAGGGAAGGAATGAAATTAAAGGCCAGTGTGGTTAATGTTTTGGATTCTGAAATGCGCAGACTTGCTCCTGGGTGCTCTTGAGGGCTGGAACAGTTCAGGCCTACTCTTTCCTGGGGATAAACAAGTCAATAAGTTCCTTGCCAGGTAGCCTGAAGGCTCATTTCTGGTGGCCCACTTTCTAAAAGGGCATATAGAAAAAGGACAAAAGGACACACTCCAATGCCTGCTATTCCTCCTCCTCACTCTCATCACTTGGGTCTGGATCAGAGTCACCATTAATTTCTTTGCCAGCACTCATTTCCTGTTCTTCTTTATCCTCCTCTTCTTCCCAGTTGTCCTGCAAAAAGAGATCTGAATTATCATCAATTTTAATCATATATACTGCAATATAGTATAAACCAAGATTCTTTAGTAACTCTCCAGACCAGCATAGGTTAATCTTACAAGTGGGTTATATCTCATCATGATCAGCAGGTATAGACAAACAAAACTCTGGAATAGTACATAATAGGTGCCTTTCCCTATTCCTATCAGTCTTCTTTCAGTCTCCAGCAGGTGTGAGTGAGCTGTATCTATCTACCTTGGTAGGGCTGTTGGAATTTATTTAGGGATCCTGGTTCCCGTTTTTGTGCCAGATTGAGCTTGGGTGGGCCCTGTTTTGGGGTCAGTCCGACCTCAGGGGTGTCATACTCAGCAGGTCTCGTGCTGGGTCCCTCCCCCCTTTTTCTCCACCTCTCCAACATTTTTGTAGAGGTGCCTCAACAGTAAGCCTTGTCCCTAGTTCAGGCAAGGCATACTGCTTTAAGAGCCAGTAGAGTCTGTTCTGTAAAAAAAAAAAAAAAAATCCTGAGTAGTGCCGGTCTGAAGGGTTGATTTCCCTTTAAATTTGCTGTATTTCACTGTATTTTTCAACTAACCGGCACTTGTTTCTTAGCTAGATCACGTATGGAGCAATGAGAACTTTACAAGGGAAAAGTGCTCCAGATGCAAGGCACTCAGGGCCGGCCTGTGCAAGTGGTGTACAAGCCGGTGCAGTGAAGGAGCCTTGTCGGCAGCAGGTGCCGGAATATAGGGCTCCCCACCGCTAGTACCTTGAGAGTAGGCAGGGAGCAGTGGGGAAGCCCGGTCTTCCGCCACCGCCCACGGAGGGATTTCCTCAGTCGCTTATGGTAAGTATAAAAAGGATTCCCTTACCGCCGGTTTGGCTGGGGATTCCCTCACAACTGTTTCTTTAACAGCTGATGCCAGCTTGTCTGCTTTAGCGGCTGGAATAGTTCAGGCTTCCCAGCCACTACAGGCCCTGGAGGGGTTATTTTTGGCAGGAACTTCACCATTTTTAATGGTAGGCCCCTATATTTTGTCAGTAACCTCAGGTGACCTTCCCTCTGTGTATAGGAAAACAGGGGCAGGTTTCTGCTGGGTCCCCTGCTGTGGCATGAAGTCCCATGGGACCATCGGGGGTTTTACCCCGATTTAATTTTTGCTTTGTGCAGAGCCTATTTTCAGGCGATTGGGAGTCCCCTCTTCCTCCTCCCTTGTCCAAGTGCCCGAGGGTGGCTTGGGATGAGGATTTGTGGTTGGAGCGTGTCTGCCTAGACGAGGACCTGGACCCTTTTAAGGAATTCCAGGATCTTCTCGAGGGGATGGCCGCTGGTGGCAGGGCGTCTGGTTTCCTACTTTCCAGCAAGGAGGCATCCGTGGTGCGCCTTTTTCAGAGGGATGAGCTGCCAGACCTGATTCAGCAGGTCTCCTCAGTGCTGCATTTCGAAGAAGCGCCACTGGAGGCCCCGTGTGTTGGTGACCCTCTTCTTAGGAGGATCCGCGCTGCTTTCCGCTCTTTTCATATGCATCAGGATATTTGGGATCTCGTCCTGGCATAGTGGATGCCGAAGGCACCATTTTGGTTTGCGCGCTCCATGGCTTGTTTGTATCCCATCCCAGAGGGGGATAGGGCTACCTTGAAGTCGCCAGTGGTGGACGCGGTGGTCTCAGCGATTGCTAAACAGCATACTGTGCATGTAGAGGGCAGTTTTGCCTTACGGGATTCTGAGGAGCATAAGTTGGAGACCATTCTTAAACAGAATTTTGATGTTGCAACCTTGGGGGTCCAGGCAGCTATTTGGGTGGGGGGGAGGGGGGCTGGTGGCTTGGGCCGAGTGTGTCCTGGATCATGAGTCTGATGACTGGTCCTTGATGGATCAGGAGGTGGCAAAGACTTAGATGGCTGCCTCGTTCCTCTTGGATGCCCTTTATGACTTGGTGCAGATGTCTGCCAAGTCTATGGCTTTTGGAATGGCCGCACGTCGTACCTTGTGTCTTCGCACTTGGTTGGCGGATGCAGCGTCCAAAACTAAACTCACTAAATTTCCATTTTGGGGGTCTTTTTTATTTGGAGAGGATTTGGATAAGTTAGTTCAGACTCTGATGAACTCTAAAGTGCCCCGCCTACCTGAGGACTGTGCCCGCCTGGTGATTTGGGGTGGCACTGCCTGGGGGTATCTGCGGGAGTTCAGTAGATACTGCCCTAGGTGTGGGGCTGCTCCCTTCCTGGCTTTGGGGTTTTCCCGGGGTCATTTTTATCAGCACATACAGTCCTTTCAGGGGGCCCGTTGGGGGGCTGGGAATCCCTCCACCAGTTCTACCGCTGACCGTCCTTCCCAATGACTCCTGCCAGCGCCCTCTCTGGTGCAGGTGGGTGCCTGATTGCGCGAGTTTTTTTAAAAAAATGGGCCAAGATCACGTCTGATCAGTGGGTCCTGGAGGTGGTGCGGGACGGATATGCTCTGGAGTTTGTCCGCTCCATGCCAGATCATTTTCTAGCTTCTCCGTGTCAGGCGGCATGGAAGATGCAGGCCTTCACCAGACCCTTCAACACTTGCTAGATTTCAAAGCGGTTGTTCCAGAACCCCCTCAGGAGTTTGGCACCAGCAGATACTCAATTTACCTTGTGGTGCCCAAGAAGGAGGAGACCTTTTGGCCCATCTCAAAATTACCTCTTTTCACATGGAGACACTGCGGTCTGTTATTCTGGTGGTTCAGCCGGGGGAGTATCTGACTTCTCTTGATCTGACGGAGGCCTACTTGCAGGTTTCCATTCGGGCCTCCCATCAGCGCTTCCTTTGCTTTGCGATCCTGGGTTAGCACTATCAGTTCTGTGCGCTTCCTTTTGATCTGGCCATGGCTCCATGGACGTTCACCAAGGTTATCGTGGTCGTTGCGTCGGCCTTGGGAACAGAGGGCATTCTGGTGCATCCCTACCTGGACGACTGGTTGATTTGGGCAAAGTCATCTCGGGTCACGGCTCGGGTGGTGGAGTTTCTGCCATCACTGGGATGGGTGGTCAACCTCTCCAAGAGTCGGTTGGCCCCATCTCAGCACCTAGAGTACCTTGGGGTTCTGTGCAACACCTCCTTGGGGAAGGCCTTTCTCCCAGAGGTCCGGGTAAACAATTTGCAATCTCAGATTCGCCTGCTTATGGCGTCCCGGTGTCCTCGGGCGCAGGATTTCCTCCAAATCTTGGGGTCGATGGCGGCTTCCCTCGATATAGTGAAGTGGGCTTGGGCCCACATGCGTCCTCTACAGTATGCTCTGCTTCAGAGGTGGTCGCCTCAGAGGCAGTCTGGATCTTCCTGTTCCTCTGAGGGACTTGGCTCCAGACCTCCCATCTTCTTCAAGGGACGAGTCTGGATCAGCTACAGTGGACGGTGCTTCACATGGATGCCAGTCTTCTCAGTTAGAGAGCTCAGTGTCTAGGTCAATCTGCTCAGGGCACCTGGTCCACGGAGGAGGCATCCTGGTCGATCAATGTTCTGGAGACCAGAGCTATCCTTCTGGCACTGTTAGCCTTCCGCTCCTTCTTGACGGGCAAGTCAGTCTGGGTTCAGTCGGACAATGCCATGGTGGTGGCCTATGTCAATCATTAGGGGGGCACCACAAGCACTCAGGTGGCGCAAGTGGTGGTTCTGCTCATGGTCTGGGCAGAGTCTCATCTTCAAGATATCTCAGCCTCCCACATAGCCAGAGTGGAGAATGTTCAAGCGGACTTCCTCAGTCATCATGTGCTAGATCCCGGAGAGTGGTGTCTAAGCCACGTGGCCTTTCAGTTGATAGTGAGGGTCAGCCCCCTCATGGACCTGATGCCACGAGTTTCAATGCCATATACAGTACATATTTACATATTAGGGCAGCACATTTAACACCTTAAAATTTTAACTCACATTAATTTTTTTAACAAATTAATCACATCAAGCTCCCTACATGTATCTCACCATTTCCTCCTTCCAGTATGTCTCTCCTTCCTCCACCCTCCCTTGCTAGCCCTCCCAGCTTGCTTTTACTGTCTACAGTGCTCAACACACAATTTCTCTAAAGCTGTGAGCTCTCCCTCTGTAGAGTCCTGCCTGCAGGAAACAGGAAGTTCTGTTCAGAGGCAGGGGATTTACAAAGGGAGCACTCGTGGCTAAAGAGAAGCAGTATGTATTCAGCACTGAAGACTGTAAAATCAAGCTGGGAAGGCCGACAAAGGGAGATGGAAATCCCATGCATACACACACATGTGGTAAGGAGTTGCAATGGTGGCAGCAGGAGACTACAATGGCAAGTAGGGAAGGTTGGAGAGGGCAGACAAAGATCCAGAACTTGCAGGAGATCCAGGCTATTGGGGTGGGGACTAGAGTGAGATATGCCAGAGTGCAGGCAAAGGGAAGGGAGGACATGATGTCCATGCAGGGGAGGGGATATCTATAGGAAGGAAGAGGAGAGAAGGGAAGGCCCATGAAGGGGAGAAAGGAGATGTGTCCTTCAAGGGAGAAAGAAGAGATGAAATTGTGCCTATAGAGGGGAAACGAAGAAAAGAGATGGCACCCATAGAGTAAAGAGGAGATGAGATGGTGCCCATGAAGGGAAGGGGGAAGAAAAGAGATGAGATGGAAAAGGATGAAATGTGCCCATGGAGGAAAAGGAAGAGGAGATGAAATTGTACCCATGGAGAAGGAAAGGAGATTGTGCTTATGGAAATGAAAGGGTGCCCATAGAGTAAAAAAGTGATGCAATAATGCCTATGGAGGGGAAGCAAAGAGAACATAAAGCACAGTTACTTACCGTAACAGGTGTTATCCAGGGACAGCAGGCATATATTCTCACATGTGGGGTGACGTCATCTACGGAGCCCCGATGCGGAAGCATTTTCAAGCAAACTTGATTGAAGATTTAAGTTTGCTCTGCTGCTCCACGCATGCGTGCCTTCCTGCTCCACTAGGGGGTGCATCCCCTCGTGGTCTCCAGTTCACTTAACTAGCCAAGAAGCCAACCTCGGGGAGGTGGGCGGGTTGTGAGAATATATGCCTGCTGTCCCTGGATAACACCTGTTACGGTAAGTAACTGTGCTTTATCCCAGGACAAGCAGGCATGATATTCTCACATGTGGGTGACCTCCAAGCTTACTGAAGAGGGATGGAGGGAAGTTGGCAATTTAAGCAAATAGATTTCGCAATACCGATTGGCCGAACCGGCTATCGCTTCTGGACAGGGAGTCCAGACAGTAGTGGGAGGTGAAGGTGTGAACCGAAGACCATGTGGCAGCCTTGCAGATTTCCTCAATAGGTGTGGACCTGAGGAACGCTACGGAGGCTGCCATCGCTCGGACTTTGTGTCCCGTTACTCGACCGTGTAGTGCGAGACCAGTCTGAGCGTAGCAAAAGGAGATGCAATCGGCCAACCAGTTGGACAAGGTGCGTTTGGAAACTGGGTGGCCTAACCGGTTTGGGTCGAAGGACAGAAACAGTTGTGGGACTTTCCGGTGTGGCTGAGTGCGTTGGAGGTAAAAGGCCAACGCTCTTTTGCAGTCAAGAGTGTGGAGCGCCACTTCTCCGGGGTGAGAGTGGGGCTTGGGGAAAAACACAGGTAAGACAATTGACTGATTGAGATGGAAATCAGACACTACTTTAGGTAGGAACTTTGGATGGGTGCGGAGTACCACCTTGTCGTGATGGAATACCGTGAAGGGCGGGTCCGCTACCAGCGCTTGCAGCTCACTAACCTGCCGTGCGGACGTGAGCGCGAGTAAGAAGATTACCTTCCAAGTGAGGAATTTTGGATGGCATTTGTCTAGTGGCTCAAATGGAGGTTTCATTAATTGGGCCAGAACCACGTTAAGGTCCCAAACCACCGGGGGAGGTTTGAGAGGGGGGTGGACGTTCAGCAGACCCTTCATGAAGCGAGTGACTAAGGGATGGAGCGAGAGGGCTTTCCCTTCCAGGGGCTGATGAAAGGCCGCAATCGCACTGAGGTGTACTCGAATGGAGTTGGTCTTTAGGCCGGAATGAGATAGTTGAAGTAGATAGTCAAGGACCAGGGGGACGGGGACCGACACCGGGTCCTGGCTGTGGGAGGAGCACCAGGTTGAGAATCTGGTCCACTTTTGGGAGTAGCAGGTTCTCGTTGAGGTTTTTCTGGAGGCCTCCAGTATCTCCTTGACTGATTGAGACATGGGGAGAGCAGTCAGGGGGAGAGAAACCAAGCATTCAGATGAAGAGACTGAAGATTGGGATGTAACAGTGAACCCTGACCCTGTGACAGTAGAGAGGGAAACAGAGGCAGAGGCAGTGGATCTCTGACACTGAGTTGAAGTAGCAGGGAAAACCACGGCTGGCGTGGCCAGCGAGGGGCAATCAGGATTAGGGTGGCATGTACTGTTTTCAGGTGGACAAGTGTCCGCAGTATCAGAGGAAACGGCGGGAACGCGTATAGGAACCTTCCCTCCCAGTCGAGGAGGAAGGCGTCGGCCTCGAGTCGGTCCGGGGAGTATATCCGGGAGCAGAAGAGAGGCAGCTTGTGATTGTGAGGGGACGCGAACAGGTCTATTTGAGGTGTCCCCCACCGTTCGAACACTCCTCGCAGGGTCTGAGAGTGTAGTGACCACTCGTGTGGCTGGAGGAGACGGCTGAGTCTGTCCGCCAGGCAGTTTTGTTCTCCTTGTATGTACACCGCTCGAAGGAAGGTGTTGTTGGAGATTGCCCATTTCCAGAGGCGCAGGGCTTCCCGACAAAGGGGCCAAGACCCTGTCCCCCCCTGTTTGTTTACGTAGTACATCGCTACCTGGTTGTCGGTTCGGATGAGAACCACTCGGTCGTGGAGCAGATGTTGGAAGGCTACAGCTGCGAGATAGATGGCCCGAAGTTCTAGCACGTTGATGTGGCAGCGACGGTCTTGTGCTGACCACATTCCTTGGGTGCGTAGGCCGTCCAGATGGGCTCCCCAAGCGTACTCCGACGAGTCCGTGGTGAGTACCTTGCTGTGGGGTGGGGTGAGGAAGAGCAAACCTTTGGAAAGATTTGAAGAGTCGGCCCACCAGCGGAGCGATCGTTGCAATGAAGGAGTCACTGTCACTGAGTGGTCGATCGGGTCCCGGTCTTGACGCCATTGAGACGCCAGGGTCCATTGAGGGATTCTCAGATGGAGGCGGGCGAAGGGTGTGACATGGACGGTGGAGGCCATGTGGCCCAGAAGAGTCATTATCTGTCGAGCTGATACTGAGGTCAGCAGGGAGATCCTTCGGCTCAGACTTACTAACGCCTCCAGGCGCGGAGGGGGGAGGAAGGAACGGCGGCGAACCGTGTCCAGCGTGGCCCCGATGAACTGTAGGGTCTGCGAGGGGCGTAGTTGAGATTTTGGGAAGTTTATTTCGAACCCCAGACTTTGTAGGTAGGTAATAGTCTGTTGGGTCGCTGAGATAACCCCTTCCTTGGACGGGGCTTTGATTAGCCAGTCGTCCAGGTAGGGGAATACCTGGAGGCCCTGGGAACGTAAGGTTGCTGCTACCACCACGAGGCACTTGGTGAAGACCCGAGGTGATGATGCTAGTCCGAAGGGGAGGACTCGGTATTGTAGGTGCCAGTCCCCTACTTGGAAGCGCAAGAACTTGCGGTGAGCGGGGTGCACTGGGACATGTGTGTACGCCTCCTTGAGATCGAGGGAGCAGAGCCAGTCGCCCTCGTCGATCAGGGGGTAAAGTGTTGGTAGTGAGAGCATCCGAAACTTTTCCCGTACCAGGAAATTGTTGAGGCGTCTCAAGTCTAGTATTGGGCGTAGGTCTCCCGTTTTTTTCGGTACCAGGAAGTAGCGGGAGTAGAAGTCCTTCCCCCGTTGGTCGGGGGGAACCTTTTCCACTGCTCTCAGGCGAAGCAGGTCTCGAGCTTCGGAGAGGAGTAGGGGTAGCTGAGTCCGGTTGGGGGGGCAATTCCTTGGGGGGTTGTCCGGAGGAATGGCCCGAAAGTTGAGAGAGTACCCTGATGAGATCACGCCAAGGACCCATGCGTCCGACGTGATTTGTTCCCAGTGAGGGTAAAAAGCTTTTAGTCGACCCCCGATGGGAAGGTGGCCTGGGACTATGGCAGAGGGGGCCCGCCCCCTTCCGCGTGTCCCGTCAAAAGGACGGGGATGGTTTGGTAGTCGCGGGCGGTTGGGACTTGGGCATGGCCCTGTGGTGGGCTTGCGGACGTCTGGGTGGGGGCCGCGAGAAAGCAGGGGTGGATTTTTGTGGGTAGCGGCGCGGAGGGGCCCTGTATGGCCTGGACGCTGGCGGTTTGGGCTTTTGCCGGACAAGGGAGGCAAACGAGCGTTCATGTTCGGAGAGGCGTTTTGTCGCCGCCTCGATAGTGTCATCGAACAATTCCTTTCCCACGCAGGGGAGGTTAGCCAACCGGTCCTGTAAGTTGGGGTCCATGTCGACCAGGCGCAGCCAGGCTAGTCGGCGCATGGCGATAGCGAAGGCTGCTTCTCTTGAGGAGAGTTCGAAGCCATCGTAGGCCGCGTGGAATAGATGAAGGCGCAGGTTGGAGAGGGACTCTAAAAGCAGGCCGAACGTTCCTTGCCGGGAGGCCGGTAGGTCAGTCTCAAAGGCTCTCAATAGTCCAATGAGGTGTTTGAGGTATGATGTGAAGGTGAAAGTGTAGCTTTGCACCCTAGAGGCCATCATTGCGTTTTGGTATAGTCTCCTGCCGAACTTATCCAGGGTTCGGCCTTCTCGGCCTGGGGGGACCGCTGCTGAGACCCGGGACGGGTGAGCCTTTTTCAAGGAGGATTCTACTAGCAGCGATTGGTGGGAGAGCTGTGGTTGCTCGAATCCCGGGTAAGGTACTGTGCGGTACTTGGCCTCCATTTTGGAGGGTACGGCCGTGACCATGTAGGGGGTCTCCAGGTTCCTGAAGAAGGCCTGTTGGAGTACCGGGTTGGGTGGTAAGCGAAGGGACTCTCTGGGCAGTGATGGCATATCCAGCTCCGCCAGGTACTCCTTAGAGTATCTGGAGTCGGACTGGAGGTCTAAGTCCAATGCGTGGCCCATGTCTTGGACAAAGCGAGTGAAGGAAGGGCGAGATGTTCCCGGGGCCCCGTGCGGGGTCGGGGAACGAGACCTTCGTCGGGTGGAGAAGGATAGGGAGGCTTCCCTCGAGTATCGAGGTTCATGCTCTGATCCATGCTCCGAGACTGGGGAAGCACTGTGAGAGTGTTCCGGGGTTGTCGATCTTCGGCGTCTCGAGGAGCCCCTCGGAGACGATGCCGGGGTTAGGGGTACCGATCGATGTCGGATCGGTGACCTCGAACCGGACTCCCTCGGGGAATACGTCCGAGGGGGAGTTCGGAGGATGCGCGGGTTGGAGAGTGATAACTCCGCCACCCTGAGCGGTCCCGTACGAGGTGTGGGGGAACGGCCTCGCAGAGTTGGTGAACCTCGGGCCTTCTTGGAGGTACGGCGATTCGAGGTTTCTGTCGTTCTAGCCCGACGTTTTGCCCCTCGGCGGTCTGCGGAGGGGGAACGTCTCGGGTGCCTCGGCGAGGAGTCCGAGGAGGATGGGATGCGGCGAGGATTGCGCACCTTTCCTCGAGGTTGTTCGGTGCGAGGCTCAGGCTGGTCTGGCACATTCGAGGTCGAGGCCGGTTGAAACTGGGCCATTGCAGCGGACAGCTCCGACGTGATCATCGCTCGGAGTAGGTCCTGGAAGACGGGCACGGACAGCATCGATGGCATGTCCACTGCCTCGGTGCGCTCCACCGGGGGCGACCTCGTATCAGAGTATTCCCGTGTGGTGGAGGCACGGCCCGAAGGCTTGGAGGGCTTAGACGGGGCTGTAAGCATGGGGCTTCCGCCATGCGTCGCCATTGTCCCCGAGGCTGGCTTCTTCGCTGTTACAGAACCTGAAGAGGGGACTTACCCGGAGCCGAGACTTTCTGTTGTCCCGAGGACTTCGGGGTCGAGTCTCGAGGCGATGCCGAGGTATCCGGGGCCGAGGTCAAGGCCGGGGCCGACCTCGAGGCCGAGGTGGAGGGTTGGTCCGGGGTGAAGAGGTCCGCCATGCGGGCTTTTCTTCGGCGGAGGGCCCTGTTTTGGAAAGTAGCGCACTGGGGGCAGGAGTCGGTTGGATGAGCCGCCCCCAGACAGAGGATGCACCGGCGATGCGGATCTGTGAGAGAAAGAAGCCGCTCGCACCGGGTGCACTTTTTAAAGCTGGTCAAAGGCCGGGACATTAAATCGAAAGTAGCCGCGGCTCGATTAGCCACGCGGCCACGGGGACCCGGAAGCCTCCGGGTCGTCGAAAACGAAGCAGGAATCAAATAAAAAAGGTAAGAATTCGCGCACAGCGACTTAATCGTGAAAAAACAAGAAAAAATCGCGGTGCTAGAAGGCAGTTGGGGCAGAGCCTGAAAAACACGGCTTCTAGGCTCGCGGAAAATTTTGAACTGGAGACCACGAGGGGATGCACCCCCTAGTGGAGCAGGAAGGCACGCATGCGTGGAGCAGCAGAGCAAACTTAAATCTTCAATCAAGTTTGCTTGAAAATGCTTCCGCATCGGGGCTCCGTAGATGACGTCACCCCACATGTGAGAATATCATGCCTGCTTGTCCTGGGATAACAACATTGTGCTTATTGACCATGTAACCAGAAGTTCAACGCAGTTTACAAAAAGTTATAAAAGTAAACATGTTATATGAAATAAGATGATTCGTTTAAACAGTCAAATATTTAGAAAAAAGATAGGTCTTCAATTGTTTTCTAAAATGGCCATAGGAATGGGTAGTAAGCAACAATATTTGGAATTTGTTGTCATGAAGAGCTGCCTGAGATGCCAAAGTATGATTCAGAAATTTCTTACTCCTGCAACCCTGGACAGATGGAAAATTAAACAAAGGATGAGTTCTTCTACTATGTCTGTATGATGCTAAAGAAAATCTATTGACTAAGTAAGAAGGAGCTGTACCATAAACAGCCTTGTAACAGAAACAGCCTAGTTTAAACAATACCCGGGCTTCCATTGGCAGCCAATGCAATTCGCGATAAAAGGGTGTAACATGATCAAATTTCTTCAGGCCATAAATCATTCTGACCGCTGTATTCTGTATTATTGTAAGTCTTGATAATTCTTTCTTGGTGACTGTCAGATAGATAATATTACAATAATCGAGAAGACTCAGTAGTAACGATTGAACCAATAATCTAAAAGCAGTAAATTCAAAATAAGATCTAATTGTTTGCAATTTCCATAATGTGAAGTGGCATTTATGCACTACAGCATCTATCTGAGCATGCATTGTAAGATTCTGGTCTAAAATAACTCTCAAAATTTTAATCATTGGATGAATTATATAATGAGTTGAATTTATACTAATAGAAGGTTCAGAAGAAATATTACTAGCAGTCGCCACGAAAAACTTTGTTTTGCCAGAGTTTAGTTCGAGTTTAAATTTTTGCATCTGTTTTATTACAATTTCAACTTTAGTGGTAATCTGGGCTGAAGTAAAAGGTATGACAATAGTAATATCGTCAGCGTAACTAAACAGTTCTACATCCAGGTTGCTCAAACATGAGCCCAATGATGAAAGATAAATATTGAATAATGTAGATGAAAGTGGAGAACCTTCTGGAACACCACATGGGTTATTCCAGATTGAAGAGAGGTGGGTCCAAAACCTAACTTGGTACAATCTGGACTCCAGAAAACCTTTGAACCAGGAGTAAACATTTCCTTGAAGGCCCAGAGTAAATTATTTCCTATATGTTTTTTATATGGGATTTTCATTATTATTACACTTCAAAAGGAAGTAAAAAACCAACCCCAAAATATAAACAAATTAAAAAACTCATATACTCCTTAATGTATTTGGTTAAAATTTATTGTACACATATTTTAATTCTAGAATACTGTCTCCTTAGCAGCCACAGCCAGCTCACGGAACAGACTTGGAAATCAATCCAAGCAAACAGCACTGCTAGTGAACCAGTCTTTCTCTGGATCTTCTGCCACCCTACAACAGGGAGAATAGCACCTTTGCTGTCAGTATATTAATACAGCATGGCTCTACTAATGGTATTAATAGTTCTCCATATATTGTCATGGAGTGGCAGCAGATGGGAAGATGGAATAGCAAAATACTGAGAAAGCTAAGACTACCAAAAAGACACAGAGTTTGGCTTACATCTGAATCTCTCTCTATCATCTCATCTTCAGACTCTTCATCAGACGATTCTGTAAAGAAAGGAACAGTAGTTAAGAACTTTGACTCCAGAGGAAAGATTTGTCATTTCTTGATACTGGCACATAATTATCAGTTAAGTGAGAGGTTGTGTGCCTTATACAGTTGATTTTGTTGTAGTGTTACACTGTACATTCCTGTGTTCCTGAATAAAAATGTCTTAAGCTTAACACAAGCACAGCTTAAGTTCAAAAGAGCACTGCTGATGTGCTGGGAGGATAAAGGACATGTTATATCATTGCTGATATCAGCTCTTGTTCCTAGCCTGTAATATCTGGGGGTATAAATCTCAGAGTTATGAAAACACTTGAAACAGGAAGTAAAACAAAAACTAACCCCAAAATATAAAATAAAAACAAATTTAAAAAAAAGTCTTGGCAGCCAAATATCACTGCTGCACTACTGAACAAAAAACAACCCACAAAACACTATATAATGTACAATGTCACATAGGTTATCTTAAAATTTTGAATCTGAAGCTTTGTGTTGAAGTTTCTAACACATGAAAATATTTATGCCTTATGCAAACCAATCATATGCAAATCCGTCTGAAATAAAATGTATGCAGTGTATGACTATTGCTATACAAATGGACAGATTCTGCTAACATGCCTAATGATTTTTGCACACAGACTGTACCAGAATGTCAACTCTCCTCAGACAACAAGTCCTCGTCAGAGGCCATATGCGGATGCCTGGACAAGGGAGGAGGTGGGGGGACGTGAAAAGAATTAAGGGGTCCAAACAGCTAGGGGCACGGAAGGAACAACCCCATCCCAAGACACAAACAGGACCCCTGGCAGGCAGAAAATATGCTTTACTCAAAGCAAAAAGAAAATGAGGGGAAACCCCACCTCCCCGGGCGGCACTATGAGACTCCCTGCCCCAGCAGGGTATCCAGCTGAAACTTGTCCCTGTTATGCCAAAACAGGGAGAAGGCACCTGAGGCTACATACAAGATGGAGGGGTTATCTAAAGAAAAACAGTGTAAAATGCGTCAAAAATAACCCTTGAACTGTTCCAGCCAAAAATAACCCCTGAACTGTTTCAGCCTGAACTGTTCCCAGCCACTAAAGCAGGCAAAAGTCGGCATCAGCTGTGAAAGAAAACAGCTGACAGGAAATCCCCAGCCACTTCGGCGGTAAGGGAATCCTTTATACCCTTACTGTCGGCGGCTGAGGAAATCCCTCCATGGGCGGCAGGGGAAGACCGGGGTTCCCTGAAATCGCTACCAGTTTGCGAGGCACTAGCAGCGGGGAGTCCTGAATGCCAGCACCCACTGCCGATGAGGCTCCTTCACTACACTGGCCTGAACAGCTGTTTTCAGGCCGGCCACAAGGGCCTCGCATCTGGACCAAATTGAGCACCTCTTCCCCTGAGAAGTGCTGAATTGCTCCATATGCGACCTAGCTAAAAGAAAAGTGCCAGTTAGTTGAAAAATATAGTAATTTACAGCATATTTAAAGGGAAAGCCACCCTTCAAACTGGCATTACCTCAGGATTTTTTTCACAGAACAGACTCCAATAAGTATACCTTACCAACCAGGGGGGTAAGGCTTACCATTGAGGAATCTCTAAAAAAAATGTTGAGGAGGTGGAGGAATGGGGGGAGGAATGGGGGGGGGAGTGACCCAGCATGCGACCTGCCGGTTTTGACACCCCTGAGGTCAGACGGACCCCTAAACACTGAAGCTTAATCCGGCACCAAAAAGGGGACAAACTGACCTAAACAAATTCCAACAGCCCTACCAAGGGAGATGGGTACAGTTCACCAACACCTGCTGGAGCCTGAGAGAAGACTGAGGTAATTAGGGAGATGTCACATGATATGTACTATTGCAAAGTTTTGTCTCAGTCTCCACCTGCTGGTCATGATGAGATATAACCAGCTTGTAAGATTCCTATGCCAGTCTAGAGAGTTGCTAAAGAACATCTATTTAACCTTTCAGGAAGAACTAGGAATAGTTTCCAAAATCATTGAAACAACCAGTATTGGATTCTAATTACGTACTGAATGAAAAATACTCTCTCCACTTGTTCTAAACTGTGGAATCTGTTGTTGGAGGATGTGGTCTAAGCAAACTGTATAGCTGAGTTGTTTGTTTGTTTGTTTTTTTTTTTGGGGGGTTGGGGGGCAAGAGGGAAATTTCTGGAACAGATGTACATTAATAACTATTAGTTAGGATGACATGGGAATCACTACCTCTTAATGGCCAGCAGCTTGGATGATCAACCAGAACAGATATCTCTACTAGGCTCCACTGAGAATTTCTTCCAAGTAATCCGTTTTAGCCATTGTCAGACAAGATGCTAGCTTTAATGATCCACTTGGCTGACCTAGCATAGGATTTTGCTCTCAGGTTATCAGAGCACACCCCCATCCTTTCACAAGCCTCTCCAATAATTAAGAGGGACAGTACCAAATTAGGTCAGATTCAGCTCCTACTTAACTGCTCCCATCCTAATTCGGTGTCAGACTGAAAACCAGCATCACTGCATTAATAGATAATGATAGTGATGGTGGAGTGGAGGAACTAAAGATCAGGGGTTACCTGCTAATCTTGGCTATTTAAAACAGTAAAGAAGAATTCTGGACAACAAAAGTTAACACGTACCTTCTTCATATACAAGCTTTGCTGTTTGGTTTATATCTGTTACATCTTGAACTGCTTCAGATGCTGAAATCTGCAAAGAAACAGGTGCTGAAGTTATACTCATGTGGACATATGCAAAAGTCTTGGTGTGAAAGGCTGCAAATGTGGAATAGTGAAATGCAGAGACTATAGATTGAATTCTCTCTTTATAACATGTGTGTAAGATTTTGTTCATACTTAAGTCATACAAAAGCCTTACCAGTCCTTGTCTTTGCTATCCGAATACAGAATTTGATATTCGCAACAAAATAGATCACATTTTAGAATATCATTAAAAGACAACATTACTGAAAAATTTTGGAATGATTCTGTTGTACAATAATCAGCAAGTCTGGCTGATGCTCCTCCCCCAGCTGTTGCAGCACATATTATTTACCTTCATTTATCTGCAAAACAGGCAGTCATTCATAGTGGTAAAACAAGCTTCTTCCCCCTGCCCTGGCCGACCCAATTCAGAGTATGAGGATGGTTTGAAAAGATTGGTAAAAAAGTAAGTTAAACAACTTAGTCTCCCATTGAGGGCTATACACTTAGTCCAGCGAGATTTCCAGTTTTTTCATAAGCTACTTTTCCTATGACACAAAAAATTGGAAAACTTGTTGAACTAAGTTATAGCCCTCGATGGAGGCTAGGTTGTTTGTTTTACCAAACTTTACAAACAACCCTCATATTTCAATTTTCAAGCCTTTGCAATCTTTGGCCTTTGCCAATTGTCTCAGTCTGTGGAGGTGACTTGATGTCAATATCTAAACACTAAGAAATAGACAGAGACCACCGATTTCATACACCAAATGGTAAGTTCTGTTATTTACTACCAACCTAAGCCAATCTGAATGGTACAAGGTTACGGAGGAGAGAACTGTTATAAAAATCTAGCTGTACAAAGCAGTTCAGAATCTTACTATTAAGAGTTTGAAAGATGAAGCACCAATCCCTGTCCTATCCTCACCTGTGTGATCAGCAGGTAGAGTTTCCCATGCAAGCGGGAGAGTTTCTGCAAAGACTTCACACGACTTTCCATTAACTGGTATAAAGTCCCAAGTTGTGGCACCAAGTCTGGTAGCTGCAAACGACAAAAACACATGAGAACTTAACTGGGAATTGTGCAGCCCTCTCAATTTCTATTTTGTTTTCCCATCAGTCTTAACTTCTGAACAGTTCAATATGGATTTCAGAAAATTCAGTCTGGAAACATTGTTAGTGTCAACCATAGATTAAATTAGGTGGTGAATGGATGGAGTATTGCATTCAATTCAATTCTGGTCTCCTTATCTCAAGAAAGATATAGCGGTACTAGAAAAGGTTCAAAGAAGAGTGACCAAGATAAAGGGGATGGAACTCCACTTGTATGAGGAAAGACTAAAAAGGTTAGGGCTCTTCAGCTTGGAAAAGGCTGCAGCAGGAACTCATGGCAGTCATTTCTGATAGTGGCTCTGCATGAGGTAGGAGTGTAGTGTAGGAAGATTGCTCCTGCCCTGCTTCACCGTTAGACCACCAAGCTTTAAAAGTAAGGTATAGAGGTTCTGGAACTTGGCCTTTGAGGGAAACACGAATCAGTGCCACCAAGATCATAATAATATAGCTAGGATCTCTGCTGAGCTGGAGGAGGCTCAAAATAGAAGAAGATGAAATAATATATGCTTAATGGGGCACCCGGATGGGGTGGAAGGTACAAATCCATTAGCATTTCTTACTACTTTCATCCCCAAAGTCCTGTCTCTCAAATTTGTGCAGCCATTTGAAATTGAAAGAGCATACAGGGTGCCTGCTCATATTACAAACAAGCAAATTGGACCAAGACCTATAATAATTAAGGTCTTGCGATTTCAGCAAGTTATGGAGATCTTTGAAGCTGCTAAACAGGCAAGAGTGGTGAAGTGGCAGGAAGGAAAACTTCTGTTTTTACCGGACCTTTGCTAAACAGACTGCTTCTATAAGAAAGCACTTTTTGGCTTTCAGGCCATAGTTCAGAGATATAGGGGCAAAATATGGCTTGTTATACCTTGCAACTATGAGGGTTACACTTAACAACAGTACAACTCACTACAGAGACCCTAAAAAACTGGAATAATTTATACTTCAACAGCAACATCAGATGGATTCATAGATGGGTAAGAACTGAAAGTTAAGAGTGACTGTTGCACAGGTGTTCTAATTTGAAACATTGCTTGATTATTAAAGTAACTTTGGAGTGATAAAAGATCCCTTTATTGGGATATAGAAATGGTAGAGATATCAGCCCCACCAGACTTCAAAAAGGAACTATTCACACTTGGCTAACAACTGCCCTTACAAACGGAACATTAAACAAGTGGGACACATACTGATTATACCTATCCCCAAAGATCAGAAAAACTCAACAGCACTGACATCCAATTACAGACCCATAGCAAGCATCCCCCTTTTCACAAAGTTACAGGAAGGATTGGTCAACCTACAACTAGTAAATTACCTAGACAAATCTAACATACTCAGTGAACACCAATCAGGTTTCAGGAAAGGATACAGCACAGAAACTGTCATAGCTTCCATACTAAACCACCTCTATGATCTTTTCAGCAAAGGCAAAAGCGCTCTGATCTTGCAATTAGACCTCAGCAGTGCGTTCGACCTAGTAGACCACGAAATCATGCTACTGTGCTTTGATGCAATGGGAATCTCGGGAAAGGTAAAGAAATGGTTCCAAGAATTCCTAACGAACAGATCCTACCGAGTAACCAGCAATGGAAATTACTCCAACTAGTGGAAAAACCCATCGGGGGTCCCCCAAGGCTCCCCACTATCACCCACAATGTTCAACATCTATATCGCATCCTTAGGTCACCTACTACAAAAATTAAACTTAAAGCACTGACGATATATCCATCCTAATCCCCTTAAATGACATCACAAATGAAATTATAGATAACCTCTCACACACAATGACAGAAATTGAAAAATGGACCACCAACTTCAAACTAAAACTAAACACAGAAAAAACAAAGTCTTTTTGGCAAGCCCCAATGACAAAATAACGAGAACATCATTCAAAATAAACGACTACGAATATCCAATATCCAAAACTATAAAAATACTGAGTATCACACTAGATACACACCTAACCATGACTGACCACACAAATTTACTGGTGAAGAAATGCTTTTACATGCTGTGGAAACTAAGGACTATCAAAAAATACTTTGACACAACATTCTTTAGATTACTGGTGCAGTCGCTGATCCTATCTATCCTGGACTACAGCAACATCATCTACCTGGGTATCCCACAAAAAACAGTAAAAAAAACTGAGATTAGTACAGAACACTACGGTCCGCTTAATCTTCGGACTTAGAAAAAAAGACCACATTAGCCCCTATTACAAAAAACTACATTGGCTACCAATGGAAGCGCGAACACTATTCAAATTTGCATGTATCTGTTCAAACAAGTCTGGGGCCTAGCACCCTCCTACCTGCAAATACACTTCATTCTACACAACCCCACACGAACCACCAGAAACAAAAACATCTTTTCATACCCAAAGATCACAGGCTGCAAATACAAATTCTTCTTGGACAGAACCTTCATGTACCAAGCAAACAGACAGCAATCCTGGCTGGGAAATTGCATAAATGAAGCCAAACAGCACTACAACTCATTTTGAAAATCAATTAAAACCACTCTATTCGACAAATTTATTACCTAAACAGATGACCTTCTCTCACTATATTATTTCCCCGCTGCAATTTCTGATGAAATCTCTCAGGTATCTCCAATTTCTCATATTTTCCTTCCCCATATAACCTCATTCTCTTATATAACTTTTCTCTTCATGCATCTGTAATTCTGTAACTCCAATCTCTTATGTAACATTTCCTCTTAATGCATTCTGTAATTTGCTGATTGTCCAGCCTTCTTTCAATGTGAACCACCTAGAAGTCGTTTGATTATGGCGGTATAGAAAAATAAAGTTATTATTATTATTATCAGCTGATCTGAATGTTATTTTTGTGTAGTTTTTGAATGAAAATGTGTTTTATTATGCAGTTAATGAATACAGAAATGGGTAGTCAGTTATAGAACTCTGAGGAATCTGATTTTTTTTTTTAACTGCCTTCATTCCACTGTGTGTGATCCTCAGTTGAAGAGGAGTGATGTCAGTCTTAAACGATCTCCAGCTGACCTGATTGGTAAAGCAGGCAATTACAATAGACTGCAGAGTTGTGGATTCTTACTGCAAGTCCAGGAGGAGGAATGTAGAGAGTGGGAGGCAGCTTGGTGGAGTGGTTAAACTTTTGGATCACTTTGACTCATTTGCGGATGATGTGTCTGCCCACTTTTTTAATTGCTGAATTGGGACAGTGAGTTTTCTCTTTAGCCCCCCACCCCCCGGAACAAACTGTGCCCAATCCGGAGTCTCATGAGCGTTCCTTTTGGCATGGTTGCCTAGCAACTGGGGCATTCTCATGACAGGGAGTTTCCTGGCCTCTGTTTTCTTCACAGTAACTTGAACTGACTCCCCAGAGACATTTGTTACAGCGCAGCCCTTCCTTATTCTTAATGGTCAACTGTAGCTGAAGCACGTAGTGGTTTGCAGTTTGCCACAGATGACATGATCATGGCTACAGTGAGTGGGGAAAGGGGGTTGCATTGGGGTGGAAAGTGACCAAAGTGACAGAAGGAACTGACTTCGGGGAAAGGAAGAGCAATGGATTATATGCTGACAGCAAGAAGCGGGAACTGGGCTAATTGATTTTCTGAGATTTCTAAGATCTTGGTCCTGAGAACAAATGGATAAGCGAATGCGAAGACAAGACATAAGTTAAAAGAGTATTAAAATGGACAGTATTATATGATAAACAGATCTTAATGAGTTTTTATTCCTTAAGTTAAATGTTTTAACATAATGAGAAGTATTACCGGTATATGGCTTTTAATATCTGTCTAGTGATATACAGGACAGATTCATTCTGTTTTCAGCTTTCATGATTAATAAATAGTCTAGCATTAATATACTTAGGAAGTATCCATGTGCATTTATGTTGTTTTATGAATTTCTTAGTTGAAAATTTCTGCTTTCATTTAATTTTAAATATTGTTTCATGGTTTTTTTTCTCAGTAAGTTAATTCTGAGGTATGCTGAGGAATTTATAGAGGGTAAGATTCAGTGTGCTTGCAGGATTAAAATTATACTCATAATGTAGAATTTAGTACAATTAAGAAAGTTAATATATATTTTTCTTTCTTGAGGAATTAATATAAACATATTCTGAATTTTATTAAAATACAACTTTTAAATTTTTCAGGCTTATTAATACTACATAGGGTAATAGGGGATTCTTTGAGTACAGTCAAATTAATTTATGGTTTTTATTAGTTATTTTATTAAAATATTTTTAAATGGGAGATATGAGGTGAGAACGGGCACTAGATTTCAATTTTATATATGGGATGGGATGATTAATATAAGATATTTTGTTGCCTTATTTTCTCAATAGAAATAATTAAGGGGTGTAATTGTTCTATTTCTTATAATTCAGAATGTATTTAATTCATGTACCTATGAGAGTATATTATGCATTTATATATATTGTCAGTGATTACAGGTAATAATGGGTAAATAATATTTTGAATGAACTCTGAAATATGGGAAGGATGATATACTATAAGTTGTGGGGTGGGGGGAGGTGGGTCCATATCCCAGTTCACATGAGTTATTTCATGGGGTGGGTAAGGGAGGGGTATGGGTTTCATGAGGTCCTGGATGTGTATAGGGGATTCCTTAATAAAGTTTTTTATAAATGGAAGGGTGATAATTTGAAATTTATGGTAAATCAATTAAGATGCCTTTAAAAAATTATTTTCCGAACGTTAATGGACTAAACCATCCCATCAAGAGGAAAAAAGTACTCGATTTTTTGAAGCAGCAACAGGCCAATGTTTATTTTATACAGGAAACACATTTGTCATCAAGTGAATCAGTCAAATTGGAAGGGGGGTGAGTCAAGCACTGTTTTTTTTTGCACCTGCAGTGGGGAAGAAGGCTGGTGGGGCTAACCTTGTTAATAGGAAGTGTTCTGCTGTATTTGGTAATTCTCGAGCTGACTCTATGGGTAGATGGCTTCATGTTGATATGAATTCAGGAAACGATGCCCTGAAGTTTTTTTGTCGAAAATACAAATGTTCTTCACCCTAATCAAACCGGTTCCCGTCACTGTCACTCTACTGAACTTTCTTTACTCGGACTTACAACCAAAATACTATATCACCTTGAGCACCATCAATCTGTATTGCTTATTTCCTTAGATCTTTCTTCTGCTTTCGACACTATAGATCATAGCCTGCTTCTAACGTGGCTCCATGAAATTGGCTTATCTGACCAGGTAATGAACTGGCTCGTCTCCTATTTTACAGATAGAACATCAAGGTCATCTTCAATGGCACATCATCAGAATCTTTTTCCACTAAACATGGAATACCGCAGGGATCCATACCATCACCATTGCTCTTCAATATATTCTTATCGCCCCTTTTGACAGTCGGCCAATCCATAGGCTTTACCACGTTTGCTTATGCAGACGATGTACAATTAATTCACTCCATTGATCTCAACAACATGGAAAAAATAGCCAACATCAATCACAAATTAGGTAAAATCAAAACATGGTTAGACTCAAACTGTCTCTTAATATCAATAAATCAAAACTCATGATCTTTCCCTTTAAAGATGGTGTAACACTTCAGGCTCCCTTGAAGCTTGAATCACTCTTCATTAAAGTAGTGCCCACTTTAAAACTGTTAGGCATTACCTTTGATAGTAA
The DNA here is from genome assembly GCF_902459505.1 of Geotrypetes seraphini. Classification (NCBI taxonomy): domain Eukaryota; kingdom Metazoa; phylum Chordata; class Amphibia; order Gymnophiona; family Dermophiidae; genus Geotrypetes; species Geotrypetes seraphini. The sequence goes on along the minus strand of NC_047086.1, from coordinate 341,289,477 downwards.
ATTTTCCTACCATTCTCACATAAGTACAGTTGTTCAAAAATGTTTCTATCGACTCAGAATGATACGCTCTCTAGCTAGGTTGCTTGAACCAGCCTCATTGAAAACTCTGATTCACTCTTTAGTAATCTCTTGTATAGATTACTGCAATGCCCTGTTTAAGGGCATCACAAAAAAAGAAATTAGACGGCTTAAAATCGTTCAAAATACAGCTATCAAGATCATCTGTGGCGCGAAAAAATATGATCACGTCTCACCCCTTTTGTCTAAAGCACATTGGCTTCCAGTCGAACATCGAATTAGTTATAAAATTATACTTTTAACATTCAAAAACAAAATTAAATAATCAACCTGACTATATCAATAGACTTAATTCCTTACAACTCAATAAAATCTCTCCGGTCCATATCGCAGAACCTTCTTATTATACCCTCTTTGAAATCAATAAATACATTGTGTTCCAATAACTTTGCTGTTACTGACCCTACTCTATGGAATTCACTACCTAATTATCTGCGCAGCGAGCCCGATCAAAAATAATTTAAAGTTCAGTTAAAGACATTCTTGTTTAAAGATGCCTTCGAATAACAACTGTCCTTTAAGGACAAAGCCAAGCTAAACTAAAGCAATTTGTTACCTTCCCCCCCTGTGGTTTTCCCTTTAATGTAATATCTTTCCTTTAACAAATGTAGTTCTTTCCCCACTACTCTATTGTATGAAGTAAGTCCGTACTTTTTATCAGTGATTTTAAGTAGACTTTGTTGATATTCAGTATCCCTTGTTTTTATGTGTTTTATGTAATTTTATATTGTAAACTGCTTAGAAATTTGAATAAGCGGTTGAAAAAATATTTTAATAAACTTGAAACTTCTTAATATTTATGCTAATTCCAGGCCAAGTTCTTTAAAAAAATCTCCAACAAATAATTCTATGCTCGTGAATTTTCTTTTTGCTCTCATGTTCATAAATCATTTTCAAGAATTGATTACATTTTTGTTTCAGGTAATTTAACTCAACAGGTTACAAAGGTTAGCATAGACCCGATCCTTTTGACGGATCATGCTGGCATTTGGATTGAATATCAGTTTAATGAAGAAGATTCTACTAGACCTATTTGGAAATTTAATAATACATTGCTTGCTGATTCATACTTTCAATTCAACACCTCAGAGGAAATCTCTTTGGAAACCATTTGGGATGCTTTCAAATCTACAATGAAGGCAAATAATTTCGTCTTCAGTGCATATTAGGAAATTGTTAAAACCAGAATTTTCAAATTTGGAACAAAATATTTTGACTTTAGAGTCACAATTGGCCTCAAAATGGGATCAGGAAACTTTAAATGCCCTGTTAAAAGCTAAATATAATGAGATTTCCTCACAATTGGATAGGAAAGATTTGTTTTCCATATTATGGAAACTCGAATAAAGCGGGAAGATTATTGGCTAATTACCTTAAAGCAAAAAAGAGAAAAGTTTAAATTGTGGCTATTATTGATAAGGGTAAAATTCATACCCAAATTGGTAACATTTTAAAACAATTTTGGATTATTACAAAGCTTTATATTCTTCTGAGCTTTATTCAAATAAAGAAATTGAGGGTTTAGAATTTAGAAAATTAATTCAAGGGCCAAAAATTCCCGAGCATATAAAAGGAAATCTTGAAGTGCCTATATCACTTAAGGAACTACAGGCAGCGTTGCAGTCCCTCAGAGTTGGATCTGCTCTGGGTAGTGATGGATTCACGGTGGAGTTCTTCAAATCATTTCAAATTATACTTTTACCTCATTTTCTACATTTATATCAATCACAACTAACTAAAGGTTGTATTTCAGGTACTATGGCGGAATCTTTAACCATTGTTTTGCTGAAGCCATGTTGGTTTCAAACTACAGGCCTATTTCTTTAATTAATGTGGATGGAAAACTTTTGGCTAAGCTATTGGCTCTAAGATTAGCCAAGGCTCTCCCTTTTATGATTGGTATGTACCAGACGTGTTTCGTTGCTCAAAGACAATCCTCAAATAACATTAGATTGGCATTTCATATGCTAAATTTAGCAAAAACAATGGATGATGTAGCCTTCTCTGTCTCTTTGGATGCAGAGAAGGCCTTTGATCGTGTAGAATGGACTTCCATGTATCAAGCGATGGATTGGTTTGGTATAGGATCTGGATTTATACAAATGATTCAAACCTTGTATAATTCCCCTTCTGCCAGATTATATATTAACTAGTGTTTTAGCCCGTTACATTAACGGGTGCTAGAGTAGATGTCTGTCTGTCTGTTTTGGTTTTTTTTAATTTGTCTCTCTCTCCTTGGACGCTGTCATTCTTTCTGTCTGTGTCTTTCCCTGGCCCCCTGTCTGTCTATCTTTATTTCTAACTCTATCCTCTTCCCTCAATCCTGCATGTGGCCTTTTTTCTTTCTCCTCCCCACTTCCTTCCAACGTCTGCTCCCCCTGTCCTCCATACTTCCATTCGGTGTGTCTCCCTCTCTCTACCCCTTCCATCTACTGTTCACCCTCTGTCTTGCCCCTCTCTTCTCTTTCCATGCAGTGTCCGCCCTCTCTCTCTCTCTCTGTTCAATATGGCCTCTCTCCATCTCCTCCTTCCTTTTCCCTTGGTCTGGCATACCTTCCTCCTTCCCTCCAAGCCATTCTCTACCCCTCTGCTCCCTTTCCTCATTTAACTACTTCATTGGTCAGCAGCAGCATTCACAATTCATTGCTGTTGCTGGCTTCAGGTCTTTCTCTCTGGCCGGTCCTGTCTTCATGAAAACAGGAAGTAGGCAGGACCGGCCAGAGAGGAAGGGCTGAAGCTAGCAACAGCAGCGAATTGTAAACGCTGCTGTTGCCTGAAGCACCCGAGGCAGACGCTTCTCTCCCAGCGAGATTACTTTAATATCAAACCTCCCTCCAGCATTGGCAGCCGCAGCACGCTAAACAGGCTGCTTCGCGGCTTTCTTCTGCCGTTGAGTCCCTCTGTCGCGTCATTGATGATGTCATCAGTGACGTGGCAGAGGGACTCAACTGCAGGAGAAAGCCCGAAGCAGCCTGTTTAGCGTGCTGCGGCTGCCAACGCTGGAGGGAGGTTTGATATTAAAGTCATCTCGCTGGGAGAGAAGCGTCTGCCTCGGGTGCTTCAAGCAACAGCAGCGTTTACAATTCGCTGCTGTTGCTGGCTTCAGCCCTTCCTCTCTGGCGGGAGGTTTGTGCCGGTATGTCCCTCCCCCTCCAGTAGTGTGCAGCACTTTGCACGGCGCATCCTCTCACGATCCTGGGTCGGCCACATGCTTGTGCTGGGGACTCGAACAGTCCAGTCCTTCCGGCGAGTGTAGGGAAGTGGTGGGGATTCGCGCATGCGCACTCATGTGGCCACGGAACTACTGATCATGGAAGCACACAAATAGGAGTGCGCATGCGCGAGTTAGCCTTTTATTATGTAGGATAATACTTTCTCAAAGAGTTTCCATCTGGCGAGAGGAGTTAGACAAGGATGTCCCTTATCTCATTTGCTTTTTGATGGTTTGTCTTAAACAATCTGCGCATGAAAGGATCATTCACAAGATCATGGGACCAACCCGTCTCTTGATCACAGAAGATACACTAGGTTAGCAACATCAGCAGATGCTGCCGAAGAACCCTGCAGCAGCAGCGAGATGGAAAGAGAAGCAGAAGCTATGGCAGGAATTGCCTGTCTGCACTTCGGGGTCCTAGAAAGAGAACACAGAGACATGCTAGAATCCAGTGGCTGAGAAGAGTCCATCTGTTGAGCTGGATTCTGGGTTGAAGTCACAGGCATGAACTTTTTAACCAAGTATGCCTGATACATCACATTCACAAATTCCGGGGGAAAGAAATCCCCAGCGGCGAGAGCAGCTCTATGCACATCTGATCTAGAGTGCTTGGAAGATTTATGGAACCTATCCCCTGAGCTGCGCTTGCGCTTTGCCGAAGTGTCTTCCTTACCCTTTTTAGGGTCACCGGACGCGCCTTTCACATCACCGGGAGAATTGGAGGCAAGGGGAGCCGCTCCAGAAGAGGGAAGCGCGGAATCTGCACAGGCCGCAGCGCATGTGATACACGGCTGCGAATCTGCAGCAAACAAGGCATGAATCCATGCCATCACGTTCTGAGGAGACCATCAATTAAGTTTGGAGCGAAAACGAAGCTCCTAAATACAAAAAATATGCTATGGGAATAAAGGCAGGCAAACTCAAACACAGTATGCAAGGAGATCAGTACCTCAGGAAGCTGAGAAAACTGGATTTCAAGTCTGACTGCCTCACCTGCCTGGTCACCCTCATCAGTGACTACCAGGACCTCCAGATCAATCAGGGAAGGTAAGCAGTCCAGTCCCGATCCTGGGCATGTCTCTACGGAACTGTGCAGCCTGCGCTCTACCCCTTAGCAGATGAACCCAGGGGAGAGTCAGCTCCCGATCTCAGAGCCCCAATCTGACGTGCAGGCTGTCTGGGAGGTTTACTGCAGCAGCAGGGAACCCCCCCAGATACAGACTTTTTCATAAAAGTCTGCGATCTCTCGCCGAAAGGATGTCCCCACAGGGTGAATCCGCAGCACCAGGACAAGACCTGTGCCAAAATGAAGTTAATACACTAGAATTTAGTAAATTAAAACACGAGCAGAAGAGATGAGCTCCTACAGTTTGGCTGTAGGAAACAAAACTGACCTTCAAGGGGCTTGTCACAGGAGATGACCACAGGAGGAGGGGTTAGAGATTAATTTGAAAATCCTACAGAATTTGGCTTCATAAGATGCACAACACTACTGTTCAGACTACAGAGGGATTGTACAAGAACTAGAATTTGGCTGCTGTTCAGTGGTGAACATTTATCTATGAAATCCAGAAATAGTGACACTCAAAATAGGTACTCACAGTGGAAAGGTAGGATGCATGCAGGATGAAAACTGCTTTTAACCACCGGACCATTAACAAAGCACTAGGAAAAAAAATAGAAATTGATGAGAAGATTAGTACTGTATAGTCAAAGCTGCCCAAAAACTTCCCAAGCAATAGACAACAGTTTTTAAAGATCATTGGAAACTGATTTTTTCATATTTTATTTCCTCTCTTTTGCACTAGTTTTAATACAGGAGCACTATGCACACAGTTCAGCCAGCAGTGAAGACAGAACCAATGTTCTTCCGTCTGTTTTCCAATTTTACTGTAGTTTAAAGTTTTTCAAAATCCCTGCTTGGTCAGTCCCTTCAAGAATGCAACCAGAACCCTATATAGGCATCACACTTAGCAGTACAGTAGAGATTTATTTAAAATTTTTATAGCCCATGCTAATTTACAGTTCTAAGTGGGTTACAAAAATAAACACACGATGAAATACACAATAAAATACAAGACACAAAACCAGAACATTAAACATTTCATAAACTCTAAAGAACTACCATTGAGCTAATGCCTACTCAAAAGCACAATTAAACAAATATTTCAAAATTGATGTCATTTCTTGCAAATCTAAAGGCAAAATAAAACTAAAAGTGTCCAATTTTATCTGTCTAAATAATGGCAAATTCAAAACCAGCTTCACTGCAGAACATAAATTGCAGGAGGGTTGACAAATTCTTAATGACACAGCCAATGCAAGGGGTGCTAAATATTCAATGCTTTAAAGATCAAAGTTAAAACCTTGACCCTGATTCTCCAATAGATTGGTAACCAGGGAAGCTCTTAAATCTGGAGTTACATGATCATATTTAGACAGTCCTTTTAAAAGTCTTGCAGCGTCATTTTGAATTAACTGCAAAGAATGAATTAAGATTGTGCTAAACAAGTAAAACAAATTGCAATAATTTACAGTTGATAAAACCAACACTTATAATACTGTTGAAAGTTATAGCCTTGGATAATGCACACCTGAAATTTGCTAACTGGTCTGGTTTTAAGGATATTCACTCAATTTGTATTTATTTGTCTAAGAGTCTTGTTAACTTTTAAGTCTTAGTTATGCTGAAAATGAGATGTCTGAAGTAGTGCTCTAGTCAAACTGTTTTAAAAAGGAAGTCATGCAGAATTCTTTTCAACTCCCCCCACTCCCCCGCATGTAAATGCATGTGTTTGGAGTGGTGGTGATAGTAATGTGTAAATATTCGTATCTGTACATATGTGCTGCTGTTTACACATATGTTTTGAATGTGTGTGTACATGTTTGCATGTCTGATCACGAAATGAGATGACAGGGGAAGTGCAATTTTCTAACCATTAAATTGAATCAGTGTATGAATATTGTAGCTGTTGGAACTGCTTCTTCTCATAGAAATTTTTTCTTTTTTTAAGAGAATATTCATTAAGAGTACCTGTCCTGGGGAGCAAAAGGAGTTTCTTGTTTAGAACATATTTTGGGGGATGATGGGGAGTTGTTGACCCATGCAGATTTGCTAGCTAAGGTGGGGGAGACCTGGGGGCGAACAGTTTGCGTGTCATCAAGTGGAGCACTATGTGGGATCCCTCAACAGAGCACAATTGCGCTTGCATTTGGGGCCAGGCTGCGGGAGCTGTTTACTCGGGAGGGGGGGTATCCCTCTCGGTGTCTAGCATTCATGCTAGTTTGCAAGAGTTACAACCAGCCAAGGATTACCAGAGCATCCGGGGTAAATGGGAGGGGGAATTGTAGATTAATTTGGGTCATTGGGATGTAGCCCGTACCTTGAGGGCAACGCCTGGAGTGACCCCATGTGCTTGGTTGAGGGAAACGCATTATAGGATGACGTCACGCGCCTATTACACTCGTACACAGTTGTATTACAGTGTGTCATAAATGTGCGACGGGGGGGACACACTTTGGGTCATGCCTTCTGGACCTGCCCCATTATCCAGCGCTTCTGGAGGCATATAATTTCTTACATGTCCGGGTTAATTGGGAGAACCCTGCGCAGTACCCCGGCCCACTTTGTCTTGGATTTGCCAGAGGCTTTTGCCAACTGCCTAGGGGGCAGTGGGCCCTGTGCAGGAAGATGAGTTTACTGGCCAGGAAATGTATTCTTCAGTGCTGGACGGTCCCTGACCCTCCAGCATTTTGGCATTGGTGGAACCAGTTGCAACAGTTGGCCATCTGGGAGGTGCGAGATGCAGGAGGGACTAGGAAGCGAAAGATGTTGTTCTTGTATATCTGGGAGCCATATCTGCTAGCCTTGCATCCAAAGGGCCGCAGTGCGGTTTTAAGATGGGTGTCCTAATTTGGGCTCTCAGATGGTCGGGCTGGGAGAGTACTGACGAGTACTGGTGGGGCAGGGTGAAGAGTACCATTGGGGGGAGGGGGGATTGGGGTGGGGGGTGAGGTGAGGTGAGGGGTATTGAAAGGTTCTGGCACTTAGTCACGGACAGGATGAGAGAGTTTCAGTAGGGAGAGGGGGTGGTGCAGCATCTTCGGGGCTCATAAGAGTCCAGAGCCTCGGAGTGCCTTTCCGCTCTCCTTGATCTCACTCGCCCTGAGTGGAATGGGCTGGGGGAGGGGGGGAGGAGTTTGGTTGATGTTGTTCTTCTTTTGTCCATGCTTGTTATAATATTATATGTGATGCCTCTTTGTTGTACTGAGCACCTTTGGGGTGCCTTGGTATTGTATTTGTTGTTGTGTGCATCAATAAAAATTGTTTGAACCTAAATACCTATGTGATGTAAATGCGCATGAGCTGAGTCTCTTTCATTTGAAAGGAAGCTCTGGAATGAGAAGGCATAGGATGAAGTTAAGAGGTGATAGGCTCAGGAGTAACCTAAGGAAATACTTTTTTTTACAGAAAGGGTGGTAGATGCGTGGAACAGTCTCCCGGTAGAGGTGGTGGAGACAGAGACTTGTCTAATTTCAAGAAAGCCTGAAATAGGCACATGGGATCTCTTAAAGAGAGGAAGAGATAATGGTTACTGTGGGTGGGCAAACTGGATAGGTCATTTGGCCTTTATCTGCCATCATGTTTCTATGGTTCTCAAGCAGGCAGAGCTTCAAATTTGCTCCAAGCACTAAATTAACTGAAAAGAGGACAAAATTACATCAAATTAAAATAATAAAATGGGGAGAACACGATACTCCTGAAGAAGGAAACAACTGAAGGTGGAACTAGAGAGCAAAGTGAAGTATAACAGAGGCAGAGTGAAAAATCCAGAGTGGATTCCTTCTGCTTCAGCATGCGGCTATAGGAAAATAACCCGGCTGTCTAGAATGTCTCACTTATTGGACTGGAAATGGTTTTATACATACCATAAGATTATGATTCCTGAAGCAGGGATGTGAATGCTTCATCTCTGAAACCTTCTTGCCCTAGATTGGTAGCATGGAATATTGCTACTCCTTGGGTTTTGACCAGGTACTAGTGACCTGGAATGGCCACCGTAAAATGATGGACCATTGGTCAGACCCAGTAAGACCATTCTCATGTTCTTATACTATACAATAAAAGTGGTGGTTGAACAACTTCTGGCCTCCTTTTTTGGAAAACCATTTCTTCACCCCTACTTTATTCTGACTATACTATAAATCTTTTCTGTCATTTTACAGGGGGGAATTTCAGAAGTCAGAGTAGAAATTTTCAAAGGACACAAGAGAACTAAACTCAAAACTGCATATCCTTAAGCAACACTACTTAAAAGTATTTCTTTTCAGGTATCAAAGCTGGAACTGCCTACCCTCTGGGGAAGGAGAGATTAAGGGAGAGAAGGTGCACTGTCCAGTAAAGGTCTATAAAGGCCTCAAATGCCACCTGCCCTGAAACACAGGTCTTTTAGAAAATTGTGAAGACCTGGTTACTGCACAATAGCTTAATGGGTACTCTTAGGATGTATAGCATCATTCAGCGCTCAAACAAGGAACATTTTCCTTTTGCAGAACATAAGTATAAACATTAGCATAACAGATTTCCATGCAATATGGTACAGTTAACAACCTACTTGAACAGATCAATATCAGGCAGTATACATACAACACCTACAGTTTTTCCCTGAAAATACGACCTAGTGCTTTGTTTGGGCCCAAAATTAATATAAGACAGTGTCTTATTTTCGGGGATGTCTTATTTTTTTCATGTACAATGATCATCTCTCCCTTCCTCTCCTCCACCCCAATTCTTCCTATCTTCTTTCTCCCCACACATGTGCATCTTTCCTCCACTTTCACCCAACCCCTTGTGCAGTATCTTTCTATCCCTCCCTCCCATGTGCAGCAGAACCCTTGCAGCTTCTATCCCTCCCTACCCCCCATGTAGCAGGTTTCTATCCCCCCTGCTGCGCGCACCCCTCCCGCCGACCCATCTCTCCCTCCCATCCAAAATGCGAGACCAAAATAAATACCTTATAACAAATCAGTAGTGTCAACAACAATCCAACAGGCTGCTTTGCGGCCTTCTATCTTCTGGGTGTTACTCTGCTGATCAGCAATGCGGCAGAGGAACGCCCGACCGATAGAAGGCTGCGAAGCAGCCTGTCTAGATTGCTGCCGATGCTGCCTGTTTGTTATAAGGTATTTATTTCGGCCTCACAGTTCGGATGGGAGGGAGAGATGGGGAGGGGCGCTGCTGCTGGCGACTAAAGCTTATTTTAGGCTTATATTAATATCTACCCCGAAAATCATGCTAAAGCTTTTTTTCAGGGAAACCTGGTATTAACACATTGGCAAGTACCTGAAGGGAGTACTACTCTTACCTGAATGGGTGTCCCTGCAACCTCACAGTAAGCTGCAAATAAAAGCATAGCTTTAAAACAAAGAAGACACAACATAGTTTCAAGTTTAATAGTTTTTTTGATTAATCGCTTAATCATACTTCTAAGCGATGAGTAGTTAAACAGGAAAACCTAACCCCCTATTACTTGTCATATTTTCATTGTTCATGCATTAATCCTCCCACCTATAAAACTTGAGAATTAATATGTAGACTTGCTTATTCCTAGTGCAAAGGTTTACACTATATGAATCTTAAACATAAAACAAACTACACACCAAAAACATCAAACTTAATATAGTCTCTTCCTTTTGGTTTCTTTGCTGGTACTCTAGCAGGGAAGCCTAATGAGAATCAAGGATAACAAAAACTCACAGAAAGCAATAATTCTGTATAGTGAAGCAGATGTGTGCCAAGGACAGCAGGATATGTTCACATTTATGGGTGATGTCATCTAACGAAGCCCAGCAAGGGAACGTATGCAGTTTTTTTTTCCAGAAACTTTTGGGAGTTCTACCACACATGCCAAACCACCCACCATGACCTCAGAGGACCAGTCTATTAGAAAGCTTACAAAATACAACTCCTAAGAAAGAAGAACAGGACATGTAAATGTGTCCTGCTATCCTTGGAAAACACTTGCTATAGGTGAGTAACTTTTTGCTTCCTCTGAAAACAAACAGGACAGCATATTAACATATATGGGAATCCTTATCTACCAGGTTGTTTGAAAATAAAATGGGAAAACCGTGAATAAAGCTTTTTGAAATATGCTTGGAGCAACTGCTCTGTTCAAACTCTTTTGGTCTCTCGAAAAGGAATCAGAGACCCCATACTTTCTCCTTGGTATATACTAGGGGGACTTGAAAGGAAGATACTGTAGTGAAAAATCTGTAGAGTATCCAATATCGCTCTGAATTCCAAGGGGTGCAAGTGGCACTTCTGCTCCTGAGTAGAGCCTTGATCTTGTGTGTGAAGACTGGTCAGGTAAGCATCACAAATATAATTGGTGAGTTCAGTGTGAGAACGTTTAGATATGAAGGCATTTGCAACATGGAAAAGTATGAAGCGTATAGCTTTCAGTTAAAAACTGACAAGCTGGAAACTAAAGAGATGGCAGGAATCACTGAGATGTTCTACAAGAAAGATGAAGAAAAAACATGGATTGCAAATTGCATGTTCAAAGTGGAACTTGCCTTGATTCAATGTCCACTGCATTAACTGCTAAGCCACTCTTGATTGAGGTAATAGTAACATCCTTCTACTGGCTTAAATGGATGGGAAGGTAATAGACTTGACTGCAAAATAGAAGTAAATGAAATTGTTGTTGTTGAGTTAGGATCGCCCTGAGGTGAATCATGTCAAGCAGGACCCCTATGAAGTTTAAAGCTAGAGAGGATTTAAGTTAGGATTTTGGAAAAACAGACTTTGAACTCTCAGTACTGAATAAAATAGCATTGGACTGTGGAACCCTTGGATTCATAAAGTTGGTGTCAAAAATATCAGGTACTTGGTGAACAGTGTAAGAGAAAATGCCAGGCCAAAAGACAGAATTTTGTGGTAAAAATGTTGAACTATAAGGAACCATAGAACCAGTCCAAGTGCAGACTAAAGGGTATAACCCTTTGTGATATCCAGAGAGCATAGCTAATCATTTTGATCTAAGAATAGCTGCAAGATCCCAGAGATAAAAGTTGAACGTTTCTTGAACTAGAAATGTTGCGTAGATTCCGTCATCTTTGGAAGGAGAAATACCTGAAGTAGAATCTCTAATTTTTCTAAAAAGGGGGGTAGAACCTTCTGGACATATAACTGAAGCAGTGTCTCTATGTCCCAAAGAAGGGACGTCCTGAGAGCGGACTCCCCTGGATAGTTTGGAGGTATGACGACAACATGAAAAAAACAGTAACCATCCTTTATGACCGAGAGAACTCACAGGTTGGGTCTTATCAAGTCCAATGCCGTTGGTAAAAATGGTGACTTCCGATTGGTAAGGAAATGGCTAAGAAGAAGAAAACAGCAGCTATGCTTAACCTAATACACAGAAGAATTGAGGCCTGAGCTTTTTGAGTGTTATTTTTGCTTCTTGTGTGGTAGCAGTACAGAAGTAGAAGAATACAGAAGCATATTGCCGCCGATATGAATAAGAATACTTAGCAGAATGCTTCAAAGTATGAAGTGTAGACCCTAGCCTGTTCAAAGGTCATTGTCCATCTTTGTGGGGCCCTCTCAATAGAATCGCCAACTCTTCCCTTAAACATGGGAAGTTTGCTAATTAATTTTGGAGACTGATGTCTATATCAGAGACTCTTTCTCATAGCTCCTGACATAGGAGATGCTTTAGGTGACAACTCAAGAGCACCCTAGTCTGCCCTTGCTACATACTCTCTGGTCTGTACAAGAGAGCTTGAATTGTTTGCTGATATTCTGCAAGATGCTCAGACAGTATATATTGCTCAAGACAGGCAAATTGGCCACTAATTGTTTGAAATACAAAGACATGTAAAAACTATAAGTAAGGATCCTGCTCGTCAGCATACAGACCAAAATGATCCGTAGTACAGCCCTCACATCCTGTAAGCAGTGAGGCAGATTTCACATAGCAATAGTAGAGCTATAATCTATGAAATCCTAGAGAACAGATTCTGTAAATGGAATCCAGTTGTCCTGGAGCCACCATGATAAAGGCCTTTTGAAAGAAGTGTCTCTTTAAAATTGCCATGCAAGGGTAACTTGAGGTGTTTGGGAGGCTCAGTATAGTCCAAAGCGTCTAAGTATTGAACACTGGGACCAGTGTTAGCTTCCAACGAGATATGTTACACAGTTCAGCAAAGCCCTACCTATCTGGGATATACAGGTCCGTCTGGAGAAGATCTTCTTCTGGAAGGCTGAAGGTAAGCCAGAAGACTCAGCCAGATAAAGTCTGTGCCGTAGATTGTCTAGGATAACAAGAGACTTTGGGACATTTACAACGTCTCCCTTAGCGAACCAATGATGAGGATCGATGAGTATCCCTTATTACATTACAGATTTCTATTCCGCCATTATCTTGTGGTTCAAGGCAGATTACAAAAGAATTTAAGGTTGGTCTGTTACAAGAAGAGATCAGTGGTCATGACAAGTGAAGGTAGAGAAAAGGACAGGTATTTTCAGAGTGAGGAAGACGATAAGTGGAAGGAAATATTCGAGATGTTAAGATTTAATCAGGGATTTCTTGAAGAGTATGGTCTTTATTTCCCGTCTGAATAACTTGTAGTCTGTGGTTGTTATCAGTAGATTGGAGATTTGGTTATCTAATTTCGCTGCCTGAGTGGCTAGGAGGCCGTCATAAAGTTTTTTCCGTTTAACTTCTTTGATTGGAGAGTGTGAATGGGGTGTGAGTTTTTCTATGTCTGGTTGAGGTATTATGGATGAGTCAGTTGTTCAGATAGGAAGGATTGTCTCTGCTTTTGGTTTTAAATAGTGTGCAGTAAAATTTGAATAGTATTCTTTCCTGGATTGGCAGCCAGTGTGAGTTCATGAATGTTTCAGTAATGTGGTTGTGTTTCCTTAAGGAGCAGACGAGTCTTAGTGCTGTATTTTGAGAACTGTTTGCAATTGTTTGATCATTGTTGCAGGGCAGGGGAGGTAGAGGATGTTGCAATAATCCAATATACCCAGGATAAGGGATTGTACTATGAGCTGGGATTGTGCTCTTTCAAAGAATTTACGTACTTGTCATAGGTTTCTCATAACAGTGAAAGATTTCTGTATTGTTTTGTTTATTTGCGGTTGCATGGTGCAGCATCTATTGTCATGCCTAATAGTTTTAGGGTGGTTTGAATTGGGTAATTGATCGAGTTGATTTCTATGTTGGTAATAGTTGGGGCTTTGTTATTTTCGAGGAGGATGAATTTTGTTTTGTCTGGGTTGAGTTTCAGTTTGTGGTTTTCCATCCAGTTCGCTATTGTTTCCAGAGTTCGGTGTAGAGTGTCTGTTATGGTGATCTTTGGCTGATCCAGAGGTATGAGGATGGTGATGTCGTCTGCATAACTGTATAACTGGTGACTGCATAACTGTATAACTGCATAACTGGTGATGTCGTCTGCATATGCTTAGTTTTTCCATGTATGTTCTGAGGGAGGCAGTCTATAGGTTGAATAGAGTAGGAGATGGAGGGGAACCTTGTGGTACTCCACAGGGGTTGGACCAAGGTTTGGATTTTTCTTTGTCCGATTTTACTCTGTATGTTCTGGATTTTAGGAAACCCTCAAACTATGAGAGAACTTTGTTTGAGATACCTATTGTGTCCAAAATTTGTAGTAGTATGTTATGGTCTACCAGATCGAATGCTGCGGTCAGGTCTAGTTGTATGAGAAGCATTTTTTTTCCTGTGCTGAGGTGTTAGGTCTAACTGCGTCGACAAGGGAACTAGTAATGTGTCTGTGCTGAAGTTGGTTCTAAAGCCAGATTGCATGGGGTAGAGTATGTTATGGTTTTCTAGGTAGGAGGTGAAAAGTTTAGCTACTAGTCCTTCTGTTAGTTTGACATATAGAGGGATTGAGGCGATGGGTCTGTAGTTGGAAGGATGGTCAGTTGGACCTTTAGGGTCCTTTTGGATCGGGGTGATGATGATTTCGCTGAGGTTAGTAGAGAAAAGGTCATCTGTGAGTAAGTTTTGTATCCACTGAAGGAGCAGAGTACGGAATTTTGTACTGGATGTTGTTAGAAGATATGGTGGGCAGTGGTTGAGGTCACAGGATGCTTGGCTATACTTTTTGTAGAGTTTGTTGAATTCGGGCCATTGTATATCGGGGAATTGGGACCAGGTTCTGTCTGCGGCTGTTGAGTCTTTTTCTGTGGAGTGTATTGTGGTGCAGTTGAGGGTAGCTCTGGTATTAGTGATTTTATTCTTAAAGTATTCTGCTAAGAGGGTGGCTGAGGGGGGGGGGGAGTAATGTTAGTGGTTGTGAGGGGTTTGGTGTCTGTTAGTTGTTTTAATATTTGGAATAGTTTTTTGGTGTCTTGGGTTTCTGTCCCAATTAGGTTGGTGTAGTATGTTTTTCTCTTATCCTTTAGTTGTATTTTGTATTGTTTGTTGATTTTTTCCAGGTGGTTTTCGTTTGTTCTAGGTTATTTTTCCTCCATTTTCTTTCTAGTCTTCTGCATTGTCTTTTGAGTAGGAGTAGATCATTGTCAAACCATTGGTCAGATCGTCTGCTGGTTCTAGTTTTGGTTTGTAATGGGGCTAGCTCATCAAGGGTGTCAGCGCTCAGATTGCTCCAATGTGAAATGAAGTCCTTGGGGTTGCATTCCAGGATTGATTCATCTATTTTTGACCCGAATTTGGTGGGTTCGATGTGCTTGCGTGAGGTGTAGGTTACTTTTTTGGTTTTTGGTGTGGTTTTGTTTCTTGTCCAGTTGATGTTGAAGGTGTATGAGTAGTGGTCTGACCAAAGGGAAGGGGACCAGGTTCCATTAGATGTTTGAATTTCTGAAGAGGAAGGTTGATGGGTCATGAAGGCTGTGATATCAAGTTGGTGTCCTTTCTCATGAGTAGTTTGTGGATTTAAGATGCAGAAGGATAAGGCGTCAAGGAATGATAGAAGGTTATCGGCTGGTTTGGATGTTTGGTCTTCAAGATGTAGGTTTATATCTCCTAGGATAAGGTTGTGTGCTGCTGTAAGTGAGTTTTGATATATGAAGTTTTCAAATTCAGGTCTTACTGTGGTCTAGTTTCCCGGCGTTATATAGCAAAGCATGCAATTTAGGGTGTTTTTTAGTGTGGTGTTTGAGAGTTGACATGCTTGAACAGGGGTAGGGAACTCTGGTCCTCGAGAGCTGTATTCCAGTCATGTTTTCCCCAATGAATATGCATTGAAAGCAGTGCATGTAAATAGATCTCATGCATATTCATTGGGGAAATCCTGAAAATCCGACTGGAATACGGCTCTCGAGGAACGGAGTTCCCTACCCCTGTGCTAGAAGATCCATGTGTGGGGTGGATGTTTTTTCGAGAATGTGTAGGGTTAGGGAGTCTTTGTATAGAATGTGTAGGGTTAGGGAGTCGATCTCATGCTTGGAAGCATGACTCAATGAGGTTGTGGCAAAAGAGAGCATCAATGCTTCAAGGTAGTGGATTGATGATTGTATGAAATACTCGATGGGATTGACGATGCCTCTCAGAAGATCCATGAGAAATAGTCCAATGCTTCGATGGAGAGCTGACATCGGAACCTTGAGGCCTCATGCTGCTATGCTTAGGTTGGGCCGGTACCGAGGGAGAGCACCAGTATGCTGTGCAATTTTAACATTGTACTGATCTCCCTCCTGAAATTATGCACTGGAACCGATGGTTCAATATCTAGTACCCACGGTGCAGAAGGTTTTCCCGAATCGGATGACCTCGATGAAGATGTATGTCAAAGTGCATCAGTACTGATGGCTCAACTGCTGATACCACCGGTGTGTCTCAAAATGGGTGACCTTTGATAAGGATGCACACAGTGAAATAAGAGTCAACCTGTGAAGCTAGAGAACGGTGGCATCAGTATTTGGTCTGCAGCAAGAGACTTGATGCTGTAGAGACCTGCAATGCTTGCTGAGAAGGCACCAGTACCGATAGCTCAACAGCTAGTACCCTTGGTGCAGCAGGATGCCTCAAAACGGGCAACCTTGAGGATGCACACCAAGAAGAAGAGACAACCTGTGAAGCTAGAGAACATTGGCGTCGATGTTTGGTCTGCATCAAGAGACTCAATACTGTTGAGACCTTTGACGTTTGCTGGGAAGGTCTGAGCTGGCTTCCTCAATGTAATTCGTTCTTCTGATGTCGAAGCAATTCAATGTCGACAGCTTCAAAGATTTGTTGATCCATGCCGAGTCCAAGAGCTCGTCCTATTGAATACGATGGGCCATGAGGGAGCACTGTTGTAAGGTGGAACATCGAGCTGAAGACTCAGCTCAGTGTTCAGGACCTAAACACAGAAGACACCAACTACAAGAGTGGGTGAGAGAAAAAGGCTGCTGCACCATGTTGCAAAGATCTTCACATCTAAAAGTTCTCACCCTGAACGCACTTCTCAAAAGGGAAAAAAAATTTGTCAGCGAGAGAGAACCGCTGAGGAAAAAATCCTAGGTTGAAGTCCGAATGAAGAAAAAGAAGGGAAAATATATTTTCAAAATTAATTTCCCATTTCTTTTTTTTTTTTTTAAGAATAGAAAAAATATAGAAAAAAGACACGACAGCAGAAAGGCAACGCAGACTGAACAGAGTTCAGTCAAAAAAGTACTTCTTCACTCTGTGGAAACGAAGAACTGAGGTACCGCAAATCTATGTCGGGTGGGAAGGCACTCGCGCATGCGTGGTGCTGGCAGTTGCAAAGTTTTTAAAAACTTGACAATACACTTTTAATACTGTCTGTACTGGGGCTCTGTGGATGACATCACCCAAATGTAAGAATATGCTGCCTCCTTTCCTGGGATAAAACACATTCCGCTTTCCTTTGGCATGCAGCTTCAGTTTCCCTAAGATTGAGGGAATTTTTGGTGCCACTTTTAAAATAAGTGTGTTGAGGTGAGGTGTTGGATAAGGGAGACTAAAAGCAGGCAGCATCTTGAACATATATAACAAAACTTACAATATGTTTTTAACAAGAATTTCAAAATGCAAAGCAACTTATTTTTTTTATTGTGAAATGAGGTTTTAGCACCAAATTACCCAAATCCTCCTTAGGAAGTTTAATTCAAATGAAAATCAATTAAAATGCATGCGTTATAAAAGAAAACTTTAATGATAAACACCCCTTTAAACATCCAAATTCAAGAGGACGTAAGAAAAATCCTCTAGAAAGAAATGAACAGGTAAGCCAATCATAAGAATGGTGAACAGTTTTTAATGTATTGCCGAGATGCTTCATACCTCAAGCAGCAGGGGGATGACTGAGTATACAGGCAGACAGGCAACTGTGTTCTTTATTAGTTTCTCCTTTCTGGTGTTCAACACTTTCTGTAACGAGAAAGATAGAGAGACCTGGATCAGCTGTGACACGTTCTCCACTTTTAACTGTCTCCCAGAAGACAACTACTGGATCATTTGGGGTGGGGGAAGGGGGGGGTGCTTCAGTTTGTTAACAGAAACTGACTTTTAAGCCAGTGAAGTGTGCAGTGTGATAGGAGCCAAACTTTTCAAAGGATTATATATATGGGGCATTACTAATTGGGTTAGCCAAGCATCATAAGTAAGGCAGCTTCCCTGCACAAAATGTATCATACATTAAGCACAGTTACTTACTGTAACAGGTGTTATCCAGGGACAGCAGGCAGATATTCTCTACATGTGGGTTACGTCACCGATGGAGCCCCCTAGCAGATGTTTTCGTAAGCAGACTTCCTTGAAGACCTTCAAGCTTGCGATTGGCCCGCGCATGCCCCTCCTGCCCGGTCTAGGACATGCGTCTCCACAACATGACCTCAGTTCAGATAGCAAGCAAAGAAGCCAACCACGGGGAGGTGGGTGGGTTGCGAGAATATCTGCCTGCTGTCCCTGGATAACACTTGTTACAGTAAGTAACTATCCCAGGACAAGCAGGCAGCATATTCTCTACATGTGAGAGACCTCCAAGCTAACCAGAATAGGATGGGGGGAGAGTTGGCAAATTAGGAGAACAGATTTTGCAAAACTGACTGGCCAAAATGGCCATCACGCCTGGAAAAAGCATCCAGACAGTAGTGCGAGGTAAACGTATGAACCGAGGACCAAGTAGCAGCCTTACAGATTTCCTCAATCGGAGTCGAGCGCAGGAAAGCAACAGACGCCGCCATCACTCTGACCTTGTGGCCCATGACTCGACCCGGCAGGGAGAGACCAGCCTGACCGTAACAGAAAGAGATACAAGCGGCCAACCAGTTAGAAATGGTACGCTTAGAAACAGAGCGACCCAAGAGATTAGGATCAAAAGAGAGGAACAGCTGGGGAGCAGAACGATGAGGAGCAGTGCGCTTCAAGTAGAAGGCCAGAGGGAATGGAGGGAACGCATACAGAAACAGGTTCGTCCAATCCAACAGAAAAGCATCCGCCTCGAGTCTGAGAGGGATGTAAACCCTGGAGCAGAAGCGGACAACTTGTGATTGAGGGGGGACGCAAACAGATTGACGTCCGGAGTCCCCCAATGAGCAAACACCTGACGCAGGGTCAAGGAATGGATGGACCACTCGTGAGGCTGCAGAAGACGACTCAACTTGTTCACCAGACAATTGTGCTGGACCTGAATGTAGACCGCTCGAAGAAATATGTTGCAGCTGATGGCCCAATCCCAGAGCAGCATTGCCTCCTGGCACAGGGACTGGGACCCCGTTCCCCCCTGTTTGTTGATATAATACATGGCGACCTGGTTGTCTGTGTGGACCAGCACCACTCGGTCACGAAGCAGGTGACAAAAAGCTTTCAGGGTGAGGAAAATCGCTCGAAGCTCCAGTAGATTGATGTGACAAAGGCGGTCGGCACTGGACCAAAGACCCTGAGTGCGAAGACCGTCCAGATGAGCCCCCCAAGCATAGATCGACGAATCCGTCGTGAGGACCTTCAGCGGAGGGGCATGAAACAGAAAACCTCTGGAAAGATTGGAAGAGAGCATCCACCAACGGAGAGACTGCTTCAACAAAGGAGTCACGACAATGAGTTGAGAGACAGGATCCCGTCCTGGTTCCACTGGGACGCTAGTCCATTGAGGAATACGGAGGTGAAGTCTGGCAAAAGGAGTCACATGAACCGTGGAGGCCATGTGACCTAGGAGGACCATCATGAGCCGAGCCGGGGCAGAGGACAGATGAACAACCCTCTGGAATAAATGAACAAGGGCCTCCTGCCGAGGCAAGAAGGAGCGGAGACGAGCCGTGTCCAGGACCTCGCCGATAAATTCCAGAGACTGGGACGGGCAGAGCTGAGACTTGGGAAAGTTCACCTCGAAGCCGAGGCTCTGAAGGAGCAAGATAGTTTGATTTGTTGCTCGCAGCACTTCGTGGCAAGAGGACGCCTTGATCAACCAGTCGTCGAGGTAGGGAAACACCTGCAGGCCGCGGAAACGCAGGGCCGCAGCAACCATAACTAGACATTTTGTGAAGACCCTTGGCGAGGCCGCCAGGCCATAGAGAAGAACACGATATTGGAGATGGAGATCCCCCACCCAGAATCTCAGATACCAGCGAGAGGCCAGGTGTATCGGAATGTGCGTGTATGCCTCTTTGAGGTCCAGCGAGCACAGCCAGTCCCCCTTGTCCAAGAGGGGGTACAACATAAGAAGGGTGAGCATTCTGAACCATTCCCTGACCAGAAACTTGTCCAGAGCACAGAGGTCCAGGATCGGACGCAGATCCCCCGTGGTCTTGGGTACCAGAAAGTACCGGAAATAAAATCCGGTGTTCCACTGGTCCGGGGGAACCTCCTCGACCGCCCGAAGGCGAAGAAGGGCCTGAGCTTCCTGCAGAAGAAGAGGCAGCTGAAGCCGAGCAGAAGGAAACACTCTTGGAGGCAGATCCGGGGGTACGTGACTGAAGTGAAGGGAGTACCCTTCCCGGATGGTAGAAAGCACCCAACCGTCGGTGGTAAGACTTTCCCACTGGGCATAGAAATGATGGAGATGACCCCCGATGGGAAGGGGGGAAGGCTCCAGGAGGAAGGGAGCCTGAAGGCTCGGACCGGAATTGTCAAAAAAATGGCCCAGTGTTCGCCGGAGCCGGCGACTGGGCCTTAGTTTGACGCTGCTGCTGTTGCTGCGGTCGCTTTGAAGGAGGCTGAGAGAAGGCAGGAGTACCTCCGGAGAGGAATTTTGTATTGCCGAGCCAGAGGGGCCTTCGGTTTAAGTTTTACCAGGGAGGCGAAGGACCGTTCATGGTCCAAGAGGCACTTGGTGGCTGCTTCGATGGAATCATCGAAGAGCTCATGACCCACACACAGGAGATTGGCAAGACGATCCTGTAGATTCAGATCATATCCACAATCTGGAGCCAAGCGAGGCGACGCTTGGTGATCGCAAAGGCCGTGACCCTCAATGACAACTCGAAGGCGTCGTAGGTCGCCTGAAACATATAAAGGCGGACCTGGGAGAGGGTCTCCTCGAAAAGACTAAACTCTTGACGCCGATAATCCAGCACAGCTTCCCGGAACAAGCGGAGGGCATCCACACAGAATCGGAAGTAGGACGTGAAGATAAAATTATAGTTGAGGACATGATTCGCCATCATTGAGTTTTGATAAAGACGGCGACCAAATTTGTCCATTGTACGGCCCTCCCTGCCCGGAGGGACGACAGTGTAAACCTTCGAAGGGTTAGACTTCTTCAAGGAATACTCAACCATCAAGGATTGGTGAGAAAGCTGAGAACTTTCAAACCCCTTAACCGGGATCGTCCGGTAACGGGACTCCAACTTGGAGGGAATGGCTGTGACCGCATATGGGGTCTCCAGGTTCCGGAGAAAAGTATGCAGGAGAACCTGGTGCAATGGTAATCGTAGCGCCTCATGGGGCAGATGATCAACACCCATTTCCGCCAGGTATTCCTGGGTATAACGGGACTCAGACTGGGGGTCCATGTTCAAGGCCCTACCCATTTCAGAGATGAAACGAGTAAAGGAGGAGTTTCGAGAAGAAGACACATCCTCCTGAGGAGACCCCGAGCGAGATCTGGGGGCAGCCGAGAAAGAGGGAGAAATTTCCCTCGAATAGTAAGCTGATGCCTCGGAGTCCCGCGAATGGGAGACCGAAGAGGCTCGACTAAAGTGTTTGGGGAGCGTCAAGGAACGACCCCATGCAAGATGGACCGGGGAAGACCCTGGAGTCCGAGAAAACAGCTGGCGAAGCCTTGGAGAAGACGGGGCAAATGAAAATTCCTCCACCGGTTTCAGAGAAGACCCCTTAGAGGCTGGCAGCCGCCTCGATGGGGGAACACACACTAGAGTCCAACTCGAGGACAAGCGTGTGCCTGGAAGGTTTTGCGGTCGGAGACCTGCCCTGAAGGGGCGGAGAAGACCGGGGATTTTTAGGAGGGGCAAGCCGTGACATAGTAGTGGGGGAAAACAGGCCCTTGGCCTGGACCCCCGAAAAGTCACAAGTGACTCGGGGGATGAAGAATCACTCGAGGGAACCTGATGAGTCTTGCGGGCATGGCCTCGAGATACGAGGGGGACGCTCAGGCTTGTCAGACCGAGATTGGGTCGAGACCGAGGTCAGAGGCGTTGAAGTCGTGATCAGTTGGCTCACTACCGAGGAAAGCTGCGTGGTAAGTATAGCCTTAAGCATGTCCTAAAACATAGTCACCGAGACCAAAGGTGGTTGGGTCTTAGGTGCAGCAGTGCGCTCCTTTGGGGGCGACCTCGAGGAAGAGTATTCCCTATGTGAGGAGGCACGCTTAGAGTGATGTCTCGAAGACGCCAATGAGGCGGCACTGATATGAGACTCCGAGGTAGGCTTCTTTGCCGGCACACCTGAGGAGGAAAGAGGAGACTTACCCGAGGTCAGAGCCTTCGAGGCCGACGGGGTCTTCGAGGCCGAGGCACCCAATGAGGGCGCCGAGGCCGAGCTCGAGGCCTGTCCTGCAGGATCCATGGGCCCAAAGAGTTGGAGAATCTTGGCCACCTTCCTACAAAGAGCCCGCGGTTGCAAAGTTGCACAACGGGGACACGACTCAGCGCAGTGCTCTGCACCCAGGCACTCCACACACCAACAATGAGGGTTGGTGATGGAGATAACCCTGTTGCACTTAGTACAGTGTTTAAACCCGGAACGAGGCCGGGACATAAGAAGAAAATACGGCCGCGGCCCTGTGAGGCCAGGCGGCCAGAGTAAGACCGGGAACCCGGTCAAAAACATATGAACTGAAAAAACGAAAAGAAAGGAAAACAAAGATGCATGTACAGCAACTCAACTGAAACTAATCAAACAAGCCGCGGTGCAAGAGGGACAACAATATCGTGCGAAGCAAGGGAGCAGTGCTTCTGGCTCCACGGAAAACAGAGAACTGAGGCCACGCTGTGGAGACACATGCCCTAGACCGGGCCGGAAGGGCACGCACGCATGCGCAGGCCAATCGCAAGCTTGAAGGTCTTCAAGCAAGTCTGCTTGCGAAAATGTCCGCTAGGGGGCTCCGTCGGTGACGTCACCCACATGTAGAGAATATGCTGCCTGTTTGTCCTGGGATAATAGCAGTTTGAGGAGGGATGAGTTGTGAACGGAGTAATGGGGAGAGAGAATAGGGGTCCTATGACTGCTATTACTAATTCCTCTGCTGACTGATAGATAGCCCCAGTACATTTCATGTACATGCAGTGCTAGAACATTTGGGCTGAAGAAGCTTGATCACGTGACATCTTACTACCGACAGCTGCACTGGTTACCGATGAAGGCACGCGTAAAGTTTAAGTTTGCCTGCCTCTGCTTTAAAATACTAAACAGACTAGCACCTAAATACATAACTGACCTTTTCTCCTTCTCAGTCAACAGGCATAAGAGAAGCTCACATTCAAATTTCGTTTCCCCCATCCAGTTAGAGGATGTAAACTCAAAAAACACTATCAGCACCTTCTCTCACTTCAGGCAGCATTATGGGGTAAAGATCTAGAACAATTGCTTTCGCCCACTATTTATGAGGAATTCAGGAAATGCCTAAAAACATATCTGTTCCTGAAGTATCTAGACAGCTGAACCGTACAACTCTTTCTCTTTAATAATGGTTCTCTTGACCTATTAACCACTTTCTTTCACCTCTGTTAAGTTCAATCAATTTGTACCATCTTTTAATCTTTGTAAACCGCATAGAACTTCACGGTCCTGCGGTATATAAACTGTTATTATTATTCAGAAGAGCTTGCATTAACTTGTGGAAACTCACATTCAAGATGTCCTTATCATTGCTCTCCAGCCCCTGCACCAAAAGCATGGCAAAGCTGTCAGTCTGGGGTAGGCCACCTTTCCTCACTTCTTTCAGGGAGTCAATATCCATTGCCCCCAATCGCTCCTCGATGCTGATCTGCAGGAAACTTGCAGTATTAGTGCATTTTTACAAAAACCAGACTATCACAAAACAGTGATACACTAAATAGAGTCTTAAGAGAAATCGTGAACAATACTAAGTAGAAAACTGAGAAAACTAAAAAGGTAAGAGAGAATTACACACATGGAAAACACAGCATTGGTTGATGCACTATCTGTTCAATAGATCTTACAAAGGAAGCATATTCCTCTTAAGGAGGTTTATCACCCTTGGATTCCACTAACATATTCACTGAAATTTGACAAGCAGATGAATGATGTGGTAGACTCTTGTTGTTTCCAGCTAAGATTGATTCAGTTGAAGCCTTTTTTGACCAAAGAAAATTTGATTGAATTGGCCCAAGCTTTTGCTACTAATAAGCTGAACAATATTAACTTCATATTCTGATCTTTCTAAGACTAGTCTAAAGAGACTTCAACTAGTCCAAAATACCACAGCTCATTTAATAACAAACAGTAATCTCTGTTAGGTTAAGGATCAAGCTATTATGTGTTTTCTGTGTTCTACACAACATTTTTTTATTCGAACTCCCACCTGTTCAGGTTGTAAAATTAATCTCTACACATAAGACGGTGTGGTTATGATTCAAGGGTTGGGTTGTTTGTTTTTTTTGTCAGATTCAGATTCTGTTCCCAAGACTTCTGAGCCACATTGATTACTGAGTGTGGGGTTAACATCCTTTTAATGCCTTCCTTCCCATAGCCATAACACGAAGACAACCACCTGGCTTGATCCCCTGCTCTGCAAGAAGGCCAAAGCCCCCGAAGACTGCGATGATGGAGGTGAGAACTGCTGTAAGATCCAGCCTTGATTTCTTGATTCCAAATTTTTGCTTTTCTCGATGTGGAAAAAAATTGCTCTCATTTATTCAGGGCAATCTTTATGTCTCTTAGTTATTTTGACTTCTGTAAGGTTTTAAAAATGGATATTTTTAGCAAGCTTTTGAATGATTCTAAGTTTTTGTAAGGATTTTGTAAAAATTTAAATTGTTATGCTATATTTGTTTTAGTCAGTTGTTATAATTTATGCTGAATTTTGTAAACCTCTTTAACAATTTATTAAGCAGTATATTAATTAAATCAATTTTGTTCTTACTTGTTCTTTTCCTTGAGGTTTGCTAGACAAAAGTCAGCATCTGTGAGGACTCTCCTTACTCGCTAACCATTCTAGCCATCTCTCTCTGCCTGGACTCCCAAGGCCTGCTTCCTGTCCTAAAAGTCTATTCAACACACTAGTGACCAGCGAAAGGACTCCTCCTCTCAAAAATCCTGATTCTAGCACCTTTTTAAAGAGTCAGATTGTGTTTCTTGCATCTGTGAGGACTCTCTTCTTGCTATCTAGTCTTCTCTCTCTGCCTAGTAAATATGTTTCTGCTTGCTTCTGGGGACATTATTAGAGACCGATTCTGTAGCTACACTGTGTACACATCTCTGGTGCTTAGGCCCTCCCACTCTTCCCCTAATCCCACCCACTCCTAGGTTTGCATTACATACAGTATATACTCCTATTAATCAATCTCAACAATCCTTCAGCTGTTCCTGGAAAGTAAAAATCGCCACTAATTTAGATCCTACTTTCAAACCTTTATCAGACGACCTTCCTGCAACAAATTCACCTCTTTCCTTATACTTAGAAATTAACTGGTCTAGTGGTACAACCACTGTCTCTGCACCCAGAGATTGAGATCAAATCCCAGCACTTCTCCTTGTGACCCTCAACAAATCTCTTAATCCTCTACTGCCCTCCATCTTGAATACGTATGACAACAATGCAATACACAACTCCCATTCCCTCCCTCATTCATTTATAACTGCTACTTCAAAGTAACTTTTATACCACATCCACCCTCCTCACAAAGCACACCTAACAATTCACCAGCAGACTCCTCCCCTGGGATAACCCCTGACCCATTTAAAATTTACTTCACCCCTGATATCATCTCCCTTTCCTAGTCTATGGCTCCATTACACCTTCTCTTGTTACTGACCTTACTCAATGTCGCCCTCCACCCCAATCAATGTATTTCTCAAATCCTAATGGACCACTTTCTGAATTCACCACCTCCCTATCCCTTCTATCACCCACCTTCTTCACAGCTCTAAGGCTTCAACAGTTTCTCCCCCTAATTCAACCCTCCATATCCTATCTTATCGCATCTCACCAGCATCACCATCACTGCACCTCTCCTATTCTGCTCCAGTCTCATTCACCTAATTTTGCTCACTGCAGGGGACATCAACCGCAATTCTCACCCTACTCGTGCAGGCCTCACCGCAACATCTCCAACCTTATTTCTGTTCCTCTCTCTCTCTCATGTGCCCTGTGGAATGCCTGCTCCATTTCCACAAGCTCGCTTATCTTCATGACCTCTATCTCTTATTCTTTCCACCTACCTGACCTGAAACCTAGCTCTGCCCAGAAGACTCTGTCTCAGTCACTGCTCTGTGCCACAGAGGTTATTTCTTCCCTACACCTCGCCTGGTAGATCATGGAGGAAGGGTTGGGTTACAACTCACCCTCCTGTAGATTTCAACCTCTTCTCCTACCTCAGTCTCACTGCTTCTCCTCCTTTGAAGTCCACTCTGCTCGTCTATTTGATCCCCTCCCTCTTTGAATAGTGGTTATTTATCCTCCTCCTCCTCACAAATCCCTATCTTCCTTTCTCACTGACCTTGACTTCTGGCTCTCTGTCATTCTTAAACAGTTGTCTCTTTCCCTTATCCTGCAGAAGACATCTCCGACTCCTACACCTCAAAGTTTCTTGCTCTAATATCCTCATTCAGTCTTCAGCTGTGTTCCGCTACCCCTACTTACCAGAATGGCTGCTGCTTTGACCTTGTCCTTTTCTCTAACTTCTCAGCTGCCAATTTCTTCATCTCAGTTCTCCTGCTGACCATCATCTGACAATCTTCATGACTCAGCACCCTCCCCCCCCAAAGACATGACTGATTCTCAAAAATACATTCAGGAATCTTCAGGCTATAGACCCATGCACTCTCTCTGCCATTATCGCCCCCATCCTCTCAAACACTATGCTATGAAAATCTGTCAATGAAGCAGTCTCTGCTTTTTGTAAACCGCCTCGATCCACTTCTTATTGTAAACCCACCCCTACAATGTAACCTTACTCTGTACAAATATTCATGTACTCAAAGACTTCATTGTTTTTTTTCGCTGAATGTCCAGCTCTTCTTTATTGTAAACCGCCTCGAACTACTTTGGCTTTGGCGGTATATAAACAATAAATTATTATTATAATGCTATTTTCTCCTCTCCCCTTGATCTTCCCATTTTACATCCTGTAAGATGTGCCAAACCTCAGTTCTAGCTGACCTCTAAGATCCGCTACTTATGTTCCTGCGTCAGATCTGCAGAATGTTACTGGCTAAAATTTAACACTCTCACTGACTTCGTTCACTTCAAATTCCTGCTGACTTCCTTCCAATCCACCCTTTCACTTGTAAAACAAGTCATGCTTAACTCTCACCTTCAACTCCTCCTTCACTTTCTCCTCAGCTCCATACAGAAGTCTCCATATGTAAGTGGGGAACCTGCAAGGAGGCACTGACCCTGTTGAGATCTAGAATGAGCTAGAAGCAACCCAAGAATGATCACAAAATAGATGAAACAGGGTCCTAGAACAGCTCCTTGAGAGGCATGAGTTGCACTGTTCCCAGAGACACCATAAAGATATATATATGAGAAAGAGAAAGAGAGAGAAAGAAAAAGAGGAAGAGAAAGAAAGATGGCCAAAGAGGGACCCATCATACCTCATTTGGGGTTGGAAGAGCAGCCAGAAAACTCTCCTCCTCTTTCCAAGATCCACTGTGTCCTTGAAGGGAATGACACTTCTGGTTGCTGGGAGGGGCCTTAGGCACCTAGGCAATCAGTCTTAGGCCCCTCCCAGTGTATCCCAGGATGCACCAGGAAGGGGAAGGCCTGCCATTTTGAAGAGGTGGGTCTGCCAACAGGAGGACGTGAGCATCCCTCCTTCCAATCTTTAAATTTAGATGTACACCGGGAAGGGGGGGGGGGGCCTTGCGGCAGGTTAGAAATCAGAGGGTAGGGTTAAATGGTCATTTTTTCTCAATGGAGGAGAGTAAACAGTAGAGTGTTACAGGGGTCTGTACTGGGACTGGTGCTATTTAACTTATTTATAAATGATCTGGAAATTGGAATAACAAGTGAGGTGATTAAATTTGTAGATGACACAAAACTATTCAAAGTTGTTAAAATGCATGCGGATTGTGAAAAATTGCAGGCGGACCTTAGGAAATTGAAAAACTGGGCATCCAAATGGCAGATGATATTTAATGTAGACAAATGCAAAGTGATGCACATTGGGAAGAATAACCTAAATCACAGTTACCAGATGCTAGGGTCCACCTTGGGGATTAGCGCCCAAGAAAAGGATTTGGATATCACTGTAGAAAATACGATTAAACCTTCCGCCCAATGTGTGGCGGCGGTCAAAAAAGTAAACAGGATGCTAGGAATTATTAAAAAAAGGGATGGTTAACAAGACTAAGAATGTTAGAATGCCCTGGTATCACTCCATGTTGTGACTTCATTTGAAGTATTGCATTCAATTCTGGTCTCTTTATCTCAAGAAAGATATAGTGGCGCTAGAAAAGATTCAAAGAAGAGCGACCAAGATGGTAAAGGGTATGGAACTCCTCTCATATGAGGAAAGACTAAAACGGTTAGGGCCCTTCAGCTTGGGAAATGAGACGGCTGAGGGGAGTCTACAAAATCCTGAGTGGAGTAGAATGGGTACAAATGGATCGATTTTTCACTATGTCAAATATTACAAAGACTATGGAACACTCGAAGATATAGGGAAATAATTTTAAAACCAATAAGAGGAAATTTTTTTCACTCGAAGAATAGTTAAGCTCTGGAACGCGTTGCCAGAATATGTGGTAAGAGCGGATAGCATAGCTGGTTTTAAGAAAGGTTTGGAGAAGTTCCTGGAGGAAAAGTCCATAGTCTGTTATTGAGAAAGACATGGGAAAAGCCACTGCTTGCCCTGTATTGGTAGCATGGAATATTGCTACTCCTTGGGTTTTGGCCAGGTACTAGGGACCTGGATTGGCCACCGTGAGAATGGGCTACTGGACTTGATGGACCATTGGGTCTGACCCAGTAAGGCTATTCTTATGTTCTTAATAATAAAATGACCAGACAACAAAAAGTAGAAAAATAATTTTATTTTCTGTTTTGTGATTACATTATGTCAGATTTGAAATGTGTATCCTGCCAGAGCTGATGTTGGACAGTGAGCATGAGATAGGACATAACAGAGAGAGGAAAAGTTTTTTTTGTTTACACCACAGAGCCAGCTTGGGATTGGAGAGAGCAAAGGGGATGGATGTTACAAAATAAACCTGGCCAGGATGTTTGAAAAAAAAAAAATAAAAATAAATAAATAAATAAATAATTTTTTTTTTTAAATCACCCAGTTGGGCAGGAAAAGCGAATTGAATAGAAAAATTGATTCAATAGCTCGAACGAATCAAAAAATTTTTCCTGAACCGGGCAGCACTACTTTACACTAGAAATGGCCACTTTGAAGCCAGAAGTAATCCAACAGACAAAACTCGTTCATCATTTTCAGATAAAGCAAGACTCTGTGAACATCCAACAATTTCAGAGCCTTGTCACTATTCTTGGACCCTGAGGGTGTGAAGGCCAGCAACCGTACTTCCTGGTTAACGTGGAAACTGGAGACTATTTTTGGAAAGAATGAGGAGACTATCCTCAGCAAAATCCCAGACTCTGAAACCCTGAGGAAAAGTTCTCTGCAGGATAAAGCCTGTAGTTCAGACCAGAGGTAAGAGTGGACAGGGTAGCTGATTATAAAACAAACAAACATGATAGCAGATAAAGGCCAAATGGCCCATTTCCTGGAGGAAAAGTCCATAGTCTGTTATTGAGAAAGACATGGGGGAAACATAGAAATAGACGGCAGATAAGGGCCACGGCCCATCTAGTCTGCCCACCCTAATGTCCCTCCCCTACCTTTGCCCTGTGAATAGATCCCATGTGCCGATCCCATTTGGCCTTAAAATCAGGCACGCTTCTGGCCTCAATCACCTGTAGTGGAAGACTATTCCAGCGATCAACCACTCTTTCAGTGAAAAAGAATTTCCTGGTGTCACCTCGTAGTTTCCCGCCCCTGATTTTCCACGGATGCCCTCTTGTTGTCGTGGGACCCTTGAAAAAGAAGATATCTTCCTCCGCCTTGATGCAGCCCGTAAGATACTTGAACGTCTCGATCATGTCTCCCCTCTCTCTGCGCTCCTCAAGCGAGTATAGCTGTAATTTGTCAAGCCGTTCTTCGTATGGAAGATCCTTGAGTCCTGAGACCATCCGGGTGGCCATTCTCTGCACAGACTCCAGGTCCCGCGATGACTGCTTCTGCTCCGGATAGAAGAGGCAAGTGACATCGGAGGGGCTGGGCCGGCAGACGCAGTTAATTGCAGCAAGATCCCGCAATGACTGCGGCTGCCGATCTACCCCCCCCCCCCCCCCCGACGTCACTTACCTCTTCCGGAACAGAGGCAGTAGATGGCGCAGTCACCGCAGGACCTTCGTTCACTTCTGCTTGGCTGCCAACTCTGCTCTAAGTACGGCAGCTGCGCTGAGGTGCCATTTGCAGCAGCGCGGGAGGTTCCAGATCCAGCCGGCTGTGCACCCCCTTGGAGTGTGCACCTGTTTGCCCTGGATTGGTAACATGGAATGTTGCTACTCCTTGGGTTTTGGCCAGGTACTAGGGACCTGGATTGGCCACGGTGAGAACAGACTACTGGGCTTGATGGACCTTTGGTCTGACCCAGTAAGGCTATTTTTATGTTCTTAGCACCCCCAAATTGCTGTCTCAAGCCTTGAAAAGATCTCTGGACTGAAGGTCCACCCAAGTACTGGTGAAAGTGCTG
This sequence comes from Geotrypetes seraphini, assembly GCF_902459505.1. NCBI lineage: Eukaryota > Metazoa > Chordata > Amphibia > Gymnophiona > Dermophiidae > Geotrypetes > Geotrypetes seraphini. The sequence continues at coordinate 341,258,841 of NC_047086.1, read as the reverse complement.
AGAGCCACTAAAATTAGCCCTACTTGACCCCCTAGGGGCCATTGGTCTGCTGTGTGGTAAGGACTTTGGTTTACAATCTTGCATACTGGCCATGAGATCGCCCAACCTTTTACCAAAGAGCAACTGTCTCTTAAACAGCAATTTGCTCAGCATAGCTTTAGAAGATGAGTCTCATGCCCACGGTCTGATCCAAAGCATTCCTTGGGCAGATAAAGCATATGCAGAAACCTTGCTCAGCACCCTGAATAGATCATACAGAGCATCTTCCACATAAACCATTCCCAACATAAACTGAGAATCTGCGCTGGTGCACGACATAACCATGAATGGCAAGCTTGTGCAACATACAGTGCCGCTGCTGCCATCTTCAACCCCAACGCTATGGCCTCAAATTGCCTCTTAAGGACAAAATCCAACCTGCATTCATGTGTATCTTTCCACAACACTTCCCCTTCACTGGGGAATGGGGTCATTTGCGCCACCAGGGAATCCATATTTGGTGGACTAAACAACTGATAAAACTCAGCATCCACTGGGTAAAGTTTTGTCATGGTCCTTAGCCACTCCAAGGGACCCTTCTGGCACCTCCTAATGGTCTGTGAGCATCTTAGTAATGTCCAGATAGAAGAGAAAGCATGTGGTCTGAGCCTTGGTGCTGCTCATAAGTGAGCATTGAGCAGTAGAGAGAGTAATTACCTCCAGAAGCACCGATGGCTTGAACAACCAGCACAGTCGGGCACTCTCCAAGATCTAGAGCTGCTCCTTTGTTGGAACCTGACTCTCCCAGGTGCAAAGCTAAGTCTCCCAATAATGAGGGCATATACTGGGATAGTAAAGGCATAGATACCAAATTCACTTCATCCCAGTCCTCTTCTGATTGCATCCCCGGCTTCTTGCGCATGGCTCTGCTGTGGGGAAAAAGCACCCTTAGGAGGAATTAACCCCTGGTGGTACCACAGTCGCGACTCCTGATGAGTCACTGTGACTACTGTAGCTTAAGTATGCTTCGTACATCATACTTATAAATACTGGAGCAAAGATCAGACCAGGTTGCCCAGAGGGCTCTGGTAGGTGCTCCTGTGGACCACTCTGGAGTTTCATGGCCAGTTTGCAACTGTGCTTCACTGGGATGCCCTTTTGCCAATTCCCAGCTCTAGCTGGGATTTCTGACTTGAGCCTCGATCCAACAGGGACCCCATATCTCCAGAGGGACTAGAAGAGACTAAGTCAGTGGCTCTGTCTCCACCCCCTCCCCCTTCACACGCCACATGCAAATCTGATGTGAATTCTTAGTATCTGGCCTGAGAAGTCCATCTAGACCAATTTTGAGCCAAAGCAAGGTATTTTTTGGAAAGGTTACAAAAACAGACTCGATGTGCCAAGTGGATTGAACATAGGGGTGAATATATGGAATAATTTCAAAGTTTAATGGCTCTATATCATTCCCTTCTTGGTTGGGGTGAGAACCTTTCAGCATCCTCTCATATTTGAAAATTGGGAAATCCAAGATGGCTGCCACAGCAGCAATTTTAGTGCCAAAAATGGCCCATGGAAGCTAAATAAGGGGTCAAAAATTTGGGGAATAGGAATTTAGAGGTGGGAGACCCTATCCTTAGCTCTATAAACCTTTAAAATTCACTTTTAAAGACACCCCCCTCCAGCCTTACTCACTGTGCCATGCCGGTGCTGGGAGATGCAAACGGATTGAAATTGCAGCCAGAACTTCTGCCTCAGACAATACAGGACACCCAGATAGCTTGCTTCTTCGCACTGCCTTTAGTCCAACCAGCTGGACTGCAACATCAACCCCCAATGGAACTCGCATGCGATGTTGAGGGGAGGAACCACAGTTGGCAACCGATTCTGATGAAAAACTGCCATGTTGCCACACAGCCTGCGCTCAAGCTCTCTGCGGACAAAACCTAGAGTGAGCCTTGCTCCCAAGGGAATGGTCCCTGAGCTCCTAGACTGTTAATGCAGGCTGCCTCCTGGCTACAGACTAAAGGCTCACGACCAGATAAAACCTCCCCAAATTAAAGCAAAATAATCATGAGCAGAAGAGACAGGCTCTTACCATCTCATATGTAGAGAGTTTAGAGGACAGCCCAGAGTGATGGGAGGGTGATTGGAAAAATCTAAGTGAGGCTCTGTACACAGGATCTCATGATCAGAGGTTCACAACTCACCTGTTCCAGAATGATGCATCTAAGAAAAGCCTTACTGGGTCAGACCAATCGTCCATCTACTACACTAGAAACACACATAATACTCATTTCTAATTGCTCAAATAACAATACTTAATTGCACAAATTGTAATACCCTAAATTTTTCATTGATAATTACCTCTTTGTCTCCAGGCTTCCTCTTGCCTTCAGATGATGGCATTCCAGATGAACCAGATTGCATGGCTGCACTGTGCCCAGGAATTCCAGGTATTAACACTTTGACTTTTGAATTTACCACTGGTGTTTTAACCTAGCATTAAAAAAATGGATGTATATAAAGCATTAGGTTTCCCTTCATAGATTACTGCCTTTAACAAGCTCTTTAAAGCAGCAAAGGTACCAAAACACTTGGACTTCAGTCTGGTTCCATAACCTCCTAGACACAATGGATTTAGATTTTTTTTAGATCTGAACTTGAGGTCAGACATGAGGGGAAAAAACAAGCAAGTCATTCAAGTTGTGCACATGCTAGCATATCTTATTTCTCTATACTCTCTGTACAAAATGACATAAACTAAAGTTGTATCTAAGGCAATGGAGAATCAAGTAACTTGCTCAAGGTCACAGTGTAAGAAGCTGGATTTGAACTCTAGATTTCCTCGTTCTTAGCCTACTGTTGTCAACAACCACACTACTCTATTGCACTGCTTTGTGATGCTATTCAAGAAACAAAGACCCTAGAATTGGTCTTAAATTCCTGTGCACCTTGGGCCAGGGAAGCATTACATAGGACAGTGATCTCAAACATCTGGGAAGAGTCTCCAAGCCAAACAGTCAGACTTTGTGGGGGAAGGGGGTTCTGTGGGGGAAGGATGTGTGTATGTATATGGAGGGGGGGGGTGGCATGCATACCTTTCATCACTGGTGATGCTGTATGCCCTTGGAAGACCCCTTAGATCAGGGATACCCAAATAGTTGATCGCGATCAACCAGTAGATCGCAAAGGCAACGCGAGTTGATTGTGTTGCCTTTGCGATCTTCACTTCCTTCCTCCCCGAGCCAGGCCAGGCACGTACAAGCGCTGGACCCACAAGACTTCACCTCTGACATCAATTCTGACATCGGAAAGGGAGTTCTAGGCCAGCTGCCTGGCTGGCCTGGAACTTCCTCTCCGACTTCTGAATTGACGTTGGAGGTGAAGGCTTGTGGGCCAGGCGCTTGTATGCGCCAGGCCTGGCTTGGGGAAGCAGGGAGAAAATCTGTGTGGTGGCTTAGGGGGAGGGGCGGCAAGGAGAGACAAAAAGAATCGGGGAAGTGGAGAGAGCAGCACAATGACTTGGGGGGGCAGGGGGAGAGAGAAAGAAAGACAGACAGGCAGCGGAAGAGAGAAAGTCAGAAATAAAGAGGGGGACAGGGGGAGACAGAAAGAAAAGGGGAGGAGGCAGAAAGAAAGAAAGACAGAAATAAATAAATATTGGATTTACAGAAGAAGGAAATGTAACTAGAGTCTCATGAAATGACCAGACAAAAAGGTAGGAAAAATGATTTTAGTGATCAAAGTGTGTTCATTTTGAGAATTTATATCTGCTGTCTATATTTTGCACTATGGCTTCCTTTTACTAAACCGCAATAATGCTTTTTAGCGTCAGGAGCTGCGAGGGGTATTCAGCGCAGCTCCCTGCGCTAAAAACCGCTATCACGGTTTAGTAAAAGGAGAGGGGGTATATTTGTCTATTTTTGTATAGTTGTTACTGAGGTGACATTGCATATTTTAAAGTCATCAGCCTTGACCTCTGAAAAACAAACCCCGAATATAAACGATAATTAACATTTTCTCTGCGTATAGTGTGCTTTGTGTTTTTTTACATTTTATTGTTGGTAGATCATTTTGACTTGGTCATTTTAAAAGTAGCTTGCAAGCCAAAAAAGTGTGGGCACCTTTGCCTTAGATCATTGAATGACAAGAGAATGATCATGCCTCATATTTTTAGAGTTGTTAAATGGTTTTCCGGATAATAAGGTATCTCTAATAAATGTTCCTGGTGCGTATTCACCACAGGATAGATGACGGCTCAACCGTTAAACAACTGAGGAGCCCCCGAGATAAGTACTTTGAAATCGCTAGTTTGAGCACTTTTCTTGAAATGATGGTTCCGAGGCCTATAGCTTTGACTATTGCACTGAGGTTATATAAAAAATTATTAAATTAAACGAGCCTTTTGCTCATTCTTGCAACCCAACATTTCTAGAAAAGGAAAAGAGGGATATTTATCATTGGTATTATTCATTAACCCTCTGGGACATTTGTTATTTGTGTGAAAGATGATGTATGGCAGAAAGTGAAGGAGAGAAATACAGCAAATTGATAAGGTGGCCCTGAATGCATAGTTAAGAGCACAGACAGAAGAAAGTGCAGCCAGAGACTGGGAAAAGATGGTTTGAAAAACAAAATCATCAGACAACAAAGGTAGGGGAAATGATTGTATTTTGAATTTAGTGATTGAATTGTGTCAATTTTGAGAATTTACATCTGCTGTCTATATTTTGCACTGCTCAGGAAGAAATGCATTTGTTTCTATTTCTCTGGGGTTGTACTGCATGCAGAGGCTTGAATCTTAGGGTTTTGTTTGTATATATTAGTACTTTTAGTTTGTGGTCCCATATTTGCATAGGGGTTGTCTGTGTTCTGGCAGGAATGAATGTTAAGAAGCATAGTGTACTTTGTGTAGTTTAACTTATAGTTAACCATTATGTGTTGCTAATAAGATTATATTGTGTGTATATGAAAAATGAATGGGAAAAATGGTATTACAATTAGTACTATTATGGGGGCGGGGTCTGGCCTGTGACTTAGCCTGTGTTTTAGATTTCGGCCCCTTAATGTGATTGAGTTTGACACCCCTGATCTAGGCCATGAGAAAGGAAGGGTTTGATTCCTAGAACAGGGGTTCTTCCAGTCCTCCCCAGTTCCACCTCTCCTTGAAGGGCAGGCAGAAAGAAGAGCATGTAGTAACTCTGCAACAGTGACCCTATGCCCAAATATAACGTCCATGACTGCAGGTTTCTAGAAGGAGCACTGGGGGTGTATGTCTCTCAGCTGAGGTCTATCACCACAATGACCAAACTTATGTTGGGAGGTTACAAATAAAAGCTTCAGGTGATAAGATTCCAACCCTCATTTCAAATGAGCTGACTGCTGAACAAGAGAAAACTAGTCATGCCCATCACTATCTACAGAAAAGAAAAAGCAGGGTGCTGCCATATCCTTACAAACATGAGTCAGATGCACATAAGGCTGAAAACAACACAGAGCTCAGGAAATGGCCATCAAACAAGAGGTGTGGCCATAAGCCAAATTATAAAATCTAATATTTACAAAAAAAGGTGTCAGAATGAAGCCAGAGGTCAACAAGCAAGCAAAGTAACCGAGGTCTTTCAACTTACTTTTAATACTGGTGTTTGCAGTTTCAAGCTCAAATTGTTCTGAATGTCCCTTATTAAACATACATGGGGCTCAGTAGTCTTCAATGACTAAGGGAATAAAAGGATAAGAGAAATAACTATTTGCAAATAAGTCTTTAGCTAATGATATACATTTTAAACCCTTCAGTTCTGGCTTCTATATGGGATATTATTCTTTTACTGTTCTGAAGTTTGTTTTAAGATTTGACTTAACTCAATAGAAATTCCACAATTTGCTTTGGGATTTTTACAAGCAAGACACATCCTAAGTATTGCCATGCAAGCTTCATTCACCACTGGGCATGCTCAGACCTGGCCAAGAAAAACAAATGACTTCATCAGCTTTAGTAATGGAAACCATGTTGTACCATCATCACAATTTCCTGTATCACTGCAAAATGCATATCCTGCTCCCCTTAACACTTGTTTAACGAGGTGAAAGTCTGGATGCAAAGCCATTGTGATTATCCATGTCACTAGGCTTCCATATATATAGTCAGAAGCAGTAGCAGCAGACAGCACAGTTACTTACCGTAACAGGTGTTATCCAGGGACAGCAGGCAGATATTCTTAACACATGGGTGACGTCACCGACGGAGCCCTCGGTACGGACCTTTTAACTAGAAGTTTCTAGTTGGCCGCACCGCGCGTGCGCGAGTGCCTTCCCGCCCGACGAAGGAGTGCGTGGTCCCCAGTTAGGATAAGCCAGCTAAGAAGCCAACCCGGGGAGGTGGGTGGGACTTAAGAATATCTGCCTGCTGTCCCTGGATAACACCTGTTACGGTAAGTAACTGTGCTTTATCCCAGGACAAGCAGGCAGCATATTCTTAACACATGGGTGACCTCCAAGCTAACAAAGAGGGAGGAGGGATGGTTGGCCATTAGGAAAATAAATTTTGTAACACAGATTGGCCGAAGTGTCCATCCCGTCTGGAGAACGCATCCAGACAGTAGTGAGTAGTGAACGTGTGAACTGAGGACCAAGTGGCCGCCTTGCAGATTTCCTCGATGGGCGTGGAACGGAGGAAAGCCACAGAAGCAGCCATAGCTCGGACTCTGTGGGCCGTGACAGATCCTTCCAGTGAGAGACCGGCCCGAGCATAACAGAAGGCAATACAGGCAGCAAGCCAATTTGAAAGTGTCCGTTTGGAGACAGGACGGCCCAAACGGTTGGGATCGAAAGACAAAAAGAGCTGAGGGGATGTTCGGTGAGCTCTGGTACGATCAAGGTAGTAAGCAAGGGCACGCTTACAATCCAGCGTGTGCAACGCCTGTTCTCCAGGATGCGAGTGAGGCTTAGGGAAGAAGACGGGAAGCACAATGGACTGGTTGAGGTGAAAAGCCGAGACCACCTTGGGAAGGAATTTAGGGTGGGTACGCAGAACAACCTTGTCATGGTGAAAAACAGTGAACGGTGGGTCGGCAACCAGTGCATGCAGTTCGCTAACCCTCCTGGCAGAGGTGATGGCAATTAGGAAAAGCACCTTCCATGTAAGAAGCCTGAATGAAGCTGTGGCAAGAGGCTCAAACGGAGGTTTCATGAGAGCAGAGAGAACCACATTCAGGTCCCAGATGACGGGAGGAGGCTTGAGAGGCGGTTTGATGTTGAAGAGCCCTCTCATAAATCTTGAAACCAGAGGATGAGCCGTGAGGGGTTTTCCGAGAATAGGCTCGTGAAACGCAGTGATGGCACTGAGGTGGACTCTGATGGAGGTGGTTTTGAGGCCAGCGTTGGACAGCGAGAGCAAATATTCCAAGACAGTTTCCACCGCCAAAGAGGTGGGTTCTTGATGATGCCGGAGACACCACGAGGAGAATCTGGTCCACTTCTGATGGTAACATTGGAGAGTGGCCGGTTTCCTGGAGGCGTCCAAAATGAGGCGGACCGGTTGAGATAGATTCTCAGGAGAGGTCAGCCCGAGAGAAACCAAGCTGTCAGGTGGAGGGAAGACAGGTTGGGATGTAGTAGAGACTGATTCTGCTGTGTAAGTAGAGTAGGAAACACAGGAAGAGGAATGGGCTCCCTGGAGCTGAGTTGAAGCAGAAGGGAGAACCAGTGTTGACGAGGCCACCGAGGGGCGATGAGGATCATGGTGGCATTGTCCTTGCGGAGTTTGGACAAGGTCCGCAACATCAAAGGAAGTGGAGGGAAGGCATAGAGGAACCGATCCCTCCAGTCGAGCAGGAATGCATCCGGGGTCAGACGGTGAGGAGAGAAGAGTCTGGAACAGAATTGGGGCAGCTGATGGTTGTGAGGTGCTGCAAAGAGGTCCACCTGCGGAGTGCCCCATCGAGCAAAGATGGAGAGTAGAGTCGGAGGGTCCAACGTCCACTCGTGAGGTTGAAGGATGCGGCTGAGATTGTCGGCCAGAGAGTTCTGTTCGCCCTGGATATAGACCGCCCTGAGAAAGAGATTGCGGTCCGTGGCCCAGGTCCAGATGCGCAGAGCCTCCAGACAAAGGGGGCGAGATCCGGTGCCGCCTTGCTTGTTTATGTAGTACATGGCGACTTGATTGTCTGTGCATAGGAGGAGGACTTGAGGACAGAGAAGATGTTGGAAAGCCTTGAGGGCGTAGAACATGGCTCTGAGTTCCAGGAAATTGATGTGATGACGACGCTCCTGTGGGGTCCAAAGTCCCTGGGTGCGTAGATCTCCCAGGTGAGCTCCCCACGCGTAGGGGGACGCATCTGTGGTGATGATCATAGAGTGGGGGGGCAGATGGAAAAGTAGACCCCTGGAAAGATTTGAGGAGTTCAACCACCATTGGAGAGATTGCTGAAGAGATGATGTCACAGAGATGGGATGAGAAAGAAGATCCGTAGTCTGTGACCACTGGTTGGCGAGCGTCCACTGAGGTGTACGAAGGTGGAGACGAGCCAGAGGAAGGACATGCACTGTCGAGGCCATGTGACCCAGGAGGACCATCATCTGTCGAGCAGGAATGGAGGGATGCATGAGTACCTGACGGCAGAGATGGAGCAGGGTCTGCTTGCGATCGGAGGGGAGAAAAGCCCTCATTAGCGTGGTGTCCAGAACTGCTCCAATGAATTGAAGTCGCTGGGTGGGAAGCAGATGCGACTTGGGGTAGTTGATCTCGAACCCCAGGAGGTGGAGGAGAGAGATGGTGTGATGAGTAGCCTGTAGCACAAGTGGAGACGTAGGTGCTTTCACCAACCAATCGTCCAAATAGGGGAACACCTGGAGGTTGTGAGACCTGAGGAAGGCCGCTACCACTATAAGGCACTTGGTGAAGACCCTGGGTGAGGAGGCGAGGCCGAACGGTAGCACCTTGTACTGATAGTGGTGGTGCAGTACCTGGAACCGCAGGTAGCGGCGAGAATGTTGATTGATGGAGATGTGAGTGTAGGCCTCTTTGAGGTCCAGGGAACATAGCCAGTCGTGTTGAGAAAGAAGAGGGTAGAGCGTGGCAAGGGAGAGCATTCTGAACTTCTCCTTGACCAGACACTTGTTGAGGTCCCTGAGATCGAGAATGGGACGGAGGTCTCCCGTCTTTTTGGGTACCAGGAAGTAGCGGGAGTAGAATCCCTGCCCCCTTTGATCTGGAGGTACTTCTTCGATGGCATTGAGAAGGAGGAGGGATTGAACCTCCCTCAGGAGGAGGGGGGTTTGAGATGAGTTTGAAGCAGACTCTACGGGAAGGTTGTCCGGAGGCAGAGTCTGGAAGTTGAGAGAGTAGCCGTGGCGGATGATGTTGAGGACCCACTGGTCCGACGTGATGACTTCCCAACGGCTTGAGAAAATGGTGAGACGACCCCCGATAGGCTGTGGAAGAGGCAGCGAGGGTGGATGACTGGCTATGCCCTGGAGAGAAGAGTCAAAAGGGCTGAGATTGTTTAGCAGGCTGAGGAGGCTTGGAGGGTTGAGTGGCCTGAGACCGAGCCTGGGCATGGTGCTGCTGTTGACGGGGTCGCCGAGATTGTTGGGGAGGTGGATTGAGTGGCCTGGCTGAGAACCTCCGCTGGTAAGATGATTGAGGCCGATAGGGTCGAGCAGGCGGAGCCTTCTTTTTCGGCTTGATCAGGGTGTCCCACCTGGTCTCATGGGCGGAGAGTTTCTGGGTGGTGGAATCCAGTGACTCTCCAAAAAGCTCATCCCCGAGACAGGGGGCGTTGGCCAGGCGGTCCTGGTGGTTGATGTCCAGGTCGGAGACTCTGAGCCAGGCCAAGCGACGCATGGCTACAGCCATGGCAGAGGCCCAAGAGGTGAGCTCGAAGGAGTCGTATATCGAGCGGACCATATACTTGCGCATTTGGAGAAGGCCAGATATGTGCTGCTGGAATAGCGGGACCTTGCGCTCAGGTAGGTACTTCTGGAGGGCAGACAGCTGTTGGACCAAGTGTTTGAGATAAAAGGAAAAATGGAAGGAATAGTTGTTTGCCCTGTTGGCAAGCATGGCATTTTGGTAAAGCCTCTTGCCAAACTTGTCCATGGTCTTACCTTCTCTGCCAGGAGGGGTAGAGGCATAGACACTGGAGCCCTGAGTCTTTTTTAAGGTGGATTCCACCAGAAGGGACTCATGGGGCAATTGAGATTTGTCGAATCCTGGAATAGGGATGACACGGTAAAGGTTGTCCAGTTTACGGGGAGCTCCCGGTACCGTGAGGGGATTTTCCAAGTTTTTGTAGAATGTCTCCCGTAAGATGTCATGTACGGGAAGTTTGAGGAACTCTTTAGGAGGTTGCTCAAAGTCTAAGGCTTCTAAAAAGGCTTGGGACTTTTTGGAGTCAGATTCAAGGGGAAGTGACAGAGCAGCAGACATTTCCCTCAGAAATTTAGAAAAAGAGGACTGCTCAGGTTTAGAGGTGGCATCAGGTGCCGATGGTTCCTCATCAGATGAGGAGGGATCCTCCTCGGTACCGAGAGGAGTCTCCTCCCATAAATCAGGATCCCTGACCTCTGGTGCGTGTCGGGACACCGGGGTGGAGGGTGCGGTGTGGCGAGTCTTGGACAAAGATTTACCAGAGCGCACCGAAACGGCACCAGGGGAGGACGATCGGCGTCGTTCTCGGTCCCGAGAAGAGTGCCGTACCGCCTGGTGCCGAGCAGGATCCACTGTGGGTTGAGAATGAACCACAGGATCATCAGGAAGTTGTTGGGCCGAAAGGATCGGCATCGAGGTGTTTACCGGTACCGAAGGAGTGGACACCGGGGGCTCGGTGCGGGGCTCGGGCCGGTCTGGTACCGGAAGGAGCGGTGCCAGGATAGAGGGTAGCAGTTGTTCAAGCTGTTTCTTCAACTGCTCCTGAAGCTGAGTTTGCAGAATGGCCGAGATACGGTCATCCAGGGGTGGCATCGGAACCGCTTTCTTTTTCTTCGGTTCCTTGGATGCCGCTCCACGCCCCGGCGATGAGGAGGCCGATGACGAGGCACTCACCGTTATCGGGGCGGAGCGTTTACGGGACCGGTGCGATGCCGGTATGGACGGTGTCGTCACCGTAGCTGGAGGGCGCTCGAGGGAAGAGGAAGGCTTCTTAGCCGGCTTACCTGGCGCCAGTGGCGCCGATGCGGGATCGGTCGGTGTCGAGCTGGACGGTGCCGATTTCTGCGGTACCGCCGTTGAGGGTGATGAATCCATCGCCGACTCGGAGCCGAAGAGCAGGGTTTGCTGGATTCTTCGGTTTTTAAGTGTACGTTTTTGTAAAGTGGCACAGCGGGTGCAGGAATCTGCCCGATGCTCCGGACCCAGGCACTGCAAACACCAATTGTGTGGGTCAGAAACGGAGATCGGGCGTGCACACCGCTGGCACTTCTTAAAACCGACCTGCGGGGGCATGAAGGGGAAGATAGCCTCCGCAAAATCGAAGTCCGAGGCCTGTATAATGGCAACAGGCCCCGCCGGGGCAAAAACGAAAGAAACAATAAAAATCAAAGTTTTTTTTTTTTTTTTTTTTTTTGCAATTGAAAGAAAAAGGAAACCCGAAGGTAGAGGAAGAAAAATATATAACAAAAGCGCGAGCGGGAAGGCAAAAAGTGATTTCAACGGCCGTTGAAAAAATACACGCGTCTTCTTCGCTCCGCGGAAACGAAGAAACTGGGGACCACGCACTCCTTCGTCGGGCGGGAAGGCACTCGCGCACGCGCGGTGCGGCCAACTAGAAACTTCTAGTTAAAAGGTCCGTACCGAGGGCTCCGTCGGTGACGTCACCCATGTGTTAAGAATATGCTGCCTGCTTGTCCTGGGATAATACATAACTCCTGGACAACTTTGTTCTAGCATTCTAGAACAAATCAGTCACTAATCAGATTCTACCTGGGAAGATAAAGACTGAAAAAGAATAGCTTCCTGAACATTGTCACGATAACTTATTTATATTTACAATGTGTTCCATGCCTCACCTTTTTGGGGATGAGGAAAGATATAAAGTAGAAGGGATTACATTTTAAATTACCTTACAAAAGTACAGCAGCAGATCAGAACTGCATTGCATGCAAGTTAACCCTGAAGGTTAATCTTCCTCATTCTGGACAGCTTTTTACATTAACATGTTGATGTTACAGGTCAGTAAAAATGTGCTGTAAGTCCAACCAGACCTTAAACTCATGATATCATCAAACATCCATTTCCAAGGCAATATTTATTTATTCATTCATTCAATTTTCTATTCCATTCTCCGAAGGGAGCTCAGAACGGTTTACGTTAATTTATTCAGGTATTCAAGCATTGTTCCCTGTCTGCCCTGGTGGGCTCACAATTTATCTAAAGTACCTGGGGCAATGGGGGATTAAGTGACTTGCCAAGGTTAACAAAGAGTAGCGTGGGTTTGAACCCACAACCTCAGGGTGCTGAAGCAGTAGCTTTAACCACTGCGCCACACTCTCCCCATAGTACAGGAGAAGTAATCCTTTAATGTCATTAATTCAAAGTCATTACACACAGAGATCAATGCCACTTACCACTCGCTCAATGACTGGTTGCAGTGTGCTTCCATACACAAGCAGCAGAGACTGCTTGTCCGAGCAAAAAGCAGCTGCCAGAATAGGGACAGGTGTAGGTACTGAGCTGTCATCTTTTCCAGATGTTGCAATTTGGACAATACTTGTTGAAGTGATGGGTTTTTTACAATGCCTGCAAGAGAAGGGACAATACTAGAACACAAAGGGGGAATTTCAGAGGGTATAACACCATGGTATGGCTCAGTAACCATTAAATAGAATATCACAAACTTTGTAAAAGCAGAGTGAAGGCAGCTCAAATTTCATTCATTTAGGAAACATCCAACTCCTGTTTTTCCATAATATACAAGGATTCCCTTTTCTTCTGAGTAAGAGCTCCTCTGCTGTTACACCAACAAGGATGCTCAAACCACATAAGCCTAGAAACATTCCAATTCTTCATCTCCAGCATTAATCTATCCTTTGTGCAACTTCACCAACATATTTACTGATGTATTTCACCAATGCAAAATTATATGAGCCACCACTGTGAAAATACTGTAAAAGTATATAAAGTAGGTGGCAAGCAAAGATGAAGTCTTCCAGCTGGGCATAATGCATTATGTAATAGCATTATTGCCTCTTGTTCAATCGGGATGCTGCCACCTCAACACATAATTTATCTGATGGGTGTATATACTATCCTATAAAAAGAGCAATAATTATATGTTTGCTGCTGACTTGGACGAAGAAAACAGACATAAGGATTTTGATGAAATGGGTTGAATTAAGGTTTTCAGGTGTGGGGAAACTAACTTACCTAGGTCTAGAATTTGGCAAAACTCATTTTGGGGATGAACTGGAGGATTTTCCCAAAAGGCAGTGTCTATGTAGCTACTGCTGCCATCTCTCCCTGAAGCCCATTGGTCAAACATTCATAAGGAAGCTTAGCCAGCCAACAGGGAAAAGAAAAACTGAAGGTTGCTAAGGTGTCTCAAAATCTACTGCCACGATTCCTACTGAAGCCCATTGGTCAAACATTCCTAAGGAAGGTTCGTTGTTAAGGCACAGAATCTGTAAGCTGCATTGCTAAGGCACAGAGTCCGTAGCTAATGGTCCCACCTCCCCCTGCACCGCATTGGTCAGACATTCGTAAGGAAGCTTAGCCAGGTGTGAGAAATGAAAATACTAATATATTTTCTAATGTAAAATAATGCAAAGGTGTGAACATATAAGACATAATATATCTTACCAGGTGTGGTAAAATAAAAGCAGAGAAACTGCAAACAAGAGACATTGATAAAAGGTTATAACACAAATTCCAGCAGAAGGAACTTGTCAAACGCTGTGTGCGTATAGAAGTAAAACATTTGCTGAATCAGAAAACAGGAGGGATGAGCATTCCTAGGACAAAATATTGTTACTACATACAATGCCTGCAGTCAAGTTAACATTGAATTAGAGGAGTCAGCATAACTAACCATAAAGGCTATTGTTTGAAGAGCTGATCTAATCATATCACATCAGGGGTGAGAATAAGAGAAGGGAAACAGAGTCCAAATATAGGCAACTGTAAATATGTTTGGAGGTCCGGGGAATAATGGTAATGGGAGAAGTAATTAGTGGTGGAGAGACAGGAAGTAGGTGTGAAAGAATCTGATAGGTTGTGAACTGTCCTTGCGAAAAGTCAGCATTAAGGATCACCCCAAAGCTGCATACTTTGTCTTTGGCCATCAGGATGGACGATTCCCAAGAGTTCAACAGGCGGGTGAGTTCGCCTCTCCAAATCCAGAGGAGCTCCGTTTCGTTGTGTTTACTTGCAGCTTGTTTTGGTGCATCCAGCTTTTTATTTCCGAGAGGCAGTCATGTAATTTTGTGATTTGGGCATCTCGGTTCAAGCCTAGCAGTAGGTACAGTTGTATGTCGTCTGCAATGAATGGATATTTATGTGGCGTTTTAAGGAGATGTAGTTGTTGAAAACAGAGGGGACAGGAGAGCACCCTGAGGTACTCATTTTATCGGTTTAGGACATGATAGAGTAGACCTTAGTAGCATGCTTTGGGTCCTATGGCTCAGGAGTGATGAGAACCACTGGAGTGCTTGTGTAGATTCCAATATTTGCGAGTGTGGCAAGGAGGCAGGGGTGATCAATGGTATCTAAGGTTGCATTGAGGTCTAGAAGGATCAGTAGCTCATCATTCTCTTTCCCTAGTATGTCCCAGCAGTCATCGATAATGTCCCCCAGGACAGTTTCCGTGCAATGGAATTTCCTGAAGCCAGATTGGTAAGATCATCACGAAGTTTAAAATTATACAAGCTTTGAAAAGGACTTTTACCGCATTTATGATTGGGTCTCCTGAAGAAGAAATCGAACGGGGCCACGTAGAGACCCCTAACCCTTCATAAAGCTAAGTCTCTATATTACAACTGATTCATTCCAGAGTGATGTTTGTTTGACAAAACATAAGAAAGAAAGAAAGAACTTCCATACAAGTACAGTGGTACCTTGGATTACGAGCATAATCCGTTCCAGGAGCATGCTCGTAATCCAAAATGCTCGTTTATCAAAGCGAGTTTCCCCATAGGAAATAATGGAAACTCGCTTTGATACGTTCCCCCCCCCCACCCCCGAGGCCAGGGCGCTGCCCCCCCCCCACGTGATCCGGCACCCCCCGCCCGACCAACTTTAACTCACCCCCCTTTGACACCAGGCACGCAGCCCACAAGTGCCGGTGCCGCTTGTAGATCTTCTTCCCAGTCTCTGCTGGCTTTGAGCATGCATCTGCGCATGCTCAAGCCCTTCTAATTCTCCCTCTCGCCGAGATTCTCGTCGAGAGGGAGAATTAGAAGGGCTTGAGCATGCGCAGATGCATGCTCAAAGCCGGCAGACTGGGAAGAAGATCTACAAGCGGCACCGGCACTTGTGGGCTGCGTGCCGGTGTCAAAGGGGGGGGGGGGTGAGTTAAGTTGGTCGGGCGGGGGGGGGGGTGCCGATTCGAGCGGGAGGGGGCCCTTTGCGAGCAGGGGGGAGCGATGCCGGTTATCGGGGGGTGCTCGCAAATCGAGTCAACATTCGGTTTGCGAGACACGTTTTGCGAGAATGTTTTGCTCGTTTTGCAAAACACTCGCAAACCGGGTTACTCGCAAACCGCGGTTTGACTGTATTTGAAAAACTGTAACAATCTTTATTTATTTAATTTTGTAAACAACCATGGAGCGTGACCAGCACTGAAACAGTTGCAATGACTGGAAGGCAAACTCTGGTTCATCTCTAGGGAGGTGCGATCCTTCCTTGAAGACTTTCACGTTTCTGAGTGACTTATAAATTGTTGGTCATGGTCCATAGTTAGGCTACTATTTTGAATGTGAGGTCAGTTCATATTTTTGGATTTGGTTTTTGGATGCCACTAAAAACTGCAGAAAATCAACACTACAAGCATTTTCAATATCTGTGGGTTGGCTGTGCTGATCCCATACACTGTGGGATTAGCACATCTGGCTAGTTAATTTTGACAGTTCTTGTAGGACTGGAATTCTACAATTAGAAAGAGAAAGATGTCTGTGTACCACATTGTGGTACACATTTCAGTGGCCAAATCCTCCACTAGTCTATCCTCTTATAGCATTTCCATTACTTAAATTATGCCCTTCAAACAAGCATATAGTTCCATATTATAAGTTTGTTCCTAACCTTGGAGAAATGCTCCTTTATCTGCTCTGAAACCACTAAACCCGGCACAGTGATGCTCAAATGATGTTATCCTGTGGCTTTCAAGTATAAACTACACATTTGTTTTTAACTTCCAACTTACCCATTCAGAATGGATTCAAATATATGCAGTTGTCCATCTCTGCTCACTACGGCTAGCTTCACAGGCTATGAGAAGATATATAAAACATGGTCACTCTGAGCCCATAGCAAACCAATCCTCAGATTAAAAAAAGAAAACAATGCTTCAGCCTGTGCCACCTTGCACATATCTTCTGAAGCTGAAGCAGCCCAAAGTACCATACACTGGTTCAGAACATACTCTCTGCTCCCTGAGCACCTCAACTACCTATCAGTCACCGGCAACCTCTCGTCTTCTGCTGAATGAATTAAACACACAATGCTATTACTTGTAACCAGAATAGCGATCTTGCCCCTGTCTCCCTCCCCAATAGTAGGGGAGAAGGACAACAGTACTCTAGGCAAAAGCTGCCAGCAAGGAAGGCAGGAGGGAGGAACCCAGCCTTATCAAGCTGGTAACTTCACGCTCTGAACCAGCTCATCTTAATTCCCCAACCCCCAATTTAAAAATAAATTTTTTTTTTAATTAAGCCAAAGCAAAAGTAGGTATCAACATCCCAAGGGAGGAGACCTTAGCCCAGAATCTGAACCAAGTAATTTAAGCTAAATAGATTGCACAAGTCTAAACTCATCTATCAGCTGGTGACAAATACTGGGTGGCTGTGGGCTTTACAGGTACTGTACTTCAGTAGGAATAATGCACTCGAGCTAGCATTTCTATCTGCTGGTAAGAAAAAGTAAACTTGTGGAAAGGAAGTTAGCAGGTAAGATTTACTTTCTCCTTTGATCAGCTTTGAAGGAAGTTATTGTTTAAATACATACGTACGTATATGCTTTCTAGTTTTTATTTATGTTCTTCCTGGTAATTATAATCTTATTTATGTTCACTCTTACATACAGGCATTATTGTCCCTTTAATGCTATGTCACGTTCAAATAATATTTGTTTTCTGTTTAGTTATATACTGTAACTGCATTATGTTTCTTTTACTATATACAAGAACATTTGATTAAATGCATTTTTTCTTAATGGCTACAATATTTAAATGATGAATGATACACCCTTTCCTTCCTTTTTTAATGCATTCAACAGCTAATGTAGCACTTCATAATATAATCCTCAGCAGCTCTGTGATGGTAAAGATTTGTCAAAGCAAAACACAAGAAAGAGCCTTTAAAATTGTCCTTGTAATAATAATAATTTTATTTTTGTATACCGCCATACCCAGGGAGTTCTAGGCGGTTCACAACAGTTAAATGCAGTACAAACAGTGTAGTTGGAATTGAAGAACATAACAAAGCAATCATAGAGTCAAACAAGTTATACGTCTACAATTTAAATGAAGGGAAAAAAAGGTACATACACGCCAATAAGAGGGAGCAACAATCTTAAAAGAATGGGGAGGGATAGTGATGGAGAGTGTTAAGGATTTGGTCTGTTGAAAAGTTGAGTTTTAATCTGTTTTCTAAAGTTGAGATAAGAAGAGGCATCAAGCACAATTTGGGCGAGCCATGAGTTTAGTTTGGCCTCTTGAAAAGAGAAGGTTCTTTCGAAGAATCTTTTAAGATGACACGATTTCAGTGAGGGAAAAGCGAACAGATTTATTCTGCGGGAGCTCTTATTGTTGTAATTCAGGTTGAAGTGTGGGTAAAGATAATCCGGTGACAGACCAAATATTGTTTTGTAGCAGAAGCATGAGAACTTAAAAAGGACTCTGGATTCGAACGGCAGCCAGTGCAGCTTGTGGTAGAAAGGGGTTATGTGTTCCCATTTCTTCAGGCCAAAGATGAGACGGACGGCAGTGTTTTGGACCAACCTCAACTTCCTGGTGATTTTCTTGAATGCGCCTAAGTATATGATGTTGCAGTAGTCCAGAACACTCAGAATAGCAGATTGTACCAACAGGCGAAAGGAGGCGTCATCAAAGTATTTTTTAATGGTGCAGAGTTTCCAAAGCATCGAGATACACTTCTTAAATACTAGGTCAGAGTGTTTCTCCAGAGTGAGATGCTTGTCTAAGGTGACTCCTAGTGTTTTTAAGGATTGTTCAATACAGTAATCCAGCCCATTTACATGTAGCGTAGTTCCCTTGATTTTGTCATTTGGGGCTGCCAAGAAAAATTTAGTTTTTTCTGAATTTAGCTTTAATCTAAACGCTGACATCCAAAGTTCAACCTGATTTAGAGTGAATGAGAGGGAATTTAGCAGCTCAGATGTAAAGCAGGATAGCGGGATGACTATGGTGATGTCGTCTACATAGATGAAGAATTTGAGCTTTAGATTCTGCAAGAGGTTTCCTAGGGAGGCAAGGTTAGATGTTTTGAAGCTTAGGTTAATTCTAATCTGTACAGCACATTGTTCTTATTTGAGGTTAAGCAATATAGCAAGTATAGAAATATATTTATAATGCAAGGCAGCATAAAGGAATACACTACTGAAAGGGAATTTATTTCTGAGACCAAATTAATAGAACATCTCAAAATACAACAACATGGCAGCCATTCAGATAGCGGCTCTGCATAGGGCAGGAGAGTAAGAAAATCACTTCTGCACCACTGAATCACCAGGGATTTTAAAAGGTGCCATTTTTTTCAATTGGGAAAGTGGGAGGGATATGAGAATTATTAGTTGACTTCCCCCATGTCTCTCTCAAAAGACTATGGACTTTTCCTCCAGGAAATTGTCCAAACCCTTCTTAAAACCAGCTACGCTATCTGCTCTTACCACAAACTCTGGCAGTGCGTTCTAGAGTTTAATTATTCTCTGAATGAAATTTTTTTTCCTCCTATTGGTTTTAAAAATATTTCCCTGTAACTTCATCAAGTGTCCCCTTTTTTTAAATTTTTTGATGGAGTGAAAACTCGATCCACTTGTACCCTTCTACTCCACTCAGGATTTTGTAGACTTCAATCATATTTCCCCTCAGCCATCTTTTTTCCAAGCTGAAGAGCCCTAAAAATGTGAGGAGTTCCATCCCTTTTATCATCTTGGTCGCTCTTCTTTGAACCTTTTCTGGTGCCGCTATATCTTTGAGATAAGGAGTCCAGAATTGAATGCAATACACCAGGTGAGGTCGCACCATAGAGCAATACAGAGGCATTATAACATTCTTAGTCTTGTTAACCATTCCTTTTTTTTTTTTTTTTTTAATAATTCCTAGCATCTTGTTTGCTTTTTTGGCTGCCACCGCACATTAGGCAGGTGGTTTCATTGTATTGTCTATAATGACACCCAGATCCTTTTCTTGGGCGCTACCCCAAGGTGGACCCTAGCATCCGGTAACTGTGATTAGGTTATTCTTCCCAATGTGCATCACTTTGCATTTGTCCACATTAAATTTCATCTGCCACTCAGACCCCCAGTCTTTCAAATTTCCTAAGATCTGCCTGCAGTTTTTCACAATACACAGGCGTTTTAACAACTTTGAATAGTTTAGCATCATCTGCAAATCTAATCACCCACTTGTTGTTCCAATTTACCAGATCATTTATAAATAAGTTAAATAGTACTGGTCCCAGTACAGATCCCTGCAGCACTCCACTGTTTACTCTCCTCCATTGAAAAAAAAAATGACCATTTAACTCTATCCCCTGTTTTCTATCTGACAACCAATTCCTAAGCCACAACTGAACCTTGCTAGCTATCCAATGACTCTAATTTTCTCAGGAGTCTGTCATGAGGAACTTTATCAAAGCTTTCAGAAAATCGAGATACACTACATTAACCATCTCACCGCCTCATTAAATCATGTTTGTCTACGTGTTCTACAATTTTATTTTTTATAAATGTTTCCACCATTTTGCCCAGCACTGAAGTCAGGCTTACTGGTCAATAATTTCCCGGATCTCCCCTGGAACCCTTTTAAAAAAAATCGGCGTTAACATTGGCTACCCTCCAATCTTCAGGTACTACAAACGATTTTAGTAATATTACTAACAGCTGAAATTTCATGTTTGACGTTTTTTAGTACACTGGGATTTAGATCATCCAGTCCAGGTGATTATCACTTTTTAACTTCTTGATCTGGCTTAGTACATCTTCCAGATTCACCAAGATTTCTTTCTATTTCTCTGCATCACCCTTGAAAACCATTTCCGGTTCAGGTAGATTTCTTACATCTTCTTCTGTAAAGACCAAAGCAAAGAATTCATTCAGTCTCTCCGTTATGGCCTTATCCTCCCTGAGTACCCCTTTTGTTCCTTGATCATCCAACAGTCCCATGGCTTCCCTCACAGATTTTCTGCTTCTGATATACCTAAAATAATTGTTGAGTTTTTGCCTCTTTTGCAAGTCTCTCTTCATATTCTCTTAGATTTATTTATCAATGGAAGGCTTCATCCTACGGGACTCCGTTTCGGGGGTGCACACCCCCTTCTTCAGGAACTCGACTGCGCTGGGTCTCTCAGTTTCTCAGACACAGCTTGGAGTTCCTGAAGAAGGGGGTGTGCACCCCCGAAACAGAGTCCCGTAGGACGATGCCATCCTTGCTGACTGCCTTCACACGGAGAAGCTAAGTTCTTCTAGTTTGTGTTCAGCTTGGTTAGATTTGGACACTCATTTCCTTTTTGGCCCCATGATTGGGGGACAGAGACAAATTTCAACTTAACTTAACGGTGTGTTTTTTATTCAATTACTTTTTCACACTTATAGCACTTTATTGTTGCACTTTATTTATTCACTTATTATGCGGAGAGAGCCCGGGGATGTTTCGCAGTTAACACTCTTCTGGGTGTAATTCGCGTCAGCTTTTCCCTGGGTTTTCCCAGTGGCGGCTGTGTGACTGAGGGCTCTCCCGCTTAAGCAGTTATTAATTTTTAACATCAGTTGATTGAGCGTTCAGTTGGTCTTTGTCTCTTTCCCCTAGTCATTTTCCTTTCTTGGGGTTTGGGAGTTTTTTTCTAGTTTTTTGTATCCTAATCAAACAGGTTTCCGTAAAAACCATTCCACAGAACATTCTTTACTTGGTCTCACCACAACCATTCATTACTATCTTGACCAACATAAGTCAGTTTTATTAATCTCCTTAGATCTCGCAGCTGCGTTTGATACAATAGATCACCATCTCTTACTTCAATGTCTTTCTTCCATTGGTATAACTGACCAGGTCCTTGAATGGTTTAGTTCTTATTTCTCAGACAGATCTTCTACAGTACATTTTAATAATTCAATTTCGGAATCCTATCATTCTAACTTTGGTATTCCACAAGGGTCCATTTTATAACCTTTATTGTTCAATATTTATCTGGCTCCCCTTTTAACCCTTGGTCAATCAATCGGGTTTACCACCTACGCCTACGCTGATGATCTTCAACTCTTGCATCCTATCGATCCTACAACTCCAAACGACATTTTCTCCATCAATCAAAAATTGGCTAAAGTTCATGACTGGCTAAATATCAATATGCTTTCTTTTAAGTATTTAAAAAACTAGCACTCTCCTTTTCTCCGGAAAAGAGGGGGTACAACTAATTGCCCCAGTCACCATCGATAATACCCCACTCTTACCAATCACAACCACTAAAATTTTAGGTGTTCTTATAGATAACAAATTAACATTTCACCCACAAATTAGTGCATTGGTTAAAAATTGTTTTTATAAAGTAAGGATGATTAGATCACTGGTTCCTCTCCTTGATACTAACTCCCTGAATGTGCTAATCCATGCACTTGTAATATCTAAAATGGACTACTGTAACTCTTTATTAAAAGGGATATGTCAAAAGGATATAAAGCGTCTACAATTAATCCAAAATACAGCCATTAAGATAATTTTGGGCGCAAGGAAATTTGACCACGTTACCCCACTGCTACAAAAAGCCCACTGGTTGCCTGTTATACATAGGATAACTTATAAAATTGCTCTCCTGACTTTTAAAACATTACAGACCAACACCCCAGCATTTATAGACAGACTCTTGATCCCATACAACCCCCCCAGAGCTTTAAGATCTATTTCACAGTTTACTCTTAATGTTCCATCTTTAAAAACAATTGGTACACATCGTACCTTAATCTTTTCTGTGACCGCTCCTATGACTTGGAATTCTCTTCCTTTATACTTAAGAATTGAAAAAAAACTTACAAAAATTTAAAAGCAGCCTAAAGTGCTTTCTTTTTAAAGATGTCTTCAGCTGACCACATGATTCTTAATAATGTTGAATGGTTACATACACCTCTGGGGAAAGTGTCCACAATTTGTTTTTTTTTTGCCTCTTATTCCTATCTTTCCAACTCCCTTTTGTATTTACCTTAATTGTATTTCTCCTCCCCTTCCTATTTGTTCCTAGGGGCTCTACAGTTCCACCTACCCAGTATGTACTTGCTATTGGTCATGTACGTCTTATTTGTCTGATCTCTAGTAGATTTGTTATCTTGGCCAAGTATGTTCAGTTTGTCAAAATATTTATTTGTCTATATGTTATTTTTTAATATTTTGTAAATCGCTTAATCAAAAACCTGATTGTACTTGCTATTGGTCATGTACGTCTTATTTGTCTGATCTCTAGTAGATTTGTTATCTTGGCCAAGTATGTTCAGTTTGTCAAAATATTTATTTGTCTATATGTTATTTTTTAATATTTTGTAAATCGCTTAATCAAAAACCTGAATAAACTTGAAAACTTCTATGGCTCGAGTGGCTAGTTGCCTGTCCACTGTTGCTGGACTGACCACTTTTTCTGGTCGTCCAGTCAATGATTCTACGAAACGATCCACTAAGAGGTAGCTGAATTTGAGTTGGTATCCATCTCGGATTATATTTAGCATCCAAGCAGTCTGAGCTGATATGCACCCATGCCTCCCTCCTATCTGTGGGAGTTCCACTACATTCCTGATGTCATTGAAACTTCTTGGAGGCTGTGGCGGAGCGTGGTTCAGAGGACTGGGTACATCTACAGTTATTGTATCTTTGGAACCCTGCACCACTCTCTGGGCAGAGAATCCTACTGATGAAAGCACCTGGAGCCACGAAAATTATTCCAAGTAGTTCCGAGGTGTAGAGTCCAGAAGTGTCTTAGAACAATTATTAGCCACACTGGCCATAACATCATCCAACACATTTCCAAAAAGCATCTTCCCCTTAAAGGGGAGTCTACGTAAGATGGCTTTAGAGATCAAATCGCCCGCCCATTGTCTGATCCAAAGCATCCTGTGGGCAGAGATGGAATAAGCTAAGACTCTGCTCAGGATACTAATAACGTCATACAGAGCATCTGCCACATAGTTAATTCCTTCCATAACTAGTTGTGGGCACACTTTGTCGCCCGTGCCTGCGGTACGAAGGACTCTGGTGTGACAGGCACATACCACAAGAGAGGCTGCTGAGGCCGCCTTAAACACCAAGACTATGGCATTAAACTGTCATTTGAGGTCTACACCCATTCTGCAGTCCTGTGCATCCTTCAAGACTACACCCCCTTCACTAGGGAGGGAAGTATGCTTGGTAACCTGAGTTACCAGTGAGTCCACCATAGGCTAGACAAATAACTTCTGAAATTCAGGAGCTATGGGATACAGCCTTGCCATTATTATAGCTCCCCTTAGAGAGCCCTCTGGGACCTCCCAATGGTTTGTAATTAGGGAAGATCCGAACAAGATGGAAAAAATGAAATCTGTGCTTGGGAAGCACTCATAATCAAGTACTGTGCTGCCTCAGTCTGTGAAGCCTCCAAATTTAGCTCCAGGAATGCAGTCACTTTAAAAAGGTGGTGTAGTCAAGCCTTCCCTTTGCACAAAGGAGATTGGTGTCTCTTGGCCTCCAGTCTGTTTGTGACTCAGAATCCTCCCAGAAGAGAGGATTCACTCTAGAGGCATAGAATCCAACTTCTTAGACTGTTTCTCTGGCTCCTGCTCACGAATTTCTGCTGAAGCACATGCTCTTGGAAAGGACATGTCCCCTTGCACAGACAGCATTGTCCCCTTGACTGCTGTGGAAGACTCCTGAAAGTTTAAGTAAACTTTCCATAATAAACACACAAAATCCAGGCTAAATCCCTGACTAGGGACCCCCGGAGTACCCTTCTGGGCTTCATTTTGCCATTTCCAGGGCTCTGCAGTATCCATGCACCTGCGCTTCACCCCAAGGCTCTGAAGAGGTTCCCTTCACTGGACAAGGGGTCCTGTGTGATTCCCCAGCCTTATGGGTGCCAGATGGAGCTAAACTCGAGGCTCCCGCCCCTCCCTCACGTGCCCCAAGGCAAAGGGCTGCTGTTCAGTCAGCCATCCATTGCAAATCTGACATGATATATCTCCACTGAAGGAGTCCATCCCAAGTGTTTTTAATTTAAATCGAAGGCTTTTTGAGGCAGCTAGAAGCTTTTATTCAAAATCGGGACAATCCAAGATGGCTGTGTGGCAATGTAGTCGTCCTACAACCAGCCTAGGGAACCCCCCTAAAGGGTCAAAAAATTTTGGGAAGGGATTTTTGGGAGGTGGGAGACCCTAGTTACAGTCCCAGAAACCCTTAAAATAATAAAATCAGATCCTCTCTCCAATTTTCCCATAGACTAGCAATAGGCAGTACTTACTGTCTGCTAGGTTATGCCTGCAGAAACTATCATAGAAGCTGGAAATGGACAAGACATTGCCTCTTGCTCAGCAAACCAGATTACATGCTGGGATCTTCAGGCTGCCAGTCAGACCAAAGCCCAATCAAGACCTCAACCCTCATGGATCCACATGCGAGCAGGGGAAAATATATATGTAGTCGGTACCCACTAAACTCTGCTGGAATGAAACTGGGGTCAGCCAGCCTGCACCCAAGAACCTAATAAATCAGGCTGCGAGCTAACTTCAAGGAAAATGGACCAAGTTCTACAAGATCCTATGCAGGCCAGCCGGACAAGAACCCCAAGGGTTACTTTGCCAGCTGTAGACATCTGACCCAGATTCTGCATCCTCTCCTAGGCAGAGCTGCCCCAAGGTCACCGGAGACCTCTCCAGCACTGAAAAACCTCGAACTAGGATAAAACCCACCAGAGCAGAGCAGAATCACACCTTCTCAACTCAGTCACAGAAGGAAAAAACTGAAGGGGGCTTTGGAGAAAATGTGGAGCTGAACAATGTAAATTTCATCATTCTGCAATCAACACTTAAATAAGGGAATTATCACCGATTGTCAGGACTCATATGTCCTTTGCACAAGAAGCAAGAGTTAACTTGCTTTATTTTAATAGTAATTTTCTAGGCAGTCATATTTAGTTGGTTGTTTTGGGGGGGGGGGTGTTTGTTTTTTTAATGTGAGGAATATAGTCTGTATAATTATCTACAAACATCTGCTACACTGGAGTTCTCTGTGCCTTGCCCAAGATATTACTAATTGTAAAGCCAACAATAAATGTAATTTTTCATTTATAATGAAAAGTATATGTATACCAGAGAATGAACTGGGTAGACTGTGAGAGTTATATAAACTACATTAGATTGCTACATTTTCCTCCTAATGGCTTTTATAGTGCTTTCTGATGGTTCTGCAGCTTAACTTACAATTGGTGGGAAATGAGGTAGTTTTAAAGAACCTCACCGTCTGCCCTCTACAAGCACTCTTGCTTATTGACAGATTATGATTGCTGGATTACTACAGAATGTTGTATGCAATTCTGTAACAAATAAGATAAAATTAATATGACTATATGTTTTAATAAATAAGATATAATGCTGTGGACTACTGATTAGAGAATGACACGGGGAAAAAAATCTGTCCCCGTCACTGCCTCGTCCCCGGCCCACCATCCTCTGCACCGCCCCGTCACCGCCACTGCCATCCCATTCACCGCCCCGTCACCGTCCCCGCTGCATCCATATAAGCCCTTAGTACTGTAATATTTAGCTTATTCCTTTCTTATAAATCAAAGTTCCTGCTGCTGAACTGGAGAAAGAGATGTTCAGCTGGCAGGGCTTTGTTTATAAATTTTTATCAACACAACTAATATACTACTTTATCCTAAAGCAAAAAATAAATAAATAAATATAATTTTTTTTTCTACCTTTGTTGTCTGGTTTCTGTTTTCCACATCTTCTCATTCAATTCCTTCCATCCACTGTGTGTCTTCTCTCTGCGTCTTCCATTTGCTGTTACTGTGCCTCTCCTTCACCCCCCCCCCCAATTGTTCTAGCACCCATCTTCTTCCCTCTGCTCCCCCATAGTCTGGCATCTGTCTTCTTCCCACTCTGTCTTTCACATTTCCCTTCGGGGTCTGTTCCTCTCCACCCTCCTTCAATGTCTGTCCTATTCCTTTCCACCACCATCCTTCCCTCCCTCCTTTACCATCTGTTCCTTTCTACCACACTTCAGCTCCTCTCGCGTGGCCTATCTATCTACCTTCCTCCCTCTTATTTTCATGGCACGTTACAATGTAATTTGTGCAAGCCACTGGAGCCTGCGAGCTCGGTCCCTGTCCCATCCCCACAAACCATCTCGCTTCTGTGCTCCTATTTTCCCCATTTCTAATATCTCCCCTATGTATCTGCCATTGCCCCCCCCCCCTGTGTCCATATACCATCCCCATGGCATGTCCCCTTTATGTCTCTGTCCCTATGCCCCATGAACATAATTTCCCTTCTTTCTGTTACCTTCCTGTGTCCAGATTTCCCCTAGCTTCCTCTTCCATACCAGTGTGTCTCTTCTTTTCAACCCCATCTAGCTTTTTTCCCTCTTTCTTTCCCCCCCCTCCCCTGCTTCTAGCATCTGGCTCACCTGCCTGTCCTTCCCTTTCTTTCCTGTTGTGGGTTTTTCTTTCCATCTTCATCCCCTTCGCCCAGAATCCTTTTCTCTTTCACTCCCTCCTTCCAGTTTGAGACGGGAACACGGGCTATCGCACGGTACCCGCAGCCCCCACCCGCCTGCCCAATCGATCCTAGTGTTTAGCCAGCTCTCTCCCTTCTCCTCACCTTAGTTTGCAGGCTTTCTTTTTCGGCGACCTGCACGCTTTCCCAAAGAACCGGGCTGCTCAGTGTTCAATCTTCTGCTCTGCTGCAACTTCCTGTTTCCAGTTGCGTCAGAGCAGAAGATCGAAACTGAACAGCAGCGGGTGCGCAGCTCTTTGATAGCGTGCGGGTCGCCGAAAAAGAAAACCTACAAACTAAGGTGAGGAGAAGGGAGAGAGCTGGCTAATCACTAGGATCGATTGGACAGGTGGGTGTAGGCTGTGGGGACCGCGCGATCCTTCATGCCTCACTGCGGCGACAAGACCATTCACCGCTCCACGGGGCGGTGAATGGCCTTGTCCCCGTCGCCGCAGCGACTGCTAGTTTTCGCTCCCCGTTTCGGCGGGTTACCCAGTCCTGTTGAGTAAGTCTTACTCCCACTTAAGTATAAAAGTACACTTTGGGGGGGGGGGGGACTTGACCCCAAATATACTGGTATAACACAGAGAGAGGTCTAGGAAGTTTGTCCAAAGTTAGCCATATATTTTCCCAATGTTTTGAACTCACTGGTTCATTTTTTAACCATCTCCAACTAGAAATAAAATGTTGTAAAGAAGTAACTCTCTCAAAGACTGAAAAACAATCATATCCCTCATTCCAAAAAATGTCTAAATCGATGTAAACGTTGGGTTGCCCAGTGTCGAAAGTCTAGCTGCCTACTGCCAATTTCAAATTAGGGTTTGCTAAAAAAATACAAGACAGCATGGACACCCTATTGCTATATTTCCATCTAAACGAACATTTGGTCTATCAACACCATATGTGTTTTTCCCTAAATGTTTCTTCTCTTTCTTTATAGATTGCAGTTCATCCCCTCACCTTTTGTACCAGTTATTTATTAGTACGTATATATTTTGTTTTTAATTGTATAAAACTGTTCTGTTTTGTCCCCTATTTTAAAATGTTCTACGAAATGAAGTATTAAACATTGCGTGTACAACAAACTTTAATAAAACTTGAAACTCCCAGTCCATTAAAAATCATAACTATGCTGCCCAGTAGTACCATTGAACGTTAAACACTGCTTTGCCTCCTTGATCTTGGGTACTCTGGAATACTGATGAGGAAAGTTTAGCAGGTGCATGTGTCAGGAACTCTGAATAACCAAACAGATTTCTTCAGCAGGAGCACCTTAGATCCTGGGGGATGGGAACCCTGGAGGAAGTTTTAATGGTGGGGACTTCCAGTACTATACCCGATAGCCCCAAGGTGCAGTGCCAGAGGGGCTTCTTTTCCAAGGTCCAGCTCAAATTGAAGATCTATCTCTCTTTGGTCTTATGACTTGAAAGGTCCAAGTTAATGAAAAAGGAATATGCTGCTGCTGACACCACCCTGCTACAGACTAGGAAAGGATCTATTTCAGTGGCTTATTGAGTTTGAAGAATCTTTGAGGCATGGTGTTCTAAGAGGACCATTCTTCCATTTCAGTCTTCCTTGGTCCATATCCTAGCATTCTTGCAGGAGAGATTTAACAAAGATTTAGTGTTAAACTCTTTTAAAAAGGTACAAGTGGCAGTAATTGCATGTTTCAGAGGCCATCTTCAGAGCTTTTCTTTGCAACATATCCAGGTTTGTCCAGTATCTTAACCTGGTGTTTAAAGCTCTCCAGATATATCTGATATTCAAGCCCTTTCTTTAGAGTCTCCTTTCTACGTTTCTCAGAGGCTGTAGTTACCACTGGAACAGTACTTCCTTTCTCCTGATAGTAGTCATCTCTTCCATTTGGATTAGCCTGTGTTTCTTCCTTTCTTTTATTGAGAAGACGAGGAATTATGATCCTTGACATTACTGGATGTGCATAGGTGCCTTCTGAATTATCTGGAAGTTGCAATGAATTTGGATGCTTTTTTTTTCTTGTCTCAAAAAGGGAATGCCAGCATACAAACCCAATATTGATAGTTGGTTGAAAGATTTGGTTTCTTAAACTTGTAGTTCCTTCCTATTTCTCCTACTGTAAACCGCGTCGAGCTCTACGAACATGGAGATGATGCGGTATACAAACCTAAGGATTAGATTAGATTAGATTCCAACAAGCAAACAGCCACCCTTGGACATCAAGGCTCATTCTACCAGAGGAATTACTACCTCCTGGATTGTGATTGGTTAGCATAGAATAAATTTGTATATAGGCAACTTGGTCCTCATGTCATACTTTATCTAAACTACCAATCAGATGTCTCTGCCCTGAGTGAAGCACCTTTTGAGACTTCAGTTCTTTCAGCAGACATTATCTCCCTCCCGACTTGCGAGATGTAGAACCGGACAGATCTGTTGGTGATGCTAACTGCTAAGGAAGAAAAATTAGATCTTACCTGCTAATGTTTTCCTTTAGTCTCAACAGATCTATCCAGAAACGCATTCCTCTGTTTATTCGATGTATATACAGTACATATTTCCATGATTTTGTTCTTAAGACTTCTCTGTTTAGAGGTGCAACCTTGATAATGATGATAAAAATATACATTTGTTTCATAAAAGAGGCACATAGTGCCCTTTATGGCAGAACTGTTTGTATGCTCTCCACTTGTTAGTAGAACCTGCAAGTCTGGACTGATGCCTTGGGGCCAAAGGAAATAAATTTATAAGGTAATATCTAATTTTTCCTTTGCATATTTTAACACTCCAAGTACTCTAATAGGCAAGAAGATTAGCTACTCCCATATACTATTATATCACTACATTAATTTAAGATTAAATGGTGCTTGATATACAAATATTTACATTTACATAGGTGAGTCTTCAGCAGAGGCTGCTAGAAGCCAAGTTCTGGCAACCTTTTTGGTGCATGCTACTGATCAAGAAAGCATGCAACTTCTCGGGAAAGTGTGCCAACAGGGAAAATCTGCTATTTTGGAAATAGTAGCTCCTCTCCTTAGGAGTCAGGATTTCTTAATTTCCCTTTTGCAATGTTGGGACCACCAATTTTGCTTGAGCAAATTGTTCCGAGACCTTCCTCAGTATTCCCTATGAATGAACACCTTCTGTTATCAGTTTTCCCTGGAGTGTCATCCTGATTGTGTGCATCAGGCTTTTAGAGATTTGCAGCACCATGGAGGGAAGAGTTCTACTGAGGGTCCTGAACTTGGGAGGAGGGGCTCACTTCCCAGAAGCAGATTAGATTGGTCAGGACAGACAGTTGATTAGAGGACCCTGGCTCCTGGCTTTCTGCTTTCAGGAGGCAGAGGAGGAGCTAGGCAATTCCAGTACTATGGAGGAGATGTTATCCTCCATAGAGAGAGGAGTATTCACCAGTTTAATATTAGCGTTCTCAAACATGAAAAGCTGAGTTCTCTCATTGCTCAGGCTACTTTCTTCTTTTAATATCATAGGAGGTAGCTGCAGAGGGAAAGTCCAATGGGGTTCCCACATCAACATAAGAGTTGGTATTAGAAAAATCTGTTTATACTTTATTAAGCATTATCTGAATACCCCTTTAATGCTATGTCTCATATATACAAGAGGTGCTTGGGGAATCAAAGTATGGCTTTTTAGTTCAAATTAATAGTAACAGATTAATTAATTTTAATTACGGTCAGATTAAACAAATATGTAGAAACTTAAAATCTTGGTCTCAGTGAGATGTTATGTTAGTTTCTACCCTGATTAGCGAATGGACTTAAACTTTGTTAGCTGCTTTCAGGCCAGTACTACTCTAAAATGAGAGTCTGACTGATTTAAAACAGAATTTCCCTGTAGCAGTTCATTTTGAATAGAAATTTCTTGCCTCTGCCTAGGTAGATTCTCCCCCTCCCCCAATTTGGTGAGACATCTTTTTTTCCTTGGCACACCTTTCTATTCCCTCTGCCAGGCTGGAGGCCTCCTTCTTTTCACATACTCCAACTCACTCTCACCTCTCATTCTGACTCTTGCTTACTCACTCTCCCACTCATATAAAATCTCACACTCTCTCACTCACACACTGGCTAATGTCCAGGAAATCCCATGTTATATAGGATTTGTCTCCATAGCCATTACAGGCTAACATTGAAGTAATGGAGCATGACATTTTATGATTGGTCTGGCTTAATGAGAATCGTAATGGGAACTGGTCCTATGATGCAAATGCCTAGTCAGCTTAAGCATACACAACCCATTCTCTGATAAGTCCATCAAAGAGTCTCCATAGACTTGCCCTCTAACTACTTTCATGGGCAGGCATAATTGTTCAAGATCATCATGACCTAAATGACTTTGCACCATAGTTCTGTCTCATGATGCCACCTAAAATAAACAGTTCAGCTCCACGTAGCAATGTTTTTTGGTACACCAGCTTGGATCAATAATGCTGACAGCTTAATTATCTTAAATATACAGCTCAGGCCTGGTCTGAACAGCCAAGAAGCTAAGCCTAAATTCCCTATAGCCTGGAGGCCCAAAATCACCCCAAATCTAGCCATAACATTGGAACAGTAGGTCAGACTAGGGGTCTGTTTGATGCAGTCTCTTAATTACAACAGTGGCCAGTCCAGATCAGAAGTACATGGCAGAGTGCTAGAAAGTAGAAAGATTCCATGCTACTTAACCCAAGGGATAAGAGTGGGTTTCCTCAGGTCTAACTTAAGTTTGTGCAAACCTTTTTTTCCCCCCAAAATTGCTACATAATTGTTTTTCCAATGTAATAGGTGTGCCATTCTAGACAAGCGGGCTATCTCCCCATGGCTGCGAGCCACATGCAGAAGGAAACCACTCCAAATTTTTTCTGTGCACCTCCTACTTCACTGGGAGCTCTATCACCACCTATAGGTTTTTGTCCCTTCTGCATGCGAGCCAGATGGAGTGTCTTCTGCTCTCTTTTTTTTTTTTTAAATTTAGTGTTTTCAACCTTTATTCGGTGTTTTCAGTGCTCAGAGCTTTCACCTTGGTTTCAGCTCTGCCTGCATAGAGAACAAGCAGACTGTGGTCTGCAGCTGACAGGCTGATCCCTTGTAGTACCTGTTAGCCAGCCTGTACAAGTATTTTTGGATCTTGGGGTCGTCCCCGCTTTTCATCTTCACCTACAGCTTAGCAGGGGTTTGAGAGCAGGATGTTAGGCATTTTTAGGGGGCTCAGCAGTGTCTCACAGTGTGCCAGCTGCATTTTTTTGCCTCCTCCCATTCTTGTGGGGTGGAGGTACGGTCAGATACCGCAGCCTGAAGATCAGAAATGAAGAGTCATTTCCAGTTGAGTGAGTCTTCTCATTACCGGCTACTATAAGAGAGCTGAGGCAGGCTGTAGCACTTTTCCAGCACAAGTCACACTGAGTAAAGCTGTTACAGCCAATGAGGTGAATTTTTTTTTTTTTGGGGGGGGGGGCACGCGGTGGCATTGAAAAATAGGATTTTAAAGGTTGCTGGGTGTTTCTCTGTGTTCCCCTACTTTAAAAATCCTAAAATTGCTGTTTTTGAAGTTTGAGAAGTTCTTTTTTCAGCAATTTTAGGTGCAAAAATCTTGATGTGGCCATCTTGGATTTTTAACAATCTTTTTTCCAAAATATCTCTGTACTTCCAAAGCTTCAATTTTGGTCTCAAACTGGTTGGAATGAAGTCCTTGGGCCCTTTTACCCCAAATCTATGCTAGGATTGCACAAAATTTGTGAATTACCAAAAGAGCAATTTGATGCCAACTCAATCCCTGGAGCATCTGGGAGTCATGTTTGACTCAGCTGTCGGCCGCTTCTTTCTATCAGAAGCGCAAACACAGAAGCTGTGCTTCCAAATTTCTTGTCTCTTGGCCAAGCCTGCTCCTGTGGGGTGGGACTACCTTCAAGTCCTGCAGTCTTTGGCGGCTACAATAGATGTGGTACTTTGGGCGAGAGCCCACATGTGTCCTCTTCAAACGGTGGTGTTTTCCTGCTGGTCTCCACACATGGATGCCCTACAGACACCTTTGCCTTGGACATTGGAGGCCCAGGCTAGCACGGATTGGTGGCTCCGACCTTAGTTTCTTTCCAAGGGCATCCCTCTGCGGATTGCTTCCTGGGTAGTTGTAACGACAGATGCCAGACTCCTGGACTGGGCGGGGGGGGGGGGGAGGGGGACATTGGAACAGTCGACTGAATCAGGGGCGGAAACCCTCTCAGAGGAAGTAGTCGATCAACAGGTTAGAACATCGTGCCATCTGATTAGCTCTGATGAAATTGCAGGGCACTCGTGAGGGTAAAGTGATCAGAGTCTTCTCAGACAATACAACAGTGGTTGCCTAAGTCAATCAATAGGGAGACACCAAGAGTGCATCTGCCTGGAAACCCGCATGCTTTTTCATTGGGCAGAGCATCATCTTCAGGAGCTGTCGGCAGCATCAGTCGTGGACATGGACAGTTTGAAGCCAATTTCCTCAGCAGACAGACCTTGGATCCAGGAGAGTGGATGCTGTCACCAGCAGAGTTTCAGGCCATTGTTCAGTGCTTGGGTCGTCCACCCTTCCGACCTCATGGCGATGGCGAAAAACAAGAAGGCGGATAGGTTTTTCAGTTGAAGATTCAAGCCCAGAAGCAAGGGTCTAGACCAGTGTATCGCAAACTTTTTAATTTGTAGTACACTATCTCGGAGCTGTAGCTGGAGGGCACCCGGAAATGCACAGACATTGATGCAATGTCCTCTAGCCACGGCCCCGAGCCTCCTATTACTGCTGGTGGAGAGAGGGGGGGGTGCTGCAGAAGGAGAGGTGAGGCACCAGCAAGGAGGAGAGGTGCAGGTGCCGGCTGACTGATTACAGATCATGCCTCTTGCTGCAATTGCAATTCATCAGGAAAGATCATTCTAGTGGCTCCATATTGGCCTCGCAGAGCTGATGTGTCTTCGAATAGGCCATGGCCTCCAGTTGCAAGCGCAGCCAAAACTCTTTTCATAGGGTACAGTATGCATAGAGGATCCAGAGCACTTTGCTCTTATGGCATGGCTATTGGGAACGTGAAATGTTAGAGTGCAAAGGCTATTCTGAAGTGGTCACTGCCACGCTTCTCAAGTCTAAGAAATCGATCACAATTTCTGCCCACGCAAAAGTGTGGAAGACTTTCCAGCATTGGTGTATACAAGAAAATTTGGAGCGGTTTTCAGCTCAAGTTTCGGCAGTGTTAGCTTTTCTGCAAGCTGGTCTTGACAAGGGCATCACTGTGGCTTCTCTTCAGGTCCAAGTAGCAGGGCTGTCTAATTTCAGGGCTCAGGACTGCAAACCTTCACTGGTGTCTCATCTAGATATTGCCAGATTTATGAAGGGGGCTCTCCGCTTCAAACCACCGATTAAGCCAACATTTCCTTTGTGGGACCTTAATGTGGTTCTGTGAAGTATCACCAAAGCTCTGTTCAAGCCGCTGAAAGACGTGCTCCTTTTGGACTTGACACTGAAGGCAGTTTTTCTGGTGGTGGTAACCTCAGTGAGGCAAGTCTTGGTGTTCCAGGGTCTTTCTTGAAGAGAGCCTTTCCTTAAAATCTCAGAAACTGGAGAGTCTCTCTGCACTGTTCCTTCTTTTCTGCCAAAGGATGACCTCCCTTCCCTCCTAGACCCCAGGAGACCAAACAACCTGGAAGGGTAGTGTCTTGTGTCAAGTTTGTTCATGGATCAGTTGTACTGGCTCCTCTAGGTGATCTTTCCTTTATGAATTGCAATCCGTTGAAGGATGCAGACTATCATGGGCCTGAGGCCACAGCTGGACCAGAGCGTCTAGATCAGTGCATCACAAACTGGGTGCCGTGGAAGATTCCAGGTGGTTTCTCCTATAGAACATCAAGCAGCCACATCCAATATTCTAGAGACTAACAGATGACTCATAAGATGAGCATGACAGCTGTTTCTCAACAGGAATAACAGCTATACCTACCATGAATTTAATCAGCAGGTAACCCCTGCGTTCTAATTTTTCAATTAGAAATTTTGAATGTTTGTTGTAACTTTTATTATTGGTACAGTTCCTTTTCAGTCTTAAAAGCTGAAATTTCTAATTGAAAAATTAGAACGCAGGGGTTACCCAAGAAACCTTTTAAAAAAGGCATATAAAAGGGCAAAGTATTATCATCGGGAATGGCTGTTAGAAAAACGTATCAAAGGTATAGATGATAAAGATCGAATGACATGTGTATTGAAGTATTCTACTGCAGGAAAAGAGATTGCTGACATCATGAAGGATAACTGGAAGATCATGAAAACTAGTCCTTTGTTTCAAAATACGGACCTGCAAATTGCATTTTCCAGAGATAGAAATTTAAAGGAGATATTATCTCCTGCAGTACACTTACATGAGATCATACAGAGTCCACTTCCTAATGGATTCTATAAATGCGGCAAATGTACTATCTGCCTTTGAAAGAATTTATCAGCCCAAAGGATGGAAAGATCTATAAAATTCAACATTTCCTAACTTGCTCTTCTGACCATATTGTTTATGCCATTATTTGCCCCTGCGAGAAGTGGTACGTGGGCATGTTCACTAGACCTTTTAAAATCAGGATCAGGATCAGGATCAGTGATCAGTGAACATAAGTCTAATCTGAAGTGCGGGAGACTAACAGCCCCCTTGGTTGAACACTGCATTATAATGAAACATAATTTTCAAGATCTAAAATGTTTTTGCTTTGACAAAATCGTATTAGATAGAAGAGGGGGAGATCGAAAAAGACTTTTAATGCAGAAAGAATCCCGCTGGATTTTTAAATTAGGTTCTTTAAAACCAGCAGGTTTGAACACTACAGTGGAATGGAGCTCGTTCTTTTAAATTGAATTTAGGTCTAAATTCAAATTTAATTGATGGTAAAATGTATAATCATATTTGGCTTCTGTAAATTTATTTCCAATAGGCTCTAATTTATGGGCTTTAACGCAATATAGCAAAGTTTTAATTTAGATAACATCAGCGCGAGTACGTCATTAATTTTTAATGAGCCTACTGTTATAGCGCATGCGTGGTGTACAGACAGTGCTAGCGCCATTTTCTGCTATACAAATCAAAGGCAGAGCAGCCCAGTAGTACCGCATTTGAAAAGTTTTAAGATAATTTATAGTATTATAGAGTTTTAAATCTTACGTTTGTTTATGTCATTTTATTCTAGTTATTAAGTGTCACGAGCCCTGAAGAAGCCGAAGAATTGGCGAAACGGGTCCCGTTGGGCTAGGACAGCTCTAAGATAAGTGCTGTCTTAAAGTTTATATCTTTGCACAAATCACTTTATATTTATATTTTATTACAAGTATGTGCACTGAGCATTGGCACTAAAAAAACAAACAAAAAATAAACAAAAAAGCAGTACTCAATGAATGATATCCATAACCTGTTGAAGCTGTTTAAAAAAACATTCGTGATAACAGCACAGGTATCTGAGAGTACTGCTTAGGAAGAGAATTACTATATACATCTTACCCACAAGTCGTACTGTTGTTGATCCTATATAATATGAAACACAAAGGGCTGCTTCTTCTTTTGCTTTTGTCTTTTTTTGTTTTAATTATAAATCTCTCATGAAGAGTATGCTAGTTATCTTCAGATAGCCATCTCTATGATTTCTGGGGAAGCAAAAAGACTTGCAGACGGAACCCAGATTTACACATGTACAGTGGTGCCTCACACAACGAACTTAATTGGTTCCAGGAGCAAGTTTGTTATGCGAAAAGTTCGTTATGTGAAACGCGTTTTCCCATAACAATACATGTTAAAAAAAATAATTCGTTCTGTAGCATAAAATATGCTAAGATGACATAAAAAAAGATAAATTTTTTGTTATTATTTTTATTTAGATACATCTAAAACATACCGTATTTGCCGGCGTATAAGACGACTTTTTCAGTACCTTAAAATCCTCCCCAAAGTCGGGGGTCGTCTTATACGCCGGGTACTGTTTACATGCCCTTACTTTACATGCCCTAACATCTCCTTCTTTACCTCCTTACGGTGCTTACGGTAAGTCCTCCTGGCCCTGGCGACCCGCTCCCCCTAGTTGTTCGGGCCAGGAGGGAGCCTAAATCCTCCTGGCCACGGCGACCCCCTAACCCCACCCCGCACTACATTACGGGCAGGAGGGATCCCAGGCCCTCCTGCCCTCGACACAAACCCCCCTCCCCCCAACGACCGCCCCCCCAAGAACCTCCGACCGCCCCCCCCAGCCGACCCGCGCCCCCCCTGGCCGACCCCCACGACACCCCCACCCCCCTTCCCCGTACCTTTCTGTAGTTGGCCGGACAGACGGGAGCCAACCCCGCCTGTCCGGCAGGCAGCCAACGACGGAATGAGGCCGGATTGGCCCATCCGTCCCAAAGCTCCGCCTACTGGTGGGGCCTAAGGCGCCTGGGCCAATCAGAATAGGCCCGGGAGCCTTAGGTCCCTCCTGGGGGCAGGGCCTGAGGCACATGGTCGGGTTGGGCCCATGTGCCTCAGGCCCCGTTCGTTATAGAGGCTGCCCAAGCTCCCCATATTAAAACAAAATGCCACACCACATTACATGCTAGTTAATATTGCCCAAAGGAATGAAAGCAGCATATAACCCATTAAAAATATGCCCAATATACTATTATATGAATTTCACTGTTGGCTTCCTCAGGGATCTAACTTAGAACTTATGTTTAAATATATTTATTGATTTTCAAATCATATAATCAAGAATACCTTGTACAGAAAGCAAATTAGCAATTCTACATAAAGCAAGAAACATTCCAATAACATTAAATCATGTATTAACTAAAATGCTCAAGTCCTCAAATTTAGATCCAAGATTTCTTATAAATAAAACAAAGATAGAAGAATTGAACTTAATGTACACTCTTTCATAAAGTTAGCTGGAAGGCTGATTGCTGGGATTAACCAATAGTCATAGAGCTTATGATTTTTCTACCTCCAATCGGGGAGAGCGCTAAAAAGAAGTCAACTGATTAGGCTCAAAGAAAAATATTTAACTGATCGGTGATGCACTATACATTTACAAGGGTGTCGCAAATAAAAAGTAGCACCCAAAGATATAACACCTGGCTTCAACAAAAGAAATTCACGACGACGCTTTTGCGTCTCTCGTGATAAATCAGGAAATACCTGCACTTTACAACCCATAAATTCTTTCTGTCTATTTTTAAAGAACAGTTTTAACAACCATACTTTATCAATAGAGAGAGCTACTGTTATAATCAAAGTGCTCGATTCTACAACCTTTTATCTGATTTTTCCAATAACTCTGATACATCCAATAGTCTTGATCGACGGCTTTTTTGGTAATTTAATCTTATTAGGTAAATAATAGACTCGTGATAAAGGAGGTAATGAATCTTCTGAGGCCCCCAAAACTTCAAGAAAATATCTTTTAAACATTTCTCTAGGAGGTGTCATTGGAAGCCTAGGAAAATTAATGATTCTTAAGTTATTGTATCTGGAGTTATTTTCTAAGTTCTCCATCTTTCTTCTAAGATTGATATTGTCTTTCATTAAAGTTTCCTGTAATTGTTTGGATGATTTAATGTCCTGTTCAAGCTTTTGAACAGAGGAATTAGAGGCAGTCATATCATTTTTCAGTTCTTTAAGTTCAGTAGAATGTTGAGATAATTTCCCCTCAATTAACTGAAGTTTGGGACTTATGGTCTTCACTAGTCTGGCCATAAGATCCCATAGTGAGTCCAGAGTTACTTCTGAGGGTTTTTCCAGAGAAATTATAGGTAAAGAAATGTCATAGTGCTCACCGTCCAGTTGAATAACTTGTCGCTGTCCTGAAGGTTAACTCGCCTCTCAGATGATTCCCCTCAGCTTCTTCAAAGGAGCTCATATCCATAGGAGCTCCTGTCAGCAGGCTCTGTGATGGACTACTTGCCTCAGGGGAAGACAAGACCCCGACCTCCGGGGTTACCTTACCCTTGGAGAGCTGCTTAGCTGAGGTTGCAGGGGCGGCGCCCTAACGTCGGGGCTCAAAGATGTCTCCAATCCGGAGGAATCTCCACGGCTCACTGACGCCGCTACTCCTCTGCGGGCCTCCTCCGACGCCGAAAAAATGCCCTGCATCCGTCTGATGAGTTCCCCGATGTCACCAGCGCGGGGGTGGCCGTGGGCCGCGAGGCACCAGCGGCACTACGGTCCCTCCGTTTAGGCATCGGGTAAGTAATTAGCCGCTTGAAAATTATTAGAAGAAAAATCCTCAGAGCGGCATCTCAGCGCGTCCTGCCTGACGCCATCTTGGATCTATGTCTAATGACCTAACTTAGAACTTAAATCTCATGCACAAAGCATATACCGTTTATAGTTTACTGTACCAAGCTGAAATCCAGCATTTGTCTGTTTCAATCAAGTCTATGTTGAAAGAACTAAGTTGGTTTGCACAAAGCTGGAATGGGTGCTAAACTTTTATGTGATGGGCCTTTTGATATGAGAGTACCATAATGAGGTATTCCAATTCAGTACAGACCACATTAATCTAGCTATCCAGAGAACAGACAGAAACTGCATGGACAAGCAGCACTGAGAAGGCAGATAGCAAGCTTAGAGATCTAATCATCAAATTCCAGTTGCATGTGTTTACAGTGATAGGGCCTATTAACTAGTAACACATTAATGTGTATAGAACCTATAGATTGAAGAAAAAAAAAAAAAGTGGTTTTAAAGCAAAGGTGGGTGCTGCGTAGTACATAATGAGGGTGATTTTGTGTCCCAAGGAACCCATTATGCCCACCATCACAAGTGTTTCTCATCAGGTAAATTCATGAACAGTTTACATCTTACCTCTTCCTTGTTTTCGTTCACTGCAAGGTCAACATGAACTGGTGCCTCTGTGAGCGTGAAGGTGATCACCGCACTCTTCTCTTTCCTTTCTGATCTCACCTGCCTGCAGAAATGATTGCATAACATGATGTAGTAAGATAACCACCATCTCCCTCTCACAAGCAGTGACTAACACAAAGCCAGCCTTTACTGCAAAATTACTATTTACAGACTGCAAAACTTATGCATGGAGAAATTAGATCTTACTTGCTAATTTTCTTTCCTTGAGCCCCAACAGATCAAACAAACAAAAATTGACCCTGGATACTCCACAGAACCGAAAAGCAAACAAAAGCAAAAAACACTGTGGAGAAGATATTCAAGATGTAGCCTTTATTGAAGATATACCGTATTTTCACACATATAACATGCACTTCTCTGACATCAGAGAAGGGGCGGGACCGCGGCAGAGGAAGCAGCGCAGAGAAGGGGCGGGACCGCAGCAGAGGAACCAGCAATGTAAAAAACAAATTGTAAAACACGCTCACGCATATAACGCACATGGTTATGCTCGGTTTGTAAAATCGTGTATAGCGCACGCATTATATGCGTGAAAATACGGTAATCATAAAATCCACATGATAAAATGTCTAGGACCCAAATGATGGGAACAAAGGACCCAACATGGTCCGTGTTTCGACTACCCTGTCTTCCTCAGGGGTCCGATCCTGCTCGAGAACTCTGAGCGGTAGGTTATGCTGGCCAACCAGTAGACACTATTTAACACATAAAGTGGGAGGTCTCAAAATGTTTTCAAAATGAGTAGTATCTTATTTTCTCACGGACCTCAGTGGTGCCGTCTGCATGCCACTAAACTTTTAGAACATGCAGAGCAAGTGGCACCCCTAATCGTCATTGGTCCCTTATACTTTTTATCATTTTTCATAAATAGTTTATTATAATTTATATTTTAAATATATTGTAAATATATCGGTACTTATCTTTAGCTACGCGGGTGGGGGTAAGCACTCCGACGTAGACTACGTTTCGCCCCGCAGGGCTGTATCAAGGAAATCCCCTCAAATAGACCAGCTCATGCTCCCGCGTTAAAGTTTAAAGACAGGCAACTTTGCGACTGACCACACTATGCATGCGTGAGTGCCTTCCCACCCGACGTAGGCATGCGGCTTCTCAATTCAGTAAGCCAGCTAAGAAGTCAACCATGGGAGGTGGGTGGGTTTTGAGAATATCTGCCAGCTTTCACTGGATAATACCTGTTATGATGGTAAGTAACTTTGCTTTATCCCAGGACAAGCAGGCAGCATATTCTCACATGTGGGTGACCTCCAAGCTAATCAGAATGGGATGGTGGGAGAGTTGGCCTTCAAGGAAAATAAATTTTGTAATACTGTTTGGCCGAAGTTCCCATCCTATCTACTATAATAAAACGATAAGTGCGCATGTGCACTCCTACCTGTGTGTTCCGTGATCCGTATGTCCATGGCAGGCAGGAATGCGCATGCGCGCATAAAACGGTCCCTGCGGTCTTGCCGGCTCCCCCTCACTCACAGTAGGTAATTTCTTCATCGGCAACCCCCCCTCGCACCCCTCTCGAAGCACCCGAACCCCCGTTGACCCTCCCATCGCGGTCTGACCCTCCCATCCCTTCCTGCCATCTGACCGGCTCACTTAGTCCCTTGCCGCCCCCCTTCCCTTCCCGCGGTCCCGACAAACCTGCCAACTCCAGCAGCATCCACAGCACTCTACACACGCTGCTTCGTGGCCTTCTATTGCCCTGATTTGCTCTGCTGCGTCTCTGATGATGTCATCAGGGACGTGTCAGAGTAAATCAGGGCAGTAGAAGGCCCCGAAGCAGTGTTTGTTGAGTGCTGCTGGAGTCGGCAGATTTGTTGGGAACGAGGGAAGGGAAGTGGGGGGGAGGGCGGCAAGGGACTAAGGGAGCCGGCCAGACCGCGGGAAGGGAAAGGGGGGTAGGGGAAAACGCTGCTGCTGCACAGGGAAGTGGTGTGGGAGGATGGAAATGGAGGGGGAGGGAATGCTGCTGCACAGAAAAATGGAGGGGGAGGGATAAAAGGAAAAACAGACAGTGGGAGGGAGGGAGATAGAAAGAAAAGAAGAAAGACACAAGGGCAGGAAGAGACACAGAAAGACAGACAAAGGAGTCATGGAGAGAGACAGACAGACAGAAAGAAAGACAGTGAGAGGGAGAGAGACAGAAAGAAAGACAGACAGACATATATTCTAGCACCCGTTAATGTAACGGGCTTAAATACTAGTCTGGAATAAGATTCCAGGCAGTAATGAGAGGTGAAAGAATGAACATAACATAAGAATAGCCTTACTGGATCAGATCAATGGTTCATCAAGCCCTATAGCCCATTCTCATGGTGGCCAATACAGGTCACTAGTATCTGGCCAAATTCCATGCTACCAATACAGGGAAAGCAGTGGCTTCCCTCATGTCTCTAAATAACAGACTAAACTAACCTAAACTAAACCTTAGGTTTGTATACCGCACCATCTCCGCAAGCGCAGAGCTCGGCACAGTTTACAGAGGTTGAGAGGAAAGGAACTACAAAGATGGATATAGGAGAGGGACTGAGAAGATAGAGAGGGACAGGGTACTAGAGAACGGGGGGTGATTAGATTTTTGAAAAGAGCCGAGTTTTCAAGTGTTTACGGAAGGATTGGAAGGAGCTAGAATTTCTGAGCAGGGATGAGAGGTTGTTCCAGAGTTCTGTGGTTCTAAAGGGGAGGGATGTTCCAAGTTTTCCTGCGCAGGATATACCTTTTGTAGATGGGAAAGATAGTTTCAGTTTTTGGGAGGATCTAGAGGAGAGTGGGTTAGAGGAATTCCAAAGGAGTGGGATAACGGGGGGAAGGATGCAATGTAGAATCTTGAAGGCTAAGCAGGCACATTTATAGAGGACTCTGGAGTATACTGGGAGCCAGTGAAGCTTGGAGAGGAGTGGGGAGACGTGATCGAACTTGCCTTTTGCGAAAATAAGCTTGGCCGCGGCGTTCTGACTATGGACTTTTCCTCGAGGAACTTGACCAAACCTTTCTTAAAATCAACTATGATATTCACTCTTACCACATCCTCTGGCAACACGTTCCAGAGCTTAACAATTCTCCGAGTGAAAAAAAATTTCCTCCTATTGGTTTTAAAGTATTTCCCTGTAACTTCATCGAGTGTCCCCCCTAGTCCTTGTAATTTTTGACAGTGAAAAATTGATCCACTTGTACCCGAGGACCAAGTAGCAGCTTTGCATATTTCATCAATAGGAGTAGAGCAGAAAAAAGCTCCCGAGAACCAAAAGGAATCCTCACCTCGCAAGCGGAAGACCAAAATTAGGCAGGTCATTAAGGTACTGGCTCCAGAACAGAGGTGGATTTCAGCAAGCTATCCCACAGGGCCACGTAGTATTTCCTATCAAAGCTAGCTAAGAAGTCAACCATGGGAGGTGGGTGGTTCGTTCAAAAGTGGCCAATTCCCGCAATTTAGCTTGCCACAGCGCAGTAGGAGGAGAGTCCTCTGAAATCCAGCTAGATAAAATAGTTTTCTTGACTACAAGTAAGACATAGTAAAGGAAACGCCTTTGGGGGACAGACAAACCTTAGTCCCACTCCACAGACCGCTTAAGGATGGCTGTATGAATGCTACTGATGCAGAGTGCTCTGGATTTCCAGTGACAGCCACTACCACACAGAATGAAGAGCGAGCCCTGGAACTGATTAGCGAAAACAGATGACAGAAAAGCTGAATGTCAGTGTTGGATCTGTGTATTCCCTGATTCATGACAGCCTTAACTTTCATAAAGTGTGTGCCATGTAGGTGCTTAAGGAATCTCCCAGTGGTCACACTATTGGAGAGAATACCACACCTCTCCCTAAAGTGGAAGCTGAGTTTTTGTAGTTCTGAAAACTAAGAACACCTGGGAAGGAGAATTCGCTCTAAGAGACATGTGGACACTTGCTTGCAGATCTAGCTTCATCACTGCTGCCATGGAGCCCAGCACCTAAAGGTGATCCCAGACTTTAGGGGCCTTATGCACTAAGGTGGTTTGCCAAGTCGTCTTCCAGCCTGCAAACTTCTCCTTGATTAGACACTTCTCTCTTTTGTCTTACAGATGTTGTCCAGGTACTTAAGGGACTGTGATGGC
This sequence comes from Geotrypetes seraphini, assembly GCF_902459505.1. NCBI lineage: Eukaryota > Metazoa > Chordata > Amphibia > Gymnophiona > Dermophiidae > Geotrypetes > Geotrypetes seraphini. The sequence continues at coordinate 341,214,788 of NC_047086.1, read as the reverse complement.
ATATTTGACAACCCAAACAACAATTCTGGGTCCTAGATCACCTGATCTGTGGCCTGCAAGACCCCTTTATCCGAGTCTGCTCAAATCAGCCAATCATTCAGGTAGGGGGACATCACCATGACCTTAGAGGTGGTCCTGAGGACTGTTGCTAGCCCAAGGGGCAACAGCATACAAAACTGCTAAAACCTTTTATGCTCTAGGCACAATGGAATATGTAAGCAAGCCTCTGTCAAACCCAGCTAATTAAGAAACTCACCCTGACAGACAGCGGTTCTCAATTTCAGGATTCAAAAGTGCTGCATTAAAGTCCACAATGGGCAAAAAGTAGCTATAGCCTGCCTCTTAACCAGAGAATCACAAATTCCAGAATGCAGCCACACTACCACCTCCAGAACCTAAACAACTTAATGTAATGCAGGCCCCACTCCAAGCCAAAACTGCTAAGCCAGCCACTATTCATGGCCATTTAGAATGAGCCTGCTGCCTCTCATGGGACTTTTGGGTGCCACAAGAAGGATAGAGCCTTCCTGAACCAGCCAGAAGACAACCTAGAGAAGTAAGAGCCCCTCTCCTTGGGCGGGTATAATTCCAATCCTTAGAGCATAACCTGGGCCCTGTCAACCTCCAAAGCATCCTGAAACAATCGTCAAGTAACCTGAAATTTGTCTCACCCATATTTTTTTACCAACTTTTCCAGATTCTCTTTGAAGAGAAGACAACCTCTACAGGGAAGCCTGTTAAGCCTTAACTTGGAGATCAAGTCCAAGAAACAATTCCAGAGTCAGTGTGCTCATCACATCATCACTGCAGAGGCAGCCAACCCGTCCCAAATCATAAAGGGCAACATCTAGTAAGGTCACCTCAGATTCTAATCTTGCTGACTGAGTATTGGACATTGCTGGATTCAGCAAAAGAGAGCCCTAGCTGCATAGCCCCACAAATAGCAACCTGCATCCCTAGGACTGCATCAGTGAAAATCTCTTAAGGATCTCCCATATGAAGAACATCTGCGCAGACTACGCCTGTATTCTCTCGAAGAGTGTAGAGAAAGAGGGGACATGACAGAAACATTCAAAATACATCACAGGCCGCATTGAGGTGGAGGAAGAAATCTTTTTTCTTACCGGTCCCAAGGTGACAAGAGGGCATCCGCTAAAGCTCAGAGGGGGAAGATTTCATGGGGACACCAGGACATACTTCTTCACCGAAAGGGTAATTGATTGATGGAATGGTCTTCCACGTCAGGTAGTTGAGGCCAGTAACACACTTGACTTCAAGGGACGATGGGACAGACAGGTGGGGTCGCTCAAGAGGAATGCTTAATAGACGGATTCTTGTGGGAGGGAGGGAGGGTTCTTGAGTGGGCGGACTTGTTGGGCCGTCAGCCCTTTTCTGCCATCATACTCTATATTTCTCTATGTCAATCTCCTTAAAGTAATCCTCCAAGCGCCTGGCTTGGACATTCTTGAGGGCCATTCCCCTTTCCACCAAGATGATGGCACTTGGAGGCGAGGCTTAGCTAGTGGTAGCACCCTGAGGTTGTGGGATCGAATACCAGTGCTGTTCTTTGTGACCCTGGGCAAGTCACTTAATCTTCCATTGCCCCAAATACCTGTAAATACGTAAACTGCTTTGAATGTGTAGCCACAAAAAGGTGGGATACAAGTCCCATTCCCTTACAACTGCTGCCACCAGCATATCCACCCCAGAGAGAAAGAACAGCTGGTCCAAGTCCTCCTTTGGCAGAGGGTAAAACCTACCCCAAATCTTGGAGCCTCTCAAGATCACCTCCAGGAACCCCCATTCCTCTAACACTATCTATCATAGGGCCTTGTGGAGCACAAAGGACCTATTCAGCCTCTTATGACTCCAGAATGAGGTCACCCTCCAACATGCCCTCAACAAAAGTCTTTGCTATCCTCAAGGAGAATATGACCTAGAAAATGAGAAGACCCTCCAGCATGCGACTCATCCCCCTCATATAGGAATGCCTCCCTTTCCTCTGAGGAGTTCTCTGCTACAGGCTCAAGGTCCTCCTTGTTGACCTCAAGTGCCCACCAAGCCTTTTGTAGACTGATGCCATGGCACAGCCCTCCAGCCAGTCCAAGAGGCCCTCCCATTCATTTGGTGCATTTTTGCTTTGCTGGAGCCTGGCCTCTGAACCTGGAGGCAGCAATGACATTGTACAAGCAGTTTACTAGCTCCTTGACCAGTTGCTGCTGTCAGAAATTGCTACAGGACCTTGCCACCTGCAGGTCCCCAGAGCTCAGAGGGGCAGGCCTCTCCCATTTCTGGGATACCTTTCAACCATTTGGAGCATGCTTATGACCTCCTTGTACTGCGTAAATATGCAGCTAAAATGCCCACCATTTCTGCTGGAACCTATCAGGCTGTGGGAGCAGGGGCTTCAGTGCTGGAGAGCTCTTCAACCTGCCTTACTGAATTGTTGTTAAGAGGCAAAGCAGGAGGAGCCCACTGATGATCTTCTATTCACCGGATGCAATCAGCTATGTTCCAGCCTGCCTCAGGTGGCATGGGCTTCCCTGTACCAGCTGCTATCAGCTTCCTGCCTTTTCTTTCTGCAAAATGAATTCAAGGACCAGTGACTTAATTGCTATCAATTGGGAAGACAATTGGGCACTCCCAACCCCAAACTGGATCTTATCGGCTCTATGTAGATCCTGTCCCCAGCAGTTGCTGGAGGTCCACAGACCCAGGATCACCCTGGCATTTCATAACTTCCCCACAATCACTACCAGGAGCTCAACTAGGTGGTGGTCTGCAGACTGAGCCAGGAGCAGGACCTTCTCAATTCCTCAGCCCAAGGTCAGAACTGTAGCTCAGGCCTGATGGGAGCCTTCTTAAACATTCTGCTGCTGCACCAATTCAGACCTAAACCATTTACTAAGGTAGATAAAAACCTGGACCTTTCAAGTTTGCCCGAACCCTTATTGGTTGGCTGTAACTTTACTGAAAGCACAAGATGCTTACAAGAGGCTAAGATAACTCAGCTTTGGGCAGGTAGCTGTCAGATGTAGGGGTACATGCACAGGAGCTGGAAGGGTCTGAGCAATGCACAGCAGAACCCCTCAAAATATGTATGGGGTTAATATCGAGTAGACTTAGTAGTAGCACTAATGCATTACACAATCATAAGAACATAAGAATTGCTGCTGCTGGGTCAGACCAGTGGTCCATCGTGCCCAGCAGTCCGCTCACGCGGCGACTCTTAGGTCAAAGACCAGTGCCCTGAGATTAGCCTTACCTGCATACATTCTGGTTCAGCAGGAACTTGTCTAACTATTTCTTAAATCCCTGGAGGGTGTTTTCCCCTATATAACAGCCTCCGGAAGAGCATTCCAGTTTTCTACTACTCTGGGTGAAGAAAAACTTCCTTAGTGTGTACGGAATCTATCCCCTTTTAACTTTAGAGAGTGCCCTCTCGTTCTCTCTTCCTTGGAGAGGGTGAACAACCTGTCTTTATCTACTAAGTCTATTCCCTTCATTATCTTGAATGTTTCGATCATGTCCCCTCTCAGTCTCCTCTTTTCAAGGGAGAAGAGGCCCAGTTTCTCTAATCTCTCACTGTATGTCAACTCCTCCAGCCCCTTAACCATTTTAATCGATCTTCTCTGGACTCTTTCGTGTAGTACTGTGTCCTTCTTCATGTACGACGACCAGTGCTGGATGCAGTATTCCAGGTGAGGGCATACCATGGCCCGGTACAGCGGCATGATAACCTTCTCCATTCTGTTTGTGATCCCCTTCTTAATCATTCCTAGCATTCTGTTTGTCCTTTTCGCCATCACCATGCATTGCGCGGATGGCTTCATTGACTTGTCGCCCAGTACACCCAAGTCTCTTTCCTGGGGGGTCTCTCCAAGTACTGTACCGGACATCCTGTATTCGTGTATAAGATTTTTGTTACCAACATACATCACCTTACACTTATCCACGCTAAACCTCATTTGCCATGTCACAGCCCATTTTTCGAGCATGTTTATGTCACATTGCAGGTCTTCGCTTCCTCCTGCGTCTTCACTACTGTGAATAACTTCGTATCGTCTGCAAATTTTTAACCTCACTCGTCGTACCAATTTCCAGGTCGTTTAAAAATATGTTGAGGAGCACGGGTCCAAGCACCAAACCTTGCGGCACTCCACTCATTTGGTGAAACTCTCCACAAACTATTAAACCTACTAATTAAAAGTTTAATTTAGTACTTTACATCACTATTCCAGGACAAAATTTTACTTATGCCCTCACCTTAAGTATTAACATACCCAATAATTCTGCCATGCGGGCATACCTGAGCCCAGTTTTTTTTTCTTTTAAAAAGGTACAAGACAGGGGTAGAGGAAACAATTTTCAGGATCAAAACATAAAACAGCAGTACAAGCAAGAACTCTGAATTTAAGCAAGCTTGGTACAAGTGCATAGGATCGCTAAGGAAGAGGAAGGAATAGTAGATGCTATGGATAAGCCATATGATAAGTAACAGCCTTCATCTCTTTCTGTTCCTCTGATTCTTCCTTACAGATTAACTGCCAATCAGAAGAGAATCAAGTACAGTTGACGCCGCTTAAGTGCAAGGCCTCCGGACCAGATCGCCACATGCACTTAAGCTGAGCGTGAGCTTAATAGGAGTATCACTTTTTAGTCAGGCGGTCGTTTAGCCAGTATCGGCAACTACCTGAGATGATGGCGGCAACAGAAAGAAGTGCTGAGAGGAAGGTGCTGGTGAGTGCTTGTCGCGCTGCCGTAGGTCTCCCATCTACTCGCAGCCTTGGATGGCTCGCGATGCAGTGACGTTCCGGGGAGGGGGGATAGTAAATGTGGTGCAATAAATACAGAAGACCCGTGATTGCAATTAACCAGAGCAAATGTAACGTGAAAGAACAGAAGTGGGACCTATGACATCGGTGCGATAAGCGGATTGTGTGCTTATCAGAAGTACAAATATCCGGCGTTTACATCCATTGACTTTAATGGGAAAAAAATCGGGACCGCGGTAGTAGGGTGCGGATAACTGGAGTGTGTGCTTATCCGACGTGCACTTAGGTGGAATCGACTGTATATGCATAAGGTAGAGGGGGCAAGGAAAAGGGACTTGTATACCACCTTTTTGTGATTACACATTCAAAGTGGTTTATTTTGTACCCGGGGCAATGGAAGATTAAGTGATTTGCCCAGGGTCACAAGAAGTAGTGTGTGGCACAGTGGTTAAAGGTACAGCCTCGGCACCCTGAGGTTGTGGGTTCAAATCCATGCTGCTCCTTGTGACCCTGGGCAAGTCACTTAATCCTCCCATTGCCCCAAGTACATTAGATAGATTGTGAGCCCCCCGGGACAGACAAAGAAAAATGCTTGAGTACCTGACTAAATTCATGTAAACCTTTCTGAGCTCCCCTGGGAGAACAGTATAGAAAATTGAATAAATAAATAAATTTGATCCCATAACCTCAGGGTGCTGAGGCAACAGCTCTAACACTAGGCCACTCCTCACAGTCAAGCATATTTATAAAAGCAAGAATTCAAATTTTCTGCTCTTCCATTTTCATGGCATATTTGGTTTCATGCAAGAATCCCATAACATAGGTTATGCAAGTATGTATAGTAAAACTCATATTTTGGTACAGGATTCACTTCTGTTTCATATTTCATGTAAAATGAGGATGAAGTGAGAAAGTCAACATACCATACGCTGAGTAATCGGTCATGCACAGCTCCAGACAGGAAGTAGAGGCCTGTGATGCCATCAAAGGGTTGGCTATCGCTGGCAGGTCTCTCTGTGATGAACATAAGTGATGATACTGCTGTTGAATGACCTGTGAATTGCTGTAGAAAGAGACAGGCAAGTCAGACATCTACGATTAAATCCCATTTCGAAGCACAGAGAGAAACCTCAGCAGGGACCAGAAGAAGCAATTAAACCTAATATAAAAATTAGAGCAGTGAAGGGAAGAAAAAAAGAAAAAGAAAAAGGAAAATAGCCACACCCAGGGCCAAATCTACTACATCTTATCAAAATAGGATACTAGTACTAAACTAAGCATAGATACTCCTTGGCACCCTTAAAATTGGAACCTGTATGACAGCAAATGAAATAAGAGACATATTATGCCAAAATATTTGACTATCAAATTTTATGTCAGAAATAAACATGCCAAACATGTGCAATTAACAAGCCACAATTTTGGTGATCATAGGTCTTTACAGCGCGCTTGAGCAAGGCTAGAACAATGAATTGGGATTAAGATACAGATGGTGAAATGTAGTCATTACTTATTTTATAGTAACATAGTAAATGACAGCAGATAAAGACCCAAGTGGTCCAACCAGTCTGCCCAACCATACAAGCTCCATAAATTAATTTAGTTTGAATGGTCCTATTTCTTAGATATTACTGGGCCAGAAACCCAGAGCCCTGCCCAGTAGTGTGCTTAGGTTCCATCTACTGGAGTCTCCATCAAAGCTCATTCCAGCCCATCTTAACCATCCTAGCCATCAAAACCCTCCCCAGCCCGTCCTTAACTGAAATGTCCATATACGGACACAGTATTTGGACATTTCCTTTCTTTGAGTCCTTCTAAACCAGTCCAGATAAGTGTGTTCAGTCTACCCTACCAGAAAATCAAAGTAGAGATCCTGAACTATTCCAGTAAAAGGAAGGTGCAGCAAGGAATTCTCACCTGTAACTGCAGAAAGCAGGAGGTGGTCCATCTTGCCACACCACACAGGAAGCAGACAAAGCCAAAAAGGAATTTCTTTTCCTGGGTAGTCCAAAACCCCTGAGTTTGGAACTCGTTCAAGTGAGCTCCCCATGCATAGGGGGAGGAATCCGTGGTGATGACCAGTTGATGAGGAGGTAGATGGAATAGCAGACCTCTGGATAGATTTGAAGATGTCAACCACCAAAGAAGCGACTGCCGAAGAGACGAGGTCACAGATATGAGTTGTGAACAAGGATCCGTCGCTTGGGACCACTGGTTCGCTAAGGTCCATTGAGGAGTACGTAGGTGGAGACGTGCGAAGGGGGTGACATGCACTGTGGAGGCCATGTGCCCCAAGAGCACCATCATGTGATTTGCAGAGATGGACGTTTGCTGCAACACCCGTTGACAGAGATGAAGAATGTTGTGAAGGTGATTTGTTGGAAGAAATGCCCTCATCTGAAGTGTGTCCAGAATGGCCCCAATGAATTGAAGTCGCTGAGTTGGAATTAGATGCGACTTGGGTAGATTGATTTCGAACCCTAACAGTTGAAGGAAGAGAATGGTCTGATTGGTGGCAAGTTGAACGGCCTGAGGAGAATAAGCCTTGATCAGCCAGTCGTCCAGATAAGGGAAGACTTGAAAATTGTGAGAGCGGAGATAAGCCGCGACCACAATCAGACATTTGGTGAATACCCTGGGAGAGGAGGCTAGACCGAAGGGTAACACCTTGTACTGGTAATGATGCTGGTTGACGAGGAAGCGTAGATATTGCCTGGACGTTAGATAGGAATGTGAGTGTACGCCTCCTTGAGATCGAGAGAGCATAGCCAGTCGCCCTGAGAGAGAAGAGGATATAGGGTTGCAAGAGATAACATTTTGAACTTCTCCTTGACCAGACACTTGTTGAGATCTCTGAGATCTAATATTGGTCTGAGGTCTCCGGTCTTTTTGGGTACTAGAAAGTACCGGGAGTAAAATCCCAGGCCTTGTTGGTCTTGAGGAACTGGTTCGATGGCATTGAGAAGAAGGAGGGACTGAGAGTGGTTGGAAGCAGACTCTTTTGGCAGGCCTAATGGTGGAGGAGTCTGGAAGTTTAGGGAGTAGCCGTGGGCTATGATTGAAAGAACCCACTGGTCGGAGGTGATTACTTCCCAGCGAGAGAGAAAAATTCGAAGTCGACCTCCTATGGGCTGAGGAAGAGAACAGGAGGGAGACTGGCAATGCCCTGGAGAAGGGAGTCAAAAGGGCTGTGTCGGCTTAGGTTGAGGAGCAGGTTTAACGTTAGGCTGTTGCTGCTGACGAGCCTGTTGGTGCTGTTGGCGTTGCCTCTGAGGTTGGGGAGGATGAGGCTGAGCCGGCCGAGCCGAAAATCTCCTCTGATACGTAGATTGTTGTCTAAATGGACGAGGAGGAGGAGGTTTCTTCTTGTTTTTTAACAAGGTGTCCCACCTAGTTTCATGGGCAGATAACTTTTGGGTGGTGGTATCCATGGACTCCCCAAACAGCTCATCCCCTAGGCAGGGCGCATTGGCAAGTCGGTCCTGGTGGTTCACATCCAGGTCTGATACTCGAAGCCATGCCAACCTTCTCATTGCCACAGACATAGCAGTGGCCCGTGATGTCAGTTCAAAAGTATCATAAATTGAACGGACCATAAACTTTCTGAGTTGCAAAAGGCTAGAGGTGCATTGCTGAAAAGCAGGAAGTTTACGGTCCGGAATATACTTTTGAAAAGAGGTCACCTGTTGGATGAGATGTTTGAGGTAAAAAGAGAAGTGAAACGCGTAGTTACCTGAACGGTTGGCCAACATCGCATTTTGGTAAAGGCGTTTCCCAAATTTATCCATGGCCTTGCCCTCTCTGCCAGGAGGGACAGATGCGTAAACACTAGCTCCCGTAGATTTCTTCAGGGTCGACTCCACCAGCAGAGACTCATGGGGAAGTTGGTGTTTGTCAAACCCTGGGATAGGAATCACTTTATAAAGAGATTCTAGTTTTCTCGGGGCTCCTGGTATTGTCAAAGGAGTTTCCAAATTTTTATAGAAAGTTTCCCTCAAGATGTCATGGAGGGGCAACTTTAAAAACTCTTTGGGAGGTTGGTCAAAATCCAAAGCATCGAGAAACGCTTTGGATTTTTTAGAGTCAGACTCTAGAGGAATAGAAAGAGTGTCTGACATCTCCCTTAAGAATTTGGTGAAGGAGGAGTGCTCTGGTTACCGATGGATCATCCTCATCAGACGAATAATCTTCCTCGGTACCGAGGGGATCATCAGAGTCGTCCCACAAGTCAGGGTCCCGTATCGATTGAAGATGGCCCTGAGAGAGTGGAGTGGATGTCTCGGTATGTTTGGTCTTGCGTACCGATTTCCCCGAACGGGTCGATACGGTACCTGGTGACTGCACAGCGGTACGGGTTTCAGAGACCGGTACCGGATCAGAAGCTGAAGGAACAGTTCGTCGATGAGACTTTGGTTCTGCTGATAGAATAGGCATGGATAAAGATTTCTGCGGTGCCGATAATGTCGATGCCGATAATAGAGGCTGATCGACAATCGGCATCGAAGGCTCAGTAGGTACCGACACTGGAAGGCTCGGAGTCAATAGAGCCGGGAGCAATTGTTGCAATTGCTCCTTAAGTTGGGCCTGAAGGATAGAGGCAATACGCTCATCCAACGTTGGTCCCGATGGCACCGGTACCGCTTTTTTCTTGCTCGCTACCTGCGGTGCAGCTCGACACTCGGGTGAAGTCGATGCCGATGATGGGAGCGGAGCGCTTACGGGGCCGGCGCGCAGTCTGCAGGACTTGGCTCACTGCTTGCTCGACTGGCGGCCCGAGGACAGTAGGGGAAGGCTTCTTAGTCGGCTTACTTACTGGTTGCGACCGGGGATGTAGCTTGCGGTGCCGAAACTGTCGGTGTCGGGGTTTGGAGGAAGTTGCGATGTCGATACCGGAGGAATTTCCATAGCGGTACCGAACAGGATCTGCTGTTGTATTTGCCGGTTTTTCAAAGTTCTCTTTTGAAGAGAACTACAGCGGGTGCAGGTTTCAGCCCTGTGGTCCGGACCCAGACACTGTAGGCACCACTTGTGCGGGTCGGAAAGAGATATAGGGCGCGCACACCGCTGGCACTTTTTAAAACCCGGTGACGGGGGCATGAATGGAAAAACGGCTGTAGCAAAATCGAAGCTCGAGGCTTCGATGGTGCCAACAGGCCCTGCCGGGGCTGACCGAAAAAAATCGAAAAAAAGTTAAATTTTTTTTTTTTTTTTTTTAACACAAACGAATAAAATAAGAAAGAGAATAATTCTCGAAGAAAAACAACGCGCGAGCGGGAAGGCGAGTATCAATGAAAAAAATTTTCCAACAGCCGTTGGAAACACGCGTCTTCTTAGCTCCGCGGAAACTAAAGAAACTGGGGACCGCACGCCTCCGTCGGGCGGGAAGGCACTCGCGCACTCGCGGTGCGGCCTAGCTAGAACTTTCTAAAGTTCTTAGAGTGCAATCACTCTAAAATTGTCCGTACCGGGGCTCCGTAGGTGCCGTCACCCATCAGTCAAGAATATGCTGCCTGCTTGTCCTGGGATAAAAGGTGGATCTGTGGATGGAGATGAAAAAAAGTAAAGATGCTAGACCTCTAGGGGAGGGAAGGAAAATGGAAGGGGAGGACAGAGATGGATGGCTAGCACGAAGAAAGAAGACCCTGGCAAACAAGTTATCAGAAGACAACTAGAGCCTGGGACCAACAAGATTTGAATAATGGCCAGACAACAAAAGGTAGAAAAAAAATTTATCTTCTGTTTTGTGATTACAATATGTCAGATTTGGAAATGTGTATCCTGCCAGAGTTGGTTTTAGACCGCAAACGTGAGCTAGGACTTAGAGCAAGGAAAAGTCTTTTTTATTTGTTTATATTGTTTACACCACAGCACCAATGTGAGTAAGAGAGAGCAAAGGGGGTGAAAAAGCTATAAAATAAACCCACCAGAATGTTTTGAAGAAAAAAAATATAAAAAATCCACTTGGGCAGGAAAATCGAATCGAAAAATCAATTCAATAGGCTGAATCGAATCAAAATTTTTTGGGGTCTTCTCTCTCCTAAGTTATGGTCTAAGGAGGAGTAAATTGATTTCTTAATGATATATTTCCAGTTCCTTAATTCTGGGTTTCTATCGACAAGAGTATTTACTTGTTATATTTGTTTTGAATATATAAATAAAAGTCTAACCCCCTTTTTCACAAAGCTTTGTGGTAGGTAATCCCCCCTCCTCCATAACATCCCCCTCCCTGCATACTCCACCATATAACCAACCCTAATCTTCTCCTCCTACAAGTTTCCTCAAATGTCCCCCCTTCCTTAAATTTACCCTCTTAGCCTCCACTTCCTTAATTCACCCTCTTAGCCTCCACTCTTGTATCTAACCCTATCTCTTATTCCAGCATCTCTATGTATCCTTCCTTAAAATTTGTAACTTCCTGGAAATGTCCAGCCATCTTCAATTGTAATCCGCTTAGAACTGCAAGGTACAGGCAGAATAGAAGTCTCTAATGTAATGTAATGTAATGGCCCAGAAGCCCATAGAGATTTAAAGGGCTTCAGGGCTGTTGCCGTGCGGCTTTGTAAAAGAGGGGGTAAAAATATGGTAATGGAGAGTAGACTGAAGATGGAAGGAACAGAAGAGTTGGTGAGAGAAGAAGATAAAAATTTGATAGGTAGCTGGAAAGCAAAGAGAAAGGAGAAAGAAAAGAAAAAAAAAGGGAAGAGCGAGCTGAATGGAAAGGTTAATTTGTCAGAGGCAACAGAACAAAAGACCGATATACAGCAACCACTTAAAGAATTTGCAGAAGACAGGAAAACAGAAAAAAAAAGAGAAACTCGAACCAACTTGATGGTATACATCATATTGACTGAAATAAATTAGCTTTGGGAAATGTATATAGCAATGTCTTTGTATTATGTTCAATAGATAAGGAAATACATTTGTTTTTACTTCTCCAGTGTTGAAGTACTTGCTGATCCTTGCTGGTAGAGATCCTCAAGCACTGCCAGCTGAGGACCTCCTCCAAAAGGTGGCTGGAACTCCCTTCTACCAAGTATAGCAGTCGCTGGCAGCATCCTTGAGTCACTGAGGAACCAGCATCTATGGCTTAGGGACATCGCTGCTGTCTTCCAAGCTTGGTAAGAGAGTTTTGGCCAGAGAAGTATTTAGCTGATATAGGGCCCCCCCCAGCTGGTCAGGTTTTCAAGATATCCCTAATGAATATGCATGAGAGATTTGCATATAATGGAAGTGACAGGTATGCAAATCTCTCTCATGTATATTCATTAGGAATATCTTGAAAACCCGACTGGCTGGGGGGGTCGCCAGGAAAGGGTTGAGAACCACTGCAGTCTAGAACCTATTAGTCAGAGGTGATGTGAGCCCACTCCTGACAGAACAAGTAGAGGCTGCTCCCTACTTACTGAACTTCCTGTGACCCCTTTAAAAGGGCTAGAGGCAGGCCCTTAGTCCTGTTGTCTCTGTATACCCCAAAGGAACCCTGGCTCACTGAGGGGAACCCCCCCAACCGAACATCTACCTAAGCTGCCTAGCATGATAAACTTCTAGTAGACATTATGGCTTGGCCTCTCCCAGGTGCTTCACTAGCTTCGCTTCTCCAGACCCTCCCCAAACATCTCCTAAATTGGAGCTTACCGAGAAGCAATTTGGAGGCTGCATCAGCAGCTCAATGGTGTAGCCACAAGCACTTATGAACTGCTATCTTTTGAGCATGAGAAGACTGACTGGTTGTAAGAATATATGCAAGAAAGGCCACCACCATGGACGAGTCTGGGAGCTCTTGCAACCAGTGCAGCTGGACACAGGCTATATATCCCCCACAGACCGCTGACTAGATTCAAAGGCATAGAGATAAAGGCCTACTTTAGCAGTTACACCACCTTCCTATTTTTAAATGCTGTGCCTCCTTCTACTGGGATTGTCGTTTTCTTGTTCACCATTGTGACCAAGGCATCCACTATCAGTTGTCAGAACCTTTCCAGCTTCCCCTCAGACAGCTTGTACAGCCTTCAAAAGAAGTCCGATTCATGAAGGTAATCTTCCACTTGGACACCACCATCTGAGTGGTAAAGAGAAAAACTTAAGAGGCCTACAGAGCCATTCTAGGATGTGGTCCTCATCCATCAATTTCCCCAAGAGGCTCAGTCACTGAATTAATCAGCTCAGCTGAGCAAACTCTTCCCAATAATAAAAGGAAATTTAAAAAAATAGCCATTCACCTCCAAGGACTCCTCAATCAATGTGGGATAAGGAGAAGTCAGGATGGCTATGATAGTTGCTGCTGAGCTTACTCACTGATTTTCACAATGGTGAAGAAAGGCAAGTTGAGGGTATATTCTTTAGAGCTCCAGCATCCTTGTCTTCCAGGAGTCTGCAACTGTTTCAATACTGTTACAGTGGCACAGTTAAGACCTCAGCTCAGATCTGATCCCCAGACTTCGTATTCCCTCAGAAGTGGACAGCTCTCAGCATAAAAGAAGAAATGGTGTTTTCCTCTCTAGGTCAACAGAGCCTTGCAGCAAATGGACACAGCATTACATTGGGTTTACAAGCTGAGGAATAATTTACTGGGCCTAAAAGTATGACCTATTCAGAGCACCAAGTTCCTCTTAAGCTTACATTACAGAAACCTATACTTTCTTGTTAGAGACTGTTTGGATAGCAGTGACTAAATTAGGAAAAGTTTTATCAGTGTAACTCGCTTTTATCTGGGTGGGAAGGAGGGAGGGAGACGATGACTGAACTTATTTCATGACAAGCGGGGAAATAAGACCAGAATTTAACTGCTGCAGAGGAGCTAAGAAGGGGAAAGGGTGAAGTGGGGACCAGCACACCCCTCAATGGCAGGGAGACCACTACCAGAGCTGTAACCAAGCTAAAACTCATGGGGCAGTAGAGGGATAACCAGCTCGTCTGACTGGAGATAAGGACTATGATCCAACACCAAGAGCTACCAGCCCATGCATTCAACTTCAGAGGCATAAGTCCCAAGAAAGGACCTGCTGCACCAGACCAGACCTATAACACCTGCTAGAGAGAAATACCGTATTTTCACGCATATAACGCGCGCGTTATACACGATTTTACAAACCGTGCATAACCTTGCGCGTTTTACAACTTTTTTTTTTACATAGTTCACCCCCCGCAGGACCGCTCGCACCCCCATCCCGAAGGACCGCTCACATGGCACCCGCACCCCCACCCCGAAGGACCGCTCGCACGGCACCCCGCACCCCCGAACGACCACTCGCACGCACTCCCACCCGCACCCCCACCCATGAAGGACCGCTCGCACCCCACAGCCTCCCGACCCGCCCCCATCATGTAGAAGCTCCTACCGGTGTCCTGCTGCTTCCTCTTGGCGGTCCCGGCCCTTCTGTGAGCCCTGCGCCTGCTTCCTCTTCCGGCGGTCCCGCCCTTTCTCTGACGTCAGAGAAAGGGCGGAACCGTCGGAAGAGGAAGCAGCACAGGCGCAGGGCTCACAGAAGGGCCGGGACCGCCAAGAGGAAGCAGCAGGACACCGGTAGGAGCTTCTACATGATTGGGGGGGGGTCGGGAGGCTGTGGGGGTGTGAGCGGTCCTTCGGGGTGGGGGTGCGAGCGGTCCTGCTTGGGGGGGGGGGTGAATCGGACATCGGGGGGGGGCATCAGGCTTTCAGGGTGGGGACAGGACTTCAAGGGGGAGAGGCGAGTCGGGCGGCGACGGGAGAGTCAGGGCAGCATGCGCGGTATACGGGTGTTCGCGGTATAAAAATTTTTTTTAACATATATTTCGGTTTTCCCGCGCGCTATACCCGTGTGCGCGTTTTACACGGGTGCGCGTTATCTACGTGAAAATACGGTACTGAAGAATTCTAAGCTGCACCATTCCTTATACTGGTGATGTCACTGGAATAGATCAGTATCTCTACTTTGCTGATAGAACTCACCCCACTTGCCTGGAGTGGTCTAGTAGAGAGGAAAAAAGACTAAACCACAATCTTTTGTCACGTTCAGCTTTGATTACGCAAGGCAGAAGTGGAGGCAGCAAATATTCTTAACAGGTTCTGAGTATGCCCAGGTAATATACATAATGATAGGAAAAGAATTGAGAAGTCAAGTAAAAAAATAAAAAAAAACATGAATGGTGAGGAAAAGTTGCTGTTTGTAATGGAAATTTATGCGCATCCATTCAAAATGGAAGAAAAATGAGCAAGCTGAATAGGCCAATTTGGCCTTTATCTACCATCATTTACAATATTAGCAGTAAAGGCCTTGCAGACTTGTGAGCTCCATGAGCTGCTAAATCAGGAAGAAGCAGAGACTGAATATCCCAAATGTCACTAAGAAATCAACTGGAGTGGAAAATAGAGCAACTTCAAAGTTCCACAAAAAGGAACAAGAAAAGTCAGGGGTAGAAGTAATAAGGAATCATGACTTATGTTGTACATACGGTATTATAACCTACCATTTTTTTCTGCTGCACAACTTGGGAAAATCCACAGCTTATTTCTAGGACAAGGAGCATAAAATCTATTTTACTCTTTTGGGATCCTGCCAAGTACTTGTGACCTGGATTGGTCACTGCTGGAAACAAGATACTAAGTCCCAGTTTGGCTGTGAACTGGATACTCCAGACTACAGAAAATACATTCACTCACAAGATTATCAGAATACTGTATTTCTTCCTAGAACCAATGATGCTGTGATAGCAGAATGCATTGGGCTAAGGAAAATATGTCATTTCATATAATCCAATCACCATCTGCTCTGATTACATTCCTAAAGCCCAATGTATAATGGCAGCAGAAAATGCTATTATAGGCAATGAATGATTCAGTATCTAGCCAAATCTTTTTTTTTTTTTGTCAAAAAAAGGATACTGTCCATGCCAGTAAAAGACACTATTCACTGTTGCATAACTATATTGAACTGTTTGCTGCTATGCATCAAAAGCAATATAGATGTTGTTCTTGTA
Organism: Geotrypetes seraphini; assembly: GCF_902459505.1. Classification (NCBI taxonomy): domain Eukaryota; kingdom Metazoa; phylum Chordata; class Amphibia; order Gymnophiona; family Dermophiidae; genus Geotrypetes; species Geotrypetes seraphini. The sequence continues at coordinate 341,199,057 of NC_047086.1, read as the reverse complement.
CAATTCAACAAAATTAGAGGGTCTAATGGGCAAGCTCAGACACAGCCAAGGAAATGTATGTCTTCACTGAATATCAGTGAATCGAAACCACAGTAAACGGCATCATCACAGCATTAGCCCACATTAATCCATTGACATCTAAATTCCAGCATTATTTCTTACGGCTCATAATATATGATTTGAAATCTGCTATGACGGTTCTGCGGCTGTATATGCTAAGTATCCGGGCAAGAGACTTACTCTGTAGACTTCTTTTGTCTCCAGGTCCCACAGTTTGATAGTCTGACCAGCAGAGAGCAGCATCCTTCCATCAGGGCTGATACACAGACAACTAACAGCACCATTATCACCTTTCCATTTACTAAGTGGAGAGAAAAACAAAGTTCCAAAAAGTGATGACTATACACTCAAAATTGCTGCTTTACTATTGTAGAATAGAGAAAGGATGCAAATAGAGAATTAATCAATAATGCTGACATCAGATTCCAACACTGAAACACTGCTCAAGTACTTGGTTAGAAACCTGAGGGACACAGGACTACTTGCTTAAGTAAGAACAAGTGGGACCCTACAGTAAGTCTAAAGGTACCAGGCCAAATACACACCATGCTTATTTTCACCATTTATTAGACACAAGAAAATCAATCAGCACCCGTCATGACACACACACAAGAGGCAATAAAATATCATCTTAAGCTGAACAGCAACAAAGGCCTGGATGCACTAAAGATAGTTAGTAATATTGACTGGATCGCTGTTGGCCGATTCTCTGGCTAATTCTGAACTAGTGATCAATGAAAATGATTTGAATGGGGCATGCAAACCCGACAGATCAATCGCTTAGTGAGCGATTGATACATGCGCAGAGTCCTAACAGCAGTGACAGGGGAAGCAGCCTCCTGTCACTGCTGTAAGGACACCGTGGACCCCCCACATGGTAGCAAAAATGGCAGGAGGGATGTCTATTCACGCCTGACAATGCGACCCCTCCCCCAAGCAATGCGGCAGGAAGAATGCCCACTCCCTCCTGACAATTTGACTCCTTCCCCCACAACAGTGATACAGCAGGAGGGATGCCCACTCCCTCCTGCCAATGCAACCCCCCCTCCATGGCAGTGATATGGCAGGAGGAATGTCTACTCCCTCCTGCCAAGTGACCATCCGCCCCACCACACTAGCTATATGACAGGAGGGATGCCCAATAACCTACTGCCACCGAAGGCCAAGTGCCCTCCCAATTAGGGCCTTAGGCTCTTCCCTGTGCATTACATGGTGCACCAGAGAGGGGAAGGCCCATCATTTTCCACGTGCAAGCCCTCAGAGCTGGCGGGACCGTACTTCCCTCCAGCTCCCAACGTTTACCAAGGTATGGAGAGTGGGGTTCAAGGGGGCATCCCTCCTGCCTTTTTTTCAGTAGGATGGGGGAAGGGATAGTTCGGGTGGGGGGGCCTCCATTGGCAAGAGTGAGTAGGTATCCCTCCTGCCTTTTGGGGGCCTCTGTTGGCAGGAGTGAGTGGGCATCCCTCCTGCCTTTTGGGGGCCTCCGTTGGCAGGAGCGAGTGGGCATTCCTCCTGCCTTTTTTTTTTCAGGAGGGAGTGGGCATTCCTTCTGCCAATTTTCTCTCGTGCCACATTTGACAGGTGTCATCAGCAAAGGCCATATTCGGCGGTGGAAGACTTTTTTTCATTTTTTATGGGACAGATATTTTGCATGTGTAACAAGTAAAATATCTATGCCACTGAAAAAAAATGAAATAAAAAAAACAGGCAGGCCTGTCAATAACAGTTACCGTTAGGTCTAACCTGTCGTTTTTTCCCGACAGCCAAAACCCCTGTTTTATTTTTTTTTGCATAGCCAAGTGATGTTAGTGCATCAATCTCTTGGTTACTTTGCTTGGGTTTTAGCTAATTTGCAAGGCTGGATTGGGAAATGGTCAATCGAGGGGAAAAAAGTGCAGTGAGCCATTTTGTGAAATCGGGTCAGCAATAGAGATCGTTGCTAAAGCTCTGAAAACAGGTTTAGCGACGATCGTCGACTTTAGTGCATCTAGCCCAAAGTGCCTTACAATAGAATTTGTCTTATCACTGCTTCTCATATAATGCTCTTGCACTGAACAATGTTTCTTTTCCAAATGAAATAGTGCTGAAGGTATAAGAGATTTTAATAGACTGGAAATTAAAACTCCTCTGTAGGTACTGTAGTTTAGCTGTTCATACCCTTATAAATAGTCAAATAGATTACAGTTATCTTCTTTTTATGGGCTACTCTGGCAAGGTAACTGCAGACATTGCAAAACACTTTGGTAGACTAAAATAAGTAGATGGGATAGAGCATCTTCCTTATCAAGGCGATTGCATTGGTTGGTAATTGAGGCTCAAACACTGTTTAAATATGTATGGTAATATTCAAAATTCATAGTTTGGCCCCTTTGTCCTTAATGTCAGTTCTGTCTTTTCTTTTGTCTGCTGGACACCTTCATTCAAACCATCAGTTGAACCTCTGCTTCCCTTCAGCTGTTCATAATAAGAAATCAGGAGAGAATGAATGCATTTATCAATTGGCAAAGATCTGGAACTCACTGCCAAATGCCATTAAATTAGAAACGAATTATGTGAGTTAAGAAGAAACTGAAAACTTTAGTCAGTCACTTTTTAAGAGATTAAATCTTTAAACGAAATTTTATAAATTCCCATATTTTCTCTAGTTACTTCTTATTGTAATCTGCACTGAATCTCTAAAAGGTATATGCAAAACATAAGTGTAGTACTATATCATGAAATGATCTTCTGGGTGCTCTGGATATGGCCAACACCATTCATTTTCCCCTTCAATAAACAAGGACTTAAAAACAAATCTGCATGGAGCTGACCTCTTGTATGAGCATAGCAGGGTGGAATGGATTTAAACCTAGATTTACCATAAAGTGTACATTATACCATATTATTCATAGCTAAGATAGCTGTATACCCTATGGTTATAAAATCTTACTACTTTAGCATATGTACAATATATATTTTTACAACCCCAAAAAGATTAGGTTCTTACCTTGCTAATATCTTTTCTAGTAGATAGGTGTCATTCTGGATGGACTGGTATTTCCATGCTTGCGAGTTGTGCAGAAGGAATCCATTCCAGCGTTTCAACACCTCCTCCTTCAACACAAGGCTCTGCTGCCCCCTTCAGTTTGTACCAAAGCAGGCGATAGCCCTGAAACACATGTGAAACAGGGGTACAGTGAAACTCCCTGAACTACAACTCTGTTCTGCTCTGAAAATATAACAAACGTCAAGCACTGCAATTGAACAATCAAAACATCCAATGAATTGGAAACATTTATGGAGCTCAAACATTCCCCCAATGTATTATAGCAATAGATTAACCTTCATAGCCTTCAGGTCTATCTGACATCTAAAATTTCAGTTTGGACTCAAACTTTCTGATTGAAACAGTAGGCAGGTGAAGGAGATAACCGACAGGGCAGGGCTCCAGGATGACACCTATCTACTAGAAAAGATATTAGCAATGTAAGAACCTAATCTCTTTTTTCTAGTGCAATAATTCTGGATGGACACGATGTATAAAAGCAGTCCCAGAAATCTAGGGCGGAACCTCTGCACCAGCTAGTAACACTGAGGACCCAAAAGAGGAATCCTCCCCTGCTGCCACAACCACTCTGTAAAACTTGGAAAATATGTAGGGCAGACCAGGGAAACCACTCGAGCTTCCATCCATGAAGAAGCCATGCTCCTAGTCGAATGCGCCTTCACGGAGACTGATGACTGTTTTCCACAGGCAATATATGCTGATGAACTGGCTGTGGATCCATTTGGAAATCATGACTTTGGATGTCAGCATGCCGCATCAAGTGACTGGTAAGAACAAAAGATAGACAGCCGGAACTCATTGATAACCTCAAGATATCGTAAAAGGACTTTCCTCACATCCAAATTTTTCAGAATCTGGTTCTTCTTTGATCCTATTGACCAGGGGTCCCCAACCCCTGGTCCACCGACCTCCGTTCTGAAAAGCAGCAGCGGTGGCAGCACTGAATAGGCTGCTTTGCTGCCTTCCCCGGGGCCTTCCCTCTGCTTCCGCAGCGGCAGAGGGAAGGCCTTGGCGGGGAAGGCAGCGAAGCAGCCTGTTCAGTGCTGCTGCTGCCACCACCGCTGCTTTTCAGGATGGATGTCGGGGCCTCATGGTCATCGGGGTTCTGCTGCACATGGGGTATGGGAGGGAGAGATGGAAAGGTGCGCAGGGGGATGGGCTTGCAGGGTCCTGCTGCACTTGGTGGATGGGAGAGATGGAAAGATGCACAAGGGGGTTTGTCAGGGTCGTCGGGGTTCTGCTGCACATGGGGGATAGGAGGGAGAGATGGAAAGGTGCGCAGGGGGGATGGGTTGGGGTCCTGCTGCATGTGGGGGATGGAAGGGAGAGATGGAAAGGTACGCAGGGGGATGGGTTGGCGGGGTCGTCGTGGTTCTTCTGCATGCGTGTCACTGTCTTCTATTATCTCCAGATAGGATCGTTTGGTTGCAGAAAAACAAGCTCAGGGCTCCCACTGATTCTGCATTATGGTAAGTTGAATAATTTCCATTTTGATATTATAACTCAATAATAATAGAAAAGTAATGTACATTGTGTATAAAACTGCCCTACGAACCCACCCTGAATCCTCCCTCCCCTGGTCCCTGGAAAAATTTGCTTCTATAAAAGCGCACTTTGGCGTCAAAAAGGTTGGGAACCACTGCTATAGACTACAACCTTGGTAATCTTACCTCTTGATTGACATGGAAACCCGAAACAACTTTTGTCAAAACAAGGATAGAATGGTGCGCATAGAAACCCCAGCCTCCATGATCTTGAGAAAGGGATCTTTGCACGAAAGTGCCAGTAGCTCCGATTTTTCAGAAGTTACATCGGAAGGAGAGACTTGGTAGGAAGAAAGTCCCGGAGCAGCCCTGTATGCTTTGTTTCCTCTACGTCCACAAAACTTCTAAGAGGCTGGTAGGCCCAACCCGGGAGGCGCAAAGGGACCAACCCAGGGGAATCGCAGTTTTCTGCTGGTTTTGACCCATGATCTGGAGTGAGGATGTTGACCCGCAATAGGGAGGGAGGAAACTTGGTTTGCCGGACTTCATGTCTTCCCTGACAATCACTCCCAAGTCTCTTTCTGCTACAGTTCTTGTCAGGATCTCGCCATTTAGGGTGTAGATCTTGCATGATTCTGGCTTCCCAGGTGCATGACTTTGCATTTTTTTTGGCATTGAAACTGAGTTGCCAGGACCTAGACCAGTGCTCCAGCAGAAGTAAGTCATGCACCATATCGTCTGTCATTGCTTTTTTGTCTGTTGTGCTTTTGCTCACTACATTGCACAGTTTGGCATCATCGGCAAACATGTTATTTTGCCTCGAAGCCCTTCTGTCAGGTCTCTCTATATAGATGTTGAACAAGATCGGGCCCAGGACGGAGCCCTGTGGCACTCCACTTATCACCTCCGACATCTCGGAGGGAGTGCCATTCACCATCACCCTCTGAAGCCTACCTCCAAGCCAGTTCCCAACCCATTTGGTTAAAGTGTCGCCCAAACCTAAAGAACTCATCTTGTTCAGCAACCTGGCTGCTGGACTCGCGAAAGGGGGTTGCTTGGGCTACTGGAACTGAAGGGAAATAGTTGCTGGATCTGATCTGGGAATTGGAGAGAGGGGAAAGAGGTGCTGGGCTCATGCGGTGGATGGAGTGGAGCTGGAGGGAAGGGGAGAGGTGCCAGACCCATACCTGGGCGCTGAAGGGAGGGGATAGAGGTGTTGAATCCATTGGAAGGATCACATTCACCTTACTGTCCCTGTGCATCCTTCAGCATCACTACACCCTAACTAGGAAGGGAGGTGTGCTTGGTTACTTGTGCCACTGCGGAGTCCACCTTCAGCTTCAAACAGCTACAAACAGCTGCTGGAAATCTGGTGCCATAGGATAGAGCCTAGACATAAATGGTCACCTTAAGGGAGCCCTCAGGCACCTCCCATTGGTCAGTGACTATGACGGTAAGACCTGAATGAGCAAGAAAACAGTTTGTCTGTGCATTAGTGCCACACATGACTGAGTACTACGAGGTGGATGGCTGCTGGGCACTGAGCCTCAATAGAGTGTTAGAAAGGACATGGGAAATTGAAGTCTACTTGAAAAGGCGATACACAGGGATCATCATTGTGATCTGTCTCCGCTTCTGCCCCCTGGCTACTGGACCCCGAAAGGGATCCCACATCATCCACAGTCACAAAAGAGTCCTCCGATAATAAAGGCATTGAAAGGGAATTCCAATCAACCAAGTCCTGCTCTGAAGGAGGGGACGCATGCTTGAGAGAAGGAATCCCCTTAGGTGGAGCAGCCACACTTGAAGGCAGTGCAGCGCTGCGCTTTCCGATCCAGTTAAATAGGCTTTCCATAAAAGGCTGACAAAATTGGAGAAGCCTTGCATTAGTGGACCTGAGACTTTCACAACTAGAAGAGGAGATGTGTCCATCACCATATGCTTGCATTTCACTCGGATTGCTGCTCGGATCATCCGAGCAGAATCGCTTCACTTTAGACCAGCTTTTCGGGAGTTCCAAGGTCTTGGAGGACTGACTGGAGGTTGAGCCCAAAGCTCCCACCCTGTCCTACTGTGTCCTGTAGCACATGGAACACAGCCGCTCCTCAGTTGGCAACTATGCAGAAGAAATGCAAGATCCAAGGCTAGAAAGGCCTGGAGCATCCATTAGAGAGGCTCCAGTAAAGACGAGTGATTATAAGGCAGATAAAATAAAGTTAAAAATAGATTGTTAAAAATCCAAGATGGTTACTGTCAAGAAAATTAAGCCAAAAACAGGGCCATTGGAACCAGAACAAAAAATTTAAAAAACACAGCGATTTGGGGGTTTGTAGGGGAAACCTAATCCTAGCCTCAGAAACCCTAGGAAAACCCTAAGAAAAAATAATTTACAGACACTCTCCCCAAACACACGAAGGTCCTCATAGGGAATAATGGGATACTCACTGTGACTTCTGGTAACTGCTTTCCTGAAACAGCCTGTCTGCAGGGAAAGGATTTCTGCCTCACAAATTGTCAAACTTTATTGAAGGAATTCTTCTGGCTGCATGTTGGACTGACTCCAACCACGGACTCCCACCCCCGAGATTCCTCACGTAGCAATGGCAGAAGAAACTATGCAGCCAGCTCCCAAATACCCAGGGGGTTCTTACTCAGGGCGCACACAGACTGTGCTCAAGTACCTGATAAAAATCAGCAGGCGAGCCACTCCTAGAGGGATGAACTTTGAGCTCCTGATGGGACACAAAGCAGGCTGGTTTCACAGGTACTCAAAGATATTGGTCTGTGAGCAGCACTGAAGTCATGAAGAAATCAAAAAATCTGATGGAAAAACACCCCAAAAGAACAAAAAGCAACAGAGGATGGAGCCGTTCTCCACTGCAGAAGGGGAGGAGCTCAAGTTCATAAAAATGATACCCTGCTGCAGTTTCGTGGGAATCAACAGCTAAACTAAGGACCCCTTTCCAGACCTTACTAGAAATTCAGATTTAATGAAACAGCTTTCTTCAGCAAAATACATCTTAACATATTCAAATATATTTACATTAAAAGTTATTGATGTAAACAAAGTTTGATCCAATAAAAATTGGATCCAAATATTATTTCAACCTAGGGTAGCTCAGTAGTACAACCACATTTGAATCGAGGGTTGCCACATCTGTCCTTGTGACACCACTGTCTTGATTGAAAAATTTGCATCTCCCATATACACCAGTGAATCGCAAACTGTACTGCGACAAGAGATTGCAGGTATGCCACGAGTTGCTGGCTGGCTGCCAACAGTACGTGCTTCTCGCAGAGCACTACCCCCCCCACCTCCCCCCCCACACACAGACATTGGCATGATGACATCACACATGTGCAATGTCATTGCATCGACGTCTGTGTACTTCTGGGTGCCCCGCGGCTCTGGATGTGTGCAAGACACTGATATACACAATTTATCTGACATGCACAAAATATTTTATAAACTGCTGATGTCTAGTGTAGGGGCTATCCTAACCCACTAAGTTGTCTCAGCACTCTCCAAAACTAATGCTTTTAGTCAGAGGTGGCCTGCTCAGACAGCCAAGAGAAAGGCATCTTCATTACTTTTCAGAAGTAAGCGAAACCTATATGGTAATCATCATAGCAAGCCACCTATAGTCAAACAATCCTGGGCCTAAGATACATAGGACTACACACCAAATGCTGCTAAATGTCTCCCCAGCTCTGATGTCGGCCCACTGATTACCCATAACCAAATGCTGCATTTTCAAGGGCTTAGTGCTAGCATATAAATCTTTCCACAACATGGTGTCCAACTACTTCTCACACAAACTTCCATCCTACACCCCCAAGATGAAATATGACTAGAAATACCACCAGGCCATGTTCTCCAGCTCCAAACTGCCCCCCCCCCCCCCAAAGTTCTTACTCTAATTTCCTACCAAACCTTTGGAATAATCTACCTCCTCACAGATCCCTTCAGGGCCTTCTAAACTTTAGGAAAGCTGTAAAAACCTACTTCTTTGCCCAACATATCTGTTAGATCAGGGGTGCCCACACTTTATGGGCTTGCGAGCTACTTTTATAATGACTAAGTCAAAATGATCTACAAACAATAAAATAAAAAAAAAACACAAAGCACACTGAAAGGCAGAGAAAATGTTAATTATTCATATTCCGGGTTTTTTCAAAGAGGTCACGGCAGATGACTCTATGCAATGTCACCTCAGTAACAAAATACAAAAATAGACAAATATACCCCCTCCCTTTTTACTAAACCACAATAGTAGGTTTTAGCACAGGGAGTTACGCTGAATGCCTCGTGCTGCTCTCAATGCTCATAGGCTCCCTGCACTAAAAAATGCTATTGCGGTTTAGTAAAAGGGAGCCATAGTGCAAAATATAGACAGCAGATATAAATTCTCAAAACCGACACATTTTGATCACTAAATTGAAAATAAAATCATTTTTCCTACCTTAGCTGTTTGGTGATTTCATGAGTCTCTGGTTGCACTTTCTTCTTCTGACTATGCATCCAATCTTTCTTCCTTTCTTTCAGCCTCCTGTATGTTTCCTCTCCTCCAGACCTCATTCTCTCCCCCAACTTTTTCTTTCTGTCTCCCTGTTCCCCTTTCTTTCTGTCTCCCTGTCTGCCCCCTTTCTTTCTTTCTCCGTGCCCTCCCCCAAGCCACTCGGTTTGCTGCCACCGCCATCGGGGAACAGCCCCCAAGCCACCGCCGTCCCAAGCTTTCCCTGCAGAAGCGTCGCGCTGACCAGCATTCCGCTCCCTGACGTCAATTCTGACGTAGGAGAGGAAGTTCTGGGCCAACAAGGCATTTCTCCTCATTCCATCCAGTCTGAGCCCCATCTCTCCTTGATCCAGCATTTCCCTTCTGTGTCTGTCAGAATTACCATTCCACCTATTTTCCACATCACCCTTCTTTGTGTCCATCTCATCTATATCCCTATCTCACCACTTTTTCAGAATCTTCATTTGTCTCTGTCCTTGTCTTTACCCCATGTTCACCATTTACCCTTTCAATGTCTTTTTCTTCCCCCCCCCCACTTTTTCAGCATTACTTCTATGTCTCTATTTCACCTCCTCTTCATGTCCACTCTGTATCTCTATCCTTATTCAGTAGGTCCTGCTTACTCTTTCTCTTCTTTGTGTCACTATCTCCATTTTCAGCTTTCCCCCCTTTTCCTTTGTTAATGCACCCTGTAGCCAGAATCTTTCCACCCTCCCTCCACTCCGGCCCAGCCCAGTATGAAATATTTCCTTTTGTTTCCCTCCCCTCTCTCTTTCTCTCTCTCTTCTGCTCCCTCACCCACAAGTCCTGCATCTGGCCCTCTCCCTTCTACCTGCACCTGGCAAAACCCCCCTGCTCCGCGGCTCTCTTAAGCAACTCGTCAGCAGCAGTGATCAAGACAAGCTGCCGACATCGAGGCCTTCCCTCTATGAGTCCCGCCTTTGTGGAAAAAGGAAGTTGAAACAAGCGGGACTCGCAGAGGGTAGGCCCCGACGTCAGAAGCTTGTGTCGATCGCTGCTGCTGAGTTGCCGAAGAGAGCCGCGGAGCAGGGGGTGTGGCTGGAAGCAGGTAGAAGGGAGAGGGCTGCTGGAAGAGGTAGAAGTTCCGGAGTATGACACCGACCCGGGCCAGGATGATTTCTTTTTCAGGCTGTGGCAGCTGCCGCCGCCACACCCCCACGCCCCCCCCCCTCCTGAAATGACAAAAAAACAGCCTAATGCCCGGCGTCGGCGTCTTTGACTTCAGGGAGAGGAAGGCTGATAGGCCCGGTAGATCGGGACGGCAACACGAGTCTATCACAGAGCCCGGGATGGGCTCTGCGATCGACTCATGTTGCCTTCCTGAGCTACCGGTCGATCGTGATCGACGCGTTGGGCACCCCTGTGTTAGATTGTCACAGCAGCTAATTGTATCAGTCATGTTTCCTAAACATAGTTCAACTCCTATGGAATATTTGTGTTAGATTGTACTATCAGATTCTACATACTGCGCATCCTGATTGAAAAGCCATGACACTATGGCTAAATGGTAATCCTATGTACTATTAATGTAACCCTGTGAGTGTAAACCGTAACCCTATGTAAGGTAATACTGTATCACTATGAATGTCAACATGTAATCCAGTGGTCTCAAACTCAAACCCTTTGCAGGGCCACATTTTGGATTTGCAGGTACTTGGAGGGCCTCAGAGAAAATAGTTAATGTCTTTTTAAAGAAATGACAATTTTGCTTGAGGTAAAACTTTTTATAGTTTATAAATCTTTCCTTTTAGCTAAGTCTTAATAATAATATTGTAATTTATAGCTAAAGAGACATATGATCAAGAAACTGTTTTATTTTACTTTTGTGATTATGATAAACATACCGAGGGCCTCACAATAGTGCCTGGTGGGCTGCGAGTTTGAGACCACTGATGTAACCTGTTCTGAGCTCTATGGGGAGGACATGAAGTAAATAAATAAAAGACTGCAGAGGACAGGGACAAATCATCTAGTGCAGCAACAGCATAAGAAATTCTATAAATTATGATTTTAACTTTTTTGGGGGGGCTTTTGACCCAAAAACAGCTTAGATTTAATCTGTGTAAAGAAGAGCTCAGATTTGAATCCTCACTGTAAGGATTTCCTTGTTTATTGACCCCATTTCTTATTACAGAGGAACATATGGTTATATGAAATATCCCAAATTATGTTTTGTTCTTAGCATTTATTTTCCTTAAATTGCTTATGTTGCAGTAAGTTCTGTGATTATTTGAAAAATTCCTTCTAGTTTAGTTAAGCAGTTTAGAAATAATTTTTTTTAAAAAAGGTTAAAAAAAATTCATTTAAATAAAAACATGAAAAAAAAATAATAGCAAGTACTATAATAACTATCATAAAAGCATTTGATTAAAAAAGTAGGATCTCTGTCTAAAACTGAGATCACTACCCACTCACTACTCAGCTCAGACAAATCCAAGAACAATAATGCTACTTATTTTAACCCAAAAAGCAGAGTTACTTACCATAACAGGTGTTATCCGGAGACAGCAGGCAGATATTTTCACATATGGGTGATGTCATCCACAGAGCCCGGTACAGACAGTATGAAAAGTGAAGTGTCACGTTAAGTTTTAAGAAACTTTGCGACTGCCTTCCCACCCGCTGAAGCAAGCGGCATCTCAGTTCCATAAGCAAACTAAGAAGCTAACCAGGGGAGGTGGGAGGGATGTGAGAATATCTGTCTGTTGTCTCTGGATAACACCTGTTAAAATAAGTAAGTAACTTTGCTTTATGCTAGGACAGTGGTCAGCAAACTGCGACTTGCGAGCTGCATGCGGCTTTTTAGCCACTTGAGTGCGGCTCTGCCAGTAGCCAAAATTTTCCTTTACAAAAGGGCCCCGACACAGCAGCTGTTCTCTGGAATAAGCACAAACATCAATGCAGGTGTCATAAAGCGGTAAAAGGGGCCAAAAGAGACTATGAGGAAAAAATAGCCAAGGAGGCAAAAAACTTCAAGCCGTTCTTTCGATATATCAAGGGGAAATGACCCGTGAAGGAAGGGACCATTGGATGACCATGGAATAAAGGGAGTGCTAAAGGAGGACAAAGCCATTGCCAACAAACTGAACACATTTTTTGCGTCTGTATTTACCAAAGAAGATATACACAACATACCGGAACCCATCAGGCTATATGCTAGAAGTAAAACGGGAAACTGACAGGGTTAATGGTCAGTCTAGAAGAGGTATGCAGGCAGACTGATAGGCTTAAGAGCGATAAATCCCTGGGACCGGATGGCATCCATACGAGGGTCATCAAGGAACTGAAAGGGACTATAGCTGAACTGCTTCAACTAATAGCCAATCTGTCGATCAAATCGGGAAAGATTTCGGAAGACTGGAAGGTAGCAAATGTTATGCCGATCTTCAAAAAAGGTTCGAGGGGAGATCCTGGAAACTACAGACTGGTGAGTTTGACCTCGGTACCGGGAAAGATGGTAGAGGCACTGATAAAGGACCGCATCATTGATCACCTTGACGGACACGATCTGATGAGGACCAGCCAGCACGGCTTCAGCAAAAGAAGATCCTGTTTGACAAACTTGCTGCACTTCTTCGAGGGAGTACTCATGCAGATAGACAAGGGTGACCTGGTCGACACTGTATATCTGGATTTTCAGAAGGCGTTCGACAAGGTTCCACATGAACGACTACTTCGGAAAATTGTGAGACATGGAATCGAGGGTGAAATACGTGGATTAAAAACTGGCTGAAGGATAGGAAACAGAGAGTGTGGGGTAAATGGACAATACTCGGATTGGAAGAGCATCACCAGTGGGGTGCCGCAGGGCTCGGTGCTTGGACCCGTGTTCTTCAACATCTTTATAAACAATCTGGACATTGATATGACGAGCGAGGTGATTAAATTTGCAGACGATATGAAGTTATTCAGAGTAGTGAAGATACAGGGGGATTGCGAAGATTTGCAACGTGACATAATCAAGCTCGAGAAATGGGCAGCAACATGGCAAATGAGGTTCAACCTGGATAAGTGTAAAGTGATGCACATCGGTAAAAAAAATCTCATGCACGAATACAGGATGTCCGGGGGCAGTACTTGGAGAGACCTCCCGGGAAAGACTTGGGAGTTCCGATCGACAAGTCGATGAAGCCGTCCTCGCAATGCACAGCAAAAAGGGCGAACAGAATGCTAGGAATGATTAAGAAGGGGATCACGAACAGATCGGCGAAGGTTATTATGCCGCTGTACAGGGCCATGGTGCGCCCTTACCTGGAGTACTGAATCCAGCACTGGTTGCCGTACGTGAAGAAGGACACAGTACTACTCAAAAGGGTGCAGAGGAGAGCGACTAAAATGATTAAGGGGCTGGAGGAGTTGCCGTACAGTGAGAGATTGGAGAAACTGGGCCTCTATTCCCTAGAAAAGAGGAGACAGAGGGGACATGATCGAAATATTCAAAATACTGAAGGGAATAGACTTAGATAAAGACAGGTTGTTCACCCTCTCCAAGGTAGGGAGAACGAGAGGTCACTCTCTAAAGTTAAAAGGGGATAGATTCAAGACAAAGTTGGACAAGTTCCTGCTAAACCGGAACGTACGCAGGTGACGCTGGACTCATTAGAGCACTGGTCTTTGACCAAAGGGCCGCAGTGTGAGCGGACTGCTGGGCACGATGGACCACTGTGGCAATTCTTATGTTCTGAATGAGTGTATCCTGTGTTGGTTGAGCACTCAAGCATTATTACAGGAAAGATTATCAGTTGTGCTCCAAGATTTATTAAGAAGTACTTAGATTTTAGCAAAGCCTTTGACAGTGTTCGACACAGGCATCTAATAAATAAACTGAGGGCTCTCAGTATGGACCCCAATGTGACGGACAGAGTCAGGAACTGGTTGAGTGGAAGGTGACAAAAGGGTAACAATAAAATTGGAGATCACTCCAAGTATGTTTTAATGAACAGCGCTACAGAAATGTGACGTCTAAGTAAAGGGACGTTACCAGTTGCATGCCCAGAGGTTCAGTTCTTGGGCCTATTCTTTTTAACATTTTTTGTAAGCTATATTGCAGAAGGGCTGGCTAGTAAAATTTGCCTCTTTGTGGATGATACCAAAATCTGCAATAGGGTAGACACCCCTGATGAAGTGAAAAACATGAGGAAGGATCTAGTGAAGCTTGAAGGATAGCCTAGAATTTAGCAGCTAAGATTTAATGCTAAAAAATGCAAGGTTCATGTATTTATGCTGCAAAAACCCAAGGGAATGGTACAGTTTAGGAGGTGAAGAACTTTTGTGCATGAAAGAGCAGGAGTTGGGTGTGATAGTATGTGATGAACTTAAGTTAGCCAAACAGATTGAAAAGGTTATGGCACAAGCTAAAAGGATGCTTGGGTGCACTGAAAGAGGAATGGCCTGTAGGAAAAAGGAGGTATTGATGCCCCTGTATATAAGACTGACAAGATCTCATTTAGAATATTGTGTACAATTCTAGAGACTGCACCTTCAAAAAAATATATATAGGATGGAGTTGGTCCAGAGGACGGCTACTAAAATGGTTGATGATCTTCATCAAAGCATATGGGAACAGACAATCTCAATATACTTTAGAGGAAAGGCGGAAGAGGCGAGATATGATAGAGATGTTTAAATACCTATGTGGCATTAATGCACATGAAGCAAGTCTCTTTCAACTGAAAGGAAACTCTGAAATGAGAGGGTTAGGATGAAAGTGAAAGGGGACAGACTCAGAAGTAACCTCAGAAAGCACTTTTTCACAGAAAAGGCGGTGAATACTTGAAACAGCTTTCCAGTGGAAGAAAAGAAGACTTATCTGAATTCAAGAAAGGTTGGAACAAGTAAGTTGGACCTCTAAGGGAGAGGAGGAAATAGTGGATGGCATGATTAGGCAGACTAGATATGCAATATGATCTTATATCTGCCTTCATTTTTCAATGATTCTATGTAAATTGGTGCAAAAAAAATGCAACAAAAGCAATGTTACTTACCGTAACAGTTGTTATCCAGGGACAGCAGGCTGCTATTCTCACTAGTGGGTGATGTCATCCGACAGAGCCCCGATACGGACGTCTCACAAGCATACTTGCTTGAAGAAACTTCAGAAGTTTCGAGATGCCCGCACCGCGCATGCGCGAGTGCCTTCCCGCCCGATGCTCCGGGCGTGTCTCCTCAGTTCAGGTAGCTAGCAGAGAAGCCAACCCAGGGGAGGTGGATGGGACGTGAGAATAGCTGCCTGCTGTCCCTGGATAACAACTGTTACGGTAAGTAACATTGCTTTATCCCAGGACAAGCAGGCAGGTTATCTTACTAGTGGGTGACCTCCAAGCTAACCTCAATGGGATGGTGGGAGAGTTGGCAACTTAGGAGAATAAATTTTGTAATACTGTTTGGCCAAAGTGTCCAGACAATAATGAGGGGTGAATGTATGAACCAAGGACCAAGTGGCAGCCTTACAAATCTCCTCAATCGGTGTCGATCTGAGGAAGGCTACAGAGGCCGCCATTGCCCTGACCTTATGGGCTGTGACTTTACAGGGGAGGGGTAATCCCGCCTGGGCATAGCAGAAAGAGATGCAAGCCGCCATCCAGTTGGAGATGGTACGCTTCGAGACAGGGCGTCCCAACTTGTTCGGATCAAAGGAAACGAAAAGTTGAGGAACAGTTCTGTGTGGTATGGTGCGATCCAGGTAGAAAGCCAAAGCACGTTTACAGTCCAGAGTGTGAAGAGCTGATTCTCCAGGATGAGAATGAGGCTTTGGAAAAAACACAGGAAGAATTATGGATTGGTTGAGATGAAATTCAGAGACCACTTTAGGCAGGAATTTCGGATGAGTGCGAAAGACCACCTTGTCATGATGGAATACTGTGAAAGGCGGATCCCCCACTAAGGTCTGAAGCTCACTGACCCTGCGAGCAGAAGTGAGAGCAACCAGAAAAACCACTTTCCAAGTGAGAAACTTCAGCGGAGCCTTGTTGAGAGGCTCAAAAGGAGGTTTCATAAGTCGGGAAAGGACGACGTTGAGATCCCAAACCACTGGAGGAGGTTTGAGAGGAGGATTGACATGGAAAAGTCCTTTCATAAATCTGGAAACCACAGGATGAGCAGAGAGAGGTTTCCCTTGCAGAGGCTGATGGAAAGCTGTAATTGCACTCAGATGGACTCGTATCGATGTAGACTTGAGGCCAGAATGAGAGAGGTGTAAAAGATAGTCTAAAACAGAAGACATGGAGGCTCGCTGAGGCTCCTTACGATGAGAAACACACCAGGTAGAAAATCTAGTCCATTTTTGGGAGTAGCATTGTCTAGTAGCAGGCTTCCGGGAAGCCTCCAACACATCCCTCACCGCCTTGGAAAACTGACGGGGAGTCACGTTGAGAGGAACCAAGCTGTCAGGTGGAGAGACTGCAGGTTGGGATGGAGTAGAGATCCTTGTTGCTGAGTAAGCAGTGAAGGAAACACTGGAAGAAGGAACGGCTCCCTGCTGCTGAGTTGAAGTAGAAGGGAGTACCAAGGCTGTCTGGGCCACCGAGGAGCTATCAGAATCATGGTGGCATGGTCGGATTTCAATTTGACCAGAGTCTTTTGAATGAGAAGAAATGGAGGAAACGCATACAGAAAGCGATTCCCCCAATCCAGCAGAAAGGCATCTGCCTCGAGGCAATGAGGAGTGTAGATCCTGGAGCAGAATTGAGGTAGTTTGAAGTTGTGGGGGGCAGCAAAGAGGTCTATCTGAGGCGTCCCCCACTGAGAGAAGATCTGATGAAGGGGCCTGGAATGGAGGGTCCATTCGTGAGGCTGGAGGAGACGACTTAAGTTGTCCGCCAAGGCATTGTCCTTCCCCTGAATGTAGACAGCTTTGAGGAAGGTGTTGTGGCGGATCACCCAATCCCAGACTCTGAGAGCTTCCTGGCAGAGGGAGGCCGAGCCCGTGCCCCCCTGCTTGTTGACATAATACATGGCGACCTGATTGTCCGTGCGAATGAGGACCACCATGTCGTGAAGCAGATGTTGAAACGCTTGAAGAGCATTGAAGATCGCCCTGAGTTCCAGAAGTTTGATATGGCACAGCCGGTCCGCACTGGTCCAGAAGCCCTGAGTGCGAAGACCGTCCCGATGAGCTCCCCATGCATAGGTCGAGGAATTGGTCGTGAGAACCTTTTGGTGGGGAGGAGTGTGAAACAGCAAACCTCTGGATAGATTTGAAGAGATCATCCACCAATGTAGAGACTGCTGAAGAGCAGGAGTGACTAAGATGTGACGAGTCAAAGGATCTGACACCTGTGTCCATTGAGAAGCCAGGGTCCACTGAGAAATCCTGAGGTGAAGTCTGGCAAAAGGAGTCACATGAACTTTAGAGGCCATGTGGCCCAGGAGAACCATCATGTGTCTCGCTGAAATGGACGGGCGAGAAGACACTGACTGGCAGAGATGAAGAAGAGCATCCAGGCGCTGTGGAGGAAGGAATGCTCTGAGTTGAATAGTATCCAGAACCGCCCCGATGAAGGAAAGAGACTGGGTAGGCTGCAGATGAGATTTGGGGAAGTTGATCTCGAAGCCCAAACTCTGCAGGAACCAAATCGTTGTTAGGGTCACCGAGATGACCCCAGGAGCCGAGGTAGCCTTGATGAGCCAGTCGTCGAGGTAGGGAAATACCTGAAGACCCTGGTTCCAGAGTGCAGCGGCCACTACCACCAGACACTTCGTGAAGACTCTGGGAGACGAGGACAGGCCGAATGGAAGCACTCGATACTGTAGATGTAGATGTCCCACCCGAAATCTGAGGAACTTGCGAGAGGCCGGATGAATGGGAATGTGAGTGTAGGCCTCCTTGAGATCCAGAGAGCATAACCAGTCGTTCTGCTTGAGGAGGGGGTAGAGAGAAGCAAGGGTCAGCATGCGAAATCTCTCCTTGACCAGGAACTTGTTGAGGACCCTGAGGTCCAGAATTGGACGCAGGTCGCCCGTCTTCTTCGGAACAAGGAAGTACCGGGAGTAAAACCCGCGGTTGTGTTGGTCCACAGGGACTGGCTCGACGGCCCGAAGCCGGAGCAAAGCCTGAGCTTCCTGAAGAAGAAGGGTGGTCTGGGTCAAGTTGGAAGGATACTCTCTTGGAGGGTGGTCCGGGGGGACCCGATGGAACTGAAGAGAATATCCTTCCCTGATGATGGTAAGGACCCAAAGGTCGGTGGTAATAGCCATCCATCGATGATAAAAATGATGGAGGCGACCCCCAATTGGAAAGACAGGGGATAGCAGAACGGTGTTGGTTATGCTCCCTACCAGAGAGTCAAAAAGGCTGAGGAGCCTTAGGGACAGCAGAAGGCTGAGGTTTTTGCTGAGCCTTTTGTGGAGGCTGTCTCTTCGCTGGTTGTCTCGCAGCAGGAGCCTGCCTGGGAGTATAACGCCGCTGGTAGATCAAGGGCGGTCGAGAAGGTTGAGACTGAGCAGGCTTAGGCTTGGGACGAAGGATGGACTGGAAAGATTTTTCATGATCCGACAGCTTCTTCGTCACGGTCTCAATAGATTCATCAAACAAATCAGCACCCGCACAGGGAACGTTGGCAAGCCTGTCCTGGAGGTTCGGGTCCATGTCAATGGTTCGAAGCCAGGCTAAACGACGCATGGCCACGGAGCAGGCAGTAGCTCGTGCCGAGAGTTCGAAGGCATCATAGGAGGATTGCTATCAGTTGAAGGCGCAGCTGGGACAGCGAGGCGACCACCTCCTCAAATTCAAAACGAGCCTGAGACTCAATGTAAGGTGTAAACTTCCGAAGCACAGGCAGGAAGAACTCCAAATAAGTTGCAAAATGGAAAGTGTAATTGAGAACTCTGGATGCCATCATCGAGTTCTGGTAGATGCGCCTCCCGAATTTATCCATGGTCCGGCCCTCTCTGCCCGGTGGCACCGAGGCATACACCTGGGACGGATGAGATCTTTTGAGGGAGGACTCGACCAACAGGGACTGATGAGAGAGCTGAGAGCCCTCAAACCCCTTGTGATGCACCGTGCGGTACCTGGCATCCAGTTTGCCAGGAACGGCGGGAATAAAGTACGGTGTTTCAAAACATCGCATGAAGGTCTGGTCGAGGAGCTTGTGCAGAGGGAGACGAAGAGACTGGGAAGGAGGATGAGGCAGATGCATGGTATCTAGCAGAGAATTGAAGCAAAACTTCTCAGCTCCGCGGAAAGAAAAGAACTGAGGAGACACGCCCGGAGAATCGGGCGGGAAGGCACTCGCGCATGCGCGATGCGGGCATCTCGAAACTTCTGAAGTTTCTTCAAGCAAGTATGCTTGTGAGACATCTGCATCGGGGCTCTGTCGGATGACAACACCCACTAGTGAGAATACCTGTCTGCTTGTCCTGGGATAAAAAAGAAATCCACAAAATAAAAATGCATCAACGCAAAAAGTTTAAGATGCCCCTGGAAACAAGGCATTGTCAAGCCCTGTGTTATGCAATGAAAGACAAAAATGGAGAGAAACCCAAGGCCAGGAAATGCTCAGCACAGACCTTAAAAGGATGTACGCTAGCAACTTAGTAGTGATGGAGGGGCTATACAAATGGTTATGTAGTAGTAATGGAAGGGTGCCAAAAAACCTTACTTCAGGACCACACACTTTTTGACAAACTGTCTCACAGAGTTTTAGAATATCACATGGTTCTTTTCCATTGAGACTGTCTACATGTTTCTTGCTCACTCACCACTTGACTTTGCATGTCTGTGAGCTCCATTCTACAATGTGTTTGTCTTCTGAACAGCTATATAAGCAGCTGTTGACTCTCTGCCACCTTATACAGTTCACCTTACTGTTATGGCCACCAGTCTGCAAGAAAAAGATGACAAAACTGGTTAGATTACAAGAGAGCCACCATCCAAACGCTATCACATGGCTTATGGGTACTACAGAATATAAGACACCATAAAAAACTGACCTTTATCTTTGTCAAGCTAAAAAGCTCCATTAGACAGCATAATTAGAAAACACTGTTAATATTGGTTTATATCCAAACTTCTACCTAATAAAAGGCTTCACTGCATAAAGTGAACTTAAAAAAAAACCAACAACCCCACACAACTTACCTGTTAATACCCTTTCCTCATCTTCCTGCCAGACCAGTCCAAACAACTGAAGAAAGTTCCCCTGCCAGCAGATGAAGATAGAGAAAACTCAGAGCTGACTTCACTCTCCTTACAGGACGTTGGTATTACCTTCTGCATATCAGCAAGGCTAAGAACCCCATTGTCAAGACTAAGAACCCCATTTTTAAAAAAAGCCCACATACAACAAAAAAATGTTTTGCTTGAGCTTCTGAAAGACCATCAAAACCAAACCTGTTAAAGGCAAAAAACCTCTCCTTGATCAGTAAACCAGGCAAGAAATTTTACCAGAATCAAGGGACTATTAGCTATGAACAAGCACAAACTCAGTTTGTTTTCTGATCTTGTTAGTCTAAATACTAATGGCAGCTTACTGGTTGCTAGACTGGTCTGGCAACACTATGAAAGGAAATTTAAAAAGTACATTTAAGGTTTTCAACTTCCCTATCGTCCATGACAGACTAGTCCAAACTAGTGGGACATACCTCAGCTCTACCTAGACCAGGTAAGAGGAAGCCACGAAAGCTCCCAGCATTGTTGCTCTAAGTACTTGGGTATAAGGCCTCTGCCCGCAATTATCTTCTGAAAAGAGATCGACTCTGCCCACAAGAACCCCTGCATCTTCATCAACTTCTAATGCCAGTTAACTCGTGATTACATAGGCTGAAGCAAATCAGATGAAGGGAAGGACAACCTGGAGACCATTGTCCTGGTTTTTAGGAATCCTGTTGTACCAATCCACATATCTTCCCATCTACTGGATACAAAGGCAGCACCAGCCATTATAAGGAGAAAAGTCAACAATGAGCCCTTTTTTTACTCCATCTCTATGTGCTGGCAGAGAAAAATAACCCACTCGTCTGACATAGACAATAAGGAAACTATTTACAAAATTGCTGTAAAGCACAGTTACTTACAGTAACAGGTGTTATCCAGGGACAGCAGGCATATATTCTCACATGTGGGTGACGTCATCTACGGAGCCCCGATGCGGAAGCATTTTCAAGCAAACTTGATTGAAGATTTAAAGTTTGCTCTGCTGCTCCACGCATGCGTGCCTTCCTGCTCCACTAGGGGGTGCATCCCCTCGTGGTCTCCAGTTCACTTAACTAGCCAAGAAGCCAACTTTGGGGAGGTGGGCGGGTTGTGAGAATATATGCCTGCTGTCCCTGGATAACACCTGTTACGGTAAGTAACTGTGCTTTATCCCAGGACAAGCAGGCATGATATTCTCACATGTGGGTGACCTCCAAGCTTATTGAAGAGGGATGGAGGGAAGTTGGCAATTTAAGCAAATAGATTTCGCAATACCGATTGGCCGAACCGGCCATCGCTTCTGGACAGGGAGTCCAGACAGTAGTGGGAGGTGAAGGTATGAACCGAAGACCACGTGGCAGCCTTGCAGATTTCCTCGATAGGTGTGGACCTGAGGAACGCTACGGAAGCTGCCATCGCTCGGACTTTGTGTCCCGTAACTCGACCATGCAGCGCGAGACCAGCCTGAGCGTAGCAGAAGGAGATGCAATCGGCCAACCAGTTGGACAAGGTGCGTTTGGAAACTGGGTGGCCTAACCGGTTTGGGTCGAAGGACAGAAACAGTTGTGGGACTTTCCGGTGTGGCTGAGTGCGTTGGAGGTAAAAGGCCAACGCTCTTTTGCAGTCAAGAGTGTGGAGCGCCACTTCTCTGGGGTGAGAGTGGGGCTTGGGAAAAAACACGGGTAGGACGATGGACTGATTGAGATGGAAATCAGACACTACTTTAGGTAGGAACTTTGGATGGGTGCGGAGTACCACCTTGTCGTGATGGAATACCGTGAAGGGTGGGTCCGCTACCAGAGCTTGTAGCTTACTAACCCGCCGTGCGGACGTGAGCGCGAGTAGGAAAATTACCTTCCAAGTGAGGAATTTTGGATGGCATTTGTCTAGTGGCTCAAATGGGGGTTTCATCAGTTGAGCCAGAACCACGTTGAGGTCCCAAACCACCGGGGGAGGTTTGAGAGGGGGGTGGACGTTCAGCAGACCCTTCATGAAGCGAGTGACTAAGGGATGGAGCGAGAGGGCTTTCCCTTCCAGGGGCTGATGAAAGGCCGCAATCGCACTGAGGTGTACTCGAATGGAGTTGGTCTTTAGGCCGGAATGAGATAGTTGGAGTAGATAGTCAAGGACCAGGGGGACGGGGACCGACACCGGGTCCTGGCTGTGGGAGGAGCACCAGGTTGAGAATCTGGTCCACTTTTGGGAGTAGCAGGTTCTCGTCGAGGTTTTTCTAGAGGCCTCTAATATCTCCTTGACTGATTGAGACACGGGGAGAGCAGTCAGGGGGAGAGAAACCAAGCATTCAGATGAAGAGATTGAAGATTGGGATGTAACAGTGAACCCTGACCCTGTGACAGTAGAGAGGGAAACATAGGCAGAGGCAGTGGATCTCTGACACTGAGTTGAAGTAGAAGGGAAAACCACGGCTGGCGTGGCCAGCGAGGGGCAATCAGGATCAGGGTGGCTTGTACTGTTTTCAGATGGACAAGCGTCCGCAGTATCAGGGGAAACGGCGGGAACGCGTACAGGAACCTTCCTTCCCAGTCGAGGAGGAAGGCGTCGGCCTCGAGCCTGTCCGGGGAGTATATCCGGGAGCAGAAGAGAGGCAGCTTGTGGTTGTGAGGGGACGCGAACAGGTCTATTTGAGGTGTCCCCCACTGTTCGAACACCCCTCGTAGGGTCTGAGAGTGTAGTGACCACTCGTGTGGCTGGAGGAGGCGGCTGAGTCTGTCCGCCAGGCAGTTTTGTTCTCCTTGTATGTACACCGCTCGAAGGAAGGTGTTGTTGGAGATTGCCCATTTCCAGAGGCGCAGGGCTTCCCGGCAAAGGGACCAAGACCCTGTCCCTCCTTGTTTGTTTACGTAGTACATCGCTACCTGGTTGTCGGTTCGGATGAGAACCACTCGGTCGTGGAGCAGATGTTGGAAGGCTACAGCTGCGAGGTAGATGGCCCGAAGTTCTAGCACGTTGATGTGGCAGCGACGGTCTTGTGCTGACCACATTCCTTGGATGCGTAGGCCGTCCAGATGGGCTCCCCAAGCGTACTCCGACGAGTCCGTGGTGAGTACCTTGCTGTGGGGTGGGGTGAGGAAGAGCAAACCTTTGGAAAGATTTGAAGAGTCGCCCCACCAGCGGAGCGATCGTTGCAATGAAGGAGTCACTGTCACGGAGCGGTCGATCGGGTCCCGGTCTTGACGCCATTGAGACGCCAGGGTCCATTGAGGGATTCTCAGATGGAGGCGAGCGAAGGGTGTGACATGGACGGTGGAGGCCATGTGGCCCAGGAGGGTCATCATCTGTCGAGCTGATACTGAGGTCAGCAGGGAGATCCTTCGGCTCAGACTTACTAACGCCTCCCGGCGCGGAGGGGGGAGGAAGGAACGGAGGCGAACCGTGTCCAGCGTGGCCCCGATGAACTGTAGGGACTGCGAGGGGCGTAGTTGAGATTTTGGGAAGTTTATTTCGAACCCCAGACTTTGTAGGTAGGTAATAGTCTGTTGGGTCGCTGAGATAACCCCTTCCCTGGACGGGGCTTTGATTAGCCAGTCGTCCAGGTAGGGGAATACCTGGAGGCCCTGGGAACGTAAGGTTGCCGCTACCACCACGAGGCACTTGGTGAAGACCCGAGGTGATGATGCTAGTCCGAAGGGGAGGACTCGGTATTGTAGGTGCCAGTCCCCTACTTGGAAACGCAAGAACTTGCGGTGAGCGGGGTGCACTGGGACATGTGTGTACGCCTCCTTGAGATCGAGGGAGCAGAGCCAGTCGCCCTCGTCGATCAGGGGGTAAAGTGTCGGTAGTGAGAGCATCCGAAACTTTTCCGTACTAGGAATTTGTTGAGGCGTCTCAAGTCTAGTATTGGGCGTAGGTCTCCCGTTTTTTTCGGTACCAGGAAGTAACGGGAGTAGAAGCCCTTCCCCCGTTGGTCGGGGGGAACCTTCTCCACTGCTCTCAGGCGAAGCAGGTCTCGAGCTTCGGAGAGGAGTAGGGATAGCTGAGTCCGGTTGGGAGGGCAATTCCTTGGGGGGTTGTCCGGGGGAATGGCCCGAAAGTTGAGAGAGTACCCTGATGAGATCACGCCAAGGACCCATGCGTCCGACGTGACTTGTTCCCAGCGAGGGTAAAAGGCTTTGAGTCGACCCCCGATGGGAAGGAGGCCTGGGACTATGGCGGAGAGGGCCCGCCCCCTTCCGCATGCCCCGTCAAAAGGACGGGGATGGTTTAGTGGTCGCAGGCGGTTGGGATTTGGGCATGGCCCTGTGGTGGGCTTGCGGACGCCTGGGTGGGGGCCGCGAGAAAGCAGGGGTGGACTTTTGTGGGTAGCGGCGCGGAGGGGCCCTATACGGCCTGGCCGCTGGCGGTTTGGGCTTTTGCCGGACAAGGGAGGCAAACGAGCGTTCATGTTCGGAGAGGCGTTTTGTAGCTGCCTCGATAGTGTCATCGAACAATTCCTTTCCCACACAGGGGAGGTTAGCCAACCGGTCCTGTAAGTTGGGGTCCATGTCGACCAGGCGCAGCCAAGCTAGTCGGCGCATGGCGATAGCGAAGGCTGCTTCTCTGGAGGAGAGTTCGAAGCCATCGTAGGCCACGTGGAATAGATGAAGACGCAGGTTGGAGAGGGACTCTAAAAGCAGGCCGAACGTCCCTTGCCGGGAGGTCGGTAGTTCAGTCTCAAAGGCTCTCAATAGTCCAATGAGGTGTTTGAGGTAGGATGTGAAGGTGAAAGTGTAGCTTTGCACCCTAGAGGCCATCATTGCGTTTTGGTATAGTCTCCTGCCGAACTTGTCCAGGGTTCGGCCTTCTCGGCCTGGGGGGACTGCTGCTGAGACCCGGGACGGGTGAGCCTTTTTCAAGGAGGATTCTACTAGCAGCGATTGGTGGGAGAGCTGTGGTTGCTCGAATACCGGGTAAGGTACTGTGCGGTACTTGGCCTCCATTTTGGAGGGTACGGCCGTGACCATGTAGGGGGTCTCCAGGTTCCTGAAGAAGGCCTGTTGGAGTACCGGGTTAGGTGGTAAGCGAAGGGACTCTCTGGCAGTGATGGCATATCCAGCTCCGCCAGGTACTCCTTAGAGTATCTGGAGTCGGACTGGAGGTCTAAGTCCAATGCGTGGCCCATGTCTTGGACAAAGCGAGTGAAGGATGGACGGGATGTCCCCGGGGCCCCGTGCGGGGTCGGGGAACGAGACCTTCGTCGGGTGGAGAAGGATAGGGAGGCTTCCCTCGAATATCGAGGTTCGTGTTCCGATCCATGCTCCGAGACTGGGGAAGCACTGTGAGAGTGTTCCGGGGTTGTCGATCTTCGGCGTCTCGAGGGGCCCCTCGGAGACGATGCCGGGGTTAGGGGTACCGATCGATATCGGATCGGTGACCTCGATCCGGACTCCCTCGGAGAATACGTCCGAGGGGGAGTTCGGAGGATGCGCGGGTTGGAGAGTGATAACTCAGCCACCCTTAGTGGTCCCGTACGAGGTGTGGGAGAACGGCCTCGTAGAGTTGGTGAACCTCGGGCCTTCTTGGAGGTACGGCGGTTCGAGGTTTCTGTCGTTTTAGCCCGACGTTTTGCCCCTCGGCGGTCTGCGGAGGGGGAACGTCTCGGGCGCCTCGGCGAGGAGTCTGAGGAGGATGGGATGTGGCGAGGATTGCGCACCTTTCCTCGAGGTTGATCGGTGCGAGGCTCAGGCTGGTCTGGCACGTTCGAGGTCGAGGCCGATTGAAACTGGGCCATTGCAGTGGACAGCTCCGACGTGATCATCGCTCGGAGTAGGTCCTGGAAGACGGGCACGGACAGCATCGAAGGCATGTCCACTGCCTCGGTGCACTCCACCTGGGGCGACCTCGTATCAGAGTATTCCCGTGTGGTGGAGGCACGGCCCGAAGGCTTGGAGGGCTTAGTCGCTGTAAGCATGGGGCTTCCGCCATGCGTCGACGTTGTCCCCGAGGTTGGCTTCTTCGCCGTTACAGAACCTGAAGAGGGAAGAGGGGACTTACCCGGGGCCGAGGCTTTCTGTTGTCCCGAGGACTTCGGGGTCGAGTCTCAAGGTGATGCCGAGGTATCAGGGGCCGAGATCAAGGCCGGGGCCGACCTCGAGGCCGAGGTGGAGGGTTGGTCCGGAGTGAAGAGGTCCGCCATGCGGGCTTTTCTTCGGCGGAGGGCCCTGTTTTGGAAAATAGCGCACTGGGGGCAGGAGTCGGTTGGATGAGCTGCCCCCAGACAGAGGATGCACCGGCGATGCGGATCTGTGAGAGAAAGAAGCCGCTCGCACCGGGTGCACTTTTTAAAGCCGGTCAAAGGCCGGGACATTAAATCGAAAGTGGCCGCGGCTCGATTAGCCACGCGGCCACGGGGACCCGGAAGCCTCCGGGTCGTCGAAAACGAAGCAGGAATCAAGTAAAGTTGTAAAGAATTCGCGCACAGCGACTTAATCGAGAAAAAACAAGAAAAAAATCGCGGTGCTAGAAGGCAGTTGGGGCAGAGCCTGAGAAACACGGCTTCTAGGCTCGCGGAAAATTTTGAACTGGAGACCACGAGGGGATGCACCCCCTAGTGGAGCAGGAAGGCACGCATGCGTGGAGCAGCAGAGCAAACTTTAAATCTTCAATCAAGTTTGCTTGAAAATGCTTCCGCATCGGGGCTCCGTAGATGACGTCACCCACATGTGAGAATATCATGCCTGCTTGTCCTGGGATAAACAACTCTCCAACTTGTAAAGTTCCCTACTCTTAGTTATATGCAGTGTTATGGATAAATGTCTTATTACTTTTAAATATGCTTTTATATTATTTACCACAGTCATTGTATGTTGACAAAAGAAAAAGCCTAATTGACAGAGTCTGTCAATGCTGCTACGAATACATATTAGTGCAAAAAGAAAGCAATGATTGACTGACATCCTGATAATCAGGTATGGAAATACATTTAGAAAAATCTGCATTCTACCCCAATGTTTTTTGTTGTGATTTTGCTTATTTTGGTGCTACTTTTCTATCACTTTTTTTATGCTACCATTCAGCATTTTCAGTTGGCATTACTTATGTCAGCGAAGGCCTATGGGAAATTATATCAATCTGACTCTGGCATGGGAATGCAGATAGACCTTGAGGGCAGGAAGACGGTTTTAAGTAGCCCTGATAGAATCATGACTAGCTAAAAGGTGTTAATGTCTGATTAAGAGGGTGCTTAGGACAATGGGTCCAGATGAACAGATCAAGCAGATAGCCTGCTTGAATGCAACAAAGAAGCCAGAGGCTAATCCCATCACCATGCTTGCAAGTATCACACCCTCCTTTATCCATTAAATTAACCATTGTTTCAAACAGTTTACAAATTCTAAACATAAAGATACTGGGACATACAATATTTTCTCTATTCAGAATAAGATTCCAAGGTATAAAAGCCTGCTCTCTGCTCTATCAAGGGAGCTATCAATCTATCTATCTATCTATCTCTGGAGGAGAGGGGTCTTGGCCCTCTCTCTCTCTTTCTTTCTTTCTCTGGCTCTCCCTAGATCTGCAAGCTTCTATGTCTCTCTTTTCCTCTGAACTCTGTAAGGCAGGGAAACTGCTATGCTCTCTATTTAATTGTAATGCTTAATTGTAATGATTATAAATATTGCTTTTCTGTAAGCCTATTTCTATAATATATTCTTTATATAATCACCTCTGGCTGTGCTCGTTTATTCTACTTCCTGGTGAGTCATCTGTGAGGGAACTGAACCTGGGACCTGGCGTTGGTCAGTGCGCATTTCACTTAACCCCTACCACCATACATTGGGGGGGGGGGGCCACTAACTGAAACTGACAGCTCTCAGGACAACTTACTCAGGCCCAAAGATGACCATCAGTATTGTTTTTGAGTAAACAGAAGCCAGAGCATGTGTAGGATACTGTTCTTTATCAAGTCAGTTTTTGTTTTTTTCCTCTTTGGCTCTTTATCATTCCAAGTAGGTGAACATACAGCTTCCCATAGCCTACTCTAGCCCCTACACATCCTACCCTATGTGTAATCATTTATAACCACCAAAATAATGAAGCAGTAATCCATTCTCCTAAGTCTGTGGTCTTGGAAGACAACATATAGCTAAAAACCAACTGTGACTCTAGACCAGTGTCTTGTAAACTATTTTCAGCCCCCAGCACACTAAACTCGGGCCCGCGTCTGGAGGGCCTCTGCACATGTGGACATTGAAGTGATGACATCATGTCTGCGCAAGCTTGGAGGCCCTCCAAATGCGAGCTCCGAGCTTAGGGACTTCCAAAACCTGGACAAACTGCCGGGTTTTAGAAATCCATCATAGTAACATAGTACACTGCTCCCTCTGAATCCGCGGATTTAGTACCCGCGAATTCAGTTATTTGTGATTTTTTGCCTCCGATCTCCCCCTAGTTTTTAAAGGCTGAATCACTGCATCCCGGACCTCCCCAGACCTTACCTGGTGGTCTAGCAGTGACGCGGGGTAGGAGTGATCTACCTACGCTCCTGCCCAGTGCAGAGCCGTCATCAAAAATCTACCTACGCTCCTGCCTCGCATCACTGCTAGACCACCAGGTAAAATCTGGAGAGGTCCGGGACGCAGGAGGGAGGTGGGGGTAGGTCAGAGTCGGCCCTAAAAATTATCCGAGATTTTTCATATTTGCAGGCTGGTTCTGCCCCTAACCCTCGCGGATCCGAATATGTTCAGACCCCCATTTTCTCCCCAAAAAGGAGGATAAATGGTTTATTCGAATATAAGTCAGGCAGCTCTGCAACCAGCCCCCTTCCTTCCTTCCCTCCCTCCCCTGTCGAGCTCTGCACCCAGTCCCTCCTCTCTCCCAGGCACTGCACCATCCCCCCTCCCTGCCGATCCCTGGTGGTCCAGAGCGCAGAAGCGAGCTTTCTGAACTCCTGCACCAATGCTAGCCCAGTCAGTGATGGCTGTCGCGAGATTGGATTTCTTCAGCTGCTGAGCAGCCCTGAGCAGGAGCTCACTTTGGCACTGCTGCTCGGCGCTGAACAGCTTTTTGATTGGCTCTCACCCCCCATTTCAGTTTGAAGGTGCTCTCTCCTTTTTAAACATTAGTACCACCAGCCTGGTTCCATCCCGGTTAAGGTGGAATCCTTCTGGAACAAGCTCCCCCTTACCCAGAAGGTTGCCCAATTCCTAACAAATCTAAATCCTTCATCCCTGCACCATTGTCTAAACCACAATGGTGGCTCAGTCTTCCTCTACTAATGGAAGGGCACCCTCAAGATCCTCCAGGAGCACTGCTAACTGATGAAAGCTTTTAAATTAGATTCCTAGAACCAAAGGTTTTTGTGCATTTCTTCTTCACTTTAGATACTTTCTGCAATAGTAGGGTTGTAAGGTGCAAATTTTTACTTCAGGGCTTTAGAGGGTAGGGGCCCTTCCTGTTAGCTAGGAGTCAGCAGAACGGTTCATACAATATGCAGTGAAAGCACACTTCTTTGATTCTTGTGGCAATTGTTGCTCCAGAGCTGCAAGCAGTAAGTTCCAAGTATGCCTCATTTAGAGTGCTGGTGTAATTCCCAGATAATTGAGACTAAGGAGCTCTGCCTGCGTCTTGGGTTCTAAAAATGCTACCCTGGAGGATCTGGATTTCAGCTTTCTACCTAAGAGTCTAAATTTGGTTTCCAGAACCTTCCTCCCACTTTTCCTATGTCATTGGTACCTACATGTACCAAGACAGATGGCTCCTCCCCAGCACAATCTAAAATCCTGTCTAAGTGATGCATAAGATCCGCCACCTTCACAACAGGCAGGCAAGTGACCAAGCGATCCTCACATCCAGCAGCCATCTCAGAGACAAAGTTGTGACGTCACTGAGGTGTGTGTTGGATAAAGATTGGATAAGTGAGATTATACTGAATGAACAGCTGTTAAAGAACACAGTACTTACCAGTTTGCTCTGTAATTCCCCTTTTACTATACTGTATAATAAAATACTGCCAACTGTCGTACCAATAGCCAACAGATCATACTGGTCAATTGATTCCACAGCCTCCGATTTCCTCCTCTTTCTCTGGGGACCCTCCTAAGAGAGAACACAAATATCTGGTAAATACATAAAATCACTAAGCAAGGCATAGTAAGATGCTTATGTCTATTGTACTTATTAAATAGGCCAAGATGTATGGTGGGCAAAAGCTGTCAAGTCTCCTGAGGGGATGGCAGCAGAAAGACAGGTTGACAGGATAAGTGCTCTTTGATTTTATTATTAAACTATCTGGTTATAGGGTTTGCTGCCCGATACATATTCTCTAAAAACTTTAATTACTTAAACTGTGCTGATTCTATATCTGCACTGTAGTGTACTGCTCTGGTTTCAAACCTAGACCTCTCCCTCCTTAGAAAACAATAATAAAAAAGAAGCCCCCCTGCCCTCCTTTCTGGCTAACTAATACTGACTCTTTCATGTTGCTGATTTTCTAGACTTTACTACGGTAACTTGGTTTCTTGAACTGTAGATTAGATCTATAAAGTTTATTTTCTACTGCCAGAGCTGGATAGGTAGCAGATTTAGTCTTCTAGCTGGTTTATTGTGCAGAAACTTGCTATATAGCACAGTTACTTACCGTAACAGGTGTTATCCAGGGACAGCAGGCATATATTCTCACATGTGGGTGACGTCATCTACGAAGCCCCGATGCGGACAGCATTTCAAGCAAACTTGATTGAAGATTCAAGCTTGCTGTGCTGCACCACGCATGTGTGCCTCCTGCTCCACTAGAGGGCGCATCCCTTCCTCGTGGTCTCCAGTTCACATATCCAGCAAAGAAGCCAACCCCGGGGAGGTGGGCGGGTTGTGAGAATATATGCCTGCTGTCCCTGGATAACACCTGTTACGGTAAGTAACTGTGCTTTATCCCAGGACAAGCAGGCATGATATTCTCACATGTGGGTGACCTCCAAGCTAATAATGAAGGGGTGGAGGGAAGTTGTCAATTTAAGAAAACAGATTACGTAATACCGATTGGCCGAACCGGCCATCGCTTCTGGACAGTGTATCCAGGCAGTAGTGAGAGGTGAAGGTATGAACCGAAGACCACGTGGCAGCCTTGCAGATATCCTCAATAGGCGTGGACCTGAGGAAAGCTACCGAAGCTGCCATCGCTCGGACTTTATGTCCCGTAACTCAACCATGCAGCGCGAGACCAGCCTGAGCGTAGCAGAAAGAAATGCAAGCAGCCAACCAGTTGGACAAGGTGCGCTTGGAAACTGGGCGTCCCAACCTATTAGGGTCAAAGGTCAAAAACAATTGTGGAACTGTCCGATGAGACTGAGTGCGTTGAAGGTAAAAAGCCAACGCCCTCTTGCAGTCAAGAGTGTGGAGCGCCACCTCTCCAGGGTGAGAGTGGGGCTTGGGAAAGAACACAGGCAGAACAATGGACTGGTTGAGATGAAAATCAGATATCACCTTAGGCAAAAACGTAGGGTGAGTGCGGAGGACCACCTTGTCGTGGTGGAATACCGTGAAAGGTGGGTCCGCCACCAAGGCCTGCAGCTCGCTAACCCTCCGAGCAGAAGTGAGAGCGAGTAGGAATATCACTTTCCAAGTGAGGAACTTAAGATGACACTTATCCATAGGCTCAAATGGAGGTTTCATCAGTTGAGCTGGGACCACATTAAGATCCCAAACCACCGGAGGTGGTTTGAGGGGAGGATGAACATTCAAAAGCCCCTTCATGAAACGGGAAACCAAGGGATGGAGTGAAAGAGCCTTCCCTTCCAGGGGCTGATGAAAGGCAGCAATGGCGCTAAGATGGACTCGAATGGAATTGGTCTTCAGGCCAGA
This sequence comes from Geotrypetes seraphini, assembly GCF_902459505.1. Lineage (NCBI taxonomy): Eukaryota > Metazoa > Chordata > Amphibia > Gymnophiona > Dermophiidae > Geotrypetes > Geotrypetes seraphini. Next base: position 341,167,002 of record NC_047086.1, on the reverse strand, counting down.
GTGAGATAAATGGAGCAAATACTCCAGAACCAAGGACACAGGGACCGACACCGGGTCCTGGCGGTGAGAGGAGCACCAGGACGAGAATCTAGTCCACTTCTGAGAATAGCAGAGTCTAATCGAGACTTTCCGAGAAGCCTCCAACACAGTCCCTGACCGACTGAGATACAGGGAAGGAAGTCAAGGGGAAAGAAACCAAGCAGTCAGATGAAGAGAATGAAGATTGGGATGTAACAGTGAACCCTGACTCTGAGATAGCAGAGAGGGAAAGACAGGCAGAAGCAGAGGTTCCCTGACACTGAGTTGAAGTAGTAGGGAAAACCAAGGCTGGCGGGGCCATCGAGGAGCGATCAAGATCAGAGTGGCCCTCAGAGATTTTAGATGGACCAGCGTCCTCAGAATCAGAGGAAACGGCGGGAACGCATAGAGGAACTTTCCCTCCCAATCTAGGAGGAAGGCATCGGCCTCGAGACGGTCCGGGGAGTATATCCTTGAACAGAAGAGAGGCAGTTTTTGATTGTCGGGAGAGGCGAACAGATCTATCTGGGGAGTCCCCCACGTGTCGAACACCTGTCGCAGCACCTGAGAATGCAGGGACCACTCGTGTGGCTGGAGGAGGCGGCTGAGCCTGTCCGCCAGGCAGTTTTGTTCCCCTTGGATGTAAACCGCTCGAAGGGAGATGTTTTGGGAGACCGCCCACTCCCAGAGCCGTAAGGCCTCCTGGCAGAGGGGCCAAGACCCCGTCCCTCCTTGCTTGTTTACGTAGTACATCGCCACCTGGTTGTCTGTGCGGACGAGAACCACCCGGTCGTGAAGCAGATGCTGAAAGGCCACCGCGGCGAGGTAAATGGCCCGAAGGTCCAGCATGTTGATGTGGCAGCGACGGTCCTCTGTGGTCCACAGACCTTGAGTGTGTAGACCGTCTACATGAGCCCCCCCAGGCGTACTCCGACGAGTCCATGGTTAGGACCTTGTGGTGTGGAGGGGCGAGAAAGAGCAAAACCTTGGAAAGATTCGAAGAGTCGGTCCACCAACGGAGCGATCTTTGCAAGGAAGGAGTCACTGTCACATGGCGGTTGATCGGGTCCCGATCCTGACGCCATTGTGATGCCAAAGTCCACTGTGGTAACCGCAGGTGAAGGCGAGCAAGCGGGATAACGTGGACTGTGGAGGCCATATGGCCGATCTTGATACTTGTCGGCTCAGATTTAACAACGCCTCCCGCCGCTGAGGGGGGAGGAAGGAACGAAGACGGACCATGTCCAGCACGGCCCCGATGAATTGTAAGGACTGAGAGGGGCGCAGCTGGGATTTTGGAAAGTTTATCTCGAACCCCAGACACTGAAGCGAAGTAATAGTCTATCGGGTCGCTGAGATAACCCCCTCCCTGGTCGGGGCTTTGATCAGCCAATCGTCCAGGTATGGGAATACTTGCAGACCCTGGGAGCGCAAGGCAGCCGCGACCACTACGAGGCACTTCATGAAGACTCAGGGGGACGAGGACAGGCCGAAGGGGAGGACCCGGTATTGTAGGTGGAGGTCCCCCACCTGAAAGCGGAGGAATCTGCGACAAGCAGGGTGCACCGGAACATGGGTGTAGGCCTCCTTCAGATCGAGGGAGCAGAGCCAATCGCCCTCGTCTATCAGGGGTTAAAGAATCGGAAGGGAAAGCATCTGAAACTTTTCCCTCGTCAGAAATTTGTTCAGGCGCCTCAAGTCCAGGATTGGGCGCAGGTCTCCCGTCTTCTTCGGTACCAGGAAGTATCAGGAGTAAAACCCTTGGCCCCTTTGATTTTGGGGAACCGGTTCCACCGCCCGCAGGCGAAGGAGGTCCTGTGCCTCGGAAAGGAGGAGGGACAGCTGCGCTCGATTGGGAGGACATGCACTTGGTGGGTTGTCGGGAGGAGCCTCCCGAAAGTTGAGCGAGTACCCTGATGAGATCACGCCAAGGACCCATGAGTCCGACATTATGGCTTCCCAGTGAGGGTAGTAGGCTTGTAGGCGGCCCCCGATGGGAAGGAGACCAGGTGGAGGTGCGGAGGGGGCCCGCCCCGTCCGCTCATCCCGTCAAAAGGACGGAGACGGCTTCGCAGGCGCAGTGGGCTGTGATTTTGGTGGAGCCCTAGAGTGAGTCTGGGGGGCGTCGCGGCGGCGGTCTGGAAAAGGCCGGAGTAGACTTCTGGGGGTAGCGGCGAGGTAATCCCCGGAAGGGGCGAGAGGCTTGCGGTCTAGGTTTTTGCCGGACAAGGGATGCGAAGGAACGTTCGTGTTCCGACAACCGTTTCGTAGCTGCCTCGATGGTGTCGTCAAACAGTTCCTTCCTGACGCAAGGGAGGTTAGCTAACCGATCTTGCAGCTTAGGGTCCATATCGACGAGCCCTAGCCACGCCAGTCAGCGCATGGCCACCGCGAAGGCTGCGACCCTGGAAGACAGTTCAAAGCCATCGTAAGCGGCATGGAACAAGTGCAGTCGGAGGTTGGAAAGATCCTCGAGGAGGAGGCCAAACGCTGCCTGACGAGGGGCAGGTAGGTCCCCCGAGAAGGAAGCCAGCAGCCCAATGAGGTGTTTCAGGTAGGAGGAAAAGGTGAAAGTGTAGTTCAGGACCCTAGAGGCCATCATAGAGTTCTGATACAAACGGCGTCCGAATTTGTCTAGTGTCCGGCCTTCGGGTCCAGGAGGAACCGCCGCAGAAACTCTAGAGGGGTGAGCTTTCTTCAGAGAAGACTCCACCAGTAAGGATTGGTGGGACAACTGTGGTTGCTCAAATCCCGGGCAAGGCACCGTTCGGTACTTAGACTCCATTTTAGATGGGACCGCCGTCACCATGTAGGGAGTCTCGAGGTTCCTTATGAGGGTCTGCCGGAGTACCGGGTTCAGCGGTAGCCGGAGGGACTCTCGGGGCGGGGAAGGCATATCCAGCTCCGCCAGGTACTCCTTGGAGTACCTCGACTCGGATTGTAAGTCCAAGTCAAGGGCACGTCCCATGTCCTGGACGAACCTCGTGAAGGAAGGTCGGTGGGATCCCGTGGCCCCTTGCGGGGACGGTGGCCGAGACCTCCGTTTCGCCGAGAAGGAAGGGGAAGCCTCCCTCGAATAGCGAGGTTCTCACTCGGACCCTCGATCCGACGCCGGGGACACGCTATGGAAACGCTCCCAGGTCGAGGACCTGCGTCGCCTTGAGGAGCCCCTCGGGGACGCCGCCGGGGTACGTGGTACCGACCAATGTCGGGTCGGGGACCCCTCCCCGGACTCCCTCGGCGAAAGCCTGGAGCCTCGGACCGGAGCCCCGGTCCGAGGGGGAGTCAGTAGGAGCTGTGGGTTAGTGAGAGACAGCTCGGTAACCCGTAGCAGTCCCCCCGATTGGGTCGAGGGGGAGCGGCCTCGAACTGGAGGCGAACTCCAGGCCTTTTTAGAGAGGGGCTTCGATTTTCGTTTCGCCCCGCGGTGCTCCGCCGGGGACGCGCGCCTCGAGTGCCTCGGAGAGGAATCCGAGGAAGAAGAGAGGCGGCGAAAACGGCGTGCTTTTCCTAGAGGGGTCTCGACGCGTTGCTCAGGCTGGTCCGGCGCACGCGAGGTCGAGTTCGAGGCCGGTTGAAGGTGAGCCATGGCAGCGGAGAGCTCCGTTGTGATCATTGCTCGGAGCAGCTCCTGGAATATCGACACGGACAGCATCGATGGCATGTCCGAGTCCGCGGTGCACTCCACCGGGGGCGATCTCGATTCAGAGCATTCCCGAGTGGTGGAGGCACGTCCCGAGGTCTTCGGGGATTTCGCTGGGGCCGTGGGCAAGGAACTCCCCCCTTGTCCGGCCATTGTCCCCGAGGTTGGCTTCTTTGGAGGTATGGAACCTGAGGAAGGAAGAGGGGACTTACCCGGAGCCGAAGACTTCTGAGAGCTCGGGGTCTTCGAGGTCGAGTCCTGAGGCGGGGCCGAGGTACCCGAGGCCGAGATCGAGGCCGAGGTCAATCTCGAGGTCGAGGGTTGATCGGCAGCAAATAGGTCTGTCATGCGGGCCCGTCGGCGGCGGAGCGCCCGGTGTTGGAAGGTTGCGCACCGGGGGCAAGTTTCTGTTGGATGATCGGCCCCCAGGCAGAGGATGCACCAGCGATGCGGGTCTGTGAGTGATAGAAGACGCTCGCACCCGGTGCACTTTTTAAAGCCCGAAACGGGCCGGGACATAGGAAGTCCAGGCGACTGCGGCCAATCAGGCCACGTGGCCGCGACGACCCGGGAGCCCCCGGATCGCGAGAAAAAAGCGCGAAGAGCAGGAAGAAGAAAAAAAATTTTATACGCACAGCGACTTTTAACGAAGAAAAAACAACAAATCGCGGTGCAAAGAAGGCACTGGGGCAGAGCTAAGAAAAAAACGTGTCTTAGCACAGCGGAAAAAAACGAACTGGAGACCTCGAGGAGGGGATGCGCCCTCTAGTGGAGCAGGAGGCACACATGCGTGGTGCAGCACAGCAAGCTTGAATCTTCAATCAAGTTTGCTTGAAATGCTGTCCGCATCGGGGCTCCGTAGATGACGTCACCCACATGTGAGAATATCATGCCTGCTTGTCCTGGGATAAATACACATTTATTAGGGATTTTTTATATTAAAGGGGAAAAAATAGATTCCAAAAAATGTGATTGTGTTGTAAGGGCTTGCCCCTCCTCCAGTGCTGTTTGCTGGGGAACTTAGCTGACTTATTATAACTTATAATCCTTCCCACCCACCCCAGGATTGCTACACAAACAGAGAAACCAATAATCAGGAAAACTCCACAGGCAATACTCATTCCAACCAATCAGGATGAATTTATTCAGTGCAATCATTATGGTTCCTTTATTCTAAGGCACACCATCTGGAGGTTTAGGGCTTGCCCCATTTGTCTTCACCTTTCTAGAATTAAGGAAGAGCTCTATAAATTGAAACAGGAATTGGATGCAATCAAAGCAGCTTCTATCACTCCACAGAATCGTATCAATTTACCATCATTGCCTCAAAGAATAAAGCAATCCAGGAATAAATGGATCACATTAGGGTCAGGTAGACTGTGACATGTGACACAGAAACACCCACCCTCACAATTGCATCTAAAGAATACTTTTGCTCCATTAAAGCATTATAGTAGTCAAGAAAGAATTGAGATGGAACCAGTACAAGGTAACTCATGAAGAAAAGCATCCCCAAAGGAAAAATATGAAAGCTCAAACCAGAAAATTGTTGCCATTAGGGGATTCTATCATCAGAGGCATTAGCCTTAGAACACAAATCAAGGAGACTAAAATAGTGAAGCATCTCCCAGGATCCTTGACTACCAGGAATGCGAAACAAACACTGTCCATAATTAGGGAAGAAACTAAGAATTCTAAAGCTGCTGACATTATCCACTTGGGAACAAATGACCTAGTCAGCAGTACCCCACTTGCTGCGCAAAAAGCTTTTTGGGAGCTGTGGGAGGGATTAAAACCTTTTGTAAAGAGTGCAGCTTTCTCTGAAGTACTGCCTACATATGGAAAAGGAGAGGAGAGTACTAAATAAATAAATCTTCAAAAGGTGGCTCAGAGCCTAGTGTTATCAAGAAGGCTTTACGTATATAGGAAGATGGGGAAATACATGGAAAAACAAGAGACAATATTGTAATGATGGGCTGTATCTTACTGTGGCAGGATAAAGAATTCTTGCTAAGAAATTCAGGCAATATATGTTTCTAGGCATTTAAACTAGAAGGTGGGGGGTAGTATACAGATGCAGATAATTTCTGATGGCCACCCCCAGCAAAAGACAGGATGCCACAGTAGTAAAAAAAAAAAAAAAAAGTGCAAGCATTGTTTGTTTTATTTTATTTATAACCCACCTTTCCCAAGGCGGCTCACAATTTAAAAATACACAATAAAAAAAATACATATAAAACACAAATAAGCGACCAGCGCTTAACACAATTGTAAATGCCTTAATGCCCATATTTCATGTCACAGAATAGATGTCTCTTCAATAACTTCTTAAAAGCATCAAAATTACATTGCTTTCTTCTAATGTACAAAAGTAGCCGATCCATTCCTGGGGGCCCCTGCAATAAAACATGCTTACATGTGAGGTATTCCGTCTCAATTCCCTTACGAGTGGCACAAACAAATCACCATGATGGACAGAACGTAACTTGGATAATAGGACATAAGCCTGAAACCCACTAACCTTGCAGGAGCCAGACAATGCATACACAAATAAACCATCACAAGAAGTCGTATATAAAGTCCCTAGTACCTGGTCACAACCCAAGGATAGCAACATTCCATGCTAATGTTCCAGGGCAAGCAGTGATTTACCTACCCCATGTCTTTCAAAATAACAGACTATGGACTTTTCCTCCAGGAAGTTGTCCAAGCCTTTCTTAAAACCAGCTATGCTATCTGCTCTTACCATAACTCTGACAATGCATTCCAGAGCTTAACTATTCTCAGAGTGAAAAAAAGAAATGTTCTCCTATTGGTTTTAAAAGTATTTCCCTGTAACTTCATTGAGTGTCCCCTATTCTTTGTAATTTTTGACAGACTGAAAAATCGATCCACTTGTACCCGTTCTACTTCACTCAGGATTTTGTAGACTTCAATCATATTTCCCCTGAGCCGTCTCTTTTCCAAGCTGGAAAACCCTAATCTTTTTAGTCTTTCCTCATACGAGAGGAGTTCCATCCCCTTTATCATCTTGGTCGCTCTGCTTTGAACCTTTTCTAATGCCGCTATATCTCAAGAAAATAAATGGGGTTGGCAGACCGAGTTCTGGCCCGTAGGCTGGACAAGCCTTATGTAGACAAATACTCTCAGTGGTGCAAACTGTTTTTTTGCATACTAAAAGTGTCAGGATTGAACACCAACAAATTTTACCACCAAAACAGTCACTATGCAAAGCATATCTTAACAATCTAGTTTTCTTATTTTATGGGTTTTATGTTCATAGGTCCATGTTGTAACTAGCAGTATGCCATCAAAAGGACTGGAATAAAGGGGGAAGGTGGGAGAGAATTAAGACTTGTATACTGCCTTTTAGTAGTTTTACAAACACACTCAAAGCTGTTTGAATTAGTGCTGCCCAATTCACTTCCATGAATTGATCTGAATCGATTCGTTGTCCTAGAAAATTGGACTCACTGATTCAGCAACCAACCCAACACCCAACCTCCTCCATTGAGACGCAACATAACTCCGAGACCTCCTAAAGCAGCCACGACATCGTTCTGAATGGGCTGCTCGATGCCTGCCCCGCCAGAACCTTGATGACATAGCAGAGGAAAGCCCTAGAAGGGCAGGCCGTGATTAGCCCATTCAGAGTAATGCCACTGCTGACCGTCCACCGCTGCTTTAGGAGGCCTCAGAGGTATGTCATGTGGGGTACTCCTGCACAGGGGGATGGGAGAGAAAATTACTATACAAGGGAATGGATACGAGGGAGGGAAAGAGAGAGAAATAAATTTTATTTTCTATTTTGTGATTACAATATGTGAGATTTGAAATGTGTATTCTGCCAGAGCTGGTGTTAGACAGAGAGCATGAGCTAGGACAAAACAGAGTGAGGAAAAGTATTTTATTTTATTTACACCGCGGCGTTGGTGTGGGGCTTAAGAGGGAAAGGTGGGGGTGGAGTGGGTGGAAAGGCTACAAAATATACCCATCAGGACATTTTTTTTTTTAGGGGGAGGAGAAAAAAAGTCATAGACTGGGCAGGAAAACCAAATCAAAAAATTTTTCCCTGAATTGGGCAGCATTAGCTTGCATACAGGTACTTCAAGCATTTTCCCTAAGAATGTGAACATTGAACACACACATTCTGGGGTAAGGCAGAAGACTAACACAAGCAGAAGGGAAAATTATGTCTTGCATGATAATTTTCTTTCCTTTAGTCACAGCAGATGAATCCAGAGACTAGTGGGATTACATCCATCAACCAGCAGGTAGAGATAGAGAGCACTTGATTTATCCACGAATATATCTTGGATGCACAGCCCCCTGGCCAACCAATATAGGTCTTCTCAAAGCAGTCGAATTAAAACACAAAGTAAAGCAGGCTGGGAAAGGAGTGAGATGGGAAATGGGAGAGCTAGGGACTGAGAGAAGATGGAGAATTGAGAGGTAGCTGAACATTTAAAAAGAAGAAGGGTGAGAAAGAAGGCAAGATTTGAGGCAAAAAAAGAAAATAAAAAGTTAAGAAAGCTGAAAGGGAAAAATCAATACGTTGGAGACAAGCATAAGGAGAAAATGGAACAAGAGAGGAGAAATAAATGAACAGCAGACACTGGAAAGAGAATTAGTTGAAGAGACAAAAAGCAGGAAGAGAAACTGGGACCAAGATGATGGAAAAACAAAATATCCAGACAAGAAGTTAGAAAAAATTTTTTATTCTGAATTTATTAACTGGAATATGTTAGCTTTGGGATATGTGCATCACAATTATTTTTGTATTCAGTGGCGTAGTTATATACAGCTGATTTAGGGGAGGGACTGGAGCCCAAAATTAGTGGATGGCACCAAAGTTTATTCCTGCCTGAGTGCAATTTACAAATACTAGAGCTGTTGAGGAATCCCCAAGCCCTGCCACTTGAAGACATCTTTCTCCAGTCCGACAAAGCTTTGCAGCCAATGGCAATATCATCAAGCTGCCATTGCTTTACTCAGTCACGGTAAGCATTACTACTTTTTCCATTCCTCTCCACAGTGTCCTTTTAATGAAGGTTTATTATTAGATTAGTCTTTAAACCCGTTACATTAACGGGTGCTAGAATAGATGTATGTGTCTGTCTTTCTTTCTCTCTCTCTCCTTGGCCACTTTCTCTCTGTTTTTCTTTCTTTCTCTCTCCTTGGCCATTTTCTGTCTTTCTTTCTGTCTCTCTCTTTCCTCGGCTGTCAACTACCACCCCTTCCCTGCTCCCCTATCCAGCAGTAGCCCTTCTGCTTTTCTTTTACCTCCCCCCTGTCCAGCACCACCTCTTCCCTTCTCCCCCTGTCCAACATCAGCCCTTCTCCCTTCCTTTTACCTCCCCCCATCCGGTAGCATCTCTTCCCTGCTTCCCCTGTCCATCAGCACCCCTTCCCTGCTCCCCCTGTCCAGCAGTAGCCGTTCTCACTTCCTTTTACATCCCCACTGTCCAGCAGCACCCCTTCCCTGCTCCCCCTGTCCAGCAGCAGCAGCCCTTCTCCCTTCATTTTATCTCCCCCCTGTCCAACAGCACCTCTTTCCTGCTCCCAAACCGCCATTCCTACCCTCTATCCATTCCGGCTTCCTGGTCTCTTCTGGCCCACCGGCACGGATCGCCAGCTGGCTGTAGCGAACCTCGCAGGCTGCTCTCCACCTCGGTAGCATGTTCCATCTGACGCGATCCCTTACGTCAGAGGATGGGCGGGATCGTGTCAGAGAAAATGTGCTACCGAGGTGGAGAGCAGCTTGCGAGGCACACTACAGCCGGCCGGCAATCCTCAGCAGGCTGCTTTGAAGAAGAGGGCAGACGCAAATGAATAGATTTACTACTGTCTTACAGTGAGTGAGGGCGGGAGTCGCAATCATGTTCTCCGCTTCCTTGCGTCCATGGTCACAAACTGCCGCCACAGGCTCGTTCTACTGGCACGGATCTACAGAATACGGACGCGGGGATCACAAAGTTTGTAGTAGATACATACATCTTCTATATTAGAGATTGCTCAGCCTTTTTTTTTTTTTGCTCATCAGCTAGTGTTAGTGTGGCCCCAGAAATTTTTTTTTGTCCAATGCGGCCCAGGGAAGCCAAAAGGTTGGACAACCCTGCCCTACTCCTTCACCGTGAGCAGGGAGGGGTAATTTGCACCACCAAATTTCTCCGACCCGACTACTTTTTTGTGCCATCCGGCTGGAAAAAATTTCTGGGGAGAACACTGGAGACCCATTTACAAATAAGCAAAGACACTTTATTAATTTGGAAATATTAATTGGGAAGAATACATACTTTGTAAATGGGTTTTTACCAGAGCCTCTAATGTAAATATAAAATAGAAATACTCAGCTGATGAGAGGACCCCCAAGCTTTCAGCTGAGGACTTCCTCTGCAGTTGGCCGAAGGTCCCTTTTGCCAAGCTTGGCAGGCAGGAGTAGCGTCCCTGAGTCACAGATGCTGGCATCTCAGTGGCTCATGGATGCTGCCAGCGACTGCTGTGCTTGGTGGAGGGGAGTTCTGGCCGTCTCTAGAGGAGGTCCTCTGCTGGCGGTGCTTGGGGATCCCCACCAGTCACAGCAAGGGTCAGCAAGTACTTCAACACTGTAGAAATAAAACCAGAAATGCATTTCCTTTTCTTTTGAACACAATACAAAGACATCTGCTATATACATTTCCCAAAGCTAACATATTTTAGTCAATAAATTCAATTTAAGGTAAGTGGACTTAAAATGTTTTTGCACAAATGAATTAAGTACTACTTTTGAGATGTCCTGGCTTGTATTTATTGCACATCTATGACAGAGGTGCCTTTGCCATTATTTCATGTTTTGAAGAAAGGAAAATAGCCATCAAACTCAACCCTTCCATCTTGCAATGTATTAAAGTCTGGTCTAGCTTAGATACCCTGGACTACTTACTCCTTGTGACCCCAGGCACATCACTTAGAGATAGATTCACTAAGGACACCGATCGTGTCCTGACCACTTTGCGACCCCATTTACTAACCTCATGGCTGATCTTTCTCCGATCCACGCACGCAAAGTAGGAAGGACGCAATTCACTAAAGAAAGCACACCGACTGGGCTGGCCGATCCAAAAACAAGCGACTAGTGAGGACCAGTCGCTTGAGCAAAAACCCTGCTCTCTGCCACGATTCTCCTGCTAAAGCCTTAACCCCGCCGGTGAACTTTAGGTAACCAGCTGCGGCTTTGACATACGGGCCCCCGAGACTGCCCTTGATCGATCCAGCGCCGTGACTCTCCTGCCCTTCCCCGTAGTGCAAGCCCATGGTTTTAACCCATGGGTTTAAAGCAGGTTAAAATCACGGGCTCATGAAGTAAAAAAGTAGTAAAGTAAAAATGTAATAAGTTTCCAGCTCTGCCAGGCACGGAGGGCCAGCGCATGCACAGACCATCTACAGGCTCCCTGTGAAACGCTGGGAGCCGGTCCACAGTTACGGACAAGAGACAACCAGAATGACCCGTTTCAAGATTTCGAGTTTACGCTCAGCAGCATATACAGCGAACTTTCAAGACTCCAAGTAAACAAAGCCATGGGACCAGATAACCTACACCCCAGGGTGCTCAGAGAGTTGAGCGAAGTCTTGGCGGAACCTTTAGCCGTACTCTTCAATCTTTCCCTAAGCACCGGAAGAGTCCCCTTGGACTGGAAAACAACTAACGTTATTCCACTTCACAAAAAAGGACAGAGACGGCAAATTACAGACCAGTGAGTCTCACATCCATAATGAGCAAGTTCATGGAAACACTGATCAAACAGAAACTTGACACATTCCTGGACGAAGAAAACCTACGTGATCCCCACCAATACGGATTTACCAAGGGCAGGTCCTGCCAATCTAATCTGATTGGCTTCTTTGACTGGGTAACTAGACAACTGGATGCCGGGGAGTCTCTGGACGTAATATATTTGGACTTCAGCAAAGCTTTTGATAGCATCCCACACCGCATGTTATTGAACAAGCTGAAATCGCTGGGATTAGGGGACACACTAACTGCATGGGTTAGGGATTGGCTAAGCAGTAGACTTCAAAAGGTAGTGGTAAACGGTACCCCCTCCAAAACGTCAGATGTGACCAGTGGAGTGCCACAGGGCTCGGTCTTGGGCCCGATTCTATTTAACTTATTCATAGGAGATATGACCCAAGGGCTTAGAGGAAAAGTATCTTTGTTTGCCGATGATGCCAAACTATGCAACATAGCAGGCAAAAATATTTTGCCTGATAGTATGACGCAGGACCTACTACTACTGGAACAGTAGTCATCGACTTGGCAGCTCAGCTTCAATGCTAAAAAGTGTAAAGTAATGCACCTGGGTAAGAGAAATCCATGCAGAACTTACACACTAAATGGTGAGACCTTGGCTAGGACCATGGCGGAACGTGATTTAGGGGTGATCATTAGCGATGACATGAAGGCTGCCAATTAAGTGGAGAAGGCTTCCTCCAAGGTAAGGCAAATGATGGGTTGTATCCGCAGGGGTTTTGTCAGCAGGAGACCTGAAGTGCTAATGCCGCTGTACAGATCCATGGTGAGACCTCATTTGGAGTATTCTGTTCAATTCTGGAGACCACACTACCGGAAAGATGTACTGCGAAATGAGTCATTTCAGCGAATGGCCACCAAGATGGTCTCGGGGCTCAGGGGGGAGACATGATTGAGACGTTTAAGTATGTTACGGGCCGTATCGAGGTGGAAGATGATATCTTATGTCCTATAGGACCCTCGACCACCAGAGGGCATCCGCTGAAAATCAGGGGAGGGAAGTTTCATGGTGATTCCAGGAAATACTTCTTCACAGAAAGTGAGCAGTCTACCTCTGCAGGTGATTGAAGCCAATAGCGTGTCAGATTTTAAGAGAAAATGGGATATTCACGTGCAGTATTCCCTCTAAGCGGGCGGGTGTTGTGAGCAAACTTTTTTCACTGTGAGCTAAAAATATCGGGCGCCAGCAAGTTATGAGCCAAATAAATATGTTGTCAAAGTTGCTGATACATGAGGACGAGGTATTCAAAGGAATTTTAGGCCTACACGCTAAATTAAATAACGTTAAATAATATTTTTAAGAACACAAAACAACGCATTAATTCTTAAAAGTACAAAATTCTTAATTTATTTTTTTTTTTTTACCAGAAAAACTCAAATTTATTTTAAAACAGTCTACAGAAATTGTAGGGATGAAATGATATCTTAATAAATGTTTTACAACAAATGTAGTTATGTCTGTTACATCCATATGTGTAAACTGTAAATTAAAAACAGTCCAGAAGACAATACGTTTGATGCTTTCAATTTCTAGACAATCTATCAATTCCAGCTTCTACACAAAAGTATAAATACATTAAAACACCCCCACCCCGACGTCCGATTCCTCCCCCAGCCTCCCCTTACCTTTGCGACGCGTTACATGGACTGCCAGCTCGCCTGCCTGCAAGCACGTGTGTGCGCTGTGACGAGAAACTTGTGCGCTGCGAGGTAATATTTTGTGCGCCAGCGCACGCCAGCGCAGCTTAGCGGGAACACTGTTCACGTGGGATCTCTAGGGGAGTAAAGTCAGGGGTGTGTGTCATTGGAGTGGGCAGACTTGATGGGCTATGGCCCTTTTCTGCCGTCATATTTTATGTTTCTATGCGTCAGGATCGCTGGTGAGCGATCCGTGCAGTCGGTTGGGGGCGCGATTCCGATTGCCCTCATTTGCATGAGGGCGTTTCATGAATCAGTTCCCCGGCCATTGATCGGATTCAATCCATGGCCTTAGTGAATCTAGCCCTATGGCCCCAATTCACTAAAGTCAGGTTTAGAGACGATCGCTGCTAACCAACCCGATTCACAAACGACCCACCATGTGTTTTTCCCATTGATTGCCCATTTTCCAATCCAGCCATGCAAATTTGTAAAACCCCATGCAAAATAGCCAAGTGATTGATTCACTAACATTTGCTTGACTATTTTGCATCAGGTTTTACGATCCTAAAACCCAACTGTTGTAGACCTGTCGGTAACTGTTACCTTTTATTTTCATTTTTTTTTCCATGGCACAGATATTTTTCATGTATTACACACGCAAAATATCTGCCCCATTAAAAAAAAACACCCCACCGCTCGAACAGGCCCTCCCACAATGACCCCTGACAATCGTGCGCCTCCTTGGCATGTGTCAACCCACAAATGGCAGGAGGAATACTCACTCCCTCCTATCACGACTCCCCGAAAGTACCAGCAGGAGAGATGCCCACTCCCTCCTGCCATCGGTATCCCCCTGAACACCCCCCCACCGAAATGGCAGGATGGATGCCCATTCCCACTTGCCACCACAATGCCCCTCCCCTGTATCCATACCTTTGGCGTTGGGAGCAGGAGGAACTGCAAACACCTCCTGCTCCGTCACTGGGCCTTAAGCACCCTCCCTGATAGGCTCAGATGCCTCAGGCCACTCCCAAGGAAGGCGCCTAAGGAAGTCCCTGATGGGCCAAAATGGCCATATTTAAGTTTGGGGGGGCAGTGGGCATCCCTCCTGCTATTTTTTTCAGGGGGGGGCAGGGAAATAGTTGCTCGGGAGGGGGTCATTTTCGGCTTTTTTAATGCGACAGATGGGTGCGCGTTTTAAGACATGCAGAACACTTGTCCCATTAAAAAAAGCAGCAACAGGGGGCTGCTTCTCCTGTCAGGGCTTTGCGCATGTCTCAATTGCTCACTGAGCGATTGAGTCAGTGGGTTTGCCTGCAAATCATTTGCATGCAAACTTGATAGTGAATCAATTGCTGTTTGAAAATCAGCCAGAGAATCGACCAACAGCGATTGAGTTGCTATCTTTAGTGAATCTGGGCCTTAATTCTTTACTGTCCCAGGTATATTAGATAATGAGCCTGCTAGAACAGATATGGAAAAATTATTCAAGTACCTGAATCTAAACCATTTAGGCTACAGGTGGCATATAAATACTAAAAATAAATAAATATGTAAAATAAATGGTCATTAGTGCAATAGCGGCTTTGTTGCATATGATTTTTATTTATCCGATTGCATTTTCATGCCTTTGTGTATATAAAAGGACCGTAAGATAAGCAACTTATCTTGAAAAACATCAGAACCTGCTCTGAAGTTACAGAGATGCACACTGTCAACATGAGAAACGTTCGTCCTAGAGCCTAGAGCCTCCTGCTCCCCACCCGGTCGTAGCGGGTCCAAAGAGCTCTGAGGGAGTTCGGATCGGCAAATTCCTCCTGCTCGCGAGTAACTTATTTTAAGGGGGGGGAGGTGTAACAACGCGCGAGTCAGTCAGTTCAAAAGTCCTTGGAAACCTACTACCCGGGATCCCACCTCCGAACAAGATTAAGTTTTTCACCAGACTATACAGCAGAAGAGAAAATAAAACCATGAGCGAAAACTTTAAACAGGATATCGAGTTTTCTCTCATACCGAGGAACAGACTGGGACCATGTGCGTTCCTTGCCCAGATAGGCCCGGCGCGGCCCCGATGAACACAGCCCTGGAGGGAGACGACTGAACGATAAAGGAAATAATCGAACGAGAAAGTAGAGGGAACGCCAGGGGGAAGCCGCCTTCTCCAGAGCTCACGGTAAGGCCCCATACAAGTCCTGCCTCCCCTTACCTTGACTGGCCTGCCTGTCGCCCAGGCAAGGCAGGTACAGGTGGCACTTAGGTGCGCCGAGGGCACATATTCATGCTGAAGGCGGCCACTTTGCGTATCCCAAGTCCGCACATGGCCGTCTGGGGAGCAGAAAGCCAGGCAAGCACGAGACTGTGGGGAGAAGGCGCATGGGGAGGAAAAAGGGTCGCTCTCACTGCCTCCTCCGGCCGCCATTGCTCCTCACGCAGCCACGTGTTTGGAGAGCGGCGCATGCGCACCGCTGCCTAGCTGGAGAGTTTTCTCTTAGACACCAAATCTTGTGTAAATTCCACCCCCCCCTCCCTTCTCCGGTCGGTACATTTCTGTGAGAGGGGATCTCGTTATTTTTTTGTTGTTTGCACCTCCCATCTTTTACCTTCGCACGCTTTTAAGTTTTTTAAAATACAGAAAATTAATTTTCTTGAGAGTGTATGTAGAGTTGCAGCTGTAAGGCCAGTGTTTATGCAAAAATAAAGGCGGAAATAACCGAGGCTCAAATTAGCAAATCCATGTTTTACCTTTTGCCTGTATTGGGTTCGTCGCAGTTAGATGACGTTTTTCTTGACTTCTGCAGCCCTCCCACCATTTGCTTTCTCTGGTAGGAGGAGGAATGAAATAAGCTGGATATCTGAATAAGGTTTTTAATCGCCGCACTGACTGCAGGGAGGCCGGACACCATGATACAGACCTGTACCAGGTCGCGTTTAGCAACATTTTTCGAAGTTCCAAATCCTTGCACATTGAACAGATTATTGGGAAGGAAACAGTGTGGTCATCTGCAGTTAAACCGTACTTTGAGCGCGACTAACAAATTGTCGGTGGAATCATTTCCCAATGATCCGCGGGATGATGGAGCTGATAGCAAATTTGATGAAAGACTTGAAGCAGATTCTTTGGACACGAAACAGAAAAGAGTTTCGCGTGGGAACCTGAGTAGCAGGAGAAAGCGAGTTTGGGAGAGGTCCCTTTCCCCTTTGGAGAGGATCAGTCAACTAATACCCGCTAAATTTCTCTCTCCGGAGGTTACGGATTTAGGGCTTGTATATCGAGAAGATGACGATGCAACAAACAGGAGCTCCCGACCCATTCAAAAATCAGCCCTGGTTGCTGCGACGGAAATTGGGTTAGAAGAACATTTGAGGTTAAAGAATAGGTCGGTATCTGAAGGCATGTCACATGGTACGTATCGGGAAGTAACATCCGCAGACTTTCCTTTCAAAGCCGGAGAGTTGTTTTTAGCCGAGTATCGTAAAAAGCACTCGTTGGAGTATAAAAAGATGGGCATCCTGAAAGATGAAGGCAAAATATTAAGTAGCTGGGGAGTGGTCAGACATAACTTGATAATAGGCAAGCTTCCTGGACAGATGTTAAGAACGCCTTTGGGAATTGAATTTCTTTTGAGGCGACCGTCTTTGGAAGATTTTGTGTTGTGGATGAAAAGAGGACCTGCTATTTCCTATCCAAAGGTAAGCGAACAGTTTGATAAATGAGGATACAATTCCGTAAGATTGTGATTTTCATTGGGAGACCTGCAGAATTAGTTCTTTTTTAAAAAAATCTTGATGTTACTCTGTTCATATTTCTTTTTTTTTTATTAGAAGCTGAAGGATGACTGTTTTGGGAGGCTAAAGTGGGGGCAGGGTTAAAACAGGGTGGGATGGGGTATAATGGGACTAATTTAAATCTTTGAAGTCACCACACCTGTGCCTTTGGGGGCACTTTTGGAACAAGAAGAACCCTTTTACTGTGGTGCTCTGGTGTAGCTTAGGGTTACCATATGGCTCCAGAAAAAAAGGAGGACAGATTGAGACATCCAGGTTTTACTTCCATTGCTTTCAACGTCTCATAGCTGCCTCTCTTACATGTGTTACGTCAGTGCTTTTCAACTTCTTCAAGCCAAATACCCCCTAGGTCTAAGAAATATCAACTGAGTACCCCTGCACAAGTTCTGCTCCAGACCCCGCCCTCATAATAATAGTACTAATTGTACTTCCATTCATTTTTCATATACCCCTATGCCCTAACATTTCTCTTCTCCATGCATGCCTCCCTCCAGTCCACTATATGCAGGATTTCTCTCACATCCTTTCTACATCTTTGTTGCATAATGCATATCTCCCTCTTCTCCATCCCATGTCCAATGATTATTCCTCCCTCTCTCCTCCCATGTGCAGCAGCTTTCCCTCCTCCCATCCCCATGTGCCACACTTCCTGACCGAACCCCCACCCCCACTGTGAGACCAGACATTGGGCCTCCTAAAGCAGCAGTAGTAGTGGTAGCAGAGGCTACACTCTGAACAGGCTGCTCGTGGCCTGTCCCACCAGGGCTTTCCTTTGCTGTGTCATCAGTAACATGGCAGAGGAAAGGCCCCAGTGAGGAAGGCCACAAGCATCCTGTTCAGACCACTGCCTCTGCTGGCTGGCCATTGTTGCTGCTGCTTTAGGTAGGTGGCCCGCTGAATCAGTGAGTCCGTTTTTTTGTGTTTTTTTTTTTTTTTTTAAAGAATAAATCGATTCACTGAATTGGCAAATTGGGTATCACTGGATGCTACTGTGAAGCCTTTGTCAAGACCTAGCATGAAGGTAAGCTAACATCACCAAGATCAGAGCACTAAATGTTTGTCGTACCTGCTCTTTCGCACACCAGCCTTGAAACGTCTTCCTTGCCTTAGCATAAGCAGAGACTGTCATAGGCTTCTTGGCTCTGAGGAGAGTAGCAATGACTATGTCTTGAGTATCCTTTGCGCTCTAACACCATGTGCTCAAGAGCCGTGCTGTAAGACCAAAGCGATCCAAATCTTCTATGATCACTGGGTCCTGAGATAGATTGGGCTGTACCTGGAGTCTGAGACTTTTGTTCCTCTGAAAGCGCATTAGGTCTGCATTCCACGGACTTTGTGTCTAATCTCGTGCTACGAGGACTATTGCTATTCTGTGTAGTATTTATCCTATCATGGTCAATGGAGGGAACACGTACAAGAGCTCGTTCTTGGGCCATGGCTGGACTAGGGCATCAGATCCTTTGCTTCTGGCCTCAGATCTTCAACTGAAGAAACGGTCCACTTTCTTATTCCTTGCCATAGCCATCAGATCTTAAGTTGGCCGACACCATCAAAGAATGATCGACTAGAATTCTGCTGCAGATAACGTCAATTCTCCTGGGTCTAATGTGTGCCTGCTAAGGTAATCAGCCTGGACATTGTCCATTCCAGCTACATGCACAACAAATATTGCCTGAACGTCTAGCTCTGCCCACCAGAACAATAAGTGGGCTTCCAGGCTCATCTGCGCACTCTTGGTACCTCCTTGGTGATTGACATACTCCACCGCTATAGCATTGTCTGAGAAAACTTGGAAGGATGCTTCTCCAGCTTCCATTTAAATGGCCCAAAGCTCCAATATGTTGATAGACAATTTTCTATGGGAGGCCGACTGTGCATCTGTTACAATGGCCCACAAAATTATTCTGAGGGTTATGCCCCATAATAATGACTGTGGATGAAGCCACCAGCTCATACTGTGACAGGCTTCCAAAGTCCACGGGAGAGTCATTTGAAGGAAGTCCATTTGTGGGGACCACCTAGACAATAGTGCAATCTGGAGAGGAAATATGTGAGCCTTCGCCTAAGGGACCACATCTATAATGGCTGCCATAGAACCTAGTACTTGAAGGTATGCAGATGGATCTGGCTTGGCCATCATGTCAGTTATCTGAGTGCAAAACTACTGTCTGCATGCCTCTAGAAGATAGACCCGGTCTTCCACCCTGTTGAATAGTACTTCAAGGTATTCCATGGAAGGGGATGGAACCAGCTGACTCTTTCAAAAATTCACTATCCAGCCCAGGCTTGGACTACTTGAGCCACTGCATGTTCCCCTTCTGATAACGACTGAACTCTGATCAACCACTCATTCAGATGTGAATGCACAAGCAATCCGTCCCTTCAGAGATGTGCTACCACCACCATCAGCAGGATGTGCCTGTCGTGGGCTGAAATCAAATAAGCCAAGACTTTGCTTTTGACTCTGATGTCGTAGAGAGCATTGGCCACATAATCCACCCCTTCTAGCATGAGCTGGGGCAAAGGCTTGTCCTTTGCCAGGGTGAGCCCACACATCTTGGTATGACAAATGTGTGTCACAGAGGCTGCTGCAGCTGCTTTGATCCCTAAGGTCAAAGCTTTGAACTCCCTCTTAGGATCACATCGACTCTTCGATCCTGCATATCCTTTAATACTATGCCTCCCCCACTTGGCAGAGATGTGTGCTTGGTTACCTGTGCAACCAAGGAATCCAACTTTGACTGAGCGAACATCTGTTGACACTCCGGTGCCATAGAATACAGCCTAGATGTTGTTTGGTCTACCTTTTTATTAAGAGCCTTCTGGAGCATCCCAGTGCTCCATGATTAAAACACTCATATCAGGATGCCAGGGAAAAGATGTGAGCTGCGCTCTCATTCTGCTCAGGATAAAACACTGAGTGGACGGGGCCTGCTGGGAGTCTAAACTGTAACTCCTGCAGGGAGTCAATGATGAGCTCTAATAGTGCCTGTGAGGGAGTTGGGGATTCTCCCTCATGAATGATACCATTATACCTTTGGGCAGCAGATAAATTTGAGAGACTGGGAGCTTCTCCATCCAAGGGGAACCTTGACATAAGATGAGGTTCATTTCTGTCATAGTGTCCCATTTGGAGATGTTTATCTGAGTGTAATGCACAGCATTGCTACTGCTATCCCCCTGGAGAGGAGGGAGCCATTAGAGAGGGAATCTTTAAGGTGCTGATTTGTGCATAAAGATTTTTATAATAACTTCTTTCATCCTTAGGACATTAAAGCAATGCTGATGATGATGGACATCAGCCCAGGAAATGTGGTTCTAGAAGCTGGTTCTGGGTCTGGTGGAATGAGTTTGTTTTTATCAAGAGCAGGTAAACTATTCCATTCATACTATGGATTTGTTAAATGTTGTACCATTTAATAGAGAAATAAGTTTTGTTGTTATCTATTAGCAGAGCTGCTATAGTGCACATGAAAATTTGTAGTACTCACCCTGAATAAAGTACATGTTTTACATTCTTTTTAAGTTTCAACAATTTTTTATTGATGCATTTCTTTGCATTCTGTTGACTAGAATTGTATCATTGACTTTTCATCTATTTATATAATATGGTAACGTCCTACACCCCCTTCTATAAAACAAATCATCCCCCCCCCTAACGGTGTGAGAACAGTCAGAAAGAAAATATCAGTACAATAGTAACTGTAGGCTCCTTTTACTAAACTGCAGGCAGGCGAGGTAAATGCTCCAATGTTCACAGGAATTCCCTTCCCTCCCCCCGTGCCCTGGCATCTCTCTCCTATCTCTCCCTCCTTGCTCTGGCACTTCCTCTCCTTCCTTTCCCTCTGGTCTGGCATTTGTCTCCTTAGTTTCCCTTCCCTCCCCTCATGCCCTAGCATCTCTCTCCTCTCCTTCCATCTCCCCCTCCATTATCTGGCATCTCTCTTTCCTTTCTCTCCCTCCTTCCTTCCTTTCCCCTGGTCTGGCATCTGTCTCTTACCCCCCCCATATGCTATGACAGCTCTCCCTCCCCCTCCATGGTCTGGTATCTCCTTTCCCTCCCATGGTCTTGGCATCTCTTTCCTCTCCTTTCCATCCCATGGTATCTCTCTCCTTTCCTCGCTCTCCCTGATTGGGTGCAGCAGCAGCATTTATCTCCCCTCCCCCCAATTGGGTGCAGCAGCAGCATTTCTCTTTCCCCCCCACCTCCGATTGGCCACAGTGCATGATTTTTCCCCTGCCCCCTGTAGTGCAGCATTCACAATTTGCTACAGGCTAAGGCAGGAGATAGGGAAGCGATGAGGGAAGCTTCCAACTAGCTGTTCTTGCTTGCTTCGGGCCTTCCTCGCTGTCGGGTCCTGCCTACTTTCTTTGAATGAGCCCTCTCTAAACCCATCTTAATATTAAACCGTACCATGCAGTGATCACTGGATGCCAGATGATCACCCACAATAACATTAGAAACACTTTCCCCGTTTGTAAGCACTAAGTCCAGTATTACCCCTTCCCTTGTGGGTTCTATTATCAACTGCTGGAACACTCCTTGTAGAGAATCCAGGATCTCCCTACTTTTAGAAGACCCTGCAATAGGGATACCTCAATCAACATCCGGCATGTTAAATTCACCTATTAGTAAAACTTCCCCTTTTTTAGATATATCCTGAATGTCTACTATTAAATCTCTATTGCCCGGTTTCTATCAAATCTAAATCCCTCATCCCTACACCCTTGTCTGAACCACGCATTAAGGTTTTATAGCTATGTACGCCTCTTGGGTCCTGTATTTCTGAACAGGGAGCATTTCCAAAAATGATACCCTGGAAAATCTGGAATTCAGCTTTTTACTTAATAACCAAAATTTGGCTTCTAGAGCCTCCCTCCCTCATTTTCCTATGTTATTGGGAACCTACATGTACCAAGAGTGTTGGCTCCTCCCCAGCCTATTTAGGTGATATATAAGGTCTGCCATATTTATATCAGGCAGGTAGATGACCAGGTGATCGTTGCGTCCACCAGTCACCTAGCGCTTTACATGCATAATGATCAAATCACCAACTACAACAGCTTTCCTAACCCTTCGTTCTTGGACAGAAACCCCCTGGAGATGCATCAAGATAAAATCATGAGCAGAAAACCAAGTGGCCAGTTCAGTGGCTAGATGAAATTTACTTTTTACTTGATCTGGAACATTCTTCGTGAGGTTGACAGTAATTCTTACTGTGTATGTACACTGAATTCTTGCTTGAAATATGTTCATGTATGTATTCTCTGTGCCTGAACTGAATAAATAAATAATAGAGATAATATGGTACATTATTTGTTCTTATAGTTGGGTTACAAGGTCGTGTTTTGAGTTTTGATGTAAGGAACGATCATCATCTTATTGCTAAGAAAAATTATGAGCTGTGGCGCTTTAACTGGAAAGTAACACATAAGGAAGAGTGGCCAGATAATGTGAATTTCATCAATAAAGACATTGTAAGAGCAGCTGAAGATATCAGATCCATAACATTTGATGCTGTAAGTCTTCTTTTTAATTTGAATATTTTGTTTTTCATTATTGTGTGCAGTTTTAACATCAAAATTGAAATGACAAAAATTCTGACGGAAATAGAGAAGAAAATTAGCAAACTATTTAAAAGGTATAGACAGGAGCAGAAAACAAGAAAACTTATTTTCTTTAGCACTCTCCAGACCAGTAGAGGTTAATCTTTACGAATGGGTATATATCTAATCATGATCAGCAAGTGGAGACTGAAAACAAAACTGTGGATTAGTACATTTCTCCTTCTGTTCTATCACCCCTCCCCAGCACCATGCCACATATCTCCCTCCATTCCCTTC
The DNA here is from genome assembly GCF_902459505.1 of Geotrypetes seraphini. NCBI lineage: Eukaryota > Metazoa > Chordata > Amphibia > Gymnophiona > Dermophiidae > Geotrypetes > Geotrypetes seraphini. Next base: position 341,144,281 of record NC_047086.1, on the reverse strand, counting down.
ACCACTGTCCAACATTCCTCCCTCTTGCATCCCTTTCAATCTGTCCCACTGTTCTCTTGCCACCACGTTTCTCACTCTCATCTTTCTCTTCCCTATCATATTCTGTACCTCACTCCCTCCCTATGACCAAAAATTCTCCTCTTTCTTCCATTCCCCGTGTGTACACAACCATCTTTCTTTCCCGCTCACTGACACACCCAGGTCCAATTCTCCCTTTCTATTCCCTCCCCCATCTCAGCATCTCTTTCCCTCCCTTCCTCTCTCCCCAATTCATGCCTTCTGTGTCCAAAAATGCACTCCCTCCCACCCCCTCATTCGAGTCCAGATAACAGCAGGGATTGGAGGCGGCTTACAGCATGCCAAATGTAGCCAACCAGGAAGTCTTCCCCCGAAGTCAGAGCTGATGTCGGAGGGAAGGCTTTGTGTCAGTTTTGCGGCGGCTGAGGTGTCAGGTGGGAGGGGGTAGATACTACAGACAAGCTGGAATGCCTGGGGAAAGAGAAAAAGACAGATGATGAATTTAAAAAAAAGGAGAGGGGAGGAAGACATTGAATGGAAGGGAGGAGCGGGGGAAGATGTGGATGGAAGGGAGGAAAGAGAAAGATGGGGCAGACACTGAATAGAAGGGAGAGAAAGAGAAATGAAGCAGATGCTGGGCTGTAAGGGGGGAAAGATGGGGAGATGCTGGATGGAAGGGGAAGAGAGAAGGGTGGAAGATGGATGAGATGACCGTGAAGGGAGAAAGGAGGAAGAGAGGAGACAGATAAGATGCTGGGCAGAAGCAGGAGAGAGGGGCAGATGCTGTATGGAAATGGAGGAGAGGGAAGATGCTTGAGAGAAAGGGACCTCAGGTCAGCATCAGAATGGCTGTGCAAGTCTACATGGGTCCAAATGGTGCCATACGCGGCTAGACTTCCCCCCCAGTCCATTGTGCCTTCTAGAAGCCAGTATTGTGGTGCAGCCAGGTCCTTGCTAGGTTTTCTCCCCCTAGAATGGGACAGACTCCGGTGCTTTTGCTGGCAGAGTGGTGACCCAGCACGATGGCGCAATCAAGCCCTGATCCCCCCCCCACACACATACACACACAAATGTCCTCCACCCAGAACAGGATCAAATTGGGTTCCCAGTAGCTGAGCGGTGAGCCGGTGCCGTGATGCAATCGGCCTACTGAGGCATCCCCTTCTGAGAACGGAATCAACTCTGCATTCCCGGCCTTTGTGTGAGGGAGGGCTGGTGCCCCAGAGAAAGGAGACCTGCAGCCCTAGAGCAAACAGGCAACATGTACATAGCCGAGAGCCTTGCTTGCTGATCCTGCCCCCTCCCATGCCGCTGGACCAATTAGCAAACAAGGCTTTCAGCTGTGTATGTGCTGAGCTCACTGCTCAGCATGGCTGTTTCCGCCAAGGCGCCGGACTTGTCTCTCAGCTTCATCGCTAGAATTTAGGTAGGCCTCAATAAATGGAATCCTGTTTCCATCCCCGTGGGAGTCCCGTGGGCTAGAGAGCGTCCCTGTGGGAGTTCCATGGGCCAGGGGGGCATTCCCAGGGGCCAGGGAGATATCCCCATGGGTGGGCCGGGGGGGCGTCCCCGCGATCCCCGTTCCCGTGCAGACCTCTATTCGTGATCCCATTCTTTATCATTCCTAGCATTCTGTTTGCCCTTTTTGCCGCCGCTGCACATTGCACGAACGGCTTCATCGACTTGTCGATCGGAACTCTCAAGTCCCTTTCCTGGGAGATCTCTCCAAGTACCGACATGCATCACTTTACACTTATCCACGTTGAACCTCATCTGCCATGTCGATGCCCATTCCTCGAGCCTGATTATGTCGCGTTGCAGGTCTTCGCAATCTCCCTGCGTCTTCACTACTCCGAATAACTTCGTATTGTCCACAAATTTAATCACCTCGCTTGTTGTACCTATGTCTAAATCATTTATAAAGATGTTGAAGAGCACGGGTCCAAGCACCGAGCTCTGCGGCACCCACTGGTGACGCTCTTCCAATCCGAGTATTGTCCATTTACCCCCACTCTGTTTCCTATGCTCCAGCCAGTTTTTAATCCACGTGAGTATTTCACCCTCGATTCCATGGCTCGTATTTTTCTGAAGAAGTCGTTCACGCGGAACCTTGTCTAACACCTTCTGAAAGTCCAAATATACAATGTCGACCGGGTTGCCCTTGCCTGTCTGCATGTTTACTCCCTCAAAGAAGTGCAGCAAGTTCATCAAACAAGATCTTCCTTTGCTGAAACCGTGCTGGCTGGTCCTCATCAGACCGTGTCTGTCAAGGTGATCAATGATGCGATCCTTTATCAGCGCCTCTACCATCTTTCCCAGTACCGAGGTCAGACTCACCGGTCTGTAGTTTCCCGGGTCTTCCCTCGAACCTTTTTTTGAAGATCGCCACTTTCTAGTCTTCCGGGATCTTTCCCATTTTGAACGACAGATTGGCTATTAGTTAAGTTCGGCTATGGTACCTTTAGTTCCTTGATGACCCTTGGATGGATGCCATCTGGTCCGAGGAATTTATCGCTCTTAAGCCTATCAATCTGCCTGCATACCTCTTCTAGACTGACCGTTAACCCTATCAGTTTCCTGTTTTCACTTCCAGCATATAGCCTGATGGGTTCCAGTATGCTGTGTATATTCTCTTCGGTAAATACAGACGCAAAAAATGTGTTCAGTCTGTCGGCAATTGCTTTGTCCTCCTTCAGCATTCCCTTTATTCCTTGGTCATCCAATGGACCCACCGCTTCCTTCACGGGTCGTTTCTCCTTGATATATCAAAAGAACTGCTTGAAGTTTTTCGCCTCCTTGGCTATTTTTTCCCCATAGTCTCTTTTGGCCCCTTTTACTGACTTATGGCACCTGCGTTGATGTTGCTTGTGCTTATTCCAGTTTTTGTACGTTTTTTATCTTTTCCATTCCTTAAATGAGGGTTTTTTGTCTGTGATCGCTTCCTTAACCTCTACAGTGAGCCATGCCGGTTCTTCATTCTTTTTCCTCTTTGATCCCTTGTTGATACACGGTATATAGATTTTGCACCTCGGTGACCGTATTCTTGAAAAGAGACCAAGCTTGCTCTAGCATCTTTACAGTGCTTATCCTCTTGTTAATCTTCTTCCCCACCATGCGTCTCATCCTATCGTAATTCCCTTTTCAGAAGTTTAGTGCCATGGCTGTCGTTCTGGACCAATGTTTTGTCCCTATTTCCTGGTTGAAGCGGATCATATTGTGATCGCTGTTTCCCAGCGTCCCTTCCACTTCTACATCCTGTGCCGGTCTCCGCAGTCCATTTAGAATTAAGTCCATAATTGTGTTTCCTCTCGTTTTCCTTGACAAGTTGTTTCAGGAAGCAATCGCCTACAATTTCCAGGAACTTGGTCTCTCTAGCACAGCCGGAGGTGCCTAGGTTCCATTCTATCCCCGGATAGTTGAAGTCGCCCATGATAACTGCGTTGCCTCCCTTGCAGATGCGTTTAATCTCATCCGTCATTTCTCCATCAATTTCTTCGGACTGCCCTGGGGGTCGGAAGTAGATGCCTATCCTCGTTTCCGGTCCATTTGTTCCCGGAATTTTAACCCATAGAGACTCTAACTTATCCGTGTGTTGTGGCATGTTCTCTCCAGTAGATTCAGTTCCCTCTTTGACGTATATGGCAATGCCTCCTCCTTTTTGAGTCACTCTGTCTCTGCGGTATAGTTTGTATCCCGGTAGCACAGTGTCCCAGATATTTTCATCAGTCCACCATGTTTCTGTGATGCCGATGATGTCAACGTTATCCTTTTGTGCCACAGCGTCTAATTCACCCATCATATTTCTAAGGCTTTAAAGTCATGAACTGCAACAGTGTCATGCTGCAAGCAGTCACTAATTATGCAGAGACTCAAATTCTGAAGTCCTGAGCCAGAATTGAAGTAAAGCATAAAGTGGAACACACATGGACTATGAAAGGGAGAATAGATTTCAAGTGAATGTAAGAACTTGCAATTAATCACCAACAACTAAATGTCCATTTTGATGGGCCATTTACAAGTGTGTGTGAAAGCAGTGGATGTTGTAACCTGAGTTTGCATGCTGGGTTAGCAAGACAAGCTCAACAAGCACCATGCAATTTCACACCTCTAACTTATTTGCATATTACACAATAGGATACCAAAGATACTCTTTTTTTACCACTGCATGTATAGCATGTAAATAATGCATGCATTTGAGACCTAACTTCTGGCCAAAGCAAGGCAGGGTCAAATATGAAACAGAATGGCTTTTGTAGCAAAGAAGACACTCTTTCAAGTGATATAAAAATTTTAAAAATTGGATGATGTACAGTTGAGATATTTGCACCCCAAAAACATGGCCAAAATTTGAATAAAGCACTAATATCATTTCTTTGTGTAATTACGAGTATATCATTGCTTCCAATTGGCTGCAAATCTTCATAATGCAAATCCTCTGTGCATGTCATATGCCATGAGTTCTGGAACAGTTATGACTTGAATACAGGTCAAGAACAATAAAGGAACCAAAGTAGACATTAAATGTCTAACATTTTTTCCTAATTTGCTGGCTCATAACAGGGAAGGTAAACTAAAGTTACATTAAACTTTGCACATTAAGTTAGTAGGGGTTATATTAATCCACATAATTTCAATTCTCTTGGAGGTTTTGTTGGGCTGTAGTGATTAGACAAAGTGGACATTTTGGGTTACACAGAGCACAGTACTCCCACTTACAAAATGGGGGGATCACCGATAGGGGTGAGTAACCTTGAAAGAGACCTGGGAGTGATGGTAGACACATCATTGAAGTCGTCGGCGCAGTGCGCCACAGCCTCAAGGAAGGCAAACAGAATGTTGGGCATCATTAAGAAGGGTATCACGACCAGGACGAAGGAAGTCATCCTGCCACTGTATTGTGCAATGGTGCGCCCGCACCTGGAGTACTGTGTCCAGTACTGGTCGCCGTACCTCAAGAAGGACATGGCGGTACTTGAGAGAGTCCAGAAAAGAGCAACTAAGCTAATAAAGGGTATGGAAGACCTCTCATATACTGACAGACTGAAGAAGCTGGGGCTTTTCTCCCTGGAAAAGCAGAGACTTAGAGGAGACATGATAGAAACCTTCAAGATCATGAAGGGCATAGAAAGGGTAGACAGGGACAGATTTTTCAAATTACGGGGAACCACAAGTACAAGGGGGCACTCAGAGAAATTGAAAGGGGAAAAGTTTAGAACAAACGCTAGGAAGTTCTTTTTCACTCAGAGGGTGGTGGACACATGGAACATGCTACTAGAGGATGTGATAAGCAGGAGCACGCTACAGGGCTTCAAGGAGGGTCTGGACAGGTACCTGGAGGACAAAGGGATTGAGGGGTACAGATAGGAGTAGAGGTAGGGAATAGGAATAGGATTAGAGGATTAGAGGCAGTTACAAAATTAGTCAGGGACACTGTTAAGGCAATTAGGCCTGATGGGCCGCCGTGAGAGCGGACCGCTGGGCAGGATGGACCTCTGGTCTGACTCAGCGGAGGCAACTTCTTATGTTCTTATGAGTGACTTACATTCGACAGCCTTTAGGTCTGAAACCAATAGAGATCCAGCTGAAAATTTTTACATGGTTTTATTTGAGGCTATAGGGAACATCCACACAAAATTTTATTCAATTTGGAGGAGATCAAGAAGGGATGATTTTTAATATTGGACCACTTATGACCCTACATGTATTCACCCCTAAGTTCAACACACTTAGCACATTGTGTCTGAAGTTTCTGTAACCCTTCCAAAAAATACTCTGATGCCTGGTCACTAAAATACTGCTCTCACCACAACACTTGAAAATTATCTCCCTTTCAAACTCTTTTTAAGGTATAGTCAAAAGGAGCAAGATCTGGTGAGTAGGGTGGATGGTCTATGCACTGAAACCCCAACTGCATCAAACATCCATCATTTTGCCAGCAGGTGCATTGTCTTGCAAAAAGAGAACTCCTTTCCACAGCTTCCCTCTCTCTCTTTTTTTTTTTTTCAATGCCTCCTATAATTGGCACAGCAAGTTACAGTTGTATTCTGCATTAACTGTTTGGCCCCTTGGAAGAGAGTCAGTCATTACAAAACCTTCCTGATCCTACCTTTCCTGCTGAATTTTGGGCTTAAATTTCCTTGGCCTTGGAGGACCCGAGTGCTGCCATTGCATGGACTATTGTTTTGTCTCAGTATTATAGTGGTGTAACCATGTTTCATCAACTGTAACTAGTTGTTTCAAAAAGTTGGCATTAGCTTGTTGAAAATGCTGGAAATCAAACTTGGAAGTGTTCATTCGATGTTGTTTCTCGTCTGCATTCAAACATGTTGCTGAAAGAAAGGATAGTGAACTTCTAGAATCTAATGGGTTACATGATCCGAGGCAACATGGCTTTACTAAAGGTAAATTGTGCCAAATGAACCTGATTGAATTTTTTGATTGGATGACCAGCGAACTGGATTAGAGAATGACACGGTGGTTGTTACCTGCGGCTAGCCGAAACGGTGACCAAAAAAAAAGGTCACCGTGAGATTGGGGACAAGGCCATTCACTGCCCTGTGGAGCGGTGAATAGTGAGCACGCGCGGTGAATGAGCATGCAGTCTGGCAGCCCCCTCTCTCCCGCCGGCTGACCATGAATCTCCCTTCCTCCCTCCCTTTCCCTTCTCTTGTGACAAAACTGGTGATTTCTATAAGGCCATGCTGTATTACAGCTGGAGCTTTGAAGTCACGTCGCGTTGCCTGCTGGAAAAGTCTCCTCTGACGCAACTTCTTGTTTCCGGTTGCATCGGAGGAGACTTTTCTAGTAGGCAACAAGACGCGTCTTCAAGGCTCCGGCTGTAATACAGTGCATAGCCTTATAGAAATCTCCAGTTTCGCCACAAGAGAAGGAAAGGGAGGAAGGGAGATAAATGGCCGGCCGGTGGAAGGGAGCTGCTGGACCGTGCAAAGGGTGCTGGGGGTGGGGGGATGGAGAGGAGAAGATGCTGAAGGGAACTGGGGAAGAAAGAGAGGGGAGAAGAGGCTGGAAAATGGGGAAGAGACAGTGGGGAGAAGAGGCTGGGAAATGGGGAAGAGAGAGTGGGGAGAAGACGCTGAAGGGAAATGGGGAACAGAGTGTGGGGAGAAGATGCTGGAAGGGAAGAAGACAGAGATGCCAGACTATGGGGGAGCGGAGGGAGGAAGATGGGTGCCAGACCAATTTGGGGGGGGGGGGTGAAGGGAGAGGCACAGTAACAGAGCAAATGGAAGATGCAGAGAGACAGCAGACAGTGGATGGAAGGAATTGAATGAGAAGATGAGGGAAGCAGAAACCAGACAACAAAGGTAGAAAAAAATTTTCTATTTATTTATTTTGCTTTAGGATAAAGTAGTATATTAATTGTGTTTATAAAAATTAATAAACAAAGCTCTGCCAGCTGAACATCTCTTTCTCTAGTTCAGCAGCCAGAACTTTGATTTATAAGGAAGGAATAAGCTAAATATTGCAGTATTGAGGCTTGTATGGATGCTGGTGAAAGAGATGGTGGAAACGGGGACTGGGTGGTGAAGGGGACGGTGGAGATGGGGACTGGGCGGTGAAGGGGATGGCGGGGACAGGGCAGTGAAGAGGATGGTGGTCTTGGGACGGGGCAGTGACGGGGACAGAACTTTTTCCTATGTCATTCTCTAAACTGGATCAAGGACAAATGCTACATGTCATTTACTTAGATTTCAGCAAAGCCTATGATACGGTTCCTCATAGGAGGCTCTTGAACAAACTTGAAGGGCTGAAATTAGTACCCAAAGTGGTGAACTAGATTAGAAACTGGTTGTCTGACAGATGCCAGAGGGTGGTGGTTAATGGAAGTCGTTCGGAAGAAGGAAAGGTGAGTAGTGGAGTCCCTCAGGGTTCGGTGCTGGGGCTGATCCTGTTCAATATGTTTGTGAGTGACATTGCTGAAGGGATAGAAGGAAAGATTTCCCTTTTTGCGGATGATACCAAAATTTGTAACAGAGTAGACACCGAGGAGGGAGTGGAAAACATGAACAAGGATCTGCAAAAGTTAGAGGAATGGTCTAATATCTGGCAACTAAAATTCAAACTTAATATTCTCCCATTCACACAGGCTTCATATGCTTTTATATAAGTTCATATATTGTAAAACACCAGCTTGCATAAAACACTTATATAATAATAACAGTAATAAGTGTATACGTTTATAGTGCTGTGCTTAATTAAACTTAAAGCCGAGGCAGCTGGTTGGAACCATCATTGCCGAAGTACTTTCCCAAATAAGCCCACGTTTTTACTATTTCAGAACCAGATGTAAGTATTAGATATGGGATTGTACTTATCTGAAGATGTGGCTGTTCACTTTCAGCCGCTTTCTGCTGTGTTGAAAACCACCCCAAGATAACTACAAACTTCATAAAATTAAACATGCATTCCCGCTGGTGCCTTGACCGAATCCCTCTACTCGAGTTTCACTCCACGTGTCATCAGTAGGGTGTATACAATCAGAATCATTTTGGGCCTACACTGAGCGCAAGCTGTGCCCATCAAATTCAATTCAAAGAAATGCAGAGTAATGCATTTTTTAAATTTTATTTATTTTAAAACATTTCTATACCATTTAAAACTAAACGGTTTACATAATTTGCATACATAATTTTGTAAAAACATGATAAAACAACCACACAATCATCATATCTACAAACTAATACCGTGGAGGGGCAAAATAAAAAAAACGTCTAAGTCCCCTTTTGGCCTAAGTTCCTAAACGTTCAACCCAGAAGCAGGGAAAGTGTCCATAACCAAAACATACGTCCATGTTTTGATTATGGCCTTCCTCTGCCTAAACGCCCAATCTCCACTACGTCTAAAAGTACCCCCACACGACGTCTACACTTTTCAGCAATAATGAAACAAAAACACGCCTAAGCCAAAAGCGTCCAACAGAAAGGCTTTTAGGCGAAGGAGGAGCCAGTCCTTCACCTAAAAGCTGGATTCTGTGTAACCGGTGTCTGTCAAAAAACAACATCGGTTACAGAATCCTCTCCCCCCCCAACAACGATCCAGGCAGGAGGGTACCCAAGCCCTCCTCCCATGTCAAACCGCGACCCCCCCTCCCGACGATATCGGGGCAAGAGGGAGTCCAAGCCCTCTTGCCCTGTTGAAGCCGCGACCCCCCCTCCCCCGATAACATCGGGGCAAGAGGGAGCCCAAGCCCTCTTGCCCCAGGCACCCGCGGCACCACCGACTCGTTCGGGCCAGGAGGGAGACCAAGCCCTCCTGGCCCAGGCGACCCCCCCCTACCCCCACTACAGTGCGGGCAGGAGGGATCCCAGGCCCTCATGCCCTCGACGCACCCCCCTCCCCCCCAACGTCCGCCCCCACCCCCAAGAACCCCTGATCGGCCCCCCTTCCCCGTACCTATTTTAGGTTGGGCGGACAGATGGGTGCCAAACCTGTCCGTCCGGCATGCAGCTCAACGAAGAATGGGGCTGGATTGGCCCAGGGGCACCAAAGCCCCGCCTCCTAGTGGGGCCTAAGGCGCCTGGGCCAATCAGAATAGGCCCAGGAGCCTTAGGCCACTCCTGTGGGCGGGCCTTAGGCACATGGGCCCACCCGGGCCATGTGGGCGGGGCCTTAGCCACATGGGCCCACCCGGGCCATGTGCCTAAGGCCCCGCCCACAGGAGGGGCCTAAGGCTCCTGGGCTTATTCTGATTGGCCGAGGCGCCTTAGGCCCCACCAGGAGGCGGGGCTTTGGTACCACTGGGCCAATCCAGCCCCATTCTTCGTTGAGCTGCATGCCGGACGGACGGGTTTGGCACCTGTCTGTCCGGCCAACCTAAAATAGGTACGGGGAAGGGGGGGTGGGGCCAATCGGGGGTTCTTGGGGGGTGGACATTGGGGGGGAGGGGGGTGCGTCGAGGGCAGGAGGGCCTGGGATCCCTCCTTTCCGTACTGTAGTGGGGGTGGGGGGAGGGTGGTCGCCTGGGCCAGGAGGGCTTGGGCTCCCTCCTGGCCCGAATGAGTCGGGGGTGCCGCGGGTGCCTGGGGCAAGAGGGCTTGGGCTCCCTCTTGCCCCAATGTTATCGGGGGGGAGGGGGGGTCGCAGCTGCCGCAGGGCAAGAGGGCTTGGACTCCCTCTTGCCCCGATGTTGTGTTTGGGGGAGGAGTGATTCATCGTGGCAGAGGGGAGATGAGGCATCTCTCCTGCCGCGATGGTTAGGTTGTCGGGCCGCTGAACTGATGGCACCAGCGGCCATCAGCTCAGCGGCCCGTTTTTCAGCACTTAGACCTGGTTTTATTTCGTCTAAGTGAAAAAGGTCTAAGTGCCGACTAAACTGTATTGGTTATACCTGTTGTACGACTAGGTGTAGGTCGGCCCACCTCCCGCCCACTGCCCGCCCTTTCCCCTCCTCTAAACACACCTCTTTTCTCTCTGTGCGTTTAGAGGCAGGGGAAAGGCCTAAGTTGGTTTTAGATACGTCTAAAAACCAGCTTTGGTTATGGGTACTTGGACGATCAGGCTTTTTGATCGTCGTCCAAGTAGCCATTTAGGACACTTTTTAGACTTTTTTTTTTTTATTTTGAACCCCATAGCTTCTATAATGAGAATCATGAATAATTCATCAACTGTAGCGAGGAAAATTATTGGCTAAAAAAAGCATCTACAATTAATTGCTTCTTAAGTAATTTTCTAAACATGCTCTTTTCACTACTGTTTCGTATTTGGCCTTTAAGGGAGTTCCATATTTTTTTTATTTATAAAATTTGTAATATTTACCAAGCATAAACATCTTGTACAGCAAAGTGCGGAAAACAAATAAACTGAGTTCCCAAACTTGAAATACACAGTTAAATTTAAATTAAAAATACATAAAGTAAATAAATTAATTTGGTCGCACACTAGTCCTCAATAATTGGATCCAAGATTTTAAAGAGTAGAACGAAATAAATCAAATAAGTTAACAAGAAAAGCCATGTCTACTACAGTACTGAGAGTTAACCTTCCTTAGGCGCAGCTATTCCTTTCTCAAGATGTTTCATTGAGAGAAAACTTATCAAATGAGATGGCTTAGTAAAAATATACTTCAAGGATAAGTATCTAACTATACATTTACATGGATATCTCAAAAAGAAAATACCCCCCTATGTGAGTCACTCCAGGTTTCAAAAGTAAAAATTCCTTTCTTCTCTTTTGAGTCTCTCTAGAGACATCAGGAAATATCTGAATATGATGTCCCAGGAAGTCCTTGGATCTATTTTTAAAGAAAAGTTTTAATATCCAATGCTTGTCTGGAGCCAAAGCCACAGACAACAAGAGAGTGGCTGAAACAGCCAATTCTCTATCCGATTGTTCCAGTATTGCGGAAATGTCCAATGGTCTATCCCGGGATTCCTCAACTTTTTCTTCTTCTTTGGATTGGGGTTTAACAGGAAGATAATATACTCTTGTAAGAGGAGGTAAAGAGCTTTCAGGAATTTCCAATATTTCCATAAAGTAACATTTCACCATTTCTCGAGGAAAAGTTGATAAGATCTTGGGAAAATTTATAAATCTCAAATTGTTAGCTCGACCATTATTCTCCAGAGCTTCCAATTTCCTCCTAAGAATTACATTGTCTTTAACCAATAAGTCTTGATTTTGTTTTAATGATATTAACTCTTTACATTTTGTGTCTCTGTTTTTAACTGAAGTATGTCTTGTTTTATCAATTTTATTTCTCCTTTCTGTTCTTTCAATTCTTTGTCCAAACATTTAATTTGAGGATTTAAGGAGTTCCCTAAGTTCACTACCAAATCCCATAGCGCTTCAAGTGTGACTTCTGGGGGTTTAATAGGAGAAAAAAGTTGTAGTTGTGTAGTATGAAACTGTTCTGAGATTAGATTTACCTCAATGAGGTCTTGTACTCCCCTAACCTCAGTTGTCCCAGTCGCAGGTCCTGGCAGAGAGAGCATATCACTCTGAGTTGTCTCAATCGGCAAGCCTTCCATTACTCTGGCCTCTGGAGACGAGAAAACTTCCTCTTCGGGTGCATTCTGGTCCCATGGAGAGCTAGCTGCCTGCGGCGTCGGTTGAAAGGGTGGTGTCGGGGCTAAGAGTAACATCGGCCCCTATGGTTTTCACCACTGCGCTACTCTCCAGCGGTGTCCCTAACGGGCTGGCTCCCGGCGCTTCCTGCTCCCGCTGTAGACGCCGAAGAAAATCATCAATAGTCACCGAAGGGGCTATGGGTCGTCGGGAGGCACCACCAGCGTTCCTGCCCCGTCTCTTCGGCATAATTATTATAAGTAAATTAGATTCAGCGGCGTCCTCACTGCAGCAGAGATGCAGCGGCCATCTTGGATCGGGAGTTCCATATTTTAACTCCTACGCAGCATAAAGTCATTTTGCCAGTCTCAATAATTAATAATCGGAAGAAACCGTGTATGCTGGGAGGTGAGAGGCTGATATGCATGGATGGGGAGAGGGACCTTGATAGTGTCTGAAGATCTAAAGGCGAAAAAACAGTGTGTCAAGGCGGTGGCTGCTGCCTGAAGGATTCTGAGCTGTATAAAGAGAGGCGTAACCAGTAGAAGAAAGAAGGTGTTGATGCCCCTGTACAGGTCGTTGGTGAGACCCCACTTGGAATATTGTGTTCAGTTTTGGAGACCGTATCTGGCGAAGGACATAAGACAAGAAGCAGTCCAGAGGAGGGCGACAAAAATGATAGGAGGTTTGCGCCAAAAGATGTATGAGGAGAGACTGGAAGCCCTGAGTATATATGCCCTAGAAAAAAGGAGGGACAGGGGAGATATGATTCAGACGTTCAAGTACTTGAAAGTTATTAACATTGAACAAAATCTTTTTCAGAGAAAGAAAAATGGTAAAACCAGAGGGCATAATTTGAGGTTGAGTGGTGGTAAGACTCAAGAGCAATGTAAGGAGAGGGTGGTAGATGCCTGGAATGTGCTCCCGAGAGAGGTAGTGGAGAGGAAAACGGTGACAGAGTTCAAAAAAGTGTGGGATGAACACAGAGGATCTAGAATTAGAAAATAATAGTAAATATTGAAGAACTAAAGCCAATACTAGGCAGACTTGCATGGTCTGTGTGTCTATATGGCCATTTGGTTGAGGATGGGCTGGGGAGGTATTCAACGGCTGGGATGGTGTAGATGGGCTGGAGTGAGCTTTGCTGATCTTCAGTAGTTGTGGGAAGAGTATGGCGCAGTGGTTAAAGCTACAGCCTCAGCACCCTGCTCCTTGTGACCCTGGGCAAGTCACTTAATCCCCCCATTGCCCCAGGTACATTAGATAGATTGTGAGCCCACCAGGACAGAAAGGGAAAATGCTTTAGTACCTAAATAAATTCATACAAACTGTTCTGAGCTTTCCTGGTAGGATAGTATAGAAAATTGAATGAATAAATAAATAAATGAGCACAGTAAGCACAGTACCGGGTAGAGCTTTGGATTCTTGTGCAGAAATAGCTAAGAAGAAGAAAAATTTTTTAAATTGAATCAGGTTGGGCAGAATGGATGGACCATTCGGGTCTTTATCTGCCGTCATCTACTATGTTATTTTGGCACCCACTTGGCTAACTGCTTCTACATATCTAGCTGCTCGTGGAATATACACTCAACATGTTCTCTGGATATCTGTAGTGTCTCAGCAATTGTTTTAGCTGAAATTTGCCAAGCTGCCAAAATAAGGTCATGGAAATGGTCAACAATTTCAGGAGTTGACACCGTTTGAGGCCTCCCAGACCTTGCTGCATCTTTAATCTCAATCTCCGCACTGAAAGTTTGTACACCACTTCTTCACTGTGGAGTATGATGGGCATTTGCCACTCAATGTTTACATCAGACATTCATGGATTACCTTTGGAGTTTTCTTCTACAGGAATAGAAATTTCATGATGGCTTGGAGTTCTACACTTGAAAATTCTACACTTTTCATTGACATGGTTCAATCAAAGATCTGAAACAATGTCAAAATATAGCATTACGATTCTGCAACTTGTACTTTGCCAAATAAAATAACATTCCTTTCAGCTACAGTGGCTACCGGCGCTGCTCTACCTTACCCCCCCTCTTCCCCCGAGGCTACTGGCGATGCTCCACCTTACCCCCTTCTCCCCCCCCCCCCCCCGAGGCCACTGGCGCTGCTCTACCCTCCCCCCCCCCCCGCGATCCAGCATCCCCCCTCGCAATCTAGCATTCCCCCCCCCCGCCGCTATCTGGCATCCCCCCACTCACCCACCCAAACACATTCTCTTACCCCTGTCTGGCACCAGCACCAATGCACAGGACATGCCGGTGCCCGAAGATCTTCCTCGTGCTGGGCCATGAGCATCTGCATATACTTAAGGCCTTCTAGTTCTCGCTCTCTCCAAGAGATCTCGGAGAGAGCAAGAACTAGAAGGCCTTGAGCATGCACAGATGCTCAAGGCCCAGCACAAGGAAGAGGAAGATCTTCGGGCACCGGCATGTCCTGTGCATTGGTGCCGGTGCCAGGTAGGGGTAAGAGAACGTGTTTGGGTGGATGAGTGGGGGATGCCAGATCGCGGCGGGGGGGGAGGGGGGCGCTTGTAAATCAAGTCAAGCTCAGTTTCCGAGGTGCAGATTTTGCGAATGTTTTGCTCTTCTTGCAAAACACTCGCAAACCACAGCACTCGTAAACTTGTACTAATAACTTTTTGTAAGTTATGGATGGAGATGCGTGTGAAGTTTAAGTTTGGTTGCTTTTGTTTTAAGGTTCTATTTGGTTTAGCTCCTAAATATATAACTGAGCTGTTCTCTTTTGCAACCAACAGACATAAAAGAAGCTCACACTTGAATTTTGGTTTTCCGCCAGTTAGAGGATGTAAACTTAAAAAACATCATCATCTGTTTTCATATCAGGCAGCATCATGGGGCAAAGATCTAGAACAATTGCTTCGGCTTACTGATATTTATGGGGAATTTAGGAGACATCTTAAAAACATATCTGTTCTTGAAGTACCTAGATAGCTGATCTGTAAAAATTTTTATTATGCAACAACCAGATCTTTTTAGGGTTTTAGTTATTGGTTTTTAACTTCTTCACTTTTATTCAATTTGTTGTATTTTTAACTACTATAAACCACATAGAACTTTACGGCCTTGCGATATATAAATCGTTATTATTATTATTATTCTTTTTGAATATTATAGAGGTGTACAAAAAGACATTAAGGAAGTGAGAGAATGAAGCATTCCTGGGAATACAAAAGCTTTCAGTAATTACAGGAACGTGATGCCTTAGCAGGATAACATAAAGGCTTTGTTAAAGTAACAAGTCGAAAGATGTAGCATGAAGGATGAGCATGTGATGGGAGGACCGAGTAACCATATGTGGGGAAACAATAAATATGGTTGAGGGTCTGAGAAATGAGAGTAATGGGCAAGATAAACAGAGGCAGGGAAAACAGAAGTACCAGAAGGGATATCTCTGATAGGTTGTAATCTGCCACTGCTCTACCCAATGAGCATGCCGGCAGGAGGGACCAAATGTATATTCAATAACTATATAATGACTTCTATGGAGATCTGTGTGCCTACTTTGCATCTAGACACCCTTTCTTGTAAGAGAGAAAATAAAATATCTTATGTTTCACCATAAATCTTTCTGAGTCTGGGTGAGATTTATTTTTGCAGCTCATATTTGTTTATAAAATTTATTTCCTGCCTAACACCTAAGCTTTTGGGTCATTCCATGTCAAGTGATCAGATTCTTGGAAAGTGCCCTGCATGACCATCACGGATTTTGATGAAACTTCATATGCAGAGTCCACCATGTCTCAAACGAACTTTGGTAAAGTTTTAGTTTCACCTCTGGAATATTTGTGGAGATATAGCCATTTGTTTGACCCCATACCACAATGAAATACAGTACGACAATGACATTCTGACAACTTTGAGACACAATATCTCCCGAGCTGTGTTTCCAAAAAAACTGAAACTTAGCTACCCTGCACAACTTTTTGAGGTCTGTTCATTGCTACCAATAACAATTTTTGCCGAGCACTGATTGAATGCCTGAATTACAGTAAACTTGGCCGAAAAAATTAGTGCTCCAAAAAAAGTCAAAGTTTGACATTACTTAGCTCCCACAATAATTGAGTAATAAATGCGAAATTTGGCGCATAATGTCTCAGTACAACGTTGTTTTCAAAAGTACAATTTCAACCTCCAAGCTCTTTCCATTAGTTTACAAATTAAGTGTAAAGTTGCTAATTTGTGTAAAAAGGCCA
This sequence comes from Geotrypetes seraphini, assembly GCF_902459505.1. Classification (NCBI taxonomy): domain Eukaryota; kingdom Metazoa; phylum Chordata; class Amphibia; order Gymnophiona; family Dermophiidae; genus Geotrypetes; species Geotrypetes seraphini. Next base: position 341,128,017 of record NC_047086.1, on the reverse strand, counting down.
AAAATAGGGTATTTTCAGCCTGCTTTTACAGAAAAATACCTTTTAGAAACTCTTTCAAATCAGTCTCATTAGAAATAGCATATTTCAAACCCCCTAGAAAAGTGGACTTCATTTTTCAACGCAGGTTAACAATGGCTGAAAAAGGGGGACAAAGTTGGGAGACGTTGCCACGGCAACAACCTCTATTTCAACATAGTTCTGTCATTTTTAAAGTTACAGTTTTGTATTGACGTAGTATTACTACTACTCTATTGCGTTGGTCCATGGTGACATTGTCACTACCAGTTCAAGAGTTTGAACTGGCAACCCCATCGCCATAGGGGTCACGCCCGATAGCTGTGCAATACCAGCCACGGGTGGGCCACTTCGTCCAGGTTCTCAAGCCTCGCATTTGGTTTCTTTGTCAAGGTTCCAAAGCCTTTTGTTGGTATCTTTCTGGTTCCAAAGCCAATGATTAGGGTGTCTTATCCTAGGTTCCCAAGCCTAAATTGGGTATCTTATATGGTTCCCAAGCCGAAGTGAAGTCCACTTTGATTTTAACTGCCAGCAATATTTATAACATTCTGTTAAATTTTTGAGCCACTTTCTTCAATGCAGTTTCTGGAAATTGATATTGGCGGCCGGATGATGTAACTGAAGGGGCACAAAGCATGCAGATGAGGTGTTGCTCTGGAACCCAACAAACGTCTTGCCTTTCTGGTCAATAAAACGAATGAGCTGGACCGTGAGGATGCATAAATTTTATCAATGCATCATTTTGTTCAATTGAGACTTCAACAACGTTGCCTATCCACCATTGATTATCGTAAGTACAGGCAACGTAGCAACCAGGAAAGATTTCGGACACTTTCAAATTTGGAATGGCAGTATCAGAAATTTTGGCAACAAAATTTATTGTGTCATTTGAAACTTTGCTGACACGAACCGAGTTTGAGTTGACTGGTACAAATTGGTGGTGCTCTCTGGTACCGGCTACTGTGCTGCTTTCATGCCATCTTTCTTCTTGAAACTTTTTGCTTTCTTCAATTTCTTCTTTTGGAACATAAATGTATTTAACTCCGTGTATATTTTGGTCACAAAAGTTAAATAGATCCTTTGGCGTCAATATTTGATCCGTTGATGGTCTGTGGAGGCTAGCCCGGGCAGCCAGTCGTTCAGTTGTTCCACCAACTCCATCGCAGGGTGATTTTCCGTGGCTAGTTCCCAAAAAAATTCCATTCAGCCTCAAAGTTGAAATCATTTCTGTGATTGCACAAATTCACAAAGTTCTTGTAGTTTTTATATTGTGCAGCTGAGCCGTCACTGAAGTAGTATATTTTGGTAATGTTTGTTTGAGTTACCAAAAATTCGATCAACTTTTGAATAAACACGTGTACAGATATCGTATCATGTTGCATATGATCAGAAATAATGCAACAGTTTACAACTTGCAATGTGCCCACTTCATTGAGGTAATATGCAACAAAAGGATGTACCGTAGCTTGTGAATTTTCCCAGTGAAAGCCTTGGGCGGCATCTTGTACAACAAATGAGTAATTTTCAGCGAAATCCATCAAAACGATCATTTCCGTTTCTTTTAAGCCTGCCTTCAACATCTTCAAATATTCACTTTGATGTTTTGAAATGAAATGGTGGCTTGTCAACTTCCAAATCTTGCTTGCAAGTCTTTCAATAAAGTTGTCCATGGTTAGTACGCTTGTTTCTAATGTTTCACGGTCAGCGTGAACCCATTGCTTAAATTCTATTGATTCTTCTGGATCTAAATCCTTGAATATTTCTTCCAGGTATGCTGTTAGTGCTTCTTCACCAGGGCAGTTTTGACATTGTTGTAGCATACAGTCCTTGACATTTAGGTCGCACACAGTTTTTTCCATAAGAACTTTGTAGTTCTCTTTGACATTGGCGCCTTGTAGCATGAGCTTTACATTTTGATGTATCGTGCAGACACACACGGAGTGTGCACCTGATGCACCAACGGTTACACACCACTTTGGCCTGAGCTCACAGAATTTGGAAAAACCAATTTCAATTCCGTATTTGTTACAGTACGCCACGTACAGCTCTTTTAAATTACACAACAGCAGCCGCTTTTGCTTTTGTACTTTTAAACCATTGAGGCGGACTGAAATGCAATCTTTTTTTGCCAGGACATATTCTGCTGAATTCATCGTCTTCGTAAAAATCTTGAACTCTATTTGCAATTTCTTTTGGAAGGGACTTGCCAATTTTTGCATCAGGTATAGAACAAATGCCTTTCTCTTTCTTTACTTTTTGGGCTGTTCTGACCATGCGCTCTGAAACGCCAAACTTCATTGCTGTTTCCTTTATTGACCAACTTTTTGGGGCCATTGTCAATAATTGAACTTTCATTGACCTGTTGGATATTGCAATTTTCGTTTTCATTTCTTCAATGAGGTCAGTGTAATCTTCACATAACTTGCATTCTACAGACTGACGAGACGGCCCAACTTCTTCAGCTGAAACTCCAGCAGCAGATGTAATCTTCTTGGCTATCACATTCTGCACACGTTCAATTTTTCGTATCACATAGCCGGCTTTATCTCTACTAGCTAACCTTCGAATTTTCAATGGAGAGGTTCCTAAAGCAGTCAAGCTTTGATCAACTGCATCGGAGATGCTGATATCAAAATCGTCTGAAGATGAAGATGCTGCAGTAGCTTCACTCATTGAAACGTATTGGGCTTTGCACCTACTGCAAAGTTTCTGACCTGGCTTGATATTTATTTTTGCCACTTTTCTAAAATCATTAGACATGGCAAGATCGACTTTTAACAATCCACTTTGAACAATGTGATTTTTCTTTTCAAATGGATTACAACACGATGTTTGCTTTAATTCGTATTTGTCGAGATACTTTGCTTTGTGGTGGAGGCAGATTTGGTCTTTATCCATCAGTTCAACTTCAGAGCGCCGAGTGATAAGCAATTTTTCATCGGTTGACAAATTATGTAAAAAAATGAGCCCACATTTTTTAGAATAAAATGTGCCGTCATGACACTTTGACAACAATTTTTGCCCAATGGCACAGTCTGGCAGAAAAGGATTATTATTAGTCGATTCGTTGGCATCCATTTTAAACTGAATTAATAATAATGTGGATTTGAAAAAGAAAACAAGTTGTAATTTGTGATCTGCATGCAACAAAATTATCACCTCAATTTCCAGTTAGGAATAATCATTAATTAAGAACACTATAATTGTACCCAAAGCTTGAGTAAAAATAAACAGGGAAAAACAGTGTGAAAAGTGACAAAATTGTAAGTTGAAACGTAGGCCGTTGCCATGGTGACATCTCCCAATTTTGTCCCCCTTTTTTGGGCATTGTTAACCTGCGTTGAAAAATGAAGCCCACTTTTCTAGGGGGTTTGAAATATGCTCTTTCTAATGAGACTGATTTGAAAGAGTTTCTGAAAGGTATTTTTCTGTAAAAGCAGGCTGAAAATACCCTATTTTTGGCCTTTTTACACAAATTAGCAACTTTACACTTAATTTGTAAACTAATGGAAAGAGCTTGGAGGTTGAAATTGTACTTTTGAAAACAACGTTGTACTGAGACATGCGCCAAATTTCGCATTTATTACTCAATTATTGTGGGAGCTAAGTAATGTCAAACTTTGACTTTTTTTGGAGCACTAATTTTTTCGGCCAAGTTTACATAATTCAGCCATTCACTCAGTGCTCGACAAAAATTATTATTGGTAGCACTGAATAGAGCTCCAAAAGTTGTGCAGGGTAGCTAAGTTTCAGTTTTTTTGGAAACATAGCTCGTGAGATATTGTGTCTCAAAGTTGTCAGAATGTCACTGTCGTACTGTATGTCATTGCAGTATGGGGTCAAACAAATGGCTATATCTCCACGAATATTCCACAGGCGAAACTAAAACTTTACCAAAGTTCGTTTGATACATGTGGGACTTTGTGCATAAAGTTTTATCAAAATCCGTGATGGTCATGCAGGGAGCCCTTGATCACTTGACATGGAATAACCCTTTTGACAGATCTTTTGAAAATTGATATTTGAAGTTTGTCAGTTTTGTTAGTGGGCCCCCCCCCCCCCAATGTATGGTGGTAGAGGTTAAGTGAAAGGCGTACTGACAAACGCTGGTCCCAGATTCAGTTCCCTCACTGAAGACTCACCAGGAAGTAGAATCAAAGAGGCAAAGCCAGAGGTGATTGCATAAAGAATATATTATAGAAATAGTCTTACAGAAAAGCAATATTCTGAAGCATTACAATAATTAAGCATTACAATTAAGCAGAGAGCAAAGCAGTTTCCCTGCCTTACAGAGTTCAGAGAAAAAGAGAGACATAGAAGCTTGCAGTTCTAGGGAGAGCCAGAGAGAACAAGAGAGCCAAGAGCCCAGAGATAGATAGATTGATAGATCAGAGAGGAGGCTTTTATACCTTGGAATCTTATTCTGAATATAGAAACTTGTATGTCCCAGTATCTTTCTGTTTAGAATTTGTAAATTGTTTGAAACAATGGTTAATTTAATTGCTAAGGAGGGTGTGATATTTGCAGGCATGCTAGATGGGATTAAGTCTCTGGCTTCTTTGTTTCTTGATCTGTGCACCTGGACCCATTGTCCTAAGCACCCTCTTAATCAGACATTAACACCTTTTAGCTTGTCATGATTCAATCAGGGATACTTGAAACAGTTTCCCTGCCCTCAGGGTCTATCTGCATTCCCATGCCAGAGTCAGATTGATATAATTTCCCATTGGCCTTCGCTGACATAAGTAATGCCAACTAAAAATGCTGAATGGTAGCGATAGCTAGGCTGACAAAGTCCAGCACAGCGGAGTTTCCATTTTGTCCATACAGACTATGGCCTAGATTCACTAAACTCTCCGATCCTGTCTTGGCGATCACAAAACCAGTTTTACTGGTTTTGCGATCGTTCCCTGACCTAATTCACTAAACTGCTTCCGACCAAATCTCCGATCCAATCCACCCATGCAAATGAGGGGAAATGGCATGCAAAAGTAGGATGCCATCGATTCACTAAAACACTGATTGGGTTTGCCAGTCGCTTCACTTCCTTACCGACTCTCCTGCCCTTTAAAACCACGGGCTTGCAATGCGCTTTTAGCAGAATATATAAAAAAGGAATTTGTCCTTTTTATATATTCTGCAAAAGGGCATTGCGAGCCTGTGGTTTTAACCTGCGCTGAAGCCTGCCGCTGTCATCGCCGCCTCCAAATTATGGCAGGAGGGATTCCCACTCCCTCCTGTCATCGGTTCCACTCCTGACTCCCCCCCCCCAAAAAAAAAAAAAAAAACGGCAGGAGGGATGCTGACTCCCTCCTGCCATTTGTTTGATTTTTTTGGGGGGGTGGAGAGGGGAGTCTGGAGTGGGACCGATGACAGGAGAGAGTGGGAATCCCTCCTGCTATAATTTTGAAATGGCATCAGGCATTGGCGGGGAGGGGGGACTTTTTGTTTTGGGGAGTGGGGAAGAGGCACTTGTCAGGAGGTGTGGGGGGTCTTAATTTTTTTTTTTTTTAAATCGGGCTAATATTTTGCATGTGTAATATACACAAAATATCTGCCCAATTAAAGAAAGCCGGCAGAAGCCCTGTCACTACTGTCAGGGCTCTGCCCCCAACTCAATCAGTTTGAGTCAGGAGTTTGCATGCAAATGATTTGCACCTCTGTGCAAATCATATAGTGAATCAATCGCTGTTTTAAAATCGGCCAGGAATCGGCCAACAGCGATTGACTCCCTATCTTAATTTGGGCCTATGTACTTTGGATGGAACTGTACCCTGCTTCAGATAAGTGTGTTTGTTTGTTTTACAGCTATACTGTTTGTCATTTTTCACTTTAGCTATACTGTTTGTCATTTTCTGAAGATAGATAATTATATCCATCTGAGTTGTAAGTTTTTAATGTGGCTAACTTGAATGTGCTATATTATAAGAATTATAATATATGATACCTTCTAAATAATTTTTCAAATAAGCTTTTTCTGTTATAAAAATTATAATATATATTTTCATGTGCTGTCTTATTTTTAATGCCTAAGGAATCTTTTTACTAAACTATGGTATGCACTAATAAAAATGCCTTACTCAGTAGTGTGTTCAGGCACCTTGTGGTAATTTCATGATCAGCACATGCTAAAAAAATAACATTTCTTTTTTACTGCTGAGGGTGCTTCGGGGGGGGCCGAGAATGGGTGGGCACTGAGTTAATTGGTTAACACAGTTACATTGCTGCCCACTAACTGATTAGCATTTAGTTAGCATGTGAACCTTTACTGCCTATAAATTAGGTGGCAGAAGGGGCTCATGTACTAATGGGAAAATTTAGCGTGTGGCCATTAATACAGAAAATAGGAAAATCATCCATTTTACCTCTTTGGTAAAAAATGGCTTTAGCACACAGGAACGACCTGTGTAAGAATGAACTAAGGCCACTTTTTACCGCAGTTTGGTAAAAGGGCCTCAAAGTGAGGTTTCCTTTTTGTGGTTTGTTTTATTGTACTAAGAATGAAATTGGCAGACTAGATAATCATAGAAAGTGAGATGTATAAGGGTTGTGTGTACTGGCCAAAGTAATACACCCAACAGACTGGAATTTATTAGGTCTTTTACTGGGCCCATTTGGGTTTCATCCTGCTACAGCAAAAATCTTCTTTACAGTGTATTCACATTGCCTTATTTTACATTGTGCATAGAGTTTGACCAGTACATTTTTTTTAATTTTTTTTTTAGGTAGCATTGGATATGCTTAACCCACAAATTGCATTGCCTATTGTGTTTCCATGCCTTAAACAGGGCGGTGTTTGTACGGTTTATGTTGCAAAGTAAGTACAGTAAAACCTTGGTTTGCGAGCATAATTCGTTCCAGAAGCATGCTTGTAATTCAAAGCACTCGCATATCAAAGTGAATTTCCCCATAGGAAATAATGGAAATTCAGACAATTTGTTCCACCATCCAATTTGTTCCACCATTAATACATACGTACTTGCATTGCAAGACTTTACTCATTTAGAACAGTCACTACACTCCTGCAGCGTCAGAGAAAGAAGAACCATTGGCTCAGTTGTGATGATGTGACACTTGTATGCTGTATGTACCGTATTTTCACGCATATAACGCGCGCGTTATACGCGTTTTTACCTACCGCGCATACCCCTCGCGCGTTATATGCGTGAGCGCGGTATACCAAAGTTTTAAAACATAGTTCCCACCCCGCCCGACGCCCGATTCACCCCCCCAGCAGGACCGCTCACACCCCCACCCCGAACGACCGCTCGCACGCGCTCCCACCCGCACCCGCATCCACGATCGGAGCAAGAGGGAGCCCAAGCCCTCTTGCCCGGCCGACTCCCCGACGTCCGATACATCCCCCCCCCCCCGGCAGGACCACTCGCACCCCCACCCCGAACGACCGCTCGCACGCGCTCCCACCCACACCCGCATCCACGATCGGAGCAAGAGGGAGCCCAAGCCCTCTTGCCCGGCCGACTCCCCGACGTCCGATACATCCCCCCCCCCCGGCAGGACCACTCGCACCCCCACCCCGAACGACCGCCGACTTTCCGACAATATCGGGCCAGAAGGGAGCCCAAACCCTCCTGGCCACGGCGACCCCCTAACCCCACCCCGCACTACATTACGGGCAGGAGGGATCCCAGGCCCTCCTGCCCTCGACGCAAACCCCCCTCCCCCCAAGAACCTCCGACCGCCTCCCAGCCGACCCGCGATCCCCCTGGCGCCCCCCACGACCCCCCCACCCCCCCTCCCCGTACCTTTGGTAGTTGGGCCAGAAGGGAGCCCAAACCCTCCTGGCCACGGCGACCCCCTAACCCCACCCCGCACTACATTACGGGCAGGAGGGATCCCAGGCCCTCCTGCCCTCGACGCAAACCCCCCTCCCCCCCAAGAACCTCCGACCGCCCCCCAGCCGACCCGCGATCCCCCTGGCGACCCCCACGACCCCCCCACCCCCCTTCCCCGTACCTTTAGTAGTTGGCCGGACAGACGGGAGCCAAACCCGCCTGTCCGGCAGGCAGCCAACGAAGGAATGAGGCCGGATTGGCCCATCCATCCTAAAGCTCCGCCTACTGGTGGGGCCTAAGGCGCGTGGGCCAATCAGAATAGGCCCTGGAGCCTTAGGTCCCACCTGGGGGCGCGGCCTGAGGCACATGGGCCCAACCCGACCATGTGCCTCAGGCCGCGCCCCCAGGTGGGACCTAAGGCTCCAGGGCCTATTCTGATTGGCCCACGCGCCTTAGGCCCCACCAGTAGGCGGAGCTTTAGGATGGATGGGCCAATCCGGCCTCATTCCTTCGTTGGCTGCCTGCCGGACAGGCGGGTTTGGCTCCCGTCTGTCCGGCCAACTACTAAAGGTACGGGGAAGGGGGGTGGGGGGGTCGTGGGGGTCGCCAGGGGGATCGCGGGTCGGCTGGGGGGCGGTCGGAGGTTCTTGGGGGGGAGGGGGGTTTGCGTCGAGGGCAGGAGGGCCTGGGATCCCTCCTGCCCGTAATGTAGTGCGGGGTGGGGTTAGGGGGTCGCCGTGGCCAGGAGGGTTTGGGCTCCCTTCTGGCCCAACTACCAAAGGTACGGGGAAGGGGGGTGGGGGGGTCGTGGGGGTCGCCAGGGGGATCGCGGGTCGGCTGGGGGGCGGTCGGAGGTTCTTGGTGGGGAGGGGGGTTTGCGTCGAGGGCAGGAGGGCCTGGGATCCCTCCTGCCCGTAATGTAGTGCGGGGTGGGGTTAGGGGGTCGCCGTGGCCAGGAGGATTTGGGCTCCCTCCTGGCCCGATATTGTTGGGGAGTCGGCGGTCCTTCGGGGGGGGGGAGGGATGTATCGGACGTCGGGGGGGGGGCATCAGGCTTTCAGGATGGGGACAGACCTTCAAGGGGGGACAGTGCACGGAAGTCAGGGGGGGTGAACGGAGAGTCGGGACAGCGCACGGAAAGTCAGGGCGGGCGAAAGGAGCGTCGGGCAGCATGCGCGGTATACCCGTGAGCGCGGTATATCAAAGTTTTTGCGCAAATCATCGTGATTTCTGCGCGCTATATCCGTGTGCGCGTTTTATACGGGTGCGTGTTATTTGCGTGAAAATACGGTACTCGTATTGCAAGACTTTGCTCGTTTAGATCAGTCACTACACTCTTGCAGTGTTGGAGGGAGAAGAACCATCAGCTCAGTTGTGATGTGTGTATACTGTATGTACTTGTATTGCAAGACATTGCTTGTATATCAAGTTAAAATTTAATAAAATGTTTTGCTTGTCTTGCAAAACACTTGCAAGCCAAGTTACTTGCAATCCAAGGTTTTACTGTATTAATTTTTTTTCCCAGCACAAGCAGGCAGCATATTCTCACATGTGGGTAACGTCATCCACGGAGCCCGGATGCGGAGAGCTTCGCAAGCAGACTTGCTTGTAAAACTTTAAGAAAGTTTGCGTCTGCTGCACCACGCATGCGCGAGTGCCTTCCCACCCAACATAGGGCGTGTGTAATGTAATGTAATGTAATTTATTTCTTATAGATTCTAAGCGGTTTACAGAAAATATACATTAAAATTATAAGTAAGAAAGGTACTTAGAAATTCCCTTGCTGTCCCGAAGGCTCACAATCTAACTAAAGTACCTGGAGAGTAATAAAGTGAAAAATAGAGATAGAGGAAAAAATAAGAAAATAAACATTCTAACAAGACTGCATTGATCTAAGTACTTTGGAAGGTAGAAGAGAGGAGAGAAAGGAATAGATGCAGGAGGAGGAACCGTTGAACAGTAGAATTTTGGAGAAATTTAAATGATAAAAATAAAACAAAACAAGTGGCAAAACAATGAATAAGATTAAAAATAATTCATAAACTGGAAAGAAAAAGAAAAATACAACATTGTCTTCAATCCACGGTTTCAGCGTCAGTGATGAAGTGGAGCAAGTAAGTTTTGGAGGAGCGATTACGTTCCCAGAAAAAGGGCTTCTTCAGGGAAGAGATTTAGTTGATATTCCCAGGATGCCCATGTCTCTTCCTCTGCGATGGTCTCCTCCATGCATTCCTCCCCACGACACACTGCCCATGCTCCAGCTGCCACCCTGAACGGCTGCTCCAAGGAGACTGCCCCAGACGAGGCCCAAGGCGACTGCAAGAACTCCTCCTCTGCGGAAAAGCCGCCGGGCGCTGTTGTTGGTGTGTGCTGGTGCCGCTAGAGCTGGTGCCTACAAGGGACCCCTGCTCTGCTGCTGCTGCTGCGCTCATCACACCGACGAGAAGCTCTGGATAAAAGCCGGGCCGATGAATTCCGGGGTAGAAGCTCTCAGACTCCGGGCCGGGCAAGTGTCGATCAGGCTGCTGCCGCCGGAGCCAGATGCGTAGGAGACAGGCGGAGGTGGCAAAGAGGACTGCACCGACCATGGGGCGCTGAAGCCGGACATTGAGGGTGAGGCGGAGACTCCCAGGGCCGGGGGACCGGCCATCTCCCGTCTTGGCAGTCCGCTGAAGCCAGCGCCTCCCAAGCCCCCACCGCCGCAGCTCAGCAGGTGACTCCCGGTGAGCCTCAGAGCGATCTCAGCTGTGGCCTGCAGATAGGCAATGGCAGCGGGTGACGACGGCGGCAACACCACAATGGCCTCCTTGCTGGAGAGCTCGTTGGTCACATGCGACAGCATCCCGTCAGGGCTGCTCAGCCTCAGCTTGCCGCCGTGTTCGAGCCTATGGGACCGGCACCGCGGTCCAGGTGACCAAAGTCCCTCGGCTGCTGCTGTTGCTGCGGAGAACGACTTGCCACCAAACCCCAGTCACTGCCAACCTCCGACCCTGACCAAGGAGAAGGCCACCATGAACGTTGCATGCGGGCCAAACCGTCAAGAAAAGACAGTAGGCTCCAAACTTAAAAACAACAAGATCAATAAAAATAAAAAAAAACCAACAACTAGAAAAGAATGTTACAGGAGCATAAAATGTAGATAACAAAACCAAATTAAACAAAAAAGAAACCAAAAAAACACAAACAAAGAAAACGGCGGGAGGTACCATAACAGCAACCTAACCCGGCGCCTCAGTTCTCATTTTTCCGCGGAGCAGACAAGCCACTCGTTTTGACGCTCTGCACTAGACGTAGTTCTACTCGTGCCCTCTCTCACCGTGGCTCATGTATTTTATTTACAGGGTCGCTGTTTATTTGCGCGTTTCATTTAAAATATATATATATATATAGTTTCTTATTTTCTTCGTGTCACAGCAGGGCCTACTCGCGGCTTCAACCTGCAGGCTTCGATTTTGCCGCACCCGTGTTTTATTCCAGTCCTGGCCGATTACAGAGTTCCGAAGTGTAGTCTGACTATGTTTGGAGTCGGGCGCCCGCTGTGCTACACTTATCAGCAGTTTTCTCTGGGGTCAAAATCTTCAACCTTGACCTCGATCAAACCTTCCTCGATGGGGAAGTTCTTACGGACATACCACCTCTAGAACCAGTGAGTCCGGTGGGTCTGAGGATTTCCAGGACACGTGTCTCGAAATCGAGGCAACACTCTTCCTCGAGGTCATCTTCTTTGGAATCTATAGCCACACCAATTGTACCAGTTCCAGTGGTCTCGGTGCCGGCTTTGCAGAGTATGTTGGAAGATATTCTGCATCAGGAGTTTGGTAACATGCTTGCCAAATTAACTCCTGCCTCGACCCTGCTTCTTGCAGGCCAGCCTGCGCACTCAGTAGTAATACAAGGAGTCGAGTCCTTGAGAGTGCCTCTGGAAAAACCAACACACTCTATACAAGGAGTCGAGTTCTTGAGAGTGCCTCGAGAAAAGACAATATACTCTACAAGTCCTTCAGAGTGCTTCGAGATTATTCTACACACTTTATGCAAGGAATTGAGTCTTTGTGAGTGTCTAGAGATACATCTGCACAAGGAGCTGAGTCCTTATCAGTGTCTCGACTTCGATCTCCAACTTCCAGCCCTACCTCTACACATAAGGCATTGCCTTCTTCGAGGCACAGGGCACGAACTCCTCGACATTCCTCATTGAGACTGCATTCGAGATTGCTACCTCGTTCTCCGAGGCACAGTTCAACTCCATACCATCTGTCAAGGTATTCATTGAGACCCAGGTCCTCTTCTCGAGACAGACTTTATTTTTCGAGGCATAGGCAATCCTCAAGACAGTCACCTTCCTTCTCGAGGAAATCTACGGTAGAACCATTTTCGTCAGTTGAGTCCTTCTGTGTTTTTTCATCACCAGCTGGTTCTTTTTTGCCTATGGATTCAGATCTCAGATCTCAATATTCCATAGTGGCTTCACCCTCTTTCTCTGCCATGAGAAGTACTTCGAAGGGTTCCCGGTCATCTTCTCAACAGGATCTCCCCTCTTCTGCTTCGATGTCCTTTACTCAATTTTTATGCTAAATGAGTAAAGATCTTAACATCACTTTGCAGTCTGATTCAACATACTCTAAGGAGTATTTGGAAGAACTGGGTATACCTCATCCTCCTACGGATTCATTAAAATTACCCATGAATGGCATTCTCACTCAAACTTTTCAAAAGAAATCTTGCTACACCATATTCTGTTTTTGCTGTGCCAGCGAAACTGGAATTTCAAAATCAAATGGTTCACTGTACTGGATTTGAAAAGTCTCAACTATCCCATCAATCTCTTTTTGTTGGGTCTTCCTTGAAAACAACCAATCCGTCCAAGGTGTATGCCACAGTCCCACCTGGCCGAGAGGGAAAGGCCTTGGATAAATTTGGCCGACGCCTGTATCAGAATTCTACGATGACAAATAGAATTTTAAACTACAACTTTGTCTTTACATCATATTTCAAATATTGGGTCAATGTTATGCCCACTTTTTTAAAGTACCTTCCAGAGCATCGCCTGACAGAGTTCCAGCATATGCATTCCACCCTGGGACAACTTCGCATACATATGGTCCAGGCTGCATATGCTTTTGAGATGTCCTCCAGGGCCACTGCTTTCTCGGTGGCGATGTGCCATGTCGCCTGGCTTCACACCATAAATATGGACCCAAATCTACAAGATCGACTGGCCAACATCCCATGCCAAGGCAATGAGTTGTTTGACTCTATTGAGGCAATTACAAAGTGCTTGTCTGAGCATGAGAAGTCATTTGCCTCCATCAGCAGATCAAACCCGAACCCTTCCACAGATAAGGGTTCTACGCCTCCTCCATCTTCCCAAAGGCGTTTTCCCTCAGAAGGCAGCACCTGATTCAAGGCTGCTTCTTAAGAAACAGTAGCCTCAACAGCAGCAATGGCAGCAGTGTAAATCTCAGACTTCTGCTGCACCTAACCTTTCTTAGGTTCTCAAACTCTCAGTCTCTCAGACACCCTTATCTTTCAAGCACTAGATACCCCAATCTTCCAACTCTCAGACACCCTAACTTTCAAAATCTCACACCTGCTCACAGACAGATTTTTCTAATTTTCCTAATTCTCTTCCTTACTGACAGGCAGACCTCAATTACAACTCAGCAATGGCAGGGAGGACAAGAAGCGCGAAGTCTACAATCAAGACCAGTATTCCAGTCGCTATGGGGATCCAGGAAGCGACCACGGACTGCGTGCAGAAGGAGGAAGACTCAGGACGGTGGACAGAGGTCTCTGTGCAGACCGAGACCATCCCCCAGCGCTACACTACAGTCTCTACACAGACAGAGGAGGCTGCGCAGCTGGATGAAGATCTCATGCAGGAACTAAGGAGCCTCAGGGAGGAGGTGATACGCCTGAGAAGCATCCAAGAGGACGAGGCCTACATCGACGGAGTCGTCCAGGAGCTGTCCCAAATCACCGAGCAGGCCCATGACAAGTCCATCCTCGAGACACCCAAATCATCAGCTTTGAAACCAACAATTGGGATACAGGAAATGGCTAGCGGCACTGACTCCTGGCAGCTGCTGACCTCCTCCACGGGCAAACATAGGAGACCCCCCCCCCCTTTTTCAATCTCTTCATCTTCTCCTTCTTCTTACAAACAGGGCAGCTATACATCAACCCCTCAACTCGTCCTGCGGAACAGATTCCAGATTCTTCAGGAAGGAACTGCCGATGAGGAACAGGAGCAGGAACAGGAGCAGGCCCAACACCCAGCTCCATCTCCAGGGACAACTGACCGGCTCCCCCCAAAGAAGCGCAGAGTAATAGTCATAGGGGATTCCATGCTGAGGGGCACCGAGGGACCAATTTGCAGACCGGATATGCAATCTAGGGAGGTCTGCTGTCTGCCTGGAGCCAGGATACGAGATGTCACCGCCAGTCTGGATAGACTACTCACGCCCCGAGGCCACTTTCCTATGCTTCTTGTCCACATAGGAACCAACGACACTGCCAGGAACACACCGGAGACCATCACCAGAGACTTTGGAGCACTGGGTGAGAGGCTGAAGCAGACAGGAGCACAGGTGGTTTTCTCATCGATCCTCCCAGTTAGAGGCAAGGGAAGAGCCAGAGATGAACGTATCCTGAGGACGAACGAGTGGCTACAGGGATGGTGCCGGGACATGAACTTCGGATTCCTAAACCATGGGGAAGCGCTACAAGGACTTCAGGGACCAGACGGACTCCATCTGACCAGTAGGGGTAAGAACGTCTTCGGACACCGACTAGCCCGCCTGCTTCACAGGGCTTTAAACTAGGTAAGTCGGGGGAGGGTACCCATTCACATATTAGTGCAGAAAGGAATTATCCTGATGAGGTGAGTCGAAACTCCGCTTCCATGTCCAAGGTAAGTACCCACATTGTAAACAGTTCTTTGGGAGTCACACCGACTCGGGTAGGATACGCCTCACAGGGACTTAGCAAACACAAGATATGGAGGGCCATGTATGTCAATGCACACAGTTTAGGTAACAAAATTCTAGAATTGGAGGCTGAAATAAGGAATGCCGACCTAGATGTGGTGGCAATATCTGAAACTTGGTTCACGGACTCACATGGGTGGGATATGGCTATACCGGGCTACAATCTACTTCGTCAGGACAGAGAGGGCAAGTTAGGAGGGGGGGTAGCTCTATACATTAAAGAGGACATCAAAACCACCAGGATCACAGATGTCAAGTACACCGGGGAGTCCCTCTGGGTAAACCTGGCAAGAGGCAGAGAAAAATGCCTGTATCTAGGTGTGGTTTACAGACCCCCAAGACAACTGGAAGACATGGACGCAGAATTAATTGAAGACATAGAGAATATCACTCTACGAGGAGAAGCTGTACTGCTAGGGGACTTCAATATGCCTGATGCAGACTGGAACTCATTTTCAGCGACAACCAGCGGTAGCAGGAGGCTCTTAACCTCCATAAAGGGAGCACGTCTCAAACAAATGGTAACGGAGCCCACTAGGGCCCAGGCGATCCTCGACCTGGTACTCACCAACGGGGAAAGCGTTTCAGAGGTCTCAGTAGGAGATACGCTAGCCTCCAGCGACCACAATATAGTATGGTTCAACCTTAGGAAAGGCTTCCCTAGATCAAACACGAAAACAAAGGTACTCAATTTCCGGGGCACAGACTTCGCACACATGGGAGATTTCGTCCATCAGACGCTGCAGGACCAAGCGGAGACTGATGATGTAGAAGCTAAGTGGTTAACACTGAAATCAACCATACATGAAGCAACTAGCCGCTTCATAAAATCAGTAAATAAACGACAAAGAAACAATAAACCCCAATGGTTCACCGCGGAGATCTCGCACCTCATTAAGGAGAAGAAAAAAGCATTTCTCTCCTACAAGCGCACGGAGAAAAGAGAGGCAAAAGTAGAATATAGGACCAGGTCTACAGCGGTCAAAATGGCAGTTAGGGAGGCAAAACTTCGAGTGGAAGAAATTCTGGCAAAAAACATTAAAAAGGGGGACAAATCCTTCTTCAGGTATATTAGTGACAGAAAAAGGAACACAGGCAGGATAGGCCTTAGAAGACCGGACGGAAGTTACGTGGAAGCAGATTCCGATAAAGCCGAACTACTGAATGAATACTTTTGCTCATTCTTCACTTGTGAGGCACCGGGACACGGTCCCCAGTTGAAGGCAACACAAAGCACAGAAGACCCGTTTCAGAATTTTGAGTTCACACCAGGTGAAGTTTACAGTGAACAGGCAAGACTCAAGGTGAACAAAGCCATGGGACCAGACAATTTGCACCCAAGAATGCTCAGAGAATTGAGCGATGTCCTGGCGAAACCGTTGGCTGAGCTATTCAATCTCTCCCTAAGTAAGGGGAAAGTTCCCCTGGACTGGAAATTAGCTAATGTCGTTCCTCTGCATAAAAAGGGTTGCAGGGCAGAGGCTGCGAATTATAGACCGGTGAGTCTCACATCAATAGTGTGCAAACTCATGGAAACACTAATTAAAAGCAAATTGGACACGATCTTGAATGAAGGGAATCTTCGGGATCCCAGTCAGCATGGATTCACCAAGGGTAGGTCCTGCCAATCCAATCTCATCAGCTTCTTTGACTGGGTAACAAGAAAGTTGGACTTGGGAGAGTCTTTGGACGTCGTGTACCTGGACTTCAGGAAAGCTTTTGACAGTGTCCCACACCGCAGGCTGCTAAGCAAGATGGAATCGATGGGGTTAGGAGAGACACTAACTGCATGGGTCAATGATTGGCTGAGTGGCAGACTTCAGAGGGTGGTGGTTAATGGTACCCTCTCTAAAACATCGGAGGTGACCAGTGGAGTGCCGCAGGGCTCGGTCCTGGGTCCACTCCTTTTTAACATATTCATAGGGGATCTGACTCAAGGGCTTCAAGGTAAAATAACACTATTCGCCGATGACGCCAAACTATGTAATATAGTAAGTGAATGCAGTTTACAGAATTATATGGCGCAGGACCTGCTTACATTGGAAAGTTGGTCCTCAACCTGGCAGCTAGGCTTCAATGCTAAGAAATGTAAGGTCATGCACCTCGGAAGCGGAAATCCATGCAGGACGTACTTCTTGAATGGAAAAACTTTAACTAGGACTTCAGCAGAACGAGATTTAGGAGTAATCATCAGTGCAGATATGAAAACTGCCAATCAAGTGGAGAAGGCTTCATCTAAGGCAAGGCAGATATTGGGTTGTATCAATAGAAGTTTCGTCAGCCGAAAGCCTGAAGTCATAATGCCGTTGTACAGGGCCATGGTGAGACCTCATCTGGAGTACTGTGTGCAATTCTGGAGGCCACATTACAGTAAAGATGTGCGCAGAATTGAATCGGTTCAACGGACGGCCACCAGGATGATCTCGGGGCTCAAGGGTCTCTCGTACGAAGAGAGACTGAACAAATTGCAGCTCTACACTCTTGAGGAACGTAGGAAGAGGGGAGACATGATCGAAACATTTAAGTACCTCACGGGACGTGTCGAAGTGGAAGATATTTTCTTTCTCAAGGGACCCTCGGCCACAAGAGGGCACCCGCTCAAACTCAGGGGCGGAAAATTTCATGGCGACACCAGAAAGTATTTCTTCACAGAGAGAGTGGTTGATCATTGGAACAAGCTTCCAGTGCAGGTGATCGAGGCAGACAGCGTGCCAGACTTTAAGAATAAATGGGATACCCATGTGGGATCCCTAAGAGGGTCAAGATAAGGAAATTGGGTCATTAGGGCATAGACAGGGGGTGGGTAAGCAGAGTGGGCAGACTTGATGGGCTGTAGCCCTTTTCTGCCGTCATCTTCTATGTTTCTATGTTTTTAATCAACTCACAAAGAGAGCATAACCTTACTCATTCTACTTTTCTCATCTCTTTTTTCCATTTCTACCAAGGATGGGACCTCATTCTCATCTGGGAAGGCCTCTCTCTGCACTTCCTTCCGATTTCAATCTTTCCGGACCACCCTTCTTCATGAAGCTTAAGCTCCGCTTTGTCTCCATGTCATCGAGGAGGTTCCTCTGGAACAGCAGAACATGGGGTTTTACTCCCATTACTTCCTTGTCAGAAGACAGGGGATCTACAACCTATCCTGGACAAATTCCTTATCAGAGATTAATTTCAAATGCTATCTATAGCATCATTGTATCTTCTTCTGGATCAAACCGATGGGTTGTGCTCCCTGGATCTCAGAGGCTTACACATTTCTGTTCGTCCAGCCTCTTTCAAGCTCCTCAGATTTTGGGTGGGAAATCATCATTTTCAGTATAGAGTGCTGTTTTTTTGGCCTAGATCATCTTCCAGAGTTTTTACCAAGTGCCTGGTAGTGATGGCAGCAGCTCTGTGCAGCCGTGGTTTCCGGGTATTTCCATTCTTGGATGACTGGCTCATCAACAATTCAACATCTCAGGGGGTTCTTGTAGCGACCCAACGAATTATTTGGTTCTTCTAACAATTGGGATTCAAAATCAAATTTCCAGAATCCCAGCTCTATCCCTCTCAAAATCCTACAGTTCCTAGAAGCTATACTGGACACTGTGCACCTCAGAGCATTCCTTCCTCAACGTTAGGATGCTCTCATTCAACTCTGACACAAAGTGTCACACCTCACTTCACTTTCAGCAAGACACATGATGGTTCTCCTAGGTCACATAGCCTCTACAGTTCACGTGACTCCTTTTATCAGACTTCACCTCAGAATCCTTCAGTGGACCCTGGCATCTCAGTGGGCGCATGCTTTCGACTCACTCTCTCCACACATTACAGTGACTCCTTCATTGAGACAGTCTCTACACTGGTGGATACTCTCTTCCAATCATTTCAGAGGTTTCCTGTTTCAAACGCCCCCTCATCAGCAGGTCCTCGTGACAGATTCCTCGACCTATGCTTGGGGGGGCTCATCTCGATGGTCTCCGTACTCAAGGCCACTGGTTCACCACAGATTGTCAGTGTTACATAAATCTGTTGGAACTCAGAGTGACCTTCAATGCTCTCAAAGCTTTTCAGCATCTTTTCCACGTTCAAGTAGTCTTCTTCCAGACAGACAATCAAGTTGCCATGTACTATGTCAACAAGTAGGGAGGCACAGGATCTCTCCCTCTCTGCCAGGAAGTTCAAAAGGTGTGGAAATGGGCAATCCTTCACAATACCTTTCTGAAAGCGGCCTCTATTCAAGGGGAGAGAACCTGTCAGGTGGACAAATTGAGTCGTCTTCTACAACCTCACGAATAGACACTCAATTCCCCGCCCCTCCATTATATTTTTTCTCAGTGGGGGACCCATCACATAGAATCTCTTTGTGTCTCCCCACAACAACAAACTGCCTCAGCTCTGCTTCAGGATATACTCTCCATATTGCCTCGAGGCAGATGCTTTTCTTCTGGAATGGACACATCAGTTTCTGTATGCATTACTCCATTTCCTCTCATTCTCAAGACGCTCGTCAAGCTCAGACATGAACATGCCACCATGATTCTCATAGCTCCTCGCTGGCCCAGGCAACAGTGGTTCTCCCTTCTACGTCAACTCAGCAGCAGGGAGCCATTGCTTCTACCAGTGTTTCCCTCTCTGCTTACACAGAGTCAGGGGTCTCTACTTCATCCCAACCTGCAGTCTCTATATCCGACAGCTTGGTCCTCTCAACCTAACTGCCACTCTACAGTTTTCTCAATCTGTCAAGCACATTTTAGAGGATTCTTGGAAGCCTACCACTAGACAATCTTACAACCAGAAATGGACTAGGTTTTCTTCTTGGTGCACCATTCATCACAAGGAGCCTCAATCATCTCCTTATCTTCAGTTTGGATTACCTGTTGCTTTTATCTCAGTCAGGTCTCAAATCCACATCCATCTTAATGCAATTGCTACTTTCCGTCAGCCTATAGAAGGGAAACCCCTTTCTGCTCATCCTGTGGTTTCCAGATTTATGAAAGGGCTTTTCAATGTCAATCCAAACTGCCTCTAGTGGTTTGGGATCTCAATGTTCTTGCTCAATTGATGAAGCCTCCGTTTGAACCAATGGCTTCGGCTCATCTCAAATGTCTCCCTTGGACAGTGTTTTTTTTCATTGCTTTCACATCTGCTTGTTGAGCTACAAGCTTTAGTAGCGGACCCACCTTTCACAGTCTTCTATTATGACAAGGTAGTCCTCCGTACTCATCCTAAATTCTTACCTAAAGTGGTTTCAGAATTTCATCTCAACCAATCTATCGTAATCCAACGCCTTATTCTCATCCTGGAGAAACAGCTCTTCATACCCTAGACCAGTGGTTCCCAACCCTGTCCTGGAGGAACACCAGGCCAATTGGGTTTTCAGGCTAGCCCTAATGAATATGCATGAAGCAAATTTGCATGCTTATCACTTCCATCATATGCAAATCTCTCTCATGCATATTCATTAGGGCTAGCCTGAAAACCCGATTGGCCTGGTGTTCCTCCAGGACAGGGTTGGGAATCACTGCCCTAGACCAGGGGTAGGGAACTCCGGTCCTCGAGAGCCGTATTCCAGTCAGGTTTTCAGGATTTCCCCAATGAATATGCATTGCAAGCAGTGCATGCAAATAGATCTCATGCATATTCATTGGGGAAATCCTGAAAACCCGACTGGAATATGGCTCTCAAGGACCGGAGTTCCCTACCCCTGCTCTAGACTGTAAGTGTGCTTTGGCTTTCTATTTGCAACGCACTAAGCCACACAGATCTGCTCCTTAACTTTTTGTCTCCTTTGATCCAAACAAGTTTGGACATCCAGTTTTCAAGTGCACCATCTCCAAATGGATGGCTGCTTGCATCTATTTCTGCTATGCTTAGGCTGGCCTGCATCTACAGGATCGAGTCACAGCCCATAAAGTCAGAACCATGGCGGCATCAGTTGCTTTCCTTAGATCTACTCCTATTGAGGAAATCTGAAAAGCTGCCTCTTGGTCCTCGGTTCATACCTTCACCTCTCATTATTGTCTGGATTCTTTTTCCAGACAGGATGGCCATTTCAGCCAGGCAGTATTACAAAATTTATTCTCCTAAATTGCCAACATTCCCACCATCCCATTCTAGTTAGCTTGGAGGTCACCCACATGTGAGAATATACTGCCTGCTTGTCCTGGGATAAAGCACAGTTACTTACCGTAACAGGTGTTATCCAGGGACAGCAGGCAGCTATTCTCACAACCCACCCACCTCCCCTGGTTGGCTTCTCTGCTAGCTATCTGAACTGAGGAGACGCACCCTGTGCTGGGCGGGAAGGCACTCGCGCATGCGCGGTGCCGGCAACTCGAAACTTCGAGTTTCTTCAAGCAAGTCTGCTTGAGAGGCGTCCGCATCCGGGCTCCGTCGATAAAGCATAGTTACTAGGAACAGTAGACAGATATTCTCACAACCCACCCACCTCCCCTGGTTGACTTCTTGGCTAGCTATTTGAACTGAGGGGATGCTGAGGAGATGCATGTCCTACGTTGGGCAGGAAGGCACTCGCACATGCGCGGTGCGGCAGTTGCGAACTTTCTTAAAGTTTTACAAGCAAGTCTGCTTGCGAGACTGCCCGCATCCGGGTTCCGTGGATGACGTCACCCACATGTGAGAATATCTGCCTGCTGTCCCTGGATAACACCTGTTACGGTAAGTAAGTAACTATGCTATTCCTGAAATCAGAAGGTCAAATAGAGTAAAATGCAGCTAGATTTTTAGTTTTGTCATAGTTTGACTTTTTTAAGTGAGATCACTGTTAGTGGTGCTATCAAATACAGGGAAATTGTAAAACCAGAGCCTAAACCTAGGTGCCCTACCAGCACCTAAGTTAATTGAAGAACACTGTTAGAAACGGCAAAAAATGTTGAGGTTGAAGCGCCTACCAGTGCGTAAATAAAAGGTATTGGAATCACGCCTATGTAGGCGCAATTCAAGCAAAGATAGGCACCAGAAATGTAAACATAGAAACATAGAAATAGACGGCAGATAAGGGCCACGGCCCATCTAGTCTGCCCACCCCAATGACCCTCCCCTACCTTTCTCTGTGAATAGATCTCACGTGTCTATCCCATTTGGCCTTAAAATCAGGCACGCTGCTGGCCTCAATAACCTGAAGTGGAAGACTATTCCAGCGATCAACCACCCTTTCAGTGAAAAAGAATTTCCTGGTGTCCCCGTGCAGTTTCCCGCCCCTGATTTTCCACGGATGCCCCCTTGTTGCCGCGGGACCCTTGAAAAAGAAGATATCTTCTTCCACCTCGATGCGGCCCGTGAGATACTTGAATGTCTCGATCATGTCACCCCTCTCTCTGCGTTCCTCGAGTGAGTACAGCTGCAACTTATCCAGCCGTTCCTCGTACGGGAGATCCTTGAGTTCCGGGTGGCCACTATCTGGACCGACTCCAGTCTCAGCACATTCTTATGGTAATGCGGCCTCCAGAATTGCACAGTATTCCAGGTGGGGCCTCACCATGGATCTATACAATGGCATAATGACTTCAGGCTTACGGCTGACGAAACTCCTGCGTATGCAACCTATGATTTGCCTTGCCTTGGATGAAGCTTGCTCCACTTGATTGGCAGTCTTCATGTTCTCACTGACGATCACCCCTAAGTCTCGTTCTGCTTCAGTTCTTGTTAGCATCTCGCCATTAAGGGTGTAAGTCTTGCATGGATTTTGGCTGCCCAGGTGCATGACTTTGCATTTTTTGGCATTGAAGCTGAGTTGCCAGGACCTAGACCAGCGCTCCAGTAGGAGTAGGTCGTGCATCATGTTGTCGGACATGTCTGTTGTGCTTTTGCCTACTACATTGCTTAGTTTGGCGTCATCGGCGAATAATGTTATTTTACCTCGCAGCCCTTCTGCCAAGTCTCTTATAAAGATATTGAATAGGATCGGACCCAGGACCGAGCCCTGCGGCACTCCACTGATTACCTCCGTCATTTCGGAGAGGGTGCCATTCACCACTATCCTCTGAAGCCTACCTCCAAGCCAGTTCCCAACCCATTTCGTTAATGTGTCACCCAATCCTATAGAATTCATCTTGCTCAGCAACCTGCGGTGTGGTACGCGATCGAATGCTTTACTGAAGTCCAGGTATACGATGTCCAGGGACTCCCCAACATCCAGCTTCTTCGTCACCCAGTCAAAGAAGCTGATTGGATTGGCAGGATCTCCCCTTAGTAAATCCATGTTGACGGGGATCCCGTAGATTCTCCTCGTTCAGGATCGTATCCAATTGGCGTTTGATTAGAGTTTCCATTAGTTTGCACACTATTGATGTGAGACTCACCGGTCTGTAGTTTGCTGCCTCCATCTTGGAGCCTTTCTTGTGGAGTGGAATGACGTTAGCCGTCTTCCAGTCCAACGGGACGTTACCCGTACTAAGGGAGAGATTGAAGAGCGCGGATAGCGGTTCTGCCAAGACATCACACAACTCCCTGAGCACCCTGGGGTGTAGGTTGTCAGGCCCCATTGCCTTGTTAACCTTAAGCTTTGACAGCTCGGAGTAGACACCGCTGGGTGTAAACTCGAAATTACTAAACGGGTCATCTGCGTCAACCCTTGTCTGTAGCTGAGGGCCGAGTCCTGGCGCCTCACGGGTGAAGACTGAGCAGAAGTATTCATTTAACAGTTGGGCTTTTTCCGAGTCCGCTTCTACATAGTCTCCGTCTGGTTTCCTAAGACGTACTATCCCGCCTGAGATCTTATTTCTGTTACTGATATACCTGAAGAAGGATTTATCTCCTTTCTGGATGTTCTTCACTAGAGACTCCTACATGCGGAATTTGGCCTCCCTAACTGCTGTTTTGACGGCTTTTGACTTGGCCAGATAGACTTCCCTAGAGTCCTGTTTCCCTGATTGTTTGTAAGAGATGAATGCTTTTTTCTTCTGCTTGATGAGGTCCGAAATCTCTGCAGAGAACCACTGTGGCTTATTGTTCCTTCGCCGTTTATTTACTGATTTAACATAGCGGTTTGTTGCTTCTTTGTATGGTGGCTTTCAAAGTCGACCACATTTCTTCCACGTTATCGGTTTCTGCTTGGCTTTGTAGTTCCTGGTGAACGAAGTCTCCCATTTCTTTGAAGTTTGTGTCCTTGAATTTGAGGACCTTGGTCAGTGTGGTAGATTTAGTGAAACCTTTCCTGAGATTGAACCATACCATGTTGTGGTCACTGGAGGCCAATGTGTCGCCCACCGAGACTTCTGTGACACTTTCTCCATTGGTAAGTATCAGGTCTAGTATTGCCTGATCCCTTGTTGGTTCCAACACCAGTTGCCTGAGTCTTGCTCCCTTCATAGAGTTTAATAGCCTCCTGCTGCTGCCGGAAGCAGAGGAAAGCGTGTCCCAATCCACATCAGGCATGTTGAAGTCACCTAACAATACTGTGTCCCCCACGCAAGGTGATATTCTCTGTATCTCCGATTAATTTCATATCTAGGTCATCCTGTTGTCTTGGGGGTCTGTATATTACGCCAAGATACAGGCATTTGTCCTTCCCTCTGGTCAAATTTACCCAAAGGGATTCCCCAGTGTAGTGGACATCTGTGATTCTGGTGACCCTAATGTCATCTTTAGTATATAATGCTACACCTCCTCCCATTTTTCCCTCCCTGTCCTGGCAAAGCAAGTTGTAACCTGGTATGACCATGTCCCACCCGTGGGAATCCATGAGCCAGGTCTCAGATATCGCCACCACATCAGGTCAGCATTCCTCATTTCTGTTTCTAATTCCAGGATCTTGTTTCCCAGACTGTGGGCGTTTACGTACATAGCCCTCCATGTTGTATGTTTGTTATGTCTCAGTGGGGATGTTCCCGCTTGAGCTACTTGGACACCTTTAGCATTATTCACATGTTTTGTACTTTCCCTAGACCCAGAGTTACAACGTGCACCTATCCCGGACTCCCCAGACCCAGAACTACAGTGTGTTCTTATCCCAGACTCGGAAATGTGTGTACCCTGTGGGGGTATTCCCGCTTGGGCTACTTGAACTCCTTTAGTACAATTTGCAATGTGTGTTCCCTCGCTGGACCCAGAATTACAATGTGTACTCCCTCTAGACCCAGAATTACAATGTGTACTCCCTCTAGACCCAGAATTACAATGTGTACTCCCCCTAGACCCAGAATTACAATGTGTACTCCCCTTAGACCCAGAATTACAATATGACCCAGAATTATAATGTGAGCCAACCCCAGACTCGAAAGTGTGTATACTCTCCCCTGACCCAGATCGGTGTTTACTTACCTTAGTCTCAAAAAAGTATTGGCAGCTTAGCTCGCCAGGTAGGTTGTTTGTGCCCGTACCCTCCCTCAACTTACCTAGTTTAAAGCCCTGTGTAGTAGGCGGGCTAGATGGTGTCCAAGGACGTTCTTCCCTCTTCTGGTCAGGTGTAACCCGTCTCCTTGCACCATCCCTGCAGCCAGTCGTTTGCCCTCTGGATGCGATCCTCCCTGGCACTGCCCTTGCCCCTTACTGGGAGGATCGAGGAGAAGACCACCTGCTTTTTTGGCCACCGCCACACATTGGGCGGAAGGTTTCATCGTATTGTCTACGATGATACTCTGATCCTTTTCTTAGGCACTAATCCCAAGGTGGGGATGTGATGCAAAAGTGACCTGCGACACCGGCTAGGAAGCTGGCGGCCTCTGAACTGGCTTATCAGCGGAGCGATGTCTTCCGACGCTGATGTCGATGTCTTTGATGCAAAGTCTGACTGATGCTCATGCCGATCCCGAACAATCTTTCCTGCTGAAGTTTCCGGCTGCTTATTGAACATTTTTGCAGGGTAGTACACCGGGCACAAGTTCTACCCGGCGCTCTGGACTAAGAGACCAACTGTCGGATGAGAGATTAGCCTTGGGCATCAGCAGCAATTTTTTTTTCAAGCCCATTAAAAGCTTGAAAAGGTCAAAAAGACAGCATCAGCCAAATCAATGGCTGAGGAAAATTGAAGGCCTTAGTGGTCAAAGCCCCCGTGGAAATAAAGTTCCTCTTTTACTTTTTCTTTTTTAAAAAGAAGTAAACTTAAAAATAAGTTAAGAATAAAAGAAAAAACGCATGAGCGGGAAGGCAAATGGCAAAAAACTGAACAATGTTCAGAGACACGACTTCTTAGCTCCAGGGAAAACTAAGAACTGAGCAGCTGTGAGCCTGCGTCGGGCAGGAAGGCATGCACATGCACGGTGCGGGTAGTTCGTGAACTTTAAATTCTTAAAGTGGTGATGCACTTTTAAAGCTGTCTGTGCTGGGGCTCCGTGGATGATGTCATCCACATGTGAGAATATGCTACCTGCTTGTCCTGAGATAGAACCCATTACAGTAAAATCTCTGTTATCTAGCACCCATGGGAATTGGTGAATGCCCGATAACTGGTTTTCTGGTGATTGAGTGTATTAGAAACCTTGTCTAACAAAGGCCTTAATTCCCCCCTACCTCCCACCCCAAAGCACCAGCACAGCAACAGTCCTGAGCCGCAAAGCCCCCCTCCCTCCCTCCCTCCCTCAAGCCCCAAAGCAGCAGAAACAAGTGGCGGTCCTGAGCCATGAACCCCCTTACTCCCTCCCTTACCCAAAGCAGCAGCCGATCAGCAGGAGGTAGCACTCAAAACAGGCTGCTCGCAGTCAGACTGATGTAGGCCGCTGTCCAGGCCTACCTCGGTAATGAGACCTCGAACACTATATACTGGTTTCAATAAGTATATATTTATTTAGCTAATCAATAACAGCTTACAGGAATAAATCATTTAGTATATAGCGTAACAGAAAGTGGCTCAGAAGGTGACCTCTAGGCCTAGAGGTCCTCTGATGTCTGTTCTGCCCTCTCCCTTCTATAGGCCTGGTTTTTATACATTTCTTAGTGGCCAACACCACGTTGGTCTATATCACATGATACATCCTTATTGGCTATTTACTTATGCATTACTGCCTAACTACATTCATTTATTGGCTATTCTCATCTACGTCATGTTATATGTCCACTCTGTTTTCCGTAAAACCTACCTTTTCCCCGAAATGCCTGTTTCCCCACCATATTAGTATTTCCGAACACAAGCCCCCCTCCCAACTTTAAACATCTCTGATACTTTCTATTAGATGATATTTCTTATGAATTCTTTCTTCTGAGAATTCTGTCTTCTGACCATGGTCTGTTTATCTCTTTATGGTATCTGGCTGGGTGGGCCTTGGTGTAAAACCACAGCTAGCCCACAGCCTCAGGACCTGTTGCTTTTTCTCTAGTTTTAGTAGCTAATTGAACTCATAAAACAGCGTATTTCTCCATCTTTGCATGCTCTTCAGTTAATGGTGAAATATCTTTCCATAGTTAATCTATTGTTTCTATCATCTGCAGAGATAGATAAGGTAGATGTCAGTTGCAGGGGGTGAGGGCAGTTTTTTCTGTAAAGAGAAAAGTGATCTTTGTCTTAATCCCATCCCCCTTCACCTGGCTTGCTAATGTCAGGACTTTCCGGGATGTATCCCACTTCACCTGGCTAATGTCAGGACTTACAGGGACCAGAGCATCCATGCTTTATTCTCTCTCAAGACCCAGCAGGGTCTTTCCTCTGATGCGTCAGAAGTGATATATCAGAGGAAAGGCCCTGCCGGGGCTAGCCGCAAACATCCTGTTTTGAGCGTTTTCTCCTGCAGACTGGCTGCCACTTCAAGTAATGAAGGGAGCGAGGGGGTTTGCTGCTTGCTTCTGCTGCTTTAGGGAGGGAGGCTTTGTAGCTCAGGACTGCTGCCACGCTGGTGGTTTGTGGCGGGAGGGAGGTGGAGTTCAGGCTCAGGACTGCTGTCGCTTCTAGTGCTTCAGGGCTTGAGGGAGGTTTCTTGCTCAGGACTGCTACTGCTTTGGGGGACTTTTTTTTCCCGGTGATTTTTTTTTCCAGTTGGGTGAGAGTACCAGTTAACTTAGATTCTACTGTTTCAAGGTTTATTAAAATTTGATATCCCGCCTTATCCAAATTCAAAGTGATTTTACAAAATTAAAATAGCACATTAACAGCAAATTAATAAATTTAGTAAAAAAATGGGCAAAAACTCAATCAACAAATGTAAAGACATAAGACATAGACAGACTAAAAAGACATAGACCAATTGGAACAAGAGGAGAAGGAGAAAGAACTACAATATTTGGATAGTAAAGAACAAATAAGGAACAAATAAAAAGGAGGGGGAACAAGGAAGAGCCCACCTGTGCCCACAACTGTTGATTCAAATACTCCTGGATGAAAAATCAAACTGTTTGTTATATGAAGTAACATAGTAAATGATGGTGAAAAAAGACACTCATGGTCTACCCAGTCTATCCAACAAGGCAGTGAATTTGAAGCCAAGATCTAAACATGCCAAACTGCCAAAGATTTCCAAGATGAAATTTATTTTATTTAAAGAATATACAGATTGCTTATACATTGTGGAGCAAAGTCCTAATTAGTATACAGTCAAAAAAATTCATAAAATTATATACAAATAATAAGCAACACTTAAGATTTCTTAGACATCCCTAAAAACCAACACAGCCAAATGCCCCACATCAAATTTTAATATTCCATCATATATATGCTTATGCAGACTGTTATGCTTCCAGCTACTTATGGAAAACCACATAAACAGGCTCCATACACAATGCCAACTGGGGGAATAATACAGTGAAAGAGTCACACACTGATAAGGTACAAATAGGGAGAAGCTGTAGGAAAATTTAAATGGGTTTGAATAACCCCTGGTACACTTTCATGCTCTACTGTCAGATTCATCATTGTAAAGTGGAAACAATTTAATAACATCAAGATACTGCATTGATTAGATTGACCCTTTCAAGTTAGTTGATGTGGGTTAAGGAGACTGCGTAAGGATATGTAACTGTAAAGCCTAAGATTATTATACTTAAAAAAAACCCAACTACAGTGGCCTCTCATTTTTAACAATTTCAAGATTACACCATAAACACAGCCTATATTTGGGTGAAGTGGTTGGGGTGGGGGAGAAGGAAGCCATTGTTGAAGAAAAGCCACATGCTATGCCACTTTCAATTTGCACAGAAACCTTAAGGAACATGTACATACATTAAGAATATGGGTTTGTGGTCTCATGAGACAAAAGTGAAACATTTTGGTCTTGGTGCTAAATGATTTATGAGACATAAAATGCAGCATTAGCATGCTAATGCCATATAGAAAAATATGATTATACTATGGTGATGTTTTGGACTAGAGACTCCCAGCAGGTTCCCTCTGCTTCCTGCAGTATAATGAACAGAGAGCCCAGTCTTCTTCTTTTCCCTGGCATCCTGATAACAATGTATTGGTCATGAAGCATAGGGATTCTCCTGAACAATCCCTTAAAGTAGCCAAGACAATGAATCGACTGTATCCGATGGCACAGGAGTGAAAGCAGTTGTTCGCTCAGCACAAGGTGGATTTCTTGGTGGTGCAGGTAACCAAGTGCACTTCCCTACAAAGTGAGGGAGGCGAGGTATTAAAGGTTATGCAGGATCAGAGGGGATGTGATTCTTTTACATTACATTAAAATACATTTCTAGACAGCAATACCTTCCAGATTGATGCAGTTTACATCATCAAGAGACTGTACATCACAGTGAAATACAAGAGAAATATCATCTTCCTTACTTTCCTAAGAATTTTACAAAAAGAGATGTCTTTAATAACGCCAAATGAGTCCAGACTTGAGATCTTCAGACTGCCAGCCGGCCAGACTACAACCTCTGCCCCAGGGATCCTCGTCCACGTGGTCGAGGGTGGGGAAAAGCAGCCAATGCCTTGAAACCCGGGTGGGTTTCGCTCCAGCTTGCAATCCTGTGTAGGAGCTGTCCTATCGAGTGAAACCCACCTGGGTTTCAAGGTGCAGGCTGCCTTTCCTGCCCCCAATCGCATGGATGAGGATCCGTGGGGGGGTTGGCAGTCCGAAGATCTCAAGTCTGGACCCATTTGGAGTTTTTCTGTGGCAGAAAATCCCTTTCCTCCAATCAACTGCTGTTTTAAAAGCTGATTTCAGTCTGGCAATTGGCCTTGCAATGGTTTCAATTCCAGACATCTTGGGATTCCTGTGCAGTGGCTGTGCCTAAAAAGCCCCAGTGACACCGGGGTTTGGGCGTGGCATCCTCATCGAAGGCTAACTTCCCAGTTTTGTCAAGCGTGGACTAGATTTTCATTGAACGCTTGTTAGTCCTCCTTTGCCTGCCGCTGGCTTCATTTCTTGACTCCAGCAAATTGTCCGGAACGGAGTCTAGGGTTTGTGATACTCAGCAATGCCTCTTAGACATTAGGATGCTAGAACCTATTCCAGAACATGAATTTGAGTGTTGGCGGATACTCATATTTCATCGTCCCAGACAGGCTTGGAGGATTGGAGACCCATTCTGATCTAAAGTCGATCACCCTCTTCTTGTGAATTCCTTTTTTTCGAATGGTAATGGAGTTCACGGTGATAGCTGCTGTTTCTCCACAAGAGTTTCTGGTGTCCTTGGATCACAGAGGGTTTCCTCAGTAATATAATCTACCATGACCATCGCTGGTTTCTGCGTTTGTCCTGTTCTGCATCAGCATTTCCAGTTTGCAGCTCTGCCCTTTGGCCTCGCGATAGTGCCCACACTTTCTTCACAGCGATGGTAGTTGTGGTGGTTTTCCAGTGGCAGGGGGGTCCAAGTCCACTGTTCCTAGGACAGCTGGTTGATCCAGGCTCTGCCTCATTTGAAGTGCAAAAGTGCAGTGGAGACGGTAGTGTCTCAGTTGCAGGCGTGGGATGGATTGTCAATTTCAAGAAATGATTTGATGCCCTCCCAATCCTTGGAGTATCTGGAACTTCTCTTCGGTATCGAGCAGGTTTGTGTGTTTTTTCCCGAGGCTCACAGACACTTAAGCTGCAGCTCCGACATCTTATGGATTGCCCGGCTTCTACGGCCTGGCTGTATTTTCAGGTTCTGGGGTCTATGGATGTCTCTTTGAAGGCGGTTCCCTGGGCCCGAGCGCACATGCACCCTTTTCTGGGATCCCTTCAATTTTGCTGGTCTCTACTGCGCCGTCCCCTTCAGCTGCCACTCCCCTGGACAGAGCCGGCTCGCAGCATCCTGAGCTGGTGGCTTTAGGGGTAGGTTCTCCATCAGGACATGCTTCTTTGGCTATCAAAATGGATGACTCTTATTTCAGATGCATACCTGTCGGGTTAGCGTTTTCACTGTGGGGAATGTTCCATTCCAGGACAGTAGACTTCTTGTCAGTAATGTTGGTCGATCACTAGTCTGGGATTCGGGGCAATTCGACTGGCGTTCCTTGTTCTCCAGCCATTCTAGGAAGAAAGGCGATGTGAATCTTCTCCATCAACGCCATGGTGATGATGTACATAATTCGTCAAGGGGGCCCGAGAAGCACTCCTTAGGCCAGGAAACTTACGTGCCATTTCATTGGATGGAAGCTCATCTGTCGCGCTCAGCGGTCCATGCAGTTTTCCTCAGCTGACGGATTCTGGACCTGGGAGTCTGGTCCCTCTTGTGGAGAGCATTCAGTCTGATTGTTCAGCACTGGGGTCAGCCTCAGCTGGACTTGATGGCTTCAGCAGTGAACTCAAAGGCCAGGTGCTTTTTCAGTTGGAGAACACAGCAGGACACCTTGGTGCAGCTCTGGCCAAATCAGAGCTCCTGTATGTGTTCCCTCCGTGGCCTCTGGTTGATCTGGTGGCTGCAGTTTGGCTTCACCGCGCATGGTATGCAGATCTCGTACATTTTCACTGGGACAAGAAGCTCCGGCTCCCTGTTCATCATTATCTTCTCAGTCAGGGTCCGGTGCCCTTGGAGAACTCACATCACTTTGGTCATACGGCATGGCTCTTGAGCGCTCAACCTTGCTGAAGCACGGTTATTCTCGTCTCTTTTGCGCTTGAAGAAACCCTTTACTATGGCTTCTTATGCCAAAGCCTGGAAGGCTTTCCAACATTAGTGTGCTAGGAAAAGGTCTGGTAGTGGCCTTCCTGACAGTAGCCAAGGTGTAATCGCTTACTGCTTATCCTGATGTGGCCAGATTTATGATGGGGGGGGCACTTCGTTTGCATGCTCCCTTGCGTCTTCCTTTACCTTCGTGGAATCTTAACATCATTTTGCAGGGCCTTGGAATGGTCCCTTTCGGACTACTGAAGGATGCTTCTCTTCTAGTCTTAACGATCAAGTTCTGGTCATTTAAAAAAAAAAAAAAAAAAAAATTTTGTATCTTTTAAAGTACCTTATTTTCATAATATATGTTTATTATGTACTTTCAGGTTATAAAAACTAGAATTAGATTAGATGTTTATCAAAAAAATTCATTGTGATTTACAATAATAGACATATCAGTAAAATTCAAATTTTAGAAAACCTTTAAAAGTATGGGGTAATATTTTTAAAGCAAACTCCATAAAGTAGGTGGTTAAGGCTGCAAGAATTGGGAAATCTATATAAAAACAGGAATTATAGCTGGGCAGAGAGTATCTTCTTCCCACTCCTAGCCAGCATTTAGTAGTGGTTAGTGAATGCATACTAAAAAAGGCCAACATTCACAGATATTTAAGCCAAATATAAAAACACACTAGTTTAAAAGCAAAATTAAAAATAAGACGTTATTAGTTTATGTGAAAAGGCCAGTATGTATTCCTCTAAGGGCCAATTCTTCTCTGAGCATGGAATAATCTTATTCTAATAAGAACTTACACTCACAAATGGAGCAGTAATAGCTACAAAACTGAAATGCTTAAGATACCCAAATATTTTTAAAGGTAGGAATGAAATAATTTGATACTTGTGTCTTCATTTGATTTAAGTTGAGGCTTAGGTTAGATTCAGGAATGCAGGATTACCATATTTACATCAAACAAGGAAATATGCATGGACTTCAGTGGAGTCACCTGAAGTAGAAACTTGTTTTAATGTTTGTTCACTTGTGTTTCTCTTAAAGTATCACCCAGGTCACTGATCTTTTGGAAGGAATACGTACCTGCCAGCTTTCTCTGTTGTGTGAAAACATTAGTGAGGTTATTCACAGAGACTGGTTGGTGATTCCATCTAAACAGAAAGATGGCAGCTTTTCCAGAAAAATTGAGCCTCAACAAAGTCCAGAGTTCTATGACCAAGAACAAACCAAAGAGAGTGAACAAGAAGGTAAGGACATCCTAAATGGATAAATTTCACATTGTCAAGAGTGATTTTCTAAAAATAAAAAAGGCCAATTCCAGCCTGGGAATGAGGAGTGATAGGGATAGTTAGAGGGGGGGCACCAAAGATCTCTACACTTCTCCCCTTTATTAGTGCAGGCCTGTACCTCCCCCCCCCTCTCAAAAATAACATCTCTCTTGCTCCTCTGCCCATCTCTATTATGTTTTATTTCTCATTCATCCCAACCTATTCAACTTCCCTCTTTCACCCCTCACCAACAAGTGGGTTGGGTTGGTTTTTTTTGTTAACCTTGTTAGTTGTTGTTACCTCTCTCTAGTGGTTCATTTTCTTAATCCTGGGTAAAGAGGAGTTGGAGCATGATTGGTCCTGTAGCACCCACTGTTTACACTGCCACTTGTCCACTATCAAAGGAGATGATGGAGTCCAAGGACAGACCATTGGACCCAGTCAGTGCTTTACTTCTTTGCTGAAGACCTTTGCAATAGTCTAGTAGCAATGCAGATTCAGTAAGAGAGGAAGTTGAGGGGTGCTAGTAGTGCAGAAATTGGCTGGTTTGGACTTTGTTTCAAACAATAGAGCCTTTTCCTTTGTGTGAAGAAGCCCAGTTGCCCTCCAGGATTGTGGCCAAACATGGTGCAGATTAAGGATGAGGCACTGCTGTCATGACTTTGATTCTTTTTCTGTAAGCAGGTTCTTCAGTCCTGGTGGGTGGGCGATAAGAATGGGTGGAGGTACTTGGCAATCAGCTGTCCCTAGCTTTCTCATTCTTTAGTTTGGTGTCCAGGGGCTTAGATTTGCCAATTATACCTATCTGTTGCTCTTACTTATAAAAGCTGCTGCCCTTGCTTTTTCTTCACCCCAGTGACTCATCACCATGTATGCTGATGCACATTCATATCAGACCAAAGAGGTCATGGTTAGTTACTCAGCACAAAATCACCACTGAGCAATGTTCAAATGGGCTTCCTATGTGCTTGTATCAGTTGTAATATATCAAGAATCATATGAACATGTTCAAAGCTGCTGAGCAGCAGAGAGAGCCTTTTCATTTTAACCAGTTATCATTAGGCAAATTTTTACCTGAACTTAACCAACTAAGTTTTCAGCTGAAATTCTATTATTTACCTGGACAAATTTTAACTAATTCGTTTTGGTTCCACCATTTGTGTGGTTGGAATTAGTTCCTGAATAGTAGAATTAGCTGGTTAATGCTGATATTTGATTCTATCAATATGAGCCAGCTAATTCCATTCTTAAAGTAACCCCCTCTCAACTACCTTTTCCATTGAAAAAAGAATTCTGCAGAGCCCCCTGACCCTCTTTCCCAACAAACTCCATCTCTTCCACCCCTCAAGTGATAGCATCTCCCAAATATTCCCATCTGCCCAACCAATAGCAGTTACTTACCTGTAACAGGTGTTATATGAGGACAGCAGGCAGATATTCTCACGTGTGACATCATCCACAGAGCCCAGTACAGACAGTGCAATAGTGTATTGTCACTTAAAATTTTTTAAAAGTTTTGAGACTGTCCATACCGCGCATGCGCTAGTGCCTTCCCTCTTGACATTAGCTCACGGGATCATCAGTTCAGTTAAAAAAAAAAGCTAAGAAATCAACTAGGGGATGAGATGTTTGTAAGAGTATCTGCCTGCTGTCCTCAGGTAACACCTGTTACAGGTAAGTAACTGGTTTATCGTAAGATAAGCAGGCAGCATATTCTCACTTGTGGGACTTCTTGGCTTCCAGGATAAGGGTGGATGGAAGTTTGCATTTAAATAGAAAATAAATTTTGTAGACTTGCTTGGCCGAACTGACTGTGAGACTTGACTCATGCGCATTTACACCACATAGGTATTTAAACATCTCTATCATATCTCCCCTCTCCTGCCTTTCCTCCAAAGTATATAGATTGAGATCTTTAAGTCTGTCCCCATACGCCTTATGACAAAAACATGCAAAATTTTAGTAGCCTTCTTCTGGTCCAACTCCATCCATCCTTTTTATATTTTTGTGAAGGTGTGGCCGTCAGAATTATACACAAAATTCTAAATTAGGTCTCACCAGAGTCTTATACAGGGGCATCAATACCTCCTTTTTCCTACTGGCCATACCTCTCCCTATGCACCCTAACATCCTTCTAGCTTTCGCTGTCACCTTTTCAACCTGTTTGGCCACCTTAAGATCATTACATACAATCACACCGAAGTCCCGCTCTTCTGTCATGCACATAAGTTCTTCGCCCCCTAAATTTTAGCTGCCAAATTTCAGACCATTCTTCAAGCTTTGCCAGATCTTTCTTCATGTTATTCACACCATCCTGGGTGTCTACTCTATTGCAGATTTTGGTATCATCTGTAAAGAGGCAAATCTTACCCGACAGCCCTGCAGCAATTATCGTTTATAAAAATGTTAAAAAGAACAGGCCTAAGAACAGAACCTGGAGGCCCACCACTGGTAACATCCTTTCCACAGAGCGATCTCCATTGATCACTACCCTCTGTTGCCTTTGTGGCCGGGTGAGGCCAGAATGGATTGCGCCACAGCCCTGACCCGGGTTACACAAACCTGGGCCGAGCGGAAGGCGAGGTAAGTAGGGTGGCTGGGTAAGCAACAATAAAGAAAATGCAACAACTGTCCAATTTGGCTTTTATTCTGCCTCTTAATATCTCAGTGCTCACTTTCAAAAGGATAAGCTCAAATCAACACAATAGTCACGGCAAAATCAAAAATATCTTCTTATTTCAGCACAGTTCAAACAGTTCAGCAATTAGCTTAAATAAGGCTGAAAACACCACTGCCTTAAACAGCGTTCTGTCTCTGAGGCAATTCCTTACCCCAATTCAAACACCCCAAGGCATGGGATCCATTCCCATACCCTATAGATCAGGACTTTCCAGATCCTCCTCCCAAAAATCCCAACTAGAAAAAAAAAAAACCCTTCAGAGGAAGGTTTGCTTAACCACAATGATTGTGCTTCTTGCAGGCCATATTTAATAAACAGCATTCACCTTGTATCATCTCAAAAGGTTACAAAACACAAGAACAAAAGATTGCGTGGTCTTCATCATAAAGCGTGTGGGGACAGACTTAAAAATCTCAATCGGTATACTTTGGAGGAAAGGCAGGCGAGGGGAGATATGATAGAGATGTTTAAATACCTACGTGGTGTAAATGCGCATGAGTCGAGTCTCTTTCATTTGAAAGGAAGCTCTGGAATGAGAGGGCATAGGATGAAGTTAAGAGGTGATAGGCTCAGGAATAATCTAAGGAAATACTTTTTTACAGAAAGGGTTGTAGATGCGTGGAACAATCTTGCGGTAGAGGTGGTTGAGAAAGACACTGTGTCTGATTTCAAGAAAGCCTGGGATAGGCATGTGGGATCTCTAGAGGAAGAGATAATGGTTATAGTGGAAGGGCCATTTGGCCTTTATCTGCCATCATGTTTCTAGACTTTGGACCACAATTTGAAAATCTAATGCTGATAACATTGGTCTCACTCTAGAAAGAATCCTTAATAACATGTATTATATGATTTTTCCATTGACAGGTGACTATCTAAATAGACACCTATTAGTCTCATGCATGAGTTAATTTAATTTTGTATGTCAACACCTTTCACTTGCGAGAAACAATCATCATTACCAACAAACATCAAATCTGTTTTCTGTAAGTTTAACTTCAGCATATTTTCATCCATCCTATTCTTAATTTTCTCCATACAATCTGTCAATTTTTCCGTACATAATAAATTCCTGTTTATGCAGGAAAAAAGAAATAAATATCATCTGCTGCTAACTTCAGAGGTGTACAGTAGAATCTCAGTTAACCAGTGTTCAAATAACTGGCACAAAAACAAAAAACTGTCTCCCGCGCCCCTAAGACAAAGTAGTGCTCCTGACCCAAAGTAGTGCTCCTGACCCACTAACCTCCCCTCCCTCCCTCCCTCAGGTCACAGAGGCATCAGCAGCAGCCACAAATCTTCCTACCTCCAGCTCCCGAAGCATTGTGGCAGCAACAAATCTCCCTCCATTCCCAGAGCAGCAGGCAGGTGGTCCTGACAACCCCCCTCCCCCCGTTCCCAAAGCAGTAAAGCCAGTTCTGACAACCCCCTCCCTTCCTCAAGCAGCAGAGCCAGTTCTGACAACCCTCTCCCTCCCTCTTTCATCCAATGCTGTAGTGGCAGCCAGAAAGCAGAGGAAACACTGATAAATAGGGAGCTTCTGGTCATCCCCAGAAGGGCCTTCTTCTGCCGGGTCACTTCCAATGCAGCAGAGGAAGGCCCTAACGGAGCTGACCAGAAGCTGCCTATCAGTGCTTCCTCTGCTCACTGGCTGTCACTACAGCATCGGGGGAGGGAGAGGGATGTCAGGACCAGCTCTGCTGCTTCGGATAAGGGCGGGGGGAAGAGAAAGTGACCAAGAAAGAAGGGAAGAAAATGCTGGACCTAGGGGCAGGAGGGAGGGATGATAGTGAGGCGGGGAAACAGAACTATTTTTACATTAGCTCTCAAAAAACCAGAAACTACACCAATCCCCATGTGTGTCGGATAACTCAGATTCTACTGTATTAGAATGCTTCCAAACACCATTACTCTTTTGTGGCTCTGCAGCACCTATATCTCACTTGAAGAACTTCACTCAGCAGTGAGACAGAAAGATATAACCTCTGCATCTCCAGAAGCTGTTCTGGAGAATCACACTACATTATGTTGGTATACTATATTCATTCTTGCTTAAGGGAACATAAGTCCTCATCAAGGCAACATTTTCCAAGCCATGTCCTGCTGTAGGTGAGGAATGTCAACAAATAACCCAGCACTGACTAAATAAGCAGAGGCCCTTCTGAGGGATCAGTGGGATAGGTCTTAAGATATTCCTTATGTTCCCCCATTGTTGCGAAAACATTACATAAGAGTCAGCTATAGAGCTCAGTATTCCTGCTTGTATCCCTAAATCCATTTTTTTAAGTACTCTCTTCCCTTTAGTAGTCTATCATTATCCTGTATTCCCCTCCTCCCAGCCTTGATGGGAAATCTATAAAAGGAACCCTCAGATACTCCCCCTCCCCCTTCTGGAAAGCCTCAAAGCCATAGTGGCCTAGCAAGTCCTAGCTCTTAAGAGAACTGTCCAGACCTAGCACATCATGTTACTTTTGTGCCTAATGCAATACTGCTTGTTGATCAAATGGTTAAATGGCATTGGTTTGCAAATAGCTATTAGCTTCTCAGGGTGTAAAGATTCACTGACATTCATGGCTGTTTTGTAAATTAGACTCTCTACCCCTATGTAAATGAGGTTACAGAAGTAATGGTTATATACAGGCTTGTGTGATAGAAAGAAAAGATGACTTCCATTTTGTGTTAAAAGTATGAACCTGAACAATAATTATGAAAGTTCAATTAAATCTATAATATATGCATATATATTTTTGTTTTTATTTCAGATCAACCACACCTGGATAAAGTAAGACCATTCGGTTCAGTGCCTTACATTGCTAGACCATGCCCAATTCAGTTTGGTCACACAGGTGCGGAAAGTAGCAAAAACAAATCAACAATTCTGTTACTAACATGCATGTTTCTTATATCATACCATTATATCTAGACACGTTAACTTTGAGAGAGTTTTTTTAATTGAACTATATTTATTACAATAATTTGCTAAACTGAGTACAGTAGGGTTTTTTTTTTTTAAATTTGCTCTCATTCTCTATCTTTTTTTCTCAACAGCTTTTCTTGTCAAGCTAAGAAAGTTCAAACCAGCATACCTCCATCCTGAGCCACAAGCCAGTGATTTCTCACAAGGCAATTGACATAGCATAATAGATTTTATTGTCTAATGCAGATTATATAGGTGGGTTGTTTTTTTTTTGTGTGGGGGTGGTGGGGTTTGAGATGGGCCCCTTTTATCATGCTGCGCTAGAGGTTTTAAGTGTGAGCCGGCATGCTAAATGCTCAAATGCTCATATAATTCCTTTGAGCTTCAGAGCACTTACCTCGTCGGTCTGCGCTACAAACCTCTAGCACAGCTTGATAAAAGGAGGGTATATTTCTATGATTCCTATTTTAAGAAATTTTCATAGTGCATACAGTTTGCCCAAGAAAAAGAAAGTCTTATCTGTAACAAAATAATTTGAACAGCTTCTACACAGCTAAATACCATGCATGTTTTTTGTTGTTGTTGAAGAGAGTCTTCTGAATTATGTCTTTTTTTATGTCCCTTTTAAGCATGTAGCAACATTTTAATAAAACAGAATTAGTCTTTTGGAGTATGTTTCATTCTTCGTTGCCTGTAAACCATTCCATGGATTTGTCTTGGGATACATAGCAGATTTTCTTCCCACTGCATAATTGACTATAAGAGTCTTATAACATGTAAAAGAAGAAAAAAAAATTAATTTTTATACTATTGCTTAATTAGACAAGTGTTAATTTGTGTTGCTCATCAGAAACAGGAGCAGGCTCCATAACTTAACACATAGCAATGCTAGGACTCTCCTTCCTTGAACTTATGGTATAGCGGTATATAAGAAATAAAATTATTATTATTATTAATGAGTAAACACCATGTATAATTACTCCAGTTGGTGATGGTCAACATTTTTTTAAACATTGACTGTCACTGGCTCGATTAGCCTTGGATATTCAGTGCTGGGCCATGTGCAGGCCCCAGTACTGAATATCCAGAGTTAATCCTGCCTATGCTGGCCGCCAAGATTTAAACACATCCCAACTGATATAAAGTGAACATTTTTTTTTTTTTTTTTTGCTTAAAAAAAAAATCCCCCTAGCTAGCCACCAAGAACAAGTTCCCTACCCCTTGGAATGCAGGTTTGGGGTTTAGTATGTTCCTTTCTTATGACAGTTCAATTCCTGTGGAGCCTGTTCCTGCAGCAGCTTCTTGAAAGTTAGAAAAAGAGAAGGTTCCAAAGAAAGAGTTGGATAAACACAGGGCAATAAATAGGATGGAATTTAAGTATAAAGTACTTCATTCCTAAACCATTAACTTGTACTTACTTCAAAGGCAGCATGGGGGGAGGGGTTTAGCTACACAGAGTAGCAGTCACAATAAGTGACTTGCCCAGAGGTTGCCATAATTCACAAACACCCTTTAGATTAAAAGCTATTTTACCTGCTTCTGAAGATGCAGAGTTTTAAAGGAGAAAGTAGGTTCTTACCTGCTAATTTTCTTTCTTTTAAACTTTCCAGATCAGTACAACCTCACTGATGGTTAATACCTCATTATGACCAGCAAGTGGAAACTGAGACAACCTTTGCTTGCAATACAAGTAGTTGTTCTTCCCCCTGACTAGTCTGCTAAATAGCCAAACAACTAAACAGTGCTAATTATAACAGTAACAACACTCTGAACAGGAGTAACAATGAACATAGAGCAATACTATATGAAGATGCAGAGAGAAACCCCTTCAGCAAAGGTCTCCACAGCTCGCCAGCTGAGCCATAGCTGCTGTTCTTGCTATCTCCCCGGCCCTAGATAAATACTAGAAACCGCAGAAAAATTCCACTCTTCACGCGAAAACCGTAAGAACAACAGACAGAGATAGGGTGGGGTGCTGTACCTGTCTGTAAAAGTCTAAAAGAAAGAAAATTATCAGGTAAGAACCAAATTTCTCCTTCTTTATCACCTTTCCAGACTGGTACAGCTTCACTGATGGGACATACCAAGGCAGTACCCATCATGGGTGGGATTCCCAGAAGGCTGCCTCCAGAACATGCTCACCAAACACCGCGTCCCTATACGCCTAAACGTCCACACGGTAATGTCGTACAAAGGAATACATAGTAACATAACATAGTAACATAGTAGACATAGTAACATAGTAGATGACGGCAGATAAAGACCCGAATGGTCCATCCAGTCTGCCCAACCTGATTCAATTTAAATTTTTTAATTTTTTCTTCTTAGCTATTTCTTGGGTTCCAACTGCCGAAATCTCTGTTAAGACTTACTCCAGCCCATCTACACCCTCCCATCCATTGAAGCCCTCCCCAGCCCATCCTCCACCAAACGGCCATATACAGACACAAACCGTGCAAGTCTGCCCAGTACTGGCCTTAGTTCAATATTTAATCTTATTTTCTGATTCTAGACCCTTTGTGTTCATCCCACGCTTCCTTGAACTCAGTCACAGTTTTACTCTCCACCACCTCTCTCGGGAGCGCATTCCAGGCATCCACCACCCTCTCCGTAAAGTAGAATTTCCTAACATTGCTCTTGAATCTACCACCCCTCAACCTCAAATTATGTCCTCTGGTTTTACCATTTTCCTTTCTCTGAAAAAGATTTTGTTCTAAGTTAATACCCTTCAAGTATTTGAACGTCTGAATCATATCTCCCCTGTCTCTCCTTTCCTCTAGGGTATACATATTCAGGGCTTCCAGTCTCTCCCCATACATCTTTTGGCGCAAGCCTCCTATCATTTTCTTCACCCTCCTCTGGACCGCCTCAAGTCTTCTTACGTCCTTCGCCAGATACGGTCTCCAAAATTGAACACAATACTCCAAGTGGGGCCTTACTAATGACCTGTACAGGGGCATCAACACCTTCTTCCTTCTACTGACTACGCCTCGCTTTATACAGCCCAGCATCCTTCTGGCAGCAGCCACTGCCTTGTCACACTGTTTTTTCACCTTTAGATCTTCGGACACTATCACCCCAAGGTCCCTCTCCCCGTCCGTGCATATCAGCTTCTCTCCTCCCAGCATATACAGTTCCTTCCTATTATTAATCCCCAAATGCATTACTCTGCATTTCTTTGCATTGAATTTTAGTTGCCAAGCATTAGACCATTCCTCTAACTTTTGCAGATCCAAACTGCAGCTTTACAAATATCCACTAGAGGCACAAGCGAAAACTCAGCCCAAGAAGCTGCCTGATCCCAAGTAGAATGAGCCTTGAGAAATTCCGGAACAGACGTCTTCTGAAGAAGATACGCAAAAACGATAGTCTCTTTGATCCAGCACACAATGGTAGCCTTGGAAGTGCCATCCCTCTTTCGAGAACCCACTAAGAGGACAAAAAGATGATCCGACTTCCGGAAAGCCTGGGTCTGCTGACCATAAGAGCGAAGGATCTGACAGACATCTAACTTGCGCAACTGCCTCTGCTCCAAGGAGCCCTCCCGACAACCTGAAACTGGGAGGATCACAGACTGATTGCCATGAAAAAGCGAAACCACCTTCAGCAGAAAGGAAGGAACAGGCTGTAGCACAACACGCTCCATAGAAAACTCCAGGAAGGGAGGGCCTACAAGAGAGAGCCTGCAGCTCAGAAACGCATCTCGCAGAAGAAATAGCCACCAAAAAGACCGCTGTAAGAGTTAGGTCCTTCAACGAGCAGGAACCCAGGGGCTCAATGGGAGGGCACACAAGCACAGGACCAGATCGAGATCCCAAGCCGGAACAGAAGGCCGCACCGGAGGCCGAAGCAATTTGGCCGCCCTGAAAAAGCGAAGCATGTCTGGAAGAGTGTGTGGTGCAGTGGTTAAAGCTACAGCCTCAGCACCCTGGGGTTGTGGGTTCAAACTCCGCACTGCTCCTTGTGACCCAGGGCAAGTCACTTAATCCTCCACTACCCCGGGTACGTTAGATAGATTGTGAGCCCACCGGGACAGATAGGGAAAATGCTTGAGAACCTGATTGCAAAACCACTTAGAATAACCTTGATAGGCGATATATAAAATTCTAATAAAAAAAAAAAAATAGATGTTAAGTGCCTACCCAGCAGCACCCACGAAAAACAGACAAAGCCGCAAGCTGAACCTGGAGAGAAAACCAGGCCAGGCCCCTGTCCAGACCATCCTGCAAGAACTCCCAAGATGTGAGGCAAAGAGGCGCGAAAGGAAACCACTCCTAAAAAATGTCAAACACGCACATAAGCCCAATAAGAGGAAAAACCCTCTGGGACCCCAAGAGAGTGGCGATCACTTTATCTGAATAACTTTTCATACCTACGCATTGCCACTCAAGAGTCAAGCTGTAAGACAAAAGGGACCCGGATCAAACATTGGAAAGGGGCCCCTGAGTCAGGTTGAGCGAGAGGGACAGTGACAGAGAATCTGCCACGAGAAGACAAACCAGATCCGCGCACCAGGAGAGAAGACTGCAGACACCAACGGAGACTGCGACGAACCAACCCTCAAAGAAGAATGGGAGAGTCCAAAGCATGCACCTGGGGCGATCACCACTGCAGTGGATGCAAGTTAGCCCGAGCCCAGCTCACCACATTCAGGGAAGCTGCCATTGACCCAGGACCTGGAGAAAATCCTGCGCCTGCTCCCGAGGACACCGGGAAACCATCAGATTGCGAATCTGTGACTGGAACTTACTCACTTGGGCCTCTGGGAGGAAGACCCTCCCCAAGGAGGTGTCAAAGAGAACTCCAAGGTACTCCAGGCTCTGAGACGGACTAAGACCTATTTACTAAATCTAGCTGTAAGGATTTGGTATTGCCAAAAACTACTTATGAGATATTGATATTTAATAGATGCTGGTATTGTCATATTAATAGGGTAAACACTTACAACTAGCTATCTTTTTCTGTCTAGCTATAGATTGATAGATATAGATGTATATTTATAAGCATATTGCCATAATTATATGCCCTCCATGTGTTTGTCCAAATGATTGTAAATCTACATTTATGCATAGAAATAATAAATGCTTTTATTATCTAAAATTACTCATTGTAGAAAAACACTGATAGTAGATCCGCCAGGTACTTGTGACCTGTTATAAACAGGATACTGGGCTTGATGGACCTTTGGTCTGCCCTAGTATGGCACCTCTTATATTCTTCAGAGTACAACAAAATTGATAATATTTGTGCCAGAAGAAATGGTGACCCATATCCCAGCGACTGCAGGAACTCCACCACCTGAGCCATAACCTGGGAGCTCTCTTGTCTTGGTAGTGGATAATACAAACAGTCAAGATGATGATTTTGCCTGTGGTTTGTTACCAAATGGGTATGTTGCCAGTTTATTTCAAGGGTCCTTTTATAAAAAGTTAAATAGTATTTTGACAAAATTTATTTGGCTTGGGAAAAAAGCGAGAATTGCTCTAGTATCTTTACAAAAACCAATTGTGAAGGGTGGGGTAAATTTTCCCAATTTTTATAGGTATCATCAAGCCTATATAATGCGTCAAGGTATGTATTGAATCCTCCCTGAGCTCATGGAGCATCTTCCAGATTGGCTATATTTAGAATGGAAAATTATGTCCCCTTCGTGACTATCTCATGTATTAAGTATCAGACTTCCTAGATATGCTAAGGACAACATAATTTTATTGGACACATGGAAAACAATTAGATTTATTAATAAACTAATAGGTTCCTATAGTGAAATCTACTTTGCAGTCCTTATGGTTAAACTCCAAGATTCAAATAGGTGATGCTGGGATTGCCTGGAAGAATTGGATGCAGGCAGGTATTCGGACATTGGATGATGTTATATCTAATGAGAAACTGCTTGATTTTTCATGGCTGCAACAATCATTTGGCATTCTAAAGTCTC
This sequence comes from Geotrypetes seraphini, assembly GCF_902459505.1. NCBI lineage: Eukaryota > Metazoa > Chordata > Amphibia > Gymnophiona > Dermophiidae > Geotrypetes > Geotrypetes seraphini. The sequence goes on along the minus strand of NC_047086.1, from coordinate 341,083,499 downwards.
AACAGTATAGGTGGTTGCAGTTGAAGCAGGCTATTCAGAGTGGGTTCCCTGAATGGAAACCTTTAAAACTTATTACAGCTTGCAGATCCTCTGCTACCAGACAGATCTAGTAGGACATAAGGCCGCCCAGTGGTACAAATTGATTTCTGCATTTTTTAAATAAGAAGCCAAAAAACAAGAGATATTTGGAGCATCATGATAACAGTATATTTCTGTGTCTCGTTGGCCATAAATTTGGACTTGGAGGTTGAAATGTACAGCGTCAGCATCTATGAGCCAAACATGGTTATTTTTATTACATAGGATTTTTTTGGACCCCAGTTCAATTACAAAAAATAGATAATTCTAAATCTAATAGATGCTGGTATTGTCATATTAATATAGGGACTTAGGATCATCTGTTATATTTTTGTCCACTGATACTTAGTTTCTGGAAGTCAATTTGGGGACAAATAAATCTCATTCTTGAGTCATCTATTCCCTTATCCTATGAAGCTGTAATTTGTGGTACGTTACTTCATGTTAAGCCTACTTTAGATAAGTATAAAAGTCGCCTTTTCCTGATCATGACTGGTATAGCTGTTCAACTGATCACACATAATTGGAAGAACCATCACAGGATTAATTACACTTTTCGGTGGATAAATGTGTGTACCACATATAAATATGAAAGAATGATGGCGTAACGTTTGGGGACTAGTAAGTCCTTTAATGATATATGGAGTCCATTGACTACTCTTGTTGCAATACAGTGAGGGTCATGTTTCTTTCTTTTTCATGAGATGTCCTTACACATCCAGGGAGGGAAATGTACTTTGAGGAGTTAAATTATTTAATTATAATATTGTAATCACATCATATGTATTGTATTAATAATTAAGTTGAGGATGGGAGAAAATGACTGTTTAATGTATTAATTGTATAGTAAATAGTGCGTTTCATGTAGTATTCGTGATTAACCAATTGTATTGCACTATCAAAGTTTGAAAATCAATAAAGATTAAAAAAAAAAAGACTGCTCGGATCAACTAGTCCAGATAGGAGTGAACAAGAATGCCCTTCTAGCGCAAAGCTGCTGCCTTGACCACCATAATCTTGGTGAGCGTCTGCGGAGCCGTGGCTAGACCAAAAGGAAGTGCACAAAATTGATAGTGCCGTCCCAAGATCGCAAAGTGAAGGAACCGCTGAGAGGAGGCCCGAATTGGAATAAGCAAGTAGGCCTCCGTCAGATTGAGAGAAGCCAGGAATTCCCCTGGCTGAACCGCCAGAATGACAGATCTCAGTCTCCATGCGAAAAAAACAGAACTCGGAGAGCCACGCTGACCCTCCTTCAGATCCAGGATGGGCTGAAAAGTCCCCTCTGTTTTCGGTGCAACACTCCTGAGGGGGCACTGGAACTACCGCTTTGAGACTTAGCAATCTTTGAAACGTCTGGTGAAAAACCTGCCGCAGGATAGGAGAAGCGAGTAAATGATCTGGCAATAAGCGGACAAACTCCAGAGCATAACCATCCTGAATCACCTCCAGGACCCACTGATCCATCGTGATTGCTGCCCCCATCTGGTAAAAATCTTGTAACTGGGCGCTCACCAGACCCAAGGGAGGCACCGGCAAGGAATCATTGGGTGGGATGGGCGGCAGGGGAACTGGCAGAGGGATCACATCCCCCCTGAAAGGACTGCATCCACTGAAAAAACGGCCCCGGGAGGATCCAGAGGCTGGAAAAGAAATGACCCCTTGACTAGGGGCAGTATCTGCAGAAATCACGCAAAACGCCCCTGATCAACGCCACCTCATGCGGGCGGGCACGGTCCTCAGGAAGACAAGGCACCTTGAATCCAATAAGGTCTGAACCAACTTGTCCAAATCCTCACCAAACAAGAAAGACCCCCGAAAAGGAAATTTTGTCAGCTGAGCCTTTAAGGCCGCAGCCGCTGACCGAGCCTGCCATCAGAGAGATAAGAAGCATCCATCTCAATTTTGGTACTTCCTGCTCCACCAATGACCAGGCATCAGATTCACGGTCAAGGTCACGCTTGGCCCACTGAAAACAAGCCTGAGCCATCAGACTGCCACACATCATCGCTTGGACCGCAAGGGCAGAGACATCAAAATTCTTTTGAAGGAAGGATTCTAACTTATGCTCCTTAGAGTCCCTCAAAGCAGAACCATCCTCAATAAACATTGCATGCCGCCTCGCAATAGCTGAAACCACCGCGTCCACCATCGGCAACTACAGGGTATCCCTAACCCCCTCCAGATGGGAAACAGGCAGGCCATAGAATGTGCAAAATGAAAGGGTGCTTCAGGCACTGTCCACTGTGCAAGCACAATATCCCAAATAACCTGATGCATAGGAAAAGAGTGGGGTGCTGAGCGGCAACCCTGAAGCAAGGGGGGTCTACCACACACAGGGCTCCTTCTCATCTTCCTCAAAACGCAACACCGAGACCTGAAGAAGCTTCTGGAGCTCTTCCCACTGAAAGATGCGCACCACCGATGCATCTTCGCCAGTTGGCGGAACCAAAAAACCGCCAGCGGTATCTGTCCCCCCCCCCCCAAGAGGATCTTGGAGGTCTCCCAATAGGTTTAGGTCCTCAAGATAAAAACTGCTCTCCAGAGAAAAAAAAAAATATTGTCCCAAGAAACCCTCGGCCATTTGGATGAGAGAACAGACTCCACTGGCTCTCTAAGCCATATGCCTTGCTGGTATCAGTGGCAAGGATTACAGCTGAGGCACCTCTAGAAAAAATATGGGGAGGGACTCGACTCATGACCAGTCAAGTGTGACACCCCTGAGGTCGGGTGGACCCCCAAACAGGGTTTCCCAAGCTCTGGCACCAGAAAGGAACAAGAAGGCCACTATGCAAATTCCAACAGGTCTACACTAACCCAGGGAAGCCAGTAATAAGACTGGTCAGATTAGGGGGAAGCACAGCTACTTGTATTGCAACCAAAGGTTTTTGTCTCAGTCTCCATCTTCTGGTCATAATGAGGTATTACCCATCAGTGAGGATGCACCGGTCTGGAAAGATGATAAAGAATGTTATTTTTATACATCTATGGATAGCATTTCAAACTAATCAACTTAATCGAGGTGTCTCTTTAAGTAGCAAAAAACTGGGCTGGTTTTATGACTGGACCACTTGAATTTGGGTCTTCCATATGACAAGGATAAAAGGAATTGGATATACTGTTAAGGGAGGGAAGGAACTGCATAAAATATAAGTTTTGGGGAAGGAACTGCATAAAATGTAAGTTTTGAGGGATACCTCTCTCTTGCTTACCTGGCTAGTAGAAGGCATGCTTCACCTGCTCGTACTATCTGGGAGTGGAATTTGTATAAAAATGAAGGAAATTGGGGATAAAAATAAACAAAACAGTTAATTTATTGGTTCCTAAAAGAATTATAGCACTCTAGTTTCTTCCCCCTCCTTCCAGTTAATTGAGAACCTGCATTGGGATCCTAGTGGTATGCCTATTTAGTTGGAACTGTGCCTCCCCCCACCCAAGAGCTGAATTATCATGCTGTAAGAACAGTGTTGTCACTGCAAATTTCATCCTTTTTGCCATCCCTGTCCCATTTGTGCATATACTGAAAATAGCTAACCTACACTGTTCCTGGCACATGTAAAGCTGGATGATGCTATCCATGCCCCAAGCAGCATCTTTAGATAGTACGCTTAAGTGCCCACAAGAACTTGTCTCAACAGTCTTGTGTATGTGGCAGAAGCAGTCATGGCAGATATGAAACGCTCTCTGAGACTGCAGGGAACAGAGTATTGTGTTGTGTATATGTACACTCCTGAAGGGGTACTGGCTATCATGGTACATGCAAAACTTAGGATTTCTGTCTGTCTTAGCGTACTGAAGTGGTGACAAGAATCACTGCAGTCAGTCTATGTCTCTGAGAAAACAGAAGGGTACTGCCAAAGCCCAGACTCACTGTAGAGAAGAAAAGTTGGCTGCTTCCAGGGTATGTGGACTCAGTTGCATACTTAGAGATGGAAGAAAAATGCCGACCTGCTGAAGTAGAGAGAGAGATCTCTTGTTTAAACTCAGATTAAAGAGACCGTGAAAACAAAGGATGAGGAGGAACAAGTAAATATGAGAAGGGGGTGAGATATACACTAGTGAGGGAAGAGGAACATTGAGAGACTGGTGGGAAAGCGTAGTTGCTTACCTCTAATAGGAGTTTTGAATAGCTAGCAGCAAATACAGCCACACTTGCTGGTGATGTCCTATAAATGGATTCATATATGGTGCACTCTTCCAGTTCAAGGAACCTTTGTTTGAAGAGCCCATGAGACTGCACAAGCATTTCCATGTTAACCATTATGTTTCTCCCTGCTGTCCAGTCCTTATTTTGACATAGCTCAAAAGGAAAAGAAAGGTTGGCAGGAAAAATGTGGCTGTATTCCCTTACTGTTTTCAGAAAAATCCCATTACAGGTAAGCAACTATGCTTTCTCTGCTGACAAGCAGGAGAGAGCAGGCAAACTTACTGGTGACTACAAACTTGAGGTTCACCCATTAGAATGATTGGTATGGTTGGATTGATAGAAAAGTGAAGGTGAAATGATTTACAGGACAATTAGATTTTTGACAACCGACTGCATTTGGGCTGCAAAAACCCGAGGGAACGGTACAGTTTACGGGGTGAAGAACTTATGTGCACGACAGAAGAGCAGGATTTTGGTGTGAATGTATGTGATGATCTTAAGGTGGCCAAACAGGTTGAAACGGTGGGTTTGGGGTTTGTTTGTTGTTTTTTTTTTTGGGGGGGGGGGTTGAACAGTCCAATGAAGAAAAATAAAAATCCCTATGGAAATGGAATGTAAAGTACTACACTTCTCCCTCATTATCCACGGGGATTAGGGGCAGAGCTGGCCCGCAAATATTAAAAAACCACAAATAATATTCGGGCTGGCTCTGACCCACCCCCTTCATCTCGAGAGACTACAGGAGCTCACGGCAGCCATTTCCTATGAGTGATCTGCACGGGGCAGGAGCATAGGAAGATCGCTCCTGCCCCAAAAACCCGCTAGACCACCAGGTAAGGCTTAAGGGAGGTCTAAGAGAGCTTAAAAAATAGCCCGAAAAATGAAAACAGATTAAAAAAAAAAAATTACGAATAACCGAATCCACGGATGCTGAAACCGCGGATTCGGAGGGAGAAGTGTAAATAGATGATGACGTTTGCTGCCATTATGGATAGAAGCACTGATACCAGTGATTTTAAATTATTATACTTCAGTACCTTTGATACCCTTGACACCATCAATATCTTCAGTAAACATTGGTACCCTGAGCAGCATCAATACCATCGGTGTAAGGACATTGGTGTATCAATAGCAATGTCTTGACAGAGGTATATTGACATAACAGCATGGCATGGACATCGACAGCATGAACATCTGCACCCTGGACATCGGTACCCTGGACATCAGTTGATGTATGGACATTAACACCATAAGAACATAAGAAGTTGCCTCCACTGGGTCAGACCAGAGGTCCATCGCACCCAGCATTCCGCTCCCGCGGCGGCCCATCAGGTCCATGACCTGTAAGGTGACCGGCGTCTAAGCCCTTTTAATCCCCTTGTCCTTCCCTGCAAGCCCTTTCATAACTTATCTCTACCTCTATCTGTATCCCTCAACCCCCGTGTCCTTCAGGAATTTATCCAATCCTTCCTTGAAGCCCGGTAGGGTACTCTGTCCTATTACAGCCTCTGGAAGCGCATTCCAGGTGTCCACCACCCTTTGAGTGAAAAAGAATTTCCTAGCATTTGTTCTAAACCTGTCCCCTTTCAATTTCTCTGAGTGCCCCCTTGTTCTTGTGGTTCCCAATAGACTGAAGAATCTGTCCCTTTCCACCTTCTCTATACCTTTCATGATCTTGAAAGTCTCTATCATGTCTCCTCTGAGTCTCCACTTTTCCAGGGAGAAGAGCCCCAGCCTTTCCAACCTGCCTACATAAGAAAGGTTCTCCATCCCTTTTACCATTTTCGTCGCTGTCCTCTGAACCCTCTCAAGCATTGCCATGTCCTTCTTGAGGTATGGTGACTAAAATTGGACACAGTACTCCAGATGCGGGCGCACCATTGCGCGATACAGCGGCATGATGACTTCCTTCGTCCTAGTCGTAATTCCCCTCTTAATAATACCCAACATTCTGTTCGCTTTCTTTGAGGCTGCTGCACATTGTACAGTTGATTTCATTGTTGCATCCACCAGCATACCCAAGTCTTTTTCAAGGTTACTTTCCCCTAGCACTGTCCCCCCATTTTGTAACTGAACATCGGATTCTTCTTCCCTATTTGCATGACTTTGAGGTCCCTTTGTAGGTCTTCACATTCTTCCGCTGTTCTAACCCTGCTACAGAGTTTGGTGTCATCCGCAAACTTTATAACTTCACACTTCGTCCCCTCTTCCAGATCATTTATGAATACATTGAACAGTAGCGGTCCAAGCACCAACCCCTGCGTAACACCGCTCGTGACCCTTCTCCAGTCTGAGTAATGGCCCTTCACTCCAACCCTTTGCTTCCTGCCTGCCAACCAGTGTTTAATCCATCTGTATACGTCCCCTTCCACCCCGTGGTTCCACAATTTTCTAAGTAGCCGCTCATGAGGTACCTTGTCAAAGGCTTTTTGGAAGTCGAGATAAACGATGTCTATGGGCTCCCCTTTGTCCATCTGGCTGTTTATCTCTTCAAAGAAGTGCAGTAAGTTTGTTTGGCATGATCTTCCCTTGCAGAAGCCATGTTGGCTCGCTTTCAGTTGTCCATTTTTCTCTATGTGCTCACTGATGCTGTCTTTTATCAGTGCTTCTACCATCTTGCCCGGGATTGAAGTCAAGCTTACTGGCCTGTAGTTCCCCGGGTCGCCCCTCGCTCCCTTTTTGAAGATAGGTGTGACATTCGCTATTTTCCAGTCCTCCGGGATCTCCCCAGTTTTCAAGGATAGATTACAAATGTGTCGGAGTATTTCCGCTATTTCGTTCCTCAGTTCTTTTAGTACCCTTGGATGGATTCCATCTGGGCCTGGTGATTTGTCGCTCTTCAATCTATCTATCTGTTTGAGGACATCCTCATGGCTTACCTCTATTTGCGACAGTTTTTCTTCTTGGTCTCCACTTATGATCTCTTCAGATTCTGGTACATTGGATATGTCTTCGCTCGTGAAGACTGACGAGAAGAACTTGTTTAACCTCTCAGCTACCTCCTTCACCACTCCCTTTCTGTCTCCATCATCTAACGGTCCTACTTCCTCTCTCGCCGGTTGCTTCCCTTTAACGTATTTGAAGTTTCTTCCTTCCCCCGCCAGCCTCTCTTCATATTCCCTTTTTGCTTTCCTAACCACTCGGTGACATTCTTTTTGGTGTTTTTTGTGTTCCTCCCAGTTCTCCCTGATTTGGTCCTTTTTCCATTTTCGGAACGATTTTTTCTTGTCACCTATCGCTTTCTTCACTTCCTGTGTTGTCCACACCGGGTCTTTTGTTTGATTTTTCATGCACCCTTTCCTAAACCTGGGGACATGCAGGTTTTGTGCTTCCTGCACCATGTCCTTAAATAGGGACCAGGCTCTCTCTACAGTCCCCATCCTTTTTGAGCTGTTTTTAAGTTTCTTTCTCACCATTGATCTCATAGCATCGTAGTTCCCTTTTTTGAAGTTGAGCGTAGTCGCTGTTGTTCTATTGACTTTTGATGTTCCTACTTCTAATTTGTACCGGATCATGTTGTGGTCACTGTTTCCTAGCGGTCCTACTACTTCCACTTCCTTTGCAGGTCCCCCTAGCCCGTTGAGGATCAGGTCGAGAGTGGCATTGCCTCGCGTTGATTCTTTGACAAGCTGTTCCATGAAGCAGTCCCTCACAGCCTCTAGGAATTCTGCTTCCCTCGCACAGTTGGAGTTTCCAATACTCCAGTCTATCCCAGAGTAGTTAAAATCCCCCATCACCATCACACTTCCGCTTTTGCATTCCCGTCTCAATTCTGCTTCCAGTTCCTTGTCGATTGCTTCTGCTTGTCCAGGTGGGCGGTAATACAGTCCCAATTTTATGTCAGCTCCATTTCTTCCTGGTACTTTGACCCATAAGGATTCCAATCCTTCCGCCCTGGCTGCTGTATCCAGTCTGTTCGAGTGAATGGTGTCCCTTATATAGAGTGCTATTCCTCCACCCTTCTTGTGGGTCCTGTCTCTTCTATAGAGTTTGTAGTACTGGCAGTACTACGTCCCTTTTGTTTTCCTCAGTCCACCAAGTTTCTGTGATTCCAATGATGTCTAGGTCCCCCGCCTTGGCCGTGATTTCCAGTTCTCCCATTTTGGCCCTTAGGCTCCTTGCATTTGCATACAAGCAATTTAAGTCCTGGTTTCTTCCTTCCCCTGCTGTTTTTCCTTGTGATTTTGATTTGCTCCTCTTTCCGTCCCCCTCATGGGCTGCCAGACCCTGAGTTTCATGTCGTTTTTCCTCTTCCTGCGGTGCGTCTTTCTCGTCCTCATCCTGTTTCCTCATTTCCACCCGCTCCTCCAGTTCCTGTTGTTTGCCCGTCTGCTCGTTCTCTAGTTTCTCTTGATCCTCGCACCCCTTTTGTTCGTCTTTTGTTTCTTCCCAGCAGTTTCCCTGCTGAGTATCTTTATTTGATACTCCTGTCCGAACTGTCGACTGCAGCTCGACTGTCGGCTTTCCCCTTCCTCTCAGTTTAAAGCCTGCTCTATTCCTCTCTTGATGTTGTTCGCCAGCAGTCTCATCCCTGCTGTGCTCAGGTATAGTCCGTCCCTCCTGAAGAGCTTGTTCTTTCCCCAAAAAGTTGTCCAGTTCCTCACAAAGTGGAAGCCTTCCTCCTCGCACCATCTTCTCAGCCATGCGTTTATTGCTTGTAGCTCGGTCTGCCTCTTCACATCCACCCTCGGTACCGGCAGGATCTCCGAGAACGCTATCCTCTGTGTCCTCAGCTTCAGTTTCCTTCCCAGGATCCGGAACTGCTCAGTTAGTGTAGTCCTGCTGTAATTTCTTCTGTTGACATCATTTGTTCCAACGTGGATCATTACTGCTGTCTCCTCCATCTCGGCTCCCTCCAGGATCCTCTCGATTCTGTCGGTGATGTCCTTTGTTCTTGCCCCTTGAAGACATGTCACCAGTCGGTCCTCTCTCCCTCCTGCTACGTGGCTGTCCACTTCTCTCAGGATTGAGTCTCCCAGATTGCAGATTTCCCCTTCTTCAGCTTTCTCTTTGGTCTCAAGTAAGTATCCTCGGTGTGGGTCAGTACTTCTCCCTCAGGGTTCTGGTGAGTTTTCACCTCCTCTGCTCGATTTTTCTGTGAGGTCCCTCATCCCTGGTGTCTGGTTGTTCCAGTCGTCCATCTATTGGTTCCTGTCCGTGCTGCTGATGGTCCTGTTCCTCCACCCTCCTGTAGGCCTCCTCGATGAATTTCTCGAGCTCCTTTACTTGCTCCTCCATGTGGTTCTCTCTCATGGGGTCCTCAGGTGTCCTGTACAGTTCTTTCGAGGTGCGGTGTCCCTCCAGCTCCCGGACCCTGTCCTGTAGTCTACCGACTTCCTTCCTCAGGCCTTCCAGTTCCTGACACCGACTGCATATGTACGCCCGCCTTCTTTTTTAAAACACGCGTAACACAGTGGCCCTGTAAAGAAAAATAAAATATACGAGCTGCGGTGAGAGAAGGCATGAATTTAGAACTAACTCTCGCAGAGCCTTGAAACGAGGGCTTTTCAGCTCTGCGGAAAACTTAGAACTGAGGAGATGCGCGCCCTACCTCAGGCGGGAAGGCACTCGCGAACTTTCTAAAAGTTCTTCAAGTAAGTCTGCTTGTGAAGCTGTTCGCATCGGGGTTCTGTGGATGACGTCACCCATATGTTGAGAATATGCTGCCTATTTGTCCTGAGATAATAAAATTTCTGCTGGTGCCTGTGAGCCAGAATAGTAAAAGGTGATGCGAGTAAATGCCTATATTCCCAGATTATTTGGACTGAATGTAAGAGTTGTGAACTGATGGAATATCTCTGTTCTGTTGTTAATCAAGTAAAACTCAATGACAATAAGGTATATGAAGGACCTCTGCCTTACTAGAGTGAGGTTATGAAAATATATTGGAAGGACAATGTATTGATTTATATGAAAGTCTGATAATATTTTGGGATGGGCATATAAAAGTACTTTATTATGTATACGTGTATATGTATGTACTGTGTGTAGGGCCCTATAGTTTACTGACCCTCCTATCCAGAGATAGCAACTAATTTAAGCATTGCTTGTCTCGTGGGCTCAAAAGAGGTTCACAAGTCAGGCAAAACAATATTCAGGATCCATGCTGGATTTGGTTCCTTAATAGATGGTCATCAAAATACAGTATATAAAGATACTGTTGAGAATAATAAACAGAATTTGGAGCTAAAGTTCACACTGCATGTATCAAAATTAAATAAGGGTGGAGAAAATCCTCAGAATTGTAAGCAGCCTTAAACATATCACATTCAAATGCTGCTCTCCACTATCATTGGCATAAAAATCTCCACCAAAAAGTTCAACATTAATTATTGCATTGCAGAACCAGCTACAAAGAAACTGCCATATTTTGCATATAGAGTTGATAATAACAAAGCTCTTCTGCTGTCTCAGATGCACAAAAAGTAAAAAACCAAACAAACACATATCTGATTATCTTCAAGTGAGAAGCATTCAGTTCTTTTAAAGTTAGCGAGAAGAAAACCATAGTTCAATGCCCCAACAGATAATCCTGTTTCACCAAACAAACCAGCTGCTTCAGGGGAACTCCAAATTCAACTTGTGCACAAATTCCTCATTATGGTGCTTGTGCTTAAAACAAACCACAAATCCCAAGGTACAGTCTTTTTGGACTCGGGTGTGGACTTTTCTGTCCTCGCTATGCCCGTCCCTACTTGTTCATACCCTGACTAGCTCTCTTTTACGCAGGAGGAGAGCTAACCCAGAGTACTACTGGGCTTTGGATTTTGGTATTTAAAGCTTTCCTCTTGGCTAAGAAAGTTATTCTGGTATATTGGAGAGCACAGATTGCTCCCTCCTTTTCTCAAGGGAAGCTGTTCCTCTAGGAGTTTGCTCTCTTGGAACACCGAGCAGTGTGTGTGCGAATGGAGGATACCTGGATGAAGTTTCAAGATGTCTGGGAGGTTTATTGGAATTCCCTTCCTCATAAAGTGAGGAGCCTTCTCCTAATTTCTTGAGATGTGAGTGGTTTTGGAGATCTGTGGTTGCCTAGATGTGTTGATCCCGGTGACCCCTAGATGCCTGTATGCTTTCTGTTGGTTTGTTTTATTATGCTATTTTTTCTTTTTATATGTGGGATCATACACAATAGTGCTCTTTCAATTGGCTACATCCATTTTCTATTTTATTTCTTTATATGAATATCTTAGATTCTGGGGCTACCACACAATGTAGGGTGGGTTGGGTGGGGTTAGGGTTTGAGGGTTGTTTTGGTTTCTAGAAAAGAAAAGTATGTATTAGGCAAGTCTTGGATTGTGATAATCTGTATTTCACCTTTACCCTCCTTTGTATTGCTTCTATATATTTGATAGTTATGTCTAGGTTTTTTGTTGGACTGCTATTGTTCTTGGTATGCTTTTTTGATCTTCCCTAATAAAAAGATTATTCCTAAAAAATAAAAAACACAGGAAGGGTGTCACTTCTGATTTCTTTCTTTCATGTATTTTAAAAAAAAGTCTGCTTATGGTTCTGAGGCTTTTTCTCTACCTTTATTTAAATTTTGACATATGCAGTGTAAACTTTAGCTCCAAACTCTGTATTTTTCTCGACAGTATATTTATATATTTTGATATCTCAAGATTTTGTTCTGTTGATTTCCATTTTTATAGTCAGATATTCATCAGGCCATTTATGAACTGAGAGACCAAAGAATGTAGGAAGATTGGTTTTCCTTCAAGTTTGGTGTGATAGGCTGATAAGGCAGATGAAGTAGAACCAATGTAATTTTGAGATCTGAATTAAAAAGATGGAGAAGAAAGTCCATAGCCATAAAAGTAAAGGATAAAAAGTTTGTTCTGCTCCCACTTTGTGTATGAAAATTAGGTATTTATATTTATAATCTAATATAATCTTCCATTTGTGAGTCACACACCCCTAGGCTAGGCTCTAGGCAACTTACAGGAAAAGAAAAGAGAGGGAGAGGGTAGGAAGGGAGGGGGCAGGAGAGAACAAGAAAGGAGAGGCCTGAAAAGAGGGAGGGGAAGAGGGGAGATGCTAATAGTATCAGCTGTTAAAGAGAAGAGTTTTCAGCTTCTTCCAGAATAAGGTGTAGCTGGTTTCCGTTGATTGCTTCTGGAAGGTCATTCCAAGTTTTTACTCCCAGAAAGGTTAGCATGGGTAAAGTGTCATGGATTTGATATAACTTTTTGTGGTACAACCAAAATTTATATGTCTCAATCCCTAGTGGGCTCACAACCTAAGTTTGTACTTAGGGCAACAGAGGGTTAAGTGACTTGCCTAGATCACAAGCCCAATTGTACTGTGAACCACTAGTTTGGCATACTTCCTGCAAGTTGTTGTCCTACCCCCTATTGGTTCCCCCTGAGCATGTGATCTCTGCTTCCATTGTCTCTTGGGCTCTTCCTGTTGGCTCAGAGCCTGTCTTCATGCCTGCTAGCTAAGCAGCTGCACTCCCATCACAGGCAAGGGGAAAGTACCTCAAGGATCTTCATTATTGGTGATATTACCGTATTTGCCGGCGTATAGGATGCACTTTTTTCCCCTCAAAATAAACTTAAAAATAAGAGGTGCATCTTATACGCCAATAATCTAAATTATGATTATCTAAATTATTAAATCTGCACTCTGTCCGTCCTAACTCCTCTGCCGCTGGAATCGCTGGTGGTCCAGAGGTGCAGCAGGCAGGAGAGAGCTTTCCGCGCTCCTGCCCCACTGCTAACCTGGTCGGTCGCTGCTGTGGCTGCCCCAAGTTCTGGCTTCTTCAGCCGCTGAATGGCACTGAGCAGGAGCATGCTTTGGCACTCCTGCTCAGCGGCTTCCTGACTGGCACCCGCAAATTCTCATGAGAATTTGCAAAGCTAGTCAAGAAGCCGCTCAGCGCTGAGCAGGAGCACCAAAGCGCACTCCTGCTCGGCACCACTCAGCGGCTGAAGAAGCCAGAACTCGGGGCATCGACCGACCGGGTTATCAGTGGGGCAGGAACGCGGAAAGCTCGCTCCTGCCCACTGCACCTCTGGACCACCAGGGATTCCAGCGGCAGAAGAGGTAGGACAGGCAGACAGGGTGGGGGGGGGGAACAGGGTTAAAAGCCTTAGAGGGAAGGGGACTTTGAGCAGTGCCTGGCAGGGAGGGGGCTGGGTGCAGAGCCTGATAGGGGAGGGGGCACTGTACACGCACATAAGTATTTTTTTTATTAAAAACTGGTTTTAAAAAGGGGGTGTATCTTATACGCCGGTACATCCTATACATTAGCAAATACGGTATTTAACATCTATATTGCTATTATGTAAAATATTTACTATCCTTAGGTTACATTATATAATTTATGCTATTGATAACACTTTACAATAGACATTTGGGTCTGTGACCATTTGTCTTAAATTTGCCCAACAGACAGTACCAAAGATGGCACTGAATCTGGGGAAAAACTGAAATAATGGGTTTGGGATATCATAGTAATGATTTTATACCAGGAGTTTCTTAGGCTTGAGGAATGTTCTACTGAAAAAGTCTTGGAGGTGTATTAACTCCAGGTTAAATATGAAACCACAGATTAATGCTATGATGAAGGCATTTTTAAAGTTATGTTTAATTCATCAGGTAAAGAGGTTTCTTGTACTAACCAATTTCCAAATGTTATTTTATTTTAAAAATGTATATACAGTCTACATCTAGGCAGTTTCAATAGCATGCATAATAAAATAAAATACAAGAACTGTATCCATACTGCTTTCTGCCTCAAGATCTTCTTAAACCTCATACAAATAGTTGAGTCTTCAACAATCCTTTAAATCCAACCTTGTCAGAATAAATCCTCAAATCACAAAGGAATTCTACAATTTAACCCCTGCATAATAAAATGCATCTGCTCTAGTTTCTGCATACCTCGGGCAAGCATTACTTAATGATCAACCTGGATGGTAAACGGTCACCACCTTCTTAAAATACATTGGAATGGATTGGTATAGAATTTGGTATATAATAATCAACACTTTATATTGTACCCTAATCATCACAGGTAGTCAGTGTAATTGTTGGAAAAAAAAAAAAGGTGTAGTATGTGCATACCTAGGTGTGCCTATCATGAGGCATTTTGGACAACCTTATGCTTTGGATTATTGTAGTGGTTTATATATTGGGCTTCCTGATTCAACTTAAAGGCCCTTCAGATTGTACAGAACTCTGCAGTACAATTTATTGTGGGGGTGAAAAAGTACAGTAAGAACATATCCCTATTTTTGTATAAGTTACACTGGCTCCCAATATATTGGAGAATACAATTTAAAATTTTGTTATCTGTCTTTAAAGCATTGAACCACAAAGTAGAGAATGACACGGGAAAGAGTTCCTGCTAGGGAACGAAAAAAAATGTGGCCAATTTACCGTGGGGACAGGAACAAAGCCTTCTACTGTCCCGCAGGAGTGATAAAGCAGTTACAAGGAGTCGCGTTCTTGGGAGTGCCTCAACAGGATTCTACACACTCTATACAAGGAGTTGAGTCTTTGAGAGTGTCTAGTCTGGAATATAAGCAAGCTACTCAAGGAGCCTTGAGATACCTCGACACAAGGAGCTCAGTCCCTTTTGGTGTATTGATCTCAATCTTCAGCCTCCAGCCCTCCTTCCTCGCATAAGGCATCGCCCTTTCCGAGGCATAGGGTGAAGACTCTTCGACGTTCCTCTCAGCGGGACCTGCCTAGTTCGAGGCACAGTTCTCCACATCAGTCGAAGCATCCATCGAAGCACAGATCCTCTTCTCGAGACAGCCCTCATTTCTCCAGGCCTCGAGACTCTTTGAGGCCTCCAACTCCAAAGTTGAGGACACCACCGCCAGAGCCTTACACCTATGCTTCTTCTCCTGCGAGGGATTCTATCCATTCTCTCAGTGAGTCATCTATACCTGCATATTCAGCTCAAGGCACTGCCAAGGACTTGACTCCTTGCGATACTGCTAAGTGCTCAGACTGGACTGCAAGAAGCAGATTCGAGGTAAGAGTATCTTTAGCAAGCATATTACCAAACTGCCAATCCAAAATAGTCTGGATCATAGCCTCCAAATATGACACAGAGACTTGAGGATCTGGTACATTTGGTGTGGCTATAGTCTCCGAGGAAGTGGAGGAAGAACAACTCTTCAACTTTGAGACATGCTTCTTGGGCAGCTTGATAACCACTGCTGATACCTGACCTGAGGGAAGCAGCGAGACAAGCATCTCCTTAGGAGAAGACTTAGCAGATTTGCACGAAGACAAGGACCCGCCAAACGAGGAGGATTTGATTAAGGTTGAGGCAGAAGGCGGAACCCCTGTGAGAAGCTTGACCGGATTCGAAGTCGAGGTCAAGACCGGGGAAAGTGGATCCATACCACCAAAGAGTTTCTCCACCTGAACTCGACGACGTTTGATGGCTCGAGGTTGAAGGGTAGCACAGCGGGCACACGACTCCAGACGATGGTCAGGTCCCAAACACTGAACACACCACCTATATGGGTCAGTGAGGGAGACTGCATGCTGGCAAGGGCTACACTTCTTAAAGCCTGTGACCGGCTGGGACATAAATGGAAAAATAGTCTCAGTGAGATCGAAGCCCCCAGGCTGAGGCCGCGAGGCAGGCCCCGCCGTGACACAAAGAAAAAAAATTTAAGGGTTTTTTGTTTTTTTTTTTTTAAATGAAAACTCACAAAGAAACACAGCGACCCTGTAAAAAAAATAAAACACGAGCCGTGGTGAGAGAAGGCACAAAATAGAACTGAGTCTAGCGCAGAGCATCAAAATAGAACTTTTCGGCTCTGCGGAAAACTGAGAACTGAGGAGACGCGCGCCCTGTGTCGGGCGGGAAGGCACTCACGCATGCACGGTGCGGCAGTTGCAAACTTTCTAAAGTTCTTCAAGCAAGTCTGTTTGCAAAGCTGTCCACATCCGGGCTTCATGGATGACGTCGCCCACATGTTGAGAATAGGCTGCCTGCTTGTCCTGGGATAAAAGGCCTTATTCCCGCAGCAAAAAAAAAAAATTGCACCAGTGTCAGCGATAGCGGCAACACCCCCTCTCCCCATGGGTCAGCATCTCCATCCCAGCTCCCCTCACGCTTACCCTTACCCAAACAAGCCAGCTGTGCCATGCCAAAAAATCTTCCCAGGCCTGTTCTGAGGCCTTCCTTCTGCCGATGAACTCTTCCTTGATGTAACTTTGGTTTTGCGAGGGGAGCTCGAGTAGAGAGGCTGACCCGTAGGAAGAGGGGGTGTTACCACTATCGTTGTACCTAAGGGGGGTGCTTGCTAGCTCCACAGCTGGAGGAGAGTGCTAGATCTGGGCTGGAGGGAAGAGAGGTGTTGGACCCATGATGGGGAGTAGGGCTAGGGTTGATGCTGGAGGGGACAGATACTGGACCTTTGGAGGAGGGGGGGTGGTACTGGAGCTGAAGGAATGAGAGAAGTGCCAGACCTGCAGCTGGGAGCTGGAAAGGATAGGTACCAGATTTGAGGCTCAGAGCTGGATGGAAGGAAGAAGTACTGGACACGCAGCTCAGAGCTGGAGCTGGAGGGAAGGGAGATGTTGAACCCCATGGGAGGGGGCTAGAGGGAAGGGAGAGAGGTGCAGGATCCTTGGGGAGTGTTGAGGGAAGGGGAAGAGGTATTGGATCATGGAGGGAGAGGGCTGGAGAGAAGGGTAAACTTGGTGTTCAAGCCATGGGATAAGTGCTGAAGAAAGGGGGGAGAGGTGCTGGACCTGCAGGGAGGAGGAGAGAGAAGAGAAGGCAAAGAGAGATGCTGAACCAAAGGGATGAAGGGAGTGAAATATTTAACACAGTGGAGGGAGGAAAGTAGGGCAAGAGACACATTATGTAAGGGTATAAGAGGAGAGAAGCTGGACACAGGGAGATATACGAAAAAAAGGGGAGATAAGCTTGGATGGGAGCACTGGGACAGGGACACAAAGGGGAACGTTGCAGGGGTGGTATATGGATACAGTTAGTGGGGCAGTGCCAGACAAAGGAGGGTCTATGGACACAGAGGGAAGATGGCTAGACATGAGGGAGAAGAAGAATGCAGAAGAGAGATGTTGGACTTGGGGGGGGCATGGGGACACAGGATTGACACTGGGCATGGAGGGAATAGGGACAGAATAGTGTTGAGGATGAAGACACGGGAAATATTAGAAAGGGAAGTATAGGAGACAGAGAAGGGAGATGGTGAACATGGGGAAAAACATACACAAAGATGAATGGTGAGCATGGGGAAAAGACATGTCAAATGGTCAGGAGACCATGGCGAGTGAGTTAAGAGTGACAAAAGGAAACTGAAACATCAGACCAATGTGATTTGAAGAGTAAAATGACCATACAACAAAATGTAGAAAAAATAATTTTATTTTGTGATTAGAATGTATCAGATTTGAAATATGTATATTGCTAGAGCAGGATTTAGACATAACTGGAGATCAGAAAGCCCAGGTCATGCTTCTTTAGTTTCCAGCTGGCTTAGGGCTCTCTCTGACCAGGGGGCAGTTGCCCTAGTTGCACTCCCCTAACACTGTTCCTGCTATGTGTGACTGAAGTATTCTGTTAGCTTGATTTTTCTATGTAGCATTCTGTAGTAATTTAGCTTTTTCAGTTTTCTCATTAGTGGAGGGATTATTTGGGAGAAGAGAGGAAAGATGGGTTTTGTTGATCCTTGCTCTTGTGATTTCTAAAATGACAATTATACAGAATATTGTTTCTTTTTATACTTTAATAAAATAAGTTCAGTATAGAATCATAACTGTTCGAGGCTTGTGCGGATGGGATCAGACAGTTTGCAAGGATGGGGACAAATATTTTTCCCACGTCATTGTCTACCACCAAGCTCCGATGACTATTTGTTCTGTTCTTAAAATTTATTGTCCAACCATGTAATTAAGATTGGCTGGTTTACATATTTTAAATGTAACTTCATTTTATCAGTTTGGTTGGAAGAATCTTGTGTAAGTGTGTTTTCAATTATTAGACCACTTTGCTTTGAGATATACCACTGCCACAACCATTACTTTGGTGAAGGTGCGGGAAGCCGTTACCAACCCAAAGGATAAGGCTATAAACTGGAAATACTGCTTGGGAGCATGAAATCTCAGATATTTCCGGTGACCCAGGGAGATGGGAATATGGAGATAAACTTCCATCAGATCCAGAGAAGCAAGAAATTCTCCTGAAGCAACGGTATGTACTGTCTCCATGCGAAAGTGTCTCTTCCCCTCACCCTTTCCTTTTTAGGGTAGGGGAGATTTTCCCTTTGCATTTCACTTTAGAACTCAACATATGAACTCTGGTGTCAGTTCAATGATAGCAACACAAATTCTCTCTGCTATCATTGTGTGACGAAAGAGAACATTTTGCAAATAGACCTTCAGAAGTATACCAGCACCAAGTTAAGAGCTCAAACTGCACCAACCCCTACCTATGAAAAGTGGTGTGGGTCTTTTATTAAGCATAGGGGGTGAAGACGGACCACTACAGATTCCTAAACAGAATCTATATATCAACTGAATTCCTCACCCCTGTTACACAAGAAAAACACAGGCCATCACTTAGAAAAAAAAAAAAGACCATAATCTAGAAACATAATGCAGATTTAAAAAAATGAAAACAAAAGAAATAGTACTACCATGTTTCCCTGAAAATAAGACCTACCCTGAAAATAAGCCCTAGCAGGATTTTCGGGGTAGGTCTTAATATAAGCCCTACTCCAAATAAACCCTAGTCAAGGAATCCGCCAAAAGTTTCCCTTCCCTCCCTCCCATCCCTTGTGCAGCAGAACCCTTGAGCGAGCACTCCTTCCCCCCTCCCCCGCCACGCAGCTGAATCCCCATCCTTCCCTCCCTCCCATTGGAACCCCGCCGCGAGCCCTACATACCTCCCTAAGCAGCGACGGGCCGGCAGCACTCTAAACAGGCTACTTCGGCCTTCCACCCGTGAATTCATGGGTGGACAAGGCCAAAGCAGCCTGTTTAGAGTGCTGCTGGCCCGACGCTGCTTAAGGAGGAATGTAGGGCTCACTTGCGGTTGGCAGGGTTCAGATGGGAGGGAGGGAAGGATGGGGGTTTGGGTGGGGGTGCTCGCTCATTGGTTCTGCACAAGGGATGGGAGGGAAGGGAAGCAGGGCAAGGGTCCTGCTGCATGAGGGAGGAGAGAAAGGAAAGAGGAAGAATTGGGGTGAAGGAGAGGAAGGGAGAGATGATCATGTACATATCCCAAAAATAAGACAGTGTCTTATTTTTGGGGCCTAAAATTAATATAAGACACTCTTAATTTTCAGGGAAACATGGTATAAGAAGTGAAATCCCAGAGAAACAGAGATGCATGTCCATCAATACAGAACAAAATACAATATTAAACTGGTCCCTAAAACATCAAAACATCTATACAAATAAAACAGAACAAGTAGGACTGTTACAGATCTCAAAACAGAAACTATATACAAACAAATATCACACATCTCAGTCACATGCAGAACACTGACAGACCCTCGCCAAATACAGAACAAGTGATCCCAATCCACTTGAAGTAAAGTTGAAGTAAAATATTCTGACGATCTTGCGGAAGGAACACTCTCATTTGAGTGGTGTCGAGAAAAGCCTCAATGAACTGAAGCCTTTGAAACGGATAAAGCTGTGACTTGGGAAAGTTGATCTCGAAACCCATGTTCTGAAGGAACAAGATGGTGAGATTAGTCGCAAGTACTACATCTTGATATGAAGGGTCTTTTATGAGCCAGTTGTCCAGATAGGGGAAGACTTGAAGACTGCGAGACCTCAAGGCCGCTGCCACCACGACCAGGCACTTGGTGAAGACTCTGGGAGAAGATGCTAGGCTGAATGGTAGGACCTTGTATTAGTAGTGGTGATGTGCCACTTGAAATCTGAGAAATTTTCTGGAAGCCGGGTGAATCGGAATGAGTGTAGGCTTCCTTCGGATCCATAGAGCATAGCCAATCGTGAGCCAAGAGAGGATATAGAGTGGCTAGAGATAACATGCGAGACTTCTCTTTGACCAAAAACTTGTTGAGGGCTCTGAGATCTAAAATCGGTCAGAGACCTCCCATCTTCTTCACTACTAGAAAATAGCGGGAGTAAAACCCTTGATTCTGTTGATCTACGGGGATTTCTTCAATGGCATTGAGGAAAAGAAGGGAATGAACCTCTTGAAGAAGAAGAGAGGACTGGTGAGGGTTGGAAGTAGACTCTCTTGGAGGATGATCTGGAGGGATGGTGATGAAATGTAGAGTAACTCTTCTGGATGATTTGTAGAACCCAGAGATCGTAGGTGATGAGCTCCCAACAATGGAAATAGAGTTGAAGGTGACCTCCGATTGGCTGAGGGAGAGGCTGAAGCAGAGGGATTGGAACAATGTTCTCGATCAACAGGTCAAAAATACTGAGTTGACTTGGCAGGAGCAGCTGGTTGGGCCTTGGGAGAATGCTGCTGCTTTTGTTTTTTCTGCCGAGGCCTTACTGGAGCAGAGGCTTTGGTAGAAAAATGCCTCTGATAAGAAGAAGCAGGCCTGAAAGGTCTCTATGATCTAATCTAATCTAATCTAATGCTTAGTTTTATATACCGAGACTTCAATCCAGGAAAGCTCGACTTGGTTTACAATGATTAAGTCAGGCCAATAAGGGCATATAGAGAATTATCAAGAAAGATTAGTTTCCAAAATGTTTAATAAACAGAATGGTTTTCAGAGACTTACGAAAAAAGGGAAGGGAACCAGAACTTCTTAAGTGAAGTGGATGAGGGTTTGTTCTTAGGTTTAACTAAGGTGTCCCATCAAATCTCATGAGCCATGAGCTTCTGAGTTGCAGCATCTATAGAGTCCCCAAAAAGCTCATCTCCCAAGCAAGGGATGTTGGCCAGTATGTCCTGCAGGTTAACGTCCATGTCAGAGACTCTAAGCCGTGCCAGCCTCCTCATGGCCACAAACATTGAAGAGGCCCTGGACATGAGCTCAAAGATGTCATAAGCTGAGCGAACAAGATAATTCCTCAAATGAAGGACAGTGCTCACAAGATGTTGGAAACCCTTCAACTTACGAGAAGGAATATATTTTTGATATGCCGGAAACTGCTTCATGAGATGTTGTAGTTGATGTCACTAGGTGGCTGATCATAATCCAGAGTTTCCAGAAACTGGATTACGATCAGCCACCTAGGGACATGCTCAAGCTTCCTTTGCATGGATGGGATTCTCAGAGAGATTCTACCAAAATTGCGAATCGCCTCTCTCCAAAAAGTTGGCTTCTCTGAATAAGATAATTTCTCTCCCGGGATTTGATAAACCTCAACTCCCATAGCAATCACTTGTAGTGGAGTATACTTTGAAAAAAATCTACTCCATCAAAAGTTTATGTGTTTCCAGAAACTCCTCACTGTATTTGGAATCAGCCTCCAATTTCACAGAAAGATCCTTTCCCATTTGTCGAATAAATTGAGTAAAGGAAAGCTTTTCAGTGGGAGAAGAAGTTCTAGCAGGAGAATGCCTCGGAGATTTTGAGACAGGAGAATCATCAGCATCAGTAGTGGAAGGTGACGGATTGGAGTCGGAGTCATCCTGCAGATCAGATGAGAGTCCCACAGAAGAGAAGGAGAACGGTGCTTCGACCTGTGCCGGTCCTGTGCTGGAGTCTCCGAATGTTTCCTTTTTCAGGACATGGAACTCCTGTCAGAGGGTCTGGAAGATGACAAATGACGTTGAGTAGATGGCGACTGGTGCTTGGAAGAGCGATGCTTTGATGCAGGAGTGGCAGGACTAGATTGACGTAGAGAGTCCTTGGAACAAATCAATGGAGCATCGATGGCACCGGAGGTCCTGGCAATGTTAGACTCAGACTGAACTGTTACCGGAGGAGTCAGTGTCAGGATAAGCAACTGAAATTGGTCCCCAAGCTCCTCGCGAAGCAAATCGTCGAGGTTCTGCCTCAAAGTAAGCACTGATACTTGAGGCTTTGTCGCCGGTACCACAGGTGCTGCGACACATTTCAGAGAGGATGACTCCGATGACAAAGCACCCCTCAACAATGGAACCAGTCATTGCAGGGACTTACACTTGGTCGGCATGAATTGACTCGATGCCTTTGTGACATGAATCCCTGAATGGGAAGGTGGTGGCTTTTTAGCCAGCTTACCTGAACACGCGATGTGCTGCGACACTGGTGTTGATGTTGGTGCCTCAGGCAGTGTCGATGTCTTCAGTGTCGGGGACATCTCCCTCCATACTGACAGCAAAGAGTTTCTCTTGTTGGAGAATACGATTTTTTATGGTACACTCCTGCAGCAAAGCAGCGTTTACAAGATTGTACAGGGTGTTCGGGACCCAAACACTGCATGCACCAGCTATGGGGGTCCATCAAAGAAACAGTGTGAGAACACCTACCGCACTTTCTAAAACCCATCAGAAGGCGTGACATCGATGAGAACACTGCGTCAGCCAAATTAAACTTGATGGCTGAGGCGTGAATGAAGGCCCCGCAGGGAAGAAAACCTGTGGACAGCAAAAAAGGAAAAAAATATACATTTTTTTTTTTAGTTTTACACAAGAAAAGAAATATAAAAAAAAGACAAAGACAAAGAAGAGCGCGAGAGTGGGAAGGCAAGCGATTTTTTAACGAAGAATGTGACTTCAGTGCTCCACAGAAAAAGTGAAACTGAGGAGCTGCGCACCTATCGTGAACTTTCTAAATTTCTTAAAATGGCGATGTACTTTTAAAGTGTCCATACCGGGACTCCGTGGATGACATCACCCACATGTGAGAATATGCTGCCTGCTTGTCCTGGGATAAAGCATATTTCAGGTGGGGGAACATAGAGAAACACAAGGAAACCTTCAAAACCCCTCAAATTTAACTTTTAAAAAATTGTCGTTGGAGTCTGTCAGATTTTCTGTACTCACAGATACCAGAGAGACAGCTGCTGCACCTGCTTCCAGCCTTTTCAATGGCCGATTCAGAATTCATTGCCACACTGCTGGAAATGCATCCTCCAAGCTGATCTTTGGGCTGCCAGTCAGACTCCACTTCTGACTATGCCTCCACCCCTGAGGACCACTGGATGCGCATCTTGACGGGCAGAGGTGCGAAAATGCAGCCAGCGTGCTGCGGAACACTGCTATAAGCACGCTACACTTGGAAATTGGATGTCCCAACTTGTTTGGATCAAAGGAGACAAAAGTTGAGGAGCAAATCTGTGTGGCTTAGTGCGCTGCAAGTAGAAAGCCAAAGCACGCTTACAGTCCAGAGTATGAACAGCTGTTTCTCCAGGATGAGAATGAGGCTTTGGAAAAAAACACTGGAAGTTCAATGGATTGGTTGAGATTAAATTCTGAAACCACTTTAAGTAAGAATTTAGTACAGAGAACCATCTTGTCCTGATGGAAGACTGTGAAAGGCGGGTCCACTACTAAAGCTTGTAGCTCACTGACTCTGTGAGCAGATGTGAGAGCAATGAGAAAAAACACTTTCCAAGTGAGATATTTGAGATGAGCCGAAGCAATTGGTTCAAAAGGAGGCTTCATCAATTGAGAAAGAACAACATTGAGATCCCAAACCACTGGAGGCGGTTTGAGAGGTAGCTTGACATTGAAAAGTCCTTTTATAAATCTGGAAACCACAGGA
The DNA here is from genome assembly GCF_902459505.1 of Geotrypetes seraphini. NCBI lineage: Eukaryota > Metazoa > Chordata > Amphibia > Gymnophiona > Dermophiidae > Geotrypetes > Geotrypetes seraphini. The sequence continues at coordinate 341,059,643 of NC_047086.1, read as the reverse complement.
TGAGCAGAAAGGGGTTTCCCTTCAATAGGCTGATGAAAAGCAGCAATTGCACTGAGATGGACTCGAATGGATGTGGATTTGAGGCCTGATTGAGATAAATGCAAGAGGTAATTCAAAACTGACGACAAGGAGGTAGATTGAGGCTCCTTGTGATGAATGGTGCACCAAGCAGAAAATCTAGTCCATTTCTGGTTGTAACATTGCCTAGTGGTAGGCTTCCTAGAAGCCTCTAAAATGGCCTTGAGAGATTGTGAAAACTGTAGAGTGGAAGTTAGGTTGAGAGGCACCAATTGTCAGGTGTAGAGACTACAGGTTGGGATGAAGCAGAGACTCCTGACTCTTGAATAGTGGCTCGTGGACTGTAGGGCGTGATAGCTGTGGTATGTTAATGGAATCGACAGTGCAGGACATGATGGTGCAGCATTTTGTGGAGTTTTTCTACAAAAACGCCTGCTTTTCGTATGGCTCTGGGTAACTCTAGTTAGATACAAGCATATGTGTTAGTTAAGGCCACGACCAATAGAAGCGTATGAAAAGTTGGTGAATAAAAATCTGAATATGGATGTAGCCAAGGCCAGAAAAACACACTACAGATTAATGTTAAGGAAAAGCATAATAATATTCTCTTTATATACTTCGCTATTAAGCCAGACCATAAAGGAAATCAGGATATACATGATACATAGAAAGATATTAAGAACTCCATCTTGAGGTAATGACTCCATTTTGTTCTCTGTCTTTATGTATCTCCTGCTTGGCTTTACTCCATTTTGTGTTCGGCTTATGTCCCTTCTGAGCCTTTGTTCAGCTTCCCTCGTGGGTCTAACTGATACCAGATGGGCTTGGGCTGGGTAGCGTGATTTCACATTTCAATACTGGGCATAGAAGAAAAGCTTTCTTGCATTAAATATGAATAAAATATATTGTGTGATCTGTGGATGAAAGGGGCCCCGAATGAATGATGGATGTATGAAAGATATGTGAAAGAATGGTGTGTACTTAATTTCCAATATTTTATATATTTTAAAGATGCAAGAAACTCTAAGGAGAAATCCTGAGGCAACATCTGGAAATAGTACTAGTCTCTAGCATAGGAAGGGATCTCAGTTTTCTGAGTCTGTGTATTAGTGAAATTTAAAACTGTCAATTTTTGCAAAGCTCAGAGCAGGATGGGGAATATCCCTCCTCCTTTCTATGGTGCTAACAGGGACAAGAACTTTTCAGCAGGTTGCCTTTTACACAGACGAACTGTCTGAAATAAGTTTTGAGAGTGACAAAAAGAATATTGGATATGTAGTAAAATGTTTATGTATATTCAGAAATGAATGTAAACAAAAATATGATTTCTGGAACTTTTATTTCATGTCAAAAGGAAGTTCTTTGTCCAAATTTAAGGACAGCCTCTGTTAATGGATTGGCTGACAAGTAATGATGTCACGCAGGACAAAAGGTACATATTGGGGAGCAACAAATTATCGAGTTGAGATCTTTGTCAGAATGCCAGCATTTGGTGTCTGTAAAGATCTTCCGGTGACGCAAACTAACCTTTTGATAAATCATTATGGCAATTAATAAAACAGAAATAACTATTTTAATACAACTTGTGTCATGTGTAATTTTCCATGTATATTTTTACACACCTAGAGTGAAACTAGCAGCTTAATTACAGGTACTGCTGCTTAAGCGTGCGCTTATGTCCAATTGACCAGAGAGGGAAAAACTGGTAGAAGTAGTGGTTCCTTGCTGCTGAGTTGAAGTAGAAGGGAGAACCATGGTTGTCTGGGCCACCGAGGAGCTATCAGAATCATGGTGGCATGTTTGTGTTTGAGTTTGATGAGTGTCTTGAGAATGAGAGGAAATGGAGGAAATGCATACAGAAACTGATTCGTCCATTCCAGAAGAAAAGCTTCTGCCTCGAGGCGATGAGGAGAGTATATACTGGAGCAGAATTGAGGTAGTTTGTTGTTATGGGGAGATGCAATGAGATCTATCTGAGGAGTCCCCACTGAGAACAAATGTGATGGAGAGGCGAGGAACTGAGTGTCCAATCGTGAGGTTGCAGAAGACGATTCAATTTGTCCGCCAGACAGTTTTTCTCTCCTTGAATATAAACCACTTTTAGAAAGGTGTTGTGAAGGATTGCCCAATTCCACACCTTTAGACCTTCCTGGCAGAGAGAGAGAGATCCTGTGCCTCCCTGCTTGTTGATGTAGTACATGGCAACTTGATTGTCTGTCCGAATGAGGATTACTTGATCGTGAAGATGCTGAAAAGCTTTGAGAGTATTGAAGATTGCTCTGTTCCAACAGGTTTATGTGACACCGATTATCTGTACTGGACCAATCGCCTTGAGTACGGAGACCATCGAGATGAGCCCCCTAGCGTAGGTCGAAGAATCTGTCGTGAGGACCTTCTGATGTGGGAGTGTTTGAAACAGTAAACCTCTGGAGAGATTGGAAGAGAGCATCCACCAGTGGAGAGACTGTCTCAACGAAGGAGACTGTAATGTGCTGAGGGAGGGAGTCGAAAGCCTGCGCCCACTGAGATGCCAGGGTCCACTGAGGAATGTTGAGGTGAAGTCTGGCAAAATGAGTCACGTGAACTGTAGAGGCTATGTAGAGACCTAGTAGAACCATCATGTGTCTCGCTAAGAGTGAAGTGAGGGATGACACTTTGAGGCAAAGTTGAATAAGAGCATCTAGACACTGTTGAAGAAGGAATGCTCTAAGTTGCACAGTGTCCAGTAGAGCTCCAATGGACTGTAGGATTTTAAGAGGGCTGGAGCTGGGATTTTGGAAAGGTGATTTTGAATTCCAATTGTTGGAGGAACCAAATAATCCATTGGGTCGCTACAATAACCCCCTTGGAGATGCTGAATTGTTGAGCCAGTCGTCCAAGTATGGGAATACCTGGAGACCATGGCTGCGCAGAACTTCTGCTACCACTACCAGGCACTTGGTGAAAACTCGAAGATGATCTAGGCCAAAAAGCAGCACTCTGTACTGAAAATGATGATTACCCATCTGAAATCTGAGGAGCTTAGAAGAGGCTGATTGAATAGAAATGTGTAAGTCTTTTTGAGATCCAGGAAGCATAACCAATCGTTGAGATCCAGAAGAGGATACAACGATGCTATAGACAGCATTCAAAATTAGTCTCTGACAAGAAATTTGTTGAGAATTCAGAGATCCAGGATAAGTCGCAGTTCCACCGTCTTCTTCAGGACAAGGAAGTAATGGGAGTAAAAACCCCATGCTCTGCTGTTCCAGAGGAATCTCCTTGATGGCACGGAGACAAAGCAGAGCTTAAGCTTCATGAAGAAGAAGGGTGATCTGGAATGGATTGGAAGAATACTCTCTTGAAATCTGAAGGAAGTGAAGAGAGTGACCTTCCCTGATGATAGTGAGGACCTAGAGGTAGGATGTAATGAGCTCCCATCTTTGGTAGAAATGATGATGATCCCCTATGGGAAAAAGAGATAACAGAGGCAGAGCGACTGAGGTTATACTCTGTGCTAGTTGGTTAAAACGACTAAGGTGCAGCAGGAGTCTGAGGAGGCCAGGTGGGACTGTGGCATAGACCTTGGCCGAATTGGTTGTTTTCAAGGAAGACTCAACAAGAAGCGATTGATGGGATAGCTGAGACTTTTCAAATCCCTTACAGTGAATCATTTGATATCGAGATTCCAGTTTTGCTGGTACAGCTGGAACGAAATATCGGGTAGCAAGATTTTGTCTGAAAATTTGAGTGAGAATGCTATTCATGGGTAATTTTAATGAGTCACTAGAAGGATTAGGTATACCCAGTTCTTCCAAATACTCTTTAGAGCAGTGTTTTTCAACCGCTGTTCCGCGGCACACTAGTGTGCGGCGAGATGTTGCCTGGTGTGCCGCAGGGCCGCCATCAGGGCAGTACTACCAGTCCTGCATTCAGGGGCCCGGAGCTGACAGGGGGCCCGAGGCAGGGGCGCCAGTAGCTCGCCAAGGCAAAGTGAGTCGATCACCCAGGACTCACTTTGTCTTGGCGATCTAATCTATCGAGCCGATAAGTCTTCTTCTCCCCGACGTCAATTCTGCAGTCGGAGAGGAAGTTCGGGCCAGCCAATCGCTGCCTGGCTGGGCGGAACTTCCTCTCCGATTGCAGAATTGACATCAGGGAGAGCATGCGTCGGCGTCGGCTTTGGGGCCTGTTATCCATTGGTGGGTCCTGTTCCCCGATGGCAGCGGCAGTGGCAGTGGCTTGGGGAACGGCAGGGAGAAAGAAAGAAAGGGGGCAGGCAGGGAAACAGAAGGAAAGAAGAGAAACAGAAAAAAAGAAAGAAAGGTCAGGGAGAGAGGAAGAAAAAGTTGGGAGAGGGAATGAGGTGTGGAGGAGAGAAAGCATACAGGCTGATAGAAGGGAAGAAAGATTGGATGCACAGTCAGAAGAAGAAAGTGCAACCAGAAATCACCAGACAAGGTAGGAAAAATGATTTTATTTTAAATTTAGCAAAGTGGAGGCAGTATTACCACAGTTTTCAAAGGAATTTGCCCAAATAACTTAATAGTTAACTGGGTAAATTCCCAGAGATGAAAACTTCCCTTCACTTACTATGCACAGTTCTGAATTTATATCTGCTGTCTATATTTTACAATATGGTCACCTTTTACTAAACCGCAATAGTGGTTTTTAGCGCAGGGAGCCTATGAGCGTCAAGAGCAGCGCTGGGCATTCAGCGCAGCTCCCTGCGCTAAAAACTGCTATTGTGGTTTAATAAAAAGGATGGAGGGTATATTTGTCTATTTTTGTATGCTATAAAAACCAAATACAGAGAGAGACTGAGAGCTGTTGACGAAGAGCTACGTGTGTGTCTTTCTTCGATTCCAGCCAGAATATCAGCTTTGTGTTCAGCCAAACAGGCCCAGGTTTCGCACTGAATAAAGTATTTTATAATTTTTCACTATTCTGTTTACTTAATATTTCATAATAAAGTAATTATAAAATACTTTCTTTGTGTTTATTTGATTCCTATTCAAGAGAATTACTTTATATATAGTCAATATAGGCACAGAGTTAAATTTTTTAACATTTTCTAATGGTGGTGTGCCTCGTGATTTTTTTCATGAAACAAGTGTGCCTTTGCCCAAAAAAGGTTGAAAAACACTGCTTTAGAGCATGTTGAATCAGACTCCAAAGTGATGTTAAGATCTTTACTCATTTGGCATAAAAATTGAGTAAAGGACACCGAAGCAGAAGACGGGAGATCCCGTTGAGTCGAAGGCAACCGGGAACCCCTCGAAGTACCTGTCATGGCAGAGAAAAAGGGTGAAGCCTCTCTGGAATATTGATACTTGAGAGCTGAATCCATAGGCAAAAAAGAACCAGCTGGTGATGAAAAATCACAGGAGAATGACTCGATTGACGAGAATGGCTCTGCCACAGATTTCCTCGAGAAGGAAGCTGGTTGCCTCGAGGATTGTCTATGCCTCGAGAAATGAGGTCTGTCTTGAGAAGAGGACCGGGCCCTCAATGAATACCTCAACAGATTGTGTGGAGATGAACTGTGCCTCAGAGAACAAGGTAGTGATCTCAAATGCAGCCTCGATGAGGAATGTCAAGGAGTCCTCGCCCTGTACCTCAAAGAAGGCAATGCCTTAAGCTTAGAGGTAGGGCTGGAAGTTGGAGATTGAAGTCGAGATACTGATAAGGACTCAGCTCCTTTGCAGATGTATCTCGAGACATTCGCAAAAACTCAACTCCTTGCAAAGAGTGTATAGAATGATCTTGAAGCACTCTCAAGAACTCGACTCCTTGTATAAAGTGTATCGTCTTTTCTGGAGGCACTCTCAAGGACTCGACACCCTGAATAGAGTGTGTTGTTGTTTCTCGAGGCACTCTCAAGAACTCGAATCCTTGTATGACTGCAGAGTACTCAGGCTGGCCTGCAGGAAACGGGGTCGAGGCAGGAGTTAACTTGGCAAGCATGTTTCCAAACTCCTGATGCAGAATAACTTCCAACATGCTCTGCAAAGCCGACACCAAGACCACTAGAGCTGGTACAATTGGTGTGGCTATGGACTCCGAGGATGACAACCTCAAGGAACAGTGTTGTCTCGATTTTGAGACACATGTCCTAGAGTTCCTCGGACCCACCAGTTCTAGAGGTGGCATGTACATAGGGGTAGGCTTAGCTATCGTATTTGATGAAGACACCAAACATAATGGCGCCCCAGGGGAAGAATCAGCTGCCCCCCCCCCCCCCCCCGAAGACAAAGACTTCCCCATCGAGGAAGGTTTGATCGAGGTCAAGGTTGAAGGTTTTGACCCAGAAGAAAACTTTGTTGAAGTCGAGGTCAGGGCAGGAATGGGGTTCAAGGCCTTAGGCAAAGGCCAATCCATTACCCTGAAGATTATTTGAATCTGGACTTGACGACGTTGAAGGGCACAATTGGCAAGTGTAGCTCAGCAGGTTCCCAACTCCAAACATGAGCAGGCTACACTTCTTGAAGCCTGTGACCGGCCGGGACATAGAATAAAACACGGTCACGGCAAAATCGAAGCCCGTAGGCTGAAGCCGCGAAGTAGGCCCCGCTGTGACACGGTAAAAAAAACAACTTTTTTTTTTTTTAAATGAAACACTCAAATAAATACAGTGACCCTGTAAAGAAAAATGAAAAGCCACAGTGAGAGAAAGCACGAGTAGAACTAAGTCCAGTGCAGAACGTCAAAACGACTTCTCGGCTCCGCGGAAAACTGAGAACTGAGGAGACGCGCACCCTGTCGGGCGGGAAGGCACTCGCGCATGCGCGGTGCGGCAGTCGCGAACTTTCTAAAGTTTTACAAGCAAGTCTGCTTGCGAGGCTGTCCGCATCGGGGCTCCATGGATGACATCACCCACATGTGAGAATATGCTGCCTGCTTATCCTAGGATAAAATACCTATTGCTCCTGAAGATACCCACCTTGAGCTACTACTGAAAAAGGCATAAGCTAAATTTTAAATCACTTCTGTCTTTCATTTTGCTACGCTTGCAACTCACAGTCTAGAATTGTATGCTGATATGCTCAGTGCTAAGGAAAGAAGAAAAATAATTTCTGCAAATGTGACAACCCTTGCTGTCCAAAGGAGCAGTGGAGAGTGTACGTGTGAAGGAGACTTCACTCCAGGCCTTGGCTATCACCATGCAGTCTGAGATGCAGGATATAGAAGATGTAAAACAGCAGATTAAAAAATATGATTGTATCTGGGAAAGCATGACTAAAGTTTCGTGACTTTAGTCATGTTTTCCCAGAGATGGTCATATATGTCTTCTAGTAAAGCCATACCTGATGAATAGCAGTAAAATTGAGGAGGATCAACCAGCATCATTTCACCAGTTGAAGATTTGAATGATTCCGGAGATGCATGCTGCTCTTTTATCTTCAGAGTGGTGCTGGACGAAGAGGAGGAAGATGGGGACAGACCCAGCCCTACAAACCGCCCTTTTTTGCCACACAGCACACAGTCTGCAGGTGTGGCAGCTGGCCCGCGAGGAAGCTGCACTTCTTCTCTACTGTAATTTCTTACAGCCCCACTGTGATGCATGGAACGTTCTCGCTGCCAGACATAATGAGCTGGAGCTATGGCCATTACCTATACCAACAAATAATATTTGATGGAACCAGGTCAAAAATGAAAAACAAATCTTGCTAACATAGGTTTCCTTAGCATCTGCAACAGACCCAGGACTTGTGGATTATGCCCTTCTACCAGCAGGTAGAAATGGAAGACTCAAAATTGAGATGTGCCAGTGAGCAGCTCTCCTCATTCATAAGAACATATGAACATAAGTAATGCTATACTGGGACAGATCAAAGGTCCATCAAGTCAGTATGCTGCTTCCAACAGTTGCCAATTAAGATCACAAGTACCTGGCAAGATCCCAATAAGAGTAAAAACAGATTTTATGCTGTTTATCCCAAAAATAAGCAGTGGATTTTCCTGAGTTTATCTTAATAATTGTTAGACTTTTCTTTTAGGAACTTGTTCAAACCTTTTCCAAATACTGCTAACTGCTTTTACCACATTCTCTGTCAATTCCTGAGTTTAATTATACATTGAAACCCCCCCCCCAATTCTGTATATGGTGCCTTAAGTTGTGCGCGCAAATCGGTGTGCAGACAATTTGCATGCATAACTTAATTGATCTCTAATCAGTGCCAAAAATTAACACTAATTAAAAAGTAACACACACAACTTGGAAAGTATGATTCTATAAAAAGAATGCACCAGTGTGCAAATTTGAAAAGGAAGCATGGCTAGGGACAGATCATGGATATTCATAAAAGTTATGGGCTTTGTTATAGAAAATGCCCGATCAGTGTAAAACTTAGGCATAGGAATTTAGGCCCGGTTTTAGCTAGCCTAAATGAGCACTCCAAAAAGTTATATGATGCACTGGTACTTAGCATGATTCTATAAAAGGTACACGTACCTTGTAGAATTGCACTATTCTAGTCAGTGCCAATTTTTTACGCACCATATATAGAATTAGATCCCGAGTGAAGAAATATTTTCTCCAATTTGTTTTAAATGTATTACCTAGTAGCTTTATTGTGTGCACCCCAGTCCTTGTATTTTTGGAAAGAATAAGTAATTTATATCTACCCGTTCCCCGTCACTCGCAATTTTATAGACCTCTTCTACGCCTTCATTAGCTCAGCAATTATTTAGGATTGTTAGGAAGTTGACAACCAAAACATCTAATGTAGAGTGCTTGAATATTTCTTGCAGTTCTTGTGCTGCTGCTTTTGATTAAAAAAAAAAAAAGTATGATATTCTTCTCTTTTGATGGTCTTCCACTTCCTAACGGACCAACAAATAATGATTGACTAATTTGGTCAAAATTTACAGAGATCTCAATAGACCAAATTAAACAGATATGAATTCTTTAAACAGTAAAAGGAAATTATGTACTTACCTGGTAAGCTTTTTCCCAGGAGATTGGTGAGACATTCTAGGGGGCTATAGGATTATTTCCCACTACTTGCATGATCTGCAGAAGAAATCCATTTCAGGTTTTTCACTCTGCCTCTAGTGTACTTCACAGGCTAGTTTAGCGCCTTCTAGCAGTCAGTACCCAAGCATAGACACACTCATCTGTGAAGTAGAGGCACCTGTAACAACAGGCTAAACTATTGTTATGCTCAAACAACTAAACAGTATCGTTAACCACTAACAGAGGTGTCAAAAGGAGTTCAGAACTACTCCCACAACAGGTTATACATATGTACAAACTCTTGTTAACCCCAAAGGGTTGACCAGTCTACAAGAAAAAGACTGGATAAGTAGGAGACTTAAATCTGAAATCTGAATCAGAAACAGGCACAGAAAGGACAGGATGGGGTGTCTAGAATGTCTCACTTATCTACTGGAAAAGAGCTTACTAGGGTAAGTACATAATCTCCTTTTCCAGTGCAACAGATGAGACATTCTAGATTATAGGGACATACAAAAGCAGTCCCCCAAGAAAGCTAGGGTGGTCTTGCTGTGCTGGCACTTAAGATCGAGGACGCAAAAGGTATAGTCCATTCTGGCAGCAATATCCACTCTGTAGAACTTGGCAAACGTGTGAAAAGAAGACCACGTTGCCATCCTGCAAATCTCCTCAGGAAAAACAGATCTATCTTCCATCTATGAAGAAGCTACCCTCCTGGCAGAAAGTGCCTTAACAGAAATAGGGGACAGTTGCCCCACAAGAATGTAAGTGGACTAAATGGTTCTATGGATCCACGTAGAGATCGCAGCCTTAATAGCAGGAGAACCACACATAATAAAATGAGCCACCACAAACAGGTGGTCAGAAAGCAAAACTCTTTAGAGACCTGCCAATAATGCAGGAACACCCTGCGCACGTCCAACTTCTTTAGCAGACGATCCTGAGATTGGAACCCATCAGCTGAACAACTGGGAAACACACTTCCGGATGGATATGGAAAGCCAAAACTACCTTCGTCAAAAAGGAAGGAACTGTCTGCTCTCAGGATTTTGGAGCAAAGGGTATTGACACAACAACGCCTGTCATTCTGAAACTCTCCAGTCCCAAGAGAGAGTGACCAGAAAAAAACAGTCTGGAGAACTAAATCCCAGAGATAAGCATCTCTCAGTGGTTCAAAAGGAGCTCTGGCAAAGCCAGACAGCACCATATTAAGATCCCAGACTGGGAATGGATTCTTAACGGTCGGCCAGACCCAAAGATATTTTTACAAAACCAAGCAACAGCCGGATGAAACTCCAAAGAGAACTTCGAATCCTGGATCTAGAATCGGAGAGACCGGGATCCACAGACACACCACCGTAAAGCCTTTATCCAGACCCGCTTGGAGAAAGTAACACCTGAGTTAAATAAGGGTCCATCCGTTCTTGGTAACTCCAGGTCTTCTACGCCTTAGCATAAGCCGACACCAAGGATGATTTGGTAGACCTAAGAAGCTTTAGCTATGACAAATTCCGAATAGCCTTGATGGGTCTGATTTTTTTTTTTAAGCTGCATGCTCAAGAGCTAAGCTGTAAGAGCAAAGCAACCCAGATCCTTCATGGCAAATGGGCCTGGGGAGAAGGTCAGGAAAGACACTCATGCGCAGACTGTATGCCATCCACAGCCACATCAGATCCACGTACCATGGCCTTCCATGCAAATCGTGTGCCACCAGAATGACGTGGCCGGGGTGAGTTGAAATCCTCAGAAGGACCCGGCCGAATAGCGGCCAAGGCGGAAAAATGGATAGAAGAACCTCCAGAGACCACAGTCATCAAGAGTATCAAGTCTCTCGCTTCCAAGCTGGATCTTGCTTTGCACCACAGCCGTGAGGTTGAGGCAGGGCTGCCCCCAGCGCTTCACGAGTGCCTACTGCGCTAGAGTCCACTCGCCCGGAATTCTAGACTGACGGCTGAGGAAGTCTGCTAGAACGTTGGCCACAGCATCCACATGTGCCACCGTCAGCAACAGGAAAAGACTTTCTGCCCAAAGGAAAAGAAGTCGAGCCTCCTGAGCCAAGGGAGAGTTCAAGTTTAATAAAATTTTGATTAATCGCTTAATCTTGATTCTAAGCGATGTACATAATAAAAATTGCAGTGTTGGGGAAACAAAACAATGCATGACAAAAACGAAGTCCTACGGGACTATTAACAAACTTGACAAAACTAAGAACAGAGGGAAAAGGAAAAGAACTACAAGTTATTTGACAGAAAGCGAGACATTCAGGGAGAAAACATAGGGGGGGGGGTGAAGTTAAAAAGCTTCAATAAAATAATAGAGTCAGAGTTCTTGGTTCCTCTCTGATAATTAAGAGACCACTGCCATCAATGATTGGCTACTTTTGTGGTGACGGAGTCCAACAGTCCTGAAAAGAACGACGACCATAGTGAGCCCTTTCCAGCCACAAAGGCTGGCAGCCGTGGTTACTACAGTCCAGGAGGCAAGGCTTAATGGAACACTCTGGCAGAGTGATTGAGGACAAAGCCACCAGGACATACCCACTCTGGCCTCCAGAGTCCATGGCAGACTCAGCTCTAAGACATCTTGGTGGGGCCCCAGTGAGAGAGGAAGCCATTCTGATGAGGGGGCATGTGTGCGTTCGTCCAGGGAACCACATCCAGCTTGGTAATCCTGGATCCCACAATCTGTAGGATGTCCCACGCCGAAGGGGCCACCATCTTCAATATCTCTGAAATCTGTGCCCAGAGCTTCTATTTTCGAGCCTTGGCCAGGTAAACATGGCCTGCTGCTGTATCGACTAGACCAGTGACTGCGTGGGCATCAGATGGCTCTTTTTTTTTTGGTAAGTTGACAATTCAGCCCAGGTCTTCCAGTACATGGAGCACTGTCGCTACCATAGTGCACCCCTTTTCCAAGGGTACTTTGAGAAACCAGGCAGCAAGATAAGGGTGAGCCTGCAACTCCTTTCTCCTCAGAGGAGCTGCTACTACCACCATCACTGTGGTAAAGGTCCGGGGTGTGGTCGCCAGCCCAAAGGACAGGGCCAAAAACTGACACATGAAACCGCAGAAACTTGCGGTGATCTGGAAAAATGGGAATGTGCAAATTTGCCTCCGTAAGATCCAGGGAGGCCAGAAATTCCCCCCGGAGCCATTGCTGGAAGGACTCACCACAGGGTCTCCATCCAGAACCGAGGAAGCTTGAGAGCCAGATGGCAGTGTTGCAAAATCAAAATCGGTCTGGAAACTGTTGGTCCTCTCTTAGGAATGATAAAATAAACAGTATCGAAAAGGAGCGACAGGGAGGAGCTTAACTAATATGGCAATCAGCTGAACGCGTTCCAGTCACTTACCTATGGTGAAATGAAAATCTAAGACCCGGGTGTATCCATCGGTACTCAGGGAGCGATAATTGCTTGGCCCGATGGATGCTTTCATTGAACGAGTGAGGGGAGTCTAGCAGCTGCCTCTGAGAGCTGTGAGGATGAGGAGGAAGAAGAACAGGCAGTCCAGAGATTGTCAGCTGCCTCAGTGAGTCAACTATCACTGCTGGAAGACCTGGAAACGGCAGGGAACTTACAAGAATCACCACGGAATAAATTATTACAAGAAGGCACTGTGGACCTCAAGGACTTGAGATTTAATTATATGGTAGCTCCCCTTCAGAAGCCTTCTGTGGTAGATTTAAACTCTATATGGGAAGCTATTTCCACTTTGCAGCTGTCCCTGGGAACTCAATTGCAAACACTTTCTTCTCCTTGCTCAGGGATTCTTTCTGAGACACTTACATTGCAACAAAAGGTGGACAAATTAGAAAATAAAATCTGTTGAACAAGAAAAGAAGTTGGATATTTTAGTAGCCAAAATCAGCTCCTTATAAAAGAAAAGGGTAATATCAACTTTAAGCTGGAAGTTCTGGAAAATAAAACAAGACAGAATTTAAGATTGATTAATTTTCCTAAATTAGCTACTATTTCAGTAGTAGATATGTTTAAACGATATCTTTTGTAGATCTTGAAAATCCCACAGAACTCATTTCCCCCATCTCAAAAATGTATTACATTCCCTTGGGAAAGAAGAAATCTCCAGAAGAACCCCAGGAACCAGCTATAGATGTTATGGACTTGACAAATTTGTTAGAGAAGTGAGATTCAGAACAAATTACTTTTGCCACACTGTTTGTTCAGTTTGCTCTAGATTCAGATAGAATGGTTGTTGAAGTTGTTTTTTAAATATTGTATAAAGATGTTTTGTTTCTGAAAAAAAAAATAAGAATGTATCCAGATGTATCCAAGTAACATACAAAAAAGGAAATAATTTTTGCTTTTGAGACCCCAGGTTTTAAAAATGGGTGCAACTTTTGTATTAAGGTTCCCATGCAAATGTCTTGTTAATTTTAAGGGAGTTAGATATATTTTCTTTAAGTCTGCACAATTGATGAGATTTATTTTAGGTGAGATCTGCAAGTACCCCTGTCAGTATTCAGGAATAAAGCTCTAAGTTAGTAGGTTGAGATCAATTCAGGTACCCATCTTTTTTTTTTTTTTCCTAATAAATGTTTGGGTAAACTATCTCCGATTTTGTTGAAACCCCTTCTCCAGTGATTGTGGACTAAATAAACAGTTGAAACAATGTTATTTTATTTTCCTAAAATTATTCCAAATATAAATTGACTTGTGGTGTAAACTGTTTATTTCAAATATGATTGTATTATCATAAAAAATGAAAATTCAATAAAGAATAAATATACAAAAACAAACAAAAAGAGTATCTGTCTGAACCCAAAGGTAAGCTTGCACCGGCTGTACTGCTTGAATATCCATCAAGCACTGAACTGCAGCCTGGAGAGAGTTCATTGTGGCTGGGCTCCTGACAGAAGACACAAACTAGTCTGACAGAGGCTGGGCAAAACCAGCTTGTAGCCCAACTGAATAAATTCCCTGACCCACTGGACTGTAATAATGTGCAGCCAGGCAGGCCGAAACTGCGAGAACCAAATCTCCTGTCTGCAAATGTGCCCCCAGCTTCCTGGCTTCATTGGGTCATACAGCCAAGTCAGGCAGGAAGGGTGGCAGTAGACAAAGCTCACCTGTAGCCTGGAATCCTGAGAAAATCTCTGTGAAGATGAAGAATTTTGCCTGTAGGCATGAAAATTTCATCAGGAGCCACGCAAGGGAGGATGCCCAGCACCCTTGGGCTATGCTCTACTATCTGGCAAGGTGATGGTCATTACCAAATTCATAAGGTCAACAAGATCCTTGCCATACAACAACTCCCCATGAAACGGTAGCCGTGCCAGTTTCCTAGGAGGTGGAATCACCAGCCCACTGCAGAACCCAGAGCATTTGGCGGGCCGAAATAGAATCTGGTGACACCTTTGCCAGCACCCGCTAAAGGTCATAGAAACCATCCGCCATGTAGTCCATCCCAGCCCACAAAAGCTGAGGAAAAGGCGTTCATAGCTGAGTTAGACAGACGTATGCCGCAAAGGACATAGGCACTGCAGCTCCAATGGCTAAATTACCAGTAGCTGGTTCAAAACTTTCCAGAGAGCCACATCCACCTGGCTATCTTTCAACACAACAGTCCTGTCACTAGGTAGAGAGGTGCGCCGGGTCAGCTAAGCCATCAGGGAATCTCCCTTCGCTGCCACAAAGCTGTGGACACTCCTGCGCCCGAGGATGCAAGCTGGACATAGCTCGGGCTTTCCATAAAGGACTCTCCTGAGAGTCAAACTGCTCCGGAATCATGAACTCATATCTGGATGCCAGGAAAAGTCGCAGATTGCAAACAAACGCTGCAGAGCCAGGGAGAAAAGCTAAAGAAATTAAAGGAGCGGGCTGGGTATCCACGCTCACTCTGCTAAAGAAGCAGAAATGAGATCTGGCAGCGCCTCAAACTTAAACAAGCGCTTGACAGTCGGATCATTTCCAGGATCCGGAGTCCCAAAGGGATCCGCGGATCCAGCACTCAAGTCCAGATTCCCAAATCTAGGAAGTACACCACTGTCCAAAAAGATCAGGGAGATCCGGAGCAGCCGCTGGGATCCCTGAAACAGTCTGGAAAGGAGGAACAGATGGCGGAGGCGCTTAGATACGTAGCAGGGGGAACAGAAAAGCACCCAGAAGCCGGATCCCTGGAGTAAAATATGGACCAGCAAAATCTCAAATTTTGAGAAGGTATCTGGACCCTGGGTATAGTCACCCTTAGATGACTTATACTTACTCTTCTTAGACTGCGGAGAGTCTGACTCGCGGTGGACAGACAAAGTCGCAGAACCAAGCCCCAAAAATAAATGTGGCCGCCCCAACGGGCTAGCTGTTTAATCACCTGCTTCTCTGAAGGGAAGGCTGAACAGTAGTTACCACCCCCTTGACTGCGCCACACGGCGCAGAATGATCTAAATGTGGCAATTTTGCACAAATTTGGTATTAATCAACACAAGGAGACCCTATGGTCTCCATTCCAGCAGTTTTCCTGGCAAAATTTTGAATTTTAAAAAAGCAGGGAAAAGTTGAAAAACAGATCATTAAAATTTCAAAATGGCCACCAGAATTTGCACCAAAAATGCTCCAAAAACATTTCTCAGACTTTAAAATTTACAAAAATAGGGGGGGGGGGGGGGCATGGCCATGCAGTGAGCAGGGAAGCTGTGTTTTTCCTGAGCTCCATAGCTCTCCCTCCTAACTGCTCATTTTGATCAATATTCTGCAACAGATTCCGACCCGTTTTTTGATTTCCTGGTGTTACCTGCTCATATGGACAAGTCTGTCCAAAAATACGGATCTGATATGGCCACGAAGGGTGGAAAAAAGGAAGGGACCCGCGGTAAGGCCCAGGCATCTGTGGATGGGAAAATGGTGGGCCTTGCCGAGGTGCTGAATGCAGTCAGCAATGTGTTGGTGGTGAAGATTACAGAGGCTGTGGTTCTGGCGCTTTGCTCGCGGCTGGACAAGGTGAACAATACTCTGTCCACTTTATCCACTATGGTGACTGAGTTTGCCTCCCGGGTGGCTGAGGTGGAAAATCGGGTGAGCTCCACGGAAGACTCCCTGACATGTGCAGGCGGAACTTGCCACGCTGCAGTGCAAACTTTCTACTTGTGAAGACAAGCTCGAGGACTTTGAAAACCGTTCTCGGCGGAACAATCTCCGCCTCATGGGTATCCCCGAGGTTGTGCCAGATGCTACTCTGGCTGCTGTTTTGGAGAAATGGCTCTTGGCCGAGCTCCTTCACACTTCCACCCTGGGTCCCTTGCGGATCGAGCGGGCTCATAGGCTGGGCAGGAAACAGGCCGGAGCAGCTCGCCCATGAATTATGATTCTGTGACTTCTTAATTTTGCTATTAAGGACCAGATCATGAAAACATATAGGCAGTGGAAAGACCTCAGCTTCCAGAATCAGAAGATTCTTATCTTTCAGGATTATTCTGCGCAGGTGGCCTCTCTTCGGCGAGGATTTTCGCCGATCTGCAAGCAGCTAGTGGAAAAGAACTTGCATTTCACCCTGCAGTTCCCGGCTAAGCTGAGGGTACTTTATAACGGCCAACCTTTTGTGTTTGACATGAGTGAGGAGGCCCAAGCTCAATTGCGACAGTGGTTTCCAGCCCCGGAGGTGCCTGCCTGACCTGTCATTATCTGTAGTGATTATTTTGCTGCTAGTCGGGATACCCTGGATCCTTTCCTATCTTTGACTTCCACTTTGCTGGTGAGTTCTTCAGTGCATCCGGAGCTTGTACATGGCTTGGTATCAGCTGTATTTTGGCTATATGACCGAGACTCTGTTTTGAGGCAAAGGACTTGTTGACTTATGTTCTTATAATGTTGATTCTATATGGCAGTTGTTTCTAAGGGTCTGGTTATTTGGGCAGGGGAGGGGGGGTTACAGGCATGTGGGTACCCCTGGATGGTATGGCTTGGTGGTTTGTGGAGAGTAAGAGTGAATGGGGGGATGGGATGGGGGGGTTGGGGTGGGTGGATCATGTGGCTGGGAGTGGATATGTTTATACTTTGTGTGAGTGTGTGTGGGATGAGTGTCTGTCAGGGTGAGGGCTGGGCTCTTGCAGCTGGGAAGCCTTTTCAATGGCAGTTCAGCATTCATTGCCACACTGCTGGAAATTTATCCTCCAAGCTGATCTTCGGTCTGCTAGTCAAACTCCTCTGTCTGACTATGCCTCCACCCCTGCGGACCACCGGATGAGCACCTGGACGGGCAGAGTCACAAAAACGCAGCCAGTGCGCTGTGGAATAGTGCTGCCCGATTCAGGAAAAAAAAATTTTGATTCAATTAAATTCAGCCTATTGAATCGATTTTTCGATTCGATTCGAATTGGGTGTTTTTTTCCAAACATCCTGGTGGATTTATTTTATAGCCTCTTCACCCCCTTTGCCCTCTCCTACCCACACTGGTCATGTGGTGTTAACAAAATAAACAAACAAAAAATACTTTTCTTCTCTGTTAAATCCTAGCTCACGTTTGCGGTCTAACACCAGCTCTGGCAAGATACACGTTTCAAATCTGACATATTGTAATCACAAAACAGAAAGTAAAATGATTTTTTTGTACCTTTTGCTGTCTGGTCATTATTCAAATCATGTTGGTCCCAAGCTCTGGTTGTCTTCTGATACCTCGCTTCTTTCTTCTTTCTCCGTGCTAATCATCCATCTTCCATCTGTGTCCTCCCCTTCCATTTCCATTCCTTTCCCCTGGTCTGGCATCTCTCTCCTCCCCCTCCCCATGCCCTGACATCTCTCCCTCCATGGTCTAGTATCGCCTTTCCTTTCCCTCCCTCCCATGGTCTTGGCATCTCTCTTTCCTCTCCTCTCCCTTCCTGGGCTTCCTTATCCCTCCTTCCCTCTCTCTCCCCAATTGGGTGCAGCAGCAGCTTTTCTCTTCCCCCTTCCCCTCTCACTCTCCTCATCCACTGTTCTTCCCCCTTCCCCCATCCACTCTCCTCCTCCACTGCTCTCCCCTCAGTCCTGCTGCAGCTTTCTCTCTTCCATTTTAAGTCCAGCAGCACTCTCATCTGTTCCCAATTCAGCAGCACCTCATCCTCTCACCTCCCTCCACCACTCAGCTCCAACAGTACCTCTCCCTCCCCTCCTCTCTACTTCCTTTTCCCCCATCAACTAGCTATAGCACCTCTCCTTTCCACCCCCAGGGCAAGCAGCACCTCTCCTCTCCGACTAGCAGGGCTCCTCTCCCTTCCCTTCTGACTAGAAGCACTACCTTACCCACTCACCTCCCAGGACTAGCAGCACCACTCCCTCCTCTCCTCGTCTCCTATCAGCACTCCTCCCTCTTGTCTCCCAGGTCCATCGGCACCACGCCACCCTCCCAATTAACAGGCTCTCACCGGCTTGTGGATTCCCCGGCTTGACTCGGCACAGCCTGAAGTTCTGTGTCTGACTCTGGCCAAAGAAAGTAAAAAAGAAAAAAAAGCCTGAAAAACCAGGTGATTTTTCAAACCTTCCCGGTAACACTATCCTGGATTAGCAGCTGCACCGCTCTCTCCTCCGTAGCTTTAGCAGGTCAATTCCCTTCTGCAGCCTCAGGGCCTCTGATAGGCCGTCCCGCCTATGATGATGCAACTTCCTTCTTCCTCGGAGGCGGGACGGCCTATCAGAGGCCCTGAGGCTGCAGAAGGGAATTGACCTGCTAAAGCTATGGAGGAGAGAGAGCGGTGCAGCTACTAATCCAGGATAGTGTTACCGGGAAGGTTTGAAAAATCACCTGGTTTTTCAGGCTTTTTTTTCTTTTTTACTTTCTTTGACCAGAGTGAGACACAGAACTTCAGGCTGTGCCGAGTCAAGCCGGGGAATCCACAAGCCGGTGAGAGCCTGTTAATTGGGAGGGTGGCGTGGTGCCGATGGACCTGGGAGACAAGAGGGAGGAGTGCTGATAGGAGACGAGGAGAGGAGGGAGTGGTGCTGCTAGTCCTGGGAGGTGAGTGGGTAAGCCGGGGAATCCACAAGCCGGTGAGAGGGTTTTAAAAAAAAAAGTTTTGAGTAGCGTCGTCGGCAACAGCAGGATTTGTGACCACGATGACAGCCGGGCACGGGGAGGAAGGTTGTGCCCCGAATTGGAGAGGCCGATTTTTTAAAAAATACACATCGATTCGAATCGATTCACCCAAAGTGAATCGGTGAATCGATTCAAATTGGAAACCGGGCAGCACTACTGTGGAACACTGCTGAGCCCCCTAAGCATGCTACTCAGTTTGCGCTTGACCCCCTCCCCCCCACACTTAAGAGGGAGTAAGACTAGGTCAGGGACAGTCCTGAACTCCAAGAAAGACTAAGCAGACTGGCTAACAGCTACCCTGAAGGGATCGGCCTGTCAGCTATAGACCAAAATCTGTGAATTCTCAAGTAGGCAGAGCTTCAAATCCATTTTAAACGCAAAAATACCAGCGAAAGGGACAAAACTACGTCAAATTAAGATAATAAAATGTGGAAAGCAGAATCTACACAGCTGCAGTCATGCATATAGAAGAAAAGACTGCTAGAGGGTGCTAAACTAGCCTGTGAAGTACACTAGAGCAGATCAAGCGAATTGTGAGAAATAACCCTATAGTCTAGAACAGTGTTCTTAAACCACCGGTCCGCAGAAATTTCCTGCCAGTCCGCAGGGCTGGCATGTGTATCGGGCCCGAGACAGTGTTCTTCAGCCGCTGATCCGCAGTGCAATCGATGTGGCGTAATCTTCAGGCTGGCTCCCTCTTCCTCACTGCTGCAGTGCACAAAGCCGCGGGCAGTGGCTCCTACACGTGTCCTGTGCCTGAACCGGAAGCATTCTCTCTGATGTCACAACGTCAGAGGGAAGGTTTCTGGATGAGGCACAGGACGCGCAAGGAGCCGCTGCCCGCTGCTGTGTCAGTGAGGAAGAGGGAGCTGGCCCGAAGATAATGCCGGGGGTGGCATAAAACAGCCAGGCGGGAGCAGACCAGAAGGTAAGGCACAGCATGGAGGGAGGGAGACAACAAAGGTAGGGGGAATGATTTTATTTTTAAATTTAGTGATCGAATTGTGTCAATTTTGATAATTTACATCTGCTGTCTGTATTTTGCACTGTTCTGGAAGAAATGCATTTGTTTCTTTTTCTCTGGGGTTGTACTGCATGCAGAATCTTGCATCTTAGGGTTTGTTTGTATATATTAGTACTTTTAGTTTTTGGTCTCGTATTTAAATGGGGTTATCTGTTTTCCGGTAGGAATGAATGTTAAGAAGCACACAGTGTGCTTTGTGTAGTTTAATTTTGTGGTTAACCATTTTGTGTTGTTAAAAAGATTATATTATGTGTGTATATATGAAAAATGAATGGAAAAAATTGTGTTACAATTAGTGCTATTATTGGGCAGGGTCTGTGCTTCAACTGCTGGTCCGCAGACTGGTGCAGGTCCACAAAATAATGCTTTTATTTCCGCCGGTCCATAGGTGTCAAAAGGTTGAAGAACACCGGTCTAGAATGTCTCAAAAATTGCACTACGTAATGAGTCAAAACTGCACATGGACAATGCCGGGTAGACAATCACGTGCGGACAATGCCGGGCAATCGCACTCCCGTTTGCGGTTGGTGGGGGAACACCCCCCCCACCCTCCCATTACAGATAAAACTGTAATTTTCCCCTAAAAATAGGGGAAAAGCGCTATTTCCTCTATAATGGGGGGTTCCCCACAACACCCCCTCCACAATGGGAGCACCAACAGTTCTAAGCAAAGTGTGTGTGGGTTCCCCACCCACACACCCCCTCGGAGAATTTTAAAATATTGTTTTAATCCAGCACACTAATGTCCTGCGTGTTATTGTCTGCCCGGCACTGTCCACACGCGATTGTCTCGCGCGGTTTAGTCTATGAACCATTGCACTGGGAATACTGTTCTTTAAAGAACTGTGTTCCTGCTTGATAAAAAGGCTGAAAGCCAATTTGAATATTGTAAAGAGTTTCTTGAGAGAGGGTGTTGTTCCCAATGTTTTGAAAAGAGCCTGTTTGTCCTTTATTGAAAAATAAGAAGTTGAGTCCAAATGAAATGAGCAGTTATCACTTGATCTCCTCTCTCATGTTTCTTACTAAGACTTTGGAGAAAGCTATACCGAATCAGTCGCAAGATTGTTTAGATGTGAGTAATTTTCTGGATCTAATCCACTACAGCTTTCATCCAAAACACTCTGAGACCTTAATAGTTTCTATGTTTGATTCTATTAGGGCCAGTTTTGTTCAAGTAACTAACGTAATTTTCCGAGTGTTGTGGCATGGTCAAATCTTGATTTGTTGTACTGTATATGAGTTTTGCTGCAGTGTTTTGTATCATTAGTTTCACGGAGATACCTGAGAATAGAGCATTGCAGTAGTCTAGTAGTGCTGTTGGAAGAAGTAGGGTAGCTAAAGGTGCACTTGTTATGCAGCGAATTGCGCAACTGAAGAAACCCTGATTAAACACCAAATGACCTCTCTGAAGCTGAAATATTACCAGAGAAAGATTAACGGTAGGAACTTATCCATAAGAAGGTGAGACTCTCTCTTCCTAAAGTTCACATAACCTAATACAAACTCTATAAAAAAGACCATACTTAGAAAGGAGGAAAATGATAAAGACACACTGAGTTTGGAAATGGATCAAAACACCAGTGATTCCAGCCCAACCTCTCCACTGAATTTAGAATAGGCAATTTCATCAATTGTATCTAATCTAATCTAGTCTTCAATTTATATACCGGGTCATCTCCCAGCGGAGCTCGACTTGGTTTACAAGTAATTAAAGAACAAAAAAAAAACGAACAAGAGCATAGGAGAAAATAAGTGTTGTAGAGCAATCAATTTGTTGGATCTTTGGATAAACTGTTCAAGTATTGTGTAAATAATAAAGTTTTTAGGACTTTACAAAATTGTTGTAACTGACCTATCAATCTGACAGTGAGGAAGCCCATTCCACATTTCTACCAGTTTATAAGTGAAAGACTGACTGAGTTTCTCAGCCGATTTAATTCCTTTGAAGTAGTTTATATCTCTGTATATTCCTCAAATGGCAAGATCTAAGGGTATGCCAGTATAAAGAGACCAAAGAGCCAAATATTCCATAGAGAAGCTTAAAAATGATGCAGGTGCATTTTAACTGTATCCTATAACGTATTGGGAGCCAATGAAGCTTTTTTTTAACAGAGGAGAGACATGATTGTACTTTCTCTTCCCAAAGATGAGTTTAGCTGCCATATTCTGAAGTCAAGTATTCTGTATTAACTGAAGTCTTCTTAAACTACCCTGTTTGATACCTAGATTTACAGAATTACAATAATCCAACTGGGCAAGTACAATAGACTGTACCAGCACTGAAAAATGATCTTGATGAAATAATGATCTAATGTTCCTTAACATACATAGACTTAAAAAAAACAACACTTTTTATTACCAAAGAGTTTATCTGTTCATGAAATGTGAGTGGAAAAAGGATAAAACCGAGGAAAATTGGAAAGAGCACAGGAAGCATCAAAAAGAATGTCATTGCGTGATCAGAAAAGCAAAAAAAAAAAGAGTATGAAGAGAGACTTGCCAGGGAAGCACGGAATTTTAAACCATTCTTCCGATATGTGAAAGGAAAACAGCCGGCGAGGGAGGAGGTGGGACCGCTGGATGAGGGAGACAGGAAGGGAGTGGTGAAGGAGGAAGAGAGGTGGCAGACAGACTAAACACGTTCTTTTCATCGGTCTTCACAAAGGAGGACACATCCAACATGCCGGAACCGGAAAAAATCTTCAAGGGGGATCAGGAGGGAAAATTATCATGCATGGAGGTAAGCCTTGATGATGTAATCAAACAGATAAGAACATAAGAACATAAGAAGTTGCCTCCGCTGAGGCAGACCATAGGTCCATCCTGCTCAGCGGTCCGCACCCGCGGCGGCCCATCAGGCCCATTGCCTGAGCAATGGTCTATACCTATCTATACCCCCCAATCCCTTTCTCTTCTAGGAATCTATCCAAACCTTCTTTGAAACCATTTAATGTTTTCTTGTCTACAACAGCCTCTGGAAGCGCATTCCATGTATCCACCACCCTCTGAGTGAAAAAGAACTTCCTAGCGTTTGTTCTAAACCTGTCCCCTTTCAATTTCTCCGAGTGCCCCCTTGTACTTGTGGCGCCCCTTAATTTGAAAAATCTGCCCCTGTCTATTTTTTCTATGCCCTTCAGGATCTTGAAGGTTTCTATCATGTCTCCTCTAAGTCTTCGCTTCTCCAGGGAGAAAAGTCCCAACTGCTTCAATCTGTCGGTATATGGGAGATTTTCCATTCCCTTTATCAGTTTGGTTGCTCTTCTTTGTACTCCCTCAAGTACCGCCATGTCTTTCTTGAGGTACGGCGACCAGTACTGGACACAGTACTCCAGATGCGGCCGTACCATTGCACGATACAGCGGCATGATGACTTCCTTCGTCCTGGTCGTAATACCCTTCTTAATGATACCCAGCATTCTGTTTGCTTTCCTAGAGGCTGTGGCGCATTGCGCCGATGCCTTCAGTGTTGCGTCTACCATCACTCCCAGGTCTCTCTCCAGGTTACTAACCCCTAGTGGTGTTCCCCCCATTTTGTATGTGAACATCGGGTTCTTTTTCCCCACGTGCATGACCTTGCATTTCCCCACGTTGAAGCTCATCTGCCACTTTTCGGCCCATTTTTCCAGCTGCGTTAGATCCTTTTGGAGATCCTCGCAGTCTTCCTTGGTTTGAGCCCTGCTGTATAGTTTGGTGTCATCTGCAAATTTAATGACTTCACACTTAGTTCCCGCCTCTAGATCATTTATGTAGATATTGAACAAGAGTGGTCCCAGCACCGACCCTTGCGGAACTCCGCTCGTGACCCCTTTCCAGTCTGAGTAGTGGCCCTTTACGCCAACCCTCTGCTTCCTGTTTGCCAGCCAGTTTTTGATCCATCGGTGGACCTCCCCTTGTACCCCGTGGTTCCATATCTTTTTAAGCAGTCTCTCGTGTGGCACCTTGTCGAAGGCTTTTTGGAAGTCAAGGTAAATGATGTCTATAGATTCCCCTTTATCCACCTGGCTGTTCACTCCCTCAAAGAAGTACAATAAGTTTGTGAGGCATGACCTACCCTTACAGAAGCCATGTTGACTCGGTTTTAGCTGACTCGGTTTTAGATAGATTTTAGATAGATTAAAAACTGACAATCTCCGGTCCCAGACAGAATCCACCCGAGAATACTGAAAGAGCTCAGAGACGAAACGGCGGTGTTGCTGCAGCAAATTTGCAACCTATTCTTGAAAACAGGGTAATTCCGGAGGACTGGAGGATAGCGAATGTTACACCTATCTTTAAAAAAGGATCAAGAGGCGACCCGTGGAACTACAGACTGGTGAGCTTAACCTCAGTTCCAGGGAAGATGGCCGAATCATTGATCAAAGACAGTATCAATGAACATATAGAAAGAAATAATCTGATGAGAACAAGCCAGCATGGTTTCTGAAAAGGAAGATCATGTCAAACGAACTTACTGCACTTCTTTGAGGGGGTGAGCGAACAATTGGACAAAGGTGACCCCATAGAAATCATATATCTGGACTTCCAGAAAGCCTTCGACAAGGTACCCCATGAGCGCCTACTAAGGAAACTGTGGAACCACGGGGTGGAAGGGGAAATGCAAAGATGGATCAAAAATTGGCGGGCAGACAGGAAGCAGAGGGTAGGAGTAAAGGAACACTACTCCGGCTGGAAAGGGGTCACGAGTGGCGTCCCGCAGGGGTCAGTACTGGGACCGCTGCTGTTCAATATATTCATAAATGACCTGGAGTCAGGGACGAAGTGTGAAGTTATAAAATTTGCGGACGACACGAAACTCTCCAGTAGGGTTAAAACTGTGGAGGAATACAAAGAACTACAAAGGGACCTGAACAAACTGAGTGAGTGAGCAAACAAATGGCAGATGAACTTCAATGTAGAGAAATGTAAAGTCTTGCACATAGGGAAAGGAAACCCGATGTATAACTACACGATGGGGGGGATGGTGCTGGGAGAAGGCAAATTGGAAAAGGACTTGGGAAGAAAATACATCACATAGACAACTGATAAACTGTGCAGATAGGATTCCACATATAATAGAAATGATCACCCCAAAAACAGAACAAAAAGGAACAGAAAACACACAGACAACAGAGAGAAACTTAAAAATGATCACATGCGATAAACCTGGATCCTTCCCTACAATCTTACCCATACCATGTTGCTACATATATGCAAGGTCCATTTGCAACAAAACAACCTTGACCAGAGAGTGTTTAGATTGTAAGCTCTTTCGAGCAGGGACTGTCTCTTTTATGACTCTGTACAGCACTGCGTACGTCTGGTAGCGCTTTAGAAATAATAGTAGTAGTAGATATTTTAGTGGAGTCTGAAGTAGGAATAATGTTCATCACAGAAATACAGCTAAAGAATAAATCTGATCCTGTAACACTAGAGATCTGTCCAGTGGGGGATATAAGTCAATACAGATGGGCAGACAGAGGAAAAAGGGAGAGGGAGTAGCAATCATATTTAACAGTTTTCTAGAAATTGAAAGTCAGCTCAGCTCCCTATGTGAAATAGAAATAGAGCGGTTATTCTGCCAACTTAGAAGTAACTCTGCACAACAACATCTAGGCTTCATACTCTGTTTCAGACCTTCTGGACCATGGTCAAAATGTTGCAGTAAAGAACTTGGAACATTTTGGGATGAATCTTATTATGATTAAGAGTTGGATGAAGGTCGACAGAATTGAATTTATGTATAACAAAAGTACTTTTTCTTTCCTGTAATCATACCCTGTTTAAGGTTTCTTCGTCTATAAATATTGATTATACAACAGTATTGCTATCTGGGTGTAGTCATTGATGCCGCATTATCATTTAAGTCTTATGTAGGTAGTAATATTCAGAAGATTTATTAGACATTTGAAGGGATTGTTGTCTTCTGATCATTTTCAATCAGTGCTGTAAGCACTAATTTTACCAATTTTTAATTATTGCAATGCTGGGCCTTCCAAATAATGTACTGACTGCCCTACAGAAAATGCAGAATCAGTTGCTATAGTACTTATGAGTCTTCCTTGGTTCTGTTATATTACTCCAGTATTAAAAGAATTGCATTGGTTGCCAATAAGTTTTCAGGTTCAATTTGAATTTTTTTCTCATTTTTAAAGCGTTGAATGATGAAGCACCATTAGCTCTTTCATCTGCTCTCAAAATGTATTGATCTGCCCATGCTTTGAGGTCTTCTAATAAATTACTTTTTGAAATACCATCTTTTAGACAGATTCGACTTGAGACTTTTAGATCTGCAATGGTCCAAACCAAAGAAAGCACAGTTACTTACCATAACAGGTGTTATCCAGGGACAGCAGGCAGATATTCTCACACATGGGTGACATCACCGACGGAGCCTCAGTATGTACACTTTAAAAGTGCATTGCCACTTTAAGACTTTCAGAAAGTTTGCGATAGCCCGCACTGCGCATGCTCGAGTGCCTTCCTGTCCGACGTAGGCGCGCAGTCCCTCAGTTCAGTAAGCCAGCTAAGACGCCAACCTAGAAGGTGGGTTGTGAGAATATCTGCCTGCTGTCCCTGGATAACACTTGTTACAGTAAGTAACTGTGCTTTATCCCAGGACAAGCAGGCAGCATATTCTCACGTATGGGTGACCTCCAAGCTAACCAGTATGGGATGGTGGGAGTGTTGGCCTTAGGAAAATAAATTTTGTAATACTGACTGGCCAAAGTGCCCTCCTGTCTAGAAAAAGATTCCAGACAGTAATACAAGGTGAATGTGTGAACCGAGAACCAGATGGCAGCTTTACATATTTCCTCAGTAGGTGTAGATGTAAGGAAAGCTACTGAAGCTGCCATAGCTCTAACTTTATAGGCAGTGAAACGACTCTCCAGTGGTAGTCCAGCTTGAGCGTAACAGAACAATATGCAGGAAGCCAACCAGTTGGAAATCATTCTTTTAGAAATAGGATGCCCCAACTTGTTAGGATTGTAGATGACGAACAGCTGAGAAGAAGATCTGTGCGGCTTTGGTCTGTTGTGAGTAGGCCAAAGCTCGCTTACAGTCCAGGGTATGAAGAGCCACTTCTCCAGAGTGAGTGTGAGGCTTAGGTAAAAAATACTGGAAGCACAATCAACTGATTGAGATGGAATTCTGGGACAACTTTCGGAAAAAACTTGGGATGTGTGTGGAGAGTCACTTTGTCATGGTGGAACACAGTGAAAGGTGGATCTTCCACTAATGCTTGAAGTTCACCAACTCACCTTGCAGAACATAAGAACATAAGAAGCGCCATCTCCGGAACAGACCCTAGGTCCATCAAGTCCGGCGATCCGCACACGCGGAGGCCCCGCCAGGTGTACCCTGGCATAGTTTTGGTCCCCATATCGCTCCAAGCTTCTCGTAAAGAGAAGTGCATCTAGCCTACCCCTACCCATATCACTTCATGCCACTCATAAGGAGATGTACATCTAACTTACCCTTAAATCCTAGAATGGTGGATTCCGCAATTACCTCTTCTGGGAGAGCATTCCAGGTGTCCACCACTCGTTGTGTGAAGC
Source organism: Geotrypetes seraphini (assembly GCF_902459505.1). Taxonomy (NCBI): domain Eukaryota; kingdom Metazoa; phylum Chordata; class Amphibia; order Gymnophiona; family Dermophiidae; genus Geotrypetes; species Geotrypetes seraphini. Next base: position 341,032,106 of record NC_047086.1, on the reverse strand, counting down.
AGAACTTCCTGATATTTGTCTTGAACTTGTCCCCCCTTAGCTTCAGCCCATGTCCTCTTGTCCGTGCCACATTGGACATTGTAAATAACGTTTTTTCCTGCTCTATTTTGTCCTTTCAGTATTTTGAATGTCTCGATCATATCCCCTCGTAGTCTCCTTTTCTCAAGGGAGAACAACCCCAGTCTCTTAAGTCTTTCCTCATAATCTAGGTTCTCCATACCTTTCACCAGCTTTGTTGCTCGTCTCTGCACCCTCTCTAGCAGTATGATATCTTTCTTTAGGTATGGAGACCAATGCTGGACGCAGTATTCCAAGTGTGGTCTGACCATCGCTCTATAAAGCGGCATTATGACTTTCTCCGATCTACTCGTGATTCCCTTCTTTATCATGCCTAGCATTCTATTCGCGTTCTTCGCTGCCGCCGCACATTGCATCGACGGCTTCAGTGTCCTATCGATTAATACTCCCAGGTCCTTTTCCTGTTCAGATTTTCCCAGAGTTGCACCTGACATACTATACTTGTGTTCCTTATTTTTTCTGCCTAAGTGCATCACTTTGCATTTTTCTACATTAAACTTCATCTGCCATTTATCTGCCCAATTCTCTAATCGGCTCAAGTCACTCTGGAGTTCTTCACTGTCCTTCTGTGATTTGATGGCCCGGAATAGCTTTGTGTCATCTGCAAACTTGATGATCTCACTGGATGTTCCATCCTCTAGGTCATTGATGAAGATATTAAATAAGATGGGCCCAAGTACCGAGCCCTGGGGCACACCGCTAGTCACATTTTCCCAGTCCGAGAACTTCCCATTTATGCCCACTCTCTGCCTTCTGTTCTCCAGCCATTTGCCTATCCATCTTAGTATATCTCCTTCTATTCCATGGCCCTGCAGTTTCCTGAGGAGTCTTACATGTGGAACTTTGTCGAACGCTTTCTGAAAATCCAAGTATATAATATCCACCGGTTCTCCATTATCAATTTGTCTGTTCACTGTCTCAAAAAATTGAAGTAGGTTCGTCAAGCATGACTTCCCTTTCCTGAATCCATGTTGGCTGGCTTTCATCAGGTCGTGTGTGTCTAGGTGCCGGGTTATGCTATCCTTGATCAGTGCCTCAACCATCTTCCCAGGGACCGACGTGAGACTCACAGGTCTATAGTTGCCCGGTAATCCTCTTGATCCTTTTTTGAATATCGGCGTGACGTTCCCTATCTTCCAGTCGTCTGGTATCTGCCCTGTTTTGATTGACAGATTGGCAAGTTTTTGGAATAGTTCTCCGATTTCCACTTTTAGCTCTTTCAAGACTCTCGGATGAATTCCATCCGGTCCAGGGGATTTGTCGCTTTTGAGTTTGTCGATCTGGCGGTATATCTGGTCCAAGTCCACGTCTACTGTGGTAAGGCTGTTCTCTGTTACTCCTTTGAACACTTTCACTGCTTCTGGAATTGTTGCAGTGTCTTCCTTTGTAAAGACAGACGCAAAGAATGAATTTAGTCTGTCTGCGATTTGTTTGTCTTCCTTGATGTACCCTTTCCTTCCCTGGTCGTCCATCGGTCCCACCGCCTCATTTGCGGGTTTTCTCCCTTTCACGTACTTGAAGAAGGGCTTGAAGTTTTTGGCCTCCTGCGCTATTTTCTCCTCATAGTCCTTTTTGGCATCCCTCACCGCCCTGTGATACTTCTTCTGATCACCCTTGTGTTTGTTCCAAGTTTTGATTGTTTTCGTGCGTTTCCATGCTTTGAAGGAGTCCTTCTTTTCTTTTATGGCTTCCTTCACCTCTTTAGTAAGCCACGCCGGCTCTCTTTTGCCTTTGGTTCTCTTTGCTTTGGATATCCTCGGAATGTAGAGGCTTTGTGCTTCCGTGATAGTATTTTTCAGAAGGGACCATGCCTGTTCTACCGTTTTGACTTTGCCCATTTTTTTCTTGATCCGTTGTTTCACCATGGCTCTCATGCTATCATATAAGAACATAAGAACATAAGAAACTGCCTCCGCTGAGTCAGACCAGAGGTCCATCATGCCCAGCGGTCCGCTCCCGCGGCGGCCCATCAGGCCCATTGCTTGAGCAGTGGTCCTTGACTATTTTTATAACCTATCTCTACTCCTATTCCTATCCTTAATCCTTATCTTTACCCCTTTTGAAGTTTAAAGTTGTGGTTGAGGTTTTGGTACTTTTCCCCTTCCCGACATCGAGTCTGAAGTTGATCATGTTGTGATCGCTCGTCCCCAGCGGGACCGTGACTTCTACTTCCTTTGCTGGCCCCGTAATGCCGTTTAGGACCAAGTCCAAGGTGACGTTTCCTCTTGTCGGCTCTCCCACCAATTGTTCCAGAAAGCAGTCCCCTAGCACTTCCAGGAACATTGCCTCCTTGCCACAATTTGAAATGCCCAGGTTCCAGTCTATTCCAGGAAAATTGAAATCCCCCAAAATTATGACATTACCTGTCTTACATTCGTGTTTAATTTCCTCTATCATTTCCACGTCTGTTTCTTCCATTTGTCCTGGCGGTCGATAGTAAAGGCCAATCTTTGTGCCAGCTCCATTGTGTCTGGGAATCTTTATCCAGAGGGATTCCAGCTTCTCTTTCTCTTCTGTCATGGTCTCTCTCACAGATTCTATTTCTTCACGAACATATAGTGCAACACCTCCACCTTCCTGCCCCACTCTATCTCTTCTGTACAGTTTGTATCCCTGAAGTACTGTATCCCATTTGTTTTCATCATTCCACCAGGTTTCTGTTATGCCAATGATTTCCAGTTCTTCGTTCTTTGCTATTGCTTCTAATTCTCCCATTTTGTTTCTCAAACTTCTAGCGTTCGTATACATACATTTGAGTTCCCTTTGTGTTGCCTTCTTAGACTCCTTAAGCTTAGCAGTCTCCCCTGGTTCCTTCACGGTATCTTTCCTTGCTCTTGTATTGTCTCTCTTAAATGCTTTGTGGTCGTCCCCTCCTGTGTCTGAGTAGTTGTCCATAGTTCCTTCTTTGGGACATCCTGTCGCCCGGACCATCGACTGGTGGTCGACTGTCGGCTTTCCCCTGACCTTTAGTTTAAAGCCTTCTCGATGGCCTTTTTGAAGTTGCCTGCCAATACTCTTGCTCCTTCCTCGTTGAGGTGTAGTCCGTCCTTCCTGTAGTACTTGCTTCTTTTCCAGAACGTTGTCCAGTTGCGCACGAAGTCAAAGTCTTCCTCTTCGCACCATCGTCTCATCCAGGCATTGATCGCTTGCAGTTCCCCTTGCCTCCTTCCATCCGCTCTTGGTACCGGGAGGATCTCGGAGAAGGCCACCTTCACCTCCCTGATCTTCAGTATTCTTCCGAGTGAGCGGAGCTGACCCTTCATTTCTTCCCTGTCATACTTCCGTCCGCTCACATTGTTGGTTCCCACGTGGATAAGCACAGCAGTGTCCTCTCCCCCTGCGCTGTCTATGATCCTGGAGATCCTGTTGGCCACATCCTTCACTCTTGCTCCTGGCAGGCAGGTGACGATTCTATCCTCTCTCCCTCCTGCAGTGTAGCTGTCCACATGCCGTACGATGGAGTCTCCCACGATGATCCCCATCTTCTTTATTCGGTGGTTCCTTGGGGGTCGTAAGTCTACATCCATGGTATAGGGCCGATCTTCTTCTTCCTGCGATACTCCTGAAGTCGTTTTCTGCTCTTCGGGTGGGGGGGTGTCCTCCTGCAGTCTCCCTCTTACTCCTGGTGTGTGATCGCCCCTTGTATCCGTTTCCTTTTCTCCAGAATTTGCAGGGATGTCTTCTCTTCTCTCATCCAGGCCTTCTTCCAGAGTTGTTCGGGTACTGTTCTCCACATGCTGCTGGTGTGCTTCATCGATGTATCTTTCTAGTTCCTTGACCTCTTCGTTTGGACTGAACTGGACTAGAAGCTTCTCCTGTTCACGTAATAATAATAATAATAACTTTATTTTTCTATACCGCCATAGTCAGGCGACTTCTAGGCGGTTTACATTGTAAGAAGGCTGGACATTCAGCGAATAACAAAGGTCTTAATACAATACAATACATTAAATCCACATACAATACAATACAGTGAGTCTAAATACAATACCATACAATAAGTCTAAATACAATACCATACAAAGAGTCTAAATGCAATACAATAGTCTAAATGGGAAACTTACATATTAATTGGTGATCTAAGGGTAATGAGTGTCTGAAAGATTTAGAACATCCATGAGAGGAGTCTTAGTGGGGGAGGGGACCGTTTTAGTCAATGAATTTTGCGAATAGGGCGGTTTTGATCGATTTGCGGAATGCATTATAAGTCATGTTTGGTTCGTTTATGTGGTTTTTCAGCCAGATTTGCTGTCTGTTCGCTTGGAACTTAAAGGTTCTGTCCATGAAGGATTTGTATCTGCAGCCTGTAATCTTTGGGTATGCAAAGATGTTTTTGTTTCTGGTCGTTCTTGTGGGGTTGTGTAGGATGAAGTGAGTTTGTAGGTATGAAGGTGCTAGTCCCCAGGCTTGTTTGAAACAGGTGCAAGCGAATTTGAATAGAATTCGCGCTTCTATTGGAAGCCAGTGCAGCTTTTTATAGTAGGGGTTGATGTGGTCGTTTTTTCTTAGTCCGAAAATTAGGCGAACGGCGGTGTTTTGTATTAATCTCAGTTTTTTTATTGTTTTTTGTGGGATGCCCAGGTAGATGATGTTGCAGTAGTCATGAAGGGATAGGATCAGTGCCTGTACCAGCAACCTGAATGATGAAGGGTCAAAGTATTTTTTTATGGTTCTTAGTGTCCATAGCGTGTAAAAGCATTTTTTCATTAGTGAGTTTGTGTGGTCAGTCATAGTTAGGTGAGTGTCTAGAGTGATACCCAGTATTTTTATGTTTTTGGAAATTGGGTATTCGTGGTTGTTTATTTTTATCGATGTTCTCGTAATTTTGTCATTAGGACTAGCCAGAAAGACTTTTGTTTTCTCTGCGTTTAGTTTTAGTTTGAAATTAGTGGTCCATTTATCGATTTCCTCTTCAAAGGTGAGGAGTTCTTTTAGATTCAGCACTGTCTCCTTTAGTAGCCGAACTTGCCATTTCAAGCTATCCAGCTCCATGCAGCGACTGCAAATGTATGCCCTAGTCCCCGAAGGGAGGTAGTCATACATATTGCAGCCGGTGCAGAAGACTGGAAAGCTCACCTTCTGGCTTCCCTGGGCATCCATCTCTTGTCCCCCTTCTGAGTTGTTTGGGCAAATTGGTTATGGACCTTCTGTCCCTGTCGTCTGGATGTTTTCTGGCTTCCTGGTTTCTACCTTCCTTTTTGTGAGTCTGCTAATGTTACTGTTTGATCTCAGTCCGCTAGTGTTACTGTGTTAGCGTCTGTGAGTGCCTTTTCCCCCTCTGGGTGTGTGGTATGTGAGGGAGTGTGGGCCCTGCTGTGTGACTAGATAAAGATTGTGTTTTGTGGCTACCTTCCTGCTTGTAGTGGGTCTCCTGGCTTATGTTGGTTCTGATTTTGCTTATGTTATGGTGTTGGAGTCAGTGGTGGAGTCAGTGAGTATTCTGTTCTTCCTCTGTTTCCCCTCTAGGTGTGTGGTATGTGAGGGAGTGAATGAGATAAGAAAAACAACTTTCCAAGTCAGGTACTTGAGACGAGCCGTAGACATTGGTTCAAACTGAGGCTTCATTAATGTGGATAGAACGACATTAAGGTCCCAGACCACCGGAGGAGGTTTGAGAGGCGGTTTTGACATTGAAAATCCCTTTCATGAATTTGGAAAACAAAGGAAGAGCAGTGAGAGGTTTACCCTCAATTGGTAAGTGAAAAGCTGTAATAGCACTGAGATGGACTCTGATAGATGTAGACTTGAGTCCTGAGTCAGATAGATGAAGAAGATAATCCAACACCAGTTCAACTGACAAGGAAGTTGGATCATGATGATGAAAATGACACCAAGAAGAGAACCGAGTCCACTTCTGATGATAATATTGCTGAGTGGCTGGTTTCCTGGAGGCGTCTCTAATATGTCTGACAGGCTGAGAAAGATGGAGTTCAGATGCATTCAGCCCGAGAGATACCAAGCTGTCAGGTATAATGACTGAACGTTGGGATGAAGAAGAGACCCTTGATTCTGCGTAAGTAGAGAAGGAAAGATTGGCAGAGGTATTGGTTCTCTGGCACTGAGTTGAAGTAGAAGTGGGAACCAATGCTGCCGGGGCCACTGAGGAGCAATGAGAATCATTGTGGCTGACTCCTGCTTGAGTTTGAAAAGAGTTTTCAAAATGAGAGGAGTGGGCGGAAATGCAGAGAGAAACATTTGTGTCCAGTCCAAGAGGAATGCGGCCACCTCCAGACAGTGAGGCGAGTAAAGTCTGGAGCAGAACTGGGGCAATTTTGTGGGGAGATGCAAATAAGTCTACTTGAGGAGTGCCCTACTGAGCGAAAATGGGAAGGAGAGCTGAGGAATTGAGTGTCCATTTGTGAGGTTGAAGAATCCTGCTGAGCTTGTCCGCTAGGTAATTCTGTTCTCCCTGAATGTAGACTGCTCGCAGGTAGATGTTGTGAGTGGTCGCCCACAGCCAAATCTTTTGAGATTCCTGGCAAAGGAGGAGAGATCCTGTACCCCCTTGCTTGTTGATGTAGTACATCGCTACCTGATTGTCTGTGCCTAGCAAGAGGACTTGGTTGTCGACAAGATGCTGAAACACTTTGAGAGCGTAGTAAATCACACTGAGCTCCAGTAGATTAATATGGAACGCCCCCCAAGCATAGGTTGAGGCATCCATGGTCAAAACTTTGTGATGAGCAGGCATGTGAAACAGAGGTCCTCTGAAGAGATTGGATGAAATCAGCCACCACTGTAGCGATTGTCATAGAGATGACATCACAGAAATAGGCTGAGAGAGAGGATCCATCGCCTGGGACCACTGAGTGGCTAAGGCCCATTGAGGTTTTCTGAGATGGAGCCTTGCCAGAGGTGTCACGTGAACTGTAGATGCCATATGGCCCAGAAGAAACATCATTTGCCTGGCTGAGATAGTTTGGAGATGGTCTACTTGATGGCAAAGTTGGAAGGCATGCTTAGAACAACACTCTTCAAAACTAAGTACAGAAGCTGGAGAGTGATTTCTATACAAGAACTCCAACGGATGACATCACCCACACAAAAGACAATGATAACCTGCGTGTCCTCAAAAGGGGGAACAACAAAGGACATTCTGCTGAGCTGTTGATATTTATTGATTGCATTATGATCAATGTTGGAAGTGTTACATAAAAAAAGCATAAAAAATTTTGTTTAAATTTTTATATATATATATATATATATTTTTTTTTTTTTTTTTTTAATTAAATTTATAATAACATATAGAGAAAGAACCAAATATACAAATATTGATTAGGACATGATACATTCCAGATGTACAAGCTAAGCCGAGTATATGAAGAAATTAACGTAAAAAAGTCAATACAATACAACCAGATATCTCATGTGAAACAGATATAACAATTCAGTACACATTTTGTTGACATTGCTCATGCAAAGAATGGAAGAGATTCTCAGCGAGTATCACCATATGAAATAAATTAAGCTATCCAAAAATACTGTGTGTCAATGGTCTAAAGTACAGTATGTTTGAACAGGGCTCCATATTTTGAGAAATGAATTAGTAGCATTATGTTTTCCCGCTTTCAAATTTGATGGTTATACAAACTGTGTTCCACCATGCCATATATTCCACTTTTGATAGGTCCTTCCAACAGTGCAAGATGTTTTTAATGGCCAAGAATAGAAAGATGTTGAATAAGCGTGCGTTATGTTCAGATAGGGAGTGTTTCAGTCCTTTTAGTCCTAGAATAATGATTTTGAGGTGTAAGGGTTCATGGATGTTCAATTTAGAAGAGATGGTGTTCCAGACTCTGTCCCAATACAATTTCTTACAGGACCAGCATAGATTGGAGACAGTACAAGAGAGTTTAGTGATTTTCTATGGGGTCCAGTGGGATTGATGCAACAGCAAGTACATCGATTGAAGGACCGAAGCTGATCAAATGGACTTTGCTCTAGTCCACACTACCTGCCATAACTCATCCTCAGCAACTATTTCCAAATCAGTATGCCAGGCTTTCATGAGCTGTGATATATGTACTGTAGATGTCTGTCGCAGTATTGCATACCATTTAAAAGCAACACCCTTGAAAGGGGCGATAGTGATAACTTGCATAAGCAGATTAGATGTGGCCATTAGATTTTGAAGATCTATATACTTTTCACTAATACTGTTTTAGTTGGAGCCATCTAGAATATTGACTGGCAGGAAGACCATAATTAATGCACACTTCTTCAAAGGTTAAGCATTTATTATGATTCAGGAGGTCTTGCAGAGACCATATCCCACATTTATGCCATATAGACCAATCCAAGGTAGTATTTTGAATTTTAAAAGATATCATTATTCCATAATGAAATCATAGATGTATCTTTCCATTTAATCTTCATTATGCGATTGAATTGTTGAAGCACAGCATTAGTTAAGCGAATGATACTATTAAATTGTTTAAATGAAGGGGATATTGCCAAGGTGATGCCAAGGGTGTTAGTCCCCAGAATACTTTTTCCAGTGAGAGCTACGAGGGGGGGGGGGATCAACCATGGTTTTATTAAGAATCCATGCCGATCCCTGACACATTATAAATGCCTGATGGTATTTGAAGAAATCAGGAAGTTGACTCCACCATTCATTTTATCATTCTTAAGTTTGTGCATTGTAATCCTGGGGCGGCTGTTTTTCCATAGAAATTTGCTCAATGCTTGTTCAATGTCATGGTAAATTTTTTTGTGCAGAAGATAAGGTAACATGCTTAATACATAATTGATTTTGGGTTAGATTATCATTTTAACTGTAGCTATCCTCCCCCATCAGGTGATTTTTAATGGTGACCATTGGTGTGTTAGTTCTTTTATTAGTGTTAATAGGTACTCAGTATTTAGCTGTTCAGTGTCTTCCAGAATTGGACCTATTAAAAGGCCTATGTATATCAGTTTCTCCACTGGAAGTATTCCAGTCCACTGTCTCCATTCCAGATGAAACCATAGGATTCTATGTTTTGTTGTCTTCAGCGCAGTTTAGAGGCATAATATCGGACTTAGTCGTATTCAGTTTATATCCAGAGACCTGTGCATATTGGTTAATTACTTCAATGACATAAGGAATAGAATCAGGTATGACGTAAAACATGATGTCATCTGCGTATGGAGAGAGTTTGATTTCACCATCTCTGTGCTTGAATCCTTGGATATCCAACTTCGCTCTTATGGCCAGCAATAATGGCTCCAACGCTAAGTTAAAGAGTAATGGAGACAGTGGACAACCTTGATGTGTGCATCTGGTAGGCTTAAATGTATCAGAAATGTGATCATTTATACATATTCTTGTTCAAGGTATGTTAAATTTATCTAAAGTAGCATTGATAAAGAGCTATTCCACTCTATCGAACGCCTTTTCGCCATCTAAGCCTATTAATGATAGCTTTTGAGCAGACGATTGGGAGGCTGCAATTATGAGAAGTTGGAGTCCCTCTGGATTAAGATTCCTAGACACAATGGTACAGACACAAAAATTGGCCTTTATTATCGACCGACAGGACAGTCGGAGGAGACAGACTCAGAAATGATAGAGGAAATCAAACAAGGATGTAAGACAAGCAATGTAATGATCATGGGAGACTTTAACTTTCCAGGGATAGATTGAACCTGGGAACCTCAAACTGCAGCAAAGAAATAAAGTTCCTGGAAATGGTAGGGGACTGCTTCCTAGATCAAATGGTGGCAGAGCTGATGAGAGGGAATGCCACCCTGGACTTGGTACTAAATGGCATTACTGGTCAGACTAAAGAAGTAGAAGTCACGGTCTCACTAGGAATGAGCGATCACAACATGATGTAATGTAATGTAATGTAATTTATTTCTTATATACCGCTACATCCGTTAGGTTCTAAGCGGTTTACAGAAAATATACATTAAGATTAGAAATAGGAAAGGTACTTGAAAAATTCCCTTACTGTCCCGAAGGCTCACAATCTAACTAAAGTACCTGGAGGGTAATAGAGAAGTGAAAAGTAGAGTTAGAGGAAAAATAAAAATAAAATAAACATTTTAACAAGATTTTAGTTTCTTCAGGGCAGAGACTTGTCCGACAGTCCCATGATCAACTTTAAACTCGACATCAGGAAGGGGAAACGTATCAAAACCTTAACCACAACCCTCAACTTTAAAAAAGGAAGATAAGATAGCATGAGAGCCATGGTAAAAAAAAACGGCTCAAGAAAAGGATGAACGCAATTAAATCGGTGGATCAGGCATGGTCCCTACTGAAAAATACTATCACAGAAGCACAAAATCTCTATATTCCGCAGATATCCAAAGGATGGAAAAATAAAAGCAAGGGAGAACCAGCATGGCTTACTAAAGAGGTGAAGGATGCCGTAAGAGAAAAGAAGGACTCATTTAAAAAATGGAAACGCAAACATAGAAACATAGAAAGATGACAGCAGAAAAGGGCTATAGCCCATCAAGTCTGCCCACTCTACTGACCCACCCCATTAAGTCTGAGTGCTAATGTCCTAGTTCCTTATCTCGACCCTCGTAAGGATCCCACGTGGATGTCCCATTTATTCTTAAAGTCAAGCACGCTGGTGGCCTTGATCACCTGCACTGGAAGCTTGTTCCAGTGATCTACTACTCTTTCTGTGAAGAAATACTTTCTGGTGTCACCATTAAATTTCCCTCCTCTGAGTTTGAGCGGGTGTCCCCTTGTGACCGAGGGTCCTTTGAGAAAGAAGATGTCGTCTTCCCCTTCGACACGTCCTGTGATGTATTTAAATGTCTCAATCATGTCCCCCCCTTTCCCTGCGTTCCTTTAGAGTGTAGAGCTGCAATTTATTTAGTCTTTCTTCATACGAGAGACCCTTGAGCCCAGAGATCATCCTAGTGGCCGTCCGCTGAACCGACTCAACTCTAAGCACGTCTTTACGGTAATGTGACCTCCAGAATTGCACACAGTATTCCAGATGAGGTCTCACCATGGTTCTGTACAGTGGCATTATGACTTCAGGTTTGCGGCTGACGAAGCTTCTATTGATACATCCCATCATTTGCCTTGCCTTGGATGAGGCCTTCTCTACTTGTTTGGCAGCCTTCATGTCTGCACTGATGATAACTCCCAAGTCTCGTTCTTCTGAAGTCGTAGCTAATGTTTCTCCATTTAAGGTGTAAGTTTTGCATGGATTACCGCTGCCGAGATGCATGACCTTACATTTCTTAGTGCTGAAGCCCAGCTGCCATGTCGAGGACCAGTTTTCCAACGTAAGCAGATCCTGCATCATACTATCCTGCCGATTGCTTTCACTTACTATATTACATAATTTGGCCTGGAACAGCCACAAAAACGACCAGAAGAAATTTCACAAGGCGGTGAGGGATGCCAAAAAGGTCTATGAGGAGAAAATAGCGCAAGAGGCCAAAAACTTCAAGCCCTTTTTTAGATACGTAAAAGGGAAAAAAACCTGCAAAGGAGGCAGTGAGTCCGCTGGACGACCAGGGAAGAAAAGGGGCCATCAAAGAAGACAAACAAATTGCAGATAGACTAAACTCCTTCTTTGTGTCTGTCTTTACGAAGGAGGACATTACATCAATACCTGAAACAGTGAAAGTGTTCAAGGGAGAAATAGAGGACAGCCTCACCACATTAGAAGTGGATTTGGACCAGATATACTACCTGATCGACAAACTTAAAAGCGACAAGTCCCCTGGACCGGATGGAATTCACCCGAGAGTATTAAAGGAGCTGAAGGTGGAAATCGGTAAACTACTGCAAAACCTTGCCAACCTGTCAATCAAAACTGGACAGATACCGGACGACTGGAAGATAGCGAACGTCACCCCGATTTTCAAAAAAGGGTCAAGAGGAGAACCGGGCAACTACAGACCGGTAAGTCTTATGTCTGTCCCTGGAAAGATGGTTGAAACACTGATTAAAGATAGCATAGTCCGGCACTTGGATGCACACGACCTGATGAGAGCCAGTCAACACGGCTTCAGGAAAGGGAAGTCATGTTTGACAAATTTACTACAATTCTTTGAAACTGTAAACAAATCTATCGATAACGGGGAACCAGTGGACGTAATATACCTAGACTTCCAGAAAGCGTTTGACAAAGTTCCACACGAAAGACTTCTCAGGAAATTACAAAGCCACGGAATAGAGGGGGACATACTAAGGTGGATAGGCAAATGGCTGGAAAACAGAATGCAGAGGGTAGGCATAAATGGGAAGCTCTCAGACTGGGAGAAAGTGACTAGCGGTGTGCCCCAGGGTTTGGTTCTTGGGCCCATCTTATTTAATATTTTCATCAATGATCTAGAAGAAGGAACGTCTAGTGATATCATTAAATTTGCAGACGATACAAAGCTATGTCGGACAATCAGATCACAAAAGGACGGCGAGGAACTACAGAGAGACTTGAGCCAGTTGGAGAGATGGGCAGAGAAATGGCAGATGAAATTTAATGTGGAAAAGTGCAAAGTGATGCATTTGGGCAGAAAGAACAAGGAGCATGAGTACACCATGTCAGGTGCAACTCTGAGTAAGAGTGAGCGAGAAAAGGACCTGGGGGTACTGATAGATAGGACCCTGAAACCATCAGCACAATGTGCAGCGGCGGCAAAGAAGGCCAATAGAATGTTGGGCATGATAAAGAAGGGAATCACGAGTAGATCAGAGGGTGTCATAATGCCGCTTTATTGAGCATTGGTCAGACCACACTTGGAATACTGTGTCCAACACTGGTCTCCTTATCTAAAGAAGGATATAAAACTGCTCAAGAGGGTGCAGAGGCGAGCAACGAAGCTGGTAAAAGGTATGGAGAACTTGAGCTACGGAGAACGGCTTGGAAAACTGGGACTGTTCTCCCTTGAGAAGAGGAGACTGCGAGGGGATATGATTGAGACTTTTAAAATAATAAAAGGAATTGACAAGATAGTGCAGGACAAAACGTTATTTACAATGTCAAATGTGACTAGGACAAAAGGTTATGGACTGAAGCTGAGAGGGGACAAGCCCAGGACAAATGCCAGGAAGTTCTGCTTCACACAGCGGGGTGGTGGACACCTGGAACGCTCTCCTGGTGGAGATTGCTGCGGAACTCACCATTCTAGGATTTAAGGGCAAGTTAGATGCACATCTCCTCGGAAGGCAAATAGAGGGACACCAGTGACTAAGTTTTCGCCAGGTCGCACGTGAGCGGATCACCGGACTTGATGGACCCAGGTTCTGATCCGGTGATGGCAGTTCTTATGTTTAGTAATGTACGGGAATTATTGAAGGAATGTCTACCATTGATGAACCCAGTTTTATCTGTAGTAATCAGATATATTATAACAGATTGTAGTCTAGTCGCCAAGATCTCAGCATATATCTTGTCATCTACGTTAATCATGGAAAGCGGCCTGTAATTGGTGACATGCTGGGGATCTTTTCCGGGTTTAGGAATAACAATAATGGTTGCTTCCGTGAAAGTTCCAGAGGCAGATCCTTGTGATTATCAGATTAGCAAAAAACTGTTGCATGTATGGTGCTAATACACTTTTAAAAGATTGATAAAATTCCGTTGTGAAACCATGTGGACCCAGTGATTTATTTTTGGCCATTGTATCAAGGATTGTATCAAGGATCTCGCTTTGCGTGATGGGAAAGGTGAGCTGATCTTGACATGCAAAGGGTAAAGGTGAAAGATCAATTCCGTCCAAAAACTTATATGAAGTTGCAATGTTAGCTAACTCAGAGGAGTATAATTTTCCGTAGTACTTTTTAAATTCGTGCAAGATCTCTGGAGTTGTAGAGATAGTGTCACCTGTAGAAGAAACTAGCTTGGTAATAGGTTTCTTTTCACTTTTATTTTGCAAGTATGATGCAAGAAAGTGACCTGACTTGTTATCGGAATAATAGTTTGCCTCTGCAATAAAAACAGAATGAGCAACCCTTTTCCGAAAGATGTCATTGTGTTGAAATCGAAATTTTTGAAGATCTATCAGAGTATTAACATTCATAATGTCCATTTGATGTTCAAGTTATTTGGCTTTGATGTCCAATTCCAGTGTTTTAATTGCCTCAGCCTGTGATTTTCTAATTATGGAGTTAAGTGAAATAATCACACCACGAATGTAGACTTTAAAGGCATTCCATGTCGTTATCCAGTTGGTGTTATCCAGTTATCCAGATTGTTACATTGGAAAAATTTGTCAATGGCCTTAATAACATTTTCCTTGAATTCTATTTCACATAGGAGGTTGGAGTTGAATCTCCATTGTTTAGGAGATAGCACGCAGCCAATGTTATCCAGGGTTAAAGTTAAAGCAGTATGGGTGTTTCAATTTTTGATACACCCGGATACATTCTAATTTTTTTGGCTCATAGTTTATCCTGATGTTTAAAGAACATTTTTAACAGCCAGTCTCTATCCCAGTCCAATGCCAACTGGACAAACAATGTAACCGCTGCAACCAGTTCCACATCTGATCTCTCTAACATGTTTGTCAAGTCTAGACTTTCTATTACGAGACCTTGCTGGGCTTCTTGTGATTTTTTCTTTCCCATTGGGAGATTGAAAATCTTTGAGATAGATGGATAAGATGTTTCTGGAATTTTCAAGTGGGGAAATAGTAAGCATTTTAGGAAAATTAATTAGTCTGAGGTTTTGTCGTTTTGTTGCATTTTCCAATATTTCCAAAAGATTAATATTCCCATTATCTTTTATTAGGAGCTGATTTTGTACTCCCAATACTTCTAATTTATTTTCTTGATCCAAAGTTTTATGTTCTAATTTTACCACTCTTTCTTGCAATTTTGAAAATTCTGATAACATTCCAGTGCAATGGACAGATAAAGCACAGTTATCCAGGGACAGCAGGCAGATATTCTCACACATGGGTGACGTCACTGACGGAGCCCCGGTACGGACACTTGAATAACGAATTGCAACATTAAATTTAGAAAGTTCACAATCAGCCAGCACCGCACCGCACATGTGCGAGTGCCTTCCCGCCCGACATAGGCGCGTGATACCTTCAGTTAAGATAAACCAGCTAAGAAGCCAACCAGCGGAGGTGGGAGGGTTATGAGAATATCTGCCTGCTGTCCCTGGATAACACCTGTTACGGTAAGTAACTGTGCTTTAGCTCAGGACAAGCAGGCAGCTTATTTTCACACATGGGTGACCTCCAAGCTAACTAGAATGGGATGAAGGGAGCGTTGGCTTTTAAGAAAACAAATTTTGTAATACTGACTAGACGATGTGCCCATCCCATCTGGAAAAAGTTTCCAGACAGTAATGTGAAGTGAATGTATGAACTCGACCAGGTGGCAGCCTTACAGATTTCCTCAATAGGAATGGATCTGAGGAAAGCAACAGAAGCTGCCATAGCTCGGACTTTGTGAACACGACTCTCCACAGGCAGTCCGGTCTAGTGTAGCTCAAGTCGCTCATAAAAACCGGCAGTGGTTACTCTGGACTCACTTTGGAGAGTTATTGAGAACTTACAGTTGGTATGTATGGGATTTATTTCTCTTATGGCTAATGTTTCAACTAAAGTTATACAATTTGAGACAGACATTCAAGATCATACAAAGCAAATCGGGGAAATTCAAAAGTCCATAGTGGAGATAAAAACTGTTACTAAACAACAAGCAATGGACAAAGTTTTTCTTCTCCGGAAGATTGAAAATCTGGAAAATCAAAATAGGAGTTTAAACTTAAGGATTAGTGCTGCCCAATTCAGGAAAAAAAAATTTTGATTCGATTCAGCCTATGAATCAATTTTTCGATTCAATTCGATTTTCCTGCCCAATTGGGTGGTTTTTTTTTTTTTTTTTTTTTTTCAAACATCCTGGTGGGTTTATTTTATAGTCTCTTCACCCCTTTTATAGCCTCTTCACCCCCTTTGCCTTCTCCTAATCACACTGGCACTATGGTGTAAACAAAATAAACAAAAAAGATTTTTCCTCTCTGTTAAATCCTAGCTCATGTTTGCGGTCTAACAACAGCTCTGGCATGATACATGTTTCAAATCTGACATATTGTAATCACAAAACAGAAAATAAAATTATTTTTTCTATCTTTTGTTATCTGGTCATTATTCAAATCTTGTTGGTCTCAGCTCTGGTTGTCTTCTGATAACTTGCTTGCCAGGGTCTCCTTCTTTCTTCTTTCTACGTGATAACCATCCATCTTCTATCTCCGTCCTCCCCTTCCATTTCCCTTCCCTCCCCCAGAGGTCTAGCATCTTTCCTTTTTTTCATCTCCATCCACAGATCCACCTTTTCTCAACTACCCTTTCATCCAGCATCTTTCCCTCCTTCCCCACCACCCCAGGGTCCACCATCTCTCCCTTTCTTTTCCCAACTACCCTCCTATCCAGTATCTCTATCCCCCCTCCACACCAACCCTTGTGTCCAACTTCTCTCCCTTTCTGTTCTTTCCCTCCGTAAATCCAATTGTCCACCATCTCTCTCCCTCTCCTCTGTTTTTAGACCCATTATTTCTTCCCCCCAAAGTCTGGCATATGCACGTCTCTTTGAACCCCCCCTTCCCTCCCTCCTTCCGTGTACTTCTACACCAGGGCCCCCTCTCCTGAAGGTCTGTCCCCCCGAAGACCTGCACCCCACCCCTGAAGGCCTGCCTGTCCCTCCTGAAGGCCTGTGCTACTACCCCTGAAGGCCTGTCCCCCCCTTGAAGGTCTGCACCCCCCTTGAAGGCCTGCACCCCACTAAAGGCCTGCACCCCCCTGAAGGCCTGCACTCCCCGAAGGCCTGCACCCCCCGAAGGCCTGCAGCCCACCCCTGAAGGCCTGCCTGTCCCCACTGAAGGCTTGTACAAGCACCCCCAAATAACTGCACCCCACCCTTGAAGGCCTTCCTGTCCCCCCTGAAGGCCTCTGCCACCATCCCTGAAGGCCTGTGCCACCACCCCTGAAAGCCTGTTCCCCCCTTGAAGGCCTGTCCCCTCTGAAGGCCTGTACCAGCACCCCCCGAAGGACTGCACCCACCCCCGAAGGACTGCACACCACCCGGGAAGGCCTGCGTGTTCCCCCTGACCTCCTGCACATCCATTTACCTAATTTCAGCAGCCTGCAGAGAGGATCGCCGGTGCTAGAGATCTTTGCATGCTGCCATAGGTCTTTGGAGCTGTCCTCCCTCTGCCGCGGTCCCGCCCCTCCTCTGATGTCAGAGGCAATATCGTGGCAGAGGAAACAGCTCCGAAGGCTTATGGCAGCTTGCAAATGTCGCTAGCACCTGTGATCCTCTCTGCAGGCTGCTGAAATTAGGTAAATGGATGCGCGGGAGGCTAGGGGGGTGGAGGTCGATTTTTATTTGTGAATCGATTTGAATTGTGAATCGGGCAGCAGTATTAAGATGATAACCCAAAATTGGAAGAATTATGATCGTTTAAATTTCCCTTTCTGGTGGGCAAATCTGTGCTCCAGCTATAGATATGAAAGAATGAATGCTGATAGTTTGGGGCACAGTAATTAATTTAAATTGGTTTGGGGCCCATTGACATCTTACATTTCTTCACTATAGTAGGTCTTTGATTAGGAGTCAGTTTTTGTTTGTTTTCATACACATACAGGGTAGTGGGGAGGGGGGGAATATTTCTGTCTTAATTTTGTTCTTTGAATATTTGCACTTGGGGTGAGTGGAAGGATGGGAGGATATTAATTAGAATTAGAATATGGTAAGGTTTTGTGATAATCTATGGGGTCCTTTTATCAAGCTGCGGTAGGGGTTTAACGCACGTAATACCGCGCATTAAACCGCCTGCCGCGCTAGCCGCTAACGCCTGCATTGAGCAGGTGTTAGTTTTTTAGCCAGCTGCTGGGGTTAGCGTGTGATGAAATGTCCGACACGCTAACCCCGCTAGCGCGGCTTGATAAAAGGAGCCCTATGTTTTTGTATTTTATTGAAGAATCATTGGGTGGGGTGGGTCGGTGGGAGAAAATGGTTGGTTATAAATACTTGTAAGTTGAATGTGCTTTTTTTGTACTATTATATGTTTCATTGTACTACTGAAGTTTGGAAAATCAAAAAAGATGAAAAAAAAATGGATGCTGAATTTTCCTGCACCTAAATTTAAAGCTCCCAGAGATTTTCTAAGATTTTCTAATTTCTATATTGAAAATCCCAGAAGTGAATTTACCATCCTTGCAAAAGATTCATTACCTTTAAAGGACTATAAAAGAAATGAACACAACGTCAGAACAAGAACTATCAGCAGTCTTGGAGTCATCAGATACTGAATTGTCAGGATGAGCCACATTAATAGTTTCCTTGGTATTTTATCAGGATAAAGATCTGATTTTGAGGCTCTATTATAATTTGAAGCAAGTCTCTTATTTGGGAGAAAGAATATATATTTATCCGGACGTTTCTAAATGGACTCAGTCAAGAAGAAAAGGATTTCTTACATACTGCGATAAACACTCACACATATACAGACACACACCGGCTCGGATAGAGCCCAATCAAAAATATCCTAACATATCATAACTTTAAGAGTCACTATGTCATAACTTTAAGAGTCACTGATGAATATCACCCCTCTATGAATCACCACTCGACAGAGCTCCGTTTCGCCTCTTCATCAGGAGCAGATTTTTCCTACCGACAGACTTAACAGTCTATGTCGGTTTTTCACCTACTTTATATATATTTTTCCAAATTAATCTCTGCTCCTGACGAAGTGGCGAAACGGAGCTCTGTCGAGTGGTGATTCATAGAGGGGTGATATTCATCAGTGACTCTTAAAGTTATGACATAGTGACTCTTAAAGTTATGATATGTTAGGATATTTTTGATTGGGCTCTATCCGAGCCGGTGTGTGTCTGTATATGTGTGTGTTTAGCATTTGAAGTTACGTATTTATTACTCATCACTTTTGCTTGATGAGTGTGTGTGTGTGTGTTTGTCGTGCTTTTTAGCTCATGAACTTTAATTGTTATCATTTACATTATGTATGGTCAGTGAGGAATTGCACTTGCACTTTATATGACAAGACCTCAATTATGGATTGTTAGTGAGAACCTGTATTTGCACTTTATATTTATATTTATACTGTCTTTTATGGTGCTACAGGTTGCACTCCCACTTTGAGTATGATATAACCTTAATTAGGTATTTCTAGTGGGATTTTTTGCATTTGCACTTTATGTCTCATTCTTGCCATATATTTTGTATCTCATGAAGCACTTTGCACTTTGTATTCTTTTTAGAATTATCTATCAGGTACTTATTTATTTTTCTTTTGTGCACTTTACACACAGACACTGTTATATCTTATATGTTTACCATAGGGTCTAGCATATTTATAGTTTTTATTATATTTATTGTCGTATGCATTAGGAAAGCTTTTATTCACAAGGTATGTTTTCAGGGAGAGTATGTATGTGTTATGCCCTTTTAACCCCTTTTCCTTGGTGTAAAAAAGTCTATTTGGTTTTGGGAGTGTGTTGAATTTCGTTTTTGGCACTTATGGACTATATGATGTATGAGGCTATTCTCATTTAGACTGCGGTCTGGTGCTGGTCACCTTTTGAGAAATTGCCTGAGCCAGAGGTCCACGTTCATTCACTTATGAAGGGCTCATACTGATGTCCATTATTTATTTAATTATAGATTTGCCCCATCTCCTTAGACTTTTTTTCCCCAAGGACTAGGTGTGTTAGCCAATTTTGTATTGTCTTTAGTCTTACAAGAGACTGTACCTGACTGTGCCGAGTAGCCTCCCGCGACGTAGCTGAGGAGGACCGGTGCTGAAGTGGTGGAATGCTCGACTCCTGTGTCGAGGATGTCCGCACCGGTGGAGTAGCAATCAAAGGAGTGGTTGGTGCCATGAGCAACTCATATTGGATCAGTTCCTGGAGTCGGTGCCGGGCTTGACAATAGCTAGGCCGGCACCAAGAGGTGAAAGTGCTCCCCTAATTCCTCCCGAAGCAGGTTGTCAATCTTCTGCTTAAGGGAGAGCGCCGGTACCGTTTGCTTCTTTTTGGCCAGTATGGGTGTTTACTCAACACAGTCCGGGGATGATGAAGCCGAAAAGACATTCACTGATATCGGAGCCGTGCGCTTACGGGACTTATGCGAGGTTGGCAGGACTTGACTCACTGCAGCTTTGACCTGCATCCCAGAGGGGGTAGTGGAAGGCTTCTTAGCTGGCTTACCCAGAGACATGGTGAACTGCGACACTGGAGTTAAAGTTAGTGGATCCACCGTGGTTGAAGATCTCTGTGTTGTCTTAGTTGGTGCGGTCGTGGTCGGCATGGACGGTGTCAGAGATGAAGTTGCCTCCGCTTTCATTGCGGCGCCGAAAAGTTGTTTCTGCTGAAGCAATCGGTTCTTCAAGGTGCGCTTCTGGAGAGAAGAGCAGCAAGAACAAGTTTCAGGAAATGTTCAGTTCCCAGACACTGGAGATACCAGCGGTGAGATTCGGTGAGAGAGCTAGTCCGAGCACAGCGACCGCACTTCATGGAACCTGTTGGTGGGCGGGACATGAACAGAAAGACCGCCATTGAAAAATCGAATTAGATGGTAACAAAAATTCAGAAGGCCCCGCTGGGTTGAAGACCTGCTACGGCAAAAGAAAAAAAGATTTTTCTCATGGGGTTTTTTTTTTAAGGGAGAAAAAGAAACAAGAGTGACAAAAAGTCACAAACCACGAGAGCGGGAAGGCAGTGAAATAGAAAAAAAATTTCAACGAAGGTTGAACGCAACTTCTTAGCTCCGCAAAATCTAAGAAACTGAAGGGACCGCACGCCTACGTCGGGCGGGATAGCACTCGGGCATGCGCGGTGCGGGCTGATCGCGAACTTTCTAAATTTAAAGTTGCGATTCACTTTTCAAGTGTCCATACCCATGTGTGAGAATATGCTGCCTGCTTGCCTTGGAATAATGTCTGTACCTGAGCCTCCAGAGAAGATTGTAATAGAGAAATAGCTTCCCATATTGAATTCAGGTCGATAACTGTAGGTTTTTTCAAGGGAGGTATTGAAAAAGTAGAACTTAATTCTTTAGTTTCCTCAGTACCTGGAGATGTTAGAGTAAGGTAATTCTTGTAGTTCCCCAGCCGACTCCAAAACATCGCTCTATGGCAGCTGTAATGCTGGGACAACGAAGAACCTTTGCACTGCAAGGTCTGCTCCCTCCTCATAGCCCACAGACATTGCTGCATCGCTCTCCTCGTTCCCTGCATCTAATGATACTGGTCAGGAAAACGGCTGTTCTGGCGATCTTCGCTTCTCAGGAGAGAGACTAATAGCCTCGAGGGAAGTTCTGAAGTTCTCTGTCTGACTTCCACCTCCATCAGAGAACTTCTCATCCTGAGTTCTTCTAGTCCTTCGCTCGATGAAAACATCAATTGGAACAGGTAATGGTGTTGCAGACCCAGGTTCAGATGGAAAAACCCTGGTCTTAGATTTCCTTTCCACCATCAAAAAGATGGTAAAAGATATGGTGGCATTCTGCCAGGTTCATTCAGGGCACCATCTTAACAAAGCCCCTCCCTGGATGTATCAAGAATAATCCAGAAGAGGAAACAATTCCTACTTTTGCAACCTCAGGTCTTAAAACTAGGAGCTACATTTGCATGGTTAATTTTCGAGGAGTTAATTTTTTTTTTAATATTCAGTTATCCACATTTATTTTAGGTAAAGAGGTTAAATCTGCTAGTACCCCAGTTGAAGTACAAGTCTAATCTTCGCAGTTAAATGACTAAGCCTTTTTCAGGTTTCGCCATCTTTTTTCCTTTAATATGTTGTGATTATTTAATCTCCGTTATATTCTTCAGCTATCTCCCCTTAATTGTGGACTACCTAACAGTATAAAGAAAATTTGTTATGTCCTCATTTTTTTTATTATTTTTCTTTTTCTGGTTTGTTGATGCTATTAATCTTAAATGATTGCATTGATCATGAAAAAATTGAAATTTCAATAAAGAAAGAATTTTTAAAAAAATTTGTTTTGACACTTGGAACTGATATTTAAAAAAAAGGAAAAATGATAGCAAATTTTGCAAATAAATATGAATGCACTTTGATACCCACAATTTGTCTTTTCATACTACTTATTTGAATATATCATCATGTAAAGCAAAGTTGCTTACCTGTAACAGCTGTTCTCCGTAGACAGCAGGGGAATGCAGCCAAACTTGTTGGTGAAGTCATCTGACTGAGCCTGTGTATCAGTGCTCTCCCCTAGCTAGGTAAGCTTTTAGCTTACGGGGCATGTGCAGGAGTCCCTACACCTAGAGCCCCACCCCTCTCCTGTCAGTATGTCTCTCGCTATAAACAGGAAGGTGATGAGGGGATTGGAGGGCAGATAAAGGTGGCTGCATTCTCCTGCTGTCTACAGAGAACACCTGTTACAGATAAGCAACTGCTTTCTCCGGAGACAAGCAGGGGATATGCAGGCACACTTGGTGAGTCCTAATCTGAAAACATATAGATGGGTGATGGAGCAACTAATTACAATGCAAATAGGTTCCGTAAGACTGATTGACCAAAACGCAGATCCTAAGCAAAGCTCTGCTCCAAGTAAGACAGTAAGGCTTTGTAAAAGTGTGCAGTGAGGACCAAGTTGCAGCCTTGCAGATATCCTGAATGGGAATATCTCTTAAATTTGCAATGGAAGATGCTGTAGCTCATAGTTTATGGACTCCAATTGAACCCGGTGGTGGAATCTGTGCATTTGCATAGCAAAAATTGACACAGTGTGCTATCCAAGAGGAGAGAGTTCATTTAGTAGCCAGATTGTAGAAGATGAAAAGTTGAGTTGATTGGCATAACTGATCAGTTGCTTTGAGGTAAAAGAGTAATGCTCTTCTGCAGTATAGGGTGTGGAGAGACTTCTGTTGTAGATGAATGTGGAAAAGGAAAAACCGATGGTAAAGTTATAGTTTGGTTTAGATGAAAATCCGTGACCACCTTAGGGAGGAATTTGGGATGAGTCCATAGTTGCACTCTATCCGGAAAAAAATCATAGGTAATGATAACAGGTAACTAGTGCTTGAAGTTCACTAACCCTACTGACTGAAGTCAAGGCTGTGAGAAAGATTGTCTTCCAGGTAAGAAAAGGAAGGGAAGCAGACCCTAAAGGTGTAAAGGGGAGCTGCATTAACTGATTTAAAACCAAATTAAGATCCCATACTGGAGAAGGGTCTCAAAGTGGAGGCCTAAGATTACAAAGACCTCTGAGAAAACGGGAAACCAGAGGATGATGGGAAACTGGTTTACCACGTACCAAGGAATGGTAGGCTGAGACAGCTGCTAAATGATATTTGACAGTTAGATTTGAGGCCAGAATCTGACAAGTGCAAAAGATATGATAAAATATAGTCAACTGAACAATGAAAAGGATCTTGCTGGAGATTTTTCACCCAGATTGAAAAACGTGTCCATTTTGATTGGTAAGACTTCATAGTAGAAGAGCGTCATGCATCTAGAAGGATCGTCTTTACCTGTTGAGAAAGTGGTAGATGTGTCAGGACTGAGGTTTCAATTTCCAAGCTGTCAGACTGAGACTGCAGAGATTGGGATGTAACAACTGTCCGTTCTGCTGCGAGAGAAGAACTGGATGGCTCCCTAATGGAAAGGGGGGGGGCATACAGAAAGTACAGCAAGAGGGGATACCATATTCAGTGGGAATAAAGGAAAGGCATAAAGAAGATCTTGACCCCAGTGTATGGAGAAAGCGTCTCTTGCAATTGCTTAGGGAGCTGGTCAAAGAGAGCAAAATTTGCTACATTTGGCATTGTCCGTGGAAGCAAAAATTTCCACTATGGGAGCCCCCAGCAGTGGAAAATTTATTGCAGGATGGCAGAGTTGAGATGTGTCAAGTTTCTTGCTCAAAGAGCCTGCAAGGATACTGTGTTCTCTTGGAATATATACTGCCTGCAATTGAACCTGTAGTGTCAGAGCATAGGTCCAAAGGCAATATGCTTCTCTGCAGAGAGGAAGTGAACCCGAACCACCCTGCTTGTTTGCATAGAACATCGTCACCTGATTGTTTCAATGAGAATACATTTGTTGTGGATCCAAGGCTGGAAGGCTTGAAGAGTGTAGTACACTACACATAGTTCTAAATGGTTGATGTGCAGGGAGCTTTCGATCTAATTCCCTTTTTCTTTTTTTCTGTGACCTGACAGAAATGGTCGACGAAAAAACTGACAGGAGAGGAGGAGTAGGGATCCTGCACATGCTCAGTAAGCCAAACGCTTACCAAGCTAGGGGAGAGCACCGATACACAGGCTCAGTCAAATGACTTCACCAACAAGTGAGCCTGCATATCCCCTGCTTGTCTCCGGAGAATGGCTTGATTAACTGATATCTATATATACATACTTATAAACAGATATGCATACATGTGAAACAGGAGAAACATCCTTACCTCTTCACAGCAGCGCCTGCTGACAACAGCCCTATAGTCAATTCTGGACCACAGTTGGTCCCTCATTTTTAGAAAACTGGGAAATAGTTTTCTCCAGGTTCTCCCTAAAGCCCAGGGAAAAATTTCATATTTGGACTCTTCTTCATCTTCTTCTACAGTATTTGCCAAGTATCTGCAGCAGTATTATAAAAGCAAGTGGGATAAGTTCTTTAGTATGAATTTTAGTATCAGTCAGACTTAAAGAAACACAAAACATTTTATCTTCTAGTCCTCTCCCAAATGATTTATCAGAACATATAACAAATTTACAGGCCCTCTTATAAAACTCTAGTAAAAAGTGAACTTAGCACACCTTTTCTCTGTGGATCTCCTATTTTTTTGTATGACTGGCCATACACTAATTTTCATATTAGCATGTAGCCATTAAGAAAGATCAGTGTGCGAGCCCATACTGTCATCTAACTTGTAGGTTGTAGCTCATGTGCTAATTAGTTAGCATAGCTGCATTAATTAATTAGTGCAAACACATCCACTCTCTGCCCCCGACACACCCCCTCTGCAGAAAAAGCAAAGATACCTGTAGCAGGTACTCTCTGAGGACAGCAGGCATATATTTTTACATGTGGGCGATGTCATCTACGGAAACCAGTACAGACACTACCATGTGCTTTGTCCATTAAATCTTTAGGCTGTGCCCATAATGCGGACATACTGGTGCCTTCCCACCCGATGACAGCTCACGGAACCATCAGTTCAGTAACAAAGCTAAGAAGCCAACTAGGGGAGGTGGGTGGGTTGAGACCTAAACTGCTCCTTGTCCTGAAGAGGTGCTGAGTGAGGATCTGCTAAGGGGAAGAAAAATTCCATTGGAATATCTTACCTGCTGGCATTCAAACTTGGGAAAAGGTAAACTTGGGCTTCTCTTTTACATTTTTAGTTTAGTATTCTGATCTTTGAACAAAGTCAGTTTAGGCAATAGTGTAGCCTTTAGAGTCTGTTAGGGTTTTATACAAAAAAGCATTTTAGTCCTGATTAGTATTTTAGGTTGCATTTCAGAATATAAGATAAGAACAGATTAAGGCACAGATAGCAGTTGGGGGGGGAGGAAATCTAGGACGATTCAGCAGGGATGTTTCAGCACAGCCAGTTCAGCATGGCTATTTCAGCACAGGACAGTTCAGTATGGTTGTTTCAGCATGGACAGTTCAGCAAGGCCGTTTCAGCCAGCCCAATTCAACATGTCCTTTTAACCACAGCTGTTTCATCATGGCCATTATAATGGCGAGCGCTTACCTTGCTGAAGCTGCGAGGTTTGAAAAAGAGGGAGGAAATAAGCCACCTCGCCCCATTGGTGCTTCTTTCCTTTCCCTTCACCCACCTGTGGTCTTCTTCTTCTGCCTTTACATCATCTGGTGACTTCAAGGTTTGAAAGAGGAGGCATAGCTTGCCCCCCACTGGTGCTTTTTTTCTTTCCCTTCACCCATCTGCAGTCTTCTTCTCCTACCTCTGCATCATCTGGTGACTTCAAGGTTTGAAGTGGGTGGGGGGGTAGGGCAATCATCACAGATCAATCAGGTGCATCGTTAGGTTTCCCTTTATATTGGAACAGTAAGTTGTCTAGAGGGTAGACTTCCGGGGTAAAAGGTTGACTTTAATGTCTTAATATTAAGAGATGAAACAGCTCACGATGAAAGGGCCATGATAAACTGTCCCATGCTGAAACAGCCGTGCTGAATTGTCCCATTCCTCTACTTTATAAGGGTTTTGATTGTCTAGAGCAGGGGTGTCCAACCTGTTGGCTTTGCTGGGCTGCATTGGCCAAAAAAAATGTTTCTGGGGCCGCACAAACATGCAAACGCTGCAGCAAGACAGAGGAAGGAGCCGGCAAGACAGTAAATACCCAGGGGCAGAGGAAAACACTGCATCGCCCACAACCGGGGCTGCACAAAATACTTCACTGGGCCGCATGCAGCCCTTGGGCCACAGGTTGGACATCCCTGGTCTAGAGTTTTCTTCTAACATTATAACTTTGGCCTGGGCTTCTCTAAGGGTTTCATCCTCTGGCTGAACCACCTTAAAATTCTCCAGAGACTCTCCTCCATGCCACCTAGTCAGACTATCTATAGCAGGGGTCTCAAAGTCCCTCCTTAAGGGCCGCAATCCAGTCGGGTTTTCAGGATTCCTCAATGAATATGCATGAGATCTATGTGCATGCACTGCTTTCAATGCATATGCATTGGGGAAATCCTGAAAACCTAACTATTGCGGCCCTCAAGGAGGGACTTTGAGATCCCTGATCTATAGGGTCTGCGATGTCCTGTTCATCTTTGCCTGATCCTGGATCCTTATCAATTGCAGCCCCTAATTTCAATGGGCAGCACAGTTTTTTGAACTGTCAGTGGGGTTTAAGTAGCCTCATGTTCTCTAAAGACAACTGGATAGGTAAGCCACATCAAGATTGCCATTTCCATTTGGGCTTGCCAGCTAGGATCTTGAGGGATACCTGAGTGGTAAAATACTGTCTTTGGTCCCCATGCACCCATGATAATGTCATAGTTCGCCCAAAGTGTACGTACAGTTTGATTACCATTTCTTTCAGAAAGAGAGTCTCAATACTGCCAGAGTCTATCAATGTTTGGTAGGGGTTCCCATTCAGTTCAGCTTTCATTACACTGTTCCTGCTTTCAGGTTGAGAAGCTTCCACAGAATTATAAGAAAGCACAGTTACTTACCGTAACAGTTGTTATCCAGGGACAGCAGGCAACTATTCTCACATATGGTAACGTCATCCACCGAGCCTGGATGCAAACAGCCTCGCAAGCATAATTGCTTGTAGAAAACTTCAGAAGTTTCGAGTCAGCCGCACCGCGCATGCACAAGTGCCTTCCCATCCAGCACAGGACGAGTCTCCTCAGTTCAGATAGCTAGCAGAGAAGCCAACCAGGGGAGCTGGGTGGGTTGTGAGAATAGCTGGCTGCTGTCCCTGGATAACAACTGTTACGGTAAGTAACTGTGCTTTATCCCAGGACAAGCAAGCAGCATATTCTCACATATGGGTGACTTCCAAGCTAATGGGATGGTGGAGTGTTGCCAACTTAGGAGAATAAATTTCGTAATACTCTCTGGCCAAAATGGCCATCCCGTCTGGAGAAAACATCCAGACAATAATGAGAGGTGAAGGTATGAACCGAGGACCAGGTGGCAGCCTTGCAAATTTCCTCAATAGGAGTGGATCTGAGGAAAGCTACTGAAGCCGCCATTGCTCTGACTTTGTGGGCTGTGACTCGACTCTGTAGATGCAGTCTAGCCTGGGCATAGCAGAAAGAGATACAAGCAGCTATCTAGTTGGAGATGGTATAGAAACTGGATGTCCCAACTTGTTCGGATCGAAGGAGACAAAAAGTTGAGGAGCAGATCTGTGTGGTTTGGTGCGGTCCAGGTAGAAGGCCAAAGCACGTTTACAGTCCAGAGTATGAAGAGCTGATTCTCCAGGATGAGAATGAGGCTTTGGAAAAAACACTGGAAGTACAATGGATTGTTTGAGATGAAATTCTGAAACCACTTTAGATAAGAATTTAGGATGAATACGGAGGACCACTTTGTCATGATGGAAAACTGAAAGGTGGATCAGCAACTAATGCTTGCAACTGACTTACTCTTCGAGCAGATGTGAGGGCAATGAGAAATACCACTTTCCAAGTGAGATACTTCAGATGACCCGTAGATATTGGTTCAAATGGAGGCTTCATTAACTGAGCAAGAACAACACTGAGATTCCAAACCACAGGAGGTTTGACATTGAAAAGTCATTTCATAAATTTGGAAACCACCGGATGAGCAGAGAGGAGTTTCCCTTCAATAGGCTGGTGGAAAGTAGCAATTGCACTGAGATGGACTCAGATCGATGTAGACTTGAGGCCAGAGGTGGATAAGTGCAAAAATAATCTAGAACAGAAGATAAGGAGGAATCTTGAGGCTCCTTATCATGAGAGATGCACCACGTAGAAAATCTAGTCCATTTTTTGTTGTAGCATTGTCTAGTGGCAGGCTTTCTAGAAGCCTCTAAAATGTCTCTTACAGGTTGAAAAAACTGAAGAGAAATTATGTTGAGAGGTACCAAGCTGTCAGGTGCAGAGACTGCAGGTTGGATGAAGTAGAGATCCTTGACTCTGTGTAAGCAGAGACGGAAAAACTGGTATAAGGTATGGCTCCCTGCTGCTGAGTTGAAGTAGAAGGGAGTACAAAGGTTATCTCGGCCACTGAGGAGCTATCAGAATCATGGTGGCATGATCGTTCTTCAACTTGATAAGAGTGTTGAGAATGAGAGGGAACGGAGGGAATGCATAAAAGAAGAGATTCGTCCATTCCAGTAGAAAAGCATATGCCTCAAGGCGATGAGGAGAATATATCCTGGAGCAGAACTGAGGCAGTTTGTGGTTGTGGGGAAATGCAAAGAGATCTTTCTGAGGAGTTCCCCACTGCGAAAAAATGTGATGAAGAGGCGAGGAATTGAGTATTCATTCGTGAGGTTGCAGAAGACGATTCAATTTGTCCGCCAAACAGTTTTTCATCCCTTGGATGTAGATAGCTTTCAGGAAGGTGTTGTGGAGGATTGCCCAGTCCCAAACCTTCAGAGCTTCTTGACAAAGGGAGAGAGATAAGAACATAAGCAATGCCTCCACTGGGTCAGACCTGTGGTCCATCATGCCCAGCAGCCAGCTCACGCGGTGACCCAAAAGGTCCAGGACCTGTGCAGTAATCCTCTATCTATACCCTTCTATCCCCTTTTCCAGCAGGAAATTGTCCAATCCTTTCTTAAACCCCAGTACCGTACTCTGCCCTATTACTTCCTTTGGAAGCGCATTCCAGGTGTCCACCACACATTGGGTAAAGAAGAACTTCCTAACATTTGTTTTGAATCTGTCCCCTTTCAACTTTTCCGAATGCCCTCTTGTTCTTTTATTTTTTGAAAGTTTGAAGAATCTGTCCCTCTCTACTCTCTCTATGCCCTTCATGATCTTGTAAGCCTCTATCATATCCCCTCTAAGTCTCCTCTTCTCCAGGGAAAAGACACCCAGTTTCTCCAATCTCTCAGCGTATGAAAGGTTTTCCATCCCTTTTATCAGACTTGTCGCTCTTCTTGAACCCTCTCGAGTAACACCATATCCTTCTTAAGGTACAGCGACCAATATTGGACGCAGTACTCTAGATGCGGACGCACCATCGCCCGATACAACGGCAGGATAACTTCTTTCGTTCTGGTTGTAATACCCTTCTTGATTATACCTAGCATTCTATTCGCTCTCTTAGTGGCCGCTGCGCACTGTGCCGTCGGCTTCATTGTCATGTCCACCATTACCCCAAAGTCCCTTTCTTGGGTACTTTCATTCAATAATATCCCTCCCATCGTATAGTTGTACCTTAGGTTTCTGCTTCCCACATGCAATACTTTACACTTCTCAACGTTGAACTTCATCTGCCATCTCGTTGCCCATTCCCCTAGACATTTGTTGAAGTCTCTTTGCAATTCTTCGCAATCCTCCTTTGTCCGAGCTCCACTAAATAGTTTGGTGTCGTCCGCAAATTTTATTATCTCACACTTAGTCCCTGTTTCTAGATCATTTATGAATATATTAAATAGCAGCGGCCCGAGCACCGAGCCCTGCGGGACACCACTCATGACCTTCCTCCAGTCCGAATAGTGGCCCTTCACCCCTACCCTCTGTTTCCTACCCGCTAACCAGTTTCTGATCCATCTATGTACGTCTCCATCCACCCCATGGTTCTTCAGTTTCCGGAGTAGACGTTCATGAGGCACCTTGTCAAAGGCTTTCTAGAAATCTAGGCATATGATGTCTATGGGGGTCTCCTCTGTCCATCTGTTTGTTAATTCCCTCGAAGAAGTGCAATAAGTTAGTCAGGCATGATCTCCCCTTGCAGAAACCATGTTGGCTGGTTATCAGAAGTTCATTTCTTTCAAGATGTTCATCGCTGTTTTCTTTTATCAGTGCTTCTGCCATTTTCCCCGGAACTGAGGTCAGACTCACCGGTCTGTAGTTTCCCGGGTCACCTCTTGATCCCTTTTTAAAGATGGATGTAACGTTGGCTATCTTCCAATCCTCCGGGAACACGCCTGTTTTCAAGGATAGGTTGCAAATTTGCTGCAGTAGTTCTGCTATCTCCTCCTTTAGTTCCTTCATAACCCTTGGATGGATTCCATCTGGACCCGGGGATTTGTCAGTTTTTAGTTTTTCTATCTGCCTGCGCACATCTTCAAGGCTCACTTCCATGGATGTTAACTTTTGTACTTGATTTCCATTGAAGAATTGCTCAGGTTCCAGTATGTTGGTTGTGTCTTCGTTTGTAAATACAGACGAGAAGAACATGTTGTCTTTCAGCGACCTCTTTCTCCTCCTTCACTACTCCCTTCCTGTCTTCGTCGTCCAGCGGTCCCACCTCCTCCCTAGCCGGCTGCTTCCCTTTAACATATCTAAAGAATGGTTTGAAATTTCGTGCTTCCCTGGCTAGCCTCTCTTCATACTCTCTTTTGGCTTTTCGAACCACACAGTGACATTCTTTTTGATACTTCCTGTGCTCTTTCCAGTTTCCCTCAGTTTTGTCCTTTTTCCATTTTCTGAATGAATTTTTCTTATTGCCTATCGCTTCCTTCACTATTTTAGTTATCCACACCGGGTCTTTTGTTCGACTCTTTTTGCACCCCTTTCTGAATCTGGGGATATACAGATTTTGTGCCTTGCTCACCGTGTCCTTGAAAAAAGACCAGGCATGTTCTACTGTTTGCCATTTTTTGGAAGTGTTCCTAAGTTTCTTCCTTACCATTCCCCTCATTGCTTCTTAGTTTCCTTTCCTGAAGTTAAAAGTTGTCGCTATGGTTCTCTTTCCTTTTGGTATTCCTACCTCCACCTTGAACTTGATCATATTATGATCGCTGTTTCCCAACGGTCCCACTACTTCTACTTCCTTTGCAGGTCTCCTTAGCCCATTTAGGATTAGATCCAGAGTGGCATTTCCTCTCGTCGGTTCTCTAACAAGCTGCTCCATGAAGCAATCTTGTGTAGTCTCCAGGAATTCTGTCTCCCTAGCGCATCTTGAGCTTCCAAGACTCCAGTATATCCTGGGGTAGTTGAAGTCTCCCATGATAACCGTGTTACCGCTTTTGCAGTCTCGCTTCATCTCAGCTTCCATTTCTTCATCGATATCTCCAGTTTGCCCGGGTAGATGATAGTATAGGCCCATCTTTATTTCAGGCCCTTTCCTTCCTGGTATTTTAACCCATAGAGATCCCGTCCCTCCCTGTTTGTTGACATAGTACATGGCGACTTGGTTGTCCGTCCGAATGAGGACTACCTGGTCGTGAAGAAGATGTTGAAAAGCTTTGAGAGCACTGAAGATCGCACTGAGTTCCAACAGATTGATGTGACACTGACGATCCATGCTGGTCCAGTGGCCCTGAGTACGGAGACCATCGAGATGAGCCCCCCAACCGTAGGTCGAGGAATCTGTCGTAGGACCTTCTGATGAGAGGGCGTTTGAAACAGCAAGCCTATGGAGAGATTGGAAGGGAGCATCCACCAGCGGAGAAACTGTCTCAACGAAGGACTGACTGTAATATGTCGAGACAGTGGTTCGCAAGCCTGCGTCCACTGAGATGACAGGATCCACTGAGGAATTCTGAGATGAAGTCTGGCAAAAGGAGTCACGTGCACTGTGGAGGCTATGTGATTTAGGAGGACCATCATGTGTCTCGCTGAGATTGAAGAGCGGGAAGACACTATATGACAGAGTTGAAGAAGAGCATCCAGACGTTGTTGAGGAAGGAATGCTCTGAGTTGGATAGTGTCCAGAACAGCTACGATGAACTGTAGATTCTGAGAGGGCTGAAGTTGGGATTTGGGGAAGTTGATTTTGAATCTCAAGCTTTATAGGAACCACGTAGTCTGTTGGGTCACTACAATAACCCCCTGAGATGTTGAATCTTTGATGAGCCAGTCGTCTAGGTAGGGAAACACCTGAAGACCATGGTTCCTTAGAGCTGCTGCTACCACCACCAGGCACTTGGTGAACACTCTGGGAGATGAAGCCAGGCCAAAGGGTAGCACTCTGTATTGATATTGCAGATTCCCCACCCAAAATCTGAGGTACTGACGATAGGCCGGATGAATGGGGATGTGAGTGTACGCCTCCTTGAGATCTAGAGAACATAACCAATGGTTCTGATCTAGAAGGGGGTAAAGGGATGCCAGGGACAACATGCAAAATTTTTTTTTGACTAAAAATTTGTTGAGAGCCCTGAGATCCAAAATGGGTTTCAGATCGCCCGTCTTCTTCGGAACTAGGAAGTAACGGGAGTAAAAAACCCCTTCTCTGCTGTTCCAGAGGAACTTTTTCGATGGCACGGAGACGAAGCAGAGCTTGAGCTTCCTGAAGAAGAAGAGTGGTCTAGGATGGATTGGAAGGATACTCTCTTGAAGGAAGCTCTGGTGGAATCTGAGTGAAATGATGAGAGTACTTCCCTGATTACTGACAGCACCCAGAGGTCGGATGTAATGGTCTCCCATCGATGGTAAAAATGATGGAGACAACCGCCTATGGGGGGAAGGAAGGACAGAGGC
Source organism: Geotrypetes seraphini (assembly GCF_902459505.1). Classification (NCBI taxonomy): domain Eukaryota; kingdom Metazoa; phylum Chordata; class Amphibia; order Gymnophiona; family Dermophiidae; genus Geotrypetes; species Geotrypetes seraphini. The sequence goes on along the minus strand of NC_047086.1, from coordinate 340,999,028 downwards.
AGGAACTATGGAGGTTATACTCTATTTTAGATAGTCAAAAAGGCTCGGTGGTGCTCAAGTATAAGGAGCTGCCCTTGGAGTATAACGCCTCTGGAACACTGGAGGAGGAAGTGAAGATTTTGCAGGAGCTGGCTTTGGTCTGACAAAAGAAGCAAAAGATTTTTCATGTTCAGACAATTTCTTAGTGGCAGCCTCTATGGATTCATCAAAGGGGTCATTGCCTTTACAAGGAATGTTAACCAAACGGTCCTGAAGATTAGGGTCCATATCGATTGTGCGAAGCCAGGCCAAATGGCGCATCGCTACAGAGAAAGCAGTGGCCCTAGCAGACAGTTCGAAGGCATCATAAGATGACTGGAGAAGATGTAATCTGAGTTGTGATAGAGTAGCAGTGACTTCTTGGAACACAAAATGCCGATGTTGATCCAGGTTCTTCAGAAAACCTTGAAGAATATCAATGAGGAACTTTAGATAAGTAATGAAGACAAAATTGTAGTTGAGGACTTTGGAGGACATCATAGCATTTTGATAAAGGCGACGTCCAAACTTGTCCATGGTCTTACCCTCTCTTCCAGGAGGAACTGCAGCATAGACCCTGGAAGGATGGGTTCTTTTTAACAAGGTTGGATTACAGGAAGTAGAGTCAAGGCAGAATCATATTTGCTCAGTAACTGAACAAATTGCTGCTCCAACATGATCTGGAGAGAAGCCTGCAAATGTGGATCCATAGAAACATAGAATATGACGGCAGAAAAGGGCTATAGCCCATCAAGTCTGCCCACTCTAATAACCCACCCCCCTGTCTTTACTCCCTTAGAGATCCCACGTGAATTTCCCATTTTCTCTTAAAATCTGACACGCTGCTGAAACCGGACCACTTGCTGAAGCTAAGGGCTCCAAAGTGGCAGTGGATATATGCTTCGACTTGGAGGTCTTGGAAAGCTTGAGGACCACCGCTGGAACCTTCTGCTTAGGTATCTGATCCGAGGGGAACTCAGGAGAAGATAAAGCAGGTGTACTCGAGGCTAAAGACGATCCAAATGAGGAAGATCTAATGAGGCTCGAGGTCGGAGTTGTGGAAGCAGGAGGACCCTCGGTGGAAGGGGGACCGAAGCAGAACTTAAGGTCGAGGGTGTCACTGAAGAGTCCATCCTGAAGAGTTTTTCCACTTAAACCTGATGTTTAAGGGCTCGAGGTTGAAGAGTAGCACAGTGCTCGCACGAGTTAGGACTATGGTCAGGCCCATGACACTTAAGACACCAGCGGTGTGGGTCCGTGAGAGAAATCGCACGCTGGCATTGGCTACACTTCTTGAAGCCCGTGACTGGCCGGGACATAGGAGGAAACATAGCCGCTGCGAAGTCGAAGCCAACAGGCTGTGGCCGTGTGGCCTGCCCCAGTCAGTCGACGAAGAAAAATAAAATAAAGTCTTCTTTTTTTTTTAATGGAAAATAAAGAAAGTAACACAGTGATTCGCGACTAAAAAGAACACAAACCGCGGTGAGAGAAGGCACGAAGCGAACAAAGTTCAACGCAGAGTGACAAAGTACAGACTTCTTGGCTCCGCAGAAAACTGAGAACTGAGGAGACTCACCCTGTGCTGGGCGGGAAGGCATGCGCAGTGCAGCTGACTCGAAACTTCTGAAGTTTTCTATAAGCAAGTATGCTTGTGAGGCTGTCCGCATCCGGGCTCCATGGATGGCATCATTTATATGTGAGAATAGGCTGCCTTCTTGTCCTGGGATAATATGGAGTAACCACATTCACGTCCATGGCCTCTTAATCAAGCTCTTGGTAGTCCCTAGCTATGTGGCCTTTTTTTCTACAGCTAAAACAGGTGAGCAAGGATGGTTCCTGCAACCAGATCAGTGGAGTGGACTAGGTTCAGAGATACTGGGGTAGAAGACAGTTTCTGGTCCTTCAAATTCTGGACCATTTTTCTCTTTTCTTCCTGGGATTCCCAGCTCCCTTGTTCTCCTTGTAGGGTTTACATTCTTATTGTACTTGGTAAAAGGCTTTGGCCCTTCCACAGTGCTCTCGGATGTCAATTTACAATGCTGCTTAACCCACTGTTTCATAGACTGGGGTAGCCCCAGTTTCACAGACTGGGGTAGCCCCTCCAGGAACTATTTGAGAAAGACAACTCTTGCTATTATTACTACTACTATTTATTATTTCTATAGCACTGAAAGGCGTATGCTGTACATTCTAACACACACTAGATAGTCCCTGCTTAGAAGAGCTTACAATCTAATTTAGACAGGACATTTCAGGGTTGGGGAGCTTGTAGTGGGTATAGGTATCTGACAGCTATTTCCAGGCCAGTCTTGTCTTCCAGTTGGAGCCATCTCCACGCCACTTCTTTGCACCTGTAAAAGAAACTTCAGAGGATTCTCTTAACCCCCTTTCAAAATCGTTGTCAATAGACTTCTGGTGTGCAGCCTGCTCTCTCAGAACGTCAGCCTTCACTTCCTCATAGGTGGCTCTCTCAATGAAGCTGACATCCTGGAAGATAGTCTGGCTGCTACCAATTAGATTTCCTACATGAGAAGCCCATAATGCATCTGGTCAACCTAATAAGCAAGCAGTCCTCTCAAAGTCTGTTAGGAAATAGTCTGGGCCATCTTCCGGTACCATTTCTTTTAGCACAGGAACTAGAGGAGTGGCTTGTAGCATAGGTGCCTTGTGGCATGGAGCTGCCTGTCCCAAAGAGCCCTGTTGCAGTTTTGCCAACTTCTGTAACATTTGTTGCTGCACTTTCTGCTGCTGTTCAAAGTGAGCTTGAATAAATTGCTGTTGTTGCCCTTCCAATAGAGTCTCCAAGCTTTGCAGAAAAAAAGATTGAGGAATCCATGCATGCATGATGGAACATTCCTAAAATTTTCTTAAAGCAATACATGCTAAGGCAGCATTCACACTGGGCTCTGTTGCATGATGTCACCCACATGTGAAAATACCTCTGCCTGCCTGTCCTCAGAGAAACTTTAGTTGCTAGTTACACATTTAAAAAGACCAGATACATTTATAACTGGCAAAATACATATAAAGATTTTATAAAGGGCACAATTTACATGTATGGAAAGAAGCATGCTCTGGGCAGTTCTACCAAGTACGTCTACCATGTTTTATAATAATGCTAATGCAAAGCAAAACACAGAAATGTCTCTATAAAATGCAATATAGGTGATTCAACATAACATTTTTTACATATTTTTTTGTGCTCATAGATAAAATTTTCAGACTCCGGGACATGCCCGCACAGATGAACATCTGAAGGGGTCACCTCTAATCATAGCACTGTGAAAATATATATGTGGTAATTTAAATCATTCATGATAGAAAAAAAAAAAGTGGCTGTGTGCGAAGAGTCACATTTGAGCGTTGCTGTACTGGTTCTTTGATATAGCTCAAGCAAAACGTGTGAGAACCCAAAACGTGTTTCTGAACCCTTTTACAGCCACTATTAAGGTAAGTTTACACTTTTTATTTTTTTCTATCATGAATGATTTAAGTTACCACATATATATATTTTCACAGTGCTATGATTAGAGGTGACCCCCTTCAGATGTTCATCTGTGCGGGCTTGTCCCGGAGTCTGAAAATTTTATCTATGAGCACAAAAAAAGATACAAAAAATGTTATGTTGAATCACCTATATTGTATTTTATAGGGCCATTTCTGTGTTTTGCTTTGCATATGCTACCTTTGGAAGCGTGCCAATCTAAGATTTATTCTTCCCGTGTTTTGGGGTTTCTTATAATAGTGCTATACATGTACCTTGGCACTTTTTGAACTGGTGTAAATACTTGTGGGTAAATCACACTTAATCGCCGACTTACTGGTTTTTGAGAAATATGGTTTGGAGGAATGCTTAGTGGTAATTTGTTCACCTTTATGACCAGCAAATTCACCTCCCCTGTGACAAATTTATCTTTATGAAGAAAGATTCCCTATTTTGAGGCATTTTTCTTGCTATAAAATTTGTTGCATGCAAACATTGTCTCAGCAAATAAAGTGAAGTTATTCACCTATAATCTTCTTTCTTGTAAATCCACACTTTATTCAGTGAGCAGTGGGTTATATCCATCTATCCACCAGGACTTTGAAGGAAGCCTCAAACTTCAAAGACTTAAATCTCTCCCCCTCTTACCTCATCACTGTCCCTGTAAGCATCAGTTGTTCTTATCCTCTACATATGTTCCTGGCTACTTTAAGACTAAGAGAGAGAGGGGAACAGGGACACTCCCCGACAAATAAGTCTATTCTGCTCATATCAACAAATGCAACAAAGAAAAATGAGAGAACAAGTCATTAAACATTAGAAACCTGAACAACAAAACAGTGCTATAAGGAGACATAGCCTGCACTGTCTGAAGGGGGCACTTGAATTAGAGACCTCCTAAAACTAAGTGCTAAACTCATTCTGATGGCACTTTTATAAGGCTGGTCAGAAAACAAAAATCCAGCTTACCAGTACATGTAAAGGCAGACAATCAGCGAATCAGCAAAGTATAGGGTGGGTTCCCGGAATAAAGTGTAGATTTACAAGAAGATAGGCAAAGGTAAGAACCTAATCTTTTGTTCTTGTACAATTCCACTTTATTCCGGCATCAGTGGTATGTAAGAGTAGTCCCAAAAATTCAGGGTGGGACTGATGAGCCCACTGCCAAAATAGAGGCACCAAAAGCCGTATCAATCCTGTAAAACTTGGTGAACGTATGCAAGAAGGACCTGGTAGTGGCCCTGCAAATCTTGTCCAAAGAAACAGCTGACGATTCTGGCCGAGGACAAAACACCTCTGGAGAATGAGCCCGTACTGCGAGAGGGGCTTCTTTCCAGCCACCAAGTAAGCCGCTGAAATGGCCATACAGATCCATCTGGAAATGGTAGCCTTAGGGTCACTACTCGGGCTGGAGGAAAGTCACGAGCGGAGTTCCGCAGGGGTCTGTACTTGGACCGCTGCTGTTCAATATATTTATTAATGACCTGGAAACGGGGACGAAATGTGAAGTTATAAAATTTGCGGACGACACTAAACTCTGTAGAAGGGTTAGAACTACGGAAGAGTGTAAGGACCTAAAAAAGGGACCTAAACAAACTGGAGGAGTGGGCGAATAAATGGCAGATGAAATTCAATATAGGGAAATGCAAGGTCATGCATATAGGGAGAAAGAACCCGATGTTCAGCTACCAAATGGGGGGATTAGTATTAGAGGGAAGTAACCTTGAAAGAGATTTGGGTGTACTGGTGGATACAACAATGAAGTTAACGGCGCAATGCGCAGCAGCCGCGAAGAAGGCAAACAGAATGCTGGGTATTATTAAAAATGGTATTACGACCAGAACAAAAGAAGTCATCCTGCAGTTGTATCGGGCAATGGTGCGCCCGCACCTGGAGTACTGTGTTCAGTATTGGTCACCGTACCTTAAGAAGGATATGGCAATACTTGAGAGGGTCCAGAGGAGAGCGACACGAATGATTAAGGGCATGGAAAACCTTTCATACACTGAAAGATTGGAGAGGCTGGAGCTCTTCTCCCTGGAAAAGCGGAGACTCAGAGGAGACATGATAGAAACCTACAAGATCATGAAGGGCATAGAGAAAGTAGAGAGAGATAGATTCTTCAAATTTACAAAACATAAAAGAACAAGAGGGCATTCGGAAAAATTGGAAGGGGATAGATTCAAAACAAATGCTAGGAAGTTTTTCTTTACTCAGCGGGTGGTGGATACCTGGAATGCGCTTCCAGAGGACGTAATAGGGCAGAGTACGATACTGGGGTTTAAGAAAGGATTGGACAATTTCCTGTTGGAAAAGGGGATAGAGGGGTATAGATAGAGGATTACTGCACAGGTCCTGGACCTGTTGGGCCGCTGCGTGAGCGGACTGCTGGGCACGATGGACCTCAGGTCTGACCCGGCAGAGGCATTGCTTATGTTCTTTGCGGGCAGGGCCAACCAGAACTAACAATTGGTCAGAAGCAAAACTTGGTGACCTCTAGGTACCACAACAAGAGTTTGCGCACGTCCAAGGGCCACAACACTCGGTCCTGCTCCCTAGATCCAGAGAAAGCAAAAGCAGGAAGCCAGATTTCCTGATCTACATGGAAAGCGGAATCCACTTTCGGAAGAAAAGAAGGAACAGTGTGCAGTATCAGACCAGAATCTGTAATATGCAGAAAAGGATCTAGGCAGGAAAGAGCCTGAAGCTCCGAAATCCTACTGGCTGCTCTGACTATGGGTGATCTCAGGCCTTTGGAAAAGTCTGCTTCTGGGGGGGTTCCCTGCTTGTCAGTAAACCCTCTGGATAGCCTGCACATCAGATCGGGGCTCAAGGACCATTCCCTTGGGATCTTACTCACCCCAAGTTTGTCTGCTAGTGGGTTGAGCTCAGGCTGCACGGGTCCGTGGAAGCGCACCCAGGATCGTAGCCAGACTGCATTCCTCTGCTAGGCGTCTGTGTGGTGTGTCTGAGGGTGGCAGAGGTACCTGGCCATGGAGGTACCTGGCCAGTGGGGCAGTCAGAAGACTTTCTAGCTATTTGAGGCAGAGGATATCCCTGTGAGCTGTTTCAGCTCTGCAATGTTTTCCAGTCAACACATGGTTCTGTAAGTACAGGCTGACAGCCTGAATCAGTGATTTTTGAGGGGTCTTAAAAAGAGGTATTTCTGCATACCCTATCCCCCACCCCTAAAATTGCCATTTTTGAGGATTCTTTTTAACTTTCCCGGGCTATTTATAGTCAGAATTGATACCTGCAGCAGCCATCTTGGATTTTTCCTAATTTGATCTTAAAGTTATTTTTTATACTTGAAAGAAAACCAGGGCAGGATGTGATGGATTTATGCCTCATTTGTGGTGGATGGCTGTTGAATGCACAGCCATGTTCCACATGCGCTGCGACCAGTAATGGGTGCGAGGCTTGCCTGGATTCACTGCCTTCAACCTCCAAAGAGGGTCTTCTAGTGTCTTCTGCCCCGACTCCCACAAAAGTAGAGTCGGGGCCCCTGTGGAGTACGCAGGTGATGCTACAGCGAAATGCAAGCAGGTCTCGGGAAATAAATCTCATAAAGCCTCCAAACAGTCCAAAACTGGTATGCAGCGGTCGGCTCCCACAGTGAAGGATGGGTTTTCCCTGGCTTTTGTTAACATGCTTTATCAGGCATACTTAGTTAAAAAGTCTCTGTATGTTTCCCTTACGCCAGCCTCCGTGCCGGTTACAGGGACCCCTGCTCCTGTGGACAAGGGTCTTTTCTCTTGACTCCCCTCAGGGGTGCTGAAAGGTAAGCCAGTAATGCCCGGGGTTGTGCCAGATACGCTTTCCATACTTCTACTTTCGCAGGGGGACACTGCGGCAGCAATAGATGTGGCAGATATGTCAGATCTACAGGATCTGGATCAGTGCGGAACCCCTGATTTGGAGGAGGATACCACTGTGTGCAGATTTTTCAAGCACACACATCTTGTGAATTTGATCTCTGAATCTCTCCAGGAATTAAAGCTGTAGTCTGAGCAGCCTGTCACTGCAGAATGTTCCCTCATGAGTGGCCAGAAGCCACAATCCACCTCTTTTCCTGATCATCCTGACCTCGTTCGGATTCTTACGACATCTGGGAGACTCCTGATAGTCCCTTGAAATGTGCTTGCGCCATGGCATACCTGTATCCCATGGCAGATGCCTTTAACAAGCGCTTTGCTTCTTCATAGGTAGATTCCTCAGTGGCACAGGTCACACTTCTCTTCCCAGTGATGGGGGTGTGGATTTTGTCCTTAAACTTCTGTTTGATTCAGCAGCCGCTGGTGTTAGGGCAGCAGCAGCCTCTTCTTTTGTGGCCCGGACTTGCCATTCCAAGCTGCACCATGATCCTGACACTGATGCTTCATGACTTAGATTTCATAATCTTGGGAGTGAATTATATGCCTGATGCCTTGTATGACATCTTGAAAGTCTTTGCTAAGCTTTCCGTTTTGGCTCGCAGGAAGCTCTGGATCCATCAGTGTTTTGGCGATTCGTCTTCTAAAGTGACCTTGAGTTAGTTGCCCTTTAAGGGACAGCTTCTGTTCTGCGGGGTATGGATGACCTTATGGACAGTCTGCAGGATTACAGGCCCCTAATTTTTGTCCCATCAGGTGCTCTCGTCCATACTCAGGCCCTTCTGTGAGCCAGAGGTCTTCATCATCTGCCAGACTGTGCTTTGGTGGTTCTCAACTTCAGCTGTCCATGGTAAGTTATCTGGTGGCTCCTGCAAAGAAGCAATTCTGAGGCCAGGCTGGTGTCTTCCCCTCCCCCCCTCACCCCCACCCGGTGCATCGGGGGCAGTTGTCAGCTTTTCTGGCAGAATGGCAGGCTATTATCTCTGACTGCTGGGTCTTGGAGGTTCTCAGAGATGGCTACAATTGGAGTTTCTCTGACCTGAGTATTTTCTGGATTCCCCGGCAGGCTGCCCAGGGAAGGCAGTTCGGTTGCAGGCCACAATCCACAGATTACTTAATATTGCGGCAATAGAACCCGTTCCAGAGTGAGACTTGGTCTCTGGGAGATACTCAATATACTTCATTGTTCCAAAGAAAGGCTCCGATTCTGGACCTCAAGGCGGTTAATGTGGCGCTAAAAGTCTTTCGCTTCCACATAGAGATGGTGTGCTCAGTGATAGCATCGGTGGCACCGGGGGAGTTTCTAACCTCCCTGGATCTGACGGAGGTGTATATTCACATTCCCATTTTTCCAGACCACCAGAAGTATCTGAGATTCTACGTCTTGGGGCAACATTTCCAGTTTGTGGCAATGCCTTTTGGGTTGGCGATGGCATCTAGGACCTTCACCAAGTTAATGGTGGTGGCGGTGGCCCATCTTCACACCCTGAGTGTCCTGGTCCACTCATATCTGGACAACTGGTTGTTCAGAACTCCCTTGGAGTCTGAGGAATGTCAGGCTGTTCAGCAGGTGGTACAGATGATCAATTTCAGGAAAAGTCATATCAAGCCGACACAGAATTTGGAATACCTAGGAGTTCAATTTCACATGGGATATAACAAAGTGTTCCTGCCTGTGTCCCATCAGGAGAAGCTCCATCAGGTTATCAGGGACCTTCTGGCCACTCCAGTCCCAACGGTATAGCAATACCTATAAGTTCTGGGGACAATGGTGACAGCGATCGATGTGGTCCCTTTGGCATGAGCCCATCTGCATCCGCTGCAGGATGCTCTGCTTTCACACTGGAATCCTCAACGGGACCAATTACATGTACCCCTGCCCTGACTTGCATGGTGGTTGCAACCCCTCTCGCTCTCCAGGGGCCTTCCCCTCCTGATCTCAGATTTGGTGATTCTGTCTATGGATGTGAATCTCAAAAGCTGGGGAGCGGTGTGTATGACAGTCCTTCTTCAGGCCCAGTGGGTTCCCTCAGAGCAGAAGTGATCGATCAATCGCCTGGAGCTTCGAGCGATTCGATTGGCTCTTCTCCACTTTGAAGGTCATCTCCGGCATTGAGCAGTCCACATATTCTGGGACTGTGCCACAGTGGTGGCTTATGTCAATTGGCAGGAGGGTGCGATGTAGAGACACCATTCTGAAACAGGATAATGCTCAGCACACTGACATTACAAGCCCTGTGAAAGAATGCTGAATTATTCCCTCTCTCCCCCTTACTTGTCACAAATTAACTCTTATCTTATTTAAGTAGTCCTTATTTGGAAAAGGACATCAGCTGACAGGCATTGAATACGTGCAGACTCAGGTATTGTCTATGTGTTAATCAGGCATTGCCTATGTGCAGAGTTGAGGGTGACACGATGTAAAAGCATGTACCTTTGTATCCACCAATCATTAGAGATGTACACGGGGGAGTTACTATGATGTCATTAGCATAGAAGTATAATAAAAGGGGTTCGGAGCTTGCCACGGCAACGCCTCCAGCCGACTCGTATCATGTGTGTGTGTGTGTGTGTGCTGTAAAATCTGAACCTTGGTCCAACCCCTGCGGCATACCACAAGGATCCCCACTATCCCCTACTCTCTTCAACCTATATACTGCCTCCCTCGGGACATACCTAGACAATCTAGGCATAACCTCCTATAGTTATGCAGATGATATTACCATTCTCTTACCTTTTGATCAACCAGAGACCGCCATGACAGATACACTACACCAAACACTAGAAGCAGTAGCGACCTGGATGAAAGATCACAAACTGAAACTTAACCCAGATAAAACTAAATTCATCCTCCTCGAAAATAACAAAATCCCAACCATAACCAATATAGAAGTCAACTCAATCAATTACCCCATTCAAACCACCCTAAAACTACTAGGAATGACCTTAGACAGATGCTGTACCATGCAACCACAAATAAACAAAACAATACAGAAATCTTTCGCAATTATGAGAAACCTAAGACAAATCCGAAAATTCTTTGAAAGAACACAATTCCAGCTCATAGTTCAATCCCTAATCCTAGGTCTATTGGATTACTGCAACATCCTTTACCTCCCCTGCCCAGCAACAATGACTAAACAACTACAAACAATCCAAAATACAGCTCTGAGACTCATCTACTCATTGAGGAAACACGACCATATTACAGATAAACTCACACTGGCTACCAATTCAAGAAAGAATACTATTTAAATTCTACTACATGCTGTTTAAATCTTTAAACGGAGACGGCCCATCCTACCTGAACAATCGCCTCATCCAAACCACCTCAACCAGAAAAACACACACCCCATTCACACACCCTCCAATCAAAGAAGTTAAACGGAAAAAACTATATGATGGCCTCCTAGCCATTCGAGCAGTGAAACTAGATAACCAAATCTCCAATCTTCTGATAACCACCCCAGACTACAAGATGTTCCGAAAAGAAATAAAAACTATACTCTTCAAGAAATCCCTGAAACAGTCTTAACATTACAAATACCTTCCATCCTCCCACCTTCTTCCTGCCTCGAGTCTCATTAGACCTTCCTCGTTTGGATCGTATTTAGCCTCAAGTACACCTGCCTTATCTTCTCCTGAGTTCCCCTTGGGTCAGAACCTAAGCAGAAGGTTCCAGCGGTGGTCCTCAAGCTTTCCAAGACCTCCAAGTCAAAGCATATATCCACTGCCACTTTGGAGCCCTTAGCCTCAGCAAGTGGTCAGGTAATGTAATGTAAAAGACAAGCACCTACAGCCTGGCTTGTAGGAAGGAAAGCTGATGCTTATAGTGATAAGACGGGGAGGAGTTTAAGTCTCTGACGTTTGAGGCTTCTTACAAAGGCCTAGATTCACTAAATATACCTTTCCTATCCGATCCGTTAGCGATGCGTGGAAGGGCGACTGATTCTCTAACAGTCTTCATGCAAAGTAACCCGATCAGAGGTACGCTCCACACTGACCCCACGAATCGCTGCCTGTATAAGCGGTCCGCACATGTGCCTGCTCTCGCATTAGTGAATCTAGCCCAAATTTTGTCAGCAAGCCGATTCTTATTTTTCAAGCAATTCTCCTTCCTGCCCATCTCTTTCCATATTCTTCAACAGGATTAATCTAAAATACCCCCCTTTCGGAAAGCTTTGCAGCCAACGCGATTACACTGGACTTTCAGAGTGTGTTCAGTGAGCAGAGAGACCTGGCATAAGGTAAATGAACCACATAAAGTGAGAAAACTGTCTGTGCCACTCTGCATAAGGGAGACTGACCTCTCCCAGCAAAGAAAATGCAACTGCTAGGTGGAAAGTCAGGGGCCAGGAACAGCAAGCTGAATATCACAGCAGACACTTGTGTAACAGTTTCACATAACTATCCCGCAGGTTTAAAGCAGGGCTGCACTATGGTGTGTCCGAACACGCCGTAAGTGCAGCCCTGCTTTAAACCCGCGGGTTAAAACCATGGGCTCGAAGGAGGGCAGAGAGACAGGCAAGGTGGCAGACAGCAGGAAAGGACGTGAGCGACTGGTCCTCAGCAGTTGCTTCTTCTTGATCGGTCAGCCCAGTCGGTGTTCCTGAATTTTGTTTAGTGAATTGAGGCCCTTCCTACTTTGCATGCCGTTTCCCCTCATTTGCATACACGAATCAGATCAGGTGCGGGAGGTAGGTTAGTGAATCGGGTCGGGGTCGCAAAGTGGTCAGGAAACGATCGGTGGGCTTAGTGAATCTAGCTCAAAGTCCTGGCGGGTAGATGGAAATAACCCATTGGTCCCCTAATAAAGTGGGGTTGTGCAAGAATATCTTTTTCCCCCAACTACAAATTTGCTGTATGTGCTGCAAAAGTAAAACATGAAGAAGGCATGCTTGGATGGCGACAGCATAAGATCACTCAGAAAATCACTTTCCTCAAGACTTTAAAACATTTCAGAAACAGGAAATTATACTTTTTCAGTATGATTTGTCCTTCATAACAATACAGAAAATTTATTGCTGCTTTCTCTTATTTTTTTTCTGTTTTACACATTAAGTAAATTTTCAACATGTCAGCAAAAACTACCAATCATACACATGGGATGTTTCCAATAACAGAATAAAAGCTTAATTAAAGTATACTTACAGTGCAACAAAGAAATTAATTCTGGTGTGTTCACTTACACTGAATCCCGCTCTTTTGAAGTAAACAAATGTCATAGCCAAAAGATACTGTTAAAGAAGGGGTTAATGTAAATATTTACTGTGATATCAGAACTGGCATTTTACATTCTATGGAGCAGATTTTCAGTAAGATTTAGCTATCTAATAGGGAGTTATACAATCAGATCCCATGATAAAACCTGCCCGTTTATAGTAGCTAAATTTACATATTGTACAAAAAAATTAGCAACCCCAAAGCCATTTCTGAAATCAAGAAGATTTAGCTACCTAGTACCAATTTTCAGCACTAACAACTAAGGGCTCCTTTTACGAAGGTGCGCTAGGGTTTTTAGCGCACGCACAAAAATTACTGTGCGCTAGCCGAAAATCTACCACCTCCTAAAAAGGAGACGGTAGTGGCTAGTGCGCTTGGGAATTTAACGCGCACTATTGCGCGTTAAGGCCCTAGCGCACCTTTGTAAAAGGAGCCCTAAATTTAGCCACCTACCACCAAGTGGCAGCATCATATCTCAGTGACTAAGGGCTCCTTTAACAAAGCCACGCTAGGGCCATAACGTGCGGAATAGCGCGCGATAGATTGCCGCACGCGCTAGCCGCTACCACCTCCTTTTGAGCAGGCAGTAAATTTCTGGCTAGCACACACTAATCCGGTGCTTGCGATAATACCGCTAACGCAGCTTTGTAAAAGAACCCCTAAGTTATACAGAGTAGGGCATTATGTGCTGAAAAAATTTTAAATATGTAAAAAAAAATAAATCAAAATTATGCAAGACTAAACACTTATCTATTTATGAATGTGAAGGAAGATACTTGTTCCCCCTTAACACTCACAGAGAGTGATTTTAAATCCTGCAATACAGAACAGAAAGGGCGTGGCTTAGTCGGTAGAACCAGCTAAAAACTATGAGCACAGGCAGACCAAGAACTGTCCTCCAGCATATGCCTTCACTACAGATATACAAGCAGCAAAAGCTTAATGCAGGTAGGTCAAGTTTTATCTTGCGAACTTGTGAAATCCTAATTATGAGGCCAGGTAAAGTGCATCGCCACTTTAAAAACTTTAGAAAGTTCGTGACCGACCACACTGTGCATGCGCGAGTGCCTTCTTGTCCAACATAAGTGCCTGGCTCATCAGTTCATTAAGTCAGCAAAGAAGCCAACCAGGGGAGGCGAGTGGGTTGTGAGAATATCTGCCTGCTGTCCCTGGATAACACTTGTTATGGTAAGTAACTGTGCTTTATCCCAGGACAAGCAAGCAGCATATACTTACATATGGGTGACCTCCAAGCTAACCAGAATGGCATGGTGGGAATGTAGGCCTTTTAGGAAAATAAATTTTGTAATACAGTTTGGCCAAAATGCCCATCCCATCTCGAAAAAGATTCCAGAAAGTAATGTGAGGTGAAGGTATGAACCAAGGACCAGGTAGCAGCTTTGCAGATTTCATCAATAGGAGTACAGCGAAGAAAAGCTACAGAAGCTGCCATAGCTCATACTTTATGGGCTGTGACCCAACTCTCCAGTTACAGCCCAGCCTAAGCATAACAGAACGATATGCAGGAAGCCAACCAGTTGGAAATCATTCTCTTCAAAACTGGATGCCCCAGCTTATTAGGATCATAAGAATAGCCTTACTGGGTCAGACCAATAGTCCATCAAGCCCAGTAGCCCGTTCTCACAGTGGCCTATCCAGGTCACTAGTACCTGGCCAAAAACCAAGGAGTAGCAATATTCCATGCTACCAATCCAGGGCAAGCAGTGGCTTCCCCGTGTCTTTCTCAATAACAGACTATGGACTTTTCCTCCAGGAACTTGTCCAAACCTTTCTTAAAACCAGCTACTCTATCTGCTCTTACCACATCCTCTGGCAACACGTTCCAGAGCTTAAATATTTTCTGAGTGAAAAAACATTTCCTCCTATTGGTTTTAAAATTATTTCCCTGTAACTTCATCGAGTGTCCCCTAGTCTTTGTAATTTCTGACGGAATGAAAAATTGATCCACTTGTACCTGTTCTACTCCACTCAGGATTTTTTAGACACTAAGGGGTAAATTCTCTATTAGTACGTCTAACATAGGCGTGCTTTAGACGTCCGGGAAACGCAAGTGTCAATCAAACGGTACTTAGGCGTGCGGTAGACGCCCCTACAACCTCTTCGCGCAAAATAGACACAGGTTTCTGAAACGTCATTAAGATGTCTCCAATGGACCCGTGATAGACGTGGGTACGTTTTTGTTTTTTTTTAATTATACTTTATTTATACTCTTTATTATCACTCATTCAGCATTGTAAGTATAGGATGATGAAAAAGATAACTAAAACACAGTATACCATTTTGTAAACTATATATTAGTTGATCTAGCAATATCAGTGAGGTAGGGAATGGCAGACAGAGAACACTGCTGTGTTGTATCTTTTTCCTCTAAGATATCAGAATTGTACAGTTTACCATTAATACAAGGAAAAAAAATATGTTATGTTTCAAAGGAGAACTAGAAGATGAAACGTACCGAGTGGGTGTTGAACTTACATTATCAGTATGGAAGGTGGGAACCGGTAGATGTATGCTACACAGAAAGCTGTACAGAAATGTCATACTCACCTCCTATTAGAAGTGGAAAGGATAGGACTTTGAACACCATATAAACTTCGTTTAAGTTCTACAAAGACTGGCAGGAAAGGCACCCTAAGTCATCCAATAAGCTTTCTCTCGATTTCCCAGAGACATTATTTCAGAGAGGATAGTTTAGAAGTGATATCTTGCTCGAAAGAACACTCTCCTGGTCTTAAAACATTGCAACAATCAGCTCATTCTTCAGAACAAAGGTAAATCCCATAACTTACACTGGCCCAACTTAGAAACAGAATCAAAACACAGATTAGACTTTAATGTGGCTTATAGTTCACAGGAAGAGGAAGTAGCAAGCAGCACAATGCTGATCTCATTGTGACATCATCAAGGTGCACCTGGAAGGTAGATATGCCACAAGTAAAAGACAAGCCGGGAGTTGAACTCACAACCTACAGATGATCGATATAGTGCTTTTACTCACTGATCTACACCTGTGTCGCTGGTTCCCCTGTCATAGCATACCTTAGTGATGTGCTAAAGTATACTCTACTTAGCTATCATATCACAGTCAGTTGAGGCAAAAGACTGGTAGCTCAATGGTGTAAAGCACCGTTGTCACGGATGCAACACCGATATTCTTAAGTATGGTTCAATAAATGTAATACAGAGTCAAAATTATGCTGTTTATTTTATCAAACCCAAGCTCAACTTTGTAATGTATTGTGTATAGTCTCGCTAATGTGTTTGTGATGAAAATGAGATGCGATAGGTGTATATCCTATATAATAAAACCCTAGCCGCGCATGCGCACATACCTGCGTGCTTCTGTGATCTCTGCTCTGTGATCAGTAGGTCTGTGGCCAGCAGGAGTGCAGATGCAGCAGCCAGGCGACTCCCCCCTCCCGCCCTCACTCACCACCAAAACCACCACCGCCAAAGCCTCCTCCTTCTGCCCAGCCGGGAGGAGGGCTCCGAGTCGCTGAAGACTGTCCCAGATCAGCTTACAAGGTCCCTAAAAAATGAACCTTTTCATCTGAGGCGCGAGGCTGCGGTGATCTCCCTCCCCCGGCTCACTAAGGTTTCGTCTTAAGAAATTCAAATGCGTTGTTGAAAATGCAAGTGACTGTTCTCTGTCATCCTAGACATCCCTGCAATACCCCAACAACACACTCCTGCAGCATAAACCCCTCATGTTATAATCAAGTAAAAGACAAGCCGGGAGTTGAACTCACAACCTATGGATGATTGGTACAGCGCGTTTTACTCACTGAGCTACTGAGCTACTTAACTCTAGCCCTAACCCTAACCATAAAATAGCGTCTGACGTCATAGAAGCCGTTAGAATTTTGAAATCGTTTTGGATGTTCATTGGGTGTTCTCAGATCAAATACACCTGTAGATACTTGCAATGATTACCCCTTGTCAAAGCTTGTACGTAAAGCCATTTCTGGAGACTCCCATTCCCAAATCCCCAACATAGCTCAGTGCTTAAAAGCACTGCATGTATCTTCCAAAGGTCAGGGGTTCAAGTCCTGACTAAGGTTACTAAAGACATAATATTATTTTTTTTTTCCACCCACCCAAACATGCATAGCTAAGCTAAACTATGTGAACCTCACATCCCAATCTTCATTTATTTAATTTATAACTTGTCATTGTGTTTGGGGGAGGTGAAGTTTCATTAGGTTTACATGGTAAGCTTCTAAGCGTTCTGCTATACTTTTTTGTATAACAGCGATATCGGCGTGGTTTAGGATGTAATCAACAGTGTTGATGTAGCGTGGATCGGCCACTGCAAGCACGCCCAAACGGCACAAAAACGTCATCGCCTTGTTTTGCGTTGTGACGTCATAGAATCGCCTGTTCTTCATACGCAGTTATTTCTCATAAAATAGCTGCCAGGAGACAGCCCAACTTCAGCACTGCTGACAGTAAACTCCTGGCAAGGCTGTTTTTGGTGCGCGAGCACCATTATTTTGTGATGCCGGGACATCGCAGGACATACCTGCAATATAGAGAGTCCTGGACCCGCCTGACCCGGCGGTACAATCGAAGAGCCTCATGTCCCAGGGAAGTAAGTATTCCAAGTCAGGCCCTCACAAATAATCATGTCAAATGTAATGATGATGGAAACCTGTCTCAATCAAATTGTCATGTTTTTGTGGGTAAATCTTGATTCCTTTTAAAAACTACAATTGTGCATAATAAATCTTTTACATTGAATACTGAAATTAAAGCACATCCCAAAGGAGCAGTAGTAGGATTTCAAATGACAAATTCAGCTCCTAGAAGGCATCTATTCCATTCACAACATGCACACAACTAATTTTTGGGTCACGAGCTTCGCATTTGTAATAGAAACATCTTGAAATCAACTTTGCCAAAGGAAAACAAATATATTAAAATGCTGCTATGTCATTTCAAATACCTTCACCTTTCCTGTATCAATCTGCTGGTCTAGGGAGATAGTGGTATGACGTTTAAAGTGACAGCGTCAGTACCCTGACGTCAGGGGTTTCAAGCCACGCTGCTCCTTCTGACCAAACTATTTTAATGCCCCTGCTGCATGATTGAAGCTCACCAGGACATGCTGTAATGTGGGGCAGTGCTGATAGGCTACAGCCTCAGCACCCTGGGGTTGTGAGTTCAATCCCACACTCCTCCTTGTGATGCTGGCCATGTCACCTCACACCCCCCCCCCCCCCACTGTCCCAGGTACAGTAGAGAGATAGTGATGCCTCCAGCACAGAAAGGGGAAAATGCTGGAGTACGTGAATACATTCATGTAAAACATGTGGCAGAAGGGGGTGGAGGCAGGCAGCAAAGCGGATAGGGGCTCTTGGAGGGCAGCATACTCCATTTTTATGTGCTTATAGAGGTCAATACTTAAGTAAACATGTTATGCCACAGTGCTAGATGGCACTCATCATATCCCTCCCTCTCTGTTCTTTCTCTCTCTCTCTCTATTATCCAGGTTGAGGATCTCAGGAAACGGGGTCGGCTGCTGAGGCGCCAGGAGCGGGCCTTCCTTGAGGGGGTGAGGGAGGAATTGCGCGCTGAAGCCGGTGAGTAATGAGTCCAGCGTGTGTTTCTTTGTGATCAGCCTACCAGAATAAATAGATGAAAATGCTTGAGTAGCTGTAAACCATTCTTAATCATAAAATCTGCAGTAAAGCTGCTATTGTGATATCATGTCACAATGGCTTTATGGTGTTCTACTACTGAACGATTACTTCTGCTCAGTCTTTACCTGCGAGGCACCTGGACACGGGCCACAGCTGGAAGCAAAGCCAAGCAAGGAAGACCCATTTCAGAATCTTGGGTTCTCACCAGCTGATGTTTACAGCGAACTGTCAAGACTCAAGGTAAGCAAAGCCATGGGACCAGACAAATTGCACCCACGAGTTTTCAGGGAGCTGTGCGATGTCCTGGCGGAACCATTAACCATGCTCTTCAATCTCTCCCTAAGTACAGGGAGAGTCCCCCTGGACTGGAAAACAGCTAACGTCGTTCCTCTGCACAAAAAGGGTTGCAGAGCGGAGGCTGCAAATTACAGACCAGTGAGTCTCACATCAATAGTGTGTAAACTCATGGAAACTCTACTTAAATGTAAATTAGACACGATTTTGGATGAGGGGAATCTAAGGGATCCTAGTCAACATGGATTCACTAAGGGTAGATCATGCCAATCCAATCTTATCAGCTTCTTTGATTGGGTAACAGGAAAGCTGGACTCGGGAGAGTCTCTGGACATAGTGTACTTAGACTTCAGTAAAGCTTTCGACAGCGTCCCACACCGTAGACTATTAAACAAGATGAAATCGATGGGGTTAGGCGAGACACTAATTGCATGGGTCAAAGATTGGCTGAGTGGAAGACGTCAGAGGGTGATGGTCAACGGCACCCTCTCTGAGACATCGGAGGTGACCAGCGGAGTGCCACAGGGCTCGGTCCTGGGTCCACTCCTTTTTAACATATTCATAAGAGACTTGATCCAAGGGCTTCAGGGTAAAGTAACTCTATTCGCTGATGACGCTAAACTATGTAATATAGTAAGTGAAAGCAATCTGCAGGATAGTATGACGCAGGATCTGCTTAAGTTGGAAAACTGGTCCTCGACATGGCAGCTGGGCTTCAACGCTAAGAAATGTAAGGTTATGCATCTCGGTAGCAGAAATCCATGCAAACCTTACACCTTAAATGGAGAAACACTAGCTAGGACTTCAGAAGAAAGAGACTTGGGAATAATCATCAGTGCAGACATGAAGGCCGCCAAACAAGTAGAGAAGGCCTCATCCAAAGCAAGGCAACTTATGGGATGTATCAATAGAAGCTTCGTTAGCCGCAAATCTGAAGTCATAATGCCACTGTACAGAACCATGGTGAGACCTCATCTGGAATACTGTGTGCAATTCTGGAGGCCACATTACCGTAAAGACGTGCTTAGAGTTGAGTCGGTTCAGCGGATGGCCACTAGGATGATCTCGGGGCTCAAGGGTCTCTCGTACGAAGAAAGACTAAACAAATTGCAGCTCTACACTCTAGAGGAGCGCAGGGAGAGGGGGGACATGATTGAGACATTTAAATACATCACGGGACGTGTCGAGGTGGAAGAAGACATCTTCTTTCTCAGGGGATCCTCGGTCACAAGGGGACATCCATTCAAACTCAGAGGAGGGAAATTCGATAGTGACATAAGGAAGTATTTCTTCACAGAAAGGGTTGTAGATCACTGGAACAAGCTTCCAGAGCAGGTGATCAAGGCCACCAGCGTTATTGACTTTAAGAATAAATGGGATGCCCTAGTAGGATCCTTACGAGGGTCGAGTTAAGGAACTAGGTCATTAGTACTCAGACTTAATGGGGTGGGTCAGTAGAGTGGGCAGACTTGATGGGCTATAGCCCTTTTCTGCCGTCATCTTTCTATGTTTCTATGTTACTTGCCTCACTTACTTATGCTACATTTTGATGTTTACAGTGGAGTAGGTGCTTTGCATCCTGTTATTAGCATTTGAAGAAAATAACGTAGTAAAGAATGTAATGTTCAAAAGTGTTGTGGACATATCTGACTGGATCCTGTTTCCCTCTTGTCAAGCAGCAGCGCAGGCACTCCCTCAGGAGGCACCGCAGGTGATGGAGGGAGCCCCACCCTGGTCCTCGGCGGAGGAGGAGGAAGAGGAGGAGAGGGAAGAAGGGGAGGAAGAAGAGGAGGAGGGGGATTATTCTCCCTGGGAGCCCTCACAACCACCCCCACCGCCTGCCCCACCACTGCCTGCCCCACCACTGCCCCCTGGACCTCCACCGCCTGCCCCACCACTGTCCCCTGGACCCCCACCGCCTGCCCCACCATTACCTCCAGGACCCCCACCACCATCCCCTGTTGGACCTTCCCCTTCCCCCACCCATAGCCCTTCCCATCACTCTCCTGCCCTTCCTGTTCCTGATCCCATCCCACCCCCTTTCCTTTCTGTTCCCCCCCAGGAGCAGCCCGACCAGCCTCAGGAGGGGGCGGGCAGGGAGATGGAGGCCTACTCTGCCATCTTGGAGGAGGTGCAGGTATTGAGAGGGTGTGTGGAGAGGATGGAACATGCCCTCTTGCGGCTGGTAGCCGAAAGAGGGCATGGTGCCAGCAGCCATACACCCTCTCAATGACTGCACCGCTTCCGCCCCCTCGCCTGAGGTAGCTCAAGCTGCTCTTGGGGGGCACCCACCCTCTTTCCCTGCGTTATATGTTATATATGTAAATAGTTTTTTAAAAAGAAGTTTATGTTTTTAAAAGTTTTATATTTTAATAAAAAAATTGTTTATAGTTTAAACATGCCTGTGTGGTTTTAACCTTGTAGCATCATCAGTTTAGTGGACAGAGTCCAAGGTAGATAGGGGTTCAGGAGGGACTGCTGAATGGGCCCTTTTCAATATAACAACAAGGTGACATATAGAAAGTTTGACAATCTTTATTGGGGTCTGTCATTCATTCTATTACCTGCTAGCCACTCTGATGTCAAATCATTGCAGAATCTAGGAAAAAAGCAAGTGAATGCAAGGGTATATGCAACTGTAGGTAGATGACGACATCTCAGCTATGATGTGCAAAGTAAGCCAGTCCCTGTTCCAAAGTAAATGGCTACATAAGGAAGAGAATATAAGTCACTGTGGTAGATTTGTTGTTAAGGAATAGGGTTACTGCTAGTAAGAGTTGGCTCCACACCAGGAGAATCCAAATGAGACATGTGGGTTTTTCTTCCTTTCACGGAAGGTGATGGAAGTAAAGGCCAGATACCTCAATCTATCCTCCTGGTTCTTGAGCTGCACTATTTTAGTTAAGCAGGTGTGGAAACCACAAAGATGCTCACAGCTGCACTGCTCTCAGTAATACAAAACTCCATCTGACAATACTGCAGTTGCCTGTCTAAGACACCTGAAAACAGAAAAGAGGAGAAGCTGGTTTACACAAGGTTCACAAACAGGGGGTTCAACCCCCAAGGTCCATATCTGTCCTCCCTTCCTGGAAGCAATGTGTTAACCTCATTTATGTTGAGCTGCTTAGATGTCACCGTGGTATAGTTGTTAAAGCAATAGCCTTAACTCGCTGATGGTGTGGGTTAATATCACCTGTAATCCTCCACTGCTACTGTTTAGACCTCATGTGAGGGAATAGACTAACTGAAAACAAAAAGTTTGTGTGCATATAACAGCAGGAATGCGTGCCATGGTGTTCTATGAGGCCAACATTATCAATTTACTATTGTTCCTGAAAGTCATCAAGGATACCTGTGTGAAGAGAAAAATAGAAGTGTGAAACATTTATTTCACTCATCAGAAGAGTGACTCAAGTGAAGAATAGTAGAGTAAGCAAATAAAGGTTACCATATATCATTCTCACCTACAACTGTTTGGCTAGATGCAAGCTGGTGTGCTGAGCTGCTTGTCTGGTCTCTCTCTGGCAAACACATAGGTGATGAGCAGAGTTAACCTGAAATGAAGAATAGAAACTGTTAACAAAGACCTATGTCTCCAAAATTAAACACTGAAGTTGTGGCAGAACACACACCTAGAAGTAACAGAGGTGCTAACATACCTTTAGACTCCTTATTAAAAATGGCAGCCATTAGGCACTCATTAGGAGTTTTCCACCTGAACCATGTACACTGATTGGATGTCCACTGTCCAGTGTTTCCCCCCCCAACACACCCAACCTATTCTTATCAATGAGTTAGTACACAGAACCATTCCTCACCTGATTTTAACTTGCCTGTAATTTGATTCTACAAAGAATTAACTTTAGCTCTATGAGTAAACCCTCTCAGATGTATGAACACATCCATTTTACTTACATATCCATATTTCTACCAGCAAAATTTCTACCAGCATGGTCTTTATCAGTCTTCTCAGTCATTTTTGTCAGCCCTGTGGAATGAAGAGTAAGAGATATCAGAAATAAAATAACTATTATAAACAATAGCACACAATGAAAGCCCATAAAGAGAAGTCAGTTTTTGCTGGTTGGTTTCTTTAGTTCTATCATAAGGACACCTAAGTAGCTTACAAAATATCATTCTCACCTGGACTTACTATCTGAGCTGCTTCTAGAAAAGATAAAACAACATATTAGAATGACATGTAGCTTGTTAATGGCTCTGTGGAATAGAGAGAAATGGGAGGCAGAGATAGGAAAAAAAATGTAAAAGACTAAGACAGAGTAAAGTCTCAAACATCTGCATAAGCAATAGGACAGAATAGAAAGGAAACACTGCTCACCTGGACCTTCTTATACCCATGCACCCCTATGTAGCGTCTGACGTCAGTAGGGCGGGAAAACTTTTTCAATGCCTATTGGGCGCCGTTCGGGTGCGGTTCCTTGGCCCGCTTCCTAACCACGCCCATCACACCTCATTGGCTGTCCTATTGGGGTGTGTTTGAACGTGTTCTACAAGTAGCCTGAAAAGATGTCTTCACCTTACAACATGGCTCCAAAACAGAAATCGAATTTCTTGCATGGAGAGTTGCAGATATGGAAAATGGAGGTGGGGCAGACCATGACATTATGAAAGCAGGGAGAGTGGTGGGTGTGGGCATCTGTGTGTAACCTGACCTGGCCCCTTCTTTTCCCTAACAATTGATTCCCCTCCACACTTAACACAAAACCTAAAGTCCTCAACAATCCCTCACACCAACACCCAGAAAAATCCATAAACTAAAGAAATACAGATAATGGGGGTGGGGAGGAGTGTCAAAGGCAGAAGGGAGTATAAAGGAGAACAGGCAAGTCATAGCACAAAGTTTCATCATTGAGGAAACGGAACACCACAAACACCAACTCACATGAGGGGGTCTTACATAGGAAAATGGCTGTGCCAAAGCTTTCTATATACTAAAGCACGCCTAATTAGCGTCTGACGTCATAGGAACCGTTAGGATTCAAATCTAATTGGATGTGCATTGGATGTCGTTTTGCAATATACAGCTGTAGTGACATTGTAGTCATTTCCTTCACATCTCTAAGCTTTGATACGAAGCTCTATGTTCTAAACAAAGTTACCTCTATAGCTCTATGCCTTAAGGCATTGCTTTTCATCTTCCATACATCAGGGGGTTCAAGTCTTGAGTAAGGATAGCAAATAGGTTATATTCATTTCTCAGCCAGGACACCTGGTAACTCTTTAGCCTTGCCTTTACATATCAATATTTTGCTTCAGCTTTTATTATGTGCAGCCCATTGTCTAATATTTAATGCAACCTGTTCTCTCTCATGCTGAACACCCTCCCCCAATAAACAATAATATACAACTGCAGTGTTTTGTCTCACCAAACTGCTATAAGCACAAGAAAGCATTTGTAGCTCAACACGGTAATGCTCCTGTTCTGAGCTCTGACCTCTGAAACTCCCCGGTTTGACTCCCACCTTTGCTCATTTTAATAAGGTCCTAGTTTTTTCCTATTAGCTCTTATAACAGGGTCTACATGGTGGACTTTGCCATTTGTAAGGTGCACATTTCCCTTTCCAGGCAAACCTATTTTCAACTTACCATGGCTCGGACATCCTAAGCAGTGATGAGAGGAAACCTTTCCTCTGACAGCAAGATGACATTTGTGGATCGCCTGGTTAATGTGCTCTTCACCATTTCAGAAATGTATACTTTACCATGATAAAAACTAACAAAGTATGCCATGTTTAAAAGGAGAAATATAAGATGAGTTGAACTCAAATTCTTAGCATGGAAGGGGAAAAGTTTATTTTTCTGCTACACAGCAAAGTTGTACAGTAATGTTATATTCAACTTCTATAAGAAGTGGAAAGCATCATCAAAGTGCACCTGGAAGGTAGATATGCCACAAGTAAAATACAGGCTGGGATTTGAACCCTCAAAGCCCGGAAGATTGGTAGAGAGTGCCTTTCCTCACTGAGCTACAGCAACTTTTGCTCCAATGTCTCTGGCTCCCTTGTCATATCATATCTTAGTGAAGTGCTAAGGGAAAAGGAGTTTAGCTATAATGTCATAGTAGGCTGAGACAAAAGAGTGATAGCTCAATGGTTAAAAGTGCTGCTTTCACTGAGCCCCAAATCCATATTCCCAAGTGTGCTTGAATGCATGTGAGGTAAAGCTCCATTTTTCTCACACGCTAATCTTCATTCTAAGCACTGTACTAATGCATATATGACTGTAAGTAATCTGTTCCGTTTAGGCGTCATACCGGAAAAGTGGTGTTTTTTTTGCTCTTACCGATCAGCGTCATTTGTGCTGCAATTCTTTAATACATAGTTGATATTTGTTTTCTACTTGAAAACCTTCCAAATCTTTAGGCATTCCTTTGCTTAAACTTATTTGAGTTCATCCTGATATGATAGCTAATGAGCATAGACAGCTCAGTCAAGTATGATATGAACGGGTGGTGAGATGGACCTTAGTAGAAGCAGCTGTAGCTCTGTGTGTTAGGCGCCAGCCTGTGCTCCTAACATCCAGAGGTTGTGAGTTCTACACCCAGCACATCTTTTAATTGTGGCATACTACTTTGAAGGTGCAGATTGATGAGGTCACAATGAGGTCAGTTTTGTGCAACTGAAGACCTCCATTTTGCAATGAGGGAAGCTTGAATGTTAAGGTGTGTAACTGTTTATTCTCTTTTTAAGTGCTGATAATGTCTGCTGTTTTTTCTTTGCTTTCAAAAGAGAGCCGATTGCAGTGCTGTTTGTTGAGAAAAAAAAGGGGGTTGTAAAAGCCATGTGTAAATTATATTATTGTTTGGGCAGAAATGTGGTTTGTTATCCATGCAATATAATGTGTTCCATTGTTATGGTGTCATTATATTTATTAGGACAGAGAAAAGATGAAAATTACCTATTCAAACTCACTATTGGAATTATTGATGAAAAAACACAGCGGACGTCTGCCTCGCGTCTAACAAAGCCGCAATTACGATAGTTGAAACGGCATTGAAATCCAAGTTAGACCAGGGTTTCTTACGTCTACATAATACACGATATTTAGACGCAGTTGCTCGCTCAGGTAGCGCTCATCTAGCGTCCCCATTTGGCACGCCCACGGAACGCCCACGTCCAGAGCTGGAGACGGGACTATGCTTTCTATAGACGTCAGTTCGTCAACTACGTCTTAGGGACGTCTATGTGTCGTTTATTTCCCAATTAACATTAATTAAGACCCTTAACTCCGTAATTATTCACTTACATCGGACGCCTAAAGCACGCCTAAAATAAACGCAGTAATAGAGAATTTACCCCTAATTGCATGGGTTAATGATTGGCTGAGTGGTAGACTTCAGAGGGTGGTAGTCAACGGCACCCTTTCTGAGACATCGGATGTGACCAGCGGAGTGCCACAGGGCTCAGTCCTGGGTCCATTCCTTTTTAACATATTCATAAGGGACTTGTCCCGAGGGCTTCAGGGTAAAGTAACACTATTCGCCGATGACGCCAAAATATGTAATATAGTAAGTGAAAGCAATCGGCAGGATAGTATGACGCAGGATCTGCTTACGTTGGAAAACTGGTCCTCGACATGGCAGCTGGGCTTCAACGCTAAGAAATGTAAGGTCATGCATCTCGGCAGCGGAAATCCATGCAAAACTTACACCTTAAATGGAGAAACACTAGCTACGACTTCAGAAGAACGAGACTTGGGAGTAATCATCAGTGCAGACTTGAAGGCTGCCAAACAAGTAGAGAAGGCCTCATCCAAGGCAAGGCAAATGATGGGATGTATCAGTAGAAGCTTCATCAGCCGCAAACCTGAAGTCATAATGCCACTATACAGAACCATGGTGAGAATACTGGAATACTGTGTGCAATTCTGGAGGCCACATTACCATAAAGACGTGCTTAGAGTTGAGTCGGTTCAACGGATGGCCACTAGGATGATCTCCGGGCTTAAGGGTCTCTCGTACGAAGAAAGACTAAACAAATTGCAGCTCTACACTCTAGAGCACAGGTGTCGAAGTCGGTCCTCGAGGGCCGCAATCCAGTCGGGTTTTCAGAATTTCTCCAATGAATATGCATTGAAAGCAGTGCATGCACATAGATCTCATGCATATTCATTGGGGAAATCTTGAAAACCGACTGGATTGCGGCCCTCGAGGACCGACTTCGACACCCCTGCTCTAGAGGAACGCAGTGAAAGGGGGGACATAATTGAGACATTTAAATACATCACAGGACATGTCGAGGTGGAAGACGACATCTTATTTCCCAAAGGACCCTCGGTCACAAGGGGGCACCCGCTTAAACTCAGAGGAGGGAAATTTAATGGTGACACCAGGAAGTATTTCTTCACAGAAAGGGTAGTAGATCACTGGAACAAGCTTCCAATGCAGGTGATCAAAGCCACCAGCGTGCTTGACTTTAAGAATAAATGGGACATACACGTGGGATCCCTACGAAGGTAGAGTTAAGGAACTAGGTCATTAGCACTCAGACTTAATGGGGTGGGTCAGAAGAGTGGGCAGACTTGATGGGCTATAGCCCTTTTCTGCCGTCATCTTTCTATGTTTCTATTCATATCTCCCCTCTGCCGTCTCTTTTCCAAGCTGAAGAGCCCTAACCATTTTAGTCTTTCCTCATATGAGAGGAGTTCCATACCCTTTATCATCTTGGTCACTCTTCTTTAAACCTTTTCTAGCACCACTATATCTTTCTTGAGATAAGGAGACCAGAATTGAACGCAATCCTCCAGATGAGGTCGCACCATGGAACAATACATGGGCATTATAACATTCTTAGTCTTGTTAACCATCCCTTTTAAAATAATTCCTAGCATTCTGTTTGCTTTTTTGGCTGCTGCCGCCACACATTGGGCAGAAGATTTCATTGTACTATCTACTAGAGCTGCCCGATTCACAATACGAATCGATTCACTTCAGGTGAATCGATTCGAATCAGTTCATTTAAAAAAAAAAAAATCGGCCTGGCCGATTCGGTGAACAGCCCTCCTCCTTTCAGGGTGAAAGCAAAACTAATCTAAAAAGCCAAGGTTAAAAATAGAGAGACAGACAAAAGGCAGTTAAAAATGTTTGAAAAGTTGGGATAAAATTAAATATATAAGGACTTATGTGTTGGTAAAAGTAAGGCAAGAACTGCAGAAAAACTGAAGAACCCTGGTGAAATACGTGGCAAAAAAAGGGGGCATTTAAAAAGGCAAAGAGATGATGTCAAGTGAGGAAAGCAGCAACAAACTTTATTTGAAAGACACAGGGAGCAAAAGCAAGGACTGGTATAAAGGGTTACGTACTGAAAAAAGGGGGTATGGAGTTTTAAGATAAAGAATGAAATGTTTTGAGTCTGGTTATTTTCCGTTGCCTACATTCAAGACAGGTACCGTAGATTCCATGCTTTATTTTATTCGACACATTTCCCTTCCCCCGCCAGCGTTTTTGTTTTCTGCTGTTTCATATAGACTCCCAGTTGTACTCAGCTTTTTGCTTTGCTGCTCCTTGCTTTCAGTTTTGATTTTCAAATTATACTTTGTTCACATAAGAGTTCTGCTTTATGTCTTCAGTTATGACCCTCAGCGCGTGTTACAACTTTACATGCCTATTATGTTTAAATTGTCCACTCATTAGCTTAACTTTGGCTGTAATTGTATGTTTTGACCCACATTTCCTTTCACTGACCATATTTTCTTTTTTATCTGATGTATTTTACACATCTCGTTTGCCCTTCCACACTGTTCATTTTCAGAGTTTTCTGCTTCGGTATGCCTTATGTTTATTATGGCTGTTAGCATTTTTTCCGTATGAGCATTGCTACTACAATATCTCTCTTGAATTGTGTTAATTATACGTATTGTTTGTCCTTGCCATGCATTCAACTGTGATTATAGTAGGTTGCCAAGCACCCTATTGTATACATAGCAGGTTACTATCTTTTATTTTATTCTGTTACTGCTTTGATGCCTTGATTTAGCAATGCGTTAAATTATTTTTCATGATGGTTTAATTCCTTTTAGATATCATCTCATTTTCCTCTTAGTTTTATGCCTCATTGAGCATTTCACTTTATGTTTTACTAACGTGATTTCTATTACCCCTCAATATGTTTTGCTTAATTGTTTTATGATGACTTTATAATTGCTTTGAATGGCCTTTTCTCCATACTTGCTTTATTTATTTTTCTAAACTGTGGTGTGCAAAATTGTTTTTTATTGCTCTATGTCTCAATTGCTTATATACAGAATATTGCCTTTGCTTTTCAATTGCTCCACATTATTTACTTATTGCCCCATCAAACTATAATTGCTTTTCTATTGCTCTTTAAGTGCTTTGTATGACTTTTTGGTACACTATGCTTATTTGTTCTTAATTGCCTCAGTTTGCTTCATATTGAATATATATATACTGTACTTTTTTATCCATACCTAAACCACCTGGGTAGATTTTATTGATTTACATGTGTTATTCATGTTTTTGGATTAAGAGCTAAATTACATTTTTCTTTCATTGCATGGCTTCAATTACGTTATGTACTATAGCTGCTTGCTCATGTTCAGTTTATAATGTGATTCCTATACACATGTTTTTAATTATTTTTGAATTATGCTGTTTGTTTATTTTCAGCTTATAATGTTGTTTTTATCCATATCTTTTACATTTATATACATGTTTTTATGATGTTTTTTAAAATTATGTCTTTAATTATGTTTATTTTGTTTTAACATGGTCCTTTAGACTGTTGATAAAGGCACGTGCACCAAAACATTGCCAGTGTTGAGTCTTTGAGCTATTGTGACAAATTCGGCAATAAAGTGACTTTTTGAACTATATACCCATAGCTGAATTCCTGACATCTTAGCCTCACGACTCATCGTTGAGGCCAGTCCTTGGCTTCTGATTCAGTATGAAATAAACCCACCAGAATGTTTGAAACAAAACACCAATTGGGCAGGAAAATCGAATCAAATCGAAAAATTGATTCAATAGACTGAATCGAATCAAATTATTTTTTTTCCTGAATCGAGTAGCACTACTGTCTACGATGATACCCAGACCCTTTCCTTAGGCACTAATCCCCAAGGTGGACCCTAGCATCCGGTAACTGTGGTTTGGGTTATTCTTCCCAATGTGCATCACTTTGCATTTGTCCACATTAAATTTCATCTGTCATTTGGACGCCCAGTCTTTCAATTTCCTAAGGTCCGCCTGCAGTTTTTCACAATCCGCATGAATTTTAACAACTTTGAACAGTTTAGTGTCATCTGCAAATTTAATCACCTCACTCGTCGTTCTAATTTCCAGATCATTTATAAGTAAGTTAAATAGCACCAGTCATAGTACATACCCCCGCGGCACTCCACTGTTTACTCTCCTCCATTGAGAAAAATGACCATTTAACCCTACCCTCTGTTTTCTATCAGATAACCAATTCCTAATCCACAACTGAACTTTGCCACCTATCCCATGACACTTTAATTTTCACTGGAGCCTCTCATGAGGAACTTTATCAAAAGCTTTCTGAAAATCTAGATACAGTACACTATATCAACTGGCTCACCTTTATCCACATGTTTATTCACACCTTCAAAGAAGTCTAGCAAATTTGTGAGGCAAGATCTCCCTCGGCTGAACCCATGCTGATTCCATCTCATTAAATCTTGTTTGTCTAAGTGTTCCACAATTTTATTTTTTATAACTGTTTCTACCATTCTGCCCAGCACTGTAGTGAGGCTTACCGGTGTGTAATTTCCCAGATCTCCCCTGGAGCCCTTTTTAAAAATTGGCGTAACATTGGGTACCCTCCAATCTTCAGGTACTACAGACGATTTTAGCGACAGGTTACAGATCAATAACAGCAGGTCAGCAATTTCATATTTGAGTTCTTTTAGTACCCTGGGATGTATACCATCTGGTCCTGGCGATTTATCACTTTTTAACTTGTCGATTTGGCTTAGTGATCTGTGTGATTTAGTCCTTTGGAAATAGAAACGTCCTGGCGATTTATCACTTTTTAACTTGTTGATTTGGCTTAGTGATCTGTGTGATTTAGTCCTTTGGAAATAGAAACATCCTGGAGTTGAGTCGTATCCAACAGGGCTCCGATGAACTGGAACTTCTGAGATGGTTGGAGTTGAGATTTGGGGAAATTTATTTCGAATCCCAAATTCTGGAGATATAACAGTTTGAAAAGCTTGCTTTTTAAGTTAAATTCAAAATTAAAGGAAAAGAAAAGAAGAATAACGCATGAGCGGGAAGGCAGAATATACAAAATTTGAACAGCGTTCAAAAACATGACTTCTTAGCTCCGCGGAAAACTAAGAACTGAGGTATCGCAAGCCTGCGTCAAGTGGGAAGGCATTCACGTATGCACGGTGCAGGCAGTTCGCAAACTTTCTTAAGTTCTTAAAGTGGCAATGTTAATTTGTTTGGATATATTGTTACACTTATTGTAAATTTGAAAATGAATAAAGAATTTAAAAAAAAAAAAAAAAAGTGGCAATGCATTTTTAAAGCTATCCGTACCAGGACTCCTTGGATGACATCACCCACATGTGAGAATATGCTTGTCCTGGGATAAAACACAGCTACAAGTGTGCACACAGAGGGTTGGAAAACTCAATGAGCTATGCTTTGAATGCTTTCCTTGTTTGTTTGTTTATTCTTGCCAACATTCAGTATAATCGGAGAGAATAAAAAAAGATAAATTTGATTTGTGGTAAAAATGTTGCCAATATACACCTCAAGGAACACAACAGAAAACCTAAACCTTGAAGATAAATTTCACTTTATATACTGTTATTGCTTTTACCAAAACTGTATTAACTTTAGAGTTGGACATTTCTTTTATTCTTTTTTTTATTATTCATAATACTACAGTACAATTACCTTATCTGCAATTTTACAACAGCAATCCATCCACAAGAAATCTTGAATTAAGTCATCATCTGCAACAAGAGACAGCTGTGACATTTCCATAACATATTGTTTATTTTTAGAGTTTTAACTCAGTTAAAGTTCTTTCCCTATTTCCACATACCTTAAAATACAGTTAATTACCATAACAAACTTATCCAGGGACAGCAGGCAGATATTCTCACATGTGGGCGATGTCATCCATAGAGCCCAGTATGGATAGTAAAAAGTGTACTGTCACTATAAGTTTCTGAGAAATTTGACGACTGCCCACACCACACCTGTACAATTGCCTTCCCACCCGATGTCGACTCGCAGTTTCTCAGTTATGTAAACCAGCTAAAAGTCCAAGAAGCCAACCAGGTAGGAGGGATGTGACAATATCTGCCTGCTGTCCCTGGATAACACCTGTTTCATTAAGTTACTGTGCTTTATCCTAGGACACGCAGGAAGCATATTCTCACATATGGGACTCCCTAGCTGAAAAGACAGCGGATGGAGGGAAAGTTGGCTTTAAGAAGAAAATCAATTCTATAGAACTGCCTGACCGAAACAGCCATCTTGTCTTGAGAAAGTCTCCAGACAATAGTGAGATGTGAAGGTTTGAACAGAAGCACAAACAACATCAATGCAGGTGCCATAAGGTGGTAAAAGGGGCCAAAAGAGACTACGAGGAAAAAATAGCCAAGGAGACGAAAAGTTCAAGCCATTCTTTCAATATATTATGGGGAAATGACCCGCGAAGGAAGCGGTGGGACCACTGGATGACCGTGGAATGAAGGGAGTGCTAAAGGAGGACAAAGTAATCGCTGACAAACTGAACACATTTTTTGCGTCTGTATTTACTGAAGATGATATACACAGCAGACTATATGCTGGAAACAAAGATGGGAAACTGACAGGGTTGACGGTCAGTCTAGAAGAGGTATGCAGGCAGATTGATAGGCTTAAGAGCGATAAATCCACGGGACCGGATGGCATCCATCCGAGGGTCATCAAGGAACTGAAAGGGACTATAGCTGAACTGCTTCAACTAGTAAACAACCTGTCAATCAAATCAGGAAAGATTCCAGAGGACTGGAAGGTGGTGAATGTTACATCGATCTTCAAAAAAGGTTCGAGGGGGGATCCGGGAAACTACAGACCGCTGAGTCTGACCTCGGTACCAAGAAAGATGGTAGAGTCACTGATAAAGGACTGCATCATTGATCACATTGACGGACACAGGCTGATGAGGTCCGGCCAGCACAGTTTCAGCAAAGGCAGATCTTGTTTGATGAACTTGCTGAACTTCTTCGAGGGAGTAAACAGGCAGATAGACAAGGGCGCCCAGTCGACATTGTATATCTGGATTTTCAGAAGGCATTCAACAACTGCATGAATGACTACTTAGGAAAATTGCGAGCCATGGAATCGAGGATTAAATACTCACGTGGATTAAAAACTGGCTGGAGCATAGGAAACAGAGAGTGGGGGTAAATGGATAATACTTGGACTGGAAAAGCATCACCAGTGGGGTGCTGCAGGGCTCGGTGCTTGGACCCGTGCTCTTCAACATCTTTATAAACGATCTGGACATTGGTACGACAAGTGAGGTGATTAAATTTGCAGACGATATGAAGTTATTCAGAGTAGTTCTTTCCAAGTAATAAGCAAGAGCCCGTTTACAGTCCAAGGTATGAAGGGCAGCTTTCCCAGGATGAGAATGAGGCTTCAGAAAAAAAGATGGGTAACACAACGGATTGGTTGAGATGAAACTGACTACTTTTGGAAGCAATTTTGGATGCGTGCAAAGGACCAACTTGTCATGGTGAAAAACAGTGAAAGGTGGGTCGCAGACAAGTGCATGAAGCTCACTGACACGTCAAGCTGAAGTAAGTAACAGATATTAAAAACACTGTTTTCCAATTAGGATATTTGAGATGTGCAGTTTCAAGAAGTTCAAATGGAGGCTTCATCAGAGTTGAAAAGACGACATTATGGTCTCAAACAACTTGAGGTGGCTATGATAGGATGAGCAGCCAGTGGTTTAGTGTTGAGGAGAACATGAAATGCACTGAAGTAGT
Source organism: Geotrypetes seraphini (assembly GCF_902459505.1). Lineage (NCBI taxonomy): Eukaryota > Metazoa > Chordata > Amphibia > Gymnophiona > Dermophiidae > Geotrypetes > Geotrypetes seraphini. Next base: position 340,965,474 of record NC_047086.1, on the reverse strand, counting down.
CTTGAGGCCAGAGTTAGAAAGATGAAGCAGGTAGTCCAGGAGTGGGCAACTCCGGTCCTCAAGGGCCAGAATCCAGTCGGATTTTCAGGATTTCCCCAATGAATATGCATGAGATCTATTTGCATGCACTGCTTTCAATGCATATTCATTGGGGAAATCCTGAAAACCCGACTGGATTCCAGCCCTCGAGGACCGGAGTTGCCTTCCCCTGAGGTAGTCATAGAAACTTAGAAAATGACGGCAGAAAAGGGCCACGGCCCACCTAGTCTGCCCACTCTGATGACCCACCCCCTAACTTCCTCCATGAAGAGATCCCACATGCCTATCCCATTTTTTCTTAAAATCTGGCACGCTGCTGGCCTCAATTACCTGTAGTGGAAGATTATCACAGCGATCAACCACCCTTTCGGTGAAAAAATATTTTCTGGTGTTACCATGAAATTTCCCCCCCTGATTTTCAACGGATGCCCTCTTGTCGCCGTGGGCCCTTTAAGAAAAAAAATATCTTCTTCCACCTCTATACGGCTCGTGACATATTTGAACGTCTCGATCATGTCTCCCCTCTCTCTGCGTTTCTCGAGTGAGTATAGCTGCATCTTACCCAGCCGTTCCTCATATGAGAGATTCTTGAGTCCCGAGACCATCCTGGTGGCCATTCGCTGAACCGACTCAACTCTCAGCACATCTTTTTGGTAATGCGGCCTCCAGAATTGAACACAGTATTCCAGATGGGGTCTTACCATGGATCTGTACAACGGCATTATGACCTCGAGCTTACGGCTGACGAAGCTTCTACGGATACAACCCATGATTTGTCTAGCCTTGGATGAAGCTTTCTCCACTTGGTTGGCAGTCTTCATGTCTTCACTAATGATCACTCCTAAGTCTCGTTCTGCTACAGTCCTTGTTAGGGTCTCACCATTTAGGGTGTAAATCCTGCATGGATTTTTGCTGCCAAGGTGCATGACCTTACATTCCTTGGCATTGAAACTTAGTTGCCAAGTCTTTGACCAATTCTCCAGTAGGAGTAGGTCCTGTGTCATACTATCAAGCACTGTGCTTTTGCCTACTATGTTGCATAGTTTGGCGTCATTGGCGAATAATGTAATTTTACCACGAAGCCCCTCTGTCAAGTCTCTTAAGAAGATGTTAAACAGGATCGGGCCCAAGACCGAGCCCTGCGGCACTCCGCTGATCACCTCCATCGTTTTGGAGAGGGTACCGTTTACCACTACCCTCTGAAGTCTACCTCTAAGCCAGTCCTTAACCCATGCAGTTAATGTTTCATCTAATCCCATCAAACTCATCTTACTCAATAACCTGCGGTGCGGGACGCTATCGAACACCTTGCTGAAGTCCAAGTACATGACGTTCAGGGACTCCCCTATATCAAGCTTTCTTGTTACCCAGTCAAAGAAACTGATCAGATTTGATTGGCAGGACCTTCCCTTTGTAAATCCATGTTGATGGGGATCTCGTAGATTCTCCTCGTTCAGGATCGTATCTACTTGGCGTTTGATTAGTGTTTCCATAAGTTTACTCACTATCGATGTGAAACTGACCGGTCTGTAGTTTGCAGCCTCCGTCCTGCATCCCTTTTTGTGAAGTGGAATGACGTTAGCCATTTTCCAGTCCAACGGGACTCTTCCTGTACTTAGGGAAAGATTGAAGAGCGTGGATAACGGTTCCGCCAGGACGTCCCTCAACTCCCTGAGCACCCTGGGGTGTAGTTTGTCTGGTCCCATGGCTTTGTTCACCTTGAGTCTTGATAGCTCATAGTAGACACTGCTGGGCGTAAACTCAAAATTTTGAAGGGTCTTCCGAGCTTTCCCTTGTTTGCAGTAGAGTGCTAGATCTCGGCGCCTCGCAAGTGAAGACTGAGGAGAAGTATTCATTTAAAAGTTTGGCTTTAACAGAGTCCAATTCTACATAGTTCCCGTCGGGTTTCCTAAGGCGTACTATCCCATCTATGTTTCTTTTTCTGTCACTAATATACCTGAAGAAGGATTTATCGCCCTTCTTGATGTTTTTCGCTAGATTCTCCTCCATACGGAGTTTGGCCTCTCTGACTGCTGTTTTGATTGCCTTTGACTTGGCCAGATAGTCCTCCTTAGATTCCTGCTTTCCTGATTGTTTGCAGGAGATGAATGCTCTTTTCTTCTTTTTTATGAGGTCTGAGATCTCCGCTGAGAACCACTGGGGTTTGTTATTTCTTCGTCGTTTACTTACTGATTTTATGTAGCGGTTGGTTGCTTCGTGTATGGTTGATTTCAGAGTTGACCACATTGCCTCTACATTTTCTGTTTCAGCTTGGTTTTGCAGTGCCCAATGAACAAAATCTCCCATGCTTTTGAAGTTGGTGCCCTTAAAGTTGAGGACCTTGGTTGATGTGTTTGATTTAATGAAACCTCTCCTGAGGTTGAACCATACCATGTTGTGGTCACTGGAGGCCAACGTATTGCCTAACGAGACCTCTGTGACACTTTCTCCGTTGGTTAGTATCAGGTCCAGTATCGCCTGATCCCTAGTGGGCTCTAATACCATTTGTCTGAGTCTTGCTCCCTTTATAGAGGTTAATAGCTTCCTGCTGCCGCTGGCCGTAGTGGAAAGTCTGTTCCAATCCATATCAGGCATATTGAAGTCGCCTAACAATACTGTGTCTCCACGCAAAGTAATATTCTCTATGTCTTCGATTACTTCTATATCCATGTCATTCTGTTGTCTTGGAGGTCTGTATACTACGCCAAGATACAGGCATTTGTCCCTCCCCCTAGCCAAATTCACCCAGAGGGATTCCCCGGTGTACTTGACATCTGCGATTTTGGTAACTTTGATGTCCTCTTTAGTGTATAGTGCTACTCCTCCTCCCATTTTGCCCTCTCTGTCTCGATGGAGTAAGTTGTATCCTGGTATAGCCATATCCCACCCATGGGAGTCCGTGAACCAAGTCTCGGATATCGCCACCACATCTAGGTCGACAATCCTCATTTCCGTTTCCAATTCCAGAATTTTATTGCCCAAACTGTGGGCATTAACGTACATAGCCCTCCATACCTTATGTTTGCTATGTCTCTGTGGAGATTTTCCCACTTGAGTTAATTCAACGCCTATAGTACTGTTTGCAATGTGTGTACTTACCTCAGACTCAGAAATGTAGTGTGCACTTACCTCAGACTCAGAAATGGATTGGTAACTTACCTCACCAGGTTGGTTACTCATGTCAGTATGTGAGTGGGTACCCTCCCTCAACTTACCTAGTTTAAAACCCTATGAAGAAGGCAGGCTAGTCAGTGTCCAAAGACGTTCTTTCCCCTTCTGGTCAGGTAGAGCCCGTCTGGTCCCTGTAGTCCTTGCAGTGCCTCTCCATGGTTCAGGAATCCGAAGTTCATTTCCTTGCACCATCCGTGTAGCCAGTCATTTGTCCTAGTCCAACACTGAAAGTATGGAGGAGGTAGTCAAATCCATGGAATGGAGAGTACACTAGGTGGAAAAATGGGTCCACTAGATAACATTGCTGGGTAGAAGGTTTCTGGAAGCAGCAATAATAGCCGTGACTGAAGCAGAAAATTCCATGTCTGGCTCAGTTAAGTGGCAAGGAACCAAGCTGTGAGATGTAGCAATTGTAGATTGGGATGCAGAAGTGATCCATGGTTCTGAGTTATCAGAAAAGGGAAAATTTGTAACGGCATGAGATCCTTGACAAACAGTGAAGGAGTAGGGGGAACCAAGGCGGGTGGGGCCACCGTGGAGCAATTAGAAATCATGGAGGCCAGTTCTCGCTTGAGCTTGAACAAGAGGAATTGGTGGAAATGCATACAGGAATTCATGGGTCCAGTCCAGAAGGAAGGCATCTGCTTCCAGCCGATGTGCAGAAAACTGTCTGAAACTGAAGCGAGGTAACTTGTGATTGCTGGGAGATGTAAACAGGCCTACTTGAGGAGTTCCTCAGAGTGAAAAGATGTGGTGCAGCACTTTGGAATTGAGAGACCATTTGTGCGGTTGGAGAAATCTGCTGAGTTTATCCGCCAAAGCACTGGTCTTCCACTTGAGAAAGATATTTCATAAGATTGCCCATTTCCAAATGTGACCATCCCATCTGGAATAAGATTCCAGACAGTAGTGTGATGTGAATATATGAACTGAAGACCAAGTAGCAGCTTTACAGATTTCATCAATAGGGGTCGAGTGAAGGAAAGCAACTGAAGCTGCCATAGCTCGGACTTTGTGGGTTGTGACACGACTCTCCAGTTGTAGCCCAGCCAGAGCATAACAGAAGGAAATACAAGAGGCCAACCATGTGGAAATCATTCTCTTGGTCACTGGACATCCCAACTTGTTAAGATCAAAGGAGACGAAATGTTGAGGAGATGTTCTTTGTGGTTGAGTTCTGTGCAAATAGTAAGTCAATGCTCATTTGCAGTCCATAGTGTGAAGAGCTATTTCCCCAGGGTTAGAATGAAGCTTAGGAAAGAATACTGGAAGTACCATAGATTAAAGTGGAATTCCGTGACGACTTTTGGAAGAAACATAGGATGGGTGCGAAGCACCACTTTGTCATGGTGGAATACTGTAAAAGGAGGATCCACCAGCAGCGCTTGAAGTTCACTGACTCATCGAGCTGAAGTAAGGGAGATGAGAAAAACCACTTTCCACGTAAGGTACTTAAGATGAGTCATAGAGATTGGTTCAAAAAGAGGCTTCATCAGTTTAGCAAGGCCACATTAATATTCCAAACCACTGGAGGTGGATTGAGAGGTGGTTTGATATTGAAGTCTTTTCATGAATCTAAACACAAGAGGATGAGCAGTGAGAGGTTTGCCATTAACTAGTCTGTGAAAAGCATTTATAGCACTGAGATGAACTCTAATCAAAGTGGTTTTGAGATCTAAATTGGGTAAATGAAGAAGATAGTCCAATACGGAAGATACAGAGGTGGATTTTGGCTCATGATGATGAAGAGCACACCAAGTGGAAAACCTTGTCCATTTTTGCTGATAGCACTGCTGTTTACAGGGCTGTGGAGTCAGTAGATAAATCCTTTGACTCCAACTCCTCAATTTCTGGTACCTACGACTCCGACTCCAGGTGCCCAAAATTGTCTCTGACTCAGACTCCAACTCTGACTACACAGTCCTAGCAGGGCTGTAGAGTTGGTAGTTGGTAGATAAATCCTTCGACTCTGACTCATCAGTTTCTGGTACCCACAACTCCGACTCCAGTATCCAAAATTGTCTCTGACTCCTCGACTTCAACTCCACAGCCCTGGCTGTGTAGACTGTTTTCTGGATGCTTCCAAGATTAGTCTGACAGGCTGAGAAAAATGAAGGTCAGCTGATGTTAGGCCAAGAGGTACCAAGCTGTCAGGTGTAACGCTGGAAGATTGGGATGCAGAAGAGATCCATGATTCTATGTGAGAAGAGATGGTAAAATTTGTAGAAGTATAAGTTCCTTCATACAGTTGACATAGAAAGGAAAAGCAGGGCTGTCTGGGCCAACGAGAGGCTATGAGAATCATGGTGGCCGATTCCTGCTTGAGCTTGACAAGCGTCTTGAGGATGAGAGGGATTGGAGGAAAAGCGTAAAGAAACTTGTGAGTCCCATCCAGCAGAAAAACATCCACTTCCAGACAGCGAGGAGAGGACTGTCAGAAGCAAAACTGGGGCAGCTTGTGGTTGTGGGGGGATGCAAACAAGTCTATCTGAGGTGTCCCCCACTGAGAAAATATGGGGTACAGAACTGCAGAGTTGAGTGTCCACTCATGTGGCTGAAGAAACCTACTGAGTTTGTCTGCAAGTGAATTCTGTCCCCCTTGAATGTATATTGCTTTCAGGAATGCATTGCGAGCAATGGCCCAGGTCCAAATCTTCAAGTTTCAAGCAGAGCACATAGCCATAACTATTAAATAACGGGGAAGACATAATACAATAAGACTAAATTGACGTAAGGGAGACAAAAGGATTAGGGGAGAAATACAATTTGTAATAGGAGAGAGAGAGACATAAAAAGGTCAGCACAGGAGGAAGGAGGTATGTTTTTCCTTCTTTTTGAAGTCGAGCGTTTACTTATCAAAGGCATCCTTAAAAAGGAAGGTCTTTAAGTTGGTTTTAAATCTGTCCATTGGCATATCCTCCCAGAGATGTGAGGGCAGAGAGTTCCAAACTGTTGGTGCTGTGTCAGAGAAGATTTTTTTTTTCTGGTGGTATCGTAGAATAGATGACGAAGGGAAAGAATTACCAGAAGATGCTGGTTGCCTGATCGAAGAGTTCTACTTGGACAGTGTGGAATCAGTAGTCTTTCAATAAATCTGTGTGTATGTTAGTTTTGTTTTGAACGTTTATTGCGACCTGACTGTCCATGCGGATGAGAAGAACGGTGTTGGTCACAATGTGCTGAAAAGCTTTTAAAGCATTGTAGATCACTCTGAGTTCCAACAGATTTATATAACTAAGGCAGTCCTGGACAGACCGGTGATTTTGAGGCAAGCTTAAGTGGATGAGTCCGTGGTGTGACAGGGAAACTCCTGTCACGGTTAAAAAGACGGCTAGCCCAGTCAAAAGTACAGCCCTCAAACATGCAATCCCTAAAATAAAGCCTGTACACCCTGCTAAAAGCACTAGTTTAGTACAACAAGAAGGGAGAAAAGGCAGATGTCACAGCCTGAAATTCAGGTAGGCAGGGCACAGAAAACACAGTCTATTCCCTATTACTCCTTTCCCAGAGCTAGGGAGAAACATGAGATCAACCCAGAAGGGGGTGGAGTTAGTCACCAAGTTCTGCAGTCACTAAAGCTTCAAGTAGGAAGACTGCAGGGAGATCAAAGAGCCTCAGCTGACTCTAATTGGAGAAGCAGAACAGAGCGCACTAGAAACAGCCCAACGCTCTGTGCAAACCACCAGGAACATAGGATTACCCCAGGCCAACAAGCAGGGAGAAGAATCCAGCAGCCAGCTAGGTACTGTGATTTCCCAGGGGAGCCTAAGGGGGTAGGGCTAGAGGTTCTCTTGGAGGGAGAGGAACCTGGCCAGGAAACTTTCACAAACACCCAGTGACACAAGGTGGGGGTGGTGCAGCAAGGCTGAGGCAGAATTAAGTGTGCCAGAAGAACGTATGGAAACCTGATTTAGAAATTATAAGCTGCTCTAGGACTGTGGTTGCAATTGGGAGGGCCTGAAGATCTTGGTGAAAAGGGAGGCTTGCTCCACACAGCCTGCAAAGCAGGGCTGTGAAAGTCCTTGGAGGGGACAAAGTGCTAGAGAGGGAAAGTAGTTGCAGAGAAAACGATTTTTTCTTCTCTTTGTTGGCAAGAAGGGCTGGCACCTGCAGTGCTCAGCCAGTGCTGGCAAGAATTGGTGCTAATAGAAGCCAGCTTCCCTAAGGAGGGAGTATTGGGGCATTTGAGAGACTGAAAAGCTTGTTTGATTTTGGTTTATCTTTTTTGTTGACAAGGACTGTCCAGTCCCTGAACTTCAGCACAGATAAAGGGCACTGGAACTAAGTGGAAGGAACTGAATAATTGGTGCCTGTGAGAAACCATTGTTTATTTTGGACTTTTTCTTTTTCCTTATAATAAACCCAGTGAAGTTTGGTTTGAAAGAAATCCAGTGTCCGGGTTTTCCTTACACCAACCATATAAAAGGTGCACTGAAAATCTTACCTGTGGTCCAAGCCGGGTTTCCCACTTACCTGGGGCCTGGCCCGGCCACAGTGGTCAGAAGTTTTTGTTGAGGAGGGGTATGGAACAAAAATCTTCTAGACAGATTGGAAGAGTTCGTTCACCACTGCAGTGACTGTCGAAGTGAAAGTGTGATTGTAATGTGTTGAGATAGTGGGTCGAGAGCTTGAGACTAGAGAGCTGCATGAGAACAGGGATGACGGGAATCCCGCGGGACCTGCTGGGATCCCGTGGGGATGCCTCCTAGGGTCGCGGGAATCCCGTGGGGACGCCTCCGAGGGTCGCGGGGTTCCTGCGGGGTTGGATGCGAGGCTCGTCTTCTCCCTACCTGCCCTGCCGCAGCACACAGCCGATCGGAACGGAAGTCTTCCACGAAGTCAGCGCTGACGTCGGATGGAGGGCTTAAGCAAAGCATTGGGAAGACTTCCGTTCCTATCGGCTTTGTGCTGTGATCGGCAGTGGCTACCAAGGGGGGGCGGGGAGGACGGACCGCCCCAGATGCAGCCATGGGGGGGTGCACAGCCGGCCAGGTCCCCTTATCTTTGTGGCACTTCCTCCGACCGACCGACAACAGGCCCGGTCCGACAAACCTCCCTGCCCTGTAGCCGCGAATCTAAATTACTTTCTTACAGCAGCTTCAATACTCCGGCTGCTGTAAGAAGGTAATTTAGATTCGCGGCTACAGGGCAGGGAGGTTTGTCAGACCGGGCATGTTCTGTTACAGTCAGGCGGGGAAGCGCCACAAAGGTAAGGGGCAGGGAGGGAGAAAGGGAGGAAAGGTGGAGTGGAGAGGAAAAGACACTTAAGGTAAAACTGAGGGGGGAGAAGGACGCTGAAAGCACTGGGGAAGACAAAAGGGTGGAGAAGGATGCTGAAAGGACATGGGGAAGATGGGGGGAAAAGGACGCTGAAAGGACATGGGGAAGACAGAGGGGGGTGAAGGACGCTGAAAGCACAAGGGGAAGACAAAGGGGTGGAGGACGCTGAAAGGATATGGGGAAGATGTGGGCAGAAGGACGCTGAAAGGACATGGGGAAGACAGAGAGAGGAGAAGGACGCTGAAAGGACATGGGGAAGACGGGGGGAGAAGAATGCTGAAAGGACATGGGGAAGACAGAGGGGGGAGAAGGACACTGAAAGCACATGGGGAAGACAGAGGGGGGGGAGAAGGACACTGAAAGCACATGGGGAAGACAGATGGGGAGAAAGACACTGAAAGCACATGGGGAAGACAGAGGGGGGAGAAGGACGCTGAAAGGAAATGGGGAAGAGAGAGAGTGGGGAGAAGACGCTGGCAGGGAAGAAGACAGAGATGCCAGACTATGGGGGGGAGCGGAGAGAAGATGGGTGCCAGACCAATTTGGAAGGGGGGGAGAAAGGGAAAAGCACAGTAACAGAGCAAATGGAAGACGCAGAGAGAAGAGAGACAGTGGATGGAAGGAATTGAATGAGAACATGAGGAAAGCAGAAACCAGGCAACAAAGATAGGAAAAAAATTCTATTTCTTTTTTTTTTTGCTTTAGGATAAAGTAGTATATTAGTTGTGTTGATAAAAATTTATAAATATTAGAGGCTCTGGTAGAAACCCATTTACAAAGTATGTATTCTTCCCAATTAATATTTCCAAATTAATAAAGTCTTTTTGCTTATTTGTAAATGGGTTTCTACCAGAGCCTTTAATTCAGTAGCATAATTAAATGAAATAACTATTTCTGTAGTTTATAGGGATGGGTAGGGACGGAGGGGATTCCTCGCAGGGACGGGTGGGGACGGAGGGATTCCTCGCGAGGACGGTTGGATTCTCATAGGGACGGGTGGGACTTTGGCGGGGACGGGTGGGGACAGGTGGGATTTCTGTCCCCGCGCAACTCTCTACTTGAGACTACTGAGATATGAGAATCCATTGAGGCGTCCTGAGATGAAGTCTCGCAAATGGAGTAACATGCACTGTGGAAACCATGTGGCCCAGGAATAGCATCATTTGTCTGGCTGAGATTGAGTGTAGGCTTCTTTCAGATCCAGAGAGCAAAGCCAGTCATTGCGATCTAAGAGAGGCTATAAAGTTGCTGGAGATAACATCCAAAACTTTTCCTTCACTAAAAACTTGTTGAGACCCTTGAGGTTTAAGATTGGATGAAGACCTCCCGCCTTATTTGGGATGAGAAAATACCAGGAGTAAAATCCCCGTTTTCTCTGCACAGGAGGAACTCTTTTTATGGCATTGCGAAGGAGAAGGGATTCTATCTCCTGAAGAAGAAGGGATGTCTGCTGAGGGATGAAAGAAAACTCTCTTGGAGGATAGTCTGGAGGAATATCGATGAAGTGAAGAGAGTATCCCTCTCAAATAACTGTTAGTACCCAGAGGTCTGTGGTAATCAGTTCCCAGCGAAGATAGTACAGTTGAAGCTGGCCTCCAATGGGTTGAGGAAGAGGCTGAGATAGAGGAATAGAGGCTATGCTCTTGAGAAGCATGTCAAAAAGACTGAGCAGGCTTTTGGGGAGCTGCTAATTGAGATTTTTGAGGACGCTGTTGTTTCTGCTTCTTCTGCTGTGGTCCAGGGGGAGCAGCTGGTTTGGAAGAAAAATGCCTCTGATAGGAAGAAAACAGCTTGAAAGTCTTAGATGTTGAAGGCTTACTCTTGGATTTAACCAAAGCATCCAAATGTTTCTTATGGTCAATGAGCTTTTGGGTAGCATTTTTCAACAGTCACCAAATAGCTCATCACCCAAGCACGGAATGTTAACCAATCTATCCTGAAGATTGATATCCATATCAAAGACCCTGAGCTATGCAAGAAGTTTCATTGCTACTGATACAGCCAAGGCTATGGAAGATAATTCAAAGGCATTAAGCAGATCTCGCCATGTACCTTCTAGCCAAGGCAAGGGTGCGAGAGATGTGACAAAAATCCTGTAATTGTTGTAAAGGAATATACCTATGAAAAGAAGACAATTTCTTAACCAGATTCTTGACATAGCAGGAAATATAGAATTTTGTAGTTTAGGACTCATGGAATTTTGGTACAAGCAACGGCCAAACTTGTCCATAGAGCACTTTTCACACTCTGGTGGCATTGAGACATAGACTCTGGATGGAGATGGAGATAATTTTATAATCATTATAGAGTTTTATATTTTTTATTTTTCTTGTTTTTTTTTAACACAGCCATTATTACCCACCTTTTGTTTTTCCCTTTTATGTTTTTTCTTCTCTTCTATCAAAAACTGTAACTACTCCCCTACTTAACCACACATGTCATGTATGTTTTACCCACACATTATTTTAAATTAGGTTTACAATCAGTTTGTAAAGTATGTTATATTTTATCTAACAACAAATTTGTTTTTTATGTCACTATTAATATTGTACTTGTTTCACTTATTAATACATGTTATTTCATTGTACATCGCCTAGCAATTTATATAGGCGATTCATCAAGAATAAATAAACTTGAAACTTGAAACTTCAAAGTCGACTCTACCACCAGGGACTGATGCAGGAGTTGTGGTTTGTCAAAACTAGGAGAAGAAATGATTTTGTATAAAGAGTTCAATTTTCTGGGGGGCCACTGTAATTGTTATTATGTAACAGTTCTTATGAAGAGTCTCTATGAAAATACCATGTAATGGTAGTTAAAGAAGTTCTTTAGGAGGCTCATCATAGTCAAGGCCTCAAAAATATTCAGCACTGTAGGCAGAATCAGCTTCTAATTTGACTGGAAGCTCTTTGCCTAATTGCCTAATAAATTTTGTGAAAGAAAGTCTTTCAGTAGGAAATTTCAGAGGAGACTTTACAGAAGAAGTATCGTAAGCCCCTGTAGTGGACTCAGGGACATCATACGCCGAGTCAGACTGTATGTAAGTCCAAGTCTAAGTCATTTGGCAAAGGAATGTGTTGGGATTGATGGTGATGTCAAGGCCAGTGTCAATCCGATGAAGATGACGATGTATGATGTGACTTCCCTTTATGCTTTGAAGAGTGGGAAGGAGAGCGATGTTTTTGCTTCAAAGCAGCTGAGGATGACCGATGCTGACGGGACTTGGATCACTGAGATGATGAGGAAGAACACTGATGCCTCAAAAAAATGGATCGAGACTATGATGGAGAATGGGTTCTGCAATGAGACAAGCTGTGTTTGAACATAGAACGTCTATGTTGCACCGGTGATTCAGTATCGGTACCGCAGGACCTGGTGGCTTTATGCTCAGGCTGGGCCAATACCGATAGAGACAGTGTCGGAGTAAGGAATTTGAACATGTCACTGACTTGGAAAAGCGATTCGTGTTTTCCATGGTATGAGATCACCGGTACCTTTTGGCATTCTGCCGGTACCATCGGTGCTGTGTCTGGCCTCGGAGAGGATGACCTCAAAGAGGATGCACACCTCGAAGGAGAAGCCAGTCGCTTGGTCGACATCAAGAGACTCGATGCAAGGTTGACCTGTGAGACCTGTTGGGGAGCTGGAGGTTTTTTAGCTGGCTTACCCGATGGAGCAATGTCACCCGAAGCCGAAGTCAAAGTAGATGCTTTCGATGTGGAAGGCTGTGATGTCTTCTCGGTGTCCATGTTGATGCCGAATAACTTTTCTTGTTGGAACTTTCAATTCTTGATACTACACTTTTGCAGGGTAGAACACGGTGTGCAGGATTCAACATGGTGTACAGGGCCAAGGCACTGTAAGCACCAACTATGTGGGGGGGTCAATGATAGAAATCTGCCATTGGCACCTGCAACACTTTTAAAACCGGTTAGCAGCTGGACACGACAGAAATGTTGACTCAGCCAAATTGAATTCAATGGCTGAGGAAAACGAAGAGGCTTCGGCGAGGAAAACAATGTCCTCAGATTTTTTTTAAAAAAAAACTAATAGTAAAAGAAAGTAAATAAAACACATAGAAAATAGTCAGGTGAGTGGGAAGGGAAAATGCAAAGATATGAACAACAAAAACTTCTTAGCTCCGTGGAAAACTAAGAACTGAGGAGCCACAAGCGGCATTGGGCAGGAAGTCACTTGCGCATGCGCTGTGCTAGCAGTTCACAACCTTTCTCAATTTCTTAAAGTGGCAGTGCATTTTTGAAGCTGTCCATACCAGGGCTCCGTGAATGATGTCACCCACATGTGAGAATATGCTGTCTACTTGTCCTGGGATAAAGAAAGTGATGTAATTGCAGGTAAACAACAAACATTTTCCTTGGTTTACTCATGAAACAAAAGATATCCACAAAAATGTGTATTCTAACTGAGGAATAAATTAGGACACTCTACATCAGTGGTTCCCAAACCTGTCCTGGGGGACCCCCAGCCAGTCAGGTTTTCAAGATATCCCTAATGAATATGCATGAGAGAGATTTGCATATAATGGAAGTGACAGGTATGCAAATCTCTCTCATGCATATTCATTAGGGATATCTTGAAAACCTGACTGGCTGGGGGTCCCCCCAGGACAGGTTTGGGAACCACTGCTCTACATGCTAGTAGCTAGTGTTACCCCCTTTGGCTGAAATAGCTGCAGTGAGACACTTCTTGTAGCCATCTACCAGTCTCTGACATCGGTTAGAGGAAAGTTTGGCCCACTCCTCAATGCAGAATTTTTTCAGCTGTGAGATGTCTCAGGGGTTTCTTGCATGTATAGCCGATTTCAAATCACCCCACAGCATCTCAATGGGATTTTGGTCAGGGCTTTGATTCGGCCACTTCAGGACTCTCCATTTCTTAGTTTTCAGCCAGTCCTTGGTGGATTTACTGCTATGTTTTGGGTCATTGTTGTGTTCCAGTTCCGCTTCAGCTTTAATTTTCTTACAGATGGTCTCACATGTTCCTCAAGCACCCTCTGATATATGATAGAATTCATGGTGGATTCTATGATGGTGAGCTGTCCAGGTCCTGGGGCAGCAAAGCATCCCCAAACCATGACACTTCCACCTCCATGCTTCACAGTTGGTATGAAGTTCTTTTCCTGGAATGCTGTATTTGGTGTACGCAAAACATGTCCTCTTCTCTGGTGTCCAAATAATTCAATTTTAGACTCATCTGTCCATAGAACACTGTTCCAGAAGTCCTGGTGTTTGTCTACGTTCTCTCTAACAAACTTCAGTCTGGCCTTGATGTTTCTCTTGGAGAGTAAAGGTTTCCTCCTTGCACACCTCCCATGCAAGTTAAATTTGTGCACTCTCTTTCTGATTGTAGAGGCATGCACTTTCACATCAACAGTAGCAAGAAGTCCCGTTGATGACATTTTAGGGTTTTTGGAGACTTCTTTTAGCATCTTGCGGTCTGCTCTGGGGTCAAATTCTTTTGAGATCTCTTTAAATCCCTTACCAGACTTATAAGCTGCTACAATCTTCTTTCTGAAGGCCTCAGTCAGCTCTTTTGATCTCACCATCTCACCGCAGCAGTCACGAGCACACCAAACTAAATGTCTGAGGTTTAAGTAGGGCAAACCTCCTTCAAAATGCTGAGTAATGATGTTCTAATCATGTACACCCGATATGATACACCTGTGTGTGATTTCAACCACTTTAAGTGGAAGGATATGTGAGAGTGTCCTAATTTATTCCTCAGTTAGAATACACATTTTTGTGGATATCTTTGATTCACGAGTAAATCAAAGAAAATTTTTGTTGTTTACCTGCAATTACATCACTTTCTTTTCTAGAGTTAAATAAAGATTTGACATCGATATGTGAACATTTCTTAAGAAAGAACAGAATACTTCATAGGGTGTCCTAATTTGTTTTACATGACTCTACATTATTTTGCTCTGAGCTTTGCTAATTTTGGAGATAAAAGATAAACTATAGGTTCCTTTATAAAGATAGTTTTAGATCTTAAAAGAGCAAACTTTACTTAACTAGTTTCCATAGAGTAAAATCCTGCTATAGTTTTTAAACAAACTTTCTGTCTGGCTTAGTCTGCATTCCCTCCCACCCCTACCTCATTTCCTTTACTTATAGTCTTAATTTAAATAATTTAAAGACTACTTAGGACAACAGGTGAACTGGTTATTATATATTCTTATTACATTTCATTACTTGATAAGACTAAAACACTAAATAAAGCATACAAATTATCTTAAGGAACTCTATAAAAGTCTAATATACCCAGTACCTTAATAGAATTTAATTAAGCAGCTCAATAATAAGATGCATTCCAGGGTGCTGAAAAAACTTAAAAAGTCGGGCCTCATCAATCAGGAGCTGCTTTGACATGCAGCTCCTGATTGGTGAGGCCTGACTTTAGTGCAGGAAGAGGTGATCGGAGCATACTACGAGTGATTTCCTTCACTCGCCGACACTCCGGCTGCTCTCTCCTGCCTCTTCAGCTGCCCTCTCCTGCCCGGTCACTCACGGTCGGAAAATACCGCAAATGACTGGGACCGCGAATCACCGACCATGAATGACCAGGGGAGCACTGTATATGCTTGCTTGTCCTCGGAGAAAAATAAATTCACCAGAAATTTTTTAATTCAATTAATTAATTTTGTCCACTGAGGAAAAATGTCAACAGTGCCCTGACATGACCATGTACTAGCACAGAAAAATTACTTCCCACTCCTTCATACATGAAGGAGTGGGGAGCAGGGATGCTTGTGCATACATGTGAAAGTTTCAATTTTTTTCCTGAAAAAACCTTGCTGGTACTGTCAGGAAGGCATCATTCTGATTATCAATGGAGAAATATTAACACAGCACAAGCGATGGAAGATAAGAAAGCACAGTTACTTACCATAACAGGTGTTATCCAGGGACAGCAGGCAGATATTCTCACATGTGGGTGACGTCATCCATGGAGCCCCAGTACAGACAGCTGCTAAAGTGTACATGCACTTTAAGAACTTTAGAAAGTTTGTGACAGACCGCACTGAGAGATAAGTAGCATCTTTGCAGATTTCATCAATAGGGGTAGAGCAAAGAAAAGCCACTGAAGCTGCCATAGTTCGAACCTTATGGGCAGTGACACGACTCTCCAGTTGCAGCCCAGCCTGAGCATAACAAAACGAGATGCAAGCAGCCAACCAATTGGAAATTGTTCTTTTGGATGCCCCAACTTGATTAGGATCAAAAGAGAAAAAAGCTGTGGAGATCATCTATGTGATTTAGTCCGTTGCAAATAGTAGGCTAATACTTGTTTGCACTCTAGAATATGAAGAGCTGTTTCTCCAGGATGAGAATGAAGCTTGGGAAAAAATACTGGAAGAACAATCGACTGATCAGATGAAACTCCATGACAACTTTCTGTAAGAACTTTGGATGAGTGCGGAGCACCACCTTGTCATAATGGAATACTATAAATGGTGGATCGGCCACTAACGCTCAAAGTTCACTGACTCTGCAAGCAGAAGTTGGAGAAATGAGGAAAACTACTTTCCAAGTACGAAATTTGAGATGAGCCGAAGACATTGGTTCAAACAGAGGCTTCATCAGTCTAGTAAGTACCACAAGTCGATGAAGCCGTCTGCGCAATGTGCGGCGGCGGCAAAAAGGGTGAACAGAATGCTAGGAATGATTAATAAGGGGATCACAAACAGATTGCAGAAAGTTATCATGCCACTGTACCGCACCATGGTACGCCCTCACCTGGAATACTGCATCCAACACTGGTCGCCGTACATGAAGGAGGACACAGTGCTACTCGAAAGGGTTCAGAGAAGAGTGACTAAAATGGTTAAGGGGCTGGAGGAGTTGCCGTACAGTGAGAGATTAGAGCAGAGATGTCAAAGTCCCTCCTTGAGGGCCACAATCCAGTTAGGGTTTCAGGATTTCCCCAATGAGATGTATTAGCATACAATGAAAGCAGTGCAAATTGATCTCATGCATATTCATTGAGGAAATCTTGAAAACCCGATTGGATTGCGGCCCTCAAGGAGGGACTTTGACACCCCTGGATTAGAGAAACTGGGCCTCTTCTCCCTTGAAAAGAGGAGACTGAGAGGGGACATGATCGAAACATTCAAGATAATGAAGGTAATAGACTTAGTAGATAAAGACAGGTTGTTCACCCTCTCCAAGGAAGAGAGAACGAGAGGGCACTCTCTAAAGTTAAAAGGGGATAGATTCCATACAAACATAAGGAAGTTCTTCTTCACCCAGAGAGTGGTAGAAAACTGGAACACTCTTCCGGAGGCTGTTATAGGGGAAAATACTCTCCAGGGATTTAAGACAAAGTTAGGCAAGTTCCTACTGAACCAGAACGTACGCAGGTAAGACTAGTCTCAGTTAGGGCACTGGTCTTTAACCTAAGGGCCGCCACGTGAGCGGACTGCTGGGCACGATGGACCACTGGTCTGACTCAGCAACAGGCAATTCTTATGTTCATTAAGATCCCAAACTACTGGAGGTGGTTTGACATTGAAAAGACCATTCATGAATCTGGAAACCACAGGAGGAGCAGTGAGAGGTTTTCCATCTACTGGTTGATAAAAAGCACTGAGATGGACTCTAATGGAAGTGGACTTGAGGCCAGAATGCGACAAATGCAGGAGGTAGTCCAAAACTGAAGAAAGAGAGGTGGATTTTGGTTCCTGATGGTAAAGATTGCACCAAGTAGAAAACCGGGTCCATTTTTGAGTATAATACTGTCTGGTGGTTGGTTTTCTGAAAGCATCCAAGATGTCTCTTACAGACTGAAAGAACTGTAGGTTACTTGAAGTCAGCCCGAGAGATACCAAGCTGTCAGATGCAAAGACTGCAGGTTGGGATGTAGAAGAGAACCTGAGTAAGAAGAGATGGAAAAATTGGCAGAGCTATTGACTCCTTGATGCTGAGTTGAAGTAGAAGGGAGAACCATGGTTGTCTGGGCCACCAATGAGCTACCAGAATCATGGTGGCAGACTCCTGTTTGAGCTTGACAAGCACCTTGAGAACAAGAGGGAAAGGTGAAAACACATAAAAGAACTTGTGCATCCAATCCAGGAGACAAGCATCTACTTCTAGGCGATGAGGCAAATATAGTCTGGAGCAAAAGCGGGGTACTGTATTTTGTGGTTGTGGGAATATGCAAAAGGTCTACTTGAGGCATCCCCCATTGAGAGAAGATAGGATGGAGAGCTGATGAGTTTAGTGTCCATTTGTGAGGTTGAATAATGCAGCTTAAGTTTGTCCACTAAAGAATTCTGTTTCCCCTGAATGTAAATAGCTTTCAGGAAGATGTTGTGAAGAATTGCACAATTTCAAATCTTTTGAGCTTCTTGACAAAGAAAGAAAGATCCTGTTCTCCTTGCATGTTTACATAGTACATGGCTTCTTGATTTTCCGTACAGACAAGGAGACCTTGATCTTGTAGATGATGCTGAAAAGCCTTGAGGGAATTGAAAATCGCTCTGAGTTCCAACAGATTTACTGTGTTTCCCTGAAAATAAGACTTACTCCGAAAATAAGACCTAGCATCATTTTCGGGGTAGGTCTTAATATAAGCCCTACCCCAAAAATAAGCCCTAGTCCCGGGATTCACCGGCAACTCTTCAACCCCCCCCCCCCCCCGTGCAGCTAAACCCCTGCTGACCCTCCATCCTTCCCTCCCTGCTGACTGCGAGTGAGCCGTATCTTCAACCGAAGCAGCGTCGGGCCGGCAGCATTCTAAACATGTTGCTTGGCATTGTCCGTTGGGGATTTCACTCTGCCGCGTTACTGATAACGTCATTAGTAACGTGGCAGAGTGAAATCCCCAATGGATAAGGCCAAGCACCCTGTTTAGAGTGCTGCCGGCCCAAAGCTGCTTTGATTGAAGGTAGGGCTCGCTTGCGGTCAGTGGGGAGGGAAGGATGGAGGGTCAACAGGGGTTTGGCTGCATGGTGGGGATGGGGGGGTGCTCAAGGGTTCTGCTGCACAAGGGATGCTGCACAAGAGATAGGAGGGAGGGAAGGATAGAAGTTGGGCAAGGGTTCTGCTGCCCGAGGGATGGGAGGGTGGGAAGGATAGAAGCCGGGCAAGGGTTATGAGCACGAGGGATGGGAGGGAGGGAAGGAAGAATAGAAGCTGGGCAAGGGTTCTGTTGCCCGAGGGATGGAAGGGTGGGAAGGATAGAAGCCGGGCACGGGTTATGCTGCACGAGGGATGGGAGGGAGAGATAGAAGCTGGGCAAACCTGCTGCACAGGGGGATGGGAGGGAGGGAGGTGAGGAAAGATGCTGCACATGTGGGGGAGAGAAAGGAAAGAGGAAGAATTGAGGTAAAGGAGAGAAAGGGAGAGATAGTCATGTGCATACCCTGAAAATAAGACCTAGTGCCTTTTTTGGGCCCCAAATGAATATAAGATACTGTCTTATTTTCAGGGAAACATAGTATATGATGGCAACAATCCCTGGTGGACTTTGAGTGCATAAGCCATTTAGATGAGCTACCCAAGCATAGGTTGACAAATCCGTTGTGAGAACCTTCTGGTGAGGGGGGCGTGTGGAACATCAATCCTCTGGAAAGACTGGGAGAGAGCATCCACCCCAGATTCTGATGTATTGCTAGAAGCACCCCTTGAGATGAAGGTTTCTTGATGAGCTAGTCATCCAGATAAGGAAAAACTTGAAGTCCCTGGGACCTCAAAGCCGCTGCTATTACTACCAGGCACTTGCTATTACTACCAGGCATTTTAAAAAGGGATCAAGAGGTGACCCTGGAAACTACAGACCAGTGAGTCTGACCTCGGTTCCGGGAAAAATGGTGGAAGCTCTGATAAAAGAAAACATTGATGAACATTTTGAAAGGAACGAACTTCTGATAACCAGCCAACATGGTTTCTGCAAGGGGAGATCGTGCCTAACGAACTTATTGCACTTCTTCGAGGGAGTTAACAAACAAATGGACAGAGGAGACCCCATAGACATCATATATCTAGATTTCCAAAAAGCCTTTGATAAGGTGCCCCATGAACGTCTACTCTGGAAACTGAAGAACCATGGGGTGGAAGGAGATGTACATAGATGGATCAGAAACTGGTTGGAAGGTAGAAAGCAAAGGGTAGGAGTGAAAGGCCACTACTCGGACTGGAGGAGGGTCACGAGTGGTGTACCGCAGGGCTCGGTGCTTGGGCCGCTGCTATTTAATATATTCATAAATGATCTAGAAACAGGGACAAAGTGTGAGATAATAAAATTTGCAGACGACACCAAACTATTTAGTGGTGCTCGGACTATAGAGGACTGCGAAGAATTGCAAAGGGACTTGAACAAGCTAGGGGAATGGGCGACGAGGTGGCAGATGGAGTTCAATGTTGAGAAATGCTAAGTATTACATATGGGAAGCAGAAACTTGAGGTACAACTATACGATGGGAGGGATATTATTGAATGAAAGGGACTTGGGGGTAATGGTGGACATGACAATGAAGCCGATGGCACAGTGCGCAGCGGCCGCTAAGAGAGCGAATAGAATGCTTGGTATAATCAAGAAGGGCATTGCGACCAGAACGAAAGAAGTTATTCTGCCGTTGTATCGGGCGATGGTGCGTCCGCATCTGGAGTACTGCGTCCAATTTTGGTCGCCGTATCTTAAGAAGGATATGGCGTTACTCGAAAGGGTCCAGAGGAGAGCGACACGTCTGATAAAAGGTATGGAAAACCTTTCATACGCTGAGAGATTGGAGAAATTGGGTCTCTTTTCTCTGGAGAAGAGGAGACTTAGAGGGGATATGATAGAAACTTACAAGATCATGAAATGCATAGAGAAAGTGGAGAGAGACAGATTCTTCAAACTTTCAAAAAATAAAAGAACAAGAGGGCACTCGGAAAAGTTGAAAGGGGACAGGTTCAAAACGAATGCTAGGAAGTTCTTCTTTACCCAACGTGTGGTGGACAACTGGAATGCGCTTCCAGAGGACGTAATAGGGCCGAGTACGGTAATGGGGTTTAAGAAAAGATTGTATAATTACCTACTGGAAAAGGGGATAGAGGGGTATAGATAGAGGATTACTGCACAGGTCCTGGACCTGTTGGGCCGCCGCAAGAGCGGACTACTGGGCACGATGGACCTCAGGTCTGACCCAGCAGAGGCATTGCTTATGTTCTTATGCTTATGTTATGTTCTTATGAATACTCTGGGAGAAGATGCCTTCTATTGATAGTGGTGGTATGCTATTCAAAATCTGAGGAACTTCTGGGATGTTGGCTGAATTGAAATATGAGTGTAGGCTTCCTTGAGAGCATAGCCAATCGTTGCGATCCAAGAGGGGATACAGAGATGCCAGAGATAATATCTGAAACTTTCCTTTGACAAGAAATTTGTTGAGAGCTCTGAGGTCTAATATCAGTCAAAGGCTTCCCATCTTCTTTGGAACAAGAAAATATCGGGAGTAAAATCCCTTGTTTTGCTGGTCCAAAGGAACCTTCATAATGGCATTGAGAAGGAGTAGGGAATCGATTTCCTGAAGAAGAAAAGAGGACTGTAGAGTGTTGGAAGGAGACTGTCTTGGAGTATGATATGGAGGGATGGTGAGAAAATGATGAGAGTAACCTTCTCAAATGATATTGAGAACCCAGAGGTTGGAGGTGATTGCCAACGGTGATAGTAATGTTGCAGATGACTTCCAATGGGAAGAGGAATAGTCAGATGTAAATTGATGGAAACTATGCTCTCTAGACTGAGTAGATTTTGAAGGTGCAGACGTCTGAGGTTTTTGAAGATGCTGCTGCTTTTGTTTCTTTTGTTGTGGTCTAGAAGAAGCAGATGATTTTACTGGGTAACGCTTCAGGTAAGAAAAAGAGGGTTTGTAAGGTCTGGTAGTAGATAACTTGGGTTTAGGCTTAAGTAAGGATTGAAACAATTTTTTTATTGATGAGAATAAAAAGAAAGACAATATAAAATGGCCATTCATACCATGGTAACCCCTACATAAACAGAAATGTAACAGACCACAGAATAAAGAATCATCATCAGGTTTTCAAACAAAATGGCTAATATGATACACCTATCTCCAATCCCAACAACAAAAAGAAAACAGACACAGCCAGCTCAGGGCCCTGGACTCTTATGTGCCCTGAGAAGCAAGAACCCCCCTCTCCCCCTAGGCTTAAGTAAAGAATTCCAAGATTTTTCGAGTGCAGAGAGCTTTTAAGTTGCATTCTCAATGGTGTCCCCAAAGAGTTCATTTCTGAGACAGGCGATCTTGGGAGGTTAATATCCATATCCGTAATTCTAAGCCATGCCAATCTCCTCATGGCCTGCAAAGGAAGTTTAATAAGCTCCTTGGGAGGATGTTTATAGTCCATAGTCTCAATAAATTCAGCAGAATATAGTGGTACCTTTGTTTGCAAGCATAATTCGTTCTAGAAGCATGCTTGTAATCCAAAGTACTCGTATATCAAAGCACATTTCCCCATAGAAAACAATAGAAGCTCGGACGATTTGTTCCACATCCCCAAAACTTGTACCGGTAGTAAGTAGACGCAGAAGAGGGAGGATTAAGTGACTTTGCCCAGAGTCACAAGGAGCTACAGAGGAAATTAAACCCAATTCCTTAGCCAAGCCAAAAGGAGCAGGAAAAAACGAGAAGACCGACTACTGTACCTCCCTCATCCATCACCTCCTTCACTTTCAGCTTCTCCGGCGTTGGGAGCACCACTGTCACCTGCGAAATCCTCCATCAAGCGTCACCCACTAGCCGGCTGCCAGTGTCTCCACCTCTAAAAGCCACAGGTCCTCCAGTGGGGTCCTTTCTATTCAGCGGTCATCTTTTAAGCAACCCAACATTGTATACACCATTTATGCGGGTCGGTGAGAAAAATAGTGTGCTGGCACCTGCCACACTTTTTAAAGCTGGTTAATGGATGTGACATGGAAGGAAAAACTGCCTCAGCCACATCGAAAGCCGAAGGCAAAGGCGAAAAAGAAAGCCCCGCCATTGAAAGAAATGCCTGAAGGCTAACACAGAAGAAAAAAATATACTACTTATTATTTATTTTTTTTATAACAAGAACACAAAGAAAAAGAATTGAACGTGTGAGTGGGAAGGCAAAAGTTGAACACAGAACGTTGAAACACGACTTCTTAGCTTCACAGAAAACTAAGAACTGAGGAGCTGCATGCCTACATCGGGCGGGAAGGCAATTGTGAACGAGCGATGCAGTCAGTCATGAACTTTCTAAAGTTCTTAAAGTGCATGTACACTTTAGCAACTGTCCATACCGGGGCTCCGTGGATGACATCACCCACATGTGAGAATGTGCTGCATGTTTGTCCTGGGATAAAATATGAGCCTTTCACAAACATGCAAAATATTTTAGTACACTGAGCAAATAGTATATGAATAATTATTAACATACCAAATAATTTAAAGAAAGCAGTCATTTCTTGGCGCTGAATAATGAGGCATGGGCCTCTAGCACGTTTTGACTTGTTATTGTTAGCGTTTCTTTCAGAACTTTGTTGATTTTCTTTAAAAATAGTCCGCTTCAGCTGAACTGCTTTCTTTGGCTGATGTGATCTAGATGCACTTGATTTTACGTGAATAGTAACAGTGGGAGGTGTCTGACAGCAGATTTGATTGTGTCTCATATTTTAATAAATGAAAATTCCTCCTGATAAAAAAAAGAGAAAGCTTTAAAATATATACAGCAAATCATAAAATCAGTTATGTGCAAAAGCTTAGGCACCCCTGGTCAAACTGTATGTTTCAAAGAATCCTTAAGTAATGCAAAGCTGACACAGCCCCTACATCTTTCTGCAACTATTAATGCATAGTTAACAGATTAAAAATAATGAAAATAGTGAATACAGCAGACATAATTGATTCACTACTACATTTTTAAGTTGTTAATAAGGCCACCAAAATTTAAAGGGCAATTCATGAACCGAGCACCTACAGTTAAGCATGCCTGCTGTGCATAACTGCCAGGAAAACATTAAGGGCCAGATTCTATAAACGATGCCTACATTGTAGGTGCCGCTTGACGCAGTTGTCAATCAGTTGTTAGACACCATTTATAAAATCCCATCTAGCGGTGCCTAGGCATAGCACAGTTACTTTCTGTAACAGGTGTTATCCGGGGACAGCAAGCAGATAGTCTCACATGTGAGTGACGTCATCCACGCAGCCAAGTACAGACAGTGCTAAAAGTGTACTGTCACTTTAACTTCTTAAGAAGCTTCGAGACTGCTTGCACGCACACACAAGTGCCTTCCCGCCTGACTTTGGCTCGCAGTTCCTCAGTTCCATAAGCAAGCTAAGAAGCCAACCAGAGGAGATGGGAGGGATGTGACAATATCTGCCTGCTGTCGCTGGGTAACACCTGTTACAGTAAGTAACTGTGCTTTATCCTTGGACAAGCAGGCAGCATATTCTCACATGTAGGACTCCCTAGCTTACTGAACAGGATGGTGGGAGGATTGGCCATTAGGAAGAAAATAAAATCTGTAAATCTGCTCGGCCGAAACGACCATCTTGTCTGGAATAGGATTCTAGACAGTAGTGAAATGTAAATGTGTGAATTGAGGATCAAGCAGCTGCTTTGCAAATATCTTCAATGGGAGTGGAGCACAAAAAACCCACTGATGCTGCCATAGCTCGGACAGTGTGCAACACAACCCTTGAGCTGCATCCCAGCCAGAACATAGCAAAAGGAAATGCAGGTTGCTAACCATGTGGAAATAGCACAGTTACTTATCGTAACAGGTGTTATCCAGGGACAGCAGGCAGCTATTCTCACATATGGGTGATGTCATCGACGGAGCCCGGATGCGGAAGCCTCGCAAGCAGACTTGCTTGTAGAAACTAGAAGTTTCGAGTCAACTGCACCGCGCATGCGCGAGTGCCTTCCTGCCCATCGCAGGGCATGTCTCCTCAGTTCAGATAGCTAGCAGAGAAGCCAACCAGGGGAGGTAGGTGGGTTATGAGAATAGCTGCCTGCTGTCCCTGGATAACACCTGTTACGGTAAGTAACTGTGCTTTATCCCAGGAGAAGCAAGCAGCCTATTCTCACATATGGGTGACCTCCAAGCTAACCAGAATGGGATGGTGGAAACGTTGGCAACTTAGGAGAATACATTTTGCAATACTCTCTGGCCAAAATTGCCATCCCGTCTGGAGGAAGTATCCATACAATAGTGAGAGGTGAAAGTATGAACCAAGGACCAAGTAGCAGCTTTGCAAATTTCCTCAATAGGTGTAGATCTGAGGAAAGCTACTGAAGCTGCCATTGCTCTGACTTTATGGGCTGTGACTCGACTCTGTAGTTGTAATCCAGCCTGGGCATAGCAGAAAGAGATACAAGCAGCCATCCAGTTGGAGATGGTATGCTTAGAGATTGGATGTCCCAACTTGTTTGGATCGAAGGAGACAAAAAGTTGAGGAGCAGTTCTGTGTGGTTTGATGTGTTCCAAATAGAAGGCCAAAGCACGCTTACAGTCCAGAGTATGAAGAGTTGATTCTCCAGGGTGAGAATGAGGCCTTGGAAAAAACACAGGAAGAACAATGGATTGGTTAAGATGAAATTCTAAAACCACTTTAAGATTTTAGGATGAATACGAAGGACCACCTTGTCATGATGGAACACAGTGAAAGGTGGATCAGCAACTAAAGCTTGCAGCTCACTGACTCTTCGAGCAGATGTGAAAGCAATGAGAAACACCACTTTCCAAGTGAGATACTTCAGATGAGCCATAGACATTGGTTCAAATGGAGGCTTCATCAAGTGAGCAAGAACCACATTGAGATCCCAAACTACTGAAGGTGGTTTGAGAGGAGGTTTGACATTGAAAAGTCCTTTTCATGAATCTAAAAACCACCGGATGAGCAGAGAGGGGTTTCCCTTCAATAGGCTGATGGAAAGCAGCAATTGCACAGAGATGGACTCGAATCGATGTAGACTTGAGACTAGAGGTGGATAAGTGCAAAAGATAATCTAGCACAGAAAATAAGGAGGAATGTTGAGCCTCCTTATCGCGAGACATGTACCACGTAGAAAATCTAGTCCATTTTTGGTGGTAGCACTGTCTAGCCTCTAAAATGTCTCTTACAGGTTGAGAAAACTGAAGAGGAGTTATGTTGAGAGGTACCAAGCTGTCAGGTGTAGAGACTGTAGGTAGGGATGAAGCAGAGATCCTTGACTCTGTGTAAGCAGAGACGGAAAAACTGGCAGAAGATATGGCTCCCTGCTGCTGAGCTGAATTAAAAGCGAGTATCAAGGTTGTCTCAGCCACCGAGGAGCAATCAGCATGAGCGTTCTTCAACTTGACAAGAGTCTTGAGAATGAGACGGAACGGAGGGAATACATACAGGAAGAGATTCCTCCATTCCAGTAGGAAAGCATCTGCCTCGAGGCGATGAGGAGAATATATCCTGGAGCAGAACTGAGGCAGTTTGTGGTTGTGGGGGGCTGCAAAGAGGTCTATCTGAGGCGTTCCCCACTGTGAAAAAATGTGATGTAGAGGCGAGGAATGGAGTGTCCATTCATGAGGTTTCAGAAGACGACTCAAGTTGTCCGCTAAGCAATTGCTCGCCCCTTGGATGTAGACGGTTTTGAGGAAGGTGTTGTGATGGCTTGCCCAGTCCCAAATCTTCAGAGCTTCTTGACAAAGGGAGGAAGATCCCGTCCCTCCCTGTTTGTTGACATAGTACATAGCAACTTGATTTTCCGTCCGAATGAGGACTACCTGGTCGTGAAGAAGATGTTGAAAAGCTTTGAGAGCATTGATGATTGCTCTGAGTTCCAACAGATTGATGTTATACCGACGATCCATACTAGTCCAATGGCCTTGAGTACGGAGACCATTGAGATGAGCGCCCCAAGTGTAGGTCGAGGAAACTGTTGTGAGGACCTTCTGATGGGGGGGGGGGCAGCTGAAACAGTAAGCCTCTGGAGAGATTGGAAGAGAGCATCCAGCAGCGGAGAGACTGCTTCAAGGAAGGAGCACCGTGTTGAGATAGTGGGTCGCAAGCCTGCGTCCACTGAGATGCCAAGGTCCACTGAGGAATTATGAGGTGAAGTCTGGCAAAAGGAGTCACGTGTACTGTGGAGGCCATGTGACCTAGTTGTACCATCATGTGTCTCGCTGAGATTGAAGAGCGGGAAGACACTGCATGACAGAGTTGAAGGACAGCTTCCAGACGTTGTTGCGGAAGGAATGCTCCGAGTGTCCAGAACAGCTCCGATGAATTGTAGGTTCTGAGAGGGCTGAAGTTGAGATTTGGGAAAATTGATTTCGAATCCCAAACTTTGTAGGAACCACGTAATCCGTCGGGTCGCTACAATAACCCTCCGAGATGTGGAATCCTTGATGAGCCAGTCGTCTAGGTAGGAAAACACCTAAAGACCATGGTTCCTTAGAGCTGCTGCTACCACTACTAGGAACTTGGTGAACACTTTGGGAGATGAAGCCAGGCCAAGAGGCACTCTGTATTGATAATGCAGATTCCCCACCCGAAATCTGAAATATTGACAGGAGGCCGGATGAATGGGAATATGAGTATAAGCCTCCTAGAAATCCAGAGAGCATAACCTGTCATTCTGATCTAGAAGAGAATAAAAGGACGCCAGGGACAACATGAAAAATTTTTCTCTGACTAAAAATTTGTTGAGAGCCCTGAGATACAGAATGGGTCGAAGATCGCCCGTCTTCTTTGGAACAAGGAAATAACGGGAGTAAAACCCCCTTTTCTGCTGCTCCAAAGGAACTGGTTAGATGGCATGGAGACAAAGCAGAGCTTGAGATTCCTGAAGAAGAAAGGCGGTCTGGGATGGACTTGAAGGATACTCTCTTTGAGGAAGCTCTGGTGGAACCTTAGTGAATGAAGAGAGTATCCTTCCCTGATGATTGACAGCACCCAGAGGTCGGATGTAATTATCTCCCATCGGTGATAAAAATGATGGAGACAACCTCCAATGGGGGGAAGAGAGGACACAGACAGAATGGTGGAGGTTATGCTCTGTTTTAAACAGTCAAAAAGGCTGTGCAACCTTAGGTGCAGCAGAAGGTTGAGATTTCTGTTGCTTCTGATTTTGTTGTTTCTTGGGAAGCGGACAAGTGTAAAAAGCTGCTCTCGGAGCAAAATGCCTCTGGAAAATAGGAGGAGAGCGTGCAGGCTTGGTAGGAGCTAGCTTAAGCTTTGGTCTGACAATAGAAGCAAAGGATTTTTCATGTTCAAACAATTTCTTGGTGGCAGCCTCGATAGATTCATCAAAGAGGTCATTGCCTGCACAAGGATTATTAGCTAAGCGGTCCTGAAGATTAGGGTCCATGTCTATGGTGCGAAGCCAGGCTAGGCGGCGTATTGCTACAGAACAAGCAGTCACCCTGGCAGACAACTCAAATGCATCATAAGAAGACTGGAGATGTAATCTGAGTTGTGACAGAGTAGCTATGACTTCTTGAAATTCGAAGTGTTTTTGTGTATCTAAATAACTGAGAAATTTTGGAAGAAGATCAATGAGGAACTTGAAATAAGTGACAAAATGAAAATTATAATTGAGGACTTTAGAGGACATCATGGCATTTTGGTAAAGGCGACGTCCAAACTTGTCCATGGTTTTCCCTTCCTTTCCAGGAGGAACAGTAGCATAAACTCTAGAAGGATGGGATCTCTTCAGGAAGGACTCCACAAGCAGGGACTGATGAGACAACTGTGAATTCTCAAATCCTTTGCATTTAGAGTTTTATACCTGGAGTCCAACTTGCCTGTAACAGCGCGAATTGCATAAGGAGTCTCCAGGCAGCATGAAAAAGTCTGAGACAAAAGCTTATGAAGGGGAAGCTTAAGTGACTCTGTAGGAGGTTGAGGAAGATGCATGACTTTGAGGTACTCCTTAGAGTATTTAGAACCAGCATCTAACTGAAGGTCCAAGTCAGCAGCCATCTGACGAAGAAAAGAAGAGAAAGAGACTTGGACGAAGCAATAGAAGCCGTTGAGTCCTCGAGGTCTGGAATCGGAGGTCTAGTAGAGCTGGAAGGTTGGATCCACGTCTGAAACTGGACCACCTGCTTTGGCTGGAGGTTCCAAGGTGGCAGTGGAAATGTGCTTCGACTTGGAAGTCTTAGCAACCATGATGACCACCGTTGGAACTTTCTGCTGAGCCATCTGACCTGAGGAACCAGAGGAAAGATACAGCAGGTGTACTCAAAGCAAGAGCCGCCGCAAACGAGGAAGGCTTGATGATGCTTGAGGTCAGAGTCGTGGAGGCAGGAGTACCCTCAGTAGAAGGTGGACCAAGGCCGCTTTCGAAGATGAGGGTGTGACTGAAGAGTCCATCCCGAAAAGCTTCTCCGCTAAAATTTGATGACGTTTACGGGCATGAGGTTGAAGAGTAGCACAGCGCTTGCACAAATTTGGTTGATGGCCCGGCCCAAGGCAGTTGAGGCACTGGCCAGGACATAGAAGGAAAAATAGCCGCCGCAAAGTCAAAGCCCCTGGGCTGCCCCTCCAGTCGACCGGAAGAAATGAAAATTTTTTTTTTTTTAAACTAGAAATAAAAGAAACAAAAGAACACAGCGATTCGTGAAGAAAACTAACACAAACCGCAGTGAGAGAAAGCACGAAATAAGAAAGTTAAATGCAGAGAGGAGTCAAAGACAGACTTATCGGCTTTGCGGAAAACTGAGAACTGAGGAGACTCGCCCATGCGCGGTGCGGTTGACTCAAACTTCTAGTTTCTACAAGCAAGTCTGCTTGCGAGGCTTCTGCATCCAGGCTCCGTCGATGACGTCACCCATATGTGAGAATAGGCTGCCTGCTTGTCCTGGGATAAAGCTCATTAGGTTACAGGAAGACCTAGCCTGAAACCCAACCTGTTAGGATCAAGAGAGATGAACAGTTAAGGTGAAGACCTGTATGGCTTAGTTCTCTGTATACAGTAAGCCAAGGCATGCTTACAGTCCAATGTATGAAGAGCAGTTTCTCCAGGGTGAGAATGAGGCTTTGGAAAGAACACAAGCGGCACAATGGATTGATTCAGGTGAAATTCCTTAACAACTTTCAGAAGGAATTTAGGATGAGTTCTAAGAAAATACTATAAATGGTGGATCACAAACCAACGCCTGTAATTACATAGAAACATAGAACATGACGGCAGAAAAGGGCCAAGGCCTATCTAGTCTGCCCACACTAATGGCCCACCCCCTAACTACCTCCGTGAAGAGATCCCACATGCCAATCCCATCTTTTCTTAAAATCTGGCACGCTGCTGGCCTCAATTACCTGTTGTGGAAGATTATTTCAGCGATCAACCATCCTTTCGGTGAAGAAATATTTTCTGGTGTTGCCATGAAATTTCCCACCCCTGATTTTCAACGGATGCCCTCTTGTTGCCGTGGGTCTTCCACCTCGATATGGCCTGTGACATATTTGAACGTCTCGATCATGTCTCCCCTCTCTCTGCGTTCCTCGAGTGAGTACAGCTGCAACTTACCCAGCTGTTCCTCATACGGGAGATCCTTGAGACCCGAGACCATCCTGGTGGCCATTCGCTGAACCGACTCAACTCTCCGCACATCTTTTTGATAATGCGGCATCCAGAATTGTACACAGTATTCCAGATTCATTAGGGATTTGACTCAAGGGCTTCAAGGTAAGGTAATCTTATTCGCTGATGACGCCAAACTATGCAATACTGTAAACGGCTACAATCTGAAGGATACTATGGAACAGGACCTCCGTACTTTAGAAAGTTGGTCCTCTGGCAGCTGGGCTTCAACGCCAAGAAATGTAAGGTCATGCATCTCGGATATGGAAATCCATGCAGAACCTACACCTTGAATGGTGAAACTTTAACCAAGACTACGGCAGAACGAGACTTGGGAGTGATCATCAGTGCAGACATGAAGACTGCTACTCAAGTGGAGAAGGCTTCATCTAAGGCACGGCAGATGATGGGTTGCATCAAGAGAAGTTTCGTCAACAGGAAGCCTGAGGTCATGATGCCATTGTACAGAGCCATGGTGAGACCTCATCTAGAATACTGTGTGCAATTTTGGAGGCCACATTACCGTAAAGATGTGCTCAGAATTGAGTCGGTTCAGCGGATGGCCACCAGGATGGTCTCGGGGCTAAAGGGTCTCGAGTATGAAGAAAGACTGAACAAATTGCAGCTCTATACCCTCGAGGAGCGTAGGGAGAGGGGTGACATGATTGAGACATTTAAGTACATCACGGGACGGGTCGAGGTGGAAGATGATATCTTTCTTCTCAAAGGACCCTCGAACACAAGAGGACATCCGCTCAAACTCAAGGGAGGGAAGTTTCATGGAGACGTCAGGAAGTACTTCTTCACGGAACGAGTGATAGAGCATTGGAACAAGCTTCCAGTACAGGTGATCGAAGCCCGCAGTATCCCAGACTTCAAGAATAAATGGAATATCTATGTGGGATCACTGCGAGAGTCATACCAATGAACAGGGTCGCTAGGATAGACTTAATAGAGCAGGTCAGTAGAGTTAAGGGGGCCAGTAGACTTAAAAGGTGGTCAATGGTATGGGCAGACTTGATGGGCTGTAGCCCTTATCTGCCGTCATCTTTCTATGTTTCTATGTTTCTATGGGGTCTCACCATGGATCTGTACAACAGCATTATGACCTTGGGCTTACGGCTGACAAAACTTCTACGGATACAGCCCATGATTTGTCTAGCCCTGGATGAAGCTTTCTCCACTTGATTGGCAGTCTTCATGTCTTCGCTAATGATCACCCCCAAGTCACGTTCTGCTACAGTCCTTGCTAGGATCTCACCATTTAGGGTGTAAGTCCTGCATGAATTTTTGCCGCGATGGTGCACGACCTTGCAATTTTTGGCATTGAAACTTAGTTGCCAAATCTTTGACCAATGCTCCAGCAAGAGTAGGTCCTGCGTCATACTGTCGGGCATTGTGCTTTTGCCGGGCACTGTGCTTTCATCTGTTGTGTGGTTGCCTACTATAGTATGCCTACTATAGTATGCCTACTATAGTAATGTAATTTTACCTCGAAGCCCCTCAGCCAAGTCTCTTACAAAGATGTTAAATAGGTTCAGGCCCAAGACCGAGCCCTGTGGCACTCCGCTGATCACCTCCATCGTTTCGGAGAGGGTACCGTTTACCACTACCCTCTGAAGTCTACCTCTAAGCCAGTCCCTAACCCATGCGGTTAATGTTTCACCCAGTCCCATCGAACCCATCTTGCTCAATAACCTTCGGTGTGGGACGCTATCAAACGCTTTGCTGAAGTCCAAGTACACGATGTCCAGGGACTCCCCTATATCCAGCTTTCTTGTCACCCAGTCAAAGAAGCTGATCAGATTTGATTGGCAGGACCTTCCCTTCGTAAAACCATGTTGATGGGGATCTCGTAGATTCTCCTCGTTCAGGATCGTATCCAATTGGCGTTTGATTAGTGTTTCCATAAGTTTACTCACTATCGATGTGAGACTCACCGGTCTATAATTCTCAGCCTCCGTCTTGCATCCCTTTTTGTGGAGTGGAATGACATTAGCCATTTTCCAATCCAACGGGACTCTTCCTGTACTTAGGGAAAGATTGAAGAGCACAGATAACGGTTCCGCCAGGACGTCACTCAACTCCCTGAGCACCCTGGGGTGTAGTTTGTCCGGTCCCATAGCTTTGTTCACCTTGAGTCTTGATAGCTCCTCGTAGACACTGCTGGGCGTAAACTCGAAATTTCGAAAAGGGTCTTCCGAGTTTTCCCTCGTCAGCAGCTGAGGGCCGGATCCCGGTGCCTCGCAAGTGAAGACTGAGGAGAAGTATTAATTTAAAAGTTTGGCTTTGTCGGAGTCCGATTCTACATAGTTCCCGTCGGGTTTCCTAAGGCGTACTATCCCATCTGTGTTTCTTTTTCTGTCACTAATATACCGGAAGAAGGATTTATCGCCCTTCTTGATGTTCTTCGCAAGGTTTTCCTCTATTCGGAGTTTGGCCTCCCTGACTGCCATTTTGACCGCTTTTGACTTTGCCAGATAGTCTTCCTTGGATTCTCGCTTCCCTGATTGTTTGTAGAGGATGAATGCTCTTTTCTTCTTTTTATGATGTCTGAGATCTCCGCAGCGAACCACTGTGGTCTATTGTTTCTTCGCTGTTTGCTTACTGATTTGACGTAGCGGTTGGTTGCTTTGTGTAAGGTTGATTTCAGAGTTGACCACATTACCTCTACATTGTCTGTTTCGGCATGGTTTTGCAGTGCCCGATGGATGAAATCTCCCATGCTTTCGAAGTTGTGCCCTTAAAGTTGAGGACCTTGGTTGATGTGCTTGACTTAGTGAAACCTTTCCTGAGGTTGAACCATATCATGTTGTGGTCACTGGAGAGAAGTGACAGAGATCAAGAAGACCACTTTTCAAGTGAGAAACTTAAGATGAGTAGTTGCCAGTGGTTCAAATGGCAGCTTTGGTGAGGACTACATTGAGATCCCAGGTAACTGGAGGCGGTTTTAGTGGCGGTTTCGAGTTCAAGAGTTCTTTCATAAACCAAGAAACAAGCGGATGAGTGGCTAGAGGTTAATTGTTGAAAGAACATAAGAATAGCCTTACTGGGTTAAACCAATGGTCCATCAAACCCAGTAGCCCATTCTCACAGCGGCCAATCCAGGTCAGTACCTGCCCAAAACCTAAGGAGTAGCAATATTCCATGCTACTGATCCAGGGCAAGCAGTAGCTTCCCCCATGTCTTTCTCAATAACAGACTATGGACTTTTCCTCCAGGAACTTGTCCAAACCTTTCTTAAAACTAGTTACGCTATCTGCTCTTATCACATCCTCTGGCAACACGTTCCAGAGCTTAAATATTCTCTGAGTGAAAAAAAAAATTCCTACTATTAGTTTTAAAAGTATTTCCCTGTAACTTCATCGAGTGTCCCCCTAGTCTTTATAATTTTTGACGGAGTGAAAAATTGATCCACTTGTACCCGTTCTACTCCACTCAGGATTTTGAAGACTTCAATCATATCTCCCCTCAGCTGTCTCTTTTCCAAGTTGAAGAGCCCTAACCATTTTAGTCTTTCCTCATACGAGAGGAGTTCCATCTCCTTTACCATCTTGGTCGCTCTTCTTTGAACCTTTTCTAGCGCCACTATATCTTTCTTGAGATAAGGAGACCAGAACTGAACACAGTACTCCAGATGAGGTCGCACCAAGGAGCAATACAGGGGCAATATAACATTCTTAGTCTTGTCAACCATCCCTTTTTTAATAATTCCTAGCATCCTGTATGCTTTTTTGGCCACCATCGCACATTGTATTGTCTACAATGATACCCAGATCCTTTTCTTGGGTACTAATCTCCAAGGTGAACCCTAGCATCACATTACATTGGTGTCTTCTATCCCGCCAATACCTTTCAGTTCTAGGCGGTTTACAACAAGAGTTGGCCTGGGCATTTCTAGGGAGAATACATGGTTAATAGATGTAGTATGCATCGGGATCAGGTTTAGTTAGATCATTTGATAAATTTCTTGAATAGGTTATTCTTCCCAATGCGCATCACTTTGCATTTGTCCACATTAAATTTAATCTGCCATTTGGATGCCCAGTCTTCCAATTTCCTAAGGGCCACCTCCAATTTTTCACAATCTGCATGCATTTTAACAACTTTGAACAGTTTAGTGTCATCTGCAAATTTAATCACCTCACTCATCATTCCAATTTCCAGATCATTTAAAATAAATTATCATGGCGCTAGTGAGCACCGCAGTAAATGGCGGCGTAGTGGCTGTGCTCCGCAGCATGGACTACTAAAAAGAAATATTTACCCTCTCTTCGGAGGTCTTTACTAATATCAAATTGGCAGATGGAGCTCTTAATGATGTCGGCAACAAAAACTGGTAAACGCAAGAACGTGGAGCCGATCTCCCCGCAGAAAAACGCAGCGGCAAAAGAGGAGACTGACTCCCTGCAGTCAGTAATGGCGGAATTACGTGCCATGCGGGAGATACTGGCTGCCACTAACCAGAACACAGAAGACATCAAAACCGACCTTGCCTCTCTCACCGTTGAAATAGCGGTCTGCCGCTCTCGGATTGACACGGCAGAACAGAAAATTGAGACGAATGAGGCCAATATCAAAACGCTCCAGAGACAGTTTAAAAAAATCACCATCTTGGAACAGGAACTTGAAGACGCCCAGAATCGCTCGCGGAGGAACAACTTGCGGGTGCTGGGCGTACCGGAGGCGCGTGAAGGGAAAGATACCATCGCATTTTTGCAAATGCTCTTACCGAAGCTCCTAAATATTGAATTCAAATTTGACTTGGAAATAGACCGGGCTCATCGGTCTCCGTCCCACGTGATCGACATGCATGCCAAATATCCAAGGCCTATCATTGCCCGACTACTAAGGTATTCTCAGGTAATGGAAATCATGCGCCACGCCAAACTACATCACCCTCTTAAGTTTGAGGGTCACAACATACTCATCGTTCCTGACCTGTCTAAACAGACAGCCAAGCGACGGAAGCAGCTCATGGAATACAGGCCCAAGCTGAAGATTATCGGAGCAAAATATGGCATGTTTTATCCCGCCACTTTAAGGGTCACGGTAAACAACACTACGAAGAATTTCCATCATCCACATGAGCTGGCTGATTTTCTGGAGGTGCAAGCACCATCTTCTATTGATGTCACTTGATATTTAAACCCTCATTTTGGTATTGGTTTCTAGCTACCTGTCTGATGTTAATGACATGTTACTACAGTTTTTTACATGCACTTTCTCATGGTTTACTTGATAATTTTATCTGCCTTATGCCAAGTTATATTTTCCTCAGATGAATGATCTCCTATGAACACATTACTATGTCTCTGAGGATATCATTTTAATGTCCTGTTCAGCGTTGAGCTAGCCACTATCTGTCTTTGTGGCCTCACTATCCCTATGAATCGTTATGTTTCTCTGTTTGTCTGTTTTTTCTTAATACCTTCCTTGAAGACAGATCCTAACATGTTTGCTCTTTGCATAAGTTCAATTACAATTATTTTCTCATTTAACAGTGATATAACTGGTATGTTATCTACTAAAATGCTTTCTATCCCTTATGGATACTGGTCCTTACTGGATGCCTATTACTATTACAGACCTCATAAGGTTAGCTACTATGTCTGCCATCATAACTTTAATATCTGCATAGAATTGCCTCATGAGCCCTGGCATGAATGATTTGTTGCTATACTTATATGCTATCTGCCTATATGAGTTGTTTCATATGCTATTTGATATGTACCATTTGTGTCTCTATATTATAGCCAAACTTAAGACCCAGATAACAGCTCACTTATGCTCTATATGCTGCTTCTGCTGTTGCCTTCTGAATCGAAATGACTATTAGCTTATGTTCACTGAATGTTAAGGGCCTTAACAATCCGGTTAAACAACAAAAAATCAAAGATTATATTTCTCGAATGCAGCCTGATATTACTCTCTTACAGGAAACACACTTGAATAGCACAGACTCGACTAAATTTACTTTTCCCTGGGCTCTGCCCAGTTTATATTCTTCTGCAATAGGTAAAAAAAATGGGGTCCTACTGATAATAAAGCGTAGACAAGATATTAACTTGCTCTCTCATTCCACCGATACAGACGGCAGATGGATTGTTGCACACCTAAAGATAAATGGCATATCTTTTATGTGCCTAAATGTATACGCTCCAAATGTAGATATGCCTAGCTTTTTTGATGATTTAGCTGAACAACTATCTGCCTCCGCTGGGGAACATATCATAATAGGGGGCGATTTCAATCTTATATTAGACCCTAAGTGTGACCGCCAATCTCACGCCCGGTATAATATATCCCGGTCATGGCACAAATTACATGGACTCATTTCGCAATTTGATTTAATGGAACCCTGGAGGGTTATGCACCCTGTGGACCGGAAATTCACTTACTATTCGCCTTCGCACTCCACATATTCACGCATAGATTATTTCCTAATTAGCTCTGCTTTATCTACTTACCTTTCTGCTACCAGCATCAAGGAAATAGCGATATCAGACCACGCTGCAATACTGCTGCATTTTACCAACATATCCCAGCCTATACCAATCAAACAGTGGAGATTTAATAATTCTCTGTTGCTTGATAATGATTTTCTGACGCACGTCTCTGCTGCTATCTCAGATTTCTTTTTACTTAATAGCCCATCATCCACTAACTGGATCAATTTATGGGATTCCTTTAAGGCATATATTAGGGGTACAATAATATCAAAAGCAGCGTTCCTAAAACGTGAACGGTTGAAATTGACTGAAGAATTAGAACAAAAGATTAAACTAAACGAAGAATATCATATGGCTCATCCACATGATCTTTCTGCTTTATTACAATTGAGGGCACTTAAAGTAGAATATAACTTGCTTCTAAGTATGAAGGCATCCAACTCTTTATTGCTCAAAAATGCCTCATATTATGCGGAAAATAATCGTTGCGGACACCAATTGGCACAATATTTAAAGGGGAAACACTCCAAAACTTATGTTGCGGCCCTTACCACCGATACTAATCACACCATAACTAAATCTGAAGAAATTATCTCTCAATTTCATACTTTTTATTCTGCTCTCTACTCAACTGATAATTGTGATTTAAATGCTACAACTAAATTCTTGAGCTCTATCCCTCATGTTCCGATCTCGGAATCTGCCTACAAGGAACTATCTCAGGACATTTCATGTGAAGAAATTAAATTAGCTATTAGCCAACTAGCTAAACACAAAGCTCCTGGCCCTGACGGACTAACAGCGGAATTTTACCGTATTTTTCTACCTCAATTAATTACTCATATACATTCATTTTTTGAATTTATTATCCAATCTGGTAATATTACTGGAACTTTTACAGAAGCCACAATAATAGTACTTCCCAAACCTGGCAAGTCCCCGCTCTTAGTGACGAATTACAGACCACTTTCCCTAATCAACACAGATGCTAAGATATTTGCCAAAATTATAACTAGTTTACAAACTATAATATCTCCAGACCAAACAGGGTTCATGCCTGGACGTCTCTCCAGTGACAACACCAGATTATTGACAGACGTTATTTGTATAGCCAAGGATTTACCAGAACCTTTACTACTAATGGGACTTGACGCTGAAAAGGCCTTCGATCGTATCGAATGGAATTACATTTTTCAGGTTTTACGTTGGTATGGCTTTCCTCCTTATTTTATTTCATTGATTAAACTTTTGTATTCCGCCCCCACTACCAAATTGTACATTAATGATTTATTCTCTGCCCCTTTTCATCCTACTAGAGGCACCAGACAGGGTTGCCCACTGTCCCCTTTATTGTTTAATTTAGCTCTGGAGCCCCTACTAATAGCAATCCGTAACAACCCCAAAATAAATGGACTTTATACATTAAATACTCATGTCAAATTATCCGCATACGCCGATGACGTTCTACTCTACGCTACCCCATCATCTATCCCTCATATTCTGACTTTGATTTCCTCCTATTCGGCTATATCTGGATATAAACTCAATCAAACTAAAACCGAGATTATGCCGCTTAATTGCCCTGACATTAAAGCAGATATTGACAAATACGGATTTGTGTGGTCACCTGATAAACTTAAATATCTGGGTATTCTCTTTGGGACTTCCATTGAGAATACTTTGGATTATAACTTAGAATACTTATTATCTAAAATCAAAACTCTCACCTCACAGTGGTCCCCTTTAAAACTCACTTGGTGGGGCCGTTTAGACACCATCAAGATGATGATCGTTCCCGTTATTAACTACACTCTGTCTATGATCCCTTGCATACTTCCAAAACAGCACTATAAAAAATTAGAAAGACTATTAGTCTCTTTCCTCTGGAACGATAAAACTCCTCGAATTAGTATTCGGAAACTCAAATGTACTAAACAAAATGGAGGAGTTAACTTTCCTAGTATCTACGACTACCATCTGGCTTTCATTCTGAGGCAAAGCTCACGATGGTATGACTATGCGCAGGCTGATAATGTACCATTATGGGTATCCTTGGAACTACAGAAAGATCCTCTATTCTTAACACACGCTCCTGCTATGCATTGCCCATTGACATCTGATCACCACCCAGTGATACACTCCACACTTACTGCAGTTAGAGATTTTGATGCATTAACTGAGACCAAATGGATTACGACCCTATCTGCTCCATTATGGAACAACCCCAATTTTAAGATACAGAACAAAATGATATCATGGAAGATGTGGCAGAAACAGGGCATATGGTGCATATTACATTTATATGATGGCTTAGTATGGTATCCTTTTAAGGATATACATAGAAAATTCGACTTGCCACCATCTCAATTTTTTCGCTGGTTGCAATTGACCCATTGCATCAAAAAGGCTATGTCCATGAGTACTTATACCTCAAAATTGCCTACTTATGTAACATATTGTAATTCAATTGCATCCTCAGGTAAAGAAGCATCCAAATGGTATAAAATAATCCAAAACTATAAATACATACCAGATTTACCTACTAGGGAAGTATGGCATAGAGAACTATCCATCGTCTTAGAGGATGGTGAATGGTCAAATATTTGGATATCGACAAGTAAAGCACTTCATTCATCTTCTCTGCTTCAATCCGCTTATTTCTTGCTAAATAGAGCGTATTGGACTCCATGTAAACTAGCTAAACTTGACAACTCCAAGTCTAAGTTATGCTGGTCTTGTAAGTTGCATGAAGGCACTTTACGACATATGATATTCGATTGTCCATTACTTCACTCTTATTGGTCCCATGTATGGTCAGATATTTGTAGAATACTCCAAATTAAGGAGAAATTCACATATGCCTTGCTTATTGTTGGATCTACTACACATTGTCATATATATGCTGACCCCAAGAACTTACAACTGAGAGCTCTTCTATTACTGGCCCTAAGGATTATATTTACCAACTGGAAGAACTTTGCTGCAATATCACATGCGGCCTGGTGGTCACTTTTGAATATTATTGTCAAATATGAGTCTCTCTACGCGCAAAAGATGGGCTCCTTACACCAGTTTCATACAATTTGGGAACCGATTCTTCAATATTGCTCAACAGTTGATCATCAATGATGGACTTTCTATGGACATACATTTCTCTATGTATAAACTTGATGCCACTTCCCTTATTATATTATTTTATTTTATTTCCTTGATTTCTTTCCTTATTTCATTTACTGTATAATGGATCTGTCTTCAGCTGATACCGCAAGTATACAGACATTGTTTTCTTATCTGAAGTTATTCTGTTGAAATTATTCCTTTTGTTTGTATTGTTTGTACTCAAAAACAATAAAAAACTATTTGAACTCTAAAATAAATTATCATTGGCTTACTCTGATGATAGAATTGGCATCCATAGAACGACTTCTTTGGACATGACGTAGGGTCGTACATTTTTTTCTTGTTGGGAACCCTTTTGGACCACTCTGACGCCCAGAAACCGCAGTCATTTGCTGAATGTTTAACTTTTTCTGTTAGTGACACACTGGAATGGGGATTGTGGGTTGACTTTGGTTGGTTTTGGGTCTTTTGGGAGGGGGGGAATCAGTTCACCATGGTGAATTCTGATAAGAATGTTGGTACTCATTTTTGTGCTTTGTACACTGTGGTGTTCTGTAATTGTTTGGTTCTATTTGAAATTCAATAAAATATATTATTCCAAAAAAATTAATTAAATAGCACCGGTCCCAGTACAGACCCCTGCGGCACTCCACTGTTTACTCTCCT
The DNA here is from genome assembly GCF_902459505.1 of Geotrypetes seraphini. Lineage (NCBI taxonomy): Eukaryota > Metazoa > Chordata > Amphibia > Gymnophiona > Dermophiidae > Geotrypetes > Geotrypetes seraphini. Next base: position 340,925,186 of record NC_047086.1, on the reverse strand, counting down.
CCATTGAGAAAAATTTCCATTTAACCCTACCCTCCGTTTTCTATCCGATAACCAATTCCTAATCCACAACTGAACTTTGCCAACTATCCCATGACACTAATTTTCTCATGAGCCTCTCATGAGGAACTTTATCAAAAGCTTTCTGAAAATCTAGATACACTATATCAACCAGCTCACCTTTATCCACGTGTTTATTCACACTTTCAAAGAAGTCAAGCAAATTGGTGAGGCAAGATCTCCCTAGGCTGAACCCATGCTGACTCCATCTAATTAAATAATGTTTGTCTACGTGTTCCACAATTTTATTTTTTATAATTGTTTCTACCATTTTGCCCGGCACTGAAATGAGGCTTACCGGTCTGTAATTTCCCGGATCTCCCTTGGAGCCCTTTTTAGAAATCAGTGTAACATTGGTCATCCTCCATGCTTCAGGTACTACAAACGATAATAGCACTGAGGTGAACTCTAATCGAAGTGGTCTTAAGTCCAGAGTTAGATAAATGGAGAATATAGTTCAATTTAGACAATATAGAAGATGTAGAGGGATCCAAGTTATGGAAATTACACCAGGAAGTGAAGCGTGTCCATTTGAGTCGATAGCATTGCTGAGTAGAGGGTTTTCTGAAAGCAGCTATAATGGCTTGTACTGAATCAGAAAGCACAGTTACTTACCGTAACAGTTGTTATCCAGGGACAGCAGGCAGATATTCCCACACATGGGTGACGTCACGACGGAGCCCCGCAGCGGACAGCCTCGAAAGCAAACTTGCTTGAAGATCTCGAGCTTTCGAGTGCTGCATCGTGCATGCGCGCGTGCCTTCCCGCCCGAACTAGGGGGCGCATCTCCTGTGAGGATCCTCAGTTCAGATACCAAGCCAGGAAGCCAACCAGGGAAGGTGGGAGGGTTGTGGGAATATCTGCCTGCTGTCCCTGGATAACAACTGTTACGGTAAGTAACTGTGCTTTATCCCAGGACAAGCAGGCAGCATATTCCCACACATGGGTGACCTCCAAGCTAAGTAAAAAGGGAGGAGGGAAGTTGGCAATTTACGAAAAAAGATTTTGCAAAAGAGACTGGCCAAAATGGCCATCCCTCCTGGATAAAGTATCCAGACAGTAATGAGAAGTGAAAGTATGAACCGAGGACCAAGTGGCAGCCTTGCAAATTTCCTCAAGAGGTGTTGATCTGAGGAAAGCGACAGATGCCGCCATAGCTCTAACTTTGTGGCCCGTCACTCGACCCTGCAGAGAAAGACCAGCCTGAGCATAGCAGAAAGAAATACAAGCAGCCATCCAGTTGGAGATGGTACGCTTAGAGACAGGACGTCCCAACCTATTTGGATCAAAAGAGATGAAAAGTTGAGGAGATGTTCTGTGAGGTTGAGTACGTTGAAGGTAAAACGCCAACGCACGTTTATAGTCCAAAGCATGCAGAGACGCCTCACCGGGATGAGAATGCGGCTTAGGAAAAAATACCGGTAGAACAATAGATTGATTGATATGAAAATCTGACACTTTAGGTAAGAATTTTGGATGTGTACGGAGAACCACCTTGTCATGGTGAAAAACTGTGAAAGGTGGGTCCGAGACCAAAGCTTGCAACTCACTGACTCGACGAGCAGAAGTGAGGGCAATCAAGAATACAGCCTTCCAAGTAAGATATTTAAAATGAGCCAAGTCAATAGGTTCAAATGGAGGTTTCATCAGTTGAGCAAGAACAACATTAAGATCCCATACAACAGGAGGCGGTTTGACAGGTGGATGGAGATTAAAAGGCCCTTCATAAAGCGAGCAATCAGAGGATGTGCAGAGAGAGGTTTCCCATCCAAAGGCTGATGAAAAGCAGCAATCGCACTAAGATGAACTCTAATAGATGTGGATTGAAGGCCTGACTGAGATAAATGAAGCAAATAATCCAGAACTGAAGTCAAAGGGGAAGATTTCGGCTGAAGACTATGAGTGGAACACCAAGCCGAGAACCTGGTCCACTTTTGACCATAACATTGACGAGTGGACGGTTTCCTGGAAGCCAGAAATACATCCTGAACAGACTGAGAAAATCGAGAAGGATCTGTCAAGTAGAAAGGAACCAAGCCGTCAAGCGAAGAGATTGCAGGTTGGGATGAAGTAAAGACCCCTGACTCTGAGTGAGCAGAGAAGGAAAAACTGGTAGAAGAAGAGGTTCCCTGATGCTGAGTTGAAGAAGGAGAGAACCAAGGTTGTCGGGGCCACCGAGGCGCTATGAGAATCATCGTGGCATGGTCCGACTTCAGTTTGACCAGAGTTTTGAGAATCAGAGGGAATGGAGGAAATGCATAAAGAAACTGACCCCTCCAGTCCAGAAGGAACGCATCCGCCTCGAGACGAAGTGGCGAGAAAATACGGGAACAAAACAGAGGTAGTTTAAAGTTGTTGGGAGACGCAAAGAGGTCCACCTGAGGAGTTCCCCATCGAGCAAATACTTGACGAAGTGTGGGGGAGTTGAGCGTCCATTCGTGAGGCAGAAGCAGACGGCTCAATTTGTCTGCAAGGCAGTTCTGTTGACCCTGAATATAGACAGCGCGAAGGAGGATGTTGTGAGAAATCGCCCAATGCCACAAACTCAGAGCTTCCTGACAAAGGGAGTGGGAGCCCGTCCCGCCCTGTTTGTTGACATAATACATCGCTACCTGATTGTCCGTCCGAACAAGGACTACTTGGTCGTGAAGGAGGTGAAGAAAAGCTTTGAGAGCAAGAAAAATCGCTCTGAGTTCCAACAGATTGATGTGACAGCGACAATCTGTGGCGGTCCACAACCCTTGCGTACGGAGACCATCTATGTGGGCTCCCCATGCGTATTCGGACGAATCTGTTGTGAGTACTTTCTGATGAGGAAGATGGTGAAACTGCAAACCTCTGGAAAGATTGGAAGAGAGCATCCACCAGCAGAGAGACTTCTTTAATAAAGGCGTCACCGGTATATGACGAGAAGGCGGATCTAGGGCCTGTTGCCACTGAGACGCCAGGGTCCACTGAGGGATGCAAAGGTGGAGTCTTGCAAAGGCAGTCACATGTACCGTAGATGCCATATGCCCGAGGAGGACCATCATTTGGCGAGCCGTGAGAGTCGACAGGGAAGCTACGTGATGACAAAGGCGTAGGAGAGTTTCCTGACGATTGAGGGGAAGGAAAGCTCTCAAGTGAACAGAGTCCAACACAGCGCCAGTAAATTGGATCGATTGAGTTGGAACCAACTGAGATTTTGGAAAGTTGATATGAAACCCCAGACTTTGAAGAAAAGAAATAGTCTGAAGGGTCGCTTGAGTAACCCCTGGAAGAGAAGGGGCTTTGATAAGCCAATCGTCGAGGTAAGGAAAAACCTGAAGGCCCCGAACACGGAGGGCTGCAGCCACCACGACTAGACACTTGGTGAAGACCCTGAGAGAGGTCGCCAAGCCAAACGGAAGAACCCTGTATTGAAGATGAAGGTTCCCCACCTTGAACCGGAGATATTTGCGAAAATTCGGATGAACAGGAATGTGAGTATAAGCCTCTTTGAGGTCCAGTGAGCACATCCAATCTCCCTGATCCATGAGAGAGTACAAGACTGGAAGAGAAAGCATGCAAAACTTCTCTTTGACTAGAAATTTGTTGAGAGCTCGGAGATCCAGAATGGGTCGCAAATCCCCCGTCTTCTTTGGAACCAGGAAGTATCTGGAGTAAAACCCCAGATTGTGTTCGGAAGGAGGGATCTCCTCCAACGCTCGAAGGCGAAGAAGCGCCTGAGCCTCCTGAAGAAGAAGGGGGAGTTTCGAGAAACTGGAAAGACACTCTCTTGGAGGGTGATCTGGAGGCACCTGAAGTAGGCACAGAGAGTATCCCTCGCGGATGACTGTGAGGACCCAGAGGTCCGATGTAATGGTTTCCCAGACAGATGTAAAGAGGGAAAGGCGACCTCCGATGGAAAGGGAGGAGTTTGGATGCAAGGAGGTTGGAATGCTTACCACTGGACCATCAAAAAGACGGAGCGGGTTTGGTCGGAGCAGGCGTCTGGGACTTCTGAGGACGTTGCTGCTGGGGCCGTCTAGGCGGAGGCCTAGAGAAAGCTGGTGTGGACTTCATAGGGTAGCGACGAGCCGGAGGCTTGTAAGCTCTAGTCGCAGAAGGCTTCGGATTAGGACGAAGAAGAGAGGCAAAGGAGCGTTCATGCTCGGAGAGCCGTTTTGTAGCCGCCTCGATTGAGTCATCGAACAGCTCAGAACCTTGGCACGGCAGGTTCGCCAAACGATCGGGATCCATGTCCACGATTCTGAGCCATGCGAGACGGCGCATGGCCACTGCAAACGCCGAGACCCTAGAAGAAAGCTCAAAAGCATCATAAGATGCCTGCAACATGAATAGACGCAATTGAGAGAGAGATTGCAGAATTTGTTTGAATTCAGAAAGGCGTTCTCTGGGCCAGTCTGGGCAAAAAGATGACAACTGCTTCAAAAAGTAATTAAAATAAGAAGTAAAGACATAGTTATAATTCAAAATTCTATTAGTCATCATTGAATTTTGATATAGTCTGCACCCAAACTTGTCTATAGTGCGACCTTCTCACCCCGGGGGGGACTGTTGCAGACACCTTAGAAGGGTGAGCCTTCTTCAGGGACGATTCCACCACTAAAGACTGATGAGAAAGTTGTGATTTCTCAAAACCTTTGCACGGAACAGTGCGGTACCGAGACTCCAACTTAGACGGGATCGCCGTCACAGAATAAGGAGTTTCCATATTCCGCAGGAAAGTCTGCTTCAGCACCGGTGTCATGGGCAGACGCAAAGTTTCCTTTGGAGAATGGGAAAGCTCCATATCCGTCAAATATTCTGGTGTGTACTTGGAATCAGAATACAAGTCGATGTTAAGAGCCTGGCCCATATCGAAAACAAACTTCGCAAAAGAAGAAGACTTCGATGTAGAGGCTTCCTGAGGTGAGGCAGAATGAGAACGAGGCGCCACTGAAAATGATGGGGAAGCTTCGCGTGAATACTGCGAAACTGGCTCCGAATCGAGGCGCAAGGTGATGGAGGATGCTGCACTGCCAGTCAGAGGCAGAGTGATGGAGTGTTTCCACTTAAGGCTCCGAGACGGAGAAGTGCGCGGAGTGCGAGGTTTTGCAAGAGGAGACAGATCTCGAGGCAAAAGTCGCGAAGGCGGAGTCCTCGACCTGGAATGCCTCGATGAAACAGAGGAGGCAACAGTACTTTGAGAGCGAGGCACATGCTTCGAAGGGAGATCCGAAGGCTTCAAGCTCCTCGAGGAAGGGATCTTCGAAGACCTGGAACGATGCTTCGATCGAGGCAAAGACCTCTTAGAAGCTCGGTCAGGGGAAGAGTCCGAGGAGGAGACCCGAGATCGAGACCTGCGACGAGGAGACCGCCGACGAGGCACAGACTGCTGCTCAGGCTGGACTTGTGAAGACAGGGTCGAGGTCGGGACCAACTGAGCCACAATTGAGGAAATTTGCGTTGTCAAAATTGACTTCAGCATGTCCTCAAACATGGGGACAGAGACCAAGGGACTCGGAAGTATCTGGAGTAAAACCCCAGATTGTGCTCGGAAGGAGGAATCTCCTCCACTGCTCGAAGGCGAAGAAGTGCCTGAGCCTCCTGAAGAAGAAGGGGGAGTTGCGAGAAACTGGAAAGACACTCTTTTGGAGGGTGATCTGGAGGCACCTGAAGCAGGCGCAGAGAGTATCCCTCGCGGATGACTGTGAGAACCCAGAGGTCCGATATAATGGTTTCCCAGACAGATATAAAAAGGGAAAGACGACCTCCGGTGGGCAGGGAGGAGTTTGGATGCAAGGAGGTTGGAACGTTCACCACTGGACCGTCAAAAAGACGGAGCGGGTTTGGTGGGAGCGGGCGCCTGGGACTTCTGAGGGCGTTGTTGTTGAGGCCGTCTAGGTGGAGGCCGAGAGAAAGCCGGAGTGGATTTCATGGGATAGCAATGAGCAGGAGGCTTGTAAGCTCTAGTCGTAGAAGATTTCGGCTTAGGGCGAAGAAGAGAGGCAAAGGAGCGCTCATGCTCAGAGAGCTGCTTTGTAGCTGCCTCGATCGAATCATCAAAAAGTTCAGAACCTTGACAGGTTTGCTAAACGATCCTGCAAGTTGGGATCCATGTCAACAATTCTGAGCCAGGCGAGACGGCGCATGGCCACTGCAAACGCCGATACTCTAGAAGAGAGCTCAAACGCATCATAAGATGCCTGCAACATGAAAAGGCGTAATTGAGACAGAGATTGAATAATCTGTTTGAAATCTGAAAGACGCCCTCTAGGCAAGTCTGGGCAAAAATAAGACAACTGTTTCAAAAAATAATTAAAATATGAAGTAAAGACATAATTGTAATTCAAAATTTGATTAGTCATCATCGAATTTTGATACAGTCTGCGCCCAAACTTGTCCATGGTGCGACTTTCACGCCCCGGAGGGACTGTTGCAGACACCTTAGAGGGATGAGCCTTCTTAAGGGATGATTCAACCACCAAGGACTGGTGTGAAAGTTGTGATTTTTCGAAGCCCTTGCAGGGAACAGTGCGATACCGAGATTCTAGCTTCGAAGGGATAGCTGTCACAGAGTAAGGAGTTTCCATATTTCGCAGGAAAGTCTGCTTCAACACTGGAGTCATGGGCAGCCTCAAAGTTTCCTTAGGAGGATGGGACAGCTCCATATCCGCCAAGTATTCAGGCGTGTATTTAGAATCAGAGTGTAAGTCTATTTTAAGAGCCTGCCCCATGTTGAAGACAAATTTAGCAAAAGAAGAAGACTTCAAAGTTGATGCTTCTTCAGGGGAGGCAGAACGAGAGCGAGGAGCCACTGAGAACGAGGGGGAAGCCTCGCGAGAATATTGAGAGACCGGCTTCAAGTCCAGACGTAAAGTGATGGAGGATGCTCCACTCCCTGTCAGAGGCGGAGTGATCGAATGCTTCCGCTTAAGACTTCTAGACAGAGAAGTTCACGGAGTGCGAGGCTTAGAGAGAGGAGACACATCCCGAGGCAAAAACCTCGAGGGAGGAGTCTTCGACCTCGAATGCCTCGATGATACAGAGGAGGCAACTGTACTCTGAGAGCGAGGTATATGCTTCGAAGGAAGATCCGAAGGCCTCGAGCTCTTCGAGGAAGGGATCTTCGAAGACTTGGACCGATGCTTCGATTGAGGCAAAGAAAGTTTAGAAGCCCGTTCAGGAGAAGAGTCTGACGAGGAGACCCTAGTTCGAGACCTGTGTCGTGGAGACTGCCGACGAGGCTCAGACTGCTGCTCAGGCTGGACTTGCGAAGCCAGAGTCGAGGCCGGGACCAACTGAGCTACGATCAAGGAAATTTGAGTAATTAAGATCGACTTAAGCATATCCTCGAACATGGGGACAGAGACCAAGGGACTCGGAGTCACAGGAGGTCTCATGCGTTCCATGGAGGGCAACCTCGAATGTGAGTATTCCCTGGACTTGGAAGCACGTTTCGAGGATGGTCGAGAAGACGGAGTCGAACCTGGAGCCCCAGGTTGTGTGGAAATAGACTCCGTCGGCTTCTTGGGAATGGCACCTGAAAAGGAAGCAGGAGACTTACCCCCCAGAAGCCTTCGAGGCCGAGGACCCAGAGGTCTTCGAGGCCGAGGACCCAGAGGTCTTCGAGGCCGAGGCCGGTAGAGGAGGCGAGGTCGAGGGTTTAGCACTCGAAGATTGTCCCGAAGTCGAGGGCTTAGAAGACGCCTCGACCAAGGCCAAAGCTTTGTCAGGCTCCATTCGAGGAAAAAGCTCGAAGAACCTGTCACAGCGGCGCTTAAAGGCACGATTTTGAAGAGTGAGGCAGCGAAGACAATCTTCCGGGCGATGAGTCGTCCCCAAACAGAGCATACACCGACTATGGGGGTCGGTGATCGAGATTGTTCTGCCACACTGGTAACACCTTTTAAACCCGGTTACAGGCCGGGACATAGATAGGACAAAGTCCGTGTCGAGAATAAGGGAGAGAGGCCTAAGCCTCAAACCTCCCAGAACCCGACTCCACAAAGAAAGAAAAAATCAAAATTTTTTTTTTTTTAGAAAATAAACACAGCGACCGAAAAGAAAAAACTGCTCAACCGCAGTGAAGAGAAGGCACAACGCTACGGAGACAGAGTTGACAAGTCTTCTCAGCTCCGCGGAAAACGTTGAACTGAGGATCCTCACAGGAGATGCGCCCCCTAGTTCGGGCGGGAAGGCACGCGCGCATGCACTCGAAAGCTCGAGATCTTCAAGCAAGTTTGCTTTCGAGGCTGTCCGCTGCGGGGTTCCGTCAGTGACGTCACCCATGTGTGGGAATATGCTGCCTGCTTGTCCTGGGATAAAGATTAAAATCTGCTGAAGTCAGGTTCAGAGGTACCAAGCTGTTAGGTGCAGTGATTGCAGATTGGGATGTAAAAGAGATCCTTGACTCTGAGAAAATAAAGATGGAAAGATCTGTAATGGAATTGGATCCTTGACAGTCAATTGAAGTAGATGGGAGAACTACGGTTATCTGGGTCACCGAGGAGCTATCAGGATCATGGTGGCTGACTCTTGTTTGAGCATGACTAACATCTTCAGGATCATAGGGATTGGTGGAAATGCATATAGGAACTTGTGTGACCAATCAAGAAGAAATGCATCCGCTTCCAGACTATGAGGAGAGTATTGTCTGGAGCAGAACTGAGGAGTCCCCCAAAGTGAGAAGGCTTAAGACTTTGACGTTAAGAGTCCACTCGTGTGGTTGAAGAAATCTGCTGAGACTGTCAGCTAGGGAATTCTGTTTGCCTTGCACATGTATGGCTTTGAGTAATATGTTTCAAGGAATTGCCCAATTCCAAATCTGCTTGGCTTCTTGACACAAAGGAAGAGATCTCGTTCCCTCCTGCTTATTGACCTAATACATGGCTACTTCATTGATCAAACCAGGAAGACTTGGTTGGAAGGACAATCTTGAAAAGTTTTCAGGGCATTGCGAATAGCCTGCAACAGGTTGATATGAAGTGCTTTTTCTCGAGCAGACCACAACCCCTGATTCTGGAGGCCACCAGGTGAGCTCCCCATGCATACGTGGAGGCATCCGTCATGAATACTTCCTGATGTGGAGGGATGTGAAATAGCAAACCTCTACACCTTGAGACAACTAAGATTAATCGGACCATACTTTCACCAGCACCACTTCGCCCTAATTGTACAACTGATGATACTACCACAACTGGATTACTGAAACTCCATCTACATAGGACTCAATACCGCTTTAATCCACAAAATGCAACTCATTCAAAACACAGCTGGCAGATTAATCGTCAACCTAAGAAAATACGACTTGATTACAGCCTTCACCAGGCAACTGCACTGGCTACCCATCCCATCACAAATAACCTTCAAAACTTCATGCTTCATTTACCATATACTTATGGAAACTCCAAGGCTCCTCTCGTCCAACTCTTCTGCAAAGTATGGTCTACCTCCCGCAGAACCCTCAGCAGAATACTTCTAAATCTCCCCTCCAAACTATACAGCAGGGCCCAAACCAGGGAAGACTGCGAAGATCTCCAAAAGGATCTAACGCAGCTGGAAAAGTGGGCCGAAAAATGGCAGATGAGCTTCAACATGGAGAAATGCAAGGTCATGCACGTGGGGAAAAAGAACCCGATGTTCACATACAAAATGGGGGGAACACCACTAGGGGTCAGTAACCTGGAGAGAGACCTGGGAGTGATGGTAGACGCATCACTGAAGGCATCGGCGCAATGCGCCACAGCCTCTAGGAAAGCAAACAGAATGTTGGGTATCATTAAGAAGGGTATTACGACCAGGACGAAGGAAGTCATCATACCGTTGTATTGTGCAATGGTACAGCCGCATCTGGAGTACTGTGTCTAGTACTGGTCACCGTACCTCAAGAAAGACATGGCGGTACTTGAGGGAGTACAAAGAAGAGCAACTAAACTGATAAAGGGAATGGAAAATCTCCCATATACCGACAGATTGAAGCAGTTGGGACTTTTCTCCCTGGAGAAGCGAAGACTTAGAGGAGACATGATAGAAACCTTCAAGATCATGAAGGGCATAGAAAAAGTAGACAGGGACAGATTTTTCAAATTAAGGGGCACCACGAGCACAAGGGGGCACTCGGAGAAATTGAAAGGGGACAGGTTTAGAACAAACGCTAGGAAGTTCTTTTTCACTCAGAGGGTGGTGGATACATGGAACGCGCTTCCAGAGGCTGTTGTAGACAAGAAAACCTTAAATGGTTTCAAAGAAGGTTTGGATAGATTCCTAGAAGAAAAAGGGATTGAGGGGTATAGATAGGTATAGACCATTGCTCAGGCAATGGGCCTGATGGGCCGCCGCGGGAGCGGACCGCTGGGCAGGATGGACCTGTGGTCTGCCTCAGCGGAGGCAACTTCTTATGTTCTTATGTTCCACACAAAAATCTTCAATACAAACATGTTTTCCACTCCATGCTCACCTTTCTTGGTGTAAAAACTTGGAATGACCTTACTGAAGCGATCAGAACAGAACCTAACCACACCATATTCTGCAAGAAATTGAAAACTCAGCTATTTGACACTTAATCACCTGTATCCTCCCCTTCCCCTCTCCTACCCTCCTCTTCTCTTCTCCCTCCCCTCCCCCTCCATCCTCGTCCCTCTCTATAAGTCGCCTTGAGCCTACCTAGATATGAGCGACGCAGAAATAGAAGATTAGATTAGAATGATCCGGACGAGGCAGATTAGCTCAGACTGCATCTTTAATGCCTGTAGAGATTCAGAGATCAAATTCACAATAAGTGCGTGCTTGAAAAATCTGCGCACAGTAGGATTCTCCCCCAAATCAGGGGCTCTGCAGTGATCCAGATCTTGGAGAACCACCAGATCTGCCACAGCTGCGGCCACCGCAGTGACCTCCTGCAAAAGCAGAGGCATGGAAAGTGAATCTGACGCAACCATGGGCACTTCCTGCGTACCTGCCAGCACCTCCTAAGGGAGGCAAGAGAAAAGACCCTGGACCACAGTTGCAGGGGTCCCTATGACCAGCACGGAGCCCGGCGGAAGGGAGACAGGCAGAGACTTTTTTTTCCAATTATGCCTGATAAAGCATATCAACAAAATCCGGGGAATACCCATCCTCTGCGGCGGGAGCCAACCCCTGTGCTCCAGTTGGGGAATGATTTGAGGATTTACCAGGTTAATCCGAGATGCACTTGCATTTCACCGTATCGCTTGCGTACTCCCCAGGGCCTCCCGACACCATTTTTGCAGGAGTCAGGACAGAAATCGCTAGAAGACCCTCCATAGAGGTCAAAGGCACCAAATCTGGGCAAACCTCTCACCCCTCACGGGCTGCAGCACACATGGAATACAGCTGCACATCTGACAGCCATCCACCATAAATGAGGTATGAATCCATGACATCCTACCCTTGGGAGGTCATCTATGTAGTTTTCTTTCAAAAATAAAGCTGGTAAGTATAAAAAATAACTTTAAAATCAAATCTGGAAAAATCCAAGATGGCCACCGAGGGCCATATTTTGACTAAAAATAGCCCAGAAAACCCACAAAGAACCCTTAAAAATGACAATTTTAGGATTTTATGGGGAAAGTAGGGCATGCAGGGAAACCACCTAAAAACTCCTTTTTAGAGACCCCCCCCCCAAATCTCTGATTCAAGCTGTCAGTGGTACTCACAGAAACATGTGCTGACAGGAAAACACTGCAGACAGAGCTGAAACAGCCCACAGGGAGATCCTCTGCCTCAGCTTGCTGAAAAGCTGAACTTTGAATCTTCTGACTGCCCCACCAGCCTGATGTCCACAGCCAGTCATCTCCACCACCCTTGGACATGCTGCACAGCATGCCTGGTGGAGGAATACAGTCTGGCCTCAATCCTGGGCACGCCTCCACGGACTCACACAGCCTGCGCTTGATCCACTAGCGCAGTGTTTCTCAACACGCAGTACACATACCCTTGGGGGTATGCAGCCTGACCTGCGCCGCTGCCAGGGATCCCTCCCTGCCTGCCTCCTGCTGAAGCTGCTGTCAGGGATTCCTCCCTTTTGCCCGCTGCACCATCTCCACCACCGAAGCTGATCCTGTTACTTTGTTAGCGTCAGACTGGCTCCCTCCTCACCCAGCAGCACTCCATGCAGGGACGCAGGCAGCGACTCACATGCTGTGTAGCTGACCTAGAACTTTCCTCCGACGTCAGAATTGACATCAGAGGGAAGGCTTGTAGGCCAGCCACGTGCAGCGTGAGAATCGCTGCGCGCACCGTCCCTGCATGGAGTTGCTGCTGGGGGAGGATGGAGTGAGTCCAGCTCCAACAAAGTAACAGGGTCGGCTTTGGGGGTGGGGGGGTGCGGCGTGTGGGCAGGCAGGGAGGGATCCCTGGCAGCAGCTTCAGCAGGAGGCAGGCAGGGAGGAAAAGAGATGGTGCACATGGGGAAAGGAAGAAAGAGGAAAATTGGGCATAGAGAGAAAAGTGAGGTAGAGATGCATGGGGAATAGAAGGATGAGAGGGAGAAATGTTGGATATGGTAGTGGAGAGGGAACATGGAATACAGCTAAACATGAAATGCAGATATAGCACTGAAATGAAATCCATACGGACTCTGCAATAAATAGGATCTTTCATTCACACGATTTCCCTTTTGAGATGGGTCTCTAAACACAATCGTTGTTCTGTCCTCTCCTGATGACCCCTTGGAAAAGTCTTTTATCTTCTGTCTTGGTGAAACGCTCTGGGTTCCACTTTCTCTCCTCTCAATTTGTGGTTAGCTCTTCTGGTAAACCCTCCACAAGCAGAGTTCATTCAGGAGTCTTCCTCAGTAGAGAATGACACGGTGAAAAAATTGGTCCCCGTCACCGCCCCGTCCCCGTCTCACCATCCCCGTCACCGCCCCGTCCCCGTCTCACCATCCCCGTCACCGCCCTGTCCCCGTCTCACCATCCTCTTCACCGCCCCGTCACCGCCACTGCCACCCCATTCACCGCCCCGTCACCGCCACTGCAATCCCATTCACTTTTCTTTATTTACGTATAAAGGAAACATTCTTTAAAACTTTAAAACTTAGTTAAATATTAGTTAATAACTATACAAAAACAAAACACGCAGAGAAAAAATTAATTAATAAAAATTCTCAAAACTGACACATTTTGATCACTAAATTTAAAATAGTTATTTTTTATACAGTTTTTCAATCACTAATCTTCCACCACCCCTGGGGCTAGCAATGCAAAAACAAACACGACATGTACTTTAAATGCTGCCGTGATTAGCATAGTGACCGCGGCTACGGCTGCAAGTCTCCCCTCCCCCCAGCGATCACGGCAGGAGGGCACCCAACCCCTCCTGTAGACCCCCCCAACGGCCCTCCCGACAATCGCAGCAGAAGGGTACCCAACCCCTCCTGCCGGTCCTCCCAATGGCCTCCCCTAAGATCGCCGGCAGGAGGGTACCCAACCCCTCCTGCTGGACCCCCCCCCCCAACGAACCCCCCCCCCCCGGAACCCCCTTAGTCTTACTTTCCAAGTTGGACCGGACGGCTCCTCACACGTATGGCCAGCAGGCTTGCCTCCGTCCAAATGAGGCGGGCCCGCCCCTACCCTGCCCAACCCACAGGATCCTAGGGCCTGATTGGTCTAGGCACCTAAAGCCACTCCCGCTATAGGAGGGGCCTTAGGTGCTTGGGCCAATCAGGCCCTAGGATCCTGTGGGTTAGGCAGGGGAGGGGAGGGGCGGGCCCGCCTCATTTGGACGGAGGCAGGCCTGCTGGCCAGACGAGCGAGGAACTGTCCGGTCCAACTTGGAAAGTAAGACTAAGGGGGTTCCGGGGTGGGAGGGTTCGTTGGGGGGGGTCCAGCAGGAGGGGTTGGGTACCCTCCTGCCGGCGATCTTAGGGGAGGCCATTGGGAGGACCGGCAGGAGGGGTTGGGTACCCTTCTGCTGCGATTGGCAGGAAGGGTTGATCTGACAAATGAGGAGCACGGTGAAACACAGGTAAATAGCGGTTCCTAGAAGGGGGTACATTGGCCCGCGGGGACAAACCTGTTCACCGTTTCCGTGGTCGGTTAATGGCCTTGTCCCCGTCACCGCAGCGACTGCTAGTTTTCTTCCCCGTTTTCGGCGGTGACCCGCGTCTTAAATGCGGTGGCCGCGGGTAAACCGTCACCGTGTCATTCTCTATTCCTCAGTTCTAGGGCTCTGGCGAGAGAATAAGGATAACCAAAAGCCTTGATCTTATGCCTCACTTCTCTTTTATACTTTTCCCCCTCCCACTCTGGCAGAGGGGTGTACAACTCCTCCCACAGTGTTTTGCTATCCACAAGCACCTATACTCAGTGATTCCCCAAAGAATGCAGCAGTTCCTGCTCTGTAGTAGAGGCTTTTTTTTTTTTGGGGGGGGGGATATGTTTTATAATTACCAAATGACAGACCAGCATGGCTCATCCAGTCTGTCTAGGAAGGTAGCTACAGTTGTACCTCTGCCATGCCCTACAGATTTTTGGGGAGGGGTTAGGTTTGTAAAATTGTTGCTTTGCAAGTTAAACTCTTCTGTGCCTTTTCCAAAGTGTAGAAGTCATGTGTTTTCCCCAGCATTTTTGAATTCTATTGCCCCAGTAGAACGGCAAAACTCGTGGGTGCACTAGGCCCTAAAGTTGATTCTTCCTAACCTCACTTCTTTCTCTGGTCTGGCAGGATGCCCTGTACTGTATTTTGCCCGCATGTATCTAGCCCACGTGACAGCTAATATGGGTCGATTTTGGTGAGATTCTTGGACATGAACATTTTTTATCTTACCAAAATAGAGTGATATCTTAGAACTTCCAAAATAAACTGCTAAATTCATGTAAACCGTTCTTTGCTCCCCTGGGAGAACGGCATAGAAAATTAAATGAATAAATAAATAAAGCAAAATACCTGGCAAAGAAAATTGGGTTTCTTAAGAGCCCTTTGGAGTAATAGCAATTCTCACGGCAAGCCGAACATGGCACTATAGGGCCCCCGTGGTTTCGCTCGTCAGAAGCTGTACTACGCACGCGGGCCAGGGCCTCTGCCTTACAGTGTTTCCTTATCCCTCGTGCCCCTCCAGACTGAGGCGAGTCAGTTAAAACAGCAGCTGCATGTGGATTCGGAGGAAGAGCGGGATCCTGTTCTCTGAGCACGAGACGTTCCTCTGGTACTTTCGCGCGGGAATACTTGCTCGGTTTTCGCGCTTGTATTGTGAGGGATAGATAATTTTACGGCCAGCTTTCTCTCCCTGGTACCTACTTTAGGAAAGCGGTTCTATTGTAGCTGCAAACGAGTTTAAACATGTTAACTCTTCTTAGAAACGCAATCAGAGGCACCCAAACTTATGATACCTGAATCTCAGCACGCTCTACTTAATACTCTCCTTATCATTGACTTGCAATTGCTACTATCTATTTGGAAATCCTTCAAATTGTTGAATGTCCACTTCTGGTGGCAATCAGTGCTCTTACAACATAGGCGTGAATTATTGATATCCAAATCCTTGTCTCTACATACAAAAATAACTCGAAAATGGGCCATATTTGAAACATATTTGACTCCTTTATAAGCATATGTGTTTTACATTAACTTGTATGCTCGTGAGACTAGGATAATTTTGTCACTTTTTCGTCGTTCCTCTAGCCTCTGAGAGACCTTCCTCTTCTATTTCTATTTCTCTTTTTCTTTTTCTTTTGTTTTCTTGTTCCTCTTTTCTTTTCTCCTTTTCTTATTGTTATATCATATTCTTATTAAGTAGGTTGAGGAGTTAAACTATATATTATTCTTGTACTAGGTTGTATTTCTTCATCCTACATATTGTGTTACTAGTTTTGCCTAATTTGAATTTTTTATTTTGCCAACAAAACTTTTGAATAAAATTTCATGGTTAAAAAAAGAAGAAACACAACCCTAGTATTCACACATTCTTAGCAAACTAGTGTCCAGGACGAGCAGGCAGCATATTCTCAACATGTGGGTGACATCATCCACGGAGCCCCGTAGCGGAGAGCCTCACAAGCAACTTGCTTATAGAACTTCAAAGTTTGCGAGTGCCACACCGCGCATGTGCAAGTGCCTTTCCGCCCGAGTCAGGGCACGCGTCTCCTCAGTTCTTGTTTTTCCGCAGAGCTGAGAAGCACCTTTTTCTACCTCTGCTCCATTGTCCGTTGTCTTCTCACACCGCGGCTTTGTTTTTTTCTTTATTACTTTTAGTTTCAAGTCGCTGTGTGGCGCGTGTAAAAAAAAAAAGAAGACGACTTTTGTTCTTTTCTTCCAGCAACCGGCTGGGGCTGGGAGTCTTCATTTTGGCTGCGGCTGTTGTTTTCTTTCATATCCCAGCTTGTTCCAGGATTTTCGACGCTGTAGTCAGTGTAACCGTGCGGGGTTTTATCACTGTCCTACAATGTTCATGTCTTCACTATTTGAGACCCGACCACCATCCTAAGTCCTGCACCCGCTGTGCTATTTTTCAGAAGGGGCTCTTAGGACATGTCGGGTCCAGATTCAGCAACTTTTCGTGGTCATGAAACCATCTGCTGAAATGACCTCGACCCCATCAGTGGCCTCGTTGTCAAAAGACCTCAACCTCGGCCAAGCCTCCTCCCTCGGAGAAGCCCCCGAAGACAGGCAAGTATCTTTTTTCCTCTGCAGGTTCACTGGCTACGAAGCCTTCAGCCTTTCAACCAGAGTCTCAGGCAATCCAGGCAACGAGTGCAGTCGTGCCGGCATCTACGAGACCTCCTTCGAAGCATGCCTCCATTAATAGGGAATACTCATTCTCGAGGTCGCCCTCTATGGAGCGCACTGCTGCACCTTCAATACCAGTTCATTGGTATGGTGCCATCTTTCCAGGACTGGGAGCTTAGCACGGTGTTTGCTCAACATTCTCCGGCCTCGACTTGCTCCCTGCAAGCTGGTCTGAGCATATCCTCAAGTTTCAATCTGCTACGTTTCTGATCTGCTTCTGCCTTGAGGTATTCCTCTTCATCGAGGCACCTCTGTTAGAGGCAGGATTAGGATCCCTCTCTTCCTTTAAGGCTCTTATGGGAACCTTCCAGACCCTGGAAGGGTCTCGGTCTCGACCAAGCTTCCTGCAAGACAATCAGAGCATGTCCTCAAGGCACACCCTGCTTGGTCTCTGAGGCCTCCTGCCTCGTCTGAATCACTCCAGAACTCATACTCTACCAATCAAGCTTTCGAGGCAGTCAAAAAGCTTCGACCTCCTTCTGCTGTGAGGTACTCTACATCGAGGCACCTCTGTTCGAGGCAGGATTGGGATCCCTCTCTTCCTCGTCCTTTGAGGCTCTTATGGGAACCTTCTAGACCGAGGCAGGGTCTCGGCCAAGCTTCCTGCAAGGCACATCCTCCTTGGTCTCTGAGGCCTCATGCCTCGTCCTCGACTGAGTCCTTGCCTGGTCACTCCAGATCTCGTACTCTACCAATCAAGCTTTTGAGGCAGTCAAAAAGCCTCGACCTCCTGCCGCGAGGTACTCCTCTACATCGAGGCACCTCTGTTCGAGGCAGGATTGGGATCCCTCTCTTCCTCGTCCTTCGAGGCTCTTATGGGAACCTTCCAGACCCAGGCAGGGTCTCGGCCTCGACCAAGCTTCCTGCAAGCCAGTCGCAGCATTTCCTTGAGGCGCACCCTCCTTGGTCTCTGAGGTCTTGTGCCTCGTGCTCGACTGAGTCCTCGCCTGGTCAACCCAGACCTCGTACTCTAGCTGTCAAGCTTTCAAGGCAGTCATAAAGCCTCGATATGCTTCCGCCTCGAGGTACTCCTCTCCATCGAGGCACCCCTGTTTGAGGGTTCTCAGCAGATCCAGCACCATTACTTCTCATACTATGCCCTGCATTCCACTAAGAACTAGATTTAAAATATCTCTCTCTCTTCTCAGCTCCTGGACTAGTTGCTTCAAGAAGCAGTCATTTATTATATCTAGGAATTTTATCTCCCCAGTACTCCCTGATATAACATTTATCCAGTCAAGATTGGGATAATTAAAATCAAACTAATAAACAAACTCTACTCTTTTCTAGAGGCAGAGAACCCGCTGCACAACCCACAAAAAGTGGAGAAAAAGACCTCAGAGACCACAGTGCACTACTAATTTAAAAATATGCTCCAAGATATAGCAGGCACCGTTCAATCATTGGTCACAAAAAAAACCTCCACTTCATCAATTATAAGTCATTGTAATATAGTTATGTAGACAGTTTCTCTCCAAAATCTAGGACAATCACACAATAGTTCTCAATTATTATGTATAAATTGCAGGCAGAAAACACTTAACTCCAGATTATCCACCTTCAACCATCTTCTTTGTCTTGCAACAATGTCCCACAAATGCAGTCCCGACAGGAGTACCTTGTTTCTCCAAGTGTGTCTTCAGGGGAGATCTTTGAGAAAATCCAACAATGATGCTGCTTCAATGTGGCAGCTCACATTTCTGATGCCTTCATTTCAGCTGTTAGAATCATGCTGTCAAGTCGTCTTTTAGCTCTCCAACCAATCTCAGCCCCTTAGCCAGCTGTCAGAAGATTAAAAAGACGCTTGCCATTCAACTGTGAAATTTAAGCCTTTTGGCTTAATTGTCAGCAAAGAAAATATCCAGCACTGCTCTCCTTCAGGTGTTTCTTACTAATATCACCACGAACACAGGGTAGGCAATTCCGGTCCTCGAGAGCTACAGTCAGGTCAGGTTTTCAGGATATCCACAATGAATATGTATGAGATGGATTTGCATGCACTGCCTCATTGAGATGCAGATCTATCTCAAGCATATTTATTGAAAACTTGACCTGCCTATGGCTCTCGAAGACTGGAATTGCCTACCCCTGTTCTAACACCACACACTTAAACAATGAGAAGCTGTATCCTTTCTCATCACAATGTTCCACAAGCAGTTCCATCATTTCTTTTTATGTCTCACAATGCCTGTGCTCTATTAGCCTCGTTTTTAACTGTCTCGATGTTTGCCAAATATAGGGTTATCATATGGCTCCAGAAAAAGGAGGATGGATTGAGACATCCAGGTTTTACTTCCAGTGACAGCTATGGAAGTAAGGAGGACAGAGAGAGAGACATCTGGGTTTTATTTTCATTGAAAGCAATGGAAGTAAAACCTGGATGTCTCAATCCATCCTCCTTTTTCTGGAATCATATGGTAACCTTAGCCCAATATATATCAAATAACATGGGCATATTAGTGCATAAATTATATTGATAATATGCCCATGTTATTTGATAACTATTGGACCATATTTATTTATTGAGATTTATTAACCACCATGTCTGAGCTACACTGAGATCTATACATACTGTCCCTCATTCCACATGTGTCTGCTTTTCTAAGAAGGAAATTTATGGCTTCTCTGCCTCACTAGAAATAATAAAGAGCAAAATGGATTTGGACATGAAATTCCAGGGAAGGACTGAGTTGTATGAAGAATCATCTTGGTGTCACAGATCTGAGAATGGTACTTGCTTTCAGCAGTATAGCCACTAGAGGGTAATGTTGCTTTATCATTTGTTTTACTTAGCCACAGACATCTGGATCTAGCACCTGGGCATGTTTCACTGTGGGTCTTTTTAAATTCATATGATGATCGGCGCTGACAGTGCTCTTTCTCAGTTTTATTTCCAGTGTTTTCTCTCACTTGAGAGAGTTGAATTGTTAAAGCATGATTCACACATGCATGAGGAATCAATTGTACAAAACAAGCCATAGTACAACTGGCTCAGTGGAAAGACTTAGAAATATGTTAAAGAACATAAGAAGTGCCTCTGCTGGGTCAGACCAGAGGTCCATCTTGCCCAGCAGCCCGCTCAAGCTGTGGCCCACCAGGTCTAAGACCTGTATAGTAACCCTCTTATCTATACTCTCCTATCCCCTTTTCCTTCAGAAAATTGTCCAATCCCTTCTTGAATTCCAATACCTTGCCTTATCATGCCCTCTGAAAGCGCATTCCAGGTGTCCACCACCTGTTGGGTGAAGAACTTCCTAGCGTTGGTTCTAAATCTGTCCCCTTTTAGTTTTGCCGAATGCCCTCTCGTTCTTTCAAATTTCGAAAGTTTGAAGAATCTGTCCCTCTCCACTTTCTCTGCCCTTCATGATCTTGTAAGTCTCTATCATATCCCCTCTAAGTCTCCACTTCTCCAGGGAAAAGAGCCCCAGTTTCTCCAGTCTTTCAGCGTATGAAAGGTTTTACATACCTTTAATCAAACGTGTCGCTCTCTTCTGGACCCTCTCGAATATCACCATATTTTTCTTCAGGTATGGTGACCAATATTGGATGCAGTACTCCAGATGCGGGCTCCATTGCCCGATACAACGGCAGGATAACTTCTTTCATTCTGGTTGTAATACCCTTCTTGATTATACCTAGCATTCTATTCGCTTTCTTAGCGGCTGCTGTGCACTGTGCCGACGGCTTTATTGTCTTGTCGACTGTTACCCCCAAGTCCCTTTCTTGGGTACTCTCACTCAATAACAGCCCTTCCATCGTGTAGTTGTATCTCGGGTTTCTGTTTCCTACATGCAAGACTTTGCATTTCTCTACATTGAACTTCATCTGCCATCTCATCGCCCATTCCTCCAGTCTGTTCAGCTCCTTTTGTAAATCTTGGCATTCCTCTATAGTCCTAGCACCACTAATTAGTTTGGTGTCATCTGCAAATTTTATTATTTCGCACTTCGTCCCTGCTTCTAGATCATTTATAAATACATTGAATAGCAGCAGTCCAAGCACCGACCCCTGCGCAACACCACTCGTGACCCTCTTCATAGGAGCCAGCTCTGTGGGAGCTTGAGCACTCCCAATATTGGCCAAACTCCTTGAACTGTGTCCAGGGAGAGAGAATTTTGGCTGGGTTTAGCACCTTCAATAATTTTGAAAAGTTGGCTTCTGTGTTTTTACTGTGAGAGAATAAAGAGTGGGTAGTACAGTGGCCTGAGAACCTGGGGAAAAGGTTCAATTCCCATTATAGCTCCTTCTGACTCTGGGCAAATCACTTACCGTAATCTTCCATTCCCCAGGTATAACAAATAATCACCTCTATTTAATATGTAGGCTGCTTTGATCAGAAAGTTGGTACATCAAGTTCCCTATCCCCTTAAATTAATACGAGGGGCATTCAATAAATATCGACCTCAGTAGGAAAGAAAAGAGTTAAAAAAATTTTTTTTCAATATAGTCCTCTAATAGCTCTATACACTTCATCCACTTTTCCTAAAATGACTTTAACCCCTTTAAAAAGAATTCTTCTGTTTGATCTTCAAACCAAGACGTCAAAGCTTCCTTGACGTCTTTATCACTTGAAAACTGCTGTCCACTGAGAGATTTCTTCAAAACTCAAAACAGGAAATAACACTGCACAACAATTTTTTGGTTAAGTCTTGATTCCTGAAAAGTTTTTGGTGATTATGACAGGTACCAACTTGGTATGCTCAAATATGGTTTTGGTTTTACTGCATCACGTAAGAACTATGAGAAATAGACATTTTTATGTTTACTGACAATAAAATATATAGTCAAGTTTACGTTTCGCACAAGCGACTAAATGAAACAGAATTAAAAGTGTTTTGCTCCCGAGTTTCTTTTATATTCAGTGTCTGGTGCATCACGTTGTAGCATCCAACAATAGTCGGCAAGCATTGACGGATTCCAATTGCCCTGGTATCGTTTCTCCATCGTAGCTATGTCTTGATGAAACCTTTCACCGTGCTCGTCACTCACAGCACCGAGATTTGCGGGGAAGAAGTCCAAGTGTGAATGGAGGAAATGAATCTTGAGTGACATATTGCACTTCATTCTCTTATATGCTTTGAGAAGTTTGTCTACCAGCTGAATGTAGTTTGGGGCTCTGTAATTGCCCAGAAAATTGTCAACAACGTCTTTCAAGGCTTTCCAGCCAATTTTTTCCGGCCCAACTAACAGATCTTCAAATCGCTTGTCACTCATAACATGTCTGATCTGGGGGCCAACAAAAATACCCTCTTTGATCTTGGCATCAGTTATTCTTGGGAACATCTGTCTTAAATAACGAAAACCTTCCCCTTCCTTGTTCATTGCTTTCACAAAATTCTTCATGAGTCCCAGTTTAATGTGAAGAGGAGGCAAAAATATCTTTGTCGGGTCAACAAGCGATTCATGTGCTACATTTTTCTGTCCTGGAACTAACTTTTTACGGAGTGGCCAGTTCTTTCTAGAATAGTGCGACTCTCTGTCTCGGCTGTCCCATTCGCAGATGAAACAGCAGTACTTTGTATAGCCAAGCTGCAGTCCTAGTAACAGAGCAACGACTTTGAGGTCTCCACAGATATTCCAGTTATACCTGGTATACTGGACATACTTTAGTAACATTTCCATATTCTCATATGTTTCTTTCATATGTGCTGCATAGCCAACAGGTACTGAAGGATAAACGTTGCCATTGTGCAACAGAACAGCTTTCAGGCTTAACATTGACGAATCAATGAAAAGACGCCACTCTTCCGGGTTGTGATCACAACCAAAGACCGAGAACAATCCTTCAATGTCACAACAGAAACAGAGACTGTCGACTTGTGCAAAAAATTTGGTTATATCATGATGCCGGTCTCGAAACACAGAAATTTTCGTACCTGGTGATAGCAAACACCATTCCTGCAGTCTCGAACCTAGCAGCTCAGCTTTTGCTTTTGACAGACCCAAATCTCTGACCAAATCGTTCAATTCGGACTGTGTTATCAGATGTGGATCGCCTGATGAGGATGGTTCAAAATCCGTGTCAATGTCACTGTTAGAACCCTGCACTGCAGTTTCTTCATCTGGTTCGTCTAAGGTCCAATCCTCTGGTGGTTTCGGAACTGGAAGACTGTCATCATGTGGCATGGGTCTCATTGCTGAAGGCAGATTAGGATATTCAATTGACTTCTTGTTTTTGGCAGAGAAACCAGACACATTAGTCAAACAGAAATAACAGTCCGTCACATGGTCTTTCTGTTCTCGCCATATCATCGGAACAGCAAATGGCATCGTCTTTCGAGTACCTCTGAGCCAGGCTCTCAGACTAACAGCACATGTCGCACAGCAAATGTGAGGCGCCCATTGCTTGTCTTGATCACCTATTTTGCAGCCAAAATACAGATGATAGGCTTTCTTTACAAGGGCAGTCATCGAACGTCTCTGAGGCGTAAGTGTATATTCCCCACAGATATAGCAGAATGTGTCGCGGCTGTTACGACACCGACGAGACATATTGCCCGACACCAAAACGTCTATAGCATCAAGCTTACTTACTGTTATATTGCTACAGCTACTATACTACTATACTTTACTATACTGATACTATATACACACACGGACTATCTATATTAACCAAATGAGCAGGATCGGTGTATGGAAGCCACCATTATAGCATGGTGAGACAGCGCAAGCTCGTTCAGACCTGCCCAGACATGCCCAGGATGTCATCTTCCATAAAACAGCTTCCAACCTGGCTAGATTTTATGCATGGACATACCCAGGCGGCACAAACCGTTGTTGATAAGACACTTATGGGAGAAAAAATTGTTTGCATCCAAATATAAGAAAAAATCACGACAAAATTGAAGATTTCTCTGAAATGGTACGTGATGGGTAATTTTTGATGTAATATTCATGATCAGCACCCAAAATTCTATAAGAAACACCCAGCAGTGTTCAGGAAGCAAAAACTTTGTTGTGCAGTGTAATCTGAGGGAACCAGGTCAGGACTGTAGGGTGGATGATTCAGCTGCTGAAACCTATATTCTCAGATGGCAGCCTATTGTGACATGCACCAGCGTTTTGTCGTGAAGAAGAAGTACACCTGCTGTGAGTTTTCTTTGTCTTCTCCTTGATATACTCCCACAAAGTGATCATTGTGTTGATGTAACTTTCCCCTATGGTTGTCTTGTGTGGCATTAACTTCAGAAGCAAAAGTCCTTCATCATCCTAAAAGATAGTTTCCATGGCTTTGCCTGCAGATTTTTCTGCTTGAACTTTTTTGGGATGGAGGATAACTTGTGCTTCCACTGGCATTGACTCCATTTTGGATTCAGGATCTCTGTGATAGACCCAAGTCTTATCTCCAGTCACCAAACGATGAAAAAAATTCACTTGGTCTTCACGGAGTATCTCCAAGTTCTCCTGGCGGCACTAAAGCCTCGTGGCCTTCTGACATGGCGTCAGAATTCTTGGAAACCATCTTGCACTAACCTTGGACATGCCCAACTTTTCATTAATTATGTTCCAAATTGTACCTTCCGAGATGCCCATTTCTTTAGCTATTTGGGAAACCTTAATTCGTCTGTCCGACCAAATTAAATCCTCAACTTTCTTGCACATTTCTGAGGAAGTTGCTTCCACAGGCCATCCAGTATGAGGGTTCAAGTTTATTAATATTTTGATATATCGACCATCACAAGTATCTTCAATGGATACTACCCATTTCAACTGCTTGCTCCCAAATTTTACTTTGTAGGATGATGGGGCAGACTCACCATAAACTGCAGTCATGCATTCATAGATCTCCTTTAGCTTTTTCCCTTCTTTTGTTAGAAATTTTATCACCAAACAGTGCTCCAAATCTAGCAGTTTATTACTTAATTTGCACGAAGACTCTTATGACATCCTGTCTCTTGTAATGTTAGACTCGCACTGAGCTGCAACTGTGCATGAGTAACCTTGAGACATGTCACAACTTGCACAGATTTGTTTCAACATGCTTGCTACTTTCGTTCATACTCAGGTAGATAAATTATTGAACGTTCCTCATATATTAACAGTGCTATGACAAGGGCTGTCAGTGGTATGGCCTGCAAGGCACAGAAATTGCTCTCATTGGCAGTAATGAATTGAATGGGACAGGGATGAGTTACACAGGGTGGACCTAGATAGTACAGTTCTGTTTGACAATGGTAGGATATACCACTGTAACCAGGGCTGAATAGGACAGGTCACTGGAGGTAATGGGCACAGTGAACTCCTGCAGTTTAGATTAAAAAAGTTTTCTGCTTATTTATGCTTCTAATTTTCACCAGTTTCTTTTCAGCCCCATTCCTAAGTTTGTTTTGCATTTCTTTTCTTTATTTACTCTTCTATTTAACTTGTTTCATGATGAATGAAGGCAATCTCTGCCTTTCCTGGATGCTTTAAACTGGATTTGCACCTGATACCTCCTCCTGGACAACAAATGACAAAATTCTCAATTAACCTGCCTTAGTTTGACAATCCAGGAACTTCAACCTGCCTCAGTTGTACAATCCAGGGATATTAAAACCAGAAACTGAAAGCATTTGCTGTGCTAATGAACTGTGATAAACAGGAAGACAGCTTGTCTGTGTTTTAAAGTAATTTTATTAGTCTGTACATGTATGAGTTTGAAACTGCTTCTGTGCAGAGATTTCAAGGGATTCTGGTGAACAGAAGTGCTCCGCTAGATGCAGAACTTTAAATTATTTTTTTAAATCTTTGCTACCCTGCAGTACAAAATATTATAGATCAGGGGTCCCCCACACTTTTTTTGCTTTCAAGCTACTTTTAAAATGACCAAGTCAAAATGATCTACCAACAATAACATTTTTTCACATACACAAAGCACACTGTACGCAGAGAAAATGTTAATTATCATTTGTATTCAGGGTTTTTTTTCAGATGACTTTAAAATAATAATAATAATAACTTTATTCTTATATACCGCCAACAATCTTGCGACTTCTAGGCGGTTTACAATAAAGAGAAACTGTACATACAGCGAATTACAGGGTATAGCAGTGTACATCTGATAATGGGAACCTTAATGATAATAACAACAGTTCGTATGCAAGCTCACCTCAGTAACAACTATACAAAAATAGACAAATATACCCCCTCCCCTTTTACTAAACTGCGATAGCGGTTTTTAGTGCAGGGAGCTATGCTGAATGCTCATAGGCTCCCTGCGCTAAAAACCACTATCGTGGTTTAGTAAAAGGGGGCCATAGTGCAAAATAAAGACAGCAGATATAAATTCTCAAAATGGACACATTTGGATCACTAAATTGAAAATAAAAGCATTTTTCCTACCTTTTTGTCTGGTGATTTCATGAGTCTCTAGTTGCACTTCCTTCGTCTGTAAGTCCAATATTTCTCTCTGTCTCTCTTTCTTTCTCTGTCCCCTTGCCCCCTCTTTATTTCTGTAGTTCTCTCCCCGCCTGCCTGCATGTCTTTCTTTCTCTCTCCCCCTGCCCCCCTCTTTATTTCTGTCTTTCTCTTTCCCCCTGCCCCCCCAAGCCATCGCACCGATTTCTCCACTTCCCCAATTCTTTCTCTCTCCCTGCTCCCCCCCCAAGCCACCACGCCTATTTCTCCCTGCTTCCCCGAGCCAGGCCTGGCACATACAAGCACTGGGCCCACAAGCCTTCACCTCTGACGTCAATTCTGACAACAGAGAGAAAGTTCCAGGCCAGCCAGGCAGCGATTAGCTGGCCTAGAACTTCCTCTCCGATGTCGTCAGAGGTGAAGGCTTGTGGGTCTGGCGCTTGTACGCGCCTGGCCTGGCTTTGCGATCTACTGGTCGATCATGATCGATCATTTGGGCACCCCTGTTATAGATATATCTCTGCTGTGGATGAATAAGCAATTTCTGCAGGGCAAACTGACCACCCAACCCCACTTTCCAAGAAACAGGCACT
This sequence comes from Geotrypetes seraphini, assembly GCF_902459505.1. Taxonomy (NCBI): domain Eukaryota; kingdom Metazoa; phylum Chordata; class Amphibia; order Gymnophiona; family Dermophiidae; genus Geotrypetes; species Geotrypetes seraphini. The sequence continues at coordinate 340,898,487 of NC_047086.1, read as the reverse complement.
TCCAGCAAGAACTGTTAACACTCCACTCCACTATTAATTGCTGCCACTTTTTATTTTTTGTTAGACAGCATAGCTAGAGATGTATGTGATATCGATCTACTTTTAATGTCACATCATATCATAGTAACATAGTAAGTGACGGCAGATAAAGACCTGAACGGTCCATCCAGTCTTCCCATTAGTTATACTCATTAAAAATTCATGATTAAATTAACTGGCCTTGTCTTTGATATTTCTGAATCATAGACTGTAAAAGTCCACCTGGTATTGTCCTAGGTTCCAAATGCTGAAGTTGCCGTCCAAGCTCTCTCCAGCCTATCCAACCATCCTGTTTGCAGGATATCTATCTTAAAGTCTAGCCAGTAACATCCTCATGTTCCAAGTTAGTGGAGTTCACATTGATGCCCTCCCCAGTACACCAAATCACCACATATGGGACACAGACCATGCAAGCCTGCTCAGTACCAGCCTTAGTTCTTTAATTTACAACCTTTGTTTTCTAATTAGAGATCCTCTATGTTTATCCCATGCTTTTTTGAATTCTATCACCATTTTCCTCTCCCTCAAGAGGGTATTACAGGCATCTACCACCCTCTCCGTGAAAAAGAATTTCCTAACATTGCTCCTGAGTCTAACTCCCTGCAACCTCAAATTATGCCCTCTAATTTTACCATTTTCTATTCTCTGGAAAAGATTTGGCTCTATATTAATATCTTTCAAGTACAGTCGTACCTCGGTTTACAAGTGCACCGGTTTGCAAGTGTTTTGCAAGACGAGCAAAACATTCGCAAAATTGGCACCTTGGAAACCGAGCTTGCCTCGATTTGCGAGCGGCGCCCCCCGCGATCCAACACCCTCCCCCCCGTGATCTGGCATCCCCCTGCTCGTGTTGCACCCCCCCCCGCCGGATCGCAGGGGGTCCTTCGGGGGGAGCAGTGCCGGTTCGCGCAGGGGGTAGAGCAACGCCGCTGGCCTCAGGGGGTGGGGGTAGGTGGGAAGGTATCAAGCGAGTTTCCCTTAGCTCCTATGGGGAAACTCGCTTTGATATACGAGTATTTTGGTTTACGAGCATGCTTCTGGAACGAATTATGCTCGTAAACCAAGGTACTACTGTATTTAAATGTCTGTATCATATCTCCCCTGTCCCTCCTCTCCTCCAGAGTACACTTATTTAGGTCTTCTATTCTCTTCTCATACTTCTTTTGGTTCAAACCCATTACCATTTTCGTTGCCCTCCTCTGGACTGCTTCAAATCTTTTTATATCCTTCACCAGATAGGGCCTCCAAAACTGAACACAATACTCCAAGTGCGGCCCACCAATGACCTATACAGGGGCATCAACACTTCCCTTCTGCTGGTTATTCCTCTTTCTATACAGCCTAGCATCCTTCTGGCTACAGCCACCGCCTTATCACACTGTTTAGATGCCTTTAGATCCTCAGACAGAATCACCCCAAGGTCCCTCTCTCTGTCAGTGCTTAGTAGCCTCTCACCTTTCAGCACATATGGTTTCCTCGGATTTCTACCCCCCAAATGCATCACTGCACTTCTTTGCATTGAATTTTAGTTGACAGACGTTAGACCATTCTTCTAACTTTTGCAGATCCTTTTTCATGTTTTCCTCTCCCTCTGGGGTGTCCACTCTGTTACAAATCTTGGTATCATCTGCAAAAAGGCTAATCTTACCTTCTAACCCTTCAGCAATGTCACTCACAAACATATTAAACAGAATCAGTCCCAGCACTCCACTACTCACTTTTCCCTCTTCCAAGCGAATTCCATTAACCACCACCCTCTGTCCGTCAACCAGCTTCTAATCCAGTTGACCACTTTGGGCCATAACTTCAGCCCATGGAGTTTGTTTAAGAGCCTCCTATGAGGAACCAAGTCAAAGGCTTTGCTGAAATCTAAGTAAATTACATCTAGTGCACGTCTTGATCCAATTCTCTAGTCACCCAGTCAAAGAATACAATCAGATTCGTTTGGCACAATTTACCTTTAGTAAACCCATGTTGCCTCGGATCTTATTAATCCATTAGATTCTAAGAATTTCACTATCCTTTCCTTTAGCAACGTTTCCATTATTTTTCCCATAACCGAAGTGAAGCCTTAGACCCCTTCCCGGTGCATCCTGGGTTGCACTGGGAGGGGCCTAAGGCCCCTCCATAGGATGAAATAAGAACAAATGCATAATTACATTGGATAGTTTGGAAGAGTCCTTATTAATAATATGTTGTGAAGTAAACCCATCAGAAGCATGTTCAGATGTAGATCCCATCTTATTGCAAATCACCTCTTTCCTGTGCCACCTAAAATTGTATCCAATAATTCACGCTTGTGTTGAAATTGCTTGGTTTTGAGTGTAACTGACTGCATATCAAACCAAGTATTAAGCAACAAACTGTGAGCAATTGAGGTATTTGTGAGTAACTAGATACAATTTAGGAAGCAAATGACAAGTAAGAAAATGGTATTCTACATCATATAAAACATCATGTGATGCATCATATTTAGAAATAAACAATTTTTATTGATGACAACCGGTAAGTATACAACAATGAATACCAAATCAGGCAAATGTGAAGATAAACACAATGAGATACAGATATGTTATATATACAGTCTGTAGTCATCAATCTCTCTTTTCCAATAAAGAATGCCATAGGAAAAAAAGAAAATGCCCTCACATTCCTCCACTCTCCCCCCAACCCTCCCCAACCTATCAACCATCAAATTGAAACAGACTACTACAGAAACCCCTCCAATGAAATCATCCAAGGACTTGTACTCTTTAAGTCCTCGGATGAAGCTAGTAAAGCAAAATCTGCAACAGACCAGTATCACAAGGTGCCCCACAAAATCTTGAACAAAATGAAAAATACAAAAACCCAACCCCCAAAATCTCCCCCTCCCCCATCCTGTCTAAGTTCCAGGTTGCATAACAGCACAAATAATAGAGATATAGTAGGAACAAAATGAAACAAACCAAAAGGAGAGTCTGAGCAAGAAACCACACACGGAGAACAATACCAAAGGGGAAAACAGTGCCCATGTATATGAAGGTCTATCATCTAGGAGTGTCTCCCAGTCTATTTAAGATTTGACTGCAGGCCCTTGGAGTAATGGACCATAAGTACGACTCCCATATTGAAAGGAAGAGCTTCCTACTCTTATAGGTGGTTTTAGCATCCAGAGCCTCCCAAACAATAAGTTGCATTTCTACTCCTTCCAGTCCTTCCCATCCAGACAATTCCTTGGCGTAATCCCCCATCCAAACAAAGTTACCAGTAGTTTATTTAAAGTCTAGAACCTTTACTTTTGAATGAGCCCTCTCTCAGATGTTTGTTTGTACTGTTTGCTGCTGGCATTGTGAATATCATGTCTATGTTATATGAATGTGAATATCCATGCTGCCTAATATGATATACCATTTGTAATTTGCTATCATTTATCATATTTTTATTATATGATTATTCTACTGTACTGTTTAATTGTGTATATTTTTGATACTCTATCAAGTTACTTCTATTTCTAGGATTCAATTTATTTGCCTTCTCCAAGTTTACCTCATTGATTATATTTATGGTTATATTTGATCATTTTACAGTTGTTATTTTGTTAATAAATTCGTAAGTTTTATACCACGCTCTGTCTGCGGTACACCACCTTGTTTGAATCTCTTCATAAATGTGGTTAATAAATCCCAATAAATAAAGAGTTTGGTCACAGAGCTGAAACTGTACATATTCCTTGGAGAGGAAGATGAAACAAATAGAAAGCAGATGAATTCAAGAAAGGGAACTTAACAAGCGTCCAGCATTTGGAGGATTTCACATATACGGAGTTCCTCCTTTCATATATTGGGAGCTGAACAGAGAAACTGAAGCATATGGAGAGAGATTGGTTGCAATGCTGTCACAGAAACAAAAAGAGAAAAGACAAATCTGCAGAAAGAGAGAGGAGGAGCATGTTTCTGAAACTTGATCACACTAGAGCTGAGGGGTAGAGCAGCTGAGAGCTGGAGAGAGTTGGCATTGATTGTGTCCAGGACAACAAAATACACATCCTGGGGTGATTTCAGTGAGCTTTTAGTTAGGAGAAAAAAGCCTGATCTCGGGATTGAGGACCAAAAATATGTTGTTTCAACAAGCTGCAGATGTGGGTTCTGATTGTATGTAGTGCACTAGCAAAGACAAGAAAAATTCCATTTGCTTCCCTTGGTACAGGGAGCAGCCCACAGAGAGTCCAGCAGAGTTGCTCTGATTCTAATCCCAGGGAGGCTGGTAGAGACAATGTAGAAAATCCCCCCTCCTCTACAAACACACCAATGTGTGCCGTGCTGCTGTGGCCCCGTGGCTGCAGAGGTGGAACAGAGACGAGAGAAGCCTCCAGTTTTTGATTCCCTCCCCCTTTCTTATCCCCTCCCTTCCTCTCCTTTTCCCCTTCCTCACTTTTTTTCCACTCCCGTTCTCCTCCTCTTCCTTCCCTTCTCTCCCCTTTTCTTTCTATCTCCCCCTCCTCTCCAATACACATTTTCTCAGTTCTCTTTTTCTGCTTACTCCTCCCGCTCCCCCTTTTTGTTCCTTCTTTGGTTCCCGTTTTTTCTGTTCCCGTATTCTGTTCATTTTATTTTACTTTTTTCATTTTTATTAGGTATTATGTGTGCAAATAAGTAAGATTTAGTATGAACATAGTGCTCAATACTAGTATTATATGTGTATATATGTAGGATGATCAATTATGGTATAAATGTATCTGTACTGAAATCCATCTCAGAAAATGCTCTGTATTGTAACACCTTTACAGAAGCTCATGTATTGTAGCACCTTTACAGGAGCTCAGTTAGGCAATAGTGTAACCTTAAGAATCTCTGTTAGGGTTTAATACAAAACAGTGTTTTAGTCTAGATTAGTGTTTTAGGTTGCATTTTAGGGCATAATATCAGATTAGGGCACAAATAGCTGTTGAGGAAAAGCTCTGATGTTAATTCCTTCTCGTCCACTCCAAAGCAGAGCGTTTTGATTTATAGGCTGTTCTGCCAACCAGGAACAGGGCATTACTTTGATAGAATTTTTCTGCCCTTTCTTAATTCTTCCAGGTGTAAGTACTTCTGCACCACAGTATGGCTGGGAAACATCATATCACCAAAGCTGCTACTCAGGCTATAACTTCTGTCTCTGTGCAGACAGAAAATGTTACCCAGGAAGAGGGAGTGGTTCAATGTGGAAGCTTGAATCCCTCATGAAGGAAGTAAAGGAACTGATAGAGGAAGTGGCAAAACTGAGAAGCATCCATGAGAATGAGAGGTACATCAATGAAATGCTTCATGAGGCATCAAAGATTTCCAGCAGTGGGGAAGAAGAGACAGCTGGACTCAGATTATGGAACCCTGCAAGATTAGTACTGTGACTCCACCCACCCATGATCTGAAGATCCAATATGTTGTCCTGAATAGAAGAGATGAGAGCATCCCAAGGAGAGGAAGGACCAAAGCTTGAAATCCCAAAAATTAATGGATCGGTGACCACTAAGAGAAACATAGAGTATGATGGCAGAAAAGGGCCGTTGGCCCAACAAGTCTGCCCACTCAAAGAACCCTCCCTCAACAAGAACCCTCCTTCTAAGCATTTCTCTGGAGCGAACCCACATGTTTATCCCATCGTCCTTTGAAGTCGAGCGCGTTACTGGCCTCAGCTACCTGACGTGGAAGACCATTCCATCGATCAACCACCCTTTCGGTGAAGAAGTATTTTCTGATGTCACCATGAAATCTCTCACCCTTGAGTTTGAGCGGATGCCCTCTTGTTGCCGTGGGACCCATAAGGAAAAAGATATCTTCCTCCACCTCAATGCGGCCCGTGAGATATTTGAATATCTCTATCATGTCTCCCCTCTCTCTGCATTCTTCGAGAGAATATAACTGCAGCCTGCTTAGACATTCTTCATATGGGAGATCCTTAAGTCCTGAGACCATCTTGGTGGCCATATGCTGAACCGATTCCATTCTCTTCACATCCTTTTGATAATGTGGCCTCCAAAACTGAACACAGTACTCCAGATGAAGTCTCACCATTGCCCTGTACAACAGCGTAAGGTTGTGGTAGTTGGCGATTCCCTTCTGAGGGGTACAGTAGCATCCTCTGCAGACCAAACATGATGTCCTGGGAGGTATGCTGTCTGCCTGGTGCCAAAATCCAAGATGTTACGGAGAGCTTGCCAAGACTCATCAAGCCTGATGACTATTATCCAATGCTGCTCATCCATGTTTGCACTAACAATACTGCCAGATACCCCTGTGAACATATCAAAAGAGACTTTGTGACTCTGGGAGAGAAGATAAAACAGTCAGGTGCACAGGTGGTATTCTCGTCCATCCTCCCTGTCGAGGGTAAAGGCCAGGGCAGAGAAGCTCGCATCCTGGAGATAAATGCTTTGCTACGTGGATGGTGTCATCGAGAACGTTTTGGCTACCTGGACCATGGGATGTTTTTCCAAGGGCTGCTGAGCAGGGATGGTGTGCATCTTTCAAAGAAGGGAAGAAATGTCTCCGGCAGCAGGCTGTCTAATCTACTAAATAGGAATTTAACTAGAAGTGATGGGGCAGGGTGATCAAAGCCCCCAGGTGAGTAAATTACTAAATACCTCTACACGGATGGGAAAAGGGGGCAATGTCTGGAAAGCAGTATACAGTATACTAATGCTCGAAGTATGGGAAACAAAATTCTGGATCCAGAAGCTGTGATGGAAGAAGATGAGTTAGATATAGTGGCGATTATTGAGACATGGTTCACGGAGAACCATGACTGGGATGTAGTTATACCGGGCTATAATCTGTTCAGGAAAGACAGGGTAGGAAGAATAGGAGGGTGAGTAGTGTTATATGTTAAAGATCATATTAAATATATAATCCTACTTAATTTTTGTCTTAGACACACCCTTCTTGTGTGATACTAATAGGGAGTACTCGTTTTTCTTTTATAGATAATTTACTAATGCTAATGCTTTTACTCTTTTCTTTCTTCATTGAGGAACAATGACTTCAAGTGCTCACAGTTGTCTGACTTTAGAACAAGTCTTGTCATATAGCCCCCGTTTCACTCCATATCTGATTGCCAGTGATGTTCACACTCAGTCATTTAAGTCGATATTTCAAAGTGTGGCAGTAGATGGTATTATTCAGTGCTCTACTGAGCGTCTCTGTTTCACTCCGTATCTGATTGCCAGTGATGTTCACACTCAGTCATTTAAGTCAATATTTCAAAGTGTGGCAGTAGATGGCATTATTCAGTGCTCTACGGAGCGTCGCCGTTTCACTCCCCTAGTCATGTACTTTTCTTTTCTCCTATCTAATCAAGTGATATCTCTTTTTGACAGAGTTGGTTAACAAGGTTAATAGTGGATAAATTATCTCCTGAAGAAGCTCCAAGGGGAGTGAAACGGAGGTGCTCTGTAGATTACTGAATAATACCATCTACTGCCACACATTGAAATATCAACTTAAATGACTGAGTGTGAACATCACTGGCAATCAGAAAGGGCAGTCACACATAGTTAAAAGCTAAGGGGCTCATAATCGAAAGAGAAAAACATCCAAAAACTGGCCTAAGTTGGCACTTGGACAATCATCAGTCAAAAACATCCAAGTGCTGATAATAAAACCAGGTTTTAGACATATTTACAAACGCTCGACTTCAAAGGACGATGGGATAAACATGTGAGTTCGCTCCAGAGAAATGCTTAGAAGGAGGGTTCTTGTTGAGGGAGGGTTCTTTGAGTGGGCAGACTTGTTGGGCCAACGGCCATTTTCTGCCATCATACTCTATGTTTCTCTTAGTGGTCACTGATCCATTAATTTTTGGGATTTCAAGCTTTGGTCCTTCCTCTCCTTGGGATGCTCTCATCTCTTCTATTCAGGACAACATATTGGATCTTCAGATCATGGATGGGTGGAGTCACAGTACTAATCTTGCAGGGTTCCATAATCTGAGTCCAGCTGTCTCTTCTTCCCCACTGCTGGAAATCTTTGATGCCTCATGAAGCATTTCATTGATGTACCTCTCATTCTCATGGATGCTTCTCAGTTTTGCCACTTCCTCTATAAGTTCCTTTACTTCCTTCATGAGGGATTCAAGGTTCCACACTGAACCACTCCCTCTTCCTGGGTAACATTTTCTGTCTGCACAGAGACAGAAGTTATAGCCTGAGTAGCAGCTTTGGTGATATGATGTTTCCCAGCCATACTGTGGTGCAGAAGTACTTACACCTGGAAGAATTAAGAAAGGGCAGAAAAATTCTATCAAAGTAATGCCCTGTTCCTGGTTGGCAGAACAGCCTATAAATCAAAACGCTCTGCTTTGGAGTGGACGAGAAGGAATTAACATCAGAGCTTTTCCTCAACAGCTATTTGTGCCCTAATCTGATATTATGCCCTAAAATGCAACCTAAAACACTAATCTAGACTAAAACACTGTTTTGTATTAAACCCTAACAAAGATTCTTAAGGTTACACTACTGCCTAACTGAGCTCCTGTAAAGGTGCTACAATACATGAGCTTCTGTAAAGGTGTTACAATACAGAGCATTTTCTGAGATGGATTTCAGTACAGATACATTTATACCATAACTGATCATCCTAAATATATACACATATAATACTAGTATTGAGCACTATGTTCATACTAAATCTTACTTATTTGCACACATAATACCTAATAAAAATGACCTAGGCCTTCACAATGCTACTGAACGACCATAGCTAAATGGGGCGTTTCAGGAGGAGGGTCAAGGGCGGGATTTGGGTGGGACATGGGCAGGCTTAGACTTAGTCGTACTGCATGTATAACCGAAAGTTATATAGCACAGGATCGACAGAACTTGAACAGTGTAACTTAAACCATTTAAAACATGTTCTAAGTCACAAAAACCCATCTAAAGTCACCAGATAATCACTGCAGACACAAACTACACACCCCCACACACTATCCCAGTGATCACTGACCCTCCCAATAAAAATATTAATCACAACTTGAAAATTGTGCCTCCAGAACATCATCACCTGGCAGCCTAGCATAGGAAAGCCTAGTTGTGCTGCACAGAGGTGTCTTAAGCCGTCTTGGGGGTGGGCTAGGGACCCATGGAGAGTAGGACCCATGCCCATAAGCCCTTGTAATCACTGCATTGATGTTGAAACATGTGCACTCCCCTATACACCCCCAAAACCCTTTTGTACTGGCATATAAGTGGCTCCTGCAGCCATAAGGGCTATTGGGGTGGTAGATAAGTGGGTCTAGGAGATTCTGGAGGTGGTTTGGGGAGCTCATCATGACCTATAAGGGAGCTGTAGTGAGATGAAGACATGGCACGCTTTTTGTGACGTTCACAGCAGTGCCCTATAAGGTACCCCACTATTTAGGTGCCATGTCTGGGTGTTCAGTCCATCACTTTGCAGACCCCCTCCCACGTCCAACAGGATTTGTTTTAGGTGTTTTTGACTTGGATGAAAATGTGGTATAAAGATGGACAATTTAGCGACTTGGACGATCAGTTCGGCAGGACGTATACTTAGACGATTTTCGAAACGGAAAAAAATTTGGACGTAGTTTTTAGAAATGTGTCCTAAGTTGTTTTGTACTTTGGACGACTTAGATGAAAATGGACTTAGACGTTCCTTGGATTATACCCCTCCAAGTATATGGCGAGAAATAAGTGTATTTATTGCTACTAATTTTCATACCAAAGATTTTACACAATATAAGAAATAACCAAATAATGTTATATTAGAATAGAATAGAAAGGATATAGAAATGAAATAAAATTAAAGAAAAAAAGGGGGCTATTTGAGACCAGTGATAGCTCATAAAATGGTAGTACTGACTGACAACTGTGAGCACTTGAGGTCATTGTTCCCCAAAGAAGAAAAAAAAAGAGTAAAAGCATTAGCATTAGTAAACTATGTATAAAAGAAAGATCATATTAAAGCCACACAATTGCAGGATCTGCAGGGCAAGGAAGAGGCCCTGTGCATCAATTTGGAAAGAGGGAATGATGAATATATTTACATTGGTGTGATATACAGGCATCCTTCACAGATGGAAGAAGTAGACAGAGATTTAATAATAGACATTCAGAATACAGTCAAACCTCGGTTTACGAGTAACCCGGTTTGCGAGTGTTTTGCAAGACGAGCAAAACACTCAGCAAACTTTTGACTCGTAAACCGAGCATTGACTCTATTTGCGAGCCCCGACCCGACCGCAGGAACCAACAGTATTGCTCCCCCCAAGGCCACCGGCGCTGCTCCCTCCCCATCTACCGGCCGGCCCTGTCCTTACCTGTGTGCCACCGGAGTTAGAAAGGGCCTGCCGCCAGTCTGCTGCTGAGCCTTGAGCATCTGCACATGCTCAAGGCCTTCTGGATCTCATCCTCACCGAGATTCTCATGAGACTCAAGATCTCATGAGAATCTCGGAGAGGGTGAGATCCAGAAGGCCTGAGCATGCGCAGATGCTCAAGGCTCAGCAGCAGACCGGCAGCAGGCACTTTCTATCACCGGCAGTGCAGGGGTAAGGACAGGGCCAGTCGGGGAGGTGGGGGAAGAGGCAATAGCAGCACTGGTGGCCTCGGGTAGAGCATGGGAGTCGGGGTGCATCTAGCAGGAGTGAGCCAGCACCTGAGAGTCCCAGCAGAGGGGGTAGTGGCATCCTGGGAGGGGGGGCAGCGTCCAGGAGCGGCAGAGCCAACAGTATCCAGTCGGGCTCTGTTGCGGTGGCGGCATTTGCTTAGCAAGCACCACCCGCAGTGAGAGGCAGCGAACAGCAGCAGAGGAGGAGAATTGGAGGAGCCGCGTGGATGGGTCTGTGGCAGAGGTAGCGGTGGAGGCGTCCCTAATGGTAATTAAGTTTTTGGGGATGTGGAACAAATTGTTCAAGTTTACACTAACTCTTATGGGAAAAGTTGCTTTGATATACGAGTGTTTTGGTTTAAGAGCATGCTTGTGGAACGAATTATGCTCGTAAACCAAGGTACCACTGTATATCTAAAAAAGGGGAAGTTTTACTAATAGGTGATTTTAACATGTCGGATGTTGATTGGGATATCCCTATTATGATGTCTTCTAGAAGTGGGGAGATCCTGGATTTTCTACAAGGAGAACTGTTCCAGCAGTTGGTAATGGAACCCACACAGGATGGGGTCATACTGGACTTAGGGCTCCTTTTACAAAGGTGCGCTAGTGTTTTTAGTGCGCGCTAGCTGAAAAACTACCGCCTGCTCAAGAGGAGGCGGTAGCGGCTAGCACGTGCTATTCTGCGTGTTAAGGCTCTAACGCGCCTTCGTAAAAGGAGCCCCTTAGCCCTTAGTGTGATGTTACAGTGGGTGTTCACCTGGCATCCAGTGATCACTGCATGGTACGGTTTAATATTAAGATGGGTATAGATAGGGCTCATTCAAAAGCAAAGGTTCTAGACTTTAAAAAAAACTAACTTTGGGGGGGAGGTATGGCAAGATGGCAGACTGAGGCTGAGAGCTGCTGGAGCTGATTCCTTTCTTTTTTTTCCTCTAATGATGCCTCATTCTAGACATAAGGACAGTGTGAAGGTGATCCCGTTGCTGCTGCCTTCACAGACTTTGTCGCTGGTTCAGCAGTCCCTGGATTATTTTGCAGTCAAGCTTTTGAGCAAGCTGTCGGGAGACACTCCTGCTGGCAGTTTGGAAGAAGTAGCCTCCACCACATTGGGACCAGACGTATCATTGTCCCCACTCGTGCCCAGCTGTGGAACGGGTGTAGGCCGTGCTCTCGGGTCTAACGGAAGACATCTTACTCGAGAGCATAGATGGCGGTGCCACGCTTAGTGAGTTGATTATCGATCAGGAGAGCTCTAAAAGAAACACAGCCCGTGGGAACACAGAGGTGACCCTCGAATCTATCTTGAAGGCGATTCGGTAACTAAATCAACCCAGGAAACAACATTACTTGTAAGTAAAGTTGAAGTCTTATCACAATCTTTGGATTCTATTAAACGAGCATATAAAACATTATGAATAAGTTAAGGAGGACATTAAAAACCTTAGGGTCTCAGCTTCATCCCTCATCTAATATAATAAAATGCTAGGCCGCGCATGCGCACTCCCATCTGCGTGCGTCCGTTTTCCGTGAGATGTAAGGCACCTTAGGTAGGAGTGCGCATGCGCGCTTATGTCACCAGCCGCCAATGCCTCCACAAGCCGGGACCGCAGCCAGCCGCCGATCTCCGTTCCTCCAGCGGGCGAGTGGCTGGGTGGGGGGGTATCTCGGAGGAGAGGGATCGCGGCCGCTCAGCGCCCCCACCGTGGAGCCCAGCAACTTTCCGCCCCGGATCGGGACCTGAGTCCTTTGCCGTCCCCCCTTCCCTTCCTGCGGATCCGACTACCTTGGCGATTCAAGCAGCGTGTGCAGCAGTCTTCACACTCTGCTTTGGGCCCTTCTACTGCCCTGATTTGCTCTGTCGCGTCTCTGATGATGTCATCAGTGACGTGCCAGAGTAAATCAGGCCAGTAGAAGGACCCGAAGCAGCATGTGAAAACTGCTGCACACGCTGGAATCGCCAGGTTCGTAGTCTGTACCGTGGGAAGGGAAAGGGGGGTAGAGGAAACGCTAATGCTGCTGCAGGGAACTGGTGTGGGGGGAGGGAAATGGAAGGGGAGGGAATGCTGCTTTGGACTGACAGACAGAGGGAGGAAGGGAGACAGAAAGAAAAGAAGAAAGACACAGGGGCAGGGAGATACACAGAAAGACAAAGGGGGCCAGGGACAGAGACAGACAGAAAGAAAGACAGCGGGAGTCGCATCAGGAGGGGTGTGGGATGCGGCAGAGGGAACTTTTCCAATGGGTGCAACTGGGCGGCTGTCGGGAACCTCTGATCAGGGGCAGAGCAAGGTAAGTGTATCATAGGGATAAGAAGGAGAGAGGGGGAGAAAAAGGAAGGGACGCCTACTGCTGGACAGGGGGAGAAGGAAAGAGGTGCTGATGGACAGGGGGGAGGTAAAACAAAGGGAGAAGGGCTGCTACTGCATAAGGAGAGCAGTGAAGGGGTGGTGGTGGACACAGTGGAGGTAAAAGGAAGGGAGAATGGACAGGGGGAGCAGGCAAGGGGTGGTGATGGACAGCCAAGGAAAAAGAAAGACAGAAATAAAGAAAGCGGCTAAGGAGAGAGAGAGAAAGAAATAAAGACAGCATTCTAGCACCTGTTAATGAAAGATAATAATGCGTTACATCAAAAGATTGAACGGACTAAAAATTTTAATCAAAGATTGAATTTAAGAATTTTGAATTTTCCAAAAGTTACAGTGATGACCCCAATAGATTTTTTTACTTAACAGTTTCCTCAAAAGGAAAAAAAACCAGCCGTTTCTGGAAATTGAGAATCAGGTTCAGTTTCAAGTAAATGGAAACATGATTCAAGATTTATCTGCTATTATGGAGGAATCTTTACAGATATATCCAATAGATCTACACTTTTACGGCCTCTTTTACAAAGCCGCACTAGCGGCTGCGCTGCGCTAATAGCCCCTAAGCCCATAGCCATTAGTATCATTTGTATATGAGAATTATTTGAATTTGATTTTGAAACAATTTTTTTGCAATTCACAGTCTCTTTTCTATGGACAAATATTTGGATACATCCAGACATAACAAAATCCACACAGGACACAAGGAAATTATTCCTAGTCATGAGGGAAGAGACTACACCTACTTACCCCAATCTACACCCATCCCATGCTATATATTAGGTCCTCCCCCTGTGTATATTGGCATCTATGAACCTATATTTAGGTGTGTCTACTTATGCCATATCAATAGAAGGTGTAAATGCATGCACTTAAATGTAACACTTAGTGCATAACTTACAATATTCTTTTAAGTTACACATGTAAATTTTAAACATGCCTGTGTTCTTCCCATGCCCCTCCTGTGAATGGCCTCTTGCATTGACATGATAAGGTGATTATGCATATATGTTATAGAATACCACTGAGCGCACAGCTAGCAGTTTCAGATGTAACAATCATGTGGATAAGTATTAGCATTCTATAACTTACACATACAATTGACACCTAAGTTTAGAATGAGAATCTTTTCAGACCTAGGGGCCCCTCCTGATGCCTGTGGTCTCAAAAGCTTATGTGCTGCCTTTTCTTCTATCAGTTCTTTGAAAGCTATTATAACCTATAAACTAGAGAATGACACGGTGACAAAATTCATCGCCATTCCCATCCCCATGGATAACTGCGGGAAATCATCCCGTGTCATTCTTCAGTGTGTTTCAACCTCAGCCCTTCTACACCAGCATTCTTCAATGCAAGGCTTGAGGGTCAGTGGTTGTGCCCATTCATACTCTGATTCTTTCCTCTCTCCTTAAAGAATGACTTGGAGATGGTTTCCCGCGGTTATCCGCAGGACGGGAACAGTGATGAATTTTGTCTCCATGTCGTTCCCTACTATAAACTACTTGAGTTTATCCTAGGATGAATATGATTATTATAATTTTGTATTACTACATGAAAGATATTGGGTTGAAATTTTTGTATAAAACTGGAGTAACATACATGTACAAACCACATGACAAGACTACACTGTTGCAAAATATGTTTTCCTTAGAATTCTGTAGGAGGGAGAGCAGTTTATGCCGCACTAGCACTTGTATGTGGGAAAGCAGCTCATTTTTGAGAGCTGATAGTTGTCAAGGCAACCATGTACTTTATGACTTGTCTCAAGACCCATCACCTCGATTTTTAGTACCACAGCTTTTTGACTTCTGCGCCTGGTCGGTGCTGAGTTGGCTCCACTGTCAGAGTGAAGCAACTGTTCATTTCTAAAAGCAGAGTAAGTTCAGAAAGCATTCGTAAATTGTCTCTCTTCTTGCAATTCTGAGTAACTTGGGGCCCGTTGTTTTATCCTTGTCGATTTTATTTAGTTTTGTTTTATTTTCCTGGATACCTATTGATCCAGTCTGCATTATTCTGCACACTGGGGGCTTAGTGAAAGGACAGTTCCAAAATGATGTCAGCTCCTTGGAGGGAGGAAGCAGTGGCAGATGCTGGCTACTTTAGCCCAGGTCTACATGTCTTGTCTGATTTATTCCTTTTCCTTAGCTTTCTCAGATGCAGTGGTGTTGTTGACCATCTGCTGGGGGGGACAATGAAGAGTATACTTTCCTGTAACCATTAAAAATACTGCCTCCACAACACAGAAAGCCCTTGCACTTGAGCTCCTTCTGTTAAAATGACCACAAGGAGTTGCAAGTAGGAACAGGTGGAAAACCAAACCCTACAAATAAGCTTTACAGAGTATATAACGAGGTTTTGTTGGTCCAGCCTGCTTTTATATGTCAGTAAAAATGATTTTTTTTTTTTTTGTTCCTTCTTAGAGTATACATTATTTAACCTTATCTTGTATGAATTCTGGGACAGGCTCTGTCTCATCATGCATATAGGGTTCTAAGGGCTCCTTTTACGAAGGTGCACTAGCGTTTTTAGCATGCACTACAATGCCCCGCGCGCTAACCCCGCTCTATGCGGAAAATACTAATGCCAGCTCTATGGAGGCATTAGTGTCCAGCGCGCGCGGCATTGTAGCGCTCGCTAAGCACGCACTCAAACCGCTAGCGTACCTTCGTAAAAGGAGCCCAAAGTCTTTTCAGGTGTCTCAGTTAAATGATCCCATTGCAAACGGAACAAAAGTCAAATTTGTGCAAAAACAGGCGTAAACATAAACGTCCCAGATTTTGGCTTGGAAAATATGTTTTATGTCAAACAAAAACGTATGTAATTAATGAATCAAACCTAAGAAGCGGCTGGTGACTTCCTCTGAAGCAGTCCTGAGGAAGAGAGGCAGAGCACGTTATAGCATTACCCTTTGGCAGCAGTCTGGAGCCCAAACTTGGAAGTGAGCACTAGCTGCCGTAGGGAGGGAACAGGAAGCAAAACACAAGAACATAAGAATTGCCATACTGGGACAGACCAAAGGCCCATCAAGCCCAGTATCCTGTTTCCAACAGTAGCCAATCCAGGTCACAAGTAAGAGCAAGGAGTAGTACATGCTGCAAAACTGCAGCAGAGAGCTGTGAGGTGGCAAAAAGTGGCCATCAGGCTGCAGCATGGCAGCAGGAGCACTTGCCTTCCTCCAGATCAGGGTTGAGGCAGCTAACCAAGACTGCCAGACCAAAGCTCCCCTCCTGAATCACTCATTAAATATGATGCAACCAGGCAGCAGGAGAAAGCACATGGACTCCCACCCACCCTAGAGCACTGAAGCCAGGATAGCCTCAGAAAAAAAATCCACTACAGAAGAGTCCCAGCCAGGAACAGGGGTAGAAGAACTGAAAGCTCCCCCCTAGCACAGAGGGCAGCAGCCAGAGTTCTAACTCCCTACCCTACAAGGAGTGCTGCTAATAGGAAGAGTCCCAACTACAACTGAGGGCTAGGGATGAACCAATGTGAGAGGAGCAAGAACTAGAGCATGACACAGGAATGGGTACTTATGGTTAACGGGGCAGGACAGGACAGGAGCAAACTTTGTCCCTGTGTCATTCTCTAAAACTTGTTCCTAGTATCAATGTAAAAACATTAACACAACTTTTAAATTGAAAAAACGAGTTTGGGACTGCAGTCTGTACTTATTTATTTATTTATTTTTAATAAAATTTTTAGTCTGTTTCAATTAGTTAAGTTCTATTATTGATAATTTGATTGTTATAGAATAGCCTGTATTTTTTTTTTAATTCTTTTTCTTTTCTATTTTGAATGGAATTCTTTCCATAATTGTTTTGAATTATACATTGTAAACCGCTTTGATCTTTTTGGTTATATACGTGATATATAAAGTTTTTAATAAACATATTAGACAATTGGCAGCAGAATTCAATTATTTAAAAAAAACTGCAGAAGCTTGTTTTGGATTTACATGAACTACTGTTAAATGACATCATTTGTGTCTTGTCTGCCTTTGATGTGTCACTAGAGAATTACACGGGGGCCGTTTACCAGTAAATCCGCAGGAACAGAGATATTTGCAACTGGTTTACCACAGGAACAGGGACAAGACCTTTCACCACCCCGCAGGAACAGGGACAAAACCTTTTACCGCCCCGTGGGAGTGGAAAAAAAATCATGCTCCTGCAGTAAAAAAATTGCACCCAGGTCAGACTAAGCATTTCCACCCTAGCTCCTCTCGCACCTATTTTACCTTTTGGGGCCAGCCATGCTACGATGAAAACAGAAGGAACCCAAAACCAGAGCCTGAGAGCAATGTGATTTGAAGAATAAAATTACCAGTCAAGAAAAGGTAGAAAAAAATAAATGTATTTTATATTTTGTGATTAGAATATTTCAGATTTGAAATATGTATCCTGCTAGAGCTGGTGTTAGATATAACTGGGGACCACAAAGCCAAGGTCGTGCTTTAGCTTTCAGCTGGCTTAGGGCTCTCTCTAGCCAGGGGACAGTTGCCCTGGTTGCACTCCCCTAACACTATTCCTGCCATGTGTGACTAAGTATTCTGTTAACTTGATTTTTCTATGTAGCATTCTGTAGTAATTTGGTTTGTTCAGTTTTCATGATAGTGGAGGGGATATTTGTGAAGGGGAGGGGAGATGGGTTTTGTTGATCCCTGCTCTGTATTTGTATTTATAAAATGACAATTGTACAGAATATTGTTTCTTTTTATACTTTAATAAATTTTCAATATAAAATCACAACTATTCGAGGCTTGTGTGGATGGAATCAAACAGTTTGTGGGGCAGGGACTGAACTCGCGGGGATGGGGCAGGAACAGTGATAAATATTTTCCCCGCGTCATTCTCTAGTGTCAAGAGGCCTGCAGAAGGCCAGCCTCTTCAAAATGGAAGGTTTTCCCCTTGTATCCTGGAATGCACTGGGATGGGTCTAAGACTCTGTTTCAGATACCTAAGGCCCAGGATGCATCAAGAAGGGGAAGGCCTGCCATTTTGAAGAAACGGACCTACTGGTAGGAGGGAGTGAACATTCTTCCTGCTGGTCATTTAAGTAATGTATGAGGGGGTTATGGGGGTCCAGGTGGCCAAGGCAGGAGTAGTTTAAGTTTGGGGGTGGGGGACATAGGTCATCATCAAGGGGGTGGGGTGGGATCCCAGCATAACTTTTTTTTTAAATCAGGACAGGTATTATTTATGTGTAACACACTCACATCTGTGCCCATTTTTTTTTTTTTTTTTTTTTTTTAAAGCAGTGTTCCTTCAGTTTGCCTACACTTGTAAGCTTCTCTCGAATTCACAGAGCTCTGACTTTTATGTATCTGGTTTTAATTTTCTCTCATCATCATTTTAAGGCATAAGATGGTCATGTTTCATCAGATTTCCAGTTTTGCTGTGGTCTATTTTACTTTATTTTAACAGATACTGTTCCAACACAGTTGTCCTTCTCTTGCGCCATTAATCATATATATGTTTTTATTGTCACTCGCCTTCCATACTTTCCTCCGTTTACTTTTTTCACATTTTTTTCCTCAAGCAATTTTCACACCGCCTGGACTGCGTTCCCTAATATCAAATCCCCTTCTTCAGTGCACTCTTTCGGGACTAGGCTCTACTGACATTTCTCATTTTTTATTCATTTTTTACACATTGCTTCTCCAGTCCACAATCGCATCTATATACAGTGCACACTTCACTCACATTTCTCTTATCTGTGATATGAAAGGGGAGAGGTTTTTTCACACAGAGGGTGGTGGATACATGGAACGCGCTACCGGAGGATGTGATAAACAGGAACACGCTACAGGGGTTCAAAGAAGCTTTGGATAGGTACTTGGAGGACAAAGGGATTGAGGGGTACAGATAAGAGTAGAGGTAGATTATAGGGATAGGATTAGAGGTAAGTTACAAAATTAATCAGGGTCCACTGTTCGGGCACTGGGCCTGATGGGCCGCCGCGGGAGCAGACCGCTGAGCGAGATGGACCTCTGCTCTTACTCAGCGGGGGCAACTTCTTATGTTCTTATGTTCTTTTAGCAATGCCATTTCTCTCTCGTCTTCATCACATCACACTCCATTTTGGTCGTTAATACATTTCACGGGGCTTTTCACTTCTTTTCATCCCTTAAGTTTCTCTTCTATTTTCCACTTAGGGACACACTTAATCTATAAGCATCAGTGCTTTAAAAACTTTTACGTAAATCCTCTGACGTTTATTCTCCACTTATATTTTTTCTAGCTCACAGTGTTTAGCATATCTCATTTTGTGGAAACAACATATCGATATGACTCACTTTTTATATCTGCTTCCCTTCTGTAAACATTTTCACAATGTCTATTAAGTTGCCTTTTATTCTTATCATTTTTTCGTCCTCCACATCAATTACTGTTTCATTTGTCTCAATACTCCTATGGCATGTTCACTTTTCATGTCTAGTTTTCTTATATTCACTCCATATTATCACGGTCTCATCTTATGTACTCACTTATCACATGCATACAGCATGGACTCACCCAGCACATTGAGCATATGAGTGAAGAAATATTTTCTCTGGTTTGTTTTAAATCTACTACTTAGTAGCTTCATTGCATGCCCCCTAGTCCTAGTATTTTTAAAAAGAGTAAACAAACAATTCACATCTACTTGTTCCACTCCGCTCAGTATTTTATAGACCTCTATTATATCTCTCCTAAGCTGTTTCTTCTCCAGGCAGAAAAGCCCTAGCCACTTTAGCTTTTCCTCATAGGGAAGTCATCCCATCCCTTTTATCATTTTCATTGCCATTCTCTGTACTTTTTTAATTCCACTATATCTTTTTTTGAGATGAGGCAACCAGAATTACAGTATTCGAGGTTTGGCCACACCATATAAAGGCATTATAATATTTTCATCTTTGTTTTCCATTCCTTTTCTGATAATTCCTAACATTTTATTTGCTTTCTTAGCTGCTGCCGCATATTAAGCTGAGGGTTTCAATGTATCCTCAACAATGACACCTTTTCCTGAACAGTGACTTCTAATGTGAAACCCTGTATCACATAGCTATAGTTCAGGTTCCTCTTTCCCACATGCATCACTTTGCACTTGCTCACAGAAAACGTCATCTGCCATTTTGAAGCCCAGTCTCACAAGGTCTTGTAAATTTTCACAATCCTCTTATGATTTAACAACTTGGTGTCACCAACAAATTTAATTATCTCACTAGTTATTCCCATCTCTAGATCATTGATAAATATGTTAAAAAGCAGCGGTTCCAGCACAGACCTCTGGGGGAACCCCACTATTTACACTTCTCCATTAAGAATATTGACCATTTAACCTGTTTTCTATCTTTCAACCAGTTCTTAATCCACAATATGATATTACCTCCTATCTCAGGACTTTCTAATTTCCTCAGAAGTATTTCATGAGGTACAGTACTTTATCAAATGCTTTTTGAAAATCCAAATACACAGTATTGACTGGCTCACCTTTATCTACATATTCATTCACCCCTTCAAAGAAATGTAGTAGATTGGTGCAAGATTTCCCTTGACTAAATCCATGTTGCCTTTGCCTCATTAATCCATGCTTATGTATATGCTCTGTCATTTTGTTCTTTATAATAGTCTATACCATTTTGCCTGGCACCGACATCGGATGCCTTCAGGTAATGCAGTATATCAAGACTTAATAAAACTTGGAAACTCACCTATCTATAATTTCCTGGATTACCTCTGGAACCCTTTTTAAAATATTGGTGTTACATTGGCCACCCTCCAGTTTTCTGGTGCCTTGTTGGATGTGGCAGTAGAGGAGGTGGGAGAGATGCCTGGATCTCTCAAGACAGATGGACAGTGAGAAGAGGGAGAGGGAGACATATTGCCAATAGGGGTAGAAGAGAAAGGAAGAAAAGTTGGACTCATGGAGGGACAGAGAGAGAGAGAGATGTTGGTTGGGGAAGGGAATGGGGTGCAAGAGGCAGAAATAAATGGGGAATGGGGTGCAAGAGGAGAGGAAGCGTGCAAGAGGCAGAAATAAATAAATATTGGAAATGCAACCAGAGACTGGTGAAATCACCAGACAACAAAAGTAGGAAAAATAATTTATTTTCAATTTACCTGCTTTTTTACTAAAGTGCGCTATGCTTTTTAGCACATGATAAATATTGCGCGATAAACATGCGCTAAATGCTAATGTGTGCATGTTATCCTATGGACGCGTTAGCGGTTATTGTACATATTGATTTAGCGCGCACTAAACATGAGCTAAAATGCTTAGTGCACCTATGTAAAAGGAGCCCTTAGGGTCTCTTCTATTAAACTTTGCTAGCAGTATCTAGCGCTGGGAGCCACACTGAATGGCCCGCGCTGCTCCTGACGTCAGGAGCAGCATGGGCCATTCTCTGCACTTAAAACTGCTAGCACAGTGTAATAGAAGAGGGGGTTAGTGATCAAAATGTTCGAGTTTTATGAATTTATATCTGCTGTCTATATTTTGCTCTATATTTGTCTATTTGTCTATTTTTCTATACTTGTTACTGATTGCATATTTTAAAGTCATCTACCTTGACCTAGTTGAAAAAAATCTCAAATATAAATGATAATTAACAATGAAAACAAGGAGTCAGATTTCATCAAACAACAATAAACTTTTATTGATTATAATAATAACTTTATTCTTCTATACCGCCACAATCTTGCGACTTCTAGGCGGTTTACAATCAAGAGTGTTGGACATTCAGCGAAATACAATAAGTAGATATTCAGAGGAAATACAGAGATCAGAGACCTCAGGAGGCAATAATATAGAAAATGTTACTGATTGCATATTTTAAAGTCATTATAGTAGGTAATGTCCGACAGGACCTGTTGGGGATAAATAGCAATGTAAAGTTACGATAAGATGAAGATAACAGATTATATTTATAACAGTGCTGTAAGTTAAGGTGGAATAGGGAGGGGGGAGGGAGAGGGAGAGCGGGTCAATTGTTTAGGTATTTCTGGAACAGGTATGTTTTTAGGCGTTTACTGAATTCCCCATATGTAGTGGGCAAAAGCAGTTGGTCTAGGTCTTTGCCCCATAGGATTGCTTGGTGGGAGAGAAGGTGTTCGTGGTGTTTTTTTCATTTTTCAGCCTCTAACTGGAGGGGAAATGAGTTTTGGGTGTGTGTTTCTCTTGAGTTTGTTATTAGAAAATGCGAAAAGGTTCGTTATGTACTTGGGGGTCAGGCCGTATAGTACTTTGAAGCAGAGGCAGGCAAATTTAAACCTTACTCGGGCTTCCGTTGGTAGCCAGTGCAGCTGCCGATAGTAGGGTGTCACGTGATCGAATTTCTTCAGCCCGAAGATAAGTCTGACTGCAGCATTTTGCATTATTTGGAGACGTCTCATATTCTTTTGTGAGATTGCTAGATAGGCGATGTTGCAGTAGTCAAGCTGACTCAGTATGAGGGATTGCACTAGGATTCTGAATGTTGACATATCGAAGTATGATTTAATGGTTTATGATTATGACAGGGGTCGCCATTCAAAATATCGCAAGTAATTGGAAAAACTGCAGTATATTAAATTATACCTTCTGGTGGAATTCGTTATGTCACATTTATAAAATGGAAAGCATAATTGCTATTCAAAAGGGGTATTATAATAAATTTTAAAAGATCTGGGGGCCATTGACAACTTACTGTAATGAGTAGATACCATTTTATATTGAAAGTATATTTCCAAATGGGAGGAGGAGGGTGAATTAAAGTTTTCTGTAAGTTCAATAGAAAAGAATATTTATATTTGTATATTTTTGATTAAATGCTAAAAGAAAGGGTGGGTGGGAAGGGAATAAATTTATTTATTTGATGTTATACTAGAAAGAAATTCAAGTGATGTATTTAATTTTAAATGTTTTATTATTTGTACACTTGTTGTAAGATTAAAAAATGAATAAAGAATTTTTTTTAAAAAACAACATTTTCTGTGCGTACAGTGTGCTTTGTGATTTTTTAATTTTGTGGTTACCATTATGTATTAATAAGATTATATTGTGTGTGTATATGAAAAATGGATGGAAGAAACTGCGTTACAATTAGTACTATTATTATGGGGGTGGGGTCAGAGGCAAAGCTTGGGTGGGTCTAGGGCAGAGCTTGGGTGGGGTATTTGTTAGGCTTAGGGGGTATTTGGCTTGAAGTTGAGAAACACTGCTCTAAGGTCCACATTAACATCCTGTGGGTTGCTGCAGTACTTTTAAATTTACCAATTTCAAAACAGCAAGCAATGCTCAAAGAACCTTACATGCAAATGAGGTTCATAGAGGTCCGCAGAAATCCTATCCGATCAATCATTGGATAAAGCCACTGACATGTGCAGAATAATTCATGGTTAGAGGCATAAAAGTGCACATATGCCAGGAGATGCTACATCATAGGCATGCATGAGCGTGAATCATAGATGTGCCTTATTGTAGCACATCATAGGCATTATACGTGATGTCTATTGATCCCATTGGAGGGCAGAGAACTGCCTACAAGCAAGCCATACAAATGTGAGAATGCTAGATATGTATGCTTTTTTTCTATACTGCTTTGGTGGGACCTGGTGCCCCTGCCCTGTATTTTTAGTTTTTGAACTTTTAACAAATGCGCACGAGATGCACCTTTGACACACGCACATGAGATGTGCTTCTAACACACATGAAAGCTATTATAACCTATAAACTAGAGAATGACACGGTGACAAAATTAATCGCCATTCCCATCCCCATGGATAACTGCGGGAAATCATCCCGTGTCATTCTTCAGTGTGTCTCAACCTCAGCCCTTCTACACCAGCACCTCCAGACCTGCAATTAAAATTGGAGCATTAAAGGCCGGTGCTTCATTTTGTGCATCATCAGGCAATATCTGGGCATCACCCCGGAGTGCTAATTTTAATATTGATGAGATCATTTTAATACATTTCAAAATTATTATCAGCAAGAATATAAAGCAAGAAAAAGAAGGCATTAGGCCAATTTGTGCATCAGTAGCTGAAATACAGTGGTGCCTCGCATAACGGCCGCCTCGCACAGCGGACGCTGCGCACAACGAACTTTATGTCGTGATCCGTATAACGTACTTCGTTTCACACAACGAAGTCGCCCGAGCTGCATCCTTCCGGGGTTCCTGCGGGGTTGGATCGCAGCGGGGTTGGTCGAGGGTAGTCTCCTTCTCCTTACCTGCCCTGTCGCAGCACACAGCCGAACGGAAATCTTCCCGATGTCAGCGCTGACGTCGGAGGGAGGGCTTAAGCAAAGCCCTCCCTTCCTCCGACGTCAGCGCTGACATCAGGAAGACTTCCGGTCGGCTGTGTGCGGCTGCGGCAGGGCAGGTAGGAAGAAGGCAATGGCGAACGAAAGAGGGGGGAGGGGGCGGTCCGCCCCGAAGAATGTGCACAGCTGGTCAGGTCCCCCGATCGACCGACAACAGGCCCGGCCGACAAACCTCCCTGCCCTGTAGCCGCGAATCTAAATTACCTCTTACAGCAGCTTCAATAATCCAGCTGCTGTAAGAAGGTAATTTAGATTCGCGGCTACAGGACAGGGAGATTTGTCCGACCGGGCCTGTTCTGTTGTCGGTCGGGTGCAAAAGCGCCACAAAGGTGGAGGCAGGGAGGGAGGAAAGGTGGAGTGGAGAAGAAAAGACGCTTAAGGGGGGAGAAGGCCGCTGAAAGCACATGTTGGAGCAGGGGATGAGAGGGAGGGAGAGAAGGGGAAATATTGGACAAGGGCAGAAGGGATGCTAAATCATAGGGTGACAGGCAGAGAGAACAACAGGAAAAAGAGTGGAAGCAATCTTGAACCCTGAGGGTGAGGGCAGAGAGAGGTGGTGAGATGATTGATCATGGGGAGAGGGACAAAAGGGAATAGAGATGGGATAGGAAGATAGTGGAAGTAAAAGGACAGGGAGATGTATGTTTTTAGATGTATCTAAATAAAAATAATAACAAAAAATTTATCTTTTTTATGTCATCTTAGCATATTTTATGCTGCAGAACGAATTATTTTTTTTTACATGTATTCCTATGGGAAAACGCGTTTCACATAACGAACGTTTCACATAACAAACTTGCTCCTGGAACCAATTAAGTTCGTTGTGTGAGGCACCACTGTACTTCAATGTTAAAACCAGTTAGATCTGGTTTGTCTTGGATCGTTAAACTCATGGTAAGCTTCCGGCATGGGGGGGGGGGGGGCAAAGTGTGGCAGCTGTGTTGGTTCACTTGAATGCACCCACAAAAAAAAGTGGTATACTTTTACACTTAGAAGAGTAGTGATTTGCAACTGCAGTATGTTTGAGTGTCAGGGGAGGGCAGTAGCTCTGTTGCAGTAGGGCACTGAGGTCAGGTAGGGACAAGTTTATTCCGATGGCTGGCCAAACCCTCCCTTTTTTTATTTATAGCCACATCTCGGACCTGAGGGAAAAGGGCCGGGGATCATCTTAAAACAAACTGGACTGCTACAAATTCTTCCATAGAACCACACGCTAGTGCTGCAGAACAACTTTCCTCAGTCATACATGAAAAGCACAGACAGATCAATACAGAAGTGACGAACTATAAATAGAAATAGGCAGACAAAAACCCGAACCAGAAACCGAGTAACTGCCAAACGCTAGTGTGTACGACGCAGCGTTAAAGAAACAGAGTGCCTTTCCCTCCTGACCTGTGCAAAACCGAAAAAATAAAAAATTAAGCATCACGTGCTCTTCACCCACCCCCGCCAAAAAGAAGAAAAAAACTCCGTACAATTGAAAAGAAACAGCACCACAAGGCGTAAATGTAATCATACCAGACAATAAGCAGAATCCAAAAACCGTTCATGTCATTTCTGTCGTATATACTTTTGATATTTCCCCATTTTATAAAACATGGTTCTCGTCCAATTTAGCTCACGTTTTAAATTTGGGAACACGCATATATAACATGGTTATGCCAATAACGTTATCGGGACCTGGTCGTCCCCGTAATAATGGCGAGAAGCACCAATAATGTCCAACAACCTTCTTAGCACAAGGGAATAATCACTTGCTGCCTCGCACAGCCTCATTTTCAGATGATTGGGTTTTGATCGCATCCTCCCTCCAGTCTTCCACTTTGCTTTGGAATCGGCCATGCTTAGGGGGATCCTGAGAATCCTGCAAATCCTGGTTTTACCGGGTTCCCATGCTTAGTGATCGTAGGGAATGTTGGTTCCATTGGGATTTAGCCAGTCCCCCCAGCTCCTTACAACAGGGCAGATCTCCCGAGTCCATGGGCAAGACCTATAGTCTCACACCCTCCTCCTTTTAACATTTGTTTTGCACGCCACGTAGCCACTTCACTTAGTGGCCTGAAAGTTCGTGCTCTGCCGAAAGTGAAAATACCCCTTGCTAACTCTGCTAAGGATCTGGTAGTTATGTGCATCATAAAAACCAGAGCATCATTGGCGCCCCCCCAAAAAAAAAAAAAAAATATTGAGCAAGCTTCTTCATTATGTCCAGGAACGGGTAATATGTACTATTTGCCACCCCGATCATTTTAATATGTTGGCGCCTGTAGTTTACACCGGAGAGAGCAAATGGCACGATCAGGCTCAGCCTTTTGCAAGAAAAGGGCTAATAGTTTCATGCCGGAACGGGTGCTTAACCTCTCCCCCGACTCCTGTATCCATTTTATCCTGGGGTGATCGGGTACTCTAAGGACATCTTTCTGCCTCAGCAACCCATTTGAGAGTTCTATCTGGTGCTAAGACCCCGTACAACTTTCTCACAAAAACGTGGATCTTGTGTCAAGAAAAAATTACCTCCATAACTAGGATTGCTGTGTTTACTGACAAATTCCCCGAGGCAAATTAGATCAAACATAACGGGCACCAATGATGTGATTGTGATCCGAGTACAACTAGCTCAAGAGGGCAACACACCATTCCATTCCTGTAAAGAAAAATCACGCTGCCAACTCAAAAATTAAGGTCACGCCTCTCCCTGTTCTGGGAGGGTGAAGGTAGCAGCTTCCCCTTCCCCTGGCCCCGTGTGTACACTCCCATTTCCCAGAAGGAGGGCAGAGTCTTCCCTTTCCCAGCCCACCTTGGGCTAGTAATTTAGCACCGCCCCAGCACGCACGCGCTCGCCTGCCCAGGGGTCGCAGCCAGACACTGGCTCCAACCCCCTGGTACCAGAAGCAGCTCCTTTCCGCATTGGCTCCGGCTCTCTCCGGTGGGCGGAGCTTGCTTCGTGACTGACTGGGTGCGTTCAGCCACTGCACAAATCAATCTACTGATTTGTCTAATGCTTGCACAAGCATTGTTCTCAATACAGTACTACTGCTGCTGTCACTTGCTTTTCTTTTTCACACACACCATGGTTGCTCTCTTCAATCCCACATCCTCAGCTGTAAAACAGAGTTCCCCCTCGCATGCACATCCAGAGTGTACTTGAAAGTGATGCCACAGTACAGAGACAGCAGCAATTCTAATTGAAGTTCTCTCTCTTTAACTTTGCTATTTTAAAGTTGTTTTTTTTTTTTTTTTTTTTTTTTTGCACGATCGCTACTCGCTGTTGCTTAATTTCCCCTACTCCCCAAAACAAGGCTTTCAGTCTTTTCTGAGAAGGAATGGATACAGGAGCTTCTGACACCATCCAAGAAGTCATCTTGTAGAAGTTATGTGAACAAAAGATTGCATCTCCCTTTCTCGAGATGCTTTCAAGTGTTATGTGCTAGTGATTCTTTTTACTACTGCCACCCCTCCCCCCCATTTTGAAGTCTGCTGAATAAAGTACTGTAATCCAGTGGCGTACCAAGGGGGGGGCGGGAGGGGCGGTCCGCCCCGGGTACCAAGCACTGAGGGGGTGCTCCCGGTCCGGTCCAGTTCCCCCCCCTGCGCCGGGTGTCGCGTCTGGAAACAGCCTGCAGCAAGATCGCGATGCCAGAGATCTTTGCCTGCTTCGACTGTTTCCTCCGCCACGGTCCTGCCCCTCCTCTGATGTCAGAGGAGGGGCGGGACCGCGGCGGAGGAAACAGCCGAAGCAGGCAAAGATCTCTGGCATCGCGCGATCTTGTTGCAGGCTGTTTCCCCAGGGCAGTAGCGTACCAAGGGGGGCGAGGGGGAGGTCCATCCCGGGTGCCGCCTTAGGGGGGGGGTGCACAGCTGGCCCGGTCCCTATCGCACTTCTACCCTCCCAGCGAAAGCAGCATCGGCGCCATTATCGAAAAAGGTAATGGCGCCAGGCCTTGGAGCACCAAGGCAGACCGCTTCTCCCCCCTCCCAGCCGAAACCCCGCTGACCATCCTATCTCTCCTCCCCCAAGTGAACCTTTCCGACCCTCCCAGCGAAAGCAGCAAACCTCCCTCCAGTAGCGTCGGCTTTATCCTCCCACTGCCGCATCACTGATGACGTCATCAGTAACGCGGCAGAGGGAGGAGAAAGCCGCGAAGGAGGTTTGCTGCTCTCGCTGGGAAGGTCGGAAAGGTTCACGGGGGGGGGGGAGATAGGAGGGTCAGCGGGGGTTCGGCTGGGAGGGGGGAGAAGCGGACTGCCTCGGTGCTCCATTACCTTCTTCGGGCAGCAGCAGCGTTTACAATTCGCTGCTGTTGCCGGCTTCAGGCCTTGTTCTCTGCCTGGTCCTGCCTACTTCCAGTTTTCATGAAGACAGGACCCGACAGAGAGGAAGGCCTGAAGCGGGCAACAGCAGTGAATTGTGAATGTTGCTGCTGCCCGATGAAGTTCAGGACATCAGGATTTCGGGGAAGGAGCAGGAAGAAATCGGCTGCTTGCTTGGGGGTGAGGGTAGGGAAAGAATCGTGGAAGTGGAGAAATCGGCACGATGGCTTTGTGCGGGCTAGGGGGAGAGAGAAAGAAAGGAAAAATAAAGAGGGGGGGGCAGGGGGAGAGAGAAAGAAAGGCAGAAAGAAAGAGGGGGACCAAGGGGAGAGAAAGAAAGGCAGAAATAAAGAGGGGGTCAAGGGGGAGAGAAAGAAAGGCAGAAAGAAAGAGGAGGGCCAGGGGGAGAGAGAAAGAAAGGCAGAAAGAAAGAGGGGGACCAAGGGGAGAGAAAGAAAGGCAGAAAGAAAGAGGGGGGCCAGGAGGAGAGAGAAAGAAAGGCAGAAATAAAGAGGGGAGCCAGGGGGAGAGAGAAAGAAGAAGGACCAGAAGAAGGACCAGAGACTCATGAAATCACCAGACAAAAAAGTAGGAAAAATGATTTTATTTTCAACTTAGTGATCAAAATGTGTCCGTTTTGAAAATTTATATCTGCTGTCTATATTTTGCACTATGGCCCCCTTTTACTAAACCGCAATAGAGTTTTTTAGCGCAGGGAGCCTATGAGCGTCGAGAGCAGCGTGGGGCATTCAGCGCAGCTCCCTACGCTAAAAACCGCTATCGCAGTTTAGTAAAAAGGGAGGGGGAATATTTGTCTATTTTTGTATAGTTGTTACTGAGGTGACATTGCATAAAGTCATCTGCCTTGACCTCTTTGAAAACCCGCGGAATATAAATGATAATTAACATTTTCTCTGCGTACAGCGTGCTTTGTGTTTTTAAAATTTTATTGTTGGTAGATCATTTTGACTTGGCCACAAAGGTAAGGGGGAGGGAGGGAGGGGAACTGCTGAAAGACATCTAGTAATCCTTGCAGGCTTGACTGCAGGGAATTATTTTTGTAAAATCATGTTTTGTTATGTGACTGGCATTATCTAGACTTTAATTTCTATGAATGAATAGAATGAAAATGATATAAAATTACTTGCTTGTTTTTATGTGCGTGCGCTGAAGGAAAGTGGAGAGAGAGTGGGCTGAGGATGCTGAAGGGAAATGGGGAAGAGAGTGGGGAGAAGACGCTGATTTATAAATTGACAATTGTACAGAATATTGTTTCTTTTTATACTTTAATATAAACAATTCAAGGCTTGTGTGGATGGAATCAGGTGGTTTGCGGGGATGGGGACCGAGCTTACGGGGATTAGTCCAATAAAATGGTATTTTTTTATTTCTCATTATTTGTTTTATTTTTATTTGTTAATTTATAAAGTGGTGATTGTTATGTATCAGGTTTTTCAAATTTACATCTACTGTCTTTATATTTTGCACTGTATTAGAGGACATGTGTTACTGTTTTTTGTGGTGTTGCATTGTATCCAGGGTCTGGTTTCTTGGCGGATCAGTTTAACTTTTGTCTACATATTTCTATTTTTAGTTTGTGATTATTCCATTTTGGGCGAGGGTGTATCTCTGTTCTGTGTGTTCTGAAAAAGACATAGTTTTCAGTTGGCATTGACTACAGGACCAATTGACTGTGCGGGATCTGGCTTGTTTAGTTTTACAATGTATGTGTTGGTGTTCTAGTGCTCACTGCAATGTTTAAGATGCAGCCTTTTCCTAGGTACACTCTTGTGGTGCGATATGTAGATTGGTACTAAAAATCATATTTTTCATATAGATGGGGGGGGGTGTCAAAAAATGATGGGCCCCGGGTGCCACATACCCTAGGTACGCCACTGCTGTAATCACAACTGAATCCTGACTTCTTGAACAATCCTACTCTATTCTTGGACAAGTGGGTTATGTATCCCATCTCACCAGAGCTCTTGTAGGAAGCCTCGTGTACATATTTTTGATTCTCCCCTCTAGGGTTACCATATTTTTCTCCAATGACCCCCGCCCTGCCCCGTTCCACCTCCAGCCACGACCCCACAGAAGCCTCCTCTCTTCTTCCAGATGAATTCCAGCCGCGTCTGGAGGGCGTGGAGCATGCGTGGATATGTGTGGCCTCATCCGTGCATGCTCAAAGGCCCTCCAGATGCAGCCAGAGCTCGTCAGGGCTTTCCAAAATTCAGACAAATGCCTGGACAGTCCTTAAAAAAAAAAGACATGTCCGAGTTTTCCCGGACGTCTGGTAACCCTACTCCCCTCTTACCTCAGGACTTTCTAACTTCCATTTATCGTCCTACTAGCAAGCAATAGGAGCTGTTATTTTCTGCATACATTTACAAAGTTTTACATGATAGACGTGGCAGCCAAGCAGGATTCTGCTCTCGGATTTTCACTTCTGGCAGCAGGCTCATCAGTCCCACCCTGACTTTGAGGGACTGCTCTGTTATGTCCCATTTGTCCAGGAATAGAGTGGGATTGTACAAGAACAAAAGATTAGGTTCTTACCTTTGCTAATCTTCTTTCTTGTAAATCCACACTCTGTTCCTGGAACCCACCCTGGGAGTTGCTGATTCGCCTCCATAAGTGCTGATAAGTTGGACTCCTGATTCTAAGACCAGCTTTTCCAAGAGTGACATCCCTATGTTGCGTGCACTTTGCTCCAGGGAGTCTATCGCTGATGTGCCCCACACTATTAGTGCAGGCTGTATCTTCTTGTTGTTTATGGTTTATAATTGTGACTGGGCTGTCCAGGGAATTCCAGACAGTTAACTCATTGAATTAGCAGTTTAATAATATCATCAGACTGGATTCAGCAGTTCCTCAAACAAACTTGCTTTATTGTAATTTAAACAAAGAAGTAAATGGACTCAAGTTCTGTAGATCTAAGGATTTCTGCTCTTTCTGAATCAACTCTTCAAGCAGAGTATCCCAATGGCTGGGAAACTGGGAGTGTATTTCACTACTCTCTGTGAAGAAGATGATACTGTACTTTAAACTTAACAACACCAGATTAATTTGAAGCTGGCTCATTCAATGTGTAAAAACAGGAGAGGATACAATCCTTCTCCAAACCATATGCTCTCTGATAAAATGGATTCTGATCTCAAACAGAAGCAGAGAGAAGGGTGGGCTATAGCTACAGACTGCAGCAAAGCCTCCTGGGACTTTAGTCCATTATACAGTCTGTTTACATGTATAAGATAAGCCTTCTACACTGCAACTTTGCATACTAAGAGCCAGGGACACCATTCATTAAGCCCTCATCAGGGTACATTTTCTACATCATAAAACTACTCTGTTCACATGAATATGAGAATATAACACTCCCCACCTGGTATCTATAGATACCACTATTACTATTTAAACTTTATAATACCATATAGTCTACTTAATTTCCATAAGTCACTGAAACTTGACTTGATGACTTCTGGCTTGTCTTGACATCTCTAACGTTCAGCTGAATGCTCTCTGGCAGTCTCGCAGGAGGTATAACGAGAGACTGGCAACACAGACAAACAACATAAAAGAGAAAGAGAGAGTCTCTGGAGTGGACAATGGTCCATGACACCATCCTCATCTCAGTTTTTTTCACAATGTAGGAAATTCATTTCTGCTCCTGGGTGGTGCCAAGTTGCTATTGGTGAGCTGAAGCTTTGTCTCTCTGATGACACTTGGCTCAGCTAGTTGATGAGTTGAAGTCGCATTGAGGATCAGATGTGTTTTGGCCCTTATGAGTGATGACCAACTTGAGAAATTAGAAAAACGGTGAGCTCCCAAGTTGTCAGTTACAATCTTTACATAGAAACATAGAGTATGACAGCAGAAAAGGGCCGTCGGCCCAACACGTCTGCCCATTCAAAAGAACCCTCCCCTTATAAGAACACTCCCCTTAAAAGAACACTCCCTCTAAGCAATTCCCCGAAGTGAACCCACAAGAACAGTTATGTCTGGACAGATCTCTGTGTCAGACTCAGGGTCTATGAGCTCAAAGGGGTACTCTTCAGCTGACAGTGTATGACCAAGTTTTAGGAGAAATTCTGATCCTGTTAGCTGGGTAGTTTCTATTAGCCAGGATGCTGACATGGCTCTGGTTGCAGTCTGCAGGATTCTGATTTGTTGGCACGTAATGCCACTGTTCTGGTTGTGTTGACTTTCTTATATGTTCAACTCTGTTGCTAACATATACGTAAAATCTCCTGGTTTGGTTATAGGATAACTTTACTGGTTTGCTTTGCGCAGAAGTTGACTGCACTCACTTAACTGTCAAGTTCTTTAAGTACCATATCTGCTATTTCTATAGCTATTACTTCTCCACATAATTCCAAGTCTGGAATGATATGACTAGGTTGAGGTGACAACTTGTCTTTGCCAAAAATGAATCCCACTTGGGACATTCCATCTGCATCTGTTGTTTTCAAATAGGCCACCACTGCTAAGGCCTTTTCAGAAGCATCCGAGAAGATGCAGATTTCTTTGTGGCAGGCTGTACTGAGTGCTATGGGAACATTAGTACACGGGATGTGCAGTTGTTCAAGAGTCTTTAAGGAATCTTTCCTTCTCTCCCATTTTTGTCGCATTTCTGATGGCAATAGAACATCCCACTCATTAGTGCTTTGAGAGAGCTTTCTTAATAGGGTTCTCCCTTGGATGGTTACTGGATCCACAAACCCCAGTGGATCGTACAGATTATAGACACCTCTGTGTGTATGTGGCTTTTCTTGGGTATACACTTGAAATGTAAAAATGTCTTTCTTTAAGTCCCAATATAAACCAAGACTTCTTTGTAGTGGAGGGGAGTCTACTCTGAGATCTAGATCTTTTAAATCCGTGGAATGATCCTCTTCTGAACTATCTCCTACACCTCTCTAACTGTGGCCTGAAAACTACGTCATTTAGAGCAGTGGTTCCCAACCCTGTCCTGGAGGACCACCAGGCCAATTGGGTTTTCAGGATAGCCTTATGCATGAAGCAGATTTGCATGCTTGTAACTTCCATTATATGCAAATATCTCTCATGCATATTCATTAGGGCTAGCCTGAAAACCCGATTGGCCTGCTGGTCCTCCAGGACAGGGTTGGGAACCACTGATTTAGAGTTCATCTCAGTGCTATTGCATCTTTTCATGCACCTCTGGATAAAAAGCCACTATTAGTACACCCTTAAGTTTCCAGATTCATGAAAGGCCTTTTCATACCAAACTACCAATCAAGTCTCCCCCGATTGCTTGGAATCTTAATGTTATCCTTTCCACTCTGATGAAGCCTCCATTTGAACCACTTTCAACTTCATCTCTCAAATTTCTCACTTAGAAAGTAACCTTCTTTATATCCAACACATCGGCACACTGAGTCAGTGAACTGCAAGTGCTTGTATCAGATCCATCTTTTACATCATTCTACCACAATAGAGTTGATCTTCGTATGCATCCAAAGTTCCTCCCAAAAGTTGTCTCTGAATTTCACCTTATCCAGTCTATAGTTCTTCCAGTCTTTTTTCCAAGACCACATTCTCTTCCAGATGAAGCTGCACTCCACATGTTGCACTTTCTTATTACTTGTATCGAACCAAACCTCATAGAACTTCCACTCAACTATTCCTATCATTTGATCCAAACAGACTTGGAGCTCCTGTCACCAAGTGGACCATCTCCACATGGCTGGGGACTGTATCTCCTTTTGCTATGTTTGAGCTGGGCTGATGCTGGAAGCAGTGGCATAGTAAGGGGGGAGGGGGTAGACCGCCCTGGGTGCCGGGTCAGTGGGGATGCCAGCACCTCTAAACCCCACTATGCCACGCTCATGCCATCCCTCTCACCAGTACCAATGTTCCCGCTAAGCTGCGCTGGGGTGCGCTGACGCACAAAATATTACCTCGCAGCGCACAAGTTTCTCGTCACAGCGCACACAGTGTAGAGCACAGTTCTTCAACCGCCGGTCCGCAAACAAAATCTTGCCGGTCCGCGAAGGATTCGGTCCCCGCCGCAACGAAAGGCCGGCGTCAGCTGACTTGCAACTTCCTGTTGCAGTCGCTGTGCCGGGACTCCTGCCTTCGCCGGGACTCCTGCCTTCCACCGCGTTTGCCTCCTGCCTTGTCTCCGCACCTCCAGACCAGCAGCGGCAGCTGTGTATGCTTTTAACTTCGGCACAGAGCTGCCCCTAATCAATAGTTTAGCGCGGTTTCATAAGGCAGCCTCGGGGCCTTTGCTAGGCCGGCCCACATCGCATCATCGAAGCGGGCCGGCTATCAAAGGCCCCGAGGCTGCCTCATGAAACCGCGCTAAACTATTGATTAGGGGCAGCTCTGTGCCGAAGTTAAAAGCATACAGAGCTGCCGCTGCTGGTCTGAACTCTTGGGCCGCTGAAGGAGGGCAAAAAGCAGCTGTCCTGGAGGTTTCCCTTCCTCTCGCCTTTACAGGTTCCTTTTTTCCACCTTTTTTTTTTTCCTTCAAACGGCAACGGGCCCCAGCATCGACATCAATCAAGTAAGTTCCACTGTCAATCAAGCGGTTCTGCTCGGCCAAAGCTTCCCCTGTGACATGAGCCATCCTCAGGGGAAAGAAAGTGACCCACAAAGGTGAGGGGAAGGGGGGCAGATGATGGAAGTTGGGGGGGGAGAGAGAGAGAGAGAGAGAAGAGGCAGATGATGGAATGGAGGAGATGAGAGAGAGAGAGAAGGGGACAGATGATGGAAGTGAGAAGAAGGGAGAGAGAGCAGAAGGCAGATGGATGTCAGTTGAGAAGGGAGAGCAGATGCTGAATGGAAGTGGGGAAAGAACACATACTGGATGGAAGGAGGAGATAAATAAAGGGGGAAGAAAATAGTAAGATAATGGAGGGGTGAGGGAAAGGGGTGACAAGCTGTGTGTAGACACAGTGAAAAGAGGGAAACGGGACTAAATAGTAAGAAAGAATTTAATTTAGATGGAGGCAGAAAATAGAGAAGGAAGACCAGAGAAGAAAAGGGAAGAGAGAGCAGAGAATGATCAGATCTGAGTGGAGGAAATGAGAAGAGAGATATGCTAAAAACCACAGGGGGGAGGGAAGGATAGAGATGCCAGACCATGAGGGGAACAGAAGGAAGATGATGGATGCTAGACCAAATTGGGGGGTGGGGGGGGGGCAGGAGGAGAGATGGCAGGGAAAGACAGACAGTGAATGGAAGGGGCAGATGCTGGACTGAAGAGACAGAGAAGGTTATCATGCTGCTGTACCGGGCCATGGTACGCCCTCACCTGGAGTACTGCGTCCAGCACTGGTACTTTAAGAAGGACACGGTACTACTCGAAAGGATCCAGAGAAGAGCAACTAAAATGGTTAAGGGGCTGGAGGAGTTGCCGTACAGCGAAAGATTAGAGAAACTGGGCCTCTTCTCCCTTGAGCAGAGGAGATTGAGAGGGAACATGATAGAAACATTCAAGGTACTGAAGGGGATAGACTTAGTAGCTAAGGCAGGGAGAACGAGAGGGCACTCTCTAAAGTTGAAAGGGGATAGATTCCATACAAACGTAAGGAAGTTCTGTGGTAGAAAGCAACATATTTATTTGGCTCATAACTTGCTGGCGCCCGATATTTTTAGCTCACAGTGAAAAAAGTTTGCTCACAACACCCGCCCGCTTAGAGGGAACACTGCTCACCACCTCTGTAGATCTTCACTAACGTGAGCAACTTCTCCTGCCTGTTGCTCGCACCAGCCTGGTTCCCCTCTGAATCACTTCTGGGTCATGGGGCCAGGAAGTGACATTAGAGGGAAATCCAACCCTGGCGCGAGGAGCTTTCCTGAAGAAGCCACTCGCACTGGCAAAGATTAGAAAGCATGAGTATGGAGTGGGGGCAGGAAGAAGTGTGGGGGCACAGGGAGGCACCTCCTACCCTTACTATACCTCTGGCTGGAAGGACAAGTCCATAAAGTTTGAGCAATGACGACTTCAGTAGTTAATTTGTGTTTCATTCCCATTGAAGATGTTTGTAAGGCAGCCACCTGGTCCTCAATTCATACCTTCATATCCCACTAATGCTTAAAAAATCATTCCAGAATGGATAGTCGGTTCCATCAAGCACTTCTATAAAATGTATTCTCTATTTAAACGCCAGCTTCCCTATCAACCCTATTGGTTTGGCCACGTTCATGATACAAGTTAACATGTCTTCCCATATACATGATCCTGTCAGCTAGGGAATCCTACAAGTGAGAATATGCTGCCTGCTTGTCCTTGGATAAAGCACAGTTACTTACCTGTAAACAGGTGTTATCTGAGGACAGCAGGCAGATATTCTCACAACCCTCTCGCTTCTCCTAGTTGGCTTCTTAGCTTTTTTTTTTTTACTGAACTGATGGTCCCGCAAGCTGACATCTTGCAAGAAAGCACTGGCGCATGTGCAGAATGGGCGGCTTTGAGATTTTCAGTCTTTTTCAAGTCACAGTACACTTATACACTGTCCTAACTGGGCTCCATAGATGACATTACCCACATGTGAGAATACCTGCCTGCTGTCCTTGGATTACACCTGTTAGAGGTAATTAACTATGCTTTCCATGCTAACTGGCTAGTGCAAGGATACCATGTGAGTCCTTACCACCTACAAAATGGTTGGTAGTAAGTGCTCATGTGGTAATTTTTTTGAATGGCTGAATGCTATTGGTAACATTAGCGCATGGCCATAGATTCAAAAAGTAGAAAATAGGCCATTTTACAGCTGTAGCAAAATTGGACTTAGCGCACAGAAAAGACCCACATAAAGACGTGCTAAGGCCACATTTGCTGCAGCGTAGTAAAAGGACCCCTTAATTCTTACAATACAAATACATTCAAAGGGCAATCAGTACATAGTAATATTCAAGAATATTTTTAAACAGCAATAATTCTGCAAACTGAAAATTGAAGGATAAAATGATAGAAACCCAAAGTGAACTGGCAGTCATCATGGTGGCAGCTCATTGGTTAGTCAGGAGCTTCAGCTCACTTTGGTTAAAATGTTTATAAGTGTTTAGTACAATTTGTAGACACAAGCTAGTGTCTAGTAAAACATGTATCAATCTATGGGAAAAGGTGACTAAAGTTATCAGAAACAAAAAATGAAGTTTTAATTAATTCTATTAGAGCAAACAAATTGTAATACAACAGTCCAACAACCAAATAAGCAAAGTCCAATGGAAAAGAACAAAGTAAGCCCAGTCTTCAAAACCCACTTTAATAGCAACCAATCATAAAAAAGCATGCATAAAATAGTCTTGCCAGTCAGATGAACATCTGACAAATCATGATTTGGCGGATGTTCTTATGATTGACAAGACTGTTTTATGCATGTTTTATTATGATTGGTTGCTATTAAAGTGGATTTTGAAGACCAGGCTTACTCTGCTCTTTTCCAGTACAACAGTCCAAACCACATTCTTTTATGTAAAAAAAAAAAGTTATAGAATTTCAAATATGTAACTTTTTCAGACTGTTTATGGATCCATGACATGAAAAATAGACCACTCTCAACATTTTGGATCTGCTATTTTAGTCAGTTTTTCCCAGAGATGGTCACATACATGCAAATATGCCAATTTCTACCAGTATACACATGCCTTTGTGTGGAAGTTTTTGGGGATGCTATTTTATAACTGGCCAAGGTACATACACTATTTTTATAAAATAGGCACAATATGTGTGCTTATGTGTCTTCCCCGTCCAGGCTTCCTACTATAAAATTACCGTTATTACTGTGTAAATTATTATATTGACAGATGATTGCCTCCCCTAGCTTTTTAATGTTCTCACATTATACAACAGAAACTAACATTCTATTCTCAGTTAATGTACAGTATAAGCAATTCCACTTTTTTTCCCCAAACCATCAAAACATTTTCAGAAATTGTCCATTTTAAGCTAGGAGTTGTAAACTAAAAACGCCTACCTCTTGAGCTGTACAAAGGAAAAAAATTGCTAGGTGCAAGAACAAAAAAAATAAAAGGATTGCCTCACTTTTCTAACAGAAAAGACCACACCTGCAGAAGCACCTACAACTAGAAGACAAGTAGGAAGAGCTCCCACACTCTATACAACCTTGAAACTTAAGGGCCTAAAAAATTGCTTCATAGTATAGCAACTGTATACTCTAGTGTCCCAAGGGCAGGGTGATGGAGACAATCTGTCCTGGGTGCAAGAAGTTGAGGGATGCTGGAGTGGATGCGGATCCACAATATGCATGTGTATGCCGTCAGCTTTGCTATCCCCACTTCTTCTGATATCAACTTTCTGTTCCGAGACGGGGGACCAGTATAGCTGACAGCCACATGCATGTGGACTGCAGCCCCGCAACTGCTCCACATCCCCACTACTGCCTGGAGGAGGGAGGTACTTTGCCCCTGCCAGTTACGTCACTGACTGTATGATACACTTTGTTCCTGCATGATAAGGAGCAATAGAAATTTAAAAAAAAAAAACCAAAACCAAAACCAATTTCAATCCAGCTTAGAATTGAGCTACTAGCTTTTTTGAAAACTCTGGGCCTGATATTCAGTGGGACTTATCCATGTAAGAGAAACTCCCACCCACTGAGGGGCCCATGAATAAAATTTTACTATGGGTTTAACCTGTCTTTAACACAGGTTTTACTGGCTAAGCAATGCAGAAAATCATTACTGAATTGCACATTAAAATGCACAGTAATGAGGTTATTAATTCCGTGGCCAAGCAAAAAAAAAAAAAAAAGGTTTCTGATGCACGCTGTATACAGGAAAATTAATATCAAGTCTGGGGCAGCACAGAAAGGAGGTGTTTAGCAACACCCTTTCCCACTCTCTCCCTCCAACCCGACCATCCTGCCCCAGATTGTTTTCTGTATCAGTTCGTGGACTCGGTGGTTAATGTTAGATTGACTGACAGGTGGTGTTAGATTGGCTGATGTATTTATATATGTAGATTGTGAGATGTAGAGTAAGGAAAGAAGAGGCTGAGAGATGGTGTATAGTACCTACTGGGCTGAGGAGGGTTGAGAAGCAGTGGAAAATAATGGGGAGAGGTTTATGGCGGGAGTGAGAGGTGGAAAAGAATGCTGGATCGGCAAAGGGATAAAAAAAGAGTGGAAATTAGGTTGGGGGAAGATGAAAGAGAAGAGAATAATAGGAAGCTAGGTAGGTGTAAGGTACAGAAAAAAAGGACTGGAGTCCAGGAAAGGGGTGGGTAATGAAAGGAACTGGGATGGGTTAGGAAAAGAAAGACAGATAAAAGTAGGTGGAGTATGGGGAGGAGATGATAGGGAAAAAGAGAGATAGGAAACTAGAAAAATGATGAGCCTGGGAGATTGGTTAGGTAGATAGTTGAGATGTGAGATAAGAGAGACAGAATGAGAAGGAGGAGGAAGCAGGGGTAAAGTCTAGCTGTAAGAGGAGACAGAAAATTAAGAAGAAGTGAAAAGATCAATGCTAGAGACAAGACAGGAAAAGAAAGCTGGGGGTGAGATAAGAAACAGAAAATAGAAGAGACCCTGATATTAGAGTTAGAAGAGAGTCAAGAGGAAATAGAAAAAAAAAGAGACCTACATTAACACAATTAGAAAAACAACTTTTTTTCAGTTTAGCAACTGGATTATAGCAGCTTCGGGAATGAACATCTCTGATATCTTTATTTTTTTATATATCACTAGTGTTTAAGCCCGTTATATTAACAGGTGCTAGAGTAGATGTCTGTCTGTCTGAGTTGTTTTTTTCTTTGTCTCTCTCTTCTTGGATGCTGTCTGTCTGTCATTCTTTCTGTCTGTGTCTCTCCCTGGCCTCCTGTCTGTCTTTCATTCTGTCTGTCTGTCTCCCTGGCCCACTGCCTGTCTCTCCGTGGCCCCCTTCAGTTCCCCCCCCCCAGAGCAAAGCATGATTGCTGTCTGCTCCCCAGCACACCCCTACCCCCAAAGCAGCCCCCTTTCTCTATCCCCCTCCACTTCTTACCAGCATGGGACACATGATTGCTGTCTGACCCCCAGCACACCCCTCCCCCCAAAGCAGCCCCTTTTCCCTCTCCCCCTGTTGTGCCATACCTGCCTGCTCTGTGGCCCCTTTCTGTTCCCCCTTCCCAGAGCAAAGCATGATTGCTGTCTGCCCCCCAGCACACCCCTCCCCCCCAGCAGCCCCTTTCCCTCTCCCCCTAGCCCCCTGTTGTGTCATGCCTTTCTGCTCTGTGGCCCCCTTCTGTTCCTCCTTCCCAGAGTCTGCCCCAGCACACCCCTCCCCCAAAGCAGCCCCCTTTCCCTCTCCCCCATGCCCCCTGTTGTGCCATGCCTGCTTGCTCCGTGGCCCCCTTCTGTTCTCCCCCTCCCGTTCTTACCCTCCCTCCATCCATGCTTCCTGGTGTCTTCTGGCCCACCGGCATGAACCGCTGATCGCGTCAAAGGGAACGTGCTACCAAGGTGGAAAGCGGCCTGCGAGGTTCACTATAGCCGGCTGGCGAACTTCAGCAGGCTGCTTTGAAGAGGAGCAACAGTGGCGGCAGCAGTTGGTGAGTGAGGGCGGGAGGGGGGAGTCGCCAGCGTGTTCCCTGCCTCCATGTTCGAAAATGGAATTCGGCACGGAGGGACACAGCACGCTGTCAGGGAACACGCCGTCCTAAGTCGCATGCAAAGGCGCACGCCGACAACTGAGCGCAAGATGGAGGCGCGCGCCAAAGAAAATGACAGTTTTTAGGGGCTCCGACGGGGAGTTTTGTTGGGGAGCCCCCCCACTTTACTTAATACAGATCAAGGCGGCGTTGTGGGTGGTTTGGGGGGTTGTAACTCCCCTCATTATACTGTAAACTTAACTTTTTCCCTGTTTTTAAGGAAAAAGTGAAGTTTTCAGTAAAATGTGGGGGGTTACAACCCCCAAACCCCCCACAACGTGGCGCGATCTGTATAAAGTAAAGTGGGGGGGGTTCCCCCCCACACCCCTGTCGGAGCCCCTAAAAACAGTTATTTTCTTCAGCATGAACCTCCACGCTGCGCTCAGTTGTCGGCGCGTGCCTTTGTCTTCCGCGGTTTTGACCTGACACCAACAGAACACACAACAAATCATGAAACATGGAAGAAAAACGTTAAATTGCAATAACTTTTCCATTGCAGGAAACTCTAGATACTTATGTTACTATGATCACACCCAAACACTCACACCAGTCTGAAATACTCCAGTGACCAATAAATGCTGGTCCAGTTAATAATGAGGATGATAATGACACAGTAATGATGACATCATGATCAATAATCCGGTATCTCCTTCCTCCGCCCGACGCCACTCGAGCAGGAGGGATCTGCCCTGCCCTGCTTAACTGCGAGCCTGCTCTCCTCCAGCCCATCCGAGGGCTGCTACAGGCTAGCGTGACCCGGCTTCTCTTCAGCCCACTGCAGGCCGCCGAAAGTTTTTGTTCCGCCTCAGCGACTCCAAGGCAGAGGAAGGAGGAAGCTTCCTCCATCTTGTTCCTCCTTCCTCCGCCCGACGCCACTCGAGCAGGAGGGATCTACCCTGCCCTGCTTAACTGCGAGCCTGCTCTCCTCCAGCCCATCCGAGGGCTGCTACAATCTAGCGTGACCCGGCTTCTCTTCAGCCCACTGCGGGCCGCCGAAAGTTTTTGTTCCACCTCAGCGACTCCAAGGAAGAGGAAGGAGGAAGCTTCCTCCATCTTGTTCCTCCGCCCGACGCCCAACGCCACTCGAGCAGGAGGGATCTGCCCTGCCCTGCTTAACTGCGAGCCTGCTCTCCTCCAGCCCATCCGAGGGCTGCTACAGGCTAGCGTGACCCGGCTTCTCTTCAGCCCACTGCGGGCCGCTGAAAGTTTTTGTTCCGCCTCAGCGACTCCAAGGCAGAGGAAGGAGGAAGCTTCCTCCATCTTGTTCCTCCTTCCTCCGCCCGATGCCACTCGAGCAGGAGGGATCTGCCCTGCCCTGCTTAACTGCGAGCCTGCTCTCCTCCAGCCCATCCGAGGGCTGCTTCAGGCTAGCGTGACCCGGCTTCTCTTCAGCCCACTGCGGGCCGCCGAAAGTTTTTGTTCTGCCTCAGCGACTCCAAGGCAGAGGAAGGAAGTAGCTTCCTCCATCTTGTTCCTCCTTCCTCCGCCCGACGCCACTTGTGCAGGAGTGAACGGCCCTGCCCCTGCCCCACACTTGAACTCTGCCTCCACAGCCCACCCAAGAGCTGCCGAAGTCCCTGCAAGACAGTACTAGCACTTCTGGGCTCCTTTCTGCCTCACCTTACCGTCCTCCCCCCTCCTTGGCTCATCAAGGTCCACTGAGGGCCTCCAGACTCTCAGCTCCCCTTGCCCAACCCGGATTCTGCCCGTTGCCAAAGTTTACCATTGTTCATATTCCTGTTTCTGTACCATATTTTATTATTGTCTATGCTTTTTGTTTAGATGCCAAATTCTACTTTGTCTTTCCTTAGTTCAGCACCAAACTGTATTTCTGCCATACGGAAAGCGCTTAGCCGCTAATTTGCTTTCACCGATATAGCTCCCCCTTAGATCTACCCCTAAAAAAAAAAATAAAAAATAAAAAATTATCTCTCCTTCCTACTCTTGGCCCTGCACTTAGTCAGTTTAATCTAAGTTCCCCTGCTCCTCCCTCCTCTACCTCTTTTCCCCCCCTGTTGCAGACTCTCACACACCAACCACCCTGTCCTAATTCCCCACCATGAACCCATCCTTCTGGATCCTTCTCCTCCTACTCTGCTCACCTCTCTATACCTCCCTCTGTCTGAAACCTCCCTCTCCCAACCTACTCGACCCCGTTCACACCAATAACATCTGCCCTGGACTCAGAATCCCCACACTGATTCGCACCAGAAATCCCCCTCTCAAGAAAAACCCTCGAAAAGTCAACCAAGATTCTCTAAAACCCCTGCCCCCTGCCAATCTTCCCAACACTACCTGGGACTCTCTCACCCCAGTCCCGACACTTTATTGCAATGCCAGATCCGCGTACAATAAGACCCAAATCTTGAAAGACCTTCTAGACGAGCTAGACCCTGGATTCCTATGCATCACGGAATCATGGATCACCAAAGACGATCTATTCACACAAAACGAACTCCTCCCCCACAGTTACCAAGGCCTCTTCTCCCCCAGACCCAATCGAAAAGGAGGTGGTCTACCACTCCTCTACAAATCTTTCTTTGACGTCCAGCTCCTTGAGACGGGCACACACGCTTCTCTAGAATATTTGCTTGCCTCAGTCAATGACGAACTCCGCACCCACCCATTGGGCATCCTGTTACTATACCACCCACCCACCCCTTGGACCAAATCCTCCAATCTCGTCTTTGAGACCATAACAAATGCCTTCCTTAAATTTCAAAGACTTCTGATCGTGGGTGATATCAATCTCCACCTTGATGACACCAACAGCAAGGACACGACTGAATTCAACAACTTCCTTACCTCTCTAGGCTTCCCCTCACCCACCCCATCTCCAACCCACGAAAAAGGGCACACTCTAGACTTCATCACTTTCCTTGATCTTACCGCCTTCAAAACTTCAACCGACGACACCCGCTGGGAACAAGTCCCTTGGTCCGATCACTTCTGAGGGACTACCTGCCTCCCCATCTTCATGTCACATCTTGACTCCCCACCCCACTCCTCTCATTCCATAACCTTCCGCAAAAAAACCTCGAGCAATCTATTCTGGTCCAAATTCCTCAACCAACTCTCCTCCAACCCTAGACCTACAGACCCCGAATCCCATTGGCGCAACTGGACCGCCCTCTCCGAGTCCACCTACCACTCCCTTGCTCCAATATCCACTAAAACCATCTCCTACCCCCGAAAGGCCCCCTGGTACTTACCTCTTCACAGAGAACTGAAACAGAAATGTCGTGCTTTAGAGCGCAAATGGAAAAAATCTAAATCCCCCTCTGATAGACAAACCTGGAGGGTCAATATTAAACTTTACA
Organism: Geotrypetes seraphini; assembly: GCF_902459505.1. Classification (NCBI taxonomy): domain Eukaryota; kingdom Metazoa; phylum Chordata; class Amphibia; order Gymnophiona; family Dermophiidae; genus Geotrypetes; species Geotrypetes seraphini. Next base: position 340,853,967 of record NC_047086.1, on the reverse strand, counting down.
ATTCTACACTAAAAAAAGCCAGGAAGAACTTCTTCGGAGACAAGATCTCTAGATCCAACAATCAGATCAGTGCGCTGTTCAACATCTGGCGCTCCCTAACTACAAAAAAAGACCCATCCTTGCTCCCACCGTCTCTATCAGCCGATGCCCTTGCAAATTTCTTTAATGAAAGGTTACCACCCTAAGATCCTCCTTCCCACCCACAGTCTCCTACAATTCCCTAACCTCTACTGACCTCAACCCTACCTTACCTATATCCACCCCCATTCCTGCCGACAGATCTTGGACCGTCTTCGAGCCTGTTTCCGAATTGCAAGTCTCCAAACTCTGACTCAAACTAAAAACTTGCAAGTGCACTCTGGATCCTTTCCCCTCCTATCTATTTGAGAATATCCCTACACAGGCCATCGCTTCCCTCACCGAACTCATAAACTCTGCCCTAACATCGGGCCTTTTCTCCCCCAACATGGGACACATTTCATTGACTCCTCTACTGAAAAAGGCTGAACTTGACCCCTCCATGCCATCAAATTACCATCCTATAGCAAATATCCCTCTCCTAACCAAGTTATTAGAATCCATCATATCCACCCAACTCTCATCCTACCTAGAAAGATTCTCTATTCTCCTACCCCACCAATTCGGCTTCAGACCCAACTTTAGCACCGAATCCCTCTTGGCCTCACTAATCTCTAAGGTGTAACATCTCCATTCTCGCAACAAATTTGCTGTTCTCCTACAATTCGACCTCTCCGCAGCCTTCGATGTCGTCCACCACGACATCCTAATCTTCCAACTCTCCGAAATAGGCATAAGCTCCACAGTCCTAGATTGGTTCTCGAAATTCCTACGCTTCCGCTCCTACACCGTTAACACAAACGGTACCTCTTCCCCCCCCTGGAAGCCGAAATGTGGAGTCCCGCAAGGCTCACCCCTCTCCCCTATCCTTTTCAACATCTACATGTCCTCTTTGAAATTCCTCCATCTATCCACTGGGCGGGATGGACCTCTGGTCTGACCCAGTGGAGGCAACTTCTTATGTTCTTATGTTCTTATCCCCCCTAGAAACTCTCTACTCCTACGCTGATGACATCCTCATCCTCCTCGAGACTGACTCGAACCTCTCTAACCTTGCTGAGAACATATCCACATGTATAACGAATCTCCAATCCTGGGCCCAATCTGTACAAATGAAACTGAATGCGTCCAAAACAAAACTACTTTGGCTCGGCCCAATTTTAGATCATTTACCCACCTCCATCCCACTACCGTCCGGCCCCACTCTTCAGCTTGAGTTTTCAAGCAAAGTCCTAGGCATCGTCATATTCCTCCTGATGACGCAAATTAAAGTGAAACACGATCGGTGTTGAGGAAATGTTGGATTGTTTTCACGTTAAGGAGTTCTAGCTACATGTTGAATTTGATAAGCTTTTAACGGTGGATTTGGGGACTCACTTATTTTATGTTACCAATTCTAAACCAACTACATAAGAAGTACTTCATTGCACGACTCCCAATACCGACGAGCAGATCTCAAGGACACTTTTGATTATCTTGAGACGACATATTTGACAGTGGAGATTTTCATGTTTTTCATCAATCATATTCAGCTAAGTACTCATCTATATATCTTCACCACTACAAATTTGCTTGAACAACTTAAATTTAACTAAATGTTTAGGGTTGGTAGGTAGGTGAGTGCAATGATGCAATGTTAATACATCTTCATTCTATTAACCTGTTGGTTTTGAATAAGATATTACACTGAGCACTCCATAATTATTTTTAATATTATAGTATATACTTTAAATAATTTAATTCACTTTATTTGTTATATGTGTAATATATCATTCCACAGTTAGTTTTGGGCAGTCTATAAATGTGTGCAATAAGATTCCTGGTGAGACATACCATTTGAGAAGCAGGTTGGCAGCTGGTTAGCAGAGGCAGTGCTGTAAACAGGCTTTTCGCAGCCAGCACTGGCAGGGCCTTTCCTCTGCAGTGTCACTTCTGACATGGCAGAAGAAAGGCCCTGCTGGGGCTGGGGCTGGGTGCAAGCAGCTTGTTTACAGCATTGCCTCTGCTGACCGGCTTCTGCTGCTGCTTCGGGTTGGTGGGTCAGGACTGCTTCAGGTAAGTGAGGGGAGTCCAGGAGGCCAGATCTGTGTGGAGGGAGGGAAAGCAGATCCGGGGGGGGGGAGGGGGACACCAGAAGTATGTGTGAGAGGAGGCTCCAGCAGGTCCAGGAGGTTGAAGGGCAGGGGAGGGGAGATGGATAGATGTCAGTTGTAAATTATCCATCTCCAAGCCAAAAAGAAGGCTAAGTGTGTGGATATTTGTCAGTCTGCCACCTGGATAATTTATCTGGATTATTTACCATATATATAAAGCTGTTCTAAGTTATTGGATACACTATTCAAATGGTGACTGAATTTTGCCTCTGTTCAGACAGACTCCAGTGATGGCTGCCTTATTCAGATATTCAGCACCAGCCACTATCTGGATAATGGTGCTGGTATCCAGATATTTTTGGACTACCCTAGCTGGCATTTTGGGAAAAAAAAACAACAATCCTAACACTGAATATTGTCCTGATAATATTGCAGGATGTCTGAATATTGACTTAATAATTTATAGAAATCACATAAGAATGAGAGAAAAATAAGTTTAATTTGAGAGCTGCAGAAGATCAGGATGGATCAAGGTTTTCAGATTTAAAAGCAATCACAAAGAAGGGGATCATTAAGTGGAACTTGAAGATGGCTAGAGGTGGATAAAATAAACCAATTCGGAAAAGCTGAACCAGGCTTGCAGGTGATTGAAGTTAGATGTGGAGGAGAAGGGCACAGAATTAATGAAGGTCACAAGGAGGGACATAAAAAGTGATAATGTAAAGGAGAAGACACTGCATTGACCCACAGAATAAGTGCACTTGCAGATGATAATTAAATTAAACATATTCAGTTATTCTAATAAAAAGTCATCAGCTATAACTTATTTATTGACTTTACCTCTGCATACTCAAGTGGCCTAGCACTGGAATCATGCTACTTTATTTCTGAAAACCTGCAAAGGAGAAAACTGAAAGATTTTGTTTTCGGTGCAGATTTCTTAACATACAATCACATCAAAGGTTTGAAATGAGTCCTTGTAGCTCTGCTTAGCAGCAGACCTGGCTACTAAAGCAAACTTAAGGGTGCTCATGATCTTAATCACCACATCAGATTGATCAATTCAGGGACATTTGATGCTAGATACAGCTCTTAAAGAATCAAGTGCTGGTATTTTGTTTCACTGCTACACTTTTCAGCTGTTTGGATGGCCACCCTTGTTGGAAGGCTTCTGGATTATTTTATTTAGATTGCTCTAATAGGAACAGTCTTCTGCACTGACAGTTAGCAGTGGACCAACAAATCAGTGTATAGCTGCCAAACTTAATACCTGAGACTAAAGTGGTCTTTTTGGTAGCTTCTTTTCACTGATGAAAAATTATTCACTTAGAGCCTGTCATGTCAGACACTCCTTTTAGTTTCTATAGCTGTGAGAGCTGGTACTGTGGCTGATCAAATGATTTTTTAACATCAGCTACAGCAGTGGTCTCAAACACGCGGCCCCCGGGCCGCATGTGGCTCTCCAGGTTTTATTTGCGGCCCGCAGTATGGACGCGATCAACAGCATTTCTCTTCCCCTTTCCCTTCCTTTTAGAGCAGCAGCGTGTCTAACCGGCTAGTTCCGTTCAAAGCCACGGGTTGGCGGCTCCTCGTGCTATCCACTCCTGCATCAGAAGCCTCTCTGACGTCACAACATCAGAGAGGCTTCAGACGCAGGCGCGGATCTCGCAAGGAGCCGCTACCCGCAGCTTTGAACGGAACGAGCCAGCCAGACACGCTGCTGCTCCACAAGGAAGAGTACGGAAGGGGAGGGAAAAGAGAAATGCTTCTGCTACATAGGGAAAGGGGGACCCTAGGGAAATGCTGCTGCTGCTGTACAGGGAAAAGGAGAGGGAGGGAAAGGAGAAGAGAAATGCCTCTCCTGCACAGGAAAGGGGGAAGGGAAATGCTGCTTCTGTTGCTGCTGCACCCAATTGGGGAAAGAGAGGGAAAGAAGGAGAAGGGAGAGGAGAGGAACAAGAGAAGAAGCCAAGTTCATGGGAGGGAGGGAAGGAAAAGAGATATCAGACCATGGAGGGGGAGGGAGAGATGCCAGGGCATGGGGGAAGGGAAGGAGACAGATGCCAGACCAGGGGAAAGGAAGGAAGGAGGGAGGGAGAGAAAGGAAGGAAAGAGATGCCAGACCATGGAAATAGGACGGAAGAAGAGAGAGATAGGAAGGGAAGGTAAGACATGGAAATGTAGATTTTGAAAAGAAAGCAGAAAATTGAACATTAAGTTAATGCCAAAGATGGATGCAAGGCAGAAAGTGAAGACGGAGAGAAAAACAGTCAAAGGACAAGAAGGCCCTGGAAACATAGTTGAAAGCACAGAAAAATAAAGTCACCAGACAACAAAGGTAGGGAAAATGATTTTATTTTCAATATAGTGATTGAAATGTGCCAGTTTTGAGAAAGAAAAGATATTAAACTTTAAATGTGAGTGCTGCAGAAAAAATAGAGTACTTGGAGGGCCGCAGAAAAAATATTTAATGTCTTATTAAGGAAATGACAATTTTGCATGAGGTAAAACTCTTTATAGTTTATATATCTTTCCTTTTAACTGTTAAAGGAAAGTTTTATAAACTATAAAGAGTTTTACCTCAAACAAAATTGTCATTTCTTTAATAAGACATTAACTATTTTTTCTGCGGCTCTCCAAGTACCTACAAATCCAAAATGTGGCCCCGCAAAGGGTTTGAGTTTGAGACCACTGAGCTACAGTGAACGGCTGTATTAGGGTTTTTGTTTACTTGTAGTTGGAAATAGGTGTGCCATTTCAGTACCAGTGTACACATAGTATATTGCTTTGGCTTCTTGATCCTAGAAATTCTGTAAGCTTTTATTCTCACAGGCTAGAGGTTTCCATTACTCATGCCTGGCAAAGCTATAACTTACAGGAATCCCTCTACTTGCTCATAATTGGTGAGAATAAAACCTTTATGTAATACAAAAACAATATTGGACTCATAATCAAAATTTTAGAACATCCAAAAACCAGCCTAAGTCAGCACTTGGATGTCCTAATAGCAGGGACGTCCAAGTGCCGATAATCATAACCAACTTTCTGGACATGCAGCCGCACTTCTAAGCCGCTGTGCATCCAGAGATAAAAATGGCATTTTGGGAGGTGTGTTATGGGTGAGAATCAGGAGGGCTTCAACCTGGACATACTGCAGCCATAATGAAAGCTTTCCTAGAGGGAATTTAGACAGACGCCGGCAGTTAGACCTATTTGAGTTGCATCTAAGTTCCACAAAGGTGCCCAAAATGGCAATAAGACAACTGGAGGATTTAAAGCATAACCCCCTTTACTCCCTCAGTGGTCATGACCCCTTCCCACCACCCAAAGAGTGAAAATCCCCCAAAACCCATAGACTTCCCATCAGCTGATTGTGGCTGAGGAATCCCCATAAACTGAGCCGGTTTCGGGGATTCCTTGCAGTTCAGCTGATAGGGATTCCCCCTGCCAGGATCAGCTGAGCTGTGGAGCCCTATATCCTTCCCCTTGGCCTCCCCGGGCCTTCTCCTTACATCCTCCTGACAGTGGGAGGGGCCAAAGGCCCTGATTGGCTCAACATGGTGATTTTGAGCCAATCAGGGCATTTGGCCCATTCCACTGCATCCCAAGATGCATGGGGGGAAGCCCTGTCAGTTGCAGCACACGGCCCTGTAGGCGGGAGGAAGTGGGCTTCCCTCCTGCCATTTTCTCATCCGAAGGTACGAGGGGAATCCAGGGATGTGGGAGGGCGCCCCAGGAATGTTGGGGGTATGTGAGGGGGGGGCATTGGGGATGTCAGGGGGATATCAGGGGATGTAACATATGTTACAGTGGGAACTTTGTCTTGACTTGGTCCCTCTTCTGTTTGGGATACTGATAATGGTAGTAGACTCCTTTAAATATACAGGTATAGGAGTAATAATAGATTACTGATTCACAGCAAATCTTGGATAAGGTATCTGGATAAGTTCTAGTGGTAACTACTTTATTCAGATATTCAGCACCAGTCACTATCTGAATAATGTCTCTGAATATCCTTACAGACTACTTTGACATAGTACGATAGTTATGTGCAATCCTATATCCCACCAAATCCTCATTAATTAGAGTTCTAGCTGGGTTACAGGCAACATACTATTATATAGAATTTTATGTAGAGCTAAATATGTTACATGCTACATATAGTTATCAAATTACACTGTACATACAGTCTGAGGTAATGTAACATAAACAGCAACTGACCATTAACATTGTCTTTGTTTCGGGTGACTTGTCTAAGTTTCTTTGGACCCCTGGTAGGGATTTCTTAAAAAGCCATGTTTTTAGATTATGTGAAACTATGTATACTGCGGTTGTGTGAATGTTGATAGGAAGCGAGTTCCAAACATTTGCTGTTTGGTAGTTGAATGATTTGCTAAGTAGATGTCTTGTATTGTATATCTTTCAGAATTGGAAATGATTGGGTCAGGTTACTAGAGTTATGATGGTCCACAGTGCTGGGGTAGAACATGGGCCGAGCTGGGGAAGGATTCTTTGATATGGCTCATTAGGTCCTCTCTCTAGGTGACCCTACCTATCTTTTATCTGTTATTATTCCTTATGTCCCTACTCGAGCACTTAAGTCATCTTTTGCTTACCATTTAACCACTTTAAAGACATATCTGTTTTCTCTTGCCTTCTTCCAAAGCATGTAGGCTGTTGTTTTGGGCGGCTTAATGGCACCAGATGTGGCACTTCTATCATCTTCTCTTTGATATTTTATTATGCATTTCCTTTTCTTTCTTTTATAAGCTTTCTTTGGATGGTTTGTTTTATAAAGGTGATATATTCAAATCATTTTAAATATTAGCCCCCCTTTCATGAAGCTGCATTAGGCTTTTTTAATCACCAGCCACAGAGTTAAAAGCTCCGCGCTCATAGAATTCCTAAGAGCATCAGAGCTAATACTGCCACAGTTGGCGATAAAAAAGCCTAATGCGGCTTCATAAAAGGGGACCTAAGTTATGTTAATTGCACTTTCTAAGAAATTTGATTCGTTCATTACTTATTTCTTATATTGATTATAGCAAAGTCATTTATCCAGGGCTACCTAACACAAATCTGAAATGTCTGCAAACATTGCAAAATACAGCAAAACATTTACTGGGTAATACATAAAAACATAAGAATTGCCTCTGCTGCGTCAGACCAGTGGTCCATCGTGCCCAGCAGTCCACTCACGCGGCGTCCCTTAGGGATCATATTACTCCCATATTTTTACATTTTCATTGGTTGCCTGGTAAATACAGAATTAATTTAAAATTGCTCATGCTTGCTCAGACCCCTGGGGAATCCAATTATTTACCCTTCTCCATTGAGAATATTGACCATTTAAACCTATTCTCTGATTTGTCTTTCAACCAGCTTTTAATCCATAATAGGACATTACCTCCTATCCCATGACTTTCTAATTTCCTCAGAAGTCTTTCATGAGGTACTTTGTCAAATGACTTTTGAAAATACAAATACACACTATCAACCGACTCACCTTTATCTACATGTTCTTTCACCCCCTTCAAGAAATGCAGTAGATTGGTGAGGCAAGATTTCCCTTGACTAAATCCATGTTGACGTTCTCTCACAAATCCATGCTTATTTATATGTTCTATCATTTTGTTCTTTATAATAGACTCTTGACAAAGTGTTCATAGGCAAGGAAATAACACTCCAAATGAAGATCAGACTTGTTCACGCACTCATTTTCTCAGGGGTCAATTACGAATGCAAAAGCTGGACACTACGGAAACAAGACACAAAGATGACTGATTGATTTGAGCTTTGGTGCTGGAGAAGGATTTTATGTATGCCGTGGTCTACCAGAAGAACTAACAAATCGATTTTGAAAGAGATCAAACCAGCTCTGTCACTTGAAGCCCAAATGATGAAGTTACAACTGTCTTATTTTGGTCACACTGTCAGAAGAGAAAGATCATTGAAGGACATTATGTTTGGGAAGATAGAAGTAACCAGGTGAAGAGGGTGACCTTTAATCAGATGGCTGGAAATGTTGAAAACGATCATGGAGATAATGCTTAAGGACCCTACTGGACTAACACAAAACCAATCTCTTTTTAGATCTGTAATTCATCAAGTCACTAAGACTCAAATAGGAGTCGATGGCACCTAACTAATCTGTTCAATCAGAATGGTAAAGATACAGCTTCAATCCTTTCATAGATATCAATAACTGTATTTCCATTTTTAACACCTGAGATAATATTTAGGGGGGAATTCATCAAAGAGCTCTAATTGTGCGCTAATCACTAAAGATGCCCATATAATGATCATCTTTAGCAGTTACCGCATGCCAATGGTGTTTAACACCCTTTGATGAATTACCCCCTTATTCTACCATTCTACTGCTATTATTCTAAAAGCTTTTCTTCTTCAAGCTTCCTTTTTTATTACATCTTTGCTGGTGTATGTTAACCAATTATTTTGCATTGAACACAGATCAACTTGGACCACAATGATGTAATCCTTCATATATCGTATAATAATTTGGATGACTGGATGTTGAATATTTAAAGGTCAGTACTAATAATTTAAAAATGCATCTTTCCCTAATTGGTAACCAGTGGCAATCCCCCTAATAATGGCAACATAGTGTCCTTTTTTCTATGACCTGTTAGATACGCGTATCTAGCTACCATATTCTGTGCAACCTGCAGTTTCCTAATTAGTTTATTAGTCAATCTAACATACATCCCTGTGACAGAGTGAGTTCCTGTCACTGACCAGCAGAGGGAGCCTGAGCAGCAGAAAGAAGAAGCTATTTTGCATAACATCCTGCTGTCCACTCACCCTGAGGGAACGGTGGTACTTAAAAGGACAAATCCAGAGCAGAAAGCTAGGAAAATCAGAAGCTCCTTTGGTGGCCAGGTGACCCTCGAAGGGAGGAATGTTGGCCTCTGGCCTAAACCGACCTGCTTGGTAGACCTTGGGGGGTTGACCAGGAGGGTACATCAGGGTTGACAACTGGTAGAGGGTCTGGTGGTGGTGTGAGAGATCAGGGAAGTAAGTCCCAGGAAGAGCTCTCAGAGAGAAACTGGCTGGGAGATCAGAAGCATCCTCAGGGCATGAGTCTGAGATAAGATGATTGAGGGACTGGGAGAGTCCTCAGTGCATGTGTCCAGGAAAAGATGCCTGAATGACTGGAAGGGCCCGAAAGAAGGAGTAGCCAGAGGGCCTGGTAGAGCCTGGAGTCCAGGGGGTTCAGGCTTGATGACTGGCAGTGGGACCAGTGAAGTTTCCAGGACCAGTGGGGACCCAAGAGGCCGGGGAGTGTAGGGACTAATGGTGGCCCACAAGAAGAGCCAGAAGAGTCAAGGTCCAAGGCTGAGGGGGTTTGGCAAGTGATTGGCGGAGGGACCGATGGTGACCAGCAGAGAGACAGGCAATGGCACCAGCAGCTGCCAGAGAAGCCCAGGGAAGAAGCCTGATAGACTTGGATGAGCATTGGCCAAAGTCTGGTGAGCAACCAGCAGAGGGATTGGTGGGGCTGGTGGCGACCAATGGAGAGACCTGTAATGGCACTGGAGTCTGCCAGAAGACCTGGAAGGCCAATGAAGGGTTGGGAGAAGACCATAAGACTGGAGTCCAGGGAGGACCCAGTGATGACTAGGAGGAACCTGTAGGGAACTGGTCAGGGAGTTTTAAGAGTGTATGAATGATATGTTGTTTAACGGTGTTCTTGTTTTAGCAGACTCAGTGAAGCACGAGAGACCACCAGAAGAGGCCATTAAAATAACCAAGAGAGCTTGAATAATAGATCTAAACAGAACTGGGTCCAAAATTGGGTGCAGTTTTTTAAAACCATGCTAATTTTTACATTGAGCAACCTGCTGTTGACCAATCTATACAGTTTACAGTATTTAGTCTTAAAATATCACTAAACTGTCAAGGCAAACACAGCGGTATACAATTCACAAATATAAAATAATAAAAATCGAAACAAACCCCCCCTCCATTCTGTAACAGGACAGCCCTCTACAAGAAAAAAATAATATTAAAACTAAAATAAAACATAAATCAAAAATCAATAAAACCTATACTCCACAGCCTCACTTTCCCCAATGTGCTGACCCTCTGGCAAAGAGACCCTAAAGGCCTGATTAAAAATAACTCCCAGAGCTTTTAAAGATGATATATGCAGAAAATTGTTATCTCCCATATTCACTTGGTCCATAAGAGGCACTTTTTCCACCACCAAAAAGGGGGTGGAAAAGGGGGTGCATCTTATGAGTGAAGATGACACCCCCGGTACCTTTTTAAAACACTGCCTGCCCGCCCTTCCTTTTAAAACACCCCTGCCCCATAGTACCTTTTTAAGCACCCCTTAAGCCTTGTGGTCCAGCGGTGTATAGGCCTGTGAGACTCATGAGAATTGACTGCAGCCATTCTGACAGCGGGGCAGACCCAGGCAGCAGCGCAGCACACTCCTGCTGGCCCATACACTGCTGGACCACCAGGCTTAAGGGGCACTTAAAAAGATACTGTGGGGTGGGTGGTGTTTTAAAAAGAAGGGTGGGCAGGGGTGTTTTAAAAGTAAGGGCCGGCGGGTGGGCCATGTTTTAAAAAGTAGTACCGTGGGGGGTGGGGAGGAGGAAAAAATTGTTAGTCAGCTGGGATGGATCCCTCCTGTCCCAGCCTACCACTAGACCACCAGAGGTGAAGGGGTGGTAGGTTACAGATCAGAGAAGGGGGAATAGGGTGCAGAGCCTGGCAGGAAGAAGAACAGGGTGCAGAGCCTGGCAAGGAGTGTGGGGCTGGGTGCAGAGCCTGGCAGGGAGTGAGTGAAGCTGGGTGCACAAGAATGTTTTTTTTCTTGTTTTCCTCCTCTAAATCAGGGGTGCGTCTTATGGTGAGGTGCATCTTATGGAGTGAAAAATATGGTACTTCGCCACTCTGTATCTTCATAGCATACTACTACTGATTTTGATGTATTTCACACCAATCTACTCCTTTTTTTCATACAGGTGGAATGGGTTGCTTGCTGAGCTTGACCATCAACAGGTAGCACAAACGGAATATCATCTGCATAAGCATAAGGGCCCTGATTCCGTAAATGGCACTTAGATCAGCAGCGCCTAGCCAATTTCCTCATAGAACTTACATTTTTTTAAATTGGCTTAATTGGTGTAATCATTGAAAATGCCATTAAAAGTCAATTTAAACAAATTCAGAAATGATTAAAATTCAGTGTGGAAATTGGCACAGCGCCTACCCTAATAGTGGGCATGGTTAGGCACGGAATGTGGGTGTGGAATGACTTAGGCGTTGGTAAGAAAACCCTGGCCTAATATACCGGCACCTAAATTGAGTTAGGCGCCACTAGATGAGATTCTATAAATGGCGCCTTAATTTGATTGACATGCGGGAGGTGCTGTTTCCAATTACGCCTACTGATTTTAGCATCATTTATAGAATCAGGTCCAAAATGACAAACCAAAATAATTGTTTCTCTAAAGGAGACATATAGATGCTACATAACAGTGGAGAAAAGGTTCCACCTCCTTCATTTTTATAATTTCTCCCTACACCAAGAATTAATAGGAGAATGTGGTATAGTGGTTGGAGCTACAGTCTTAGCACCCTGAGGTTGTGAGTTAAGCCCCGTGCTGTTCCTTGTGATCATGGGCAAGTCACTTAAAATCCTCTGCTGCCCCAGGTACATTAGATAGACTGTGAGCCTGCCTGGACAGATAGGGAAAATGCTTGAGTACCTGATTTGTAACCTGTTCTCAACTCTATTGGGAGGATGTGCCAAAAAAAAAAAAAAGGAATATATAAATTAAATATAACATACTTTACAGCTTCTATTCTGCATAAAAGAGTTATCCCCAATCATGACATCTTTCCAACAAGAGATCTGTTTCTGCCCTGACCACGGCAGCATGTAATGTTGTTACTATCTGGGTTTTTGCCAGGTACTTGCGACTTGGATTGGCCTACGTAAAATACTGGGTTAGATGTACCATTGGTCTGATCCAGTAAGGCTATTCTTACGTTCTTATGAGATCAATAATAGATTCATCCATTCTGTAAAAGGCACACCCTTTATAAAACACTTGAATACATTTTGATGCTGCCGTTTAGGTTCACCCTTTATTGAACTGACCTGAAAAGGTCTATAACCTCCATGCCATGTAATGGAATTTGTGATTTTTGCAGTTCAGAGCACACTGCTTCCTTATAACGTAAAGCAGAGGTGCAAAACAAAACAAAAATGCTTTGTCGCTGTCTTTTTTATTGCCTACTGCTTTCATGGAGATTTCAGACTGATCTCATTTTAGGTTCCTGCAGTTTCACAAAATGACTGTTTATAGCTTGATTTATGGCTACTGTCAGTGTTCAGATTTGATCATAGTTACCATCCCCCCCAAGCTAGGCTCCTCACCATGTGTTTGCCTTCCAATATCTGGGCAATTGCAGAAGATTCTGGAAAGTGGATAGAAAAAACCCCCCCAAAATGAAATTAGTACTGTTGTCCTTGCAAAAAAAAAAAATTATATATTTTAAATTGAAGAACTGTTAAGAACACAGATTTCAGGTAGTGTCTCTGAGATATACTGTAAATCTAGAAAGATTTAACTGTTGCATTACTATGCTAAAGAAGGAAGCAATTCAAAATATTTAGCCTCTGAAAGGATATAGAGAGAATGGAGGCAATATGATGACAGTTTTCAAAGGAATATACCCAGTTTCTAAAGGGTAAATTAGCTTGCAGAGGTGAGCAATATTTTTTTAGCCACTGCCAGTTTTATGCCCAATATTCAATGCTAGATCATGTCCAGGCACTAGCACTGAACATCTGGTTACGGCAGCTGGCCGGCACCTATCCAATTAAGGCCAATATTCAGCCCTTAACTAGATAAGTGAAACCAAAGATTAAGACTGTGTTTTATGCAGTCTGATTTGTTTGGTTACCTTATCCAGTTAGGTGCTGAATATTGGCACTTAACACAAAAAGTGCTGACTTGCCCCCAGACTACCAACAACATAGCTGGTTATGGCTTAGGCAGTTAGAAGTGATATTCTGTGACACTATCGTGTACATACAACTGAATATTCCCAGGTAGCCCTGCATAGGTGATTTATCTGGGGAGTTGTAATGAGAGTTATTCACACAGTTACACACTTGGTGGAGGAATCCTGCGGAGCCACAACATAATACCACCCAAGCTGGAGAGGATAAGATAAGTGCTATTATAACATTATTAAGAATACAGGAGTGAAAGGAGCTCCAGCTGAGGTGATAAGGCACAAGGTTGAAATTGAGAAATAACTACTATTAGCTAAAGGGACCCGTAAGTGTCATGATAGTCCCAAATTAATCTCGCTGTGGCTCCAATGCAGGAGATTGGGTACTGAACACTTATTAAATATTATAAATTCAGATAGCTTCACATACAGAGTTTTAAAATACATATTTATTTGATGAATTGCACAAATATTTTTAACAAATATAAATAAATAGTAAAATAAACCAGTGATTAGTCTTAAACAAATGGGTGATTTATCTGAACAGGAGCCTCTCCTGACCAATTAAATTGCTTTGAATACTGATCTCTAAGTAGTTTCATAGGTAACTTTTCTGGGCTGACAATTTTCTTTTACCATTAGTTCATTTAGTGCAGCCACATCACTATGTAAAGTTCTTGCATGTGCTGCCAGCTCTTTTCCTCTGCCTACAGTATGCTATCACATTTGCTTGATGTGTCTATAACCTACCTGCTGTCCCTCTCACCACTGTTCCCTCTAAGGCAGTGTCTCACAAGCTGTCTCAAGCCGCGGTTCACCAAATGTAGTGGCCGCGGCTCAAGGCATCTGGAAGTGTGCGGGTGTCGCCGTGGTGATGTCATGATGCTGCCCATGGCCTCCTCAGCGCCGTTCCTCTGCCATGATCTGCCCAAGTGGAAATGGGAAGTTGCATCAGAGGAGGTGGACCTTGACAGAGTAACAGCACTGAAAAGGCTGCAGCAGAGAATCGCTGCCATGCCGGCGACCCTCCTCGTATTTTAAAAGGTGAAGGGGAATAGGCTTCAAGCAGGGGTGAGGGGAAGGGAAGGACATTGTACCTTTAAAACCAATAGAAGGAAATATTATTTCACCCAAAGAATAGTTAAGTTCTGGAACTTGTTGACAGAGGATGTAGTAACAGTGGTTAGTGAAGCTGGGCTTTGGACAAGTTACTGGAGGAAAAGGCCATAGTCTGCTATTGAGACAGTCATGGGGAAGCCACTGCTTGCCCAGGGATTGCTAGCATGGAATGTTGCTACTATTTGAGTTGCTGCCAGGTGCTTGTGACCTGGATTAGCCAGTTAGAAACAGGAAACTGGGCTAGATAGACCATTGGTCTGACCCAGTATGGCTATTCTTATGTTCTTAAATGATGTCTGGACCAGTGGGGAAAAGGAGGAAGAGGGAGAGTTATAAGTCCTATGCGGAGCTGGGGGGGGGAGGGTTGCAAGAGAGAACAGAGAGGGATTCTTGTTGAATTCCCAGGGAAGAGAGCAGGAGGAAGGGGAGGGAGAGATGCTCTACATGTGTGTGTGTGGGGGGGGGGGGGGATAGAGCTACAGAGGAGCAAACTGGAATTGAGGGAGGGGATAAAGATACAGAGAGGCGATACTGAACATATGGGGAGAATAGATATACAGAGGTGCAAAACTGAACAGATGGAGGGAGGAGGAATAGAGAAACAGAGGGGCAATGTTGGATACTTGGAGGGATAGGGATACACCAGAGTAATAATAAGGGACAGAGATTAGAGATGGCCAACATGGCCAGCATACAAAAAAGAAGTGATACCATTGTATAGGTCTCTGGTGAGGCGCTTTTTTTTTTTTTAATACTGTGTTCAATTCTGAAAACTACACCCTCAAAAAGATATAAATAGGATGGAGTCAGTCCAGAGGGCAGCAATAAAATTGGTCAGTGGTCTCTGTCATACAGTGTATGGGGGCAGAATTATAGACCTTAATAAAGAAAGGTAGGGAAAATGGATATGACTGAGATGTTTAAATATTTCTGTGGTATTAATGTACAGGAGGTGAGCCTTTTTCAAATGAAGAAAAACTCCAGAATGAGAGGGCATAGCATGAAGTTAAGGGGTTATAGGCTCAGGAGTAATCTGAGAAAATACTTTTTTTTACAGGAACAGTGGTATAGCAAGGGTGAGAAGCACCCAGCCAGTGGCACCCCTTTCCCCACCCTCTTCTCCGCACCTACTGCTGCACGTGTGTGCACCTTCCCTCATATCTCTGCAACTGTCTTGGCGCAAGCAGCATCACCAACTTGCTGCCCACATCAGCGTTGGCTCTCCCTCTGATGTCACTTCCTAGATGCGGGACCTGGAAGTGATGTCAGAGGGAGAGCTGATGCTGGTGTGAGCAGCAGGTTGGAGTTGCTGCTCGCACCAGTGAAGAGCTAGAGGTACAGTGGGGAGGGGGGAGTGGAGGCACCATGGCAGGGCTAGAAGTGAGAAGGGGCAAGGGGGTGAAAGGAAGATGGGTGCCAGCAACTCCCACCAAGATGGCGCCCAGGGTGGACTGCCCCACCACTGTACAGAAAGGGTGGTAGATGCACGGAAAGGTCTCCCAGTGAGGTGGTGGAGACAGACTATGTCTGAATTCAAGAAGGTTTAGGACAGGCATGTGAGAGTTTTCAGGGAGAAAAGTAGATAGTGAATGTTGTGGATGGGCTATTTGGCCTTTATCTGTTGTCATGTTTCTGTGGTAGGATAGGGACAGGGAAACAGGGGAGATGCTGGACAGAATGATAGCAATGATTAGAGAAATTGGATGGAGAACATGAAGAAAGAAGAAATATCAAATGTGCAAAGAGTCCCTGATAAGAGAGTTAAAAGATAAAGGAAAGCATAAACCAGAGTCTAGAACAGTGGTCTCCAACTCCAACCCTTTGCAGGGCCACATTTTGGATTTGTCGGTACTTGGAGGGCCTCAGAAAAAATAGTTAATGTCTTATTAAAGAAATGACAATTTTGCATGAGGTAAAACTCTTTATAGTTTATAAGCCTTTCCTTTTGGCCAAGTCTTACTAATAATATTGTCATTTATCGCTAATGAGACATAAGATCAAGAAACCATTTTATTTTACTTTTGTGATTATGATAAACAGACCAAGGGCCTCAAAATAGTACCTGGCGGGCCGCATGTGGCCCCCAGGCCACGAGTTTGAGATCACTGGTTAAAACCAATGTGATTAGACAGATGACAAAGGTCAAACAAGGAATTTTTATTTTCTATTTATTGATTAGACTAGAGCATTTCAATTTTTGGAATATAGAGAACAACTACCAGAACCGGTCTTAGACATAACAGTGGCTCAAAAAAAAAAAATAAATTCCAGCATAGCAGTAGTAAATCTCCAGTTTTGGGATGGGCTACCATTGCCATCTGTCTTTCTGGTGGAAAAGCAAATCTGTGCTTCTAGCTTCTGTAAGCTGATACGAATCTCACAGGTTTACGTCATGTAAAGTCAAAGACGGACCACCCGTGACCCGATAACTCCCCGTGCTCTCGCAATATCCTACTCGTTCCATGACGTCACAGAACGTTCCGACCACAGATGTCGCTACTGTTTTACTGGGGCACGGAAAGTAATACGATAGCACTGTGTACGCATGCGTGGAGTTGCTACACTTTGGTCGTCGGAACAGTTGCCGCAGCTCCTCCTTCCCCTGCTAGAGGTCAGGGAGCGGCGGCAGCTCAGGGGTCACGGGTCAGAATTCCGTGCAGCCTGCCGCTGGACGTGCGCCACAGTTATCACATGTGCGGGCACTTTACTCAATAAGCATTCAAAAGCTACCGCTGGTGACAGGAGCTGTCCCAGAGCAAAATCTGCCGCCTTGGGAATATCCCTCCCACTCCACTCTTTGCATCTGCCGTCACCATTGACCGTCCCTTACACTCAACAGTACCTGTCCTATCCGACTTCACGTGCCTCCCACACTCTCAGCAGCTGCCCTCCCCTCGATGTCATCTGCCTTATCCCCCACACCCCCCTCCCCTTTCAGGGTGCCCTGATGATGCAAACTTAGCTTTGTCCTTAGCACTCCTCTTGCCTCTCAGGCACGCGCCCACAGAACATTTGCCAGTCCTCTTTGCCTCACACATTGCCCTCCTAATCTTCTTGTCCCTTACGAAGCCCTTCCCCCCTTGGCTCTCACACACACTCTGTATCTTTCTTTCCTTCTTCCTAACACATTCATGGCTTTCCCTTCTCCTGTCCCTCACACACTTGCTGCACCATGCCTGCCATCACCCTTTTCTTCCGTGCTTTTCGTCCCTCTCGCTCGCTTTGAGCACCCCACAGCATCTGTCGTCTTCCCCCTCCCCCTCCTCCTGCCCCTCACACACTACCAGCAGCTGCCCTCCCAGCGCCCTTCTTTACACACAGCAGCTGCCTCTCCTTGTGGCCCTCCTGCCTCTCACACAAACCATCTGTCCTCCGCACGCTCCCTTCGGTGCTCCCCGCCTCAAGTCAACACGGAGCAAATTCTCCCCAGCACTTAAACACTCATTTAAAAAAAAAACAACAAAAAACACCCCACACGTTTTAACGTTAAAGATCGTTTGGTGCTTGAGAATTTTGATACACTTAACCAGGTCCCTCGCTTAATGTTGAACGTGGGCCAGCTGAAGCTTGACACCACTGTACAGTAACGCAAAGCGCGAATCCCCTAAAAGCGGCTGTTGGTATTCCGAGGAGTGGGGCGTGGCCATCAGTGACAGTTTGCCCCGCGTGGGGAGGAGGCGGCACGTGCTGACAGATGCTTCCCTGCTCTAGAGCGTATCGTGTTTCTTACCTTTTTTAAAAGTTCGCCTTGCAATAGGCGGCGGTAAAAAAAAAAAAAAAAAAAAAGTCTGAAATCTAAGTGCGCAATAAATATCATTTTGATGGCCCCTGGCGAAGTGGAGAGTTGCAATGTCTGGGGCTGTAGGTTTGCTTCTCTCAGAGGAGAAGCACACATGTAAGAAAATAGTTTTTGGTTCTTTGCTCCTCGGCTGCCAAAAGGGGCCGGCAGGACTTTGCTTGGTGAAAATTTGGCAGCCTTCCATCTCCTGTAAACAAGTGTGACGCAGCCACGGGACTGATGGCACACAGCTTCAGGGATTTTCGGCTGGCCAAGCTGCTGAAAACCCAGCATGATCTTTGATAACGTTTGGCTATACTTTAAAGGAACTGGGACTAACAAATGGATTTGCTACTGACAGAATGAATTGGCCAGATCTTGATAATTTGAGTTGCAGGAAAGAAGTGTGAAATCTCCACTTGACATTTGCTGAGTTTTGCTGGCTTTCTTTTGTTTGCTGTAAGTTCTTATTCTTCACAATTGAAACAATGCACTTAAATTATTTTGCATTCTAAAAGTTTCCCATCAGGTTATGTGTATTCCACTTATAGTATATGCAATGATGGAAGTGTTTTCTACATCTTGCAGAACATACAACCAGTTTTTCTGTCTGTTTCCTTATTTATATAGTAACCCAGAGGCCAATATTTAGGGCCAATTGCTTGTACTGTATTCAGCTGCAGTTAATCGGACAGTGCTGCTGAATACCAGCATTAACCACAAAACTTGAAGCAGATGATTTTGCAGGTGGCCCAGTAGCAGAGTGGGCACTTATGTGATTAAGACCCTGATGCACTAAAAATGGTTGTTAAGACCATGTTGGGTCACTGTGGGCTGATATTTTGGCCGATTTTAAAATAGCGAGCGATGTTCCAACAAGTCTGCATGCATATGAGTTTCACGGAGGTTCGCTGTAATCCCAACCAAGCAGTCATTGAGAAAGCGACTCTCACACATGCACAGAGCCGGCAGGGGAAGCCGCGAAGCAGCCTCCTGCCACAAAGCTGTTCGGGGCAGGAAGACCTTTTTTTAAATTATTATACCTGTCCCCATTAAAAAAAAATATATTGGCAGGAGAAAAGCCCACTCCCTCCTACCTCAGCCACCTGGACCCCCAGCCTTTAAATTACAGAGCGGTAGGAGGGATGTCCACTTGCTCCTGCTGCCGGGTGGCTCCCCGCTGAACTGACATCCGATGCTGCAACCCCCACCAATGCTGTGACCCCCCTCCTATGCTGGAAGGATCCCCACCTATGCTGTGACCAGTAGCGTAGTAAGGGGGGGGGGCGAGGGGTTCAGTCCACCCTGGGCGCCATGTTGGTAGAGGCGCCGGCACTCCTCCTACTCTCTGCCCCTCTGCCTTTTCCCACTTCTCCCCTTACCATGCGTGTGCCCCATTCCCTTCCCCCATATCTCTGTTCACCACCGCGAGCAACAAGTTCAACATATTCCTCGTGACCGCATCAGCTCTCCTGCTGACGCCACTTCCGGGTGCAACACATAGGAAATGACGTCAGAGGAAGAGCTGCCGGGGTCGCGAGGAGCACATTGAAGTTGTTACTCGCAGTAGTGAACAACTAGAGGTATAGGGAAAGGAAAGGAGGAATGTGCACCTGGCCGGAGGGGGGTGGGGGGGGGGAGGAGGAGATCAGGGAAGGAGCGAGGGGGCGGAGATGAAGGCGGGGCACTTCTCAACCTTGCTATGCCTCTGGCCGTGACCCCCTATGTCAGGATCCCTCTTCCACATCCCCGACTTCCTTCTGTCTTGGCCACCTGGCTCCCCTCTCCCCCCCCCCCCCCCGCCCTGTCCCTTATAGGACGAAGACAGCAGGAAGAATGCCCAGTCTCTCCTGACTGGCAGATCCGCCTCTCCAAAATGATGGCGTTCCCCTTCCCGGTGCATCCTGGGGAGGGTGTTTGGGTAAGGAGCATGGGGGTCCAGGTTTCTGAGGCAGAAGGGAATGGACATCCCTCTTGCCTCTCTCTTTTTTTCTTTTTTTTTTTCAAGGTGGCAATATGGCAGACCTGTCGGTAACACCAACAGGTACCTGTTGGGGTTTTTTTGGGGGTTGTTTAAACTAATCGCTATTTTTTGTGCATGGCAGAGCGATGTTAGGGCATCAATCGGTGGGCTGGTTTTCATATTAATTACCTCATTTTAATACCAATGTGGTTGTTTGCATAGTAGAGTTGGAGGCTGCAAGGGACGCACATAGAAGCACGCGGATGAGCTATTGAGTACATCAGTCGGTTAAATAAAGTTGATACTAAACTGGTTCAACTGGTTTAGCAACAATTGTTAGATGCTCAGTGACGTTAGTGCATCCAGGCCTAAGTGCAGATACTCAGCACCTAACTGCATAAGTTAACTGGACAAATTACAATAAAACCTTGGATCGCAAGTAACTTGGTATACAAGTGTTTTGCAAGACAAGTAAAACATTTTATTAAATTTTAACTTGATAAACAAGCAAGGTCTTGCAATACGAGTACATGCAGTATACACGCGTCACATCATCACAACTGAGCCGATGGTTCTTCTCTCTCTGATGCTGCGGGAGTGAAGTGACTGTCCTAAGCGAGCGAGGTCTTGCAATACAAGTACATACAGTATTTTGTATCAAAGTTTTGGGGTTATGGAACGAATTGTCTGAGTTTCCATTATTCTTATGGGGAAATTTGCTTTGAGTGTTTTGGATTGCAAGCATGTTTCTTGGAATGAATTATGCTAGCAAACCAAGGTTTTACTATATTTTATACAGTTCTCGGTCCTATCTTTGTCTGTTTTAACCTTATTGGAGTGCTGGAGTAGCCCAATGATTAGAGCAATGGCCTGGGAACCAGGGGAACTGAGTTCAGTTCCCATTTTAATTTCTTGTGACGCTGGGCAAGTCACTTAACCCTTCAGTGCCTCAGGTACAAAATATAATGGGCATCTCTATATAATATGTAAATGACATTTGGATTGTTTTTATTTTTATTTATTTATTCAATTTTCTAAACCGTTCTCCCAAGGGAGCTCAGAACGGTTTACATGAATTTATTCAGGTACTCAAGCATTTTTCCCTGTCTGTCCCGGCGGGCTCACAATCTACCGAATGTACCTGGGGCAATGGGGGGAGGGGGGGATTAAGTGACTTGCCCAGGGTCACAAGGAGCAGTGTGGGTTTGAACCCACAACTCAAACAGTGTGCAATCCTCACTCAGCAGGATAAACCATTCAAAACAGAACAGACCAACTTGTGACGTTCTTCAATTTTCTTTATTCAAAAACTTTTCTTTTTTCTTATCATTCTTGCTCCAATGCTCAAATGCCCGACGGGACCTGTTTCGCCAAACTGGCTTTATCAAGGGTTCCAGCAAGGAGCACTTAATTTGGCTTCCTCTTGCAGCCGAGGCAGGATAAGAAAAAAGAAAAGTTTTTGAATAAAGAAAATTGAAGAACGTCACAAGTTGGTCTGTTCTGTTTTGAATGGTTTATCCTGCTGAGTGAGAATTGCACACTGTTTGAGTTGTTCATTTTACCTCACTTCCTATCTTTTTGAACCCACAACCCCAGAGTGCTGAGGCTGTAGCTTTAACCACTGCGCCAAAAGTCATCAGCTTCCCAGACGGTATCAAGGCCACTAAGGCATCGAGTCTAGTCATGGCAGCCAAGGAAAGACTCTTCATGTGACTTTGCTTCAACATCGAGAGGTGCATCATCTTCAGTGTCATTCTCTTCGGAGTGAGTCGCGGCACCATTGGTACCGGCATCGAAGCCACAGGTATCGGTGCTTGAGTTCAAAGAGAAGCTCGATGCTCTCTTTTAAGCGGAGTATGGGGATATGCTCAAGCTTGTTACCCCGATGTCGACTCTTCTAGTTCTGGCCCAGCCTAAGCATCATGTCACACGAGATGTTGGTACCACCACTGCTCTATTGATGCACCATCATGGCTCTTGGCATCAGTTATCGTACTTCTAGACACTGCTCCAGTTCATCACAGCATCACCACAAATCATCAACCCATGCATCGAGGCATCGAACCTCTAGACACCGCTTCAGTTCATCACAGCATCACCACAACCCCAGGGTGTAACCACAAAAATCCCTTTCCCCTTCCTTTTTAAACTTAGGGCTCCTTTTACTAAAGTGTGCTACATGTTTTAGCGAGCTCTAAATATACGCACGCGCTAACACGCCCATTATAAGTCTATAAACGCGTTAGTGTTTAGCTAAAACAGCTAACGCACCTTTGTAAAAGAGGGGGTTAATCAGATAAACCATAGCCAGCTGCAACCTACCTATATCATAGCCTGGCACTGAATATTGGGGCATAACGACAGCAGTAGTCAAAAATACACTGACCACCACTGGCTGAATACTCACGCTATAGTAAATGACAGCAGATGAAGACCTGTATGGAGTAGAATGGGTACAAGTGGATTGATTTTTCACCCCATCAAAAATGACAAAGACTAGGGAACACTTAAAGTTAAAGGGAAATACTTTTAAAACCAATAGGAAGAAATATTTTTTTCACTCAGAGAATAGTTAAGCTCTGGAAAGCATTGCCAGAGGTTGTGGTAAGAGCGGATAGCGTAGCTGGTTTTAAGAAAAGTTGGACAAGTTCCTGGAGGAAAAGTCCATAGTCTGTTATTAAGACATGGGGGAAGCCACTGCTTGTCCTGGATCGGTAAAATGTTGCTACTCTGTGGGTTTTTGCCAGTTACTAGTGACCTGGATTGGCCACCATGAGGATGGGCTACTGGGCTTGACGGACCATTGGTCTGACCTAGTAAGACAATTCTTATGTTCTTATCCATATTTGCTTGGGATTACCTTATTGATGCTTTATTAGTCTGGGACATCCAACTTTAATTACATTTTATGTCAGTAAGTGATGTCTTTGTGTTTATTATAATCAAAAGCTAATTGGCGGCATGTGTCGAGTGGGCCAATTAGTAGAGAATGAAGGCACACTAAATTGTGCACATCCCATCAGGAAATCTCAGATAGCAGGAAATGCTTCATTAAAAATGAAAACTTTTTTTCTTCCCTGTTAATTCCGATTCTGCTCGTCTCTTGCCAGTCTGGGTGTCATGCATAGGTTCAAAGCTTTTTTTTTTTTTTTTTTTGCAGATTCAAAGACCATTTTTGTTGACACTGCCTCGGCAGACGAACACCAGTTTTATTAAATCTTCTTATGATGCTTCTATCTTCCCAGGGCCCTTTATGTCTCTCTGCGCCCTCTGACTGGCTATGTCCACAGCAGTGCTATAGAACTGGAAATAACACAAGCAAATTAGATTCAGGCACCTAGGAAGTGTACGCCACTTGTCATTGGTACCAATAATTGGCAGTGTCACATGTGTAGGCGCTAAGGGCCATATTCTGCAACCGGTGCCGGTATCAGTCTCCAGAAATGGCATCGGCTGCATGTCAATCAAGCACCGGTTTCAGAATCGCGGCCAGGTCAAACAATAAGATCCATGTAGCTCCTTAATGGACTTCCCAAAAAAACAACAACAACAACAACAACAACAAAAACTTCTTTTGAAGCGAGCCCTACCATGATGTATTTTCCCCTCCCACCACTTTCCACCCCTTTATTTTTATTTTCAATCTAGATGTATTTATGAACCTATCAAGCCCCTCCTCCCATCTTGTTTCCAGTATGCTATGCTCCCTTTTTAAAAAAAATTATTTTCTTACCTTTATTTTAATTTTAGAATATGTTTTATTTTTAATTTTAAACTTTTTTTTTTTTTTTTTTACTCATTCCATTGTAAACCATTTAGGTACCTATTTGATAAACGATATATAAAAGAATAAAGAAACTTGGAAGGCAGGTGCCGGAAACGTAGGCCACGGTTTTGAAATCATACATTTCTGGCACCTATGTTTGACATGAAATGCGTCTAACGAGGCACCTACTGGCAGCTAAGGTAATTTCTGGTGTTAACCACGCTTCCGTAAGTAAGATTCTGGGGCTGGTAATGTAGTCGCTGGCGGACGCCTATCTTTTCTTTTAATGCAATTTTAGCCGCTTTTAAATGGTGAGATCAATTACGGCGTCGCTTAAAGGCAATTAAACCAAGCAAGTTAGGCGGCGGCAGGGTGCCTACCGCCGCCTGTCTTCTGGCACCACTTCCAGAATCAGGGCTTAAGTGCTAGTCTGTTAGGCAGCACCTAGAGCTTGTTATTTTAAAGGAATGTTCACATGGGCGGAGCATGGACATGCCATCAATGTGCACCACTGACAGGGCAGGATTAACCAATAGGCCCAGTAGGCAACTGCCTAGGGCCCGAAATGGTCAGGGGGCTCGATGAAGGAAGGCATGAACATTGTTTTTTCAAAACGGCGATGGGCCCCTCCAGCATCGATCGGCAATGCGGGCCCCCCTCTCCCCCCCCCCCCCCCATCGACAGAAAGTAAGACAAGCAAGCAACGTGGGTAAGAAAGGCAACGGGAACTGTAATTGTGCAAGCGGTGCTGCTTGCCCAAAGCTTCCTTCTGACGCAGCTTTCTTTTTCCACCTGGGCGCATGGTGGGGTGGGGCAGGGCAGGGGGGCCCAGTGTACTTATGTGCCTAGGGGCCCTCGATGAATTAATCCTGCCCTGACCACTGATACCATATATTGATTGATGTACCTATATGCGCCTACTTATACCAGCCGTTGAACTGGTGTTGTTGATCATGCCTAACTTTTCTTATGCCAAAACAGGTTTGTGCTAGTATTGTATAATGACAGGCATGCCTAAGTGCAATTGCATAATTGGTGCTAAGCTGACTATTCTTTTGAAACAGATACGGTAATTATCAATTAATTTGATAAGGCATATATATATAAAATTGGAAAAATTGAAGATACTTAATCTGAAATAAAATTTAAATTTCTAATGACTTGGGACAAGGCGTTTTAAATCTTTCCGGTGAAGAATTGGACCAAGTGTGTTACATCGCTGAGGTGTTAAAAAAATAAAACAGTATGTAAGATAAGGAGTTTTATATTGTTGGTAGGATAAATGTTTGCCTTTAACTACTAAATCCATCGATATATTGAACAAGAAGTGTTGCTATTAGTTACATTTATACAAAGAAATACAAAGTAACCAAAATGGTTCAGGCTGTAAACTTATAACTATTCACCATAACAGATGTAACAAAATTAATTGGGCGGAGGAAAGGACCTCAAGAGCTCAGTGATACAGATTAGAACTGTGAAGCATAACAGCATTCCTGTACTGTTCACATAACATCGAGCAATCATTGGTCAGAAAAATCTCCCTCTTTTTTTTTATAATTGAAACATCTAACGTGTCCATATTCTACTTATTTTCTTCTTATAAATGATTTTTTTGTTCAAAATTTATCAACTCGTGTGGTAGATAGTTGTAAATTATGTATATTTGTGTGTCCATCTTAGTTGAAAATACATGTCCACCTCAAAATTCTCAAGATGCATAAAGCCCACACTATCAACACAGCTGAGAGAACAATGAAAATGTAGAAAAAAAATCCACTTAGGTTGAATGTTGATGTTGATCAGTTAAAATAAGCAAAATGTATCGCTCAAATTCCATGATGTATCACATTCAGCACTCTACGGAGCTTCTCTGTTTCACTTTGGAAAACAAGCTTCCTCAGGAGCAAGGCATCTTTTTTTTAATTTTTTTTTTAAATAATTAAATAATAAATTAACTGAAGAGAAGGTAGCAGAAATTTTTATCAAATAAGTACAGAAATCTGGTGGATACACAGGAAATAAAATTCAACATTTTTTCACAAGTGAAAACTGAAAGGCGCTTTGTGAAGCAAGCTCTTCAGTTTAATATTCCTTTTCATTCTTGCCATTCACAGCCATTTGAGCAATAAGTTTTTTTGTTGTTGTTGTTGTGGATTAGTTACACTTATGCCGAAACCGCCCTGTCTCACATCCTTACTTTTGCCAGAAGGACTTTGATCTTGACAGGCAAGAAGCTACAAGAAGGGCAAAGTGAATTCCTCTTTTGTTGCATTTGTGCAAGTTTTTGTGTCATGAAAGGATTTAATTTGGTAAGGTAGTTTTTATAGAGCTCTTCTTCCAAATCCTATATTTTCTTTAAGGGCTGGAGGAGCTGCCGTACAGTGAGAGATTAGAGAAACTGGGCCGCTTCTCCCTTGAAAAGCGGAGACTGAGAGGGGACATGATCGAAACATTCAGGATAATGAAGGGAATAGACATATTTGATAGAGACAGGTTGTTCACCCTCTCTAAGGTAGAGAGAATGAGAGGGCACTCCCTAAAGTTAAAAGGGGATAAATTCCGTACAAAAGTAAGGAAGTTTTTCTTCACCCAGAGAGTGGTGGAAAACTGTAACGCTCTTCTGGAGGCATTTATAGGGGAAAACACCCTCCAGGGATTCAAGACAAAGTTAGACAAGTTCCTGCTGAACCAGAAAGTACGCAGGTAAGGCTAGACTCAGTTAGGGCACTGGTCTTTGACCTAAGAACTGCCGCGGGAATGGACTGCTGGGCACGATGGACCATTGGTCTGACCTAGCAGCAGTAATTCTTATGTTCTCTTATGCTTTTAATATCTAATTCTTCTGTCATTCTTTCTCACGTCAGTCTATCCAAAGAAACAATAAGCAGTGTTTACCTTTCTGTTCATTGCTTAATTGTTTTCTATCCTATTTTCAATTGTATTTCCTCCCCAGGCACCTTTTGTTTCTTGTTAGTCTTGTTTAGTTTATATAATATTAAGTACGCCGTTGAGTTAAAGTTGTTTTATTTCCTTTTTTTAATATTTGTGTTGTGTTTGGTGTTTTTTATTTTCCTCCCCTTACATTTTAATTGTAAACTCACTTAGAAATTTGATAAGCGACAGTATCAAATTTTAATAAAAACTTGAAACTTGAATATGGTAACACTCAGCAAAAGCCAAATACCTATGAAGTTAATACAGCTTTGGTGGAGTGAGCTTCCACAGGCCTTAGGGCTGACAAGCAACCGTTGTAAGACTCAAAGCAATTTTTAAAAATCTGTCCAGCTTACTGCAATCAGGATTTTTGTTTTTTTGGAAGGATTTCATCTTTCTAAGTGCAATTGAAGGTTTCCAAAACCTGCTAAATCTAGATTAGTTGCATTGGACTTAGAGGGTTTTGGAAATAAACCCTTCCTTTTTAACATCCCTGCACATCCATGTAGTGTAAAATTTTCGTCAAGATGGTTTGAGTTTAGGGCATAAAGTAGACAAAGCCATATCTTAATTCAAAGAAAGGAAACCAGGAACTGCCTTGAATCCAGGGATTTGCACACCAAACATTTTTGTGTTGGTTAATATTTAGCTCTGAATCACTGAAGTATTGATCTAGTGTTGATCTTGCTTGCCTCACACATTAAAATGTGTGAGGCAAGCAAGTTTAGAATTGTAACAGTAGATCTTCAAACTTGTTGACAGACATCTGTAACAGAAGCAACAGCACTACAAGCTGTCAAGAGCGTTACAAAACATCATGGCAAGAGAAGAGGTGCAAAGGGCATAGACAGTGGGAGGAAGACTAAAAGCTGCCATTAGAAGAGTAAAGAGACACAGAGAATACTGGAAGAGGGCAAAATAGCACCAAAACTGGCAGAAGAACACCAAGGCACTTTGAGAGAAGAAAATCTGCAACGGCATTGTCAAGACGGCCGCAAGGCACTGGCACTTATCTGGAAGATCCAAAGGCAGCATGAGAGGGTTACAGTAGCAGTAACATTGACTGGAAGGCACAGGAACACCACGGAAGAGCTAATATGGTATCCAGAGTGGGGAAAGGCATTCAGACATCTGGAAAGGCCGAAAGGCGCTAGAGGAGGGCCAAAGTGGCAGCAAGATAGGTTGCAGAAGCCCAGACAGCGGGCATAGGCTGAGGTCAGCTGAACCGTGTACCTGCAAGTTAGTTTCCTAGCATAGGAACCTGAAGGACTCATGCTCCTATCAGTGCTGTGGTACAGAAATGTTTTCACCAACTGAGAATGATTCGCTCTCTTTCTAAAGTTCTAGAACCTTCATCCATAAATACTGGGATTCACTCACTGGTGATCTCTTGCATTGATTATTGCAATGCCCCTTTATAAAGGCATAACAGAAAAAGAAATAAGGCGGCTACAGATTGTGCAGAACACATCGATTAAAATGAATTTTAATGCTAAAATGTTCAACCACGTTCCCCTCGCCCCCCTTATTAATCAAAGCCCACTGGTTACCAGTAGAGCATAGAATCACTTATAAAATCTTACTACTAACGTTCAAAACTCGCTCTAGGAACCAGCCAGAATTCATCAATAGGTTTTTTTTATTCCTTATACTCCATTCAAATCCCTTTGTTCAGTCACACATAATCTCCTCACTATTCCATCTTTAAAACATATTAATACCGAGCGATCTAATATCTTTTCCGTTACCGCACCCTCCCTCTGGAACTCCACACCGAATTATCTACAAGAAGAATCAACCCTAAATCAATTCAAATCAAAATTGAAAACATATAACTGTCCTTATATATAAACTATAACTGTCCTTCTAAGGACAATATGAATTCTCCCATCCAGGTTTGTCCCTTTTATGTTTACTTTTCTCTCATTATTGTACTTCTATTCCCCTTCCCTTTTGTCAGCGTTCGTCTTGTGTTATCTGCTTGTTGTATTAACATTCCCTAATGATAGAAACATAGAAAATGACGGCAGAAAAGGGCCACGGCCCAACAAGTCTGCCCACTCTAATGACCCCCCCACCCCTAATTTCTTCCTTGAAGTGAAACCCACATGCTTATCCCATTTTCTCTTACAATCCAGCACGCTGCTGGCCTCAATTACCTGCAGTGGAAGACTATTCCAATGATCAACCACCCTTTAGGTGAAGAAATACTTCCTGGTATCACTATGAAATCTCCCACCCCTGAGTTTCAACGGATGTCCTCTTGTCGCCGTAGGTCCTTTAAGAAAAAAAGATATCCTCTTCTACCTCAATACGGCCCGTGACATATTTGAACGCTTCGATCATGTCTCCCCTCTCTCTAACTTACTAATTCTGATACTTTGTTTTAATTCTAAATGTATTATGTATGGCTACCTGTTAAAGAATTTGCGGAGAATAACATGATTAGGAATGAAAAGGTTGCTTATTATTTTTTAAATATGATGTCATACTCTTTGTATGGTGTATCCTTGGCCTGTGATATGTTAATTGGGAAATATGAAATATGTATTCTACTGTCTAGGGACAAATAGTATGCATGTGTATGAATGAGTAGGATGTTATATTCTCTGTATGTGGGGGGATGGGTGGGTGGGGGGAGGTGTTTATTTTAGACTTATATATATATATATCCCTTGCTTATGTTGGGAATTGTTATGTGGAAATATTTTGGAGAATGTATTCTGCTATCTAATTGTTTATATGAAAAATTTTCAATAAAAAATATTTGAACTAAAAAAAAAAAGCTTTTTATTGATGTACATACACCGCCTAGAAGACTGATTAGGTGGTATACACATTTTTAAAATAAACTTGAAACAATCCTCCTGGGCTGGGGAAGAATTCACAGGAATGCTACAGGAATTCAGGCCCGAATCTCAGCCTGCATGTCCGACATTGCCGCTTGGATGTCTCACCGTTATCTCAAACTGAATATGGCCAAAACTAGTGTGACCATATGGCTCCAGAAAAAAAGGGATGGATTGAGACATCCGGGTTTTACTTCCATTGAAAGCAACCAAGATGTCTCAATCTGTTCTCCTTACTTCCATTACTTTCAATGGAAGTAAAACCTGGATGTCTCAATCCGTCCCCTTTTTTCTGGAGCCATATGGTCACACTAGCCAAAACTGAACTCCATATCTTTCCACCTAAACTCACCTCCCCCCCCTCTCGCCGTTCTCTGTTTCCATGGATAACACTATCCTCCTCCCTGCCTCGTCAGCTCTCAACCTAACTCCTCTGCACAGGGACTGTCTATTGTATGTTAATGTACTGTACTGCGTATGCCTTTCAGCGCTATAGAAATGATAAACAGTAGTAGTCGTAGATGGCTTGGATTTGGTTAGTGGAGTCACGGACTGCCTGTGCATCCTTTGCTCTCTGTTAGGGGAGGCTAAGATGGGGCAGGACTATGGGCATGTAAAAACTCTTAGATAAGGGGATAGTGGTAGAATAGTGTAGGCCACCGGTTGCCTCTCTCTAGAACCTCTGGTGCTGATGGTATTATTTGCCAAAAAGGGGAAATCACAATGCACACCAGAATAATACAACATAGTACACTTCCCCCTCCCCATTTGCGGTTCCTGCACTCGCGGTTTCATATAATCGCAATTTTTTTCTGGGGAGGGGGAAAATTAAAAAAAATAGTCTTTTTTTCTCCCTGCCGCCTTCCCGACCTTACCTGGTGGTCTAGAGGGTTTTCGGGGCAGGAGCGATCTTCCTATGCTCCTGCCCCGTGCAGATCGCTATGAGGAAATTGCTGCTGGGAGTTCCCGTAGTCTCTCGAGATTACGTCGGGAACTCCCTACAGCCATTTCCTGATGGCGATCTGCACGGGGCAGGAGCGTAGGAAGATCGCTCCTGACCCGAAAACCCTCTAGACCACCAGGTAAGGCCGGGAAGGCGGCAGGGAGGTGGGGGTGGGTCAGAGCCGGATAATCGCGGTTTTTCGGCATTCGCAGTCCGGCTCTGCCCGTATCCCCCGCGAATGACGAGGGAGAAGTGTAAACAGAACAATATTTGTAGTATTCCGGAAGTATATGCGGGTACTTTTAACAATTTTATCCCAGTCAGCCCTAGCAACCCAGTTCAGCATCTTTCTGTTATCCATGTAAATAGTGATAAACAGCAGCACAACAACAGAAATCCTGTGGTTACTAGCAACCACAAAATTGTCTGTCATTTGTGTGGTATGTTGCCAAATGGCCATCAGAATTGCCAGCTTTTAGTCTATTGATGAGTTGCCAAACGTTTAGAATATGCGTTGTCTGTTCTAGCTGTAAGTAATGGTTAGAGCAGCGGTCTGAGAACCAGGAAAGCCAAGGTTCAAATCCCACTGCCACTCCTTGAGATCTTGGAAGTTAAGTGACTTGACATTACCTCAGCTAAAAACTTGGACTGTATGCACTCCAGGGACAGGAATATACCTAATGCATAGGCGTCGGAACAGGGGAGGCCGCAGGGGCCGTGGCCTCCCCAAAAACTGGTGCCCGCCCTCCTGACTCCCAGGGTTTAACTTAAAATGATCGGGCACCTGCCACCACGCAGCTTCAAGGAGCAGGCCTGCCCCCGGAAGTAGAATGAAGACTTCCGGGGGCAGGCCTTCTTCTTGATGCTGCGCGGCGTCTGCCCGATCATTTAAAATTGAAGCTGCCGCATGATTTTGCCGGAGCTAGGGAGGAGCACCTTGGCCCCCCCCCAAACAAGACAGCATTCCGCTGCCCCTGACCTAATGTACCTGAATGTAACTCACCCTGAGCTACAATTGAGAAGGATGTAAACTAAATTCAAATCCAAATTCCAGTACCAGGCACACTATAAAGCAGGGGGTGTCCAACCTGTGGCCCTGTGAAGTAGTTTGTGTGGCCCCAGTCGAGGGCGATGCAGTGTTTTCCTCTGCTGCCCCCAGGTGTTTACCGTCTTGCCGGCTCCCTCCTCTGTCTTGCTGCAGTGTTTGCGCGGCCCCATAAAACATTTTTTTCAGCCAATGTGGCCCAGGGAAGCCAAAAGGTTGGACACTCCTGCTAAAACTCCTATAAAATCACTCAGGACATATAAAGTAATTCTAGCAGACCATAACAGTGCTAAATTCCAGGAGTCACGAAACAAGGACCTACCTAAGAAAAGGCAGCACCATAAACATTACAGTGGGCAGTAGAATATCAACGCACCTGTTGGGAAAGTAAAACAAGCCAGATTAGTACAAATGATCTTACCCAGACATTCAGGCCCTATAAATGGCTCCACTGTTAGGCACTAGTTTTATTTGGTTTAATTGCCTTTAATCAATGTGATAGTTGATTGCGTCATGTAAAAGCAATTAAAATGTTATTAAATAAAAGACGCCGCCTCCACAAACAGCACTGTAACTGCGACTACAGATGTGCCTACTGGCGACTAAGGGTAAAATAGACGTGGTTAATGCCGGAAGTACCCTTAGGCATCAGTAGGCACTTCAGTAGTCACAATTCTCATCACTGACAGGCACCAGAAATGTAGGCCTTAAAAAACACTGGCCTATGTATCGGTGATAAAGCAAGGAAAACTGCAGGTACATGTTAAAAACAAGACCTTAAAAACAAACCAAGGGACCCAACACGGTCCGTGTTTCGATAACGCGCCTTCATCAGGGGTCCCAAGTTGAAAAGGGGATCAAATGGAACCGCAAACAAAACTGAAACCTGTATTAGAGAATGACACGGTGACAAAATTCATCACCGTTCCTGTCCCCGCGGATAACCGCAGGAAATAAACCCATATAATTTTCTATTTCAGCCTCTGTCCATGTAGTGTCTATTTCAGCCTCTGTCCTTCTACACCAGCATTATTCAAAGCAAAGCTTGCGGGTCAGTGGTTGTGGCCATTCATACTCTGATTCTTCCCTCGTTCCTTAAAGAATGACATGAAGATGGTTTCCCGCGGTTATCCGTGGGAACGGGAACGGTAATGAATTTTGTCACCGTGTCATTCTCTAGCCTGTATGAAAACGAGTGCTGGAAGTCACTGTGTGTGGGCTGCTTATGAAGGCGTGTTACCGAAACACCATGTTGGGTCCCTTGGTTTGTTTTTAAGGTGGTGTTTTTAACTGCATTTATTGATATAAATAAACTTTGCCCGCATCATTGTACGTGCGCCTGCAGTTTTCCTTGTTTTGTCTTCGTACCCTTCACTGCAGACCCTGTTGGTTCTTCCTTCTTGTTGGTGCTAAGTATCAGTGATTCCATAAATGGTGCCGTTGGGTGATTGACATATGATTGGCACCACTTTTGGTGGTTGGCTGCCAATCATGGCACCATTCGTAGAATCCGGGGCCTCAGTGCTCCCAGAATACCTGGCTTTATTCTGAGATCAGAGATGGACCCTCACCAAACATACTTCAGATCAATTGGTTCTTCCCTCTATGACTGTGTGACATGTCTCCGCTCATGAATTTGCTTTCTGCTGCTGTGCCCTTGCACTGTGAAATAATTTCCCTCCAGATGTATGAAGAATTGCTTCTAGGCCTAAATTCAAGATGGCTCTGAGAACTTGGTTCTTTAGATGGGCTTTTGATTCATTTGTTAAGATAGTTTAATTTTTCTTTATCTTTTCTTGTCCTTTCTTCTTTTTCTTTGTGTCTCTACTATTTAAAACGTTTTTGCTGTTTTATTTTTATTGTACTGTATGATTTTTATTGTTGTACTATATATTGTACTCATATTCTGTTTGGTTATATTGTTGTCTATGTTGTTTTATTTTGGCCCATTTTTATTTAACTTTGTTTTTGTAAACTGCCTTGATGTGGTTTTAACAATAAGACAGTATAACAAACAAAACACTCTGTTTTTCTATGACAACCTTGAAAGGCTTCAGGACTTCAATCACATGACTCATACTTGTCTAATCCTGTTGCCAAAGGAGGCTTTCAGTAATAATCTATGTCTCATTGCTCCAGTAACCTCTCCTGGATCAGATAAGTGGAATTCTACCTGGTACCTTCATCCTAAATGAGCCCTTATCCCTTGTCTGGTGGCCCCACTGTATCCTTCCTCTTATGCAGCTCAGGCCCATCCACTGGAGTGAAAGTACCCTGCTAATTTCAGCATTTCTTGATGAGTATCTTCAGGACAGGGCTACTGCTTTCTGTGCTCCCCAGGGAATCTGGACACCAAATGCAGCATGTGTGCAAAGCATCTGATACCATGAAAGACCTCCTCCTTCACTGTCTTAATCATGTTCATCAGTGGTGCCTCACACAACGAACTTAATTCGTTCCAGGAGCAAGTTTGTTATGCGAAAAGTTCGTTATGTGAAACGCGTTTTCCCATAACAATACATGTTAAAAAAAATTATTCGTTCTGCAGCATAAAATATGCTAAGATGACATAAAAAAAGATAAATTTGTCAAAATGGTGAAAATGGTGGTCTTGCTGAGGCCAAACTCTTTGACGAGGTCACACTGTTTTACCCCACATTCACTCCTTCTAATTATTTCCCGTTTCATTTCAACAGAAATCACCTTCCTGCTTTTTTTAGAAGCCATGATATATAAAAAATATTGAGTTTATCTTAAAAGGACGACTGTATACAGTGAGAGAGGGCAGTTAAGCGCAGTGACTAACGACTGCCTGCGCGGAAGGATGCAATACATCGGCAGCTCGGGCGACTTCGTTGTGTGAAACGAAGTTCGTTGTGTGAAACGAAGTTCGTTGTGTGAAGTTCGTTGTGTGAAACGAAGTTCGTTGTGTGAATCAAGACATGAAGTTCGTTGTGTGCAGCGTTCGTTGTGCGAGGCGTTCGTTATGCGAGGCACCACTGTACATCTATTACAAAAAACAGGAAGCAAGGTGCTCCGACTGTGGTCTATTGGCCAGCCACACATCATTCCTTTTATTTCTGCTAAACTATGGGCCCAGATATAGCTATCACCCCTCAACTGCGGGTGCAACACAGCTCCCCTGGTACCCTTCTGGTGCATCACACTTATACCTAAAGCCTGCCCTGCCTCATCCAGCTGCCACCAGTATAGCATTTTCACTAATCCAGATGTAAATGGTGAAATGCACGCTGCCTTTGCCAGCTCAGATTGCAACTGGGAATGTAATTGATTATACAGGTTGGGGATCACTTGCCTACTTAAAGTTGTCCTGCAGGGCATTTGGTAATTGGGAGTTGAGAAATGCTGAAGCTTCATAAACATTACATTGGTGTCTTATATTCTGCCAATACCTTGTGTTTCTAGGCGGATTACAAAAAGGGGTGTTCTGGTCATATCCAGGAAGATTACAAGATGGCTATTTGGTTGGAAAGTTTAGGGACTGGAGAAAGAAAGAGGTAACCGGTTATATCATGAGTCTGTCTTGATATATTTCCTGAATAGCATGTTTTATATTTCTCTTCTGAAGGTTTTGTAGTTTCACGCGTTCTCATTCATCTGTGGGGGCTAGTCACTCAGGGCAGTCATTTCCCCAGTACAGTATTAACCCCCGTTAATGCTTGTCCTGCAGTGATGCTGCTGAACACCTTTCAGTCTCTATGGTTGCTTGCTTTGGTTGTGTGTCAAGGCTGTTGGCATGCAATCTCATAGGAGAAAGAGACTTGGGATTCTGCTTGGGAAATAGCTTTTGCTATAGCTTTTCCACTGCTGTTCTTTCCACTGTTGGATTGAATCCTCAAACTAGGATCCACTTCCTCCCTTGTACTGAGCTAAAAATAGTGGTTTCCACAAATGATGCTACACACCACTGTTGGTAAAATGGTCCATCAGCTTGCCTCTGCTAATGTATTCCCTATAGTAATTTTATTCTATATATCACAGATCTTCAAGCACTTTAAAATGCCTTCACTCCTCAGGTATTAGGAGACTTTCTCTCTGCTTCTGGGAGGGGGGGGGAGGCAGGGGACAAATGGAAGAAAGGATGATAGGTCAGGGGAATTCTTATCACTTTGCTGTACCTTTGGGGTGCTCTGGGCATTAGAACTGGAATGCCTCCTCACCACTGTGACCACCTTCAAGACGCTGTTCAGCCATGAGACAATATGTTATGTTAATCAAGTTTTCTATTTCGCCTTTATCTATTCAGTTCAAGGTCAGATTACATTACAAGAGGTTGGGTCAGTTACCCAGGAAGTTACAATGGTCAGTTTTGACACCAGCATTCAATAGAGTAGCTATCTAATGATTTTGATGCAAATCCCATTCATGAAGATCCTTATGATTCTGTAGCTGCCAGTTCATACACTTCTCAGCACAGATAGTCTGCACCGGCTACTGAACTCCGTTGACTTTAAGGAACAAAGTTATCCAATACCCATATCACCTATGTGAAAAAGTAACTGCTCCCTAAACTTAATAACTGGTTGCACCACCTTTAGCAGCAATAAGAGCAATCAAACACTTCCTCTAATTTGATATTAATTTTTCACATCACTGTTGAGGAATCTTAGCCCATTCTTTGCAGAATTGTTTAAATTCAGACACATTTATAGGTTTCATGCATGAGCTGCTCATTCCAGGTCTTGCCACAACACCTCTAAGTCAGTACTTTAACTAGGCCAATTCAAAACTTTAATTTTGTTTCTCCTCAGCCATTCATAGGTAGACTTGCTGCATAACCCAATTAAGATTCAGTTTCAGCTCACGGACAGATGACTAGACTTTCTCATTTACATTTCTTTTGTCACAGTACAGAACTCAAATTGCTCCTTCAAGTTTTCCAGGTTCTGAGGCAGCAAAGCATTCCTACATGATCATACTACCACAACCATGTTTGACTGTTGGTATGATGTTCTTATTGTATTTGCTTTCTCCGTTCATAATGGAACCTGTGTTTTCCAAAGAGTTCTACTTTGACTTGTCTGTCCATAGATTATTATCCCAAAAAGTTTGGAGATAATTATCCAGGTATGATTTTGCAAATGTGAGCTCATATTTTGCAAATGTGAGCTAATATTACCTTTGGATAGCAGCAATTTCCATCTTGCTACACTCCCATGGGTCCCATTTATGTCCAGTCTCTTTCTTACTGTAAAGTCAGAAACACTGATTTCAGCTAAGGCCAGGAAGGCCTACAGTTTTCAGATGTTCTTCTGGGATGTTTTGTGACATCCTGGGTGAGTTGTCATTGGCTGCTTTGGCAGGTAGGCCATTCCTTGGAATATAGGGCAGCCATTCCTTGGAATATTTGCCACTGTTCCAAATCTTCTCCATCTGGAGGCAATAGCTCTCTCACGGTGGTTTGGTGGAGTCCTAGAGTTTTAAAAGTGGCTTTGTAACCCTTTCCAGACTGATTTATTTAAACAACTTGCTTTCTTCTCTTTTGGAATTCACTTTGATTCTGGCCTAACATTTTTGTAGAAACTTTCTGGTTTTTACTTTACTTTCACAGCAAGGGTTAGGTTCAATTCAAAATACTCACACTGGCATTTAAGGCATTCCAAACGGACTACCCGACTATCTCTTAGAGTTGACAACTCCATATATCCCTGTTCATCGTCTGCGCTATATTAACAACCAGAGACTTGTTCTATGCAGTTCTTCTCAGGCCTACTGGGAGTCAATGAGAAAAAAGCAGCTTTTATTTCATGGCTCCTTTTCTTTGAAACACTTTGCTCCTTGCAATCCACGTTGAATCATCTTTTATAAATTAGTCTCTAATCCTACTGTATTTCTGCACAGAAGTTTTTAATGATCAATGTTAATTTTTCTGGATAAAACTGAAATGCTGCTATTTATTGCCAAGATGCTTGAAAGTTCTCTTGTTATGAATGGTTTGCTTTTCTATGATTTCATTGGAATTCTTTTCTGAAATTTGTTTTTATTGTATATCACCTTGAATTACTTCCTGAAAAAGGCAATTCAACAAATCTGAATAAACCATAAAGGCTGGCGGCAATCAAGCCTAGCTGTGTTCAATCAGCTGAATCTAATTATCAATTAAGTTGGGTGATGGGTGTTAAATTTGCTCCTTAAATAATAATTTTTT
This sequence comes from Geotrypetes seraphini, assembly GCF_902459505.1. Lineage (NCBI taxonomy): Eukaryota > Metazoa > Chordata > Amphibia > Gymnophiona > Dermophiidae > Geotrypetes > Geotrypetes seraphini. The sequence continues at coordinate 340,816,226 of NC_047086.1, read as the reverse complement.
AAAACAGTGTTATGTGTTTACGCAGGCTTTCTTTATCTCATATTAAATTTGGTTAAAGATCAGAAACCAGTGGGCAAACTCTAAAAAATCAGTATAGCTTGCCGGTCCTATGCTTCCAGACAGATTTCTTAGGACATCAGGCCGCCCAGTGGTATAAATTAATATCTGGTTATATGAATAAGAAACCAAAAACTAGTCTTAGAGACATTTGGAGCTTTAAGATAAAGCAGCAGATTTCTGCATCTCCATGGCCACAAATTTATACTTGGAGGATGAGATGTATAGTGTCAGCATCTATAAGACAAACTTGGTTTTTTTTGTTGCATAGAAGTATTTGGACCCCTGTTAGAGTACAAAAATTAGATAGTTCTAAGTCAAATAGATGCTGGCATTGTCATCTCGATATAGGGACATTTGCTCTTCTTTTGTCCCTTGATAATTAAATTTTGGCAATCCATTTGGAGTCAAATAATAGAATACTGGAAGCTCCAGTGGCATTGACATATAATACAGTGCTATTCGGCATGTTAATGAGGGCAAAGAATCCAATAACTTAATGTAATAATAAATTACTTTTCATCATGACGGGAGTTGCCATACAACTTATTCTGAAAAATTGGAAAAATTGGGACAGATTAAACTATAGTTTTTGGTGGGAATCCTTGTGCCAAACTTATAAATTTGAACATATGAGAGCAATACAATTTGGACATCATAAGAAATTCAAGGAGGTTTGGGACCCATTGACAAAATTTTGTAAAGATTGATTATTGGTTTTAGCCCTTTGATTATTTTAGCAATGCCTCTGCTGGGCCAGACCTGAGGTCCATCATGCCCAGCAGTCCGGTCATGCGGCGGCCCAACAGGTTCAGGACCTGTGCAGTAATCTTCTATCTATACCCCTCTATCCAGAGGTCACGTGATGTGTTGAGCGGGGTGAGACGTGCTTCACTCGTGCTCCGGGGCCCTGAATCCCTCTGCATCGTTCTGCTTCGTTTTGGCCAGCCCTAGCCCTGCACTGAAACCTTTGAGAAGGTTAATGGACCATTTCTTACAGCCGCCCAGCCCGGTAATGAGCGCGAAATCGAGCCGTGGGGGAAAAGACAGGGAGACCAGATCGGCGCGACCCGAGCCCAAGATGGCGGCGGGAGACTTGGGTTCCGCGCTTCCCCTGTCTGAGGCCCATATTGCGGCATTGTCGGCATCAGTGGTGCGGGCGCTGGATTCTAGATTCGACCTCCTCTCCAGCCAGCTTACCTCTCTGGAATCTCTTTTGGGGGAAACGACTCGGCGGACGGGAGACCTGGAGAGCCGCGTATCGGGGGTTGAAGACACGTGCTCCTCCTCGGCGGCGGATCTGGCTGCTCTGCGCACACAGCTCCAAAGGCAAGCGGAAAAGATAGAAGATCTGGAAAACCGCTCGAGGAGAGATAATATCCGACTGATTGGCCTGCCTGAATCAGTTCCTGACTCTCGCCTTCTTTCTCTCGTGGAGTCTTGGTTCCAGCAGGAGTTGCCGCTTCCAGCGGGGGTTGGGCCCTTGAAGCTTGACCGCGCTCACCGCCTGGGCCGGCGTATGGAGGATCGGGACCGAGCTCGAGTCACCATTTTCAAAGTCCACAATTCGGCGGTGAAGTCTGAACTTATGCGGCAGTACCGGCAAAAGCGTAATACTCTCTCCTATGAAGGAATCCCGGTACGTCTGTTCCAGGACTACTCCCCTGCCCTACAAGAACGTCGACGGCGCTTCTCCCGGGTGTGCTCTGCCCTTTTTGACAAGAAACAGCGGTTCCAGCTACTTTATCCGGCGCAACTGAAGGTTTGGACTCCATCTGGCTGGCGCCTGTATTCGACGGCAGAGGATGCCCAGATCTACCTGGACTCCCTACCGGGAGAAGCGGGTCCCTCTTCGGCTACCTGAGTCTCGGGGCAGAGTTGGTGTGGGGAGCTGTTCTCCTTTACAAGAGCGGCTTTATTTTGTTTCCCCATTGCTAGCCTTTTGAGCTTTACTATGGCTTGATTCTGGACTTTGTTGCCCATTACATCTCACTCACTGTTTGGGCTGCAATGTGGCCTACTCCTAATGCATTTTATGTGTTATCTACATTTTGTTATTCTTGTGGTTGCATATCTGGTTTTGCAGTTTCCATTTTCCAGTTTCTGTTCTGGATATTGCTGCATACAGTATTGGTGGCCTTAGTTGGTTGTAGGTGTACTTGGGGTTGAATGGATGTTGTACCTCTGGGTGGCGCTCTTGTCCTGTATGGTACTGGGGTTTGTCTCATGGGGGTGGGTTAGAGTATGTTCGTGGGGTTGAGTTCTCCTTTGGGGTATGGACTGGGTGTGTGTGGATGGGAGTGGGTGTTAGGGGGAGTCCTAGTGTGGTTGTGTGTGGGTGATTGTTGGTTTCTATCCTCGGTTCTGGTGGGGCTGAGTATCTTCTATATGCTTTACTTCCATGTTCCTTTCCGGGGTCCTTTGGTGACTATTTCAGGTCCACTGGCTATTGGGCAATGTTACTTTTTGTGTTTAGGGTTAGTTTGCTTATTAGCTTTGCTCCCCCTTTTGACATCTCCCGGGGGGTGTGCTGTATGGATGAGGTATTTTGTGTGTTTGTGGTGAGTGTGGGGCTGAGGGATTTGGGGCCCTGACTACATCTGTGCCTCCAACTCTGTTCCACGATGTGGGACGGGGTTTTCCTTCTGATTGGGTTTTTGGAGGGTTTGTTTCTGGGGGGTGGGAGGGGGTTGGGGGGGACGAGGGGAGTTGGGATGGGCGGATTGGGAATGGGAGGGGTGGGTTTAGGGGGGTGGGGGGTCCTCCTTCTATATAATTTCTTCTTAAGTTTGCAATGTTTCATTATTGTTCTCTGTCCTCTATACTTTTGGCGATTTCTACTGCTCTGGGGGAGGCTGGGCCCTTGGGGTAGTTTTCACCTGATTTTCCTTCTCTGGCATTGCTTCCTTCCTGCTTTTCAGCTATGAGTACCCCTTTTAGAATTGCCTCTTGGAATGTTGGGGGGATCACGTCGCCTGTCAAGAGATCCAAAATACTTGTTGCTCTACAACGCTACCGGTCTGACATTGCTTGTCTACAGGAAACTAGATTGACTGATGCAGAACATCTTAAGTTACGTCGATCCTGGGTGGGGGAGGTGTTTTATGCTTCCTCTTCGGGTCGCCATGGGGGCATAGCAGTGCTGGTCCGTAAGTCTTCGCCAATAGGTGTCCAGGTTCTTGATAAGTCGTCTGACGGTCGCTTCTTGCTTCTTCGCCTTACTTTGGGAGGTCGTTCTTATCTTTTCTTAGTGGTATATGGCCCTAATTCTGGAGAATCAGCCTTTTTACAGTGATTGCTTCAGCTTCGTTCTCGCTTTCCTGATGACCCGCTGCTTCTTTTGGGAGATTTTAATTTGGTGATGCATCCCGATCAGGATAAATCTAGCTCTTCTGCCTCTTCTTTGGGTTCTAAAGGTCATCTCCTTTCTGATTTCTGTGACTCCCTTTCGATTGTAGACCCGTGGCGTCTTCTACACCCTGAGGTTCGTGACTATACCCATCTCTCTCGTGCCCATGGTACTTGGTCCCGTCTCGATTATATTTTCTTGTCCTCTTCTCTGTTTCCTTCTGTTCACTCGGCGGAGCTTGGCCCTCTGTCTATCTCGGATCATGCCCCGATTTGGGTTGATGTTGTCTTGGATCCTACGTACCTCCGCGCACCGTCCTGGTGGTTCCCCTTTTACCTTGCTAAGGATGAGGAATTTCGTGCTTTTTTGCAGACTCAATGGGACGATTATTCGACAAATAATGCTCCCCACATGGATGATCCTATCTTGTTTTGGGAGGCTGGGAAGACGGTGATTCGGGGACATATCATTTCATTTCTATGTGCTCGTCATAAGCGTATTAATCAGGGGATCGTTACTCTGGAACGGGCTTTACGTCTGGCAAAGCGGTCCTTTTCTCTTCACCCTTCTCCGGAGACTCGAGACTGCTATTTGTCTACTCAGGTGGCCCTGAACTCCCTTATCCATTCTCGTTCCCAAAAATGTAAAGCCTTTTATCATCATCGTTTCCTTCGTTACGGTAACAAACCCAGCCGTCTTATGGCTCGTTTGGTTAACGCTACGACTGGCAGGAAGCCGATTTTATCTATGCGTACCCAGGGCGGAGGCGTGGTGTCTCGGACTTCCGAGATCTCTGGGGTCTTATTTGATTTCTTTAGTCGGTTATATGAAGCTCCGGAAGACGCTTCTTTGGATATGATATCGGACTATCTTCACTCTTCTGGGTTGCCTCGTTTGTCAGCGGATGCGATTGCCTCTCTTAATAGTCTGTTTAGGGCGGTTGAATAGGAGTCTGCTATTAAATCGCTCCGCTCTGATCGGGCTCCGGGCCCGGATGGGTTCTCGGGTGATTTCTATCGGCTCCTTTCTCCGACACTTTATGGACCTTTATTGGCATATTTTAATGCAGCTGCGGCCCGTGGTTCTTTTCCACGTTTTGCAAATGAGGCCCTTATTACCTTACTCTTGAAGCCTGGTAAGACTGCTGATTTGCCGGAATCATATCGTCCCATTTCATTGATCAATGTAGATCTAAAACTTTTTGCTCGTATGTTGGCTGATCGTCTTGCTCCTCATTTACCTCAGCTTATCCACGAGGATCAAGTAGGTTTTGTTCGGGGCCGACAGTCTGTACATAATGTCCGCAAGGTACTTCTTGCTCTTGCCCAGTGTCAATCTTTCCGGATTCCGACCTTGTTTGTTAGCTTAGATGCTTCTAAGGCGTTTGATAGCATTCACTGGTCCTTCTTATTTCGTACCTTGGAGTATGTGGGGCTCGGGGGGTTTTTTCTAGATGCTGTGCGTTCCCTATATTCCAATCCCTTGGCATCATTGCTTGTTAATGGGACTTGTACTGACTCTTTCCCTATTCTTCGTGGAACCCGACAGGGATGCCCTCTCTCCCCTCTTTTGTTTCTTCTTTCTTTGGAACCGTTGCTATGCACTCTTCGGGGGTTCGCGGAGGTCCGAGGTCTCTCGGTCGGTGACTTCGAACTTAAGACTCTGGCGTACGCGGATGATATGTTTCTAATTCTTACCCGACCTGAAGATTCTCTCCCGGCGGCTCTGGATCTCATCTCTGAATTTGGGTTTTATTCAGGGCTGTCTCTTAACTTCGATAAATCTTTGGCCTTACCTTTTCCACCAGATTTACGTACTTCGTGGCGGGGTGTTTTCCCTCTTCGTTGGGCAGATTCTTCTTTGCGGTACTTGGGGGTTAATATTCCGCTTGATTTATCTAGTTTGTACCGGCTGAATGTAACCCCGTTGTTTCAAACGTTACAAAATAGGTTGCACCTTTGGGAGTCCCTTCCTTTCTCACTTTTGGGTCGAGTACACCTGTACAACATGCTTTTGGTCCCCTGTTGGCTTTATGTTTTTCAGGTCCTTCCCCTTTATTTGACGTTTCGTGACGAGCGCCGATTGGAACGTCTGGTCCAGAAATTTCTTTGGGCAGGGAAGAGGCCTCGCTTGCCTTATAAGCGGGCGGCGACTCCCTGGTATAGGGGTGGCTTGGGATTATTGAATCTCCGGTATTTGACAGTTGGTTGTGGAATGAGGCATATTAATGATCTCTTTAGGGGTACTTCGGCATTTACTACCTCAGCTCTGGAACTTTCCTGCTTTTCTTCCACTCATTTCAGTGCCTATCTTCATTCTGTTCCTTCTTCAGAACCTGAGTCTCTTTCTATGAAAGTTTTACATCGACCCTTACGGAAGGTTTGGCGTTGGGTCTGTAAATTTCACACTCTTTCTCATTCTGTATCTCCCTTCCTTCCTATTCGTTTCAATGGTTCTTTCTTACCTGGTATTGATGGGCCGAGCTTTGCTCGGTGGGAAACAAGGGGCATTCATTATCTATTTCACTTGGTTAATGATGAAGGCGTCACTAAATCTTTTGCTCAGTTGCGAGCTGAATTTGATCTCCCTGCTGCTGACTATTTTGCTTACATGCAAATCCATCATTACATCTCTTCCTTACCTTCTAGCTCCTTGAAGGCCGCTTGTCATGAGACTTTGTCCACGGCCTTTACCCTTGGTTCTCAACAACCGGTCCCTCTCACGTTTCATCACCGCCACTTGAAGGATGAATGCCCTTTGTTTGACCATTCAAAGCTACGAGATGCTTGGTCTGGTGATCTTGCTGTTGATTTGCCTTCTGATATCCTCCTTCAGGCTGTCCGGCGACTGCCTGCTTTTCGTAAATACACTACCTTTTGGGAGCAACATTTTAAATTGATTTTTCGTTTATATATTTCTCCTAAAAGGGCTTATTTGGCTCACTTCCGTCCCCATGCAGCCTGTCTTCGTTGTCAGGCTCCGGAAGCCAGCTTAGGCCACATGTTCTGGACTTGTCCTCAGATACACCTTTTTTGGACTGCTATATTTGCTTTTGTGGAGTCTATTTGGCATGTTACTGTTCACAGTTCCCCTTTGCTTTTATTTGGGACTGTTCCTCACTACTTTCCACGTTCCAAGGGAGTTGCAGCTTTCCTCAAGTGGTCTATCCTGATTGCCTTGAAATGCATCCTGCTGAAATGGCTTGAAGCTGAGGCTCCGGACTATTCCCTTTGGAGGAGCCGCATGATCGCTCTTTTGATGTGGGAGTGAAGGGATGTGACTGACTTGGCTTCTCGACAAGGTCGTCTTTTCCAGACCACTTGGGAACCTTTCTGGAATACTTTGACCCCTCTGGCTCGTAGCCGGATACTTAATTGATGCTTTGTTTGTACTTCCCTTTTGTGCCTTTTTTGCATAGTTTGTTATTCAAATTCTTTGTTAATTTGTGTTTCGAAGGAGGACCCAGGGGTGGGTTTGGTGGGGAGGGGGGTTTGGGGGGTTTGGGGGGGTGGTTCTTTTGGGGACTTTTCAAAACTTTTGAGCTGTTTCTGTATTTTGTGTTACTATGTTGTGCTTTTGCTTGCTCAATAAAATATATTTGACCACCCCTCTATCCCCTTTTCCAGCAGGAAATTGTCCAATCCTTTCTTAAACCCCTGTACCGTACTCTGCCCTATTACGCTCTCTGGAAGCGCATTCCAGGTGTCCACCACACATTGGGTAAAGAAGAACTTTCTAGCATTTGTTTTGAATCTGTCCCCTTTCAACTTTTCTGAATGCCCTCTTGTTCTTTTATTATTAGAAAGTTTGAAGAATCTGTCCCTCTCTATTCTCTCTATGCCATTCATGATCTTGTAAGTCTCTATCATATCCCCTCTAAGTCTCCTCTTCTCCAGGGAAAAGAGACCCAGTTTCTCCAATCTCTCAGCGTATGAAAGGTTTTCCATCCCCTTTATCAGACATGTCGCTCTCCTCTGAACCCTCTTGAGTGACGCCATGTCCTTCTTAAGGTACGGCGACCAATATTGGACGCAGTATTCCAGATGTGGATGCACCATCGCCCGATACAATGGCAGGATAACTTATTTCGTTCTGGTTGTAGTACCCTTCTTGATTATACCTAGCATTCTATTCGCTCTCTTAGCGTCCGCTGCGCACTGTGCCGTCGGCTTCATTGACATGTCCACCATTATCCCCAAGTCCCTTTCTTGGGTACTTTCATTTAATAACATACAGGAAGGGTGGGGGAGGGGGGATGTGCCTTTAATTTATTATTTGATTGTAATTTGTTGGTCTTGATCATTTGTATTATTCTTGATTGTCTTTATGCTATATGAAAGGGTGGGTGGGTGGGAAGGGATATGTTTTTATTATTTCATTATATCATTTGATGGAATTATGTGCTGTCTATTTGTACATTGCTTGATAATATGTTGCACTTGATGTTGGCTTTTATAATGAATAAAGATATATATAAAAAAACCAAACAGAAAAGAAACCAGTGTGACATAAATGAAATAACAAAGGAAATCAGGAAAAAAAATCACCGTAGCAATGCCGACAAAGTACAAGAAGCTTGCTTCTCTCTTTCCTTCCTCCCTCACAAACTTGGAGGAGAAAAAGGTCTATTTTTATTTAGTTGTAACAGAGGGATGTGTGTATGCTGTGTGCTCTCATTTTCTTTCTTTCTTTAGACTATTTCTAAATTTTTGGAGGTTTTTTTTTGTTGCATAGAAGTATTAGATTACAAAAATTAGTGTTAGATTACAAAAATTAGATAGTTCTAAGTCAAATAGATGCTGGCATTGTCATCTCGATATAGGGACATTTGCTCTTCTCGATATAGGGACATTTTTTTTTTTTTTTTGCAGAAGCATTGCAGCAAACTACCACAGTAACCATCACCCCTTCTCTGAAAACTTCAGAAAAAAAAAGGGCTGGCTGCATCTTGCAACCTGGTTAAGACATCAATGCTCATGGGATTTGGATAAGTAAGGCAGGGATAAGCTTGATTGGTTACTTGTCAAATAGTTCCAACATGATTGGCTCAAATGACATGTGATTCTGGCTTGTCTCCCCTCCCACAGAGTGACACCAGTGCATCTCAGTGCATTCACATCACATGTCTCTGACAAAAATGACGAGTGTCTGGTCTTGTGAACCCATGATCTTGCCCATTTGGTTAGTTGATGGCAAAACTAAATAAGCTACTTATGTTTGCCAATAGTTGAAAAATGAATGCACATTGAATGCAAAGTGAAGCACGTTGAGAAGAATAATCCAAATCATGATTTCTTGATGCTAGGTTCCACTTTAGGAGTCACCACTCAAGAAAAAGATCTTGGTGTCATCGTGGATAATACATTGTGGATAATACATTTTCTGCTCATTGTGCAGTAGTGGCTAAAAAAGCAAACAAAACACTAGGAATTATTAGGAAAGGGATAGAAATTAAGACAAAGGTTAAAAAAAAGCACGGATAATTTCCTAAAAGAGAAGTTCAAAGGCTGTTATTTAGATGACTTGGGGAAATCCACAGTTTATTCCTAGGATAAGCAATATAAAATCTGTTTTACTACTTGGAATCTAGCTAAGTATTTGGGACCTGGGTTAGCCACTGTTTGTAAACAGGATACTGGGCTTGATGGACCTTCATTCTGTCCCAGTATGGCAACTCTTATGTTCTTATGTGAGCCAAGTATAGGGATAATCAAGCCATTGTGACATCACTAATGAGGTTGGTTCTTAGGCATTGGTAGAATAAGACATTATGACATCACAATATCAGCTATAACATGTTGCTACTCTTTGGGTTTCTGCCAGGTACTTGGGACCTGGGTTGGCCATTGTTGGAAACAGGATACTGGGCTTGATGGACCTTCATTCTGTCCCAGTATGGCAACTCTTATGTTCTTATGTGAGCCAAGTATAGGGATAATCAAGCCATTGTGATATCACTAATGAGGTTGGTTCTTAGGCATTGGTAGAATAAGACATTATGACATCACAATATCAGCTATAACATGTTGCTACTCTTTGGGTTTCTGCCAGGTACTTGGGACTTGGGTTGGCCACTGTTGGAAACAGGATACTGGGATTGATAGACCTTCGGTCTATCCCAGTATGGAAATTCTTATGTATCGCTCCATGGTGCGACTTCACTTTGCACATGGTCTACCATTCTTGTCGCTGTATCTCAAAGATGTAGCAGAATTAGACAAGGTTCAAAGAAGGGTGACCAAACTGATTAAGAGGACAGGCTTAAGAAGTTAAGGCTCTTCAGCTTGGAAAAGAAGCAGATGGGGGGATATGATAGAAGTCTACAGAATCCTGAATGGAGTAGTACAGGTAAACGTGAATCAATTGTTTACTCTTTCGAAAAGTACAGAGCCAACAAGACACCCCATCAAAGTATATAGTAATACTTTTAAAACAAATAGGATAAAATATTTTTTCACTCAGTGAATAGTTAAGCTCTGGAACTTGTTGCCAGAAGATGTGGTATCAGCAGTTAGTGTATCAGGGTGAATAAAGGGTTCGGAAAAGGCATGAGGAAAGCCACTACTTATCCCTGGGATCAGTAGCATGGAATCTTGCTTCTCTTTAGGATTTTGCAAGGTACTTGTGACCTAGAGTGACCACTGTTAGAAAAATTGGGCTAGATGGACTCAGTATGGCTATTCTTATGTTCTTAACTCTATACAACAGGGGGTTATCAATCCAGTCCTGGGGACACACCTAGCCAGTCAGGTTTTTAGAATATTCACAATGAACAAGAGTGAAATGCAAGTTTCCAAATTTATTAAAAATTTGATATCCAGCTTTATCATAATCAAAACAGATTACATAAAAATATAAAATTCAAGATTTATGGGGGAAATCACAGACTATATGACTGACAAAACAAAACAAGTTTAAACATAAGGTATCTAGGGGAGAAATATAATGTTTGATAGAAAAGATAAACAATGAAGTACAATAGGGCAGGAGGAGTAATCTTTCTGCATGGAGAGAGAATAAAGTGTTTACAGATTGAAGGCGTCTCTGAATAGAAAACCTTTTAGGCTGGAGGTAGTACATGCAAACTTATGTCATGCTTTATTCATTGTGGATATTCTGAAAACCCGACTGGCTAGGTGTGTCCTTGAGGATTGATGGCAAAACTAAATACCTGGAGAACTGGGTTCAATTCCCGGTGCAGCTCCTTGTGACTCTGGGCAAGTCACTTAACCTTCTACTTCCCCTTGTACAAAATAAGTACCTGTATATAATATGTAAACTGTTTTGATTATATGCACAAAAAGGCAATATATCGGGTCCCATTCCCTTTCCCCTTGTTCTATAACTTTCTTATAGACACCCACTTTTCTTTTATTGATGCATATTAATCTTTCTTATACTACAAAGTGCCCTTCACCCTTTCCTACTGCTGCTCTTATTCTGCCAGGAACTTGGCCACAAGTGTTAATAGAACCACGAGCAATCATCTACCCATCCCTGTCTTCCCTTAGCATCAGGTTTTCTGTATCCAACCCATTTCACAAAGCCCTTATGCAGTGCTAGCCACCTCACAGGCTCCCTACAGTAGCCTGATTAGCTTGCAAAAACTATGTGGAATGGATCTTTTGTAGTACAGGTGCAGTCCACTCTTTCTATAATTTCTCTTATAAGGGTGAATAGGAAGATAACATATTTTATTTGTTAGACTTCCCCAGAATCATATCTGCCTTCATATTCTTTCAAGTTCTTTTGCCTGGAACACCAGGATCAATAACACTCACAGTTAACAGCTCTATGTTTAATTCTGCAGATGACCAAGTCCTTCAGACCTCCCTGCTGCTTTGAGTTGGGAGGACTCAAATCATTTTCTGGATGGAGTCTAATTGTGAGGACTCTTCTGAAGAGGGTCTGAAATGCTTCCCCCATAGAGGAAAGAAGTCTCTAGGAGCTGGAACTTTTACAAGAAGATTGAATTTGTCTTGAAACGTTAATTGAACCAGTCCATGACAGAGGGGATAAAAGATCTTTTGCTGTACCTTTTCTGCTCCTGCTTGCTTCCTTTGCCTTCAGAAATCATTTCCTCTTAGCACCCTTTTGTAGACCAAAAAATATCAATTTGGCTATAGAGGAATACACCTCTATGGCCTGGGCAGGGATGACCTCCAGTTCTTTGTTCTCTGATTTATTCTCTGGAGGAACAATGAGGAGCTCTCTTTTAGCCAGTGTGGGCTGTTCCTTCCACAGCTGTGATGGAACACCTTGGTATTTAAAACATGCTATTTTCTGTCCTCAGATAGTTCTAGTCCTCAGGAGAGTGGCCTGAGATGACTCGAGTAGCACCCAGTCTTTGTCAGACGGTCAAGATGGGCACAGACAGACCCTTCCAATGATGTGATTAGGGTAAACAGTTTTAAAAAGAGACATAAACCTTTGCCATATGCACATGTGATTTATGTATTTAAACAATTTATAGCCTGCTATTTCTAAGTTCAAAGTGGATAACAACTAACATGCATAATAGAAACATAGAAACATAGAAAGATGACGGCAGAAAAGGGCTACAGCCCATCAAGTTTGCCCACTCTTCTGACCCACCCCATCAAGTCTGAGTGCTAATGACCCAGTTCCTTAGCTCGACCCCCATAGGGATCCCACGTGGATGTCCCATTTATTCTTAAAGTCGAGCACGCTGGTGGACTTGACCACCTGCACCATAGAAACATAGAAAGCACCATAGAAACATAGAAAAAATATACATACAATAAGTAAATCATAGAGCATAATTTGTCAATGTCCTACCTATGACCTATTTCAAAGAACTTTACACACCATAAAACAATTTGTATCAACATGGAATTCAGCTCCACTATCCAATTGATGTTTAAACTTTATTTCATATTGATCGTTAAATTACAAAAACAGATATAATTATACTTTTATGGGTGAAATGCATTACGTATCATTTACAAATTCTGAGTTACCTCAGTAACAGAAATTCAAACTCTCCACTAGCAAATTTGGAAGTAACATAAACCCTACCCCAAAAAAACCATATTCTAGGTGTATATAGCAAACCTGTCATACTGAAAAATCACAAATGTCTAGGACTCACAGCAACAACGCCACCTATAAAATGCAGCATCCTGAAATATCAATATACTTCTTCTAGACAAAACAGAACAAGCCAGACTGTCTCAGATCCTGCACATCCTAAACATAAGCAGAATATCTCACCTGGCACCACACCAGAATACAGAGAGAGAGCCCTCAATACAGAGTAAGAGATCACAGATTAGAAATAGGAATCCGGAGAAGTCAAACTCTGCATGCAATACAATATCAGAGAAATAGAAACATATTTTCTTCTGTACTGTGTAAAATAATAAAATGATCAGGCTTGCACATGTCAGATATATTCCAGGCACTTAACTGAAAATAAAATGTTACACCTCTCTTTTAGTTTACTTATCTGTTTGGTCCCAGTCTCTCCATTCTAAGTTCTTTTCCAGGATCCCATTTTAATTTATTTTCCTTTTTCCCTTCCTCTCTATATGAACGTATCTCTGACATTTGATTATTCATTTGGGCATACAAGCTCTTCTCTTTAGCGGAGTTTCTACAAACTAGTACAATTTATCCACGCATTCTTTCTTTAGGACTCATAGGGACCCCTGAAGAAGACATTTGCGAAGGGCCTTGAGAAGGGCCTAATCTAAACTCTTCATTCTACCACTCGATCAATCACACTCTTCCTCTTTTCTTCTCACACCCATACACTTTCTTACACTCTCAGCCAGATAGTTAATCCTCCCTTAAACCTCTCAGACCCTATAAAAAAAAAAAAATGCTTCATGAAATCTTTAATATCTCTATCTTCATCTTTCTCCTTACATACTCTCTGACATCTCAACCTTTCTCTTTACAGAAATAAATCCCTCTAACTTGGAAATGGCAGGGAGGACAAGGAGTACCAAAGCTACTATCAAGATCGACACTCCAGCATCCGGAGGGACCCAGGTGATGGTCGAGGTCTGAACACAGAAGGCAGAGGGCGACATGGATCAGAGGGCAGAGGTCTCAGTGCAGACTGAGACCTCCCCCCCCTCTCCAAGTGCACTACAGACTCTTCGCAGACAGAGGAGCTGGGAAACTTAGGCGAGGATATCTTGCAGGAACTACTGAGCCTCAGGGAGGAGGTAAAGCGCCTGAGGAGCAGAACTTACACTCTAAATGGTGAGACCTTAGCTAGGACCAGGGCAGAGCGTGATTTGGGAGTAATCATTAGTGAAGACACGAAAACTGCCAAGCAGGTGGAGAAAGCTGCATCCAAGGCTAGACAAATGGTGGGATGCATCTGTAGAGGTTTCGTCAGCCGGAGGCCCGAAGTCATAATGCCCCTGTACAGATCCATGGTGAGACCTCATCTTGAATATTGTGTTCAATTCTGGAGACCACATTATCAAAAAGATGTGCGGAGAATCGAGTCGGTTCAGCGAATGACCACCAGGATGGTCTCGGGACTCAAGAACCTCCCATATGAGGAAAGACTAAATAAACTGCAGCTATACTCGCTCGAGGAACGTAGAGAGAGGGGAGACATGATTGAGACTTTTAAATATATCACGAGGCGCATCGAGGTGGAAGACGATATCTTCTTTCTTAAAGGACCTTCAACCACAAGAGGTCATCCGCTGAAAATCAAAGGTGGGCAATTTCATGGCGACGCCAGGAAGTATTTCTTCACCGAAAGGGTAGTCGATCATTGAAATAAACTTCCATTGCAGGTGATTAACGCTAGCAGCGTGCTCGATTTTAAAAAGAAATGGGATATGTATGTGGGATCTCTAGCCGGGTGAAGTCTGGGGGTGGGTCATTAGCGTGGGCAGACTTGATGGGCTGCAGCCCTTTTCTGCCGTCATATTCTATGTTTCTATGTTTATCCTGGAACTGTCACACATCACAGAGAGAACCCATGACAGGTCCATCCTCGACACGCCCAAACCTACAGCACTAAACACAAAGATTGGAGTACAGGAGATGATTGGAGATGCTGGCCCCTGGCAACTAGTAACCTCCTCTACGGGCAAGCGAAATAAACCCACCTCATTCTCACTCTCTTCTTCTTCTTCTTTTTCTCTTCAACAGGATAGCCGTTCATCAATACCACAGCTAACTCTAAGAAATAGATTTCAGATCTTACAGGATGGAACCACCGAGGAAATAGCAGAAGAGGCTCATGAGGATACCCAGCTCACAACGTCAAATCCAGAGCATGCAGACCGGCCCCCTCGGAAGGAACGAAGAGTGGTAGTCATTGGTGACTCCATGCTAAGGGGCACTGAGGGACCAATTTGCAGGCCTAATTTGCAGTCAAGAGAGGTCTGCTGTCTCCCTGGAGCCAGGAGCCAGGACATTACCACTAACCTAGACAAAATTCTAAAACCTAATGATCATTTTACCATGTTTCTCATTCATGTAGGCACAAACGACACTGCTAGGAATGCCACAGAGAACATCCCCAGAGATTTTGGAGCGCTGGGAAAGAAGTTGAAGCAGATAGGAGCACAGGTGGTCTTTTCATTAATTCTTCCAGTAAGAAACAAAGGCAGAGCTAGAGAAGAGCGTATTCAACGGACTAACGAATGGCTCCGAGAATGGTGCATAGAAATGAACTTTGGATTCCTAAATCACGGCGAGACGCTCCAGGGACTACAAGGACCAGATGGACTCCACCTAACCAGAAGAGGTAGAAACGTATTTGGACATCGATTGGCCCGCCTACTCTATAGGGTTTTAAACTAGGTAAGTTGGGGGGGAGGGTACATACTTATATTCCAGAGCAGTAAGAAACCACCCTGAGGAGGCAAGTCGCACTCACACTACCAAGTCTAAGGTAAGTACCAATGATATCCACAATAATTCAGGGAGAAATATCACTGATAATTTAGGAGCCACACTAACTCATAAAGTAAACTCTTCACAGATATGGAGGGCTATGTATGTTAATGCACACAGCTTGGGCAATAAAATTCTAGAATTAGAGACTGAGATAACAATCGCCGATCTTGACATGATAGCGATATCCGAAACCTGGTTCACGGAATCGCATGGCTGGGATATGGTTATACCAGGGTACAACCTACTTTGTTGCGACAGAGTGGGTAAATTGGGAGGAGGAGTAGCGCTATACTCTAAGGAAAGCATCAAAACCACCAGAATCACAGATGTTAGATACACCGGGGAATCCCTCTGGGTGAACCTGGCCAGAGGGAATGAAAAATGCCTATACCTTGGTGTGATATATAGACCTCCCAGGCAACAGGAGGACAAAGACATGGAATTAATCGAGGACATAGAGAATATCACACTGCGCGGGGACTCAGTAATGCTAGGAGACTTCAACATGCCAGATGCAGATTGGAACACACTCTCCGCGACTACGGGTAGCAGCAAAAGAATATTAAACTCCATAAAGGGTGCACGTCTCAAGCAATTGGTATTGGAGCAATTGGTATTGGAGCGTTACTAGACCTGGTTCTCACCAACGGAGATAGCGTCACGGAAGTCTCAGTAGGAGACACACTGGCCTCCAGCGACCATAATATGGTATGGCTCAACCTCAATAAAGGTTTCCCAAAAACAAACACAGCAACAAGGGTTCTCAACTTTAGAGGCACAGACTTCAACCGCATGGGAGATTTCGTCCATCAGGAGCTACATAAACAAGCAAAAACTGACAATGTGGAGGATATGTGGTCGTCTCTGAAGTCCATACTACACGAAGCAACAGACCGATACATAAAGACAGTAAGTAAACGCAGGAGAAACAAAAGACCCCAATGGTTCAGTAAAGAAATTTCAGACCTAGTTAAACAGAAAAAAGACGCATTTATCGCCTACAAACATTTAGGCAGAGAGGGGGGCAAAAGAGGACTATCTAGACATATCCAAAGCTGTCAAAACAGCAGTCAGAGAGGCCAAACTCCGAATGGAGGAAGAGCTAGCACGGAAAATTAAGAAAGGGGATAAATCTTTTTTCAGCTATATTAGTGACAGGTAAAGAAACAAAGATGGGATAGTACGCCTGAAGCAATCGGACGGTAACTTTGCAGGATCAGACTCTGAGAAGGCAGAATTAGTAAACCAATACTTCTGTTCAGTGTTCACCCGCGAAGCGCCGGGAGCTGGTCCACAGCTGCAGATGGAAGATAACCAAAAAGACCCGTTTCAAGATTTCGAATTTACGCCCAGTATTGTCTACGGCGAACTATCAAGACTCAAAGTAAACAAAGCCAAGGGGCCGGATAACCTACACCCCAGAATGCTCAGGGAGTTAAGGGAAGTCCTGGCAGAACCATTATCTGTTCTTTTCAATCTTTCCCTAAGCACAGGAAGGGTCCCCTTGGACTGGAAAACCACCAACGCAATCCCACTCCACAAAAAGGGCTGCAGGACAGAGACAGCAAACTACAGACCAGTGAGTCTCACGTCTATAGTGTGTAAACTCATGGAAACACTGATCAAACAGAATATTGACACAATCCTAGACAATGAAAAACTGCGTGATCCACACCAACACGGGTTCACCCAGGGTAGATCCTGCCAATCTAATCTGATTAGCTTTTTTGACTGGATTACTAGACAACTAGACGCCAGAGAGTCACTGGACATGGTATATTTGGACTTCAGTAAAGCATTTGATAGCGTCCCTCATTGAAGATTACTGAACAAGCTGAAATCGATGGGATTAGGAGACATTCTAACTACATGGGTTGGGGATTGGCTGAGCGGTAGACTTCAGAAGGTAGTGGTAAACGGTACCCCATCCGAAGCATCGGACGTGATCAGTGGAGTGCCGCAGGGATCGGCCCTGGGCCCGATTCTATTCAACTTATTCATAAGAGATATGACGCAAGGACTTAGAGGAAGGGTATCACTGTTCGCCGACGCCGCCAAACTTTGCAACATAGTAGGCAGAGGCTTATCACCTGATAATATGACACACGACCTACTGCTGCTGGAACAATGGTCAAATACTTGGCAGCTAGGCTTCAATGCTAAAAAATGCAAGATAATGCACCTGGGCAGGAGAAACCCGCGTAGAACTTATGTACTAAATGGTGAGACCTTGGTTAGGACCACGGCGGAACGCGATCTAGGAGTGATCATTAGCGAGGACATGAAGGATGCCAATCAAGTGGAGAAGGCTTCCTCCAGGGCAAGACAAATGATGGGGTGTATCCGCAGAGGTTTCGTCAGCAGGAGACCTGAAGTTATGATGCCGTTATACAGAGCCATGGTGAGGCCTCACTTAGAGTACTGTGTTCAGTTTTGGAGCCCACACTACCGAAAGGACGTGCTGAAGATCGAGTCGGTTCAGCGAACGGCCACCAGGATGGTCATGGGGCTCAAGGATCTCACGTATGAAGAAAGACTAAAGAAATTGCGGCTGTACTCACTTGAGGAAAGAAGAGAACGGGGAGATATGATTGAAACGTATAAGTACATCACGGGACGCATCGAGTCAGAAGATGATATCTTCTGGCTCATGGGACCTTCGACCACCAGAGGGCATCCGCTGAAAATCAGGAGAGGGAAGTTTCATGGCGACCCCAGGAAGTACTTCTTCACCGAAAGAGTGGTGGATCATTGGAACAGACTCCCACTCCAGGTGATAAAGGCCAGCAGCGTGACGGATTTTAAGAAAAAAT
The DNA here is from genome assembly GCF_902459505.1 of Geotrypetes seraphini. NCBI lineage: Eukaryota > Metazoa > Chordata > Amphibia > Gymnophiona > Dermophiidae > Geotrypetes > Geotrypetes seraphini. Next base: position 340,798,109 of record NC_047086.1, on the reverse strand, counting down.
GGGATACTCACGTGGGATCTTTAAGGGAGTAAATTCAGGGGGGGGGATACTTGGAATGGGCAGACTTGGTGGGCTATAGCCCTTTTCTGCCGCTTTTTTCTATGTTTCTATGTTTCTAAACACGGACCATGTTGGGTCCAGGGTCCAAGGCTCTCAGTGGATTGAGTCCTAGAGGTTTTGTATGTGGTTTGTCAGGTCTTATCATTAATAAAGTCCATCTCAGGAACATTACTTCTCCACAGTTTTTGTTTCTATTTGATTATTCTACTTCATTGTTTTTCTCTATATCTCTCTTCTCTGCGTCTCCAATCACAGCTAGTTTTACTCCCCATTCCCCTTTTCTCTCAGCCTCTAGAACTGTTTCCCTCTTTATGCATCTCACCTAGGAGCCTTCTGTCTTTCACTCTCAGCCTCTCTTTAGCCCTCATTCAACTTCCTCCTATTCCCTCACCAACCTTACATGTTTTTTGGCTTCTTCCCATCTCCTTTATAGATCTGCCCCTTTACACTGCCTCATATGTTTTACATCTCTTCATCCCTACCTCCACTTGCCTTTCCTCTTTATACCCCCATTCCTTCAATCTGATTCCTTCTTACCCCTCCAAGTACTATAAGCTCTTCTAATCCTCTCCCACAAGACATGCTAACCCCTTCCCTCTAGTCCACTCCATTCTCATTCTTCCTGTTCCCATCCTATTGTGTGTACTTGCACCTACCTGCAGCCCTGCATCTCCCAGCATGAAGATTTCACTCTGTGATAGTAAAGGCATGCAGATAGATACCCTCCCCCCCCCTTTTCCAAGTCTCCATCGAAAAAGCCCACCAGATCCTGGCCAATTTCTGAAACTGAGCTAGGCATGCCCTGGGATCCCCTCATGAACCTCCTGGTGCCCTGCCAGACTTCCTCTGGGAATCTCATCCTTCCAGATAAGCTCTCCACACTATATTAACAAATTCAGTAGAGAATGCTGTACCGGGCAGCGCAGAATCCCTTCTAGGTAACTCCATCTTATGTCTCATGGGCTCCATGACTTCACGCTCCTATGTTCAGATAAGCTGGAGTTCTGGGGCTCTGAAAGCAAATTTCTACCAGCAGATAGGCCTTCCAATGTCTCCTCAGTCCTAGAGACCCAAGGGGAAGCTAAGCCCTAAGCTTCTGCCCCCTCGTCATGTTCACAGCACATGGTGCAAGGGAACTCTTCAGGCATTCAATGAGTGCAAATTTGGCATGTATTGGGGTAAAATATTCTGGGGACTCCTTCTCTACCAGTTTTGAGGCAAAACGAGGTGATTTGAAGGTTCTGTAGAACTTTGAAAAAAATCGGGAAATTCAAGATGGCCACTGCAGCAGTATTTTGGTGCCAAAAAAGCAGCCCTAAAATGGCTTAAATAAAAATACCGAAAATAGGTGGGGGAACCTATAGGCCTATAGTAAAAGAGGTGGGGGAACCTATAGGAAGTGCCAGAAAGTTGCAAAATCAGGATTTGCAGACACCCCCCACCCCCTGATTTTGCCCATAGGCTGTAATAGCCTTACTCACTATGACCTGTGTTTGTGGATGTGCTGCAGCCTGCCTCAGCTCTTTTTAAAGTAGCTGGATCTGGAGAATTAATCACTGCCTTATTGGAACTGTCCGCCAACACTGAAAGTTTCAGGCTGCCAGTCAAATCAAAGTCTGACTGAGTCTCAAAACCCTGTGGACCCACATTGCAGCTGGCAAAACACAGCTGGCACCCTGTGAAACCCCGCTGAGCCCTCCCTACAGATGCCTAACAGCCTATGCTCAAGCCCTTCTGACCCAATAGGTGAGCAAAGCTTCAAGTGGTTCAGACCCTGAGCTCCACAACAGTTTCTGCAAGCTGGCCAACAGGTACCACAGAGGGATTGGCCTGTAGCTTCAGATCTCAAATCTACTGCTTCTCCATGCAGGCAGAGCTTTGTCTTTGACCTGGGGAGCTTTGGAGCACTGAAAACTGCCAAAAAAAACCTGTCAAAACCCCCCAAAATAATAAAATGTATGGAAAACAGATCAGAAAGACTCCTTCTGGCCTGCCTGCAGAAGGAAAAACTGAAGGGTGCAGCAGAGCCCTCTATTGAAGGAGGAGGAATTCAAAAGCTGGAGTGGATTCCTTCTGCATGGCTTGCAAGCATGGGAATAGTACCTGTCCATCCAGAATGACACACCTATTGCACTATAAATTCAGTTACCTATCCACTGCTGCCTTCTCTAAAATTATTAAGGGTGTTGATTGATAGGTTAAGAAATCCTTCATTGTAATGCGAAACTTGCAAACTATTCGGAAATTGTTTGAAAGGGTGCAATTTCGTCTTCTGGTTCGGTCACTAGTTCTGGGACTGTTGGATTATTGCAACATCTTATACTTAGCTTGTCCCACTACAATACAGCAGCTAAAGACCATAAAAAACACAGCGCTAAGACTGATCTTCTCTCAGTAAATGTGACCACATAATCTCTGCCTACTTAGAGACATATTGGCTTCCAATACAGGTGTGAATCATGTTTAAATTCTTCTGCCTACTGTTTAAAGTTTTGAATGGCTTCACTCCAACCTACTCACAGCAAATGAATGTTTCATCCTGAAAAACACGTCCAGATCAAGGAGAGTTCAGAACTCTCACTTAAGGGTATAAATTGAAAGGGAATGTTGAGGGTCTTCTGTCATTCCAGGTGACAAAATTGGACCCTGAAATTATTAGGATTCATTTGTAGTGTCAGATTACAGACCTTTAGGAAAGGAAGTTAAAATAATGCTATTCAGGGGGAAGGGGTAAAACGTGGACCTCACGGACCTGACGGACCTCGCGGATCTAAACCCGTACGGCCTTAAAAATCTGAGGTCCGTGTCGGTCCGTGTCCGTGGCGCTTGTAGTTTCTGTCGCTGACAGACCTCAAAGAGATTTTTAGCGCTGACGGATCCTACCACTTTTCCCTCCCTTTGCTGAGACGGATCCGTCAGCGCTAAAATCTCTTCCAGGTCTGTCAGCGACAGAAACTACAAGCGCCACGGACATGGTCCGACACGGACCTCAGATTTTTAAGGCCGTACAGGTTTAGATCCGCGAGGTCCATCAGGTCCGTGAGGTCCGCGTTTTACCCCTTCCCCTATTCAGGAAATATGTCAGGATTAGTTAATGCCACCCTATATGATGTACTGAACTGTGACTTGGCCGGAAATGACTGGTGTCTCTCATTGTAATCTACCTAGAACTGCAAGGCAAAGGCGGAATAGAAGTCAATAAATGTAATGTAATGGTATATCACCATGGTTGTGTGTGAGGACTTTCCAGCCAGCTTCACTAGGCTTTAAACAGGTCATACACCCATGTGCCATGAACTTTGTTAGCCAGATGTCAGGTGTGTAGGCTAGGCCACGCCTATTGCTCATAGTTCAACATTTTGATGCTGCAACAAGAATGAAATATTAAGACGTATCGATAGCTCACATAACTTGTAGCTGAAAAAACCCTGGAGGAGGGAAGGCCTTGCTTAACAGATGAGGAAAATGGCTGATTTGCATCTTCCCTGACTTATTCAAATGCCTCTATTCTTCTGTCTCCAGGCGCTACTTGCTCCAAGCCCAAGGCTTGTCCTGTCTCTTTATGATTTACTGGATTTCCTGGAGATATGACAAGACGGTTTACAGATTGAGTAAATTAAAAAAAATGAAAGGAACACCATCAATTGATAGGAAAGAGCGTTTGGAGAGGGGGAGAATGATCACATAGAACGAGGTAATAGTTGCAGATTAAAAATTAGGGGTTACAAGGTAAAAGTAACAAAAAAAAAAAAAGTAAAAGGAAACTTTCCAAACCAAAGTGACCCCCCTCCCCACTCACACATGGGCCAGTCTTGAACGTTCAATCTTTCAGCATCCTGCTCTTCAGCTTTCTTAATTGCTACCCCTTCCCCCCTCCAATTCCTTGTTATTTTCAGTGGCTGGGATATAGCCCCACCACCTCTTATTTCTTAAGAATCATGTGTGTGTGTGTGTGTGTGTGAGAGAGAAAGAAGGAATGCCTTGCATTATGGTTCATGGTTCATGTCTGCTACATGATAGGACATCCCGAGTCTGCAGAAATGGATTTCTAGGCTTTCGTCATCCAGCAATGTGTGAGAGGCTTTCTCACTGACTTTGTGCCAGTCTATTTATATGTCACTGGCAGGAGCCAAAAGCAGGGCTTTATTGGAAAGTATATACCATGATTCTTTTATGCTGTGTTCTGAGTATAGGAAGTGTGTACTGGAAAGACCTGTGTTACGAAATAAAAGTGAATGATTTTAGAGACTTGCATAGAGAGGGTCATACATATTTCTTTTCAGCGCAAAGACCCAGCACTGATGCTACCTTGCTCCCATGGCCTGAGCAGGTTCCAGTTGTGCACCACGGGCTTTTGCTCTTTTGGATAAATATGTTTCAAGTCTGTGATAAGCAAATATCACAAACTACTGCAGTGCTCCATCTTTTATCCCTTGGTGCTCAAACCTTTACTGCACACGACGTCTCACATTTCCATTCCTAATGCAAGAAGTGGAATGATGGCTTAGGATGGTGTCATATTACAGAAGGAGATAGCCAAGACATTTGACTGGAGCCAGCCCACATCTGCATGCAGCATATCCAGGCACCCCATTCCTGTCATCCAGTACAGGCAGCTTTATTGCTCGCTTTATTCGTTTAAGCTAAGAATAAAGCTGTTGTGAGAAATCCTTTTGCTATGTTTGGGAGCCAAGGATGCATGCTTTGTAAAAATATATGTCCTGAACAGGGAACATTTGTTCTATACTTAAATGAAAGAGGAACTATGGAAATATTGTCGAAATTCTGCATCTAAAAAGTACTCAATAGTTGTAGAATTTATTTATATGAGGGTCAATTGAAAAGTTTCTGGCCTAATCAAGAAAACAGCTTTTTTTTTTTTGGGGGGGGGGATGATTAAATTTATTTTCAACATAGACTCCTTTTAATTCAATACATTTACTCCAACATTTTTCCAGACCATTCATGCCTTTCAAGTTCAGAAATAAAGAAGTTGCACGGGGCCAAATCCAGAGATTACACTGGATGGGGAATTAATTTGAACCGAAATTCAAGCAATTTTGCCATTGCGATCGTTGATGTGTGAGCCAGTGCATTGTCCTGGTGGAAGAGAACTTTCGTCTTGGCCAAATGAGGATATTTCTTCTTGATTTTGATGCTTAGATGTTGTAATAAACCAACATAGTGTTCACCATTAATGTTTTTTCCCTTTTTCAAATAGTCAATAAAAATTATCCTCTGGAAATTCCAAAAGACAGTTGCTATCACCTTCCCAACTGACAGAGCACTTTTCGCTTTCTTTGGAGTCGGTTCATCTCTTGCAGTCCATTGCTTGGATTATTGTTTTGTCTCATCCACAATCACAAAATGCTACAAAAAGTCATTCTCATTGCGCTTAAAAAAACGCTCAAGGCACATTTTCGAAATGTCCAATCAAACTTGGTTTTGGTCAACAGTTAGAAAATGTAGCACCCATCGTGCACTCAACTTCCTCATGCCTAAATATTCATGTAGGATGGTGTGTACACATTCTGATGAAATGCCAGCAGCTTCTGCTATCTCATTTAGGGTCAATCGGTGATCTTCCATCACGATTCGGTGAACTTCATCAACCATTTTGTCGGTTGTTGCTTGTTTTTAGACGTCCGGAGTGTTCATCAACAATGCTTGGTCCAGCCATGTTTAAACTCAGCAACCTATACTTTCACTGTTGAAAATGAAGGAGATGTACCACTATACACTACATCTAACTCAGATTTAATTTTGGTAGACAATCCCTTCAAATGAAGAAATTTTTATCATGGTGTGATACTCAATTTTATCCATTTTTTTAATAAAATGGAGCAGTTCACTTTAAAAGGCTGACACAGCAAAACTAGATGTCAGACTGACTTGAAAATCTAGCCATAGACGTTTGTCAATGCAATCTGCCAGATAGCTATAGAATTGTGATGCTAATTTTGTTCTGTCTTTGTCAGGCTGGAAACTTTTCAATTGGCATTTTTATTTATATCTGATAAAAATGGCCTATGGTCCTCAAGTATTAATAAAAGAGCTAGGTTCTGCACATTCAATGCTACCTTTTTATGGATTCTGTGACTGGTTGCAGGGGGGCCTAATTACTGTGAGGTGGGTCCCTCAGTGATCACCATACTCCTGAAGAATGGCCTGGTAGTGTACGTTCTAGCACCTTTTTGGCTAGAAAGAATGCACTGTATATATATGCATACCGTGCATTTTTTTCTAGCAAAAAGGGTGCTGGTACTGTCATTCTTCAAGATTGGGGAGATCAATAAGGGACCCACCTCACAGTAGCCAGGCCCCCCTGTAACCAGCCAGTGGAATCCATGAAAAGGCAGCACTGAGAGTGCAGAACCAGAGCTCTTTTATTAATCTAATATAATAAAACGGTAAGCCGCGCATGCGTACTTCCTAAGCGTGGGTCCATTTTCCGTGAGCTGTAGCGACCCATAGGAAGTGCGCATGCGCGGCTTACGGTCTGGCCTCACGCGAGGCAAGACAACTGCGCACCCTTCTCTGCTCTCCACCTGCGGAGCGGTGGCTGCCGCCTGCTAGCACACCCTGCCCTCTCTAAGCCGGGACCGCAGCCAGCCAACGATCGCCTCCACAGCGCGGAACAAGTCGACGACTCCCCCCTCCCACACCAACCGCTGCCGCTCCTGTTTGAAGCGGCCTGATGAGGTTCGCGGTCGGCTGTAGCGAACCTCGCAGGCCGCTCTCCACATGAAGCAAGTTCCCTCTGACGCGATCGCATCACAAGGAACATGCTACCATATGGAGAGCGGCCTGCGAGGTTCAAAACAGCCGCCCATGAACCTAAGCAGGCCGCTTTGAACAGGAACAGGAGCGGCAACGGTGGCACTCCCCCCTCCTTTCAGCGGTTGGCAGACAACATGGAGGACTGCTTCCGGGAGGAATCGGCTTCCAGCCTCATATCTCAGGCCTGACCCGCGACTCAAAGGGGAGAGGATATGCTGGATGGAGGGAGCAAGACAGATACTGGTTAGAAGACTGAAAATAAAGGGGGAAGAGAGAGAAAGAGAAGATGCTGGAAGGGAGGAGTTAGCAAAAAAAAAAAAAAAAACCTCCCAAAAAAACAAACAACTGGAGAAATAGAAGCAGATAGAGATGCAGAAAAATAAATGGAGGAAAACTGAAAGATAAGGTTAAAGTCTGAGATGGATGTAGGAGAGGAAGTGAAGACAGGAATGAGAGCAGAGCCAGATAGACTGCAAACCCTGGTAAGAAAATTGAGAGAAGAGAGCAGAAACTGGGATAAACATGAATAAAATGGCCAGACAATAAAAGTAGAAAAAAAGAATTTTATTTTTAATTTCATTAACAGAAAATGCAGTTTTACTGTAAATTTGCACTGCTTTCTTTTTATATTCCAAAGTGTATAGTGTTTTTTCTCTTTCTCTGGTGTTGAACTGCATATTGATGGACAGGGGGAGCAGGAAGAGGTGCTGATGGACAGGGGGGGAATGAAGGGAGGCCTACTACTGGACAGGGGGAGCAGGAAGAGGTGCTGATGGACGAGGGAGCAGGAAGAGGGGTGAGGTAAAATAAAGGGAGAAGGGCTGCTGTTGGATAAGGTGAGCAGTGATGGGGTGGCGGAGGACACAGGGGAGGTAAAAGGAAGGGAGAATGAACAGGGGGAGCAGACAAGGGGTGGTGGTGGACAGCCAAGGAAAAAAAAGAAAGAAAGATAGAAATACAGAAAGCGGCTAAGGAGAGAGAAAAAGAAATAAAGACAGACACACACACACATATTCTAGCACCCGTTAATTTAACGGGCTATAAGACTAGTACATTATATATATATATATATATATATATATATACAGTCAAACCTCGGTTTGCGAGTAACCCGGTTTGCGAGTGTTTTGCAAGACGAGCAAAACATTCTCTCAAAACTTGTCTCGCAAACCAAGTGTTGACTTGATTTACAAGCATCCCCCCACGAGACCCGGCATCGCTTCCCCTCCCTCCACCGCTCACGAGAGGGAGAATTAGAAGGCCTTGAGCATGCGCAGATGCATGCTCAAGGCCCGGCAGAGGCAGGAAGTTCTTCAAGCAGCACCAGCACGTCCTGTGGGCTGCGTGCCGGTGCCAGACGGGGGAGAGGGGAGGGGGGTAAGTTTCAAGTTGTTTGGGCGGGGGGGTGCTGGATCGCGCGGGAGGGGGGGAGCAGCGCCGCTGGCCTTGGGGGGGGGAAACGTATCAAGCGAGTTTCCATTATTTCCTTTGGGGAAACTCGCTTTGATATATGAGTATTTTGGTTTACGAGCATGCTTCTGGAACGAATTATGCTCGTAAATCAAGGTTCCACTGTATGTATGTATATATATATATATATATATATGTTTAGAACAGTCACTACACTCCTGCAGTGTCGGAGAAAAAGAGAGAAAAGAACCATTGGCTCAGTTGTGATGATGTGATCTGTGTATACAAGTTTTCAAGTTTTATTTTAGTTTGATGAATTGCTTATTTAGTTTTACTAAGTGAGATACATTAATAAAAAATATAAACATATATTTAGACATACCATTTAAAATTCAAAATAATGGGTTAGACAAATAGACTTACAGACCAATCAATACACAAGGTAAAAAGGGACAGAACTACAATTCAATGCTTTAAAGTACAGAGAAGAACCATAAATGGAAAGAACATTAGGGAGGGAAAAGTGTATACTGTATTTACTTGTATTGCAAGACCTTGCTTGTATATCAAGTTAAAATTTAATAAAATGTTTTCCTTGTCTTGCAAAACACTTGCATACTAAGTTACTTGCAAGCCAAAGTTTTACTGTATAATACTGTAGAACACAAATTATCCGAACGCTGATTATCGGATTGCTTTGGAGATCTTGGTTTATATTTGAGTACTCCCTGAAGTACCATTCCTATCACTCTCCCTCCCGCTAGTGCTCCTTCTCTGCTTCTGCTGCTATCAGCCCAGCCCAGCCCTCCCCCCTCCCCGAACCGGAAAACATTCCCCCCCCAGTCAGCACACCCCTTACAAGAAAAGAGAAAGTTCCCCCTCCCTCCCTAACTGACACCATCAACCCCCCTCCTGGATCCAGAAGAAAGACCCCAGGTTTATTTTGTTTCCCTGGTGATCTAGTGAGGTGCTGAGGCAGGAGCGATTCCTACTCACTCCTACTCATGCTCTTTCAGCGATGAAAACAGCTGCTGAGATTTCCAGTGGCAATCTCTCAAGGCTATGCGTAGCCTCATGAGACTGCCCCTGGAAGTCTTGGCAGCTATTGTTGTCACTGAAAGAGCATGGGCAGGAGCAAGTAGGAAGCATTCCCGCCCCAGCACGCCATTAGGGATACAAGGTAGGCCTGGGGTCTTTCCTCTGGGTCCGGGAGGGTGTCTATTTGGGGAGGGAGGGGGAATACTGTCTTTTCTTTCCGGTGGTTGGGGGAGGGTGCACTGATGGTATTTTTTTAACAATTATTAAAATCAAAAGAAAAATAATGTCCAATCATCCAGATTTTTGATTATTCGGACTGCTCTCTGTCAAGGTTAGTCCAGATAATCAGCATTCTACTGTATATATACAGTCAAACCTCGGTTTGCGAGTAACACGGTGCGAGTGCTTTGTAAGATGAGCAATGACTTGATTTGCAATCCCCCTTCCTCCCCCCTCCCGAGAACTGGCATCACCCTCCCCGCCCATGAACCCCCCCTGAGAACCGGCATCACCCACCTGCCCAAACACAAGCTGTTACCCCGATCTGGCACCAGCATGCAGCACCAACCCACAGGTCGTGCCGGTGTCCGAAGATCCTGCCTCTTACCTGGGCTGGTTCTTGAGCATTTGCGCATGCTCAAGGCCTTCTGGCTCCCGCTCTCTCCGAGGGATGATAGAAGCAGGGAAATGGAGAGGAACACAGAGGAGAGAAGCTCAGGATAGAGATGGGAGGGGGTGGGGACAGATGGGGACAAAATATAAAATAGGTGATCCTGGGAAGACAGTTTAACAAAAAACCCAGAAACAAAGAAAAGGGACTTTGGGACCTAAGTGAATGGACTGGGTATCTCTCCTGCCGGGAGATGTCTCGGTGTGTGTGGGGGGGTTGCAGCAGGAGGGACTGGGGGATGTCTTGGGAGGGTGGCAGCAGGAGGAATAGGGCACTCCTCCTGCCGTGGACATTCGGGGGTGGGGGTGGTGGGACTTTGGGGGTTCCCGAAGGAGGGACTGGGCATCCCTCCTACTGGTTGTATTCACAGAGAGGAGAGGTTCCCTGCCACGGCCGCTAAACTGATCACAACAGCTCAGCAACAATGCGATTCTCTAACCGGCGCCTGTGACATGGCCGCCGGTTAGAGAATCGTGGTGGTTAAGTGGGCTTAGGCATGGACAGACTTGATTCTATATAAGACGCCTGTGTGCGATTTTCAAAAGCCACTTAGGGCTTTTGAAACTGGGGTCCTTTACAGAATCTGGTCCGTTATGTCCAGAAGTTTGAAGAGCTTTTAATTTTGGGAAGGGCTTTTACGTTAAGTGCTTGTTCTTATTGTGTTTTTCCTGACTGTTTTGCATTTGGGTTTTGGCCTGTTTTGGATATGTGCAGTGTATAAATTAACATTTTGCATTTGTATGATGCATTTGTTTGATAAATAAGACAGTGGCAATTGTTTGGGCTACTTTTTGCCATGAGTTTGGCTGGAAATTCTTTTGTCATCTGGCAACCCTGCAGCTCAACATCAGAAAGCTTTCAGCTCTGATGTCTGGACAGTGCTGGAAAGAAACTTGGTGCTCTAGAATCCACAGCACCTATATGCACAGTATAGGCTGAAAGTGAAGGGTTAGAAGAGAGCAGGAGCCATTCTATTACTTCTACTAATCATTTTTATAGCGCTACTAGACATACGCAGCGCTATACATGAAAACAGTCCCTGCTGACAAACTGGACAAGAAGGTGCATCAATAGACTGAGCTGGACACTGAAAGTGACTTTTGCCCCTGCTGACCTCCATCTTAGATGATGTGCTTATACTGCCCGCAATAATACCTGACCATGAGGAGCTTGCAGTGTAATGGCAAGCACCAGACTGACATCCTACTTATCATTTGCATAGCACTACTGCATACATACAGTGCTGTACTGTGGTAATCATTTGGGTATAGTGTTCCTGCCTCAAAGATCTGACAGTGTAAGTAGGTACCTTGGTCAGTGGGAGAAAGTGACTTGCTCAAGGTCCCATGTAGTGTCCATGCCAGCGCTGTGATTTGAACCTTTGCTTTTCTGGATTTGCTTTTACAACATCTTGATGAGCCTTCTCCCTCTTAGTTGCTGCCGCCATCGGTTTCTGCTCATACTGCTGATCATGTCATATTGGATTTTTTTTTTTTTTCATGTAACGGAAATATATAACTGGTGAGCCCATCCACTTTAAGGACATGCTCATTTGCATTGCATAGACGTTATCATCAGTTCTTTTGTTTTGTTTTTCATAAATTTATATACAGAAAAAATTCACCCAAACCCTCAAGTTTGCTGTCAGATCTTTCATGCTTACTCTGCATCCCCAGCAAGGTAAGAGGAATTTCTTGTTCAGTGCTTGCTCCTTCAGCTCAGGAGCGTGTTCAGCTATTACAGTATCAATCCTCCTGAGACCAAGAGAGGCTGGAGGAAATGCTGCAGGATCTTCCAGGCCAGGGCCAGCTGCTTCAGGAAAGCATCAGATGACATGCACACGGAGCAGGCTAATTGGGTGTTGCACTCCAGTCCTCCAGGGGCAGGACTGCTCTAGTGCTCGGCATCTTACCTGTGAATATTCATGAGATTTTTTTTTTTTGTGTTCAATGGCCTTAGCTTTGGGATTAATTTACATAATTTGATTATCCTGAAACATAGAGCAGTTTGCTGGCTCTCCAGATTGAGAGTTTGCTACTCCTGAATTCAGATGTTAAATTAAGTGAGATTATGTGACAGAGGGAAGCTCCAGGATATCGAGGACAAGCTAAGTCAGTTCAGGTAGCCATGCATTGTATGCAAAGGCTTTGTAGTTTTGATTTCCCTAAGAAAAATGAAGTTACTTACCTGTAACAGGAGTTCTCTGTGGACAGAAGGATAAATTAGCCACATGGATAGAAATGCGCTCCCACAGCTCAGATTTTTTTTTTTTTTTTAAATCCCTCTGAGCATGTGCAGTAGCTATCTCTGCCTGGTAAGCCCAGCCCATCCTATTTCCTACTTCAGTTCATTCCCTAGCTAGGGACAGATCATTCAAAAAGGGAATGTGAGTGGCAGACTTATCCTGCTGTCCACAGAGAACTTCTGTTACAGGTAAGACAACATGCAAGATACTCCTTGCTTTCAAAATTAAACTCACCCACTCCCCAGCCTTCTTAGATAAATATCTTATCCCCTATGCCACTTCACGGGCCTTAAGATCTACTAACCAGAATTGACTAACTATTCCCCCAGTTAAGGAGCTCTTCTATATTCGCGATACTATATTTTCTGCTACAGCCCCAGCGCTCTGGAACGCTCTCCCATCCGAGATTCGACTTGAAGAATCCCTCGATAAATTTAACAGCAAACTTAAAACATTTTTATTCAGGGATGCATATCATATATGAGATAGGATCATATCCCCTGCCAACTCCACTTAAGTTCAGTGATAAATGAGAACCGCTTTTAAAAAGTGACACCCCCCTTCCTTTTTTTTCCTCTCCCTCTCTTTCCTTCCTCTTAAATTTTACTTTTATTTGATGTATGTTTCATTGCCCCAACCCCAGTACCTCTCGTACCAAATTTGTCTGTTTCATCAGTCACTTATGTTATATTTATGAAATGTCCCCCTTTCTTTTAAAATTGTACCTTAATTTTAGTATTGTAAACCAACCAGATACTTGCTGATGGTCAGTATATCAAATCTATGATAAACTTGGAAACTTGATAATTTTGTTTGCTCCTAGGACAAGCGGAATGTGTCGGCCACATGTAGGTGACTCCTGAGCCAAGGGGCAAAAGTGGAGCTAAGTGCCTCGGTGATTTTGATTCACACAACCCTTGAAGTGCTGACTAGTATGGTCTGGTCCATCTCAATGATTCAGGAGTAAACTACAACTACAGTAGACTGCACTCGTTAAGAAAGTGAACCAAACAGGTTTGTTGTTGGACCAACGATGTATGCAGCCTAAACAGGGTCTGTAGAACAGATGTCAAACTTGAGGGCCCAAGAGACCAATTACGTTGGCAGGAACCACAGTCTAGTTTTTCTGGTTCTGTCCATTGCCTGAAATATAGACCATTGTGCAGCTCTGTCTCTGGGTGACTGAGGTTTGTATATGTGGTAAAAGAGCTTAGCCTTGCAGGCTTTCTGGATGCGTTAAGTTCTGAGGGAGGAGGCGATGGGATGAGTTAAGAGAAAACTGACCCGGTAGAGCAGGGGTTGGGACCCTCTCATCCGGTATGCTGCTTCCACCCATGATTCAGTGGGGCTAGGCAGAAGTGCCTGGCAGAATATGACAAGTAGTGAGATGCGGTGCTATTGACCCTCCCCCCCCAACAAGGAAGGACAATGATCCTGTTGTGTTGTTGGTGGGGGAATGAAATCAGAAGTCACATTTGCCCTCCCCATGCCACTGTATGAATAGGATGAAGCACAGATTCTTCTTGCCGTGTGATGTAGGCTGGCATCAGAGTACAAAGGCTTGAATTGATGCTGGCTAAGTATGAGGGCTCTGTGGCAGAGTGGATGTTGATAAAGGTAGTTTAAGGTCAGTGTGGGTGGATACTGTGAAGCTAGTATGCCCAGGTATCAAAGCAGCTTGTGCCGATCTCTGCAGAAAAATCAGAGGTAGAGGGGGATACAACAGTATTCAACTGTATAGTAATCCAGGTGCAAGATGAAGCAATGGAATCTGCAATAAGTTTAAGCCCAGACAGCCACCTCTTACTTGGGGGGATAGGCCAGCTCTTGCCCCTCTCACCCTGATACACTACTGGAGTGACAGGTACGCAAATCTCTCTCATGCATATTCATTAGGGATATCTTGAAAACCTGACTGGCTGGGGGTCCCCCAGGACAGGTTTGGGAACCACTGCTCTAGGGCATCAATAGACACACTTTGGTACTGCATTTTTCAAGGTTGTAGATGATAATTCATTACAAATTAGTCCTTCATTAGATTGTGTGTGTATGTTACTGGTGGGTTAAGGAGGTGTGTGTGTGTGAGACTGATGGGGTAGGGAGGAGAGCAGTCAGACCTGTGTGGCTCCATGTTGAGGCTGGTCTCAGCTGGAAGTGACCTGGTTCCCCTTGTGATGATGAGGTTGGTTGGAGAACACTGATAGCCTCAGTGCTGTTGCCCGTGAGTTTACTCAGTGCCAGTAGTGGTGGTTAGAGCTGGGAGCCTCTGCACTGTTAGTAGGAGGGGCCAGTAAGCTCAGCGCCACTGCTCAGTGGTCAGGGCTGGGAGCCTCTGCCTTGATGGTGGGTACGGACCATTGACAATGTGGCGGTCGGGGAGTGCAAGCCAGTAGTCCCCCATAAGGGGTAGCGCCTGGAAGTCTGTTGGATATTGGGTTCTGTTCAGGAAGAGTGAAGTGGCAGCTGAGTAGTTATGGAAGTGTGGCAGTCCGAAGCTAAGCTACAAGAAAGTGCAGTACCTGGGACCTCATAAAGCCCTCAACACTGGGTGTTGAGGAGGAAACTCTCATTGTCAATGTACCTTGCTAGCTGCACTGATGTAGGTGGGCATGCTGAGGGCAGTAGTCAAGACTGGGAGTCTCAGCAATGTTGATGTGTGGGGCTGGCATTCTCAGCACTAAGGGCACGTTGCTTCAGTAGTAAATTGAGGATAGTGTAATGGTACATGCTGGGAGTCCAGTCCTGTCTGGAAGAGTAGAGCAAAATGGTGACTGGGAGGCGCCAGAAGTAGAAGGCTCAAAGCTGAGGTTGAGAGTGGAAAAAAACCTTATTGTTGGGCGGGAACTCTCTGCGTCGACATAATACTAGGTTAACTCACTCCACCCTTACCCTGAAGACTTTGTGCACAGCACATAGAAACATAGAAACATAGAAGATGATGGCAGATAAGTGCCATAGCCCATCAGGTCTGCCCACTCTACTGACCCACCCCCAAGTCTACTATCCAGTGGCTCTGAGGTGTTTGGTTTGGGCTTGTTTGTTTTTTGAAGACCACATGTTCTTCCTGCAAGGAGAACTGGGAACATAATGCAGATTTCTGTCGCCTTTCTCTAAAATATTGTAGTTCTACCCTTTTTCCTTCTGTTTCTGTATGTCTGTCCTCAGAATTTGTCTTTGTACGTATTATTATGTGTTTTTGTTACCTCTGTTTTTTAATATATGAAATTCGCTTTGAAATATTATTTTAAGCATTTGCATCATATTTTAATAAACTTGAAACTTGAACTGGGAGACGCAACGCTCCTACACCCATCCACTGTTGATTTTGGCCTGATGTCCTCCTGCAGCAGCTTGAGAGAGAAAACATGAGGTGCAAGGCCATCACACCCATCCTCTCTTCTGATTTGGGTCCAGTATCCTGCTGCTGTGGCCTGAGAGGGGAACATGGAGGTGCAAGGCTATCACACCTAGCCTCTCTTGATTTTAGCCCGATGTGAAGATCCGTCCTCAGTGGATAGGTATGCTTGATTTGGTTAGGCTGTAAGAAGAGAATAAGTAGGAGATAGAGAGTATGATAAGCAGGTAACAAGCACTTTCTTTATGTGAAATGGAGGAGAGCAACTGGAAGGGTGGATAGAATAGACTGAGGCAGGAAGTTTCAAGTTTATTAAAATAATTTTTAGACCGCTTATTCGAGTTTCTAAGCAGTTGATAGTGTAAAATTACATAAAAACGAGTTATAAAATAACAATAAAACACGAAATGGGGGATACAGACTAACAGATCGCTTTGATCAAAAACATACGAAATGAAACAATAGGATAGTGGGAGAGAACTACAATTGATATAGGAAAGGAAAAACATTAAAGGATAAAACAATAGGTTAGGATAGAAATGACAATTTTTTTTTTAAACTTTGCCCTTAATAGGACAGTTATTAACCAAAGGCGTCTTGGAACAAAAATGTCTTTAGTTTTGATTTAAATTGTTTTATATCGGATTCATAGCGCAGGTGGTTAGGCAGCGGGAGCAGTGACCACAAAGTTATTGGAACGCAGTGTATTTTTCAATTTTAAAGAGGGTATGACTAAAAGATTCTGAGAAGTTGAGCGGAGAGATCTTGATGTATTATGCGGAATTAGAAGTCTGTTAATAAAATCCGGTTGATTATTTATTTTTGTTGTAAATGTTAAAAGTAAAATTTTATAGCTAATTCTATGTTCCACTGGTAACCAGTGAGCATTGAACAGAAGGGGAGAGACGTGATCGTATTTTTTTGCGCCGCAGATGATCTTGATAGCCGTATTTTGCACGATTTGAAGGGGGATGTTTGGCTTGCCTAGCTACTGCGCATACTCAAATGGATAAAAAAAAAATCTCTCTGAGCTATTGGAGAGCATTTCAGTCCAATGAAACATCTATATGTGGCTGATGCATTCTATTTGTCCTAGGAAAAATCAGAATTACATGGCATAGGTGCAAACTAGGACCAGTTAAGCTTGTTTTTGGTGACCCAGAGCCATCCCCAATCAGATAGAGAGTAAACGGGGATGGGACTTAACACACTGCTTTTTCTGGGTGGTTTACATGGGGCAATGAAGTGTTAAGTGACATGCCCAGAGTCACAAAGAGCTGCAGTGGGAATCAAACTCATAACCTCAGGTTGCTGAGGTAGCTGCTCTAACCAGCATACCACTCCTCCACTATGGTATAGGAAAGGACAAAAAGAGCCAAAGTGAAGCTCAGGCAGAACCTCTCATGACTTTACTAACTCTTTGATGAAAAAAAAAAGTACAGCGTCAGCATCTATGAGACAAACTTGGTTATTCATATTACATAGGATTTTTTGGACCCCAGTTCGTTCGAATAAGGTAGATAGTTCTAAGTCTAATAGATGATGGCATTGTCATATTGATCGAGGGACCTTGGATCATCTGTTGTATTATTGTCCAATGCTACTTAATTTCTGGAAGTCAATTTGGGGACAAATAAATATTATTCTTGAGTCATCAAGCCCGTTAACCTACGAAGCCATAATTTGTGGTACAATATTGCATATTAAGCCTTCTTTAGATAGATATAAAAGCCGGCTCTTCTTGATTATGACCGGAATAGCCATCCAGATGATTACACGTAACTGGAAGAGTTACGACAGACTGAATTACACATTTTGGTGGGCAAATATTTGCTCCACATATAAATATGAGAGAATGAATGCGGAGTGCTTGGGGGTCTAGTATGATATTCAATAAGGTGTGGAGCCTATTGATTGCATATGTTGAATTGCAATGAATGTCAGATATCTCCCTTTTTATAGATTCCTTACACATCCAAGGGGGGGTGGGGTGGGGGGAGGGGAAGATATTTGGGATTGCTATAGATATTCATTTATAATATTGTAATAATATATGCATATGCAGTGTAATAGTTATGTGGGGAAGGGAGAGAGAAAAGGATTGGTAATGTATTAATTTTGTGTATTTTAAGTCCGTTATGTATAATGCTCATGTTTAATATAGTTGTATTGCACTGTCAAAATTTGAAAATCAATAAAGAATTAAACCAAAAAAAAAAATAATAGGGACACTGAACACTCTCTTCCTGCTTCCCAAATTTTAAAATAAATGGATGTTTTCTATAGCTTATTACAGTGATCCTTAACGTGGTCCTTGAGGATTTTATTTCCTTATTTATACTTGCCTTTTCAGTAATAGTACAAGGCGAGCAACTGTGTGAATCTTCCTCTCCACACTTTTACTAAAGTATGGTAAAAAAAAAAAAAAAAAGCGGCTTTAGCATTAGAGAATGACACAGGGACAAATTTGTCCCCGTCCCCTCAGGAATTCAATTTCCCATTCCTGTCCCAGTGAGTTTTGTCACTGTCCCTGTCCCCTTCATGTAAGCTCTGCCTTAACCGCACAAGCCTCGAACACTTAAGATTTTAAAGTGTTTGAGGCTTGTGCAGATGAGGACAGAGCTTGCAGGAATGGGGCAGGGGCAGGAAAAAAACTCACAGGGACGGGATGGGGAAATAATTCCCTGCGGGGATGGGAAAAATTTGTTCATGTGTCATTCTCTACTTAGCATGGCCTTGCTCGGATTTTTCCCATGCGAGAAGGACATTTTTACCACTGCCAATTTTTTTTTTTTTTTTTGTATAAATGGCCATGTGCTGTTACCATTAGCAGCTGGCCATTAAAATATATTAGCACGTGTGCACTTACTGACATCTCTTTTGTATTTATTTATTTAGATTTTTATCCCGTCCTCCCAGTAGCTCAGAACGGTTTACAAGTAAACATTCACAATGGAGTGAATTGGACATACAAGATTATACAGTAGATTTAAATACTTGGACATACGAGACTGTGCAGCAGTGTAAATATAGGGACTATACAGCAAATTAAGAACAGTTCTGGTCGCCGTACCTCAAGAAGGACATGGAGGTACTTGAGAGGGTCCAGAGAAGAGCAACTAAGCTAATAAAGGGCATGGAGGACCTCTCATATACTGACAGACTGAAAAGGCTAGGGCTTTTCTTCCTGGAAAAGCGGAGACTTAGAGGAGACATGATAGAAACCTTCAAGATCATGAAGGGCATAGAAAAAATAGACAGGGACAGATTTTTCAAATTAAGGGGATCAACAAGTACAAGGGGGCACTCAGAGAAATTGAAAGGGGAGAAGTTTAGAACAAACGCTAGGAAGTTCTTTTTCACACAGAGGGTGGTGGATACATGGAACGCACTACCGGAGGATGTGATAAACAGGAGCACGCTACAGGGGTTCAAAGAAGCTTTGGATAGGTACTTGGAAGACAAAGGAATTGAGGGGTACAGATAAGAGTAGAGGTAGATTATAGGGATGGGATTAGAGGTAAATTAATCAGGGATCACTGTTCAGGCACTAGGCCTGATGGGCTGCCGCAGGAGCGGACCGCTGGGCAGGATGGACCTCTGGTCTGACTCAGCGGGGGCAACTTCTTATGTTCTTATGTTCTTAAATATAAGTAGTTTAGTTTAGATACAAGTTATTTGAGTATAGGCTGAGAGTGGACTATACAGAAATTTTTGGCAGAAGATTAGAATGGAGAAAGAAGGGTAGAGATGGGGTTTAAGGGGTTGGCTGTAGACTGAGGGTGACCTTTAGTTGAAGAGGAGGGTCTTTACCATTTTCCGGAATGTCGTTAGTGAGTTCTGTAGTCTGAGTTGAGGGGGGAGTTGGCAGTAGGCAGTAAGGGCTCACGCACTATTCCTGCACTAACCAATAGTGTATGGTAATGTAGATACACTAACTGATTCATACAGAAATGCCCACTCTCCGCCCTTGACAAGCCTCCTCCAACAAGAATATATTTAAAATTCAGAGTATGCATATTAGTATGCGCCAATTTTATCTCAGGATGTCTGAGTGTGTCATACAGAAGGCCATTTTACACTGTGGTTAGCGTGCAGTAGCACTGACTACAGCTTAATAAAGGGTCCATTTTATTTGTACATGAAGCAGTGGAGGGCTAAGTAACTTACCGTTACTTAATGTACAACTTAGACTGTTAAGCCTTCCTGGACAGGGAAATATGTACAGTACCTGAATGTAACTTGCCTTATCCTATTACTGAGAAAGCGTGTTAAATCCAAGAGCTATATAAGTGTTTATCAAATTTTTTTTGTGGCTGTGACCCAATGATTGCAGCCAAATAATGTGACCCCTCAGGAGGTTCAGAGTAATAAGAACATAACCACACACCAGCTTCAAACTTATAATTCATAGGATTCCATCTTCAGACCTCAGCCGGTGCCACTGAAATAAACCAACTTATATAAGCAGACTAGTCACTAAACTCATCATCAGTCACTTAAACATGTGTCATTTGCCTTAAATAGATTTGAATTTATTTTAAACTTACCCCCTCTTCTATTAAATTGCGCTAGCAGTGTTTGGTGCAGAGAGCCGCGCTGAATGGACCGCGCTTTTCCCGACGCTCAAAGGAACTCTATGAGCGTCAGGAGTAGCACAGGCCATTCAGCGCAGCTCCCCACGCTAGAAAAGTGCTAGCGCAGTTTAATAGAAGAGACCCTTGGTATTCAAATACTCATCTGTCTTTTAATTAGATGAATGGCCAGGGATTTAGTTCCAACATAGATTTCGCCAAAACTTTGTCAAGGAACACCCCTTCCTTTCCTTCTCTTTCACTACTGCCATTTAGGTGATGTCCAAAGCTAGCCCTTGAGAACCACCACCAATCTATTTTTTTTTTTTTTTTTGGTTAAGCACAATGGATATACAGTGGTGCCTCACACAACGAACTTAATTGGTTCCAGGAGCAAGTTTGTTATGCGAAAAGTTCGTTATGTGAAACGCGTTTTCCCATAACAATACATGTTAAAAAAAATAATTCGTTCTGTAGCATAAAATATGCTAAGATGACATAAAAAAAGATAAATTTATCTTGTTAGAGCTGGTGTTAGACACAACTGGGGACTGCAAAGTCCAGGCAGAGGCTTACGGCTCTCTTTGACCAGGGGGGACAGTTGCCCTAGTTGCACTACCCTAACCCTATTCCTGCTACGTGTGACTGTGGTATTCTGTTAGCATGATATTTCTGTGTAGCATTCTATAATAATTTGGCTTATTCAATTTTCTTGATAGTAGAGGGGATATATGTGAAGGGGAGGGGAGACAGGGGTTTTGTTGATCCTTGCTGTGTATTATAATCACCCCCCACATACTCCCCAGTACCTTTTTAATCATCCCCCCTCGGTACCTTTTTTAATTCCTCCCATCTTTCCCAGCCAGTGGCGTACAGGCCAGAAGCGCAGAGATCAGGAGCAATTCCTCTGCACGCCTGTGTGGGCCCATGCCGATCTCCGAATGGCTGCTGTTAGTTCTTGTGAGTCCCGCGAGAGCTGACTGCAGCCATTCAGAGATCAGCGCAGGCCCAGGCAGTAGCACAGAAGGCTTGCTCTTGATCTCTGCGCTTCTGGCTGGGAAATTTGCTAGACCACCAGTTACGAGTGAGCGGGTGAGATTAAAGTTGCAGCAGTGGTGGCTTTTTTAAAAAAATATGTGGCGGCGGGGGGAGGTTTAAAAATATGCGGTGGCGGCAGAGGCTTAAAAATATGCAGCAGCGGCGGCAGGGGGGTTTAAAATATGTAGCGCCACTGCACAGGGAGCCAGGCGGAGAGAGGGCAGTTAAGCGCAGTGCCTGCGCGGAAGGATGCAGCTCGGGCGACTTCGTTGTGTGAAACGAAGTTCGTTGTAGGAAGCAAGACATGAAGTTCGTTGTGCGCAGCATTCGCTGTGCGAGGCGTTCGTTATGCGAGGCACCACTGTACATTGCATACTCATGTGGACTAAAAGAAACACATGAATTTCCACATCTTGCTTACCCTAAAAACCAGACCAGTTAGCAGCTGCCAAGGGCCAGGACTGAATTCCCATTCGTGCTTTCTCTCTCTCTCTCTCTCTCTCTCTCAACCAGTTTTCCCTTTTTAATTCAATGTCAGCTTCAGAGGATCAGACTGGATATAAAGCAAACACCTTGCCCAGGGATCAGGAAGCCAAGGAGCTTCTTGATTGACCACAACAGTGAATCACAATGGTCTTGGTCTCTAGGAGATGCCCTCTTTTGTAGTCAGTCAGTGGAACGCTTTTTTTGTTTGGAGGGCCCAAAAGTTCTGCCCAAGACCCCACCCCAGACCCCCTCAAACTCCACCTCAAACCTTAACCAAATAATACTACTATTAATTGTAAATGCCATTTCTTCCATTCATTTTTCATATACACACAATTACATTACATTAGAGATTTCTATTCCGTCATTACTTTACGGTTCAAGGTGGATTACAAAAGAGTTATAAACGGTGGGTTACAATGGAAGATCATTGGTCATTTCTAGAGAAGGTAAAGAGTAGAGCAGGTAGTATCTGTGTGGCAAGAAGAAGGAGGGAGGAAGGAAGGTATTTGTGATGTTAGGACTGTTTCAGGAATTTCTTGAAGAGTATAGTTTTTATTTTATTTCTGAACATTTGTAGTCTGCGGTTATCAGTACATAGGAGATCTGGTCTCTAGTTTTGCTGCTTAGGTGGCTAGGAGGCCATCGTATAGTTTTTTCCATTTAACTTCTTTGATTGGTGGGGGGGTTTCTACGTCTAGTTGAGGTAGTTTGGATGAGGAGGTTGTTCAGGTAGGTTGGGCTGTCTCCAATTAAGGTTTTAAATAGCATACAGTAGAATTTGAATAGTATTCTTTCTTGGATTGGTAGGCAGTGTGAGTTGATGTATGCTTCTGTAACATGGTCGTGTTTCCTCAGTGAGTAGACGAGTCTCAGAGCTGTATTTTGGATTGTTTGTAGCAGTGGCGTACCAAGAGGGGGCGGGGGGAGTCCGCCCCGGGTGCAGCCTTAGGGGGGTGCACAGCTAGTCAGGTCCGGAAAATTCCTGGGCTGCAACAGCAACGGTACTCAGCGGTATCAGCGATGGCACTCTGCGGCATTGGCACCCTCCAGCACTCAGCAGCATCGGCACCCCCCCCCCCCCGCGACAGCACTCAAGTTCGGCCTCCTTCTCCTTGCATCAACAGAACTTCAGATTGGCAACAGGTGCTCAGTCAAAAGCTTCCCCTGACTCAGCTTCCTGTTTCCACCCAGGCAGTTCAGTCAGAGGGAACAGTTTGACTGAGCACCTGATGCCGATCTGAAGTTCTGTTGATGCCGGGAGGAGGCCGAACTTGAGTGCTGTCGCAGGAGGGGGGAGGGGGGCTTGCCGATCTTGTTGCCAAAATCGGAAAGGTGAGGAAGGGAGAAAGATGGGCCTGTGGTGGATGGAGAGATTGAGAGAAGGGGACAGACGATGGAAGTGGGGGGAAAGAGAGAGAAGGGGCAAATGATGGAAGTGGAGAGAAAGGGGAAAGAGAAGAGGGCTGATTATGGAAGTGGGGGGAAAGAGAGAGAAGGGGCAGATGATGGAAGTGGGGAGAAGGGGCAGATGATGGAAGTGGGGATAGAGAAGAGGGAAGATGATGGAAATGGAGAGAACGGAGAGGAGAGAAGATGCAGATGATGGAAGTGGGGGGAAAAAGAGAGAAGGGGCAGATGATGGAAGTGGGGAGAGAGAAGACGGCAGATGATAGAAGTGGGGATAAGGGAGAGCAAATGCTGAATGGAAGTGGAGAAAGAGAACACATACTGGATGGAAGGAGGGATAAAGAAAAAGGACATATGCTGGATGGGGGAAGAAGATAGAGTTAGTGAGATAGTGGAGGGGTGAAGGAAAGGGGTGGCATGCTGTGGGTAGACATAGTGAAAAGAGGGAATTTGATAACTGTATAGTAAGAACAAATTTAATTTAGACGGACGCAGAAATTAAAGAAGACCAGAGAAGGAAAGGGAAGAGAGAGAGAGGAGAGAGAGATGCCAGAGAACGGGGAAGGAGACAGAGATATCAGATCTGAGCGGAGGAAATGAGAAGAGAGAGATGCTAAAAACCACAGGGGGAGGGAAAGAGAGATGAAAGGAGAAAGATGCCAGACCATGAGGGAACAGAGGGAAGATGATAGATGCCAGACCAAAGGGGGGAGGAGTCTAGAGGAGAGATGGCAGGGGGAGACAGAGAGTTTCTGGAAGGGGCAGACAGTGGATGGAATGGGCAGATGCTGGATTGAAGAGAAAGGGCAGACACTGGAAGGAAAAGAGTGAAGAGAAAATAAAAGCAGAAACCAGAGACAACAAAAGGTAGAAAAAAATCTTTTTATTTCTATTTTGTCATTAGAATATATCAGATTTGAAATATGTATCCTGCTAGAAACATAACTGGGGACTGCAAAGCCCAGGCAGTGCTTCTTTAGCTTCCAGCTAGCGTAGGGCTCTATCGGACCAGGGAGCATTCCCCTAACACTATTCCTGTCATGTGTGACTGCAGTATTCTGTTAGCATGATATTTCTGTGTAGCATTCTATAATAATTTGGCTTTTTCAGTTTTCTTGATAGTAGAGGGGATATATGTGAAGGGGAGGGGAGACAGGGGTTTTGTTGGGCCTTGCTCTTTATATTTAGAAAATGACAATTGTACAGAATATTGTTTCTTTTTATACTTTAATAAAATATGTTCAATATAAAATCATAACTGAGACTTATGCGGATGGGATCAGATGGTTTGCTGGGACTGAACTTGCGGAGACGGGGCGGAAATGTGTTTTTTAAATTTCATTCTTAGTAGTTTGCCGGTCCACAAAATAATTCTTTTATTTCTGCTGGTCCACGGGTGTAAAAAGGTTGAAAAACAATGCTCTAGAGCAGAGTCGGCAGCTGCGCTGAGGTGCAGGAAAGTCCCCCGATGACTCGTCTGCCGGCTTTGCTCCGGAAGAAGTAAGAGAATTTGGGGTTTTAATGGTATGGGCCTAATTATGTGAATAGGTGGGGAGGGAGATGAAAGGGATGGGTAAAGAAGCCATGGTTCTTTGAAGCAGCAATGCAAACAGCTTTGATTCATTATGTAGAAAGGATGATTTAACAAGTCAATAAAGTAAATACATTTGAATTAAGATGGTGGTCAGTGCTGTAGTCCTAAAATTACCCTTGCTTTCTGAGCTGTGGATGGCACTCCTTGAACTCCCTTGGGAAGGCCTGGAGTGGGAGTGGCTGGTTTTTGTAGCATGACTGCTCACTGCATCATTATTCACATGTTTATGGTGCATTGTTGTCCTGGAAATGCTGCCAGTTTCAGTGTAATTTTTGCTTCATGACCACTGCTGCTTTAGGGCTCATTGACAAAAAGTCCTGACCATTCAGCTGCCTGCATTTATTTTTTTTTTGTTGTTGTTATGCTGCAGGGAGGTTAACTGAGCAGCTCAGCTTGTACTTTGCCGAATCAACGTCTCAGAGGTGGATGGATGCAAAGTAACCCAGGCTTTTTTCCCAGTGTTGTTTAACTGCACACCGCACATAGCAGGGATAACTGGTGTAAATCGTCCCAGAACTATTCTTCACAGGAATTCATGTTAGCGAGAAATGTTTCAGACGCACTCATTGATTTAATTGCTTAATATTATCGTGAGCATTTATTTACATGTTTCTTTAAATGATTAGTATTTTTATTTATAAACAGCCAGTTCCCTCCTGTGCCCCCCACTTCCCACCCCATCGAATCTTGCCACAGTTAATACGGTCTAGACTTTTTGGGGAGTTTTACTAGCAACATATTTAATAACCATGACAACAATTCAGGAATTGTACAGCAGACGCCCCTCCCCGTCTGAGGACTGCAGGCACCACAGTGTCTCCTTTGGAAAACCCCTAAACGTACAGTTTCTCGGTCTAATGAGAGTCGACCGAATGCTGACAAGATTTTTACTTAAACGGGGTGGGGTGGGGGGAACTTTATAATATTTATTTCAAATGCCATCTTCTGAAATACTCTTGCAGTAAAATGGGAGGGGAAAATAATAAAAGAAATGGTTTAGAATTTCTTGAGAGATTTAGAGAGACAAAGGCTGGTGTGCTGGAGTAGCTGCAGGGAGCTGAGCGGCTGCTTTTGTGCGGATTTTTCAGAGGTGAATTCAGATGGCTGGAAGATAGATGGGTGCCAGATGCAGTCTGACAGAGATTCAGGCAGCTGCTCCTAGCCTAGGTTTCATTAGCTTGCAAGCTCACCAGCAGCAGAACCCCAGTGAGGCCCCAGCTGTTGATACCAGGACGAATGCAACAATACCGTATTCAAGAAGGCCTCCCCAGCAAATCTGGAGGTGTATAAGAGCATACATACAGGAATAAATCCCTGTAGGACAGAGCCAAACTTTTTCCTACCACTCCTCCCCCCCCTCACTTTCCAATCCATTTCTTGCACTGGGCTAGTGGGCTGGAATCTTTTTTGCAGCCTAGCAGAAATGCCATAGGGTGGCTCCAGAAATTTGCCATTTGTATAACTCAGGAAAAAATTTTGCAGAATTGATCCCTGCATGATTTCATCCCATGATTAAGACTTACAGGGTTTGATGCAGAAAGCTGATGGCTGAGCGTAAGGCTTCTAATGCAAAAGTTTTCTGCCAGGATGCAGTCATGTGTGAGCATGCAGATTACTGCCACATTAAAAAGCATGCGCTGTCAGAAAAAAGCAGTGTCTGCTATGGTAGTAAACTGCACCTCATTGCTGAAGTACCCCCTCCCCCCAGTAGTGTTAGGCTCATGCTTTGACAGGAAGGGGGACATAAAAAAGGCCATCAGTTTTGCATCCACCCCTGCCCCCAACACTACAAATATTTCCAAAAGCCCTGGTGGTCTAGGGGCCACTTCCTACCCAATCTAATCTGACACGGAAAGAAATGCTCTGGTATAATCTAGTGGCTCCCCTCTTGAGTCCCACTCAGTATTGCCAGATATTTTTTATAATCCTGCCCAATTATCTTGAAAAAGCAGCCCAAGAACAGCCCAATGTACGAGGGGGAGCTGAAAAGCTATGACACCAATAACGCTTTACAACATTCATTCCTATTTATTTAATTTCTCAAAACTCACATATTTCAATCACTAAATTGAAAATAAAATAATTTTTCCTACCTTTGTTTTCTGGTGATTATATTTTTCTAATCATCTTTTCCCAGTCTCTGGTTGCCCTTCCTTCTGTCTGTGCTCTTAACTCAGTTTCAAGGGCCTCCGCCTCATAATGTTTTGACTATATTGAAGTTTCCATTTCTATGTAACATTATCATGTGCTATAGTTCCACTGTCATTTTTTGAAATTTTATGATTTATTACATTTATATGTTGATAAGGTAAATTTTCCACTTTAACCAAATGTTATTGATTCAAATATGTCTTTAATTCCACCTTCCCCCTTTTCTTGAATTTTTGAAGTTCGCTCCATTTTAAAGTTTTTATATGTTTTTAACATCATATACCTTTTTAATTATCTTTTGATATTATTTATTAGCATTCTTACTCTTGCTTGTCTTTGTCGTATAACCACACACCTTTGGCATGTACCTCTTACAGATTCTTCTTCACCAATTATTACCATAGCATTCAATTTCCTAATCTAATCTAAATCTTAAGTTTATATACCGCATCATCTCCATGAGAATGGAGCTCGACACGGTTTACAAGAACTTAAAATAGTGGGTAGAGAAGAAGAAAAAGGATTACATGAACTTATGTGTAGAAGGGGGGAGAGAAAGGAGGGAAGGATAGAGCTACAATTTGCTGAAAAGCCAGGTTTTCAGTTGTTTGTGGAATAACTGAAGGAAGCTCAGGTTCCGCAGCGGGGTGGTGAGGTCGTTCCAAAGACCTGTGATTTTGAAGAGAAGGGATTTTCCCAGTTTGCCTGAATAGTGGATGCCGCGTGGAGAGGGGAAGGCTAGTTTAAGCTTTTGGGCAGTTCTGGAGGAGTCGGGACTGGAGGAGTTGAAAGACAGTGGGATAAGAGGAGGCAGGATTCCGTGAATGATCTTGAAAGCCAGGCAGGAACATTTGAAATGGATTCTGGAGATTATTGGGAGCCAATGAAGTTTGGCAAGGAGTGGGGAGGCATGGTCAGACTTGCGTTTTGAGAAGATCAGTTTGGCTGCAGTATTCTGGATTAGCTGGAGTCTTAGAATACTTTTTTTTGATAGATTTAAGTAGATGGCATTGCAGTAATCTAGTTTGGAGAGGATGATGGATTGGACAAGGATGGCAAAGTGTTGTTGGCTGAAGTAGGATCTAGCTTTCCTCAGCATGTGAAGGCTGAAAAAGCATGATTTCCTATCAGTATTTCACATTTCACTGTTTTTCTATTCTGCTACTTTATTGAGGAACAATGGTAAACAATTCACTTACACTTTATAAGACCCCTGAAGAAGGTGGTTAAGTCAAAACACAGACCCTGTTGGGTCCGTAACACCTATTGTGGATTCCTTTGTTTGGAACTGTTGACTGCATCATTTTCTTGACTGAATAAACCTGAATCACGAACATCTACTCCCACAGTATTTTTTTCTTGTTGGTTTTATCATTTTACTGTGGGACTGTTGGGTTTATCTTTGGTGTTTGTTGAGGGCCTTCTTATCCATTTGCTGTTTTTCTCTCCTTCACTTTCTGCCCTACATCTATTTTTACACAACAAAATAAATTGACTTCTATTAGAAACTGTCTGGGGAGAGTGATCAATTATGTAT
The DNA here is from genome assembly GCF_902459505.1 of Geotrypetes seraphini. Classification (NCBI taxonomy): domain Eukaryota; kingdom Metazoa; phylum Chordata; class Amphibia; order Gymnophiona; family Dermophiidae; genus Geotrypetes; species Geotrypetes seraphini. Next base: position 340,769,761 of record NC_047086.1, on the reverse strand, counting down.
ATAAGGTGCTCAGAGATATGAAACTCCAAAGGGAAGGCTTAAAAGCCACCCTGCAATAGGAGTTCACCTTCCAGTCATTGCATCCTCTTATATCGTTGATCACTCTCTGAGACTGGGTGTTAGATTACATAGGCCATATGATTTGTAGTCACTCAAAAATACTGAGAAAAATGTTTTCTCTTCGTATATCAAAATATAAAGTGCAAAAATCACTGAGTTAGTTAGATGTAATACACTATTCACGTGGCTTTTAAATATACTTTGAGGGGTCCCACTATATCTTTTAACTTTTAACTTTCAACTTCCTTCCATTTGTCTGCTTCCTTCCCTAATCTACCGGTATCTACTTTTCCATATCTTCCCTTCCCAACTGTCCATGTACACTATCTCCTTCCTTTCTCTGTCCTTCCCCTACATCCATGTGTGCCAACTCCTCCCTCTTTCTTCTCCCTTTTTCTATATTTTGTGGCATAGGCAATTAAGAAAAAACAATTTTGCTACATAGTGTGTGGGGGGAGGGGGATTTGCTACTGTGTAAATTAGCTATTAGTGGCTGTATTTGACTGTTGTATGCTGTATTGTTTTTATATTATAGAATGGTTAACTTTGGTCTGTTGTTTTTCTCTTTGCTAAACCTCAAAAAATGATGTTAAAAAGGTATGGATAAGTTCCTAAAAGTCCATAACCCATTATTAAGGTCGAAATGTGGTAAATCCAGTAGCTATTCCTGGGATAAGCAGCATAAAATCTGTTTTTACACTTTTGGGATTTTGCCAGGTACTGGTGACTTGGATTGGTAGCCTTGGGTAAAGTACAAATATATATTAAAAAAGGGGCAGATGAGATGTCAAGCGAACCAGCAAGCTTCAGTCTATAAAAAAAAAACTTTGTTGTAAAGGTCCCAACATGGCCTTCATCACAAAACTCAATCCATCCTGGATAGTCCAAAAAAATATCTACCATGCATTGTTGTTATAAAAGGTAATCCACAACAGGATGAATATATATCACTTCAAAGAGCCGAGAGCCTGAAAAACTGAATGCCATTAAAGGCTGGTTTTGCAAAGCTGTAAAATGTCCATTAAAGGCTGGTTTTGCAAAGCTAAAGCCCTGCCACTGGTGATTTAAGTGGGCTACATAGTGCACATTGGCTATCCTTATAAATAAATATAATAATGTAAAAATAATGTATAAAATAAAAAATGACCCAACAAGGGCTGTATTTTGGCAAAATAAAGGGCTCCTTTTGCTAAGGTGCGCTAGGGCTTTAACGCGTGGAATAGCGCGTGCTACATTGTCCCGTGCGCTAGACCTTAATGCCAGCATTGAGCTGGTGTTAGTTCTAGAAGCGTAGCGTGCGGTAATTTCCTGCGGGCGCTAAAAACGCTAACGCACCTTAGTAAAAGGAGCCCAAAATGTCTTCCACAGGGGTCTTATAGGGTCCTTGGCTGTCTTAAATATAAAAACATAAAAGTCACAAAAAATCCAAATAGAAAGAAGCAGCTACAAAGAAGCAGCACAGCTCACAAGACTCCTAGCATTTCTCCCCCCTCTCTCCTATCCCTTCCATCCAGCATCTCCCCTCTACCTCTTTTCTATCCAGTGTCACCTCTTTTTCTCCTCATCCTTCCATCCAGCATCTTCTCCCTGTGCCTTTTCTATCAAGTATGTCACCTTTTTCTCTCCTCTTTCTTTCCTCATCCTTAAGAACATACGAATTGCCATACTGGGACAGACCGAAGGTCCATCAAGCTCAATATCCTGATTCCAACAGTGACCAACCCAGGTCCCAAGTACCTGGCAGAAACCCAAAGAGTAGCAACATTCTAGAGCTGAGATTGTGATGTCATAATGCCACATTCCACCAGTGCCTAAGAGCCAACCTCATCAGTGATGTCACAATGGCTTGATTGTTTCCAACAGTGGCCAACTCAGGTCCCAAATACCTAGCTAGATCCCAAGTAGCAAAACAGATTCTATGCTGCTTATCCTAGGAATAAACAGTGGATTTTCCCAAGCCATCTCAATAATGGCCTATGAACTTCTCTTTTAAGAAATTATCCAAATCTAAAAGCTGATTTCACCACATTTTTAGGAAATTATCCAAACCTTTTGTAAACTCTAGTAACAAATTCTGGATTTTAATTACACGTTGTTTGAAGAAATATTTTCTCTGGTTTGTTTTAAATCTACTTCTTAGTAGCTTCATCGCATGTCCCCTACTCCTAGTATTTTTGGAAAAAGTGAACAAGAGATTTACATCCACCCTTTCCACTCCACTCATTATTTTATAGTCCTCTATCATATCACCCCTGAGCCATCTCTTCTCCAAGCTAAAGAGTCCTAGCCAATTTAGCCTCTCCTCATAGGGAAGTTGACCTATCACTTATCATTTTTGTCACCCTTCTCTGTACCTTTTCTAATTCCACTATATCTTTTTTGAAATACGGCAACCAGAACTGCACACAGTATTCAAGGTGTGGCCATATCATAGAGCGATACAAAGGCATTATAACATTTTCATCTTTGTTCTCCATTTCTTTCCTGATAATTACCAACTAATATCCTCCCTTTATGCACAAGCTCTCCCTCTATAGAATAACACATTAATCAATTCTTAGAACCTTTCCTATCATACATACTCTGATTCCTATATAAACATTTTCCACACTATCCAATAAACTTCTTATGACATTATTAGGTAACTTCCAACCTGTAAACCGTATATACTGATATTCTCCACTATATTCTCTTATCACTTGATTCCCTGATATGTAATTTTCATAATTGAATCCTCTACCACACCATGTAATGTACATGAATCACTGTTATGTAATTTATCTAGATAATCTTTATTACGCAATTCTTTTGGTAATGTCCAAATCTCCTATAATTTGTATTCCGCCTTGAACAATATATAATGTATAATGTATTCAAAATTAATTTTCCTATGAACTGTTTTCCTACCTTCTTCTACTCTATGTTTATAACCTAACTAATTTATTTTTCTCAAGTACTTTAGCAAGAATGTGAGCCTTTGGGACAGTCAGGGAACTCTAAGTACTCTCTCTTCATCTTAATTAATCTTACTTATTGCATTTCTTCTGTTTCTACTGTAAACCGCTTAGAACTTCACGGTACAGCGGTATATAAGAAATAAAATTATTATTATTATTATTATAATTCTTAACATTCTATGTGCTTTCTTAGCCACTACCACACATTGAGCTGAGGGTTTCAATGTATCCTCAGCAATAACACTTAGATCCTTTTCCTGGATAGTGACTCCTAACACAGAACCTAGCATCACATAGCTATAGTTCAGGTCTCTCTTTCCCACATACATCACTTTGCACTTGCTCACATTGAACGTCATTTGTTATTTTAATGCCCAGTCTTCCAGTCTCACAAAGTCCTCGTGCAATTTTTCACAATCTTGCGATTTAACAACTTTGTGTCATCTGCGAATTTAATTATCTCACCTGTATTTCCAATCTCTATATCATTGATATATATGTTGAAAAGCAGCGGTCCCAGCACAGACCCCTTCGGAACCCCACTACTTACCCTTCTCCATTGAGAATATTGACCATTTAAATCAGTGGTCTCAAACTCAAACCCTTTGCAGGGACATATTTTGGATTTGTAGGTACTCGGAGGGCCTCAGAAAACATAGTTAATGTTTTATTAAAGAAATGATAATTTTGCATGAGGTAAAGCTCTTAATAGTTTATAAATCTTTCCTTTTGGCTAAGTCTTAATAATAATATTGGCATTTATAGCTAAAGAGACACATGATCAAGAAACTGTTTTATTTTACTTTTGCGATTATGATAAACATATGGAGGGCCTCAAAATAGTACCTGGCAGGCCGCATGTGGCCCCCGGGCCGCGGGTTTGAGACCACTGATTTAAATACACTCTCTGTTTTCAACCAGTTCTCAGTCCATAAAAGGACATTACCTCCTATCCTATGATTTGCTGATTTCCTCAGAAGTCTTTCATGAGGTACTTTGTCAAATGCCTTTTGAAAATCCAAATATATAATATCAACCAGTTCACCTTTATTTACATATTCATTCACCCCTTCAAAGAAATGCAGTCGATTGGTGAGGCAAGATTTCCCTTGACTAAAACCATCCATTTAGTGAATCCTGCCCTAAGTGACTTGCCCAGGGTCACAAGGAGCAGTGTGGGGTTTGAATTCACAACCTCAGGGTGCTGAGCTGTAGCTCTAACCACTATGCCACACTATTCGTGATAACCAATTTGAGTTGAAAAAGTTGCATGTGTACCTTGCACATTTAAATATTGCAGAAATAATGTGTCCCAATCCCCATTCCATATCAAAAGTACGTCATCTGTAAATCTTTTCCAACTAATAATCTGACTTACATAAGGTGAATTATATACAGATCTTGCTCAAATTCTGCCTTACTACTGTAGCACCCATAGTTACTCCAAGTATTTGTAAGAAATATCTGATTAAAATAATTGTTTTTTTAAATCACAAATCCTGCCATATCACTTAATAACTTTATTTGCTGATGCAACAAATCCATCTGATTCAAAGCAATATTTATAATGCCTAATGCTTTCTCCTGAGTAATATTGGTACTGTATATAAAGCATTGGCATCCGATGTTGCCAAAATGATGGAATCTTGATTCAAATCAATCAAATTGTCCAAACTTTGTATAAGATGAGTAACATAACATAATATAACATGGTATCTGTATACCGCAATACCTTTCAGATCTATGCGGTTAAACAATAAGTGTAATCCCTCATGTATGAACGCTGCTGTTTCATCAAAGGTTGTAAATGATAGTCCAAATACTGAGATAGTGACTCGAATGGTGAATTCTTACAAGACACTGTTGAACGCCCGGGGTGGGGGTGGGGGGTTAACCAAGGATTTATGAATTTTTGGAATGAAATATATATATATATATGTATATATTTCATTCTCAAAATTCATAAATCCTTGGTTAACCCCCCCCCCCCACCCCCACCCCGGGCGTTCAACAGTGTCTTGTAAGAATTCACCATTCGAGTCACTATCTCAGTATTTGGACTATCATTTACAACCTTTGATGAAACAGCAGCGTTCATACATGAGGGATTACACTTATTGTTTAACTGCATAGATCTGAAAGGTATTGCGGAATGAAGGGAAATGTGTGTGGCGCTGAGGTTTGAGCTACAGCCTTAACACCCTGAGGTTGTGGGTTCAAATCCCTCACTGCTCCTTGTGACTCTGGGCAAGTCACTTAATCCCCTCATTGTCCCAGGTATACTAGATAGAGTTTGAGCCCACAGAGACAGATAAGGAAATATGATAAAGTACCTGAATGTAAACCACTTCGGATATAAGTGATATATAAATAATTAAATTAAATACTTAAACTATTTGGGGGAAATTTTATAAAAGGCATCTAAATAAATAGGCATCTAAAGTTTAGTACCTAACATATGCTGAGTTTTATTAAATGGTGGTAGAGGTTTCTACCACAAGCCAGCGAGTTAAATGCTCCAACACTCACAGAATTCCTATAAGCATCAGAGCATTTACCTTGCCGGCCAGCAGTAGAAACCTCTACCACCAATTAGTAAAAGGAGCCCTTAATTAGTAAATTGGCTTCAATTATGAGTTTAAGAACTGGGACAGACCAAAGGTCTATCAAGCCCAGTATCCTATTTCCAACAGTGGCCAATCCAGGTCCCAAGTTCCTAGCTAGATCCCAAGTAGTACAACAGATTTTATGCTGCTTATCCTAGGAATAGGCAGTGGATTTCCCCCGTCATTTCAATAATGGCCTATGGACTTCTCTTTTAGGAAATTATCCAAATCTAAAAGCTGATTTCACCACATTCTCCAGAAACGAAGTCCAGAGTTTAATTGCACGTTGTGTGAAGAAATATTTTCTTCAATCTGTTTTAAATCTACTACTTAGTGACTTTATTGCATGCCCTCCTAGTCCTAGTATTTTTGACAATAGTAAACAAGCGATTCGCATCTACTCTTTCCACTCCACTCAGTATTTTATAGACCACGTTCATATCACCCCTGAGCCATCTCTTCTCCCAGATGAAGAGCCCTAGCTGCTTTAGCCTTTCCTCATAGGGAAGTTGTCCCATCTTTTTTTATCATTTTCATCGCCCTTCTCTGTACCTTTTCTAATTCCGCTATATCTTTTTTGCACACAGTTTTTGAGGTGTGGCTGTACCATAGAGCAATACAAGAGCATTGTAATATTTTCATCTTTGCTTTCCATTCCTTTCCTGATAATTCCTAACATTTTTTCCAGTGCAATAGGTGAGACATTCTAGACAGCTGGGTTATTTCCCCATACTCACATGCAGCAGAAGGAATCCACTACAGATTTTTCACTCTGCCTCTGGTGTACTTCACTGTGCAGTTTAGCGCCCTCTACAGATTTTCCTTCTGCACGCATGACTGCAGTTGTGTGTGTTCTGCTCTCCCCATTTTATTATTTTAAATTCGATGTAGGCAGGATGCTGCAGAAAGAACACTTCTGGGGCAGGCTGATGGCGGGAAGCTGGCTTCATTGCGCTGTTGGCTGCTTGAAGATTTTAAATTTCAGCGGCGGGGAGTGGTAGGTGGGGGGAGTCAGGAGATCCATTCTTCTGATTGTCAATTTTTGAAGAGGCCATGGCCCCTGTGGGGTCCCCCTCCCTGTTCTGACGCCTATGCTAATAACAGTTTCTTTACTGTGAAACTTCCTAAAACTAGATTGAAAAATATTAAAATTAAAATAAAATTTTCTAACACAGCACTTAACTTTTCTATCCCACTATAGACCTCCATTTCACCAGTGACTTCTTCAGGGGGTGAAAAAAAGTATGACACAGAAAATTGCAATATGCATTGCGAGTCACTGCACAAATGCATTGTTCTGCAAAAAAATGTGTAAGAAACTTAAAATGCCTTTCATAAACAAAATAAACTCAACATGGAACAATATATGATAGGCTCACTCAAAAAAATAAAAATGAAAACCAACCCTTGGCAACTGACAATTAATTTTGGTAGGTTAGCGCTGAGTTAAAAACAACTAACTAAATTTTCTCTGATCATACCTCAAAAAAGAACAGATGAGAAAGCTCCCTTCAAAAATCCAGGAAAGTAATATTTCAGACCAGAAGCTGTGTTTTCAAAGTAAAAATTCCGACTTCTGAAAAATGATCACTTGTGTGGTAATGATTCCTATTAATTCTGTTCCTAAGGGAAGATGTAAAAGCTGTCCGACAACTACATTCAATTCTTCATTCTCTGGGTTCTCTTATTTAATAATTTCCCAGCATTTGCATCCTCCCTCAGGCAGGTAGGAGGATGAGTCGAAGGTGGGGGAACTGTGCTTTGTCGAAACTTCACTTCATGCATTCTAAGAGGCAGAAGGTGCTGAATGTAATTCACACAGATATTGAGCTGCATACAGGGTAGATCTGTCACTTTTTGCATGACTAGCTCACTATGAATCACATCCATTTTCAGCCGAGTGTCATCAACACATGTAGGCTGAAATATCACAGAAACCTAAAGCATTGTTTCAAATGGAAGCTGACCTGCTAAAATTGGGTTTCAGTGCATTATTTAAGCTGAAAGCTAGCAAACTCTGCTGATTGACCTTTCTTCTTTCCCTGTTTCATCATAGTGAGGATAGGGAAAGGGAATGGGGGACTTACATTCAAAGCAGTGGGCACTGGAGGATTAGGTGACTTGCCCAGGGTCACAAAGAGCAGAGTCAGGATTTGATCTCACAACCTCTGAGTGTAGGGGCAGCAGCTCAACCAATGAGCCACAGCCCTTCCCCTATAGAATTCCCTTCCCCTATAGAATTTATTACATGTGACTATATGTGAAAGCTCAATTGGATCAAAGTCATAATATGGTATATGACGAGATGATCCCCTTTCCCTGTTTCTGCAAGTCTGAGGTAACCCTGGCATTCTATCAGAAATCTGTTTGAGTGGCATTACCGTAGTTAAGTGAGCAGACTCTAAATGTCAGAACCTAATCCAGATTACAGTTCTATGTGTGGTGTCAGCAGAGAATTCACCTGAGTCAGATGTACCCATAAAGTTTAATGATTAACCTCAGTTCTGCTTTTATGCTAGTTTTCTTTCTGCGGGAATACCCTGGCTTTTTTTTGTTATGACAGAGCAGTATTTACAGCTCCCAGGTCAAGGCCAAGACCAAGACAGAGGAGCTATGTGCTTAGGATAATGTACTTGCCAAGAACCAACACTTCCCAATTGCCTTCTGCAGGAATTGTGATTTTAATCCTTAAAGATGGTAAAGCAATTCCCTGAAGACAAGCAGGGCAGTTGAATCCTCACCCATGGGTGACTTACCATACCATACCATATTGTTTCTTATACCCCGCAAATGTCAACTTCATCTAAAAGAGCCCCTGCTGGAAATTGTTTTCAGCATATTTTCCAGACCTTTTCAGAAAGTCTCACTGCGCACGTGTGCCTCTTCCCACTTGCCACTCGTTTTCCACAGAACCATTCTGATGTCTTTTGTGTTGCAATAGCCTCAACACTTATATTCGGCAAAATTCTAGAACAAATCTACCTTGTATATAAATCATGTTGCTATCATACGATCTTTTGTCCTGAGCTAAAATAGATTCTGACATCTCAAAATTACTGACCAAAACAACAGACATAAAAGAGTTCCGCAAAGAAATAAAAACATTACTGTTCAAAAAATATCTCCCATCACTCTAACCGCCACCCAATGGCCTCCCAATCAACGACTTCGGAAATACCCACCTATATTATCTTTTTATCTGCGATCTAGAATGTACTGTAATTCTGCTACACTACACCCGATTCAACCGATCGAGTTAACATGTATTACCTCTGTTAAATGCATTATCTTCCGTTATATGTACTATCTTCTGTAACAAGTATTATCTTCTGTGAAATTGTAGTTCATATCTCACTACTGTTCCTGTAACTTACTCTTATCCTGAAATGTAACTCTACTGGAATATTCCAGATATTTCTATATTGTAATCCGCCTAGAACCGCAAGGCACAGGCGGAATAGAAATCCCTAATGTAATGTAATGTAATGTAATAGGCTGCCCTAGTTAAATTTTTCAGTTCTTTACATATTTTCTTTATTTTTTTTTCTCATCAGCTCATTTTGAGGCTGTTTTAGGCCTTGAGCTCCCTTATTTGATATATGCTGTGGCTATTTTTCCAGACAATATGTTCAAGAAGATCCCCAGCAGCTTTAGAAACTGTTCCCAGTTCAATAGGATCATATCTGTTATGAATACTCCTGGTTGGTGTCTGCAATGTCTGGGACCCAACCATAATCCCTCTTATCTATCTGTGTTTCCAGATGTCCTAAAGAGGGATTCATGGGAGAGAAAAGAAGAAAGAAAAGCTTTTTGGCAGAGACAAGACCAGTCCTTTGACATCTGCATCAGAAACATCAGACTCAATGGACCCCAGAGCTGCATCAAATGCAGGGGATGCATCATTATCAAGAGTGTCTCAATCACCCTTGACACTGAGCATCAGTAGAGGCCACCAGTAATGGTTATCATCCATTTCTCATCTGAAGGATTTGCCTTTGACTTCATCAGTGTCAAGGAAGCATGATGTCAGTAGTCTGGTAAAAGCTGGGATGCCTCAACATTGTCCCTCTTTGAAGTATGGCACTGAGGCATCAAGTTCACCAGTGTCCTCCAAGCGTTCTTGACGTGAGGACCACTCATTTTCCATGGCATCAGAGAGGGGTGCAATAGCTTCCATGGATCTGAGACCCCAGATTAAAAGTAATTCAGGAGGATGTGGCCATTCCTATGCCCATCCCTTTGTCAATGGCAGACTTCACACAATAACTTGTGAAGAAGTTTAAAGAGAGGTTGGAGTGCTTCTTTACTTACAGCAGTACTGCAACTTCAACCTCATTGATTCTGAGAACAGGGGCAGTCCAACAAACTCTTGAGACTCATGCACAATCTGAAGAAGACCCTTCAACCTTGAGGTCTAGAAAGGGTTCTAAGCCCTCCTGCCCATATTTTAAGGGAGGTGGAGGTGGGGGTGGGGGGTCGTCGTGGCAGGAGGGGTTGGGCTCCCTTCTGCCTGTATCGATTTGGGGGGTAGGGGGGTCATTGTGGGCAGGAGGGGTTGGGATCCCTCTTGCCCGTATCGGTTTGGGGGGGTCATCATGGGAAGGAGGGGTTGGGCTCCCTCCTGCTCATATTGTTCGATGGGGGTGGATTGCGGCATGAGAGATTGGGCATCTCTCCTGTTGCGATTGCGATCCCCCGAAGTGCTGCAATCAGCTCAGTGGCCCCTTTTCAGAATTTATACCTGTTTTGACTTAGTCTACGTCAAAACGTATAATTTCTGACTAGGTAATCTATTCAAGATTTTGATTATACTTGCTGTACAACAAAGTCTAGGTTGGCCCACCTCCCGCCCTTTCCCCTCCTCTAAAAATGCCTCTTTTCGTTCTAGGCGTTTAGAGGCAGGGGAAAGGCCTAAGCTGGTTTTAGATTTGATTATCGGTACTTGGACGATCTGGCTTTTTGATCGTCCAAATACCAATTTAGGCCACATTTTGGATGTTTTTTAAAAAAATTATGAGCCCCATAGTGCATATGTTACCTGGACTTACCATGGCAGAAATATTCGATGGTCCACAGATCAGACAACTTATGAATGACCCATATTTCATAGCATCAATAAATGAAATCGAATCATGTGCCTGGTCTTCATTTGTTGTTGTGAAAAAGCCTCTGGTACAAATGAATACTACAAAAAACAAAAAGGGAGACCCAATGATCCACAGTAAAAACAATCCAAAGATAAAAACAATAGACTGTGGATGTGGATGTTCTGAAAGATGATTTTTATTTGCTCTTCATAACAAAAATACAAATAAAAGTCTGAATTAGTAATACAAGTTTAAATGTCCTGACGGACCCTACACAGTCCGTGTTTCGCCGAGACTGCCTTCCTCAGGGGTCCTAAAGGGGATAAAATAAAATGAAATGAAATAAGAAAGATAAATGAGAAGTAAAAATGACGTGAAGAGAACAAGCACTGGTGAATGTCATGATGTGACAGTAAAAACATGCTAAGAAAACCATATACATACCGGATGATATAGAGTACAAAGATAAAAATATGAGCAAAACAATGTACATATTTCTACTGTCACATCATGACATTCACCAGTGCTTGTTCCCATATCTGTACATGCACATCATGCACTGTGGAATTTTCACTTGGTAGTCTCGTTACTCTCCATTCGTTTACATTCTCTTTCTTCTTATATTTGTTGTTGTTCCATGCCACTTTAGACTGCATGGTCACACTTGGCACCTCTCTAATTCTTCTTATCTTATGATCAAGGTCAGATATCAATCTTGTGGTCTTGGCACTTCTCTCATTCTTTTGGTCTTGGCACTTCTCTCATTCTTTTGGTCTTATGGTCAAGGTCAGTCATCAAATTTGCATGCATACAGTTGACACCACAATCACCTTCACGTCATTTTTACTTCTCATTTATCTTTCTTATTTCATTTCATTTCATTATATCTTATCCCCTTTACGCCGAAACACGGACCGTGTAGGGTCCGTCAGGACAATCATACGTGTATTACTAATTCAGACTTTTATTTGTATTTTTATTATGAAGAGTGAATAAAAATCATCTTTCAGAACAACCACATCCACAAATTAATACTAAATCATACCTAAACCAAAGAACTAGAACTACAAAGCATGGAAAAAAACTTAATTAGGAGATGCCTTCAGATTAAAAAAAAACCTCACCTAAATCAACAGTAGCCAATTAGCTTATGCTGTCTTAAAGGTGATCATTCACGTTATTTCATTCATTAGGTTAATCTCCATGTATTTTTTTTTTCTTTCATGTGGAATGATAATATAATAATGTCTCAAATGTGCTCCACACTTAAAATATTATCAAAATTGTGCTTAAATTGTCCACTTAAAGACTTTACATAAAACCTTTTTACTTATGTCGATGCTGACATTGTATGTTGAGGAGAGAAAGTATGCTGTAAGACTGCCTCCCTAGAAAATACCCAACACCGAGGGTTTTGTTTATAAAACTGCTTCAGGGACTTGGGTGAGGAAAATGTCCTTGCAAAAGAATCGCTGATACGCTGAACTGCACTTTTGGAGGTAAGGGAAAGAGGATGGGAAAGAGGTAAGGGAAAGAGGATGGGGTTTTTGTAGTTACAATCAAAGCAGTTTGCATATTATATACTGGTACTTATTTTGTACCTGGGGAAATGGAAGGTCACTTGACAGACCTAGCATATAAATTATATGCACGCTATTTGTGCAGAGAAGTGTCGGTAAAGGGAGGGGGGGGGGGGAACTGTGCCTAGCGCTTACTTGGAAGAGTAATCGCTAAGTACAGATCCTCCCTCTTGTCAAAGTTGCTCCCCCTGTCCTGATCAGCTGAGCCGTCAGTGTACCTTAGTCTTGGCCTGAATCTAGAACATTTCCACCGGATGAGATTTGTCGAGTGGCTACTCAGGCCACTGCACTAACCACTAGGTCTGGAGCTTAGTGGCATCATATGGGCCTGCATCGTATGAGGTACCCCTTGTACAGTACAAAATATTGTGCTTTATTGCCAGAAATAGCTAACAGTTGGGTAGTTTGTTCGTTACATGGCAGTGGCAAGTGACACATTTAGGCCAGATTGCTCTATTGAGGCATGTGTGAGCAGGTACCTGTTTCCAGTACATTTGATGCAGATGGGTTTTGTGCTCTCTGCTCCTGCGATGGCCATATTACTTGCCTGATCTGCTGCAGTAGATTGGGCTGGGATCTCCAGATGCCCCAGAGGTGAAACAGTGGACATCTTTATTGCACAACCTCCTCCTGTGGGTGTTTGTCCACATTTATTTATTTGGATTTTGCTCACACCTTTTTCAGCAGAAGCTTAAAGTGAGTTACATTCAGGGACGTTAAGTATTTCTCTTTCCTTGGAAGGCTTACAATATAATTTTACATACCTGAGGCAGTGGAGATTTTAAGTGATTTGCCCCAAATCAGAAGGATAGCAGTAGGATTTCAACTGGGCACCCTAGGGTGTCAAGCTTGGTGCTTCTCAGCACCAATGAGCTAGATTGTGGTGAATATGGGAAGGCTACAGTGGTGGAGTAAGGGGAGGGAAAGTCTGCCCCAGGTGCCGTCTTGGTGGGGGTGCACTTTCCCGTGTGCCCCTTCCCTTCCCTCGCACCTCTTTAAAGTTCACAGCGCAATCAGCAACCCCAACCTACTGCTCGTGCCAACATCGGCTCTTCCTCTGATGTCACTTCCTGGACCCGCGTCTAGGAAGTGATGTCAGAGGAAGACCCTACGCTGGCGTGAGCAGCAGGTTGGGGTTGCTGATTGGGCTGTAAACGTTAAAGAGGTACAGAGGAAGGGCAGGGGTGCACGCTTGGCAGGAAAGGAGCGGATGGGGGAACGGGGTGGAGGAGGGGCACCACCACCCCGGGCACCGCTTACCCTCGCTACGCCACTGGAAGGCTATGCCATGGGGTTTTTTTTCCCATCCATGTCATTTTTTTTTTAGTAGGAGATTTAATACTGTTTTGTTATTGATCATAATTTATTCTTGCTCCCACTGGGATCAAGAGGCAGGACATTAGCTTTCTCCCCCTCCCCTCTACACCAAAAGAGGAGGGTCTGAGCCAAAAAGACCAAGATGGATCTATTGTAGTTTATGTCTTATTTACACCCTGCAGAAAGGTAGTACCAAAGGCAGGGAAGCGATGTCGTACCTCAGGATATAAACTGTCCAACCATCATGATGGCCAATCTGTGGTTAAAATGTGACACGCATTGCTTGAGAAATATTTTTAAATGACTCTTTCATGAATCAGATAATGTGAATCACTGTTCTCAGCTGTTTAATACTGCAGACTTTGTTGGGGAGCGAATTTGAAGTGGGCAAGAGGCCACAAGTCTGCCAGCCGCTCCCCCCACCCCCCCCAATATCTATAATTATTTTTGGTTGTGTTTTATTTAAATGAAAGCTCGTGTCCAACGAAGCAAAGAGCTCAGCCCCGCACGTGTGTGGAACAAAAGGCCGTTGTAAGCTGTGTACAAGAGGTGGCGAGTTTTGTCTTTGCCATTTTTTTTTTTTTTTTCTGTGGGAGTTATTTCCTGTTGTTGACTCCTGTTCTTTATTTAGAACCACCTAGTTCTGACGGACTACCAGCTTGTAAAGTGCATGCGATTGCAGCTTCTTAAAGCTGCCCCTCGAGAAAGGCTCTGCTTCAAAGTGTCACACCGGCTAGGCTCCATCCCAGAACGTCGTCTGCACATTTTAGTTTCCAAAATCCAAGGCAGCGAGTGCAGTTCATGCTGAGTGTTTCCATAACCACAGTCTGTAATCACTGCAAAAGAAAATATGCTCTGCTCAGTGGCTTACTGTGCAAATATATCAGCTGAGCAGCTTCACATCTACGATGTAGCTCTATTTTTCAGAAAGATTGGGGGTGGCAAATTCATCCTAAATTAGTCCTCCCCGAAGCACCCGCTCCAACCACAGAGCTGACACTTCTATGTACATATTACTGTACTCCTGGGGGAATTCAGTGCAAAGAAAATGTTACATTCTGCAAAGTACTCCCCCGAAATTTGTGGGGGTTGCGTTCCAGGAGCACCTGCAAACTTTGAAAAACCGTGAATATTGGATGCGGGGATCGGAGGTGGGAGAGGGCTGCAGGGACGGTGGCTCGCCACTTTGCTGCTTTTTTTAAAAAAACCTTGGATCTCGCTGGAGGTGCCGAGGACTTCTGCCCATCTGCAGTTGGCTGCTGATCTGCTCTGCCTCCTGCCGTCTTGTGCTTTTGGGACTTTCCCTGGAGTTATTGTAATCTAAAAACACGCATGGAAAAAATCCGTGAATGACTGAGTCCTTGAAATCGGAACACCAAATTTGCGGGGGTATACTGTACACAGGGCCGGATTTAGATGAAAAGAGACCCTAGGCTATTCCACTCATGAGGCCCTTTCACCTCCCATTTTTAAGTTTGTAAATTACATGAGAGAAAATAAAATACATCATTTCTGTGATATATATCAATATGTTAAATGAAACATGTTGTTATTGGTACTAACCTTTATAAAAAATGTGACACGGATAATAAATAAAAAAAAGTCGAGAACACTTATTTGGACATTTATTCTCAGCACCATATATAGTACTTGTAACAATAACTAATCAAACATAACACACAACATTGCCTCTTCCTATGTCCATAGTGCCCCCAGTGCGTCCTTCCTCACCTCACCCCACCTCCGATGCCCACCTGCCTCCCATCCCCCTTCCACTGAACACCCCCTCTCCCCCCCCCCCCCCCGATGCCAGTCTGGGCCGCCCTGTCCTGACGGATCCACGTTTTGCCTCTCTCCCCGCGGGGCTGGGCTTTGCCCAGCTGTTTCCAGACTGACGTCTTTCCCTCCCCGATCCTCTTCCCAGGGTGAGAAAAAGAAAGGGAGAAGCCGAGTCAGCGCCCCGTTGCGGCCGGAGCCGATTCCGATCCCGAAGCGTAGAATTTCTGCTTATTTTCAGTTCAGTGTTTTAGTGTTCACTGTTTTTAGAATAGTGTCATTTTAATTTTGCTAACAATTTGAATGTAGGCCCCTCTTGATCTTGAGCCCCTAGGCTGAAGCCTAGTTAGCCTATAGGAAAATCCGGCCCTGACTGTACACTACTTTAATGGGCTCTAGCACATTCTGTTGGTAAATAGATGGGACCTACAACAATTGACACCTTAATATGGTAGTACCATTTCAGTAAATTTAGCCCTTTTATTTTTGAAGAATTTGCTCCTCCCTGTTCAAGGCCTGATACGCTTCGCTTTCTCCCTCATTGGCAATATTACTCTCCAGATTCAAACCTCTGCAGCTCACTTTCTCCCAAACTTGACTTGATCTCTCTCACCACAACTGACCTTCCCCACCAACTTCCCCAGCATGTTCACCTCCAGCCTTTTCTACCCCGTTCGCCTTCCAGCTTTCTCTCTCCCCTGACCCCAGCGAGACTCATAGGTTTCTCCCAGTCTCTATCTCCCTAACCACTTCCGCCCAGTTCTTTTTCCATCTGCAGTTTGAGTGGCCTAGTGGTAGAGCTGCTGCTGCTTCAGCACCCTGAGATTGTTGCTCCTTGTGACCCTGGGCAAGTCACTTAATCCTCCATTGCCCCAGATACAAGATAAGTACCTGGATATGTGTAAACTGCTTTGAAAATGTAACCACAAAAAAGTGGTATACAAGTCCCATTCTCCTTCTAAGCATTCTTTCTCTTCCTCTCCCTCACCCAGATACTCAGTCCCTGCCCTCTGTATGGCATCCTGTAAGGTTGAAATATACAGTATAGTCAGGCCTGGGATAATAGAAGAAGAGGCCTGAAGCCTGATATGCACCTGACTCCTTCCCCCACATACCTTGCCAGAATTGTGCAAGCTGCCATGGCTACTCCCTGTTCAAATGTGGAGTTTTGTGCAAATTTGGCATTTTGAATTTGCCCAGAATTCCCTCTAGGATTAATACATATGTAGATAGATACAATACAAGCACTTCCTCTTTTGGTACAGAAGTTAAAGGCTCTCAGTACTTTAGAGCAGTGATTCCCAACCCTGTCCTGGAGGAACACCAGGCCAATCGGGTTTTCAGGCTAGCCCTAATGAATATGCATGAGAGAGATTTGCATATGATGGAAGTGATAGGCATGCAAATTTGCTTCATGCATATTCATTAGGGCTAGCCTGAAAACCCAATTGGCCTGGTGTTCCTCCAGGACAGGGTTGGGAACCACTGCTTTAGAGACATATCACCTTGGTATTGCTTCTTAAGCAATAGCAGTTTGATTTTTTTGTAAAACAGCCAGAGTGGGTCCTTGTGTAATCCTATTTGAACATATAAGGGAAGGGTACTCCTGCCCCTCAGGTTGCTGCCTATTCTAATTGGAGAGTTTTTGCTAGGTGTTGATTGTACTAGGCTTTCATGTTTTATGTGAGAAATGTCTGCAGCCACCTCTGGGGTGGGGGGAAGTGGTGGTTGAAGGTAGAGAATGACACAAGGACAAATTTTTCCCCGTCCCCGCAGGAACTCAGTTTCCCCATCCCGTCCCTGTGAGTTTTGTCGCTGTCCCTGCCCCATTCCTGTAAGCTCTGGCTTAACCTCACAAGCCTCGAACACTTAGGATTTTAAAGTGTTTGAGACTTGGGCAGATGAAGACAGAGCATGCAGGAATGGGGCAGGGACAGGAAAAGAACGTGACAGAACGGGTTTTTATTTTATTGTATACTGTTTAGATAACTCTGATAGACGGTACATCAAGTGTCCAATAAACTTGAAACTTGATCACAGTACCTGGCAGAACCCTGAACAGTAGCCACATTCCATGCTACCGATTCAGGGCAAGCAGTGGCTTCCCCCTATGTCTGTCTCAAGAGCAGACTATGGATTTTTCCTCCACCCAGATATACACCCCCATGCAGTTGCTTGCTATAGCACTTATGCCCTACTATATAGAATAGCAACTGGTGCATATTCACACATTATGTTGTATCCGCGCATGCTCAAAAGCCTTCTAGATGTGACTCTGAGCTCGAGACTTTCCAAAATCCAGACAAACTGCCAGGTTTTGGAAATCCATCCGGGCATCCAGACAGCGAATATGTCTGGGTTTTCCTGGACATCTGGTAGCCCTAAAGTAGCTTGCATATCAATTGCTTCCTAAGTACTTGATATTCAAAACAATTGAACTGGGCAGGAAAACCACCTACCAGTTAAAACTCACCAAGTGGCTCAAGAGAGGATATTCAGAGGCACTTAACTGGACAGGACTGCTGAATATCCCCTTTAATTGCTATAGCACTATCTGGGCAGTCCTGGGGATTCAGGGCGGAGTCTGGGCAGAACTGGGAGTTATCCAGGCACCAGTGATATTCAGTTACAGTGCCTGCAAATTAGAGGTCTGCACGGGAACGGGGATCGCGGGAATCCTGCGGGTCTTGCGGGGGTCCCGTGGGATTCTCCCCTAACCCACGGGACTCCCATGGGGACCCCCCTCTAGCCAATGGGACTCCCACGGGGATGGAAGGCTTTGGAAGCAGGGCTCGTCCATATAATATAATGGACACATCAGCCATAGTAAAAGACGGGGTTTATAAGTTAATTACCTGAACAGAAAACAAAAAAAAGGGTTCCACCAAAGAGATTCCACAAGGAAAACAGCAGCGCAAACACAAAAGAAACTGTGGAATTGATGATCCTGTCAGAAGTAATTGCTGCTTTTTATGAGGACGGGCGGGGATGGAGGTAATTCCTTGCGGGGATGGGTGGGAACAGAGAGGATCCTGATGGGGACGGGTGAGGATGGAGAGGATCCTGGCGGGGATGGTCGGGATTTCTGTCCCCGTGCAACTCTCTACTGCAAATGTAACCAGACAAGTAGGTTAAGTGGCAGCTCTGTCTTTGCCCAGGTATGCCACTGACCCAGATATTCAGTGCTGGTGCCCATAAATGGCTCAGCATTGAATATCCGGATCCAAGAAATGCAGGGTCATGCATTTGGACTGCAAAACCCTGAGGGAACAGTTCAGTTTAAGGGGGTGTAGAACATTTGTGCACAAAAGAGGAGCGGGACTTGGGTGTGATAGTATATGATGATCTTAAGGTGGCTAAACATGTTGAAAAGGTGAAGACAAAAGTTAGAAGGATACTAGGGTGTGTAGGAAAAAGAAGGCATTGATGCCTCTGTATAAGACCTCATTTAGAATATTATGTACAATTTTGGAGACCACAACCTTCAAAAATATATAAACTGGATGGAGTCGATCCAGAGGAAGGGTACTAAAATGGTCAATGGTCTTCATCATAAGGCGTATGAGGACAGATTTAAAGATCTCAATATGAATACTTTGGAGGAAATGCAGGTGAAAGGTGATAATATAGAGACATTTAAATTCTAATGTGGCATAGATATGCATGAGGCAAGTCTTTTTGAATTGAAAGGAAACTCCTGAGTGAGAGGGCATGGGATGAAGTAAAGAGATAATATACTCCCCTCTCCGTATTCGCAGGGGTTAGGGGCAGAGCCGGCCCGTGAATAAGGAAAATTCATGAATAACTTTTGGGCTGACTCTTACTCACCCCCAGATCTTACCTGGTGGTCTAGCGGTGATGCGGGGCAGGAGCGATCTTCCTACACTCCTACCCCGTGCAGAGCCGTGCTGTGAGTTCCTGTGTGCATAAAACCACCTCAAAAATCCAAAAATTAGCATTTTGAAGTTTTACTCCTTTATTGGAATTCCAGTTTTGTGATATCTGGCCATGGTGGTTCTTACAAATCTGAAGAACAATTTTATAAAAAGGCACCTAGAGTCAAACGAATTGGAGCCTATTCTATAAAGGAAAGTAGGCGCCTTCTTTCCACCAGCCCCAGAGTTGAATAAATGTTTATGCCTGGATTGTCAAACAAATGTGCATTAAATGATGGCATTCTAGAATGTACATGCATAACAGTGCACCCTGTTGCCTAGACAAACTGCCGGGTTTTGGAATTCACTCCATCTGGTAACCCTAAAATTCCAGCTGAGGGGAGGGGGGAGGCAGAGAGGAGGATAGCTCCGATGGCTGGGCAGTGACTGACACGTAAAATACCTCTCTCACGGCACACAGTTTGCGATATATTGTTATAGGATCTGGCGCAGGACGTGAGGGTTTTGCAGTGATATGTATTTTGATTGTTGTGTTTGGCTAGGCTGATTGTTTTGATATGTTTATTCTCTTGGGCTCCTTTTACGAAGGTGCGCTAAGGGCCTTAACGCGCGGAATAGCGCGCACTAAATTGCCGCGTGTGCTAGCTGCTACCGGCTCTTTTTGAGCAGGCGGTAGATTTTCGGCTAGCGCGCAGTAATCCGGTGTATGCAATAAAACCGCTAGCACACCTTCGTAAAAGGAGCCCATTATGTATGTTTTAAATAAAAATAAAGGATTCAGTGCTTGTTATTACCTTTATCTAAAATAATTTTATAAAATGTCATATAAAAATATTTGAAAAATATGTTTTAACACCTGCTCTGCTACCACCAAAAGAGCTTAAAAACCCAGTGAGTGCTTCGTTAAAGAAGTAAAACCCGGGTGATTAAATTGCTATTACATCCTCATTATCTTTACTGCTCTTTCACAAACTTGAAGCCCAGATGTGCAATTTGACAGTTCATAACATGTGTAATTGCTCCTAGCACGCAAATTCCTTCGATTATAAGCAGTCTGAAGCAGCCGAATCAAAATTCAGACGTTCAGATCATTGCAAGGAGGGAAATTAGAGATGGAATCTGCTACGCTGACAGCTTCAAGTCAGATTTAAAAATAGGTTTTGATGGCAAATGCACACAGTACTATTCTTGACTTGTGATGTAATATTGTCATTATGCTCTTTGCTGCATCACCAATACACGCCATTAGAATCTTGATAGAGAAAAGATCATCAAGAAAAGAGGCAACAACATAACTGTTTGAGAGAATTGTATATGATGGCTTTTAATCCATTTTACAGTAAAAGTGAGGATCAGTGTCCATTGAGCTTTGTATAAAATACCATGCTCCTTTTAAACATTCTGACGTGGATATTGATTGGTTTTCATACAAGCTACAAAAAGGAAAAACAGAAACAATGCCAAAGAGGTATAGTTTTGGGGGGGTAGAGGGAGGGGAACAACAAAATTGTACAGTAGGGATCTTTTGAAGTTGATAGCAACCTTCTTAATATCTGTGTGCCCTGCTTAGATGTGACAGCTAGATAGGTAAGCTTTGCATCCCCTGTGGAAAAAAAGGTAACTAGAGCATAGTAATATAAAATGAAACTTCTTCTGAATTAGAAGAAGCTTATAGACAAAATATGACAAAGAACCCAGAGGTTTGCAGGTCATGTGCCCTGTGAATTTTCGCAAAAACATAAGTACAAATTGACCAGGAAAATTACTAATTCCAGCCTACCTAGTAGGTGTAAGACATAGTTCCCTCAGAATTTAGGCCTCAGGGTTTTCAGACTTGACCTGTAACAATATATCACCTTGATTTAAAGCCATAAGAGTCTTCATAAGGGCATTTGAATACGCAATAGATCCCAACATTGTTGAACCTCCTAACCAGAGTTAATAGAAAAGCAAAGATACTTACTGTAGCAGGTGTTCTCTGAGGACTATAGGCATAAATTCTCACATGTGGGTGACATCATCCATGGAACCTGGTAAGGACATTGCCAAGTGCACTGTCACTTTAAATCTTTAGGCAGCTCCCTGCCCACACTGAGCACGTGCAGGTGCCCTCCCACCCATGGGAATGCATATCTTGTGTTCTTCTCAAGATAGCCACCATTCTCTTTGATAGGCTATCTTGAAATCTCTGAAAAAAATCACAAAAGTAATCTAGTAAAGCCAAAAGAGCAGTGTGGTTCATCAAAACATATAAAATACCCCTGCAACACAGTTGGGGGAGGGGGTTCCCCCCAAATACGTATTTTATTGATTTTAAACAATACAAATGTTACAGAATCACCCCATAACATCCCTCCTAAGACAAAAGTAAAACAAAGGCAATTTTGGAGCTCAAGATACAAATTGAAAATTATACAGTATGTAAATTTCAGGAACGGAAGGAGCAATTGTTAAAATGTTCCAGAAAACATGTGAGTTATTCGATGTATATCTACCCTGAACAAACCCGCTCTGATCTATATGAATCAAAGATGACATAAATTTTACAATCTAAGTTAATCAGTGAGATAGGCCTATAATTTTCCACTTTTGAGTGATCACGTCCTGGCTTTGGAATCACCACAATTCTAGTTTCTCCGAAGGGTGTCGAATTAGGAGGTTCATCTAATAAAGCTTGATATAACCATGTCAAGGAAGGCACTAAAACATCCTGAAATGCTAATGAAAATTCAGCTGATAACCCATCCAGTCCTGGCGACTTCCCTCTCGAAAGGGATCGTAAGGCTTTTAAAAACTCAGCTTCACATATAGGAGTATCAGGTTTCTCATGCTGCTGTTCATTTAAAATCAGATCCAAGTTTCCAAGTGTATTAAAATATTTCATATACCGCCTAAACACAGTTTAAGGCGGTGTACAATTAATATAAAAAAACATAAAAAAGTAACATATATACATGCATAATTCATGGATAAGCACAAATGGAATATATCACTCACAGAGAAAGTAAATAGGGAAGACAGGGATAAAGTTGCAATGATATAATAAAGAAAATGAGGAAGGGAAAAAACAAGAGGAAAGGGGGAAAAAAAAGAAGAACATCCTTATAAGGATGATCATAGTCCATATGCTTCTTTGAAAAAGTCAATAATAAGAAAGTAATCAGATGAGGAAGCTGTGACAAAAAAATCATTTACAGCCTCAAGTGAGTTCTCTACCTCTGAAATATAAAGTTTCTTAAATAATTTGCAAAATTCTAATGCAATTACCTCATCACGCAAATGACTATTCCCAATTCATCCACCACATAAGCCACATGGTCTCTGTTCTTTTGACCTTTTACATACTGAGCCAGCAAATGTCCTGCCTTGTTATTTTCAGAATAGTATAAAGATTTATGCATAAAGATTGAATGATTTGTCTCCTGACTCAATTCAGCATTATAGACATATGTCAGACTTTGAAGTTTCTTGAACACTTCTGACCGAAAAGCATGCACACAGGATTTCTCAAGTTCACAAATTTCAGCCTTCAGATCTTTCTTCTGCTTTTTTGTAATACAAATAGAATATGTTATAATTGAGCCTCGGATTGTGGCCTTATAAGCCTCCCTCCAAATAAAGGGAGCATAATCAGCCATCAAGTTGCATTCAAAGTAAGACTTGCAATCATTAACAACCCGTTCCATAAATATTGAATCCTGAAACAGAGCAGAATTGAAATGCAAGAAAGGATGTTGAACCCGTGGAAGAATCCCACCTGAATTGTGACTGCTGCATAGCCAGACAATTATTCCATGAATGTTAGAACTCAGCAGAAAAGATAAAAGTATCTTTGAAATTTTTTAAAATCTATATATGAATATGATAAATAAACCGGAGAAAAAAATGTGAACCCTCTTGCTACCAGATGAAGCTCAGGCCAAGGATCCAATAGTCCTAATTGCTCCATAATTGAGGCAATAGCATCGCTGGACCTGGTTTTTTGTAAGCAACTTGATGACTGTCTATCCAAGGCACAATCCTGGACCTCATTAAAATCACCTTCCAACACAATATAGTCAAATGAACTTCTCAGAATATGGACAGCCAGCTGTTTATAGAAGTCCGGAGAATCAGTATTAGGAGCATAAATGTTAACTAGCAGAAATATCGCCCCTTGAATTTTGCATTGCATAGAAATCCATCGACCTTCTCTATCAGAAGCATGTGATTCCATATTAAAGTGCAGCCTCTTTTTCAGTACTATCAAGACTTTGCTGTCACTGCCCCTTCACTTTGGAATCTACTGCCTATAAATCTCCATAACGAATTAGATATAAAACAATTTAAAATAGCATTAAAAACATTTCTATTCCGAGACGCTTTTTGTTAAATGGCCACTTTCTTTCTTTTTTTTCGACAATTTTTTACCTAACCTACTGTTTTAGCCTTTATGACTTATCTATCCTATACTTATTGTAGTTCCTCCCCATCTGCCCTTTTGTTGCCGTATGTTTGAGTAAGTCATTTGTCTTCCCTGTTTTAATATGTTTAATTTGTTTTTGTGTAATTTTATTATGTTAACGGCTTAGAAGTTGGATTAAGCGGTCAAACAAATTTTTAATAAACTTGAAACTTGACTCCATTCCATTTCGCTAATGCTGGAGAGAGCGCCACTGCTTCATAAATATTGTCTCCAAATGCTTAGAGTTAGTTAAGTCTAAAAGAGTTTCTTGTAGGTAGGGACAGTCAGCTTCTAAGTAACTTAGGGGTCTTTTTACTAAGGCACACTAACCAACTTAGCACGCACTATATGCTAACACGCTCACAGAATATAATGGGCGTCTTGGCATTTAGCGCACGCTAATCTTTAGCACACACTAAATCGATTAGCGCGTGCTAAATTAGTTAGCGCGCCTTAGTATAAGGACCCCTTAAATACTTTTACTTTTTTTTTTTAAAGGGTTATTGAGCCCTTGTACATTTAAACTAACAAAAGAAGCACAATATCAGCTAATAAAAGTATGTGAAAATCCCAATTTACCTTAAGTAAAACATTCATAGTTATTTCCCTCCCACCCCATTGCAATAAGCTTCCCAATATCTCTTTCCCAAGCGCAAGCATAGCGCAACCTACTGTGCACTAAAGAAGTGGTATCAGTAACATTCCAAACCAGAAGCAATATTATATTCCTTATTAAACATCACACTCAGAACATCCAGCCGATTTCGTAAGCAAACAAACTTCTGGCAACACTCTAATGCTGCCACTAAGTTAAAATCACAGGATTCTAAATTGCTCCAGTATATACAGAGACATACACAATGCATGCATAATACTACTTATGCCAATACGGTTTTACCACCAAGTCCAAATATTTACTCAGTTCATCAGAATCTTCAAATGTCTTTGTGGTGTTGAATAAAGTTATTCGCATACGCGTTGGAAAATAAAACCCAGATTGTGCCCCTAGAGTAGGCGCTCTTTCAATGCCAAAAACTGTTTTCTACGCTGCACTGTCTCCTTATTCAGGTCTGGAAATATCATAACCTTCTGACTCTCAAACTGTAATGGAGCCTTAGGTTTTGTCTGACGTAATATGTCAAACATCTGTGGAAGGCAGAGGACTCTCATCACAACTGGTCTAGGATGTTTCTATGTTTCTATAAGGGTGGCAGATGCGTGGAACAGTCTCCCGGAAGAGGTGGTGGAAACAGAAACTGTGTCTGAATTCAAGAGGGCCTGGGATAGGCACTTGGGATCTCTGGGAGAGAGAAAGAGATAATGGTTACTGTGGATGGGCAGACTAGATGGGCCATTTGGCCTTTATCTGCTGTCATGTTTCTATATAGAGGTTAGAGGTCTTGAAGTAGGAACCCAATGTGCAGATTCCAATTCAAAAAGTCACTCTGACTCTACCAGCTGGGGCAGTAGAGTTTCCATAAATGCCAGTAAATCAGTACCCTCTGCCCCTTCCCGGATACCCAATACTCGCAGGTTATTTTTCTTTGCCTGATTGGACTCACTCTCTAGCTCCCTTCTCAACACCTCTATCGATTGCTGTTTCTGTTGCAATTGGGCTTTTATGTCAGCGGTAGCAGCACATGTCTGTTATAAGCCTGAAATTGCCTCCTGCACCTTTCCCATCTGTGCCTGCACGTTGAACAACTCAGTGCGTAAATCTGCAAGAGCTACAGAGTTGTCACGAAGAATATCTTTTATGCTGAGAAGTTTTTCCATGATGGTTTGGAGCGTAATTCCATTGTGTGAGGTAGGATCTGATTTTGAACGCTTATTAGGGTTACGCTTTTCAAAACCCGACATTTTGTCCAGGTTTTGAAAAATAAATAAATAAAATTTGCATCGGGAGGTTGCATCCTGCCCGACAAACAGGCAGCGGGGGTGGGGCTGGGATAGAGCTGAGGGCAGAGATGGGGCATAACAGGGTGGGGATGGGTAGAACTGAGTGGGCCTGGGGGGAACAGATCTAGAGGGTCCAGATTTTATTGATGTAAAATCTGGTAACCCTAACGCTTGTTAGCTGGTAAAGCGGAACCAGAATCCGACTTGTGCAACTTTGAAGACATTTAGTGAATTATAGGCTGGCAGCTAATGCAGAATAGGGCCCAGATATCACAGAAATAATGGGAACTTTGCGTTTAAGTTGCCATCTTCACCAACATTCTCTAATGGAGCCTACTGGAACACAGTTTTGTTCCAAGTCTCTGTTGGTTCTTTGTATCAGGCCACTATACTGTGTATCCTTGCATCTGTGTTGGTGATAGTATACCATGATTTTTACTAAGATCAAAAATACATAAAAATCACTTTACATAGCAATCTTCAATCTCCTAACCAGAGATGCAGGTCTAGCGTGCTACAAACAGCCTAGTTTTTCAGGGTATCCCTAATGAATTTGGATGAGATAGATCTAAATGGATACTACCTCCATTGTATACAAATCTACCTCATGAATATTCATTAGGGATATCCTGAAAAAAATAGGGAGCTCTACTGGAGGGACCACAATAACCCTTAGGGTATTCACGAAGGTAAGAGCTGATGCAGGAGAGTCAAATGTGTGCAAACGGCCCTCTCGGTGAATTCACAACTGCGCAGGATAAAGAAGCGTAAATTTAATTTTCTTTGCAAACATAGCGGAGTAGATTGGCGTAAAAATGGACCCCCTCAGAGGCTGTAGAATTTAGGAAAAATAAATATTGCCTTAGTATCTGGAACTCAGATTCTGGGATGGTAGACAGCTATGCTGTAAAGTTCAAGAAGCACTTTTATTCAGTCTAACAAAAAAAAAAAATAAAAATATGAAAAAATCCCAAGCAGCAAGAATAGTACTAGAAGCACAAAATTCACAGGACACACTTTAAACTTTCACAGTCCACAGGTTCTTGTACATTTTGTTTTATATAGGATGTGTGTGCTGTATGTCCCTGCTCTGATCCTCTCCTCCTGCTCTGACAGATCTTGTAGCCTGATGAATTAATGAGAGATGGCTCCCAGGCTGGAGCCAGAGAGGAGGACCTGGACAAAATTAAGTCACCTGGGATTGCAGGATTCAGGAGATGGTACCACACCTAAAGCCAGCAAAAGAGTGCACACCATGGGAACTGTAGGGATGATATGGAGAGATGGAGGGGACTGACTGATAGCAGGTGGTGGAGAGAAGACACGGAAAGAGGCAATAGACTGGAAGACATTTGAGGGAACAGAGGATCCAAAGATTCAGTGGAAGGCAAGGCAGGTCCAGGGAAGCAGGAATACGGATGATGTAATGAACAGTGACAGAAGTATTTTTTGGAGTGGCATATGAATGGCAAACAGGACTACATTTTCTTTGGCAGTTTGAGGAGGTAGTCAAACCCCACCTCTCTGTATGTGACACTATCTCTTGAGTGCAACCTTCAAGTTTTTTTTAATATTTATAATTTTTTAAATTATTTCTCCATATGCTAAATACAAAAAGGAATTAGAACAAAAAAAAGCTGTAACCTGCAATAAAACAGGCAATATAAAGCCATCTGCGTTGATTCTTCACGAAGGCTTTAAAGATATGAACAGAAATCAAGAAAAGAAGAAAACAAATCCTCCCTCCCCAAGAGCTCCAGTGTCAAGAATTCAAAAAAATGCACCCATCCCAAACAGGTAACCAAATTTCATTATACCGTCTCCACTGACCCAGTGTACCCCTTTTTACATCCAAGTATTCCCATTTTAACATAACAAACATTTCATTTCTCCAGAGAGTTAGGAAATTGGTTGATTGGGCTGAGAACTTTTCAGCACCCCTTCAAATGTCTGTACACAGTAGAACTATTTTATCTGGACTAGGAATGACGCCTCTCCTCCTGCAATCCAGGTGTCTTCAATAAAAGCAAATTCAATCAGGTTGGACTCTAATTCAATTACAGTGGGATAAATGCCTACATCAAACTCAGTGTGCGCAAATCAGTCTGATGTACGGTATATTCATTGTGGCTGTACAGAAAGGGAGGCTGGTTAGTGTGCTTCTAGGCCTGGTTTGTCTCTAGTGTGATGGGGGGGGGGGGGGGGTTATTTATCAAATTTTCAAAATAAAGAGCACCTACATGCATCAGGAAATAGAATTCAATTGCATTAAATAATTCCAGAAAGGAAAAGAAAAACCCAAGAAAAATTTTTTTTCCGATAAAATCTGAATCAAATTATTGACAAGAGAATTCCCTATAATGTAATGTAATGTAATTTATTTCTTATATACCACTAAACTCCGTTAGGATTCTAAGCGGTTTATAGAAAAATAGACAATAGGGTGCATTAAATTATAAGTAAAATAGGTACTTAGAAATTCCCTTACTATAATTCTATAAGCCCACAATACAATAGGAGGAAATTTAAGGAAAAGAGGGATCAGTAGAGCATAAATCAGCATTAACAAAATACATCAAGCTAACCTAGAATACTTATACTATTACATCTTCACTTTTTATTTTTTTTTAAAAATTCTTTATTTTCATTTTATAGTATTGACATAGTATTAGTCAAAACAAAGAAAATAATACAAGACCAGTTCAAACTTTAAGATGAGACAATAATCAATAGAAAAAATATACATTAGAAATACAAAAACAAAACAAAAATTTCTTTTCTTATCAAAGGCAAAACATTAGACCCAAATGTAAATTTTTACTGGCTTGTATCATTAGACCTCAATTAGACATCTTCCCTTTTTAAAGCTTTCGGACAACTGATGGCCTCTTTTACAAAGCCACGCTAGCGGCTGCGCTGTGCTAACGGCCCCGAAGCCCATAGAGATTTAAAGGGCTTCGGGGCTCTTGTTGCGCGGCTTTGTAAAAGAGGCCATGAGTGTCTACACTCAATTCCCTCACATCCACATTTGGGACCGTTACTACTCGTTTGTTTTCCAGAAAAGTCTTTAACTGTTTCGGGTCATAGAACAGGTATCTATTTGTTTCGGAAAGAATTAAACATATACGTGGAAAACGTAGGAAAAACTGAGCCCCCAAAGACAAGACCTGGGGGGGCAAAGCAACAAAAATTGTTTCTAGTGTGATGTTGCAGTTGTAAATCAAGATCTGAAAGTTGTAAGTGGCCAAAAGCACTTGTTTGTGTGAATTGTTCTTTACAACTACCCTGTTTGCCTTTGAAAACAGAGCAATACTTGCAAAGTACACCCTCTATCAATAAAAAAAAAAAAATACCATTAATTATTATTTGTGAAATTCCTTCAGCTGCTACTCTACAATTTCCATAAGCCCCAGGAGCAGCCTTGTTTGGAAGAGCAGCATGAATGACCTCATCCTGAGAGGAAGCTGATTGGTTCATGCCCTGTCTGTGCTGTCATTTATGATATCACAGCTAATATGGGCCAACAAGTGTGAGGTGGTTTGGGAGTTGCCCTTGCCCTGTGGAGTGGTGGGTGAAATGATGATAGAGCTTCAGAATTAAAGACCTATTGGTAAATTTGAGGTGCTATTGGATGTTATAAATTGCTGTATATACTTCTGGAATATTGCACAGTATCCAGAGGTTACAGCTTTTTTAGACACATTGTAACCCCTTGATCTCAATCTGTATAGGCTATATTTATTCTTTTAAATATATTTGCCATTTTCATACCCTTTGCTGTCCTGATGTCACCACCTAATTTGGACTTCCAGGGTGAATATCTGAACCCATAGAACAGGATATAATATACCTCTTGCATATTTTATATTTGCCATGCCTTATAAACAGTTACTAGGTAAATATAATCCAGTTGAAATGATTTAAAGCTGTAATTCACATTAAACTAGCAGAGAGACTCTGGCTAATTGTACTTTGTGTTTCCAAATAGGATATAAGAATAATAATTTGAGCCATCCCCTTGGCTCAATGGCAGAATAAGAACAATAATTTAAGCCAACCCCTTGGCTCGGTGGCAGGCTTGTACAGTGCCATGCAGGAGACATGGGTTAACTTCACAGACTGGTCAGGGAGAAAAGAGCTGCAGAGGCTGTGTTCACAGCCCCCACAGGGATACCTCATAGCCAGAATCAGAATGGTCTGTTTCTGACATGAACTTGGTTTTTTTTTTAGGAAAAAAAAAAAAGTATGGGTCAATATTCAAAGTGACTTTACCAGCCAAGAATGGTTCCTGGCTAGTTACATCACCTGTTCAGGGCTAACACAGTCATTTCCAGTGGCATGAAACCAGTTAGTGCTGCTGAAAATATCAAGTTAGCGCCTAACTGAACATCAACTATTTTGAAGGTATTCTGGGGGCAGAGCTGGCTCTTGGCCAGTTAAATGCTGATATTCACTTACTTGGCCAACGTAACTGTGAAAATACAATAAGATCACATAAAAATCAGTCCCATTATGCAGTGCCCCTTAGCCAGAAAATTACACAAAACTGGCTCCGAAAATCTGGAGATTTAGTGCCAAAGCATGGACATGTGCCAACATTGAATTTCTGGTCATAATGCTGGCAACGGTTAGCAAAACGCTGAGTGCTGCTGGCTGAATATCAGGCCCGTAGTTTTTTGAATTCACTTCTTCAACCAATAGCATAGCCAGGCTGATTTAGGGTGGGCCCGATAGCAAAGTGGATGGGCCAAAAGTTTAATCTCCGCCCCCCCCAACTAAAGCAAACCCAAATTTAATTTCTGCTCTGCACCCTCAAGATACATGGCATGCCTGTGCTTGCAGGGATCTCAGAGCCCTGTCAGCTGAAGACTTCTTCTCCGCCTAAGAGTTTACATGTTGGGCGTCCACCAGCACTGTCCAGTGTGAAAACTGAGCATGTGTGAGGGAGGGAGTGGTCTGTGTCCAGGAACTCCGGGACAATGCCGGCAGCTGTCCGACATGTAAATTCTTTCAGCAGGGAGGTCTTTCACTAGCAGGATTTGGGAATCCCTGCCAGCTACACTAAAGGAGATGAAATTTTGGACAGGCCTGAGCACAAACTGGATGTGCTCTAGCCCACCTGTGGCTATGCCACTCTAATCACTTACCCTAGTATTGTGGAAACAGCAAAGTCTTCACTCTCTTTTCTGTAGTTATCTTCCACACCTATAGGAAGTTTATTCCTTAGGAGTTGTGCTGCTACTGAAAATGCCCTCAGCGTGAGGGATGACTCCAGCATCAGCTGCTGCTTGACCTTAAAGTACGATCTGGCACATCTCGTGTTGAGGGCACCCTTACCCTCCGCCCCTGAATCCAGTCACTCCACCAAACAAATAAATAATGCTGCTCGGAATGTTAGACATTATGTCCAAAGATGCCAGTACTGTGACTGATGACCTCGAGAGGCGAGCCACCTACCTCGAAGCTCCCAGTGCACCATCTCCCTCATAGAATGCAGCCATTATCCCAGTTCTGGAGGAGACTCATCCATCCAATATCCCAGAATGCCATGCCTGGCAAGGAGCAGTGCTACAAAAAGAAATTTACACTGGTCCAAAGACAAGGCTTGTTCTCTAAGCTCCCAGATGTTCCCCATAATCAGGATAGCATAGGACCATTCTAACTGATGTCTAGTTCTCTCTCCATTCTAGTAATCACACAAGCAGACACATTCAACCAACAGTGAACCAGAATTCCCTTGGCACCTTTACATTTCCCACAATCCACATTCTCCCACGATCCTAAACAAGCTTCCTGGGTTCTAGTCACATGCGCCCCATGAAATATCTTAAACTGCAGCTCCTGTAGTTGTGCCATATGAGTCCCCCAAGTAATGGTCGAAAAACACGCTTGAATCCACCCCCTCCCAAAATAGGGCCCTCCAAATCCTTCTCCCAAGTCTGAGCTTGGGAGATCAACCAATCACCCCCTTGTTCTTCTCTCCCCATGTTCAAAGCCAGAGGTATGTGCAAGAATAGTTTGTCAAGTTTTAGGAATTTACCTTTGCCCGGGGCCTCCCTCTCCCTCTGATGAAAATAATAGTGGAAAAAAACCTTGCTGCTCACAAAGTCGGTCTTTCTTATAGACCTCAAAGGTGAGGAAACCCTCCTCCCCCAGCTCTTCATATAGTCCAAGAGAAATTCCCGACCCACAGTGCTGTGTGCCCTCATCCCTCCCACTAATTCCAAGCAGAAATTCTGGATTACCTTTCAAGGGAGGCCATCCATGTTCTGACACCCATGTAACTGGGTATTAATGTGCCCACACATTAAGGCCATCTCACAGCACCTTATTCATAAATTTTATTCAACAATCGTTTGGCTATAATCATACATCAAACTTGTTGTTGATTCATTGAGAAGTGTGGTCTAGATGGATGGCGTATAACTATTAGGTAACTATGACTAGCTAAGCTTAATGGATAAAACTGTTAGGTTACATGGATTTGGTTTAATAGACCACTATCTTTCCATACGGACCGGGCCTTGAAAAAGCTCTCTTTTCAACATGTTGGCTAAAGGAAGTCCCTAAGAAAGAGAGACCACCACTATAAGATAAGTTAAAATTATTTATAAAGTTAATAAATAGAACAATACATAAATTTATAAAATAGGATCCGGTGAACACAATGCACATTAAGCTTAACGGTATGAAATCTAATTGAACGTGGAGTGATGCATCTGAGGATTTAGTTGACAATCCTTATGACCTGTTTCGAAAGGGAAACTTATTAAGAATAAGCAAGGAATTAAGCTAGTGAGAAATGACTGAAAATTACTATAATATAATCTCAGGTTTTTCTGGCCGATGACTGGAGCAAGGAGCAGAAAACACTACGCTGATGGTTCAGTCTATGATAAGACTGTGCGTAGGCTCCAATTCTGAGGCCTTTTCCTGAAGAGTCTCTAGTTATACTAGATTTAAGATACTGCTAATAGAGCTACACAATAGAATATTCTGGATGCACCTCCTATGTAAAGTGGTATAGATTTGTTAATTTGGGATAATATTAAGCAACAGAAAAGAAATAAATTCTGAACAAATACAATGCAATCATAAAATCAAAGCTATACCAACTCTTCCCCTCTCCCCCAACATACTATATAACCCTCAGAGTTGGCGTACTTTTATTCAAGTCTGAATGAAATTATTTATTTATTTATAGTATTTATATACCACTCATATAAGTGGTTTACATTCAGGTATTTATGCATTTTTCTCTATGTGTCCTGGTGGGGTCACACTCTACTTAGTGCACCTAGGGCAATGAGGGATTAAATGGCTTGCCCAGGAGCAGTGTGGGATTTGAACCCACAACCTTAGGATGCTGAAGCTGTAGCTTTAACCACCACACACTCCCCATAATAAAGAAGAAAGCCAGTGCAAAGCCTTAAGCTAACAACAATTTAGGATCCAGCCAGTTGCTGGATGAGGTATAACACTCCATAATGGATGCACGCTGTGTAGGTTAAGTGGGTATTTGCAGAATATCATTTAAGCATCATGCTAGTTTTCTAAACAGTTACCACCCATGTAAATGAAACCAGCTAGGTTATAGAATTTCCCTGTCATAATCCCCCTCATGCTATAAAAAGCGCAGAAAATTGTGCATGCAATTTGGGCATGTACCCAGTGGTGTAGTAAGGGAGGGTGGACCACCCCAGGCACCACCTTGGTGGGGGTGCCGGCACCTCTCCTCCTCTCGGCCCCCTCTCCTCCCCGCTGCACGTGCGCCTTCATTTCCCCAATTCTTCTAGCGCTTTGCTGGCAAGCAGCTCGTGCTGATCTTGGTACTCCCCTCTGATATTACTTCCGGGTCCCGCGACTAGGCAGTGATGTCATAGGGAGAGCTGACGCTGGTGCAGGCATTGAGTTAGAGATGCTGCTCACGCCAGGGAGCTAAACAGGTATGGGGGAAGGGAAGGGGAGCGCATGTGGCAGAGGGGGCAGCGAAGAGAGCGAGGGGGGCATCACCGCCTCCCACCCTCGCTATGCCACTGCGTGTACCTCATTTGCATGTGCAATTTAATTGAATAACAAGCTAATTAGTGCCAATAATTGGTGTTTTAGCAAGTGCGTATTGTGCTAATTGTCTATTACAAGTTACAGTACTCCCCCAAAATTTGTGGCGGTTCCGTTCCAGGAACATCTGCAAATTTTTAAAAACTGTGAATATGTTTTTCAGCTGATCAAAGGCAGGAGAGGGCAGCTGGGGCACCGGCGGGTGCTTAAATTGTACTTACGAAGCCAGGCACATTTTCCGACCGCCTCTTCCTGGTACTAAAGTCATGGTTACACCAATCAGGAGCTGCTTTGATACACCAGATAGCGAGTCAAAGCAGTTCCTGATTGGTGTAACCATGACTTTAGTACCAGGAAGAGGCGGTCGGAAAATACCGCGAATTACTGAGTCTGTGATTTGTGAACTGCGAATTCGTGGGAATTTACTGTATATGCATAAATTTAGGCATGGGAGCCACAGCTAAAATTTTATGCATGTGTCAAACAAGGGGGCACGGAAATAGGCGAATCATGGTAAGATCAGGGGTGTTCCTTAGAGTTAACCATATAATTACAGAATAAGGACAACTGCGCATAATTTTAGGTGTGGGCATTCGCACTATGGTTTTGTTTGTGCAAGTGGCCATGCCTGAAGCTAGGTGCAGTTTCCAAGGCATAAGCACTATTCTATAAACCACATATAACTTTAAGCGTGGCTTATTGAATAGTTCTTTTTTCAACACTGATATTTTAGGTACCTTATATATAGAATTTACCTCATTATGAGGCTCATAATCGAAACATCCAAGTGTCCAAAAAAGCGCCTAAATTGGCACTTGGATGTTTTTCTCGCCAAAACGTCCAAGTGCCGATATAATCAATACTCATTTCCTGGATGGCTAGCGGGACCTTTCACCCACTGTGTGTTCAGAGAGTAAAGGGATGTGTTGGGAGGCGTGATATTGGCGGTCTATGGGTGGGCTGTGGGCAGCCTTAGACTTGGATGTCCTGCAGCTATAATTGAACATTTTGCAGGATGTCCTGGACAGACCTTAGACATTTCAGGCTAGACCTGTTTTAGAAGCATCTAAGTGTCAAAATGGTGTCCAAACTGACCAGATGAGCACTGGACGGATTAACTACTGACCTCCCCTCCCACACTCCCCCAGTGGTCAAAGACCCCCTACTACCCCACAAACATCTGAATTTAAACGTCCATACCTGTCTGTAGAACGGCAGTACCTCCTATGGGAAAACCTACTAGAGCAGGGGTTTCAAAGTCGATCCTCAGTCCAGACAGGTTTTCCCCAATGAATATGCATGAGATCTATTTGCATGAACTGCTTTCATTGTATGCTAATAGATGTCATGCATATTCATTGGGGAAATCCTGAAAACCCAATTGGATTGTGGCCATCGAGGACCGACTTTGATACCCTTGCACTAGAGCACAGGTGTCAAAGTCGGTCCTCGAGGGCCGGAATCCAGTTGGGTTTTCAGGATTTCCCCAATGAATATGCATGAGATCTATGTGCATGCACTGCTTTCAATGCATATTCATTGGGGAAATCCTGAAAACCCGACTGGATTACGGCCCTCGAGGAGGGACTTTGACACCCCTGCATTAGAGCATCACACAGTTGTCTTAAGTAGGCTAGTGAGTAGGCTAGTGAACCATAGAGAGGAGGACCCAGACCCATAAGCCACCCTACCCACATTTATGGTGGAAAGTTTGAAACCACCAAAACCCATCAAAATCCTACTCCACTGCCATATAAGTACTACCTGTAGACATAAGGGATATTGGGGTGGTAGCCAGGTGGGTATAATGGGCTTTTTTTTTGGGGGGGGGAGGGGCTCACTACAACTTTTAAGGGGGTTATGGTGAGATGTATATGTGGTACCCTGTATCTGAAGTTCACAGCAGTGCCCTCTAAGGTGCCCCACTGCTCTGTTGGCATGTCTACGGTGCCAGTCCATAATAATGCTGACCCTCCCAAATCCAAATGAAGTTTATTTGGATGTTTCTAACATGGATGAATTTTTGATTGAAAATGGGGTATAACTTTGGACATTCTGGCGGTCTAGATGTCCTGGTGACCTAGACATCTAAGTAGATGATTTTCAAAAAATATATATATTTGGACTTCTTGCAGTTCGGGTTTTGGAAATGGCCTTTTTACTGCTTCCAATTTGAACATTTTGCTTGAAACGTCCAAATTGGACATAGACGTTTGTTTTGAAAATGCCCCTCCATAAACATAGGTTTCTGAGCATCTACACTGAAAGGTGCAGGAAAAAGAGATGGGGCAGAGAGAAGCAGTGTGCAGGAAGCCAGTATGCCAGTTCATTGGGAATCTACTGCCTTGTTTACACTATGCATTCTGTTGATAAATTACTGCTTGATATGCCTTTCCTTGACCATATCAGATCAGCAAAATAATTTTCCTCAATTTTATATGTTGAAGGGGCAAAATAAAGGAATTCTTTGCCATTTAGTCTACAAAATATTGCCTTGCTTCTTCAGTTTCATAAGCATTAAAAAGCTTATCTTTTTAGCCAAACCTTTGCTACTGGTTAGAGATGTGTTAAGATAAATGCTGTTGATGTTAGCTGTTTTGTCATCACCTTGAGGTCTGATTGGAATCCATTTGTTCTCGTATTGTTCATGCTTTTATTTATTTATTTTTTACGTATGTGATATCGTAATCTGCCTAAAGTTATAGGATAGTGTGCAATATACATTTTTAAAATAAATAAATAAAGATGTGCTCATATTTCTTCCTACTGATTAGGCAACTTGGTTTCTCTTCTCTTAGGCTTGTCTCCCATGAAAGCTGTGATCGGGATCAGCTCACGTATGAAGGTTATCTCACTCTCTGGACTCCTTCTTTTAGAGACTTTTAAAATATTAAAAGGATTTGAAAAAATAGACCAGGAAGAAGCATTGTTAACATTTTCGGAAGTCACACGTACACGGGGCCACAGCCTGAAGCTGAGTGGCAGCAGGTTCAGGACAAATGTCAGGAAGTTCTGTTTCTCACAGCGAGTGGTGGGCGCTTGGAATGCTCTCCCAGAGGAGGTTGTGGCGGAGACTACTGTTCTGGGTTTCAAGCGCAAGTTGGATGCACATCTTCTTGAAAACCATATTGAGGGATAAGGGAAATCCGGGTTTCCCAATAGGTGTACTTAAATGGGCCACCGCGTGCGCGGATCGCTGGACAAGATGGACTTCGGTCTGATCCGGTGAAGGCATTTCTTATGTTCTTATGTTCTGTCTCTCATTACAACCTCAGTGAGTGTGGCACTCCTGATGAGTGAGACTTGACATCCCTGCTTCTTGCTTGGTGGAACCCTATTACAGCAGGTTTTACGGATTGCTTGCTTTGTAATTCAAACATAAGACTATTAAAAAAGGCCACAGAAGCTGGTTAGAATGTTATTATAGCGATGCTTTAGTGTCTTTGGGGTTGATATTCAAAGTGATAGGACTGGCCCGAAATGGCTCCTAGCCAATTAAATTGCTTGCTGAGAAGTAACTGGTCATTTTCAGTTAAACTGCTGCTGAAAAATATTCGGTTAGTGCCTAAAGCAAAAGTATCCTTTTGGGGGGCATTCCAGGGGTGGAGTCAGCATTTGCCCCCTCCTTTACAAAGCCACACTAGCGTTTATAGCACAGGCTGCCGCGGTAACAGCTCTGATGCTCACAGAATTCCTATGAGCGTCCGAGCTGTTACCACCACGGCTGGCGCTAAAAACACTAGTGCGGCTTTATAAAGGAGGGGGGTTGGTCGGTTAATTGTTGGTATTTAGCACTTAACCGGCTAGGTTAACTGCATAATTAGGATTGAATATCACACTGAAGCGGCTATGGTTTAATCAGCTCCAGAAACCCAAAAATTCAGTGCTAGAGCCCAAACACGGCCCGGCATTGAATTTCTGGACGTAAAACTGGTGGCAGTCAGCACAATACTGGGCATCACCAGCTGAATACTGATCCATTTGAAAAAATAAACACAGCAGTTCTATAACTGTGCATCCATATTTAAGCGCCATTTGCATATGTAAACATACAGAATCCAAGAAAAGGAGCAGAGTGTGCCTGGTCTTCAAAACCCTTCTTTATTGGTAGCTAATTAAAATATGTGCGAACGGTTAAAAAAAAAAAAAAAGGTCACGTAAATATGGCAGATATTAATTTCATATCATAGACTCAGGTCACGTACAGAATACCTGCAGTTAAGATTAGGGTATACAGGCCAAACCAAGCAAATGCAGGTGGATATACAACATTTGCAACAATTTAAATTTGCTTCAATTAAAGATAGCTCTACTATTCATAAGAAATTAGAACAGTTTGAAAATTTTAATAGGCGTTTGAACCTCCGCTTTCTAAATTTTCCTCAAACCTCAGGCGTGTTACCTATTGACTTATTGAAAAGATACTTCATTGAGAATGTGGAAATTTCTCCAAACTGTATTCCTCCAATTAACAAAATTTATTACCTACCAAATAAAAAGATGCCTAATGAAAATGGAAAGCTAACTGGAAACGAGATTGGGAAAGCAAGAGGAGGAGAGACAAATGTGATAGATTTTGCAAATGTGACAGCTTTACTGGAACAAACGATAACATCTGAAATGGACAGAGCAACGTTACTAGTACCATTTGTTTTTGAACAGGATGTGAATATGATTATGAAATTGTTTTTTAAAAATTCCCAAAAATTATTTGGAGGCGGAAAATATGGATATATTCTGATGTAGCTAAGACTACACAAGAACGGAGGAAAGAATTTCTTTCAATGCGACAACAGACTATAAATATTGGAGCAACATTTTTATTGGCTTATCCCTGCAAATGCATGGTTAGGTACTTAGGTGTTAAATATGTTTTTTTCTCTCCTAACCATCTGAAGGAATTTCTAGATGTTAAGCAGATCATCAAGGATTAAGGGATAATAAAAGTAATGGGCGCTTGATACATTATACCTTTCTTCTTTGCAGTATTCCTCTAAATTTCTCTCTAATTTATGTTTTGGTCACCCTCTACTATTGTGGTCTATGAAGGGGTTTATCATTATGATGATTGTTGTAAAAGCATTATTGTGTTGTAATTTTCTTCCCTGTATTCAATGTAACAAGAATTAATTCTTGTAAATAAGATTGTATAATTATAAATAAAAAAAATAAATAAAAAAAAGAGCTTACGTAGCAGCATAAGACCAGTGGTCCATCGTGCCCAGCAATCCACTCACGCGGCGGCCCTTAGGTCAAAGACCAGTGCCCTAACTGGGACTAGCCTTACCTGCGTATGCTCTGGTTCAGCAGGAACTTGTCTAACTTTGTCTTGAATCCCTGGAGGGTGTTTCCCCCTATAACAGCCTCCAGAAGAGTGTTCCAGTTTTCTACCACTGTCTGGGTGAAGAAGAACTTCCTTACGTTTGTACGGAATCTATCTGCTTTTAACTTTAGAGAGTGCCTTC
The DNA here is from genome assembly GCF_902459505.1 of Geotrypetes seraphini. Lineage (NCBI taxonomy): Eukaryota > Metazoa > Chordata > Amphibia > Gymnophiona > Dermophiidae > Geotrypetes > Geotrypetes seraphini. The sequence continues at coordinate 340,730,613 of NC_047086.1, read as the reverse complement.
TCGTTCTCTCTACCTTGGAGAGGGTGAACAACCTGTCTTTCTCTACTTGAATGTTTCGATCATGTCCCTTCTCAGTCTCTCCTTTTCAAGGGAGAAGAGGCCAAGTTTCTCTAATCTCTCACTGTATGGCAACTCCTCCAGCCCCTTAACCATTTTAGTCGCTCTTCTCTGGACCCTTTCGAGTAGTACTGTGTCCTTCTTCATGTACGGCGACCAATGCTGGACGCAGTATTCTATTCTCTAAGGCCCGGATTCTCTAAACATTTTTTTAGGCACCAGTAAGCACCTAAGCTCGGTGAAAAATGGCATTTAAACACTGGTTTTCACTGAGTTTCACAGTGCCTACCAGCACCTAAAAAAATCAGCACCAGTATCACACCTCTGTAGGTGCTTTATGGCACCTAATGCTGCCGTGGGTGTAGCTAACGCCACAAGTGGCATTAGGCGGCATGCAGCACATATGGAAGCACGATTCATATCCAAAGGTAGGCACCAGATATAAAGGCCTGGAAAACCCTGACCTATATTTCCAGCACCTACCTTTTCCAGAGGTACGGTTCTCTACCCGGCGTTATCATGTGATCGGCAGCCATTTTTATGGAGGCTGCCAACAACGATGCCAGTTAGAGCAGGGGTCTCAAAGTCCCTCCTTGAGGGCCGCAATCCAGTCGGGTTTTCAGGATTTCCCCAATGAATATGTATGAGATCTACGTGCATGCACTGCTTTCAATGCATATTCATTGGGGAAATCCTGAAAACCCGACTGGATTGCGACTCTCAAGGAGGGACTTTGAGATCCGAGAGAATCCGAGCCACAGGGCCCATGTATGTGGTATAGTTCGTAAATGCAAAAAAGGCATTCACTTGAAAGGAGCATGGATGGTGTTGCCACTTACATTTATTTATTTATTTATAAAAATGTTATATCCTGCACCATCTTACACAGTACTGTAAGTTACACATGCCCTTGCCACATTTAGTTGCCCACAGTTACACCATGTGTATGACTGGTGTAACTGTGGGCCTATAAATATAAGGTGCACCATAGAGAGGGGGGAGGGGCGGTGGAGCAAGATGGTCATCGCAATGGTTGCTGTGTATCTTGGAGTGTAACTATGGTGCTTTTTTTTTTTCTTTTGTGCAGTCATGGGTAAAAGAGGAAAGGCACATCTCGGATGGGTGTTAGCCTTGCTTACCCCTTGGAGCTGGCCCAATTGATCAGTCTGTGCGGCTTGGCTTGACTCAGCTTCAGTGTAAGCTTTTCAGTGAGACAGCTGCAGGGAGACATTCTGCCAGATGGAGAGGCGAGCCCTCCTCAGGTCTCGTTGATATCTCTCTCCTTCGAAGAACGCAGGCTTCTGGAGCAGCCCAAGGGGATTGTGGAAGCCTGTAGAGAAGAAAATGCTGCAGTTGGTATGTCCAAGCATGGTGATTCCCCTTTGGATACATGGAGTTTATCGGGCTGCAGAAAATCCACCACTCATAATTCTGAATCTATGACAAGAGAATAAAGAATGAGAAGCTTCTGGTGAGTTGCAAACTTCTAAATTATCTTGTATTTTAGGGGTTACTTGCTTTATGTTGGAGAAACTTACTGAAGTTACTAAGGAATCACTCCAAATAGCTGTAGACAATGTAGGGAAAATTATTTCTGTTAGATTTGAACCCTGGAATCTATTCTGTCTGGGACATCAGCTGAAAATTCTCTTCAATTGTTGGATTAAAAAAAAAAAAGCAGAGGTTGTTAAATTAAAAGTTGAAAAACGAACCATTTGATTCAGTGATGCTTAAAGATAATGTAGTGCTACATAGAAAACATGGAGAGCTTATTCAAATCGAGAAACCTTCACTTTATAAACTTTCCATAGTCATCTGCGATGGATCCTGAAAATATGTTGAAGAGCTATAAAATATATATTTTTTTAAATTAAACTCAGATTCTCTTCTGTCTTTGGTAAAAATTTAGAGCAATATTTAGATGGCTGATGTATCACTGGATAGCATAGGATTTTCTGAAGATGTAACAAGAAATACTACTTTGACATTATCTATATTGACCGTAACTTTTCATACATCTATAGATTGTGATAAAAATCTTCAAACTGGATTACAGATTCAGAAGACAACAGTTTATGGGTGTCAACAGTTTATGGTTTTTCCCAGATGTAGCAAGAGCTGCCCAAAAAGAAGAAAGCAGTTTTTATTGTTTAGGCCAAGGCCTCTACAAAACTGTTTCCTTTTGTCCTTTCCTTCTACATGCAATATTTGGTATAATAATGTTAAGTATACTTTTTTAGCCTTCTCAATTGATTACATTTCTTAGCAATAAGATGTTTCCCTGTTTCTGAATAGCTACAAACTGAGGCATTCATCGATTTAAACTTTCTCTTCCTTCTAGGAAAGGAATGCAAGGAGTTAAGAATTTTAGCAGCTCTCTGGCGTTTAAATTTTCCCAATTATGGAATGAACTTCCCCTAATTTTGAGGTGTCCCAGTTCCTTCCAACTCTTCCGTAAACTTCTAAAAACTTTTTTATTCGCTAAACATTTTGAAAGCTAACCCTCTTGTATTTCAGTTCACTTTATTTTTTTTTAATTTATTGTTAAATGCGTCGAGCTTCCTTTGGTTGAAGTCCCGGTATATAAGGTTAAGTTTTCTATACCGTTCTCCCAGGGAAGTTCAGAATGGTTTACAATGGTTTTATTCAGGTATTCAAGCATTTTCCTCTGTCTGTTTCAGCGGGCTCACAATCTGTCTCCTGTGATAATCATAGGCTGAAGCTTAAGCCATCTTTGTAATCCATAGTTTTCCTTTAATATCTCTCCTTTTATGAGGAGTTTTCTTATTTTATAAAAATCTCCACAATGAAGCTTCACCCCTCTTTAGAGGGCTTTGTAGTTGAGGCTGATTGACATTTTGTTATTGCCTTTTAATTGTTTCTTGTAAATCTCATTTTCTTTCTATGGCATTAATGTTTCTTTTTTTCAAGTTTATACTTGAGGTTTATATTTCAAAATTGCATAAAAATAAAATTAGGAAAAAACAAGCAAAACACACCATGCCCTCTTGTTGGATCTGCGCAGTAGACTTTACATGCACCTCTTTATAGACTAGGCCTAAAAAGATGAGTGTGTAAATTCTAATTACTGACATTAATGGCTTGCTACAGCCCAATTACTGGCACTGATCGGCTCATTACTGAAGTGGTGCTCGCAAATTTGTGCGCACAACTCAAAGCGCCATATAGAGAATCTGGGGGATAATATTAAGCAACAGAAAAAAAATAAATCATGAACAAATACAATACAATCATAAAATCAAAGCTATACCAACTCTTCCCCTCTCCCCCAACATACTATATAACTAAGGTGACCATCTAGATCTAGTATTCTGTAACAGAACTTGGGTGCCCAGATGCTGTTATGGAATAGACCAATGGCTCCCAAACTTGTCCTGGGTAATTCCCTGATAGATTTTCAGGATATCCATGATGAATATTCATGAGAGAGATTTGCATGCAGATTAGTCATCTGCCAAAATAAAGCTTGTTATGAAACATGGAAGAAATAGACTTTTATGCATCAGGTGAGTGCAGCATAAACATCCATTTAGAAGAATTAACTTATATAATATCAATGGGTTCAAAGCCAGCACATAACCAATTACACAGGCCAACAAGAACAAAAAAACATTCTTAGTGCCTTGGGTTTTTGACCTGTTCCATGGGTTATTTGGGGTGCTGATTCAAAAAATTGTATTGGATAGACCGCATCAGCTCTAGTTTCTTAGATATGGTTATGGGATAGTAGATATGCCTTTGGGATAGTAGAGCCAAACATGAACACTGGGCAAAAAAAGATTGGCCTATGAGGGAATATATGGTGGTTGGAGGCCAAAATGTAATCACAAAATATAAGCACGAGATAGAATCATACTGCCACCACTACATATAAAGCTAGGCCTGATGAAACAATTTGTAAAGGATTTGAATAAAGACGGTTTGTGCATTGAATACTTGGAGGGGCATAATCAAAAAATACGTCTAAGTCTGATTTGGACGTAGGGCGCTAGTCACTCAAAGTCAGCAGCGGCAAAATGTTCATTCACAAAAAGTACATTCAAAAATTTTTTTTTTGGAGGGGGGGAAATCATCTATCTGTACATCCAGAGGACGTTTGATTGTCCAGACCGTCACTATGTCTATCTTTATACCACATTCTTGACCAAAAATTCATCCAAGTCCCAAATGCCCAGAACCAAACCTTTTGGACATGGGAGGGGCCAGCATTGTGATGGACTGGCCACCCAGACATGGCAACAGAGCAGTGAGAACCTTACAAGACACTGCTATGAACTTCACAAAAAGGGTGCCATATAAACATCTCACCAGAACTCCCTTATAGGTTATGGTGAGCACCCCCCAAAACCCACTATACCTACCTGTCTACAACTCCAATAGCTCTTATGGCTGTAGGTCCCATCTATATGGCAGTACAATAGGGTTTTGGGGAGGCTCACATTTTCCACCATGAATGTAGTGGTTAGAGTGGCTTATGGGCCTGGGTCCTCCTCTCTATGGTTCACTAGCCCACTCCCCAGACTACTTAAGCCACCTCTGTGCAGCTTTCCTAGGCTTTCCTATGCCAAGTGCTGATGTTCCAGAGGCAAGCATGTACGTTTTTATTATGAACTTTGTGAGGGTGTGAGGGGGTCAGTGAACATGGTGGGAATGTGTGGGGGGTCTTTATTTTGTCCCTGCAGTGGTTATCTGGTCACTTTAGATACCTTTTGAGCACTTATACCTGTCTTTACATTGTCTAACTCACAACGTATGAGTTTCGTCTAGGCAGCCTCATCAAACATTCAATTATCGCTGCGGGATGACTAAATCTAGGTTGGCCCATCCCATCCTAACATCCTACCCTAACCATTCCTCCTAAAATGCCCTTTTCAACTCTGGGTGCACAGTAGGATTCAGAGGCCTAAAATGTCCCTGGATACATCCAAAAAGCCGTTTTGATTATTGGCATTTGAACGACCTGTCTTTTAGATCGTCCAAGTGCCGACTTGGGCAGGTTTTTAGACATATTTCCATTTCGATTATGAGCCCCATAGCGCATATATTACCTGGACTTACCAAGGAAAAACTGAAGACAGGAATTTTCGATGACCCACAGATCAGACAACTTATAAATGACCCACATTTCATAGCATCAATGCATGAAATCAAATCATGTGCTTGGTCTTCATTTATTCTTGTTGTGAAAAACTTTCTTGGCAACAAGAAGGCAGACAATTACACACAGTTAGTAGAGGATATGCTCTTTCATTTCAACAGGCTTGGCTGTAACATGAGTGTTAAGGTCCATTATCTACACCAGGGGTGCCCAACACGTCGATCGCGATCGACCAGTAGCTCAGGAAGGCAACGCGAGTCGATCGCGGAGCCCATCCCGGGGTCCGTGAAAGACTCGTGTTGCCATCCTGATCTACCGGGCCGATCAGCCTTCCTCTCCAGTGTTCTCTCTAGAGCCTTTTAGCTGGGCGGTCTGCCCAGCTGTCATCTGCTGCTGCTGCCGCTGCTGAACATTAAAAAAAAAAACAAAAAAAACCGGCTTGGAGATTTCAGCCCATAGCGAACTTATGCTCCGTGGCTCTAACGTGTGCGTGCCGGCTTCCCTTCTCTTCCCTCAGAAACCGGAAGTTATGTCCGGGGGGGGGAGAAGGGAAGCCGGCACGCACATGTTGAAAGCCCTGAAGCAAGCGTTCGCTATGGGCTAAGGCGGGAGACAGGTTAGTGAAGCATTTGCTCTTCTTGCTGCCGGGTCCTGCCTACTTTCTGTTTCCGCGAAGGCAGGACCCGGCAGCATTTCCCCCAATAGGTCGATCACGATCTTGGGCCAATCAGCCTTCCTCTCCCCGATGGCAGAATTGACGTCGGGGAGAGGAATGCTGGTCGGCCGAAGCAGAGAGAGCTTGGGGCGGGTCAGCTTTCGGGCCTGTTATTGGTGGCGGTTTGGGTCCTGGTCCCCGATGGCAATGGAAGTGGCAGTGGCTTGGGGGAGGGCAGGGAGAAAGAAAGAAAAAGGGCAGGCAGGGAGACAGAAGGAAAGAAGGAAAGAAGAGAAACAGAAAAAAAAGAAAGGGAGGCAGAGAGAAAGAAAGGGCAGGGAGAGAGGAAGGAAAAGTTGGGGGAGGGAACAAGGTCTGGAGGAGAGGAAGCATACAGGCTAAAAGAAGGGAAGAAAGATTGGATGCACAGTCAGAAGAAGAAAGTGCAACCAGAGACTCATGAAATCACCAGACAAGGTAGAAAAAATGATTTTATTTAAAATTTAGTGATCAAAATGTGTCTGAATTTATATCTGCTGTCTATATTTTACACTAAGGTCCCCTTTTACTAAACTGCAATAGAGTTTTTTAGCGCAGGGAGCCTATGAGCCTCGAGAGCAGCGCTGGGCATTCAGTGCAGCTCCCTGCGCTCTAAAAACTGCTATCGTGGTTTAGTAAAAAGGGAGGGGGGTATATTTGTCTATTTTTGTATGGTTGTTACTGAGGTGATAGTGCATAGAGTCATCTGCTTTGACCTCTTTGAAAAACCCTGGAATAGGAATGATAATTAACATTTTCTATGCGTACAGTGTGCGTTGTGTTTTTTTTTAATTTTATTGTTGGTAGATCATTTTGACTTGGTCATTTTAAAAGTAGCTCGCAAGCCCAAAAAGTGTGGGCACCCCTGATCTACACAGTCACTTAGATTGCTTTCCAGAGAATCTTGGTGACTTAAGCAAAGAGCAAGGTGAAAGATTTCACCAAGACATAAAAACAATGGAAGTCAATATAGGATTGTACTGGCAGATCCCACTCTCAGAAATCTTACAAAAGGAGCTTCTTGTGTGTCAAATAACTGGTACATTTGTATTATAAACTTATGCTCTTGGTATTTCCTTCATGCTCCTGGACATCTGATAACCCTAACCTCAGAACAGTAAATTCCATTCTCACCTGTAGTGAGCCATGAGTCCATTATCCCTATTCAGGTCTAGGGTGATGGTGTTAAGCTTTTTGATGAGCTCCAATTCAGCTGTTTCATGCTAGAGCATATCTTTGTAGGAGTATGGCAACCTTAAGATCAGATGGAGAGTGTCCCAGAAGGCTGAAATGTTCTCCTACTAGTTTTTGAATGTTGCCATTTCTAATGTTAGATTTTTGTCTGCTTAATTTTTTTCTTAGGGACTGACCTGTTTGTTCTGTGTAGACAACACATGGATATTGCTGGTGGATGGTGGCAGGTATTACATTGGAGGAAGAGCAGGTGAATGAGCCACAGGTGAAGCTGCCAAAAATGTAAGATAAAATTATTCAAAGCTGGTGAGAGGTTGGGAATTATATACCACAGTTTTTGTATGGTACATTCTCTGTGTTTGGTTTATTTTGAAAATTAATAAAGAGATTTAACATAAAATTATTCAAAGCTACAGATTAGAGGAGGTTTGTAAGACTATTTTAATGTGGGGCAATATCAGGTCCATTATTATAAAATGGAAACTGTCTGGCACTACTGCTTTGATCAGGCCATCCTGTTCAACAATTTCTAGATTAGGCTACAATGGTGTAGTAGCCATGTTAGTCCACTGTAGAAATAAAACAAAATATAGATGAACTAAAGTGAAACCTTTTTATTGGACTACCTTAAAATGTATGAAGGCCTTCTTTTACTAAGTGCTAAATGTTCTGACACTCATAGGAATTCAATGAGCGTTAAAGCAGCATCAGAGCATTTAGTGCTCTAGGCCACAGTAGAAACCTCTACTGTGGCTTAGTAAAAAAATAAAAAATAAGGGGGGGGGGGGTAAGTTAGTCTAATAAAAAGGTATCACCTTATTTAATTTATGTTTTGTGTTATTTCTATATATCACCTTTAGATTAGGCTACAAACAGGGCTTGTATGGAAGGCCAGCAAGAAGAAAGCTACTGCTGAAGAAATGCAACGTACAGTGCAACAAAGGAACAGCAAAAACAAGAAGACCCAAATTTCCACAGGAAAAGAAGAACAGATCCAAACAAACGAGACTGTGGAAACTCAATGTTCTCGGACCTTTGTAATTTATTCAAAATCTTGATGAGAACAAAGTCAACAATAAAAATTCAACAATGAAAAACTCAACAATAAAAACTCAATCCACATATATCATAAGGGGACCCAACATGGGCCGTGTTTCGGCAAAACTCGCCTTCCTCAGGGATCCAAGATGTAATGATACAGTCTTAATATTCCCTTCCAGAGAAGACTGATGTTAGACCTAAATAACTTTTTCCATACACTTGTTTTAATTTAAATTGAATATATTAAATGAAATAGGATCTCAAGCGCTCGCAGTCACTAGCTAACAGAACTAGTCTTGGTGTGTGACTATTTTGCGAGCTATCATCGGTCCTTACATCTTTTTTATTCAATTTAAAGTGTATGACTTATTTAATATCCTCCTTAATTAAGTTAATTTTTCCTTATTTCAATTTTATAATATAATATACATATAATGATACTTAGCTCGGGTATATTCTTTCAAACCCGGCCCTCTGACCACTGTAACGATGACGGAAGATCTTCGTTTCGCTCTCATTTATATTAAGAGAGCTTCATCAGGACCAGAGTGGTAGATAAATTAACATTATAAAACAAAAACAAGGAGAAAATAAATTATTAAAAATTAATAAACTTATTCATAATATTAATTATCTTATATTTTTATATCTTACAATTAATGAAGGCACCGAGGAACATCCTTTGGTTCATTACTAACCTCTCTATCCTAAATGTTTACTTGAATCTTTAAAATTTTCCTTATAAAATCATTAAATTTTATGTAATACTGATTTAATAATTTATCTTATAATACTTTTAAAACTTTTTCAAACCTCTGCTGTTGTATCTGTATTGATGTTCACCAATTATTAACTACTAGATATCAAAACTACTCAGTCCCGAAATTGTCTCTTTACTTAAATTATCTTATCTGCTGCTCCTTTAATATTACATGTCCCTCTGTCAACTGAAAAGTCTTTTAGCAACAGCTTCTCAAATGCTTGAGATCCTATTTCATTTAATATATTCAATTTAAATTAAAACAAGTGTATGGAAAAAGTTCTTTAGGTCTAACATCAGTCTTCTCTGGAAGGGAATCGTGTATTTCACAAGTGATATTGAAGTGACCGTATGATACAGTCTTTGACAGATGTGGAGAAAAGTCTTGAAAATCCTATTATAGAAGTCCAAATGCTGAGCACAAAATTGCAGTGCAACATCTGCAAAGAAGTGTTCTTGTCCGATGATACCAAAGTGGAACATTTTGGACTCAATGCTAAGCATTAGCCACTAGTTCTATATACAGCACACAAAATCATGTGCGTACCCAAATTGTGTGTAATTTACTTGCTTAATGAGCCAGTTAGCACCGACAACTGGACACTAACAATAAATTATTGGCACTAATTGACAATGATTGGAATTTACATATGCCTCTTTATAGTCGCTATTCTATAAAAATGTGTGAGTAAAAGGGGGTGGGGGGCAAGGGTGGTTCTAGGATTTGCAGGCAGTGTTAAAGAATTTCAGAGTATTTGCACATAACACCAGGGTTCAGCTGGTATAAATCCTCCTGGGTGCAGATCATGGCACTGGAGCGTCGCTTAGTGTGTATTTTTTGGGGTTCCTAATTTTGGACTCCATTTACAGAACAGAGTCCTTTCTGTAATGTAAAACAAAGTGTATAGTATGGGGCTCATTTTCAAAACAGAAAGAAATCCAAAAAAACAGCATATATTGCCACTTGGACATTTTAATCGCCAAAACATCCAAGTGCCAATTTTTGAAACGGACTTTTTAGATGTCTTGCGGGTCATTTGCCCTCCGGTATGTCTAAATCTTACGGGGACGTGTTAGGGGCAAGTTTGGGATGGAATTAGGGCTGCCTTAGGACTTGGAAATCTTGGAAGGGTAATGAAACCCTTTTGAAGACGTCCAGGGTGTCATTTTACACGTTCGGAGATAGACCTGGTTTAAAAGCTCATAAGGGCCAAAAAGGTACCCAAACCGACCATGATCCCCCTCACTTCCCCAGTCTTCACTGACCCCCCTCTAGCCCCCCAAAGATGTGAAAGAAACAGTACATACCAGCCTCTATGACAGCTGCAGATAATATTATAGGAAATCCTAGTAGAGAAGCACACAGGTGCCTGGAGTAACCTTTTGGGTGGTGTAGTGAACCATAGAGAGTGGGATCCAGGCCCATATCCCACCCTACCGACTACATTTGAGGCTACCAAAACCCACCCAAAACCTACTGCACTGCCATATACTGTAGGTGATATCTACAGCTATAAGGGATATTGGGACGGTAGACAGATGGGTATAGAAGGTTTGGGGAGAGTTTTAGAGGGCTCACCATACACTATAAGGGGGGTTATAGTGAAATGTGTACCTGGCACATTTTATGTGAAGTTCACAGCAGTTTCCCCTAAGGTGCCCCACTGCGCTGCTGGCATGTCTGTGTGGCCAGTCCATTAAAATGCTGGCCCCTCCTATATCCAAGTGGGTTTATTTTGTACGTTTTGATTTTCAAAAATGGCCAAAGATAGACATCCTAAGGGCCAGAACTTCTAGATGAGTCATTTTTTGGGGGGGGAAAAAAAAGACATCATGCAGTTTCAAAAATGGTCATTTTCACTTTTGGATGTCCTTGTGAAAAATGTCAAAGTCGAACTTTAGACGTCCTATCGAAAATACCCCTCTATGTGTATGCCCTACTTCACAAAATCAGTGTTAAATAATCTAGCTACAAAGAGCAGTTATTGTAACAGAAGGGAAAGCCTATAAAAAAAAAAGCCAACAAAGCTACCTGGAACCTAAATCATCCTACCGAAACCAACTACCTACCAACGTATGGAAACTGACAATTTGCTATGTAATGTAATGTAACCTGATTTATCTTCCAATGTTATTATGTCTATACACTCATTCTGTTATTAAGTCTATACCCTCAATCTGTATTCTACAATGTCATGTACCCTCCTGGAAATGTCCAGTTCTCTTCTTATGTAATCCGCTTTGAACCGCAAGGTACAAGCGGAATAAAAATCACTAATGTAATGTAATATAAAACGGTCACAATCAACTGTGCTCACATTGCAATCAATCATCAGCACTAAAATCTTCTGAAAATATTGTTCAAAACTAAGGTGGTGGTGTATATAATTCTCAAAGAAATCTTTAGAGAGAATCAAACAAATTTAGCTTTCAATATTCAGCTCTCTCAGGTAAACCAACCCTCCTGACGAGGCCCAGCATTTTTCAGCATGAATGCTACTTCCTCAGGGGATCAAACAGACCACAGCACTTTTCTCTGTAAAACACCCAATGTTAGTTCCATTCCATTTCTTAAAACTCTTTAACGATAACTCTATCACATTTGTTTGTACTCACTTTGTGCACCCTCTTTTAATGCTTCCTAAACACCCAATACACACCCTAGTTATTTCTTAACAGTCCAAATCAATCACTGAACAGCTACTGTTACGATTGGTTGTTTAAACAACCAATCGTGAAAAGCACAGCACATGACCTACTAACACCATTCCTACAGTAAAGCAGGGTGTTGGGTGCATTATGTTGTAAGCATGCTTTTCAGCTATGAAAACAGGGAGGTTTGTGAAGAAAGAGGGATGATACCATAGACCTGAGACAGGAGAGAAGATTCACTATCCAGCTGGATAATTCTAAGCACACAAAAACAAACAAACAAAACCAATATTAGTATGGTTTAACAAGAAGAAAGTGAATATCCTTGAGTGCTGTGGTGTGTAGTCACAAAATTTCTTCTCCCTTAGTGTGGCTGGTGGATATTTCTAAGCCCCACCAGCAAAAGACCTCCTCCCAGCTGAAAGAATTTACATGTTGGGAGGCTGTTGGCACCGTAATGGGGAAGCTGCTTCCAGCAGCCTCCCCCTCCCCCCCCGTACTCATGTTCAGTTTTCCCACTTGTGTGAAACTGAGCACATGCGTGCAGAGGCTGGAGGCTGGCAGCAGCAGATCTTGGACAGTTCTGGCTGCCACCCAAAATGTAAGTAGGCAGTGGAGCTTGGAGATCCTCTTAGCACAGACATGTAATTTACTTTGGGGTGGAAAATAAATTTGGGTTTGCTTTAGTTGGGGGAGGGCAGAGATGGAATTTTTGGCCCACCACTTTGGTCTTGGGACCACCCTAAATCAGCTGCCTGGCAATGCTACTGCTTGAGTGGCCCAGTCAGGGCCTAAATTTGACTTCAGATGTAGCCACAAATGTTTTATTGAAGTTCACAGATGATCCTCAGTATCTTTGACCTATTCTGTTAAGAAGAATAAGAAAAAAAATGTTGGTAGACACATCCTAAATGACTAAAGACTGTTATTTCTGCAAAAGAGGTTTCCAGCAGGTTTGGAGACAAGGGTGTAAAGATTTAAGCAATCAATAGCTTTTTGTTTCTTATCCTTAATTAATTTTGGAATATAAACTGTTCTTGCAAGCTGAAAGTGAAGATTATGTTGAAGAGATCAGCGAAACAAACAACTTTAAAGGATTTTGAATCTTATTGTTTTAGACACCAAGTTGACTTATGGAAGGTACCGCATGGTCTGAAGTTTACGGAAAATATTTCAAGTTGTGGCTATGGCAGAGGCAAAACTTGGGCATGAGAGAGAGAACCAATGCAAGCAAGACCAAGAAAGGACTACAATTATGAAATCAGATAATTTTCTTTGAACCGTCTCATTTGACTGCTTTCCTCTCCATGAAGCGCCTTGAAAAAGAGTAACATCGGTGTCTTAATTATTAAGCTCTCTTTCAGCACAGATGACGTGTTTTGGTTAATTTTGTTATTGTACTAAACTCACTCCTAATTCCTGAATCTTGGATCCATTATTGAGGACTAGTGTACGATTAAGTTGGAATTACTACCTTTTATGTAATTTTGGTTTATTTTCATTTTGAGAATAATCAAAGATATGTTTTCTTGATTGCACTTTTCTGTACAAGATGGTATGCTTGTTAAAATTTTAAAACTTTATAAATAAATTAAAAAAAAAAAAAAAAGAAATCAGATAAATGTATATAAATAGAGGAATTTCAAAACTGTTGGCATTCTTCCAAGTAATGTCATGACAGTGTTTGCCTTTGACTCATCTTCAAATTCAAAAAATGATTCAGAATTAAAAATGCTAGGGTTGTAAGGTGTGGTTTCTTATTTTAAGCATCTACAACATTGTTTTATTTTCAGTTAGAAACTCTCAGTCATATGATTTATTTTTGTGTGTAACCGATATGGCCCTGTTCCTGCTCATGCGCATGGGAAGCGAGTGCCGGCCAGCTCTCCAGGTTGGGTACCCACAAAAATAATGGAATACCAGCACTTCACTTCTCACACACAGTTCTCACTGGCTCACTGGTTTTGCTTTTAGTTTCTGAGCTTGGGCGTAGACCCTGGCTGGATAACTCTGGTAGGCCGGAGGATTTAAAATCCTGGGCTCAATCACCATACTCAGTCTCTTGCCTAAATTGAAGTTGAAGAATTCAAGCCAGAGTCAAAGGCTAATTGAAAACAGCAGCTTTTAATTTAACTTGATTGTAGGCTTCAAAATCAACTATTTACAATCTCCTTCAGTGTTAGCAGTCATCAAGTGTAAAGGTCATCTTTTTTTCTATATTCATACATTATCTCTGGTTCTGGTTCATGTTAGCTGTACCTCGTAGGTATTCTTACACTCTCAGGGCCAGATTCTCTAAAGTTACTGGTAAAATCTGGTGAGTCGATGTAGTGGCCGTAGTGGAAGCGATTTTTATTTTACAAGCGATTCTCAGCATAATAGTATGCAAATTATATGCACGCTCTTTGTGTGGAGAATTGTCAGTAAAGAGCGGGAGGAACTATGCCTAGTGCTTGCTCAGAAAAGCAATTGCTAGGCACAGCTCCTCCCTTCTGTCAAAGCTGCTTTCCCTGCCCCAATCAACTGAGCCTCGGGTCTCTCCAAGTCCTGCTGATTCAGTTGATTAACCAGTAGGGAGAGTAGCAGAAAGAAAAGTCTTCACTCCCGCCAATACTCCTCCTCTCCAGCTGCTGACCAGACTCCCCAACACCCTGTACAAGATCGGCAGAAGAGATTTCCACGCCCTCCTGTCGCCGCTGGAGTTTCCCGCTCCTTCCAACAACCCCCCCATACATTTAAACTGAAAGATGGCAGAAGGGATGCCCATTCCCTCCTGCTGCCACCGTTGGAGTCCCAGGATACATTGGGCACAGGCCTAAGGCCCTGTGTAGCTCAGGTACCTAAAGCCCCACCCAGGGGAGGAGCCTTAGGTACCTGAGCCAATCAGGGCCTTAGGCCCCTCCTAGTGCATCCCAGGATGCACTGGGAAGGGGAAGGCCTGCCATTTTGAAGAGGCAGGCCTGCCAGCTGGAGGGAATGTGCATCCCTCCAGCCATCCCTCAATTTTAAGGTAAGGAAGTGGAGGGCTGTCCGGGGGGGGGGATTGCCGGTGGCAGGAGAGAATGGGCATCCCTCCTGCCAAACGGGGAACATCACATCGAATGCCCCTGAGGGGATCAGTGGGAGGGAGGGATCAGGGGTCTTTTAAAAATTATTATTTGCGGGGAGAGGGGTCTGAGCTGTCAAGGCTTACTTGTTAGTGCCTGAGCCAATCAGTGCTCAGGCACTGACTGGAAAGTAAGACTACAACAACTCAGACCCTGCTGGAAACATGTGCCCACAAATATAGTTCAATGAGATTTGAGAATCACCCAGCGATGATAAGAGAATTCCCTGGAGTGGTCATTTAAATATTAATGAGCCCATTTTACTACCATTTTAATAGTAATGATTTCATTGCACTACATTTGCATGGCAGTGTCGGAGTTTGCTAGGAAACATGGAAAAGACCACAGTGAACCATTCTGATAATCGGCCAGTAAAATACTGGCACACTAAACCAGTTGGAACCGGCTTCAAGTTTCAAGTTTATTAGGTTTTAATATACTGCCTATCAAGATTATCTAAGCGGTTTTACAATCAGGTACTCAAGTATTTTTCCCTTTCTGTCCCGGTAGGCTCACAATCTATCTAATGTACCTGGGGCTATGGAGGACTGAGTGACTTGCCCAAAGTCACAAGGAGCAGTGTGGGGTTTGAACCCACAACCCCAGGGTGCTGAGGCTCTAGCGATCATTGTTAAAGGCATGGTAAGGTTTGAGAATCCATCCCTCAGTCTCTGCTCTCTCCTGTGATCCCCTTGTAAAAATAAATTCCTCAGATCTTTTCTGCTGTGAACACCCTAGCCACGCCCCCGATCTTGCCCTAGCCCCATCCCAGCCCTGCCCCCAATTCCTTCCATTCATTTTTCATGTACACACAATATCTTATTAATTCATAATGGTAACCATAAAATAAAAAAAACAAACAAACCACTAAGCACACTATGCAGAGAAAATGTTAATTATCATTTATATTTGGGTTTTTTCCAAAGCGGTCAAGACAGATGACTTTAAAATATGCAATGTCACCTCAGTAACAACTATAGAAAAATAGACAAATATAGTGCAAAATTTAGACAGCAGATATAAATTCTCAAAATGGACACATTTTGATCACTAAATTGAAAATAAAATCATTTTTCCTACCTTTGTTGTCTGGTGAGTGGTTGCATTTCCTTCTGACTATGCATCCTTTCTTTCTTTCATTTCTTTCTCTCTCCATGCCCCCTATCTTTCTTTCTCTTTCCCTGCTCCTTTTCTTTCTCTCTCCCTGCCTCCCCTCAAGCCACTGCCGTCGATTTCTCCAAGCCACCGCCACAGCAACAGGCCAGATGTGTGCAACGACTGCACAAGCCTTCCCCCCGATATCAGTTCTGATGTTGGAGAGTAAGTTCTGGGCCAGCCAGGCAGCGATTGGCTGGCCTAGAATTTCCTCTCCAACATCAGAATTGATGTGAGGGGGGGGGGAGAGAAGGTTTGTGCAGTTGCTGCACACACCAGATCTGTTCCTGTGTCAGAGTTGTTCCTGGGCGATTGACTCGTGTTGCCTTCATTTTGGGCACTCCTGCACTAGGGAGAACACTGCAGTGGGTAGCTCAAAAATGGGACATTTCGGCGTCCCAAAGCTGTGCTGGTTTTCAATATGCATTTATACCATAATCAATCATCCTATGTATACTGTATACACATATATTACTAGTATCGTGTACTGTGTTCATACTAAATCCTACTTAGCGCCTAATTGGTACCAAGTACTGTTCTATTGTAGCCCCCCTGGTACCCTGTGGCTGGTTATTTGCACAGGAGGCAGACCAGACGAAAACTATCAGGTATAGGAGAGTAAAAAGGACAAATAGAAAATCCCCCCCCCCCCCTTTACCAGTATATTCAGTGTTCTGGGACGCTGATCCCCAGAGCTATATGCAAAGAGGTAGCCTACTGCTTAGATAAATTCTCTGTCAGCTCCCACAAAGCTATTAACCAGAGAGAGACAAACTGTTTCTCCCTACTCCCTTCCTCTTCTGACTCCAACTGCTTCTCTGTGCTTTTCTCTACACTGTTCATCAGGCAGAAAAAAATAACTCTGACTCTTTCAAAAGAGCCAATAGTAGCTTTCTGCCCCTGGAAGTGGGAGGAGTCCACACAGTGTGCATGATCAAGTTCAAGTTTCAAGTTTATTTGAATTTGATGTTTCACTTATTATAATCTAAGCGAATTACAATAAAAAAAAAAGATTTAACATATAACATTAAAATATATAATACTACATAAAAAAAAGGGGCGGCGATAGAATGATAGTTTTACTGTTGCCATGACATCAGAGGCCTGCCTGCTGAATCTCTGTACTTACATTCATGGAATACAGGAATCCCCCACCTCACACTATAAAGGGTACTCCAAGCAGAGGATTCTTTATAGCATAGCGCATAAGCCAGTTCCCAGTCCCAGCTTCAGATGCTAGCACTAATGCCAGCTGAAACCTGGTGTAAATGCTGGCACCCAACTCATGGTGCTTGGATGTGTGAATGGTGCTCTCCCATGGCCACACCTCCTTTTGAGTTGCACACTATGAGATTTTTAGGCACCCAGTGTTATACAACTAAGTCTGACTAAAACTGTCCACCATTGATCTCCTATCACACGTTAATGTTTACTTCACCTTCTAATATACTTAGAGATTTCTACTGAGGGAGGAAAAAAGACTCACGGGTGCTGGATGTTAGATTGAACTTGTTCAGTCACCCTTGTGTGGGCTATCATTAATCTTAATAAGAACCCTGGAATGAGCATGGAATGAGCACTTAGCTGAAGATGAAGACTAGAGGTGCTCGTTCCATGCACCAAAAGTGAAATGTTTGGCATTAAAAATAAATTAAAAATTTAATTAAAAATAAATAGAATAGAGGTAATAACATTTCTACCTAAACTAGGGGTATATTAGAAGGTGAAGTAAACATTAACGTTTAGTGTGTGATTTTCTGCTCATTCTGATATGCTTTAGCCATGTGCATCAAGAAATCCATTTCAAAATATTCAGTCTGCAAAAGGTAGCACTGATTTTTTTAATTGTATCCAGAAATACTATATAAAGTGTAAAGCCACAATTACAGGATTGCTACCCTTTTATATTGTAATTAAATTAAATAGAATTAATTGATTGAGAAGACAAAAACTGAATCTCTGAATTCCTTATCTCCTGTGTATTGGACTTGGAAAACTCTAAGTTGATGTGTTGATGCCTGTATTTTTTTTTAACAATAAATATTAAATTTAAAAAAAACCCCAACCATAAGAATTGCTATACTGGGTCAAACCAAAGGTCCATCTAGCCCAGTATCCTGTTTCCAGCACTGGTCAATCCAGGTCACACGTAACTGGCAGAATCCCAGAAAATATCAAGATATCATCCTACTTATTCTCTCCCCCTCCCCCCGAGGATAAACAATGGCTTTCCTCAGATCTACCTTAATGACAGTTTTATGGACTTTACCTCCAGGAATTTAGTCTGCTATGCTAACTGCTTTTACCACCACATCTTTCGGTAACACGCTCCAGAGCTTAACTATTTGTAGAATAAAAAAATATTTCCTCTTATTTATTTTACAAGTATTACTATGCAACTTCATTTCATGTTCTCTAGATCAGTGATTCCCTACCCTGTTCTTGTGGACCACCAGGCCAATCGGGTTTTCAGGATAGCCTTAATGAATATGCATGGAGCAGATTTGCATGCCTATCACTTCCATTATATGCAAATCTCTCTCATGCATATTTATTAGGGCTAGCTTGAAAACCCGATTGGCTTGGTGGTCCTCCAGGACAGGGTTGGGAACCACTGTGCTAGATCTTGTACTTTTTGAGAATAAACAGTCAGTTTGCATTTACCCATTCTACTCCACTTAGGAATTTGTAGACCTCTGCTATATCCCCCCTCAAGTGTCTTTTCTCCAAGTTACAGAGCCCTAACCTCTTAAGTCTTTCCTCAAAATGAGAGCAAATTAGTGAGGTAAGATTTCCTTTGGCTGAATCCATGATCCCTCTGTCTTATTAAATGATGTTTGTTCCCAGGATGAAGCCAAAAAATGTAACTCCCTATAGTTTTTTGCTGTTTTCTCCACAACCACTTGGTATTTAAATGTGAAAACTTACATCTTTATTTGTTTTTATTATCTATGTTTATGTGCTGAGTGTAGTGAGATTTTCTTTAAATTCAGCGGTTACAACTTTTTTTATTGTGATCACCCAGCAATTTTCACATGTTCAAAAATGTTTGCACTGTAAAACTTCCATTATTTGAAAAATAAAAGGTACCACTTTACTGTTAATGATATCACTGTGATGTACATTTGTGAACAATAATTTGAATAATTTCTATTTAGGGCTCCTTTTACAAAGACTAGGGCCTTAACGCGCAAAATAGCACCCGCTAAATTGCCACATGCGCTAGCCACTACTGCCTCCTTTGGAGCAGGCGGTAGATTTCCAGCTAGTGCATGCTATAGAAACATAGAAACATAGAAATTGACGGCAGAAAAGGGCCTCAGCCCATCAAGTCTGCCCACACCAATGACCCACTCCCTGACTTTTATTCCCCTAGAGATCCCACGTGAATATCCCTTTTTCTCTTAAAATCTGACATGTTGTTGGCCTCAGTCACCTGCTGAGGTAGCTCGTTCCAATGATCGACTACCCTTTCGGTGAAGAAGTACTTCCTGGTATCACCATGAAATCTCCCTCCCCTGACTTTCAGCGAGTGCCCTCTTGTAACCGAGGGCCCTGTAAGACAGAAGATATCATCTTTGACCTCTATACGCCCCGTAATATACTTAAAGGTCTCAATCATGTCTCCCCTCTCTCTTCGTTCTTCCAGCGAGTACTAATCCGGTGCTTGCGTTAAAACTGCTAGTGCGGCTTTGTAAAAGGAGCCCTTAGTATATTTAGATTTTAGCAAAGCCTCAGACAGTGTTCCACACAGAGCGTCTAATAAATAAAGTGAGTGCCCTCCGTGTGGTCCTCAAAGTGAGAGACTAGGTCAGGAACTGGTTGAATGGAAGGTCTGTATGTGCCATCATGTTTCTAAATAGAATTTCTTTAAAAGAATTTCTGTTTGGAATGGCAATCATGGGCGAAGTGTTGGTAGTGGATAAAATGAGAATCCAGACAATGGGTGAGCAAGGTTTCAGTATCACAATATAATAATCCCTTGTGAATGAATCATGATAAGGCAGCATGTATGTATAAGAATGCAGTTAGTATAATATTATCAATAGTGATAGTGTACCCTCAGTGTGATTTAACAAGCTAACGGGACACCGGACTCAACCGGTGTTCCAGCCGGCACTATTTCACGCCGTGCTACACACCATCATAAGCGTACACTGTGTGCTTCAAAATAAAGTGCAAAACACAAGTAACAGTGAATGTGCTAATATCTGTCTCAATAATTATATATCATAGCCAACTTAGCAGGATTAAGTGCTATCAACTGGCGCAGTTTGTGGTACTTATCTCAGTTTCTCCTCAGTCGCCGTTTCACGATTTTACATAGTTGGGTGTTATGTGATGTCATTATGTGATGTCATTTTACATAATTGGGTGTTAAGTGATGTTAAAATAGTTTCTATCATTTTGCCTGGCAATGACATCAGGCTTAACGGTTTGTAATTAGAGGCTGACCAAAACTACTACCAAAACTTATCACCTTGTTTCAACCAAAACTGAAAACTAAAGTTGGGTTGTATGAATGTGAACCAGTGAGGCACACTTAAGAATTGTCAGAGCTTGCAGTCAGCAGCCCTTGGCTAAACCCACAGGAGATTACCACCTTCCAGTCCCAGAAACTGCAATCAGAAGCTGATAACTGGGAGAGACATTTTAACAAGGACTTCAACAAGTCTGGCATGTTGAGGTTCCCAAGTCAGTAGAGATGTAGTTAAATATCCTCCGGGACAGGATCTTTATGAGAACATGTTTTTTAAAAAAATCACAATTACCAGCTTTTTATGCTTACCTAAACTGTGCACAGGTAACAAGAGAAAGTAGCATGAAGATGTTTCCCATTTTGTATTTAGTTATAAATGTGATTAAGGACAAGCATGGTACAGATTCTTACTAAAATAAAGGAATCCAGACACTGGTATACATTTCAGATATTATACCAGCTTGATGCACAGTCCAGAATAAAAAAGTACATTAATGTCACTGAATGAGAGGACTATGGAGGAAATTCTGTATAGGACGCCACTTTCTGCAGCTGCCTATGAAGCACTGAGAATTGCACACCGAATCGCATCTGCCCTAAGGGACAGATGCCTAACCCCACCTAACCACCCTGATTCTCTAACCAGCATCCATGTCACAGGTGCCGGTTAGAAATCATGTTGCCGCTGAGCTGATCCTGGCAAGGGAATCTCCCTGCTGTGATCAACTGAGTGGCAGCGACTCCCCTCTAACACTGTCCATGGCAGGAGGGATGCCCAATTCCTCTTGCCACCACTCTCGAAGTCCCCCAGCATGAGGGATGCTCATTCCCTCCTGCCAGAACCCCCAAAACATCCCCCAACAACGATAGGCAGGAGGGATGCCCACTCCCTTCTGCCAGCAGGCCTCCCCAAACCCATGACCCCCCTATTCTACGACCCCCAACAGTATTGAACCCCTCACCCTGGCATCCCAATATTCACCCCGACCACATCCGTACCTTTTGTAGTATAGCGGGCCGGAGGGATGCCTATTCCCTCCAGCTGCCAGGCCCGCAAACCCCTCTTCCCAATGGTGGGCCTTTCCCTTCCCAGTGTATCCTGGGATGCACTGGGAAGGGGCCTAAGGCCCCTCCCATAGGAAGCCCATGGCCTTTGGTATCTGGCCAATTAGAGACTTAGGCTACTCCTAGTACATCCCAGAATGCACTGGGAAGGAGGCCTAAGACTCTGGTTGACCTAAGTGCCCAAGGCCCCTCCTATGGGAGGGGTGTTAGGTGCCTGGGCAAATCAGGGCCTTAGGCCCCTCCCTGGTGCATCCAAGTAATAGAGTAGTAAGGGGGGGTTTGGTGAAAAAAATATCCATCTGACCCTACATGCCACTTTTTAGACATTTTTCTTGTTTTGAAAATGAGCTACGAGTCCATAGCAGAATTAGAAAAGGTTCAAAGAAGATCGACCACAATGATAAAGGGGATGGAACTCCACTCATACAGAAACTGTGAGGCTTTCTTTCTCCAGTGAATTTTCACCAGGCCATGCAGTGTTGTGTGCTATACCGCATTTGGATTATTGCAATATCCTTTTGTATGGTCTTTCAAACAAGCCATTGAAGGTGCTGCAGGTGGCTCAGAATGCAGCTGCAAGAGTGATAGGTGGTGTTCCTCATAATGAACATATATCTCCGCTGCTTGTTGAGCTTCATTGGCTCCCATTGATTTGGAGAATTTAGTTTAAGATCTTGGTATTACCTTGCTGAGTGTAGTGGCAAATGGACTGATGCCATATTTACCTTCACATTCTTTGAGGTTTCAAACAAAGCAATTAATGGTTTGTTCCTTCTGTGCTCGTTATAGCTAAAGCTATTATTTGTTGCTGTGTTTTTGGAGTTGTGGGTCCTCAATTATGGAACACCCTCCCTGATGCTGTTCGTCAAACTACTTCTTTGTTACTTTTTCAAAAGTGTTTTAAGTCTTATCTTTTCAGAATGCATTTCAAAATTTGTAATAGGAATAATTATTATTTCTGCATTTAAATCTAATATTTGAAGAACAAATTTGTATTTACTGCAGATTAGATTTTTTTCTTCCTTTTAATTTAGGTTATAGGGTTATGTAAGATGGCTGTTTTTAGGATGTTTATGTGCATGGTTAGTTTTGAATGTTAGGATTTTACCATTGTGTGTTTTTTGCAACCCACATAAATTTTTGGATATGTGGGATATAAATGTTTTAAATAAAGAAAGAAAGAGTTTGGGGTAGAGAGCTGCACGGGAACGGGGACGACGGGAATCCCGCGGGACCCGCGGGCATCCCGCGGGTTCCCCCTTCGGGTCACGGGGATCCCGTGGGGACGCCCCTAGGGTTGCGGGGATCCCATGGGGACACCCCCTAGGGTCCCGGGGATCCCGTGGGGACGCCTCCGAGGGTCGCGGGGTTCCTGCGGGGCTGGATGTACTCAGTCGCGTGGCTCTTCTCCCTACCTTCTCTGCTTGCAGCACAGAGCCGAACGGAAGTCTTCCCGACGTCAGCGCTGACGTCGGAGGGGAGGGAGGGCTTAAACAAAGGGCTTAAACAAAGCCCTCCCTCCCTCCGACGTCAGCGCTGACGTCGGGAAGACTTCTGTTTGGCTCTGTGCTGCAGGCAGTGCAGGTAAGGAGGAGAGTAGCCTCGCGGTTCGAGTGGCTACCAAGGGAGGGGGCGGTCCGCCCCGCCACACCCCGCCCCGGTTGCAGCACAGCCGGCCAGGTCCCCTTACTTTTGTGGCACTTCCCCGACCGACCGACAACAGCCCCGGTCCGACAATCCTCCCTGCCCTGTAGCCGCGAATCTAAATTATCTTCTTACAGCAGCTGTAATAAGGTAATTTAGATTCGCGGTTAAGGGCAGGGAGGTTTGTCGGACCGGGGCTGTTGTCGGTCGGTCGGGGAAGTGCCACAAAAGTAAGGGGACCTGGCCGGCTGTGCTGCACCCGGGGCGGTAGAGAAGGAGGGGGGAGAAGGACGCTGAAAGGCCATGGGGAAGACAGGAGGGGGGGGAAGGACTCTGAAAGCACTTGAAGACAGAGGAGGGAGAAGGACGCTGAAAGCACATGGGGAATACAAAGGGGTGGAGAAGGACGCTGAAAGGCCATGGGAAGAGCGGGGGGGGGAGGGAAGGACTCTGAAAGCACTTGTGGAAGACAGAGGGATGAGAAGGATGCTGAAAGCACATGGGGAAGACAAAGGGGTGGAGAAGGACGCTGAAAGGCCATGGGAAGGGCGGGTGGGGGAAGGACTCTGAAAGCACTTGTGGAAGACAGAGGGATGAGAAGGATGCTGAAAGCACATGGGGAAGACAAAGGGGTGGAGAAGGACGCTGAAAGGACATGGGGAAGACGGGGGGGTGGAGAAGGACGTTGAAAGGCCATGGGGAAGACAGAGAGGGAGAAGGACGCTGAAAGGACATGGGGAAGCAGAGGGGGGAGAAGGACACTGAAAGCACATGTGGAAGACAGAGGGGGGAGAAGGACGCTGACAGGACATGGGGAAGATGGGGGGAGAAGGACGCTGAAAGGAAATGGGGAAGAGAGAGTAGGGAGAAGACGCTGGCAGGGAAGAAGACAGATGCCAGACTTTGGGGGGAGCGGAGAGAAGAAGATGGGTGCCAGACCAATTTGGAAGGGGGAAGAAAGGGAGAGGCACAGTAACAGAGCAAATGGAAGATGCAGAAGGAAGAGAGACAGTGGATGGAAGGAATTGAATGAGAACATGAGGAAAGCAGAAATCAGGCAACAAAGGTAGGAAAAGAATTATATTTCTTTTTTTTTATTTTGCTTCAGGATAAAGTAGTATATTAGTTGTGTTGATAAAAATTTATAAACATTAGAGGCTCTGGTAGAAACCCGTTTGCAAAGTATGTATTCTTCCCAATTAATATTTTCAAATTAATAAAGTCTTTTTGCTTATTTGTAAATGGGTTTCTACCAGAGCCTTTAATTCAGTAGCATAATTAAATGAAATAACTATTTCTGAAGTTTATAGGGATGGGCGGGGACGGAGGGGATTCCTCGCGGGGACGGGTGGGGACGGAGGGGATTCCTCGCGGGGACGGGTGGGGACGGAGGGATTCCTCACGGGGACGGGTGGGATTCCTCACGGGGACGGGTGGGGACGGGTGGGACTTTGGCGGGGACGGGTGGAGACGGGTGGGATTTCTGTCCCCGCGCAACTCTCTAGTTTGGGGTTCTTCAGCTTAGAAAAAAAGATGGTAGAAGGGAGATATGATTAAAGTCTACAAAATCCTGAGTGATATAGAAGGGATAAGAATAAATTGGTTTTTCACCCTTTCAAAAAGTACAAAAACCAAGGGACACTCAATGAAATTACATGGAAATACTTTTAAAACAAATAGGAGGAGGAAATATTTATTTCACTCAAAGAATAGATAAGTTCTGGAATTCATTGCAAGAGGTTGTGGTAACAGCAGTTAGTGTAACTGGGTTTAAGAAAGGTTTTAACAAATTTCTGGAGGAAAAGTGCATGGTCTGCTATTGAGACACGAAATAAGGGAAGCCACTGTTTGCCCTGGGATCGGTAGCATGAAATGTTGCTACTGTTCGGGTTTCTGTCATGTACTTGTGACCTGGATTCGCCTGTGCTGAAAACAGGAAACTGGGCTAGATGGACTATCGGTCTGAGCCAATGTGGCTATTCTTATGTTCTCTGTAAACCAGAACAGAAGTATTTGTTTAGCACATCTGCTTCTTTCTCGTCTCTCTCCAGATAGCGGGAGCTGGCAGCTTTCAGTACTGCAATTCCATTTCTAGCCGCCTTTCTTTCAGCAACATATTATCTGTATAAGTGTAAAAATGGGCTCAGTGTCTCCAGATTATCTATACTGATCTAATCCCTAATGTTTTCTTTTTTTTCTGTGTGTGTTTCAGATAGCCAAATCAAGTCCAAATAAAGAATTCATTACACTAATAGCCACAAACTAAATGCAGTATACCAAGATATTATAGCAGAAAAGGACTAGATATAGAATTGGGAAACAGTGAGCAAACAGATAACTTATTAAATGGACAAAAGCAAAGTTTTGCTATTTTCCCTTTTTTTAGTAAGAAAATGTGAAAGTAAATTACCATATTTTCATGCATATAACGCGTGTGCGTGTATAACACACATATGCGTATAGCGCGCGGGTCCAAAGCATGTCTGTAAAAAATTTTTGATATAGCACGCATACGCGTATACCGTGCATGCTGCTATAACCTCCTCCCACTCCCGCTTACTCTTCTGGCCTGCGAACCGGCCTCCTCCCCCTCGCTCGCGTCACCCCCCTCCCCCGCAATCCTACAACCCCCCCAGCACCGCAAAACATCTCTTACCTGATTGGGCACCGGCACCAGCACCAATGCACAGGACGTGCCAGTGCCCAAAGATCCTCCCTCGTTGTGCTGGGCTGGGCTGGCAGAGAATCTCGGAGAGAGCGAGATCAGAAGGCTTTGAGCATGCGCAAATGCTCAAAGCCCAGTCCAGCCCGGCACAGGGAAGGAGGATCTCCCTGCACCGCACAGCCGGTTCGCAGAGGGGATGCTGGATCGGAATGAAAAAAAAAAGTTGTAAAACGCGCTCACACCTATAACGCGCACGGTTATGCACGGTTTGTAAAAACCGTGTATAACGCGCGCGATATATGCGTGAAAATACGGTAGATAGAATTAGTTAGCAGAAAGAAACACTTAAAATGAGTCAATCAGGGTTCTTGCATTGACAGGAAGTGTGGCATTTGGTAATGAGCTGCACATTACTGCCATGATTTTAATGCTGCAGTAATTTGCATGCTCATTGAATACTGCTTACTGAGGCAATTTTTAGGGGGGGAACCTCACCTGCAGTTAGTGGCTCTAACGTGCCTGAAAGTAACTTATATTTGCTGTGTTCTGCCTCTGCTGCCACAGTGCACTTCACTGTGCCACCTTCTTCACTTGGAATTCCCATCCCCTGTACTATGGACATGAAGAGAAATCAAGTCAACATGGGCATGCTTTAGCTCTGTCTTTAAAATAGCCATTCAGACATCTAAGGTTAAGTCACCTCATGTTTTATTTTCTGCATTTTGACACTCCCCCCTGTCTCCATCATGGTTACCTTGCTTACTATATTGCACTAGCCCTGGTTTTTAGAACTTGGACTTGATCAGCTTTGGGAATATGCATGTCTTATATCTTTTTGCTCAGAAGAAGAAGAAATTGGCATTGAAATGTGGATATTTTTTTTTTCTACCTTTCCAAGAAGATGCAACAGGTAGTTTACAACTTCTTATAGAATTTAGATACAATAATACCTTTCCTCAAAGAGCTTATGATCTCTGGGGCTGATGTCATAGAGTGTAGGAGGCTTACCACACAGCTTAGAGTGGATTCTACAAACAATTTTCTATGCTGGTATGGCCACCCTATGAACAGAGAAAATTGTGCATAGATGTTCGCACACTATTGATTTAAATACAATGGTAATGAAGACATAACTGATAATGCCCAGATGCAGAGAAGAGTACACAGGGCTTGAAGGCTTAATGGATGGTTTTCTAATGCTGGGGATTTAGCATGTGATCTGAACAGGAGTAAAAATTTAGCTTCACATTCTATGGATAGTGTTAATGAAGGCTTTGTGCCAGCATAAACTACCTGCAACGTTTTTCTTGTTTTATTGAAGGGGATGGATGGAGAAATCTAGGGAATAAAAAAAAGTTGAAGGGTGTACACTTACAGTGTGAAACAGTAATATGGTCCTCCTTCCTCCATGCATAGACTCAGGCAGTGGTGTACCTGGTATATTTGACATCCGGGTTCAATCATTTGTAACACCCTCCTACTCTATATAAAAAATTATTTTTACTAATAATCCATGAGTCACACCTTAGGAAAAGGCAACATCTTAAACACTTTAGTGAGCACTAGAATATCAATACACCCATTGTAAAACTAAACAAGCCAGATTAATACAGATCGATACTGCACAGTCAATACTAACAGAAAATGTCCTTTCATACACCCAGAACACTGATACACCCTTGCCCAGTATGGAATAAGTAATCACAAACTAAAAATAGAAACATATAAACAAAAGTTAAACTGAACTTCCAAGAAGCCGGACTCTGCATACAATACAACACCACAGAAACAGTGACACATGTCCCCTAATACTAATATAAAAATAACGTGAGTCCTGCACAACATCCAAAGATTGAAATGGAAGGTTATTAGGATCTCAAGTGCTCACAGTTATGTGCCAACTGACCAAGTCTAGGCAGATAACTAAACTTGTGAGCTATCATCGGACCTTTAACTCCTTGTTGTGTTATTTTATTTCAATTACTTTGATCTTATTGTGCAATTTGTTATATTTAACTACTATTATCTTTATAGTTATTCAAATACTTAGCTCGGGTGTAGATTCTTAACCCAGCTGAAGACCAAACAGAACGACGGAAGATCTCCGTTTCGCTCTCAATAATCATGGAAGAGCTTCATCAGGAACAGTGCAGAGTAAAAGCACTGTAAATGAAAAAATAACAAATAACACACAATTATGTAATATAAAAGAATATCTTATATTTCCAAACTCTCATAAATAAAGAAAGCCCCATTCACAGCTTCCTTGACCTGATCGAGCACAAAACTTCTGCCAAAGAGGTCCCGTTGGGAACATGTTCCCTGGTCTGATCACCTTCTAGGCTCTTTCTGCCTTCCCATTTTCATGTCTCATCTTGGCACTCCACCCCGACCCACAAACTCTATCACCTACTGCAAAAAAATCACGAGTGAACTGTTCTGGACCCAATTTCTCAACCAACTCCCCCCTTTTCCTAAACATGCCGACCCAGATTCCAACTGGCATAATTGGGTAACCCTTTCCGGGACTACCTACCGTGCTCTTGCCCCTTTGTCTACTAAACCTATCTCCCACTCCCGCAAGGCTCCCTGGTATCTTCCATACCACAGGGAATTAAAGCAGAAATGTCGAGCCCTGGAACGTAAATGGAAAAAAATCGAAATCCCCTTCAGACAGACAATCCTGGAGAGACAACATCAAGTTCTATAACACAGTACTAAAAAAAGCAAGGAAGAATTTCTATGGAGATAAAATCACCAGATCAAAAAACCAAAATAGTACACTGTTCAACATCTGGCGCAACCTAACCTCAAAAAATGACTCCACCTTTCCCCTTTCCCCCCATCCGCAAACGACCTAGCTAAATTTTTCTACGAAAAGATTACTACCTTACGGAGTTCTTTCCCCCCAGGAGTCTCTTACAATTCTCTGCCTCCCAACGACTCCAACCCTATCCCTGCTGACAGATCCTGAACTGCCTTTGAACTTGTATCTGAATCCCAGATCTCTAAACTCTGTCTCAAACTGAAATCCTGCAATTGCATCCTGGATCCTTTCCCTTCCTACCTTTACGAAAACATTCCCGCGCAGGCCATTTTCTCCCTTACCAGGCTTATAAATTCTGCTTTACTATCAGGCCTGTTCTCCACAGAAATGGGACACATTGCCTTGTCCCCTCTTCAGAAAAAAGCCGATCTCGACCCTTCCTTACCATCTAACTACCGCCCCATAGCAAATATCCCTCTCCTAACTAAACTGTTAGAGGCCATAGTCGCCACCCAGCTCTCTTCTTACCTAGAGAGATTCTCCATCCTCCATCCCTACCAATATGGCTTCAGATCCAGCTTCAGCACCGAATCCCTCCTAGTTTCCTTAATTTCTAGGGTGCAACAATTACATTCGCGTAACAAATTCGCTGTTCTATTACAATTCGATCTCTCTGCAGCTTTCGATGTTGTCCACCACGACATATTACTTTATCAACTTTCCGAGATAGGAACTGACTCCACCGTCCTAAAGTGGTTCTCATACTTCCTACGCTCTCGCTCCTACACTGTCAACACAAATGGCACCATGTCCGTTCCTTGGACACCATCTTGCAGTGTCCCTCAGGGATTTCCCCTATCCCCTATTCTCTTTAACATCTATATGTCCTCCCTGAAACTCCTCCAATTATCCCCCCTTGAAACAATCTACACATACGCTGATGACATCCTTGTCCTCCTTGAGACAGACCAGAACCTCACCAACTTCCACGAGAACATTACAGCTTACATAATGAGACTCCATTCCTGGTCCTTCTCGGTACAGATGAAATTGAATGAATCAAAAACAAAATTACTCTGGCTTGGCCCCAAATTAGAACACCTGCCCACACTCTTCGCACTATCCTCAGGCGCTGCACTGCAGCTTGAGTTCTCAAGCAAGGTCCTTGGCATCATTATCGATTCTTCTCTCTCCCTCAATGACCACCTCAACTCCTTGGCTAAATCATGCTTCTTCAGCCTCCACATGCTGAGGAAAGTAAGATCATTTTTTCGCCAACAACATTTCGCCGTCCTTGTCCAATCCATCATCCTCTCCAAACTAGACTAGTGCAATGCCATCTACTTAAGTCTATTAAAAAAAAGTCTTCAAAGACTCCAGCTAATCCAGAATACTGCAGCCAAGTTGATCTTTGCAAAACGCAAGTCTGACCATGTCTCCCCACATCAAGCCAAACTTCACTGACTCCCAGTGATTTCCAGAATCCATTTCAAATGTTCCTGCCTGGCTTTCAAGATCATTCATGGCATCCTTCCTCCCTTAATCCCACTATCTTATAACTCCTCAAGTCCTGACTCTACCAGACCCGCCGAAAGGTATAAACTATCCTTCCCCTCTCTACACGGTATTCGCTATGCAGGCAAACTGGGAAAATCCCTTCTCTTCAGAATCACAGGTCTTTGGAATGACCTTACTATCCCGCTGCGGAACCTGGGCTCCCTCCAATTATTCCGTAAGCAACTGAAAACCTGGCTTTTCACTAAAATGTAATTCTAGCCCCCCTTACTCTTCTCTTCTATATATAAGTTCATGCAAACCTTTTTTTTTTCCTTCTCTTCCTATATTTTGAGTTCTTGTAAACCGTGCCGAGCTCCACATCCGTGGAGATGATGCAGTATATAAACTTAAGGTTTAGTTTAGTTTAGTTTTGCAGGATTTAAAAAAGGTTTGGACAATTTCCTAAAAGAGAAGTCCATAGGCCATTATCGAGATGGCTTGGGATCTTCTAGGTACTTGAGACTTGGGTTGGTCACTGTTGGAAACAGGATACTAGGCTTGATGGACTTTTGGTCTGTTCCAGTAAGGCAATTCTTATGTTCTAAATACAGTCTGTGGATTTGGCTATTGAGTGGGTAAGTAGTGGGTTGTGGGTATGTTTACCGAAGTGGTTTCACTCATCTAACCCTTCTCACATTCTTTCTCCCTTGCTCTCTCCCTGCTCTCCCACTTCCTTCCTCTCTTCGGCTCTCAATTCTAGCCATCCCCTCTCCCTTGCACCATCTCCCAAGCATACGATCATCATTTGTTTTCACCATGACCCACATTCTTGGGCTGTGGGGTTTGGGCTAGAGAATGACACAGGAACAAATTTTCCCCATCCTTGTCCCTTCCCCATTCCTGCAAGCTCTGTCCTCATCTGCATAAGCCTTGGACACTTTAAAATCATAAGTATTCGAGGCTTGTGTGGTTAAGGCAGAGCTTGCAGGAATGAGACAGGGACAGAACTTGTGGGGACGGGATGGGGATATTGAGATCATGTGGGGACGGGGACGGGGACAAATTTGTCTTTGTGTCATTTTGGGCTTCTTGTGGGACAGACAGCTAATTCTTCCTTTGGATCTGAATAAATCGGGCCACATCATTGTGCGCCATGAGATTTGGCAGGCAACATTGTGTATTGCAGTGGTTCCCAACCCTGTCCTGGAGGACCACCAGGCCAATCGGGTTTTCAGGCTAGCCCTAATGAATATGCATGGAGCAGATTTGCATGCCTCTCACTTCCATTATATGCAAATCTTTCTCATGCACATTCATTAGAGCTAGCCTGAAAACCCAATTGGCCTGGTGGTCCTCCAGAACAGGGTTGGGAACCACTGGTGTATTGTACTAACTACTTCACTTTTCCTTCTGCTCTGCTCTGCCCTATTATCAAAAACTTCACTGGCTGCCCCTAGAAGCACGAGTTTTGTTTAAATTTTTTTGTCTTTGTTTTAAATCAATATTTGGTCTGGCCCCCACGTACTTGGTTTCTCAATTTAATCTGGATAGTTCTATTAGGCCCACATGTAGAATTCATCTGTTCACCTATCCGACAATAAAGGCCTGCCCCTACAAAAGATTCCTGGACAGAACTCTCGCCTTCCAGGCAGGTAAATGGAACGATTGACTGGGTAACATTATCATGCATTCCTCATCCTACTTCAGTTTTAGAAAATCAGTAAAAACGAATTTGTTTAATCGATTTGTAACCTAGAATTTTATAGTTTTTCACTTCTTCCATTCTGTAAGCTTGCATTCGATGACTTTGTATGGAGACCACTTCGCTGATTATCCAGCACCTCTTGTTGTAAACCACCTCGAACTATCATGGCTTGTATTCGATGAAGGTCAGAAAGGCCAGAAACTGAATCCTAGTTTGCAGCCTTTTGCTTTAACCATTAGACCAGGGGTAGGCAATTCCGGTCCTCGAGAGCCGGAGCCAGGTTAGGTTTTCAGGATATCCACAATAAATATGCATGAGATAGATTTGCATCTCAAGTAGGCGATGCATGCAAATCCATCTCATACATATTCATGGTGGAGATCCTGAAAACCTGACCTGGCTCCCGCTCTCGAGGACCGGAATTGCCTACCTCTGCTCAGACCATTCTCTTCTCACTACATTTCTATTTATCCTTCTCCAGTGTTGCACTTCATGCAGATTCAGTCTGACTTCTTGGCATGTCCATTTGTGCAGGCTTCCGTTTCTACTTTATAGTTCCATATTTTGCTTTGTCTGATTCTGCATATGTGACCAAGGTGAGGAACGCTGCTACTGTATAGTTTCTGTATAAGGATTTGTAGCAGTTGGACTTGTCCCAGGCACCTTATAATGGTAAGTTTTTCAGGATATTCAAAATGACTATGAATCTGATAAATTTGCATATACTGGATTTCCAATTTATGGAAATATTTCTGGCATATTTATTGTGGCTGTCCTGAAAATCAGGCTGACTCTGGGATCCCCAGATTTAGAAAGCCCTGCAGGAAGAAGTGTACTGGTGCTTGCTTTCTCTCTCTCTACCGTGTTTCCCCGAAAATAAGCCCTACCCCTGAAAATAAGCCCTAGTCACTAGCAGCAGCAGTGCTTCCCCTCGCCTGATGCTGTGCACCGTGCACCCCTCCCCCCAGTGATCCATCTCTCCCTCCTATCTGAACCGTGAGACATGAATACCTTATAACAGAGTCAGCAGTAATCTACACAGGCTGCTTCATGGTCTTCTATCTCCTGGGCTTTCCTCTGCTGCATCACTGATGATGTCATCAGTAACGCAGCAGAGGAACGAAGGCCGTGAAGCAGCCTGTGTAGATTGCTGCCAACACTGTTATAAGGTATTCCTGTCTCGCGGTTTGGATGGTTGGGAGAGATGGGTCAGCGGGGGGTGGGGGGCGTGACAGCAGTGGGGGAATAAAAAGATGCTACATGGGGGGATGGGAGGGAGATATTGCACAAGGGGATGGTTGAGAGTGGAGGAAAGATGCTACTCATATGCAGGAGAGAAAGGAAATTGGAAAAATTGTGGTGGAGGAGAGGAAGGGAGAGATGATCATTACATGAAAAAAAATAAGACATCCCCGAACATAAGACCTAGTGCCTTTTTTGGGCCCCAAATTAATATGTCTTATTTTGGGGGAAACACAGTGTATACACACGCGCGCTCTGTGGAGCAAAGTTCTCAATTCTTTCAATATATTGAATTAGATCAACAGGTCCCTGTCCTTGAGTGACCTTCCACCTAATCATTTTCTGGCTAGTGAATTTGTTTGGAATTGTGAAGGCTAGCTTGAAATGCTGCACTGGGTCTGAAAATATAGTGTTACTCAGACTTAAAGTCCTATTAACCCCATTGCCACCTCCTAAATACAGATCTAAGGAGCTTCATTCCTTGTATCACCACTCATTTAAAGTTGATTCTTCCTCACTTAATTACACATGTAACCCATATAGTTTAGCTTTTCCGTTTTGAATGTTTGTGCAGAAAGATGTGATAGATGTATTGTAGATGTTAAGTGTACACTTGACTAGATTGTACGTGCTGAGGAGCAGCAATTATCTCTTATGCAACTCTGTGAAATGCTGCTGCATACACCTTGTAGCACAATATAATATACTGTAGTAATACTGGCGTGGCTGGTGTTAACATTTGCAACATTTCCTTTTTATAGCCTGGGTTGTTGTTTAGTGCAGTGTTTGGTATGACAGATTTGCTGCATAAGTGCGGAGCACCTACTTGCCAGGTTTTGTATTACCTATTTCACAAGTGTCTTGTAGTCAAGAGAGTTTGCATTGCTATTACAGACATGACACCAGAATTTGAATTAGGTCTACTCTACACTCCTTCTTGGGGAGCTAAGGTGGATATGGAATGTAGTACAGAACTGGGGATGCATTGCTTATATTGCAGTTCTGTTGCAGCCTATGCAGACTCCACTCCCATATAAAAGATTGGGTTGAATACTGTACTACTATTTAATGAGTTTTAGCAAGTAGACTAAGTTGTCTGCCGTTTCTTTTTTGTACAGAAGGTCCTATGATATTTTTTTTCCTGTAGTATCTTGTGTAGGCAGTTTAAAGCCAGGGACCTGTAATGAGTGACTGTCACTTTGACTTATCCTACTTCCACTGCCTGTCCCCATTACTTTTACCTATAGAAATCACTGTATATGTGTATAACCCTATACATACACACTTTCTGTGAAAAGGGGCTCGCTTAACTCCACTTTGTGTTGCAACTTTGGCTAAGGTAAAACACAGAAGCCCCAATTTGTTTTGAATGGCCTTTCATATTTTGCATATTGTCTTTGTAAGTCACTTCTGCCAGGGCCTGAGCTTCGTCTACTCTACTGAACCCACAGTGCTGCAAACCAGCAGCAACTGCCGTTGGTTCTAGCCACCGTCGTCAGGACTGGTGTTTTTTTAGCGAACATGCAGTGCTCGAGCTTGACTTGTTGACCAGCCTCAAGTTGCTGAATAGCTCAAATAGTTGTCATACTTGCGGTTGCTCCACTCAGCAGGGCTCGCTCGGTTGTGTATTAAGATTGGCTTTTGTCACCACTGGGGCTGCTTTCGTTTTCGAGGTTTTAGTCTATTCCCTTTCAACCTCACAGCTGCCTATTGACCTTGTTCCAGCCATTCCACCTGCCTCCCTCCTTCCCGCCCGCCTGCAACTGCTTAGTGGCGCGAGCCTCCCACCACCGCCACGCTCACGAGCAGCCTAGTATTAGCATATCCCCTCCCCCGGGACAAAGACACTCGGGGGCGATCAGCTGGAGCGAGGCCGCGCCGAGCGCTCCACGCCCCGCCCCTCCCCTCCCCACTCCCTCCCGGCCAGGGTCTGGAGGAGCGCGCCCGGCAGGGGCGTGGTCGGAGCGGGGCGGCCGGAGAGGAGGAGGTGGGTGAGAGAGCTGTGACGTCGCGAGAGGGAGGGGCTTGTCGCCCGAGCCTGGCCGCGTCACTCTTCCAAGGCAGGGGCCGGGGGCGCGGTCTGCTCCTTGCGCTCCCTGCGCCTTTTTTTTTTCCCTCTCTCTCTCTTGCTCTCTTCCAGCACCGCCACCGCTTCTTCCTCCTCCTCCTTGCTCTCCTCCACCACCACCATCATTGTACAATGTTTGCTGCTTGCACCCTGAGGAGAGCAGAGGCTTAAGCGCCCCGCCGCGAGCAACATATGGAGTTGGTGTAGAATCCGGAGCTTGCAACCCTGATGCTTTAGTTCTCAGGTGGAGCTGCATGTGGTAAGTTCTGCTCCCTTTTCCACCACGGCGGCTGCCGACTGCTGTCCAGCTGCCAGAAACTCG
Organism: Geotrypetes seraphini; assembly: GCF_902459505.1. Taxonomy (NCBI): domain Eukaryota; kingdom Metazoa; phylum Chordata; class Amphibia; order Gymnophiona; family Dermophiidae; genus Geotrypetes; species Geotrypetes seraphini. Next base: position 340,695,379 of record NC_047086.1, on the reverse strand, counting down.
ATGTAGATTTGTTTCTTGGCTAGCTCTTGGTTTTTCTTATTTTGTTAAGTCCTTCCTGTGGTTTAGGAAAGCAAACTAGCATGGGGGGGGGGGGGACCCCCCTAGACATATTGTCTTGAGAGTAGGAGATGGGGCGAGTAAGTTTCGTTGTTTCCGCGGAGGGGAGCGATCGGCTCGCTTTGGGTGTCAGTCGTTCGGGATCTGTAGGCGAACCGATTCAGGGCTGATAAAGGGGAGCGAGAGGAGACGGAAAAGATGAGTAAGATCAGACATCTTTGAATGACCTCCTCCAAATGTTATGTTCGAAGCTGAAGGCGCTGCTGGGCTGGGGCAGGTGGGATTGGAAAGACTTCTGGATCTGGGGGACTCCCGAGCTTCTTCTAGATCAGACTTGCAGCCAGATCTTCGGTGCAGACAGAAAGTTCATTAGCTTGTCCCTTAAAAAAAATAAAATAAATAAACGGGGAAGTATTTAGGTGCCTGCCGGAGCGCATCCTGTCTTGCACCTTCTCCCTTCAACACTGCACATCAAGGCGGGATCCCCCTCCCCCCTCAAAGCACTTCCTGGTGACTTCCTGGAAGTTCGGTCCTGTGTCGAGATACAGTTAGAGGAAAGTTTGGAAAGCGTGCCAGGCTTTGAAGTCTTGGGTGGGGGCATGTTTCCAGATTGCAGCCTGAAAGCTTGCTTCACATTGTGGTGGTCTTTCATTTTATTTTATCCCAACTCGTTGTGTCATCAGATCAAAGGCCTGTAATAGCGACATATCAATCCTGCCTTTAGTCTTATTGAGCTTGGCTTGCCAAAGGGTGTTTTTGGACATTATATGGCTGTGGAAAACTGCTTAGTACATGTGGCCCCGAATTAGCAGTCTTGGGTGCAGAAAACACACATCCTTTCTTTGTGATGCTGCTCCATTCTTAGCTGTACCTTTCTTTCCGTGGCTCAGTTCGTCTCCCTAAGGTTCTGGTAACTCTCCCTGCCTCAGTATAAGTGGTGTATCTTTCCATGTTCTGTGTCAGACATGGCCTTTTATTTTATCATGTACAAATAGCTATCAACCAGGCACAGTGTTGGGTGGCTGTTTTACTGCATAAACAATATTAATTTCTAGTCTGAGGCCTAGGGACCAAAGGGATGACCCAGCGTCATGTTGAAATGGTATAGGAAATACTGAACTGGGAATCTCCCCTCATGCAAAAGATACTTTAAGGTCTGCTTTGAAACTGGGTAACTTCATTAGTGGATTGCATCTTCATTAGTGGATTACCCTCATGCCCCTGTGCCTAGACCAGCTTTTTTTCTTCTTCCAGACAACTGCACAGACTGTGATTCTTTTTATTTTGCTAAGCAAGATTCCCTCCCCCCCCCCCCACCACCACACACAGAGGACTTGCAAGTAGATTGCACAGCCAAATAAAATGGATGAAGAATGGTCAGAACATGTAGCACTGTTGATAATCTGGTGTTTGCTAGGTTGTGAGCAAGCAATCTGTGATCTTTGGTTATTAGGACTCTGGTTTTGACTGCAGTTTCTTCAAAAGAAAACTCTTTTCTTGCACATTCTGTGTCGGCTGTGTTCAGTGTGAACTGCTACTAGGTATACCTGGGTAAGATTTGATTTGGTGAAGAGTAGTAGCCTCTTCAGAGCCCTTGCTGATCTGAGGATGTGCAATGACTGGCTTCATTACTCATAGGCGCTCTTCTGATGGCAGGTTGAAGGCCTCGATGGCAGTGTTTAAAAGAGCTGCAACTCCAGTCACTTTAAGCCACGATCTGAGGTATAGATTAAGCTAGGGGAGTTAAGATTTTCAACAGAGAGCTAGTAAGCGATTTGAACTACTTTTATTCCCGAAGCTGTGTCGGGATCTCATTTGTGTATTTATCATCTGGATTTGGCTTCCAGAGCTACCATTAAACCTATTTCTCTGTTTATGAGAGGAGGGATGAGCAGCTTGTGGTGCCAGACAGATACCTGTCTGGGCAGGATACAGGCTCTAGTGTAGCACCTTAAGAGTTGCAGAGGGCCGCCCACCTTCCAACATTAGTGTACTGAGAGCACTCTCAGCTAAAGCATGCACCTTGCTTACAATTTACAGTTTTGCTTGTACCCCAAATTTGATTTAAAAAATGAAATTTTGTTTAGCAAAGAAAACCTTTCATTTCTGCTTTTACTCCAAACTGTCCTTTGAAGACAGCTGAACTTGTAAACAAAATATTTCTTTTTTTTTTTTTTTTTTTAATTTATTTCTCCATCTGAATAATTTCAGATCCACTGCCAGTGCCCAGAGACTGAGTGGCAGTGCGGTGCGCTGGCCATGCAGGGAATTCCCGGTTTGGTTCTCGAGCTGGGTCTTCGGATCTCTTTGGCAGGGATGCTGTGGAAGCGATAACACATAATGCAGGAGGGGTGTTAACTGTTACGGGTCACTCCTAGTGCCTGGATTCAGGATCCATGATTATAGGGCTCTGGGAGGGGGAGGGGCACCGGATGGCAGCCCTGAAGTCGATTTGAGTTGGAGGCCCAAGGATGAGGGACAAACTGACCCACACACACATTTCAAAAGCCATATACCTGTCATTTTTGTGACAATAATGCCTCAGGTAAGATGATTTAAATATCTTGTCAGATTAAAAATGCAGTTAAAATATGCCTAAGCTTTCCAACTTTCCGGTTTTACTGCTATTACATGCCAATGGCATTAGCTGTTCAATGGAGGCTGTGCTATCCGCGGTGTGAAGAGTCCTTTTTCTGTGTGTCCAAGCTTTCCCAAATAGCAGTGCAACTGTCTGTTAGCAAGGTACGGGAGGCTGGCTCTCCAGTTGCTCCACACACATGCAGAAAATCTGTGCAAGAAACAGCCGTGTGGCTGATTACGAGTCCAAAGATCATCTGTATGACAGAGAGAACAAGGTCCAGTTTAAATGGAGAGAGCCTGAAAGCTGTACAGGGCCTCCTCCCACTATTACCAGTGTTAGAAATAATTGGAATCTAAAGATTAGGGATTTTGAGGAGGATTGAACTTGCTATCATTAATACTTCTAGTACACTGTTTTAATCCTCCATTGAACTGTGTGGTGGGAGAGAATAGAGGAAAAGCATGTTTCCCATTAGAAACCTAAGAGTACACCTGCCTTTTGCACTGCATTGTAGCATTTATTGTTTGAAAAGAGATGACATTTTAGCCTAGTTTGCAGCTTGGGGAAAAAAAAAAAGTGGGGTTTTTTTTTTGTATTGCACGGCAATTTAAATGGTGCAGCCTTAGTCAGTTCTGTTTTGCTGCCCAAGGTGAGAATATAGAGTGATCAGTTCGTTGTGTATAGCTGGGTCCTGGTTAGCACTGGGTTTTCACGTTCTATAACTCCATTTAAATGCTCCCCCAGTGCGGCGATCAGTCTGGCAAAGATACAGTCCTATTCTTGGGGGATAGGATAGAATCTGAATTTGAAAGATGAGAACTTTCTGGTTAAAGAGAGATGTTTTTGTTTGTGCTCCCTGTCAAATATCATTTGATGAACAGGTAGCTATTGAAGGTATAGTGTACAGAACTTCAGAAGCTACTCTACATAATATAAAAGTCCAAGGGCTTGCTGTCCACAGCCACTTGCCTCTTATTTTAGAGCAATGTGCTGGTTTTTACCAAGGTGCAATGTTAAATTGTGTACAGTCTTTGGCTTAAAGATTCCTCATGCCATTCTGAGACATTTAAACCCTCCCCATTTGAACCTGTACTGGATGTAAGGCAAGGGTTTAATTATCAGAGTTGTTTTGAATAATCCTGACAGGTATTCAGACGACTCAGACATTATGCTTTTCGTTCAGCCTTTGCCACTGTTCTGGAATAGGGCTGTAGTAGCCTCCTTTGCACTCCCTGAGCTGGTGACCCTTCCTGCCTTTTGCTTGATTTGCTGGTATTTGTGGCATAAAGTTTGTTTGTGGCGCTCGCTTTCCTGGTCTGCGCTGTGGAGTCTGCGACTCAGTGAGCTTCAGTGGAAAGAGAGAAGGCCGCCCAGGACTGGAGATAACTATGCGGATGCGTAGAGGTGGGGTGGGGGTTGGAAGGGCTGGATGCCTGCCACAGCAGGTCTGACTAGTTTTAATTGCCTGGAGGCAGCTGTGTGCCGGGGAGGTACAAACTCTGGTTCTTAAACCTAGCTAGCTTGAACTGTCGGAAACCCCTGCTTTATATGTAATATCTAGTTCTGTGGATTCCCCACCCCCCTCCATGCTCTAGTTCTGTGTTTTTCAACCTTTTTGCACCTATGGACCGGCAGAAATAAAAAAATTATTCTGTGGACCGGCATCGGTCCGTGGACCGGCGGTTGAAGAACACTGGACTAAGTCATGGGCCAGACTCCACCCATCTCTACCCAATCTCCACCCCAGACCCCGCCCCATAATAGTACTAATTGCACCTTGCACGTCCCATGCCTCATCTGGAAGCCTTCCCTCTGACGTTGCAACGTCAGAGAGAAGGCTTCAGGTTCAGGCACAGGATGCCCTTAGGAGCCACGGCCCATAGCTTTGTGCACTGAATCAGTGAGGAAGAGGGAACTGGCTCAAAGATAACGCCGCATTGATCACACCGTGGACTGGCGGTTGAAGAACACTGTTTTGGGCCTGATATACGTGCTGGCCCTGTGGACCGGCAGGAAATTTCTGTGGACCGGCACTGGTCCATGGACCGGTGGTTGAAGAACACTGCTCTAGTTTATAGATTTCTATCCCCTCTCCCTGGCTGGTGCACTTTCCTTCCCTCCTGGCCTTGCTGATGGAAGGAAGTCTTCTCCAAGACTAATCCTCAGCACTGCCCTTTGGATGGCAGGTCACCACTTTAGCAGTCTCCCTTCCTCCCAGGAGAAGTTACAAGGCACTAGGCACACCTCTTACTTTCTTGCTCTGTAACAGAGAAGACATCGGGAAGGGGTAAAACGCGGACCTTAGGGACCTCACGGATCTAAAACCGCACGTCCTTAAAAATCAGAGGAGCATGCATTGACAAGTCCGCCTTCGCTTTCCCTGCAGCTCAGCTCAGGCCAACGGCTCCCTCACGGATCTGAGCTGCATGTCACATCCTTAAAAATCCGAGGTCCACGCCACTTTTAGTCTCTGGCTCTGACAGAGCTCTATGACAATTAACTCTGACGACCAGGATGATCTGACGGCCACCAGGATGATCTCGGGGCTCAAGGGTCTCTCGTACGAAGAGAGACTGAACAAATTGCAGCTCTACACTCTCGAGGAACGTAGGGAGAGGGGAGACATGATCGAAACATTTAAGTACCTCACGGAACGTGTCGAAGTGGAAGATGATATTTTCTTTCTCAAGGGACCCTCGGCCACAAGAGGGCACCCGCTCAAACTCAGGGGTGGAAAATTTCATGGCGACACCAGAAAGTATTTCTTCACAGAGAGAGTGGTTGATCATTGGAACAAGCTTCCAGTGCAGGTGATCGAGGCAGACAGCGTGCCAGACTTTAAGAATAAATGGGATACCCATGCGGGATCCCTACGAGGGTCAAGATAAGGAAATTGGGACATTAGGGCATAGATAGGGGGTGGGTAAGCAGAGTGGGCAGACTTGATGGGCTGTAGCCCTTTTCTGCCGTCATCTTCTATGTTTCTATGATCCTAATGCTTTTTCCCTCCCTATGCTAGGATCCGTCAGAGTTAAATTGTCACAGAGCTCTGTCAGAGCCAGAGACTAAAAGTGGCATGGACCTCAAAAGTGGCGCGGACCTCAGATTTTTAAGGATGTGCGATTTTAGATCCACGAGGTCCGTGAGGTCCGTGTTTTACCCCCTTCCCGAAGACATCTCGTAGAGCATTTTGCTCCCACCTCTACCCAAGTGGTAGCTGTGGAATCCGTGAAGGTGAATTTTCAGAACTTAAAATTGGAGCTATAGGAGGTTTTGTACTTCATGCTGCCTTTTTAATGTGGAGTTAGAGGGTGCTCGGGACCAGTATACCAGGACCCAACCCAGCAGCGCTGAGACCCACTGGTGGGTAGGGACGCTTGCGGCAAAGGTTTCAGGTCACATCTAGGAAAACTCAAATTGGGCCTAGTAACTTAACTTTGGTGTGTAGTCTTCTGAATGTCCTATTCCTCAAGGGAGTGCACTTAAAAGATAAAATCCCTAAACTTTACGAATAGCTAGCTTACACAGATTCTTTCTCCCTCCCCACCCCCCAAGCCAGGTTTTGTTTCACCTGCCAAGTGAATCATTAACAAAACAAACTGATTACTCCACCTCCTTGTCATTCTGATTTATATTTCATTCCCTAAGAAAGATGAGCATTTGAAGTTGTTTACTCTTTGTCTTTTTAAGCCGTCCCCATTGCTATGGCTGTAATTTAAAGTAGGCTGTCCCATGCGAGCAGGCATCAAATGCAGACTTGTGAATCGGCACCACCACATATTAGCCAAGGGTCCTGCAGTTTGGGGAGGTTTTAAAGATAAAATCTGTTGATGATAATTTTTGTAAAAAGTAGAAACATGAACAATAAAAGCTTTATATGGAGGGAAAACAAGGCTTGAGATATAACTCTGAAGGGGAGGCACTAGACAAGTTGATTTGGTGACTTGGAATTTAGCTCATGCAGGCTTTTGCTTATCTGAATTGCGTGCCTTGCAGAACTAGTGATTTTTACCTTTCATGTCATTGATTTTAATAGTTTTATTTTTGAAAGTCATGTTATATCCCAACTTAGACTGTTATTACTGCATTTTGGACCCCCAAGGAAGGCTTTCTTAGCCGAAACCCTGACCACGTAGGGTCCGCATCATATATTGTTTATCCATTTGCATCGCTTGTCTTGGAACACTTAAGTTTTAGCCCTATGGTGTTTTTAAAAAATCTTTTGTATTGATAAATGTTTACATCAAGAACATCCATTCCACAGTGTTTTCCTGTTGTTTTAGACTTTTTCTCCACACTTCTAAGGTAGTGCTTTTCAATCTAGTCCTTGGGGGTACATGCAGCCAGTCAGGTGTTCAGGATATCCACAATCGATGCATGCGTTGCCTCATTGGTTTGCAAATTTGTCTCATGCATATTCATTGTGGCTATCCTGAAGACTTGAGTGGCCCAAAGGCTGGGTTAAGAACCACTGAACTAAGGAATTTAGGATTCCTTTGACAAAGCTGTGTTGGTGATTCTGGCCTGGCAAATGCGACGAAGCCCATTCAATTCCTATGGGCTTCATCGCATTTGCTGCACCGGAATCACTAGTGTAGCTTTGTAAAAAGAACCCTTAGTTTGTCATCCCTGCCAAATCCTACTTAACCCCCCCAAAAAACAAACAAACAACTGTTCCACTGCCCCTGTGCAGCACTGTGCAGGCAGTCAGAAGAGAGGGTCTCTGCTTTATGAAGCTTACAAGTCCCGTCAGCACACAATGATGAATAATTTCAGGAACTTAGGGGTAAATATGTTCAGATGGCAACAGTCAGCGGTTTTGTTTTAGTATTTGAAGAACAGACATTGAATACTGGGACATAATGCCATGTCTGGGTACCAACTTTGGATATCTGGGTTTATGTAGCTGGCTATCACTTAATCCGGTTAAGTGCAATATTCATCTAAGCAAAACCAGCTAAAGATACGAGGGTGTGCTGAAAAGTTCTCAGCCCAACCTGCTTCCTAAATTCTGAGCATTATTTTCCACGGTAGCTGAAAATAGTGTTTTATTTTGCAAAGTGCCAAGTTGCAGAATCGTAATCCTATATTTTGACATTGTTTCAGATCATTGATTGAACCATATCGACGAAAAGTATAGAATTTTCAAGTGTGGAACTCTTGGCCGTCATGAAGTTCCTATTCCTTCAGATGAAAATTCCAAAGGAAATCCATGAATGTATGATGCAAACATTGAGTGACAAATGCCCATTATACTCCACAGTGAAAAAGTGGTGTGCAAACTTTCAGCATGGAGATTTCGAGAGTGAAGATGCAGCAAGGTCTGGAAGACCTCAAACGGTGTCAGCTCCTGAAATTGTTGACCACATCCATGACCTGATTATGGCAGATTGGCGACTATCGGCTAAAACAATTGCTGAGACACTACAGATATTCAGGGAACGTGTTGGGTGTATAATCCACGAGCAGCTGGGTATCCAGAAGCTGTCAGTCAAGTGGGTGCCCAAATGTTTGAATGCTGATGAAAAACTATGTCGAGTGGACACTTCCAAGTTGATTTTGCAGCATTTTCAGTGAGCTGGGACCAACCTTTTGGAATGACTAGTTACTGTTGATTAAACATGGTTACACCGCTATGATCTTGAGACAAAAACAGTCCATGCAATGGTGGCACTCAGGTTCTCCAAGGCCAAGGAAATTCAAGACCCAAAAGTCAGCAAGAAAGGTCATGGCCACAGTGTTTTGGGATCAGTAAGGTGTTGTAATGACTATCTTCCAAGGGACCAAACAGTTTATGTAAAATACTGCTGTAATTTGCTTTACTGATTAAAGGAGTCATTGAAAGAAAAAAGGAGACGGAAGCTGCGGAAAGGAGTTCTCGTTTTGTAAGACAATTTGCCTGCTTAAAAGGCTGGCAAAACGATGGATGTCTTGAAGCAGTTGGGGTTTCAGTGCATAGACCATCCACCCTACTCGCCAGATCTTGTTCCATCTGACTATTTTCTGTTTCCAAACTTTAAAAAAGAGTTTGAAAGGGTGACAGTTTTCAAGTGATTCAGAGGTAATTGCAGCTAGAGAATGACCATTTACCACAGTAAACCACAGGAATGGAGACATTTGCAACTGGTTTACTGCAGGAATGGGGACAAGACCTTTTACTGCCCCGTGGGAGCGGTGAAAAGTCTTACTCCTGTGGTAAAAAAAAATTGTGCCTATATAAGACTCAGCATTTTCTCCCCAGCTCCTCTTGCGCCTATTTTACTTTCAGGAGCCAGCCATGCCACGATGAAGACAGAAGAAACCTAAAACCAAAGCCTGAGACCAATGTGATTTGAAGAATAAAATTACCAGACAACAAAAAAAATAAAAAAAATAAATTTATTTTATATTTTGTGATTAGAATATTTCAGATTTGAAATATGTATCCTGCTAGAGCTGGTATTAGACATAACTGGGGACCACAAAGCCCAGGCTGTGCTTCTTTAGCTTCCAGCTGGCTTGGGGCTCTTTCTCTGACCAGGGGGCAGTTGTCCTAATATTGCTCTCCCCTAACATTATTCTTGCCATGTGTGACTAAAGTATTCTGTTAGCTTGATTTTTCTATGTAGCATTCTGTAGTAATTTAGTTTGTTCAGTTTTCACAATAGTGAAGGGGATATTTGTGAAAGGGAGGGGAGATGGATTTTGTTGAACCTTGCTCTGTTTTATTTGTGATTATAAAATGACAATTATCAGAGGAGAAGCTTCCACCCACATACACGCGACTGCAGGGCGGCACAGGCAGGCTTCACCGAAATCAGTTTCTTAAGCGCCGCGAAGGTAAGGGGGACGGAGGGAGATTCTCGGGATGCTGAAGGGTGAATGCTGCGGAGACGGGGTGGTGAAGAGGATGGTGGGATGGTGACGGGGCAGTGACGGGGACAGATTTTTCCCCCGTGTCATTCTCTAATTGCAGCAACAGAGTAGTATTGCACTGACCAGACATCGGAGTATTTTTGAGAAGGGTTACAGAAACTTCGGACATGATATGGCCACGTGAACAGTTTTGGGAGGCTTCAGTTGCTGTCCCTTTGTTGCTGTTTACCAGAGCTCCATGAGCACAACCCTGCACTGTATTGAGCCTAATGCTCAGCTCTTGTGCACAGGTGCCAGGCAGTGGGGTAGTAAGGGTGAGCGATCCCGCCCCTCCCCTCCCTGCTGTGTGCCCCCTTCCCTTTCCCCATACCTTTTTAACTTCTCTGGCGTGAACAGCATGGCCATGTCTGTATTGGCTCGCCCTCTGATGTCACTTCCTAGGTGCGGGTCCCGGAAGTGACATCAGAGAGAGAGCGCCAGTGTAGATGCGGGCAGCAGCCTTGCGCTAGGGAAGTAAAAAAATGTATAGGGAAGGCAAGGGGCACACAGCAAGGAGAGGAGCAGGAGGGGGAGGCAGAGGAGGAGGGGTGCCGTGCCCTTAGCAAAACAGCACCTGGGGCGGACTGCCCCCCTCACCCCCCTTAATAAGCCACTGGGGCCAGGCACAATTCCTCCCCCATTCACTGACGTACTCGGCACAAAATAGCGTGCATATAATTTGTATACAATTTGTGCTGAGCTTAGCCCAGTAAATATAAATCGCTCCCAACCCTTTGTTTTTCACCGGGTTGCCAGAGCTCTGTGCATCCTGCCCTAAGCTTGGCAGTTGTAGTCTAAAGGGACAGATGCATTAGAGCAGTGTTCTTCAACCTTTTTACACCTGTGGACTGGTGGAAACAAAATAATTATTTTGTGGACTGGCAAACTACTAAGACTGAAATAAAATCCCCCATCTCCTCCCCATCCCTGCAGCTCAGTCCCCATGCAGCGTGCAAGAGCCACTGTGCGCTGTCCCAGCTGAAGATGACGCTGAAGATAAGGAGCAGCCAAGCCGGAAGGAAGATGGACACGCGCTTGTAGGGGACACTAATTCTTCATGGACCGGCAGGAAATCTTTGCGGACTGGCACCGGTCCATGGACCAGTGGTTGAAGAACACTGCATTATAGGGTTAGAATGTTAACCCTTCTAGTGATGCTTTTCTGTAAGGACTTCTATACATGAGTTGGCTACAGCTCAACAGCTGATCTCCTCATGAAAGATGTATGCCTGTCCCTACCCCGGAGAGGCGTTCCAGGCATCTCTGACCCTCAGATATTTTTGGCATTCTGCCCGTACTCTACCAGCCCTGCTTGCTGATTTATAAGAAACTACTGCTTCTGATCCCTTTCAGTATATCCCACCTAAGGCTAAAAGCATAGTATCAACCAATAAACCATATACTTTCAATGTTTTCTCCTGAATTTGAGATTGAAAACATATGTTGGCTTTGGTTAATATAGCAAGAGGAATACACGCACTGAAACATTTACAGTTTGCATTTTGTGTGTTTTTTTGTTTGACCTGAAAACTTTTCCCTTTCTTTTCAGTCGCAGCACTCCTGTCAGTTTGCTTTTCTCTCTTAAGATTGTAAAACCCCCACTCTCTTGATAAGGCGAATGCTTAGAGAGCCCCTAAGGTTTTTTTTTTTTTTTTTTTTTCTTCATAAAAAGGACAAGGGAGAGTTTGCTCTTGCTGGCTTGTGAGGCACTGGAAGGGTAGAGCATAGTGCAAAGATCCTTCCCCCCAGTGGCTTTACTGATTTCACTGGGACTCTGAGATGACTTGGCTCTCCTGTCAATCACTTGTTGGCTGTTCTTGGTATGAAAACCTTTGCAACCCGACTTGCTGTATCCGGTGGCTGTGAATATGCATAAACCCTGGGGTTTGTACTATGTAAAGCATTCATTCTATAGATATCCTGAAAACCTGACTGGGCTGACAACCGCTGGAAAGGAACAGCACAAAATAACCAGGGATATATTTGTGGAATCAAATTTCAACGATGAAAAATTCTTCCCAATACACTTTATTGATATAAAATTACTTGACCCGACAGAGTTCATGTTTCGGCTGTAAGAGCCTACCTCAGGGGTTCATGTGAAATCGAGTAGGTTATGATCTTAACACCTAGGAAGAAATTGCTGGCTCTATACATCAGTAATGTATTCTCCAAAACTCTAATTCCTGCAAACTGATTCTAGGTGTTAAGATCATAATCTACTTGAATTCACATGTGCCCCTGAGGTAAGCTCTTGGAGCCGAAACACGGACCATGTTGGGTCAAGTAACTTTATCATTGAAATTTGATTTCACAAATACATCCCTGGTTGTTGTGTGCTGTTCCAGCTCTATTTTTTGCACTTTGTTTTTTTGTTTTTTGTTTGGTTTTTTTTTTGTGGCTCCTGAGAACCCCTGGAGCATCAAGTGTTGCTTATGAGATTGTCATGTAGAACTGGGTATATACTAGGGTTTTTTTTTCCTGTGTAAGAGGGGGTGCTGAAAAGTTCTCAGCCCAACCAAGAAGAGAATGACATAGATATGGTTCAATCAATGATCTGAAATGGTGTAGAAAACATAGAATTTTGTTTTGCAAATTGGCACTTAATGAAATCAGATAACTCTTTTTCAGCTACAGTGGCAAAATAATGCTCAGAATTCAGGAAGTAGGTTGGTTGGGCTAAGAACATGTTGGCACCCCCTTTTACACCTATCCCTTCATGACAGTTTTATAATCTAGGTCAGCGGTTTTCAACACAATCCTTGGGGACCATCTGGCCAGTCAGGTTTTCAGGATATCCACAATGGATATGCATGAGAGAGATTAGCATGCGCTTCCACCATTGTGGGTATCCTGAAAATCTGACTGGCCAGGTGGTCCCTGAGGACTGGAAAAAGACGGCTGAGGGGAGATATGATTGAAGTCTACAAAATCCTGAATGGTGTAGAATGGGTACAAGTGGATCGATTTTTATTTATTTTTTTTAACTCCAATCAAAAATTACAAAAACTAGGGGACACTTAATGAAGTTACAGGAAAATACTTTTAAAATCAATAGGAGGAAATATTTTTTTTCACTTAGAGAATAGTTAACCTATGGAACACATTGCCTGAGGTTGTGGTAAGAGCGGTTCACGTAGCTGGTTTTTTAAAAGGTTTGAACAAGTTCCTGGAGGAAAAGTCTATAGTCTGCTATTGAGACAGACATGGGGGAAGCCACTGCTTGCCCTAGGATTAGTAGCATGGAATGTTGCAGCTGTTTGGGTTTTTGCCAGGTACTTGTGACCTGGATTGGCAACTGGAAACAGGATACTGGGTTTGATGGACCCTTGGTCTGATCTAGTATGGCTGTTCTTATATTCTAATTGTGCCAGATCTATCTATGAACTTTTCCTTCCCCTTCATCCTCATGTAATTTCCCATCATCTTCTTTCCTATCAAGACAATGTAGTCCTTTCCCAGTTCCTTTTATTATTTTTCTTTATGCATCATGTATATTGTCTCGTTATCTATATTGTACAATTTATTTATTTCTTCCATTTGTGCGTCGCACATACCTATACAAGCTCTTGGTGACATTACAGAGGAAGGGGTTGGTAGGGAGGACAATGGAGGGCAGGAAGATACAGGAGGAGAAGAGGATACAAGTAATTAGGTGCCAAATAGATGAATTTTCAGTTTCTTCCGGAATTTGGTTTGGTTTGGTTAGGTTCCGTCCTGGTCATTCCAAGTTTTTATGCCTAGAAAGGTGAGCATGGAGTGCAGATTTTTTGTGGAAGGGAGATTTAGAAGTATTCTGTTGAGGGTTCTGTGGGAAGTAGACCATGCCTTGGAGAAGAGCTGGATGAGAGGAGCCGCAAAGTTTTTGTAAAGTATACAGTGAATAATGCATGAAGTTTTAAAGGTTATTCGTGACGGGATGGGTAGCCAGTGCAGTTGCCTGATGAAGACTGTAATCGAGTCATATTTTCTCAGGTTGAAGAATTTAGTTCTTTTATGTAATTTATTTTTACCCCATCTTTTTTAAATTGTGCACTGCTCAGTCATGTAATGAGCGGTACAGTACTCCCCCCAAATTCGCGGGGGTGTTCTGTTCCAGGAACACCCGCAAATTTTGAAAAACGACAAATGCAGTTTAGGAGGTGATCGAAGGCCGGTTAGGGCAGCTGGGGCGCCGGTGGGTGCTGAAAATCATTTTTCGGTATTTTCCGACCGCATCTTCCTGGTACTAAAGTCAGGCTACACTAATCAGGAGCTGCTTTGACACGCCAGATAGCGTGAATTACTGAGTGCGTGAACCACGAAGTTGCGGGGGTTTACTGTATATCAAAACCTTCCTCAGTCATGGATATCCTGGGGGTGATGAAGATTAAAAAAAAAAGAGAAAAACAGACAGTGAATATTATATACATGTATTAGGCTACTTGAAAATATAGCTAGTACATAACTGCCAAAATGTTTTGCAATAAATGTCTTAAGCCTTCCAAACTATCAAGCTACATTTCTGCACCAGTGTTCCACAGTTCTCATACTTTTTCTGTTCTGGACCCACATAACAGGCTGTGCCAAAATCCTGGAACTTGGCACAGAAACGAGATCATTCCAATGCAAATTTGTAATGGATATTTTGTGGCTTTGTTTTTCAGTCTAACCTCATTGTACCAGTACCCCATGCCCAGTAAAGCATCTGCAAGCTGTCGCTATAGGAGCCCCAACCTCACTGTTACAAAGCAAGATTGCCAAATTATCTTAGGACACATTATTCCCTTGTAAAACGCTTTTCCTTGGCAGATAATGCAGTACACTGGTGCCCATTTTCTCTCTCCTTACCGATCTTCTCTGAGACCAGACGTGAAGATGGGTGCCACTGTGCTAGCTGAGGGTGCAAAGGCTGTATTCAGTCTCCCTGCCCCTACTTTCCTCTTAAGATTTCCAGAGTGCCTTTAGGCAAGAGCTCTGTTCCCCTCCCCCATGCTCGTGGCTTGCATGCCACCAAGCTGCGACGCAAAGGCTATGGTGTTGTACTAGGATTATATTAACAGTTCAAAGCTGGACATGTGCAGTTCAGATTTTCAAAGGAAGTTATAATGAAATTCTAAGTTTAAAAAAGTCAGTCGTGAGAGGCAGTGCTTTTTGAACTGGTTTTTGATGGTTCCTTTTTACGTAATAGTAAAAGTGCTACGCAGTCCTCGGTGATTTTTGGTTCAAGACTAATTTTTACATTTTTGAGGTCTGATTTATAAAGGGGGTTCTACCCAGCCTGCTGTATTTCACATGAGACTTGTTAGTTGAGCACAGTGCCTCCTATATTGTTTAACCCTTTCAGGACCATAAGGATCGTAGGCCAATTTTTGTGGTTTTGACGACATTTTTATGGTAAAAAGGGCTTGCAGATGCCAAAAAATTGATTTTTTTTGTGAAATATCATTATTTTTTAAAAAAAAAAATCAAACTTCTGGCTTATGGACAGTGTGGCAAGTGAATCTTCTCGTCAATCTGGCAACGACGCTAATGAATGAATGTCGGAACCAGTTTGTTTACATAAAGGCAGTATCCTATGGAATCCGTACATATCAAATTTAGAACTGTAGACTATCCCAATCAAAATGTATAGGATTTTAAAGTTATGGGACAAATATGTCCCTTGGTCCTGAAAGGGTTAAAAGCTTCTACTACCAATTCCTTTCTCCGGTGACATCTTCCCTGATCTGCTGGGGAGAGGAAGGCCCTTCCTGTGGTACCTTGTGGAGAGTTTTGCTCCCTGTAAAGCAGTTTATGTATTTATTTCTTCAATTTTCTATACTGTTCTCCCCAGGGAGCTCAGAACGGTATGCATGAATTTATTCAGGTCCTCGTGCATTTTTTCCCGTCTGTCCTGGTGGGCTCACAATCTGTTTAATGTACCAGCGGGGATTAAGTGACTTGCCCAGGGTCACAAGGAGCAGCGTGGGTTTCAGCCCACAACCTCGGGGTGCTGAGGCTGTGGCTTTAAACTACCTCGCCACACACGCCTCACCTTCTGGCTCTTCTGCCTCGGAAGCAGCTGCCCTTTTCTTCCACACTCCGGTGGGCAATTGACTCTGTTTTAGCCGGGGAAGTAGTTCTCTGGCTAACAAAGCCAAGTGCACCTTTGTACTCCTAAGGGACAGATTTATGTATAAGATAGACGAGCTAACTACAATATTGCAAAAGGTGAAGTGGGAAAATATAAATAAAGTAGTGCAAAAAAACTACTTAAAGGTAGCTGAGAGTCTGTTCAAATGGAAGAAAAAACCTCAGGTTTTATTGGCAGAGGCTTTTTTTTCTATTTGAGCTGACTGTCAGCTACCTTTAAGTGGAGTTTTTTTTGTTTTTTTTTGCACTACTTTAAAATAGACAAGCTACAGCTTAGAGTAGTAGTCCCAAACTTCTCCTGGGGAAACCGTAGCCAGTCAAGTTCTCAGGATATCCCTAATGAATATGCATGAAATTGATTTGCATACTAAGGAGGTAGTGTACGCAAATTGATCTCATGCATGATCAATGTGGGTATCCTGAAAACCTGACCGTTAGGGGAGCCCTCAGGCAGTGGTGTAATGAGGGTGAGAGGTGCCCAGGGCAGTGGTGCCTCCCCCACCACCCCCACCACTTCCGCACACTCCTTCCCTGCCCCCTCCCGCTGTGTGGGGCGCAACTTCCCTTCCCACATAACCTCTGTAATGTTCCAGGCACGAGCAGCATGGCCTCGCCTCAGCCTGCTGCGGATTTTGTGCTATTTGATCCTGATCTGGGGGGGCCCGGATGCAGATATTTCTCTTACTGATCCCTTACTTGCAGGTACAGTACTTCCTGCAGTGGGAGATCAGGGGCTGTGTGCTGGATCTGCGGATCCCTCTGCAGTCATAGATCCTGGGAATGATTCTACTGTCTTGCGTTTAAGTTCACGGCCCTGCCAGACCTCATTTCTGAGTCGCTGCAGGAATTGAATTTAGTCACTAAGCTGGCTCTATCCACTACTTCCTCCTTGCTATATGCTCACAGTCGGCTACCTTTCCCTGGCACCCCGATATGAGTGTTCTAGTCTCGGAGTAGTTTGACTCTCCAGAGGGTTCCCTGAAAATTGCTAGAGTTTCTCCCGCTTTGTATCCTGTGGCACAGAAGTGTCAGCAGCTTTTGGGTCAGCTCAGGGTAGATTTTTTTGTTGCGCAGGTGACTTAAGCACGCCTCTCTCCCCAGTGAAGGTGGTGGTGTGTTAAAAAGGACATGCAGGACCACCGGGTAGATGTGGTCCTCAGGGAAACTTTTTGATGCAGCTACTTTAGGTATTGAGGCTGCTTCGACAAAGTTGCTTGATGCACACGCCTGTATCTCTTGACTGCGCAAGTGCACCTCCTGGAGAGTGATGCAGTGGAACCCCCTCCTCAACTTCTGATGGCTGGGACAGATTATATGACAAGATGCATTGTATGATCTCTTAAGAGTTTTTGCAAAGGTGTCGGCGTACTCCATCTCTGCCCGCCGAATGCTCTGGGTTTACCAAAGGGCTGGCGATTCCACTTCCAAGGCTACCTTATGGATTTGATGATGGACCGTCATCCTAAGACTCTGCCTGATAGTAGACCCAGACCCTCTGTGTGGACGCTCTAATTTTCGTGGCTCATGGCATTCTAGATTGCATGCAAATGCAACATCATAGATTTTCCCAGGGCTCCCGATGATGATACACTGGCTACAGGTGTTCCCAGCCTTCCACCTCCCATTCTGTACCCTCTGCAAGAAAGGCTCAATGACACAAGGTCGACAGATAGGGGGCTGGCTCTCGGCGTTTCTTCCTGCCTGGATCCACATTACGTCTCACCGGGTTATAAGCTGGAATTTGCTCAACCTGTGACAGATTGGTTCATCAATTCTCCTTCAGGTTGCCCAGACAAAGTGCTTGGGGTTCAAGCCACTGTTCTGCACCTGCTGGATTTTCAAGCTATAGAGCCAGTACCACCCGACCTCTCGGGCTCAGGCAGATACTCCATTTACTTTATCGTTCCAAAGAAAGGCTCAGAAGATTGGAAGCCTATTCTGGATCTTCAGCACGTGAATGTGGCTCTCAAGATTCCTTGTTTGGTTATTGCAGCAGTGGCCCCAGGAGAGTTTCTTGCCTCTCTGGATCTCATGGAGGTGTATTTGCACATTCCTATTTTTCCAGCCCACTGCAAATTTTGCAGTTTCAGATGGATTCCTAGGGCCATTTTGTCAGTCTACATTCTTTTGGAGAAACAGTCTTTGTTTCTGTTAAGGCGCATTCTACCAGGAGTCCGGCTTCTTGATGGGCCAAAGCTAGATCTGCCTCTCCTGAGGAGATTTGCAGAGTTACGACATGGTCTTCTCTTCACATTTTTGGACACAGAGTGGACATGGTGGCAAGACAGAACTCCGCCTTTGGGGCCTCCGTCATAAGGGTCGGCACAGCAAGCCCATCTTAGCATTTTGGAGAACTGCTTTTGTATGTCCCTAATGTCTAAAATGTCTCACCTATTGCACTGGAAAAAGAGATTATCTACTTACCCTGATGAGCTCTTTTCCAGTAGATAGGTGAGACATTCTACATTCCCACCTTCTCCTTCTTACGCCTGCTTTCAGTTTTCAGTCTGTTTATACTTCTCCAAGCTGATTCTTGGATACCTGTGAGCCCTTGAGGGCTGGGAAGAATTTGAATATATGTCTCAATTTATTGGGGAGTAATTTCTGAGCTCCTTTGAAGCCAGTGTTAGCAGTTAACGGTACTGTTTAAGTTACGGTACTTTTGAGCAGAACAATTTGTTTAAGCCTGTTGCTATAGGTGCCTCTATTTCACATGTTTTGGGTGACTCTACATGCTTGGGTACTAACTGAAGGTGGAGCTACAGTATAATCTCGTTATAATAGACCCTCCCCTATAGCAGACGAGGTCCGCTGGTCCCGGCCGAGCGCCATTCTAAACATACAGAAAATCATTGGATATAGCGGACTTTTGGATATAACAGACAGCTATTTTGGTCCCGAGAGCCACTTTTAGCTGTATTTCTTCGGCTATAACGAACATGCAGGCTCTGCCTACAAGGCATGTGACATGCCGGTAATATAGTATCAAAATGCAGCCCAGAAGAAAATGACAGAGTATTTTTCTTTCCAGTACAGTACGACATAATGCTTTAGACCAGTGGTTCCCAACCCTGTCCTGGAGGACCACCAGCCAGTCAGGTTTTCAGGATAGCCCTAATGAATATGCATGGAGCAAATTTGCATGCCTTTCACCTCCATTATATGCAAATCTCTCTCATATTCATTAAGGTTATCCCCAAAACCCGACTGGCTAGTGGTCCTCCAGGACAGGGTTGGGAAACACTGCTTTAGAACCTCTTTTAGTGTTCTGGTTTTGCAATCATTTTTTGCTGAGTTTTGTTCTTGATGTTGTTGATATGGTTGTGCAGTGACTGTTGTTCATTGACTGAATGTTTTTTCAAGTTGACCTAAATAAAGTAAAAAAAAAAAAAAAATTTCAACTCTGGATATAATGGACTGTTTTTCCAGGTCCCTTGAAGTCCATTGTAATGAGATTATACTGTATAACGGAGGCAGAACAAAAAATCCGGAGTAGATTCCTTCTATAGTAGCACACGGCTATAGGGAAATAACCCTATTGTCTGGAATGTTTCATCTATGTACTGGAAAAGAGCTTACCAGGTTAAGTACATAATCTCTTTTTTTGCCTTTACTTTTTGATTTGCCTTCGTATTCGGGTACTTTCTCCCTAGTGGTCTCACAATATTTTCTGTACCTGGGGCAATGGAGGGTTAGGTGACTCGTCCAGGGTCACAAGGAGCTGCAGTAGGGAACTGAACCCAATTCCCCAGGATCTTAGTCTGCTGCATTAACCATTAGGCTACTCCTTCACTTCACTCTATTTTTCATGGGAAGTAGTTATAATGCCAGGTGTGTTTCTCCCCCCAATTCATTTTGCTATAGTGATGATATATTTTTTTCCTCCTCCTAAGTGGTAGGTCCTCACCTCTGCAGATCCTAAGGCTTGTGTGGTCTTTGGGGAGTGGTAGTATTTTCACAGCTAGGGGACCACCTAGAGGAGATCTGCTTGTAAGAGCAGCCAAGTAAGCCACAGCTACAGATATATCAGAGGTGACAATTCAGCTGTTACTTTCCTCTCCCCCCTCTCCCCCCACACACACACACCTTATCTTCTAGACTCAGTCAGTCCTGTTGCTTGGATAGGAGGGTAGACCTCCCCCCGAGTCCCCAGTGATAGGAGGACAGGATTTCACAATCCAGCAGAAACTCAACCTAATGCTCTGAGCACAAGTCTTACTGACAGCACTACACTCTGCATCTCCAGGGTGCTTCTCTTTGCTTTCTGTTTTGTGTCGGATTAGGTGCATTTTTCTCTGTATGACATTGGCCTTTGGGCCTTCACTAAGCCTTCAGTAAATCTTCAACAACTGGGAAATTTACATTACTAACTACTTACTAATCGGAACTTCCTCATTCCATGAGGATATTGTGGCATGGAATGGGGTGGTAGAAACTAAAGCTGCTGAGTGTGTCACCTGGGACAAGTCTTGCAGAAACCCTAAGACCTATCACTTGGGGCCTAGCTCTTAGGCCTTGTCAAGAATAGTTGGGCATAGGGGTACCACTGATAGATCTCTCTGGGTACAGATGGGTGAGGTACAGTATAGTTCCTTGCCTGATTACTGCTTTATGTTAATCATGCACTAGTCTGAACTGATGTTTATGCTTATCTATAATTGTGCATTTAGGTTGGTGTATGTGCTGATGGGTTGATAGTGTAAAAATATTTCATATATAGTATTAGAACTGTACAAGATAGACTCGGCCTGTGGAGGAAGTGACATCACCAATGAAGGGAATGACAAAAGTGTTGGAGAGAGCAAAATTGCTCCTAGTTTCATCCGGTAGATGGTGTTGCACCATCTGAGCCACTTGTCCTATGGAATAACTTTTAAAAAAATGTTTCAAGCCATTTGTGAATAGGTATGTGTGTGTGTGTGGCAGGAGTGGGTGGGAGGATCATCAAATTCCAATTGAGGTGTAAAATAGTTTTGAGAGTCAGTGGGACTAATGTGGAGGTTTTTAAAAATTAGTTCCGTGGACCTTATTTTGCTAAATAACACATTTACCTATGAGCTTTCTGGATATTTTTGTAGGCCTGGCAATTTTTCCTATTCCTGTTGGACTCCAGTTTAGTTGGTTCTGGGCACCAGGAGCTTTAATTTTGTAGCTCTTTGTATATCGGGTTGTACATGGGGTTAAGGGAGAGCTTTTTCTGCAGTCAGCCTGAGTCTGCCCACTGAGCATTGATGATGGAAACTGAGGCCCCGATGCACAGAAGTTTTCTGTGGCAGTATGAGTTGTTAAAGCACTCTTACTGGTACGGAAAACTGCCCGGCTGATGCAGAAAAAGGTTCTCTTGTGTCTGCTACCGATCGTCATAGCAGCCACTGAAAATCCTATGCAAATGCATCGCTAGGTGCTCCTTAGTATTTAAATGAGCTCTCCTAGCGATTCACAAAAGGGAACGCCCCCCTCAGCACCAAATAATCAGTACGGAAATTTTCTGGACGCTCTGGAGCTGCTGGTAGCTGCTGTGCATGTATTGTGTGAACTTCGGGGAGTCCTGCCAGCTCAGCTGACTGGGGATTCTCCTGCCGTGATCTCGGAAGGAGAAATAGCAGCGGCAGAAGAAAAATTAGTTTTTCCTGACCTGGGGGGGGGGGGGGGGGAGAAGAAGCTGTGCCTAGCGATCGCTCTTCTGAGCAGGCTTTAAGCACAGTTCCTCCCCTTTTTTATTGGGCTGCTCCATACAAATAACATGCATATAATTTACATGCTGTTCATGCTAAAAAATAATCGTGTCCACCAGTAAACATAGAAATATGATGGCAGACAAAGGTCAAATGGCCCATCCACAGTAACCATTATCTCCTCCTCTCCCTATTGGCTAAGGTTCTTAACATTTGCATCTCCTCTTCCTATAGGCTAAGGCTCTGTGCACCCGCTCTGTTCACCCGCATTGTGAGGTCATAGAGCTGCCCATCCACAGTAACCATTATCTCTTTCTCTCTCTGAGAGATCCCACGTGCCTATCCCAGGCCCTCTTGAATTCAGACACAGTCTCTGTCTCCACCATCTCTTCTGGGAGACTGTTCCATGCATCTACCACCCTTTCTGTAAAAAAGTATTTCCTTAGATTACTCCGGAGCCTGTCACCTCTTAACTTCATCCTATGCCCTCTCATGGGCATTTACGTAGGTATTTAAACATCTCTATCGTTTCTCCCCTCTCCCGCCTTTCCTCCAAAGTATACAGATTGAGATCAAGTCTGTCCCCATACACCTTATGATGAAGACCACATAACATTTTATTAGCCTTCCTCTGGACTGACGCCATCCTTTTTATATCTTTTTGAAGGTGCAGCCTCCAGAATTGTACACAATATAGTGGTACCTCAGAATCCGAACGTCCCAGAACGCGAACGATTTGGAATCCAAACTTTTTTTTTCCTTCATTTTTGCCCCGGAATCCGAATGCTCCTTTGGAATCTGAACCGCAAGCAGTGCTCAGCCCAAAGCTTCCCCTCTAATGCAGCTTCCTGTTTCCGCCTGGGAGGGAAGCTTTGGGCTGAACACCACTTGCAGCTGTCATTGCCGATCTTGCTGCCTCTGCTGCTGGGGGTCTCAATCTTGCTGCCTCTGCTGCTGGGGATCCCGATCTTGCTGCCTCTGCCGCTGGGGGTCCCAATCTTGCTGTTTCTGCCAGGTAGGTCCAATTTTGCAGAGTTTGTGGGACCAAGGAACGGATTAATCCAGTTTCTGTTCTTTTCAATGGGAAAAATTGTCTTGGAACTCGAACGTTTTGGAACTCGAATGGGGTTCTGGAACGGATTAAGTTCGGATTCCAAGGTACCACTGTATTCTAAATGAGATCTCACCAGACTTTAACACAGAAGCATCAATACCTCCTTTTTCCTACTGGCCAAACCTCTCCCTATGCACCCTAGCATCCTTCTAGCTTTTGCTGTCATCTTTTCAACCTGTTTGGCCACCTTAAGATCATCACATACAATCCCACCCAAGTCCCACTCTCCCGTCATGTACATAAGCTCTTCACTCACTATCTGTGGGCACTGCCTTGGTGAGGGCGCAGGCACCCATCCTCTTCTCCACCTTCATTGCTCCTTCCCCCTCCCCCGCTCCACTGCCATGCATGTGCCGCTTCCCTTCCCCCGTACCTTTTTTAACATTTCTTGCACGGTCCGCAACCGCCCCAAGCTGCTGTCATGTCTGCATCTTCTCTTCCTCTGATATCGTTTCCCGGGCCTGAGCCTAAGAAGTGATGTCGGAGGAAGAGCTGACGCTGGCGCGACAGCAGCTTGGGGGGGGGTTGCTGCTCATGCCAGGAACGTTACAGAGGTACGGGGAAGGGAAGCGGTGCACGTCAGGAGGGGATGGGGAAGAGGGTGGGGGAGGGGCACCTCTCATCCTTGCTACGCCACTGGTGACCACTATGGTATTTTTTTTATTGTGGTGTTGGGGAGTTTTGTGTATTGGGGCCTGAATCTACACCAGGGATCTCAAAGTTTCTCCTCGAGGGCCGCAATCCAGTCAGGGTTTGAGGATTTCCCCAATGAATAGACATTGAAAGCCGTGCATGCACATAGATCTCATGCATATTCATTGGGGAAATCCTGAAAACCCGACTGGATTGCGGCCCTCTAGGAGGGATTTTGAGACCCCTGAATTCTACACCATCAAGCCAACATCTTAGTTTATACCAGGGGTAGGCAATTCCGTTCCTCTAGAGCCGGAGCCAGGTCAGGTTTTCAGGATATCCACAATAAATATGCATGAGATAGATTTGCATCTCAAGGAGGCAGTGCATGCAAATCCATCTCATACATATTCATGGTGGAGATCCTGAAAACCTGACCTGGCTCCGGCTCTCAAGGACCGGAATTGCCTACCCCTGGGATAGGCAAACATACCAGCTACTCTTGTACATGTATTTTCATGTTTCCTATATTATTTTTGGGTTCCTGGTAGTGTGTGTGTATGTCTCTATGTTAAGCTCCTGCCCCACCAGAGCTTGCAGTTAGCTTTGAAGGTATTAACAAACATACCACCTTATGAATACATAAAGGCCCCCTTTAATCAAGCCGCTTAAAGGTTTTTTTAATTGTAGGCCGCTGCAGTAAAAGCGCTGGCGTCCGTAGAATTCCTATGAGCTTCGGAGCTTTTGCCACAGCGACTTGTGATTAAAAAAAAACAACAACCCTAATGCAGCTTGATAAAAGGGGGGCCATAATTTGGGAGAATTAAGATATTCTGCAGTTTTTTGATAGTTCATCTTACCTCATTGACTCCCAAACGGTGGCTTTAGTAGGCCAGAGAAACTCCCTAACCCCTCGGCTTGTCCTGTTTGTCTGTTAGATTAGATTGTAAGATCTACTGAGCAGAGATTATCTCTTGAATGTTTTAACATACAGCAGCACTGTGTACATCTAGCAGTGCTATAGAAATGCTTGGTAGTAGTGGTAAGCGCAAGAAGGCCGCAGGCTACAAGTGTGGAAAAGATGAAGTACAGCCCAAAGTGAACATTAAGCTTGGTCTATAACACCATGTGAAAAGCCAAGGTCTTACACTGTCCATCACCAGGCACTTTTTCTGTAGTGGGTTCAGTTAGACCAAGGGTAGGCAACTCCAGTCCTCGAGAGCCGGAGCCAGGTCAGATTTGCATCTCAAGGAGGCAGTGCATGCAAATCCATCTCATACATATTCATGGTGGAGATTAGAGAATGACACGGTGACAAAATTCATCACCGTTCCCGTCCCCGCGGATAACCGCGGGAAACCATCTTCATGTCATTCTTTAAGGAGAGAGGGAAGAATCAGAGTTTGAATGGCCACAACCACTGACCCGCAAGCTTTGCTTTGAATAAGCTGGTGTAGAAGGACTGAGGCTGAAATAGACACTAAAAAATGACATGGGTTTATTTCCCGCGGTTATCCGCGGGGACGGGAACGGTGATGAATTTTGTCACCGTGTCATTCTCTAGTGGAGATCCTGAAAACTTGACCTGGCTCCGGCTCTCGAGGACCGGAATTGCCTACCCCTGAGTTAGACCAAATTTGTGGGGGGGTTTCAGGTCATCTTAGTCCTTGAAGGGAGGGAAACCTTTAGAATGTGGAGGCTTAGCATGAGCTAATCTTTTTTTTTTTAATTTTTTTTAATTAATATCTTTAAAAAAAAAGGAGCGAAAGAGAGGGCCTCCACTAATCACTGTTTATTTGAAAAATTACTATCAATGCTTCCTGTTCATTGCTTTCAGCAGTAAGAAACTAGTGAACAGTTAAGGCGGGGAAACCCAAAGGACTTGCCACATTTCTTTTCTGATTTCTGCTTTTGCTTTGTTCGAGGAGGCTGGGTGCTGAGCTGTGTGCAGCACTGATTTATGACTTGGTTTCCGATATAATGTCTTGGCACCGTAGTCTTAGTGGTTGAGACCTCTTTATGGATGTACAGCAGGAGGGGGAAAAACAACCTTTTTTTCTTTGGGGAAAATACAATGCAGCGGGGCTGAAAGCAAGGATTTCAGCCAAGTAATGAGAGATGCAAGAGAGAAACAAACAGTTTTGCAGGACAGAAACTTGGAAGGTTGCTTCTGCAAAATCAGATTGTAGTGTGCATCTCTGTCGCGTTCCAGCACAACACGGTCTTTGTATAACACACCGAAGATGTAATTTTAGTACAGAGCTCTCATACTGAGCAAAGGTAAAAGCAGATCTGTCATGTTGCTTATGTTGTACTGGCTGAAATCCTGGTGTCAGCCCTGCCGCACCAAATATTCATCCTTACTACTCTGTAGCCTTATGCCTAACGTGACCATTTATTTTTTTTCATAAAAACGGGACATCTATTCATTGTCAGTCCCGTCTCCCCCAATCCCACTCCTAATTTATTCCATTCATTTTTCATGTACAAATAATATCTTATTAATTCATAATGGTAACCATAAAATTTTTTTAAAAAACCCCACAAAGCACACTATGCGCAGAGAAAATATTAATTATCATTTATATTTGGGGGAGTTCAAAGATGTCAAGGCAGATGACTTTAAAATATGCAATGTCACCTCAGTAACTATAGAAAAATAGACAAGTATAGTGCAAAATATAGACAGCAGATATAAATTCTCAAAACTGACACATTTTGATCACTAAATTGAAAATAAAACAATTTTTCCTACCTTTGCTGTCTGATGATTTCATGAGTCTTTGGTTGCATTGCTTTCTGACTGCACATCCTTTCTTTCTGCACTAAGGCCCAACAATTGTCCCTTTATATTCCCTCCCTCCTTCCTTCCTAAGTCCTTAGTGCCCCCAGTGCCTCCTTCCTATGTCCTTAGTGTGCCTTCCTTGCCAAAGCCAGCCTGTCTGCCTGCCCCTCAATGCCTTCCAGCCTTTGTCCCACTCCCTCCCCCGAAGCCAGCCAGCCTCCCTCCCTGCTGTGCCGAATATGAGAAAGCTGAACTGCAGGACTCCTGCCTGTCTGTCTGCCTCCCTCCTTCCGAAGCCTATCTGATTCTTCTGCTCCCTTCCCCCCGATCCGCCGATGCCGCCTGCTGCTACTTCCTACCCTTGCCACAACTGCAGGAAAGGCATGTCCAGGCGCCGGCCCAGAAGCCTTCTCCCCAAAGTCAATTCTGATGTCGGAGAGGAAGTTCCGGGCCAGCCAATCGCTGTCTGGCTGGCCCGGAACTTCCTCTCCGACATCAGAGTTGACGTCGGGGAGAAGGCTTCTGGGCCGGCACCTGGACATGCCTTTCCAGCTGTTGTTGTGGCGACGGGTGGGTAAGCAGGGAGATTACCATTCTCCCGCGATCGCCTGTCCCGTTGTTCCCACACACAGCTTCAGGACACTGTCGCTGAAAACGGGACATTTTGGCATCCTGAAGCTGTGCGTGGAGACAACAGGACAGGCGATCAGAAAAATGGATGGTCCCATTCAAAATGGGACGTATGGTCACCTTACTTATGCCTCAGGCCTCAAAATAAAACAAAAAGGAGGGGATTGCCACAGTAGGCAATTATATTTGAAACCTACTACCCCTCCCCCCCCACGCACACACACACTTCCCCCCCCCCTTTTTTTTTTTGAGGTGTTAGGCATAAGGCTACAACGTAATAAGAATGAGTTTTTGGGTCTGGACTAGCCAAGTGGGCTAAGAAGACTACATACTTTTAGTATGTGGTAAAATAGCTTATCCAGAAAGACACATTTGTTTCTACTTAAAGAGTTGTGGTTGCTCTGTTTAGTCCACGTGGATACATAGAAATAAGGGTTAACAAACAAGTTATCTTTTTAAATTAGATTAACTTAAAGTATCTGTAACTAGCTATTAAAAGTTGCCATCCTTTCATCGGGTCACTGAAGAAACAGTGCAGTTACACTTGGCTACATAGTACTACAAGAGAAAAATGATCACTGTCTTTGAATGCTGATGTCAAGTACTCTAGTTGTGTTGATTTTGTTTTTGCTACAACAGTGTTACTCAAACTGCCTAAGTTCTTGTGGGTAGGAAGAAGGAAATGTAGAACCTACTTTTCTGTGAGGAGAAGTGCTAGATTGTTGGGGTTTAGGAGACTGGGATGATGGGGAGGGAGGGAAGAGGGGAGGTGCTAGACTATTGGGGAGGGAGAGAAGAGGAGAGGTGCTAGACTGTTGGGGTTTAGGAGACTGAGATGATGGGGAGTGAGGGAAGAGGGGATGTGCTAGATTATTGGGGAGGGAGGGAAGAGGAGAGGTGCTAGACTGTTGGGGTTTAGGAGGCTGAGATGATGGGGAGGGAGGGAAGAGGAGAGGTGCTAGACTGTTGGAGAGGGAGGCAAGAGGAGAGGTGCTAGACTTGGGGTTCAGGAGACTGGGATGATTGGTAGGGAGGGACGAGGAGAGGTGCTAGACTTGGGGTTTAGGAGACTGGGATGATGGGGAAGGAGGGAAGAGGAGAGGTGCTAGGCTGTTGGGGTTTAGGAGACTGGGATGATAGGGAGGGAGGGAAGAGGAGATGTGCTAAGACTGTTGGGGTTTAGGAGACTAGACTTGGGAAGGGAAGAGGAGAGGTGCTAGACTGTTGGGGAGGGAGGGAAGAGGAGAGTGCTAGACTGTTGGGGTTTAGGAGACTGGGATAATTGTTGCTTGAAGGACACCTAGCAGACTATAGTTTGGGGATCTCTGCTTTAAGTACAACCATGTTTCTTCTTGTCAAAAAGCGAGTATTAGCAGATGTAGTGCAATGCATCCTAGTACTTCTCAAGCCTCCTGGAGCCAAAATTCGATTTCAGACTTAACACAGTTAATATCTATGAGAGAGATGTCATGTATATTTGTTGTGGTAATCCTGAAAACCTGACTGGCAGGTGTGCCTCCAGGGGAGGATTGAGAAACACCGATCTATCTACCCAACTGCCATGGTAGAAGTCTTAGTTTCCATGTTGGTGCCTGATATCTCCATCATAGGAACAAATTCACTTTTACAAATCTTTCTCATTTAGAAAAGCTAATGGTTAATAAAGCTCTGTGTGTGTAAAATATAGATTTAGATACACTCATTGTGCACTAGACTAGCTGGCTGCACACGCTGGAACGTTGACCAGTTCCTCACATCTTTTTTAAGTGTATAAAGAACTTGCCTTGAGTTGAGTTGCCTATCTAGTTATCTCAATTGACTTTGTACTATCCATTTTATCCCCGCCTATATATCTCCATTTGGCCCCTTGGCTACATAGTAAGATGTTATAGACCAGTAGCATCTATTACATTTTTCGTAAAAATAATGAAAGGATTGGTCCATTCTCAATTAATGAAATAGCTTGATCACTTCTCTCTCCTACATGAATCTGTCAGGTTTTAGACCTTCATTTAGCACCGAGACAGTAATTGCAGCTATTCTAGACAATCAGTGTACCTTGTTCAGTAGTGATCATGCAATTTGACACGAGTTCCGCATTTAATTTAGTGGACCATGAGTAGCTGTTGCAATGCTTGGATACAATTGGTATCAGAGGAGAGGTGTTAGAATGGTTTGGGGGTTTCTCATGTTTCACACCTATCAGGTTCGCTTCAATGATGACTCAGGTATTTGGAACAATTCATCTGGTGTTCCTCAGGATTCGCCATTGGCCCTATAGCTGTTTAATGTTTACATGTCATCACTGGGTGCTCAGTTGTCTTAATTGGGGATAAAATTGTTTAGCTATGCAGATGATTTTATGATCATCATTCCATTTGGATGACTGAATTCAAATTAAAGCTTAACTCAGGAAAAATGAAGTTTTTTGTGGCTTCTCCACACCCATATGATACTAACACATCTTTGATCATAAATAAATTCAGTTATCCTGTCCAATCTACCATTAAGATCTTGGGTATAATATTGGATCAAGGTATGACTATGAAGAACCAGGTGGATTCTTTAGTTAGAAAAAGTTTCCAGAGGGTGCTCTAGAAGCTTTGATCCATTAGGGCAGGGCTGCCCAAGTCCAGTCCTCAAGATCTACTGGCAGGCCAGGTTTTCAGGATATCTACAATGAATATGCATGAGAGAGAGATTTGCATACCAAGAAGGCAGTGCAGGCAGATCTCTCTCATGCTTATTCATTGTGGATATCCTGAAAACCTGGCCTGCCAGTAGATCTCGAGGACCGGACGTGGGCAGCCCTGTATTAGGACATATTATGATGTTTCATCATTTAGAATTTTGGTGCAGTCCCTTATACTTAGGCAATATTACAGTAATCAAGCTAACTATTTGGCAGTATCTCAGAGGAATATGCATCAACTGCGTATGGTCCAAAATGCGTCGGTCAGGTTGATTTTCGGGTTGAAGAAATATGATCACATAACACCCTCCTATCGGATACTGCATTGGTTGCCAATGGAAGTGCGGGTGAAGTTTAAGTTTGGTTGCTTTTGTTTCAAGGCTCTGTTTGGCCTATCTCCTAAATATATAATTGAGCTCTTCTCTTTTGCAACCAATAATCACAGGAGAAATTCACATTTGAATTTTGTTTTTCCGCCTTTTAGAGGCTACAAATTTAAAAAGCATCATCAATATCTTCTATGGGGCATTATGGGGTAAGGACCTGGAACATTTGATTATGTTTTCTGATTCCTATGTAGAATTTAGAGACATTTAAAGACATATTTGTTCTTGAAACACTTAGGCAACTAACTGGCATGGATATTGTAAATCTGATGAACCATTTAGATCATTATAGTATTATTTTTAATTACTTGGTTATTTAATTTCTTTTCCTAATTGTATTTTTTTAATTTTTTGTAAACTGCATAGAACTTTTCGGCCCTGCGATATATAAATTGATTATTATTATTATTGAATGTCCTTCCATGCTGTCTTCTGTGGTACTGTTTGTATTATACTGAAATTTATCATACTAGTTGTTCTGTAGTGCTGTTAAATGTCTATACTGTATTTCTGATACTGTTTCATGTTGGTCCTATTATTAGGTTTCAGTTTGCTCTTTCCAGGTTTACCTCATTTATTGTATTTATATTTGATCATTTTAGTATTGTTATGCTGTTAACAAAATTGTAAGTTTTATTTTAAACTATAGTATGTCTGTTGTACTCTGAATTGGGTGAATCTCTTCATAGAGGTGGTCAATTAATCGCAGTAAATCATTAAAATATTTCATATCTATATGTGTGTATAAAGTATCGCTGTAAAAGTTGGGGGAGGGGAAGTGTGTGTGTGTGTGTATATATATATATATATATATATACACACACACACATACATACATACATACACACACATTTACCCTCCCCCAACTTTTACAGCGATACTTTATACACACATATATACAGCGATATATATATAATACCAATTTATAGTTGACTATATAAGTCAAGGACAGTTTGATTTTAAATGCGCCTGCCTAGCTTTTAAAATCCTACACAGCATCCTCTCTCCCCTAATCCCATTATCTTGGAGCTCCTCGAATCTTGACAATACCAGGCCCACCCAAAAACTTAAACTATCCTTCCCCTCACTAAAAGGTATCCTCTATGCGGGAAAATTGGGTTCTTCAGAATCATAGGGCTTTGGAATAAACTTACTACCCCACTACGGAATCAGGTCTCCTTCCAACTATTCCGTAAGCACCTGAAAACTAGGCTTTTCACAAAAATGTAATGCTCTCTTCCCCCTATACTCAACCACCAAACCCAATGTGTTATACCTCCTTTATTAAGCTTTTGTAAACCTTCCTTTATTAAGCTCTTGTAAACCTTCCTTTATTAAGGTTTTGTAAACCTTCCTTTATTACGCTCTTGTAAACCTTCCTTTATTAAGCTCTTGTAAACCTTCCTTTATTAAGCTCTTGTAAACCTTCCTTTATTAAGCTTTTGTAAACCTTCCTTTATTAAGCTCTTGTAAACCTTCCTTTATTAAGCTTTTGTAAACCTTCCTTTATTAAGCTTTTGTAAACCTTCCTTTATTAAGCTCTTGTAAACCTTCCTTTATTAAGCTCTTGTAAACCTTCCTTTATTAAGCTCTTGTAAACCTTCCTTTATTAAGCTCTTGTAAACCTTCCTTTATTAAGCTCTTGTAAACCTTCCTTTATTAAGCTTTTGTAAACCTTCCTTTATTAAGCTCTTGTAAACCTTCCTTTATTAAGCTCTTGTAAACCTTCCTTTATTAAGCTCTTGTAAACCTTCCTTTATTAAGCTCTTGTAAACCGTGCCGAGCTCTATAATCAAGGAGAGGATGCGGTATATAAACTTAAGGTTTAGTTTAGTTTAAAAGTGGTATGACCTTAAGATGAGGCCACACACAGTCTAATTTAACCCCCCTCCCCAGTCAACTGGTCTTTCTCCCATACACACATACTGCTTTATGAGAGAGATTTGAAGGTATATTGGAGCGAGGGGAGGGGTGGATGGTGATGCTGGATTCTCTTGCCACTAGCGGGAGTGAGGGGGGGTATTAGGGTTAATTTTCTTAGCTGCTATGGACGTTACCATAGATAGATTAAAAAAACCCAAAAAACCCTGGGTTTTTCTTTTCAGCCTATATTTCTCAACTTTTATAGTCAGGTTCATAAGAACATAACAAGAATTGCCATACTGGGACAGACTGAAGGTTCAGCAAGCCTAGTATCCTGTTTCCAAGAGTGGCCAACCCAGGTCCCAAGTACCGAGCTAGATCCCAAGTAGCAAAACAGATTCTAAGCTGCTTATCCAAGGAATAAGCAGTGGATTTCCCCAGTTAAATGGTATTTCATTTTTCTGGAGGTTTTTGAGTTTTTATATTCTTCCCTTCTATAATAATGGACTGGTTGCGGGTTATGATATTTGGGGGCATCTTATTTTTCATAATCTTTTGAGTGTTCTGTGTGTTTTCACTGAAATGTCATTACATTACAAACAGTGCTTACACTGGTGGCAGCCTCCAGGGCTCAAGGTTATCCTAGCTTACTTTGTTGGTTAAGGCAACTCGGTTGCATGGCAGATCTGGAGTTTACCGGGAGCTCATTGCTTCTTTGTCCACTGCTGGTCTTTTAGCTGCTTGCAGGTTGTACACTGAAGGACCCAGGGCAGAAGATAGCAGAACAGGGGGGGGGGGGGGGAAGAGATACAGAGCCACCAGCCGTGCTCAGTGCTGCCTCTGACGCAGAATTTCTGCTGATCTTCACTCCCTCTCCTTTCCCTTCTGCCATGGGCCCTTCTCTACTGCCTGTATAAGCAACCACAACCTTCAGCTCATGAGACTTGCTACCAGTGTAAGGAGTGCATTTTTGAAATCCCGTTTCGCCTTGGTTTGCACCTACCTGATGGATCTGGTGCGTTGTCAGAACTTTACGTGTCCACCACATCCTCTCTTTCACACATGGCTTCTCTTTGTTTGGTCCCACTTATGCAAGCGAAGCCTGCAAGTGGGTTTCTGCTCACAGCCCTGCATGTGTTCCGGTGTTGCTCCACTCTCTCCAGCTGCTCTAGTGCCAGCATCCCTCCTCACCGCTCCCTTGCAGTTCATTGATTTTAAAATCCTACACAGCTCTGTGATGCTCTGTACCTGTGGAGCTTGATTAGGAGCCTCAATTGAATCCTATTTCAGAACTTTTTTGAAGCACATTGCTCTCTCCCCTCCTATTGTTTTTTTTCCCATATGTGTCTTATTTACTATCAACAACTTGTACCGTATTTTTACACATATAACGCGCATACGTGTATAACACGCCCACGCGTATAGTGCGTGGGAACAAAGCATGTATGTAAAAAAATTTCCTTATAGCGCACCCACGCGTATACCGCACATGCTCCTCATTGAACTAGAAACTCCTCCCGCCACCCCATTTGTGTGAAGGGGATTCGAATGTTCTATAAGTAACCCGCTGGACCACTGATTAAATATTAAAATCTGCCAAATAAAAACTTCTGAATTGAAAAACTTAGTCTCAACTCTATTGTAGCGGGGTAATTTGAGTTCAACCGGGTGAATAGGGGCGCTTACATTCATAAAGTCGGCCCACTGACCAAGGATTAACAAAGACCCGGGATGAATGGAAAGACCGTTCGACTTCGGCCTACAGAACTAAGGGCTAAAGGAATAAATGTAATAGGGTGTCTTTGCTGCAAACTGGCGTATGTAGGTTTACTGCACCCCACAACTGTATATTATAACATCGTTTATGATGACCGCTTGTTATCAGAATACTTTTGGCGTACAGCAATGTTTTATTTCTACCAATGTCACTGGGGTAAAGGTGAAAACAGTCATTGCTGTGAAAATATACTTTAAAAGTGACTATGTAACCTGTACAAAAAATCGCCAAACGTATTCTAATAACAAGCGGTCCTCGTAGACGATACAGTCGATCCGTGCGGCGGTGACACTGGGGTGTAGTTTGCAGCTAAGTTTGCAGCTAAGACTCCCTATTACAATTATTCCCTATACCTTTTACCTCTATGGGCTATAGTTGACGGGTCTTTCTATTCATCTTCACTAAAAGTTGGGCGGCATTTAACATTACCCATACGGCAGGGGCGGCATTATCGGGGCGGCAAATGCCGTCTCCACCGTATGGGTGTCGCTGAATGTGGTATCAGCAATGTAAAAAAAAATTGTATAATGCGCTCACGGATATTATGCGCATGGTTATTGCGCGGTTTGTAAAATTGTGTATCGCGCGCGCGTTATATGCGTAAAAATACGGTATTTCTCTTCCCATCTTTTCCTTTTGTTTAATATGTTTTGTCAGGTTAGTTCTATTCGTTTGTTTTGTTTCCCCCAGAAATTTGTAGTTTTATTGATTTGTTCATCGCTTAGAATTTTGAATAAGCGATTAATCAAATTTATAATAAACTTGAGTCCCACGCAGTTCAGGCAGAAAAGGTCACTAACTTTGTGAGGGGAAAGAGTGTCAAAGGTGCTACACGAAGGTAAGGGGGGGAAAGTGCAGCAAGAGTCGAGGCTCAAGTGAGACTGTCTAACTTCCACACTGCATTGTGACCTGAAGAGGTTTCCAGAATTAGAAATTCTTTCAACACCCAGTGGGCTCTGCACCCTGAAGTATCATGGACACACTTCTGGTCTCCTTTTGGCTACGATCATAGATGAGTCAAGAATGGGACCTTCTGACTCCTGTTGGTCCATCGCTGCATCCCAAGACAGCTGTCGCACCACAACATCTTGCCCACACTGACGCCCATGTTGGCTGTAGGCTAGCTACAGCAGTGCATTATGGTTACCAATTCCGCCTGCCCCCATGAAGAATAAAAAGGATAAGCCACCGTTATTTAACCTAGTCCAGAGGCTTCAGCAGCTTTTCTCTCCCACTTTTCCCTGAATAGTAGAATCCGGCAACACTGGCTAGGCCTGTCCTCTCTTAAGTGCATGGTTGGGTAGGAAAGACCAGAACTACAATCACCTATCTGGGAAAGAGCAAGATCAGCCTGATTTCTTCATTTTTTATTTGTTTATTTAGATTTAGCTCACACCTTAGTAGCAGTTCAAAATGAATTACATTCAAATACAGTAGTTTATGTTCCTGCCTTCAGAGGACTTACAGTCTAAGTTTGTACCTGAGGTAATGGAAGGTTAACTTGCCCAAAGGCCCACAGCGGGTTTCCCCGATTGTCAGTCCAGTGTTGAAACCACTAGGTTCCTCCCCAGATATGGGGGGAGGGCTCACAGAATCGACAACCTGTGGTGTTGCCACTCCCCTCCCCCACTGCTCTGCCTCATTTGTAGCACTCCGTAGCCCTTTCAGGACCAAGGGACATATTTATCCCATAACTTTAAAATCCTATAAATTTTGGTTGGGATAGTCTACAGTTCTAAATTTGATATGTACGGATTCCATATGATACTGCCTTTATGTAAACAAAATGGTTCCGACATTCATTCATTAGCGTCGTTGCCAGATTGACGAGAAGATTCACTTGCCACACTGTCCATAAGCCAGAAGTGTGATTTTTTTTAAAAAAAAAATAATGATATTTCACAAAAAAAAATCAATTTTTTGGCATCTGCAAGCCCTTTTTACCATAAAAATGTCGTCAAAACCACAAAAATTGGCCTACGATCCTTATGGTCCTGAAAGGGTTAAGGATTGGGAAAACGTGGATTCCCAGGGTGCAGTGGGACCGCCTGCTCTTTTAAATTTTGGACTCCAGACTGTAGCCACTCCTCCAGGCAAGGAATGAATTTGTCTTCACAGTCCATCTGAATTTCTCCTAGGGGTGGGTAGAGAGTGAGGGCTTGGACTGACAATCTGATGTGTGGGTTGGAGCTATGCTGAAGTTGTCATGGTTTTGATTAATTAGCAGCAGGATGCCTGCATTTGTAGTGGGTAGGGCCTGGTACCAGCAATGGCACCCACTCATTGCCCCACTCACCCCACCTTGTTTCAGCACTGAGTGTACCTACATGAGGTACAGCTTTGCCTTTCTATGATGGAACTGCGATATGTGGAGCCATCAGGATTCACGCTTTTGTTCAGCAACTGGTTCCTTCCAGCTCGTTCCTGGAGCTTCTCCCAAACTGGGACTGTGAGGCCCACACATCTGTGTTCATTTTAACCCTCCGCACCCTCTCGTCTTATCCAGCTATAACAACGGTTTGACCATAAACAGCAAAATAGAGGTAGAAAGAGCAGTGGTGTTGTGCCCAAAATGATTTATGTTGCAAAATATTAAAATCCTAGGGGTAGTATTGCCTTGGTCACTTAGGCCTAGCCAGATCAAAGTCCCATCTTTTGTATTTAATGTGGGTGTGTTCGATTTCTCCCCACTCCCATTTAGCTTAGTGATTGCAGCAATGGGCAGTTGCCAATGCCGAAAGGACATAGCTTCACATATCCTGACTGTTCGTGCCACAGTATCTAAGGCAGTTATCTCTCAAACTGTGTGCCAAGGCACAATGGTGTGCCCCAAAGAGATTCCGTGTGTGCCACGAGAGATTCCAGAATTTTATTTACACTTCTCCCTCCGTATTCGCAGTTTCAGCAATTGCAGTTTCGATTATTCACAGATTCATGGCTTCTCCCCCCAAATTACATCATTTCATAGAGAAATCACCGATTCCAAGTGTATACAGAGAAAATCGCTGATTCCCAGCACTTTCTTCACCATGTTTTGCCTCTCTTTCAGGCCAGGTCTCCCACCATTTTATTCGCGGTTTCACCATATTCACAATGGTTTTTAATAGAAAACAGCGAATAACATAAGAAAAAGTTATTCGTGCTTTTTCTGTATTCACGGGTCTGTTAATCCCCTATCACAGTGAATACGGAGGGAGAAGTGTAGATGATATGCACGCCACATTTGCAAGAGTCTTTCAATGTTATGAGCATCTGTGTGTGTAAGGATATAACCGCCCAGATAAGCATCATTCTTTGATATGATTGGTCTTTGAAAATTAATGGCTAGCAATATTATTTTTATTTTTTATGCAGTAGTTATCCTAACTTGAGCAGCAAAGCCATCAAGACTGTGTTACCTGTTTGGATCTTCTTATCTTTGCAAATTTGGATTTTCAGCTCTGACAGAAATTAAATTGAAAAAAAGGAAAACTGCAGCTATTGAGTTAATTTGTACTCTTAAGACAAGCACATGCATTTCATTGCTTTTATTCTATTTCTTTAGTTTCACTGTTATAATTACCCATACATAGCTTAACCTTTTCCTATTGTAATAAATTTTACGTTACGCTGGTTCCAATCGTAATTATTTTAGCAAAGTTTTGTATTATTCACCGTTATCGTTTATGGCTATTGTAAACATAATGTAAATAAGTCATAAGTCTATAAATTCAAATATTTTGTGTTCCTGGCTCTTTATTAGTCCATACAGACTGTTAATCCACTGTCTATGTCATTTTTGGAATGTCCCGTCATCCGGGATACACGATAGGAAAAGGTTAAAGAACTTTAATAACTTTAATAATTTTTTGTTGGTTTTGCAATTTTATAATCTGCGATAATAAAACCCTTAGCGCAGTTGAAACTTCGGGCGGCCGTAATCCACGATCCATGGCTCTGTGTCGCCGCATGCGCAGTAGGAGCCTTTGGCGGTTTACGACGAGTGCGGCGGTTTCCCCAGCAATGTTCCTGCCCTGATCTCCAACTCCGGCTGACTTCTGATGACACCACTCCTTCTAACTCCTGTACCAGCAGCGGCAGCAGCCGCAGGACATTTGCTAGGCCGGCCCACTTCAATAATGTGAAGTGCGCCGGCCTAGCAAAAGCCCCGAGGCTGTCCGGCCTAGCGGATGCTGGACATTGAGCAGGTAAGGGAGAAGGGCTACTACTGGACAGGGGGGAGGTAAAAGGAATGCAGAAGAGGCAGTGGCGTACCAAGGGGGCGGAGGCCCTCCCTGGGTGCAGCCTTAGGGGGGGGTGCACAGCCGGAAAGGTCTGGAAAATTCCTGAGCTGCAATGGCGACGGCACTCAGTGGCATTGGCGCCCTCCACGATGGCACTCAGCAGCATCAGCACCTCCCTCCGCAACGGCACTCAGCGGCATCAGCGCCCCCCTCCGCAATGGCACTCAGTGGCATCGGCGCCCCCCCTGCGACAGGACTCAAGTTCGGCCTCTTTCTCCCGGCATCAACAGAACTTCAGATCGGCAACAGGTGCTCAGTCAAAAGCTTCCCCTGACTCAGCTTCCTGTTTCCGTCCAGGCAGTTCAGTCAGAGGGAAGCTTTTGACTGAGCACCTGTTGCCGATCTGAAGTTCTGTTGATGCCAGGAGAAGGAGGCCGAACTTGAGTGCTGTCGCGTAGGGGGGGGGGGGGGGGCCTTGCCGATCTTGTTGCCAAAATCGGAAAGGTGAAAAAGGGAGAAAGATGGGCCTGTGGTGGATGGAGAGATTGAGAGAAGTGGGGATAGAGAAGAGGGCAGATGATGGAAGTGGGGGGGGGAAGAGAGAGAAGGGGCAGATGATGGAAGTGGAGAGAAGGGTTGAGAGAAGAGGGCAGATGATGGAAGTGGGGGGAAAGAGAGAGAAGGGGCAGATGATGGAAGTGGGGAGAGAGAAGAGGGCAGATGATGGAAGTGGGGGAAAGAGAGAGAAGGGGCAGATGATGGAAGTGGGGATAGAGAAGAGGGCAGATGATGGAAGTGGGGGGAAAGAGAGAGAAGGGGCAGATGATGGAAGTGGGTTGAGAGAAGAGGGCAGATGATGGAAGTGGGGAGAGAGAAGAGGGCAGATGATGGAAGTGGGGGGAAAGAGAGAGAAGGGGCAGATGATGGAAGTGGAGAGAAGAGAGAGAGAAGAGGGCAGATGATGGAAGTGGGGGGAAAGAGAGAGAAGGGGCAGATGATGGAAGTGGAGAGAAGGAGAGAGAAGAGGACAGATGATGGGAGTGGGGGAAAGAGAGAGAAGGGGCAGATGATGGAAGTGGAGAGAAGGGAGAGAAAATGCTGAATGGAAGTGGAGAAAGAGAACACATACTGGATGGAAGGAGGGATAAAGAAAAAGAACATATGCTGGATGAGGGAAGAAGATAGTTAGTGAGATAGTGGAGAGGTGAAGGAAAGGGGTGGCATGCTGTGAGTAGACATAGTGAAAAGAGGGAATTTGAGGACTGCATAATAAGAACGAATTTAATTTAGATGGACGCAGAAAATAAAGAAGGAAGACCAGAGAAGGAAAGGGAGGAGAGAGAGATGCCAGAGAACAGGGAAGGAGACAGAGATATCAGATCTGAGTGGAGGAAATGAGAAGAGAGAGATGCTAAAAACCACAGGGTAGAGGGAAAGAGAGATTAAAGGAGAAAGATGCCAGACCATGAGGGAACAGAGGGAAGGTGATAGATGCCAGACCAAAGGGTGGGGGGTCTAGAGGAGAGATGGCAGGGGGAGACAGACAGTTTCTAGAAGGGGTAGACAGTGGATGGAATGGGCAGATGCTGGATTGAAGAGACAGGGCAGACACTGGAAGGAAAAGAAGATAAAAGCAGAAACCAGAGACAACAAAAGGTAGAAAAAAAATCATTTTATTTCTATTTTGTCATTAGAATATATCAAATTTGAAATATGTATCCTG
Organism: Geotrypetes seraphini; assembly: GCF_902459505.1. Lineage (NCBI taxonomy): Eukaryota > Metazoa > Chordata > Amphibia > Gymnophiona > Dermophiidae > Geotrypetes > Geotrypetes seraphini. The sequence continues at coordinate 340,656,232 of NC_047086.1, read as the reverse complement.
CTAGAGACATAACTGGGGACTGCAAAGCCCAGGCAGTGCTTCTTTAGCTTCCAGCTAGCTTAGGGCTCTCTTGGACCAGGGGGCATTCCCCTAACACTATTCCTGTCATGTGTGACTGTAGTATTCTGTTAGCATGATATTTCTGTGTAGCATTCTATAATCATTTGGCTTGTTCAGTTTTCTTGATAGTAGAGGGGATATATGTGAAGGGGAGGGGAGAAGGGTTTTGTTGGTCCTTGCACTGTATATTTATATTTATAAAATGACAATTGTACAGAATATTGTTTCTTTTTATACTTTAATAAAATATATTCAATATAAAATCATAACTGAGCCTTATGCATATGGGATCGGATGGTTTGCTGGGACTGAGCTTGTGGAGATGGGGCGAAAATGTGTTTTTTAAATTTTAGTCTTAGTAGTTTGCCGTCCACAAAATAATTCTTTTATTTCTGCCGGTCCACGGGTGTAAAAAGTTTGAAAAACACTGCTCTAGATCAGAGTCGGCAGCTGCGCTGAGGTACAGGAAGGTCCCCCGATAACTAATCTGCCGGCTTTGCTCCGGAAGAAGTAAGTTATGTCGGAGGGGGTGGACCCGGCAGACACAGTCATCGCGGGTCCTTGCCACAACTCCCTGCGTCTGCCGGGTCAACCCCTTCTGACGTAACTTACTTCTTCCGGAGCAAAGCCTGGAGCCATCACGGGACCTTTCAGCATGCGGCTGCCGACTCTGCTCCAGAGCTAGTACATCAGAGTGGGGTGGACCGGCAGCCAGCAGCTACAGTCATCTTGAGAAAGGAGCAGGACTGCTGGAATGAAAGAGTGGTGCAGGGAGAGTAAGGGGGCAGGGTGGAATGAAAGGGTGGTGCTGATGGAATTGATGTACAGGGAAAGGGTAGAGAGAGACATAAGGGGGAAGGAGACTGGATGGACTTGGATTGGAGGGAAAGAAGGGGCAGATGCTGATTGAAGAGAGGTGGATGGAGAGAGAAAGGGCAGACATTGGATAGTAGTGTGGCGGGTAGAGGGGGAGCCTATGCTGGATGGAAGTGCAGATAGGAGAGATAAGGGAGCAAATGCAGGAAGGAAATGGGAGGAGAGAAAGAGGGGAGCAGACAGTGGAAGTGGACAGAGAGAGGAGAAGGTACTAGATGGAAGGGGTAGAGAAAGAGGGCACATGATGGAAGGAGGGGATAAATAAAAAGAGGGCACATGATGGGGAAAAGGATTGAGTTAGGGAAATACTGGAGGGGGTGAGGGAAAGAGGTGGCGAGCTGTAGGAAATTGATGAGAGGGTAGTAAGAACGTAATCTAGATGGATGCAGAAAATAAATTGAAAAAGAAAATGAGGGAAGAAAGGGATTGCAGAAGAGAGGTATGGGAGAGGGAAGGAGAGGAGAGAGATGCCAGACCAATGGGGGTGAAAAGAGAGATGGAAGGGGGAGGCATACAGTTTCTGGAAGGGGCATAGAAGGAGAGAAGATGCCATATAGGGGCAGATAGATGGCAGACAGTGGATGGAAGGAAGAGAGTAACAAGAAGAGAGGAAAGCAGAAACCAGAGAAGACAAAGGTAGAAAAAAAATTTCTATTATTGCTTTAGGAGACATGTGTCACTGTTTCTGTGGTGTTGCATTGTATGCAGAGTCCAGCTTCTTGCTGGTTCAATTTAACCTTTGTCTATGTATTTCTATTTTTTCCCCCCTTCTACAAAACTGTAGAGCATTTTTTAGCGCCAGCCGTGGTGGTAGCAGCTCTGATGCTCAGAATTCGGAGAGGGTGGTGGATGCCTGGAATGCGCTCCCGGGAGAGGTGGTGGAGAGTAAAACTGTGACTGAGTTCAAAGAAGCGTGGGATGAACACAGAAGATTTAGAATCAGAAAATAATATTAAAGATTGAACTAGGCCAGTTACTGGGCAGACTTGTACGGTCTGTGTCTGTGTATGGCCGTTTGGAGGAGGATGGGCAGGGGAGGGCTTCAATGGCTGGGAGGGTGTAGATGGGCTGGAGTAAGTCTTAACAGAGATTTCGGCAGTTGGAACCCAAGCACAGTACCGGGTAAAGCTTTGGATTCTCGCCCAGAAATAGCTAAGAAGAAAAAAAAAAAAATAGCTAAGAAGAAAAAAAAAAAAAAAAATTTTTAAATTGAATCAGGTTGGGCAGACTGGATGGACCATTCGGGTCTTTATCTGCCGTCATCTACTATGTTACTATGTTACTATGTTTCTATGAGCTTCAGAGCTGTTACCGCTGTGGCTAAAATCCACACTACAGTTTTGTAAAAGGGGGAGGGGTTAGTTTGTAATGACATATTCCATACTAGGCGAAGGTGTTTTCTGTGTGTTCGAAAGACATGGTTTTCTGTTAGGATTGACGGTGTAGGATTGATCTGTACTAGTCTGGCTTGTTTAGTTTTACAATGGGTGTATTGATGTTGTACTGCTCACTGCATATGTAAGATGCTGCCTTTTCCTAGGTACTCATGTGTGACGTGTGGCTTGTTACTAAAAATCATGTTTTTCGTACAGATGGAGGGGGGGTGGCAAAAAATGATGGGCCCCGGGTGTCACATATGCTAGGTACGCCACTGAGAAGAGCTGCTGCTGAACATGGGGAGGTAAAAGTAAGGGAGAAGGGAAGACAGACAGGGGGCAGAAAGAAAGAAAGAAATGTTTAAGTCTAGCACCCGTTAATGTAACTGGCTAAAAAACTAGTATCAATTAAAATGTGCTGTGAAAAACCATTTGCTCCTTTAGTGTGCCAGAACTGAAAAAGTTTGAGAGACACTGATCTAAGGGGATTGAAATCATTTTAGAAACTGACAGCAGATTCTGCTTCCCGAGGCCTGGCTAAACTCAGTCTTCTTGCTTAAATTTCTGTGCTTTAACTCTGTTTTTTGCAATTGAAACTATAACACAGTATGACAAGGGTGTATAAACTCTAGGTTGTCTTCTTCAGCGGTCAGTTTGGGTTAGTCTTGGCAGTAAAGGACTGCTGAAATGGTTTTTTGACACCTGTTTTTCAAGACCTACTGATGGTGTACATTCAGCTGAAGTGCTTTAACATTTTAACAACTCACCTGTTTCTTGAGTCAGTGATTCACACTTTCCAGCACTGAAACCGCTGAGTTGCAGCTGTAGTGTGGTTTCTTTTAAGATTTTTTTTGTTTGTTTTTGACCCTGCAGAGGCCCTTGATAGGAGTCATCTTCAGCTCACTGAAGGCTGTCACTCTGCGTCTCATCCTTCAGCCGGTGAAATGACTTCCTTATTTTAACAAAATACTATAAAAATAGACTAAAGGAAGTTAAAATATCCAAACCTAAATAGCAATAAAGCAAAAACAAAAAAATAATAAAATAGCATCATTAAAAAAAAAAATACCCGATCCCTTCTTCTAAAATTAAATACAGGAGACATTATAAAACACCATAAATAAAACTCAGTCTAGCCTCATTGGACTCAGGTTATCTTTGTTTTCAAAACCATCTTAAAGCCTAGCTATTCACAAGGGCTTTTAAGGTATTTCCTACTCTTTATCTCAGTTTGAATGTTAGCTGGCACATGGTTCCTTCTCCCTAAAACCCAATAGTAGGAGTTGTAGAGGGCATTTAACCCTGGCTAAGCTTAAACTGTTTCATGACCCCATTGAGGTCAGGAGGAAGATAGTTTATCCCCCCCCCTTTTTTTTTTTTTACTAAACCGCGATAGTGGTTATTAGCGCAGGGAGCCACGCTGAATGCTCTGCGCTGCTCCCCGACACTCATAGGAACTCTCCCTGCGCTAATAACCGCTATCGTGCTTTAGTAAAAGGGGAAGTTAGTTTCTTGTATTTTACAAGGTCTCATTCTTGACTCATCTATGATCGTAGCCAAAAGGAGACCAGAAGTGTGTCCATGATACTTCAGGGTGCAGAGCCTACTGGGTGTTGAAAGAATTTCTAATTCTGGAAACCTCTTAGGTCACAATGCGGTATGGAAGTTGACAGTCTCACTCTTAAAAACCTGGAAACGAGTGCTGACTTGGTCTTTGCTGGCATGTAAAGTTCTTCCGTGCAGGGGGTGCATCTAACAAAGGGTTTGCTGCCTCTGTGGACCTCCAGCTGGCGAGTTAGTATGCAGCTGAATGCACAATTCTGTAACACTAGTTCCGAGACGTCAGCTAATTTGTGTGTTCTGCTTTACTGACCAGCGGCTCACACAGGGCTGCCATAGCGAGGACAGGACACTGCTGTTGAGCCTGAGAGTGTGGTGAAAGGTCACAGGTTTTAGTGTTTGCCGCTTTCCATTGTTCAACAGTGGCACAGCTGTGTGCAGCACGCCCCTGCCGGGCGAGCACAGACCATAGGCGAGTGTGTATTTTCTCCTGCACCACATCTCTTAATGTTACTAATTACTTACTCTGTAAGTCATGGGGAGACTCCATGGCATAATGAGGATTGTAGTGTTTCAAAAAAAAAAAAAAAAAAAAAAAGGGGGGTGGTGGTAGCTTGGCACATACCATACCAGGGATGAGCCTTATTTGTAAGCCACAGAATGATCACAATCTCTCAGATTTATTGCTAGTGCTCATTGTTCTACTTATGCCAAAGAGTCTCTTTCTGAAGTCCACACTGGGTAAAATAGACATGTACAGTTTGGTTTTATTTTTATTTTGAACTTTTTTATTTTTATTTTTTTTACATAAAGCCAACGGGTGCCCAATAAAAAATGGAGAAATTACCGTATCCACCTGCCACATTTTTTTATTTGGTCTCTGATTGCATCTTTTGGAACATGGCTTCCTCTTCTTGCCCCATACATTGTACAGAATAATTGTTTGGCCCTGATAACTTCAAATGCTCATGCCACTCTTGTGGTTTTCCTACTTTTCCTATTGTCTAGTTTCTGGCTTCAGATTTAGCAGTTGGAATGTCCCAAGTGATCCCGAGGAAGGTGGTGAAGAGGAAAACGGTGACAGAGTTTAAACAAGCGTAGGATGAACACAGAGGATCTCGAATCAGAAAATAATGGGAATATATTGAAGGAACTAAGGCCAGTACTGGGCAGACTTGCACGGTCTGTGTTCTGTATATGGACATTCAGTTGAGGACGGGCTGGGGAGGGCTTCGATGGCTGGGATGGTTTAAATGAGCTGGAGTTAGCTTTGACGGAGCCTCCAGTAGACAGAACCTAAGCACACTAGCGGGCAGAGCTCTGGGTTTCCAGCCCAGAAATATCTAAGAAAAGGACTATTTAAATTAAATGATTAATTTATAGAGCATGTATGGTTGGGCAAACTAGAAGGACCATTTGGGTCTTTATCTGCCATCATTTACTACGTACTATGTTTAATCTCCCACATTAAGATTGGTGCGACTATGTTAGCTGTAGCAGGTGTACAGCTGTGGAATACCGTGCCAGGAATTTTGCGTTTGTGTGATGCTAGAATGAATTGTAAGAAAATGGTAAAAACTCAACTGTTTGTGAAGGCTTTTTTGAATTGATATTTTATATTCAAACTGGATTTGAAGATTTCTGATGTTTATCGACCATTTTTAAGAGTTGTTTTTTAACAACTGAACTATATATGTTTGTTTAACATTTTATGCTTGTTACTATGGAAACCGTATAGGTAATATACGATAGATAAATTTATAAATAAATAAATACTATGATCGGTCCTTCTCTGATTTCTCCAGTGCGCAGATGTGCGTATTTTGGGGTGCCATTTCTCAAGAAGAGTACTTTTCTCAGACCTCCCTGCTTTTGGCCAATATTTGTCCTTAATTTTCATGATCTAGACCAGGGGTGTCCAACCTGTGGCCCAAGGGCCGCATGCGGTCCAGTGAAGTATTTTGTGCGGCCGAGGGCGATGCAGTGTTTTCCTCTGCTGCCCCCGGGTGTTTACCGTCTTGCCGGCTCTCTCCTCTGTCTTGCTGCAGGGTTTGTGCATTTTTTCAGCCAATGCGGCCCAGGGAAGCCAAAAGGTTGGACACCCCTGATCTAGACTGATGGTTTATTTTAAATTAGCATGTCCTACTCTTTCTATCCCACGTCCCCAAAATCATGGCAGCTAGTTTAGTGTGCATTTAGCATATATCTATCAAGTTCATCAATAATTTGCTTCCCTTTGATTATAAAATATGAGTTGAAATAAAAAGTATAGCTAGGCCGCACAAGTTTGTTTTGATGTTAAAGTGGTTTCTGAATATATTGAATTCATGTTTCAGTCAGACACGCAGGAAGGAAATTTTCCCTGATCTCACTGTGTCAGCAGTACCGTGTGTACATGGGGTGTGCTTTCTACAGATTCACAGTGATAAACGAGTGGGACTGCTGGAGGTAGACTTCTGATTTGGGTAGCTGGGGATTTGCAGTTCTTCTGCCAGCCCGGTGCCCATTTGCTTCCGGGTCCCCTGTGATGAAATGAACGTTCTCCCCTATGGGAGGGGATTCCCTGTGCCAGGCTGGGTGGGTCCACTCTGGAATCCCAGGGGAAGCTTCAGCGCGTCAGCAGGTTAATTTTCCATTAGAACCTGCTGGCCACCTTGCAGAGGGCGCATACCGTTCGCACCTACTTAACCAAATTATCACCATATAGGACAAAACTCTTTTTTTTCTCTCTGTAAGTTATTCCAGATTTTAATGGTAAGAGATTTATTTGTTTTGGGTTTTTTTTTTTAAATTACTGCTTCCTTTTCTGACCTTGTGCGATAGCTGCAGCTATTGCACAACACCCAAAGGGGTATCCGCAAGTGTGACGCTCAGAGAGCTGTACCTAAAACTCGGCATGCTGTCAGTTACACTTTGAGCTTCCTGAATGGACATAAAAGCGAAGAGACTCCATAAAGCCCAGTTTGGTGGGGTTTGTCCAGAGCAAGCCAGGAAGGTCTGAGTTGTCTTGATCCGCAGAAGGATAGCGTGGGTGGTGGTGCTGCTGCTGCGGCTGCCACAGGATCTCAGTCGAAGTGCAGTGTCTGAGCATTTAATAAGCCAGCGAGAGCTGCCTTTTACCCTCTGGGCCTCAAATAGTACAGTATGCAACAAGGGAGAGCAGGCAAGGCACGAGGGTGGAAACAGTAGTGTCAGATTACAGATTCAAAATATCACTGTAACACGCTGGCTGGCTCTGCACTGCTAACTTGCTGTATAACTGCATTGCTGATTGTTGAAAAAGGTTTGCATTACTTCCCAATTACCATGGTCATTACTGCAGGACCCTTTAATATATTTGACACTGGCCAACAATCCTCTCTCTGTGAACAGCTCGATTTATACATATATTGAAGACACTGCTTGTGTCCTTCAGTGTCTCGCTCTCCTCCCTCCCTCCCCACCAAACCCAACCTTTTTCGTGTTGCCCCTTCGCAGTAATGCGATTTCCACCAAAGGCACTCTCGGGAGACCCCCTGCCACTGTCAATCACAGCTGGGCCTCCAGTGTTAACTGCTTCTTTGGAACCGCTCCTGCAGTCTTGTGTCGGAACTCATTTTCCACTCACCTGCCAGGGCTGCGGCTCTGCCTTCCCTGTCCTGCAAGGATTACGGGGAAAGTCCGACGCTGATTGGCACAGCGCTACCTGCTGTAAGTTCTCAGCAGATGAGCTCCACAGGGCAGGCTGGTGGTTCACTGTTATGCTTTTCTTTTCTCCATCCTAACAATAAATTTTCAAATTGGTCGTGAAACTCCATATCAGGGGTGTCCAACCTTTTGGCTTCCCTGGGCCGCGTTGGCCAAAAAAAAAATGCTTCTGGGGCCGCGCAAACGCTGCAGCAAGACAGAAGAGAGAGCCAGTAAGACGGTAAACACCCAGGGGCAGCAGAGGAAAACACTGCATCGCCCTCAACCGGGGCCGCACAAAATACTTCACGGGGCCGCATGCGGCCCTCGGGCCGCAGGTTGGACACCCCTGCTCTATATCCTCTTCAAAATGCCCTGTGCATTTAAGGCGTAGATGAAGTTGGAAAGGGCTGTAAGGCAAAACCTTCATTTTCTAATGAGAGGGTATTGAGCTGGCTGGCTGTTCTCTACAAATCTGTGCTTATATGTAGATGTACAACTTGGTTGCGATTCAGATGTCTGGTTATTAGATGTCATTTCCTGGGTTTTATACTTAATATAAATCTGAAATCAAAATGTGTCTTTGGTGTTTTGTTTTGTTTTTTGTAGGTCTGTTATACGGTTATGTATCTTTTGTGTGGGTTATGTGCTGCCTAGAGCCTGACTTGGCAGCTTACCAATAGAAAAATATCTATGTGTGTATATGACAAAAGATGGGCTGACATGGAGGCTTAAAATGCAGAAATGCTCACCTCGAAGGAGAGAGGATAGTGCTGAGCAGAAATAAATCTTTGCTGGAAATCATGGTGTCCTCTGAGAGGCAGGAACAGTGTGTTTTAGTGTTTAAGCGATGATGTCTGTGTCCACTTTGATGCTGTCTTGAAAACGCAAGGGATGTTAAAATCGACTTGATGATTGCCCAGTGGTTACTGCCTTTAGGCAAATTACATTTTAAATCACGTGGATCTCCGTGAGCCAGCTAAGTCCAGGTTGTCCATAGTGTAGGTATATGAGGGGGGAGTTGGGTGTTGTATGTTATATTCTTACCTTGGAGGTCTTTTCTCTAGCACACTAATTCCCATTACTATTCTTAGGGATCCCTACCCAGTCTGAGGCTATGTGTACAAATCATCTTCATTGTGGATATCCTGAAAACCCAATAGGCGTGTGGCATCCCTAGGGACAGGCTTGGGAACCACAGCTTTTGAGTGTCTGCAGCTATTAAAAGGCATAGACTAGACTGGGCTGTGCCAGTCCTGCTTCCTTTTGCCTGGATTAGGATTTACTGAGGGGGGGGGGGGGGGGGGTTTACCTAGTAAGTTTTTTGTCCTGCTCCTTTTTGGGCTTCTTGTTTAATCAGAGCCAGGCTCCATTATGTGTTATGGCATGCAAAACTTCGTTCACAGCTTGTTCCAGACTCATTCCCTCGTCTAGTTCAGCTCAGCCTAGCCATCATGGCAGCAGCCTTTGCCCAGGGGGTGCAAACCAAAGTTCACTTCCAGAACCTGGATAATGTGGGCCGAAAGCACTAGCACTGGTTGTCACTGATGCACAGTGCCAGAGATACTCTCATTTCTTCCCCCCACCGTGGACAGTTGGCACCGCCTCCATAGCAGCCAAAATTGACCCAGAGAGCAGAGACCTGGCCCAGAAATCAAATTCAAGTGTTCTGCATTGTGGTTCACCATACTCGCCACCAGTTTGGTGCACCGCTACAGTGGCTGACTTAAATTTTATTCTAATAAGCTTGTATAAATAAGGATAATTTGTACAATTTGCTTAGTTTTAACCTCTGCAAAGCCATAAGGATGTCCTCAGAAAGCCACCTGGTTAAGAAAATAGTTTAGTGGATGCCTGACAGAAAGTAGGAGAATTTTAAAGGATGCAGATGTGGGGTTACTGGCCAGGCTCAGGCACATGCATACTAGGGTTGGATACTGCAGCCAGAAAATTCTTTGTTTTTTTGTGTTGTTTCTGGGAACGATTGTTTTATTTGTTAAGCCACTTATTGTTATGGAAGAGAAGTCATAAAGGTGGTGGGGGGGTTTTTTTGTTGTTGTTTTTTTCTCTTTCAAGAGTATGCACATTACTCATGTTTGCAAAGAGAGCACACTCTTTTCTCAAGTGTGCACATGTGCAATAGTGTGAATGGTGCACTATTGGGAAAAGGACAGGTTGTTCACCTTCTCCAATGTAGGGAGAACGAAAGGGCATTCTTTAAAGTTAAAAGGGGATAGATTCTGTACGAATGTAAGGAAGTTCTTCACCCAGAGAGTGGAAGAAAACTGGAACGCTCTTCCGGAGTCTGTCATAGGGGAAAACACCCTCCAGGGATTAAAGAAAAAGTTAGACAAGTTCCTGCTGAACCAGAACATACACAGGTAGGGCTAGTCTCAGGGCGCTGGTCTTTGACCTAAGGGCTACCGCGTGAGCGGACTGCTGGGCACGATGGACCACTGGTTTGACCCAGCAGCGACAATTCTTATGTTCTTATAAGCTCTCTTTACACACATAGTGTGGTGCATTTTTTTCTGCTTGTTTTTATTTAATTTCAGTAGTAACCCACTATGGAAGAATATAGTAATATCCAAAGAAAATTCTTCCTCGGTAGGGTGCGAGTAGCAGAAGGCCAATATAAACTACAGTGTAAAACAATTAGACTTCAATAATAAGTTTTACTAATAATTTGTGAAGGGAGAGAACTCAGTTTACTTACGGTTACTTAACGCCAGTAACCGTAAGGCAAAAGTTGTCACTTTTTCTACCCGCAAAGGGTTCATTGGTGAAACATCCCTGAACTAACTCCCATAAGTGAAAAATGTGCAAAATAAATTGAAAAACGCAGTATTGGCTGCTGCTATTCATCCCAGTTCAGCGTTTAGTGTTCAATTCGAGCCTTAGAATGAATGTGGTCAGAAGGAAAAATCAGCTGGAAATAATCAAGAAGTCCAACACAGTACTTATCTGCATGGCTGTAGCAAATAAAGTTGAGCCTGAAACTTCTTATTGCAGTCTAATTGTTTGTTTGTAATGACATACCATGACATGGGAGGAAAGTGTGACGTAGTGGATACAGCTACAGCCTCAGCAGCCTGACATTGTGGGTACAAACAGCAACAAAAAAGAAATCCAGCCAAATCTGCAGGAAAACCACCGGAACAGGAAAACCAAACACAAACTGCAGACAATGTACACGATGCAGGCAAGAATTTATTGTACCAAAGTTAAAATGTAGTAAAATAAAAACCTTTTTACCAACCAAGAGACCCGACACGGTCCGTGTTTCGGACAACACGCCTTCGTCAGGGGTCCATGGTAAATAAGGTATAAAATATACCGCATGAAATGAAGATAACAACAAAAGCCTGACTTGAATACGCCAAAAACGCTGCCAAAAATAAAGCCTCTCACTTGTTGTTATCTTCATTTCATGCGGTATATTTTATACCTTATTTACCATGGACCCCTGACGAAGGCGTGTTGTCCGAAACACGGACCGTGTCGGGTCTCTTGGTTGGTAAAAAGGTTTTTATTTTACTGCATTTTAACTTTGGTACAATAAATTCTTGCCTGCATCGTGTACATTGTCTGCAGGTTGTGGGTACGAACCCCACGCTGCTCTCTGTGACCCTGGGCAAGACACTTAATCCTCGACTGCCCCAGGTACATTAGATAGATTTTGAGCCCACCAGGACAGATAGGGAAAATGCTTGAAGTACCTGTTTGTAAACCGCTTTGAGTGTGGTTGTATAATTACAAAAAGACAATATACAAGTCCCAATATGTGGTTGGCATTTATCATGTCATTGCAAATGGCTGTCCATTCCTAATGCGTACCCAGCACCCAGATACATATACCATTTCATCTAGCAAAGTGCTCAATAGATGCCTCAAGAAATGACAGCAAAATGGGTTTGAAATGTGCTGATAGAGGCACTGTCACTCAGTTTCCATCCTGTTCCTAGAGAACAGCTGCTTCTTTATAGGTAGGTCAGATTTCTGTCGTGAGAAATAGTGAGAGGGCTGGATATATATTATAACAGTGTTGTGTGCAGTCACCTGACCTTGGTAGAGCACTAGCTAGTACTTCTCAATCCAAACCCAGGGGCTCATTAAATGCTTTTGTTTTTTATTTAAAGTCCATGTTATCGTAAAATTCTAAGCGGATTACAAAATTAAAACATACAAAATAAAATAGACAAACAGAATCAAAAATATATGAATAACATAAAAGCAAAAAATATCAACTACCGATACTATCAAGATTATAAGATGTCATAATAGGCCTTCAATACCTTCAGTGATTTTCTACAAGTCAGGTAATTACGGTAAGTGAGAATCTCAACTTTAAATCCGATCAATTTCTTTGACTGGGTGACCAGAGAATTGGATAGAGGGGAGAGCGCTAGATGTATATTTAGATTTTAGCAAAACCTTTGACACTGTTCCATACAGGTGTCTAATAAATAAACAGAGTTCCCTCGGTAAGGGCCCCAAAGTGACAGGCTGGGTCAAGAACTGGTTGAGTGGAAGGTGACAGAGGGTAGTGGTCAATGGAGATTGCGCTAAGGAAAGGGATGCTACCTGTGGTGTGCCACAAGATTCATTGTGTGGGCCTGTTCTTTTTAACATTTTTGTAAGCAATACTGCTGAAGGGCTGTCTGGTAAGATTTGCCACTTTGCAGATGATACCAAAATCTGCATTAGGGTAGATACCCCTGACGGTGTGGACAACATGAGCAAAGTTTGTGGAATGGTTTGGAATTTGGCACTTTTAAGATTTAATGCTAATAAATGCAAGGTCATGCATTTGGGCTGTAAAAACCTGATTGGATGGTAGAGTTTGGGGGATGAAGAACTTTTGTGCACAAAAGAGAAATGGGACTTGGGTATGATAGCATGTGATGATCTTAAGATGACCAAACAGATTGAAAAAGCAACAGTGAAAGCTAGAAGGTTGTTTGGGTGCGCAGGGAGAGGAATGGTCAGTAGGAAAAAGGAGGTATTGATACCTCTGTATAAGACGCTGGTAAGACCTCATTTAGAATATTGTGCACAATTCTGGAGGCTGCACCTTCAGATAGATATAAACAGGATGGAGTTGGTCCAAGGGAAGGCTATTAAAAAGGTCAGTTATCTTTCTCATAAAGTGTACGAGGACAGACTTAAAGAACACAATATTACATTACAGATTTCTATTCCGCCATTACCTTTCGATTCAAAGCGGATTACAAAAGAATTATGGAAGAAGGGTTACAAAGTTAGATCCGAGGTCGTTTCCAAGAGAGGGATAAGTAGGATCAGGGGTAAGGGAGGGGATGGTAAGAAGGGGGTATTTGTGGTATTAAGCTTTGTTAAGGGATTTCTTGAAGAGTATAGTTTTTATTTCCTTTCTGAACATCTTGTAGTCTGTATACTTTGGAGGAAAGGCAGGAGAGAGGAGATATGATAAAGAGTCTTTTACCTATGTGGCATAAATGCACAGGAGTGAGTCTCTTTCAATTGAAAGAAAACTCTGGAATGAGGGGGCATAGGACAGATTCAGATGTAGCCTCCAAAAATAGTTTTTCACAGAAAGATGGTGGAGGCAAAAAGTGTATCTGACATGAAGAAAGCTTGGTACAAGTACACTGAATCTCTGAGCAAGAGGATAGGATGATAGATGGCATGGTTAGGCAGACTAACTAGGCCATTCATTTTTCTAGGTTTCTATGCTTAATGTAACTAAGTTATCAAAACATGTATTCAGTATCAACAATTATAGAACATCATGGAAGGCCTTCAATGATTTTCTAGATACACTGCACAACAATTTTTTGGTTAAGTCTTGATTCCTGAAAAGTTTTTGGTGATTATGACAGGTACCAACTTGGTATGCTCAAATATGGTTTTGGTTTTACTGCATCACGTAAGAACTATGAGAAATAGACATTTTTATGTTTACTGACAATAAAATATATAGTCAAGTTTACGTTTCGCACAAGCGACTAAATGAAACAGAATTAAAAGTGTTTTGCTCCCGAGTTTCTTTTATATTCAGTGTCTGGTGCATCACGTTGTAGCATCCAACAATAGTCGGCAAGCATTGACGGATTCCAATTGCCCTGGTATCGTTTCTCCATCGTAGCTATGTCTTGATGAAACCTTTCACCGTGCTCGTCACTCACAGCACCGAGATTTGCGGGGAAGAAGTCCAAGTGTGAATGGAGGAAATGAATCTTGAGTGACATATTGCACTTCATTCTCTTGTATGCTTTGAGAAGTTTGTCTACCAGCTGAATGTAGTTTGGGGCTCTGTAATTGCCCAGAAAATTGTCAACAACGTCTTTCAAGGCTTTCCAGCCAATTTTTTCCGGCCCAACTAACAGATCTTCAAATCGCTTGTCACTCATAACATGTCTGATCTGGGGGCCAACAAAAATACCCTCTTTGATCTTGGCATCAGTTATTCTTGGGAACATCTGTCTTAAATAACGAAAACCTTCCCCTTCCTTGTTCATTGCTTTCACAAAATTCTTCATGAGTCCCAGTTTAATGTGAAGAGGAGGCAAAAATATCTTTGTCGGGTCAACAAGCGATTCATGTGCTACATTTTTCTGTCCTGGAACTAACTTTTTACGGAGTGGCCAGTTCTTTCTAGAATAGTGCGACTCTCTGTCTCGGCTGTCCCATTCGCAGATGAAACAGCAGTACTTTGTATAGCCAAGCTGCAGTCCTAGTAACAGAGCAACGACTTTGAGGTCTCCACAGATATTCCAGTTATACCTGGTATACTGGACATACTTTAGTAACATTTCCATATTCTCATATGTTTCTTTCATATGTGCTGCATAGCCAACAGGTACTGAAGGATAAACGTTGCCATTGTGCAACAGAACAGCTTTCAGGCTTAACATTGACGAATCAATGAAAAGACGCCACTCTTCCGGGTTGTGATCACAACCAAAGACCGAGAACAATCCTTCAATGTCACAACAGAAACAGAGACTGTCGACTTGTGCAAAAAATTTGGTTATATCATGATGCCGGTCTCGAAACACAGAAATTTTCGTACCTGGTGATAGCAAACACCATTCCTGCAGTCTCGAACCTAGCAGCTCAGCTTTTGCTTTTGACAGACCCAAATCTCTGACCAAATCGTTCAATTCGGACTGTGTTATCAGATGTGGATCGCCTGATGAGGATGGTTCAAAATCCGGGTCAATGTCACTGTTAGAACCCTGCACTGCAGTTTCTTCATCTGGTTCGTCTAAGGTCCAATCCTCTGGTGGTTTCGGAACTGGAAGACTGTCATCATGTGGCATGGGTCTCATTGCTGAAGGCAGATTAGGATATTCAATTGACTTCTTGTTTTTGGCAGAGAAACCAGACACATTAGTCAAACAGAAATAACAGTCCGTCACATGGTCTTTCTGTTCTCGCCATATCATCGGAACAGCAAATGGCATCGTCTTTCGAGTACCTCTGAGCCAGGCTCTCAGACTAACAGCACATGTCGCACAGCAAATGTGAGGCGCCCATTGCTTGTCTTGATCACCTATTTTGCAGCCAAAATACAGATGATAGGCTTTCTTTACAAGGGCAGTCATCGAACGTCTCTGAGGCGTAAGTGTATATTCCCCACAGATATAGCAGAATGTGTCGCGGCTGTTACGACACAGACGAGACATATTGCCCGACACCAAAACGTCTATAGCATCAAGCTTACTTACTGTTATATTGCTACAGCTACTATACTACTATACTTTACTATACTGATACTATATACACACACGGACTATCTATATTAACCAAATGAGCAGGATCGGTGTATGGAAGCCACCATTATAGCATGGTGAGACAGCGCAAGCTCGTTCAGACCTGCCCAGACATGCCCAGGATGTCATCTTCCATAAAACAGCTTCCAACCTGGCTAGATTTTATGCATGGACATACCCAGGCGGCACAAACCGTTGTTGATAAGACACTTATGGGAGAAAAAATTGTTTGCATCCAAATATAAGAAAAAAATCACGACAAAATTGAAGATTTCTCTGAAATGGTACGTGATGGGTAATTTTTGATGTAATATTCATGATCAGCACCCAAAATTCTATAAGAAACACCCAGCAGTGTTCAGGAAGCAAAAACTTTGTTGTGCAGTGATATCAGGGGGTTAGGTGAGGACCTCACCTGATTTGCTAATGAGTTCCATAAGTAACATCAGTTAAGGCAGGGGTGTCAAAGTTCCTCCTCAAGGGCCACAATCCAGTTGGGTTTCAGGATTTCCCCAATGAATATGCATGAGATTGCATATTTGTATGCACTGCTTCCATTGTATGCTAATAGATCTCATGCATATTCATTGGGGAAATCCTGAAAACCCAACCGGATTGCGACCCTCGAGGAGGGACTTTGACACCCCTGAGTTAAGGTATATTCAACATTCAAAAATGTGTGTGCTTGGCTTTTTATCTTTGAAAATCCAATCTAAAATGTTACAGCACTGCTTCTTTTCTCAAAATTGGTAGGACTTGAGTGCTCTGTATGTGAAGTAGCTCAAGGAATGAAAGGAATAAGAGCTACAGCAAGATAACCAGAGAAGCTAGAGTTCAAATCCTGTAAATCCTCTCAGGCAAGGGACCTGAAGATAACTCACCTTAACCTCCAATGTGAAAAAGGCAAGCAATTAATCTAAAAATTCAGATCCACTTCCCAGCATACTTAGTAGGTGTTCAGGGCAGACCAAGCAGAAAGGACCTGGCTCCGTCTGATCTCCCTGTTTGCTCATCATTTGTATCATTGTGTAAAACCTGAAGTTTATCCCAATCCTGTAGCATCATGGAGACTTTGATATTTTTCTTGGTGCTGGTGGTTTCTTCTTGATCTACAGAGGTGGATCAAGAAGTTCTCTTGAAGTTATGGGATTTGCAAGTAGCTTGGGGGGGGGGGGTTTCTGAACTAACTAAGCATGTTAAAAATGTTGAAGCGATGTGGTTAAGCTGCACAGGATGTCAGGCCAGGAAGTAGCTGCTGCCAGCCCTGTGCTGAGACAGCTTCACACAACAGCCCCTCCTGGCTGTTTCCTTTAAACCTTTGGACTCGGAGGAGTAAATCTGTGCCTCTGAATGGTCGAGATTGCTTTGAACACTTCAGAAACGTGCCAGCGTAGCTGTTCCTGCTTAAATGATCTGACGGTTCCCGTGCTTGGTTTAAAGTCATAATGTGATGAAGTGAAGGGATTAGAAATCGTAGCTTCTATGGTTCCTTTTCGGTTTCCATTGTTCCAGTTTTCTTTTGTATCTTGTGGTGATAAGGATAATGCTGGCAATTATTCTAGAGATTCTCAGTTCAAAGCTCTCTCTCTAACACAGGATCGTTTTTAAGTATCACTTGGAAGCAAGTCCCCCCTCTTTTTTTCATGGGACTCTTGTACTGCTCTTAGTTGGTTAATGTGTTTAGGACTGCAAATCCTCTATGCCTGGTCAATCCACACCCTAGGAAAAGCCTGGATCAGGAACTTCCTGTTAAATCAGGAGTTCTCAACCAGGTCCTAGGGACAAACTAAGCCAGTCTGGTTTGCATCCACAATGAATATGGATGAGAGGGATTTGCGCACACTTCCTCCGTCGTATATATAATCTATCTTGTGCATATTCCATTGTGTTTATCCTAAAGATCTGACGGGCATGGTGTGTCTCAAGGACTCTATTGAATACGCATGTATTAAAGGCCTGATAATTTTGGTTCACTCTCCCTTCCTGTCCTGTAGGTAATGAACCTAACAAGGCTTTTAATGCTATGGAAGGAGATAGGCTAAAAAACCATGTTATGCTTTAGCTCTATTTTTCCTGCATTGAGCTATTACGGCCTTTTCCCTCCTTCCCTCTCCTTCCCTGTGTCAGGGGCATAGGATTAAGGGCATATGGCATTGGGTCAAAAGATCTGGACACTCAAGAAGCTCCCATCAGGCTCTGCACATCCCATAGCAATTCAGAAAAGGGCCTCAATAGTGTGAGGTCCCACAATGAAGTCTGATGTCATTATAAAAAATATCGCAATCGATTACTCTCGTATCAAGCTGCTACTTGGGATTCTGACCTTCGTCGATTATTCTCCACCACTATATCTTATGCGAATTTTAGAAAACTGTTAAAAGCTTATATGCTAAATTTTATAATCTGTGAGTCCACGCAAATTTATTTTATAGTTCGTTGTTATATATGTTCATCTCTTTTATAAATTGTTAACTGCAAGGATCCGAAAGGTTTTGCGGAATGCAAAAGCTATGTTTTATGTTATATTATGTTGGCAGGCCTCCTTCTTCCACGATGTCTCCCCGCCCGCCCCCCTTTCCCGGAGTTGCTCAAGTGAAATTTGTCCATGGTCCCATCCTGATACAACATATACTTCATTCAGGAATGTTAACAACTTCCCTCCATCCCCTTTCTAAGCAATTTACTATTGACATGGAATGGGAATGTAGTTATTATGAGGTCTGACAATTAAGTTCATGAACTTGCCTCCACGCGCTTACGTTGGCAGCACTGTACAAAAACAATTCAGTAAGGTTTCATAACACAGTGTCTCACAGCTGTGTTCATGCTGATGTGTGGCGATGTCTTGCCGAGTGGTGTTCATTATTGTTGTTTCATGTGTTTGTGTGCCGTCGCGAGAATGTTGAAACTTGAATTACAGCAATGAACAAATATTAAATTTCTTGTTAAACTTGGCAAGAGTGGAAGTGAAATCGGGGACGTTAGTCCAAGTTTTTGGGATAATGCCATTAAAAAAACCAGCAGTATGCAAATGGATTAAACATTTTTCTTAGGGGATCTCTGATGAAGAGAGGTCAGGGCGGCCAGTAACAAGCAGAACTGATGAAAACATTGCAAAAATTCGTCAAATTGTGCATTACATCAATAGAGAAACAGGAAAATTTTAACTGAAAATCTTGACATGAGAAGAAAGGTGTGTGCAAAAATGGTCCCGCGTGGCTCTTGCATCGCGACAATGCACCAGCTCACATGGCACCATCTGTGAGGGAGTTTTTAGCCATTAAACAAATAACTGTACTCACCTGATCTCTGGTCCCCAATTACTTTTTTCTTTATCCAAAGATAAAGGAAATTTTGAAAGGGAGACTTTTTGATGACATTCAGGACATCAAGGGTAATAAGACGACTGCTCTGATGACCATTCCAGAAAAAGATATCCAAAATTGCTTTGAAGGATGGACTAAGCGCTGGCGTCAGTGCATAGCTTCCCAAGGGGAGTACTTCGAAGGTGACCATAGTGATTGATATTCAGCAACGAGGTATGTAGCACTTTTTCTAGGATGAGTTCATGAACTTAATTGTCAGACTTTGTATATGTGTTGGACTATATTTAGCCCAGTGGACTAAACAAGTTTGCAAGTGATCCAATCGTACTGGATCAAATCTTGTAAAAGCATTACCTGCTAGTTTGACTTGTCTACCTGAAATGGGAAAACCACTATCTAACAGAGTCTTGCTCAGAAATGATAGGAAATCGGGTATTTTTGTTTAACAATCTGTAGTACCCTAGAACCTTGCTGCATTTACTGTTGTAACGCAATGGAGGGCCAAAATTCACATTGAACATGCAGTGTTTCCATGCACTGGCCTGGGAGATTTGCAGACCTTTGCTGTTGAAAAGCAGCCTTCAGTTGTTGAGTATATGAACCAGATGGGGGATCTATTAGTGATCTTACACTTTTTAATCACTTTTATAATACATAAAAGCAGGATGCAGATCAGTACTTCTGCATGGTATTAAAAATATATCATCCAAGTCATTCATTGAGATCAATGGGAACACAGTACCTTCCTATTCCAGCTTTGAAGAAAATGCATCTCGAAGAAACTAGACGAGAGTTTTCAATGGCAGGCTCAAGGATACGGAGCCAGCTTCCTCTGCAGGTTAGATTGACTGCTCGGTTCAAAAAACTGCTAAAAAGGACATCCATTTGGTAAATGACAGAATAATGTAGCAGTCTGGAGCAGATATAAATGTGGACCAGATCATGTGATATGATGAGAATTAGGCAGTTTTTATGTTAATGTACTTTTATGTATCTTTATTTTGTTTTCTCTTCGTTTTATATGTAACTTATGCACGTTTGATATGTGATCCACTTAGATGTAAGTAGAATATAAATTAATAAACCGTAAACCTGTTTTATGCTTGAGATGGATTTTTTTTTTTTTTAATTTTTTCCAACCATTCATGACCCTTATGTATAATTTCTGCCTTTGCGGAAAAAAAAAAAAAAAAAACACCCCCAAAACAAAAAACACCCTTTTTCCCAATATTCAGCTTGCGGTGGACAGTATTTTTTGTCTACTGCCAATTCTCAAACTGGAAATTTATTGCTGAACCTTGTCTTGGTTTCGGCATTGAATATCCTTTTTAAAAAAAAAAAAAAAAAAAAAAAGCTGGCTAACACATGACCAGTTAAGTTAATATTCAGACTTAACTGGCTGTGGACTAGTGGATAATGATAGCACAGCTATTTATGTACTCTTATTTATCCACTAAACCTGGCTGGTATAAGTCTGAATATCGGGATGCAACTAGACTCCGCTCCTAGAATGCTCCCTACATAGCTGGCTTGAAGTTTATCGCTAACTGGTCATTTTCAGTGGCACAACTGCTACTATTAATTATTTCTATAGCGCTTAATTATTTCTATAGCGCTAGCAGACGCACACAGCACTGTACAGAGTAAAGAGTAAGAAAACAGTCTAGCCGTAAACAAGCAAGCTAACTGGTCAGCAGCCATCCCCAGCCAGTTAACTCGCTTTAAATATCGTCTGGCCTGTGAAAATTGAACCTAATTTAGCACGGTGGAAAAGCTGGTGAAAAGACGTAGGGCTCCTTTTACTAAGGTACGCTAGCGTTTTTAGCGCGCGCCGCATTGCTGCACACGCTAACCCCGCGCTGCGCGCCAAGAACTAACGCCAGCTCAAAGGAGCCTATAGAGTTTGAACCTGGGTCAGTCAGATTCTGGGCTCCAAATAAATGGACTCCCGCCAAAAAAATAATCCAGTGAACCTCTAAGGAAGAAGCAGTTCCACCTTTTGCACTATAAGAAACTTTGATACAAGTAAACAGCAGTTAGGTAATTGCTCTTTCAAGCTGCCTCTCCCATCTTCTGGGTATGATAGACATACACAGTACTACTACTATTAATACTAAACCCGCAAGAGACAGACCCTGCTCGAAAGAGCTTACAATCTAATTATGACAACGACACATTGGACAAAAATGGTGAATAAATATATGCAGTTCATATTGGGAAATACAAAGGGATGAAGAGATAGGGTAAGGGACTACAGAGGGAATGACAGACAAATTTGGTGCTTTTTCAGGTCGGTGGGATTAGGACTTAAATGCAGCTTCGAAAAAGTGGGCTACATATGCACTCATGTCTGCTCCTTGCCCCCCTGCACAGGGATTGGGAAGAATTCCTCGAGGGTGGCATAGCGAGGGTTAGAGGTTCCCAGGACGGTGGTGACCCCCCCCCCATGCCCTCCTCTCTGCTCCTCTGCTCCTTCCGCACCAACCCCCCGCTTCTTCTGCATCCCCATGCCTCACTCACACACTCCCTTCCCACCCAAGTACTGCTTTAAATATTCGCCAGCGTGAGCAGTTTCTATGGCCTGCTGCTTGCGCTAGCGTTGGCTTTCCCTCTGACATCACTTCCTGGCCCCGCAACCTAGAAGTGATTTCACAGGGAGCCAAGCCGGTGTGAACAGAGTTGTTGCTTGTGCTGGCGAAGATTTTAAAGAGGTACCAGGAGTAGAAGGTGGAGAAGGGAGGGCTCAGGGGGGGGGGACGGAGAGGTGACTGCGCCTTCTCCAAGATGGCGCCTGGGGTAGTCCTCCCCCACCTTACTTTGCCACTGCCCACAACACCCCTCTCTATCACTGATAGATTGCCTTTTTGTGGTTCCAAAGTGTATTTATTTATTTATTTATTTAGTGTGTGGATTCTGGTATGAAGTATACCAGTTGAACCCTATAGTTAATGGTTGATATGTGTATTGCCAGCTAATAGCTGTTACCATGGGCAGGGCTAGATTAAGCTACAGGCAAACTGGGAATGTATCTAGGGCCTAAATGTTTAGAAGGGCCCTGTCAGATATGCTCAGTACTTGGGAGGTTAGAATTAACACATTTTTACACATTTTTTCATTAATATCCAGTAGTTTTCATAGAAGGGTGGCCAACATATCTGGGCATTTTTCACAGTTTAAAACCTCTCTCTATAACTTTTCCATTCTCCACATCCCTCTCCTAGTGCATGATCCTGCCCTGCTTGTTTCCAGTGTTGCCCAACCTATGGAAGCACTGCGGTTGGGCAAACTTGAAGGCAGCTCTAGTCACAGGAAGGAAGACTGAGGGATGGATTAAGAAAAGAAATAAATTTGGGTACATGGTAAGGCCCACAAATATATCTTTGTGTAGGGCCAAATATAGTGCAAATTTGATCCTGTCTGTGGGATAGTGGCATTATGTGATTTAAATTGTTAAAACCGTCCTTTGAAATTTACGAGGGTCATTTCATAAATAATGCACACTTTTTTAAAAAATTTACATGTTTTATTTTATTTTTTTCAAGTATTTCTTTACAATCCTTCAATATAGTCTCCCTGTTTTGCAATGATTGAGTCCCACCTCCAAGCCGTATTCGCATAGTTTTTCAATGACGAGTGGAGAGCTCCATCTTCCCCACGACCCATAAAACTTTGATGAGCTCAATCAAAAGTCAAACAAATGATGATTTTTGCTTATGATCATGAAGGCATCATTATCACAGACAAAGATCCATGTGGAAGAAGTGTCACAGCAGTGTATTATCGTGATTTTTTTGCAAAAAATACGCAGAAAAATGTACAAAACCCGACCTCAGTTGCTATTGGCTGGGCCACTCATTCTTCATGACAACGCTTGCCTGCACAAAGGGAATGTCGTCATTGAAAAACTACACGAATACGGCTGGGAGGTGTTACCTCATGCTCCCTACAGTCCAGACATGAGACCACCAGACTTAGAACTTTTTCCAAAGTTGAAACAACCTGGACATCGTTTTGCATCTCTGGAAGAGCTTTCTTCTGTCGGTACCCAAGCCATTCGGGAACTGAACTAAAACGGTGTCTTGGATGGAATAATGAAGCTTCTCGGACATTGGGATTCAGTCATTGCAAAGCAGGGAGACTATATTGAAGGATTGTAAAGAAATACTTGAAAAAAATAAATAAAACATGTAAATTAAAAAAAATAGTGTGCGTTATTTATGAAATGACCCTCGTATTATATTGTACTAGTCTTTAAGCCCGTTACATTAACGGGTGCTAGAATAGATGTGTCTGTCTGTCTGTCTTTTTTTGTCTCTCTCTTTCCTCGGCTGTCCACCACCACCCCTTGCCTGCTCCCCCTGTCCAGCAGTAGGCCTTCTCTCTTCCTTTTAACTCCCCCCCTGTCTATCAGCACCTCTTACCTGATCCCCCTGTCCAGCAGTAGGCCTTCTCCTTTTCCTGCTCCCCCTGTCCAGCATCCGCTAGCCCGGGCAGCCTCGGGGCTTTTGCTGGGCTAGCCCACCTCGCATTATTGAAGTGGGCCAGCCTAGCAAATGCCCAGTGGCTGCTGCGTTTGCCGGTCGAGGGGTGAGAAGAGGCGTCCTGGCAGCGCAGGAGTCAAACCGCCGCTGAAATCGCCGTCGCAAGCCGCCCCACGCGCCGGAAATCAAATTTGGCACGGAGGGACACCGCACGGTGGCAGGGATCACAAAACCCTAAGTGCGCATGCGCGCTTAGGGTTTTATTATAGAGGATTCTTTCTAAACCAACAACGTTTGGGTACTACACCAATCTGCCCCCTCCCCCACCTTTTTGTAAAGGAGTTGGAAAGAATTTCATGAGCTATGATCTGCATGCTTTTCTTACCTGTTCTTTTCTCCAGTTGTACCTACAAATTCTAGAATGGCCTAAAACGTACCCTGTGATACCCTAAAAGGGGATCCTTTAAGAAGGAGGTTACCTGCAGAGAGCTGCTTCCCAGGTTCTGGCTTCATTTCATTAACATTGGGGTAGTAAAACCACTTTTTTTGTATATCAGTCAACTTCAGAGGTACCCTTGCAGGTTGTCCCATTGGAAGTAATGGGCAGAGGGCTTGTTTTTGGGTTGTTGTTGTTTTTTTTTTGGGGGGGGTCCATTTCCTAGTGAACAGCAAGTGATATCAGATAAGAACATAAGAATTGCTGCTGCTGGGTCAGACCAGTGGTCCATAGTGCCCAGCAGTCCACTCCCGTGGCAGCCCTTAGGTCAAAGACCAGTGCCTTGAGACTAGCCTTACCTGCGTATGTTCTGGTTCAGCAGAAACTTGTCTAACTTTGTCTTGAATCCCTGGAGGGTGTTTCCCCCCCTATAACAGCCTCCGGAAGAGCGTTCCAGTTTTCTACCACTCTCTGGGCACCAAGGATACAAATTTCTGAGTAGAGTGAGTTCTGTGGGTGTCCTGAAAAACAGGAAAGTGGTCAGTTTATTTGTAAGGTTTGAGAAACAAACTTGAGCTACTTGGGCAATAGCATTAATGCCCCCCCCCCTCCCCATCACAACCATCATACAGACACATACACAGCGGCTTTGTAAGTCTAAGTGCTTTGTAGTATCTCTCCTGGGGCTGATGTGTAGCAATGTTCAGCCAAGAGCTTGCCCCCCATGTTGGGGTTTATTTAGACCCTAGTGTGCAGATTTCAAAGTTAGGACAGACAACAAGAGCTATTTCTGTTTTCATGTTGAGCGGCAATCGAAACTCCCCCACTTCAGAGTGTCCAATATAAGAAAGAAGGCTAAAGGGTCTCCAAAACCCGCTTGATTAAACACTAAATGTGTAATTTCAAAGTTTCCTGGGTGAGAATGTTAATTATTGGCCCTTATTATCACCTCCTCCTTAATGTTTTGCTTAACACTTGCTGTTCTTTCCTAGTTATATAAACCACTTTAAAATAAAACATTACAACAGTAAGTATTTTCACTTATCTTTAATGTGCAGAATCACTAGCCTGCCCGACGGGACCCGTTTCGCCTTATAAAGGCTTTGTCAAAGGTTCTAAAGGAGCTCCTTTATATGGTGAAAAGGGTCCCGTTGGGGTAGGCTTTTAGAGGGTAATTTTTTTTTTGTAAATCTTGCCTAGTTGAAGAAACATATTGCCTAATTAATATCTATTTTATAGAGTCACAATGCAAACATATTTGACTTTATAATGTACTTGGACAGGTGTGAAAATGCAGGTGCTTGTAGGCACTAGCACACACACCAGACATGTTGATTTAAGGAATTTTGTAATCTACACATGTAAGTTGGACTCTGCCCATGTATTTTCAAAACAGATGGATGCTTTAAAGTCCATCTGCTGAAAACGTCCAAATCCCGATTTTGAAAAAGCAGAATTACACTGCAGCTCTTCCAAATAGCAAGGGGGGTGTTGTGGGTATGTTTTGGGCAGGACAAACTAACACCGCAAGACTCATCCCAATTCTCTGAAGCAACCCACTCTATTCTTCAATTCCTCTAGAAATGGCCAGATAACTCCATTTGTAATCCACCTTAAACCGCAAGGTAATGACGGAATAGAAATCACTAATGTATATTGTTCCTCGCTTTGATCATGACCATGAGAAACAAATCTGCAAATAGATGTGCTTTTTGTTCTGTGAGAAAAGCAAACTCATTAGGGTACCATGTACGTAGACTTCTTGTACATTAGGACGACTCTAAGAAGCACAGAAGGTGGGGGTAGAGGCTAAAATCAGCTGAATGAAGATGCCATTGACATGGATAGCATGGCTTTGCCTTACGACAATTGAGGTCTTTCTGTAACTCCTCCCAGGCAGATGATGATCATCGGAGTCATTCAGAGACCTTTTACCTTGCCAGCTCACCCTTAGTGCTCTGATGTGTAGCATTGTAGGAGGTTTATAAAAGATTTACTGATCGAATGTTGTCATGTTAATGTACCTAAAAGATATTTTTAATTAAAAGAATATTCTCCCCTAATGAGATCAATAACTGAAACATTTCCCTGTAGAACTACTTTTAAAGTGACCAAGTCAAAATGATCTACCAACAATAAAATTAAAAAAAAAAAACACAAAGCACACTGTACGCAGAGAAAATGTTAATTATCATTTATATTCCGTTTTTTTGGGTTTTTTTTTAAAGAGGTCAAGGCAGATGATTCTATGCACTGTCACCTCAGTAACAACTATACAAAAATAGACAAATATACCCCCCTCCCTTTTTACTAAACCGCAATAGCAGTTTTTAGCGCAGGGAGCTGCGCTGAATGCCCTGTGCTGCTCTTGACACTCATAGGCTCCCTGCGCTAAAACCCGCTATTGTAAAAGTGGGCCATAGTGCAAAATATAGCCAGCAGATATAAATTCTCAAAACAGACACATTTTGATAACTAAATTTAAAATAAAATCATTTTTCCTACCTTTGTTGTCTGGTGATTTCATGAGTCTCTGGTTGCACTTTCTTCTTCTGACTGTGCATCCAATATTACTTCCCTTCTTTCAGCCTGTATGCTTCCTCTCCTCCAGACCTCATTCCCTCCCCTAACTTTTTCTTCCTCTCTCCCTACCCTTTCTTTCTTCCTGCCTCCCTTTCTTTTTTTTTTTCTCTTCATGCCCCCTTTCTTTCTTTCTGTTTCCCTTCTTTCCTTCTGTCTCCCTGCCCTCCCCCAAGCCACCGCCGCCCCAAGCTCTCCCTGCTTCCTTGCGTCAAGGGCCGACCAGCATTCCTCTCCCCGACGTCAATTCTGCCATTGGAGAGGAAGTTCCGGGCCAGCCAGGCAGCGATTGGCTGGCCCGAAACTTCCTCTCCAATGGCAGAATTGACGTCGGGGAGAGGAAGGCTGATCGGGCCTGGTAGATTGTGAAGGCAACGTGAGTCTATCATGGAGCCTGGGATGGGCTCTGTGATTGACTCACTGTGCCTTTGTGATCTACCATTCAATCGAGATCGACGTATTGGGCACCCCTGGTCTAAAGCATATTTCAACTTGGAACTCTGGAATGCACTTTTATTTTTTACCAGCTTATAGAAAAATAAAACACAAAGCAAGGAGTTTTTCATCTTTAACTACTCAGCTCACCTTCCACTAAGTAGATCATTGGTTGGTTGACATCTACAGCTATGTCTTCAGATCACTACTGCAGGAGTGCTGCTACTTGTGAAAGCCTAGTGGTCGGATGTGTTATGTTAAGTGCAATCTTATACCCACCAAATCTTCATTAATTAGAGCTCTAGGCGGGTTACAAGCAGCATATTGTGACATAGAATTCTGTATAGAGTTAAATGTATTACAAAGTGCAATACTACATAAAGCTATCAAATTGTTCATATTGTCTGAGGTACGAAAGATAGCAGCTGGAATAAGGACAAAAAACCAATCCAACGGATCTGCAGTGAGAATTCAGTGGAACAAGGACGAAAAAGGAACTGCAGACAGATGTACAAGATGCAGGCAAAGTTCATTGAACCAAACAAACAATTTGTTGCGTACAAATATACCATTTTACAGAATATGAGACCCAACGTGATTTGTGTTTCGATCAACACGTCTTCTTCAGGGGTCCCATGAAACGGTGGCTTCAGAGGACACGTAACAAATGTGCTGCCTCACTGACAATTCGTCATCATCCTCCTGTTCCCTTAGAACAAAACCTTCATCTATGACCCACGTGACCGCTGCGCTTCCACTGTATATTTCTACACAACAAATTGTTTCTTTGGTTCAATAAACTTTGCCTGCATCTTGTAAATCTGTCTGCAGTTCCTTTTGTCGTCCTTGTTGCAAAGATAGCAGCTGACTATTAACATTGTCTTTATTTTGGGTGACTTGCATATTAGTCTGTCATTTTTGACCCCTTGTAGGGATTTCTTAAAAAAATATGTTTTTAGATTTTTGTGAAACAGTGTATATACTGTGGTTGTGTGAATTACGGTGGAAAGTGAGTTCCACGCTTTTGCTGTTTGGTAATTGAATGATTTGCTGTGAGTTGTCTTTTGTATTTTATATCTTTCAGAGTTGGGAATGATAGGATCAGACTGTTGCAGTTATGTTGATCAACAGATCTATCCAGTCGTTCAGTAAATCTGGGGAAGCTCTTAGTGACATCACCGTTTAGCATTTTAAATACTCAGCAGCATAGTTTAAATATGCAGGGCTTCACTGTGGCTTCTCTTTGTACAGTGTAGCATCTGGTGCCAGAAAGCAAAGGCTGCTTGCAAGACAGTGCTGGACAAGTCTTTGAATCTTTGCTGTTTGCACCAGGAAGCAGTCTGACATCAAAAGCATTGCAGCACTAGCATATGCAACATTTAGCTCAAAGTGCATTATAAAAGTACCGTATATACTCGAATATAAGTAGAGACCCCATTTTTTCCCCCCAAAAGGAGGAAAAATGGTTGAGTCGAATATAAGACGGGTGCTTAATATTCAAGTGCCATGCCCTGCCAAGATCTGCACCCAGTGTCCCTTCTCTCATGCCATCTCCTGCCAGGCTCTGCACCCAGCCCTCTTCCCTCCCTGCCCTCCCAAGCTCTATACCCAGCCCCCCTCACTCCTTGCAGGTTCTGCACTCAGCCCCCTCACTCCTTGCCAGACTCTGTAACCAGCCTCCCTCACTCCATGCCAGGCTTTGCACCCTGTCTCACCTTCCTACCCTGTACCCCCTCTGGTGGTCTAGTGGTAGGCCAGGACCATCCTGGCCAACAATTTTTTTTAAACACCCCTTCCCCCCACCCCCCCCACATGCTTACCTTTTTCGCCGTTTTTAATTCCTGATGATCCTGTGGTGTTTGGAGCAGGAGCAATCTTTCTGTGCCCTGCCCCATGCTGAGCCTCCCCGTTCCTGGTTCCCATTTCTCGGCCAGCGGCACACCCGATAGGGTTGAGCTTTTCGTGCTTCCTGAGCTGTCTGAATAGCTGCTGCCAGTTCTCATCCCAGCGAGTATATACGGTATACCTTTTGTCCTGGACCAGATGATGGATTAGTACATTGTCTGCCCTCTAAGTTCTCTAGGCCCAGATGCACTAAAGCAAGGGTGTCAAACTCAATCACATTTAAGGGGTTGAAATCTAAAACACAGACTAAGTCGTGGGCCAGACCCCACCCAATCTCCTTCCCCATAATAGTACTAATTGTACTATTTGTAATGAATTGTAATTGTACTAATTGTAATTAATTTTTTCCATTCATTTTTCATATATACACAAAATATAATCTTATTAACAACACATAATGGTTAACCACAAAATTAAACTAGACAAAGCACACTGTATGCTTCTCAACATTCATTCCTACCAGAACACAGATAACCCTTATGCAAATACGAGACCACAAACTAAATGTACTGATATATACAAACGAAACCCTAAGATTCAAGACTCTGCATGCAGTACAATCCCAGAGAAATAGAAACAAATGCATTTCTTCCTGAACAGTGCAAAATATAAACAGCAGATGTAAATTCTCAAAATTGACACAATTCAATCACTAAATTGAAAATAAAATCATTTCCCCTACCTTTGTTGTCTGGTGATTTTGGTTTTCGAACCATCTTTTCCCAGTCTCTGGCTGCACTTCCTTCTGTCTGTTCTCTTAACTGTGTATCCAGGGCTACCTTATCCATTTGCTGTTTTTCTCTCCTTCACTTTCTGCCATACATTCATCTTTCCTTTAGTGAATTCAGGGATACTTAATATAAAATAAAGGTCAGAAAAAAGATCCAATTAATATAAAGCGCAACTGACCTCTTTAATATAACCAACCTATAGAGAGGGTGATCAAAAAAGATATATATAAAATGCTCAGAGATGTGAAACTTTGAAGGGAAGGTTGAAAAACCTCCCTTTGGTAAGAGTTTACCTTCCAGTCATTGTCACTTCATAAAATATTTTTGATCACTCACTCAAAGGCTGTAAATTTTAGTTTAATTGAGTATTAAAGTCTTTCAAATATTCAAAAAGTCCCAATCATGCGATCTTGCAAACGTCACTGCATTTATAAGATGATAAAGCTTTCACTTAGCTCATAAACAGGGTTTGTGGGGTCCCAACGTGGCCCCGTTTCGATCCCTGCTTCAGGAGACCCAAGTAGTTCGATTCAAAAATGTTCCTGAGTGCTATTCATAATATTATATGGCTTCGTGACTTGCAATCACATCTACGAATAAAACGAATGTTACATGTCAAGTGTGAGTGAAACATTCCTGATACTCACAGGGAAGCATCCGGTGGCAGGAGGGAGTGGGCATCTCTCTTGCGTTTTTGGGGGGGAGGGGAGGAGATGGTTTGGGGGGGGCCTCCATTGGCAGGAGGGAGTGGACATCTCACCAATATTCTCTCATGCAGGGGGAGGGGTCGGCATGGCAGGAAAGGAAGTGGGTATCCCTCCTGATGAGTTTCGCTGGTACAGGGGGGAGATCAGTCCCCGGTGTCTGTATGTCAGCAAGATGTCGGGGAGGGCCGTCATTGGCTGGGGGTGGTGGTTCTTTTTTAATGGGACAGATATTGTATGTGTGTAACACACACACAGCCTCTGTTCCCATTAAAATAAATAAATAAATTTTTGGTGCATTAGTAGCTCTTTTAGAATCGACCAAATATCAGATCAGAGTGGACCCACACAGTCTTACCAACCCGGTTTATTGCATCTAGCTCCTAGTTTCTTGTAAGGCAGCAGTAGACAATTTGGGTGAATGGTTTAGCAGCTTCATTAATTTTATTTCATTCCTTAGATCAGTGGTTCCCAACCCTGTCCTGGAGGAACACCAGGCCAATTGGGTTTTCAGGCTAGCCCTAATGAATATGCATGAAGCAAATTTGCATGCCTATCACTTCCATCATATGCAAATCTCTCTCATGCATATTCATTAGGGCTAGCCTGAAAACCCGATTGGCCTGGTGTTCCTCCAGGACAGGGTTGGGAATCACTGCCTTAGATGATACTGAAGGCTGTGTCAGGTTAGTAGTACCTACTATTATAACTTCATAAATTAGATGCTGTTTCTCACATCCTAATATGGACTCAAGCACAACAAAAATTCAACAATAAAAAGGCATCTTACTTTTATTGTTACATGCATGAGTATAGAATATTTAGGGGGTGGGGGGGGCTGGAAAATATTTTTAATTTTTAATTTGAGTGCAATTTTTGAATATGAAGATGGGGGGGTGATATATGTATTTGTCATGGATTACAATTTTGATTGAATTTAGGTGCTATTATAGTGTAATATGATTGTATGATATTATTGCACTTATTTTTGGCTTCAAAATGAATAAAGATATTTTTGAAAAAGAATATTTAGGGCAAAAAGAAAGGGAACTTTGAAACAAGACAATCATAGGAAACTGTGACAAGTTAAAATTCTTAGGAGCTTTGAAACTCCTTTTCTAGCTGTTTCTACATTTGTTTTTATATCATTTTCTTTCCTCTTCAACTTTTTTTCTCCCCTTCTGCAGCTTGATTTAATGCTTCCATAGGTGGCAGACACCAGGGTGCTGAATTTTAATTTTTTTTTTCCTCACCCCCCCATTGTAAGGAGTGGAACCCAGAAGTAGAGAAGTGGATAGTATTCCAGTTAGTACTTGTGCCTTAGAGCTCTACCTGTGACAGCCTAACTGACGTTCAAAACTCAATTTTCTGGTATCCTATGACCAGAATTAGAAGTGGCAGACAACTTTTGCCATCTAAGCACATGGTGAAAGTATGTAGAATATTTCTCATGGAATTCTTGCCAGTCTCTTTGTATTCTTTGACATAGAGGGAAGAGGGGACGGGTGGCTTGAATGCTGGTGGGGAGGAGTGTGTAATATAATCTAACCTAGTGTGATGATAATCTAGGTTAGTGGTTTCTAACCTCTCATGTAAAGGTCTTCAATGTGAATACGAGAAAGCTCCGACGGACACCACGGATTTCAAACTTACACATACTACTAATTTTGAAACCCGCCTTGACCTGCTTGTTCAGACTGAGTATTTAAACATTAATACTAATACTGACTCTCTAACACTTCAAAAATATAGTACTGTTGACAAGCCAAAATAAAGTGCATTTAAAAAAAAAATTCCATAAATGAGACACCTGAGAAGCACACTTAAAAGATTGTTAGCAGTTACTATATCAAGTGGGCATGATTGAAATGAATGCATTTACAGGATTTGAAGAGCATTTCAGCCGACTGTTTGAGGGCCTCAGTGGAGGCCCTTGGGGCCGCATGTTGCAGATCCATTATATCCATTGGCCTAGGGCTTCTGGTCCTGGGTGTTTAATGTTTGGAATTATAGGGGTTTATTTTTGAGACATTAGGTGCTTTCCCGGGATCAAAAAATTAGGGGTTTATCTGTATATCCATGTTACCAAAAAAGAGAAATATGTGGCATTTAGGTGGATTCTGTTTAGTGATCCAGAAGACAATTTTCCAGCACCAATCTGATCTCCTGGTCCACCATTAGCCCAAAGGAATTTGCCCAGGTTATTAAATAATTAGCCTGAATAAATTCCACAGACTCAAAACTTCCTTCCACTTAATATGTACAGTATGGATACCTTTGTAGCACTTGATCTCTCCAGTCCTTTTTTCCTCAACTAACAGCCACATCCCCCCGTCCCGTCCCCTCTCCACACACTTTTCATAATTCTTCTCCTATTCAGCACTCTTCCCACATGATGTTCACCGACTCTCCAGAGTCATCCCAGTGCCTCTTGCAAAACTCATGCTCCCACCTCATGCAGAAAAATTCACTTGAAGACCCCTCCCCCTAAGTCTTTCCCTTCCTGTCTGCTGGTCCCCAGTGCCACTTTATTAGCTGGGTTCTACCCAGAATCTCTGTTGCTGGTGATGCTGGAAGTAGGCAGGGTAAGCTCATTCACACAGGGGAAGACTGAGGAGCTGTAATACTGTTTTATACTCTGACAAATGTCCAGGCATATCTTCGGACTACTTGTGAACATTAATGCAAAAATCTAAAGAATTCTGATGAACATCTTTTATTTGCTTTGGGGATATCTATTATTTGGCAATACACATAACCTTTAAAAACGCTGTAGCGTTCAGTCACGGTATAATTTACAAACAATAAAATGAAATACATATCTGATTCACTAAAAGCAGTCCATCAATGACAGGGGTGTGGCAGCATTGGAAGGTTGAGGGGTGAATAGTGGGAGAAGCATGTGGAACATTCTTATGGAATTATGCATATAATTGGGGGAGAGAGAGGGGGAGGCAGATTGAAAGGAAGAATTACTTACAGTAACTGCTCACTGTGGTAAAGTTAAGGTGTCCCAATTTCTGTAGAAGTAGTTCCATTTTGGAGGGAGTTTATTTCTGTGAAATTCAATCCCATCCATTTTTAATGTCTTTTCACAGGTTTTTGGTCCTGGTCCTCAAATTTTCAGAGTTACTTTGCCCCCAGGCAGACATTCTTTTATTTTTTATTTTTTATTTTTTTATTCTTTATTCATTTTCAAATTTACAATAAGTGTAACAATATATCCAAACAAATTAACAATAAATATAACACTTAATAATCATTCTTGACATTGTAGAGAAAATGCTTGAAGTACCTGTGTGTAAACTGCTTTAAGTGTGGTTGTAAAACTACAAAAAGGCGATAGACAAGTCCCAATCCCTTTTTTCCCAGCATCCATTAGGTTGGAAAGAATCAAAGTGGTATAATATGCCACACTTGCTCTTTCAACTCTACTTTATTCCATGAGCGATAGAAGCCAGACCTATGGCTTGGTGAAACTGAATTTGTTTCCTGGTTTGACTGCAGAGGCAGTGTTCATTCCTTGAGGTGACAGGAAATCACAGGGACACCTAGGGCTGGATTCAATAAATGGCACTGAAATATGGATGCCTAAAAAAAAAAAAAAAAAATCCCATTCCCAGCACTGTTATAGAATGAGTGCTCTTTATAGAATAGCATTGGGCAACAAATTATGTGCCCAGCTTTTGGTGCCAGGACTGTACGTTAGCAGAAACCATGTGTAAATCCTGGCAGGCACATTAGTTGGGCACACATCCACAGTGTTCCATAATACTGCGTAATACGTCCATGACCCGCTCATACGACGGGAACACCCACTGTGCAGTTGCACAAGGATTCACACAGGCACAAGGATTCACACAGGCACTATCCTATAAATGGGTGCCTAAGTGTAGTGCTGTGCTGATCTGCCATTTCAGCCCCTTTTCGGCGCCTTGCATCCATTAGAATGCATTTCCACACTGAAAGTTGGGAGTAGAATTAGCGCCTGACTTTAGCCAGCATTTTATACAATCCCCTAGCTAGAATCTGAACCATGACTGCAGGGTTTCAAAACCCCTGGCTGAGGACGGTCATTGCAGTCGAGAGAAAAATAGGGGAGGAGTTTAAAATAGGGGGTGGAGTAAGTGATGGAATACAAATTGATCAAAACAAAGGTGGGAAAAAAAGAGAACTTCTGTTTGAACTAGCTGCTGAGGAAATTAAAGGTGGGAAAAAAATGTAATGTTCCTTTTGAGTTATGTAGCGATCAATGCACTATCAAGTTTGCATGCAAATGATTTTGCACGCAAACGCAACTGATCAGTCGCTCAGTGAGCGATTGCCACATGCGCAGAGCCCTAACAGCAGTGACGGGGAAAGCAGCCTCCTGCCACTGCTGTTACAGCACCACAACCCCACTAGAGCAGAAAAAATGTCAGGAGGGATGCCTATTCCCTCCTGCCAATGCAGGCATGTGGCACAGCGATGTGGCTGGAGGGTTGGCCACTGCCTCCTGCCACTGGAGATCCCCTGTCACCCCCTGAACCCCCCCCCCAAAAAAATGACAGGAGGGATGCCACCCGACACCACCCCTCAGGAGGCTCCCGCTTCGGCTGCCACTGCCAGTCACAAATGACACACCTTCTCCTTCCTGGTGCATAATGTGATGCACGGGGAGGGGGGCAAAGGCCCTGATTGGTTCAGTCGCCTAAGGCCCCTTCCTCTGCATCCACACACGCAAAATAGCTGTGCCATTGAAAAAAAAATCTGGCAGACTTGTTGGTAACAAAGTTACCGACGGGTCTAGAGCAATTGGTTTTTACGATTGCGAAAATCCCGTGCAAAATAGCCAAGCGATGTTAGTGCATCACTCGTTTGGCAATTTTGCATGGGGTTTTAGCTAATTTGCATGGCCAAATCGGAAAATGAGCAATTGAGGGGAAAAACACATGGTGGGCCATTATATGCATCGGGTCGGTAACAGCGACGATCGCTGACTTTAGTGCAGTGGTTCCCAACCCTATCCTGGAGGACCACCAGACCAATCGGGTTTTCAGGCTAGCCCTAATGAATATGCATGGAGCAGATTTGCAAGCCTGTCACTTCCATTATATGCAAATCTCTCTCGTGCATATTCATTAGGGCTAGCCTGAAAACCCAATTGGCCTAGTGGTCCTCCAGGACAGGGTTGGGAACCACTGCTTTAGTGCATCCCCCAGTTAGACTTACAAAGTTCCATAGTACCCTATGGAACTTTGTAAGTCTAAGTGCTTTGAAAATGAGCCCCAGTGCTTGATATTTGTAGAATAGTTAGGGGTTAAGAAAATTTGAGATTGTTTGAAGCCAAAATAATTCTAATCCCCACAGAATTTTTGTCATTTTGATTGATTACGCTTATCAGGGACACGTTTTCTGCTGTAAACCTTGATGACTTATTTCCAGGCTCTAATGAACTAGTGGTAACTCCCGTGGATCGATTTTTAGAACACTTTCGATCCAGTTTCAGAAACACAAGTTCTAAAACTATGCGAAAAACTGAAACATGTAGCTGTAAATTGGACCATTTTCCTTCTTATCTTCGGGGGGGGGGGGGGGGGAGGGGAGGGGAAACCATTTTCTTGGAAATGGTCATTTTTCTCTAAGTATGGGGATTATAATCTTGACACCCCTAATGAAAAGTGCTGATTTGGACCCTTCTGTGCCTTCCCATTACCACAAGCACGCTGTTCTTGTGAGAACTGAGGTAGCCATTCAGAAGTGGCGCGCACCCATGCAGCAGTGTGCTTGCGCGCCGTGGGCCCCGACATACCGGTAATCAGCAGGCAGCCAACCAGCAAAGCACCAGCGACCAGCACAATTAGGAAGTGTCGTGGGTCCAGGCATTAGCGTGCTTGTGCACCGTGGGCCCCAACATAATCAGCAGGCAGCCGTCCACCGACCACCACAATTTAAAGGTACCGCTGGGTGGGTGTGTGGTGGTGGTATATTCGCTTCATAAGATGCACCCTTATTTCCACCCACTCTTTGGGGGGAGAAAGTGCGTCTTATGGAGCGAAAAATATGGTAATCTCTCTTTTCTTATCTTTTTTACTTTCATGTGTCTTCTGGTCTTTGACCACTTGTAAACCAAGTTGAGCTTCAACGGGAGATGACCTGGTATATAAACTGAAGATTAGATTAGATTAGATTTATATGACTGTTTTAATATATATATTGTGTATTCATTTTTTAACTGTTTAGAACCGGGGTGGTCCTTGAGGGCCAGAATCCAGTCGGGTTTTCAGTATTTCCCCAATGAATATGCATGAGATCTATTTGCAAGCACTGTTTTCAATGGGGAAATCCTGAAAACCTGACTGGATTGTGGCCCTTGAGGACCGGAGTTGCCCACCCCTGGTTTAGAATGACCTTTAGTCAATTTGATGATATAAAAACTTTTATAAATAAACTTAATGATTCTTGAAATATTTGTATTAATATTTGCTATGCACTTTTGTGAACAGATTCACCTGAAGTGGTGTATGGCAGGTGTAGACAACTTAAACCGTGGACTAACACCATAACAATAGTAAAATCAAATATTAGCTTAATACACAATTAGAACTGTGAAGTAAGCTTGGAAATATCTAACATGATAGTATCACTAGAGTGCACAATTAAAACAGCACAGTGGAGCTATGTCACTCCCAAATAATTTTTGTGCTTGATGCGAGATCTGCACCACACTTTTTAAGATACATATATCTGCTTGCTGAGTAGGGTCTATTAGTTCCTGCTTGGAACCTCTTAATTTTGTTTCCCTGCTTGTCTGATACTATCAAAATTCTGCTTCCTATATCTGACCCATGAAAGAGCTCAGGTTCAGACCACCCTGTTCTGCACCAAGTCTACCCTCTCTTTCCTATATATCTAGACCAGTTAAATCATGGAAATAGGTGTATGGAATTCTCTAGAACATCAGGAACTCAATTTCACCATCCTATCCACACGAGTTTTGTCGCCGTCCCTGTCCCTGTTCTTGTCCCTGCCCCATTCCTGTAAGCTCTGCCTTAATGGCACAAGCCTCAAACACTTATGATTTTAAAGTGTTTGAGGCTTGTGCAGATGAGGACAGAGCTTGCAGGAACGGGACAGGGAAAGAACTCCGCCAGGACGGGGAAAAATTTGTCTCCATGTCTTTCTCTACATCAAATACTGAATAGCCCAGCTCTGCATTCACTTTCTTTAAGCTCTACATTCAAAATGTCATTTCCCAAGTCAAATGATGAAGCATATCCCCCCTCCCCCTCCAAAGAAAATCTTTTCTGTTTTTATTAAAGCTTTAATATATGAAGGAGAAACAGAGGGAAATATCTCCATCTTGTTTCTACCCAAGGGACTATATGTGAATGTAGCTTTGTTTGTCATATTCCTTTACTGACACACTGCACAGTATCTGTAATCTTGGTCTATACTGCCATGAGTTAATTAAGAGGAGAAAAAAATGAAGACCAACGTACCATGAGACTAACAATTAAAAAAATAATTATATATTATATATCTATCTATCTATCTGCATGAAGCAGCACTAAATTGCTGAGTTTTAGCTAGGCAAAGATTTCAGACATGGAGACTCCTGGCAGTCAGCCCAGACATTTGGATACTTGCCTACAAATCCCTAAGACAATTGGTATTTTATTTTAATGTTAAATATGAAAAACCTGAGAGGCGTGGCCTTGTTTGCTAAGACAGGCGGCTGGGGCCGGAAATGTGCCTGCTCCCCATAAAACCCAGCTCAGCTCTTGGAGGGTTCCCCCCCCCCCCAAAAGAAAAACTGTTTACTTTATCTGTCTTTGGACGGCTTGGTGCCTGACAGTAGCGACTATAAAAAGATTGGGGGGATTCATGAGCAGGAAAGTCATACTGGAGAAGTTTGGATGTCATTTTTTTTTTTTTTGCTTCAGTTGTGCTCTAGTGTTAATGTAACTAAGGCAAACTTTGGCAATGTTTTAAGAATCTTTGATTTTCTTTTCTTCTCTGCCCCTTTGTGAACTGCATTTTGTATAAAGGGGGGGGGGGAGAAGCATTCTAAACAGTGTAGAGAAAAGATAATACACAGAGGTTTCCCTTTACTTTTCAAGCTAGTTTTGGCCAGTGTTTTCGTAGGCATGAACGCAGGAGGGAAGACGGCAGTACATCTGCAAGCTGTGATGTGCTATTTCCCATTACATTCTGTTTCATTCACTTTTTATATTCAGAACTCCTAGCAACGACTGCCTGGTGTGGTTTACACATTACAGTAAAAAACAAAACATTATAACAAGTAGGTAAAGCATAAAACCCTCATAATATAAAGACTAGAACAGAGAGAGTCACCTAAACCTAGGAAAGAATGATTGTAATAAAGTTCTAAAACAATTACCCACTCACCCCAACCAAGAGAGAGAATCTCATTCCCATCATTCCCTCCCAATGCCAACTTCACATTAACCAGCCCATTTATTCAGCGAACAACCAAGGGCTCCATTTACGAAGCCGCGTTAGTGGTTTAACGCGCGTAATATCGTGCGCTAAATTGACGGCCGTGCTAGACGCTAACGCTAGCTGGTGTTAGTTCTAGCCGCGTAGCACGGGTTTAGTGCACGCTAAAAAACTGCGTGCGCTAAAAATGCTAATGTGGCTTCATAAAAGGAGCCCCAAGTCTTCAGTAATCTGTGGATCTTCAAATAATCACCTTTGCTGCATGTTCAGAATTTCAGATCTCTGGGCCTTTAACAAAAAAAGCTTTGGCCTCCAAATCTTTTTTTTTTTTTTTATTCTTTATTCATTTTAAAAGCCAACATAAAGTGCAACAAATTATCAAACAATTAGCACAAAAAACAGCACTCAGTACAATCAAATGATAAAATTATAAGTACATATCTCCCTCCCCCATACCCTCCCACCCACCCACCCCTCCTGGATGTGCAAAAATGCTTTTACAGAGAAAAAAGGGTAATACTAATGATCAAGTCAAACAAAAGTTTGTTAATGGATCCCAGATTTCTTTGAATTTATTATAGTGTCCCAATTTAATGAATTCATACGTTCAAACTTAAAAGTTTGGCATTAGGATTCCCACCAAAAGGTATAGTTTAACCTGTCCCAATTTTTCCAGTTTTTCGTAATAAGCTGCATAGCAACTCCTGTCATGATAAGCAATAATCTATTCTTATTTGCAGTTATTGGACTCTTGGGCATTAATAATGTACCAAACAACACTACATCATATGACAATGATGCTGGAACTGCCAATATCATAGTAATTTGACCCCATATAGATCTCCAAAATCCAAGTATCAAGGGACAATAGAACAATAGATGATCTGTCCCTATATCAAGATGACAATGCCAGCATCTAATAGATTTAGAACTATCTAACTTTTGTAAACGAACAGGGGTCCAAAAAAATTCTATATAGCAGAAAAAACCAAGTTTGTCTCATAGATGCTGACGCTGTATATCTCATCCAAGACCAAATCCATGGCCATTGAGTGGCAGCCTCCTAATCTTTTCTTCCTTATCACTTAAAATGAGGGCATGGCTAATTTTTTTTATTTGTTTAAAAATTTATATCCCACCTATCCCTAGAACATAGGTGTCAAACTTTGGCCTGCGGGCCACATCTGGCCCGCAGTGTAAATATATTTGGCCCACGAGAAACTTCCAAATGTCTACTAGAGCTGGCCCCGGCCAGTAGACAGTTTTTAACCCAATCGGCTCACGTCCATATTAGGCACGTCATCACATTTGATGTTTTTACAAGTTCCTACAGTGTTTCATGGTCTCGCACAGTGTCGCTGTAGTGCTGGACTCTGTAATTGCTTCTTTGGTAAGTATACCGGCTTTGAAAGTTCTTGTCACAGCTTTGGGAGTATTCTACTGTTTGCTCTTGGGCCAATGATTGTCAAACTTGATTGTGATCTTGTTGTTTGTTCCCCTACATTCAGCCTGTTTTTGTTGGGAAGATTGGAACTTCCCCCCTGTTTTTGCTTTTAGTTTCATGTTATGTTTTTTAAATTTGTATAGTCCAATCAATAAGTTTGTAATTTGTGCCCCTTCTGTTTGCACACCTTTCTTTTAATTTTTTAACTTTTTACTCGGTTGACATTGGCATAGTCATGCCTGGGGCTTTTTTTTTTTTTTTAATTTTATTTTTCTTAGCATTCACGGAGATCATGCCACTTTTACTTTCGTTTTCACAGCTTGATGAACAGTGTGGTTTCACTGCACAAGGCATAGGAATCGCTACTCTTATTTGTATTGCCTGGGCTTTTCTGTTCTCTTGGCTTTTCCTATTTTTGAGAGATTTCCTTAAGCTTGTTTCCATATGAAAAATGTAGACATTTTTTTCAATAAATATCAAGGTTGGCCCGCAAATTTGTCCAAGTATTTAATTTAGGCCCACTATATATTTGAGTTTGACACCCCTGCCCTAGAGCCTCTTGTTCTGATCTTAGAGATATTCTGTGCAGTTGAAATTATAGCACAGAAACTGCTAGCTAGATTTATTGGGATATTTGGAATTAAATAAAAAGGGAGAAAAGGTAGATTCCTGCAGAATTTGTATTACAGTATCTGAATTGCTAGGCCCCCCCCCCCCCCCCTCTCTGTTGATAGGGAACTTGGTGACTCATTGGGTACAGATGCAAGAGGATGGTGATTAATGGAATTTTTCTCCGAGGAAAGAAAGGTGAGTAGTGGAGTGCCTCAAGGATCGGTGCTAGGACTGATTCTATTCAATATGTTTGTGAGCAACATTGCTGAAGGGTTAGAAAGTAAGATTTGCCTTTTTATGGATGATATCAAGATTTGTAACAGAGTGGACATCCCAGGTAAGTAAATCACTGAATACCTCTACACCAGTGGTCTCAAACTCAAACCTTTTGCAGCACCACATTTTGAATTTGTAGGTTCACTTCTCCCTCCATAACCACAGGGGTTAGGGGCAGAGCCGGCCTGCGAATATTAAAAAAAACTGCAAATAATATTCGGGCCGGTTCTGCCCCTAATCCCCGCTTCCCCCTGGCTATTTTAAGCCCTGTAAGCCCCCCCCCCCTCCCTTTAAGCCTTACCAGGTGGTCTAGCACAGTGTTCTTCAACCTTTTTACAACTATGGACCGACGGAAATAAAATCATTATTTTGTGGACCGGCAAACCACTAAGACTGAAATTTTTTTAAAAACCATCACCGCCCCGTCCCTGCAAGCTCAGTCCCACAAACCATCTGATCTCATCTGCACAAGCCTCAAATAGTTATGATTTTATATTGAACATATTTTATTAAAGTATAAAAAGAAACAATATCCTGCACAATTGTCATTTTATAAATACAAATATTATAGGGCAAAGATAAACAAAAACCCCGTCTCCCCTCCCCTTCACATATATCCCCTCTACTAGCAAGAAAACTGAATAAGCCAAATTATTACAGAATGTACACAAATATCATGCTAACAGAATACCACAGTCACATATGGCAGGAGTGGTGTTAGGGGAGTGCAACTAGGGCAACTGCCCTCTGGTCAGAGAGAGCCCTAAGCCAGCTGGAAGCTAAAGAAGCACTGCCTGGGCTTTGCACTCCCCAGTTATGTCTAACATCAGCTCTAGCAGGATACATATTTCAAACCTGATATATTCTAATCACAAGATAGAAATAAA
The DNA here is from genome assembly GCF_902459505.1 of Geotrypetes seraphini. Lineage (NCBI taxonomy): Eukaryota > Metazoa > Chordata > Amphibia > Gymnophiona > Dermophiidae > Geotrypetes > Geotrypetes seraphini. The sequence continues at coordinate 340,614,678 of NC_047086.1, read as the reverse complement.
ATTATTTTTTTCTACCTTTTGTCGTCTCTGTTTTCTGTTTTCATTATCTTTTCACTTTCTTCCATCCAGCTTCTGCCCTGTCTCTTCAATCCAGCATCTTCCCCTTCCATCCACTGTCTGTCTTTCCCTGCCATCTCTCCTCCTGCCCCCCCCCCCCCAATTTGGTCTGGCATCCATCATCTTCCTTCTGTTCCCCTCATGGTCCTTCCCTCTCCCCTGTGGTTTTTAGCATCTCTCTCTTCTCATTTCCTCCACTCAGATCTGATATCGTTCTCTCCTCTCTCTTCCCTTTCCTTTTCTTCTCTGGTCTTCCTTCTCTATTTTCTGCCTCCGTCTAAATTAAATTCTTTCTTACTATTCAGTCCTGTTTCTCTCTTTTCACTGTGTCTACCCACAGCTTGTCACCCCTCCATTATCTTACTAACTCTATCTTCTTCCCCCATCCAGCATATGCCCTTTATTTATCTCCTCCTTCCATCCAGTATGTGTTCTTTCCCCACTTCCATTCAGCATCTGCTCTCCCCTCTCAACTGACATCCATCTGCCTTCTGCTCTCTCTTCTTCTCACTTCCATCATCTGTCCCCTTCTCTCTCTCCTCTCCTCACTTCCATCATCTGCCCCCCTTCCCTTCAACTTTGCGGTTCACTTTCTTTCCCCTGAGGGTGTCTCATGTCAGAGGGGAAGCTTTGGCCGAGCAGCACCGCTTGCAAGGAACAGTGGAAGGCCAGCCCACATCGCATCATCGAAGCGGGCCGGCCTAGCAAAGGCCCTGAGGCTGTCTCATGAAATTGTGGCTAAACTACTGCTTAGGGGCAGCTCTGTACCAAAGTTAAAAGCACACAGAGCTGCCACTGCTGGTCTGGAGGTGTGGAGACAAAGACAGGAGGCATACGCGGCAGGAGTCCCGGCACAGTGATGGCAACAGGAAGTTGCAAGTCAGCTGACACCGGCACCTTTTGTTGCGGTGGGGACCCGAATCCTTCACGGACTGGCAAGATTTTTTTGCGGACTGGCACCAGTCCACGGACCGGCGGTTGAAGAACACTGGTCTAGCTGGTTTTCGGGGCAGGAGCGATCTTCCCACACTTCTACCCTTTGCAGATCGCTCACAGGAAAAGGCTGCCTTGAGCTTCCGTAGTCTCTCGAGCCATTTCCTGTGAGTGATCTGCCTCTTCTCCTTGAACAGAGAAGATTGAGAGGGGACATGATCGAAACATTCAAGGTACTGAAGGGGATAGACTTAGTAGATAAGGACAGGTTGTTCACCCTCTCCAAGGTAAGGAGAACGAAAGGGCACTCTCTAAAGTTGAAAGGGGAAAGTTCTTCTTCACCCAGAGAGTGGTAAAAAATTGGAATGCTCTTCTGGAGTCTGTCATAGGGGAAAATACCCTCCAGGGATTCAAGACTAAGTTAGACAAGTTCCTGGTGAGCAAGAGCGTGCGCTGGTAGGGCTAATCTCGGTTGGAGCACTGGTCTTTGACCAGAGGGCCGCTGCGTAAGCGGACTGCTGGGCACGATGGACCACTGGTCTGACCCAGCAGCAGCAATTCTTATGTTCTTATGTTCTTACAGGGCTTAAAATAGCCTGAAAAATTTAAATGGGTTTTTGGGTTTAAAACCACGAATAACTGAATCTGCGGATGCTGAAACCGCGGATTCAGAGGGAGAAGAATACTTTGAGGGCCTCAGAAAAAGTAGTTAGTGTCTTATTAAAGAAATGACAATTTTACATGAGGTAAAACTCTTTATAGTTTATAAATCTTTCCTTTTGGCTAAGTCTTAATAATAATATTGTAATTTATAGCTAAAGAGATATATGATCAAGAAACTGTTTTATTTTACTTTTGTTATTATGATAAACATACCAAGGGCCACAAAATAGTACCTGAGGGCCTCATGTGGCCCCCAGGCCGCGAGTTTAGACCTCTGCTCTACACAGATGGGAAAAGGAGGCAATGTCTGGAAAGCAGTATATACTAATTCATATCCTTACTTTTGTCAAAGCTGAGAAGTGCATATGACAGTGTTTAACTATAATGAATTGGTGTTTAATGTAAAATATTTCGGAAACTTAACATTTTTCCTTTTTTCTTTTGCAGATATATGTTGGGTAAAGGAGGAAAACGAAAGTTTGACGAGCATGAAGATGGGCTGGAAGGCAAAGTGGTGTCTTCAAGTGACAGTCCATCAAAGGTGTCATACACCTTACAGCGCCAGACTATCTTCAACATTTCCCTTATGAAACTTTATAACCACAGGCCATTAACAGAGCCAAGTTTGCAAAAAACAGTTTTAATTAATAACATGTTGAGGCGAATCCAGGAGGAGCTCAAACAAGAAGGCAGCTTAAGACCTATGTTCCTCACCACTTCACAGCCAGCTGACCCTCTTGGTGACAGTTACCAGGAAGCTCAGCCTGCCTTCAGCCATCTCGCCTCACAGCCTGCTCACCCCACTGACTTAATAAGCACTACACCACTAGAGTCATGCCTCACTCCAGCCTCTCTACTTGAGGAAGACTCTTTTTGCACTTCCCAGACTGTCCATCACAGCGTCCCTACCAAAATACCACCTTCACCTATCCAGCCAGTAAAGGATAGTTTCTCCTCAGCCTTGGATGAAATTGAGGAACTCTGTCCAACACCTACCTCTACAGAGGCCTCGGCAGACTCTAAAGACAACTCTGACTCAAATCTTCACAAACCTGAAGGGGGAACCCAAGAGATTAGAACAAGTGAATCCAAATTAACGGATGCTCTACCTGGAAATTTTGAAATAACAACTTCCACGGGTTTTCTGACAGACTTGACCTTGGATGATATACTGTTTGCTGACATAGATACATCTATGTATGACTTTGATCCGTGCACCTCTGCTGCTGGAGTTGCCTCAAAAATGGCTCCAGTCACAGCAGACGACCTCCTAAAAACATTAGCCCCCTATAGTAGCCAGCCAGTGACCCAAAATCAGCCTTTTAAAATGGACCTTACAGAACTAGATCACATAATGGAGGTTCTTGTCGGGTCCTAAAATGCTGTAATTTTTAATGTACCATATATACACATGGTAGTATTTCAATCCACCCAGAGTCCCAGCACTGTGCATGTTGTATTCTAGCTTGCCTTTGGAGAAGAAAAGAAGATCCCACACTAAACTTTGCTTCTAGCAGAGTTGGAGTGCCTTCATCCCTGTACGGCCACTTGTTAATGTGTACTTGAGTGGAGGAAGACCGACTAATCCCACTAGGGGAAAAAGTACAGAATGGAAGCAGTTTTCCTTTGTTGTCAAAACAAGAAATAACTGTAAATGCTAAGCACAAGGATTATGTTGGGGGAAAGCTGTAAATTGTGTGTGCATATTTGTCTATTTTTTCTATAAGTTTTATTGCAAGAGGTAACATTTTTATTTAGATAATCTCAGCGCCCCACACCCCGATTTATTTTTAGGTTGTCATTCCATCTCAGAGGCGTTTAACTATTCCTCTTAAGTGTTGCATTTACACGGCTGTTTAGAAACAGCTGCCCAAATTTATTTTATATTTTTGTACAGATTCTGGGGTTTATGACCTTTTTCTAAAAAAAAAAAAAAAAAAAAATGCAATACAAAAAAAAATTGCCCCCCCCCCTCAAAAACAACAAATGTTGTTTTTGCATACAAAATAGCTATTTTGATAGAATTTGCTCACCGGATTCCTGTATAATACTTCAGATGTACAAGGAAAGAAAGCTTGTAATTTTTTTATATGGAGTGGTAACAATTTTATACGTGTGAATGGTATAAAGAATAAATTGGAAACAAATCCTCTGCAATGGATTCCCCCTATCCCCCCAAATAAAAACAGAAGTGCTTTTTTTAAAAAAAAAAAAAAGGGGGGGGGAGCGAGTTTGATCTGACCCTCAGTTCACAACTGTTTTCTTCTTTTAATCTAATTCCTTACCCATAACTACGATTTTGAAAATCTGGGGCCACCTTTTCCAAGGCCCCTAAACCCTACACAGTTTGAACAGTGTTTTTCCATTTTGCTGACTGTGGGCTGCTAAGATGGATTTTGGCAGACCCGTGTCCCCAATACCCCTCTCTCCCATTCCATGCCATTCTGTTCCAAGCACCTTCCAAAGAGTGGTGGTCGTTCTGTGGCATGGCAGTTGTATTATAAACCCACATACTCTTCCAATGTTTAAATTAACCCTTGATTAGCTTATACATCCCATTTTAGAACCACCGTCTTGTTTAGTGTGGGCTAAGGAGAAGCCCTGCTGATATTAAAACTTTCCAAGTATATTCACTAAGTAAATCCTACATATTGTGGGATTTTTTTTCATGGGGGGTGTAGAGGATCAGTTGAACAAAAAGTTCATCTGGTGACGCACCATTGATTTGCTACTTAAAATCCATTGCTAACCTTTTTTTTTAGTCATTTCATTAACTGAAATTGCTTTTTCTGGAGGACAAGCAATTTCATTTTTCTTTTTTAAATTGGTCTAGTAAGAGAACTACATGCAGTATCTAAAAGCGAGTATGCACTCGCCCTTTGCCATAGCATTTCTTGTCGCTGTGTGTTATGTGCTGAAGAAGGCAGCTTCAGTATTACCTGCAGTGAAGCTCATCTCTTGTCAGCACTGGATGGACGTACTTAAATATCCATTGCTGTTCAAACTGGAGTCCATCTCGGTGCACCACTTGGCCTCTTCAAATGGGTTTCTTTTGTTGACCCTGCCATTGCTATACACTTGCTTGTTGAAGGTGGCTATGCAGACCCAGGATTCTCTGCACACTTCCTCACATGCCGCCTGGGAAGGCTTGCCTTTTTTTTTTTTTTTTTTTTTTTGCTGTTCAATGTGGTGTATCTTCTTAAAAAAAAAAAAAATTTGAGAAGCAGAATGTTGGCCATATGTATCATACCTGCTGCCGAAATTGCTATGGTGTTTTATCTCTTCAATGGTACTTTTGCTGTCTGAGTGCAGGTTGCAACCTATATTGTTGAAATGCATATATAGCTTCTTTAGAAATAACTTTTATATTAATTTATTTAAAAAAATTTTAAATTATGTTTTATGTCATTCTGCAATACTCATTCAGCTTCTGCTCACTTCTTGCCATGAATGGGAGAGGGTCTGTCTGGGAGAAGGCAGCAATCCGGAGTCACTTTAGATATGCCCTGCCATCTGCTTACGGCATCTCATAATCTGCAGCCCAAGGGGGAGATAAAGGCAGGCAAGCAAAAAAAAAAAAACAACTTTCTTTCAATATGCATATGGAAAGCACAAGTAACAGAATTATATCAGTTTGGAATGGTCTTTCATATCATGATGGTATGTCCAGGCAGGCGATGCTTCCTTCACCCCCTCTTTCAACACGCTTTTCAGTTCACTTAAACAGCTTCAACTGTGTTGGCAGTAGTTTGACATGAGGACTTCAGTCTTTCTTTCTTTTTCTTTTTTAAATATCTTTATTCATGTTAAAGTTTAAAATAAGTGCAACATATTATACAGACATTTTACACTTTAACAGTACTTAAATTCACTCAGATTATATTTCATAACAAATACATATGTCATCCTCCCTTCTATATATCCAACAAATTGTACTTAACCATAATTAAATTAAAAGTATTTCTCCACTCCCTCCCATCCACCCTGGACGTGTATGTTCAAAGGGCAAAATCAACCATCACTCCTTACAGAATTTTGTCAATGGCTCCCAAACATCCTTAAATGTCCTATAATGTCCCTGCTGTATAGCAATCATATGTTCCATTTTAAAAATGTGGCATAAAGATTCCCACCAGAAATTATAGTTTAACTAGTCCCAGTTTTTCCAGTTCTTCAAAGTAAGTTGTATGGCAACTCCTGTCATGATAAAGAGAAGTTTATTATTATGGGAAGATATTGGGTTTTTAGCCCTCATTAACGTGCCAAATAGCACGGTATCGTACGTCAATGCCACTGGATTTTCCAATATTTTATTCACTTCACCCCAAATGGATCTCCACAACTTAAGTATCAAGGGACAATAGTACAGTAGATGATCCAACGTCCCTACATCGAGATGACAGTGCCAGCATCTATTAGACTTAGAACTATCCAATTTCTGTAAACGAACAGGGGTCCAAAAAGATCTGTGTAACAAGAAAAAACATGTTTGTCTCATAGATGCAGATGCCGTACATCTCATCCTCCAAGTCCTTATTTGTGGCCATTGAGACGCAGAAATCTGCTGCTTTATCTCAATGCTCCAAATGTCACGAAGACCAGTCTTTGGTTTCTTAATCACAAATTCAGATATTAATTTATACCATTGGACAGCCTGATACCCTAGGAAATCTGTCTGGAAGCACAGGACCGGCAAGCTATACTGAATTTTAAGATTTCGCCAATCAGGGAACCCCTTCTGAATGGCTTGCTTCAACTGCAACTACTTATAGAATTGAGACTTAGAAATACCAAATGTTTGTTGCAGTCGTGAAAAGTCAAGTAGCTTTCCCTCTGATACTACATTATCCAGAGTACGTATGCCCGCCTGCATCCTATGCTTCCAGATGATCTTAAACCCGCCAATTTGAATCTTGGAGTTCAGCCAAAGGGACTGACAGGTGGATTTATGAATCGGAATAGGTGTTAAATTATTAATAAATTTTAATGTCTACCAAGTGTCTAATACAATTCTATTGTCCATATACATCCTAGGTAACTTGATACTTATAATGTGACACAATCTCAATGGAGACAATCTTTCTTACTGCTTACAATTAGGGACCATTTATCAAGTTAGAATGAGGTGCCACACTTTGTATTATATGTACAAAAGTGTACTGAATAGGTAAACAATGTGATTTCATTGTCCGGTAGAGGGCGGTACTGCTGCAACGCTACGTTTAATGGAATTTCCTGGCCAATTTCTCCATGGACTGGAAAATCGATAGGCATATAATCATGTGCAATGCTAAAAATCCTAACTTAATAAGCATGTGATATATTCTGGTGTAAATTTGGATGTATTGAAACTATTTTACACATAGCATCCTTCTTTGAATTATCTCTGTTTACTCATTCCCAGCGGCATGCTGTAGGCTGCTGCAACAAATCCTCACAGACGTATGTCCTGCAGGATCTCTACGGGCGACTGCGGCCTCCTTCAGAGCCATTTTCTATCCACTGTCTTCCATATTAGCTGCTTACTCGCAAATGAATTACCTCTACCATGGTATTTTCCTTTCTAATTCCCTGTCTGCTTCTCTACTTATCTGAAACTGTTGAACTGAAGTCATCAGTCAGTTGCTATATCCAGGAGCCCTCCACTGCTTGCTCCCCCAACTCCCCATTTTTATTTTCTTACTATAGTCCAGTGCTCTTCACCCTGGACTGTGGATCTCTCGCAGTACCTTATGCCTCTCTATATGTTTGCAGACAGGTGTTAACTTAGGATCATCAGATTTTGTTTCCAAGTAGTTATCTGAAGTCCCTTTCATTTCAAAATTTTACTAGATGGTAATTTTGAGTTCTTTCCTCTGTGCTTGCCCTTTTTTTCTGCTAGTGGGGGTGACGGCATGTGAAGAACATAGGTGATTGGTAATGTATATGAGAAGGTCAAGCCAGTTCTCACAAAAATTAGGGGCCTGCCAACTATAGTTATGTGCTGTAAACCTTCATAGCATAATTTGTCGTTTTTAAGGTAGTCAGTGTAAGATGGGGGTGGGATTAGCAGGATGTGCCACAGTGGCTTTGTATTGCTCGTCACTGATGTGCAATGATCTGGCAAGAGGAAAGCAGAATAAAGAAGCTTTGGATTTGAAGTGAATTTTTTTTATTTTTTCTTTTTGTTCTGTTTTCATAAGTTATTTATTCCTTTTTTTTTTTTTTTTTTCCTTCTTTGTAAATATATTTATTTTATTGTGAAGCTGACATCATTAGCTGGATTGTACCATGTATGGAATGTATGGTAGGCACATGAGCCTGCTTGAAAAGAGGATAAGACTCTGGTTATGAGCAAGCATGCCTGCTTCTGTCTCGGCAAAATGCACAGTTCGTACAGTTGCTCATTTTTTTTCTAGGCAAGCCTCTAAACAGTATGGATCCAGAATGCTAAGGATAATGCTAAGCATTTGGTGACGGCACTAAAACGCGCCGAACAATCGAGCGTGGACAAAGATTCTTAGACAAATGCACCGGATTAAAAGGTAACTTTAAAGCGCTCTGAGGGGGGGGGGCATGGGTGGAAACCCCCCTCCACTTTACCTAGAAGTGTTGCCGGTGGGGGTGAATCCCCCACACTTACAAAGGAAACTGTAATTTTTCACTAAAACATTGGGAAAAATTACGCTTTCCTCTCTTCTAGGGGTGGGGTTCCCCCCCCAAACCCGCCAACGGCAGCGCCAACACTTCTAAGTAAAATCTGGGGTTCCCCCCCCCCACCCTTGGAGCACTTTAAAGTTACCTTTTAATCCGGTGCGCTGACGTCCTGCGTGCATTTTTCTTAGCGGCTTTGTTCTCGTGCGATTGTCCCACACGCTTTCGTCTGTGAACCAAGCATTTAGGTCTTGAAGCAAAAACCAACAACAGACTTGGTGGTCATTAGTAAATGAGCATAAATTTAAAATGATGATGTAGGGAAGAGCAAAAGAATAAAATACCATTTGAACTTTGAAAATCTGGCATGATGGCATTGAAAGTGTGATGTTCCCAAGGCAGGGGAAGGGAAGCCCCCATAGCTTGCTTTTTTTTTTTTTTAAACTATTATCTTTCGCAGAATGTGGTACTGTGCCCAGAACTTTAGATCTTTTGTAGAAGTGCGATCACTGTGGAGCCCTTTTACTAAAGAATAGTGTGTGCTAAGTGCTACGTGGCCCATAGGTCTCAAATGGGAAACGCAGCACTTGACGTGCTCTAAGCTTTAATAAAAGGGCTGCTTTGATTGCTGCTTTCAGAGTTGATATGGAAAACCTTCAACCTGATCACACTTGTGAAAGATTTCCAAGTTTGAGCACTAAGTGGGTAATTCTGTAAACTGGGCATTAAGATGAATGCATGGAAATGCCAAAATTCCACCTAAGTGCTATTCTGTAAATATACGCATATCTTACATATTTGACAGGTGGGCATACACATAGGGCTCCTTTTACTAAGCCGCGCTAGCGGTTTTAGCGTGCGCTACAGTGCCATGCGTACTAGACGCTAACACCTCCGTTGAGCTGGCGTTAGTTTTTCCGCACACGCTAATCTGGAACGCGCACTAAAAAACGCTGCCACCGCTGAGTAAAATGAGCCCTTAGGCAGAGCTCATGCAGAGTGTGGATGGGACTCGCACTTACAGACTCCTATAAGTTACCCACAGATCTCATCTATACATCAGCTCTGTGACTGTATTTAAATAGGGGCACATTTCCTCTGTTATGTCTGTTTGCCCTTATAGAAAAGGGGCTCTTTAGGCACCTAAATATGGGTGCTCTTTTATACATCTACCCTCTTTTATACAGCTACCCTCAGAATTATTTTTTCAAAAACATGTTCTAAGGTATTTACTACACTGATAATTTCACTGTGTTTTCCTTAGGATCCACATACACACACAAATTCATGCTAAGTATTTGTTTGAAGACTTAAAAACTCAAAAATGATGTTCAAAATGGTTGAATAATTGGTTGCATATATTATTGTTTTTTTGGGTGGCCTTGTGGATTAGAAGGATAACAAAATTTAAAAAGTTTTTACCGCTTTAGCATGCGGTATCCATGCTAGAATCCGCTCTAAGCCATCCTGGCCTTGAGCTGCACTTTTAGTCAAAACAATACTCACACCTGTCGTAGCCCTCATTTGTATGCAAGCAAGGCTGTGAAAGGAACTGCTTCTCCATTTTACACTTCAAGACCAAGTTCAGCATTTCTTATGAGCAAAGAACCCAGGAAGACACTTTTGCTTGCGACATGGTCCCCTTACCCGTTCAGAGATTTAATACTTCAGCACGCGCAAGTTACTTTAAACCAATCAGGTGCAGTATTTATTATAAATAACCTCTTTGTTCTGTTACGCGATCAATCTGAATGAATCCTTTGCTGGGTTTGAAACCGAGACAAACTCTGGATAAGGGGTAGAACTGTTCTTCAAACAGCCAAGTGCAATCCATACATGTCCAGGCAGCGATTCTAGAAAAGTTGCAAACGAAGCGAGGAGTTGAGTGCACGGTCGTTGGTGGCTTTGTTTTCAGGACGCAAAGAACGTATTTTCCCCTCCCACAGACCTTAGCGCTGTGCTTTTTCTATGCAATCTTACAGACATGTACATCTGAAACCAGATTACTGTATTCACATGTAGGTATGGCCTGTAATCAAAACAATTTGGACAAATGTACCTGGAAATGAGCAGTCTTTTTGTAGTTTTATATTATACAATAAACAGTTAAAAGAAAATGGTGTGTTTTGCAGTCGAATTTTGTCATCCATTTAGATCTATCAAGCGATGTGTAAAACCTGTTTTAAAGAATAAACTGTTTTTAACGAGGTGAGGGGAGAGCAGGGGATTAGGATGAGTGTGACACAGTGGTTAAAGCTACAACCTCAGCACCCTGGGGTTGTGGGTTCAAATCCACGCTGCTCCTTGTAACCCTGGGCAAGTCACCTAATTGCCCCAGGCACATTAGATAGATTGTGAGCCTGCCGGGACAGACCGGGAAAAATGCTTGAGTCCTGGGAGGACAGTATAGAAAAATGAATGAATAAATAAATATATAGCACTGGATTTCTCTCACTAGGTCTATACTTCACCTTGCCCTAATTTTAAACTTAAGATAGACCTCTATGATTGGTGCATAGATGTATTCAGTTCTGCTAATGATGTCTGTGTAATTCACTAAGTTGCAGATTTTATCTTGAAATTGCTCCAGATACGATTATTGCTTGCTTTTGCAAAGAGACAGCTTTGTGCTGATATTTTCATGGCACTGCAGTGAAGAGCTAAATGCAGAAATTAACCAAGCTGGTTATGCTGGGACTCAAATCAGAATGAAGCAGCGAGTTTTCCTGTCTTAACATGCCATATAAAGCATCCCCACGACTGGGAACGGGCTCAGGTTACTGAACTCTAAGCCAGCAGTGCCAGGACCCTCCATTTTGAAAGCTATGTCATAGCAGCTGCTGCTAATACTGTATCTGTCTGACTGCCGCTGGCAAATGGCTGGGGAGAGTGCAGAGGTATGAGGTGCACTGATGAAAATGCAGGGTGATTGGGAGGGGGGGGACTGAAAGGAAGGCCTGAGAACAGGGAACCATCCAGCTCTGTTTCACAGTACAGGGTTATCTGGTCCTTGTTTTATCAGATTTAAGTCTGGGTATGCAAAAGGGTGAAATCAGGACTGGAGATGCTTAACCTGGAGCTTCCTCCTTGCCCCAATCTGAAGGCTCAGAAAAATGAGAAGGGATTTCATTCTGGTGTGGAGCGTACACATCAGCCATTTACTTTACTTTGTGTGATTTATAAATAAGATGTATTTATGTGGAGTTTGCTCTCACCTTTTCCAGTAGTAGCTCAAGGTTTGTTTCACTCAGGAATACTATGTAATTTCCTGTCCCTGGAGGGCTTACAGTCCGGGGGGGGGAGCATTTAACCAAAAATTTTTGCTAAAATTTGCAGTTATCATGGCTTAATGCAGGACTTTACCAGGCGGAAGCTGTAAATTTGACATGGCACCTTTTTGAGGTGTTCCCACTTTTGATTGGAGGTCGTGCATTGACGTTCCCCTTAGCATATGGTACCTGCTGAGAATTAACATGGGACCACTTACTGCTTCCTATGTAGGAGGTGGTAGGTGGTCTTATGCTACTACACATTAAGGCCCTGATTGGTTAATTGGTGCAGATAATTGAAAGCACCATTAGAAACCAATTTTTAAAAAAAAAACATTTTCGGGTAGGCACCTGAAGCAAATGGAGGCCTAAGTGCCCTGCTCAAGATCACAGGTAGCAGCGGCAGGATTCAACAGGCACAAGATATTTAAAATAATCAGGTGCAGTATTTATTATAAATAACCTCTTTTGATTTGTTATGCGATCGATCTGATCCCAGGCTCCCCTGGTGGTCAACATGGTGCTCTAACCATTAGGGAAAAGAAAGACAGTACCAAGCCTCGAAGCAAAGCAAAACAAACACAGAGGCGTTGGAGATGTCAAATCCAGCCTGTGGTCGCAAAGTTTTGTAACTAGTTTTGAAACCATTAGGCCGCCCCACTCCTCCAGCTGGATAGCAAGGGGGTACAGAGCAAAAGTATGCACATATTTCTATGCTGAAATTTCAGTGAGACAAGTTTTGTGCTCACCTTTAACACACCTCAATTTTTTTTTTTTTTGGGGGGGGGGGGGGTGGAGGAGTTGATTTATATGCTGAATATTTTTACATGCCAACCCAGCTGCTTCCCTAATTCCACCCCACACCTGGGAGTACCTTAATTCATTACCTAATCCCTCTCTCACTTTCTCTTCTTTGTTTTTATATGTCTGTATTAATAAAATCAATAAGGTCCTACAAACAATTATTCAATATAGCTTCCCACTGTTTCATAAAATGCTCATCATGTGTGAACATAATAGTTTCAGGTTTTTATTCATTTACTACCCCGTCTATTCAAAATCCTTTTAGACGGTTTACAATCAACAATAGAAAATTAAAAGAATGCCGGGAAGAACTATAATACAAATTTAAAAGAGGGTTAATATGTAAACCTTGTGGTATTCTCATGTATCTGCAATAATCAAGCAAAGTAGATTCATGCAATTCAAGTCTTGGCAGTCTTTTATTCAATGTTGCTTCCTTCCCCTGAGGAATCTGATCTAATACCTCACTGTCCTTGAGGAAGCAAATCATTGAGATGGTCATCATTGAAACTTAAAATGTCCATCAGTGAATGTGCTCCTCTGGTCTGTAACTCTCCTACCATCCCATTCTAATTTCAGCAATGATGTAGCCAGGGACTAGGAAGCCTTGTTCCTTTCATTATCCCAGGACAAGCAGGCAGGTATTCTCACTAGTGGGTGATGTCATCAGACAGAGCCCCGGTACGGACGTCTCACAAGCACGTGTTGCTTGTAGAAACTTAAAGTTTCTAGATGCCCGCACCGCGCATGCGCCGGTGCCTTCCTACCCGGAGATCCGGGCGTGTCTCCTCAGTTCTTTCTTTTCCGCGGAGCTGAGAAGTTCAACTTCATCATGCGCTAGCTGAATTCAGTTAAATTTGCCTTCCTTGTCCGCGTTTTCGCTTTCTTTTAATTACAGTTAACAGTTCTTTTCTTTTCGTAAAAAAAAAAAAAAAAAAAAAAAGAAGATTATTTCCTCCGGCGGGTCGAACGGGCCGGCCACGTGGCTCAGGCCCACTGGCTTCGACCTCGCGGCGGAGATTTTCCGGCCTATGTCCCGGCCAATCACCGGGTTTAAAAAGTGCAGCAAGTGCCAACGCGCGATTTCACCCACGGACCCTCACTGGCGCTGTTTGCAGTGTTTGGGCCCTGACCACATTCCGAAATCGTGCAGGCCTTGCTCTACCCTTACGGCACGCTCATTCAAGCGGCGTTGCCTATTGTGGGAATCGATGTTCAAGATGGACGCAGCTAAGGATCCCTCAGCCTCCACTTCATCCGATACCTCCCCGGTTCGGGCAAAACCGGCATCGACCCCTCCTGCATCGAGCGTGGTGAAACCGGCATCGCTCGCCCCGACACCATCCACGAGCTCGACGTCGGTGCCTGCCCCGGTCTCCTCGGTTCAGGTACCTCTTCCTTCCACAGTGCCACCAATGGTCATCAAAGTGCCGAAAGCTACTAAGCAGAAGCACTCGGCCTCGAAGGAGCGCGATGTCCGTGCAGGAGGACCCCCTTTCGGTGCGGATCCCTCCTTATCGGCTTCGCTACGGTCCGTGCTGGAAGCTCAATTCGTTGAGCTCATGCAGACCATCGGACCCGGGCTCATCGCTGCCATACAGGGTGACCTCCCGGTACCGATCCAAAGGGGCGGTCCGCCCCCTCCCCCTCCCCCACACCGTTCGACCTCGACAACCGACGAGGACGAACGGGGGAGGGCGGCGATGCCCACGCGGCAAGCCTCGCTTACCGATATGCCGCCATTAGAACCCATTACGCCTCCGCGCCAACATGGGACCAGACCTCCGATCGATACTCGAAGCCCTGGGCATAGTCAGGAAGAGTTCTTCCGTACTCCTTACCAGACTTGGGTAGCATCGCAAGAACCCGCATCGCAAACCCAGTTACGATCCACCGCTTCCAGCCCTATCCACTTGGGGGCCTCGGGAGACCATGCGATGCACAGACGATCCCGATCCCCGTCCCGCCACCGAGACGGGCACCGATCGAGACACTCATCCTGGCACTCCTCACGCCATTCGGAGGTGTCACCGCAGAAAAAACTGCAACGTAGGGGATACTCCTCATCAGAGGTGTCCCCTCCGAGGGGCCCGGAGTACGAGGAGACACCGGTGCCCGATTCTCCTTGTCACTCCCCGATGTCCACGGACCTGGAGGCCTCATCCTCCTCCAGCCCGTCCCACAGACCGACGCTGGCGGAACAATTGTCCTTCTCATCATTCCTCCGACAAATGGCGGATGATCTGGATGTGACCCTTGACACGGGCTCCAGATACTCCAAAGAGTATCTGGACACCATGCATTTACCTAACCCTCCAACGGAGTCGCTTCGGCTCCCCTTGCATAAATTACTGGACCAGACCTTCATGCAGTGCTTCGAAACGCCGTATTCCATACCGGCGATCCCCAGCAAACTCGATGCTCGATACCGCATCGTGCACCATAAAGGGTTCGAGGGCCCTCAACTCTCCCACCAATCCCTACTGGTCGAGTCCTCCCTTAAACGCTCTCACCCCTCCCAGGTCTACGCCTCTGTACCGCCGGGCCGAGAGGGGAGAACGATGGACAAATTTGGTAGAAAATTCTACCAAAACTCCATGATGGCGTCACGGGTGCTAAACTACAACTTCTTTTTCTCTTCCTATCTGGAGTTCTTCTTGCCGGTGCTCCGCAAGTTCACTCCGTTCATAGACAACCAAGCTCGATTCGAGTTCGAGGAAGTGGTAGCCTCCCTCTCCCAATTACGCCTCCAGCTGATGCAATCCTCCTTCGATGCATTCGAACTCTCGGCACGCGCCGCCGCAAGCGCGGTAGCCATGCGTCGCCTGGCATGGCTCCGTACTATCGATATGGATCCCAACCTACAGGACAGACTCGCCAACGTACCATGCGCTGGAGCTGACCTGTTCGATGAGTCTATCGAAACTGTTACCAAGAAGCTGTCGGATCATGAAAAATCCTTTCAATCCATCCTACGGCCCAAACCCAAACCTCAACAGTCTCGACCTTCCAGGCCACCCCTGATTTACCAGCGGCGTTACATGCCCAGACAAACGCCTGCTGCGAGACAGCCTGCGAAGAGACAACCTCCCCAGAAGTCTCAGCAAAAAACTTCAGCCACCGGCTGTACCTAAGGCTCCCCAGCCCTTTTGACGCCCCTCCCGGGAGCATAACCTCGGCCTCTCCCATAGGGGGCCGCCTCCATCTTTTTTACCACCGATGGGAGGCCATAACCACGGACCTATGGGTCCTCTCCATCATAAGAGAAGGATACTCTCTTCAATTCCACCGGGTCCCCCCGGACCATCCTCCAAGAGAGTATCCTTCAAGCTCGACGCAGACCGCCCTTCTTCTTCAGGAAGTCCAAACCTTACTTCAGCTTCGGGCTGTCGAGCCGGTCCCGTCAGACCAATTGAACCGAGGGTTTTACTCCCGGTACTTCCTCGTCCCGAAGAAAACGGGCGACCTGCGACCCATTTTAGACCTTCGGGCCCTCAACAAGTTCCTGGTCAAAGAGAAGTTCCGCATTTTGACTTTGGCTTCTCTATACCCCCTCCTCGAGCAGAACGACTGGTTATGCTCCCTGGATCTCAAGGAGGCCTACACTCACATCCCCATTCACCCGGCCTCCCGAAAGTTCCTCAGATTTCGGGTGGGAAATCTGCACCTACAGTATCGAGTGCTACCATTCGGCCTATCTTCGTCCCCCAGAGTCTTCACAAAGTGCCTGGTGGTAGTGGCCGCAGCACTCCGGGACAGGGGTCTACAGGTGTTTCCATACCTCGACGACTGGCTCATCAAGGCCCCGTCAGCCCCAGAGGTCACTTCGGCGGCCTTGGCTACAACCTACTTCCTCCAGAATTTGGGCTTCGAGATCAACTTCTCCAAGTCTCATCTACAACCCACCCAGTCCCTCCCCTTCATCGGAGCGGTCCTGGACACCACCCGACTCCGAGCATTCCTGCCCCGGCAACGCATGGAGTCTCTTCTTCATCTCTGCCAGTCGGTGGCTACTCGCCAAACCCTACCGGCGAGACAACTGATGGTGCTCCTGGGCCATATGGCCTCCACAGTACACGTGACACCCTTTGCCAGACTCCACCTCAGAATCCCCCAGTGGACCCTGGCATCACAGTGGAATCAGACATCCGATCCACTGTCCAAACGCATCGTAGTCACACCTGCTCTTCGGCAGTCTCTACTTTGGTGGATGACCTCTTCGAATCTATCCAGAGGTTTGCTGATGCACTCTCCCCCCCATCAGAAAGTTCTCACAACCGATTCGTCGAATTACGCATGGGGGGCCCACCTGGAGGGTCTCCGCACCCAAGGATTCTGGACCAGTGCGGAAAGACTACACCAAATCAATCTATTGGAACTCAGAGCCATCTTCAATGCGCTCCAAGCGTTCCAACACCGACTCCACGACATGGTAATCCTCATTCGCACAGACAATCAGGCCGCCATGTATTATATCAACAAGCAAGGAGGCACGGGCTCGGCCCTCCTTTGCCAGGAAGCTCTACGAGTCTGGGACTGGGCGGTGCGCCACAACGCCCTACTCAGAGCAGTATACATCCAGGGGGAGAACAACGTCTTAGCAGACAAACTAAGCCGTCTGCTACAACCGCACGAATGGACTCTCCATTCCAACCCCCTTCACCAAATCTTCACGCAATGGGGGACGCCTCAGATAGACCTCTTTGCGGCTCCCCACAACGCCAAACTGCCTCAGTTTTGCTCCAGGATCTACACTCCTCATCGCCTCGAGGCAGATGCTTTTCTACTGAACTGGGGGAAACGATTTCTATATGCGTTCCCACCATTCCCGCTGATCCAGAAGACTCTGGTCAAGCTGAAACTCGAACGGGCCACCATGATTCTAATAGCTCCTCGGTGGCCCGGACAACCTTGGTTCTCCCTCCTACTTCAACTCAGCAGCAGGGAACCAGTACCACTTCCAGTGTTTCCTTCACTACTTACTCAACATCAAGGATCACTACTTCATCCCAACCTGCAGTCTCTCCACCTGACAGCTTGGTTCCTCTCAACGTAACCCCTCACCAATTCTCACAAGAAGTGAGGGAGGTCTTGGAAGCTTCCAGGAAGCCCGCCACTCGACAATGCTACTCCCAGAAATGGACCAGATTCTCCTCATGGTGCGTTTCTAAGTCAAAGGAACCGCAGCGAGCTTCCTTATCCTCCGTGCTGGACTATCTCCTACACCTATCTCAATCTGGGCTCAAGTCCACATCCATACGAGTCCACCTGAGCGCTATTGCGGCGTTCCACCAGCCTCTACAAGGGAAACCCCTCTCGGCCCATCCGGTGGTCGCCAGATTTATGAAAGGACTCTTCCATGTTAACCCTCCTCTCAAACCACCCCCAGTAGTTTGGGACCTCAATGTAGTCCTTTCCCACCTCATGAAGCCCCCGTTTGAACCACTCAACAGGGCCCCTCTGAAGTATCTCACCTGGAAAGTGCTTTTCCTTGTAGCCCTTACGTCCGCTCGCAGAGTCAGCGAACTCCAGGCATTGATGGCGGACCCACCATTCACAGTATTCCACCATGACAAGGTGGTCCTCCGCACTCACCCGAAATTCCTGCCTAAGGTGGTCTCCGAATTTCATCTCAACCAATCCATTGTACTTCCAGTATTCTTCCCTAAGCCTCATTCTCACCACGGAGAATCGGCCCTTCACACTCTAGACTGCAAACGTGCCTTGGCTTTCTACCTGGATCGCACCAAGCCACACAGAACCACTCCTCAACTTTTTGTCTCCTTCGATCCTAACAAGTTGGGAAGACCCGTATCAAAGCGCACCATCTCTAATTGGATGGCGGCTTGTATCTCTTTCTGCTATGCCCAGGCTGGATTATCACTTCCTTGTAAGGTCACAGCCCATAAGGTCAGAGCAATGGCAGCCTCAGTAGCATTCCTCAGATCAACACCAATCGAGGAAATTCGCAAGGCTGCCACCTGGTCCTCGGTTCACACATTCACCTCACATTATTGTCTGGATACCCTCTCCAGACGGGATGGACAGTTTGGCCAAACAGTATTGAAAAATTTATTCTCTTAAGTCGCCAACTCCCCCTCCATCCCACTGAGGTTAGCTTGGAGGTCACCCACTAGTGAGAATACCTGCCTGCTTGTCCTGGGATAAAGCAATGTTACTTACCGTAACAGTTGTTATCCAGGGACAGCAGGCAGCTATTCTCACGTCCCACCCACCTCCCCTGGGTTGGCTTCTCAGGCTAGCTACCTGAACTGAGGAGACACGCCCGGATCTCTGGGTAGGAAGGCACCGGCGCATGCGCGGTGCGGGCATCTAGAAACTTTAAGTTTCTACAAGCAACATGTGCTTGTGAGACGTCCGTACCGGGGCTCTGTCTGATGACATCACCCACTAGTGAGAATAGCTGCCTGCTGTCCCTGGATAACAACTGTTACGGTAAGTAACATTGCTTTTTGGGCTAAAGCCTCCCAATATTATGGCTCCCCCAACCCCCACCAGCAGAAGAGGTTCTTGAGCAGCTGGAAACTCTAATGCTTTCAGTCAGTGGCACTATTCCCATGAGTCACTGCACTGCCTCCCCCCACATGCTCAGTTTTTGTGCATACATGGGTGGGGAGACAGTGCAGTAGCAGCAGACCATGGAAAGTGTCACTGAGTGCTAGCACTGGGGTGTTTCTGGACCCTGTGGAGTCCCTCAAGGCTCACCACTCTCACCTACTCTCTTCAACCTCTTTTTATCTTCCCCTGGTTCTACCCTAGATAACCTAAATGTAACTTCATTTAGCTACGCTGACGACATCACCATACTTCTACCCTTCGATTCTCCTGACCCCACTTCTACAGAAAAATTGGAAAAAAAACTCTACAAGCAGTGGAAAAATGGATGGCAGACCACAAATTGAAGCTGAATACAGACAAAACAAAATTTCTACTGCTCAAAAAGGACAAAAACCCCTCCATCATAGAACTAGAAATAAACACCTCCAAATACCTTATACAACCCACCCTTAAACTCCTAGGAGTAACAATAGATAGATGCTGCATAATGCAGGCCCAAATCAACAAGACCACCCAGAAAGCATTTCTAACCATGCACAATCTATGAAAAATCAGAAAATTCTTCGACAAAGAGCAATATAGGCTCATAGTCCAATCCCTAGTCCTTGGTCTATTGGACTACTGCAACATCCTCTATCTACCATGCCCTGCTTCCATGATAAAACAACTATAGACAATCCAAAACCCTGCACTCAGATTGATCTACTTGCTAAAAAAAATTGATCACGTCACCACTGCCTACCTCGACTCACACTGGTTACCAATACAGGCGCAAATTCAATTCAAATTATACTGTCTATTATTCAAAGGAATAAATGGCACAGCCCCCAATTACCTAAACAACTGCCTGAACCAAAACCTCACCACTAGACAAAGAAGAACTAAGACTCCATTTACCTTCCCCCCCACTCAAAGGTACCCAGCGCTAGAAGATGTTTGACAGTCTATTAACGACGCAAGCAGCGAAACTGGACCATACCATCTCCAACCTGCTGATAACAAGCGACTTTAATCTTTTCGTAAAGAAATCAAAACCCAACTATTCAAAAAATGTATCCAGATGTCTTAACTCTAACCCTGGATTCCTCTCAATGTAATTCCCTCAACCTCTCCCCCTCTCCAGTTATCCTTACTCTTCAAAGCCTCAAGCATGTCAACTGCTTCCCAAACTGTATATATACAGGAACTGCACTATCTCCAATTTGTACATCTCCCCAAATTGTAAATCTACTGGAATAGACCAATCTTCCTTGCTATATCCCATTCCCAAAACTGTAATGCACCTATCTTCTTGTAATATCTCCTGGAATTGTCCAGATGTCTCTTTTGTAATCCGCCCAGAACTGCAAGGTACGGGCGGAATAGAAGTCAGTAATGTAATGTAATAACTTCAACTGCTTGGATTTGGGGGATCTCCACCAGCTCTGGTATTTAAAGTTTAAGTGCCAAATTTTAACATCTCAACCTCCCCAATTCAAGGTGTGACTATGTCACTGTTCACAGCATGACTTAAGGCTCAACTTTATGGGCAGTAGAATTTACTGAGTTGGTCTGAATGGAATCTTTTCTTAACTAAGAAAAGGGTGAAAGTGTAATAATGAAGGTACATTCTTAACACACACAAATTTCACATGTACAAATTATGAAAAGATAGGATGAGGGAGATGAACCTGGGCTAATATTCAGGTGTCCAAGTCATTACATTTGTTACAATCTGTGCAAAAAATACGAGGAAGTGAGAAGCAAACGGAATTTGCCATTATACAAAGACCTCTTATGAATGTTTGATTCCTTTGATTTTCTTTTACATTTAAGGGGCATTTTTTAAAAAACCCAAAAAAAACAAAGTCAAGACAAAATTGGGATGTCCTCCTTATAATGTTAAAAAATGATCTTGCAGCCATTTTCAAACAGGAAAAATGCATTTCCTGTTCGAAAATACATGAGAAAGACATTTTGGGCTGAAAATATCCAAAATGAACAACCATTTTCCAAAATTAAATGTCAAAAATATGAGTGTCAAAAAAGCAGGTACAAAAATGTCTTCCTGGAATCATTAGTACCAAAATGGCCACACAGACATCCCTGTAGTGCAGAGGGGCAGCCTAGTGCTCGGTGCAGTGGACTTTAAACAATGCAATCCAGGTAGAAATCCCACCTTAATTCATTTATATATTATTGTGAGCCTTGTATTTCTGTGGGAAACAACTACATAAAAATTAGAATATTGTCCTCTCAGGTTATAATACTCTTCAGAAGAAAGACAGTAGGGTTAAAAGAGAGGAGTACAGTACTTTTAAATTAAGGCTTAATACGGGCCAATGAAATCTAAGAAGAGTTGTTCTGCAAAGTGGGTGTATATGTAAAACTTCAACAGAGGGCAAAGGGCTGACATGAGAGCTCAGAGCGTAGTGCTGTATTGCAGAACCCAAGAAGCCGGGCTCTGAAGAGTACGGGGCACTGTGACTTGCGGCAACCAGCTTTGGAGACTAAAAAATCTGCCTCAGGCAAATCAGCAGGAGGGAAATTAAACAGGTAGAAAACATAGGAAGAGAAGAAAGATTAACATTTATAAAATCTACTAGTCTTTATTCTTTCCAACCTAATAGAAGTTGGAAAAATTTTATAAAAGGGCCAGTGGCATGTGGTGATATTTATAGCAAGGGAGTCAGACAATGAGCTAAAACAGTAACCTGTTGCACATTGCACCTACGCCGTTGGTGCTCTGATTCTCAACTCACAGTTCTTTGGATGCTTTTTGGCATAACCAAACTTAGTACCCCATAGGACCCCAGAGGAAGGTTATTCATAACTGAAACACAGACCGTGTCAGGTCCTTACCACACCTTTTTACGGTGCGTTATATGGATCTATTTATTGACCTACAATTGCTTGGATTTGTGAAGACTTTTTATTAATAAACTTTTACGTCAAGATCATCGGCTCCACAGTTTTGTTCTTTGTTGGCTAAACCAGGGGTGACCAGCCTCAGCCCTCGCTGTTAGGTTTTCAGCATTTTCCTCAATGAATATACATGAGATCTATTTGCATACAATGGAGACAGGGCATGCAAATAATCTCATGCATATTGATTGGAAAAATTCTGAAAACTCAACTAAACTGAGGTTCTCGAGGACCAAGGTTAGACACTCCTGCACTAAATAATGCAATACGTACCCTTAACCAAGGTTAATATGCTCACAGGGGTTTGTTTTTTTTAACAATGTCAAGTCTTGGTCTCTTTCTGAGAATCACTTCTCCTTTTGACTTCTGTATTGATGTGAAGAAACTTAAGTTCTATATCACTACCACCTTTCTGACATCTGTCCTTCAGAGTTACACACGGACTGACATTATGTGGTGTAGAACTGCAGGTTCCCATCAAACAAATAATTTGAGCAATACAGACTTGTGGATATAACTGAAAACCTGACTGGCAAGGGGGTACTCCAGCACCAAGTTGAGAAACACACTTCTCTAGAGCACTAGTATACGTCAGACTTCTACAGGGCTTTACATCGAAAGTAAACCCTAACAGAATTCCTCACGGAAGTTACCTGCTAGGAGAATACCCCACCTTGGTCACATGCACAAAAAAAGGCGCTCAAGAAATATTAATCAAGGGACCACATCAATAATAAGAGACATTAAGGAAAAAAAAATTAACTGGAACTTTCAGAACTTCAAGACTTGCAAATACAGTAATACTGTACTTAAGAAAAAGAAACTGAAAATTTAAGATATCAAAGATATGCATTTGTCAAAAATGACATATTCCAATTACCTAACAAATTCAGAATAAATATTGTTTCTACTGTTGTCGTCTATGTATTTTATTTTTCCATTTGCTTTGGTCCCAGTGTGCTCCTTACCAGCATCTGGAAGAAACAGCTGGTTACAAGAAGACAAACCCATTGTTTAGATTTTTAAGGAAGAGATGTACACTGAGGAGAAAGGGAGTTGGGGAGGAATGAAGGCAGAAATGTTGTGCTCATTACATACAGAGCATGGGGATCCACAAATATCTTCTGAAATTAGCCTAAATTTATTTACATGAAAGAAAATATAGAAAGTATTTATGATCAGTGAAAATAAATTGGGTGCTGAGTTCTGACAAAGTATGTGACAGAACCCTGAAAGGGTTCAAGGAAGTGCTGGTTCTTTTAAACTTGTCTTTGGAGCCAGGAGAGATTCTGAGGGACTGGAAAAGAGTGAATGTGATCCTATGCCACAAATGTGAGAACCAGGAGAAGATGTGTGCAGGCTAGCATGTCAGTGTAATTTCGATAGCAAACAAAATTATGAGTACATTATTGAAGAAGAAAAAAAGTACAGCACCATGGAACAACACACCGATAACTGTTTACAAAGAGATCATCTCAAACAGACTTTGAGCTTTTCCATGAGCTAGCAAAAGGCACCCAGGAGAATAATAGATGTGGTCCATCTAGACCAGGCTTGTCCAAGTTCAGTCCTCAAGGGCCATAAATAGGCCATGTTTTCAGGATACCCCTAATGAGAGAAATTTACATGCTTAGCATCTCCACTGTATGCAAATTTCTCAACACTGAGGAGTTGGCTAACACACCTGGTCCTTGGGAGAAAAAAGTCTGGAGGAGTGAGACCAATTTATAAATGATGGACATCAGTATGAGCCCTTGATGAATCAACATAAACCTCTGGCTCAGGCAATATCTCAAAAGGTGACCAGCACCAGACCATAGTCTAAATGAGAATAGCCTCATACATCATGTAGTCCATAAGAAATTGATAAGTGAGTGGATCAAATCACACTCCCAAAGAAGAATCAGACTTTTACACCAAGGAGAAGGGGTTGTAAAGGCATAATAAATACATACATGCAAATTTCTCATATATATTCATTAGGGATATCCTGAAAACATGGCCTTTGAGGACTGAATTTGGACAAGTCTGATCTAGACGTAAATGTTTGACACTGTTGAACAAGAGGGGCAAATTAGTAAGTGTGGGGCTAGGGCAGGAAGTTAACTGAGTGGGGAACTAATTAAGCTACAGAGCTCAAAAATATTAGTCACACAATAGAATATTTCACAGCTTAGGCCGATGGCTGGTTCTTTCCTGTGTCTTTAGTAGTGACACTGCTGAGGGACTTGGAAAAATAGGCCAAGTGTCACACTCATTTGAAAGCTTTCTCATTCTCACACTCTTTGAGCCTCATTTCTCACTCATCAAGCTTCAGTGCTAGTGCACTGATCATAATCACTGCAGAGGAGAATGTGGTGTACTGGTCAGAGCTACAGCCTCAGGCATCCTGAGGTTGTGACTGAGTTTAAATCCTGTGCTGCTCCCTGTAACCCTGGGCAAATCACTTAATCCTCCACTACTCCAGGTACATAAGATAGATTGTGAGCCCACCAGGACAGATAGGGAAAATGCTTGAAGTACAGTACCTGTCAAGAGAGGTAAACCATAAGAAGAAATCTGAGCACACTGCTTCCCTTTGCCTTGTTCCCTTTCTCTTTACTGCAAGTGCATATGCTCAGAAACTGATGCACATATTTTCAACTGTGGGGTAGAAGAGGAAGACAAGTTTCAACTCAAAAAATGTATCCAATTGCTCCCCATTTTGTCTGTATTCTTTTAATGGCTCCAAAGAAAAAACCAATATCATTTAATGCTGCATTGATTCATTTGCAAAGCAATACTACACTTAAATCATTCTAGATTTATACCCTAGATATATCTTCTCACTCTGGTCTTCCATCTTGAAATGTCTATGCAGATGATACAGAAATCTCTAGCGAGATGGAAGCATGGCAAGAGGGATTTAAAACTGGAAGCAGACTTGAAAGAACATGTGCTATCAAACATTTGGAAAGTGTGCCTCAGTGCAATTGTACCTTTATAGTAGAGAATGACACGGTGACAAAATTCATCACCGTTCCCGTCCCCGCGGATAACCGCGGGAAACCATCTTCATGTCATTCTTTAAGGAGAGAGGGAAGAATCAGAGTATGAATGGCCACAACCACTGACCCGCAAGCTTTGCTTTGAAGAATGCTGGTGTAGAAGGTTGAGATAGACACTACAGAATGACAGTCTCTGGTATCCAGAGCAGATATTGTGATGTCATAATGCCTCATTCCACCAGTGCCTAAGAGCCAATCACATCAGTGATGTCACAATGGCTTCATTATCCTTGGCTCACATAAGAATCAGAGTATGAATGGCCACAACCAATGACCCTCAAGCTTTGCTTTGAAGAATGCTGGTGTAGAAGGACTGAGGTTGAAATAGACACTAAAAAATGACATGGGATTATTTCCCGCGGTTATCCGTGGGGACGGGAACGGTGATGAATTTTGTCACCGTGTCATTCTCTACTTTATAGTACAAAGTTCAGTTTGTCACTTAACAGTAATGGAACAAGAAATGGCAAACGTCAAACAAGAAAATGACCAGAAGTAAACCGTTTGGATGACCTGAAGGGGCCGAGAGCATTATGCTTGTTCAGTGCAGGAAAGAGCTCATCTGCAGGGGAAAAGAGGTAATATTGCTTTCATTCTGGTTGGTTGTGAGAACCCAGTGTGTGTACTGTTAGATTTGAAGACCATGGGTTTTTTTTTTTTGTTTGTTTGTAATGATATTGATGCGATGGAATCAATTCAGAGAAGGGCTACCAAAATGGTTATGGAACCTACCACAGAAATATTACACTCTCTGAAAGAACTCAAAATGCACTTGCTGGAAGGGAAAGGGTAAATATGATAGAAATACAAGGGTGAAGACGCAGAGGAAATACTTATGCAGTTGGTCCCCCATGTGATATTTAAGAGTCGGGAGGGGGGTTGTGGCTTCTTTATAATTTGTCATCAGATGTAAGTGTGGATTACATCTAGTAATTAGAAACCGAATGAATCTCAGTGTTTAAAACATACACTGCCTTACTGCTTGTGCTTTTCTTGAAGGAAAAAAAAAAAATCCAGCTCAAAATAGTGACGGAGTTTGTTTTATAGCAGAACAGGTGAAAAGAATCAGAGCTGATACTCTCTGGCAACCTTTCAAGCTTTTCAAGCACCAAGTATGTCTAAAATTAAATGAATCCTCAGGCAAAATCCAAAACACAAACAAAACTTCAGCAAATGGGGTCCTAGTGTTGGTTACTATGGGCAACTGAGGAGCTAACCTTCAGAGATGAAGTTCCATTATGGGGATCCAAGTTCAGCTGAGCCACACAGGAGAGGAATCCAGTTCTTACTAACTCACTAGCAATCTCCTCTTGGGATAAGGTTGAGATTCTGGAGTCATGAACAATTCAGGGCCTAGTTTCTATGTTTGAGAGCACAGAACTTTATTGATTCCAAAAGCATTCATCCAGCTCTACAAGTATGACAGTACTCATAAGGGAGATTGGCAAGGTTCCAAAAGTTCAGTTCCCTGAATGCAGGCCTGGTACTAGGGTATTGGATGTTCTAGGCAGTGGCGTACCTAGCATATGTGACACCCAGGGCCCATCATTTTTTGGCATCCCCCCCATATGAATGAAAAACATGATTTTTAGTAACAAGCCACATGTCACACATGAGTACCTAGGAAAAGGCAGCATCTTACATACTGCAGTGAGCAGTGCAACATCAATACACCCATTGTAAAACTAAATAAGCCAGACTAGTACAGATCAATCCTACACCATCAATCCTAATAGAAAACCATGTCTTTCAAACACACAGCACACAGAAAACACCTTTGCCTAGTATGGAATATGTCATCACAAACTAACCCCTCCCCCTTTTACAAAACTGTAGTGTGGATTTTAGCCACGGTGGTAACAGCTCTGACGCTCATAGAATTCTGAGCATCAGAGCTGCTACCACCATGGCTGGTGCTAAAAAATGCTCCACAGTTTTGAAAAAGGGGGGATAACAGAAATATATAGACAAAGGTTAAATTGAACCAGCAAGATCACAAAGGCAATATGATTGACTCGGATTGCCTTTTCGATCTACTGGTTGATCGCGATCAACCTTTTGGGTACTCCTGTTCTAGGCAAACTTTCAGCCATATCTCCCTGTTCTGCCCCCATTTTATGTGGCCATTTATTCAGTTTCATGTATAAGAACTAGTTTAAGTGTTTATGCTAAGATGTATGAGTATGGTGTGCTCTGTGGTCTTAAATCCCCAGAAGACTTTGCTTCTCCCAGAGAGTTAGGCTGCAACCACAGAGCTTAAGCCCACCCCCCTTCTTGTTCAGTCTGAGAGAGAATAGTTGCCATAGTTGTAGACCTCATGGTTGTATGAGATCCTGAATTTAGCATTGTTCTCCCACCAGGTTTTAATCCTTTATATCTAACTCTGGAGAACTGTTATTTCCACAAGGTGTGGACACACTCCCAGCTCACTTTTTGGATCGGGAAAGCTGGTAGAGTGAGAAGATTCTGTGACATAGTTGAACTACCTTGAAGTCATCAGTTGTGAGTGTTTATTCTTTGCTTTATGTTATTAAAGAAAGTTGTTCAAGAACTAGAGTCTGGCTGATATCACTGAGATTACAGAAGTAAGGGTTAACTGAATGGGAACCTCTTACAATTGCCAATATAACTCAGAGGAGTCCTTGCTTTCAGTACAAAGCCTGAGGAGACTTCAGAGTGAGGAAATCTATAAAGACTATTCAGGAAAGCTGTAAACTGTTCAGTAAAGCTAAAGATAGCAAACTTACCCTTCCCAATTAACTTCTAGGCCCTTAATCTGCTTTCCCCACCAAGATATCATGCTTTAAATATTAAACTTTGTGTGTATGTGTGTGTGTGTATATATATATATATATATATATATATTTATACCAGTGATTTTTGCTAATTTTTAAGCAAAGGGTATTTTGGGTCCAAAAAGGCTGAAGGACAGACAACAAATATCTTCCTACTTGGGGACATAACATCAATAATGCTTCTTGACATTCATTCCTACCAGAACACCTGGTCAAACAGTGCCACAAACTAAAAGTTCTAATATACAACATAGTGTGACAGGAAGCTCCTGTCACTGGTTTAAACCTGGTTTTAAACCCTGCCATGCAAAGGGCTGTCCCTATTCCTAAGCCCAGGAAGCTGCCCATTAACTCTGTTCCTATTGTAAAGAGCCAACAGGCAGGGCAAGGCAGAGAGAGAAGGACAGAAAGCACAATACCTGAGTTAGGGCACTATAATCCCTTTTATCATTCCTTGGGCAGTTCTCCAATAAAGCCTCTGGTAAAGAAAACTAGCCCAGGGAGAGTTAAGGAAAGGGGCGGAGCTGACAGGCAAGTCGAACCCAGAGGGAGAGTGGGAACGAGCCTGCAGCATAAAACCAACACACTTGGGAACACTCAGGGGAACTCAGGAACTGCAAGAGAGAGACGTGCCATGCAGAGCAGGAAGGAAACAGCTAGGAGTTTTCTTTCACAGTCCAGGGCTAAAGAACAGGCGGTCCTACAGCCCTCACGAATTAACAAACTTCTGGCTCCCAGGCAGAAGCTCAAGGGAGGAGAAAGGCTTCCAGAGCAGGGCTGGCTGGTAGCTGCCCTTGAAGGGAATTCCTATCCAGCCTCAGAGAGCGGGGAGTCCCTAATGGAGATAGAGATAGAGGTCTCTGAAGGAAGTGAAATGGAATGCAGTCTTGCAGCCTGGGATCTCCTATCTAACTACAGTCAATAAGGTAATGAATGGGGGAGGGGAATGAAAGTTAACATCTTTCTGTGCAGTGTTCTTCCTCCCTTAGGCAGGACTGTAAGGAAGTGTGAATGTGTCAATTAGAGCCCGAGAGATAGGCCTTGCAGAGAGAGTGAAGGAGGTGGGAACCCTAATTAACCTCCGAGAAAAGCCTGAACGGGAATTCAGTGACCTGACGTTACATAGCCCTGAATAGGGGAACTTTTGGGTGGGGACTTAAACCAGTCAGAAAAGGGTGGTTGGTTCCCCAGCCCCTACCCCAGGAGCATAAGGGTAGTGGGGGCATGGTACTTCAGGTGGGTCAGGTGGGAAAAGCTTCCTGAAGTATCCACAGGCACAATTGGTGAAACTGAAGAAAAAAACGTTTTTGTTTATTTTTGGTTTATCTGCCTGAACAGCAGTCTGGACTCTCTTATAAAGGAGATGCATTGCTGATGTATTATTTGTTTCAAGTCCACTCACCCAAGAGGGACTATTTGAGACCCAGTGCCTTGAACTGGGGGGGTAATAAAAAGAAAAGTCTGAACTTTCCAAAGTGAGCAGTGTATTGTATTTTCTACTGGGATTATCAAGCGGGAGTCCTCCAGGGAGCGCTCCGTCCTGCGCCTGGGGCGGGAGCCGGGTTGCCAGTGCTAGGCTTATCCCTGGCCCCGTCACAATAGGCATCAGAATAGGGGAGGCCACAGGGGCCGTGGCCTTACCCAAAACTGGTGGTGGCTCTGCTCTCCTACCTCCTTTTCTGGCTGCTATAATTTTAAATCTTCAGCATGTAGCATATGTTCTTCTTTCCTTCCTTCCCCCCCCCCCCCCCTCTGTGGGACCCTGCATTACAACCTCTCTCTTCAGCTCCCAACTCCCCATGTACCTCCTCCCCGGTTGCTGTTAAATTTTCAAGCAGCCGCCGTGAAGGTCAATGAGATGAGCTTGCTGCCAGCGGCCTGCCCCAGAAGCCTTCATTCTGCAGCAATTTCCTGTTCCCACGTAAGTGGGATGCTGCAGAATGAAGACTTCTGGGGTAGACCAATGGCAGCAGGCTCATCTCGTTGATGCATAGTGGCAGCCTGAAGATTTAACAGTAACCGGGGAAGAGGTAGGTTGGAGATTCAGGAGCTGGTCATGCTACAGGGTCCCAATGGGAGGAGGGAGGGAAGGGGAAGAATAATATATTCTACATGCAACGGGCTGGGTAGGGTGTTGGGATGACCGGGAGGACAGATGATACATGGGCTGGGAGGGGGTTGGGAAGGACAGATGCTGCATGGGCTGGGGGGATTAGGAAGGGAGGGAAAGAGAGATGATGCACAGTTGGGGAGGTGGAAAGGGAGGAAAAGAGATGCTGCCAGTGTGGAAGGGAAGAGGAATGGAGAATTGTTGAGCATAGGTGTGTGGAGTGGGAGGCAAAAAGAGAAGGTGTACATGGGGAAAGGAAGAAAGAGGGAGAATTGTTGGACATGATAGTGGGGGAGGGAGGGAGTAATATTGGATATTGATAGGGAAGGGTGGAATAGATAGAAAGGGATGCAAGAGGGAGGAATGTTGAGCATGGTGGTGAAGGGAATGGAGGAAGAGATGCAACATTGTGTTGGAGAGGATTGATTGGAGAAATGTTGGACATGGGATTGGTGGGGAGGGACATAAGATGCTGTACAGGAGCATGGGGATGAGAGAGGAAGAAATGTTGCACTTGGCAGTTGAGGGGGTGGGAGAGATGTGCCCTGGATACCCCCTCACTTCTTTCCCAATCCCTTTGCAGCAAGGGAGGGGATGAGAGAAAGATGGTGAATAGTGAGAGAGAGAAAGGGAGACATGTTGCACATGGAAGAGAGAGATAAAGAAATGCAGAAGAAAGAAAAGCAGAAAAAAAGAGAAACTGGAACCAACTTGATGGAAAAATAAATTTCCAGACAACAAAGATAAAAAAGGAACTTATTCACTGAAATACGTTAGGTTAAGGAAATGTATATAGCAGACGTCTTTGTATTTTGTTCAACAGAAAAGGAAATGCATTTCTGGTTTTATTTCTCCAGTGCTGAAGTATTTGCTGACTATTGCAGTAACTGGTAGGGATCCCCAAGCACCACCAGCTGAGGTCCTCCTCCAAAGATGGCCAGAACTCCCTTCTACCAAGCATAGCAGCCGCTGGCAGCATCCTTGAGCCACTTGAGGTGCCAGCATCTATGACTTAGGGATGCTGATGCTGCCTATCAAGCTTGGTAAAAAGGATTTTGACCACCTTTTAGAGGAAGTCTTCAGCTGACATAGCTTAAAGGTCCTCATTGGCTGGAGTATTTATATTTTATATTTACATTAAAAGCTCTGTCAGAGACCCATTTACAAAGCATATATTCTTCCCAATTAATATTTCTAAATTAATAAATTGTATTTGCTTATTTGTAAACGGGTCTCTACCAGAACCTCTAATTCAGTAGCATAATTAAATGAAATAACTACTTTTGATGTTTATGGGGATGGGCAGGAACAGTTCACAGGGACGGAGTCAGATCTTTTCACCGTGTCATTCTCTGGTAGGAAATTCTGAATTAATAAGATATTATGTGTACATGAAAAAAGAATGGAAGAAATTGGGGGCAGGATTGGGGGAGGGGCTAGGGTGGGATTGGGGCGGGGCTAGGGCTGGATTGGGGGCGGGACTGACAATTAATAGATGTCCCCTTTTGATGAAAAAAATAAATGGTCACGTTATTCATATCTCTTGGGTTGTCACAATCATTGGACCTAAGAGAGCCACAGCCAAGACTATTACAGCATGTTAATGCAGCTACACTAACTAATTAATGCAGAAACACCCACTCCCCATAATTCAGACACAACCCCTCCATGCAAAAATAAACAATCTCTTAGCTCATGGGTAGCATGTGTTGAATGGGAGCTTACTATAGTTGACTCATTGTGAAAAGCTACACTACAAATATGTACAAATCTAACCCAGGCCCATACTCACTCCAGTGTCGACTCAGCTGGCCCGCTGGCAGACATTAAAGCAGCCTGCAGAGGATCGCCGGTCGGCTGTAGCGATCCTAGCAGGCTGCTGTTGGCCTCCGTAGCACGTTCCCTCTGCCACAGTTTTTCCCCTCCTCTTAAGTACAGGACCGTGGCAGAGGGAACATGTTGCTGAGGCTATGGCAGCCTGCTAGGATCGCTACAGCCGACCGGCGATCCTCTGCAGGCTGCTTTCTCTGCTGGCGGGCCAGCTTCAGTGCATGTGGTAATTGTCTGGCGGGCCAAATTTTACAACACTGAGGCACGTTCTGTAGGCAGTCAACTGGTGCCGGCAACTCATGGCACACCTGCAATCTCACCGTGACACGCAGTTTGCAATTCACTGTACTACAGCATAGCCTAGACAACAGCTCTGCAGCTTTATGCTACTTTAAAAAATATTTTTGGTGGAAGCAGCTAGGCTGGCAGGGGATGCTGGGAATAGGGTAAGGAAGATGTTGGACTAGAGATGCCAAAGGTGGCCTATCCCAAAGAGTGAGATGTACTCCCCAGTGAATGAGACTGAAGGCTAGTGAGTGAGATTTGGCTCATTCAAAGTATAATTTTGGCATGATGGTGAAGAAACTAAGGGCCCGAGGAAGGACTGCTAGGTACTTATATTGACAAATAATGCCTTCATGTACACCATAAAATGGATTTCTGTATTTTGAGTAATATGTTTACATATTTTTAGCTCAATTATTTCTAATAATTACTAACACTAAAGCACATACTAACAATTCATCTGTATTTAAAGATCCCTCATGAGGCCGTGCCTCATAATTTAAATTGATCAGACATAAGTCTACTACTATAAAGACAACCACTTCAACACAAATCAGATCATGGATAATGTTCTAGAAACCCTGTCATGTGCTATGACACACTGCAATTATATTGAAGTTTTGATGTCACCTCCCAAAATACATTGATTGTAGGCGATAGCAACACTGCAGTGATTAAAATAGGCTGCTTTGGAGCTTTAGGGCCTTCCCTGTGGCATGACCGGGCTGCAAAGAAACAGGAAGTGGCATCAAAGGAGGCAGACTGTGTCACAAGGAAGATCCAGAAGCCCCGAAGCAGCCTGTTTTAATTGCTGCAGTGTTGCTATTGCCAGCGATCAAGGTATGTTAGAATAGGGTTACTATATTTAACGAAGGGCAAACCTAGATGTATGGCCCCACCCTACCCTATTCTGCCCTGCCTTGTCCTGCCTCCAGCCCCACCCCCAAGAAGCCTTGTCTCTTTTTTCCTGACCTCCAGGCCGCATCTGGAAGGCCTCCAGCATGCGTGGATGCGTGTGACATCATCTGTGCATGCTTGTTGAAGGCCCTCCAGGCATGGTCAGAGCTTGGGGCTTTCCAAAACCCGGACAAACTGCCAGGTTTTGGAAAGTCTGTCCAGGAACCCAGACAGTCCTCTTAAAAGTATACATGTCTGGGTTTTCCCGGATGTCTGTTAACCCTACGTTAGAAGAACAGACCGGGGGAGGGGGGGAGGAAATGAAGGGGAGAGGGAAAAATGTTGGCACCTGGAGCAGTCTTGCTACCAACAGCTTGGACAGTAGCTGGAATAAGATAGTGGGGAAGGGGAGAGCCAACTGATGCAGAAACAAAAGTGCCTGAGGCAGGACCGTCTTGAGCTAGAAATATGCCCTATGCAACACACTCGCTGGAGCTCCTATTCTGCCCGGGTCAGAGCAAGCAGGGAAGGCAATGGATAGGACACAGTTTTGGAGCAACAGCCTCCCTAGCACCTTGTGCGGCCGTACTGCCCACATAAATCTTGCTACGGTCCTGACCTGAGGTCCGTTATGGTTGCTGGTTGCAATGGTGGGTTGTTGTGTGCTGCTGATTTTTAATTTGAGGAGATTAGGCTTGAGCTTTGGGCTGGGGAGAACGAGAGGGCACTCTCTAAAATTGAAAGGGGATAGATTCCGTACAAACGTAAGGAAGTTCTTCTTCACCCAGAGAATGGTAGAAAACTGGAATGCTCTTCCGGAGTCTGTCATAGGGGAAAACACCCTCCAGGGATTCAAGACAAACTTAGCCAAGTTCCTGCTGAACTGGAATGTGCTCAGGTAGGACTAGTCTCAGAGGGCCGCCGTGTGAGTGGACTGCTGGGCACGATGGACCACTGGTCTGACCCAGTAGCGGCAATTCTTATCTTCTTATATGGGGTACTATGCTTAAAAACCATGAAAACAACCTTGGGGATGACGCTGGAGGTCCTTACCAGACTAGCCCAAAACCGTTCTCTTCTCAGATTTGTAATTCATCAAGTTGCTAGGACTCGAACATGAGTCAATGGCACCTAACTAACTAACTAACTACCTATGCTTACCAGCTTTCATAAGAAAACAAGAACATAAGCCTTGTTGTATTGGGAGAGATCAAAGGTCCATTAAGCCCAGTATCCTATTTTCAACAGTGGCCAATCCTGGAAATATACCGAAAGAGTAAAACAGATTTTATGTTGCTTAGCCTAGAAAAAAAAGTGTGGATTTTCCCAAGTCCATCTTAATAATCAAACATAGTACTGGAAAATTGGAGGGTGGCTAATGTGGTGCCAAACTTTAAAAAGGGTTCCAAAGGTGATCTGGTAACTTATCCCCCCCCCCTTTTACAAGGCCGCACTAGCAGTTGCTGCTGCGATAATTGCTCTGATGTCGATAGGGAATTAATGGACATTGGAGAGTTGCAGCGTGGCTTTGTAAAAGAATCCCTTATAGACCAGAGAGCCTGACGTTGGTGCCAGGCAACATTAGTAGAGATTATTATAAAGAACAAAATTATCTCTTCCTTATCCCAAACCCGTCACTAGGATTGTGGCACAGTAGACAGATAAGCAGCACAGCAGAAGGGGGGGGAGGGAAACATGTTTCCACTGCTGTGTCACGGCAGGCAGGTAAAGAAGGTTTTTGAAGCCCATAAGCCTGGGTGTCCTGAGCCACAACCTTACTGGCTCACCCTTTAATTTAGCCCTAAAAGAAGAACAAACACCCCAAACATATGAAGTACCATGCCCAATCTTAACCAATTGCTTCCATTAACCCAGTGTCTCTCAAACTGTGTGCCAAGGCACAGTGGTGTGCCCTGGGTGTGCCATGAGAGATTCCAGAATTATACATTATTTTAAGAAAATTCCATTCATAAGTATACGATAGAATAGATGACACGCACATGGTGTACGCAAGAGTCTGTCAATGTTATCTAATCTAATCTAGCATTTGTGAGTCGCACAAACCTAAACAGGCTCTAGGCGACTTGAAAAGGAAAAGGGGAGAAAGGAGGAGAGGGGGAGAAGGAGGAGAAAACCTAACTGAGCTAAGCAGAAGAACAGGTGCGTATGGTGAACCTATACAATTAACGATTAAAGAGAAGAGTTTTTAGTTTTTTTCTGGAATTGGGCGTAGATGGCTTCTGTTTTTATTGTCTCAGCGAGATTATTCCAGATTTTGACTCTCAGGAAGGTGAACATAGATTGGAAAATTCTTCTGTACTTGAGGTTGTTGGTTTTTTTTTAATCTTTATTGATTTTCCAAACTACAACTGTGCAAAACAAATATATATATATATATAATAGTACAAGAAAAGCACATTGATCCTACAGATATAAATAAGCAACTATTTTAACCCTCCCTCCCACCCAATAATCAAGAAAAACAAATACATAGAATCAATCAATAACTTTCCCATTTTAAGATTGCAATGCAAATCCCCCCACTCTGGATGTGTATGTGTATGTTAAAAGGGCCATAGAACAAAATCAAATCAGTTATCAGTCCTTACAGAATTTTGTCAATGGTTCCCAAACATCCAGAAATTTCCTATACTGTCCCTGTTGTATGGCCATCATACATTCCATTTTAAAAGTATGACAAAGAAGTTCCCACCAGAAAGTGTAATTTAACCGATCCCAGTTTTTCCAATTCCTCATAATAAGTTGTATGGCAACCCCTGTCATTATAAAGAGAAGTTTGTTATTGCAAGAAGATATTTGACTTTTAGCTCTCATTAATGTACCAAATAGGATGGTATCATACGTCAATGCCACTGGATTTTCCAATGGTTTGTTCACTTGATCCCAAATAGATCTCCAAAATTTAAGTATCAAGGGACAATAGTACAATAGATGAAGAGGAGAGGAGGAAAGAGAGGGATGTACTTGAGGTTTTTTGTTGAAAGGAAGTTCAATTGGATCCTGTTAAGTAGCTTGCGAGAGGAGGACCAAGCGTCGGATAGGAGTTTGATGAGAGGGGCAGCTAAGTTTCCATAAATTATATGAGTCATGATGCAGGAGGTTTATGAGCATCTGTATGCATAAGGATACGTACAACTGCCCAGACAAATATCATTCTTAGACGTGATTGATCCTTGCAAACTAATGGCATGTAATTTTAGTTTTATTTTAGCTTTTTTTAAAATATAAGAACATAAGCAGTACCTCTGCTGGGTCAGTCCAGAGGTCCATAATGCCCAGCAGTCCGCTCACGCGGCAGCCCATCAGGTCCAGGACATGTATAGTGATCCTCTATCTATACCCTTCTATTTCCCTTTTCCTTCAGGAAGTTATCTAATCCCTTCTTGAACCCGCATTCCAGATGTCCACCACCCTTTGGGTAAAGAAGAACTTTCTAGCAACAAAGCAATAAAGACTTTGTTACCGTTTGGATCTTCTTATCTTTGCGAATTTGGATTTTCAACTCTGACAGAATTAAATAAAAAAAAGAACGACTACAGATGGTGGATGATGAAATGCACGTTTGCTCGTTCACTATCAAGCCGCATTTTGAGTTAATTTGCACTCAAAAACAAGCACATCCATCGTATTGATTAGCAATTCTATTCTATCTACTTTCTATCTAGTTTCACCATTGTTACAATTAAC
The DNA here is from genome assembly GCF_902459505.1 of Geotrypetes seraphini. NCBI lineage: Eukaryota > Metazoa > Chordata > Amphibia > Gymnophiona > Dermophiidae > Geotrypetes > Geotrypetes seraphini. The sequence goes on along the minus strand of NC_047086.1, from coordinate 340,578,164 downwards.
CATACATAGTTTAAAGAACTTTAAATAAATAATTCTCAAATTTAATTTTTTTGTTGGTTTTGCAATTTTATAATTCAATTATAATATGCCATGAGAAACATTTGCTCTGTTCAGTGCGCCCCACCAGAAACATTTCCTCCATGTATTGTGCCAGAGGTAAAAAAGTTTGAGAGACACTGCATTAACCTTATATTTGGCTCTTACCCTACCTTAAACTAGCAAAATTCAATCTAAGGCCTCCATCTCTGAAAAACATCAAAAACTAACCATGCCTTGCAGGTCATTCTGAACACCAAATAATCTTGTGGCAAGCACATTTCTTTTGCTATAGAATTCCATAATTGAGTGGTTGCATAAGAAAATGCACATTTCTGTGTATGATAATACTAGATTTCAACCACAGAAGACAATGATGGAAACCTATCTTGGGAGGATTTCAGTTATCTCTGTTTGCTCCAAAGAGACCTAGAATCCAGATCCTTTTCTGAACAGGCAACTTGCATAAATCATCAGGTACTGGGGAAACATAACCAGATAATTTTACCCCTGCTAAAATACATGCTGCTGTGTTTTACACCTACTGTAACCTGTTCAGCAACTGTATATTCAAACCCACAAAGAGACTATTACATAGTCCTAGAGAATAAAAAAAAAACAATGTGGAGAAATGATGTTCCTGAGATGGACTTTATTAATATTAAAATAATATTAAAACTTGGCAAACCACATTAAAACCTCTAGGACGCCGTCCGTTGAAAAGCTTTGGACCCTGGACCCAACACAGTCCTGCACACAGCTTCTACGGAAGAGTTTATTTCCGACTGGCATTTTTATCAACATATCTTTACCATAGGACTTCATAGGGACCCCTGAAGAAGACATTCTGTCGAAACGGACCGTGTTGGGTCCAGGGTCCAAAGCTTTTCAGTGGACTGCGTCCTAGAGGTTTTTATGTGGTTTGCCAAGTTTTAATATTATTTTAATATTAATAAAGTCGATCTCAGGAACATCATTTTACCACATTGTTTTTTGTTTCTTCTTGGATTTGTCTGTGGAGATCATTGGGTCAATTCTCTTGTTATAGTCCTAGAGAATGACACAGGGACAAGTTTGTCCCCATCCCTGTGGGATCTCAATAGTCCCGTCCCATCCCTGTGAGTTCTGTCCCTGTCCCATTCCTGTAAGCCTCAAACACTTATGATTTTAAAGTGTTTGAGGCATGTGCAGATGAGGGCATACAGTATATGCAGTTTTTCTTTTCCCTGCCTCCTTTTCTACTTGCAACATGGTATTCTTCTCTTTAATGTGAAGTATCAGCATGTCCCATGCTGCCTCGTGGGCATCTTAGGGCTCCTTTTACAAAGGTGTGCTAGCGTTTTTAGCGCGCGCACCGGATTAGCGTGCGCTAACCGAAAAATTACTGCCTAATCAAGAGGAGGCAGTAGCGGCTGTTGTACGTGGCATTTTAGCGCGTGCTATTCCGCGCATTAAGGCCCTAACGCACCGTTGTAAAAGGAGCCCTTAATTTGTAAATCGCCTTCAACCTGTACTGGATAAGTGCAATATAGAAATTTAGATTAGATTAGGGGAGAGCCCCCTGAGGTTGTGGATTCAAACCCACGCTGTTCCTTGTGACCCTGGACAAGTCACTTAATTCCCCCATTGCCTCAGGTACATTAGATAGATTGTGAGCCTGCCGGGACAGATAAGAAAAACTGTTTGAGTATAGAAAATTGAATAAATAGTGTGAAACGTTTCAGCCTCTGATTACCAGAGCTGGTATTGTGATGTCATAATGCCTCATTCCACCAATAAGAGCCAACCTCATCAATGATGTCACAATGGCTTCATTGTCCTATACTTGGCTCACATCTACTACATTTTGATTTCTAGAGTGGCACAGTGGTTAAAGCTACAGCCTCAGCCCCCTGAGGTTGTGGGTTCAAACCCATGCTGCTCCTTCTGACCCTGGGCAAGTCACTTAATCCCCTCATTGTCCCAGGTACATTAGATAGATTGTGAGCCCACCAGGACAGACAGGCAAACATGCTTGAGTACCTGAATAAATTAATGTAAACTGTTCTGAGCTCCCCTGGGAGAACGATATAGAAAATTGAATGAATAAATAAATAAAAGATTAGGGCAGAGTTTGCAGGAATGGGGACAGGGACAGAGCTCATGGGGACAGGTTACATCCCACAACTGAAGCCTGAATAACAGAAGAAATCATATTTAGTTACAGATGTACCAAGAGTCCTAATAGTTCCAGGCTACCCAAAAATAAATTTTCAGCAATTTAACAGTATGCGACTATTTCATCAATTTGGAATCCAGCCCCCTCTCCTCCCCCCACCCCCACCCCACCTAAGATTGTTACAATCAGTTGCACAGGAAGGCAGAGGTTGTCAGTCATAACTATTAGTGGCGCCAAAGAAACATCTTGGCTTCAACCAAAATGTGGACTTTTCCCAATTCGAAATTAATTTGTTCCTATACAGCCAATTCTGAGTGGGGGCGGAGACCCACCATAAATGTAGTGGTTAGAGTAGCTTATGGGCCTGGGTCCTCCTCTCTATGGTTCACTAGCCCACCCACCCCAGGCTATTTAAGACACTTGTGTGCAGCTCTACTAGGCTTTCCTATACCAGGTGCTTATGTTCAGGAGACAGGTATTCACGTTTTTATTCTGATCTTTGTGGGTGTGTGATAGGGTCAGTGAACACTGGGGGAGTGTGTGGGGGGCTTTCCTTTGCCTCTGCAGTGGTTATCTGGTCACAACTAATCAGAAATGCACAGGAAATTTACTAAATCATATAACAAAAATCCATATTATTCTCTTTACGTAGTAACATAGTAGATGACGGCAGATAAAGACCCGAATGGTCCATCCAGTCTGCCCAACCTGATTCAATTTAAATTTTTTTAATTTTTTTCTTCTTAGCTATTTCTGGGCAAGAATCCAAAGCTCTGCCCGGTACTGTGCTTGGGTTCCAACTGCCGAAATCTTTGTCAAAACCTACTCCAGCCCATCTACACCTTCCTAGCCATTGAAACCCTCTCCAGCCCATCCTCCCCCAAACGGCCATATACAGACACAGACCATGCAAGTCTGCCCAGTACTGGCCTTAGTTCAATATAAATGCACAGGAAATGAAACTAATCCCCCTCCCCCCTTTTTAACAAAACCGCAAAAGTGGTTTTTAGCGCAGGCTGGTGCACTGAATGCTCTGCGCTGCTCCTGATGCTCTTAAGAACTCTATGAGTGTCGGGAGCAGCGCAGAGGATTCAGTACGCAGGCCTGTGCTACAAACCACTTTTGCGGTTTTGTATTCACTATGATGGGGATTAATAGACCCGTGAATACAGAAAAAACACAAATAACTTTTTCATATGTTATTCGCAGTTTCTATTAAAAACCATCATGAATATGGTGAAACTGATAAATTTTGGATATTGTTTCATAACTGTTCTATTGGAGTCACTAAAAGTGTTAACAAAGAACTCTTTTTAATTTCAGCATTCTTTTTTTTTTAAACCCAGCAGTTTCTTCTGGCCTCTGTGGGCTACAGTGTCACAAAGCTTCATTCCCAATTACCCAGGCATTTCCCCCTTATTTTATATCCCCCCCCCCCTGCCAACACACGTAGTCCCATCATTGAAGCAACAGTCTTTGGCCAGGGGGCTATGCACCAGAACTCCTTCCAGAATCCAGCAGTCTGGTAAAAGGAGATTCTGAGCTGCAAATTTGTGGCCCAAGCTTTGAAAAACAAAGTACTGTACGCTTCTGACAGAAATACTTGAAATCGAAGGGCTTCCTTATGCTTGCAGGCCAGCACAGAGCTCTGCTCTGCTCTGTCACTGCTGGTAGCCTCAATGCGATTGCAAATGTTATAGCAGAGATGCAGTAAGAACCTTGTAACAATCTGTAGGTTCTCCTCATTCAATGGCTCTGCTTGTACTCTTCTGTTTCTCGTCGTCCAGTCCTAGAGGCGCTGTGTGTGTGTGTGTGTGGGGGGGGGGGGGAATTATGTGCTGCAATCCTTAAAAAAAAAAAAAGGAAGCATACGAGTCAGTTCCAAAATGGTTAAGGACAACCTGATTCTCCAGCTAGTACGATTTCTGTGGTCCTGTGGGTAGATGTACAGAAGTCACTTTCTACCACCCTGCATTCGACTGAGGGGAGAACAGTAGAATTTGCACTGGCTACAGTGCAAGTTTAATACAAGAAAAAAAAAAATTGTAAAATTCCTAGACAAAATGATTCCCCACAATGGCAAATTGACCATTTCATATTGGCAGCAAACTCTAGTAAAAAAAACAATCACTCCTGCTTTGCTAAAGTAACCTGACATTGCACTGAAGGCTTGCAACCAGGATAAGTAGCATATATCCAATGGTACCATAGAGCTAAAAGGAGCATATCTGCAGGACTGGTTAGGGCAGGATGTGGGCCAACCTAGACTTAGTCACCCTGCAGAATAATCAAAGGTTTTACTAGACATCCTGGATGAAACTTAAACGTTGTGAGTTAGACAATGTAAAAACAGGTATAAGTGCCAAAAAGGTATCCAAAGTGACCAGATAACCAATGCAGAGACAAAGTAAAGACCCCCAAGTGTTCACTGACCCCGTCACACACCCACAAAATCAGAATAAAAACGTACATATCTGTCTCCAGAACATCAGCACCTGGTATAGGAAAGCCTAGTACAGCTTCACACAAGTGTCTTAAATAGCCTGGGGAGTGGGCTAGTGAACCATAGAGAGGAAGACCCAGGCCCATAAGCCACTCTAACCACTACATTTATGATGGAAAATGTGCACCATAAGCCCCCCCAAACCCTACTCTACTGCCATATAGGTGCCATCTGCAGCCATAAGGGCTATTGGGGTTGTAGATAGGTGGGCTTCCAATTTCCTAAGGTCCGTCTGCAATTTTTCACAATCCGCATGCATTTTAACAACTTTGAACAGTTTAGTGTTATCTGCAAATTTAATCACCTCACTTGTCATTCCAATTTCTAGATCATTTATAAATAAGTTAAATAGCACTGGTCCCAGTACAGACCCCTGAGGCACTCCACTGTTTACTCTCCTCCATTGAGAAAAATGACCATTTAACCCTACCCTCTGTTTTCTATCCGATAACCAATTCCTAATCCACAACTGAACTTTGCCACCTATCTCATGACAATTTTCTCAGGAGCCTCTCGTGAGGAACTTTATCAAAAGCTTTCTGAAAATCTAGATACACTATATCAACCGGCTCTCCTTTATCCACATGTTTATTCACACCTTCAAAGAAGTCAAGCAAATTAGTGAGGCAAGATCTCCCTCGGTTGACCCAGGCTGACTCCATCTCATTAAATCATGTATGTCTATGTGTTCCACAATTTTATTTTTTAATCAGTAAATATATTTATTGAGCTCATCAAAGAAAAAGAAAGATACAGCATAACAAAGCAATAAACAAGCTCAAAATTTTGAAAAACAGAACCATAACACAGCAACTCCCCCCTACCCTCCCTCCCAACCTACCAGTCCTCCTTCAAGCTTCAGACTACAATGTAGACCATAGAAGACAGCATATACAAAGACTCTTGACAAAGGCAATGAACACAAAAGGCATAAAAAAATCACACTTCAACAGTTAATTTTATTTTTTTATAATTGTTTCTACCATTTTGCCCAGCACTAAAGTGAGGCTTATTGGTCTGTAATTTCCCGAATCTCCCCTGGAGCCCTTTTTAAAAATCTGCATAACATTGGCCACCCTCCAAACTTCAGGTACTACAGACAATTTTAGCGACAGGTTACAGATTACTAACAGCAGGTCAGCAATTTCATGTTTGAGTTCTCTTAGTACACTGGGATGTATACCATCCGGTCCTGTTGATTTATCACTTTTTAACTTGTCGATTTGGCTTAGTACATCTTCCAGATTCACCGAGATTTCTTTCAGTTTCTCCGTATCATCACCCTTGAAAACCATTTCCGGTTCAAGTAGATCTCTTACATCTTCTTCCGTAAAGACCAAAGCAAAGAATCTGTTCAGTCTTTTCACTGTGGCCTTATCCTCCCTGAGCATCCTTTTGCTCCTTGATCATCCAATGGTCCCACAGATCCCCACACAGGTTTAAAGCGTTTGCGGCATGTGCAAATAAGGACAGAGCTTGGAGACGGGAGAAAAATTTGTCCCCTTGTCATTCTCTAATGGGGCTCTGTGCCCAAGCTCCAGGGAGAACAACTGTTGCAGTGACCCTGCTGGTGTTAAGAGCAGTGCATAGGGATTCTGTCTCAGTGGAGACATAAATAAAGCAAAATTGTTGATGGATTAAAGCAGGGATAGGGAACTCCGATCCTCGAGAGCCGTATTCCAGTCGGGTTTTTAGGATTTCCCCAATGAATATGCAAGAGATCTATTTGCATGCATTGCTTCCAATGCATATTCATTGGGGAAATCCTGAAAACCCGACTGGAATACAGCTCTCGAGGACCAGAGTTCCCTACCCCTGGATTAAAGGATAAAAGAAATCAAACCGGTTAATTAGTTAAATATATATATGTTGGTTATGTTGATATCATCCATGCTGAGTCACTGGTGGATGGTGAGAAAGATTTCACAACACTGACACACAAAATGAGGCACCTTACAAAAGTAAGTTTTATTTTTGCAAACAGAGCACGTGCCTTGCTATTTATTTTGGAGCACATGAGCCCCACCCAGGCGTGACTTGCTCCTGGAACAAAAAGCTTTCCAAGGTGGAGGAAGACAATGACATGAGTTTGTGAGTGTTGACTCACCAGAAACATGCTGGGTGTGTGCCCATCAAAATGCTTAGCACACCCAGTTTTGTATGACTATTCATAGAAGTAGCTAGCAAGGGCCAAAGATTTTCCAAATAATCCTTCAGAGTAGCCACATTGTTTTGGGTAAGATAGAGAATGCTATTTTCATCCACTAAACTCTCTGCCTGCCCTGGGTTCCATTCATAATAACATAACATAGTAAATGATGGCAAATAAAGACCTGAACGGTCCATCCAGTCTGCCCATTAGTTATTCTCATTAAAAATACATGATTAAATTAATTTGTCTCTTCTTTGATATTTCTGGGCCATAGGCTAAAGTCCACCTGATATTGTCCTAGGTTCCAACTGCTGAAGTTGCCATCTAAGCTCACTCCAGCCTATCCGACCATCCCATTGCATCACCAGTGCAAAGGAGCAGGGTCCACAGGCATCCAAATATTTGATGAGCTCATCAGGAGGAAGACAGAAAGTTTGTAACTGCAATCAACTGGCCAGTAAGTGCCTGTGGATAAAGCAGTAGCCTCAACACGGTGGCAACAATGACAACATAGGAATTTTCAGCAACAACTTTCAACTAAGTTTGAGTCCATTGATGTGATGTATGACCAATCATTGACCCACATAGGAGATGCAGTTGAGGAACTTTCAGAGTTGGCCTTTCTTCTGTCATTCTTTTCCTATTGTACTAGAGTATACTTGGTCTCCTCCAACTGACCCTGCCCAAGGCCATGTCCTCTCAATTGCTGAGATCGATCTTGAAAGTAATGCTTGATAGCATCCTTAAATATGAAATGTGGCTTTTCCTACATGATCTGTGCCCAGTTTTTTAGTTGGCTATAGAACAAAAATTGAGAAATCTGGTATTCTTCATCATTATGGCCTGCTCACTGAAGCTGAGCTTTCACCTCTATTCCCTCCACATAGAAATCTGGCATTTTTGAGAATATCCCTGTTGAAGATCTTGTCTCACCATCATACAATGCAGATTGGGCTCAGATAATGCTGGTGAAATTGTTCAAGATGTCTGTAGTCTGGTGTCCAAGTTTAACATCCATACAGCAGAGTAGACAGTACAACTGCCCAGTGCACCCTTGGTCTTAGTGGGCAGACTCACCCCTTCTTACAATTGATGTAAAACACAGCTATCCATATTATAAGCATAAATGAGCATAAGTATCAATCTTCATTTAGGAATTTCAGGTAAGGTTTAAGGTCAGGGAGGATATGGAATCAAAGTATTTAAATGAATGCACATTACACCTAATATTAGTACATCTACAAGCAAAGTTACATTTTTCCCAGGAAAATCTTGTGGGCGCCATCCTTTAAAGAGGCACATTTACAACATATGTGACAGAATGCATTCATTTCTTTATCCTTGTGGTGTACCATCCTGACAGAACTGAGAGTCCAGAAAGATTATCTGCATTTTTGTAATGAAGTCGAAGTCTAGTTTCACTTCCATGTATAAGGAAAAGGATAACGGATTTGCTACAAGGAAGATTGTAATTGTGATTGGGTAAAGAGCAGTATAGTGCATAGCGGTATAGTGATTCAGTGTATCATATGGGATAATTTCATTGTGGTCCATATTTTTTTGCTGTAAGCTGTCTCAAGTGGACTTTTGTACAGGTCAATGAATAAATGGAAATAAAACAAAGGGCTAAAACCCTGGACAGGACACTTTTGCAACCTCACGGAACTGTAACAACAGTGAATGCCGACCAAGCATCAACTGTTTCCCATAAGCACTGGCAAGTTAGATGCAAGGCATTGTTAAAGAAATCTAAGAAAGAATATGAAGAGAAACTTGCAAAAGAGGCAAAAACTCATATCAATTTTTTTAGGTACAGCAGAAGTAGAAAACCTGTGAGAGAATCAGTGGGACTGCTGGATGATCAAGGAGTAAAAGGAGCGCATAGGAAGGATAAGGCCATAGTGGAGAGACTGAATGAATTCTTTGCTTCGGTCTTTACAGAAGAAGATGTATGAGATCTACCAGAACTAGAAATGGTATCTAGATTTTCAGAAAGCTTTTTCCAAAGTTCCTCGTGAGAGGCTCCTGAGAAAATTAAAAAGTCATGGGATAGGTGGCAAAGTTCAGTTGTGGATTAGGAATTGGTTATTGGATAGAAAACAGAGGGTAGGGTAAAATTGGGTTCTCTGTAGACAGCAGGATAAATCACACCCAGATATCCACCTGTCATCCTAGGAAGTTGATTCCTGAGCTCCGTCGAAGGCAGTGGGACCGCGCGAATCCACACCCTGCTCTGAGGCATCTGGGTCTGTGTTGGCGCCTTTGGAGGACGTCACTCATTGGTGTGTCTGATTTACCCTGTTGTCTATGGAGTACCCCTGTTACAGATAAGTTACTTTGTTACTACGTAGTTTTTTGTATGATTGCATTTTGCTTTTCATTAAGATTTTCAGAGGAGATGCTACTGTTTAGTCTATGTGAAAGTTCTTCCTACATAGATATATCTGCTGCAGTGAAACCACATAAATAAAGCTGGTTGTTCTTGTAACAATCAACAACGAATACAGAGAATACTGCAAAACATCCAGGCTCTAGGAGCAGCCAAATTCCGCATTCTGCCCAGTCTTGAACTTTAATCAGGATCACACTACCACACAGCTTCCCCTCTTACATCCTTTACACCAGTGGTCTCAAACTCAAACCCTTTGCAGGGCCACATTTTGGATTTGTAGGTACTTGGAGGGCCTCAGAAAAAAAATAGTTAGTGTCTTATTAAAGAAATGACAATTTTCCATGAGGTAAAACTCTTTATAGTTTATAAATCTTTCCTTTTGGCTAAGTCTTAATAATAATATTGTAATTTATAGCTAAAGAGACATGTGATCAAGAAACTGTTTTATTTTACTTTTGTGATTATGATAAACATACCCAGGGCCTCAAAATAGTACCTGGCGGGCCGCATGTGGCCCCCGGGCCACGAGTTTGAGACCACTGCTTTACACCTAGGTAAAAATGATCTTTGGTAAGCTAGAGAAGTGATTCCTACCAACCAGAATACATTTTAATTTCTGCTCCTATCTTCTCTCACAACTGAACTAACACATAGGAGGGGCAGGATGCTGCCGTTTTCTGGAAGTACAGGAACAGTCCGTACAAAGAAGAAAAGCAAACTAACCAAAATACATGAGCTGTGTCCAGAAGAAGGCAACAGGGGGGGGGGGCTGAGCATCCCTGCTTGTATTTCAGGCTGAAAAAGCAACAGTTTAATAAGAACATAAGTTAATGCCATGCTGGGTTAGACCAAAGGTTCCTTGAATTAAGCATCCTCTCTCTGACAGGCGATCAGGCCAAGTTACTAGTACCATGGCATGATCCCAAAAAGTAGCGTTCATTTCACTTATAGCTTACACCCAGGGATAAGTAGTGGCTTTCCCCTAGACCACATGGCTAATAATGGTTTATGGACTTTTCCTCTGGGAACTTGCCTAAACCCCAGTAAAACCCAGCTATGCTAACTGCTTTCACCACATCCTATGGCAACAAATTCCAGAGCCTGATTATGTGTTCAGTGAAAAAAAATTTTTTTCTTCAGTTTGTTTTACATCTGCTACCTATTAGTTCATGAAATATCTCCTAGTCTTAGGACTATTTTAAGGGTATGCCTTTTGTGTTTGGGGGGCCTTTCTGTGGTACAACCAAAGTGGTTTACATATTACTGTACATACAGGTTCTTTCTCTGTCCCTGGCTCACAATCTAAATTTTACTTTGTAGATGTAACTATTCCCTATTTACATATCCTACCCCACTCATTTTCTAGACCTCTGTTATCTCCTCTTAGTCATCTCTCTTGTAGCCTAAAACACCATACCTGTTTAGCCTTTTTTCATTGGGACATCAATTCATCCCCTTTATCATTTGGTTGCACTTCTCTATACAGTAGTCAAGGGGTGGATGCACCCTGGCTTATTGCGAGGAAGGGTGAACTGCCCTGGACACCATCACCTTTCCTCACTCTGGTACCTCTTCATATCTTCACTAGCCATGAGCAGAATCTCTTATCTGCCTCTTGCGCCAACCTCATCCATTCCTCTGACATCCCTTCCTGTTCGCAGGGACCAGGAAGTGACATCAGCATGTGAGGCTGGCGTAAGCAGCAGGTAAGAGATGCTACTCAAGACCAGCAAAGATTTGAAGAGGTATGGGGGGGCATATGATGTGGCGATGCTGGGCATCAACTTCCCTCACTACACCACTGGCTGCATCCTAGTGTAATACAAACATATTATGATATTTATATCTCTGTTTTATTCAACTGATAACACCTGAATCTGGGGAGTCCATCTGTTTGTATGTCTATCTGTTAGTCCAGGGGTGGGCAACGAGGGCCACAATCCAGTTGGGTTTTTAGGATTTCCCCAATGAATATGAATGAGATCTATTTGCATGCACTGCCTCTGTTGTATGCAAATGGATCTCATGCATATTCATTGGGAAAATTCTAAAAACCCTACTGGATTGCGGCCCTATTTGCCCACCCCTGTGTTAGTCTGTACATATACATTTATTCTTGTGCAATTAAAATCCTGGTACAAGAAAAGAGAAGATCTGTGATGGTTCTTTCTTTAGTGTGCCAACTGAGACCCCAATTCCCATCAGCAGAAGAATGGTCATTGCTGTAGCTGACGTGCTGTAATATCTGCCACTAGGACGGACACTGCAACATTAGTGAGAGTTAAGGAAGTGCAAAGCTGCAGTGGGGGGGAGGAAAGGAGAGTGAAAGGGGGAGAAGAGGAAGGGAAGGGGAGAACAGATATGCCAAGTCACATGCATTCAAGCCCCTTCTCCAGTTCACATGCTTAAGTACTCTGATTTCATGCATTAACTCCCAGCTCCCTCTTCAGTTTTTTCTTCCTCCTGTGACCCAGCTTCTCTCACTTTCTCCACTCCTGTGTTCTCCAAACATGTTTGTGACTAGTAGCACTACAGCCAATGCAGGGCCTTTCTTTTGCCCCATTCCACCTCCTCTGAAGCTATTTCCGGTTTCTGGGGGGGAGGAATGAAGCAGATGAAAGACTCACATTGACTGGAAGCAGCAGCAACTGTGTAGTGTTACCAGTCACAAGAAAATTTGGAGGACCATGGGGGAACTGATAGGGGCCAAGGTGTGAGAGTAAAGGGAGACAGAGTTAGGGGAGGAGAGAAGAGATGGCAGGAGAGGGGAGAAGCAAAAGGAGGAAGAGGGAGAAATGGCTGACCTGCAAGGAAGGAGACAAAACAGGAGGGAGGGGAAGGAGGAAGGTTAAAGAGAGGAAGAGATACTGGCTGGGGTAAGGGGGAGGCCAGGAGGGAAAAGTTCCTGGAGAAAAAGTTCATAGTCTGTTATTGAGAAAGACATGGGGGAAGCCACTGCTTGCCCTGTATTGATAGCATGGAATATTGCTACACCTTGGGTTTCGGCCAGGTACTAGTGACCTGGATTGGCCACCGTGACTGTGTTGCATTTGCCACATGGGAATCACTACCATGGCTTTGTAAAAGGGGCCCATAAAGAGGTAGGTCATTCCAAAGTTGTGGGGACCGAAAAAAAGAAGGCTTATGTCCTAGTTGACTCGTAGTATGCTTTCTTTAGTGATGGTACTAAAAAGGCAATAGACATTAAAGGAACGTAGAGTCCAGGTGGGTGTATATAGAATGGTAAGTGTCGACAAGTAAAAGGAGTAAAAAATTTCCCCATTAGCACGTGAGCCCCTACCACCACCCATTATGAAGGTGGTAAAAGCTCATGCACTAACCACACGCTAATCAGTTATTGAGAAGCAGTGTAGATGTGTTAACTGATTAGTGCATAAAACACACTCTCCATCCCAGTCCTGCCCCTAGCGCTAAAATATAGCATGGGTAGCACACGCACATGCAAAAATGACTATGGGATACTTGAGAGTACCCCACAGTAAGCCCAGTTTTGCTGCTCTTAGATATATAGTTAGATTTTCAAAGATCCAAATTTACCCTTTTATGTAAGTTACTACGCTAACGTTATTTATGTCTCAACATTGTTTAGTTGAACCTTAGAGATAACAGATAACCTTAGAGATAACATAAGGTTCAACTAAACAATGTTCTAAACAATGTTCTAAAATCTTTTCTCATGCTTGTCACAGTTTCTCTAGAATACACTTCCTTAATATCAGATATATTCATGGATTCTTTATTATACTGCATTGCTAGAGCAGATCATGCTGCCGTCTCAATGATACTACAACGGTCATCCAGGAATTCATTATATAGCCCGATTTGGAGATTAAATATACAATGACTATCTGATGAATCTGTATAATTTAGGATACGTAATTATATTGAAAGCTTTTTTTCTTTCAAATAAATGCAACTGAAGTTATTAATCCAATCATATTATGGGAAGCTTTTAAAATATCCCTTCAACAAAAATTAATCTCTTTATCTGGTAATATAAAGCAAGAAAGTAATTCACAATTTTTTAAAATTAGAAAGTGAAATTAAATCAATAGAAAAATCAATTCTTGCTATCCACAGACAATTCTTGACTTAACCAATTGGGGCCCTTTTACTAAAGAGCGTAAAATGCGGCGAGGAAGCTAAGCCTGCCTGCTGGTGAGGCCTTCTTGCCCCGACGCATGCACCAGACCGAGTGGAATCTGGAGTGGCCAAAGGAAAGGCTTGTGCTAATACTCTCAATAACTTGACTCCAGTTCAGCTTTGAATAGCATTTCTTCCCCTGGTTGCTAGTTCACCAGGTATTCCAGTGCTTTTTCTTCAAAACAAACAACAATGTCCAACAAGAACTTTTTAAAAACAAAAAAAGTTTCTCATTCAAGTGGTCCCAATAATCCACAGTGGCTTTTTAACACAGTCCAGAGATCACAAGGTATACCCACAGTCTAATTACCCTCTCTTGCCGCTTCACTGCAGGGTTAAACAAAGGCCCAAACATGCGCTTCACAATCTGGGGCCCTGGGACAGACCAAAAAGCCCCCTCCCTCCCCCCCCCCCCCCAGTTTCTATCACTCAATAGTCCAATGGCCTTTATTTGCTTTTATGCTTCTCAGTGCCTACTTCATAAATAATTCTTTTCCAACCCACTTAATAAACCCCACGACTAAGCTATTGCCAAATGCCTATGCTCAGCAGGGAAGGGAACTATCCACCCAAATTAAAGATGGCTCAAAATCCCTCCCCAAATATTCCCTTTTAATGGCTGCCACTATGTCTTTAAACAATGGGTTTGTGTCTAAACTCTCCCTTTCTTTCCATAAATTGGGATGGGGATGTTTTGCTCTGCTTAGCCCACTGTTGCTTTACAGTCAAGTAGGTTGCCTGACTTCTCTTGAGCCAGCCTCTACCTAAGTTGATTCCCTAGAAAACCAGTTTAATACCATCCCCCACCTTAAAGGTATTCAGCCCTGAGCCTAAACTTATCACCCTATGTGAACTCTGGCATCCTACTCTAACATGTACAAAACCACTCTTCAGCTATCAATATTCTCATATTATAGCACAGCTCTAGCTTTCCCATTTCCCTTGTCTCATTCCTATCCCAGTTTTTTATTCCCTTCTGGTTACACCTTCTGATCCTTACTACACTTCCACCTTCTGTATTCTCCCTTCTACTATAGCCCTAATCTACTTTCCTCTGTCTTTCATCCCCTCACCAGTTTTGGCTCTTTACCAGTTGGTCATCCCTTCTCCTATCTCATCTGTCTCTTATTCTCTCTTGGTCTCTGATTTCCTACTCTTACTACGTCATCAGCTCTGTTCCTATTCATTATCCTCTCATTTGTCTCCTTGCCAACCTCTCCGTGGCCTAATAACACATGGTTTCATCATGTATAGTATCTCCCCTTTATCCCTACATGCAATCTATGTTTCCCCTCTATTTCTTCTTCTCCCTATAGGGCAGCATTTCTTCATCCTCATAGTACTACATCTTCTTATCTTTTCTTCCACTTTCATCTCCACAGTCCAGGTTCTATGTTCAAAAGACCAAAACGGAGGTCTGTGTGCTTGAAACATCCAAATCCAGATTTTGCAAAAGCATAATAGGGATGTCTAACACTGCAGTACATTCAAATAGTAAGAGGGGTGTGTGCTCCAGGCTTGTCTTGTTTGGGACTAGGAAGAGTTTGAAATTTGGACGTCCAACAGCAATTACCAAAGGGGAAGAAACGTCCATGTCTAAAAAGAAGGATGTACTTATTTAGACCTGTTTCAGGTACATCCAGGCCTAGCTGGCTTAGGACTAGCATCACTTCCTGACTTGTATGAGCTAGTTGGCCATCAGGAAGGCTGCCTCCCAGGCTGCACCTGAGTGCCCCTAGGGATCCTGCAGCCTCTGCTCCTTCCCCTTTCCCAAACTCCAGAGGACAGATGAAGATGTATGACCTTTTATACTTACTACTATGACTTATCATTTATATAGCACTGTCAAAGACATGCAGCACTGCACATTAAAAGCACGTAAGAGACAATCCCTGTTTGATAGAGCTTACAGTCTAATCAAAACAGACAAGCGGGACAAATAAGAGTTGGTTAGGGAATTTATCATAGAGGGAATAATAAAACAGACATTGGTAAAAATCAGGAGTTAAAAGCAGCCTTGAAAAAGTGGGCTTTTAGCTTAGATATGAACACTAGCAAACTCCGGCAGTCTATTCTAGGCATATGGTGCAGTAAGATGAAAGGGATGGAGTTTGGAGTTGGCAGTAGAAGAGGAGGGTACAGATAGGATTTCCCAGGGAAGAATATACAGAGAGATAAGAGAGGAGAGATACTGATGAGCTGTGTAGTGGATGCACTTGTAAGTCAATAAGAGAAGTTTGAACTGTATGTGGAAATGGATAGGGAAGCCAATAAAGTGATGAGGAGAGGGGCAATGTGAGTATAACGACACTGGTGGAATACTCATATAAATCGTGCAGCAGAATTTTGAATAGATTGAAGGGGAGAGAGATGGTATAGTGGAAGACCTGTGAGAAGCAGTGGAAAGTGACTCTAGACAATCCATCCTCCATCACTCCTGCCGCAGGCAGGTCAGAGTAAAAGCAGGAACTCCAGAACAGAAGGCACATTATAGGGTCCTGTAGAAGTACCATTGAAAATACATATAACTTTAAATTTATACATATAGAAATCAGCAGCTGGGCTGGTTATCTCTTTCTTTTTATTCAACAAGGGATTGCACTGAAAAAGAAAGTCATCTTTAGAGAAAAATAGTCCCAGATGACGAGACATATCTCTACAGAGGTATACTGCAATTGATGTGGTGCTTATTGAGAGACTTTCCAATGGGAAGAGTTGGCATAAGAACATAAGAATTACTATACTGGGTCAGATTAATGGTCCATCTGGCCCAGTATTCTGCTTCCAGAAGTGGCCAATCCAGATCACAGTAACTAGCAGGATCTCAGAAAGTACCGGTAGTTTCCATGCTACTTACCCCAGTTATCTCCAGATCTACTTTCATAATGGTTTATGGACATGCTTTCACCATGTTTATTAAAATAAAAATTGATATACCACCCAGCCCTGTTGGATCAGGTTGGTTTACAAGCTGACAATCTATACATTTAAAGAAAGGAAAGAACTCCATAAAAGCGCAAACAAAAAACCAAAACAACAACAACCAAACAAAACCCCCCAAAACAAAAAGACCTAACGCACACATTCTAAGATCCCATTCAGTCAGCCCTGATAATATTTATACATCACTAAATAAATCAAGCAAACAGAAGTCTCCCTGGAGCCCAACCCAATCTCCCTGCTACGAAGTGACAATCCAAATGCTATTCAACAGCAATGGGCCTTCAGCATAGAAGCCATCTATAGATGCTATGGGTGCTTGAGCACCCCCAATATTCAACATACTCCTTCACTATGTCCAACTAGAGGCAATTTGTTTTTGAGTTTGGCATCCCTAATCAATTTGATAAGTTGGCTCCTGTGGCCTTCAGCATACATTGGAACTTTCTGTAGCTGACTTCACCTTGAATTTCTTTTGGCAGGCTGTTCCATAGGTTTGGAGCTAACCAAAACAATGTTCTTTCCCTAGTAACTGCACAGTATGCCATCGTAAAGTGAGATTTCATTCTAAAATCCTTCAAGGACTTAAGGCATCTAGCAGTTGTGTACAACAATGTCTATTTTCTATGATAACAAGGCTCCTATTCCCATACAGCCTTATGTGTTAAACAAAGCAATTCAAATTTGCTTCTAAAAGCAATGGGTAACCATTAATATTTTACAAACAGTGGTGTTACATGGTCGTAAAGTCGAGCGTTCCCACGCAGCCTAATTCCTGCATTCTGTAATTGAATGAAAAAATATACAGTATTCTCTTATTTGTTTAAATATACTACTTTGTAACCATGGCATGTCCCCCTGCTCTTTAAACTTTTTGAAACATGTGATTCACCTCTACCTGTTCCATCTCACTGAGGATTTTGTAGATCTCTATTATGTTACCTTTTAGCCATCTATTCTCCAAGCTGAAGAGCCCTAACTTTTAATCATATGAGTTATTTTATCCCCTTTATCATTTTGGTCACTCTTCTGTCTACTTTTTCTAATTCTGTTATATCTTTTTTGAGATACAGCAACCAGAACTGTACACACTACTCACACATGGTGAGGCCATAGTGTGATACAAAGCACAACCACCAGTGAGTACTGTATAAGGGGGAAAAAAGCTTGACTTGAATATAAACCAAGGTTAGAAATTTGGGTTATCACGGTGAGCCAATCTATAAAGACTGTCCATGCTCCCTCCCCATCAACTATCTCATAAGTCACTAAACATTAATACAAATATCTGTGATGCATATATCACAACAAGGCCCCTACATAGGAAAACACAACTACAAACAATCAGAAACTGAAATAAATGTAGACAAAAATCAAACTTAAACCTCAAGAAGCCCTATGCAGTTCACCAGAGAAAGAGAAACAGCACTTTGGAATATAAAAATAAAGCAATGCAAATTTACAGTAAAACTGCATGTTCTGTTCATGAAATTAAAAATAAAATTATTTTTTCTACCTTTGTTGTCTGGCCATTTTATTCATGTTTATCTCAGTTTCTGCTTTCTTCTGTCTTTTCTCAGTTTTCTTTCCAGGGTCTGCAGTCTATCTGCCTCTTCTCTCCTTCCTGTTTTCACTTCCTTTCCTACATCCATCTCTGACTTTAACCTTTTCTTTTCAGTTTTTCTCCATTTATTTTGCTGCACCTCTATCTGCTTCTATTTCTCCAGTTTTTTTTAATGCTAACTCTTCTCTCTCTCCCCCTGCCAGCACCTTCTTTCTCTTTTCCCCTTTATTTTCACTCTTCTAACCAGTATCTCCTCTTGCCCCCTCCATCCAGCACATCCTTTCCCCTTTTTCCTCCAACACTTCATCTCTCTTTCTCTCTCCCTCCACTTACATCCAAGATCTCTCCCCATCACCTTTTACCCTTTAATTCTTCCAATGGAGTCACGGGTCAGGGGCAGGCCTGATATGCGCGGCAGGAAACTGATTCCTCCCGGCAGTATCTGCAGAGATCATCCATGCTGTTTGCTGGCCGCCAGGAGGAGGGGGGGAGCGAGGAGTTA
Organism: Geotrypetes seraphini; assembly: GCF_902459505.1. NCBI lineage: Eukaryota > Metazoa > Chordata > Amphibia > Gymnophiona > Dermophiidae > Geotrypetes > Geotrypetes seraphini. The sequence goes on along the minus strand of NC_047086.1, from coordinate 340,559,753 downwards.
GCGGCGCATATGGATTGTGAGCAGCCCTGCCTTTGGTCCTGTCCTGGTCCTGCTAAACTGGCTGGTAATAACGAAGCCAGACACAGCAGAGGCCTTCCCTCTTGCCGCATCGCTATAGGCTCTGCTGGTCTCATTCCTGCCCCTCAAAATCAGAAAGTAACTTCAGAGGGGGGCTTCGGGAGGGGGGGCAGGATCAATATGAATTTGATTAGAGGAATCCTTGAAGTGTGTAGATCTCATTCTGGTGCTAGAAAGCAGTCCTGTAGAATTAAAGAAGAAGGATAACTCAAAGTTTCCTAAATAATATCGAGGTAGGGAGTCAGGGGAAGCCCATGGAAATTTCCAAACTATATTTATGGACACACAAATAGAAACTTTAGGGTCAATTTTCAAAAGCTGGGTAGGCGGATTGGTTACTATTAGCAACTTTTGGTATGTATGTTGCCTAGTTAGTTACTGTTTAACAATAAAATGCCCATTTCAAAATCTCTGCTGCTTGAAGATCAGGGGTACTCAGTTGAAATTTGTTCAATCTAGGGCAGGGATCTCAAAGTCCTTCCTTGAGGGCCGCAATCCAGTCGGGTTTTCAGGATTTCCTCAATGAATATGCATTGAAAGCAGTGCATGCACATAGATCTCATGCATATTCATTGGGGAAATCCTGAAACCCCAACTGGATTGCGGCCCTCAAGGAGGGACTTTGAGACCCCTGACCTAGGGGGTACTTGGATTGAAGAAATTGGGAAGCACTGCTCTAGAGCCCTCCTTGAAATGTGCAGTTTGCTGATAAATGCCACAAAGGAAATGCAAATGCCAATGGGGAGAGTTTCACATGCAAATCAAGAATATACTACTATTAATGATTTCTATAGTGCTACAAGATGTATACATTATATGTAGGTACTTTCTCTGTCCCTAGAGGGCTCTGAATCTAAGTTTTTGTGCCTGAGGCATAGTAACATAGTAAATAGGAACATAGAAATATAGAGTATGACGGCAGAAAAGAGCCGACGGCCCAACAAGTCTGCCCACTCAAGAATCTTCCCTCCTTCGAGAATCCATCTTTTAAGCATTCCTCTGGAGCGACCCCACCTGTCTGTCCCATCGTCCTTTGAAGTCGAGCGTGGTACTGGCCTCGACTACCTGACGTGGAAGACAGATAAATGAAGGCAGATAAAGATCTGAACGGTCCATCCAGTCTGCTCATTAGTTATTCTCATTAAAAACACATGAATAAAATAACTTGTCTCTTCTTTGCTATCTCTGGGCCACAGAACAAAGTCCACCCAGTATTGTCCCAGGGCTAGGGTTACCATATGGCTCCAGAAAAAGGAATATGGATTGGGACAGCCAGTTTTTACTTCTACTGAAAGCAATGGAGGTAAGGAGGACAGATAGAGACATCTAGGCTTTACTTCTATTGAAACCAATGGAAGTAAAACCTGGATGTCCTCCTTTTTCTGGAGCCATAAGGTAACCTTATCCCAGGCTCCAACTGCTGACGTTGCCATCCAACCATTCTGTTGTTTGCAGGATATCTACTGTAAAGTCTGGCCAGTGATGTCCTCATGTTCCAAGTTAGTGGAGTTCCCATTAATGCCCTCCCCAGCCTGCACTGAATCACCACACACAGGACACAAACTGCACAGGTCTGTCCAATACCGGCCTATACCACTTGTCTTTGGAGGGTTATGTGATTTGCCCAGGGTCACAAGGAGCTGCAGTGGGATTTGAACCCAATTCTGCAGGATCACCATTAGGCTACTACCTCATGCCAATTTTTGAATACCCCCTTTACAACTGTGCATCTCAGGGCATATGTGTGTAAACAGCAGTATGTATATGCCTTTTACATATGTATGCAATGCTGCACAGCTTTCCCAAGCATGTCCACACCTTTTCATTTTTGACAGAGCACTTGCTAGCGCGGAGAGTGCATTTTCTTCCCTCTCTGATGGTTTTGGGCTGAAACAATTTCAGCCCCTCGGAGCTGGGCATCCTGGGGCTACAGCGAACTGACCAGCGCCTTGCGTCACCTATCTGTGCTCCTACACTGAAGCTGAGGAGGGCAAGGGGGTGACATGAAGGTAGATGAAACAACATGCAGACATTTGCATTTTATTCATTTATGCATATTTCTTTATACTCCACGCACAACACTGAGCTCTGTCTAAGAGTAAATATGTGATCAATGCAGCGTTTCTTTCACTTGAATCCAGTCTTTCCATTGTATGTAGATAATTGTCAGCTGTGGCTGAAACTCTTCTAAGGAATGTCCTAATTAGCAGATCCAATTAAAGCAAAAACCTCTTTCCTCTTGTCTTGGCAGATGAGATATTAGGCATTTTATCCTCATTCAAGCAAGTAACCATTTTTTTCATTTTGTGGTTTGATTGTAAAAGAATAAGGGGAAGAAAATGGAACTTGAATAACCACCTTTTGTAGTTTTACAACTACACTCAAAAGTGGATTACATACAGGTACTTCAAGAATTTCCCCTGCCTGTCCTGGTGGGCTCACAATCTATTTAATGCACCTGAGGCAGAGGAGGATTGACTTGCCCAGAGTCACAGAGAGCAGCGTGGGATTTGAACCCAAAACCTCAGGGTGCTAAGGCTGTAGCTATAACCACAAAATGAAACAGGGGAAACAAAACCACAAACACAAAAGCACAGAACCAAAGTGGAATTGTCCCAATCAGAATGGTGCGCATCAAACAAAAGTATCCTTCAACTCATCTGATAGATCCAAATGCCTTTATTCATCCAAAGCCTCATAAATAAATTCATCCAATGACTCAATGACCCGACATGTACATGTTTCAGCCCAACCGGCCTGCCTCAGGAGTCTACAAGTACATACATGGATATAAATAAATTTAAAACATACATTATTTATATAAAAGATATACTAAAAAATATATGATAACAATTAATGTGTAATAACAGCAAAGGATACACATGAATACATACAAATACAATTAAAACACAAACCCAAGGGTTCATCATGAATTCCAATGACCCACATACAAATTAATAAAATCAAGATTAGCGAATTTATCAATTCATTCAAAATATAATAGTTAAAATAAATCAATACTTAAATATACAATTCATGTTTAATAAAAAATCATCAACCTCATTCAATATATAATAGATAAAAAATACTTAAATATGCAATTCATATTTGATAAAAATTCATCAATCTTCTGGAAGCTTTAAATACATACAGCATTACAGTTTATATTTAATATTTGGTAAGCCATCATCAACCTTCTAAAAACTTTAAATTCATACAGTAATAAGTAACTTAAATGGAGTAAGACTACTAGAGAACTTTAAAATCCAAACTATGCAAAAATAGGATATCCTTATCAGGCAGTAAACTATATATTAATTAGAGAGAAAAACTAATCTATCTCAATATATAAAGAGGAAACTATGTTGAAGCTGAAAAATCATAATAGTTATTGAGCATACCTTGTGAGTCTTCAACGGGTGTGTTGAAAAAAACGTACAGAGTTTAGAGATGCACGCACCCTCTAAATGCATCTGCTAAAATGAGAAAGACACTAAAAAATGTGGTTAGTGACCCAAAAGCGGTCACTAGATAATGAAATGAGGGCAAATGCTAATAACTACTTTAAAAAATGTTAAAACTTCTACATAGAAGCCATTAAAAACTATAAAAAATGGATAAAAATTGCAACCATGGTAAAAAACGGGAAGGATATACAAAAACATCATGCGCTAAAGCAAAGAGGTGAAAAAAATTACCGACTGCCAACCAAAAAACAAGGAAATAAAGACGGAAGGGCAGCCAGGAGATGTAGAATAAACAAAATGCCAAAATTCAACAGATAGCTACCAAAAAAGCGGAAAGACATTAGTGCAGACTGGACGAGCAAAGGTGCAGATTCAAACAACTTACGTACAAGTCGTAAAGCAGTGAAAATCACTTGCGACCATGCTGAAACTAGAAAAGGCAGACGACAATCATCACAGGATTTAAAAACAAGGCGGACGTGGACTACACTACACTATCCTCAAAGAAGGATTATGATGATCAAAATAATTCCATTGGAATGAGTGGGAGCTGTGCAGCCGAGGAGTGCAGTGATCAGAGGTGCTTCTGGCAGTCTGTATTACTTGATTATACTATTAACATTCATATTGAAGCAATTTTCAAAACAGTACAGCAGGTGCAAAGTCCACACTTTTCTTTGTGGATTTTGCACAATAAGGGCAAGTACACATATATGTTCCATTGGAAATTGCCCCAGAAAAATAACACCTGCAGACATTGTCTCAATTGTGGTAGGTTCTTTTCCCAAGCATAGAACATGTCATTTTGAAAATGCAAAACTCTACATGTCATTGCCTTTCCAAACTCATCCCCACCATGGGCACACCTCAGTAAAAATATATGTAAATGGGCATGCATTGTGGCATGTGTGCTGTTATATTATTCATATATAAATAGCCCTTACCACAGGTAATAGGGATGGGCATGCATTAGTGTGCATTCTGTTTGTTAATGCTTCTTAAAAAAATTTAGTGCCCACTAAACCAACTGAATGCTTGCTAACTTACATACCGTGTTTCCCCAAAAATAAGACACTGTCTTATATTAATTTTGGGCCCAAAAAAGGCACTAGGTCTTATTTTCGGGGATGTTTTATTTTTTTCATGTACAATGATCATCTCTCCCTTCCTCTCTTCCACCCCAATTCTTCCTATTTCCTTTCTCTCCCCCACATGTGCATCTTTCCTCTCCTCTCACCCATCCCCTTGTGCAATATCTCCCTCACATCCCTTGTGCAGCAGAACCCTTGCAGCTTTTATCCCTCCCTTCCTCCATCTCCCCCATGTAGCACTTTCTATCCCCCCCAATCTATCTCTCCCTCCCATCTGAACCGCAAGACTGAAATAAATACTTTAAAACAAACCGTCATCAGCAACGTGGCAGAGGAACGCCTAGAAGAGAGGCCACAAAGCAGCCTGTTTAGATTGCTGCCAACACTGCCGGTTTGTTATAAGGTATTTATTTTGGTCTCACAGTTCTGATGGGAGCGACAGATGAATCGGGGGGGGGGGGGGGAGTGCTGCTGCTGCTGCCGGCAATTAGGGCTTATTGTTGGGGGTAGGGCTTATATTAAGACCTACCTTAAAAATCATGCTAGGGCTTATTTTTGGGGTAGGTCTTATTTGGGGGGAAAACACGGTATTAATGGGGCCCTTGTAAGGGCTTAGAGTAGAGCTGTCCAACTTGTTTCTATCAGGGGCCACATTTTATATTTTGTAACATTTAGAAAGCCATGAACTCATGCAGAAAGCATGAACTCATGCTCTTTCTGAGAAACAAACAAGGAAGTGCATGGGACTGTTGCTCTGTGCACGTCACTACTGCTTCCTCTGCTGGTCTCATCTCCTCTCATGTAAATGGGACCAGCAGAGGAAGCAGTAGGAGCTAGTGATGCCCAATTTCCGATTCGAATTTATTCGTTTTGTGAAAAAATCGGCCTGCCCAATTCGATGACCAACCCTCCTCCCCTGTCTCCTAAAGCAGGAGTGGCAGCACTGCTTCTTGCTGGCTGTCCACTGCCATTCCTGCTTTATGGGGGTGAGGGGGAAGGGTTTTTTGGGAAGGCGGGGACAGGGGGCAGAGTCTGGGTGGGTTTCGGAGTGTGAGGGAGGGTGCAGCATTTGCTGTCACTTAAATAAGGGCAGGAGGGAGCACAAGCTAGGCACCACTGAGAGCTGGGTGCCGATGAGAACTGGAGGTGGAAACCGGGCCCTTTGGACTTCCATCTGTCATTCGTGTCCTCAGCGGCAAGCTGTGCAGGGGTGTATGAGCTTGCTCCACCCTCTACTACCGCGGCAGGAGCTGGACCATTTAAATGTGCTAGGGTCTAATGGCCTTTGTGAAGCGACTGGTGAAGAGACTAAAAGAGTTGAATACTTCTAGAAGATAAGTGCTGGTTTACCTGGATATTGTTGTTTATATTGTTGGGTTTTAGTTTATATTTTATGATTTTGCTTATAGCTTTCGATCAACAATGGCTGATTTTATAGGAAAGTTACTTATCTTTCTTGTTTTCTATTTGCTAGGAACTAGAAGTTGGGGGTGCAGACCTTTAAGGGGGCACAGGCCTTCAGGGGAGGGGGGGCTCTGGTGTATAAGTACACAGAGGGAGGGTTCAAAGAGACATGCATATGTCGGACTGGGGCAGGGGAAGAAATAATGGGTCTAAAAACAGAGGAGAGGAAGAAAGATGGTGGACAATGGGATTTAGAGAGGGAAAGAACAGAAAAGGAGAGAAGTTGGACACAAGGGATGGGTTTAGAGATACTGGATAGGAGGGTAGTTGGGAAGAGAAAGGGAGAACTCGTAGACCCTGGGGTGGTGGGGAAGGAAGGAGAGATGCTGGATGAAAGGGTAGTTGAAAAAAGGAGAGATAGTGGATCTGGGGATTGTGGGGTCCATCGCTGCAGCTCCAGGGATGGAGATGAAAAAAAGGAAAGATGCCAGGCCTCCAGGGGAGGACAGGGAAATGGAAGGGGAGGACAGAGATGGAAGATGGATCGTTAGCAAGGAGAAAGAAGAAAGAAAGAGTCCCTGGCAAGTGAGTTATCAGAAGACAATCAGAGCCTAGGACCAACATGATTTGAATAATGACCAGACAACAAAAGGGAGAAAAAAGAATTTTATTTTCTCTTTTGTGATTACAATATGTCAGATTTGAAATGTATATCCTGCCAGAGTTGGTGTCAGACTGCGAACATGAGCTAGGATTTAACAGAGAAAGGAAAAGTCTTTTTTGTTAGTTTATTTTGTTTGCACCACAGCGCCAGTGTGGTTTGGAGAGGGCAAAGGGGGGAAGAGGCTATAAAATAAACCACCAGGATGTTTGACAAAAACACCCAATTGGGCAGGAAAATCGAATCGAAAAATCGATTCAATAGGCTGAATCAAATTTTTTCCCCCTGAATCGGGCAGCACTAGTAGGAGCTGCAGAGAGTCACAGTCTCTGCTCCTTCTTTGGTTGCCCATTAGCATGGACCCAGGGATGGTACAACAGGAGGAAGGAGAAGAGGCAGTAGATCTGTCAGCCGGAAAGGTTGCGGTTAAGCTAAGGAGGCTTAATCTCCTCAGGTTTCTTATACAGAATGCCCATGGGTTTCCCACAAGAAGCACAGTCAGCCCTCTGATTTTGGATGGATCTAGAGATAGACTTGGGGGGGGGAGGGCCAACATATTCCCTCCAGCCCCCATGCATTAAAATTTGTACCTTTCCTGGTGGGGATGTCAAAGCCCCACCAGTCAAATAAATTTTCTGCCGGAGCTGCTCCCCTCCTCCTGGCGCTGCTGCAATAACCCAGGACTCCCAGTATTAGTGATTGGAAGCACCCTGCCAACTTTCAGGTTACTACAGGAGTGCCAGGAGGAGGAGAGCAGCTCAGCAGGGAATTTCTTTGACTGGTGGAACTTTGGATCCTCACCAGCCATTAAATGGATGCTGTGCAGGTTTGGAGAAGGCCTAGGCCCCTAAGACCCCCCTCCTTTTATGGCTATGCTACTGTTCCCTGTTATCTGAGTAATGCCAATGGCAATTTTAAAAAGGAACTCCATGTTTTCTTCTGCTCCTCTGACTCCCCTTCCCCTCTAGCAATTTTTTTTGTTACAGTTCTGTCCCCAATTTGCCTTTTTCCCAATCCAGTATCTGACTAATTTTCTTTTTTCTCTCTCTCTCTCTCTCTTCCACCCTCATTTTTACCTCCTCCCCTTCACCCTATCTCATTCCCCTCATTTGATTGCTCGGACGCCTTCTAGCTTCCCTGTTGTGATGCTCAATGGACCCTTGCTTCCCTGCCATAATGCTTGGATGGATCCTTGCTCTGCCTCAGGTTCTTTGCTTTCCTGCCATGAGTGATTTGCAGAAGGCCCGTGAAGTCCTCCAATAGGATCCCTACTTCTCTTCTGCTATTGGTTTTCACCACGAGATTGAGCTCTGCTGCACTGGAAGTTAAGGTTGGTCTCATAGTATTAAGTCTTGTGAGATCCGATACTGTGGAAACAGCCTCAACATCCAGCACCAAGCGACTCCAGCTCCCAGTTAGATCAGTCATAGTATATATAGTATAGTATATACTTTAATGGTATATACAACCTTATTACCAAACAAGGGTCCCTTAGCCCCCCCCCCCATTCCCATCTTCTGTATTCACCCTTTTAGCCCTCATCTACCCTACACTGCATCTCATCACCCTATCAGTATCATCCCTCTCATTCCTTTTCTTGCCTCCAAGGCCATGGTTATATCTCTTACCCTAGACTATGTCCTACTGCCTCTCTTTCACCATCTTTTTCCACCCTCACTCAACCCTTTCAGAGACCCATCCCTTTCCAATGTCTATCATCCTTTCTCCAGTCTTCCATGGAATTCACATTATATCTTGGTCTTTCCTGTCATCTCCCTTTCTTGCCCTTTTTTTTTTTTTATCCCTTAGTCGTTTCCAAGTTTATTTATATCTTTCTCTCCCACACCCATAGCCATCTGGGCGTCTTACAATCTAAAATGGGTTCCATTACAATCAAATCACATTACAACAAACATAAAAGGTAAGTAATCAAAATACAATTATGATAGAAAAGTAGGGGGGAAAATACAATTAAGGTTAAATTTTTGATGTCTTATGCCTAGTGGTTAGTGCAGTAGCCTGAGAGACTGAGAACCTGGGTAATTGGTTTTGATTTCTACTGCAGCTGCTTGTGATTCTGGGCAAGTCACGTAACCTTCCATTACCCCAGATACAAAGCAAGTACCTATATATAATATGTGAACCACTTTGATTGTAACCACAGAAAAATCTGTTTTGGAGAGCAAGTGTTCCCCCTGTGCCTTACCTAGTTACGCCTCTGATGCTAAGCTTCAGTAAATGGGTCCTTAAGTGGTCCAGATATGTACCGGTATTTAATTTTCTTTGTTGTAAAATCTACTGCAAAACCTAGGGACTAATTACAATAATTTTCTTAATGGTTGATATCTATGGCGATGCTCAATAAGCAAACCAATTAGTTTGCTACTATTTGCTGTTTATGGCCTCCTTATGGTTGTGTGGCAATAACTGTTGCTTTGGTATAGTGGCAGCCTGTGATTTGAATGTATAATCCATCCTCTGAGATCTGTTCACAGTGGCATTTAGATGTATCATCACACTTGTTTCATTTCATTATTCTTTCCAGCTGGCCCAGAACATGTCTCCAACACTTTAGTTTTGGATGCATAGTGGCTAGGACGCCTTGCAAGAAGACCAGAAAAATGGTTTCAAAACTTGGCACATGGATGTTATGGTGAGAAAAATGTTCCAAGTGCCAATTTATGATTTTTTTTTTTGGATGTCTTAGTGCTTTGAAAGTGCCCCTAAATAGTGTCATTTGAAAGAGTAAGATAAACTACTCCATACCCCAATAACAGATGAGCATCAGAAAAGATGTGTTAGCGTCATATAAAAGATACTCGCTTATATATTTGGTTGTCAAACATGTGACTTTGGTAGGTCTCTTTCTCATTTCTTTGAACAAGTACCAAAGATCTTACAGCAGAAATATGGCTGAAAACATTGTGCTACAAAAGCTATCACCCTGTTGCAACTTCAGTATGGTTCAGTATGAATAGGGTTGCCAGATTTTACAATTGTAAAATCCGGACACTCTAGACCCGCCCCCTAGGCCCGCCCATCTCCACCCCCTCCTGACTGCCCGACGCGATTGAGAGGAGGCTTTTCAAAACCCAGACAAAGTGCTGGGTTTTGAAAAGCCATCCGGACCCCCGGACATGTCTGGAGAAATCCGGACGTCTGGTAACCCTAAGTATGAATGATGCCTATAGATTGACTCCCTCAGCAAATAAATGACTGTTCTTCCCTCTCTTTTTGTCCCTGAAGCTCATAAGCCCTATGTTCCCTCTCCCCCCTGCTCCCCTCAAAATCTCCCCTCCAGCAAGCATCTACATAACCACTTCATTATTCCAGAAGGTTTCTCACTAAAGGGGTGTCCTCATCTCATTACTTCACAAGTTAGGAGAATCTTTCCTTTATTCTAGAAAAAACTGGGTGATTTACAAGTCACAATTTAGAACTTTAATACAGTCACTATCTTTCACCTAAAACAGAATCTTAAGGGTCTCTATAAGATAAAATGGTTAGTCAATGAAAAACAATTTTCGGATTTTGTTCAGAATAAATAGTAAGCAGCAAAAACATTCTTTCATAAACCTTTTCCCCCTATTTTGCTCAATAATTATATACAAACATTAACCTCAAATTCTTTCCCTTACCTGTATAATTAAAAATGTCAAGTTGAATTTTCTAAGCAGACTAAAATTATATATAATTACACAGCAAGTTAAAAGAAGATAAGAGAATGACAAAAGTGTATCTTAATTAGAAATACAGCAGCTCACACTCTTATCAGTCTTTTTTTTTTCATCTCTAAGAAATACATTTTAATGGAGAAGACAGAGTGAGACTCTTAACCGTAAGTGGACAGATGTTCACTTGTATCTTTGTATTAACAGTCTGGTATAGAGGTCTGCACGGGAACGAGGATCGCGGGAATCCCGCGGGTCCTGCGGGGGTCCCGTGGGAATCCTACCTAACCCATGGGACTCCCACGGGGACTCCCCTCTGGCCCACGGGACTCCCACAGGGATGGAAGGCTTTGGAAGCAGGGTTCGTCCATATAATATAATGGACATGTCAGCCTTAGTAAAAGAGAGGGTTTATAAGTTAATTATCTGAACAGAAAACAAAAAAAGGGTTCCACCAAAGAGATTCCACAAGGAAAACAGCAGCGCAAACACAAAAGAAACTGTGGAATTGATGATCCTGTCAGAAGTATTTGCTGCTTTTTATGGTGACAGGTGGGGATGGAGGTAATTACTTGCGGGGATGGGTGGGGACGGAGAGGATCCTGGCGGGGACGGATGGGATTTCTGTCCCCGCGCAATTCTGTAGTCTGGTATCTAGAATAAGCTCCGTGATTATCTACTATAACCTATTTATTGTCATAACTAGTCTGTCTTCAAACGATTGTGAACATCAATTTGTAACCCATTCTGAGCTTGTGGGAGAATGGGATAGAAATCAAAATTAATAAATAAATAAATACTACTATTAATTATTTCTATTGTGCTACCACACATACACAGCACTGTATAGAGTCACGAAGGAGACGGTCCCTGCTCGAAGGAGCTTACAATCTAAACAGACAAGACAAACAGGATGCCATGGATACAGTTAGGGGGAAATCTGCTGGCTAGGGCAGTGGGGAATAGGGTTATGGATTGAAGGCTACATCAAAAGAGTGGGGTTTCAGTCTGCTTTTAAACAAGGTAAAGGAAGGGACATGGCAGACAAAATCAGGTAGTTTATTCCAGGCACATGGGGAAGCTAGATGAAAGGAATGAAGTCTGGAATTGGCGGTGGAGAAGGGTACAGCTAAGATCAGCTGATCTGAGGAACAGAGTTCTTTGGGAGGTATATAAGGAGAGAGAAGACCCTCCTCTTCAACTAAAGATCTCACTCAGTCTACTCCCCCCCCTTTAAAGCCCCACCTCTCTCCTCTCTCCCCTGTCTATCTTCTCCCTAAATTTCAGTATAGTCCTCTCTTAGTCTATATTCTGACAAATTGTATCTAAACTCAAATAACTTGTTCTTAAACTAAACTACTTATACTTAAACTCTACTCTTAATTTGCTGTATACTTCCTGTATTTAAATTACTACACAGTCTTGTATGTCCAAACATTTAAACCTATTGTACTTCTTATATGTCTAATTACTCTCCATTGTGTATGTTCACTTGTAGACCGTTCTGAGCTACTGGGAGGACGGGATAAAAATCTAAATAAATAAATATTGAGGGGCAGCAGAATAAACACACTTGTAGGTTAGTAATAGGAGTTTGAACTGTATGTGAAGGTGAATAGGGAGCCAGTGAAGTGATTTAAGGAGAGTAGGACACGAGTAGATTGTAGTAATCTAAGCTTGAGGTTACTCAGATGGGCCACACACCTCCAAGTGCAGACAAAAACTGCAAAACCATTGCAGAGCACATTTTTAGCAATGGAGAAAATAAATACAAATTTGAGATTTAACTAGATTTATTGATTTGCAGTACCCAGAACACATAAATATACTGTATTATCAGCACTTTTCCAAAATACAGTTTAACAAAACCTTACAGAAATAGAGCACTGCAAGTGTTCCCGCACACTGTTCTCCAGAACGATCAAGGTCCTCTTTCAAACGCTTCTCTTGGATGTTTCTTCGGCAGCGTTAAAAACAGTGTTGAAGCCAAAACAGAAATACTAAAAGCAGGATAGAAACCAACCAAAAACACTGTTTCGACACATACGCGTATGTAAGGCAGCTAGGGGTGGCTCTTGGATCCAAGTTACTGGCCACTGCCTTTGGCTTTAAAACAGTGCAGAGACTAATGCCTTTCCTTGCCTTATGCATTCTTCCCCCCCCTTCCTCCCCATATGATACATGATCCTCCTACTGTAAGTACCACTGCTCATAAATAATCCACAGAGCAGTATGTGACAGGCAATAGCCAGCAGCAGAGCTGATCGATTAACACGTCCTGCAGCCTCCTACAGGTAAATGGTCTTCCTATTGTGCATTATTTTTTTTTTACTTATAGGAGGATGACATTAAGGAATTTTTCACCAACATGAAGTGCCCTGGCTGCAACTCTGACATCAACTGAAAATTTGAGAAAAGAAGAGGAGGAGGAGAGAGGGGAGGATCTGGTAGTGTGATTATGTAATTAGAGAAAAGGTCTGATCCGAGTGTATAACTTATGGGAAGGAGTTTTTTCCCCTCTTGTGTGTCTAGAATTGGCTTTAGATGAAGGATAGTGGTGAAACACTCCTAATGTCACAGTGCAGGATGCGGGGCTTTGACATCCCACCGACCCATCTAGTGTGCCATGATAACTGTGTGTTCCAGAGGCACCCCCTATAAGAGGCTTTGGGAGGTTAAGACTCCCCAGTCCCAAGCACTAACTTCCCCTCTCCATATGAGGCCGTGGCAGTAAAAGCAAATGGTAAGGGCGATCTTCCCTTCCCTGCTGCCGTCTCCCTGACTTTGAAAGCTGCAAAGAAAATTGGCCCTGTGCATGCCGTTGCCATCTCTGATCATTTCCCTCCTCCTCCACCCTCTACTATGATGTAACTCCCTGCTTTGAGAGGGAGGAGGAGGAGGAGAGAGATGAGCAGAGTCAGCAGGGACTCTGTACCTGTGCATGATTTAATTTTTCTTTCCAGCCTCTGGAGTCAGGGAAACAGCAGCAGGGAAGGAAAAATCATCCTTCCTATTTGTTCCTGCTGCTGCAGATTCAGCAGGCAGCAACCCTCTGGAGGTATCATTGAGGGGATGAGATGGGACTCGTAGGGTTACCTTATGGTTCCAGGAAAAGGAGGACAGATTGAGACATTCAGGTTTTACTTCCATTGAAGGTAATGGAAGTAAAACCCGGAAGTCTAAATCTGTCCTCCTTTTTCTGGAGCCATATGGCAACTCAAGACTCATGGAAGAATAGAGGGTTATTTGGGGGGTGGGGAGGGAGAGGGAGAGGTGAAGAGGGGAGAGAGGGAGAGGTGAAGAGGGGAGAGAGACAGAGTGGCAATGTCAGGGCCCACCATTCCAGTGAAGGCTATAAACTAGCCTTTATTAGGCTATCACTCAACCCTCCTTAACGTTTTTACCCTTATTGTATCACTTTCCTATCACAATTGTAGTTACATAGAAACATAGAAACATAGAAGATGACCCACCCTCTGAAATCTGCCACTCAGCCAATCATTGACCCATGCAGTTAGTGTCTCTCCTAACCCCATCGATTCCATCTTGCTTAGCAGCCTGCGGTGTGGGACACTGTCAAAAGCTTTCCTGAAGTCCAGGTACACGACGTCCAAAGACTTTCCCAAGTCCAACTTTCTTGTTACCCAGTCAAAGAAACTGATGAGATTGGATTGGCAGGACCTACCCTTGGTGAATCCATGCTGACTGGGATCCCGAAGATTCCCTTCATTCAAGATCGTGTCCAATTTGCTTTTAATTAGTGTTTCCATGAGTTTGCACACTATTGATGTGAGACTCACCGGTCTATAATTCGCAGCCTCTGCCCTGCAACCCTTTTTATGCAGAGGAACGACATTAGCTAATTTCCAGTCCAGGGGAACTTTCTATCCTCCTTTCCTATATCTCTAGTAAATGTGTTTATGTCTCAGTATTGTCTATGTATTCTTACCCTAACTTTTAATGTAAATCGCTTAGAATTTATGTATTTTATCAAAACTTGGAAACTTGGACCCGTCTGTCCAGTCATCTAAAAAAGGTTAGGGGGGATTCGGGGGGGGGGGAGCCGGGGGATGGGGGGGTGTCCATCAGGAGATACTGGGCATCTCTTCTGCTGGTGAACTTTCAGGGGTTAGGGGGGATGTCTGATAGGAGAGATCGGGCATCTCTCCTGCTGCCAAACTTTCAGGGGTTTGAGGGGGTATCTAGCAGGAAAGATTGATCATCTCTCCTATGGCGATCGATGTGTGTGTGTGTGTGTGGGGGGTCATGGCAGGTTCCAGCAGGAGAGACTAGGTATCCCTCCTGCCGCGATCGTTGCGGGGGCGTCACGACAGGTGCGAGCAGGAGGGACTGGGCATACCTCCTGCCTCGATCATTGCAGGAGGGGGGGGTTGTTGCAGGTTCCGGCAAGAAGGACTGGGCAGCCCTCCTGCTGCGATCATTGCCGGGGAGGGGGGGGGGAGGGACACGATTCCATGATTCCCTAACTGGCGTTTATGACAGATGCTGGTTTGAGAATCGTGGTTTTAAGCAAAGGACTGGTGCCTCCCATGCCTAAAAGGTCTTGTTTTGGGCATTTGGGACTTGGGCAAATTTTTGTTCGGGAATAGGGCTTAAAGATAGATGTAGTTCAGTCTGGGCGATTAAACACCTGAACATACAGGTAGGTATCTTGGAAAAAAACACATTTTGGATGTTTTTTCGAGAATGGACATTTCCCTGCTGCCTACTCTGGGTGCCTTAGCCTATAACGGGACTTCGATTTTTTTTTTTTTTTATTATGCCCCTCCAAGTTACTAGCCAGCGGTGGGGTTACCACAAAGAGAGACACATTTATTACCAATTGTGAAGAAAATGCCTCAAATTATAATGTTACGGCAGCAATAAACACTGATTTCAAGCTGCCTATTGACATGTCATTGGCTTAAATATTTCACATTCAAAAATTTTAGTCTCACACAGGGCCAAAGCCCACCAGTGTGCACAGGGTTATTGAAAAGGAAAGCTTTCACTTAGCTCTGAAGCACGGCATCCTCTGTATTCCAACGATATTATCCTCCACCTGCGGCAGCGACCCAATCCTCAATCACGCTGCCATACGCTGCTTATAGACCATGCTCAGTTGTACCTCCTACAAAAGCCTTGTTTTGCTGCTAATGGGCTGCATCATGTATGTACGCAGCTGCTGCTCTCACTGAATAACCGTGTTTTACAGTATTTAAATGTCTATCATATCGCTCCTCATGTCCTCCAAAGTATACATATTGAGATCTTTAAGTCTGTCCTCATATGCCTTGTGACCAAGACCATTGACTATTTTAGTAGCCTTCCTCTGGACAAACTCTATCCTGTTTATCTCTTTTTGAAGGTGCGTTCTCCAGAATTGTGCATAATATTCTAAATGAGATCTCACCAGAGTCTTATTCAGGTGCTTTCATACCTTCTTTTTCCTATTGGCTATTATTCTCCCTATGCACCTATGTGTTAAATTTAGTGATGATGAGGGACCAGCTTAGTTTGCACATTAAGATCTTCCTACACACGTGTCATTTGTAGCATACACATGAAATCTTCAGTATGCATATATCAGGGATGTCAAAGACCCTCCTCGAGGGCCTCAATCCAGTCGGGTTTTCAGGATTTTCCCAATGAATATGCATGAGATCTATTAGCGTACAATGAAAGCAGTGCATGCAAATAGATCTCATGCATATTCATTGGGGAAATCCTGAAAACCCGACTGGATTGCGGCCGTCGAGGACCGACATTGGACACCCATGGCATATATTATGCATAAATGTGAGCTCTTTGGAAGGCTGACTTATAATAGCCTTTCCTTCATGCTCTGCTTCCATTTCTGTGGCTATCTCTTCTGGCATAAAGTTATTTCTTCCAGCTGAGGGAGGAGAAAAAAGATACATAGCAAACAACAGACAGAGGTAAGGGTTAGGAACCAAATATGACTTTCCAGCAGTCCAAAGATGAATACAATGAGGGACCTAGAGGAAAGAATAGCATGATGGTACTGGTATTTCCAAGGCAAAAGAGGAATGTAGAAAGTGAGTTAGCAACAGCACCTAATTGGCAGCACGTATATATGCAGGTTTGTGAAATGGACAGGCTACACTAAGAAGTGGCATCATTTAGGTACACATGGAAACTGTGAAATTGTATTTCCATTTGGAAGTGCTGAGTTTTTTCCATGCATATATCTGTAAAATGGCTACTCTTGGTCCATGTGTCAGCCAACACACAAGCCCTCTTCATGTTCTTATACATATTTTATACAAAATTTTCGGGTCAACATTCAAAGTGATTTAAAGGGCCAGGAGATGCTCCTGGTCATTGAAATCACTTGTGCAAGCATATTCATTCTGCACCCCCTCATTAGCTCTCCTCTCTTGTCTCTCCTTATATGCAACCCCGAGAACTCCATTCCTCAGATAAGTTGCTTTTATATGTACCCTTCTCCTCCACTGGTAAATTCCAGACTTTGTTCCTTTTATCTCTTTACGCCATATACCCCTTCCCTTGTTCAAAATTAGGTTGAAAACCCATCTTTTTGAGAGAACCTTCAACTCATAACCGTATTCCACACTGCTGTCTGCTCACCACCCTAGCCAATAGTATAACATCTCCCCCCCCCCCCCCCCCTCAGCTACCCTGGCATCCTGTATGTCTTGATTGTTTAGATCAGTGTTCTTCAACTTTTTGACACCTATGGACCGGCGGAAATAAAATAATTATTTTGTGGACCGGCATCAGTCCACGGACCAGCAGTTGAAGAACACTTGGCTAAGTCGTGCCCATCTCCACCCAATCTCCGCTCCAGACCCCACCTTCATAATAGTACTAATTGTAACACCATTTTTTCCATTCATTTTTCATATATACACACACACACAATATATAATCGTATTAACAACACATAATGGTTAACCACAAAATTAAAATAAACAAAGCACACTATATGCTTTTCATCCATTCCTACCAGAAAACAGATAACTCCATGCAAATGCAAGACCAAAAACTAAAAGTACTAATATTTACAAACAAACCTTAAGATGTTTTGAAAATGTCCCTCACCACCCTTCATTATAAATGTATATTAAGATAGATCCTCTATATACAGTACTCCCCTGAAACGGAACCCCCGCGAATTTTGAAAAACCGCGAATATGGTTTTTAGACAGGAGAGGGCAGCCAGAGCGCCGGCGAGTGAAGGAAATCATTACATTACATTAGAGATTTTTATTCCACTATTACCTTGCGGTTCGAGGCGGATTACAAAAGAGTTAAAAAAGGTGGTTACAATGTCATTTCAATGTCAAATCACTCGCTGTATACTCCAACCGCCTCTTCCTATACTAAAGGTGGGCCTCACCAATCAAGAGCTGCTTTGACATGCAGCTCCTGATTGGTAAGGCCCGACTTTAGTACAGGAAGAGGTAGTCGGACCATACAGCAAGTGATTTCCTTCACTTGCCAGTGCTCTGGCTGCCCTCTCCTGCCCGATCATTCGCGGTCAGAAAATACCGCGAATGACCATGAACCGCAGACCGTGAATTTGCGGGGGAGCACTGTACTGTATATCAAGTAAGATGAGAACACTGTACTATAACCATGACAAATTATAAACTGTTTGACTGTAATACTCCCAAGTTGGGGTCGGGTTAGGTTGCTGTTACAGTACCCCCGCCATTTTCCTTTGTTTATGTTTATGTTTTTTTGTTTCTTTTATTACTTAATTTAGTTTTATTATCTCCATTTACTTTCCTGTAATATTTTTTTTCTAATTTTTTCATTTTTTATTGATCTTATTGTTTTATTCTGGACCCTACTGTTTTTTCTTGGTGGTTTGGCTCGCATGCAGCGGTCTTGGTGGCCTTCTCCAGTGATCAGGGTCGGAGGTCGGCATTGGGGTGCTCGCAGTGGATCCAGCAGAGACAGTCATGGAGATCTGAGATGCACAGCACGGCAGGCCGGGTATGGCAGCAGAGAGGGGAGAAGACATGTCAGTTGCCGACGATCACAGCGGCGCGGACTCCACCAGGGGGAAGCGGCGCCCGTCATTGCCCTTCGAGTACTGCAATTGACAGCACGGCAACCGCCAGCATGGATGGGAGCTGGGAAGAGGCTATGGCTTCGTCGTTGCCAAGGGAGGATGGGTTGCTGGTGCGGCTGAGGTCGGCATCCTCCGGAGAGAGATCTGCACCATTTTCTGCCCGGGTCACACTGTGGAGAGATCCGATTTGGTCTGCAATCGTGAGTGTCTCGCCTGGGAGTGACACTTCGAGGCGTCGGAGATGGCCTGCAGCAGACGTGTTGGTGATGATGATAGTGGTTCCCTGGCTGTTGAACTGAGGAGGATGATGGTGGTTGGTCGGTTGATGTGACGTGCAGCCGGTGGGACAGCCATGTTGGGGATGTCTGACTGCTGGATCTTCGTTCTCTCTCTTCTCTGAGGCATCCGGTATGCTGGCAAAGATCGGCTGTCGCCTGCAGAGATATGGCACCCTAAGCAGTGAAGTCATTTCAAGCTGGACTTCTGTTTAGACTGTTTTGATTTTATTTGTCACTTTCTTTCCAGATTATAAATTATTTTAATTTCATTCATTGTTTTGTCGCTTATTTTGTTTCATTTTATCATTTAAATTTCATCAGAATTCTATTGTTTAACGGTTCCTCCCTACTGATTCTATTCCTATCTCTCCTCTTTTCAACCTTTCAAAGTCCTTAGATTAATGTAGTCATGCTAGAATGTTTATAATCTTATTTTTTTCCTCCATCTCTATTTTTACCTTTTTATCATTCTACTAATTGGTTTTTTTCCAAGGTACTTTAGTTAGATTGTGAGCCTTCGGGACAGTAAGGGAATTTTTAAGTACCTATCTTACTTATAATTTTATTGGACCTAATGTATATTTCCTGTAAACCGCTTCGAACCTAACAGATTAGCGGTATATAAGAAATAAATTACATTACATTTACATTAAACTATGTATGGAATTTACCATCTGTGGCTCCCCCAATGTGGCCTATAATAGTATCTCATTGTTTCTTTTTGCAATTAGGGCCAAATTCACCAAATGGCATCCCGAAATTAGGTGGCGGTAGGCATCCTACCACCGTCTAATGAATCAATTGGGAAGTACGTTTTTACCACTATGTATGTTAACGTGAGACCCATTTTGACTGTATATTATTTATGTTGACCTGTAACCCATTCTGAGCTCAATGGGGAGAACAGGATAGAAAACATCCAGATCTCTTAGATCTATGAACCAAAATCACCTAATGATCCCCAATTTCCACCAAATAATTTCAGACACTACCAGAAGCTCCATCTTCTCTGTACAGGGACCTAAACTTTGGAATCTACGAAGAATAACCCAAATTATAACTACACAATGCCAGTTTCCACATTAGGAGTCATTGTGGACAATACATTGATATCTTTAGCTCAGTATGCAGCTCAACTATAAAAGCAAATATGTTGTTAGTAATTACTAGGAAAGGAATGGAGAAACAAATGGAAAATATGTTGTCTTTGTATTGCGCCATAGTGTGACTGTACCTTGAATACTGTGTGTAGTTCTGGTCATCATATTTCATAAAAAGATATAGCCACATTTAAAAAGGTACAGAGAAGGGCATCCAAAATGATAATGGACAGCATAAGGCAGTATTCTTCAATACAAGGCAGAGGGGACAATGGTAGCCCCTGCAGACCTCTAGGGTGGCTTCTGTTCATCATTGCTTTTACTTTACTACTCTCTCTTTCCAAGCTCATGACAGAAAGCAAGAAGCGGAAGGCAAGAAGGGCCACATGCTTGAAGGACAAGGCATTTCTGAATGGAATAAGAAAATGCATTTTAAGATCCTCACATCCATTACAGAAGATCTAGTATCTTTCAGCTTTAGGTCAGAAGCATAGTAATTCACCCAGCTGGGGAAACCCAAGCTGAAATTTTCTCAGAGAGTTTGAACTTTTTTTTGGAGACTTCCATGAATGAAATTATCTCCAGAGCAACTTTACTGGTCTCATTTGACACTCAGTTCAGAAGAAAAAAAGTTTAGCTTTACAAAGGCAAGGTTTATCTCTGAGGGCTACTTTTCCTTGTAAATGTTTAAATTTCCTTGGAAAATTTTGAATATGAATTCTATAAGCTATCACAATTGCAGTTTTCTAGAAGGGAAAGATGTCCCTAGTGGGTAATTCAATCTTCTGTTAATCCAGTGTAAGACACAGGACATAAGAAAGTGTAAAGGGCAGATACGGCTCTTACCTTTACCTTTATTCAAATGTGGTATGTTTCTTCCATCTTCTTCTGGAATTTACCATCTATGGCTCCGCCAACATGGACTTCATCATCAGCAGTGTTCTGAAACGCATCTCTCAATGTTTTTATCCTGTTGAACAAACAGGCATCGGATTCTTTTATATGTTGTTGCATTCCACTTAGTTCTCCCTAAAAAGAGCACCTTGGACCCCTTGAGGAAGATGTTTTAATCGAAACATGAACTGTGTTGCATCCTTGCTTCCCTAGAACAAAGGTGGACCACTTTCAAATAATATTTTATTGACTCAAAGTTCTTGCATCAAGTACATCAGTTCTGCAATTCTCTTTTTGGTTTTTGTTTGACTATAATAGTATCTCATTGGGGTTATTTTTATTTTTTTCATTTTGCAATTAGGGCCAAATTCTCCAAACGGCGTCCCAAAGTTAGGCGGTGGTAGGCATCCTACTGCTAACGAACCAATTGGGATGCATGTTTTTTGGGGTTTTTTTTAAATGCAGGCACTGTTCTTAGATGCCTGTCTCATGCTGACAGAGGCAAACAGGGATGCCTATGGATGCCTAAAGCTGAAATGGGCATGGTTTGCGTCGGAAGTGGCCTTAGGGGTCCGTAGGCATCTCTATACACCTCTGTAGGCATGAGACCAGTGCCTTAAATGTAGGCCTTTTAAATGCTGACCTACATTTAAAGTGCCTATGTTAAAAAACCCCCAACTTATGCAATTCTGGATATGGGGCCTGCCGGTGATTGACACGCAATTCACGAGTTGGAGATTATCTACCCTAGACTATATTTTTGATCAGGTGATTGACACATGGCAGGTGCCCATTTTGCATTTACTTGCCGTGGCAGGCGCTACTTCTAGAATCAGGCCCTTTGGGCTGGATTCTGTATAGGAAGTCCGGTCTCAGAAGCTGATGGGTGTCCTTTACAGAATAGCGCTTACGCCCGCCTAAAATGAACCCAATTCTCTAACCAACATCTATGTTACAGACACCGGTTAGAGAATCAGGTTGCCGCTGAGCTTATCGTGGCAAAGGATCTCCCTGCCACGGCTGTCCATCCCACCTGAATGATTGCAGGCAGAAGGGATGCCCAAATCCCCCTACCAGAACCCCCCCCCCACTCCCCCCGGTAGATTGCGCCGCGCCTACCCAGACCCCCCCCACCAAGACTAGATATCTTGTTGTGATAAGCTCAGCAGCCAAATCTACGCTGGCCTAGGGAGATGCGTATGGCCACCTAAGGCTACTTCCAGGCCAAACCACGCCCACACCTAGCCTTAGGCAAGCTTAGGCGGGCTTGCACGCCTCCCTAGGCTCCTGGAGGAGCCTCCAATGTAGTTGGCCTGCCTCAAGAGCTTAAAAAAAAAATGTGCATCCCGATTGGCTGCTTAGACAGCGGTAGGATGCCTACTGCCGCCTACAATCGGGACACCATTTACAGAATCTGGCCCTTACTGTCTATGTTAAAAGTTTGGAAGATATAATATACTTTTCTTATCAAAGTTGTATTTTCATTGATGTGTATATTAAAATTGCAAATTTTAAAAAATTGTGGCATCTAGCAGCTCCCCTGACTCCCTCCCAGTAATTTTAATAAATATTTTCTGTCTAGTGGCACCCCCCCTTCTACCACCTTCCTCACAACCCAACATGACTTTAAAAAACAAAAAAACCTCCCTCGAGTCTAGTGGCAATTCTCTCTGCAAGTCTGAACTGCATAGTACCAGAAGTTCAGGTTAGTCTCATGGTTTTCAAATCTCATGAGACTTGAAACAGTGGAACCAATTAAAACTTACTGCATTGCTCATCTCAAACTTACAGAGATCTGAGTCATGGGTGGGAAGCAGAAATCTTGCCACAGGCACCAGCTCTGTGGGTGCTAGAGCACCTCTAATATTCTTTCCAGCACTGCCCAAAATCTGAGCTGCAGGGAAAAGCACAAGAAAGGCAGTGTGTCTCTGTAGCTACTGCTCCCACCTCTCCCTACAATCCATTAGTCAGACATTCCTTAACTAGCCAATAAGCTGCAAAGGAAGCAGGACCAGTAGCTTAGAAGATACCATTGGTCAGATATTCCTTAGTCAGCCAATAGGCCCCATGGAAAAGCAAGACAGAACATTGGTGTCTCCTAAGCTACTAGTCCCACCTTCCCTTGCAGCCTATTGGCTGGCTAAGGAATCTCTGACCAATGGGCTAATAGCAAGGAACAGAGAAGAGCTGCAGTGTAGGTCAGACAGGCTTCCTGTCTCAGGTCTACCATAGAGAGAAGTGCTGAGGCAGGCTCTGGGAAAGGAATGAGGAAGAAAAGAATAGCGCAGGCACTGAGAGAAGAAATGGGTTGTAAGGGGAAGAGAGGTTGAGGGAAGACACATGAACTAGGAAAGGGAGAACATAGCTGAAGTGAATGCAAGCTGTGGGGGGATATGGGCTATGATAAGTGGGTGAAGAATGGGCTGAAGAAAAATACAGAAATGAGGACAGGGAGAGGAACTATGTGAGGTTCAAAGAGTAGGGGCCTCAGAAATGGGTTCTGAGAAGAGAGCGGATCAGGTTGGAGGAAGTGGGACAGAAGGCAGGAGAGGTGAAACTAAGAAGAAAAAAAAAAGAAAGAAAGAAGCAGCAAAGATAATTCTCAAATTTTTGGAGGCATGGTTTGAATCAATCAGCTGCTCCCCCCACAAATGAGTGAACCCAAGAATCACTGTGTGGAAATAATATTATATTGCTAACTGAACTGGATCATAGAAGGAGAGGGAAAGAGGTTGTGGAAGCATGAAATTCCATGAACTGGAAATCTCCCTTTTAAAACTTATTTTTTCTTGGCAGCTCTGGTATCGAGAGGGGTTATGGTCAGGGATTGAACTGAATGAGAATGGAGTAGTGCTGTTCTAATTCCTCACAAAAATTAAAAATATTATTCCCCATTATATCCCACAGGAGGTAGAAATGGGCACTAGGCTATGTGAACCTATAAAAGTAGGACAGTAGTAGATCACTGACAAAGTTGGAGGGAGAGGGAAGAAGGAATATAATATTTCACAAACTGTGTTTCTTGGTTTGGTTCCCCGACGTTCTTCGTGTTTAATTGATAAATCTTTGCTCTTAGCTCTTAATAAAACTCTGCAGCCATCTCCCAGATCTCAACTCAGCTTCCTGAGCTGGATGATTGTTCTTTGTCCACTGGAGTAATATCATGTAAGCAGCCCAAACATAGTGGCTTAGTATGAGTGCATGCTTCTATGCCCTGGGCTGCTGGAATATGTTTTCCCATTTGACGTAATCTCTGAGGTTTCAAACTGTGATCCTTGCTGGGCTTCTGGAGCTCAGGTTTAGCATGTGGCAAAGAATCTCATGTAGACTCTACAGGCAGAGGGTGATCATGGCCTGGAATCTGTGAAGTGTTATAGAGCAAAAGGGGATGGAGAAGCAATGCCAGAAAACATGAATGTGCCTGGAACAAGGGAGAGCAGAGCAGGGAAATTATCCATGCCTGTGGTCAATAGGGAGTCACAAATTGAAGATGAGTTAAACCTACCAAGGAAATGAAGCCTCACCTCTAGAGGAGTGAGAGAAGTAGTGAAGGGATGGGTGAGTTAAACCTGCATTGAACAGCAATTGGTTAGGGAAAAGTGCATTGCTTGCTGGGGAGTGTAGGGAAATAGAAGTCTGGGTCAAGGGGAAATGAAAAGATTTTAGCTATTAAAACTCCCTGCTCCCAAATCAAATTATGTCTGTGCAAAAGGAAAATAAAATAAAAAGTGCAGAGGGAGTAGGGAGGAAATTAGGAGGAGGAGGAGGAGAAAGGATGAAAAAGAAATTAGGGGGAAGTGAAAAAAAATTTGAAGGAAAAAAGTGTGGTATAGATGATGGGCTGATAGACTGGTTGGAGAAAAGTGTTGTAGAAGGCCTGAATATATATATAGAGAGAGTTTGTGTGTGTGTGTGTGATGCTGACAAGCTGCAAGAAGAAAGTGGCAGAACCCTAGCTTTTGATTTGACCACATTACCTGCCCTGATTTAGATACAACCTAGTCATTCACTATCGATGTATTTTGGTTTTCTTTGCTGAGGGAAAATTTGTTGTGAGTTTTGAGTGCAGCACCCCCATTGATTTTCAAAAGTTGGCTCCTATCAATCTTGCTATAAGCACCACATGAATTACCAAGCTCCGAGAACCAGAAAAAAGCACATGGGCGGCCAGGTTCTGGCCCCAGGGTTATAGGTTGGACAAGCCTTATATAGACAGATGTGGTTTAATGGTACAAAGGCAACATGGATTCTCATTATGTATGAATATGTTTTATAAACTCTCAAATTATTATTATTTTTTTTTTTTTTGGGGGGGGGGGTATTTGAATTAAATTTAGCTAAGGGAAGTCTATCCTCACCAATCTGCCAAATGTTTTGAAGGGGTTAAACAACAGGATAAAAGTGAGCCAGTTGTTATAGTAGGCCTAGGGTTTTCAGAAGGATTTAACAATTCCATATTGACAGATTCCTTAAAAAATTAAAAAGTATTGTGATAGAAGACAATATTTTAAAATCTTGTGGGGATAGTCTGCTTATTTTCATGCTGTATGAACCTTCTATTGTTCAATATGTTCTCAGTGTTCAGCGAAACAGGAATTGTTACAAATTCCTAGTATAAGTGTTCTCTGAAAGACTGAAACTCGATCTTGTTCTTTCTTGTGCGCAGCACAATTATTATGGAATGCCATTCCGAATTGCTTCTCGAGAATGATTTATTAAGACTTAGGAAGCTTGTCAAGGCATTTCGTTTTGGACTGGATTTTTCTGTAGTTTAAGATTAGCACAGTATATGATTAATGGATCATGAGCAGCAGCACTTTTCCCTACCTTATATTTCACTGCTGCATTTTATTAATTATGCTCATTTCTACTTTATTTATTTTCAATGTTTATTACATGTTTATTGTTTTGTCTTGAATTGTTTGATACATTATAATGTAAGATGCTTAGATTTGTGGAATATAAATAACTTGAATAAATTAAACAAATAACCTGTTGTAGATTGGGAACAGGTTAAAAGATAAGAAGCAAAACAAGATTTAATGGTCAATTTTCTCAGTGAAGGAGAGTGAATAGTAGAGTACAACAGGGATATGCACTGCATTAAGACTGGTACTTTATAACACATTTATAAATGATCTGGAAAAGGGAACAGTGAGTGATTACACAAAGTGCAGATACAAAAGTGCCCCTTTTACAAAGCCGTGGTAGTGATGCTACCACGGTACATGCACTGAAGCTGTGCTGACTATATAGCTCACTATACTGTACCGCTACAGCTTTACTGTAGATTTTCTCTTTAATTTCCTCATGCTTTGTACTAAAAACAGGACTCCTCTGAATGGCCAAACACTATTGGAAAACTAACAAAAAAATAGGAACACTTGTAATGTATAATGTGTATGTTTTTGTAAACAAGGGAAAAAAGACCTCAAAATACCCCTAGAATGTGATCAATGAGTCACAACTTTTTCGGGGTGGGTATCATCACTGGTCAAAAACCCTTGATTTTTTAAATATTTTGAATACAATTTTTTTGTGTATGCTTTTATAATTTATTTTCAATGTGAGTCAAAATATGACAATATAAAAATTTTTTCTTCTTGTGAATGAGCATATATAAAACTAGCATCTTATGTGTCAAGTATTCACGTAATATTTATCATGTTTTGAATGTGAAATACTGAAAAAGCACTTATCTCAACAACCCGACGGAGGCCCAGCCTGTTTCGCACTGATGGGCTTCTTCAAGGGTAATGATAAAGCTCAAGATAGTGCTAGTATGGTGTTCAATATTGCTCAGAACTCATTCAAGAAAGCTACTGCTGATTTAGCCGACAAAATCAGCAGTAGCTTTCTTGAATGAGTTCTGAGCAATATTGAACACCATACTAGCACTATCTTGAGCTTTATCAAATTTGACCAGTGATGATACCCACCCCGAAAAAGTTGTGACTCATTGATCACATTCTAGGGGTATTTTGAGGTCTTTTTTCCCTTGTTTACAAAAACATACACATTATATATTACAAGTGTTCCTATTTTTTTGTTAGTTTTGCACTTTGTTATTTGGTCACTTTAATTTTTCCATTACTTTCTTCAGTACAAACACTATTGGAATCACTCTTAGTTATATTGGCAATTGTATGAAGCTCATATTCAGTTAACCCTTACATCTGTAATCTTAGTGTTAACAGCTAGACTGTATTTCTTGAACAGCTTTCTTTAATAACATGAAATAAAGAATGACACTTACAATTGATGACTTCAAAGCAGTTCAACTTTGTCACAGCCTCTCCTTACTCTACCAGCCTCCTATTCAAAAAGGGAGCTGGGAGTGTGTGCACACCTTGTGGAAATAACACTGTTCTCCACAGTCTTAGATATAAAACTAATCTGTGTTAGATTGTTAGAAATAAAGGCAGACAACCTGGTGGGAACACAATGCTAGACTCAGGTTCTCATATAGCCATGCAGTCCACAAACATGGCAAATGTTCTCTCTCAGACTGAAGTAGAAGAGCAGGTTTAAGCTCTGTGAATGCAGCCTGGCTTCTGGGAGAAGCAAATTCCTCTAGGGATTTAAGTCCATAGAGTACACCTTACCTATACATATTAACATAAACACTTAAACTTGTCCTATATAAGAACTGAGCAAATGCCCAAATAAGGTGAGGGCAGAACAGAAGCACAGTGGAATTGAATGGGCTTTGGTGCATTTACTGTGGCAGCATTGCTACCACGGTTTTATATAAGGGGCTTAAAATTATTCAATGTTGTTAAATCAGAAGCAGAATATGTGAAATTTCAGGAGGACCTTGTGAAACAACACTGAAATGGCAGATTTTTGGACAAGCAGAAAAATAACCCAAACTATAAATTTGTGATACTATAAAGAGATTAGATTTTTACCTTGATAATATTTTTTTCCAGTAGATAGGGATGGTATGGCTGTCCATCTGTGCTTGCATGCATTCTGAAGAAGATGTCAATCATAGCTTTTCAATGCCTTCTCCTTCTTCACAGTCTCTGCTGCCCCCTTCAGTTTGTACCAAAGCTGGCAACAACAATACAGAAGAAAACAGGAGGAGGGGTATGGGAAATTCCCTGAAACCAGATCTCTCTGATCTGCTCAGATGAATTTAAAACAATCACTGAATGAACAGTAATGTAGTTAAGCCTCTGAGAAGAACAATGAATATAAGAAACTATAAGTTAGACAAGAAACAGACAGCCCAAATATTTATGGATTTCAATAGTCTGACAGTAAAATCCTGGTTATGGAGCTGACCATTAAGCCTGAGTTAGAATGCAGGCACATCAGATAAATTGCTGGGCAGGGGGTTCAGTATACTATCCTTATCTACTGGAGAAGATACTATCAAGGTAAGAATCTAATCTCTTTTACCAGTGCAATAGGGATGGTATGCTAAAACATAGGGACATACCTAAGCAGTTAAGCAGTCCCCAAAGTCTAGTCTAGTTCCCAAAGTCTAGGATAGATGAGCCTGCTGGTAGTACCAAGCATTCTCCTGTGCTGCTATGTCCACCCTATAGAATTTGGTGCAAATATGAAGGGAGGACCAGGTTGCTAATCTACAAATCTCAGGAGGAATTGCCTTTGCTTCCACCCAAAAGGAGGAGGCCACTCTTCTTGTTGAATGTTTCAATGAGATAGGTGGCTGTTTGCCACAACCGATGTATGTAGAAGATATAGCTCTACGAATCCATCTAGAGATGGTGGTCTTGGAAACAGGTCTGCCTCGTCTCACCTGATTGGTTAACACAAAGATGACCTGAGAGACGAAACTCATTAGTGACTTTCCAGATAATGCAAGAGACCTCTCTAGACACCCAAAACCTTTAAGGCCTTATCTTTCTTCTTGGACCCTGTGGGGTGAAATGCTACCTCTTGGTTGACATGAAATGCTGAAATGATCTTCGGTAGAAAGGACGTAACTGTGTATACAAGGTAACTCCCACTTCCTTGATCCTGAGGAATGGCTCTCTGCAGGACAGGGCCTGTAATTCTGAGACTCTGCTGGTAGAAGTAATTGCCACCAAGAAGACTGCTTTGGCCGACAGATCCATGAGGAAAGCCTCCCATAAGAACTCAAATGGAGCTCTGCTGAGTCCCTCTAAAAATATATTAAGATTCCAGGATGGAAAAAAAAGTCTCAGATCGGTGGCTGTAGTCTCAGGGTGCCCTTCAGGAACCTGACTATATCTAGGTGGATTAGTTACCACCTTGAATGTGTCCAATGACTACCGTCACCATGTTCCTCAGAATTCCACACTCAATATATTAGATTATTGATTACTCAGTGTGGTAGCCGTCCTCATAGGAACCTGTATACGGTGAAGTTTTCACTTGGACCCTTGTACATTAAATATATCTGTTTGTGATAAAGTGCCAGTGCTTAATGAATAAATAAATTCTCATAACTTCATAATAAACGTATTAAATAGCCACTTAGCTTAGAACAGTTCTGGGGATTAAGACAGAACTGTTCTAAGCTAAGTGGCTATTTAATACGTTTATTATGAAGTTATGAGAATTTATTTATTCATTAAGCACTGGCACTTTATCACAAACAGATATATTTAATGTAAAAGGGTCCAAGTGAAAACTTCACCATATACAGGTTCCTATGAGGACGGCTACCACACTGAGTAATCAATAATCTAATATATTGAGTGTGGCATTCTGAGGAACATGGTGACGGTAGTCATTGGACACATGCAAGGTAGTAACTAATGCACTAATAAGTTGTTTGACTAAAGAATTTGTGCATATTCGAGTGTTGTATATCTAGGTGGGCCACTAGCGAAGCTCTCTTCTCTTGGCACTGGAAGCATGAGTGTCCTGCTACATTAACTCTAAGGGATGCCACTGCCAATTCCTTGTCAAGGCCCTCTTGGATGAACGCCAATACCAACAAGATGGGGGCATTGCCCAGCTCTAACGTTTCTCTGCTGCACCTTAAGTTTTATGCATGTCCTTTATTTCTTCTTCAAAAATACAAGTGTTGTCCCTTTTTCACACATGCATTTTATAGATAGTCATATGTGTATATTTGTAGTACTGGAGGTTTTCATACTTTCTAATATGATTAAAATGGTTCTCTTTTCCGTTTCATTCTAGCTTTTTTTTTTTTTTTTTACATCTGTGGTTTCCTTGTTGCTCCTTTGTAGTCTTTTATGTTTTTATATTTAAGACAGCCAAGGTATGTGGTTTTAAAATACCACTGCTGGTTTTTCATAATGTTTAAAAGCAGACTGAAAACCTACCTTTTGATATAGCTTTCAATCCTTAACCCTATTCCTCTGCCCTCCAACTGTATCCATGACATCCTGTGTCTTTGGGAAGCAGAGCTGAGATTGTGATGTCATAATGCCTCCTTCCACCAATAAGAGACAACCTCGTCAGTGATTGTCCTGTACTCCCCTTTGCCCTCCAACCCAGTCAGCTGATTAACCGTTCCCCTTAACTGTATCCATGACATCCTGTTTGTCTGTCTTGCCTGTTTAGATTGTAAGCTCTTTCGAGCAGGGACTGTTTTCTTATTCTTTGTGACTCTGTGCAGCGCTGTGTGCATCTGGTAGTGCTATAGAAATAATTAGTAGTAGTAGTAGTATATTACTTAGCTCACTCCTCTCTTCATTAGTTTATTATCTGTTTAATTAGTCTCACTGGCCACTACATCAGTGGATCATTTCCAATGAGCATTTTTCACTGAATATTTTTCACAATGTTGACATCCTGTTTCACCTCTATTAGAGTTTTCATTACTATGCTTTATTAATTACCACCATTTGTTCTGCTTTACCATTGTTTCATTCACCTCACACAGTAATTCATCATTCACACTTTTATTACATGTGCACCACCATATTTTTTTTAATATAAATGTTTTCTTTTTCTATCTTTTAGGACCATATAAGACCCCTGAGGAAGGCATTTTTATTTTGCTGAAACATGGCCCATGTTGGGTCATTTTTATTTTATACATTATTTGGTTTCTATCCTGTAGGTCACTTGTGACTGTATACACCTTTGCGGATTGTTTTTATGATTACCGTATTTTCACGTAGATAACGCGCACCCGTGTAAAACGCGCACATGGGTATAGCGCGCGGAAAACACAAATTTATGTACAGAAATTTTTATATACCGCGCACACCCGTATACCGCGCATGCTGGCCGACTCCTTTCGCCCGCCCCGACTCTCCTCTCCCCCTTGAAGTCCTGTCCCCACCCTGAAAGCCTGATGCCCCCCCCCACGTCCGATTCACCCCCCGCTGGACCGCTCGCACCCCCACCCCGAAGGACCGCTCACACGCACTCCCACCCGCACCCTGAAGGACCGCTCGCACCCCCACAGCCTCCCGACCCCCCCCATCATGTAGAAGCTCCTACCGGTGTCCTGCTGCTTTCTCTTGGCGGTCCCGGCCCTTCCGTGAGCCCTGCGCCTGCGCTGCTTCCTCTTCCAGCGGTTCGCCCTTTCTCTAACGTCAATCCCTCTTGCCCCGCCGACTCCCCGACTCCCCGACACGATCGGGGCAAGAGGAAGCTCAAGCCCTCTTGCCCCAGCCAACTGCGGCACCCCCGATACGATCAGTGCAAGAGGGAGCTCAAGCCCTCTTGCCCCGCCGACTCCCCAAATCCCCGACACGATCGGGGCAAGAGGGAGCTCAAGCCCTCTTGCCCCAGCCAACCGCGGCACCCCCGACACGATCGGGGCAAGAGGGAGCTCAAGACCTCTTGCCCCAGCCAACCGTGGCACCCCCGACACGATCAGGGCAAGAGGGAGCTCAAGCCCTCTTGCCCCCACGACACGATCGGGGCAAAAGGGAGCCCAAGCCCTCTTGCCCCGCCGACTCCCCAACTCCCCGACAATATCGGGCCAGGAGGGAGCCCAAACCCTCCTGGCCACGGCGACCCCTACCCCCACCCCGCACTACATTACGGCAGGAGGGATCTCAGGCCCTCCTGCCCTCGATGCAAACCCCCCTCCCCCCAATGACCGCCCCCCCAGCTGACCCGCGACCCCCCTGGCCGACCCCCACGACACCCCCACCCCCTTCCCCATACCTTTGTGTAGTTGGCCGAACAGACGGGAGCCAAACCCGCCTGTCCGGCAGGCAGCCAACGACGGAATGAGGCCGGATTGGCCCATCCGTCCCAAAGCTTCGCCTATTGGTGGGGCCTAAGGCGCCTGGGCCAATCAGAATAGGCCAGGGAGACTTAGGTCCCTCCTGGGGGCGGGGCCTGAGGCACATGGGCCCAACCCGACCATGTGCCCAAGGCCCTGCCCCCAGGAGGGACCTAAGGCTCCCGGGCCTATTCTGATTGGCCCAAGTGCCTTAGGCTCCACCAGTAGGCGAAGCTTTGGGACGGATGGGCCAATCCGGCCTCATTCCGTCGTTGGCTGCCTGCCGGACAGGCGGGTTTGGCTCCCGTCTATCCGGCCAACTACACAAAGGTACGGGGAAGGGGGGTGGGGGTGTCATGGGGGTCGGCCAGGGGGGTCGCGGGTCGGCTGGGGGGTGCGGTCGGCGGTTCTTTGGGGGGGAGGGGGGTTTGCGTCGAGGGCAGGAGGGCCTGGGATCCCTCCTGCCCGTAATGTAGTGCGGGGTGGGGGTAGGGGGTCGCCGTGGCCAGGAGGGTTTGGGCTCCCTTTTGCCCCGATCGTGTCGGGGGGCAAGAGGGCTTGAGCTCCCTCTTGCCCCGATCGTGTCGGGGGTGCCGCCGTTGGCAGGGGCAAGAGGGCTTGAACTCCCTCTTGCCCCGATCGTGTCGGGGGTGCCGCGGTTGACTGGGCAAAGAGAGTTTGAGCTCCCTCTTGCCCCGATCGTGTCGGGGAGTCGGCGGGGCAAGAGGGCTTGACGTTAGAGAAAGGGCGAACCGCCGGAAGAGGAAGCAGCAGGACACCGGTAGGAGCTTCTACATGATGGGGGGGGTTGGGAGGCTGTGGGGGTGCGAGCGGTCCTTTAGGGTGGGGGTGCGGGTGGGAGTGCGTGCGAGCGGTCCTTCGGGGTGGGGGTGCGTCGGGGGGGGGGAACTATGTAAAAAAAATTTTATATAGCGCGCTCACACGTATACCGCACAAGGCTATGCACGGTTTGTAAAAACACGTATAACGCGCGCGTTATATGCGTGAAAATACGGTACTGTTTTTAAGTTATTTGGATACTTATTAAACTACAAACTGGTACATCCGATCTGTTCCACAACCCTATAGTTCAGCATACCATTCCTATTGCACTGGAATAGGGGTTACCATACAGGAAAAGTACCTATTAGGGAAGGGAATGAGAATGGGGACTTGTATACAGCTTTTTTGTGGCTTTGGCATTTCAAAGCTGACATTCAAAGAAGTGGGCACTGGAGGATTAAGTGACTTGCCCAGGGTCAAAGAAGCAGCACTGGTATTTGATCTCAGAACCTCTGGGTGCAGACTCAGAGGCAGCAGCTCTACCAGTGAGCCACACCTTCCCCTCTTAGATACCCATTAGACCTCTCTAGATAGACAGTACTTACTCCTAGGGAAAATCTGCACCAAAAACTTTAAAATTCTGCATCTTTAAGTAAGCACTTTGCAGTTTAGAAGTTTAATTACTATTCAGAGAAATCAGTATACTGTATTATTTTGAGAAATATAGTATGCAAAATTTTGCTTAATTTTACACAGGCGAGTCACATTATGACTACCTGCTAATATCCAGAATAATCACCTCTGGCAGCATGGAAGGCAGCCAGACGCCATGGGAGTGAATCTGTAAGATGCAGGATGGTTGCTAGAGGTATCTGGAGCCATGCAGACTGCAGTGCGTCAGACAGTTGATGACGAGTGCGTGGTGGTGGATCCAGTTGTTTAACATGTCATTCGAGGTAATCCCAAATGTGCTCAATTGGGTTAAGGCCTGGGGAATTCAGAGAACAGGGAAGTAGCTGTAAGTCTTGGTCATGCTCTGCGAACCACTCATGAACAATTCTGGTGGTACATGTCGCATTGTTCTGTTGAAAGATCCCATCGGCCATAGGGAAGACCAAAAACATGAATGGGTGTACTTGATTGACAAGGATGGACAGCCTCCCATATCAGTTGAAAGTGCCTTCCAGAGGTATCAAGGGACCCAGACCATATCAAGAAAACATTCCCGAGACCATAACACTGCTGCTACCACCTTGTATAAGTCCAACAATGGTTGCTGGGTGTTTTGTTCTTAGTGGTTTCACACCTAACATGTCAACTTCCATTTGTTGGATGGACCTCAAAATGTGACTCATCGCAGAAGACAACCCTCTGCCGGCGCCAGTGCAAGTCTAATGCCGGTACTCCTGTGCAAATTGCAGCCATTTTTATTTTTTGGCAACAAACCCTTGTGAGCATGGGTGCAGTCACCAACTGTCTGCTCCGGAGCCCCATTCACAACAGGATTTGCTGCACAGTTGTTTTGGACATGTATCTGGAAGCCCCCTGGTTCGTTTGGATGGTGAGTTGCACCACAGTAGTATGCTGATCAGCCCGCACCAACCTGTGCAGCCAACATTCACCTCTCACAACTGATGGCTCGTGCTGCCCCACAGTTACATCGGGTTGTCGAAAAGGTTCCATTTGTCCACTCACAGTACACCTTAACCACAGCAGCCCATGAACAGTTCACAAACTCCGTAGTTTCTGAAATGCTACCACGTCCTGGTCCAGTAGCTGATTATCATGCCATTTTCAATGTCCGATAAATCGTGCTTTTTCCCCATGACAGCCACGGTTGCTATATTGCCAACTTGTTGACTTTACATATCCACGAAGTCTGAGGGCGACACATGCATTCATTTACTGGCTGTGCATCCCTGACATCAGAAGTAGGTGGTGGTCATAATAATGTGATTCGACCATATAAAAAATTGTGCACAGAATTTTTATTTTTTTTGTGCTTTACTTCTGTATCATGTTTCAAGTTTCTTAAGAACTTGATATACTGCCTATCAAATGTACATCTATGTGGTTTACAAATACAAGCATATAAAATAATGATAATAAAATAATAAAGGAAAAGAAAATGACAATTTTTAAAAAGGACTGGAAAGGCAAACATTACTGTTGTGAAAATCTAGGTTCTGAGCCATTCTAGTTCAAAGCAATTGTTGCACTCACAATCCATTTGCCTTAGAAAAAAGAAAGTTCTTCAATGCTATCTTAAGTATGGCAAAGTGTAATTCAAGTCTTAAGTACGAGGCTATTCCAATACATTGGAGCTGAAATGCTAAAAATTGCAGTATGATCAATATCTAAACTGATATGGTAGAAAGATGGAACAATGAATACATTTTATCTAAGTGTTTTGGTTGCTGAGTAATAAATGGGATAGAAATGGCACTTGTGTATCCCCTCAAGTTTAAGTCGCAATCACTCACACACCACTTGAAAAATTTGTAACCACAAAAGACTTCCTTACCTTTTGGAGAACATGAACACATGATGCCCTACAGATTACAAGCAACTTGCCCACAGGCTTGTGGTAATTGCATTTCATACTGTAAACTAGAGAGTGACATGGAGACAAAGATTCATCCCCAACCCCGCACCATCCCCATCCCCACAGTGAAACATTTTTCATCCTTATTACTTCAGTCTTAATTTTTTTTTCTCCAAATCTGCCCTCTCAAAGCAGAAAGATGATTTAATGCTATTTTATGGGCCTAAGGCATTGCAAAGTATGATGAATATGACTGGGAGGTCATTGGAGACTTCAAAATGGTGGCATTCCTCATAGATCTGGGAGGTCATTGGAGACTTCAAAATGGTGGCATTCCTCATAGGTCTCCAAGGCGGTTTTACCAAGTTTCCTTTCTATCTCTGCCTTTGGGACAGCAAGGACACAAAGGTGCACTACCAAAGGTGTGACTGGTCACAGTGGACCGAGTTCGCTTTGGGGAGAAACAAGGCCAAATGGGAACCACTGGTGGACCCCCAGAAGATGCTGATGCCACCAGTGCACACCAAATTGGGCCTAATGAAACAATTTGTCAGAGCTCTAGATAAGGAGTTGGCAGTCTTCAAGTCATCTTCCCTAATCTGTCTGATGCAAAGGTTAAAGCTGGTGTCTTCATTGACCACAGATAATGAAGATCCTGGATTGTAAGGAATTTTCCAAGAAGCTAATTAGAAAGGAGAAAGTGGCTTAGAATAGTGGTTTGTGGCTTTGTTGTAGTGGTTTGGGGTTTCCTGGGAAATCACAAGGCTAAAAACTACATGGAGTTTGGTGGAGAATCTGGTCAAGAATTATAGTAAAATGGGCTGGAAGATGTCTCTCAAATTCCATGTTCTTTATGCTCAACTTGAGACATTCAAGGAAAACAATGGGAGCATACTCAGAGAAGAAAGGTGAGCGCTTCCACCAGGATATACTGGACTTTGAATGCTGCTACCAAGGACAATACAATGAGATTATATCTGGGGTCGATTCGTGAAGGTGACTTACATTATAATTACGCAAGGTAAGGGGTGGAAATGTTCTATAAAGATTGGTGAATTCAATTTTTTCATAAAGGTCCTTTATTCATCCATAAAACTCAATGACTTGACATGTACATGTTTCGGCCAAGTCGGCCTGCTTCAGGAGTTCAGATCTTCTTGGTGAATTCATGTACGAGGCAGAACAGTCCTCAGCTTTGTACATGAATTCACCAAAAAGATCTGAACTCCTGAAGCAGGCCGACTTAGAGGAGACATAGTTATTGAGTTTTATAGATGAATAAAGGACCTTTATGAAAAAATTGAATTTACCAGTCCTTATAGAGGTATGGACTTCAGTAGCTCTTTCGATATACAGTCGACTCTGCTTAAGTGCATGCCCTTCGGACCGGATCTCCACATGCGCTTAAATGGACTGTGCGCTTAATAGGAGTGTGGGAAAACTATGCCCTATAGCTTGAGTGGAAGCAGAGCACTCACTTTTCCAGCTGTTCCAGTGCTTAAGCTGCTGTGTGAAGCTTAGCCATTCCCAGTCAGAACGTGATTGCATTTAACCGGAGTGAAAGTAACGTGAAAGAACAGAGGTTGGACCTATGACATCAGTGCATATAAGCGGATTGTGTGCTTATCCGAATTGCAAATATCCGGAGTTTATGTCCATTGACTTTAATGTAAAAAAAAAAAAAATGGGACCATGGTGGTAGGTTGCGGATAACCAAAGCGTGTGCTTAACCGACATGTACTTAAGTGGAGTAGACTGTAGTGGACCATGATATTCTTCTGTCATGCTTAGACTAATTAAGATTGTCGAGACATGCCTCCAACAGATATTCCACCAGAAATCTTTTCTACTTATAATTCCCAGCATGCAACAATATAAAGTCTACCAGGCAAATTACCTTATCCATCCAATATCAATTAGTAAAATGTTGGAACCAACTACTTACACGGTCTGTGTCCCATATATGGTGATTAAGTGTAGGTATCAATGGAAACTCCACTAACTTGGAACATGAGGATGTTACTGGCCAGACTTTATGGTAGATATCCTGCAAACAATGGGATAGTTGGATAGGCTGGAGTGAGCTTGAATGTCAACTTTAACATTTGGAACCTAGGACAATACTAGACTTCACAGTCTGTGGCCCAGAAGAGACAAGTTGATCTAATCATGTATTTTTTAATAGGTACAACTTAAGGGCAGACTGGATGGACTTTATTTGCCGTTATTTACTCTGTTACATGGCACATGGATGCTGCTCACCTGACCATCCAATGCAAAACTGGCATGATACATGGGTAAAAGGATCTGAGGAATCCATTGCCATCAATTTTAAGACCAAACGGAGGATTTTGAGGCATATGGAGGACTTTAAAATAAAATCGGGAAATCCAAGATGGCTGCTGCGGCAGTGTTTTGGCACCAAAAATTGGATCAAAACTGCCAAACTCCAAAAATGGAAAAAATAGAATTTTGGAAGGTGGGACCCTCTTAGGCTAGTGTTCTTCAACCGCCAGTCTGCGGACCGGTGCCAGTCCACAAAAAGTTACTGCCAGTCCGTGAGGGATCAGTGTCCCCTGCAAGCACTGAGGAAAAAAGGCAGCTTACCATAAACGCTTCGCGGAATACTTAGATGAAAACATCAATGCAGTTGCCTGCTAACATTTCCAGGTAGCGCCAGGGCTGCTAACGGTGAGTTCACATGAACTTGGCATGGTGGCTGATGGGTAATTTTGGGTCAAAGGCTACTGGAGAGCCAGAGGCGCACACCTCAAAAGGGAGGCACGTGAAGAGTGTACCATGTGGTGAGTCTGCTGACTATGCTGTTCAAAGGCAGCTGCTGTGTGCACACAGAAAGTTACCGCCACTCTGGCTTGCGCTCTTTTCTCGGGCTTCCTCAGGTTGTCTGTGGAAAATGTGACTTCCAGAGCTTTCAGGTAGCCTGAGGAGGAGAAGCAGGTCTTTGTTACTCAATTGCACTTCTCAGGGCTGGAGACTCCTTGGACCGGTGAACAGACCAGTCTGGCGGCAGCATTGACTGGCAGTTATATATTGTATTTAGTACTCGGGGTGGGAAGGATAGGGATTTTTCCTCTTCTCTCTGTTCTTTTATTTCTTAAAAAAACATCCTTGACGATTCTTTTTGAGGCTTGTCAAGCCTTCAGTGAGTCTTAGGACTACCGTACTATTTTAGTAATGAAAGACTACTGCAAAAAGGTCCAAAAAAAGTTGAAAATTTGTACTTTTTTTCTAATCCCCAAATGATCGACATCTGATCAAAACATTTAATTTTCTTGTGACCAGTCAGTACTTAGATTTTACTCAAAATCTGCTGAATTTTACGCCATTTGTGGCTTGTTTGGAAAATTGCTTTTTAAAAAAAATTATTTGTAGCCTCCTAATAGGAAAAGTTATACATTCTCGTTTCCTATGGTAGTTTAGTAGTGGCATTTGAGTCTACACCAGTGTTCTTCAACCAGCAAACCAGTGCCAGTCCGCAAAATAATTATTTTATTTCCGCCGGTCCATAGGTTTAAAAAGGTTGAAGAACACTGCTCTAGGCAACCTTAGAAACTGCCAAAAAATCATATTTGAAGTCACCCCCCCTCCATTTTCTCATAGACTGTATTAGTCTGTACTCATTATGACATGCTGCAAAGGTGTCTCAACCTACTTCTGCTCCTGTGTGAAGCTAGAACTTGAAGAAGGATACTGCCTCAAAAAAATATAAACTTCCCATATTGAAATCTTCTGGCTGCCAGTTGGAGTGAGATCAGACAGGACCTCTACCCCCAAATGAACCACACTTGCGAAGGGGGGGGGGGCAAAACGCAGCTGGCATCCTGAAAGTCCTCCAAAAGGACCACTGCAGGCGCCAAATCAGCCTGCGCTCTAGCTCCCGAAAAAAAATCAGGGGGCAAGCTAGCTTTCAGGGGAATTGACTCCGAGCTCCAAAAATGTTAAGCAGGCTGGCTAATAGGTACCACAGAGGAATTGGCCCATTTCTACTTCTTCTCCCAGAGTTACCCCAGAAATACTGAGAACTCTGAAGCACTGAAAGCCTCCAAAATTTGAGGACCCCCCTGAAAATAAAGAAGTTAAAACAGGGTAGATAAGACACACACCTTTTCAAGAAGGAAAAACTTAACACGGGGCAGCACACTCTACTGAGGTAGGAGGAAGAGTTGAAAACTGTGATTGATAACTTCTGTAAAGTGTGTGGATTTGGATTCACTACCCACTTGTCCACAACGACACACTTGTGTTGCAGCATAAATTGCCTGTATCAAAGGTCCAGTATCTATTGAAAGTATGTATGTTCTTGGTTACTTCCTTAAGTTGTTGGCAATGTCCAAAGACACAACTGATTTTAGTAAGAATGCAGCTGATGGGTAACACTGGCAGAGCAGCGTTGCCTCTCAAACAATAAAGCTTAAGTAATAATGTTGTGTTGGGTTACTTAGGAGCCCTTTAAGCTATGGTAAGTATTGGCCTAGTAAACCCTTAAATCGTATAGAGCTCCACACGCTAAGGCCATTTTTACTGTAGCTGGTGCAAAGGCTTTTTTTTCTCTTTTCATCGATGGGTATGTCCAATAGCAATTTGTCAGCAGACCTTAGGCTGCAGCTCGGCCGATTAATTCTCAGTACAGTTGATAAAGCAGAAGGTGCTTCATTTTTCAATGCTTTATGAATTAAAAGTAATACTCTGAATGCACATGAGAACATAACGGGAACCAATGAAGTTCCTGCAATACTGGAGAAATATGATATGATCGAGGAAGACCAGTGAGTAATCTGGCTGCTGCATTACTTAAGAGTGTAACCACAAATAAAAACTTATGCCTGAACAATTATGTTTGCAGTTAAACTATAACTATATCCTATATAATAAAAGGCTAACTCGCGCATGCGCACTCCTATTTGCGTGTTCCATGCGCTGTAGGTCTGTGGCCGCAGGAGTGCGCATGCGCGAGTCCCCAGTCTTACTTCTCTCTGACTACAGACCCACAAAGCCACCGCTGTGGCTCCTCTCTCATCTTCCAACGCAACTGCAGCGCATGAGAGGAGCCGCGGGGGCGCCTTTGAAAACGGCTCCCTTCTCCGAGTGCCCATCCCCTCCTCCTTTTTTTGCGATCCATCGAGCGGCTCCCCAGCCTTCTTCCACCACCTACCGAACCAGGCCCCGCCTCCCCGGTTCCAACCGACACGGCGCCGCCAGACCCGGACAGCTTCAAATAGGAGGAAATAACATTAGGGCCCGACACTCACAGACCCGCGAGCAGGGTTGCCATGGAAACCCAGCCGCCATAACAAGACAGCAAGACCGGTCCTGGAAGAGAAAGGGAAAGCGAGGCAGAAAATGGGTGAGAACAGGAGAGCAAAACAGTGAGAGGGGGCAAAAGGGGAAGGGGAGGAAG
This sequence comes from Geotrypetes seraphini, assembly GCF_902459505.1. Lineage (NCBI taxonomy): Eukaryota > Metazoa > Chordata > Amphibia > Gymnophiona > Dermophiidae > Geotrypetes > Geotrypetes seraphini. The sequence continues at coordinate 340,519,142 of NC_047086.1, read as the reverse complement.
AGTGAGAGAAACCCCGGCCAAAACCAAAAATAAAAACAACCACTGCCACAGAGAGAGAAAGGGACGCTTCCATTTGGGCCAGGGAAGGGTGGGGCTTCTCGGTGGATTAATAGGCTCCAGGGACATGGGAGAAAAGGGGGCTGGAAGCTGAAAGGAAAAAGATGGGAGAAGAGGGCTGGGGGGGGGGGCTAAAAAATGAGTTTGGAGCTGGGGCTGAAAATAGGGGACATGTGAAGGAAGGAGGCTTTAACAGGCTTAAACACTAGAGGGGATCAGGAGTGACATGCACAGCAGGGGCTTAGAGGGCAAGAGAGCTGCAGTTGGAGAGACTGAGGAAGGGAATGTTCAGATAAAGAACAGAGACTGAAGAAGGAATAAAATAAAAAAAAGAGACACCTACAGGGAAACACAGGATCAGGAGCATACAGAGAAAACAGAAGTTTGAAGGAATCAGGAACATATACAAAAAGGAGAGCAGAGACCCCTGCAAGAAGAGAAAAAAAGGAAAGAGACTGGGGATGAGAAAGAGAGCAGAGATGCTTGCAGGGAGAAAAAGCTAAGCAGTAATGTTACAGCTTGCAGACTGAGGAAGAAAGCAGAGACAGCGCTACACAGGGAAATGGAGGGAGGAAAGAGGCAGAAAGAAAAAGACAGACAGACATATATTCTAGCACCCATTAATGTAACGGGCTTAACAACTAATATATATATATATATATATATATATATATATATATATATATATATATATACATACACATACCATTGAACAATGGCATCAATATTTTTTTCACCACTTTCAGGTCTATTATTGAAAATCTCAATGTGGATGAAAATATTTTAAGCTGCTTTTGAACATTCACTTTGTAATACAATATCACATTTCTTAAAACTGCCAACAAGAAACACATAGACCAAATTTTCTTTTAAATTATTTTATTTCATTGTAAGCTAAAAGGAACTTTATACACTTAAATCTCAAAAGACCTTGGGCATGCACATTAACCTTGTTAGAGGTTTTTCTACATATTCTTTTTTTCCATAGGAATTTTCCCAAACATTTACATCCCATTGCTTTTACTGTATATACAAGCTAAACCATAGCAATCTATGATTATGCCACTTTACACTGTGCAAAATCTTCAGTAAAGAAATAAAATCGCTATAGTGGTAAAAGTAGAAGAAAAATTATAACCAGGAAATTTCATAATAAGACATTCAAATATGATTTTGGTCCTCCTTTTCCAAATCAAGTTGATTAAAGGTAAACAATCCATGTGTTAGTCCCATGTCAAGCCTTCTCACCAGTGATTCACATTGTAGCATACAGAAAGAGGGTTATGGATACAAAATCAAGTACCTTAACAAAAGAGTTATGGAAGAAGTGAAGGGGAAAGATAAACCATACCAATAATTGTCCCTGTTACTCCAACCCCCACTTCTTTCAGAGAAATAGTTACAAATGCACACAAAACAGAACAGCTGTAACACTTTTAAATTCCAAAAGTAACAGAATTCTTTCATTATACAGAAACAAGCATGAACGTATAATAGGAATGAAATTAGTTTAACGAGAACTCACAGGCAGTGAAGGTTTGTTTTCTCAATTTAGGTTGGTTTGGGTTTATTTTCGTCATAAGAAGGATGATAACCAGTGTATTTCACAATGACATGAATGTAAGTAACCTAACACAACAAAATAGGATACATTTCTAAAAATCTCCACCCCTCCCCACCAAAAAAATTTGTATTTACAGTTTTATTTTTTCAGATATAAATTTAAGATTTCAATATGGAAATAAATATACATAACTATGTATACCTTTTCTAGTGCTGCTTACCAACAAATCATCTGAACTTGAAGTTTTTTATTTGAAGCAAAACTGCTTCCCCCTTCCCCCCTTTTTTTATTATCCTCTTGGAAGAAAGATCAATATAAAAGGTCCAATTGGTGTCAGTTATCATTCTAGCTTTTCTTGACAAGTTGCTGCAGGTGTTAATGTGGCTGGGAACATCAACACCTTGGCATGCATGAATGAGAGGTCAGGGAGGCTGGCAATCACCCTGGCAGCCTCTTCACTAAGGTGCTCTTCCTTTCTAGGTTTCCTGTTAAGTGGAAAAAGAGACAGCACATCAATCCCCCACTTTCTTACAGTTCGTGAGAAAAAAAAAGTTACAGAAATTTGGAAGAGGTCTGTACTGCTGAAAGGGCAGGTGGATAAATGGAACTTTCAGCTTATCAACGTATCTATAAAGTTCAAAAAAAGAAAAAAGCTCAATAATGGGCAATATAACCTATATAAGATTTTTTCAGGGAAAAAGAGGAGTAGCTAAGTTCTGACAGGTGGTTTTTTTTTTTCAGTTTAAATGTAATTGCATTTATCAAGGAATATCTCAGCATTTTCAATGGTAAAATATCAGGATACTATGCGTTTTACAATAAAATCTGAATGCATCTTTTCCTTTTTTACTGCTTTATAATGAGGTACCCAGTCTTAACATTTTTCTTTTGAATTCGTCCATATTTTTATGGTGCCAATGCAGAGATTCAGAAGATGGCATAAGCAAACTAGGCAGGTGCTTATGGCCTAGAAAGGGTGGACCCCTGTAATGTGCCTTAAGCCAATCCTGATTTTACCACTATTTCCTTAAAAAAAAAAAATCACCTTCTGGACTGAAGCTAGTACTTGACAAGTGGCTGGGTAGGCCAGCTATGGCATTTAGTGTGGTCACCTCATGCAGAGCAAATTGTATGCATTATTTATGATGTCAAAGTGTGGCAACATCAATGATCCAATAGAGTAATTTGACAAGTTATGTGCATAAACTGCTTAGGATCCAATGTAAATGTTAATCTGGCCCTGGAATCATGCAGAAAGGAAACACAGGGACTATTTCTAGGACCCTCTGATTATTCATTCTAACAGAGTAGCAGTGGCAGTACAAAGATGAAAAATGTTTCTTTTCTGACAAGGTACAAATCTGTGCCCTACCACCAACCAGCATCAGTTGCACTTATGCTCATGCTGACCAATAGGAAATGGAAGATGGGGGAGAGGGGAGCGGGGAGCGGGGGCTCTTTAGCCATCACATGTTGATGCTCATTTACTAAGAAGTTCAACACCCATTCCGTACTAGTTTCTGCACAATGTGGGGAAAATAAAAATGACCTGGGTCTTCATCAGCTTTATTAAGGTTTATTCAAATTTTATAAACAGAAATTTGAGGTGCGCACACCAAGGTTTCTTTTTTCATTTTTGCAAACATACAGCATACATAGCTTGTTTGATATTAAAAGTAGATTTTTGGTTTGCAAATTGAATGTACCTGGCTTGGTGATGATAAATTATCAGGGTTTAAGATGTTTCATTTTTAAAACCAGATGATTATAAACCTCCTTAGCTGAAATACTGTACTTCAACATGGCTGGCACACCTGTGTCACAGTTTGCTAAGTTCATGCTTCCATTTTGCAGAAATACATTCTCCTCCTCTTTCAAACACTGCACACAAAACACATATGATGCCTTTAATCTGAATGCTGACATTTTAGAAAACTTAGTTCTTGACTTGTTCCTTATGAAGAGTAGTGGATACATGGCATGCCCTCCTGAAGGAGGGGCAGAAGACAGAATGATAACAGAATTCAAGAAAGCAATGAACAAGCACAGAGGTGAGGAGTGAAGTAGAAGACTGGATTACTCCTGGTCAGATGCCGTAATCTATGACCATCCAACCAACATTCCCTCTAGAGCGAAGGAAAGAGGCAACAACATTCCAAGGCTGCAAATCAGCAAAACGGATTTGTATTGGCCAGATGGTGTTCAGCCATTAAGCGTCTAAACTCTGCAGTACGCTTCTAGTCGATTTATGAGAGTAATTACCTCCTTTAACAGGAAAAAAATAAAGGCATAGGAATTGAGTTGGGAGATACACAAAAGACTATCAATATGATCATTCTGCTTGCTATGTGTTAAGGAAGAGGTCTTGTTTGCATCTTCTGTTTCATTAGTATTTTTGTTAGTATAATGTTAAATGTTTTTAATAAATATCACAAATCACAAAATATTTCATATTCCTTGTGTGTCACTTAAGGATCCTTTTACTAAAACCATGGCAAAAGAGGCCTTAGTGTGCCACTTATGTATGTCTTTTCTGCATTCTAAGGCTACTTGTGTTGCAGTCGGAAAATGTCCAACCTTCCCTTTCTAATTTTGCCATTGGCGTGTGGTCATTTAAAAAAGAGTTACTGCTTTAGCCCTTACAACATCTATTTTATGTAAGGGCCTACACGCTAACCCTGCACTAATCAGTTAATGTGTGACAAATGCTTCATGTGCTAATTAATGCTGTCGTGCACACTCCTCACCACCCCCCCAAACACACCCCCTTAAAGAAAATCCAGAAAAATTATTTTATCACATGGTGTAAACGCACAGATAGGCAAATTTAATGTGGGATGGCAGGGCATGCCCTGTGATAAGCACATGCTAGCGTTTACCACAGTTTAGTAAAAGGATCCCTTAAAGTTTAATGGTTAATATGAGCATTCAAATATATATAAATTAATACAGAACTGGATAAAGGAAACATGAGTAGCAATACTACAGGCTATAGGAGAGCTGAGTTGCTGCCATTATACCACAATTACCCAGAGCTGGATATCTGAGCAAGAGCCTCACCAGTTTTTGTTAACTGCTTAAATTGGAGGTAGGAAACTGGGGCTGGATGTTTGATTTTAGTGCTGATCTACCAAAAAGAGAGCCAAGCAGGAAGAGAACTAAAAATAACTTGGTAGCATGTTTATAAAATACTAGAAGAATGCCAGAGTAGCAAAAGGCTTAGTTATGACTGGTATGTACTGTATTTTTAGCTCCAAAAGACGCACCTGACTATAAGACGCACCCTAGATTTAGAAGAGGAAAACAAGAAAAAAAACAACAACCACATTCTGAACCAATTCTCCCTGTCAGGCTCTGCACCCAACCCCACACTCCTTGCCAAGCTCTGCACCCTATCCCCCCTCCCTGCCAGGCTCTGTACCCTGTCCCCCCTCTGGTGCTCTAGTGGTAAGCAGGGACAGGGCCTAGTGGCTGGCAGGCAGTCCCCAGCCTCTCCCTATTTTTAATTCAGCAGGGCATGTGGGAAGACCCCAGCCTCTCCCCTCTCTTCCCCTCCCAGTACCTATTTTTGTTCAGGCCCAGGCCCCCTGGTACCTTTTTTAAATTCTGGCACCCTCCCTCGCTGGACGTGGCTGCCTCTCTCGTGAAGAGCAGTGCACAAGACTGCCTGCCTGCTCCCCGCGAGAACTGACGGCTGACTCCTCTTCTCTAGTGGCAGAGTGGCATACAAGGCTGCCTGCCTGGTCCCACGCCACTTCCCATGAGAACTGAGCTCTCGCGGGAAGCGGTGCGGGACTAGGCAGGCAGCCTTGTGCAGCGCTCTGCCACTAGAGAAGAGGAGGCAGCCGCGTCAGCCATCAGTTCTCGTGGGGAGCAGGCAGGCAGCCTTGTGTGCCGCTCTCCGCAAGAGAGGCAGCCGCGTCCAGCAAGGGAGGCGCCAGAATTAAAATAAGGTAACAGCGGGGCACCGGGGGTTGGGTATTCGTTCCATAAGCACCCTTATTTCCACCTACTTTTGGGGAGTAAAAGAAGTGCGTCTTAAGGAGCGAAAAATACGGTAACCATAATTTCCTTGTCAGTATTGTACAGTCTGCACATTAGTTCAATAATGCAATCTGATCATCTCTCAATTTGATAAACATGTATTTAAAAAAGATCACTTAAAAAAGGTATGTACTGCTTATTGTATAGATCACAGAAACTGTAATGAAATCACTTTAGATCAGGGATCTCAAAGTCCCTCCTTGAGGGCCGCAATCCAGTTGGGTTTTCAGGATTTCCCCAATGAATATGCATTGAAAGCAGTGCATGCACATAGATCTCATGCATATTCATTGGGGAAATCCTGAAAACCCGACTGGATTGCAGCCCTCGAGGAGGGACTTTGAGACCCCTGCTTTAGATTAACTACTTGGGTTAAGCTTAGAACTATACCTTTTCACTGCAGTTAAAATTTTATCCTGTAGTGCTGAAGATCAAACTCTTATGAAAATTGCCAAAAAAGCCATTGACTGACAAGCACTTACAAGTTTATTGGGATAAAAGATGCTATTTTTGCATTCACTGCCAAAATATCAAAGTTTCCAAGATCTCAGGAGATTCTGGACCCTCTGATGAGATTTCTGAAGCAGATAGCCACAAGCAGACTCAAGCCAGAATCGGATTCAAAACAAGAGTATAGTGACTCACAATTAAACCCAATTAATCCAGCTATGTGAGTGTACTGAAGTCTATTGATCACAAAGTTTAATAGCATGTAGTACTGTCTTAGTTATAACAGACATTCCTTAATCCAGATTTAAAAAAAATAAATAATTGATTTATCTATATCTATAATGTTGTCTCTCAGGCATGATAAGTGACTGAAGCAAAATCTTTGGCAACATTGAAGTCTTAGATAACTTTGAAGTGCAGGGCTCCCTCTACTGGTTATAATGTTAAATTTCAGGCACAACTAAACAATGGAAGGTCAGCTGTTTAAATTTAAACCTATAATCCTCCTCCCCCCCCCCTAACTTGCCATTGGCTATGTAATCTACATATAACTTTAAATTCCCAGTGTTAATGTTAGACCTTCTGTTTACCTTTTGTTGGCTAGACAGGAAAATTAGGTTCTTACCTCAATAATCTTCTTTCCAGTATAAAGAGATGCAAGTCTTGACAAATGAGTTATCCTCTTTTATCCCACAGGTTTTTGCAGAAGGAATCCATAGCTTTTCAGCTCCACCTCTTTGTATCAGTGAGCAGTGCCCCATCTCAGTTTGTAATAAAAGCAGTTGATTACCCCTAAAAGAGGAGAAATAATGAGGGCACAGGGAACTTCCCGATCAAATCTAGGCTTTTCTGCTCTGCAACAAAGACAATTAAGTTAAAACCCCCCAGCAAACTTAATATAAAAAGGTGGAACCAAACAAGACACCTACCCGAGTTCAATCAGCACTAACATTTATACAGTTGTAATAGGTTCTCCCATTGCCTTAGCCATAGCGAATTCTTTTATTACTTATTGTACTTGTTTGATAGCCAAATAAACTGCTCTCTTAACTGCTCCAAGGCAAATATTAGGCGACATATGTCTGAGACAGAAAGAAGGCTAAATTGACAATTGACGGCAGGTATCAAGACTCATGTCTCTTTATGCTGGAAAGAAGATCATCACGATAAGTCTTGACAAGTGGGATGTATCAAAACTGTTCGAGTCTAGAGCAGGGCAGATGATCCTACTGCTAGCACCAAGGACCCAAACATGGTATTCATTCGTGTTGTCATGTAGAGAATTATGCCACCCAAGGTGATATTGTAAATCACCCTTTATACCTTGTAATTAAGGTGAATGAATCAGTTTATATGGCCCTCAGAGATGCCACCAGGGATCAATATGATCATATCCCTTGGCTTTACACACCCTATCGTCATCGGGTCAATATCAAATGTGAAAATGATGTAAACATTTTTTTCTTTCTTTTTGCTTTTTACTTTTACTAATTTTACTCGTGTGTGTTAAACTCTCTTTGCTAATTTTAAAACAATAAATATGGCTAATGAGTTTAAGGTCGATACTTAGCTTCACCGGGATGGTTAGTAGCTGTTGGTAAGGGATACATATGCCAACATGTTTCACCCCTAAAAAGGGGGTTTCTTCAGGGCTACTATCCCTTTTGTGTTAATTTTACACGGCTGGCCACCCGATCTAAGTTTCACTAAGATCGGGTGGCCAGCCGTGTAAAATTAACACAAAAGGGATAGTAGCCCTGAAGAAACCCCCTTTTTAGGGGTGAAACATGTTGGCATATGTATCCCTTACCAACAGCTACTAACCATCCCGGTGAAGCTAAGTATCGACCTTAAACTCATTAGCCATATTTATTGTTTTAAAATTAGCAAAGAGAGTTTAACACACACGAGTAAAATTAGTAAAAGTAAAAAGCAAAAAGAAAGAAAAAAATGTTTACATCATTTTCACATTTGATATTGACCCGATGACGATAGGGTGTGTAAAGCCAAGGGATATGATCATATTGATCCCTGGTGGCATCTCTGAGGGCCATATAAACTGATTCATTCACCTTAGTTACAAGGTATAAAGGGTGATTTACAATATCACCTTGGGTGGCATAATTAATAACACCTTGTAAAAGAACACTGTTCAAGCCTATTGTTCTGTCATGTAGAGAATGACACAGGGAAAAAAATTTGTCCCCCGTCACTGCCCCGTCCCCGTGACCACTGACCCTGTCCCCGCCTCCAATGTCCCCGCCCCGTCCCTGTGACCACTATCCCCGCCCCATCCCCACAACCACTATCCCCGCAGCATCCGTACAAGCCTCAGTACTGCAATATTTAGCTTATTCCATAATAACATAAAGAATTGCCGCTGCTGGGTCAGACCAGTTGTCCATCCTGCCTGCAGTCCGCTCACGCGGCGGCCCCCAGGTCAAAGATCAGAGCTCTAAATGAATCCAGCCTCACCTGCGTATGTCCCAGTTTAGCAGGAACTTGTCTAACTTTGTCTTGAATCCCTGGAGGGTGTTTTCCCTTACGACAGCCTCCGGAAGAACTTTCCAGTTTTCCACCACTCTTTGGGTGAAAAAGAATTTCCTTGCATTTGTATGGAATCTATCACCTTTCAACTTTAGAGAGTGCCCTCTCGTTCTTCCTACATTGGAGAGTGTGAACAGTCTGTCTTTATCTACTAAGTCTATTCCCTTCAGTATTTTGAATGTTTCGATCATGTCTCCTCTCAGTCTTCTCTTTTCAAGGGAGAAGAGGCCCAGCTTCTCCAATCTCTCACTGTACACAACTCCTCCAGCCCCTTAACCATTTTAGTCGCTCTTCTCTGGACCCTTTCGAGTAGTACCGTGTCCTTCTTCATATACAGCAACCAGTGCTGGACTCCAGGTGAGGGCGCACCATGGCCCGGTACAGCGGCATGATAACCTTCTCTAATCTGTTCGTGATCCCCTTCTTTATCATTCCTAGCATTCTGTTCGCCCTTTTTGCCGCTGCAGCACATTGTGCAGACGGCTTTATCGACTTGTCGATCAAAACTCCCAAGTCTCTTTCCTGGGAGGTCTCTCCAAGTACTGCCCCGGACATCCTGTATTCATGCATGAGATTTTTGTTACCGACATGCATCACTTTACATTTATCCACTCTGAATCTCATTTGCCATATCGATGCCCATTTCTCGAGCTTAATTATGTCATTTTGTAGATCTTCACAATCCCCCTGTGTCTTCACTACTCTGAATAACTTCGCATCATCCGCAAATTTAATCACCTCACTCATCGTACCAATGTCCAGGTCATTTATAAAGATGTTGAAGAGCACAGGTCCAAGCACTGAGCCCTGCGGCACCCCGCTGGTCACACTCTTCCAGTCCGAATATTGTCCATTTACCCCCACTCTCTGTTTCCTATGCTCCAGCCAGTTTTTAATCCACGTGAGTATTTCACCCTCGATTCCATGGCTTTCAATTTTACGAAGTAGTCGTTCATGTGGAACCTTGTCGAACGCCTTCTGAAAATCCAGATATACAATGTCGACTGGGTCGCCCTTGTCTATCCACCTGTTTACTCTCTCAAAGAAGTGCAAGAAGTTTGTCAGGCAAGATCTGCCTTTGCTGAAACTATGCTGGCTGGTCCTCATTAAACCGTGTCTGTCAAGGTGATCAATGATGTGGTCCTTTATCAGCACCTCTACCATCTTTCCTGGTCCCGAGCTCAGACTCACTGGTCTGTAGCTTCCTGGATCTCCCCTCGAACCTTTTTTGAAGATCGGCGTAACATTCACCACCTTCCAGTCATCCGGAATCTTTCCCAATTAGATTGACTATCAGTTGAAGCAGTTTAGCTATATTCCTTCCTTATAAATCAAAGTTCTGGCTGCTGAAATAAAAAAAGAGATGTTCAGCCGGCAGGACTTTGTTTATAATTTATTTTATCAACACAACTAATATCTACTTTATCCTAAAGCAAAATAAATAAATAAATATAATTTTTTTTTCTACCTTTGTTGTCTGGTTTCTGCTTTCCTCATCTTCTCCTCATTCATTTCCTTCTATTCACTGTCTGCCTTCTCCGTCTCTTCCATATGCTCTGTTACTGTGCCTCTCCCTTCCATCTCTCCCTCCTCCTCACCCCAATTGGTCTGCCACTCATCTTCTTCCCTCCGCTCCCACCATAGTCTGGAATTTCTCTCTTCCCCATTTCCCTTCAGTGTCTGTTCCTCTGCACCCCACCTTCCCCAGTTCCCTTCAGCGTCTGTTCCTCTGCACCGTCTGTTCCTCCCCACCCCACCTTCCCCAGTTCCCTTCAGCGTCTGTTCCTCTCTACCCCACCTTCCCCAGTTCCGTTCAGCATCTGTTCCTCTCTACCCCACCTTCCCCAGTTCCGTTCAGCATCTGTTCTTGTGCACCCCACCTTCCCCAGTTCCCTTCAGCGTCTGTTCCTCCGCACCCCACCTTCCCCAATTCCCTTCTGCATCTGTTCTTTCCACCTCTACCTTTCCTTCCTTTCTCCCTCACTGCTCCTTACCTTCGCGGCACACAATTTCTCTAAATATGCTTCCTACCAGCAGCCGGAGCGCTGAAAATCGCGTGTGGCTGCAGGTTGCGTCAGAGATTACCTTTATGGCAGCCACAAGCGATTTCAATGTTCCGGCTGCTGGTAGGAAGCACATTTAGAGAAAATGCCTGCCGTGAAGGTAAGGAGCAGGGAGGGAGATGCAGCGGCGGCTATCAGTATGGAGGGAGGGAGTGCAACCAGTGACTGTGCGCGTTCCCTCCATTCACTGCGGAGACAAGGTCATTCACCGCTCCACGGGGAGGTGAATGACCTTCTCCCTGTACCCCTGGCGACCAATCCTTTTCTCTCCCCCGTTTTGGCGGACTAGCCGCGGGTAACAGCCACCGTGTCATTCTCTATTGTCATGTCCACTCTGCCCAGTGCTTTTACGGAAAGTTCATGTTGACTTCTGAGAGGTGCAAGCATCTGATTTCAACAAGCGCGCATAAGACATGCCTTTAATACACATGCTTGAGAAGTGTGCTTTAGAGATCTTTTTCCCCTAAAATTGCAATAATTTATGTGAATGGTGTATTAAAAAAATTTTTTTAGGATGAGCCACAGCCTGAGATGCATTTTGTGCAGTACCAGTACTCCCGGACCAGCCGGTGATTTTTGGTTGTCAAAAGCCAGCACCGCACTTGAGGAATCACCTGGTGATAATAGAGAATTGCCCACAGTGCTCCTTTAAATATTGACGAGCCCATTTTACTACCACTTTTAATATTTATGAGCGCATTGTAATACATTTGTTCGGCAGATTCAGAATCTGCCAGGAAGCTCAGAAAAGATCATAGTGAGCCGTTCTGATAATCGACCAGTAAAATACTGCCATGCTAAACCATCTGGAGCTGGCATGGTGACCATCATTAAAAGCATGGTACGTTTTGAGAATGCTCCCCTGAATTTGTGTTTTGGCCTGCTTCTTTTCTGGATATACATCTTTGATCATTTCTAGATAAAACGGCTTAAGTAATGGCCCTTATTTTACTAGCCCTATTCACGTTTGAGAAGTGTAAACTGGCACTTATATGTTTATCTTGCATAAAGTTCTAAATCTCTATTTTATTGAACCAGCATCAAACCCAGGTGTGTACAAATGGCAAGGGTGTGTGGCCAGGGCGTGTCTTAGACAGGAAGACCATGGCAGATAAATTACACTTTTTTCCCATTTTGGAAAGGGACTAAACAATCAGTATCAGTAGTCTTCATTACAGGGTCCATGGGTCAATGGTGGCCTGTGGGGTCCTCTTTGGTGGCTCGCACCATCAGAGCCAGATTAAAGGGTAGGCTGTGCCTCGGGCCTGAAAACTTCAGGGCTGGATTAAAGGGCAGGCTGTGTTTCAGGCCTGAAAACTTCAGGGCCAGATTAAAGGGTAGGCTGTGTTTCAGGCCTGAAAACTTCAAGGCAGGATTAAAGGGTAGGTTGTGCCTTTGGCCAAAAACTTTAGCGGAGGGGGGGAAGGTCTGAAGGTGTGCTGATGCATTACAATGACATCAATGATGACTGGCCAATCTGATCTGAGTCCTGCACAACCGCAGTGAGCTACTGGCCTCAACCCCACCCTCACAAGTGCAGTCTTTGGTAGCTGAAATTGGCTCTTTGTTTTTGCTGCGTTGGGCTGCGGTTTGACAGACTTGTCTCATCCTCTCTTGGTGACAGGCAGCTTTGCAGTTGTCTCTCTTCCTGACCCCACAGCTAAGTTTGGTAGGTAGGCAGCATTCTCAGGGCAACCTCTCTCCCCGTGGCAGCTTCACAGTTGTACTGCCTGAGCAGGCTCCCTTATTTGGAGGAAAAGATCTGTCTAGAAAGGAAAAGCCAGGCCAAAAACAAAAAAGCACACCTGGATTGGATGTTATCTTTTTTTATAGAAGCAGTTGATGCTTGGGTTTCCATTTTCCTGCGCAGAGTGCTTTTGGATCTATGCAAGTGGTGAGTTAATGGAACCTCTTTGACTGTTTGGTACTACAAGTTTGGTGCTTCATTCACAAAATTGTGGGCATTTATACTCATTGAAGTTGGACTGTTAATTGTGTGAGGTGCATGTGAATGCTCTTTGAATAAATATTAACATAGTAGATGATGGCAGATAAAGACCTGAATGGTCCATCCAGTCTGCCTAACTTGATTTAATCTAAAAATTTGTTGTTGATTTTTTCTTCTTAGCTATTTCTGGGCAAGAATCCAAAGCTCTGCCCAGGACTGTTCTTAGGTTCCAACTACTGAAAGCCCCATCAAAGCCCACTCCAGCTCATCTATACCATCCCAGCCCATCCTCCACCAAACAGCCACATACAGACACAGACCGTGCAAGTCTGCCCAGTAATGGCCTTAGTTCTTCAATATTTCCTATTATTTTCTGATTCTAGATCCTCTATGTTCATCCCACGCCTTTTTGAACTCCGTCACCGTTTTCATCTAAACCACCTCTCTCGGGAGTGCATTCCAGGCATCCACCACCCTCTCTGTAAAGAAGAATTTCCTTACATTGCTCCTTAGTCTTCCAGCCCTCAACCTCAAATCATGTCCTCTGGTTTTACCATTTTCCTTTCTCTGGAAAATATTTTGTTCTACGTTAATACCTTTCAAGTATTTGAATGTCTGAGTCATATCTCCCCTGTACCTCCTTTCCTCTAAGGTATACATATTCAGGGCTTCCAGTCTCTCCTCGTATGTCTTTTGGCGTAAACCTCCTATCTTTTTTGTCGCCCTCCTTTGGACCACTTCAAGTCTTTTTGTGTCTTTCACCAGATACGGTCTCCAAAACTGAACACAATACTCCCAAGTGGGGCCTCACCAACGACCTGTACAGCGGCATCAACACCTTCCTTCTTCTACTGGTTACACCTCTCTTTATACAGTCCAGCATCCTTCTGGCAGTAGCCATCACCTTGTCGCACTGTTTTTTTTGCCTTTAGATCTTCGGACACCATCACCCCAAGGTTCCTCTCCCCATCCGTGCATATCAGTCTCTCACCTCCCAGCATATAAGGCTCCTTCAGATTATTAATTCCCAAATGTATTACTCTGCATTTCTTTGCACTGAATTCTAGTTCCAGATATTAGACCATTCTTCTAACTTTTGTAGATCCTTTTTCATTTTTTCCACTCTCTTCTCGGTGTCTACTCTATTACAAATCTTGGTATCATCTGCAAAAAGGCAAACCTTTCCTTCTAACCCTTCAGCAATGTCACTCACAAACATATTGAACAAGATCAGTCCCAGCATCAAAACTTGAGGGACTCCACTACTCACCTTTCCTTCCTCCGAGCGACTTCCATTAACCACCACCCTCTGGCATCTGTCCGTCAACCAGTTTCTAATCCACTTCACCACTTTGGGTCCTAACTTCAACCCTTCAAGTTTGTTCAAGAGCCTCCTATGAGGAACTGTGTCAACGGCTTTGCTGAAATCTAAGTAAATGACATCTAGCATATGTCCTCGATCCAGTTCTCTGGTCACCCAATCAAAAAATTCAATCAGGTTCATTTGACACGATTTACCTTTATTAAAGCCATGTTGCCTCGGATCCTGTAACCCATTAGATTCTAGGAAGTTCACTATCCTTTCTTTCAGCAACACTTCCATTATTTTTCCAACAACCAAAGTGAGGCTTACCAGCCCGTAGTTTCCCAGTTCATCTCTGTGACCACTTTTGTGAATAGGGACCACATCTGCTCTTCTCCAATCTCCAGGAACCACTCCCGTCTCCAGAGATTTGTTGAACCTTTCTGAGCTCCCTCAGTATCCTGGTATGGATCCCATCCGGTCCAATAGCTTTTTGTCCACCTTCAGTTTTTCAAGTTGTTCGTAAACACTTTCCTCCTTGAACGGTGCAGAATCTGCTCCATTTTCTTGGACAACCTGAGGATATGCTGTTCTGTTTGCCTTGGTTCACTGAAATCAAAGCTGTCAAACAGTTATGGGCATTTTTGCTACTTTTTCTCTCTGGAGGTTCTCATCGATATGTCTAATAGTGTGCTCCCAACTTTATTAGAATGGTGGTTGATTCTAGCCGTATTGCTGGCAGCAAAGATGATCTTTGAAAGAATGTGGTTTCCCATGCATGATAAATAGCTTTACCTGACCAATATTTCTAAACTAAAGAATGGTGTTTTGCAGGATCACTCATTTTCCACAAATGATTCACATAAATTCTGCAGGAGTATGTAAACTTATGAGCACAACTGTAAAAAACAGACAAAAGCTTTTAGCATTTTGATTCTTGATGATGCACTTTGCAGACTAGATGGGCCATTTGGCCTTTATCTGCCATCATGTTTCTCTGTTTCTGTGTTTAATTGGAGCTGAAATGTTTGCCAGTATTGATTTTGTAGTTCTTTTTTGTCAGCTGTATCACATGTTATGTGAAGATTTTTATTCAGGTACTGTGTTAAATGCTTTTTTATTTTTCTTCTAATAAAATATGTATCAATATATATTTTTGGTTTTATTACAAGTTGAGGATTGATAGTAACTAAGTCCTAACGTTAATGCCCACAGTTTGGGCAATAAGATTCTGGAATTAGAGACGGAAATGAGGAACGCCGACCTAGATGTGGTGGCGATATCCGAGACTTGGTTCACGGACTCCCATGGGAGGGATATGGCTATACCGGGATACAACTTACTTCGGCGGGACAGAGAGGGCAAAATAGGAGGAGGGGTAGCACTATACATTAAAGAAGACATCAAAGTTACCAAAATCGCAGATGTCAAGTACACTGGGGAATCCCTCTGGGTGAATTTGGCTAGGGGGAAGGACAAATGCCTGTATCTTGGTGTGGTATACAGACCTCCAAGACAACAGGAGGACATGGATATACAATTAGTCGAAGACATTGAGAATATCAATTTGCGTGGAGACACAGTATTGTTAGGAGACTTCAATATGCCTGATGTGGATTGGAAAAATCTTTCCGTTATGACCAGCGGCAGCAGGAAGCTATTAACCTCTATAAAGGGAGCGAGACTCAGACAAATGGTATTAGAGCCCGCTAGGGATCGGGCGATAATAGACCTAATAATCACCAACAGAGAAAGTGTCACAGAGGTCTCGGTAGGCAATACGTTGGCCTCCAGTGACCACAACATGATATGGTTCAACCTCAGGAAAGGTTTCACTAAGTCAAGCACATCAACCAAGGTCCTCAATTTTAAGGGCACAAATTTCGAAAGCATGGGAGATTTCGTCCATTGGGCACTGCAAAACCATGCTGAAACAGATAATGTAGAGGTAATGTGATCAACTCTGAAATCAACCTTACACGAAACAACCAACCGCTACGTCAAATCAGTAAGTAAACGGCGAAGAAACAATAGACCACAGTGGTTCTCTGCGGAGATCTCAGACCTCATAAAAAAGAAGAAAAGAGCGTTCATCATCTACAAACAATCAGGGAAGCGAGAATCCAAGGAAGACTATCTGGCCAAGTCAAAAGTGGTCAAAACGGCAGTCAGGGAGGCCAAACTCCGAATGCAGGAGAACCTTGCGAAGAACATCAAGAAGGGCGATAAATCCTTCTTCCGGTATATTAGTGACAGAAAAAGAAACACAGATGGGATAGTATGCCTTAGGAAACCCGATGGGAACTATGTAGAATCGGACTCCGACAAAGCCAAACTTTTAAATGAATACTTCTGCTCGGTCTTCACTTGCAAGGCGCCAGGATCCGGCTCTCAGCTGCCGCCGAGGGAAAACTCGGAAGACCCGTTTCAAAATTTCAAGTTTACGCCCAGCAGTGTCTACAAGGAGCTATCAAGACTCAAGGTGAACAAAGCTATGGGACCGGACAAACTACACCCCAGGGTGCTCAGGGAGTTGAGTGACGTCCTGGCGGAACCGTTATCCACGCTCTTCAATCTTTCCCTAAGTACAGGAAGAGTCCCGTTGGATTGGAAAATGGCTAACGTCATTCCACTCCACAAAAATGGATGCAGGACGGAGGCTGAGAATTATAGACCGGTGAGTCTCACATCGATAGTGAGTAAACTTATGGAAACACTAATCAAAAGCCAATTGGATACAATCCTGAATGAGGAGAATCTACGAGATCCCCATCAACATGGTTTTATGAAGGGAAGATCCTGCCAATCAAATCTGATCAGCTTCTTTGACTGGGTAACAAGAAAGCTGGATATAGGGGAGTCCCTGGACATCGTGTACTTGGACTTCAGCAAAGTGTTTGATAGCGTCCCACATCGCAGGTTATTGAGCAAGATGGGTTCGATGGGACTGGGTGAAACATTAACCGCATGGATTAGGGACTGGCTTAGAGGTAGACTTCAAAGGGTAGTGGTAAACGGTACCCTCTCCGACGGAGGTGATCAGTGGAGTGCCGCAGGGCTCGGTCTTGGGCCCGATCCTATTTAACATCTTCGTAAGAGACTTGGCTGAGGGGCTTCGAGGTAAAATTACATTATTCGCAGATGACGCCAAACTATGCAACATGGTAGGCAACCGCACAACAGATGAAAGCACAGTGCCCGACAAAAGCTCAATGCCCGATAGTATGACGCAGGACCTACTCCTGCTGGAGCATTGGTCAAAGACTTGGCAACTAAGTTTCAATGCCATGCACCTTGGCGGCAAAAATCCATGCAGGACTTACACCCTAAATGGTGAGATCCTAGTAAGAACTGTAGCAGAACGTGACTTGGGGGTGAACATTAGCGAAGACATGAAGACTGCCAATCAAGTGGATAAAGCTTCATCCAGGGCTAGACAAATCATGGGCTGTATCCGTAGAGGTTTCGTCAGCCGTAAGCCTGAGGTTATAATGCCATTGTACAGATCCATGGTGAGACCCCCATCTGGAATACTGTGTACAATTCTGGAGGCCACATTATCAAAAAATGTACAGAGAGTTGAGTCGGTTCAGCGAATGGCCACCAGGATGGTCTCAGGTCTCAAGGATCTATGGACAATTACTCAGACACAGGAGGGGACGACCACAAAGCATTTAAGAGAGACAATACAGGAGCAAGGAAGGATACCGTGAAGGAACCAGGGGAGACTGCTAAGCTTAAGGAGTCTAAGAAGGCAACACAAAGGGAACTCAAATGTATGTATACGAACGCTAGAAGTTTGAGAAACAAAATGGGAGAATTAGAAGCAATAGCAAAGAACGAAGAACTGGAAATCATTGGCATAACAGAAACCTGGTGGAATGACGAAAACAAATGGGTTTACAGTACTTCAGGGATACAAACTGTACAGAAGAGATAGAGTGGGGCAGAAAGGTGGAGGTGTTGCACTATATGTTTGTGAAGAAATAGAATCTGTGAGAGAGACTATGATAGAAGAGAAAGAGAAGCTGGAATCCCTCTGGATAAAGATTCCCAGACACAACGGAGCTGACACAAAGATTGGCCTTTACTATCGACCGCCAGGACAAATGGAAGAAACAGACGTGGAAATGATAGAGGAAATTAAACACGAATGTAAGACAGGTAATGTCATAATCTTGGGGGATTTCAATTTTCCTGGAATAGACTGGAACCTGGGAATTTCAAATTGTGGCAAGGAGGCAATGTTCCTGGAAGTGCTAGGGGACTGCTTTCTGGAACAATTGGTGGGAGAGCCGACAGAGGAAACGTCACCTTGGACTTGGTCCTAAACGGCATTACGGGGCCAGCAAAGGAAGTAGAAGTCACGGTCCCGCTGGGGACAAGCGATCACAACATGATCAACTTCAGACTCGATGTCGGGAAGGGGAAAAGTACCAAAACCTCAACCACAACTTTAAACTTCAAAAGGGGAAGATATGATAGCATGAGAACCATGGTGAAACAACGGATCAAGAAAAAAATGGGCAAAGTCAAAACGGTAGAACAGGCATGGTCCCTTCTGAAAAATACTATCACGGAAGCACAAAGTCTCTACATTCCGAGGATATCCAAAGCAAAGAAAACCAAAGGCAAAAGAGAGCCGGCGTGGCTTACTAAAGAGGTGAAGGAAGCCATAAAAGAAAAGAAGGACTCCTTCAAAGCATGGAAACGCACGAAAACAATCGAAACTTGGAACAAACACAAAGGTGATCAGAAGAAGTGTCACAGGGCAGTGAGGGATGCCAAAAAGGACTATGAGGAGAAAATAGCGCAGGAGGCCAAAAACTTCAAGCCCTTCTTCAAGTACGTGAAAGGGAAAAAACCCGCAAATGAGGCGGTGGGACCGCTGGACGACCAGGGAAGGAAAGGGTACATCAAGGAAGACAAACAAATCGCAGACAGACTAAATTCATTCTTTGCGTCTGTCTTTACAAAGGAAGACACTGCAACAATTCCAGAAGCAGTGAAAATGTTCAAAGGAGTAACAGAGGACAGCCTTACCACAGTAGACGTGGACTTGGACCAGATATACCGCCAGATTGACAAACTCAAAAGCGACAAATCCCCTGGACCGGATAGAATTCATCCGAGAGTCTTGAAAGAGCTAAAAGTGGAAATCGGAGAACTATTCCAAAAACTTGCCAATCTGTCAATCAAAACAGGGCAGATACCAGACGACTGGAAGATAGCGAACGTCACGCCGATATTCAAAAAAGGATCAAGAGGAGTACCGGGCAACTATAGACCTCACGTCTCACGTCGGTCTCTGGGAAGATGGTTGAGGCGCTGATCAAGGATAGCATAACCCAGCACCTAGACACACACGACCTGATGAAAGCCAGCCAACATGGATTCAGGAAAGGGAAGTCATGCTTGATGAACCTACTTCAATTTTTTGAGACAGTGAACAGACAAATTGATAATGGAGAACTGGTGGATATTATATACTTGGATTTTCAGAAAGCGTTCAACAAAGTTCCACATGTAAGACTCCTCAGGAAACTGCAGGGCCATGGAATAGAAGGAGATATACTAAGATGGATAGGCAAATGGCTGGAGAACAGAAGGCAGAGAGTGGGCATAAATGGGAAGTTCTCGGACTGGGAAAATGTGACTAGCGGTGTGCCCCAGGGCTCGGTACTTGGGCCCATCTTATTTAATATCTTCATCAATGACCTAGAGGATGGAACATCCAGTGAGATCATCAAGTTTGCAGATGACACAAAGCTATGCCGGGCCATCAAATCGCAGAAGGACAGTGAAGAACTCCAGAGTGACTTGAGCCGATTGGAGAATTGGGCAGATAAATGGCAGATGAAGTTTAATGTAGAAAAATGCAAAGTGATGCACTTAGGCAGAAAAAAATAAGGAACACAAGTATAGTATGTCAGGTGCAACTCTGGGAAAATCTGAACAGGAAAAGGACCTGGGAGTATTAATCAATAGGACACTGAAGTCGTCGGTGCAATGTGTGGCGGCAGCGAAGAACGCAAATAGAATGTTAGGCATGATAAAGAAGAGAATCACGAGTAAATCGGAGAAAGTCATAATGCCGCTTTATAGAGCGATGGTCAGACAACACTTGGAATACTGCGTCCAGCATTGGTCTCCATACCTAAAGAAGGATATCATACTACTAGAGAGGGTGCAGAGATGAGCAACAAAGCTGGTGAAAGGTATGGAGAACCTGGATTACGAGGAAAGACTTAAGAGACTGGGGTTGTTCTCCCTTGAGTAAAGGAGACTACGAGGGGATATGATCGAGACATTCAAAATACTGAAAGGAATCGACAAAATAGAGCAGGAAAAAACGTTATTTACAATGTCCAATGTGGCACGGACAAGAGGACATGGGCTGAAGCTAAGGGGGGACAAGTTCAAGACAAATATCAGGAAGTTCTGCTTCACACAACGAGTGGTGGACACCTGGAATGCTCTCCCAGAAGAGGTAATTGCGGAATCCACCATTCTAGGATTTAAGGGTAAGTTAGATGTACATCTCCTTATGAGTGGCATGAAGTGACATGGGTAGGGGTAGGCTAGATGCACTTCTCTTTACGAGAAGCTTGGAGCGATATGGGGACCAAAACTATGCCAGGGTACACCTGGCGGGGCCTCCGCGTGTGCGGATCACCGGACTTGATGGACCTAGGGTCTGTTCCGGAGATGGCGCTTCTTATGTTCTTATGATCGCTGGAATAATCTTCCACAACAGGTAATTGAGGCAAGCAGCATGCCAGATTATAAGAAAAGATGGGATTGGCATGTGGGATCTCTTCATGGAGGTAGTTAGGGGGTGGGCCATTAGTATGGACAGACTAGATGGGCCGTGGCCCTTTTCTGCCGTCATGTTCTATGTTTCTATGCAAGTCAGACAAAGAATGAGGTAGAAAGACAGGTATATAGGTACATGGTGGGGAACATTTGGTAGAGTTGTGGTATAAGGTTTGATATAAGCTTGATTTGAGAGAGATGTAGGCTAGTGAGGATGGATGTCACTGACACATGCTGGTCAGCAGTATTGCAATCCTGTATGGGAAAATTCTTGGCTGCCCACCTTCGACTCATTTATATCCAAAGTACCCCTGCTCAAAAATTAGCGAAGACCACTGGTCTATGTCATAAAAAAATGATATCAGGAGTTACACCTGCTACTATGTATGTTTAGATTTGGGAAGCAGCTGCTATTAAACAGCATGCCACTGGAGGGATGGGGGTGCTCCTTTAATGCCTGAGGTTTTTGCCCAACCCACCCAAACACCAAACTGATAAGGGAAACCGGTCTTTGACAGCATCAAAATAATAAATGGTTATGTTTCCAAAGTTGCAAAGATAAAAGGGTTAATTGCTGGCTTTGATCATACTGCTATTTTCTATGTTTATTTTATCAAAATGAATGCAGTCAGTGCATAAATGTTTATTTATTTTAAAACAAGCTCTATATCAGCAGATTCTGTTCTAAAATGCTCATGAAACTTGAGATGCACTGACCAAAATACCTTAATTCTTACTTTTACTAGCTGTCTAAATTGGGGCTGTATATTATTCCTGGCGGAATTCTGGGCAAAAAAAAAAAAAAAAATTCTACACAAAAAATTTCAAAATTCTGTGCACAAAATGAGCAAATTCTGCAAGTTTGTCAAAATTTAAACAATATTTTTTGCTAATTATCCATATTTCATTTAAAACATTTAAAATAAAATGTTGTTCTTCTACCTTATTTTTAAGTTCAAACTGTTTATTAGTTCTGTGCCAACAACAAACCAAAAACAAAATTCAAAAATCCACAACCAATATTTACAAAAATCAAAACAAAAATCATAAAACTGAAAACATGAGACTGGAAAAATATATCAATTATGCCACATGTCTAAAAAAGGTTAGAGATTCTGTGGAAAGGAGGAAAGGCCTCAGATCATGTGTTCAATTTCACACACTAGCCCACTGGCTGTTCGGCTGATGTGACAACAATATCGATCACTGGCTATCCTCCACCACCATCAATTAATATACAAAAATCATGCTATACAAACTTGCATTAATAATATATAAATATATATAAATAATGTCAGGATTATAAAAACCACTTATCTTGGTAATATCAGACAACTTGTTCTAAAGAATCGTTCTGATTCTGAATTGTTCTGATTCTGATGAGCTAGTTTCGTAATGTCTTCCTCAGAGAATCAGAAAAACCACAAAGGGTTAGATTCACAAAGCCTACCTTTGCTGGCCAATCTGTGGCCGAGTCTTCTTGGGCAATCGATTCAGCAAGCCTCCTCATGCAAATTAATACAATTGGAGGCACACCCCACAGTCACTGAATGGATTGCTGCAGAGTGATCAGGACGCATGCGCAGACTATCTTATTTTCCTGTAGATGGTCCGCGCATGCGTTGGCCCTCAGCAAAAGCGTGGGAGGGAGAGGGAGGATCGAGGAGGCTAGATCCAAGGCAAAAGGGGCAAAATTGGATTATGGCAACTTGGTACATGCAGGAATAACAGTAGGGCAACAAACAGTACAAAATGCGGCAATTCGGCTGTTAGGTCGCGCACACATCTATGATCCATGTAACTCCATTATATTTGAAATTAGATTGGTTACCAATGGAATTTAAGAATTAAATTTAAAATCCTGATGCTAGCACATAGGGCATTATTTGAGTTACAACCATTATAGCTCTCTAATCTAGTGTTATTTTACACACCTAGTCGCTTGTTGAGATCTTTAAATGACAATAGAGTTAAATGACCTAATTAAATGACCATGCCCTGCTGATACCATGACCTGATAGCCAATGTGTGTGTGTGTCTGTGTGTGCGTGGAAGACCACCCTGGGCGCCGTCTTGATGGGGGCACTGGCACCTCTCTGTCTCCCCCATGCCACACTCTCCTTCTCCCATCCGTACCACTTTAAATCTTTGCCAGCACGAACAACTTCTGCGACCTGCTGCTTGCACTGGCCTGGCTCCCCTCTGAAATCACTTCCTGGTCACAGGGCAAGGAAGTGATGTCAGAGGGAAAGCCAACACTGGTGCGAGTAGCAGGCTGGAGAAGCTGTTCGCGCTGGTGAATTTAAAGAGGTAAATAGGGAAGGGAGGGTGTGAGTTTGGCATGGGAGGCACAAAAGGAAGAAGCGGGGGGGGGGGGGGAGGTGACAGGAGGGCACAGGGGGCACCATTGCCCCGGATGCCTCCTATCCTCACTATGCCACTGCCATAGCTGATACCGTCCAAGATTCTGTGCCATAAAGAGGGAATTCTGTGTGAATGTACAATTTTGCACAAATTCTGCTTTGCGCAGTCATGCAGAATTCTGCCAGGAGTATTATATGAAGAACCACCATAGATTTTAGAACAAGGCATTTATATCATTGGTGCTTCGGAAAATAGATTTTTGGCTATATGTAAAACTGAGGGACTGTTATAGGGACCCTACAGTCACAATAGGAAATAGTTAGAGAGGCTACAAATATTTTTCTACTTTTTGAATGATTCAAAAGGAAAATGTATTTCAACTTTCCCTTATAAAGAAAGTAGACTAAGGGCTAGATTCACTAAGCAAACCAATCGTGTACCGATCGGTTTGCAATCCCTTAGCGACCAGATTTCCCTCCGGCCCGATTCACAAACCTCTCCTGCGATCTGCTTCAAATCTGTGCATGCAAATGAGGGGAAACGCATGCAAAGTGGACATGATTCACCAAACAAATTTGATTGGGCTGGTCGATCAGGAATAGAAGCGAATGCTGGGGTCCAGTCACACACATCTAAACTAAACTAAACTAAACTAAGCCTTAGGTTTATATACCGCATCTTCTCCACTGAAGTGGAGCTCGACACGGTTTACAGAGTTTAAAAAATATGGGAAGAGAGACGAGAAAGAGTTTACAAAGCATAAAAAGAGGGGATGTAATCAGGAGAAGAGATTATTATATGCTAGAGAAAAGCCAGGTTTTCAGTTGTTTTTGGAATAGTTGGAGGGAGCCCAGGTTCCGCAGCGGGACAGTGAGGTCGTTCCAAAGGCCGGTGATTTTGGAGAGGAGGGATCTACCCAGTTTACCTGCGTGGAGGATGCCGTGTAGAGAGGGGAAGGATAGTTTATGTCTGTGGGCAGATCTGGTGGTAGTTGGTGTCGGGGCGAGGAAGGATAGAGGGATTAGGGGCGGAAGGATGCCGTGAATGATCTTGAAAGCCAGGCAGGAGCATTTGAAATGAATTCTGGAAAGTACTGGGAGCCAGTGAAGATTGGTAAGTAGAGGGGAGACGTGGTCATATTTGCGTTTAGCAAAAATCAGCTTAGCCGCAGTGTTCTGGATAAGCAGGAGTCTGCGAAGACTTTTTTTCGTTAGGCCTAAGTAGATGGCGTTACAATAATCGAGTTTGGATAGGATGATGGATTGTACAAGGACGGTGAAATGCTTTTGGTGAAAATAGGATCTCTCCTACTCCATTACCCTGCTCTGATTTTGCTGTGTAGGAAGAAAGGTTTGCAGCACTGGGGGGAATAAACACGTTCAACCTCCCTTGTGAGGCTCCTGTTCCTGCTCTGCTCTGATCTTCCAATCCTGCTTTGTGCCCTGAGCTCCTACTCTCTGCTGCATTCCTTGCAATGCGAGCCTGCGGATTTAAAGTGGGGCTGCACGCTGCAGTGCAGCCCCACTTTAAACCTCGGGCTCGCACTTCAGGAAAGGCGGCAGAAAGCAGGAGAGTCTGGGCGGCAAGAGCAGGGCTTGGCTGGAAAGGGAGAGCAGGAGAGTCAGCGCGCGTTAAAAAAACAAACAAACCCAGCAATAAAAAAAAAAAATCCCAGACACAAAATGCATACGCAGACCATCTGCAGGGAAAGCAGATGGTCTGCGCATGCGTCAGGATCGCACACTCATGATCCTTGCAGTCGGAGTCGTGTTGTGAATTCGTTGGGCCTGCTGTAATTGGCCACAGATCACCCCAGATAAAAGGTTAGTGAATCTAGCCCTAAAAGTGTTCAAAATTCATAATAGCAAATGATTCTTGTATGTTTTTGAGCACTCGAAGCAAGATATTGTCAGGAAGGAAGGACAGTAGTGTAAAGTTATTTTAACTACATATTTCAGTCTTCATTCAACTTCATCACCCCTCTCCTCAACAGTACTACAACCTGGCCCCATGCAGAGAGCTATACCACTCCCTACTATAGCACTGCAACCCATCCTCATGCATGGAACTCAGGTTGTAGAGTCAGAGGAAAGGGTTGTGACTCCATGCATGGAGCAATGTCAGTTCCCTCCACAGCACTGCAACCCATCTCCATGTACAAATTCGCTCCTCTCTTCCATAGCATTGCAGCTCGGGTCAGATTGCTTTTGTAAAGCTGTAAAATTTGCCTGTTTTGAATTTTTAGATCAGATTCTTAAAATGAATTATTGCTTTCTTGTAAAACTGTGAAAATGCATGCGTTTCAATTTTTGTCTATCATTATGGCTCCCTTTTATCAAGCTGCATTTTAGTGCAGACCAGCAAGGTAAATGCTCTGACGCTCATAAGAATTAAATGAGCATCAGAGCATTTACCTCGCTGGCTTGCACTGTAACACTTTGCCGCAGCTTAATAAAAGGAGGCATATATGAGAATATGGTTAGATATGCCTTGTTTAATATGGTTTAGGATCTTGTCTAAATAGTTATGAATGTACTTTTGTAACCAGTTCTGGGCTATCTTGGGAGGACGGGATAAATAACTAAATAAATAAATCTATATATGTCATTCTACTACTTGACTCAATTACAAAAACCATGTTACTGACGAGGAGGTAACTTTTTCATACAAAGTTTGAAAATTCTGCAGCTTCCTGTAGTGATTACATTAATTCTTTGGAAAATATAAGGTGGTCCCTATTTATGCTTAATCAGTGCAGTACACTAACAAACTTGTAATGACCCACTGGGTCTATTGAACTACTACATTGAATATAAGACAGGTTATAAGTAATAAACAAACTTAAATGCAGTTACATTTTCTTAGTTGTACAGCTTATGCAGATGAAATATTTTCTTTATTTCCCTGCTCTTTCTTCTCTTGGTAAGGTAGCATTTCCAACCATATATTAGTGTCTCAGATAGTAATTTAACAGTAGACATTGCAATATCTCCCTCTATCTCTCAAAAATGCAATGCTGCAACATTCATCTGACTGAATAGCCTTTTTATGAATCTTTTTAGACTCTAGAAGTGATTTTGCTTTCTAGAAAGCGAATTTGTGTTCTGCTAGAGTACAAGGATAGATTGAAGCCTATGAAATAAGTATAGCATAAGGCTCTCATGAGGCGGGGGACACAGATAGTATCCAGAGGCTTGGGTGACTACAGAAAGAGCCCTGAAATCAGATTCCATAGAAATGTGGCAAAGCAACTTTTGCAACTGAGATATTTGGTATTTGCATTTTTGGAGAAATTTTGTATACCTGTTTGTAGAAATTAAACATGAGCATTTTGCCATCTAGCAATAAATGAATAAAATTAAAGATGGATTAATGATCTCAGTTGTGGCTACAAGGTAAAGGTCATCTTTCAAATTCTTTTGACATGCTAATATAGCTTACTGTAAATCATTCTCTTGAGTGGCTTCACTTCCATCATGTTTACAGATGGGCTAGTTGTGCAATTTAAACTAACTGGATACTACATATGCATTCCTAAATTAATCATACAAGGACTTGATCATGCTATAAAAACATAACACAACAGACCTTGGTCCGACATCTCAATCAAATTCTCACAATTTACCTCGATGTGCTCGTCTTCTCTACTGTGGACATAAGTTTCGCAAATGCATCAATCACTTTATTGCTTCCACTGGAAGTTTCCAGTTTTGAAGTTGTCAACTCATACAACTCTGGATCCACACCTTGTAGCATAAAACAACATGTAAGTGATAGAAGGATACAAGATTTCCATAATCAGACACACAGCAAATACTAAAGACTTTATTTTCTGTAAACATCTGATTCATTTACATTTCTGTAAATAAATACTTAAGAAATCAAATCAATGCAAAATATGTTTCCTTAATACACAGATAAAATGATCATTAGAATATACTTTCCTTATAATTTTCTTAGTTATGTTCCTATCTTGGATTACTTTTAAGATTTTCTCTTTCCAGTGGGGACTTTAGCTTATCTTGATATCCGACTTCTTCCTAGTTTTGGCTTTTGTAATTCTGTTTTATGAGACAATGGTTTACCTTTTATTTTCTATAAATTGCTGAAATAAAACAATAAAAAAATCATACCTTTTGTATACACTCTTTTGTCCCTGAACTGTTAATTTACTGTCTATCTGCCTTTACTACAAAAGCAGAAGCAGTTCCACTAACACTATTAGAAATGGACAAATATTTGAACTATAATCCAAAAAGTTGCATCCTACTTCAAATTTTAAGTCTATTAGGCATACAGAATTTGCTTGGCTCAACCTCACAACCTGCATTTTATCTATTCACAGAACTGTGGTAAAAGGTCCTGACTGGGATCTTCAATATTTTTTTTTACTAATTTTCCTAGATTGATGAAATACAAAGGAAGGATCATCCAAAAATGGTTTGACCCATGTATAGAATATATTCTCCCTCTTGTCCCCAAACAGAACTCTGCCTTTTCACTGCCTTTCTTTATATCTTATAAGGAAAACCTATTTCAGAACGTTCACTTCCTAAGATTAGAACTTATGCAGGTGATGTACCTCAAACTACAGAATGGAAAACAAGGAAAATTTCATGGGAATTATACACAAATTTTTCCGCTGACTTTAACAATTAATTGATTTTAAAACATTTAGCATTCAGCTTTTATGTCAATTTTGATGACGACAACTGCAAAATAGTTTAAGAACAGTTGGAGGTGTCAGTTGACAAGCACATCTGCTTAAAGCAAATGACTCTAGTACATTAATACTGTTAAGCTCAAATGACAATCAGGAATTTGAGGCATTGTAATGACACCCTGGCACTTAGCATCTGCTACCACAAACACATATCACATACATGCAGCCTCATTTACAGCTGCATAACATAAAGCTGAGCAAAACTTAAAAAAATTCTTGGTATACTTTTTAGTTCATAGGGCAACTACCCACAATAGTTTCAAATTTGGCAGAGAAACATGAATAATTTAGTACATGAACCTTTAAAAACGAATGTAGTTATAGGGCTTTGGAACTAAGTACTGACAGAAAAAAGAGTGAATCTGATGGTGCTATTTGCATACCTTGGTTGGTATAAGTGTACCATTTTTTTGTGATGACATTTAGAAATGAAAGAACACATTTTTTGACTGCAAATCAGAACATGAATTTTTAAACCAAATGTCACAGATGTTTACAGAAGAAAGCAAAAGAAATTCAGAGCACAACTGCCTCCCAACAGAAAGCACGACCACTGAAAAGCATTTGACTTGCATAAGCTGAAATTTCATTAAAGTGCAAAAGTGAACACAGAAAGACAATATGATTGTTCAAAAGCAAAATACAAGTACCTGCTAGATTATAACTACTATGAAAGTACTTTGTCCCATTTCCTAGAAGGGTACATACTAATGTTGCATAAAAATGAGGTTTCTGCAATTACCTCTGTGTGCCCTGCTGGTTTGTTAATGCAACTCCCATATCCAGGGATGGCTGTTTCCTTGTAAGTGTCTAAATTACAATTCAGAAGTAACCAGCCAACAGATAAGAGCTAGAAGTCCTGTCATAAAAAAATCATTTGTGTGGAGGTGGACATTGCTAGGGAGGAAATGTGTGACTTGATTCAGTTGATTCATTCTACTTATGTTAACTTTCCAAAATCAGGAGCTAACATAGGGCTAGATTCACTAACCTTCCGATCCGTGTCCGATTGGAGTCAGGCTGACCGATTCATCAACCATCTTCATGCAAATGGAGGTGACCGGAGGCACGCCCCCCAACCGACTGCACAGATCGGATTGAGTCGGGGAGAGCCCTGACAGTAGTGACAGAAGAAGCAGCCCCTGTCACTGCTGTGAGGGCTCTGCCGGCTTTTTTTTTTTTTCATTTTTTTAATAGGCCGCAAAATATCAGGCCTATAATAAAAAAAAGAAAAAAAAAAGCCTCCCCCATGCCGAATACCCCCCCATGCGTGCCCAGACCATCCCCGGCCCGACATCCTCCATACCTATAAGTTGGGAGCAGGAAGGGTGCTCAGTCCCTCCTGCTCCGTAGGCCTCCAGTGGTGGGAACAGGAGGAACCGCAAAGTCCTCCTGCTCCTTCTCCTCCACCCTGCCCGACGCAATGTCGGCCTTAGGCCCTGCCCCATTGCATCATGTGATGCACAGGGAGGAGCCTAAGGCCCCAATTGGCTCAGGCGCCTCAGGCTCCTACTCCTTGAGAAGGGCCCGAGGCAATCAGGGACTTCCTTAGAACTGAGCGTAAGGAAGTCCCTGATTGGCCTGAAGCGCCTGAGCCAATCAGGGCCTTAGGCTCCTTGCTGTGCATCACATGATGCAATGGGGCGGGGCCTAAGGCTGACATTGCATTGGGCAGGGCAGAGAAGAAGGAGCAGGACTTTGTGGTTCCTTCTGTTCCCACCATTGGAGGCCTACGGAGCAGGAGGGACTGAGCACCCCTCCTATTCTCAACTTTTAGGTACAAGGGGTGTCAGGTCGGGCCGGGGGTAGGCAATTTTTGACTCTCCTGCTCTCTGCCTCCCTTCCCCGCAGTGCAGCCCCGCTTTAAAATCACATGTTTACACTGTGGGGAAGGACGGCAGAGAGCAGGAGAGTCGGGGGAGCCAGAGAGAGTCAGGGAAGGTAGAGAGCAGGTCTAGGCAGACAGCAGGAGAGTCAGGGGAGCCAGAGAGAGAAGAGTCAGGGCAGGCAGTACTCCGAGTGGAGTTTTTTACACAAGCGACTGATCCTCACCAGTCACTTGTTCTGGATCGGCCAGCCAGTCGGTGTGTCAGGAGAAAAAGATAGTGAATCGCATCCTTCCTGTTTTGCATTCCGATTCCCCTCATTTGCATGCACGGATCAGGATGGGATCGCTACACAGGTTAGTGAATCGGGTTGGAGGGAAATCGGGTTGCAAAGGGCTCGCAAACCGATCGGTACACGATCATTTTGCTTTGTGAATCTAGCCCATAGTATGCTGTGATGTCAGGCAATGACTCATACACTGAGTGGAGGTTTAAAAAATGTAGAATAGTTAATTATGTTCAATTTAAATGAGAACACAAAAAGCAATTGATTAAACAAAACACCTTAATAGAAGATAAGGGAAGGTGGCAAGTTAGTCAAATAAAAGCTACAGAAAGCCCGCAAAAGGTCACAAAAAGGCAAAGCAGAGGAACAGCAAGCTATAACAAACATTGAACCTTCCCAGAAACAAGTCAGAAACACTTTCAGTGATAGCAGGAATATGGGATATCTATGAGGGTAAGGAAACCCATTTTTTTAAAATAATCTAGACTGCTTGTACAATGAGAAACTGATAGCAACCTATCACTTTGTAAAGACCTTTTCAGCATACATTGGAGCCACACTGGGGAATTCTACACTGTGGCCACCTAGCAACACCTAAGCTCAGGATCTGTGCCAAACTTAATTTTTTTTTTTTTTTTTAATTGTCTTAATCAGCATGATAATTGGCCACACAGGTTTTCAGCCAAAAAAAATAAATAAATAAAGTGATTGAAGAGTTTGGCATCAAACTCTTAGGAAACCTAAACAGAGGCGCCGTCCAACATCTAGAGATATCTATGTTAAAACGTAGGCATGGTTATGGGCAGAGAATAGGTGTGGTTGAGTTAGGTGTTGTTAGGTGTCCAACATGGGCACTGACAAATTAGGCAAGTGAAAAGCTGGCCTAATGGAGTGGCACCTATGTCTAGGAGGCCTAGTGAAGCTTAACTCTGCTTAGGCACCGCCAGACGTGATTCTTTAAACGGTGCCGTTTATAGAATCTGACCCCTAGTGTGTTGCTCAAAAAGCTGTGGCTATATAGAGCACACTGATGAGCTCAATAGGAAATGTTCTCTAAAATGGTTTCCAACTATATTACATTTATTTTACATAGCAATTCTGGACCTCTGATATTTGGGGGTTCTTGCTCTGACTTCCCAGCAACCTCTTTATAGTAAATTCAAATCATAACTATCTCCTACCACTAAATTAACTCTTGGATGAATCTGTTATAGTAGCTATAAAAAACAACAACAACTACTTTTCAGTCTACTTGTCACTATGAATTCTGAACACTGTTCTATATGCATTACTATGGAATCCTTAATTATAATCAACAAAAGAAGGCCTTTTCATAATGCTCAAAAGGGATTCTGGCAGGGCTGTTAAAAACAGAACAGGTTGATATTTGTTTATAACCATGGTATGAAGCAGCAGACATAAGTAAATGAAGTAAAAGCATTTTAGCTGCAGCTTATCAAAAATTGGCTCAACTGAATGGGCCAGTCTTGCTACTTTAATCCCCATATTCTTGTTGCACAGAAGAGAAAAATTGTGACTGTGCTTGGCACTGAAAGGATTTTTCCAGAGCTCTTAGGAAAGGCATAAAACTTTTGCTGCTTATACAAAGCAGCTCCTGTACTACTACAGGCCATGAAGGTTCCATACAACAGCTTTGATTCAGGGAAGAATGACCCAAAAGTGGGAAAGGGGGGAAGAGAGTTTATGAGACTAATGAATTGTTACTTTCAGAGACCATCTACTACATGTGCAACTTTGCTTCTTTTGAAGACAAGCAGTTCATCATAGTCATACATATGGGACTTCCTGGCTAACAGTAGTCTTAAAAAAAGGGAAAACAATACCACAACAGGTGGGAATTTTGTATTGTGTGGAAAAAGAGAAGACCCTCAGACTAAGAAAATGTGTCAAAAAAGTGCAGAAATAATCCCAATTATATTGAGAACCACCAGCAATATTTAAAAAGAATTTTCAGGTGCAGCACATACAGATGTGGCGATGTCCTGAGTATTTGAGTATTTAGTCTCAATAGTTCTTTAAGGGCAGACAGTCACACTTGTAGATTGATCCATAGGAATAAACTTGATGTTCCTTCACTATCTTTTTTGAGGTTACAGTCATCTTGTAAAAAGCTATTCTCTTTCACACTCACTCTATTATGGAATTTTCTGTCTGTAGAACTCAGAACACGATTATCTGAAGTTCTGCAAAAAGCTGAAATTCTGGCTTTTATCAGAAATGCTGTAATTCTTCAAACATAGATTGATATTTTGTTTAGCCACTGCTTATTTCTAGGATAAGCAGCATAAAATCTGTTGTACTCTTTTGGTATCTTGTCAGGTACTTGTACCCTGGATTATTCACAGTTAGAAACAAGATACTGTACTAGGTTTGACGGACCTTTGGTCTGTCCCAGTATGGAAACTCTCATGTTCTTAGATTACTTTTATATTCTAATTGTTATATATCTATAATGATTTGTTTTATTTTGTAAACTGTCCTGAGCTATCAGTTGTAATAATACATAAAACTTTTGTTATGTTATTTTTTTGTAGATTTGAAATCTTTGGTACAATGGAAGTGTTAAGATAAGCACTAGAAGTAAATAATAATTTAACCTGATATAGAAATGGAGGTACTCTTACCAAAGAATGCACACAACTAACCCATTTGGAGGCATTATTTTGTTGACATTAGTCAGATTGTGAGCCCACCGGGACACAAAGGGAAAATGCTTGAGTACTTGAATGTACTAAAAATATATAAATAAATTCAGCCTCAAATTATAAAATGGGTCATAGAAAGGATGGAGTTAGGCTGCATATGTCAGATAATGACTGGATGAATCAAACCTACTATCCTACTAGGAGTCATTCTCCAGACAGTAATGAAATGTGAATGGTTGACTTGAACTTTGTGTCACAGCCTTGAAAATCTCCTCCAATCAAAGTAGATCTAGATGGGCAAACACTACCAAGGGACATACCCCTATAGAACCCTCTGAGGTTCAACCTGCCTGGGTGTAACAGCCTATAGAGCTAAAAGGTGCTTTCAGCAGCTAGGTAAGAACCTTGTTCATGTCCCATTACAATCTGGGAAGCTTCAACTGAAGCAAACTCTGAATGAGCTGGATAACTAGAAGCATCACAGAAATAGGACTTTTCTTCTACATGCTGGTGATAAGTGCCCACTGCAATGAGCTGAATCTGTCAGTTATTAATGCACATTCAAGGATATAGAAGGCAGTTAGGCAGCTTTCAGTTAGGACAAAATAAATTATCTAGTTTTTTGCCTTTAAAGATGGCAAATTTTCTCCAAATCCATAAGACTTCTTTGTAGATTCCTCTCTGGAAGAGAAATCAAGAGGTCAGATTACAATCCTCCTCACTATCCAAACTGACAGTCAGACATTGAATGCTGAAATTGGCAATGTTCCCTGGATCTGCATAATTAGAAGGTGATTTCCAACTTGACTGATTTCCTTAGGGAAATATCACAAAGAAAAGGAAACTCAGCAATGGGCAAAAGGAAGATTATAGTCTCTTGGTTCCCTTTTGGATTTCATCAACATTTTGGCAAAGAGATTCAGAGTTTTGAAAATATATCTATACAGAAGATTTGACTTTAATAAAGGAGGAATACAGTGCATCCATTACTTGTCTGTCTTCTGCTCTCCTCCTGAAGGCAATAACAAGACCACTTGGGAAATACTGCTTGCCACAACATGATCCAGGGACAATTTATGGATGTCAAGGATGATGCTTCTTCAGATAATTTTTGTCAGAGGTGGCCTAGTTCCCTATTTCATAATTTCCAATAATGGTGGACAGAGCCCTGCTTGTTCAAATAGGATAGTATCCTTTGTTGTATATATGGACTAGGAAAATTTTGTTATGCGATTTCAGCAATTCATTAGAGCATTCAGAACAGCCCATAGCTCCAGAAGACCAATATGCAGTCTATTCTTTGGCAAAAAACAAAGGCCCTGAGTATGAAGCCCTTGTTGGTAAGCTCCATCTCTCATATTGGACACATCTATATACATAATTTGTTAAGGAGGATTTTAGAATAATCTCAGTTAAACTGGGAGCCCAAAAAGACAAATCATCTCCTAAAGTATGAGTGGCTTAGATCCATTTGGTCTTTGAATTCACTGGGCTTGTCTCATACGGAGATATACTATGAAGTTAAACCATTAGGTCCAACATTCTTCACATGAATCAAGCTAATGTCTTCTGGTTGAATTGCTTCTTCCACTATGGCAATTATGTTGCTGGTCTTGTTGAAAGAAAGGCAAGCCATGGCCTTAATTGTGGAGTAGCCACCTAATGACTAGAGCAGTGGGGCTCAGAACCGAGGAAGCTTGCTTCAAATTCCATTGTAACTCCGTGGGATCTTGTGCAACTCACTTAACTCTATTGCCACAGGTATAAACTTAGATTGTAAGCTCTTGAAGGACAGGAATGTTAACCTAGTGAGTTATAACGGAAAAAGGCATGGACAAAATTCAAAGTTCTTTCCCTTATAAATTCCAAATAAGATGCACAGGTCATTGGATTTAATAATTGCTGATAACTACAAGAAGACCAGAGAGAGAATCCCTCTGATAGTTACATACCACCCAGAGCTGGAAAAACTGAAGAAAATCATAAAAGCCACTACTCCAGGGGGACGAATTACTGAAAGAAATATTCCCAGCTCCACCCATGCTTGCCTTTCGACAGTCACCCAATCTGAAACGGAAACTAGTGAAGAACATACTCCCTACACATAGGGAAGAGAATGGCATACTTTCCTGCAATAAATCTAGCTGCAAAATATGCCAACATATTTTACAAGACCCCACAATCATCCACATGGGAAAACATTCAAACATAAGGGGATCCTTCGCATGTTCATCTTCAAATGTAGTTTAAGGTGGTGGCTGTAGCCAGAAGGATGCTAGGCTGTACAGAAAGAGGAATAACCAGCAGACGAAGGGAGGTGTTGATGCCCCTGTATAGGTCCATTGGTGAGGTCGCACTTGGAGTATTGTATTCAGTTTTGGAAGACGTATCTGATGAAGGATATAAAAAGACTTGAAGCGGTCTAGAGGAAGGCAACGAAAATAGTAAGGGGTTTGAACCAAAAGAAGTATGAGAAGAAACTGGAAAACCTAACTATGTATACTCTGGAGGAGAGGAGGGACAGGGGAGATATGATACAGACGTTTAAAAACATGAAAGGTATTAATATAGAATCAAATCTTATCCAGAGAAGAGAAAATGGTAAAACTAGACAGCATAATTTGAGGTTGCAGGGAGAAAGACTCAGGAGGAATGTTAGGAAATTCTTTTTCACGGAGAGGGTGGTAGATGCCTGCAATGCCCTCCCGACAGAAGTGGTGCAGAGGAAAATGGTGATGGAATTCAAAAAAGCATGGGATAAACATAAAGGATCTCTAATTAGAAAACGAAGGATGTATATTAAAAAACTAAGGCCAGTATTGGACAGACTTGCACAGTCTGTGTCTCCTATGTGGTGATTTGGTGTAGAATGGGCTGGGGAGGGCATCAATAGGAACTCCACTAACTTGGAACATAAGGATGTTACTGGCCAGACTTATGGTAGATATCCTGCAAACAGGATGGTTGGATAGGCTGAAGAGAGCCTGGACGGCAACTTTAGCATTTGAAGCTTCGGACATTACCAGGTGTACTTTACAGTCTATTTTCCAGAAATATCAAAGCAGAGACAAGTTAATTTAATCAATTTTTATTGGATATAACTAATGGGCAGACCCTAAGTTTTCATTCACACATCTCTAAGGTGGTATCATCTTCTTCTTTCTATGCTCTCTGTCAAATTTGATCTATTCGCTCATTTCTCCAACCTAGTTCATTTCGTACGCTCATGCATTCTTTAGTTTTGTCCAAACTCAACTACTGTAATGCAATTCTCATCGGTCTACCAAAATATCAATTGCACCGGCTTCAATTAGTTCAGAACACTGTTCTAAGTTTGATCACGTTGCGCCACTTTTAAAATCAGAACAAATTCTTCCGGTGTCTTATTCTCACTTACCATATGCTATCTAGTGGTCTTCCTTCTTTCTTATATAGTCTTCTGGTTCCATATTCACCACAAAGAACATTATTATGGTCATCTCAGCAACAGTTACTGATTGTCCCTTCATTTTGGCAATTATTTCTCAATTTTCATAGGAATTCCTCTTTCTCCATTATGGCTCCCACCCTTTGGATCTCCTTACCCTACTACCTCTGCATTGAAAAATCTCTTGCGACTTTTAAGATGCAATTGAAGTCATACTATTTTTCTTTGGCTTTCTGCTCTTGATCTTTTTCCTTACTTTACTCATGCTATGGATCACCCTTTCTTTTTGACTTCTTAGCTTGTATCCTTAATTATCCTTAATTTCACTGACTTCCCCTTTTGTTCAACTCCTTCCCTTCCCCAACCTTTTTGTTTTTATTGTAACCTCCCCTTGTACCCATTTTTGTTTGTATGTTGGTTGAATTTTTGTTTATTGCCTCCCTTGTTATGTCTTTTTAATTTTTGTTTAAATGTTTTTTAAAATAATATATTATTATTATAAACCGCTTAGACCACTGGTTCCCAACCCTGTCCTGGAGGACCACCAGGCCAGTCGGGTTTTCAGGACAGCCCTAATGAATATGCATTGAGCAGATTTGCATGCCTGGCACCTCCATTATATGCAGATCTCTCTCATGCATATTCATTAGGCTATCCTGAAAACCTGATTGGCCTGGTGGTTCTCCAGGACAGGGTTGGCTTAGACTAACTGTGGTCATATTTGTGGTATATCAAATAAATTGAAACTTGAGGGACTTTACTATGTTATTATATCATTCAATGCAAAAGATGTAGAGAAGGATGTTATATTAGAGAAATAAGCCAAATGCTAAAGACTAGGATTAATTTAAACAGATATATTAAAAATTGTAATGCCAACCAGGATTTCACCTCCGTGGGACATTTCAGAAAACCAGAACACTACATCAATGATTTTATGGTGAGAATATTAAAAGGAAATTTTAAGACAATCCAGGAATGCAAGACCTTTAAGATCAAAATGATAAAACATTTTGAAACCCACAAGGCAGGATTTAAAGACACTGGCTTTACTGCTCTGAAACCATCTCCCTGTCTCCTACCCTCCCCTCTTCCTGTAAGACTGTCATTTGAATAATTTGATGTTTTACTCATATATACTGATAGTTGTCTAGAGAATGACAGGGAGACAAATTTGTCCCCTTTCCCACAGGAACTCAATTTCTCCATCCCTGCGAGTTTTGTCACTGTCCCTGTCTCATTCCTGTAAGTTCTGCCTTAACTGCACAAGCCTCAAACACTTATGATTTTAAAGTGTTTGAGGCTTGTGCAGATGAGGACAGAGACTGCAGGAATGGGGCAGGAAAAGACCTAATCACGAAGGGAAAATTAGTTACCATGGGGATGGGGAAAAATTTGTCCTATGTCATTCTCTATAGCTGTCTTCATTTGCTTATCTCTGATCTAAAGAAGGATTGCCTTCAAAAGCTAATCTACCAATAAAAAGGGTATTACTTGGATTCTTTTTATCTCTACATATTATCTTTAAGAGTGGACTAACATGGCTGCCACACCAATTCTGATAAATTCTAGTAACTCTAGCACTCAGATGGCATTTTATACGGATTTATCTACTCCTTCCTAAAATGTGTTTTTGACTTGTCAACTGTCCAACCCCCAATTTATGTATAAATGCAAAATTGCAGAAGCTATATAAAAAAAAGTATACTGTCCTACTACAAATCAGATATATTTCCTTGACTGAGATGCTTTTCTGGCTATATGTTATTTTCATATCCAGAGAACACAACCAGTCTCTATTGCTTAGGAGACTTATGTAACTTTGATTTTTTTCTCCTCTCTCAATAATTTGTTCAAGGCCTTCAAGTCCAGAATGGGATGGAATCTTGCCCTGAGGAACCAAAAACTAATTGGAATAATCATCTCTACCCTCTATGATGCAGCAAGAGTGATCCAACTACTCTAGTCTATAAAAGGGGCGACCTCTAACCTTAAGTTGTTAAATGAGCAATTCCTAATAGGTATAATTTGTAACTAGAGCTTCTATTTTTAGGTGTTTATTTAGGGGGGGAGGAGAGTATAAAAAATCAAGTGTTTTTGCAGGACAGGTAACTATTGCTGGGTACCTTTTCTATCACAATCAAATATATACATTTGTGTAGTTGAGGATTTGTTAGTGCATAAATGGCACAAAAAGAGAGTGCAGGATCCAAGACAGAAAAGGGGAGAAAGTACAAGGGAAAGTGATGTTTTCTAGAGTTTACACAATAAACACATTTTTCCTTTTGCTTTTTTTTTTTTGGAGGGGGAGGATTGAAGGTGCTTTTGTTACCAGCTAAAGTCTAATATCAGAAATAAAATGTTCCTTTATGATTTTAACCTCTATAAAAGGTGATGGCCCAACAGTTTATTAAAAATTTAGACCTTCCCTGTTCCAGGAAGATCTTCTGGAACACAGACTGGGATTGTGGCTATCTACTCTGGATTCAGTCAGTAACTCACTAGTTTTGACTGCATGGCTTTATAGTTCCTAAAAACCTGAGTAGAGTATGGGATGCATTTCTATTGAGAGAAATTCTTCTTCCTAGATGGATCCCTATGTAACCTTTGAGATACAGAGAGTGGTAAAGTGGTGGCAGTGGTACAAGGCCTCTGAACCTTTCCCACACATCTTCACAAGGGCTTGAGGCCTACAATCAGGACAGTCTGTTGGTATTAACAGCTGTGGCAGATACTTTTGAAGCCATCTAAAAAGCATAGGTCATGGACCAGATGCTTCTTAAATTCTTCATTTAGCAGTATCATGTGATAAAACTGAACCCCTTCAAGGATTTATAAAAATTTGGATCGGCCACCATTAAGAGTGCTACAGCCAGGTGTATCAACAGCCATATGTTTGGAAGTTATAACAGATTCTGATCTAACAATGGATAAACATGTTGCTATTTTGCAAGTCTGCACAATGTGCACCAGATTAGACTGAATGAATGAATATGATGCTGTGTTATGTACAAACTTATATCCCACCAAATCCTTATAAATCAGAGTTCTAGGCAGGTTACAAACAGCATAGCAACAAAGAATTTTATATAGAATCAGACATGTTACATAAAGTTATACATGATACATAGAATTATTGCACATGCTGTCTGAGATAAGTCATCTAGAATAGTAGATATCCATTAATATTATCTACTATTCTAGATGTCTTATCTCAGACTGTGTGTACAATTTGATAATTTTATGTATCATGTATAACTTTATGACTGACTTTATATAAAATTTTATGTAGCTATGTTGCTTGTAACCCGCCTAGAATTCTGATCTGTGAGGATTCGGCTGGATATAAGATTGTAAATATAATATCATTCACTCACAAACCATCTCTAATCTGGTACACATTGTGCAGATTTCAAAAATAGCAACATTTTTTCCCCCATTATCGTATTTTTTGCTCCATAAGCTGCACCTGATCATAAGGCACACCCTAGATTTAGAGGAGGAAAACAAGAAAAAAATCATTCTGAACCAAATTCTCCCTGCCAGGCTCTGCACCCAACCCCATACTCCTTGTCAGGCTTTACTTCCTGTCCCCCCCTCTCTGCCAGACTCTGCTCCCTGTCTCCCCCTCTAGTGGTCTAGTGGTAGGTCGGGACAGGGCACAGATGTCAAGGCAGATGACTTTAAAAAATATGCAATGTCACCTCAGTAACAACTATAGAAAAATAGACAAATATAGTGCAAAATATAGACAGCAGATATAAATTCTCAAAACTGACACATTTTGATCATTAAATTGAAAATAAAATCATTTTTCCTACCTTTGTTGTCTAGTGATTTCTTTCTTTCCCTTCCTCAGGCCCAACAATTGTCCCTTCCTCACTCCTTCCCTCCTATGTTCCCCTCATTGCCTTCCAGCCTTTGTCCTCTCCCCCCCTTCCTCAGACCCAACAATTGTCCCTTCCTCCCTCCTTCCCTCCTATGTTCCCCTCACTGTCTTCCAGCCTTTGTCCTCTTCCCCCCCAAAAACTTGCCCGCCCGAACGCTGGATTTAATTACCTCCCGCTGCTGCTGCTGCTGCTGCTGCTGTGAATACACGCTACCGAAGGGCGAGGGCTCTAGGCAAGACGAAGCAGCATCGGCGGGGAGGTGGGGGAGAAACGCCTAGCTCTGCAACGGGTCAAACTCCAGTCAGCGTGGCATCACAAGCCATGGCCTCACTGCGGCCCAAGTGCGAGGGACAAGCAGGGAGCCGGCGGCGTTTCACTCCCTCCGAATGAAACAAATTGTTGGAAAGAGCCAGACGGGTGCAGAATTGACATTGGGGGTAAAGCTTCTGGGCCGGCGGCGTGCAATCACTGCACCCACCTGGCCTTTCCCTTCCTCTACTTGTGGCGGCGAGCAAGTGATGAGTAGCAGCAGCAGCAGGCAAGAAACCCTGATCTAAATAAGGTAGCGGGGGGGGGGGGGAGGGGTTGGGTATTCCCTCCATAGGACGCACCCTTTTTTCCACCCACTTTTTTTGGGGGAAAGTATGTCTTATGGAGCAAAAAGTACAGTATTTATTAAAATTTCAATTATACGTGACAAAATAGGTCAAGCACAAATAAACAATGCAAATGAATAACTAAAATACATTTTTCTAACAAGAAAAAGAAGAAAAAATATAAAGGAAAAATTCCTTTATGCACTGTTAGTCCTCAATTAATAGGAGAAGAGCAAAAGAAAGGGTGGACTTTTCATTGCAAAGCTTGAGGTTGCAGACTTTGAGAAGTACTACAGAAAGATAATGCTTTACCAACAATAAATTGAGTTAATTGTGAGATTCAAAAAACACATATCTAATTCCCTGAAGGGTAACCAAACATTTACAACGGCATCAAAGCACAAATGTTGCTCCCATTTGTAAGACCTGAGGTTGTATAAGTAGAAATTATTTTCTCTTCTTCTGGGTAGCCCTTGATACATCCAGATACTTTTGAATTTTATCATAAACAAATTATATTGGTGTTTTAAAAACATTTTCAGAAACCAGTCTCTGTCAGAATCCAATGCCAGTTGAACAAATAATGTGGCCAAAGCCACTGTCTCCATATCCGATCTCTCTAGAAAATTTGTCAAGTCCAAACTATCAACAGAAAGGCCTTGTTGATTAATAACTGGGTTATTTTTTCTTATCCAAGGGAAGATAATAAATTTTTGAGACCGGAGGATAGGAGGATCCTGAAACTTTTAACACCTGAGATATATACTTTTTAAACATATCAATAGCAGACACCAAAAACACTTTAGGAAAATTGATTAATCTGAGATTTTGTCTTCTGACCACATTCTCTAAAGCCTCCAATTTGAAATGAATACTCCTGTCCTGTATCCAAGATTGACCTGGCCGAGGAAAGACCCTACCAGGGCTGGCCAGAAGCTGCCCATTTACTGGTGCTTCCTCTGCTCATTGGCTGCCGCTACATCAATGGGTGAGTGAGGTAGAGACTGGTTCTGCTGCTTCAGGAATGGAAGGAGGGAGGTTGGTGGCTGCCGCAATGCTTTGGGAGATGGATGGAGGGAGGGAGGGAGATTGGTGGCTGCCACAATGCTTTGAGAGCTGGAGGGAGATTGTGGCTGCTGCTGATACATCTGGGGCTGGAGGGAGGGGAAGTTATTGGGTCAGAAGCACCAGTTTGGACGTTATCTTAGGAGTGCGGGAGACAATTTTTTATTTTTTTTTGCCGGTTGGTTGAATGTGCCGGTTAATTGAATGCCAGTTAGCTGAGATTCTACTGTATCAAAAATATCAGTGCCCTTTTGGATGGCCAATTCCAATGCAATTCAGTGTACACTGAGTAACATAGAGGTAACATTCAAATTAGACCATGCATCCATATGAAGAGCTATCAAAAAATCCTAATCATAGTCAGAAAGGGGATAGAAAAAAATAAATTAAGCATTATGTTGTTCCTGTGCTCTACTGAAAGACTGATTAAAACAAATGTG
The DNA here is from genome assembly GCF_902459505.1 of Geotrypetes seraphini. Taxonomy (NCBI): domain Eukaryota; kingdom Metazoa; phylum Chordata; class Amphibia; order Gymnophiona; family Dermophiidae; genus Geotrypetes; species Geotrypetes seraphini. The sequence continues at coordinate 340,477,067 of NC_047086.1, read as the reverse complement.
CATATGGGATTATATTAAATGCTATGTGCTATCCACTGGATAGGCAAACAGTGCTGAATGCACAAAGATTTAGGCCAGATCACTCAGGAAAAAGGAAAAGGAAAAATGGCAGTTAGGTCCACAATGTTTTTCCTTGGATTTATTTGAAAAATAAAAAAAATAGGGGAAGTTAAAACACAACCTTGTTCAGAAGCTCATAAAGCTAAATATTACATAATAAAATAAAGATTTTCACAATTTTAAATAATTCAGATTGTGCCACAAATACGTTAAACTATAAGCTCAGAACCGAATGTAAATACAATTCTATTCATTTCATTATTTAGCTGAAACAGAAAACCCCAAGAACCTGTTCTCTCATTTACAAAGGAATTTGAGATCAGAAGCTGAAACTGTATTTTCATTTTATAAGCATGAATTTCCAGTGTGCAATGACACTGCTTCCAGCTTAATTAGCAAAAAACATAGCTCTGACATTTTCATACAAGTTAATGAAGCATAAATTAGAGGACACTTTAACCTTCATAGATTTTAGACAGCAACATCAGCCATATATTTGTTCTTTAAGCATACTAATTCAATAGCCTATATGTAGCTCTACATGTTACTATCTACATATAAAACAACAACAATGCATGGTTAGAGTAAAATAGTTAATAGCATTGGCCTCTAATCTGTAGTGAAAAGGAGGCATGTATTTCAAGTATCACTTTTATAACAAGAAAAAACAATGCTGCAGGCTGCTTTCTCTTACCCTCTAATAGCAAAATGTGAAAGAATAACCTAGTAATAGTGTACCTTTTTGCCAAGGTGTTGGGTTTTTTTTTTTTAGTTCAATTACTTTTCCTAAGCAGACCTGTGGATGATCATTTAAAATGTTCTTTTTCATCTTCAATTTAACCCTTTATTTGGCATTGTTGCTCAGAAGCAACATATGTTTCTATGGCTCTTATGGGAGATCTGCATCTCCAAATGCCTGTTACTTGGCACTGTTGCTCTTGTTCAACATCAAGTTACATAAAGCAGTCGTTTCACCATCTGCTAATTAAAGGGTTAAAAAAAAAATACTTATGAGTAATACTGAATGGAACAGTTGATACCTTCTCAATTACACACTGATCTTGACTAATGATACAACTTTAAACCTTTTGCATGTCATACAACCTTATAAACTAAAGAAAAGGACTCAATCCTTACCCATTAGGATCAAGATGCAAATGAAAGAAAATGAGGGAGCGAGTCAGTCTAGGATATAATAAAGAAAGTGTTTCTCTTGTTTGTAGGAAAGCCACGCCATGTGATCATGCTTTTAGTACATTGTCAGAAGATCAGATTTCAGGCTTTAGCACTCTGCTGACCTGGGATGGTGGTGGTGCTGAGAGAGCTACTGTCATCCACGGGCCCAAAGAAATCAAGGTTCAGAAGAGTGGAACCTCCACTAGCTTGAAATTCAGTGACCATGTTGGTAGGCAGCCATATAGAAGGTAAGCCAGGGGAGGGGTTTATGTGTAAAAAGGGGTAAGACACACACTTAAACATGCAAGTTATCATTAGTACTCAGTACACAGTTTAAAGCGGATATCAAAAACAACGCTTACATTTTTAGCATGTGATATCTGACGATATTAACAATGTAATTCAAATGTACATTTCTTCACAAATTTTGTAAGCAACTCAATACTAGTTAATTGTTTTTAATTAGAAAGAAAACATTTATTTCAATCAAAAATGGAAAAGTTTCAGACAGAACAAGAAAAGAAATGATTATTCCTATTAAAGGGAAACAATACTTTTTCATATAATACATTCATAATCTTTAATTTTTCTCACTTTTCACTTGAGATATTTACATAGAACCAAGAAATGAAAAATGATTTGCCATGTAATTCACTAATTTGGTTTTATATCAATGTGTTAAAAACAATTAATATGTGCTGAAAGGAAGGCACTGAATCACTCAGTGTTCTCATCCTTAGCAGTAAGCTATGCTGTTTCCCTTTAAGGCCAAAACAAAAATCAGAAACAGGATACATTTCAAAGAAGTTGTTCATCAAAAGAAAGCACAAAGATCCGACAGATGTAATAAGACACCACACAACAGTAAGAGAGGTCCATCCAGGCTTCCCTTCCTAGTCAGGTCATCCATTCCAGCCAATTCTACAAATCTGTGAACAGCACTAGGGGATAACCGATATGCGAACAATATATAAAACAGCACACAGGATACTGATCAGTGCAAGAAAACACACTGCTCTTGAGAACATGTTAGGTTCAGGACAGGAATCAACACTGTGAATTATCATGCTCTTTCAAATTAATACTACGATTTCAAGACCAAAATAGTGAATGGTCAGAAAAGTGCAGAATATAAAACTGACAAAATGTAAAAAAAATGAAACTAAATTATTTTAACTGCTACATGACTTTTCAGTAGATTAATACATTTATAGAATTTTTATTAGATGTATTAGATGTAATCCTGGTGTTATCATTGGCAAAAAACAAGAGAGGAATGGGGAATGGAGGAACTTGGTTTTCACTTCTAAGATTCTTAAGTCTGACGTTAAAGTAAATTGAAAGGCATTTTGTAGTATATGGGGCAAGGACTATGCTTCCAGTCAGTGAACTTCAGTTAACTTTTGGATTTGCAATATATGGATAGTCAGAAGATAACTATTTACTGGGAAATAAATACATTTGAAATAAATACTTCTGAAGATAAAACACTTCACAGGGTAGTTTAAGTTTGCACTAAAATCAAAATTCTTGCTCCTCAGATGTCCATTAAAGACAATGCAATTTAGCTGTTCTGCCCCAATCTGTATCTTACATCAGTCTTCCTTTAAAGGCCAGTGGTGCTATCTAGATTTTGCAGGAGGATAACTAATCAGAAAGAAAGCCTGAATTTCCAAAGATAAGAATAAAGAGTAACAAAATCAGCAGAGAGAAGTCTGTCTGAATTGTGTAGCTTTCTTAGTTCTAGCTCTGGTGCTAGAGGCTCTACGGAGAGACGTACCATCTAGAGGGTTAGTAAGGCCACTGCTACTCCAGTCAAACTGGACAGGTGGAAGTGTGTCCTGCAGGAGAGAAGGAGAATTAATATGCCACTTCAATAATGTTCTCACAAAGTTTTTTTAAACAATGATTTACAGATTGCCTTTCACAAAACTATCACAACAAAGTGGCACACAAAATCAAAACATTCAAAACGTTGGCACACAAAACAGTTGTAACATGCGCATACAAAAAATGTATTCAGTACAGACAAGAATCGTTCAGCTCAGGCTAGAAACCCTTATAGATAGCATCATTATAATGTAGGCAAATCCCAGAACTTTTATCAGAAGGAGAATTATTTAACCTATATTCAGCAGGTCTTTGCCATTATCTGTAGACAAATTAGAGTAGGTCCGAATACATACAGAAAATTTTAACTGTAGGGTCCATTAGCCAGTGTTAATGGTATTTGCCAGCGCTGCAAAGTGCAATACTGCTAAGTAGTCCAGTCCAGACTCAAATAAATTATTGCTATCCCAGAGGTTTTATGTGCCAGAAGAGGCCAAATCACCTAACTGGATTGACTAATTCTGGCCTTCTGGTATCTATAAAGGAGGAACCTAGTGGTTAAAGGAGCAGGCTGAGAACCAGGGAAGCCAGGCCCAAATTCCACTGCAGCTCCTTTGATTTTGGGAGTCACTTACCCTCCATTGCCTCAGGTACAAACTCTCTAGGGGTTGTGGGAGGGACAGACAAATACATATCTCCCTGAATACAATTAACCATGAATTACCAATGAAAAGATGTGAGCTAACTACCAAATAAGATCAAATAAAAACAAACTCATGCATGGGCTTGCTGCCATCACCTGAAGTTCACTGTTCTCAAAGAACGCATTTCAGCCAATATTCAGCGCTATTTAACTAGCTAGAAATGTTGCAAACTGGTTAAATAAAACTTAACCAGCTAAATGTGGATATTCAGTGTGAGATAACCAGTTATCTCTTCTGAATATTCCCACTTAGTGGCTAAAAGTTAATCAGTCATATTGTGTGATAATCGGCAATTTTCAGCGTTGACTAGTTAAATTTAGCAGCCAAATTGGGCCACACAAATAGCAGTCCTATCTTTGGCCGCTATAAATTTAATTAGCTAGAGCCAAATATTGACTTAGACAGTTAAATTTGCACTGGCCAAAATAAACTGGATATTCAAAACCAAATGTGATCATCTGAACATCACTAGCATAACATCAGAGAAGTAGATCTATGTGTCTTTAAAGTGGCACTATACTTTAACAGTCTTTCACAAACAGCCAAGTGATGTGCCTTGTAAAGGCACTTCTATAACTGAGCATGTGTATGTGTGTGTGCCTTGTTTGCATAAGTGCACAGAAAAGTGGCTCTTATGTGCTTAAGTGTGCTATGCATTATCTATAAGATAGCACATATGTGCTATGGCAAGTTACAGCAAGGAGACATTCACAAGGGTGGTGCATGAAAGTGGCTTGGGCATGGTGCCAAAATAAATGTGCAACATTTAGAATACTGTACGTTATGTGCGTTGCATGGCGCTCTTGGGTGTGCCCATTTACACCAACCATAGACCTCACATATAAGGTTATATCAAAAATTTAGGTATGCCAATATAGGTTTAGTACTCCGTAACAGCATCAAAATATATATATATATATATATATATATATTGCAAACCCATATATATATATATATATATATATATTGCAATATATATATATATATTGCAATATATATATATATATATATTGCAATATATATATATATATATATATATTGTAAAATATATATATATATATTGCATCAAAATATATATATATATATATATATATATATATATATATATATATATATATATATATTTTGATGCTGTTACGGAGTACTAAACCTATATTGGCATACCTAAATTTTTGATATAACCTTATATGTGAGGTCTATGGTTGGTGTAAATGGGCACACCCAAGAGCGCCATGCAACGCACATAATATATATATATAAATATATATATAAATATATATAAATATAAATATATATAAATATATATATATATATATAAATATATATATATATATATAAATATATATATATATATATATATAAATATATATATATATATATATATATATATAAATATATATATATATATAAATATATATATAAATATATATATATATATATATATAAAACCAAAACAAAAAGCAAGCTGTGTAAATATATAAAACCAAAACAAAAAGCAAGCTGTGTAAATAATTCTACCATACAACAAACTTAAATACAGATGAATGAGAAAGAACAATTTTAAAATTTCTGGGTAAACACACAAAAGTTTACAAGATATTTCCTTGATCTTCTCTTCAGATAAGTTAGGGGTCCTTTTATTTAAGATGCAGATATTATATGTTATTTGGTTACCATGCTTTATGCACATTACTGTGAACATGGATGCACTTAACTTCATCCACTGAGTAATATCAAGCGAGACTGCTGAGGAAAGTTGCAGTAGCCATTTTTACTTTGAAGCTGGCATTGAGGCCACTAGACCACCAGGGGTTTGCAATAAACCCAACAGCAGAGGCAAAGGTGGGAGTGTGGCACAGGGGTAGGGGGTAGGAGGGAGGTGAGATTAGAGTGGGGTTTGTTTTTGGTCATGGGGGCAGGGTTCAAATTTGGCCAAGTTATGAAACCAAATTTGGAGCCAGTTTTGGTGCCGAAACCAAAATTTGATCACATTCTTGTCCATTCCCTAATCATTTCCACTCTAAGCAGCTAATGCATGAATTAATGCATACTATGTCAAGCCACCACAGTAACTTACTACAGATATGCACTGGCCAAAGGCACTAATTCACACAAGCTGCTTCATACTTTGGTAAAAAGCTCCTTAGCGTTTCATGTCAACAGATTGGTTTGAATTTGCAGATCCACTAGTATTAGTTGACAGAATATTATAAATAAAGATGAACCAAATCTGAAAGTAAACACTAAAAGAAAAAATTTTTTGCTACTTTTGTCATAGCACAATATTTTGCCTTCGTTCACAGGCAGTTTGAGAGGAAAATGTATTCACAGGAGGCCCAAGTGAGGTGAGACAGACAAAGTACAGATGTTTCTTATATGTAAACCTATTTATTCAATATCTAAACATAGAAATAAACATACACATTTGGAAAATTACATTTTTTTTACAATCTCCTTTCAGAAAATAATTACTTATGTGCTTGTTCTATCTTTAAACTAATGCACCTGCTGCAATAATTACAATACTTTTCTTTCCCAGAGTGTACATTTCTCTTTCTGTTTCAGCTATCTATGGTAGTGTTGAGTTTGTCTTGGGCACAAACTGCAGGGCTGGTTCAGAATGCACTTTCCTCATTTACCTGGAACTGGTCAGCTGTACAGGTGCTCATCTCAGGTGATACACAGGGAGTCTGGCCTATTGACGCTATCTTTTCTGCAGCAGATATTGGTTTCAAAGGTTCTTTGGTGGGTTCCAACATACCCTGAAAAAAATATCATATCAAAAAAGCCAGAGAGAGTGGGAAGGAAATGAATCACTTCTAGCATTTTAACTATCAACTGTATCTCAGAGTGCTTTGTGAAAGCGGATACAGGGATACAGCAAACATTTATGAGGCTGAAGACAGACTGGCAGTGTGAAAATGGGGAAATAAAATAAATGGAGGAAAAGTTAGAACATAAGGAGGCTGAAAGATGTGCTTATACAAGCTGACAGAAGGGCTTCAGGCTTAGTGTAATGTAGAACTTGCCTGACCTAAAGACCTATCAACACAAAAGATACTGAACAAAAAAATGACTGGTGGTCAAAGAAACAATTACACATACATGTATCTTCTGGATTGCTTATTAACCCTTTGATAATATACATTTTGAAGCCTTCCCCAGCACTGGATCAATCACACCTTTTAGTCATGTTTTAAAACAGTGTTAGCAGACAAACTCCTTAAAAGAGCAACTTCTCTGTTCCTTGTTTCTAGGACTTCCTTCTTGAGTTTTATATACAATGCTGGTCTGTATGTCACCCTGTATGTGTTTTAATACTAGCTTTTGCCACAATTGAAACAATGAAGCTCTAAAACTTATGGGTAAACACACAAAAGTTTAGAATATATTTCCTTAATCTTCCTTCAGATAAATTAGGGGTCCTTTCCCTTAAGATGCAGTAAAAATTTGATGATATTATATGTTAGTTGGTTACCATACATTATTGCACATTGCTGAGACCATGGATGCACTTACGGTAACTGGGGGTTTAATTTCCAGATTAAAAAAACGAAATGGAACTGTGGATTTGGGAAAGGCTTGGGTGGGCTAGGAGCAGGAGCAACAGAAGAACAGAGATTAAGGATTACAGTAACTACTTTGCTCCAGGCTTATAACCTACTCTCACCTTCCCTGCAGCTGCTTGAAAAGAAGGGACAAGAGCAGAATGCCCTCTACTCTGGAGTCTGAAAATAAGTGGTGGAAATGCATTCCAGGCTGTTACCCCACAAATTAAGCTCTAAATCCATCTATTGTGAAGTTGTGTTAAATGAGACAGGGGTACTTGTGAACTACTGTAGTCTGGGCCTAGTACTGGAGGCATCTCGTGCCAAGAAGCATCTCCTCATTGTTGATGAAGGACCATGGCAAAGTAGCACTTCTTTGTAAAGACTTTGGGAGGGCTTTGGTGAGGCTCTTTGTTGATTTAGATTTTGAGCATACCACCAAGTATAGTCCATTTCTTACAAATAAGTCATAAAATAGCATATAAAAAAGTCATATGATGGCAGTGTATTCTATTCTTGTTCTACTTGGTTCTGGCCACTATGGTGTCTTACCAGCTCCAAAGCAAGTATCTAGACAAGAAAAGTTCTTAGTAGGGACAGGCAAAGATTCAAATTTTTTAAAGCACGATTTTAATTATGCAATTAAAATTTTTAATTGTACAATTAATCATGCTTAATCATGGCATGCAAAGGCAAAATAGGAAGCTGTGTTGGGGTGGGGCAGAACACAGCAGAGGAAAGGCCATAGACAATGTGTGAGAATTGCTGCCTTTGCCAGCAAACCTATGAAGAGCCAGGTCAGTTAAGGTAAACATGGAGAGAGGTTGGAGAAAAGTTGCTGGACCATGGGATAGGCAAGGGGAGAGGAAGCAATATTGGACAACAGAGGGAATATCTGAGAAGGCGTGGCCTCATTTTGAATACTATTTCATAGGTGGTCTGCTGGTTATTGAGCTCTAGTTCGGGATCAGACACAGTTTGGGTTTATTTATTCTCCCCTTTCCTGTGAGCCACTTTTTTGGTCACCCAGGGGCTATAAGAGTTCGGGCCTCTGACGCTTTTGTCACCTACAGGTAGCCATCACTTCTACTCTCTTGGGGGGGTTGTTTTGTTTTGATGGGGGGATGTCAGGGGGGATTTGGGAGGGTTGTATTATGCTGGACCTGTTCTGCCTTGTTGCTTGTTTTGTTTCTGTTTGTTCTAACCTATGTTATTTGTATTATATCTTCTCTTCATAATAAAAACAGATTTGAACATTAAAAATTTTGATCAGAGTTTTAAAAAATTAAATTATAGTTAAAATTTTTAACATGCACTAAGAGCTGGATTCTACAAATGGTACCAGAATCAGTGGCCATCTAAAAAATGGCTGCCAATTGCATGTCAATCATGCAACGGCGTCATTTATAGACTCACATCTACAGGGAAGGTAGGTGCCGGAAATGTAAGCTAGGGTTTTAAAGGCCTACATTTCTGGCGTCTACCTTTCATGAGAATCAGGCCTATGGAGGCACCTTATGATGCCTGCCACTTATGGCATTACCAACAATTACTAACTGCATATTGTAACTCGCTGACTGTCCAGCTCTCTTCAATGTGAACCGCCTAGAAGTCTCACGACTATGGCGGTATAGAAGAATAAAGTTATTATTATTATTATTACATTAGCATTAAGCGTTGTTAAGGTGACTCAGGCAGTATAATGGTGGTACTCTTAGATGCCTCCATTTTTTTTTATAATGGTGTTTCAATTGGTTTTTAATCACCAGTCAATTAGTGCATAAATTAAACCAATTAAGTTAGGCGATGGTAGGGTGCCATTTTTAGAATTGGGCCCTATATTCCCACCACTAGTTTTTAGTAGAGATCACTGGATAGTTTTAGAGTAAGCAGTACAAAACTTTTTATTTATTATTACTTAATACCCACTCAGTAAGAAACATAAATGTTATTATATTTGGCTTAGTAAGAGACAGTAATTATGATATTGTTTGTATTACTGAATCTTGGGGCTCCTTTTACAAAGCCGCGCTAGCGGTTTAATGCGTGCTAAACCGCCGGCCGCGCTAGCCGCTACTGTCTCCTTTTGAGCATGCGGTAGTTTTTCGGCCAGTGCGGGGGATAGCGCGTGATGAAAAGTCGTGTGTGTTAAACCCGCTAACGCGCCTTCATAAAAGGAGCCCCTGGTTGCTTATCAGAGATGCCATTATTTTAAAACTCTGCCTTCCAGATTATTGCGCTATGTCACAATCTCTGTCAAATAAGAAAGAGGGAAGGATTATCACATCTATTGATTTTACTAAACAAGAATTACCTGCTGTTCTAGAATTAAGAGTTTTTACCTGCCTTCTTTTATTTTATCTCAGAACATTCTTATGTTATTGACTTGTTGGTAAATATTAACTTGGAACCAACCAAGTCTATGATTTTGGGTGATTTTAGTCTTCATATTGATGAGGAACAGGAAAATGATTCTGTTGCTGATTTTTTACAAATTTTATCTATTCAAAATATAACTCATTGAAATGGATATATCAGACTTCCCTCCTTTTACAAAAGCATAGCGTAGTTTTTAGCGCCAGCCGCAGAAGTAACAACTTCGATGCTCATAGGAATTCTATGAGCATCAGAGCTGTTATCGCCGCAGCCAGCACTAAAAACCACGCTATGATTTTGTTAAAAAAAGGAGGGGGTTAATTTTTATGGACAAGAAATTTTCAAATTCTGAAATATATATATTAAGAAAATTAAACCAGTTCTCTGGTCTAATCACTTTTTTAAAACATTCCATGGAAAATTGTTTTCTAATACTATCATGCTCATAATCAACAACATAGATTTTCAAAATGCATCCTAAATCAGCACTTGGACGTCCTAATTGCCAGGATGTGCCGATCAAAACCGTCTTTCTGTATATCTAGTGAGGGGTTCCAGCCTCTGTACGTTCAGAGCACGAGATGGGCGTGGTGGAGGCTTGTTATGGGCGGGCTTTGGGTGATCTCAAGGATGAGTTAGACATGGACGTCTTGCAGCGATAATTACATTTTGCAAGACATCCTGGATGGAACTTGTACGTTTGGAACCAGACCTGTTTTAGAAGGGTCTAAGTGCCTCAAAGGTGCGCAAACTGACCAGATAACCACTGCACTCCCACACTCTCCCAGTGCTCACTGACCCCCTTCCGCCACACAAAAATAAGATGAAAAGGGTACATACCTCTCTCTAAAACAGCAGCATCTGATATGGGGAAGCCTAGTAGAGCTGCGCACAGATGTCTTAAGTAGCCTGGTGGGTGGGCTAATGAACCACAGAGAGGAGGACCCAGGCCCATAAGCCACTCTAACAACTACATTTATGGCAGAATGTGTGAGCCCACCCAAACCCTACTATACTGCCATATAGGTGGGACATTTTTTACTGCTAGGGTTTTTCGCATCCCTTTTACCAGCCGGTGAGACGTGCTGTTTTTCAAGTTTTGCTACCCTGACTACGGAAGGTCATACAGTAGCTTCTACATCACTCTCAACCTCCTGTGTTTTTGAATTACAGATCTTACAAACCCCTGAGGAAGGCATAGTTTGCCAAAACACAGCCCTTCTTGGGTCTAGGCTCCAGTGTTGGTTGATGCAGTTTGGAATTTGAAATAAAGATTTGAACTTTATTCTCCTGTGTCCAGGAACAGGCTCCACGTGGGGTGCTTTGTGGACGTCTCTCGGTTCTTTGTGATAGCCTGGTCTTTTGCCTCTGTCCTTAGGACCGCAGTTGTCATAGCAGGTCCCTCCAGTAGCTTTGTGGATGATATACCGCATTGGCATATGCCATCTATGCAGTTTACAATCAAAAGTTTTAAAATATCATAAGATATGAAATTACATCATGTACAGTTAAAAGACAGCAAAAGTAAAAGAATAAAATATAATTTAAAAAATACATTTAAATTCTATTTTAATTAAATTTCTTTAGCAAAAACCACGGCGTTCTGTCTAAAACAAGATAGAGCCGGTTAATTGAGAGCTTTTAGATAAGAGCAGGGTCTAAAGTTATGTGAGGAGAATAAGGGAAAGGATGACTTTGCCATGGCTGCAGTGGTAGCCAGATCCTGCTTCTCCCTGCCAACAGCCCACCACACCTGTTCCTCCGTGATACACAAGACAAATTGCTGCTTTTGACAACCAAAAATTAAAGGTGTCTAAGAAGGTAGAAGGATAAGAACATAAGAACATAAAAATAGCCTTACTGGGTTAGACCAATGGTCCATCAAGCCCAGTAGCCCATTCTCACAGTGGCCAATCCAGGTCACTAGTACCTGGCCAAAACCCAAGGAATAGCAGTATTTCATGCTACCGATTCAGGGAAAGCAGTGGCTTCCCCATGTCTTTCTCAATAACAGACTATGGACTTTTCCTCTAGGAAATTGTCCAAATCTTTCTTAATACCAACTACACTATCCGCTCTTACTACTTGGCAACACGTTCCAGAGCTTAACTATTCTCTGAGTGAAAAAAGATTTCCTCCTACTGACAAATATTTAAGCAGCTTCTCGCTTACGGCTCTCCACATTTCAGCTTTTCCACATACTCACCATTATAGGACCCTCCGGGACCCCTAAAGAAGACTTTTTGTCGAAACGCGGGCCATGTTGGGTCCTGCATCCTTAGTGGACTAGGTCCTTTGGGTTTTTATGTGGATTATCTTATTTGTATGTGGATGATCTTATTCTATGTGAATAATTCTATTGTATCTTTGGAACTTTGACCTTTTTTTTAAATAAAGCCCATTTAAGGAACATCGCCACTCCAAAGTGCTTGTTTTGGTTTCTTCTGGATTTTCTTCTCTGTGGATTTTTTGGGGTCAATTCTCTTCGGTTTTGGCTTGACATTGTTTCAGAACATTAACTGAACCAGGTCAATGAAACTGTGGAATTTTCAAGTGTGGAACTCTGAGCTGTCATGAAGTTCCTGTTCCTGAAGAAAAAAACTCCAAAGGAAATCCATGAATGTATGATGCAAGCTTTGAGTGACAAATGCCCATTATACTCCACAGTGAAGAAGTGGTGTGTAAACTTTCAGTGTGGAGATTGAGACTGAAGATATAGCGAGGTCTGGAAGACCTGATATTGTCGATCATGTTCATAAACTGATTTTGGCAGATGGGCCAATATCAGCTAAAACAATTGCTTAGACACTACAAACACTCCAGGGAACATGTGGGGTGTATAATCCACAAGCATCTGGGTATGCAGAAGCTGTCAGCCAAGTGGGTGCCCAAATGTTTGAATGCTGACGAGAAACATTGTCAAGTGAACACTTCCAAGTTGATTTTGTAGCATTTTCAGCAAGCTGGTGCCAACTTTTTGGAATGACTAGTTACTATTGATGAAACATGTTTACACCACTATGATCCTGAGTCAAAACAACAGTCCATGGAATGATGGCACTCAGGTTCTCCAAGGACAAGGAAATTCAAGACCCAAAAGTCAGCAGGAAAGGTCATGGCCACAGTGTTTTGGGATCAGGAAGGTGTTGTAATGACTATCTTCCAAGGGACCAAGCAGCTAATGCAACTTACTTTGCCAAATAAAGGAGACATTGGAAAAAAAAAAAGGAGAGGGAAACTTCAGAAAGCAGTTCTCATTTTGCAAGACAATGCACCTGCCCACAAAGCCGGCAAAATGATTGATGTTTTGATGGAGTTGGGGTTTCAGGGCAGAAAAAATCCACCCTACTCACCAGATCTTGTTCCATCTTTCCTTATTAAGGTAGAACAATGGACTACACAATAACAAAATCACAAATACCTCTGAGATTAAATGGGTCAGGCCACCCAATTAATTCTACCATCAAAATCCTGGGTGTCATCTTGGACCGAAGCTTGACTTTTGAAGATCACACACTTTATGGAAACTTCGTTCCATTAAACACTATTTTGACTTCTTCTCTTTTAGACTGCTGGTTCAATCCTTGATCTTAAGTATCTTAGACTATTGCAATATTATTTACTTGGGATCTTTTAAGGAAACCATCAAACGACTGAGAATCGTTCAGAACGCTGCAGTCCTTCTCATCTATGGTCTCAAGAAATCAGATCATGTAAGCCTATATTACAAAAAACTACACTGGCTGCCCATGGAAGCAAGGGTTATTTTTAAGTTTGCTTGCCTTTGCTTCAAAACCATAACAGGTTCATCCCCAATCTATCTATCTCATCATTTTGACTTTCCAGGCACAACTTGTACATGCAGTGCCTACTTGTTCACTTTCCCATCCTTGAAGGACTGTATCCACAAGAGATTCCTCGATAGAACATTATCATTCCAAGCAGGCAAATGGAATAAATGTTTAACCAACTTTATCTCAAACGTTCTTTCTAACCAAACTTTTAGGAAGTCAATTAAAACCTACCTCTTTGACAAATTTGTCTGACTCCATTTCTAACTTGATGTACTTCTAAAACAGTTCCAGGAAAAATTGATTAATCTTACCATGTTAATGTAATTTTTAAAGTTTTTTGTAATATCGCTGTCTGCATATAGTCTCTTCCTCTGTAAACCGCTCTGAACTGTTTGTGGTATTGAAGTATATAAAAATAAAGTTATTATTATTATTTTCTGTTTTCAGACCTTAAAAAGAGTATGAAAGGGTGACAATATTCGAGTGATTCAAAGGTGATTGCAGCAGCAGAGCAGTATTTCAGTAACCAGACAACAGAGTATTTTTTAGGAAGGGTTACAGAAACCAGATATGATGTGCCAAGTGTGTTGAACTTGGGGGTGAATATGTGGAATAACTTATAAGTTTAAAGGCTCTACATTATTCCCTTCTTAGTTGGGCTGAGAACTCTTCAGCAGCTCCTCATATTGAGGAGCTATAGAGTGAATGCACTTGTAGGTCAATATGAACTATATGTGAAAGTAGATGGGAAGTCAGTGAAGTGATTTGAAGAGAGGGGTGATGTGAGTGTAGTGACTCTAGTGGAATATAAGTCACGTAGAAGCATTCTGAATGGATTGAAGGGGAGAGAGATTATTATATGACATGAAAGGCCCGAGAGAAGCAGGTTGCATTTATCTAGGCAAGAGGTAATGAGGGTGTGGATAAGGATTTTGGTAGTGTGCTCAGAGAGGAAAGGTAGGATTATGGTGATGTTACAGAGAAAGAAGCAACAGGTTTTGGAAGTCTGATGGATTTGCACAGAGGAGAGAGAGGAGTCAAAGATGAAGCTGCTTTAGCCTGGTGGCTCTAATCTTATGAAATGGTCTTTTTCTTTATATTAGGGATGCATTTCGATTAAAATTTTTTATCACAATTAATCACTGGATTACATCACATTTAAAGGAATTTTATCTATTAATTTTCCCATGGCAGTTCTTTGTGACTCTAGGTAAGTCATTTAATCCTCCCATTGCCCCAGGAACAAAATAAGTACTTTTACATAATATGTAAACTGCTTTGACTTTAACCACAGAAAGGTGGTATATCCCATTCCCCTAACCTAAATCTCCATCCCTATCATGTTTTGATCCAACATCCCTCCCTTTCTCTTCCTTCTTTCTCCTCTTCCCCCAGGTCAATTCTCTCTCTCCCTTCCTCCCATTGTCTAGCAGCAATCCCACCCTCCTTCCCCTCCACATCTACAAGCAGCATCACAAATTTGATGGTGAGCAGCACCAAGCTCTTCTCATGGCTGCTGGAGCTCACTGCCTTAGCCATAGCTTCTACCGGTAGCCAGACCAGTTCTGCTTGCGGTCTTTGGTTCACTTCCCTCCCCCTCCTGGGATTTGGCATCTGCCCCCTCAATCCCATCCCCCATTGGTCTACTTTAAATGTGGTCTTCTACTGGGTCTACTTAATCCAAAAAAGATGGAATGTGAGATTAGTACGAAACCCTAACAACATACAACAATATCTCACTGATTCTTATACAATAGGTGTATTTTAAGAGAAGAACAGGATATCAGAAACCTGCTTGATTGTCAGGAATTTAACTTTAACTAAGACTTACAAGGTTCCACATTTATCATCGATCCTAAAAAAAACCTTAATATATCTATCATGTGCAATTCTCCTAATTTAACTTATTCTATGCATGCTCTCCATGTATTTCACTCCACATCAGAGAAGGGGCGGGACCACGGCAGAGAAAACAACTCGGACGTCGTATTGCAGCTTACAAAGATCGTTAGAGCCAGCGGCAATCTTTTTCAGCAGGGCAGGCTGCTGAATTTAGATAAGTTGCTGTGGGGAAGCCACTTCCTGACTGACCCTCCTCACTCGCCCTCTAAAGCAGGAGCGGCAGGCCAACAAGAGGCAGCGCTACCACTCCTGCTTTAGGGGCGAGGGGGGAGGGTCATTCAACAAATTGGGAGGCTGATTTTTTTGCGTGGTAAATCGATTTGAATCGATTCACCGGAAGTGAATAGGTAAATCAATTTGAATCGTGAATCGGGCAGCACTACCAAGGAGTTAAAAGTGGACGAAGGCAGAAGAGATGTTTAGAGGACACAGGAGACTCTGCAAAGTGATTTTTTTTTTTTAATTGTGATGAATAACTAATGCATTAATCACAGAGATAGCTTTCAGCCCTTTTTATATCTGTGCTGAAATCTCATTTACTAGCTTTAAACCATTACTGAAAACTTACTCCTATAACTACAGAGTCATTTCTCTCTCTGTTCTGTCCTAGCCATATTTAATGATAAACTATATGCAGCATCCCTGTGTTGTCTTCTTTGCTTAATGAGCTTCCCTATCCTCTTTCTTTGTTTTATAGTAGTTTTATCTCTTGTTTAATATGAATGTACTGTAACCTAGGCATCCCTTTGTATTCTGCCTGTCATTGTCTCCCAATGAATGTTTTTATTCTTTTATTGTGTAAGAGAGGGAGTGGTGCAGTGGTTAAAGCTACAGCCTCAGCACCCTGAGGTTGTGGGTTGAAACCCACACTGCTCTTTGTGACCCTGGCCAAGTCACTTAATCTCTCCATTGCTCCAGGTACATTAGATAGATTGTGAGCCTGCTGGGATAGACAGAGAAAAATGCTCAAGTACCTGAATAAATTCATGTAAAATCATCCTGAGCTTTCTTGGGAGAACGGTATAGAAAATTGAATAAATAAATAAAATAAATAAAAAAATATTGTACACCATTTAAGTAAAACTTTTCTTTTATAGACAGTATATCAAATAAACTAACAAAATATTTACTGCAATATATCCTGATTTGGCCAATTTTTTTCCAGTGGACCCTACACATAAAAAAAGCACACAAAAGCCCAAAATTCTATCAGCTTTTCATGTTTCAGGGTGTTTTATATATTCTTACACGTATAGGCTTATTTGCAAGCATAAATATGACATTCAGTACAGAGGCTGACCAAATTTCAGTTTTAGCATGGAAACTGACTGAAACTGTGGCCCTGCCTCACCATAAGCCCCCGCCCAGCGAGCCTCACCAAATAGAGAACCTTTCCCCTCCTCGGCTGCTGCTGAATACCCACCTGTAAGTCCTCCCCAGGTCTACCTTTTAAAAGCCCTGGTGGTCTAGTGGCCTCTTCAGGATAGGAGCATCCTAAGTTTCTCTTGCTCCTGTGGCTGCAAAGTCACAGCCACTATTTTGGGACTAGAACTGGCATGGGCAGGAGCAATCCCTAAGAATGTCTTTGTGCAGCCCATTTTCAGACAAGCCATTTGTTTTGTTAAATGACTGATTGCCTTCTTGGTGTATACTGGCATTTTAAAGATATAACTTCTGCAAAGTAGGAAGCTATGTATTATAAATTTATTACAGCACTTACCAGTCCTGCAGCATACATGGGTACTATAACAGGCTGCTTTCTATTGCCTGTAAAAAGCTGTAAAAAACAAAAAAAGAGAAACACTCATTTTATCCATATCTGCAAAATATATATCATAGTACACAAATGATCTCTCAAATGTGATTCCATGCAGTTTTCATACAAAATCCCTTACACAAGACGCAGAGCTCCAATAACAACAGTTTAAATGTGATAGCTGTTCATCCTAGAAATATGTGAAAACCAGCTCATTTTAACTTTGTTCTAATAAAACTTACAGAAGTACTATATGTATGTATGTATGTATCTATTTAGATTTCTAGCCCATCCTCCCAAGGTAGCCCAGAATGGGTTATATAAACACATCCATATTTATCTGGACAAAACATATAGACAGAATATATTGCCACTATAAAATTAATCAAAATTTTAAATTTCTATATCTTTACAAAAAAGCAGTAATTCAGATTAAAATCTAATCTAAAATTTCAGTCTAGACTAGTTTAGCAGCTTTAGAAAAACAATCCAAAATTTGGTCTAAAAATTAAACAGATAAGTTTTCACAGCTCTCCAAAAAGACAACAGGTCACTTAAATGCCAGTAGGTGGTTCCACAACTTAGTCACAAACCGTGAGTAAGCTTGCTTACGAGAACACTCCAAATGGAGTATTTTTACAGAAGGGACACAAAAAAAAGTCTCTCACTGTGAATGTAGAGATCACATTAGAAAGTATATAGGTAGCTTCTCCAACATATAATTTGGAATCATATCATGAAAAGCCTTAAAAGCCAGCACTAAAATTTAAAAAATACATCTTTTTTTTATCAGAGGAGACATGATCAAAAGGACCAAGATTTTTTTTAAGATTCTCATAGCAGCATTTTGCACCCTCTGCAAATGACATAGCTCTGTAGGCAACACAAACATGTAAATAGACCAGATGTTAACAAAGTAAAGTTGCTGATTTAAAAGGCAAAGTGGTTCAAGAAACAACAGGTAATCTAGCATTTTTCTATATACTTACTATATTCCTTGTATCAATTCCCAGGGAGCATAAGAGTTTTTTGTTGCTGTGGGAGCCACCCCACTGGTACCTCAGCCCATGACTGTCATGGATATCCTGCAGCTCCTTCCACACATGAAACAGCTCCCTGTGTGGACCAAACACAAATCAAGTCATCCCAAGTGACCAACAGGACTCAACAGTGCTATCACCTATTCCACTTTTAATGACACAGTGTACATTCCAATTAGACTTTTGTGCACAAACACTAGTGTTTGGAGACCTAAAATTACCATTGTGCTCTCACAACAATTAGTATTCAGACTTCTAATTGGAAAATGATGCCCACATCAGACAGGAGAGGGTCTACTTAGGGTCTCATCAACCTTCTAATTAATATAGCAATTTTTAGAAAGTGCAAGCAATAACCTACATCCTGATTAGCTGTCTGTTTTAGGCATCTACCACAGAAGGGAATATGGAGAGACTAATAAACCTCAAGGTATTCATAGAAAATCAGAGGTTCTTTTTGTCCTAACAGGTACAATGTCTTTTACCAAGACAATACAAATAATGTACATAAGTGTCACTTCCAAATAGCTTTTATAGTCAAATGTAACACATACTTCATGTGATCTGAATGCTACGCAACACATTTGGATTTTATAAATATAAACAAATCCAAATGTGTCAAAGCATATGAAGTATGTGTTACATTTGACTCAAAATTATTTCAATATACCTAGCTTTCAAAAACATCACAGTCATGTCATTTATTCAATATACTGTTTGATTAAAGGAAATCAAATTGCATTTTAGCAAATGGAATGTAATATTGAAATGAATATGTTTATCATTGGTTAACTTTTTCTTACAAAATAATTATATATTTTCAATAACCACAAGTAACAGTTTCTTTCCCTTGTACCTTTCTATACTTGTTTTCTTAACCTGAATTTATATAAACCGTAACTTTGCAAAAAGCACACTTACTGTAACAGGTGTTATCCAGGGACAGCAGGCAGATATTCTCACATGTGGGTGATGTCATCCACGAAGACCAGTATGGACAGTGCTAAAAGTGTACTGTCACTTTAAACTTTCTAAGAAGCTTCGAGACTGCCTGTAACATGAACGCGCAAGTGCCTTCCTGCCCCGACGTTGGATCGCGATTCCTTAGTTCTGTAAGCAAACTAAGAAGCCAACCAGGGGAGGGATGTGAGAATATCTGCCTGCTGTCCCCAAATAACGCCTGTTACAGAAAGTAGCTGTGCTTTATTCTTGGACAAGCAGGCAGCATATTCTCACATGTGGGACTCCCTAGCTTACTGAACAGGATGGTGGGAGAGTTGGCCATTAAGAAGAAAATAAATTCTGTAAAACTGCTTGGTCAAAACAACCATCTTGTATGGAATAGGATTCTAGACAATAGTGAGATGCAAATGTGTGAAAAGAGGGCCAAGTAGCTGCTTTGCAAATATCTTCAATGGGAACAGAGCAAAAAAAAAGTCACTGATGCTGCCATAGCTCGGAGCTTGCGTGCTCTAGTATGACCCTTGAACTGCAGCCCAGTTTGAGCATAGTGTGTGGGAGTGTGTGGTGCAGTGGTTAGAGCACCCTGAGGTTATGGGTTCAAATCCCACACTGCTCCTTGTGACCCTGGGCAAGTCACTTAATCCCCCATTGCCCCAGGTACATTAGATAGAGTGTGAGCCTGCCAGGACAAATAGGGAAAAATGCTTGAATACCTGAATTTAAACCACTTAGACTATAAGTGGTATATAAATGCTTAAATAAATAAAAAAAAAAAATAAAAAAATAGCAAAAGGAAATAGTTCATTTGGTTACAGGTAGCCCCAATCTGTTAGGATCAAAAAAATGAACAGTGGAGGTGAAGACCTGTGTGGCTTAGTTCTCTGTATGTAGTAAGCCAAGGCACGTTTACAGTCCAATGTATGAAGAGCAGTTTCTCCAGGATGAGAATGAGGCTTTGGAAAGAATACAGGTAGCACAATGGATTGATTTAGGTGAAATTCCATAACAACTTTGGGAAGGAATTTAGGATGAATTCTAAGAACCACTTTATCGTGATGAAATACTGTAAATGGTGGATCACAAACCAGTGCCTGTAGTTCACTCACTGGACGAGCATAAATACACAGTAGAGAATGACACAGTGGCTGTTACCTGCCGAAACGGTGAGGGGGAGAAAAAAAGTGCTCACTGCAAATACGGGGACAAGGCCATCCACTGCTCTGTGGAGCAGTGAATGGCCTTGTCCCCGCAGTTAAGGGAGAGAATGCGTGCGGTCACCGATTGCGCACGGCCTCCTTCCTACCTACCTACCCGAATCTATCTCTCTCTCTCCATCCCTCCCCCTTACCTTTGCGGCGCGTTTTGAATAAATTCTTCACAAAGCCATCGGAGCCTGCAAGAACTAGCATGTGTGTGTGGGCGGAAGCTTCTCCTCTGACGCAACTTCCGGTTGCGTCAGAAGAGAAGCTTCCTCCCACACATGCACGCTACTGCTTGCAGACTCCAACCGCTTTGAAGAAGTTACTCAAAATGCGCCGCAAAAGTAAAGGGGAGGGAGGGAGATAAATACATAGATTCAGGTAGCTAGGAAGGAGGGAGAGGTCGCATAAGGGGTGCCGAAGGGTGGTGGAGGAAAGGAACAGACGCTGAAAGGACATGGGGAAGACAGAGTGGGGAGAAGACGCTGAAAGGACATGGGGAAGACAGAGTGGGGAGAAGACACTGAAAGGATATGGGGAAGACAGAGTGGGGAGAAGACGCTGAAGGGAAATGGGGAAGACAGAGTGGGGAGAAGACGCTGAAGGGAAATGGGGAACAGAGAGTGGAGAGAAGACGCTGAAGGGAAATTGGGAAGAGAAATTGGGAGAAGATGCTGAAGGGAAATGGGGAACAGAGAGTGGGGAGAAGACGCTGAAGGGAATGGGGATCAGAGAGTGGGGAGAAGGCGCTGGAAGGGAAGAAGACAGAGATGCCAGACTATGGGGGAGCGGAGGGAAGAAGATGGGTGCCAGACCAATTGGGGGGGTGAAGGGAGAGGCATAGTAACAGAGCAAATGGAAGACGCAGAGAGAAGACAAGACAGTAGATGGAAGGAATTGAATGAGAAGATGAGGGAAGCAGAAACCAGACAAAGGTAGAAAAAAAATTTTCTATTTATTTTTATTTATTTATTTTTTTTGCTTTCGGATAAAGTAGTATATTAGTTGTGTTTATAAAAATTTATAAACAAAGCTCTGCCAGCTGAACATCTTTCTCTAGTTCAGCAGCCAGAAATTTGATTTATAAGGAAAGAATAAGCTAAATATTGCAGTACTGAGGCTTGTATGGATGCTGCAGGGATAATAGTCGCGGGGACGAGGCGAGGACAGTGGTCGCGGGGATGGGGCAGGGACAGAGACGGTGGTCGCGGGGACGGAGCAGTGACGGGGACAAATTTTTTCCCCGTGTCATTCTCTAGAACACAGATCAAGAAGACCACTTTTCAAGTGAGAAACTTAAGATAAGTAGTTGCCAATGGTTCAAATGGCGGCTTCATCAGACTGATAAGGATTACATTGAGATCCCAGATAACTGGAGGTGGTCTTAGTGAAGGTTTGTAGTTCAAGAGTCCTTTCATAAATCAGGAAACAAGTGGATGAGTGGCTAATGGTTTATTGTTGAAAGGAGCATGGTAAGCACTAATAGCACTGAGGTGAAAGCTAACTGAAGTGGTCTTAAGTCCAGAGTTGAATAAATGGAGAAAGTAGTCCAATACTGAAGAAGAGGGGATGTGGAGGGATCAAGTTGATGGAGATTACACCACGAAATTAAGCATGTCCATTTGAAATCAACAGCATTGCTGAGTAGAGGGTTTTCTGGAAGCAGCTATAATGGCTTGTACTGAGTCAGAAAGATTATAATCTACTGAAATCAGATCGAGAGGTATCAAGCTATTAGGTTCAGAGACTTCAGATTGGGATGTAAAAGAGAACCTTGACTGAGTAAGTAGAGATGGAAACATATATAATGGAATTGGATCCTTGACACTCAGTTGAAGTAGAAGGTCTATCTGAGGTGTCCCCCAAATCAAGATGATTTGGTATAAGACTTTGGAGTTGAGAGTCCGCTCATGCGGCTGAAGAAATCTGCTGAGCTTGTTGGCCAGAGCATTCTGTTTGCCTTGAACATAAATGGCTTTGAGAAATGTGTCAAGAAATTGCCCACTTCCAAATGTGCTCGGCTTCTTGACATAGAGGAAGAGAGCCCGTTCCCCCCTGCTTGCTGATGTACTACATGACCACTTGATTGCCTGTTGGAACAAGGAGGACTTGGTTGGAAAGATGACCTGAAATGTTTTTAGGGCATTGCAAATTACCTGCAGTGCTAACAGGTTGATTATGAAATGTCTTTTCTCGAGTAGACCACAGCCCCTAAGTCTGGAAGCCATCCTACTGCCACCTAACTTGTTTTAATGGATGATAAACAGCATGGTAATTGACCATGTCCTTTAAAACCAATTAAAAACAGATTTTTAAAAAATGGAGGCACCTAAGGGCACCTCCAAAATAGCGATTATTCTACCATCTACAGAGGCACTTTATGATGCCTAATGCCACTGTAGGCATAGCTAATGCTGGAAGTGGCGTTAAAACGTCATAAAACACCACCATAGCTGCAATTCATGTGAAAGGTAGGTGCCGGAAATATAGGCCTTTAAAACCCTGGCCTACATTTCCAGCGTCTACCTGGAAAGCTGTGATTCTAGAAACGGCGCCGTTGCATGATTGACACACAATCGGCGGTCAATTTTTAAGTGGCCAACGACAATGGTGCCATTTATAGAATTTGGCCCAGAATGTCTGTAGGAATCAGTAGTAGCTGCTGCTGTTCAATTTTCCCAATAGGGCTCACTGCAGTATGTTTAATGCTGCCTTTTCCTAGGAATGTTCCTCTTGATGCTGCTATGTAATAGCAAATTTGTTCTATAGCTCTTGAATAACTTTTGTAGTATTTAATGGCAAACTTATTCTATAAGTCCCAAAAGGACACATGGGTAATGTATTAATTAATAAATACTCCTCAGTTTCTGGTACCCACGACTTCGACTCCAGTACCTAAAATTGTCTCTGACTCCTTGACTCCGACTCCACAGCCCTGGTTACCAAGATGAAATCAGAATCAGACCTTGTTTTATGGGGAACTCTACAGGTCATTGACTTAAGCTCTGCTCAGCACCCATTGTTGTGCGCAGATGCAGAATAAGTACCTAGAACATACAATGTAAACCACTTTAATTGTAACCACAGAAAGGGAGTACCATATATACTCAAATATAAATCGAGATTTTTGGGTTACA
This sequence comes from Geotrypetes seraphini, assembly GCF_902459505.1. NCBI lineage: Eukaryota > Metazoa > Chordata > Amphibia > Gymnophiona > Dermophiidae > Geotrypetes > Geotrypetes seraphini. The sequence goes on along the minus strand of NC_047086.1, from coordinate 340,453,582 downwards.
AAAATGGGCCAAAAATGGGGGTCTCGGTTTATATTCGAGCCACTACTATCCACAAAGCACAGCTACTTACCGGAGACAGCAGGCAGATATTCTCACATATGGGTGATGTCATCCACGGAGCTCGGTACGGACAGCATGAAAAGTGTACTATCACTAAGTTTTAAGAAACTTTGCAACTGCCTACACCACGCATGCGTGAGTGAGTACATTTCTGCCTGACGCTTGCTCGTGGTACCTCAGTTCCTAAGCAAGCTAAGAAACCAACCCAGGGAGGTGGGTGGGTTGTAAGAATATCTGCCTGCTATCTCCAGATAATACCTGTTACGTTAACTGTGCTTTATCCTTGGACAAGCAGGCAGCATATTCTCACATATGGGACTCCCTAGCTTATTGGAACGGGATGGAAGGAGAGTTGGCCAATGAAGTAAAGAAATTTTGTAGAAAAACTACTTGGCTGAAGTGACCCTTCCTTGTGGAAAAGATTCCAGACAGGAGAGGTGCATAAATGAGTAGACTGAGGACCAAGTAGCTGCATTGCAGAATGTACCTATAGGAGAGAAACGTAAGAATGCAACTGAAGCCAGAATGGCTGAGAGCTTACGTGCTATCAAAGATGTCCCAAGTTGCAGTATAGTCCAATCATGGCAAAAGAGATACAGATTGTAAGGTATGAGGAAATACAGATCCAGGTATAGGCAAAGGTAACTCATGTCTGGTGATTTCATGAGTCTCTGGTTGCACTTCCTTCTTCAGACTATAAATCCAATATTTCTCTTTCTTTCTTTCTGCCTCCTGCATGCTTCCTCTCCTCCAGACCTCATTCCATTCCCCAACCAACATCTCTCTGTCCCTACATGAGTCCAACTTTTTCTTTCTCTCTCTCTGCCCCCTTTCTTTCTTTCTTTCTCTCTCTGCCCCCTTTCTTTCTTTCTTTCTTTTTCTCTCTGCCCCTTTTCTGTCTTTCTTTCTGTCTCTGCCCCCCTTTCTGTCTTTCTTTCCCTCTGCCCCCCTTTCTCTTTCTTTGTCTCTCTTTTTGCCTCCTTTCTTTCTCTCTCTCTGCCCCCTTCTTTCTTTCTCTCTGTCTTTCTCTCTCCCTGCCCCTAAGCCACCGCCGCTTATTTAAGCCACTGCCATCAATTTAAGCCTGCTTCCCCAACACCGCAAAAACCAGGCCCGTGCAAGCGCCGAACCCACAAGCCTTCCCCCTTCCCCGACGTCAATTCTGGCATTGAAGAGGAAGTTCCGGGCCAGCCAGGCAGCGATTGGCTGGCCCAGAACTCCCTATTGGCCGTCAGAATTGACATCGAGGGGGAAGGCTGTGGGTCCAGCGCTTGTACGTGCCTGGCCTGGCGTCGGGGAAGCAGGGAGAACAGAATGCAAAGACAAAGACAATGTGAGTCTATCGCAGAGCCCGGGATGGGCTCTGCGATCGACTCGTGTCGCTTTTGCAATCTACTGGTTGATCGCATCGACCTTTTGGGCACCCCTAAACTACACAATCTTCTCATTGTCTAGTAATGGTTTCTCCTGGTTGGAACGGACCAATCTCTCTGTGCATTTTCTCCAATTCTTCTCTTGCTCAATTTGCTAGTTCAGCTTCGGCAGGAATTGGCCTCAAGAAAGGGGCAGAGAGAGAGAGAAAGAAAGAAAGAAGGCAGAGAGCGAAAGATAGAAAGGGGAGGGGGCAGGGAGAGAGGAAGAAAAAGTTGGACTCATGGAGTGACAGAGAGAGATGTTGGTTGGGGAATGGAATGAGGTCTGGAGGAGAGGAAGCATGCAGGAGGCAGAACGAAAGAAAAATAAATATTGGATTTGCAGTAAGAAGAAGGAAGTGCAACCAGAGACTCATGAAATCACCAGACAGCAAAGGTAGGAAAAATTATTTTATTTTAAATTTAGTGATCAAGATGTGTCTGAATTTAAATCTGCTGTCTACATTTTGCACTATGGCCCTCCTTTTACTTAACCGCAATAGCGGTTTTTAAGCACAGGGAGCCTATGAGCATCGGGAGCAGTGCGGGGCATTCAGCGCAGCTCCCTGTGCTAAAAACCGCTATCGTGGTTTAGTAAAAGGGGATGGGGTATATTTGTCTATTTTTGTATAGTTGTTACTGAGGTGAAATTGCATATTTTAAAGTCATTTGCCTTGACCTCTTTGGAAAAACCCCCCCGAATATAAATGATAATTAACATTTTCTCAGCATACAGTGTACTTTGAGTTTTTAAAAAAATTTTATTGTCTGTAGATCATTTTGACTTGGTCATTTTGAAAGTAGCTTGCAAGCCAAAAAAGTGTGGGCACCCCCGATCTAGAACAAAATGGTAATTTGTGATTGAAATATGTACTTTCCTAGGGCCAAATATTCTCGGTCCATTGATAGAGAGTCTGAGAACTAGAATCTCCAGCTGAGGTATTAATAATAATAATAATAACAACTTTATTTTTATATACCGCAATACCACAAACAGTTCAGAGTGGTTTACAGAGGAAGAGACTGTATACAGACAGCGATATTACAAAAATTTTCAAAATTACATTAGCATGTTAGGATTAATCAAATTTATCTGGGAGTGATTTAGGAATACATCAAGGCAGAAGTAGATTCAGAGAAATTTATCAAAGAAACAAGTTTTTATTGACTTCCTAAAAGTTTGATAAGTGTTTGAAATAAAGTTGGTTAAACATTTATTCCATTTGCCTGCTTGGAATGATAGTGTTCTGTTGAGGAATCTCTTCTAGATACAGCCCTTCAAGGATGGAAAAGCGAGCAAGTAAGCACTGCATGTGCAGGTTGTACCTGGAAATGCAAAAAGATGAGACAGATAGATTGGGGATGAACCTGTTATGGTTTTGAAGCAAAGGCAAGCAAACTTGAAGATGACCCTTGCTTCCACAGGCACCCAGTATAGTTTTTTGTAATACGAGGTATATAATACAGTGCAACTTGAGCGACTCAGCAACAAGGAAAAGTTGAGATGAAGTACACCTGAGCACAGAAATTATCTGTGTGCGTAAGCAAAAGTGAAAGAAATGTAAGAGACCTGCATGGAAAACCCAGTAGGAACAGGTTGTTATGCACAAACTGACCGTAGAATGCATAAGCGTCTAATTGTAGTCATATAGAAGAAACCATCAGTCCAGAGACTATGACTAAGATAAACTGGAGCAAAAAGGGAAAAAACATCCTAAAACATCTTTCCCTATACCCACTCCCAAACCTCTGGGCCTTTTGGAATCAAAAGGAGATAGAGTAAAACGTTTTGTAGGGAATGTTCATGAACAAACAGGTGTAGGGACAAACAGTTGAAGTAAATGGATGCCTTCTGGAAGGTACTGTACAAACATTGATGGTACAGTGAAAGACATGTTTCAAGAAACACTTGATTGGTCCTGCTTTAAAATTAAAGCAGTGGTAGGTTCTGATATGGGAGGAATCTAACTTACAGGCTCTACACCTCTGTTATATCCTGTCATATCCTGATATTCATGTATACTAGCAGTAGGAAAAAGAACCACTTTACAGGCTCTATACCCCATTCTAGAATCCTGAGGCAATTGCAGCTTGATTGATGCATGCCAAGTGATGTTATTCTTGCTGAAAAACATGTGGAGAAATCCAACTTTACAGACTCTACACCCATATTAGATTCCCCTCTTAGTGGAATAGAGTACAGGTAATAGGAAAAAAAAAATAAAAATAAAACCACCTTACAGACTGTACACCCATGGTGGATTTCCTAGTAATACAAGTTTGCACAGCGGAGATCATAGGGATATGAAGTATAAATACTGCTGGAAGTCAGGGAACTTGAGATGGAATGCGTGTTGCGACCAACTGAAGGTGTTGTTTTTTTTAAATGCGGTTGATATGAGAGACCAACGTTGATGGTATAGTGAAGGCAAGTTCCAATGGATCTAGAATAATTGGGCAGAATTATGAACAAGTTCCACTGAATCAGTTCAAGGCCTCTATCACATTTGCCGCTCTTTCACTGGCTGCCCCGAAACAGAAGGTGTAGAAGAAGAATGTCTCCACTGTGAAGGAGGTTTTTTAGAAGATCTCCTTGAAGAAAAAGACACATACTTTGCTTTTTTAAAGTATTCCAAGTCTGCTCATGTTGAGCTAATTTTTGTGCAGCAACCTCGATGGGCTCTCCAAAAAATTCCTTCCCTAGGCATGGAATATTGGCCAGTCTATTTTGAAGATTGAGGTCTATATCAGAGAGTTTAAGTCAAGCTAGGCATCTCATAACTACTGGCATAGCAGACACTCTGGAAGACAGTTGACAAACATCAGAGAGTGATCTTGGAAGATACATCTCAGTCTGCGAGAGAGTATGAATAGTCTGCTGAAATTCCAGAAGATGCTCTGAAGGAATATATTGCTCAAAGTCGGTCAACCATTGAACATATTGTTGACGATACAAAGACATGCAGAAAGTGTAATTAAGGATTCTGCTCAGTAGCATAGAGCTTTGATAAAGGCAACGAACGTCCAAACTTGTCTGTGGTATGGCCTTTGCGTCCCGGAAGCTATGGGGCATGAACTCTGGTAGGAAAATATTTTTTAAGGGTTGATTCCACTTATAATGAATGATGAGGAAGTTGTAAACTATCAAATCCTAGTGTAAATTCTGTAAAGCAAATTAATCTTCCCCAGAGCAGCCTTGACAAATAAAGGCATCTCCCAATTTTTGAAAAGGATTTGTTTAAACAGTTTATGCAATGGCAATTTGAAGAGATCTTTGGAAGGTCCACGAACGTTCAATATATTGTGGAATTCAGCTTTAAATGAGGCATCAGCCTCCACTGAAAGAGACAAATCTTAGCATAATTGGTTACTATAAGTGGCACAGGAGAATTCTTCAGGAGAAGATCTTCTTTTGGGAATAGCTGCACCAGCAGACTCGGGTTCAGAGAGGGAAAACCCATACTCCAAGTCAGACTTTGAATCCAAGAAAACTTCTGGGAAAAAATGTCTAGAAGAAGTTCTGTGATTTTTCAGTACCGGTCTGATGAAGAGGTGGAAGTGGAGCTTGGAGCCGTTCCTGCTTTATCCTTACTCTCTGTTTAGCAGGGGTTCGAGCGCAAGTTGTTAGGTGCCCTTTGGAGACTCGGTGGTGTCTTGCAGAGTGCTGACTGCGTTTTTCGCCTCCACCCTTCCCTTAGCGCATGGATAGGGATGTTTGAATTTTTCAGTTTTAAAGGTTTCTGCATATCCCCTGTGTTCCCCACCGGAAAAATCCAAAAATCGCCATTTTTGTACTTTGCTAAAGGTGAAAAATATCGCTATTTTGGCATGAATTTATTAGCAGTGGCCATCTTGGATTTTTAGCAATCTTTTTTTCAAACGCTCCCTGCACTTCCAAAATTGCAGTTTTTGCCTCAAATCTTGTTGGGATGGAGTCATTAGGCTCTTCTGGTTCAAAGCCTTGCTAGGATTGTGTAAATTTAGCATCTCTGGAGTAAACTTGTGCCATGTAGTGCTCCCAGGGAGAGGAGGCAGTGCCATGCTTAACCTCTCTCGTTTAAGTGGGTGACTAAATGAACAGCTTGTCCATTGGGGCAGCCATTTTTTTCAGGGCTTGGCAAGGTTAAAGGTTCTGCACGAAAGGACGCAGATGCTCCGCAGCCCAAGAAATGAAAGATCAAGTCATCTAAGGGTGACTCTACTTCCCAGGGACCAGAAACCTTCTCGGAATTTATGAAATATTTCTGAAATGCCTTTCAGGATAGCCATGCTTCCCTGTACAGTCCCGTTCCACCACAGACTTGTCTCTCAACAGTTTTGCCTCTTGAGGCACGTCCTCTTCTCAGTAAGTTGCTGTTCCTAAGTTAGCTGACCCGAATTTGAGCTATGCTTATGATACTGATCAGATTGCAGACCCTCCTCAGCCATTTTTCCTGTAAACTGCCTCGAGCCAAAAGGCTTTCGCGGTATATAAAGATTTATGTTATATATTTAAGAAAAGATTGTGATAACAGTTGACTGCGAAAGTATGGTAAAGATTTTGTATTGAAAAGAATGTACCAAGTTTGAGAAAGTCTAGATAATGAATTGGAGGAAGAAGGGGAAAGGATGTTCTGCTGTTGGAATGCTACTTATTTGAAGGAATTTCCCATAATGCATATTCCCATAAAGAAAATATCTAATAAATATTTAAATTTTAAAAATTAGGTCTTGAATTCATTGCCAGAGAATGTAGTAAAAAAATGATTTTTTCAGTCTCCATATGTTGAGGAAAGTGAGATCCAGTTTCCACCAGAAACACTTTGCTGTCCTTGTTCAATCAATCATCCTTTCGAGGCTGGATTATTGTAATTCACTCTAGTTAAGCTTGACCAAGAAAAGCTTTCAAAGTCTTCAACTGATCCAGAATACTGCTGCTAGGCTGTTCTTTGCAAAAAGTAAATTTGACCATGTCTCTCCGCTCCTGCAAAAACTTCATTGGCATCCAATAATTTCCAGGGTTTATTTAAAATGTGCCTGCTTAACATTTAAGATCTTGCATGGCATCCTTCCTCCTTTAATTCCCCTGTCTTGGAATTCTGTAAGATCTGACATTACTAGATCTACTCAAAAATTTAAATTGTCCTTTCCTACGTTGAAAGGCATTACCTACATTGGCAAATTAGGGAAGTCTATGCTTTTCAAAATTACTGAGCTGTGGAATAATTTTCCTATTCAACTGTGTGATCTGGGCTCTTTCCAACCATTTTGAAAACTTTGCTATTTTCAAAGTTGTAAATTCCGCTCCTCTCCATACTATTCCAAATCCATATTGTATCTGTTCTCCTTTCTAATTTCTTGTCAACTGTGCTGAGCTCTACTGTTTAGAGAAGATGCGGTATATAAGCCTAAGGTTTAGTTTAGTTTAGTTTAGTAAAAGCCATTGGAGTAGCAGGGTTTAATGAAAGGTTTGGAGAATTTCCTGGAAGGAAAGTCTATAAATCATTATTCAATTGAACTTGTTGAATATTCACTGCTTACTACTGGGATAAGAAGATTGAAATTTATTTACTTTTTTGGATTGGCAACTGCTGGAAACAGCTGATGAACCTTCAGTCTCCCCCAATACGGAACTGCTTATGTACTGGAGTTTTTAAGGAGCCTTCTCTTTTGGATGGATGGCCAAGGGGGGGGGGGGGGGGCGCCATTCTGTTCCTCTGTTTTGAGCCACCCTTGTTTCAGGTGAAAGTAAAATATAGAAACAAAATTCCTGGATCAAATGTATGCAGCTATATCTGATGAATATTCATTGTCTATATTCTAAAAAGTGTCATGGATATCCCTTGCTTAAAATCTGTGATATTCTGAATTCTTCTTGAGCTTCAAGAAGCACTTTGTTAAAATAAGATATTTGGATTCAAGGCATGTCCTTTCCTTGGAAATTGGATAACTGATCTATTCAGCCAATAAAGATCACGGTTAGTGTGCCTGAGACAGGAGAACACAGCCTTATCTGCCTAGTTCATGGAAACGAGAAGCAACTGGCTGGGTAATTTAAATATTCTAAGGAGTACTGAAATTCTAACCTGGAAGAACAATGCAATGCACCCAGGTGGTTCATTATCATGAAATAACTTAGCAGTGTGGTTGAACTACAAGAAAAACACATGAGATACTTCCCTCCAAAATATTCACACTTTTACACTGTTTGCAATTCTTACCCAATGTTTGCCATGGCTTCCTCTGGTTTTGCCTCCTTGTCCTTTGTTTCCAACAATTGCCTCAGAGAGGTGAGCTTTTCTTCCACTTCATTCACAGGGACAGCAGGAAAACAAATCAGGAAAATTCGCTCAAGCCGGCCTATCAAAGATGACTGTAATCAAACGGCAAAAACTTAAAATCAATAATTCTTCAGTCAATTTCTATACAAAATGAGTACATTTATAATGCATGAAGGACAAATAAATGAGCACAAAGAATAATTATCATAAGCCCATCACCAAAAAAAAGCACAGTTACTTACCCTAACAGGTGTTATCCAAGGACAGCAGGCAGATATTCTCTACATGTGGGTGACGTCATCCAAAGAGCCCCGTCGCGGACAGCTTTTCAAGCAAACTTGATTGAAGATCTCAAGCTTGCTAGTGCTGCACCACGCATGCGTGTGCCTTCCAGCTCCACTAGAGGGCGCATCCCCTCCTCGTGGTCTTCAGTTCAGATAGCTAGCAAAGAAGCCAACCCGAGGAGGTGGGAGGGTTGAGAGAATATCTGCCTGCTGTCCCTGGATAACACCTGTTATGGTAAGTAACTGTGCTTTATCCTAGGACAAGCAGGCAGCATATTCTCTACATGTGGGTGACCTCCAAGCTAACCAAAAAAGAGATGGGGGGAAAGTTGGCAATTTATGAAAACAGATTACGCAAAACCGACTGACCAAATTGGCCGTCACGTCTGGAAAAAACATCCAGACAATAGTGAGAGGTGAAGGTATGAACCTAAGACCAAGTGGCGGCCTTGCAGATCTCCTCAATTGGTGTAGACCTGAGGAAAGCGACAGACGCTGCCATCGCTCGGACTTTATGTCCCGTAACTTGACCGTGCAGCAAAAGACCAGCCTGAGCATAGCAGAAGGAAATACAAGCAGCTAACCAGTTGGACAAGGTTCGCTTGGAAACAGGACGTCCCAACCAATTAGGATCAAAAGACAAGAAAAGTTGAAGGGCCTTCCAATGAGACTGGGTTCGTTGAAGATAAAAAGCCAACGCCCGCTTACAATCAAGTGTATGAAGCGCCACCTCTCCAGGATGCGAATGGGGCTTAGGAAAAAATACCGGAAAGACAATGGACTGATTAAGGTGGAAATCCGAAACCACCTTAGGCAAGAACTTAGGGTGAGTACGCAGGACCATCTTGTCATGATGAAAGACAGTAAAAGGCGGGTCCGCAACCAGAGCCTGCAACTCACTGACCCTGCGAGCAGACGTGAGAGCAATGAGGAACATCACCTTCCAAGTAAGGTACTTCAGATGAGCCTTAGCAATGGGTTCAAAGGGAGGTTTCATCAATTGAGCGAGAACCACATTCGGATCCCAAACCACAGGGGGAGGCTTGAGAGGAGGATTGACATTCAAGAGACCCCTCATGAAGCGAGAAACCAGCAGATGGACCGAGAGCGATTTCCCATCTTGCTGCCGATGAAAGGCAGCAATCACACAAAGATGGACTGTAATAGAAGTTGTTTTGAGGCCAGATCGAGACAAATGCAGTAAGTAATCCAGTACCGAGTCAAGGAGGCAGACAGAGGCTCAATGCGTCGGGAAATACACCACACGAAGAATCTAGACCACTTCTGCCTAGTAGAAGCCTTCCGAGAAGCCTCCAGTACATCTCGTACCGACCAAGACAATCAAGGGAAGGAGTCAGGTGGAAAGGAATCAAGCAGTCAAGTGCAGAGATTGCAGATTGGGATGCAGCAGCGAACCCCGACTCTGAGACAGCAGAGAAGGAAAGACAGGCAGAAGCAGAGGCTCCCTGACACTGAGTTGAAGAAGAAGGGAGAACCACGGCTGCCGAGGCCACCAAGGAGCAATCAAAATCATGGTGGCGGCATACCGACTTGAGGTGTAACAGCATCCTTAGAATTAGAGGAAAGGGAGGAAGCGCATAGAGGAACCTGCCTGTCCAATCGAGAAGGAAAGCATCCGCCTCGAGATGATCCGGGGAGTACATCCTCGAGCAGAATCGAGGCAACTTGTGATTGAGGGGCGAAGCGAACAGATCTATCTGCGGAGTTCCCCACCGAACAAACACCTGACACAGAGTGTGAGAATGGAGTGACCATTTGTGCGGCTGAAGAAGGCGACTCAACTTGTCCGCCAGACAATTTTGCTCACCCTGGATATACACTGCACGAAGAAAGATGTTGTGGTGCAACGCCCACTGCCAAAGACGAAGGGCTTCCCTGCAGAGAGAGAGGGAACCCGTACCCCCCTGCTTGTTCACATAATACATTGCCACCTGGTTGTCCATGCGCACCAGGACCACTCGATCCTGAAACAAATGACGAAAAGCCACCACGGCATTGTAAATGGCCTGGAGCTCCAGAAGGTTGATGTGGCAGTGATGGTCCGCACTCGACCAAAGACCCTGTGTCCGAAGACCGTCGAGGTGCGCTCCCCAGGCGTACGCCGAGGAGTCCGTCATCAGAACCTTCTGAGGTGGGGGCACGAGAAAGAGCAAACCTCTGGATAGATTGGAAGAGCTGGCCCACCAATGGAGTGAGCGTTTAAAGGAGGGAGTCACCGCAATGTGCTGAGAAGCGGGATCCCGATCCTGCCACCACTGAGACGCCAGAGTCCACTGAGGAACACAAAGATGTAACCTGGCGAACGGCGTGACATGAACGGTGGAGGCCATGTGCCCCAAGAGGATCATCATCTGCTTGGCTGAGACCGAAGACCTCTGGGACACCAGCTGACTCAGCCGCAGGAGGGCGGCCTGCCGAGGAAGAGGTAAAAACGACCGGAGGCGAACCGTGTCCAGCACGGTCCCGATAAACTACAGGGACTGAGAGGGGCCCAACTAGGATTTGGGGAAGTTTACCTCGAACCCCAGATGCTGAAGGAAGAGAATAGTCTGACAGATTGCTGAAATAACCCCCTCCCTCGACGGAGCTTTATAAGCCAATGGTCGAGTTATAGGAAAACCTGAAGGCCCTGCGACCGCAAGGCCACCGCCACCACCACGAGGCACTTCATGAAGACCCGTGGGGACGAAGCGAGCCCGAACGGGAGGACCCAATATTGTAAATGAAGGTCCCCCACCTGAAAGCGAAGAAACCATCGAGAAGCAGGTGGATCAGAATGTGAGTGTAGGCTTCCTTCAGATTGCGGGAACACAACCAATCCTCCGCGTCCATCAAGGGATACAAAATGGGAAGCGAGAGCATGCGGAACTTTTCCCGAACTAGGAACTTGTTCAGCTTCCGGAGATCCAGGATAGGGCGGAGGTCCCTGGTCTTTTTGGGAACCAGGAAGTACCAGGAATAAACCCCGGAGCCCCGTTGACAAGGGGGAACCTCCTCCACCGCCCGAAGGCGAAGGAGGGCCTGCGCTTCCCGAAGAAGTAGGGGAAGCTGCGTCCAGTTGGAAAGAGACTCTCCTGGGGGCCTGTCCGGGGGTAAAGCCGGAATTTTAGGGAGTACCCCTTTCGGATGACGGAGAGGACCCAAGAGTCCGCAGTGATCATCGCCCAACGATGGTAAAAGACGCGGAGACGTCCCCCGATAGGAAGAGGGGAAAGACCCAGGGCGGAGGAGGCCAGCCCCCTCTCGCCGGGCCAGTCAAAAAGACGGCGTCAGCTTAGCCGCCACCGCAGGGGTCCGAGTCTTAGGAGAAGCCCTCTGCTGCTGCGGACGCCGAGGAGGAGGGTAAGAAAACGCTGGCATCAATTTCTGCGGAGAGCGCCGGGGAGGCAGCCTGTAAGACTTGGGCAGAGCGTGCTTCGCCTTAGCCCGGCCAAGGAAGCAAAAGAGCATTCATGCTTAGAGAGGCGTTTTGTGGCAGCCTCGATGGAATCATCGAACAGCTCGTTTCCCAAGCATGGGAGATTGGCCAACCGGTCTTGCAGGTTGGGGTCCATATCAACAATGCGGAGCCACGCCAGACAACGCAGGGCTACCGCGAAGGCCGAGACCCTTGAGGAGAGTTCAAACGCATCATAGGAAGCCTGAAACATGTACAGCCGAAGCTGCGACAGAGTATCCACAAGCCTGTGAAACTCCACACAGCGCTGGACAGGCAAATCGTCCTCGAAAGATGGAAGGGATTTAATACACAACTTGAGATAGGACGTAAAAGTAAAGTTGTAATTCAAGACCCTGTTCGCCATCATGGAGTTCTGATATAAGCGTCTCCCAAACTTATCCATAGTCCGGCCTTCCAGGCCCAGCGGGACAGCCGCATATACCTTGGAAGGGTGAGACTTCTTGAGGGTAGACTCCACCACCAAAGACTGGTGGGAAAGCTGAGCCTTCTCAAACCCTTTACAGGGCACCGTCCGGTACCGAGACTCCATTATAGATGGAATGGCCAGGATAGCATAAGGAGTCTCCAGATTGCGAAAGAAAGTCTGTTGTAATACCGGATTCAAGGGGAGCCTGAAGGACTCCCTAGGAGGATAGTGAAGTTCCATCTCCTCCAAATATTCCTTGGTATACTTGGAATCTGACTGGATGTCCAAATGTAACGCCCTCCCCATGTCCTGAATAAATCTAGTAAAAGAAGAGGGCCTGCTCTCAGACTGCCCCTCAAAGGGGATAGTCGAACGAGACCGCAAGGCAGTCGAAAAGGAGGGGGAAGCCTCCCTGGAATACTGCGCTGGCATATCAGTATCCACAAGCATGGATGCCGAGGAAGCCCCGCTAAAAGAATGGGGGGGAGGGAGGGTTGACGAGAGCCTGCGCTTAGAAGTCCCCGGAGGGGAGGACCCTGGGGTCTGGGTCACCGAGGCTCGATGAAGCCGCCCCGGAGAACCCCGGCCCAAAGACAAGCCTCGGGAAAAAGAGGCAGGACGCCCCCCCCCCCCCGAGACCGGCGCCTCACGGAGCGGGGCCCCTGACCGGACAGGAGACCTCAGCAGACTCGGGTTGGACAAGGTGAGGTCCGAGGTTTTAATGGACTCTGTAGTGTGAGGACCCGGAGACCTACCCCGTCTCGGGGGAGAGTCCCGGGGATGCTTCGCAAGCCGCCAAGACGAGGGTGAGAGACGCCTTGACCTGTGCCTTGACCGAGGCTGGCTCGACGGCAAATCCTGCCTCGACGGAAGGGGCGAGGAGTCAGACGAGGACAGACGCCGAGACAGACGTACCTTGCCACGAGAAACTTCAACGCGACGCTCAGGCTTGTCCACAATGCGCGAGGTTAAGGCCGGAGCAAGCTGAGCCAAGCTGAGCGAGGTTAAGGCTGGAGCAAGCTGAGGAGAGCTCTGAGGAGATGATCGCCTTCAGCACCTCCTCGAACATCGGCACCGAGATCAAATTTGGCCGGATAGGTGCAGCAGTGCGTTCCACCGAGGGCGACCAGGAGGAAGAGTATTCCCTTATGGTGGAAGCACGCTTAGAGGTCTTAGATGGTGGTCTCGTCGAGGCCGGCGGGACTACACTCACTGCCTGGATGGCCAGAGACTCCGAGGGAGGCTTCTTCGGTAGCTGAACTGAACCTGAAGGAGGAAGAGGAGACTTACCCAGAGCCGAGGTCTTCGAGGCCAAGGCCCCGAGGCCTTCGAGGTCGAGGGAGACTTGCCCGGGGCCGAGGTCTTCGAAGCCGACGTTGAGACAGAGGCCAAGGTCGAAGCGGGATCAGCCTCCGTGGTGAAGAACTCCACAATCCTGGCCCGACGACGCCTAAGAGCCCGAGACTGAAAAGTGGCACAACGAGGGCAGGAGTCCGTCGGGTGATCAGCTCCCAAGCACAGGATACACCAGCGGTGAGGGTCTGTGATCAAAATAACCCGACCGCACTGCGTGTACTTCTTAAACCCGGTAAGAGGCCGGGACATAAGGAAGAAACGGCCGCAGCCACGTGAGGCCAAGCGGCCACGGCAAACCGGGAGCCCCCGGTCACCAAGTCGAAAAGAAAAAAAACACACGAGTAGTAGAAAAACCAAGAATTAACCGCACAGCGACTCCCGAACTAAAACATAGAAGCCACGGTGCTAGAAAGGCACTTAGAAAAAAACGCAGAGAAGAGAGACAGGGCTTTCTGGCTCCGCAGAAAACTAAGAACTGAAGACCACGAGGAGGGGATGCACCCTCTAGTAGAGCGGGAAGGCACATGCATGCATAGTGCAGCACTAGCAAGCTTGAGATCTTCAATCAAGTTTGTTTGAAAAGCTGCAGCGACGGGGCTCCGTGGATGACGTCACCCACATGTAAAGAATATGCTGCCTGCTTGTCCTGGGATAAGCTGTGAGTAATATCAACAAAATTTCTTGTTACATAGATTTATGCTAGCATAATTCACTGAGTGCCATTGTACTAAACTAAGGCCTCCTTTTACGAAACTGCAATAGCAGTTTCTAGCGTGGGGAGCCATGCTGAATGGCCCACGCTGCTCCCGACACTCATTGAATTCCTATCGCAATTTTGTAAAGAGCAGGAAAGTTATCCTTTGGCACAGAAATGTTACAAGGCAGATGTAATAAGATTTATTTTTTTTAGCAAACAACAACTGTGCTAAAGCACACTATGTTAGACATGCAATGCAAAAGACCTCCTATCTTTTCTTTCTAGTTAAACTATAGTACTTTGTTTTGAGGACTATTTCTTTAATGTTTAATGTTTTTATAGACTGTGTACTGTACAGGATCCGAGTTACATATAAATTCAACTTAAAGTTTAAAAAACGAAACTTGTTCTTAACCCAGGAACTGCCTGTACACAAAATTGCACGGATAGCCAAAATTGCACGGATGCTTTAATATAGGTGTCACATGTTGGTAATGGCATTCTGAATCACCTATAAGGCCTGTAATCTAGCTTGAGATAATCCAAGGTAAAGGATGTTGCAAAAATCTAGTCTTGATAGGATCAAAGATCAAACTACCTATCTGAAGTCAGCAAAACATAGCATAGGTTTCAATCTAGCAATCATCCTTAGATAATAGAAACAAGTTTGGATTACTTTAGTAACTTGATTCTAAAATGACAAAGAACCGTCAAGCAAAATTTATCTTAGGTTTTATATTCAGTCCAGGTATTGGAGTTGCCAACTTACGGCTTGGCTGAACTCCCATGTTTACATTTCGGACTTGTCAGTATTTACTGGTCTCGGTTTATATTCGAGCCTCCTTTTGATATTGGTGCTTTTTCCACCTCTCCAGATGACCGGCACTGCTATCTCTTTCCCCCCTCCAATGACCGGCACTACTATCTCCTTCCCCTCCTCCAATGACCAGCAATGCTATCTCCTTCTCCTTCCGATGACCCGCACTTCTATCCCCCTGATGACTAACATCGTTATTTCCTCCTCCTCCTCCGATGACTAATATTGCTATCTCTCCCACACCTTAATGACCAGCACTCCTATCCTCCATTAACCGTTCCCCCCTGCCTCAGATCAACATCACACTTACAGTTCCGATGTTCTGGAAGCTGACGCTAGTACTCTGTACTGGTCTGAAGGGCTTTGAACACTAGCGCATGCTCAAGGCCTGCTGGCTCCTGCCCTCGCCTGGATTCTTGAAGGGAGTCCAGCAAGCCTTAAGCATGCGCAGATGCTCAAGGCCCTTCACCTGCCCAGCACTAGTGTCGGGACTGTAAGTGGGATGTCAGTCTGGGGCAGGGGAGAGTGGGTAATGGAAGATAGGAGTGCCTAAGCCAAGGTTTTTCAATTCTCCAGTGCTGCCGGTGGTCTCCCTCTGTACTTTTCTTTTGCTGTGGTCCACCCCCCCTATGAAGCAACTTCCTGTTTCCTCTTGGGTGGATCACAGCAAAGGAACGGTGCAGAGGAGGCGGGCAGTACAAAAGAATTGCTCCCATGCTGGCGACCCGACCTCTTTGTAGCTTTCTTGGTGAGGGAGGCTTCAGAACCGGGTGGAAGAACACTTGGTAGAACGGGGGGGGGGGGGGGGGGGGAGGGAGGGAAGAGGTACGGGGGAACATGGACGGAGAGAAGGGGGAGAGAGGGAAGGAGATGGTGCACATGGACGGAGAGATGGAAGGAGATGGTGCACATGGACGGAGAGAAGGGGGGAGAGAGGGAAGAGAGGGTGCACATGGATGGAGGGAAGAGGAGAGAGGGAAGAGATGGTGCAATTGGACGGAGGGAAGGGACGAGAGGAAAGAGATGGTGCACATAGACAGAGAGAAGGGGGAAGAGTTGGAAACATAGATTTGAGATGGAGGCAGAAAAATGGCAGAAAACTGAATATGAAAATCTGTGTCAAAGAAGGATGTAGTGCAAAAAGTGAAGGAGAGGAAAGAAACAAAAAATAGTTAAGGAGGCCTTGGAAACAGCATTAAGAGCACAGACAGTACAAGATGATCAGAAAAATAAAATCGCCAGATAACAAAGGTAGGAAAAAAGTTTTTATTTTTAATTTAGTGATTGAAATATGTCAATTTAAAAAATTTACATCTGTTTTTATATTTTGGACTGTTCAGGAAAAAATGCATTTTTTTCTATTTCTCTTGTGGTTGTTGATTTTGGCCTTCCTGGTCTTGCATCATCATCTATGCTCACACGACCATTCCAAAAACGAGTTGCCCACCGAGAAACTGCACTACGGTCCACTATTAACGCACCACAAACTTCACATAATGCACTGTGGATTTCTGGAAGGTTTTTTGCCACGTAGAGTTTCAATCTTAATGTACGACCTCTGATCGTCAACATTCACAGTACCCAAAACCCCTGCAGCCTTGTCACAGCCATACTATGTACACTACAGAGCTCCTAAGCACATGTCCTGCTGCTTCAAGCACTGAAGTGAAAGCGAAACAAGGTTTACTGCAATTGCATCAAACACTCCCCAATGTTGACAACCTGTGCATTATTTATGAAATGACCCTCATATAAACTAAGCTAACCTTTTTTCCCTCAAAAGAGGAGGAAAAAAGGTTGACTCAAATATAAACGGGAGGGGGGAGGGTAATATTCAAGTGCAGAGCCTTGCCTTGCCCTGCCAGGCTCTGCACTCTGTTCCCTCTCCCTAGCTGTTCTTCCAGGCTCTGTACCCAGCTCCCTCCCCTGCCTGTTTCTGCACCTAGTCCCCCCTCCCTCCATAACAGGTTCTGTACCCTGTACCCCCCTCCCTCCCAATGACTCGCAGGCCTCCACTGGGACTGCTGCGAGACCTGGTGGTCCAGTGATGGCTGGGATAGGAGGGATCCCTCCCGCCTCTTGTCCCAGACGATTTGAATCATTTTTACTTCCCTCCCGCCACCCTTTAGTATCTCTCGTGGTCCAGATGTGAACCGCAGCAGGATCGACCTTCCTTCGCTCTTGCCCATATAGGAACTCACAGCAGCCAATCATCTAGCGGCTCTGCATGGGCAGGAGCGACCTTTCTTTGCTCCTGCCTGTGCAGAGACTCTAGCTGATTGGCTACCATGAACTCACATCAGCCAATCGACTAGCAGCTCTGCACGGGCAAGAATGAAGGAAGGTTGCTCATGTGTCACTTCTGCCCTTGCAGAGCCGCTAGCTGATTGGCTGCCACAAGTTCACCAGGGATACTAAAAGGTACGCAAGGGAGGCGGGAGGGAGGTAAAAATTCTTAGAATTGGCTGGGACAGGAGATAGGAGGGATCCCTCCTGTCACGACCACTAGGGATACTACAGGTACATGGGGGAGGCAGGAGGAATGTAAAAATTCTTAGAATCGGCTGGACCACCAGGTCTCATAGCAGGCCTGGCAGAAGAGGCCTGCAACAGGTTCAGGAGGGGGGTTGGATCTGAATATAAACCGAGACCGCCAGTTTGGGCCATTTTTCTGGTCCAAATATCTTGGTTTATATTCAAGTATATACACTATATTCTACATAGTTTTATGCCATAGATGCTAAGCTTTGCACAGTTCTGCTCTCACCTGTCTACAGTAATGCCTGTAGAATAATACCAAGCCCCTATATTCAGATACCTTACGAACTGGTACTAAATGTGCAGGAGCAATTTTGTCTAATGTTTCCTGCAAACTTGTATACAAGTTCTTAACCATATCAGCTAGCTTTAACCTGCCAAATGCCTTCCATACCTAGCCTCCCTACCTGACATAAAAAAGCAATTAACATGCAGTTTACCACATGATAACTGCTAAATTACTGCAAAGCCACTCAATGTGGCTCTGTGCTAGCAATTACTATACAATAAATTACAAATTAAGTGCATAATGCACTTTAGCAAAAATGTCTCAAATTTTCTGGAGTTCAGTTCCATGCAACATTTCTTCTCATAAGACCATGATATAGCATTGTTTCTGAATTTGCTCCAAGATTATGCATGCATTGTTTGCAGTTTGAACTAACTTACCTTTTAAGATCAAATCGGATCAGAACCTAAAGCAGCATTTCTCCATATAAACTAATGTTCCATTTCTTCTGATGATATATGACAAAATGAACTGATTCATAATGTACATTCTCCATAGTAATGATGATAGGCTGATTCCAACCATTATATTACTAATTATGCCAGAACCAAATCAAGAGTGCTAGTATACTATATAATATCTGTTCCTTCCCAATAATCAAGTTTTATGTCAGACAACCTCCTGCCCGTCCAACTATCACCCTGTCTCCCTTCTGTTCCTATCCAAGATACTCGAGCATGCTATTCTACGTCACTGCCTGGACTTCCTTTCAATTCAACAGATTCTCGATACTCTACAATCTGGTTTTCGCCCCAACACTCCACAGAGACTGCCCTCACTAAGGTCTGCAAGGTAGACTGCAAGGTAGAGACTGCCCTTATTAAGATCTCCAAGGTAGAGAGAACGAGAGGGAACTCTCTAAAGTTAAAAGGGGATAGATTCCGTACAAACGTAAGGAATTTCTTCTTCACCCTGAGAGTGGTAGAAAACTGGAACACTCTTCCGGAGGCTGTTATAGGGGAAAACACCCTCCAGGGATTCAAGACAAAAGTTAGACAAGTTCCAGAACATATGCAGGTAAGGCTAGTCTTAATTAGGGCACTGGTCTTTGACCTAAGGGCCGCCGCGTGAGCAGACTGTTGAGCACGATGGACCACTGGTCTGACCTAGCAGCAGCAATTCTTATGTTCTTATGTGACTTATTCATGGCCAGATCTAAGGGCCTTTATCCTTATCCTTCTTGACCTGCCTGCTGTCTTTGATACTGTAAATTACAGCTTACTCCTTGACATACTGTCCTCGTTTGGATTCCGTCCTCTCCTGGCTTGCCTCCTACCTTTCCCAATGCATCTTTAGTGCACGTATTGGTGGGTCCTCTTCTGCTGCCACCCCGCTAGCCTTTCAACATAATGTTAACCCTGTGATCCTGAGAATCCTTAAGCATCACACCCCCATTACTAGGGAGGGCTGCGCACCTGATAACTCCACGGCGGAATCTACCTTAAGCCATTCAAAAACTTGCTGAAAATCAGGAGCCAGAGGATAAAGCTTAGACATAGCTTTAGAAGGTCGTAAAGAACTTTCTGGGGTATCCCATTTGCAACTAAACCAAGAAGCTGGGGATGTGATGGATAAAAGGAAGGCAGCACATTATAATGGTCCATGACCGAAGCCTGGGAAGTGGAAGGTGGAGAAACCAATTGGAGCTCTGTCAGAAGATCAGCAGTAAAAAGATGGACAGAACAATGCTTAAAAACTGCAGACAAGAGGGTCAGCACCCAAATCCAGACACTCAGGGCGACCGAGAAGACTAGTCCCAGTAAGGGTACCATCCAAATCTAATACAGACTGTCTCAAAAGTCACTACACTCTTTTAATAAATTCTTAAAAATTACACAAGAAACTATTTGTTTATTGTTTATTCAAAATATTTGATTAAATGCTTATCTAACAGTACAAAGCATTGTACAAAGTATTTAAAAATTACAGGAAGACAAACATGTCAGCATTATAGACATACGTGTACTAAATTATTGGACAAACATGGACTAAACAGACAAACTCAGGCCATAAAAACAATAGAATAAGGGGGCAGAATTACAATTTTTTATAGAAAGAATACATAAAAGGAAAATACAATAGGAGTTTATTCATATGCTTAGCATCAACAAGAGAGTCGTATATTTTACTTGCTATGCTTGCCATCACGTTCCAATGCCTCGAACACTAGTTGTATACCTCGGTTCACGGAAGTTTCGCCCCCCACATTTCGCCCCCAGCAATTCGCCCCTCACATTTCGCCCCCGCACATTTCGCCCCCCGGATGTTTCGCCCCCACACATTTCGCCCCCACACATTTCGCCCCCCGGATGTTTCGCCCCCACACATTTCGCCCCCACACATTTCGCCCCCCCACATTTCGCCCCCACATTTCGCCCCCACACATTTCGCCCCCGTCTTGGAGCGCAAATCCTTACCTCGGAGCGCAAATCAGTCCAGCTACTGTTGTGAGCGCGAGAGAAGCCAAGGGGGGGTAGGGAGTCGAAGTCTGGGGATGAAGGGGGATCGCGCACTTGGGCCAGAGCGAGACAGCGGAAAGGGAACATGAGCTGTGCGCGAGCGAAGCCAAGGGGGGGTAGGTCAGTCCAGCTACTGTTGTGAGCGCGAGAGAAGCCAAGGGGGGGTAGGGAGTCGAAGTCTGGGGATGAAGGGGGATCGGGGCTTGGGCCGAAAGGGAACATGAGCTGTGCGCGAGCGAAGCCAAGGGGGGGGTAGGTCAGTCCAGCTACTGTTGTGAGCGCGAGAGAAGCCAAGGGGGGGTAGGGAGTCGAAGTTTGGGGATGAAGGGGGATCGGGGCTTGGGCCAGAGCTCCGTGCTATGTGTGTCATGCACACATGGAACGTTAAACATTGTGTGGCAAGCATGGCATGAGGGATTGTAGCAAGGCAGGAAACTAACTGCAACAACTCCAAATCTAGCCTCAAAACCTTTCTCTTTAAAGATCTATACCTAGGTTTAATTGCTCATGAGACTCAGGCAATGGCCACATATCAGACATTCCATTTCTCCCTCTTCTTTTCCCCATGCCCCTTTCTTTTTATGCAATGTGTCCCAACCATTTTCCCCTTTTAGCGTGTTTTGTCTTTAATACCATGCAGTCTGTCTTTTTACTACCCCATTTTTACTTATATTTTAAATTTTGTACAATGTAAACCTCTTTGGTAATTAACGCAGTATATCAAAGCTAAATAAACTTGAAATTTGTATACATTTTGGCTTCTTTTATGCACCATGAAGAATATGCGCTCCCTGTGAAGAGTGCACACCATTTGCAGAGAGCATATATTGGGCATGACCTGGATTGGCCACTGTTGGAAACAAGAGGCTGGGCTAAAACAGGATTTTTCTGAATTTGAGAGGACCAAAATACATAATTAACTTTTTTTGCTTCATTTTATCATGTTAAAATGGTGATTTGTTTCAAAAATCGAAAATTTGGTGGAGATGTCTCCTTTATCCCCAGAGCGAAGTCATTGATTTCTGTGATGTTTATGATTTAATTTTTTTAATTTTTTACTGTGCTAAACAAAACAGTCAAATAACATTCAAATAACAAGTAAAATGAAATACAGTGATAAAGTGAACAAAAACTAACCTGTCAAATGAAATAACAGTCCAAACACAACACAGTCAAATAACAAGTAAAATGAAATACAGTGAACGTCAATCAAAATTCAAAATTGTATGCTATTCCTCTGAGATAGTCGATCAAATTTCGATTGTCCAAGTCCTCCACAATACGCCGAATTCTTGCAGAAATAGCCGCGTATTTCTTGTTTCGCGCATTGACAGGATTGCCTGCTATAATCTGCGTGATTTCAAAATTGTGAAGGCCTTGCTGTCTTTTCAAGCAGTTGATGAAGCGGTATATATTGGGGAAAAGTGAGCCGCAGGTTTCTTGAAAGCTGCGATGCCAGCCCTCGACGTCATTGTTCGTCCGATGTTGGCCTTTCAACGTTCGTTGATGAACATTCCAAAACACAACTGGAAACAATGGATTCTGGCGTCCTCTTCGGTTCATTCGACCAATGTAGGTGTCCTCGAAATAGTTGGCAATGGGTAGTGCTTCTTCTGGAAATTTGGGATCTTCCAGCAGCTCTTCAAATGATTGCACAACAATGGCCGGAGGCAGAAAAGCAAGAGCTGGTATCATGCGGATCCACTGGGCAAATTCGTGGTCATTTTGGTAGCGCACTTTCAATCCTTCATTCTGAACTCTTCGCCATATTGACTGCGACAAGTGGAAGAAGCAGCCTGTTTTCTCCATGTTAGGAAACTCGATTTCAAACGCTTGAATTGCAGCTTGTTCAAAATCGGTCATCAACTGCTGCGGTTGGAGACCTGGCTGCATATTCTTAAGCTGCTGCAGCATCTGTCGATAGGTTGTTCGGGTCTTGTTCGGCAACAGCGCGTACAATGCTGGAATGATGACACCACCGTGAACTGCATGAATCGTATAAAGCTGCTCGAACAAAGCTGGTGCAGTAGAAAACGTGCCATCAGCGAACCATTCACTGCTCTGTGCCAACGAGTGGAGATTATCCCTCGTTCCAAATATCAATATTCGGCTGGTTCCAGTCCCTGAATAAAAATAAAAATAATTTAGGCATAAATTTAGGCGGTGGATGGAGGAAACCCCTCAGTTGGGACGGGACATACATGGGCTTTTCAAAGTCCAAAAAAGGGTCAGAAATAGTCAGGGGTGCAGAAAAAACACCATTTTTCGACGAGCTCTATTCGCTGGCATCAAAAAATTCCGAAAGACAAAAAAAATATTTTTTCTTCATTTTTTTGAGCTATTACGTTAATGGAATGTTTCACAAATTCTACTAAAATTCTACCAAAAATTGTACCAAGTAATTTAGTAAAATTAAATGTGGAAGATTATATAGCAACAATAATTCAAGATAACGCTTAAAACGGCTTAGAAGACTCAGACATACTTGTTTGACCAATTCTAATAAATTAAGAAATTTTGGGCCATTTTATGTGCCACAAAGTGATATAAAATGCGAGCAAATAACGCCTACATGTACGAGTACATAATGCTAATAGCTTGAAAAGAAAAGTTTACCCGAGTCCCACAAAAGAAATTGCTGTTGGACGCCATTGATAATGATCTCCTGAAATTCTGGCGGGATGACGAGTTGATCAATGGTTTGAGGCAGCCGCGGCATACCCTCGACTTGTCTTGACGAAAGAATTGATCTCTTTAGCGAATCTTTTCTAGGCAGAAGCGCTCCAACGTTTGCATGGCTGCCTGAAATGACCTCACTAAGAATC
This sequence comes from Geotrypetes seraphini, assembly GCF_902459505.1. Taxonomy (NCBI): domain Eukaryota; kingdom Metazoa; phylum Chordata; class Amphibia; order Gymnophiona; family Dermophiidae; genus Geotrypetes; species Geotrypetes seraphini. The sequence goes on along the minus strand of NC_047086.1, from coordinate 340,430,698 downwards.
TGCTGTGGCGTCTCCTGTGTCGACCTTGCCCTGGAAGTAACTTCATTGATTAATCGAACTACTTCAGGCCTTGCTGCCTGTGCTGCATGATTATGTATATTTACGATTTTCACAACTTCGCCATCAATTCCTTCAGTCCAAACGCGTCCTTTACACCTTGACCGCTTTTCGCATACCCAAATAGCATGTCTGTCATCTGCTGTTCGTTTAGAGAATACATAAATATGATTTTCGTAAACTAGCTTCTTCTTGCCACGCTTTGAAAGAACTGATTCCATAACTAAATAAATCACTACACAGATCAGTTAATCAGGAAATCGAAAGGACTAAATGACCAAGAGGCAAGAACATGTCATATTTATAGAAGCTCTGGTGAATTTTGCAAAGTCATTGGCGCCAGATTGGCCGAATTTAGCACTGGCGACTATACATACATTTCGCCCACGCACCTTTCGCCCCTGAGCGTTTTCCCCTACTTCAGGCCTTGCTGCACTTATCAGCGCGCTCCAGCGGGATAAGCTCATGTTCCCTTTCGGCGGACCTGCGGCTCGTCGGAGGCGCGCGGCGTACGCTCGCGGGACGCTGTCTCGCTCTGGCCCAAGCCCCGATCCCCCTTCATCCCCAGGCTTCGACTCCCTACCCCCCCTTGGCTTCGCTCGCGCACAGCTCATGTTCCCTTTCGGCCCAAGCCCCGATCCCCCTTCATCCCTTTCCGCTGTCTCGCTCTGGCCTTGGGCCCGATCCCCCTTCATCCCCAGGCTTCGACTCCCTACCCCCCCTTGGCTTCGCTCGCGCACAGCTCATGTTCCCTTTCGGCCCAAGCGCCGATCCCCCTTCATCCCCAGGCTTCGACTCCCTACCCCCCCTTGGCTTCGCTCGCGCACAGCTCATGTTCCCTTTCCGCTGTCTCGCTCTGGCCCAAGCCCCGATCCCCCTTCATCCCTTTCCGCTGTCTCGCTCTGGCCTTCGACTCCCTCCCCCCCTTGGCTTCGCTCGCGCACAGCTCTCGCGGGACGCTGTCTCGCTTTGGCCAAGCCTCGATCCCCCTTGGCTTCTCTCGCGCTCACAACTCCCTCCCCCCCTTGGCTTCGCTCGCGCACAGCTCTCGCGGGACGCTGTCTCGCTTTGGCCAAGCCTCGATCCCCCTTGGCTTCTCTCGCGCTCACAACAGTAGCTGGACTGATTTGCGCTCCGAGGTAAGGATTTGCGCTCCGAGACGGGGGCGAAATGTGTGGGGGCGAAATGTGGGGGCGAAATGTGTGGGGGCGAAATGTGTGGGGGCGAAACATCCGGGGGGCGAAATGTGTGGGGGCGAAATGTGTCTGGGGCGAAATGTGGGGGGCGAAATGTGAGGGGCGAATTGCTGGGGGCGAAATGTGGGGGGCGAACCTTCCGGATCCCGTATACCTCCACATGAGCGCCTCCATTTTCGATAATTTTCAGCCACCTTCGGACGCAAGCCTCTCTGATGTTTTGCAGCATCTATTCCCTGACCTAACTGCAGGCCATGCATATTCTTTCCTCAAGCTGTGACAGGTTATGGAGTTTAGTAGCATACGCCTTGCTTTTGATATAGCCCCACAAGGTGTAAGGTCAGGGGAGCATGGAGCCCATTCAAAGGGATCCTGTTGACCGGTCCATCGGTCAGGAAACTTGATAGTCAGGAAATCTCTGACTAGCCTTGCAAAGTGAGGTGGGGCTCCGTCTTGTTGAAAAAAGATATTAGCAAGTTCACTCCTCGCATGAACATAAGAATTGCCGCTGCTGGGTTAGACCAGTGGTCCATCGTGCCCAGCAGTCCGCTCATGCGGCGGCCCCCAGGTCAAGGACCAGTGCTCTAAATGAGTACAGCCTCACCTGCGTACATTCCAGTTTAGCAGGAACTTGTCCAACTTTGTCTTGAATCCCTGAAGGGTGTTTTCCCCTACAACAGACTATGGAAGAGCGTTCCAGTTTTCTACTACTCTCTGGGTAAAGAACTTCCTTACAGTAGTACGGAATCTATCTCCTTTCAACTTTAGAGAGTTCCCTCTCGTTCTCCCTACCTTGGAGAGGGTGAACAATATGTCTTTATCTGCTAAGTCTATTCCCTTCAGTATTTTGAATGTTTCAATCATGTCCCCTCTCAGTCTCCTCTTTTCAAGGGAGAAGAGGCCCAGTTTCTCCAATCTCTCACTGTACAGCAATTCCTCCAGCCCCTTAACCATTTTAGTCGCTGTTCTCTGGAATCCTATCGAGTAGTACCGTGTCCTTCTTCATGTATGGCGATCAGTGCTGGATGCAGTACTCCAGGTGAAGGCGCATGATAACCTTCTCTGATCTGTTCATGATCGTCTTCTTAATCATTCCTAGCATTCTGTTTGCCCTTTTCGCCGCCACTGCCCATTGCACGGACGGTTTCAATAACTTGTCAATCAGAAATCCCAAGTCTCTTTCCTGGAAGGTCTCTCCAAGTACTGCCCCAGACATCCTGTATTCGTGCATGAGATGTTTGTTACCGACATGCATCACTTTACACTTATCCATATTGAACCTCATTTGCCATGTGGATGCCTATGTCTCAAGCTTGATTATGTCACATTGCAGATCTTCACAATCCCCCTGTGTCTTCACTACTCTGAATAACTTTGTATCATCCGCAAATATAATCACCTCACTCGTAATACCAATGTCCAGATCGTTTATAAAGATGTTGAAGAGCACGGGTCCAAGAACCGAGCCCTGCGGCACCCCACTGGTGACACTCTTCCAGTCCGAGTATTGTCCATTTACCCCCACTCTTTGTTTCCTATCCTCCAGACAGTTTTTAATCCACATGAGTATTTCACCCTCCATTCCATGGCTCGCAATTTTCCGGGTCGCCCTTGTCTATCTGCCTGTTTACTCCCTCGAAGAAGTGCAGCAAGTTTGTCAAACAAGATCTGCCTTTGCTGAAACCGTGCTGGTTGGTCCTTATTAGACCATGTCCTTCAAGGTGATCAATGATGTGGTCCTTTATCAGCGCCTCTACCATCTTTCCTGGTACCGAGGTCAGACTCACCGGTCTGTAGTTCCCCGAATCTCCCCTCGAATCTTTTTGGAAGATTGGCGTAACATTCACCACCTTCCAGTCTTCCAGAATCTTTCCCGATTTGATAGACAGATTGGCTATTAGTTGAAGCATTGAAGCAGTTTAGCTATAGTCCCTTTCAATTCCTTGATGACCCTCAGATGGATGCCATCCGGTCCCAGGGATTTATCGCTCTTAAACCTATCGATCTGCCTGCATACCTCTTCTAGACTGACCGTCAACCCTGTCAGTTTCCTGTCTTTGTTTCCAGCATATAGCCTGATGGGTTCCGGTATGCTGTGTATATCCTCTTCGGTAAATACAGACGCAAAAAAAATGTGTTCAGTTTGTCGGCGATTGCTTTGTCCTCTTTAGCATTCCCTTTATTCCATGGTCATCCAATGGTCCCATCGATTCCTTCGCGGGTCATTTCCCCTTAATATATCGAAAGAACAGCTTGAAGTTTTTCGCCTCCTTGGCTATTTTTTTCTCGTAGTCTCTTTTGGCCCCTATTACCGCCTTATGGCACCTGTGTTGTTGTTTGTGCTTATTCCAGTTTTCGCTGTTCTTGACCTTTTCCATTCCTTAAACAAAATTTTCTTGTCTCTGATCGCTTCCTTCACCTCTACAGTGAGCCACGCTGGTTCCTTGTTCTTTTTCCTCTTGGATTCTTTGTTGATATGCAGTATATATAAATTTTGCGCCTCGGTGACTGTCGCCTTAAAAAGGGACCAAGCTTGCTCTAGCATTTTTACAGTGCTTATCCTCTTCTTAATCGTCTTCCCCACCATGAGTCTCATCCCTTCGTAATTCCCTTTTCGGTCGTTCTGGACCAATGTTTCGCCCCTTCGTCCAGGTCAAAGCGGATCATGTTGTGATCGCTATTTCCCAGTGTCCCTTCTACTTTTACACCTTGCGCCGGTTCTTACAGTCCATTTAGAATTAAGTCCAGAACTGCATTTCCTCTTGCATTTTCCTTGACGAGTTGTTCCAGGAAGCAATCGCCTACAGCATCCAGGAACTTGGTCTCTCTAGCGCAGCCGGAGGTACATGGGTTACAGTCTATCCCCGGATAGTTGAAATCACTCATGATAACTGCATTGCCTCCCTTGCAGATGCGTTTAATCTCGACCTTCATTTCTCCGTCAATTTCTTCGGACTACCCTGGGGGTCAGTAGTAGATGCCGATCTTCGTTTCCAGTCCATTTGTTCCTGGAATTTTAACCCATAGAGACTCTAACTTATCCGTCTGTTGTGGCGTGTTCTCTCCAGTAGATTCAATTCCCTCTTTGACGTATATGGCAATGCCCCCATCTTTTTGAGCCACTCTGTCTCTGCGGTATAGTTTGTATTCCGGTAGCACAGTGTTCCAGATGTTTTCCTCAGTCCACCATTTTACCGTGATGCTGATGATGTCCACGTTATCTTTTTGAGCCATAGCTTCTAAATCACCCATCTTATTCCTTAGGCTCCTTGTGTTCGTGTACATACACTTGAGTTTGCGGCCTGTTCCTTTCTTACATTTTCTTCCCTCTTGTGTCCCTTTCAATCTGTCTTGCCTGTGATCCGGTGAGTCTTCCCCTCTAGCTTCCTGCACGGTCCTCCAGGAATACCAGTTCCCTAACCATCGACTCTCTCTCTCGGTCAACTGTCGGCTTTCCCCTTCTTCCTAGTTTAAAAACTTCTCAACTTCTCTCTTGATGTTGCTTGCAAGTAGCCTCGTTCCGTCTCTGCTGAGGTGGAGTCCGCCCTTGCAGCATCACCAGGTAATTTTCCCCTGTAACGGTGGTCATGTTACCAGATGCATCACGGAAGAAAAATGATCAATCAGCCCAGTGCTAGACATTGCACACCAAACAACTAGCTTTGGATAGTCTCATTCATGCTCAATAATTTCTATTGGGTTTGATTTTCCCCAAATTCGACAGTTGTGTCAGTTAACCTGACCAGAGAGATGAAAAATAGACTTGTCGCTAAACCATAAGTTTTCCAAGAGCTGAGGGTCATTTTGGTAATGGTGCAGGAGTGATTCACACATTTCCACACGAGCATCATAATCTTCCGCTTGAAGTTTTTAAACAACCTGAAGTCAGTATGGGTAGAGCTTTATATTTTCTGAAGCATCCACTGAATCGAACTTTTGTTGATGCTGAGTTCCAGTGCAGCCCTGGCTTTGCGCAAACGCCTGCTCCAGGAGTTCAGTGTTTTCAGTGGTGGTAGTAGCAGGCCTTCCACTGCATGGTTTGTCAAGAACAGATCCTGTTTTGAGAAACTTGCCATGGATAGTGTAAAATGTGTTATGCGTTAGAGCAGTGTGACGGCCATAAAGCTTCTCAAACTCTCACTGAACTGCAGTCGGATACTGAAAAATTTCTTGCCAAGCGGCAATTTTGCAATGCTGCTCTAATGTCAATTGGCAAGCCATGGTTAAGGGATGATACGCTTACAAAAACTGCAAAGTCTAACTATTCTTTTGCTGATGGCCTCAAGTCTCTCTGAATGATACCTGGAATGAAATAGAAAAAAAAGTGTGTAGTGACTTTTGGGACACCCTGTATAGCAGCAGTGGAAGGAGACAGAAGAGGCATAATATCTGCATTGCAACTACTGCAATTGAGATCTGCCACAGCCAGACAAGATGGCTCCTGAATGGGAAGCTCCGTCACCAGCGCAACAGGCCAAGAAAGACATAGAAACTTGATGGCAGATAAAGGCCAAATGGCCCATCTAGTCTGCCTAACCGCAGTAACCATTATTTCTTTCTCTCTCTCTCTCTCTGAGAGATCCCATGTGCCTATCCCATGCCTTCTTGAATTCAGACACAGTCTCTGTCTCCAGCAGTTCTTCTGGAAAACTGTTCTATGCATCTACTACCTTTTCTACAAAAAAAATATTTCCTTAGATTACTCCGGAGCCTATCACCTCTCAACTTCATCCTATGCCCTCTCATTCCACAGCTTCCTTTCAAATGAAAGAGACTCGACTCATGTGCATTTACGCCACGTAGGTATTTAAATATCCATCATATCTTCACTCTCCTGCCTTTCCTCTAACGTATACATATTGAGATCTTTAAGTCTGTCCCTATACGCCTTATGATGAAGACCATGCATCATTTTAGTAACCTTCCTCTGGACCAACTCCATCCTTTTTATATATTTTTGAAGATGTGGTCTCCAGAATTGTACACAATATTCTAAATGAGATCTCACCAGAGTCTTAAACAGGATCATCAATACCTCCTTTTTCCTACTGGCCGTATCTCTTCCAATGCACCCTAGCATTCTTCAAGTTTTTGCCATCACCTTTTCAACCTGTTTGGCCACCTTAAGATCATCACATACAATCACTCCCAAGTCCCGCTCTTCTGTCATGCACAAAAGTTCTTCATCCCCTAAACTAGGTTTTTGCAGCAGCCCAAATGCATGACCTTACATTTCTTAGCATTAAATTTTAGCTGCCAAATTTCAGACCATTCTTCAAGCTTTGCCAAGTCTTTCTTCATCTCATTCACACCATCTGGGGTGTCTACTCTATTGCAGATTTTGGTATAATCCACAAAGAGGCAAATCTTACCCGACAGCCCTTCAGCAATATCGCTTATAAAAATGTTAAAAAGAACAGGTCCAAGAACAGAACCTTGAGGCTCACCACTGGTAACATCCCTTTCCTCAGAACAATCTCTATTAACCACTACCCTCTGTCGTCTTCCACTTAACCAGTTCCTGACCCAGCCCGTCACTTTGGGGCCCGCTGGCTGCGTCAAATGAGAGGTATCTGAAGAATACACCTTCCAAAGAAGCCGAATAAAATCCGGGGAAAGAGCACAACTTGCAACCATGGTAGGGCTCTGTTGAGGCACGTGACCCTTGCCAAGAGAGTCCCCAGACTCGGAACGCAGGCATTTTGTGCCAGACAACAGAACAGCCTCTGGGCGAGATTTTTTTCAAATGCACAAACCCAGGCCTGCTCCCCAGCTCTAGTGTAAGAGGAGGCAAAATCTGAAGTTCCTGCCCCCTCCCCCAGCATGTAGCACGCAGTCGCTGATCCGGTGTCAATCCAGCACAATCAATGTCCACATTCAACAGATTAGGGGCTGGGGAGTCCATCCAAAATGATTTTTAATCAAATTGAGGGGTTTTGAGACAAAAATTAATGGCTAGAAAAAAAAGATCATTTTTAAAATCCAAGATTGCCGCCGCCACAAATTCGTGCCAAAAGCAGCAAAAATAAACAAAAACTAAAAAAAAAAAAAAGCAATTTGGGGTCTGAGGAGGTGAGGGACCTGAACCCTACCCTCAGAAACTGTGAAAAACGACTTTTAAATCGTTTAACAATCCACCCCCAAAGTTCCCTAATAGAGGTTTATTCATAGTTGTGCAGTGCCTTGCCTGTCAGCAATTTCAACAGCAATAGAGAAGGAAAAGGATTTTCTGCCTCAGATACAGCTCCAAATGGACCAGCTTAAAGATCTTTGGACTGCCAGTCAGTCAGACACTGACTGTGACCTCTGTCCCCACAGATCCTCGTCCATGCGGTCAGGGATGGGATAAGCAGCCTGCGCTTTGAAACCCAGGGATTTTTTGCTCTAGACGCATACAGCCTGCGCTTAAAACCCGTGACAAGTCAGCAGGCAAGCAAATTCCCAGGGGAAGGGTCCCTGAGTCTAAGAAGGGTGGCACACAGCAGGCTGGCTCCACAGATCCACCAGAGTTTCTCTGTGAAGCAGCAGTCTAGCTCCGCGGGACTGCATCCTTTCCTCCAATAGGGGACCACCGTAAGTGGTTTCAAGGCACTGAAGCCACTGAACAAAACTAACTTTAAGCAAAAAAACAGAAAGAAAGCAGAGCATTTGCAAAAGACTTCTGCACGGATTGCTTGCAGAAATTGAAACTGGATATGTTTCTAGCTCTAAGGAGGAGGAGCATGTGCTCAGAAAAGTGTTGGATTTCTGCAACTCCCGGATTGCAGGTTGGGACTGAAAACCTAGCATATGGAATCTGGAAGGGATGTAACAATATACAGTTAAGTAATATGTACATTGTATACAGTAAATTCTGATAACTACATAGATATTGTACAGTATTTTAGCTGCAACAAAGCAATAAGGAAAAACTACTTTAAGATCATTATTTACTTTGCTTGTTTTTTTCTGAAGTAGGATGTGAAAACTGTAAGGCTGTTTATAGCTATTTTGCATGTTGTTTTAGATTCTTTAATTTGTACTTTTTCAGCCTGTATTTTTTATTTCTTATCTTTTCATTACTTTTTATTCTTTAACGTTTTAGGGCTGCATTTCAATTAAAATTTGTAATCACGATTAATGGTATGTGATTTATTTTTTACATTTTAGCTCCTTGTAACTCTGGGCAATGGAAGGTTAAGTGACTTGCCCAGAGTCACAAGGATATGCAGTGGGGGAAAAAATAAACATCACGCCATTAATCGTACAATTAATACAATTAAAATTTTAATTGAAATGCAGCCCTACTACAGTACAGTTCTGACCATCCAACCTTTGCTAATCTGACCATCTATCATATCTGACTGCCCCTCCCTTCCACACGCAATATCATTGCATTGAAATTAAGAAATGACTGGCTTCCCTTCCTGTTTTCTGGCTTCACACGTTGCAAAGAAGTCATTACTTTGCGCTTAGATCAAGCTTTTCCAATATGTGCAGAAATATTTGGACTTGGGTTCCCACTTTTTCAGCAAGGGGACCATTTTTGATCTGAAACCATTTTGATTTGAGATTAAGGTCTCCTTTTACGAAGCCGCGTTAGCGGCTTTATGTGCTAGCCGCTACCGCCTCCTCTTGAGCAGGCGGTAGTTTTTCGGCCAGCATGGGGGTTAGCGCATGATTAAAAGTTGCATGCGCTAACGCGGCTTTGTTAAAGGAGCCCTAAGTGTATTAATAAACAATATTTTAAATACAGATACCTTATGTCTGTTCTTTATACATAAAGTATGTTTTCCATGCATTTTTAAGGGGCTACCATCATTTTCCATATTATCTAAACTTTTCATTTATTCGACAATGAGTCAGTCCTAGTTACATCCGTTAATCGAGACTGTACTGTATTTATACTATAAAACTAAAAGATCAACTAATTTGAAATGCACCATTTAAAAGGGGGAAATAACTCTTAACAAAACTCTCTGCTGTAATTTGGGTATGGCAGTACCAAAATGTATCCTTCTCTGACAGTAATACTTCAAATTAGAGCTATGTGAAGTCTAAAAAAGAAGCTAAATTGGAAGCATATTTTGCTAAAGAAAGCTACAGATGGAATAAATTTGTATTAATTTTGGGTCCCTTTTATGAAGCTGCAGTAGAGGTTTTTTTTTTGCATGGGCTGATGAGGTAAATGTTCCATCACTCATTCAATTTACCTAACCGGCCTGTGCTAAAACCCTCTATCGTGGCTTGATAAAAGGGAGCCCTTGTCTAATCTTTAAAACTTCAATTAGCAGGTGCTTTTCAACTGTCAACTTTTGGCTAGATTTCCTTGAAAAAATGTGTTTAATGCATAACTATGATTAAATCAGTAACAACAAATTTTACCTGAAATGTGGGAGCTGAGTCTTGAATACATCCAATGTTTTCTGTTTCAGGGACAGATGATAAAGCAGCCCTGCCAGCACCACTGGATGGTTCACCTTCATTTGCAGCCACTCCATCTGTCTGTTGTGAATGCCAGACCTCTCTCTCATGAGAGCTAACATCAGTTTGTTCATCCTGGAAAGCAGCCCAAGATAAGCTTTCGTTCTGCTCATCCTCAAAAGCATTCCATTCTGCACCCTGGTTACAACTAGCCTCACTGAAATCAGCAAACTCCTCAGAATCCTGAAAACTATTGCATTTCTCTTGCTTTTTTGGCACTGAATCAAATTCTGTAAATCCATGGTCAACTTCATTTACTGCATTACTAACACTTTTGCCCTCTGAATCAGAGTTAGCTCCAGGTGGTTCTGCATCAGAGTCCAAGATTTGCTTAAATTCAGAACGATGAAAGGCATTGCTTTTATCCCCAAAGTCTCTAAACTCATCGCAGGGCTCACTGAAAGGTGCAAACTCTTCAGATGACAATGTTAAAACATCATTACTACATAACCCCGAGGTATTTTTACTGACAGCTAAAGTGCTACCATCAACTGCACCAAAATCACCAAAGTCATCATCATTGGAACCACCAGAAGATGTAAACCCACTCTTGATACTATTGTTTACTATGACCCCCAAATTTTCCAGGCCGCTTTTATCTGCAGCTTTGACTTGGATTTTTCTGAGACCAACATCATCTACTGCTGTTTCAGAATTATCAGGGGTCTTTAAAGAATCAGGTTCTTGGTCCATTTGTCCCAGAGTGACTTCAACTGTATAGTGTTCTTTGCATGTAGTGCTTTGATCTGCTCTTACTGATCTCCAAGCTGGGGAATGCATATCAGACCTGACATAAACATGCTCATGATTAGCCATTTCTTCATTGCCTTCTGAAGTCCAAATATAGCCATCTACTACTCCAATATGGTTTTCATCTGGCACTTGCTTCAAAGAACTTAGCAAAGTAACTGTATTTAATACATTGTTATCCTGAGTACTCCTCAATTCACCTTTATCTAAACCTTTTTGAGTTTGTGTTATCTGTTCTGTCTCTGTCAATTGTACGTGATCTTTATTTGAAAATGTGGAAAAATCTGCAAAATTGTCCATAGGGCTAGGGGATGAGTCCAAACTTAGCTCAGTGGTGTGTGTGCTGACAGTTTTTAATTCTTTTGAATCAGTAAAACTGTCCACATCTTCAGTTCCCTGGGGATTTACTGTATCTAACACTGTAAACCCATTTGTTATAGTCTCTAGAAAGGGGATCTTATCACCATTACACCTTCCTATTTTTTGATCTTGACTTATGTTTACATTCATTTTAACAACTTCTGAGGAAAAAGTGTCTTGCTTGACAATATCTTCCTTCTGTTCCAGTATTTGTACCCCTTCTGGGCTTGATTCGTCAGCCAATGACAGATTTGAAGTTCTAGTTTGGATTTTTTCATGGCTGGTATTGGATTCTAAGAGGCTAGAATGTCCCTTAGTAGAATTAGGAATTTCTGGAAAATGATGATCTTTAACAGTGTTAGCAGCAGTAAAGTTTGTAAAACTTTCTACATTGTCAGAGTAATCATAAATTGGCATAAAATGGTTTGGAGGCAAGAATTCCTCCTTGGAATTAGTATAACTAGGTGTGTCAAAATCAGTAAAACCCACACCAGCAGAAGTGACTCCTGAGAATCCACCAAATTCATCGTCATCATCCTCTTCTGCTCCATTGTCAAGTGGTGGTGGGGATGAAGAGTACATTCGAATATCAGGCTCCATTCTCTAGAGCTTTTCCCAGAAGTAATACAAACCTGTTATTAAAGAAAAAGGAAAAAAAGACTATGAAATACCTTTCCTCAGTACAATATTTACAAAAAAAAAATATCACACACCAATTTCTATGCCATGTTCCCTTTTCCAACAGATAAAATGTTAACAATCAAAAAATGATTTACTTGTCCCATTTGCTTAAATTATTTCATGCTCAAATCAAAATCAAGAGTTGGTACAAATCCTTGTAAAGAGAAGATACAGTTGTTTGAAAAAGTTTAAGCATCCCTGGTCAAACTATGTTTCAAAGAATCACTAAATCAAAATATCATCATAACCTCTGCATGGTACAAAATTAACCAGCCACCAATCCCAAGTCCATAGAATAGTTCAATTCTTCTTATACTCTATTTATCTGATGAAGTTTAACACCATATCCCGGACCTCAAAAGCATAACTCGCTTCTTTTTTTTTTTTTTATAATTTTTATTGAGAAAACAGCCAGACCATAATAGGAAAACAGAGTCGTGGGTGCAACAGTAGTCAGACACAATACAATCAATCCTGGAATGGCTTATAAAAACAGGTAGGCGAATGCACCGGAGATGACCAACAAAGGCAAAGCTCAACGGAAACAAAAGTACAACATGAAAGCCAGTAAGTGACCAGGCATGGTCCCCAGAAGATGAGTTAGAACTAGAGTGCAAAAAGGGGCACCCACCCAAAGAATTGGTCAGGGCTGCAATAACTTTTGTAAGTATAAAAAAGACAACCCGACATCCCCCACACTCCCTCAATCAATCCCTCAGATGACACAGACCAATACACCACACTAGCCACATGCACCCCAAACAATCCCCCATTCATGCACCAACCATATGCACCCCATTCATAACGGCTTGAGAGTAAACAAGACAGCACAGAGCCCCCAATATCAAAGTCATAGCAGCGCAGCGGGGACAGCCGCTCACTTCTCAAAGTGTAATCATAGCAGCTAGCTTAACGTGCTGCTTCTTCACTGGTCTTATTTATTCTTAAAGTGCTTTTCAACTAAAGTGTAAAATGCTTAAAGTGTTCAGAGTGCTTTAAAGTGCAAGTTTTTTTCAGTTCATTTTTCAACTTACAACCTCATTTATCTTTAAATTTTAAAGTACTTATCTTATAATTAAATGATCTGGAGAACTGCGATCCAACATGTCTTGCATGTGCTACGCTTTTTCAAGGATCGTTTCCCTCAACCATTCCATTGCCATCTGACCTTTTGTTTGTAAAGTGTAAATGGACTTGGGATTGGTGGCTGATTTATAAAATACATGACGACCCAAGTTTAACAGTTTTTGAGAAAATATATATACATCTAAAAGTTGACTACAAAATTAAACAGGGCATCTTTCTGAAATTTTAAAATACATAATTATCAGCTGCAAAAGAGATATCCTTCTGGATGAGTCATTACGTTTTTTAAACTTAATAAGATCTATAATGTTTAGAGTTCCTTTCACTAATGCAGCAAAAAAAAGCCTAACGTGAGATGTGCTAGTGTTACGCATTAATTTAGGCATGTGTGCATACTAACCATGCAGTTACAATTTTTTTTTCTTTTTTGGGGTATGTCAGGGGCAAAGAGTGGGTATTCATGTGCTAACCAGTTAGCACACAGTTAACTTGGGAGCCCTTCCTACCACCTAAATAGGTGACAGTAAAGGCTCAAATGGTAAATTTTTAAATGATCATGTGCTAATGGTAAATCTCATATGAAATTAGTGCAAACTCTGTAATCACAGGTGATCACCAATAGGGAGTTCAAATTTTTATTACAGAAATACCCAACAGAACATGTGATTTACTTTGTACCGAAAATACATAAGTCATTAATAAACCCACCTGGTTGGCCCATAGTCTCGGGCATTGGATCTGTTCTGGAGCTGTTGTCCAAGTCTGTGGACCTATAGCTTAAGCATGAAGTACCCAAATGTCAATCCTATGTGAAGAACATAAGAACTGCCATACTGGGACAGGCTGAAGGTCCATAAAGTCCAGTAACCTATTTCCAACCCAGGTCTTTTTTGAGATACAGCGACCAGAATTGCACACAGTATTCAAGATACAGCCGTACCATAGAGCAATACAAGGGCATTATAACATTTTCATGTTTGTTTTCCATTCCCTTCCTGATAATTCCTAATATTTAGCTGAGGGTAATGTATCAACAATGACGCCTAGATCCTTTTCCTGGGCAGCAACTCCAAACATAGAACCTTGCATCATGTAGTTATAGTTCAAGTCCTTCTTTCCCACATGCATCACTTTACACTTTTGTCCTCCAGTTTTTTAGGGCTTTTTAACCGGGCGGTCCGCCCAGCTAATTTAGATTACCGCCCAACTGTCATCTATCAGGAATCCTGCTGTTGCAGCCGCTCAACATAAAAAAATTCCCCCAAAATACCATCTCTCACCGGCTTGGAGATGCGAACTCATGCTTCGGGGCTCTAAGGTATGCGTGCCGGATTCCCTCCTTTTCCCTCCGAAACCAGAAGTTACGTCCCGGGGCGGGGGAAGAAGAGAAGGGAAACTGGCACGCACACCTTAGAGCCCGAAGCATGAGTTCGCTACGGGCCAAGGCAGGAGACAGGCAGGAAACTGGTTAACGACGGATGGAAACTTACAACTTGCTTTGGGCCTTTCTCACTGCCGGGTCTTGCCTACTTTCTGTTTCCGCGAAGGCAGGACCCAGCAATGAGGAAGGCCCGAAGCAAGTTGTAAGTTTTCATCCATCGCTGACCTATGCCTAATGAAGCAAAAAAAGTCACGGCGCAAGGGAAGCCTCCCCTTCTCTCACTTGGAAATTTCACCGCAGCGCAAGATGCCTATGGTGCAGGACAGGACACTGAACAAATCAGACCTCGCACTCTCTACCACACTGTCCCACACCTACGTCGTAGCGAACAAGGAATCTCCGGGAGCTCAAGTAGGTGAGGTCATTGTGCGAGGGGGGTTGCCGGTAGTAGAAGTCAGGTGGACTGGTCTGGCCTTGTACTTATAGGGGTGTGAGTGACATATTACTCCATGATTGATATGACTGATTACTAGGTTTCAAAGGACCAAAATTCATTTGTGGATATGTTTTGATATTATTTTATATTTAGTAATTTGTTACTGGAAAAATGTGCAGGTACAGTAGTAATGTGGTATTTTTTCCCCCCCAGGATTTGAAGTTACTGTAAAGTTATTTAAAATTTGTTTAGTTCTTGTTAGCATAGTAATTGGGAATCATTTCTAACCAAAATTTGTATGTCTACTCAGTAAACAGGGATGTTCAAGATGCTGAGTGCACAAAAAAAAAAAAGAAAAAAGAGGGAGAGAAAACTTAAAAAATGGTGAACTTGTGTCATATGAATATAAAGGAGTGAAAAAGCTAATATAAGGGGCCTGTATGCAAAAACTTAAATAGCTATGTGTAGAAAATAGCTCGGTTTGCATCTTGGAGATAAGGATTTTTAAAATTGAAAATGCAAAATTATGCCAAAATTTCTGGGATGCGGTCATTCGTCCCCCTTCCTCCCAGCAGGTCTACCATCTCTCCTCCCACACTAGGTCCAGTTAGTGGAATGCTTTTTTGTTTGGGGAGCCCAAAAGCACTGCCAAGGCTCCACTCCAGACCCAGCCGCCATACTAATAATAGTACTAATTGTAAATGCCATTTCTTCCATTCATTTTTTACATACCCACAATATAATCTTATTAATAATACATAATGGTAACCACAAAATTAAACTACACAAAGCACACTCTTTTACCCCTCCCCACCTTGCACAGCATTTCTTCCTCTCTCCTCCACCCCCATGTGCTATGTCCACCATCTCTCTCTCATTCCTTCCCTTGCTGTAAAGGGAGTGAGGAAAGAAAGATAGAGGGATCCAGGGTATATCGCTCGAACTCCTTCTACTGCCACATCCAACATTTCTCCCTCTCTCATCCCCCCCGGACTGTGTGCAGCATCTTTTACCCCTGTCCACCAGCCCCATGCCCAACATTTCTCCTTCTATTACCCCTCTCCAGAACCATGCGACATCTCTTCTTCCATTCCCTCTACCACCAGGTCCAACATTCTTCCCTCTTGCATCTGTCCCACTGTTCCCTCTCCAACACCACATCCAACATTTCTCCCTCTCATCTTTCTCTACCTTACTCCTCTCCCACCAACATGTCCAACAATTCTCTTCCTATGCCCAACATTCTTTCTTCCTTTCCCCATGTACACCATTTCTTTCCCTCACACCCATGCTCAACAATTTTCCCTTTCTAATCCCTCCTCCACCTCAGCATCTCTTTCCTTCTATCCTTCCATGCTATGTCCCAAGTTCATGCCTCTTCCCTCCCTTCCTTCTGTATCCCTCCCTTCCTTCTGTATCCCAAGTTTGTGCCCCCTCCCTCCTTCCTTACTGACATTTTCTCTGTGTACAGTATGCTTTGTGTTTTTTAAAATTTTATTGCTGGTAGATTATTTTGACTTGGTCATTTTAAAAGTAGCTCGCAAGCCAAAAAAGTGTGGGCACACCTGCTATAGAGCCATTTCTTATATGACTGGATGAACTATATTTATCTTTTTTTTGTTAGTTATTTAAATTCATGCAGAAATAAATGGCTAGATTGAACCTAATGACTTCATTAACGTCTTTCCCTTTTTTAAACCTCTATACCATTTGAAAGAGGGCAAATATCTAATTATTCCCTTCTAGAATTGGATACTTCTTAAATTTAGTAAAAATATTCTGGCACAAGTGTCAAACCTTAAAAAAGGAAATCATATTGAGCATTGGAAAATAATAATAAACTAATAAAAAATAGTACACATTTAGGGCTCCTTTTACTAAGTTGCGATAGTGGTTTTAGCATACGCTTAGCACACGCAGAATTACCACGTGCACTAGATGCTAACGCCAGCATTGAGCTGGCTTTAGTTTTCCCGCTTAGCGCGGAGGTTTGCATGTGCTAAAAATGCTAGCGCACCTTAGTAAAAGAGGGGGTTAATTTTCCCCATCCCACCCCACCCGGCTACTTTTTCATGCCACCCGGCTGGAAAAAATTTCTGGGGAGAACACTGATATATAGATATATATATATATATATATATACACACACACACACACACACACACTTACATATCAGTTTTTTCCTTTGTATATGTATATATTTGTATGTATATGTATATATTTGTGTATGTATATATATATATATATATATATATATATATATATATATATACACACATATATATACACATATATATATACACACATATTTATATATATAAATTTTGGGTAGTTGAAGACGCCACTGCAATAGTGGATATGCTTTGGGAGTAAGGACTTTGATAAACCCCTGAAGCAACCAGTGGCGAAACTATGATTCGCTGTCAGGTTTTCAGGGACATGGCAGCAGGATTGTGAGGCCTGTGAAGTCTGCTTGGAATCAAAACCACAAGGAGATTACTGCAGCTAAGTATCCTGGTTTTTATTCATTTGCCTTGCCTTTACTATAACATCTAATTGAATGTACTGTGGCACAATTTCAACTGTGCATGGATTGTGCATGATTACTACTAACTAATTCTCTCTATGAAGTCCAATTTATGGTGCTAGTTTAAGATTTGAATATTAAAAGATTAATGGACAAAGTGGAGGTTTTTTTTACCTATGAAGCGCAACTGGTGTTTTTCTCCACTTTGATTTCCTTTTTCTTTTAATGTTGTTTAGTATTGGGGGTTTGGTTTCTTGAGCTGTTGGCTTTTGAGAGGGGTTCTGAGGTGTGCATGGAACATGTGTGGAAATTATTGGTGAGTTTTCATGCTCCCTCTTCATTATTAAATTGGTAGTTGAAGTCACCCATAATTATTGTACTTTGTTGGCCTCCCTAATTTCCGATAACATTTCAGCATCTGTCTGTTCATCCTGATCAGGCAGACAGTAGTACATTCCTATCACTATCCTTTTACCCCCTTACATGTGGAATTTCTAACCATAGGGATTCCAAGGTCAGGACACTACCAGTATGATAAATGTTTTACGAATGTATTGAAATGTACCATCCAATGCTTGGTTAGAAATCTTGGACATTACTTCACTATACACAAATCTCTCTCTCAACATGGAGTAACACAAGTAGCTCATCATCATTTGGAACATATGTCCTTATCTCCTGCATGTACTGATTTCATAATGGAGCACAGTACTATAGTGCATACCAAGAATTATTTTTAAGTTTGACTTCAACATATACTTGCAAATAAAGAGCACAGCAATGGGAGCAAAGATGGCACCCATCCTATCATGTTTATATGTGGCATCATTTGAAGATAAATTTCTGTATTCATCCGAGTGTATTTTTGGAAGTGTTACATTGATTATGTCCTTGCTGTTTGGATAGGATCAAAACAAAAACTTGCAGATTTTGTTGACTGGCTTAATTCATGTGATCGACACCGCCAGAAACATATTCGCTTTCTTGATATGATAGTTTACTTTGCTGGACAAAGTTGGCAACCACCATCTTTCACAAACAGACAGATCGTAACACTTTGCTACAATATGACAGCTTCCACCCTAGATTATCCTTGTGACAGTGTACCCACTTGTTAGTTCTTAAAGCTGAGACGCATTTGTTCAGACCAACAAGACTTCAAGGAGAAGGCTATAGATATGAGGCACCGATTTGAAGAAAAAAATACCCTACATCTGTCATTAAGAGAGCATACAAGCACTTTATGCACAGAATTTAATATTGCTGGAATCATGCCCCTCCAAGTCAGAGCCCACATTGGTACGAATCTTACTGTATTCACAATATGCAATCAAAATTAAACATATCAAGTGATAATGGGATGTTTTGCAGTATCATTCTGTTTTCCAACAGCCTCCAAGATTTGCATTCATCTAATGCAATCTGATTTTTTTACAACATACAAACATAAACGGTATTCCAATGTGACACCATCCATGCAGTAGGAGCAGTGTTTGAACATATGCGGTATCTACTGAGCAAATATAATGGTCATGCAGGAGAATTTCTTTTAATACATGGTAGCAGGAGAATTTCTTTTAACACATATACAGACTAGTACAGCAGGAGTCGTGTGTATTATACAATGTCCCTTTGTCCATTGTATATGGGGTATACTGTTCGATCAGTTTGTACAAGGATTGTGGAGCATCTCAGTAAACTACGCACAAAGGTAGCAGAAGCCCTGCTCATACAACATTAGTGACACATTTGAAGTACTCTGTGCTTGAAGTCCTAATGCTTACATGAGGGGGATATTTGACCTAATTGTTATGGAGGAGAAAACATCGTTAGATTTTTCAATTTGAATACAGTTAGCACCAGTGGTTTAAATCGGGAGATCGAGTGGGGAACAATTCTGGGTTAAGTCCCATATGGACGATTTGCTTTGCACATACACCTTTATGATTAGATCTACTATTCCCCCATCTGTGCGAGTTTGAACTTTTAAGCAATCAGTTTATTGTTGGAGGATGACGTCAGTTAATATATAACCTATAGCATTTTGTGGTAGTTAAACTGATAAGAAGAACAGCAAGAAATAGAACAAGCAGATTTCCACTGGTGTGGCTGTTTTAGTATGATTTATGATTTTTCAGGACATGTCCAGACCAGTATTGTATCATTATTATTATTGTAGGGGCATCTGGGACCTGAGATCGATGTTCAGAGTTTGTTGTGAAAACCCCTCTGATATTGGGTTCCCTGAAGCAGCACAGTAAAACATGGTCCATGTTGGAACCCTCTAGTAGCTGTTTGTAAAGTTAAGTTACCAATAAGAATTTTTCTGCAACATGAATTCAATGAAGTAATATAGAGGGGCATTTTTGATAGAATGTCTAAGTCCAACTTTGGATGTTTCCCGCAAAACATCCAAAACTGGACTTACAGATGACGGGTCCATTTTCAAAAATGCTGGATCTCTAAAGTTGGTTGTTGGTTTTTTGAGGTTTTTTTATTTTTTTTTTTTTAATAGTCTAGTTGGACATCTGGGCCACCAGGATATCCAACTTCAGGATGCCTTAACTTTATTCCCCATTTTTGACTACAATCCAAGTTGAAAACATCCAAATGAAACACATTTGGACGCGAGAGGGGCCAGCTTTCTAATGATTGGCCACATAGACATGCCAACAAGACATTGGGGCACATTAGAAGGCACTGATAAACAGTGTGAGAAGTACATCTCACCATAACCCCCTTATAATGTATGGTGAGCCCCCCAAAACCTACTATACCCACTTGTCCACTACTCCAATAGCCCTTATGGCACCTATATAGCAGTATAGTAGGGTTTTGGTAAGCTCATACTGTCCACCATAAATGTAGTGGTTAAGAGTGGTTTAAGGGCCTGGCTCCTCCTCTCTATGGTTCAATAGCCCACCCACCACTTAAGACACTTGTGTGATGCTCTACTAGGCTATCCCATACCAAGTGTTGCTGATCTAGAGCCAGGTATGTACCGTTTCATTTACATTTTAGAGGGATAGAAGGGGTTCAGTGACTACTGGGGGACTGTGGGGTTCATTACTTAATCCCTCCAGTAGTTATCTGGTCAGTTTGGGTATCCTTTTGACACTTAGATGCTTCTCAAACAGGTTTAGTTGAAAATGTCTAAGTTCCAATCTAGGACATCCTGAGAAAGGTTCAGTTAACTGCAGGACATCCAAGTCTAAGTCCACACAATGCCTGCCCATTCCCTGCCCATGGCATGCCTACTGACATAACCATTTCTACTTTGGACACACAGCGGGTAAGTCGTCCTGCTAGATGTCCAGAAAGTCAGTTTTGAAAATGCCCACTTGCACGTTTTGACTAATAAGACATCTAAGGTTTTTGATTATGCCCCCAATAGTGTTCACAAAAGTGGTGTTGAGACGGTTCATAGTGAAAAGCATACAAATAGAAATAGCAAGTGTGTGATGACTGGAGAATAAGACTATTATTTGGGACCTCAGTCTTAGTCAGTCTTCAAGGTCTCTAAGTATAATAAATGTAGTTATATTCTACATTTGGTTCTAAGTGAAATAATCATATTTGAATTAACAAACCTAGTAATAAATTAACAACCTTAACAAACCTAGTAATAAATTTGATCTCATACCCCATTCAACCCACACTGAAACTTCTTGGAGTACTGATTGACAGAGGCTGTACCATGCAACCTCAAATCAACAAAGTAATAAAAGCATCATTCGTAACTATGAGAAACCTAAGACAAATCCGAAAATTCTTCGACAGGAATCAATTCCAACTTTTGGTACAATCTCTTGTCCTTGTACTAATAGACTACTGCAACATACTATACCTCCCCTGCCCAGTGACCATGATAAAGCAATTACAAACAATACAAAATACAGCCTTAAGACTCATCTACTCAATGAAAAAATATGACCACATCACAGAAGCATACCACAACTCACACTGGCTCCCAATACAAGCAAGAGTGCACTTCAAATTCTACTGCCTACTTCAAAGCTATTAATGGAGAAAGCCCATCGTACTGGAATGACCGACTAACTCATTCCACCTCAACCAGGCACAGGAGAATCCACTCACTATTCACACACCCACCAACCAAAAATGTCAAACAAAGAAAACCATATGACAATCAAATGGCCACCAAAGCAACAAAACTAAACAGACAAATCACCAGTCTGCTGTCTTCGACCACAGACTACAAAACCTTCAAAAAAGAAACTAAAACCCTACTCTTCAAAAAATACATAAAACCTATTTAACACGACCAGTTCCTTCCCAAACTCCACCTACCACAATCTCTACCCCTTTCAAATCTAAAATGTTTCCAATTACCCAACATGTATCACCTCAAGTCCTGACAATTCTTATGTAATTCCTATGACAATTCTTATGTAAAGTTAAAATTCTTGTAACCTCCTGGTAAATCTTATGTAATCTGCCTTGAACCGCAAGGTAATGGCGGAATAGAAATCACGTAATGTAATGTTTAGCATTAAGTTTTCTTAGGTCTAGTGTTGTAATCATTTTCCTCAGTGTTATCGGATTGAAACATTTTTTCCTCTTTCATTTCTTTGATGAACATTAGTGCATGGTCATTAATAAAAATAATTTAAAAAAAGGCTTGACAAGTCCCCTATCTGTGTCGAGCTTTGGGGTTGGTGGACCCTTGGAGGTTACTACACCCCACCGACAGAGACTATACACACCAGTCCAGGGCACATGGAACCTTTTCCAGAATTGATTACACCTTACTCTCTGAACACAAGTTTGCCTGGGTGTCAGAGGCAACAATTGGCCCTCTTGAGATTTCTGACCATCATATGATTTGGTTAGATGTAGCGGTGGGGGGTCCCGTGGGTGCTGGTTCCGGATGGAGATTCCCTTCATATTTACATGATGACCCTCACTTCCGGGAGTTTTTATCTGGCAAATGGGATGAATACTGTACTTTTAATGCACAACATATAGATCAACCTATATTATTCTGGGGCGCTGCTAAGGCAGTGTTACGCGGGGATGTGATTGCTTATGTGGCCTCCCGGGCACGGAGAATTGCACACCGCATAGTATTGCTCAAAAGGCAGTCGACTAGCCTGAAACGGGAGTTGCTACATACCCCCTCTGTGACCGCCAGGGAGGCATATACCGCTGCATTGGCTGAATTAAACTCTCTTATCCATGAGAGGACAAAAAAATTATTATTTTTTCGTAAATATCGATTTTATAAATATGGTAACAAAACGGGGAAGTTGTTAGCGTCAATAGCAAAAAGCTGGAAGGGATCTCGATACATTGCGATGATAAAAGAGAGGTCAGGGAATATACTGACGTCCGCGACAGACATATCCACTTGCTTTAAAAATTATTTTGAAGCATTTTATTCCTCCTCGAGTCCTTACACAGGCCCGGACGTGAGGGATTATTTAGAAGATGCCGGGATGCCTAAGTTGTCGGCGGTTCAGATATCTCGATTAGATAAACCTTTACAACTTCAGGAAGTCCTACAGGCAATTAAAACTTTGAAGCCTTGCACGGCTCCTGGTCCGGACGGATTCTCTCCGGAGTTCTTTAAGATCTTATCGTCATCTATAGGGGGGTCCCTTTTGAATTACTACTCTGAGGTCCAGAATTGTGGCACCTTTCCGAGGTATGCGAATGACGCGTTGATCACTTTGATCCCGAAACCATCTAAACCGCCGACTGACATTGAATCGTATCGACCGATATCATTGTTAAATGTTGACCTAAAAATTTTGGCTCGAGTTTTAGCGGATAGGCTGGCCCCCCTGCTTCCTACTATTATTGTGCCAGAACAGGTGGGGTTTGTACGTTCTCGTCAATCGGTAATTAATGTGCGCTGGGTGCTTCTGGCCTTCTCTCGAGCTCAACGGGCCCAGTCTCCAGGGTTGCTGGTGGGGTTGGACGCGGCGAAAGCTTTTGATAAAGTTCACTGGCATTATCTTTTCCAGGTTTTATATCATATGGGGTTTCCAGATAGTTACCTGGCGTTGATACGTTCACTTTACTCTGGTCCCAAAGCGTCGGTTTTGGTTAATGGGGTGCGTTCTCCCTCTTTCTCGGTGGGCAAAGGGACACGACAGGGATGTCCATTATCACCACTACTTTTTCTTTTGTACTTAGATCCTTTGCTACGTACTCTACAGAGGGATGATGAAATTGTGGGGTTACCAGAGGGCTCTTCCCAGCTGAGGGTGCTGGCATTTGCGGATGATCTTCTGCTTACGTTGGGCTCTCCACAACGTTCTTTGCCCCGAGCGCTAGAACTTCTGGATGAATTTAATCTCTATTCAGGTCTAGTGCTTAATAAGCAGAAGTCCTTGGCACTGCCAACGTCACCTGCGGTACGTATCGGTTGGCAGGGAGACTTTCCATTACAGTGGGCTCCATCTCAGTTGACCTATTTGGGGGTGGTGATACCTCAGGACCTGGACAGGCTGTATTCCATTAATATTACACCATTACTTCATCGTACACTGACCACCCTTGCTGGTTGGAGGACGCTCCCCCTATCACTCTCTGGTCGAATAGCATTATACAATATGATGCTTCTTCCGCAATGGCTTTATATAATGCAAATGCTGCCCATTATGCTTACGCCATTACACTTAACACGACTTAACTCACATCTTTCTGCCTATTTGTGGCAAGGAAAACGGGCGAGGATAGCGTTATCCAAGTTGATGTTGCCAAAACATCGGGGGGGGGTTGGGTTTGCTAGATATTTCCCGATTTGCTTTTGCATGCCAATTAAGACATCTACATGACTGGTTTTGCAATTCTACATGGTTTTCCCTGCCTGAGAATGAATGTCTTGATTTTAGACCTTATAATTTTAGTTACCTTATACATGTTAGACATCTGCCAGATTTGCCATTGCTGCATTTCCACCCCTTTTTGCAGGTCATGCGTACAGCTTGGAAGAGGTTATGTAGGGTATTGAAAATCTCTTCTGAGGCGACGCCTTATCTCCCGGTGGCCGGCAACGGAGACTTCCTACCCGGCTTGGACTCGGCAGCTTTACGACGTTGGACTTCTTTGGGTCTTCTCTACGTGTTCCAGGTGGTACAAGACACGGGTATCCCTACATCATTTGCTGAACTGCAGACTAAATTTCACATTTTACCTGGGGACTGGTTTGCTTTCCGACAACTTTCTCACTACCTACAGACTTTGACACCTGTACCTCTAAGAGAGGATGTTCAATCTAGTTTACGGGAAGCGCTTGACTTAACGGCCCAAGAACATGTCCCATTGAAATTTTATCATAGGTTCCTGCAGGACCTATCCGGAGAGTTGGACCTTCTTACTCTAGCCCAGAAATGGTCACTTGACCTTCAAGTACCTATATCTGATGAGATGCTACGAAAGGGCCTTCATGTGGGGAATGATCCTACCTTATCTTCAGCAGAGAAGGAGCGTAATTACAAATTTCTGTTGCGAGCATTCTATCCACCTAAGAGGGCTATGACAATGGGGATTAGCGCGTCTTCTGGCTGTGGAAAATGCGCCCACCCTCTGGCATCTTTCGGACATATGTTTTGGACCTGCCCTCTGGTGTCTACATTTTGGCTGACTTTGGTGTCTGCGGTGGCCAAGCTTTGGGGATGCTCCTGGAGGTTACACCCCAGTTTTCTTTTTACTTTACAAATTCGCTTTCATCCACCTAGACCGGGGTGTGCACTTTTTCTCCGAAAGACTGTACTCATGGGTAGGAAATGTATATTGACTCAGTGGCTTTCGCCTCAACCTCCTTCTCTACAACAGTGGCGATCACTCATGTTGCATCAAATGTTGTTGGAACGAAGGGACATTATGGACTTGACAGCAAAAAAGGGAAGGCTGTTCCGCCAATGCTGGTACCTATTTAGTTTAACTTGTGTTACGAATATTCAACAACAACTTTGGGATGTGTGACCTGACTTTCACTCCTACATTGTTGGTTTTCTTTCATTAAGTTTGCTTCCGCTGCTGCTGCCCAGGTGGGGTGGGGAGGGGATGTTTGGGTGGGTTGGGGATTTGGGAATGTTTTGTTATCTCCCAAAATGTTATCGTTGTCTGTATTCAAGTGTGAACTTGCTGATATAATAAAAAAATTACTTTCAAAACAAAAGGCTTGACAAAGAAGGGACACACCCGGATCCAAGATGGCCGCTGCATCTCTGCTGCAGTGAGGACGCCGTCGAGAGTTACCTTTAATTATGCCGAAAAGACGGGGAAGGAACGTCGGAGGAGCCTCCCGACGACCCTTAACCCCAGCGGTCACCATAGATGATTTTCTCCGACGCCTACAGCGGGAGCAGGAAGAGTCGGGTGCCAGCTCGCTAGGGACGCCGCCGGAGAGTAGCGCGGTGGTGAGATCCCCTGGGCTCGATGTTACTCTTAGCCCCGACCTCAGGATGCCACCCCTTCAACCGACGCCGCAAGCAGCCAGCTCTCCACGGGACCAGAATGCACCCGAGGAGGTAGCTTCTTTGTTTCCAGAGGCTAGCATGGAGGGCTCGCCGAATATAACAACGCAGAGTGACATGCTCTCTCTGCAAGGACCTGCGACCGGGACAACAGAGGTTGGGGGAATACAAGACTCCACTGAGGTAAAGCTAACTTCAGAACAGTTAGACACTACACCTTTACAACTTTTTTCACCTACAAAACCCCCCAAAGTTACACTTGAAGCATTATGGGACTTGGTAGTGAATTTGGGGAATTCTTTAAATCCTCAAATAAAAAGTTTGGACAAGGAATTAAAAGAACAAAAAGAAGAAATAAAAATGTTAAAACAGGATATATCTCAATTAAAAACAGAGTCACAAAATACAAGTAAGGAGCTAATAACTTTAAAACAAAATCAAGATTTGCTGGTTAAAGATAATATAATACTCAGGAGGAAGCTGGAAGCTCAGGAGAATAATGGTCGAATTAACAATTTGAGATTTATAAATTTTCCAAAGATCTTGTCAACTTCTCCCAGAGAAATGGTGAAAAGGTATTTTTTGGAAATATTGGAAATTCCTGAAAGCTCCTTACCTCCTCTTACAAGAGTGTACTATCTTCCTGCCAAGCCCCAATCCAAAGAAGAAGGAAAGATTGAGGAATCCCGGGACAGATCATTGGACATTTCCGCAATTCTGGAACAATCGGATAGAGAATTGGCTGTTCCAGCCACTCTCTTGTTGTCTGTGGCTTTGGCTCCAGACAAGGATTGGATATTAAAACTTTTCTTTAAAAATAGGTCCAAAGACTTCCTGGGACATCATATTCAGATTTTTCCTGATGTCTCTAGAGAGACTCAAAAGAGAAGAAAAGAATTTCTACTTCTAAAACCTGGAGTGACTCAAATAGGGGGTATTTTCTTTCTGAGATATCCATGTAAATGTGTGGTTAGATATTTATCTTTGAAGTATATTTTTACAGAGCTGTCTCAACTGATTAGTTTTCTCTCAGCGAAACGTCTTGAGAAAGGAATAACAGCGCCCATGGAAGGTTAGCCCCCCGCACTGTAGTAAGACATGCATTTCCTTTTAATTTATTTGATTTATATTTGTTCTACTCTTTAAATCTTGGATCCAATACATGGAGGACTAGTGTGTGATCAACTAGATTATTATTACTTCATTTATTTATCTTTATTTTCAAATTTAATTATGATTGTGGTATATTTTTTCTGGAAATTTAGTTTATTATGTTGTTTGATCTACTTTACTGTACAAGATGTATATGCTTGGTAATATTATAAAATTCTATAAATAAATAAATAAAAAAGGCTTTTCGATTGCTGCGATAAAAATAGCCTTAGTGCATGGAATAAAGGCACATTAAGGCCAATTCTTACCGCAGTGATTCATTAAGCCTTCAATTAGACAGATAAAAACAATTCCACTGATGAACAAATACTCTGTCCCTTCTTACTTCTCAGCTTGTGATTGTTGTTTTGACTACCTTAAACAACTATGGGCTCCTCCTCTAAATAGGTTTATAAGAATTTGAACATTAAGGTAATTAATTTTTACAGAGTAGGAAGGCGTCTAAAAAAAACCTTCTAAACTATAAGCCAGCAATTTAAACTGACAGAAACACTGTTAAGAAACAGAAAAATCAAATAAGGAGAGGAAATGTCTCTACAGATAAATCGGACAAGAAGTAAAAAAAAAGGAGACACAGAAGTAAATTCAAATCTAGCAGTTGAATCAAGCCTGACAGTATCTAATGGACATAATTAAGATTAATTCAAATCTAGCAGTTGATTCACTTTTGTGGAATTTATATGTGTGGGTGTTCCTCTCTAGGTTATCATTGTTTTTTTCTGCTTATAAAAAAAATGGAAGTTAAATGGAACAGTTGATGTCTTTTGAACATTAAAACACTCAGTTAAGAATTTCTGGAGTAAATAATTTTTAGTGTTATGGACTGGGTCTCTTGAAAAAGTTTTATGCTAAACATGGTCCATGTCAGGGGCTGCAGACAGTCTGTATTAAATATCAAGCAGTATTGAAAGATATACAAGTTACTGTATTTTTCTGCTCCATAAGAAGCACCTGACCATAAGATGCACCCTAGATTTAGAGAAGGAAAACAAGAAAACACACATTCTGAACATATTTATCCCTGCCAAGCTCTGCACCCAACCCCACACTACTTGCCAGGCACTGCTTCCTGTCCCCATTCTGGTGGTCTAGTGGTAGGCCGGGATAGGGCAGTTCTCACGTGACTGATGACAGCCATTCACGTAGCAGCGTTGGACAAGGCAGGCACAAGAAAAGCGCACACCTGCCTTTTGCGCTGCTCTACGCTGCTGCAGCTAGTTCGGGAGAGCTGAAGGGAAGGGCAGGACCGCCAGACCAACTAAATAAAGTAACGGGAGAGGGGGGGGGTATTCGCTCCATAAGACGCACCCTTATTTCCACACACTTTTGGGGAGGAAAAAGTGTGTCTTATAGAGTGAAAAATATGGTAAGTACTTAAAGAATTTTGAATTAGAATGATGCAGATTACTTGCGGTCACATAATATATACAGTATTTAAAGGTTTTGGTTTGCACACTAAGATGAAAAAAAAATAAATAAAAATCAAGAAATTTCAGTATTTTTGGCATTTTTAACAGTTTTGTGCTCAAAGGATGTTATCTTAATAGCAAACATAAACATACCATCTCAGTAATAATCACTGCACTCAAAAAAAGGTTTCTTTTTAAATGTATTACTCCTGGCATAATTTTGTGCAATTGCGCAGTGCAGAATTTGCAAAGAATTCTCCATCCATGCAGAATTTTACACAAACCTTCAGGTCTGCCCCTATTCCCGTCCCATCCTCCTCCTCCCCTGCGCAGGTCTGACCTCTCTTCCTTCGAATGACCCCCCCCCCCTCCCCATCTTGAGATTTGACATATCTATAGCCTCCAAAAGAAGCAGCCTGGGTGGCAGCCAGAGGCAGCACTGTGAACAGGCAGCTTGCGGCCGGCCCTGCCGAGGCTTTCCCTCTGCCACATTACTTCCTGTAGATGGATGATGCGGCAAAGGGAAGGCACTGGCAGGGCTGGCCTTGATCAGCCTGTTCACAGCATTGCCTCTGCCAGCTGACTGCTGCCACTACTGCTTTTCTGGGAGACCCAAAGGTATGTCGGATCTCAAAGTGTGAGTGTGTGTGTGTGTGTGGGGGGGGGTTGTCAGTAGGAGAGAAGCCAGATCCGCGTAGGGGAGAGGAATGGAAACACAGATGCTAGACCGCAATTTGGAGGGGGTAGAGGAGGGAACATGGATGCTAGGCCTGTGAGAGGGGAGGAAGAGGAGGAGACATGGATACTGGACTGCAAGTGGAGAAGGGGGTAGAGGAGGAGACATGGACCCTGGACTGCAAGTGGAGGAGGGGGGTAGAGGAGGGGACATGGATGCTGGACTGCAAGTGGAGGAGGGGGGCAGAGGAAGAGACATGGATGCTGGACTGCAAGTGGAGGAGGGGGGCAGAGGAAGAGACATGGATGCTAGACTGCAAGTAGGGGGGCAGAGGAGGGGACATGGATGCTGGACTGCAAGTAGGGGGGCAGAGGAGGGGACATGGATGCTGGACTGCAAGTAGGGGGGCAGAGGAGGGGACATGGATGCTGGACTGCAAGTAGGGGGGCAGAGGAAGGGACATGGATGCTGGACTGCAAGTAGGGGGGCAGAGGAAGGGACATGGATGCTGGACTGCAAGTAGGGGGCAGAGGAGGGGACATGGATGCTGGACTGCAAGTAGGGGGTAGAGGAGGGGACATGGATGTTAGATTGTTAGTAGAAGGGTAGATGAAGGGTAGAGGAGGGGCATGGATGCTGGACTGAAAGTGGGGTGGAGGGTAGAGGAGGGGACATGGATGCTGGACTGCAAGTGGAGTGGGGGTAGAGGAGGGGACATGGATGCTGGACTGCAAGTGGGGTGGAGGGTAGAGGAGGGGACATGGATGCTAGATTGCAAGTGGGGGTAGAGGAGGGGACATGGATGCTGGACTGAAAGTGGAATGGGGGTAGAGGAAGGGACATGGATACTGGACTGCAAGTGGGGTGGAGGGTAGAGGAGGGGACATAGATGCTGGACTGAAAGTAGAATGGGGTAGAGGAAGGGACATGGATGCTGGACTGCAAGTGGGGGGAGGGGACATGGATGCTAGACTGCAAGTAGGAGGGTAGACATGGATGGTAAACCTGCAGGGTGAGGAGGGGAAGGGACATGGATGATGGACCAGTAAATAGAGGGGAAAGGAGATGAGAAGGAAACCCAGGCCAGAAAGCAGGGTGAGAAGGAAGAGATGTTTGACTGTAGAAAGGGAGAGAGAGAGATGCCAGACTATGGGGAGTAGGGAAGGGATTCAGGATGCAAGCAAAAGAGGTGGTGAGTGGGGTGAGGGGACATGGATGCTAGAACCATAAGGGGAAATTGAGGGGTGGTAGAGAGAGGAAGAGTGACCAAGACCAGAAACGGGGTGGGAAGGGAGGAAGAAATTCTTAGCCAGTGGAGAGAGAGAGATGCCAGACTATGGGGGCCAAGGAAGGGATTCAGGATGCAAGCGAGAGAGGGGTGGGATTTAGAAGGAGACAGAACTGAAGTTGGAGTAAGAGGGAACTGAGGAGGCTGGAACATGAGAGGCAGAAAGGAATTTCAGGCCTCTGGATAGGAGAATTCTATGCAAAACATTACAAATAAACTTTGCAGAATTTCCAAAATATTTTGCGCAGAATTCCACCAGAAGTAATTTATGTCATTTATACTGAAGGGTTATGTATAGGTAGACTAATTATTTTCAGTAGATGTGAATATATCCAATCTTTAGGTTTTTATACCGGGTCATCCCTAAGAAAGGGCTCAACTCAGTTTACAAGAATTGATTCATCACATAAAGACAGACCATTACAATAAAAGTATACAAAGTGGAAAGCATTATTATTTATAATCTTCTAATATAAATTAGGAGAATCTGTTAATGATTTCTGGAACAGTAGCGTTTTTAAAGATTTTCAAAATCTTTGAAGTGAGAAATGGATTCTGATTTCAGAAGGAAGATCATTCCAAATTTTCACAAAGAAAAAATACAAAAGAATGAAATGTATGACCTTCTTTGAAAGAGGGGAAAGCAAGTTTATGTCTTTGAGAAGCTCTTGAATGTAACAACTGCAAAGAATTAAGAGACAGAGACCAACGGAAAAAAAATTCCATGAAGGATTTTAAATATTAAGTTAGCACATTTGAACCGAGTTCTCGATAAAACCAGAAGCCAGTGAAGAGTCCTCAAAAGGAGAGACAATCATATTTTCTTTTCCCAAATATTAATTTAGCCACTGTATTTTGTAGAAGTTGTAATCTTTTTAAATTGCTTTTACTCAGATTAATGAAAAGGGAAATTGCATAATGAAAGATATCCCCCATTTAGTAGTGGTTGAAGTCAAAGCAAGATCTCAAAGACCAAGAAAAATCTGATATAGCTACCAAAAAACTGGTCATATCTGCAAAACAGAACCCACATTGCAATTCTAAACACCTGCTAAAAGTTTGGTTCACACTAGTTTTCTTTCATGGGAAAAAAATTAAGCACAGTTACTTACCGTAACGGGTGTTATCCAGGGACAGCAGGCAGATAGTTTTACATGTGGGCAATGTAATCCACGGAGCCCAGGTATGGACAGTATTAAAAGCAAGTAGAAACTTTCCAACTGCCCACTCTGTGCATGCGCAAGTGCCTTCCCGCCTGACATAGGCTTGCTGTTCCTCAGTTCCATAAGTAAGCTAAGAAGCTAACCAGGGGAGGCGGGTAGATTGTGAGAATATCTGCCTGTTGTCCCTGGATAACACCCATTACGGTAAGTAACTGTGCTTTATCCCAGGACAAGCAGGCAGCATATTCTCACATGTGATCTCTGCACAGAGATAAATAGGGGAGGGTCATTAGGATGGGCAGACTAGATGGGCCGCGGCCCTTATCTGCCGTCTTTTTCTATGTTTCTATGTGGGACTCTATAGCTTACTATAATGGGATAGAGGGAGTGTTGGCCATTAAGAGAATAAATTTTTTAATACTGCTTGGCCAAATTGACCATCCCATCTGAAATAAGATTCCAGACAGTAGTGAGATGTGAATGTGTGAACTGAGCAGCTATACAAATCTCATCAATGGGAGTGGAAAGTAAGAAAGCAACCGAAACTGCCATAGCTCAGATCTTGTGTGCTGTTACACAACCCCCGAGTTGTAGCCCAACCTGAGCATAGCAGAAGGCAATACAGGCCACCAATCATGTGGAAATAGTTCTATTGGTTACAGGCCGGCCTAACCTGATAGGATCAAAGGAGATGAACAGTTGAGATGTTCTATGTGGCTTAATCCGCTGTAAGTAATAAGCCAAAGCTCGTTTGCAGTCCAAAGTATGAAGAGCTGTTTCTCCAGGGTGAGAATGAGGCTTGGGAAAGAACACTGGAAGGATAATTGATTGATTCAAATGAAATTCCATGACTATTTTTGGTAGGAATTTAGGATGGATGCGGAGAACTACTTTATCATGGTGAAAAACTGTAAACAGTGGATCTGCCACAAATGCTTGAAGCTCGCTCACTTGACAAGTGGAAGTGATGGAGATTAGAAATAATAATGATAAATTTATTTTGTATACCACCATACCCAGGGAGTTCTAGGCGGTTCACAGCAGTTAGATTCAATACAAACAGTTGCAGTTGTAATTGCAGTTGACAACAAAAAAAATGAACAAAGCAATTATAAAAGTTAACATGCTGGTTATACATCTACAATTTAAGTGAAGGGAACAAGAAAAAAATACATGCATATGTACAAAAAGTATATGCAATAGGACATGCATAAGTACATGCAATAATTACATGTAGCAATAAGTACATGCAGCAGAATACATGCAATAGATATAATAGATACAATAAGTACATGCATACAATTTAAGTAAGGAGAAATGCATACACACCATAAGGAAGGAGCATACAAGGAAAAATGTATACAAGCCGTAAGGAGTGGGCAACAATCTTAGAAGAGAGAGCGGGGATAGTCATGGGGAACGATTAGGGATTTAGTCTGTTGAATAGCTGAGTTTTAATATGCTTTCTAAAATTGAGGTATGAAGAGGCATCAAGTATAATTTGGGCTAGCCATGAATTTAGTTTGGCTGCTTGAAAGGAGAAGGTTCTTTTGTAGAATCTTTTAAGGTGACACGATTTTAGTGAGGGAAAAGCGAGATATTTAAGATGACCTGAAGACACTGGCTCAAATGGAGGTTCATCAGTCTAGTGAGAACAACATTGAGATCCCAAACCACTGGAGGCGGTTTGAGAGGTGGTTTAATATTGAAAAGTCCTTTCATGAATCTGGAAACAAGGGGATGACTGGCCCATGAAAAGCACTGATAGTACTACGATGAACTCTGACTGAAGTGGTTTTAAGACCTGAGTTGGATAAGTGGAGAAGGTAATCCAATACTGAAGATATAGAAGAAGATGAAGCATCTTGATGATGAAAAGTACACCACATTGAAAACTGTGTCCACTCCTGCTGGTAACGCTGCTGTGTAGACGGTTTTCTGGATACATGTAAAACGAGTTTGACAGGATCAGAAAGATCAGTGTCAGTTGAGGTCATCCCAAGAGGTATCAAGCTGTCAGGTGCAACGACTGAAGTTTGGGGTGTAAGAGAGACCCTTGATTCTACATGAGAAGAGATGGAAAACTCTGCAGAAGAAATGGATTTTTTACATTGAGCTGAAGTAGAAGGAAAACCCACAGTTATCTGGTTCACCGGGGAGCTACAAGGATCATGGTTGCTGACTGCTGCTTGAGCTTGACTAATTTCTTGAGTATAAGAGGAATTGGTGGAAACACATGCAAGAACTTGTGTGTCCAATCTAGGAGAAAGGCATCTGCCTCTATTCGATGAGGGGAGTACTGTCTGGAACAGAATTGAGGTAGTTTGTGATTGAGAGGGGATGCAAACAGGTCTATCTGAGGAGTCCTCCAAAGAGAATATTTGATGCAGTATTGAGGAGTAAAGCAATCATTCATGTGGTTGAAGAAACCTGCTGAGTTTGTCGGCCAGAGTATTCTTTTCTTCTTGGACATAGACCACTTTGAGGAATATGTTGTGATCAGTAGCACAGTTCTAAATGTTCTCAGCCTCTTGACAAAGAATGAGAGAACCTGCTCCTCCTTGTTTGTTGATATAATACATAGTGACTTGATTGGATATAATGTGTTGAAAAATCTTAAGAGTATTGCAAATGATCCTCAGTTCCAAGAGATTGATATGGTATTGTTGCTCTTTGGCGGACCAGTGACCCTGTGTACAAAGACTGTCCAAATGAGCTCCCGAAGCATATTTGAACAAGTCTGTGGTCAGAACTTTTTGAAGTGGAGGAATTTGAAACAAGAGCCCTTTGGAAAGATTGGAGTAATTCATCAACCACTGCAGAGATTGATGAAGGGATGATGTGACTGTAATCTCTTGTGAAAGAGTGGGTCAAGAGCTTGAGACCACTAAGATGCCAGAGACCACTGAAGTCACCTGAGATAGAGCCTCACAAAGGGGACAACATGGACTATGGAGGCCATGTGACCAAAAAGGATCATCATATGTCTGGCTAAGATGGATGGAAGATGATAAACTTGATTGCAAAGTTGAATCAAATTGCCTTGTCTTTGCTGAGGTAGAAACACCCTGAGTTGAATCATGTCTAGCAGGGCTCCTATGACTTGAAGAGTCTGAGAGGGTTGAAGTTGAGATTTGGGAAAACTCACTTCGAACCTCAACTTCTGAAGAAACAGAATCATTGACTGTGTTAAAGAGAACAGTCCTTGAGGAGAGGCATCTTTTATGAGCCAATAGTTGAGATAAGGAAAAATGGGAGTCCTTGAGACTTTAAAGCTGCTGACACTACTAGGCACTTGGTGAATACTATGGGCGAGGATGCCAAGTCAAAGGGCAGAACATTGTACTGAAAGTGTTGATGGGCTACCTGAAACATTAGAAATTTTCTGTGGGCAGGATGAATTGGTATGTAGGTATAAGCTTCTTTTAGATCCAGAGAGCTTAGCCAATTGTTTTGATCTAAGAGGGAATATAGAGTCGATAAGGACAACATGCAAAACTTTTCTTTTACTAAGAATTTGTTCAAGTCTCTGAGGTCTAGAATTGGACGGAGACCTCCCATCTTCTTTGGGATGAGAAAATACCAGGGGTAGAAGCCCTGACTCTTTTGAGCAGGGGGTACCATCTCTATAGAATTCAGATGGAGTAGAGATTGTATTTCCCAAAGAAATGAGGTGATTAAATTTGCAGATGACACTAAACTGTTCAAAGTTGTTAAAACAAATGCAGATTGTGAAAAATTGCTGGCGGACTTTAGGAAAATGGAAGATTGGGTGTCCAAATGGCAGATGAAATTTAATGTGGACAAATGCAAAGTGATGCACACTGGGAAGAATAACCTGAATCACAGTTATCGGATACTAGGGTCCACCTTGGGGATTAGCACTCAAGAAAAGGATCTAGGTATCATCGTAGACAATACGATAATAATATGGTATGCTCTGTGAGTAGTTCCCGGCGGAAATGACGTCATCAATAACGGGGCTATTAATCATACTGAGTAGTGAAGCCGAATTGTGGACGGAATAGGAGGGAACTCCCTGAAGAAACCATTCGTTGGTGAAACAAGAGTCTTCTAGGATCTGGACACCAGTTTCCTACCTTCACTCTAATGCCGAGCAAGCAGGAAGATTACTGCATTGGATCACGATCCTGACGTCATTAAGAGCTGTGAAGATAAATGAAATCTTTCCTTAGGTTCTTTTTCCTGTTCCATGTGCACAATGATGGGATATGTCCCCATTTTGAAAGACTGCATTTTGTAAAGTAGTGGAGTTGTTTGCCTATGATACAGAATAAGAACGGCTGAAAAACTCATTGGGTTGCCGTCTGCATATTAAATAAAGTTGAGGCCTTTTCTCCACTGTAATGAAATGATTTTTCAGTGAGCATTTCCACCACTCGGCTAATAACATTTTTTGATTGGATTTTTTGATTTAGAAAAAAATATTTGCCATGACTTATGTATTTGTCTTTCATATGTATGTGAAGCAGATTAATTTTATGTATGTACTTTGTTACCCACCTAGATAATAGGCAGGATATAAATTTTAGAAATAAGCAAATAAATAATATCTCAGTAAGGATCATTCTAAGTCACTAAAAGGCAGTCCTGTGGAAAACAACCAAAATGGTGCAAGGTGGACCTAAATATGAATAGAGTAAAGGAAGAAAAGAGAAAATAGGATAGAACTTTTTAATACTTCATTCAAATATACAAACCTTAACCAGAAGGGAAACCATAGAACTAGGGACTATGACGAAGTCGCAAAAAGACTCAGGAGCAACATCTTTTTTTTCCCAAAGAAGTGTGGTGGATGCCTGACATGTCCTCCCAAAAAGAGGTCATAAACAAACACACAATAATGTAATTCAAAAGGAGTGGGATATACATAGAGGATTTCTAAATGGCAAGAGAATGGAAATCAAGTATTGAACACTGTCTCAGAACAGCAGTGAACTGACTTTTTGCACTTCTAAAAAGACTTCTAAAAATGGGGATAACCTGCATGAAGCAGCAGTTACAACCTTAAATGAAGGTATGGGGGGTGGGAAAGGAGGGAACCTACATGGAGTAGCAGTTAGAACCCTAATCATCTTTGACAACTAGATGGGTTATCTCAGTCTTTATCTGCCGTCACCTACTCATACTATGCTCAGTTCTCTCTGTGCTACCATATGTCTGATATAAGAATGTGTACTTTTCTAGGTAGCAATTGGCTCAATAAAGCAGTATGTGAGAGACACAACATATTGCTACTTACCTTAATTATCGTGTGATGATGACTCATAGTAGAACAGAGAGGAAAAAAAAGGAGTGATTTAAGAAAGCTTGAGCAGTGGTCAAAAATTATTTGCTCCAGACTTTTGTTTAAAGATACATCCCAGAGTACCCTTCAAAAAATAC
This sequence comes from Geotrypetes seraphini, assembly GCF_902459505.1. Lineage (NCBI taxonomy): Eukaryota > Metazoa > Chordata > Amphibia > Gymnophiona > Dermophiidae > Geotrypetes > Geotrypetes seraphini. The sequence goes on along the minus strand of NC_047086.1, from coordinate 340,394,196 downwards.
ATGGGATGAATACAGAGGATTGCCAATTAAAATATGGATGGTATGAAAAAACAGAACATAAATGACTGCATAAGGGTTGAGTGGTACTTGGATGACAACTCTTGGACTGTGAAGAACTAAGGCCAGTGCAAGCCTCTATGGTCTGTGACCCATATATGACAAGACAGATTGGGATAGGCTGAAATGGGCTTCCACAGCAACTCCAGTAATCCACTATCCTTTTGCTCCAACTTCTATGGCAGTGTTTCTCAACTCAGCCCTGGAGTACCCTCTTGCCAGTCAGGTTTTCAGGATATCCACAATGAATATGCATGAAATAAATTTGCATATAATGAAGGCAGTGTATGCAAATCAAGTTTATGCATATTCATTGTGGATATCCTGAAAACCTGACTGGCAAGGGGGTACTCCAGGACTGAATTAAGAAATATTGTTCTAGGGTCTATCACAGAAATGGCAAAGAAAGACCAGGATCAAGTATTTTATACCACTACATTCATTATTGTTTTAAATCATGAATTGATAATAATGAGTGTGATTAATTATTGGATAGACTGGATGAACCATTCAGGTCTTTATTTGCCATCTACTACTATGTGAGATATTTTTTCCATGAGAAAATTAATGATTAGCCAGGCTTTCCCACTGACTTGATTTTGCTCAGATGTGGTGTTACTAGTTTTGGATGAGATGGTCTCTAGGGTTTAATTTAGAATTGGCTCAGGATATTATGGAATGGGATGGTAGAGATGGATTAGGGCAGAGGTGTCCAACTTCAGCCTTTGAGGACCACAATGCAGTCAGGTTTTCAGAATTTCCCCAATGAATATGGATGAGATCTATTTTGCGCACACTGCTTCCACTGTAAGCAAACAGATCTCATGCATATGCATTGCATAAATCCTGAAACCCCTACCTGACAAGGGGTAAGAATGGACACCCCTGGATTAGTCAGTGGGTTTTAATTGTCTATGTTAAATACACTATTGTTATCCTTTTTATGTTTTGTAACTATATTAAATGTTTGTAATATGCATTGGACTGTTTCTGAGTAGGTGTGTAATCAAGTGCTGTACAATAAAAACAACAATTAAATTATGCAAATCATTCTTTACATATTAAACTATGAAAGAATCTACACACTAGGTAGTTAAGGAAGGTAACAAGACATTTTTGTAGCTAGGGCAATGAAAAGAGGCAGTACAAAAGTGACACTATAAGACAGATAATGACAAAAGAGCAAGAATACTGAATAGAAACATGATGGAAGATAAAGGCCAACTGGCCCATCCAGTCTGCCCATCCACTATCTCCTCCTCTACCTAAGAGATCCCATGTGCCTGTGCCACATTTTCTTGAATTCAGACACAGCCTCTACCACATCTACCACTCTTCCTGTAAAAAAGTATTTTCTTAGATTACTCATGAGCCTATCACCTCTTAACTCCATCCTATGCCCTCTCATTCCAGAGCTTCCTTTCAAATGAAAGATTTGCCTCATATGTATTTATGCCACATAGATATTTAAATGTCTCTTATATCTCCTGTCCTTCCTCCAGAGTATACATAGTGAGATCTTTAAGCCTGTCCTCTTACACCCTATGATGAAGACCACTGACCATTTTAGTAGCCTTCCTCTGGACCAACTCCATCCTGTTTATATCTTTTGAAGGTGCGATCTCCAGAATTATACACAGTATTCTAAATGAGGTCTCACCAGGAGCCTCAGTACCTCTTTGTTCCTACAGGCCAAACCTCTCCTTATGCACCCTAGCATCCTTGTAGCTTTTGCCTTTTCAACCTGTTTGGCCACCTTTAGATCATCACAAACTATCACACCCAAGTCCCGCTTCTCTTTCATGCAGAAAAGTTCTTCACCCCCTAAACTGTACTGTTCCCTCAGGGTTTTGCAGCCCAAATAAATGACTTTACATTTCTTAGCATTAAATCTTAGTTGCCATATTTCAGACCATTCTTCAAGCTTCGCTAGGTCCTTCCTCTTGATATTCACACCATCAGGGGAGTCTACTCAATTGCAGATTTTGGTATCATCTGCAAAGAGGCAAATCTTACCAAACAGCCCTTCAACAATATTGCTTACAAAAATGTTAAAATAAATAAATAAATAAAACAGGCTCAAGAACCAAACCTAGAGGCACAACACTACTAACATTCCTTTCCTCACTGACCACTATCCTCTGTCGACTTCCACTCAACCAGTTCCTGACCCAGTCCGTCACCTTGGGAACCAGCCTGAGGGCACTCCGTTTATTTATTAGACACCTGTGTGGAACACTGTCAAAGGCTTTGCTAAAATCTAAATACGCCATATCTAACACACTCCCTCTATCCAATTCTCTGCTCACCCAGTAATTTCAACCATAGATTACTGTAATACCCTTTATCAAGGCATAACCCAGAAAGAAATTTGCCGTCTACAACTTTTACAAAACACTGCTGTTAAATTAATCTATCACACAAAAAAATTTAACCATGTCACCCCTCTCCTCCGTAAAGCTCATTGGCTACCAGTTACTCATCGTCTTTCCTATAAAATACTCCTCCTCACTTTTAAAACAAAAAACTCTTAAACAACTGGCATTCATAGATAAACTTTTGATCCCTTACTCATCATCAAGGGCCCTCTGATCAAATAATCAAAATTTACTCTCTATACCGTCAATACGGGAATTGTTTTACGACACTACTCGCATATCCATCTTTTCAGTTACCGCTCCCTCTCTGTGGAATGCCCTTCCATTAGACATTCGGTTAGAGAACTCACTCGGAAAATTTAAAACCAATCTTAAAACTTTCCTCTTTAAAGATGCTTTTACTCTCTAGAATCAGCCTCTGTCTTTTAATTCCCTGACTTATGTGTAGCTTTGAAACATCTAATACTTCTGTTGAAATGATTCCCCCTCTAATATCTTTATCGCTCCTCACTTACCGCCCTTTTTAATTAATTTTACTTCGATGTATTTTAAACAACCTCTCCCTCTCCTACTTTCCTTCCGTTTCATGTATGTTAATCTGAATGTCCAGTATTTTTAATCTAATATAATAAGGTCCTACGCGTGCATGCGCACTCTCACCTGCGTGCTCCCGTTTTCCGTGCGGCTGTAGGGCATCGCAGGTAGGAGTGCGCATGTGCGCGAATCCCCCGAGGCGGATGTCGGCCGCTGCGGCTGTGGGCGGCTGCAGACCACGGCGGCTGTCGGCGGCTGCAGGCTCGGCAGCGGATTGGACAAACGTACCCGGAACCGGAAACAAAATGCCGAGGTCATCTCGCTGTGGGATGGGCGGATGGGAGGGTCAATGGGCTGCACGGTGGCGGGGAGGGAGATGGAAACAGGCTGATCACCGGTCCTATTGCACAGGGGGGATGGGAGGGAGGCAGGCAAGCAGGCTGGCTTCGGGGGTAGGGTTGAGTCAAAGTCGGGAAGGCAGTGAGGGGGACATAGAAAGGAGGCACTGGGGGCACTAAGGACATAGGAAGGGGCACTGAGGGCACTAAGGACACAGGAAGGAGGCACTGGGGGCACTAAGGACACAGGACGGAGGCACTGGGGGCACTAAGGACACAGAACGGAGGCACTGGGGGCACTAAGGACACAGGACGGAGGCACTGGGGGCACTAAGGATATAGGACGGGGTACTTAGGACATGGGAAGGAAGAACTGGGGTACTAAGGACATAGGAGGCACTGAGGGCACTAAGGACATAGGATGGGACAGTGTGGACATAGGAAGGAGGCCACTGAGAGACAGGCAGGCAAGGCACAACAGAGAAATACAGGGGGCCAGGGAAACAGAGACAGAAAGAAAGATAGACAGGGGGCCAGGGAGAGACACAGACAGAAAGAATGACAGACAGACAGACAGCGTCCAAGGAGAAAGAGACAAAGGAAAAAAAACAACAAAATAGACATCTACTCTAGCACCCGTTAATGTAACGGGCTAAAATACTAGTATCTGATAAATTATTGTTTTTATTTACTTATTTTAACTGTTTCCTATAATTTTTTTTATAATGTAAACTGTCTAGACATGTATTTTGAAAGACGGCATATCAAAAATAAATAAACTTGAAACTTGAATATAAGTCATACAGCAGAATTCTGAATGGATAAAAGGGGAGAGAGATGGTTACATGGGAGACCAGTGAGAAGCAAGTTGCAGTAGTCAGGGTGAGAGGTGTTAAGGATGTGGATAAGGGTTTTGGTAGTGGTAGAGAGGAAGGGTTGGATTTTGGTGATAGTATAGAGAAAGAAACGACACCATAGCAATAGCATGTCATTTCCAGTTGAAAGTGAAATCAGTGAACTGGGAGTGATCTAACCTCAAACTCCCTGCATATTATTTTAACCTCTTGAAGGATCACTACTAATACCCTGAACTGGAACTCCTTGGGGCTATCCGCTGCTCCTTGGATCTCACTGGCCCCCTAACATAACCCTTGGGTTCAAATATGCTCATTCCTGATCTAGGTTAAAAGGAACTTGAAATATTGGAAACATCACTTCTAGTTTTGTTCTATTATTCTTTTGAGACAGGGAAATTTGTTCTCTTTCTAAATAGAAGTAGATACAGAGGAATGGGTGACACTAGGAAACACAGATCTGCACATCTGATGGGCAAAATTATGGAGCCCAACAGATTACAAGATCCACTGCAATATGGTTTTACTAGAGGAAGACCATATCAATCATTTAAACCGTACGACCAAACAATTAGATCACAGATGAATACTGGATATGGTGTACTAAGATTTCAGTAAAGCTTTGACATTATGAGCCTTCTGTGTACTACAAATAAAGATGAGCAGTATGCAAGTAAGTCCTAAGACAGTACACTCTGTGTTAGAAACTGGTTGGGTGACTGGCAACTGAAGGCAATATGTTTTCACCAAAGAAAAGAAGGATATCAGTGAAGTAGCTATGAAATCAGATCAGCGTCCAGTTACGTTTAACATGTGTATAAATAATATTGCAGATGGGTCAGTAAGAAATGTTTGTCTTTTACAAATGATGTTAGGATCTACACCACAGTAGATATGCCATTTGGGTAAGGAGAATACAAATGTAATTTAAACATAGAAACATGATGGCAGATAAAAGCCAAATGGATCATCTAGTCTGCCCATCCACAGTAACCATTAACTCTTTCTCTCTCCGAGAGATCCCACGTACCTATCCCAGGCCCTCTTGAATTGACTGCTTTAGTTATAAACAAGGGTTTAGCAACTACAATTTAATGTAAAATTTGAAGCATAAAAATCCAAGAGAACAACATAATGAGAAAAGGAAATAGTACAATGTACTTATTTGAATGAAACATGGTGATCATCTCTGTAATCCACCTGGATGTAATATTAAAAGTCTGTTTTTAGCTACCTTGCTCATTCCTGTTGAAACACTGCCCAATTTCTTACCCAGTGAATTAATTCTCTAAAGTCTGTTCAAAGCTAGCTGGAAAATCTTATTTAGGTAGATGTTTCAGGAGCTGTGAATTTTTCAACCCAAATTGGGTCTTTAGAGCATGGAATAATTTTATTTTTATCTTTTTTTATATAGACACTGTTTATGTAAACCACACTGATGACATTAGCTTTTGTCTGAAGGTCAGTGCATCACTAAAACTCTCATAAACAAAACATTCCACAACAGTGCAACAAAGCAGTGAGAAATGCTGAAGAAATGCTACAGTGCATAGGGAGTAGTATGCGAGGTATAATCATTAGGAAAATACAGTAGACTCTCAGTTAGTCAGCACCCATGGGGATTGATAGATGCCGGATGAACGTAGTTTTTGGTTGCTTGAAAGTTACTATTAAAAATAGGCCTAACTAATACTATATCCCATACTATACCATAAACTGTTCCAGACAATCTACTGGACATATGGTAGACAAAGCGCGTATGTACTCAGGTGTGGCGTGCCAAGTTTACACTTAAATTTCCACCAAAAATTGATTTTATTTTCATTTTTATTGGTGGTTGCTTGAGTTCCGGTTAACAGAGAATCTACTTTATTAGAATTTCTCTACACAAATCATTGCTGAGTACAGTATGCATAATTTTTTTCCCACACATGTTCACAGTGACGATTTAGGAGCAACAGGCTTTTCTCACCAAATTTGTTTTGTTATCCAACACAAACTGGCAAGATACAGTGCTGTGACAGCATCAATTGATCCCTTTTGTGCTCAGACTGTTAGTAGCACACAACAGAGGGATTTATAAGACATTACAACTAGAGAATGACATGGGGATAAATTTATCCCTGATCCCACAGAAACTCAATTTCCCCGCCCTGTCCCTTTGAGTTTTGTCACTGTCCCTGTCCAATTCCTGTAAGCTCTTCCTTAATCGCACAAGTCTTGAATACTTATGATTTTAAAGTGTTTGAGGCTTGTGCAGATCAGGATGGAGCTTTCAGGAATGGGGCAAGAATAGGAAAAGAACTTGTGGGGACGGGAAAATGAGTTCCCACAGGGACGGGGAAAAATTTGTCCCTGTGTCATTCTCTAATTACAACTCCTGTCCTGAGGCAGGCGATTAATGCCAAAACACAGCCCCATGTCAAAGATTTTCATTTTTTGGTGGCTTTTGAATAAATACTCAACTTTGGTCTACCTCTGGTGGTTTTCTTTTTTGGATGGTCATTTGTATGACCCTACTCCTCTTGGTGACATCATTTTGGAGGCCCTATCATGAAAAGCTATGGATGGCACAGAAGCCATGCAGAGGACTAACAAAATGGTGCAGAGTCTGCACCAAAACACTTATGAAATGAAACCTAAATATTGTATACCAGCGATTTTCGAGTTAGACCTCTGAACATACCCAGTCAGATTTCCAGGATATTGACCATAAATATGAATGAGAAAAGTTAGCATACATTAAAAAGCAGTGCATACAAATTTCTCACATGCACATTCATTATGCATACTGTTTAAATTAGATTGTCTGGATGTATCCTGAGGACTACTCCAAGTTAGTTACAGAATGAGAAAATATGAGAAATCTTTACATATTCGAAGGTTATAATGTAGACAAAGTAAGAAAGGAAGTTTGAGAAAAGGAGTCATGACATGAAACAAAGGCAGCACACATCACAGTAATGTTAAAAAAAACATTTTCTTTGCAGTATAATGATACATGGTAAAAAAATTCTCAAATAGGATGAATCGTGGAAAGGTAGCAACAATTCAAGATGAAGGATGGGTTCAGATGATCTGCAATTGCAAGGATGTGAAAATAAAACCTATTACTCATTCATACCACAAGATAAAACATGAGCCAAATAGCATTTACCTGAAATCATAGTCTGTTTCTATATAATAATTTTTTGGTTTAGCAAATTATAATCAAATGTGTATCAGGAAAGCCTTGGCTGTAACACAAATGGTAACCGGTGAGAGCCACTGTCATGTGTCAGGTAATTACATAAAATATTTATTGTTATTCCAGTGCCACAAGCGTTTTAGTTTACCTTTGTCAGTGCCAGCTTCACTGGTTTCAACTGAGACGACCTTTAAATAATGCTTCTGCCTGGCTCACCTACATAACTCTGAATATTAATATCTACTGAAGTACTTTTCTTAGACTTCAGGGGGAAAATGTTAACACATAGAGCCAAGGACAGAGAGAGCACCTGGGGGCACAGTAAAAGGAAGTCACTATCAGAGTAGTAAAACATAACGTCTTACCTGACAATTATGGTGCCCCTTTAGGCCCTCGAGAAGGTGCAAGCTTTTCAATACAGGTTAATAGAAAGCAGATTGAGATAATAACCTTATCTTAAATTTTTCTTTAGCATTCTGAAACACTTATACCCCAGTAAAATTAGTCTAGTAAAGTGGATCATCTCAGTTCTCTATAGCCAATGGTTACAATAAACTTACATATAGCCTTCGTGATCTTGAAAAAGCAGGCCTTTAGAGTTAAACAGAAGTCCTTTAAATCGAAGGTTTAAAGCAATCAGTCAGTGAGTAAGCTTATCTATCAATTTAAAAAAACCTCCAAACTGAACCAACAAGCAAAGTAAAAAGTGAAGCGGAAACGAGAAGGGGGGAAAGGAGGCGGGTCTGTCAGGGGAAAAGGCACATCTTGCTCCAACACAAATCAAGGCTGCCCAGCTTCTATGTTCGGGCTCTGCAGCATAGAATCCTAACGCTCAAACGCCGGTAGAGCCCAGACCCTCCAATGAACACTTAACCGGGGGTGAGGGCCACAGAAATCCTAAGTAAATATTTAGTGGCGCTGGGCCTGCGAGCACCACTGGGGAGTCTAGCTAGCTAGGTGGAGAAAGCCCAGTGAGGAGGAGGGGGTGTTGTAGATGTTCCTTTGTACCTCACCCCGCGACATACGTCCTGAACCTAAATGGAGTTACTCGTGACCGGAGAGAGATGAAACAGAGGACAAGGCGGCCACTTAGCTCTTGCCTTATGTCCCCTTCTTCTTCCCACTTTCCGCCGACTGGACTTCCCGGTCCCCCTTCCGGGTGGTAACTTACCGGGGCCGCCCGGCGACAGGGCAGCGTTCCTTCCTCACTGCGCCTCCGTCATGGGAAGCGCGAGCTCCGGGACAGGAGCGGGCAAAGCCGGCGGCGCGCACCTCCAGCCTGCCCTCACAGAACCCCGGCCGAGCCTTCCCATCATGCAGTGGGCCGGCCCGGTCTGTCACCTGCTGCGGCTGCCAGTGCTGCTGCTGCCGCCGCGTCACTTCCGGGAGGTGGAGAAGGGGGGGGGTGGACCGGCGCCGGAAGTAAACAGGCAGAGTGCGGCGTCGGCCGGAGATGAGGTGCAATGGGTGACGTTTGATCTGCACCGGCTGCACCTTTCTCTATTTTATGCCGCGCCAGACGTGAAACGAAGCGGTGGTGGTGGCGGCTGTAAATGGAAGAAACGAGGATCGAGGCGCTTGCAATGAGCTGAGTTCGTACAATCGTGAGTGTCCAGCGCAGGCTCTAGCGCTCAGTTTCACCTGCGCTTGCTTCCCCGCAGGCCTCTTTCACGGGTAGGGGGTCCCGCAGCCTCCACAGGTACTCTAGATTTGAGGGCGGGAGGTGGGTAGTAGACCTGAGCGGCGCCCTTGTGTCTATGATACTTCATTGATGCTGAGCGCCTCCTCATCCATTTTGTGAAGCTCATGATAGGGCGAGTTTATGCCATACAACACTTTCAATCTTTTCCTCGTCATTTTCTATTTGAAATCAGCAATGCATGTGCCTCCATCGTCTGGGTATTTGAGCTCTGCTACTTCAAGAACTGTTGTTGGTTTTCCTAGACAATATAAGAGTTGCCGTACTTGGATAGACACAAGGTCCATCAAGCCCAGTATCCTGTGGCCAAACTCAGGTTACAAGCACCTGGCAAGATCCCAAAGAGTAAAACACATATGTTGCATGCTTATCATAAGAATATGCAATGGTGTTCCCTAAGCCCATCTTAATAATGGCTTATGGACCTTTGTTTTAGGAAATTATCCAAACCTAAAAAAAAACCAAACCTAACCCTGCAAAGCTAACTGCTTTCACCACATTCTCTGATAACAAATTCAAGAGTTTAATTACATATTGAATGAAAAAAATATTTTCTCTGGTTTGTTTTGAATGCACTACTTAGTAGCTTCATTGCATGCCCCCTAGTGCTAGTATTTTTGGAAATAACAATCTACACTTTCCACTCTACTCAGTATTTTGTAAACCTATCCTCAACAATGACACCTAGAACCTTTTCCTGGGTGATGACTCCTAACATGGAAACTTGTATCACATAGCTGTAATTCAGATTCCTCTTTCTCACATGCATTTCTTTGCATTTGCTCACATTAAATGTCATCTGCCAATTTGATGCCCAGTTTCCAAGTCTCCTCTTATGATTTAACAACTTTGAACAATTTTATGTCATCAGCAAATTTAATTTATCTGTGTTTGTTTAGAGTTACACACAGCATTTTTTAGAGATTTTATTATTTCTGGAATAAAAGGGCAAAACTTGACTACACTCCAGAATCTAAATGATTTGACAGTCCTGGGTTTAAAAATTGGATTATGCCTTAGTTTAATTTGTACAGAGTCCCCAGAAAAAAATGGAACTCCCAACATTTTTCCAAATAACCCCCCAAATCCTCCTGCAGCAGAAATTTCTGCCTGAAATTTGAGATATTTCTGAGTACTTTATTTTTCAATAAAAATGAACTTTAGTTCATCGAGCTTGCAAAACAGTTGAACTCTTAATGAAACCCCAGAATTCATTGAGCCAGTGATATCAACTATCGAAAACTTAGTGAATGTGTCAAAGATGGAGGACACTTTAAACATGAATACAAATTATGAATTAACCAAGAAAAAAACCAATATATATATATATTCATTCAAAGGTCATATTAAGGGCTCCTTTTACGAAGCCGCGTTAACGGTTTAATGCGCGTAATAGTGTGCGCTAAACTGACGGATGCGCTAGCCGCTACCGCCTCCTCTTGAGCAAGCGGTAGTTTTTCGGCTAGCGCAGGAGTTAGCGCGTGATGAAAAGTCCCGTGTGATAAAGCCACTAACGCTGCTTTGTAAAAGGAGCCCTAAATGTTTAAACAATTGCAAAAGTATTTTGAAACAACACTGTAATAGGTCCTATTTTTTACAGACACTATCCAGCCAATTAGTCAAAATGACAACCAGCTGGGAACAGTCACTGACCAATTAACTCGCATCTCAGTGTCTCACATTTTGGCAGATAACCAGTCCTTTTCAGCAGCATTTACCAGTTATCACTGCTGAAAATGACCAATTAGCACAAAAAAAATTGTCAGCGATGTTGAGGGCATGACTGCTTAAGCCACGATATTTGGAACTTAACTGACCAGGCTTAGCAGGCAAATAAGGCTGCATAAAATTTGTGCCTATCTTTGCCTGCTAAGCTTTGCCATGCCGGGACTTGCTACCGCAGCTTTGTAGAAGGGGCCCTAGGTGTTTTCAGCTTAGAAGTTAAACAGAAAGTAGGCTGATTTTTATGGGTTAAATGTGCTCTGATCTACTCATTCCTAATAGCTAATTAGAGTGGTCTGCAAATCTTTTATTGACATGTCAACTCTGCATTGGAAACCAATCCTCGATCTTGCAGAACATCCAAAGGTGGTAATTTCTCTCTTTGTTCTAAAATGAGCAAATAAATTTTCAACATTTTACTTTTCTTATATTATCAAGCGGTTTCTGATAAAACAGTGAGAACAAGGCAGTTGGTGGGTGTTTTACTGTCCACACCAGATAGCTTTCAGTACATATCATAAAAGTTTCAAAATTACCCTAATGTCTTGTACAGAATTTAAAATCAATTATTCAGTTGCTCTTCATTTCTTCAATGTGTTTTATGCTTCTAATATTTCAGTGGACTGTTCTTTTCTTTCCTGCTCATATTGTATTTCATTTCCTTCCTTGCCTTAGGCTCCAGTTACCTGCTGCTGATAGTAGGACCTTAAGAAAATTCCAAGGCTGTTTGCAATTATGCTTTGCAGCTTCTAGCTAAAGAACTTACAAAGTCAGGAAGAATCAGCCAGCCTTCTGCCCATGGCAGTCATTCAGTGTTAACTGATTAAGCAAAATACTCCAAAGAGAGACTTACCATATATACTCGAATATAAACCGGGATTTTTGGCCCAAAAAATTGGCCCAAAAATGGGGGTCCTGGTTTATATTTGAGCCAATACACCCCCCATCCAAAATTATTGCAGGTCGCCCCCAGGCTCTTTACCCTGCCTCCCTCCCTATCCATCCTAGCCTCATACCTCTACTGCCGATCGCCAGGGGAGGTGCAGCGGGTAGGAGCAAACTTTCCAAGTTCCTTCCCCGTTGTTAACTGGCTGCCGTGAGTGTCTTTGGCTGCTGAGAAGCACGAGCAGATGCACGTGAGAATTCACAGGAGCCATTAAGGAAGCCACTCAGCACTGAGCAGCAGCGCCAAATCGCGCGTCTGCTTGTGCTTCTCAGCAGCCGAAGACACTCACGGCAGCCAGTTAACAGCAGGGCAGGAACTTGGAAAGTTCGCTCCTGCTCGCTGCACCTCCACTGGCGATCGACAGTAGAGGTATGAGGCTAGGGCAGGGAGGGCGGCAGGGTGCAGAGCCTGGGAGGGTGCAAATTCTGACAGGGGAGGGAAGGAAGGGTGCTGGGTGCAAAGTCTGACGGAAGGGAGGGAAGGAAGGAAGGGGTGCAATGCTTGATAGGAGGGAGGGAAGGAAGGAAGAGGGCTGGGTGCAATGCCTGACAGGGAAGGGAGGGAAAGGTGCTGGGTGCAGAGCCTGACAGGAAGGGAGCTGGGTGCAGTGCCTGACAGGGGAAGAAGAGAGGGAAGAAAGGATACTGGGTGCAGGGCAGGGCACTTGAATATTAAGCCACCCGACATATTCGAGTCAACAATTTTTCCTCATTTGGAGGGTCTCGACTTATATTCAGATCAACTTATTTTCAAGTGTATATGGTAATAAGTGTGATCCTAACTTAGCTCAGACCTTGGCAATTTTTCTTTGAATGTAGGAGCATATAATTGAGACCCATCTCACAATTCTCAACACCTGCATCTACACACACACACACCCTCCCCTCGGTGTAATGCAGCTCCTAGGCAGGGGTATAACCACAGGTTGGCCACAGCAGTGGTACGCACCTGCGTGCCAGCATGGGGAGAAGGCATATCCCTCCCGTAACAAGTTTTCTTCAAAAAGGCAACGGCAGTGATTTCTGTTGGCTGCCTACAGCTGACCCCAAAGCCTTCCATCTGCTGTGTCCCAACCCTCTCTGACACAACTTCCTATTCCTACCTGGGAGGGATGCAGCAGACGGAAGGCTTCAGGGTCAGCTGCAGGCAACAAAAATTAATCACTGCTGCAGCCCGTTGGGAAAAATAAACTTGTTACAGTAGGGAGAGAAGAAGATGAAAGGCTGTAGACCTCCCCCTTCCTCCCATGCTGGCAGTCGAGAGATAATATAGGCCTGGGGTGTTAAGGAAAGGAAGGGAGAGGCGGCACAGAGGGATGAAAGAGAGAGATGCATGGGGGATAAGGGCGAGAGAGAGAGAGATATGCACAGGGGGAAGGGTGAATGAGGCTGCATGGGGGAAGAGGGGCTAGATAGAGAGAGAGGTTGCACAGGGGGAAAGATGTTGGGCCTAGGTTGCAAGGGAGAGGGCAAGAGAGAGAGATGATGGACTTTGAGGGAGAGGTGTCGGATATGGCAGTGGAGGGGACAGAGGGAGAAATGCTGGACCATGGGGGATGGGGGCAGGAGGGAAGAGAAAAGATGGAGGAAGATGCTGGGGAGCAAGAGCGAAAGGAACAGGGAAATATCAGGCTAACAGGATGGGAAGAAAGAGGGAGCAGATGCTGGAGATGGTGGAACCATGTAGGAGAGGCGAGGGAGAGGAATGAGAGGAGGCTAGTGATTACAAGGGATAGAAAAATGTTAAAAATAAAAGACTGGGGAATGGGAGTGTTAATGTAACTTAATTTTTGTTTTCCATAAGTGTAATTTCCTAATTGCTCATGCCTAAAAAGTTTAGAAAATGTTATTTCCATAAAACTTTGCTTTTGTGATCAGGATAGTTAAATTCTGCAATTTACCTATAAAACCTGAAAATGACAAATTTTCACCTTTTCATTCGTTCTTGCTTTTGTGATTTTTCACTGTTTGTGAAGGCAGTTTCTCCTGTTCGTTTTCTGTTATACAAAGATGACCACAAAAGATTTAGAAGTGAATAGTTTTTTGAGGATTTTTGATTATATTGTAAATCATTTTCACAAATCAGCCCCAAGATATAGTCCTACATCATGTTCTCATTATATTGTCCTTGGTAGCGGCATTCAAAATCTAGTATATTCTGGTGTCATCCGAGTATGCTTCCATGTTCTCCTTGAATATTTCAAGATAAGTATCAAGGACATGGACTTTGAGAAACATTCTGTACCCCATTTTACTGTAATTCTTCACCAGATTCTCAACCAACTCCTTGCAGTTTTTAGATTTCTGATTGCCCAGGAAGCCCCAAACCACTGCAACAAAGCTGTTCCAAGCCACTTTCTCCTTCCTAATTAGTTCAAAAATACTTCATTAAAAATGATTATAGAAAAAAAAGAAATTTGATCATGTCACTCCATTAATGAAGTCAGCTCACCGGTTGCTGATTAAACACCGCTTAACATATAAGATTCTACTTTTGGTTCTCCTCCTTATCTAGACAATTATCTTATACCATATTTGCCATCTGTCTTCAGCAAAATTTTACAATTCCTTCTACAAGACACGTTACATATGCATCTATTAGAGATCGCATTTTCTCAGTTAATGGTCCACAACTTTGGAATTCTCTTCCAAATCATATTCAATTAGAATCCAATCTTGAGCATTTTAAAACTCTTAAAAAAAAACTTTTTTTTGTTTATGGATGCATTTGGCTGTTATATTAGCAAATTTTTGATCATGCAGGACTTGGCGATGATCAATCTGAATGTAAGAGCACATAATCAGCTTTTAATCTTATACTTTACTCACTTTACTATTAATTTTGTAGTTCTAGTTCTTTTACTTTTCCTTTTAATTTTTAGTTGGGGTTTTTTTTATATATCTTTTTATCGCAATTAAATTTAAACCACATATATGTTTTGCCAATGCAGTATATAAACTTTGAAATTTATTGGGAAATTCCTTGCACTATAGGATCTTCTTTAGCTGTGATCTGACAAAGACACCAGCTTTGACCTTTGCCTTAGACAGATTAGAGAAAATGTCTTGAAGGTACTTGAAGACAGCCAGCTCTTTATCTAGAGCTCTGACAAATTGCTTCATTAGACCCAATTTGATGTTCAGTTGTGGCATTAGCACCTTCTAGGGATCTGCAAGTGGTTCCCATTTGACGTTTCTCCACACAGAGAACTGGTCCGCTTTGACCAGTCCCGCCTTTGGTAGTGTGCCTTTGTGTCCCTGCTGTCCCAAAGGCAGAGCTAGCAGGGAAGCTTGGTAAAACTTCCTTGGAGATCCATCATATTTCAAGGCACCTAGTAAGGATGCTGTTGTAATCCTCTTTGAGGTGCACTGAGTGAGCCAGTGGAAAAGATGGCTACTTGTTCCCATTATGGAACAGCACGACTTTGATGAGCTGTCAGTGAAGAGACGCCACTCTTTTGGGTTACAAGCATTTCCAATTGCCTCAAACAAACTAGTCAAATTGTGGCAGAAGCTTGATTGGTGAAGCAAGTGAAAAAAATTTGGTGGCACTTTCTCTGATCTGTGACTTGCACACTTTTATTCAACAAGTTCCATTTCTTGAGCCTAGATGTCAAAAGCTTGGTACTGGATTTGATCAAGTTGTTGAGGTCATTTTGGTTTGGATAGTATGGGTTTCTCTCATCAGTTGCACCACTGATATTGTAAACTGGATCTACATCTACCTCAGTCTCTGACTTGATTTTGAAGACGACTGCGCTCTCTCTCTCGGGGAATGGGTATGAGGGCTCGGGGCTATTTGGCACCAGGGCGATAGATAAAGGGAATGTCTGGATATGTGGTTGCAGATGTATTCTTGTCAGTTCAACATTTGGAAGGGTCCACCATGCAGAAGTAGCACATTCTTGGGATAGCAAACTTCATGATTCTCTTTTTCCCTCTGTACCATCCTGTAGAAGAACAAAATGAAATAGTGGTAATGAAAACAATACTTTATTTCACCTAATGAGAATGAGATTCTCGCAACATATTTCATATATGATATATTGACATTGATAATTTTAATATTTAAATATTTTTTTAAATAAAACATTCTAAGAAAATTTTTTAGTAGAAAATTCTGTCATCTTAGTGAGAAACAAAATTGGAATGTTCTACAAAAAAGGTAAATTTCAAAATATTATTGTCCTGGTCACAAATATCATTGTCTTGGTCACAAAAGCAAAGTTTGAGGAAAATGAAGACGGAAAGCTGACAGGATTGACGGTCAGTCTAGAGGAGGTATGTAAGCAGATTGAAAAGCTTAAGAGCGATAAATCCCCGGGACTGGATGGCATCCATCCGAGGGTCATCAAGGAACTGAAAGGGACCATAGCTGATCTCTTCAACTAATAGCCAATCTGTCGATCAAATCGAGAAAGATTCCGGAAGACTGGAAGGTGGCGAATGTTTCACCAATCTTCAAGAAAGGTTCGAGGGGAGATCCGGGAAACTACATACCTGTGAGTCTGACCTCGGTACTGGGAAAGATGGTAGAGTCACTGATAAAGGACAGCATCATTGATCACCTTGACGGACACGGGCTGATGAGGACCAGTCAGCATGGTTTTGTCAAAGGCAGATCGTGTTTGACGAACTTGCTGCACTTCTTTGAGGGAGTAAACAAATAGATAGACAAGGGCGATCCGGTCGACATTGTATATCTGGATTTTCAGAAGGCGTTCAACAAGGTTCCGCATAAACGACTACTTTGAAAAATTGCAAGCCATGGAATCGAGGTGAAATACTCATGTAGATTAAAAACTGGCTGGAGCATAGGAAACAGAGAGTGGAGGTAAATGGACAATACTCAGACTGGAAGAGAGTCACCAGTGGGGTGCCGCAGGGCTCGGTGCTTGGACCTGTGCTCTTTAACATTTATAAACGATCTGGACATAGGTACGATGAGCGAGGTGATTAAATTTGCGGACGACACGAAGCTATTCAGAGTAGTGAAGACGCAGGGGGATTACAAAGATCTACAACGTGACATAACCAGGCACGAGGAATGGGCATCGACATGGCAGATGAGGTTCAATGTGGATAAGTGTAAAGTGATGCATGTCGGTAACAAAAATCTCATGCAGGAATACAGGATGTCTGGGGCGGTACTTGGAGAGACCTCCCAGGAAAGTGACTTGGGAGTTCTGATCAACAAGATGATAAAGCCATCAACGTAATGTGCGGCGGCGGCAAAAAGGGCAAACAGAATGCTAGGAATGATAAAGAAGGGGATCACGAACAGATCAGAGAAGGTTATCATGCTGCTGTACCGGGCCATGGGGCGCCTCACCTGGAGTACTGTGTCCAGCACTGGTTGCCGTACATGAAGAAGGACACGGTACTACTCGAAAGGGTCCAGAGAAGAGCGACTAAGATGGTTAAGGGGTTGGAGGAGCTGCTGTACAGCGAAAGATTAGAGAAACTGGGCCTCTTCTCCCTCGAACAGAGGAGATTGAGAGGGGACATGATCAAAATATTCAAGGTACTAAAGGGGATAGACTTAGTAGATCAGGACAGATTGTTCACACTCTCCAAGGTAGGGAGAACGAGAGGGCTCTCTCTAAAGTTGAAAGGGGATTGATTCTGTACAAACGTAAGGAAGTTCTTCTTCACCCAGAGAGTGGTAGAAAGCTGGAACGCTCTTCCGTAGGCTGTTATAGGGGAAAACATCCTCCAGGGATTCAAGACAAAGTTAGACAAGTTCCTGCTGAACAAGAACGTGCGCTGGTAGGGCTAGCCTTTGTTAGGGTGATGATCTTTGACCAGAGGGCCGCCCCGTGAACGGACTGCTGGGCATGATGGACCACTGGTCTGACCTAGCAGCGGCAATTCTTATGTTCTTATGAAGTATAACCATTTTCTGTAGTTTTGTGGTATAGGCAATTAAGAAAGAACACTTATTATCCAGGAACAAAATAAAATATAAAATTTGAGTGAGAATAGAAGATAGAATAGAAGATAGAATTTGATAGGTAGCTAGCTGAAAAATATAAAGAAGGATATGAGAGGGTAAAATTCAAGAGAACAAAGAGGCAGTAAAGAAGAAAAAAAACTAGAGGAAAGACCAATATGTCAGAGGGAGGTATAGTGAGGGAATGGAACAAGACAGGAAAGAAGAGAAAAGACAAATGGACAGCAGCCACTTGAAAGGAAAATTAGCAGAGGAAAGACAGAAAAGCAGGAAAAAAAAATTGGAACCAACATGATGGAAAAATAAGATATCCAGAGTTCCAGACAAGAAAGGGAGAAAAAAAGCATTTTATTTTAAATTTATTAACTGAAATATCTTAGCTTTGAGAAATGTATATAGCTGACTAACCTTTTCAATGAGTCTCTAGAGTCGGGAGTGGTACTGGAAGACTGGAGAAGGGCTTATGTGATCCATCTCCACAAAAGTGGAAATAAGGAAGAAGTAGGGAATTACAGGCTGGTAAGTCTGACTTCTGTGGTAAGCAAATTAATGGAAATGCTTTTAAAACAGAGAATGGTCACGTTCCTAGAATCCTGTGGATCATAGGACCGGAGACAACATGGATTCACTAGCAGTAGGTCTTGTCAGACTAATCTGATCAATTTCTTTGACTGAGTGACCAGAGAATTGCATAGAGGATGTACCCTAGATGTGGTATATTTAGATTTTAGCAATGTCTTTGACAGTGTTCCACACAGATGTCTAATAAATAAACTGAGTGCTTTTGGGATGGGTCCCAAAGTTACGGGCTGAGTCAGGAACTGGTTAAGTGGAAAGCGACAGAAGGTAGTGATCAATGGAGAGCGCTCTGAGGAAAGGGATGTTACCAGTGGTTTGCCTCAAGGTTCTGTTCTTTGGCCTGTTCTTTTTAACATTTTATTGCTGATTTTTATAAATTATATTGTCGGCTAAGATTTGCCTCTTTACGAATGATACCAAAATCCGCAATAGAGTAGACACTCCGGATGGTGTAAATAACATAAAGAAAGACCTGGCAAAGCTTGAAGAATGGTCTGAAATTTGGCAGCTAAAATTTAATGCTAAGAAATACAAGGTCATGCATTTGGGCTGCAAAAACCTGAGGGAACGGTACAGTTTAGGGGGTGAAGAACTTATGTGCACAACAGAAGAGCGGGGCTTGGGTGTGATTGTACATGATGATCTTAAGGTGGCCAAACAGGTTGAAAAGGTGATAGTGAAAGCTAGAAGGATGTTAGGTTGCATGGGGAGAGGTATGGCCAGTAGGAAAAAGAAGGTATTGATGCCCCTGTATAAGACTTTGGTGAGACCTCATTTATAACAGTGTTTACAATTCTGGAGGCCGCACCTTCAAAAAGATATAGAAAGGATGGAGTAGGTCCAGAGGAAGGCTACTAAAATGGTGTGTGGTCTTCATCATAAGGCATATAGAGACAGACTTAAAAGATCTCAATCTGTATACTTTGGAGGAAAGATAGGAGAGGGGAGATATGATAGAGATGTTTAAATACCTACGTAATCCAAATGTGCATGAGTCGGGTCTCTTTCATTTGAAAGGAAATTCTGCAATGAGAGGGCATAGGATGAAATTAAGAGGTGATAGGTAGTGCTGCCCGATTCAGGAAAAAAAAAATTTTGATTCGATTCAGCCTATTGAATTGGTTTTTCAATTCAATATGATTTTCCTGCCCAATTGGGTGTTTTGTTGTTTTTTTTCAAACATCCTGGTGGGTTTATTTTATAGCTTTTCACCCCCTTTGGCTTCTCCTAACCACACTGGCGCTGTGGTGTAAACAAAATAAAGAAACAAAAAGGATTTTTCCTCTCTTCTTATTTTTGTTTTTTTTTGTTGCCTCCACTGGGTCAGACCAGAGGTCCATCATGCCCAGCGGTCCGCACCCGCGGCGGCCCATCAGGTCCATGACCTGTGAAGTGGATCCTGACCATTCTTATAACCTACCTCTGGTTCTATCTGTATCCCTCAATCCCTTTATCTTTTAGGAACCTATCCAAACCTTCCTTGAACCCCTGTACTGTGCTCTGGCCTATCACAACTTCTGGAAGAGCATTCCATGTGTCTACCACCCTCTGGGTAAAAAAGTACTTCCTAGCATTTGTTCTAAACCTGTCCCCTTTCAATTTCTCCGAGTGACCCCTAGTGCTTGTGGTTCCCCACAGTTTGAAGAATCTGTCCTTATCCACTTTCTCAATGCCCTTCAGGATTTTGAAGGTTTCTATCATGTCCCCTCTAAGTCTCCTCTTCTCCAGGGAGAACAGCCCCAGCATTTTTAACCTGTCAGCGTATGAAAGATTTTCCATACCTCTTATCAGTTTAGTCGCTCTTCTCTGGACTCCCTCGAGTACTGCCATGTCTTTTTTGAGGTACGGCAACCAGTACTGGACACAGTACTCCAGGTGCGGGCGCACCATTGCGCGATACAGCGGCATGATGACTTCCTTCGTCCTGGTTGTAATACCCTTTTTGATGATGCTCAGCATTCTGTTTGCTTTCTTTGAGGCTGTCGCACACTGCGCTGATGGTTTTAATGTTGTGTCCACCATCACCCCCAGGTCTCTTTCAAGGTTGCTCACCCCTAGCAATATTCCCCCCATTTTGTAGCCGAACCTCGGGTTCTTTTTCCCTAAGTGCATGACCTTGCATTTCTCTATGTTAAATCTCATTTGCCACTTTTTTGCCCACTCTTCCAGCCTCGTCAGGTCCCTTTGCAGGTCCTTACAGTCTTCCGTGGTTTTGACCCTGCTGCAGAGTTTGGTGTCATCTGCAAATTTAATGACTTCACATTTCGTCCCCATCTCCAGGTCGTTGATAAATATATTGAACAGGATCGGTCCCAATACTGATCCCTGTGGAACTCCGCTCATGACCCATTGCCAGTCTGAGTAATGTCCTTTTACTCCAATCCTCTGTTTTCTGCCCGCTAGCCAGTGTCTGATCCATCGGTGGACATCTCCTTGCACCCCATGATTCCACAGCTTCTTAAGCAGCCGTTCGTGGGGTACCTTGTCAAAGGCCTTTTGGAAGTCAAGGTAAATGATGTTCATGGCTTCCCCTCTATCCATCTGGCTGTTTATTCCCTCAAAGAAGTACAGTAAGTTCGTGGGGCACGACCTACCCTTGCAGAAGCCGTGCTGGTTCGTCTTCAGTTGTCCATTTTTTTCTATGTACTCGCAGATTATGTCCTTTACCAGCGCTTCCATCATCTTTCCTGGGACCGAGGTCAAGCTCACCGGCCTGTAGTTCCCCGGGTCTCCCCTTGATCCCTTTTTAAAGATGGGCGTGACGTTTGCTATTTTCCAGTCCTCTGGGATCTCCCCAGTTTTTAAGGATAGATTACATATTTGGCGAAGTGTTTCCGCTATTTCGTTTCTTAGTTCTTTTAGTACCCTTGGGTGGATGCCTTCCGGACCTGGTGATTTGTCGCTCTTCAGTCTGTCTATCTGTCGGAGGACATCCTCTCGGCTCGCTTCTAGTTGGACCAGCTTTTCATCGTGGTCTCCGTTTATGATCTCCTCGGGTTCTGGGATATTTGATGAGTCCTCTCGTGAAGACTGACGAGAAGAACTTGTTTAACCTGTCAGCTATCTCTTTTTCCTCTTTTACCACTCCTTTCCTGTCTCCGTCGTCCAATGGTCCCACTTCCTCCCTGGCTGGTTGCTTCCCCTTCACATACCTGAAGAATGGTTTGAAGTTTCCTGCTTCCCCCGCCAGTCTCTCCTCATACTCTCTTTTTGCTTTCCTAACCTCTCGGTGACATTCTTTTTGGTGCCTTTTGTGCTCCTTCTGGTTTTCCTTTGTTGGGTCCTTCTTCCATTTTCTGAAAGACGATTTCTTGTCACTTATCGCCTTTTTTACTGCATTGGTTATCCAAGCCGGATTTCTAGTTTGATTCTTTTTGCACCCTTTCCTAAACCTGGGTACGTACAGGTCTTGTGCCTCGTGCACCGTGCCCTTGAGTAGGGCCCAGGCTTCCTCTACGGTCTCCATTTTCCTTGAGTTGTTGCTGAGCTTTTTTCCCACCATTTTCCTCATGGCCTCGTAATTTCCTTTTCTGAAGTTGAATGCTGTCGTTGTGGTTCTTTTCACCTTTGATGTTCCTAAGTTTAGTTTGTACTGGATCATGTTACGATCGCTGTTCCCTAGTGGTGCTAGTACCACCACCTCCTTTGCGGGTCCCCCTAGCCCGTTGAGGATTAGGTCCAGAGTGGCATCCCCTTGCGTTGGTTCCGTGACCAGCTGTTCCATGAAACAGTCCCTCACCGCCTCTAGGAATTTTGTTTCTCTCGTGCAATTTGAATGTCCAATGCTCCAGACTATTCCAGGGTAGTTGAAATCCCCCATAACCACTACACTTCCACTTTTGCATACCTGTCTCAATTCGGCCTCCAGGTCCTGGTCGTTAGCTTCTGATTATCCTGGTGGGCGATAGTATAGTCCCAATTTGATGTCCGTTCCATTTCCTCCTGTCACCTTAACCCATAGTGATTCCAAGCTGTCCCCCCTAACTGATGTTTCCATCCTGGTCGAAGGAATGGAGTCCTTTATATACAGCGCTACTCCTCCACCCTTCTTGTGTGTCCTGTCTCTCCTATAAAGTTTGTACCCTGGTAGGGCCACATCCTATTTGTTGTCCTCAGACCACCATGTCTCTGTGACTCCTATTATGTCTAGGTCCTCCTTACTGGCTAAAACTTCTAGCTCTCCCATTTTGGTCCTTAGGCTCCTAGCATTTGTGTATAGGCAATTTAAGTCACGGTTGGTTACCTTCTCTGTTGGTTCTCCTCGTGGTTTGGTGCTCCTGCTGATCCCCTCACGGGCTGCCAGTCCCCGAGCCTCATTCTGTTCACTTTCCTTCTGTGGCGTGTCTGTTCCGTGGCGTGTCTGTTACTTTTTGTTGTCTGGTCAATATTCAAATCTTGTTGGTCCCAGGCTCTGGTTGTCTTGCTTGCCAGGGTCTCCTTCTTTCTTCTTTCTCCATGCTAACCATCCATCTGCCATCTCTGTCCTCCCCTTCCATTTCCCTTCCCTCTCCCGAAGGTCTGGCATCTTTCCTTTTTTTCGTCTCCATCCACAGATCCACCTTTTCTCAACTATCCTTTCATCCAGCAACTCTCCCTCCTTCCCCACCACCCCAGGGTCCACCATCTCTTCCCAACTACCCTCCTATCCAGTATCTCTATCCCCCCTCCACACCATCCTTTGTGTCCAATTTCTCTTCCTTACTGTTCCTTCCTTCCCTAAATCCCATTGTCCATCATCTCTCTCCTTCTCCTCTATTTTCTTCCCCCCCAAAGTCCGGCATATGCACGTCACATTGACCCCTCCCTCCGTGTACTTCTACACCAGGGCCCCCCTCCCCTGAAGGTCTGACCCCCAAAGGCCTGCACCCCACCCCTAAAGGCCTGCCTGTCCCCCCTGAAGGCATGTGCCACCATCCCTGAAGGCCTGCTTCCTCCTTTAAGGTTTTTCCCCCTTAAAGGCCTGCATCCCATCCCTGAAGGCCTGCCTGTCCCCCCCCTTTAAAGCCTGTCCTCCTCCCTTGAAGGCCTGTCCCCCCCCCCTTGAAGGCCTGCATCCCCCCCGAAGGTCTGCCTGCCTGCCTCCTCCTTGAAGGTCTATCCCCCCTGATGACCTGCACCTCCCCCTGAAGGGCTGTCCCCCCCCTTTGAAGGCCTGCATCCCCCACGAAGGCCTGCTTGCCTGCCCCCCCTTGAAAGTCTGTCCCCCTGAAGGCCTGTCCTCCCCTTGAAGCCCTGTCCCCCCCTTGAAGGCCTGCATCCCCCCCCCAAAGGCCTGCCTGCCCCTCCCTTGAAGGTCTGTCCCCCCTGAAACCTGCACCTCCCCCTGAAGGCCTGTCTCCCCCCTTTCAAGGCCTGTCCCCCCTTAAAGGCCTGCCTGCCTGTTCCCCCTGAAGGCCTGCCTGCCTGTCGTCGTCCCCCACCCCGAAGGACTGCTCCCCTCCCCCCACGGAAGGCCTGCATGTTCCCCCTGGCCTCCCCTGGTGTCCGGCTTTCCCCCAGGCCTCTCCGCACCGTTTACCTGTGAGAAACAGCCTGCAGATAAGATCGCGATGCTAGCGATCTTTCCACTGATTCTGAGCTGTTTCCTCTGTCTTTGTCCCGCCCCTCCTCTGACGTCAGAGGCAGGATCGCAGAGGAAACAGCTCCGAAGCAGTGGAAAGACCCTCACCCTCTAAAGTAGGTGCGGCAGCGGCCGGCCAGCAAGAGCAGCGCTGCCACTCCTACTTTAGGGGTGGGAGGGAAGGGTCAGCCAAACCGGGAACTGATTTTTTTTTTTTTGTTTTGAATCAATTCACCCGAAGTGAATCGGTGAACCGATTCGAATCGTGAATTGGGCAACACTAGTGATAGGCTCCGGAGTAATCTAAGGAAATACTTTTTTACAGAGAGGGTGGTAGATGCATGGAACAGTCTCCTGGAAGAGGTGGTGGAGACAGAAACTGTGTTTGAATTCAAGAGGGCCTAGGATAGGCACGTGGGATCTCTCAGAAAGGGAAAGAGATAATGGTTACTGCGGATAGGCAGACTAGATGGGCCATTTGGCCTTTACTTGCCATCATGTTTCTATAAGAACATAAGAATAGCCTTCTGGGTCAGACCAATGGTCCATCAAGCCCGTAGCCTGTTCTCATGGTGGCCAATCCAGGTCACTGATACCTGGCCAAAACCCTTAGAGTAGCAACATTCTATGCTACCGATCCAGGGCAAGCGGCCTGTAGTTCCCTACTTCTTCCTTACTTTCACTTTTGTGGAGAGGGTCCATATCTGCCCTTTTCCAGTCCTTTGGTACCATTTCTGACTCTAGAGAAGCATTTAAAAAATCCGCCAGTGGAGCCGCCAGAACTTCCCTAAATTCCTTCATTACCCTTGAATGTACACCATCCAGCCCCATTGCTTTGTCCACCTTTAGTTTAATTAGCTCTTCATGGACACAATCCTCTGAAAATTGATCAGGGTCTACCACATCTCCATCCCTACTTGCGTTTGATACAGAAATTCTGGTGAAAGTCTCACAGTGTTAAGTCTCATACTGGAGTTCCTGGACCACATAGCTTAAACCTTAAGAGTCAGACATGCAGGTGCAGAAGAGGTGTTTCTTTGGCATTGGCAGTAGCATTCAGGTCAATCTTTAGAAAGAATTATGGATACAAAATTCTGGGTGCCAAGGTCCAGTTTTTAGGTGCCCTGATTTAGATGTAGACATGGTAAATTGGAATTTTGATATATGTGTGTTTTTTAACCAAGCAGTTTTCCTCCTCCATCTGAGAGCTTCCAGTTAAGTCAAATCCAAGGTATGGACCATGCTGGCATTTTAATAAATTTTATATCCCCTGTCAGTTTTTACGATAGTGGTTCTTGAACCCAGCAATCATGAGTCCTAAATTTTGATAACTAGGTAAAGTATTTCCTTGTTCTAGATGGCTTAAGTGTAAGTTAATATGTGACGCAGTGGTGTTTGAAGTGGTTTGCTCAAGGTCACAAAGAACATAAGTAGGAAAAGCATGATCTGAATCCAAGCTTTCATGGTCTTCAAACCAATTCTCTAACTACCAGGCTATACTCAATCATAGAAAGTTGCACGGGGACAGAAATCGAACCCGTCCCCACTAGGAGTCAAACCCGTCCCCGCTGGAATCAAATCCGTCCCCACCTGTCCCTATAAACTTCAGAAGTAGTTATTTCATTTAATTATGCTACTAAATTAAAGGCTCTGGTAGAGACCCATTTACAAATATGCAAAGACACTTTTATTAATTTGGAAATATTAATTGGGAAGAATACATACTTTGTAAACGGGTTTCTACCAGAGCCTCTAATGTAAATATACAATAATAATAATAATAATAACTTTATTCTTATATACCGCCAACAATCTTGCGACTTCTAGGCGGTTTACAGCAAAGAGAAATTGTACAGACGGCGACATAACAGAATATTGCAGTGTACATCTGATAGTAACAGCATTAATGATAATAACAACAGTTTATGTACTGTAGGGTCGTGAAGTACCTTGCGGTTTGCACAGGGTTGGAAGTTAGTGATTGGGGTTAACAGTTTACAAGAACAGATTTGGGGAGTGATTACGAAGGGGGTTATTGTCCTTGTTCGTTGCCTAGGTATTTTGTGAACAGGTATGTTTTCAGGTGTTTCCTGAATTCTCCATAGTTGTTTGTGTGTGTATGAAAACCCCCAAGCTGAGGACTTCCTTTGCAGTTGGCCAGGGGTCCCTTTTGCCAAGCTTGGCAGGCAGCAGTAGCGTCCCTGAGTCACAGATGCTGGCACCTCAGTGGCTCATGGATGTTTCCAGCGACTGCTGTGCTTGGTGGAGGGGAGTTCTGGCCATCTCTAGAGGAGGTCCTCTGCTGGCGGTGCTTGGGGATCCCCACCAGCCACAGCAAGGGTCAGCAAGTACTTCAACATTGTAGAAATAAAACCAGAAATGCATTTCCTTTTCTTTTGAACACAGTACAAAGACATCAGCTCTTTCTTTGGCTCCAGTATCCCCCTGGCCTACCTTTGGGGTCGTTTTACTAAGGTGCGCTAGCCGATTTAGCTGGCGCTAAATAGGCTAGCATGCCTTAGTAAAAGAGGGGGTTTATAAGTTAATTACGTGAACAGAAAACAAAAAAAGGGTTCCACCAAAGAGATTCCACAAGGAAAACAGCAGTGCAGACACAAAAACTGTGGAATTGATGATCCTAATGAAATCTTTTTACTGTGTTTTATTTTCAAATAAAGATTTCATCAGGATCATCAGTTCCACAGTTTCTTTTGTGTTTAAGTTAATTACCTGACTGCCGGTGCTAGAGTGTTTATGAAGCACCTCCTCCTGCCTGCTGTGCTTATTGCTGCTCACACTGGCTGCCGAATCCTCCTGCCTTTCCAGAGCACCTCCTCCTGCCCACTGGCTGCTGAATCCTGCCTGCTGTGCTCACTGCTGCTTTGTTCTCGGCTTGGGTCTGAAAATTGCTGGATTCCTTGTCTCCACGGGTCTGTCTCACCAGTATCGGGGCTGACTAAATACACCCTCTTCCCACCACACCACCGGACCAATCAGGAAGCAAGGCTCTCAGCTGTGTACGTGCTGAGGAGCATGGCGGCGCCGGACTGGTGTAAAATTTCAGCTGTAATGTCGGAATTGCAATAGGAAGTAGAACACCGTTTCCATCCCTGTGGGAGTCCTGTAGGCTGGAGGGGTCCCCACGGGAGTCCCGTTAACATGGGGGGGATCCCCGCGGGACTCGCAGGATTCCTGCGATCCTTGTTCCCATGCAGACCTCCATCACTTACCACTGCATGATGGAATAACTCACTGTTCTCAAGGGCTATGAATGCCCTATAAGCAATATTCTCTGCCCCTGGGCCAGCCCCAACACTTTGATTTTAATCATAAGGTGATTCCTTGCCCCTGGCAAAATGTGGATTTTTGCTGTTGCATCAGTGCTATTGAATATAAATCATAACGGTGGTACTTTATATTTAGTACTATCTTTTACTTTGTTAATGGAAGTTCTTTCCATAAAACAAAATTGAAATGGTAAATGTGCTCATTTGGATTTTTAGTGGTCTAATTATTTTAATTATTCTGTTAATATCTGTAGGATGATACCAAAGCATTAAAATATAATTACGAATTAACCATAACTGCTTTAGGGTAGCATCATGAGGATCAGTTATTTTGGCTGAGCACATGAGATATTGCTTACAGTTTTGTGAGGCTGATATATATGTGTATAAGTAATAATATTGTATGTTTTTTTATAAATAACACATTTTTGTAAAATAAATGTCTAATAGAACATGAATGTGACTTTATTTTCTAGGGCAAACGGAAACAGCAGCATTTTGTGCAAAACAGCATTGCCAAAGGCAGGCCTAGGAATGGCGGGACAGTTCAGGAGTTATGTGTGGGATCCCGTCCTTATCGTTTCTCAGATCCTCCTCATGCAGGCCATTTACTACAGCTTCCTCGGAATCTGGCTTGTGGTGGTTGACAGTCTGGTTCACAGCAGCCCTGGCCTTGATCAGATATTCAGTTATGAAATATTGGGATTTTCCATCCTTCAAGGCAGACTCGCTATGATGGCATTTATTCTCAATGCTTTAACCTGTGCCCTGGGCTTATTGTACTTTATCCGTCGAGGAAAACAATGCTTGGATTTCACTGTCACAGTTCATGTGTTTCACCTACTGGGTTGCTGGATTTATAACAGTCGCTTTCCAACAACTTTAACTTGGTGGCTGGTTAACATTGCATGCATTGCTCTAATGGCAGTGATTGGCGAGTATCTCTGTATGCGAACAGAACTGAATGAAATCCCTTTGAATTCAGCTCCCAAATCAAACGTCTAGACTTTTAATTGTGGTAATGGATCCATCTGACATAGCTCTCCAGTTTTCTAACATTGCAGTATTCATCTTCCATTGCTTGAAAAATTCATCTCTGCTTAGGATGGGTTCAAGCTCATTGGATGCTGAAGATTTCTTTAAAAACTTACGGACAAGTGGTGATGCCTTGGAACATCCAGTAAAAATGAGGCTGCTTCCTTTCACATACATGCTGCACGTTAACAGGGGCCTGCTTAAAAATGAACTAGATTATCGCAGTCTGTTACCTTATGATATTTGTTGCCATCAGGTAAATTGAAGTGATTTATGTTTAAGGGGTTATGATGAATTACAGCTGTCAATTTTCATTAGTATGTTCAGTTTTGAGCTGTGGTGATGGAAGAGGTAACTCATTTCTGGGCAAGATCTTCAGAGCATGAACAAATCTACAATGGAAAGCAATGGGGTGATGAGCTAAGTTCAGCTAATATGCTTCCTCCAGAATTGAAAGTGTTTTGTTTTATTCTATCACGGTGACTTCTTTTAGATACGTCTGCACTAAGAAAGCCAGAAATGAATTGCCAAAGAAGGACAGTGGTTGTGCACATCCAGATTTTGCAATGTCCTACTTTTCTTAAGATGTGTTGAATTGCTCTTGAATATGTGTACACAGGAATGAGAAATAATGCAAGGTAATTTAAATGATTACAACAGCAGTATCTTCTGCCCATTGTGGAATGTAATTCTGTTTTTTTGTTGGAAGAACAAAGGGGAATAGAATGTAAATTAAAAGGAGCATTGAAAAAAAAAACAGGAATAGGTCACAGTGCCCCTTGGTTGTTCTGAGTCTAACTCAGCGTTGCTTGAGTTATGAAATGGAATGTGATTGGTGGCCTGACTGTCATGAAGGCTCATTTTCAAAGAACTTAGACACACTTGTGTATGTAAGTGCTTTGAAAATGAGCCCCATAATATCACACGCACAAGGAGCAGAGATGTGGTAAGAGCTGCTGCCATTGTCATTCCCATAGATCAGTGGCATGCTCTGCCAGAGTTCCATTTTAAAGAGTTTGGATGGTTGGTTTGTTTGTTTTTTTAATTATAACCTAGACCAAAAGAATTTGCTCCGTTTTCCAATCCTCCTTCCAGCCTCATTTTTAGAACTGAATATTTGCAGTGAGTAAGAGGCACAGCTGCTTTAAGGTAACTCACATCAAATGTGCCACAGTATTTTTTGTACAGAATAGTTTTCAGACTTTGGCTTGCATGTGTAAAAGAGCTCCTGCTACCTAAAATTAAACTACAGTATTACCAAACCAAATTTTAGGCATTCTTTCTGCTTCATTTGTTGATATTATAAATAGGTAGGGCAAACACTTATCCTAGAAGACTCTGATATTGGAAAAAGCATCTGAAATGTTTGGGAATTATGAGAACGGAAGCTTGACTCCTTATGACACATTAGAAGCTGCATTTCTATTGTGACCTAGGAAACCAACTGGGGGATGCACAAAAAACGATCGTGTCTCGATCATCGCTAAACCGGTTTGGCCAGTTTAGCGAGCAATCAGATCGGATTCCCTGATGCACAAAACTGCCCACTGTGTGTTTTTCCCCTTGATCGCCCATTATCCAATCCAACCCATGCAAATTAGTAAGATCCCATGCAAAATAGCCAAACAATTGATGCACTAACATCACTTGGCTATTTAGCATCATTTTTTACCGATGGTAAAACCCAATTGCTCAAGACCTGTCTGTGTTACCAACTGGTCTGTCTGGGGAGATTTTTCATTTTTATTTTCAATGGCACAGATATTTTGCGTGTATTACACATGCAAAATATCTGTCCCATAAAAAAAAATGAAAAAAATCCCTCCCCAATGACCCCCAACAATTGTGTGCCCCCAAAAAATGTGGTGACCCCCACCAACAAACACAGTGCCCCACCTGAAACTAAAACAAATGGCAGGAGGAATGCCCACTCCCTCCTGCCCTGAAAGACCCACCTCTATAAAAAAGGAAGGCATGAGG
The DNA here is from genome assembly GCF_902459505.1 of Geotrypetes seraphini. Classification (NCBI taxonomy): domain Eukaryota; kingdom Metazoa; phylum Chordata; class Amphibia; order Gymnophiona; family Dermophiidae; genus Geotrypetes; species Geotrypetes seraphini. The sequence goes on along the minus strand of NC_047086.1, from coordinate 340,364,088 downwards.
GATGTCCACTCCCTCCTGCCAGGAAAGATCTCCCCCCCCCCCAAACAAAAAAGGCAGGAGGGATGCCCACATCTTCCTGCCACTGGAGACCCCCTCCCCCTCAAGGCCCCCCTCCCCTGTACCTTTTGTTGGGGAGCTCAGTCCCTCATGCTTCCTCTGATGCGCCATCCAGAATGCCGGGCCTTAGGCCACTCCCCGGTGCATCATGTGATGCACGGGGAGAGGCCTAAGGCCCTGATTGGCTCAGACACCTAAGACCCCTCCCCGGATACAAGGGGGAGGAGCCTAAGGCCCTGATCGGCACAGTCCAGCCAATCAGGGACTTAGGGACATCCTCAGGCTCCTTCCTAAGTGGTTCAGATGCCTCAGGCCCCTACCAAAGGAGGGGCATGTGATGTCAGCCAGTCAGGGCATTAGGCCCCTCCCCATGCATCATATGATGCACCAGGGAGGGGCCTAAGGCCCATTGTCGGAGGGAGGAAGAGCAGGAGGTGCTCTCAGTACCTCCTGCTCACAACTTTTAAGAGGTACAGGGCAGGGGGCCCTGGAGGAGGAGGGGTGCCTCTGATGGCAGGAGGGAGTAGGCATCCCTCCTGCCTTTATTTTCAGGTGGTGGGGGGGAATTACTCCTGCCTTTTTTTGGGGGTAGGGAGTTCCTTCATGGCAGGAGGGAAAGGGCATCCCTCCTGCCATTTTGTGATTGGTGGCCTGACTGTCGGGGGGTGGGGGTGGATGGTGGCTCAGGGTGCCAGCGCAGGGTGGGAGGGCATGCAGCGGGGGGGGCTTTTTTTGTGGGACAGGTTATGTTTAACACATGCACAACATCTGTGCCATTAAAACAAAACCAGAAGCCCTAATGGCAGTGACAAGAGGCTGCTTTCCCTGTCACTGCTGTTAGGGCTTTGTACATGTGTCAATCACTCACTGAGCGATTGAATCGGTTGTGTTTGCATGCAAATTATTTACACCTCTGTGCAAATCGTTTGCATGAAAACTTGTTAATGCATTGATCGCTGTTGGGGAATCGGCCATGGAATCAGCCAACAGCTATCCATTGGGTAATACCGACTGACTTTTGTGCATCTAGGCTCACTTTCTTATTGTTGCTGTACTATTAAAATTCATTGCAGATACCATACTTAAAACTTAAAACCTTCTATAATGAACAGCAGCAATGCTTGTGAAAATATTAACAAAACAATTGGTATTGTACCTTCTCTCCTTAAATATAAGTTTTATTTCAAGTTTTTGCAGTTTATCTCCTTCTGTTACAGATTCTCAAACTATAATCCCTTGTTTTTGTCAATATTATCTGGGGTGGTTTCAGTCATACTTCTTCAAACCAATCCAAATATGAGGTGTAAAAAATATGCCAAACAAAACAAATACTTTATCTCCTTCTGCAGAGGGGCGAGATTACCAACATACCATAAAGTAATGGAGAAAAAGTCCTCATTCAGTACAGCTGCATTAGTGAGTAAGCCCTCAGTTCATCATAAGTCAAAAAACTGCAAAATCATACATATTGGTTTAATCTCCCACCAACTGCAGGAACAGCCAAAGTAGAAAAACAAAACTCAAAAATTCAAACTCCAATGAGATGTGAAAAAATCAATGGCTGTATCCTTTCCCAAAGGAGGTCAAACTGCAGAAAATTGTTCCAAACAAACTCACAAACTATTTAGAAAGCAGAGCAAACAGTCCATATAGTCCTTGACGGCAAAAAAAACATCAATATTAACAAAAACAGTAAAACACAGTCCATTTATTCCAAAACTGTGGTTGTAAAATATAAATAGTACTTAGCTGAAGAGGAACCAGAATCCAGTATTGCAAGTGCTTCTGTCGTAGAGCTGAAAACAATATAACTTGAAAGCCCAATGATTCTCACTCCCAAGGAAACAGCTCACTGAAAAAGCGTTGAAAAAGTAAGCCTCAAATCCCAACGGGAGACTCCATTTCGCTAATGTGTCTTCAGGGAAGGATCCACATACTCCAATAACATCTCGAAGACAGTCTCTCTAGTATACTGACCCTAAAGAAAGGACTAAAATACAACACCTTCCATTCAATTGCATGATTAAAGCCAGCCAAGTGCGAAGATCCAACGCTGCTCACATTGATGTAAAATGCGTCTGACATCACCTCGTCGAGCTGTCAGTTGAACCTGCTCTAGCACTATACATTTGAAGGCTGCCAAAGTATGTTAGCTCTGCACACAGTAATGCTGCCCGATTCACGATTCGAATCAGTTCACCAATTCACTTTGGGGCAATTGATTCGAATCGATTTAAAATTTTTTAAAAAAAAATCGGCTTCCCAATTTGGCTGACCCTCCCTCCTCGTCCCCTAAAGCAGGAGCGGCAGCGCTGCTCTTGTTGGCCGGCCGCTGCCGCACCTGCTTTAGAGGGTGAGGGGGGAGGGTCAGTTGCAAAGTGCTGCTGTCCAATTCCCCCCCCCCGGGCATCCGTTCCCCCCCTGGCATCCGGTTCCCCCCCCTTGGCATCTGGCATCCCCACACCATTTACCTTTGAAGAGCAGCCTGCACAGAAGATCGCGGTGTTAGCAATGTTTGCAAACAGCTTCACAGCTGTTTCCTCTTCTGCGATCCTGCCTCTGACGTCAGAGGAGGGATGGGACCGCAGCAGAGGAAACAGCTCCGAAGCCGTTTGCAAACATCGCTAACACCGCGATCTTCTGTGCAGTCTGCTCTTCAAAGGTAAACGGTGCGGGAAGGCCAGGGGGGAAGCCGGACACGAGTGGGAGGCCAGGGGGAATTCACAGGCTTTCCGGGGGGGTGGGGGTGAGCAGTCCTTCAGTGGGTGGGGGATGGGACAGGCCTTCAGGAGGGACAGGCAGGCCTTCAAGTGAGGGAGACAGGCCTTCAGGGGTGAGATGCAGGCCTTTAAGGGGGGGGACAAGCCTTCAGGGGGGGGACAAGCCTTCGGGGGAGACAGACCTTCAAGGGAGGGAGCCCTAGTGTAGAAGTACACGGAGGGAGGGAAGGGAGGGTTCAAAGAGACGTGCATATGCTGGACTTTGGGGGGGAAGAAATAATGGGTCTAAAAATAGACAAGAAGAAGAGATGGACAATGGATTTAGGAAGGGAAAGAACAGAAAGGGAGAGAAATTGGACACAAGGGATGGTGTGGAGGGGGGATAGAGATACTGGATAGGAGGGTAGTTGAGAAAAGAAAGGGAGAGATGGTGGACCCTGGGGTGGTGGTGAAGGAGGGAGAGATGCTGGATGAAAAGGTAGTTAAGAAAAGGTGGATCTATGGAGGGAAATGAAAAAAAGGAAAGATGCCAGAGGACAGAGATGGCAGGTAGATGGTTAGCACGTAGAAAGAAGGAGACCCTGGCAAGCAAGTTATCAGAAGACAACCAGAGCCTGGGACCAACAAGATTTGATAATGACCAGACATCAAAAGGTAGGAAAAATAATTTTATTTTCTGTTTTGTGATTACAATTGTCAGATTTGAAATGTGTATCCTGCCAGAGCTAGTGTTAGACCGCAAATGTGACCTAGAATTTAACAGAGAGATGAAAAGTCTTTTTTGTTTGTTGATTTTGTTTACACCACAGTGGCAGTGTGATTAGGAGAAGGCAAAGGAGGTGAAGAGGCTATAAAATAAACCCACCAGGATGTTTGAAAAAAAACACCCAATTGGGAAGGAAAATCCAATCGAATCGAAAAACCAATTCAATAGGCTGAATCGAATCGAATCAAAATTTTTTTTCCTGAATCGGGCAGCACTAGCACACAGTGCTCAACGAGCAGTTTCAAAAGCTTTTTTGTAGCAATACAATGGCAATGTTCCGTGAGATGGATCTTAAGTTGTCGGGATGTCTGACCCACATAATAAAAATTACACGGACATATCAATAGGTGCACAACATTTTCAGATGCGCAGGTGGTGTTCTCAACTCGAAAGACAGCCTTAATGAATATGCATGGGGCAGATTTGCATGCTCGCCATCTCCATCATATGCAAATCTCTCTTATATGTATTCATTAAGGCTATCCCAAGAACCCGACTGGCTGGTGGTCCTCTCCAGGATAGGGTTGGAAACAACTGTCCTAAAGAGTCTGTCTAGAATTTTGTACTACAGGACTTGCTTCCATGCTTTCTTCAAACAGCTAAAGAGTGGGCTAAGGCAGGGATGTAGGAGTTCAGGCCTGAAGTGCTGTCAACAGGCCAGGTTTTCAGGATATCCCTGATAAATTTGCATGAGAGATATTTGCCTGGATACTGCCTTCTTTGCATACAAATGTATCTCAGTAACATGAATTCTACCAAGGTGAAAAAACAGAAGTGCCAGTGTGTAAAACAAAAAGGCTAATATGGCAACCATAGAAAGGTTTACTTTGAACAAACTGCCCGAGTTCTCTCAACTGTGTTTCACTGGAGGCCATGAGGGCTTGCAAACCAGTCTGGATCTTAATCAAGAGCACTGTGCCTTTAAATAAAACAATCACATCTAGGAATGGTCTGTCAAAGGAGTTATTCCCTCATGTAGGCAGTTTGCCAAAATGTGGCTGCATCAGGTTTCTTTTGACTGTTTGCTCAAATAAAGCTTTCTGTGGTTACCATACTGTCTTTGCTTTGTGTAGTGCATGCTCTTGTTGTTGCAAATCTTTTTTGCATATTCATTAGGGATATCCTAAAATCTTGGCCTATTTGCAGCACTCAAGGCCTAAATGCCAGTATCCCCACGCTGGGATCTTCAGCTTTTCCTATTGTCTGCCAGATTTCAGAAGGATTGTATATCTGAATGGGCTCTAGTTTACCCAGACTGTGAAGAATATAAATATTAAACTATAATATAAAAATGCAAACAAGCAACTTGGTCACCATTTTCTTATCATATGTACAAGCCCAAAAACTGTTCTGTACACAGGACCACTCAAAAGTTGGGATCTTCATTTTTTAGTGGGCAAACATTTTAAAACTATTCAAATTGCATCAAGTTTACAACTTAAATTGTATAAAGTCCATACTTTTGCTGTCCATTGAGATATTGGCTTTCACAATTTTTTAAAAAGTGTTATGTGACGAATGTACGAACTAGTTTCACAGAGACCGTCTAGGAGGCGTAATGAATTATGTGGATTATAGGTCAAAAGAACTGCTTTCACCTTCTCATAAAGTTTCTGTGTCATTTATCTGTAAAGTGATAATAAACAGAAACCATGAAGGTAGTCCCAGTGCCTTTACCACAGAAGAACCTTGGATCCTGATAAGTTTAGTAGGCATGTGTAAAAGGCAGCTGCAGTCATTCATGTAACATGTTCTAACTTTGTTACTGTGCAATAAAGGGAATAGTTTACCTATATAATAATCCTGTCTAGGACATACTCTGTATTGTTATAATGCAGCAAGTTATTTATCTTTTTATCTATCAGTGTTATATATTATGAAGTGGTTTACAACAATTATTACAGTTTTTAAAAAAATATTGTAAATCACAATTGTACTAAAACAAAACAAATAAGACTAATCAGAAGCCTCAAAGAGCTGCAGTTTGCATAACTGGTGAAACAGAGAGCTCATCAGGCAAAGAAGCTTATGCACATCCAGTTAAAAGGGATTTTTATTCCAAGGGGGAGGGGGCAGAAGGAGAGTAGTATGAAGATATTAGATTGCAAGGGCCCATCTTAGTTTGGTGGGGTGGGGAGAGATCAACCTATCGAGACCCTTTGGCATCAAAGCCTATATTGGGGGCTGGTATTTATTGTCATTAGTAATGTAGATACAGTACAGTCCTGGTTGGAGTACAATGTGATCTTAATACCTGATTTACTGAAGACTTCATACTTTTAATAAATCAGTTTCATTTACAAAGCTGCTGAATCCTACAAGGAAAGGGCCTTTGATTTTAAAAGGCATTCTTTGGGATTTTTTAATTTTCCGATGCTTTTTCCCAGTCTAGTTTAAAGGCAGGCACAAACAGATGTAGGCTAGACAGCGCTACCCTCGGTTAGATTTCCATCCGTATTGCTGCATGAACAGCCTGCTATTTCTGTGAAGAAAAGTGCCAATATAATTATTGAAATGTACTGTTTATACATTAAGAAACTAACGGCCTCTTTTACAAATCCGCACAGCAACAGCCCCAAAGTCCTTTAAATCTCTATGGGCTTCAGGACCGTTAGCACAACTTTGTAAAAGAGGCCGTAATTGTAGTAAATATTAAACCAATACTTGTAATAAAGTTCATTATGATTCATTTATAGTTGCTATGATGTAATTTCGGCCACGCCCCTTCCCTTATTCAATAGTAGGCTGAAAACCCACCTTTTTGTGACAGCCTTCAACTCGTAACCCTACTATAACTATTATTTCTATAGTGTTGAAAAGTGTATGCAGCGCTGTACATTTAGCATTCAATAGACGGTCCCTGCTCAGAAGAGCTTGCAGTGTTTCTAGTTTGGAGTGTTTCTAGCAGAAGGAATGATATCGTGGGTAGAAGTAACTGACAGTGAGCAAGTTAAGAGATGAAAGCAGTTTCAAAAAAAGTGGGCAGCCAACTTGGATTTGAATACTGCTAGAGACAGAGCATGATGTGTTGACTCTTTGCATCCTGTTCCAGGCATACAGTGGGGCAAGAAAGAAGGGACGGAGTCTGGAGTTTGCGGTGGAGGAGAAGGGTACAGCGAAGAGGGACTTACCCAACGAATGGAGTTCAAAGGGGGAGATAAGTGAGGACAGATATTAAGGAGCTACATAGTGAATGCACTTGTAAGTCAATAAGAGGAGTTTGAACTGTATTTGGAAATGGATAGGGAGCCAATAAAGTGACTTGAGGAGAGGGGTAATGTGAGCATGGTGACTCTCCCGGATTGTGAGTCGTGCAGCAGCAGATTGAAGGGAAGAGAGACATTTGAGTGGAAGACCTGAGAGAAGTACGTTGCAGTAGTCTTCTTACAGATCATTGGGAAGGGGAAAGAGCAAGTAGTAGGTGCTTCCTAATTGGACAGATTAATGAGGTTTGTGAAATAGTGGTGGCTAGTCTCCATAAGATGAAAAGGAGAGTTGGTAAAGTAAACTCACCAGGGAGTATCCATGCAAAGAGGGCAGGTTGATGTGAGTGCCACAAGATAGTAGGGCTAAAGAAGGGTAAAAACTTTCTGCTTGTACTGTCCTACTCCCCTCTTCTCACCACCCTAGCACCCTAACCATCCTTTCTAACTGTAACTCCTATCCTGGCATTCTGTTTGTCTTGATTGTTTAGCCTGTAAGCTCACTTGAGCAGGGACTGTGTCGTTTTTGACTCTACAGCACTACATACATCTGGTAGTGCTCTAGAGCAGTGGTCTCAAACTCAAACCCTTTGCAGGGCCATATTTTGGATTTGTAGGTACTTGGAGAGCCGCAGAAAAAATAGTTAATGTCTTATTAAAGAAATGACAACTTTATATGAGGTAAAACTCTTTATAGTTTATAAATCTTTCCATTTTGGCTAAGTCTTAATAATAATATTGTAATTTATAGCTAAAGAGACATATGTTCAAAAAACTGTTTTATTTTACTTTTGTGATTATGATAAACATACCGAGGGCCTCAAAATAGTACCTGGCGGGCCGCATGTGGCCCTCAGGCCGCGAGTTTGAGACTAGAGAATGACACGGTGACAAAATTCATCACCGTTACTGTCCCTGCGGATAACCGTGGGAAACCATCTTCATGTCATTCTTTAAGGAGAGAGGGAAGAATCAGAATATGAATGGCCACAACCACTGACCCACAAGCTTTGCTTTGAAGAATGCAGGTGTAGAAGGACAGAGGATGAAATAGACACTAGAAAATGACTTGAGATTATTTCCCGCGGTTATCCGCGAGGGCGGGGGCGGTGATAATTTTGTCACCGTGTCATTCTCTATTTGAGACCACTGCTCTAGAAGTAGTATAGTAGATGGCAACAGATATAGACCAATTGGTTCTTTCCTCCTCATTTGTTATGTCAGAACATATGGCAACTGCCAGCTGAAGAAGTTTAATTGGTGTTAGAAATTTGCAGCTTATCCAAGTCAATTTTGTTGTTTCTTGGTTCTCTGCAATAGATGGCAGATGAGAAGTCCCCAGTATCCAGCTCTCCTCCCCTAGTGTCTTACCTAGAAATATAATTTATAATTGCAGATAGACAAATATGATCCATCCAGTCTGTCCACTGCAGGATTGCCAGGACCATACCTGCTGCACAATGCTGATAGCTTTTTCCATGGTTGCTAGGGATAAGCACAAGCATTTACACAACTATTTCGAATTTAGGCAGTATTGTTTAGCCACATGGACGTTTCTACAGATCCCATCCTTATTGCTATTGTGGTGGTTAGAACCATCTTTTTTGCCTCAGGCACTGCTCTCTTTTGCGTATTGGAGTGCTTACATTTCCTGGAGTTCAACCCACGATCAGTAACTAAAGTTCAAAAATGGTTTATTATTTCAAAAGAAAGAGAAACTCCATTATTTCTGAACACTGGACATCATATATGAGTCCTGAAAAGCTCATCCCACTTATCCCAAAGACTTCCTCGTCATCTATCCAATTTTCTGGTCACCCAAAGAAATCAGTCAATCAGATTTGTTTAGCACGATTTCCCCTTGGTGAAACCATTTAATCATCCATTGTTCCAGGTACAACCTTATATTGTAAGATCTTGGGGGAACTGGGAAATACCTACTCTTACCTGAATGTAACTCACTATCAACTAAACTGCCACCTGAACCTAAGAACATAAGAATTGCCGCTGCTGGGTCATACGAGAGATTTCAGAAAGCTTTATACACCTGGTTGTTCCTTAGATGGTAGAGGCTGAGAAGTTGGGTTAAGCTGCTGGGAGGAGGACAGAATGAGGAATTTAGTATTTTGAATTTGGGGGGTATACCTTAAATATGAATATTATTTTGACATTGGGGAGGAGGGAAATGTGGCTTGTTTTGTTGGTTCCTCGCTTCAATTATTTTTATTATTTTAAGCGGTATATAAAAAGCTTTATAAGATTAAAATTAAACAGAAGAGAGCAGCTGGCAATTCACCCTGCTAAGGATATAGCCCAGCTGTTAGCTATATAGCAGAATCATTTATAGGACAACCGAGTCTAATATATAATTTACATATATTATTTTCGCAATTATGACACTATATATCCTATAGAAACACTGATCTAGCAAAGAAAAAAAATGAACCAAATGTTACTCATTTTTGCTACAGCGAGACTGCCTTTGGGGATGCTGCATTAGAGAGCTAGATTGATTTCTTTAGACGGCATGCCATTCATCGCCTCTTTTGGTCAATGTACAATTGAACAGATCACTGCATTTTAATGAAGTGCTAATTGCTGCTTGTGATCAATTTACATGCAAATGATGTTGGCGGGTTTAATGCAGTTGTGTGGTTTGCTGTTTTGTAAATAGAAGTCCTAGCATAAAAATTCCCCCACTCTGTAACTAAGAACATAAGAATAGCCTTACTGGGTCAGACCAATGGTCCATCAAGCCCAGTAGTCCGTTCTCTAGGTGGCCAATCCAGGAAACTAGTACCTGGCCAAAACCCAAGGAGTAGCAATATTCAATGCTACCGATCCAGGGCAAGCAGTGGCTTCCCTCATGTCTTTCTCAATAACAGATTATGGACTTTTCCTCCAGGAAATTGTCCAAACTTTTCTTAAAACCAGCTACGCTAGCCGCTCTTACCACATCATCTGGCAACGCGTTCCAGAGCATAACTATTCTCTGAGTGAAAAAAATTTCCTCCTATTGGTTTTAAAAGTAATTCCCTGTAACTTCATAGAGTGTCCCCTAGTCTTTGTCATTTTTGACAGAGTGAAAAATCAATCAACTTGTGCCCGTTCTACTCCACTCAGGATTTTGTAGACTTCAATCATATCTCCCCTCAGCCGTCTCTTTTCCAAGCTGAAGAGCCCTAACCATTTTAGTCTTTCCTCATACGAGAGGGTTGATGCATCATAAGCGCAGCGGACAAAGCCACGCCGACAAAAATATGCCGGACATATGAGCGTCACCAGTTCACCCTATTTAAAGCCATATCTTTTATGCTCTGAGGGATGTATGGGGGGGCGAAACCCCCCCACTACACTGAAAACTCACGAACAGGGAAAAAACGGGAGTTTTCAGTGTATTGGAGGTTCCCCCCAACACCCCCCCCCTCCAACAAGAGCACCAGCACTTCTACCTGTAGTCGAAGGTTTCCCACCCACACACCACCTTAGAGCATAAAAGATAAGGCTTTAAATAGAGTGAACTGGCGATGCGCATATGTCTGGTGCATTTTTGTTTGCCGCGCTTTTAACGGTGTACATCCTCCTCGAAAATAACAAAGTCCCAACCATAACCAATATAGAAATTAACTCAATCAATTATCCCATTCAACCTACCCTAAAACTACTAGGAATGACAATAGATAGATGCTGCACCATGCAACCACAAATCAACAAAACAATACAGAAATCATTCGCAGTTAAGAGAAACTTAAGACAAGCTCGAAAATTCTTCGATAGAACACAATTCCAGCTCTTAGTACAATCCCTAGTCCTAGGTCTTTTAGACTATTGCAACATTCTCTACCTCCCCTGCCCAGCAACAATGATAAAACAACTACAAATAATCCAAAACACAGCACTGAGACTTATCTATTCATTGAGGAAACATGACCACATCATAGAGGCATACCTCAACTCACACTGGCTTCCAATTCCAGCAAGAATACTATTCATATTCTACTGTCTACTTTTTAAAACCATAAATGGCGACAGCCCAACCTATCTGAACAACTGTCTCATCCAAACTACATCAACTAGACATAGGAAAACCCACACTCCATTCACGTACCCTCCAATCAAAGAAGTTATATGGAAAAAACTATATGATGGCCTCCTAGCTACACAAGCAGCAAAACTCGACAACCAAATCTCCAATCTACTAATTATGACTCCAGACTACAAAACTTTCAGAAAAGAAATAAAAACTCTACTCTTCAAGAAATTCCTGCAAATGACTTAATACCGCTAGCTCCTTCCTACTCCCCAATACCACCTCCCAGTACCTTCCCGATTCCCCAAAGCAACCTCATCTACTCCTTATCTCCACTAGAAATTACCAGATATCTTCTTCAGGTAATACATTTTTTGTAATTCTTTTGTAATCTGCCTTGAACCGCAAGGCAATGGCAGAATAAAAACCTCTAATATAATGTACCTATGAGAGGAGTTCCATCTCCTTTACCATCTTGGTCACTCTTCTTTGAACCTTTTCTAGCACCACTATATCTTTCTTGAGATAAGGAGACCAGAATTGAACACAATACTCCAGATAAGGTCGTACCATGGAGTGATACAGGGGCATTATAGCATTCTTAGTCTTGTTAACCATCCCTTTTTTATTAATTCCTAGCATCCTGTTTGCTTTTTTGGCCGCTGCCGTACATTGGGCAGAAGGTTTCATCGTATTGTCTACGATGACACCCAGATCCTTATCTTGGGCGCTAATCCCCAAGGTGGACCCTAGCATCCAGTAACTGTGATTCAGGTTATTCTTCCCAATTTGCATTTGTCCACATTAAATTTCATCTGCCATTTGGACGCCCAGTCTTTTAGTTTCTTAAGGTCTGCCTGCAATTTTTCACAATCTGCATGCATTTTAATAACTTTGAACAGTTTAGTGTCATCTGCAAATTTAATCACCTCACTCATCGTTCTAATTTCCAGATCATTTATAAATAAGTTAAATAGCACCGGTCCCAGTACAGACCCCTGTGGCACATATTTTATTTGAGGTTTATTACAGAAATGCCTAAAATATGTGAGTTGTATACCCTGTGGCACTCCACTGTTTACTCTCCTCCATTGAGAAAAATGACCATTTAACCCTACCCTCTGTTTTCTATCCAATAACCAATTCCTAATCCACAACTGAACTTTGCCATCTATTCCATGACACTTTAATTTTCTCAGGAGCCTCTTGTGAGGAACTTTATTAAAAGCTTTCTGAAAATCTAGATACACTATATCAACTGGCTCACCTATTTTAGGTTTATTATAGAATGCCTAAAATATGTGAGTTGTATACTATAAGTAAAGGTGAAATAGACTAAGCAAATTATAGCATAGTATTTGTGGCACTAATCCTGATATCAAACAAAAAAACAAAGTATTATGTAAGACAAGAGCCATATAACCTAACATAGCACCTTTACTATATTTTCATGTAATCTGGATGCTGAGCTATGAAATTAAGCCAGAGACCCCAAAGGTTGATTAGCTCAGAATTCCCTCCTGTGTGTTCTTTCCTTTTTTGTTTCTCTCTCTTTCCTATCTAAACATTGTAATTTCCTCCCTATTTGTACTGGTTCTATTTAGTGGTAAAACTTAAATTTACTTTAAGATATAAGGAAATTAAATATTTTAAAATAGATTATAAATGCCCCCCCACCCCCTTTTTAATAAGCCATGCTCATAGAATTCATTGGAGCATTTAGCATTTTGGGCTACAGTAGAAACCTCTACTGTGGCTTAGTAAAAGGCCTTTATGTTGAAATTCACCCAGAGAAAAAAAAACCATGCTGTGCCCCAGATTTGCCCAATAAAAATCCAGTAACTCTAACCACTTGTGTGTAAAATGCTATGTAAGAATGTGTGTATTTACAGAATAATGTTTAGGCACAGTTTTGGCATCTTTTTGTTGCTTTGGCATGTCAAAGCCAAAGCAGTGGGCACTGGAGGATTAAGTGACTTGCCCAGGGTCACAAGGAGCAGCAACAGGATTTGAGTACGGGAAGAGTCCCCTTGGACTGGAAAACAGCCAATGTAATCCCCCTCCACAAAAAGGGCTGCAGGACAGAGGCTGAGAATTACAGACCGGTGAGTCTCACATCCATAGTGAGTAAACTCATGGAAACACTAATTAAGCATAAATTAAATACGATGCGGGACAAGAAGAAACTACGAGATCCCCGCCAACATGGATTTACCAAGGGCAGGTCCTGCCAATCCAATCTAATTAGTTTCTTTGACTTGATAACAAGGAAACTGGATGAGGGGGAATCCCTAGACGTCGCATACTTGGACTTTAGTAAAGCTTTTGATAGCGTCCCACACCGCAGGCTATTGAGCAAGATGAAATCAATGGGACTGGGAGAAACATTAACTGCATGGGTCAATGATTGGCTAAACGGTAGACTTCAGAGAGTGGTGGTGAATGGTGCCCCTTCAAAAACGTCAGAGGTGATCAGTGGAGTGCCGCAGGGCTCGGTCTTGGACCCGATCCTCTTCAACATATTTGTAGGAGATCTGACTCGGGGGTTTCAGGGTAAAATCACATTATTCGCCGATGACGCCAAACTATGCAACATAGTATGTAAGAGCACTTTGCCAGACAGTATGATGCAGGACCTATTTCTATTGGAACATTGGTCCTCGACTTGGCAGCTAAGCTTCAATGCTAAAAAATGTAAGGTCATGCACCTTGACAATGGGAATCCGTGCAGAACTTACACACTAAATGGTGAGACCTTAGCTAGGACCAAGGCAGTACGTGATTTGGGGGTGATCATTAGTGAAGATATGAAGACTGCCAATCAAGTGGAGAAGGCTTCATCAAAGGCAAGACAAATGATGGGTTGTATCTGTAGAAGTTTTATCAGCCGGAAATCCGAAGTTATAATGCCGTTGTACAGATCCATGGTGAGGCCTCATCTGGAATATTGTGTACAATTCTGGAGGCCACATTACCAAAAGATGTGCTGAGAGTTGAGTCGGTTCAACGAATGGCCACCAGGATGGTCTTGGGACTCAAAGATCTCCCGTATGAGGAAAGGCTGAATAAATTGCAGCTATACTCACTCAAGGAACGTAGAGAAAGAGGAGACATGATAGAGATGTTTAAATATATCACGGATCGTATTGAGGTGGAGGATGATATTTTCTTTCTTAAAGGTCTCTCGGCCACAAAAGGGCATCCGCTGAAAATCAGGGGTGGGAAATTTCATGGCGACACCAGGAAGTTCTTCTTCACCGAAAGGGTAGTTGATCATTGGAACGAACTTCCACTTCAGGTGATTGAGGCCAGCAGCGTGCCAGATTTTAAAAGGAAATGGGATACACATGTGGGATCTCTAGGGGGGTAAAATCAAGGGGGGTGGGTCATTAGAGTGGGCAGACTTGATGGGCTATTGCCCTTTTCTGCCGTCATCATCTATGTTTCTGTTTCTAACCTCTGGGCGGCAAAAGCAGCAGCTCAACCAGTGAGCCACAGCCCTGCCTCATTTACACAAATTGAACTTAAAAAAAAAAAAAGAATATGTTTCTGGTACTGTGAATGGATGTTCAATCCCAGGGCCTGTACATACCAAAACAGTCATAAGCAACAAAAAAAATCTTAATTCCTATAAATTGGATTCAAACAAAAATAAGTCTGACTTCCTCAGATTAACAAGGATTAATTCAGGCAATCGCAAAAGAGGTCCATTTTCCAACAGAACAAGAAATTACAAAAAGATCCTAAAAGCATCAAATAAAGCAGCCTGTCCCACCTTGAAAGCTACAATACTTAGATTCCCTCTCCACCTCCTCCTCCTTGGCAGTCCTTTGCAGTTCAGGGGCCCATCTTAGAGGCTCCTTCCTCTTCCTTCTGGGTTTCTGAGTTTCCACAAAACCCCTGGCTTTTATAGTTCCTGGTTGGGATTCCACCCCGCTGGCTAAGATTCTCTGCTCAGGCCTTCTTAAGGTGGCCTTGAGGGGGAAATGTATTTAAGGAGAACCAGGGTGCTTTATAGAATTGCCCTCTAAGTGGCAGAAAAAGACCAGTCAACCCATCCAAACTGCCTATCTATGTTACTGTGCTACCAGCTGAATAATTTGGGGATAACCTGGTGGTTAGACCTTTGCTAGATGAAATAAATTACTGTTATTCATGACTCTGCTCCTCTAACCAAACAGTACTTGTGAAAATACTGTGTTGTGTTTCACCATGCAGCAATAGTGAAGTACACTCTCTCATTTTATCTTATACTAGTCTTATAGCCCGTTACATTAACGGGTGCTAGAATATATGTGTGTGTGTCTGTCTTTCTTTCTTTCTCTCTGTCTCTCCTTCTTCTCCTCTCCTTCTGTATTTCTATCTTTCTATCTTTCTTTCTGTCTTTCTTTTTCCTCGGCTGTCCACCCATTCTCCCTTCCTTTTACCTTCCCTGTGTCCACCACCAACCCTTCACTGCTCCCCTTATCCAGCAGCAGCCCTTTTCCCTTTTTTTAATTTCTCCCCTGTCCAGCAGCACCTCTTTCCTGTCCCCCTGTGCAGCAGTAGGCCTCCCTTCCTTTTTCTCCCCCCCCCCGTCTCTTCCCATGTCCATCAGCACCTCTTTCCTGCTCCCCTGTCCAGCAGTAGGCCTCCCTTCCTTTTTCTTCCCCCCTAGCACCTCTTTCCTGCTCCCCCGTCCAGCAGTAGGCCTCCCTTCCTTTTTCTTCCCCCCTAGCACCTCTTTCCTGCTCCCCGTCCAGCAGTAGGCCTCCCTTCCTTTTTCTTCCCCCCTAGCCCCTCTTTCCTGCTCCCCGTCCAGCAGTAGGCCTCCCTTCCTTTTTCTTCCCCCCTAGCACCTCTTTCCTGCTCCCCCGTCCAGCAGTAGGCCTCCCTTCCTTTTTCTTCCCCCCTAGCACCTCTTTCCTGCTCCCCGTCCAGCAGTAGGCCTCCCTTCCTTTTTCTACTCCCCCATCTCTTCCCCTGTCCAGCAGCACCCCTTACCTCATGTCTGCCCTCCGCCGACAGCCACCGCGGCCTGCAGGCACCGACAGCCGCCGTGGCAGACAGCCTCTGTGCTGCCCGAAGCCGACATCCGCCTTGGGAGAAAGAGATGCGTGGAAGCGCGCATGTGCACTCCTATCTGCAGGGACCTACAGCGCACAGAAAATGGGAGCACGCAGGTAAGAGTGCGCATGCGCGGCTTAGGCTTTTATTATATTAGATGATGTAAACCATTTTGGGTCCCCTTTTGGGTTTTTAAGCCTAAGAATGCAATACAGCTAAATGGGGTTTTTTTAGAACAGGTCTTCCTAAATCTGCCTTAGGGACCCTCAGACTCACAATGAATATGCATGAGATCAATTTACCTTTGCTGGAGATCTGGTGCATGCAACATGAATATTCATGGTGGATATCCTGAAAACCTGACTGGCTATGGGGTCCCCAGGAATGGTTTAAGAAGCCCTGCTCTAGAATTGTTTTAAAACGGGTTTTCAAAATAGCTTGTCCAAATCGTTTTTCCTATTGCTAGGAGCTCCTGTGTTTCATATTCACACCTGCTTGTGAAGAGTACTTACTATAAGAAAGTTATCCACAGCTCATTCTCTTTCCAAGCAAGCAGTGTTTGGAATGCCTTACCATTACAAATTACATCACAATCTTCATATTCTTTTCATAGGCATTTGAAAACTTTATTTTATATCAGGGTTTCTCAACCCTGTCCTGGAGGACCACCAGCCAGTCGTTTTTTTGGGATAACCCTAATGAATATGCATGAGAGAGATTTGCATATAATGGAGGTGAAAGGCATGCAAATCTGCTCCATGCATATTCATTAGGGCTATCCTGAAAACCTGACTGGCTGGTGGTCCTCCAGGACAGGGTTGGAAACCACTGTTTTACATTGTCAAATCTAAAATCTTAAATGAAATAATATATAAAAATTAACAATAAGTGCATACAAACTAGGTTTAAAAAAGTGTGATCTCAGTTTTTTTCTAAATTCCATACAAGTCGAAATTAGACAAATTGTAGGATTCTTGTCCAGATTTTCCAGTAAACTTTGTGTATTCATATACATATGTACAATCTGGACATTCTTGAAAGATAATGAAAAGCTTTTATTTGTTCACATACCTGAGCCTGTTCTCTCAGAGGCTCAGGGAAGGCAGATATACTGTACTTTAACTTTTATATCTTGGTCCAGCTCAGCAGTCTTTACTCTTATGGCAAGTCTTTATTTCTTTACAGACCAGAGCCTGTGGCAAAGATATACTCTTTAGGCAGTTTACCATCTCACATTCAGTTCAGCAATCCTCAGCTTTTGGTCAATTAAAAAGCTCCCACCATATTCAGGAATATAAGTGGCTTACTTCAGGCAAATGGACATTAGCCGCCTCACATAGACAGATCTCATGTGCTTTCTTCTTTCCCAGGGCTCTGATTCAACCCACTGCTAGGGAAGTCTCTCTCCTGGAAGCCTTTCTTCTGGGACCTCCCTGAATGATTCCAGTCTGGGGCAGAAGTACTCCTCCCTGCCTGAGTCCCATCCCTCTGACTCAGCAGGGCTGCATTACTTCCCTCCACAGGTAGTTGACTGTTATGCTAGTGCCCCCTGCTGTTCAACAATATAATAGCTACATTAGTAAGGGAGAACCTCTTACTCCCTCACATGAATGTTGAAATAAAGCTTTTAATTCAACAATGAATGTAGGCAACAAATTTATGGTCTGTAGACTCAGTGGTGTAGCGAGGGTGAGTGCTCTCTTCCTCGCCCTCCTGCCACACACTTGCTCCCCTTCCCCATACCTTTTTAACTTTGGTGCAAGCAGCCACCAACTTGCTGTCTGTGTCAGCTTCAGCGCTCTCTCTGATGTCACTTCCTAGGCGTAGGTCCTAGAAGTGATGTCAGAGAGAATGCCGAAAGCAACATGGGCAGCAAGTTGGTGGCTGCTCACACCAAAGTTATAAAGTTACAGGGGAAAGGAAGGGGCTCATGTGGCAGGGGAAAGACTGGGAGGGGGATAGAGAGGAGGAGAGGTGCCAGCGCCCTGAGCAAGACTGTGCCCGGGACGGACTGCCCTCCCCCCTCTTACTATGCCACTGTGTAAACTTGAAAAATGTTTGCTAACTTCAATAAATCTTGTATCTAAATTATGCCCTGAAAATAAAGAGAACAGAAAGCATTAGTTAGCTGAAGTACCTTTTTCTCCAAAAGCATGTAAATTAATGGTCAACACATTTGCTATTTTTTTTATATATTTTAATAACTGTAGTTGAGCATAATTTGGTTTCCTTTGTAATGCAATCTATAGAGTTTATTTTGTAAATTTAAATACATTTTTCTGAGAAGGGAATCATAGGTTTCTCCAGACTCTTAAAGGGTCCATGACACAAATAGGTTAAGAACCCCTGAGCTTGAAACTTGCCTATTCCCTCAGCTGTAATTCTTTCACCACTAGGGGGCATTGTCAGACAGCATAAAATACAGGTTAAATAAGCATACTGTACGGTATATGCTATGCACAGTGTTATGAGTCATGCTTTTTTTTTTTTTCCACTGAATTCACTCAGACAAAAAGATATTGTTGGAGAGATGTCTCATTTAAAATAGCATGTACTGCCCAGCAGTTTCTCCATGGAAATTTCTGCTCTGGTACACATGGGAACAATTTTTCAGACTAGAGTTTGCTATAGTAATGATCCACCATTTGAAATGCTTTTATTCAATTTTCTATACTGTTCTCCCCAGGGAGCTCAGAATGGTTTACATGAATTTATTCAGGTACTCAAGTATTTTTCCCTGTCTGTCCTGGCAGGCTCACTGCTTGTGTTTGAACCCACAACCTTGGGGTCCTGAGGCTGTAGCTTTAACCACTGCACCACACACTCCCCTAATTAATACAAAATATTTTCATGACTAAAAATTCAGGTGATTATTTGCTCTGTCCTCTTCCTTATTGAGCCTGTAATGTTTGGACAAGTGGAGGGGCATTTTAGAAAGGACGTCCAGGTCGGAATGTCACAAAAGAATCTCCATCTTGTGTATTTTAGAACAGTCTATATCATACATGTGAGGTGGGATGGATTCTATGTACTAGAAAAGTCCAGCATGAACATCAATTTTACAAACAAACATTGGTGGGGCTGGGGGAACAAGGGACATGGATATCCATGCGGAAGCATAGGAATGTCCCTCATAAAATGGCCATGCAGAAGTCTATGCAGAGAATAGAGGTAGCCTAATAGTTACAGCAGTGGGTTGAGAAGCAAAGGACCAGGTTCAAATACCTTATGAGCTATTTGTGATTATTTTTTAATTGTGAGCTCTCCATGAACAACAACAACAACAAAAACCCCTACTATACTAAACCTGAATATATATCATTTCAATAGACTTCAGGCTTGCAGGTGTCTTCCTAGTACAGAAAAAAAAATAAAAAATATATATATATATAAAAAGAGTTGAAGTGGGATTTGAACCCATACCCCTTGGCTCACAGTCTGCTATACTAACCATTAGAGAACTCCTCAGATCTGCATACTGCATTATTATGAATGTCCATGGTACCTAAAACTGTTATAGAGCCTAGTATTCTTTGTTGGTTTTATATTTAGGGGAGAGGGAGGAGAACAGCAGCCTAATGTGCCCTCTAAGCTGCAGGTGTGCGGCCGTGCACATCTCTTCAGAGCCCTGCACAGCAGCTCATGGCTGCCACACAGCAGGAGCAGCACTTCCCACCTCCCTCCTGCCACCAGGATGTATCTTGGAGTAGGCTAAGCAGTTGCTCCCTGCAATGCGGGGTTTCATCCTTCTCTGCAGCTCTTTCATCTTTCGGGCAGCTGGCAGATTGAGTGAATACACTGCCTTCGGCAGGCCGGAAGCTTTCCCTCTGCTGCTGCCTCCTGTTCCCTCATAGGTGTGAAACAGTAGCAGAGGGAAAGCTTCTAGGCCACCAAAGGCAGTGTGTTCACTCATGCTACCAGCTGCTTTACCGAATCAAATGGAGGGAAGGAACGCAGGGGGATCAGGTTGCTGAGGGATCACGGGAGGTGGAGAGGGGGGTTAGAGAAATGCTGGACTACAGGGATGGAGAGGGAAAAAAAGAAAGATGACAGACCTCTGAGGCAAGGAAGGGAAAGGGAAGGGGAGGATAGAAATGCCAGCCATGGTAGGGAATAGAAGGAGGAGGGAAGAAGGCAAGAAGAGGAGATACCAGAACATAAGAAGGAAGAAAGGGAAGGAGAGAGATGGATACTGGAGGGGGAGGGAATGGGAGAAAGAGATGCCAGACCAGGGAAGAGAAGGAGAAGAGAGAGCTTTCAGACTAGCATAGGGAGGAAGAAGGAAGGGAACTTGAGAAGAAGAGATACCAACCACAAGAAGGGAGAAAGGGAAGGAGAGATATGTCAGACTACTGGAGGGGGAGGGAAGGAGAGAGAGATACTAGGCCAGGGAAGGGTAGGATGGGAGACAGAGATTCCATACTAGGGTAGGATGGAAGAAGGATGGAAAGGAGAGGAGAGAAATACCAGATCACAAGAAGTGGAAAAGGGAAGGAGAGAGATGGACTATTGGAGAGGGAAGGAGAGAGATGCCAGACCATGGAAGGAGAAAAAGGCAGGGGAGAGGGGAAAGAGAAGGGCAGAGAGATGCCAGACCACAAAGGGGGAGGAGGGAAGGGAAAGAGGGGTGATTGATGCCAGACTATGGGAAGGAGAGGAGAAAGATGTCAGACCACTAGAGGAGAAAGGAAGGAGTTGTTGCACAGGGATGGAGAAGATGGTGTACTAGAAAGGGAGGGGTGGGAAGGGAAGAAAGATGTAAAAAATGCTGTTTAAGAAAAGATGGGAACAGGGGAGAAAAAAGAGAGGGAAATGGTATACATGGATGGGAGGGGAGGGAAAGGACAGAGAGGGAAGAAATGGTGCACATGGATAGATGGGAAGGGAAGACATGGGACAGTAGATAGAACTGAGAAGGAAGAAGGAAAATTGAAGAAAGTTGAATATTAAAAGTTAATGCCAAAGATGGATACAGGGCAGAAAGTGAAGGGGAAAGAAACAGCAAATCGATAAGAAGACCCTAGAAACAGAGTTAAGGGCACAGACAGAAGGAAGTGCAACCAGAGACACACATTCATGCAGGTAAACTGTCCTTTCTCTCTCATTTACACACACACAGAAGCAGCTTCTAAATCTTTCTTCTAAGCAGTACATCTCTGTTATATTAAGCCTTTTTCTACACAATATACGGTATACTGTTGCCTATCATTGTCATTAATTTCACTTCCTGCTAAATGTCTTTGAGAGTACTGAACCCAGGACCTCTGGTGTATTGAAAGGCTACAACTTTACATTTTGAGGACTCATCTGCTGCATCCCCTTGTAAATCCTTATAGGGCATGGGGGAGCGGTTGCTCCTCCAAATGGGATTCTAAGTGAGCATCCCCCCCCCTTCCCCACCTCTTTCCCATCACCAAGCCCACCACTGCTTTTCCTGACCAGCAGCAGTGGCAAAATGGCAGACATGCCCTGTTACCTCTGTGGCTAAAGTTAGGACAGCCTTTTTGATCCAATAATATCCTGGAATGCATTTCATCTGGTTACATTGCCTTGTAATGTCTATACCTCTGCCATAAGCACCCTCACCAGGTATCAATGGTCTTGCTCTAACCCCTGTTTTTAGTGAAAATTGAGCAAAGGTATTTGCTTTCTGTCATTCTCTACTCCTACTTTTGTAATACTCTGGGAACAAATGTGTAGAAAAATAAAATCACCAGACAACAAAGGTAGGAAAAATTATTTTATTTTCAATTAAATGATTGAAATATGTTGGTTTTGAGCATTTACATCTGCTGTTTATATTTTGTACTGTTCAGGAAGAAATGCTTTTGTTTCTATTTCTTTGGTGTTGTACTGCATACATGCAAAGTTTGGCAATAGGGTTTCATTTGTGTATATTAGGACTTTTAGTTTGCAGTCCTGTATTTGCATAGGGTTTATCTGTTTTGCATGTGTGATCAAGGCCAGGTGTTCTGGTAGGAATGAATGTCAAGAAGCATTATTGGTGTCATGGCCCAAAGTAGGAACATATTTGTTGGCTCTCCTTCACTTCTTTTGGACCCAAAACAGCCCTCGCTTTATGGAAACGGGGAGGAGAGAGGGGGCATAGGCAAGATGGTATTTTGCACAATACAGGGGAAATATGCATTGCTTTCTCTTTTTCTAGTGTAAAAAAAACATTATGTGCAGTGTGACACATTTATGTACAGTTTTTAATATTTTCTTTTTAGTTCAAAAGAAATAATTTAA
Organism: Geotrypetes seraphini; assembly: GCF_902459505.1. Taxonomy (NCBI): domain Eukaryota; kingdom Metazoa; phylum Chordata; class Amphibia; order Gymnophiona; family Dermophiidae; genus Geotrypetes; species Geotrypetes seraphini. The sequence continues at coordinate 340,342,017 of NC_047086.1, read as the reverse complement.
CTTCTCCAATTTTTTAATATCATTTGACATAATTTTCAAAAATTGCTTGCCTTCTTTCCCCTTCCTCCCCCCCCCCCCAGTTCACCATGTGCCAGCCTAGCCCAAACCAACCACTGCTGATGGCTTGCACAGCTGCTTCCTGGCTTAGAGGGAACATTGCAGCAGCCAATGGGGAATTAAGGAGGTGTTGTGCTTAATCTCTCCAGTGGACAGCTAAGAACATAAGAGTTGGCATATGGGGTTCATCAAACCCAGTGTCCTGTTTCCAACAGTGGTCAGTCCAAATCACAAGTACCTGGCAAGAGCCCAAGGAATAAAGCAGATTTTATGCTGCTTATCCTAGGAATAAGCAGTGGATTTCCCCAAGTCCATCTTAATAATAATGGCTTATGGACTTTTCTTTCAGGTGCTGTTTCTCATTTTATCCAATCAGAGTTCTTCCTTTCCATCCATCCAATCACAGTACAGTTTCTCATTTTATCCACTTACTTCATCCAGAACCAAAGATGATATATCACAAGAGAACTTCACTAGTTCACTAGTCAGTAAGCAAACAGTGCAGAAGAAAAAAAAAAATACAACTGAAAATTTTTGTTAATTTCTTAAAATGAAGTTATGGTAAGTTACTTAGTACAGTAGACTCTGTTAACCAGCACCCATGGGAATTGATAAATGCCGGATAAATGTATTTTCTGGTTGCTTGAGAGTTACTATTAAATGTAGGCCTAACTAATACTATACCCCATACTATGCCATACCATAAACTGTTCCAGACAAACTACCTGATATGTGATAAGCAAAGCATTGGCAAACTCAGGTGTGGTGTGCCAAGTTTACACTTAAATTTCTAGAAGAAATTTATTTTATTTTCATTTTTATTTAAAATATTACAGTATTTCTTAGATTTTTTTTTTTTTTTTTTGCTTGGGTTCCAGTTAACAGAGAGACTACTGTAATTAGTTATTTAAAATGTAGTTTAACTACTGGGCAACTATCAACTGTTCTGCCCTCGCTTTATGTGAGCATATACTCAGTTCTTGTATATACAAGTGTATTAATGGTTTTTTTCTATTCTGTTGCCTTCAAGCTCAAAATCTTCATCATTTTCAGAGTTTGTGATCTTTGTCTTGTTTATGATCAGTTCTAATCCCATGCTATGACTTTCAGCTTTGACTTCTCAGTAGATAAAGCATGTCTTCTTTGCTGCTGGTGATGAGCGTTGTATCATCTGCATAGAGCAGGTTGTTTATATTTCGGCCACCAACTTTGAAACCAACACTCTCTTCTTCCAAATTTACTTTTCTGAAGAGTTGCTAGGACTTAAGCATGAGTTGATAGCACCTAATAGCAACAACATTGGTATTTATGCTAAGATGTAGGAGTAAAGTGTGCTCTGTGGACTTAAATTCCCAAAGGGCTTTGCTTCTCCCAGAGAGCTAGGCTGCATTCCACAGAGCTTATGCCTGCCCCCCTTCTTGTTCGGTCTGAGAGAGAACAGTGGCCATGGCCATTTTTGAGGAAGCGAAAAATTTACTATTGGACTTTGTTAAATCATTTTGAATGGGATTAGGTGGAATGATGTTTGATTTTTGAATATGTTTTTAAGCACTTGTTTCACTATGATGGGATATATTATAGTCATTATTTGCACCACCTTTTTGCCTGCATAATGAAGACGACAGCAAGATAAGTGCTGCTTTTTTGATTAGCACTTGATATTTAGATCTTTTCAGGTGGAAGGCAGACGGTGCTATGATATGAAAAATAACGCCAAAATTCACACCATTGCCGGTGTTATAAGGTGTTTATTGAACTGAGCACTATCCACTTTATTATTGAGCACTATCATTTGTTTATGTTTAATAGGTTTTTTATTGTTATATATAGGTTTGGATTTCAAGATTTTTCTTGCCATTTTTGTCAGACCACATGGACCTGAGTCTAGCATTGTTCTCCCACCAAGTTTTAGAACCTGAGTCTAGCATTGTTCTCCCACCAAGTTTTTACTCTTTATGACTAACAATCTAATACAGCTTGGATTCTCTATCTGGAAAATAGTGTTATTTTCACAAGGTGTGGACATATTCCCAGCTTGAATAGGATGGGCTGGTAGAGTGAGAAGATTCTGTGAAAGTTGAACTGCCTTGAAGTCATCAGTTGTGAGTATTTATTCTTTATTTCATGTTATTAAAGAAAGTTGCTCAACAAATACAAACTTTTGATGGTAAGACTAAGATTACAGAAGTAAAGAGCCTCAATAGTGCTTAGCCATTCAGAGAAGTCCTAGTTTTTTAGTACAAAACTGAGGGAATCTATGGTGAACTGTTCTATACAAGCTGTAAGCAGCACATCAACTATTTTTGAGTAAACATCCAAAGTCATATCTTTTCAGTTTATTAAGAAGAGAAATTGTACAAGAGTTCTTCAAAAAGTTTCCCACTTTCATATTTTCATGGGAAATGGTTGGGGCAGGAGAAGTGATAAGAGGATGTGTCTTAGAATGTCAGGCAAGCCAGCTCACCTTGCAGGTAGTGATGTAATTTGCTTTTGAGATATTTAATAAACAGTGTTATAAAAAAATAAAAGTGTGGAAACTATTTGAAGATCCTTTGTAAGTTGAAAGCGACATCAGTCACCCATACCTCCAGAGCCAATTTTTCACCAAAAGACACTTGGTGGGGAATCCATACAATCCATTTTCTATCTAGACTGTTTTACCACAGCAGTCAACATGGCAGCAATTCCTTCCTGCTCTGCTCAGCAGCCACTTCTACTCTCTCAAGTGCTGGATGCTGCATTATCTGAGCCAGAGACCTTGCTGCTCTAGGCTGTGGAAGGAGTGAGCTACCATCCAGACTCACGGATGTTGTAGACCCAGTGGATCAAAACATAGTACCTTCCATAGTTGTTGACCCAAGTAGCTCTTCTGTTCCAGCAAATTGCAGAAGTATCAACTGTGCACTTTTTTCACTTCCCCTGTTTCAGAAAGAGCAAAATCTTTTCAATAGGTAAACTTTGTGATGGTCAATGGCATGTGACAATAGCCATCTTGATTTTCTCATAGGACTGCGTAAATTGCTGTTCTGTCTTCACCCAGTTAGTTATTCAGGTATTACACTAATAACTTCAATACTGGTATCCAGATAGGGGCCAGCATTGAATATCCTGAGGCGGCCAGCGCTTTCCAAAATGTTGACAAGGGGACATGATAGAGACTTATAAAATCATGAAAGGCATAGAGAAGGTGGAAAGGGACAGATTCTTCAGACTAGTGGGTACTAAACTAAACTAAACCTTAAGTTTATATACCGCATCATCTCCATGGAAGCAGAGCTCGGCACGGTTTACAAGAACTTAAAAAATGAGAAAGGATAGGAAAAGGTTTACATAAGTTTATAAATAGAGTGGAAAAGTAAGGGAAAAAAGAAATTATATGTTAGAGAAGAGCCAGGTTTTTAGTTGCTTGCGGAATAAATGGAGGGAGCTCAGGTTCCGCAGCGGGATAGTAAGGTCGTTCCAGAGACCTGTGATTATGAATAGAAGTGATTTTCCCAGTTTACCTGCGTGGAGAATACCATGTAGGGAGGGGAAGGATAGTTTTAATCTTTGGGCGGTCCTGGTGGAGACAGGGCACGAGGAGATAAAGGAAAGTGGGATTAGGGAAGGAAGGATGCCGTGAATAATCTTAAAAACCAGGCAAGAACATTTGAATTGGATTCTGGAAATCAATGGGAGCCAGTGAAGATTGGCCAGGAGTGGGGAGAGGTGGTCAGATTTATGTTTTGCAAAGATTTATGTTTTGGCTGCTGTATTCTGAATAAGCTGGAGGCTTTGGAGGCTTTTTTTGTTAAGCATAGGTAAATGGTATTGCAGTAGTCAAGTCTGGAGAGGATGATGGATTGGACGAGGACGGCTAAATGTTTTTGGCGGAAGCAGGGTCTTGCTTTCCATAGCATGTGGAGGCTGAAAAAGAATGATTTTGTCAAGGAGTTGAGGTGGTTGTTGAGGGAGAGAGAGGACAACAAAAACAAGAGGGCATTCAGAAAAATTGAAAGGAGACAGATTCAAAATGAATGCTATGAAGTTCTTCTTCACTCAGAGGGTGGTGGACACCTGGAATGCGCTTCCAGTGGAAGTGATAGGGCAGAGTACGATATTGGGTTTCAAAAAGGGATTGGATGACTTCCTGAAGGAGAAGGGGATTGAAGGATACAGATAGAGGGTAACTATACAGGATACTAAATGAATAGGGAATACACGATTTAGGTAAAGGATCACTTACAGGTCATGGACCTGGGGGGCCGCCGCGGGAGTGGACTGCTGGGCACAATGGACCCCTGGTCTGACCTGGCAGAAGCAATGCTTATGTTCTTATGACAGCTCTGGGCTGAATATCAAGGAAATCGACTCCCTTTAATTTCATTAAAAAAAAAAAAATGAATACAATGTTCAGGCCAATGTAATAATAATACACTGGTTTTTTAACAGCATTGTCTTTTTCCATTAGTGTGATGCTCATTTTACTAGGGTTTTAGTTACCTTATGTGTCAGTATTGTTTTGCCTGCCTTAGATTATTTTATTTTACACCACTTTGCCGATTGTAATGAAAGGCAGTTAATCAAGTTGTGTAAACTTTAAAGAGTTCATAATTAAAAAAAAAACCATCTAAAAGTGTCCTAAATGGCTACTTGGACGATCAAAAAGCCTAATCGTCCAAGTACCCATAACCAAAGCTGGTTTTTAGACGTATCTAAAACCAGCTTAGGCCTTTCCCCTGCCTCTAAACGCACAGAGAGAAAAGAGGCATGTTTAGAGGAGGGGAAAGGGCGGGCGGTGGGCGGGAGGTGGGCCGACCTACACCTAGGCGTGCAGCAGGTATAACTAAAACCTTAGGCAGGTTGCCTAGTCGGCACTTATACCTTTTTGACTTAGACGAAGTCAAACCAGGTCTAAGTGCCGAAAAAGGGGCCGCTAAGCTGATGGCCGCTAGCGTGATCAGTTCAGCGGCCCGGCAACCTACCCACCCACCCACCTCAACCGGCAGTTCGGGTAGAGGAGTGATGGCATCGTGGTAGGGGAGATGTCTATGAATCCTCATGAATATTCATTGTGGATATTCTTGAAAACCTGACTGGCTGGGGTGTCTTCAGGACCAGATCTGGGAATCAGTGCCTTAGAAAGTAACTTTTAAGATTTATTTTGTATTTTCCCAGTTTTATGTCTGGTCAATATTTTTGTAATCTGTATTAACCTCTTCAGTGGTAATTGAATGGTTCATAGACAACTCGGCGAAAGACAAAGGCGTGCGCTGACAACTGAGCACAAGACGGAGGCGCGCGCCGAAGAAAATTACAGTTTTTAGGGGCTCCGACGGGGGATTTTGTTGGGGAGCCCACCCAGTTTACTTAATAGAGATCGTGCCGGCGTTGTGGGGGGTTTGGGGGGTTGTAACCCTCCACATTTTACTGTAAACTTAACTTTTTCCCTAAAAACAGGGAAAAAGTTTAGTTTTCAGTAAAATGTGGGGGGTTACAACCCCCCACAACGCCCCCACAACGCGACACGATCTCTATTAAGTAAAGTGGGGGGGGGGTTCCCCCCACGTCCCCCCCGTCGGAGCCATAAAAACTGTAATTTTCTGCGGCGCACACCTCCACGCTGCGCTCAATTGTCTGCGCGCGCCTTTGTCCCGGCGCGCTTTTGACCTGACACCAATTGAATCACTGTTTTGGAGCTCAGAATCCTTAAGTCTTCCAGCACCTTTAACAAGGAATATACACAATAATCTTTAAAACTACTTATGATACTTGCTGTACCTTTAGTGGGAAAAGCTAAGTGAGTACAGAAATATACTAATTAGGAAAAAGGTTGAAACAGTTAAAGATACCGTACTTTGTTGTGTTTTTTTTTAAACTTTATTTAGTTTTTAATGCCAACAAAAAGTGCAATACAATTTTTATACAAATAATGCTAATCAACCAAGCACTTATAATCAATCAGTATCTTACAAAAGATAAAAATTCCCTCCCCCATCCATCATTACCATCAGGAATAATACCAAAACAAAAGATAACCCCCTCCCCCTCCCACCCCTCTGGATGTGTGGGTGAAAAACAATGGAAAATAAAGATAAAGGACAACTATAGCAAATCTACAAAAGACGTCAATGGAGCCCAAACTAATTTGAATATCTTATTATGCCCCAGCATGTCAGCATTCATTTTCTCATATTTATAAGTTAAACATAAGCTCGCCCACCAAAAAGGAAAACTAAGGTGATCCCAATTCTTCCAATTGCGAGTAATCATTTGCATGGCTATTAGAGTATGACACGGGGAAAAAATCTGTCCCCGTCACTGTCCCGTCCCTGGCCACTGTCCCCTTCACCACTCCGTCACTGCCATTCCCTTCACTGCCCTGTCACCGTCACCGTCATCTCCTTCACCGCCCCGTCACCGCCATCCCATTCACCGCCCCATCACTGTCCCCGCAGCATCCATACAAGCCTCAGTACTGCAATATTTAGCTTATTCCTTCCTTATAAATAAAAGTTCTGGCTGCTGAACTAGAAAAGGAGATGTTCAGCTGGCAGGACTTTGTTTATAAATTTTTATCAACACAACTAATATACTACTTTATCCTAAAGCAAAATAAATAAATAAATAAATATAATTTTTTTTTCTACCTTTGTTGTCTGGCTTCTGCTTTCCTCATCTTCTCATTCAATTCCTTCCATCCACTGTGTGTCTTCTCTCTGCGTCTTCCATTTGCTCTGTTACTGTGCCTCTCCCTTCACCCCCCCCCCCCAAATTGTTCTGGCACCCATCTTCTTCCCTCTGCTACCCCATAGTCTGGCATCTGTATTTTTCCCTTCCAGCGTCTTCTCCCCACTCTGTCTTCCACATTTCCCTTCAGGGTCTGTTCCTCTCCACCCTCCTTCAATGTCTGTTCTATTCCTTTCCACCACCACCCTTCCCTTCCTCCTTCACCATCTGTTCCTTTCTACCACCCTTCAGCTCCCTCCCTCTTACTTTCGTGGCACGTTACAATGTAATTTGTGCAAGCCGCTGGAGCCTGCGAACTCGATCCCCAAACAATCTCTCTCCTGTGTTCCTATTTTCCCTATTTCTAATATCTCCCCTATGTATCTGGCATTGTCCTCCCCCCCATGTCCATATACCATCCCCATGGCATGTATGTCCCCTTTATGTCTCTGTCCCTATGCCCCCATGCAAATAATTTCCCCTCTGTTTCTGTTACCTTCCTGTGTCCAGATTTCCTCTCTCTTCCTCTTCCACACCAATGTGTCTCTTCTCTTCAACCCCATCTAGCTTCTTTCCCTCTTTCCCCTCCCCCCCTGCTTCCAGCATCTGGCTCGCCTGCCTGCCCTCCCCTTTCTTTCCTGCTGTGGGTTTGTTTCTCTCCCTCTTCATCCTCTAGGCCCAGAATCTCTTTCCCTTTCACTCCCTCCTTCCTAGTGTGATCCGGGAACACTAGCAGCCCCCTCCTGCCTGATTGCAGCATTCCGTCATTTCCCTCCACCTCACCTTAGATGCCGAGTTTGCTGGCTTTCTTTTTTGCCCAGCCGCACGCTTTCAAAAAGCCGTGCGCGCACGGCTGCTCAGTTGTTTAATCTTCTCCTCTGACGCAACCGGAAACAGGAAGTTGCAGCAGAGGTGAAGACTGAACAACTCGAGCAGCCGCGCCTGCGGCTGGGCGTAAAAGAAAGCCGGCAAACTCTGCATCTAAGGTGAGGTGGAGGGAGGGAGATGGCGGAACGCTGCAATCAGGCGGGTGGGGGCTGCTGGACCGCGCTATCCTTGATTGCCTCACTGCGGAGACAAGACCATTCACCGCTCCACAGGGCGATGAATGGCCTTGTCTCCATCCCCTCAGTGACCACTATTTTTTCTTTCCCCGTTTCGGCGGGTTACCCGCAGCTACTTGCGGCTAGCCGCAGGTAATAACCACCGTGTCATTCTCTAATGGCTATCCCAGTCATAATAAGGAAAAGCCAGCATTTATAGCGGTCCATGAGGGGCTTAATATGCAATAACGTTCCGCATATAACTATCTCATACGTGAATGGAATTGATGCCTCCAGTGTGGTATTAATCTGTCCTCATATTGACTTCCAAAAGTTAAGTACCGTACTTGTAAAAACTGTAAATATAGAATAATATATATTTATCATATCGTTTCTTTGGTTCATTTATTTTACACATCCAGGGGGGTGGGGAGTTGGAAGGTGGGGAATAAATATTGATAGCGACATTTGGGTAACTTTATTCTTCATTTGTATTAGATATTAGGATATATCCTGCTTTTAATATATGTAAAAAACTGAAATTATTGAATGATATTTATGTTACCTGTAAGGATTTTAGTGTAATGTATGTAATACATACTGTTCTGTCATTTGTATGACACTGTTTTTGATTAAAAATCAATAAAGAATTAAAAAAAAAAAAAAAGATGTACAAAGTGCACAAGTTAATCTCACAAAAGTCGGCTCTTCTCAGTTAATGGTTGTGTACAAGACTTATTCACTGGCAATTTCCACTGCGGTTCATTTTCTGATGGGGAACAATTTACATTACATACGTCCTATTTACCCTCCCTCACCCCCCTTCACCCCCAAAAAACCAAACCAAACTGGAATGCAATCAGCACCCCTTCTAAACTCATTTTTTTACACTAAAAAGTAAATTATTATCTTTATACCCTCCACTGAATGGCAATGATGCCATTTTTCTCACAACATAAAAGAGAGATCTTTATAAACAGGGTTTTACTAAACCCAGAGGAGCTTTTTAGTGCGGGCTGGCGAGGGAAATGCTCCGAAGCTCATAGGAAATGAATGAGCATCAGTGCATTTACCTTGCCGGCCTGTAGTAAAGATCTTTTTTGCAGTTTAGTAAAAGGAGGCCAAAATTAGGATCCACCAACTTTACCAAATTAACCCTTTTTTTTTACAAAGCCCGCTAGCGTGGGCCGATGCAGTAAATGTTCAGATGCCCATAAAAACTGAATGGGCATTGAAGCATTTTCTGTGCTTCTTTGTAAAAGAGGCCCTAAACTCTCTAGCCATAATAATCTTTCCCATTCAGTTACTCAGTATTACTGCACTGTTACCAATGGACAGTTTAGGGGGTGAAGAACCTATGTGCACGATAGAAGAGCGGGACTTGGGTGTGATTGTATTTGATGATCTTAAAGTGGCCAAACAGGTTGAAAAGGTGACGGCGATAGCTAGAAGGATGCTAGGGTGCATAGGGAGAGGTATGGCCATTAGGAAAAAGGAGGTATTGATGCCCCTGTATAAGACTCTGGTGAGACCTCATTTAGAATATTGTATACAATTCTGGAGGCCACACCTTCAAAAAGATATAAAAAGGATGGAGTCAATTCAGAGGAAGGCTACTAAAATGGTGTGTGGTCTTTGTCATAAGGCATATGGGGACAGACTTAAAGATTTCAATCTGTATACTTTGGAGGAAAGGCAGGAGAGGGGAGGTATGATAGAGACGTTTAAATACCTATGTAATATAAATGTGCATGAGTCGAGTCTCCTTCATTTGAAAGGAAACTCTGCAATGAGAGGGCATAGGATGAAGTTAAGAGGTGATAGGCTCCAGAGTAATCTAAGGAAATACTTTTTTACAGAAAGGATGGTAGACGCGTGGAACAGTCTCCCGGTAGAGGTGGTGGAGACCGAGACTGTGTCTGAATTCAAAAAGCCTGGGATAGTCAGTGGGATCTCTTAGAGAGAGGAAGAGATAATGGTTACTGCGGATGGGCAGCTCTATGACCTCACAATGCGGGTGCACAGAGCGGGTGCACAGAGCCTTAGCCTATAGGAAGAGGAGATGCAAATGTTAAGAACCTTAGCCAATAGGGAGAGGAGGAGATAATGGTTACTGTGGATGGGCCATTTGACCTTTGTCTGCCATCATGTTTCTATGTTTCTACCTGCAGTAATTATATCACATAAGATTTACTGCTGTCTTAATATGCTTTAACTCATTAAATTGATGCTTTGTCAGCTTAAATTTGTATTTTCGCTAAAGTATGTTTTATGATTTTGTACACCGCCTAGAAGGTTGATTGGGCGGTATAAGAAATTTTACATAAACTTGAAAACTTGAAACTTGAAATATACTGATGCCACAGATTTAAAACCCTTTGAAAGAATGTAATATAATTTCTGAGGCAGGGTGGATATAGATTTCTTATTAGTAATGCTTAAGAAAGATCTGCAGTGTCATAACCCCTGGCACCAAGACACCTAATAAAATCTTCTACTGTATAACATTTTGTGATGTTCCATGCATATCCTGTGTGGAGCTCAGCATACAGTCTCTCTCCATACATACACGTTAGCTGCAATAACCATTCTTTCTTGGGAATTAGTTATTGTTTATAGGGAGGGGAGGGTGTATCAAAGCAAATTATAGCGTCTTTTGCTAATTCTTCCATTAGGGCTGGGTTTTGTTAAAGAATCCCAGCTACGCCTTTTGTAATTATGCTGCAAGAATTACTCTCGGTGCCGTCAGATTTCCCTGCACATGTCTGTACTATGAGGCAAGCATATTTAGGGCTATAATATGTTACAGTAACAGGCTGCCTGTGAATGCAGCAGATAGGAGAGGGCTATAACAAAACTTTTAGAGACACAAATTATTACTGCTGCTACTACTATGAATTATTTCTATAGGACTACGAGACATACGCAGCGCTGCACAGAGTCACAAAGAATAAGAAAACAGTCCCTGCTCGAAAGAGTTTACGATCTAAACAGCCAAGACAGACAAACAGGATATCATGGATAGAGTTAAGGACAATTGTATAACCCAGGTGCCCACAATTACACATGCATCACATATGTAAATGTTGTGAATGCTAGCTCTTAAGAACATAAGAAATGCCTGCACCGGATCAGACCTGGGGTCCATCCAGTCCGGTGATCCGCACATGCCAGGCGTACCATGGCGAATACCTTAGTCACTCATATCCCTCAATGTGTCCTGCAAGAAGATGTGCATCCAATTTTCCCTTAAATCCTAGGATGGTGGTTTCCTCCACCATCTCTTCCGGGAGAGAGTTCCAGGCGTTCACCACTCGCTGTGTGAAGCAGAACTTTCTGACATTTGTCCTGGCCGTGTCCCCTCTCAGTTTCAGGCCATGACCTCTGGTCCGAGTCTGAGTCCCATTTGCCAATGTGAATAACGCTATTTCTTGCTCACCATCCTTTCCACCTGCTGGTAAGTAAGCTTGCTCTATTTTGTTCAATTCCTTTTAGTATTTTAAAAGTCTCTTATCAGATCCCCTCTCAGTCTTCTCTTCTCAAGGGTGAATAATCCCAGTTTTCTGAGGCGATCTTATGTGTATATATGCGCACATACCCGCAGAAGTGCTAGCAAGGCACCTAAGCGCTAATTTACAAATACCTGCTTAGCTTACAATGAAGCAATGGTGCAAATTTGTGAGAGGCATACACATGGGCAGAGCATGGGTGAGGTATATGCGCAGAAGTGCTATCCTTCTAACATTCAGGAAACAACTATTCAATTGAAGGGTCAAAGTTTTGAGATAGTGCCAAATATGAAAATTTTGGGAATAATTCTGGATCATAGTTTAACTTTTAAGAAGCATGCGGATTCATTAATTTAAAAAAGCTATGCAATTTTGTGGAAATTGAGGACCATTAAGAAGTATTTTGATCTAGAGTCCTTTCGGTTGCTGGTCCAGTCTACTGTACTGTCAACTCTGGATTATTGTAATATTGTTTATTTGGGGCTACCAAAAAAGACTTTATTAAGGCTTTGATTAGTTCAGAATGCAGCAGTTCGTTTAATCTTTGGTCTTAAGAAGTATGATCAGTTTTGTCCTTTTTATGCTAGACTGCATTGGCTGCCTTTTGAGGCCAGAGTATTTTTTAAGTTTGGGTGTATCTCTTATAAGGCTCTTTTTGGTTTATTACCTTCCTATTTGGTATCTTACCTGAAACTGTTTAATTCATTAAAATGTACCAGAAATTCAGGTATGTTCCTCTTCCCTACCCCAAGGGCCTGTCACTATAAAATTTTTTCGGACAGGACATTGGAATATCAGGCGGGGAAGTAGAACTCCTGGATGAGTCCGCTGATTGTTCCAGCCTATTCTTATCTTACATTTAGGAAATTATTGAAAACTCACCTATTTGATAAACAAGAATGTTGATATTTAAGAAGGTATTTTTTTATTAGGCTCTGTATTTTAAATGTACTTTTTATCTGATGCTGTATTTAATGGATGTTGTAGTTATAATAGTTGTGTTTTTTGAAATTGTGTTTTTTAACTGAAATGTTTCAGTTCTTCTGTTGTGAACCGCCTAGAACTGCTGGTGGGGCAGTATACAAGAAAATAAATTATTATTAGTACTAGTCTTTAAGCCCGTTACATTAACGGGTGCTAGAATAGATGTGTCTGTCTGTCTGTGTTTCTTTATCTCTCTCTCCTTGGCCGCTGTCTGTATCGTTCTGTCTGCCCCTCCCCCTCGAGCAAAGCTGTCTGTCCCCAGCACACCTCCCCCCAAAGCAGCCCCCTTTCCCTATCTCTCCATGGCCCCTTCTGTCTCCCCCCTCCCCCCAAAGCAGACCCCTTTTCCTCTCCCGCTGACTCTCTCTCTGGCCCCCTTTCTTTGTCTGTCTTTCTGGCCCTCTCCCTGCCCCTGTCTTTCTTTCTTTCTTTCTGTCTCCCTCCCTCCCTCCCGCTGTCTGTCTGTTTTTCCCCATTTCCCTGTGCAGCAGCATTTCCATCCCACTTCCCTATGCAGCAGCAACAGCATTTCCCTCCTATCTCCACCCCCCCTTTCCTGTGCAGAAACAGTAGCAGCATTTTCCCCCATCCCCCTTTCCCTTCTCTTACCTGGAGCCGCCTACGCCGCTGGAGCCAGGTTTGGAGAGCACAGTCGTGCGCCTTCAGCCCCCGCATGCGCCCTGAGGTTTAGAATGTTGCCACAGAAGCACACCTCAGGGCGCCACACCGCACAAATTTTTAAGAGCGCATGCGCCTCTAGCTTTTTATTATTATTGATTATTATTGTTATTATTTACGTGCTCAAATAAGCTCTTATAAAATGACTTTGCTGTTAACCTACATAAATGGCCCCTTCTATTAAGCTGCACTAGAGATTTTTGTAGCATGGACCGGCATGGTAAATGCTCAGATGCTCATAGAATTCCTCTGAGCTTTGCAGCACTTACCTCGCTAGCCTGCGCTAAAAACCTCTAGCGCAGCTTGGAAAAAAGGGGAGGGGGGAAGTAGGTGTTAGGAAAACAGTACTTCCTATGATATACTGTATACATAGACATTCCTGAGTATGGCGAATAAGTAGAGAAGGAAGAGGACTGGGATTTCTGGTTTATGATTTCTAGTTTCTGGTGTGTGCTACTTTTGGTAGCTGTACTCACCCTGTGCGTCTGCTCAGAAGGAGAATTTCTTGCTTCCGATACAAAAATGGTGATGATTTCAACACAACGTTGTTTTCCACATTCACTCTCTACATGCGATACATTGGTCATCCCGGACCCCTGAGGAAGGAGTGTTTCTCCGAAACACGAACCATGTTGGGTCCGTATTCCATGTATATGAGAGCCATTTTTTTAAGGATTATAATTTTGTATGCTTTTTAAATAAAGATTTCTGCACCTTGTACATTCCATTCTGCAGTTTCTTTCTTGTTTTTGATATAAAATAAATGTACATGTGCTAATTCTTACAGGGTTTGTTTGATAGTTGCTGGTGAGCATAGAGTGCAGTGTCGGAACAAGTTGCCCGTATTAATTGCTGATCACCAGCACTTGAAGTTCTGAGCACACATTCCATGATTTTAAAGAGAATTTAGTTGATTTATGAATGTATCATTTACTACCCCTTGGTTATTAGTTGTGAACTAATTCCTACAGGCGCATAGCTACAAAATTCCTCATGCAGCAGCATGCAGTACAATAGCCTACCAGAAAGCTCTTAGATAAAGAGAAGTGGAGGGGAATTTTCGATAAATCTGAGTTTAGATGCTTTGCAGAATACGCTCAAAAATCCAGTACCAAACATGCCCATTTTCAAACCTGCAAAACATCTCTCTTGGGTTGTTTTTTTTGAAAATGGATGTGTTTGTGATCAATATGTCTATCTTTATGAACCATTTAAAAAAAAACATCCAAAACAAAAACAGAGAACAAGCCATTGGAATGTAGGGGGAGTTACCATTTCCGAAGCTGTGTTAGGGCATTAACGTGCGGAATAGCGCACGCTACATTGCCCCGCACGCTAGACGCTAACGCCAGCATTGATCTAGCATTAGTTGTAGCCGTGTAGCACACGGTAATATCCTGCGTGCGCTAAAAACGCTAACGCACCTTAGTAAAAGGAGCCCTTAGTTGACTGACCATACAGACATCTCCGCAGAGCAGTGGAACACCCTAGGGGTCACTGCAGTAAATCTCATATAAAATGTCCCAGGTACACATCTCACCATCACCCCCTTATATTGTATGGTAAGGCCGCCAAAACCCAATGTAGCCAACTGTACACCACAGTAATAGCTCTTATGCCTGCACGTGACACCTATATGTGGGGACAGTGGAATTAGGATGGGTTTTGGAAGGCTCACAAATTCCACCACAAGTGCAGGGTTCATAGACAACCCCGCGAAAGACAAAGGCGCACGCCGACAACTGAGCGCAAGACGGAGGCGCGCGCTGAAGAAAATTACAGTTTTTAGGGGCTCCGACAGGGGTTTTTGTTGGGGAGCCTCCCCAGTTTACTTAATAGAGATCGCGCCGGCGTTGGGGGGGTTTGGGGGGTTGTAACCCTCCACATTTTACTGTAAACTTAACTTTTTCCCTAAAAACAGGGAAAAAGTGAAGTTTTCAGTAAAATGTGGGGGGTTACAACCAGTGTTCCCTCTAAGCGGGCGGGTGTTGTGAGCAAACTTTTTTCACCGTGAGCCAAAAATATCGGGCGCCAGCAAGTTATGAGCCAACTCGCCCGATTCTCCTCTCGC
This sequence comes from Geotrypetes seraphini, assembly GCF_902459505.1. NCBI lineage: Eukaryota > Metazoa > Chordata > Amphibia > Gymnophiona > Dermophiidae > Geotrypetes > Geotrypetes seraphini. The sequence continues at coordinate 340,326,967 of NC_047086.1, read as the reverse complement.
CGCCCTGCCATCTGCCGTACGCCTCTTCCGATCGTGCGCTGTGACGAGAAACGTGTGCGCTGCGATGTAATATTTTGTGCGCCAGCGCACGCCAGCGCAGCTTAGCGGGAACACTGGTTCAAATGGTTTTATTTATTTCCCCAAATTTATTTTTGTTATACGCATTGAAAATATTTGATATTGCGTTTAAATCAAAATCTCAATAAACTTGAAACGAGTGCCCGTGAGATTGTGGGAGGGTTAAATACTCAAAACTTAGAAGTTTTTGCTACGCCAGCTTTCTGGTATCTTTACATACAGTGGCGTACCTAGCATATGTAACATCCGGGGCCCATCATTTTTTGGCACCCCCCCCATCTGTAAGAAAAACATGATTTTTAGTAACAAACCACACGTCACACATGAGTACCTAGGAAAAGGCAGCATCTTACATATTGCAGTGAGCAGTACATCAATACACCCATTGTAAAACTAAACAAGCCAGACCAGCACAGATCAATCCTACACCGTCAATCCTAACAGAAAACCATGTCTTTCGAACACACAGAACACAGAAAACACCTTCGCCTAGTAAGGAATATGTAATCACAAACTAACCCCTCCCTCTTTTACAAAACTGTAGTGTGGATTTTAGCTACGGAGGTAACAGCTCTGATGCTCATAAAATTCTGAGCATCAGAGCTGCTACCACCAAGGCTGGTGCTAAAAACGCTTCACAGTTTTGTAAAAGGGGGGATAAAATAAAAATACATAGACAAAGGTTAAATTGAACCAGCAAGAAGCTGGACTCTGCATACAATGCTTCACAGAAACAGTGACACATGTCTCCTAAAGCAATAAATAAATAGAAATTTTTTTCTACCTTTGTCTTCTGTGGTTTCTCCTTTCCTCATCTTCTTGTAACTCTCTTCCTTCCATCCACTGTCTGCCGTCTCTCTTCCCCTATATGGCATCTTCTCTCCTTCTATGCCCCTTCCAGAAACTGTATGCCTCCCCCTTCCATCTCTCCTTTCACCCCATTGGTCTGGCATCTCTCTCCTCGCCTTCCCTCTCCCACACCTCTCCTCATAGTCTGGTATCTCCCCTTCCCTGATTCTCTGGCATCTCTCTCCTTTCCTTTTCTTCCATCTTTCGCTCCCCCTCCATGCTCTCACATCTCCCCCTTCCTTTTCCCTTAGACTGGCATACCTTCCTCCTACGCTCCAAGCCCTGGCATCTCCTTTAATTCCCTCCCTCATCTTCCTTCTCCCTCCAGCTGGGTACCGCAACACTCTTCCCTGCAGCTCTGCACTTCCCCACAATTGCCATGCTTCGGTTCCTCTTCTTCCTTCCTTCCTCCCCCCCCCCGCGGGACCCTGCGGCACCATCAGCTCTTACTCCCTCTAATGTCGGCCCTGCAGCTCCAGACTTCCTCGCACCTTCTCCCCTCCCCCTTTGGATCGCTATTATTTTAAATGTTATAGCCGCGGAGCTGTATCCATCAGTGGAGATGTCTAACCTCGACCTGCCCCGGAACTCTTACTGCAGCAGACGCCCGTCTAGGCAGGAACAGGAAGTCACTGTTGCAGTAAGAGTTCCGGGGCAGGCCGAGGTTAGACATCTCCACTGATGGATACAGCTCCGCGGCTATAACATTTAAAATAATAGCGATCCAAAGGGGGAGGGGAGAAGGTGCGAGGAAGTCTGGAGCTGCAGGGCCGACATTAGAGGGAGTAAGAGTTGATGGTGCCGCAGGGTCCCGCGGGGGGGGGGGAGGAAGGAAGGAAGAAGAGGAACCGAAGCATGGCAATTGTGGGGAAGTGCAATCCCCCCAATGCGTCCCCTTACCTTACCGACGCGTGTGTGCGCTGTGAAGAGAAACTTTGCGCTGCGATGTAATATTTTGTGCGCGAGCGCAGGCCAACGCAGCTTAGCGGGAACACTGGTTACAACCCCCCAAACCCCCCACAACGCCCCCCACAATGCGGCGCGATCTCTATTAAGTAAATTTGGGGGGTTCCCCCACACGCCTCCCCCCCGTTGGAGCCCTAAAAACAGTAATTTTCTGCGGCGCGCACCTCCGCACTGCGCTCAATTATCTGCGCGCGCCTTTGTCCCGGCGCGCTTTTGACCTGACACCTAAGTGCAGTGGTTAGAGTGGTGTATGGGCCTAAATCCCCATCTCTATGGTTCACTACACTGCCCACTGGGCTATTCCAGGAACCTGCTTGCTGCTGTACTGGGACTGGCCATAACATCTGAAGCTGTCATACAGGCAGGTACGCACGGATTCATTCAAATCTTTGTGGGCTGGGAGGGGGTCAATGACCACTTGGGAGGATGTGAGGGTCATGCTTTCATCCCTCCAATGATCACCTGGTCAGTTTGAGCACCTTTTGACACTTATTCATTGTTAAAATAGGTCTAGTCCCAGACATCCAAATTGTGCCCTGGACGTTATTTTAAAATATTTGATTAAGGCAGAAAAATGTCCAAGTCATAAGCCTGCCCTAGTCCTGCCCAAACCATGCCTCTAACATGCCCTCTTGAGATTTAGATGAACAGTGTAGACATCCATCTAGCAAACAGATTTCAAAAATAGTGACTTGGAAGGGTTTGGTGAGAAAAACGTTCATCTGCTCCTTTGTGCCTTTTTTTGGACTTTTTTCCTCTTGAAAATTAGGCCCATAGGCATATATGTTGCCTTTATAAAGTTATTCAAAATTTCAAACCTAAAAGTTGAGCTACACATAACGCATTATTATACTGAGGTGTCAAATCAATGAAAGATGTTTATATAGAAGAGAGGCATCAACTGTGGTCAACTACAGGGAGGCCACAAGGCTCTTCATTATCGGCAATGTTGTTTATTCTGACACTATGATGGACATTGTTCAATAGGCCTGGAATCTGAGAGTTTTCTTGGTCTGTTCTTTTGGTCCTTTAGGCCCAGATTCTCTAAACAGTGCCAGTTTAATAGGCGCTGGTAGGCACCCAAGCCAAGTGAAAAATGCCATTTAAACAAAATTTTAAACTGATTTTCAAGGTGCATACCAACGACTAAAAAACCAGCACGGGAATCATGTCTCCATAGGTGCTTCATGGCACCTAATGCCACTGTAAGAGTTAGGTACCGTAAAGTGCCTACGAGGTGCGATTCGCATCAAAGACAGGCGCCGGAAATGTAGGCCTTGAAAACCCTGCCAGAGGTGTGATTCCCTAAACAGCGCCGTCACGTGATTGACACGTGATCGGCAGCCGCCGACAATGGCAACGTTTAGAGAATCCAGGCCTTAAAATTCATATCCACCAAGTAATTAAGAATACCTATTTTAGACTTTGTTTAGTAAATTCCATCAGTTGTTGCCCACATCTGACTTTCAAAAAGTGTTAGAAGCAATGGTGTGAGTAGTTTGGACTATTGCAACGTTATATATTTGGGCCTGCTGGCCTCTTGCTTGCGGCTTTTGTATGGATTGTCCGCCTTACAACACGTGACTCCATCTTTGAAGGAGTTACATTGGTTACCTGTGAAGCAACGGATTACCTTCAAATTGTTGTTGCTTGTTCATCTGGGTCTCTTATCATGAGTCCTCTCATTATTTGTGTCAATGTTTACATGAGTATGAACTGTCCAGACATCTGCACTCCATGAACATGTACACCTAATTATTGTTACCTGAGACTCAAAAAACCCAGACTGGTACTTTCTCAGTTGCAGGCCCTAAAGCAGTGTCTCTCAAATCGTTTGCCATGGCACAGTGGTGTGTCTCAAAGAGATTCTGGGTGTGCCATGAGAGATTCCAGAATTTTACTTTATTTTTAAAAATGACCTTCATAAGTATACACTAGAATAGATGACATGTACATCATGTACACAAGAGTTATGAGTGTCTGTGTACGTCAGGATACATCCGCCCAGACAAGCATCATTGTTTGATGTGATTGGGCCTTGAAAAAGTAATTTTATTTTTTATGCAGCAGTTATCCTAACTTGAGCAACAAAGCAATCAAGGCTTTTTTAACCTTTTGGGTCTTCATATCTTTGCGAACTTAGATTTTCAGCTCTGACAGAAATTAAATTGAAAAAAAGAGAACGACTGCAGATGGTGGATGATGAAATGTGTGCTTGTTGACTATTGAGCCACATTTTGAGTTAATTTGCACTCAAAAACAAGCACATCCATCACATAGATTTGCAATTCTATTCTATCTTCTTTAGTCTCACTGCTGTTACAATTACCCACACATAGCTTAAAGAACTTTTAAATAATTAACTCTCAAATTTAATTTTTTGTTGGGTTTGCAATTTTATAATTCCAGCTATAATATGCTACGAACCATTTGCTCCATTTAGTGTGCCAGAACTAAAAAAAGTTTGAGACACTGCCCTAAAGAGTGGAACAGTTTGGAGCTAAGAAAGCAGGGAAACGTATCCAACTTTAAATCAATGCTGAAAAATGACTTGCTTGTTCAAGCCTTTGATCTGTTATAAAGTGCTTGCTGCTTTTGTGAACAGCTTTTTATTTAGGGCTCCTTTTACTAAGCTGTGTTAGGGCATTAACGCGTGGAATAGCGCACGTTGAATTGCCCCGTGCGCTAGACCTTAACGCCAGCATTGAGCTGGCGTTAGTTCTAGCCGCGTAGCATATGGTGTAGCGCGCGGTAATATCCTGCGTGCGCTAAAAATGCTAGCGCACCTTCGTAAAAGGAGCCCTAAGTATTTATATATAAAAATGCAAATATATGATCCAGTGAGGAAGTAGTACTTAAAGCCTGGGACAATGAGAATTTTTGAGTCCTAGGTGGTACTTCTGAAGGTCATTCAAGAAGGCTAGTTATGAGGTCAATTCACAGAGAGTATTAAAACACTATACGCTCTGAATGAATGAAACATCTTTTTTTTGTGACATTCTGGGTGGATGTGATTGTTTTGTATAACAAACAGCATACATACATTTGATTAATCGCTTATTCAAAATTCTAAGCGATGTACACATTAATAAAATTACAAAAATTTTAGGGGGCAACAAAACAAATGAAGAACTAAACCTTACAAAACATATTAAAGACTAACCTTACAAACATATTGAAACAAGAGGAAAGAATGGGAAAAGAAATACAAATTGTTGATAGTAGATAAGACATTTATGGGAACAAAACAATAATAATAATAATAATAATTTTATTTTTTATATACCGCCATACCTGGAGAGTTCTAGGCGGTTTACATCAATTAGATTAGGATCTACGTTTACAAGCAGATTTACAAACAAATAATCGATTATGTAATAAGTAAAAACCGAAATTGACAGAGGATGGAAGGATGGAAGGAGCTTGTTGAAGATAGGGAAGAGAGAAGCTATTAAGAGGGGGGGAGAAGGGGGGAAGGGGGGGCGAGGTGATAATATGAACGGGTGGGGCCATTAGGGGTCTTGTTTGCTGAATAGGTAAGTTTTGAGTGATTTTCTGAAGTCGAAGTAGGAGGGGGCCTCGAGCATCATTTGGGCCAGCCATGGGTTGAGCTTGGCTGCTTAGTAGGCGAAGGTTTTGTCTATGAATCTTTTAAAGTGACAGAGTTTTAGCGAGGGGAAGGCGAACAGTTGAGTTCTACGGGATTTCTTGTTTATGTGATAGAGGTTAAAGTGGGGGTTGATGTAGCTAGGAGTAGAACCATTTACTGATTTGTAGCAGAAGCATGCGAATTTAAAAAGGACTCTTGATTCGAATGGCAGCCAGTGTAGTTGGTGGTAGAAGGGGGTGACATGTTCCCATTTCTTAAGGCCGAAGATGAGATGCACGGCGGTATTTTGGATTATTTTTAGTCTCCTGGTGGTTTTTTTCGTGGCGTTAAGGTAAATGATGTTGCAGTAGTCAAGAATGCTGAGGATGGAAGATTGTACCAGTAGGCGGAAAGAGGTGTCGTCGAAGTATTTTTTTATGGTGCGCGGTTTCCATAGTACGGAGAAGCTTTTCCTGACCATGTGGTCAGTGTGGTTTTCTAAGGATAAATTTTTGTCCAGCATGACTCCCAGAATTTTTAGGGTGGATTCAAGAGGGAAAGTAATTCCTTTCAATTGAATTGTAGTGTTTTTGATTTTGTCATTGGGGATGACTAGGAAGAATTTTGTTTTGTCGGGATTAAGTTTCAGTCTGAAAGAGAGCATCCATAGTTCAATCTGGTTAAGAATGTTTGTAATGTGGTTAAGTAGTTCTTGTGAGAAATTGGTTAGTGGGATGGCTATTGTGATATCATCTGCATATATAAAGAATTTGAGCTTGAGGTTGTGTAGGAGGTTACCTAGGGAGGCCAGGTAAATATTGAACAGGGTGGGTGACAGGGGGGAGCCCTGAGGGACCCCACAGGTGTTGTCCCAGCTGTATGAGAACGCATTGTTCTGGAAAACCTTGTAGGATCTATTTCTAAGGAACCCCTGGAACCAGTTGAGGACCTGATCAGAAATGCCGATGTGGGCCAGGCATTCTAGTAGAATAGTGTGGTCGACCAGGTCAAAGGCACTACTCAGGTCCAGTTGTATTATCAGTGCACTTGAGCCTTGGCTGAAGAGCATGTGGAGGTGGTCAAGCAGGGAGGCTATGATGGTTTCGGTGCTGTGATCTGCGCGGAAACCTGATTGATTGTCACTTAGGATGTTGAATTTTTCAAGGTATGCTGCGAGTTCCGCCTTTACCAACCCTTCTGCTATTTTGGTAAATAAGGGGATGCTTGCAATCGGTCTGTAGTTGGATGGGGAATCTGGTGGTTCTTTCACATTTTTTATAATTGGGGTAATCATAATATGACCTTGCTCAGATGGGAAGTTTCCTGTGGATAGAAGGGAGTTAACCCATGTCATCATGTTTGCTTTGAAGTGGAGCGGGGCAGCTTTCATAATGTTCGGAGGGCATGTGTCCAATTTGCAGAAGGAGTGTAAGTATTTGTTGTAATAGGTATTGAAGGTGTGCTAGTCGATTGTTTTAAATTGTTTCCAGCTTAGGTCTGTTCTAGTTCCTGGGTCAGGGTTAGATAAATCCGGGTCCGGGAGAATTGGGAACTGCTCGAGGGGGTTGGGTATGGTGGGTAGTGTAGACCTTAGTTTTTTAATCTTGGTGTTAAAGAAGTCTGCAAGTGTGTTTGCAGTTAGCGTTGATTCTTCGTGTGTGTTTGTGAAGGTCTCGATGTTGTAAAGGTCATTGACCAGTTTGAAGAGGTTACTACTGTTGGTTTTAGTGTTGCCGATTTTGTGGGAGTAGAAATTTTTCCTTTTTTCATTAGTGAGGTTTTTGTAATTTTTTAGTTTATGTCTCCAGGCCAATCTATGTTCTAGGGTTCCGGATTTTTGCCATAATCTTTCTGCTTTTCTGAGGTCCTTCTTAAATAGCAGCAGTTCTGCATCAAACCAGCCCTCTTTGTTTGTGATTCTTATTCTGCGGGTTTTAATGGGGGCTATCTCGTTTAGTGTATTGGTACTATCATTGATCCAGGTGCTCATGAGTTGTTCCGTTTCTTCGGTTGGCTTGGTGTTGCTTTCGAGATGGGACCAAAATTCAGTAGGGTCGATTTTTCCTCTGGTAGTGTGGGTTTTGGTAATTCTAGATTTGCTGTTTTTGGGGGGTTTATGTTGGCATCCAATGGTGAAGCTACATAGACGGTGGTCAGACCATAGAGAGTCTGACCAGTTGCCTTGTTTCCAGTAAAAAGTGGGGTTGATCTGTTCCTTGGTGGAGAGAGTCACCAGGTCTAGTTGATGACCTCTTTGATGGGTTTTGATAGGGGGGTGTTTGTCGTAGCCTAGTTGAGTGAGCAGTGACCAGAAATCCGAGATTTCTGATTGGTCAGTTTGCTCAAGATGGATGTTAATGTCCCCGCATAGTAGGTTGTAAGGACTAGTTAAAGAGTTGGTTAGTAGAGTTTCAGCGAAGTCCTCTTTGGACGTGGTCCATTTTTTTGGAGGGATGTAGAATAGGGTGATGGTTAGTGCGAAGGGCAGTGATTTTGATGTTAGAGAGATGGTTAGAATTTCTGCATTGGGCGAAGATATTGTGTTGAGGGTGGTGCAGTTTAGTTGGTCTCGGAAGATTATTGCGAGCCCTCCTCCTCTTCCCCAAGTTCTGGCTAGTGAGAGGATCTTGAATCCAGGGGGAAGACAATCTTTAATGATGATGTCTTTGTCAGATAGCAACCAGGTTTCAGCAAGAAGGACGAAGTCGGGGTTTGTTTCAATCAGCCAATCTTTGATCAGAGTCGATTTGTTCCTCATTGATCTGATATTTAGGTAAAAACCGCATAAGATCTGTTGGTTGGGGTGGTTGATTGGGGAGCAGTGGGTGTATGTCAGTTCTTTTAGAGTTCGTGGTTTTCTTGAGTGAGGCTTAGTTGGTTTGTGGGGGTGAGGGGGGATAGTGGGCGGATTGTTGTGACGGTGGATTTGTGCATTGGGGAGAGTGTGGGTAAGGGTTTTGGATTTTACTGATGGGAAGGGAGGGAGCAATGTACTTCAGGGAAGTTAGAGAATGGAATTGGAATGAGACTCCTAATCAACCTTTCTAATTATCAAATGCATCCTTAAAAAGAAAGCTTTTTAATTTGCTCTTAAATTTATCCAAATTGAGTTCTTCCCTTAAATAAATAAGGGAAGGAATTCCATGTTTGAGGGGCTGTGACAGAAAATATGACTTGCCGCCGTGTGTTAATAATTTTAAGTGAGGAAATAACTAGTAAATGTTGATCGTTAGACCTTAATATTCTAGTTGAGGTATAGGGAATCAAAGGCATTCAGCGTAAAAAAAATGCACGATGGACTACTCGCCACACAAGCAACGAAACTAGACAGCCACATCTCCAATTTACTGATTTCAGCACCAAACTACAGAAGCTCCAGGAGGGAAATAAAAACCAGATTGTTCAAGAAATATGTCAAGACAAACTCCCGATACAACCAATATCCTCACTCCATTGCCAGATTCCAAATGTTCCAACCAATTGCTTCCCTGTAATCTTCTGGAAATGACCAGGATCTCTTCGTTTTGTAATTCGCCTAGATTAGAACTTCAAGGTATTGGCAGAATAAAAGAAACTAATGTAATGAATTCTCATATGGAATAAGCCTATTTGACATTTTGATTTGAGCATAAGTGCAATTTTGATTTTTGACACAATTTATAAGAAGTATTGACACTGTTTACATGAAGTATCATTTTGATGTAAGAAGACTATCACCCCCCCATATAAAACCATAGAATGGTTTTTAGTGTTGGAGCTGTTACCACCGTGGCCGCCGCTAAAAACCACGCTATGGCTTTGTAAAAGTGGGGGAGGGGGTTTGAATCTATAGTTTATCATTTTGATTGCACTCGAGTTAGCATTGGGGATTTTTTAGGACCTATGATGGCATTAGTTTTTTCGAGGGGTCTTTACTCATTATGAGGGCCCACTCTTTATTGAACCAATGTTCTTTTTCTTCCTCTTCAGTTTGAACTGATCCGTTCTGTGATGAGCTTTCAGTGATTTGGAGAAGATTAATTTTATTAGTCCCACTTGTTTCTCTCTTCATAGTATATTTCTATTTGGTCATTGTGTGACAATAACATGTGCTTCCATATGTTGTTTAAAAGATGACTCCTAATTTCTATTAAACAAACCTGAAGAATCCTTTCATTCTTCCCAATTTAAGTTAGCAAATATGAACAATATATGGCATATACAACTCCAGCTATGAAACAATCTTAGTCAGTGATGCAGTAAATGAATGACACTTGTGGACAAATTATGCACCAAGACTATGGTTGAAAATAATTCATAGAAAAGGCCTGAGCCACGGGAGAATATGAATATATACTACCAAAAGAGTCTCATAGGTTGCATCATCTTCTGAAAGCAAAAACAGGTCTCTCCTGAAAACTGCACAAGCCTGCAACATATATTAATGTCATTGAATAATATGTTGGACTTTAACAATATGTTCAGCATTTCTCTTCATCTCCTGGATTCTGTTTCCATCCACAGGTAGAAAACCCAAGAGATGCATAATAGCTGAGGCATGTACACAGGTGACATACCTACTGTATATTATTGTTGTTCACATGGGATCTCTGAGCAGATGGCCCTATAAAATAGGTATAATACCGTATATGTACCTTGACAGCCTGGTAACCTTTGAAAAATTACGCTCCCTTTTTGGTCCCATGCTTGTTTGAATTCTGCCACTGTTTTGACACCAGGTTCTTCCACTTGAAGTTTGTTCCAGGTGTCCACCATGCTCTTGATGGAAAAATATTTTCTCACATATCTTTTGAGCTTCCTTCTCTTTGATTTCATGAAATGACCACTTGTCATTGAACATAAGAACATACTGTATGTATTATGGTGAACATCCTTTACACGGTAAGAAATGCTTATACACACATATGTGTCTAACAACTTCCTGAATTACATAACATAACATAACATCATACTTCTTAACCGCGTAACCATGAGTTCTACGTGGTTTACAAAAGATTATAAATTAGAAACAATTTAAGAAAGACAGAAAAAAAAATTAGTTGACCAAGTATTTTGAAAAGAATTACGTTTTCAGTTGAGTTCCGAAATATTTATAAGAACAAGCTCCAAGCAATAACAATCGAAATTCTCTGTCGTGTGAAGCTCTTTGGAATGCTAAAGTATGGTCCAGAAATTTATTACTTTTACAAACCTGTACTGATGGAAAGGTGAATAGGGCATGAGGCTTTCTACTATTTTTATACAATGCTAGAGAGAATCTATTAACCATATAAAACGGAGCAGCACCCTACATAACCTTATAGCAAAAGCAGCCAATGCAATTCACAATAAAATGGAGTCACATGATCATATTTTTTAAGACCGTAGATCATTCTAACCACTATATTCTGAATCAATATGAGTCCTAGAGATGGGAAAATTGTATACATACCGGTAAGTGTAGCAACATCTCTTACTAAAGAAAACCAAAAACATAGGGGTCAGAAAACTGGAGAAAAAAAGTCTGTAATGTGTGAGCAGTCGAAGGTCACAAGCTGCCCCTCAATCAACTGAGTCAATCGCTTCTAAGGAGCAATGCCTAATAAAGTAGAAAGCTTCTTCCAATCTGCAAATCCGATAATCCCTTGCAGTTCGTGTATGTTTACATGTACTTCATTGAATAAGCATGGTGCCAAGTTTTGCTTCACTCTTTGTCTGCTGCACTTGCCTCTATTACAGAGCTGGGGAGTCTTGTTTTTCCAAGTAAATCCCTTGGATAAGTCCATGATTGTAAATACATTTACTAAACAGAACAGCAAAAAATAACACAGCTAGACTCTTAGATTCCAGAGTAAAATGTCATGTACTGTAGTGTGATTGTTTCCTGGACTCTTAGCGCTAGCTGCTCATGAAATGTGTGTAATAGGAAGCCTTTGAGAGTTCTCCCATTGTCTGCAGTCTCATCCTTAGACCGTCAGTATGTTACAAGGTGGGACTAACAGCTTTCTGTTATATGAATATTCTACTGTGCTGTTTTTAATGTGTACATAACTGACAATGCATAAAACTATTGCTAACACTATAATTCAATGTGCCTATTTCTACGTATCGCTTTGACATTGCAGTCGTTTTACAATTGTTGTTAACACAGTGTAAATTGTTTATGTCAAGCCACATCTATGAGTATTTTACACCCACCTTAGGACAATCTCTCTTTAAAAGCAGCTAATAAATCTTAAATAATTAAGACCCCATTTTACAGGTCCATGATTGAGGTTTCGACTGTAGGATGGCAAGGTAAATGCTCCGATGGCGGTCTGGACAAATAATAGCCTGGACGTTCATATAGACAATTCTCGGAGGAAAAAAAATTTTAGACGTATTTTTCGAGAATGGATATCTCCCCGCTGCCAACTTTGGGTGTCTAGTAGAGAATGACACGGGGAGCGATCCCCGCAGCGAACCGCTGCGTAGCTGCGGTTTGGCTGCGGATTATGGTGACCTCATTAGCAAATCGCCGCAGACGCGGGGACAAATCCTTTCACCGCCCGCAAAAACGGTGAATAGATTTGTCCCCGCAGGCCAATGTCCCCCCTTCTAGGAACCGCTATTTACCTGTGTTTCACCGTGTTCGTGACCGGGTGTTAGATGTCTCCGCCATGTTGTCTGTCTCCTCCAACTTTCGATCCAACTCGCACGTTGCCGCATTTACTCTCGATCCAACTTGCATTTGTCAGATCAACCCTTCCTGCCAATAGAACCCGCCCCCCCCCGACGATCGCCGGCAGGAAGGTGCTCAGCCCTTCATGCCGACAGAACCAGCCCTCCCCAACGATCGCGGCAGGAGGATATCCAACCCCTCCTGCCAGCTCCCCAACAGCCCCCCTATGATCACTGATAGGAGGGTGCCCAACCCCTCCTGCCGGCCCCCCCAACGGCCCCCTATATCGCCAATAGGAGGGTGCCCAACCCCTCCTGCCGGACCCTCCCCCAACAAACCCCGCCATCCCGAAACACCACCCTTAGTCTTACTTTCCAAGTTGGACCGGACAGCTCCTCGCTCGTCTGGCCAGCAGGCCTGCCTCCGTCCAAATGAGGCGGGCCCGCCCCTCCCCTCCCCTGCCTAACCCACAGGATCCTAGGGCCTGATTGGCCCAAGCACCTAAGGCCCCTCCTATAGCGGGAGTGGCTTTAGGTGCCTAGACCAATCAGGCCCTAGGATCCTGTGGGTTGGGCAGGGTAGGGGCGGGCCCGCCTCATTTGGACGGAGGCAAGCCTGCTGGCCATACGTGTGAGGAGCCGTCCAGTCCAACTTGGAAAGTAAGACTAAGGGGGTTCCGGGGTGGGAGGGTTCGTTGGGGGGGGGTCCAGCAGGAGGGGTTGGGTACCCTCCTGCCGGCGATCTTAGGGGAGGCCATTGGGAGGACCGGCAGGAGGGGTTGGGTACCCTTCTGCTGCGATTGTCGGGAGGGCTGTTGGGGGGGGTCTACAGGAATACACAGTCTAGTACCCGAACTCGCAATCTGGGCAACTGCAACTGGGCAACCTGATCCCGAAATCTGAGCAACTGCCTGCTGCCGTCGCGTATGCTGGGACTCCTGCCTTCGTGTATCTGCCGGATATGCGAAGGCAGAAGTCCCGGCATACGCGACGGCAGCAGGCAGTTGCTAGTCAGCTGACGCTGATGCCGGAGCTTCTCTTCCTGCCCAGTGTACACCAGGTACTGCTGGACAAGGGGAGGAGGGGAAGAAGGAAGGGAGAAAGGATACTGTTGGACAGGAGGGAAGGGGTACTGCTGGACAATGGGAACAGGGAAGGGAGAAGGGGTACTGCTGGACAAGGGGGAAGTAAAAGGAAGGGAGAAGAGGTACTGCTGAATCTGGCAGAAAAGGAGGGAAAGGAAAGGTGCTACACACTGGAGGGGAAGGTGAGATGGTGCATGGGGAGAGAGCATGTTGGGTTGTGGGGTGCGAAGGAGGGATACCACTGAGGGAAGAGGCAAGGACAGAGAGAGAAAGTGTGCAGGAGGCAGAAAGTGTTGGACTCATGGAGAGGGCAAGATGGATGGGGAGGACAGAAAGGAGGGAAGGAGAAATGTTACACTGGGGAAGGGGGAGAGCGCAGAGAGTGAAAAGTTGGACTCATGGAGGGAGAGAGAGAGATGCTTGGTTGAGGGAAGGAGGATCAGAGGAGAAGCATACAGGAGGGGTTGGGTGCCTTCCTGCCGTGATCGCTGGGGGGAGGGGAGACTTGCAGCCGTAGCCGCAGTCACTATGCTAATCACGGCAGGGAGATCTTTGCCGCGATTAGGTACAGCGGCCGCGTCTACTTACCATGTAGGCTAACATTGTAAGCATTAAAAGTACATGTCGTGTTTGTTTTTGTATAGTTATTAACTAATATTTAACTAAGTTTTAAAGTTTTAAAGTTTTAAAGAATGTTTCCTTTATACGTAAATAAAGAAAAGTATATAAAATTGTACCCGTTTGAGGCTTTTATGTATGCAGCGGTGACGGTGACGGGGCGGTGAATGGGGTTGCAGTGGCGGTGACGGGGCGGTGAATGGGGTGGCAGTGGCGGTGACGGGGCGGTGAAGGGAATGGCGGTGACGGGGCGGTGCAGAGGATGGTGAGACGGGGACGGGGCGGTGACAGGGACCAATTTTTTCACCGTGTCATTCTCTAGTGTCTAGCACCATATGTTTGAATCGGATGTAGACATATTTTACAGGTCCACGATTGAGGTTTCGACTGTAGGATGGCGAGGTAAATGCTCCGATGACGGTCTGGACAAATAATAGCCTGGACGTTCATATAGACAATTCTCGGAGGAAAAAAAATTTTAGACGTATTTTTCGAGAATGGATATTTCCCTGCTGCCAACTTTGGGTGTCTAGCACCATATGTTTGAATCGGCTGTAGACATATTTTTTGATTATGTCCAGGGACCAAGATCACTGTCGGTTCACCCCTGATTCAATACATTCAGTGGCTCAGGGCGTTAATAGTTTTTCTCTTCTCATTGGAGCACTCTCAAAGTACTGTAAAGAAGTGTAGAAGCTTGCCTGCATCTGAGTCCAATTGCAATAGGAAACTACAGTTTAGTCTCCTTCTTTTGTCCCATGACTGCATTATGAAAGAATGGATGATATCTTTCTCTTCTTCACACAAAGCACAGTTTGGCTACATGAATATGATATACTTGTTTGCTATTTTAAAGCCCATCTGGAAAACATATTCAGATGTCAACAAATAACATGTGATATTAGTTTCATATGGCTTTCTTCTCATTACGTGTAGTGTATTTGCATTTCTTGAAAACTGTTTAAAATGTAAGACCAAATGGTACAACGTACATACTTTCAGATATCAGATAACGAGTTCCCTTAAATAGTAAGTATAGTATGGCACTTGTAAAAGCAGGTAGAAACCAATACAAAAGAATGCAGAAAAATACTATAATAACTAAACATACTTCTACTAGTCATCAAAACAAAACAGATACATATGATGTCACAAACACTAATACAAGGGCACAACAAATGCTCAGAGAAGCAGAGCAACCAATAAAATTAAAAATGAGGAGGAAAAAGCCTGATCCCAACCTCCACCTTAGAGGTGACAGGTATAGCAGGGTAAAAAAACCTCATAGGCATTAAAAAAAAACTTCCTCATATACAAATTAAATTGTGCTCTGTGCAATGCAAGTAAATCCACTGAAATTTCAAAAATTAACAAATAAAGGTTTATCCTGAATGCAGGTTGAAGTTCCAAAATGTCCTAATGGCATCTCAAAATATGAACCATATGTTTATCCTTTTCCTTTAATCGGGTACATTTTGGGTTATGACATCAATTCCCCTCGTTTCCTTCCCCCTTTCTTTAGTCCTGGAAAGCATCTTGTAGCCATGTTTGTGAAGCAGCAAGACACCACTGAGGTGGTTTCTGACAATACAGGTACTTTTCATTGTTTTCTCTTTTACACAAAGCAGCTAATGTATTTTTCAGCACTTATGTTTATGCATGTATCTGTTTTCTGAAGTTATTATGGCTTTTGTTGCTAGGTCTGTGCAGTGTGTTCACACTCTGAAGCAGCCATGTGAAACAGTGGCCATCGTTGGTGTGACAGACCTTTCCTAATGCAGATAAGACTTTGTTAATTTTTGAAATTTCAGTGGATTTACTTGCATTGCATAGATCACCGATTTGTTTATGAGGAGGGTTTTTTTTAATGCCTTTGAGGTTTTTTACCCAGCTATACCTGTTACCTGTCTCTCTAGGGTAGAGGTTGGGATCTGAGGCTTTTTTCTCCTCATCTTTCATGTTATTGGTTGCTCAGCTTCTCCGGGCACTTGTTGTATTGTCCTTATATTAGTGTTTGTGACATAAATATGTACCTGTTTTGGTTTTCATGACTTACCAAAGCAAGGCCAGTTGCATTGTCTATCTTTATTCCCCTCCTAGAGCTGCTGCCTCAGCACCCTGAGGTTGTAGGGCAATCCTCCATTGCCCCAGGTATACATACATGTAAACTACAAATCTTCCATTGCCCCATGTATACATATAAAGCACAAATAAGCAATATACAAATCCCATTCCCTTCCCTTCTTTCCCTCTGTGCTGACTCCAAGGGTTGTGGTACCCTGAGTCAACTGTTGTTCTGATGCCACCCACCATCTGCATTGACATCTTCCCGCCTTACTCCCCCCATATCTGTATCAATACCCTCCCTGTCCTCCACCCCCCTGTTACAATCAGTGCAGTCCCTACCCCACCTCCCCTTCCAGGATTGCCTCTTGCTCTTTCACGATGGTGAGAGAATGGCTGCTTTGCTCTCACTGCTATGTTCTCTCCTGTGCTTGGCTACTGGTACCATCCCAGATTTACACATGGGCCACACATGCAGAGGTGAGAGCACAGTAGTGAGAGTAAACCAGGCTGTTGCACTGTAGAGGCTGAGCTGGTAAAGCAAGCTTTTGGCAACCTCAGCCAGTGCCTCTCTTCTGGCTCATGCCTTGAGTCAACTTTGCCCCCACTCCCATAGAGTGTGCTGTATGTCTACATTTCTGTTGATAACAATATAGCGCAATGATGGATAAGTGATAAATAATAAACAGAACAAAAGTAGATTGCTTCATAAATCTAAAATTGTTCTAAGCTATTTCTCTGAAGGAAAAGGGTTTTACATTTGTAAATCAGTGATTGTGCCCAGCTATTTCTGCCAGTTCTTAAAGAGAAAAGCGACTAAAATGGTTAAGGGGCTAGAGGAGTTGTCGTACAGTGAAAGATTAGAGAAACTGGGCCTCTCCTCCCTTGAAAAGAAGAAACTGAGAGGGGACATGATCGAAACGTTCAAGATAATGAAGGGAATAGACTTAGTAGATAAAGACAGGTTGTTCATCCTCTCCAAGGTAGCGAGAACGAGAGGGCAGTCTCTAAAGTTAAAAGGGGATAGATTCCGTATAAACGTAAGGAAGTTCTTCTTCACCCAGAGAGTGTTAGAAAACTGGAACGCTCTTCCGGAGGCTGTTATAGGGAAAAACACCCTCCAGGGATTCAAGACAAAGTCAGACAAGTTCCTGCTGAACCGGAACGTACGCAGGTAAGGCTAGACTCAATTAGGGTACTGGTCTTTGACCTAAGGGCCGCCACGGGAGCGGACTTCTGGGCACAATGGACCACTGGTCTGACCCAGCAGCGGCAATTCTTATGTTCATATGACAAACTTTCAGCTGCAATGAAAAATAAGAGGGATATTTTGAAATGGCTCCTTGCTCAGGAACCACAAAACTAAAATTACATCAACCATATTTAATAAAAAATATAATAGCATTTGATAGCAGATAGCATCAATCACTTTTGATTTTACATTTCTCTGTCTATCAAAAATGAGGTTGCATTGTTCTGCCGAACTCCTGCAGGCTCTGGCATATCAGCACTTTCATAAGGTTACTCTCAGTTATGTTGCTAATCCCCCAAAGCTGTAGAGGATTGTGCCACTTGTGCATTTTTCACATTCTGCTGTGTTAAAAACCACAATAGAACACCAAACAAACCCAAGAGTAAGGGAGAAAAAGCAAGAACTACACGGAGAGAATCTCCCCACTCCCCAAAAAAATAGGGTGAGGGGGAGAGTCAGCCCAAACAACACACTACCCCAATGCAGAGTATTGATAATAGTGGAAGAGAGCCCTCAGTCACACAGCCTGCAAATGGGACACAGCCCTAGAGCACCAGCTGTCACAAGCATACACCCAAGAGGGTGTTATCTGTGAAACATCCCTGGGCAACCTTCATGTGAATTTTTGTGATATACCAATACACAAGAATATGTTAAAGTGAAAAAATAAATAGTGCACACACAAAAAATTGTTAAGGCTGTCTCTGCCCCTCATCCAGGGGGGAAAAAAGCAGCGACCACAATCAGCGATGCAAACAAGACAGTATGAATATCTACTGGAGGTACTTAGCTTCTCCGTAGAAAGTTAGCCAACAAGAAGCAAATTTTGTCCCTGCATGGGGGTAGTGTGTTGTTTGGGCTGTCTCTCCCCCTCACCCTATTTTTTCAGGGAATGGGGAGATTCTCTCCGTGTTAAAAAAACAAACATAGTCGAAAATGCATTAAAGTAGGAGTTTTACAAGACACTCTATGGGCCTGATATTCAGCTGGCAGCAATCAGCATTTTGCTGACCGACGTCAGTGTTATACCTGGAAATTCCTTGGTGGGCAATGTCCGGGATCCAGCATTGACTTTCTGGGTATATGGAACCAGCAAAAACATAGCTGGTACAGAGCGATATTTGACGCTGAACTAGCTACAAAGAACCATATAAAGATAGGACTGATTTTTATACGGTTCTGTTTATGTAGTTATCTTAACTGGCCCTTGAAATGCCCCCAAAATAGCCAGTTTCAGCTTGGACACTAACTGGGCATTTTAAGTGGCACTGTCTGGTTAAGTGCTGCTGAAAATGCCTGGTTTCATCTGGACAGATGATTTGAATGAAAAGGAGAGGCAATGGTGTAGCAAGTAGAGTACTGTGACCTCCTATGTCAACCAGAGGTGGCAGTGGAGTGACCACAGCAACGGCAAAGAAGTGGCAACAAAACAAAAAGAAAGTGCTGGGCCATGGAACTGATATGTGCTTTCATGGTGCTGCTACATCCCTTTCCTTTAGTTAGAGAAAGCTTGTGTCTGAAGGGACAGGGACATGGCACTTACTTTTCTTTTTAGTGTGATGCCAGAGGCCCAGGGAGGTGCAGTGGAAAAGTTAGAGAGAAGGAAAATGCTGAACTGTGGAGAGAGAGGAGAGATGCTTGAATTGTGGCGGGAGAGGTGAGATGCTGGATAGAGAAATAAATAGGGGGAGGGATATTGTAGAGAGGGAGAGAACAGAAATTGGTGGACAAGTAGGGGAAAAGGGAGAAGCTGGATCTAGGGTGATGATGGTCATGCTGGGAGAAAGAGGGATAGAAGATGTAGACATGAAGGAAGAGAATGGAGATGCTGAAAATGAAGGGAAGAGAGAGGTTCTGGATACAGGAGTAGGAAAAAGGGAAGATGCTGGACATGGAGGGATAAAGGAGTAAAATCTAGTCATGGGATAATAGGAGGAGATGTTGGATGTATGGAGGTAGGATGTTAGAGAAGGATGATAGAACATAAGAACATAAGAATTGCCACTGCTGGGTCAGACCCGGTGTCCATCGTGCCCAGCAGTCCGCTCACGCGGCGGCCTTCTGGTCAAAGACCAGCATCCTAACTGAAACTAGCCCTACTTGCGTATGTTTTGGTTCAGCAGAAACTTGTCTAACTTTGTCTTGAATCTCTGGAGGGTGTTTTCCCCTATAACAGACTCCGGCAGAGCATTCCAGTTTTCTACCACTCTCTGGGTGAAGAAGAACTTCCTTATGTTTGTACGGAATCTGTCCCCTTTCAATTTTAGAGGGTGCCCTCTCATTCTCCCTACCTTGGAGAGAGTGAACAACCTGCCCTTATCAACTAAGTCTATTCCCTTCAGTACCTTGAATGTTTTGATCATGTCCCTTGGAGAGAGTGAACAACCTGCCCTTATCAACTAAGTCTATTCCCTTCAGTACCTTGATTGTTTTGATCATGTCCCCTCTCAATCTCCTCTGAGGGAGAAGAGGCCCAGTTTCTCTAATCTTTCGCTGTACAGCAACTCCTCCAGCCCCTTAACCATCTCAGTCACTCTTCTCTGGACCCTTTTGAGTAGACCCTTTCGAGTGTCCTTCTTCATGTACGGCGACCAGTGCTGGTACTCCAGGTGAGGGCGCACCATGGCCCAGCACAGCGGCATGATAACCCTCTCCGATCTGTTCGTGATCCCTGTAACTTCATCAAGTGTCCCCTAGTCTTTGTTATTTTTGATGAAGTAGAAAATCGATCCACTTGTACCCGTTCTACACCAATCAAGATTTTGTAGACTTCAATCCTATCTCCCCTCAACCGTCTCTTTTCCAGACTGAAGAGCCCTAACTTCTTTAGTCTTTCCTCATATGAGGATGTAATACCACCTTTGTTTCAGCGCAGCCCTGTCTTATCACACAGAATTAGAAAATATAGCACAATGGTCTATTATTCTGAGTTGAAATCCCCATGACAAGGTTCACTTCCCCCGAATTGCTACTGAGGTTTTAGGAACGTTAGGGTAAGAAGGGAGATATTTGATGTGGAATGTAGCTTGAGAGGGAGAAAGAAGAAAAAGGAGAGATGCTAGACATGGGCAGAAGGGAAAAAGAAGAGAAGATGAGCATGGGTAGAAGGGAGAAAGATAGGAAAGATACTTGATGAGGAGGTTAACAGACAAAGGAGAGATGTCAGGCATGCTTGAACATGTGTGATAAGCAACAAGGGGGTGCAACAAGGAGATATGTGAGAAGCAGCACTGGCTGAAAGTATATTATGAACTTCCATGCTAGGGGTGAGAGAATGCAGACTCAGCAACTAGGGGAAAAGGAAGTCTGAGAAGACTATGGAGAGAAGGGTAGAAGAGGCACTTGGTAATTGGGGTGGAAATGTAGGGTTGTGATTGGTTATGCTGGGTGGGAGGAGACTGGGGAGTCAACTGAGTGGTTTGCATGAGCTTCTATAAAGGTGTTACAGTACAAGGGCTCTATACAATCATCCTACTTATGTCACTGGCACATCGATCATCCTACTTATTTGCATATGCTCATACCAAATCAATCATCCTACATATATTCACATATAATACTAGATTTAGTAGTGCAGCTAAGTACACAATATTTACACACCTCCTAAGGAGGTTGGCCAATTCAACTAAATATAATAATCTATATACACATATTTGTATCATGTTTTATGTTTATCTTTGAAATATTATCACCTCAGAGTCTAGTTTTCTGGGCTTTGTCTATTTATCTCCCTATTGTGTTCATCCTATCGTGTTCCTGATGGGGGGAGGGGAAGGGGGGCTGGCCAACTGTCTCCTCTATGTTTTTTTATTGGCTAAAGTAGTCTGTGAAGAGGATGGTCTTTATCCCTTTCTTGAACTTTCTGGTATCCTTTTCTAGTTTTAGTGGAGAAGAAGGGTAAGTGGGGACAGAAGGTGAAGATCTTTAAAGAAGGGAGATACAGTGAAAGCTAGAGAGCCCATGCATAGTGTGACAGGGAGAGTCCTGTCATGCTGGAAGAAATCCTGCAGTGCTCTAAAACTATCCCTAAACCTGCTCCTAGAAGCAGGCAGGTTAAGGAAGCTGCCCCGCAGAATTTATCCCCAATGAAAGACAGCCCAAAAGTGATCCAATTATACTTACCTAGTTCTAGTGTAGGGAATGCTAAAGGCAAAGAACTACAAGTTTCAGCAGGCACCAGGCCAGTGATAGCAAAACCCACAAAGGGATTAGCACCTGCAATCAGCTCTGCTGGGGGCAGGGCTAGTCAGCAGGGAAGCTATCTAGGCTCATTAGCAAAGCACCAGAGAATCACAGGTGTTTCTAGAGACAATCAGCACAAGGCTAGAGAAAAGGATGTGGTCTCTAGGCCAGAGAGGCAGCCACTAACTTTCAGCCTGCCTGAACTCTTGGAAAGAGGCAGACCAGTGCAAAGCCAGCATTTCTCATAGGAAACAGGGAGATAATCTCAGAACTGAATCTTGTAAGCAATCTTCTGAAAGCAACACTGTTTTGGATGTAGAAATGCCAGAAGAAATGTATACAAGTGATTATGAAATGGAACCTATAGAATCCTGTTTGCCTGAAGCCATGTTTACTGATTAAAAGCTTATAGAAATCATATGCTGTTTCTGGGAAGGTAGAATTGCCTCAGAAACCCTATTAACAGAAAGGTATTGAATCCCTGCTTCTGATTAAATTGAAGTTAACAGAAGAGTTGGAATAATTGTGTCCTGAAATTTCACAAATAAAGAAGTACTGTAAAAGAACCGAGCTGAGCAGTCCCAGCTGGTTCCAGGACTTTGATACTGAAAGTTTGGTCTTTTGTTTTTGTGATAAGGACTGGCAGAGTATAGCATGTTGAAAGCACATGTTTGGTGGAAAATTGGGCTAACAAGCTGTTTAGCCCCAGAGCAAGTTTGTGGTTTGTTTTTTTCTTTCATCAAAGGATAAGCCAGAAAATAAAGACATAATAATTCACACTAAACACCTTTGCTGGACCTTTTTTTATTTGATGCACACACCCCTCTACCCTCCATGCCTCATTCAACCTCTCAGCTGAGGCTTGGATGACCCAGATCAGGACTCTGGCTAATTCAGTCCAGGTCTTACCTGGTCACAATAGGCAAGATGGAGATTAAGGACATGGAAGGTAACAAGGGTAAGATATGAAGAACTGGAATGGTGGAAACAAAGGAGTAAAACTAAAGCTTGCAAGGAATGAAAAAGAATATACTAATAATAATGTGTGAAGGTAGCAAAAAGAGAAAAGCAAAGAGATTCCTGCCTATTAGGGGGGCATTTTCTAAATGCTAAGATATCCAAAAAATCTGCACTTGGGACATTTTTCTCGCCAAAATGTCCAAGTGCCAGTTTTTTTTAAACTCTTTCTGGACATCATGCAAGGTGTCCTAGTTGCTGTGCATCAGGAACTAAAGGGGGTTGTGTTGGAGGCATGTTTTGGGCGGGCTTAGACTCAGATGTC
This sequence comes from Geotrypetes seraphini, assembly GCF_902459505.1. NCBI lineage: Eukaryota > Metazoa > Chordata > Amphibia > Gymnophiona > Dermophiidae > Geotrypetes > Geotrypetes seraphini. The sequence continues at coordinate 340,304,363 of NC_047086.1, read as the reverse complement.
TTGCAGTAATAAACCTTTCCTAAGACATCCTGATGTTATTAGTCAGACCTGTTTTAGAAGCATCTAAGTGCCAAAAAGGTACCCAAACTGACCAGATAACCACTGGAGGGATTACAAGGGGGTGCTGTAAAGTTCTCAGTCCAACCAAGAAGGGAATCATGTGAATCCACGAAACTTACAAGTTATTCCACATATTCCCCCCTAAGTTCAACACACTTGGCACATCATGTCTGAAGTTTCTGTAAATCTTCCAAAAAATACTCTGATGTCTGGTCACTGAAATACTGCTCCGCTGCTGCAATCACCTCCAAATTACTCAAAAATTGTCACCCTTTCAAACTCTTTTTAAGGTTTGGAAACGGAAAATAGTCAGATGGAGCAAGATCTGGTGAGTAAGGTGGATAGTCTAAGCACTGAAACCCCAACTGCGTCAAAACATTGTGAGCAGGTGCATTGTCTTGCAAAAAGAGATCTCTTACGCAGCTTCTCTTTCCTTTTTTCTTTCAATGCTTCCTTTAATCAGCACAGCAAGTTACAGGAATATTCTGCATTAACTGTTTAACCCCTTGGAAGATAGTCATTACAACACCTTCCTGATCCCAAAACACTGTGGCCATGACTTTTCCTGCTGAATTTTCTTGGTCTTGGAGAACCTGAGTGCCGCCACTGCATGGACTGATTTGTCTCAGACTCACTGTGGTATAACTATGTTTCAGCAGGAACAGTAACTAGTCTTTCCAAAAAACTGGCACCAGCTCACTGAAAATGCTGCAAAATCAACTTGGAAGTGTCCACTCAATGTCATTTCTCATCAGCATTCAAACATTTGGGCACCCACTTGGCTGACAGCTTCTGCATACCCATCTGTTCATGGATTATACACCCAACATATTCCCTGGATATCTGTAATGTCTCAGCAATTATTTTAGCTGATATTCACTGATCTGCCAAAATCAGGTCATGGACATGGTCAACAATTTCAGGAGCTGACAGTTTGAGGTCTCTCAGACCTTGCTGCATATTCGGTCTTGAAATCTTCATGCTGAACATTTGCACACCACTTCTTCACTGTGTAGTATGATTGTTACTCAATGTTTGCATCATATATTCATGGATTCTTTTTGGGATTTGCTTCTTCCATAGGAACTTCATGACAGCTCAGAGTTGAAAATTGGCCTGGTTCAATTGATGATCTGAAACAATGTCAAAACATAGCATTACAATTCTGCAAATTGGCACTTTTCAGCTACAGTGGCAAAATAATGTCCAGAATTTAGGAAGTTGGTTGGGCCCGAGAACATTTCAGCACCTCCTTGTAAATGCCACAAAAATGCCAGAAGGGGGATTTGGATGTTCAGGTGTGTGTGACCCTAATATTAACAATTTGGCAAATTCTAAATATATATTACATTTGCTATACATTGCCTGGGGTAAATTTCTTCAAGGTAGCAACTAATAGACCCTAAGCAATAAAGTAGAAAATAGTAAAGGATGGCCTATGGCAGGCCTTGACAATTTCTCTTTTAATCTAAGAACCAGTCCAAAAACTTAGATGCCACAGTGTGAGACCTTTTATTCCTTCCCCGGTCCTCCACTGCCCCAACCCAAGTTCAAGAGCAAGAAATGGAGGGACATCCTCTCAGAGGTTTGCTGCAACTCCTCTGGGGTTTAATTTAGTAAGACCAGAGATGCCTAGTTATCCAGTTCCAGGCTGGAAACTCTTTAGCCAGTCCTGATTTTGAATTCACCTACCACAGCGGTGAGATTTGTAGTGCCTAATCCTGCTCATTGAAATCAGTGATGCAAGACTTAAAATGCACCACAGTGGGGTGGGCAGAAATCTGTCCCAAAAACTTCCAGTATAGAACCAAGTAACCTGTTTTCCCATTGTTTCCATGGGAAAAGAAAGTTTAGTAAAATTAGGCTCTTAATGACTGCTGCACAGCACTAACAGAAGCCAGCAGTCCCCCTTCCTCAAGTGTGTTGTCGGCAGCCTGTCAGGGCCCCCCAAAAGCTGTGTCAGAGATGATTTACTTCTTTGGGTCAGTTATCAGCATAGGATTTCCACTAATCTCCTTTTCTGTTTTCATCACCCTCACCTTTCTGCCTGTACTAGTCATTCGTCTCTCACATCCTTCTTCTTTTAATTCATCCAAACCTATCCACCCTGTTTCCTCCTTCTCTTCCTTTCTCAATCTCCTGTTTATTCCTCTTGTAGGTAGGATTCCACAGTTCAACTTTTATTAGTCCTTCCTTCACCCCCACCCAGGTGGGCAGTTTTCAGAAGCACGCTTGCTTCTCTCATTCTCATTTCTGTCTTCTGTGATTTTTTTGATTTTTTTTTTGCTTCTCCGCTTTTTACAGTTTATTTTTTCCCCCTTTTACTCTTCATGCTTCAGATTTTTTATTTTGCTTTCTAATTGTTTCCTTTTTATGTTCATGGTCCTTCTTTCTTCCTCCACTACCTTTTTCTATCCTTCAAAAAGATGGCATGAGAGAGAATAAAGAAAAAGGAGAAAAAAATATCTTCTCTTCTGCTGTCCCAATCAAGGGCAGATTTGACCCAAAGCACCAGACCAGGGGATTTTTCCAAACTGGTCCATCACTTTACTTTTCCTTTCCAGTCAGCCTTAATGATCTCTGTGGTGCAGCATAAAAACAATATAGCCAAGCCTGCAGCAAAGTAATAGATAAAATGTGGGTCTTCTTAACTACTGCTCCTTGTGACCCTGGGCAAGTCACTCATTCCTCCATTGCCTCAGGTACGCTAGATAGATTGTGATCCCACCGGGACAGATAGAGAAAATGCTTGAGTACCTAATTGTAAACCGCCTAGATAACCTTGAGGCGGTATATGCAGTAAATACCTAAATAAAATAATAACAAATAAATAAATACTGCAGGACTCAAGGGCCTGCTGCATTTCGACCCCTTCCTTTACAATCTACTTCCTGCATTAACAGGAAGTCTGTGTTAAAACTGGGGAAAGACACATGGCAAGGACTTGAGCCTTACAACAACTCAGAGGCCCCACTAAGTTGAATGAGGGAACAGCCAGAGGGCCAGAAGAAGTTGCAGGTCCCCCTAAAGCAGATACACAATAGTCCTCAGCAGCTCTAGGCCCCTTTAATAGGAAAGCCTCGTGGAAGAGTAAAATGAACTCCGGAGAGAAAAGCCCAGCCGGAGGAAGATGCAGTTGGGCCTGCTACTGCCTGAACATTGAAACACGATGACCCTGAACACATGGGAGCCAAACAGGAAGTTGCCTGAGCCGCCACAGGAGCTGTTTTGTGCTGAGTCAAAATGGCTACAGGGGAACTAAGAGAACGTGACTGCCCCTCTCCCACATGGGAAAACCCTGGTTTCTCCAACGAAGGGTCCTCAAGGGCCAAGGAGGTTGTATATTCCCCGAGCATTGTCCTGATGCTGTTCGCCGCTTCCCACAGTGCCAGCAGTGTTTAACAGTCTCTGCCGCCATCAGCCACCACTAAGCTAAAATCACCATGGAGAGCTTCACTCAGTTAAGAAGCTTTAAAGGGCTGCTCATCGCCTGAAGCAAAGCTGGCAAAGACCTGCACAAAGAAGTTTTCTCTCCATCAGCAACCTGAACAGACCTCTCCAGTTGCAATTTGTGTCTCTGTTTCCCTCTATTTTTTAATAGTGTGGGAAGGGAGAGAAATTGCACAGAAGCAGGGGAGATTGGGTAGGGAAGGGACCTGGGGTGACTAGGTGTAACCCCCCCAAAGCCAGCAGTGCTCCGCCAAGACACCCCAGCGCTCTGCTGAACTAAGGGATTCAGAAACAAAGACACCAGGAACAAGTGGAAACACAAGTATCTGCCTGCTGGAGATAGAGCATACTAGTTTGCCAGGAAAAGTACCATCCAATAGGACAGAGTGCAAGTCAGTACTCTCTATCTCCATCTGCTGGTAGATGGACACAACCCACTAGTCTTTTTGATTAAACTTCTACTGGCGCTAAGGAATGTCTGTTTCAGAGGTCAGATCAAAATATAGTGCTGGATAACTGTTTCTGGCTGTAATATAGTGGCATAGTAAGGGGAGCTGACCGCCCCAGGCACCATCTTGGCCTCCTCTCTACCCTAATGCATACCTCTTGAAATGTTCGCCAGCACAAGCAGCATCTTCTAACTCCTGCTTGAGCTGACCTCAGCTCCCTTCTGACATCACTTCCTGGTTGCAGGACCAGGACTTGATGTCAGAAGGGAGCCATAGCTGGTTTGAGCAAGAGGTGGAAGATGATGTTTGTACTTGCAAACATTTCAAGAGGTATTGGGGGGGTACTCGAGCAGCAGGGAAAAGTAGAGGGCACACAGCACGGTGATACCAGCCACCTCCCTATGCCACTGCTGTGGTACGCCAAATGTAAATTTAGATTCAGTATTGGCTGCATGGAGGTAGAGCTGTTGTCTGACACACAATAGTCTGGAGCATGATCCAGAATCCCAAAGACCTAGGCTAAAAACCTTGGGTTTCCATTGAATTCCCAATTATCTGCATCTGAGTTATGCCCAGAAGCTATTACGGTACAATTTTTGACTAATAAAAATGCCAATTAGTACAAATAACTATCCCCCCTTTTACTAAACCGCAATAGCGGTTATTAGTGCAGGGAGCCGTGCTGAAAGCTCTGCGCAGTTCCTGACACTCATAGGATCTCTATGAGCATCAGAAGCAGCGCAGAGCATTCAGTGCAGCTCCCTGTGCTAAAACCTTTATCGTGGTTTAGTAAAGGGAGGTATATGCCAATCAGTATGAACTATAAACATTTGGAAAGTGAGGCATGATGGGGAGGGCAAACCAAAACAAATTGTATTTTTCTAGACTTTTATTTTTCAAGAATATATTTTTGTATTGAAACATTGGGCCTACATCCTTAACAAATTAAAAAAAATGGCAGCCTCATGTCCACACTTGTGCATCATCATTTAAAAATAATTAACACAAAGCACCAAATGAACATTTTATGAACAAGAATCAATTCTTGGTACAAAGAAAATCCTGACTACATAGAGAATTACTTAACTATTCAGGAAGAAAGGATATACTTCAAGACGAAGCGGTCTACTTTACCCATACAACCCAAGACATTTTATACATTCAAAATTCTTACAGATTGTAACTTCAATAACATTGCTTGTTGCTCTAAAAATCCATACAATGAATATAAATAAATAAACTATTAAGCTTTAAAAGTTGCAAGAAGAATACATTGTGCAAAAACTTTGACAACCTACGTCCTATGCAAATACCCTGACTAAAATATAGATTATGGGCCGTATTCAATGAAACTTTTGCACAGATGTCCTTTGTGAAGCAGGCCCTTTGTGTGCCATCCTAAGCCATCTTGGTGCTGAAATAATGGCTGCACACAAGTGTCTTATTTGTTCAGAAGTTGATTATAGCACTTCCAGAACTTCTGCGTCTTGGAAATCGATTGTACAGCAATAGAAATGATTCCAATGGTAGCCATTTTTTTTAGCCCACCATTTTGTTTTGAAGAAAAATGACTTGACCTGCCCTTTTATCGAGTGTTCTTCGTTAAAATCAAAGTTCAATTCATGTTTAGTCTTAGAAAAGAGAAAAGTACCGTAGCATGTACAGACCCAGCTGTTCTTCCTCCTCTAAGTAAGCAATGGCACCTGAATCACATTTCCTGGAGATAGAGCAAGGTCAACCGAGCTTAGTAAGCTGCAGGTCTCCATTAATTTTTATTGTATCGATTGCCGCTAATGTTTGTATACGATGGTAGAAATCAAAAAGCTGACGTCCATCCACAAATACTCGAAACCGTAGGTGCTCACAAAGTATTTCGACCTGTAGAAAAATAAAACAATAAGACCACTACCAAAATTTAAATAAATTTGATATGATATGTATTTGCAACATTAAATCATTCAATGAGCTCTTGTAAAGGATAACTGAAAGTGGCAAACATAAAAATTAAATTGTAAATAACTATGGAGCCCATTTACTAAAATACAGAAAGTTTTTGTGTTTGTCTCGCTTTAACAGCAAAAATGAAAGCACTGTAAATGCAAAGGCTGTACGGTAATTGTTTGGGATGTATGCAGCATGTCCCCTGCAATTACTGCACTGAAATGCACGTTACTGCACAGATATAATTAGCATCTCCTCTTGAGGAGACGATAAGTACTCCCACAGGAACTGTACAAGTATGTGGTAAGTACCATGTGCAGACATTCTCTGCTGGCTAGGGTGGTGAGCAGAGGGGAGTAGGGTTATGAGTTGAAGGTGTCTCAAAAAGGTGGGTTTTAAGCCTACTTCTGAATAAGAGAAGGGATCTCCCAGAATTGCTCCAGGTTCTTTCATAATCTCCAATCCCAGGTAGTTACTTTAACCCTACCAATAACCCCTACCAATTCCTGCTCCCTAAACCAGCATGCATTTGGGACTATATTCAGGAACTGACACTGAAAAATGTTTGTGCAGAATGCATCCTAGAAACTGCGCTCCAAGTTGCGTGCCTTGTATAGAACAGAGCCGATTTCTGAACCAAATTTGGGGTACGAGGATTTACATCAACTGAAACCTGGTGTAAATCCTGGCGTGTAGTTAGGTGAAGAATCCTAGGATTCGGTCACAATGCCCCTGCCCCTACTCTGCCCACACCCTCTTTTGAATTGCACATAGATCTTTATGGAATATTGTGTTGCAAGATGCGCGTGCAAATCCAAACCGTTGCCAATGAAAACCCAATTATAGTATGTCATTTTGCACAAGTAAATTTCTGTGCCATTTACAGAATCTAGAGGTTAATGTGCAAATTAGCATGCTCTATCAAGCCATTGTAGTAACAAGTTACCCACTCGCGTGCCAAGAGTGCACGCTAATTTGCAAGCTAAGGGCCCCTTTTACGAAGCTGTGGCAGAACTTCTCCCATAGCAAATGCACTAAAGTCCACTGAGTTCCAATGGGCTTCGATGCATTTGCCATGGAAGAATTGCTGCTGCGGCTTTGTAAAAGGAGCTCTAAGTGCTTTAATGTACTTTGGTAGAAGGACGCCAGGGGACTTTATTTTAATACGAAACAAATGGGCCCACATTAGCTCACACAATATGCAGTATCAATTTATTACTACTGTTAAGATGTATCATCTTGTATTTTGGTGTTTTTGTTTGTATTATGAAGTACGGTATGTTTGTTTCTGGTTTTAATTTGTTTTATGTCTTATATTTACTTATTACTTTAAAAACATATCGCCACTCCCTTTACAAAGTTGCAATAGTGGCTGCCACGTGGCAAACGCTCCAATGCTCATTAAATCCCTATGGGCATTAGAGCAGCAACAGACCATAGATTGCAAAATTGATAGATGACCACTGTGTGCAGTGTATACAAGAACATACACAAGAAACAAACTTAAACTATACACAAATATACAATAATCAATTAAATCAATTAAAGTACACAATCCACAGAAGCTTTATTCAATAAAAAGCCTTTAACTTTTTTCAAAATATCATAACATTTTTCTCTACAAGAAGTGCTACTGGAAACAAATTTTTATCTTATTTTAAAAGTTTCATAAATTGCTAAATCATGGTACAACCAAATCTAAGCAACGCACAGTAATAAAATAAGTCAAAATTTGAAAGGAACTCCACAATTAAAACACACACACACATACACACACAAACAAAACCCCCCTCAAATGCTAACTAAAAGCTACGGAAAATAAATGAGTTTTCAAATTCACTTTAAACTGTTTCAAAGATGTTTCTAGATGTAAGTGCTAGGACAGTGTTTTTCAACCTTTTTATACCTATGGACCGGCAGAAATAAAAAAATTATTCTATGGACCGGCATCGGTCCGTGGACCGGCGGTTGAAGAACACTGGGCTAAGTCGTGGGCCAGACCCCGCCCATCTCTACCCAATGTCCACCCCAGACCCTGCCCCCATAATAGTACTAATTGCACCTTGCACGTCCCTTGTCTCATCTGGAAGCCTTCCCTCTGACGTTGCTACATCCATATAACATTGTTTATTGTTGCTGAGTGCAACTCTAATTAATCTGTAGTGTGGCATGCACTTTTAAAAATAGTTGAAAATGAAATAAAAATTAATTACTATAAAGAGCCGATGAGAAGAATACCATGTTAATCTTGCCGCGATGAAAGGATTTTGAGGCGGTGAGTGGTGGGGCTGAGGCTCATTAAATATATAAAAAGTGAAGAGCCCAAAATACTCAGAATATAAATACAGTTTTCAATTTCTGGGCAGAAGTTGGTTCATTTATTGTTGGGAGAAGCATATGGCATTTTTTAGGCCATCAGTCAGCTGAACAAAAATTGAACTCTCACAAACACCAGAATTTAAAGTAACTATCTGACAGGATGTTTAGTAATTATGGGATGAGAGATTATGAAAGAGCCTGGAGTCCTTCCCTTATTCAAAAGTAGGCTTAAACCCCACCTTTTTCAACTCATAACCCTACTCCCCTCTGCTCACCACCCTAGCCAGCAGTTTAACCATCCCCTCCAACTGTAACCACTACCCTGGCTTTCTGTTTGATTTAGATCAGTGTATCACAAACTGTGTGCCGCACAAGATTTCAGGTGTGCCGTGACACGCCGGGGAGGAAGAGAGACACCAGCACCAGCTGACTGCCTACAGGATATGTCTCTCACGGCGAAAGGCGCATCCTATTGGCAGTCAGCCGCCGCCAGTGCCTCTCTTCCTCCCTGGCGTCTCTCCTCCTCTCCGCGTTTCTTCTTTTTCTTCACTCTCACTGACGGCTCAGGGCCCCGTCTGGAGGGCTTCCGCACACGCGCAGATGTCAACAGGATAATGTCACGCATGCGTGTGACATCATCACATCGATGTCCGCACACTTCCAGGTGCCCTCGAGCCGCCAATTTAGGGTGCAGTGGCTCGCAAAGTTTGCGAGACACTGGTTTAGATTGTAAGCTCACTCGAGCAGGGACTGCCTCCTTTGTAACTCTTCACAGCGCTGCGTACATCTGGTAGCGCTCTAGAAATAATTAATAGTGGTAGTAGTCCTGCACCTCCACAGCTCCCTCGCCTTGGTAATTCCCTGAGATTGGGGCTCTGAGTTAGTACTCCACTGGCTTCACCAAGCAAACTGTTTACACCAGTGGTCTCAAACTCGTGGCCCGGGGGCCACATGCAGCCCGCCAGGTACTATTTTGAGGCCCTCGATATGTTTATCATAATCACAAAAGTAAAATAAAAGTTTCTTGATAATATGTCTCTTTAGGTATAAATTACAATATTATTATTAAGACTTAGCCAAAAGGAAAGATTTATAAACTATAAAGAATTTTACCTCATGCAAAACTGTCATTTCTTTAATAAGACTAACTTATTTTTTCTGAGGCCTTCCAAGTACCTACAAATCCAAAATGTGGCCCTGCAAAGGGTTTGAGTTTGAGACCACTGGTTTACACTATCTTCCAGATGTGGAATCCAGCTCACGTCTGACCTCACCATTGGTTGATGGATTTTTTAAAATGATTAACCATTATAGACGTTATACTTATTAACCTGTAAACATGTACCAATTAACCAGTTTGGACCCTGTACCTCACTCTGAGAGTAGAATGAGCAATGAATTATTATTATCGTCATAATGTCACTTTTTGATCCTTTGATGTCAGCTCTTCCTATATCAGTTGTGTGGACACATTCTATAACCCAGATGCTCGCATTTACATGCTCCTTGTGCACATAAATATATTAAATAGTAGCCCTTATGTGCATGTGTGCACTTACCTATGAAAATGTAAGCAGGGAAAAATTACACTTTCCTTTATAATGGGGGGGGTTTTCCCCCAAACTCCCCAACGGCAGCACCAAAACTTCTAAGTAAAGTGGGGGGGGGTAACCCCCACACACCTCCTCGGAGCGTTTTAAATTTAACTTTTAACCCGGCGCGCTGACGTCCTGTGCGCATTTGTCTGAGTTCCTTTGTCCGTGCGCGATTGTCCCGCGCGCTTTCATCTATGTACTGATATCTGAGGTCTTTTTTTCTCCACTATTTGAAACTTGTGCAGTCTCTATTGATATAATTGCTAATGTGCTTAGCCTGTTTTCTGGTTAAACTCTATATTTTTTTAGGCTTTGCTAGTAAGATTATATAGTTTATTCCTCTTTATAACTTTGAGTGTAACATCAGTGGCATAGCAAGGGTAAGAGGTGCCCGGGACAGTGGCACATCTCCCTAGACTCTGCCCCCCCTCCTCCCGCTCCCCTCTGCTGCACGCACCCCCCCTTCTCTTCACTTCCCCTTTACCTCTAGTTGTTCACTGCCGCAAGCAGCAAGAACTTCAACATGCTCCTTGCGACCCCCGTTGGCTCTTCCTATGTGTGGCACCTGAAAGTGATGTCAGCGGAAGAGAAGACCCAGTCACGAGGAGCACGTTTAAGTTGTTCCTCGCAGTGGTGAACAGCTAGAGGTACGGGGTAAGAGAAGCAGGGGGCATGCATGTGGCAAGGGGAGGAGGGGGAAGAGGCAGGGGGGCGGAGAGAAGGAGGGGAGCTGGCGCCCCCACCAACACGGCACCCGGAGCGGAGTCCTCCCCCCCGCCTCCTCCCTACTAAGCCACTGTGTGACATTCCTCTATGTGTCTGCTTACAGAATTGTCCCCTATGTGTACATCACCTAAAAGTAGACACAATAGCCCGGATTCTCAAATCGGCACCAATTTTCTAGGCGCTGGAAGCCATTTTTACCATTTTTGTTTTTTTAAATTTTCTCATGTTTACAAAAAAAATTCTCATGAACGCCAGCAGAAACCCTCTTTATGCTTCCTCTGTTCTAGCAGGGGCATCTCCTCCTTTGGTGTTTCTTGTGTAAATCACCTGGGCCTGGTGCTTGGATACTAGTTTAATTAACCCTTTGTTAAGCAGCTCCTGAAGAGCAGCTCTGGCTAGAGAACCTCTGATTTTCAGCCTCTCCTAGACCACAACAGGTGTGATGAGCTTCTAGTTTGGAACTTCTTTACACAGTTTGTCATATGTAGCTTTGTCAACGAGAACCAGGTTGTTTAGTTTGTCCCTCAGTTTTCCGTTGGACCACTTCTTCTTTTTGGCTATTCCACCGGATTTGTTCACGGGGTCTTTGTCCTTCTTGGCGGACTTGCCTGCATCTTCTTCTTGTCATCTTTGGGTGGCATGGTGCAACCGCTGCCTCTCCTGCAAGATGTTGGCCAGAAAGGAAGAGCCCCTTTGCCTGTAACTGGTAGCCATTTTTAACCGAGATTTCAGACGCATACTGGTGCCCAGAAAATCGGCACTGGAATTGCGCCTATGCAGGTGCTGTGTTAGGAGTCACTGCCTAGGAAAAGGATCTAGGTGTCGTTGTTAAGGATACGTTGAAACCCTCAGCTCAATGTGCAGCAGCGGCAGCTAAGAAAGCAAACAGCATGATAGGAATTATCAGGAAAGAAATGGAAAACCAAGATGAAAATGTTATAATGGCCAGTACTGGTCAGACTTGCACGGTCTGTGTCTGCATATGGCCGTTTGGTTGAGGGTGGGCTGGGGAGGGCTTCGATGGCTGGGATGGTGTAGATGGGCTGGAGTGAGCTTTGACAGAGACTTCAGTAGTTGGAACCTAAGCACAGTACCGGGCAGAGCTTTGGATTCTTGCCCAGAAATAGCTAAGAAGAAATAAAATTTAAATTGAATCAGGTTTCCTGTTCATTTGCAAAAGTTATAGTTCAAAGTCTAATAGATGCTGGCACTGTCATCTTGAAATAGGGACACTGGATCATCTATTGTTCTATTGTCCCTTGATACTCAATTTTTGGAAGTGGATATGGGGACATATTAATAATATACTGGAATCATCGATTCCATTGTCCTATGACGTAGTGTTATTTGGGACTTTATTAAGACCTACGAGTCCAATTAATGCAAGCAAGAATAGATTACTTCTTGTTATGACAGGAGTTGCTATGCAGCTAATTACAAAAAATTGGAAAAACTGGGACAGACTAAATCATATCTTTTGGTGGGAAACCCTGAGCCAATTTTTATAGATATGAGCGAATGAACTTGGAACAATTGGGACACTATAAAAATGTAATAAGACTTGGAGTCCATTAGCGACATTTGTAAAAACTGATCAATAGTATAAGCATTTAATTTCAGAATGAGTTTCACACACATGCAGGGAGGGAGGAAAGGGGGTGATATGTTCTTATATTATTATTTGTATATTCTATTGCACTTTCTCTTTATTTTTTAAAATTAATAAAGATATAAAAAAATAAATAAATTGAATCAGGTTGAGCAGACTGGATGGACCATTCGGGTCTTTATTTGCCGTCACCTACTATGTTACTATATGTTACTCTATGGTAGAACTGCACCTCGAATACCATGTGCAATTCTGGTCGCCAAAGCTCAAAAAAGATGTGGATAAAGGCAAGCCGGTTAATGTAGTATATCTAGATGTCCAGAAAGTTTTGTGGTAAGAGCAGTTAATGTAGCTGGTTTAAAAAAAAAAAAAAAGATTTGGACAAGATCCTGGAGGAAAAGTTTATAAACTGCTGTTGAGACACACATGGGAGAAGCCACTGCTTGCCCTGGATCGGTGGCATGGAATGCTACTATTTGGGCTTTTACCAGATGCTTGTGACTTGGATTGGCCTCCATGAAGACGGGATATTGGGCTAGAAGATGGACCATTGGTCTGAGCCAACAGGGTTATTCTTATGTACTTATGTAGGTGCTTTAGGCCACTGAATGCCAAAGTAGGCATGGCCAACGCCGGAAGTGATGTTAGGCGGCTTAAAGCACCTACATAGGCACGATTCACGCAAAGATAGGTGCAGGAAATGTAGGCCCGGAAAACCCTGGCCTAGATTTCCGGTGCCCATCATTTGTGTTGGCGCTATTCTGAAACTGGTGCTGATGCATGCGATCGGCGGCCGCTGATATTGGTGCTAGTTCGAGAATCCGGGCTTGTGTTTTCTGAATCCTGCGTTTATGCACAAATACCCCTGAGCAATTTTTAAATATTTACTTGTTGAGTGTGCATCTTCAGTGCTCATCACCATAAATTATCCCCATAATGAACAATCTCTGGTACCTGTTACAAGCCTACAATCCAGTCAAGACAGATAGACAGACAGGACACAATGAGAAGAGTGTGGTGAAAGGCAGGGCAAATGCCTGACAAATGTAAATTTTGGCATGTGCTCCGAGAGCTCACTTACCCTAAATGGTTGATCAGGGATAAATGGAAAGTATGAAATAGCCGATTCTGCATCGCCCCATTCGCCGGAAACACAAGAGTTCCTGAGGAACTGCCTCTCTGTAAACACAACTTTCAGTTCTATAGCCACATCTGCAGGAGGATCTTCTGATTCCCCACAAGTTAGACGGATGTCAAAACTGTAATACACATGGCACCAATTTTTTTTTTTTTTTTTTTTTAAGAACACAAAATAACTTTGTTAAGCATCTCTGGCTTACAAATCTAGTTTCCTATACATGAAGTAGGAACTGTAAAGTCATCACCATCAATAAAAAAGGAATTATCCTTAAAAATACTTCCTGTTCTTTTTTTTTTTTTTTTCTTTGCACTGAGTCTAATGTTTGGAAAACTGGCCCAAACCATTTAAAAACCACATTCCTCTTGGGATCTGGAGGAGAAATTAGTGCTCTATATTTAGATGTCTTAAAAAAAAAAATAAAAAAAACTAACCCAACACAGGCAATGCTCTGACCAGTCCCTGCAAATTCTTTTCATGGGAAACCGAACATTTAGGCAGGGCTCCTCCTTAGCTAGGGAGGTTAGATGCAGAAACCCTGCAAGAGCATTAACCAAAAACCGAGTTACCTCTCAGGGTTGAGGTCCACGATGCCCATCACCAAGATCTTTTTCCCTGGCTTCAACCCTCCTTTTATTCGACCGCAAAAAGGAACAGTCTGAAAGAGAGGGGCATAATCATTAGATGGAGTCTGACATTCCAGGAACAAAAATCACAACTTCATTGCTGTAGGCCAGAAAATGACAAGTAAATTTACCAGGCGTGGGAAAAGCACTTCTGCTTGGACCGGAGATCCTAAAGAATTGTTCAAAAGATCGCCATCTATTTTCTATAGAAGAAGAAGAAAAAAAAAAAAGACAGCCCCTGATGATGTTAATTCATTTGAACCTGTTACACGATTTCGCCGCTCAGGAGAAGGAGCAGGCAACGTGGCCAGGCTCCGGATCGGCTCTGCACTGGGAGGCTGGCTCAGAGGGACCCGGGTTAACCCTCGCTGCAGCCTCGAGCCCATCGGGTCCTCTGCCGAGGGCACAATGCGCTCGCGCCGCCGGAGCGGCGGGCAAGAGGCGCGCGCCGGAGCCCCTCCGCCCATCCCAGGAGCCGGGCATTGCCCCCGCCAGCGCCACTCACCGGCCCGTCGCTCTCCACCAGCGATCCCGCCATCTTGTTGAAGAGTGCCGAGCGGTGACGGAGGCGACGGTGGATTAGCCGCTGGAGGAGGAGACTGGCGGGGAGGGGAGAGCAGGTTCAGGGCTGCCGGGGGGGGGGGGAGGGAAGAGGGGAGGAGTGAGCCCGGCTGAGACTGGCAGGAAGGGGAAGGCGGGGCAGGTGAGGCTCACAGGCATGGGAGAGAGGGGATGCCAGGTGTGAGGCTGGGCAATAGGAGGAGAAAAGAGGGAGGGGCGGGTCACAGGTGTGAGACTGGCAAACAATTGTGGGGGAGATAAGGGGCAGGAGACTAGGAGGGTTGAGACTGGCAAGTAATGGAGAAGGGACGGGGGGACAAGCAGGGAGGGAGAAGGGAGGAAGGGGCAGGTGTAAGACTGGCAGGCAGTGGGGGAGAAACGAGGGAGGGTCAAAGGTGTGAGACTGGCAAACAATGGGGGGAGATAAGGGGCAGGTGACTAAGAGGTGTGAGACTGGCAGGTAATGAAGGAGGGATAGGGGAGAAGGGGGGAAAGGGCAGGTGTAACACTGGCAGGTAAAGGGGAGAAAGATTGGCAGGCATATGGGAGGGGGGATTAGGGCAGGTATGACACTGGCAAGCAAGGAAGGGGCAGGTATAAGACTATCAGGCAACTGAGAAAAAAATACTGGGAGGGATAGGAGAGGGAGGCAGTGAAGTGGACGGGAAGGTAGAAAAGGAGAGAGCAGGTGGGAGACTAGTTGGCTAGGGAGAGGAGAATGAGGAGGAAGGGGCAACTGGCAAGTGTGAAACTGGCAGGTAATGATGGAAGAGGAAGGGGCAGCTATGATCTGGCAGGTAAAGGAGGAGAAGGTAAGTTATGAAACTAGCAAGGTGTGAGACTGGCAGATATGAAACTGGTAGTAAATGGGAGGGGGCAGTTAGTGGCAAGTAATTGGGGGGGAGGAGGTCTGGATAGGTGTGAGACTGGCAAGCAATGGAGAGAAGGAAAGAGACTGAGGAAACAAATGCTTGGGAATAGAGGGAGCAAATATGACAGGGTGGGAGAGGGAAATTGGGAAGCTATAAGGGGCCAGAGCTCTAGAGGTAGTGGGTCAGGCGGCCTCTATGCTGATGTGTTCAGGCTCAGTCAGGAGAACGCCTGATGCCCAGCTAGCAGGGGAAGAGAAGATGCTGCCAGGCCTATGATCAGCGCTGATCGGCAGCAAGTGTGGCTCTCCGGCCCTAATGCTGCCGCTCGAAATGAACTGCTAGATCTGGCTGGCCCGAAGTTACTAGGCCGCGTGGTCTCCCATAATAAAGACCTCTATTCCCCATTGCTCTGCAAGAAACATCTCAGCCGATCCATTTTCTATCCTGTCACAGGAGGCGGGGCAACGGTATCCCCGCCCTTTTGCATCGGGACAGCAGCAAGATTAAGGCTGTCCGAGCGAGGGCCGTCCCGGTCCCTTTGCCTTCTTGCACGTCGGATGGTGGTAGGACAGGGGAGGGGCGCAGGTTTCCCTGCTGTGAGAGCAAAGGCGATCAGATGCAGTTAAGCCATTACTCTGCCGATTTCCCTCGAATATAGCTTTTCGGATTCATTCATTCAGATCTGATGCTAAAATTTCATGTGTTGTTAAATTATGTAATTCAAAGTGCTGAATACAGCTAGTATGCAAACAGAAGCTATAGTTCTGGTTTACTGTAGCTGCCAGCCTTCCCTGGTTTTCTGCTTTCAGGTTTGGCATTGAGAGCCACAAGGGGAGCCAAAGCATTCAAACATTAAACCACCTTAACTCAAGGCATATAATTTATATAAGGATTTCAGAATAAATTAAAATTGGTTTCAGACTGGTTTTTGTTTTATCTAAAAATACTTACAAAGTCCCCCCCAGACATACAGTTTTGCCATAATGACAGTACAAGTTTATGATATAAGTTTTTATCCTAATTGGATATATACTAGGTTGAATTATTGCAAGGCCTTGTTTTTGTTTTGAAGGTTCCGCAAGTACTTATGAATTCTGTAGCTAGGAAAGAAAATTAGTGGGGTGACAAGGGTAGCCCATATAACCCCAACATTGGAAAAGTTTGCACTGGCTGCCAATTGAGCAAATAATTCAATTTAAAGTGTTGTCTTTGGTACATCAGCTAGTTTATCAAACTGTGCCATTTTGGTTTATAAACCCCCAAGGGCATTACGGTCTGAAGGGAAGTTGAAATTGGTAGCACTGCCAGCTAACAATGTAAGATATGAGACAACTCAACGCCAAATGTTTTCCATTGCTGGATCATATTGGAACAAGCTTACTGGGCAATTGAGATTTTGTGTGGATCGTTACAGCTTTAAGAAGATGTTGCAAACCAAAATGTTTGTAGATGCATACTTTTGATCTGTCTTTCCTAAAATTGTTTTAAACATGTTATTGAAGAATTTGTAAATCTGTTTTCATATGTTTTGTTAATATTTTGAAGAATGATTTGTATTTTTTTTTCTTTATGTATGTTTATTTGGAAACCGCTGTGACTCCAGGCGGTATATTAAGTTTTTTAAATAAATAAAATCTAATTTACAGGTTACAATTTGCTATATTATACAAGTTTTTATCCTAACTTGACACACACTAGGGATATAATACCAATATACTGTACATAACGTACAGTTTACAGGTTAAATTTGTTAGTTACAGTGGAAGATTTTTCAATACAAGTTTTTATCCTAACATGACACATAACGGGATCTAGTACCAATATACATTTCTTTGTAATCCATTGGTCATGGGCAGGGGAGTTTGGTGAAAAGGTATGTTTTTATTGCTTTCCTAAACTTGAGGAGTCTTTCAAGAGATCTGATCTGCGGGGGGCAGTTGATTCCAGTGGCTCGGTATGAAGTGGGAGTAGGAACAGTGGCAGTTTGCAGTTGAACGGCACAACTAGGGGACATTTTGAGGCATATTTCATCCTGGGAGCAGAGGGACCTGTTCGACACGTACGGAGAAAGCTTTGTCGTGCAAGGATTCGAACATCAGGCCCTTGAAGAGACAACATTTGGCTAAGGGCAGCTATTGAACCGACACTAGATTAAGGGTCGTGGGCATGGAGGTTTTGTAGAAGTCTGCCGTGTTTTGTACACGCTGG
Source organism: Geotrypetes seraphini (assembly GCF_902459505.1). Taxonomy (NCBI): domain Eukaryota; kingdom Metazoa; phylum Chordata; class Amphibia; order Gymnophiona; family Dermophiidae; genus Geotrypetes; species Geotrypetes seraphini. The sequence goes on along the minus strand of NC_047086.1, from coordinate 340,286,809 downwards.
AGACGTTGTACGTTCTTCGCAGTGAGACCGTTGAATAGGCATTGCAGTAATCCATGTGAGAGAGTACTAAGGCATAGAGTGGTGGGGTGAAGTCAGACTCTGAAAAGTAGTTCCTTATTTTTTGGAGTTGTCACAGGTAATAAAATGAGGAAGATACCACCTGAGAGATATGGTTGGAAAGAGATAGGTTAGAGTCAAGGAGTGCAAAGGGGAAGGCCTGTCTTTCTGAAGAGGCAGGCCTGCTGGCCAGAGGGAGTAGGCATCCCGCCAGCCTTGTTTATAAATGTACAGGGGGGTGTTGGGGGGTGGGGGGGATCATGTGTTCATGGGGGTGCCGGCAGGAGGGAGTGGGCATCCCTCCTGCTGGGGATGTTGGGGGGGGGGGTGCTGGCAGGAGGGAGCGGGCATCCCTCCTGCCAGTGATTGTTTCGGGGTTTGCGGCAAGAGGGATTGGGCATTCCTCCTGCTGTGAACAGTGTGGGGGGGTTTGGGGGTGGCAGCAGGAGGGAGTGGGCATCTCTCCTACTGGCCTACTTGTGCTGATTCCCTGCCGCTGCCGCTCAGCTGATAGTGGCAGGGAGATTCTCTTGCTGCAATCAGCTCAGCGGCAATGCAATTCTCTAAACGGTGCCTGTGACTTGGACATCGGTTAGAGAATTGAGCTTGTTAGGCGGGGTTAGGCAAATGTACTTTAGGACAGACACGATTCTGTATAGGATGCCCGTGTGCGATTCTCAAAAGCCACTTAGGCAGCTGCTGAGAGCAGGCCTCCTATGCAGAATCGGGCCCTAAGTGTATAGCCTTTCATTTCAGTACTGATGACCATTTCAGGCAGTTAGCATACAAAAATAAAAGAGGTCATATGGTCTTATTGAAGTAACAATACATTTCTTGGTAGCTTTTGGAGCTGACATCCCTTTTTACAGGTCAGAACAAAACTATAAAAGCAGAATTTACCAATATATTTAATTATTCTGATCCTGTTCAAGACCATTAGGAAGAAATTTGAGAAGCTGGAATTAAATTCCACATGCATGCAGATAATATCTAACTTTAGACCTATAGCCTCAATTCCGCTATATGTCAAAATTATAGAAGGCCTAGTAGCCAAACTCCTCACCAATTACATAGAGGACCATAACCTACTCCACCCCATGCAATCAGGCTTCAGAACAAACTTCAGCACAGAGACACTACTAGGCTCCCTTATGGATACCGTCAGACAACAACTTAGTACAGGGAAAAAAAATGCTACTCATACAACTGGACCTATCGGCGGCATTCGACCTAGTAGACCACAACATCCTTCTACAGATCTTAGATGCAATAGGCATCTCAGACAAAGTATACTCCTGGTTTGAAGGATTCCTAAAACTCAGAACCTACAGTGTAAAATCAAACAAAGAAAAGTCAGAATCCTGGTCAAACCCCTGCGGCGTACCACAAGGATCTCCACTATCCCCTACCCTCTTCAATCTCTACACTGCTTCTCTAGGAACGCATCTGGATAATCTAGGCATAACCTCCTATAGTTATGCGGATGACATCACCATCCTCGTCCCATACGATCACTCTAAACCTACCATGACAGACAAACTTCACCAAACACTTGAAGCAGTCACAACCTGGATGGAAAATCAAAAACTTAAACTCAACCAAGACAAAACCAAATTCATCCTCCTAGAAAATGACAAGATCCAAACCACAACCATCCTAGACATAAACGCAACCAAATATCCCATCCAAACCACCATAAAACTACTAGGCATGACCATAGACAGATGCTGCACAATGCAACCGCAAATAAATAAAACAATTCAAAAATCATTCGCAATCATGAGAAACCTAAGACAAGTCCGAAAATTCTTTGAAAGAACACAATTCCAACTTATAGTACAATCCCTAATACTAGGTATATTGGACTACTGTAACATACTCTTCCTTCCATGTCCTGCAACCACGATAAGACAACTCCAAACAATCCAAAATACAGCTTTGAGACTCATCTACTCATTGAAAAAACATGACCACATCACTGAAGCCTTCATCAACTCACACTGGCTCCCAATCCAAGAAAGAATCCAATTCAAATTCTACTGCATATTATTTAAAACCCTACACGGAGACAGCCCATCATACCTGAACAATCGCCTCATCCAAGCACCCAGTACCAGACACAGAAAAACGCACTCCCCATTCATACCCCCCCCAATCAAAGAAGTAAAAAGAACAAAACTACACGACGGCCTCCTAGCCACTCAAGCCGCAAGACTGGACAACCAGATCTCCAACCTTCTGATGACCACCCCAGACTATAGGACGTTCAGAAAAGAAATAAAAACCACACTTTTCAAGAAATTCCTGAAACAGCAATAACAACACGACCTCTAAATGCTCTTAAGATCTACAACTTACCTCTCTAGCTAATCATTGTAATTATGTCTTTTTTAAATTAACCTTTTGTAATCCGCCTTGAACCGCAAGGTAATGGCGGAATAGAAATCCCTGATGTAATGTAATGTAATGTAATATATTGGGACTGGAAATCATCAAAAATCATTTGATAAAGTGAATATGATTCTAACCAGCAGGATGGAAACTCAACTCCAACTGAAATCAGTAAAGATAAGACCTTATGAGTAAAAAAGAGCCTCTGCTAAAAATTTCTTGTTCAGTTTTAACATGGTGCAATGTTGAATATGTTCCCAAACATATACTCAGAGAGTCATGGTGCAACCTCACTGAGTACTGCATGCAATTCTAGTCACAATATTTTAAGAAAGATACAGTGGAATTAGAACAGATTCAAAGAAGGGTGACAAAAATTATAAAGAGGATGGAAAAGAGAAACTGAGGGGGTTTAAAAGAGGCTTACAAAATCCTAAGTGATGTAGAATCAGTAAAAGTGAGTCAATTTTTTTACTATTTCAAAAAGTACAGACTAGAAATCACTCAATGAAGTTACATATTAATACTTTTAAAATGAATAGGAGGAAATATTTTTTCACTCAACGAATAGTTACCGTAAGCTCTGGAACTTGTTGCAGAGGACAGCAGTATAGCAAGGGAAGCTTGCCCCTGGGGCTTAGGGGCCTGGCTTCTCCCCCCTTCTTCAAGTCTTCTTTTTTCACCAGTAGTGAGCAGGGTCTCCTACCCAGTGTTTGCATTGGCTGAGTCTGCCCTCTGACATCACTTCCTGGTTTCTGGAACAGGAAGTGACATCATAGAAATGGCTGGGTTCAGGATGAGCAGTGGTAAGGACTAAGGAGTTCCTACTCACTGCTGGCGAACACTAGAAGAGGTATTGGGAGAGAGATGCCAGCACCCCCACCAAGATGGCACCCAGGATGCTCTGCCTCCTTGCCCTTCCTTATTATGCCAGAGAATGTGGTTTCAGCAATTAGCATATCTGGATTTAAAAAAGGTTTGGACAAGTTTCTCAAGGAAAAGTCCATAGACTGCTATTGAGATAGACATGAGGAAATTCACAACTTATCTCTAACTCCTCCATAACTTTCCCCCCCCCAGATTATGGCTGGGTACTTCTATGACAAGGTTCACAAGATTAACCTTGAGTTCTCAACCAAGCCACCTCCACATCTACCCCCCCAGCCCACTCTGTCAACCCTCCTTCGGCTTCTGTGAAATCACTGGAGAAAACTGCACATTTTTTTCCTCCTCCAAACTTACTACCTGTTCCTCTGATCCAATTCCCACCCATCTACTTTACACTATCCCTCCTACTGTCATCCCCTCCATCTGTCACATCCTCAATCTTATCCATTTCCACTGCAACTATCCCTGAGGCCTTCAAATATGTCATAATTACACCTCTCCTCAAAAAACTGGACCCTATTTGTTCTTCCAGCTATCATCCCACTCCTCTCCTTCCTTTCTTATCCAAGCTACTTGAACGTGCTGTTTACCGCTATTGCCTTGATTTTCTGTCAGGGCCATAGGAATTCAATGAGTGTCAAGAGCATTTACCTCGACAGCCCACTCTAAAACGCTCTACAGGGGCCCTTATAGCAGGTAGAAAAGCTCTTTAAGATTTAGAAAACGTGTCCAGGCATGGATATTCCATTCTTGGTATGGCCCCCTTATACCTGGTTCCCCATTTCTCTTTAAACTGCCCTTCCAGGCCCACCCGCAGAGCCCACCTCTTCAACCACCCAGCTCTAAAAGCCTGCCGATACAAAAGTCACCTAAACAGAACACTTGCCTTCCAAGCAGGTCATCTAAATAACTGGCTGAACAGAATTATCTCGCACTCCTCATCCTACCTAAACTTCAAGAAATTATTAAAAACTAGCCTATTCAACCGAACTATAACCTAGCCCTCTCTTCCTCCCCTGCTCCCCAAGTTCTCTTTCCCTACCCTTTGCCCTGCCCACCTTACTTTTGTCCCTCATATTTTATCCGTTCCCCGCACACGCATATTTATTATATCTGTATTCGCTGACTAACTATTCACTGATTGCCTGCCCTTCTCTGTTGTAAACCGTATTCACTGATTTTTTGTTGTATCTGTATTCACTGATTGTAACTATTCGCTGATTGTCCAGCCCTTCTTTATTGTGAACCGCCTCGAACTACTACGGCTTTGGCGGTATATAAGAAATAAAATAATAATAATTCACAAACAGCAACTGGTTTTATGTTAAATAATATTTGGATCAGCCATTAAATTTTAGAGATAATTATTTTATTAAATTTCTGATGGATTAATGCTTTCTGCATTTATTATGATTATATTTATGTGTTTTATTTTGATGTTTTTATGTTGGTTATTTTAGTCTGATTTATATAAAATGTTTTATGTTCTATTTTCACTGCTGTTGCTAAATTAATTGCTGTCTGTAGTGTACTACCTTGGGCAATTTTTTTTTTTTTTTTTGCAAAGGTGGAGAAGAAATTGCATACATAAATCTTTTAGTTTCAGGGAGGCTTCTGCTAGTGTTAGGGAGGAGGTAAAGGAAGATGTAGGGCTGGTTATTCAGACTTGGCAAGCTGGACAAGCAAGTAGGAAAATGCGAGATTGATTGTAATAACATCTTTAATTACAAGATTTTGATTCCACTCCTGCTTTGCTGTCGTACTGCTGTGAATGAAGTTTATTATGTAAGAGATGTCAAATGCCCTAGACTGACGGAGAAGACCAAGAAACAAGTGGCTGTTTTGATTACCCCTGAACCATATGAAATACATGCCTCTCAGCACCCCTGGCAAACCTACTGACTTTCCACTTCTGTTGCTGCCTTATGTTCCCAAATTAACACCAGCTAGAGAATCTCACTATAAGAATTGAAGGAGACTAAATGGCCTTTGCATAGTGCCAGCAGTACTTATTTATTTATTCAATTTTCTATTCCATTTTCCCAAGGGAGCTCAGAATGGTTTACATTAATTTATTCAGGTACTCAAGCATTTTTCCCTGTCTGTCCCAGTGGGCTCACAATCCATTTAATATACCTGGGACAATGGGGGGATTAAGTGACTTGCCCGGCGTCACAAGGAGCAGCATGGGTTTGAATCCACAACCTCAGGGTGTTGAGGCTGTAGCTTTTTAACCAGTGTGCCTCACTCTCCCCAGTACTTCTGGAGACAGGCTGGTGCAGATTTAAGAGAAATGCGCAGAGCATCATTCCAATGGATTGCAACACCACACTTCTTAACAAAATCCTAAGAGTTGGGCAAAGCATGGGGAGCAGACCTAGATCTTTGGTATGGCTGTGCAGTACCATTCATCTGTAATGCTCAGGACTGCACTTGGAAGATAATCTTCAAACTCAGTTTACAAAAGGCTATCATTTCAGCTAAGAAGCTCTACTATTCAAATAAAATTAAAAATGCACCTAATACAGTAGTACCTCGGTTTACGAGTGCACCGGTTTGCGAGTGTTTTGCAAGACGAGCAAAACATTTGCGAAATCGGTGCCTCGGAAACCGAGCATGGCTCGATTTACGAGCACCCCCCCGCAATCCGGCACCCCCCCTGCCTCGAACCGGCACCCCCTCGCCACGATCTGACCCCCCCCCCCCGACACGATTGGGCACCCCCCCCGCCACAATCCGACCCTCCTGACACGATCCGCCCCCCCCCCCGACACAATTGGGCACTCCCCCCGCCGCTTCTTACCCTCATCTGGGCACTCTTGAAGATCGGCCCTCGTCTGCTGGGCCTTGAGCATCTGAGCATGCTCAAGGCCTGCGAGTTCACATTCTGAACGTGAACGTGAACTCGCAGGCCTTGAGCATGCTCAGATGCTCAAGGCCCAGCAAACGAGGAGTCCGATCTTCTAGAGTGCCCAGATGAGGGTAAGAAGCGGCGGGGGGGGGGGGGGTTGCCCAATCGTGGCGGGGGGGGGGGGTTGGATCGTGGCGGGGGGGTGCCGGTTCGAGGCAGGGGGGTGCCGGATCGCAGGGGGGGGCCTTCGAGGGGAGCAATGCCGGTTCTCGGGGGGGGGGGAACGCATCAAAGCGAGTTTCCATTATTTCCTATGGGGAAACTCGCTTTGATAAACGAGCATTTTGGATTACGAGCATGCTCCTGGAACGGATTATGCTCGTAATCCAAGGTACCACTGTAATGATTTAACAGTCTTATATAAGATTGAAGTAACAACATTTCATGTGGCTAGAGCTCATACTCATTGTCTGCCAACTCATCAAGACCTTGCTGATTTTTACCAAATTAAGATTAATAGAATAAGACAATTTCTACAAACACTCATAATTTATCTACAAGATTTTTCTAACACTCATAATCTGAGTAGTACTATGGCAATTTTAATCTTCCATCTTTACAACAACTATCTTGAACTATCTCAAAGCTCTGCACAACTACCGGTAAATCTCCAGTGGATCCTATTCTTCTTGTACATCGCATAGGATTTGGGTAGGCAATATATCAAATTTTAATAAAAACTTGAAACTTAAATGTTCTCTCCCATCCCTTCTTCCTTTTATACACGCAGTGGTCCTATGTAGTAGCCTTCAGACAGACAAATCATAGGAAACAGATCTTTCTGGGACCAAATTTTTTTTAAAAATTCTCTAGTAATTATTGACCAATTGCTCATATTCCATTTATGTCTACGATTGTGGAAGCTACAGTACATCTACAATTACAAGATTTTGTGGATAAAACATATGCATTACATTCACATCAGACAACTTTTCATCATCATCACTGTTCAGAGACAGCTCTGATAGGTATTACTACCTACATTCATAAAATGCTGGATCGCTTTAAGAATATTTTGATGATTTCTTTAGATTTATCTTCTGCTTTTGATATTATTGACCATTCTCTTGTACTTGATTGTTTTGGAATGGTTTACCTCTTACTTGGTGTTTCGCACAAATACAGTGATTATACAGGACACAAATTCTAAACCCTTTAATTCAGAGTTAGGTCTTCCCCATGGTTCGATTGTACCTCCTAGAAACATAGGAACATAAAAACATGACGGCAGATAAAGGCCAAATGGCCCATCTAGTCTGCCCATCCACAGTAACCATTATCTCTTTCTCTCTCCGAGAGATCCCACGTGCCTATCCCAGGCCCTCTTGAATTCAAACACAGTCTCTGTCTCCACCACCTCTTCTGGGAGACTGTTCCACGCATCTACCACCCTTTCCGTAAAAAAGTATTTCCTCAGGTTACTCCGGAGTCTATCACCTCTTAACTTCATCCTATGCCCTCTCATTGAAGAGTTTCCTTTCAAATGAAAGAGACTCAACTCATGCATATTTATATTACATAGTTATTTAAATGTCTCTATCATATCTCCCCTCTCCCGCCTTTCCTCCAAAGTATACAGATTGAGATCTTTAAGTCAGTCCCCATACACCTTATCACGAAGACCACACACCATTTTAGTATTCTTCCTCTGGACTGACTCCATCATTTTTATATCTTTTTGAAAGGTGCGGCCTCCAGATTTGTACACAATATTCTAAATGAGGTCTCACCAGAGTCTTATACAGAGGCATCAATACCTCCTTTTTCCTACTGGCCATACCTCTCCCTTTGCAACCTAGCATGCTTCTAGCTTTCGCAGTCACCTTATCAACCTGTTTGGCCACCGTAAGATCATCACATATAATCACGCCCAAGTCCCGCTCTTCCATTGTGCACATAAATTTTTTACCCCATAATTTGTACATATGGCATATGCACGTCTCTTTGAACACCCCGTTCCCTCTGTGTACTTCTACACCAGCGTCCCCCCCAAAGGCCTGTCCCCCCCTTAAAGGTCTGCATCTCACCCCTGAAGGCCTGTCCCCCCCTTGAAGGCCTGTCCCACCCCCTTGTAGGCCTGTCCCCCCCTTGAAGGCCTGTCCCATCTCCTTGTAGGCCTGTTCCCCCCCTTAAAGGCCTGCCTGCCTGTCCCCCCCGAAAGCCTGTCTCCCCCCGTGAAGGCTTGTCCCCTCCCTTTAAGGCCTGCATCTCCCCCTGAAGGCCTGTACCCCCTTGAGGCCTCCCTCCCCTTTAAGGCCTGCATCTCCCCCTGAAGGCTTGCTGCCCGCCCCACCCCGACGTCCGGTTCTTCCCCTCTGGCCTCCCCGCACCATTTAGAATAGGGAAGCAGCCTGCAGCAAGATCGCGATGTCAGCGATCTTGAGCTGCTTGTGCTGTCCTCCGCCGCAGACCCGCCCCCTCCTCTGACATCAGTGGAGGGGGCGGGACCGCGGCGGAGGACAGCACGAAGCAGCGCAAGATCGCAGACATCGCGATCTTGCTGCAGGCTGCTTCTACTCTAAATGGAGCGGGGAGGCCAGAGAGGAAGAACCAGATGTCGGGGGGGGGGGGGAACGGACGCCGGAGCACCCCCTCAGGGCTTGCACCCGGGGCGGACCTCCCCCCCCCCTTAGTATGCCACTGCCCAGCAGCGGCAATTCTTATGTTCTTAAGTTCTTATGCAATGTCACCTCAGTAACTATAGAGAAATAGACAAATATAGTGCAAAATATAGACAGCAAATTTAAATTCTCAAAACTGACACATTTTGATCACTAAATTGAAAATAAAATCATTTTTCCTACCTGTTGCCTGGTGATTTCATGAGTCTCTGGTTGCACTTCCTTCTGACTGTGCATGCGATATTTCTCTTTCTTATCCAACATTTTTTTCATAATCCATCCCCATCCCCTTTGGGTCCAGGTCTCTCTCTTTTCCCTCTGTTACCCTCCTCAGATCCAATGTCTGTTCTCCTTTGTACCTACCACCACCTTTGTTCCAGGTCTCCTTTTCTCTCCCTTCTCTGTTATGATCTTCTATCTCTCTGTTCTTCCTCAGGGTCTCTCCCCCTTCTGTCTGCACCTTCCATAGTCCAGCATTTGCCTCCTGTCTTTCTCCTTTGGTCCAGGCCTGCCTCTCTCTAGTCTTTCTTCTGCTTACAACCTCCCCCCCCCCTTCTCTGCCTCTCTCTCTTTCTTCCTCCTTCCCTCCTTCCTGTGTCCCCCTCACTGCCTTCCAGCCTTTGTCCCACCCCCTCCCCCAAAGCCAGCCAGCCTGCCTTCCTCCCTCCCTTCCAGCCATGCCGAAGCCAGCCTGCCTGTCTGCCTCCCTCACTCCAGCATCGAAGTCTGGCCTACCACCAATCCTTCTGCTTACAACCACCACCACCCCAGTCCGCCGCTGCCCACTGCTACTTCCCGCCCGCCACCACCACAACTGCAGGAAAGGAAAGTGCAGGCACCAGCCCACAAGCCTTCCCCTGACATCAATTCTGACATCGGAGAGAAGGTCCGGGCCAGCCAATCGCTGCCTGGCTAGCCCGGAACTTCCTCTCCAACATCAGAATTAATGTCGGGGAGGCTTGTGGGTCGGCGCCTGGACCTTCCCTTCCTGCAATTGCAGCGGTGGCAGCGGTTGGGGAACGAGGGAGAGAGCCCAGGCTCCGCGATCGCCTGTCCCGTTGTCCCCACGCACAGCTTCAGGATGCTTTGTCTCAAAATGGGACATTTCCGCATCCCAAAGCTGTGCATGGGGACAACGGGACAGGGGATCTAAAGATGGGATGGTCCCATTTAAAACGGGACATATGGTCACATTATGTATAACACACGCAAAATATCTGTGCCATTGAAAAAAGTTACTTTGCATGGGGTTTTACTAATTTGATGGCCGGATTGGAAAAGGGTGATCTAGGGGAAATACACGCAGTGGGCCATTTTGTGCATCGGATCGGGAAAAGCGAGCATCGCTAAAGCTGTGAAAACAGGTTTAGCAACGATCGCTGACTTTAGTGCATCTAGCCCTATTTGCAGAGCATGCTCACAGTTTCGGAGCAACCCACTCACTTCCTGCCCCAAAGACTTTCCATTTTTAAATAAGAAGCCCTCTGTTCTGAAGATACAGGTTCAAGTTAAGTTTGAAAGTGCAAGTAACACATGGGATGGGCCGGGCCTATAAGAATCCCAAGCCTGCTTGAAGCTATAATTTGGCCATAGAACAAGGCTATCAAAACTGCTTTGGCATGAGACAACTTCAAGAGAAGAAAAATGACTGGTCAAAGGATGCTCCATTTTCCTTCCAGCAAAGGAAAAAAACAAGGGTGGATCTGGTAAAATGTCAGGAAAAGGTGTGGTTTTGAACTTCCCCCTCCTCCTAGACTTCAGTTGCCATACTTCAAAAACAAAGGTGTAGGTCACGTCTTCTGAATATTTTCCGTGACTTCATACATTAGTGTGCTACCTGCTTTGAAGGATTACCTTCTACTGATCCTCAAAATTAATTGTTTTTATAGAACTTCAATAAATCACTGTCAACATTACTTTTGAATGAATATATTTGACACCTAAATAAAAAAAAAAAGCAATTTAGAGACTGAAGAGAAAGATGTTGGGGGATCATGGTTGAAAGCTCTTGCATGTGGAAATAAAAAGTTTAGACATGTAAAAGGTTCAATCTGTTTAAGTAACCTATCTTCACACATTTTCAATGGGACATTTTTTGGGTGGGCCAAAAAGTATGTATGTTTTTCCTGTTTTATAAAGCAAATACACATCTACTTCATAAAATCCAGATTTTGACAATTACACCTCCAAGACACACCCAGGCATCAGCTAACTGTTCACTTGGATCTGGGGTTTGGAGGAATGATGAGGGAGAAACAATGGCACTTACCTCTCTGGCATTGAAGACCATCTCAAAAATCCCAAAATTGGAGTTTTGGAGCTTTTCCCTTTTGGACAACCAGTTTAGTAAAATCTGACATTTCCAAATGATGCTGCTCTTTTTTATTAATGACTTTCTTTGTAAAATGTTTTTTGGGGATGGACCTGCAACAAAGTACTTGTGTATTTGCATTGCCTCATAGGTATTTTACAAAAGGCTCTCCATTCAGCAAGTCTTTTTTAAAAATGCACAAACTGAATATTCAGATTTGGATGGCTATTGTTCTTTTCTTTCTTTTTAATTTTCTAACATTTCAATTTTTACAATCACTTTAATATATCAATGATAATGAAATTTCAGTAATATTACATTGCATTAGAGATTTCTGTTCCTCCATTACCTTGCGGTTCAAGGCATATTACAAAAGAGTTATAAAGGTGGGTTACAAAAGAAGATGATTGGTCATTTCTAGTAGAGGTAAAGAGTAGATCAGGTAGTATCGGTGAGTCGGGAAGAAGATGGGAAGAGGAAGGTTTTTGTGGTGTTAAGACTTTTTCAGGGATTTCTTGAAGAGTATAGTCTTTATTTCTTTTCTGAACATCTTGTAGTCTGGGGTTGTTATCAGTAGATTGGAGATTTGGTTATCTAGATTTGCTGCTTGAGTGGCCAGGAGGCCATCGTATAGTTTTCTCCATTTAACTTCTTTGATTGGAGGGTGAGTGAATGGGGGGGGGGGGTTCTATGTCTGGTTGAGGTAGATTGGTATAACAAGTACAAATCAAATATGGTAAATATCAGGAAAATCCCAACAGTCCACTATATTTGGATCCAAGATGCATAGAAATAATCAATTACAGGAAAAAAAGAAGAAAAAATCTGGAGACTCACCCCACTTCATTGTCTCAGCCCACTCTCAGCATACATTTTCAAACTGGTAAACTATAGTGTCACCTTAATCTTCTCTTTAGCTATAAGAAAATCCTTTAGCTGTTTTGGGTTAAAAAAGATATAAGAAATATCCTCAAGCAAAACAACACATATACAAGGAAATTTTAATACAAAATTGGCGCCCAAAGAATTCACTCTTGGTCTAAGGGCCAAATCAGAATATTTGATCCCATAAACTGCTGATTGAAATTGCGGAAATATAAACACAGAATATTATTGCGATCTAGTTCCAAAGCAAATGTTAAATTAGAGTCAGTCTCTGGGTCACTATTTCAAGAGATGATTCAAGAAAATCAGTCAAGTTCACCATCTATTCTGATCTTCCCAATGTCCCTGCCCTACTTGTTTCTTTCTGAGACACATATTGAGCTTTTACAATCGGAGGGAGAGCTTCATCTGTTATCTTAAGGACTTCCTTTAAATATCATCTCACTAAGTCCACTGGTGATATGAATGGGGACTTGGAAAAATTAAAAAAACACAAATTATTCCTCCTTAATTGATTTTCCAAATATTCAATTTTCTGTTGGGTTATGATCTTATCTTTTACCAATATTGTTCCCAGATTCTGTAACTCCTCAACCTTCTGTTCCAAAGATGTTACCTTCTCCCAGTGGCGTACTAAGGGGGGGGGGGGGGCGGGAGGGGCGGTCCGCCCCGGGTGCCAGCCATGAGGGGGTGTTCCCGGCCTTGCCGTTCATTCCCCCCACCACCACCCCCGAAGGACCGCTCGCCCCACTGACCTTCCTGCACCACCTGTGAAGCAGCCCGCAGCAGGATCGCGACTTCAGCGATACCTGAGCTGCTTGGGCGCTGCTTCCTGCGCCGCAGTCCCGCCCCTCCTCTGATGTCAGAGGAGGGGCGGGAACGTGGCGCAGGAAGCAGCGCAGAGATCGCTGACGTCGGGATCCTGCTGCGGCTGCTTCATAGGTGGTGCAGGAAGGTCAGTGGGGCAAGCGGTCCTTCGGGGGTGGTGGGGGGGACTGAACGGCAAGGCCGGGAGCATAGGTAGTGCTGCTTCATAGTGGTGCGGGGAGGCCAGGGGGGCGAGCGGTCCTTCGGGGTGGGGCGGGCGGGCAGGCAGGCAGGCTTTCAAGGAGGAGGGGGGTGACAGACAGGCAGGAAGGCCTTCAAGGGGGGGGGTCAGGCAGGCCTTCAAGGGGGGGGGATAGGACTTTGGGGGTGTGTGCAGACCTTCAAGGGGGAGGGACAGGCCTTCAAGGGGGGGCAGGCAGGCCTTCAAGGGGGGGGACAGGTCTACAAGGGGGTGGGACAGGCCTACAAGGGGGTGGGACAGATCTACAAGGGGGTGGGACAGGCCTACAAGGGGTGGGACAGGCCTTCAAGGGGGGAACAGGCCTGGGTGGGTGCAGGCCTTCAAGGGGGGGACAGGCCTACAAGGGGGTGGGACAGGCCTTCAAGGGGGGTGCAGGCCTTCGGGGGGGTTCAGGCCTTCGGGGGGGTGCAGGCCTTCAAAGGGGGACAGGCCTTCAGGGGGGGTGCAGGCCTTCGGGGGGGTGCAGACCTTCAAGGGGGGTGGACAGGCCTTCAAGGGGGGGACAGGAAGGCAGGCCTACAAGGGGGGGGACAGGCCTACAAGGGGGGGAGGACAGGCCTTCGGGGGGGTGCAGGCCTTCGGGGGGGGTGCAGACCTTCAAGGGGGGGACAGGCAGGCAGGCCTTCAAGGGGGGGACAGGCCTTCAAGGGGGGTGCAGGCCTTCAAGGGGGGACAGGCAGACCTTTAAGGGGGGACAGGCCTTTGGGGGGGACCCTGGTTTAGAAGTACACGGAGGGAAGGGGGTGTTCAAAGAGACGTGCATATGCCAAACTTTGGGGGGGAGGAAGAAATAATGGGTCTGAAAATAGAGGAGAGGGAGAGAGATGATGGACCATGGGTTTTAGGGAGAGAAGGAACAGAAAGGGAGAGAAATTGGACACAAGGGATGGTGTGGAGGAGGGATAGAGATACTGGATAGGAGGGTAATTGGGAAAAGAAAGGGAGAGATGGTGGACTCGGGTGGTGGGGAAGGAGGGAGAGATGCCGGATGAAAGGGTAGTTAAGAAAAGGTGGATCTATGGAGGGAGATGAAAAAAAGGAAAGATACCAGACTTCCTGGGGAGGGAAGGGAAATGGAAAGGGAGGACAGAGTTGGCAGATGGATGGTTAGCATGCAGAAAGAAGAAAGAAGGAGACCCCAAGTTATCAGAAGAAAACCAGAGCCTTGGACCAACAAGATTTGAAATATAACCAGACAACAAAAGGTAGAAAAATTAATTTTATTTTCTGTTTTGTGATTATAATATGTCAGATTTGAAATGTGTATCCTGCCAGAGTTGGTGTTGGACTGCAAACGTGAGCTAGGATTTAACAGAGAGAGGAAAAGTCCTTTTTGTTTCTTTATTTTATTTACACCACAGCGCCAGTGTGATTAGGAGAAGCCAAAGGGGGTGAAAAATCCACCAGGAGTTTTGAAAAAAATCACCCAACTGGGCAGGAAAATCGAATTGAAAAACCAATTCAATAGGCTGAATCGAATCAAAATTTTTTTTCCTGAATCTGGCAGCATTAGTTTGCGCTACTGTCTTAGACTTTAGGACCTGGGATTGGGGAGAGATGGCATCCTCAGTACTTTATAATGCAAGTGAAACGAGGATTTGGTCAGACTTTTGAAAGGTCTGCAGAAAAAAAATATTGTATAGGCCGGGGACATGAGACAGCAGGAAATGGGAACTTTTCTTCCTTCTATTTTTGTGAATGGAAAGGCTGAGGATGTCAGAGAGTTCAGTTAAAATATGTGCTTTATAAGAAAATATAATAATGTGTTTTATAAAGTTTATAAGCATTGCTGGCCTACCCGGTGAGGTGTTCCTAGTGGTGGTGGTGGCAGCGTGTCAATGTGTTGAGAGGAAGAGGTGGTCTGAGAAATTCTGCTGAGCAAACTCCGGGCCCATTTCCACCTCCCAGTTAGTCCACTCCACTCAACTGGTTCACACACTGAGTGGGTCTTTGGGTGTTGTTTTGGGATCTCTTCCAGTGGTTTAGCAGTATCTCCTTCTGGTCCAAGGAAGGAAACTTTGTTACAGAATATGTTTGTAACAGCGCTGCTTGTGTGGCATTAGGCTATGTAGTGATCGAAAGAAAAAAACAGACCTTTGCACATTTTTGCACTATTTGGTGGGTGTATGAGGAGATTCACATTTCCTGCACAGCTAAGTCCATGTGAAGTTACCTTGTGCTGTATTTGACATCTAGCAAGTTCTCTGTTTGAAAGGAAAGATCTAAACTTAAAAATGAAGTGGCCAGAAGTTATGGTAAAAGCAGATAGTGTAGCTGGTTTTAAGAAAGATTTGGACAAATTCCTGGAGGAAAAGTCCATAATCTGTTATTAAGACATGGGGGAAGTGTCTGCTTGCCCTGGATCGGTAGCATGGAATGTTGCTACTCTTTGGGTTTTGACCAGGTATTAGTGTCCTGGATTGGCTACCATGAGAATGGGCTACTGGGCATGATGGACCATTGGTCTGACCCAGTTAGGCTATTCTTATGTTATGTTCTCATCTGTAGGGGCCTTTGTTTTCACTTCTTATTTTAATGTATTTTTTTTCTGGGAACTTATCAGTGTTTTTTATAATGGGAACAAAAATGGAAGAGAATTAATGTGTGTGGGATGAGGGGGTAACTAATTTCTTCAGCTAAATAATTCAATCCACCTCAACCAGACATAGGAGAACTCACGCACCATTCACACACCCTCCAACCAAAAACGTCAAAAGAAAAAAACTGTTCGACAACCTCCTAGCCATTCGAGCTGCAACACTCGACCCCCAACTCTACAACCAATTGACATCGACCACATACTGCAAAACCTTCAAAAAGAAATAAAAACCCTTCTATTCAAAAAACACATAAAACCGAACTAACACAATCAGAACTGTCCCAAGCATCACCTGCAACTACTCCATATGTACTTCTGATGTCATAACAATTCAGACATAATTTATGTTATGTTATGTTTGGAATATAAGAAAATTTTCACTGCCTGTTTCTATTCTGACCATTTATTCCGTTTCATGGTCATTACAAAAAAATATTTTTTTACATGGGGGGGGTGTCAAAAAATGATGGGCCCGGGTGCCACATACCCTAGGTACGCCACTGCCTTCTCCAGCTTTGGGACTGAGAAGCAATGTGTTCAGTAACATTCTTTATTTCACCTTCTATTCTATCCACTTTTCTAAAAAAAGAAGAATTTAGATCCTGTGTAGCCTCCCAAAGCACTTCCAAAGTTATAACGGCTGGTTTCTTATATTTCACACCTGCAGTACTTTCAGAAGGATATTTCACACCTGCAGTATTTTCAGAAGGATCTTTCCCCCCACTTGCCCCACTCACGGTTTTAGCTGGATTCAAAATCTGCGGAGTGGATACCCTTGCCACCAAACCTTGTTGTGAGGGAGAAAATTTTATCAGGGAGAGGTTCCCGGACAGTGAGAAAGAAGTCTGCATTTCTCCCAGACTTTCCCGCTGCTGCTCGCCAATGACTAGACTCCTTCCAGGCTGCGAGGGTGCCATTTTGTTCTCAGAACTCAATGAGATCCCATTGCCGCTAGTGCCACTCACTTGCGCGTGCAGCACTGGAGCAGAGGAGACATCTGGCATGGGTCTGGTTAGTGTTCTCAAGTCCCCTAAGGTAGTTTGCCTCATTGGCGGTATTTGGCTAACTGCTGGGACTCAGATTTTTGCCTTTACCTTTCTCTTACCCATTATCTGGGTAGAGAACCGTTGCACTCACCACCCCGAAGCTTCAGAAAAGCAAACCTCACAGGCTTCTCAGCAAGACACCATCTTGGATCAGCTGTTTTTCTGTCTGGCAGAGTTGGGCTTTACATGTTCAACGTTGTGTTAGGAATCTGGTTGAGTTCCTTGTGGCCTCACTTGATGACTCAGTAGAAGGTTAAAGTGGGATTTCCAAGCCCAGCTTTTGCTGCATGAGTCCATCTGGGATGGGGTTTACTGTGGAGGTAGCATTTGCAGCCCTGGGGAAGAGAGTTAAAAGCCATTTTTCAATGTTGACACCTCCTGAAGCTCTGGAGAGATTTGTGGTCTCTGGTCCCTGGGAAAAAGATTATTGCTGCAGTGGTTTGGTAAGGTGTTAAAATAAATGAAGGAGAAATGTTAATGCAGAAGAAACTGCCAAACTAAGATTCTCACTACTGGATTAGTACCCTTAGAACAGGGCTGTTCCTTCATGGCCAAATGGTTATCCATGCTGAATAGTAAATGAAGAAAAGTACCAAGGGCCTGATAGAATGGGACAGTAAAATTCTCTTTATTGATTGACCCAACATGGACCGGGATCAATACAGAAAAAACTTCAATATGGAAGTAATCTAACAGTAGAGAACACCAGAAAAGGACCTTATTGAGTTGTCCACAAATCTAGCTTATCAGATTCCGCATACAATTCTGCATCATCATCCATTCTCACCCAAAAGAACCTACAAATGGAAGATGCTGATGAATTTTAACATTAATATATGCATTTCTATTTCACTTACCTTTCATTCAAGGCAGATTACATAATAATAAAAGCATAAGATAACATCATAAACAAAATCCAGCAAGCCAGATTTGTGAACGACTCAATAATGTCCTAGTCCGGTGTTGTCTTCAATATGGATTATTTCCATATTGAAGCTTTTTCTGTACTGACCCCTGACGCAGGTGTTTGTGCTGAAACATGGCCCTTGTTGGGTTAATCAATAAAGAGAATTCTACTGTCCCGTTCTATGAGGCCTTTGGTGCTTTTCTTTGCTTACTGTTTTGGTGTGTACTTTGATTACCTCTATTCGTTGTCTTATCCATGCTGAATATCCATGAGCTATTGGCATATATCTAGTTTAAGAGCACATAATTTGCATATTTAGATCATCCTATCAATTAGACTGTTTTGCAGCCTATGAAGACTAACTAGCATCAATGTGTCCTGCCATCAGAATAGTCTTTATTTCTGGATGCCCTCTAGATATATTACATGCCGTGTTTTCTGCGTAGGAGCCTTCTATTAAAATGATAAAACTTTTTGGCATGACCATTCCTCCTTTCTCCTTTGTACCTCCAGTTCAACTGGACCATTAGCTAGGATTCTGCCATCACAGCCTTTAACTTGCAATTTGGGGGGGGACTTTTTCCCTGTTCTGGTGAATCTCCCACTGTTCCTGTGTAGTCATTGTAACAGTGGTCCCAAGGCTCCGTATACCATGGCCTCTTCTAGAATCATGGGTTCTAAGTCCAGCCACTAGGTCCATCCCTAAAAATGACCACAGTTCCCTGTCCCATGGGCTGTGAATGCTGCATCTGTGCTCTCCCAGCAGAGAGACCCCCCTTCTGGGACTCGAAACAAGGGTCATATAAATTGCAGAGCCCAGCACTGACCTTGAGTCACCAGGCTAGCCCAAAATAAAATAATTTTTGGAAAAAAAAGTGCTTCATCAAGGGCAGCAGAGCTGGCAAAAGATTCTTGATAAGAAATTGCCAGCATATCATTGATTAAATATGAAACAGTGCAGGCTTTGCACATAAAACAAAGAACACACTGTAAATTGACCTTCATTTCTGTCTACTACCTAGCGCCAACAATATAAAAATATAGATTATAGTTTTCATTTTGTGACACAGCTTTTTACAGTGTGTCTATATGTCATAATTTCACTGATGAGTGAAAGCCTGTTTGACATAAGAACATAAGAAGTTGCCTCCACTGGGTCAGACCAGAGGTCCATCGCGCCCAGCGGTCCGCTCCCGCGGCGGCCCATCAGGTCTGTGACCTGTGAAGTGGTTTCTGACCATTTCTATAACCTACCTCTAGTTCTATCTGTACCCCTCAATCCCCTTATCCTTTAGGAACCTATCCAAACCTTCCTTGAACCCCTGTAATGTGCTCTGGCCTATCACATCTTCCCACATGTTTGGCTTTGATGTGTGTACACACTGTGCTAGTAAGTCAGTGGCTTGGGCTCAGCTGACATGGACATCCTTTGTGTGCTTTGTTTACACACCCACCAGTAGTTGTCATAATTACTGTTTCATAAGTTATATGTCAGGTTCAAGATGATGAGTACAAACAATGCTAGCAAATGTCTTTCAGAAAGCTAAAATAGTCTGTTTTAATAAGTTAAATAGGCAATTGACCCCCAGGAAATAGTAGTTTTACTATGGCACTAGAAGGGTCTAATTCATTAGTTCCAAATTAATTTTATCTTTGGAAAGAGCCAAGAGAGATTTGTATTGAATTAGACATGATGATAGCACATAAGCTGCCAGCATCCTAAGGGTCTGAAAGTTGCCCAGTAGAGGTAGTGGAGACAAAGACCGTGTCTGAATTCAAGAAAGTGTGGGACAGGCATGGGGATCTCTTAGGGAGAGGAGAACATAGTGAATGCTGCAGATGGGCAGACTAGATGGACCATCATGTTTCTATGTTTCACTGGAGCCAATACCACCCCCCACCCGCAATTAAAAAAAAAAGTAAGCAAAAAATGCTCTAACCAGGCTTGTCCAACCTTTTTTTGTCAGGGGCCACATTTTACATTTTGTAACATTTGCAGGGCCAAAACAAGCACTGTATTCTGCTAAGAAAACGTAATGAGACATAAAGAATCGATATATAGTACTGGAAGATGGTCCCCTAGGTCAGAAGGCACTTACCATACTACTAGGGAAGAGCTGACCATCTTCTAGAGTATGCCCAGTGTTTATGAAGCTGATGGATCAAAGCCACCAGGACGTCCTGATGCTGATGTTGCTGGACAGAAAAGGGAGATCAGAAGCTGTAAACGTAGGAACATGGAATGTACAAAGCATAAATCAAGGAAAACTTGAAATTGTTAAAGATCAAATGGAACAAAACTACAGTAAATCAATTTGCTAGGGATCAGTGAGCTCAAATGGACAGGACAGGGCCATTTTCAATCAAAGGAGCATTGGATCTGCTATTCTGGTCATGAAACACACAGGAAAAATGGTGTGGCATTCATCTTCAATAATAAGCTTTCAAAGACGGTACTAAAGTACAGTGTTATCAGTGATAGAGTCATATCAATCCGTCTGCAGGGAAAGCCAATCAATGTCACCTTGATCCAAGTATATGCTCCAACAGATGCAAAAGATGAGGATGCAGAACTGTTCTTTGAACAACTTCGAAATGTGATAGATCAAACACTGAAACAAGATCTACTGGAAGTACATCTGAAGATGCAGTGGTTGGAAAGCACGGTATAGGAGAAAGCTGGTGATAACTTAGTACAGTTTTATAAAACAAATCAACTGTCAATCATAAATACACATTTCCAACACCACAAACATCACCAGTACACATGGACCTCTCCAAATGGCATGTATTGAAATCAAATTGACTACATCTACGTAGGACAGAGATGGAAATCTGCAGTTTTGACTGCAAGGACTAAAACAGG
This sequence comes from Geotrypetes seraphini, assembly GCF_902459505.1. Classification (NCBI taxonomy): domain Eukaryota; kingdom Metazoa; phylum Chordata; class Amphibia; order Gymnophiona; family Dermophiidae; genus Geotrypetes; species Geotrypetes seraphini. Next base: position 340,266,258 of record NC_047086.1, on the reverse strand, counting down.
AGCTGATTGTGGAAGCGACCACAAGCTTTTGACATGCAAGAACAAGGTGCAGCTTCGCAAGAAGAAGATTAGAGACCGCCCAAAATACTTCATTAAAAACATTCCATCAGACTATTGGATAAAACTAAACAACAGGTTTGCCTTGCTTGATACAGGAGATAGAGTCTGAAGAGTTTTGGAATGACATCAAAACTCTAATTAGTGATGAAGCTAAAAAAACCCAAAACCACTCCAGAAGAAAAAGAAAGCCAAGAAATCCCCTTGGATCTCAGAAGAAATCAGAAAAGTAGCAGAAGAAAGAAGACAAGCAAAACTATTCAGTGATAAAGAAAAAGTATCACAAATGAACCAAGTATTCAACGTCAAGTTTGACAAGACAAAGAACAATATCTCAATGATATTTGTTAGAAAATTGAATCAGAACATGTAAATAGAAAAACCTGTTTAGCTTTTCAAGAGATTACGGCAGAAATTCCAACCTCAACCGGGGATACTTAAATACGTCAATGGAATGATATTGAATGATCCAGAAAGCATTAAAAAGAGATGGAAAAAATATACAGAAAATTTATATAAACAAGGCAATGATGATAACATTGGGGAAATTGAACTGGAAACTGAAGCCGTAGAAGAACCAGATATTTTAAAATAAGTCATAGCAGTGATTAAAGCTTTATCGAAAAACAAGTCTCCTAGTATCAACAGTATTCCAATTGAATTAATAAAAGGCTCATGGCCCTCACTCGACTGTGTCAACAGATTTGGAAGGAAAAAACATGGCTAACCAATTGGAGAAGATCAATGTTCGTACCTATACCGAAGAAAGGTGACGCCGAGGACTGTAACAACTACAGAAAAATTGCATTAATTCCACATGCCAGCAAAATATTGCTGAAAATAATACAATGAAGGCTCCAATCATATGCTCAGCAAGAACTGGATAAGGTGTAATGTGATTTTGTTGTTGAATAACATGAACCATTTTATATATTTATTATGAATATGAATTGTGTATGTTTTTATGTAATCTGCAGTTTTTGGGATATCCCACATATCCCAAAATCTGTGCAGATTACATAAAAACATACACAATTCATAACATATCAATAAAATATAAACAGCTGTTAAAAGTACCTTCATTACAACAGGTACATAAGGCATCGGTTCATTCCCGAGTATTTTGTGTGGCAGGACCTCAACTGTGGAATGCTCTGCCTGAATCAATCCGTCATGTAAATTCTTTTTAACTTTACATAAATGTCCAAAGGCATATTATTTTTGAAAAGCTTTTTCTTAAAGATGTAATGTGATTTTTTTTGAATAATATGAACTGTTTTATGTATTTGTTATGAATTCTGTATTTTTTTATGTAACCCACACAGATTTTGGGATGTGCAGGATATAAATATTTTAAAATTAATCCTCCCACCCCATTATCCAGATATCTCAGTTAGCCTTCACTATATAAGGATGTTCAGCAGCACTATCTGGATAGCAGTCTAATGTTACTACTATACAAATAACTGTCCTTTTTATTGTACAGATAGTGCTGAGGTGAAAATACGTCCAGCAGCCAGCCTACACTATCTGTACAGCATTTGGGTGTCTACTAATAACAAAGTTATATGTTTACCTGCCACCAGTAAACATGTAACTCCTTCAGTGCGCAGAACATCTACAATAAAATGAGTGGAAACAGAGATAAGGAATTTTTAATCTAGTCACATTACAATTCTTCTGGAAACTTCATCTTTGAACATTCTAATACATTCACTAGTCATCTCTATATTAGATTACTGCAATGCACTGTATAAGGGAATAACCACAAATAATCTAAAATACAGTAGTTAAATTTCTATCCAAGGCTAAAAATTTCACCATGTGACACCACTTTTGGTTAATACACATTGTCTACCACCTTCCCACAGAATAACTTATAAAATTTTACTTCTAACATTTAAATCCAGAACTTTTCACTCTCCAGGTTTCATAGACTACTCATTTCCTATAACTCATCTAGAACATTTAAATCAAATAATCAAAACCTTTTAGTCATACCCTCGTTACAACAAATTGTTTACGATACCACTCGTAATTCGATTTTCTCTCTAAATACTCCCTTATTATGGAACTCTCTGCCATCACATCTTCGGGAGAAATCTTCTCTGGATTGATTTAAATCAAACCTAAAAATGTTTTATTTAAAGATGCATTCAATTTATAATTTTCTAACAACTTTTAACTGAACAGATGAAATTGTTTCCTTCCTATTGTATTTACCATCTGTGTCTTACTATCCTATTAATTATTGTATTTCATCCCCTTATTGTATGGTAATATATGTCTGTTTATGAGATTTGTATGTGTTTCCCCTACATTTTAATTATTTTACCTTTGTACACCGCTTAGAAATTTGATAAGTGGAATATCAAATTTTAATAAACTTGAAACTTGACATTGCTTTCCTAGAAAAAAGTACCAGCCAACAGGCAAAGTAGTTGAAATGCTACTGCAGAGCAATGTGAACTTTAGCAATTTGACAGTATAAAGCAGCAGTTTCTCTCACTGAATATTGTGCTGTATTCTAGGAGTAGCAGAAAAAAGAGCAGTGTACTTGATTGCTGCTGTAAGTTATTTCCTGTTTTGTCTTGCTTGCTGCCTCTCAGGCTTTGCTGTCAGTCAGACATCATTGGAAGCAGATTCACTCCCTGCCCTCCTGTCAGCTTGCAGTAGTAAAGAATTGCTCAGATGTGATCCCAAATGTAGAGAAATTCCTCCCACTGTAATGGAAGGCTGCCTAGACTCATTACCACTGCACAGTCATTTTCCTGGCATTTCTGAACATAGATTCAAGGCCTAACTTCTAGATGCCATTTGACTAATTCAGGTAGTCCACTACAATGTTTTTAAAAATGCTTCCTCTAGGTCAGTCGTTCTTAAACCTGTCCTGGGGGACCCCAGCCAGTCGGGTTTTCAAGATACCCCTAATGAATATGCATGAAAGAAATTTAAATGTTTACCTACTTTATAGGCAAATCTTGCTCATACATATATATGTAAAAATATATATATATTATATATAAAATGATAATTATATAATAAATCATAATTACCAATCATCTGGACTATATATTGAAGATGAACTAAATATGTAAAAATATATATATTAAAAATGATATTTATATATTTATCATTTTATATATATACTAGTCTTTAAGCCCGTTACATTAACGGGTGCTAGAATAGATGTGTGTGTCTGTCTTTCTTTCTCTCTCTCTCTCTCCTTGGCCGCTGTCTGTCTTTGTTTTTTAGCACACCCCCTCCTCCTAAGCATCCCCTTTTCCCTCTCTCCCTGGCCCCCTGTTTTGCCCTGCCTACCTGCTCTGTGGCCCCCTTTCTGTTCCCCCCTCCCAGAGCAAAGCATGATTGCTGCCTACCCCAGCACACCCATCCCCCCAAAGCAGGCCCCTTTCCCTCTCCCCCTGGCCCTCTGTTGTGCCATGGCTGCCTGCTCCATGGCCCCCTTCTGTTCCCCCCTCCCAGAGCAAAGCATATTTGCTGTCTGGTCCCCAGCACACCCTCCCCCCAAAGCAGACCCCTTTCCCTCTCCCCCTGGCCCAAGTGAGTGGTTAGAGCTATAGCCTCAGCACCCTAAGGTTGTGGGTTCAAATCCCATGCTGGCCCTTGTGACCCTGGATAAGTCACTTAACCCCCCTTTGCCCCAGATACATTAGTTTTTTTAAAATTTATTTATTAAATTTTCTATGCCATTCTCCCAAGGGATCTCAGAACGGTTTACATGAATATATTCACAGATTGTAAGCCCACCAGGACAGATAGGGAAAATACCCTCCCCTGCCCCTCATCATCATTAAATGGAATATAAGACTATTTCTTTGTTGAGATGCCACATACAACTTTAAAAATGACCTCCTTATGCTTATGGAAACTGAATTTGAAAAGGAGCAGTATGCACACTGCAGCAATGGCAAGGTAGAATGTGTTCACTATAGGGAAGAGGAAAACATTATTTTACTGAACAGATTTACAGGAATATGAGCAAACTTGTTCTAGGATCAATTAACATAACTTTGTATGGCCAATAGTTGGAAGACAACTACAGAATACAAATATTCTTACTCCGTATTATACAGTATATGCCGCCTCCCCCTTCCCGCGGTCCCGACAAACCTCTCGCCTCTAGCAGCGGCTGCAGCATTCTACACACGCTGCTTCACGGCCTTCTACTGCCCTGATTTGCTCCACCGCGTCCCTGATGACATGATCAGAGACGCGACAGAGCAAATCAGGGCAGTAGACGGCCGCGAAGCAGCATGTGTAGAGTGCTGCGGCTGCTGCTAGAGGCGAGAGGTTTGTCTGGACCGCGGGAAGAGGCGGCGGCAAGGGAGTAAGGGTAGCGGCCAGATCGCGTGAAGGGGTTCATGTGCGCCAGGGGGGGATGGATGCGACGACGACGATCTGCCTTACACGGAAACCGACTTCTCCTGGCAGCTGCATCGCCGCGCGGGCCTTAAACCGACAGCCGAGGGCATCCTGGAGTCCTTCGTAGCAGATGGGGAGTGTGATGGGGCATAGGGCGAACGAGCGAGCGCCTCTCCCCCCAACAACCAACTTCAGATTTCAGTTTGTCCACCACTGTGCCGAGCCCTTTTCGGCATCTGGCCTCTGCTGAATCCCGGGCCTGCTCTCCTTCCCATAAGTGCCGGTCCCTCACTCCCCCGCCATCTAGCGCATGCGCACTCGTGCCGCCGCGACAGATCAGGGAACACGCGGTGCGAGTGCGCATGCGCGCTTACCATTTTATTATATATGATATATATATATATATATATATATATATACTAGTCTTTAAGCCCGTTACATTAACGGGTGCTAGAATAGATGCGTCTGTCTGTCTGTGTTTCTTTATCCCTCTCTCCTTGGCTGCTGTCTGTGTCCTTCTGCCTCCCCCTCCCCCCCGAGCAAAGCTGTCTGCCTCCAGCACATACCTCCCCCCCAAAGCAGCCCCCTTTCCCTCTCCCTAATTGTCTCTCCATGGCCCTCTTCTGTCTTCCGCCCCAGAGCAAAGCTGTCTGTCCCCAGCACACCTCCCCCCCAAAGCAGCCCCCTTTCTCTCTCCCTATCTCTCCATGGCCCCTTCTGTCTCCCCCAGCACACCCTTCCCCCCAAAGCAGCCCCCTTTCCCTCTCCCTGTCTCTCCATGGCCCCTTCTGTCTTCCCCCCCCCCCAGAGCAAAGCTGTCTGTCCCCAGCACACCTTCCCCCCAAAGCAGCCCCCTTTCCCTCTCCCTATCTCTCCATGGCCCCTTCTGTCTCCCCAGTACACCCTTTCCCCCAAAGCAGCCCCCTTTCCCTTTCCCTCTTCCCCTCAGCCCCCGGTATTGATCCTCTTCTTACCCTCCCTCTATCCCAGCATCTTCTGGCCTGCTCCTCTTCAAAGCAGCCTGCGATCGTGGTGGCCGGCTTTAGCGAACCTCACAGGCCGCTCTCCAACTCGGTAGCACGTTCCCTCTGGCGCGATCCCGTGCGTCAGAGGGAACGTGCTACTGAGGTTGGAGAGCGGCCTGCAAGGTTCTTTAAAGCCGGCCACGATCACAGGCTGCTCTGAAGAGGAGGATCAGCTGCAGCGGCGGCAGCAGCGGCGAGTGAGGGCAGGAGGTGTGTTCCCTGCTGAGGACATGGGCAGGGAGAGAGCTTGCCTGCGCTTCCAAATGGTGAGTGAAGGCGGGAGGAGGGTAGTGGCCAGAATGTTCCCGGCCACCGGGTTCTAAAATGGAACACAGCCATGGATCACACATCACAGCGGCAGGGAACACGAAACCCTAAGTGCACATGCGCGCTTAGCGTTTTATTATATAGGATATATTTATATATTGTAGAAACTACTTAGAAAGTGTTCATTAGGACATAAATTTGAGGATAACCACAATGAATATTCATGAGTGTTACTATGCAGGAGCTCTCACCTTTTGATTCATTTGCATAATAAGACTGCTGTAACAACCAGCATTCCAGTGCCCCTCCAAGACCAAAGTGGGACACTACTACTATTACTATTACTATTAATTATTTCTATAGCGCTACTAGACATACACAGCGCTGTACAGACACAAAGAAGACAGTCCCTGCTTGAAAGAGCTTACAATCTAAACAGACAAGACAGACAAACAGGATGTCATGGATAAAGTTAAAGGGAATGGTTACTCTGTTGACTAGGTTGGTGGGCAGTGGGGAGTAGGGTTATGGATTAAAGGTTAAAACAAAAAGGTGGATTTTCAGTCTGCTTTTAAACAAGGTAAGGAAAGGGGCTTGGTGGACAAACTCAGGTACAAAGTATATATTCTTCCTAATTAATATTTCCAAATGAATAAAGTGTCTTTGCTTATTTGTAAATGGGTCTCTACCAGAGCCTTTAATTCAGTAGCATAATTAAATGAAATAACTACTTCTGAAGTTTATGGGGACAGAAGAAATCACTTGTAGGGATGGGTTTGATTTCTGTCCCTGCGCAACTCTCTATTCTCTGCTTCCATTCAACGTCTGCCCCCTCTCCTCCCTGCTTCCATCCAGCATCTGCCCCTCTCTCATACCTGCTTTCATTAAATATTTGCCCTCCATATCCATTCAGATTGTGTTCCCTCTACTTTCCACTTCCTTCCAGAATTTGCCCTCTCTTCCCTGCTTCCATCCATTGTCTGCCTCTCTCCTCCCCACATCCATCCAGTATGTACTCCTTTGTCCTCCCCACTTTCATCTAGCATTTGCCTCCTCTCCTTCCCACTTCCTTAAAGCATGCTCCCTGCCCTCCCTACTTCCTTCCAACATGTGCTTCTCTATCATCCCTAACTTCCATCCAGCGTCTAGCTCCTTCCCTGACACTCAATCCAGCAGTTGCAAAACAAAATACAAACTTTGTGGGACTCCATTGTACAGAACCTACCCGTAGCTTTTGACTCTGCCCCGGAACAAGAAGTGACATGAGAAAGGATGGGGCCAGCAGCGGAGGTTAGGTACAGTGCAGTCTTGTGGTTTGTATTTTGTTTTGTTGCCACTGCTGAGTTGGGAGAACAACAAAGGCAGGAAGAGCAGCGTCTCTGGTGGGCAAGCTGCAGAATAAGCCAGGACAGCTGCTTGGCCTCTTATTGGGAGGTGCACAGCTGCATAACTTAGAGGGAACATTGGAGGGGATGCGGAGGGGCTTTTTTGATAGTGCATCAAAGTCTGACTTTGAATGTTTTCCAAGACATCCAACGTCAGGGCAGAGAAATGTCCATTTCAAAACCGTTAGGTTATTTTGAATGCGGCCTATTTAGACATCTTGGCCATGAGGAAATCCAACCTTAAGACACCTAACTTATTTGGCCATTTTTGAACACAAAAGCATCCAAGTTCAAAATGTCCAAATCTAGACCATTTGGACGTGGGTGGGGCCAGCATTGTAATGGACTGGCCACACAGGTGCCATAACCCCCTTATAATGTATGGTGATCCCTCCAAAACTCCCGCCAAACCTACTATACCCATCTATGGGATTCTTCACCCAGTTTTAAATGTGACAGCAGTCAATAGAAGCCTCTCAGTCCTTTCACTGGATCTAAGCAGGTAGTGTAAAGAGTTTCAGTCTCTGGTAACCAGGGCTGCTATTGTGATGTCATGATGTCTCATTCCACCAGTGTCTAAGAGCCAACCTCATCAGTGATGTCACAATGGCTTGATTCCCCTAGACAGGGCTCACTTTGATTGTATACAACAATGGGGTGCTTTTACTAAGGCGTGCTAGCCATTCCATTATAGTCTATGGACGCATTAGCATTTAGTGCGCCTCAGTAAAAGGACCCCAGTGATATCTAGAGGCATTTGTTTTTTTCATTAAGTTTAAAATCTTTTAAAAGTAAGAAAATAGGAAAATATGTTATCATAATGGCAAAACAGTATGGAAATAAGAAAAGAAATAAACTAAACCCTACTAAGATAACTTCTAGAATATTTTTTAAATGGTGCATTAAAAGAATATTCAATATCCCTAGATGAAAGTTTCTCTGTGTCTTGGCTCTGAAGTATTTTCCTTCAATATTGTGTTATTGTGGTTATTATTTCCTGGTCCTCACCCTCTAAGGTCTGAGACTACCAAACTTCTCTCTCTGTTTTACCCCAGTACATCTTACTTATTCTTTGGGAGTCTTTTAGTCTATGACAGGGGAGTCCAACCTCGGCCCTTGCCAGGTCAGGTTTTCAGGATTTCCAAAATGAACATGCATGAGAATCTATTTGCATACAATGTAAGCAGTGCATGCAAATAGATCTCATGCAAATTCATTGGGGAAATCCTGAAAACCTGACGTTGGACAACCCTGGTCTATGGGCATCAAGTAGGAGGACATGTATGCAAAATGGTTGTTCCGGATGGACATCTCCAGCGTAAGGACATCCTTCTCTTATATGTTCAAACGTCCAGAATAACCCACCCAGTTCACAGATACTCTCAAACAGGAAATACTACCTAAATTTTACGCACAAGTCAAAAGGGGTGAAGATCAGGGACATTATTTTAACTTACAAGCGTAATTATAGAATAAGGGCATCCACGCCTAAATTTAGGTGCAAGAATTCATTTTGTTGGCGCAAACGGCCAAGCCTAAATATAGTAACAGTTCTCGGTCGTGCTAGTCAATCAACTACACCTAACAAGCACGGTTTATAGAATAGCATATTTTCTGTGCCAATTTGTTTTGCCACAATATATAGAATTGAGCCCCACCTACATAAGAACATAAGCAATGCCTCCGCTAGGTCAGACCTGAGGTCCATCTTGCCCAGCAGTCCGCTCACATGGCGGCCCAACAGGTCCAGGACCTGTGCAGTAAACCTCTATCTATACCCTTCTATCCCCTTTTCCAGCAGGAAATTGTCCAATCCTTTCTTAAACCCAAGTACTGTACTCTGCCCTATAACGTCCTCTGGAAGCGCATTCCAGGTGTCCACCACACATTGGGTAAAGAAGAACTTCCTAGTATTAGTTTTGAATCTGTCCCTTTCAACTTTTCTGAATGCCCTCTTGTCTTTTTATTTTCTGAAAGTTTGAAGAATCTGTCCCTCTCTACTCTCTCTATGCCCTTCATGATCTTATATTTTTATATTCTCTAAGAATATTATTGGCTTTTTTTCTAGATGTAGCACTGTAATTACCTTGGAACATTGTTGTTTTGTAGAATGACTCGATACAGTTCTCCTTTTCAAAATGAGCAATCCCTGTGGTTTTCTTTTGAGCTATCTTGAACCCAGGACAAGCAACCTTTGTGTTTTGAATGTCCTATTGTAAGGTAGCAGCACCCTTCCTTTCCCTCTTCTATTGAGTTATTTTGCATGTTTTTAACACTGAGTGCTTTGCTCTTTATGTACTTATGTCTGCTCTAAATATGAATTTGAGCCATTAGGACCATATTATTTATAATTACATATTCCATTATTTGTACTTATTCTGAATTGTTATTTTAGATGTGGCAATTGTCCCTATGATAAGGACCTGATGTGTCCCTGATGCAGGCAGTCAGCTGCTAATACATGCATGGCTGGACAATCAGGGCAGGGTTAATTCATCGAGGGCCCCTAGGCACACAAGTACACTGGGCTCCCCTGCCCTGCCCCACCCCACCGTGTGCCCAGGCGGAAACAGAAAGCTGCGTCAGAGGGAAGCTTTGGGCAAGCAGCACAATTACAGTTCCCGTTGCCTTTCTTACCCACGTTGCTTGCTTGTCTTACTTTCCGTTGATGGGGGGGCCGCGTTGCCGATCGGGGTGGGGCCCGCATTGCCGATTGGGGGGGCCCGTGTTGCCGATCGATGCTGTAGGGGCCCATTGCTGTTTGGAAAAAACAATGTTGATGCCTTCCTTCATTGGGCCCCCTTGACCATTTCGGGCCCTAGGCATGTGCCTACTTGGCCTATTGGTTAATCCTGCCCTGTGGACAATACAAACACACTGTTGAATCAAAGGTTGACATTTAATAAACTTTACTGAACTGTTCAGCCACTGCTTGGTCTGTTCAGCTGCTCCTTGTTGGATTGCAAAATGTAGTTCATAACTATTATAGATTAGCACAGTGGTTTCCAACCCTGTCCTGGTCAGTCGGGTTTTCAAGATATCTCTAATGAATATGCATGAGAGAGATTTGCATACTTGTTCTTCCATTATATGCAAATCTCTCTCATGCATATTCTTTAAGAATATCCTGAAAATCCGACTGGCTGGGGTCCCCAGGACAGGGTTGGGAACTACTAGATTAGCAGACTGCTCCTTTAGAGAATGATATCCCTAATGAATATGCATGAGAGAGATTTACATACCTGTTACTTCCATTATATGCAAATCTCTCTCATGCATATTCATTAGCGATATCCTGAAAATCCGACTGGCTGGGGGTCCCCCAGGCAGGGTTGAGAATGACACAGTGACAGAACTCATCGTCCCCGTCCCCAAGAACAACCGGGGGAAAGCTGCTTTAAATGATGGACTCCTCAAGAAGCCTTGCGCTAATGAGTGCTGCAATACATTGTGAGCCAATTATCAGCTGCTTTAAGCAATTAGTCAGTGTCAAAGTGAAACTGCATTTTTTGGGGAGAACACAAAACCCAACTTGCTTTTCAGTTTCTGAATGCACCAGGGACTCATTTGAAAACTTCTGCTGACACAGATGAAAAAAATCAGGAAGAGCCCCCTTGATCTAAATACTTTGCTGCATTCTTTGCATTTCAGAAGAATTAAAAATGCCACTGAAGTGCTAAATCAGTTTCGATGACTGCATGAAACTGTGCCTGCCAGCACCTGTCCCTAATCAACACCTTAAACCTAAGCACATACTACTGCAGGTACTGAGGAATCATTTATTTGTAGTAGTATAATTATTTAGACATTTGTTGGGCACTTTGATCCAATGTGCCTTACAATTAGTTACTAATCAGCGTATATAATAGGAGGTATGCAAATGAACTCCCACATTACAGAAGAGTTTAAGCTGAAATACCATGAAAGGGAAAAACCCTAAAACCCTCGAGACTATGAGCAAGTTTGAAAAAAAAAAACGAGGGCAGGATGTGGAGGTTCACTGAAATAGGTGGAATCTGTTCTTTGAAATATGTGGGTACTTGTTTCCCATCCTGTGTATATTAAACCTATACCTGATTTTATTTACTGTTTTCTTTTTTAATATTGTATTTTATACTGCCCTCTTCCCTAATGTATTAATGTCTAGTAGTATTTTATGTGATGTATGTGGATTTTATTATTTTTATTCGATTTGTTATTTGCTGTAAATCGCATCGAAATATGATTTTGCGATCAAATCAAAGAATTTATTAAACTTGAAACTATTTTGGCACAAGTAGCAATCCGTAGAGAGGGTAATTTTATAAAGCATTTTTTGCAATGAAAAGTCTGTTTTAAAAAGTGAGACCGACCAGATGGGTAAACCAGGAATTCATCAAAAGATGCACAATTCACTTATTTTCAGGATAGTATGAGTATATTGTGAAAAGACGACAGGACTCAACACAGGCTGTGTTTCAGCATCAGAGCTTTCATCAGGAGACCTTAAAAATAAAATGAAATCAAATAGGCAACAGCAACATGACCAACTTTTTAATAATACTTTTGAGCACGATGTGTATGAAAAACAAAGCAAAATTATAGAATGTGCTAGGGAAAGGCTGTGTTTTGTGATGGAAAGCAGGAAACAAGTGAAAAAGAGAAATGAATGCACAAGAATTGTGTGCAAAAGCTTGGAATAACTGACACTGGGGTGAATTAATCATGTGCTAATTCAAAATGTGATTACTTTACTCTTTTTATTTCTAAAGAAGTACAGTGCACAGTGGAGTTGTCAACACAGGAAAGAACTATCCAGCATACATAGTAAGGTTGTGTTATATATGAACAAGGTTACAGGGGGTGCTGAAAAGTTCTCAGCCCAACCAAGAAGAGAATGACGTGAATATAGTTCAATCAATGATCTGAAACAATGTCAAAACATAGAATTTCATTTCTGTAAATTGACACTTAACAAAATAATTTAGATTGTTAGCTCTTCTGAGCAGGGACTGTCTATTGTATGTTAAATGTACAGCGCTGCGTATGCCTTTCAGCGCTATAGAAATGTTCTGTTCTAGTAGCAGTAGTCAGCTACAGTGGCAAAATAACGCTCAGCATGTAGGAAGTTGGTTGGTTTGGGCTGAGAACTTTTCAGCACCCCCCCTCGTACAAGAGGATCAAGGGAGTGATCTGAGCCATTCTAAAAATCAAACCACATAATAAATAAATATGAATGAGCACATGCTGTTGTAAACACAGAAAAGAGCTTTTATAAAATAGTGTGACCACATAGCATGCATGTAAAAAGTACCCATGTAGGAGATGTGCACTCTCAGGGGTGTGCTTTGAGCAGAACATAGCTGGAAATGTGCATACAGTACATGCTAAGCACATACATGCTTAGAACAGGTGTACATGTGTGCATCAGCATTTGCATACTATTGGGGCTGGTTCTAGAAGCCAAGTCTAGTGTTTAACATTCTGGTGCCCAGGGCAAAAATTTGCAACTACCCACTGCTTGGCCAGTGTGATGTGAAGACATGGGAAAATGTCTGGGCAGTATACGTTGGAGACTGGAGAAATTTGTGATCCACTGAAGACTGCAACAGTGTGTTTTCTGGAGTCTAGTGTAGATTATTATTGCAGGCACTTCAATTTTTAGGAAGCCCCCCTGTGATGACCAGCATTTCTCACCTCCATCCCTCCTCCATGTGATGATCAGCATTTCTCTCCTTCATCCCTTCTCCCTGCAATGACCATCATTTCTCTCCTACAACCCTCCTCCCCATGAGGACCAGTATTTCTCTCCAGACCCTGCCCCCTGTGATGACTGGCATTGTTCTCCTCTAGCCTCCATCCTCTGTGTTGACAAGATCTCTCTTCTTGCTTCTTCTCAAGGTTATGGTGCTGGGACAGTATCCCCCTCTTTCTCTCAGGCCTTCCTTCCCTCCCCTGTCTACCTTTGAAGGCCATCCTGAGCATCAACAGCATTTCAATCTAATGCTACCTGTACCAGCCCTAGCATCTTCCCTCTGTTGTGCCCCTATGAAAACAGGAAGTTACATCAAAGGAGGTAACATAAGAAGTGCCTCTGCTGGGTCAGGACCAGAGGTCCATCGTGCCCAGCAGTCCGCTCGCGCGGCAGCCCAACAGGTCCAGGACCTGTGTAGTAGTCCTCTATCTATACCCTTCTATCCCCTTTTCCTTCAGAAAATTGTCCAATCCCTTCTTGAATCCTAATAGCGTACTCTGTCCTAGGGCATTGCAGAGGGAAGATGTCAGGAGTAGTGCAAGTACCGTATTTTCGCGGATATAACGCGCACCCGTGTAAAACGCGCACACGGGTATAGCGCGCAGAAACCACAATATTATGTATTAAAACTTTTGTATACCGCGCTCACGGGTATAACGCGCATGCTGCCCGACTGTCCTTTCGCCCGCCCCGACTCTCCTCTGGCCACCCCGACTCTCCTTTCGCCCGCCCCGACTCTCCTCTGGCCACCCCGACTCTCCTTTCGCCCTCCCCGACTCTCCGTGCGCTGTCCCGACTCTCCGTTTACCCGCCCTGCCCTGCCCTGCCCCCCCCCCGGCAGGACCACTCGCACCCCCACCCCGAAGGACCGCCGACTCCCCGACAATATCGGGCCAGAAGGGAGCCCAAACCCTCCTGGCCACGACGACCCCCCTACCCCCACCCCGCCTGACGCCCGATTCACCCCCCCCCAGCAGGACCGCTCGCACCCCCACCCCGAACGACCGCTCGCACGCGCTCCCACCCGCACCCGCGATCGGAGCAAGAGGGAGCCCAAGCCCTCTTGCCCGGCCGACTCCCCGACAATATCGGGCCAGGAGGGAGCCCAAACCCTCCTGGCCACGGCGACCCCCTACCCCCACCCCGCACTACATTACGGGCAGGAGGGATCCCAGGCCCTCCTGCCCTCGACGCAAACCCCCCTCCCTCCCTCCAACGACCGCCCCCCCCCAGAACCTCCGACCGCCCCCCCAGCCGACCCGCGACCCCCCTGGCCGACCCCCACGACACCCCCACCCCCTTCCCCGTACCTTTGCTAGTTGGCCGGACAGACGGGAGCCAAACCCGCCTGTCCGGCAGGCAGCCAACGACGGAATGAGGCCGGATTGGCCCATCCGTCCCAAAGCTCCGCCTACTGGTGGGGCCTAAGGCGCGTGGGCCAACCAGAATAGGCCCTGGAGCCTTAGGTCCCACCTGGGGGCGCGGCCTGAGGCACAGGGTCGGGTTGGGCCCATGTGCCTCAGGCCACGCCCCCAGGTGGGACCTAAGGCTCCAGGGCCTATTCTGATTGGCCCACGCGCCTTAGGCCCCACTAGTAGGCGGAGCTTTGGGACGGATGGGCCAATCCGGCCTCATTCCTTTGTTGGCTGCCTGCCGGACAGGCGGGTTTGGCTCCCGTCTGTCCGGCCAACTAGCAAAGGTACGGGGAAGGGGGGTGGGGGTGTCGTGGGGGTCGGCCAGGGGGGTCGCGGGTCGGCTGGGGGGGCGATCGGAGGTTCTTGGGGGGGGCGGTCGTTGGAGGGAGGGAGGGGGGTTTGCGTCGAGGGCGGGAGGGCCTGGGATCCCTCCTGCCCGTAATGTAGTGCGGGGTGGGGGTAGGGGGTCACCGTGGCCAGGAGGGTTTGGGCTCCCTCCTGGCCCGATATTGTCGGGGAGTCGGCCGGGCAAGAGGGCTTGGGCTCCCTCTTGCTCCGATCGCGGGTGCGGGTGGGAGCGCGTGCGGGCGGTCGTTCGGGGTGGGGGTGCGAGCGGTCCTGCTGGGGGGGGGGGTGAATCGGGCGTCGGGCGGGGTGGGAACTATGTAGAAAAACTTTTGTATACCGCGCGAGGGGTATGCGTTGTAGGTAAAAACGCATAAAACGCGCGCGTTATATCCGCGAAAATACGGTACTACGACTATTAATTATTTCTAGAGCACTACCAGTTGTGTGCAGGGAATAAAGGAAATAGGAGAACCAGATCCCTTCTAGATCATGGTTCAGCAGCCCTTGAGAGGCGGCATTTAGCAAGGAAAGAAGTCTTTTCACCCACTGTGATCTCCATCTTGCTAAAGGCCTGCAAGATTTCCTCCTCCCTGGTCTAAGTTTGAGTTTGTAAGATTTTTGATAGCTGGTGTGCCCAAGGCTTACTTTTCCCTTGAAAGGCACAGATTCCCAAGGCTTTCAGGTTTCTGCAGCAAGGGTTTGAGCAGGAGTGGTGCAATTAACGGCTCTCTTTTGTTTCTAAAGTAAAATCTGGGCCTTTCCCTTACCACTGTTGGGGACATTGCTCATTTTATGAAGGGGGTTGCTCCTTTGCATTCTTCCTTGAATTTTAATTTCAATCTGAACATTCTCTCAAGGCCACCTAGCACTGAGTATCTGGGTTTAATATGGTTGATTTTTTAAAATATCTTGACCACCAACAGCTAAATATCGTGTCTATTACCATGTTATCTACTACATATCATTGGTGAGGCTATAGTACCAAATTCATTGCATTCTGGATTTAAGCTCTGGCACTGTGAAATCCCAGAATTGGTAATAGCATCTGCTATATTGCAAATACTTTCTTCTCCTTGGAGTATTTTGAAAGTAGTTATATACCTTGCATTCCCTAATTAATCCAAATATAAGAATAGCCTTACTGGGTCAGACCAATGGGCCATCAAGCCCAGTAGCCCGTTCTCATGGTGGCCAATCCAGGTCACTAGTACCTGGCCAAAACCCATGGTGTAGCAATATTCCATGCTACCGATCCAGGGCAAGCAGAGACTTCCCCCATGTCTTTCTCAATGAGACTATGGACGTTTCCTCCAGGAATTTTTCCAAACCTTTCTTAAAACCAGCTACGCTATCGGCTTTTACCACAACTTCTGGCAATGCGTTCCAGAGCTTAACTATTCTCCGAGTGAAAATTTTTTTTCACCTATTGATTTTAAAAGTATTTCCCTGTAACTTCATCGAGTATCCCCTAGTCTTTGTAATTTTTGACGGATAGAAAAATTGATCCACTTCTACCCATTCTACTCCACCCAGGATTTTGTAGACTTCAATCATATCTCCCCTCAGCCTTCTCTTTTCCAAGCTGAAGAGCCCTAACTGTTTTAGTCTTTCTTCATACGAGAGGCGTTCTGTCCCTTTTATCTTCTTGGTGGCTCTTCTTTGAACCTTTTCTAGTGCCGCTATGTTAGCTGGCTCTGGGCATAGGCTGTGCATCAAAATTTGCTGTACCATGCAACTTAGAAATTAGTAGCTTTGGGCTGGCCTGCTCTTTCCTAATTGTATGTCATGCTGCACAGTTGTAGCTATTGCTAAAGTCTTATTCATCTTCTTACACAAAGGCTCATTCTTAACTGCCATAAACGAATTGTAGAACTTACTGATGGATAGAGACAGGACTAACTGGAACAAATTCTCTGACCCTGTCACAGTTGGATTAATGCATTCCTTGTGTTTTGTCTTGATATTGATCATTTGAACTGCGTGGATAAAATTGTATTCTGCCTAGAAGCGGATGATAGAGTCAAACTAAAACAAAACTAAAATAAAATAAAATTGCTTTTTGTTAGATGACATGGACTCTGGTCTTGTTTTTCCTCATCCTATATCACCGGGATAGTGCAGTAGGTGTGACTTAACTAAGCAGAGTGAAAAACCATCTTTGAATTCCTGTACTAGGTTGTGGATCTATTCCATATAATTGCTTACCAGTTGTTAGGCCCCCCATGCTTTCTGCCTCAGTTTTTGCCCCCTCACAATTTCCCCCATTGCTGTTATGTTTCTACCCCTTCTCAACAATCCTCCCCACTCTCACAAAGGTATGGGGGAGGCAGGCACAGAAGGAGCACACACACACAGGAAAGGTTTCAAGTTTTCAAGTTTATTGTGTATTTGATTAATCGCTTACTCAAATTTCTAAGTAATGAACATATCTTTAAAATTACAGATAATACAGGGGAAAGCAAAACCAAATTGACACTAAACAAACATAACAAATTATTGACTAACAATATAAACAGTAAAAATAAAGGGAAAGAAATACAAAATTGTTAATAGAAAAGAAGACAGTTATGGTAAAAAACGATAGGGAAGGAATAAACAGTAGCCTTATAAGAGGAAAAGTAAGGTAAAGCTAAGACAGCACACACAACCAAAAGGCAGCAAGGTAAGGAAGCGGCAGGCACTAAAGGTAAGGGGGAGGCCGGCACAGAAAGAGCACACACACACACAGGAAAGGTAAGGTAAAGCTAAGACAGCACACACAACCAAAAGGCAGCAAGGCAAGGAAGCGGCAGGCACTAAAGGTAATGGGGAGGCAGGCACAGAAGGAGCACACACACACAAGGAAGAAACAGGTACAGAAGAGAGCACGCACACACATAAGCAAAAGGCACTGGTACATTAATAGAGAGTACTCCAAATACGCAGACAACAATGGCAGCAGAGGGAATCCAGAAGATGAGCTTCCCAGTGTACTGCCATATGTATGATTACCTCCCCTCTGGGAGGCAGTCGTATGTATGCAGTCGGTGTCAGGAACTGAGAAGCTTGAAGAAGGAGGTTAGTCGACTGAAGTACAGGATTCAAGAACTGGAGGGACTTCACATCAGGACAGAAGACCCGCCCAGGACAGCTGAAGACCCAGAGATAGAGAGAGATAGGCACATCGAGGAACAAGTCAGGGAGCTTGAGAAGTTCATCGAAGAGGCCTACAGGAGGGTGTAAGAACAAGAACATTGTAGGAAGGACGAAGATACACCCGCATGGAATAGAGGACAAGAGCAGTCGAACTCCAAGGAAGAAGAAGCCCATAGAAGAACTCCGCAGGAAGGGGAAGAAGCAGTAAAGCACACCGAGGATACAGACCTCGACTGAAGCAAAAATTGAAGAAGGGAAAGTCTGCGATCCTGGTGGGAGACTCAATCTTAAGGAATGTAGACAGCCACATAGCAGGTGGGAGAGAGGATCGACTAGTGACCTGACTCCCAGGAGCGAGAACAAAGGATATCGTGGACAAAATTGGAGAGATCCTGGAAGGAGCAGAGATGGCAGAGACTGCAGTAATGATCCACATCGGGACAAATGATATCAGCAGGAGAGACTACAGAAGAAGTGCACTGATAGAACAGTTCAAGATCCTGGGAAGGAAGTTGAAAATGAGGACCCAGAAGATAGCGTTCTCAGAGATCCTACCAGTACCGAGGGCAGATGTGAAGAGGCAGACGGAACTACAATCAATAAATGCATGGATGAGGAGATGGTGTGAAGAAGAGGGGTTCCACTTCGTGAGGAACTGGACAGCGTTTTGAGGTAAGAGCAAGCCCTTCAGGAGAGATGGACTGCACCTGAGCGAGGCGGGAACTAGACTTCTAGCAAACAACATCAGGAGAGGAATAGAACAGGCTTTAAACTAAGTACAAGAGCAAAATCTTTTTTACCACTAGGAGTGCAGTGTATAAGAACTTCTGGCATGTGGACACCTCCCTCAGGTCTCCCAAAGTACCAGTTCTTTGGTCCTCTGCCTGGGCCTTGTTGTTTGTATTGACTGCTTTCTTAATAAAAATTATTTGCAAAAAAAAAAATAAATAAAAAAAAATAAACTAAGTAGAAGGGGAAAGCCGACAGTCGACCAAGTGTCGACGATTCGGAAGAAGGTATCCCGCAGAGATACTAAGGGGGAAAAATGCTGGGAAGAAACAACGGGCAAAACACATGAGTTGACTAACCCAGAAGAGGAGGATAAAAGGATTGCAGCACAGGAGAAGAAAATAAAATTTGAAGCACAGCGAGAGGAAGTGAAGACAAAAAAATACCAGGACCTAAATTGCATATATACCGTATTTTCGCGGATATAACGCGCACCATTGTAAAACGCGCACAGGGGTATAGCGCGCAGAAATCACGATGATATGTACAAAAACTTTTCTATACCGCGCTCAGGCATATAACGCGCATGCTGCCCGACTCTCCTTTCGCCCGCCCTGACTTTCCGTGCGCTGTCCCGACTCTCCGTTCACCCCCCCCCTGACTTCCGTGCACTGTCCTCCCTTGAAGTCCTGTCCCCCCTTGAAGGTCTGTCCCCATCCTGAAAGCCTGATGCCCCCCCCCGACGTCCGATACATCCCCCCCCCGGCAGGACCACTCGCACCCTCACCCCGAAGGACCGCCGACTCCCCAACAATATCGGGCCAGGAGGGAGCCCAAACCCTCCTGGCCACGGCGACCCCCTAACCCCACCCCGCACTACATTACGGGCAGGAGGGATCCCAGGCCCTCCTGCCCTCGACGCAAACCCCCCCCCCCCAACGACCGCCCCCCCCCAAGAACCTCCGCCCGTCCCCCAGCCGACCTGCGACCCCCCTGGCCGACCCCCACGACATCCCCACCCGCCTTCCCCGTACCTTTGTGTAGTTGGGCCAGAAGGGAGCCCAAACCCTCCTGGCCACGGCGACCCCCTAACCCCACCCCGCACTACATTACGAGCAGGAGGGATCCCAGGCCCTCCTGCCCTCGACGCAAACCCCCCTCCCCCCCAGCCGACCCGCGACCCCCCTGGCCGACCCCCACGACCCCCCCACCCCCCTTCCCCGTACCTTTGGAAGTTGGCCGGACAGACGGGAGCCAAACCCGCCTGTCCGGCAGGCAGCCAACGAAGGAATGAGGCCGGATTGGCCCATCCGTCCTAAAGCTCCGCCTACTGGTGGGGCCTAAGGCGCGTGGGCCAATCAGAATAGGCCCTGGAGCCTTAGGTCCCACCTAGGGGCGCGGCCTGAGACACATGGTCGGGTTTGGCCCATGTGCCTCAGGCCGTGCCCCCAGGTGGGACCTAAGGCTCCAGGGCCTATTCTGATTGGCCCACGCGCCTTAGGCCCCACCAGTAGGCGGAGCTTTAGGACGGATGGGCCAATCCGGCCTCATTCCTTCGTTGGCTGCCTGCCGGACAGGCGGGTTTGGCTCCCGTCTGTCCGGCCAACTTCCAAAGGTACGGGGAAGGGGGGTGGGGGGGTCGTGGGGGTCGGCCAGGGGGGTCGCGGGTCGGCTGGGGGGGGGGGGGGTTTGCGTCGAGGGCAGGAGGGCCTGGGATCCCTCCTGCCCGTAATGTAGTGCGGGGTGGGGTTAGGGGGTCGCCGTGGCCAGGAGGGTTTGGGCTCCCTTCTGGCCCAACTACACAAAGGTACGGGGAAGGCGGGTGGGGGTGTCGTGGGGGTCGGCCAGGGGGGTCGCGGGTCGGCTGGGGGACGGGCGGAGGTTCTTGGGGGGGGGCGGTCGTTGGAGGGAGGGGGGTTTGCGTCGAGGGCAGGAGGGCCTGGGATCCCTCCTGCCCGTAATGTAGTGCGGGGTGGGGTTAGGGGGTCGCCGTGGCCAGGAGGGTTTGGGCTCCCTCCTGGCCCGATATTGTTGGGGAGTCGGCGGTCCTTCGGGGTGAGGGTGCGAGTGGTCCTGCCGGGGGGGGGATGTATCGGACGTCGGGGAGTCGGCCGGGCAAGAGGGCTTGGGCTCCCTCTTGCTCCGATCGTGGATGCGGGTGCGGGTGGGAGCGCGTGCGAGCGGTCGTTCGGGGTGGGGGTGCGAGCGGTCCTGCTGGGGGGGTGAATCGGGCGTCGGGCGGGGTGGGAACTATGTTTAAAAACTTTTGTATACCGCGCTCAGGCATATAACGCGCGAGGGGTATGCGCGGTACGTAAAATCACGTATAACGCGCGCGTTATATCCGCGAAAATACGGTACTAATGCAAGGAGCCTAAGGAACAAAATGGGGGAATTAGAAGTCATGGCCAAAACTGAGAACATAGACATCATTGGGGTCTCCGAAACATGGTGGAATGAAGAAAACAAATGGGATACAGCACTACCGGGGTACAAACTCTATCGCCAGGACAGGTCAGGTCAGAAAGGAGGAGGAATAGCCCTATACATAAAAGAAAGCACACACTCAACCAGAGTGGATACAGCAGCGACGACCAACAATTTGGAATCGCTATGGGTTACAATACCGGGAAGGAAAGGGCCCGAGATAAAGATGGGACTGTACTATCATCCACCTGGGCAAACCGAAGTTATCGATGAAGAAATGGAAGTCGAGATGAAGCGAGAATGCAAAAGCGGCAACACGATTATTATGGGAGACTTCAACTATCCCGGGATAGACTGGAGTCTTGGAAGCTCAAAATGCGCCAGAGAGACCGAATTCCTGGAGGCCATACAGGATTGCTTCATGGATCAACTTGTTAGAGAACCGATGAGAGGGAATGCCACTCTGGATCTATTCCTAAATGGGCTAAGTGGACCTGCGAAAGAAGTGGAAGTAGTGAGACCGTTGGGAAACAGCGATCACAATATGATCAAGTTCAAAGTTGAAGTAGGAATACCAAAGAGAAAGAGAACCATAGCAACAACTTTTAACTTCAAGAAAGGAAACTATAAAGCGATGAGAGTAATGGTAGGGAAGAAACTTAGGAACACCTCCAAGAAATGGCAGACTGTAGAGCAAGCCTGGTCGTTATTCAAGGACACGGTGATCGAAGCGCAAAATCTACATATACCAAGATTCAGAAAAGGATGCAAAAAGAATTGAACAAAAGACCCAACATGGATAACCAAAGAAGTGAAGAAAGCGATAGGTGATAAGAAGAACTCATTCAAGAAATGGAAAAAGGGCAAGACTGAGGAATACTGGAAAGAACACAGGAAGTATCAAAAAGAATGTCACTGTGTGGTTAGAAAAGCCAAAAGAGAATATGAAGAAAGGCTAGCCAAGGAAGCACAAAATTTCAAACCGTTCTTCAGATATGTTAAAGGGAAGCAGCCGGCTAGGGAGGAGGTGGGATCGCTGGATGACGGAGACAGGTAGGGAGTGGTGAAGGAGAAAAAAGAAGTGGCGGAAAGACTAAACATTTTCTTTTCGTCTGTATTTACAAAAGAGGAAACATCCAACATACTGGAACCTGAGCAAATCTTCAAAGGAGCCCAAACAGATAAACTAACATCCATGGAAGTAAGCCTTGAAGACGTACTCAGGCAGTTAGAAAAATTAAAAACTGACAAATTGCCGGGCCCAGACGGAATCCACCCAAGGGTTCTGAAAGAACTAAAGGAGGAAATAGCGGAACTACTACAACAAATTTGCAATCTATCCCTGAAAACAGGCGTGATCCCGGAGGATTGGAAGATAGTCAATGTTATGCCCATCTTTTAAAAGGAATCGAGAGGCGACCCGGGGAACTACAGACCAGTGAGTTTGACCTCAGTTCCGGGGAAAATGGTGGAAGCGCTGATAAAAGACAGCATCGATGAGCATTTTGAAAGAAATAAACTTCTAACCACAAGCCAACATGGCTTCTGCAAGGGGAGATTGTGCCTAACAAACTTACTGCACTTCTTCGAAGGAATTAACAAATGGATGGACAAAGGGGACCCCATGGACATCATATATTTAGATTTCCAGAAAGCCTTTGACAAGGTACCCCATGAACGCCTACTTCAGAAATTGAAGAACCATGGGGTGGAAGGAGACGTACACAGATGGATCAGAAATTGGTTGGCGGGGAGGAAGCAGAGGGTAGGAGTGAAAGGCCACTACTCGGACTGGAGGAGGGTCACGAGTGGTGTTCCGCAGGGGTCGGTGCTCGGACCGCTGCTATTCAATATATTTATAAATGATATAGAAACATGGACGAAGTGCGAAATAATAAAATTTGCAGACACCAAACTATTTAGTGCTGCTCGTACTAAAGAGGACTGCGAAGAATTACGAAGGGACCTAAACAAGCTAGGGGAATGGGCGACGAGATGGCAGATGAAGTTCAATGTAGAGAAATGTAAAGTATGGCATGTGGGAAGCAGAAACCCGAGGTACAGCTATACGATGGGAGGGATGTTATTGACTGAGAGTACCCAAGAACGGGACTTGGGGGTAATAGTGGACAGGACAATGAAGCCGTCGGCACAGTGCTCAGCGGCCACTAAGAGAGCGAATAGAATGCTGGTTATAATCAAGAAGGGTATTACAACCAGAACAAAAGAAGTTATCCTGCCATTGTATCGGGCGATGGTGCGTCTGCATCTGGAGTACTGTGTCCAATACTGGTCGCCGTACCTTAAGAAGGATATGGCAATACTCGAGAGGGTTCAGAGGAGAGCGACACGTTTGATAAAGGGTATGGAAAACCTTTCATACACTGAGAGACTGGAGAAACTGGGGCTCTTTTCCTTGGAGAAGAGGAAAATTAGAGGGGATATGATAGAGACTTAGAAGATCATGAAGGGCATAGAGAAAGTGGAGAGGGACAGATTCTTCAAACTTTCAAAAACTACAAGAACGAGAGGGCATTCGGAAAAGCTGAAAGGGGACAGATTCAGGACCAATGCTAGGAAGTTTTTCTTCACCCAGGGGGTGGTGGACACTTGGAATGAGCTTCCAGAGGGCATGATAGGACAGAGTACGGTATTAGGGTTTAAGAAGGAATTGGATAATTTTCTGAAGGAAAATGGGTATAGATAGAGGACTACTACACAGGTCCTGGACCTGTTGGGCCGCCGCGCGAGCGGACTGCTGGGCACGATGGACCTCTGGTCTGACCCAGCAGAAGCACTTCTTATGTTCTTATGTTATGAGGTTGAGAATGTCTGTCTGTTTTCCTGTCAGTCCAGGATCAAAATAACTGAAAATTTAATGGAATGGAATTAAATTTAGTTTGGAGGAATAACTGATGAAAAGAGGCATTGAGTCAAAAATGGGACAGATTGGAGTGGAAGTGCTAGAAAAATAAGCTCCAGAAACATTGATACACTGGGAAGGGAATGGGGCCTTTTGTGGCTTTGGCATTTCAAAGTGATAGGCACTGGAGGATTAAATGACTTTTGCCCAGGGCCACAAGGAGCAGCACTGGGATTTGATCTCACAACCTCTGGGTGTAGAGGCAGCAGCTGTACCAGTAAGCCAAACTGACATACAGCAGTTAAGGATTTCTTTCTTTCAAACCCCTTCTCGCTTCTCTGTTCACAAGACCTATACACAAAGATATATAGAGGCATGGAAATATTTATTTATTTAAAAATTTATATACCGCATAATGACTATGCGGTTTACAAAATTACATGCATACATATTTAAGAAATGCTACACGTTTCAACAAGAGAAACACAAAAAGACATTATTAAAATCTTCTTTTAAATTCATCCTACAAGATGGAAACACAAGATCCCATAAAATCATTTACAAGACAGGAAAACATGAACAGAGAATAACTGCATGAGCATGTTTCATATGCTTTACTCCCACCTGGGCACACACCCCTTGACTGCTGTTACACCACTATCCCTACAGGGCAGGAGGCTGTTAGTGAGTCAGATGTACATTTAATTTGTAAAGTCTACTGAGAAACCTAGTGACTGAATGAAATCGCTTTCTTCATGGTTGCTATGTACAGTGACAACTAGTGACTCAACTATATAATATGCTATTGGTTGCTATGTGTAATGACAACTAATAATGGAGAAGCATACGTACTGTATTTCTGTTGGACAGAGCCCCTAAGTGGCTAAATTGCAAAATATGTCCTTTGAAATTCGTTGTACAAATAGACTCTCCCTGGAAAATTACACTGGGGACATTGGGCATGCCGACTGACACACTGGCTGAAAATTTTTTGAATGATGAGAGGAGGTATAATTGAAACATGGTGCTCTCCGGCACAGCTTAAAAGACAAATCTGGAGCAAGAAGCCCTTTTTCGTCACTACAATCACATCATTTCACTCCTCTGTATAGTGCTGATAATAATTTATTGTGTGCAGAGTCAAGATGTCAATAATAACATATCTTCCATGTAAAGATTCGCTGAAAAGTGCCCCCAACCTGTAAATCCTAGAATCAAATTTACGAGTCAGATTCAATCTTCATAGATTACATTTGTGGATATTCAAATTGAGAAGCTGGATACCCAGCTTTATAATATAATTCATCGTAAAGGGTTCGACCGTAATACATTATTGCATTACCGTACTCTAGTTACCATCCCAGATCATTGAGAAACAGTATTCCTGTAGGTCACTTCAGAGGAGTTTAAGGCACAAGCAAAGGACATGTATGCAAAATTTAGAGAACGGGGTCTTCCAACTAGGACCACTAGGAACACCTATAAATGAGCAATATATTGTCAGCGTGATTGGTTATTGGGCGCCGGACTGATTCATAAGGAAGATTCTGTGGTCTGCAAATTGCTATATTTTTTTACAAATGCTTAAGAAACGTAAGGTACTGAGGCAGCTGCACTAGAGCACTCATCCACTCTGATTAAAGGAGATGGGGATAGAACTGACTGTGATTTCAGACCATGCTTTTGTGTTGGTAGCCTTGGGGAAAGGAAGGAGTGGGGAAAAACCAGAATGGAAGATGAATGTGGGATTGATGCAGAAGCCTGTTGTTCATCCTTGGGGGAGGTTAGTGGTGGTTTGCTGTGGGAGACAATTGACACAGTGGCACACCAAAGGCGGGGCAGGGGAGACGTGCAAGGTCAACCAATGGCTGAGAACGCTGTCCGGTGGTGTCACGAAGGGGGCGAGATAGAGCCGGATCAGGAGGGTGTTCCTTAAAGGACGCTTTTGCCGCTCCCGCCAGCTTCTTAGCCTTTTTCGAACCATAGCAGTGGCGTACCAAGGGGGGGGGTGTCAAAAAATGATGGGCCGGGGTGTGTGTGTCAAAAAATGATGGGCCAGGGGGGTGTCAAAAAATGATGGGCCGGGGGGGGGTGTAAAAAATGGGCCCCGGGTGTCACATACCCTAGGTATGCCACTGAATTGACGTATGTAAGATCAGGAAGCTCATTCAGATTGTGTCTAAGGTAAAATAAATCAGCAGGAAGAGGAGCTTAAGCAATTGTACCAGAGGCTGGGCAGTTACAGGATCAGCATAAGTTGACAGGTTGCCACTCCCATTCTTCTTGACAATGTAGCAATTTCAAGAGTCCCTTCAACTAAGGTTCTTGGGTTCATTCTTGATGAAAGCCTCACCTTTCACTCTCACTTATCACTACCGTTGTTCAACTTTGCTTTTATAAACTTAAACTAATCCAATCCATTATACTCGTATTGTACCAAATGGCACCTAAGCATTTGTAGGCGCCAGCAGACATTAAAATCCTTAGGCAGACTCCACTTAGGCCAGGAATTTTTTGGCCTAAATGAGTGTACCTAAGGTAGGCACCTACCGGAGCCTATCTCAATCCATACCAAATGCCACCCTGAATCTGCCCCTAACCACACCAATAGGTGCCTCAGTGTAAATGCTTACATTGAAATGGTAGGTGCCTACTGGCAAATTAATTTTTTAAAAATTAATTTAAATTAGGCACCTAGATCGGCTAGGCGCACTAGGTACCTAACTGTAGACATCTTTTATAGAATCAGGGCCATAATTTTACTGTGGTTGGTGCAAGTCCTGTGGGTAAAATAGTATCCATGCTATTTGGTATCAGCGCAGTTTCATTATTGCCATCATAGAGACCAATTCACCCATCTGGCAAATGTGTATTATATTAGCTGAAACATCGGTAGTAAAATATTTTTATTCTTCCCACCTCTCACCCTCTAGTTCTCTCTATCCAAACCCTTCACTTACCCAACTTCCAACAACCCTTCACTTACCCAACTTCCTCTCCATTTCTCCTCAACTCTCCAGGTCCAAAAATAGTACAAGAAGTTAGTACCTATCTAAGAAATGCATGAGATTGCAGTATAAGCAGCAGCCACAAGATGTCATCATCCTATTATGAATATACAGTACAGTAGTAATAGTTTATGCAATATTCTGACAGAGGAATGCATGAATTGCTAATGCATGCTCATTGCCTAGACAATGAGCCAGTGATCCACAATATCAGCATTAGTTCCAGCACCTATGATCACTGAATGAGAATGTCACGCCATCTTAAGCTGATGTTCTAATCAAAGAGCACTGCAGGGGATGGGATTTGACATGTTGTGTATCTATGGTTACAATTAAAGTCATTTGCATATTGTATGCAGGTACTTATTTCAAACCTGGATCAATAGAGGGTTCAGTGACTTTCCCAGAATCACAAGGAACTGCAGTGAGAACTGAACCCAATTCCCCTGGTTTGCAAGGCTCTGCACTAACCACTAGGCTTACTCCTTCGGTCCATATAGTTGTCCCGTGACTGCTGGTATATTTGAAAGAACATGACCTTGTTTTTCCTCCAACACAAGATTAAAATAACCAGTCTAGAACTGGTTGGCAGCTTCATAGAGTGTTATTTGTATGAACAGGGAACTATATGAAAGGTAGTTGTGGTGTATGGGGTAGAAGGAAGGGGAGGGGAGGGATTCAGAGGGCCTTGTGCAATGGATGTGTAGGGGTAGAATGTTGTATGGAAGGTGTGAGATAGGGTTACCAGATGTCTGTGAAAACCTCGACATGTCCTCTTTTTTAGAGGACTGTCCAGGTGCCTGGATGGACTTTCCAAAACCCGGCAGTTTGTCCAGGTTTTGGAAAGCCCCGATGAGCTCCGGCCACATCTGGAGAGCCTCTGAGCATGTGCAGATGATATTACATATATCTGCACATGTTCGAGGCCCTCCAGACGCGACCCGGAGGTCAAGAAGAGACGAGGCTTTCTGGGGGTGGGGCAGGAGGCAGAACTGGGCAGGGCTGGAGGCAGAACTGGGTGGGTATGGGGGCGGGACCATGTGTCCGGGTTTGTGCATCTCAAAATATGGTAACCCTACTATGAGGATGTGTTGAAGGCAGTGTGTCAGGAATGTATATTCACCTGTGGTGTGGAGCACCTGAGGGGTAAGGAGTAGTGGCGTAGTAAGAGGGGGAGGCACCAGCACCTCTAGAAAAAAAGAATGGTTGAAGTAATTGTGCTTAAAGCACAAAGCATATAGTTTTTCATCATCCTCTGTTTGAAGGTTCAATATTTATGCAGAAAGCTTTCTCAGTTGGTAGAGTACAGTAAGGAACAGACTTCTAAAAGACATCTGTCATATGAAAATGTGCAAAACCTGGCCAAGCTTTCTCACATAGGATTCACAACTTTCACTGAGATGATTCTGGAAGACTCGTGCCACTTACAGTCTTGAATGTACCGTATTTGAAAACATATGCTGTAGGTGCAAAATTACTGATAGAGCAACTTGTATATCAACTGAAAATCTCTTTCAGTGAGATACTGCTTTCCAAAAAGTATATCATACTGTATCAGGAACTTCCATTCATCCTGTGAGAGAGCAGATTTTTACTATTTCCTGGAGGAAATGTGTAGATCATCTACTGCACAGATTTTGATCCTACTAGCTTTCTTAGGTGTCCTTTTTACATAAGCAGTATAAGAAGGGGCAAACACATGAAATTACTTTGTTGATGTTGTGTTCCCATTCAATGAACATACCTGGGGTTGTGAATTTATGTTTGTGTGATAATGTTTTGAGGTTTAGGAAATTATTAAAAACCTATTTTTCTTTTGTCCAGGCATTTAATTGATAAGAATTATGAACTTGGTGAGCTTTCTGTATCATTATTACAACTTATGGGTGATGTAAACAATGTGGTATTTGTTTAGTGTTTGTTTGTTCAATTGATTATGAATATTTTATTGTAAGCCGCCTAAGTTTTAGGCAGATAATAAATATTTTAAATAAAATAAATAGAATTGATCCCAGTGATGAGTTTCTGTCAGGTTACCACTTGGAATTTTTCTTTATCTCCTGAGTAGGTAAAATAGAGGGTGGAGACAATTGATGGCCCCAACCTGCTATCTTTTTTCTAAATAGAAAATTACCAGTGGTTGAGCCACTGATGCCATAACTTCTGCTATGAAGTTCTAAGTTGAACAGGGAGACCTCAAAAGTCAAAGCATGGGGTAGAAGAGTAGCTTAGTGGTTAGAATGGTGGCCTAAGACCCAGGAACACCAGGGTTCAAATATAGTAACATAGTAGATGACAGCAGATAAAGACCCGAATGGTCCATCCAGTCTGATTCAATTTAATTTTTTTTTCCTTCTTCTTAGCTATTTCTGGGCAAGAATCCAAAGCTCTATCTGGTACTGTGCATGGGTTCCAACTACTGAAGTCTTCATCAAAGCTCACTCCAGCCTATCTACACCCTCCCAGCCAGTGAAACCCTCCCCACCCATCTTTATCCAAAAGACCATATACAGACACAGAATCTAATTTCTCCTTGGTTTGTAATCTTCTCTCTCCCTTCATCAGTATATGATCATTCAAAATGTTATACAGCTAACTTTTAGAGTTAGAGAAACTCCAATGGCAAACATTTTCTCCAACCTCCTCACTAACCCTTCCCCATCAGAAAGATTTTGTCCGGCAATTGTGCCCAGACAAATTTATCTGACCATTACAAGACAGCACTGGAGTACAGTTTCATCTTGGCTAGCCAAGGGCTGGCTAAAGTAGTTTGGGTAACAGAGATCTCCCAATAACAGGCCTAAGATTAGCTTCTGTAGATTAATGTTAGATTGGATATTCAGCCTGAGTAGACTGAATATCCACATTAAGAGGTCCCTCTACTAAAGTGCAGTAAATTCTGGATTAAGCATGTTTTAACACTGGACTTTCCCACGCCCTAAACCCAGATATAACAAGGCACTTTGTTAGGGCTGTTTAAAAATTTGCAGGTCATGCACTAATGTTCTCATAAGGAGGGCCTAAGTTTTCCCACGTTAAATCTGCATTAGTCAGTTGGCATGCATAATGTACTAACTGGATAATACAGGAATACCCACTCTCCCTTATGACACATACCAGTACTCTCAGAAAAATATAAAAGAAATTCACTAACTGGGTTTACTTCACTGTGAGGGATTAAGGAATTTTCTCTCACCCAATGCTACAGTTGTACCACTGAGCAGCAGGGGGCACTAGGAGAATGTGGGGAAGCTACCAGTCCCAAAATGCACTGAACCTTTGCAGCTCAGTGCTGAGACATTGAAGAATGCAACCCTGCTGAGTCAGAGGGGCAGGACTAAGAACATAAGAATTGCCGCTGCTGGGTCAGACCAGTGGTCCATCGTGCCCAGCAGTCTGCTCCCGCGGTAGCCCTTAGGTCAAAGACCAGTGCCCTGAGTCTAGCCTTATCTGCGTACGTTCTGATTCAGTAGAAACTTGTCTAACTTTTTCTTAAATCCTTGGAGGGTATTTTCCCCTATAACGGCCTCTGGAAGAGCATTCCAGATTTTTACCACGCTCTGGGTGAAGAAGAACTTCCTTACGTTTGTAAGGAATCTATCCCCTTTTAACTTTAGAGAGTGCCCTCTCGTTCTCTCTACTTGGAGAGGATGAACAACCTGTCTCTATCTACTAAGCCTATTCCCTTTATTATCTTGAATGATTCAATCACGTCCCCTCTCGGTCTCCTCTTTTCAAGGGAGAAGAGGCCCAGTTTCTCTAATCTCTCAATGTACGGCAACTCCTCCAGCCCCTTAACCATTTTAGTCGCTCTTCTCTGAACCCTTTCAAGTAGTACTGTGTCCTTCTTCATGTATGGCGACCAGTGTTGGATGCAGTATTCCAGGTGGGGGCATACCATGGCCCAGTACAGTGGCATGATAACCTTCTCCGATCTGTTCATGATCCCCTTCTTAATCATTCCTAGCATTCTGTTCACCCTTTTCGCCGCCGCCGCACATTGCATAGACGGCTTCATTGATTTGTCTACCAGTACTCCCAAGTCTCTTTTCTGGGGGGTCTCTGCGAGTACTGCACCGGACATCCTGTATTCATGTATATGATTTTTGTTACCAACATGCATTACCTTACACTTATCCACGTTAAACCTCATTTGCCATGTCGCAGCCCATTTCTCGACCGTGTTTATGTCTCGTTGCAGGTCTTCGCAATCCTTCTGTGTCTTCACTACTCTGAATAACTTTGTATCGTCTGCAAATTTAATCACCTCACTCATTGTGCCAATTTCTAGGTTGTTTATAAATATGTTGAAGAGCATGGGTCCAAGCACCAAACTTTGCGGCACTCCACTTGTGACGCTTTTCCAGTCCGAGTATTGTCCATTTACCCCCCACTCTCCGTTTCCTATCCGCCAACCAGTCTTTAATCCCTGTGAGTATTTCACCCTTGATTCCATGGTTTGCAATTTTTCAAAATAGTTGTTCATGCGGGACCTTGTTGAATGCCTTCTAAAAATCCATATATACAATGTCGACCGGGTCATCCTTGTCTATCTGCCTGTTTACTCTCTCGAAGTGCAGCAAGTTTGTCAAGCAAGATCATCCTTTGCTGAATCCATGCTGGCTGGTCCTCATCAGATTGTGTCCGTCAAGGTGATCAATGATGCGGTCCTTTATCAGCGCCTCTACCCAGTACCGAGGTCAGACTCGCCGGTCTGTAGTTTCCCGGATCTCCCCTCGAACCTTTCTTGAAGATTGGCGTAACATTCGCCACTTTCCAGTCTTCCAGAATCCTTCCCGATTTGATCGACAGATTGGCTATTAGTTAGAGCAGTTCAGATATAACCCCTTTTAGTTCCTTGATTACCCTCGGATGGATGCCATCTGGTCCCGGGGACTCAGGCAGGGAGCAGTATATCTGCCCCAAATTGGAATCATTCAGGGAGGTCTGAGAGAACGACTGGGCAGGTGAGATAAAAGAGATCTGCTTGGCTAAGGTAAGCCAGCCTGGAATATTGAATTAACTGCTGAAATCAGTGTTGTGAGTGTGGCAGTAACTGACAGCATACTTACATATTGAACTTTCGAAAACCCCTGGGAATAGAATGGGCTGAAGCTACAAAACTGAACTAAGAGCCTCTGACTTGAGGGTTTATTTTGTTCCCGCACTTGTGATGTAAGAAAACTCAGGTTGGAAGAGCAGACTAAAGAGTTTCATTTCATCTTCAAAAGCTGTTGGTGCTGTATTTGTTTGTGCTGTGGTTTAGGAAATTCTGAGCAGAGATACTGGAAAACCCAGCAAGGAATCCTACACACACTAAAACAAGCACATTATCACAAAACATCTGAATGCATTTTACATAACCTGTACTTGCATACTAACCGCGCGCATTAAGGGCTTAACGTCCTTTAGCGAAAAGGCCCCTAAATTAGCTAGACAAGGCTGCCCGTTAACTTTCCCACTTAGCAATTTTATTGAATACCAGCTTTAAGTGCATTTTATTAAAGCCCCATCAGGTTAAATTTATAAATCATTTTCCATGCTTAAAAATAATGTTTCACAGAAGGGAAATGATTTATAAAATTTTGCAGATATGTATGAGTAGCTGTACTTTTACCTAGACTATGTGTAGGCTGTTTTTGGAGGCATGTTTGAGTGAGCACCCCTAATCTAAAGTCTCCTTGGTGAGCAGCCCTGTGATCCAAAGACCCCCTCTGAAGTAACCCCATGCCCAAAGGACCCTCTTCCCCCAATCCTCAGGGACCTAATGGTCTTTTCTGGTGGTTTCAAGGGCCTTTCTGGCACCCCAAGTGGTAGTCTAGCATTACTACTGCTAGGGGGTGCCATTTTGACAGGTCCTGTCCTTTCTACCAGAAAGGACAGGAGCAACTGAGGATCACTTCATTCCAAGAAAGCACTAGACCACCAGATAAGAGCTGGTAGGCCCTGAAGTTTGGCATGGTCCTTTGAGCATGGGGGTCTCTTCAGGGGAGAACCTTTGGATCGGGGGTACTTATCATAGGGTCTTTGGATGGTGGGTGCTCATTTGGGGGCCTTTGGAAAGGCAGGTGGTCATCAAGGGAGTCGTGTATTGGGGTAGCTGCAAAAAATGTGGACAAGTGGCCCCGCCCCAGCCTATCCCTGCCCTGTCTGCCCCAGCTTCTCCTGCACACAAACTTCTCCTCTCCTTCCCTGAGCTCGGAGTTGTATCTGGAGGGCCTCTGAGCATGCATGGATGTGACACGATGATGTCGCACACTTGCATGATTGCCCTCCAGATGCGACCCCGAACTCCTAAACCCAGAAAAACTGCAGTCTTTTTGACTAACCACATGGACACCTGGAGCTGGGCTTTGGTTGGGAGGGGGTAGAGATACCACTCAGGTGGGGTGGGGGTGGGAGGATTGAAAGGACTACACTGCAGTTCATTTAGGATAAAGCCCTGGACCATAGAGCTGTGCTTTGAAACCCAATGCTCCCAGGACAGTAAATTAGCTCCTGCTCTATCAGTTGGAGAGCATTGGGTTGCAGCTTGGCAGCCTAATACACCTGGGCCGAGTGACTAATACAAAGTCAGCTTAGGCAATAGTGTAGCCTTTAGAGTCTCTGTTAGAGTTTTATATAAAAAGTGTTTTAGAGTGGATTAGTATTTTAGGATGCATTTCAGAGCATTAGATAAGATCAGGGCATAGATAGTAGTTGAGGAAAGTCTTTAGTTTAGTGTTTAATTCCCTCCCATCCACAAACCCCATGGCTGATCTTTTGATTTACAGTGTTCCCCCGGTCGTTCACGGTCGGCAGTTCGCGGTCCTGGTCATTTGTGGTATTTTCCGACCGTGAACCGCCGACAAAGAGAGGGCAGCGGGAGAGGCAGGAGAGAGGAGCCGGAGCGCCGTGAGTGCAGGAAATCACTCGCAGTATGCTCCGACCGCCTCTTTCTGCACTAAGTCGGGCCTTATCCAATCAGGAGCTGCTTTGACACGCAGCTCCTGATCGGATAAGGCCCGACTTAGTGCAGGAAGAGGCGGTCGGAGCGTACCGCGAGTGATTTCCTGCACTCGCGACGCTCCAGCTGCTCTCCTGCTGCCCTCTTCAGGCTCCCCCATGAAAAACTGTATTTGCGGTTTTTCGAGATTCGCGAGGGTTCCTGGAACGGAACCCCCACGAATAGGCTCTCCAACCCATTAGGAAAAGGGCCATGCTTTGGTAGGATTTATTCTACTTTATCTTCTCTTTTTTTTCCATCAGTTAGTGTATTTCTGCAACCACAGTATGGCTGGGAAACATCGTGTCGCCAAAGCTTTTGCTCAGGTTACAGCCTCTGCTGTCAGTGTTGCCAGATATGTTTTTATAATCTCGCCCAATCAATGGCATAGTGAGGGTGAGCGGTGTATGGGCCGGCGGTACCCCTCTACCACCTTCCCTGCTGTGTGGGTAAGCCCCTTCCCCGTATCTTTTTAACTTTGACGCAAGCATCCACCAACTTGCTGCGCAATGGGGCTTCAGCACTCTTTCTGACGTCACTTCCTAGCCACAGGTCCCAGAAGCGACGTCAAAGAGAGCGCCAAAGCTGACGCGGGCAGCAAGCTGAAGTTAAAAAGGTACAGGGGAAGGGAAAGGGGCATGCACATGGCAGAGAGAGGAGTTGGAAGGGGGGGCGGAGAGGAGGAGGTGTGCTGGCACTCCAAGCAAGACTGCCCCTGGAACAGATCGCCCCACCCCCCTTTATTACACCACTATGCCCAATTACCTTGAAAAAGCAGCCTAATGTACGAGGGGGTGCTGAAAATTTCTCAGCCCAATTAACAACATTTGGGACAGTCTCTATCGAGGGCTATACACTTAGTCCAATGAGTTTCCACTTTTTTCATTCAGTACTTTTCCGACAGGATGAAAAAAATGGACACTTGCTGGACTAAGTGTCTAGCCCTCGAAAGAGACGGCCCCAACTTTGTTGGATGGGCTGAGAACTTTTCGGCACAACACAAATATTTTTAAGTTCAATAAATTTTTATTGATTTTGATGAAATACAAAAGAGAAAATCAACAATATGAGTGCTCCAAAGGGGAACACAGAGTAACAATAAACATCAACATATGTGAAGTGTATCAAAAATGAGATAATGGCAGTCTTGCAGCAGTAAATAATATGAGAAAGATTGAATAATACATAAAGAGAAAGGAGAAGGTAATATAAAATTACAAAGACATGCAGATGAAGTTCAACGTGGAGAAATGCAAGGTAATGCATTTAGGCAGTAAAAATAAGGAATACGAGTACAGAATGTCAGGTGCAACTCTGGGGAAAAGTGAACAAGAAAGAGATCTGGGTGTACTGATAGATAGGACCCTGAAGCCGTCGGCACAATGCGTGGCAGCGGCAAATAAGGCAAATAGAATGTTGGGCATGATAAAGAAAGGAATCTCGAGTAGATCGGAGAAAGTTATAATGCCGCTTTATAGGGCAATGGTCAGACCCCACTTGGAATACTGCGTCCAACATTGGTCTCCCTACCTAAAGAAGGATATAAAACTGCTGGAGAGGGTGCAGAGACGAGCAACTAAACTAGTGAAGGGTATGGAGAAACTGGAATATGAGGATCGACTTAAAACACTGGGATTGTTCTCCCTTGAGAAAAGGAGACTGCGTGGGGATATGATCGAGACCTTCAAAATACTGAAAGGAATTGACAAAATAGAGCAGAGAAGATTATTTACAATGTCCAATTTGACACGGA
Source organism: Geotrypetes seraphini (assembly GCF_902459505.1). NCBI lineage: Eukaryota > Metazoa > Chordata > Amphibia > Gymnophiona > Dermophiidae > Geotrypetes > Geotrypetes seraphini. The sequence continues at coordinate 340,230,741 of NC_047086.1, read as the reverse complement.
CAAGAGGACATGAAATGAAGCTAAGGGGGGGCAAGTTCAGGACTAATGTCAGGAAGTTCTGCTTCACACAGAGAGTGGTTGACATCTGGAATACTCTCCCAGGGGAGATTATTGCGGAATCGACAGTCCTAGGTTTCAAAAGCAAACTAGATGCATATCTCCTTGAGATAGGCATATAAAGATATGGTTGGCTATAAAATAAGCCAGGTGAATACCTAGCAGGGCCTCCGCGTGTGCGGATCGCCGGACTTGATGGACCGAAGGTCTGATCCGGAGATGGCGCTTCTTATGTTCTTATGTTCTTATATCAGTTAGAGCAGTGTTCTTCAACCTTTTTACACCTGTGGACCGGCAGAAATAAAAGAATTATTTTGTGGACCGGCAAACTACTAGGACTAAAATTTAAAAACCCTGTTTACGCCCCATCTCCGCGAGCTCGGTCCCCGCAAACCATCTAATCCCATCTACACAAGCCGCAATTATATATTGAACGTATTTTATTAAAGTATAAAAAGAAACAATATTCTGAACAATTGTGATTTTATAAATACAAATATACAGAGCACGGACCAGCAAAACCCCTGTCTCCCCTCCCCTTCACATATATCCCCTCTACTATCAAGAAAACTGAACAAGCCAAGTTATTATAGAATGCTACATAGAAATATCATGCTAACAGAATACTGCAGTCCCCAGTTATGTCTCTAGCAGGATATATATTTCAAATCTGATATATTCTAATGACAAAATAGAAATAAAATTATTTTTTTCTACCTTTTGTTGTCTCTGGTTTCTGCTTTCATCTTCTTTTCACTCTTTTCCTTCCAGCATCAGCCCGTTCCATCCAACGTCTGCCCTCTCCCCCTTCCATATGTATCTGACTTCTTTCTATGCCCCTCTTCCCTGTCCATCCAGCCTGTTCCTCCTCTCTCCTTTTTACATCATTCATTCCAGCTTCACTGCCTTCTTCATTTTTATCTCTCCTACACCAGATCTAGCATCTTTATCCCTCTCTCATTTCTCTGCTAACCCCCTTTCCAGCATCAATGTCTCTCTACTTTCTCATTCCTCTCTCTCCCCTTTCCCTCATCTGATCTCTCCATTCCACCCTGACCCCCTTCCCCTCCTGTAATCTCCCTGCCAGCTGTTTCCTTCCTTTTTTCTTTCTCCCTTCCCTCCTTCCTTTTTTTCCTTCTCCCTTCCCTCCTCCCTCTATCCAACATTAACTCTCTTCCCATCCCTTTCCTTCCTCCCCTTCCAGCAGCATCTCTCCTTCTTCTCCCTTCCCTCCTCCCTCTATCCAACATTAACTCTCTTCTCTTCCCATCCTTTTCCTTCCTCCCCTCCCAGCAGCATCTCTCCTTCTAACTTTCTCCAAGTCCAGTAACAGCTCTCCCTTTATCCAGCAGCTTCCCTGCCTCCTACAGTGGCTTCCTCAGCTTCCAGCAGCTCTCAGTACTTGCCTGCAGGAAGTTGCCGGTAAATCATTGCCCTGGCAAGTAGGAGAGCTGGTGGGAGGGGAGACAGCCACTGTGAAGGCTCCCCAGGATCTTGCTCGCACACGCTGACCATCTCCCTCTACCTGCACCTGAATCTGCAGCTCTCTCCGCGGCCCTCTTCAGCAATCCGCCTATTTTGTTTCAACTTCCTGTTTCCGAACAGGCGAGACTCAGAGAGAGAAGGCTCCGACGTCGGCAGCCTATCTTAATCGCCTGAGGCTGGGAGGAACATTAATGAGCAGGAACCGCAGTCGGCAGGAAATTTAACTGCCGACTTGATCTCGCCGGCCCTGCGCGAACTGGCAAAAATTTTCTGCGGACCGGCAGTTGAAGAACTGTGAGTTAGAGATATGCAACCCCAGAGAGATGTGTAATGTATCAGTAATTCATTAGATAGCATAAATCAGTGGCAAAGGGGATATTGTAGATGAGAACAAAAATAGCAGTAAAATTACAGAAAGGGGAATGTCAAAGATCTGATTTACAATATTCGAGTATAGGAGACCAGGTTTTATCATAGGAGGTCAGTGAGTTATGTCTTTCAGCAATGCTACGTTCAAATTTTATAAGGAGACAAATTGAGTTCCACCATTGATTTGTATATAATTTTGAGGTATCCTTCCAGTGTTGGAGTATAAGGGATAGGGCGGTGAATAGAAGTATAAGCAGTAGTCGTTCATGATGGATGGGTAATGGAGAGGTGAGTGTTAATGCACCAGTGAGTAATATGTCTAGTGAGAAAGGATCATCAATGTGAAGAATGCAAGTTATGGTCGGCCAAATATTTTTGTAAACGTATTGTAAATAATAGCAGCAGGGATTCATTCACACCACAATGACAAAAAAGAACAGTTGACAAAATCATAAAAAAACGGAGAAAAAATAAACCTCAATTGTGGGCTGCTGGGACTACACAAGTGCCCTAAGCCCCCCACATCATCACGGGTTTATAAAAAAACTCCGTACAAATATAAATCACTTTCATGCTTTGAAGTATAATCTCAAAAGATTTTCAAAAGGTAAATATCAGAAGATTCAAAATCTTTGGTGATTTAAATGACAACGTCCAAAAATGTCTTATAAACAAGTGATAAAGTCCCAAACTCACTATCCTGTGGCAATCAGCTCAGCTGTAAGCAATTCAAAATGGTTAAGTAGCGTAGCTGTAAAACCTGAATATCAAAATCTGTAGAAAAATCTATCACTCATCTGAAGGTGAAATCATTCTTCGTCCCTTCTTCGTCCCGACAGAAAAGACTTTCTGTTTCGCTTGAAAACAGGCTACTTCAGGGGATCCATATTAAATAGGTTACTTCCACGCTTCTCAGCAACATAACGGAAGGCTGGCTTCTCTCAAAATAGACCTAGGACTGCGAGACGCACCCGACTCGTTCAAAAAGCAGGAAGGAGCCGGGCGTCATGACATCATCACATAAACGTGATGTGTAATAGGCTAAACACCAGAACATAGAATATTACACAAAATCAAGTAAATCCGGAAAAAGAACAAACTGCATTCTCACAAAAAAGGTTGCCATTCATACGCAGAGTTTAAACCCTGCGGTTCTATGGTATGTAAACGATTTATCCATTGTTGTTCTTTCTGCCATAGCAACTTTCTTATATCTCCTCTTCTTAAGGATGGAACAACTCTTTCAATAACCCAACATTTCAGATTTTCAAATTTATGTTCAAAGTCTACACAATGAGCCACTATCGGAGCTGTAACTTTACGTGTGTTCAAGCAGCTTTTATGCTCTGTTAGCCTTATAGTCAAGCTACGTGATGTTTGGCCCACATAAAACAATTCACAGGGGCATTGTATTACATACATGACATTAGCTGTTTGACAAGTGGAAGTGTGTCTTAAGACATAATTTTTTCCATCATTCGGGTTAATGAAATTAGAGATCATAACCATAACCATACAGTTCGAACAATGTCCACATGGGCTGTGTCCTAAAGTGGTTTCCATTCTATCAACATCAAATCTTTCTTTAGATGTATGGCATAACCAATCACTTAAATTTCTATTTCTAGACTGAGGAAAGATAATTTTTTTATTTTCAAAACAAGGAAGTGTTTTAAGCAATGGAAGATGTCTTTTATATCTCTTAATAATTTGTGGAGATGTGCAAGTTTGTTTAATTATGCATGGAATCAAATCAATTTTTTCTTTTTCTTCTTGAGATTTGTTATAATCCAGCAAAATATCTCTAGGATTATGTAAAGCCCTTTTCTTCGCTTTTTTGATTATAGGACAAGGATATTTTCTAGATACTAATCTTTGTTCCAATACTTTCGCTTCTTGAAGAAAGTTTTCTTTCGTATTACATATCCTCCTATATCTTAAAAACTGGGCAAAGGGGATACTAGTCTTCAGATGTACAGGATGCATACTATCAAATCTCAATAGAGTATTTCTATCGGTATTCTTTCGAAAAATAGATGTTGTTAAATGGATTCCATCCCATTGCACTAGAACATCCAGAAAGCTGATTTGATTTTTACTATATGACATAGTAAATTTAATGGACTCATGACATTGATTTAGTAACAGAGTGAATGCTTGGAGTTGTTGTAACGTCCCTACCCAAACACGTCGTCTATAAAACGCCACCATTTTAACACATATTGAAATTCAGTTAATTTATAGATAAATGTCTCCTCGAACCAAGCCATATATAAATTCGCTATAGTAGGGGCGAATGACGCACCCATAACGATACCTGAAAGTTGCTTGAAAAATTCACCATTAAAGATAAAATAATTATTTTTCAAGGCTATAGCACATAATTCTTTCAAAAATTGTGCAAAACAATTCCTGGAATTAGATTGAACGTCTCATAGCTTAACCAAAACCTGAAGAGCTTCTTCTTGAGGTATGCTTGTATATAACGAGCACACGTCAAATGTAACTAATATACAATCTTTTAGAATCTCAGGTTCTAGATCATTTAACATTCTGAGAAACTGTGTGGTGTCTTGAATGTATGATCTAATGTCTTTCAAGAAACAATTTAATTTTTTATCAATATATTTACTTGTCCTTTCAAGCAAAGAATCTCGAGCAGAAACGATTGGGCGTCCGGGGGGACACTGTGTATTTTTGTGGATTTTAGGGAGTAAATAAAAAATAGGAACCTTAAAGTATTGAGGAGTGAGAAACATAAATTCCTTTTTTGTTAAGAAGCCTTGTTTCTCAGCTTCAGAGCTGATTTGAGCAATACTTTCAAAAATTTCCACGGAAGGATCATAATCCAATTTTAAGTAAGTATCTCTGTTGGAAAGTTGAGAATTAGCTTCTGCTAAATATAAATCTAAACCCCATACCACTATTGCGCCCCCTTTATCAGCTCGCCTAATAACTATTGTAGAATCGTCCTTCAATTGTTGCAAGGCTGTCCATTCTGCAGGAGCCAAATTACTAGAATTCCTAAGGTGTTTAACGTTTTCATCAATCTGTTGAAGATCCTGAATCATTAAATTCTTGAAAGCTTGTATTATAGGATTAAGAGGACCGGGAGGGTTCCATTTAGATTTAGGTCGAACACAAGATATATCAGGTTCAACAATGGGATGTTCATGAAAGAAGGAACATAAATTAAGTCTACGTAAAAATTTTTCTAAATCAATACGAGCTTGAAATGCATTATGAGATGCTGCGGGGACAAAGGTAAGGCCTTTTGAAAGTGTAGTTATTTCTTCCGCTGTTAAATTTCGGTTAGATATATTGATCACAATTAATTCCGCTTCCTTTGGGGTCGAGTTCGTATCCGGCCTCGATGTGCTCCTCTGCCTCGAACACCCCTGCCTCCATGTGTTTGGCCTGTAATTTGTCTGTTCTGACCTTGATCCCCATCCAGATCATCTGACGTAGAAGTTCCTTCACTACTTAAATTTTCAGAAGATTCTCCCGATGTGGCAAATCTAACATTTTTAGTTTTATAACTTGTATTCATCCACCTATATATGTATCCAGTTTGGTAATCCTTTTCATCCCTTTGATACTTTTAAAGTTTATTAGTTCTAATTTCCCTCCGTAGCTTATCCATTTTACAATTGGAATCAGCCAATTTATTTTCAAAGTCAGTATTTTTACGTGCCTCTTCTAATAATCCTTCATATAACATTTTATTCTCATTGATCTTAGTTTGTAAAGTTTTAATTAATAAAGCATTAAATCTAAAGAACAACGGTTCAGGATCTGATTCCAAATTGTAATGAAATCATTGTTATCAGTAAACATTTGTGGGGCTGTTCTCATTCTAAGGCCCCTCGGAATAATTTCATGTTTGCAGTATTCGACTAAACTTGCACTCTGCATCTCCATTTGAATTATCTGTTTCATAGTTTTATCAAGGATTGAAGGATTATTAGAAGAGGCACGTAAAAATACTGACTTTGAAAATAAATTGGCTGATTCCAATTGTAAAATGGTGGTGTGAATGAATCCCTGCTGCTATTATTTACAATACGGCCAAATATTTTGCCAGAAAGAGGAAACATGTGGACAAGCATAAAGGATTTAGAGAACCATCAGAGGATTTACAAGTCCAATAGCATCCATCATAAGATTTATTAAACTTATCCGATTTAGCCGGGGTCCAAAAAGCCCTATGATAGAGAAAAAAGGCAGTCTGTAAGTGTGAGGCTGATCTGAGAGATTTCAAGAGTTTAGGCCACATCTTAAGCCATGTGAGTTCAGTGAATGAGGATGTAAGTAGTGAGTCCCATTTGACTATAGTGTCGATAGGAGGAGTAAGGGTGTGAGATTGAATGTATTTGTACCATTTGGACGTCTGTCCTTTAGTGGCAGAGTAGGAGATAATCAGATCAGGGATATCAGGAGGATCTTGAAAAGAGGAAGGAGAAGGAAATGCAGATTTGAGACAGTGATGAAGCTGAATCCAGAGAAAGTATTGAGATTGAGGAATTCGGAATTTGGCTATAAGGTCAGAGAAAGAGATCCAGAGGCCATTCATGATAAGATGATGGATAAACCACACTCCACATTGTTGCCATCTTTTCCATGCTACCACCTCCTTGTTAATTTTGATATGCGGGTTGTGCCATATGGGGGCTGCCGAGGATTTAGCCCATGTTTTAAACACAAATATTTTTAGAGATGTACTGTGCATTTCCCAAAACAGAAAATATCCAAGACCCCCTCCCCCATTTAAAAGAAACAATTTTGGTGAATCCGGAGAAGCAGCAGCTAGAACAGCATGGACACTTTTGCACTTGTGGACTTACAAGCTCAGTTTGAAAGAGAAACTGCACATGTAGAACAAAAAACTCAAACACTTTGTACTTGCCCGAGGGTAAAGGATGTATTTATTTGCTAATCAAATCCGGTGTATGCTCCCTCTCCTTTTCCTGAGCCCTGGAATGTCTCTTTTCCCTCTATGCTTAAATCTAGCCATCTTGGGGCGGGGAAGCAATTTTATCTCCAAGGGTTTAGATGGAAAATTTTTCTCCTTATGCCAAAGAACTATTGGACAACAAACTTCAGGTAAAGAAGAATGTGAGACAAAGAGAGAAGTGACAGAGAAAAGCGAGATACACACAAGGCAAGGCTCTGATTATGATTGGCTGTGGTGAGAGGGTGGGCAAGAGCCATTATTGGTGGAATACTGAACACATGGTCTGCACTACGTGTTGATTTGCTGAATGCTAAGTCAACTTGTATTTGTATTTATTCATTTATAACCCGCCTTTCCCAAGGTGGGTCACAATAAAGTAACAAAAGTAAAATCACATACGTTACAACAGATAGAACATCAATAAAACATAATAATAATAACGTAAAGCCTCCTAAAATTACAAAGAGGCTACCAGCGCCTCACTTCAAAAAACTATAGATCAAGTCCCATATTTCATCCTATAGAAAAGGTGATTCTTCAACATTATCTTAAAACTACTCAAACTTGTTTGCTGTTATAAATATCCTGGAAGCTTATGCCACTCCTAAGGACCCAAACACAAAAACATGCTAGCTCTAGACACAGCTAGCTGCAGCTGTTTCACTTGAGAATACCGTGCCATGAGGCAGCCCAAATTACAGCACAAAAATACCAGTCCAAAAAACCGCATCCCAAAGCTACTCAAAATTTCCCACAGCCAGCATTCCAAGGCAGCCCAACTGGGCGAGAAAACCGCAGACCTGGCAACTATGCTCTCTGTGCAGACATCAAAACCAATACCGCTACCAAACCTATCACACCCACATCTGTCCCCTGTGCATACCTTAATACTAGATCTGTCAGGAATAAAGCTTTCCTAATTAATGATTGGATCATTAACAAGCAAATAGCCTGCCTTTTACTTTTACTAACTGAAACATGGTTACTATCAGAAGATGATCCAATAATAATTGACCTCCAACCAGACAATTTTAAAATCCTTACGCTAAACCGCATGGGAAAAAAAGGAGGAGGTCTAGCAATTATTCTTAAAGATAGATTTGAGTTCGAACTATTAGATTCCAAAATGAGCGACCAACTAGAAATTCTAGCCTGTAAAATTAGCAACCGTCATCTAGAAGAATCCCTATCATGCATATTATTCTATGTCCCACCAAAAAGCTGGCCAAAAGCCAAAGAAGACTTCTGTGCATTTGTCCTAAACAATTCACTCAGTTCTTCTTACAATATCATCGCAGGAGACATAAACTTACACCTAGATGAAGAGGACAATACAAACGCGAAAGAGTTTAAAAACTTTCTATCCCTACTCAATTACAACCTCCCTCTACCCACACAAACACATGAAAAAGGCCATCAGTTAGATATGGTAGCCATGTCCACAAAGGACATCCCAAACCCTGCCATCTCTATACGTAAAGGCACCTGGTGTCATGATATCTGGTCTGATCATTTTACTTATTATTTCAAGCTAATCTGGTCTTATTCTAAATTTAAAACACGCCCAATAATAAAAAGAGAACATCACACCAGAGGCTATATTAATCCAATAGATTTCTGGTCACAATATGAATTGCAATCAGAGGTAGAAGAAGGAATCGATTTCTGGGATCACTGGATGACAACCAGCACATCCATTTTAGATAAAATCGTCCCTAAACGCAATAGCAAAAGCAATGCAAATAAATATAACAAATGGTTTGACACCGAACTTCTAAAACTGAAACAACTAGCTAGACGACTAGAAAGAACTTGGAAAAAAACAGGAGAACTAACAGACCGTAACAAATGGAGAGCTAACATAAAAATCTACAAACAAATGATAAAAGACAAACATAAAGCATTCTACTCAATTAAAATCAACTCATCTTGTAATGGTTCACAAGGAATCAATACAAAAGAGCTATTCAACCTGATCACAAATTTATTTGACACCGCTCGCTACACCACATCCACACACAACACTAAGTTACCCTCTGCAAATGACTTAGCACTGTACTTCGATTCAAAAATTAAAACCCTTAGAATCAATTGTTCAACTAACGACCCTAGTGATCATCAAATAGCTCTCACCCAAAGAAATGATATACCGGCAGACATGATCTGGAGCTCCTTTCAAGATTTAGAATGGAATAATTACACCCGACTATATAACAAATATTCTAAATCCTATTGCGTTCTGGATTCATGCCCCCCAGAAATCATGAAAGCGGCACCTTTAAAATTTAAACTATCGCTGATGCAATACTTGGCTCACAACCTAAAAACTGGGAAGTTTCTCTCTAATAATGGTTACATAATAATAACCCCAATTCTAAAAAATCGAAAAGAATCTTCAGCCCTAATATCCAACTACAGACCGGTAGCATCCATTCCGTTTATTGTAAAAATAATGGAGGGATTGGTACACATCCAACTGATGGATTATCTTGATCAGTTCTCTCTCCTACATGAAACTCAATCCGGTTTTAGACTGTTATTCAGTACTGAGACAGTAATTGCGGCCATCTTAGACAATCTGCGCCTACTGTTTAGTAAGGGCCTTAATGCCCTGGTTATGCAATTCGATATGAGTTCTGCCTTTGATCTAGTAGACCACGAGAAACTGCTGCAATGCCTAGATGCCATTGGTATCAGGGATGAGGTGCTGAACTGGTTCTGTGGCTTCCTTATGTCCCGCACTTATCAAGTACGTTTTAATTATGAACTTTCAGATACCTGGAGCAATCCATCCGGTGTGCCACAAGGGTCTCCGCTATCTCCATTGCTCTTCAACGTCTACATGTCCTCACTAGGCACGCAGCTAACCCAGTTAGGGATAAAACTATTTAGTTATGCAGATGATTTTACGATCATCATTCCATTCGTTAATTCTATCTCTGAAACTATTCCTAAAGCTTCAGAAGCCATAAACGTGATGGAGCACTGGATGACAACCTTTAGGCTCAAACTTAATTCAGAAAAGACAACTTTCTTCGTTGCTTCACCACATCCGCTTGACACCAAATCACCACTATGTATCAATAATCTTAATTACCATATCCAACCTACCATAAAGATACTAGGTGTAACTTTGGATCAGTGCCTAACCATGAGAGACCAGGTGGACTCCTTGATCAGAAAGGGATTTTTCACTCTCTGGAAACTCAGATCCATTAAAGCTTATTTCGATACAGCGGCATTCAGAACCCTAGTCCAATTCCTCGTACTGAGTCTACTTGACTATTGTAACATCGCCTATTTAGCAATTTCCCAAAAGAACATGCAGCGTTTGACCACGTGACACCCTACTACCAGCAGCTGCATTGGCTGCCAATAGAGGCGCGCGTAAAGTTTAAATTTGCCTGCTTCTGCTTCAAAGCACTACACAGACTTGCCCCTAAATATATAACTGACCTTTTCGTCTTCTCAGTCAACAGACACAAGAGAAGCTCACATTCCAACTTTGTTTCCCCCCCAGTGAGAGGTTGTAAACTGAAAAAACACCATGAACATCTTCTCTCGCACCAAGCAGCATCATGGGGTAAAGACCTAGAACAATTGCTTTCGCCCACTACTTATGAGGAATTTAGGAAATGTCTGAAAACACATCTGTTCCTAAAGTATCTAGACAACTGATCCTCTCTTCTCTCTCCCCTCTATAGCGATTAACTTGTTCTATTGATCACTCTCTCCTCAAAAATGGATTTCCTGTCCTATTAACCCTCTTTCTTCCTCCCCTCTTAAAGTCAATCAATTTGTACCTTTGCTTAATCTTTGTAAACCGCATAGAACTTCACGGTATTGCGGTATATAAGCTGTTATTATTATTATTATAATGCTGTCTGCCTAGTGCCAAAATCCAAGTTGTTATGGAGAGCTTGCCAAGACTTATCAAGCCTAATGACTATTATCCGAAGCTGCTCATCCATGTTAGCACTAATGATACTGCTAGGTACCCTTCCAAACATATCAAAAGTGACTTTGTGGCTCTGGGAGAGAAGGTAGACCGGGAAGAAGGTAGATAGGAAAGGCGGGAGCTGGAGAGAGAGGTCTAAGGCAGAGCTTTTGGGCCCCCCCCAAAAAAAAGAAATGTGTTCCACTGCCTATGGTTGAATATGTGTAATAATTTGTAAGTTTCATGGCTCCACATCATTCCCTTTTTGGTTGGGCTGAGAACTGTTCAGCACCCCCTTGTAAAAGATGACTAATCAACAGCCAGCGCTCAGCATGACTGTCACCTTCCCCTCACCTCCAACACAGATCAAATTGTCTGCCAAAGATCACATTCCCACCTCCAGTTCCCTCCCCCAAGAAATTCAGCATTTGCAACTCCTTAGTGAAGTCTGTGTATTTCTTTTCAAAACAGTTTAGGGTTTGCAAATCCAGTGCACTTCTGCTATTTGTCACGTCAGAAAATTAGAAAACTGGGTTATTAATTTGCCACTATTCAGTAGCTACAGTTGGAATAGTGGCAGCAATAAAACGACATTAGCCAGGAATCGTGTGGCTTATTTGAATAAGACTAGTATGGGATGTAGGCCGAGCTGGAGGCGGGATGTGGAAAGCAACATTCTATAGCTGATGAGGCAACAGAAGGGGCAGATTAGTCAGCGGTTCCAGCTTTGCAAGTGATTGTGCTTTATTTTGTCTGAATAAGCACTGTTAAATTTCATTTAAGTCATCAGTGCTCTGAAGAAAATATATAGAGCAATTTTAAACTCCTCACTTTGCTGCAAAGATGGTAAGTACTTTATATCCATGGTGTTTGTCAAATGGGTAAAACAGTGCATTGCAAACTGTGCGGCAGATTCCAGGTATGCCGCAAGATGCTGGCGAGGAGATGAGGCACCGGCTGATTGCTTACAGGACGTTTTCATGGACCGATTTAATGCTGAAACAGCCGCGATGAACTGACCATGATGAAATGGCTGCAACAAATTGGCCTAGACCCCCCCCCCCCTCCCTGCAGTTGCCTCAGATGCTGAGAATCCAATATCTTCTGCAGGTGAGGAATTATGAGTAGTGTAGAGTACTTGAATAAAAATCCCATTTCAAAAATGATAGCACTGAATCCTGTTTTCATCTTCATTGATGGATTATGTTAATAAAACAGCCAAGTTGCAAACACAAGAAGTATGCTGCCTGCATTTTTTTTAAAGAGAATAATGGGATGAAGTCCAGATCTGCTCTGTGAATTAAACAAATGTATTCTTCATTTCAACCTGTTCATACACCATCTCAGAACATGCTGGTTACATTCTTATGCAAAACTTCAATTCTTTGCCCTCTACCAAATTCTAGCTTGCTCTTTCACTTGAATATTTGTCTGCAGACAAATCATTCCCTTGGAGAAATAAAATCATAGATCTTTCCTATCTATAGGCCATGACAACCAGAACTTTTAAAAGTTGTCTCATAGCAGTGGCTATTTGCTTTAGGCATCTTGTCCTCATTCTAGCTGGGAAATCCACACTCTGTGGTACATCAGTCATTTGTTTGTAATTACAGGTCAAACAGGGAATTGCAACTCCTAAAGAAGGGATCTGTTATTCCATCTACTAGTTTCATTTCTGGCCGAGATACCCTTTGTGACTTGGAGGTCAGAATACTTGTCAGATCCCAAAAGGAATGATAATGCTAGCTGACAGAATCATTGGTGTACTATGCAGCCAGACAAACAGAGCCAACACTCATCAGGATGGACAGGGTAAATAATTTGAAACATCTAATAAAGCAATTCAAATTATATGTATATTCAGCCCTACTATGGGGGATAATTATATAAGAACATAAGAATAGCCATACAGGATCAAACCAAAGACCCGTCTAGCACAGTATCCTGTTTCTAACAGTGGCCAATACAGCTCACAAGTACCTAGTAGAATCCCAAATAGTTGCTGCCTAGACTTAGGTGGAAATATTCATATAGATGCCAGTGTCCTAGTAATTTATGAGCATACAAGAACACATCTGCACATAAACGGAGCAGTTTCTGGCTATGCACTATTCCATAAGTATGCACAATCTTTGATGATATGCGCTGTGCAGGTGGGCATTCACATGGGCAGATTTTAGACGGAATGTGGATGTGGTGCACACTTACATGTACAGAATAGAAAATACTATGTAATTATTTGAGCATAGCGAAAGGGAATGGGGATTTATATACCACTTTTTGTGGTTTTGGCATTCAAAGCTGTGTCCTCTTTACAAAGAGTGTGCACAGCAGTATAGTAAGAGAAGGAGATGCCTGAGGCGGTGGCGCCCAGCATCGCTGCGCATCCCTGCACTTTTTCCTATCACATGCATTCCTGCATACCGCTTCCCCACATGCCCCCCATATCTCTTTCTCATGAGCAGCATCTCCTAGCTGCTGCTCGCACCATCTTCAGCTCTCCCTCTGACATCATTTCCTGGTTCCACGATGAGGAAGTGATGTCATAAGGAAAGTTGAGGTAGCATGAGTAGGGGTTTCCATATAGCTCCAGAAAAAAGAAGACAGATTGAGATATCTGGGTTTTACTTCCATTGAAAGCACCAGCATTGACTACCCTGAAGAGCTTGGGGGTCAAGAGGAAGCAGAAATAGACCTATAGGAATGTGAAGTGGATTGGGTGCTGAGGCAGTTGCCAAACAACAAAGCACCTGGCATGGATGGAATCCCTGCAGAGCTCAAACCAGTCCCAAGAACCATACTGATAGCACTATGCCAAAAGATCTGGAGGATCTACATATGGTCAAAGGACTGGAAAAGATCAGTTTTTATCCCATTGTTGAAGAAAGGCGATGCCAGGGACTGTACCAACCATAGGACGATTGCCCTGTTCCCCTATGCCAGCAAGGTGCTTCTAAAGATCATCCAGAGGCGCTTGGGTAACATCCTTGATTGAGAATTTCCTGTTGCCAAAGCTGGATTCTGTAAGGGCAGAGGGACTCGTGATCACATTGCAAAATTGAGGAGGATCATAGAAAAGGTGAGAGAGTTCCAGAAGAAGCTCTACCTGTGCTTCATTGATTATACCAAGGCTTTTGACTGTGTTGAGCATGACAAGCTTTGGAAAGCACTGAGTGAGGTGAGGAAGTTAGGGGGTGGGTCATTAGTGTGGGCAGACTAGATGGGCCGTGGCCCTTTTCTGCCGTCATTTTCTATGTTTCTATCAGTGCCAGCGCATCTGATCAGGTTAATCAGATCGCTCAACTATGATCAAGAAGCTACAGTGTAAACCAGGTATGGAGATACAGAATGGTTTAAAATCAAAAAGGGTACAAGACAAGGATGCTTCTCCTCTCCCTTTCTTTTCAACCTCTATGCAGAAATAATCATGAGGAAGCTGGACTTAGATGATCAAGTGTTGAGGTGAAAATAGACAGAAGAACAACCAGCAATCTGAGATATGCAGATGATACTACCCTGCTGGCAGAGAGTGAGAAGGACCTCAAAAAGTTGATCCTAAAGCTGAAAGAAGAAAGTGAGAAGATGGGACATTACCGAAACATCAAGAAGACCAAAATCATGACTACTGCCAACAAGAAAGTCCATATGTCATTCATTGTGGTTGGGAATGTGGGGTTGGGATCTTGGCAGTGACAGTGGGTCTCCCTCTCCAGATGAGAAGATTAAAATTCTTGGGATCACCTTTCACAGGTCTTCGGAGGAGTATGTTCATACCAATTGGGAGGAGCAGTTAAGCAAGGGACGTGCCAGATTGGCTGCATGGAAAGGGTGGAAGATGTCTTTTCGGGAGAAGGTAAGCCTGATTAAAATGTATTTTGTTACTCTTTTTCTGAGTTCAGAATGCTTGTTGCCTCCTTGTTTGTATGCATCATTGGGGCTTTTTCAGTGTCTTTGGTAAAGCGGGGTGTGAACCACCTATCCAGGGAGCAGGGGGTTCTGGAAATGATTAATCCTATAATGTTTTTTTCATTGTTATACTTGCAATTTCATTTACAGGGACTGGTTGGGAATCAGGGGCGGAATAGGTAGAGAGTGTGAGGGACTGGGGTCCAGTTTTATGGTGAGATTGGTTGACAGGTGTGACAATACTTAGAAAGGTGGAAGGAGATTCTCGTAAGGTTTCTAATTTTGTGGGTTTGGTGCAGTTGGTAAAACGGTAGGGGGTGACTCCTGGGGAGATTAGACAGGGCCGTGCTTCCTGGGTGATGAGGGTGTTACAACAATTTTTTCTCATGGCACCAAGCTTAAGGGACTGTCCAGGGGTTTTGAGACAGCAGGCGCTTCGGCATCTGTCTATGCATCATCTTCCCCCAAAATTATTTGGTCTTTCAGGGTAGGCTTTATGTGCATGCTAATTTGAAATATAGGTTGGTATCTGATAGGAATTGGCCAAGGGGAGAATGTCAAGTTCTATTAGAGACTATGGATCATTTTTTGTGCTCTTGTCCATTTAATTTGGAAGGGGGGAGGAAGGTAGCATGTAGGTTGGGCTTTAGGTCAGGGTGTTTTGGGCAGCTTTCATATGGTAATTAGGTGTATGGAGGGGTGACTTTTGGTGGGGTCCATGTAGACACATTTTTTCTGATTTTGGCTGTCCTGAAGTACTGTTTATGGATGGCACGATGCCAAGTGTCGATTCGACAGCAGTTCATGATGCCAGAGACTGTTTCCTGTGAAATTCTTGAGAGCATTTATCAAGTTGCTGAGAATGAGCAAGTGAGATATGGAAGGGGTTTCGCCTTCGCCCCTTATGAGTGGGAAGCCTGGTTAATGCTTTTGACTAGGAACATTTAGATTAGTGAGTCATTTCTTTCTGTATTAGTTAGAGTGAGGCCCTTTTAGGGGTTTGCATTAGATAGTTTTCTTTTGTATTAGTTATGCTGGGAATTGAATATTAATATTGAGTTGGTTGGGGATGGGATGGATTCTGTTTATCTGTATTTGTATTTTTGACTGTTTTTGTACAGTGTTTGCATTGTATTAGTTGTGAGGTTTTTTTTATATCAATAAAATAACTTTCCCAGCTGTTATAGGCCAGGCCCAGTTTTCAATGGGGGCCTATTTGCCCCGTCAGAGTCATCACTCTCCCTGTGACTAAAATCCAATAACAGATAGAAAAGATGGTTTGAATTTGCCTGCATGCTGTTGTCCAAATCCTCCTCCTCTTGTTTAATATTTAAAGCTCTTGTGATCCTTGTGCATAAAAAAGCTACTTGTTCCTATTTCTCAGCACTCACGAAGTCTGCATACCACATAACACTTCCCACATACCACACATGTGTATACACACACACACGCACAATTGACAGTAATGCCCCAGGAGAATTCTGAGTCATGCATAGCTGAAGGCTCATCTACAATTACTTATGCTGTTCTGAAACACTGTTTTGTTAACCTGTAAGTAAATTTAGGACTTGAAAGAACCTTTCACTGCATACATTAAATAAAAGATGATCAGAGGCTGTAACACGTTATTAAGGGTAGAGCCAGCTTTAAGCTGCAGCATAACAAAGAGCAATTAATGAAATGTGGGACCCCAAATTTCATTAGGGTACCCCTCTGTGCTTTCTTCTCATCCTGCTCTCATCTCCCTGCCTCTCATTCTCCCTTTGCACATAGCTGTCAGGAATGACCGGGAGCCAATCCATGACCCTAGGATGCTGAGGATGAAGACCTGAAGAAGTTGTTTAATAGTTATGTTGTGAACCCAAAAGATTAGTCCTAACTAATACTATACCCCTTACTATGCCATACCATAAACTGTTCCCAGACAAACTACTGGACGTGTGGTAGGCAAAGTGTGGGGGTACTCAGTTGTGGCATGCTAAGTTTACACATAATTTTCTGTCAGAAATTGATTTTATTTTCATTTTTATTTAAAGTATCACAGTATTTCTTTGATTTTTTTTCATGATTGCTTGAGAGTTGTGATTGCTTGAGTTCCGGTTAACAGAGTCTACTGTATCTTGTTTTTAGAAAAATGGCCAATTTTCAGATGTGTGTCTATCTTTTTCAGCCATTTTCAAAACTCACATTAAAAAACTTTGCCCAATCCAAGCCATTGGGATGTAGGAAGGGCCAGCATTTTTAGTAGACTGGCCATACAGACATCCCAGCAGAGCAGTAGGGCACCTTAGGTGGTACTGTAGGGAACTCCACATAAAAGGTCCCAGGTACGCATCTCATCATAATCCTCTTACATTTTATGGTAAGCCCTCTAAAATCCACCCAAAACCTAGTAGACCCAAATGTACACCACACCAATAGCCTTTATGCCTGCAGGTATCACCTCTATATAGGTACGGTGGGATTAGGGTAGGTTTTGGAAGGCTCATAAGTGTGGTAGTTAGAGTGGGATATGGGCCTGAGCCCCCATCTCCAGGAACCTGCTAGCTTCTCTACTAGGACTGGCCATAACAACTGAAGCTATCATATATCCAGGTATGTACGATTTCATTAACATCTCTTGAGGCTCAGTAACTACTGGGGGCGTGGGTGTGGAGGTAATGCCTTCATCCCTCCAGTAGTCATCTGTTCAATTTGGGCACCTTTTTGGCATTTATTCATTGTTAAAACAAGTCTAACCCAAAACATCTAAATTGTGCCCTGGATATTTTCCTTGTAAAATGTTTGTTTATCGCAGTAAAAAGTCCAAATCATAAGCCTTCCCTAATCTCACCAATACCATGGCTCTATCATGCCCCCTTGAGATTTAGATGAACTGCGGACAAGCACCATAGAAATCTATAGGTTTTGAAAACAGTGAATTGGAAGGATTTGGCAAGAAAACATCCATCTGCCCCTTTTTGGATGTTTTGGACTTTTTTTTTTATACAGTAACATAGTAAATAACAGCAGATAAAGACCCACACGGTCCATCCAGTCTCACCAAGGTTGCCAGAGCCATGGTTCAGTTATCATCACCTCTGGTGGGTGGAGCTATGATTCACAGACAGGAGCCACAGGAGAATGTAGCAGCAAGACATGCCTTGAGCAGAGCTACATTAGGCATACAGTGGTGCTGCAGGAGGCAGTAAGTGATGGGTTATTCAGCTTAGTGTGCAAAGTTGTGCATGCAATTTATAGAATACGGTCAGTTGCATACCTAACGTAATTTAATAAGTGGCTATTAACTGGCCTTAATATTCAATTATTGGCTTAAATTGGTGTTACTTGGCAGTAATTGGAATTGGGTGGAGTGAAGGGAAGGACATCCCGGCACATGGGAGCCCCCCCCCCCCCCCGGAGCAGCAGATTTTTAAATGAAGGGAGGAATAATCAATGGGAGAGGATGTAGTGGACCTAGGAGTGGGGGTGGGGAGGGAGGGAAGTAAGGAGAAAGAAGGGAGAGATGCCAGATGGGAGGCATTTGGTTGGTAGGGAAATCAGGGTAGGGAAGATGGAGAAGAGGACTTGGGGGCTATCTCCTTAATTTCTGCCTGGGCCCCAGCATATCTAACACAAGCCCTACTAGCAATCAATAACATGTTAAGAGTTCCAACAAAAAGCAGTCAAACATAGGAAAACAAAGTCGAACTAGTTAAATAACTGAACTAAGAATAATAAGAAACTCGGAGGAAAATTAAGGAATAAGTTTATAAAACGTGCTTGTATGCAGGTACAATAGGATTTTTCAGCCTATCAAAGCACTTATGGGAGTGCATTTTTCCAGAAAGTATGACTTCATGCATGAGCTTAACAGGCTAGCTGTTCATTTTAGAAGGGGGGAACTCCTAAGATTAAGATGAAGCTGCTTTAGTTCAGAACAGAATGCCTCTGTCTTAGTGATTCACAGCACTACGCTTCACATTTGAGGTGCAAAAATGGATGGCAGTGGCTCATTAGTAACTCTGGCACGTTTGTTTAAAGAAACATTTTGATTTATTCAACCTAGGAGTTTAAATTGAAATCTATCGCCTTCCCTCTCTCCAAAAGGCTGCACAACATAAAAGTTCTAAGTAGGAATTCCAAGCCCTGTTCTCAGCACACAGCTAACCAGTCTGGTTTTTAGGATATCCACAATGAATATGCACAAAATATATCTGGACAGTTTGTATTCCAGATGGTCTTTAATTATCAAATATCTGTAATCACTCAGATAACTTCATATAACCTCACTTATCAAACCTGAGTGTATAAATATTACGTAACGTTCCAACTTTATCAATCGCTCTCGCAAAAGAAAAAAGGCCTCAGAAAAAACATCATCCGCCCTTGATAATAAATTTTATATCTGGCAGGAAGTCCAGTGAAAAATAATCCTCACTAGCCTTAATCTGATAATAAATAATTTAATAATTTAATCTATTTTTTAGAAGTTTTTTCTTTCTATATAAATACCAATTAACTTGATGAATTTCATACTTAAATTCATTACAATTTCAATTCTTCTTGGGAGTTAATGATCCGACATGTTTCACAATCATATTGCTTTATCAAGGATCCCCCAATAAAACAATAAAGAAACATTTAAATGCCCTTATATTGCTATATCCAAATGTTAAAACTTCTAAAGTAGAGTATAATTTAGAGCTACCATATATACACTTGAATATAAGTCGATCCGAATATGTCGAGACCCCCTTTCCCCCCCAAAAGGAGGAAAAAATGGTTGACTCGAATATAAGTCGGACGGCTTAAAATTCAAATGTCCTACCCTGTCAGGCTCTGCACCCAGCACCCTTCCTTCCTCCCCTGTCAGACTCTGCACCCTTCCTTCCTTTCCCTGCCAAACTCTGCACTCTCCCTCCCAGACTCTGCCCTCTGTCCCCCCTCTCTGCCCTATCTTCATACCTCTGCCGATCTGGTGGAGGTGCAGCAGGTCCTCTGCCAATCACTGGTGGAGGTGCAGCAGGCAAGAGCAAACTTTCCAAACTCCTGCCCCGCTGGGCCTGAGGCTACTGGGCCGATTCTGGTTGGCCCAGGCACCTCAGGCCCCACTTGTGGGCAGGGTTTGAGGTGCCTGGGCCAATTAGGCCCTAAAGCCTGCCATTTGACAGATGGTGGGCCTGCCAGATGGACGGGCTTGGGACCCGTCCATCCGTCCAACTCTTTTGAGGTACGGGGGGTGTCGAGGGTGGAGGGTGGTATCGAGAGGTCAGCGGGGGGGGGGGGTCAGCAGGTGGGGGGCCAATCAGGGGTTCGGGGGCGATCGTAGGGTGCGCCAAGGGATCACTCCTGCCCATATCTTAGTGGGGGTGGGAGGTAGGGGGTTTTGCTGGGGCAGGTGGGCTTGGGCTCCCTCCTGCCCGGATCGAGTTGGGGGGAAGTCTTTGGGGCAGGTGGGCTTGGGCTCCCTCCTGCCCGGATCGAGTTGGGAGGGGAAGTTGCTGGGGCAGGAGGACTTGAGTGCCCTCCTGCCTGGATCGAGTCGGGGGGGGGGGTCGCTGGGACAGGAGAGATTGGGCTCCCTCCTGCCACAATCGTCGGCTGGGTGAGGTCGCTGGGGTAGGAGGGCTTGGGCTCCCTCCTGCTCAGATTGAGGCAAGAGGTCGCTGGGGCAGGAGGGCTTGGGCTCCATCCTGCCTGGATCGTTGTCAGGGGGGTCGCTGGGGCAGGAGGGCTTGGGCTTCCTCCTGCCCCGATCATGTTGGCCGGGTGGGGTCTTGGCGGGGCAGGAGGGCTTGGGCTCCAGAGAAAGCAGTATAGAGGACGCCAGGCTCTGCAGTTAAGAGAGCCAGATTCCCTCCCCTGCTCCAGGTGCAGCGGGCATGGCTATCCCAAGCATAAAATGCAGGGCTTGGAACAGCAGGAGGAGGAGGTGGAAGCTGGAACCAGGACGGTGAAAGGAGGAGCCCAGGAAGCAGAGCAAGAGCAGCCATGGTTGGGCCATTAAATAGAAATGACTGAGGAAGGATTGACTTTACCCCAAACCTCCAGGGAACAATCAGGTTGGGAAGCAATGGATACCACTTCTGGGCCAGAGGAGCCCAGGATTTTCCCTGAGTTCATGGAGGTGGGTCCCTGAAAGGCAAGGCAAAAGTATGTTTAAACCTCTGAAACTGTATTGTTGGGATTTTTTGCCCTTTTGTTTGAGCTGGGCTTGGAAGCAGAAACCTCTGTAGGAGGAAGCAACAGGGCTGGCGTCAAGGGGGAGAAAAGAGGGCAGCCGGTACAGTTAAATTCATCTCTGATGCACTGCCAGCAAGGGAAGCTGATGATCACACCAGCGGTGTGAATTACTAAAACCGGCACAGTTAAATTATTGCCAAAGGGAGGAGGAAACCAGACCAGAAGAGAAGATTGGAGGCAGCAAGGGGGGGGGGGACGCAGACTGCTTTTACTAAGTTTGCCCTCTTAAGTCCCTCCTCCAGCTCCATCTCTCTACTGGTCTGGCCCAGTGCTACAATGTGCAGTGGGGGGGAGAGTGGACCTGGCAGCCGCAGTCATCATGGGACCTTGCAGCAACTCCCCGCGTCTGCCAGTCCACCCCCTCCGATGTAACTTACTTCTTCCAGAGCACAGCCGGACGTAGTCATTGCAGGACCTTCCTGCACCTCAGGGTAGCTGCCGACTCTGCTCTAGAATAAGTACTTCAGAGGGGGTGGACCGGCAGCCAGCAGCTGCAGTCATCGCAGGCAGGACCTTGCTGCATGGAGGGAGAGAAAGGAGCAGGACTGCTGGTATGGAAGAGTGGTGGAGGGAGAAAAAGGGGGCAGGATGGTATGGAAGGGTGGTGAGAAGGGTGGTGCTAATAGAATTAGTGTGCAGGGAAAGGGCAGAGAGGCATAAGGGGAAAGGATACAGGATGGAATTGGATTGGAGGGAAAGAAAGGGGGCAGATGCTGATGAAAGTGGGGGGAAGGGAGAGACAAGGGGTAGATGCTGATTGAAGAGGGATGGATGGAGAGAGAGAAAGGGCAGACATTGAATGTTAGTGGGGAGGGTAGAAGGGGAGCCCCTGCTGGATGGAAGTGCAGATGGGAGAGATAAGAAAGCAGATGCAGAAAGGAAGTCAGGAGGAGAGAAAGAGGGGAGCAGACACTGGATGGAAGTAGACAGAGAGAGGAGAAGGTACTGGATGGAAGGGGTAGAGAAAGAGGGCACATGATGAAAGAAGGGGATAAAAGGAGGGCACATGATGGGGGGAAGAGGATTGAGTTAGTGAAATAATGGAGGGGGTAAAGGAAAAAGGTGGCAAGCTGTAAGTAGACAGTGAAAAAGGAAATTGATGATAGGGTAGTCAGAAAATAATCTAGACAGATGCAGAAAATAAATTGAAAAGGAAAAAGAGGGGAAAAAAGGAAAGGGATTGGAGAGGAGAAGGGAGGTGTTGGAGAGGGAAGGAGAGGAGAGGAGAGGAGAGAGATGCCAGATCAATGGGGGTGAAGGGACAGATAGAAGGGGGAGGCATACAGTTTCTAGAAGGGGCATGGAAGGGGCAGAGAGTGGATGGAAGGGAGTAACAAGAAGATGAGGAAAGCAGAAACCAGAGAAAGACAAAAATATATATATTTTTTTTGCTTTAGGAGACATGTGTCACTGTTTCTGTGGTGTTGCATTGTATGCAGAGTCCAGCTTCTTGATGGTTCAATTTAACCTTTGTCTACATATTTCTATTTTATCCCCCCTTTTACAAAACCTGAGCGTTTTTCAGCGCCAGCCTTGGTGGTAACAGCTCTGATGCTTAGAATTCTATCAGCATCTGAGCTGTTACCACCATGGCTAAAAACCGCACTACAGTTTTGTAAAAGGGAGAGGGATTTGTTTGTGATTACAGATTCTATACTAGGTGAAGGTGTTTTCTG
The DNA here is from genome assembly GCF_902459505.1 of Geotrypetes seraphini. Taxonomy (NCBI): domain Eukaryota; kingdom Metazoa; phylum Chordata; class Amphibia; order Gymnophiona; family Dermophiidae; genus Geotrypetes; species Geotrypetes seraphini. The sequence goes on along the minus strand of NC_047086.1, from coordinate 340,208,132 downwards.
TGTTCTGTGTGTTCGAAAGACATGGTTTTCATGGTTAGGATTGACTGTTTAGTTTTACAATGGATGTATTGATGTTGTACTGCTCACTGCAGTATGTAAGATGCTACCTTTTCTTAGGTACACTCTTGTGTGACGTGTGGATTGTTACTAAAAATCATGTTTTTCATACAGATTGGGGGGGTGTTAAAAAATGATGGGCCCCAGGTGTCACATATGTGTGAAGAAGTCATTTAAAATTGTTTTATACATATATGGTATTAATGGTGGGTATGGAGAATGGGAGAGGGGCATCTTCCTTAATTTCGGCCCTGCACCCCAGCATGTCTAAAACCAGCCCTGTGAAACAAGAAGGTGTTTTGTGGGGGAGTTTTTTTTGTCCTCTATCCCCTAAGAAAAGACTAAGCATTAAGGCTGGTGAAGCCAGAGTAAAATAACTAAACTAAACTAAACCTTAGGTTTGTATACCGCATCATCTCTACATTCACAAAGCTCGACACGGTTAGTAAAAGGCAGAAGTACTGGGATTTCTCTGTCTGGCAATTTTTGAGTTTTGCCTTTACTGCATTTACTGGCTGTGAGGTTTTTCCCAGATGGGGGTTTTTCCCTACTGCTAAGTTTGGCAGTAATTTCAACCAGGTGTGAGCTATTTGCAATGTTGGTTCTGGGGAGGTTTGAGTGTGGTAAGTCAGAAGGAAGATTGGCAATTTATTTGTTTTTGTGCCTGAATGTTAATGTGGAAACTTTTCTTTCACATGTGTAAGCCAGACCTCATTCACCTCTTCACAAAGAAGGAAAAGGCACTGCTTCCTTTTGAAGTACTTCCCTGGATGAAGCCATCACAGTGCCTGATTAAACCTCAGCTGCCACCTGCAGCACAAGCAGCTAAACTCCAAGTGGTGAAGTTTATTGTTTGTCATCTCTCTGCTTGTCCTTAAATGATTTTCTGAAGTGCATCATGAATTGCCATTATTTAAAGGAACTATCCTAGCAAAAAATTCCTATTTGGAAAGTGTTTTGATTTTTATGCAAACTGTTGTTTGTTTCTCTTTTGTGTTTGACCATTACCAGCCTGGCCATTCTGGCCTGAGCCCAGGGAAAGGGCTAAATAAAAGTTATTTTTCTCTGACTGTTTTTTGTGCTGGTGGTTTTTTCTGGTGCAGCCAGTATACTTGGTGGCCCTAGGCAAGCACCTGGGCCGGAGCTCTTGCCTAAAGGGTTACCACATTTCCAGGGGAACACGCCAGGGTTTGAAATCGGTCCCCACTAGTGCCCTCCGGGGCCTGGTGGGCGACAATACGGTCTTCTAACTTCAAGCAATATAGCTTCATGTAATATTCATAGAAACATAGAGTATGATGGCAGAAAAGGGCCGTCGGCCCAACAAGTCTGCCCATTCGAAGAACCCTCCCTCAACAAGAACCCTCCCTCTAAGAATTTCCTGGAGCGAACCCACTCCAAGAACCCTTCCTCAACAAGAACCCTATTTTTAAGCATTTCCTCAGAGCGAACCTACATGTTTATCCCATCATCCCTTGAAGTCGAGTGCGTTACTGGCCTCAACTACCTGATGTGGAAGACCATTCCATCGATCAACCACTCTTTTGGTGAAGAAGTATTTCCTGATGTCACCATGAAATCTCCCACCCTTGAGTTTGAGCGGATGCCCTCTGGTTGCCGTGGGACCCGTAAGGAAGAAGATATCTTCCTCTACCTCAATACGGCCCGTAAGATATTTGAATGTCTCTATCATGTCACCCCTTTCTCTGCGTTCTTCGAGAGAATATAACTGCAGCCTGCTTAGACGTTCTTCATATGGGAGATCTTTAAGTCCTGAGACCATCTTAGTGGCTATACGCTGAATCGACTCCATTCTCTTCACATCCTTGTGATAATGTTGCCTCCGAAACTGAACACAGTACTCCAGATGAGGTCTCACCATCAACCTATACAATGGCATTATGACTTCAGGCTTACGGCTGATAAAACTTCTCCGGATGCAACCTAGCATTTGTCTAGCCAAGGCTGAAGCTTTCTCCACCTGATTGGCAGTTTTCATATCTTCACTAATGATTACACCCAGGTCTCATTCTGTGATGGTTCTTGTTAAATTTTCACCATTCAGGGTTTATGTTCTGCAGGGGTTATTGCTACCAAGGTGCATCACCTTACACATTTTGGCATTAAAACTCAGTTGCCAAGTATTAGACCATTGTTCCAGTAAAAGTAGGTCCTGCCTCATAGTGTCTGGCATGGTTGCGCTGTCAGGCTTGGTTGCGCTGCCCACAATGTTGCATAGTTTAGCGTCATCCGCAAATAACGCAATTTTACCTCAAAGTCCCTGAGGTAGATCCCTTACAAAGATATTAAATAGTATCGGACCCAAAACTGAGCCCTGTGGCACTCCACTGGTCACTTCCAACATTTCTGAGGGAGTACCATTTACTATCACCCTCTGAAGTCTGCCACTAAGCCAGTTTTTAACCCATGCAGTCAATGTATCTCCCAGACCCATCATATTCATCTTGTTTAATAACCTACGGTACGGGACACTATCAAAAGCCTTACTGAAGTTTAAATACACAATATCAAGGGATTGTCCCCCATCCAGTTGTTTTGTTACCCAGTCAAAGAAGCTTATTAGATTGGTTTGAAAAAGAGTCCTAACCACTGAGTTTTGAGCAACCTCTAATGCACTCAACAGGGTTGTTGGTAGGCCCAAGAGCACAAGATTACAATAGTCCAGACATGATACTGCCATTGACTGCAGAATGACCCTAAATGTGCTCGCAGGAGGGTCAAGAAGGGAGATATGCTCAGCACAGAAGTCAGTTCTGTGGATGTTGTGGGTGCTTGAGCACCTCCAGTATTAAACAATCTCCTTGATTCTGTCCAGGGAGAGATAATATCTGTTGATTTTAACATTCCCAATAATTTTGAAATGTTGGCTCACAATGTTCTCTCTAAGCCAGGAAAGCAGTTGTGCAAGTCTTGATGTATTCTGAGTAGCAGTTGGTTTGGGCTGGGCTGGCGCGTTGTGGTGGTGGGATGCAAAGACAAGCATTTTTTGAAAATTATGCCAAATTATATTAATTTAATCAAAAAGTTAAATTATTTCTATTGAACTGGAAAGAAAGCTGTTCATAAAATATATGTATACTCATATACATATTAAAACATTATTAAAAAGTAACAAATAGGAATACAGTGGTATGAAAAAGTTTTAACCCTCTTCCCCATTCTGTTTTCCCCTTTTATTGCAATATGTCACACTGCACTACAACCGTAAAATAATTTACCCAGCAATGTTGTTGATAGGTTGCCAAAGGGCTACTAGGCTTCAGCTCCACTAGCCCTTAGTTTGCTGATTAACAAACATGGCTAGAGCAGCCAGCTGAGAACTAGGGAAGCCAAGACTCAAATCCCACTGATGTTGCTTGAGATGATGGACAAGTTACGTAATCCTCCATTGCCTCAGATACAACTTAAAAATTATAAGCCCTCCAGGAATATTCAAATATTTACTGTATTTGAATCTTGCCTTGAGCCATTACTGAGAAAGTTATGATCTAAAAATCCAAATCCAGAATTTAATACTGGGTATAGTGTGAATTTAAGTAATACAAAACACTACAAATGTAATTCAGGACCTACAGAGCAATTCTGACATACTATAATAACAGTAACTTCCAAAAGTCTAGGAAAAAAACAGTGCCTGCAGTGACAACTAGAACATCAATAAACCTACTGGAAATCTAAACAAATCAGATTAAAACATCAATCGTACAATCAGTGCTAACAGAAAACCATGTCTCTTTCAAACATACAGAACACAGATCTTCACTCAGTTTAGAATAAGTAACCACAATATTAAAAAAAAGAAATAAAAATTAAACTGAACCCCTACGAGGCTAGACTCTTCTTCATACAGTGCAACACCAGAGAAAGACTTACATATTCCAATCACTACATTACATATTAACAAATGCAAATATAACAAAAAAATGGGAAATGATACCATTTTATTGGACTAAATGTATTTTTCTTTTAGAGGCCAAAGCCTTCTTCCTCAGGTCAGGACAGTATACTGCTATTATGATAGCCTGTCCTGACCTGAGGAAGGATGTTTTGGTCTCTAAAGTTATTCAAAAAGGTATTAAGAACATAAGAAGTTGCCTCCGCTGAGGCAGACCATAGGTCCATCCTGCCCAGCGGTCCGCTCCCGCGTCGGCCCATCAGGCCCATTGCCTGAGTAGTGGTCTATACCTATCTATACCCTTCAATCCCTTTTTCTTCTAGGAATCTATCCAAACCATCTTTGAAACCATTTAATGTTTTCTTGTCTACAACAGCCTCTGGAAGCGCGTTCCATGTATCCACCACCCTCTGAGTGAAAAAGAACTTCCTGGCGTTTGTTCTAAACCTGTCCCCTTTCAATTTCTCCGAGTGCCCCCTTGTACTTGTGGTGCCCCATAATTTGAAAAATCTGTCCCTGTCTACTTTTTCTATGCCCTTCAGGATCTTGAAGGTTTCTATCATGTCTCCTCTAAGTCTCCGCTTTTCCAGGGAGAAAAGTCCCAACTGCTTCAATCTGTCGGTATATGGGAGATTTTCCATTCCCTTTATCAGTTTAGTCGCTCTTCTCTGTACTCCCTCAAGTACCGCCATGTCCTTCTTGAGGTACGCCGACCAGTACTGGACACAGTACTCCAGATGCGGCCGCACCATTGCACGATACAGTGGCATGATGACTTCCTTCGTCCTGGTCGTAATACCCTTCTTAATGATACCCAACATTCTGTTTGCTTTCCTTGAGGCCGTGGAGCACTGCGCCGATGCCTTCAGTGTTGCGTCTACCATCACTCCCAGGTCTCTCTCCAGGTTACTGACCCCTAGTGGTGTTCCCCCCCATTTTGTATGTGAACATCGGGTTCTTTTTCCCCACGTGCATGACCTTGCATTTCCCTATGTTGAAGCTCATTTGCCATTTTTCGGCCCACTTTTCCAGCTGCGTTAGATCCTTTTAGAGATCTTCGCAGTCTTCCCTGGTTTGAGCCCTGCTGTATAGTTTGGTGTCATCTGCAAATTTAATGACCTCACACTTGGTTCCCACCTCTAGGTCGTTTATGTAGATATTGAACAGGATTAAGATTAATCCAGTAAAAAGATAACACCTTATCATGTTTTTACTTATTGTTTATTAACACAGCTACCACAAATAAACTACAAATAAAATTTCTTTTTCTACTTTTGTTGTCTGGCTACTTACTTTTTTTCAATTATTATTACTACTATTATTTCTAAAGCGCTGAAAGGCGTACGCAGCGCTGTACATTTTAACATACAATAGACAGTCCCTGCTCAGAAGAGTTTACAATCTAATTTAGGCAGGACATTTTGGGGTTGGGGAGATTATGGTAGAGGAAATGATACAGTAGGTATAGGTATCTGACAGCCATGAGTGGGAGTTAAGAGTTGAAAACAGATTCAAAAAAGTGGGCTTTTAGCTTGGATTTGAATGCTGCTAGGGAGGGAGCAAGACGTATTGATTCAGGTAGCCTGTTCCAGGCATACAGGCCGCAAGAAAGAAGGGACAGAGTCTGGCATTGGCAGTGGAAGAGAAGGGTACAGACAAGAGGGGCTTGCCTGACGAACATAGATCACTGGGAGGAGCATAGGGGGAGATAAGTGAAGAGAGATATGGGGGGACTTCAGAGCGAACACACTTGTTAGTCAGCAAGAAGAGTTTAAACTGTATTCGGAGATGGGGAGCCAATGAAGCGACCTGAGAGGGGTAACATGAGAATAGTGGCTTTCACGGAATATGAATCGCACAGCAGCATTTTGAATGGCTTGAAGAGGCGAGAGGTGGGCACGTGGGAGTCTAAGCGCGAGGTGACGAGAGCATGGACAAGGGTTTTGGTCGTGTGTTAATAAAGAAAAGGATGGATTTTGGTAATATTATAGAGGAGGAAGCAACAGGATTTGGCGGTCTGTTGGATCTGAGCAGAGAAGGAGAGAGAGGAGTCAAAGATCACCCCAGTCTCTGGTTTCCAGCATGTCCCCTTTCACTTCCCCCCTTCCAGCATCTATCTCCTCTCTGATTCTCCCATCACCACAACCATCTGCCCTCTCTCACCCCTATTCTATCCAAAATCTGCCTTCCCCCATTTTTATACAGTGTCTTCCTCTCTTTCATCTCCTCCCCTCCCCCTTTCATCAGATCTCCCTCCTGTCTCTTCCCCACCTGACACCCGGCTGCAGCTGCTGCTGCTTCTTATGCCATGCACCAAGAGCAGCAATTCCCCTCCTACCTCCCATGGCCACTTCAGCCACTGCTGCTGCTTCTCTAAACGAGCAGCAACAGTGACAAAACAGCCTACCTCACTCTCCTGTGGGGCTACAATTGCAGCCTCAATCTGCACAACTGCCATTCACACCCCTTCGTCATCCTCTTCCAGGTCAGAGCCAGCTGCTGATCTTGGTAAGGCTGTGAGTGCAGCCAGCTGCTGCTCCTTTAGAGCAGCAGAAGCGGCAGGATGACGGTGGGAGGGAGGTAGGGAAACACTGCTCCTGCTGCGTGGCCATTCTAAATTGCTGCACAGGGTCTCAAAAAGATGTGCGCAGATGTGCAGCCACACAGCATAGAGGGAACATTATTGGCTCCTATGGTATTCAGGGGGCATTGGGAGAGGGGCCGGCCCCTTTGAAGTGACTGAGAACACTGGCCTTCAGCTGATTGGTCTGATGCTTTCAGGAAGTATGAATTACACAACTTGTGAGGTTGATTGCAAACTGTGTTATTACATTACATTGAAATACATTTCTAGACCGCAATACCTTCCAGATCGATGCTGTTTACATCAAGAGACTGTACATCACAGTGAAATACAAGAGGAATATCATCTTCCTTACTTTCCTAAGAATTTTACAAAAAGAGATGTCTTTAATAGTTTGCGGAGGATCGTACTATCTGGTGGAAGGAATTGGTGGGGGGGGGGGGGGATTCTGTTGGAGCCATAGAGGATATCAGAGTACAGTCCTCTATGGTGGTTAGCTCTGATTGTAACTCTTTGTTTGCATTTTGCCTTGTTTTGTGGTTCTTCTTGTTAAAAAAAAGATTTAAACATAATAGTTTTCGGAAATGCATATATGAAATCGAAGAATCAAACAAAATACGCAGTTCCGAATCCCAACTAGCAGCCTGATATGCAATTGTTCAATGCAAAAATTTCTTGTAAAGACATCCTCGTAATGGAAGGAACACAAATAATGAAGTTATCCTTAGTGAATGAACCGTCTTAAAAAATGTAAATTGTTCTAGTAAATAACCAGGTGCCTGACCATATACAGCTTTATAACACAGCGTCCCAAATTTAAACCAAACCATGGCCTCAAAAGGCAACCAATGGAGTTGTCTGTAGTATGGAGTAACATGATCCAATTTATTCATTGTATCAGGTCAGTAACCATCCAGACAGTTCCCACCCACAAATTCCCACCTGGACAATTATCATCTAGGTCAATTCCCACCTGAACATTCCCCTCCACATTCCCCCCCCCCCCAGTATTACCTTAATTTAAAAAAAACAAAAAAAACCCCTCCTGTTTGGCTCTGTACTGCTCCTATACTACTCTGGACATGTCCTGTACTGCTCTGGATGTGACTGTGCTGTGTGCAGCCCCTGAGTATTAGGGTTAGAGGGAGAACCTGAGTATGTGCAGCCCCTGAGTGTTAGAGTAAGGTTGTTGTTTTTTGTAGAATGGGTGTGGTTTTGGTTTGATATTATTAGGTATATGTCTGATCATGGAGGGGAATTGTCCATTATGAGCAGGTGGGAATTGACCTAGATGGGGTTTTTTTTTTTACAGGTAGCAATGGGAAATGCCTGGTAGAAATTGTCTGGGTGGTTATTTACCTAGAACCAATATTCATATACTGTAGGAGTGACTAACCCAGATGGTCTCGGGACTCAAGGATCTCCCGTACGATGAACGGCTGGATAAGTTGCAGCTGTACTCACTCGAGGAACGCAGAGAGAGGGGTGACATGATCGAGACATTCAAGTATCTCACGGGCCGCATCGAGGTGGAAGAAGATATCTTCTTTTCCAAGGGTCCCGCGGCAACAAGGGGGCATCCGTGGAAAATCAGGGGCGGGAAACTGCACGGGGACATCAGGAAATTCTTTTTCACTGAAAGGGTGGTTGATCGCTGGAATAGTCTTCCACTTCAGGTTATTGAGGCCAGCAGCGTGCCTGATTTTAAGGCCAAATGGGATAGACACGTGGGATCTATTCACAGAGAAAGGTAGGGGAGGGTCATTGGGGTGGGCAGACTAGATGGGCCGTGGCCCTTCTCTGCCGTCTATTTCTATGTTTACTGACCTAATAGAAGAGTGGGACTTGAGTGTAATCATATGTGACAATCTTAAGGTAGCCAACTGCAACTGTCCCCACTGCCTTCAATCATGCAGTGGTTAAGTCGCTTCTCAAAAAACCCTCACTGGACCCCAGCTGCCTCTTCAACTATCACTCTGTCTCCCTTCTTCCATAACTATCCAAGCTACTCGAACGTGCTGTTCTCCATCGCTGCCTGGACTTCCTTTAAACTTGACAGATTTTTGATCCTCTACAATCAGGTTTTTGCTCCCAACTCTTCATAGAGACTGCCCTCACCAAAGCCTGCAGTGTCCTGTTCAAGGCCAGATCTAAGGGCCGTTACTCGATCCTCATCCTTCTTGACCTGTCTGCTGCCTTTGATACTGTTAATCACAGCTTACTCCTTGATATGATGTCCTCACTTGGATTCTGTGAATCTGTCCTCTCCTGGTTTTCCTCCTACTTCTCCCATCACACCTTTAGTATATGTGTTGGTGGGTCCTCTTCTGTTGCTATCCTGCTAACGGTTGGCGTACCTCAGGGTTCTGTCTTAGGACTTCTTCTTTTCTCTCTCTACACCATTTCCCTGGGTCCTTGATCTCCTCTCATGGCTTCCAATATCACCTATATGCTGATGACTCCCAGATCTACCTCTCTACACCTGAAATTTCACATAAAGTCCAAGAAAAAGCCTCTACCTGTTTGGCTGACATTGCTGCCTGGATGTCCTGCCGTCATCTGAAACTAAATATGTGTAAGACTGAGCTGCTCCTCTTTCCTCCTAGACCTTCTACTCCTCCTCCTCCTCTGTTCTCCGGCTCTGTAAATAATATTTTAATCATTCCAGTCTTCTCTGTTCGCAACCTTGGAGTTGTCTTCCATTCTGACCTCTCATTTTCTATGCACATCCAACAAACTGCTAAGGCCTGTTGCTTCTATCTATACAAAAAATTTCCCCTTTCTCTCTAAGCACAATACCTGAACTCTTGTCTACACTCTTGTAACCTCACGCTTAGATTACTGCAATCTACTTCTAACTCTCGCAGTGCTGCCTCTCCCCCCCCCCTGCAATCTATGCAAAACTCTGCTGCACAACTCATCTTCTACCAATCTTGCTACACTCATGTCACCTCTCTCCTTAAATCACTTCACTGGCTCACTATCAACCTTCACGTTCAATTCAAACTCCTATTGCTGACCTACAAGTGTGTTCATTCTATTGCCCCTCAATATCTCTCCTGTCTTCTGTCTCCTTATATACCTTCCAGAGAACTCCGTTCCTCAGATAAGCTGCTCTTGGTTGTATCCTTCTCCTCCACTGCCAATTCCAAACTTCATTACTTTCATCTAACTGCCCCCTATGCCTGGAATAAATTACCTAAGTTTATCTGCCAAACTCTTCCCTTACCTTGTTTAAAAGCAGACTGATAACCCAACTTTTTGATATAGTCTTCAATATATAATCCTACTCCTCGCTGCCCACCAACCAAGCCAGCAGATTAACCGTTCTCCCTAACTGTATCCATGACATCCTTTTGTCTGTCTTGTCTGTTTAGATTGTAAGCTCTTTTGAGCTGGGACTGTCTTCTTTATGACCTATGTACAGTGCTGTATACGTCTGGTAGTGCTTTAGAAATAATTATTAATAGTAGTAGTAGTAGTAGTAGTAGTAAGTCCTTCAACAAATGGACAGATGCGTTCCCCAAAGATTGAACATTCAACAAATCCCATGTAAACACAGAATGCTGTTCTTGCCGAAGGGCACTCCATCCACACAGGAAGACATCTAGAATCAGAAAAATTACTCTTTACAGACTGAGTATATTTGGCTCCTTTTATCTGTGTCGGATTAAGTATGTTGCTTGTTATCTACTCAAAACAGTATATGAGCAGATTACAAATGTTTGAAATAAATAAATTATATGTATATGTCTGCATGTAAGACAATACCCTAAACAGGACTTGTATATGTAATATCTATGATAACTACACAATGCTGATATCTTAGAGCTCTCAGACACCTGCGCTGTTAAATCATAATAGATTGTTCCAACAGCTAATGCAGGTTGAGGGTATCTTTCATCGAGCTCATTGTGTTTTTGAATGAACTTGTGCAAAAAACTCAAATAAAGTGTTTCGTGCTAATAAAACTATTAGGCTACAGCATTGGACAGCTCTGCTCACGTTTGCTAGAACAAAATGGCGCAAACGCGAGCAGAACTGTCCAATATTGTAGCCTATTATCCGACCCCTGAAGAAGCCAATAGTAAGGCGAAATGGGTCCCGTTGGGCACAATACATTACACTGATTTTTCTACAACAGAAGACATTGAAAGATAAGTGCCAATTTAAATAGTTTTATTAGCACGAAGCACTTTGAGTTTTTTGCACAAGTTCATTCAAAAACACAATGAGTTCGATGAAAGATACCCTCAACCTGCATTAGCTGTTGGAACAATCTATTATGATTTAACAGCGCAGGTGTCTGAGAGCTCTAAGATATCATCATTGTGTAGTTATCATAAACAAGTTCTGTTTAGGGTATTGTCTTATCAACAAGAAAGACTTGTGGCCATTTTCATAAGTTTGAGTAAGTTCACTATTTATACTATGTCTGCATGTAGACACATGCTACATTTAAGCATGATATAAGCTCCTTAGATTTCTTGACGTCTAATAGCCCTTACCTGATACTAAGAATTATTCCCTAGGGAAATATTTTACCTGCACTGAAAGTAAAGTTGATGTAATTGCTTTGTAAAACTGGCTATATATTCTTGGTATATGCCAGCACATGGGTAAACAGGTGACGCTGTTCTTTAGGCACATGGATATTGCAAGTGATACTGTTGGCTATAAAGCATATGAGACAGTCATCAAACAGCATGGTACTGTACTTATTCATAGGGTGTGGTACCAAAATACTCTGAGGCAGCTGAATGATTTAATCTAAGTGGTTGTTAGATATTTTATGTAATGGATTTATTTCTTGCTACTTAGATCTGTTGTGCACTGGGCACTGACAAGCCACATTCAAAGCAATGATAAGGTACATAAGAACTGCCATACTGGGTCAGATCAATGGTTCATCTAGCCCAGGATCTTGTTTCACAACAGTGGTCAATCCAGGTCTTAAGAACCTGGCAGAAACCCAAACAGTAGCAAACTAGGAAAGCAAAAGAAAAATTGCCTTGGAGATAAAAACCTCTAATAACTTTTTCAGGTATTTCAAATCAAGAAGCCTGTGAAAGCATTAGTTAGACAATTGGATGACTGAAGGGTAAAATGGGGCACTCAGAGATGCGAAGGCTTTAGTAAATAGACTAAGAGGAATATTCAGTGGCGTACCAAGAGGGGGGTGGTCCACCCCGGGTGCAGCCTTAGGGGGGGTGCACAGCCGGACAGGTCCGGAAAATTCCTGGGCTGCGACAGCACTCAGCGGCATCGGTGCCCCCCTTGCCCCGCGACAGCACTCAAGTTTGGCCTCCTTCTCCCGGCATCAGCAGAACTTCAGATCGGCAACAGATGCTCAGTCAAAAGCTTCCCCTGACTCAGCTTCCTGTTTCCGCCCAGGCAGTTCAGTCAGGGAAAGCTTTTGACTGAGAACCTGTTGCCGATCTGAAGTTCTGCTGATGCCAGGAGGAGGCCAAACTTGAGTGCTGTTGCGAGGCAGGGCGGGCGCCGATGCCGCTCAGTGCCATCACAGGGGGGGGGCGCTGATGCCGCTCAGTGCCATCGCGGTGGGGGGGCCTTGCCGATCTCGTTGCCAAAATCGGAAAGGTGAGGGAGAAAGATGGGCCTGTGGTGGATGGAGAGATTGAGAGAAGGGGACAGATGATGGAAGTGGGGGAAAGAGAGAGAAGGGGCAGATGATGGAAGTGGGGAGAAGGGGCAGATGATGAAAGTGGGGAGAGAGAAGAGGGCAGATGATGGAAGGAGGGGGAAAGAGAGAGAAGGGGGAGAGAGAAGAGGGCAGATGATGGAAGTGGGATAAAGAGAGAGAAGGGGCAGATGATGGAAGTGGGGAGAAGGGGCAGATGATGGAAGTGGAGAGAAGGGGGAGAGAGAAGAGGGCAAATGATGGAAGTGGGATAAAGAGAGAGAAGGGGCAGATGATGGAAGTGGGGAGAAGGGGCAGATGATGAAAGTGGGGAGAGAGAAGAGGGCAGATGATGGAAGGAGGGGGAAAGAGAGAGGAGGGGGAGAGAGAAGAGGGCAGATGATGGAAGTGGGGGAAAAGAGAGAAAAGGGGCAGATGATGGAAGTGGGGAGAAGGGGCAGATGATGGAAGTGGAGAGAAGGGAGAGAGAGAAGAGGGCAGAGGATGGAAGGAGGGGATACATAAAAGGAGGGCACATGATGGGGAAAATGATTGAGTTAGGGAAATACTGGAGGGGGTGAGGGAAAGAGGTGGCGAGCTGTAAGTAGACAGTAAAAAAGGAAATTGATGAGAGGGTAACATAGAAACATAGAAAATGACGGCAGAAAAGGGCCATGGCCCATCTAGTCTGCCCACACTAATGGCCCACCCCCTAACTACCTCCATGAAGAGATCCCACATGCCAATCCCATCTTTTCTTAAAATCTGGCACGCTACTGGCCTCAATTACCTGTTGTGGAAGATTATTCCAGCGGTCAACCACCCTTTCGGTGAAGAAATATTTTCTGGTGTCGCCATGAAATTTCCCACCCCTGATTTTCAACGGATGCCCTCTTGTTGCCGTGGGTCCTTTAAGGAAAAAGAGATCCTCTTCCACCTCGATACGGCCCGTGACATATTTGAACGTCTCGATCATATCTCCCCTCTCTCTGCGTTCCTCGAGTGAGTACAGCTGCAACTTACCCAGTCGTTCCTCATACAGGAGATTCTTGAGTCCTGAGACCATCCTGGTGGCCATTCGCTGAACCGACTCAACTCTCCGCACATCTTTTTGATAATGTGGCCTCCAGAATTGTACACAGTATTCCAGATGGGGTCTCACCAAGGATCTGTACAACGGCATTATGACCCCGGGCTTACGGCTGACGAAACTTCTACGGATACAGCCCATGATTTATCTAGCCCTGGATGAAGCTTTCTCCACTTGATTGGCAGTCTTCATGTCTTCGCTAATAATCACCCCCAAGTCACGTTCTGCTACAGTCCTTGCAAGGATCTCACCATTTAGGGTGTAAGTCCTGCATGGATTTTTGCCTCCAAGGTGCATGACCTTGCATTTTTTGGCATTGAAACTTAGTTGCCAAGTCTTTGACCAATGCTCCAGCAGGAGTAGGTCCTGCGTCATACTGTCGGGCATTGAGCTTTTGTCGGGCACTGTGCTTTCATCTGTTGTGTGGTTGCCTACTATGTTGCATAGTTTGGCATCATCGGCGAATAATGTAATTTTACCTCAAAGCCCCTCAGCCAAATCTCTTACGAAGATGTTAAATAGGATCGGGCCCAAGCCCAATCCCTGCGGCACTCCACTGATCACCTCCGTCATATCGGAGAGGGTACCATTTACCCTCTAAGCCAGTCCCTAACCCATGCGGTTAATGTTTCACCCAGTCCCATCGAACCCATCTTGCTCAATAACCTGCAGTGTGGGAAGCTATCAAATGCTTTGCTGAAGTCAAAGTACACGACGTCCAGGGACTCCCCTATATCCAGCTTTCTTGTTACCCAGTCAAAGAAGCTGATCAGATTTGATTGGCAGGACCTTCCCTTCGTAAAACCATGTTGATGGGGATCTCGTAGATTCTCCTCATTCAGGATCGTATCCAATTGGCATTTGATTAGTGTTTCCATAAGTTTACTCACTATCGATGTGAGACTCACCGGTCTATAATTCTCAGCCTCGGTCCTGCATCCCTTTTTGTGTAGTAAGAACGTAATCTAGATGGATGCAGAAAATAAATTGAAAAGGAAAATGAAGGAAGAAAGGGATTGCAGAAGAGAGGTGTGGGAGAGGGAAGGAGAGGAGAGAGATGCCAGACCAATGGGGGGTCAAAGGAGAGATGGAAGGGGGAGGCATACAGTTTCTGGAAGGGGCATAGAAGGAGAGAAGATGCCATATAGGGGCAGAGAGAAGGCAGACAGTGGATGGAAGGAAGAGAGTAACAAGAAGATGAGGAAAGCAAAAAACAGAGAAGACAAAGGTAGAACAAAAATTTTCTATTTATTTGTTGCTTTAGGAGACGTGTCACTGTTTCTGTGGTGTTGCATTGTACGCAGAGTCCAACTTCTTGCTGGTTCAATTTAACCTTTGTCTATGTATTTCTATTTTATCCCCCCTTTTACAAAACTGTGAAGCATTTTTTAGCGCCAGCCATGGTGGTAGCAGCTTTGATGCTCAGAATGCTATGAGCATCAGAGCTGTTACCACCGTGACTAAAATCCACACTACAGTTTTGTAAAAGAGGGAGGGGTTAGTTTGTGATGACATATTCCATACTAGGCAAAGGTATTTTCAGTGTTCTGTGTGTTCGAAAGACATGGTTTTCTGTTAGGATTGACGGTGTAGGATTGATCTGTACTAGTCTGGCTTGTTTAGTTTTACAATGGGTGTATTGATGTACTGCTCACTGCATATGTAAGATGCTGCCTTTTCCTAGGTACTCATGTGTGACTTGTTACTAAAAATCATGTTTTTCGTATAGATGGGGGGGGTGCCAAAAAATGATGGGCCCCGGGTGTCACATATGCTAGGTACGCCACTGGGAATATTTACTAACCTGTGGTAAAATACCAGATTTTACCACAGTTTGATTTAGCTGCAGGTTAATAACTACCGAGGTAAATGAATAATGCAACTTGCCTGATGCTCCTGAGAAACATCTTAAAGGGACTGATGATTACTGAACTGAAGCATGAACCTCCATTCCCATCCCTCTAGAAGAACTCCCCAGGGACCTATCAGAGATTTCCTGATGTGTAATAGCCCTTACATGGCAACTTGACCCCTAATATTAGTATTTCAAGACTACTACCAGGGGTCAACTAGTGCCATATTTAACCTGGAGCATGATGGAACAGATGCAGCTGGGGATCACTCCTGCCCAGCCACTAGACAACAGTACACTTGGGCCACTAGACACAATCAGTTTGAAAAGCATTAGCACTTTTAAGAAGTCCATGGGAACAGTTGCGTAGTAAGTGTGTGGGGGGGGGGGAAGGGGGGAGCGGTCTGTCCCCGGTGCTGTCTTGGTGGGGGCACCAGCACCCATCTTCCTCTCTGCCCCCCCTCCTTCCCAACCCCTCTGCCACGCATGTGCGCCCCTTCTCTTCCCCGTGCCTCTTTCATTTTCCCAGTGTGAACAACAGTATCACAAATTTGCTGCCTGTGTTGGAGTTGGCTTTCTCTAATGTCACTTTCAGGTCCCGCACCTAGGAAGTGACATCAGAGGGAAAGCCCAAGACCTC
This sequence comes from Geotrypetes seraphini, assembly GCF_902459505.1. NCBI lineage: Eukaryota > Metazoa > Chordata > Amphibia > Gymnophiona > Dermophiidae > Geotrypetes > Geotrypetes seraphini. The sequence goes on along the minus strand of NC_047086.1, from coordinate 340,192,352 downwards.
AAACACCCAAGACACTACTAAAATTTCATTCGTGACCTTGCTGGGATGATGTACTCATCATCGGTCTTGTCTAGGCCAAGAGTTATTGCTCACAATGGCAAGATCTACAAAATGGTGAATTATATATTTAAAAAACATTAAAGAAGAACACTTAGCTTAAGCCCGATGGCTACCCAGCCATTTCACTTGGGGTTTCCTCAGGGGCTGTGTCTCTTCTATAAATTTACACCTCTGCTTTTTAGCTTGTTAGAAGTGTCAGAAGAGACACAGCCCCTGAGGAAACCCCGAGTGAAATGGCTGGGTAGCCGTCGGGCTTAAGCTAAGTGCTTTTCTTTAATGTTTTTTAATAAATAATACACCATTTTGGCGAGCAGATTTCCCACCGGCCTGATTCACAAACCTGTCCTGAGATCCGCTTCAAATCCGTGCATGCAAATGATGGGAAATGCATGCAAAGTAGGCAGGGATGCAATTCACTAAACGTTTCTCATGACACACCAACTGGCTGGCCGATCAAGAACAAGCGACTGGTGAGGACCAGTCACTTGTGTAAAAAAACTCCACTCCTCTCTGCCTAGACCTGCTCTCTGCCTGCCCCGACTCTCTCTGCCACCCACGGCTCTTCTGCTCTGTGCTGGGACCTGCTCTCTGCCTGCCCCAACTCTCCTGCTCTTTGCTGCCCTTCCCCACAGTGCGAGCCTATGGTTTTAAGCGGGGCTGCACTGCGGGGAAGGGCAGCAGAGAGCAGGAGAATAAAAAATTGCCCACCCCCCGGCCCGACATCCCCCTGTATGTAAAAGTTGGGAGCAGGAAGGATGCTCTGTCCCTCCTCCATAGGCCCGATCCCCCAACCAGTCCACCGCACCCTTGAGCTGCCCACCCGTAGTCGGGCCGGCCATACCAACCCCCCCTCCCCGTACCTTTAAAAATGTTGGGAGCAGGAGGGGTGCCCGGTCCCTCCTGCTCCTTAGGCCTCCATGATATCTTTGGGAGCAGGAGGAAGCGCAAAGTCCAGGTGGCCTACTACAGGGAGGGAGGTGGGCCGGGCCCAGCCAGGTGGCGTTTGAGATGGCAAGAGGGAACATAAGAACATAAGAAGTTGCCTCCACTGGGTCAGACCGCGGTCCATCTCGCCCAGCGGTCTGCTCCCGCGACGGCCCATCAGGTCCGCGACCTGTAAAGTGGTTTCTGACCACTTCTATAACCTACCTCAAGGTATAACCCCTCTATCCTTTTATCCTCCAGGAACCTATCCAAACCCTCCTTGAACCCCTGTACAGAGTTCTGGCCTATCACATCCTCCGGAAGCGCGTTCCATGTGTCCACCACCCTCTGGGTAAAAAAGAATTTTCTAGCATTTGTTCTAAACCTGTCCCCTTTCAATTTCTCCGAGTGACCCCTAGTGCTTGTGGCTCCCCACAGTTTGAAGAATCTGTCCTTATTCACTTTCTCTATGCCCTTAAGGATTTTGAAGGTTTCTATCATGTCCCCTCTAAGTCTCCTCTTCTCCAGGGAGAACAGCCCCAGCATTTTTAACCTGTCAGCGTATGGAAAATTTTCCATACCTTTTATCAGCTTAGTCGCCCTCCTCTGCACTCCCTCGAGTACCGCCATGTCCTTCTTGAGGTACGGCGACCAATATTGAACATAGTACTCCAGGTGCGGGCGCACCATTGCGCGATACAGCGGCATGATGACTTCCTTCGTCCGGGTTGTGATACCCTTTTTGATGATGCCCAGCATTCTGTTTGCTTTCTTTGAGGCTGTCGCACATTGCGCCGATGGTTTCAGTGATGTGTCTACCATCACCCCCCAGGTCCCTTTCCAGGTTACTCACCCCTAGCAGTGTTCCCCCCATTTTGTAGTTGAACATCGGGTTCTTTTTCCCTACATGCATGGCCTTGCATTTCTCTACGTTAAAACTCATTTGCCACTTTTTTGCCCAGTCTTCCAGTCTCGTTAGGTCCCTTTGCAGGTCTTCACAGTCTTCCGTGTTTCTAACCCTGCTGCAGAGTTTGGTGTCATCAGCAAATTTGATAACCTCACATTTTGTCCCTGTCTCCAGATCGTTAATAAATATATTGAACAGTAGAGGTCCCAGCACCGACCCCTGCGGAACTCCGCTCATGACCCATTGCCAATCTGAGTATTGGCCCTTGACTCCAATCCTCTGTTTCCTGCCCGCTAGCCAGTGTTTGATCCATCGGTAGATATACCCTTGCACCCCGTGGTTCCACAGCTTTTTAAGTAGCCGTTCGTGAGGTACCTTGTCGAAGGCTTTTTGGAAGTCAAGGTAAATGATGTCTATGGATTCTCCCTTATCCATCTGACTGTTTATTCCCTCAAAGAAGTACAGCAAGTTCGTGAGGCATGACCTTCCCTTGCAGAAGCCATGCTGGCTCGCCTTCAGTTGTCCATTGTTTTCTATGTGTTCGCAGATTTTGTCCATCATCTTTCCTGGAACCGAGGTCAAGCTCACAGGCCTCTAGTTTCCCGGGTCACCCTTTGATCCCTTCTTAAAGATGGGCGTGACATTTGCTATTTTCCAGTCCTCTGGGATCTCCCCAGTTTTTAGGGAGAGGTTACATATTTGGCGAAGTGTCTCTGCTATTTCGTTTCTCAGTTCTTTTAGTACCCTTGGGTGGATGCCGTCCGGGCCTGGTGATTTGTCGCTCTTTAGTCTGTCTATCTGTCTGAGGACATCCTCTTTGCTTACCTCTAGTTGTACCAGCCTTTCGTCGTGTTCTTCGTTTATAATCACCTCGGGTTCTGGGATATTGGATGTGTCCTCTCTGGTGAAGACTGACGAGAAGAATTTGTTTAACCTTTCAGCTATCTCTTTTTCCTCCTTTATCGCTCCTTTCCTGTCTCCGTCGTCCAGTGGTCCCACTTCCTCTCTGGCTGGTTGTTTCCCTTTCACATACCTGAAGAAGGATTTGAAGTTTCTTGCTTCTCCTGCCAGTCTTTCCTCATATTCTCTCTTTGCCTTCCTGCCTTGTGTTCGGCGGGGCATTTTTTAGGGGTTTGGGAAGGAAGGAGGCACTTCAGGGGTGGGCTTTTTTATTTTAACCGAGCAGTTATTTTGCGTGTGTAATACATGCAAAATATCTGCTTAATTATCTGCAGATGGTTGGCGAATCAGTCGGCCTGCCTCCAATCACCCACGGACCGGACATGGATCGGACGGTTAGTGAATCTAGCCCTAGGTGGCATTAAATGTTTTGCGTTTTCTCCTGTGTTAATAGCTAATATGTGGTAAGTTACTGTGTGTTACACACATAATTTGTTACACACATAATTTAAAAGTGGTGCTAATTAGTACCACTTAAGGATCATTATTGGCAGTTAAAGCCAATTAGTGCCCACTTAAACAATTAACCTCCCCATCACCACCTTTTACAAAACCGTGCAAGAAGTTTTTAGCACCGGCCGGCATTCTGATTGTTCTGCGCTGCACTGATGACCATAGAGTTCCTATGAGCATTGGAGCAGCGCAGAGTATTCAGCGCCAGCACCTTCCATGACAGGAAAACATGAAGGGTTTATTGCACAGATAAAAAAAATATATTAGCAGATCCAGATGCTCTCATTTCTTTTCACTGTATCTTGCATCAGCAAAATCTCTGTGCTAAAATTACTATTTTAAGTGACACTTTGAAACAAGTTAAAAGTACTATTAGCTATATTTGTGCAAATGCAACACAGCATCGTCAGTTTCATAACATGTTATGGTTGAATGTGGATTTGTTGTATCATTCTAAACCTGTGTTAGAAGAGGTAAAAATTCCTCTGTGATATCCAAAACCTCTATCATATACTTCTTTAACATTTCCCTAGGAGTAACCATAGTACTTCTAGGAAAGTTGATCAATCTTATGTTGTTAGATCTGGAAGAATTTTCTAAAGATTCTAATTTTCTTCTCAAATTAATGTTATCCTTGATCAAAGTTTCTTGGACTTTTTTTGACAATGTTATTTCCTGATTAATAGTACTCAAAGAGGTCTTAGAGTCAACCAATTCAGATTGAAGGTTCTTAATTTCTGTTGCCTGAGTTTTCCTCTAAACGTTGAAAGTGAGGGTTAATAAGAGTAGGCAAACTTGCCACAAGATCCCAGATAGAGTCAAGAGTTACCTCTCGAGGTCTCAGGAGTTGTGAAAGGGAAATTTGTGAAATGAACTCCTCTCCAGCTGGCAACTCCCCATGCTGTTCGGTAGGCTGGATTCGTCTATCTCCAAGAGTTTTCTCCACCTCAGGTTCCACTTCTGAACTCTCCTGCAATTGTAGGGAGTCCAGCTCCATACTCCCTTGTCTGATCTCCCTGGCCTCCAGAATGGATTCCGCTCCAGCATCCAGATGCTCTTCCATTCATGGGGAGCTGGTGCCTTGAGGGCATGGGGGCGGGGCCCTGGTGTCGGGACTGAGAGTGGTTTCATGTCCCAAAGAGACTGCCTCTGTCCCGCTAGCCCGGGGCATCTCTAGCGGGGAAAGTCTCCGACAATGAAGAGGCAGCCTGCATTCGCCGCAGTAGTTCTTCAATATTGTCAGAGTGGGCCGGTCCAGAGCTCCGCAAGGCCCTAGCTGAGCTCTTTCCCCTCTGCTTCGGCATCTCCAGTCAAGAAGGTAATTTCTAAGTAGAAATCTTAAATAAGAAGAGCTTTCTGAAGCGCGCAGCTCAGTCAGGTCAGTTTGCAGCCATCTTGGATCCCGGTGAAGAAGGCAATCAATAATAATGTACATTTTTAAGTATATCTAACTGAAGTTTCTTGAATTCGGCCTTATTTGATTACAGTTACATTATCCCCTCCCCTTTTACAAAATCGTGCAAGAGGTTTTTAGCACCAGCCGGCATACTGAATGCTCTGCACTGTTCCGATGGTGCTAGAGTTTCTATAAGCAGAGCATTCAGCGCACTGGCCGGCGCTATAAACCTCTTGTGCGGTTTTGTAAAAGGAGGGGTTAATGCTGTCTTCCCCCACCCCTGATCCAAACTCTTTTTAAACCAGGCTAAACTAACTGCTTTCACCATATTCTCTGGCAACGAATTTCAGAGTTTAATTACACATTGAGTCATATCAACTGTAGAGCCCTCCAACGCATCATCAAAAACTGCTTGCATTTTTTCTGCATTGCTTTGGCAATATTAGGAAATCAGAAACTTTTAAATCAAGAAACAATGTACCACGATGCCAAGAAAACCAATTTCAAAAGTCAGTCCCAATCTGGGTCCAAGGCATAGTGGAACCGGTAACTAGTCTTTCCTCAGAGGTGTCCAAAACAGCTGTTAAATTCAAACATTCTCAGATATACAGGACAGAATATCCCTTTCACTTTGAGTCTATTTCCTTTTAAACTGAGGCATATAATACACCCTCAACATGGGTGGAATAGATTGAGATGACACATTCAGGATCTCTACCAAATAACGCTTAAAACATCTCCACTGCATAAATACCATGGATTTATAGAATGTTGATGAAGCACAAATTACAACTTCTCACCAAACTGAGTTCTCATATGAAAATACAGATTATCTTAAATAGTCTAGTCTTCTGAAGTCCTTCAGACTTACTTAATTGGTCCTCTATTTTGTTCACATAGGGACTGATTCTATAAAAGGCACCTAACTTAGGCCCTCTTATATTAAGCCACGTTAGAGGTTTCTACCAAAGCCTGGGGCTCTATGCTCCGATGCTGCTCCAACGATCATAGAATTCGTATGGGCATCAGAGCAGTATCGCAGTATTTAGCGCTCTGGGGCGCTGTAGAAACCTCTACCATGGCTTAGTAAAAGGGGAATTAATTGGCAAATTACCCTTAATAGCCTCAATAATTGTTTTTTAAAAATTTTATTGTGCGATAGGTGCCTATCCATTTCTACAAAAGATAGGCACCTAATGCCTGGCGCTTAGCGGCACCTAACATCTAAGTGGGTGTTTCTATGAGCAGAGTGTAATTTTGGTGATTAGAGGAAAAATTCAAATCTTTTAAAACTATGTTAAAAACGTGTTGTTGTTTTCTTTAAAGAAACTTCTGGAGAAGATTCGATTCAATCCGAGCTAATTAATATTTTTTTAATGAATTTTTGGGTCTTCAGTCAGCAGTCCTGTGAAATATTACTGTTTTATTTAGGAGTGAATGTTATCTTGGGTGCTTGTTGTCTGTATGGGTTAGGTCTATCCTATTTAATAATGGAGTTTTTTTTAATTTGATTGTATTTTTGTAAACTGCTTGGACCAGTAAAATGAAAAAGTGGTATAACAAAATTAATAAACCATAAGTGTGATTCTCTAAAACCTTAGGTGCCCAAAATGTTCATTCCTTGCCGACATTCAGGTGAGTGTGGCACAGTGGTTAAAGCTACAGCCTCAGCACCCTGAGGTTGTTTGTTCAAACCCCATGCTGCTCCCTATGACCCTGGGCAAGTCACTTAATCCCCCCATTGCCCCAGGTACATTAAATAGATTGTGAGCCCCGCCGGGACAGACAGGGAAGAATGCTTGAGGACCTGAATAAATTCAAGTAAACCCTTCTGAGCTCCTCTGGGGAGAATGGTATAGAAAATTAAATAAATAAAATAGCCACAATTCTATAAACACCACCTAAATGTGATTGACGCACAGCCAGTGCCATTTTTTTAGGTGCCATGTATAGAATCAGCCCTAGACTGTATTCTTCCTTTCACACAACTTAAATTTCATATTCCATTTCATTATATATATTAAAAAAAACAACAACACCAAACCCTGCAAGCAGGGCAGTTAGGCCCTGATTCCATAAATGGTGGCTAGGTGCCATTTTCACAGTTATCAACCTTTAGGCGCCATTTGTAGAATCACATTTAGCGGTGCCTTGCTCAACTTAGACACAATATATTAGGCCAGGGTTTTCTTGGCACTTAACATCAATGCCAACCGATGCCTAAGGCAATCCAAGCCTATGCAAACTCCTCCCCTAACCATGCCTACTTTTTGGGAACTAATATTTAGGCATGTATTGACCTAGTGGTAGTTTTAACAGGTTGCAGTATAATCAAAGGTAATAAGTATTCAGGTCAGAGACCATTTCTGATCATAAATATGAAGCACAATATTTAAGAAATAAATATTCAGGAGAAAAAATATAACTTATATAATAAGAATTCACAGAAAATGATATAAATATTAAAGAATTAAATATTCAAAACCTATTCAAAAAACTTAACTAAATAAAAAAATATATAAATAATATAAAATATTAGTGAGTGCTCAGTGTCAAACATCATTCAAACACAACCGTGTTGGACAAAAATGATGTTAAATCCATGCATCATCGCACCAACCTCCCTACCTACCCAATAATGAACTATCAATAAAAATATTGATTGCTTAGACTCAAAAACAGATGATATCTTGTAAGAAAAGGTACTTAGCTTGGTGGGTGGAACAAAATCCTCTTGAATATAGGGTGCGACGAGCTTAAAATGTTTGAGTCAAAACAACACAGTCGTCTAGAATGCAAATGATATCAAGTCCAATGTTCTTCATTCAAACCACCCAGTGTTCTCCACTGAAAAACGTGTTGAAAGGAAATCCTTATGTGCAATATAAATCAGTTTCACAACTTAGCTAATGATCTCCGTTGCTCCTATCTTCCTCCGCTGTTCCTATCTTCCTGAGCACTCACTAATATTTTATATTATTTATATATTTTTTTATTTAGTTAAGTTTTTTGAATAGGTTATAAATATTGAATTCTTTAATATTTATATTGCACAATATTTAAGAACATAAGAACATAAAAATTGCCATACTAGGACAGACTGAAGGTCCATCAAGCCCAGTATCCTGTTTCCAACAGTAGTCATCCCAGATTCCAAGCACCTAGTTAGATCCCAAGTAGTAAAACAGATTATATGCTGCTTATCCTAGGAATAAACAGTGGATTTCCCTAAGCCATCTCAATAATGGCCTATGGACTTCTCTTTTAGGAAATTATCCAAACCTTTTTTAAACCCTGCTAAGCTAACTGATTTCACCCCATTCTCTGGCAATGAATTCCAGAGTTTAATTACACATTGTATGAAGAAATATTTTCTCTGGTTTGTTTTAAATCTACTACTTAGTAGCTTCATCACATGTCCTCTAGTCCTAGTATCTTTGGAAAGTGTGAACAAGCGATTCATATTTACCCTTTCCACTCCACTCGTTATTTTATATACCTCTATCATATCACCCCTGAGCTGTCTCTTCTCCAAACTGAAGAGCCCTAGCCACTTTAGCCTTTCCTCATAGGGACATCCCTTTTATCATTTTTGTCGCCCTTCTCTGTACCTTTTCTAATTCCGCTATATCTTTTTTGAGATACGGTGACCAAAACGGCACACAATATTTGAGGTGCGGCCATACTCTGGCCTCCACAGGGAGCCAGTGAAGAACCTTCAATAAAGGAGTAACATGGTCTTACTTGGATTTATTTTTAAAAAAGCAATCAGGTAACTGTGTTTTTAAGTAACAGTATTATTGCCAAAGACTTAGATGATAAACCCAAGTAAAGAGAATTACAATAGCCTAAGACATCAAAATCTGAGCCAATTTTTGCATATTATCAAAAGAAAAATACAATTGAGTTTGATGTAAATGTTTAAGCTTAAAAAAAAGTAACAATAGTTAATTTATGTAAACATCACCAGTTAGATCAGAATCTATCCATATAACCAAGCTTTTAACAGCTGTTTGAAATTGAATCAATTTACCCTCCAATATTGGACTGGTAAGATTTACCATTTATCATAACATAGTACTTTTTCTGCATTTAATTTAAGACGATTATCTGGAAATTTTGGAGAAACAAAACTTAATACGTTCAAATAAATCAGATATAATGGAAGTAACTGGAAAGATGATCTGTACATTATCAGCATAAATGACTCACCACCGCTCCTGTAAGCACCTTAGCATCCTGTCAGCCAGTGTCCTGATGTCAGTCAGCCATACTTCTTCCGCCATGCTGCTATCAACTCTCAAAGTGGCAGGATCCAACAAGGGAATTCACTCTTCAGGGACAAGTGAAAGGCTCTGATCATAAGAACATAAGAACATAAGAACATAAGCAGTGCCTCTGCCGGGTCAGACCAGAGGTCCATCCCGCCCAGCAGTCCGCCCCCGTGGCGGCCCAACAGGTCATAACCTGCCTTAATCACCAGAAGGGGCCCCCTTGCCCCCTAGGTTTCTCATCGAAGTCCTATCTTCCCATCAATGTCCTAACCCTCCGGCCTTGCACCTGCATGACCTGGTGAGCTGTCTATACTTATGCAACACCCCAGCACCTCCCTCAGTACCCCACGATCCCCTTTTCCCTCAGGAATCTGTCCAATCCCTGTTTGAATCCCTGTACTGTACTCTGCCGGATCACTTCCTCCGGGAGCGCATTCCATTTGTCCACGACCCTTTGGGTGAAGAAAAACTTCCTTGCATTTGATTTGAACCTATCTCCCTTCAGTTTCTCTGAGTGCCCCCTCGTACCTGTCGTCCCTTTTAGTCTGAAGAACCTGTCCTTGTCCACCCTCTCTATGCCCCTAAGTATTTTGAAGGTCTCTATCATATCCCCCCTGAGCCTCCTCTTTTCCAGAGAGAAGAGCCCCAGTTTATCCAGCCTCTCAGCATATGGGCAGTTTTCCAGCCCTCTTACCAGTTTCGTTGCCCTCCTTTGGACTCTCTCAAGAACTGCCATGTCCTTCTTGAGGTGCGGCGACCAATATTGAACGCAGTATTCCAGATGTGGGCGCACCATCACTCGATACAGCGGCATGATGACTTCCCGCGTCCTGGTTGATATGCCCCTCTTGATGATGCCCAGCATCCTGTTGGCTTTCTTCGAGGCTGCTGCACACTGTGCGGATGGTTTCATGGATGGATCCACTAGCACACCCAAGTCTCTCTCAAGTCCGGTGTCTTCCAGCAATCTCCCCCCCATTTTATACTCATATAAAATGGGATCAATGGGAAGACAGAACCCCATCTATATCTGCCACAATCCCTGATGATCCAATCCTGGAGCATGAAAACACACTACAAAAGAATTATCATTGGCAATAGACAGACTCTCAGGAGTGGAAGGAGGAGCCCTGGATCTGCCTGGATAAAATCAAGAAAATAGCTGGAGTCTGAAGCTTCGAGGTGCATGACTTCCCTTAGAACACCATCTTGAACTGGATCCCAGTTTCAGTGCTGACATTAGGTGAGTACAAATAGGGCACTTATGCTGTGTCCCCATGCCAGAAGAAGCTCCAAACCTGCCCAAAACAGCCTAACAGCAAGCTTTGGGGCCCCCTTGAAAATTTCTGCCCTGGGCCCCAGCATGTTTAACACTGGTCCTGACTGGCCCTAAATTTCTAACTGAAGCAATAGAAGATAAAGCAACTGCCCAAAGTTACAAGGAACATCTGTAGGAGTTGAACCCTGAATTCTGCGGATCTTAGGATGCTGCTCTACTAGGCTACTCCTTCACTTCTAGTGCTAGGTGGTGCCTATATATGTGACAGCTTGTTTCTTTCTTGGCAGCTGGAGTTTGGTGGTACAATGTTATTATTAGACTGAAAATTAAAATATGATTTTGAACCATATGGTGCAAGGAGTGGGGGGTGAGAAAGCAGTCAGAAATACATTTAAAGGAAGAAGTAACATACTTCTTCTTTAACCATAACACTGGCCCAGTGGCAGCTGTTGTACATCACCTGGTCCAAGAAACAGAATGTAAAAAATTAAGATTTTGGATGAGGCTCAGATTCTCAGGCCCTGGGAGAGTAAAACGTGACCTTTATGCAAACATGGCGTGCATAGTCTCCAAGCAGGAATTGGAGTAAGGCAACAGTACTGATATAAAATAATTATTTCCGAAAAGGTTTTCTAAACATAAAAGGCTGCTTTAATTTAGACAGCCGAACAGAGAGATCTCAGCAGTTCTATAATTAGTATTTCAGTTCACCATAGAATTCAGGAGGACAAATGTGATGTGCAGTTGGTTTCCAGTTCTGTTTAGAAAATTGTATGTGCTTTATGAAAGCAAAATAAATTGATTTTATAAACATAAAGCTTGCAAATTAATGTATATAAAGTTTATTTGCATGTTTTAAAATTGTATACGCATTAATCAAACTGTATATGCATTATTAATATGTGAAATAAGTCAAAATGGTGGCTAAAAAAATCCAAAAAGCAACTGAAAGTTTTAGAGTAGAGTGAAAAGTATATTTTTGTTCATGTGTGTTATTTTCTAGTGTTGTAATATTATCTTAAATAAAGAGCTCTATAATTTCAAAACTGGGAGGTATAAAATGGTGAAATATCATGAAATATGTGCTTTACTGATCTCTCTCTTTTTTTGTTCAGCCTAAAAGATATTTATTGTTAGGCATTCCTTCTGTATTTTATGATATACAAAAATATTGTGTGTTTTGTAATGGGTTTGGCCTCTGGAGATGCCCCATCAATGACCTTTCTCCCTTTTGCTGCCCCTGACTAGGAATTTGAGCTACTTCTCTGTGTCTACAGCAAATAATTTATACCTGCCTGAGAAGTAAATCTTCCCAGCTGCTGTTGGCAACCATTCAAACTACTCGTATTCATGGAAAAGCAGCTCCCAGTCTTCTATCTTTCTGCCCCCTGACCTAATTTTCTCTCCTCTCTTGTTACTTGCTCTATTTCACACCTCATATAGTCCTCATCTCTTCTATTTAGCCTCTGCTTCTCCTTTTCCTTTGTGTCATACATTTTCTCAAATGTTGCTTGTAGCTGATGATCTATGCCAGGGAATTCCGGTCCTCGAGAGCCGGAGCCAGGTCAGGTTTTCAGGATATCCACAATGAATATGTAGTGACTGTGTCCCGGTTACGTACAGATTCTTTCTTAAATTGGTAAATGTGATTTCGCAGCGCCAGCAGTGAGAATAGGTATGTTAAGAGGGTTGATCCTATATATTGTTTTCTACTCGTTTGAGGTTCACATTAGGTTTCATTACTGCTGAATGGATTGGGTTTAGGATAATCCAATCATTTGTGAAATATCAATAAGATTAATAATGTGTGAAATGTTTTGTATACATATATATTTTAAAGAAATTTCGTTCAGGACAGTTAGAGTTATATGGACTTAACTATTTGAAAATTTAGGAGCATAACCAAAGGTAATACCATGGAGCCTTTTTTAGCACAAGGATTTATTATATTTTGATTTGACAAGGTAGTGATACATTGTGAAATTATATGTTTTATTCACAATGCTGCTTTTGGCGCCTGTCCTGATGAAGCTCTTGCATAAATGATAGGAGTGAAACGGAGATCTTCCGTCTAACTCTTATAATGAGAGAGTATTTGCATAAGAAATCACTAAATTATAAACAAATAATATATATATATATAAAATTTCTGAGAGTGTATTGGACCAATGATAGCTCACTTTGTAGCTATTAGCCTTGAAAAAAGCATCGGGCTTTTAGCTGTGAGCGCGTGAGATCCCTTGTACCTCTCTACATTACCTGTTGTGGGTAATTGTGACTTGTACTTTAGCCAAGTCTTAAAGATTTTAGTGTGTTTCACAACAATTTGGAAGGTTAAGAATGAGACACAATTTCTTTTTCTAGACTGTGATATGATATCTGTTCCCTGTAGTGCCCTAGAATAGAAGCTTTAACAAGCATGAGAGGAAGAAAGTTGCAATTTGAAACACATTTTAAATAATCTTAAAAACTTTTAAATAAATCAACTTATATTAGGCAAAAGAACAAAAAGAGTGCATGCTCATTGGACTAACATTGTGCACAAAAAAAAATCTAAGTGCAAATCATAAAAAAATCTATCATGCAATATACAGTATAGCATATAGTTGCTTGTTCCTATCAATAAGATTCAATCATTCCTCAAGGATCCATTTGTCATCTCATGGTACTAAGCAAGCCTAACATTCATGTTTTCTCTTTCATAATAAGAATACATAACACAAAATTACAGAAAGATTTACCATGATGGTTTGTTATAATAATTATACTAACAGAGATTTAGGGCTCCTTTTACGAAGGTACGCTAGCGGTTTTAACACACACTACATTGCTGCGTGTGCTACACGCTAACGCCTCCATAGAGCTGGTGTTAGTATTTTCCATGTAGCGCAGGGTTAGTGCACACGGAATTGTAATGCGCGCTAAAAACGCTAGCGCATCTTCGTAAAAGGAGACCTTAATTTATGAAAGAAGAGAATGGTCCTTAGCTTTTGCAGTTGGAAGTTTAGCAGTGTTAAATCAATTATAAACATCTCAGTCTCCATAGAAACTGTTTCCACAGCAGGATAGCAGCTTGGAAAGCCTGGATCCCAAACACGTCCAGGTTGCCGAAAATAGACTGTGCTGCATCAATATGTATACAGACTCTAAAAACAGTTCAGACAAGTGTATGCATTCAAGGGGCACCTAAACAATAAAACTTTTCTTAAGGAAGAGGGGCAGGGATATGCCAGGAAGATTTTGCTTCCTATTAAAAGGTTTCTAAACCACCTAAATGGCTGCATGGTGTGCTGCAATCCACCTCATCTCCCTTTGAGTTGAATTGTCCTAGAACTTCTACATGAAAAGCGAGGGGAAAAAGAGGAAACACAAGATGTAGTCAGAAGGCAATTCTTCCAGCTGTTTGTAGAAGCCTTTCTTAGTACCTACAATATTACATTCAATGTTTATAGCATACTGTTAATGTGATGGGATATACTTTCCGTCACCAGAATCCTCAGACTTGAAGAAGGAATTTATACCTTAAAACTACTATCAAAAGACAGCATGAGTTTAGCCCCAGGAACAGACACCATTTAATTATCTAATTTGCATATGAATTTGCATACAGAAAAGATACCTCTTTGAAGGGACAATCCTTTGGGGGGAGAGGGGGAGAGCATCCCCTCACCTGTGGAATATGCCTAAATCTGATCTAAAGGAAGAAAACAAAAAATTTTCAAACTCTTACTAAAAGAAGCCACCCTGATGGCAAAAGGAGCTAACAAACGTCTTACCTGGGAGAGAGAATGATCTTTCTTTTTCTAGGTAAGCCTCAGGGGGATGAATGCTGCCAATTGCCTAACCCCTGGTAAGCCTTGCACATTGAGAAAAATAACCTAAATCAGTGATGCACATTGGGAAGAATAACCCAAATCACAGTTACTGGATGCTAGGATCCACGTTGGGGGTTAGCACCCAAGGAAAAGATCTGGGTGTCATTGTAGACAAATACGATAAAATCTTCCACCCAATGTGCAGTGGCAGCCAAAAAAGCAAACAAGATGCTAGGAATTATTAAAAAAGGGATGGTTAACAAGACTAATAATGTTATAATGCCCCTGAATCGCTCCATGGTGCAACCTCATCTGGAGTATTGCGTTCAATTCCAGTCGCCTTATCTCAAGAAAGATATAGCGGCACTAGAAAAGGTTCAAAGAAGAGCGACCAAGATGATAAAGGGGATGGAACTCCTCTCGTATGAGGAAAGACTAAAAAGGTTAGGGCTCTTCAACTTGGAAAAGAGACAGCTGAGGGGAGATACGATTGAAGTCTACAAAATCCTGAGTGGAGTAGAAGTGGATCGATTTTTCACCCTGTCAAAAATTACAAAGACTAGGGGAAACTCGATGAAACTGCAGGGAAATACTTTTAAAACCAATAGGAGGAAATATTTTTTCACTCAGAGAATAGTTAAGCTCTGGAACGCATTGCCAAAGGTTGTGGTAAGAGCAGATAGTGTAGCTGGTTTTAGGAAGGGTTTGGATAATTTACTGGAGGAAAAGTCCATAGTCGGTTATTGAGAAAGACATGGGGCAAGCCACTGCTTGCCCTGGATTGGTAGCATGGAATGTTGCTATTGTTTGGGTTTTGGCCAGGTACAAGTGACATGGATTGGCCACCTAGAGAACGGGCTACTGGGCTTGATGGACCTTTGGTCTGACCCAGTAAGGCTATTCTTATGTTTTGTGGCCAGAGCATGATCAAGGGCCAGATTACCTTGTGTGGCACAACACTGAGCGTCATAGATAGAATTTGGAGGAATAATTGTTGAAAAAAATGTAGATGTAGACCTTGAAGATATCTAGCAAAAGCACTTTCAGTCTAATTCTATAAAAGGCATTAAAAATAGCTTGTGTGCAATTTATTTATTTATATTCTATACTATTAGTCAGTTTGATCTAATTAGCACCAAAAATTGGGATCTTAATAAGAAATTATTCATACAAATTGGAATTAATTAAAATTTATACTTGTATTTTTAGATGCAGGATCTGCATGTAAATACACGAAGCCCAAAGGAATTGAATGGGATTTGGTGCATTTACTGCAGCAGCATCACTCCCGCAGCTTTGTAAAAGCTTATCTCATTTGCTGTGTGTACTGTATATTGTTAAAAATTCTAAAAAGTTTACATATAAAAAAATAAAGTAAGGGGAGCAAATAATTAGAGACAAAGATCAACTACAAGTTACAGGTCAGAGCAACCAAAAGGAAACTAAGTGCAAAGATAAAATCAAATAACACATAAAACCATAAATAATAAAGAAATACGGACATACTAGCCATGCTCATCCATATCTGCACCAGCCACACAAACGGCCTCTTTTACAAAGCCACGGTAGCAGGTGCTGCGCGGCAACAGCCCCGAAACCCTTTAAATCTCTATGGGCTTCAGGGCCATTAGAGCAGCGCAGCCACTAGCGCGGCTTTGTAAAAGAGGCCGAAAGTGAAAAAGGGGAAGAAATAAATCTAATTATGATTTGTGGAAGTCTACTGAAAATTGATGGACATAGCAGCTGCTGCAAGCTACCCACAGTGGACATGGAATCTCCCTAGGGCCTAGTCTAGGCAAATAAAACTATAATGATCCTTTAGTGCGGCTCTGGGTCCAGGGGTCAACCTGGCTGGAGTCCCCTGAAGACAGCCTCTATCGATCCCTCACACAGTGCTCCACCTGGGGAAAATAAATGTTAGTGGATGGGATCACCTTCTTCTCCTCTCCAAGAAAAATCCCAAAAGACAGGTTTATTTGAATTATGTACATAGGTCTAATTATAAAAAAAACAATTCTCATAAATAGCTTTCAACAGTTTGCTGGCTTCAGCCTAACTCCCAGTAAGCCCTGAAGGCCACTGCTGACTGGTTCTGATAGGGGGCCCGGTGCAGTGGAGAATGGAAAGTCCAGTGGTGGGAGGGTCCACAGGGACCTATATACCAGCAGAGAGAGAGAGAGATCTGGCCCTATATGGTTGACCAGTCCTGACAGGGGGGACTGGTGCAGCAGAGAAAGCCCAGTGGTGGGAGGGCCCGCGGGGACCTATACACCGGCAGGGAAAGAGCTGAAGAAGTAGCCTGGGTCCCGGTAGAGCCTGGAGCCAAGAGGCTTAGGCTTGACGACCAGAGGTTGGACTGGTGAAGAAGGATTCAGGCAAGTCCTCAGTGCATGTGTTGGTGAGAAGATGACTGAGGGGCTGGGAGAGTCTTCAGTGCGTGTGTTCCGGATAAGACGACTGGGTGACCCAGCAACTAAGAGGCCTCAGTGCATGCATCAGTGAGGAGACAACTGAGGAGCTGGGAGAACCCTCAGGGTGTGTGTGCCGGATATGACAGAGAAGCTGGGAGAGTCCAAGGACCCTCGGAGCATTGGCCAAAGGAATGAGGAGTGGTCCGGCAGAGGGACCGGCTGGGACGGTGGCAACTGGTGGAGGGACTAGTAATGGCACCAGATGTTGCTGAAGACCTGGAGGGTCAGAAGGGACTCGGGAGAAGCCTGGAAATATGAGGAGTCCAGGGAGGACCTCAGGACAACCAGGAGGTCGGGAAGACCTGGTTGGGGATTTTAACAGAATGTATGCTGCATGGTGTGTGTTTAACCCTGTATTTATGTTTTTACAGAGAACTATGGTACCTGGGGGTGTGGATATGTGATGGGTGCTACCGCTCGGCCTGGTCACTTGATGATGCAGACATTGCCCCTTTTTCTCATTTGCATAAAGGTATTTAGTGATTAACTTACCTGAGGGCTTATACATATCTGGGGGCTTTGATCACTCTGCCCCACCAATTCTAGTTTAAAACCCTTTTCAGTAGGTTATCCAGTCTACTGCTGAGCACATTTCTTCCCTTGTTTGATAGATGCACACCATCCCTGTTCAGCAGCCCTTGGAAAATCATTCCATGGTCCAGGAAGCCAAAACGCTCTCGACAACACCATCTGTGCAGCCACACATTCATCTCCACAGGATGTGAGCTTCTCTGACCTAGCCTTTACCCTCGACAGAGAGAATTGATGAGAATACCACTTGTGCACCTGACTGCTTCACCTTCTCTCCCAGAGCCATGAACTCCTTTTGAAATGTTTGGAGGGGTACCTCGCAGTATCATTAGTGCCAAAATGGATGAGTAGTATAATAGTCATTAGGCTTGATGAATCTCTGCAAGCTCCCCTTAACATCTTGAATTTTGGCATCATAGAGCACACCTCCCGGGACATTATGTCAGATCTGCAGATGGACACCTCTGTATCCCTCAGAAGGGAATCACCAATCACCACTACATTTTGCCTCCGAGTAGTCACAGATCCAAGCTTTAGTCCTTCCTCTTCCTGGAATGCTTTTACCTCCTCCATTTCCAGGGCTGCATAGCGGTTCTTCAGTTCAAGGGTAGGTGGACACAGTATCGATCCTACAGGGTCTCGTAACCGAGTCCAACTGTTTTCCATCAGCACAGTCTCTTCTTCCCCACTGTCAGAAATCTTTGATGCCTCATGAAGCATTTCATTGACATATCTCTCATTCTCGTGGATGCTTCTCAAGGCCGAAAGGTCAATCCACAAAGGCACCCTTTTATTTAAAATTCATTTTGGGAGCAACTGCTCCTCTTGCACTTTACCTAGCGATGCCTCTTATTGAAATATGCTATTAAAACATCAGGAGGGAGAACGACACTGGATTAGGGGGTGGGATAGCTGCTGGCCAAAGGGAGGGAGAGATGCTGAACCCATGGGGGGAGGTTGTTGGGGGCACCGTAAGTGGTAAAATTGGGGTGGGGTCACTGCCAAAGAAAACTGGCTCATGGCATCACTATACCCTGAGCTGGTTCTGTCAATGCTCGTGCTTCTGTTCTTACTACGACTGTTCAGTCTATTCCAGTATGGTTTGAACACTGCCTTCCATCTTGTGCCCACCTCTCTCTTTCTGTGAGGCCAGATGTGCCCATGTGCTTCTTCTCCACCGTTGAATATTACTCTGCTGAATGACTGTCTAACTTGTTTATTGTTATTCTCCTTAATTGTTATTCTGCCCATAAAAAGGGCCTCTAATTCATGATAATCTTTTCTTCTCATTTCTGTATGCTCTGCTGATAGAATCCTAGCTCTGTAATGAAGAAGAGACACTTCTCTTCCCAATTTTCAGGCTATCTCCCATTCTAGGAGTTCCAAAGGATCTCCCATTCTAGGAGCTCCAAAGGGAATAATGCCTTAGGTATCTGGGCCAACTGGAGTCTTAGACCCCTCCCTAGTGCATCCCAGGATGCACTAGGGAGGAGAAGGCCCACCATTTTGAAGAGGTGAGCCTGCTGGAGGTCGGAGGAGCTAGAAGTAGGAGACATCCCTCTGGCTGGCCTTTGTAAATAAGGCAAAGGGGGTGGGGTTATCAGAGGCACAGGTGGTCATCAGGGGTATGACAGCGGGAACGAGTAGACATCCCTCCCACTTCCTGGGGTGTATATGTGTGTGTGGGGGTTTGCTTAACGGCAGCAGTGGGAGGGAATGGGCATCCCTCCTGCTGCTGGGAGGGGGGTGCTAGACGGCGGCAAAATTTTCTGGCAGGTCTGAGCTGTCACGCCTTACTTTCCTGTCAATGCCTGGACCAATCAGTGTTCAGACACTGACCAAAAAGTAAGGCTAGGATAGCTCAGGGATAGCTTAGGGAATCACTTGGCGATAATAGAGAATTGCCCAGAGTGCTCATTTAAATATTAATTATCTCATTGTAATATATTTGCATGGCAGTATCGGAGACTGCTAGGAAGCTTGGAAAAGACCACGGTAGGCTGTTTTGATAATCCGCCGCTAAAATACATGACAGTTCTTTTGTTTTCCCCATGCTTCAGTAATTAGCAACGTTAGTGCAGCCCTGAATGAAGTGCACAATGATTTCTCAAGAGCAAAGAAACCCATTGACTATTTATATACAGACACTAATTACAATCAAACAAAGCACAGGTGTGGATACTTACCCTTCATTACCATCTCAACTTGTGTGTGTCAACCTGAATGTATATTATCAGTCCAAACATTCAAGGGTATGTAAACTTTTGATCAGGGAAATCTGTGAGTTCAATTATCATTATGATTACTAAAGGAGACACACAATTCTGTGGTGATAAATAGCTTCACCTAATAAATATTTCTAAATTAAAGACTGGTGTTTTGCAGGATCACTCATATTTTCCACAAATGGTACACATCTTACACAGTGGCATAGCGAGGGTAGGAGGCGCGTGGGATGGTGGTGCTCTCCCTGCTCCTCTCTGCCCTATGCCACACTCGCACCCTCCCTTCCCCCCCTGCCTCTTTAAATCTTCGCCAGCGCAAACAGCTTCTCCGGCCTGCTGCTTGCCCCAGCATTGGCTTTCCTCTGATACAACATATTGCTAAAACCTGCCGCTTCTTCCTCTATAACATTACCAAAATCCAACTCTACCAAAACACTTATCCACGCCCTTGTCACCTTGCGCTTAGACTACTGCAACTCGCTACTCTCAGGCCTTCCGCTTAGCCATCTTGCTCCTCTCCAATCCATCCAGAATTCGGCTGCACAACTCATATTCCAGGAGAGCAACTTTATGCACATTATCCGTCTCCTAAAATCACTTCATTGGCTTTCCATCCATTTCCGAAAACAATTCAAGCTCCTCTTACTCACCTACAAATGCACTCACTCAGCTGCCCCTCACTATTTCTCTTCACTTATCGCCCTCTATGATCCCTCCTGAGAGCTCCTCTCAGCTGGTAAGTCCCTCCTATCTGTGCTCTTCTCTTCAACTGCTAATTCCAGACTCCGTCCCTTTATACTTGCTGAACAGTATGCTTGGAACAAGCTGCCTGAATCCCTACAGTGGGCTTTATCTCTGGCAGTGTTCCAGAACCAGTTAAAAGCCCACCCCTTTGAGAGTGCTTTGGACTCCTCACCTCTAACTTTGGGTTTTGCATCCCCCAACCCTATGTCATATCTGTCTTTCCAAGTTAGATTGTAAGCTCTTCCGAGCAGGGACTGTCTATAAATGTCTCAAACAGTGTACAATCCTCACTTAGCAGGATAAACCATTCAAAACAGAACAGACCAACTTGTGACGTTCTTCATCTTTCTTTATTCAAAAATTTTTTTCTTATCATTCTTGCTCCAATGCCCGACGGGAACCGTTTCGCCAAACTGGCTTTATCAAGGGTTCCAGCAAGGAGCACTATACAATATAATAAATTAAAGAATTAATATACATATTATCATAAATTTATATTTAACATCCTGAAAAAACTGCATTTTAACTAATAAAGTTTAAATAATGATCAAGAATGATAAAATAATTTATATTGAATGTGCAAAAATGCAAATCCTATATAAATATTTATTTAAATTAATCTATTACTTATCATTCAAATTCATTTATCCCTAATAAATCAATACATGCCTTCATAATTACATCATTACATTTCTCAATGAAAACCTCCCTGACCACAGACAATGATAAAATGATAATAGAAACCAACATATTTGATGAATACATATTCATATATTGTCCAACTCATTGTGATATATAAAAATTAAATAATCAAATAATTATTTCATGTATATTAAACATATCACTAAAAATCAATCATATGTACAGATACAAACTGATAATTAACCAATAGAAATTTGATATTCTTAAAACACCATCTATCTTAAAACATATTAGCTATTAATTAATAAATAGATATAATCAATCATATATATATATTCTCACACTTTTTATCTAATAAATACATACTAATACACCATTGATATTAAAAACTATACATTTAGATATCAATTAATAAATAAATGTCAAAATGTACTGTGCTGCATATGCCTTTCAGCGCTATATAAATAAGTAGTAATAGGGACGACTTTCCTATGAGGAGAGGCTAAAGCGGCTAGGGTTCTTCAACTTGGAGAAGAGACAGCGGGTTGATATGATATAGGTCTATAAAATACTGAGTGGAGTGGTCGCCATACATGAAGAAGGACATGGTACTACTCGAAAGAGTCCAGAGAAGAGTGACTAAGATGGTTAAGGGGTTGGAGAAGCTACCCTACAGTGAAAGATTAGAGAAACTGTGCCTCTTCTCCCTCAAACAGAGGAGATTGAGAGGGGACATGATTGAAACATTCAAGGTACTGAAGGGGTTGGACTTAGTAGATAAGGACAGGTTGTTCACCCTCTCCAAGGTAGGGAGAACAAGAGGGCACTCTCTAAAGTTGAAAGGGGATAGATTTCATACACCCCGAGAGTGGTAGAAAACTGGAATGCTCATCCGGAGTCTGCCCTAGGGGGATTCAAGACAAAGTTAGACAAGTTCCTGCTGAACAAGGACTTATGCTGGTAGGGCTAGTGTCAGTTAGGGCGCTGGTCTTTGACTAGAGGGCCGCCGCGTGAGCAGACTGCTGGGCATGATGGACCCAGCAGTGGCAATTCTTATGTTCTTATATGAATTACTTATTTACTCTTTCCAAAAATACTAGGACTAGGGGGCATGTGATGAAGCTACTAAGTAGTAAGTTTAAAACAGACCAGGGAAAATATTTCTTCGCACGATGTGTAATTAAACTCTGAAAGTTGTTACTGGAAAATGTGGTGAAATCAGTTAGCTTAGCAAGGTTTAAAAAGGGTTGGATAATTTCCTAAAAGAGAAGTCTTTAGGTCATTATTGAGATGGCTTGGGGAAATCCACTGCTTATTCCTAGAATAAGCAGCATATAATGTTTTATTATTTGGGGTCTAGCTGGGTACTTGGGGCCTGGGTTGGCTGCTGTTGGAAACAGGATACTGGGCTTGATGGACCTTCGGTCTGTCCCAGTATGGCAATTCTTATGTTCCGATGCTTTCAGGGGTGCTCCTGAATTGCATTAAATTTAGGCTGGTGAACCTTGGTAGTTAGAGCTTCAGTTTATCATGGCTGTGTTCTTAAATTTGTATTTACCGGTAACTGCTGATCCTATAGGGAGATATTAGGAATTATTTACAACTGTCTCTAGTCTTGGGTTGACTTTATTTACTGGCAATAAGAATGCTGAGGGGCTGGTGTAATGTGCAGCTCTACGTACTGCAAAACTATCACCCCCAAACTGCAGCATGCTACAAGCAAAAAGCATGCAAATTACTGCTGCGTTAAAATTTTGGCAGTAATCTGCAGCTCTCTTTGAAATGCAATGCTTGAACTATGATTGACTCAGGCACTAGAAAGAAGGGTGACATTTAAAAAAGAATTGCTAGTGTTTATGAGTCCAATCTCCCTCTTCTCCTGCCCAATCCCTTTCCCACAATATTTGAAAACAAAAAACAAACTTCCTCCCCCTCTGGTAGTCTAGTGGCCGTCTTCTCTCCTACCTGACCTCCCCCAAAACATTTTACTTGGTAGCCTGCCCAAACTCTCTTCTTGAACCCCACTTTCTATATAAAACATTAAATCCCTGGTATTGAGTGGCACCCACCTACCCCCTCTCATAACTCCTTGCCCACATCCTGTTTGCTACTTTAAATAAAGCAGCAGTGATGCCCATTCCTCATCTTAAAAATAGTGGTGCACTGCCCATGAATGGGAGAAATTCCCTTGAGGCAGTAGATGTTGTTGAGTGCAGGTTCTCCCAAGCCCTACAACACTTGGCATGTCCAAGTCCATTCCCACTGACCACAGCCCTAACTTCGGTGCCACTTCTGCCCTTTCTCCTGGAACTGTTGCATTTGCTTGGGATGCCCACATTCAGGGAACCTTCCTTCTCCCCAAGCTCAATCAGTCCATAAAGCAATCCCTGAGAGCTGACTTGGCCACTGGACTCAACCTCTGGGAGAAGGCCTCCTGAAGAATCCTGTTGCCCTCATCTGCTGCTGGGCAGAAAAATACTACCAAGTTCCAGGTTGCACCATTCCTTATAACAGTAATGTTTTCACTGTCTCCATAACGGACTATAAGACGGATCACCTTCTTCTATGCAGAGCTCGGGTAGGTCTAAACCGCTTTTTCTTTTGATTGCCACTAAACTGCTGTTAGTCTGCTAGGATCCATCGCACTAATTCGCTCCAACATTATCTGAGGAGTCCTGCCCTGTTGCTACAGGGGCAGGACCCGGAAGAAAAAACACATTGGAGCGAGAGCTAGTGATAGACTTAACAACAGTCAAGGCGAATTTGCTTAGAACTCTTTGGGTGTTGGTGGTATAGAAAAATAAAGTTATTATTATTAAAGCGGTACTGAAGTAGAAGCCAAACGTCACAACTTAAAAAAAAAACCCCAAAAAATCACGCACGCGCCTGGGGGGGGGGAAGAGGGAAAAAAAATAGGACGGAAAGAGCGCGTGCTCAAGAGCCTGCGCAAAACGCGGGGCTGGGGAAATTCCGTCGACCTATTTGCGTAAGAGCTTGATCCCAAAGTGTTCAGGAAGGAAACTACATTTCCCAGGAGAGGCGGCGGCGACGACGACGACTATCGAGGCCGTTTTCTCTGCTCCTCCCTCCTGGGTCAGACGCCGACACCGTTTCCTGGGTCGTTGTGCTCCGGTTCTCTAGGAGCCCCGGTATTGTGGCGGCGGCGGCGGCTTCGGCGGGGAAGCGTTGTTTCGTGTTTCCACGCAGCAACTCCTGGCGTGCGTTTCCAGGGTTGAGTGGTCGCTCGTGGCCGCCCTCGGGGAGAGAGAGAGAAAACCGGACGCCTGCCTCATTTCTCCTGTCGACAGATCGGCCCAGCGAGGGAGAGTCGCGATAATCCAGCTCGCACAGTAAGTGCTGCGCCAGGTTGCCTTTCAGCTGAGGGTCCAGCATCAGTTCCTTCCCCCGGCTTTGTCTCTCGGCTTTTGTTGTTGGAGCAGAGCCTGGGATCAGGCAGGAAGCGAGGAGGACCTTGGTGCGGGGCGCTCCTGCAGCTCCATTCTCGTGTGTGCGCGCGTGGCATAATATTTCACTCTAATTTAGAGTCTAGCTTTTATTGAAACAAACAAAAAAAATGTCGAGAGTGTACGTTTTATTTTCTTAGAATGTTCCCCCCCCCCATGTCTACGTTGGGTTATTTGAATAAATGGTTTTAGTTAGTGACTTCTCAAGGTCTGATCGGGCTTTCCTGCTTGTAAAAAAAGCTGGCGTTTCCTTAGGAAGCTGAGAGACACTTGTTGGCTTACGTGCAGCTCAAAAATCGGGAAAATGCTGTTGTGACTTTGCCTTTGTAAAACGGTGTATCTTTTTATGTAAACGATTCATTGAGGTGCTTTAATCTTTTAAGTGTTCTTCGGGTCTGTGATAGCAGTTATGACTTTAGAATGATACATTTTATTTATTAAAAAAGGTTTAACAGCTTTATAAACAGATTTACCCAAGGTAGTATATAGCAGCTGTGGTTGGACATAACTTACATTGTAGTGATAGGATTACAACGGTAAAATGAGCGCATGTCAATATAATTTAGAACTGCTGTTCTAGGTAGAAAATGTAAGTGATTATTTTCCAGTTAATTAAGATGTTTGGGAGGCTACAAAAATCAGTGAGACATAGCTATTATTGCGATCTATCTTTTTTTTTTGTGAAATCAAACATGTACGTTTGTGCTGCTTGGGAGTCATTAGCATAGCAGAAATACAAAAGCCAATGCTTGCACACTGTACTTGGGGAACTGGTTCTTATCCAACAAAACATCTTTATTTTGCATGGGAGGAGGGGGGTCCATATTTATTGGTTAAAACTAAAGATTTGAATCCCTAAATGCCCATTCCCAATTTTACCTTACATAGCCGTAATATTCTCACATGTGGGTGACATCTTCCTCAGAACCTGGTATGGATACTGTCAAGTGCACTGTCACTTTAAATCCTTAGGCAGTGCCCATACAGTGCATGTGCCAGTGCCTCCCTGCCAGAAGTTGGCTTGCGGGACCATCAATTTTACATGGAGCCGAGAAGCTGTCTCTTTGTTTTTTCCTCAACACTTTACCGATTACCAATCACTCAAAAATATAATTTCTTTAGATCTTGTACAATCCCCACTCTCTGGATGTCTACTGGATATCTGGAAGACAGAACTAATAACCCAATTAAGGGGCAATCTACCTGATCATCTTTTCAGTTGCAATCATTATGTTCTCTCATTAAAGTTTTTCAACAATTTATACAACCTCCTGTTCACTTGATCCCTTCCCCTCTGCCTGGTTAAAAATCCTTTAACTTGAGCTTTTACCCTATATCTTGTCCATAGTAAATATGAGTCGTTCATCAGACCAGGTTTCAAATCTCTGAAAATCTGAAAATAGTTCAACCTATCTTGAAGAAACCATCTTTAGATCCTCTAAACCAGCCCTGAACAACATACGAACCGCGGGCCGCATGCGGCCTAAAATGGCTCTCACTGCGGCCTGTGCCCGATACGGCTCTTGCTCCATTTTCCTGCCCGTGGGGGTTCAGCTACCACGCCAGCACCGCCAGCTTCTCCCACTGACAGGAACCATCCCAAAGCTTTCCAGCGGGATGTTGGAGAAGCAAAATTTCTGGAGTTGTGACAGTTTGTAGGTAGGATGCAGAGATGAGGCGCTTGAGAATGAGGGCAAGAAGTTGGGCCGCGGACGGG
The DNA here is from genome assembly GCF_902459505.1 of Geotrypetes seraphini. NCBI lineage: Eukaryota > Metazoa > Chordata > Amphibia > Gymnophiona > Dermophiidae > Geotrypetes > Geotrypetes seraphini. The sequence goes on along the minus strand of NC_047086.1, from coordinate 340,166,490 downwards.
GAGACTGGAAGAAAGATGAAAAGATGCCAGGCCCTGGGGAGGGGGAAGACAAAGAGAGTGAGAGAGACAGAAGGACCTGAAACAAAGGGGAGGCAGAAGAGAGGGGGCAGATATTAGACTTGGGGATGTCTAGAAGGAAGAGAGAGAGAGACTGCAGAGAGTTGAAAAGATTCTGGAACAAGGAGAGAGAGAGGCAGAGAAAGACCTGGAAGAAAGGAGAACAAATGCTGGGGAAGGGGGGTTGTAAGCAGAAGAAAGACAGAGAGAGAGAGGAGGCCTGCACCAAAGGGAAATGACAGGAGATAGATGCTGGACTATGGGATGTGCAGACAGGCGGAGAGAGACCCTTAGGAAGAACAGAGAGATGCAAGATCATAACAGGAGGGAGAGAGAGGGAGACCTGGAATAGAGGTGGTGATAGGTACAAAGGAGAACTGACACTGGATCTGGGGAGGGTAAGCAGAGGGAAAAGAGATAGAGATCTGGACCCAAAGGGAATGGGGCTGGATTGTGAAATAAATGTTGGATGCACAGTTAGAAGGAAGTCCAACCAGAAACTAATTAAATCACCAGACAACAAAAGTAGGAAAAATTATTTTATTTTCATTTTAGTGATTTGAAATGTGTCAGTTTTGAGAATTTTATGTCTTCTGTGTGTATTGTGTATATATGAAAAATGAAAGGAAAAAATTACATTACAATTAGTGAAGGGGGCTGGATCTGTGACAGAGCTTGGGTGGATTTAGGGCGGAGCTTGGGATGTCTGTGGTTGGGGGTACTTAGCTTGAAGTAGTTGAGAACATTGTGGTTTGAAAGCCTCATTCTTAAATTGTCTTACAAGGGTGTTGCATTGGCCTCCTAACACACAGAAAGTACTCTCATCGCTGAAGAGAACGTTTTTCCACACCTCGAGTCCACATGCTGTACTTTCTGACCCACTCAACCCATTGCTTTCTTTGCATTGCCGTTACCAACGGCTTCTTTCTTGCTTTACAGCCACTTAGGCCAAACTCCAGGCACCGCCAATGTACTGTTGAGGCAGTTACATTCACTGAACACATTTCCTGCCACTTGGCTGACAATTCTGGTGATGTGAGTTTGCGATCTGCCACTGAGATCTGGTGAACAACCCTGTTCTCTCACACAGTGGATTTGCGTGGTCTTTCACTTCGAGCCCTGTCAGTCACATTTCCTGTCTCTTTTTTCTTACTGAGCAAAGCTGTACTTTGATTGCACTTACCCTGGCTGCAATTTGCTGGCTTAAATAGCCTCCTTCATTAAGTACAACCACCATTACACGTTCTTCTTTTGAAAGATTTCTAACTTTTTTCATGTTGCGATTATGCTGTCACTGGAGTAGCAGACAGTTATGAAAACTGATTTTCCCGCTTCGCCATATATAAACGTGAATGCTGCACTGAAATTGGTTCCTCAAAACAAACGCCATTGGCTGAAAACGGGGTGATCTGATTGGACCATTTTGATCCGGTTTTGACTTGAAATATCGACATTTTCGACATACTTAACATAAGAATTGCTGCTGCTGGGTCAGACCAGTGGTCCATCGTGCCCAGCAGTTTGCTTCCGCAGTGGCCCCCAGGTCAAAGACCAGTGCCCTAATTGAGTCTAGCCTTACCTGCGTACATTCTGATTCAGCAGGAACTTGTCTAATTTTGTTCCTAAATCAATTTAAAATGCGCAGGGTGATAGAGCATAAAATTCTGAACACGTCAGTATATATTATGAAGCAGTAGGCATCAGAAATATTGCTGTGATCAAGCAAGAAAGACGGAAGAGGGTATTACTCGGAGGTGATGCAAAACTTCTGCACGGCTCTACTTTTGTTGATGGGGATTCCGTCGCACCTCATCTGGAAGTCTTCCCTCTGACGTAGCAATGTCGGAGAGAAGGCTTCCGGTTCAGGCGCAGGATGCGCTGCACACAGCTTTGTGCATTGCAGCTCTGAGGAAGAGGGAGCTGGCCCGAAGATTACGCCGCATCGATTGCACCACGGACCGGCGACTGAAGAACACTGTCTTGAGCCCGATGCACGTGATGGTCCTGTGGACCGGTAGGAAATTTCTGTGGACAGACACTGGTCCGCGAACCGACGGTTGAAGAACACTGTATTAAATGCCTGCCTGTTGAATATGAAAGCAACAAAAATGATGGTGACACTGTGGATTGAATGGTTGCAGAAGCTTGACAATCTGATGAGAAGGTGTAGGAGGTGCATTGTAATGCTGTGTGATAACTGTGTTTCAGACAACACAGACGGATCACCTTCTAAGTTATCCAACCCACAATCAAGTATCATCAATCAAAAAAGGGGGTGTAAAGGATAATTTATACGATACTTGCTTTAAAAGGTTTTTTTACACATCAGTGTCCAACTTCCATTTTATAATTAATATACCACTTCTGTTGACCCACTACTTTTTATCATTCAAATGATACCTCATTTTAACAACAAACTCACCCCAAAGCAACTACATTAGGAGGTTGAAGTATCATAAAAAATGCACTGATCTCAGTTAAGAGACCTCTTATAACATGGATGTTATTTCAAGTCTTCATCCTGAATGCATGCGATGTAATCATTTACTTCAAAACTTCCTTCCTAATCATAACCTTAAATTTTTATTTAATATAAAAACTAAGGGTTCAACTTTTTCATTTATTTTAGTATATTTTTTCTTTAATTTAATTATGGTATCAAAACCTAAAATTGATTCATCGATGTATATTTTAAAGAAGAACAGCAATACTTATCTTAATGGCTTTCCAGCCAAAACCAATGTTGGAGGGCCCGGGAGAATGGAATAGAAATTGAATTAAATGATGTGCTTGCTGTGCCTAATGACAAGTTGTAGTGCACCTGCTGTACATGATATTGGCTATAAATTGGTCGAAATGTTCATTTCTCCTACAGTTTCATACCAAAGATATTTTTCATTTGCTTCCTAATAAGAAGTTCTCAAGGATATTGTGTGGCTGTGAACAGTTATCCTTTTTGCCTTGCTTAATTTGTATGGATGTGTTTTCCATACAATTGAAAAGGCATCAGGCTTATATTAAAACACATTTTGCTTTGAGAACTACAGTAGATTTCCAAGAAACAAAACTACTGAAAATTGCCGACCTATTTGCAAAGCTGGCCATTGATAGCTGTGGTCCAAAACTGAAGGGTAATTGATTTGTTGGTTCTTCAATCCCTGGTCTCTGTACCGAGACTAGATAGTTTTCTCTATTATTTCTGCTCCCGTTTCTTGTTCCCTTTCAAAGACCATAGTAATGATCCTTCTTAGAGAATTACAAAGGGACTAATTTTTCTCTGTCTCCACGGAAACTCTATGTCCCATCTCAATAAGTTATTTTCTTATCTCTGCCCCATTCCTGCAAGCTCTATCCTTATCTGCACAAGCCTCAAATATTTTAAAATTATGTGACAAAATTTGATGGGGGCGGGACGGGGAAATTGAGTTCCTGCGGGGACATGAAAAATTTTTTCCCTGTGTCATTCTTTAATCCTTCTGCCCTTAACAGGGAATTAACTTTTTTTCTGAAGCATCAGCTTTTCTTAATGCAAAGTAGAGAATGACACAAGGACAAAATTTTCCCTGTTCCCTCAAGAACTCAATTTCTCCGTCCTGTCTCTGCAAGTTTTATTGCTGTCCCTGGCCCTGCTCAATTCCTGTAAGCTCTGCCTTAACTGCAGAAGTCTTGAACACTTATGATTTTAAAGTATTTGAGGCTTGTGCAGATGAGGACAGAGCTTGCAGGAATGGGGCAGGGACAGGAAAATAACTTGCCGGGACGGGAAAATGAGTTCCCATGGGAACAGAGAAAAATTTGTCCCTATGTCATTCTCTGATGCAAAGTCCAGATGCTTTCAAGTTTCCATAAACATGACTTGCTTTTCAGATCTCAACCAAACCACATATATGGCTGTAACCAGGAATTTAAGTATTCAAGCTGCTTTTATTTTTGCAAAATCTGGTAATTTAGTAAACTGAACTCCCTAGTATATGTGCTGCAAAACATATCTGCAGTACACTATGCTTATAGATTTAGAGTAAAGTTAGTTATGCCCTTTTAGAGAATTTGCAATTCATTTTACACATCTTTAATGGCATCTCCTGGGATAAATGGCTAATTCTTTTCCCACCACTTGCTGTGTTTTGGTGTTTGTTTCTTTTTCCAGCTCCCACTCCACCTCATTACTTGGAAATACTCTCAGGAACAGTTTGATAGTTTTGAACAGTGTGGAAAATGACCATAGCTAGAAAAGGAAATCCTGCTGCTTTCAGGAAATTCTTGAGAGATTTCAGCTGGTACTCCAAAGGATAAATACTCTTGTTTTATGTATACATTTTCAGATGATGTGGCATCTGAAACCAAACTAGCCATTGGACGGAGCAGGGGAATACAAAAATAGAATATGGAAACATTTTCTTAAAATCCTTTCTGCATGGAGTTTTAATTTTTTTAGTAAGAATTTTGAACAACCTGTCTGTCTAGTTATGAGCATAGTAACATAGTAGATGACGGCAGATAAAGACCCGAATGGTCCATCCAGTCTGCCCAACCTGATTCAATTTAAAAATTTTTTTTTTTTTTTTTTTTTCTTCTTAGCTATTTCTGGGCGAGAATCCAAAGCTTTACCCGGTACTGTGCTTGGGTTCCAACTGCCGAAATCTCTGTTAAGACTTACTCCAGCCCATCTACACCCTCCCAGCCATTGAAGCCCTCCCCTGCCCATCCTCCTCCAAACGGCCATACACAGACGCAGACCGTACAAGTCTGCCCAGTAACTGGCCTAGTTCAATCTTTAATATTATTTTCTGATTCTAAATCTTCTGTGTTCATCCCACGCTTCTTTGAACTCAGTCACAGTTTTACTCTCCACCACCTCTCTCGGGAGCGCATTCCAGGCATCCACCACCCTCTCCGTAAAGTAGAATTTCCTAACATTGCCCCTGAATCTACCACCCCTCAACCTCAAATTATGTCCTCTGGTTTTACCATTTTCCTTTCTCTGGAAAAGATTTTGTTCTACGTTAATACCCTTTAAGTATTTGAACGTCTGAATCATATCTCCCCTGTCTCTCCTTTCCTCTAGGGTATACATATTCAGGGCTTCCAGTCTCTCCTCATACGTCTTCTGGCGCAAGCCTCCTATCATTTTCGTCGCCCTCCTCTGGACCGCCTCAAGTCTTCTTACGTCTTTCGCCAGATACGGTCTCCGAAACTGAACACAATACTCCAAGTGGGGCCTCACCAATGACCTGTACAGGGGCATCAACACCTTCTTCCTTCTACTGACTACGCCTTGTTAGTTGAGCATTGCATTTATGTTTGCTATGATTTTGTACTCAGAAAAATGTAAAGGACAACAGATCAACAGTTTATTAATAGACTGCGAGCCAAGGAAGTCATGGTACTTCAAAATGGCTCCTAGGCACTCTGAAAAGAGCACCCTCGTAAGGAAGAAAAATCCAAGACATCCCGTCTTTCCCACTGCTGGAGCGTAAGCATGTGGCAACGCCAGAGGGAATAGTCAGGAGCATCCACCTCCAGCCATTTGAGTAGAATACATTTCAGAGCAACCAGGACTGTCCACTTGAGAAAAGTAGCAGCTCCTCGTTTTCGAGGATAATAATGTAGTGAGGCACCAAATAAAAGCAAAGGAGAGTGTTGTATTGTAATATTCCAGATGCGCTCTACAAAAAGGAATATGGTTATCCAAAAGGATTGAATATTAGGATAGGTCCAAACCATTTGTCCCAATCCAGCTTCCGGTGCATGACAACGAAGACATTCAACCGATGGTCTGAACCCAGAGTGGTAAGCCCTCTTAAGGGAAATGTACAATCTTAATATCAGTTTATAGTATTGTTCCCAAGAAGTGATATACTTTTATAAGGCAGGTAATTTTTTTTACAGCGTGTAAAATCACATCAGCAGGCAGTGCTATATTGAGATCATGGGCCCATGCATCGTGCAATCTAACATGGTCAAGCAAGGGGGACTCATCTTTCAAATGTCTGTGATGAAACTTAAGAGGAACTGGGAGCTGTAACCAATATTATCCCAGGACAAGCAGGCATGATATTCTCACATGTGGGTGACGTCATCTACGGAGCCCCGGCGCGGACAGCTTTTCAAGCAAACTTGATTGAAGTTTCAAGTTTGCACACTGCACCACGCATGTGCATGCCTTCTCGCCCACTAGAGGGCGCATCCCACCTCGTGGTCCTCAGTTCAAATTTTTCCGCGGAGCAAGAAAGCCCTGTGGATCTGAGCTCCAGTGTTTTTGCCTTCTAGCTGCCGCGTTTAGTTTGTTTTCCCTTCGAATTAGTTCGCGGTGCTGTTTTTCTTTTCGGTTCCTTTCAAAAAAAAAAAAAAAAGTCTTTCGTTTTTCCTCGGGCTCCGGGGGCTCCCGGAATCCGTGGCCGCGGGACGTCGGTACGTTCCCGGCCTTCTTCTTTTTCTTCGTGGATGTCCCGTCCTGTTACGGGATTCAAAAAGTGCAGCCGGTGTGAGAGGTTGCTTTCCATCACTGACCCTCACCGGTGGTGCATTGTCTGTCTTGGGCCCGAACATCCGACAGACTCGTGTGATCGCTGTGCTACCTTCCAAAACAGGGCCCTCCGTCGCCGTAAGGCAAGAATGGCCGAATTGTTCGCCGTCGACGCGCCGCCTAAGGCCTCGACGTCGGCCTCGGCTTCGGCCCCGGCCTTGACCTCGGCCTCGGCCTCGCCTCGGCCCTCTTCCTCGAAGGCGTCGTCAGTGAAGCAAGCTTCGGGTAAGTCCTCTGTTCCATCCCCTTCAGCAAAGAAGCCATCCTCGAGTCAGGCCAAGGCGGGTGGGTCGACCCCGGCCCCGCATCGGACCTCGACTCCGCACACCCCGAGGGAATACTCGAGACCGAGGTCGCCCTCCAGGGAGTGTGCCCCGGACTCGGAACTCCCCACCTTCGTGGGGATTCCGGCCTTCCAGGATCTCCTCCGAGCCCTGATCTCATCGGAGCTGTCGGGAGCCCTGGAAGTGTTGCAGCGTGCTGCGGTTCCGGCGGCCTCGACCTCGACCTGGGCGCCTTCGGTCTCGGAGGCCCCGGCCTCGGCTCCCTCGGGAGCCCCGGCCTCGGCGACCTCGGTCTCGGGTACTGTGGCCCCGTTCACCTCGGTCTCGGCCCCGCCCCGGACCTCGACCTCGGGGGAACCCCCTGAGCGGAGTGTAAGGCCCAAAGAAAAGTTGCGCAGAGTGCGCCGTCTTTCCTCCTCTTCCTCCGGGTCTTCCAGACACGCCTCGCCCTCGACGCGACCTCGGACGGGGCGTCGATCGAGGAAGTCTAAGCGGCCCCGAGGCTCGCCTCGGCGCGACCGTTCCTCGTCGTTCGGGGGCGAGGCGCTGCAGGTGTCGGAGTTGCGCCTCGACAACCCGAGGCTCCTCCGCTCACCTCATGGGAAGTCTTCCCGGGCCGCCTCGCCGAGGAAACGGGAGAGTGTCCCACGAACCCCTGGGTCCTCACCCAAGGGTTCTGCGAGGAGGATAACTTCCCCTTCCCCCTCGAGGGCCCTCGAGAGGGGATCCTGGGATTCGGGATCGGTTAGGGATCCTCATTATTCCCATGAGGCCTCCCCCCTCTCCTCGGTGGGGCGGTCGAGAACCCCGTCTCCCCAGGCTAGGCCGTCCTCATTTTCATCCTTCGTTCAGGACATGGCCCAAGCCCTGGGGATTGACCTGATGGTAGGCTCTCGGTATTCCAAAGAATTTTTGGAGGAACAGGACCTCCCCACTCTTCCTAGGGAGGTGCCTAGACTCCCTCTCAACAGTGTCCTTCTGCAAACCTGGCTGAATAACTTGTCAAACCCTCTTACAGTCACGTCTGTGCCTTCAAAAATGGAATCGAAGTATAGGACGATTCCCCCTAAAGGGTTCGATAAGGCGCAGCTCTCACACCAGTCTCTTCTGGTGGAGTCTGCTCTTAAAAAATCACAGCCCTCACGGGTTTCTGCGGCGGTTCCACCAGGCAGGGAGGGGCGGACCCTGGACAAGTTTGGCCGTCGCCTCTATTCAAATTCCCTGATGGCCACCAGGGTTCTAAATTACGCCTTCACCTTTTCCTCCTATTTGCGTGGTATGGTGAAGGACCTTCCTCAATATCGAAACTCGTTACCGGACTCCCAAAGAGCAGGATTCGATAAGTTTATGTCCAACCTGTCTCAATTGCGGTTGTACCTATTCCATGCAGTGTACGACGCCTTTGAGCTGGTTTCGAGGGTGTCGGCCCTCGCGGTGGCCATGCGCCGCTTGGCCTGGCTTCGCACCCTCGACATGGACCCAAACCTGCAGGAACGCCTGGCAGACTTGCCTTGTGTGGGGTCCGAGTTATTCGACGAGTCATTGGATGCGGCGACCAAGCGCTTGTCGGAACAGGAGCGCTCTCTAGCATCCCTGGTCCGCCCCAAACCTAGGCCCCCGCCGCAGAAACCCTTTCGGCCTCCGCCGCGCCGATACCCTCAGAAGTCGACCCCGGCTTTCTCGAGACCGCCTCCGAGACGTCCGTCTCAGCGAGGCAGAGGGGGACAAAACCAAGCCCCGGCGCAGGGCCCTTCTAAGCCCGCGCCTTCCTTTTGACGGGCTGAGCGGACGGGGCGGGTTCCCCTCCGCACTTTCACAGGAACCCCTTCCTATCGGGGGCCGTCTTCGGTCCTTCCGGGAGGCATGGACCGGGATTACCTCAGACGCTTGGGTGCTCCGGATCGTCTCCGAGGGCTACTCGCTCAACTTTGTGTCCTCGCCGCCGGACAGTCCCCCAAGTTTAGTCCCCTGCAACCGTTCGCAGCTACCGACCCTTATAACCGAAGCCAAAGCCCTCTTGAAGCTTCGGGCGGTCGAGCCGGTCCCCAAGGACCAGTGGGGTACGGGGTTTTACTCCCGCTACTTTTTGGTCCCAAAAAAGACCGGGGACCTGCGCCCCATACTGGACCTCAGGAAGCTCAACAAATTCCTGGCCCGGGAGAAGTTTCGAATGCTATCTCTCCCAGTTTTGTATCCCCTCTTGGAGGAAGGGGACTGGATGTGCTCCCTCGACCTGAAGGAAGCATACACCCATGTTCCGGTGCACCCCGCCTGTCGAAGATTCTTACGATTCCAGGTGGGGGACCTCCACCTCCAGTACAGGGTACTGCCCTTCGGCCTGGCCGCGTCCCCACGAGTATTCACGAAGTGCATGGTGGTGGTTGCAGCAGCCCTCAGGTCACGTGGACTCCATGTGTTCCCTTACCTGGACGATTGGCTCATCAAAGCCCCGACCAGGGAGGGGGTTATCTCAGCGACCCGACAGTCTATTGCCTTCCTGCAAACTCTCGGGTTCGAGATAAACTTTCCAAAGTCTCAGTTGAGGCCGTCGCAGTCTCTTCAATTCATAGGTGCGGTGCTGGACACGGTGCGCCTACGCTCCTACCTGCCGACCCAGCGGTTGGAAGCCTTGGTACGGATGAGCCGCCAGGTCTCTCAACTATCGAGGGTGTCGGCCAAGCGCATGATGATGCTGCTGGGCCATATGGCCTCGACGGTACATGTCACGCCGTTTGCGAGGCTACATCTGAGGATCCCTCAGTGGACCCTCGCGTCCCAGTGGCGTCAGGAGTGCGACCCGGTGTCTCGCCTCATTTCGGTGACTCCGCCCTTGCGGAAATCGCTGCGTTGGTGGACAGACTCTTCAAATCTGTCCATGGGGCTATTATTCCGCACTCCGCCTTTTCGCAAGGTGCTGACCACGGACTCCTCGGAGTACGCGTGGGGAGCCCATCTCGACGGTCTTCGCACGCAGGGCCTGTGGTCGGCAGAAGACCGTCAGTGTCATATCAACGTGCTAGAGCTGCGGGCCATCTTCCTAGCACTTCGAGCCTTCGTTCACATATTGCAGGACCAGGTGGTCCTCGTCCGCACGGACAATCAGGTGGCAATGTATTATGTGAACAAGCAGGGAGGAACGGGGTCATGGCCCCTCTGCTCCGAAGCTCTTCGCCTCTGGGAGTGGGCGGCCTCCCGGAACATCTTCCTCCGGGCGGTCTACATCCAAGGAGAACGGAATTGCCTGGCGGACAAACTCAGTCGACTTCTGCAACCGCACGAGTGGACTCTACACTCAGCAGTTCTACGCGAGGTTTTCGCTCGCTGGGGAACGCCACAGGTGGATCTGTTTGCCTCTCCGGAGACACACAAACTACCACTATATTGTTCTCGGATGTACTCGCAGGACCGTCTGGAAGCGGATGCCTTCCTACTCGACTGGGAAGGGAGGTTCCTGTATGCATTCCCTCCGTTCCCTCTGATCATGCGAACGTTGGTACACCTAAAATCGTCCACGGCCACGATGATTCTCATAGCACCTCGGTGGCCGCGTCAGCACTGGTTCTCCCTGCTGCTCCAGCTCAGTGCCAGGGAGCCTCTTCCCCTGCCTGTCTCTCCTTCTCTGCTGTCTCAGAGTCAAGGATCCATGTTACATCCCAATCTGCAGTCATTGCACCTGACAGCCTGGTTTCTTGTTCCCTGACTCCTCCGGACCTGTCTCAATCGGTGAAGGAGGTGTTGGAAGCCTCCCGCAAGATCTCGACGAGGCTTTGCTATGCGCAGAAATGGACCAGGTTTTCCACCTGGTGTTCGTCTTTTCACCTGGATCCGGTATCAGTTCCGGTATCCTCGGTTTTAGAATATTTATTTCATTTGTCGCGCTCCGGCTTGAAAACCACTTCGGTGCGGGTTCATCTCAGTGCGATTTCTGCTTTCCACCAACCTCTGGAGGGACGCCCTCTGTCACTCCATCCCTTGGTGACACGCTTCATGAAAGGGTTACTCAGGGTTTGCCCCCCTCTTAAGCCTCCGTCTGTCGTGTGGAATTTGAATGTAGTTCTGGCTCAACTGATGAAAACCCCTTTTGAGCCACTCAACAAGTCCCCCTTGAAATTTCTGACTTGGAAGGCGGTGTTTCTGATTGCCCTCACCTCCGCCAGGCGGATTGGGGAGTTGCAAGCCTTGGTTGCGGACCCTCCTTTCACTGTCTTTCATCACGACAAGGTGGTTCTCCGCACCCATCCTAAGTTTTTACCTAAAGTTGTTTCTGACTTCCACCTCAATCAGTCCATTGTCCTTCCTGTGTTCTTCCCAAAGCCCCACTCCCATCCTGGCGAGACGGCGCTTCACACGCTTGACTGTAAGAGGGCGTTGGCATATTATCTTCAACGCACCAAGTCTCATCGGAAGGTCCCTCAATTGTTTTTGTCCTTCGATCCCAATCGATTAGGGCATCCAGTTTCCAAGCGCACTCTGTCTAACTGGTTGGCCGCTTGCATTTCCTTTTGCTACGCTCAGGCTGGCCTTCCTCCCCCGGGTCGGGTCACGGGTCACAAGGTCCGAGCAATGGCAGCTTCGATAGCCTTTCTCCGATCCACTCCGATGGAGGACATATGTAAGGCTGCCACTTGGTCTTCGGTTCATACATTCACCTCTCATTACTGTCTGGACACTCTATCCAGGAGTGACGGCCGGTTTGGCCAGTCAGTATTGCAAAATCTGTTTTCCTAAATTGCCATCCTCCCACCTGCCCTGTTTTGGTTAGCTTGGAGGTCACCCACATGTGAGAATATCATGCCTGCTTGTCCTGGGATAAAGCACAGTTACTTACCGTAACAGGTGTTATCCAGGGACAGCAGGCATATATTCTCACAACCCGCCCGCCTCCCCGGGGATGGCTTCCTTGCTAGTTATGGAACTGAGGACCACGAGGTGGGATGCGCCCTCTAGTGGGCGAGAAGGCATGCACATGCGTGGTGCAGTGTGCAAACTTGAAACTTCAATCAAGTTTGCTTGAAAAGCTGTCCGCGCCGGGGCTCCGTAGATGACGTCACCCACATGTGAGAATATATGCCTGCTGTCCCTGGATAACACCTGTTACGGTAAGTAACTGTGCTGTATATGCAGTAGACAATAATTCCTGACAGGATGCTGTTAAATGGCAAAAAGGTAAAGAAGTAATATAGTGATGAATCTGCATATAAGCAAAGCCATCAGTATGAGGGAGATCAAAATCTTCTCGCAGCTGAGCAAAGGATTTAAGCCTTCTATCATCCTCAACCAATTGGAACAAATAATGAATCCCCCTTGCTTCCCATTGGGGAAAACTGGCCCCATCCACCCCAGGAAGAAAATTACCATTGAAACATATAGGCAAGAAAGGAGAAATAGTAGGACTGACAGAATGAAACTTACATACCCAGTGCCAGACCCGTCACAGGAGACGGTGCAGTACTGTGTGGGGAAGAAGCCCAGGATGAGAAGAAGGAACAGAATGAAGATATGCACTAAAATTAAGCTTTTGAAACGGGAAAGTTCCAAGGATGTGTTATCTCATAACTTATAAAAAGAACATACATGTCCGCACACTTCAACCTCTCCCTCAGTACAGGCAGTGTCCCATTGGACTGGAAGACGGCTAACGTTATTCCACTCCACAAGAAAGGCTCCAAGATGGAGATGGCAAACTACAGAGCGGTGAGTCTTACATCAATAGTGAGCAAACTAATGGAAACTCTAATCAAACGCCAATTGGATACGATCCTGGATGAGGAGAATCTACGGGATCTCCGTCAACATGGATTTACTAAGGGGAGGTCATGCCAATCCAACCTGATCAGCTTCTTTGACTGGGTGACGGGGAAGCTGGTTGTTGGGGAGTCCCTGGACATCGTGTACCTGGACTTCAGCAAAGAATTCGATAGCGTACCACACCGCAAGTTACTAAGCAAGATGAGTTCTATGGGTATGGGCGATACATTGACGAAATGGGTTGGGAACTGGCTTGGAGGTAGGCTTCAGAGGGTGGTGGTGAACGGCACTCCCTCAGAAATGACGGAGGTGATCAGTGGGGTGCCGCAAGGCTCGGTCCTGGGCCCTATCCTTTTCAACATCTTTATAAGAGACTTAGCAGAAGGGCTGAGAGGTAAAATGACATTATTCGCCGATGACGCCAAACTGGGCAATGTAGTGGGCAAAAGCACAACGAACGAAGATTCAATGCCCGACAACATGATGCACGACCTGCTCCTACTGGAGTGCTGGTCTAGGAACTGGCAACTCAGCTTCAATACCAAAAAATGCAAAGTTATGCACCTGGGCAGCCATAATCCATGCAAGACTTACACCCTTAATGGCGAGATCCTAACAAGAACGGTAGCAGAACGAGACTTAGGGGTGATCGTCAGTGAGGACATGAAGGCTGCCAATCAAGTGGAGCAAGCTTCATCCAAGGCAAGACAAATCATAGGTTGCATACGCAGGGGTTTCGTCAGCCGTAAGCCGGAAGTCATTATGCCATTGTATAGATCCTGGTGAGGCCCCACCTGAAATATTGTGTGCAATTCTGGAGGCCGCATTATCGCAAGGATGTGCTGAGACTGGAGTCGGTCCAGAAAATGACCACTCGGATGGTCTCGGGACTCAAGGATCTCCCGTACGAAGAACGGCTGGATAAATTACAGCTATATTCGCTCGAGGAGCGCAGAGAGAGGGGCGACATGATCGAGACATTCAAGTATCTCACGGGCCGCATCGAGGTGGAAGAAGATATCTTCTTATTCAAGGGTCCAGCGGCAACAAGGGGGCATCCGTGGAAAATTAGGGGCGGGAAATGCATGGGGACATCAGAAAATTCTTTTTCACTGAAAGGGTGGTTGATCGCTGGAATAGTCTTCCACTTCAGGTTATTGAGGCCAACAGCGTGCCTGATTTTAAGGCCAAATGGGACAGACACGTGGGATCTATTCACAGAGAAAGGTAGGGGAGGGTCTTTGGGGTGGGCAGGCTAGATGGGCCGTGGCCCTTATCTGCCGTATGTTTCTATGTTTCTATCACACTTTCATGATGGTTATATTTTATACAACTGCTAATGTATTCTTGTACCATTTCCATTTTCCATATTAAATGCTTATAAAGAAATCCTCAATAAGATTTTAAAATTAGTAAAATTTGCTTCTCCCCTCAAATAAGGGGTGGGGGGGGGGGGGGGGTGGATCATCCCACAATATGGAAGCCAAAGAAAAAAATAGTTTATTTCTAGTAGAAGCCAGCTGTCATGTTTCTATGTTTCAACAATTTTTTATTGACAACTGAACAGCACAACAGACCCTCCCACCCTCCCAAACCCATCTAAAATAAATTTAGGGAACAACAAAGTAGAAAAATTGCTCCCCTAAGAGGAAAATTATCAACACAAATCCCATCCCAACTCAATCTCCCTAACTAACAATGGATATCCAAAAAGGGGGAAAAAAATTTGTCCCTCTTCTACAAACTTATAGGAGCCCCAGGGTCCCAAGCTAAAATACTTGAAAAAAGGATCTACTATACCTACAAACTGAATCAGGAGTCGGGATTCTTATGACTCCCACAGAAAAAGGGCACCTAAAGGACCTTCCGTATGCTAACCTAAAATACCCCCCACCCCCAGGAGAGATTAGAGTATAACTACCAAATGTGCGTGAAGAGACTTCTAAAACCTAAGCCAAGGACACTGAGGCATCCCCCCCAAACTTATAAACCCAGGTCAGGATACCGCCAGTTGATTCAAGATACTGTATTACCATGTTTCCCTGAAAATAAGACTGTCATATATTAATTTATATACTAGGGCTTATTTTCGGGGGTTATTTTTTTGTGTACAATGATCATTGTTCACCCATCCCCTTGTGCAGCATTTTTCTATATTCCCTCCCCCCCCCACCCCCAGTGCAGCAGAACCCCGAAAGCAATTCATTATGTTGTATTAGATCTAATCTAATTTAAGCATTGTTCTTGTATGCCACATCTTCCCTATAAAATAGAGCTTTAAATGGTTAACAAATAAACAAATTAAAGATCATCCTTAAACAAACTGAATTTCAGATGTCATAACATTTCTTAAATAAAAGTCTTGATCTTTGTAGAACAGAATATGAAGCCATTACCCCCATGCAGCAGAACCCTGACAACCCTTCCAACCCATCCCACTGTGCAGCATCTTTTCATCTCTCCCTCCCATCCCCCGTGCAGCAGAACCCTGCCGACCCTCCCACCGCAAGGCTGACATACCTCCGTTCCAAACAGCAGCAGCACTGATCAAGCTGTTTCATGGCCTTCCCTGCCATGGCCGTCCCATTTCTGAAAATAACATAACATATCATTTGTATACCACAAAATCATGTTGATCCTTGCGGTTTACAATAAGCAAGAAGAGCTGAACATCAAACAGCGAGCTATAATTAAACAAATAAAAAATTACCAATTATAAAAATTTATCCTATAGATACGGAAAGCCTTGAACAATTTTCTAAAATTCACATAAGAAGTGGAAGTGGAAAATCGGAGAAAAACAGAATCCCAAATGGCTGCCTGATATATAAGCAATCTGTTGTAATGGCATCCCCTAAGTGATGAAAAATCAAATATTGCTGATATTCGTAAAGAACGTCGAGAACTAAAGAAATTAAAATACTCAACTAAATACTAGAGAGTGACATGGGGACAAATTTTTCCCCATCCCCACGGGAACTCATTTTCCTGTCCCAGCTGAGGCCTGCTGATCCTCTAGGGAACTAACTCTTGTGTTGCAGCTGGTTAAGTTCCAAATCAACACTGTCCAATTGGTCGTGTGCCTCCTCTGCCTGGTCATACAAGGCTTGTAGCTTTTTATCAAGTGCCACTTCCACTGCCGCCATCACCTCCGCCATAATCTTGTCAGTCCACGCCGAGCACACCGAGGCTGCTGGCAGGGCATGCAGGACTGCTATCTGGATTCCTGAGGCTTCAACTTCTCCTTTTCTTTCTTTTGTGATTTGGATGCCATGGAGCTATCAAGCTGCTGATTAAATGGTAAAATGGGATCCACAAAAGTAATGCACTCATTGAAGCAACAGCAAAATGAGCCAAAAATGCCAGTGATACAAACACTGATTTACTGGGGAAGTAGGGAGCTCAACTTCTAGCATCTGTTTCCTCGCATGGCACCCACATAACCATTTGCTCTTTTAAACTGTGGAGTAGTTAATCTAAAATCCTGTAAGGATCTTAAAACTCTACTGGAAAATTCTAGAATGACCATAGCATGCAAATAATCAGGATTTTGTGTATAATATGCTTTGTGTTAATGACATTTTTGGGTTCTATTTTGTGTTCTTGTGTTAATGACGACATTTTACATTGAAGTCTATATTTTATTGGTAATCAATGATACTTACAGTGGAGTAACACAATCAAAAAATTTTTTATAGTTAATATGCAAACCATTCAAAATGTGGTACTCAATCTCTTTTAGGTTAGTAAAGCATTTGAACATCCTGCATAAACCACCTTGCAATATTCTAATTTAAACATGGTGCATGAATTAGTGCATGCAACAATGTCAATATAGTGTTTTACTGTATGCAATAATCTTGGGTTTTGTGACATTTTCTTTATCATTGTAATTTATCACTTCATCCTCTGTTCTCTCAGATACAGACCTGGAAACTGCTCTATTAAGGTGCAAAGGTTTTTTGAAAGAGGGGCTACATGTGGGGAAAAACATACAGAAATGACCTGAAACTTTCAGATGATGTTTTCTGGAGTTTTTATATGTTTAGCGTGAAACACCCTTGCCTTTATAGAATGTGTACTCTTATGTTCTGTGTATGCAAGTGACCTTTTCTATATTACTTTGGAGTTATTTTCCATTTCATTAATTTTTTTTACTTGTATAATCTCTATGCACAAGGCAGTAACATTTTGTTGTTCTCCAACATTTTTATCAGCCATTTGGCCAAGCACTAGGGGTTTGTTCTCTATCCATTTGTCTTGAACAGCTTGGGTGTTTTTTTCATTGAGGAAAGGGATGTCTTTCATCCTATCTTTAAATCCAGGATATTCATTGTTCCTTCCCACTGTGACTAATGTGTGTAGCAGGCACATTGAGAAGTTCTTGCATCATAGGATAATCAACTATGCTTCATCATAATTCATATATGTGGTGGGAAATGGTACAAAACCATACACATTTTGTTACTAAAATAATGATGTACACATTTTTGTAGAAAAATTTCAATCTAAGGGAATGTGCCTTGCTTTGTTTTTTTTATGTTCCTCAATGTTATGTACAAAATCAACAATCTAACGTTATCAATTCTACATACAGTATGTTAGTTTATAGGTTTTGAATGTTTTAACTTCTAATCCATGTTAGTTATTAAAACAAATGTGTGAAGCAAACCAACAATTTTTGGCCTATGAGCATCGGAGACAGAGAGAGGGCAGGGTGGCTCTGTTGTAGAGGGAGCATATGTATTGTACCAGTAAGGCACAATAAAACAGGGGAAGCAATTCCACAAAATCAAACGGGCAAGAGCAAAGTGGAAATGTCCAATCAGGAGTCTTTGGGTATCAAATAGTCTCAAATGGTCTAAAGCAAAACGAACAAACCGTTGCTCCGAATCTGTAACACCACAGAATAACACAGCTTTGCTTTAGACCATTTGAGACTATTTGATACCCAAAGACTCCTAAGACTCCTGATGCAGGCCGGGTGGCCAAAACATGATCATGTCGAGTCGTTGAGTTGCTTTGGATGTATGAGCTAATTTGGATTAATAAAGATCATTGGATTTATCAGATGAGTTGAAAGACATTTTTTTGTGCACCAATCTGATTGGACATTTCCACTTTGCTCTTGCTTGTACCAGTAAGGGACAGATACCGTGTTTCCCTGAAAATAAGACAAGTGTCTTATATTCATTTGGGGCCCAAAAAAGGCACTAACCTTCCCCCCATCCCTCCCATCCCATGGCCTGTGTCAGCAGACGTTTGCCCAGCTTCTATCCTTCCCTCCCTCCCATCCCTCGTGCAGTAGAACTCGTGCCCAGCTTCTATCCTTCCCTCGTGCAGCAGAACCCATGCCCAGCTTCTATCCTTCCCTCCCTACCAAAGCAGTGTCGGGCTAGCAGCACTCTAAACGGGCTGCTTGGCCTTGTCCGTCGGGGATTTCTCTCTGCCGTGTTACTGATGTTGCTTCGGTTGAAGGTAGGGCTCGTTTGCGGTTGGCAGGGAGGGAAGGATGGAGGGTCAGCAGGGGTTTGGCTGCGCGGGGGGAGGGGGGCGGGTTGAAGAGTTGCTGGCGAATCCCAGGACTAGGGCTTATAATAAGACCTATCCAGAAAATGATGCTAGGGCTTATTTTTGGGGAAACACGGTACATTGCAGTTGATGTACCAGGATAGTGTATAGACATGGTAGAGGCCAATATGGATACAGCAGCAGAGGCCCAGTGTGGAGTAGATGATGTCTTCATAGAGCTCCGGGAGATGAGTGACAAATTGAAGGACCTCAAAAACCATATCCAATGCAACAATCTCCAAATATGAGGAACTCCTGACACCAGTGCATGTAAAGACCAGTGAGAGGTGGTAACTAATTTAGCTCAGTGACTCCTAGCAGAGGACATAATAGACCTAGGCATCGAAAGAGCTCACTGAGCATTGGACACCTGTACTGCAGAGAGACACCGAGATATAGTTGTCTGCTTGCAAAGTTTTGCACTAAAGGAGCACCTTCTGAGCTGAGCCTGAGAAATGGGATCTATTCATTGGAGGAGAGTAAATGGTGTATTGCAGCAGGAATCTATACTGGGACCGATGCTATTTAACTTAATGATCTGGAAATTGTAACGATGAGTGAGGTGATTAAATTTGTAGATGACACTAAACTGTAAAAAGTTATTAAAACACAGATTGTGAAAAATTGCAGGCAGTCCTTAGGAAATTGGAAGACTGGGCATCCAAGTGGTAGATGAAATCTAATGTGGACAAATGCAAAGTGATGCACATTGTGAAGAAAAACCCAAATCACAGTTACCAGATGCTAGGGTCAACTTTGGGGGTTAACGCCCAAGTAAAGGATCTGGGTGTCATTGTAGACAATACAATGAAACCTTCTTCCCAATGTGTGGTGGTGGCCATAAAAGCAAACAAGATGCTAGGAATTATTTAAAAAGGGATGGTTAACAAGACTAAGAATGTTATAATGCCTCTGTATTGCTCCATGGTGCGACCTCACCTGGAGTATTGCATTCAATTCTGGTCTCCTTATATCAAGAAAAATATAGCAACACTAGAAAAGGTTTAAAGAAGAGTGACCAAGATGATAAAGGGAATGGAATTCCTCTCGTATGAGGAAAGAATAAAGAAGTTAGGAGTCTTTAGCTTGGAAAAGAGATGGCTGAAGGTAGATAATATTGAAGTTTACAAAATCCTGAGTGGAGTAGAGCAGGTATAAGTGGATCATTTTTTTTTTTTTTTTTTTCACTCCGTCAAAAATTACAAAGTCTAGGGGACACTTGATGAAGTTATAGGGAAATACTTTTAAAACCAATAGGAAGAAATATTCACTCAGAGAATAGTTAAATCTCTGGAGCATGTGAAATAGGGATCTATTCATTGAAATGGCTGCTCAGTGGAGCTATATCAAGATCTTGCAACTAGTATTCTCCAGCATAGTCTGTACTTTCCTTGGATAGGTCAGATTGAAATTGTTAAAATAGTGATTTTGGCCAATTACTTTTATTTTTATTCCAAACTCTTCCCATTTGGGTGTGCTAGAAAATTTTCATAGCCTTGCAGAGAAGACACACAAGGTTTAGTTTATCTGGGCAAATAATAATAATTTATTTTTGTATACCGCTATACCAAAGAAGGTTCAAAGCGGTTCACAACAAAAAAAAAATTACATACAATCAATGAAGTTAAAAGATGACATAATAAAATCGATCAGTTAAAAATGAAAAGACATCTATTGAGACAATGATGAGTTAAACAGTAATACAGCTAAGATATAATCTTGTCAAACAGACATGTCTTTAAGATTTTCTAAAATCGGAATAGAAAGTAGCCTCTAGTATTGGTTTTCCAAGCCACGTATTCAGTTTAGTGGCCTGGAATGAAAAAATTCTGTCCAAGTACTTCTTGTATTGACAGGATTTTATAGAAGGATAGTTGAATAGATTTGTTCTACATGTGCTCTTGTTGGAATAGTTAAAAAAAAAAAAAAAAAAAAGAAGAAGTGAGAAGCAAGATAGTCTGGTAGCATCCCAAAAACTGCTTTGTAACAAAAACAGGAAAACTTAAATAAAACTCTGGACTCTTCCGGCAACCAGTGAAGTTTTTGATAGAAGGGAGAAACGTGCTCCCGTTTTTTAATCCCAAAATAGGCAACCTAGGGTCAGTCCTAGGCTGTAGCAAAAAGGAGGGAGGGTTGACGGTTCATGACCTACTTTGATACTACCAGACAGCATAGCTAAGAGCCCTGCAAACCCATACACTAAAACAGTGGGTGGATATTGAACAAGCTGGAGTAGGGGGTCCCTTTTTAATGCATCTTTCCTGTAGTCTGAGGGGAGGCAGAATTGTGGAGAGCGCAATGGAAGTTCAAGTTGCTATGTGAGTATGGTGTAGAACTTGGGAAGAGGGGCTAACATATTTGCTCATTGGGAGGCACAAGGATTGGTATGTGTAGGGCAATTTTTGGACTTGGTACAGGGTTGTGTAAAGCCATTTAAGGAACTGCAGGGCAGTTATGAACTTATCCCCTAAGATCACTTTCCATATTTACAGGTCAACATTTATATATACTCTTCAGGGATCTTATGGGAACTATTAATGGGGAAGACTACCTTTCAGACCTTATTTGGTCTCCCACTATCTAAGGAGAGTATCTCAGCTATCTATAAATGTTTGAATGCAAGGCAAGGTGAATCTTTGACCTATATGAAGGCCTGGGAGAATGATTTGGGATGAGCTTTGACTTGGCAAGAATGGGAGTGAGTTTGGTGTTACTCTAAATACCAAGGAATGGCAACCCTCCATGTAGAAAATGGCTATAAAACCCTGCTAAGATGGTACTATACTCCAACAAGATTAGCCAAGATGAAGGGAGAAGGGATGGGACATTGTTGGAAGGGGTGTGTGTTAGGGGGAAGGGATGTGTATTCATATGTGGTGGAGCTGTGTGGTTGTCCAGGGGTTTTGGGTTGAAGTGTTTGAGATGCTCTCTCAGATTGTGGGAACGTGTGTAGCCCTACACTCTTACTAAGGACAAGGACACATGCACTCACTCCTACTAGCAACTATGTTCCAAATATAGGAGACCTCAGAGACACTGCAAGGCCACATTGCTTAATCCCCCCCCCCCCACACACACACATACACACCCCGAGCATTCCAAACCAAAGAAAAACAAAGAAAAAGCCTCAGTTCAGCTTCATTTGGCAAAAAACTCCACTTTGTTGAAAACACTCAAAGGTTGAAAATACTTGTACACATGTGGTGATAATTATAGATGAAAAAGCCAGCACTGTAGCAGCCCTCAGAGGAACCACCCACATACAGAAGCACGCTAAAATCAAGAAACAAATTGTGTGACCAGGGTCTGTACGATAACAAAAAGTCATCAGCAACTTCCACAAAAAATCCAAAAGCAGAAAAAGACAGAGAAACTTAGCTGCCGATATGATCTGGGTAATTCACAGAGCACTTCACTCGGTACTCCGCCCTCCAGACACCGCAGCCAGTAAACCATACGAGGAAATCTCCGTTTCACACTGCTGCTTCAGAGGTTAGTCTTTCTGCCATCCAGATAAGAAGTCGGAACCGTCTGTTCAGACCAAACACAGAAATTTTCTGGCACACAAGGAGCGCTTACACTCGCAGCCATTAAACTCCAACAAGCTCCACCTCCTCAGAGTAGAACAGCCAATTAGCCATCTTCTATAACCACAAAAGGCCGCCCACTCGATCCGCCCATTCAGACCAGCTGGGTGCACAGATCCTAAAGTAAAAATCCACTGTTCTTGTCTCAGCTGACGCCTCCAATTCCCACGTGCATCGTAATGCCCTAAAATCATGCTTCACTTCCATACAATGTGCCACTAAAGGCTCTTACATGCGACGAGTATTCAGACAGGACTTAAGCTCCAATAATTTTATCTTGAAACAACGCAAAGTCTGCCCCACAGAGCAGAGGACAGGGGCATATCACAATATATATGACTTCCTCTGATATACAGGAGGTGGATCTTCGCAAGCTGAAAACCTGTCTGGTCACAGGATGAACAAAATCACTCCCCTCCATCATCATAGGACACAAGAAGCAATTTCCACATAACCCCCAAGATGAAATTTGTTTTCTTGCATCAATATGCCACTGATATAGCTGAAGGAGAGGTGACTTTTTGTAAATTATTATTTACGGCGGCCAGAATGGTACTGGCTGCTGCTTAGCAGCTCCCATTGGCCCCTGCCAGAGAATTTGTAGTACAAAAATTAGAGGATTGGTATGTACTGTATAGATTGACTGCTCCTAAAAAAAAATAGAATGGGGAATTTTATTTACCAATGGCGTAAATTTGAAGATAGGAAATGTTCTAATTGATGGAGGAGGGATGGGGAGAGTAGGGAGCAGAGCAGAGAAAGCAGTAGAAAGTTTGGCTATAGTACTTGTGTAATAGAGTAGGTGTATCGAAGGAACCCCATATATCTCCTTCTATTGTAGTGAGCTGTTTATTGTTATTGCTGAGATTTTCATGTTAAACTTTAATAAAGCTATACATTTTTTATGTTTAAATGTATTTATTGAATAGAAAAGTGCAAGACAGTGTGCCAAACAAAATACAACAATTTTCTTATATATACGTATCAAAACACATCCCTCCTCCCCACCCACCCACCCCGGAAACAATATTGAGCAGAAAAAGAAAATAGTCAACTGCAAATATTCAACAATCTGCTGCGAGCATGTGGAGTGAGATCCATCCAAAAATGTTCCCAAATTGAACAGAAACGATGGTCTTCCATAGTGTCTAGATCCCCAAACTGCCGGTGCTCCAAAGAAGCATGGATGATCATCAGAAACCGCCACTGACTATAAGTTGGCGGGTCAGTAGACAACCAGTTGGTCAAAATGGCCTTCTTTCCCATCAATACCATTCTGGCCACAAATGCAGACAGTCCTCTTGGCTTAGGAGAAGCTATCTTATAAATCCCAAAAGGGCTCTAGGTGTGGGAATCCAACGCCGCCCCCAGAGAGCAGAAGTATACTGCCCCAACCATTTCCAAAACTGTATGATATATGGGCATGCCCAAAACATATGTCCCAACGAAGCATGAGTACATTTTGGGCAGCCTTGAGAAGCAGTAATGCCCATTCGATAGGCTTGTGATGGTGGGATATACAATCTTAAATTGTAATTCCCAATGAACAATATTAGCTGAAAGTTTTCTGGAAGACTTTAACGCCCGCTGAAAGTGTTGCGCCGAAAGAGAGCAGCGAAGATCCGCTGTCCAGGATGTCACCAAAATCTCCAAGTTGATTACGGGTTGACAGTCCAAAAGTCCCACCAAATGAAATCGTGAGAGGATGTGTTGCTGAGCAGAAAGACTAAACATCTCAGAGATGGCTTCCCGACAAGCTTCAGTTAATGACAAGCTGGTAATGAACGGACATAATGGTGAATCTGATAATATGCAAAAAAAGTCCATCTCCTGGAGGCCATAAGTCCGCTGTAAATTGGTAAAAGAGGCCAACTGTCCAGATTCTGTAAACAAGTGAAATAAGTAACATAATCCCCTTTGGGCCCATCTATGAAAGGTCGAGTCCCGTAGCCCAGGTAGAAAATTACAGTTTTCCTGAAGCGGAAGAAAGGGTGAAATCTCTGGGGACACATTAAGACACCCACAAATCCAGCGCCACGCTCTCTGCGCAGGGGCAAATAAGGGATACATTACCACCAGAGGTCGGAGGGCGGGAGCCAAGACATGCAAAAGGCAACTAATATGGTAAGGAGAAAGTACTGATAACTCCAACCTAGTGTTGGAAAAATATGATATACCTCTATACCAATCGTTAATGTGTCGCATCTGGCAGGCTATTGACTACCAATGAATATTAAGCAGTCCATAACCATCCCGCTCCCTTGGTAAACAAGCCCTAACATGTGTCATCCTTGGTCATTTGCCCCTCCCCTTATAAAATGTTGGATCCCTCTAGTTAGCTGGAGAGACTGGTATTGTGAAAGCAAAAGTGGCAGAACCTGAAATCTATAGAACCATTTGGGGAAGAGCACCATATTATAAGGGCCACCCTACCCTATGTAGTTAAAGGGAACGAGGACCAAATTTTATGTTTAAATATATTTATTGATTTTCAAATCATATAATCAAGAATACCTTGTACAGAAAGCAAATTAGCAATTCTAAATAAAGCAAGAAACATTCCAATAACATTAAATCATATATTAACTAAAATGCTCAAGTCCTCTAAGTTGGATCCAAGATTTCTTATAAAATAAAGCCAAAATTAAAGAATTGAACTTAATGTACACTCTTTCATAAAGTTAGCTGGAAGGCTGATTGCTGGGATTAACCTATAGTCATAGAGCTTATGATTTTTCTACCTCCAATCGGGAGAGCGCTAAAAAAGAAGTCAACTGATTAGGCTCAAAGAAAACATATTTAACTGATCGGTGATGGACTATGCATTTACAAGGGTGTCGCAAATAAAAAGTAGCACCCAAAGATATAACACCTGGCTTCAACAAAAGAAATTCACGACGACGCCTTTGCGTCTCTCGTGATAAATCAGGAAATACCTGCACTTTACAACCCATAAATTCTTTCTGTCTATTTTTAAAGAACAGTTTTAACAACCATACTTTATCAATAGAGAGAGCTACTGTTATAATCAAAGTGCTCGGTTCTACAACCTCTTTATCTGATTTTTCCAATAACTCTGATACATCCAATAGTCCTTGATCCGACGGCTTTTTTGGTAATTTAGTCTTATTAGGTAAATAATAGACTCGTGATAAAGGAGGTAATGAATCTTCTGAGGCCCCCAAAACTTCAAGAAAATATCTTTTAAACATTTCTCTAGGAGGTGTCAGTGGAAGCTTAGGAAAATTAATGATTCTTAAGTTATTATATCTAGAGTTATTTTCTAAGTTCTCCATTTTTCTTCTAAGATTGATATTGTCTTTCATTAAAGATTCCTGTAGTTGTTTGGATGATTTAATGTCCTGTTCAAGCTTTTGAACCGAGAAATTAGAGGCAGTCATATCCTTTTTCAATTCCTTAAGTTCAGTAGAATGTTGAGATAATTTCCCCTCAATTAACTGAAGTTTGGGACTTATGGTCTTCACTAGTCCGGCCATAAGATCCCATAGTGAGTCCAGAGTTACTTCTGAGGGTTTTTCCAAAGAAAATACAGGTAAAGAAATGTCATAGTGCTCACCGTCCAGTTGAATAACTTTACGCTGTCCCTGAAGGTTAACTCGCCTCTCAGATGATTCCCCCTCAGCTTCTTCAAAGGAGCTCATATCCATAGGAGCTCCTGTCAGCAGGCTCTGTGATGGACTACTTGCCTCAGGGGAAGACAAGACCCCGACCTCCGGGGTTACCTTACCCCTTGGAGAGCTGCTTAGCTGAGGTTGCGGGGGCGGCGCCCTAACGTCGGGGCTCAACGATGTCTCCAATCCCGGAGGAATCTCCACGGCCTCACTGACGCCGCTACTCCTCTGCGGGCCTCCCTCCGACGCCGAAAAAATACCCTGCATCCGCCTGATGAGTTCCCCGATGTCTCCAGCCGCGGGGGTGGCCGTGGGCCGCGAGGCACCAGCGGTGCTACGGCCCCTCCGTTTAGGCATCGGGTAAGTAAAAGAACCACTTGCGAATTAATTGAAAATTGTTATAAGAAAAATCTTCAGAGCGGCTTCTCAGCACGTCCAGCCAGTCGCCATCTTGGATGACGAGGACCAAATTTTAAAAGTTTGTAAAGTATCTGCCAGTAAAGGGTCCAAATTATAAGCATAAAGCTGAATAAGATCCCTGGGCAACCAGACTTCCAAATACTTAATAGCCTCCGGAGCCCAGGAAAAGGGGAAAGCCACCCTCCCAAGTATCCTGTAGGGTAGACTGGATCACCAGGGCTTTAGATTTATAGTAATTCAAGAAGAACCCAAAGTAAAATCAGAATTCATCAAGAGCTTGTACCAGCTTCGCTGTCGATTTGAGATGGTATACATTTAAAAAAAAATTATACCAGTGAAGTTAAACGTATGTAAGATACCCAAGGGGATACAGGAAACTTGATCTGAATAAAAGTTTGGATGAGTCTCAATGAAAATTAGTTTGGAAATAAATTACTACTTCATTACATCTAGTGGAGTTAATGCCATCTTCCTTCTTATTGCATAAGATGCTATGGACACCTTAAGTTATCAAAAATAGATAACCTCCAAAGGAAAATTCTGTTGGTCATGTAAGGATAGAATTGGAACAGTGGAACATTATGCTTTTTAAATGGCCTTACAGTATTCTCCCCAGAAATTTTTTCCAGCTGGGTGGCATGAAAAAGTAGCCGGATGGGGTGGGGCAGAACGGGGAAATTTGGTGGTGGAGAAAATTAAATGTGCACGATTTTTATTAGTTAATTATTATTAATTATTTTCAACGCTCAATATGACTTCCTTTTTTAAGGTTTGACACTTAGGCAGTGTTCCAGTAGCATTTAAGCCACCCTTGAAAAAAAAGTAATGCAGATCCTCTTATTCCGAATAACTACTGGCCAGTATCAAACCTTCCATTTCTTTCAAAATTACCATACTTGAGAGAAAGGTATTCAACCAACTTCAAACTCATGTTGAATCAGTTAATGTTTTGCATCCTGCGATAGCAATTCTGCCACAGCAAATGCACTGAAGCCCATAGGAATTGAATGGACTGTATAGTGCATTTGCCATGGGAAAATCACTACTGTGGCTTTGTAAAAGGGGCCCTTACTGAGTGAACTCCATAGTCACCTAGACCAGTGTTTCTCAAATTCTTCAAGCCAAGTACACCCTAAGTCTAACAAATACCAACCAAGTACCCCAGTCCAAGCTCTGCCTCTGACCCCACCCCCATTATAGTACTAATTGTAATGTAATTTCTTCCATTCATTTTTCATGTACACACAATATAATCTTATTAATTCATAATGATAACCACAAAACAAAACCACAAAGCACACTGTATGCTGAGAAAATGTTAATCATTTACATTTGGGGGGTTTCAAAGGGGTCATTGCAGATATGCAATCAGAAACAACTATAGAAATAGACAAATTTAGTGCAAAATATACACAGCAGATTATAAATTCTCAAAACTGACACATTTCGATCACTAAATTGAAAATAAAATCATTTTTCCTACCTTTGTTGTCTGGTGATTTAATTAGTTTCTGGTTGGACTTCCTTCTGACTTCATTTCTTTCTTTCTGCCTCTTGCATCCTTCCTCTCCTCCGGATCTCAATCCCTTCCCCAACCAACATCTCTCTGTTTCTGCATGAGTTCAACTTTTCTTCCTCTCTCCTCCACCCTTATTGGCAACATGCCTCCCTCTCTCTCCTTCCTCTGTTATGATCCTGCATCTCTCTGTTCTTCCTCAGGGACTCTCCCTCTCCGTCTCTTCTGTCTTTCCACTTTGGTCCAGGCCTCTTTCTCTCTGTCTTTCTTCTGCTTACAACCTCCCCCCCCAATGTCCAGCATTTGTTTTCTTTTCTTATGGGTCTTTCTCTGCCTCTCTCTCTCCTTCCTCTCTATCTCTCTCTCTCTCCTTCCTTCCTCCCTCATCTAGAATCTTTCCACCTCTCTGCAGTCTCTCTCTCTTCCCTCTATACACCCCTAAGTCCAACATCTGCCTCCCTCTCTTCTGCCTCCCCTTTATTTCAGGTTTCTCCCTCTCTCTATCTTCCTCCAGCTAACATTTTGAGTCCTCCCACCTTTGCAGCAGGGGAGGGAATGAGGAGAAAGGAAGAAAAGCTGGACTCAGAGGGACTCCAGAAATGCATTCTCAGATTCGCAATACAGGTTAAAATTCAAAACAAACAACAAAGATTACCATCCCAGTGCACAGTTTTAGTTCTATGCAAGCCCCAAACATCTCTGAATAAATCTCTCCCTTCCTTCCCTTCCCACCTACTTGCCCAGGACTTTAACTCTGAACCTTTTCCATATGTATATACATGTGTTCAAAAGCATTGTAAAGCAGTAATACTATCCGAAACATAAATCTATATTAATAACAACGTTTGCAACTCCTCTCAACTGCCTCATTCTGTCGTCCAACTTTAACCCATATGTATGAATAAACAACCAAATCTGTAACTCCTCTGATACATTCCACTCCATGTATGTTAATTTGTAATAAAACAACAAGACAAGCAGTCCACCAAAGAATCCAACTTGAAACAAAAGAAGATAGGCTACAATAAGGAGATTCAAATCAGGTTTTGTGGGAGAAGGGAAGCCGGCACGCATAGTGTTACCGTTAGAGCCCCGGAGGATGGGTTCAAATTGCTTGCTGACGCTTAAAAAAAAAAAAAAAAGTTAGGCTGAGGTGGGAGTCATAAGAACATAAAAATAGCTTTACTGGGTCAGACCATTGGTCCATCAAGCCCAGTAGCCCGTTCTCACAGTGGCCAATCCAGGTCACTAGTACCTGGCCAAAACCCAAAGAGTATCAACATTCCATGCTACCGATCCAGAGCAAGCAGTGGCTTCCCCCATGTCTTTCTCAATAACAGACTAAAGACTTTTCCTCTAGGAAACTGTCCAAGCCTTTCTTAAAACCAGCTACATTAACCGCTCTTACCACATTTTCTGGCAATGCGTTCTAGAGCTTAAGTAGTATTCTCTGAACGAAAAAAATTTCCTCTTATTGGTTTTAAAAGTATTTCTCTGTAACTTCAAGAAGATGGAAATTTGATAGGTAGCTGAAAAATAAAAAAGAGGAAAAGGGTAAGAAAGAGGCAGTTAGTGAGTGTGAGCTAGGACCTATCAGAGAGAGTCTTTTTTGTTTACAACATAGCACCAGTGTGGAATTGGAAAGGGGTGTTGGGGGGGGGGGGGCTGAACAGGCTACAACCCCCCCCCCATCAGGCCATTAAAAGGAAAGAAAACACCTGATTGGGCAGGAAAAGTCAATTGAATCAAAAAATCAATTCAATAGGCCGAATCAAATTTTTTTTTCCGTGAATCGGGATCAACTTAAACCTTAATTCCTAGTTTACATTCAGCAAATTAAAATGAATGAATCACTTAATTGAGTAGAGATGAAATATAAATCCCAAAGAAACATGATAAAATGAACTGTTCGTTGTGATTAACTCTAAACTCAAAAGGTTCATTTCAAAATGAAAGGACAACTCAAAACTTTTCTACAAGCTTTAAGACCCAATACAATGCAAGCACTGGCTAGGTGCTGAATTCCACATTCAAATAGATCTGTAATATTTCTTAAAACAGATTAGAAGCATAATCCTATCTTTAAATGACAAAAAAAAAGTATAAAACTCAAGTCACCTTACCTTAATAGGAGCTGTAGAAAACCTAATCTTGTGCTATGGGTCTGGATGCTCTTCCTCAGAAATCCCGGTGACCGCAGGACAATCGCGCGCCGAACATTTACGCGCCAACACACACTGAGACACAACAATTCTTTTATTTTTGACGGTTATGAAGTAACCCTGATTTTTGAGGGTGGGCACTACACTTAAAACATTCAGTTGCTATTTGTTCTTTCTCCCCCCTCAAAAAACAGGGTTACTTATAATCCTCAAAAATAAAAAATTGTCGGGTCTCAGTGCGTGCTAGCGCGCAAATGTCCGCTGTTATCATTGGATTCCTCACTATCGCTATTAACTTAAAAAAAACTCTCTAACCTCTTGGATATGGGCCCCCACATTGCAGATTGATTTGTGTGCTTTCGGTGGCTCTTTATCAGCCTGGGGAATCGCCATCCTCCAGTCAGGCGGGTAAGATTGGCAATGCGGCCTCTTCCCCATCCCCCCATCGACGAAAAAAAAAAAAAAAAAGTTAAAAAAATTTGCTCCTTCAGCGGGCCCCAGGCATGGGCCTACTGATACTAACAAGACTGACTCGGGACATGGTGTTCTCTATCTCAAAGAACTCGTGGGCCTTATGGGGAGAGAAGTGGAAGACCGCTGGCCCCACATACCCAACGCTCTCCTCTGGGGCAGCCAACATTGGAGGCACTGGCAACTTCCCCAGAAAGTGATGTGGGAGAATTCAAAGAGGTCATGCTGCAGAGCGCTCCAATGCCAAGGTAAAAAATATCGTGGCGAGAGTGACGCATTCTTCCAATCAAAATCTGCTCCTTATTGCTGCTGCTCTTCCTATTGGCTGAACTGTTCGCAGCCTTACTTCCACTGCTTCCCTCCCCCAGCTGTGCCGGCCGCTTGACGAGGATCAACCAGCTGGAGCCTTACAGACCCCGAAGCAGGGAACTTGTTTGTGTTGCAGTTACAAAGGCAGTGTGGGAGAGACGCCCTGAGGGAAGGGGACATAGTCGACACGGAACTTTTTTTTTTCCCAAAAAAATATTGCTTACACAGAATGTTACTCACTGGAGGAAAACAGCCGGGCGGTCACCTAAATTAGCCGGGTGGAGCGCCCGGATAAAAGGCCCTAGGGAGAACACTGGCCTTATGTGGCTTCTCATTGGAGTAAAGTTTGGTCAACAATTTCAACCTTGCTTTCTATACCAGAACCATTAAAGTCTACATTAACCATTAACTTACTAGATAATTATATTTGGGTTAAAGTCTACATTAAATTCTTATAAAACACAATTATTGAAGAACTTAAAATTGTTTTTATTGTTATTATCTAATTGGAAGGATTTTTCTAAATTGGAATATAATATGTGATGGAACATGTTATTTTTGTATAGTAAATATGAAACATTTTATGCAATTAAGTGTGGCAGTCTGGGAAAATATGGGATTGCTTACTTAATTTCAAGGATTAAATGTCATTATATTTATTTTGGATTATATGTTGCGACATCCTATGACTTTTTCTTTTTCTAATATTAGGGGTCTTTTACTAAGGCGCACTAGCCGATTTCGCGCTAAATGCTAATGCACCCATTATATTCTATGGACACATTAGCATTACCGTACGCTAAAACAGCTAGCGCACCTTAGTAAAAGACTCCCATTGTGTTAGTATTTTCTCTTTGTGATGTTTTTCTTTAAACATTTTAATAAAATATAAATAAAAAAAATTATTGCAGTTATCAATTGTAGTTAATGACTCAACTAAAAAAGATGCACATTCGTATCTTGCATCCATGCTCAATTTTCTTCACTGAAATCTATGTGCCATATAAAGAATTCAGGGGTAAGAGAAGAGTATAACATGAATTGCAAATGGTGAGAGACCATTCAGTATCTGTTGAATGAAACCTTTTTTCAAGAGAGAATTTCAAGGCATGGTAGGTGAATATATTGTACCCATTACAGAAACATATTTTCTGAAGTGCGTTATGTTTTATTGCAAATTAATTTCAGCCTAACAATACTGGGCATGTCATCTTTAAACCATAATATTACCCAATTTCCTCATTGCTAGAGGCAAAGAATTTGCTAGAGAAACAATACTTGTACATGTAGTTGCAAGTGGAGGTCAAATTAGGCAGCATTTGCAGTTTATGGAAAGAGAGAGAGAATCCTGGGTGGTGTTAACAGTGATTCAAAGCATGACTGGCTCTAGCAATCTTCTGCCAGATTTCTGAAGGAACTGCAGCCAGAAGATTATTTACAGTTGCTGAGATGGAGAAGGAGGGGAAGAGGTAATGCATCAAAATATACAGAATATAATACCCAAAGACCTAAAGGATCCACGATGTATAGTTTGCAGAATGCCTAATTTTAGTACTCTCAAAGATGCTGCAGTTGACTCCACTTAAGTGCATGTCGGTTAAGTACATGCTTCAGTTATCTGCAGCCTACCACCATGGTCCCTTGTGGGTTTTTTTTTTTTTTTTTAACATTAAGGTCAATGGACGTAAACTCCGGATAATTGCAATTCTGATAAGCACACAATCTCCTTATGTGCACTGATGTTATAGGTCTCACCTCTATTCGTTCATGTTACATTCACTCCAGTTAAAAGCAATCACGTTCTCACATGGATGAGCCATGTATTTCGGATCAGCAGTCTAGGCCTGGCCAGGTGTTCAAACAGAACTGCACCATGTCGATGTCTTAAAGAGACTTGACCAACAGGAGAGTTAGGTCTCTATTGCAAAACATTACAGTGTTCATCCTACCCAGATTTCTCGGATTCACAAAAAAAAAAGCAAGCCATATTGAAAGACTGGCAAAACAGCAATCCTACCAGGAAACGGAAAAGAATTGGGAAGGCTGGAGACAACAGGCATTGCTGTGATGGCTTGCTGAAGCTAGAAGTCGTCAACTGCCAATCAGTGGGCCTCTGCTGATAGAGAAAGCAGCACAGCTATCCGAGGAACTGGGTGTAGAAGACTTCAAAGCAACAAACGGATGGCTAGAGAGGTGAAAAGTTCATAACAGCATAAAATTTAAGAAGCAGCATGGCGAAAAACAAGACACTGATGAGTTTGGTGCAGAAAGATGGGTCATGGAAGTGTTGCCATCAGTCATTGGTGGATATGAAACCATGCAACGTTTTCAACGCCGATGAGACAGGCCTGTACTGGCGTGCCGTCCCTGATGGAACATTGGCTTTTAAACGCAGCGAAACTAAAAAGTGGTATTCCGATTAAGCGCATACTCCGTTTAAGAGCATGTCGCAGTCCAGTCTAGAGGATTTGCACTTAAGCGGAGTCGACTGTAGTCTGTTATAAGCATAATTAAAGGAAGGGTGGTATAGTTCAGTACTCCATACTTATGGCAGTGTATGCTCGGGGGTGGGGAGTTTGTACACAGTTAGCTTTCATTTAAAATCACGAAATGAGTGCAGAGTTGGTCACTGGCTTGGTCCTGGAGAAAAGTGGAGTCTTTGTGAGCCATCTGAA
The DNA here is from genome assembly GCF_902459505.1 of Geotrypetes seraphini. Lineage (NCBI taxonomy): Eukaryota > Metazoa > Chordata > Amphibia > Gymnophiona > Dermophiidae > Geotrypetes > Geotrypetes seraphini. The sequence continues at coordinate 340,133,532 of NC_047086.1, read as the reverse complement.
TGGGAGCTGTATGGTCTCAAAAGGCCATGTACTACAGAATTATTTTTGTTAGTGCTCTTAAAAAAATATCACCATGTACAAAGGCTTAATTAAGAACCAAACTACATGGAACAAGGGGCTACTGGAATTCAGGCCAGAATATCCAAGCTATTCCATGGCAGCACTGAAAGAGACTCGGTTTCCATATGAGCTGTGGTATGGAAATTATTTTTCTATGTCCTCTTTGAGCATGCTATCTGGACCCTTGACCACAAGCTTGTAACCTCACACTTAGATTACTGCAATCTACTTCTAACAGGTCTCCTTACAATCTGTGCAAAATATCTGCCCAATAAAAAAAGCCCCCCTCCCTCCCCGCCCCCTCCAAAAATTGAACTGATATAGCAGGAGGGATGCCCACTCCCTCCTACCATTGGGCCCCCACTGAAGTCAGGTCGCTCCTTCCCCCCCCCCCTCCCTGCTGTTGCCCTCCTCCTAACCTTACCTTTAAGTCAGGAGCAGGAGGGGTGCTCAATCCCTCCTGCTCCTCTGCCATCTGTGTCAGCAATGTGGGTCTTAGGCCCCACCCCGGTGCATCATGTGATGCACGGGAAGGGGCCTAAGGCCCTCATTGGCTCAGGCGCTTCGGACCCCTCCCTTGGGAGGGGCCTGAGGCATCTGAGCCAGTCAGGAACTTCCTTAGGGAAAGATCCTGTCTTAGGTGAGAGATTGTCTCTTGGCACACTCCAGCATTAGATCTGGATTGCCAGTTAGAAGGAATCTCACCGATTAGAGATTAAATAACAATTTATCTTGGAAAGAAAATAAGAGATGTAAATAGGTTGTTATTTTCAAAGTTTGTAACTGAGGTTCAAGAAGTGCCTCTCTTTAGTTCCAGAGAGAAGGAAAATAAACATGGAGTTTTGGTTCAAACACCTGGTATGGTCTAGATTTATTAAGAAGAGTGCTTGCTCTGGCCTGCCAGCAGGAGTTCTGGTCTTGGCTCATGGCCCAACCTATAAAAATACCTTTGACAAAACCTAACCCAGCAGCCGAGTAAAAAAGGCATGGGGCCAACTTTATAGGAAGAAACTGCAGATTTAAATTGAAGTCATTCAAACAAGAACAAGATCATTCAGCAGTGTGTGTCTTCACTGTAGACAGTACCAGCCTACTTGTGAATACATACAGTATATCTGTCTCCGAAGTTTTCAAACATGCCCTAAGCCTCACTATTTAGCCCATATTAGTTTGGGGAGCTAAAAAACAAACAAACCACTCAACCTGGTTGAATCCAAGTGAGCATGTTTAGAAACCAGAATAACCAATCATTAGTCATTAAGGGAATGGAGGCGATGGAGTGGTGCATATGGAACAATGAGAGAGACAAAATAAGATGGAGTACACTCATAGCACCTTGAAGACTAAGATTAATATCTTAAACTCAATACAAAATTCATCTTTCATTATTACATTACATTAATGGCTTCTATTCCGCCCGTACCTTGCAGTTCTGGGCGGATTACAAAAGAAACAGCTGGACATTTCCAGGAGAATTACAAGAAGATTGGAGAATTACAATTTAGTGAATAGGATACAGAAAAGGTGTATTATGTGCTGTCTATTCTTTTTATGAATTATACTATCCTGTTAAGAGATTGTGGTTCTTCATTTATGTTTTTAGATTGTACACCGCCTTGCTTTGCCTGCACAGTTAAAGGTGGTTTAGTAAATTGGAAATAAAATGGAAGCCAGTGTTGGCTCTTCAGTAGAGGAATAACGTAATTTTGTTTCTATGCTTTACAAAGCAAGCAAGCATCTGTATTCTGCGGAGTTTGAATTCTGCATAAGAGTGACAATAGGCACCAGCATACACAACGTTACCATAATCTAAATGTGAGAAAAGTTGGTTAAGCAGAAGACTACAGAGGCTTTTGTGATCAAAATCTCAAAAAGATCTCAATGTAGTTAGAAGAAAAATCCCTGTCTTAACTTGATTTCACAGTAGTAGCTGGTAATCAAATATTCCTAAACAATTAAATAATTCAGCTAATTGAATAGGGGAATCCCTAAGGTAGGAATCAAACATGATAGTAATTTTTGGATCACTTTTATTGGTGAGGTAGATGCTAGACTTTTCTACAATGCATTTTATTTTGTATTGTAAAATCCTCTGGATTTAGACTTATAAGCTAGATATTTTCTGCATGTTTGTAATAAGTTATGACACTCGCAGTGGAAAGCGTTGATTCTTAACATTATGTTGTTTTACTACTGCTACTTATAATTTCTATAGCACTACCAGATGCACGCTGCACTGTACATTAACATGCAAGAGACAGTCCATGCTTGAGAGAGCTTGTGATCTAATTGTGACAGACAAACCGGTCAAAAAGGGTGAATCTATACACACTGCTTAGGTAGTGAAATACAGAGGGAATGGCAAGGCAGATAGTGTAGGCAACTATAAAAAGAATGATAAAACAGATATGCTTCCTTTCCAGTGCAATAGAGATAGTATGTGAGTCTATTGCAGGAGATACTGATCATGATTTTCAGTACCTCCTCCTTCTCCCTGCTCTCTTCTGCTCCCAGTCAGTTATTTCTTCTGCAAGTGAGCCTGCAGGAGCAACTTTGATTTGCTTGGTCTTCCTTTTTGGCTTTCAAGTATTTTTTTTGCAGTTTTTGTGCTTTCTTCAGCTCCAGTGACTGCCTAGCCTGTGTGAGAGGAGCAGGCTTTGGTCTGCAGCTGACAGGTGGATCCTGCAGGGACCTGCACAGCCAACCTGCTTGAACTGTGGAGCTTGGGGGTTACCCCTTCTGTCTGCTCATTCCTTGACTTGATCAGGAATGCTAGTGCAGGCTGAACGGGCACCAATTGCATTTCTTCAGAGCCACACTGTGTTGACTGTAGTTTCCTTCCCTCCCCCTTTCTCGTGGTGTTTGGATTCTGGTCCCGGGGTTTGAACCTCAAGTCCAGCTGTGGCCTGACTGGTAGCTGAAGAGTCAGAAAAGGCAGCTTTCCTGGTGGCAGAGGTCCTCTCCAGTTTTCAGCTACCATGAGAGAAGCTGTGGCAGGCTGCAGCACATCTTTGCAGGATCTGGTCTGTGAATAGGGCTGTTATAGCCTGCGGGGCAATTCGGGGAGGAGGGGGGAGCGGTATCTAAAATTGAGGTTTTTGTGCTTGTAGCTTGTAGCCTTGTTCTCCTACCTTAAAAATCCTAAAATTGCTGGTTTGGGCTGTTCTCCATTGGAGTTAACAGCTGTTTTTTTCAGCAGGAAATCCTGCTGAAAATCCTGGCCATCTTGGATTTTTCTTGATTTAAATTCTAAGTTTGCCAACTTCTTCAAAAAGCCTTGTTTTGGAGTTAGACCACCAGGGATGGTGCCCTCATGCTCCAATAACTTGAATTCATGTGAAGGTTGTGCCAGATGGGCACCAGAAGTGTGTTCTTGCACTGTATGTTCTACCTTGCATGCTGGAGAGGTGGGGACCTCTGGTTCAGCCTCTGACCAACTTATTAATGCTGCCAAAAGACTGTTGGGATGGTTAGGGGATATTTTTCCTTCTTGGGGTCCCGTAGTGCAGCGCTAGTACCTAGTAACATGGAAACATAGAAACATGATGGAAGATAAAGGCCAAATGGCCCATCCAGTCTGCCCATCCACAGTAAACATTATCTCTTCCTCTCTAAGAGATCCCATGTGCCAATCCCAGGCTTTCTTGAATTCAGACACAGTCTCTGTCTGGGAGACTGTTCCATGAATCTACCACCCTTTCTGTAATAAAATATTTCCTTAGATTACTCCTGAGCCTATCACCTCTTAACTTCATCCTATACCCTCTCATTCCAGAGCTTCCTTTCAAATGAAAGAGACTCAACTCATGCACATTTACATTACATAGGTATTTAAACATCTCTATCATATCTCCCTTCTCCTGCCTTTTCCTCCAAAGTATACTTTGAGATTGAGATCTTTAAGTCTATCCCCATATGCCTTATGACGAAGATCACACACCATTTTAGTAGCCTTCCTCTGAACTGACTCCATCCTTTTTATTTCTTTTTGAAGGTGCAGCCTCTAGAATTGTATGCAATATTCTAAATGAGATCTCACCAAAGTCTTATACAGGGGCATCAATACCTCCTTTTTCCTACTGGCCATACTTCTCAAGGTAGAGGAGATTAGAGTGCCAAGGGAAGAAAAGAGGTCCCAGGCAGACCCCTGAGATACATTGACTGATAGCGGGATGGCGGTGGAGGAGCATCCACCAGAACATATGCTAAAGTGTGATGGGAAAGATAAGAAGTGGGTGGAAATAAGGGTGCATCTTATGCAGCGAATACCATGCGCCCCCCCGTACCTGGCGGTCCAACGCTACATCGGCAGGCTCCCCCATCTGCCATAGAAGTGAAAGGCAGGTATGAACCCCAAGCGCGCCTGCCTGGTCCTGCGCTGCTGCCCAAATGGTGCCATTGGTTATTGAGAGACTCACGGGAGCTGCCGGCAGTGAGGGATCAGGCAGGAGTGCTCGGGGCTCGAGCCTGCTTTTCACTTCCGGGGCAGATAGGGAGCCTGCCAATGCAGCGATGGACCGAGCTGATGGCACCATTCAGGCGGCTGCGTGGGACCAGGCAGGCATGCTCGGGGCTCGTACCTGCCTCTCGGGTGGCCGTCCAGCAGGGATGACTGCCGATGCAGCGCTGGACTGCCAGAATTGCATAAAGGTACCGGGGGGTGGGGTGGTATTGCAGAAAGGTACGGGGGGGGGGGGGGGCGGCTCCTGCAGAAAGCTGCCGGGAGGGAGGGGGCCTCCTGCTGGAATTAAATTAATCAGGAGGCTTCCCAGCCCTGCAGAAAGGTACCCTGCAGAAAGGTACCGGGGAAGGGGGCCCTCCTTCTGGAATTGCAGTAAATTTAATCACTAATTTAAATTTACAACAAATGTACAGCTGAGGCAAGAGTCCTTTTGCTGGACATGTGAATTGCTTTAAAAAAATTAAAAAAGAGGAAATGAAAATGTAAAGGTATTAGAGATGTGCATTTTCCAAAGCTGAGCAGGAAGCAGAAAGATTTCCCTGCCTGCCCTGTGCCCTGTCCCTACCTGCCTGCCAGCCACTAGGCACTGCCCTGTGCCATGTCCCCTGTCCTGTCCTACCACAAGAAGAGAGACAGGGTGCAGAGCCTGACAGGGAGAATTTGGTTCAGAATGGATTTTTTCTTGTTTTCCTCCTCTAAATCTAGGGTGTGTCTTATGGTCAGGTGCGCCTTATGGAGCAAAAAATACAGTATGTACTTTTTTGATAGCCTGTCTACTTTGTTGTAATGAATATTATATATGATTTTACATACATGATGGCTGGTACTCCCTGTTTTCCAAAATCTTGTAGTACTCACCAGTTCGTTGTGCTACATTCATCTATACATAAAATGTTCATGTTACGTAATTGTGATCCCTGCATGGGATCTTATGAGGTCAACATATCAGCCCCCTGTTTTATATAGATTTAGAATTAGGGATTTATAAATTTAGGTTTCTTGGAGGGTACAAAAAATTTGTATACATGTTTGTTTTTTATCAGTGCAGCAACACATTTGTGTAAGCAGTCATATGCAGAAAAGGTACTCAAAGGGAGAAAGAGTACTAGGGAAAGTGCTATTTTTCTGTTATTTGTTTAATATGTTTTTTGTTGTTTTTTTTGCATTGGTAGGTTTTGTTTTGTTTTACAATGGTCAGTGTTTCTGAAGTAGAGATTAAAAAAAAAAAACTTGGTCTGCCAGTATCTCCTCAGTAATATAATAGAAAATCCAAGGACTATAATCTATTGTGACCCACCCCAGCCAGACTTCTGACTAGTAGTGATAGGCTTCCAGGTCTTTCAGGCAGGAAGATTTATCTCCTTTAGAACAATCTCAAGAAGTTACTGTTTGTGCCTGGCAGCTCCCACTGCAGTAGCACAGCCTCTGAACCCTAGTTAACTAAAAGAGTATCTATTAGCTGCAGGTTTTCTGAACCCATTTGGTTCTCGAGTTCTTATTTGTTTCCCATAAAGTCTTTCCTATAGAAGCAACACCAGTGTTCCTCATAAACAAGGCCAGCGCTACCACTACTGAGGTTTTAGCACACTGTCCTGCTTTTTGGCATCTGTGCAAATAAGGACCCCTCACACCAAGTCTCTACTAGAGAGTTGCGCGGGGACAGAAATCCCACCCATCCCCGCCAGGATCCTCTCCGTCTCCACCCATCCCTGCAAGGAATTATCTCCATCCCCGCCCGTCCCCATAAAAAGCAGCAATTACTTCTGACAGGATCATCAATTTCAGTTTCTTTTGTTTTTGCGCTGCCGTTTTCCTTGTGGAATCTCTTTGGTAGAACCCTTTTTTTGTTTTCTGTTCAGGTAATTAACTTATAAACCCCCTCTTTTACTAAGGCTGACGTGTCCATTATATTATATGGACGAATCCTGCTTCCAAAGCCTTCCATCCCCGTGGGAGTCCCATTGGCTAGAGGGGGGTCCCCGTGGGAGTCCCGTGGGCCAGAGGGGGGTCCCTGTGGGAGTCCCGTGGGTTGGGGGGTTTCTGCGGGACCCCCGCGGGGTTCCCGCGATCCCCTTTCCCGTGCAGAACTCTAGTCTCTACACATAGCTCCATGACCCTCTCAGTCTGCCCCCTTTTTGTAAATAGATATTAGAATGTAGAAACTGGGAGAAAACAGTTCTAATTAATCAGGGTGAAAGCTGGAACAATAATGGATCCAATTATTATTTTAACAGGAAATACCTAGAGCAAATTAGAATCTTAAGAAGGAAATTGTAGAAGAATGTGTAAAACTGGATGAATTATTTGTCGTCTTGAAGAAATGATTTTAGGTTAAACTAGTGTGTGCTACTTGCAGATGCTTAGAGAACAAAGACAAGGAGATCTCCTTGGTAATTTCTGTTCCACAGAGTTGCTGGGTAGCAGCTTGTGTGCATTTATGGTCGTGCATGCTGTGCTTCCTTTTCTTCCTTTTGGAGCTATCGATAAAACGTGGGGATGCTGAGGGAGAAATGAGTCAGACGTGAACCAATGGGGAATGTGTAATGAAGTGTTTACCTCGACTGCATAACACCTACCTACCCATCTTTGAGTCAGCATGCATTAAGAAGCCTTTAAGTAAAAGGAAGCAGAAGACAGATATTCAGAGTGGTATTTGGATTTCTGAGCCTTAGAAGATACTGGTTAATTGTCTGGATTTGATTTCACTGGAAAAGGTTGTTTCTTCCCCTCTGCTATAATAAGGTACGTGGGGTTCCCCCCCTCCCCTCTTTGCCTGTAAATTAAATTTTGTTTTGCCTTGTTAGGGCATTTACACTATGACTGAGTAATATAGTAAATTTTCACTGTCTGTCTTGGGTAGACAAGAATGTATTCCAAAATATAGATATTTAATGACAATAGATGCTTTCAGTTTAGAGTATAACCAGTGATAAGCAAGTGTGTACTCTTTAAATATCCATATCTGGTCTGGGCTTCCCAAAACTGTTAGATTTTCAGAGTAATCCCCAATATGGGTGATGCAAATTTTCATGCATTGGAGACCCAGTATATGCAGGTTTTATTTCCAACATATTCATAGTAGTTAAAGATAAAAATAAGGAAATAATATGTGCTGCTTTTGGGGTTGTTGGTTTTTTTTTTTTAAATACTGTGCTATACGTGAAAGCTTTGTTGTTAAAGATGCCAGTTCTGTAATAAAGTTACATACTGGCAGTTAAAGAATGCTAATTCCAGTGCTTTTCACTTTATACCCAGGCTGCTTTCTAGACAGAAGACGACTTTTCCCTTCTGCTTCTATGACCTAATGATTTGGCATATGTGCTTACTTAGACATCTGTATATTCACATTTATTGATAAATTGAACCTTTCTCGATGGGGGTGATCAGTCTGAGAGCTTAATTTTAGTCAAGAATTGGAAACAAAGCTAAGTTTGCAGGATAAAAACACACAGCTTAATTTGTCTCACATACTTACATGGAGGATATCTGAAAACCAAACCATTGATGTAGGCCTGACCAAAGAATTTGATAGTGTTGTTAAAGAGATGGGTTGGTTGTACAGGGTATCATCTTTTTTTCTAAAGTATTCAATTGCATTGTTCTACTAACTAAAGAAAACACCTCGCTGACTTTTCTTATTGCTTTCCGGTTATCCTTCCTGTATAGATTTTAGGTAATATTTTTCATGAGTGCCGTTTCTTTTTATTGTATTAAAAATAATTTTTAAGCTGAAAGCATTTATTAGTGTAAATGAAATGGAGTTCCATTTTATATTTTTCTTTTCCTTTGTCATAAACTGAAATGTGACTTGCATTTAGAAACAGAAACATGATGGCAGATAAAGGTCAAATGGCCCATCTAGTCTGCCCATCTGTTTGAGGCTTCCACAAAACTCTTTATGGACCTCTCTCCATGCTGCTTAATTATCCAGATTGTGAAATGACACATTGATGATCCATTGTTAGGTATCATTAAAAAGAGAGAGAATTTTAACGAATAGTAAATCAGTAGGTCAGAGAACTAGTTATGAGAGTTGTCTTGGGACTACTATGGAAGTATCAATCTTCGCGAGAGATGTCTGTGAAAGCCCCTTAACTGTTAGCCACTTATTTAAGTGGAACATCTTTGATCAGAATTCTGTAAATGTTTTATGTCCTCATAACAAAATTTATAACACTGCCAGAAAATTAAGATGCTGTTTAGTTTTTTGAGGTACTGGGAGCCCTTATTCCTGGGTCTTATGAAGAGAGTTGGTTTGACTAAGGTGCTGAAAATGCAGCACTAGTGAAAACCTTGAAGAAACAATACTTTGAACTAGGTCAAGATAAACAATGGTGATCTTCTAATCTCTAGCAGTTTTTCTTGCAGTAGATTTAAAAAAAATTGGCAGTCAGATAAAATTCTTTCTTTATTTTTCCCGCACGTTGCCGAGTTTGGCAAAGTAAACAAGGCTCTTGGGTACTAGCTAAGTAATGAAGGCCTGCTTTTTCTTTTTAATGAGTGATGGGGCACTGTTTCACACACGTGCAGAGAGTGAATCATGTATCTCGTGACAAAGAAAAGCCAGTCTGAATCTGTTGGATTTGCTAGCAGTCTGGCTCCACTTGACCTTCAAAAGTGGCTGAAAAGTGAGGCTCTGGAAAGGCCAGAGGAGAGAAGCAACTTCTGCTAGAATGGAATAGATCTGATACTTGCACATAGTACTAATGCTCATAGAGATTTATGGAGGGGATCAGCAGCTATGTGTGTTTCACCCTTTGCAGACATTGGGAGATGGTCTGGAATGTCTTTTGTAGAGAAGGTTTCTAGGATAATCATTTGTGGACGACTTGACTTGATTGTTTTATAAATTGTGACATTTATATGAAAATCCGTCCCATCCATATGCAATATGGATATAATGAGAAATGGGCCCATTTGTACCCTTCAAGTTCTGGAAATTGAGTAATGCTGAGGGAATAATATGATGTGACTAACCACAGATGGTAGACCTGGCTGAATATTAAACCTGTTTTGCAGGTTGTGGAAGACTGCCCTGTCTTTCAAGCTAGATGCTGTGGAGCACAAGCTGTTCATTTGTTGTTGTTTTTTTTCCTTTGGCATACCGAGTTTGAGATTCAGTATGTATTCATTTTCTAGCACCAGGATTAGTTTGCTTGACATAAGCAGAGAAATATCGGGTATTTAAATTAGGTTATTTTTATAGGAAGCTTGTACTAAGTTAGAGCCTACTCTGATAAGAGACTTCTCTGAACTTGTTTCTTCTATTGCAGAGCTTCCCAAACTAAGTCTGGACCCAAAATGCGGTCACATAACTCAAATTTGGGGACATAACCTGGGTGGCCCTTTCATAGGTGCATCATTCTGCACCTTTAAGGAGTCACACAACCATTTTTGGCCACAGTCATGGGTTCAGGGCTACAAAAAGATTGATAAACACTGTTTTATTATATCAAAATTCAGTAATAAGAGGACACAATGAATGTGTGCCTTCCACATCTCTTCAGTACTGCATACTGCCTTCTGAGAATTACCCTATGCCTTACGCCAAGAAGCTCCAGTCCCCTCTTCCATTCCCTAGTCATCTCTGTTTTCTGGCTATTTGAAACAATTTGGCCTTTTTATTCATTATGGTCATGTTGGATTATTAAGAACTGGTTTTCATGAGTTGGATACTGGTGGAAGTGGGAAACAAATTTCCTTGATCTGTTTTATTAACTGTGAAAGTTAAAACACAGAACTGATTAACAAAATGTGAAGATGTTGACCATGAAATATCTCTGTTCTCTGAGTACAAGCAGGACTTAATTTCTCACATGTGAGTAATGTTTCCAATGGAGCCTCAGTGTAAATGCTCCAGTGTACCTATCATTTTAAGAAGCCTTTGGTAGACCCGTACTGCACATGCATGAGTCAAAGGTTTGGGGGGATTGAAGAAGGGTAGCAAACCTTGAATGATTCTGAGAGGGCAGAAGGGGGTTACTGTATATAATCAAATATAAATTGATCTGTGTATAAAACAAGGTACCCTTTTTTCCCCCCCAAAAAGGTTGACTTGAATATAAGATTGGGGGGGAAGGTTAATATTCATGTCCCCTGCCAGGATCTGTACCCTGCCCCCCCTCACTCACTCCCCTGCCAGGCTCTGCACCCAGCCTCCCTCCCTTCCTCCCTCTCCTGCCAGGCTCTCCACCCTGTTCCCTCTTTTCAGGAACTTGGGGCAGCCATTCAGCGAGCAGCTCAATGCTGGACAGGAGTGATAAAAGGTCACTTATGCTCGGTACACCGCTGGGCTGCAAAAACTCAAGGCAACCATTCAGGGAAGTGCTCAATGTGGGGCAGGAGCATGGAAAGCTTGTCCTGCCCGGTATATCGCTGGACCATTAGGGATTCAAAAAGGTATATGGGGGAAGGTAAAAAAAAATTGACAGAATCGACCGGGACAGGTGGGATCAGTGGCCAACCCCACCAGCCATATGGCAGGCCCGGCAGAGGCCTGCAACAAGTCCGGGAGGGTAGTGGGTGGGCGATGATCCAAATATAAGCCGAGACCCCCATTTTTGGTCCATTTCTTTTTGGCACAAAAATCTCTGTTTATATTTGAGTATATACAGTATATGGAATAAGCAGTTCTGAAAGGTATATAGGAAGACCAAGTATTTTTTTTTTTTTTTTTTTAATCTGAAATTTAGAATATCAAGAGAGAGCAGGGCCAAGTGTGGAGGAGCGGTGGTATTATTATTTTTTTTAGCAGTATTAGAATGCCTAAGATAGAAGGGGCAAGGGAGACCAAAGACTACTTCCTTGTAGTTTGATTTCTGAGGATGTAACGTATATTTGTGAGTACTGAGCCAGGTGTTTTGGTACTCATTGAGTGTCTTTGTGGGATTCTGTGTAAGTCCAAAGTTCATGAGTCAAGGGCCTCTGTATATTGCATAATTGTGTGTGGACATCACAGAATTCTTTATACTAGTTAGCACAGAATTTTGACTGTCCTGTTGCAGCATATGGATGAGATACAGAAGACAAAAGATTAAATATTAGGGTATGGAGCCAGATTTTAGGAACTGCTGCTACAAATGAAATTGAATCACACAAGAGTTCATTGTGACAGCCCATGTTATATAAGGAAGTGGGAGACAGTAAGTCCTTTTGCTTTAATTACTATGCACTAATTGCCCTTACCAAGTAGAAAAAAATACACAGTGATGTGTATTGTGTAATTTTTCTTTTAAGTTTGGACGTGTGAAATCATCATCATGGAGGTATAGCCTCATGGTTTGAGCAGCAGGGCTGAGAGCCAGGGGAACTTGGTTCAAATCCCATTGCAGCTCCTTGTTATCTTGAGCACTTCATTGACTCAGGTACACACTCAGATTTGTGAGCCCTTCGAGAACAAAAAAATACCTGCTGTATCTGAATGTGCACCACTTTGACTAACTTTCAGACTTGCAGGTGGTATATAAAAAAAAAATTAAATGATATGAATTGATGAGATGTACTAACTCAATGACAAAGAAGCAATACTCTAGAGAAGCTGAGACCAGTGATGCGATAGTGTTACCTGTGGATTTTGCAATGTCCGGATAAAGAGTGAAGTTACAGAATACAAATGAAGATAAAAGTGAAAGAAATATGGAACTGGGCTTAGTCTTGGACTCTGCATAACCAGTGTATAACTGGCCTGCCCCCACCTTCCCCCAGTAAAGTTGGTTAATGTAAGCATAGTGATGGAAAACATTGATCTTTTGCAGCATTTGTAGTATCATGAATTGTTGACTGGCACATTGTTGTGTGGCATCACTAGAGGAATCTTAATATCCAGGGGTTCACGTCAATTTTATACCTGTGCAATATCAACTTGCACTTGACCCAAACACAGGATAACTTCACATAATGTTTTTAAAAATTGTTTTAAATAATTGTGGTGTGTTCAGACCCATGACCATAATGTTGTCTAAATAGCAAAGGTTACCATGGGACTATCATAGCCATCACAGCCACTCCACGGTCCCAAACCACCATTCAGATAAATCAAACAAGTTTTACTTAGCTTTTTTAAACTGATTTGGCGGTTCCTCTCCTTTGTAATTTAGTGTAAACGTAGTAAAGTGCAGTCCCCTATTGAAAATGTTATATGAGCAAATAGAGGCCTGCACTTTATTACGTTTACACTAAATTACAAAGGTCACCTGAAGAGGAGAGGAACTGCTGAATCATACATAGTCTTGTGTCTGTAGCCTGCTGTGCATGTGTAAGAACTGATAGTGTAATAGCCATGCTAAGGACAGAAAGGCTGATAAAACTGTGAGCAGGACTAGAAAACCTTTCAAGACGAGTATTGCTCCTAATGAAGAACCTTATTGTCTCTCCTGTGATGCCAGTCCTGATGCAAAGTAAGAGAAGTGATGAGAAAAGAATTTCTCTTCCACACTCCATGCATCTCTCCACAACTTCTAGTTTCCGTCCTAATTGGCAAATCATAGGCTAAAGCAGGGATCTCAGAGTCCCTCCTTGAGGGCCGCAATCCAGTCGGGTTTTCAGGATTTCTCCAATGAATATGCAATAAAAGCAGTGCATGCACATAGATCTCATGCATATTCATTGGGGAAATCCTGAAAACCCGACTAGATTGTGGCCCTCAAGGAGGGACTTTGAGACCCCTAGGCTAAAGTGTCTAACAATAAAATGTCCCTTCTGCAGCTAACCTCTCATTAAGCTCAACAAGTCCGGCACAGATACGAAAAATGAAGAATTCAGTTTGGATTGGGTAATACCAGCTTGCAAATTTATTTTATTTTAATATGATACCATTAAGAATAGCAATATTCTCTTTCTCTCCTTTTCTTTGAATTTGTAGTTCCTTTTCCTTTGTCGTGATTTTTGTAAACCGCCCTGATGGTTATACGAAGGGTGTTATATAAGCCTTGTTAAGTATTAGACATTAAACACATGATGAGCAACAATATCTGAAAGAAAAACAGCAACTGATGATAAATTGAATCATCATCGATGTTTGTCTTTTAAGCCAGGAGACGCCAGGCTCAGCCATCCTTATTGTCTACGTTATGACAATGAGATTGTTCAGCTTAGCCTGCAAAGCATTGGCTTATGGCAGTGGTCTAATTTTTAAACGAGGTCTGTTTTGGGTCCAAAGGGCTGAAGGAAAGCTGACAAATATCTTCGTACTTGGGTCATAATGTCAATAGTGTTACTTGACGTTCATTCCTACCAGAACACCTAGCTTTGGTCACACAATGAATCCTATGCAAATACAGGACCACAAACTAAAAGTCCCAATATACACAACTGAAACCCATGATGTCAGACTCTGCATGCAGAACACCAGCAGAAAAATAGAGAAATGCATTTCTTCCTGAACAATAGTGCAAAATATAGAGCAGATGTAAATTCTCAAAACGGACACATTTCAATCCTAGAATTTAAAATAAAATCATTTTTCCTACCTTTATCTGTTGGTTTTATTTTTCAAATAATCTTTTCCCAGGCTCTGGCTGCACTTCCTTCTGTCTGCTCTTAACTTTTTCCAGGACCACCTTATCCATTTGCTATTTTTCTCTCCTGCACTTTCTGTCCTACATCCATCTTTCATGCTAGTGTAATTGCTGTAACTTCTTAAAAGTCCTCTTGAAACTCCATATTCCTTATACTTTAATCAGTGGATAGATTGTGCTCAGAGACATGGAGGAAAAAGGGGACAGAAAGTCCCCAAAAAACCTCACCACGCAATCATTGCAAAACTTCCACCTTAACACACTTTTATATGGGCATGACTTGAAAGATTGTATTATTGAAAAAGCACTTATCTTTTGTGTATAGTTCTTTGGCCTCAACGTGCCACATTTCAAAATTTCTTCAGGAAGCCAAATGGTAACAGCGAAAGACTCTTAAGTCTTCCAGAATGGGTGTCAGCCTCTGGTCTAGCTTGCAATTCAGCTTTCAGTGAACTTCCGATGTCTGCTGATATCACTGAAAGCTGAATTGCAAGCTAGACCAGAGGCTGACACCCATTCTGGAAGACTTAAGAGTCTTTCGCTGTTACCATTTGGCTTCCTGAAGAAATTTTGAAATGTGGCACGTTGAGGCCAAAGAACTATACACAAAAGATAAGTGCTTTTTCAATAATACAATCTTTCAAGTCATGCCCATATAAAAGTGTGTTAAGGTGGAAGTTTTGCAATGATTGCGTGGTGAGGTTTTTTGGGGACTTTCTGTCCCCTTTTTCCTCCATGTCTCTGAGCACAATCTATCCACTGATTAAAGTATAAGGAATATGGAGTTTCAAGAGGACTTTTAAGAAGTTAAAGCAATTACACTAGCGTGTTTTTTGTTTATTTTCTTGAATCTTTTCACGCTATTTGATTTTTGAAGTTATTTTCCTCCTGTGTAGTTTTGACTACATCCATCTTTGGCATTAACTTTTAACATTCAACTTTCTTCCATTTTTCTGCTTCCTTCTCAGTCTATCCACTTTTCCATGTCTTCTCCTCTCCATCCATGTGCACCATCTCCTCCCTCTCTCTGCCCGTCCTCTTTCCTCCCCATCTTTCTATCCATAGAGGTTTGGCATCTTCCCCTTTCCCTCCCATCAATCCCCATTGGGAACCAGTATTTTGTGTGGAGCACTGCAGTCCTGCACTATTCTGGCCATTGGCAGCATGAATGAAGTAAACACACTGCCTTCAGTGGCCCCGGAAGCTTTTTTTTCTGCTACAGCTTCCTACTGCAAGGACAGGAAGCTGTAGCAGAGGGAAAGCGTTTGGGGCCACCAAAGGCAGCGTGTTTACTTAATTTACACTGCCTGCGGTGTGAGGAGTGCAGGACTGCAGTACTAGAAACAAAAAGTGCTGGATCCTGTCTTGGGGGGGGGGGGATGGGGATATACTCCACAGGCTGCCAAAGAGGTCTCAAAGGGCTGTTATTGGCTTGCGGATTGTGCAATGAAGATCACTGGCCTAAAGAAACTAACTGAGCCAGTGAAGACCTTTAAAAGAAAGACAGCCCAATGGATTATTTTAACAAATGAATGTTTTAGACTTTTTAAATAACTGTGCTTAATAGTAAAGTCCTTACCTGCAGTCCAAATTCCATGCAAGAGAAGATACTTGTGGAATGTTTCTGGATTGTTTATTTTGTTTTAGACATTGACATCTTAATGTTCTGTGCTGTTTCTTTTTTGCTTTCTTGTAATAGATTTGATTTTGTTTACCTAGTTTCCTTTTTACTCTTTGAACATTTAGGAAAAGTGGATTATTAAAAAAAAAAAATTAAATAAAATTAGCTTTATTTATTTATTTTTTAAAAAATCTGCTGACATGACCTGCTGCTTTAAATAACCAGGCTGTTCTAGAAGAGAACGCATCCTAGCTTCCCACATGAATTGCAGTAATGGGAATCTGTAGGAGGAGAGTGGGACTTGGGCTCTTACTTTTCTAAGCCTTGAGTAAAAGCAAGATGTTCTAGCTGAACATGGCAGAAAATGAAAACTATTATGCACTTGGTTTTCCACAAGTGTAAAAATATTTAGGTTTCACAATGAGCTTGCCTGAGCACAGGCTCTTGTCCAGTGTTTTTCAACTTCAAGTCAAGTACCCCCTAAGTCAGTGGTCTCAAACCCTTTGCAGGGCCACATTTTGGATTTGTAGGTACTTGGAGGGCTGCAGAAAAAATAGTTAATGTCTTATTAAAGAAATGACAATTTTGCATGAGGTAAAACTCTTTATAGTTTATAAATCTTTCCTTTAAGAGTTGCGTGAGGTTACAGCAGTGAGACGGGCAACGGTCCAGAACATAAGGTAACCATTGGAGGCACTGCAGCTTGTGCGTGTGTACGTAATTTTGTGAACTCTCACGAAATTCAGCACCTCTCCTGGCAGTGACAGCTTGATGTAAGACGGCAGTTGTGTCTGGTGCTGGAGGAGGTGAGAGCTGAAGGCGGTTGCGGATGTGACCACCGGACACTTTGTTTTTTAACTACTGAGCAGGTCTGGATCCCTTGTCTCCCTAGCTCCACCCCCTAGATCAGTGGTTCCCAAACCCTGTCCTGGGGGACCCCCAGCCAGTCGGGTTTTCAAGATATCTCTAATGAATATGCATGAGAGAGAGTTGCATATAATGGAAGTGACAGGTATGCAAATCTCTCTCATGCATATTCATTAGGGATATCTTGAAAACCCGACTGGCTGGGGGTCCCCCAGGACAGGGTTTGGGAACCACTGCCCTAGATGATAATTTATGTTACTAGCTTAGGAAACCATTTGTTAGCGGGGATGGAGGGCGGGCAGATAGGGCTGCATTCAGTGCATCCTTTAATTGGTACAGCAAGTTACAGTAGTATTCTGCATTAACTGTTTGGCCCCTTGGAAGATAGTCAATCATTACAGCACCTTCCTGATCCCAAAACACTGTGGCCATGACCTTTCCTGCTGACTTTTGGGTAAATTACTGAACAGTGCTGAGCATTCAACTAGCATACACTTCTCCCTCGTCATTCGCGGGGGATATGGGCAGAGCCGGACCGCGAATGCTGAAAAACCGCGATTATACGGCTCTGACCCATCCCCACCTCCCTGCCGCCTTCCCGGCCTTACCTGGTGGTCTAGAGGGCTTTTGGGGCAGGAGCGATCTTCCTACGCTCCTGCCCCATGCAGATCGCCATCAGGAAATGGCTGTAGGGAGTTCCCGACGTAGTCTCGAGAGTGCTAGTACATAAGTGCTAGTATTGCTAAAGTCTTACAGAATGTGGGGGGATGAGGGTTTGAACATCAGCAGTGCAGATCTCCTATTTTATTTAAATGGTGACCAAGTTCATATGTTAAGTCTTCAAACACTGATGTCTCAGGAATGGAATAACAATTAAAGCAAAGAGGGGATTGTAATGACTCTGGTTTTAATAGCCAACTAAATATTTAATAAAACGTTTGCTGGTTGTGCTGTTGTTACATCTTGTACCAGGAACATTTTAAGTACTGTATTTATAGAACAATTTGAGCTATTCTGCATACATTTGAATCTCATTTTGTTTGATTCTGCTGTCCTTAATAGCTATTTTTTTTCTCCTTTCTTTAGAAGAAATATTTTCATGTGCCAGGATTTTGGTGTCTTTCATGATTTGTATATACAGTACTTCTGTAAAAGTCTTCACACCCTTCTACATGTTTCCATT
Organism: Geotrypetes seraphini; assembly: GCF_902459505.1. Lineage (NCBI taxonomy): Eukaryota > Metazoa > Chordata > Amphibia > Gymnophiona > Dermophiidae > Geotrypetes > Geotrypetes seraphini. The sequence goes on along the minus strand of NC_047086.1, from coordinate 340,115,824 downwards.
TCGTCTGTCTAAAAACCACAGTTCAAAATACTTTAATGTTGGACTTTGTTCCAGTAATCTACACAATAAACTATACACTTTCAATACAAAAGGTCAATTAATAGAAATATTAAGTAGATGGATGATGAATAAAACGGCAAGCCAAAAAGGAACCCTTGGGCACAGAGTGATATGAGTTGTCACTGGTTCAATTTAAAAAGTGTGTTTAAATTAGTAAAATAAATATATAAAGTAAAAAATAAAACTAAAGCCAGCCTAGTTCAGTAACTGTTGCTGTCAGACCTTCAGTTAGCATTATGACAAGGTTGGGTGTGGTAAAATATGAAAGAAACTTCTCCTTTTTAATCATGGGCTGTACCTTTCACTAGAGGGTCTTATAGTACCTGCATATAATAAATGTAAACAGCTTTGATTATACCACAAAAAGATGGTACTGTATATCAAATAACACAAGAAAATGTAAATAAGCAAAATAAATACACTAATTTAATTAAATGTGCTCACGTCTGAAAACACACCTGTTCCTAAAGTATCTAGACAACTGATCCTTTCTTCTCTCTCCCCTCTATAGCGATTAACTTGTTCTATTGATCACTCTCTCCTCAAAAATGGATTTCCTGTCCTATTAACCCTCTTTCTTCCTCCCCTCTTAAAGTCAATCAATTTGTACCTTTGCTTAATCTTTGTAAACCGCATAGAACTTCACGGTATTGCGGTATATAAACTGTTATTATTATTATTATAAATGTACTTGAAATCCAGTTGGAAGGCACGAGAGATATTTTCGACACAGCATGGTATAGGCCCTCCCAACCTCCATTGATAACAATATTTATAGCAATTGTTTATTGGATCTCATATAAATATAACGTATATGGAAAAAATAAATTACTCTTGTGGTTTAATTGTAATCCAAATGGAGGGCACCGAACAAAAACATGCCATGAGTCCTTAACCAACGGGAGAAAAGAAGATTCCGTGCGCTGCCAAGTTCCAGTTTCTTCACAAAGTGATTTGAAAGCGCAGGTGCATCAATAAAAGTCCAAGTTCATCATTCAATAAATATATGGTCAATCCAAAGCAAGTACAACTGGTTTTCAAATGCATTCATGTCACTGAGCACATTTCATTAAATTATTTAGGGCTCCTTTTACGAAGCCGCAGTAGCGATTTAATGCGTGTAATAGCGCGCACTAAACCGTCGGACGCGCTAGCCGTTACCGCCTCCTCTTGAACAGGCAGTAGTTTTTCAGCTACCGCAGGGGTAGCGCATGATTAAGTCGCGCGCGCTAAAGCCGCTAACACGACTTCGTAAAAGGAGCCCTTAGTGTATTTATTTTGCTTATTTAAATTCTCTTGTGTTTATATATTCCTTTGAGAATTTACTTATTTACTCTTTGTCTCTCTCGTATTTATTTGTTGGAACAATGTATATCAAATCCCAAATCTTACAACTTTTTAAAAAATTAACTTGTTTTTTGAATATATAAACTCTGGACAGGTCATTCATAATACAAGAGCAAACCTCCCTGTTAACAGATGAAAGCCATGTATTATACTATATATCCTGGTTTAGACAGTTATTTGTTGCAAAGTGTACTTTTTTTTGGAAGAAGTATGTGACTTATTGCCTCTCATTATCAATTTTTGTCAATTGCTATTTGGATTCCTCAGAAATATACCATATATACATATACCTGCATCTTTTCTGTTTAAAGCCCAGTTGCTTGCCTTGGGCTCCATAGGGATATCTGGATGGTACACAAAGGGGTCGAACTATCATACAGGACCAGTGTTACCTCACGGTAGGCTACCTTTTTGGAAGCTTGTTATGTTAGTTTCTAATTTTTCGACTTAAATTTTGTTCTTGCGTATTTTATTTTACTTTTAGCAATTTATCACTCATACTTTGTTGGTCTTGGTTTTGTTTTTGTTTTGTGTATTCTGTTCAAAATGTTATCAGGTTGACCTTCCTGGAACCACCATCTGCCAACAGATGGTGGTGTCCTGCTGATCTCTTGTGCTTTTATGTCTGTCACTTCTGGAATTAATCCATTGAGCTGTATTGCTTGTTTTTATAAAGTCTAGCCAACTCTACTTTAATGGGTTGTACTGACTTTGTATGGCCTTGGTGCATGCTGATGTTTTTATCTTTGGTATTTGTTTTGTACATTATTTTATTTTTGTTTAAATATAAATACTATACAAAGCTTTAATATAAATTTTATTTTTTATTAGTCTTGTCCCAGTTGTGCCAACTCTGTTTTGTATCTCCATGTTATTTACCTATTTAGAAAAAGCTGCTGTGAAGTAAGCCCGATTTAAGACTCCTCCAAGTTTATTTAAAATTTGTTAATCCACTTATCGGACTTCTAAGCAGAGTACATAAATTTAAACTTGGGGGATTACATTAAATACTAAGACAAAAAAAAAATCAAACATACTGAAACAATTGTGGAGAAAGGGGAAGAACTACATCTTTTATAGAATAGCAAGACAATGAAGGTTAGCACATGAAGAAAGGGGATCCCATCTGCAGGTATTGAGGACATGGATTCCATTCTGAGGAGACAAAAAATGAAAAAGCACTGCATCTAGCAGTATAGAGTTGATAGGAAGGGAACAATAAGTGGATTTCTTCTTCATCCAGAGAGTAGTAGAAAACTGGAACGCTCTTCCGGAGGCTGTTATAGGGGTAAATACCCTCCGGGGATTCAAGACAAAACGTACGCAGATAAGGCTAGACTGAGGGCACTGGTCTTTGACCTAAGGGCCGCCGCGTAAGCGGACTGCTGGGCACGATGGACCATTGGTCTGACCCAGCAGCGGCAATTCTTATGTTCTTAAATAAAAAAAAGCAAGCATCTATGATATCTTCTAGATAGAAAAAATTTGCCTATGACATTATGAATTGATTAATGGAATTCATTTACCTAAATTTTTAAACATTGCACGAATATACAGCCTCATGCTACATAATTAAAAATGAATCCTTGTTTCATGATGAATAACTTAAATAAAAAACTATATTTAGATTTTTCCTCAAAAGCATTTTATTTTAATAATTCCAGTTTAAATAAAAAAAATTTAAATTCAAAATTTTTTTTTAATAATTGCTTTTTATCCACCTTGGTTTTTTTTAAGTGTCTCAACCCCCGCACCCCCCCAGTTACACAGTATGTGTGGAGAGTATATGTGTGAAGATCTTAAAGCATACGGGGACATATTTAATGACAAAAATGACTTACCATTTTAATAGCTACACTCTGGATTGACTCCATCCTGTCTAAATATTTTTCAAGGTACAATCTCCAGAATGTATATAGTACTCTAAATGAGGTCTTAACAGAGTTAGAGGCACTCACTTTATTTCTGTTGGCCATTCCTTTCCCTATGCACTCAGACATCTTTCTAGCTTAGCTGTCATCTTTTCTACCTTTTTGACCACCTTTAAGGTTATCAGATATGATCATGCTCAAGTTTTGTTCTTCATCTACAATTACTTCATCACCCCCCCCCACACACACACACACACAGTGCCTCTGCCTTGAATGTTTGCAGACCTGCCAAATTTAAAACTATTTTTAAAAATTTAGCTAGTTCCCTCCTCATGGTATCCACACCTTTCAGAATATCAATCTATTGCAGATTTTAGCATCATGAAAGAGGCAACCCAACAGATCTTCCATAGTATCAATGTTAAAAAGAACCAGGACAAAAACTGATCCCTGTGACACATCTCCTGGCAATGCACTTAGGGATCCTTTTACAAAGGCGCGATAGTGGTTTAACATGCAGAATACTGCGCATTAAACCGCCTTCCGCGCTAGTACCTAATGCCTCCATTGATGAGGCATTAGGATTTTGGCTGCCGCGGGGTTAGCACGTGATGAAATGTCTGACGCGCTAACCCCTGTAGCGTGCCTTGATAAAAGGAACCCTTTTTCAGAGTGAACCCTGTTTCGTTCTACACTATATTGCTTCCAGCTCAACCAGTTTCTATGTACCTGCATCTACTATAATAAAACCCTAAGCACGCATGCGCACTCTACCGGTGTGTTCCGTGATCCCTGATCTGTAGGTCCAGGCCGGCAAGAGTGCACATGCACGCTAGAAGACACCAGGACTCCTCCTCCCTAGCACCAGCCATGCTGACCGGCTTCGGCCCCGCGGGCCTCTCATGAAGCCCACCTTCCCGCCCAGCATGAATGGCGGCGGTGGCAGCGATGCCAGGAGCGGTCCAGTACTAGGACGACTTGAGGCGGCTGTCGGATTGAGGCGCGGACAGCAGCTGTCGGCACGTGCAGGTTGCGGCATCTTGAGGTGGCTGCGCGTGCAGGCAGTTGAGCTGAGGTGAAGTTAGCTGCTGGACAGGAAGAGCATGAAAGAGGTGCTGCTGGACAGGGGGGGGGCGGAAGAAACAGGAAGGGAGGCCTACTGCTGGATAGGGGGAGCAGGGAACAGGTGCTGATTGTAATGGGGGAGGTAACAGGAAGGGAGGCCTACTGCTGAACAGGGGGAGCAGGGAAGAGGTGCTGCTGGACAGGGGGAGGTAAAATGAAGGGAGAAGGGCTGCTGCTGGACAGGGGGAGCAATGAAGGGGTGGTGGTGGACACAGGGGAGGTAAAAGGAAGGGAGAAGGGCTACTGATGGACAGGGGGAGTAGGCAAGGGGTCGTGGTGGACAGCCGAGGAAAGAAAGAGACAGAAAGAAAGACAGCGGGAGGGAGACAGAAAGAAAGAAAGACAGACATATATTCTAGCACCCGTTAATATAACGAGCTATAAGACTAGTATAATATATAAACCACTTTGATTGTAACCACAATAGGGCAGTACAAGGGGCATTAAATAATTTACCTGAATATAAAAGAAAGTAGCAAGCGTGTTGAAATAAGTCTGTGCATGTAATGACATGTCTCGAGGTTACTCATGCATAGCTGCAGCTCAGTCTTAACATTCCAAGAGACAGGATGTCAGGAGAGTCCTCATTTGAATCAAGTAAGAAACTGCTAGATTTGAAACACTGTTTAGTGATTAAAATTTCTCACAAAAGGGGAAAAGCCAAAGGAAATTCATGAATACATGACTGCAGTTCATGGTGAGTCTGCCCCATCATCCTACAAAGTAAAATTTTGGAGCAGTTTGTGAGGTAGAGATTCCATTGACGATGACGTTCACACTGGACGGCCTGTGGAAGCAACTTCCACATAAATGTGCAATGAAGTCAAGGATTTAATTTTTTTACACAAATTAAGGTTTCCTAAAGAGCTGAACAAATGGGCATCTCGGCAGGTACAGTTTGGAAAGTTCATGAAAAGTTGAGCATGTTCAAGATTAGTGCAAGATGAGATTCAAGAATGCTGACACCATGTCAGAAGGCCACAAGGCTCCAGTGTTGTCAGGAGAACTTGAAGATGCTCCATGAAGACCAAGTGATTTTTTTTTTTTTTTCATTGTTTGGGACTGGAGATGAGACTTGGGTCTATCACCGAGATCCTGAGTCCAATGCAGTGGAAACAAAAGTCATCCCCCGTTCCAGGAATGTTCAAGACAGAAAAATCTGAAGGCAAAGTCATAGCAACTGTCTTCTGGGTTGATGAAGGACTTTTCCTGCTGGAGTTCATGCCACACAAGACAACCATAACGGGAGAGTTATACCAACACAATGATTGCTTTGCGGGAGACAATCAAGGAGAAAAGATGAGGGAAACTCACAGCAAGCGTGCTGCTTCTTCATATGCTGGTACACATGTCACAACAATCACAGGCTTCCATCTGAGAATGTGGGTTTCAGCAACTGAGCCATCCACCCTACTGTCTGGACCTGGCTCCGTCAGATTATTTCTTGTTCTGAGTTTTGAAGAAAATTCTCCATGGACAGCAATTTTCAAGTGATGAAGATGCCAAAAAAACTACATAATTTAAGATTGAGCTATTAAATATTAAATGTGTACAAGCACAGGCTGATTGTTCTTTGCATTTATATGTGATTTGGACTGCATCTGCTAACATAAGAATATAAGAGTTGCCACACTGGACCCTGCAGAAAATTGCTAAATTTTCTCATGTTGTCTCCAATCTATGCTGGTCCTATAGGAAATCAGTGGGTACACTGCTTCGTATGATATTCTATTGTCCACACCTTAAATTGTATTGGGATAGAGTTTGGAACACCATTTCTTCTATATTGAACATTCATGAACCCTTATACTTAAAAATTATTATTCTAGGTCTAAAGGGCCTTAAGCACTATCTGAACATAATGCACGCTTGCTCAACATCTTATTTTTGGCCATCAAAAACATTTTGCATTGTTGGAAGGACTTATCAAAAGTGGAATATATGGTATGGTGGAACACAGTTTGTATAACCATTCAATTTGAAAGTGCCAATGCGAAAAAACATAATTAATTCATTTCTCAAAATATGGAGGCCTGTACAAACTTACTGTACTTTAGACCATTGACATATCGTATATTAGATCGCTTAATCTATGCTATGCTGTGATGCTTGTTGAGAACCTCTTCCATGTTTGGCATGTGCATCATCAAATAAAACATGTGTACTGAACTGTTATATCATTTTATCATTATAAATCTTTATATGTTATTATAAATCTGATTTAAAAAAAATCTAATAAAAAAGAGTTGCCATACTGTGACAGCCTGAAGATCCATCAAGCTCAGTTTCCAACACTGTCCAATCCAGGTCGCAGGTACTTGTCATGATCCCAAAAGAGTAAAACCGATTTTATGCTGCTTATCCTAGAAATACACTTGGAAAAATTCCTGCTCATCTTAATTATGGCTTATGGACTCTTTTTTTTAGGAATTTATTCAAACATTTTCTTAATCCTGCTAAGCTAACTGCTTTTACCACATTCTCTGCCAGCAAATTCCAGAGTTTAATTACACGTTGAGTGATGAAATATTTCTCTGGTTCATAATGACTACTACTTAGCTTCATTGAATGCCCCTTAGTCCTAGTATTTTTGGAGAGATAAAGAAGTCATTCACATCTATCCATTCACTCCACTCCACATAGTATTTTGTAGTTGTCATATCTCCCCTGAGCTGTCTCTTCTCCAAGCTGAAGTGCTCTAGCTGCTTTAGCATTTCCTACTAGGGAAATCATCCCGTCACCCTTCTCTGTACTTTTATACATACCATGGCACAATTGCACACAGTATTCTATTTGTACTGTTTGTCTGTTTTAATTAGATTGTAAACTCTATTGACCAGGGATTATCTCTTATGTCTTTAATGTATAGCGCAGTGTACATCTAGCACAGTGGTCTCAAACTTTTGTCCCGCCAGGTACTATTTTGAGGCCCTCGGTATGTTTATCATAATCACAAAAGAAAAATAAAACAGTTTCTTGATCATATGTCTCTTTAGCTATAAATTACAATATTATTATTAAGACTTAGCCAAAAGGAAAGACTTATAAACTATAAAGAGTTTTACCTCATGCAAAATTGTCATTTCTTTAATAAGACATTAACTATTTTTTTCTGAGGCCCTCCAAGTACCTACAAATCCAGAATGTGGCCCTGCAAAGGGTGTGAGTTTGAGACCACTGATCTAGCAGCACTATAAAAGTGATAGCAGCAATAGTAGTATTTGAGGTGTAGTCGCATCATGGAGCAATGCAAAGGCATTATAATATTCTCATTTTCTATTCCTTTCCTAATAATCATATTTGCTTTGTTAGCTATTCCTGCACACTGAACAAAGAGTTTCAAAGTGTTCTTTGCTGCCCCCTGCCCTCCCAGCCAAGGTGCCATGTCAGGTAACCACATAGTTTGTCTAATTGTTAAGGTAGTTTTCCCCAAGCCTTTTCTTCTTCTCATCTCCATTTCTCTCCCTTCCTTTTATGGCTGATTTTAAAAGTAGCATAGCAGTGGAGAGAGAACCTTCCTGCTCCTTCCCACAGTAACTCCACTGCGGATGGCCTTTTATTGGCAGTTTTTTAACAGCAATTGCAAGAAGCCACAGAACCTTGAAGTGTTTCCAGAAATCTGCAGTCTCTACGTCAGACCAAGAATGTTCCCAGAAGACTGCATCATAAAGCTTTTTGAGGCAAGGACTTTATAAAATTGCCCCCATTAAGGTCATTAAACATTTTTCATACATAAAATGGTTATCATAAAATTATCCCACAGATTATATGCATAAAAAGTACATATAGTAAGTTGGATTATTCTTAAAAAAAATCACCACAAACAATACTTGTAAAAAAGCTTTATAAAGCGGAGAAAACTATAGATAAACTTTTTCATGTATTAACTTTTGAAGTGTCATTAAACTTACTGATTTTGGTACTTTTTCTTGTTTTTGCAACTCCCCCAAGCTATGCTCTGGGGTAAAGCATATAGCATGTATGTTCTGTTTGGGCAAATGCAGGTTACTTACATGCATATTTTATAAAATGTTTTTAGATGTCTGTGGCTTCAATGTAGCCATGACTTCTGTAGGTTTACCCCTACTGTTTTTTTTTTATAAAGAAATGTAGGCCACCATACTCTAGGCAACCTGTGATAAATTAACTCTACTTGAATTCTCAGTATTCTCTTGATATTGACCAGGCTTCTCCCGCTCTGTTTCCTATCTTTTCTCGCCTTCTTCCCCCATTTCCCCACCATGTCATATGTATCCTATTTTCTCATTACACTGTAAGTTGCCTTGAGCCTGTACAGATAGGTATGCGTGATGCACAAACTAGATTAGATAAAATTATCCACTAAATGTTTTACTGTAGGGGGAAGAGGGGATGATGATAAACAAGTACACCACAGGTGTGAGAAAATTTTTATTTTTGTAAAGGAGGTTCTATAACCAAGGATTCATGGTATGAAGCTGAAGGGGATTTAGGTTCTGAAGTAACATTAGGAATTATTTATTCACTGAAGGAGTATATGGAACAGCTTAAGAAAGCCTTGGATTCTTTGCCTGGAATAGTGGTTTGCTGTCTTGATCTATGTGCACATTCTGTGGCTCATGCATACCCCTTAAAGCCCACCTGTGCATGCCTTGCTGAGTCAGCAGTGCTGACTGCACTTCACCCCATCTACATTCATACCACTGAAAAGCATGTACACAGACCAATATGTACTGATTTGTACATCTGTGTACATGCCTTACCATACACCACTCCGCTTGCATGAAAAAGCTTCAGTTGAGGGCACACACAGCCCTCCTCCCCCTCCCCAAATATACTAGGACATAAAGCATATATTATGCTACCACAATCACAAATGCGCAAAGAAAAGGTTGACCCTTGATTCTCCACAGAACCAGAAGTCTAACGAGAACAAAAACACTGTGGAGAAGATTTCTCAACCGTGCAATTTTCTCGCCTAGGATTGTTTTTAGTCTTTGATTCATGGGTTTTTGCATTAGGACCTTCAGGGACCCCTGAGGAAGACAGTTTTGTCAAAATACAAACCGTGTTGGGTCCATAGGCCCCAGACACTTGGGTCCTAGGTATCTCTTCATGTGGATTATTGGATTGTACTTTAAATAAAGCCCGCATCTTGAACATCATCTTCTCCACAGTTTTTTTGTTCTCGTCATGCTACCACAATCACATATACCAGCTGAAAGTTGTTGAATTATACTGCCCTTCATTCCAATATCAGAGTAGTTTGCCTAGTAACATTCAGCTAAATAGGAGAGAGAAAAAATGGAAGAGAAGATCCCTAAATAAGAAAAAGCAAGATGAGGTTCAGCCTGCCACAGATGGACCATCATCGCTGACTTTAGTGGGCAAGCCCAAAAGCCAAAATAAAATACTAGACCTTAAAGCCAGCTTTAAATTTACTGCGAGAGCTTTCTAACCAGAGGTATTTTGGAATGGATTTCTGTATGAGAAGGGCTAATACATAGAATGTAGAATGATGTATATCTTTGAGACAATGTGTTTAAAAAAAAAAAGTGCGGAAACTTTAGTAAAATCCCTTGTTCAAAGGCATGTTAAGTATTTTTATCTTCACATTCTTAATAGTTCCATGATATTCAAAGTGTTTGCTTCTCAAGCCAGTGCCAGTGAAAATTTCAGTATAGTTACAATGAACATGAGTAAAATAGAGATTCATGCATTGCTTCTATTGTATTTAAGTCTGTCCTGCTCAAATTCTTGTGGATAGCCTGAAAACCAGACTGGTAAAGGTCACTCTAGAACTAGCTTGAGAAACACAGATGTTTTTATAAATGGACTGATGAACAGACATTTTATAATCCCAGGATTGAAGCATTATGATTAAACAGGGTATAGATAGAGGGCTACTATACAGGTCCTGGACCTGATGGGCTGCCGCATGAGCGGACTGCTGGGCATGATGGACCTCAGGTCTGACCCAGCAGAGGCATGGCTTATGTTCTTATGTTCTTAACATTCCTTCTTAGTTTAACCTATGTGGTTTGGTTGACATTGCTTGTTTTTATCAGTGTCTGACTTTTTGCTCAGTTGTACTATTTTATTTTATTTTTTGCCATTTACAGAGAAAACAATGAAAAAGGTGTGCCGAGACTCTTGACCAGAGAACAGTGAATTGTGGGAAAACAACAACCAGATCCATGTTTTCTCCTGATCAGGAAAACCATCCTGCCAAAGCACCTGTCAAATACGGTGAACTCATTGTACTAGGGTAAGTGGCATATGCTTGGGGCAGTGAAGGCGGGGAGAGCCACACACTGTTCAAAAGTCTGCTGAAGAATACAGAGATTTTGGGGTCATTTGGTGATCATGATCGCTCAGTTCTCACTTGTAGTAAAAGCAAGCCTTTGGCTTTGCTCTGTTGACAGTACATTGCTGTGAAGAGCCATTATTTTACACATGTGCTCAAGAGGTTTGCCAAAGAGAGAAAAATCTGAAAAATACAACACTGGTCTCAAAACTAAAATTTGAATAACCATAAGGTTTTTATAGGCATTTCTTTGCATTTTATGAACCTGCAGCTGGGTACGGTAGGACAGAAAGCCTAGCAGATTAGTTAAGTGGAAAAGGTTGGAGAGAGCTTCCAGAGAGGTTGAGCTTGACTGGATGGATCAAGGGAGAGAAAGGGAGTATAGAAAGACGACTGGTGAGCTTGCATTGGGGTTGAGAGAAAGAGATTGAGTGTGTGTATACTAGGGAGAGGGGAGTTTGGAAGAAGTAGTTGGGTGTGGATGTTCTAGTCTTATGGTTTAGGGTTTTTCATTTTGAAGGATTTTAGTTTGGTAACCCACATTCCAAGAGGACCTTGAGATATTGGCAACACTGACTTCTTGTCTCGTGGCAACAATCGTAGACACCACTGTTCTGCTGCAATTATTGGCATTCACATGTTTGTTTATTTATATTTGTTTTTGCTATACCACCTTTACTAACTTGCAGGTCAAAGTGGTGTACAATTCTAAAATGGTTTGGAAACAAAAAAAAGAACTACAATGTGTGTCAAGAAAGATCAGCATTCATATAGAGATGATGGGAAAAGTGGGGAATTGTGAAAAATGATACATAGAAGGGAGGTGGGTGAAGAGAGGCTAAGTAGAGTGGCAAGATCATGGACAGACCCAATTTAAGCCACATCAAACGCTTGTTGGAGAGCCAAGTCTTTAAGGCAGTCTTAAATTTCGTAAATGAGAATTCCTTTCTAAGAGAGAGTGGTAAGGAATTCCAAAGAAAAGGGGCGATGAAGAAAAATGCAGTGTATCTGCTCAACTCTAGCTGCAGTTTTTTTTTTATACCAGGAAGTACTAAACGATGATCGTTAAGAGGCCTAAGGGCAATATGGAATTGAGAGTAATCTGCTATAATAAAACCCTTAGCACGCATGCGCAGTTGAAAATTTGTGTGGCTGTGATCCGTGGCTCCGTGTTGTTGCATGCGCAGTAGGAGCCTTTGGCAGTTTGCGACGTGTGCGGCGGTTTCCCCAGCAACGTTCCTGCCCCGATCTCCGACGCCGGCTGACTTCTGATGATGTCTCTCCTCACCCCCGGACCAGCAGCGGCAGCAGCCGCGGGGCATTTGCTAGGCCGGCCCACTTTGATAATGCGAAGTGGGCCGGCCTAGCAAAAGCCCTGAGGCTGCCCAACCTAGCGGATGCTGGACAGTGAGTAGGTAAGGGAGAAAGGGTACTGCTGCACAGGGAGAGCAGGGAAGGGGTGCTGCTGGACATGGGGGAGGTAAAAGTAAGGGAGAAGGGAAGACAGACGGGGCAGATAGAAAAAAAGAAAGAAAGAAAGAAATGCCTAAGTCTAGCACTCGTTAATGTAACAGGCTAAAAAACTAGTGAATGATATAGTGGTAGGCCTGTTCGGAATGCTTTAAAGGCTAGTATGAATGTCTTGCATGTTAACTGCTGCTCTACTGGACGCCAATATAGTTTTTGAAAAAGTGGTATGATATGATCATAACAATGTGCATGGCAAAGGATTCTAATAGAAACATGATGGCAGATAAAGGCCAAATAGCCCATTCACAGAAACCATTATCTCTTCCTCTCTCCAAAAGATCCCACATGCCTATCCCAGGCTTTCTTGAATTCAGACACAGTCTCTGTCTCCATCACCTCTTCTGGGAGACTGTTCCACGTATCTACCACCCTTAGATTATCCCTGAGCCCTTCACCTCTTAACTTCATCCTATACTCTCTCATTCCAGAGCTTCCTTTCAAATGAAATAGACTCAACTCGTGCGCATTTACATCACATAGGTATTTAACCGTGTCTATCTTATCACTCCTCTTCCGCCTTTCCTCCACTCCACTCTAATCAACATCTGGTATGTTAAAATCACCTATTAGTAAAGCTTCTCCTTTATTAGATAGATTCTGAATGTCTATTATTAAATCTCTGTTCACTTCTTCCGTCTGTGAAGGAGGCCTGTATATCACACCAATGTAAATATATTCATCATTCCCTCTTTCCAAATTGATCCAGTGTTTCTTTCTTGCCCTGCAGATCCTGCAATTGTGTGACTTTAATATGATCTTTAACATGTTATGTTACTTCCACTCCTTTTCTTCCTACCCTGTCTTTCCTGAACAGACTATAGCCCAGTATAACTAAATCCCTGTCATGGTTTCCCTTGAACCACGTTTCTGTGATTGTCACTATATCCAACTCATCTTCTTCCATCACAGCTTCTAGATCCATACTTCGAGCATTAGTATATACTGCTTTCCAGACATTGCCCCGTTTTCCCATCTGTGTAGAGGTATTCAGTGATTTACTTACTCACCTGGGGGCTTTGATCACCCTGCACCATCACTTCTAGTTTAAAGCCCTCTTCAGTAGATTAGCCAGCCTGCTGCTGAAAACACGTCGAGTTTTTCAGGATTGCAGAACTTTATTCAGCAGTTGCTCCAGTTATTTATTTAATCCTGCAATGTACATTATTTGATTGTTTATAAATTAATGGTAATATTTGTGTTGTAATTTTATTTTGTGGTTAGGAATGACTTTTAGTGATTTGACATAAAAAAGTAAGCAATCTGTCATGTTTCTTTTGATATGTATTGTCTAAATACACTAAAATTACAGCTGTATGCAAAATTTTGCAGAAAAAACTTGATCGGTTACCTAAAAAGAGATCAATAATCATAACCTTAAGAACTGTTACTGAGAGATTGCAGCCAAAATTGGTCAAGGTGTGTCACTAGCTGGGATACTGAAACTCTGCAAGTGCTTTGAAGAGACTAAAAGCATCAAAAACAAGGCTGGAAGGAGCTGGAAAAAGATTACATCACCTCAGACTGATGGGATAGTGAGAGTGGCTCTACAGAATTGGAAATTAGCTGCCACCGATATCAATAAGTCACTGGCCAAAACAGAGTTGTTGATGTCAGTCTGGACAGTTCGCCAGTGACTGGTGAAAGCAGGTCTGTGAGCAAGAATTCCCAGGAAAAAGCCTTACCTCAATGCAGTTCAGTATCATAAACATTTGAACTGGATTAAAGAGCATGTCAGCTGGACCACAGAGCAGTTGAAGGTGTTTTGGAGCGATGAGATCCAAATCTTCATATTTGGCAGTGACGGTGTCTGCTGTGTTCATTGGCAACCAGACGAGGACTGCTTGCCAGAGTACTACTGCCACCATGAAGCATCATTTGAGTGTGATGGTGTGGGGCTGCTATCCAGAGATGATGTGAGTCGATGGCAGGTGCTTGATGGAGTGATAAATGCCGACAGATATATAAAGGAGGTTCTTCAGCCCAAAGTCCTGCCCTCAGCCAGAAACATTTTTGCTGCCAGTTGACCATTCATTTTTCAACAGGCTGGCACCTCATGCCACACAGTTAAGAAATGCCTTACCTGCTTCAAAGAGAGCAAGGTTGAGTTGTTGAACTGGCAGGAAACAGCCCAGATCTCAAGCCCATTGAGAACCTCTGGACCAGATTAAAGAAGCAGTAGTGGCAAAGTTATCATCCAACAAACATAAGCAACAATAATTAACTTTTGGTTCTACATAACACCACCTGTTGATCTCCAAAGACTTGTAGACAGCATGCTAAGAAGATGTGAGGCAGTAATCAAGGCTAAGGGATATCAAACGCACTACTGGTGAGACTGATGAAGTCATCGGATAACTGGACAAATTATTATTATTAGCTTGGATAGCTTATAAACAGCATTATCTTTGTGAAATGTGCCAAATATTATGCTGGCCAGCCTTGTTAAGTGATTACAAAGTTTCTGTTATTAGTTGAAAATTTCTGCATTAAATACAATTATGTTATAGACATGTTTTTTTTTTTTTTAAACGTAATGCCTAAACCCATAAAAACCCAGAGTTGTCCCTGAAAGGCAAGATTACCAGACAGAAGCTGACCTATTTTGGCCATGTGATGAGTGTGAATTACTAAAAAAGGAGGTGCTACTCGGAATGGTCAGTGGTATAAAGAAGTAGGGGAGGAGGAGCGTCACCAGTGGGGTGCCGCAGGGCTCGGTGCTTGGACCCATGCTCTTCAACATCTTTATAAACGATCTAGACATTGGTACGAAGAGTGAGGTGATTAAATTTGCAGTTGATATGAAGTTATTCAGAGTAGTGAAGACGCAGGGGGATTGCGAAGATCTGCAACGTGACATAATCAGGCTCGAGGAATGGGCATCGACATGGCAGATGAGGTTCAATGTGGATAAGTGTAAAATGATGCATGTAGGTAACAAAAATCTCATGCACGAATACAGGATGTCCGGGGCGGTACTTGGAAAGACCTCCCAGGAACAAGACTTGCGAGTTCTGATTGACAAGTCGATGAAGCCGTCCGCGCAATGTGCGGCGGCGATGACGAAAAGGGTGAACAGAATACTAGGAATGATAAAGAAGGGGATCACGAACAGATCGGAGAAGGTTATCATGCCGTTGTACCGGGCTATGGTGCACCCTCACCTGGAGTACTGCGTCCAGCACTGGTCTCCGTACATGAAGAAGGATACGGTACTACTCGAAAAGGTCCAGAGAAGAGCGACTAAGATGGTTAAGGGACTGGAGGAGTTGCTGTACAGCGAAAGATTAGAGAAACTGGGCCTCTTCTCCCTCGAACAGAGGAGATTGAGAGGGGACATGATCGAAACATTCAAGGTACTGAAGGGAATAGACTTGGTAGATAAGGATAGGTTGTTCACCCTCTCCAAGGTAAGGAGAACGAGAGGGCACTTTCTAAAATTGAAAGGGGATAGATTCCGTATTAACATAAGGAAGTTCTTTTTCACCCAGAGAGTGGTAGAAAACTGGAACGCTCTTCCGGAGTCTGTCATAGGGGAGAACACCCTCCAGGGATTCAAGACAAAGTTAGACAAGTTTGTGCTGAATCAGAACGTACCAGGTAGGGCTAGTCTCAGTTAGGGTGCTGGTCTTTGACCAGAGGACCGCCGCGTGAGTGGACTGCTGGGCATGATGGACCATCGGTCTGACCCAGCAGCAGCAATTCTTATGTTCATATGAGACCAAAGGCCCGTTGGCTGGATACCATCAAGAATGACACTAGACTGAACTTCAAGCAATTGAAAGAAGCTGAGGAAAACAGGGAAGCATGGTGAGGACTGGCCTATAGAGTATCCAAGGGCCAGGCACGAATAAATGGATAGTTGTAGTAGTAATGCCTAAAATGCCACAATTTGGCCACTAGTGTGTGTTTGAATGTTCCGATTTGTGTTTATTAGATGCTGCATAAGTATTGTATGTATTATCTCTCTAATTTGAATTTCAGTGCTGTTAAGTATATATTTTAAAAACTGTTTCATGGTAGTCCTATTAACTTTCAGTTTACTGATTTTAACTTTACCTCATTCATTGTATTTATGTATATATTTGGTCTTTTTACTACTGTTATGTTGTTAACAGAAGGGTAAGTTTTATGTTGAATTATACCTGCTGTATACCGCCTTGGATGAATCTCTTCAAAAAGGCAGTTAATAAATCCCAATAAATAGCATTACAGTAGTTGATACTTGTAATTAGAAGCAAAAGGATAAGTGAGTGAAAAGTCTCTTTATTGAAGTATCGTCTAACCAAGCATAACTGATAAGAACATAAGCATTGCCTTTGCCAAGTCAGACTATAGGTCCATCGTGCTCAGCAGTCCACACTTGCGGCGGCCCCCCAGGTCCGTGACCTGTAGTGATCCTTTACTTAAGACATTTTATCCTTTATAGTACCCTCTAACTATACCCCTCAATCCCCTTTTCCTTCAGGAACTTGTCCAACCCCTTTTTGAAACCCAAAATCGTACTCTGCTCTACCACCTCCTCCGGAAGTGAAGAAGAACTTCCTAGCATTTGTTCTGAATCTGTCTCCCTTCAATTTTCTTGCGTGCCCTCTTGTTTTTGTTTCCCCCGCCAGTCTGAAGAATCTGCCCCTCTCTACCTTCTCTATACCCTTTATGATCTTGTAAGTTTCTATCATGTCCCCTCTAAGTCTCTGTTTTTCTAGGGAAAAGAGCCCCAGTTTCTCCAGCATCTCAGCATATGGGAGGCCTTCCATGCCCCTTATCATCTTTGTTGCTCTTCTCTGGACCTTGAATAAAAAAAAAAAAAAAAGCCTGTTTTACATAAGGAAGATATTTGAGAGGAAAAGGAAAGTTGAGAGTCAAATATAATTCCGAGGTAGCAAAAGGAATCAATGGGTATAATAATGCTTTTAAATAAGTTGAAGTCTAGGTGAGGGATAGAAAGGCCACCAGTAAACGGTATGCTGTGGCTTTTCTTTGTTGAGAACCAATTTATGAGTAGAGAATCAGTCTGAAATGAACATTAAATAATCTTGCAGTGTCCAAGTGATAAGGAGTATGTCACACTGCCTGCAGCAAGGAGCTGCTCATGAACTCCATAGATAGCTAAAATAAAATCCCTGAGAAGCAAAAGCACTAGATGTATGTGTGGTATTACTGTAGCTCTTGGGTTTTTATTGGGGAATTAAGTTTTTCTGTACTGTAGTTTTGTTTCACTCTTACAAAGTAACAGATTACGCAGGACTTTAGATTTTTTGATGCCTAATTTCCCTGAAATTATGAGATTTCTATATGTCTATAGTTATATAACCATAGTAGCTCAGCCTCCAGATAAGTAAAAGCTGCCCCTCCTTCCCCAATCTGCTTTCTGGGCTAGAAGGCAGCTGTAATTGCACACAAAACAAAGGATGACACCAGGAAGAGAGTCCCAAGGGGGTGACTTCCATTATTAGTCAAACACTGTATAGCTCTTACAGGTCAGGGTCATGACCTCAAACAGCTCTGCTCACTAGCTTCACATACCCCAAATATTCTGTTCGACCTCTAGAGTCTGTTTTGATCACCAAGAACCTAGCTTAGACTGTTTATGTAGCCAGAAATTGAGGCCTAGATTCTCAAAAAAACCATGTTAAAAAACGACGGGCTGCTATCGCAGCCGTTATAGTAGCAATTTTAAAAAAGTGAGTAATTTTCTAAAAAACGCTCATGCAAATGAGGTTGGCGGAGAGTAGTGAAGACTTGCAAAATTTGCATGTGCCCATCACTGGTGATAGTGAAGGGCACATGTGCAGAATAAATGAAGATGGACGTGACATTTGCTATTTTCCAGTCTTCCGGAATCTCTCCAGTTTTTAAGGATAGGTTGCATATTTGTCTAAGTGGCTCAGCTATTTCGTTCCAAGGAACTAAGGAACGAAATAGCTGAGCCACTTAGACAAATATGCAACCTATCCTTAAAAACTGGAGAGATTCCGGAAGACTGGAAAATAGCAAATGTCACGCCCATCTTCAAGAAAGGCTCAAGGGGAGACCCAGGAAACTACAGGCCGGTGAGCTTGACCTCGGTCCCGGGAAATATGATGGAAGCGCTGATTAAAGACTGCATCTGGGAACACATCGAAAACAATGGGCAGTTAAAGCCGAGCCAGCATGGCTTCTGCAAGGGCAGGTCATGCCTCACTAACTTATTATACTTCTTTGAGGGGGTAAACAGCCAGGTGGATAAAGGGGAATCTATAGACATCATTTACCTTGCCTTCCAAAAAGCCTTCGACAAGGTACCACATGAAAGACTGCTGAGGAAGCTATGGAACCACGGGGTGCAAGGGGAGGTCCACCGATGGATCAAAAACTGGCTGGCGGACAGGAAACAGAGGGTTGGTATAAAGGGCCATTACTCAGACTGGCAATGGGTCACGAGCGGAGTTCCGCAGGGGTCGGTGCTGGGACCGCTCCTGTTCAATATATTTATTAACGACCTGGAAGCAGGAACAAAATGTGAGGTTATTAAATTTGCGGATGACACCAAATTATACAGCAGGGTTGAAAGCAAGGAGGACTGCAAAAATCTCCAAAAAGATCTGACAGCACTGGAAGAGTGGGCCAAAAAGTGCCAAATGAGCTTCAACATAGGGAAATGCAAGGTCATGCATGTAGGGAAAAAGAACCCAATGTTCACTTAAAAAATGGGGGGATCACCGCTAGGGGTGAGTAACCTTGAAAGAGACCTGGGAGTGATGGTAGACACATCATTGAAGGCGTCAGCGCAGTGCGCCACAGCCTCAAGGAAGGCAAACAGAATGTTGGGCATCATTAAGAAGGGTATCACGACCAGGACGAAGGAAGTCATCCTGCCACTGTATCGTGCAATGGTGCGCCCGCACCTGGAGTACTGTGTCCAGTACTGGTCGCCGTACCTCAAGAAGGACATGGCGGTACTTGAGAGAGTCCAGAGAAGAGCAACTAAGCTAATAAAGGGTATGGAAGACCTCTCATATACTGACAGACTAAAGAAGCTGGGACTTTTCTCCCTGGAAAAGCGGAGACTTAGAGGAGACATGATAGAAACCTTCAAGATCATGAAGGGCATAGAAAGAGTAGACAGGGACAGATTTTTCAAATTGCGGGGAACCACAAGTACAAGGGGGCACTCAGAGAAATTAAAAGGGGAAAGGTTTAGAACAAACGCCAGGAAGTTCTTTTTCACTCAGAGGGTAGTGGATACATGAAACGCGCTACCGGAAGATGTAGTAAGCAAGAGCACGCTACAGGGCTTCAAAGAGGGTCTGGACAGGTACCTGGAGGACAAAGGGATTGAGGGGTACAGATAGGAATAAATGTAGGAAATAGGGAGAGGATTAGAGGCAGTTACAAAATTAGTCAGGGATAAGATTAGAGGATTAGAGGCAGTTACAAAATTAGTCAGGGACACTGTTCAAGCAATTAGGCCTGATGGGCCGCTGCGGGAGCGGACCGCTGGGCAGGCTGGACCTCTGGTCTGCCTCAGCGGAGGCAACTTCTTATGTTCTAAATAAAAAAGCCAACAGCGGGAGAGATGCACAGTCTCTCTCACCGCCAACCAATACACGCACCCAGCAGCAGGAGAAATGTCCAATCACTCCAGCCACTACGCAACACCTCTCCAACCCTCTCGGCAGCAGGAAAGATTGCAATGCAACACCCCCCCCTCCCCCCCCGGGCCTCCAGTGACCCCTGCCCTCTCCCCCTTATCTTACTGAGAAGGCTGGTCAGAGGGATGCCTCTTCAAAATGGCGGGTCTTCCCCTCCAGGGAGGGGCTTGAGGCTCTGATTGGCCATCTCTCCTGCTGCTTAGGGGAGCTATAATACACACACTTAAGATGGCGTGCTTTTACCACTCCTACAACCCCCCCCCAAAAAAAATAACCCTACAATTTATGAAAATCATGTAACTTATTCTTTTTCATTAGCCACAATCAAAACACATGCCACAAGATAAACGTTTAACAGTGCTGGCACTGTACCGGCACCCCTGGACCAGTTGCTGATTTTTGTCACCAAAAGCCAACGCCGCTCTTGGAGAATGGCTCAGCGATTTTTAAGAATCCATCGGTGCTCATTTCAATTTTGAAGAGCCCATTTGCATGGCAGTGTTGGAGACTCCTAGAAAGCTCACTACAGATCATGATAAGCTGTTTTGATAATCTGCCAATAAAACGCATAGAGGCTAAACCTTGTGGAACCAGTTTAGCGACCGCGTTAAAGTCAACTTAAAGTTTTGAAAATCTGGGCCTGAGACTTTCTCTAACAGGCTAGAGCTAGTTATTTAGGGATAAATACAAAGGGATTTTAGTGACGAGGTAGGGTGGGGAAGAAAAGTGTGAAGAAATGAAGAAGAGCACAAATAGAGTGAGACTAACCCAACAGTAGACTAGCATGAAAGTGCACACTGGGTGGCCATGTGATTTTTATTTGCCTTGTCATCTGTATTTGTTTTCTGTGATAGTTTAACTTGGGTTTTTCCTGAACACAATCCTGGTTCACAGCCAGTAATGTGTGGCCATGGGAAAGTTTGAAGTGGTCTTGTGTGATGTTTGTTTTTGTAAGAATGGCTATGTATTGATAGTCGCAGCTCCCCCTTCACATGCTGTACCAAGCATACGGGTGCTCTGTGGAATAATTAAAGGTCCAGCAAAGTTCTGCTTTGAAAGGACTTTTGTGTATACTGTGCAAGCCTTTACCATAGACTAGGATCTGATTCTAGAATTCACAAATGGTTGTTACAGTACTGAACCTGTTGGCATCCAGATGTACAATAGTCGGTGAATACTGAAGTTGGGGTTTTTTAAATTATTGGGCCTGAAAAAAATCTTGAGCCAGTTCAGCTAGTCACTTTCATGCCTGTTGCCTAAAATTAATTAAAAGAAAAAGCAAAAAAATCCCCAAAAAGCCCATAGAAACCTGTTTAATAATTTCAGTTGGTTTTTACTTTTTTTTTTTTTTTTTAGTGCCAGCTTAAAAATATCTAATGTTAAACCATACTTGTAAACCAATGCTGAAAATCCAGATATAAGTGCTTATCCAGATTAGAGAATGACACAGGGACAAATTTATCCCCACAGGAAATCAATTTCCCTGTCCCATCTGTGCGAGTTTTGTCGCTGTCCCTGCCCCGTTCCTGTAAGGTCTGCCTTAACTGCACAAGTCGCGAAACACTTATGATTTTAAAGTGTTTGAGGCTTGTGCAGATGAGGACAGAGCTTGCAGGAATGGGGCAGGGACAGGAAAATAACTCACGAGATGGGACGGGAAAATGAGTTCCCATGGGGACGGGGGAAAATTTGTCCCTATGCCAATCTCTAATCCAGATACAATAAAACCTTGGTTTGCGAGCATAATTTGTTCCAGAATTTCCCCATAGGAAATAATGGAAACTCAGACGATTCGTTCCTCAACCCAAAAACTTTAATATAAAATACTATACGTACTTGTATTGCAAGTTAGAACAGTCACTCCACTCCTGCAGCATTAGAGAAAGAAGAACCATCGGCTCAGTTGTGATGATGTGACGCGTGTATACTGTATGTACTCGTATTGCAAGACTTTGTTTATAATAGTCACTACATTCTTGCAGAGTCGGAGAAAGACGAACCATCAGCTCAGTTGTGATAGGTACTTGTATTGCAAAACATTGCTTGTGTATCAAGTTAAAATTTAATCAAATGTTTTGCTTGTCTTGCAAAACAATTGCAAACCAAGTTACTTGCAATCCAAGGTTTTACTGTGCCAGTAGTAGTGATTTAACTACTTGGATAAAGTTAGGACAGTCTTTTTGTGCCTTAACCAGTTAGCATAGTAACATATAGTAACATAGTAGATGACGGCAGATAAAGACCCGAATGGCCCATCCAGTCTGCCCAACCTGATTCAATTTAAATTTTTTATTTTTTCTTCTTAGCTATTTCTGGGCAAGAATCCAAAGCTTTACCCGGTACTGTGCTTGGGTTCCAACTGCCGAAATCTCTGTTAAGACTTACTCCAGCCCATCTACACCCTCCCAGCCATTGAAGCCCTCCCCTGCCCATCCTCCCCAAACAGCCATACACAGACACAGACCGTGCAAGTCTGCCCAGTAACTGGCCTAGTTCAATATTTAATATTATTTTCTGAATCTAAATTCTAAATAAGCAGACTGAGTATTGCTGCTAACTGGGTAAATGCAACTTAGTTTCATTTTTTTACATATCTTAGGCGAAATGCAAATCTGCTGTATTCTCAGCAGTGGTATTTTTGTGTTGGTTGTTTTTTAGGGCTAAGTGGTCAGAAAGGAAATGGAAAAAGTAGTGAGAAGCAGATCACAGAGTGTAATGAATGAAGTAGGACAGAAAAGATTGCATGTTGGTTTGTAGTAAGTTTGGATGTGTTGTCCCTTAGTTTTTCCAAATATCGTGTCCAATGTTTCAAATATGTACACTGAAATGTGGAAAAGTGTTCTGAAATGGTTGCTAGTGTGATCATTCCTTTATATCTTATAGGAGAAATTCTCCTTGTGTTTATCATTTTTTTCTTACAATTAATAAAGGAATATTAGGTTTTTACTTCAATAATCTTCTTTCCTATAAATAGGAGCAGAGATCCTGAACTAATGTGTAGTCATCCTAAAACCGTGAACTTCCTTGCAGTAGCTGTCAATCACCTTGCATGACTCCACCTCTCCACCCAGAGTGCTGTTTTGTAGCCCCTCATTCTGTCCCAAAACAATAGAGGTAACTAACTACACTCAGAAAAGAGGGCAACGGTGAAACTCCCCGCATAATACAGAGAAGTCCCCAGGTTAAGAATGTGTTTTATAAAAACACTTTCTTAAAATTGAATTTGTATGTAACTCGGATCCTGTAGAGTACACATACTATAAAAACATTAAAGAAACAGTCTTCAAAATAAAGTACTGTAGTTTAAATAGAAAAGATAGGAGGTTTACACTTACTTTTGTTCTTTATTTGTCCCACTGTTCCCTCTCCTCCATCATCACCACCACCACCACCACCACCACCACATCCAACATTTCTCCCTCTCATCTCTCTTCCCCATGCATCTGTACCTCAGTCTCTCCCATCACCATGTTCAATATTTCTCCCTCCCTATGCCTCCAATAATTCACCTCTTTCTTCATTTCCCCATGTGCACTGTCTCTTTCCCTCTCACTCAGACACCCATACCCAACAATTTTCCCTTTCTCTTCCCTCCCCATCTCTGTATCTCTTTCCCTCACTCCCTCCATTCTTTCATCCTATGTCCCAAGTTCATGCTCCCTCCCTCCTTTCATCTTTTGTGCTCCTTCCCATCTGTGATTTAACACAACCCTGCTTCTACCTTCCTGTGCCAATGTGCGCTCTCCTTCCTCCCTTCCTGTCCCAATGCAAACCTCGTTGTCCTTCTCTTCATTCTGCATCCCAAATTCATGCCTCCCTCCCGCTGGTGTTTACCTCCTTTGGCTGGCTGCCTCCTCCCAGCTGCAGTGGACACCATAGAGGGTTTCACTTTCCTGCTGTTAATGCCAGCCTCAGAACTCTTTCAAGCTTTAGCATAGTTAGAAACCGTTGCCTGTTTCTTGGACTGAAGAAGGGTTTTAACAACTACCTCTGAATAGCCTTTATACTTGAAAAATAAAACAATAAATTGGAGCAGATCAAAAGACAACTTCTTAACTCATTTGCAGAAGTGAAAACTAGTGTCTACTGCACAGCCCTCTGGGAGGAGAGGTGGATCAGTGCAAGAAGATGATTGGCAGCGTCTGCAAGGAAACTCACGGTTTTGAGGTGACTACCCATTAGTTCAGGTTCTTTGCTCCCATTGCATTACAAAGGTCTGTGTACTTATGAAGTGCATGTACGGTGTTTTCTATTATATGAGCTATACTGTAGAAATTTGGAGTGATAAAACCATTTGTATGGCATAAAGTATTAGGATGAATAAATTTGTCCAAAATAACATACAAAAATGTAGTAGTTGTGTCAGAATTCTGTTTTCACTGCAAGTTTGCTTCCTAAACAGGTACAATGGTTCTTTGCCCAATGGAGACAGAGGGAGAAGGAAAAGCAGATTTGCGTTGTATAAAAGACTTAAGGCAAATGGGGTGAAGCCAAGCACAGTTCATGTTGCCTGTACCCCTCAAGCAGCAAAGGTAAGGTTGTCTGCTCCTGCAGTGGGTTATGGAAGAGAAAAATTTAAATGGTTAGTGATATTCTGTTTTCTTGATCACTGATTATTATGTGAAGAAACTTAATGGTTGGTATAGTTCAGAAAACAAACTTGAAAATGTTTCTAGTCCTTGGACTCAAGTGGCATAGCTAAATGGCAATTTCTGAATGGGCATCTCCAAGTTTCCCAAGTTTTATTTAAAATTTTCTATCCCACCCTAGGGATAGAATGGCTTACAATCTAAAACATAATAAAATAACAATACAATATACAAAAATAACCCATACATAATACATAAAATTAGGGTTCAAGGGGAGAGATACTTTAAATTTAGCAAAGAAAGAAAAAAATTAACATTAAGGATATTTCCAAGATACCAATAGTGCTACCCGTTAAACCTGAGAATATGCATCAGAAAAAAGATAGGTTTTTAAGTTCTCCTTGAACTTATCAATGGAAGTTATTAATTTAAGTGCCAATGGTATTGAATTCGAATACTTTGGACCGTTAGAGAAAATTGTCTCTTACATGTCCATGCACAATTTCTTTGTACGATGGAATTATAAGCAATTGCTTATTTGTAGATTTCAAATTTCTGCCCGCTACATATGGGTTCAATATTTAAGTCTCACTTGAAAGCTTATTTTAAAATGGCATTTGAACCTAGTTCATAATAGTTTCACTTCACAACTGCAATATTTTCTAATAATTCTGACTAGGTAGCTAATTTCCTTGTAACGTTTTCATATTACTTGTGACCAGATATTAGTCACTATCTTATGCTTATCTTTACTTTTTTTCTTTTCTTGTTTTTTCTGTATACTACCCTCTTGTTCCTATCCTGCTTGTTTTTCCCTTAAGATATTGTAAACCTTTCTTGCCCTTTTTGTCCTCTTGTGTCTAGTTTGGTTAATTTGTTTGTGTACATTACCCTTGTTATGTTTTTATTTTAAATATTGCCCACTGTTTGCTTATTGTACACCGCTTTGATTTGTCTTTTTTTTTTGTTAAAAATGGCGGTATATCAAATAAAATAACTGTAACTCAGTACATTAAATGTAATAAGAAGCAATTTGTATTTCACAGGGAGCCAATGAGTGTTTTTCATGAATGATACATGATCAAATTTGTGAAGTTATTAATTACACTGATAGCTGTATTCAATATTATCTGCAATCTTTGAATATCCTTATGAAGTAATCCAGTATAAAGAGAATTACAATAATCCCCCCCTCTCTTGCCCAATCTGCCCACCCACCAAATATTAAAAATGAATTCCTTGGGTGGCAGGAATCCCTATGCTGAAGACCTCCTTTCCTGGGCCATTTGAACACTATGGTAATCGATGGCCATACTCCCAGCTACTAAAACCAGTATGATTCCCCCCTCCTTCCCCAAAATCACCACCACCACCATTGTTTAAATTGCATGCATTGGATTGGTGTTTTAAGTAGGCATGGAGAAAACAGATTTCTTTATAAATGGTAACTTCAGAATGAAACAATTTTGTCTGAAATCTTCTGCTTGAACGGACAATATATAAAGCTGAGAAAAAGTTTGTGGGTCCCAGTACAAGAATGAGAATTACAAATTTTTACCAGAGTCCACTTATTTCATATCTTTTCTTGCATGATAAAAAAGGATATAAATTAAAAATTGAATTGTTTCTTGATACACAATGATGCACAAAGTAAGAACAATGAGAGAAAGGGATTGGGACTTGTATACCGCCTTTTTGTAGTTTTACAACCACACTCAAAGCAGTTTACATACAGGTACTGCAAGTATTTTCCTTCTCTGTCCCGGTGGTCTCACAATCTAATATATCTGGGGCAGTGGAGGATTAAGTGTGGCAACGGTAAGTGAATTTCTAATTTTCTTAGCACAATGAATCAACCTTTAGAATCAGGGTCTTAAATAACTGGGTAACCAGTAAACTGCTCTGCAGAGTAAGACTGCATGACTGAGTTTGGGCATACTGTCCAGTACGAATGTCCAAAAGGATTTGCCATAAGTTAGTAGGAGCTCATCACACAGCTATCAAATCTCAGCAGACTATGAGAGTGAGAGTATTAAATGCTGTCTTCTGAATAAGGCTGCTAGAACATTTGTAAACACTTGAAGCTTTATCCATCCACTGTCAGACATATCTACAAATGGAAAAGTTGAATACAGTGATTCAGCCTAAGACAACCCCAAGAACAAACTAGATAATCATCCACAAAGCCACAAAGAACCCCAGACTAATGACTAAAATCTGGAGGCCTCTTGCTACAGCTGATGTGAAGGTTTACGCATCCATCATCTTTTTGAAACTGAATGTAAATTGTGTTTATGGGAGGATAGCTAAGAAGAAACTACTACCCTCAGACTCACCAGAGAATGACCCTCAGAACTTTGGTAATAATGCTGTCCAGACAGATGAATCAAAAATTGAACCTTTTGGTCATAGTAACATATTTTATTTGGTAAAAATAACAAGCGCTACCTTCCAAAGTTGTGAACCTAATCCTATCCATCAAGCAGGATGGTGGAGAGATCTTGGTGCGAGTTGTTTTGCTTCATCATCCTCAAGACCTGGCTGGCTTTCCAGCATTGATAAAACCATGAAACTTGCTTTATATCAAAACATTCTAGAGAACGATGTCAGGCCATCTGTCTGAGCTGAAGCTGAGCTAAAATTGGATCAGAAAACAAGACAGTGACTCCAAATGTTCAAGTAAATCTACTCCAGAATGGCTGAAGAAAAACATTTGGGTTTTGGATTTGCTGAATTAGTCCCAAGTTACACTCTGTTCAAATGTTACAGCAAAACCTGACATGAGCTGTTCATGCACTAAAAGCCTTTAAATGTCACAAAGTTGTAACAGATCAAACAAAAATTGTAACAGTTGAAACAAAAATTCCTCAAAGGTGACAGACAGTCAACATTATTTTAAGGAAACAGTTGAAGTTATTTTTGCTGAGAAAGAGTTCAGATACTTTCACATATTTTGCTGAATCTTTTTATTGAATAAGTTTCAAGTTTTATTAAAATTTGATATTCCACTTATCAAACTTCTAAGTGGTATACATTTAAAATATAAAATCGGGGTAGCATAGATTATGACATACAGACGTACTGGTACAGAAGGGAGAAAGGGGGAGAATTACATATCAAATAGAACAGAAAGCCATTAAAGGATAGTACAGTAGGGGGGACCTGTCTGTAGGTAAAGGTTTGGAGAAAGATTTGATTAAAGATCAAATGCATCTTTGAATAGGAATGTTTTTAGTTTTGTTTTAAAGTGGTCTAATATCAATTCTTCACATAATTCTATGGGCAATGAATTCCATAACATAGGGGTAGTAACTGAGAAGATGGTAGATCAAGTCGTGCTAATGAGATGGATAGATGTTGGGTATTTGACCTCATTATTCTTGAAGGGGCATATGGGATTAAGAGTCTGTTGAGGAATTCTGGAAAATTTGTGACACGTTTTTTGAATGTTAGAAGCAAAATTTTGTATGTGATTCTGTGTGATACTGGGAGCCAATGTGCCTTGTTACATGATCATATTTTCTCACGTTTTCTATAAGCTTTATTGCAGTGTTTTGGATAATTTGCAGGCATCTGAGCTCCCTTTGGGTGATTCCTTTGTATAAAGCATATAAATGCTTCCTGTGACTGATTGATATTTTTTTTTTTTTTCCAAACCCACGCTGCTCTTTGCAGGTTGTCCTTGTGCAAGTCACTTAATTCCCCTATTGCGCCAGGAACCTTAGATAGATTTTGAGCCTGCCGGGACAGATGAGGAAAAATGCTTTTTTCAATTTTCTATACTGTGCTCCCAGGGATTTATTTATTTTTCCAATTTTCTATACCATTCTTCCAAGGGAGCTCAGAATGGTTTAAATGAATTTGTTCAGGTACTCAAGCATTTTTCCTTGTCTGTCCCGGCAGGCTCATAATCTATCTAATGTACCTGGGGCAATGGGGGGATTAAGTGACTTGCCCAGGGTCACAAGGAGCAGCGTGGGTTTGAACCCACAACCCCAGGGTGATGAGGCTGTAGCTTACCTCTCTAACCCCCATCTCTCTTGCTGCCCCTCGATAGCCCCTCCCCTTGCTGGCTGGTTGTAGCCCTCCCAAGCAAGCACTCAGGGGTGACCGCAAACTAACTTCTCCAACCCCCATCTCTCTTGCTGCCTGTCAGTAGCAACTCCCCTGCTGCCTCTGGCTGGATGTAGCCCTTCCCAAGCAAGCACTCAGGTGACCTCACTAGCTTTGCTACTAATTTAATCTAAACTCTCTCTGGGCCTCTGTCCTGAATGGCCTCTCCCTTCCTGGTTATTAGCGGTATATAAGAATTAAATTAAATTAAAATTTGTTGTAAGTTCATCTTTTCCTGTTTGCACTCTCACTCACTCTCTCTCGGCCATCTTCCCCTTTGGTCCAATCTGCACTTTAAAATAAATGCTTTCCTCTGCTTTCTTTCAGAGTGACTGCAAACTTACCTCTCCAACCCCCATCTCTCTTGCTGCCTCCCAAGTAAACACTCAGGTGATCTCACTAACCTTGGTACCTATTTAATCAAAGTCCCCTCAGGGCAGCATGAATCACATTGGGCGATAAAGGAGCATGAACAAGGAGCAAGTGCTCGTTAGTGCACTCCTTCGTGCACCTCCTGAAAGCACCTCCCTATTCTCAATACCTTACCTCTTGTATATTTCTGTTTCCTTATTCTATTCCTCTCCTTATGGCTCCAATTTACTTTTTCTCATTTTCACTCTCTCCAATATCACTCCCTTTCCCTCTCCCTCTTCTCTCAATGCCACAAGTCCTCACTATCCTTCTCTTTTTCCTATCCCCTCACCAGCCATTTTGTCATCTACCTTATTCTCCGCTCTCAAGCTCAAACATTTTCTCCCTTCCATTCATCCATCTCCTTTCTCTTTGAGCACCTCCCATCTTCATCTTTGCCGTCGTTCCCCTTTGCTTCAGTGCACTCCTGCTCACTGCTGGGGATGTCAGTCCCAACCCTGGCCCTCCACGTCAT
Organism: Geotrypetes seraphini; assembly: GCF_902459505.1. Classification (NCBI taxonomy): domain Eukaryota; kingdom Metazoa; phylum Chordata; class Amphibia; order Gymnophiona; family Dermophiidae; genus Geotrypetes; species Geotrypetes seraphini. Next base: position 340,086,386 of record NC_047086.1, on the reverse strand, counting down.
CTGCTTCCCCACACGGGTAACCACACTAACTTTATACCTATTCCTCTCCTTCAGTCCTTCTCTCTCCCTTTCTCATGTGCCCTGTGGAATGATCACTCTGCCTCCAATGAACTGCCCTACATTCATGACCTCTTTATCTCCCATTCCCTCCACCTGCTTGCTCTGAGCTGAGGTGTTCTCTCTCCTTCTTGCAGATTCCAACCTCTTCTCTCACTTCAATCACACAGCCTTTCCTCATTTGAAGTCCATTCTGTTCACTTATTCACTCCTCTGTCTCTCCAGATAATGATCATTTATTGTCCCCCCAACCAGTCCCCTTCCTGTTGGTTTTAGAAGTTGCAGGGAAATACTTTTAAAACCAATAGGAGGAAAAAAAAATTTCACTCTGAGAATAGTTAAGCTCTGGAACGCATTGCCAGAGGTAGTGGTAAGAGCGGATAGCACAGCTGGTTTTAAGAAAAGTCTGGACATGTTCCTGGAAGAAAAGTCCATAGTCTGTTGTTGAGAAAGACAAGGGGGAAGTCACTGCTAGCCCTGAATCGGTAGCATGGAATATTGATACCCCTTGGGTTTTTGCCAGTTATTAATGACCTGGATTGGCCACAGTGAGAACAGGCTACTGGGCTTGATGGACCATTGGCCTGACCCAGTAAGGCTATTCTTATGTTCCTCCTTTCTCACCAAATTTGACTTCTGGCTTTCTTGATTCATCTTCTCCCTCCCTCTTAGGTATTTTACATTCAAGCTGATTATCCCTCTGACACTTATGCCTCTAAGTTTCTTGCCTTAACCTCCTCATTTGACTTCCAGCTATGCTTCACTAGTCCAAATCTCAATAGCAGACTAAGTACTTTTTCTTCATGATAAAAAAGCCATTTAACTCTACCCTCTCTTTTTTTTGTTCAGTAATCGATTCCTAATCCACAACAGAACATTGCCTCTTATCCCATGACTAATTTTTGCAGGAGTCTCTCATAAGGAACTTTGTCAAAACCTTTCTGAAAATCTAGATATACAGTACATCATCAACTAGCTTGCCTTTATCCACATATTTATTTACACCTTCAAAGAAATGAAGCAAATTGGCAAGGCAAGACTTCCCTTGGAAGAATCTATGCTGACTGTCCAATAAGAACATAAGAATAGCCATACTGGGTCAGACTAATGGTCCATCTAACCCAGTATTCACAGTGGCCAGTCTAGGTTTCAAGTATCTGGTGGAAACCCAAATAGTAATAAAATTCCAATTAGTGGCTTATCCCATGTTTGTCTCAATAGCAGACAAGGATTTTTCTTCCAACAACTTGTTCAAACTGTTTTTTAAACCCAGTAATGCTAACTGCTGTCACTATAGTCTCTGGTAACAAGTTCCAGAGCTTAATTATTCTTTGAGTGAAAAAATATTTCCTCCTATTTGTTTTAAAAGTACTTCTATGTAACTTCATTGAGTGTCTCTAGTCTGCATATTCTGTAGTGCTATTCTTTATAATAGTTTTCCCTGCACTGAGTTGATCTGTAATTTCCCAGATCACCTCTGGAACCTTTTTTAAAAATTGACATTATATTGGCCATCCTCCAATCTTAGGTACTACAGATGATTTTAACTACAGGTTACAGATCACTAATAGCAGATCAGCAATTTCGTGTTAGAGTTCTTTCGGAACTCTGGGCTGTATATCATTCAGTCCAGGTAATTTATCATTCTTTACTTGTTGTTTTGTGCTAAAATACAGAAAAGTTCACAAACTATCTCAGCACTGTAGTGGGTATTTTTAAAATTTCTATCTTGTGCCTTTCCAGTGGTAGTTAGACAAGTTATATTCACATACAGTAGATATTTCCCTGTTCCCAGGGATTTACCTTACATTAAAGCATTTTATCCAACATACACTTTCTCTCATGAGCTTTCTCAGGAAAATGCAGAATTTACTAATATGAGTAGATAGTAGAGAGTTGCGCGGGGACAGAAATCCCACCCGTCCCCACCCGTCCCCGCCAAAGTCCCACCCGTCCCCACCCGTCCCCGTGAGGACTCCCACCCGTCCCCACCCGTCCCCGCGAGGAATCCCTCCGTCCCCAACCGTCCCCGCGAGGAATCCCTCCGTCCCCACCCGTCCCCGCGAGGAATCCCCTCCGTCCCCACCCGTCCCTATAAACTACAGAAATAGTTATTTCATTTAATTATGCTACTGAATTAAAGGCTCTGGTAGAAACCCATTTAAAAATAAGCAAAAAGACTTTATTAATTTGGAAATATTAATTGGGAAGAATACATACTTTGTAAACGGGTTTCTACCAGAGCCTCTAATGTTTATAAATTTTTATCAACACAACTAATATACTACTTTATCCTTAAGCAAAAAAAAAAAATAATAATAATTTTTTTCCTACCTTTATTGCCTGGTTTCTGCTTTCTTCATGTTCTCATTCAATTCCTTCCATCCACTGCCTCTCTTCTCTCTGTGTCTTCCATTTGCTCTGTTACTGTGCCTCTCCCTTTCTCCCCCCTCCCAAATTGGTCTGGCACCCATCTTTTTCCCTCCGCTCCCCCCATAGTCTGGCACCTCTGTCTTCTTCCCTGCCAGCGTCTTCTTCCCATTCCCTCTTCCCCATTTCCTTTCAGTGTCCTTCTCCCCCACCATCTTTCCCATGTCCTGTCAGGCAGCATCCTTCTCCCCTCTCTGCCTTCCCCATGTCCTTTCAGCGGCCTTCTCCCCCCTCTGTCTTCCCCATGTCCTTTCAGTGGCATTCTCCACCCCTTTGTCTTCCCCAGTGCTTTCAGGGTCCTTCCCCCCCCTTTCTCCCGTTTACCCCATGTCCTTTCAGCGTTCTTTTCCACCCCTTTGTCTTCCCCAGTACTTTCAGCGGCCTTCTCCCCCCTTAAGCGTCTTTTCTTCTCCACTCCACCTTTCCTCCCTCCCTGCCTCCACCTTTGTGGCGCTTTTGCACCCGACCGACAACAGAACAGGCCCGGTCGGACAAATCTCCCTGTCCTGTAGCCGCGAATCTAAATTACCTTCTTACAGCAGCTGGAGTAGTGAAGCTGCTGTAAGAGGTAATTTAGATTCGCGGCTACAGGGCAGGGAGATTTGTCGGCCGGGCCTGTTGTCGGTCGATCGGGGGATCTGACCGGCTGTGCACATTCTCCGGGGCGGTCCGCCCCCTCCCCCCTCTTTCGTACGCCATTGCCTTCTTCCTACCTGCTCTGCCGCACACAGCCGACCGGAAGTCTTCCCGATGTCAGCGCTGACGTCGGAGGAAGGGAGGGCTTTGCTTAAGCCCTCCCTCCGACGTCAGCGCTGACATCGGGAAGATTTCCGTTCGGATGTGTGCTGCGACAGGGCAGGTAAGGAGAAGGAGACTACCCTCGCGGCTCGACCAACCCCGCTGCGATCCAACCCCGCAGGAACCCCGCGACCCTCGGAGGCGTCCCCACGGGATCCCCGCGACCCTAGGGGGCGTCCCCACGGGATCCCCGTGACCCAAAGGGGGAACCCGCGGGATTCCCGTCATCCCCGTTCCCGTGCAGCTCTCTAGTAGATAGTTGTTTAGAATTAATAAACTTCTTAAACAGTTTGTACCTAGTGGAGGGATATGTGACTTGTCCAAGGCCACAAGGAGTATCAATTCATTATAAACCTCTGTATAAATATAATAAACTGGTCTTTAAGCCCATTACATTAACGGGTGCTAGAATAGATATGTGTGTCTTTCTTTCTTTCTGTCTCTCTCGTTCCTCAGCTGTCCACCACCACCCCTTGCCTGCTCCCCCTGTCCAGCAGCAGTCCTTCTCCCTTTGTTTTACCTCTTCCCTGTCCAGCAGCACCCCTTCACTGCTCCCCCTGTCCAGCAGCAGCCCTTTCCCTTTGTTTTACCTTCCCCCCTGTCTAGCATCAGCCCATCTCCCTTTGTTTTACCTCCCCCCTTCCAGCAGCAGCCCTTCTCCCTTCATTTTACCTCCCCCTGTATTTTTCTGTTGCGCCATGCCTGCCTGTCTCTCCGTGGCCCCCTTCTGTTCCCCCCTCCCAGAGCAAAGCTTGATTGCTGCTGTCTGCCCCACAGCACACCCTCCCCCCCTTTCTTACCAGCATGGCACACCTCGCAGCACCTGCACGACAAAACTCCTGCCGTTGCTGAGACAAACCGCCGCTCAATCCACTGCGCCACAATCCACCCCATGCGCCGCAAATGGAATGCAGTCACGGAAGCACACAGCACGGCGGCAGGAATCACGACCTCCTAAGTACACATGCACGCTTAGGGTTTTATTATAGAGGATTAGTGATATGCATACTTAAAAAGTGTTAAAGAGCAATACAAGTAACACAGTATTGGTACCTAGACTTTTTCAGTAACTGGCTGAAAGGGCCTCCACCCTCCCTAGACACTCTAAGGAGTCTCTCACAGGGACTGTGCCAAGCTGGTAGGAGGCCAGTTCCCTAATTCCCGTATCCAACTTAAACTTTAAACTGCATGTGTAGGAGTCGGAGTGCGCTAGATCAGCACTAGACACCAGACTGTTAGGAGATGATTATGGACCCTTTTCATGAGGGTCCTGGGAAGGCGATTTCTTTCCTGGGGGGAGGAGATAGCCCTGCTTCACAGCCTCCTTTTTTCAAGTTAAGGGGAGGTCTCATTTGGTATGGCTTCATGGGAATTTAACATGCTAGTATTCACCGCCCTGGGGCTATATGATGCTGTTTGTGCTGAAAGCACTTTATAAATAGAGAAGGGACTTTGCCTTTGGCTATATAACATAATATAATCCAATACATTGTGTACTCTTCCCATAGATCTCACTAGACATTTGAAATATTCATCAGGCTTGCTTTATTTTTGCATTTTTTTTTTTCTTCTTACAGTACCAGCACCTTGTTATACAGCGAGGACATGATTAATGTGACGTGGAGGAGGTGTAGTAGTTGGAGCAACAGGCTAAGACCAGGGGGTTGATGCAGAAAGCTACTCAGTAGAGTAGCACTCTAGTTGCTGAGCATGTGACCTCTACCATGAGATCAGAAAGAGAATAGTCTGCCGCAATGCTTATGCCTCACAATTTAAGAAGTTATTGAAAATCCATCTTCTTGTTACAGCTTTTGTTAAAATATTAATTTGGGTACAGAAGCAGGATTAGAAGTGGTGTTTTATCTGTGTATTTGAATTTTAAAGTGACTAGAGAATGTGTGATGCTGATTATTTTGTGTCTTCCTTTTTTTTTTCAATGTCATTTGTTTATTGATTTATTCTGTTGCATCCCTTCCGGATTCCATACACTAGTGTTCAATTTCAACAAGCAATCTGGGAGTTGCAGAAATCCACAAATGTTTCTGAGTGCCTGAGAGCTAGCAAACATATCCAGTTACAATTTCTGTAAGCAATCCATGTAAAAGTCTTTGCAGTTGCTCTACTTTTTCTTATTTTTTTCACTTAAAGTTCGTTTCCTCGGTGGCTTCAGTGCCTTGAGACCCCTTCCAGGTGGTCCTACAGTGCCGGACTGCTGCTTCACAGAGAAACTCTGGTGGATCTGTGGAGCCAACCTGCTGTGTGCCACCATTTCTAGACTTGGGGTCCCTTCCTCTTGGAGTCTGCTTGCCAGTGACCTTGTCACGGGTTCCAAGCGTAAGTGTCTGGAGTGAAACCTATCTGGGTTTCAAGGCACAGGCTGCCTTTTCTTCCCCCAACTGTGTGGACGAGGATCCGTGGGGGTGGAGATCGTAGTCGGTGTTGGGCCAGCTGGCAGTCCAAAGATTTCAAGTCTGAATCCATTTGGAGCTGTTTCTGAGGCAGAAAATCCTTTTCCTCCACTCTAATGCTGTTTAAAGCTGCGGACAGTCTGGCACTGCATAACTGAGTAAACCTCCATTTGGAGCTGTTTCTGAGGCAGAAAATCCTTTTCCTCCACTCTAGTGCTGTTTAAAGCTGCGGACATTCTGGCACTGCATAACTGAGTAAACCTCCTCTGAGGGTAGTGTTCAGGTCTCCCACCTCTCCAGACCCCAAATCGCTTTTTTTTTATTTGGGGGTTTTGTTTATTTTTCCATTTTTGATGCAAATTTGTGACAGCGGCCATCTTGGATTTTAAAACTGATCTTTTTTTCTAACTTTTATTTCTGCCTCAAAAACCCCTCAATTTGATTCAAAATCATTTGGGATGGACTCCCCAGCCCCTAATCTGTTGAATGTGGATGCCAGATCAGCGATTGTGTAGCGCATGCCGTAGCGTGCTGTGGGAGGAGTGGAAGCTTCAGAGTTCACTGCCTCTGAATAATCTTGGGCTGGGGAGTCGGCCTGGGGTCTGTGCCTTCTAAAGAAAATCTCACCCAGAGGCCGACCTTGAGTCTGGTGCAAAACGCCTGCGTTCTGAGTCTGGGGACTCTTTTGGTGCGGCGCATGTACCTCAATAGAGCCCTGCCATGGTTGCGAAGTGGGCCTTTTCACCAGATTTTATTCAGCTCCTCTGAAAGGTGTATTCCTCAGACCCCGCTTGTTTGATGCAGCCAGCAGGTGCATCAGGGCTTTTTTGGCCTGTTGCGCCTGTGGCAAAGCTTTCAGTTCAGGAGCCCTCTCGTCTAGCTGTGCCAGACCTTGATTGCAGTAGTTGCCATGCAGATATTATGATTTTTCTGTCTCCTGCCACTGTCATTATTTGGATCTGTCTGATGTCTTTGCTGAGACTGGTCTCCTCAGCCACCCTGAGCATCCAGATTTGGGTGCTAACCCTTCTTCGTAGATTTTTAAGCAGGTTTCTCTCTGCCTCTTTATGGATGATTATCTGAAAGAGCTCCATTTGGATTCTCTACCTTTCATTTCTCAGGCTTTGGTCCTGGACCGTTCTCCTATGCCTATTTTTCCTTTCAGTTCACAGCTCCTTGGTCCGGTTTCAGAACAATGTGATACTCCAGAAAGCTCTTTCCAACCTTCTAAAGCTATGTCTATGCTTTATCAAAAATTTCCTACTATCAAAAACTCCATTGGCTGCCCCTGGAAGCAAGAGTTCTGTTCAAATTTGCCTGTCTTTGTTTCAAATCTATTCTTGGTTTGGCCCCTATGTACTTGGTTCCTCATTTTAACTTAGATTGTTCAATCGGACCCACACACAGAGTGCATATGTTTAACCATCCAACAATAAAGGCCGGCTGTTACAAAAGATACCTGAACAGAACACTTGCTTTTCAAGCAGGTCATCTGAACGATTGGCTGGGTAACATTATTACGCACGCCCCATCCTACCTGTTTCAGAAAATCAGTAAAAACAAACTTGTTTAACCGATTTGTAACCTAAGAACTCTTAAGCCCTATCTCTTTAATACTCTAACCGAATTGTTACCTAAGATCTCTTATGCCTTACCTCTGTATTCTGCTCACTCGTATTCGATGACTTTACATTGTGCCTATTTTCGCTGACTGTCCAGCTCTTCTTTATTGTAAACCGCCTCAAACTATTACGGCTTTGGCGGTATATAAGAATAAAATTATTATTATCACCTGGATCCTGATTTAAGCAGCCTGAGGTAGATTCCGCCGTGGTGCAGGTTATCCAGCGCACAGCTCTCCCTAGTGATGGGGGAATGAGGTTTAAGGACTCGCAGGGTGGATATTATATTAGAAAATGTTCTTTTCTAGCGACATCATCAGGTAGCCAAGCGGCAGTGGCCACTTCCTTTGTGACACGTGTCTGTCATTCTGGCCTGTGCAATACATCCTCTGTAGAGGTGCATGCCAGTCCTCCGTTGGTGTGGATTAGGTGCTGGGCGCCCTTTATGATCTCAGTACATTCTCTAAAGGTGCAGTGTCTTTGGATTCATCTTTGGACTGGGGATGCTGCTTCAAGGATCACCTTAAGCAGATGTCTTTCCAAGGGCCAACTTCTTGTTGGTATAGGTCAGGATGACCTCTACACAGGTCACCCTAAGTCGCTCCCTGTGAACAAAACTTGCTGGAGATTGGGGGTCGTAGTATGTTTCGTTCTCCCGTAGGTGTCATCAGGGATACACAGGTTTTTCCTCCCAGAGACATTTTGATCTGTGGCAATAGACTTGTTAAAGCAGAGCAGTTATGCTACCAGTTATGGTAAGAGTGGGGCATTTAACATAAAAAAATTTTTAGATGGTTAGTGAAGATTTTTTTAGAAAAATGACTAACCTATTTTATTTTGATTCTAGTATCTTCCCCAACCCTGAAAAAGTAAAATGAAACGCGTCTTTGAGGGGAGATGCATTAACAGTATTATAAGCTTGTCATTCATAGAAACACATTTATAAAATGCATATTTAAAAAAGCATAGATTATAAATCACCAGAATCGATGAGGATTGCAGCCATGCTGAGTTATACTACTCATGTGGCAGTCTGAGGATCCTAGGTACATTAGGTGATATACTTTTAAGGTTTACCTGTACCTGCCTTTGAGAGAATACCCAATGCTTTGATTAATGTATTTGATATGATTTAGAGGTCAAAAGAGAGATCTGCAATTATTGATAATTGTGATTGATTAACCAACAGAAGTGGACATGGTTTTCTACGTGGTGTGCTCTTCATCATCAGAATGTTTCATCCTACTCTATATCTTTAGTATTGGATTTATCTTCTACATTAATCCAACTCAGGTCTTAAAACCACTTCAGTTAGAGTTCATCTTAGTGCTATCAATGCTTTTCATGGACCAGTCAACGGTAAACCTTTGACTGCTCATCCTTTTGTTTCCAGATTCATGAAAGGACTTTTTAATATCAAACACCTCTCAAACCACTTCAAGTGGTTTGGGGCCTTAATTTTGTTCTCTCTAGACTGATGAAGCCTCCTTTTGAAACAATGTCTTTGGATCATCTTAAATATCTCACTTGGAAAGTGGTATTTCTAATCTCCATTACTTCTGCTTGTCGAGAGAGTGAGCGAGCTTCAAGTGCTGCTGGTGGTGGACCCGCCTTTTACAGTGTTCCACCATGATAAAGTAGGGGGATAAAAAGGGGAAATGACCCGCAAAGGAAGCAGTGGGACCATTGGATGACCATGGAATAAAGGGAGCGCTAAAGGAGGACAAAGCAATCGCTGACAAACTAAACACATTTTTTGGGTCTGTATTTACTGAAGAAGGTCTACACAGCATACTGGAACCCATCAGGCTATATACTGGAAACAAAGACGGAAAGCTGACAGGATTGACGGTCAGTCTAGAGGAGGTGTGTAGGCAGATTGATAGGCTTAAGAGCGATAAATCCCCGAGACCGGATGACATCCATCCGAGAGTCATCAAGGAACTGAAAGGGACCATAGCTGAGCTGCTTCAACTAATAGCCAAACTGTCGATCAAATCGGGAAAGATTCCGGAAGACTGGAAGGTGGCGAATGTTATGACGATCTTCAAGAAAGGTTCGAGGGGAGATCCGGGAAACTACAGACTGGTGAGTCTGACTTCGGTACCGGGAAAGATGGTAGAGTTGCTGATAAAGGACCACATCATTGATCACCTTGATGGACACGGGCTGATGAGGACCAGTCAGCACGGTTTTAGCAAAGGCAAATCGTGTTTGACGAACTTGCTGCACTTCTTTGAGGGAGTAAACAGACAGATAGACAAGGGCAACCTGGTTGACATTGTATATCTGGATTTTCAGAAGGCGTTTGACAAGGTTCCGCATGAACCACTGCTTTGGAAAATTGCGAGCTATGGAATCAAGGGTGAAATACTCACGTGGATTAAAAACTGGCTGGAGCATAGGAAACAGAGAGTGGGGGTAAATGGACAATACTCGGACTGGAAGAGCGTCACCAGTGGGGTGCCGCAGGGCTCGGTGCTTGGACCCGTGCTCTTCAACATCGTTATAAACGATCTGTACATTGGTACAATGAGTGAGGTGATTAAATTTGCAGACGATATGAAGTTATTCAGAGTAGTGAAGACACAGGGGGATTGCGAAGATCTACAACGTAACATAATCAGGCTCGAGAAATGGGCATCAACATGGCAGATGAGGTTCAACGTGGATAAGTGTAAAGTGATGCATGTCGGTAACAAAAATCTCATGCATGAATACAGGATGTCCGGGGCAGTACTTGGAGAGATCTGTAAAGCTGCTACTTGGTCCTCAGTTCATATATTCACATTTCACTACTGTTTGGAATCTTATTCCAGATGGGATGGTCACTTCAGCCAAGCAGTATTGCAAAATTTATTTTATTTTTTTTTATTTATTTATAAGTTTTCAAACTATTTAACAAGCATATCATCTTGTACAGAAAGTGCAATCAAGAAAACATAGTATTAATTACTTTCAATCTTGAAAATAAACCAAAACTTCATAAGAAGTATATTCCTCAACTTAATCACACACTAGTCCTCAAAATTGGATCCAAGACTTAAGAATTAGGAGTGAGTAAAGTACAATATACAATCAAACCAAATCACATTATCTGTGTCCAAATAATAATTTAAGCTCTCTTTCAGCAAAATTTATTTTCTTAATGGCTAACACTCCCTCCATCCCATTGTAGTAAGCTAGGGAGCCCCACATGTGAGAATATGCTGCTTGCTTGTCCTGGGATAAAGCAAAGTTATTTACCTTAACAGGTGTTATCCAGGGACAGCAGGCAGATATTCTCACAACCTACCTTCCTCCCCTGGTTGGCTTTTTAGTTTGCTTATGGAACTTGCTACATTGGGCAGGAAGGCACTTGTGTGGTGCGGGCAGTTGCGAAGTTTCTGAAAACTTAAAGTTGCAATACACTTTTAAAGCTGTCCGTATGGGGGCTCCGTGGATGACATCACCCACATGTGAGATTATCTGCCTGCTGTCCCTGGATAACACCCGTTACGGTAAGTAACTGTGCTTTCTCTTCCTAACAGGTTTCTTTTCAAGTATCTCTTTCCCTCTTCCTCTATACCACCCCAAATCCAACTTCTGTCCCTTCAGACCACTGCTCACCATCTCTCTCTCTCTCTGTCCTCTGTTTCTGGCCCCATAAGTTCTCTCTCCCCCCCCCCACCCAATCTAGCACTGCTTTTAATACCCTCCCCTTTCGTACTTTAAAAAAAAACCCCAGTTATTCCAGGAAGCTTCCTCAGCCCAGTATGTCCTCCCCCTTCTCTCCGCACTGTTCCATTGTCGCCCTCGCCTTCTGTCATGCTGAAAAATCTGCCAGCCTCGGCAGTAATTCAGCAACGTTACCTGGAGCTCCCCTTCCTGCTTTCCGTGGTCTGTCTCCAATGATGCAACTTCCTGTTTCTGCCCGGGTGGACCACGACAGATGGAAAGCAGAAAGGGGAGCCACGGGCAACATTGCTGAATCACTGCAGAGGCCGGCAGATTTTTCAGTGTGGTAGAAGGTGAAGTCAACATTGGACCTGCGCAGAGAGAAGAGGGAAGATATGCTGGGCCACGGGACCACCCAGAGCCTTGGAGCTGGGCCATGAGAAGGGGAAGTTCCCAGACTATGACTCCAAGGCCGGGAGCACTGGCGTGGGCCACATAAAACAGCGAGGAAGGCTGAATTCACCTTGCAAGCCTTGTGTTTGACACGTGCATTAGAGGGTAAAAACTTTTTGTTTACAGATTCCAAACTGCTAGATTTTATATCAGCAAGGGAAAATCACTTAGTAGTTAACTGTCCCACAGACATACCTTAACCAGCTAGTTGCAGAGAACTGGACACCTTCTAAGATGTGTAGTAATTCTTAATTTTTTTATTTTTAAACTAATGTAATTTTCAATTACCCAACAAAACAATACAAGGTAAAGTGGGCCACCCGTGTTTGTTCTTCATGGTATAATTTTTTTTTCTTTTTATTTCTCAGATGGCTTCTCTCATATTATGGCTAAAGATTTTTGTTTTAAAAAGAAATTATTTCTTGATATGAAGTTTATTTCCTAAATAATACCATAATGTATTTCTTTCATTTATGCTGTAATTGCTGAATGTATATCTTAAACATTAATAAAAACAAACCCATAGGCCTAATACTATACTTATACCATATCATACCATAAACTGTTCCAGACAAACTACCAGACATATGGTAGGCAAAGGCATGGGTGTACTCAGGTGTGGTGTGCCAAATTTAGACTTAAATTTCAGCCAGAAACTGATTTTATTTTCATTTTTATTTAAAGTATTACAGTATTTTTAGATTTTTTTTCCTGGTTGCTTGAGAGTTCTGGTTAATTGAGTTCCAGTTAACAGAGAGTTTACTGTATATAAGTTTTTAAAATAAATAAGCTATCATTGTCTATTTATCAAAGTTATGGGCATTAGTGAAGGCAGGTAAAATGGAAGAGCTATTACAAAAAAAAATAAAAATAGAACAAAACATCCTAACTAGATTTGATATTTATTTTTCTGCAGGCAATAAGCAACAAGGACCAACACAGCATATCTTATACCCTTTCTCGAGTCCAGACGGTTGTTGTGGAATATACACATGACAGCAACACAGATATGTTCCAGGTGAGAAATATTTAGTAGCTTGTATGTCCTACTGAGTATTTAGTTAAAGCTGCGGCAGTCACATATGGCTGAATCTAAGCAATCTTTATCTTATCAGTGAATAGTTCAAGAAGTATTGTGAAGCAATTTAGTCGTCTAGCTCACCTCTGGCTCTCTCCTAGCTACTCTCCTCCAAGAAATTGTTCTCTGCTGCTGAACTCTGGATCTCCTTTTCCTATCTTTTCTGTGCATTCGAGACTGGGAATGTCCATTCTCTGGTCCAAAACACATTTATCAGTTTTCCAGGGAAATATCCTGAAGATGCCACACAAACTTACCTTGGTGGGTTTATTTTGCCAAGAGCAATAAATGTTATTTTCACTGTCTTCTGCAGTTAAACGCTACATTTTTTTCAGTTTTATTCTCTTTCTTTTTCTGGGTAAAAGCAAGCCCTAGTACGTTTTATTCTCTCTGTATGTTGGGTTTTTCAACATTGTGCTAAACACAGGAGAAATTACATTCCATTACATTAGAAATTTCTATTCCGCCAATGCCTTGCTTTGGGGAATCAGGAAGGTATTGGGGAGTGGTATTGGGAATTGGTAAGGAGCTAGCGGTATTAAGTCATTTGCAGGAATTTCTTGAAGAATAGAGTCTTTATTTCTTTTCTGAATGTTTTGTAGTCTGGGGTCATAATTAGTAGATTTGAGATTTGGTTGTCGAGTTTTGCTGCTTGTGTGGCTAGGAGGCCATCATATAGTTTTTTCCGTTTGACTTCTTTGATTAGAGGGTACGTGAATGGAGTATGGGTTTTCCTATGTCTGGTTGATGTAGTTTGGATGAGACGGTTGTTTAGGTAGGTTGGGCTGTCGCCGTTTATGGTTTTAAATAGCACTGAGACTTATCTATTCATTGAGGAAACATGACCACATCACAGAGACATACCTCAACTCACACTGGCTTCTAATCCCCGCAAGAATACTATTCAAATTCTACTGTTCTACCGAAGAATTTTCGAACTTGTCTTAAATTTCTCAGAACTGGGAATGATTTCTGAATTGTTTTATTGATTGTGGTTGCATGGTACAGAATCTATCTATTGTCACTCCTAGTAGTTTTAGGGTGGGTTGAATGGGGTAGTTGATTGAGTTAATTTGTTATTTTCGAGGAGGATGAATTTTGTTTTATCTGGGTTCAGCTTCAATTTATGATCTCTCATCCATGTTACTACCGTATCTAGTGTTCGGTGTAGTGTGTCTGTCTTAGAGGGCTTTGGTTGATCAAAAGGTATGAGAATGGTGATGTCATCAGCATAGCTATATGAGGTTAGGCCTAGTTTGTCCAGGCAGGCGCCAAGGGAGGCAGTATAGAGATTGAAGAGAGTGGGGGATAGTGGGGATCCTAGGGGTAATAATAATAATAATAACAGTTTTTATACCGCAGGACCGTGAAGTTCTATGCATACAATGATTAAAACATGGTACAAATTGAGTGAACTTAACAGAGTCAAAAGCTAGTGATTAACAGCTCTGGGGATCAGTTATTATGGAAAAAGAATTGTACGAGTCAGCTGCCTAGATATGCCACAGGAGTTGGACCAAGGTTTTTCTTTGTCCAACTTAACTCAGTAGGTTCTGGATATGAGGAATCCTTCAAACCATGAGTATGCCTTATCGGTGAAACCTTCTCACACGGAGAAACAAGAGACAGCGAAGGTGGCCTCAGGGTGCTAATGTGCTTTATTCATTCACATAAAGACTTGACATGTACATGTTTTGGCCAGAATGGCTTGCATCAGGAATCTGAACAGAACATTAAAGCCTAAAACTCTATTATCTTGTCCTTGTTATGATAAGGCTCTAATCGATGCCAAAATCACATATTAAAACATTGAATAACTTCTTGCTTCTCTCTTGCTTCTAAGAATCTCCCTATAATCAGGCAAGACAGAGTGCATAGAGGAGGGGGTAGTAGCAGGAAATAGCACACAGATGGCACCTCCAATAGTCAGCTGCGGGCAGAGAGCAGAGCCTCCTGGACTATCTCTCTCTCTCGACATACGGGCCTGTCTTTGCCTTACTCCTTTGTACAGCACTATTTTTTATGATGCTGTACAAAGGAGTGTATTTGAGTAGAATACAAGATTTCCTCTTTGCTGCTTTTATTTTATCTGCTTAACGTTACTATCACAGTGCAATTTAAATAGCTAATGTTCCTTATTGTCCAGATGAGTAGGTTGTCCCCCTGCCAGCAGATGGAACCAGAGAAGTTGCCATAAACTTTGTTTTAGACTCTGGATTTTTCATTTGAAAATTCTCATTATTCATAGAGAAATAGTGGTTGCCTGTAATATCTGAATGATTTTGTGAGATTATCTTTATTTTGATAATTGGTACTTTTAACTGGACAGGAGTTCCCTATTCAAAACATTTTGGGTGGGAGATCAGCATGTGATGATGGGTTGCACTCATTTTATTTTAATTTTGTTATATAACCTAATGCAGTTTCTCGCAAATTTTTCCGACACGGCACACTAAAACCGGCCGGAAGGCACCCAGAAGTTGACGCAATGACGTCACACGTATACGTGACATCATCATGGCAATGTCCGAGCATGCGTGGAGGCCCGTCTGTCCGTGACCTTGCCGTTACAGGGATCCAGACGGTGTGGAGAGAAAGGAGAGACGCCAGCCAGGAGGAGAGTCAGCTGCGCCAGCTGACTTCCTACAGGATGTGCCTCTCGTTGCGAGAGGCACGTCCTGTAGACAGGCAGCCGGCATGGATGACTCTCCTCCTCGCCAGTGTGTCGCAGCACACCAGAAATCTCAGGAGGCACACTGATGTGCTGCGGCACAAGGTTTGAGATACACTGACCTAATGTTTTGTAAATCTGCAAGTAATGTGATTAACAGTATGAAAGACCTGCTTGTGTTCACCATAGAAGGTTCACTAAAAAAATGCAGTACAGTGTTCCCCCGGTGGTTCGCAGTCCCGGTCATTCGTGGTATTTTTTGACCGCGAACCGCCGACAAGGAGAGGGCAGGAGAGAGCAGCCGGAGCGCTGGGAGTGCAGGAAATCACTCGCGGTACGCTCTGACCGCCTCTTCCTGCACTAAGTTGGGCCTTATCCAATCAGGAGCTGTGTGTCCTGCACTCACAGCGCTCTGGCTGCTCTTCTGCTACCCTCTTCCACTGCCCTCATAAGGCTCCCCCATGAAAAACCGTATTCGCGTTTTTTTGAGATTCGCGGGGGTTCCTGGAACGGAACCCTCGCGAATCTTGGGGGAGTACTGTATTAGTCACACTAAATTTCAAATATTAATGCATTAACCTTTTATGATTCATAGTATCATTTATAGATAAGAACATATTATTCAAGTAGCAAAACATGTACAATCTGTTCCCTTTGTTTTTCCAGATTGGTCGGTCCACAGAAAGCCCTATTGACTTTGTGGTAACAGACACAGTTCCTGGAAGTCAGAGTAATTCTGATACTCAAACTGTACAGAGCACTATCTCCAGATTCGCATGCAGGATAATATGTGAAAGAAATCCTCCTTTCACTGCAAAGATCTATGCTGCAGGGTTTGATTCGTCTAAAAACATTTTTCTTGGGGTAAATGACACTTTTTCTTTTACCTGTTTGCAACAGTCTTGTATTTTCATTAAATGATGAATGGCAGTTGTAATTATTCATGCCATTCCTTGTAGGAAAAGGCTGCCAAATGGAAGACATCAGATGGGCAGATGGATGGGTTAACCACAAATGGGGTTCTGGTTATGCATCCGCGCAGTGGATTTACTGAAGACTCCAAGCCGGGGGTGTGGAGAGAGATATCTGTCTGTGGAAATGTGTTCAGTTTGCGGGAAACCAGATCAGCTCAACAGAGAGGAAAAATGGTTAGTAGAAAGCAATGTGTCATGAAGATACTATCCTAAAACAATTTTAATATAAAAAAGATTTTAGAATAGTCCATTAACTCTGTGATTAATGCATCAATTATGAATCACAATAGAGGCTAACCATGTTATGGATTCAGCACCAAAACTGACCTGAAATCTGGATTCAGGTTTTGGCTAAAAATGCTCATGCATTTTTCAGCTGAAACCTGAAGCTTTCCACCCCTTACCCCTGCTGTACGATGGCAGATGCTCTCAGACTGGCTGGCTACCTGTCCCTACACCCTCTGCCTTCCCACTACAATAAGGCCCTCTCTGGACCTTCCTTTGCTTTAAATGGCCTGGTGGTCCAATGACAACTTCTGGGCAAGTGCAATCGGTCTTGCCACCACTGTTTCTTCAAACAAAATAGCTGCCTCAAAAGACTGCCATAGGATGTCTTGGAAGCTATTTTAGGATTTAAAGCAGGAGCAATTTCCAATCACTCTTGCTTATGCTGCTTCCAGTCCCCAAATAGCCACCAAGACCTCCCACAGCAGTCTTGCGAGGCTGTCATAGGAAGTCCCAGCAGCAATTTGTGGCTGTGGAATTTGTGGCTGGTGATCATTCTTGCCCAGAAGAAATCATTAGACCACAAGGCTGTTTTTAAAAGTAGGCCCAAGATGGACCTTTGGTTAAGCAATAGAAGGGTGAAGGTGTTTGGGAGAGGGGCGGGAGTGTGTTGACGATGGTGGCACCTAGCCCAGGTGGATCTGCAAGACACTAGTTTCGATGCCGGCTGAAACCGAACAATGAATTTAGGCTGTTTTGGCTTCAGCAAGAACCAAAAACAACCAGTTCTGTCAGCCTGTAAATCATGTTTTTAAAAAATCGCACTGCAACATTTCCCGTATCCTCCAGATATTTCTTTTGTTCTCTTCCACTCCCAACCCCTGTCCTCAGCATGATCCTTTATTTTCCCCTTTCCAACTGTGATTTAACATCATCTCACCCTCATTCACACATGCTGGTCTACTTTAAAGGTGGTCTTTTGTTGGTCCCTGGCAGTGGCAGTATTGCACATGTGCTGCCTATGACCTGTTCTGAAGTTTTCTCATTGACCTGTCCTCTCCTGCCCATGCAGAAATAGGAGGTTATGTCTGAAGAGGTGAGACAGGCCAGATGGAAAGTAGTATATATGCTGCCTGCTCCAAAACACTGCCACTGCAAGAGACCAAGAAGACCACCTTTAAGGTAGACTGGCAAGGGGTAGGGAACAGATTGAGGAGGGGGGATAAAATCCTGAAACCCATATGGGGGAGGTGAGTGACCTGAAGGACCTGCGAGTGGAACTGGAGAGGTAACCGGTAGAAGCTATGACCAAGGTGGTGAGCTCTAACAACCATGAGAAGAGCTTGGTACTTCTAACCACTAAATTTGTGTCGCTGCTCCTGGGGTGGAGGGGAAGAGAGATGCTGGATAATGGGAGGAAGGGAAGAGAGAGAGATAATGGAATCAGGGGAAAGAATAGAAGGAGGGAAGAAAGAGAAAATGAGAGATGTTGGATCTGGGGATGGAAGGGAAGTTCAGTTCTTTAGGGAAGGGGGGATGGGATGTTCTGGAGTTCAAGAAAGGATTGGACAATTTCCTGCTGGAAAAAGGGATAGAGGGGTATAGATAGAGGGCTACTGCACAGGTCCTGGACCTGTTGGGCCGCCGCGTGAGCGGACTGCTGGGCGCGATGGACCTCGGGTCTGACCCAGTGGAGGCATTGCTTATGTTCTTATGTGATATATCATCTTTCTGTGTTAGTCAAAGCGGTTTATATACAGGTACTTATTTTGTACCTGGGGCAATGGAGGGTTAAGTGACTTGCTCAGTCACAAGGAGTTAGAGTGGGAAATTGTGTATTGTTTATTGAAAGCTTCTAAATGGTGTTACAATACAGAGTTAGTGTTCACTCAGTCACCTGGGCATTTTTTTCCATTGTTTCATAATCCCCTCTCTATTTACTCAGCCTAGTCATTGCAGTGATCATTTTTAGTCTTTTAGAACCCTGCAATTTATGGGGCCCCAGGTTCAGCTGTTATGTGTCATCATTGTGCAATGATTGAGATTCCCTACCTCCCAGAGGCTGTGATCGCTTCTTCTTCAGCCTTCTCAGCTAACTTAGATAGCAAAAAAGGAGACCTGGGAATCAAGCACAAGGCCTCTGCAGGGCACTGTTGCTGAGCTACTGAGTGGGACCAGACCTCCGCCTATGTTGATTTAAAAAAAAAAAAAATTACAGTTTGCTTATGCATATATTCTCAGTTTTAGCTTGATCTTTGGCTTTCAATTAGCAGGAGCAGTGTATACAGTGAATCTGCCTTGTATAGGTGATGCTTGCAGAGTATAATGTCAGAGGGGCTGGTGAGAATAGTTAATGTGACTAGGAGGAGGGAGCTGGCAAAAGGAGGTAAACACGGAAGGCATGAATTTGGGAAGTGGAATGGAGGGGAACAATGAGGGGCGCGTTGGAACATTGAAGGAAAGAGGTGGGTCATGTTGGCACAGGAAGGGAGAAGCAGTACCTCAGTTCGTAAGTACGAGTTCAACGTAAGTCAAACGTTCTTAAACCGGGGTCTGCCTGTACAGATCACTTTTCAGGCTTGAGACTTGCTGCTACCTTTCCTTACTATATAAGTTCTATTCCCCCAAAACTCTGAGAACCATTTCAATGCCATATGTAGGCCTAGTTCACAGTAGTAAGGAATGGTCCACTGTGTCAAATGCTACTGAAATGTTGAATTGCAGCAGAACAGATTATTTGCCCTTACTCAAATAAGACTTCATTTTCATGGCTAGTTCTTAGAATAAGGATTCTGTACTGTAGAATAAGGATTCTGTATTGTGCATAGATCTAAATGCATGTTTCAAACTATGAAATCCATCAACCGTTGAATAGAGAGTCTGATAGTTGTAAGTTAACACAGAATTCTAACAGTTTTGCTGGCCATGGTATTTCCACCACTGATCTGAAGTTCTCTGTTTTTGATAAATCTAGTCCCATGGCCTTTGGTATAGGACAGGGGTGCCCACACTTTATGGGCTTGCTAGCTACTTTTATAATGACTAAGTCAAAATGATCTACCAACAATAAAATTAAAAAAAAACACAAAGCACAATGAAAGGCAGAGAAAATGTTAATTATTCATATTCTGGGTTTTTTCAAAGAGGTCACAGCAGATGACTCTATGCAATGTCACCTCGGTAACAAAATACAAAAATAGACAAATACACCCCTCCCTTTTTACTAAACCACAATAGTAGGTTTTAGCACAGGGAGTTACGCTGAATGCCTCGCGCTGCTCTCAATGCTCATAGGCTCCCTGCGCTAAAAAACGATATTGCGGTTTAATAAAAGGGAGCCATAGTGCAAAATATAGACAGCAGATATAAATTCTCAAAACAGACACATTTTGATCACTAAATTGAAAATAAAATCATTTTTCCTACCTTTGCTGTTTGGTGATTTCATGAGTCTCTGGTTGCACTTTCTTCTTCTGACTGTGCATCCAATCTTTCTTCCTTTCTTTCAGCCTCCTGTATGTTTCCTCTCCTCCAGACCTCATTCTCTCCCCCAACTTTTTCTTTCTGTCTCCCTGTTCCTCCTTCTTTCTGTCTCCCTGTCTGCCCCCTTTCTTTCTTTCTCCGTGCCCTCCCCCAAGCCACTCAGTTTGCTGCCACCGCCTTCGGGGAATAGCCCCCAAGCCACTGCCGTCCCAAGCTTTCCCTGCAGAAGCGTCGCGCTAACCAGCATTCCGCTCCCTGACGTCAATTCTGACGTAGGAGAGGAAGTTCCGGGCCAACAAGGCATTTCTCCTCATTCCATCCAGCCTGAGCCCCATCTCTCCTTGATCCAGCATTTCCCTTCTGTGTTTGTCAGAATTACCATTCCACCTATTTTCCAGCATCACCCTTCTTTGTGTCCATCTCACCTATATCCCTATCTCACCACTTTTTCAGAATCTTCATTTGTCTCTGTCCTTGTCTTTACCCCATGTTCACCATTTGCCCTTTCAATGTCTTTATCTCCCCCCCACACACTTTTTCAGCATTACTTCTATGTCTCTATGTCTTCTATGTCTCTATGTCACCTCTTCTTCATGTCCCCTCTGTATCTCTATCCTTATTCAGTAGGTCCTGCTTACCCTTTCTCTTCTTTGTGTCACTATCTCCATTTTCAGCTTTCCCCCCTTTTCCTTTGTTACTGCATCCGGTAGCCAGAATCTTTCCACCCTCCCTCCACTCCGGCCCAGCCCAGTATGAAATATTTCCTTTTGTTTCCCTCCCCTCTCTCTTCTCCTCCATCACCCACGAGTCCTGCATCTGGCCCTCTCCCTTCTACCTGCACCTGGCAACACCCCCCTGCTCCGCGGCTCTCTTCAGCAACTCGTCAGCAGCGGTGATCAAGACAAGCTGCCGACATCAAGGCCTTCCCTCTACGAGTCCCGCCTTTGTGGAAAAAGGAAGTTGAAACAAGCGGGACTCGCAGAGGGTAGGCCCCGACGTCAGAAGCTTGTGTCGATCGCTGCTGCTGAGTTGCCGAAGAGAGCCGCGGAGCAGGGGGTGTGGCCGGAAGCAGGTAGAAGGGAGAGGGAGATAGGAAGGCTGTAGAAGCTCCGGAGCATGACACCGACCCCGGCCAGGATGATTTCATTTTCAGGCTGCTGCTGCTGCCGCTGCCACCCCCCACCCGAAATGACAAAAACAGCCTAATGCCTGCGTCGGCGTCTTTGACATCGGGGAGAGGAAGGCTGATAGGCCCGGTAGATCGGGACGGCAACACGAGTCTATCACGGAGCCCGGGATGGGCTCTGCGATCGACTCACATTGCCTTCCTGAGCTACCGGTCGATCGCGATCGACGTGTTGGGCACCCCTGGTATAGGAGTTAGTGCGATGGTGAATAAGGCTTTTGAGTATAGGCCTTTTCCTAAGCATATATTAACAAGGTCTGTCAACCATATCAGACATTTGGAAAGGATATACTCTAACATCTTTGGGCAGATATTTAGACAGGAATATTTCTTTGAAAGTCTCTTTAGAAAGCCTGTGATTATATCATACGTGACAATGGAAAGTTCTTTCTAACATCTGTGAGCTAGAATTCTTGTTTCCGTGTTATTTATTTGAAACATCTGCCATATATACTCAAATATAAACTGAGATTTGGGGGCCAAAAATGGCCCAAAAATAGGGGACTCGGTTTATATTCAGGTCAGCGCTGAAACCCCACCCCCCAAACCTATTGTAGACCTCTGCCGGGCCTGCCGTGAGACCAGGAGGGATCCTTCTGTACCGGATGACTCTACTAACTTTTACCTTCCTTCCCCTCCCCAAAATGCCTTTTAAATCCCTGGTGGGCCCGGTGGTGGGCCGGGACAATGAGGATCCCTCCTGCTCCTGTCCCAGACGATTCTAAGAATTTTTACCTCCCTCCTGCCTCCCCAACGTACCTTTAGAATCCCTGGTGGTCCAGCAGTGAACTGCAGTGGAATGACTTTCCTTCGCCCCTGCCTGTGTATAGCTGATTGGCTGCCATGAGTTCTTGCGGTAGCCAGTCAGGTAGGGTCTCTGCACAGGCAGGAGCAAAGGAAGGTCGCTCCTGCTGTGGTTCACCAATTCTTAGATTTGGCTAGGCACTGCACTTGAATATTAACACCCCCCCCTCTCTCCCCGGTTTATATTTGATTCAACCTTTTTTCCTCCTTTTTTTTTGGGGGGGGGGTTACCTCGGTTTATATTCAAGTATATATAGTAATTCAATGCAGTCCTCTAATAACTTAAACTTAGTTTGGTATTCTATACTCAAAACATCTGCATCCAGTTGTTGCATGGTAGAGTCAGCAAGAACTTCTTTAGTAGATATTAATGAATTGAAAATCTTTGAAGAGTTTCTTGATTTGATTGCTTTGATTGTTCATAGTTTTCATAATATTGTGTTTTAGCCTCAGTTTCCGCACCTTTGCACTTCTTTACCTCTCCTCACAGCTTTTCAGTTGACTAGTTCTCTTATTCATTTCTGGGTATGAGATGCTACAATCCCAATTTCAGGCTCATTAAAAACTTTGGGAGCTGAAAGGACAGAACACTTAAGAGAATTTATTTAATTGAAATAAATCAGTATTGTTCATGCCATTTTTTAAGTTATTTTAGAATATAAAAGTCTATACAGGATTGTGCTGTCATAGCACTTATTGCAGTGGAGCGATTGTCACATTAGATTCAACTTTTTCCCTTTGTGCGTGGGAGAAGCAAAAATGCCCTGCAGGGGAAAGCTATTTTTATTTAAATATAACCTCAGGTACCAACATCCATTTTGATAGAGGTACAGAACTGAACTGAAAACTGCATAATTTGTGTGTTCAGGGGAGGTGAAAGAGAGGAAATAATTGAAGTTGCTTCATGTGGTTCTGCTTGCATGAATTACATAGAAATATATAATATAAGGATATTAATTGCATTGTTTTCCTTTGTACTTAATAAATATGAAGTTGCTTACTCATGGGATTGAGTTGATGGCATAGCAACAGTACTTCTGATGCTGGGCTTTATCCCCTTCAGTTCAGTATATTCATTTGATATACTGTACTTCCTTTCACATTTTAGTCAGAACTGTCCCTTGTTCACTCCAGGGCTGTTTCCTGCCATTGGATGTTTTGCCTTATTTAAAGGACTTGACTGATGGCAGTTCATTGCCTATGGTGGTAGCATCAAAAAAGTGCTCCTTCATATGGGTATCATGTGTAGTATTAAATTGTTAAGAACTGATTTTTTTTTCCTGTTTGTTTAATGTTTTTGTTTGGAAAGGTGGATTTATTTATTTAATTAATTTTTATTCTTTATTTGCATTTATTACATAAATTACAAATTCAGGCACATCTCATATCATTTTAAGGAAATAAAATAAACAACCAAAACAAAACAATCGTGATCTAGTCCACATCATTAGGGCTATTTCGTACATTAAAATAAGGAAATAAGTAATGTTTCAAAAAACAGGCATAGTAAAAATAATTATTTATCACACTTTATCCTCAACTTCTACATTAGTTTCTAATACCCAATTTTGGGTGGAAAAAAAGTGCGTCTTATGAAGCAAAAAATACGGTGGGCTGCTGTTTATTCTACTTTTATTTTTTGAAACTGTTTTTTGCAGACTGGTTTTGCCCCCTCCCTGACTTTTTAAACATTAGATTGGTTTACATTCAGTTGTTAGGTTCAAGATGACATTGTCTGTGTTGTAATTGTTTACATTAATTGGATGTGTTTTGTATTAGAGTTGCTATCTGATCAGGAGCATTTTTTTCCCCTTCAGGTATGTCCTCTAGGTTTTGAAACTTTTTTTTTTTTCTAGTCCCACTTGAATGAACAGGATGGCAGGAATATGAGTCTGTGGTATATCACTACATATTGTCAGCCCCAGGGGTGAAATGCCTTTACTGGAGTGTAGCCATTCTTGAGTAGCTATTCTGCTGATATATGTATTAAGGTCTTACAAATGTGGAATTTTTTTATCGCCAATATCCTGTAGGCCAGAGCTCAACAAATCCCAAGCATGGAAGTATTTAAATGTCTTTGTCTCCCCCCTCCCGCCTCTCGAGCATATGACTTAAGATCTTTAAATCTGTGTCTGTTCACTTTTATGAAAACCACTAGTCATTTTAGTAGCTGCCTTCTGGACCTCTCCATTATATTTATATCTTTTTGTAGATATTGTCTCAAGAATTTTTCACAGTACTCTAAATGAAGTGTCACAAGAGATTTATATAGAGGCACCTCCTTCTACTTGCTGGCAATTCTCTCTTTGTACCCAGGTATCCCTCTAGCTTTTTCTACCTGTTTATCTATGTTAAGATAATCTGATATCACCCCATCCCCAAGTCCTGCACTTTTTCATGCACAGAATCTCCTCACCCCCAAATACTGTACTTGCTTTTTTGTAACCCAAATGACTGCATTTTTATTATTAAATCTTTTAGCTGTCAAATTCTAGAACATTTTTCAACCTTTGCTAGATCCTTCCTCACGTTATCCACACCATCTAATCTGTTGTAGATTTGGTAGCATCCCTCCATACTTG
The DNA here is from genome assembly GCF_902459505.1 of Geotrypetes seraphini. Classification (NCBI taxonomy): domain Eukaryota; kingdom Metazoa; phylum Chordata; class Amphibia; order Gymnophiona; family Dermophiidae; genus Geotrypetes; species Geotrypetes seraphini. The sequence continues at coordinate 340,061,958 of NC_047086.1, read as the reverse complement.
TCCTTACTCATTATCCCCTGCAAGAGCCCTTCAGTCCAAATCTGACCTTTCTGGATTTTTTGTTCACAGCATGAATCCAAAAGCAAAAACACTATCCCTGTCATTACTGGCAGACGAATCCAGACAAATTGGTTGTGTCCATCCACCAGCAGCTGTCTTCTGTGATATAGAATGGTATGCTCTCTGGCTGCCTAATATTCTCAATCTCCAGCAGTTGCCTGGATGATTTTCTTCCATGCTCCTGGGTTCTTTCTGGTGGTGGCCATGCTCCTGTTTTAGATTACTAAGTCAGTGAGCTGGGGGTCCAAGTTATGGAGTCCCTGGCATTTGGGTACACTTGGTTGTGCCTGGTCAACTTTCACCCCCCTCCCCTTGGACCCTTCGTGGTAGCTGGCTCCCTCGCTCAGTTAAAAAAAAACCAACCAAAACATGGAGACAAATTGGGAGAGATTCAGTTCCCTTCTTTGGGCTGTGCCTAAGGCTCACTGGAAGCCAGCATTTACCTCTTCTAGCAGTTTTGCTGCAGTCAGCAGTCTGGGCTGCACTCTCCAGGAGAACAGTGCCTGAAGCAGAAGGTGGAGTAAGTACCTCAGCCTTGTTGCTTCTTGCTTACTTTCTAGCTGCCTCTCTTGCATTGGCTCAGCACCTTTGACTGCTGTTTTGGCTTTCTGCCTGCCTCCTTCATTTTGGTTTGGTTTGGTTTGCAGTTTCCCACCTCCCCACAACTGCTGATTATGGGCTTCTGCCGTGGTTTCCCAAAGGTTTCCCAAACACCACAGATGAGTGTTTTGCAGCCCTGCCTTGAGGGAAAAAAAAAGAGACACAAGCAACATTTTCAATTTCAGGCCATGCCGTTCAGCTTGGTGACAGCTCCCAGGACATTCTTCAAGATAATGGTGGTGGTAACAGCCTTCCTTTGGAAGGAGGGTATCAGGATTCACCCATATCATGGTGATTGGTTGATCTGGGCATCCTCAGTGGAGGAGAATCATGAGGCAACTTCCTGGGTCATAGCAATTCTCCAGTTGCTCAGCTGGGTGATCAATCTGTCCAAGAGCCACAAGTCTCCCTTCCAAACCTTCAAGTATCTGGGAATCCATTTCAATACAACATAAGAATTGCCATACTGGGACAGACTTAAGGTCCATCAAGCCCAGTATCCTGTTTCCAACAGTGGCCAACCCAAGTCCCAAGAACCTAGCTAGATCCTAAGTAGCAAAACAGATTCTATGCTGCTTATCCTGGGAATAAGCAGAGTATTTCCCCATGCCCTCTCAATAATGGCCTAAGAAATTCTCTTAGGAAATTATCCAATCCTTTTTTTAAACCCTGCTAAGCTAACTGATTTCTTCCTTTTTTTAACCCTGCTAAGCTAACTGACTTCTTTTTTAAAAACACCTCTAAGCTAACTGATAATGAATTCCAGAGTTTAATTACATGTTATGTGAATAAATATTTTCTCCAGTTTTTTAAAATCTACTACTTAGTAGCTTCATCACATGTCCCCTAAGTAAGCTTCATCTCATGTCCTACAAGGCAAGACTTAGTATTTCTTCCGGTGCCTTGCTGTCTCATGTTGCAACCTCACTTACACTTGTTGTTGGAGGATCCGAGGCCAATGACGTGGAACTAAGCAAAAGTTCTAGGCTCCATGGCCGTGACCTTGGAGGTGGTGCTATGGACAAAGGCACATATGAGGCCTCTGCAGCAATCAGTCCTGTCTTGGTGGTCTCCAGTGTCCCAGAATTATTCATTGTTCTTGGGGTGGACAAAAGCAGTCAAGACCTGCATGTGTTGGCGGATGCAGACATCCAAGCACTGGCTTCCCCAAACTGGGTTCAAGTAGTCACGTATACCAGTCTGTTGGGATGGGGTACTCACTATCTGCAGCACAATATTGAGGACTGTTGGTCAATCAACAGACTAGAACTCCGGGCAGTCCATCTTGCACTGTTGGCATTTCACTCTCTGCTGGTGGGCAAACCAATCTGGATTTTGTTGGACAACATAACAGCTTTGGCATACATCAACAGGGAGGTACCCTAAGTGCACATTTGGTGGTAGAAGCTCATTTTGTGTTTCAGTGGGCGGAGTGCAGTATTCCTGTCCTGTCTGCAGCTCATGTCAGAGGGACTCTGAATATTCAGGTAGATTTTCTCAGCTGAGTGAGAGTTGTCAGTTTGCCTTTTGTCCGATAGTATGGAAACGAGGGGCTCCAATCTTGGATCTCAGGGCTTCCCACTGCAATACCAAAGTTTGGTGTTTTTTTCAGCAAGGGAAGAGAGGCTGTCTCAGAGGGTCTGGACACACTTTTGTAGCCGTGGCCTAAGGATGTCCTTTATCTCTTTCAAGCATGGCTGCTCATCGGCAGGGTGCTCCACTGAATTTGTCGCCATAGGGGGAGGGTAATCCTCATTGCGCCCAGTTGACCACGTTGTCCATGGTATGCAGATTTTGTTTGACTTTTGGCAGACAATTATCTTTCCCTGCCTCTGGCAGAGGATGTGCTGTCACAGGGTTCAGTCACAGGGTTCAATCAACATGTGTAACCCATCCTGCGTTGGTCTTCTCATCTGGTTATTGAGATGACATTGTTGAGGAAGAAGGTAATGCGGAGGAAGTGATTACTACTTTGCTTCTTGACTGCAAGCATTCTACCTCTTCGGCTTATGAACAGGTTTGGTGCTCGCTGCAGAACATCTCTCCAATGGTCCTCATCCTTGCTGCAGATCCTGGCCTTCCTGAAAGAGGGCTGTGGTAAGAGACTGGTGCTCTCTTCTCTCAAGGTTCAGGTGACAGCATTGACTTGCTCTCATGGTTTGCTGATGGGCTTGTTCTTGGCTGCCCAGCCGGATGTTGTTCACTTCTTAAGGGTGTGGGTCATCTGCACCCGCCAGCCTGCACTCTTTGTCCAGCATAGAATCAAGTTTCAAGTTTATTTAAAATTTCTTATACCGCCTAATCAGACTTCTATGCAGAGAGCTCTATTTGAACCTATGTGAATGCCACATTGAAAACCTTACCCTGAAAGTAATGTTTTTGGTGCCTATTACATCTGTACATAGGGTCTCTGAGTTAAAGGCTCTGTCCTGTAAGGACTCATTTCTATCTTTCTTAGAAGAGGGAGTATCCATATGTATGGTCCCTTCCTTTTTGCTAGAGGTAGTGTCCTCTTTTCATATTAATTAACTGAATTTTCTGTCCTCCTTTCAGGAGGTGGATTATCCAGGTTAAGTAGCTGGATGAGTTTTGCTGGTCAGACTATTTATTTGTGCCTTTTGGTGGTCAAGCTCGTGGTTCCACTGCCTTGAAGACCACAATAGCTAAGTGGATTAAAGAAGCTTATTTTGTCAGCCTATGTTCTGGCAGGGGAGAGTCCTCCACTTTCCCTGAAAGCACACTTGACCAGACCCTTGGCAGCGTCTTGGGCGGAGCAGCTACATGGCCTTCACTGCACAATTTAACTAGGCACAATCATGTGGATGTGGCTGCTCGATCCATATCATCATTTGGGGCATCAGTTTTGTCAACAGTGCTGGCTGAGCCACATCCTCATTGAACTGCTTTGCTACATCCCATTCATCTAGATTTGTCTGCTAGTGATGATAGGGAAGGTAAAATTATGTCGTACCAGACATTTTTCTTTCCCTTAGTCACGGTAGCCAATTCCAGATCCTACCCTTTGTGGTAGGACACTGCTGCTGTTTTTATTGTTGATTCAGGGACTGCAGTTGATTTTTTTTTTTTCTGACCAAGGTTTTGTTTTGGGAACTGTTCTCTTCCCCCTCCTTTCCTTATACATGTAACTTACAGCAAATGTAACTACTCGGTATATGTCAACCTAGCGGGGAAAAAAAAAACAAAAAACTTTGCCGTAAATTTATCTTCTAAAATGTAAATGTAACATCACTGAAAATGTATCGTCCTAAATGTAAGTGTAACATTACTGAAATTGTAACTTCACTGTAAATGTACAGTCTCTTCATTTGTTAACCGCATAGAACTTCCATGGTAATGCGGTATACAAGAATAAAGTTATTATTATTATTATTATATAGTTTGATGTTCATTGCTGTTTCTGAGGAAGGATGACTGGTGCTGCTGTATGGTCCTGTTCCTTTTGCTTTGATATGAATAATACTGGGCAGCCAGAGAGCATACCGTTCTATATCACAGAAAACAGCTCATTGCTCTCTTATCTCCATTCTTCTGGGTTCGTCTGCTGTGACATAAGGGAAAAAAATTATCAGGTAGGATATCATTTTACCTTTTACACTTTGCTGGCCTTCTGGAACTCACTTCCTCAAATACTCCATGCCAAGTCTTCTGACCTAAAATTCAGAGCAGCTTTAAAGTGTACCTATTCTCCCTAGCCTTTCCAGGTACCATTGAAGTGATGGGGTCATATACTACTTGGCTGCCATTTTCTCTCTCAATTCCATTTTTTTCCTCTTCTGTATCCATCTTTCCTGTTCTGTTCATGATTGTAATTCCTTTCAATTCCTAAGTTTTATTATTTTGTAAACCTCTTTGATTATTCATTTGAAAGGGCCATCAACTCCTATTAAATATATAATATTATTAACAAAAAATGTTAAAAATTAGACCACTGGTAATGCCTTTTTTCTCAGAGTGAACTCCATTTCCATTACCCTTTGTTGTCTTCTACTTAAACCACTTTCTAACCCAATCAATTATTGAGCTTCCCCTACTGAGGAGTAGATATTTTGTACAATTTTTCTTTGTTTTAGAAAGCTTTAAGAAGTTTGGTTTTTCAGTGTATAGTTTGAGGGTATGGTATTTTCTGTCTGCCCATAGATTTTGAGAGAGTAATACTAACTGTATTTTATATATCCTGCATATACCACTAATAGTTCAATTCGGCTTACAGTTATAAAGTTAAACCTAAAATCTAGGCAGTCTTGGTTAAAAGAATAACATTCTATAAATCTCAATTTACATCACTATTCACAAAGATTAGCCTTGTTTAATGCTGGACATTATTTTATTAAGGTTTTGGGTAGAGGGTATGAGAGTTTGCAGCATTTTAACAACCTATTTTTAGCTTTGTTCTTACTGTGTGATTGGGGTTGTTTTTTTGTTTGTTTGGTTGTTGTTGTTTTTTTTTGCAGTTGTTGTATTTGGTTTCCTATCATGTACTTTATTTTTTTGTTGAACAGTTTTGGAACAGAACAACTTATAAATAATTCTGGATCCAGTTTATTATTATACTATGGGTCCCTTATACTCTTATCTTCAAGGGCTATAGCTCACCCAGGTATTCATGATTGCCACAATGACTGTTTGAGATCTGTTTGCATGCACTCCCTCATTATTTGGGGACCTGTACTGTAGAAAAAGTATTCACAACTCCCAAGAGAATGTACATTTAGCCTTTGTACAACAAGAACACTCAAAAGTTAGTTTAAAAACACATTTGAACAGGATTCTGAAAGGTAGAAGATAGTTGTGGCAATGAACTGGAGTATCTTTTAGATCAGGGATCTCAAAGTCCCTACTTGAGGGCTGCAATCCAGTCGGGTTTTCAGGATTTCCCCAATAAATATGTATGAGATCTATTTGCATGCACTGCTTTCATTGTATGCTAATAGATCTCATTCATATTCATCGAGGAAATCCTGAAAACCCGATTGGATTGCAGCCCTTGAGGAAGGACTTTGACACCCCTGGCTTAGGGTATTGTAGGCTTGATTGGGTTGTGTTTTGATCAACCTGGAATCCCAAGGGAATAGGAGGTAAGTACCAGGCCAGTATAAAGTTGCTTGTATATTCTTGGTAATAGATTTCATGAACATGAAAAATGTTTGCTTGTTTTTTTTTTCCTCTGTGCTTCAGGTTGAAAATGAAACAAATCAGCTTCAAGATGGTTCACTAATAGATCTCTGTGGAGCCACTTTGCTGTGGCGCACTGCAGAAGGCCTTGCATGCACACCAACTGTGAAACACTTGGAAGCCCTTAGACTGGAAATTAATGCAGCCAGACCTCAGTGCCCTGTAGGATTTAACACACTGGCGTTTCCTAGCATGAAGAGAAAAGATGTTGTTGATGAAAAACAACCCTGGGTTTACCTGACCTGTGGCCATGTGCATGGGTTTCACAACTGGGGAACCAAGGAAGAAAGAGATGGGAAGGATAGAGAGTGCCCAATGTGCAGGTCTCTTGGACCCTATGTTCCTCTCTGGCTGGGAAGTGAAGCTGGATTTTATGTAGATGCTGGACCTCCAACTCATGCATTTAGCCCATGTGGACATGTGTGCTCTGAAAAGACAACTTCTTATTGGTCACAAATTCCTCTGCCTCATGGTACACACACATTTCACGCAGCCTGCCCATTCTGTGGGCACCAGCTGGCTGGGGAGCAAGGCTACATCAGACTCATATTTCAGGGACCAGTTGACTAACAAAACTAATCAGACTGATACACCTACAAATGGAGCAATCCTTGTTCTGCAACACTCTTCCAACTTTCCTGGGCATTGATAGATTTTGCCAAGATAAAAAAGGCCTTTGTTTTTGCAGATGTAATCAAATTCCTCCACAGATAATTTTATCCTGCAATTCCATCTATTAATTTATGGAACCTGCTCCAGTGAATGACTTGGGAATTATGCAGTGTATATTTTCAAAGCCTTCATAATGTTTCTTAATGATCTGTCCTCAGTTAAAAGTTATTTTGTTATGATTGAGGTAAGTGGTGTCAGTTCAAATGATATTAGTTTACAAATCAGACACCCATATTATAAAGCATAGCAACATTATTACAACTTTTCTATGCATCTTTAATATAAAAAAGCTGTCATTTGCTCTGATAGAATAGTGAGGTACAGTGTGTTGTATTTATAGACTAAATACTTTTCTTCTGGTCCAGGGATCGATTAAGTTAGGAAGAGAACTATTTTTCTTTTTCTGCATTACCAGCAGCATTGAATATGTAGACTAGTCTTTTTATATCCCTGCAGATAAAATTGGTGTGCACATTACTTGAACAATGGATTTAAAAGTGTTTCTGTAACGAGATCTTTTATTGTACAGGAAACTCCAAATGTTCAATATGCAACTGAATCTTGATTTTTGTATATTTCACTTCTGTGATACGGAATCTATTTTTTAACATTTCAGGGTTGCTTTTTTATAATAGGGAGCCATGCTCCTTTCTTTCTAAATGTATTTTTTTCCAGAAAAATGTTGTTGTGTTATAAGGATGCTTATTAATTTCTTAGAAAACAAAAGCTTAAAGGTTTGTAAAAATGAAATTGTCTGGCACAGATTCAGCCTGTCATTTTGTCTTTGTGCAGCTAAGATGAACATTTATTGGCATCTTTATATGTATTTCTTGCAGCCAGAAGATAGCATTATCCTCCCTTAGATAAGCAAATACAGTATCTCTGACTGTATTGCAAAGCTTTAATTTATCCCTATTACTCAAAGCTAGTTTAATTTCCACAGAATTAATAATCATGAACTGTTGGTCTGTTAAGGAGCATTATTTTTTTAAGTGTTTTACTTAGACACACTCAGGAAATGCATGTGGCAGGAATTGATGAATAATTTAGTTATATAAGTAACAATTTTCATTCCTGTTGAACCCATTTTAAAACATTTTGATTGTTAATGGCATTAAGCGGTAAGGCAAAAAATCCCTTGTGTTTTGGTTTTGTTCATTTATAATCATCCAATATATATTGTAGTTGACTCTATTTGCTAAATAATTTATTCAAATTGTGAGTAAATACTTTACAAAACACATGGCATGGTTAATTACAGTGTCAGATAAAGTCTTCAGTATGTTTAAGAGAAGGTGTTACCACAAAGTTTTCATTACACCGCTAGCTTGTGCATCCGTTCTGCCGCAGAGAAGTTTCCAGTGCATCTCTTCTGTTTCAGATCCCACATTCCTGGACGTCTGCCTGAGGCAGTTGTGCATTCTAACGGTTATATTTGTTTCATGTTTTCACAATCCTACGTACTGCAGTAGCTGGAAAAAAGGAATCACTGATGTGTTGAATGTGGGGAATCAGTTTGCTAGATTTCAGTACCTCTTGCTTTCTGTGCTCAAAAATAAGTTTTTCTTAAACTGCATGTTAGGTCTCATTATAATGTATATTTATTGAATTTCTGTATAGTCCCTTCAGGATCCCCAATATTTCAGAGGTAAAAGTCAGTAAGTTCATTGCAGAAATAAATAAACAAAGTATGTGGCATGCCACCTCTCCCCCACAACACACACACATTTTTCCACAAATCTAGCCAGAATGGATATCTTCCTTCTGCTATTGCAGGGCAATATAGTCTCAGAAGGTTTGTTGAACCAAATGGAAATCAAATTCCTATATTATGTTAATACTGTATATAACTATTCTCTGTCTTCCAACCCCACATTATAATATTGACTCACTAAGCAATACTTATTTTGTTCATGAGATCTTGCATTTGTCAATGGTAGAAACATTTTCCCCAACTTAGGGGTCCTTTTACAAAGGCGTGGTAGCGGTTTAATGTGCAGGATACCGCGCGTTAAACCGCCTGCTGCACTAGTACCTAACGCCTCCATTGACGAGGCGTTAGGATTTTAGGCTGCCGCGGGGGTTAGTGCATGATGAAATGTCCGACACATAGCGTGCCTTGATAAAAGGAGCCCGTAGTCTTATAAATTGTGATAGAATGGAGTGCCATCCCAAAGCAGCTTACATTGAATTGCAGATGGTATAGTATGCAATCACTGGAGAAAATTTACTAACCCCAAAAAAAGAAGTGGTGCCTTCTAGCTGGGCAAGATGGCAGATTAACAGCTAACGTTCCAGGATTCCACCAGCAGCTCAGTAGATTGAAACAAAGCAGCAGATGGTCATTCAAGAAATTCAAGCAGTTCTCAAACTACTTTTAAAATTGAACAGAATAAGAACTTGGTTTTCTACAGTTGACTAGGTGACTTGAACAGTATATCACTTACATACATTTGACTTTCTCAGATTCTCTCCTACAGTGTCTGAGTCTCCTCTGTTTCCATTGCCTTTTACTCTCTGATGATACAGCAGGGGTATATTCTTACTTTTATATTGAATCAAATCAAATATCTTCTGCTTATCTATCAGGTATCCCACCAAAGAATTGGTTTGTAAAAATTGTGTGTAGCTCTTTAATTGTGTTGCAATTAATCTGAACTACCAGCCCTCCTCTATTGAGAAAATAAGAAAAAAAAAAAGCTCTCCCTGTTCACCCTACATTGAGGAAGAAATATGCCATTACCCCTTAACCCTTTTTATACATCTACTACAGTGCTGTGCAGTTAAAAATCTAAAATTAAAAAGATTTGTAGACTGTATAATCTTCCTCCATATATGTAATGCACTGGGAGAGTCCCATAGCAATCTTGCTTTTGCAGCTACTGTAGTTATATGTCGGTTGATATATATATATTTTTTTTACATTTGTTTATTTTAATATTTGTAAAAAATTATACATTCCATAAGGAAACTTAAAACAGAAATAAGTACCATGACAAGTAATGGATAAAAAATAGTATACTATCTCCCTCAAAAAGAGAGAGCGATGAAAAAAAAATAGATGTCAAAGCACTTCTAGAAGCTCACAATATGAAATGATATTCCAATCCATTATGAAAATAGTAAGTGACTATTTGTAAACAAAAGCATGGTATGGATAAATATAGCATCAGGGCATGCAAGAGAGATAAAATTCCCTGATGAAATCAAGGGCTGCTTTATGGAGCAGTTGGTTCAGGAACCGACAAGAGGTGAAGCAATTCTAAACCTAGTTCTTAGTGGAGCGCATTAATTGGTGCAGGAGATAATACTGCTGAGACCACTTGATAACAGTGATCATAACATGATCAGATTTGATACAATCCCTGGAATAAGTTGACACAGGAAATCTAACACAATAGCATTTAACATTTGAAAAACAAAAGAGACTATGATAACATGAGTATTGTAAAAAAAAAAAAAATAGGAGCAGCTGCAGAGATCAAAAATTTACATCAGGCATGAATATTATTTAAAAATACCATCCTGGAAGCCCAGACTAGATATGTTCCAAGTATTAGAAAAGGAGGAAGACAGAGCAAACGGCAGCCGGTTTGGTTAACTAGTGAGATGAAGTAAGCTATTAGAGCTAAAAGAGAATCCTTCAAAAGTAGATCCAACTGAAAACAATTGTAAACAGCACAAGGAATGGCAAGTCAAATGCAAGGTGCTAATCAGGAAGGCAAAGAGAGACACTGAAAAGAAGATTGTGCTGGAAGCAAAAATACACAGTAAAAACTTTTTTAGGTATATTAAAAGCAAGAAACCGGGAAGACGATCAGTTGGACTGTTAGACAACCAAGGGGTAAAAGGGGCTCTCAGGGAAGACAAGGCCATAGCAGAGAGATTAAATGAATTTTTTGCTTGGTCTTCACCGAGGAAGATGTGGAGGAGTTACTGGTGCCAGAAATGGTATTCAATTCTGATGAACCAGAGAAACTTGAACAAATCTCTGTAATACTGAAAAATGTAATGGGTCAATTTGACAAATTGAACAGTAGCAAATCGCCTGCACTGGATGGTATACATCCCAGAGTGCTGATAGAATTGAAAAATGAACTTGCAGTGGTAATTTGTAATTTTTCTTTAAAATCCAGCATAGTACTGGAAGGCTGGAGGATGACTTAACATAACTCCAATTTTTAAAAAGGGTTCCAGAGGTGATCTAGGAAATTATAGTGCGATGAGTCTGTCGGTGCTGGGCAAAATGGTAGAGACTATTATAAAGAACAAAATGACAGCATATACATAAGCACGGATTAATAAGAGAAAGCCAACATGGATTTAGTCAAGGGAAATCTTGCCTCACCAATCTACTGCGGATATAGGTGAGCCGGTTGATACTGTGTATTTGAATTTTCAAAAGGCATTTGACAAAGTACCTTCTGAAAGACTTCTGAGGAAATTAGAAAGTCATGGGATAGGAGGTAAAGTCCTATTATGGATTAAGACAGTGTCTCTTAAACTTTTTCAAGCCAGGGCACACTAAAGGTTGTGGTCACAGCTCGAGGCACCTGGAAGTGTGCAGATGTCACCGTGATGACATCTTGCGCATGCGTGACATCACGTCGACATTCATACATGCGAAGAGGCCCTCCAGACAGGCCATGAAATGCCAGTAGGGCATGCCAGCAGGGAAATCTAACAAATATCAACTGAGTACCCCAGACACACACCTCCCAAGCTCCACCCTACACCCACCCAAGCTATTCCCCAGATCCTGCCCCTTCACTAATTGTAATTCAATTTTTTCCATTCATTTTTCATATACATACGATATACACAGCAGATATAAATTCTCAAAACTGACACATTTCTATCACTATATTGACTGGTGACTTTATTTTTCTGTGGTTTTAACTGTTTCTAGTGCCTTATCCACTGACTGTTTTTCTCTCGTTCTTCACTTTCTGCCTTGCATCCATCTTTAAAGATAAACAAAAAACATGTTTCTATAAATCACTGTAACAAATTCAAAAAGTTATTTCTAATAGCAAAGTCTATATCATATTTTCATTTGTGGATAGGTTGTGCTCAGAGACATGGAGGAAAAAGGGGACAAAATCCCCAAAAAACCTCACCACCCAATCATTGCAGAACTTCCACTTTACTGAATTATAACATTGTGCATTAGCATCAAAAATTAATTATTAAGCAACACTTAGCTTTTTATATGAAGTTCTTTAGCCTCAAAACGGGGGGGGGGGGGGGGGAGAGGGAGATAACTTCACATAAAAAGCTAAGTGTTGCTTAATAATTAATTTTTGATGCTAATGCACAATGTTATACTTCAGTAAAGTGGAAGTTCTGCAATGATTGGGTGGTGAGGTTTTTTTGGGGATTTTGCCCCCTTTTTCCTCCATGTCTCTGAGCACAACCTATCCACAAATGAAAATATGATATAGACTTTGCTATTAGAAATAACTTTTTGAATTTGTTACAGTGATTTATATAAGCGTGTTTTTGTTTATCTTTGAGTATCTTTTCACACTTTCCTTTTTGTGAAATTTGCCTACTACTACTACTATTATTATTATTATTATTATTTCTATAGTGCTACCAGACACCCCTCCTTCCCTGGTCTGGTATCGCTCCCTTCCTTTAGTCATCTCTCCTCCCCCCTCCCCCAGTGTAACATTTTTCTATCCTTTCCTCCTTTCTACCCCCTGCAGTCCATCTCCCTTTTTTTCCTCCTTTCTGGCCCCACTCCCAAACCAACATTTTTCCCTCCTTTCCACCAGTCCAACATTTCTTCCTTTCTTCCCCCCCCCCAACCAACATCTCTCTCTCTCTCTCTCTCTCTCTCTCTCCATGAGTCCAACTTTTCACTCTCTGCCCTCTCCTCCTACCCCCTGAGTGTGATATTTGTCCTCCCCATCCATCTCACTCTCTCCATTCCCCATCCATCTTGCCCTCTCCAGGAGTCCAGCCCTTTCTGCCTCCTGTACACTTTCTCTTTCTCTCCTTGCCTCTTCCCTCATGTGACATCCTTCCTTCCCACCTACTCCCTAACCCCATGCATCATTTCTCCCTTTTCTCCACCCCATGTCCATGTCTCCCTCTCTCATCACTCTCACTCCTCATGTAACAATCTTCCTTCCTTCCTCCCAACCCCACTCATAGCTAATATGCTCTCTCCCCATCCACCATCTCTCCCTCCCCTCCAGTGTGTAGCATCTTTCCTTTCCCTCTCCTTCTGCCAGGTCCAGCAGCACTTCTTCTTCCTTCCCTTTCCAGCAGCACCTCTTCCTTTCCCCATGTCCAGCAGTACCCCTTCTCCCCTTTCCCTCCTCCCCTGTCCAACAGTACTTCTCCTGTCTCTAGTGGCCACATAGCTGCCACTAGGATTAATTTTGATGCGGTTTCATCAGGTAGCCTTGGGCCCTTTGCTAGGCCGGCCCGCCTCTGATGAAAGAGGAAGTTGTATCATCGAAACAGGCCAGCCTAGCAAAGGCCCTAAGGCTGCCTGATGAAACTAGACCTTTAGAATATTGGGTACAATTCAGGAGATAAAAACGATGGAGTCAGTCTAAAGGAATGCTACTAAAATGGTGCGTGGTCTTTGTCATAAGATGTTTGAGGACAGACTTAAAGATCTTAATCTATATACTTTGGAGGAAAGGCGGGAGAGGGGAGATAAGACAGACGTTTAAATACCTACATGGTGTAAATGCGCATGAATGGAGTTTCCTTCATTTGAAAGGAAGCTCTGGATTGAGAGGGCAAAGGATGAAAAGAGGTGATAGGCTCAGGAGTAATCTAAGGAACTACTTTTTTTACAGAAAAGGTGGTAGATGTGTAGAACAGTCTCCCAGAAGAGGTGGTAGAGATAGACTGTGTGAATTCAAGAAAGTGTGGGCTAGGCACGTGGAATCTCTTAGAGCAGGGATGCCAAACTCAATCACATTAAGGGGCTGAAATCCAAAATGCAGGCTAAGTCATAGGCCAGACTCCGCCCCCATAATAGTACTAAATATAACACAATTTTTTCCATTCATTCCATTCCATTCCATTCCATTCATATATACACACACAATATAATCTTAACACATAATGGTTAACTACAAAATTAAATTACACAAAGCACACTGTATGCTTCTCAACATTCATTCCTACTAGAACACAAATAACCCCTATGCAATTATGGGTCCAAAAACGAAAAGTACTAATTATATACAAAGGCAACCTTAAGACTCTGCATGCAGTACAACCCCAGATAAATAGAAACAAATACAAACGTATAGACAGCAGATTAAAAATTTCAAAATTGGCACAATTCAAACACTAACTTGAAAATAAAATCATTCCCCCTACCTTTATTGTCTCCCTCCCTCCATGTTGTGCCTCCCTCCGGTGGGTGTCTTACTTTCTGGCCGGCTCCCACCTGGCCATTTTATGCAGCCCATGGTCTGATGCCCCTGGTGTTATCTTATGACTGGCTCCCTCTTCCTCACATCTGCAGTGTGCACAAAGCTGCGTGCAGCAGCTCCTTGCGCATTCTGCGCCTAAACTGGAAGCCTGCTCTCTGACGTCGCAACATCAGAGGGAATGCTTCTGGATGAGGCGTGGAACATGAGAGGAGCCACTGTATACGGCTTCGTGCACACTGCGGCTTTGAGGAGGAGGGAGCCAGCCACAAGATAACACCATCGGGCCGCATAAAACAGCCAGGCAGGCTGGATTTGGCCCGCAGGCCTTGAGTTTGACACCTGTGTCTTAGAGAGAGGAGGAGATAATGGTTATTGCAGATGGGGAGACTTGATGGGCCATTTGGTCTTTATCTGCCATTGTTTCTGTGTTTCTTGGCACCCTGAGGTCATGGGTTCAACCCCACTCTGTTCCCTGTGACCCTGGCCAAGTCACTCAGTTGCCCCAGGTACGTTAGATAGATTATGAGCCCAGTGAGACAGACAAGGGAAAATGCTTGAGTACCTGAATGAATTCATGTAAACCATTATGAGTTCCCTTGGGAGAACAGTATATAAAAATTGAATAAATAAATCAAAGGTAGCAGTGCAAATATATTTTTTGGTGCAGAAAAATCTGGTCATCGACTTCAGCATCAGAGAAATTGGTCTCAGAACTGCATTGGACACTGGAGATGCATCAGCATCAAGGAGGGCGCCACCTGCCTCAAAACTGAAAGTTGGTAGTGGGCATTGGGATCAAGTATCCTCAGGTTCCATCCCAAGGATGCTAACGATTCAAAATCATCCTTGTTGATGGAGGGACATCAGTGTTGTGCATCAAGAAGATGGCAAGAAGCATCAACACTGGTTCTCACCAAAGCATAATGCCGAGAGCACCAAGGTATCAAGGTGGTACTAGTTGTTCAGATCTGTTTATGTTCTCTTTTGACATGCTGTTCATCAACATTCAGGGGTCCTTTTACAAAGCTGCAGTAAACAGTAATGTGTGCTTACCACAGCAAAAATTGACTTACTGCAGGGGCCGCAGAACAATGCTCCCTGTAAGGATTGGCCAGGTGCGTGCAAAGTTTTTCTCATGTGAGCGACAAGTTCTAAAAAACAGCAATTTTCTAGATTTGCAAGTATTTTTGTGAGCAATCATGTAAAATCTACGTGTGATGCTCCTTTAATCTATGAGCAATTGCTCATGTGCTCAACCTAGAGAGAACACAGGTGCTGAGGTGTCCTGGGGTAATTTTACCATGGGCACTTGATCTAAAAAATAAAATGTATTTTTTGGCACAGGAGCATTGTCTAGGAGGTGGAGCACAGATGTGATCTCTGCTAATTGAATAGCATAGCTACATTGCATGCTTCGGCACCTCCAATATTGAACAAACTCCTTGATTGTGTCCAAGGAGAGATATTTTCATTGGGTTTAGCACCCCAATAATCTTGGAAAGTTAGCTCCTATGTTCTTAGGGTGAACCCTTACTGCCTACATAATGGATAGTGGAACGGTCTTACACACTAATCTGTTTTAATTAACATGTACTAATGGCAAAATTAGCATGTGGCCATTAATACCAAAAATAGGAATTTCGGCCATTTTACCTCAGTAGTTAAAATGACCTTAGTGCATGGGAATGATCCACATAAGGGCACTGTGATGAGTATTCCCAGGTTTCCATGTAGAAGTTCAGGCAAACGGGGGAAGGGGGAGGAGGGGCCATTTTAGTCCAATTCCTACCTTGGGTCTACTAGTCATTGTGGAAGACTAGGTGAGTGGTGGTATTTCCCCAGCCTGTTGCTTTCTGCAGTAGCAGAAAAGACTGGATGATAGCTACATTGGATTTGATGAACTGATTTGCATATAGTTGAACCACGGAGAAAAGATTTTTAAAAGACTTGAACTGGACTCCTGGCAGGGAGAGGAGGTTCATCTTGGACTCTTTGGCCTTTAGGGGGGACAGTTTGAGTTGGTCAAGAGGGACCTAACCCTGGACATTAAGGGAGGAGGTTGATTAATGGACTCCCAAAGTGTAGTTTGGAGTGACCAGAGAGGACTGAGCAGTGTACTCGGAGTGACCAATGCTGACCGGTGCAAGTCAGAGAGACTGGTGCAGCCTGAGTTGGGAATGACCAGTGTGTTCCAAGAAACCAGTAATGACCAGTGCAGTCAGACAGACTGGAACAAGTGTAGGAGCTTGGCAAGTGAGGAGCCCACATGACCAGAGCAAGAGGCAGCCAGGTCTTCACAGACACATTAAGGCCACTTTTTACTGCTGTTTGGGAAAAGGGTCCCTTAAATCTGTAATTGACCAGTTTATAATAAAAAGAGTTGAAATCAAAAAAGATATCTATATATTATTTTAAATATTTAACTGATTTTATAGCGTACAATAAAGTTTATGGTTTATTAAACTTGATGTGGTTTTATGGCTTATTAGGTAACTTAAATACTGCTTTTGGTTTGGTACATCAAAGCAGTTTACAGTTTTAATAAACCTGATATATCACTTTTCCTGGTGCATGCAGCAAAGTGGTTTACTTAGCAAAATATGGAGAAGGGAAGACAGGAACACCATTAAACAGCAGGAAAGGAAAAGAATAAGTTTTCCGGTATTGTTTTTAATTACTAAAATGCATTTGGCCGAGGGCTCTTGTTCTACTGTGAGAATGAGTATAGAGTTTCTTGTTATATGAACTCCACTAGGAGAGATGTGAGCAAGAGCCAAGTAGAGCTCACACAATATCAAATTATCCAGTTACCATAGTGACAGGTGGCCAGAAAGGGATCTATATCTAAATTCTTTTTCTAGGAACTTGCATTTGTTAGAAAAGTGACTACTGTCTTTGTTAGGTACATATGTCTATTACTATAGTACACGCCTACCTGAAATCACTGATATCAGCTAAACTGCTGTTTGTTTGTTTTTTAATGTCAGCCACCTCTGATTAGAAGAGGGGGGAAGAAGAAAGCAGTCTAGACTATTAATATGGGGGAGAAGGGAGGGATAGTAGGGCAGAAAATCACACTTTATGCAAGATGCCCTCTTAAAGATCTCAATCTGAATACTTTGGAGGAAAGGCGGGAGAGGGGAGATATGATAGAGTCGTTTAAATACCTACATAATATAAATGTGCATGAGTCAAGTCTCTTTCATTTGAAAGGAAAGTCTGCAATGAGAGGGCATAGGATGAAGTTAAGAGGTGATAGGCTACAGAGTAATCTGAGGAAATATTTTTTATGGGAAAGGTAGTAGATGCATAGAACAGTCTCCCAGAAGAGGTGGTGGAGACAGAGATTGTGTCTGAATTCAAGAGGACCTGGGATAGGCATGTGGGGTCTCTCGGAGAGAGAGATAATGGTTACTGTGAATGGGCAGACTAGATGGGCCATTTGGCCTTTATCTGCTGTCATGTTTTTATGTTTCTTACTGCTACCACTTTGCTGCAGCCACCATAGAGGAGACAATAAACAGGAAAAGATTTTTGTGCCACATCTCCAGTAAAAGGTTACCATATTTTACAAAGGGCAAACCCAGACACATGGTCCTGTCCATTCCGCTTTGTTCTGCCTCTAACCTGCTCTGCCCTCCAGGCCGCATCTGGAATGCCTCCAGCATGTGCAGATGCATGTGTTATCATCCACGCATGCTTGTTGAAGGCTCTCCAGACACGGCTGGAGCTCGGGGCTTTCCAAAACCAGACAAACTGCCGGATTTTGGAAAGTCCATCCGGGAACCTGGACATTCCTCTAAAAGGTTTTCCCGGATGTCTGATAACCCTATTCAATATGCTCTGTGTGGGTACACTGTTCATGCTGCCCTTGACCTTGAATTGGAGGGCCTTTAGGACAGGTGGGACTAGTTGAGGACAGCTAGGTTTAGAGGCAAGGGTTAGATGGGTGGGTGGATAGAAGATTCAAGGTAAGTATTTAGGTGGGTGTGGGGCCCTAGAACAGAATCGTTCTGATTTGAGACTGCCAAGTCAAATGCTTTCTGGCTCAGGGTGTCTCTAATGTAAAGGTAGCAAACTGTGAGCTAGGATCCTTAATTGGTGATCCTTTGTCCAAGGATCCCCAACTTGGGGACACCAGGACCCTGATTCTGCAAAGTGCGTCCCAATTGGAGCAGCTGTAGGCATCCTACAGCTGTCTAATCAGCCAATTGGGAGGCACGTTTTCTAAAAAAAATGTTCCCCAGGCAGGCCGCCTATATTGAAGGCGCCTCCGGGAGCCTAGGGAGGCCCACATGCCAGTCTAAGCTCGCCTAAGGCTAGGCGGTAGCCTTTGGCGAACCTAGGCAGCCCTGCGCGTCTCTCTAGCAGAGCGGGAGACGCTTACAATGTAGGCTAGCAAAATGCTGGCCTACATGGTAAGTAGACGTGGCCGCTATACTTTATCGCAGCAAGGGATCTCCCTGCCATGATTAGTATAGCGGCCGCAGCTACAGCCGCCAGTCTCCCCAACCCCCCCCTTGATGTTTGTGGCAGGAGAGTGCCCAACCCCTCCTGCCGAAAGAACCCGCCCCTCCAAAGATCGCTGTCAGGAGGGTACCCAACCCCTCCTGAAGGTCCCCCCCAACAACCCCCTCCCAACAAAATGCCTTAACCGCCCTCCCCGGACCCCTCCAACGGCCTCCCCGAAGATCGCCGGCAGGAGGGTGCCCAGCTCCTCCTGCCGGACCCCTCCCAATGAACTCCTCACTCTGGAACCCCCCTCAAGCTTACCGCCTAGTTGGCCGGACGGGTCTTTGCACTGTCCAGCCAGCAGGCCTGCCCCTCCCCTGCCCAACCCACAGGATCCTAGGGCCTGATTGGCCCAAGCGCCTAAGGCCCCTCCTATAGCAGGAGGGGCCTTAGGTGCTTGGGCCAATCAGGCCCTAGAATCCTGTGGGTTGGGCAGGGGAGGGGCGGGACCGCCTCATTTGGACAGAGGCAGGCCTGCTGGCTGGACAGTGCGAAGACCCATCTGGCCAACTTGGCAGTAAGCTTGAGGGGGTTTCTGGGGTGGGGGGTTCGTTGGGGAGGGTCTGGCAGGAGGGGCTGGGCACCCTCCTGCTGGCGATCTTCGGAGAGGCCGTTGAGGGGGTCTGGGGAAGGTGGTTAGGGCATTTTGTTTGTGGGTCGTTGGGGTCCGGCAGGAAGGGTTGGGTACCCTCCTACCGGCAATCTTTGGGAAGGCAGGTTCTTTCGGCAGGAGGGGTTGGGCACCCTCCTGCCACGAATATCAGGGGGGGGGGGTTGGGGAGACTGGCGGCCGTAGCTGTGGCCTCTTATACTAATGATAAAGTATAGTGACCACGTCCTATACAGAATCCAAGCCAAAAACCCAATTCTGTAACCGGTGTCTGCACCATGGATGTCGGTTATGGAATCGGGTTTACTTTGGGCAGGTTTTGTTCCGATTCTGTATAGGATGCCCGGGATGGGCCTAGGTGTCAAATTTTTTTTTTCTAATTTCAAATTTACTTCCTTTAAAGTAAATAATGGAAGTTAATAATTGAACTTAGCCACTAAAGCTAAAGTTAAAAATCAGTGCCAAAGAGGTGACTTAAAAAATGTTTTAGGCTCTGTACACTTTGCTGAATTGGGAGTTATTCTGTATGTAGGACTTTTATTCATATATTTGCATGCACTAAACCCAAAGTGCTTTTTTGGTGCACATTTTATGTGTTCAAAAATCCTTTCTACATTCACTACTACTATTTATCATTTCTGTAGCGCCACTAGACCTACGCAGTGCTGTACATCAAAACTTAGAGACAGTCCTTGCTCAAAAAAGCTTAGAATCTAGTCAAGACAGGCAAACTGGACAAGAAGGTGCATCAATACACAGTGTTAAGGTGAGGAATTACAGAGGGAATGACAAGAAAGTTAGTGCTCAGAAGGTGGGTTGGAGTTTGGAATTGTAAGCAGCTTCAAAGAAGTTTACTACATTCAGTAATAACACTAATTTCAGCACACTAAAAATGCATACTAAAATGGGTGTAATATGGCTACCTCATTGCAGTGGCCTGTTAGTGCTGCATAACTCCAGTTCTAGAAGTAAAATTTTTACTTGAATTTACTTCACCGGAAATAAACATTAAAAGAAAATAAATTCTGAGACCTGGGCTCCTTAAGCTGGGAATCTTTGGGGGTTTTATGTACTAAGCTTTCTTCCCAAAGAATCTGCAAAACACTACAGTTCGATTGATTTTTGGTTTGAAAAAATGGGAGCACATTACACCATATTATCAGAAACTTCATTGGTTGCCGATTGAGGCCAGAGTTTTGTTTAAATTTGCTTGTATTTGTTATAAATCAATCTTTGGCTTGTCACCTGGCTACCTTCTTTCCCATTTTTCTTTGAACCACTCAAATAAGTCCACACGTAGAGTTTGTTTGTTTACATTTCCTTCTGTTAAATTGTGTTGTTATAAAAAATTTCTTGAGAGAACTCTCTTTTTTCAGGCTGCTAAATTGAATGGTTGGTTTTTAAAAATTATGCTAGGAGCTTCCTTCTATCTTGATTTTAGAAAATTATTGAAGACCCAATTATTTGATAAATTTGTATCCTAATTGTATTCTGTCGTCTTTTAAAAATTTTATGCATTTCTTGTGTTTTATTATCTGATGTATTTCCATTTTAAATTGTATTCTTCGCTGTATGATCACTTTTTATTTGTTGTGAACCGCCTAGAACCATTCCTGGTTAGGCGATATATAAAAAATAAAATTATTATTATTATTATTATTCACTCCCTGCTCCTTTTCAGGGCTACCTAGGCTGGAAGAATTCTGCTGCTTTGTTTTTCAGGTCTCTGCTTGCAGGACCAGCAGGGAAATGATGACACCTAGTGATCATATCTTCCATATAAATTTTGCTTTATGTGGAAAGCAACAATAGTCTACACTACAGCCAAGCTTGTAACTATAATTGTATGTTGAGCTAAAAAGAAAGATGAAAGGTTGAGTTAGTCAGTTTTGGCTGATTAACAAGAACTGCTACTGATCATTTCGCATGCAGTGCTGTACATTAAAACATTGAGAAACAGTCCCTACTCAGTAGAGCTTACAATCTAAACAGACTAACAGGACGAGTTAAGGAGTTTTTCAGGCATGGTTACTTTATAGTGAGTGGGGGTTAGGAGTTAAATGCAACCTCAAGAAGGTGGGCTTTTAGTCTGGATTTGAATAATTCCCCAGATAGAACTTGATGTATTGACACGGTACTAAAGAATTCCAGCAAGCAGCAGCCCTCATATTAGTGATGTCACTGGAAAGTTAATATTCTCTACCTCCATCTGCTAATCAGAAGGTCACGACCCATTAGTGCAGATTAGTCTAACTCAGTAGTCTCAAACTCGCGGCCCACCAGGTACTATTTTGAGGCCCTCAGTATGTTTATCATAATCACAAAAGTAAAATAAAACAGTTTCTTAATCATATGTCTCTTTAGCTATAAATTACAATATTATTATTAAGACTTAGCCAAAAGGAAAGATTTACAAACTATAAAGAGTTTTACCTCATGCAAAATTGTCATCCGCTATAATAAGACCATTAGCGCGCATGCACACTTCAAACTCCGTGCATCCATGATCCGTGACTCCGTGCCGCGCATGCGCAGTGCCTGCCTCAGCTGATTTCCTATCCCAATCTCTGATGCCGGCTGACTTTATGCCTTCTGACTATGCTGCCACGATGCCTCTTCTTCTCACCCCCAGAACAGCAGCGGTAGCAGCCGTGGTTTTATCAAGCAGCCGTGGGGCATTTGCTAGGCCGGCCCATTTCAATAATGCGAGGCGGGCTAGCATAGCAAAAGCCCTGAGGCTGCCTGGGCTAGAGGATGCTGGACAGGGGGAGCAGGGAAGGGAGATGGGGTACGACTGGATAGGGGGGAAATAAAAGGAAGGAAAAAGGGCTACTGCTGGACGGGGAGCAGGGAAGGGGTGCTTCTGGACAGGGGGGAGGTAAAAGGAAGGGAGAAGGGCTACTGCTGACAGGGGGAGCAGGGAAGGGATGCTGCTAGACAGGGGGGAGGTAAAAGGAAGGGAGAAGGGCTACTGCTGGACAGGGGGAGCAGGGAAGGGGTGCTGCTGGATAGGGGGGGGAGACAGAAAGAAAGACAGACAGCGGGCAAGGAGAGAGACAGAAAGACAGATGGGGCCAGAGAGAGCGGAAGAAAGAAAGACAGACAGACAGACAGACAGACAGAGATTTCGGCAGTTGGAACCCAAGCACAGTACCGGGTAAAGCTTTGGATTCTTGCCCAGAAATAGCTAAGAAGAAAAAATTAAAAAATTTAAATTGAATCAGGTTGGGCAGACTGGATGGACCATTCGGGTCTTTATCTGCCGTCATCTACTATGTTACTATGTTAGGGAGAGAGACAGAAAGAAAGACCAGACATGGGGAGAAAGAAAGACAGACAGACAGACAGAGGGCAGGGAGAGAGACAGAAAGAAAGAGGGCAGGGAGAAAGAAAGACAGATATACAGAAAGAAAGAAATGCCTAAGTCTACACATCTATTCTAGCACCCGTTAATATAACGGGCTACAAAACTAGTTTCTTTAATAAGACATTATTTTTTTCTGAGGTCCTCCAAGTACCTACAAATCCAAAATGTGGCCCTAGAAAGGGTTTGAGTTTGAGACTACTGGTCTAACTGGATGATAACAAAAAGATGTTTACAAAACAAAAATTTCAGGTTCCTTTAAATTCATCTCTATGCAAAGTTATTTAAGGATCAGACATTTTGCCTAGTTTTATGAAATAAATGCACAATCATTCCATTTTAAGAACTTTGCACATCACCCGCTAGACCAGGGCAACTGTTGATACAGTCATGGAGTTCTTCTCTCATCACATTAAAGAAAATCATGGATCGTTGTTATGGAAATCTGGAGATAGAGAAGAGTATGAAAGTTATTTTATTAGGTTACTGGAATACAAGTCTTTATGTGAAAATGTACGAAATAAGTTTTTCCAAGATTGGATAAACTTGCTCAAAATCGCCTGAGGGAATTATTTCAAACAGTACAATATCTGGTTGAAAGAGGTGATACCTCTAATAACAGTTTACATCCAAACATAGATGATTATGCTAAATATCTGGCTGACAGGATAAATGACGGAATAATAGTCGAGGATATTATGCATGTAGATCTGATATTTCAGATTATAGGAAATGGACACTCGTGGAACTCATTTGGGTGAATAAGCAAAGATGAAGAGACCAAAGTAATTATTACTGTTACTCCTATAAGATCGTTACTTGATGCTTGTAATAGCAACATTATGTGTCTGTTGGCCAAACATATCACCCCATTTGTATCTAATATTCCCCCTCTTTTACGAACACATAGCACGGGTTTTAGCGCCAGCAGCGGCGGTAACTGCTCCAATGCCCATAGGAATTCTATGAGTGGCGCTAAAACCCACACTATGCATTTGTAAAAGAGGGGGATAGTTAATAAATCGCTTGTTGGGGGGCCTTTTCCTGAAGAATGCAAACAATCAACTGTTACTCCTATCTTTATTTTATTTTTTTGTTTAAATCTTTATTGATTTTCAAACTTTGATAGTGCAATACAATTGGTAAATCATAAAGTACTGCATAGAACGCACTAATAACTATACAATTATTACATTAAACCATCATTTACTCCCATCCTCATCTTAATTATTAAAACAATAAAACATATAATGTGATTTCAATATTATAATTAAGTAATTTAACTCCTCAAAGTACATTTTCCTCCCCCCACCCACCCACCCTCCCTGGATGTGTAAAGAAATCTAATGAAAAGGGTGTTACTCCTATCTTTAAAAAGAGAGGCTTGGAAATAGAACAAATGTCTAGCTATCGCCCGATCTCTGTGGTCCCTTTCTTTGGGAAAGTGATAGTGAAAATAGTTTTGCAGCAATTGGATGAGTATGTTTGATTGATAAAGAGTATTTGGCCCTCTTTCAGTTTGGATTTCGAAAAGCTCACAGCATTGAGGACTTGCTAACTTCAGTTGTTGATACCTGGAGAGGGACTAGACAGAAATATATCTTATTGCATGATTTCTTTAGATGTCTCTGGGGCATTTGACACTGTAAACTTGGGGCTCCTTTTACAAAGGTGCGCTAGCGGTTTTAGCGCGTGCTAATCTTGTGTGTGCACTAAAAACGCTAGCGCACCTTTTTAAAAGGAGCCCTTGGAGTTACCGATGTTGAAGCTGGTGAATTTAGGTATTTGTAAAGAGGTGTTAACATGGTTTTCTTCTTATCTGCTAGGATGATCCTTCTATGTAAGAAAGGGTCAAACGGTGGCTGAAAGAAGGATAGTGAAGAAGGGTGTTCCAAAAGGAACAGAGCTATCTGTGTTGCTATTTAATATCTACATGGGACATTGGGAAAGATGTTTTGAATTTTAGTTGAGTATAGATTATACGCAGATGACATTTTATTTTTTCCCCCCAATAAAGAAACAGTATCAAGGAGTCGAGGCTGATTTGAACAATTACATGAGTGAGCTGAATCATGGATGTCTAATCATGGGCTGCAACTAAATGTTAGCAAGACAGAGATAATGATTGTGGGTTATGAAGACCATGAGAAATATCCTGAGAGTCTCAATGTGTTGGGGATGGAATTAAAGGTAAAATGACAATTTTAGGAATCTGTTTGGACTCCACTTTATTAATGGGAAAACAAATTCTGAAGACTGTTCAGGGAGGGTATGAACAATTGCATATTCTAAATAGACTGAAACCAATACTCCCTCCTTATGATTTTAGATCAGTTGCCCAAGTGCTAATACTGCCCAGATTAGATTACTGCAACATACTTTACCTTGGTTTTGCCAAGACAAAGGGGTCCTTTTATCAAGCCACGCTAGCAGGGTTAGCGCGTCAGACATTTCATCACGCACTAATCCCTGCGGCAAGCAAGAAAACTAACACCTGGTCAATGGAAGTGTTAGTGACTAAGCGCAGCAGGCAGTTTAACGCGCGGTATTCTGCACGTTTAATCCCTACTGCGCTTTGATAAAAGGACCCCAAAGTGTAAAGCGTTGCAGCAATTGATGAATTTGGCAGCCAGGTTAACTGCTGGTATACTAAGGATGCCCATATTATGCTTGTTTTAAAACAGTTACATTGGCTTCCATTACAGCAGAGGATATAACATAAGGTATACAGTGAACCAAGTTTTGTACTGGTCAGCTCCATTGTGCTTTCAAAATCTTTGGAAAATATATCAACCAGGAAGAAGGTTGAGATCTGAGGGACAGTTGAAGTTCGCTATGTAAGGACAAACGCTTTGATGTTTTCAATAGCTGCTATGAAATTGTGAAATACACTTCCTAGGAGTTTGAGCCTTTGTATAGATTGAATGATTTTTAAGAGATTGTTGAAAACTCAGTTATTTGTAGATGTTTTCATGTAATATATTAGAAGAGGATAGCTCTATTGACACAGTTAAAATGGTTATGTAATAATAGGATAGGAAAGTATGATTGATTGATAACTTGATCTGTATGCTGTCTGTTCTATTATTGTGTATGTTCCTCTGTAAACCGCTTAGTTTTGGGCATTCCATAATTTTTTAAATAAATAAGTAAATAAGAAGAAAGGAATATCTTTTACAGATTCAGAAAACTTTACTGGCCTAACAAGTGTTGCCAAATTAATATATGTAGGAAGGGATTTTACAGAAGCCATAGAAAAAGAGGACTGACCCCACAAATAACAATGACAACAAAAAGAGAAGCAGAGATGACTAAGCTGACCAAATATTAAATCCAAGTTGATATTTATTAAAGTCTTCAAAGGATCATCAAATCAAGTCAAGTTACTGATAACAGCCGCCTTTCAGGGAGTATTGTCTGCATCAGGAGTCCCACATTCTCTCAAAAATGCAGCAGTATAAGGAAATGTCAATAAAAGTATACAGGAAAAAATACTGGTAATAAAAAGATTTGCATACACTTCCCCCCTCCTTTTACAAAAACATAGGGTGGTTTTTAATACCAGCCTTAGCAGTAACAGCTCCTATGCTCATAGGAATTCTATAAGCGTCGGAGCTGTTACTGCCACAGCTTCCGCTAAAAACCGCACTATGCTTTTGTAAAAGGGGGGTGGAGGTTGTTGCACTGGCCCTCTAAATATTGTACGCATAACTTTTATTACTATTATATTTCCTGTATACTTTTATTGACCTTTCCTTATATTGCTGCTTATAGATTGTGCTCATATTCAGTGGTTCCAGTCATTAATTGAGACATTTAAGTACGTCACAGGTCGTGTCGAGGTGGAAAACGACATATTCTTTCTTAAGGGACCTTCAGTCACAAGGGGGCACCCGCTCAATCTCAGAGGAGGGAGATTTGGTGGTGACACCAGGAAGTATTTCTTTACAGAAAGGGTGGTGGATCACTGGAACAAACTACCGGTGCAGGTGATCAAGGCCACTAGCGTGCTCGACTTTAAGAATAAATGGGACATCCACGTGGGATCTCTACGTGGGTCGAGCAGCACTCTGACTTAATGGGGTGGGACAGTAGAGTGGGCAGACTTGATGGGCTATAGCCCTTTTCTGCTGTTATCTTTCTATGTTTTAATCCCCCCTTCAATACAAAACCATAGCACGGTTTTTAGCGCTGGCCACAGCGGTAACAGAATTCCTATGAAGGTCGGAGCTGTTACTGCCATGGCTTGTGCTATAAAGTGTGCTACGATTTTGTAAAAAAAAAAAAAAAGGGGGGGATAAATTGCTACATTCATGGATAAAGTGGTGTGATTGCCTACAAATTTTAAAGTGTAAAAATGTTAATAAATAAAAACAAACATAAAATACCCCCCCCCCCTTTTATGGAGCAGTGTTAGACTTTTTTATTGCCAGCTGCGGCGGTATTGGCTCCAACGCTCACACGAATTCTATGAGCATCAGAACTAATACCGCCATGGCCGGCAATAAAAAAAAACCTAATGCAGGTTTGTAAAAAAAAAAAAAAAAAGGGGGGGTGATCTAATTTTATTGTAATCGGTGGCATGGTAAGGGTCGGTGGCCCCCTTCCCCTTTTAACTTCTCCAGTGTGAGCAGCATGCTATGTCGGTGTCTGCGCACCTTTTGACATCACTTCCTAGGTTTGGGTTCCTGAAGTGACATCAAAGAGAGTGCTGATGCTGACACAGGAAGCAACCTTGCATCGGGGAAGTAAAAAAGGTACGGGGAAGGCAAGGAGAGGAGGGTGGGTGGAGGGTGACAGAGAGGAGGAGTGCTGTGCCCTTAGGAAGCCCACCCCCCTGCACTATGCCATTGTCTGTAGTTATACAATCACACTCAAAATGGTGTAACTGGACTAACAATCCATATAGGCAGTATCTGTCATCACTCATGCTTATACCTTAATTGACCTGAATTATATACAGAGCAGTTTAATTTCATGCTCTACCTATAACCTATACTGGGAGACCCAGTCTGCCCTTAACTCCGCCTCTAAGTTTATGCATGCATTTTATTCATAAAGTATTTGTAGAACCTGCGCGAATTAAGAAAGAAGGTATAGAAACAGCATCAGTATCCACCTTGTAACCCCGGTGCAATTCAATACCCACCGCTTTGAGGGCAAACTACGGTTAACTAGCACTGTATAGAAGTCCTCCGAATTCAGCACATTCGCATTTGCTCTCTTTCCGAGCAGATGCTGACAGACTCTCTCTACCACACACACGATCCACTGCCGGCGCGCGGAAGATCTGGCTGCACGTGCGCCTGGAGATCAGGTGACCTCTGATGCTGCTGGCTCGTGTATGTGTCAGTGTGAGCCTTGCTACATCAGCTGAGGCAGAGAGCAAGTGCGGCTGCGCTGAACTATTGCGGGGAGGAGGAGACGTCATGGAGGACCCTGGATAGGTAGTTGATTACTGAGAGGTTCGTACGCCCTCACAGGAATTATTTCCATCCCCGCGGGATTCCTGCAAGCCCCCTTCCCGTGCAGCTCCTGTATTTCCAATTTGTCTTTAAGCTTGTTCGCGACAGGCCCGCAGCTTTCCTTTTCCGGGGTGCCGCCCTCCTTTGACGTAACTCTTTCAAATATCTGACGCAACTTCCTATTTCCGGCAAGGCGGGACGTATCTGAGGGAGAGACGTTGTATCACAGGGTACAGTGCACTGGAGAAGGAAAGTTGTGGGACTGTTGGTGGGTGACCTCAGGTATGATTTTGACAGTAAGATTGGGGGTGGGGGAGGCGAACCGGGGATGGGGAAGTGGAGGGAGATACATATGGGACCGGGGAGAGATGGCAGATGGAGAGAGAAAGAGAAGACTGGTCCCCGAATATGTGACTTGGTATCTCTCAGTTATTGTGTTTCTGTTGAGTGTTTGTTTTCTTTCCCTGCCGTTAATGTCTAGTTCCTTAACCTTCTGTCATACATCTATATGAATTTAAAATCTGCTAAAATATTAGTTAAGTTTCTAGACAAACCATTTGTATATTTCGGACAAAATGCAGTTGTATTCTCCAGTGGTTTATTTGGAGATGAACAGCACACCATGTCTGATCGCACTCTTTCCTAACTCATACAAATGACATTGAATATTGTAAATATTTTTTGTTCCAGTACCAAGCTGAAAAATATGTTGACTAGATGTACTAAACGTTTTCTCCTCGGACCCAGAATGGAGAGAGCTCTAAAATACCCTGGCTTTAAAGGCTACAGTTTTAGGAGTGATGCAGCGGTTAGAACTACAGTACCCTGAGGTTGTGGGTTCAAATCCCATGCTGCTCCTTGTGACTCTGTGCAAGACACTTTATCAATGTACCTGGGGCAATGTGAGCCCAGCAGGACAGATAGGGAAAAATGCTTGAATATTTGAATGTAAACCACTTAGGTTATAAGTGGTATATGAATACTAAAAATAAATAAATATACATATATATGCATTCCAGAGTGATTCATATGTATAAATTATATATACCTGATGAATAATTCTGGTGTATATATCATTTCCTTGTTATTACCGTATACTGGTTTTCAGCAACTCATTTAGTCCACAGTTATGCTATTGTCCACAACCTCGATAGGCTCATCCTAACAGCTAACTGTTTTGAATTCCTGTGATCCTTCAGTTTTTCAGTCCCGTTTTCCTTTTCCTGCTTGTCCTTGCTTTTGACATTATTGAAACAGCTGGCTTCCAATGAGGAAGAGTCGCAGAATCCAGCTCTGATAGTTCTACAGCTTAACTTGTGTGTGTAATTTTGCGTTACTTGCAGAGTGTCTAAATTTTGCTACTCTGTATGTAACTTTGGTTCCGGCCTCATCATACTTCAAGCTCCTCTCCTCCAGCTTAGCATAACTTTTTTATGTAGAAGGATCAGAAAAATATGTCTTTTACACAGTCAGTTCTTCTGCTTTGAATATTGACCCATTACCATCTATATTACATTATACATTACCCTCATTCCTTTTCTGAACAGCAAAGTTGCTTGGGTGGTTATGATCCTTTATAGAGTAAAGCATGGAAACCACACCAAACATGCTCGGGCTATGATATTGGTTAATGCTAAAGGTATAAGAAGCCAAAAATGCCTGGGCATACTTCAGTTTTCACATTACTTTATTATTGTAGTGTGAAATGTAAATTGGCTTCATAAAAATTGATGTGACAAAACAGTGGATGAAAACCCAAACTGTTATACACACATGAAAACAGACGTGTTACTGCACAAGTATTCCTGTCATTGGCTTTGAAAGATACAAAACATTGTATGCATCAGTCTTTATATTCAAACATATACAGTAGACCCCTACAAATTCGTGACTTGTGGACTCAGTAATTCATGGTATTTTCCAACTGCCACTTCCTTGTACTAAAGTAATGGTTACACTAATCAGGAACTGCTTTGACTTGCTATCTGGCGTGTCACAGCAGCTCCTGATTGGTGTGGCCTGACTTTACTAACAAGAAGAGGTGGTCGGAGAATACTGTGAGTGATTTTCTGCACCCATCGGCGCCCCAGCTACCCTCTCCTGCCGCAGTTTGAACCCCCCGTGAATTTCGGATGAGTACTGTAACCTTCATGTGTGAAACAGTCTCCCAGTAGAGGTGATGGAGACAGACTATGTCTGATTTCAAGAAAGCCTGGGATAGTCACTTGGAATCTCTTAGAGAGAGGAAGAGATAATGGTTACTGTGGATGGGCAGACTGGATGGGCCATTTGGCCTTTATCTGCCATCATGTTTCTATCTCTACAGCTATGTCATTGAAGCATCATCTTGGCTACAAGCTAGTAGAGCAGGGTTATTAAATGTCAGTCCTCAAGGACTACAATCCAGTTGGGTTTTCAGGATTTCCTCAATAAATTTGCATGAGATCTATTTTCATGCACAGTTTCCATTCCATAATGAAATAACCTTACGTCTCGGGTAAACTTAAGTCAGGATAAAGCAGCATCAGAAGTTGGATCACTGTTAATCTACCCTTGTTTTCCCTTACAGAGGAGCATCTTACACCAAAAAGTGCCAGAAAAACAGAGCAACGAAGCACTTGTCAGAGCAGGTTGACGATACACTGTTCACATCTGAAAATCACAGGTATGACATAGCACTTATACCCTCACACCTACTAGCTAAGAACATAACCCAGTATCCTTTTCCCAAAATGCGGTCAAGCCAGGTTACACATATGATTCAATGTTACTTAATGCCCCCACCCCGAGTATAGTCAGTGGTTTTCCTCAGGTCTACCTTAAATAATGGATTATGGACTTTACCTCCAGGAATTTATTCAGACCTTTTTTTTCTTCATTTCAAACATTTCATTAAATTTTTATAACAAAAAAAAGGCCAGCAGGATCGCTGCGATTCAATGGGGTTCCTGCTTCCCCCCATTGAATCGCAGTGATCCTGCTGGCCTTTTGATTTAGTGCCCCCTTCCTGATGACGCCTAGCGAAACTCGAGTCGAAGGGAGGCCAGTAGTCTAATGAACAAGGGGTTGTAAATGGTCTATAACACTTGATTGAAACTTCAACAGCAATATGTCCAGTGCAATCGTTTAACTTCTGCCTCCATTATCTGGTTGTCCGATTCAGATAAGTAACAATTTTACACAATATAATTACATTTATTCTAGGAAACATCTAAGAATTGAATTCTATGTTATTTGGAGGGCAGAAAGAGGGACTTTTTACGTGCTATGATGGTCCCTCGTTACAATCATTGCTGGCATTTTTATGACACTATTTGGTTGGTGACTGAGCACTAAATATGATTCAGCACTTTTTCAGCACATTTCAGTAGTGACATTCGTATTGAATGTTTTCTTTAGTCCTTTGATGTTTTAGACTTTTTTTGATATACATATGAAGAATTACACTTGTGAAGAGATTTTTTGGAATTGCGCATTTTAACACAAGTAATTGCAGTGTTACTGCTCATATTTGTTTAGTTATCCTAGGAATAAGCAGTGGATTTCCCCAAGTCCATCTTAATAATGGCTTATGGACTTTTAGGAAATTATCCAAACCTTTTTAAAACTCTGCTAAGCAAACTGCTTTCACCACATTCTCTGGCAACAAATTTTAGAGTTTGTTTTAAACCTACTACCTAGTAGCCCTCTAGTCCTAGTATTTTTGGAAAGAGTAAACAAGTGCTTCACATCTACCTGTTTCACTCCACTCAGTATTTTATAGATATCTATCTTATCTCCCCTGAGCTGTCTCTTCTCCAGGCTAAATAGCCCTAGACACTTTAGTCTTTCCTCATAAGGAAGTCACCCTATCCATTTTATCATTTTCTTCACCCTTCTCTGTACCTTTTCTAATGTCACCATATCTTTTATTTCAGGTGTGGCAACCATTCTGTTACTTCCCTTCCGGATTCCATACTCTAGGACCTGTTTTACAAAGCTGCACTAGAGGCTGCAGCGCCGTAATGGCCCCGAAGCCCATAGAGATTTAAAGAGCTTCGGGGCAGTTGCTGCTCGGCAGCTTCTAGCACGGCTTTGTAAAACAGGCCCTAGGTGTTTAATCCCTTCCTGCAATCCGGGAGTTGCATAAATCCAAACACTTTTCTGAGCATGTGCTACTCCTACCTTAGAGAATGAGTTAGAGCCCCCTTCATTTTCAGTTTCTGCAAGCAATTTATTTATTTATTTTAAAAATTTCTATACCGTTTAAAACTAAACGGTTTACATAATTTACATACATAATTTTATAAAAATACGATAAAACATAATTTTATAAAAATACGATAAAACAGACATACAAACAATCATCAGGAATCATATCTACAAACTAATACCATGGAGGGGCATATTCGAAAGGGACTTCTAAGTTCGTTTACGTCCATCTTGCAAGTCGTCCAAAGTACAAAAAACAGCTTAAGACACATTTTTGAAAGATACGTCCAACTTTTTTTCTGTTTCGAAAATTATCTAATTATACGTCCTGCTGATCTGATCGTCCAAGCCACTAAATCGTCTATCATTATACCACATTTTTGTCCAACTTTCCGTCCAAGTCCAAAATACCTAGAACAAGCCCTGTTGGACATGGGAGGGGTCTGCAAAGTGATGGACTGCACACCCAGACATGCCACCTAAATAGTGGGGTACCTTACGGGGCACTGCTGTGAACTTCACAAAAAGGATGCCATGTCTTCTCCTCACTACACTCCCTTATAGATTACGGTGGGCCACCTCCAAACCACCTCCGGAATCTCCTAGACCCACTTATCTACTACCCCAATAGCCCTTATGGCTGCAGGAGCCACTTATATGCCAGTAAAAAAGGGTTTTGGGGGTATATAGGGCAATGCACATGTTTAAGTATCAATGCAGTGATTCCAGGGGCTTATGGACATGGGTCCTCCTCTCCATGGGTCCCTAACCCACCCCAAGATCACTTAAGCTGCCTCTGTGCTGGACGACTAGCCTTTCCTATGCTAGGCGGCCAGGTGATGATGGTCTGGAGGCAGAATTTTAAAGTTATGATTAAAATTTTTATGGGGGTGGGGGGTTGGTGATCACTGGGGTAGTGTGTGGGGGGGGTCTGTTTTATGTGTTTGCAGTGCTTATCTGGTGACTTTAGGTGGGTTTTTGTGACTTAGACCATGTTTTACATGGTCTAAGTCACAACATCCAAGTTCCTTCTAGGCTCTGTTGTAAAACTTTTGGTTATACATGCTGTACGACTAAGTCTAAGCCGGTCCATGTCCCGCCCAACTCCCGCCCTCGTCACGCCTCCCGAAACGCCCCGTTTAGTTTTGGTCGTTCAGTGGCACTATGAAGGCCTAGGTCGTTTAGAAATACGTCCAAAACCCGTTTTTATTATCGGCACTTGAATGTATTTGGGAAATGTTCGTCCAAGTGCCGACTTAGATCGGTTTTTGGATGTTTTTCTCTTTCGATTATGGGGGGCCGGGTAGGGATGGAGAGGATTCTGGCGGAGATGGGTGGGATTTCTGTCCCAGCACAACTCTCTAGATTGAATACCCTAGAGTATGGAATCCTAAAGGGACTAACAGGAAGAAGATTGGTATTTGATCCATACTCATCAGTAATTGTGAAGTTGTTTTCAGATAAGGGGAGTGATGTACTAACTAAAATTTTGAATGCATCACTTCGGTCAGAGGTAGTTCCGTAGAGTTTTAAAATCATGACAATAATTGGACAAGAAGAATTAAAATAATTATAGACCAATTTCTGTACTTCCTGTTGTTGCAAAAGAAATAGACTGGTTAGATATCCATCAATATGGATTTAGGAGAGGTCATGTTGTTGACACTGATGGTGTCTACCTTGGATGTGTTGTGTAGAACAGTATTTCTCAACTTCTTCAAGCCAAGTACCCGCTAAGTCTAACAAATATGAACCGAGTACCCCGCCTAAGCTCCGCCCCTGACTCCACCCCCATAATAATAGTACTAATTGTAATGCAATTTCTTCCATCCATTTTTCATATGCACACAATATAATCTTATTAAATTTTATGGTTACCATTATGTATTAAAAAAAAAGTACACTGTATGCAGAGAAAACGTTAATTATTTATATTTGAGTTTTGTTTTTTTTTTCAAAAAAGTCAAGGCAGATGACTTTAAAATATGCATTGTCATCTCAGTGACAACTATAGAAAAACATAAAAATATAGTGCAAAATATAGACAGCAGATATAAATTCTCAAAACGGATACATTTCGATCACTAAATTTGAAAATAAAATCATTTCTCCTACCTTTGTTGGCTGGTAATTTCTTGAGTCTCTGGTTGCACTTCCTTCTGATTGCATCCAATATTTTTCTTTCTGCCTCCTGTACGCTTCCTCTCCTCCGGATCTCTTTTCCGCAACCAACATCTCTCTCTATGTCCTTCCATGAGTCCAACATTTCTCCCTCTCTCATCCCCTCATTTTATCACTGCCCACCAGCCCCATGCCCATTTCTCCTTCCGTCACCATACCACATCTCTCCCTCCATCATTATGTCCAATATTCCTCCCCCTTGCATCCCCTCTCCACCACCATATCCAGCATTTCTCCCTCTCATTCTTCTCTTCCCCATGCATCTCCTCTCTCTCTACCCAATTTTCCTCTTTCTTCCTTTCCCCATGTGCCACCATCTATTTCCCTCTCACTCTTGCACATGCCCAACAATTCTCTCTTTCTATTCCCTCCATCCTATGTCCCAAGTTTGTGCTCCCTCCCTTCTGTTCATGCCACCTCCTTTCCTTCTGAATCAAGTGTACCCTACCAACGCGCTCCTTCCCCCCTCCTCTCTCCCTTTGTCCCAGAAAGATCGTGTCCCCTTACTTCTTAGAGCTGCCCTCGCTCCATCTGCCTTCAGCTGTTTGTTGGAGGGACATTCAGCCAGCAGCGGTTCACACATTGCACGTGGCTGACCCACAAGCCTTTCCTCCAACGTCAGCTTGTTGGATGCAAGACTTACTATGCATCAATGATGTGGCAGTGGGAAGGCCGTGAAGCAGCCCATTCAGAGCTCTGCTACTGCTTTTGTTTTGGAGGCTTCGGAATGGTATGTCAGGCTCACGTGGGAGGGTCGGTGGGGTTCCGCTGCACAGAGGGATAGGAAGGCGGGATAGAAAGACGCTGCAGAGGGAAGGCCCTGCCCCAGCGGTGAAGGCTGTGAAGCAGCCCGTTCAGAGCGCTGCTGCTGCGCAAGGGGATGGGTGAGAGGCAAAGAAAGATGTTGTGGGGGAGAAAGAAAGAGGAAGAATTGGGGTGGAAGAGAGGAAGGGAGAGATGATTGGCAAATCGGGCAGCACTAGTGTCAGGGATGGAGTCGATCTTAACTAGGGCTTATTTTTGGGGTAAGGCTTGTATAAGGAACATCTTTAAAAATCATGCTAGGACTTATTTTCGGGGAAACACAGTATGTGTGTTTGCCTGCAACACAATGTTCTTTTCAAGGTCTCACTTTGCCTTCCATATCAGCGCCTTGCATTTTATTTGCCATAACTTATGCTGTTTGTTGGCTACCATTTGATATTTCTTCCTCCTTTTTTATTACATGGAATATATGTGGTCTGGACTTCCAGAATTGTCTTTTTGAATAATGTCTACACCTGATTTAAATTTTTGACCTTTGCAGCTGCTCCTTTTTGTTTGGTTTTTTTTTTTTACCATTCTCCTCGTGTTATCATTACCTCCTTTTTTTAAGTTAAATGCCATTATATTGGATTTCTTGGGTGGGTGTAATTACTCCAGAAATTATATCAAATCTGATTATGTTGTGATCACTATAATCAAGTGGCCCCGGCACTATCACCACCTGCATCTATTTAGGGAAGAGAACTATGTTTAGAATTGCTTCACCTCTTGGCGGTTCCTGAACAGTTGCTCCGTAAAGCTTTTCTTGATTTCATCAAGGAATTTTACTTCCCTAACATTCCCTGATGTTACAGGTTCTCAAAATAACATCATTAGGCTGGTATTCAACTCTGAATAATTTATTGGACTGTGTCACATTACAAGTTGCTTAAGAAGCTTCTTTCAGTAATCTGCATGCATGTTGATCTTAAAGTTGTGTGGTCAATATCTTTTGTTATGTATTTGATTTACTATTACTATATAAAACTGTTGGAAGATTTTGTTAAGATCAAAGTAGGGAGACATGTAAATGTTTCTCTTATAACATGTACCATAAACAACACTGATGGGCCATGTGTTCTGTGCTGGAGGCCTTTCCCAGAGCTTTGCAGAAAAGATTTTGAGCATCTGTGAAGGTTTCCCCTGGATTTGCAGCTCTTCAGATTTATTTCCATTCCCATTCGTCAGAAGAGGTAGGCACCCTACTGGATTGTTGCTGCTATCATGTTAGACATTCTGCTATTTTTATGTTTTTTTTCTCTGCTGCCTCGATGATTTTTTAAACTTTTTCTCTAGTAAGCTTTTTTTTTTTCCCCCCTGAGAGCCCTATACCAGTTTTTGAGCTGCAGTCTGCATTTGAGGCCCTAAGAATTTCAGTGGGTTTGGGCTGGAAACAGGTTTTCCTAAGTGAGAACTCAAGACAGTGGGAGAGTCCTAATCCTTCCTGCTTCTACTCTGGAAGAGGTTTTTCCACTATGAAGAGACTAGCCTCCCTTATGGACCAGCTGGTCTTGGCTGTTTGCTTTTGGCTGCAGCATAGGAATAAGACTTGAGTGCTAATACCTTCTTAGAGGGTCTACAGAAGCCTTCTAATGCCTTTCACAAATGGTCCTGGAAGGTACAAGTTGGATGGGAAGGCTCTGTCCTTTCTCTAAACAGACTTCTTTATCTCCCTAAAGTGAATACTTTGATTGTGATGACAAAGACCACTATTCCAAAGGAATGAGGCTTAGCTCTGAAGGCCATTCATGATATGGAGCACTTGGGTTGCAAGTGGCAGTTTCTTGAGGGGGATACAGCAAAGGCCATGCTGTGTTGGACTCGGCAACTGCCAGTTTCCCTGGAAGTGGCTTGGTTGGAGTCATGGACAAACTTTGTGGCTGATGTCCTTTATGATTTGATCCTCTTTTGATCTCATCCTCATTTGATCTCAGTCGGTGACTTCTGAAGGTGTGAATAAACATGTGGATAAAGGCGAGCCGATTGATGTAGTGCAGTGGTCTCTGCCACATGCGGCCTGTCAGGTACTATTTTGAGGCCCACGATACGTTTATCATAATCACAAAAGTAAAATAAAACAGTTTCTTGATCATATGTCTCTTTAGCTATAAATGACAATATTATTATTAAGACTTAGCCAAAAAGAAAGACATTAACTATTTTTTCTGAGGCCCTCCAAGTACCTACAAATCCAAAATGTGGCCCTGCAAAGGGTTTGAGTTTGGGATCACTGATATAGTGTATCTAGATCTCATTAAGGTTTTTGGTAAAGTTCCTCTTGAGAGGCTCCTAAGAAAATTGAAGAGTCATGGAATAGGAGGCAATGTTCAATTGTAGATTAAGAACTGGTTATTGGACAGAAAATAGAGGGTGGGGTTGAATGGCCATTTTTCTTAGTGGAGGAGAGTAAATAGTGGTGTGCTGCAGTGATCTGTGCTGGGACCGGTGATTAAATTTGCAGATGACACTAAACTGTTCAAAGTTGTTAAAATGCATGCGGACTGTGAAAAACTTCAGGAAGACCCTAGGAAATTCGAAGACTGGACGTCCAAATGGCAGATGAAATTTAACGTGGACACATTGGGAAGAATAATCCAAATTATAGTTATCGGATTCAAGGGACCTCCTTGGGAGTCAGCGCTCAAGAAAAGGATCTGAGTGTCATCATAGACAGTACGCTGAAGGTGCCCAATGTGTGGCGGCGGCCAAGAAGGCAAACAGGATGCTAGGAATTATTAGAAAAGGGATGGTTAACAAGGCTAAGAATGTTATAACATAGAAACATGATGGCAGATAAAGGCCAAATGACCTATCTAGTCTGCCCATCCGCAGTAACCATTATCTCTTTATCCCTCCGAGAGATCCCACATAGATCCCACATTGAAATATGATGGCATATCGCTCAATGGTGTGACTTCACCTCGA
The DNA here is from genome assembly GCF_902459505.1 of Geotrypetes seraphini. NCBI lineage: Eukaryota > Metazoa > Chordata > Amphibia > Gymnophiona > Dermophiidae > Geotrypetes > Geotrypetes seraphini. The sequence continues at coordinate 340,023,972 of NC_047086.1, read as the reverse complement.
GTATTACATTCAGTTCTGGCCTCTTATCTTAAAGATATAGTGGCACTAGAAAAAGTTCAAAGAAGAGCTACCAAGATGATAAAGGGGATGGAACTCCTCTCTTATGAGGAAAGACTAAAGAGATTAGGGTTCTTCAGCTTGGAAAAGAGACTGCTAAGGGGAGATATGATTGAAGTCTACAAAATCCTGAGTGGTGTAGAACGGGTACAAGTGGAATGATTTTTTTATTTTTTTATTTTTTACTGCATAAGACTTACAAAGATTAGGGGACATAGAAACATAGAAATAGATGGCAGATAAGGGCCACAGCTCATCTAGTCTGCCCATCCCAATGACCCTCCCCTACCTTTCTCTGTGAATAGATCCCATGTGTCTATCCCATTTGGCCTTAAAATCAGGCACGCTGCTGGCCTCAATAACCTGAAGTGGAAGACTATTCCAGCGATCAACCACCCTTTCAGTGAAAAAGAATTTCCTAGTGTCCCCATGCATTTTCCTGCCCCTGATTTTCCACGGATGCCCCCTTGTTGCCGCGGGACCCTTGAAAAAGAAGATATCTTCTTCCACCTCGATACGGCCCGTGAGATACTTGAATGTCTCGATCATGTCACCCCTCTCTCTGCGTTCCTCGAGTGAGTACAGCTGCAACTTATCCAGCCGTGAAGTTACAGAGTAATACTTTTAAAACCAATAGGAGGAAATATTTTTTCACTCAAAAGAATAGTTAAACTCTGGAATGGCCAGAGAATGTGGGAAGAATAGTTAATGTAGCTGGTTTTAAAAACGATTTGGGCAAGTTCCTTGAGGAAAAGTCCATAGTCTGCTGTTGAGACAGGCATGGGATGGTAGCATGGAATGCTGCTACTATTTGGGTTTTTGCCAGGTACTTGTGACTTGGATTAGCCTCCTCGAAGACTGGATACTGGGCTAGATGGACCATTCTTTGATCTGACCCAGTAAGGCTATTATGTTCTTAGTTGCAGTCAGCTGCAAGAGGCCCTAGCTTAACATTGGTTAGCAGTTTCTATTTCCAAGACTTATTTGAGAAAGCTTACCTTTAGTTTTTCAGTGAGGATCTGGAGAAGCTAATCAAAGACCTGGGTGATGCCATGCTTCAGAGGCTTCCCAAGAACCAAGTGAAATCTAGTTGAAGGGCTCTGGGAGCAGGCCCCAGGCCAAGAACCAGGACTGGTACCATCTGAGTAGGTGAAGTTTGGCTGCTGCCTCCTCATCAAAGGGGCAAAATAGATAGCCCTTTCATGAAGTAAGGAGGTTAGAGAGCTGATGGCACCATCTCCTTCTCTACCCCTAAGAAACTTCAGTGAAGGTCAGAGGGCCCTCTCTGTGGAGGTGCAGTTAAGAGGCAAGCTCTGTCCTCATTACCTCCAACCAGTTGGTTTTAGATATTATTCAAGAGGTTTGTGTCCTGGAGCTCACAGAACCTGTTTTAAACTTCTTTATGGTATTTTGTTGCAGGTCCTTTTTCAAAAGAGAGGCTACAGAGAGCACATTGCAGTGGTTAATTTGACTGGGAGCAGTAGAACTTGTGCCAGTACAGGAGCAGGTTTGGGGATGCTACTCCCATCTACTCTATGATTCTGAAGAAAGGAAGAACGTTCTATCCCATTCTGGATTTATAGGGAGTTGATACCTCCTTTCAGGTTCCACATTTTTACATGGAGATATTGAAGTCTATGATTTTGTTAGTCAGGCCAAGGAGTTTCTGACCTTAATTTGACTTCTCTGAAGCTTTCTTCCACATTGCAATCAGGGATGGCCACAAGCACTTTTTAATTTATTTAAACTTTTTTTAATTTGTAATATCATTTACATAATAATGAAACAAATTACATGTGAAAAAAGAAAATTAAAATATAAGCAATACTAACCCTGTTATAATTCCACACCAGTCCAAAGCTTGGTGAGATACCAATGACCCTCCTTATCTGGACAGTAACTCTGTACTGTCTCTGCAACTGCTCTGGATGCCACTCAGCCATTACACTGCTTCTGGGTCTCTGGGGCACTACCCTAATCTCAGGACTAAGCAAAACCCAGTCTGCACTGAAACAGCAACAGCACCTCCTTGGGCAAAAAGTCCTGCTTTTTTCTTTGGCTAGGACCTCTAGTCAGAATGAAGATATGAGGAGCTCTGTCATCATGTGTTGTTACTTGACAGAATCATGGCTTTTGCTTCCTCTGTTTGTGTGGACTTTGCAAACTTTTAAGGTCTAGCAATGGCTCTCGGAACCTTCTTCAAGCTCATGGTGGTGGTGGCTGTGCATCCCTGCAAAGAAGGTTTAGTGCACCCAGACTTCATACCAATTCAGAAGTGGTCTGTGGGTAGCAACAGGCAGAGTGATTCAGCTTTGTTATCACATTGATCTTCCAGGTCCCATATGTTTGCGGCTCAGCTTACTTTCTTGATGTCTCTCAAAGAGCAGTTGGCTTGGTGGGACCTCTTGTCTCACCTACTGAAAGGAAATCCTCTGGACTGGGTAGAAGTGATCACAAATAAGAACATGAGGGTCTGGAATGTCCATTATTTGGAAGAGATTGTTCAGGGAGATGGTCAGATCTAGAGGTTCTGTGGGCTAGAAATTGCTTGGAAATGAGAGCCATCTGTATGATGTTACAACAGTTTCTCTTGCTGATGCAGGGCAAAACGTTTTGCCAGAGAAAATAGAAATGGCACAAGAGATCATCTGACGTTGCTATGAGACTGAGCTCCATATAGCTGCAATGTTGATGGTGTTTATTGCTGAAGTGAGGAATATGCTGGCAGACTGTCTCAGCAGGAAAGTCTTTAGAGCCAGTCAGCCTTTCATCTACTAGTGGTGCATTGGGGATTCCTGCTATTCGATTTGATGGAAAATTGCAAAGTTCACCCTTCAGTTGCAGAAAGTGTACAAAATTTATGAATTTTCTCATTAAGAATTAATTAAAACAAATATGTTTTTACTCGATGAATAATTAAGCCTTAAAATTCATTGCTAGAGGATGTGGTAACAGTGGTTAGCATAGCTGGTTTTAAAAAAAAGGTTTGGACAAGATCCTGGAGGGGAAATCTATAGTCTGCTATTGAGACAGACATGGGGGAAGCCACTGCTTGCCCTGGGATCAGTAGCATGGAATGTTGCTACGATTTGGGTTTCTGTCAGGTATTTGTAATTTGGATTGGCCATTGTGGAAACGGGATACTCAGGTTGAGGATTCAAACCCATTCTGCTCTTTGTGACTCTGGCAAGTCACTTACTCTCCCCCCCTTTACAAAACTGCGCTGAATGCTCTGTGCTGCTCTGACGCTCATAGGAATTCTATGACTCTCAGAGCAGCACGCTTGCTAGCACTAAAATCCTCTTGTGTGGTTTTGTCAAAGGGGGGTTAATCCCCCCATTGCCCAGGTACATTGGATAGATAGATAGATTGTGAGCCTGCCAGGACAGACAGGGAAAAATGCTTGAGTACCTGAATAAATTTGTGTAAACCATTCTGAGCTGCTCTGGGAGAACAGTATAGAAAATTGAATGAATAAATAAGAAAGCAAATAGAATATTAGGAATTATCAGGAAAGGAATGGAAAATAAAGATGAAAATGTTATACAGTAATGCCCTTGTATCACTCTATGTAACGGCTGCACCTTGAATACCATGTGCAATTCTGGTTGCTGTTTCCAAAAAAGAGATATAGTGGAATTAGAAAAGGTACAGAGAAGGGCAGCGAATGATAAAAGGGATGGGACGACTTCCCTAGTAGGAAAGGCTAAAGTGGCTAGGGCTCTTCAGCTTGGAAAAGAGATGGCTCAGAGGTGATATGATAGAAGTCTGAAATACTGAGTGGAGTTGAAAGAGTAGATGTGAATCGCTTGTTTACTGTTTTCAAAAATACTAGGACTAGGGGACATGCAATGAAACTACTAAGGGCTCCTTTTACGAAGGCGCGTGCAGAATAGTGCGCGCGGAATAGTGTAGATTTTCGGCTAGCGTGCGTTAATCCGGTGTGGGCACTAAAACGCTTAGCGCACCTTCGTAAAAGGAGCCCTTAGTAATAGATTTAAACAAACTGGAGAAAATATTTCATTTTTTTTCTTTCTGTATTTATCAATTTTACATAAATTTACAAGATCGGCTCTTGTTACAACAACTCAGTAGGTATATAAAAAAAAAGAAATAAGCTTTAATCTATAAGAAAATGTATATTCTTCCTTAAACCACTAATACAGCAAAGGGAGAAAGGCAGGAAATTAAAAAGAAAAATTAAAGAAACAATTAAATAATAAGCAATTAGGCCATAGCACTCTTACATAAGAACTGCCTTCTCCGGATCAGACCTTCGGTCCATCAAGTCCGGCGATCCGCACACGCGGAGGCCCTGCCAGGTGTACACCTGGCGTAATTTATAGTCCATCAAATCCTTATATGCCTCTCTTAAGGAGATATGCATCTAGTTTGCTCTTGAAGCCTAGGATGGTCGATTCTGTCATAATCTCCTCTGGGAGGGCATTCCAGGTGTCAACCACTCTCTGAGTAAAGCAGAACTTCCTGACATTAGTCCTGAACCTGTCCCCCCTCAGCTTCATTACATGTCCTCTAGTCCGTGTCAAATTGGACAATGTAAATAATCTTCTCTGCTCTATTTTGTCGATTCCTTTCAGTATTTTGAAGGTCTCGATCATATCCCCACGCAGTCTCCTTTTCTCAAGGGAGAACAATCCTAGTGTTATAAGTCTGTCCTCGTATTCCAGTTTCTCCATACCCTTCACCAGTTTTGTTGCTCGTCTCTGCACCCTCTCCAGCAGCTTTATATCCTTCTTTAGGTAGGGGGACCAATGTTGGACACAGTATTCCAAGTGTGGTCTGACCATTGCCCTATAAAGCGGCATTATAACTTTCTCTGATCTACTCGAGATTCCTTTCTTTATCATGCCCAACATTCTATTTGCCTTCTTTGCCGCTGCCGCACATTGTGCCGACGGCTTCAGGGTCCTATCTATCAGTACACCCAGGTCCTTTTCTTGTTCACTCTTCCCCAGAGTTGCACCTGACATTGTATACTCGTATTCCTTATTTTTATTGCCTAAATGCATTACCTTGCATTTCTCCACATTGAACTTCATCTGCCATTTCTCCGCCCATGTTTCTAACCGACACAAGTCGCTCTGGAGTTTCTCTCTATCCTCCTGCGATCTGATTGCCCGGCATAGTTTTGTATCGTCTGCAAACTTGATGATCTCACTGGATGTTCCTTCCTCCAGGTCATTGATATAAATATTAAAAAGGATCGGCCCAAGTACCGAGCCCTGGGGTACACCACTAGTCACTTTCTCCCAGTCGGAGAACTTCCCATTTATGCCCACTCTCTGCTTTCGGTTTTCCAGCCATTTGCCTATCCATCTTTGTATATCCCCCTCTATGCCATGACTTTGTAGTTTCCTGAGAAGTCTTTTGTGTGGAACTTTGTCGAACGCTTTCTGGAAGTCCAAGTATATTATGTCCACCGGCTTCCCACTATCAATTTGCTCGTTCACGGTCTCGAAAAATTGGAGTAAATTAGTCAAACATGATTTCCCTTTCCTGAATCCATGTTGACTGGGTTTCATCAAGTCGTATGCGTCCAAGTGCAGGACTATGCTATCCTTGATCAGTGCTTCAACCATCTTGCCAGGGACAGACGTAAGACTAACAGGTCTATAGTTGCCCGGTTCCCCTCTCGATCCTTTTTTGAAAATTGGGGTGACGTTCGCTATCCTCCAGTCGTCCGGTATCTGTCCAGTTCTGATTGTCAGGTTTGCAAGTTTTTGCAATAACTCTCCGATTTCAAACTTCAATTCCTTTAAGACTCTCGGATGAATCCCATCCGGTCCAGGGGATTTGTCACTTTTAAGTTTGTCGATCTGATAGTATATCTGGTCTAAGTCCACCTCAACTGTGGTGAGGCTGTCTTCTATTTCTCCTGCAAACACTTTCTCCGCTTCAGGTATTGTTGAGGTGTCCTCCTTCGTAAAGACGGACGCAAAGAAGGAATTTAGTTTGTCTGCGATTTGTTTATCTTCCTTGATGTACCCTTTTCTTCCCTGGTCGTCCAGGGGTCCCACTGCCTCTTTTGCAGGTTTTTTCCCTTTCACGTATCTAAAGAAGGGCTTGAAGTTTTTGGCCTCCTGGGCTATTTTTTCCTCATATTCCTGTTTTGCATCCCTCACCGCCTTGTGACATTTCTTCTGATCATCTTTATGTTTGTTCCAGGCTTCGGTTGTCTTTATGCATTTCCATTTCCTTACCCTTATATATAATCAGTCAGATACCACTCAAGCAACTATTTTTTAATCTAGAAAGACTCTTAATTGCTCTGGGATAAAGAAAACATATTTCAAACCAGCATACTTAACCACATATTTACAAGGATATGCTAACAAAAATGACACCCTTATGGTCTGGTTTCTTAATGCGTAGTGAGGATAATCTCCTTTCTTGAGTATTTTTAGTTACAGCAGGATAAATCCAAATAGTTTTCCCATAAAACAAAAGAGACCAGAGACCAATAAGGTAGTTCTAATAGAAAAGTCGATTATAGATTCCTCTAAGATAGCTGATAGTATTGTTCAAATCTAATTGACCCCCCTCCTTTTTACAAAACCACGATAGCGGGTTTTGTAAAAGGGGGGTTGAATTTGTTGAAAACTTTCTTTTTCTGTATCCCCCTGGGTTTCTCTTGTTAAGAGGCAAATAGTAAATTTTATTTACTGGCGATATAACATCTGAAGAATATTTAAAAATCTCTATCAAATATTTTTTTAACTTCTCAAGTGGTGAGAGCCCAGGAATTTTGGAAAATTAAGTATTCGCAAATTCAATCTTCGATTGTAATTTTTCAATATTTTCAATTCTTTTACATAAAGCAAAATGATCCTTGATAGAAATTGTCTTAAATTCTTGGAGACTGAACTTCTGTTTTGTACCTGAGTAACTGAAATTTTAAATTCCAAATTAGTTTGTTCAAAAGATTTGGACACTTCATCCATTTTCCCTCCCAGAGCCATTACCTCTTCCAAAGTCTTCATTGTGCCAGCATCCAATTTTTGTAGCATAATCCAAATTGCTTCAAGTGTCACCACCTTGGGGGTTTGCACCACTTCTCCTAGCCTTTCCATCGGCAATGAAGCTTCCATCCCAGGGCCCTCCTTGGAGGCATTACATGCTGCAACTTCAGCAGCCTGCGCCTCCACTCCACTGATAGAAACAGATGCTGGACAAGGAGGAGCAACTGACGGGGGCAATGAAGATGTTTCATACCCCAGCGAGTGAGGACTTCTTCCTTCCTCCTTCAAAGTGGGAAAATCAACCTGATCTTTGGTAGGGATCCCATGGTAAACCTCTTGATCATCTGGACTACGGACGATATAACAGTCATGGAGGGAATAGATTTCTAATCTAATCTTCCATTTGTGTGTCGCTCATACCTATATAGGCTCTAGGCAACTTACAGGGAGAGGAGTCAGAAGAGGACCAGAGAGGGGACTGGAGGGAGGAATATCATTTACTATTGGTGGAAAACCACATAAAAGTTAAAATTACAGTTAAAGCTCATAACTCTGAGAGCAGATTTGTGGAACGATCCAGAACCAGAATCCTCTCCTACCACAGTAAAGCCAGTTCTACCGAGATGGCAGCAGGTCCCAGACACAGTAATAAACTGAAACATCAATCGACAATTCCACCACTTAAAGCTGCAGCTGTTTTCTTCTTCAGCGATTACTGGCATGGCTTGTAGACCCTTATACTTCCTTCCCCCCCCCCAAAGGGGGAGAATCCTTGCAGAATGTCCCTTGGGTGTCATACAACTACCGTATTATCTCATGTATTGTATGCACTTGTTTTCCATCCAAAGAAATGTTAAACTCTGGGTGCATATATACAATGCGCTATATAATTAATTCCAAGAAAAGCACGTCCAGCTTTCCTGAACTCTAGTGGTCCCACTTCCGGCAAATCGATGTTGTATTTCCTCTTTTACTGCTACCGTACTTCTTTTATTTTAACAACATGACCATGTGGAATTAAAATCAAATGTTTACATCGAAAATTTTAATGATTTTTTACATTCATACATATAGAATATAATGTCTAGAACTCGTATCTAATACTTAGGTAGTTCAATATGTTTCAAATTTAAGTTCTCTATCCAGTAAACGTAGCACTTGTCAAATATTTAACATATATAGCTTATGCTGTGCCGCATTTATATTACAAGGACATCGACAATTATACCTGTGTATTATACATAGGTATACAGTTTTTTGTATTATGTTATTTTTAAAAAGTCGAGTGTGCATTATGCATGGGATAATACGGTATTTTGCCTTTGGTTAAGCTTGGTTTTCTATATGATTTGCTTATAGTTTTGAATGCTTTAACTTAATATTTGGTGAGCCATAGATGATTTGGTAAAGGTTCGCTTAATATTAACCATGTTCATGTACTAAGTGTGGGGGAGTGAAGAATATGTTAAAATTTGATTTACTGTTGGGGTTTGCGCAGGGAGGATAAAACCATAGTGGAGGGACTGAATGAATTCTTTGCTTCAGTCTTTATGGAAGATGTAAGAGATATGCCTCGTTAATGGTTTTCAAGGGTGATGATGTGGAAGAACTGAAAGAAATCTCAGTGAGGAGGGGGGAGTGGCTGAACAAAGATGGCCGCTGCGACCTGGTGTTAAGACGCCAAGGAGATTACCATCTTTATTACCCATGCTAAAGAAGCTGCCTTTTACCTCTTTGATGGTTAAGCGAAAATCTAAGCCCCGGGTTTTCCAGGATGAAACTTCTGCAGCAGCGGGGGGCCCGATGGACGCTATCCTCCAGCGAGGGACAAGAACGACCGAACCGGAGCTAACTTCGGCTGTGAGAGGCACGCCAGCTGAAGCGTTTACACTCTCCTTCGAGGCAACATCACTATCTCCGGAGGAGTGGAGTCCTCTGAGCCACCCGGGGGCATCGATGCAGCAGTTGGTGGAAGGAACGTCCCGGGGTGTTCTCTCTTCAGATCAGCTGAGTGCAGAAGTCGACTCAGCAGGAGGAGGGTTGAAGCATACTCAGCCATCGGGGCACTCGGAGGAGATGAACCAGAAGATCCCTCAGGATTTCCTTATATTGAATTCTTCTCCAGTGGAGGTTCCAGGTACTTTAAATATTCTAGGAGGTCTGGGTTTTGAACTAACACCCATGCAGAGAAACAGGGTTTTTATTATGGAAACACTCTGGGAAGCAATATCAACTTTACAAATTTCTTTGGGGACTCAAATGCAGCAGCATACATCAAGGTATACTACTGTTTCTGAAAATTTGGAAATGAAGAATAGATTATCTAGCATGGAAAATAGAGTGGATGGATACGAGACTAGAATAAAAACTGTGGAGTCCCAGGCTTCAGTCTGGGTAAGGGATAGTGGAAACCTGAATTTTAAGGTGGAAATGTTGGAAAATACGACTAGAAGATATAATCTTAGGATTACAAATTTCCCCAAACTAAAACTAAATTCCAGTGCAAGATACATTTAAGAAATATCTAAAAGAAGTTTTGAAAGTTCCTGAAACCTCTTATCCGCCTCTTACAAAAAATATATTATTTACCTATTAAAACTTTAAATCAAAAACCAAACCAGCAGAATTTATCTGCTGATAGTTTGGATTTAACAAATTTCCTGGAGAGATCTGATAATGAGGCACCAGCAACTGCTATGCGGCTAGTACAATTTGCAATTGACTCTGACAGAGAATGGATGCTTAAGTTATTTTTCAAGTTTAAGGATGTTCCATTTATGTCAAAAATAGTGAGGATGTATCCAGACAAGTCACGAATGACCCAAAAGAGAAGAAAACAATTTCTTATTTTGAGACCAAAGGTTTTACAATTGGGTGCAACGTTCGTTCTCTAATACCCCTGTAAATGTGTGATAGTCTATCAAGGGAATAGATATGTATTTTTCGAGCTTCAGCAGTTGGTTAAATTCATTTCTGCTAAAGAGCAAGTTTAGTATTCTTGAGAGAATTATCAAGTTTCAAGTTTATTAAAAATTTGATTAATCGCTTAATCCACATTCTAAGCGATTTACATAATACTAAAATTACAATAAAAAGGGGAATAATACATTAAATAGAACTGAACATACTATTGACTATATGTCGTTTGCAGCTCATATAAAATACAGCAATCAAACTTATACATAAAGCAGAGAAATATGATCATGTAACTCCTCTCTTGAAAGAAGCTCATTGGTCACCCATCACACACCGTATCACCTATAAAATCTTAATGCTGGTTTTCAAAATTAAACTCTCACGTCTTCCATCTTTTCTTGATAAAACTTATTATCCCTCTCTGTTCTTGGACCCTCAGATCAGCCGATCAAAACTTGCTGGCCATTCCTTCCATCAAAGAATTCTACTACACTAGGAAAATGAATTTCTCAGTAGCTGCTCTAACCTTATGGAATGCCATGCCACCTCAGCTTTGTCATGAAAATCTTCTCGATAAATTCAAGACCAAACTAAAAACCTTTCTTTTTCAAGATGCATATCATAATCTCTAAATACTTCCTTCCCCAAAACCAGTCAAATTATCTCAACCGCTTTTACAAAGCGACCCTATCCCTAATGTTATATCCTCCCCCTCCTTCCCTTTCTTTTAACTTTTATTTTAATAATGTATTTATTGACCTTTTCATCCCCTTAATATCCTCAAATTCATGTAAGTCCTTGTCTATTGTCTTTTGATGTTCACTCTTCCTCATATATATCTTACATAATAAAATGCTAGCCCGCACATGCGCAGTAGCAAAACGTGTTCCCTGATCCCTTTTCTGTCGGGATGTGGCCGCACGAGTGCGCATGTGCGCGTATTACCTCACAAAGGCGGCGTTCTGACACCAACAGCAGCGCCACTGCGATCGGGAAAGCACAACACAGCCGGCGACTCCCCCCTCCCGCCCTCACTCACTGCCAAATCCACCACCTCCTCCTTCTCGCCGGCTCACCCGCTTTTAAATGAAGAGAACGCTGGCTTTGCTGTCTTCTGTCCACTGCGGGCCGCCCTCTCTGACTACTTCCTCTTTCCGCTAGGGTTGGCCACAGTGGATAGAAGACGCCGAAGCCAGCGGCTGTAACCGCCAATCTCCGTTCCTCCGGGGGGGGGGGGGGTCTGGGAGGAGAGGGATCGCGGCCACTCAGCGCCCCCACCGAGGAGCCCAGCAACTTTCCGCTGCCCGGAACCCGACTCATTTGCCGCCCCTCCCCTCTTCCCTTACCGCGGGCCCGACTGGCGATTTAAGCAGCGTGTCAGCAGTCTTCACACGCTGCTTCGGGCCCTTCTACTGCCCTGATTTGCTCCGGACGTGCCAGAGTAAATCAGGGCAGTAGAAGGACCCGAAGCAGCATGTGAAGACTTCTGACACGCTACTTAAATCGCCATGTGTAGTCGGGCCTACGGGAAGGGAAAGGGGGTAGAGGAAACGCTAATGCAGGCACAGGGAACTGGTGTGGGGGAAGGGAAATGGAAGGGGGAGGGAATGCTGCTTTGGACAGACAGACAGAGGGAGGAAGGGAGACAGAAAGAAAAGAAGAAAGACACGGGCAGGTGCACAGGGAACTGGTGTGGGGGGAGAAAAATGGAGGGGGAGGGCATGCTGCTTTGGACAGACAGACAGAGGGAGGAAGGGAGAAAGAAAGAAAAGAAGAAAAACACAGGGGCAGGGAGATATACAGAAAGACAAACAGACAAAGGAGGCCAGAGACAGACAGAAAGAAAGACAGCGGGAGTCGTGTCAGGAGGGGTGCGGGATGCGGCAGAAGGAACTTTTCCAATGGGTGCAACTGGGCGACTGTGGGGAACCTCTGATCAGGGGCAGAGCAAGGTAAGTGTATCATAGGGATAAGAAGGAGGAGGGTGGGAGAAAAAGGAAGGGACACCTACTGCTGGACAAGGGGAGAAGGAAAGAGGTGCTGATGGACAGGGGGGAGGTAAAGCAAAGGGAGAAGGGCTGCTGCTGCATAAGGAGAGCAGTGAAGGGGTGGTGGTGGACACAGGGGAGGTAAAAGGAAGGGAGAATGGACAGGGGGAGCAGGCAAGGGGTGGTGATGGACAGCCAAGGAAAAAGAAAGACAGAAAGAAAGCGGCTAAGGAGAGAGAGAGAAAGAAATAAAGAGAGACACACACACATATATTCTAGAACCCGTTAATGTAACGGGCTATAAGACTAGTATATATATATATATATATATGTATATATGTGTATATATATATATATATATATATATATATATATATATATATATATATATATATATATATATCATTATTATTTTTACTTTTTATCTCTTTTTTTCTTTTTTTTAACATTGTAAACCGGCCAGGTACACATTGATGGTCGGTATATTAAATTCACTAAAAACTTGAAATAAACTTTATAAGGTTCTTGTGCCCAATCAGCTACATCTTTATTTTCTTTGTACTGTTTGGTTTTAAAAATTCCAGTGAATGCATAGCCTTTCTCCCTCTCAATTAAGGTCTAACTATACAAACCAGTATATTTAATTTCCTGAGATAAGCTTGGTATTATTAAAGTGAAGAGAAAGTTTGAAAGTGTATTTTTATGTAAAGGATTTTCTCTTTTTCTTTTATTATTTTTCTTTTCTTTCTATACCGTTTTGTAATTTAAAGATGTTGACTGATATTGTATTATTTCTTGTTTTTTAATTTTTTTTTAATTTTATTCATTTTCACATCAAAGATCAAAAAGAGAAAACTTTGATACAGGCAACAAAATACAATCAGGAAATTATTATCAAGACATAAATTCCAGTACAATGATCACAGTCCACATTAAGGGAGAGTGAAATCATATACAGTCAAGGGTAATTGAATTAAAGAAATACTTAACTCGGTCATATTAACATATGCCTCAAATATACAGGGTTCTTTGGTTAATTACATTAGGGCCTAAGTGGTTGTATTTATAGAGGGGTGCCTTACCTTCCAAGAAAAATTGCAATTGATCTGGATCGTAAAAAATATACTTATTTGTTTGATAGGTAATGCAACATCATTTCTTGTTTTGACTAATAACTTTGTCAAAAGTGTAAAATGTTAATAAAGATTTAAATTAAAAAAAAAAGAAATCTCAGTGAATCTGGAGGATGTACTAAGCCAAATTGACAAGATTAAAAAGTGATAAATCACCTGAACCGGATGGTATACATCCCAGGGTATTAAAGAACTCAAACATAAAAATGCTAACCTGTTAGTGATCTGTAACCTGTTGCTAAAATTGTTTGTAGTACATGAAGATTGAAGAGTGGCAAATGTTTTGCTGATTTTTAACCCTTTAATTGGCAGATTGGCATAACGTAACTTGATGTTGAACGAGAGCAACAGTGCCAAGTAACAGGCATTTGGAGCTGCAGATCTCCCATAAGAGCCATAGAAAACACATTTTGCTTCTGGCAATAACTCCAAATAAAAGGTTAAAAAAGGTTCCAGGGAAGATCTGGGAAATTATAGACTGCTAAGCCTGACTTCAGTGCTGGGAAAATAGTGGAAACAATTATAAAAAAATAAAATTGTGGAACACAGAGCCAAACATGATTTAATAGGATAGAGTCAGCATGGCTTCAGCCAAGGAAGATCTTGCCTCGCCAATTTACTTGACTTCTTTGAAGGTGTGAATAAACATATGAATAAAGGTGAGCTGGTTGATGTAGCAGTGTTCTCCCCAGAAATTTTTTCCAGCCGGGTGGCATGAAAAAGTAGCCGGGTGGGGCGGGACAGGGAAATTTGGTGGTTAGAATAGGATCATTAAATCCAGTGGCGTACCTAATATATATGACAGCCAGTGCTGATCATTTTTTAACAAACCCCTCCTCTATATAAAAAAGTTAATTTTAGCAATAATCCATGAGCCACACAACAAGAGTGCACCTAGGAAAAGGCAGCATCTTAAACACTGCAGTGAGCATTAGAATACCAACACACAAATTGTAAAACTAAACAAGCGAGATCCTGCACAGTCAATTGATTTTTATACAGTCAATGCTAACAGAAAACCATGTCCTTTTCATACACACAGAACACAGAAACACCCTCACCCAATATGGAATAATCACAAATTAAAAATAGAAATATGTAGACAAAAATGAAACTAATGCAACACCACAGAAACAGTGACACATGTCCCCTAATACTGTGCAAAATATAGACAATAGATGTAAATTTGAAAAAAATGATACATAACAATCACCACTTTAAAAATTAACAAATAGAAATAAAAAATAATGAGAAATAAGAAAATACCATTTTATTGGACTAATCCATTTTTCAATTAGCTTTCAGAGGCCAAATCTTTCTTTATACAGTATACTGCTGTTATGGTGTCCTCTCCTGACTTGAGGAAAGGGGTTTAGTCCAAAAGAAATTGCCTTATTTCCATTTCCTATTTATAAAGTTTTATCAATTTAGTTACAATACTACTTGATTCTATGTAAAGCAACGAAAAAAAAATTTATTTCTACTTTTGTAGTTTATGCTTTAATCATCTTCTCTTCGCTCTTTTCTTTCTATACAGCGTTTGTCCTCTCTCCCTTCCATGCAATATCTGCCCTCTACCTTTGCCCCTTCCACTCAGCCTCTGCTCTCTCTGTCCCTTCCATCCACTGTCCATCTTCTCTCTGTCCCTTCCATCCACTGTCCACCCTCTCTTTGCCCTTTCCATCCAGTGCCGCCCTCTCTCTCCTCCATACGGCATCTTCCCTCTTTTTATGTCACTTCAATAAACTGTATATCCTGTGTCCTTTCTCTCCTTTGTACATGATTCATTTCAGCTTCATCCCCTCTCCATTTTTTTGTCTGCACTCCCTCCCCTATGCTCTGGCATCTCTCTCTTCTCCTTTCCTTCCTTCCTTTCCACTCCACCCCATGGCCTGGCATCTCTATCTCCTTACCTTCTCTCCCCCCATGCCCTGGCATCGCTCTCCTCTCCTATCTCTCCCTCTCTGCTGTGGCACCTCCTCTCCTTCCTTTTGTCATGGTCTGGCATTTGTCTCCTTAGTTTCCCTCCCCTCCCCTCCCCCTTGCCCTAGCATCTATCTCCTCTCCCCCTCCATTATATGGCATCTCCTCTCCTTCCTTTCTCTCCCTCCCTCCTTCCTTTCTTTCCCCTGGTCTGGCATCTGTCTCCTTCCCCCCCCAATGCCCTGACATCTCTCCCTCTATGGTCTAGTACTGCCTTTCCTTTCCCTCCCTCCCATGGTCTTGGCATCTCTCTTTCCTCTCCTCTCCCTTCCTGGTCTTCCTTCTCCCTCCTTCCCTCTCTCTCCCCAATTGGATGCAGCAGCAGCATTTCTCTTCCTCCTTCTCCCATCCTCCCATCACCTCTCACTCTCCTCCTCCACTGCTCTCCCCTCAGTCCTGCTGCAGCTTTTCCTCTTCCATTTTAAGTCCAGCAGCACATCTCCCTCTCACTTTTCTCCACCACTCAGCTCCAACAGCACCTCTCCCTCCCCTCCTCTCTACTTCTGTTTCCCCACTGTCTAACTGCAGCACCTCTCCTTTCCACCCCTAGGGCCAGCAGCACCTCTCCTCTCTGACTAGAAGGGCTCCTTTCCATTCCCTTTCCCTCCCTTCTGACTAGAAGCAGTACCTTACCCACTCATCTCCCAGGTTTAGCAGCACCATTCCCTCCTCTCCTCTTTTCCTCACCTCCTATTAGCACCCCTCCCGCTTATCTCCCAGATTCATTGGCACCACTCCTCCCTCCCGATTAATAGGCTCTCACTGGCTTGGGGATTCCTCGGCCTGACTCGGCACAGCCTGAAGTTCTGTGTTCGACTCCGGCCAAAGAAAGTAAAAAAAGAACCCCCCCCCCCCCGAAAAACCAGGTGATTTTTCAAACCCTCCCTGTAACTCTAGCCTGGACTAGCAGCAGCACCGCTCTCTCCTTATTTTAATCTGCCTGACTGCTGCCGTAGCTTTAGTGAGTCAATTCCCTCCAGGAGCATCGGGGCCTCTACTAGGCCATCCTGCCTCTGAGGAAGAAGGAAGTTGCATCATCGGAGGTGGGGCGGCCTAGCAAGATCCCCAAGGCTGCAGAAGGGGAATTGACTCACTAAAGCTACGGCATCATCGGAGTGGGGCGGCCTAGCAAGATCCCCAAGTCTGCAGAAGGGGAATTGACTCACTAAAGCTACAGCAGCTGTCAGGCAAATTACAATAAGGAGAGAGCGGTGCTGCTGCTAGTCCAGGCTAGTGTTACGAGGAGGGTTTAAAAAATCGCCAGATTTTTTTTTCTTCTTTTTTTACTTTCTTTGGCCGGAGTCGAACACAGAACTTCAGGCTGTGCCAAGTCAGGCTGGGGAATCCCCAAGCCAGTGAGAGGGGTTTTTAAAAATGTCTGCGTGTCAGCATTGGCAGCAGCAGGATTTGCAACCGTAATGACAGCCGGGCGCTCACCTAAATTAGCCGGGCGGAACGCCCAGCTAAAAAGTGCTAGGGAGAACACTGTGTAGTATATCTAGATTTTCAGAAAGCTTTTGACGGAGTTCTTTATGAGAGGCTCCTGAGAAAATTAAAGAGTCATGGGATAGGAGGCAATGTTCATTGTGGATTAGGAATTTGTTATCGGACAGAAACATGGGGTAGGGTTAAATGGCTATTTTTCTCAGTATAGGAGGTAAATAGTGGAGTTCCGCAGGGATCTGTACTGGGACCAGTGCCACTTTCATCCTCATCTCTTAAGCATCTTACTTGGAAAGTAACATTCCTTATATCTGTTATTTGTTTACTGAGTAAATGAACTTCAAGCACTTGTGTCGGATCCACCTTTTACAACATATTACCATGACAGAGTGAACTCATTCAAAATTTCTCCCTAAAATGGTACCAGAATTTCACTTAAACCAATCCATTGTGCTTCCAGTCTTCTTCCCAAGACCACACTCATGTCCTGGTGAAGCCACACTTCACACATTGGACTGCACACATGCTTTAGCTTATTGCTTGGATCAGACTAAGCCTCGCAGAACTTCCACTCAACTGTTCTTGTCATTTGATCCTAAAAGACTTGGTTCTCTTGGTAACAGGCACACCAGCTCCACATGGCTGGCAGACTGTGTCTCCTTCTGCTATGCTTTAGGTGAGCTATGTCACTGCCCATAAGGGTAGGGCAATAGCCACTTCAGTAACTTACTTACATTTCACTCCCATTGAGGACATTTGTAAGGCAGCCACCTGGTCCTCAGTTCATACCTTCACATCCCACTACTGTTTGAAGAATCATTCCAGATGGGATAGTCAACTTAGCCAAGCAGTTCTACAAAATTTATTCTCTGTTTAGACACCTACTCCCCTCCAATCCTGCTAAACATGCCAGACTCATGTTAATATGAAGATTATTACCTCTCACGTGATCGTGGCAGTTAGGGAGACCCATGTGATAATATGCTGCCTGCTTGTCCTAGGATAAAGAACAGTTACTTACCTGTAACAGGTGTTATCAGAGGACAGCAGGCAGATATTCTCACTGAATTGATGGTCCCGAAAGCCAACATTGGGCGGGAAGGCGCTGGCGCATGTGTGGTACAGGTGGTCCTCGACTTTTAAAGACAGTACATTTTTTACCCTGTCCATACAGGGCTCTGTGGATGACGTCACCCACATGTGTGAATATCTGCCTGCTGTTCTTTGATAACACCTATTACAGGTAAGTAACTTTGCTTTTTTGCAGAATAATGATTGAAACACCTGCTTACAATTCTTGTATATTTAAAGGCTGTTTCTGAATATGGTGCAGCATTACAGTAGATCTTTTCAGTTTGAAACCGTAATTTCCTGTGAGCTAAGCTTATGCTGATGTTGCTCTATTTGAAGGACAACAAAGAAAAATGGGGAGACCTGATGATCCACAGTGAAAACAATCCACCGATGAAAACAAAAACTGTGGATACAGATGTTCTGGAGATAATTTATTAAACACTGACATATAAAACCATGAAAATTCAATTAAAAAAGTACAATGCTAAAAAATATGGTGATAAAAATCCACCCGGACCCTACATGATCCGTGTTTCGGCAAACACGCCTTCCTCAGGGGTCCAATGGTTTGCAAACTCACATATAAAGAATTGGACTGGAAACAGTCTATTGTCTTTAAACGTGTGAGCAAAGAACACTGCAGACAAGCTGAAGTAGCAAAAAAAATGCTATTTGAAGGCCCTTGTGAAGGCTCTTATACTTTGATGCAGAGTACCCAGAGCTGGCTGAATAAACAAAAATTGTTCTGCAAGAGCTTTTCTGCTTGTATATCCATCTATTAACCATGTGTTTTTTCTCAGTTCAAAACCTTTCCTATGTCAGCTTTTATTGTAGTATTGCTTGAAAAACATTTTCTTATGGTTGGGAGTAAGAGACATTTTGCAGCTTTATTTAAAATGAGAAGATTTTTGTCCTTATGCTGAGATAACTAGTTTGGGGACTATATGATGCAATTTGGAGGATTTTTATTTTCCTTTTGTTTTTGTAAATAGTCCTTCAACACATGTAAAATAACAGTAATGAAATAAATATTTGCTAGGCATGGGTTGTATTAAATACTACTATGTTAATGTCTAGTGTTGAGTTGTTTTAAAAGCTATTTTTATTCTCTTCCATCTAGTGGTGGTCTCATGTAATGGCTGCAAGCCATAGGTCTTCCCCAGTGCCTCAAATGACCAGCAGTGATGGTTTCTTTAAAAAGGAGCTGGAGTCTGCAAAACAGGTTCGACTGGTGCAATCACTGCCAGATGTTTGTCCCAAGGAGCCTACAGGTAAGATGGACTTTTCAGAACAGGTAAACAGTCACCTAGTATGTAAAATGTACATCCCAAGGAGCATGCAAACTTTGTGAGCCACCTGCATTGCCTGCAGCATATGAAGTGAGGCTTTAATTGAGATGATAGCTGGATTCAGCACCAATCGCAGTTTGTTGTGAACCCAGGATCTGAAATGACTTCGAATTCCAGTTAAGTGGCATTTGTTGTATATGATGTATAGGTGTGCTTAGAAAAAAAAAGTCTGATCCAGCTGTATTCTTACTCCCCACCTTAAGAAAACCAAGAAATCCTTTCTGAGCTCCTTCTTCCCCCAACCTTTACCTTATTTGTGGTTTTTCTTCATGGGACAGGAGTAATCCGCACTCAGTGCCACTGCATCACCAGTATTCTCCACACCATTGCCCCAGGTATGTTAGATAGATTGTGAGCCTGCCGGGACAGAGAGGGAAAACTGCTTGAGTACCTGAATAAATGCATGTAAACCGTTCTGAGCTCCCCTGGGAGAGCGGTATAGAAAATTGAATAAATAAAGTAAAATTATACTGTATTACAGTTTTGCTGTAGACCATAGTAGCCTGTATCAGGCACATGGGAATGCTAAGAGCAATTGTAATCATCCTGCATAATGGTGATGGCAGACTGGTCTTTTCTCAAGGGGATCATATTATATGTAGAGGCGGTGGGAACAACAATTTGATGTTTTTCATTGTCTACACAATTTTTATTGTACATTCTTGTAATCTTTACTAGTTATGGGAGAGTATAATATGCATGTTAGAATCACTCAGCTTTAGAATTCTTACATCCTAAGAACGTCGCTGAGGCCATCCCATGCACGTGTCATTTCATTTATACTCTTTGTGAAAGGTCTAATTTTAACTTTTTGTGTTTGAACATAGATGCTGAATGTCTCCAATTTCTCAGTTTTCCCTAAGGATCTAGTTGCAGGGCCTGAGCCCTGAGAGAGGTGCCTTGGATGTAGATAGATATATTTTACAGCAAGCAAGTCCAGGAGCATCTGTCTGACATTATTTTATATTATTAGTGCATAATGTTATCCACAATGGGATAATGTGTGCATTTTAGTGAAAGAGGGACGTGGATGGAGATGCAACTTTGTAGAAAACTATGGATCAGTAGGGTTCCAACATTGTTAACTAGTGAGATTATTAGTCATTATCTGTCTTCCTAATGTACAGGTTGTATATCACTTGTTATGTCAAAATATGATCACGTTACATCACTTTTACAAACTGCTCATTGGCTACCAATCACACACAGAATAACTTTTAAAATAATACTGTTAACATTCAAAATTCAACAATCACATGCGCCGTTATTTTTGGACCATTTTTTGATACCATATTCTTCATCTAGGACACTCAGATCAACACAACAACATCTACTAACTATTCCGTCTTTAAAAATAATAGGGACCAGGAGATCCACTATCTTTTCGGTCATAGCACCCCAGCTCTGGAACAATTTACCACTGTTTTTATGTAATGAACCTTCTTTAGAAAAATTCAAGCGCTCCCTTAAAAGCTTTTTGTATAAGCGTGCTTTCAATGCATAGAAAACATTACCTACAAGTACTAAATCCTAGTTTTTAATGATTTGAGATCCTATCATATATATCTTACATGACCCCACCATATGTGTTTTTCCTTAAATGTTTCTTTTCTTAAAATTTGTAGTTCACCCCCTTTGCCTTTTGTACCAGTTTGTAATAGAATGCCAAAATTTGTCTATATTATCTTGTTTTGTCCTCCCCAATTTGTTAATTGTTATTTTAAAAACAATTGTTATACGCATTGAAATATATGATATTGCGTAGATAACAAATCCCAATAAACTTGAAACTTGAGGTGAATGTTAGCTGTGCAGGTTGGTGCGGGCCAATCGGCACACTACTGTGAAGCAACTTGCCATCCAAATGAACCAGGGGGCTTCCAGATGTGTGTCCAAAATGACTGTGCAGTGAACCCTGTTGGCGAATGGGGTTCCGGAGCAGACAACTGGTGACTGCACCCATGCTCTTGAAGGTTCATTGCAAAAAAAGGCTACAATTTGCACAGGAGTACCAGCATTGGACTTGTACCAACTGACAGAGGGTTTCCTTCTCTGATGAGTCACATTTTGAGCTTCATTTAATGGATGGACATTGGCATGTCAGGCATGAAACCGCCAAGAACAAACACCCAGCAACTATTGTTGGATGTACACAAGCAATTGGTGGCAGCATTATAGTCTGGGGAATTTATTTGTTTTCTTGGTATGGTTTGGGTTCCTTGATATCTCTGGAAGGCACTCTCAACCGATATTGGTATTTCTCCATCCTTGCTGATCAAGTACACATGTACATGTTGACGGTCTTCCCTATGGCCAATAGGATCTTTCAACAGGACATTGCAACATATCATACCATCAGTATTGTTTGCAGAGCATGACCAAGACTTCCAACAACCCCTGGCCTCCAAATTCTCCAGACCGTAACCCAACTGAACACATTAGGGACCACCTCGATCGACATGTTTGACGATTGTATCCACCACCCATTGGCAACTGTCGAACCCACTGCAATATGCATGACTCCAGATACCTCTAACAACCATCCAGCATCTTATTGAGTCACTCCCATGGTATAATGTGACTTGACCTGTGTAGAAGAAACCACCAAAAAGATAACCAGTCATGAGTAATCCATGACCACATTATCTGCATCCATATCTTCCAAGACTGAGATCACAAAGTGCTTTTATAATCCCAAGTGCTCATCGTATTACCCTAGATGAAGATACTTACCATCATCTACTTCATTCAGGCTTCCAGTGCAGAGATGGCCTAGGCAGCAGAAACCTCAAAAGACCTAAACCCAACCTCGGCAAGAAACCTAACACTCTTTGACTTTCTACTAGAGAGTCTAGCCATTGTATTACAGCCTTTTCCTCAGTCTTCCCATCAGAGGCCATCTTGCTCATTTACATCAATGTTGGACCCTCATTACATCAGACAACTGGGTCTTACAAATTGTGCGACATGGTTATGCTCTTGATCTTCAAAAAGCTCCTCTAAATCATCCTCCAGGAAAGACATGTTTCAACAACCAGCAGACAAACCTTTTTCACCAAGAGCTCCAAGCCTTCCTTCAGCTCAACACAAAAGAACAAGTTCCTTTATAGGAGAGAGGCTGAGGGTTCTACTCCAAGTATTTTCCTCATACCAAAAAAGACTGGAGGCCTCCATTCAATTCTAGACCTCAATGCTCTCAATAAATACTTGATAAAAGAAAAGTTCATGATGGTCTCTCTGGGAAACTTGATGCCACTGTTGGACAAGAATGACTGGCTCTGCTCTCTAGATCTCAGAGGCCTACACACATAGTCCCATCTTCCCAGCCCAGAAGAAATATCTTCGTTTTCGAGTAGGCATGTACTTCTAATACAAAGGGCTTCCATTTGGCCTGATTTCAGCACCCAGGGTGTTCAAAAAATGTTTAGTTGTGCTGGCTGCAACACTCTGCTCTTATGGCTTTCAGGTATTCCCTTATCCGAGCGACTGGTTGATCAAGACCCAGATACCTCAAGCAGCTCACCTAACCATCATTTCAATAGTGCATCTCCTAGAGCTCCTAGGATTTGCAATCAATTACCAGAAATCCCATCTCTAACCAACTCAAACTCTGGAATTTATTGGAGCCCAACTAGACACAGTGCAAACTCGAGCATTCTTACTGCAACAGAGACTAGACAGCTAGGTTCAAATCTGCCACAAGGTGTCCATTCTCTAACATCGATATTCTTGAGCTGTGAGCAATCCACAGCGTTCTCCATACCTTTTCAAGATCATCTTCTCGATCAAGTAATACTTATCCAGACCAGAAAACCAAGTAGCCATGTACTATGTGAACAAACAGAAGGGACAGGATCTTGCCCCTTTTGTCAAGAAGCAATGCATATCTGGTCCTGGGCAGTTACCTGCAACATTTTCCTAAAAGCCATTTACTTAGCAGGAAAACAAAACATTCTAGCAGACAAGCTGAGCAGATTTCTACAACCTCACAAGTGGTCTCTCAACTCAACTGTGTTATGTCAGATATTTTCCAGTTGGGGTACTCCGGAGATAGATCTCTTTGCTTCACCTCACAATCGCAAATTTCCAGTTTTCTGTTCCAGAATATGCACACCCAATCACCTGGAGTCTGATGCTTTCCTTCTGGACTGGACCCAAGTTTTTGTATGCTTTCCTTCCAGTTCTCTTAATAGGGAAAACGTTGTTCAAACTTCACCAAGAAACAGCTACCATGATCCTCATTGCACCTTTGCAGCCGAGACAACCATGGTTCCCGTTTCTTTAATTAACTCAGTGTCTGGAAACCCATTACACTTCAACTTTTTCTGATCTTGATTACTCAGAACGAGGGGTCCCTTTTTCATCCCAGTCTGCTTTCATTGACTCACAGTGTAGTTTCTCTCCAGTGTGGTTTCTGCTCCAGTATTAGCCATCCTTAAGGCATCCAGAAAATCTTCCACACAGTGTTTCTGCTTCAAATGGACCTGTTTCATCCCCTGGTGTAACAAGCAATCATTGCATCTGAACACATGTCGTCTCCCATCAGTCCTCTCCTATCTCTTATACCACTGGTGCCCAAAAGGTCGATCACGATCGACCAGTAGATCGCGAAGGCAACGTGAGTCAATCGTGGAGCCCATCCGTGATAGACTCGCATTGCCTTTGCGTTCTCCCTGCTTCCTGACACCGTAAACAGGATAGTAGAAGCGCCGGGCCCACCAGTCTCCCCCCCCCCTCCCCACGATGTCGATTCTGACGTTGGAGAGGAAGTTCTGGGCCAGCCAATCGCTACCTGGACCATCCTCTTTGACATCAGAATTGATGTTGGGGGAGGGGGGGAAGGCTGTTGGGCCAGGCGCTTCTACTGTCCTGTTTACAGCATCGGGAAGCAGGGAGAGCTCAGAACCTGGGCGGTGGTGGCTTGGGGGGGCAGGGAGAAAGAAAGAAAGTGGGAACAGGGAGACAAAAAGAAAGGGGAGGGGGGCAGGGAGAGAGGAAGAAAAAGTTGAGAGAGGGAATGAGGTCTGGAGGAGAGGAAGCATATAGGAGGCTGAAAGAAGGGAAGAAATATTGGATGCACAGTCGGAAGAAGAACGTGCAGCCAGAGACTCATGAAATCACCAGACAACAAAGGTAGGAAAAATGATTTTATTTTCAATTTAGTGATCAAAATGTGTCTGTTTTGAGAATTTATATCTGCTGTCTATATTTTGCACTATTGCCCTCTTTTACTAAACTGCAATAGTGGTTTTTAATGCAGGGAGCCTATGAGCGTCGAGAGCAGTGCAAGGCATTCAGCACAGTTCCCTGTGCTAAAAACCACTATTGCGGTTTAGTAAAATGGAGGGGGTATATTTGTCTATTTTTGTATAGTTGTTACTGAGGTGACATTGCATAAAGTCATTGCCTTGATCTCTTTGAAAAAACCCTAGAATATAAATGATAATTAATATTTTCTCTGTGTACGGTGTGCTTTGTGCTTTTTAAAGTTTTATTGTTGGTAGATCATTTTGACTTGGTCATTTTAAAAGTAGCTCGCAAGCCTAAAAAGTGTGGGCACTCTGTCTTATACCTTTCCAACTCTGGCCTCAAAACCACTTCAGTGAGAATTCATCTCAGTGCTATTAATGCTTTTCATATACCTCTCAGTAAAAAGCCCCTATCGGTGCATCCATTGATTTCTATATGAAAGGCCTTTTTCATACCAAACCACCAATCAAACATCCTCCAGTTGCTTGGGAGCTCAATATTGTGCTTTCCACACTGATGAAACCACCTTTTGAGACACTTGTCTTCATCTCAAACATCTGTGGATGATGTCACCCATTAAGAATATCTTCCTGCTGTGTTCGGATAACACTTGTTACAGGTAAGTAACTGTGCTATCAATCCAACAGTTCCTCCCAGTGTCGCACTTCCTGAAATGAGAGCAGTTTGTCTACATAAGTTGTCTTGATTGACCCCAGACTGGAGGAAAAGCCAAAGCCTCCCCTTTCCCACTGTGTTTCCCTTAAATTTTTTTTTTTACATAATGTAATTAATGTCCTTTCTTTCCTTTTGTAGCAAGTATCTGTTTTTTTATTATATTTGTCTTTGTTCATTACCATTTTAACTTAGTCAAACTTTGGTTTGCGAGCATAATTAATTCCACAAATATGCTTGTAATCCAAAGCACTTGTATATCAAAGTGAATTTCCCCACAGGAAATAATGGAAACTCAGACGATTCGTTCCACAACCCAAAAATTTTAATACAAAATACTATACGTACTCGTATTGCAAGACCTCGCTCATTTAGAACAGTCACTACACTCCTGCAGCGTCAGAGAGAGAAGAACCATCGGCTCAGTTGTGATGTGTGTATACTGTATGTACTTGTATTGCAAGACATTTCTTGTATAGCAAGTTAAAATTTAAGCAAATGTTTTGCTTATTTTGCAAAACACTTGCAAACCAAGTTACTTGCAATCCAAGGTTTTACTGTATATCTATTTTAAACTTTTTATGTACATTGCTTAGACTTATAGATAGGTGGTATATCAAATTAAAAACTAAACTTGAATCTTGAAAGCAGTTAGTTCTTCTAGTAATCCAAGGAAAAGTTGTGAACTCCAAACCTCTCTACCAGATAAGAAGGTGGAAGAAAGGCGAGAGAGAGGAGATACGATAGAGATGTTTACCTACATGTGCATAAATGCACATGAGGCGAGTCTCTTTCATTTGAAAGGAAGCTCCAGAATGAGAAGGCATAGGATGAAGTTAAAAGCTGATAGGCTCAGGAGTAATATAAAAAAATACTTTTTTACAGAAAGTTTAGTAGATGTGTGAAATAGGCTCCCGGGTAGAGGTGGTGGAGAACACAGTGCCTGAATTTAAGAAAGCATGGAACAGACACATGGGTTCTCTTAGGGATAGGAGGAGATAGTGGATGCTGTGGATGGGGCCATTTGGCATTTATTTGCCATCATTTCTGTTTCTAATCCATTCAGAACCTTATAAAGGATACAATCAAACTTAAAATAACACTTTTGCTCATATATACCGATGTAGCATAAGATAATAATTGGTCACATGATTATATTTTCTTAGTGAGAAAATCAAACATAATGTAGTATTTTGCACCATTTGTAATTGTTTGATTAACTGTTGTATGATCATCCAGATAAATAAGATTACAGTAATCGAGAATGCTCAGTTCTAATGCTTGAACCAGTAACCTAAATTGTGGTTCCAAAAAATAGCCCTGCATAATAACATGGAGCTTTTACAACATAAAAAAGTTTTCTTCACTACTGCATCCACTTAAGGCTGCATAGTAAGGCCAGCATCCAAAATCACTCCCAAAATTCTGATAATAGTCACAAAAGGGTAAAAGTCTTAATGGACCATAAGTCCTGTATCACTAACAGAAACTAATCGAGTAGCCAAAAAAACCCTAGTTTTTTCTGGATTCAACTTTGTCAATGCTCAGACATCCACTCCTCTACTTACTGGCTGGTGGTCCTCCTCCAGGACAGGTTTGAGAATCATTGGCTCTAGAGGACACATGCTGTTGTTGCTGCAAAAAGGAAATATCAGGAAATATATTTTCATGAAGAGTGGTAGATGCCTGGCATGCCCTCCTGGTAGAAGAGGTGGTACAGTCAAAAATGGTGACAAGAGTTCAAAAATGTGTGGAATAGACACAAATGATCCCTAAATGAAAAAAGATAGGATTAAAACAAAACTTTTTATTTATTTAGTCAATTTTCGAACTCATCCTCCCAAAGGAGCCCAGAACAGGTTACAAGTTTACATACACAGTAGAAGGCTAGCAACATGGTTACAAGTTGACGCACAAATGGTCATACATAACAGCAGAGAAGAAAGATGAGTAGCGACAGTGGGAATTTCTAAGTACCGTATGGAAGACTGAATACATGTTTTGGGGACCGAGTACAGTAGCATGTCAAATAAGGCACTATAAGTCTAGCAGCAGCAATAAAATACATTCGATGCATAGCATAAGAGATCAGACATTTGTTTTGGGCACTAAATATAGTGCTCTTGACAATCTTTGCAGCAATGGAATAACAGGGTAGCACCAGTCGTGTATTCTATTTTGAATTCACCTCGTCCCTGACGAAAGTTATTGAAATGGCTATCGCGGCGGAGGGGTGTTGTTGCAAAGCTAAGCTAAGTACAGTTTATGAAGTACAAACTTACAGTGTCGTACCTAGCATATGTGACACCCGGGGCCCATTATTTTTTGACACCCCCATCTGTATGAAAAACATGATTTTTAGTAACAATCCACACATCACACATGAGTACCTAAGAAAAGGCAGCATCTTATATACTGCAGTGAGCAGTACATCAATAAACCCATTGTAAAAATAACAAGCCAGACTAGTACAGATCAATCCTAACAGAAAACCATATCTTTTTGAACACACAGAACACAGAAAACACCTTCGCCTAGTATGTAATCACAAACTAACCCCTCCCCCTTTTACAAAACTGTAGTGTGGTTTTTAGCCACGGTGGTAACAACTCAGATGCCAATGCTAAAAAACGCTCTACAGTTTTGTAAATGGGGAGATAGAATAAAAATACATAGACAAAGGTTAAACTGAAGCACCAAGAAGTTGGACTCTGCATACAATTCAACATCACAGAAACAGCCATGCATCTCACCTAAAGCAAAAAATAAATAAATAAATATAATTTTTTTCTACCTTGTCTTCTCTGATTTCTGCTTTCCTCATCTTTTTGTCACTCTCTTCCTTTCATCCATTGTCTGCCCTTTCTCTGCCTCTTCTATATGGCATCTTCTCTCTTTCTAATCCCGTTCTAGAAACTTTATGTATCCCCCTTCCATTTCTCCCTTCACCCCCATTAGTCTGGCATCCATCTTCTTCCCTTACCTCCTCCAATGATCTGGCATCTTTCCTCTTCTTCCCTTCCCTCTCCCACACCCACATGGTCTGGCATTTCACTCTCTCCTCTCCCTTCCTCCCCACTTCCATCAGCATCAGCCCCCTTTCTTTCCATCCAACCCAATTCTATGCAGTATCCTTCCCCCTTATGTCTCTTTCCCCGCAATTCCATCAGCATCTGCCTCTTTCCTTCCACCATACTTCCATACCACCCTGACCCCCTTTCTCACCCTTCACCATGATTCCATACCACCCTGACCCCCCCTTTCTCACCCTTTACTACCCTACTATGCTCCTTTCTTTCTCCATCCCTAATCAGCAAGGTCCCGTGATGACTGCTTCTGCTCCGTATGGAAGAGGTAAGTGACGTCTGAGGGGGCTGGGACGGCAGATGCAGGGAGTTGCGGCAAGATCCTGCGATGACTGCGGCAGTCGGTCCACCCCCCCCCCCAACGTCACTTACCTCTTCCGGAACACAGACGGTAGACGGCGCAGTCATCGCGGGACCTTCATTCACTTCAGTGTGGCTGCCGACTGCTCTGTTATAAGTACGGCAGCCGCACTGAGGTGCCGTTTGGAGCAGGGCGGGAGGTTCCGGATCCGGCCAGCTGTGTACCCCCTTGGTACGCCACTGCAAACTTATTTAGTACTATTTAAATTATAAAAAAAAAATTTAAAAAAGGAATTTGAGTGATTTAAAGTTAAATAAAGAAGTAGCATAATTGTTAAATAGCAAATTATCAATGAGATCGATGAGGAGTCGAGCCAGCGGGAGTTATGTTACTCTGCTGGTATTAAGATCTTGCTGCAGTGCACTAGTATATTTTAGATAGGATAGGAAAACACAAGAGAGTCAAATCCACAATCGCAACACTCAGACACTAAGAAGTGGACAAGTCCAAAAGAGACTGGTGAACTCAAGTTATTTCACAAAATCCTTTATTCCTTCAATACAACATACATCGACTCGACATGTACATGTTTTGGCCCGAATGGCCTGCCTCAGGAGTCTCACAGGTCTGTGTTAGAGTCAAAGAAACGCATCCATTGACCAATTCAACATCTCATGATTCACGCTGCAAAAAATGCCACCACTTGCAAACGGTTTTGTTTCTGGTGCTGGTCACCAGTATACAGAGTTGGCAAGCTTCAGGTCCTAGTAGCTGATCCACCTTACGCAAGGTTTCATCATAACAAAGTGGGTCTTGGCACTCATAAGGTTGTGTAAGAGTTCCATCTTAACCAGTCAATTGTCCCGCCAACATTTTTCCAAAAAACCCATTCTCATCATGGTGAAAGCATACTGCACATGTTGGACAGTAAGTGAGCCTTGGGTTTCTATTTTGTAGTGAACTAAAGCCAGGTATCTCAAAGTCCCTCCTTGAGGGCTGCAATTCAGTCGGGTTTTCAGGATTTCTCCAATGAATATGCATTGAAAGCAGTACATGCACATAGATCTCATGCATATTCATTGGGGAAATCCTGAAAACCCGACTGGATTGATGCCCTCAAGGAGGGACTTTGAGACCCATGCCATAGACGGTCCACCCAGTTTCTATTGATCCTAACAAGCCATTAGTAAAAGCATTTGGCTCACGGACTGCATCTTTCAGTTATATCCAGGCTGGGATGACTCTAGAGTAGTGTTTTTCAACCTTTTTACACCCGTGGACCGGCAGAAATAAAAGAATTATTTTGTGGACCAGCAAACTACTAAGACTGAAATTTAAAAAAACACATTTCCGCCCCATCTCCGTGAGCTCGGCCTCCGCAAACCATCTGATCCCATCCGCACAAGCCTCAGTTATAATTTTATATTGAACGTATTTTATTAAAGTATAAAAAGAAACAATATTCTGTACAATTGTCATTTTATAAATCCAATTATACAGAGCAAGGACCAACAAAACCCCTGTTCCCCTCCCCTTCACATATATCCCCTCTACTATCAAGAAAACTGAACAAGCCAAATTATTACAGAATGCTACATAGAAATATCATGCTAACAGAATACTGCAATCAAACATGACAGGAATAGTGTTAGGGGAGTGCCCATGGTCCGAGAGAGCCGTAAGCCAGCTTGAAGCTAAAGAAGCACTGCCTGAACTTTGCAGTCCCCAGTTATGCCTCTAGCAGGATATATTTCAAATCTGATATATTCTAATGACAAAATAGAAATAAAATGATTTTTTTTTACCTTTTGTTGTCTCTGGTTTTTGCTTTTATCTTCTTTTCACTCTTTTCCTTCCAACCCTGTCTCTTCAATCCAGCATCTGCCCGTTCCATCCACTGTCTGCCCCTTCCAGAAACTGTCTGTCTCCCCCTGACATCTCTCCTGTAGACCCCCCCCTTTGGTCTGGCATCCATCATCTTCCCTCATGGTCTGGCATCTTTCATTTCTCTTTCCCTCCCCCCTGTGGGTTTTAGCATCGCGGGGGGGGGGGGGGGGGGAGTGCCGATGCCGCTCAACGCCGTTGCAGCCCAGATGCTGCCGATGGCCCCAATCCGATCTTGCCAGCCCTACATGGACCAGCAGGAATTTTCTGCGGACCAGCAGTTGAAGAACAGTGCTTTAGAGGGTTATGTCACAGTTTACAATGATGGAGCCAAGGCTGCATCAGTGCTGCACTTGAGGTCAGCCTTCTTTGAGGAGAATTGCAAAATGATCCACAGTACACTCATTCATATCATACTAATGCCTTGAGTAGTAGTGGCTGTTTCAGATAGACCATCTTGCAGAATTTATTCAAGGTCTGCAATCCAACTCCACCCTCCTAAGCCCATTTGTTCAGTTCCAGGCTGCACTTACATAGTTTTGTTTAAAGTTCAGTTTCATTGTTTTGGATTGGCCTTGACTGTTTGTCTTCAGTGAGCTTGGTAGGTAGGAATTCTCATATGTGATAATATTGATGTCTTGCTTGTCCTTAGAAAAAGCAAGGTTACTCACTTGTAGCAGGTGTTCTCTGAGGACATACATTACCATAAACCCTCCCACCTCCCCTAGGACTTGTATTCTGTAAGGTTTAGATGTTAACTGTTAGTTCTGCATGACTGAGGCAGATAGGAAGGCATGTGCACATGTACAGTTGGGGCTGCCAAAAGCTTCTGAAAAATCTAAAATGCAGGGCAGCATCCACACCACAGCTGTGATGGTGTCTTCTCTTGGAGAACCCCTGCTACAGGTGAGCAACTTCTCTTTATATGCAAACAACTTTATAAAATTAACCCTGTAAATAACAATGTACAACAACTTGAAGAGTTCATGCTATAACCACTATACAAAAACATGTTTTGTATAACAGCAGCAGCAGAAAATTAGAGGGCACAGTGGCTTAATTTGGATGTCACTGAACCCACCCCTCCCCAGCCCAAAAGGAGGACTAAAATATGGGAATGTTCCTACCCCGCGCCTAAGCCTTGCTTTTTACACGGGGGGGGGGGGAGGGAGGGAGATGTTTATTAAAATCTTTATAAACCGCATATATAGCCTAGTGACTGTTTATACAAATTTGGGATTGTCTGATTCCTAGTAGGAGACTCTCAAAAACGAAGTGGGTTTACACTCTTATTTGGAAGTGTAACCCTGAGCACTAGTACCACAAGATTACCACAAGGGGGTCACCTGGCACCATATTTGTATTGGCAGCTGCTAGGGCAGATTCAAGTTGGGATCTCTTCTGTCTCCATTGCTGTAGTCACCCCTCCTTACCCCAGGGCCCTAGGATGGGGATGATCCAGAGAGGAATTTTTCTTATGTTTGAACCTAGTGTCAGGGCCGAGGTAGGGGAATCATTGGTTCTATGGATTACAGGGGGGTGGGGTCTGTAATTCAGTATGCCTTTTAATTTTCTGCTGCTGTGCACTGATCTTTGCTGTTGGGAGCTAGCGGCCCCCACCACTATTCCATCCCACATTGCACCATCACATCTCTACATTGATATTTTCTGGGATTCCCACTGCCACTTCAGTCTAATGTGCTTGAAGCACATCTACTTATTTGTGCGTTGTCAAAGAAACATGGACAGAAACGTTCAACAATAGGCAGTATCACATGATGCAAAACACACCTAAAACTGATTTACATGTCAAATGTTGTTCTTTCATGTGCAGCAATAGAAAAGAGGAAATCAAAAGCACAGTGAACCAAGCATGGTAGGAAAGAAGAACAGGCCCCAAGAATTGGTGTGAAGGAACTAAACTGGATCCTCAAATAAATTTAGTTCCTTCTTACCAATTATTGGGAGTCCATTGTGCTTCTTTCCTACCATTTTTTTCTTGTGTACTCACTGTTGGCAAAGCCACTTTCACAGCCTTTTCTTTTAGATCTGGAGACTGCAAGGTCTGGTGCATAGCACATATTGGACACATGATAATGCAGAATAAGTTTCCCATTTTTGTGCTGATTCAGTCAACTCTGGGTGCTTTGAATCAGACCTTCATCAGCTTTTTCAAAGAAAGCAAAGTCAGCATGTATTTAGATCTATAGAAACCAACCTGTAGTTTCAGAATTAAAGGCTCTTATCAAATACCAGAAAAAAGATCGCCACTGCAATGTTTCACAATGTGGGAGAGTTGCATTTGAATGGCTTTTCTGTGTTTTGTGTTTTATTTCAGGGGGCTCTAATACTTTATGCGACAGCCCATCTGTTGTTGCAGACCAGCACAGATGGACTATTTATCATTCCAAAGTTAATCTCCCAGCAGCACTAAATGACCCAAGGTTGGCAAAAAGGGAATTGGATTTTTTTACAAAAACCTGGGGTTTGGACTTTGTGGAGACTGAGGTTATGCCTTCATTCTACCTCCCGCAGATTACCAAGGAGCATTTTGCATTATACAAGCAGGAAACTGCTCAGGTAAAACCTCATTTGATGAAGATTCTTGCTGTAAAGGTCATTTCATAGGAGCATGTCCTTGTGCCTCATGGGCAAATTGATGGGTGCAGCTGCACTGGTGATTCACTGCAGTTGAAGCAAAGGCACGGGAAGCCTTGAGCTGTGGAAGAAGAAGAGCTGTCTGTCTTCTGCTGGGGCTAAAAGTGTCTTGTAAGTGACCTTCGGAACAAGTTTGGATCATAGCGCAAAACAGGGGCAACAGAATACCTTTATGGTTGGATAGCTATTCAAACTAAACTCCTCAGCTACCTAGTTGCTGATACTATTTGAGGTGATTAGTCAGTCAGTCCAAGGCCCTTGTGGCTCACCCCATTCTACTGCCAATGGTCAGAATAAGAAAGAACAATATCGGTGAAAGATTGATTTCAAAACTGTCTGATACTCTACCTTGGAAGGGGGAGGAGTTTCTGTATTTGTGACAGAGTTATAAAGCTGGGGTTCTTTCAGGCCTGATCAGGTGAGCTATGGAAAAAGTCACCACTGCTTTATGCTCAGATCTGAATCAGCACATGGGTTTTCCATTTGCATACAGAGAAATAACTTAGAACCTCCTGGAACAACCTTATATCTATGCAGAGTCCAGTACTCTGAACAAAGCCTCAAGCTTATAGGAAAATTACTTACACCATTGGAAAACCACTAGTTTTTGAGGACTACCAGCTGACCAGGTTTTCAAAAAAGCACTATAGTTCAGCTGACCAGGTTTTCAAAAAAGCACTATAGTTTATACATGAGAGGGAGCTTTATGATCACTGCTATAATTAAAAGTAAATCTTGTTTCATTTGTTAGAGATATCCCGCAGACCTGGCCAGTTTGCAAACCTGTGATTTAAAATGCCTGTGTGTGTGTACACTACTACACGTGTTTTACTTTATAAATAATTTTAAATAATCTGCTATATCGTACAATTCACAACAGCAAACAGACACTTGTGATAGTTATTAAATATGCAGGAGTCCCCTTCTGAAAACTTATGTAGTAGCACCTGCCTTTGTCCTTCCTAAATATGACATAAGCCCTCCAATTGTGGGAATTAACTGACAAAATGAAGGACGCCTGTAGCTGGGTACACGTTTCTCATAGTTTCACCTCATCTCTCCCCTCTTAAGGCTCCCTTTGAATTCTTTCTGTATCTGGTGGGGTTTTCATTGCTTCTTTTAACTATATGAGTCCTGGTTCCATAAATAAATTGCCTGGTGTGTCATAGCTGTTTTGAAAATCTAGGTGTGCTTTGGGCTTGAAAAGGTTGGAAAACATTAAACTATGACCTGCCTTGTTTTGGAGCTTCCAGTCATATCTATTTCCATTTTGTTGCAGAGAGAAAAGCTTCATGAAAGATGCAAAAGCATTTGCCCTCCTAAGGATGACTTTGATAGGATTACGCATTCACACAGTAATGGTACAGTGTCTTGCCTTTTTCCCTGCAGCGTTCATTGTTGTGCATGCAGCTTGATGGCTAACCTAGCTAGAATAAGCTAGAAGCCTTAATTGTGATGTAGCTTAACTTTGTGAGTGTTGGTTAACAAAAAAGTGGTGAACTATGTAGAAAAAGCAGGCAGCTCTTTCATTTGGAGCCGGACATGCCTCAACCACTCTGAAAACCAACAATTTTTGAACCTGACCCCAGTTACCCATCACTTTCTAGCAGTTAAGTGTGTACTAGTTATGAAATGTGACATGCTTGCATTCTATGGAAGTCCTCATTGAAACTTAGCATATCCTAATATATTTGTTGGTTCTGCTGGTTACTAATCCAAGGCTCCTATGCAATAGCAGTTTGAACCTTTTTGTCTTTACTCTGAAATTAATTAGGGTACACTTCAGAATGTCTGAGCAATTAACATATAGCAAATGCGCTCAGCTTCTACACAGGGGTTTTATAATGAGTGTTTCTTGTATAATCCCACTTTATTCTGGGACCAGTGGGTTGTTTACCTCCTCCCACCAGGGATTTGTAGGAAGCCTCAAACTTTTGAAGCTTTCACCCCCTCCCACTCAAACCTTACCACTGATCATGCTCCTCTGGACTCCAATCTTAATTCCTACAGGCCAGGCTGTAAGAGCTTATCTTTTCTACTCGTGTTTCATTTCATGGTTTTAAGTATTTTTCATTCACCGTTTTCGCCCTCGTGCTGTGGAGGTTCCCTGGAGGGACATCCTTGACTGTGAGAGATCACAGACTGTTGGAAAAAGTCTGCTTCTGGGGGGTTACCTGCTATGTAGTAAGCCCCCTGGATAGCCTGCACATCAGATCATAGCTCAGGCTGAGTGGTTCTGTGGAGGCATGACCAGGATCGGAGCCAGGCATCTGCGCGAAAGTGGCAGAGGTCTTTGGCCTTGGTGGTCAGGCTAGAGGTGCAGTCAGAAGAGTTAGAATCCAGGTTTACAGTTTTCTGAGGCAACAGATCTCCCTGTCAGCAGTTTCTGCTGTGTCTGCAGTGAGTTTCCATTCAGCACAGATCACAGTGAGTAATGGGCTGACAACCTAAATCGGCGATTTTGGGGAGTCCTAAAAAGGGGTTTTTAGGAGGTTTCCCTGCATGCCCTACCGCTGCCCACCTCTAAAATCTAAAATTCGCTGTTTTCAGTGGGTTACTGTGATTTTCCCGGGCTATTTTTTGTCAAAATAGGCACCTGTGGCGGCTATCTTGGATTTTTCCCGATTTGATTTAAAGTTATTTTTTCACCTTCTAAGCTTCGTTTCTGCAAGAAAACTGAATAGATCGCCTCCCCAGGATAGGATTGGATAGCTTCATGCCTCAATTGCGATGGATGGCAATCTTTTGTGCGACTGCGTTTCGTGTGTGCTGTGGCGTGCCGGGGGATGTGGTTTGCCTGGATGTGATACGTTCAGACCCCGGAGAGGGTCTTCTTCTTTCTGCCGCAACTCATGCGAAAATGGCATCGGGGGACCCTGCGGAGTGTACTGGCATCGTTTTGGCAAAACGTAAGGGCAAAACTCTGGCTATTTACCTTATAAATCCTCCAAACAGGCTAAACATGATGTGCAGTATGCGGCTCCCACTACGGAGGATGTCTTTCCCCTGGGATTTTTTTTTTTCTATTTTTATTTAATTTTATATACCGTTCTTCCAGGGGAGTTCAGAATGGTTTACATTAATTTATTCAGGTATTCAAGCATTTTCCCTTTCTGTCTAATGTACCTGGGGCAATGGAGGGATTAAGTGACTTGCCCAGGGTCACAAGGAGCATTGCGGGTTTGAACCCACAACTTCAGGGTGCTGAGGCTGTAGCTTTAACCACTGCATCACACTTTGTAGTTGTGCTTATCAGGCGTGTTTAATTAAAGCTTTCTGCCTGTTTCCCTTTCGCCGGACTTTGTACCGGACACGGAATAAAGTGAGGATTTACATGAAAGAAGATTAACAAAGGTAAGAACCTAATCTTTCGTTGCTCTCTGTGTCAATATGAGCCATTCAGCTTGTATACTGTGGATGTATGTCTGTATCAACTAATTATTGTGCAAGTTGACATCAAGGCTCCATTCATGCTAAAGTACTCCACATCCTACTTGCTGTTTTTCTGATCAGTGTTCTGGATTCAAACCCACAATTTTTGTTCCAGTTTAGGGATCTTTCTGTTCTGCTAAAAGAACAGCTTTCCAGGTTGGATTATAGAACTCCAGCTGATTGTTCCTGGTTGTTTCTGATTCTTCCTTTCAATACCTAGCCCTGTTCCAGCCAGCATATGCTGGATTTGGCAACAAGAAGCAGTTACTCTAGTATAAACTGGCACTTCTGTGCGGTACAAGCATTGCATGGTGTGATGCACAGAAATACCAGAAGGCTCCTTCAAAGGGGTGAAAGCCATGACTAGGCTATATCCTTTGGATTAAGAGTTCCAGCTATGCCCTGGTGGCACAGGTGGCTAAATACACATCCTTACCCAGTGAGGGAGAAGTTGTGATGAAGGATGCACAGGACCGTAGAGTGGATGTGGTCCTCAGGAGGCAGTTTGAGGCTCTGGCCCTAGGAGTTAGCTGATTCTTTCATAGCACACGCCTGCCATTCATGGCTGAGCCCCCTCTTGAGAAGAGAGAGAGAGAGAGA
This sequence comes from Geotrypetes seraphini, assembly GCF_902459505.1. NCBI lineage: Eukaryota > Metazoa > Chordata > Amphibia > Gymnophiona > Dermophiidae > Geotrypetes > Geotrypetes seraphini. Next base: position 339,987,166 of record NC_047086.1, on the reverse strand, counting down.
GAGCAGTGGCAGCAGTTTTGCAAACTTTGCAGAGTCTGGGCTGGATTGTAAGCTTTCAGAAGAGCCAATTAATCCCCACTCAGTCTTTTGGAATACGTGGGATTTCTCTTCAACACCTTGGAAAGCTGGTTTTTTTTCTACCAGAGGTATGCAGACAGAAGCTTTTGGGGCAAATTACGAACCTGCCATTGCAATCAGCACCTACAGAATGGCACTACATACAGGATTTGGGCTTGATGGCGTCTGTCATAGAAGTAGTGCTCTGGGCAAGGACACACATGCATCCACTTCAGGATGTGTTGTCTCATTGGTCTTCCCTACAGACCCATCTATCCTGGATGGAGGCAGTCCACAACAGCATGAGCTGGTGTCTCCACCCACAGTCTGTAGCAAAAGGGATTCCATGTTGGATCGATTCCTGGGTCATACTATCAATGGATGCCAGCCTGTTCACCTGGGTGGTGGCGCATTATAGTGGTCACCCAGTGTAAGGGATATGGACACCATCCCAGTGTAAATGGTTGATGAACAGGCTAGAACTGAGAACGGTCCAACTGGCTCTGTGAAACCTTCAGTTGGTGCTGGAAGGCAGAGCCTTAAGAGTATTCTAAGACAATTTACAGCTGGCAGGGAGGCACCAGAAGCACATTGCTCCGACTAGAAGCGAAACTATTGTTTGCTTGGGCAGAAAAACACCTGCTGGCCATCACGACGACATACATAGCTGGAGTGGACAATGTTTAGGCCGACTACCTCAGCAGACAGACATTGGACCTGGGAAAGTAGTCATTGGCCCTGTAGGCATTCCAAGACCTTGTCGGATGTTGGAAGCATCTGATCTGATGGCAATGGCATGCAACAAGAAAGCGCCTCTGTTTTTCAGCCGAAGATACAAGACCGGATGTGCGGGGCTGGATGCCCTGGTGCAACCATGGCTGAAGTCCGAACTGCTATATGTGTTTCCTCCATATCCCCTGATAGACTGGGTGGTCTGTCGCATAGCATCTCACTCAGGGGGTGTGATTTTGTGGCCCCCGATTGGCCCAGGCATCCTTGGTACATTCACACAGAGGCCAAGTGCTCTAGAAGACCTGGGCCACTTCGGTCTTACGGAATGACTCTTGAGTGTATAGCGCTAGCTAAGAAAGGATATTCAGAAGTAGTCATTACCACATTGTTGAAGGCCAAGAAACCATTCACTCTTTCAGCATATGCCAAGAGATGAGACACTTTTCAGCGCTGATGCAATAAGGACAATGTGGAGCCCAACAAAGCCCCCAGCATCACCGGTACTGGCTTTCATTCAAGAGGACCTGGACAAGGGATTAGCAGTGGTTTCCCTTAAGGTGCAGGTGGCAGGCCTGGCTTGCTTTAGAGGCCGAGAGAAGCGAGTCTCTTTGCCTGCTTATCCAGACATTATTAGTAATTAGATTTTTCAAAGGAGCCCTGAGGCTCAGGCCATCGTGCAGGAAACTGTTTTTGAGGATCACGGAAACAGGATTGATCTTGCATATAATACCTTCCTTTTTGCCAAAGGTTATTTCAGCATTTCACATCAACTAGGAAGTCAAGCTACCAGCCTTTCAACCTACAGGTTCTAAGAAGAAAGGTAACGCAAGGCTTTAAAACTGCTGGACGACCGCAGAGTTCTCTAGCGTTACCTGGAAGTAACTAATTAGTTTTGCCTATCAGACCATCTTTTTGTCCTAATTAAAGAGTTAACCTGAGGCTGACTAGCCTCCAAGACCACCATTTCCCAGTAGATTCGGACAGCAATCTCCTCTACCTACATTGTCTGCAGTAAACATCTGCTGGTGTTGTGTAAGCACATTCGACCAAAGGAATAGTATCCTCTTGGGTGAAAGCACATGCACATTTAACCAAAGGAGTAGCCTCCTCTTGGGTGGAATCAAGGGCAATACCTCCAGAGGAGATATGTAGATCTGTGACATGGTCTTCCCTACACACTTTCACTAAATTCTATAAGGTGGATGTGGCAACGAAAGAGGATTCTGCTTTTGGATCCTCAGTACTCAAAGCAGGCTTATCTCTCCAACCCAGGATTTTGGGGACTGCTTAGGTATGTCTCTAAGGTTCAGCAGACTATTTCTATTGCACTGGAAAAAGAGATTAGTTCCTTACCTTGATAATATCTCCATTAGATAGGGATGTTTTGCTGAACCCTTCCTCAATAATTTCTGATGCACCTGTTTCTACCTTATGCTTCATGGTCCTCTCCATGGCTAAGACTTCTCTGCCAGTCAGACTTTGAGTTCAGAATCAATTTCTAAATAGAATCTCAAGAGATAATTAAGATCCACTAATATTCAAGTTGTTGCTTTTATTTGATGTTTTTACTGTTCACTGGTAGTGTTCATTCATTTATACATTACAGTTTTGTTATTGACTGTTATAACGTTATATGCGTTATATGAGCAGATTAGAACCTTGGTTTTGGGGCGTTCCCTGTGTCCCCCCCCCCTTCTCCTAGAGCAGCATTTCTCAACTCAGTCCTGGAGTACCCCCTTACCAGTCAGGTTTTCAGTATATCCACAATGAATATGCATAAACTCAGTTTGCATACACTGCCTCCATTATATGTAAATTTTTTCATGCATATTCATTGTGGATATCATGAAAACCTGACTGGCAAGGGGGTACTCCAGGACTGAGTTGAGAAATACTGTCCTAGAGCTCTTGCATGCTTTGAAATTAACTGAAGAGGGCAGCAGAATCCTGGGATAAGGAGGAAGTTTCAAAAGCTGTGATTGACATATTTCTGCAGTATGCTCACGAGAATGGACTGAGTACCCTAATGTTCAGCATACCATTCCTATCTACTGCTTTCTGAAGGGATAAAAGGCATATATCATCACTATGTATGTGTGGCCCTCAACAACCTTTGTGTTAGGTGTCCTGCTCTTTCTAAGACTTGATAGTGGGAGCATGAAATTGCTGATGGGATTTTGAGGAGATCCACACATTTGCAAAATCCAGAGGTGCATGTGCTCTGGACAAGAGGTGTCATTAGTTTTGGGGAATGTTATGCTTAAAATGATGCATAAATGGCATACTGCTTTCAATGTCTGTTTAAGCTACTCGCTGTTCCTCACTGCTTTTCAGGCCCATTTTTACACAGAACAAAATAGCAAATGAACAGTGTAGAAAAGGGGCCAACTGGAATTTCTTGTTATGATTTACGGGCAGACAAATGTAGTGTGTCTGTTGAAGAAGAGATTCTAATTTGACTTTTCTTTTCTTTCTCAGTAGATAAATTAAGGACAGATTTGGAGCATGTACCTAAGGTATGATTTATAGGCAAAAGAGTATGCTTGCCAGGTTTGGAATACATTATTTAACTGAATATTCAATTGTATTTCAGAGCGAGGTTTCTGTTTTGATAGGTCTTAATTGGAGTTCTCAACCCAGGCCTTGTCATGCACACCCAGCCAGATAGGTTTTCAGGATATGCATCAGATTACATTTGTATGCAAATCTGTCTCATGCATGTTCATTGTGGATATCCTGAAAACCTGACTGAATGAGTGGGTCCTAAGGATTGGATTGAGAACCCTTGATAGAGGGGAAGGGGGAGTTTCAGGAAAATAAAAGCAGTGTGGTTCATCTATTATGTGCTGAAGCTGGAAAAGTTGACCACCTCTTACTATTAGAACTTATTTCAATAGCACTGCTAGACATTAAACACATAAGAGAGGGTCCCTGCTCAACAGAGCTTATAATCTAACCAAAGCAAATAGACAAATAAGAGATAATGGAATTGTTTACAGTGAGAATGATAGAAACAGACATGGGTACTTATTTTCTTTCAGTGAAAAAAGTTTCCTCATTTTCATATGATCATGATGTTAAATAGCCAGGTGCATGGGGAATAAACCAAAAGTAAATCAGATGCTAAATAATCAACAATGTATTGGAAAAACTGGCCTTAGTAATTGTGTAGCTACTGTGAGGTTGCGGTATAAAAAAATACATGAATTGGAAGCCAAGGCCTGAAACAACTTATGTTTAATGCAAAATGAAGTAATTCTGAAGGCAAAGTTATTAAAATGCAATATCCTTAGTGCTGGTCTTGAAAACCCCTTACCAAGGTACAGTCAAATCTCGGTTTGCGAGCAACACAGTTTGCAAGTGTTTTGCAAGACACTCAGCAAACTTTTGTCTCGCAAACCGAGCACCGCCCGGATAAATGAGTACTTACAGCTGCAGGCAGCACCGCTTCAAAGAGGTGCCTCTTCCGTCCGCCAGCCAGCCTTCTGCACCACGTTGGAGAACCCCCGAGCCCATGTAGCTGAGGGGCGTCCCACATGTGTGTTATGTATAATCATGCACAATGTTGATCATCGATGTTGTGCGTGTTTATATGTAATGCGCATGTGGGACGGCGCTTGGCTGCATGGGCTCTGGGGTTCTCCAATGTGGTGCGGAAGGCTAGCTGGTGGACAGAAAGGTATCTCCTTGAAGCAGCACTGCCTGCAGCTGTACAGAGACCCTGATGGTTGCGCGCGGCTGGCCACCTACAAATTGCAGCACCTGTCACCCTACAGGTACACACCCCTGGGCCACCCCTCACCACTTCCTCCCAGTTCCTTAGCACCTTTTGGGTTGTGAAACGAATTGTCAGCGTTGCCATTTTTTTCTATGGGGAACTTTGCTTTGATATATGAGTACTTTGGATTACGAACATGCTTCTGGAACGAATTATGCTCGTAAACCAAGGTACCACTGTATTTATTATGTTGGCATCAGGACATGTTTCCCTCACCTTGGCGGCTGGCTGGCTGGAATCATATATTTTCCAGTAATATCTTTCTCTCTCTCTCATTTCATTTATTGATTTATGAACCATCTTCCCAAGATCCAGATGGAATCTTACAAAGTGATGTGCAATTAAATTTTTAATACAATACAGTGTACAAAACTGAATCTGCTATAAAGTGAACTGAATGTAATGGGTTATCCACGAACAATGTCTAAGATAACCTAAATCACACTTAATCACTATTCCCTTGACCAGGTCCAATTGCCCATCTATGAAATTATGGATTTTTGTCTATAGTTAAGTGTAAGGAATGCAATTCTATTATCCCAGGACAAGCAGGCAGGTATTCTCACATATGAGTGACGTCATCCGGCGGAGCCCGGATGCGGACACCTCACAAGCAGACTTATTTGAAGAAACTCGAAGTTTTGAGTCGCCCGCGCATGCGCGAGTGCCTTCCTACCCAGTGCAGGGCACATCTCCTCAGTTCTTAGTTTTCCACGGAGCCGAGAAGTCTGTCTTCCACTCTCTGCATTAACCGTGTTACTTGTGCCTTCTCTAAACGCGGTTTGTGTTTATTTTCTTCATGAATCGCTGTTTTTGTCTTTCTTTATTTTATTTTCAGTTAAAAAAAAAAAAAATTTCTTCTTCCGTCCATTTTTGCTCAGCCGCGGCCTTACGACTTCGATCTTGCGGTGGCTGTTTTCACTTCTATGTCCCAGCCTGCTATGGGCTTCAAGAAGTGTAGCAAGTGTCAGCGCGCGATCTTCATTACGGACCCTCACCATCGCTGCCTCAAGTGCCTTGGGCCTAAGCATCATCCTAGATTATGCCTGCCTTGCCAAACACTTCAGCCTCGTGCTTTTAAGCGTTGTTGTATCCTGGTGGATAAGCTTTTCGAAATGGATTCTTCTGAACCCTCGACTTCGAAGATGACCTCGACCTCGACTTCCAAGGTGACCTCGGCCTCAACTTCGAAAACGATTTCGGCTTTGACTTCAGCCGATGGTCCTCCAGCTTCTACTGCTTTCACCTCAAGCCTCATCAGACCTTCGTCTTTTGCAGCGGCTCTTACTGCATCGACATCTGCTGTATCTTCCCCTGTTTCCTCAGGTCAGATAGCTCAGCAGACTGTTCCAGCGGTAGTGATTAAAGTGCCTAAGACTACTAAGTCGAAGCACAATCACACTACCCCGAAGGATCCTCCAGCCAAGGCAAGTGGAGCGGTTTCAGACGCGGATCCCTTTTTGCCAACTTCCTTCCAGACCTTGTTGGAGAAGCACATCGTTCAATTCCTTACTAACATGGGACCGAAGCTTCTCCCTCTTATCCAGCCTGGGCATGTAGCAGACTCCCGTGAGGTCGAGCCACTTTCCTTGCCTAGGTCTGATCCTCCACACTCTTTACAGGGAGCAGAGTCTCTGCGAGTGTCTGGTCTGGCATCTAAGCACTTTCAGCAAGGAGCAGAATCTTTGCATGTGCCTCGACAGGATTCCTCACACTCTATACAGGGAGCAGAGTCTTTGAGAGTGCATCGAGGTTCCTCTACCTTTCTCCATTCTTCGAGGTCTCATCGCTCTTTGAGATCTGCTTCCAGGCACAGTTCTCATCACCGCTCGAGGCCTTCATTGAGCCATACTTCCAGACATAGTTCTTCCACTAAGTCTCGTTCTACTCCACATACTCCTCGTTTGAGGTCTCCCATGCCAGACCTCGAGGATATTCCACATTCGATTGCCTCGTCCAAGTCACCATATTCATCTGATGCCTTTTTACATGCTGAAGCTTCATCTTCGACACAGGCTGCCTCGACGTCCTCGAGTCCTTCTCGAGGCAAAGTCCTGGCGGATCAACTCTCATTTTCATCTTTTCTCCGTTAGATGGCTGTGGACTTGGATCTTAAATTAGATACTGGCTCCAAATACTCCAAGGAGTATCTCGAAGTCATGCATCTTCCTCAACCTCCGGCAGAGTGTCTTAAGCTTCCACTTCATAAGCTTTTGAATCGGACTTTTGGTCGGTGCATGGAGACTCCTTTTTCCTTACCAGTTGTTCCAGGAAAATTGGATTCTCGCTATAAAACTGTACACCGCAAAGGGTTTGACAACTCTGTTATCTCATCAATCCCTGCTTGTTGAGTCCTCTTTAAAGAGATCCAATCCTTCCAAGGTCTATGCCACCGTACCTCCTGTAAGAGAAGGGAAAACTATGGACAAATGTGGACGTCGCATCTATCAAAATGCCATGATGTCTTCTAAAGTCCTTAATTATAATTTTCATTTTATTACTTATTTTGAGTTCCTTATTTCTCGGGGCTCTCAATCAATTTCTAGTCAAAGAAAAGTTTTGCATGTTGTCCCTGGCATCCCTTTATCCCCTTCTCGCCTTCTCGAGCAGAACGACTGATTATGCTCTCTGGATCTCAAGGAGGCCTACACTTATGTTCCCATACATCCGGCCTCCCGTCAATATCTCAGATTTTGGGTGGGGAATCTGCATTATCAATACAGAGTGCTGCCCTTCGGCCTAGCTTCATCTCCCAGAGTGTTCACCAAGTGCCTAGTAGTGGTGGCAGCAGCTCTACGGAACAATGGTCTTAAGGTATTTCCCTACCTCGACCAATGGCTCATCAAAGATTCAACATCTCAAGGGGTTATTCTAGTGACCCAACGGACTACCTGGTTCCTCCAAAGTTTGGAATTCGAAATCAACTTTCCCAAATCTCAACTTCAGCCTTCCCAGACTCTACAATTCATTGGAGCTGTTCTGGACACTATCCAACTCAGAGCTTTTCTTCCGCAAGAAACGATTGGAAGCTCTTTGTCACCTCTGTCATACAGTGTCTTCCCGCTACTCCATCTCCGCGAGACACATGATGATGCTTCTGGTCACATGGCCTCCACAGTACACGTGATTCCTTTTGCCAGACTTCACCTCAGAATTCCTCAGTGGACCTTGGCAACTCAATGGACACAAGATTTCGACCCTCTTTCTCGACACATATCAGTCACTCCTTCATTGAAACAGTCTCTCCGTTGGTGGATGCTCTCTTCCAATCTTTCCAGAGGCTTGCTTTTTCAAACGCCCCCACATCAGAAGGTCCTCACGACAGACTCTTCGATCTACGCTTGGGGCATTCATCTCGATGGTCTCCATACTCAAGGCCTCTGGACTCGTACGGATCGTCAGTGTCACATCAATCTGTTGGAACTCGGCGATCTTCAAAGCTCTTCCCTCTTTTCAACATCTGCTTCACGACCAAGTAGTCCTCATTCGAACGGACAACCAAGTCGCCATGTATTATGTCAACAAACAGGGAGGGACGGGATCTTCCTCCCTTTGTCAGGAAGCTCCGAAGGTTTGGGACTGGGCAATCCGCCACAACAACTTCCTCAAAGCTGTCTACATTCAAGGGGCGAACAATTGCGTAGCAGACAACTTGAGTCGTCTTCTGCAACCTCACGAATGGACTCTCCATTCCTCGCCTCTTCATCACATTTTTCTCAATGGGGAACCCCTTAGATAGACCTCTTTGCGGCTCCCCACAACTTCAAACTGCCTCAGTTCTGCTCCAGGATATACTCTCCTCACCGTCTCGAGGCAGATGATTTTCTTATGGAATGGACGAATCTCTTCCTCCATTCCCTCTCATTCTCAAGACTCTAGTCAAGTTGAAGAACGATCATGCCACCATGATTCTAATCGCTCCTCGGTGGCCAAGACAACCTTGGTACTCCCTTCTACTTCAACTCAGCACCAGGGAGCCATACCTTCTACCAGTTTTTCCTTCTCTGCTTAAACAGAGTCAAAGATCTCTGCTTCATCCCAACCTGCAGTCTCTACACCTGTCAGCTTGGTACCTTTCAACGTAACTTCTCTTCAGTTTTCTCAATCTGTAAGAGATGTTTTAGGAGCTTCTAGGAAGCCTACCACTAGACAATGCTATAATCAAAAGTGGACTAGATTTTCTACGTGGTGTTTTTCTCATCATAAGGAGCCTCAGCATTCCTCCTTATCTTCTGTTTTGGACTACCTGTTGCACTTATCCAATTCTGGCCTCAAGTCTACATCTATCCGAGTCCATCTCAATGCAATTGCGGCTTTCCATCAGCCTATTGAAGGGAAACCCATCTCTGCTCATCCAGTGGTTTCCAAATTCATGAAAGGACTCTTCAATATTAAACCTCCTCTCAAACCGCCTCCTATGGTTTGGGACCTCAATGTCCTTACTCAACTCATGAAGCCTCCATTTGAACCAATTGATAAGGCTCATCTGAAATATCTCACTTGGAAAGTAGTGTTTCTCATAGCCCTCACTTCCGCTCGAAGAGTCAGTGAACTGCAAGTTTTAGTTACTGACCCACCATTCACTGTGTTCCATCATGACAAGGTGATTCTTCGTACTCATCCTAAATTCCTATCTAAAGTGGTCTCAGAATTTCATCTCAACCAAGCCATCGTACTCCCAGTGTTTTTTCCAAAGCCTCATTCTCATCCTGGAGAATCAGCTCTTCATACTCTGGAATGTAAACGTGCTTTGGCCTTCTACTTGGAACGCACCAAACCACACAGAACTGCTCTTCAACTTTTTGTTTCCTTCGATCCAAATAAGTTGGGCCATCCTATTTCTAAACGTACCATCTCCAACTGGATGGCGGCTTGTATCTCTTTCTGCTATGCCCAGGCTGGATTACCCCTTCACAGTAAAGTCACAGCCCATAAAGTCAGAGCAATGGCAGCTTCAGTAGCTTTCCTCAGATCTACACCTATTGGGGAAATTTGTAGAGCTGCTACTTGGTCCTCGGTTCATATCTTCACTTCTCACTATTGTCTGGATACTTTCTCCAGATGGGATGGACAGTTTGGCCAAACAGTATTACAAAATTTATTCTCCTAAATTGCCAACACTCCCACCATCCCATTCTGGTTAGCTTGGAGGTTACCCATATGTGAGAATACCTGCCTGCTTGTCCTGGGATAAAGCACAGTTACTTACCATAACAGGTGTTATCCAGGGACAGCAGGCAGCTATTCTCACAACCCACCCACCTTCCCTGGTTGGCTTCTCTGCTAGCTATCTGAACTGAGGAGACGCGCCCTGCGCTGGGCAGGAAGGCACTCGCGCATGCGTGGTGCGGGTGACTCGAAACTTCGAGTTTCTTCAAGCAAGTCTGCTTGTGAGGCGTCCGCATCCGGGCTCTGTCACCCATATGTGAGAATAGCTGCCTGCTGTCCCTGGATAACACCTGTTACGGTAAGTAACTGTGCTTTACCGTATTTATGAATTACTAGAGCAGTTTTTTCATTGCAAGGCCTGGGGGCCAATGATGGCCCCCAGAGAACTTTTTGGTTTGCCCTCATTGTCTTTCTGTTTTGTTTTGTTTTAATTGCTTCTCTGCCTTTCTATCCAGACCCAGGACAGAAAGGGAAAAGTAGATGGGGAAGAGTTACATGCTTGAAGGGATAAGGCATTTCTCAATAGTCAAAAAAGAATGCATTTGGAGATGCTCACAACTATTGAAAGTACACCCCAATAAAGTTTGAAGGTGGGCTGTGGGGATGGATGTCATTGACATACACTGGTCAGCAATATTGTGGCTCCACATGGGAAGTTATTTAGTAGCTCTCCTTCAGCTCATTAGAAGCCAAAGTGGCCCCAGCTTAAAAATGAATCTAGAGCAGTGGACTCAAACTCATACCCTTTGCAGGGCCACATTTTGGATTTGTAGGTACTTGGAGGGCCTCAGAAAAAATAGTTAATGTCTTATTAAAGAAACTAGTCTTTAAGCCCGTTACATTAACGGGTGCTAGAATACTGTTCACCCTCTATGTTGCCCCTTCCACTCACTGCCCTCTCTTCTCTTTCTCTCCCATATGGCCTCTCTCCATCTCCTCCTTCCTTTTGCCTTGGTCTGGCATACCTTCCTCCTTCCCTCCAAGCCATTCTCTCCCCCTCTGCTCCCTTTCCTCATTTAACTACTTCATTGGTCAGCAGCAGCATTCACAATTCATTGCTGTTGCTGGCTTCAGGTCTTCCTCTTTGGCGGGTCCTGTCTTCATGAAAACAGGAAGTAGGCAGGACCGGCCAGAGAGGAAGGCCTGAAGCCGGCAACAGCAGTAAATTGTAAACGCTGCTGCTGCCTGAAGCACCCGAGGCAGACGCTTCTCTCCCCTCCCAGTCCAACCCCCACTGACTCTGTGACCCTCCCAGCAAGATGACTTTAATATCAAACCTCCCTCCAGCGTTGGCAGCCGCAGCACGCTAAACAGGCTGGCTGCTTCTGCTTTCTTCTGCCGTTGAGTCTCTCTGTCGCGTCATTGATGAAGTCATCAGTGACACAGCAAAGGGACTCAACTGCAGGAGAAAGTCCGAAGCAGCCTGTTTAAGGTGCAGCGACTGCCAACGCTGGAGGGAGGTTTGTACCGGTGCAGAAGCGATATGTCTCTCCCCCTCCAGTACCTGTGCAGCACTTTGCTGCGGCGCATCCTCCCATGGGGGGGGGGGGGGTTGCACAGTGGGAGCGGGTGAGAGCGCCGATCTCCAGTTGTTTTGTTTTTTTTGTTGTTGTTTTAAGTTGAAAGCCGGCGCTGCAGCTCCTCTCTCGATCCTGGTGCAGTTCGAAAGTTGAGCCGGTACCATTCACGGTGAGGAAGGCCGCCGCAGCTGTGTAATTTTTTTTTTATTATTTGAAAGCTGCCGCGAGCAAGTGGTGACGTAAAACCCGCGCATGCGCAATCGTGTTTTCGCGACAGATCAGGGAACACGATTTTTTTAGTGCGCATGCGCGGCCTAGCATTTTATTATATTAGATGACAATTTTGCACGAGGCTAAGTCTTAATAATAATAATGTGATTTATAGTTAAAGAGATATATGATCAAGAAACTGTTTTATTTTACTTTTGTGATTATGATAAAAACATACCGAGGGCCTCAAAATAGTACCTGCCGGGCCGTGAGTTTGAGACCACTGATCTGGAGGGTGCCTGGTTGCCACATATTCTATAAAGGAAACTAGGTACTTGCTTTCCTTTTATAGAATGGTAGCTTAACTGGGTATGTACATGTGTGTGCAGTTAGATGTGGACACTTGTGCCACAATAGAGCTTGTGTAAATGATTGTATCCAACTGCCAGAGATACTCTGTAAATTATACAATTAAAGGTGAGTCCTGCCTGCCCATGCTCCATCTAGACTCCACCCATGTATATATCTGTCAGATATGTTATATAAGAGAGAGTGGAGAAGTAGCCTAGTGCAGTGGTTCTCAACCCAGTCCTCTGTGCATTCACAGCTAGTTTTTAAGGATATGCATGTACTGCCTCCTTTTTATGTGACTATATCTCATGCATGTGGATGTCCTTAAAACCTGACTGGGTTGAAAAGCACTGACTTAGTGGTTGGTACACTAGGCTGACGACTAGCAAAGCCAGGTTTAAATCTCGCTGCTGTTCCTTGTGATATGGAGCAAGTCACTTAACCCTCCATTGTTAAAGGTGCAAAATTATATCGTAAGCCCTCCAGAAACAGGGAAATACTTAACTTAGCCAAGTGTAACTCATCTTGAGCTATACTGCTGAAAACAGTATGAGCTAAATCCAGTTAAATAAATACATTCACAGGATAGTGCTTGGGCACATTTTTGCCATTTATAATAATAATAATAATAACAGTTTATATACCGCAGGACCGTGAAGTTCTATGCGGTTTATAATGATTAGAAAGATGCTACAAATTGAATGGAACATACATAGTTAGAGATTAGTGGCTAACAGTTTACGGGATCAGATTTAGGGGAGAGATTGTGATGGGAGCGATTGTACAGATTCGTTACCTAGGTAATTCAAGAACAGGTGTTTTAGGTGTTTCCTAAATTCACCATAGTTATTCGCGTGTATAATTAGTTTTTCCAGGTCTTTGCCCCATAAGGCTGCTTGATACGATAGAAGTTGTTGATGGTGTCTTTTAAATTTACATCCTCTAGCTGATGGGGAAACGAACTTCAGGTGTGTACGTCTCTTATGTCTGTTGGTTGAGAAGGAGAAGAGATCAGTTATATATTTAGGAGCTAGACTGGATAGTACCTTGAAGCAGAAACATCCCAGCTTGAACTTCGCACGTGCCTCCATTGACAGCCAGTGCAGGAGTCGGTGAGAAGGAGTTATGTGATCAGACTTCTTCTACCCAAAGATCAACCTGACTGCCGCATTTTGTACCAGTTGTAGTCTCTGCATGTTCTTCTGGAAGATTGCCAGATGGGCAATGTTACAATAATCGAGATGGCTTAGTATTAGGGATTGTACCAGAATTCTGAATGATGAAGCGTCGAAGTATGCTTTAATGGACCTAAGTTTCCAGAGAGTAAAAAAACCCTTTCTGACTAGGGAGTCCACTTGGTCTTTCATGGTTAGGCCTTGGTCCAGTATTACCTCCAGAACCTTCATTGTAGGTTGAATAGGGTAGCTGAGATTGTTGATGCGTAGTGGTGTTATAGTGACAGGTGGGTGTGGCGAGGCTATGAAGAATTTAGTTTTTTTCTGAATTAAGCTTCAGTCTGAATTCTGTGGTCCATTGTTCCAAAAGGTTTAGTGCTTCTGTTGCCACGGGGGTGATTTCAGAGGGAGAAGTAGTGAACGGGATAATGATTGTAAAGTCATCTGTGTAACTGAATAATTTTATACCCCACTGGGCCAGCTGCACGCCTACTGATGACATGTAGACATTGAAGAGCAGTGGGGATAATGGAGACCCCTGTGGAACGCCAGATGGGTTTCTCCAGGTTTTAGAGAGGTTGTAATTGAAACGTACTTGATAGATGCGGGACGTAAGGAATCCTCGGAACCAGTCAAATACCTCTCCTCTGATGCCGATTGCGTCTAAGCATTGTAGCAGTTTCTCATGATCCACCAAATCAAAGGCTGAGCTCATGTCAAATTGCATGATTAGGGCGTTATGGCCCTTGCTGAATAAGGAGGGTAAGTAATCTAGGGTCGCCGCAATCACTGTCTTGGTGCTAAACAGAGGTCTGAAGCCAGATTGGTTTCATGTAGTAGAGAGAACTGGTCGAGGTAGTCCATCAACTGGGTATGTACTAAACCTTCCATTATTTTTACGAAGAATGGAATGGATGCTATCGGTCTATAGTTGCTTACTGATGTTAGGGATTGTTTACAGTTTTTTGGAATTGGGGTGATTATAATATGACCGTTATTAGTTAGGAATTTTCCATTTTTGAAATTACTGGTCAGATAACTCCACAGTGTTAGTTTAAAGTCTAATGGGGCTGCTTTCATAATGTCAAGGGGACGGGGATCTAGAATGCTGTGTGATTTAGTATACTTGTTATAGAGTTTGATGAAGTTATTCCATTCTAGATCCTGAAAGGAGTTCCAAATCATATCCATTGGTATTTCATTTCCGTGTATGTTGGCTATTTGATGTGCATGTATGTTGTTTGTCGGACAGTTGTTCCTTAGGTTTATAATTTTTGAGTCAAAATGCTGTGCTAGATCGTTTGCTGACAGTAGTTTCGTATCGTGCATGGATTGATTGTGACGTATGGTGTCAAATAAATTTATAACCAAGTTGAACAGTTCTTTAGTGTTGATGCCTTTCGAACTCGAATTGGATGCATTAATTTTAGATGACTAGAATGCTTTTCGTTTTTCTTTTTATCAATTATTTGTAGTTCTTTATGTTGGATCTCCAATTGTTCCGGTCTGATATTTCTCCCATTTTATTCCAGATCCTTTCTAGTCGTCTTACTAATTGTTTCATTTTTAATAGTTCAGAGTCCAACCAGTTATTATATTTATTTGAGCAGTTTTTACTGTTTCGTTTAGGGGCAATTTTATCTAAAATGGATGTGCTTGTTTTTGTCCACTGTTTCCAGAAATCATACCCTTCTTCTATTTCCTCACATAATTCATAATGTGCCCAGTATTCCTCTGGATTGATATGGCCCCTTGTGAGATGTTCTTTTTTTATCTTTGGGTGAGTTTTTGCTTTTGGTTGATTCCAGATTAAGTTAAAGTAGTAGGTGAAAAGGTCGGACCAGATATATTAGCACCAGATACTGTCGGATAAAGAAATAGAAGGATTTAGGATCTCCTTTATGGACATAGCTACCAAATCTAACTAATGGCCTTTTTCTTGTGTTTGTGTGGATAAAGGGAGATTGTAATTGAGTGAGGATAGGAAGTTTTTAAAATCTTTCGCGTCTGGATTGTCCTCGTTCTTTAAATGTAGGTTTACGTCTCCTGCTATAATATTGTAAGACGGAGTAATTGAATTATGTAGAATGAATTTGTAGAAGTACATATGTATGTGCACCTGCCCATATATGCTATTATAAACATTTCTGCAATTCAGCCAACAAGTTGAAATGCTTTTTCTGTAGGTGTGTAGTACCAAAACTATAGCAGCCTATATTTGTATAAGGAGAAAATAACATAGAACTACCCTGGAATAACATATCTATGCAAAACCCATTACTCTGAACAGAAAAATACTTTGCACAACCTAGGGAGGTGGTGGGGGGGGGGTTCAGGGCAGGGCATCAGTCGTTAAGGACTGAGCTTACCAGACCTTTTCTTTTTTTTTTTTTTACTTGAAATGTTTTATTGGAATTTTGGATCAATTACAGTCACATAAACTCTTAAAACTGACAATCTTATGATAACAGTTTTAAATGCAGAAACAGATACAAAAGCTGTACAATAGAAAGATTCAGCAACAATAAAACTCCTATTTTGTTATTATAATATCCCTTCTCTTCCCCCACCCTCCCATCCGGGACCAATGCAGTAAGAATATCAAGTTTCAAGTTTAATTAAAATTTCTTATACTGCCTAATCAGCCTGGTCAGGAACTCTAGTACAGAGTTTCTCAAATTCAAGCCAAGTACCCCCTAAGTCTAACACATCAACTGAGTACCCCCGCCCAAGCTCTGTCCCTGACCTCACCCCCATAAAAACAGTATTAATTGTAATGCGATTTCTTCCATTCATTTCTCATATACACACCATATAATCTTAGTAATACATAATGGTAACCACAAAATTTAAAAAAAAACCCCACAAAGCACACTGTACGCAGAGAAAATGTTAATTATAATTTATATTTGTCTTTTTTTTCAAAGAGGTCAAGGCAGATAACTTAAAAATATGCAATGTCACCTCAGTAACAACTATAGAAAAATAGACAAATATAGTGCAAAATATAGACAATAGATATAAATTCTCAAAACTGACACATTTCGATCACTAAATTGAAAATAAAATCTTTTTCCTACCTTTGTTGTCTGGTGATTTTACGATCTCTGGTTGCACTTCCTTCTGCCTGTGCATCAAATCTTTCTTTCTTTCTGCCTCCTGCACCCTTCCTCTCAGGATCCTCATTCCCTTCCCCAACCAACATCTCTCTCTCTGTCCCTCCATGAGTCCAATTTTTCTTCCTCTCTCCTCCACCTCTATTGGCAACCTGTCTCCTTCTCTAGTAACATAGTAAATGACGGCAGATAAAGACCCTAATGGTCCATCCAGTCTGCCCAACCTGATTCAATTTAAATTTTTTTTAATTTTTTCTTCTTAGCTATTTCTGGGCAAGAATCCAAAGCTCTACCCGGTACTGTGCTTGGGTTCCTACTGCTGAAATCTCTGTTAAAACCTATTCCAGCCCATCTATACCCTCCCAGCCATTGAAGCCCTCCCCAGCCCATCCTCCACTAAATGGCCATATACAGACACAGACCGTGCAAGTCTGCCCAGTCCTGGCCTTAGTTCAATTTTTAGTTTTATTTTCTGATTCTAGATCCTCTGTGTTCATCCCACGCTTCTTTGAACTCAGTCACAGTTTTACTCTCCACCACCTCTCTCGGGAGCGCATTCCAGGCATCCACCACCCTCTCCGTAAAGTAGAATTTCCAACATTGCCTTTTAATCTACCTCCCCTCAACTTCAAATTATGTCCTCTGGTTTTACCATTTTCCTTTCTCTGGAAAAGATTATGTTCTACAGGTTGGAATTGCTGGGGCTATTCTCCCTGGAAAAGCGGAGACTTAGAGGAGACATGATAGAAACCTTCAAAATCCTGAAGGGCATAGAGAAGGTAGACAGGGACAGATTCTTCAGACTGTGGGGAACCACAAGTACAAGGGGGCACTCGGAGAAATTGAAAAAGGACAGGTTTAGAACAAATGCCAGGAAGTTCTTTTTTACTCAGAGGGTGGTGGACACATGGAACACGCTCCCGGAGGTTGTGATAGGCCAGAGCACGCTACAGGGGTTCAAGGAGTGTCTAGATAGGTTCCTAAAGGATAAGGGGATTGAGGGGTACAGATAGAAGTAGAGGTAGGTTATAGAAATAGTCAGAAACCACTTCAGAGGTCATGGGCCTGATGGGCCGTCGCGGGAGCGGACCGCTGGGCACGATGGACTTCTGGTCTGACCTAGTTGAGGCGACTGCTTATGTTCTTACATTAATACCCTTCAAGTAATTGAACGTCAGAATCGTATCTCCCCTGTCTCTCCTTTCCTCTAGGGTATATATATTCAGGGCTTTCAGTCTCTCCTCATACGTCTTCTGGCGCAAGCCTCCTATCATTTTCGTCGCCTTCCTCTGGACCGCTTCAAGTCTTCTTACGTCCTTCGCCAGATACGGTCTCCAAAACTGAACACAATACTCCAAGTGGGGCCTTACCAATGACCTGTACAGGGGCATCAACACCTTCTTCCTTCTACTGGCTACGCCTCTCTTTATACAGCCCAGCATCCTTTTGGCAGCAGCCACTGCCTTGTCACACTGTTTTTTCGCCTTTAGATCTTTGGACACTATCACCCCAAGGTCCCTCTCCCTGTCTGTGCATATCAGTTTCTCTCCTCCTATCATATACGGTTCCTTCTGATTATTAATCCCCAAATGCATTACTCTGCATTTCTTTGCATTGAATTTTAGTTGCCAGGCATTAGACCATTCCTATAACTTTTGCAGATCATTTTTCATATTTTTCACTCCCTCTTCGGTGTCTACTCTGTTACAAATCTTGGTATCATCTGCAAAAAGGCACACCTTTCCTTCTAACCCTTCAGCAATGCCACTCACAAACATATTGAACAGGATTGGCCCCAGCACCGAACCCTGAGGGACTCCATTATTCACCTTTCCTTCCTCCGAGCGACTTCCATTAACCACCACCCTCTGGCGTCTGTCTGACAGCCAGTTTTTAACCCAGTTCACCACTTTGGGTCCTAATTTCAGCCCTTCAAGTTTGTTCAACAGCCTCCTATGAGGAACTGTATCAAAGGCTTTGCTGAAATCTAAGTAAATTACATCTAGCATATGTCCTCGAACCAGCTCTCTGGTCACCCAATCAAAAAATTCAATCAGGTTTGTTTGGCACGATTTACCTTTTGTAAAGCCATGTTGCCTCGGATCCTGTAACCCATTAGATTCAAGGAAGTACACTATCCTTTCTTTCAGCAACACTTCCATTATTTTTCCAACAACTGAAGTGAGGCTCACTGGCCTGTAGTTTCCTGCTTCATCCCTGTGACCACTTTTATGAATAGGGACCACATCTGCTCTCCTCCATTCCCCAGGAATCACTCCCGTCTCCAGAGATTTGTTGAACAAGTCTTTAATAGGACTCGCCAGAAACTCTCTGAGCTCCCTTAGTATCCTGGGATGGATCCCGTCTGGTCCCATAGCTTTGTTCACCTTCAGTTTTTCAAGTTGCTCATAAACACTCTCCTCCATGAACGGCGCAGAATTTATTCCATTTTCTCGTGTAACTTTGCTAGACAATCTTGGTCCTTCTCCAGGATTTTTTCTGTGAACACAGAACAGAAGTATTTGTTTAGCACATTTGCTTTTTCCTCATCACTCTCCACATATCGGTTCCCAGCATCTTTTAGTTTAGCATTTCCATTTTTCATCTTCCTCCTTTCACTAATATATCTGAAAAAAAATTTGTCTCCCTTTTTTTACATTTTTAGCCATTTGTTCTTCTGCCTGTGCTTTCGCCAGACGAATCTCTCTCTTGGCTTTTTTCAGTTTCACCCTGTAGACCTTTCTGCACTCCTCTTCTTGGGTTTTTTAATATATCACGAACGCCAACTCTTTTGCCTTTATTTTCTCTGCCACTAGTTTGGAGAACCATATCGGCTTCCTTTTTCTCTTGTTTTTATTGATTTTCTTCACATAAAGGTCCGTAGCCATTTTTTATCGCTCCTTTCAGCTTAGACCACTGTCTTTCCACTTCTCTTATGTCCTCCCATCCTAACAGCTCTTTCTTCAGGTACTCTCCCATTGCAATAAAGTCTGTACGTTTGAAATCTAGGACTTTAAGTAACGTGCAGCCGCTCTCTACTTTAGCCATTATATCAAACCAAACCGTTTGATGATCGCTACTTCCCAGGTGAGCACCCACTTGAACATTAGAGATACTCTCTCCATTTGTGAGGACCAGATCCAATATCGCTTTTTCCCTTGTGGGTTCCATCACCATTTGTCTGAGCAGAGCCTCTTGAAAGGCATCCACAATCTCCCTACTTCTTTCCGATTCCACACACAGAACATTCCAGTCCGCATCCGGCAAGTTGAAATCTCCCAACAGCAGAACCTCCTCTTTCCTTCCAAGCTTTTGGATATCCACAATCAGATCCTTATCAATTTGCTGCGATTGAGTCGGAGGTCTGTAGACTACACCCACGTAGATAGAAGTTCCATCTTCTCTTTTCAGAGCGATCCATATCGCCTCTTCCTCTCTCCAGGTCCATTGCATTTCGATCACATGGATATTGATCTTTACATAGAGAGCTACTCCTCCACCTTTTTGACCATTTCTGTCCTTCCTAAAAAGATTATATCCCGGTATGTTTGCATCCCATCCATGTGATTCACTGAACCATGTCTCTGTGATAGCGACAATATTTAGATCTGCCTCTAACATCAGGGTTTGCAGATCATGAACTTTGTTGTTTAGACTGCGAGCATTTGTGGTCATCGCTTTCCAGCGGTAATCTCCTTTTTCATATGGATTTTTGTTTCGTTTCACTTTCCGTTGCAATACTAAGAAATGAGTTGCTGATATTGTTTATGTTGCCATCTTTACTACTATCACATCTTTTCTTTTGCCGGGATGGTCTCTCTAATTGTCCTTCATACATACACCACCCCCACCTTCTAGTAGTTTAAATGCCTAGAAACATATTGTCTAAATTTCAAATTTCAAGTTTAATAGAGATTTGATTAATCGCTTAATCATAATTCTAAGCAATGTACATAATAATAAAATTACAAAATATGGGGAACAATACAATGAATAAGAAAAACCAGGTCTAACAAGACTATTGACAAACTTAACAAAACTAAGAACATAAGGGAAGAGAGGGATAAGAACTACAAATTATTTGAAAGTTAAAGAGACATATAAGGGAGATACATAAGGAAAGGGAAGTTAAAAATTACTTCAATAAAATTAGAGAGAAAAAGTAAAATTGGTTGGAAGATTAAATGGCTAATTTTCAAAGGCCTCCTTAAAAAAGAAAGCTCTTTAGTTTACTTTTGAATTTTTCTAAGTTGTGTTCTTCTCTCAAGTGAATAGGAAGTGAGTTCTCTGCAAGGTTTCTTTTTCCTGCTGTAGTAATATGTAGCCCATCAATGCACTATAGCTTCTTGTCCTTCCTTGTATTTCCCCATCCTCCTATGTACCTGAAGCCTTCTTGATGACAACAGGCTTTGAGCCATCTATTAAAGTCCTCTGTGTTTTTCACTCTTTGCTCTCCCTTTCCATATGCAGGCAGTATTTCAGAAAAAGCTAAAGTCTTTACAAAAGGTTTCAAACCCTCACCAAGCTCCCGAAAAGCTTTCTGTGCTGCAAGTGTGGAGTTGTTGGCCAGGTCATTTGTTCCCAGATGGATAACAACATCAGTGTTAAAATCCTTAGTTTCTTCCTTAATTATAGTCTGTATTTGCCTGGAACTCCTGGTAGCTGAGGATCCTGGAAGACATTTTACTATTTTGGTTTTCTCGCCTTGTGTTCCAAGGTTAATGCCTCTGATGATGGAATTCCCCAATGTAATGTAATGTAATTTATTTCTTATATACCGCTACATCCGTTAGGTTCTAAGCGGTTTACAGAAAATATACATTAAGATTAGAAATAAGAAAGGTACTTGAAAAATTCCCTTACTGTCCCGAAGGCTCACAATCTAACTAAAGTACCTGGAGGGTAATAGAGAAGTGAAAAGTAGAGTTAGAGGAAAAATAAAAATAAAATAAACATTTTAACAAGACAGCATTGATCTAAATACTTTGGAAGGTAGAAGAGAGGAGAGAAAGGAATAGAAGCAGAAGGGGGAGCCGTTAAACAGTAGAATTCTGGAGAAATTTAAATGATAGAAATAGAACAAAACAAAGACAAAAGGCAAAACAATAGATAAGATTAAAGATAAATCATAAGCTGGAAAGAAAAATAAAATAAAACTTTGTCTTCAATCCACGGTTTCAGCGTCAATGATGAAGTGGAGCAAGTAAGTTTAGGAGGAGCGATTGACGTTTCAGTAATAGTTTTCTGTTTTTGGCTTTTTTATTTGTGCTTAGGGTGCGCTTGTTCTCTTGAGTTACCTTCATTGGTTCCAGTTCCACCTCCCTTCTGTTTTCTTGAGTATCGCAGTGCACTAGGGAGCGAAGGAATTCTGTAGAGGTAATATTAGTGAAGGTGGATGTTTCTGTGTTACATGTCGCAGTCTTCCTGAGCCTACGTGACCCATTTATTCCTGGGCTGTTTTATTCTTTGAGGTAGAGGTGGTAAGTTGTTATGATTTTGTGGAGTGATGGAAGCTACTTTAATTGTATTCAATTCCTGTTTAAGTTTGCAAAGCTCCTCCTTAATACTAGCAAGTTGAAGACAGATGGGGCAAGCCTTAAGCCTCCAAATAGTGTGTCTTGGAATTAAAGCACCACAGTGATTGCATAGAATTAAAGGTCATCTTGATTGGTTGTGAAGTGACTTGATTTGAGTAGTCCTGATTACTTGGGTCTCTATATATGAGCAGTGATCCCTGGGGTGGGTGGGACTATAAGTCTTACCCTTATTCCTATGAAGGGAAAGAGGAAATAAGATTTAACAAAGGAAAGAGAAGGGTTTATTTTTTGTGTTTTTTAAAGTAAGAAACAGGGAGGAGAATAGAAATTAAGCAGATATAATGCTGAAAAAGTGAAAAGAGCAGAATATGAAATGCTGAGTAACTTATCTTTTAGAAGTTCACAGGGCAGAATTGTTCACAACATTGTCCATCTGTCTTTCTCTCATTCCCTCCCTTGCTGCAGAGGGAGTGGAGCAAGAGAGAGATCCAGGGTGCATCTCTCCCACCCCCTCTACTGCCACATCCAACATTTCTCCCTCTCTCATCCCCCGGATCATGTGTAGCATTTTTCACCACTGCACACCAGCCCCATGCCCATTTCTCGTTCTATCACCCCTCTCCAGCATCATGCCACATCTCTCCCTCCATCACTATATCCAACATTCCTCCCCTTGCATCCCCTTCAATCTGTCCCTCTGTTCCCTCTCCACCACCATATCCAACATTTCTCCCTTGCATCTCTTCCTCAATCCTCTCTCTCTATGCCCAACAATTTTCCTCTTTCTTCCTTTCCCCATGTGCCCCCATCTCTTTCCCTCTCACTCACACACTCATGCCCAACAATGCTTCCTTCCTCCCTTCCTTCTGTGTCCTGAGTTTGTGCTCCCCTCCTCCCTGCCTTACAGCCTTTGTTCCAAATTCCCCCACCTCCTTTCTCCCATGATCATTTCCCCTCTCTCCCTTACTTGCTACAACGCGCTCATTCTCTTCAGGGCCATCCAGTTCGGCTGCTTCTTCCTGCTTTCAGCTACACAGGGATGCGTCACAGGCAGCGGTTTTTACATACTACATGTGGCTGCCCCACAAGCCTTCCCTTTGACATCAGCTCTGACATCGGAGGGAAGGCTTCTGGGTCAGCCACGTGTAGCGTGCAAAAGCCACTACCCGCAACGCGTCCCTGTGTGGCTGAAGGCCGGAAGGAGCAGCCCTGAAGAAGGTAACTAGGATCTTCCACTGACTCAGAAAGCTTCCCTCTGACGTCGGCTCTTATTTCGGATGGAAGCCTTTTCGGGTTGGATTCGGCGGACGGGGAAATGCAGACATGGGATCCCTAGCAGCAGTGGCGATTTGGCAGAGGGGGGAAAGTAGGAAGGAGGGCATGGGATCCTCTGCAGTAACCTATGATTAAGGAGGAAGGGGGGGGGGGGGGGCGGGAGACCCACGCAGTGCCACGTACCCCTAAGAGTAGACATTCCGGATGTTCAGAAGCTCTGTTCTAGTACATCACTGTCACTCACACATAGCTTAATCCACTGAGTCAAGGTGTTCCTATAATAACACCCAGCTGGTGACAAATTTCTCCACTGTATTAGTTTGCACAGCAGTCAGTCTTTCCATAAGAATAATATATCATAGTTTTTTATGTCACACCTTCAAATTTGGGACAGAGGAACACCTCCAGTGATAGACAATAACACTTCTAGCTGCCATGAAGCATATTGCTACCAGCATTGGCTGCCTGTTGTTTTCAGAACTCAATATAAAGCAGTAATGATTTGTCATCAATTTTTGTATGCTGTTATACCTGAATTGTTTAAGATCAAGATAACAAATTATTTACCAAATAGATCTCTGTGTTATTAAAAACAAACGCTAATCCAAAATACATTGAGATCAGTAAAATGACCTTCTTCTGTGCAGGGATTAAACTGTGAAACTCACTTATCAGCCAGTTATGAAAATGCTGTGAGAAGGGCAGTTTTAGAAAATTTCTCAAAATGCAGTTATTTGTAAATGCATTTTTCTAGATACTGATTCCTTATGATTGTTGTCTGCTGAAGAATTTTCATATGATTCCTTGTATAAGCCTGGTATGGCTTTCATTCTTTATAGTCGATCTTCTGAGGATTATTTGTTTGATTTTATTTGTTTTACAGAATTATGTATGTAAAGCTATGTAAACCGTTTAGGTTTAAACAGTATAGACATTAAAAAAAAAATAAATAGAATTCAAACTTAGTATGTTCACTGAGAGCAAACAAAGCTCCCATGGTAAACTTGCAGCGCCTGAGACCAAGAAAGTTGTAGAGGAGGACATAACCACCACATGTGTAGTAAGACCACATATGACCACATTTTATTTTAGATATTTATATACTGCGTATCAAAATTATCTAAGCGGTTTACAGTTAGGTGCTCAAACATTAACCTTATCTATCCTGGTGGGCTATCTAAAGTACCAGGGTCATTATTTATTTATTTAAAACATTCATATCCCACAGAACCAAAAATCTATGTGGGTTACAAAAGAAAACACATAGGTGAACAAACATACTCAGATATTAAAATACAAGTCTTAACTTCCCCAAAATACACGATTTAAAAACAAATACTGATCAAATTCTTCAAAACAAATAGATAATATAACAATAATGTCAAATTCTAATAAAGTCAAAACCCATCACAGATTTTAAAAAAAACTTTCTGAAAGAAGTAAGCCTTCAAACATTTACGGTAAAGTAAAAATGAAGAGATTTGACAAACATTTTCTGGAAGGGCATTCCATAATTGAGGACCTGCCACTGCAAAAATCCAGGAACGAGTACTTGTCTTAATTATAGTTCATATAGACAGAACAATCAGCAGTTGCTTAGACTGTGACCGCAAAGATCGAGATGGCTCATATAAGACAAGGGAAGTAGCCACAACTTTCGACAAAGCTTGATGTAAAGCCTTGTACATGTATGCATCACTGTATATTTAGCATGTAATAGATGGTCTCTTCTCAGAATGGCCTTTAATCTAATTTGGACAGACTGACAGTATATATAGGGGTTGGTGAGTCACTTGTAGAGAACGATAGGACGAATAACGGTAATTTTATGGTCAGTGGGAGTTGGGAGTTGAAAACAGTCTTGAAAAGGAGGGCTTTTAGCTTGGATTTGAATACTGATAGAGACTAAGCCTGACGTAGTGACTCAGGCAGTTTGTTCCATACATATGATACAGCAAGATAGAAGGGATGGAGTCTGGAGTTAGCAGTGGAGGAGAAGGGTACAGATAGGAGGGACTTTCCCAATGAATGGTGTTCACGGGGAGAGCATGGGGGAGATAAGTGCAGAGAGATTGTGAGGCTGCAGAGGGAATGCACTTGCAGGTCAGTAAGAGGAGTTGAACTGTATTTGGAAATGGAGAGGGGTAATGAGAATATGGCAGGTTTTGAAAAGCCATCCGGACCCCCAGACATGTCCTCAAAAGGAGGACATGTCTGGGGAAATCCGTATGTCTAGTAACCCTAATTTGAACCGTGGGGAGCCATTACACAGCTCTGCAGTTCAGGTCTTGGACTGCACAGGAAGAGGAACTGGCTTAGATGTGCAGGTCTCTCTTCCTCCTTTTTTTGCTGCACAATCTCTGTAGGGGAGAAATTGAGGAGAGCAGCTGATACTGGTGTCTGTGCAGAATTCAGCTCATTCTGTGCTGTTAAGATATGCTGCACAAATTCTGCATTGCATGTTTGCAAAGGATTCCTCCAAGATAAAATATAACAAAGAAGATCTGGAATAAGGTGTCATAGGATGAAGGTGAAAGGGGACAGACTCGGGAATAATCCTAAAGAAATATATTAATGGAAGAGATGGTGGATGCGTGGAACACATGAAATAGCTTCCCAGTAGATGCTGGAAACACAGCCTGTATCTCAATTTAAGGAGGAGTAAGACAAGCACAGAATCTCTGAGGGAGAGGAAAGGATTGTCAAGCATAGTATGGATAGGCAGACTAGATGGGTTGTATGGTCTTTAATTTACAGTCATTTTCTATATTTGTGTAATATTCTCTGCTAATGTCCATTAAGTGAATTAGGCCCTGGCATAGGTGCACCTTGTGCTGGTGCATGTTTCAATGCTTCAACTTATTAGAAAATATTGAAGTGCATGTAATAAAGAAGAGATATTTTCTTTCATTTCTTTTCAGATTTTTATGAAACCAGACTTTGCCTTGGAAGATCCATTAACATTTAGTGCAGTCTTACCGTGGTCTCATTTTAGTACCGCTGGAGGAAAAGGGAATCGTGATGCAGCTTCCTCAAAGTTGCTTCAAGAAAAGGTTTGTCTATGTATTATATATATTTAATTGCTTCCTAGTTACACTTTAGTAATGTCACATCCTGTTCTTGCTCCTGTTCCTGCTCCAGCTCACCATATCTAGACATAGTAATTGCAAAAACTGTAAAGCTCTGTTTACTCATCTGTCCCCCTATTCCTGACTCTCCAACTCATCCAAACAGCTCACTTGGAGGGGAGAGAGGATGTCAGTGACACCAGCAGCTCCCACCGGGGGGGGAGGGGAGAAGAGGGGCGGATGTTGGCAACACCAGCAACTCTCATGGGGGAGGGGAAGGAAATTGGAGTTGTCAGTGACACTAGCAGCTCACATGGGTGGGGGAGGGGGATATCAGTGACACCACCAGCTCCCATTGAGCAGGATACATATTTCAAATCTGATATATTCTAATCACAAATAGAAAATAATTTTTTTTCTACCTTTTGTTGTCTGGTCATTTATTCTTCACATCACTTTGGTCTCAGGCTCTGGTTTCTGTTTCCATCTGTCTACTCTTAACTCACTTGCCAGAGTCTCCTGACGATTTGACATGTCTTCTTTCTCCATGCTCACCATTCATCTTCCATCTCTGTGTATGTTTTTCCCCCATGTTCAGCAAGCATCTCCCTTAACTGTCTCCTATACTTCCCTTTATAGTATTTCCCCTGTACCCATCTCCCTGCCTTCATCATCTCACCATTCTATGATCCCCTCATCCTGTGTACAGTATCATCACTCCTCTATATTCTTATTATCCCAGGACAAGCAGGCAGCATATTCTCACGAATGGGTGACGTCACTGACTGAGCCCTGGTACGGACCACTTTAAAAGTACATCACCACTTTAAGTCTTTAGAAAGTTTGCGATAGCCCAAACCGCGCATGCGCAAATGCCTTCCCACCCGATGTAGGGTGCATGGTCCCTCAGTTTCTTAGTTTCTGTGGAGCTAAGAAGTCGCTTCATCAATGACTGTTGATATTTTTTCACTGCCTTCCCGCTCACGTGGCTTATTTTTTAGTCAGTTTTTGTTTTCTTTCTTTTTTTTTTTTAATACTAAAAAAATATATATTTTTTTACTTTTTTACTTTAGCGAGTTTAGCCTGGCGGGGCCTGTTTCCCTCCTTGCACCTCGACTTTTTATTTTGCCGAGGCCATTTTTCCCTCCATTTTCCGTCATTTTGGAAGAAAATCTGTCCTGAATATTTTTGGTCTTATGTTTTAGATTCTCTCCCTAGCGCTCCCAGGGAGCATACCATTGATGATAGCTGGCATAACTGGAGCGCTATTACAGTATGTGCCTATCAATCTTTGGCATCAGTTATCACCAAAACAATCTATACCTGGAATGCACCGTGGTTTCTACCCATTCATAGAGCCCTAAAACGAAATTGTAGGAGGCTAGAAAATAAATGGAAAATTCTCTTTCAGAAATAGATAAAATAATTGGAGATCTGCAATTAGAAAATATAATTTTGAACTTAGGAAAGCGAGAAAAACCTATTATGAAGGCAAAATAGCAAAATCAGAGCTGTACTCTTTAAACTCTGGCGTACTCTGACTAATTCTGATTCAAAGTCTGAGCAATCTTTATCTCCTTCTACGGATGTCTTAGCTTGTTTTTTTCAACACAAAATTTATCTCATTAGGTAATCATTTCCTGCAGGAAATATTGGACATCTCTCCTCTCATTCAAATAATTCTACATTGGAGATACCAGTTGATCGTTACTGATGTTCTTTTGACCCAGTTTCTGAATACCAAGTATCCAAATTATGTGAAAAGTTGAGAAAGTGTAAATGTTCATTGGACCCTTTTCTGTCATATCTTTTTTTCAATATTCCTTCTCAGGTCATAACTTAGTTGACCATTTTATTAAATTATTCACTGGAAAATGGATACTTTACGCAATCTATGGGGCAAATAACACTCCTTCCCCTTCTGAAAAAATCAGATCTAGACCCCATTATCCCCTCACATTATCGACCAATTTCTAATATACCATTGTTGACAAAGTTAGAATCAATTGTAGCGGGTCAATTTACTAATTATCTGGAGAAATTTTCATTACTTCAACCTTTTCAATATGGGTATTGTTCTAATTTTAGTACCGAAACTTTATTGATCTCTCTTCTTTCTAAAATCCAAAGACTACAACTTCAAATGTTCAATTGCTTCAGTTTGATTTGTCCACAGCATTTGTTATAGTACATCATGACATTTTGCTCCAATTACTTTCAGATATTGGTCTAAATCAAGTTGTTCTTGTTTGGTTTTCTAAATTTTTATTATCACAATCTTATTCAGTTAATATTGATGGTAATATTTCTAATTTCTGGCAACCTCCTTGCGGAGTTCCCCAGGGCTCTCCGCTTTCCCCAATTTTGTTCAATCTTTATATGACAACTTTGAATATTTATAAGCTGTCAGCATGGGAAACGCTTTTTACTTATGCGGATGACATTTTATACTAATTGAGATTGACTCAAATATTACCAATTTAACTTTTTTTTTTATTCTTTATTCCTTTTTATTTCTTTCAACAAGTGTACAATATTATTACAATTAATTTACATAACTCACTTGACATTCTTAAACAATATTATTATACATGTTTTAATTCCCCCCACCCACCTCCCACCTCTTCCCATATCAACAAAATATTCTATCCAAACATATACATACTTATACATCCCTCTTTCGCACTACAATTAATCTTACATTATCTTATCCCTCCCTCCACCCTTTCTTCCTCAAACTCTTTGTTTATTTTATTATATAAATTAATGCATAACAAATATATCTTATCATATAACATATATTCCCTATTATTTCATATCAACATATTTCCAATAAATTTACCCCCTTTCCTTTTCTATTCATACCTATATATCATGTTTCTTATATCTATTAATCAGTTGAATTATACCGTTGTTTAATTAGATTATCCTATCCCCCCATCCCCCCCATTTTACAAATTATCCCCTAAGGAAAAATAATAAACCTTAATCATTATAATATTCAATTAATGGCCTCCACACCTCCTTAAACCTTTTAAAATATCCCCTTTGTACTGCAAGAAACCTTTCCATCTTATACATATGACAAACTGAGTTCCACCAAAAACTACTATTCAGTCTAGAACAGTCTTTCCAGTTAGTCATTATTTGCTGAATTCCCACTCCAGTAAGAATCAACAATAATTTATTGTTTGCTGCTGATATCTGACTTTTGGCTCTCATACACATTCCAAAAATCACTGTGTCATAAGATAATGCTACATGATTTTCCATCAATATATTAACTTGGTCCCAAATTGATATCCAAAATGCCTGAATACATGGACAATAAAATAAAAGATGGTCTAAAGTTCCAACTTCAATTTTACAATGCCAGCATCTATTAGACTTAGAGCAATCTAATTTTTGTAATCTAGTAGGGGTCCAGAATGCTCTATGCAACAAAAAGAACCATGTTTGCCTAATAGATGCCGACATCGTACCTTTAATTCTCCAAGACCAAATACGTGGCCATTGAGATGCATTAATCTGATGCTTAATCTCAATGCTCCAAATATCTCTTAATCCATTTTTTGGTTTCTTATTCAAATAATTAGATATAGTTTTATACCACTTTGCGGCCTGGTGTCCCAGAAAATCTGCCTGGAAACATAAGAATTCTAAGCTGTAATGATCATTTAAAGATTTCCATTCAGGGAACCCCACCTGAATAGCCTGCTTCAATTGCAACCACTTATAACTTTGTTTTTTATTCAAACCATATTTATGTTGCAATTGTGAAAAATCAAGCAGCTTACAATTATCAATTACTTCCGTTAATGATCTTATACCTGCTTTAATCCAATCCTTCCAGACAACCTTAAACCCGCCTATTTGTATCTTGGAGTTTACCCAAATAGTCTGTTGTTTCGATTTTTAAATAGAATCAGTAGTTAATTTGTCTACAAACCTTAATGTTTTCCAAGTATCCATTAAGACTCTATTGTCCTAACGTATTTTAGGCACTTTTATACCAAGCAAAAGATCAAGCCTAAGTGGAAAGATAAGTGATCTTTCCACCCTTAACCACTCTGGTAATTGTTCCAAAAGCTCTGGGAGGACCCAATACATACCTTGGCGCATGATATAGGCCTGATGATACCTATAAAAATTGGGAAAATTTACCCCACCCTCCTCAATTGGTCTTTGCAAAGACACTAAAGCCACTCTTGCAATTTTACCCAGCCAAATAAATTTAACCAGAATACTATTTAATTTTTTATAGAAAGACCCCTGAAAAAACACTGGTATCATTCCCAATTGATAGCAAACCACAGGCAAAATCATCATTTTAACAGTTTGAACTCTTCCCCACCATGACAAATGTAAAGGATTCCATTGCTCACACAACTCTGTTACTTTTTGTAATAAAAATTTTTCATTTATTCTCATTGTCTCTTCAAGTGTTTTATTCAACCAAATACCTAAGTACTTTATTCCCTCCTCTTTCCAAATAAAAGGAAAATAATCAAGTATACCTTTTGTACAATGCACATTCAAAGGTAAAATCTCTGATTTAGTCCAATTTATTTTGTATCCTGAGAATTTTCCAAATGTATCTATTACCTCCAGTAGACATGGAATTGTTGTTTCCGGATTCCTCAAATGAAGCAAGATATCATCTGCATAAGCAGATACTTTATATTCCACTCCTGCACATGGAATACCCTGTATGTCCTTTGCCTGTCGAATAGCTAACAATAAGGGTTCAAGAACTATATCAAAAAGCAAAGGAGATAATGGACAACCCTGTCTAACTCCCCTCTGCAACTTAAAAGCATCCGAAAAATTATTATTTATATATAAACGAGCAGTTGGGGAGCTATACAGTGCTTGAATCATTTGTATAAATCCGGAACCAATACCAAACCATTCCATAGCTTGATACATGAAATTCCATTCTACACGATCAA
The DNA here is from genome assembly GCF_902459505.1 of Geotrypetes seraphini. Taxonomy (NCBI): domain Eukaryota; kingdom Metazoa; phylum Chordata; class Amphibia; order Gymnophiona; family Dermophiidae; genus Geotrypetes; species Geotrypetes seraphini. Next base: position 339,956,226 of record NC_047086.1, on the reverse strand, counting down.
AAGCCTTCTCAGCATCTAGTGATACTGAAAAAGCCGGATCATTAATTTGTTTTGTTAAATAATACTTCTGAAATGCCAATCTAGTATTATTAGAAGAGTGTCTTTGAGCAACAAATCCAGTTTGATTTATTCCTATTATATGCGGAAGAGCTTTAGCCAATCTTAATGCTAAAATCTTAGCTAATAATTTACCATCTACATTTATTAAAGATATAGGCCTGTAATTTGACACCAATGTTGGATCTTTATTTGGCTTTGGCAAAACAATAGTTAAAGATTCTGCCATAGTGCCTGTTATACAACCTTTATTCAGTTGATCCTGATACAGTTTTAATAAATATGGTAAAAGGGAAATTTGAAATTCTTTATAAAACTCTACTGTGAATCCATCTCCACCTGGAGCGGTCCCAACTCTAAGGGATTTCAATGCCATTTGTAACTCTTTTAATGATATAGGTTTATCTAAACTTCCTTTTATATGATCAGGAATCTTAGGACCTTCAACTAAACTCAAAAAATCTAACCCATCTTTCTCTTTATCTAAATAAGACTCAGAAGAATATAGTGACTTATAATATTTTAAAAATTGTTTTAATATATTTCCAATTTGAGAATGAGAATTTCCTAATTCATCCTTAATTATGCCTATTTTCTCCTTTCTTTTCTTTGCTTTTAAATAATTTGCCAATAATCTTCCAGCCTTATTTGCACTACCATAATACACCGTTTGCTGAGCAAAAATATCTTTCCTTACTAACCCAGAGGAAATTTCATTATATTCACATTTTTTTTTTAACAATATTTGAAATGTCTCCTGTTCCCATTTATTAACCAATTTTAATTCCAAATTTTTAATTTCTTTTTCCAAATTTGCAAATTGCTTTCTTAGCTGTTTCTTTTTATACGCAGAATATGATATAATTTGTCCTCTCATAGTTGCTTTGAAAGCATCCCATAAAATTCCAATCGACATTTCCTCTAGATCATTAAGTCTAAAATATTCATTCATTTTAATCTGAAATTCTGTGCAAAATTTAGAATCAGCAAGCAAAGTATTATCAAACCTCCATACAGGTTTGGAATTATCTTGATCTATTAAGTTAACTTCTATCCACACACCACCATGATCAGATATTACTATTGGTTCTATGTCAGCTTTTATAACTTGCTGTACCATCTGATCCGAAACAAAAATACAGTGGTGCCTCACACAACGAACTTAATTGGTTCCAGGAGCAAGTTTGTTATGTGAAACGTTCGTTATGTGAAACGCGTTTTCCCATAGGAATACATGTAAAAAAAAATAATTCGTTCTGCAGCATAAAATATGCTAAGATGACATAAAAAAGATAAATTTTTTGTTATTATTTTTATTTAGATACATCTAAAAACATACATCTCCCTGTCCTTTTACTTCCACTATCTTCCTATCCCATCTCTATTCCCTTTTGTCCCTCTCCCCATGATCAATCATCTCACCACCTCTCTCTGCCCTCACCCTCAGGGTTCAAGATTGCTTCCACTCTTTTTCCTGTTGTTCTCTCTGCCTGTCACCCTATGATTTAGCATCCCTTCTGCCCTTGTCCAATATTTCCCCTTCTCTCCCTCCCTCTCATCCCCTGCTCCAACATGTGCTTTCAGCGGCCTTCTCCCCCCTTAAGCGTCTTTTCTTCTCCACTCCACCTTTCCTCCCTCCCTGCCTCCACCTTTGTGGCGCTTTTGCACCCGACCGACAACAGAACAGGCCCGGTCGGACAAATCTCCCTGTCCTGTAGCCGCGAATCTAAATTACCTTCTTACAGCAGCTGGATTATTGAAGCTGCTGTAAGAGGTAATTTAGATTCGCGGCTACAGGGCAGGGAGGTTTGTCGGCCGGGCCTGTTGTCGGTCGATCGGGGGACCTGACCAGCTGTGCACATTCTTCGGGGCGGACCGCCCCCTCCCCCCTCTTTCGTTCGCCATTGCCTTCTTCCTACCTGCCCTGCCGCAGCCGCACACAGCCGACCGGAAGTCTTCCTGATGTCAGCGCTGACGTCGGAGGAAGGGAGGGCTTTGCTTAAGCCCTCCCTCCGACGTCAGCGCTGACATCGGGAAGATTTCCGTTCGGCTGTGTGCTGCGACAGGGCAGGTAAGGAGAAGGAGACTACCCTCGACCAACCCCGCTGCGATCCAACCCCGCAGGAACCCCGGAAGGATGCAGCTCGGGCGACTTCGTTGTGTGAAACGAAGTACGTTATACGGATCACGACATAAAGTTCGTTGTGCGCAGCGTCCGCTGTGCGAGGCGGCCGTTATGCGAGGCACCACTGTATAATCAATTCTTGAAAACGATTGATGAACATGTGAACAAAATGTAAATTCCCGATCATTAAAATGAAGAATACGCCATATATCTTTTAAATTACATACTTGTACCAAATTATCTAATCCCACTGATTTCATAATTCTACTAGGCTTTTTATCCATTATTGGATCCATAACAGCATTGAAATCCCCAGCCACCACTAAATTAGTAGTAGTCAGTGGTAAAACTAATTGTTGTAGAGATTTAAAGAATTCACTTTGATTCGAATTAGGGGCATATATATTTAGTAACGCCATAGTATTATTGCCCATGCTCATGTCAACAAGTAACCACCTTCCTTGAGGATCTGCCTTAACCATATTAAATGTTGCTGGACATTTTTTATTAATCAATATTGCTACTCCTGCCTTCTTTTTTATCGCTGGTGCAAATAAACATTGTTTTATCCAATTACCTGACAGCTTCTTAGACTCTATTCCAGACAAATGTGTCTCTTGCAGAAAACAAATATCTATATTTTGTTGTTTAATATATGACAATACCTTTTTCCTTTTTATTGGGTGATTGAGGCCATTTACGTTCAAAGAAAAAATTTTAAAACCCATTTTACAAATAAAATATAATATACAAATATATCCCTCTTAAACATAAAATATATATTTTTTCTTTTTCCTTAAACCAGTATATGAATATCCCCTCCCTCCCATCCTTCCCCATCCCCCCCTAATCCCATCCCCCTCCCTCCCCTCCCCTAACATGACTGAATACTTCGAAACACACATATTAACTGAGTTTTAAAAAAAAACCTCCCCACAGGCAACAAACATACTCATTTTCTCTCTCTCTAATTCTTACAAAATAATCAACTCTAAACTCTCCTGCAGTCAATCCATTCTTCAATACCCTACATACCCATATTTACTATAATCCCTTTTTATAAACTTTTCCCCTTATTCATACTTCCAAACATTCTTCCATCCTATACCTTTAATATACTTATAAAAGGATATACCCAATATTTCAAAATCATTTCTTATACTTATACCCACCCAGGATTATTATTATTGTAATTTTTTTTTTTTCCCTTTTCCAAGTCTAACAGAATTTTTCCATACCATCAATGTAACATATATATATCTCCTTTAACTTATTTTATTCATTTTTATATTTAACTTATAAATCAAAAGAAGGATCAAGCCATTTCAATCAAGCATTCCTCACATTTTCAAGAACTCTCATTAAGTTTCCTTATATTTCCATCATATTACAGTCTATTCTCCACTCCTCTCAACTGTAATACTTATATATCATCATCCTATTATTTCAGTCTCACTTAGATGTGAATCAATAACCAATTAAGGATCAAGCCCATTCACTTAAGCGATCCTCACAATCCCATCACTTCACTCCAAAGTTCAGTACATCTTGTATCATCCTATATTCTGATTGTCCACATATCTGTATTGTATCTCTTATGCATCTTCCTCTTGTAATCTCAGTCAAACTCAGGATATGATTTATAAAATAAATTAAGGATCAATCCATGTCTTATAAACGATCCTCACATTCCCACTGCTGCACGCCAAGATTCAGTATAGATTCCATTCTTCTTGCATTTTGCTATTCCATCTATTTCAACTGAATCACTTATGCATCATCAGTCTTTTACCTATATATCATTTATGTATTCTCAGTTTGTTATCTCAGTTTCATTCAGATGTAAATGATAAAATCACATTAAGAAGCCATCCAAATCTTATAAGTGATCCTCATATTCTCTTCACTTCATATAAGTGCCATCACACTTTTCTTCTTGTCAAAATCTTCTTTTCTTCTATTCTTCTTGTCTCATTGAAGTTCTTATTTCCTCGTTATCATTTAGAAATCTATCATATGTCTTATATTTTTCCATATCTTTGACAATCCTACCTTACATTACAGTAAGCCTTCCATCTAACCATTCTTCTGATCCTGTTTGAAATATTGATCCTTTCTTGAACCTTAACTGCAACAATTTTTCTATAAGATATTTTTCTTTTTTTTTTTCCCCTTCTTTTTCCTCCTTTGTAAAATATCTTCAAATTTTCACCATAAAAATATAAACAAAAAACCAAACTCAGTATACATCAATTACAATGTCCATATACTTTCATGAATCCATAGGCAAATCATATTGATCTAAAAATTCCTTCAATTTTACTGCTTCTTCAAAATTATAAGTTTTATTCTCATGAGTTACCCTCATAATAGCAGGGTATATCAATCCATATCTTGCCCCCAATGCTCTTAGTTTAGGTCTTAAGTCCAAAAGCTGTTTTCTTCTATAGGCAGTAGCTTTTGCAAAGTCAGGTACTATAAAAATCTTAGAGTCCTGACATTTAAGATCCTTGTTTGTTTTAGCCAGCTTTATAATTTCCACCACTTGCTGATGTCTTAGCAGCTTGAAAATTAGTGGACGAGGACCCTTCTGGCTACTTGATCTTTTCATCGGTATCCGATGTGCTCTTTCTATCTCTAAAGGAAAAGAGCTTTTAAACGGCAAGATCTTTGGGATAAAATTAGCCACAAACTGAATAGGATCATTCTGCTCAATCCCCTTAGGTATCCCAATCAGACGCAGATTATTCCTTCGTTCACGGTTTGACAAATCTTCAAAGTCCTTTTTCAACGCCTCTATTTCTCTGCGGTCTTTTATACAAACCAGCGCTTCTGCCTCAGATTTTTCGGCGCGCTTTTCTAACTGTTCAATTTTGAAGTCAACTGCCTGCATTCTATTTGTCAGACTCTCTATTTCCTCCTTCACTTCTTTTATATTTTTAGCGTTATCTCTTACTATTTCTTTGATTTTTTGTAGTTCATTCATCAAGTCTCTGTTTTCAATTTCATCCAGAGGTAACGGGACCGCTGTCGGGGATACCGAATCCATTTTTGTTCTTTTTTTACTTCCTGCCCCTGAATTCACCGGATTACTTTTACTTGGTTTACCCGATGCCATTTTCCAATTAAACTCTTTCTTTTCACTCGCTTTTCATTAGTTTTAACTGCCGAAATCTTAATAAAATTTGCCTGTCACAATGGAGCTAATCCTTCACCCAGCCATTTTCGTGCGCTGTGAAGCCACGCCCCCACCAATTTAACTTTTAAAATAAGTCACTGTATCTCTAAACTTCAAACATGGGCTGTGTCTGTCCAGATAAAATTAAATGCAGCTAAAACTTCTGTGGTTAGGCCCCAAATTGGATCATCTTCCTTCCACTGTACTTTTGGATTCTGAAGCCTCCCTACAAATTGAGTTCTCCTCTAAGATTTTGGGAATACTTTTTGATTTTTCTCTTACTTTTAAGGATTAAATAAACTCTCTGGTTAAGAAATGTTTTTATCCCAGGACAAGCAGGCAGCATATTCTCTACATGTGGGTGACGTCACCGACGTAGCCCCCTAGCGGACGTTTTCGCAAGCAGACTTGCTCGAAGACCTTCAGGCTAGCGATTGGCCCGCGCATGTGCCCCTCCTGCCCTGCCTAGGGCATGCATCTCCTTAGCGGGTCCTCAGTTCTCTGTTTTCCGCAGAGCCAGAAGCACTGCACCCTTGCTTTGTGTGATTTCGTTATCCCTCTTGGTTATTTGGTTAGTTTCTGTTGAGTCGCTGTGCTCGCGTCTTTAATTTTCTTTATTTTCATTTTTCAGTTCGTATATTTTTGACCAGGTTCCCGGTCTTCCTCTGGCCACCTGGCCTTGCGGCGCCACGGCCCTCTTTTTTCTTATATCCCGGCCTCGTTCCGGATTTAAAAACTGTACTAAGTGCAACCGGGTTATCTCCATCACTGATCCTCATCGTTGGTGTGTGGAGTGCCTGGGTACAGAGCACCGCGCTGAGTCGTGTCCCTGTTGTGCGACTTTACAACCGCGGGCTCTTCGTTGTTGGATGGCCAGGATTCTCCAACTCTTTGATCCCATGGATCCTGCGGGACTGGCCTCGAGCTCGGCCTCGACGCCCTCGTTGGGCGCCTTGGCCTCGAAGTCCTCGGCCTCGAAGTCCCCGTCGGCCTCGAAGGCTCTGGCCTCGGCCCCTCCTGCTACTCCGGCCTCGGGTAAGTCTCCTCTTCTCTCCTCAGGTATGCCAGCGAAGAAGCTTATCTCGGAGTCTCATGTCAGCGCCGCCTTGTTGGTGTCTTCGAGACATCAATCTAAGCATGCCTCCTCATGTAGGGAATACTCTTCCTCGAGTTCGCCCCCAAAGGAGCACACTGCTGCACCTCTGACCCACCTACCTTTGGTCTCGGTGCCTATGTTTGAGGACATGCTTAAGGCTATTACCACACAGTTTTCTTCGGTGGTAAGCCAACTAGTCCCGACTTCGATGCCTTTGACCTTGGTCTCAACCCAGTCGCGGTCTGACCGGCCTGAACGTCCCCTCATCTCTCGAGGCCTCACCCTTAAGGCTCGTCGGATTGCAACAAGCGAGTCTTCCTCCCCTGAGTCGCCGGTGACTTTTCGGGGGTCCAGGCCGGGGACCAGTTTTTCTCCCGCTATTGTGGCGAGGCTCGCCTCTTCTAAACGGCCCTGGTCTTCCCCGCCCTGTCGGGGCAGGTCTCCGATTTCAAGACCATCCAGACCCACTTGTATCCCATGTACTGACAAAATGTATCTTTATTGTAAACCACTTGCATCCCATGTACTGACTAAACGTATCTTTATTGTAAACCGTTTGTATCCCATGTACTGTCAAAATGTATCTTTATTGTAAACCGCTTAGAACTTCATGGTATAGCGTTATATAAGAAATAAATTATTATTATTATTATTACACCTGACAGCTTGGTTTCTCTCAGGCTGAATTCATCTGTCTTACGTCTTTCTCAGCCTGTTCGTCAGATTCTTGATGCATCCAGGAAGACATCCACTCAGCAATGTTATCAACAAAAGTGAACTAGATTTTCTTCCTGGTATCTTTTTCATCATCATGATCCAACATCCTTGGCAGTGGAATTGGTGTTGGATTATCTTCTTCATCTGTCTGACTCTGGTCTCAAGCCTACATCTATCAGAGTCCATCGCAGTGCTATTACTGCTTTTCACATGCCAGTCGAGAGAAAACCTCTCACTGCTCATCCTTTGGCTTCCAGGTTCATGAAGGGGCTTTTCAATGTTAAACCACCTCTCAAGCCTCCACCTGTCGTCTGGGACCTTAATGTGGTTCTTTCCAGTTTGATGAAGCCACCATTTGGATCAATAGTCACAGCTCATCTCAAGTTTCTTATCTGGAAAGTGGTCTTTCTTATTGCTTTCACCTCTGCCAGGAGGATCAGTGAATTACAAGAATTAGTAGCAGAGCCACCTTTCACAGTTTTTCATCATGACAAAGTGGTTCTGCGTACACATCCAAAGTTTCTTCCAAAAGTTGTCAGTGAATTTCATCTCAATCAGTCAATTGTTCAACCAGTTTTTTTTCCTAACCCTCATTCTCATGCTGGAGAAACTGCTTTGCATACTTTGGACTGTGAACAGGCTTTGGCCTGTTACATTGACCGGACAAAGCCTCAACGAACATCATCCCAACTTTTCATCTCTTTTGATCCAAACAAGTTGGGGCATCCTGTATCCAAGAGAATGATTTCCAACTGGCTGCCTGCCTGCATTTCTTTCTGCTATGCTCAGACTGGACAAGCACTGGAAAGTCGTGTTACAGCCCACAAAGTTAGAGCCTATGGCAACTTCTCTGGCTTTCCTTAGATCTACGCCCATTGAGGAAATCTGTAAAGCTGCCACCTAGTCCTCAGTTCATACTTCATTTCTCACTATTGTCTGGAATCTTTCTCTAGATGGGATGGGCCACACTTTATTACAAAATTTATTTTCTTAGGCCAACACTCCCACAATCCCATCTCTGTTAGCTTGGAGGTCACCCATTTGTGAGAATATGCTGCCTGCTTGTCCTGGGATAAAGAACAGTTACTTACCATAACAGGTGTTATCCAGGGACAGCAGGCAAATATTCTCACATCCCACCCACCTCCTCTGATTGGCTTCTTTGCTGGCTTATCTTAACTGAGGGACCGCGTTGCCTACGTCGGGCGGGAAGGCACTCGTGCATGCGCGGTTCGGGCTATAGCAAACTTTCTAAAGACTTAAAGTGGCGATGCACTTTTAAAGTGGTCTGTACTGGGGCTTCGTTGGTGACGTAACCCATTCATGAGAATATCTGCCTGCTGTCCCTGGATAACACCTGTTACGGTAAGTAACTGTGCTTTTCCCGCTTGTCCAGCAACTTCCTTCTTCGTTCTTATTTTCCCCCATGTCTAGCCATATGCATTAGATCTATTAGCATGCAAACAGATCTTATGCAAATTCATTGGGGAAATCCTGAAAAACCTGACTGGATTGCAGCCCTTGAGGAGGGATTTTTACACCCCTGCCTTACACCAATGTGTCTCTCATCAGCTCTCTTTCCTCCCTTCCTTCACTATATTCAATATTTCACTCACTCCTCTTTCATCCCCTTGGTTCAGCTTTTCTCTTTCCCTTTCCTTCTCTATCTTCTTCCCTGCAGGTCCTGCACCTCTCTCCCTTCCATCTATCCCCCTTCTCATGGGTCCACCACCTCTATCCCCTCCCTTCAGTGCCAAGGTGTGGATTTGGCACCTCTCCCTTCCCTCCAGCTCCACTCCACCCATCACATGGACCCAGCACCTGTTTCCCTAATCCCCAGACGAGATCCAGCAACTGTCTCCCTTCCCTTCAGCTCCAACCAGTCCACGTCCAGCAACACAAGCAACTCCCTACCCCTTTCACAGGTGCAGCAGCAGCCCCCCTTCCTTCATTCCTATCGCCGGTCCAACAGCCCCGCCTCCCCAACCTTGCACCCTCCATCCCGATGGCGGATAGCAAAAAAACCCCTCAAACCCCAAACCTGCTAGTGTGACTCCTGGATCAGCCCCTTCGTGCATCCCGGGGCAGGCATACCAGCCTGTTGTCATGGAAACTTCCTGCATGCATGACATAGGGCTGCTTAGACAGGAACTTTCTTGCCACTGAGTCGCTCCTTCTGGCGCCTATCTTTCGCGGAGGTACAAGTTTCTATATAGGACGCTATCGTGGGCTTGATACACAATCGGCATTCACTTTATAGGCGGCCACCGAAATCGGTGACCTGTATAGAATCTGGGCCAATACGTGTAAATTAGAGATGAGTATAATTGGTGCATATCTTTGTGCATTTTCTCCATGTTTTGTCCAAGCTTGGCCTATGTGCACATCCGCTGGAAAAGTATATGCCATGAAAGAATGCGATGCACTTTGCTGGTAGGTGGTATTCTGAGGACATTTAAATACATAAATGGTGAGAATGCCATTTTACCCCCTATCTACTGTAATTTTCTTGGTTTTAACTGGGGATCTATTTCCTGTAATAAACTTACAGTGGAATAAAGTTGTACTATAATTTAAATGTTAGGGCTTTCTCTCATTCCCTAATTACCAACAGGGCTCTTATTTGTTTTTCTAAGTTCCTGGTTTCAAGTTGGTACCTGCTTTAAGGCTTTACAATTAGCCAATTGGTGGTTGGGATCATGAGGGGTAGGAGTCAGCTTAATTTTATAAAGGTTTAGATTTTCATTAATATGAGTCCGTGCTAATAAAATAATATTCTATAATTTAGTTATGTTTTCTTCATAAATATTAATGTTAGAACAAGTAGGGGGCACCATTGTATAAACTGGGATGTGCTGCTTTGTCACATGTGTAGATGTAGATGGAGGCAAAGAATATTGTTCCTGTGTTTGGCATGTCCTGCAACAAATGGAATCTGTAGCCTTCCTTGCCCGTGAGAAACAGTTTCACCATGAATGCATTAGCAGGCAAATGTGATGGAATGTAAAGGTCACAGGGTCTGTAAAACATGCACATTTTTCACACTTAACTGCATTGCCACAGATTATGCTTGATCTCTGTCTCTGTTCTCATATCTCCACTGCTGAGGATCGGTGTTGGCCCCTTACTTTCTTGAATTCTTTTTTTTTTTTGGTACATGTAAAAATAAGATTGCATTGAAATAAAATTTGGAGATAGAAAGTTATAAAAGTTTGTTGTTGATTCTTTTTCTGCATTCTTACTCCCTTCTATGTTTTCTCCTCCTTTCCCTTTCTATCACAATCTTCCCTATTCCCTGTATTTCCTCATCTCCCCTTAATCTTTTCCTTTCACGCACTCCTTTTCCTCTCTCCCTCCCTAACTACAGTTTCCTAGTACTTTCAGAGGCTAGTTAGCTGCTCCACCACTGCCAGGAAAGAGACCCTCCTTCCTTCCTTGACATTTTTGCCACATCTTGCATCCTTTTGTTCTGGTAACAAATAGATCCACACTTGCACACTGCTGAAGTCTTTACATGCAATACATTTGCTCTTCTACTGGCAGGATTTTAGTCTTCACAAGCACACTGGTAGAAGTGGTGGAGATAGACTGTTTCTGAATTGAAGAAAGCTTGGGACAGGCTCATAGGATCTCTTAGGGAGAGGAGGAGATAGTGGATGCTGTGGATGGGCAGACTGGATAGGCCATTTGGCCTTTATTTGCCATCATGTTTCTATTGCCATTTTCATTGCAGAGTTTTCTCAGTTTTTAACACCATAGGAGGCACTGTCTCGCAAACTATTTCTAGCCATGGCACACTACATAGGTGGCCACGACTCAAGGGCACCCAGAAGCATGTGGACATCGATGCGATGACATCATGTGCACACGTGACATCATGTCGATGTCTATGCATGTGTGAAGGCCCTGCAGATGTGGCCTTGAGTCGGCGGGGGGAGGGGGTGGGGGGTTGTCAACAGGAAAGGCACGGAGAGGAGTAGAGGTGCTGGGGAGGAGGAGAGGCACCAGTGCCAGTTGTTTACAGGATGTGCCTCTTTCCGTGAGAGGCACATCCTGTAGGCAGTCAGCCGGCGCTGGTGACTAGTGTGCCACGGCATATAGTTTGATTCATTACTATCGGGATTGGGGTCCTGCTATACCAACTTTCTTCCTGCTGATACATCTCCTGAATTTATCTGTGTGCCTGTGGTTAATGATAAAGTTCTTTATGTCAAAAATTCCATTGTTGTTGCCATATTTGGAGACTCTGGCCTCATAAATAGACTCTTTTCTGTGATGGTTCCTGAAGAGGAGTTTGATCATGTCATTGAAGGGAGAGATACGGAAATGAAGAATCTGTTAATTTTTTTTTAACTGCCGGGGTATCATTTTATGTTACTTTGCGTGTGAGGAGGAGTGAGGTGGTTGTAGGGAGGAGTGGGTTTTTGTTTGTGCATTGCCTCGGTAGTTTTTCTTAACTTGTAAATGGTATATAAACAATTTTGTAAGATAAGATCATGATTGAAAGAAAGAAAGGAGAGAGAGCATAAAATACACATTTTCAGTATTAGTGTCAAAAAGGATTCAAACTTAAAAAAAAATATAATCTTTCTGCTGGTTCTGCAGAGCAATGCTAAATTTGTTTTGGATGCTTCTGATTGGTTTCCAAATGGTATCTATTTAACATAGAATGTACAGAACAGAATTAGGTGTTGATAGCTAAGGGTGAGTACTCTAATTTAAAGCAGATTACAGGGTTGTCAAAGAGACTGTTATAGAATGACTCTTCATAACATACTTATGGTGAGAACTAGGAAACAGTTAATGTGATGCCTGATTAGACAGGTCAGTGAAATCAAGAACACAAGCTCCCAGTGGGATGCATTAATATACAAGATGGTAAATGAAGAAGAGAATGTGGAAAGGAAAACCAGCTGTGAGAAGCTGTCCTTGCTGCTCCTGCTAACTAACCATAGTATCACCCTACAAGAGTTTCCTTTAAGCAATCAGATGTTCTTGTTTCAATGATCAAAAAAGGCAAGTTCTGCTGCTAATGTTGCAGTTTAATTACAAGAGATACAGTATTATGGTCTTAACAATGTGCCTAATGACCCTGTACTGAAAGACCCGAGTTTGATTTAAAGGCTCAGTGATAGTCTCTGGCACACCCAAAAACTGCAATATTTTGCTAACATGAATCTCTCTTGGTACTTCATTATGATTGCTAGATATTGAAGATTTTACATGCTGGAAACATTTTCATTTTTACAGTGCGAATGTTTTCTCTGTTGCTGTATGTTCCTTTCTTCTGTTGTATTCAAACTCGGAATATGTGAAAAGGCTAGAATGTATCCACAAACACTTTCACAGCAAGCTAGTACAAGGTAACAGAATACAACATGAGCTGGAAGGTACCCCAAAGGGAGGAAAAGCCTCAGACAAAAACCCCACCGCCACAACAGTGGCTAAGGTGTTCGGGCGGAAAACCTCATTGGCATAAAAACCTCCCAAGGGGACCACTAAGGCTCTATGTCGTGTTTTAAATAAATTAGATGAATAAATAGTGAAAATAAAGGCTGGGTCAAAATTTTTTAAGTGCAAAATGACTCAAAACCATCACAAGAAGTTTCTTCTGTTGTAACACACTTGACAGTCAGTATTTACATGCCTGACACACTGAACACTACAATTCACAGCTGAGGTATAGTTAGGTGCTATTGACTTGTGTTAGAGTCTAAGTGACTTGATGAATTACAGATCTAAAAAGAGATCGGTTTGTGCTAGTCTAGTAAGGTCCTCCATAGTCATCCTCAAGGTTGTTTTCAACATGTCCAGCCATCTGATTGCAGGTCGCCCTCTTCACCTGGTTCCTTCGATCTTCCCAAACATAATGTCCTGGATATGACCAGAATCTCATCCTTTTGTAATCCGCCTAGAACTGCAAGGTATTGGTGGAATAAAAGAAACTAATGTAATGTAATCTTTCTCTTCTAATAGTGTGACCAAAATAAGACAGTCATAACGTCAGCATTTGGGCTTTAAGTGACATAGCCGGTTTGATTTCGTCCAGAATCGATTTGTTAGTTCTTCTGGTGGTCCATGGCATGCATAAAATACTTCTCCAGCACCAAAGCTCAAATGAGTTAATCTTCTTTCCATAGTGTCCAGCTTTCGCATCCATAATTGACCACTGAGAAAATGAATGCGTGAACAAGTTTGATCTTCGTTTAGAGTGTTATTTCTTTGCCTTTGAATTCTTTGTCAAGCGTCTTCATTGAAGAGCGACCCAGTGCTATTCTGCAAAATATTTCTTCCCTTCTAGTTGCTTCTCTGTTTACAAAAGAGTCCAGGAGATTGAAATCCTTTACAACTTCTATTCTACCGTATTTTCGCGGATATAACGCGCGCGTTATACGTGATTTTACGTACCGCGCATACCCCTCGCGCGTTATATGCCTGAGCGCGGTATACAAAAGTTTTTAAACATAGTTCCCACCCCGCCCGACGCCCGATTCACCCCCCCAGCAGGACCGCTCGCACCCCCACCCCGAACGACCGCTCGCACGCGCTCCCACCCGCACCCGCATCCACGATCGGAGCAAGAGGGAGCCCAAGCCCTCTTGCCCGGCCGACTCCCCGACGTCCGATACATCCCCCCCCCCCGGCAGGACCACTCGCACCCTCACCCCGAAGGACCGCCGACTCCCCAACAATATCGGGCCAGGAGGGAGCCCAAACCCTCCTGGCCACGGCGACCCCCTAACCCCACCCCGCACTACATTACGGGCAGGAGGGATCCCAGGCCCTCCTGCCCTCGACGCAACCCCCCCCCCCCCCACCGCCCGCCCCCCCCCCAAGAACCTCCGCCCGTCCCCCAGCCGGCCCGCGACCCCCCTGGCCGACCCCCACGACACCCCCACCCGCCTTCCCCGTACCTTTGTGTAGTTGGGCCAGAAGGGAGCCCAAACCCTCCTGGCCACGGCGACCCCCTAACCCCACCCCGCACTACATTACGGGCAGGAAGGATCCCAGGCCCTCCTGCCCTCGACGCAAACCCCCCTCCCCCCCAGCCGACCCGCGACCCCCCTGGCCGACCCCCACGACCCCCCCACCCCCCTTCCCCGTACCTTTGGAAGTTGGCCGGACAGACGGGAGCCAAACCCGCCTGTCCGGCAGGCAGCCAACGAAGGAATGAGGCCGGATTGGCCCATCCGTCCTAAAGCTCCGCCTACTGGTGGGGCCTAAGGCGCGTGGGCCAATCAGAATAGGCCCTGGAGCCTTAGGTCCCACCTGGGGGCGCGGCCTGAGGCACATGGGCCAAACCCGACCATGTGTCTCAGGCCGCGCCCCCAGGTGGGACCTAAGGCTCCAGGGCCTATTCTGATTGGCCCACGCGCCTTAGGCCCCACCAGTAGGCGGAGCTTTAGGACGGATGGGCCAATCCGGCCTCATTCCTTCGTTGGCTGCCTGCCGGACAGGCGGGTTTGGCTCCCGTCTGTCCGGCCAACTTCCAAAGGTACGGGGAAGGGGGGTGGGGGGGTCGTGGGGGTCGGCCAGGGGGGTCGCGGGTCGGCTGGGGGGGAGGGGGGTTTGCGTCGAGGGCAGGAGGGCCTGGGATCCCTCCTGCCCGTAATGTAGTGCGGGGTGGGGTTAGGGGGTCGCCGTGGCCAGGAGGGTTTGGGCTCCCTTCTGGCCCAACTACACAAAGGTACGGGGAAGGCGGGTGGGGGTGTCGTGGGGGTCGGCCAGGGGGGTCGCGGGTCGGCTGGGGGACGGGCGGAGGTTCTTGGGGGGGGGGCGGTCGTTGGGGGGAGGGGGTTTGCGTCGAGGGCAGGAGGGCCTGGGATCCCTCCTGCCCGTAATGTAGTGCGGGGTGGGGTTAGGGGGTCGCCGTGGCCAGGAGGGTTTGGGCTCCCTCCTGGCCCGATATTGTTGGGGAGTCGGCGGTCCTTCGGGGTGAGGGTGCGAGTGGTCCTGCCGGGGGGGGGGATGTATCGGACGTCGGGGGGAGGCATCAGGCTTTCAGGATGGGGACAGACCTTCAAGGGGGGACAGGACTTCAAGGGAGGACAGTGCACGGAAGTCAGGGGGGGTGAACGGAGAGTCGGGACAGCGCACGGAAAGTCAGGGCGGGCGAAAGGAGAGTCGGGCAGCATGCGCGTTATATGCCTGAGCGCGGTATAGAAAAGTTTTTGTACATATCATCGTGATTTCTGCGCGCTATACCCCTGTGCGCGTTTTACAATGGTGCGCGTTATATCCGCGAAAATACGGTAATCTAATCTAATCCTTAGGTTTGTATACCGCATCATCTCCATTGCATCATCTATTCTATTGCTTTCAAGCTGAAAATCTTCATCATTTTCTGTGCTCATGATCTTCGTCTTGTTTATGTTCAGTTGTAATCCCATGTTATGACTTTCGAGTTTGACTTTTCTTAGTAGATTCAGCTTGTCTTCTTTACTGCTGATGATGAGCATTTTATCATCTGCATAGCGCAGGTTGTTTATATTTCGGCCACCAACTTTGAAACCAACGTGCTCTTTTTCTAAATTTGCTTTTCTGAAGATGCCTTTACCATAAAAGTTGAACAGGTAAGATGACAAGATGCATCCTTGCCCGACACCATGTTTTATTGGAAACCAATCAGTGTTTCGCTTTCAGTACAGCACTGCGAAGGAGCTCACCAGATTCAATTTTTCTGTCCACCAAATTGCATTTTTATCCAGTTGTATACCAAATGGTTCACCAGAATGTGGTTTTAATACCTTTAGGACCCCCGAGGAAGAAGTGTTTTTCAAAACACGGACTGTGTTGGGTCCCGGTTTATAACCCAAAGTTGACTATATTTTTTGGATACAAACTGTCTATTGATCCAGATTAAAGACTTGGTATTTTGTACATCATCTCTGCAGGTCTCTTTTTTGTTTGTTAAACCAGTCAGTGTTGCCATATTTTGTTCTTACTTCAGCTTCTTGATTTTCATAGAGGCTGTTTATCAGCTGAGTTATGTGTTTAGGTATTCCCATTTGTGCTAGAGTTCTCCATAGTTTATCATGATCCACACAGTCAAAAGCTTTGCTGTAGTCGATGAAGCAAAAGTATAAAGGGGCTTTTGGTATTCTTTACTCTTCTCCAATATCCATCTGACATTGGCAATAATGTCTCTTGTTCCTCAACCTTTTCTGAAACCAGCCTGAACTTTGGGTAGTTCTTGCTCAATGTATGATTGCAGCCTTTGTTGTATTATTTTCAGCATTATTTTGCTGGTGTATGGAATTAATGCAATCATTCTGTAATTGTTAACAGTCCTTGGCCAGTACCTTTTTTCAGTATAGGTATGAACAGTGATCTCCAATTGGTTGACCATGTTTTTTCCTTCCAAATCTGTTCACACAGTCAAGTGAGGATCATGATAGCACCTTCTGAGCCTGAGATTAATTCATTTGGAATACCATTGATACCAGGTGACTTATTTTTTTATAAAGCTTTATTTGCTGCAATGACTTCTTTTAAAATATCTGGTTCTTCAGTGTTAATTTCTTGTTCAGTTTCCCCAACGAGGTTGCATTTTTTTGTATAAATTTTCTGTATATTCTTTCCATCTGTTTTTAATGCTTTCTGAATCATTCAATATCATTCCATTGACATCTTTAATCATCCCCAGTTGAGACTTGAATTTCTGCTGCAATCTCTTAAGTTCCTGATACGCTTATCTGTTTTTTCCATTTACATATTCCAATTCAATTTTTTTGACAAATATTCTTTAGATATCGTTCTTTGCATTGCCAGACTTGACGTTGAAACACTCATTTAATTTGTGATACTTTTTCTCTATCACTGGGAAGTTTTGCTTGTCTTCTTTTGTTCTGCTACTTTTCTGGTTTCTTCTGAGATCTAAGATGATTTCTTGGCTTTCTGAACAAAGGGAAAAACCCTATATATGATTTCATTGTTCTAACAATTATATAAGGGAGATCTGTTGTGGTAACTGCCAAAATAGAGAAGAAGGGTATGCTAGAGAATGACATGATGGCTGGTACCCTCAGTTAGCTGCCGGTAGCTGCAGGTAACCCGCCAAAACAGTGGGGAAAAAGAAAGTGCTTACCGCGGGTATGAGGACAAGGCAGTTAAGGGAGGGAATGCGCTCGGTCACCGATCACATGCAACCCCCTCCCTCCTTCCTACCTACCGATCACTGCCACATCTATCTCCCTCCCTCCCTTCCCCTTACCTTCGTGGCTTTTTAAAATTTAATTTGTTCAAGCAACCCGAGCCTGAAATCGCGTGTGTCTGCGGAAGCTTCTCCTCTGATGCAACTGACACTTCTGGTTCCATCAGAGGAGAAGCTTTTGCAGATGCACGTGCCATGAAGGTAAGGGGAAAGGAGGGAGATGCACGGACTGCACGAGGGGTGCTTAAAGGGGGTGGAGAGAGGAAAGGGGGTGGAAAGGAACAGATGCTGAAGGTGGGTGGAGAAGGGAGGTGGAAAAGAACAGACACTGAAGGGAAATGGGGAAGAGAGAGAGGGGAGAAGATGCTGAAGGGAAATGGGGAAGAAAGAGAGGAGAGAAGCCGCTGAAGGGAAATGGAGAACAGAGAGTGGGGAGAAGATGTTAGAAGGGAAGAAGACAGAGATGCCAGACCATGGAGGAGTGGAGGGAAGAAGATGGATGCCAGACCAATGAGGGGGTGGAAGAGGCACAGTAACAGAGCAAATGGAAGAGGCAGAGAGAAGGCAGACAGTGAATGGAAGAAATTGAATGAGGAGAAGATGAGGAAAACAGAAACCAGACAATAAAGGTAAAAAAAAAAAATCTTATTTATTTATTTATTTTTGCTTTAGGATAAAGTAGTATATTAGTTGTATTGATAAAAATTTATAAACAAAGCCCTGCCAGCGGAACATCTTTTTCTCTAGTTCAGAAGCTAGAAGTTTGATTTATAAAATGACAATTGTACAGAATATTGTTTATTTCTTAAAAATAAGTTCAGTATAAAACTATTCAAGGCTTGTGTGGATGGGATTAGATGGTTTACGGGGACCGAGCTTGTGGGGATGGGATGTGGATTGAGCTCACGGGGATGGGGCAGAGATGGGGACAAATTTTTCCCCGTGTCATTCTGTAGGGTATGCTGCAACACTTTCAACTGGGGCTGGTGACAGAAATAGGAACCAGTTATGGAGATTTCAAGTATTTAACTTCCTGGTTCTCAGCTCTCCCCAACATGCAGTGCACAGTTTTGAAGAAAAGTACAAGCATGATGTCTTGTCAAATTTTGATGACACACCAGCATGTCCTGACACACTGGCTGAGAATCAACTGTGAGTTGCCACATTTGGGAGCACCTCGGAGATATTGTTCTACTTAGAACCTGCTTATACTCTGCAATGTGTATTGTAGTCTGCTAATATTTCCCATATGAACTCGGTATATGCAAAATCTACTCTTTACAGAAAGTGGAATTTCTAGCGAAATGAAAAAGAAAATGCTATTACTAGCTGTACATCCTTTTTTTAAATCTTAGTAAGGCCATAGCAAATGGAGCATTTCCTTATCCAGTTTATTTTACATATGTCACTATTTATAAAGCTGTATTATCTATTTAGGATGGAAATTATCATGTGCTAAAGGTGTGATGCCATATTAACTATTTCATAGATGCTGATTGCTGCATTAAACATTTAACTTGGTAATCACAATTTTGAGGCATGTACCATATATGCTCGACTATAAACCAATCCAGATATAAACTGAGGTAACCCTTTTTCCCCCCAAAAAGGAGGAAAAAAGGTTGACTCAAATATAAACTGATTGTTTATATTCAAGTACCGGTACAGGGCAGAAGTGACAGCTCCTCCCTTCCCTGTTGTCCTATCTGCTGGCTCTGCAGCCAAAGAGCCAGCCAATCCGCCCCTGACCCACCGCAGGTCTGCAGTACTGCCCTGGTGGTCCAGTGGTACAGACAGTCAGTCTACCCCCCTTCCCAGACCCATCAGGAGCCTCCAGTACTGCCCTGGTGGTCCAGAGGCGTGGGGAACCGGAACTGACTTCAGTCCCTCCCTCCCGGCCCTCCTGCAGGTCTTAAGTCCCCGGTGGTCCAGCAGTGAGGTAGGGTAGGAGTGATCCCTTTATGCTCTTCTGAAGTTTGCCTAGGATCTTGCGGCAGTCATTTTTTTCTCTACAGAGACTACTAGACAGGAGTATAAAGAGATCGCTCTTGCCCCGCCTCATCGCTGGACCACCAGGGACCTAAGTTAGACCTCTAGGGGGACCGGGAGGGAAGGAGAGGGGTGGGCTAGTTCCACAAAGTCACCAGGAGGAAGGGATTGACGGCAGTTCCGGCTTCCTGCACCAGGGCAGTACTGGAGGCCTGCAGTGTGTGCGGGCTGGGGTTAGCTCAAATATAAACTGAAACCCCCATTTTGGGCTATTTTTGGCCTAAAAATCTTGGTTTATATTTGAGTTTATATGGTAATGAGCAAGGACTGCACCTTGCAGTTAACAATTTTCAATCTCTTCAAAACACATGCCACTTTCAAAATTGTCTCCATAATAGTCCACTTTCGGCTTCAAACCGGAGACTTTCTGTGTTTGAAGAGATTGAAATTGTTTGAAAACTCTTAATAGTGACTGAGTTTTTCATTTAGACCCATGAAGAAAAACAGGTCTTTTTTCTTCACTTTTTTTCTTTTTCTTTTCCTTTCTCTTTTGTTTGATGCCACATTTTAATTAGATTATCTGTATAAAGGGCCAGTTTCTGTGCATTTGAACTATAGCACATTCTTATTTATTTTCAGCACTGAATATCCATTGCAGATTAGAAAAAAATACTGCTGATTTACAATTTTTAAATATAGACTTGTTTGCTTTAATTTATACACCACTCTTAACTGTTAATTTCATTAAAAAAAAAACTAATTTAATTTTGTAAGGGGTGGGGTGAGTTTTTCAAAGATTAAATTTGAAACCAGTGCTGCTTGACATTGTAGATTTAGATGCAAAAGAATAGGTACAACATTAAGAACTAAACATAATAATAGTCTTACTGGGTCAGACCAAAGGCCCATCAAGCCCAGTAGATAAAATAGTGAGGCCGGAATATAGCTGTGTGGTCAGCTGGAACAATCCAAATACTTTCCCCTTTCCAAACAGATCATTTTGACTGTTTAAGGGCTAATACATACAAAATTATCTGTTCATATGTCCTGAATTTAAAAGAAAGGGTATGCAGTTGGCTCCACTGCTGATCATATTGTGCTTTTCAGTATTGACCTCAGTGTGTTTGGCTTGTTAATGAAGCAGCCAGCTGAATGTGTGTTGAATTCATTAAACACCTGTGGAATATTAAGTGATTCTGTGTTTTTCTGATTTATTTTTTAAGCTGAGCCATTATCTGGATATTATTGAAGTAAATATAGCTCATCAGATTTCACTGCGTTCTGAAGCATTTTTTCACGCGATGACCTCCCAGCATGAACTGCAGGACTACCTCAGGAAAACTTCCCAAGCTGTAAAACTGCTTCGAGACAAAATTGCACAGATTGACAAAGTGATGTGCAAAGGATCTCTACACATTTTAAGGCTGGGGCTGACCAGAAATAACTGTGTTAAATTGTACAATAAATTGAAATTAATGGCTACAGTACACCAAACGCAGCCTACAGTGCAGCTATTGTTATCCACATCTGACTTTGTTGGGGCACTGGACTTAATAGCAACGACCCAGGAGGTACTACAGCAGGAGCTTCAAGGCATTCACAGTTTCCGGTAGGTTATGAACCACCATAATATAATACAGACCCCACTGATACATTAGTGCGGGTATCAAAAATTATTATAAAAACTCAATCTTTAAATTTTTTGAAAAATATGTATATTTTCATTAATTTAAGAACTGAAATCTTATCCAGCAGTGGTCTACAGACAAATGTTTTCTTTAGAGCAGTTCTGTCCTGACTTCTCTTGGAGGCATATCTAGCTAGTGAAGTTTTCAGGATTACTTTAACCAATATATTTGAAACATATTTGCATTCGATGGCTTTCCAGTTTATAGAAATGAGTCCCATACATATTCATTGTGGTAATCCTGAAAACCTGATTGGCTAGAAGTGCCTCCAGGAGAGGGTTGTGAAACACTGGTTTAGGGCAAGACAAGTAATTATTTGGAGGCATCTCATTTCCTTCTGAATAATTCCTGTGACTAGGCTATTACAGTAATCTAATTTTGCAATGATTAGCGAATGGATCAGATTGTTCAGTGCTTTGGGCTCTAAAAATTTGGAGATTGAATGGATCATTCTAAGCTTGAAAAAGCAAGATTTGACTGCAGTGCTAATATGTTCGTGAAATGACAATTTTTTGTCGAATGTAACCCCCTAGGATTTTTATTGAGGAGACACAGTCTAGAGCAGCAGTCTCAAACTCACGGCCCAAGGGCCGCATGCAGCCCCCCAGGTGCTATTTTGCGGCCCGTAGTCTGGACGCCATGATCAGTGGTAGTATAAGGTTCTGACTAGCATTATTTTCCTTAATAATAATTTCTTGTTTTTCTCCGTTCATAATAACATTTTGGATCCTAAGTGGACTTGAGCTGAATTAAGTTTAATTAAGTATCTTTGAATTTATAATATTATTGTGATTTTATTTTTCTTGACTTAACAGCTTTCTGTACAAGTAAATCTTGAATTGTATTTTTGAAAATTGAATAAAGAAATAATAATAATAAATAAGGTTCTTGGCACATTGGGCTTGGTAGGGCTTTTATTTTTTTTTTACGTTTGCATGTAGCGGTGGTTTTAAACCACCATCAAGGCTGATTGGTAGAGTGTTCTTTACTAGAGTATGCTACTCTAAAATCGGCGTGGATATCCACGGTCACCGCAGTGTAAGCTCATACGGAACTGTCCTGTTGTATGTTATGGGTTTGGTTATAAACTAAACTTTTTCTCCTCCTCCTTAAGAGTATTTAGTCATAATTCGATGTGGCGGATCTGGCACTCCGCTACGGCTGGGTGATGAGAGTTTGATAGTTGGGCTAGCGTGGTGTGTTTAAGGGAAAGAAGGTTGACTGGTTTGGGGTGCAGGGAAGCTTCCATTGGGTCAGCTCATTCGCCGCCCACGGTTAGACCGAGTCTTCCTACTTGGGTGCTGTGTGATATATTACTGCCTGGATTCTGTAGAGGTAGTGGAGGCCTCAAGTGACAGGCCCGACTGCAAATGGCGGATCCGATTTCGACTGCTTGCCATGCTTTTACATTCCTAATATATGTATTTTTTTCTAAATAGCTTTTGGTTGGGGTTGTGATGGTACTGTTGGTTAAGGGGGCTTCGTTACTCCTTTCTCGTTTTGGTTAAAGTGTGTGCGGCGTCTTGGGTTGGGGAGGGAGGGGCCAGAGAAATGCTGCTGCTGCAAGGGGAGGGAAGAGAAATGCTGCTGCTGCTGCTGCACTCAATTGGGGAGGAGAGAGAGAGGGAAGGAGGAAGAAGGAAGACAGAGGAGAGGACTGAGAGATGCCAAGACCGAGGATGAGAAAGGAAAGGAGATACCAGACCATGGAGGGAGAGAGAGAGATGGCAGGCATGTGGTGGAGGGAAGGAGACAAATTCCAGATCAGAGGAAAGGAAGGAAGGAGGGAGGGAGAGAAAGGAAGGCGACACATGTCAGACTGTGGAAATAGGGAGGGAAGGAGAAAGAGATAGGAAGGGAAGGGAAGGTAAGACATGGAAAAGTAGATTTTGAGAAGAAAGCAGAAAAATTGAATGTTAAGTTAATTCCAAAGATAGATGCAAGGCAGAAAGTGAAGACGGAGAGGAAAAACAGTCAAAGGACAAGAAGGCCCTGGAAACATAGTTAAAAGCACAGAAATATAAAGTCACCAGACAACAAAGGTTGGGAAAATGATTTTATTTTCAATATAGTGATTGAAATGTGTCAGTTTTGAGAAAGGCCTGGGCGCCTTACTTGTTAAGTACAGAAAAAATTGCATATCTGTTTTTATTTCTCCAGTGTTATACTTGCTGAATTTAATTTCTTGAGGTTCCCAGTTCAATTTCTATTTGTGATCTCAAATAATAATAATAATAACTTTATTCTTCTATACCGCCACAATCTTGCGACTTCTAG
Source organism: Geotrypetes seraphini (assembly GCF_902459505.1). Lineage (NCBI taxonomy): Eukaryota > Metazoa > Chordata > Amphibia > Gymnophiona > Dermophiidae > Geotrypetes > Geotrypetes seraphini. The sequence continues at coordinate 339,932,946 of NC_047086.1, read as the reverse complement.
GCGGTTTACAGTCAAGGATGCTGGACATTCAGCGAAATACAATTTGCAGATCTTCAGAGGGAATAAAGAGAGCAGAGACCTTAAGAAGGCAATAGTATAGAATACAATTTGCTGATCAAAATATAAAATGTACATTTTAAGCAACGTATGTTCTGTATTTGGTAAAGGTCTGACTGTGTTTTGTGTGTGAAGAAGTCATTTAAAGTTGTTTTATGTGTGGTAGTAATGGAAGGGGGGATATCAGGGGGAGGGTACAGAGAGGAGAGGGGTTCAGGGGCCCCCCTCCTTAATTTCTGCCCTGGGCCCCGGAACATCTAAAACCAGCCCTGGCACCATGCAGTTAGTTTCAGCTAAATGCTGCCCAAAATCCCACTCTGTTATCACAAGACAGAGAGCACCGTGCAATTCTAACTTACTGTGAGCTTTGTGATGCTGGAACAAGACAGAATAGTTGTTAAAAGTTGGTACCACAAACCAACTTCCGGAGAAAATATAGGGAGAGACTAAAAATGGGACAGAGATGGGGAAGTTGACAGGGTGTTTGCTGCTTTGTCTAGTGATGTCTTGGCTTTCAGACTGAACATTTTTTTTTAAAGACAAAGTATCTTTTACTTGAAAAATGTCAAAGATCTTTATCTTAGAATATCTACTTGTTCAGATATTGAATAAAGGGAGACCATATGTCCTGGAAGTTATGTTTCTTTTCCCTCTATTACATATAAGTGCAATCTTGTTTGAAGTGAAATTTTTGCTTTCTTTCCCTGCCATATATAGTGAGTCCTCACATACAGAGAAACTATAATTAGCAATTGCATAACAAAAACAAGTGTCTTTTAATAGCATAACAGTGTTGCTGTGATTAATTTTTCATAGCCAGGAGGTTGCCATATTCTGCCACATCTTCAAATCTGTCTTATTTGTACAACAGGACATCATAATTCAGTATAAAAAGAATTCAGGGGGCAATACCAGGTGTGTCTTCTTATTGGGTCGTGCAGGGAAGTAATGCTGATTTTTGAAAAATAACTGTTTATCCTGAGAGCTCACCAAATTCTTGGATCAGAACATAAGGAAGGGGAGGGAATTTGAAGAATTTCTAATACAAGGGCTTACAAGGAAATTGCATGCATCTCATTCCTAATCTTATCCCATTATCCTTTAAATTCCCAAATTAAGCGGGCAAATGGGTTCAGTATCCAGAACAATGAGCATGACTGCTTCTTTCCAGACTAAAGGGCAGTGACAGGTATCCATTAACTAGTATGAGCAGCTTATAGCCTTCAAGCCAGCTACAAAATTGTTGGACGAAGCCAGATCTGCAGAGCACAGAGAATAAATAACTTTTGATACTATCGAGAGACCTTATCTCAGTGCCTAAGGACAAGGCAGCATATTGGCATCTACTGCACAAATGAAATTAATCACTGCATGCAGTCCTCGCCAAATCTGTTCCTAATAAAGCCTCTGATCCAGGTGAATCAGTGTATTCAAGGACACTGCCAGCAAAGACCTCTGCAGATACACAAATACATTATACTCCTGCTTAAACCTCATTAGTGCATTTTGCATGATTATGCAAACATGGATACACATACCTTCTAGTATCGAAACACATTTTCCTCTAAAGCCCTGAAACACCTTCCCCGCTTCTTACCTTCCAAATAGCCAAAGACATTCTTTGTCTCCCAAGCATTTAGATACTACCAGCAAAGATCTCTACAGATACACTAGCGAATTCTACTCTTGCTTAAACCTCATTAGTGCAGTTTACATGGTTCTGATTTGGGTGAGAAGCCCATCATCCGCACACTTAAGTCCGTCTCTGTCCACAATTTCATTGCTGATGCCCTGAAAGAGCTTAAATTGGACTTTCAACCTTCTACGTCTCGGTGTTTAGTCATGGACCGTTCTAATATGACGCCCTTCTATTTTCCATCCCACCCACAGCTTCTTGGTCTGGTGACAGAATAGTGGGGTACCCCAGACAGCTCTTTCTGGCTCTCTAAAGCTATAGATAAGCTTTATCCATTGGCTCCTGATTTTCAGCAGCTTTTTTGAGTAGCCCAAGGTGGATTCTGCTGTGGCGCAGGTTGCCAGGCGGACAACCCTCTCTTGGAATGAGGGTGTAATGCTTAAACACTCCCTGGATCGCAGTGTGGACATTCTCTTTGGAAAGCTTTTCGAGGTGGCTTAAGAACATAAGAATAGCTGTACTGGGTCAGACCAATGGTCCATCAAGTCCAGTAGCCCATTCTCAGGGTGGCCAATCTAGGTCCCTAGTACCTGTCCAAAATCCAAGGAGTAGAATAGAATAAGTGGATAACAGGATGATTATAAATCTATTTCTCAACATCTTTACATTTCATACACGCTAAGAACTGCTGATTAAGATCTGAATGCTGTAAAAAAAATTTTTAGAGGGAGCTTTGAAATATCTTTAGTCTTGAAATCAAACAAAAATTCCCATTTCAACAGTATACTAAATATATGAGGTGAGCATATCATAAAAAGATGAAAAATCAGTTCATAGGACCTCTTATGATTTAGATATCATTTCAGATCCTCATCCTGTATCTTTATTGCTTAATCATTTGTGCTCACCCCTCCTCCCTACCTTGCTAATAAGTTATAAGTGACACCTAAACACTGGTTCCTTGTACCTTCTACCAATTCTAAAAAGGATTATTTATGGTGATTGTACCCCTAAAGATGGACATTATTTACAGAGGTTACACCCCTGTCAATAAAGGTGAACATGTATCAACACAGGGCAAACCACCCACAAATCGAAAGGCAACACTTATCTTATAAGGCTCCTGCCAAAAACAGCGCTGAAATAGGCTATAAACTCACAATGCCCTCTTTTTATACGCTCGTGTCTATCCATTCCCAATCTTCGGGGGATTTTAAGATGCGCTGCCTTCCATAGCTTATCCAATAGGAAAAAAGCTCAAAATTCAGTTTTGTTTTAAATTCAGTTTTGTTTTAAATCTTCAAAATGCCGCCACGGCCGGTCTATATCTAATTTTTAGTAGACAAAACCCAAGGAGTAGCAACATTCCATGCTACTGATCCAGGGCAAGCAGTGGCTTCCCTCATGTCTTTCTCAATAACAGATTATGGAAATTGTCCAAACTTTTCTTAAAACCAGCTATGCTATCCGCTCTTACCACAACCTCTGGTTCCAGAGCTTAACTATTGTCTGAGTGAAAAAATATTTCCTCCTATTGGTTTTAAAAGTATTTTCCATGTAACTTTGAGTGACCCCTAGTCTTTATAATTTTTGATGGCATGAAAAATCGATCCACTTGTACCCATTCTATTCCACTCAGGATTTTGTAGACTTCAATCATATCTCCCCTCAGCCGTCTCTTTTCCAAGCTGAAGAGCTCTAACCGTTTTAGTCTTTCCTCATAAGAGAGGAGTTCCATCCCGTTTATCATACTGGTTGCTCTTCTTTCAACCTTTTCTAGCACCACAATATCTTTCTTGAGATAAGGAGACCAGAATTGAACGCAATACTCCAGATGAGGTCGCACCAGATGAGGAGCGATACAGGGGCATTATAACATTCTTAGTCGTGTTAACCATCCCTTTTTATTTTTATTTTTTTAATTATTTATCAAATTTCAAATTTACATATAGAGTATCCACTTGTACAGAAAGCTGAAGAAAAGCAAACAATTAGCGCTCTACTATTCAAATACAAACTATCAAAAAGAATAAAACATGTAGCTTGACTTCAGCTCAAGTCCTCAAATTAGATCCAAGATTAAATATAGCAAGTTAAGACATTATAATATAAAACATTATAAAGAAAATAAGGTCCCTCGGCTGAGGGAGGATATCACTTAATATTCAAACTGCACTCAAAGTTTCCCTTCATCCATTCGAGCGCCCACCAGGAAGGCTGTCAGTTAGAAAGGTTCAAAGAAAGCATATTTTTTCATACGATATTGTATTAAACATTTACATGGGTGACAAATAAAAAAAGTCCTTCCAAGAGAGATAACCCCTGGCTTTAACATAAGAAATTTGTGTATCCCGTGCCAAATCTGGAAACTTTAATATTTTATAGCCAATAAATTCTTTCTGCTTGTTCTTGAAGAAGAGCCTAAGCAACCAATTTTTATCTGATGCAAGGGCTACTGTAATTAGTAATTTGCCGCCAATGCGGTTTCTCTATCAGAAAGTTCCAGCATTGCTGATACACTGAGCGGTTGATTATCTTCCTGCAATTATGGTTGCTGTTCATTACTTTTTAGTGGCAAATAATAGACATGAGTAAATGGTGGCAACATATCCTCTGAAACTCCCAGAATCTCTATCATGTAACGTTTTAACATATCCCTAGGAGTCACAGCTGCTATCCTAGGAAAGTTTAATCAGTTGCAAGTTATTATTACAAGAAAAGTTTTCTAGAGACTCAAGTTTTCTGCGTAGATTTAAATTATTTTTTACTAACGTTTCACTGAGTTGTTTAGAAACCTTTAATTCTTGTTGAATATTCACTACTAGTGTTTAAGCCCGTTACATTAACGGGTGCTAGAATATATGGCTGTCTGTCTTTCTTTATTTATGTCTCTCTCCCTGCTCCTGTTTCTTTCTTCCTTTCTTTCTGTCTCTCTCCCTCCTGCAATTTTTCTCTCTCTCTCCCTGGCACCCTTTGTCTGTCTGTCTTTCTTTCTGTCTCTCTCTGGTCCCCTGTCTGTCTTTCTTTCTGCCTGTCTCTCTCCCTAGCCTCCTTTGTCTGTCTGTATTTCTTTCTGTGTCTCCCCCCCCCACTTTCCTTTGCAGAAGCAGCAGTGATATTTCCCTTCCCCTCCAGATCCCTGTGAAGTAGTAGCAGCATTTCCCCCCACCCACCCCCCATTCCCTTCTCTCCCCCCCCCACTTTCCTTTGCAGAAGCAGCAGCGGTATTTCTCTTTCCCTCCAGGTCCTTGCTGAAGCAGTAGCAGCATTTTCCCCCACCCCCCATTCCCTTCTCCCCCCCCACTTTATTTTGCAGAAGCAGCTGTGATATTTCCCTTCCCCTCCAGATCTCTGAGAAGTAGTAGCAGCATTTTCCCCCACCCACCACCCATTCCCTTCTCTCCCCCACCACCACTTTCCTTTGCAGAAGCAGCAGCGGTTTTCCCTTCCCCTCCAGGTCCCTGCTGAGTAGTAGAAGCATTTTCCCCCCCCCCCCCATTCCCTTCTTACCGTGAGCTGCCCTGCTCCGTTCGGCCCCTCCCCCTTCCCTTCCCGCGTGCTGGCCTGCTGCGGCTGAAGGTTTTTTTTTTCGGCGACTCCTCCTGTTAAAATTGTAATCCTGTTAAAACTCCCCCCCCTCCCGCAACCGCTCCTGTTCAATCGCGTCAGAGGGAACGTGCTACCATGTGGAGAGCGGCCTGCGAGGTTCGTTACAGCGGCCGCAAACCTCAGCAGGCCGCTTTGAACATGAGCGGTAGCGGCTGTTGCGGGAGGATGGGGGGGGAGTCGTTGACGTGCAGGCCACTGTGAACAGGAGCGGCGGCAGGACCATGAGGCGGGAGTGAGTTGTTCGGCTTCCCCTATCTGGGGAAACTGCCGTGCTGAGGAGAGTCGGGAGTGAATTTTTCGACTTCCCCTATTTGGGGAAACCGCCGTGCCGAACTGAGCTGCGCTTCGGGAGTGAGTTGTTCGACTTCCCCTATCTGGGGAAACCGCCGTGACAAACTCAGCTGCGCGTGGGGCCGTAGTAAGCGCGGGGCATGCTGCACTCTTGGCGGCCTCGGACATACGGATCATGGAAGCACGCCGATAAGAATGTGCATGCGCCGCCTACGGTTTTATTATATAGATGGAATTCTTTGAATCATCTATTTCAACCCTCAGATTCTTAATGTCAGTTTCTTGGGTTTTAAGTTTACCTTCTAGCTGTACCAGCTGAAGTTTTATTGATTTTGCCAGATCAGCCACAAGGTCCCAAATAGAGTCCAGAGTTACCTCCCTTGGCTTTTCTATAATGTAAGAAACTTTATCAGCTTGAATAATCTCACCAGCTGAAAGTAATTCCTGGCTGTCCCTCTCCTGGATTCGGTTTGCCCCAGAAGTTGTTGAATCCTCAGTCTCTCCTGCGCTCTCCTGAAGATACAGGGAGTCTGTCTCCATGCTTCCCTCCGTGCTCTTTCTGGCCTCTGAGGGGAGGTGCAAACCGTCCATCGGTAGCTCCTCTACTCGCGGGGAGCTAGTAATCTGAGGAGGTGGGGGAGGGGCACTTGCATTGGAGCTTAATGTTGCCTCAAAGCCCAGGGAAATTGCCTCAGTCTTGCCCCTCCGAGGCGTCTCCAGCAGGGATACTGATGCTGCCGGGATATCCTGCATACTGCGCAGAAGCTCTTCAATATTGCCGAAAGCGGGTACGCCAGAGCGCCATGAGGCTCCAGCGGCACTTCGTCCTCTCCTCTTCGGCATAATGCAGGTAAGAAAAGACTTCCCCAAAGGGTTTGCAATATTTATTTAAGTGAGCTCACGCAGCGTGTAGCTCAGCTTAATGGACCGTCAGCCATCTTGGATCTCAGGTCAGATCAACCATCCCTTTTTAAATAATTCCGAGCATCCTGTTTGCTTTTTTTGGACTCTGCCACACATTGGACAGAAGGTTTCATTGTATGTTACCACTCTAACAAAAATTGGAAAGAATTATATGCATACAAAAGGAATTGAGAAATATTTGTCTGTCTATCTGTGGACAAAATAGCAGAATGGGATGAAGCCTTGCATATGGGAAAAGACACATCAAGTTAATAAATGAGCCAAATAGGACCAGGGAGGCCAGAAAATAAATGCCCCTCTCCCTTTAAAAAAAAAAAAAAAAGGCCACGTGCATTTTTGGAAGAAGAGTTCTAGCTTTTGTAGCATAGAAACTTACGTATATTGAGATAGGAGTTACGGAATTCCTTTTAGACTGCTTCTCCTTGTTTTCTACTTTCCCAATCCCCCAATACTGTACCCCTACAACTGCCCTACCTCACTGCAATCTGCCCCAACCCCAAAAACGTCCCCCGCATGAAACTGCTCAAACTCCTAAATTACCCCACCTGAAACTGCTCAAACCCTAAAAACTACACCTGTAACTGCCTCACTACCCTGCAAAAAATGCCCCAACCCAAAAGACTATCCACCTGCAACTGCCCCATTATACCACATACTTTCACTCCAAAAACTACCCTTCTCAGCTGTGCTATCAAACTGCCCCAGATCCAAATGTTACCCTGAAACTGCTGTACCAACTACAAAACTCTCAGCAAGAGCTAAACCCCTGAAGCTGCCCCTTCACACTGCAAATTGTGCTACCCCAGAAGCTATGCTCCTGCAGCTCCAAAACCTGCCTCTCTGCAATTGCCCCACCATTTGACAAACTGACCCAACTCCAACCACTATGCCTGTACAATTGAATCTCAATCTACCCCCACAACTGCCCCATCACCCTAAAAAAACACTGCATCCCCCCCCAAACTACCCCTCAAATCAGCTCCACCATCCTGCATACTGCCTCAATAAATAGTCCCTGCCAACTGACCATTAGCAATACAAACTTCCCCAAGTCCAAAAAGTACTACCTGGTGCCCCAAACCCCCAAACTACTCGTTCACAGCTCTCCACCATCCCACAAAGTGTCCCAAGTTCAATAAATACCATTTGCAATTCTTCAGTATACTGTAAACTGTCCCACCCTCAAAAACTAACCCCCTGCAGCTGCCCCACAACTCCTAATTTCTGTAGCCCCCAAAACTACCCCCTTGCAAACTGCTCTCATTCCACAAAACTACCCACCAACTACCTCACGACCCTACAGATTATTCTGATACCAAAAAATAATCTCCCCTTCACAAATGCCCCAACACCCTGCAAAGGTCAGTCCAGTAAATATCATCTGTTTTTTATTTTTTCAAAGAAGTTGAGTGCTTGCCGCTTGATTTCTGCCAAATTGTGTTCCTAGGTGTTTTTTTGGAACTTCAAGGACATATTGACTTACTCAATGAAATGCTCTGCTTATTCTGTATTCCTTAATTTGTCTGTGCTGCATCTGAATTTGCATGTTTAAAACTTACCTTAAAGCATCCCTTCTTGTAAAAATGATACTTCTAGGCTGTAAGGAAGATTAAATCTTCGAATATTAAGGGATATAGATAGGATCAAGGGCTGTTTGCTCATGTCGGTGTTTGGTTGTTGTTTTGTTTTATTTATATATATTTTTTTCCAAGTTGCGTTGCCAGGGTCCATGAGACCTGGGGCCTCTTCTATCAAACTGCGCTAGCACTTTTTAGCGCAGAGAGCCGCGCTGAATGGCCCACACTGCTCCCGACACTCATAGGAACTCTATGAGCATTGGGAGCAGCACGGGCCATTCAGCACGGCTCACCATGCTACAAACTGCTAGCGCAGTTTGATAGAAGAGGCCCTAGGTCTTCAACAAGTTAATAGAAGAAGCCTGATGAGTATATTATGAGGAAGAATCAGGAATAAGACCTGCATGAAAATGTAGGCAATGAGGAAGAATCAGGAATAAGACTTGAAATCGGTTTGTCTGTCAATCTGTATAATCTTTCTTCCATTCTCTTTTCTGACTTTCTAATGTTAATGTAGCAAATACATTTCCACCTATACCAAATGATTTGGAGATTCATTCAGTCAGATTTTATTTTCTTTTGTAGTGATTTCTCATACTTTCTTTCAAAATTATTTAATCGATTTCTAAGTTAAGGTTTTACTGTTTTTATTTTCACATTGTATGTACATACTGATGATTTTATATTGTGTTTTCTTCCCTGATTGTCCAGCACTTCTTATAAACTGCCTTGAACTATTATGGCATTGACGATTTATAAGAATGAAATTATTATTATTATTATTATTTAGCTACACCAGCCCTTATGAAATTAGTTTGGCTTTTTGAATCTAATAAGTATCTTACAAAATTCCATTTTCAGATAATGGCACACACTGCGTTGTAACTAATGGTGCTATATTTTTTTCTTTTCTTTTCACACATTCAGATTGGATAAGTATTTTCAGCTTAAAGATGGTTTAATTTTTTTTTTAATTAACTGGAATTTTATGTTTATTAACTGTAAACTATTGGGTCAATATCCCAAAACACTTCTCTGGCTAACAGCACCTGTTACCTAGATTAGGTGCCATTGACCAGGATAGTACCTCTGAATATGCTTGCAGATTGTCAGAGAACCATCCAGATAGTGCTGGGGTAGAGCCAGGGAGGTCCTGGAACTTACCTGGTAGTGGCCATATTAAGTCTATCTGGATAATGAACTTAATATTGCTGCTATCTAGATATGTTCCAGCACTGACTGCATCATCCAGATATTTACCACCAGCCGCTATCCAGATAGTGGCACTGAAAGACTTAAATCAATAATGTGATGAATTTATCATCTCGATGGATCATCTCTGCAGCACTAAAAGAAGTAACAAGTTTGTATGTAGTAGAGCCAAAGGACATTCCCTATAATAGGTCACAAGTGGGAAATCGTCTGCAGTTTCTCCTTACAGTTCAGCTGTTGAATGCCCAGTGCCTACAGGGGGACTAAATACCTCAGTTGAAAATGATATCTAGTCACCCAGCTTCCCTTATTAACAAAACATCAAGGTGCCCCAGCAAAATGAAACCTTGGGTTATGTTGACACAGCTTTGCTCTTCATTTGTAATTTGTGAGCCTTAAGTAATTTAATAAAGATGATTTTTTTTAAACAGGCATCTTGGATCTCAGCTCTGTGAACTGGAAAAACTGATAGATAAAATGATGATTGCAGAGTTTTCCTCATATGTACGCAGTGACTTAAATAGACCACTTGAAGACGGCTGCCAGATTTTAGAAGAGGTATGAGTTAATCCACTCCCTAGAGGGCCAGGGTACCAAAGGCATGTGAAATATTTGCAAAGGGCACCGACAGTTAAAAATTAAAAACAAAATGTTCCGTCATTCCTGTATCAATGTGGTAAATGTTAACATAATGGCATAAGCACAAGTCCATAACACGCTAACAATCTTACTAGTCATTAGTGTTGAAGCTAGATTTAAATCTCTTTTAATCCTTAAAATTTAGCTTCTATCAGATGCTGCTGCTGCTAATCAACTGCTTGAGTGCTGATCCAAAGTACAAGTAGTAGTACTGGGGGAAACATGTCTTTGACTTCTGCCCCGACTCCCAAACCATTCTGCAGAAAAAAAAAGAAATACTTCTTCCAGATTCCATGTTCTACTCTCTCAGGAGCCAGTGCTCAAAGTTCGCCATAGAGTCCTCGCTCTACTGCAAACTTAGCACAAAAATATAGCTTGAATAGGCATCCACGTCATTGAGTAACATCATTAAGTAATTTAAAGAAAGATAAAGTGATCTAGCAACTCTTAAAAGAAAGTAGTATTTAACATTATCCCAAGACAAGTAGGCAGCATATTCTCACGTATGGGTGTCGTCCCGACGGAGCCCCGGTATGGACCACTTTAAAAGTGCATCGCCACTTTAAGATCTTAGAAAGTTCACAATAGACCGAACCGCGCATGCGAGAGTGCCTTCCTGCTCAACGTAGGGCACGCGGTCCCTCAGTTTTCTAGTTGAGGGGCATAGAGAGGGTGGATAGGGACAGATTCTTCAGGCTGAAGGGGTCAACAGGCACGAGGGGGCATTCGGAGAAACTGAAGGGAGATAGGTTCAGAACAAATGCAAGGAAGTTTTTCTTCACCCAAAGGGTCGTGGACACTTGGAATGCGCTACCGGAGGAAGTGATCAGGCAGAGTACGGTACAGGGATTCAAACAGGGATTGGACGGATTCCTGAGGGATAGGGGGATCGTGGGATACTGAGAGAGGTGCTAGGATGTAACACAGGTATAGAAAGCAAACCAAGTAATAAGTATAGAAATCCGACCAGGTCGTGCATGTGCAAGACCGGAGGGTTAGGACTTCGATGGGAAGATAAAACTCAATGGGAAACCAAGGTGGCAAGGGGGCCCCTTCTGGTGTCTCAGACAGGCCGTGACCTGTTGGGCCGCCGCGGGAGCGGACTGCTGGGCAGGATGGACCTGAGGTCTGACCCAGCGGAGGCACTGCTTATGTTCTTATGTTTCCGTGGAGCTAGTAAGATGCGCTTCAGCTTCTGTTGAAGTAATTTTTTCTTCACTTGGCAGTGTACAAATTATCTTTAAAATAAAGATTTAGGCATTCACTGCTGCTAGACTGGCAATAGCCTCCTTGTGGAATCAACCGCACCCTCCCACATGGGACATGGTGGAACAACGCTTGCTTAATTGGCAGCTTCTTTACCATTTAACGGCCCTACGGCATGGCAAACTCCATGGCTATGCTCACATTTGGCGTAGATTTCGGGCTTCTGTGGGGGTTTGTGGCAGGGGTGGAGGGGGATTCTGAGTTGAGCTTGGGGCTGGACTGGAAAGACTGGGATTAGGGGGACCCTATAATCATCTTTCTCTTCCACTTTTTGCTTGCGTATAAAATCGGATGATTCTCAACCTTTTGGGTGCTGTAGGTATGGTGTTTTGTCCCTGGGGGGAGGGGGAGGGGGGTATTGGCTGCGTTCTGGTGGGTGGTTTTTGTTGTTTTTGTTGGACTGTGGGGATTGCACATGTCTCTGCTCTTGGCTACACTTCGGGTGTTTTCTGGAGTGTGGTGTATTGCTTGTTGTTTTCTTGTTGTTGCATCTCCTATGTATATGTAATGTTTGCTGTGTTTATTTTAATAAAAGCTTTTATTTAAAAAAAAAAAAAAATAAAGATTTAGGCCCATTTAAGCCATAACATAACCAGCTAGGTTGGTGTTGATAGTAAGTCAAAGAGAGCTAGCTTGTAACAAGATTGTCCTACCTTGGTCTCTGAAGAATGACTCTCCTAATGTCCAGATCCACTAAATGTAAATATCTGAAATTTATTATTTTTTTTATTTATTTACTTAAATTTATAAGCTGCCTACCTATCGCGGTGCACAAAAATGTTTTACATAAATAATAAATTACCGTATTTTTCGCTTTTTCTCCCCCAAAAGTGAGTGGAAATAAGGATGCATCTTATGGAGCGAATACTAACTTACCCCTCCCCTACCTTAATTCCTCCAGCAGTCCAGCCTGCCTGTCTGTCACTTGGCCACTAGGCCTGCCTGCCTGTCACTTGGCCACTAGGCCTGCCTGCCTGTCACTTGGCCACTAGGCCTGCCTGCCTGTCACTAGACCACTAGGCCTGCCTGCCCTGTCCTGGCCTACCTCTAGACCACCAGAGGGAGGACAGGTTATAGAGCCTGGCAGGGAGAATTTGGTTCAGAATGTTTTTTTTCTTGTTTTCCTCCTCTAAATCTAGGGTGCTTCTTATGGTCAGGTGCGTCTTATGGAGTGAAAAATATGGTTGACAATACTAAAAAACAGCATCTTTCCACCCTGTCTGCCACTAGCATCCAAAAAGTCTTTCCTCTTAAATTAAGAAAGCCTGTCTAAACAAGTACATTTTCAATTTTTTTCTTAAATTGCTGAAAGGTTAAGCAGCCCTGCAATGTACGTGGGAGAGCATTCCACAGCTTTGGACCTGCAATTGAAAAAGCGTCATTGATGGTAATAGCATGTTTTAAATTAGGCACTACTATTTTCTTCTCATTATTTATCCGCAATTTCTCTTGGAAGCGTACATCTTTACCATTTGTTAAAGTAGGATTGCATTTCATAGTATAAGCTCACTCAGAGGGTGGTGGACACCTGGAACGCGCTTCCCGGAGAGGTGATAAGACAGAGTACAATTCTGGGGTTCAAAAAGGGACTGGATGACTTCCTGGAAGCGAAGGGGATTACAGGGTACAGATAGAGTTACCTTACAGGACATTGAGCGAATGGGGTATGGATATTTTAGGTTAGGTAGGGAACACTTCCAGGTCATGGACCTGGGGGGCCGCCGCGGGAGTGGACTGCCGGGCACGATGGACCCCTGGTCTGACCCAGCAGAGGCAATGCTTATGTTCTTATGTTCTTAAATAACAGGCACAATACTTTATACTGAATTCTAAATATGACAGGTAGCAAATGCAAATTTTTTAAAATAGAGCTAATGTTGGAATCTATGCGTATCATCAACCATCTTTGCCACAGCATTCTGAACTAGATTACATTAGTGACTTCTATTCCACTTAAACTATGCCGTTCTAGGCAGATCACAGAGAAAGATAACTGGACATTTCCAGGAAAAGTTACAAAAAGGGTCCTAATTGCATGGATGAGACTTTGCTTGGAAAATTTCAAGATAGGGGAATGGGGTGAATTAGTTTTCCTTGATAAATTTTCTGAATAGCAGGGTTTTAATTTCCCTTCGGAATGTTTTGTAGTCTGTCGTAGTTGTCAGTTTGTTTGAGAGGTGGTGGTCTAGTTTCGCTGCTTGCGTTGCTAGGAGGTTGTCGTACATCTTCTTGCGCTGTGTGCCTTTGATTACAGGGGTGAGTAAATGGGGTCAGAGTTTTCCTGGGTCTGAAGAACCTGAATTTTATTCCAATAAACCAATATATATTGCATTACAAAAGTCTAATCTAAACAAGACAAGGCTTTGAACAACTTAGTCTGATGCTGTAAGCATTGGCTTCAATTTACTAACTAATATTAAATAATAAAAACAGGACTGAATCACATGATTTGATTTTTAAATTCATTTATTTTTATTTTAAAATTTACTACCTGCAGCATACTGCAAGTCTACACAGGGTACAATAAAACATACACAATAAAATGGCAAAGGGCTCCTTTTACTAAGCTGCGATAGCGTTTTTAACGCACGCAGGATTTTAGCGCACGCTAAACCCATGCTACACGGCTAGAACTAACACCAGCTCAATGCTGACATTAAGGTCTAGTGTGCGCGGCAATTCAGCGCGTGTTAAGCATGCACTAAAACCGCTATCGCAGCTTAGTAAAAGGAGCCCAAAGTCTTATCGAGTAAACATCCTAAGTTTCATTTTTTTTAAATTCAATTATACATATATTACAAGTACAACTAAGAAATACAGAATCATATTTAACATTGAAACAAATCCTAGGGGGAAAAAAAACAATGATAACTCATAGACCCCCAATTATCTATTGTTGGGGGGGGGGGGGGCATCTAGAAATTAAAGAGAGAATAAGATGAAGTAAAATATGAATTAAACAAAAAGCTTTATTTATTTATTTCGATTTATATCCTGTTCTCCCAGTAGCTCAGAATGGCCTACAAGCAAACATTCACAATGGTGTTTATTTGGACAGTACAAAGATTATACAGTAGTTCAAGTACGGGGATTATACAGCAATTTAGTTACAGGTTAAGAGAGGACTATACAGTAATTTAAGTAGAGGTTCAGGATGGAAGGGAGAAGGACAGGGGAGTTTAAGGGGTAGATCGCAGTTGCCATTTTAGTTGAAGAGGAGGGTCTTTACCGCTTTCCGGAAGGTCATCAATGAGTTCTGTGATCTGAGTTGCGGGGGGAGTTGGTTCCAGAGTTGGGGGATGAAGTGGCTGTAGGAGCATTTGCAAGTGGTTTCTGACAGGAGAGACCTGAGGGGATGCATAGGTGTTTCTCCATTTCCGAGCAAAGGGGACGGGTGGGAGTGTACAGGGTTAGCTTGGATTCTATGTAGGCTGGAGTGGTGGCGTAAATTCTTTTATGTGCTATTACTAGGGCTTTGAATGCGCAGCGTTGGTTAATCGGAAGCCAGTGCTCTTCACGGAGGGCTGGGGAGATGGGATCGTGGTAGTTGAGGCTGTGTAGGAGGCGGATTGCTGCATTTTGTACCCGCTGGAGGCGCTTGAGATCTTTTTTGGCTACTCCATTAAATAGGGAGTTGCAGTAATCCATCCTGGAGAGGACATAGGTGTAAAGGAGTTGGGCCAGGTCAGGTGTGGAAATGTAGGGTTTGATCCTTCTCAGTTGGCGGAGGTAATAGAAGGAGGCGGAGACTACTTGCGAAATGTGGGCGGACAGGGACAGGTGGCTTTCTAATGTTACTCATAGGCTGCGTACCTGATCTGCTGCTGTTAGTAAGGTGGAGTCCCATGATAGCCGCTGATCCCTTGGTACTTTATTCTATGTTTCTAACCGCTGCCACTGGATAAATTCTTAATGTCCAAAAACGAAAAAGAACATATTTTAAACCTAAATATTTAATGAGACACAAGAGTAAGCTAGCAAAAATGAGGCACCCAATTTCTTAGTGTCTTCCCTTATTACAAGGAACTCTTTGCGTCTTAATTGAATAGATTTTGTTACGTCCGGGTACATCCATACACACTGACCGCAAAAAGGAGAACCACCTTTTTTAAAGTACAATCTCATTACTGAGGATAGATCTTGATCGAAAACAAAATTAACTAATAGAGTAGCGTTCTCCTTAATATTGGTCAATAAATCGTCAAGGATCTCTGTAAGGTTATAATAATAATAATAATAACAACTTTATTTTGGTATACCGCAATACCACAAGCAGTTTAGAGCGGTTTACAGAGAAAGAGACTGTATATAGACCGCGATGTTACAAAAAAACACTTAAATCCCTTTTAGGAGAAATAATTTGACTCGTAGGCAAGTCACCTGTTTCCAAATTTTTAGACAGTAGATAATATACTTTATTTAAAGGTGGAATTTAGTTCTAAGGAGAAATTAAAATTTTCTACCAAAAATTTTTTGAAGACATTGTTTGAATTTTTGGACACCTTAGAGCTCTAAGGTTGAGACGTCTATTATAGTTCTCAATTTGCTCAATCTTCCGTGAGATAGTCTGATCTTTAATGATGGTAGAAACAGAGTCCTTTAATAAAGTCGTTTTCTTTTCTATCATTTCCTCACAGTCTTGCTTAACCTTCTCAATAGTTAAGGAGAAAGTATCTACTTTTGCTACGAGTACCTCCATGTCCTGTGCCGTTTTTTCCACCATCTCATCCATCTTCTGTATGGCAGCAAGAAGAGTTTCCAATGTAGTTGCAGACCCTGGTTCAAAAATGACTGAAACTATTGAAAAGCTTTATCGTTACACTCAAATTCAATAATTTTTCCAACATCAAGTCAGTATTCACAGAGTCGGATGTGGATGTTACATCCAAAGACACTAAGCAATAACTAGCACCTCCATCAATTCCAGATCAAATCTCATCAGTTGTTGACACAAGTAACATTTCAACCCTTCTAAAACCACACTAACGTGGTCTAAGATCCCCAGTTTGTTCAACAAAATCATCCATCTGTTGCAACACAATCTTTTTAATCACTTTTCCCCAAAAAGTTAATGTTGAAATAGGTCTAAAGCTGTCCAAATTTTCACAATTCTTCCTTCCAACTTTGAGAATTGGGACAATAGTAGTAACCTTCAAACTATCAGGTACATACCCTTCTCCTAATGAGGTATTAACAATACTAGATAACTGATCTTTCACAGATTCAATAAGTTTCTGTATAATCATAGAACAACAATGGTTATCGATTGCTTTAATGGATTAGAACATAAGAATAGCCTTACTGGGTCAGACTAATGGTTCAGCTAGCCCAATAGCCCGTCTTCATGATGGCCAATCCAGTTCACTAGTACCTGGCAAAATTCCAAATAGTAGCAACATACCATGCTACTGATCCAGGGCAAGCAGTGGCTCCCCCCATGTCTGTCTCAATTATAGATTGGATGTTTCCTCCAGGAAATTGTCCAAACCTTTCTTAAAACCAGCTACATTAACCACTCTTACCACAACCTCTGGCAATGCATTTCTGTAACTTTGAGTGTCCCCTAGACTTTGTAATTTTTGATGGAGTAAAAAAATCAATCCATTGGTACCCATTCTACACCACTCAGGATTTTGTAGACTTCAATCATATCTACCCTCAGCTGTCTCTTTTCCAAGCTGAAGAGCCCTAACCTTTTTAGTCTTTATTGACCAACACGCAATTGTAAAACTTTCATACTCAATAATCTAACACGCAATCCTAAAACTTTCATATCATCTTCTGTTAAAATAGGAACTGAAATAAAAACTGTATATTCCTTCACTTTGCCTTCCATTCATACATATTACAGTGGATAACTGACCATAACACCCTTTGTCTGCTAAAACCATATCTCCCTAAAGCAATATCTCTCTAAAGCCATAATATCCTACTCACAAAAAAATATAATCTCCCTTTACTAAGCTGCAGTAGAGGTTCTACTGTAGCCCGAAGAGCTAAATGCTCCAACGCTACTATGATGCTCATAAAATTCCTATGAGCATCAGAACATTTAGTGCCCCAGCTTAGTAAAAGAAGGCCATAGTTAACAGAAAACCTATCAGCTCATTCAAAAAGAAAAAAATGTTACAGCAGTCTATTTGATAGATTTGAGTTTATAACCTCATAATGCACTCTTTTTGATCTAGGATAGACAGTATACTTATCATCTTGGTTTGCATATTTATTGTACAAAAACATTAGCAATTTTACTTTGACAGTCACTTAGGAGCTTAATTCCATATTTCTCACTGTGTAGACTTTGTGCAATTTCAGAAACAAGAACACATTTTTCTATCATAGGAGCTAATTCTTTTTTTTTTGTCTTTAATAGGAAAGGTTAGTATCTCTCGTCTTTGGCCTATTAAAACAAAGAAAGCTCAATTTTTTTGAAATCTATGGTGAAGAGATGATGGCTACAGCAAAAAACATCATTAAACAGGTAATTGAAATGGTGTTTATGTGGTCACTCATTATTCTGTTTGAGACCAAAATGATATAATTTGAATATGTTTATTAATGTACTGAGTGATGATAGAGTTTGGAGAACTCCAGCACAAGGGGAGCGTTAGAAGGTAGTGATGAAACGGGTAACGTAATAGTTACTTGTTTCAGAGTTCTCCTACTTTTTTGGAGAGTGTATCCCTTCAAACTTGGGATTCTGTGTCTAGGCCTCCTTATTTTTATTATTTTATTATTTATATACCACTTATATCCTAAAAGGCTTAAATTCAGGTACTTTATCATATTTTCCTATCTGGGCTCAAACTCTTATGTAGTGTACCTAGGGCAATGAGGGGATTAAGTGACTTGCACAGGGTCGCAAGGAGCAGCAAGGGATTTGAATCCTCAGCCTCGGGGTACTGAGGCTGTAGCTCTAACCCAGGGGTGTCAAAGTCCCTCCTCGAGGGCCGTAATCCAGTCGGGTTTTCAGGATTTCCCCAATGAATATGCATTGAAAGCAGTGCATGCACATAGATCTCATGCATATTCATTGGGGAAATCCTGAAAACCCGACTGGATTCCGGCCCTCGAGGACCGACTTTGACACCTGTGCTCTAACCCCTGCGCCACACACTCCCTTATGATTCTGTTCCTCAGATTTCGTTTCTTGTCTTGGAACAATCTGCTAATTTCCATTATCACTCTGTGGTGTGTCATTTTTCTCACTCAATTTCTTGCCCTCTTTCCTAGTTGTCCCTTTTGTCTTCCCACTCTTTAGAATGTCTTCTGTTGCAAAGACATAGGAGTCTGTACTGAAGCTGTTGTCCTCCTCTAGTCGCAAAATTTGGCAGAAAGATATCGTTCATACCTTTCAACTCTTTCGCTTCACTAGTGGAGAATAGCTCCCTCTTCAGTTGTTCCTGCTGCATGCAAATTGAGAAGAAGTGTTCTGATATGCTCTGCTTCATTTTATTATTTTCAGGTATTTTTCTGTTATTTCTCCTTTTCTGGGTGGCTTTGGTGCCCGGAGGTTTCCTTATTGGGTCTACTCTGCCAGGGAAAGGACACGGACCTGTGAGGGTGGGCTACTGCTTGCAGGCCAATCTCTTGGAGTACTTGTGGAGTCAGCCTGCTTTGTTAGCCATTGAAAGCTCGAGATTCGTTTCCCTGGGAGCTTGCTCGTCTGCTGATTTATCAGAGGCTTGAATATAGGCTGTGGTGCCCCTGTGTAACAATATTTGGGCATCAGGGAGCTGGCTGCATATAATCCCCCCTCCCCCAATTCATCGCTTGGATTTCCAGGGGTTGGAGTCTTCAGTCCTCTTGACCGACAGCCAGAAGATTTTCAGTGATGGATTTGTTTTCCTGCAGTTTTCTAAGGAAGAAATTCTTAACCTGCAGGCATGCTGCTGCAAGCTGATAAGGCACCACAGTGAGTACTCCCATTATTCCCTAAGTGGAAAATCAGGGTTTTCAGAAAAAGGTAGAATTAAGGATTTCTGGTTTAGGATTTGGTTCCCCCACCTCTAAAACTACTTTGTCTGAGTTTTTTGAGTTTCAGGGAAGCACCCATGGGCTGTTAATGGCACAATTTTATTGGCAGCAGCCATCTTGGATTTTAAACCATCTTTTTTTTCAAAAGCTTCCATCTGCCTCAAAACTGTATTTTAACCAGGGGTCACCTGTAATGGATTATTCAAGCTAATCTGCCCCTGTATCATGAACTTCTTGCGCAGTTTTGTCGGCAGAAGAGTGGCCGTGTTTCATGTGCTGCAGTGCGCCGGAGGAAGGGGCAGGAACTTCGGGTTCAGCCACCTTAGAATCCTCCAGGGCGGGAAAATCCCCCAAAGCCCAGCCAACAGGGAAGAGATCCTGCTCAGAAGCCACATGTAATGAGAGTGCAAAACGCAAGTACATGGAGGCAGCAGAGATCCAACAACCCTAGTCAGAGGTCCTGGAGAGGTCTTTG
This sequence comes from Geotrypetes seraphini, assembly GCF_902459505.1. Taxonomy (NCBI): domain Eukaryota; kingdom Metazoa; phylum Chordata; class Amphibia; order Gymnophiona; family Dermophiidae; genus Geotrypetes; species Geotrypetes seraphini. The sequence continues at coordinate 339,913,283 of NC_047086.1, read as the reverse complement.
GGGTAACTTGTTCAGGGTTTTTCAGACTTTTGTCAGTCTCTTGTGGAGAGCCTATTTGGGCCAGAGGAGTGCTGCATTGTCTGCAAGTATGCCAGCACTGGAACAGGGAGAGTTCCTTCCTAAGAAGGCTTCCCTGCCTCAGAACAACCAAGCAATTGAACCAATTGGAGCAGGACTAGGAGGACTGGAAGTCCTTTTCCATGCCTTTATTATCTCAAGGCTCAGCTGCGTCCTTGGATGATTTAGGGTCTCTATCCGGGGCTGGAGGTCAGGAGGCTCTGGCTGCTCTCGATCAGGGTGACGATCCCTCAGTGCACCATCTTTCCAAGCCTGCAACTGTTTCACATTTTGTTTCGGACATGCTATGTGAGTTGAAGTTGGACCCTCAGCAACCCTCTACCTCCCAGTGTTGCATCATGATTATGGAAGGAGTGGTTATGTGGCAGATGTTCTTTATGACATCATCAGAGTCTTGAGCAAGGTATCGACATATGCTCTGGATTAGACAGTGGGTGGGCAATTCATCCTCCAAGGCTGCTCTAAGCATATTACCCTTTAAGGCACAGATGCTTTTTGGCAAAGGCTTGGATGACCTCATGGCCAGCATTGCAGATCTCCGTTCCAAATCTCTACGAGGCAGCAGAATTCGGCATTCTACCTTGGATGGTAGAGGCACTTTTCATTCATCTCAGAGATCCCGTCAGTTATCCTCCAGTTCCTCTTATCAGAGACCTTTCTAAGGGTCCAGACAAAGATTTGGCAACTACAGACGTCAACAACCCTCTGGGTAGCACAGCCACCAAAAAGCCACAGTAACACCAGTCTGACTACCACGTCTCCTTTCATTGGTGGGAGAATGTTGACTTTCTGGAATTAATTGAAGCAGATCTCCTCAAACCACTGAGTCCTGGACATTATTTGAGTTTTCTCGTTCTCATCCAGATCTGTTCCTCGACTCCCCCCTCTGGAAAGTCAGAAAAGGCCAGGGTCCACATGACGGTACAATGACTCTTGGGCATTCATAGAACCAGTTCCCGAAGAAAAAAAGACTCCATCAGATACGTCATATACTCACAAGAGCTCATGGAAGCCATTCAGTTGGTGGTTCTGCACGAGGCAGAAATGCAAGAAGGTCGCTTCTGCTCCGGTTCACCACTGGACCACCAGAGAATTGAAGGCGAGAGGGAGCTAAAAGTTGTCACAGTCAGCTGGAACAGGAAGTAGGAAGGATCCCTCCTGTCTCGGCCCACTTCTAGACCCACCAGGTCTTATGGCAGGCCTGGCAGATGCCTGTAGCAGGCGCTGATCCAAATAGAAACCAAGACCCCCATTATCTCAGCTTATATTTCAGTATATACAGTAATTAAATTTGCTGATGACACAAAGTTGTTAAATCACAAAAGGATTGTAAAAAATTGCAAGACCTTGTGAGATTGGGTATCAAAATGGCAGATGATATTTAATGTGAGCAAGTGCAAAGTGTTGCATGTGGGAAAGAGGAACCAAACTATAACTGTGTGATGCAAAGTTCTATGTTAGCGGTCACTGCCCAGCAATGACCCCTAGATCCTTTTCCTGAAGATATGTTAAAACCCTCAGCTCAATGTGCGGCAGCTGCTGAGAAAGCAAATAGGATTTAAAGAATTATCAGGAAAGGAAAACAAAGATAAAAATGTTATAATGCCCTTAAATTGCTCTATGATTCGGCCGCACCTTGAATACAGTGTGCAATACTGGTCGCCATATCTCAAAAAAGATATAGTAGAATTAGAAAAGGTACAGAGAAGGTAAAAAAATGATAAAAGGGATGGGATGACGTCCCTATGAGGAACGGTTAAAGCAGCTAGGGCTCTTCAGCTTGGAGAAGAGACGGCTCAGGGGTGATATGACATAGGTCTATAAAATATTGAGTAGAGCGGAAAGAGTAGATGTGAATTGCTTGTTTACTGTTTTCCAAAATACTAGGACTAGGGGGCATGCGATGAAGCTAATAGATTTAAAACAAACCAGAGAAAATACTTCTTCACACAATGTGTAATTAAACTCTGTAATTTGTTGCCAGAGAATGTGGTGAAATCAGCTTAGTGGGGTTTAAAAAATGTTTGGATAAATTCCTAAAATGGAAGTCCATAGGCCATTATTGAAATGGCTTGGGGACATCCACTGCTTATTCTAAGGATAAACAACATAAAATGTGTTTCATTACTTGGGATCTAGCTAGGTACTTGGGACCTGGGTTGGCCGCTGTTGGAAACAGGATATTGGGTTTGATGGACCTTCGATCTATCCCAGTATGTCAGTTCTTATGTTCTTATAATTTCTACGTACAAAGCTGTACTTTATGAATGGAACGTAGTCTCCCTCATCCAAGAATTAATGTGTTACTGGACCTTCCAGTATACTGTATAATCTTTTATGAGGCAAATTTATAACTGCATGTGTAAACAATATTTACATGATTTTCACTGTACAGGTGAATTAAAAATAAACCAAAAAACAGTTGTTTGAATACTTGTTTTGAAAATTATCCCAAGGAATATATGTGCTTTCATTGAGATCTCTGTCCAACTCCTTTATATTTTGTTAACCGAGTCGAGCCCTCAAGTAGGGATGAATTGGTATATAAAACCAAAGATTGGATTGGAATGGACCTGCTTATTAGCACATTTCAAGTTCTCTGTGTTACAATACATACATGGGCTAGCAAACACAGTACATAAACATGTATCTTCAAAAGTATGCACATAAATGTAATCCCTCCCTGAGGCCCCCTCCCTCCCCAAAAAACCTCTACTTCAGATAAAATTATGTGTGTACAGATTTCATGCATGTAACTTTACACTCGTAAACTTTATACTTTATTTGCGTGGAATATTCCTTCTATCAAAGCACTTGATAAGAATAATAGCACAGAAAAGAGAGATCCACGTAACTCATTTATACTTTCCATAAATGTACTTAAATGCTCAGTAAATCTCTTGGATTTTAAAGTAAAGTAAGAGTGCCTCATATAAGAGAGTGCTTGACAGTACAGCAGGAAACTTCCCTGTCGGGTTAGAGTTGAATCAGTTGTTGATATTAGTTTCAAACAGGTGGTGGTTTAGTTTTATATTATAGTTTGATATTTTGCCATAGTTGCCATATTTTTGAGCTCTATCCCAGGTTTTCTACTGCTGGGGGGGGTTCTAATTTTGAAATTGCACCAAGACTTAAACACTTAAGTTTGAAAATAGATGAATAAAATTATATATTTTGTGTTCAAATTTTTGCAGTGTGTGGTGAATACTATAACCCAAATAGAAGAAATAGATCCTGAAGTAATAGTTAAGTAAGTATTTTTCCAACATAGATTTATGAAAGCTAATTATTCTATTAAAATTGTTTTTGGAGGCTCAGATCAAAGTTTGATTTTGGCAAATGTTCATGTATCAGACTTTTGTTTGCAAGAAGAACCAGAGTCAACCATTACTTGTATACCTTTATTATATTACTCCAGGAGCAGGTGTAATTCTGTGCATATGCATACCAGTAACACTGTGCAAATGTTTGTTTTATAAAATGCTCTCTTAAATGTCAGTCCTTTCTCACTCCACCTATGTGCTGCCTCCAGGAATGCCTATGTGTGTATATTACATAAAAGATCTGTGATACTGTAGGTAGAGAAAATGACCACACCTGGATTATTTGGTGATTCATGGATTTATGCACCCTTTAAAGGAAAGGATACATTTTATTTCTTATTACAGCTTTCTTGATCACTCCAGTTCCTCTTTCTTTGCACACTTAAGTTTCTTAGTCTGTCTTTTCATTTTATTGAATTTTTTAAAATGTGTTTTTTTAGAATGCTCTGTATGACTACCGTATTTTTCACTCCATAAGATGCACTTTTTTCTCCCCCCCAAAAATGGCTGGAAAAAAGGGTGTGTCCTATGGAGCGAATATTCTCTCCCCCCCCCCAATTAACCTTATTTAGATCCTCTGGCGGTCCTGCCCTTCCCAAACTAGCTAAGGCAGGGCCCCCCCCCGCCCCGTACTTTATTTTAGTTGGTCTGGCGGTCCTGCTCTTCATTCCGGTTGAGCTAAGCAGTTCAGATTGGCCCAAAAGGCAGGCGCAAGCTTTTCGCACACTGCCTTGTCCTGTACCACTCCATGAATGGGGGGGGGGGGCTGCCTGCCTGCCTACTTCCCTCGGTGTGTGTGGGGGCGCTACTGGAGGGTGGAGGGCCCTGCCTGTCACTAGGCCACTAGGCCACTAGGCCTGCCTGCCAGCCACTAGGCCTGCCTGCCAGCCACTAGGCCACTAGGCCTGCCTGCCAGCCACTAGGCCACTAGGCCTGCCTGCCTGTCATTAGGCCACTGGGCCTGCCTGTCACTAGGTCACTAGGCCTGCCCTGTCCCGGCCTACTACTAGACCACCAGAGGGGGGACAGGGTACAGAGCCTGGCAAGGCATGTGGGGTTGGGTGCAGAACCTGGCAGGGAGAACTTGGTTCAGAATGCTTTTTTTCTTGTTTTTCTCCTCTAAATCTAGGGTGCGTCTTAGAGTCAGGTGCGACACATGGAGCAAAAAACATGGTATTTGCTTTAATGCTCTGTGTTTTTCTTTTGTTTTGAGTTCTGCATTCTTCTTTACTAATGATGATGATAAAAATAATTGGTGTTTTTCAAATTTCTTTTTTCCCCCCAGACTTGCAGACCAAATGCGAATGATGAATTTCCCTCAGTGGCTTGATCTACTCCAGAATATTTTTTCCAAGTTTACCATATTTCTTCAACGAGTTAAGGTAAGGTTTAATTATTATTTTTTAGGTTTACTTGTACAGGCTGAGTATATTTTTATAGAGAAAGATACAAGACTTGAAGTCCTGCAAGATTGTTAACTATCTTGGCATACAAATTTTTTTCTTTTGTTTTAGTAACATAATAACAGATTGCAGATAAGGACCAGGATTCAGCTATTTGCCATCCTGATTTCTCTCTGTGTCTCTTGTCTTTGTCTGATATTCTTTTATGTGTTGATAATCTGTATTTTGTGAGTGACACCAGTTTTGCCTTTATTATTATGGCCTCACATGCATAAGTCATTTAGGGTCTCTTTTATAAAGCCATTGTAGCGATTCTTGCGCAGCAAACATTATACAGTCCGTTTAATTCCTATGAGCTATGTCACATTTGCCACACCGGTACTCGCTACTGCAGCTTTGTGAAAGGGGCCTTTAGAGCCGAAAAGCAGGGTCTTGTGTGAAAAATAGTTGTTCAGTGATGGGGTCAGCTCTGCTTCCAGTGTAGCTCACATTTTTAGTGGGCACAAGAAGGCTTTAATGTGCATGCTAAAGTTTATTACTTAGACTCTTGTACCTGGACAATGCATAATATAAAGAACTTACCTATATGTGTTTCACTCCCTCTCACACCCTGTCTTGGCCTAACCCTTTTGAGTTCCTGATTTTTCTCCTACTCCACATTCTTACCCTGCAGCCTGACCACATGAGAATTCTGCCCAGTCAGCAGGAGAGTGAAATAACCATCCTTAGCAGAGAGCTACATACTTAATTGCTATAGTGCCTCACCTCTTCCCTAAGGCAGGATTCCTGCTCTTGCGAGCTATCATACTGCCATCTCCCAGATTTATGCCCCTTTTAATTGCTTCCAGACATTTCTTCCCCCTTTTTAACGAGTATCCTGGCTTTGTATCAATTTTACTAGTAACTAGCCAAAGGTTTGGCTGAACTAGGGTTATTTTCTTACACCATTTTTGCTTTAGTCAGAAAAGTTCTGCTAGGAATTTTGAGTGTTCTTAAATCAGATTTTAAAAGAATAGAAATGTAGACTACCGTAAACAGGGTAGGTATTGACATGCAAGCTTACAGGGCATCGTAAGGTCTCTTCAGCAGGCAAGCTTATGCAAGTAAATCTGAAGTTCATATATACTAAAAAAAATTACAGGCTGTGAGCTCATGGCATTTGATTTCAACACAGAAATAAGTCAACAAAGAGGTTGATGGTGATATGTATCACTTGAATAAAGCTAGTATATCAAAACGGGTGGATACTGAAACCGTATTTGTTAACTTAAAAAATGAAAGTATTTGTTTAAAATTAATCTCTCTGCTAGCATGCTCCAGAGGCAAAACTGTTTTAATGAAATATTTATTTGAAGCATGAACTTTTTGAGGTTTTTCCATTTCAGGAAAAAGCTTTTGCTGGATATTTAGGGGCTTGTTTACCAATGTGTGTTACATTTTTGTGTTACAGAAATTAATGTGCAGTAAGTGGGAAATTCTGTATAGGACGCCGGTCTCAGCAGCCACCTAAGAAGTGGCTGAGAATTACAGACTGGCATCTTATACAGAATCGCGTCTGCTCTGACAGACAGACGCCTATCCCTGCCTAAGCGCCTCGATTCTCTAACGGGCACCCGTGTTGCAAGAGCTGGTTAGAAAATCACATTGCCATCAGCTCTTTTTGGCAAGGGAATCCCCCTGCTGCAATCAAGTGAGCGGCAGAGAAGCCCCCCATCCCCCATTTTGCTGGCCTACATTTCAGGAGTCTGTTGCAGCCCTAGGGAGATGCCTAGGGCTGTTTAAGCTCACCCAAAGCCACTTCCAGGCAAAACCACGCCCAGCCTTGGGCAAGCTTACGTGTCCTGACACATCTCCCTCAACTGCGACAAATGCCTATGTCCTGATTGGCTGGTTAGACAGCAGTAGAATGTCTACTGCCGCCTACAATTGGGACGCTGCTTATAGAATCCGGCCCTAAGTGCAGGGGCCATGCACTAATTGTTGGTGGCAAGCCCAGGCTATCCCCTGTAGTTAATATGAACCAGAGAACACATTCATATCAAGTTATATTGAATTACCAGACCTCAAATACCCAAGGCACTACTTAAATAGGTTTTCATGCCCTTACTGGGGTGGTACATTCATCATTGGTCTTGGTAAAGTGACATGTGCTGTGCAACATTTTTATAAATATATTTTTTAATTCAATTTCAATAAATATAAAGTGCATTGGGTGCATAAGGTGCCTTCCTTTTTTTAACACCTAAGTATATATGTTTCTTAGGCAACGTTAAGTCTTGTTCGTGGCATTGTTCTTTTGGTCTTGGACAAGAACCAAAAGATCAGGGAGCCTGAGAGATGTTCAGTCCAGAAGAATCCTGGGAGAGAAAGTGATGTGGACACAGAAGTGGCTTACTTGACACATGAAGGCATGTTCATAAGTGATGCATTCAAGTGTGAGCTTTCTGCTGTAGCTGCTGACAGCACTGCTCAGAGAAACACCTCTCCCAGTAGTGAGCCTTGTGGCAGTGACTCCATATCAGAACCAGAATGCACTACTGACTCTTCTTCAAGCAAAGAGCACACATCTTCCTCTGCCACACCAGGAGGGGTAGAAATAACGTGAGTGATAAATAATCTAAAACATATCACTGCTGAAACAAGTACCGTATTTTCACGCATATAACGCGCACGTTATACACGATTTTACACTAATTTCTTTCATTACAACTCTAGAAGGAGTACCACATTCTTATTTGTCAAAAATCTGGAAGATGTGGTAGCGCTTACTATGTAATCTCACTGTATTTAATAGGCACTTGTGTACAGTTTGACATTTGTATGTGTATTCCAGCGGCTGCTTTGTGCATGTGAAAACTGAGATTAGCTGCTTTTTTATTTTTTTTTTTGCATGTCATGGCCTCCTAAACCAAATTGGCCTCCCACCTGAATATATTTGATCTCCCATCTTATTCCTGTGCTCTCACTTTCCCAGAGTAAGCCAAGGTCTTCAGGGGCAGGAAAGTTGTCTAATTGTTCCTGCTTTACTGGTGTTGAAATGCTTGATGATGCCAACTGACCTGCAGCTCTCTTTTGCTCCTCTCATACCGGTCAAAGAGGAGTAACCACTCAGCTAGTGTAATTTTAAATTTCTGCACCGGTAAAGTAGCAATAGCTAGGCATTGCTTCTGCTCCTCGAGACTTCATCTTGCCTTGATGTAAAATGGAGGAGAAATATAGAAAATAACATCAGATAAGATCTTATCCCAGGACAAGCAGGCAGCATATTCTCACATGTGGGTGACGTCATCTACGGAACCCCAGCGCGGACAGTTTTTCAAGCAAACTTGATTGAAGTTTCAAGCTTGCTATGCTGCACCACGCATGTGCATGCCTTCCTGCCCATTAGAGGGCGCATCCTCACCTCGTGGTCCTCAGTTCAGTTTTTTCTGCGGAGCCAGAAGCCCTGTGGAATTTGTGCTCCGTGCCTTTTGCCTTCTGACACCGCGGCTGGGTTTGTTTTCTCGGTCGCTGTGCTTGATTTATTGTTTATCCCAGGACAAGCAGGCAGATATTCTTGACTGATGGGTGACGGCACCGACGGAGCCCCGGTACGGACAATTTTAGAGTGATTGCACTCTAAGAACTTGGAAAGTTCTGGTAGGCCGCACTGCGCACGCGCGAGTGCCTTCCCGCCCGACAGAGGCGCGCGGTCCCCAGTTTCTTAGTTTCCGCGGAGCTAAGAAGACGCGTCTCTCTCAACGGCCGTTGTGAGAGAATTTTTTTGTAAACTTCCCGCTCGCGAAAACTTTTTGAGGAAATATTTCCTTCCCTTTTTTCTTTATTTTCTTTTTAAAAAAAAAAAAAAAAAACATTTTGTTTTTTCTTTCTTTTCGGTTTTGCCCCGGCGGGGCCTTTAGCCACCATCGAGGCCTCGGCCTTCGATTTGGCTGAAGCCGTTTTCACATTCATGCCCCCTCAACCCGGCTTCAAAAAGTGCCAGCGGTGTGCACGACCAATTTCACTGACTGATCCTCATAATTGGTGTCTCCAGTGTCTTGGTCCCGACCATCGAGCGTCAACCTGCACCCGCTGTGCAACTTTGAAAAAGAGAACTCTTAAAAATCGAGAGATTCAACAAAAATTATTGTTTGGTGCCGAAATGTCTGATTCTACACCGGCACCGACATCGGCACCGGCGCAGTCGGCACCCACATCATCGACACCACGCGATACCGCGGCGGTGTCGACTCCAGGTAAGCCGGCTAAGAAGCCTTCCCCGTTGGAGCGTCCTCCGGTCTCGATGGCAGCGAGCCCAATCCTGCCGACCTCGAGGCGCCCACGGAAGCGCTCCGCTCCAATAGAGGTGAGCCCCTCTACATCGGAATCCTCATCCTCGGAGCGTAGAGCGGCACCGCAGGTACCATTAAAGAAAAAGACGGTACCGGTGCCTTCCCTTGAGGAGCGTATAGCTGCTGTTCTGAAGGCGCAACTCAAAGAACAGTTACAGCACCTCCTGCCTTCAGTCCTAGCACCGACTTTACCGGTACCAGTCCGGTCTGAGCCACCGGTACCGATGGTGGACCGTCCTATTTTATTATTTATTTAATTTTATAAATATACATTCATACAGTATGTATATAGGAAAGAGAGATTAAACATATTAATTAAAAAGAAAAGGAAAAGAAGAGAACTAAACAACTTCCATTACAGTATCAATCATCTCTCAAAAAAAAAGTCCACATTATGGGAGAAGCAATTCACATTGGTAGGGCCTTATATTATTACAGAAATTATAATATCATACAAAAAAAAAATGCAGTGTTACTTCTTCAAACAAATAAAATCTGGACCTTATTCCACTGTGGAAGCACTGGACAGCGTTACCCCTTTAGCCTCAAGAAAAAATCGTAGTTGGGGGGGATAAAAAAAAATATATGAATGTTGATCCAACAAGATCAAACATTTGCAGGGATATCTAAGTTGAAACTTAGCCCCCAAAGACAATACACTTTGTCTCATTTCCAGGAATTCTTTCCTTCGGGATTGAGTTAATTTAGATACATCCGGAAACATAGAAATCTTAGAGTCCATAAAGGTCACCTCTTTAAGCCTAAAAAATAACCTAAGAAGTGCCTCTTTATCTTGCTGAAAAACAAATGTCACCAGAAGTGTAGAATATGAGATGACTTCGTCCTCTGAGGTTTCCAAGATTTTCGTAACATCCATAGGACTCAAATTAGTTGAAGCCTCAGTTTTAGAAGCCTTCTTTGAAATTGGAAGGTAATAAACTTTGTGTAATGGAGGAAAACCATTCTCGGGGTATTTAAATATCTCTTTCAGAAATTTATAAAATAAATCTTTAGGCATCATTGCTAAAGTTTTAGGAAAGTTAAGTAATCTTAAATTCAACATTTTAGTATAATTTTCCAAATTTTCTACTTTCCTTATTAATAGCAATTTGTCCTTCATTAAAGTAGTCTGTGTTAATTGAATGCCTTGGACCCGTTGATCCAGGCAGTCCATCTTTTCCCCCTGAGATTTTATTTCCTCCTGCATAGAGTCAATCCTTACATTGTGTGCATTTACCAAAGGAAGAGTTCCTGCACATAGTTTGTATAGAGAGTCTAAAGCAGTCCAAATAGATTCCAAAGTGAACTCAGTTGGCCTTACCAGTGGGGGGACTGATGGAATTTGTCCCCCAACCTCTGATGCCAACTTTGCCTTCTCCAACGCTGAAATCTCTGCCTGAGCTAGCAGGGAAACCGGTAAGCCCTCCAGCTCTCTCGGGGTGGATCCTTCCTGTCCCTTCAGAGCCGCCGTAGTTCCCTGGTCTCGCGGCTGTTGGGGAGGCTCGGGTCCTGCAGGGCTAAGTGAAATATCACTCCCGATGGCCGAGACTTCCCTCTGCCTCGGCTCAGCCGGTTCGCCCCAGGGTGAAGAAGAAAAGAAGCTCAGGATCGTCTCCTGTCTTCCCGGGGTAAGTTCAGCCTGCCGGGCTGTGACAGCCGCTCTTCCCCTTCTTTTCGGCATGCCGAGCTAAGAAAAATAACCCGACTTTCAACGAGGAAATTAATTAAGCAGGAGAACCGATAGTGAGCGTCCTCACTGCACCGCGGCCATCTTGCTTCTGGACCGTCCTATTTTATCGACGTCCACTTTATCGGTACCGGTACAGTCGGTTTCCTCGGTCTCCATGCCGATTCTGGCACCGGAGCCGAGAGCTCACCATCAAGCTGTACAGACTTCGGCTCCGGTGCGTACAATGACATCTCCCGGTACCGAATCAGGCAGGTCAGGGAAGTCTCTTCGCAAGTCCCGGCATTTAGAACCTTCCACTCCAGAGTCTCGAGACCGGAGTTTTCAGGTTCGAGACCCTGACTTATGGGGCGATTCGGAGGATCCTATTCTTTCGGAGGGAGAATGCTCTTCTGGTGATGAGGACCCGTCTGCTTTAGTAGCCTCCTCTAGACCAGAAGTGTCTTCCTTTTCTTCATTTTTGAAGGAAATGTGTGACTCTCTCTCCATTCCTTTGGAGGCTGAGTCAAAGAAATCCAAAGCTTTCCTAGATGCCTTGGACTTTGACCAGCCTCCAAAGGAATACCTTAAGTTACCTCTCCATGATATTTTGAGAGAGACATTTTATAAGAATCTGGAATCTCCTTTAACTATACCTGGAGCTCCTAGAAAATTGGATTCCTTGTATAAGGTCATTCCTATCCCTGGGTTTGACAAGCCCCAACTACCTCATGAGTCCCTTTTAGTTGAGTCCACTTTAAAAAAGTCCAAAGGGGCTAGTGTATATGCCTCAGTCCCTCCTGGCAGAGAGGGCAAATCTATGGACAAGTTTGGTAAAAGACTATACCAAAATGCTATGTTGGCAAATCGATCAGGAAATTATGCATTCCATTTCTCTTTCTATCTTAAGCAGCTGATACAAAATCTCACTGCTTTTGAGAAATATCTTCCTGATCGGAAAAAGTCTGCTTTTCACCACACTTGTTCATCTCTTTTACAGCTCCGAAAATTCATGGTAAGATCCATTTATGATACTTTCGAGCTGACTTCCAGAGCCACAGCCATGTCAGTGGCCATGCGAAGGCTAGCCTGGCTTCGTGTTTCAGAACTGGACGTTAATCACCAGGATAGGCTAGCCAATGCACCTTGCTTAGGGGATGAGCTGTTTGGAGATTCCATGGACTCCACTACTCAGAAATTATCGGCTCATGAGACCAGATGGGACACACTTCTTAAAACTAAGAAGCCTCCACCTACCAGGCCCTTTCGTCCACAATCAACCTACCAACGTAGATTTGTGGCTCGTCCTCTGCCTCAAACTGCACAACAGCCTAGACGTCAGAGGCAACAGCGACCAGCTGCTAGACAACCTCAGCAACAGCAGCAGGTAAAACCTACACCTGCACAAAAGTCTACCCAACCCTTTTGACTTGGTTCTCCAGAACATAGCCAGTCTTCTTCCTTCTACCCAACTTCCACAACCTATAGGAGGACGCCTTTCTTATTTCATAAGCCGTTGGGAACTTATCACGTCAGATCAGTGGGTCCTGAACATCATCCACCACGGCTACTCTCTCAACTTTCAGACTCTACCTCCTCCAAGTCAACCAAAAGAGTCTGCTTCGCACACTCAGTCTTTCCTTCTTCTCCAGGAGGTTCAATCCCTTCTCCTTTTGAACGCCATAGAGGAGGTTCCTCTAGATCAACAGGGACAGGGATTCTACTCCCGTTACTTTTTAGTCCCCAAAAAGACAGGAGATCTCAGACCCATTCTAGATCTCTGCGATCTCAACAAATGTTTGGTCAAAGAAAAGTTCAAAATGCTTTCTCTGGCCACTCTTTATCCTCTTCTCAATCAAGGCGACTGGCTATGTTCCCTCGATCTCAAAGAAGCATACACTCATATACCGGTCAATCTGGCCTCCAGACAATACCTACGCTTCATGATCAATCGCTGTCATTACCAATACAAGGTGCTACCCTTCGGTCTTGCCTCCTCTCCGAGAGTATTCACCAAATGTCTGATTGTGGTGGCTGCCTTTCTACGATCTCACCACCTTCAGGTCTTTCCTTACCTGGACGACTGGTTAATCAAGGCCAATACATCTCAGACTGTTCTCCTGGCCACCAACCAAACCATCAGGTTTCTTCAACTTCTGGGGTTCGAGATCAATCTACCCAAATCTCATCTCATCCCCACTCAGAGGCTTCAATTCATAGGAGCTGTCTTGGACACAGTCCTCATGAGAGCGTTCCTGCCGTCCAACCGTCTTCAAACGCTTCAATCTCTATGTCAGCAGGTGCTTCCACAGCGTTCCATCTCAGCAAAGCAAATGATGATTCTCTTGGGTCACATGGCCTCCACAGTTCATGTCACACCCCTCGCACGTCTTCACCTGCGCACCCCTCAATGGACCCTAGCTACCCAGTGGTCCCAAGCGACGGATCCTTGCTCACGTCACATATCTGTGACGTCATCTCTTCGTCAGTCTCTACAATGGTGGTTGGTATCCTCGAATCTATCCAGAGGTCTTCTGTTCCATCAACCTCCTCATCAACTAGTCATCACCACCGATGCCTCCCCTTATGCATGGGGAGCTCATTTGAACGAGTTTCAAACTCAAGGCCTTTGGACAGCCCAGGAAAAGAAACATCACATCAATTTCCTGGAACTCAGAGCGATGTTTTATGCCCTCAAGGCCTTCCAGCATCTTCTCTTTCCTCAAGTTGTCCTGTTGTGCACAGACAATCAAGTTGCGATGTACTACATCAACAAACAGGGTGGGACGGGCTCCCGCCCCTTATGCCAGGAAGCCCAGAAAATCTGGACTTGGGCCATAAATCACCATCTATTCCTGAAAGCTATTTACATTCAGGGAGAGAAGAATTCCTTAGCGGACAAGCTCAGCAGAATTCTCCAGCCTCACGAGTGGACACTCGATCCTGTAACTCTACAATCCATCTTCGCTCAATGGGGCACTCCTCAGATAGACCTCTTTGCAGCTCCTCACAATCACCAGCTGCCCCTATTCTGCTCCAGACTCTACTCTCCTCACCCTCTGACAGCGGATGCATTTCTCCTCGACTGGTCCAATCTGTTTCTGTATGCTTTCCCTCCTCTGCCTCTCATGTTACGAACCTTGTTCAAGCTCAAGAGGGATCGAGCAACCATGATTCTGATTGCTCCAAGGTGGCCCAGGCAACATTGGTTCTCCCTTCTACTTCAACTCAGTTCCAGGGAACCTTTTCTTCTGCCTCTGTATCCTTCTCTGCTTACTCAGCATCAGGAAACCCTTCTACATCCCAACCTACAGTCTCTGCACCTGACAGCTTGGTATCTCTCGGGCTGACTTCTCATGATACGCTCTTGTCTCAGCCTGTTCGTTCAATTCTGGATGCCTCCAGGAAACTGGCCACTCTGCAATGTTACCATCAGAAGTGGACACGGTTTTCTTCCTGGTGTCTTCTTCATCATTATAATCCCACTTCCCTTGCAGTGGAGACCTTGTTGGATTATCTTCTTTCTTTGTCAGACTCTGGCCTCAAGTCCACTTCAATCAGAGTCCATCTCAGTGCTATAGCAGCTTTTCATGAGCCAGTCCATGGAAAACTCCTCTCAGCTCATCCCTTGGTATCCAGGTTCATGCGGGGTCTTTTTAATGTGAAACCACCTCTTAAAGCCCCTCCTGTTATCTGGGATCTCAATGTAGTTCTTTCCGCTTTAATGAAACCTCCATTTGAACCCTTGGCTACCGCTTCTTTCAAGTTCCTCACTTGGAAGGTACTTTTCCTTATTGCTCTTACCTCTGCCAGGAGGGTCAGTGAGCTACATGCACTAGTTGCGGATCCACCTTTTACAGTCTTCCATCATGACAAGGTGGTTCTGCGTACACATCCAAAGTTTCTCCCTAAGGTTGTCTCTGAATTCCATCTCAACCAATCCATTGTTCTGCCTGTCTTCTTTCCGAAACCTCACTCTCATTCAGGGGAACAGGCTCTGCATTCTTTGGACTGTAAGCGGGCTCTGGCTTACTATTTAGACTGTACTAAGCCCCACAGATCATCTCCCCAACTATTTCTGTCCTTTGATCCGAATAAATTGGGACATCCTGTTTCTAAACGTACGTTGTCTAATTGGCTGGCAGCGTGCATTTCATTCTGTTATGCTCAGACCGGACTGACACTGGAAGGTTCTGTCACGGCCCATAGAGTCCGAGCCATGGCAGCATCTGTAGCTTTCCTCCGTTCCACTCCTATTGAGGAAATCTGCAAGGCTGCTACTTGGTCCTCAGTTCATACTTTTACATCTCATTATTGTCTGGACGCTTTTTCCAGACGGGATGGACACTTCGGCCAATCTGTTTTGCAAAATTTGTTTTCCTAATGGCCAACCTTCCCACCATCCCTCTTTTGTTAGCTTGGAGGTCACCCATCAGTCAAGAATATGCTGCCTGCTTGTCCTGGGATAAAGCACAGTTACTTACCGTAACAGGTGTTATCCAGGGACAGCAGGCAGATATTCTTGCGTCCCACCCACCTCCCCGGGTTGGCTTCTTAGCTGGCTTATCCTAACTGGGGACCGCGCGCCTCTGTCGGGCGGGAAGGCACTCGCGCGTGCGCGGTGCGGCCTACCAGAACTTTCCAAGTTCTTAGAGTGCAATCACTCTAAAATTGTCCGTACCGGGGCTCCGTCGGTGCCGTCACCCATCAGTCAAGAATATCTGCCTGCTGTCCCTGGATAACACCTGTTACGGTAAGTAACTGTGCTTTTTGTTCGTTCGTGTGTTCGAAATCATCGGGAAAAAAAAAGTTTTTCGTTCCGGCTCCGGGGGCTCCCGGTAGCCGCGACCGCGGGACCTCGCTTGTTTCCGGCCGTGTTTCGTGTTCATGTCCCATCCTTTGATGGGCTTTAAAAAGTGTACCCGGTGTGATCGGCTGCTTTCCATCACCGATCCGCACCGGTGGTGCCTTGTTTGCCTGGGTGCGGATCACCCGACTGATTCCTGCACTCGGTGCTCGACTTTTCAGCCTCGAGCGCTCTGCCGTCGGCGCGCCCGCATGGCGGAGCTCCTTAGTGTTGACCCTGCGGCGGGGAAGGCCTCGACGTCGGCCTCGGCCCCGGCTTAGACCTCGGCCTCGACTCCCTCGACCTCGCCGCGGAGACCTTCTTCGTCGAAGCCTGCGTCCTCGACCCCGAAGTCCACTGTGGGTAAGTCCTCACTTCCTTCTTCTACTTCAGGGTCTTCGAAGATGCCATCCTTGGGCTCCTCGACGGGGGCGGGGGGGGTCGTCCTCAGCCCCGCCCCGGGCGTCGAAGTCGGGTGCTCCACGGGAATACTCCTCGCCGAGGTCGCCCTCGAGAGAGCACCCGCCGTCTTCGGACATGCCATCTATGATGGCTATACCGGTCTTTCAGGACATGCTCCGAGCGCTTATTGCCTCGGAGCTGTCCTGTGCCATGGCCCACCTGCAGTCGTCCTCGACCGTAGCTTTGACCTCGGCTCCGACCTCAGCTCCGGTGGTGGTCCCGGCCTCGACCCCGACCCCGACCTCGACCCCGGCAGTGGACCAGCCTGGGCAGAGTGTGCAACCTCGGGACAAGGTGCGCCGGGTTCGCAGGATTTCCTCCTCCTCCTCGTCGAGGTCCTCCCGCGGGTCCTCGCCCTCGGGTCGGCCCCGGGCGAAGCACCGGTCCCGGAAGCCCAAACGTCCTCGGGGGTCTCCGCGGAGGTGCGGTCGCTCCTCGCCGACCTGGGAGGCGCAGCACCTCGGGGTTTTGGAACTCCGCCTTGATAATCCGAGGCTTCTGCGTTCCCCTGCAGGGAAGGGATCCAGAGACTCATCCCCGAGGAGGAGGGGGTGGACCTCGGTGCCTCGGACCCCGGGGACTTCCCCGAGGAGCTCCTCGGGTCGTCGGAGATCTCCGACTCCGACGAAGTCCCTTGGTGCAGTTTCCTGGGGTTCAGAGTCTGGCACCTGGCGGGAACCCAGATACTCCCGGGAGGCTTCTCTGTCCTTCATGGCGGCAGGGGCCTCGCGCTCCTCTTCCCCACCCTCGAGGCCCTCTTCATTCTCGAGGTTCGTGGTGGATATGGGGAAGGCCTTGGACCTCGACCTGTTTTCGGGGTCTCAATATACGAAGGACTTTTTGGAGGAACAGGATTTGCCCTCTCCTCAGCGGGAAGCTCTGCGCTTGCCTTTGCACAAGATCCTCCATCATACGTTCTTGCGCAATTTGGAGTCCCCTTATGCGGTCACGGCTGTCCCTTCGAAGATGGAATCGAAGTACCGCACGGTTCCCTCTAAGGGCTTCGAGAAGGCGCAATTGTCCCACCAATCTTTGCTGGTGGAATCCTCGTTGAAGAAATCCCAGCCTTCTCACGTCTCTGCAGTGGTTCCACCTGGGCGTGAGGGGCGGACGCTAGATAAGTTTGGGCGCCGCCTCTACCACAATTCTATGATGGCCAATAGAGTGCTCAACTACGCCTTCGCCTTTTCTTCTTATCTGCGGCGACTAGTCAAATCTATGCCCCGTTATCACGGGGTCCTGCCTGACTCCCATAAGGAGGACTTTAGAGAGCTTATTGATACTTTGTCCCAGCTGCGTCTCTTCCTGTTTCATGCAGTCTACGACGCTTTTGAGTTGTCGTCCCGGGTCTGCGCCTTTGCCGTGGCCATGCGCCGTCTTGCATGGCTGTGCATTGTCGATATGGACCCGAATTTACAAGAACGCCTGGCAAATTTGCCGTGCGTGGGGTCGGAACTGTTTGATGAGTCCCTGGAAGCGGCTACCAAGCGCCTGTCCGATCATGAGCGCTCCTTTGCCTCATTGGTCCGCCCCAAGGCCAAAGTAGCCACTCCGAGGCCTTACTGACCTCCCCCGCGGCGCTACCCTCAAAAGTCCACGCCGGCTTTTTCTAGGCCTCCTCCTCGGCGACCCCCTCAGCAGGCCAGGGCGTCCCACCAGAAGCCTCAGGCGCAAGCGGCGTCCAAACCGGCGCCGTCTTTTTGACGCTCTGAGCGGATGGGGGCGGGCCCCCTCCACGCTGTCGCCGTCCCCGCTTCCAATCGGGGGCCGGCTGCGAGCTTTCCATTCGACCTGGACTCGGATCACGTCCGATGCTTGGGTGCTCCGTGTCATCTTGGAGGGTTACTCCCTCAACTTCAAGGAGGCTTCTCCGGACAGCCCTCCCGGCGCGTGTCCTTTCAACTGGACACAACTTCCCCTTCTCCTCTCGGAGGCCAGGGCCTTGTTGAGTCTCCGGGCAGTCGAGCGGGTGCCCCCCAACCAACGGGGTCAGGGGTTTTACTCCCGTTATTTTTTGGTCCCGAAAAAGACCGGGGACTTGCGCCCCATTTTGGACCTCCGGAGGCTCAACAAGTTCCTTGTCCGGGAGAAGTTCCGTATGTTGTCGCTTCCGGTCCTGTACCCACTGTTGGAGGAAGGGGATTGGATGTGCTCCCTGGACCTGAAGGAAGCTTATACACATGTTCCGGTGCATCCCGCCTTCCGCAAGTTTCAGGTGGGGGAGTTGCACCTTCAATACCGGGTCCTCCCCTTTGGCTTGGCTTCATCCCCTCGAGTCTTTACGAAGTGCATGGTAGTTGTCGCGGCGGCCCTGCGATCTCAGGGTCTGCAGGTCTTTCCCTACCTGGACGATTAGCTGATCAAGGCCCCTTCCAGGGAGGGGGTTATCTCAGCGACCCGACAGACTATCATCTTCCTTCAACGTCTGGGGTTCGAAGTGAACTTTCCCAAGTCTCAGTTGTGCCCGGCTCAATCCCTTCAGTTTATCGGGGCCGTGCTGGACACGGTTCGCCTCCGTTCGTTCCTCCCCCCTCCTCGGTTGGAGGCCCTGCTTTGACTGAGCCGCCAGATTGCGCTGCAGCCCTCTGTATCAGCTCAGAGTCTGATGATTCTGCTCGGCCACATGGCGTCGACAGTTCATGGTGGGCCGTTCACCCGCTTGCACCTGAGGCTTCCTCAGTGGACCCTGGCCTCCCAGTGGCGTCAGGATCGGGACCCGGTCTCCAATCCTGTAACAGTGACTCCTTCCTTGAGACGCTCGCTCCGTTGGTGGACCAACTCTTCCAATCTTTCCGGGGGTTTGCTCTTTCTCGTCCCTCCACATCGCAAGGTCCTTACCACGGACTCTTCGGAGTACACATGGGGGGCTCATCTCGACGGTCTGCGGACTCAAGGTCTATGGTCGGCGGAGGACCGTCTTTGTCACATCAATGTGTTGGAGCTTCGTGCCATTTTTCTGGCTGCTTGAGCGTTCTGCCACCTGCTGCACGATCAGGTAGTCCTCGTGCGGACGGACAACCAAGTGGCAATGTACTATGTGAACAAGCAAGGGGGAACGGGCTCTTGGTCCCTGTGCCGGGAAGCCCTGTGCCTTTGGGAATGGGCGGTCTCCCAGAACATCTTCCTCCGGGCGGTTTACATTCAGGGAGAGAGGAACTGTCTGGCCGACAAACTCAGTCGTCTGCTACAGCCGCGCGAGTGGTCGCTAAACTCCAGAGTTCTGCACGAGGTCTTCAACCGCTGGGGGACTCCTCAGGTGGATCTGTTTGCCTCCCCGGAGACTCACAAGCTGCCCCTCTATTGTTCTCGGATGTACTCCCCGGACTGTCTCGAGGCCGATGCCTTTCTTCTCGACTGGGGAGGGAGGTTCCTGTATGCGTTTCCTCCTTTCCCTCTGATCTTGAGAACATTGGTACATCTCAAATCGACCAGAGCCACTATGATTCTCATTGCACCTCGTTGGCCTCGTCAGCACTGGTTCTCCCTGCTTCTTCAACTCAGTGTCAGGGAGCCTCTGCTACTGCCTGTTTTTCCCTCTCTGCTGTCTCAGAGTCGGGGGTCACTGTTGCATCCCAATCTTCAGTCCTTACATCTGACGGCTTGGTTCCTTTCCCCTTGACTTCGCTTCCCGTTTCTCAGTCTGTACGGGACGTGTTGGAAGCCTCGCGTAAGGTTTCGACTACGGCTTTGTTATTCTCAGAAATGGACAAGATTTTCCTTCTGGTGTTCCTCGCACCATCTGGATCCGGGTTCGGTCCCGGTGTCTTCGGTTCTGGAATATTTGTTGCATTTGTCACAGTCCGGGCTGAAGACGACTTCCATTCGGGTGCATCTCAGCGCTATTGCTGCTTTCCATCGGCATCTCGAGGGTCGGTCTCTCTCTCTTCATCCTCTGGTTGCTCGTTTCATGAGGGGACTTGTGAATGTTCATCCTCCTCTGAAACCTCCTCCTGTAGTTTGGGATCTTAATGTGGTTTTGGCTCAGCTGATGAAGCCTCCTTTTGAGCCTATTGACAAATCTCATCTTAAGTTTCTCACTTGGAAGGTGATCTTTTTGCTTGCGCTCACATCCGCTCGTTGGATTAGTGAGCTGCAAGCTTTGGTTGCGGACCCGCCTTTTACTGTGTTCCATCATGACAAGGTGGTTCTTCGCACTCATCCTAAATTTTTACTTAAAGTTGTGTCTGATTTCCACCTCAATCAGTCCATTGTTCTTCCGGTGTTTTTTCCGAAGCCCCACTCTCATCCTGGCGAGGTGGCGCTTCACACACTTGACTGTAAGAGGGCGTTGGCCTTTTATCTTCAGTGCACTAAGTCTCATCGGAAGGTTCCTCAATTGTTTTTGTCCTTCGATCCTAATCGGTTGGGACGTCCTGTTTCCAAGCGCACCTTGTCCAACTGGTTAGCTGCTTCTATCTCTTTTTGCTACGCTCAGGCTGGTCTCACGCTCCATGGTCGAGTCACGGGGCATAAGGTCCGAGCTATGGCAGCTTCTGTGGCTTTTCTCCGGTCTACGCCGGTCGAGGACATCTGTAAGGCTGCCACTTGGTCTTCGGTTCATACTTTCACCTCCCATTACTGTCTGGATACGTTGTCTAGAAGCGACGGCTGGTTTGGCCAGTCGGTTTTGCGTAACCTGTTTTCCTAAATTGCCATCCTCCCACCTGCCCTTTTTTGGTTGGCTTGGAGGTCACCCACATGTGAGAATATGCTGCCTGCTTGTCCTGGGATAAAGCACAGTTACTTACCGTAACAGGTGTTATCCAGGGACAGCAGGCAGATATTCTCACAACCCGCCCTCCTCCCCGGGGATGGCTTCTTTGCTGGCTATGGAACTGAGGACCACAAGGTGAGGATGCGCCCTCTAGTGGGCAGGAAGGCATGCACATGCGTGGTGCAGCATAGCAAGCTTGAAACTTCAATCAAGTTTGTTTGAAAAGCTGTCCGCGCTGGGGCTCCGTAGATGACGTCACCCACATGTGAGAATATCTGCCTGCTGTCCCTGGATAGCACCTGTTACGGTAAGTAACTGTGCTATATGGCCGGTCCAGTCTGCCCATTCATGTTAATTGCTCAGTTCTACAGTCACTCCCTCTCCCTTATAGATTCTCTTTGCTATTCCCATGCTTTCTGGGACTCAAATTCAGTTATCTTCTCCACCAGAAAGCTGTTCAATGCGTTCATCACCCTTTCTGTAAACAAATATGTCCTTAGATTATCTGTCTACATCCCTTTCACTTTTATCTTACGCTCCCTTGTTCCAGAATTCCCTTTCAACTGAAAGAAGCCTACTTCCTCTGCATTTATAGCATGGATATATTAAAATATCTTTTATCACCTATCCTTTCTACTAGTTTTCTTCCAAAATATATTTTGAGATTTTTGTCTGACTACATATGCTTTAGATCAGGGGTGCCCAAAACGTCGATTGTGATTTACCGGTCGATCGCAAAGGCAACGCCGGTAGATCGCAGAGCCAGTGTTCTCCCTAACATTCCCCCAGTCACTTTCTCACCTTTAAAGTACTGTAACTACGGCAGCCTGCAGAGTGAACGTAGCAGGCTGCCGTCAGCCTCTGTAGCACGTTCCCTCTGCCGTGGTCCTGCCCCCTATATCAGAGAATGTGCGGGACCGCGGCTGAGGGAGTGTGCTACAGAAGCCGACGGCAGCCTGCTACGTTCGCTCTGCAGGCTGCTGTAGTTAACTTTCAACTGTGGTTGGACCAGTGCAAAGAATGGAGGTGAGAACTGACCTGTATTAAGTTAAGTTTTTTTTAAGTTTTAAGTTTTTTTTATTAAGTTTTTTATTAGGATTTTATATACCGCCTATCAAGGTTATCTAAGCGGTTCTACAATCAGGTACTCAAGCATTTTCCCTATCTGTCCCGGTGGGTTCACAATCTATCTAACATACCTGGGGCTATGGAGGATTAAGTGACTTGCCCAGGGTCACAAGGAGCAGCGCGGGGTTTGAACCCACAACCCCAGGGTGCTGAGGCTGTAGATCCAACCACTGCACCACACACTCCTCCTGTATGCAGGGAAACAGTGGAGGTAAGGCTCCAAACGTCGGGGTAAAATTGTGTCTGTTGCAAGGACACTGGCGGGAGGGGGATTGCCTTAGAGATGCTGGATTGGGGGAGAAGGACAAAAAGACCTTGAGGAGGGGTGGGAAAGCAGCCTTGAACCAAAAGGGAGGGGGAAGACAAGGCAAATAAGGCATATCCTGGACTCAAAATGTTAGCAGAAGGAAGATAGAGGGAGAAACCTGAAACAAAGGGGAGGCAGAAGAGAGGGGGCCGATGTTGGACTATGGAAGGTGCAGATAGAAGAAACAGAGGGGGAGAGACCCTAAGGAAGAACAGAGAGATGCAAGATCAGAACAGAGGAGGGAAACATGTTGCCAATGGGGTGGAGGAGAAAGGAAGAAAAGCTGGACTCCTGGAAGGACAGAGAGAGATGTTGGTTGGGGAATGGAACGAGGTCTGGAGGACAGAAGAGGTGCACTCGGTGTATATATATATGCACCTCTTCTGTCCTCCAGACCTCGTTCCATTCCCCAACCAACATCTCTCTCTGTCCTTCCAGGAGTCCAGCTTTTCTTCCTTTCTCCTCCACCCCATTGGCAACATGTTTCCCTCCTCTGTTCTGATCTTGCATATTTATTTATATATATATATATATATATATAAATAAATATGGAGGGGTCTTTTACTAAGGTACACTAGCTGATTTAGCGTGCACTAAATGCTACCGCATCCATAGAATATAATGGGCACATTAGCATTTAGCGCATGCTAAATTGGCTAGCGCACCGTAGTAAAAGAGGGGGGTATATGTTTGGTATTTTTATTGTTGGTAGATCATTTTGACTTGGTCATTTTAAAAGTAGCTCGCAAGCCAAAAAAGTGTGGGCACCCCTGCTTTAGATGAAGACCACTGACCATTTTAGTAGCCCCCTAGACCAACTTGACCCAGTTTATATCAAGAATTTTACACAGTACTTCACAAGAAAGCTTACAAAAGGCTTATACAGAGGCAATATCACCTTTTTAGAAACATAAAACATAGAAACATGATGGCAGGTAAAGGCCAAATGGCCCATCCAATCTGCCCATAAAGTGATTCCAACGCCCAAATACTGAACATCTTAACATTTCTTAATCCTCCCTCCCAAAGACCTTTAAAGTACAGATAAGATTGTGGGAGACCTTTCTATGCAGCCTTTTATCAAGAATTCATACCTTATATGACTAGTCGCACAACAACTGTCCATGTACCTAGAAGCCCACAACATCCTACATCCATCCCAATCCGGATTCAGAACCAACCACAGTACAGAAACTCTTCTGGTATCTCTACTAGACATAGCTCGAAGTCACCTCAGCCAAGGAAACAGACTGCTAATCATCCAATTTGATCTCTCAGCTGCATTCGATCTGGTGGACCACTCCATACTTCTCCAAATACTAGACGCAATAGGAATCTCAGGTAAAGTTCATAACTGGTTCCAAGGCTTCCTTAAAACTAGAACATACAGAGTCAAATCAAAAGACATTCTATCTAAACCATGGTCGAATCCATGCGGAGTACCACAAGGTTCTCCCCTCTCTCCCACACTTTTCAACCTATTCATAGCTTCCCTAGGCACCACCCTGGATGCCCTAAATATTACTTCTTTCAGCTATGCGGACGACATAACCATCTTCCTCCCATTCGACATAAACGACCCAATCTCCTCAGGACGCCTGAAAACTACATTGGAAACAGTGGAAAAATGGATGACAGATCACAAGTTGAAGCTGAACTCTGACAAAACTAAATTCTTACTACTAGAGAAGGACAAAAAACCATCCCTAACAGAACTGGAAGTAAACTCAATCAAGTACCCTATACAGAGCGCCCTCAAAATCCTAGGTATACATTTAGACAGACGCTGCACAATGCAAACACAAATCCAAAAAATCACCCAAAAAGCATTCTTCACAATGCGAAATCTAAGAAAAATCAGAAAATTCTTTAACAAAGAGCAATTCAGGATCATTGTCCAATCCCTTGTGCTAAGTACTGTAGACTATTGCAACAGCCTCTACTTATCTTGCCCGACCAACACAATAAAAAAACTACAGACCATCCAGAACACAGCCCTCAGACTCATATACTCACTCAGCAAACACGACCACATTACCAATGCATTCCTTGAATCCCACTGGCTACCAATAAAAGCAAGAACACAATTCAAACTCTACTGTCTCATTTTCAAAGTAACCCACGGCACGGCACCCAGTTACCTAATTAACCGTTTTCACCACTACCTCCCACCAAGAAGAAGGAGAACACAGAACCTCTTCACCTACCCACCACTCAACGGTACTCGTCGTAAGAAACTTTACGACAACCTTCTGGGGACACAGGCAGCTAAAATAGACTCTGACATCTCAAAATTACTGACCAAAACAACAGACATAAAAGAGTTCCGCAAAGAAATAAAAACATTACTGTTCAAAAAATATCTCCCATCACTCTAACCACCACCCAATGAGCTCCCAATCAACGACTTCGGAAACACCCACCTATATTATCTTTTTATCTGTGATCTAGAATGTACTGTAATCCTTCTACACTACACCCGATTTAACCGATCGAGTCGACATGTATTACCTCTGTAAAATGCATTATCTTCTGTTATATGTATTATCTTCTGTAATAAGTATTATCTTCTGTGAAATTGTAGGATCATAACTCATTACTGTTCCTGTAACTTACTCTTATCCTGAAATGTAATTCTACTGGAATGTCCCAGATATTTTCTATACTGTAATCCGCCTAGAACCGCAAGGCACAGGCGGAATAGAAATCCCTAATGTAATGTAATGTAATATGAAGAACCCTCAGATTTGTAAAGCAACAATTACCACACCATTTGGTACTTAAATCTACTATTAAGAAGGTCAGGAGGGCAATAACCCATTCTTTGGTGCCTCTGGGGAAGGGATACCTATACTGTGGACTTTCTTGGGAGCAAGTTTTATTAGAATATTGTAGTCAAATTATGCATAACTTCTTATCAGCTCTTCATAAGCCAATATATGAAGAACTTTTGGTTCAAGATAGAAGGCATTTACACTATCTCTCTTAGGACAACTATGAAGGCCATGGCTCACTAGCAGACAAAGGGAAGGAATATGAGAAAGCATGGTCTGGTCAGCCTTGCTTTTGAGACTGAATTGAGAGCCTCTGCAGTACATTTTTAATACAAGTTCACACTCATTGTTGCAGGCTTCTGATTTAAGATTTGATATAAAAGAATGGATTGCTGATGTTTTCTTCAATGAAAATCTCTTCAGTTATAAAGACATAAGAACATAAGAACATAAGCAGTGCCTCCGCTGGGTCAGACCACAGGTCCATCTTGCCCAGCAGTCCGCTCCCGCGGCGGCCCGAACAGGTCACGGCCTGTCTGAGTCACCAGAAGGGGCCCCCTTGCCACCTTGGTTTCCCATTGAGTCTTATCTTCCCATCGAAGTCTTAACCCTCTGGTCTTGCACATGCACGACCTGGTTGGATTTCTATACTTATTACTTGGTTTGCTTTCTATACCTGTGTTACATCCCAGCACCTCTCTCAGTATCCCACGATCCCCCTATCCCTCAGGAATCCGTCCAATCCCTGTTTGAATCCCTGTACCGTACTCTGCCTGATCACTTCCTCCGGTAGCGCATTCCAAGTGTCCACGACCCTCTGGGTGAAGAAAAACTTCCTTGCATTTGTTCTGAACCTATCTCCCTTCAGTTTCTCCGAATGCCCCCTCGTGCCTGTTGACCCCTTCAGCCTGAAGAATCTGTCCCTATCCACCCTCTCTATGCCCCTCATGATCTTGAAGGTCTCTATCATATCTCCCCTGAGCCTCCTTTTTTCCAGAGAGAAGAGCCCCAGCCTATCCAACCTCTCGGCGTATGGGCAGTGTTCCAGCCCTCTTACCAGTTTCGTTGCTCTCCTTTGGACTCTCTCAAGCACTGCCATGTCCTTCTTGAGGTACGGCGACCAATATTGAACGCAGTATTCCAGATGTGGACGCACCATAGCTCGGTACAATGGCATGATGACTTCCTGCGTCCTGGTTGTTATGCCCCTCTTTATGATGCCCAGCATCCTGTTGGCTTTTTTCGAGGCTGCTGCGCACTGTGCAGATGGCTTCAGTGATGCGTCCACCAGCACACCCAAGTCTCTCAAGACTGCTGTCTCCCAATAGTGCCCCCCCCCAATTTGTATTTGAACAACGGGTTCTTTTTCCCTATATGCATGACCTTGCATTTTTCCACGTTAAAGCGCATTTGCCATTTGTTTGCCCAGTCTTCCAGCTTGTCCAGGTCCCTTTGCAGGTCCTCACACTCCTCCCTAGACCTAACTCTGCCGCACAGTTTGGTGTCGTCTGCAAATTTTATAACCTCACACTTTGCCTCTTTTTCCAGGTCATTGATAAATATGTTGAAGAGTAAAGGCCCCAGCACCGATCCCTGTGGCACACCGCTTGTGACTCCCCGCCAGTCAGAGTATTGTCCCTTTACTCCGACCCTCTGCAGTCTACCCGACAACCAGTGCTCGATCCATCTGTGCACATCCCCTCCCACCCCGTGGTTCCACAGTTTCCTAAGCAGCCTTTCATGTGGCACCTTGTCGAAAGCCTTTTGAAAATCAAGGTAAATGATGTCTATAGGTTCCCCATTGTCCACCCGACTGCTTATTCCCTCAAAGAAGTACAGAAGGTTCGTTAAGCATGACCTTCCCTTACAGAATCCATGCTGGCTTGTTCTCAGTAGGCCATATCTCTCGATATGCTCGCAAATACCATCCTTGATCATAGCTTCCACCATCTTCCCTATAATTGAAGTCAGGCTCACAAAAAAGAGGTGGATGTGAAAGGACCACCATTTTACTTTTCAAGCTCTTTGCAGCCTGTAGTTCAACTCCTCGTTTAGTAGGTACCCAAGTGGGTACCAAGAAAGTACTATTATCTTCTAAAGACTTATCATCTGTTCTTTAGGCCGATAAATAAGAAAGACCTTGCTCTTGCCCCAAATAGTTGAGGGCCCAGAAAACACACAGCGCTACCCAGTCAAAACCTGGGTTGTGTTGACTGAACTTGATACTTAGAGACCCCAATATTCATACCTAAAAAAACCTTTCTATTGGGGGAAGTCTAAGGGTTTGTATAATTCATTAGCCTGCTATAACTTTGGACAGGTGGGTTCTAAACAAAATACAGAATGGATTATTGGTCTGTTGGAAACCTTGCCAAATTGGCCGCCAAATTTTCTGATCCCAGAGAAGTCAGGAGGACTCTATCCCATCCTGGATTTAGAGGCCTTGGACAAGTTTCTCACAAGGGAAAAATTCAAGATGCATTCTCCATACTCCTTTGTCTCTCTTCTTCAAAAAAGAGACTGATTATAAGAGAAATATCCCAGTACAGGAAATACTGCAGATTAATTATAAGGAAATACCACCTTCAGTATAAGAGCAGCTTTACTGGGTCAGACCAAAGGTCCATCAAGCCCAGTAGCCCGTTCTCACAGTGGCCAATCCAGGTCACTAGTGCCTGGCCAAAACCCAAAGAGTAGCAACATTCCATGCTACCAATCCAGGTCAAGCAGTGGCTTGCCCCATGTCTTTCAAAATAACAAACTATAGACTTTTCCTCCAGGAAATTGGCTAAACCCTTCTTAAAACTAGCTATGCTATCCGCTATTACTACAACCTCTGGCAATGCATTCCAGAACTTAACTATTTTCTGAGTGAAAAAATATTTCTTCCTATTGATTTTAAATGTATTTCCCTATAAAGTCATTGAGTGTTCCCTAGTCTTTGTAATTTTTGACAGAATGAAAAATGGATCCACTTGTACCCGTTTTGCTCCACTCAGGATTTTTTAGACTTCAATCATATCTCCCCTCAGCCATCTCTTTTCCAAGCTGAAGAGCCCTAACCTTTTTAGTCTTTCCTCATACGAGAGGCGTTCCATCCCCTTTATTATCTTGGTTGCTCTTCTTTGAACCTTTTCTAGTGCCGCTATATCTTTCTTGAGATAAAGGAGACCAGAATTGAACACAATACTCCAAGTGAGGTTGCACCATGGAGCGATACAGAGGCATTATAACATTATTAGTCTTGTTAACCATTCCAGAATTTTGGCCTGCTCTACAAGTCTTCTCAAAATGCATAGTAGAAGCAGTGTGCCTGAATGATTGTTTTGCCAAAAGCACATCTCATGAAGGCACTACAGAATCAATGCACACAACCAACTGGGTGTTAGTCACTAAGGTTTGTTATCAGTTATTCCAAACAATCACCACATTTGGAACTCATAGGAGCTCTGGTAGACACGACTTAAATGAAATCATTTCTTCTTTTGAAAGGAATACCAACCTAGTGTCCATTCTGGAATAGTTTTCGAAGCATCAACAGACATCATGCGCAATGTTGTTGCAATTTGATTTGTCAGCTGCGTTCGATGT
This sequence comes from Geotrypetes seraphini, assembly GCF_902459505.1. Classification (NCBI taxonomy): domain Eukaryota; kingdom Metazoa; phylum Chordata; class Amphibia; order Gymnophiona; family Dermophiidae; genus Geotrypetes; species Geotrypetes seraphini. Next base: position 339,884,660 of record NC_047086.1, on the reverse strand, counting down.
TGTCCATTATGATATCTTGATTTGTATGTTATCAGATATAGGTTTAAACCAAGTAGTTTTGAATTGGTTTAGTAAATTCCTATCGCTGTGATCCTATGAGGTATATCTAGAGGGCGACACATCTTCATGGAAACCTAGCTGTGGGGTGCCCCATAGGGTTCCCCTTTGACGCCAATCTTGTTCAACATCTATATGATCTCATTGAAAAACTTTTGTCTCACATCTGCAGAGATTATATTCACTTACACAGACGATATTTTTATTTTATTGGAAGTTGACCCCCGACCTCAGCAATTTAGTTTCAGGTATAGATTGCTGCATTTCTAAACTTCAGATGTGGGCGTTGTCCATGCAAATGAAATTGTATGCTGCTAAAACTAAATTGCTTTGGGTCGGACCTAGATTGGAAAAACTCCCTGCCGCTCTCGCACTGAAAACAGATATTTCGCTACATATAGATTTCTCTTCCAGAATCCTAGGTATTATCCTGGACTCATCACTCACATTCCATGAACAGATAACCTCTTTGGCAAAAAAGTACTTTTTTTAGTTGAGAAAAGTTAGATCATTATTCTATCAAGAACATTATTCAGTGTTGGTAGAGTCCATTGTGCTTGCCCAGCTGGACTATTGTAATTCTGTTTATATGGGCATCAAGCAGGGAAGTCTAAAATGACTACAGTTAATACAAAACACATCAGCTAAACTCATTTTCGAGAAAAGAAAGTACGATCATGTTTCTCCTCTGTTGAGAAAGCTTCACTGGCTCCCAGTTCGTTTTAGGATCCAGTTTAAATGTGCATGTATTATCTTTAAGCTTCTCTATGGAATATTTGACCTTTTGGTCCCCTTATATTGGAATACTTTTAGATCTTGCCACTCGAGAATTGCACAGAAATATAAACTATCGTTCTCCTCCTTTAGGGGAATCAAATCTGTCGGGAAGCTTAGCCAATCCTTTTCTTTCAAACTGGTAGAAACTTGGAATAGACTCCCTGACTCTGTTAGACTGATAGGTCAGCTACAACAATTTTGGAAAGTCCTAAAAACTTTGCTGTTTACACATTACCTAAATGGCTTACCTATTGAACTAACAAATTGATAGCACTTAAAAATGAGAACATGAAAAAATGAATGTTAATGTATTCTGGTCTTTAATTATTTGTGAACCAAGTCGAGCTCCGTTAGGAGATGATCGGTTATATAAACCGAAGACTAGACTAGACATCAGCATGGCACTTTTGAATGCTGCTGAGCCATGTGATCTCAGCAGTTCATATAACTCTCTTGGCGCACTTGAATATGAGATGAGCCCAATAGACAACTACTCAAAACTTTAGAGTACCATCTGAATTACCTGATAGCCTATGAATTCCTGATTCAATCAAGTCTGGTCAGTACCTTTCTAAATTCCCTATACTCAAATTGTGCTGAAAATGTATATGGCCAAATAGGATACTCATTCATAGAGAGGCCTTTGATTTGTTTTAGAAAATCATAAGCAGATAGCTCTATATTTCAATAGTGTACCAGTAAGTGGAAACCCCATTCCAAGGAACAACTGCGCAGTCATAAATATTTCAGTAAGTAATGTGTATAAGCTCTCTCACGAATAGGCTATTTTCACAGTTTCCGAACTGTTTTATAATGGAAATGCTGTTGTGAAAAGTTTACCGTTATTGTGCAGTTGGAGGTTAACTCTTAAACTATTTATTCCACCCTGTAAAAGGTCATAACTGTCATCCTGTTGCATACAGTAAGTGTGTACCCCTTGTTTCAATGACAAATGTCTTTATTAGCTAAAACTTTCAAAAAATGAACTTTTCTTACCCCCGTCTCACAATTTCCTGATTTTGTCCAGGGAATGGAAAATGTCCCAAATTATATCACTCTTGCTGCTATCTAATGACTTCATGATGTTCATGAAATCTTTTATGACAGCATAGATGGGCCAATTGTCTACTTAGTATTTGGTATCATTTACTTATATTCAGCTTTTTCAGCTATAACTGTACAAAATAGATTACAATAAAATACAAAATTCCATTTTTAAAATAAATCTCCACAATAATACAAAATGTGCATGAAATACAACATAAATACAACCCACAGTAATGTCTACAGGGGGGGGTAGAAAAGTTCTCAGCCTAACCATGAAGAGATTGATGTGAATATGGTTCAATCAGTGGTCTGAAACAATGTCAAAACATAAAATTTTGATTCTGCAATTTGGCACTTAACAAAATAAGATAATACTCTTTTCAGCTGCAGTGGCAAAATGGTGCTCAGAATTTAGGAAGTTGGGTGGTTGGGCTGAGAACTTTTCAGCGTCCCTCATAATTCCCTCCAGCTAACGTAACTATTTCTCTACTTTGCTATATAATAGTTTCCAGCTGGGACGAGTAATAATCCTCTTGTATTTTGCATTTAGTTCATACTATTTCCCTTTGGTAATTCAAGGTGTATTAAGCTTTAGGTGGTGCAATAAGTATTCATATTCCAAGAGGATGGTGGTGTTAAATATACCATATGTACTAGAATATAAACCAGGGTAACTTACCCCCCCCCCCAAAAAAAAAAGGAGGGAAAAAAGGTTGATTTGAATATAAACCAGGAGGTTTATATTCAAGTGTCCTGCCCTGCCAGGCTCTGCGCCCTTTCTCCCTCCCTTCCTGCTCTGCACCCTGTCCCTCCCTCCCTGTCCTGGCCGACTCTAATAATTCTTACCCCCCTCCTCCCTCCCTGAAATGGTACTTTAAAATACCTAGTGGTCCAGCTGTGAACCGGAGTAGGAGCGATGTTTTGGGAAGGCAGTAGCCATGCTTTTGGGAAGGAAGGAGGAAGGTGAGAATTGCTAGAGTGGGCCAGGGCAGGAGGCTGGAGGGATCCCTCCTCTCCCAGCCCACCAGGTCTTACGGCAGGCCCATTGGAGGCTTGCAACAGGTCCTGGAGCGGGGTAGGTGAGTTCTGACCAGAATATAAACACACCATTTTTTGGGCCCAAAAATCTCAGTTTATATTTGAATAGATGCAGTACATTGCACTAGTTCAGCAGACCAGAACTTATTAGTTTAGTGGTTGACCATTGTCAATAAAACAAATAACATTAGTGCTGCTTACATCTTGTCCCTAACCCAGCCCATTATTGAATGAATAATAGCTGGCCCTTTAGCAATACAAATGGTCCAATATTAGCCATATAATTTCTCAAAATATATGGCTAGAGCAATTGGATGTTTGCCACCACTTGGTGAATGATTAACTACCTCTGAATATTGACCCATAAGTTTCTACTTGAGACAGTGGAGGGCAAAATGACTTGTGTAAAGTCACAAGGAATATCTGTGCAATTCTATCCCTGGTTGCTTTGAATCTCGGCCTGCAGCCCTTACCATTAAGATTCTTCTCCACATCTAATACCATGGTATAGACCAGTTATTTAAGATGGTTGAGGTCACAGTGAGAGACAGTGATAGAACAGATTCGAGTGTTAGTCATGGATTCTTTGAAGATTAGGATATCTTTTATAGCAGCAGCCTAACCATTATTCAAAGATAATGATGTCCATAAGGTTTGGAGACCACAGATATTTCCCAGTGCAGCCCTGAAATTCACTGTTGTCAAAACTTCTAATCATCTTCTGTAGCTACTGGCTTTTTCAGGGACATATATGACTGCTTATTAACATCAGATACTTAGCTGTCCGTGGCTGATATGATCACATAATTTCATTATATTTCTCACATATTTAGGGTTAGCGATGACATGAAGCTGACTGACTTAGAACTGGGAAAACTTGCTAATAACATCCAGGAGCTAATTTACACTGCATCAGACATATGTCATGACCGTTGTGTCAAATTCCTCATGGCAAGAGCAAAGGTAAGCTGATTTCTTGCACATTTTCATTTTACTGTGTTTAAAAGCGCATCTGTCATCTGAGAGAGCACTAACTACAGTGCTCCCAAAAAGTTTACAAATCATGGCTTTGGCTTCTGTTTCATACAGGAAAACTAGTTCACTTAGAGCTAGACATCCAGTGTCTTCTTATAAACAGTGCTTAAGCCCTTGAAATAGCATTTTACTTCTAAATGATGCTTCTAAAGCTTTTCCAGAATGGTAATCCTTTGCATTCTTCTTCTTGCTTCTTTTGAACTGTGACTCTGCTGAAGATGAACAAAATAAAATTAATCATGACACAACTACGAGGGTGGTTTGAAAAGTTTAATAAAAAAGCAAGTTAAACAATGTTTCTCCATCGAGGGCTATATACTTAGTCCAGCGAGTTTCCAGTTTTTTTTTTCATAAGTTATTCTTAGATTTTAGTTGTACTGAACAGTCCTAATTTTAGAATGAGTTGATTGTGTGGGAATAAAAGACTGACTTTTTCCTAAGTATGGACAGTACCATTGTTTTATCAGTGATTTTGGAGTGCTTCCTTTTGTAATTCAGGATGGTTTTCTGGAGAAGTTGACCTCTTCTGAGTTTGTTACCCTTTCACGGTTAGTGGAAGCATTTGTGCTGGACACTGAACAGATTTGTGGCAGGAAAAGCATGTCACTTCGTGGAGCACTTCAGAGCCAAGCCAACAGATTTGTGAATAGATTCCATGAGGAGAGGAAAACGAAATTAAGGTATCATTCCTTTTTTTGCCTTCACATGATGGTAAAAGATTTTTATATTGTTCCTTGAGAGAGATTTCCTTTATCAGGTTGCCTTTAGACACTATTATATACGCATTGAAACATTGTTTATAGCATTCAGTTTGTAAATATTAATGCACCTACAGTCAGATTATATATGTTTAGGGCTTCTGATTTCAGGTTTTAACCTACAAAAACGCTCCTGGTGGAAAAAAGTAAAATAGGTATTTATTGGATAAACACTGAAAAATCTCTATTTACAGTCGACTCCGCTTAATTGCAGGGTCTCCAAACCAGACCTCCATGTGCGCTTAAACAGAGTATGCTCTTAATCGGAGTACCACTTTTTAGTCATGAAAAATCACAGTACACTGTAGTCAAATGCAATAAAAACACACGTAAAACAATTCTGCACAGTTCAGTTTTAGAATCAGCACTGTTCCATCTAATGCAATACACTGTAAACGTTTTTTTTAAACCAACATTCTACTGAAATAATAAGTCATTGTTTTCTGAACGCAGAATGCACGATTCAGGCTGTATATCTGACTACTGATTTTGTAAAACTGTCCATAGTCGCGACATCTATTTATCTCCAGATAACAATGCAGCGTGTATAGGGACTTCAGTGCATCCGAGAAGGGAACAATCTCTGCAGGTGTTTCATTAGTCATGATGACCGCAGCAGTATCCCCATTATCATCGGACTCTTGGTTGTCTGCAGTGTCCTTTATGACTGTACAGATAGCGGAATTAGTTCTGTCAGATGATGTGGGCACATCGTTGTCAATAGCAACATACAACTCATACTCTTGTGGCGAGAGTCCAACTGGGAGTTCAATGGACGAAGTGTCAGCTTCAGTTGTCTCATCAGATGCGTAAATGAAGGTCGTCCTCAATTGCAATTTGAAATCATTGATGATGAGACTCGACTCCACGCCTTCCGTACCATGTGAAGAGAGTCGAGCACAGTCATTTTTCTCGCAAGCTTAGCAGCTCGGGGTCTGGATTCCATGCTTGCATCAATCACTGCCATCACATATCTTAGGACGAGCGACCTGTAATGATATTTGAAGTTGGCAATTATCCCCTGGTTCATCAGTTGGATCAAAGAGATCATGTTTGGTGGCAGAAATACGAGTTTGATGTTGGTTAGTCATACATCATTGCTGTATGCTGCATAGTTATCACACAGCATTACAATGTGTCTCCTACGTCTTCTCATCAGATTGTCAAGCTTCTGCAACCATTCAATCCACAATGTCACCGTCATCCATGCGTTTTTGTTGTTTTCATATTCAATAAGCAGGTGTTTAATGTTTTTGAAGCACCGAGGATTTCGATTCTTCCCAATCACCAGTGGTTCGAGCTTTTCACTATCGTCCATATTGCAACTGAGCAGCAATGTCAATCATTCCTTTGGCACCTTGAAGCCAACAGTTTCACTGCGTTTGAAAGCCAATGTTCCATCAGGAATGGCACGCCAGTACGGGCCCGTCTCATTGGCATTGAAAACGTCGCATGGTTCATATCCACCAATGACTGATGGCAACACTTCCATGACCCATCTTTCTGCTACAAACTCATCAGCGTCTTGTTTTTCGCCATGCTGTTTCTTAAATTTTATGCCGTTACAAACTTTCCATTGCTCTAGCCATCCATTTGTTGCTTTGAAGTCTTCTATGCCTAATTCTTTGGATAGCTGTGCTGCTTTCTCCATCAGCAGAGGCCCATTGATTGGCAGTTGACAACTTCTAGCTTCAACAAACCGTCGCAGCAACGCCTGTTCAACGTCTCCAGCCTTTCCAATTCTTTTCCATTTCCTGGTAGGATTGCTGTTGTTTTGCCAGTCTTTCAATATGGCTTGTTTTGGTTTTTGGGTTTTTTTTTTGTTTTTTTTGAATCCAAGAAATCTGGCTAGGATGAACGCTGTAATGTTTTGCAATAGAGACCTGAATCTCCTGTTGATCAAGTCTCTTTAAGAGATCGACACGTTCAGCCAAAGACAATGACTTTTGTCCAGCGAGGTGGACACATTCAGCCGGAGACAATGACTTTTGACCAGCCAAAGACAAAGGTTTTTCTCCATGAGATGCCATGGTGTTGTTTCGAAAGTTCGAACACCTGGCCAGGCCTAGACTGCTGATCCGAAACACGTGGTTCATAAATGTGAGAATGTGATTGCTTTTAACCAGAGTGAACATAACGTGAATGCATAGAGGTGGGACCTATAACATCAGTGCGCATAAGCGGATTGTGCTCTTATCAGAATTGCAATTATCCAGAGTTTACGTCCATTGACTTTAATGTAAAAAAAATAGGACCATGGTGGTAGGCTGCGGTTAACCGAAGCATGCGTTTAACCGACAGGCATTTACGAGGAGTCAACTGTACTATGATGGTCTTTCACCCCTTGCCTGCTTTGGATCATCTACCTTTTTTTTTTTTGTCCCTTTTCCATGATGCTGCACAAATGTGTGTATTTTATTGTGGCAGAAAAGGTACCCAGAAATTGCAATGACACCTGCACCTCCCTCCACCTAGAAAGTGGATGGTCATAGCTTTCAGCCCTGAGCACATTCCTGGTCCAGTTGGTTAGCTGCCTCCCAGATGAGCTGTAAAGGCATTGGCCTAGTGAGAGTTTGTCTGGTGGTTACAATTCCTGGCTCTTGAAACCTACAGCCTTTCTCCTTTTGTGGAATCAAAGCTCTACAATTTTGTCTAGCCTAGAACCAAGGAGGAGGCTTCAGTTTGTTTGGACAGTCCCTCTTTTCAGGAGCCCTTAGAGAAAGGGGAGCTCCTCCCTGAAGAAGGAGATGACTCTAAGGTTTTAAGGCTCTTCTGGAAGGAGAAGTTGAATGCCCTCATTTCAGACATATTAGATGTACTATCTATTGAGGATCCTTTGGCATATGCTGTGGGGTCCTTGGTGATGAAGGGCCTCTGGGGTCCCTCGAAGGCCTTCCCAATGCACCCAGATATCTAGGACTTGATTGCAGCTGAGTGGCAGTCTCCAGATATGGGCCTTAAGATGGGATGCACCATGGCTTGGTTGTATCCCTTGTTGCCTGAGGAGAGAGAGAAATTCTAGTTGTTCAGGGTGGGTGCACTAGTGACAGCGGTCAATAAGAACTACTCTTCCAGTGGAAGGGGGTATAGCCCTCAAGGATCTTCAGGATAGGACGATACAGCATGCCCTGAAGTAATTGTTTGAGGTGGCTTCTCTGGGTCTTCAAGCCATGGTCTGTAGTTCCTTTGTGGTGAGGGTGTATTTGAAGTGGCACTAGCAGTCAGTGGTGTGAGAGTCTCATCTATCAGCACAGTTGGAGGCTGGGCGGGTACAGTTCAACATGTTCAGGTTATGTCCCTGGCGGTAGTAGCTTGGAGACAGCTTTTGTTGTGGAACAGGGTGGCGGATGCAGCCATGAAGTTTTAGTTGATGAAGCTCCCCTTCTGAGGTCAGTATCTCTTCAGCAAGGACCTCAGTAAACTGCTAAAACAGCTGGGAGAAACTAAGCCACAATTCCTGTCAGAGGATAGACCAAAGAGATTGTCCTGGTCTACTTTGTGATCTTCCAGATCTTGGGACAGTAGACGTTATTGACCTGGCATGAACTTAGAAACGTGGGAGACATCACTCTGGCCGACTTAATGGGGGAATCCTTGATACAGCCATCTGGCGAAACATAGCTGTATATCAGAGTACATACCCCCAAGTCGCGCTTTCTTGCACATTAAGATGAGTACTTTATATCTATAAAATATATTTATAAAGATTGCACTTTAAGCACTCTGATAAAAATTTTTGGACCGATGACGATTCTTGGTGTACAATATACTGTGTGTATTGAAACTTGATTTTCACACAGTTACACCACTGAGGTCTATGAATGTAATGTAATGTAATGTAATTTATTTCTTATATACCGCTACATCCGTTAGGTTCTAAGCGGTTTACAGAAAATATACATTAAGATTAGAAATAAGAAAGGTACTTGAAAAATTCCCTTACTGTCCCGAAGGCTCACAATCTAACTAAAGTACCTGGAGGGTAATAGAGAAGTGAAAAGTAGAGTTAGAGGAAAAATAAAATAAACATTTTAACAAGACAGCATTGATCTAAATACTTTGGAAGGTAGAAGAGAGGAGAGAAAGGAATAGAAGCAGAAGGGGGAGCCGTTGAACAGTAGAAAACAATATGAACTGTTATAATATGTTATTCTAAGGTTTTTTCTGAAGAAATATGTTAACAGTTCAGCTAGAGGACTGGTTTTCCCATCAAGCAGTTTTCCTTTGATGTGGACAAGAAGTCCGGCATCTAATTTGGGAGATACTCTGCTCCTTCCCATAGTACACAATGAGGTGAAGCTGGTCCATGCCTCTCCCCTCTCAGTGGGAGGTTGTCTTCTGCATTTTGTAGAGGAGTAGGCCTTGATAATATCAGACCAATGGGTCTTTGAAATCTTCAGAGAAGGCTATAAACTAGAGTTTTCCCTCCTGGTCGCTCCTCTTATTGTAAGAAAGGGCATTGAGGAAGCAGCCATTTGCATGATTATGGAGTCCTTTCTCACTCTGGAGGCAATTGTTCTGGTTTTTCTCAGAGAGCAGGGGCTGGGGTGATACTCAGTTTACTTTCTGTGCTCAAAATGGAGGTCGCTTTTCAACTGATGTTAGACCTCAAAGGTCTTGAACAATTCCCACGTGTCTCCCATTTTCGCATGGAGACCTTACACTCCATCATTGCAGTGAAGCCTTGGGAGTTTCTTACAGCTTTGGACCTGAGGAAGCATATTTTCATATCCATATTTGGCCACCTCATCAGCAGTTTCTCCACTTTTCGGTCCTGAGTTGACATTTCCAAGTCGACAATTCAAGCCCATGTCATTTGGTCTGGCTATGGCCAAGGATGTTTCCCAAGGTTATGGTTGTGGTGGTAGTCTTTCTGTGCCATCAGGGAATCAGAATTCACCTGTATCTCAAAAACTGGCTGATTCAGGCCTCTTAATTAGAGGATGATGAAGCCACAATGGTGACAGTTGTGAGCCTTCTGTAGTCCTTAGGCTGGATGATCAACTTTGAGAAGACCTCGTTTCCCTCACAGATGCTGGAGTACCTGGGAGTTCTGTTCAACACTGGATAGGAGAGGATATCGCCCAGTCTCCAACCTCCCAATTGTCTCCAAACTCCTTGAACGAATTGTGCTCCACCGCCTACACCCTTTCATTGAAGAACAAGCTGCCCTATCCCCAGCCCAATCCGGCTTCCGTAAAGGCCACAGCACGGAATCAGTACTCCTCGATATCATCGACGACAGCTGGTCAATACTCGACAAAGGCAATGACGCCCTACTAGTCCTACTTGACCTTAGCGCTGCCTTCGACACAGTTGACCACCATCTACTCACATCTAGACTCCACGACCTCGGAATCAGAGACACAGCCCTCCAATGGATCACCTCCTTCCTTCACCAAAGGACCCAAACCGTCCTACTAGGGACACATAAATCTAACCCTAAGCCTATCAAATATGGTGTTCCTCAAGGCGCCCTTCTATCCCCCCTCCTATTCAACCTCTACATCAAACCCGTCATCGATATAGCGCAAAAATATAAAATCAAAATCCACTCTTATGCAGATGACATCCAACTGCTCCTCCCCTTAGGCGAAAACCGGCCATCCCAAATTGCTAACCTCAAACTCTGCCTCACTGACATGAAAACTTGGATGTCAAACAACAAGCTTCAATTTAACGCCTCCAAAACCGAACTCCTATGGATCAGAAACAAAAACACCAAATACCTACGACCTACACTAACATGGGATTCCACTCTACTAACGGCAGCAGATCAAGTTCGCAGCCTGGGAGTAACCCTAGACGGACACCTTTCCCTATCTGCCCACATATCCCAAGTAGTCTCCACCTCCTTCTACTACCTTCGCCAACTGAAAAGGATCAAACCCTACATCTCCACACCAGACCTCGCCCAACTCCTATACGCATATGTCCTCTCCAGAATGGATTATTGTAACTCCCTATTTAATGGACTAACCAAAAATAATATCAAACGCCTCCAACGGGTCCAAAATGCAGCCATCCGCCTCCTACACAACCTCAACTACCACGATTCCATCTCCCCGGCACTCCATGCTGAACACTGGCTCCCAATTAGCCAACGCTGTACTTTCAAAGCTCTGGCAATTGCCCACAAGAGAATTTATTCCACCACCCCCTCCTACATAAAATCCAAGCTACCCATCTACAACCCCACTCGCACCCTCCGCTCAAAGTCAGAGATACGCCTTTGCACCCCCCCCCCCCCGGAAGATCCCTGCTCACAGAAACAGCCCACAAACGATCCTACAGCCACTTCATTCCACACCTTTGGAACCAACTCCCCCCCCAACTTAGACAACAGAACTCATTATTAACTTTCAGGAAATCGGTAAAGACCCTCCTCTTCAACTAAAGATCTCCTCTGTCTCCTCCCCCCCTTACACCCCCCTCCACTCTCCTATCTCCCCCCCAAAACTCCAATATAACCCTCTCTTACTCTCTCCACCAACAAATTGTATCTAAACGCATATAACTTTCCTTAAACTAAACTACTGTATTTCCCCCTTCTCTCTTTCTGCTATACTCTCCCTGTATTTAATTCTCTCCAAAATCTATAAATCCAATTACTAAACCTGTTGTATTACTTATATGTCTATTTACTCTCCACTGTGTATGTTCATTTGTAGACCGTTCTGAGCTACTGGGAGGACGGGATAGAAATCCAAATAAATAAATAAATAAATAAATAAATATTTCAAACCGAGCGCAGGCAGGTGAAGCTGCTTCATCAAGTTTGCTCCTTTCTTCAACAGACTCGGCTTTGAATTTTGGACTATATCCAGTTGTTGGGGGTCTATGATTGCCATGATGGAAGTGGTGCTTGGGCATGGGCTCACATTCACTCCTTTAGCATTCCCTCCTCAGCCGTTGATCTCCAGTCTCACAGGACAATAGTGTTCACCTTCCATGGATGAAGTTAGCCAGGAAGAGTATGTGGTGGTGGTCGTCAGAGGCCAATTTGTCCAAAGGTGTTCCATTTCCAGTACACCGCTGGAAATAGTGATGGCAGATACCAGCCTTTCTAGCTGGGGTGAACACGACCTCTCTCATCTCACCCAGGGCACTTGGTCTCTGACAGAGGTAACTTGGCTCCCAATGGGAGCAACTTAGCCCCTGATGGAGGCAACTTAGTCCAACAATCTCTTGGAGCTCAAGGCAATTCATTTTACCCTGGAGGCATTTGCGCCCTTTGACATGCTGTACAGTCAGAACGTTCTCTAACAGCATCATGGCTGCGGTTAATGTCAACACACAGGGGTGGGGGCTCACAACCACTAGTTGGTGAATGAGGTTGCTGTCCTGATAAGCTGGCTGGAGAGGCATCTGCTCTGTCTGTCGGCTGCTCACATAGCGGGGTAATTGAATATCCAGGCATATTTTCTCAGCCAACATGCCATGGAACCCTTTCAACTTTTCATGAATTGCTAGGATTGGCTGAGTTGCAGCTTGATGGTCACCAGGCTCAGCGTGAAGGTGGACAACTTTTCAGTTGTTGGAGGGAGCTGGGAAATCAGGGTCTTGGTGCTGTTCTGTTGTCTTGGCCACCCAGCTCTCTTCTATATGTTTTACCTCCATGGCCAATGGTGGACCACGTACTCAGAAGGATTTCAAGTCATCCCGAACAGCCGGCAATGGAAGGCACTGATGCAGCTTCATGAAAGGAGGAGGGGAGGGTTAGTTTTATATAAAATGTTGAAAATATGGATTCAATCTTTGGGCAGAGGGAGGTCACTTGCTTTTTGTTTCATGAAGAAAATGAGTATTTGTATTAGAAAATAGGGGGGAATTCTATAAATTGTGTCCAAATTTAGGCAATAGGAAAATATATGCACAGTGCCTTATGCAAAATACTAGGTTAGTTGGAATCCTACGCTTAACTTTGGGCACTACACTTATTCCTGCTGAAACCTGATGTAAATGCTGGTGCACAAATAATGGCAGTTGGGTTTGTAAATGACCCTATTCTATTACATCACTCCTAACTTCTGGGAATTCTTCTGACCCACCCATGTCCTTCCTAAGGTTGTGACCCCTTTTGAGTTGTATGCTATAAAATTTAGGTGCACATTTTGTAGAGTTGGGGCATGGGATGGATTCGTGCGTGGACCAAAATGACTGCCTACTAACACCAATTATTGATTGTTGATGGAGTCATTTTGGTTTGTGCGTGGATCTCCTGTACCCTGGTTCTGTGGAGTATGCACCTAAATTTTGATGGACAGATGCCAGAGAGTGGTGGTTAATAGAATTCACTCGGAGGAGGGAAAGGTAAGTAGTGGAGTGCCTCAAGGATTGGTGTTGGGATCGATTCTGTTCAATATGTTTGTGAGTGACATTGCTTAAGTGTTAGAAGGTTAGACGGTAAGGTTAGTCTTTTTTGTGGATGATACCAAGATTTGTAATGGAGTGGAAAACATGAAGAAGGATCTGCAAAAGTTAGAAGAATGGTGTAAGGTCTGGCAACTAAAATTTAATGCGAAGAAGTGCAGAGTGATGCATTTGGGAAGTAGAAATCTGAGGGTATTATGTGCTGGGAGGTGAGAGACTGATAAGCACAGATGGAGAGAGGGATATTGGGGTGACTGTGTCTGAGGATCTAAAGGCATCTAAACGGTGTGATAAGGCGATGGCTGTAGCCAGAAGGATGTTAGGCTTTATAGAAAGAAGAATAACCAGCAGAAGAAGGAAGGTGTTGATGCCCCTGTATAGGCCATTGGTGAGGCCATGAGGCTACACTTGGGAGTATTGTGTTCAGTTTTGAGGCCATATCTGGTGAAAGTTATAAAAAGACTTGAAGCAGTCCAGAGGAAGGCGACAAGGGGTAAGGGGTTTGAAACAAAAGAAGTACAAAAGAAACTAGAAGATCTAAATGTGTATACTCTGGAGCGGTGTTTCTCGGGTCGGTCCTGGAGTGCCCCTTTGCCAGTTGGGTTTTCGGGGTGTCTACAGTGAATGTGCATGAAAGAAATTTGTATATAATGGAGGAAGTGTATACAGATCAAGTTTATGCGTGTTCATTGTGGATGTCCTGGGGGCCGGACTGGCAGGGGGTGCTCCTGGACCGGGTTGAGAGACACTTCTCGAGAGGAGAGGAAGGACAGGGGCGATACGATACAGAAATTTAAGTTTAAGTTTAAGTTTTTTTAAGTTTAATTAGGATTTTATATACCGCCTATCAAGGTTATCTAAGCGGTTTTACAATCAGGTACTCAAGCATTTAAATACTTGAAAGGTATTAATATAGAATCAAATCTTTTCCAGAGAAGGGAAAATGTTAAAACTAGAGGGCATAACTTGAGGTTGCAGAGAGGAAGACTTAGGAGTAATGTTAGGAAATTATTTTTCACTGAGAGGGTGGTGGATGCCTGGAATGCCCTCTCAAGGGAGGTGGTGGAGAGGAAATCAGTGATGAAATTCAAAAAAGTGTGGGATAAACACAGATGATATCTAATTAGAAAACAGATGGTAGAGAGAACGAGAGGACACTCTCTAAAGTTAAAAGGGGATAGATTCCATACAAGGAAGTTCTTCTTCACCCAGAGAGTGGTAGAAAACTGGAACGCTCTTCTGGAGGCTGTTATAGGGGAAATCACCCTCCAGGGATTCAAGACAAAGTTAGACAAGTTCCTGCTGACCCAGAACATTTGCAGGTAAGGCTAGACTCAGGGCACTGGTCTTTGACCTAAGAGCCACCGCGTGAGCGGACTGCTGGGCATGATGGACAACTGGTCTGACCCAGCAGCGGCAATTCTTATGTTCTTAGGTCATTTTAGTGGCTCCAGATTGGCCAAGGTGACTGTGGAATGCAGATCTGGCTTGGCTTCTAAGACACCCAATGCCTCTTCCTCTTGCTCAGTGGTTGCTACATCAGGGTGCAATGCTGATGAAGGATCCATCCCCCTTTAGTCTTAGGGCTGCCCATTGAAAGGTCACAGTTGAGGCACAAGAGGGGGTACAGATTTGGTGATTTTTAGGTTGCTGCAGACAAGGAAACACTTCACATCAGCTGGTTATGCTAGGGTGTAGAGAATCTTTGATGGTTGGTGTGCTGAGAGGGTTATTTTTCCATTCTCTCCTTCTGTGGCTCACATCTTGGCATTCTTGCAATGTGGTCTAGAAAAGGACTTGGCACTCAGGTCACTAAAGGTGCAAGTACGGCCTTGGCTTGTTTCTGAGATCATGTGCAGAATTTCTTCTTGGCGGTGCACCTAGGCATTGTTAGGTTTTGAAAGGGGTTAGTCATATGTGGCCTCTTTACCATCAGGTCTGTTCAGAATAGAATCTGAATATAGTTCTTCAGTCATTGCAGAAGCCCCCATCAAGCCTTTGAAGAAGGCTTCACTCAAGGATCTGATGCTGAAAGCTGTTTTTCTAGTGTTGTTTCCTCTGCCTGCTGTTTCAGAGCTTCAGGCTCTTATCTTGCTGGGACCCTTTTCTTCAGTTTTCCAAGGGGTGTCCCTGTGGGTGTTTCTGTCCTGTCTGCCCAAGGTGGGTTCAGCGTTCCATTGTAACCAATCTGTAGAGCTTCCCTCATTTCAGAAGGAGGACTGTGAGGATCAGTGGGTGAGCTTGAGGCTCTTGGGTGTGTGTCGGGATTTCCTTAGATATTTGGAGGTTACCAGTGAGTTTCAAAGGTCTGATAGGCTTTTTGTCCTTTTTGGTGCTTAGAAGCAAAGTTTAGCAGCGATTGCAAGATGGTTGAAAGAGGCCGTTGGTTCAGCCTATCTACTTGCGGGAAAGCAACCTTCTGCAGCTTTCATTTGCTCACTCTACCAGATGGGTTGCTACTTCTTGGGTGGAGGCAGCCGTCTTGTTGCCTGCGGATATTTGCAAAGTAGCTACTTGGTCATCTCTGCATTCCTTTTTGAAGTATTATAGGGTGAATGTGGTGGCTCATTCAGAGGCCAGGTTTAGGGCTGCAGTTTTGCAGATGTCTGCTGCTTTGGGACATGCAACAAGTTCTGGAATAGTGGGAAGGGCACTATGGAATAAGAAATTGTCTTACCTGATCATTTCCTTTCCATTAGTCCTTCATACTATTCAAGAAACACTCTTTGTTTCTGGTGTAGCTGCTGACTAGAGGTACTGATGTACTTTGCTGCTTGCTTGCACTCCTCCTTTGCACTGCCTGGGAGTTTTGGCGAGTGTGTTGTGGTTTATTGCTCATCTTTGAACATAAGGAAAAAGCCCCCAGAGGAGATAAAAGGCTTTGGTTTGGAGTAGTTGCACGAGTCTTGGTTTCGCAGGTCTGCTCTGCTTGTCTTTATAAATACTGAATGGCTGTGTTGCCTGACAGGACAGCTCATTTCTGTGTTTTCTATCTCCACATGCTTTTCAGTGGACAAAACTATGTATCCCATAAGTTCTGGAATAGTGTGAAAGACTATTAGAAAGAAAATTCTCAGTTAAGACCTAATTTCTTTTTAAATGGTCTCATGGCAATTGATGTGTTATGGTGGGCAGGAGTGGTACTTAGAAGTCAACTCTAGAAGTTGGGAAGTGAGGAGAGTGCTGGGCAGTCTTCTATAGACTGTGTCCTGAAAATGGCAATGACATATCAGGAACAAAAATGCATATTTAGTTCCACCTTGTTGGGCAGGCTGGAAGGGCTGTCATTTACTATATTAGAGTAGCAGCTTAGTGGTTTAGGTGCAGGGGTCTTCTTGGCTTTGTTGGTAATTCTTAGCATATGTACCTGCCAGTCTCACCATGATTGCTATGAGTCATTCAGACTCACATTTTTTCCAGTAACAGCATTCTAAATAGCATGTCTGTGGCATTCTGCTAAGACAATCATAACTCTCTTCTGAATGTTACCTTTCAAAATCTATTTGACCTAATGCAAATGGTGTTGATTGAAATCTATTAATTATCCTCCTTAACATGATGTCATATGAAAGCAATATAGTTAAAAAATGTTCAAGTGAGCTCTGAGTTATCTTCAGTATTAACTTTGGTTTCCCTGTATCAGCTTTTACAGAAATAATGGTAGTTATTGTGCTTCTGGGAATGACATATACTCAAACCTTCATATCTTCCTCTATTACAACCAGTCTTCTTTTAGAAAATGAACGATGGAAGCAAGCTGAAGTTCCTGCGGAGTTTCAGGATCTTGTTGATTTGATAACAAACGGGAAAATCGCTTTACCTGAGAAAAAAGCAGGAGGTATGCAGGCAGCTTCATTTGTTTTGTTGATTTTTTTTTTTCTTTTTGTGGTTGCTTGTTTTCTTAAGACCTGTGTCATAATTTGAAAGACATGCTGTGCCTTCTTCATTTCACTGTTGTAATTTTATGTAAATGACTTCTTCACCCTTTCCATGCCCCATGAAAAGCTATATTGCTCTGTACTAACTGGAGAAAAAATTTTGGTCTCTAATGGAGGTGTATGCAAACTAGTTTCATGCATATTCATTACAGGTATCCTGAAAACCTGACTGGCAAGGGGGGTATTTGTGAAACACTGTTCTAATCTATTGACAAATTCCATTTCTAGCTGGCCTTTCCAGATTATGAGTTTTGTACCAGTAATGAGCGGACATGCATTCTTCTGATTGCATTAGGCAGCAAGCCACAACAAATTAAATTATAGAATATTTATTTAGAAGTTTCAAGATTATTTAAAAATTTTTTATACTGCTTAATCAAACTTCTAGGCGGTGTACAATGAAAAATACCACAAAAACAAATAAACAATACTGGGATATATTATTAAACAAATGACATGACATATAGACTTACTTCAAACAAATGGGGGAAAAAAAGGGTAAGAACTACAATCTTTGGAGAAAAGATCACAAAGAGGGGAAAAAACAATAGGTGGGGATAAAAACAACTAAGCATTGTTTTAGTTCTTAAAAAGGACAGTTATTGTCCTAAAGCATCCTGGAAACATTTATAAACTGCTTAACAGGGTACAGAGGAACACTTACAATCTAATATAATAAAACGCTAGGCCGCGCATGCACACTCCTATCGCGTGTGTCCGTTTTCTGTGAGCTGTAGGGCAGCTCAGGTAGGAGTGCGCATGCGCGCCAATCTCTCTCTCCCGCCATGGCAAACAGTAGGAGCAGCTAAGTTTTTAAAGTCTTGAAAAGCCGTCGGCCATGAAGTATGCAGGCGGCATATTTCACAACCAACGGCTTTTCAAACCCCCACAGCACCACCGCCGTCGCTGAACCTTACAAACCCTCTATCTCCACCACCATTGCCGGCTGCGGTTAAGGCGAGAGAGGCGATGTCGGCCATGGTGGCTGTCGGTGGCTGTAGGCTGCGGTGGCTGCAGGCCGCGGCGGCCGAGCACGGAGCCGAGCCGAAGTTTGTTTTTTTTTTTACTTCAAGGACGTTGCAGCGGCTCCTTTCACGAGCCGCTCCTGCGTCGGAGAAGGCGGCGATCGTGAGAGGAGCCGCCGGGAAGTTACACTGCTGGGGGCTCGGCCTGTTAGGTCCGTGCTGAAGCTCAAACAGATCCTGCTGGGGTGAGAAACTGAGCGAGCCCTGCTGCTGTTAACAGGTACAGATATTACCTACTCAGCAACTTTTTCGTCTTCTAATAGCCGCCGCCGCCATCATTCCCTGTAAGAACACACTCGCGCACCACTGCTCCCTTAATGTATTGCAAGTTCAAAGATGCGGCGAAGGCTCCTCTGAGACTGGGCCTAGAACTGAGGGCTGGAAGAGTAGGTATGAGAAAGGGGTTGGGTTTGGGGGCTATAAAGGAATGTGTGAGAGAAGGGAGCTGGGGATGAAGAGGAGATGGGAGAAGGGGGCTACAAAAGGGGGCATATGAGAGAAAGGGGCTGAAGATAGGAGCTGGAAGAATAGGTGAAGGGGGAATGAAGAGGGAGTTCTATGGAGGTGAAGGACAGAGAAAGGGGACTGATTTTTAAGTTGGTGGAAATAGAGAAGGTAAAAGGGGAAATGGGAGCCTGAATAGAGGGAGTAAGACATAAGAAGAATAGCCATACTGGATAAGACTAATCTATTCTAGCACCCGTTAATGTAACGGGCTTAAACACTAGTACAATATAAAATCACAATACAACACAATGACTCTGTATTATAAGTAATTCACATAGGTACTCTCTATACTTGCTCATACACCTGCTGAAACAAAAACATTTTCAGACCTTTTTTAAATTCCTTCACACCTTGCAATATTCTCAAGTAATAAGGTAGTGTATTTCAGAGCTTTGGCCACATAATGAAGAAAAGGTATTGCTCTAGACTATGAACAAGAATGTTAGGCAGTAACTACCAAACACAGGCACACCCCTTCCCTACCAACAATCATATACCTAAAGATACATATTCCATAGAATATCAACCCACACCTTCCCTTTGATTGCAAGTTAACCAATATAGTATCCCCATAATGGTAATAATTCAGAAATAGAATCAGTAAAACACAAAATCAGTCAATATAAACTACAAAAATTTCACCGTTAATAGGACAATAGTGTCTAATTATAGAGATAGATATAGGTAAATATTGATAGTACTATTACTGTTTTAATTATAGTTGTAAACTACCTCAGATAAATCTGGTATCTGAAGATACAGTTTATAAAAATACATATTTTCAAATTATATGGTCTACTACTAACCTCTCTCACAAGGTAGATATAATAAGCATCTCAGAGACCTGGTGGAAGGAGAACATTCAGTGGAACACTGTTACCAGGGTTCAAATTATATCACAATGTGGTCTATGACAATTGATAGGATACAATAATTGGTAGGAAGATCCTACCAACTGTCACCCTACCAATTGTCCTACCTCTTACATCTACCAATTGTCAGAAATAGGAAACTGATCCTTGCCCCCCTCCCCCATGCGCAAGAAGCAACAGCTTGGTGGCATATGGGGGGGCCATGCCCCCAACCACCCAGAAGAAGGAGAAACCCCTCTGGTAGATCCCCTGGAAGACGTTTATCCTTACCCCCCACAAGAAGAAGCAGCTTGGCAGCATAGGGGGAGGGCTATGCCCCCCAACACCCCAGAAGAAAGAGCAGCTTTGCAAACCTTCCCCCCCTGAAGATTCTACCAATCCCCAGAAGAAGAAGCATATGGAAACACGGGGTGCAAGGGGAGGTCCACCGATGGATCAAAAACTGGCTGGCGGACAGGAAACAGAGGGTTAGAATAAAGGGACATTACTCAGACTGGAAATGGGTCACAAGCGGAGTACCGCAGGGGTCAGTGCTGGGACCGCTCCTGTTCAATATCTACATAAACGACCTAGAGGTGGGAACAAAATGTGAGGTCATTAAATTTGCGGATGACACCAAACTATACAGCAGGGTTAAAACCATGGAAGACTGCGAAGATCTCCAAAAGGATCTAACAACACTGGAAGAGTGGGCCAAAAAGTGGCAAATTAGCTTCAACATAGGGAAATGCAAGGTCATGCACGTAGGGAAAAAGAACCCGATGTTCAGCTACAAAATGGGGGGATCACTACTAGGGGTAAGTAACCTTGTTTTTTTGTTTTTAAATTCTTTATTCATTTTTTTGTGTTACAACAAGTGTTACAAATAAACTCAATAGAAACTTGAATACACACTTGACTAACTCATATATTAATATCAATTTTAACATTAATATAATAATCCCCTGTCCCTCCCTCCTTCCCGACCAATAATACACAAATCAATTTTATTGTACATTCTTTAAATATTAATTTAGTATGTAATAGTCAAAATTGAAAAGCCCACCCCGTTCCCCTCTTTACAATTATCTTATCATGGGAAAAGTTGATTTTTCATTAGAGAAATCATGTTAACGGTCTTCAGATGTTTCCAGATGGGGGCGTGGCTTGGACGCGAACTCGGATGGTTGGATAAACGAGTAGCTCCTCATTTACAAGCATTTATACAAGAAATACTACCAAAATTTTTAAAGAAATTAAGATATATATTGAAACATGACTTCAACTAAACAAAATAAAGCTGATTTGGGAGCCGGAACATCAGGAAGCAATAAGAGATCGAAACCAGAGCCAGGTACACCCTCTAAAACTCCGTTACCAACAGAAAAAAATCTGGACGTTATGGAAGAACTAAGACAAATAAAAGAAATTGTCTTAGATAGTAACAAAAAACTACAAAAAGCAATGGAAGATGCTGCAATCCTTACTAAAAGAGTGGACATCACAGAAAATAGAATTTCAACATTGGAAGATATCACAGAACAATTAAATACAGATATGAACCACAGTAAACTCATATGGAAAGAAATAACAGAGATTAAAAAAAATCTTGAAGACAGCAGGAATCGTGAAAGACGGAATAATTTAAGAATAATCGGATTACCTGAAGGTGTGGAAAAAAATGATCCGATTGCATTTCTTGAAAAATTTCTACCTAAAATACTACCACTGAAATTTAAAACGGAACTAGAAATTGAAAGAGCCCACAGGATTCCAACACAAAGAAATAACACTCAAACAAGTCCAAGAACTTTAATTTTCAAACTTTTAAGACATCAGCAAGCAATTGAAATATGTCAAATAGCCAAGGAAATCAAAAATCTCAAATGCCAAGACTCAAAAATTTACATTGTCCCGGACTTCGCAAAAGAAACAGCAACAAGAAGAAAACAATTCTTAGATATGAGACCACAACTAAGATCTCTAGGAGCTAGATTTGGGCTCCTTTACCCGGCGATCATGAAGGTTACTATTGCTAACAAAACGCAAAACTTTACAGATCCAAAAAAACTACAGGAGTTTATGAATCAAATTGAGCAACCAATGACAATCTAAAAAACATTTAATTGGTTCATACTAATAACTAATGATCAATCTGTGAAACTTTGACTTATAAGATAATATATTTTATATGATTTTCAATATAAGAACTTTTTAAAAAAAAAACATCGGTTAAAGATTTAGATCTTTCAAAGCAACGGAAAAGAATACACAAGGATCGAATTAAATATTTAAATATCTTGCAACATTCTCCATGGATAACAAAAAAACTGAAGAAGCACAGAAAAATTCCAGAATTATAAACAGAACAAATAGAATAAACTTACAGGCAGGAACGAAAAGAACTGAAACCCGTCTCCGAACTCAAATGATGACGAAGAAAGTATTTTCAAGCAATCTTAAAGATATACTGATTGGTCAAAAAAAATTGTAGGCGGAGTAATGATGAGAAAGAGAACCATCCTTCAATCACAAGAGAAGATTATAAAACAGACGAAATGATTGGTTTGTTAGACTTCCTGTTGTAGGCAGTACTTCCGGTTTAACTTTGCGTTTCAAATACAATGCGTTTCAAATACGATATATATGAGAGGAATTTGTCTGGGACGCAAAGTTTGCCTGGAAAGTTTTTAAATATATATATTTTAAAATTTATGCTTCTTCTTTATAGATAATTGCCTTTTTTCTTTAATAAGTTGAATCTTAATACCCACAATTTATTCAACCTGGCAATCCTATACGGGAGATGTGATGAGAGTTTTTGACACAGGACTCCACTTTCGTCTGCACAGTTCTCAGGTACTTTAAAATTATAGATGCTTGGAGAGTATGATATTGAGACAGAGCTTACATCAATGAGGCAATGACGGGATGAGGAAATTTATTTCCTGAGGGGAGGGGAAAAATTAGTATCCATGTCACTCTCTAGTCTGAATTAGGGTCTAGGCATGAATAGAACATTGATGAGATTATTAGCTTCTCTTATTTGACATTTTGACATGGAGATGGCGATTCTCTCTTGAATCATAGGAAAATAATGAGCATTAGAGATGAGAGAATACCTGTGCTGGAGACTCTTGTCACAGTTCTGCGGAAAAAGGCTAAGTTTGAATGTTTTTAACATGATAAAATTATTATACCCAGATATGAAAGTTATTTTTAAGTAAAATAATTTACTATCTTGAAAAGATTCAAAAGAAAGAGGAAAAGGGAAAGGAAAAATTTGAAACTTAAGGGTTTTTATATATATATATATATATATACATATATATATATATATATTCCATGTTCTCAGATATAAGTAATATAATATAGTCATTCTTATGGATTTAAAGACATACAAACATAGAAAATAATCTTTCAATATATAAGAATGACAAAATCTTTTTATTTTACTTATTCTTATAATTAATAATACAATAAGAGAAGATATACAGATATAGAGAAAAGATGGTAGTACTTTAGATAAATTATTAATAGCTTGTGGGAGTTATCTAAATCTAACCTCAATCTGCGTATCCAAGTTTTCGTAATTAAGAGGGGGGGGAAGGGAGGGATAAGAGGGATGGGAGGGATTAAAAGGGAGATATATAAGGTAATTATGGGGGTAAAGGAAAAAAGAGATATGAAATACTTAAAACACTGGGAAAATATACATAATTTAATATCTGAAAAATTAAAAAGATAAATGGATATTAAAATTATGTCTTTAAATGTTAACGGTCTAAATCACATGATAAAAAGGAAAAAAGCACTATCATTTTTAAAAAGGCAAGATGCAGATATATGCCTTATACAAGAGACCCACCTCTCACATATATAATCTAATAAACTAAAAGGAGGCTGGGTCAAACATTGTTTTTTCTCACCAGCTATAGGGAAAAAAGCGGGTGTAGCTATTTTAATTAATAAAAAATGCTCTGCTTCATTTAAACTAAAAGCTTCAGATATTCATGGAAGATGGATAATGGTGGAAATGAATATGGGAAATACTACCATGACGTTAATAAATATATACGCCCCTAATTCGAACCAAAATGAATTCTTTAAAACCCTTCAACAAATGATCATACCACTGGCTACTTCAAATCTAATAGTAGCAGGGGACTTCAATGCTGTAATGGATCCTTTATTAGATAAAAACCCAAGTAGAATTATGAAATCTATGGGTTTAGATAATTTGATTCAATCTTGCGATTTAACAGACATATGGAGAATACTTCATTTTGATGGTCGGGAATTTTCTTTCTGTTCTCATGTTCATAATTCCTTTTCAAGAATAGATTATATCTTTACTTCAAATCATCTTGCACATCAAGTGACACAAGCAGCCATTGATCCAATTATTCTATCTGATCATGGTGGAGTGTGGATCAAAATTAAAACTACAGATCAAAATAATAACAGACCAATTTGGAAAATGGATAATACACTGTTGGTTGACCAAAACTTCTGTGAAAATCTTCTAACAAAAATGAAAGAATTTTTTCAAATAAATGATAAAGATGATATTAACAGAGAAACTTTATGGGATGCTTTTAAGGCATCAATTAGAGGACAAATAATTTCTTATTCGGCTTTTCTAAAGAAACAAATTAAAAAACAATTTTTAATCTTAGAAAAAGAGATTAAAAATTTAGAATCAAAACTTATAGAAAAATGGGAATATTCTATTCAACAAGAATTATTAAAATTAAAAGGTAAATATAATGAGATCTCATCTAAGATGATTAGGAAAGATTTATTTTCTCAACAAACGTTGTATTATGGTAATTCAAATAAATCAGGAAGATTATTGGCAAACTATCTTAAAGCGAAAAAAAGAAAAACAAAATTAATAGCAATAAAAGATGAAAATGGAAATACATATACACAAATTGAACCAATTTTAAAACAATTCCTAAAATTTTATAAATCTCTTTATTCTTCCGAAAATTATTTAAATAAAGAAAAAGATGGTTCTGAATTTTTAAAAATGTTAGAGGGTCCAAAAATTCCTGAACATATAAAACGAAGTTTAGAAGAACCAATATCACTAAAAGAATTAGGAACAGCTTTGAAATCCCTTAGAGTTGGATCCGCTCCAGGTGGTGATGGATATACAGTAGAATTTTACAAAACATTTCAAAATTTTTTATTACCCTATTTATTAAATCTTTATCAATATCAACTCAATAAAGGTTGTATTAAAGGCACTATAGCAGAATCTTTAACTATTGTTTTGCCAAAGTCCAATAAAGATCCCACTTTGGTCTCAAACTACAGACCAATATCTTTAATAAATGTAGATGGAAAATTATTAGCAAAAATACTTGCGCTAAGATTAGCTAAAGCTCTCCCCCATATAATAGGTATGCATCAAACAGGATTCGTTGCTCAAAGACATTCATCTCACAATACCAGATTAACATTCCATATGTTATATTTAACAAAGAAAATGAATGAACCTACTTTTGCAATTTCATTAGATGCAGAAAAGGCCTTTGATAGAGTAGAATGGCCTTTTATGTATCAGGCAATGGAATGGTTTGGTATAGGTCCTGGATTTATACAAATGATACAAACAATGTATAGCTCCCCTTCAGCTAGATTATATATTAACAATACGTTTTCAGAAAAATTTAATCTACAAAGAGGAGTTAGACAAGGATGTCCCTTGTCCCCTTTGCTGTTCGATATTGTTTTAGAACCCTTAATATTAGCAATCCAACAAGCTAAGGAGATACAGGGTATACCTCATTCAGATAAAGAATATAAGATTTCTGCTTATGCAGATGATTTATTACTATATCTGAAAAATCCAG
Source organism: Geotrypetes seraphini (assembly GCF_902459505.1). Taxonomy (NCBI): domain Eukaryota; kingdom Metazoa; phylum Chordata; class Amphibia; order Gymnophiona; family Dermophiidae; genus Geotrypetes; species Geotrypetes seraphini. The sequence continues at coordinate 339,859,390 of NC_047086.1, read as the reverse complement.
AATCCACCATTCCACATCTACTTGAATTGATTGAGAAATTTGGAAATTTTTCAGGATATAAAATTAATTGGAATAAATCAGAGATTCTTCCACTAAATATACACTGTACAAAAGGTTTATTTGATACATTCCCTTTTGTTTGGAAGGATGAATATATTAAATATCTTGGAATTTTGATAACAAAAACAGTAGATGAAACAATGAAAATTAATGAAAAATGTTTATTACAAAAAGTAATAGAAATGTGTGAGCAATGGAATCCTTTGCATTTATCTTGGTGGGGAAGAGTACAAACTGTAAAAATGATGATTTTACCTGTAGTATGTTACCAAATGGGGATGATACCAGTTTTCTTTCAAGATTCGTTTTATACAAAAATAAATAGGATTTTGACAAAATTTATATGGCTTAATAAAAAACCAAGAATTGCTCTAGTGTCATTGCAAAAACCAATTAAGGAGGGAGGGGTAAATTTTCCCAACTTTTATAGGTATCATCAAGCCTATATCTTACGTCATGGTATGTATTGGATCCTCCCAGAACCCACAGATAATATTCCAGACTGGTTTTGGCTAGAATGGAGGCTTATGTTTCCATTACGTCTTAATCATGTAATTAGTATCAAAATGCCAAGGTTATACAAAGATCATAAAATATTTATGGATACCTGGAAAACTTTAAAATACATAAGTAATCTTACTCAAATTCCAATTAATAAATCAACCAATCAAACTATATGGCTAAACCCCAAGATCAAAATTGGCGGTTTTAAAGTCATCTGGAAACATTGGATGATAGCAGGCATTCGTACTTTGGATGATGTAATTAAAAATGATAAAATGCTGGAGTTTTCACAATTGCAACAGAAATTTGGTCTCAATAAAACACAATATTTTAAATGGTTGCAATTGAAGCAATCTATTCAGAAAGGGTTCCCTGAATGGAAAGACCTCGCTAAATATCATAGTTTGGAATTCTTATGTTTCCAGATGGACTCAATAGGTCATAAAGCCGCAAAGTGGTATAAATTAATATCCGGATATATAAATAAAAAACCAAAAAATGGTCTTAGAGACATTTGGAGCATTGAGATAAAACACCAAATTAGTGCATCTCAATGGCCACGACTTTGGTCTTGGAGGCTAAAATGTACGGTGTCAGCATCTATGAGACAAACTTGGTTTTTTCTTCTTCATAGAGCTTTTTGGACCCCTGTTCGTTTACAAAAAATAGATAGTTCAAGATCTAATAGATGCTGGCATTGTCATATTGAAATTGGGACATTAGATCATCTTTTATTCTTTTGTCCATTTATCCTATCATTCTGGAAATCAATTTGGCCCCAAATTAACAGAATGTTAGAAAATCCGGTAGCCTTGACATATGATATTATATTATTTGGAACAACCATGAGAGCAAAAAGCCAAATTTCATCTAGTAATAACAAACTTTTATTTATTTTAACTGGAATTGCAATACAACAAATTACATCCAATTGGAAACAACATGATAGATTGAATTATATGTTTTGGTGGAATTCGGTATGCCACATATACAAAATGGAACTCGCTATTGCAACACATAAAGGATACATGAATAAATTTCAAAAAATATGGGGACCATTAACAGATTTCTGCAAATAAGGATAATTTTTCCTATAAATAAAACTTGGGTAAGTAACCTTGAAAGAGACCTGGGAGTGATGGTAGACACAACTTTGAAGGCGTCGGCACAGTGCGCCACAGCCTCAAGGAAAGCAAACAAAATGTTGGGTATCATTAAAAAGGGTATCACGACCAGGTCGAAGGAAGTCATCCTGCCACTGTATCGTGCAATGGTGCGGCCACATCTGGAATACTGTGTCCAGTACTGGTCACCGTACCTCAAGAAGGACATGGCAGTACTTGAGGGAGTCCAGAGAAGAGCAACAAAGCTGATAAAGGGTATGGAAAATCTCTCATATACTGACAGATTGAAACAGTTAGGACTTTTCTCCCTGAAGAAGCGGAGACTTAGGGGAGACATGATAGAAACCTTCAAGATACTGAAAGGCATAGAGAAAGTAGACAGGGACAGATTTTTCAAACTAAGGGGAACCACAAGTACAAGGGGGCACTCGGAGAAATTGAAAGGGGACAGGTTTAGAACAAACGCTAGAAAGTTTTTTTTTCACCCAGAGGGTGGTGGATACATGGAATGTGCTTCCAGAGGCTGTGGTAGTCAGGAGCACTGTACAGGGTTTCAAAGAAGGTTTGGATAGGTTCCTAGAGGACAAAAGGATTGAGGGGTATAGATAGGTGTAGATATGGGTTGTAGGGATAGGAGTAGAGGTAAGTTACAGGAATAGGAGTAGAGATAGGTTATAGAGCTAGTCAGGGACCACTGCTCAGGCAATGGGCTGCCGCGCGAACGGACCGCTGGGTGAGATGGACCTCTGGTCTGCCTCAGCGGAGGCAACTTCTTATGTTCTTATTCCTTTTCTTCCTCCTGCGCAGTTGTTCACATATCCGCAGGCAGTGGCTGACCTAGAATTATTCCCTCTAACATCAGAGGGAACTTCCCTCTGATGCAGAGAGTGCCTCTGACATCAGAGGGAATGCTTCTGGTCAGCTGCTGCCCACAGATTTCTACATGGACCTTATAGCTGGCAGGAAGGAAGAAAAGGAGTAGACCTACACAGAGAGGTACAAACCCTGTACCTGTGAGAGGGGAACATAAAGAGGTACATATCACTGTAGAGGCCCCCTGTGGGAGTGTCTCCTGTTCCAACACGATAGGCCTACATGGAGAATTACAAAAAACCCATGGGGGCACGAATTATTAGGAAAGGAATGGTAGATGCTTCTGTATCACTCCACAGTTCTGGTTGTCATATCTTAAAAAAAAAAAAGAAGAAGAAAAAAATATAGTGGAATTAGGAAAGGTTTGAAGAAGAGTGGCCAAAATATAAAGGAGATGAGCCTTCTCTCGTGTAAGAAAAAACTAAAGCGATTTGGGGTTCTGCAGCTTGGAAAAGAGACAACTTGGGAGGTATGATTGAGATCTTCAAAATCCTGTGTGGTGTAAAACAGATAAGAGTGAATTGATTTTTCATCCTTTCAAAAAGTACAAAAACCAGGGGACACTTGATGAAATTACGTGGAAGTACTTTTAAAACAAATGAGAGGAATATTTTTTCACTCAAAGAATAGTTAAGCACTGGAACTCATTGCCAGAGGATGTTGTAAGAGCAGATTGCATAGCTGGTTTAAAGAAAGATTTGGACAAATTGCTGGAGAAAAAGTTACTTAAATATAAGTGAATCCCTAATATACCCCAAATAGGAGTTCAGTGCGATTTTCAAGTTAATAAGAGGCTGACAATCTCCAGGAATTACAATCTTACATTAAAACTCAAAACATTAAAATCTAGCATTAAAATAGAAACATAGTAAATCTGCTCATTTGTTAGAGTGAAATTGAAAAGGATAGTTTGCAGACAAATAGGTTTTCAAAATGTTTACAAAATCTGAATGAGATATCTTGCAAACATAAGTCTTCAGATCTTTATGGAACCTGTCATAAGAGAAAATGGTTCTTAATTGTATTGGAAGAGAGTTCATAGTCTATAGTCTGCTCTGGAGACAAACATGGGGGAAGCCACTGCTTGCTCTGGATCAGTAGAATGGAATGTTGCTACTTGTGACCTGGATTGGCCACTGTTGGAAAGAAGAAACTGTGCTAGATGGACCATCGGTCTGACCCAGTATGGCTATTCTTATTTTCTTATATTTATATTTTCTCTTACTATCCAAGTATGATTTATTTACTTTTGGGAAAATGAGATGGAGGAGTGGCCTAGTGGTTAGAATCCCTGTCTCAGCACCCTGAGGTTGTGGGTTCAGTCCCCATGCTGCTCCTTGTGACCTTGGCAAATCACTTAACACTCCATTGCCCCAGGTACTGTAGTTAGATTGTGAGCCTGCTGGGACAGATAGGGAGAAATAATTAAGAGTACCTGAATGTAAACCTCAAATAGAAGCAGTATATAAGAAATTAAAATAAATATATTGCCTTCAGTGGTTAACAATCAAAGTGGTTTATATATTATATACAGATACTTATTTTGTACCTGGAATAATAGAAATGACATGTTTCTAGCAAACAAAGAAATGCAAAATTTTTAGCATTCTTTAGCTCTGTACAATAAATGTTTCAGCACAAAAGTATAAGGAAAAGTAGTGCTAATTTATCTGCTCCATTTCTAGTTACAAATTTATATTTTTCCCTGAAGCAGCCCAATCTGTAGCTTGGTTACCCTAAGCATAGCTTTTTTTTTTATTGCAAACTTACAGAGTACGAAAAAACAAAATTGTCAACCCCCACCACAACAGTATATTAAGATCTAATCCTCCCTACTAGAGAATGACATGGGGACAGAATTTGTCCCCGTCCCCTCGGATAACCGTAATAAACCATCCCGTGTCATTCTTTAGTGTATGTCAGTCTGTTCTTCTATACCAGCATTTTTCAATGCAAGGCTTGAGGGTCAGTGGCTGTGCCTAATCATACTCTGATTGTTTCTTCTCTCCTTAAAGAATGGCATGGGGATGGTTTCTCACGGGGATGGGTTAACCGTGGGGACAAATTCTGTCCCTTGTCAGTCTCTGCTCCCTACCCACCCACGTCCAAAACCTGTTTGTCAAACAAAAAATTTTATCAACTGTATAGGAATTTTATCACAACAGTCTGAAAGGAAAGGAAACAAACTAATGAAAACAATTATAACTATTGCACAGTAAAAGAAAGAAAGAAAAAAAGATTAAACAAGAAATTGTATTAATTCCCTTAACGTGCGTTAGACCCTAACACTGCTTGATGAATTCACTCTCCTCCCCCCCCCCCCCAATAGCTGGAAATTAGAAGCTTAGCAGATTTTAACTGTCTTTTTGCGTGGAAATACAAGAAAGCAATTTCTTGTTTAATCTACTGACACCTAAGGGTACTTCTGGTTTTACCCATGCCTATTTTACCCTTAGGCATCAGTAGGCGCCTCTGTAGTTGCATTTCCAGCGCTGTTTGTGGAGGCATTTTTTATGGCAGTTTAATTGCTTTTAAACCAATTAAGTTAGGCGGCGGTAGCAGAATTCAGCCTTTAATGTTAAACATTAAAGGCTGAATTCTGCTACCACCCGCCTAACTTAATTGGTTTAATTGTCTTTAATCGACACAATAATTGCATCGTTTAAAAGCAATTGAACTGCCATTAAAAAATGCCTCCACAAACAGCGCTGGAAATGCAACTACAGAGGCGCCTACTGGTGCCTAAGGGTAAAATAGGCATGGTAAAACCAGAAGTACCCTTAGGTGTCAGTAGATGGCTCTCTAGTTGTGAATCTCGTCACAGATGCCGGAAATGTAGGCCTTGAAAATCCTGGCCTACATTTCTGGCACCTATCTGTGATGTGGTTGCAATTCTTTAAATGATGCAGTCACATGATTGACACACAATCGGTGCCACTTTTGTGGACAGCTGCCGTTCCTGGTACCATTTATAAAATTGGGGCCTATAAGTATAAAATGGATTTCAATGCACATTGAAGATACATTAAGCCCTAATGCTGATTTATGAATTCCCCCTATATGTCAAAACCTCATCAGTCTTTCTTCCTTTCCCCTCAAATTCAGCTTTTCCCTTCCACCACCATCCAGTATTGCCAATGTCTTTCTCTTTCCTCTACCCCTCTCAAATACAGTGTGTTATACCACCTTCTCTGGACTGCTGCTTCTTGATTCTAGATGTCAGCAGCAGCAGTGACAGCAAATAAAAGGCAAACATGTGTTGTATTGTCTTATTTGTGCCACTGCATGCTCTTTTGGTCCCACCCCTGAACTTCCTGTTTTGGAGCCAGCAATGGCACACACACAAGACAATGCTGTATGTTCATTCCTGTTTGATGTGGTTGTTGTTGCCTGCATGGAGACTCTGGAAGTGGGTCAGAAGGAGGTTTCAGGATCAAGTGAGTGCCAGATGGGTAGAGGAAAGGGAGAGAGTCTAGCAGTGCCAAATGGTAGTAGGGATGAAGGCTGGTAATACTGGATGGTTGGGGTTTTGAAGGGTGGGAGAGAAAAACATGTAGTGATGCAGACCCTGAGAGACAGTGTGCCTAGCAGGGATGGGAAGGTTGGGCCATCCATTGCATTACTTTCTTAAAGCGAGTTGAAACTTCTTTCTGAGCACAAGGAGGAAATCAGATTGCCACAGTTGGCTCTGTTGATGATGACACTCCCGGTGTGGATACTGCCCAGTGTATTGAATCTTCCAGAAGAGTCTGGCATACTTGAGTGCGTATGTGCATGTTCCTTCTCACTTGTCTGGCCAACTCGTAGAGGACCTCCAGTTGGTTATTTTCCCCCCACAGAACAGAAACAATAGCACTCTCTGATGTGCAAATTAGCATTCTATCTAAAGCAGACTAATGCCCATAGACACTCCATCCATCTTTTTGTTTCTTTTGACCCAAACAGGATAGGGGCAGCTCTCACTAAATGCACTCTACTCAATTAGCTATCAAACTGCATTTCCTTTACTTATGCCCAGGCTGGACTGATGTCATGGCTCACATTGTGAGGACCATGGCTGCATTGGTAACCTGCTTCAGATCAGCCTCTATTGAGGAGATTTTCAGAGCTGCGACATCGTCTTCAGTCCACATTCACATTTCATTACTGCCTTGAGCAAGATTCCTGACAAGACAGCCAGTTTGATTAGATAGTTCTGCAGAAGTTGTGTGGAGTCTAGAATCCAATTCCACCATCCTAGGCCTATTCTCTTCTGTTCCACGCTCCACATGTTGCAAGTTCCTATTGATCATTGCTTTTAGTGAGTCTGGTAGCTAGGGATTTCATCTATGGCATTCTGATATCCTGCTTGTTTTCAGTGAAAGCGAAGTTACTGAGGTGTTTTAGCAGGTGTTTTCCATGGACTGCAGGACACACATTGCCACTTCCCTCCCACCTACCCCAAGAATTGTATTCTCTGTTCTGTTTTATCCAACTGTGCGTCTCGTGTGAGTCGGACAGATAGGAGGGCATGCGCACATATGTGTGGTTAGGACTGCCAAAGGCTTCTGGAAAGATTCAGTAGGCTGGGCAGCATCTGCATCAGGGCTTCGTTGGCAACATCACCTATCTGTGGCAATATGTGTCCTGCTGTCCTCAGAGAACACCTGCTGCATGTGAGTAACTTCACTTAATGTGTTGAATGTGCATCCCTAGTAAGAAATGGGAAAAAGAGTTGGGATAAATTTTTGATCTGAAAAAATGAGAGAAGATTTATAAACACCTTTTCAAACTGTCTGTATCAAATAATCTTTATAGAATATGGCTACAAAATGTACTATAGTATATATACTATATACTCTCCTGAGGCTTCAACATATTTATGGATCAGGAAATGGCCTTTGTTGAAGACAATGTTGTCAAAAGGGAGATTTTCAACATATTTGGTGGCCATGCCCGATCATAAAACCTTTTTGGTTGGAAATACTACAACTACTCATTCAGATAGTGAATAAACATTGTCCCATGCTAATAAAATGCTGTTTATTGAACATTCCAATCCCCAGCTTAGGAGCAGAAGAGCAAAAGCTGGCTGCTTATGTCTTTATGGCAGCCTATATTGTCATGGCAACAGCAAGCGTGCTGCTGCTCCAGCACTTAACTTAGTTTTAACCAGGTTGGAACATGTTCATTTAATATCTAAATTAACAACACTTCAATGCAACGCACTGAAATCTTAACATAAAGTTTGGGATGTGTATAGCAAATGGACAGAACAGAGACTCCAGGACTTAAATTGTTTGTATTGGTGAAGACTGAAGACATACTAGGCACTATACTATGCATTTCTCTTTGAAAAAACTTACTGTGTTGGAAGTTTGAGGATGGTTTAGAAGGGTTAGGGTGGGAGGGGATGGGGGATTTAGGGTTAACAGGTTTTGTATCAAAAATGACTAGGCTGTTTTTCTGTTAATATCCTTGGTGTTTAATTTTGTAGTGCACTGAATTTCTAATAAAACCTTTGTTAAAAAAAAGTGCAGCCCTAGTATATACATATGTATACATATATGAATAGATACGTGTGCGCACACACACACACATATACACATAAGTGGACACTGTTGTCCTGTTACTGTTGAAACTTTTGTAGTTTTTACTTGACTGATTTTGTGTTGGTTGTATTTTTGCATCATTACCATCATAGGGATACTATATTAGTTAACCACATACCCGACCCTGTAAATTATAAACACCAACCCTAATCACTAACCATGAACACACCATTCAATTCATGGAATATTTCTAAATTTTGTGTTAGCAGCATGGCACTTCCTGATCTTGCAGCACACAAACTGTTGTTAATATTATTAATGTTGGAATTACCAGATGTACAATGCTATACCCGTTAATTCGCTGTATGTACAGTTTCTCTTTATTGTATTTACAGTTTCTCTCTATTGTAAACCACTTCTCTTTATTGTAAACCGCCTAGAAGTCGCAAGATTGTTGGCGGTATATAAGAATAAAGTTGTTATTATTATTATTATTATGTATCTTTTGGTATATAATTGTCATGGTGGGAGGATGCTGTATATGATAATTGATTCCCTGCTTGAACTCCTATTTCAAGAACTGTGCTAGTTTGTGCTTTTATTGTGGCCATTCAAGAGGCAAAACATTGGTCTTTTTCGGGAACTGCGCGTCTCTTAGGCCCGAGTAGTTTAGTGTGATAGTAGGATGGAGAAAAGATAAAATACCAAATTCCATGCATCTTGATCAAAGGACTACAGAAACAAGACCTTGCAGGAAAAGATAAAAATAAGAATGACGGAAAATAACTCCCAGTAATGCATCAGGCCCAGTGTGAAAGTACTTGGGGGGTGGGGGGGGGAAATGCTACAAACAGTGCCTAAACTTAGGTACCTAAGTTAATTAAGAAATGCCATTTAAAACAGCAAAAAATATTAACAGTTAAAGCGTCTACTGGCACCTAAATAATTGGCGCTACACTCTTTAGGCTGCTTAACGCCACTGTGGACGTGGCTAACGCCAGAAGTGTCATTAGGCGGCCTAAAACGCCTATGTAGGCGTGATTCATGACAAAGATAGGTGCTGAAAACATAGGCCTGGAAAACCCTAGCCTACATTTCCAATACCTATCTTTCCCATAGGCGCAATTCTGTATATGGCGTCGTCGTTTGATTGACATGTGATCAGCAGCCACTTTTTAGGTGGTTGCCAATATCGGTGCTATATAGAGAATCTGGGCCTTGGTGGCTATGTTTTGACAAGTTCTCACTATATCAGACAGATTGTATGTGTATGTAAATTCATTTTAGAAAAAATGTGTGCTCATATTTTACTTCCTTATACAAATTTCAGCTGTTGAAGACCGAAAGCCAACCGAATTCCTGATTGTGGAAGGACAAAAGTATGCTGTAGTTGGGTAAGACGTTCGCAATAAGTTGCTGTGTCCTGGTTTAATTGTACAGGTTTTAGAAATTTGCAACAGATTTCAGGAGCACTTCTTGGCTGTCTGTGTCTGACTGTCAGGATGGTTCTATAATTCTACAGCAGTGTTTAATAGATTTGAGCACATTTGTGCAGAGCTGGAAAAGTTAACTGTCATACAAAGGACCTATAATGTAAAGATCACCAACTGTAGAGGAAAGTAGATGAATGATTTATGGCAATAGAGTCCTACTTAAGAAAATAATAGTTGCCATACTGGGACAGGTTCATCAAGCTTAGCATCCTGTTTCCAACAGTGGCCAACCCAAGTCACAAGTACCTGGCAAGATCCCAAGGAGTAAAACAGATTTTATGCTGCTTATCCTAGGAATAAGTAGTGTATTTCCCCAAGTTCATCTTAATAATGACTTATGGTCTTTTCTTTTAGGAAATTATCCAAACCATTTTTTTAAACCCTGGTAAGCTAACTGCTTTCACCACATTCTCTGGCAATGAATTCTAGAGTTTAATTACATGTTGAGTGAAAAAATATTTTTTCCTGTTTGTTTTAAAACTACTACTTAGTAGCTTCATTGTATGCCCCCCTAGTCGTAGTATTTTTGGAAAAAGTAAACAAGCGATTCTGTCTATTTGTTCCACTTCACTCAGTATTCTATAGTCCTCTATCATTTCTCCCCTGAGCTGTTTCTTCTCTAGGCTCTAGCCACTTTAGCCTTTCCTCAAAGGGAAGACATCACATTCCTTTTGTCATGTTCATCACCCTTCTCAAGATAGTCTTCAAGATAATGAGGGAAAAGAGCAAAAAAAAATTCTTAAGCCATGGTTTATGCTGCATTGCATGAAAGAAGAAAACGGTCAGAGAGTATCCAAGGTGTCAGATTTTGTTAGCTAATAATCCTCCAAACCATCTGCTTCATACTTGGTGAGTGGTGGTCTGAAATAGAGAGCTGATCGGGGACGACGGGAATCCCACAGGACCCGCGGGTTCCCCCTTCGGGTCACGGGGATCCCGTGGGGACGCCCCCTAGGGTCACGGGGATCCCTTGGGGACGCCTCCGAGGGTCACGGGGTTCCTGCGGGGCTGGATGTACTCAGTCGCGCGGCTCTTCTCCCTACCTGCTCTGCTTGCAGCACAGAGTCGAACGGAAGTCTTCCCACATCAGCGCTAACGTCGGCGGGGAGGGAGGGTTTAAACAAAGCCCTCCCTCCCTCCGACGTCAGCGCTGACGTCGGGAAGACTTCCGTTCGGCTCTGTGCTGCAGGCAGGGCAGGAAAGGAGAAGAAGAGTAGCCTTGTGGCTCAAGTGGCGTACCAAGGGAGGGGGGCGGTCCGCCCCAGATGCAGCACAGCCGGCCAGGTCCCCTTACTTTTGTGGCGCTTCCCCGACCGACAACAGCCCCGGTCCGACAAACCTCCCTGCCCTGTAGCCACGAATCTAAATTACCTTCTTACAGCAGCTGTAAGAAGGTAATTTAGATCCGCGGCTACAGGGCAGGGAGGTTTGTCCGACCGGGCCTGTTCTGTTGTCGGTTGGGTGGGGAAGCGCCACAAAGGTAAGGGGTAGGGAGGGAGAAAGGGAGGAAATGTGGAGTGGAGAAGAAAAGACACTTAAGAGAAATGGGTAAAACTGAGGGGGGAGAAGGACGCTGAAAGCACTGGGGAAGACAAAGGGGCGGAGAAGGACGCTGAAAGGCCATGGGGAAGACAGGGGTGGAGGGGTGGGAGAAGGACGCTGAAAGGCCATGGAGAAGACGTGGGGGTGGGAGAAGGACGCTGAAAGGCCCTGGGGAAGACGGGGGGGAGAAGGATGCTGAAAGGACATGGGGAAGACGGGGGGGGGAGAAGGACACTGAAAGCACATGTGGAAGACAGAAGGGGAAGAAGGACACTGACATGACACGGGGAAGATGGGGAGAAGAAGGACGCTGAAAGGAAATGTGGAAGAGAGAGTGGGGAGAAGACGCTGGCAGGGAAGAAGACAGAGATGCCAGTCTATGAGGGGAGCGGAGGGAAGAAGATGGGTGCCAGACCAATTTGGAAGGGGGGAGAAAGGGAGAGGCACAGTAACAGAGCAAATGGAAGACGCAGAGGGAAGAGAGACAGTGGATGGAAGGAATTGAATGAGAACATGAGGAAAGCAGAAACCAGGCAACAAAGGTAGGAAAAGAATTCTATTTCTTTTTTTTTTTTTGCTTCAGGATAAAGTAGTATATTAGTTGTGTTGATAAAAATTTATAAACATTAGAGGCTCTGGTAGAAACCCGTTTACAAAGTATGTATTCTTCCCAATTAATATTTCCAGATTATGGGGAACCACAAGTACAAGGGGGCACTCGGAGAAATTAAAAGGGGACAGGTTTAGAACAAATGCCAGAAAGTTCTTTTTCACCCAGAGGGTGGTGGATACATGGAATGCGCTTCCGGAGGCTGTGATAGGTCGGAGCACGTTACAAGGCTTCAAAGAAGGTTTGGATAGGTTCCTAGAGGATAAAGGAATTGAGGGGTACAGATAGGAGTAGAGGTAGGTTTAGGGATAGTCTGGGACCACTGCTCAGGCAATGGGCCTGATGGGCCACCACGGGAGCGGACCGCTGGGCGAGATGGACCTCTGGTCTGCCTCAGCGGAGGCAATTTCTTATGTTCTTAATAAAGTCTTTTTGCTTATTTGTAAATGGGTTTCTACCAGAGCCTTTAATTCAGTAGCATAATTAAATGAAATAACTATTTCTGAAGTTTATAGGGACGGGCGGGGACAGAGGGGATTCCTCACGGGGACGGGTGGGGATGGAGGGATTCCTTATGGGGATGGGTGAGATTCCTCACGGGGACGGGTGGGACTTTGGCGGGGACAGGTGGGGACGGGTGGGATTTCTGTCCCCGTGCAACTCTCTAGTCTGAAACTCTGAAGTATGACCAAAAGAAGATTCAGAGGCTAGACTGAGAGCCCATAGGGCATATTTTGGGTTTTTAGTAGAACCACTATAGGGAAATTACCCCAGTGTTTCTTTGTTTGTTTGTTTTTTAGTAAGAGCTGCCTTATTCATGGCAGGTTGATTTAACAGTAGATATTCTTGCTGCTTCTGGCAAAATTCCATCAAACACATTGGGGTAATTTATACTGGGTTTTACTAAATGGCACTATATGTTTTTAGCATGGGCTGGTGAAGTAAATGCTCCAATGCTCATAGGAATTCTATGAGCTGCAGAGAATTTACCTCGCCGACCAATGCTATCTCTAGCGCCGTTTAGTAAAAGGAACCCTTAATAAACTTTTCTTTTTTTTTCATGGTTAAAACTTTGTTTTACTCATGGAAATAACTTTTTTTCTAAAATTATCCCAGGATTTACTGTACAACAGTACTTTTACACAACTCCAGGGTGGTCATATTTAGGGGAGTAGTTTGGGCAGAGTTGTGAAGTACACATATAGTTTATAAGATATGTACATGTGTGTATAAATTTACACAAGATTGTATGTAAATGTATGTGGGTGCTTTTAGCTGGGATTGTTGAAGGTTTTGTGAGGCAATTTTGTAAAGACATAAAGACACATAGGGGCACCTATGTGTCTTTATAAAATATCCCCAAAATAGGCATCTAGTTGGCCTCTTATAAAATTACCCTCATTTTGTCTGCCTGGAGACTGTGTTGATTTGTTAGCATGCTATACATGTGTATGGAAGGTTCAAGTCCACACACATCTTGAGTTCATTTTCCATGGAAGTGCCTAAAAAGCAAGAGACAAGCTTGGCCGTTGACTGGTATAGATCCAGATTCTGGCTTCAGCTTAATTGTACTCCCTTTTGTTTTCCGCTTTCTCTGATTTCATATATATATATATATATATATATATAATAATATATATAATATATAATAATATATGTAATAATAATAATAAAAAATAATAAATATATATATATACATATATATACATATATACAAATATATATATATGTATATATATGTATTTATATATATTTATTATTTTTTATTATTATTATTATTTTTTTTTTTTTAATAATGTAACCCTTGCTGTCTTCCTTTTGTATCCTTTGTTGTTTCCCTCATTATTTTAAATTGTCTGTTAGCCTCCCTTTTATAAGTATACTTTTTTTTAGCAATGTTTTATGTAAACCGTTTAGGCTATACATTAAGGGGTATATCAAACTGAAATAAACTTGAAACTAGACTTCCCCACTACTAAGATGAGATATAGCCAAATTGCTGCACAAGAAGGTATTGTTGTATTGTAGAGGTAGCTCATAATGAGTGGGTAGGAGGTCAGTAGTAGAGCTAATTTTTCATGATATTTGTTTATTGCTAACTTTGATTTTTATCTCTCACAAATAAATAAAGCTGATGCTTTGTGCACAATTTGTTTTGTAGGACAGTGCTACTGTTGATGCGAATAATTCTTGAATATTGCCAGTGTGTGGATGATATACCTTCTATCACTACTGACATGCTCACTCGCCTATCGGATTTATTGAAGGTACAACATTGATGTTTAGCTACAATGTGTCTATGTGGTAGCTAGAAATCAATTTCTTTCCAGCTATACAAGCAACCGTATTGTACTATAACTGACCCTCAGTGGCACCACTCAGGACTCAAACTTTTCATTGTCCTGAGCTTTACGTGTCAGCTCGTCACTGGGTCTTATGGTGTTCTTCATAGAGCTTGATTTTTATATCTAAATATTTTTTAAAACTTTTCATCTATTTATATTTTTTTTATATTTTTGTACTTAGCTTAAAACTGTGGCTAAGTCTTCTTGGCTCGAGATGTCAGCATTAGTTAGGGATGTCAAAGCCGACATGTTTCGCCTAGATAGCTTTTTCAAGGCTCCATCCCTGTAAGCATAACCAGCAAAGCCACATATTAATAACGCCACATATTAATAACGTTGTACTAATAAATTCATATCAAAAAGAGCTCTTCCTTTACCCAGCTAGCTAACGCCTTGCTGGATTAATAGCAAACTGCTTACCTCTTTCCCACCGACAACCACTGTAACCGCCAATTCTTTACACCGGAAGCGGCAGCGTTTTTTCATTTAAATATCTAGGGTTGTCTAATAAGCCCGAGGGCACGTAATGACGTGAACACTGGCGTAAAAGACTTCCCTTTACAGTTATTTCTTATTCATTCAATCCTGATCTCAATCCTCCCTCCTTATTGTTTTTCTATTTCATGGGTCAGACTAACGACATCCATTCTAACTTGTTGTTAAGCCCGTAAGGGGATACTGTGTTTAAAACATAGATCCAACGCTGTTCTTTGTAATTTAAAAGTTCTTCCACATTTACCACTCCCTCCCTCCCTTCATTCAACTGATCGATTATTCTCCATTTTAACTGGCTTGGTTCATGCTATTGGTTAATGCAATGTTCTACTATCGGGGCTTGTAACATTCTTGTTTTTATCCTTGATTTATGCTCATTCAATCTTATATGAATGGGTCGAGATGTTCGCCCTACATAAACCAAGTTACAAGGACAGACCAAGACATAAATTACTTTTTCTGTCCTGCAATTTGTATTTGCTGACTCTATTATCTTTTTCTTAGTTTGAGGATCTGTCCACGTGATACCCTCAATAGTGTTTACACACCATTGCTCCCACATTTACTATGATTCCCTACTAAGTTTTATGTCTAACACCAATCTTTTGTTGCAGCAAGAGAACATAGGAATCTCAGTGAAAACTTTATGAAGCTGTAAAATTTGCCAGTGACGTTTTATCTGACTTATCAATTCCTTTGCCGCTTCAGAGTATGGCAATACACAAATGAGTCTCTCTATTTCTTCAGAATTACTTTTTTACTTTAAATAAAAGCTCTCTGTTAGCATAATTTAGCTCGTGTGTATGCACGATGAATAGACTTAGTTGGGTAACCACGAGCTTTAAATCTATCCTGTAACTCATTTGCCGCTTCTTTAAAATCTTTCATATCTGAAGAAACTCTTCTTACCCTAAGGAACTAACTAACTGGAAGGTTGAATTTTAAGTGGTAAGGGTGATAACTAGAAACATGAAGTAGTGCATTAGGGGATATTGATTTTCTAAAAAGTTTTGTATTCAGTTGAGTATTTTGTTTAATCAATTGCATATCTAAAAATTCTATTGTGTTCTCATGATAAGTGGGGGTGAACTGGAGATGGGGGTCCCTAGTATTTATCCATCCCAAAAATTCTACTAACTCTTGTTCAGTACCCTGCCAAAGAAAGAAAATGTCATCCAGAAACCTTTTCCATAGTGAGATGTGTTTATAGAAGTCAGATGGATAAATTTCATTCTCTTCAAATTTACTCATATAGAGGGTAGCTACTGAGGGGGCTAAAGTAGCTCCCGTAGCCACCCCCTGAGTTTGTTGATAATAAGTACCTTCAAATTCAAAATAATTATTTTTAATCACCCATTGTGTTAATGTCATCAAAAACTCAATGCTAATTCGTTGTTCTCCCTCTCTTTTGGTCAACACCTCTTTAACTATGTTTAAGGCACCCTGTTGTGGGATCTTAGTATATAAAGAGACAACATCAAGCATTACTAAAAAAGTGGTAGATTCAGGGGAGCCTTGCTCTTATTGGAGGATACTGCAGAGGGGCTTTGAGTGCCGGTTTCTGGTCTCCCGCAGCAGCGGTTCAACTTCTACCTTACTGGCTGGCAGGCACTTACAGAGATGGACCCCCTGACGTCATCGGGTCCGTCTCCAACACTTGAAAACCAAGCCGCCGCCGCGGCTGCACTGGGAGCCTTGCTCTTATTGGAGGATACTGCAGAGGGGCTTTGAGTGCCGGTTTCTGGTCTCCCGCAGCAGCGGTTCAACTTCTACCTTACTGGCAGGCACTTACAGAGGCGGACCCCCTGACATCATCGGGTCCGTCTCCAACACTTGAAAACCAAGCCGCCGCTGCGGTTGTGGCGGCAGCCGCACAGCCGCAGGGCGTGGCTGAAGGGGCGTGCCCTAAGGGGCACGCAAGGCCCCTTGGGAGCCACGAGGAGTCCGGGAGCTGGAATCGGCTGGTAATATAAAGTTTTTCCTATAATTATTTATATGACCGTTAGAATATGGGAAAAAGGAAGATTAAACCAAAAAGCTCCACACCAGGTCCAATGGACAGACATTTAACATTATTTTCTGATAATCCACCTGTGGTACAACCAAATGTGGATTCCTCCTTGTCAGGAGCCTCAATAAGTCCCCTCAACCGCACTCCTCCCCTTCATCCGGTACCCAGTGATAGTGGGAATATAAACCCTACTATATCCGATGCTCAAGTGGTTTCATCTACCCATATAAGTAGATTAGTATATGCTGAAATACCTAAACCATTGATATTTCTGGAGGAGTGGATGAAAACCCACGAACAGAGGAAACACAGGATATTACTTTAAAAGACTTATGGCTAGGAATATCCAGACAACGATGAAACAAATGGGAGATTTTTCTCAGTTAGTTTCTGCTAAATTAGAAAATGTGGATTCTAATCTAGGTTGTTTGGATAAACGATTAAATGTTGTTGAAACTCAATGTAATAATTTACAAGCTGTCTCGGTATCAGCAGTTAAAGATTCTACAGTGATACATTCTAAAATTGAATCTATAGAGAACATGAATAGAGTTAAAAATCTCCGCTTGGTTAATTTTCCAGTAACTCATTTACTGTCACCTGAGATTTTATTAAGGAAGTTTTTCAAAGAAGTACTAGGAATAGCCAATGCGGAGAATTTTCCAATAAATAATTATTATTATATTCCTCCAAAAAAAGTTGAATCTGCCCAGGAAGTGGACCATCTGACCACACCAGAGGTAAATTTGACTGAATTTTTGGAAGATACACAGGATGTGATTCAGAGTCGATCCACCCTGGTAATAACATGCATGAGCGAGATGGATAAGATGTTGATAATGAGACTTTACTTCAAAAACAGGCTAACAAAATTTTGTGGGGACTTGGTTAGGATTTTTCCGGATGTATCTAGAATAGAGAGTTGCGCGGGGACAGAAATCCCACCTGTCCCCGCCAAAGTCTCACCCGTCCCCACCCGTCCCCGTGAGGAATCCCACCCATCCCCGTGAGGAATCCCACCCATCCCCGTGAGGAATCCCTCCGTCCCTGTGAGGAATCCCCTCCGTCCCCGCCCGTCCCCGTGAGGGATCCCCTCTGTCCCCGCCCATCCCTATAAACTTCAGAAATAGTTATTTCATTTAATTATGCTACTGAATTAAAGGCTCTGGTAGAAACCCATTTACAAATAAGCAAAAAGACTTTATTAATTTGGAAATATTAATTGGGAAGAATTCATACTTTGTAAACGGGTTTCTACCAGAGCCTCTTTTGTTTATAAATTTTTATCAACACAACTAATATACTACTTTATCCTGAAGCAAAAAAAAAAAAAAAAAAAGAAATAGAATTCTTTTCCTACCTTTGTTGCCTGGTTTCTGCTTTCCTCATGTTCTCATTCAGTTCCTTCCATCCACTGTCTCTCTTCCTTCTGCGTCTTCCATTTGCTCTGTTACTGTGCCTTTCTCCCCCCTTCCAAATTGGTCTGGCACCCATCTTCTTCCCTCCGCTCCCCCCATAGTCTGGCATCTCTGTCTTCTTCCCTGCCAGCATCTTCTCCCCACTCTCTCTTCCCCATGTCCTGTCAGCGTCCTTCTCCCCCCTCTGTCTGCCCCATGTCCTTTCAGTGTCCTTCTCCCCCTCTGTCTTCCCCATGTCCTTTCATTCAGTGTCCTTCTCCCCCCTCTGTCTTCCCCATGTCCTTTCAGTGTCCTTCTCCCCCCTCTGTCTTCCCCATGTCCTTTCAGCGTCCTTCTCCCTCTCTGTCTTCCCCATGTCCTTTCAGCGTCCTTCTCCCTCTCTGTTTTCCCCATGTCCTTTCAGCGTCCTTCTCCCTCTCTGTCTTCCCCATGTCCTTTCAGCGTCCTTCTCCCTCTCTGTCTTCCCCATGTCCTTTCAGCGTCCTTCTCCCTCTCTGTCTTCCCCATGTCCTTTCAGCGTCCTTCTCCCTCTCTGTCTTCCCCATGTCCTTTCAGTGTCCTTCTCCCTCTCTGTCTTCCCCATGTCCTTTCAGTGTCCTTCTCCCTCTCTGTCTTCCCCATGTCCTTTCAGTGTCCTTCTCCCTCTCTGTCTTCCCCATGTCCTTTCAGTGTCCTTCTCCCTCTCTGTCTTCCCCATGTCCTTTCAGTGTCCTTCTCCCTCTCTGTCTTCCCCATGTCCTTTCAGTGTCCTTCTCCCTCTCTGTCTTCCCCATGTCCTTTCAGTGTCCTTCTCCCTCTCTGTCTTCCCCATGGCCTTTCAGCGTCCTTCTCCAACCCCCCGTCTTCCCCATTTCCTTTCAGCGTCCTTCTCCACCCCTTTGTCTTCCCCATGTGCTTTCGGCGTCCTTCTCCCCCCCCCGTCTTCCCCATGTCCTGTCAGCGTCCTTCTCCCCCTTCTGTCTTCCACAAATGCTTTCAGTGTCCTTCCTCTCCCCCCCCCCCGTCTTCCCCATGGCCTTTCAGCGTCCTTCTCCACCCCTTTGTCTTCCCCAGTGCTTTCAGCATCCTTTTCCCCCCTCCTTCTCTCTCGCCCCGGGTGCAGCACAGCCGGCCAGGTCCCCTTACTTTTATGGCGCTTCCCCGACCGACAGACAACAGCCCCGGTCTGACAAACCTCCCTGTCCTTAACCGCGAATCTAAATTTCCTTCTTACAGCTGCTGTAAGAAGGTAATTTAGATTCGCGGTTAAGGGCAGTGAGGTTTGTCGGACCAGGGCTGTTGTCGGTCGGTCGGGGAAGCGCCATAAAAGTAAGGGGACCTGGCCGGCTGTGCTGCACCCGGGGCGGGGCGGACCGCCCTCCTCCCTTGGTAGCCACTCGAGCCGCGAGGCTACTCCACCTTACCTTACCTTTGTTTAAGCCCTCCCTCCCCTCTGACGTCAGCGCTGACGTCGGGAAGACTTCCGTTCGGCTCTGTGCTGCAAGCAGAGCAGGTAGGGAGAAAAGCCGTGCGACTTAGCACATCCAGCCCCGCAGGAACCCCGTGACCCTAGGGGGCGTCCCCCACGGGATCCCCGCTACCCTAGGGGGTGTCCCCATGGGATTCCTGCGACCCTAGGGGGCGTCCCCATGGGATTCCCGTGACTCTAGGGGGCGTCCCCACAGGATCCCCGTGACCCGAAGGGGGAACCCGCGGGATTCCCGTCGTCCCCATTCCCGTGCAGCTCTCTAATCTAGAACCACTCAGTTGAGAAGGAAGGAAGGAATTTTTGAAACTGAAGGATAGAGTGTTAGCACTGGATGCATCCTTTTACCTGAAATTTCCCTGTAAATGTATGATTAAGTTACAAGATATTGAATATTCTTTTCGGGATCCTATACAACTACAACAATTTTTGGTTGCAAGAGAATAGAAAGAGAAATAGAAATGAGATTTGTTTCATCTAGCTGAGAATTTGAGGAGAATTAATATAAATAGTATCCCATTTTAAGGAATGATTCAAGGTTCTTTAGTGTGAACCAAGAATTATTGTCCTTTATTTTCTTGAATTTCATTTTGTTAGAAATAGCAAGATATACTCCCCATTAATGTGGGCTTAAAAGGAATTATGTATGTATGATTTGATTATGTATTGTTTTATGTGATTTTCCTTTTTTCTTTTGAATTATTGGATATTGTAATGTATTCAAAATTATAAATTTAAAAAAAAAAAAAAAGTGGTAGATTCAACTTGAGTATTCTGAATTAAGATTCTAAGAAGGTGAGAAGAATTTTTTAAATATGAGGGGATCTTCACCACTTTTTTTTGTCAAAAAAACATCTATAAATTTTGACAAGGGTTCTAGAAGAGACCCCCGTGTATTTACAATGGGTCTGCCTGGAGGGTTAATTTGGCTCTTATGTATTTTGGGGACAAAATAAATGTTTGGTGTTCTCGGATACTTCTCTAATAAGAACTGGTACTCTTTTTTAGTAAGCATGCCTTCCTCATAATGATGTGTCACAAAATCAAAGACATCTTTCATAAAAGATTTCAATGGACATCTCGAGCCAAGAAGACTTAGCCACAGTTTTAAGCTAAGTACAAAAATATAAAAATATAAATAGATGAAAAGTTTAAAAAAATATTTAGATATAAAAATCAAGCTCTATGAAGAACACCATAAGACCCAGTGACGAGCTGACACGTAAAGCTCAGGACAATGAAAAGTTAGTCCTGAGTGGTGCCACTGAGGGTCGGTTATAGTACAATACGGTTGCTTGTATAGCTGGAAAGAAATTGATTTCTAGCTACCACATAGTTATATGAAGTAAGCATCTGTAATTAAATATAGTGCTTTTGTTTGATAGCTACAATGTGTGGCATGTAGAAAGTAGCTTATGGAGAAGAGCTACATACTATAAATTAAAACAGATAGTTTTAGAAAACTGCCATTTAACAGTTATAAACTTGAGTTTAGTTAAATTTATGTTAAATTTAAGGCTTTAATGAGCAACAGACTTGGGGAAAGAAGACCACCTCTAAGGGGTAGAGACTAGAGAGTTGCGCGGGGACAGAAATCAAACCCGTCCCCGTCCATCCCCGGTAGAATCAAACCCGTCCCCGCTGGAATCAGATCCGTCTCAGCTAGGAGTCAAACCCATCCCCGCCCGTTTCTATAAACTTCAGAAGAAATTATTTCATTTAATTATGCTACTGGAAATATTAATTGGGAAGAATACATACTTTGTAAATAGGTTTACACCAGAGCCTCTAATGTAAATATAAAATATAAATACTCAGCTATAAAATATAAAATACTCGGCTGATGAGGACCCCCAAGCTGTCAGCCGAGGACTTCCTCTGCAGTTGGCCGGGGGTCCCTTTTGCCAAACTTGGCAGGCAGCAATAGCTTCCCTGAGTCACAGATGCTGGCACCTCAGTGGCTCATAAATGCTGGCTTAGCTTGGTGGAGGGGAGTTCTGGCCATCTCCAGACTCTAGAGGAGGTCTGCGGCTGGCGGTACTTGGGAATCCCCACCAGCCACAGCAAGGGTCAGTACTTCAACACTGTAGAAATAAAACTAGAAATGCATTTCCTTTTCTTTTGAACACAATACAAAGACATCTGCTATATACATTTCCCAAAGCTAACATATTTTAGTCAATACCGTTTTTTGCCTTTGTTGTCTGGAGACTTATTTTTCCATCAAGTTGGTCCCAGTTTCTTTTTTCTGCTTTCCCATCTTCTGTAAATTCTTCTGTTACTGACCGTTAGTTCCTCCTACCATGGTACAGCATTTATCCCTTATCATCCCCCAGAGCATTCCATTCCATCTCAGAGAGGGCGAGACCAGAAGGCCTTGAGCATGCGCAGATGCTCAAGGCCCAGCCCAGCCAAGAGGGAGGATCTTTGGGCACCGGCATGACCTATGCATTGGTGCTGGTGCCGGTGCCAAATCAGGGTAAGGGATGCTGTTTGGGTGCTCGGCAGGGGATGCCGGATCGCGGGGATTCAACGCTCGGTTTGCGAGGCACCATATGCGGGAATGTTTTGCTCGTCTTGCAAAACACTCGCAAACCGGTGCACTCACAAACCGAGGTTTGACTATTCTGAAAGCTTGGGCACAACTCAGGTATTTTCTTCAGTTAAATTTACAAGCCTATTTATGACTCAGTTTTATCTAAAATGCAGAACATCTCAGTAAATGATATCTATTTGGCTATTATTAGTCTTGATAGGCATCTAAATGAGAATCTCCAATGTTCAACTCAATTCACTGAACAGACTGTAGCCAAATTTGAAGAACAAGAAGCCAAAATTTAAAATGGAGAATAAATAGAAGAACTTGGAAAATCAGATGGGGACTCATCAAACTGCTCTAGCCATGTGTGCTAAGGACAGTTTGATGGTATACTTTAGTATGAAATCTTTAGGAAATACTTCAAAGATCCTAAATTTAAGATTACTTAATTTTCCAGTTATTTATTTTCTGTTACCTAATGAGTTTTTTAAGATTTATCTTTGGGAGGTTTTAGGTTTGACAGTTAACCATGCAGAAATTTCTAATGTTTATAACCTCCCTAGAGGAATTAGGCAGGGAAATCCAGAAGGTGAATTGGATAATTTGAATTCTCCAGATAGTCTTGATCTCACTAGTTTTTAGAATCATCTCAAGAGACTATTGTTATGAGGGCTATTTACTAGTTTCCTTTAATAATGTAGAGCAAAAAATTTTGGTGTTAAAAACTTTAATAAAAATGTACTGTTTCATTGATAATCTTTTTCTGTATTTCCTGATACCTCTAGACTTACACAATTATGTAGGAAGACTTTCCATTTGCTTAAGCCTAGAGTTTTGTCTATTGGTGGATCTTTTAATCTTAAGTTTCTCTGTAAATGTTTGGTCACTTCTTCTTGATTCTTCACGTTTAGAAAATTTTCTTACTGACAAATCCCCCCTTTTACAAAACTGCGAAAACGTTTTTTAACACCAGCCGACGCTCTGAATCCTGTGCGCTGCTCTAATGCTCAGAGTTCATGTGAGCGTCAGAGCAGCACACAGGATTCAGAGTGCCAGCTGGCATTAAAAACCGCTTTTGCAGTTTTATAAAAGAGAGGGGGGGGAAATTTCAGTTTCTAGATAATTATTGCATTGTGGGATATAAAGGGTTATATAAATTTGATAGTTTTGCCCTGCTAGGAGTAAGGTTGTATGTTTGTTTTCTATTTTAGTGTTATTGGATGCTTCCAGCTTTCATATGGGCTTGATTTGATTTAATTTCTTTGTATAAAGATTACTGTTAGAGATTTCTTATTTTTTCTTATTTTTCTTTCTGTAATTCTGTCATTGAAATGGAAAATACTAATACAAAAATTACTTTTTTTAATAAAAAATCTTTATTCATGTTCAGAAATTACAACAAGTGTACAATAATCACTCAGAAATATATTAATTAATCACTTGACAATCTTATTTGTAATCCTCCAAATATATAAATATAAAATAATCCCATCCCTCCCACCCATATATTAATAATTAACAATTATCAATTATTGTCATTCATATTCCCATCCCCCCTTTAACTTAACCAATACTGAAGTGTTTAAGATGTCTGATCATTAGAATAAATAATCAATGGCCCCCAAATCTTTTTAAACTTATTATAATTACCTTGTTGCACAGCAAGCACCCTTTCCATTTTATAAATATGGCATACTGAATTTCACCAGAAAGTATAATTTAGTTTAGTATAATCTTTCCAATTTCCTGTAATCTGCTGAATGGCAACCCCTGTTAATATTAATAGAAGTTTATTATTATTCGCTGAAATTTGGCTTTTAAATCTCATTGATGTACCAAATAGTACAGTATCATATGAAAGGCCAACATGATTTTCTAACAATGAATTAATTTGGGGCCAAATTAACTTCCAAAAGGCATTTATATAGGGACAGAAAAATATCAAATGATCTAATGTCCCAGCTTCTAAACCACAATGCCAACATCTATTGGACCTTGAACTATCCAACTTCTGTAAACGAACTGGGATCCATAAAGCTCTGTGCAACAAAAAAAAAACCATGTCTGTCTCATAAATGCTGCCCTTGTAGTTTTTATTCTCCAAGACCAAAAACGTGGCCATTGAGAGGCAGAAATTTGGTGCCCAAGCTCAATGCTCCAAATATCCCTAGAACAGTTTTGGCTGTTAACGTAATTGATGCATATCTAGTAAATATGTAGTGAAGTTTATTCTTCATTAACCTGCTTCAAGTTAAACATTGAATTAGCCTCAACTTGGAGGTCAAGCTTTAAGGATAGGTATTCACAGAATGAACTCTGTGTATTTAGGGATTTCAAATAGATTGATGTTCATTTTAGTTGTATTTCTTTTTCCCTCCTCAGTCTCCCTAGCTACTCTCAAGTACAGTTTAGTAAATGAGGTTATCCTTCATGAGCTGGTTAGAACTCAATAATGTGACGAAAGATAGGAGAATGCAGAAAGATAGGAAATGCAGAATTTCAAAGAGTTAAAAGTATTTTTAATTACTGTATTCAGACCTCTATCATAGATCAATTCCAAAGTATGAATTAATGTTTTCTTTGCCTCTTCTTTGAAAGTACTTCAACTCAAGAAGTTGCCAGTTGGTTCTTGGAGCCGGAGCATTGCAAGTTGTTGGTTTGAAAACTATAACTACTAAAAATTTGGGTAGGTATAAAATTTTTAAATCACTAAGAAAGCCAAGAGAGTCTGTGGAAAATGTTAGAGAAGATACAAGCTTGTTCAGTTCCCCTTTGGTTGATTGACACTATAGCCATAGAGATTTGGTCCTTAACCCTTTCAGGACCATAAGGATCGTAGGCCAATTTTTGTGGTTTTGACGACATTTTTATGGTATAAAGGGCTTGCAGATGCCAAAAAATTGATTTTTTTTGTGAAATATCATTATTTTTATTTAAAAAAATCACACTTCTGGCTTATGGACAGTGTGGCAAGTGAATCTTCTCGTCAATTTAGCAACGACGCTAATGAATGAATGTCGGAACCAGTTTGTTTACATAAAGGCAGTATCATATGGAATCCGTACATATCAAATTTAGAACTGTAGACTATCCCAATCAAAATTTATAGGATTTTAAAGTTATGGGACAAATATGTCCCTTGGTCCTGAAAGGGCTACTGGTAAGGAGCTGAAAGTGGTGCTCTGTAGTATCCCCAGTGACTGATCTGTTATAGATGGGTCAAGCTCCATGCCAAGTTTACACAGAAAGGTAAAGTCAGAGTCTCAGAAGATAAAAGTAGACTATGTTGCATTCATCTGAATTAGACATAGGAGATAATGGAAATGAGAGCGCTGACACTAGAAAGAGGAGCACCAGGCATACTGAAAGCAGAGACAGAAGGAAGTGGTTAGGGGTAACAGGCCAGATCAAGGGCTGGAGCTGGGGAAGGTTGGGGTTCCACAGCTAGGAGATACACTGTGATACTAAATATTCAGATTCTGGATAGCATGGACACCAAGGCTGCTGGAAACAAAGCCTGTGGGGTTTCCGTAGATATAAGGAGTACAAGATCTACTGAAAACAAGAACACAGACTTGACTGAAACAGGATGAGGCACTCAATATGCTCTTTTAATCCCTTTTAATTAACATTCTAACTCACTCCCTAGTTATTTGGCAAATATACTATTGCAACTCCTTATACACTGGTATCAGACAAAAAGATCTTGGCTGATCACAGCTACTTAAAAATATAGTGTTATGCTTAATATATAATGCTAAAAAAATTGGATCATATCACTCCTATTTTGAAACAAGCCCACTGGCTCCCAGTATCCAATAGGATAATATAAAATACATTGATTTTGACCTTCAAAGCCCTCTGTTCAGGTGAACCCTCCTATCTCAACAGTTACCTCATTCGTTACATCCCCTCCAGATCTTTAATATCAATAAACAAAAACAACTCATTGTCTCTAACTATAGAGATGTTGTATGTGAACACATCAGACAATCATTTTTTTCAGTTCAAGGCCCAAAGTCATGGAATTCCCTCCTGATTTCTTAGACTAATCTCGTCACTTGATTGCTTCAAAGCAGAACTGAAAACTTTTCAGAGATGCTATTCCATAACCATTATTATGGTTTCTGATCTCCTAACTATTGCTATTGACTAGACAGAGAGCAATCCTTATGTGTTTTACCTCTCCTCTTTCCTATAAAGAATATTGTATTATTCTAGGACAAGCAGGCAGCATACTCTCAACGTGTGGGTGACGTCAACCACGGAGCCCCAATGCGGACAGCTTCACAAGCAGACTTGCTTTAAGAACTTTTGGAAAGTTCGTGACTGCTGCACCGCGCATGCGTGAGTGCCTTCCCGCCCGCCGTAGGATGCGCATCTCCTCAGTGTTTCCTCAGTTCTAAGTTTTCCGCGGAGCTGAGAAGCCCCCGTTTCAAGGCTCTGTGTGAGAATTAGTTCTTTACTTGTCTTCTCATCGCCGCAGCTCATGTTTATTTCTTGTTTTCACAGTTGCTGCGGTGTGCGTGTTAAAAAAAAAAAAAAGAGAGTTTTAACAATTTTGTCGGCCATGTCACAGCGGGGCCTGTTCCGCGGCCTCAGCCTGTGGGCTTCGATTTAGCCACGGCCATTTTCTAGTCCATGTCCGGCCACTTACAGGGTTCAAGAACTGTAGCCGGTATCAACGCAAGATCTCTATCACTGACCCGCATAAGTGGTATGTTCAGTGTCTAGGACCTGACCATTGTCTGGAATCATGTGCTCGCTGTGCTACACTTCAAAATCGAGCCCTTAAACGTCGTCAAGTTCAGATCGAAAAAATTTTCAGGGCCATGGATCTTCCTCCAAAAACCTCGACTCCAACCTTGATCTCGAATCTGCCAAAGTCTTCTACGGGACTTAAAGCTTCGACCTCGACCTCGCTGAAGTCTTTCTCGATGGGGAAGTCTTCATCTTCATGGAAATTGGCAAAATCGTCCCCGGAGGGGCCTCTCTCCTCAGTGTCTCTCTCAGATAAGCTATTGAAGCCAACCCTTCAGGAGTCCCAACACACTCCAATAGCGAGCTCTATAGGACCCGTTGCTTTGAGGCTTTCCAAGAAGCATGTATCCAAGTCGAGGAAGCACTCGTCCTCGAGATCATCTTCTTCGGAGTCTGTAGCCATACCAATTGCACCAGCTCCAGTGGTCTCGGTGCTGGCTTTGCAGAATATGTTGGAGGCTATTCTGCATCAGGAGTTTGGTAATATGTTTGCCAAATTAACTCCTGCCTCGACCCTGCTTCCTGAACACTCAGCAGTATCACAAAGAGTCAAGTCCTTGAGAGTGCCTCGAGGTCAGTCTGAACACTCTATACAAGGAGCCGAGTCCTTGCAAGTGTCTCGACCTCGATCTTCAATTGCCAGTCCTATCTCACAGCATAAGTCATTGCCTTCTTCGAGGCACAGGACAGGGACGCCTCAACGTTCCTCATCGAGGATGGATCCATTTAACATAGTAACATAGTAGATGATGGCAGATAAAGACCCGAATGGTCCATCCAGTCTGCCCAACCTGATTCAATTTAAATTTTTTAAATTTTTTTTTCTTAGATATTTCTGGGCAAGAATCCAAAGCTCTACCCGGTACTGTGCTTGGGTTCTGAAATCTCAGTTAAAACCTACTCCATCCCATCTAAACCCTCCCAGCCATTGAAGCCTTCTCCAGCCCATCCTCCCCCAAACGGCCATATACAGACACAGACCGTGCAAGTCTGCCCAGTACCGGCCTTAGTTCTTGATCAATGCCCCGGTCTTTGAGGCATAGTTCATCTCCACACTGTCTCTCGAGGCATTCATCTAGACCCAGGTCTTCTTCCTGGGAATGGCCTCATTCATCTAGGCATCAAGATTCCTCAAAACCTCCAACTCCCTTATCAAGGAAATCTGTTGTGGAACCTCACATCCGGACTCCGCAGGTCTCTCATCAGTCGAGTTCCTCTCCTGCGAGGTTTTCTTCACCAGCTGAGAAGTGGACTTTCATCTTCATCTTTACCTATGGATTCTGATCTGTGGTACCAATATTCCAGAGAGGCTTCACCTTCTTTCTCTGCTGTAAAAGGTACCTCGAGGGACTCTCGTACACCTTCTCCTCAACAATGCCATCCCTCTTTAGATCCGGTGTACTTTACAAAGTTCTTATGCCAAATGAGTAAAGCTCTCAATATTGTCTTGGAGTCTGATTCAAAATACTCTAAAGAATATTTAGAAGAACAGGGTATGCTTAATCCTCCTAGGGACTCTTTAAAATTACCTATGAATGGCATTGTTTCTCAAACTTTCAAGAAGAATCTAGATACACCATACTCCATTCCTGCTGTGCCAGCAAAACTGGAGTCTCGATATAAGATGGTTCATTGTAAGGGATTTGAGAAGTCTCAACTATCCCATCAATCACTTTTCGTGGAGTCTTCTTTAAAAAGAACCAATCCTGCCAAAGTTTAATTTTATTTAATATGAATATCTTTAGTATTGACTGAAACTTTTTTTGTTACTGCTTTGGACTATTCAGGATTTAGGAGAAATATGCTGCAGTGGACCAATCCACGCCTCTAGAGCCACCAGATCTAGTTTTGAGCAACTCCCACAGTAAGCATCAGCAACTACAATGGAGGGGGAAAAGGCAGAGACGGCCAGCAAATAGGGGGGAAAAAAGCCAAAAATGCACCGATACACTTTCCTCTACTATATCACAATAGAGGTTTCTACGCTATGCTTCAACGCTGTGAGCAGCTTAATAAAAGAGGGCCTTTATGGGTTTACCCTCTCAGAATCTCATTTCATGAACATATTTCCCTTGAAACAGAACCTATGTTTCTATTAATATTTCTATCATATTGCCCCATGTCTCTTTTCTTGTATTATGTATGTGTTTAGATCTCCAAGCCTCATCTTATATGGCTTTTGATTCATACCCTATACCTTTATTGTAGCTCTACTCTTGACTTCCTCTGTGGCTTCTATCCTTCCAGAAGTATTGTTTCTTTAGATATCATTCTCCTGGTGACTTTTGTGCAATAGCATAATCACTTTTCTGCTGGTTATGCCTCTTCTTATGCACCCTCACATTCCTCTGGTTCTGCTACCCCTTTTCTATACTATTTCACTACATCAGCAGATATCATCACCCCCAGATCTAGCTTCCTTGTGAATATGGGTATCCTCATGTTATGCTCTGTTGGCTTTTTGCACTTCAGATGTATAACACTGCACTTTCTAGTAGTATAACCCAGCTGCTAAACCATGACCATTCTTCAAGCTTTTTTAAG
The DNA here is from genome assembly GCF_902459505.1 of Geotrypetes seraphini. Taxonomy (NCBI): domain Eukaryota; kingdom Metazoa; phylum Chordata; class Amphibia; order Gymnophiona; family Dermophiidae; genus Geotrypetes; species Geotrypetes seraphini. The sequence goes on along the minus strand of NC_047086.1, from coordinate 339,830,075 downwards.
AGTGCCTTTTATATGGTCATAAAAACATAAGAATTTGCCTCCGCTGGGTCAGACCAGAGGTCCATCGTGCCCAGCGGTCCGCTCCCGCGGCGGCCCATCAGGTCCATGACCTGTAAAGTGATCTTTTGTCTAGAACCTGTTCTTCCCTAATCCTTTATATCCTTCAAACCCCTTTTCTTTTTATCTATACCCTTTATTTATCCTTTATCTGTAACCTTCAATCCCCTTATCCTTCAGGAATTTATCCAGTCCCTCTTTGAAACCCCATAAAGTAGTCTGACCTATACACCCTCCGGAAGCGTATTCCAGGTATCCACCACCCTCTATGTGAAGAAGTATTTCCTAGCATTGGTTCTAAACCTGTCCCCTTTCAATTTCTCCAGATGTCCTCTTGTTCTTGTAGTTCCCAGTACGCTAAAGAATCTGTCCCTCTCCACCCTCTCTATGCCTTTCATTATCTTGTACATCTCTATCATGTCTCCTCTGAGTCTCCATTTCTCCAGGGAGAAGAGCCCAAGTTTCTCTAACCTCTCAGCGTATGAAAGATTTTCCATACCCTTTATCATTCATGTGGCTCTTCTCTGGACCCTCTCAAGTATCGCCATGTCCTTCTTAAGGTATGGTGGCCAATATTGGACACAGTACTCCAGATTTGGGCGCACCATCGTCCGATACAGCGGCAGGATAACTTCCTTCGTTCTGGATGTAATACCCTTCTTGATAATACCCAACATTCTGTTTGCTTTCTTAGAGGCCGCTGCGCATTGTGCCGTTGGTTTCTTGCTGTATCCACCAACACTCCCAAGTCCTTTTCAAGGTTGCTTTCCCCCAGTACCAACCCTCCCATTGTATAGCTGAACATCGGGCTCTTTTTCCCTATGCATTTCTCCACATTGAAGTTCATCTGCCATTTATTCGCCCACTCCTCCAGTTTGGTCAGATCCCTTTGCAGTTCTTCACATTCCCCTTCAGTTCGGACCCTGCTACAGTTTGGTGTCATCCACAAATTTTATAACTTCACACTTTGTTCCTGTTTCCAGGTCTCTTCCTTATCACAGGACAAGCAGGCAGGTATTCTCACTAGTGGGTGATGTCATCCGACAGAGCCCCGATGCGGACGACTCACAAGCATACTTGCTTGAAGAAACTTCAGAAGTTTCGAGATGCCCGCACCTCGCATGCGCGAGTGCCTTCCTCCCCGATGCACCGGGTGTGTCTCCTCAGTTCTTTTCTTTCCGCGGAGCTGAGAAGTTTTGCTTCAACTCTCTGCGCTGAGTGAACCCTTGTTCTTGCCTTCTAGTGCTCGCGGTTTTGAGTTTATTTTTCTTATCGTGTGTTCTATTCTGTCGTTTTCTTGTTTTTCAAAAAAAAAATAAAATTTTTTTCCATAGATTCAACCGGATCGGCCGTGTGGCTGTGGCCCCGCAGCTTCGATCTAGCGGCGGAGCTTTTTCGGCCTATGTCCCGGCCTGTTACCGGTTTTTAAAAGTGTATCAAGTACCAGCACGCGATTTCGTTGACGGACCCGCATCGACGCTGTTTACAGTGTCTCGGGCCTCAACATCTTCCGAAATCGTGCCGGCCTTGTTCCACTCTAACAGCACGTGCTTTCAAGCGTAGCTGTTTCCTGTGGGAGTCAATGTTCGCTATGGAGGCTTCCAAGGAACCTTCAGCTTCAACCAGCGCTTTGCCTTCACCTTCGACATTGGCATCTGCTCCTGCTGCATCGGGTCTTTTGAAACCGGCTTCCTTCGTTCCAGTTTCGACCCCGCCTCCTGCTCAGGTGCCTTCTTCGGTCTCCTCAGGTCAGGTAACTCAGCAGACCGTTCCCCCGGTGATTCTTAAAGTGCCTAAGGCTTCTAAGGCCAAGCACTCGACCACCCGGGACCGCGAAGACCGTGCAGGGGGTCCCACTTCAGATGCGGCTCCCCCCTTGTCGGCTTCGATGCGGTCGCTCATGGAAGCCCACTTCCTCAAGCTCATGACTACCATGGGCCCCAAGTGGCTTGCCACAATCCAGCATGGGCATGCGGAACCCCCTCGTGGGATCGAGCCGCCTCCTCCTCCTCTGCCTCGCCGCTCGCTCTCACTGCTAGGCGAGGAGGCTCAGCGATTGGCTGCCAGTTCATCAAGGCGTGCTTCGCTTGGTGAGATGCCGCCTTTGGAACCCATCCCCGCCTCGGGCAGAGACAATTGGGATTTGCCTCCGAGTAGCTGAAGCCCTGGGCATCATCAGGAGGATTTCTTCCGGAGCCCCTTGCCTGCCAAGCCGTCTCTCGACCCGTGGAATGCTGCTCAAGAGGCATCGAACTATCCTCCTCTTTGCTCTACAGCCTCCAGCCCCATCTACTCGTTGGAAGCCTCTGCAGAGCCATCTTCGCATCGTCGTTCCAGATCTCCTTTGAGACAGAGGGAGGGGCACTGCTCCAGGCATGCTTTAAGGCATTCGTCCAGACATTCTACAGTCTCACCTCAGAAGAAGCTTCCTCGTATGGTGTATTCATCTTCGGATGTCTCGCCTCCTCCAGGCCCGGAGTTCGAGGATACCATCAGGTCGTTCTCTCCTTGTAGATCCCATGTCTCCTTGGATCAGGAGGCCTCGACTTCATCGAGTCCGTCTCAGCGTCCTATGTTGGCGGGCTAGCTGTCTTTTTCCTCTTTTCTGCGGCAGATGGCGGATGATCTCGACATCACCTTGGACTCGAGTTCCCGCTACTCCAAAGAGTAACTTGATACCATGCATCTGCCTCATCCTCCTGCTGAGTCTCTTCACCTGCCTCTACACAAGCTCCTCGACCAGACGTTCATGCGCTGTTTTGAAACACCGTACTCTATTCCTGCCATTCCTGGCAAACTGGATGCCAGGTATCGCACAGTACACCATAAGGGGTTTGAGGGCTCTCAGCTCTCCCATCAGTCACTGTTGGTCGAGTCCTCCCTCAAGCGATCTCATCCGTCCCAGGTGTATGCCTCGGTGCCCCCGGGCCGAGAGGGGAGGACCATGGATAAGTTCGGGAGGCACATCTACCAGAACTCGATGGCTTCCCGAGTTCTCAATTACACCTTCCATTTTGCCACCTATTTGGAGTTCTTTCTTCCAGTGCTTCGGAAGTTTATGCCTTACATCGACTCTCAAGCTCGTTTTGAATATGAGGAGGTCATCGCCTCGCTGTCCCAGCTGCGTCTTCAATTGATGCAATCCTCATATGATGCGTTTGAGCTCTCGGCACGGGCTGCCGCCTGTTCCGTGGCCATGCGTCGCTTGGCATGGCTTCGGACCATTGATATGGACCTGAACCTCCAGGACAGGCTTGCCAACGTCCTGTGTGCAGGTGTGGATTTATTTGATGAGTCCATCGAGACGGTGACGAAGAAGCTGTCGGACCATGAGAAATCATTCCAGTCCATCCTTCGTCCGAAGCCTAAACCTACTCAGTCTCGACCTTCTTGACTACCCTTGATATACCAACGGCCTTACACTCCCAGGCAGGCTCCTCCTGCGAGGCAACCGGCGAAGAGACAGCCTCCGCAGAAGTCTCAACAAAAACCTCAGCCTTCTGCTGTTCCCAAGGCTCCTCAGCCTTTTTGACTCTCTTGTCGGGAGCATAACCAACACCGTTCTGCTATCCCCTGTCTTTCCAATTGGGGGTCGCCTCCATCATTTTTACCATCGATGGATGGCTATAACCACCGACCTTTGGGTCCTTACCATCATCAGGGAAGGATATTCTCTTCAGTTCCATCGGGTCCCCCCGGACCATCCTCCAAGAGAGTATCCTTCCAACTTGACCCAGACCGCCCTTCTTCTTCAGGAAACTCAGGCTTTGCTTCGGCTTCGGGCCATCGAGCCGGTCCCTGTGGACCAACACAACCGGGGGTTCTACTCCTGGTACTTCCTTGTTCCGAAGAACACGGGCGACCTGCGTCCCATTCTGGACCTCAGGGTCCTCAACAAGTTCCTGGTCAAGGAGAGATTTCGCATGTTGACCCTAGCTTCTCTCTACCCCCTCCTCGAGCAGAACGACTGGTTATGCTCTCTGGATCTAAAAGAGGCCTACACTCACATTCCCATTCATCCGGCCTCTCGCAAATTCCTCAGATTTCGGGTGGGACATCTTCATCTGCAATATTGAGTGCTCCCTTTCGGCCTGTCCTCGTCTCCCAGAGTTTTCACCAAGTGTCTGGTGGTGGTAGCCGCTGCACTCCGGAACCATGGTCTTCAGGTGTTTCCCTACCTCGACGACTGGCTCATCAAAGCTGCCTCGGCTCCAGGGGTCATCTCGGCGATCCAAAGGACTATTTGGCTCCTGCAGAGTCTGGGGTTCGAGATCAACTTCCCAAAATCTCATCTGCAACCTACCCAGTCTCTCCCCTTCATCGGGGCGGTTCTGGATACTATCCAACTCAGAGCATTCCTTCCTCCACAGCGCCTGGAAGCTCTTCTTCATCTCTGTCAGTCAGTGTCTTCTCGCCAGTCCATCTCAGCGAGACACATGATGGTTCTCCTGGGCCACATGGCCTCTATGGTGCATGTGACTCCTTTTGCCAGACTTCACCTCAGAATTCCTCAGTGGACCCTGGCTTCTCAATGGACACAGGTGTCAGATCCTTTGACTCGTCACATCCTGGTCACTCCTGCTCTTTGGCAGTCTCTACATTGGTGGATGATCTCTTCCAATCTATCCAGAGGTTTGCTGTTTCACACTCCTCCCCACCAGAAGGTTCTCACGACCGATTCCTCGACCTATGCATGGGGGGGCTCATCTGGACGGTCTTCGCACTCAGGGCTTCTGGACCAGTGCGGACCGGCTGTGCCATATCAATCTTCTGGAACTCAGGGCGATTTTCAATGCTCTTCAAGATTTTCAACATCTGCTTCACGACCTGGTGGTCCTCATTCGCACGGACAATCAGGTCGCCATGTATTATGTCAACAAGCAGGGGCGCATGAGATCAGCCTCCCTCTGCCAGGAAGCTCTCAGAGTCTGGGATTGGGCGATTCGCCACAACACCTTCCTCAAAGCTGTCTACATTCAGGGGGCGTACAATGCCTTGGCGGACAACTTAAGTCGTCTCCTCCAGCCTCACGAATGGACCCTCCATTCCAAGCCCCTTTATCAAATCTTCTCTCAGTGGGGGATGCCTCAGATAGACCTCTTTGCGGCTCCCCACAACTTCAAACTGCCTCAATTCTGCTCCAGGATCTACACTCCTCATCGCCTTGAGGCAGATGCCTTTCTTCTGGACTGGAGGAATCTCTTTCTATATGCGTTTCCTCCGTTTCCTCTCATTCAAAAGACTCTGGTCAAGCTGAAGTCCGACCATGCCACCATGATTCTGATAGTTCCTCGGTGGCCCAGACAGCCTTGGTACTCCCTTCTACTTCAACTCAGCAGCAGGGAGCCATTCCTTCTTCCAGTGTTTCCTTCACTGCTTACTCAGCATCAAGGATCTCTGCTCCATCCCAACCTGCAGTCTCTCCACCTGACAGCTTGGTTCCTCTCAACGTAATTCCTCTCCAGTTTTCCAGAGCGGTGAAGGATGTGTTAGAGGCTTCCCGGAAGCCTGCTACTAGACAATGCTACTCCCAAAAATGGACTAGATTTTCTTTCTGGTGTATTTCTCATCGTAAGGAGCCTCAACGAGCCTCCCTATCTTCTGTGTTGGACTATCTTCTACACCTATCTTATTCTGGCCTCAAGTCTACATCGATACGTGTCCATCTGAGTGCAATTGCGGCTTTCCATTAGCCTCTGCAAGGGAAACCTCTCTCTGCTCATCCTGTGGTTTCCAGATTTATGAAAGGACTTTTCCATGTCAATCCTCCTCTCAAACCTCCTCCAGTGGTTTGGGACCTCAATGTTGTCCTTTCTCACCTTATGAAACCTCCTTTTGAGCCTCTCAACAAGGCTCCGCTGAAGTTTCTCACTTGGCAAGTGGTTTTTCTTGTTGCCCTCACTTCTGCTCGCTGAGTCAGTGAGCTTCAGGCCTTAGTGGCGGATCCGCCTTTCACAGTATTCCATCATGACAAGGTGGTCCTCCGCACTCATCCGAAATTCCTGCCTAAAGTGGTCTCTGAATTTCATCTCAACCAATCCATTGTTCTTCCTGTGTTTTTTCCAAAGCCTCATTCTCATCCTGGAGAATCAGCTCTTCACACTCTGGACTGTAAACGTGCTTTGGCTTTCTACCTGGATCGCACCAAACCACACAGAACTGCTCCTCAACTTTTCGTCTCCTTTGATCCGAACAAGTTGGGACGCCCTGTCTCGAAGCGTACCATCTCCAACTGGATGGCAGCTTGCATCTCTTTCTGCTATGCCCAGGCTGGATTACCCCTTCCTTTGTAAAGTCACAGCCCATAAGGTCAGAGCAATGGCGGCCTCTGTAGCCTTCCTTAGATTGACACCGATTGAGGAGATTTGTAAGGCTGCCACTTGGTCCTCGGTTCATACCTTCACTTTTCATTATTGTCTGGATACTTTCTCCAGACAGGATGGACAGTTTGGCCAAACAGTATTGCAAAATTTATTCTCCTAAGTTGTCAACTCTCCCACCATCCCATTGGGGTTAGCTTGGAGATCACCCACTAGTGAGAATACCTGCCTGCTTGTCCTGGGATAAAGCAATGTTACTTACCGTAACAGTTGTTATCCAGGGACAGCAGGCAGCTATTCTCACGTCCCACCCACCTCCCCTGGGTTGGCTTCTCTGCTAGCTACCTGAACTGAGGAGACACGCCCGAACCATCGGGCGGGAAGGCACTGGCGCATGCGCGGTGCGGGCATCTCGAAACTTCTGAAGTTTCTTCAAGCAAGTATGCTTGTGAGAAGTCCGCATCAGGGCTCTGTCGGATGACATCACCCACTAGTGAGAATAGCTGCCTGCTGTCCCTGGATAACAACTGTTACGGTAAGTAACATTGCTTTCTGGCATGTCTAGCCCCTAAAGATATTGAATGAAACTAGCTCAGTGGCTCTTTATCCCCTGAAAACAGAAATGTTTGAGTTAGTTAATGCCTTGCCTTTTGTGGTTAATGGTTTCTCATTTTATCTAATTTGGCAGTATAACATGATTTGCCAAGGACTTTGTGTGTCAGCTTTCAGTGTAAACAAATGTATCAGCTCTTATCAGCAACTAGTCTGATCAGAAAAATAAATATGTGAAATATACCTGTTTTTGGGGTTTTTTTTAATAATAGTTTGTAAACTGGATTCTGTTAAGAATATTTTCTTTGCATTACATCATTTTTTAAAGTGTGTTTTATTCAAAATATCATAAGACAATTTTCTTTCTGTTTCAAACTGACCATTTTAGTAGCTTTCCTCTGGACTGATTCCATCCTCTTTCTATCTTTTTGAAGGTGTGGTCTCCAGAAACTATTCTAAATGGTCAGTGGTCTGTGTCATAAGGTGAACAGGGATAGACTTAAAGATCTCAATATGTATACTTTGGAGGAAAGTCAGGAAAGGGGAAATGTGATGGAGATGTTTAAATACCTGTATGGCATAAATATGCATGAGGCGAGTCTTTCAACTGAAAGGAAACTCCACAGTGAGAGGGCATTGGATGAATTTAAGGAAACTCCACAGTGAGAGGGCATTGGATGAATTTAAGGAAACTCCAGAGTGAGAGGGCATTGGATGAAGTTAAGAAGTGATATATTTAGGAGTAATCTAAAGAAATACATTTTTACAGAAAGGATGGTAGATGCATGAAATAGTCTCCCTTTAGATGTGGTGGAAACAAACTGTTTCTGAATTCAAGAAAGCATGAGACAGGCATGTGGGATCTCTTAGGGAGAAGAGGAGATAGTGGATGCTGCAGATGGGCCGACTGGATATATCATTTGGCTTTTATCTGCCCTCATGTTTCTATGTTTCTATCAAGTTACTGCAGAAACATGCTAAGAATGAGGTTGCCTGAATACACAGTTTTCAAATGTGCTTGTCTTGGCAAAGTCTCCTGCTTTTCTCAGTTACTGGTTCATTGGAAAAAATAAAACCATATGCATTTGAATCTGTCAAGTCATTCTTGCAGTTAATTAAAGAGTGGTGCCAGTGCACTTCTTTGTGATAGACTGTTTATTTAAAGGCATTTATTAACCACCTTTATGAAGAGATTCACCCAAGGTCGTGGTCCATTGTATGGAATGTGCCAGTGGCTTAGTTACTTCCTGCTGGGATGTTTTAGGAATGGACCATATGTAGGGCCCTAAATTGGGCAGGTGAGAAAACCAACTTAGCTAAATGGGGATATTTTAATAGTCTTGAGATTTGCAGTTGTGGTGCAAAACTGATTTCTTTTGTTTTTATTTATTTTCCTCACATAAAGGTCAGTAGCCATTTTTATCATACACATTAATACATGTGCAATCACTATGCATGTTAACTAAAAAATTTTTTTATAAAAAATTAAATATGTGAAAAAAAATTTCCAAAAATGGACAATGTTATGCCTGAACACATTCCTACTTCCCATGTTAATCCACTTGGATATATAGAAATAAAGATTAAAAAAAACAAGTTGTAGGTGATAACTTTCTGTTGGACTAAGTAGCTTTCTGATTCATTTCTGGCTATTGCAGTTTGATTTTATCATATTGATTCTTCTTTAATCAGTAAATTGTTTAGTTCTACTTAGGGGAGAAATTATCAACATGAGCTATTGTTAAGATGTGTTATTTTACCTTTAACCCAAGTTATTAATAACTAGATCATATTGCATAAAATGGAACTTGTGCTAAAATAACCAGTCTTAAATGATAGCCTATATTGATAACTTCTCCCTTAATAATACTAGTCTCTGAAGACTGGCACTTCCCAGAATCTTTCAAATAAATGATGTGACTGAGCTGAATACCATATGAGTTATTCCAGAACTTTCTGGAAAATGGCAGAAGTTGGGGGAAGTGATGTCATCCAGTATGGAAGTAGCTTGATCCTTGCTTTCAGTGGACCCCCCTTCCTCTTAAGCTGAATAAGTTCAGTTATTGTGTTTTATGGACTGCTTATCTTTAGTCATCCTGCACCTTTAGTGTTTCTTTTGGCCTTCCTGATGTCGAAACAGCGCTCTTTCAACTTAACCAACTTCAACTATACTAAACAAAAATCGGTGGCCAGTCGGCAAAGCAATATGGTATCTGTGCCATTAGGAGAGGCCTCGTGCATCTTGCAGAACACTGACCATTCACCGCCCATGCTCTGCCCTACTTCTGCCGATCATGGCACTGCACCCAGGGAGCTCAGCTCATGGATGATGGAGATTGAAGTTGATCTAAAAGTGATTTGAGCGGACCTTACCACCCTCTACACTGAACTCTGGAGTGAAATTGCTGATCTGGGCCACAGAGTTACAGAGGCAGACACACATTTTGAGGAACAGGCAGACACTTTAACAGCTTTGGAACAAAACTATCGAGACTGCAGAGAAACAGACACCTATCTGCTTGTTAAGATGGAGGATCTTGAAAATAGGGGTCAGCGCCATAACTTGCGCTTTCGGGGAGTGCCAGAAACCCCTGCATATCTCAAGGTGGAAGATGTGGTCCAGCAGATAGCTTGTGCAGTCTTAAAGGATGAGAATGCAACCCTGGACCCAGCAGAGGTGTGTTTGGTATGGGATCTTGGGTCAGCCATGCTCCAATAAACCTTGGCAGCTATATATATATATCACATTAACAATCACCTATAATCTTTTCATATTGCTTGGGACATTGGAATCTGTTTTTTGTGACTATAAGCTTAAGGAGCCCATACTTTCTAAGGCCTGTGCAATGGGGACTCTCTGCTGGGATTCTTATACTTGGGAAGTTTTTCAAGACTTGGCATCCATAACTCTGTGGCATTGATGACACCAAACTCTCCAGTAGGGTCAGAACTGTTGAGGAATGCAAAGAACTACAAAGAGACCTGAACAAACTGAGTGAGTGGGCAAATAGATGGCAGATGAGCTTCAATGTAGAAAAATGCAAAGTTTTGCACATTTGGAAAGGAAACCCGATGTATACTGGAAACCCGATGTATACTGGAATGTACCGATGTAGTTACACGATGGAGGGGATGGTACTGGGGGATGGCAACCTAGAAAAGGACTTGGAGGTTTTGGTGGATAAAACACTGAAGCCGGCGGCACAATGTGCAGCGGCCTCGAAGAAGGCGAACAGAATGTTAGGCATTATCAAAAAAAGTATCACGACCAGAACGAAGGAAGTTATCCTGCCACTGTATCGGCGATGGTGCGCCCGCATCTGGAGTACTGCTCCAATACTGGTCGCCGTACCTTAAGAAGGATATGGCGATACTCGAGAGGGTCCAGAGAAGAGCAACAAGGATGATAAAGGGTATGGAAAACCTTCCATATGCGGAAAGGCTAGAGAAGCTGGGGTTCTTTTCCCTGGAAAAGTGGAGACTTAGAGGGGACATGATAGAAACTTATAAGTTCTTGAAGGGGATAGAGAAGGTGGAGAGGGACAGATTCTTCAGACTAGCGGGGGCAACAAAAACAAGAGAGCATTCAAAAAACTGAAAGGTGACAGTTTCAGAACAAACGCTAGGAAGTTCTTCTTTACTCAAAGGGTGGTGGATGCCTGGAATGCGTTTCCAGAGGAGGTGGTAGGACAGAGTACGATTTTGGGTTTCAAAAAGGGATTGGATGATTTCCTGAAGGAAAAGGGGATTGAAGGGTATAGTTAGATGGTTACTATACAGGATATTAAAAGAATAGTGAATAAAATGTTTTTAGGTAAAAAATCACTTACAGTTCATGGGCCTGGGGGGCCGCCGTGGGTGCAGACAGCTGGGCGAGATGGACCCATGGTCTGACTCAGCAGAGCCGGTTCTTATGTTCTAAGCACTTCGGCCTGTGACGCAGCTGTTTCATGAGACTGGAGTCCACTATAAATGGCAACATCCTTTTGCTCTACCTTTTTATAAGGATGGGGAATTGCATCATATGCGTTGTATGGAAGAAGCTGTCGCACTATTCCCAGCTCTAGCGGTGGACTCCACCTCACCAGCCAAACTAACTAACACTGACCAAGGACATAGTCAACCACCCTGACAGAAAAGAAATAATTTCAGCATCAACATTCTCAGACTGATTACCTGACTGATATTTTTGTGGTAAATTGGCAGTCTCTGATCTGTGGACTGTATTATTGTCTGCTTTGAAAGAGAGTCCTCTCCTATCTAGGGCTCCTGCTTGCTCTGATTTGTGGGTGCAGGTCCTGAGCATTTTGGACAGCATGGGTTGACTGTTTACTTTGTATACTGTTCTGCTCAGATTTTATGTTCTGGTTGGTTGAAGGATATGGGCCCATGGGGATGAGATCACCTTCCCCTTTTATTTTCTCTTGCTTTTTCTTTTTAATCTTCTTAGGGGTTAGTGTGGCTCTATTTTTAGATCTGCACTATGTTTGGAATTATACAGGAAGGCTGGAGAGGGGGGAGTTTAGAGTGGGATGTATGATGATGTGTGGTGTGAGTGGGGATTGGGTGGTGTGGGTAGGACTGGATTGCATGGTAAGGGGTTGAATGTGTTTAGTTTTTCTTCCTTTAGGTTAAATGGCATGTAGATTTTATTCTTTTAATGTGTGGGGCTTGAAAACCCCCAGGAAATGGGAACTTTTATTTAAAGATTTTATTGTGCCTGCATGCAGATGTCTGTCTCTAGGAAACTCATTTCTTAAGAATGAATATTTACTTAAACATGCTAAATAGCCCCATATATATCTGGCTTCTAATAGGGCTCATAGGAAAGCTGCAGGCATGGGAATTCTGTTTAGGGTCCTCCCAACTTTGCAAGTGTCTCATGTCATGTACAACTTAATTTACAGATTTATACTTTGTTGAATGTGTATGCGCCTAATACTGATCCAGGCACTTGTTGAATGTGTATGCACACAATACTGATCAAGCATTTTTTGAGGGCTACACATAGTGCTTCAGGACCATGCTGAGGGGAAGTTTTTAGTTGGAGGTGATTTTAACGTCACCTTATACTCCACTCTTGATGGTATGGCTATTAATGTGCACTCCGCAGTGGGAGATAGAACCAGATTGCAGTCCTTCCTTGCCTCCTGGGGCTTGGTTGATATTTGAAGGGAGACTCATGGGCAGGAGCGGAATTACACTTTTCATTCTCGGATACAATAATCCCTTCTCTCGCATAGATTTATGGTTAGGGGATGGCCTGATTTGGAGTGTAATATTCACCTTAGCACTCTTAATCTCTTTTGAAACCTTTACTCTTCCTTTTTTCAGTTCTTATTTAATTGTTATAAACCAAGTCAAGCTTCCTTAGGTTGATGACCCAGTATATAAAGTTAAGCTTTAGTTTAGTTTATCTGATCAACTCGTCCTTGGAGTTGGTTTTGCATGCTCTGAGTCCTGGCCCTCCTGGCACTTCCCTGATCTCCTTTTGGGAGGATAACCAGCAAGTAGAAGTTATAACTAATTATATTAAGGATTAATTTGCCTTTAACAACACTAAAGAGGTAGGCCTAATCACTTTATGGGAGGCCATGAAAGTATTAGTATGGCATAGAGTAATAGCACTTCAATCTCATTTGAAAAATAACAGCGTTGGCTAAAGAACAGAACTTGCATTGACAACTCTTGAGAGCAGAGGGTGATTTGAAAGTAGAACCTAGTGCCTTAACTGGAGTTAAAATATCTTCTTTACAAATGGCCCTGCAGGACTTGGAGTTGGGGGCCTTGGATGCTGCCCTTCAGAGAGTTCACCAAGATCACTGTGAGTTCAGTGACAAAGCCAGCAGACTCCTGGCGAATAAATTTTAAAAATAGGCCACTCGTAATCATATCACTAGTGTGAAAACTACAGAGGGTTGCTATTGGCAAAGCCTTTCTGTCTTACTATAAAGATTTGTATCAGACCAGTATTGTGAATACTGAGGTGGCTATAGATGCCTATTTGGATTGGATTCCCTTGGAGCATGTTTTCGAGGAAATTATAACCCAACTTTCTATACCCATTACACTTGAGACTTCGACAGCTATAAAAGATTTGCCTCTGGGGAAGTCCCTGGGCCCTGATGGCTTTACTAATAAATTTTATAAGAGCTTCAGCTCACTGTTGGCACCTTTTTTAACTGCAGTGTTTAACTCCTCAGTGGGTTACCTTCTGCCCTGTTCTTGGAAACTAGCTGCTATTACCCTTATACATAAATCAGGGAAGGATCAGGAGGAATGTGGATCATACCAGCCAGTCTTTGTGTTGGATACTGTTTATAAAATCTTTTCTAAAATCTTCCACGGAGGTTGCAAATGGCTCTGCCTACCCTGATTCATAGAGATAGACGAGGTTTGTGAGTCATTGACAGACTTTTGACATTAAGATGGCCTTGCATTTGATTTGGCATTCTCAGCATACTGATCTTCCTTTCTGCTTGCATCATTAGATGCGGATAAGGCATTTAACCAGGTAAACTGGACATTAGAGAATGACATGGTGACAAAATTCATCACCGTTCCCGTCCCCACAGATAACCGCGGGAAACCATCTTCATGTCATTCTTTAAGGAGAGAGGGAAGAATCAGAGTATAATTGGGCACAACCACTGACCCGCAAGCTTTGCTTTGAAGAATGCTGGTGTAGAAGGACTGAGGTTGAAATAGACACTAGAAAATGACATGGGATTATTTCCCGCGGGGACGGGAACGGTGATGAATTTTGTCACCGTGTCATTCTCTACTGGACATTTATGTTTCGGGTGCTGTAGAAGATTGGAATTTAAGGCTGTTTTTTTGGAATGGCTACAGTTGTTGTATCAGGAACCCTTGGCTACTCTGAAAATCAATGTCAACTACATCTCTCTCCTGTAGTTAGGCCGGGGGACTTGGCAGGGTTTGTGAACTATCACCCCTTCTGTTTGCCCTTTCTATTGAGCCATTAGTGTGTATGATAAGACTATGCTGATATTCATGGCATTACAGTGGGTTCTAGGCATTATTTGCTATATGCTGATGACATTTTATTGCTGTTGCAAAAGTCCTTGGAGGCTGTCGCACAGGTGTTGTCAGACTTTGGCCAGGTATAATGATTTAAAATTAATATGGCCAAATCGGAGATGCTTAATAGTAATCTTGCCCCTGAAGAGGTCACTCAGATACAAAGCCAATTTCCTTTTCGGTGGTCACTGTACTCTATTAAATATCTGGGGATTTATTTTACGATGGATCATCTACATTTGTATGATGCTAATTATCCTAGACAGTTACATAATCTTTTTGAAGAATTAGATAAATGGGATACTATCACCACTAGCTGGATGGATTATATTGCGGCAGATAAAATGTTACCAAAACTATTGTATCTCTTTATGGCGTTGCCCATAAAGCTTTTTTTTTTTTTTCCTGCCGTCTTACAAGAAATGATTCTTAGTATATCTGGCTGGAAAAGCCACCAAGGGAAGCAGGGGGGTTCCCCATTTTCAACTTTATTATAAAGCAGCCTTACTTCAAGAGAGAATGCTTTGGCTTACCTATATAGATAGTCCTTGGCTCTGTGTTGAGCAATATTACCTCCCATGTGCGAGTTTGTGGAAATTGCCCTGGGCCCCTTTTAGTGAGCTACAAGCTCACTACTCAGGTTAACCCATTTTTTAAGGTGATTTTACAAACATGGTTTGCTATTCACTACATTATGTTCCCAGATAGGCTTTAATTTTGGCAAACACCTATCTGTCAGATGGGTATCCCAGTTGGGAGGGAAGACCCTATAAGTCGTCAGGGATGGGGCTTCACACATTGGGGCAATTGTGGTCTCCTCAAACTCTGGTTTCTTTTGAACTCTTGTAGGAAGAATATGGTCTTACAGCATGCGATTCTTATTATTATACTTAATTGCACACTTTTCTTATGAAACATGGTTTCTGGGACCTTAGTCTTGCAGAGACCATCTTAGAAAAGGCCTTACGCTCTAATGTGGAAAAGGGCTGCATCTCTCATTTATATTAAACTGATGAGAACAGATACTACACTTGATTTTAGCCAAAAGGCCGAGAAGCTTTGCTGTTAAGGAAAGTTCCATGTGATACCTACTGGACCCAGTGGGGAAGTTTGCTGGTGAGAGACTATCAACCTCAACACGGAGCAATAATTTATAAATCTTTATTTAAAAGCATCTATAATGTCAGTTTGCTTGAAAATGGGTATAAAATTTATTATATGTGGTATATCTCTGCTAGGTTACAGCATTTTTATGGCACAGATATGGGGCTCTCCTGGCGACAGTATGGCCACCGGGGAGACTTCCAGCATATCTGGTGTACCTTCCCAGTGGTACGGGTTTACTGGCAGAAGATAGTCAATTTTTAATGAAGATAACGGGCTATCATTGCCCTTTACTTATGGAATATTGTCTTTAGAATGTACCCATTCCAGGTTTTAAACGGGCTGACTATACTATAGTTTTGCCACCTTTGTTTTTGCAGTGGCTCAATTGGCAATAGCCCATTCCTGGAAGAAGATTCAAATGCCTAGTCTATTATGGGTCCAACATAAATTTAGCTATTTGTATCTTATGTCTAAACTCACAGCCCTTCGTCATAATACTATGTGGATCAAATACGTTAGATCGACTACGCAAACTGATAAATCTTAGCTTTTTCATTGTTTTGTTCCATGCTCATTGCCTAATTCCCTGGTCACCATTTTGGTTTTTAGCTGTTTTGTTGTGTTTTCATCCTGCATTCTTTGAGGGGATGAGGAGGAGGTAGTTAGTAAGGGATTAGGGAGGGGGTCAACTGTATAGTCTGAGGTTCTTTTGTGTAGGCTGATGGAATTTGGTAGCTTTGTGTTTAGCAAAGGCTTGTTTTTGATAATGCTTATGTAATACTTTTTTTTGTTGTTGTTCAATTGCTTTGTTGAATTTACTAATAAAACTAAGCATTAGTTAAAAAAAATGGCAGAAATATAGTTCTCATACTGCGGTAGCCCTGCTGAGGTTTTTTTTTTTTTTCTTCTTTTCAGTTCATTTGTATACCAAGACCAGACCCACAGAAGTTTAGCAGATATGCTTTGTTTCAGATTTATCTACCCCCTAACACACACACACACACACATCACTCACACACACACATCACTCACACACACACATCACTCACACACACACATCACTCACACACACACATCACTCACACACACACGTCATACACACCCGTCATACACACAAACCACACACACCACCCACACACATACCATCCACACACACACACACCACCCACACACACACAGACCACACACCCACACCCACCACCCACATACACACACCACCAACACACACACCACCCACATACACACACCACCAACACACACACCACCCACATACACACACCACCAACACACACACCACCCACATACACACACCACCAACACACACACCACCCACATACACACACCACCAACACACACACACACCACTCACACACACCACACACGCACCACACACCACACCACACCACACACCACCCACACCCCACACACACCACACACACACTTTGCTTTATATCAATTTCTTGGGATAAGAAACAGTATATTGGTTATTGTAGTCTGTTATGTTATACTGTATTTGACCTTGCTTGTCCTCCTTGTTAATGACACATTCTCTTCTTTGTGTCCCAGCTCTGTCTTCACGTTGCTTGCAGCTGATAGTACACTACATTCCTATTATCCGAGCCCACTTTGAGGCTCGATTGCAGCCCAAGCAGTTCAGCATGCTCCGGCACTTTGATCACATTACCAAGGTAAGTATTGCTCTACTCAATTGGTACAACTACAGTGTGAATTATATAAAATCATTTGTGCATTTGAAATATCGTATTTGATGCAATACCACTTTTATTTTATCCTTTATTACAGGATTATCATGACCATGTAGCAGAAATTTCAGCAAAACTTGTAGCAATAATGGATAACTTATTTGACAAACTTTTATCTAAGGTAATGGTTTTCTTGTTTACATTTTAGCTGTTCATTTTTTGATGGTCATCATGCAGTGAAGCCAGAAATATATTTAAAAAAAAAAAGGATGTTAAAAGTTGTGTAGTTGGCTTTTCATTAAAATATTGCCCTAACCTATCATAACATATATACAGTTTTAGTGAGTGCTCATTGACAGTATGCTGAGGCATTTGATCAGCTTTTGATAAACACAGTAACATAACATAGTACCATAGTAAAATACAGCAGATAAAGACCTGAACAGTCCATCCAGTTTGCCCTTTAATTTACTACATTACAATTTCTTGATTAACATGTCAATTTTTTCTTTGTTATTTCTGGGCCATCAGCCTTAGAAGTCCACCTTGTACTGTCTTTGGGTTCCAACTACTGGAGTTGCCCATCAAAGCTCACTCCAGTCTATCCAATCCATCTCAAATACGTTTGGGATTCAGACCATGAACGTCTACCCAGCACCATCCTCATGTTCCAAATTGCTGGGACTCCCAAAGACCATCCTAAACCGAATTGCTATATATGGCAAATCTGCCTGGTACTAGCCTTAGTATTTCAGTTTATACCAATCATATTCTAATTAGAGATCCTCTGTGTTCATCCCATGCTTTCTTAAATTCTATCACAGTTTCCCTCTCTCACCTCCTTCAGGAGGGCATTCCAGGCATCCACCACCCTCTCCATGAAAAAGAATTTCCTAACATTACTCCTAAGTCTACCAAACTATAACCTCAAATTATACCCTCTAGTTTTACCAATTTCCCTTCTCTGAAAAAGATTTGGCTCTTTATTAATGCCTTTCAAGTATTTAAATGTCTATATCAGGGGTGCCACTGCCCACACTTTTTGGCTTGTGAGCTACTTTTAAAATGACCAAGTCAAAATGATCTACCAACAATAAAATTTTAAAAAACACAAAGCACACTGTACGCAGAGAAAATGTTAATTATTTTTTATGTTCAGGGGAGGTTTCAAAGAGGTCAAAGCAGATGACTTTAAAATATGCAATGTCGCCTCAGTAACAACTATACAAAAACAGACAAATATACCCCCTCCCCTTTTACTAAACCACGATAGTGGGGAGCTGCGCTGAATGCCCCAGGCTGCTCCCGACGCTTATAGGCTCCCTGCGCTAAAAAACACTAAACAACTAAAAGGAGGCCATAGTACAAAATATAGACAGCAGATACAAATTCTCAAAATGGACACATTTTGATAACTAAATTTAAAATAAAATAATTTTTCCTACCTTTGTTGTCTGGTGATTTTATGAGTTTCTGGTTGTACTTCCTTCTGACTGTGCATCCAATCTTTCTTCCTCCTGCATGCTTCCTCTCCTCCAGACCTCATTCCAACCAACATCTCTCTCTGTCCCTCCATGAGTCCAATTTTTTCTTCCTCTCTTCCTGCCCCTCCTCTCCCCTTTCTTTCTCTCTCTCTCTCTGCCCCCTTCTTTCTTTCTCTCTCCCTGCTCCCCCTTTCTTTCTCTCTTGTCTCTCTCCAGAGAAGGCAGCACAGTTAGTTGGTCAATGAAGGAACAGCAGCCTATTTAGTTCCAGGAAGCATGAAGGTCTGTGTCTTTCTTTCTCTCTCTCTCCCTGCCCCCCCCCCCAAGCTACCATCTTTCTTTCTTTCTCCCTGCCTCCCCCCAAGCCACCGTCTTTCTTTCTCTCTTCCTGTCCCCCCAAGCCACTGTCTTTCTTTCTCTCTCCCTGCTCCCCCCCCAAGCCACCACCAATTTCTCCCTGCTTCCCCATCGCACAAAAGCCAGGCCCATGCAGCCATTACACAGGCATGTGTTCCCCCCCCCCCAACTTCAATTCTGAATTCGGAGAGGAAGTTCTGGGCCAGCCAGACAGCGATTGGCTGGCCTAGAACTTCCTCTCCGACATCAGAAGTGATTGGGAGGGGGTAATGCTTGTGTAGTAGCTGCATAGGCCTGGCTTTTGCACGTTGGGGAAGCAGGGAGAACGCAAAGGCAATGTAAGTATCGCGGAGCCCAGGATGGGCTCTGCAATCGACTTGCAATGCCCTTGCAATCTACTGGTTGATCGTGATCAACCTTTTGGGCACCCCTTGTCTATATCATATCACCCCTATCCCTTCTCTTCTCTAGATTATACATGTTCGGGTCTTCTAGTCTGTTCTCATATATTTTATGATGCAAACCCCCCTACCATTTTTGTCGCCTTCTTCTGGACCACTTCAAGTCGTCTTGATTCTACAATGTATCAGACTGAAGCAATCCGCCAATTATCTGACACCAATGTTTATCTTTGTCTGACTGATGATCCTATGGGTGGATTTCAGAAAGAAGTTTATACTTTGCTATTTCAAGCCCATCAAGATGGTCTACTATCGTCTAAAGAGTTTAAATATTTGTACTGTCAGTATCCTGTTATTCCTACGATTTATTTTCTTCCAAAATTCACAAATCTTTAGTTAATCCTCCGGGTCACCCTATTGTATCATGTCAAAAGTCTTTATTTGAACCCTTGTCTCAATTTATTGATTTTTTTCTTCAACCTTTTGTTTGTAAGATACCTTCCTATATACGTGACTCGATGGATTTCATCACACAGCTATCCAGGTTAGTTATACCTGTGGACAAGAGGGACTCTATTCTCTTAGTCACAATGGACATTACATCTTTATATACCAGCATTCCTCAATCTGATGCTATGTGCATTCTTAGAAAGGTGTTGTCTGAGTCCGTTGATGTTGGGAATCGCTTAGAGCTGGTGTTATCCATGACTGATTTTGTCATCCACAAAAATTATTTTAAATTTAATGAGTCATTTTACATCCAAAGGAAGGGTGTTGCCATGGGTGCTATTGTGGCCCCTTCTGTTGATTGTCTTTTTATGGCTATTTTTGAGGAGTCATTTGTTTATTCATCTGAATTTTTTTTCTTCTTATGTGCTTTATTGGAGGATATTTTTATTATTTGGTGGGGATCTCAAGTTGAACTAGATAGTTTTTTGCTGTATCTTAATCAATGTGATCATAACATTCAATTCACTATGACTTTTCATTCCACTTTTATTAATTTTCTGGATATACAGTTACAGTATCGCGATGGACTATTTGATACTTCAATCTTTCGGAAACCCACTGGCACTAACACCATACTTCATTATTGTAGTTATCATCCGAAACTTTTGTGCAATAGTATACCTGTGGGTCAAATGCTAAGATTGAAACATTTGTGTTCTTCTGACATGGATTTTAAAATCCAAAGCCATCATATGTCCCGAAGATTTAGACAACGTGAATATCCTACTCGAGTGATAAGTCGTGCAGCTAAATGTGCCACCCATGCTGAACGTCAATGGTTATTTCTTCCTAAATCCTCTAGTGCAGTGTTCTTCAACCTTTTTGTGGACCGGCGGAAAAAAAAAATTATTTTGTGGACCGGCAAACTACTAGGACTGAAATTTAAAACCCCTGTTTCCGCCCCGTCTCCAAGAGCTCAGTCCTCACAACCATCTGATCCCATCCGCACAAGCCTCAGTTATGATTTCATACTGAATGTATTTTATTAAAGTATAAAAAGAAACAATATTCTGTACAATTGTCATTTTATAAATACAAATAATCCAGAGCAAGGATCAACAAAACCCTTGTCTCCCCTCCCCTTCACATATATCCCCTCTACTATCAAGAAAACTGAATAAGCCAAATTATTACAGAATGCTACACAGAAATATCATGCTAACAGAATACCGCAGTCACACATAGTAGGAATAGGGTTAGGGGAGTGCAACTAGGGCAACTGCCCCCCTGGTCAGAGAGAGCCCTAAGCCACTGCCTAGATTTTGCAGTCCCCAGTTATGTCTAACACCAGCTCTAGCAGGATATATATTTCAAATCTGATATATTCTAATCACAAAATAGAAATAAAATTATTTTTTTCTACTTTGTTGTCTCTGGTTTCTGTTTTCATCTTCTTTTCACTCTCTTCCTTCCAGCGTCTGCCTTCTCTGTCTCTTCAATCCAGCATCTGCCCCTTCCATCTACTGTCTGACCTCTCCCCCTTCCATATGGTATTTGTCTTTTTTTCTATGCCCCTCTCCCCTTTCCATCCAGCCTATGCCCCTCTCTCCTTTTTACATGATTCATTCCAGATTCACTGCTCTCTTCATTTTTATCTCTCCTACACCAGATCTAACATCTTTGTCCCTCTTAATTTCTCTGCTGACCCCCCTTCCCATCTCATTCCTGTCTCTCCCCTTCACCTCCTCTAATCTCCCTGCCAGCTGTTTCCTTCCTTTTTTCTTCTCCCTTCCCTCCTCCCCCTGTCCAGCAGTAACTCTCTTCCCTTCCCTTTCCCTCCTCCCCTCCCAGCAGCATCTCTTCTTATTCCTCTCCAGGTCCAGTAGCAGCTGTCCCTTTTTCCCCTTGCCCAGCAGCTTCCCAGCCTCTAACAGTGGCTTTCTCCCCTCCCAGCAACTCTCCTTACTTGCCAGCGCAGCGATTCAGGAAGGCAGCCTCGGGTCCTTTGTTGGGTCGCACCGCCTCTGAGGAAAGCGGAAGTTGCATCATCAGAGGCGGCCTCGACTCAGCAAAAGCCCCAAGGCTTGCTTCCTGAATTGCTGCGCTTGTAAGTAAGGAGAGCCGCTGGGAGGGGAGAGAGCACACTGTCGGAGGCTCCCAAGTTCAAGTTTCAAGTTTATTAAACTAAACTAAACTAAATCTTGGGTTTATATACCGCATCATCTCCACAGGTGGAGCTCGACACGGTTTACATGGTTAGGGAAGGAACGGAACTCCAATGGATTTATAGAAGTAAGTAAGAGAGAGGTTAGGTGTGAAAATACTAGGGAGGGGACGGGTTACGTTTTGGAGAAGAGTCAAGTCTTCAGAAGCTTACGGAATGGTAGAAGGGGGCTCAAGTTGCGGAGAGGGGAAGGGAGACTATTCCAGAGCTGAGCGATTCTGAAGTGGAGGGAGGACCCGAGTTTACCGACGAGGGAGATACCTTTTGAGGAGGGGAAGGATAATTTTAATTTTTGCGTGGATCTAGTGGAGAATGGATTTGAGGAATTCCAGGATAGAGGAATAAGAGGTGGAAGGATGCCGTGGAGTATCTTGAAGGTTAAGCAGGCACATTTAAAGTGGACCCTGGAGATGACAGGAAGCCAGTGCAGCTTGGACAGGAGCGGAGAGACATGGTCATATTTGCTTTTTGAGAAGATAAGTTTGGCCGCGGTGTTCTGGATTAGTTGGAGTTTGTGGAGGCTTTTCTTTGTTAAGCTAAGGTAAATGGAATTGCAATAGTCCAATCTGGAGAGGATGATGGACTGTACGAGCACGGCAAAGTGTTTTTGGTGGAAGCAGGACCTCACTTTCCTCAGCATGTGAAGGCTGTGAAAGCATGTTTTTATCAGGGAGTTGAGGTGGTCGTTGAAGGATAGCGAGGAATCTATGGTGATGCCCAGAACTTTGCTAGAGAACTCTAGTTGTAGAGAGGAGCCTGTGGGCAGTGGGATGGAAGTGGGTAAATGATCAAGTTTAGGGCCAAGCCAAAGTAGTTTGGTTTTGGACTCATTCAGTTTCATTTGTACAGCGAGAGCCCAGGATTGAAGTTTGGTTATGCATGAAGAGATGTTTGCTGCGAGATTGGTGAGGTTTGCGTCGGTCTCGAGGAGGACCAGGATATCGTCAGCGTAAGTGTAGAGTATTTCTAGGGGGGAGAGGTGGAGGAGGTTCAGGGAGGACATATAAATGTTGAAGAGGATAGGAGATAGGGGGGAGCCTTGAGGAACTCCACATGTCGGTTTCCACGGGGAGGATGAGGTACCATTCTTGGTAACGTTATAAGAGCGAGAACGTAAGAAATTCGAGAACCAGTCGAGGACCGTGGAGCTGATGCCTATCTCGGAGAGTAGGAAGATTAGAATGTCATGATGGACAACGTCGAAGGCTGCTGAGAGGTCGAATTGGAGTAGAACGGCAAATTTTTTGTGAGAATGGAGTTGTTGGATCTTAGAGATTAGGGAGGCCAGGAGGGTTTCAGTACTGAAGTTAGGTCTGAAGCCGTATTGATAGGGTAGGAGGATAGAGAATCTTTCCAGGTAGGCTGAGAGTTGGGAGGAGACAATGGACTCAAGCAGTTTGGTTAGGAGCGGGATGTTCGCTATAGGGCGATAATTGGATGGGATGGAGGGATCTAGGTCAGCTTTCTTCAGTAGGGGGGTCAGTGCAATGTGTCCCATTTCAGGTGAGAAGAGGCCCGATAGTAGAGCAGAATTTATGAGTTTGGTGAGTGATGAGATGGCCTGTGTGGGTATTTTCTCGAATAGATAGGATGGAAATGGATCCAAGGTGCAGTTACAGGATTTCAATTTCTAGCAGAGCTTGAGGACCTGCAATTCGGATACTTGCTCAAAGGCAGTCCAGGATCTGTTGACTGGGACAGGGGTGATGACATTTGGAGTAGGATTGGGGGTGGCGAACACTAGAGAATTGTAGGAGACTGCGGGAGGGAAGGAGCTTCTTAAGGTGGTGACCTTTCCATTGAAGAAGTTTGCTAGTAGGTCGGCTGATGGGGAGGAGGGGAGTAAGGAAGGGTTGGTGTTGGGGATTAGGGAGCGCCAGATATTGAACAGCATGCTGTTCTGATTGTTTGATCTGGAGATCTTGTCCCCATAAAAGTTTTTCCTAGCGCTTTTGAGTGCGTTGTTGTAAAATTTAATGTTGACTCTCCAGATTTGTTTGTCTGTGGGGGATTTAGATTTTTTCCAGATGCGTTCCAGGGATCGACATTTTTGTTTTAGTACCCTGTGGTGTGGGAGGTACCAGGGGGCCTTACGGGAGTAGGTGACGGTTTTGGTAGAGAGCGGGGCAAGAGAGTGGTAGGTGGATTCTGAGAGAGTAATCCAGTTGTGCCAGTTGGTTACAGTATCTGGAGGCTTAGGGTTGGATGAGAGATTGTCGAGAAATTTGGACCAGAACTGGTTACTTGAAATTTTCTTGCGGAAAGTAATGGACTTAGAGGTATGGGATGGGGTTCCAAGGTGTGACATGAAGATGGGGAGGGAGAAGGTTCCTAAGAAGTGGTCGGACCAGGGGACGTGGTCCCAACGGATGTCATTGGTCGAAGTTTTGTAATCCGTGAGATCGAGGAAGCTGATAATGTCTAGTGTGTGGCCTCTATCGTGGGTTGGAGAGGAGGCGGGGGGAGAGAAGCCAAGAGAAGTGAGGAAATTATTGAAATCAGATGCATCCTTGCTGGTGGTGTCATCGAGGTGGAGGTTGATATCTCCGATGATCAGGAGTCTTTGGAACTTAAGGAACGCGTTAGATATGGTCTCGTAAACAAGCTCGGAGGAATTGCTCCAGGGGGTGGGCGGGCGATATAATGATAAGATACCCAGTGGGTGAAGATGGAGCTCATCGTTGACTGAGGCTAACATGTATTCAAGTGAGCGATGGCTGCCTTTTTCGAGAAGCTGAACATCAAAGAAAGATTTGTAGAGGAGTGCCAGGCCACCTCCTTTTCGGTTTAATCTAGGAGAAAAGAGGCCTTGGTAACCCTGGGGACATAGCTCGTTTTGTGTAAAGAGATCGTCTTTGGTGATCCAGGACTCTATGATGCAGAAGAATCCAGGATCAGAATCCGCGAGAAGGTCTTTCACAATTTGGGTCTTGTTGCATACGGATCTGGCGTTGCAGTAGAGTAACGGGACTGGGGTTAGAGAGTCTGGGGTGTGGTTGGGAAGGTTGGCGGGGGGCACAGGCGAGGTTGGCTTTGCGGGGTTTTTGTTTGTAAGAGTGACTTCTGGTGCGCATCAGCGTGGGAATTTTGAGGTCGGGGCAGGTAGTAGTGACATTTGGGGAGTCTGGTAGATTGGGGGAGGGGGGTATCAGACAGAAGGTGATCTTAAGAGAAGAGCAGAGAAGGAGGAAAAGGAGCCAGAAGGGAGGCTTCATGGTGGAACTTGGGGAGTCTTTTAAGCTGAAAGGCAGGGCTTGTTTGGATCGTGTGTGAAACGGTTTGCTAGGTGGGGAGAGACTTAGCAACAGCACGGAGTCGGTAGAGGCAATGTGCAGGGGCAAGGTGTAAGAGGGTGTCTGGTTTTTTTTTGTTTTTTTTTTACGTTTGTCGGGAGTGGGACTGAGTGGTTAGAGGACAGCACAGGAGGGAGTGAGCGTTAAACCCGAATCCCAGCAATGGGAATGGGTTGAAATCTGAGTCTATGTTCCTTTTAGTTTAGCGTCTAACAGATTCCAAGAATTACAATGAAATACAGTAACATACAATTTAACGGCTGAACCATATGTACTGACCTCGGAAGGTGTACAGTTTAGCGGCTAACAGAGTCCAATGAAATACAGTGAAGTAAATGAGATAAAGATTTGGCGGGGGTGGGAGGAACTTGGAACAATGAAGGGGGGAGGAGGAACAAGGTGGAGGAAAGCTTCCCCTTTTAATATACCGACCATCAACTGGTATCTAGTCGGTTTACAATAAAATGTTAAAAATAGAGATAGAAAATTATATTTATAAAAGGAGTTAATAAAAGTGTACATTAAGGACATAAACTGGACGAACTTGAGAGTGATGGTAAGAGGGGAAGGGAGGGGTAAAGTTACATAATTAGGAGAAGAAAAGAAAGAGAGGAGGAAAAAAAAAGGAGATTGAAAGAAGAATGGAGGGAGAGGATAAAACATGTAAGATGGGATCACTTCATAGAAGCGGTTGGTTGAGTAAGAAGGAAATGCTTTAAGAGCAGATGAAAGCATCTCAAAATAAGAAAGTCTTTAGGCTTATCTTGAATCTATCAAGTTGTTTTTCATGGCGGAGTTGATGTGGTAGAGCATTCCACAATATTGGGGCAACTACTGAAAAATTTGTTTTTCTAGTGTAGAAAAAATCTTTTATAGAGGGAATTGAAAGGAAATTCTGGTCTGCTGATCTAAGTGTACATGTTGGGCATTGTGGAATGAGAAGCCTATCAAGGTAGGAAGGCTGATGGGAGAGTTTAATTTTAAAGGTCAACAGGATGGTTTTATAAGTAACACGATGTGTTTTGGGAAGCCAATGCGCTTCTTTCAGGAGAGGGGTGACGTGATCATATTTACCTAGTTTGTATATAAGTTTTATTGCCGTGTTTTGGATTAACTGTAAACGTCGGATTTCTTTTTGGAGAATTCCGTTATATAGAGAGTTGCAGTAATCAAGGTGGGAGATAACTAAGGAATGAACCAAGGTTTTGATAGCGTCCGTGTCTAGGATGGAAGTTAGAGAACGAATAAGGCGAAGTTTATAAAAACAAGTTTTTACCACCGAGCTGATGTGATCGTGGAAAGTAAGGTCCTTATCGATGATTACTCCCAGTAATTTTATTTTTGTTTCGATTTTTATAGGGGTGGATTTGATAAAAATCTTTCCTGATAGTGACTCTCCGGCCCTGCGCGAACTACAGGTCGTCGATCTTGCCAGTCCTGCACGGACCGGCAGGAATTTTCTGCAGACCGATACCGGTCCGCGGACTGGCGGTTGAAGAACTGTGCTCTAATGAGTTATCTGATCAAAGGATGACTTGTGTGATTCCTTTTTCTCCCTTGTCTACTCATGTACAGAATATCATTGGTCAACATTGGCATTTGCTAAATTTTCATTCTGAGTTCAGAAATAAGCCTAGGTTTGCTTTCACATGTAGTAAAAATCTAGGGGAATGCTTGAAACATCATTCTTTTCTTT
This sequence comes from Geotrypetes seraphini, assembly GCF_902459505.1. NCBI lineage: Eukaryota > Metazoa > Chordata > Amphibia > Gymnophiona > Dermophiidae > Geotrypetes > Geotrypetes seraphini. The sequence continues at coordinate 339,803,390 of NC_047086.1, read as the reverse complement.
CAATTGACCATGATGAGGTGGGTCACACCCCGTGTGTTAAGTGTAGGTATTGCCAATATTCTATGAGCACTGATTGTGTACTTATTCCTAATGTGGATATTCGGTTTAAATTACATCATAAAACTGACTGAAGTTCTACTCAGGTTGTTTATGGTATTTTCTGTCCATGCCATAAGCTCTATGTTGGTCAAACTAAGAGAGCCATTAAACTCCGTATTGCTGAACATCTCAGCTGCCTTAGAACTCAGAAAAGTGATGCCCCTTTGGTGGATCATTGGGCTCAGTTCCACCACTCGTTATCTGATTTGCGTTTTTAAACAGTTTGTTACCACCACCGGGGGTGATATTTCTCGGCAGCTTACTTATCATGAACAGAGTCTGATTTTTGTGTGGCATATTGTGTTACCTAATGGGTTAAACAGAGAGATTGAGTGGCTAGTGTTACATTAATATTTATTTGTATTATTTTTTTTGCTTTTTTTGACTTGTTTAATTATTCTTTCTTCAATTGTTTGATTTTTTTTTATTGTTTTCATTTTGTTAAGTCAATTCAGCTGTCATTAAGCTGTGGTCTATTTAATGCTCCACCCTTTTTCTACCGTCATGACATTTGCGTGGCGGTTGCCATCTTTGCTTTTGGATTAAGATATCTTCTATCTCCTGCCCGGTATGATTGCATGCATTTATACTTATTTTGTTTGTTTTATAATAGTTGTTTGTTAGGTTCTTTTTGGTTGTGTTGGTGTTTCATTTTGTTTTTAGCACGATTCTTCCTCTTGATAAAGAAAGCCATCGAAACATGGCTCGTGTTGAGGAGGAGGGAAATGGCTGGTTTCGTGGATGTTGGATGAAGTGTTTGCTCACTTTGGACATTTTTTTGCACTTGCACTTTAACACTTTGGGATTCACCCTTATATGAACTTTTGCCATGTGATGTCTTTTACCGGATGGCTGAGGGCTCCACCTTGTCCCTTTGGCTTCGTTTTTGAAACTATGCGAGCCGAAGTTTGGATTAACTCGAGTTATATGATTTATGCACAATATCATCACCTAATGATCAACTCGAGCTAAGTGACTTTTGAATTTCTTTTCTATAATATGAACTTAGTGGATTCCTTTGCCTCCTTTTCCAGGTGTGTGTATGTATGTTTGTATGTTTATTTGTGATGAAATAATGATAAGCTATGAATAAAGTTGTAGTGCTTTTAATGCATTTATATTATATGTATTGATATTGGTTTACTTGGATCACATTGGCATAACATGTGAATGAATTTAAGTTGTGTTTTTAATGAGTGGATTCTTTGTGGGTCTTATATCCTTAGCCAGATACAGTCTCCAAAACTGAACACTATATTCCAAGTGGAGCCTCGCCAACTTTTTCTCTGCTGCTAGTTTAGAGCAGTGTTTCTCAACTCGGACCTGGAGGACCCCCTTGCCAGTTAGGTTTGCAGGATAGCCACAATGGATATGCATAAACTTGATTTGCATACACTGTCCCCATTATATGCAGATTTTCTTTTATGCATATTCATTGTGGCTATCCTGGAAACCTGACTGGCAGAGTTGAGAAACGCTGGTTTAGAGAACCATATCGGCTTTTTTTTTCTCTTGTTTTTATTTACATACCCGCTTTTTTTTCTCAATCTTATTTATTTTCCTCACATAAAGGTCGGTAGCCATTTTTATTGCTCCTTTCAGCTTAGAACACTGTTTTTCCACTTCTCTCATGTCCTCCAATCCTATCAACTCTTTCTTCAGGTACTCTCTCATTTTACTGAAGTCCGCATATTTGAAATCCAGGACTTTGAGTTTTGTGCAGCCACCCTCCACTTCAGCTGTTATATCAAATTAAACTTTCTCCATTTGTGAACACAATATCCAGTAGTGCTTTTTTTCCTCATTGGTTCCATCACAATTTGTCTGAGCAAAGCCTATTGAAGGGCATCCACTATCTCTCTACTTATTTCTGATTCCATAGACGGAACTTTCCAGTCCGCATCCAGCAGGTTGAAACCACCCAGCAGCAGCACCTCTCCTTCCTTACCCATCTTTGGATATCTGCAGCAAGATCTGTATCAATTTACTGCGATTGAGTTAGAGCTCTGTAGACAACACCCACGTGGATAGAAGTTCCATCTTCTCTTTTCAAAGCAATCTATATCTCTTTTTCCTTTCCTTTCCTTTTTAGTCTGTGATTACTTATTCCATACTGGGCGAGGGTGTATCTGTGTTCTGTATATATGAAAAGGACATGGTTTTCTGCTGGCATTGACTGTGCAGGATTGATCTGTATTAATTTGGCTTATTTAGTTTTACAATGGATGCATTGATGTTCTAGTACTTACTGCAGTATTGAAGATGCTGCCTTTTCCTAGGTACACCCTTGTATAAATAATGGCTTATTACTAAAAATATATTTTTTATATAGAGGAGTGTGGTGGTAAAAAAAAAAAAAAATCAAATATACTAGGTATGCCACTGCTTTCCCGGTCTCCTTTCAAAATTGAAATCTTCTTTTCCAGAGGGCCATGGCATGTCAAAGTTTCCAAATTTATTTAATCTGTGATATACCGTTTATAAAAAACATGCCTAAACAGTTTACAATTATCAAATACAGTGGAACCTTGGTTTGCAAGTAACGCAGTTTGCGAGTGTTTTGCAAGACGAGCAAAACACTCAGCAAACTTTCGTCTCGCAAACTGAGCACTGCCCTGATAAACGAGCACTTACACTGCAGGAAGCACTGCTTCAGAGGGATCCCTCTTCCACCCGCCAGCCAGCCTTCCACACCGGGTGCCTTCCGCATGTTGGAGAGCCTCTATCTGAGCCTACGCAGCCGAGTGACGTCTCACCTGCACGTTGCGTATGATCACACACATCGTCAATTATTAATGTTGTGTGTGATCATACGCAACGTGCAGGTGGAACGGCACTCGGCTGCGTAGGCTCAGATAGAGGTTCTCCAACATGCAGAAGGTGCCCAGTGTGGGAGGCTGGCCGGCGGATGGCAGAGGAATCCCCCCGAAGCAGCACTATGGGGTTCTCCAGCGGCTGGCAGACGGAGGAGGCGGACGGAGGAGACGGCGCTGCTGCAACTGGCACCCGACACCACTTCCTCGGCGCCTTTTGGGTTCTGGAACTGATTGTCAGCATTGCCATTATGGCCTATGGGAAAAGTTGCTTTGATATACGAGTAATTTGGATTACAAGCATGCTTCTGGAACGAATTATGCTCGTAAACCAAGGTACCATTGTATTAAGAATTTTAAAAAAATGTAAAAAGAAAATGAGAGGGGGGGGCAACAAAATTTGTTGACTTACTGGAACCAAAGGGAAAAAGTTGGAAGTGGTAAGAGATTAATTACATTGAGAAAAAAAAATCATAAGAGGGAGAGAAGAGAGGGGAAGGGTATTGAAACACAAGAGTAGACTGGGTTCGCTTCAAAAGAAGCATTTTATATTTGGTATTACCAACTGCATGGAAGTTGTTTAGGCTCTTTTTGAAATGGAAAAAGTCAAAATGTGTAGATGTCTTTGAAGAGGAGTGTTTTTAGTTTAGATTTGAACTTTTCAAGAGATGTTTGGAGTCTTAAGGTCCAACGGAAGGACATTGAATAGAGTGGGGACAGTGACAAAGAAGATAGTTTTCCGGGTTGAGTCAAGAAATAATTCACATATAGACGGGACTGAAAGCAGATTTTGAGTGATGGATCGGAGATTCCGGTTAGGAGCATAAGGAATAAGAAGTTTATTAGCGAATGCCGGTGAATTAGACTGCTTGGTTTTAAATGTTAGTAGACATGTTTTGTAAGTGGCAGCAATTCTCAAAGGCAACTGGGCACTGCCTCAAAACTTTCCATCTGCTGCGATCCGCCTCCATCTGAAGCAACTTCCTGTTTCTGCTTGAGGGGCTTGCGGCAGAGGGAAAGCTTTGGGACAGCGCCAACAGCCTATGAGAATGGCTGTCGCATCAGGGCCCCTCTGAAAAAATAAGATTTTGACTTTGAAAGGAGACCAAGGAGAGAGGGAAATGGACAGAAGGAGAAGAGATGCCTGGCTAGCAGCACCCCTGGAGCTGCTTTAAGTTAGCATGGGGGTGGGGAGGAATGAGAGCAGGGGGAAATTCAGACCGGGGAGGAGAGGAGATATTGTCCTGCAAGGGACAGAAGGGAGGGAGAAATGTTGTACTGGGAGGAAGGAGAGAGGACTCAAGGAATGGAACGATGTCAGATTCCAGAGAAGGGTGATGGAAGAAGGGAAATAGATGCCAGACTAGGGATTGGACGGGAAGGAGGAGAGAGAGAGATACAGGACTGTGGGAAGGAGAGGAGAGAGAGATGCAGGAAGGAGGGGGGAGAGAGATGCCGGACTGCAGGAAGGAGGGGAGAGAGAGGGAGGAGATGGTGTACAGCAATGGATGTGGAACAGAAGACATGGAAAAATAAATAGATTTTGATAAGAAAGTTGAATGTTAAAAGTTAATGCCAAAGACAGAAACTGAAGGAGAGAAAAACAGCAAATGGATAAGAGGGCCCTGGAAACACAATTAAGAATACAGACAGAAGGAAGTGCAATCAGAGCCTGGGAAAAGATGATTAGAAAAATAAAATACCAGATAACAAAGGTAGGGTAAATGATTTTATTTTCAATTTAGTGAAGTGATTGAAAGGTATCAGTTTTGAGAATTTATATCTGCTGTCTATATTTTGCACTGTCCAGGATGAAATTATTTTCTTTCTATTTATCTGGTGGCATAGTCTGTGTAGAATCTGGCACCTTAATATTTCATTTATGTATACTAGTACTTTTAGTTTGTGGTCCTGTGTTTGCATATCTGTATTCTGCATGTGTGACCAAGTCCGGATGTTCTGGTAGGAATGAATGTTAAGCATACAGTGTAGTTTAATTTTGTGGTTAACCATTAAGTATTTTTAATAAGATTATATTGTTTGTATATATGAAAAATGAATGGAAAAAAATGGCTTTACAATTAGTACTATGATAATGAGGGCAGGGCCTGGGGTGGAGCTTTTGAGCACCCCTACTCATTTTGAAAATTTGGCTGCTATGAGGTGTGGTCTCCAGAATTGTACACTTGTAAATGAGATCTGAGAGATAGATGTACTAAAGTCACAATCGTCGCTAAACCAGTTTTGACCACTTTAGCAACGATCACATTTGCTGACCCAGTACACAAAACGGCTAACCACGTGTTTTTCCCCTCAATCGCCCAATTTCTGATCCAGCCATGCAAATTAGCGATTTAATATTAAAACCCAATGCAAACTACCTGAGCAATTGATACATTAACATCACTTGGCGATGCACAAAAAAAAAAGCGACTTGTCAAGACCAGTCATTTTTTTTTTTTAGTGGGCACAGATACTGTGCATGTGTTACACATGCACAATATCTGTTTCATTAAAAAAAAAAAAAAAAAAAACCTCTCCTTGACATCCTCCCACCGAAACAGCACAAGCAATAGGCAGGAGGGATGTCCTCTTTCTCCTGCTATGCCGCCCCCCTCCCTGTGAGAAAAAATTGGCAAACTCCCCCTCCCCCCATATGGCAGCAAAAACAGCAGGAGGGATGTCCACTCCCTTCTGCCAATGGAGACCCCCCAATGAACCTTCCCCTACCTCCCCACCCAAAAAAAAGCAGGAGGGATGCCCACTCTTTCCTGCCGCTGGATGCTCCCCTGCACCTTTTGCAGATGGAATCAGGAGGAATGCTCACTCTCTCCTACTCCAAGACCTGCCAGTCAAAAATGGCAAGCCTTCCCCTTCCTGGTGCATTATGTGATGCATGGGGAGGAGCCTAAGGCCCTGATTGGCTCAGACGCCAAGGCCCCTCCCAGAACAGCTGAATGGCAGGAGGCTTCCCCTGCTTCTCAGCTGTTCGGGCTTTCCCTGCGCATGTGTGAGAGGCACTCTCATAGTGATCAGACAGACGGGAGAGAGACGAGGATTATGCCGAACCTCTGCCCAAATCATTTGCATGCAAAATTTTTTGTGCATCAATAGCTCTTTTAGAATCGGCCAAAAATTGGAGCGGACCGAACCCACGTGTTCTTACTGATCCTGTTTAGTGCATCTAGCTCTCAGAGTCTTATATAGGAGTTCATTACGTCTATTTTTCCTGTTGGTCATTCCTCTTCCTGTGCACCCAAGCATCCTTCTCACTGTTGCCTTTCCTACCTGCTTGGCTACATTATGATTATCACATACGATCACACTCAAGTCACTCTTCTCTCTAATGTATAAAAATTCTTTACCCCTTAAACTGCACCATTCCCTTGGGTTTTTGCAGCTTGAGTGCATGACGCTACATTTTTTTTAGCATAAAATCTTAACTGCTATCTTCAAGCTTCGCTAGGTCTTTTCTCATGTTATCTACACCATCAGAAGTGTCTATCCTATTGCAGATTTTGGCATCATCCCCAAAGAGGCAAACCTTACCAGAGAGCCCTTCAGGAAAAAAGTTAACTTGTGAGGAGAACTTGGAGATGCTCTGTGAACACCAACACTGGAGTCTCATGGCCTTCTGACATGGCGTCAGCATTCTTGGAACCCATCTTGCACTAACCTTGGACATGCCCAACTTTTCATTAATTATTTTCTAAACTGCCAAGATGCCCATTTCTTCAGCTATTTGGGAAACCTTAATTTGGCTGTGTAACAAAATTAAATCCTTGACTTTCTTGCGCATTTCTATGGAAGTTGCTTCCACAGGCCAATCTAGTGTGAGGGTCATCTTCATTGAACTCTCTACACCACTTAAAGTGCTTGCTCCAAAATTTTACTTTGTAGGATGATGGAGCTTTTTTCCTTTTGTCAGAAATTGTATCACTGAACAATGCTCCAAATCTAGCAGTTTCTTACTTGATTCACCTGAGGACTCGCCTGACATCCTGTCTCTTGCAATGTTAGACTTGCATTGAGCCTCAACTGTGCATGAGTAGCCTTGAGACATGTCACAACATGCACAGACTCGTTTCAACATACTTGTTACTTTCTTTCATACTCGGATAGAATTATTGAACGCCCCTCATATATGCCAGAACTAATTTAAGCAGGCATAGGTAAAAGTAATAAAGAAATATAACAATTCCATCCCAGCTTTCATAGCTATACATATAAAATTTTATAGCTGGAGGAAGAATGCAAATTATTAAACGAAGGATTTCAAATGGCAACTAAACTGAGATCCATAAAATTTGCTTAAACGTTACAAGAAGAACAGCATGTGCAGCTAAATCATCGCTGCAATGAGTTACAGTTTAATGTCTTAGCTTTAATAGTAGGAGTCAGGGTTCTCTGATATAACTTAATATGAACATTAGCTGCTAAACCTTTTTGATGAAGAAGGGTTAATGACTTTGCACCTGCTGTCATTTGTCTTGCCCTTTGAGTCAGATGCATGCAGGAGTCATGGATTGTCACATGATTCCACCAATGCTGTTAAGTCACCAGTACTTTCTAAGCTCTGTGCTTGCCACCTGTTTTGTTTTTGTTTTGTTTTTAAATTGGCCCATGACATTTTGAGTTTAGTGCATATAGATCTTGAAACAGAGATTATCACTCTGTGGGATCAGACACATTACCGTATATTCATCCCCATACAAGTTGTACTTAATGTCTTCAGCAGGTTTTGGTGCTAAATTATTCTATATGCTAAAATACACAACCATAAAATCATCTGCTTCATACTGATACTGTCCTTCACAGTACAATGAAAAATGTATCTTGGGTCAATCAGAAAATAAAGGTTCTCTGAGAACCAAAAGGGTAGAGAAGTCTCACAGATGGGTGATATCATCTGATGGAGTCCTAAGGAGAATTTTCCTCCATCACTGAAACAAAACCTTTGACGGTTCTCAATTTCACTTATGTTCCTGTTACTGCCTGTGGCTTTTGCATGGGATTACATTAATCTTCCATTTTCTGCAGAGCCAATTGTCACTAGATTATGTGTAAGTTTGTTGTAGTAATATGGTATTCTTCTGATTTGCTTCCCTAGTTAGGATTTTCAATTTGAAATTTCCTTTATTTTTGACATTGGCGTGGTGTTGGCCCCAAGCATTGTTCAGCTATCTTTCAACATCATATTGTTTGATTTCACTGCAGCAATTTTTCTTTATGATATGTCCCAAAAGAAGGCCCTCAGTGGCTTTGAGAATTGTTCCTGGTGCAACAGAACCTATCCATCAAAGACATCCACGGTTGGTATCTGCAATGCCTGGGGCCCAACCATGATCCCTCTCACTATATTTTGTGTTCACAAATGTGAAAAAGAACATGAGAAGATTTTGGCACAGATAAGATCAGTCTATCAACATCAGCTTGGTCTCCTTGTGCCCCCAAAGCTGCATTGGATACTGGGGATGTATTGATATCAAGAATATCTTGATTGCCTTTAGCAACAAACGACAGATGATTGGGAACAGTAATCATCTAATTCCCAGCTGAAGAAGAGAGAGGATTTGTGTCAAGAAATTGTTATGAAGAATGTTAAATGGTAGATGACATATCATCATGCCTCTTTGAAGCACAGTGCCAAAAGCATCAGGACCACTGGTATCATCTAAGCACCCTTGACATAGAAACATAATGGCAGATAAAGGCCAAATGGCCCATCTAGTCTGCCCATTTGCAATAACTATTATCTCTTTCTCTGAGAGACCCCATGTTCCTATCCCAGGACCTCTCATATTTCATAGAGAATGCAAAAGCCTAGGCTCCTGCCTTTTTGCTCACCCCTTTTATTGATGGCAGCCTTCAAGGAGCTGCTCATGAAGTTGAGAAAAAGGGGATGGCTTCTTCAACACATTGATGTTGAGACCAAAAGTCCAACTGATACCCAACACTTGGTACACTGCATGCAAGAGGCACCAATGCAAAGGCTTTGAAGGAGCTCAGAGTCTGTCAGCTGCACTTAACCATTCAGATGCTGGAGTTTATTAGGGTTTGTCTAACACAACAATTGAAATTCGTAGGAGCCATGCTAGACATGATTTGAGCATCTTCCTTTCTTTCACACTAAAGGATCTCCACTCTAGTGTCCATTGTGGAGGAAATTTGGAGGAATCGATAGGTATCTGCTAGACAGATGCTGAAGATGTTGAGTAGAGTAGCATCCACAGTACACATAACACCCTTAAAACATCTCCATTTGAGACAGGCCCAGTAGACTGTATCTACCCAGTGGATAAAGATATCTTCAGGACACAGTAGCTGTCACCAGTTGACTGCAGAACTTGCTATCCTGGTGAACAAAACATTCCACTCTAGCAAAGGAAGTACCCTTTCAAATTTCTTTTGTTTTCAGAAGGGTTCTGATAGATCAATTTTAAGTGGAGAAGGTTTGCTATCTGGTATGACTGTGAAGCCCTAGATCCTTTGTTCTATCCCACACAAATGCTTTCTGTATTTCTGAATCAAGTCTCAAAACCAGTTCTATTATGGCATAGCTTAGTGTAATTGAAGCTTATTGTCATGAAAATGGTAAACCCATTTCTGCATAGCCTTTAAATATTTCATTTATAGAGGGCTTACTTCTGTTGGAACATGCAATGAAGCCACCCACAGTGTCATAGGACTTTAAAATTGTTCTTACCCAGCTAATGACCGCTTCCATTTGAGCAACTTGTTAGCTGAAGTTCCTGACCTAGAAAGTCCTGTTTTTTTAGTGATGGTAACTTGGATTCGGGCTGTAGGAACTAATTAAAAAAAACAAACAAAAACAGAGCAATTCTGCACACTCATCCAAAGTTTATACCAACATTTTTTCACAGATCTCATGCACAATGTACACTTTAGTCGGCTCCAGAAAGGCAGCCAAAGCTCTCTTGCAATCTAAAGTCCTAACAAAATGGAGGCTGTCATCACTTATGCACTTTTTACCAGTTGGGTAGCAGACTGCATTTCCTTTGCAGATGCCCACATGAGCCTAACACTAGTGCAGTATGCCAAAGTTCATATCGGAGCTATAATGGCATTGGTAACCTACATGAAATCAGCCTCCATGGAAGAGTTTTTGTTTTTTAAAGAGCAGCAACATGGACATCTATTTACGTATTCACATTGCATTATTATAACAGGACTCTTGATATGACAGTAGGTTTGGCTAACCTCCAGTATTTATTTGGAAATTAGATTCCAACTCTCTTCCCCTGTTTCTTTCAGTTCGGACTGCCTTAATAACAAAAAAAAGAAGACCAAAAAGAAAAGCTAACAAAATATAAGGCTTGTTGTCACCAAAAAAAACAGTTTAAGTATATGCTGGTTGCTGCATTGCTGGCTGTTTTATTCTTTCCCTCCCCCCCCCCCTGCTTTTTTTTTTTTTTTTTTTTTTAAGGCATCCTGTAGGTAGGGAGGCATATCTGTAAGGATCTTGCTGACCTATTGTCCTCAGAGAAAACAGTTACCTACTGCAGGTATATCCTAAGGACAGCAGGATATAAATGTTCACAAACCACCTCACCTCCTCAAGAAGTTTTAGTCCAATAAAGCTTGAAATGGACTAATGTGGTTCCGTGTGATAATGGCATGTGGACGTTCCAGGTGCAGTTCCATTGGATGACTTCATCATCTGTGTAGATTTATATTCTGCTGTCCTTGGAGAATATTTAGTGTAGGTATGTAACTCTGTTTAAATGGGGTGATCAGTACAAGCATGTTATTCTTTTCATGTTTTCTGATGCCATGTAATATCTGTAAAACAGATTATAGCAACCAAAATTTTCTTCTGAGCTTAAAAATCAAATAAGCCATTGTGAAACATCAAAAACTTCAACTGTACTAGGATCCACCTGCAAGAGAAAAGCCCTCCCCATATCCCAGAATCCTATAGGCAATAGGGTGTCTCACATAACAAAAACTACAGTATGACATCACAGCTTTTTCAACGCATTTTGCCCCAAAGAGGTGCTGCCTTGTTTTAATGGCAGTGTTCTAAGATGGAGTTCCAATTTTTTTTTCCATTTGTGTAATCTTTTCCTGTGTACAGTTGTTAAGCACTCAATTTTACACTCCACCTTCCAGCAAACCACTACAGTTTTAGTCTTATAAAACATTGACTGTCTTATAAAACATTGACTCTGTGTAGTTTTGTTTAACTCTGATTTTTGATGCTTGCAGATGCTATTGATATTTAATCCAAATGTTTGCTAGTTAGCTCATATAGGGCTTCTTTTACAAAGCCGCATGATAAATACTCCGACGTCTATTAATTTCCTGTGGACATCGAAGTGATTCTGGATGCCCTGTTCCATTATAAAATAGGCTCCTACCACATAACCTGGAACACCTGTATGGAAGCATTCACTTATGGAATTGTCTCTGTAGTCTCTAGTGAGAGTTACTTCAAATTGCAATGGTTATGGGTAAAGCAATGACGATTTATTTAGTGGGATCAAATTTCAGTGGAGCAGTGGTTTCAATGAGTTTGCCTCCTTCACTCAAAAGTTGATAGCACTAGGAGAGTTAGAGCTACAGACTCAGCACCCTGAGGTTGTGGGTTCAAACCCCACGCTGCTCCTTGTGACCTTGACCCAGGTACTTTAGATGGGCTGTGAGCCCGCTGGAACAGATAGGGGAAAATGCTTGAGTACCTGATATGTAACCCGTTTTGAGCTCCTTTGGGTGGACAGGCTAAAAAAAATCAAATAAATCTTTACATTCAATTCAATGCTATAAGCAATTAAAACTGGGTTTTTTCAGACTGTATGGATAAAATTAACATATTCTCACAATTTGCATTTCCAGTATGAAGTGAAAGCCCCAGTGCCCTCAACTTACTTTAGGAATATTTGTAAGCAAATGGCCAAAATGCATGAAGCTATTTTTTATCTGCTTCCAGAAGAGCAAACACAGGTGAGAATTTTAGTAATCTTGAAACAATGTATGCTTTTTCAAATGTTTTTCTTCCTCTTTTTATGATGGCAATTGATTTTTATACTGGTAAAAATCCTTACATCATAATAGTAATTTGCAACTCCTTGAAAAGAGAAACTTTATTCTCTGAGGACAAATACGATGATTTCTCACTTCTGGTAGGTGGCGATATCCAATGGAGATCGATGTGGCAACCACTCTATAGCATTCTTTTGAAAACAGCACACCATGCATGATGTGTCGTCTTCAGGGTGGATTTGATTCAAATCAAATCATGATTTAAATTTTTAGTTAGAAAGACTTAATTTAAATCATGGTTTACTATAGAAAGTTGTACAAAGTGCAGGAATTTATTCAATAAAAGTTGTTAAAACATATATAAGCAGCATAAATAAAATAAATGTATCCAAATAATTGGTATTTGTTCTCATTAGTACCGGACCCAACACGGTCCATGTTTCGAAAAACAGTCCTTCCTCAGGGGTCCAAGATGATCAGTACATAGAATATTAAAGAGCCAAATAGGAAAGAACAAGCAAAAATACCAAACAAAACAGGTGTAAAGCTCTCCTGTAACAGGCGCTGCACTGATTTGGTTATACTATTAGAAATATATAGATAAATAAATATGAAATTATACTCCCCCTCCATATTCATGGGGGTAAGGGGAACAGTCCCCTCACGAATAAGAAAATTTGCAAATAACTTTAAGGCCAATTCTGAACTAGCCTTCCCAGTGATGCCATGTAGATATTGAAGAGTGAGGGGGAGAGTGGGGAGCCCTGTGGCACTCCACAGGGATTGGACCAAGCTTGAGAGTAGGTTCCTTCGCTGTAGACCTGGTAAGTACGTTTTTTTAGGAAACCCATGAATCAATTTAGTACCTGTCTGGAAATGCCGATGGAATCAAGGCACCTAAGCAGGAGGTCATGATCGACAAGGTCGAAGGCACTGCTCAAATCGAACTGCAGTACCAGTGTGCTTTTTCCCTGGGAAAACAGATGGAAAAGGTAGTCAGTCATAGAAGTCAAAACTGTTTCGGTGCTGTAATTTGTTCGGAAGCCAGATTGGGAATCATGTAGGATGTTGAACTTCTCTTAAGTATTTTGCGAGGTCGATGTTAACCAGACCTTCCATTAATTTAAGAAAGAATGGTATGTTGGCAATGGGTCTGTAGTTGACTGTCAAGGAAACGGACTCCTTTGGGTTTTTGATAATAGGAGTCACGAGGATATGCCTGAGATCCTCCAGGAATTTACCGGTATGCATGCATGAAGAGATCCAGCTAAAAAGTTCAGCTTTGAAGGAGATAGGAGCTGTTTTCATAATGGCTGGTGGGCAGTTGTCCAATATACAGTTGGATTTTATATATTTTGAGTAAAGCTTGAGGAAGTGGCTCCAGTCTGGGTTTTCAAAGTGGTTCCAGATCATGTCAACAGCTAGCCATTGTCTGCATTATGAGTGTTCACAGAAGCACAATTAATTCACATTGAATTATGTGGTTTTATTTTCCTAAAATAACAAACAAGTGAATCTAAAAATATAGAAATAGAAAACGGGGTTTTCTTGACCAATGAGGATGAAAGTGTTTGCATTGAGCATTTTAACACTTGGGCATTTGAAGTCTTTCCTCAAATTTTTTTTTAATAGAACATTGAAGTATTTAAACAGACATCATTATGTTCATCACTTTACCCTCCTAGAGTTGTTGCACATTGCTCCATTTCTCTGTCATACACTTTATCCAGCAGTTTCCCTGCAACATCTGCTCTGCTGGGTGGACTGTATCCTGGCCTCAGTGACTGAACCATGTTAATGCAGTGTGGCTTTTCAGACAGAAAGAAAAGTTTGTCACTTGGCAAATTTTTCCTCAATTGCCTCTTTTTCTAATCTGCTGGTTTTTATCAAAAACATACGAGGGGCGTTCAATAATTTACCTTCATGAATATTAAAGAAAGTAGCAAGCATGTTGAAAAAAGTCTGTGCATGTTGTGACATGCCTCAAGGCTGGCTTCTTGGGGTTTTGGTTTAATTTCTGTTTCTAGTTTTTGATCACTTACTCTGTATTTGGCGTTTGTGTGATTGAGGCCAAGAATTTTATATGAGCATTCTGTAATAATTTGGTTTGTTCAGTTTTCCTGATAGATATATTATTATTTTAGGGCCCCACTATAATATCTAGGGCATGGCTTTTTTGTAGGTAAGAGCCTTATTTTGGTGCAATGATGAGCTACAAGAAACAAATAGCTACATACCCCTTGCTAAATGTGCCAAGTTCTCCATTCCATCAATTTAACAATTCCATTTCAAAAATTTCTAGTAATAATTATGGAATCCCTCAAGGCTCAATTTTATTTCCTCTTATTTAACATCTTTACCTCCCCTCTTTTAACCTTATGCCAGTCCATAGGGTTCTCAGTCTTCACTTATGCCACCGATTTTCAAATCCTACACCCAGTTAATTCAGATTCAGATGAGGAGATATTTAACATCAGCCAAAAACTGTCTAAAATAAAAAATGGCTTCAAGATAACATGTTATCTTTAAATCTAGAAAAAACTAAAACTGGTTTTTTTTTTCCCATGGAAAGAAGGACTCAAGAATCCACCACGAATTTGCATTAATAACTTTCCAATTCAGTCCGTCAATAAAATAAGAATTCTCGGAGTCATCATAGATAATAATCATGATCAAATAAATTCTGTTGTTAAAAGTTGTTTCCATAGGCTGCTTATGAACAAGAAGACTACAACTAATACAAAATACTGCAATAAAAACCATTACAGGTAAAAGAAAATTTGACCAAGTAACACCATTATTAAAAAAACGCACATTGGCTTCCTATCAACCACAGAATAACTTATAAACAGGCGGCACTCATTTCATTCAAAGTTCTACAATTCAACGCACCGTTATTCCTAGATCGAGTTATCATTCCATATTCTCCCATCCGCTCCTCACAATCTGAGGATAAAAATCTACTTACTATTCCATCCCTACGAATCATAAATACTAGACGTACCACTCTCTTCTCTGTCACCGCTCCCCAAACGTAAGGTAAGAGAAGAAAAGAACCAAATTCAAATCAAAACTAAAAAGTTTCCTATATAGAGACACTTTTAATTAATTAATGAGCCCCTTAAACTGAGTTCATATTCCCAATTGAAGTAGGCAAGCACTGATCTAATATAATATAACTCCTATTGTTTTATACTTACTTGTTCTCTTTCCTAAATCAAATTGTAGTTCTTCCCTGATTTCCCCATGAAGTGCACATCTGTCTGTCCATATATTGTACGTCCCTCTTATTTGAAAATTATTTATTGTATATCGCTTTGTAATCTTTGAAAAAAGCGATTTTATCAAATACAAAATAAATTTGAAACTTGATTTATTTTAAATTATGAGTGACTTTTAAATGTGTGTGTTGGTTTTGTTTTGTTTTTTTGCATTACTTCCCAATTTGTCTGGTATTGAGAGGGTCTTTGTTACTATAACTCAGATTACACTAGAATTAGAAATTTCTTTGCATGGTGAATTTTAGAGGGGAAATGGCCTAGTTCTAGCTCTGCTCTGCATCCATTGTTGAGGGAGGGCCAGAGGATTTATGGCTTTAATAGATTATGGGGAAGCATGAGTGTGTGTGTTGGAGGACTGTGACTCAAGTGACGGCTGAAGAGAGCAATCTCTGGTACTTCCCCTCATTCTGCACTGCTACCCTTGCTTCAATTATTGGGAGTGAGTTAGGTGCAGAGCATATGGTGGGACAGGGATAGGGTATGGGAACATTAGGTGAGGAGTGTTTCTCGCCCAGAAAGCTATCAACCCTAGTGCCCACCCATCATATTTGATGGCCTATACAAAAAATACCTTCTGGCTATGCCATTGGGCTGAAATGATACCTTTTGCTGGCAAACAAATGTTCTACATTGTAAACTTTCTGGATTCATGGGATTCTTGTTAAAGACAGTATATCGTATTTAAATAAATTTTAATAACTGACGGCTTTGCTTTATGTAGAAATATTAGGTGTGCTAGGTTGCTTTTTGTGGTCTCCCTCCAGAATATACAGAAACAGTTGATGCATCTCTAAGCACAGTGGTTGTACTGAACTTAACAGTGATGGTTACAGATTGATTTAGTTGGGATTATTAATACTGCCATTGTCTTTTCAAAGTTAGCACAAGTAGCTATGACATCAGGATAGTTAGATGTATTTAACTTTTGGTCTATCTGTATTTCTAAGTTTTACAGCTCTGGCCTTTTGATATAGTGTATTTTCTCTCTTTCTTGCAATCTGTTAAGGAGGTTCAGACTCTCTTTTAAAAGAAGGCAAATTAGCTCTTCTGCAATCTACTTGGAGAAAACATTTTCTGGAATGAAGATCCCAAAATTGGCTTAAAAGATCATGCCAAGTCTTCAGAGTAGATGGGTAACCTAATGGTTAAAGCAGCGGCTGAGAACCAAGGAAGCCAAGTTCTCCTTTGTTCAAACCCTGGAGCTTCTCCTTGTGATATTGAGCTATTGTACTTGAATGCAGCTTGCCTTGAGCTATTCTTGAAAAAGTTGTTATTCGAATCCAAAATCTCTTCCCTCTCTTTTGCTTTCTTTCTTTTTTTTTTTTTTTTAAATCATGTTTATTGAGGTCAACCAAAGTAACAATGGGCATACAAGAAATACAGAAGTAAGCCAAAGCTGCTACGAACAGTGCAAAACAACATAATCAACCGCACCATCAGAGAACACAGTAATGGTATTGAGACTACAGTATGTGCATTCAAAAGACAAAAGAACCACAAAAGAGCCAAATTTTGCTTTCAATTGGGAAATTTTGCGCCTTGCAAATTAGACTCTTTAGGATCCAGCAAGAGATATCTAGATGGAGTCAACCTTTTCAGAAGTGTTACTAAAAGATACCAGAGGAGTCTCAATCCAAGGCTGTTTAGTAATCAGCTCAACTCATCTCTCCCTAAATTGAAGAAATCCAACACACTTAACCTCTACTGTCATCATAACTGCATCTTCATTTCTTTGGTCTGTCTCATTATAGTCACAATTTTTGTTATCTGTTGTAAAACGTTATCCCCCTCCTTTACAAAGCTGCGCTTGTATTTTTAGCGCCAGCCGCAACAGTAACAGTTCTGACGCTCATAGAATTCCTATGAGCATCTGAGCTGTTATTGCCACGGCCGGCACTAAAAACACAAGCGCGGCTTTGTAAAAGAGGGGGGGTGTTTTAGAAAGCTTTGAAATCATGGTGTACATGACATTTCATCACTTCAGAAATTTCATTATGCCACAGCTTGTTGGTGAGAAACGGTAATCTAAATTACTTTAACTCATCTCCTCAGACATTTATTATCATATATTTAACTAGTCTTTAAGCCCGTTAGATTAACGGGTGCTAGAACATATGTGTGTGTGTCTGTCTTTTTTTCTCTCTCTCTCCTTAGCCGCTTTCTTTCTTTCTGCCTTTCTTTTTCCTTGGCTGTCCATCACCACCCCTTGCCTGCTCCCCCTGTCCATTTTCCCTTCCTTTTACCTCCACTGTGTCCACCACCACCCCTTCACTGCTCTCCTTATGCAGCAGCAGCCCTTCTCCCTTTGTTTTACCTCCCCCCTGTCCAGCAGCACCTCTTTCCTTCTCCCCCTGTCCAACATTAGTCCTCCGTTATTTTTTCTTCACCTCCCCTGTCCATCAGCATCTCTTTCCTTCTCCCCCTGTCCAGCAGTAGGCATCCCTTCCTTTTTTATCCTCCCTCCTCCTTCTTATCCCTATGATACTCTTACCTTGCTCTGCCCTTGATCAGAGGTTCCCGACAGCTGCCCAGTTGCACCCATTGGAAAAGTTCCCACTGCCGCATCCCGCACCCCTCCTGACGCGGCTCCCGCTGTCCTTTCTGTCTGTCTCTGTCCCTGGCCCCCTTTGCCTGTCTGTCTTTCTGTGTATCTCCCTGACCCTGTGTCTTTCTTCTTTCCTTTCTGTCTCCCTTCCTCCCTCTGTCTGTCTGTCCAAAGCAGCATTCCATCCCCCTCCCCCCACACCAGTTCCCTGTGCACCTGCCCCTGTGTCTTTCTTATTTTCTTTGTGTTTCCCTTCCTCTCTCTGTCTGTCCAAAGCAGCATTCCGTCCCCCTCCATTTCCCTCCCCCCACACCAGTTCCCTGAGCACCTGCCCCTGTGTATTTCTTATTTTCTTTGTGTTTCCCTTCCTCTCTCTGTCTGTCTGTCCGTCCAAAGCAGCATTCCCTTCCCCTCCATTTCCCTCCCCCCCCACCAGTTCCCTGTGCAGCAGCATTAGCGTTTCCTCTACCCGCCCCTGTCCCTTCCCCTTCCCCTTCCCGCGGGCCGGACTACAAAGGTGGTGATTCCAGCAGCGCTTTTATCAGTCTCCACACGCTGCTTCGGGCCCTTCTGCCCTGATTTACTCTGGCACGTCCCTGATGACATCATCAGAGACGCGGCAGAGCAAATCAGGGCAGTAGAAGGGCCCGAAGCAGCGTGTGGAGACTGATGTACACGCTGCTTGAATCGCCATTCGGACCCGCGGGAAGAGAAGGGGGTGGGCGGCAAAGGAGAAACGGAGATCGGCGGCGGCGACAGGAGAAACGGATAACGTCGTCTGGCTGCGGTCCGGCTTGTGGAGGCGATCGGGTGGTGACGTATTCGCGCGCATGCGCACTCCTTCGGCCACAGACCTACAGCGCACGGAACACGAAAATAGGACTGCGCATGCGCGAGTTAGCCTTTTATTATATAGGATTACTTAAGTTCAGCTTCAGCATACCCCCTCTTTTGCTAAGGTGCGCTAACCGATTAGCGCGCACTAAACGGTAACTTGTCCATAGACTAACGTGCACACATTAGCACGCGCTAATCGGTTAGCGCACCTTAGTAAAAGAGGGCCATAGTCTTTCATTAGCATGCTTTTACCATATAACTAACTTCCTCTTTTTAGACCCTTCACTGGTTCTCTCTTTTATCATCAGATCAAAATTTTTGTCTTAGCTCCCCCAGTTCCTAATCTTCTACCCCTTAGATCTATAACTCTTAATTTTTTAACCATCTAGTTTAATTTTCTCTCCAACTAGATTTTCTCTTATGACACAGTTCTAAGTAGAATCAACTGCAAACTCATGTCTTTGCTTCTCTCTCCTGCCTTCCTATTTTTCATCCTTTTCTTAGGACTCACCTTGTCACTAATAGTACTTGTATTGCTCATATTTATATACCTGTGCACACTTTTGGAGATATGTAAATTCAAATTATTGCTCTATTTTTTTTCTTTATAGATGTTGTTTTTAAGAATTAATGCAAGCTACAAACTTCATTTGAAAAGGCAGCTAATGCATCTAAATGTAGTCAATGATGGAGGACCTCAGCATGGGTATGTACAGTTGTTTAAAAAAATGAAGCATTTTGCCATATGTAAGATAATCAGAATACCTTTGAAAGTACATATATTGTGTCATTCCTAGGGCAGTAAAAGATTATTTTCTTTTATCTGCTAATACTCTCTTTGTTAGGCTGTTTTCAGGCTTGACCATGTACTGCCTGTCAATCAGTTATTCATACTGAGCTGTATATGAACCTCCTACTGGTATTTTGCCACATAGTTTTTCTCCTGCAATCTTGTGCTAACTTTGAACTGTATGTACTTTCGCAGAACCTGTCGGTTCCATACAAACTGGAAGACTTTGATGGGGAGAGTCCAGTCTACCAAACATTTCCATACAGACTGCCAGCAATATGCTAAAGAGGAGATTGAGAGGCAGACAAAGACTGACTAACTCAGCTTGACACTGGACCTCGAACATATGATCCCTTTTGACACCACACAGCTCTGAGTCATAGGATATTTGGACTCTTACATTGTTCTTAGTTAAGTAGGCTTACAAGAACAACATGGGAGTTTGGGCAATATGTGGTATCAAAAGATATCAGCCATTTCATGACCCGCAGCAGCAGCAAGTTGAAGGGAATAGGGGTGAATTTGTAGACTGATTGGAGAGTAGCGAAAGTGAGCTGAGTGGTGGGGATAACTGACGGACTGGCTAGATGGATGGCTGGGTGGCAGACTAGATGGATGAGCATGGATAGGGAGGAATATAATTTGTTGAGCTGTACTGCTAACTCCAACGAGCAGCAATGAAACACATGGACAGAAGCAGAGAAAATTCATTGTCATCGGTGGGGGCAGGGATGGATGTAAAGGGAGTATAGTTCTCCCCTGATATTCTCGGAAGTTCTATTCCAGGAACCCCCGCGAATGTTGAAAAACCGCGAATTCAGTTTTTAGCAGGGGAGTCAGGAGAGGGCAGCCGGAGCGTCAGGAGAGGGCAGCCGGAGCACCGGCGAGTGAAGGAAATCACTCGCAGTATGCTCCGACCGCCTCTTCCTGTACTAAAGTCAGGCCTCACCAATCAGGAGCTGCGTGTCAAAGAAAAGGAGGCAGAGTTGTGTTAGTATGTCAGGGAGAGCAAGATTGGGTAGAGATAGAAATACTTAGCACATTCACCAGGGCCTGGAACACCCTATCCAACTCCTCCCTCCCCACCCCCAGTTCCAGAACTTTCTCTTTTCCCATCTACATCCATGATCTTTGTCATCTCTGATTTACAGTTGAGTCCCTCTTCCTCTTTTCTGTAGTTCTTAGTTCTTTCTCCTCCTTACCATCCCCTTTTTCCATCCCTATAGCTCTAATTTTTGATATTTGAGATCCCTTTTCACCACTCTGTAATAGCACATGTAAACAGTCGGGGTACGTGGCCTGTGAATGAGTCCAAAACAAAATTACTTTGGCTTGGCCCAAAATTAGAGCAGCTACCTTCTGTTGCCCTCAGGATCCTCATTGCAAATTGAATTCTCAAGTAAAGTTTTGGGTGTCATTATAGATTCTGTGCTTTCATTCAATGATAATCTTAATTCTTTGGTAAAAAAAAAATGCTTTTAGTCTCCATATGTTGAGGAAAGTGAGATCCTGTTTCCATCAACAACATTTTGCTGTCCTTGCTCAATCAATCTTTTCGAGGCTGGACTATTGTAATTCGGTCTATTTAAGCCTGACCAAGAAAAGCCTTCAAAGACTTCAATTGATCCAGAATACTGCAGCCAGGCTGATCTTTGCAAAATGTAAATTTGATCATGTCTCTCTGCTTCTGCAAAAACTTCATTGGCTTCCAATAATTTCCAGGGTTTATTTTAAATGTGCCTGCTTAACTTTCAATGGCATCCTTCCCCTTTTAATTCCCCTGTCCTGGAATTCTGAAAGATCTGATATCACCAGATCTACTCAAAAATTTAAATTGTCCTTTCCAATGTCGAAAGGCGTTATCTACATTGGCAAACTAGGGAAATCTCTACTTTTCAAAACCACTGAGTTGTGGAATAATTTTTCTGTTCAACTGTGTAATCTGGACTCTTTCCAACTATTTCGAAAACATCTGAAAACTTGGCTATTTTCAAAGTTGTAAATTCCACTCCTCTCCATACTATTCCAAATTCATATTGTACTTGTTCTCTTTTCTAATTTTTGTAAACCGTGCCGAGCTCTATTGTTATAGAGAAGATGCGGTATATAAGCCTAAGGTTTAGTTTCGTGTGATGATACTTTTAGACACACAATTAGACCAGTCAAGCCCAGGTTCAGAACTAAAGAAAAGTGCCCAAACTCACATAAGATTACATATCGAGGAACAAGGTAAGAGTCTAAATATCCTACAACACAAAGCTGTTTTATATCGGAAGGAATCATCTCTTCCAGGCCCAGTGTCAAGCTGAATTAGTTGGTCTTTGGCTGCCTCTCAGTCTTCTCTTTAGCATACTGCTGACAATGGGACAGTGTAGCCGATGCTGGACAGACTTCTACAGTCTGTGTCCTTTATATGGCAAGACAGATCAGAATGAGATGGTGTTAACTTTGATGGCAACTCCAGCAGTGGGGCAGTGTAGTTGATGCCGAACGGACTTCTACAGTCTGTATCCATATACAGCAAGACAGATCACAATTAAGTACAGTGGTACCTTGGATTATGAGCATAATCCATTCCAGGAGCATGCTCGTAATCCAAACTGCTCGTTTATCAAAGCGAGTTTCCCCAAAGAAAATAATGGAAACTAACTTTGATGCGTTCCCACCCCCCACCCCGATAACCGGCATCGCTCCCCCCCTCCCGCTCGCAAAGGCTCCCTCGCTCCAACCGCCCCCCCCCCCCCCCCGCGTGAACCGCCCGCCCCCCCCCCCCGCCCGAACAACTTAAACTTACGGGCCCCCCCTGTCTGGCACCGGTACGCAGGCACATATCGTGCTGGTGCCTAGAAGATCTTCCGGCTTCTGCCTGCCTTGAGCATGCATCTGCGCATGCCTAAGGACTTCTAATTCTCCCTCTCGCCGAGAATCTCAGGGAGAGGGAGAATTAGAAGTCCTTGAGCATGCGCAGATGCATGCTCAAGGCAGGCAGAAGCTGGAAGATCTTCTAGGCACCGGCACGATCTGTGCCTGCGTGCCGGTGCCAGACGGGGGGGGGGGGGTAAGTTTAAGTTGTTCGGGCGGGGGGGCTGGTTCGCGCGGGGGGGGGGTGCCGGTTGGAGCGAGGGGGCCTTTGCGAGCGGGGAGAAGCGATGCCGGTTATCGGGGGAGGTGCTCGCAAATAGAGTCAACACTCGGTTTGCGAGTCAAAAGTTTGCTGAGTGTTTTGCTCGTCTTGCAAAACACTCGCAAACTGGGTTACTCGCAATCCGAGGTTTGACTGTATTTGTATTTTATACCATATTCATATCATCTGAGTACAGGTCTTGCCTGTCTAATGGGGAAGAGAAGACATCTTTTAGTGGAACTCAGCAGGTAAAATGAATAATTACTAGACTGTTGGTTCAACATTGCCTTGATAATGAATGTGACTGTTGGGAAGACTAGATGGACCACGCAGGTCTTTATCTGCTATCATTTACTATGTTACTATGTATTTATGTACCCAAGAATAAATGTGCCTGGCTTGGCAACAATGACCTAGCCAGCAATACCCCACCTACAGTGCAGAAAGCTTTTTGGGAGCTGAGGGAGGGGTTAAAACCTTTTGTAAATACTGTAGCTTTTTTGGAAGTATTGCCTACTTATGGGAAAGGAAAGAGTATTAAATACCAAGAACTTCAATAGGTGTCTCAAAACCTGATGTCATCAAAAAGGCTTTAGGTACATAGGAGGATTGGGAAATACATGGAAAAACAAGAGACTATATTGTAATGATGAGCTGCATCTTACTATGACAGGAAAATAATTTGTGCTGAGAAGTTCAGGCAATACTAAGGGAGCTCAGAGAGGTTCTGGCGAGTCCTATTAAAGACTTGTTCAACAAATCTCTGGAGACGGGAGTGATTCCTGGGGATTGGAGGAGAGCGGATGTGACCCCTATTCATAAAAGTGGTCACAGGGATGAAGCAGGAAACTACAGGCCGGTGAGCCTCACTTCAGTTGTTGGAAAAATAATGGAAGTGTTGCTGAAAGAAAGGATAGTGTACTTCCTTGAATCTAATGGGTTACAGGATCCGAGGCAACATGGCTTTACAAAAGGTAAATCATGCCAAACGAACCTGATTGAATTTTTTGATTGGGTGACCAGAGAGCTGGATCGAGGACATATGCTATATGTAATTTACTTGGATTTCAGCAAAGCCTTTGATACAGTTCCTCATAGGAGGCTGTTGAACAAACTTGAAGGTGGTAAATTGAAACTTGAAGTGGTAAATTGGGTTAGAAACTGGCTGTCGGACAGACGCCAGAGGGTGGTGGTTAGTGGAAGTCGCTCGGAGGAAGGAAAGGTGAGTAGTGGAGTCCCTCAGGGTTCGGTGCTGGGGCCAATCCTGTTCAACATGTTTGTGAGTGACATTGCTGAAGGGTTAGAAGGAAAGGTTTGCCTTTTTGCAGATGATACCAAGATTTGTAATAGAGTAGACACCGAGAAGAGAGTGGAAAAAATGAAAAAGGATCTACAAAAGTTAGAAGAATGGTCTAATATCTGGCAACTAGAATTCAGTGCAAAGAAATGCAGAGTAATACATTTGGGAATTAATCTGAAGGAGCCGTATATGCTGGGAGGAGAGAAGCTGATATGCACGGACAGGGAGAGGGACCTTGGGGTGATAGTGTCCGAAGATCTAAAGGTGAAAAAACAGTGTGACAAGGCAGTGGCTGCTGCCAGAAGGATGCTGGGCTGTATAAAGAGAGGCGTAGTCAGTAGAAGGAAGAAGGTGTTGATGCCTCTGTACAGGTCATTGGTAAGGCCCCACTTGGAGTATTGTGTTCAGTTTTGGAGACCGTATCTGGCGAAGGATGTAAGAAGACTTGAAGCGGTCCAGAGAAGGGCGACAAAAATGATAGGAGGCTTGCGCCAGAAGACATATGAGGAGAGACTGGAAGCCCTGAATATGTATACCCTAGAGGAAAGGAGAGACAGGGGAGATATGATTCAGACATTCAAATACTTGAAAGGTATTAATGTAGAACATAATATTTTCCAGAGAAAGGAAAATGGTAAATCCAGAGGACATAATTTGAGGGTGAGGGGTGGTAGATTCAAAGGCAATGTTAGGAAATTCTACTTTACGGAGAGGGTGGTGGATGCCTGGAATGAGCTCCCGAGAGAGGTGGTGGAGAGTAAAACTGTGACTGAGTTCAAATAAGCGTGGGATGAACACAGAGGATCTAGAATCAGAAAATAATATTAAAAATTGAACTAAGGCCAGTACTGGGCAGACTTGCATGATATGTGTCTGTATATGGCCATTTGGTGGAGGATGGGCTGGGGAGGGCTTCAATGGCTGGGAGGGTGTAGATGGGCTGGAGTAGGTTTTAACAGAGATTTCGGCAGTAGGAACCCAAGCACAGTACCAGGTAGAGCTTTGGATTCTTGCCCAGAAATAGCTAAGAAGAAAAAATTAAAAAAATTTAAATTGAATCAGGTTGGGCAGACTGGATGGACCATTTGGGTTTTATCTACCGTCATCTACTATGTTACTATGAACAGACATCAGTGTATGCTAGTTAATGGAATTCGCTCGGAGGAACGAAAAGTGAGTAGTAGAGTGCCTTGGGAATCGGTGCTAGGGCCAATTCTGTTCAATATGTTTGTTAGTGGCATTGCCAAAGGGTTAGAAAGTAAGATTTGCCTTTTTGCAAATGATACCAAGATTTGTAACACAACACCCCAGAGGGAATGGAAAACATGAAAAAGGATCTGCAAAAGTTGGAAGAATAGTCTAATGTCTGGCAACTAAAATTCAGTGCAGAGTGATGCATTTGGGGAGTAGAAATTTGAGGGAGATGTATATGCTGGGAGACGAGAGGCTGATATGCACAGATGAGGAGAGGAACCTTGGGGTGAGAGTGTCTGAGAATTTGAAGGCAATGAAACTGTGACAAGGTGATGGCTTTTGCTAGAAGAATGCTAGGCTATATAGAGAGGCAGAAGAAAGGAGGTGTTGATGCCCCTGTACAGGTCGTTGGTGAAGCCTCACTTGGAGTATTGTGATCAGTTTTGGAGGCCGTATCTGGCTAAGGATATAAGAAGACTTGAAGTGGTCCAGAGGAAGGCGACAAAATTGATAGGGAGTTTGCTTCATAAGACATACAACAAAAGACTGGAAGACCTGAACATGTATACTCCAAGGAGAGAAGGGGTATTATGATACAGACATTTAAATACTTGAAAGGTATCAATATAGAACCAAATCTCCCCAGAGAAGATAAAATGGTAAAACTAGAGGGCATAAATTGAGGTTGTGAGGTGATAGACTTAAGAGTAATGTTAGGAAATTCTTTTTCACGGAGACAGTGGTAGGTGCATGGAATGCCTTCCCGAGGGAGATGATGGAGAGGAAAACGGTGACAGAATTCAAGAGCATGGGATAAACACAGAGGATCTCTAATTAGAATATGGTTGATATAAATTGAAGTACTAAGACTTGCCGTATATGGCAATTCAGTTTAGGATGGGCTTGGGATGGCTTCAGGAGCCCCAGCTATTTGGAACATAAGAATAGCCTTACTGGGTCAGACCAATGGTCCATCAAGCCCAGTAGCCTGTTCTCATGGTGGCCAATCCAGGTCACTAGTACCTGGCCAAAACCCAGGGAGTAGCAATATTCCATGCTACCAATCCAGGGCAAGCAGTTAGGACGGTGCTGGACAGATTTTCACAGTTTGAATCTCATAAAATTTTGAGATGGTTTGGATAGGCTGGAGTGAGCTTTGACAGCAACTCCAGTAGTTGGAACCCAAGGACAGTACTGGATGGACTTTTAAGGTCTAGGGACCTAGAAATAGCAAAGAAAAAAAACACTTAATTTAATCATGAAATTATTTCTCCACCGGTTAGAGGTTGTAAATTTAAAAGTCATCACCAACATCTTCTTGCACATCAAGCAGCATTATGGGGTAAAGACCTTGAACAATTACTCGTGCCGACTGCCTATGGGGAATTCAGGAAACGCCTAAAAACACATCTGTTCCTGAAATACTTAGGAAACCAACCTATTCAATCTTAGTCCTCAACAAACGATCGCAAGAACTATCAATCACTAAGTCTGTACTTTATTTATTCATTCATTCTGTAACTTTTCTAATCATTGTAAACCGCATAGAACTTCACGGACCTGCGGTATATAAACTGTTATTATTATTATTATAATAATTCATGTAATAAAGGGCAGACTGGATGGACCGTTCAGGTTTCATCTGCTGTCATTTACTATGTTACTATGTTAATTTGAAGGAATATATACTCCAAGTATGTTCCCTAAGCCACCCTGTTACTTCTGGGCCCTGAAAATTTAAGTTCTTTCTTGGGTTTAGCCCTTGCCTCTGAATTGCCTAGCTATGCCAGCTGGAAAAGACTTAAGGTGAACCAGAAATCTCTTCTCTATACCTCTTCATACACTTCCCTCCTCAGGTTGACCTTGCCTACCTCTGCTGGAGCTACTTCCCAAGAAAGGAAATCTGTGTTCTGGTAGCCCATTCTTGCCCTGTAGTTTGCCTCATAATTGAATGACTGTTGGCTTAGGAACAGACTCGATGGGCCAGTTGGCCTTTATCTGCCATCATGTTTCTGTGTTTCTAACCATGTTAACCTTGGTATTTTCTTTGTTTCTGATTATCCCAGTACAGTAACTCAGAGTAGCAGTACCAGAACTCAGTCTTTTGGTTGTAAGGCTCATAGGACTGTGGAGTATTTATATTTCTGAGCTTGGGTGATGAGCTTTTTCTAACAGTGGTTCTCTAAAAGGCACACAATTGCAAAAACAAAATATCCCCCACAATTGCAATAACAAATCTTTATAGGTCAAGCCATCAAATTGCAAGACATTCAAAATTTAACTTGAAATAATGAGAGACATCATAAAGTGTTCAATCAACATATGCAGATAATAACCACCAAGGCAGCCAACAGTGACAATATAATTTTACCTCCCTTATGTAACATAAGAACAATAATGTGTAACAAAACATTCAACTTTGAACAAAGTTGCTTTTTCTCCAGATCAGAACAATATCAGTGTATCCACAAAAATACAGAAGTTAATGGTGTAATCCTTATACCAGCATTTCAGCAGCAAAGATTTGTCACAGGGATCAACTCCAGAGCCGGATTAAGGCATAGGCAAACTAGATATGTGCTTCAGTCCCAGATATGCTCAGGATTCAGGAGGCTAGGATTTGCCAACTGTCTGGATTTTTTTCAAGATTCTAAAAAATTGTAAATTACCTGTCTCAAAACCAGAAGAATGACTAAATGTGGGACATTTTGCAGAGTTTAGCCCTCTGCAGCTCTCAATGCCCCCCCACATACACACACACTTTCCATTGCAGAGGCTGTGGTAGGCTCCAGCTAGGGAAGGCTGCTCTAATCACAGGAAGTAGGGGTTGAGCTGCAGAGTAGAGAATAACATGGGGGAAAAATCTGTCCCCGTCTCCGCCCAGTCCGCGTGAGCTCGGTCACCGTCCCGTCCCCACGAGCTCGGTCCCTGTCCTTGGAAACCATCTGATCCCATCCACACAATCCTCGAATAGTTTTAGACTGAATTTATTTTATTAAAGTATAAAACGAAACAATATTCTGTACAATTGTCTTTTTATAAATCAAAGTTCTGGCTGCTGAACTAGAGGAAGAAATCTTCAGCTGACAGGGCTTTGTTTTATAAATGTTTATCAACACAACTAATATACTACTTTATCCTAAAGCAAAAAAAAGAAAATAAATAGAATTTTTTTTTCTACCTTTGTTGTCTGGTTTCTCCTTTCCTTATCTACTCCTCATTCAATTCTTTCCATCCACTGTCTGCCTTCTCTCTCCCTCCACCCCCCCACCCCACCCCCATTGGTCTGCCACCCATCTTCTTCCCTCCGCTCCCCCCAAAGTCTAGCATCACTCTCTTCCCCATTTCCCTTCAATGTCT
This sequence comes from Geotrypetes seraphini, assembly GCF_902459505.1. Classification (NCBI taxonomy): domain Eukaryota; kingdom Metazoa; phylum Chordata; class Amphibia; order Gymnophiona; family Dermophiidae; genus Geotrypetes; species Geotrypetes seraphini. The sequence continues at coordinate 339,775,044 of NC_047086.1, read as the reverse complement.
TCTCCCCCCTCTCTCCCTCTTCCCCATTTCCCTTCAACGTCTTCTCCCCTCTCTTTCTCTCTCTTCCTCATTTCCCTTCAACGTCTTCTCCCCTCACTTTCTCTCTTCCCCATTTCCCTTCAGCGTCTTCTCCCCTCTCTTTCTCTCTCTTCCCCATTTCCCTTCAGTGTCTGTTCCTCTCAACCTCCCTTCAGCACCCTTTGCATGGTCCAGGCAGTGCCTAACAATTCCTACCTCTGCTCACCTCCACCCCTACATACACACACACACACACAGAATCTGTTTCACCAATCTATTCTCCTTCCTTTCCTTCCCCTTAGCTTCGTGCTGATTTTTTATTTTCTTTCGGCAGGCAACTGGAACCTTGCGGTCGCGTGTAGCTGCTGGAGAGTTCTCCTCTGACGCAACCGGAAACAGAAAGTTGCGTCGGGAGAGAGCTTTCCAGCGGCCACGCGCTACTTCAGGGCTCCAGCTGCTTGTTACCATGAAGGTAAGTGGAAGAGAGGGAGATGCCTGGATAGATGGCCAGCAGCAATGACAACAGACGACGGCAATCTTTAGGAAGGAGGGAGGGGGCTGCACGCGATCGGTGACCGCGCACATTCCCTCCCTTAACTGCGGAGACAAGGCCATTCACCGCTCCACGGGACGGTGAATGGCCTTGTACCCGTACCGCGGCGAACACTTTTTTTCATCCACCTTTCAGCGGGTAACAGTCACCGTGCCATTCTCTACTGCAGAGGCTGTGGGGTAGCAGATATCTGCATGTGGTTTTTGGAGAGAATCAGTGAAACTAGTGAATGGTCTGGGAGTGGGGGTTGTTGAAAAAGATTATAACTGAAGAATAGGGGGACATGTGAAGGGTTTGCTGTCAACCGAGGAAAACTGGCAGCAAATGCCAGCATTTTACATGATGGTGAGCAGACCATGGGTGAAAGATGGGGGGGAGGGGAGGTACTGCCTGCAGTAACATATGAGCAATTAGGACAGCACTAGAAAAGAGTGCTAGAGAGAAAGAGTGCATGCACTTGTTTGTTTCGGTGCCTATGAAAATCTCGGCTGGAATGGAGAGGTTCATTGGTACCTGTGCATATACTAAGTGAAGAGAAATTTTCAGGCCAAGGAATTTACCCTGTTAACTATTAAATTACTACTGCGGATGGGCAGACTAGATGGGCCATTTGGCCTTTTATCTGCCATCATTTTTCTGTGTTTCTAATGGGGCAAATTCCTTGAACACCATATTAATACTGCCTCCACACTGGTATATCCTTTCAGAAGCATTAATTTAAAAAAAAAATATATATATATATATATATATATAATTTTAATTAATGCCTCTGAAAGGATATACCAGTGTGGAGGCAGTATTAATATTATTTTTAATTTTTTAATTCTAGTACAATAGGGATGGTATCCTGAACCTTAGGAGTTATCCATCTGTGCTTTCTAGAAGAATACAGAAAATGTCAATCACAGCTTCCTCCTCCTCCTCCACAGTCTCTGCTGCCTCTTCCAGTTTTTCCTTGTGCATGCAAACATGATGGTGTCTCCCTGATCTGCTCTCTTTATTTCTTTATTGTTTTGTGCTGGGTTTTTTTTGGGGGGGCGAGGGGGTTAGCTTGTTCGCAGATTTTTTTTATTTAGTTTTATAGCCTGTTCTCCCCAGGAGCCCAGAACCGGTTATGAGAATACATAGTAGTATTGAAGACATTTGACAACAAAAGCAGACATTAGACAGGGAGACAAAGGGTGGCATGTGAGCTGTGTGTCCCAGGCAGCTTTGGCAACAAAGGCAAACGTTGAACAGGAACACTCTAGGTGACTTGTGAGTTGTGTGTCCCAGGCACCCTTGGCAACAAAGGCAAACGAACAGGAAGACTAGGCGACTTGTGAGTTGTGTGTCCCAGGCAGCCTTGGCAACAAAGGCAAACGTTGAACAGGAAGACACTAGGCGGCTTGTACGCTGTGTGTCCCAGGCGGCCTTGAGTAGTTCAGGTGTACCATGATAGAACAGTTAGGGTCCTAAGGCCAGTGTGTGATGAGATGAGAATAGAATTGTTTTCACAGCTTTATATTGCTTTGGTGGCAGAGGGAGCTAGTTCCACAATTTGGACACACTGTGAGAGTATGACCGTTTCCAGGCCTTTTTTTTTTTTTTGTGCGTTTTAAAGGGACTGCTTTGCCTGCTTGGAGAGAAGCAGACATTTAAGTCTGCAGCTGACAGCTTGGGGACCTGTACAGCCAGTCTGCTGAAGATTTGTGGAGCTCAGGGTCCAGGCCCTCAGCACTTGCTCGCTTCCTTGACTGTATCAGGAGCTTGAGTGCAGGCTGTTAGACATCTATAGTGGCCCTTGGGGGTGCTCAGGATGCCGGCTGCAACTTTGCCCCCCACCCTTGCTGTCTGAGGAGTAGAAGATCTGTCTGACTAAGCTGTATCCCATGGATCAGGAATTCCAGCAAATGTTTGCTATGCCAAAAGGTAGATTCCCTTGTAGCCCAGGTGACCAAATGCACTTCCCTGCCAACTGAGGAATGTCTTGTTTTAAAGGATTAAGGCTGCAGCTGTGGCCTCCTTTGGTGAAAGTGCCTGTCATTCCAGGCTATGAATTCACAACGTGGTGGAGGCTGAGCCCCTACCACAGCTTATTAGCTGGAGTAGACTACATAGCAGATGCACTCTATGATAGAATCATGAGAAAAGTCTCAGCATATTTGATCTCCGCCTGGACGGGTGATTTGACCTCTAAAGCAACACTGAGCAGGCTCCTGTTCAGGGGACAGATACTGTTTAGGAAGGGCCTAGATGATCTTTTGGCCGGTGTACAAGATCTTTACTAGACAGCAGACCCTGAACAGCCAGAAGCTAGATCCAGGGGTCCTTTTATGGGTCATGGATCCTTCACCAGTACTCAATAGGAGCTTCTAACCAGAGAGCCTTTCTAGATTCCAGACAGAAATTCTCAGGGAACTGGAGGACCCAAGGTTCAGATTCCTGATCTGCCGTGTCAGCCAAAAAGCCACAATGATACCAGCCCTTAAGCCACTCCTCTGAAGTTTGAAGATTGGCTGTTGTAATATCTGTAGGCCTGGGAACAGATAACAACTCATCACTGGGTCCTGGAGATTATCGGAGATGGTTACAAGATAGAGTTCACATGCTCTCTCTCTCTCTCTCTCTCTGATTCATGGATTTGCCAGTGGGCCGGCCAGAGAAGTCATAAAAAGTCTGGAAAACATTACAAAGGTTGCTAGATATTCAAGCTATAGAGCCGTTCATTCAAAAGACTCAGGCTCTGGCAGATACTTGATATACATTGTCCAAGAAAGGCTTAGAGGAGTGGAGACCCATCCTGGATCTCAAACACGTCAACGCGACCCTGAGAGTCTTTCTTCCAGAAGCACGGAAACAGAAGCTGTGTTAATAAAATTACAGACCTGTTAGCCAATCCAGCTCCTACTGCGTGGCATTGATATACATAAGCCCAGGAAAGGCTTAGAGGAGTGGAGACCCATCCTGGATCTCAAACACGTCAACGCGACCCTGAAAGTCTTTCTTCCAGAATCACGGAAACAGAAGCTGTGTAATAAAATTACAGACCTGTTAGCCAATCCAGCTCCTACTGCGTGGCATTGGGTCGAAGTGGCTACAGTAATATGGTATTCTGGGCGAAGGTGCACATGTGCCCTCTCCAGGACACATTGTCTTGCTGGCCACCTCAGAGACACTCCCTGCAAGTTCCACTCCCTTGGACAGCGGTAGCCAGAAGCAGCATGAGTTGATGGCTCCATCCACAGTCTCTAGTGAAGGGAATCCCACTCCAGATCAATTCCTGGGTCATCCTAACAATGGATGCTAGCTTGTTTGGCTGGGGGGGCTCATTGTAATAGTCACCCAGTTGAAGGACAATGGTCTCCGTCTCAGCAGAAATGGTCTATCAACAGACTGGAACTATGAGCATCTGGCACAGCAACAACTTCAGTCTATGCTGGAGGACAAAGCAGTCAGAGTCTTCTCTGATAGTGCCACTGTAGTGCCTGATGTTAACGGGCAGGGAGAAACCAGGAGCATTCCGCTCCAGCAGGAAGCAAAAGCATTGTTCTGTTGGGCAGACGCACACCTGCAGGAGATCTCTGGGGTGCACATGGCCAGGGTGGACAATATTCAAGTAGATTATCTCAGCAGACAGACATTAGAAGAATGATCGTCCCTGAAAGCATTTCAGGCCATTGTGAGATGAAGACTGCAAAGGACAAAAAAGGTGATTCTATTCTTCAGCCGAAGAGCTGGAAGTGTAGGGCTAAGCGCCCTGGTTCAACCTTGTCCAGAGACTAGGCTACTGTACATGCTCCCCCACCCCGGCCCACGATATGTAGGCCGGGTGATGTGCCGAATAGCAAATCACCCACCAGATTGGCCCTGGTGTCCGTGATACATGGATCTCGTACGTCTGCAGAAGGAGCAAAGTCACAGACTCCAAGTGCACCCAGACTTGCTCTCGCAGGGGCTGATTACCCTAGAAGATCCAGGACGCTTTGGTCTTACAGCATGGCTCTTGAGCATGCTACGCTAATCCAAAAATGATACAACCCCAATCTTGTTGGTAATGGTATTCCTCCAAGAGGGCCTTGACAAGGCATTGACAGTGGCATTCCTTAAAGTTTAAGTAGCAGTGCTGTCGTGCTTCCAGGGCCAAGAGAAGAAAACTTTGCTAGTGGACCATCTGGACATAGGTTCTTGAAAGGTGCTCTGAGACTAAGGCTGCCAGTTCGAGACCCATTTCAATCCTGGAATCTTAAATATAGTCTTAGAAGGACTCAGCAGTGCTCCATATAAGCTCTACAGGAAGCCTCCCTCTTGGATCTCTCGGTCAAAGCAGTCTTGGTTGCAATTACTTACGCCAGTAGAGTATCAGATTTGCAGGTACTGTTATGCAGAGAATGGTTCCTCAGGATCATTGAAGCGGTTGATTGCCAGCATTTCATCCCACAGGGTCTAAGAAGAAAGACAAGACCTTAAAAGGTTTGGGGCATTTCGAGAGTTTTCTTGCATTACTTGGAGTTTTGTCTCTCAGATCATCTTTTCATGTTAACCAATCAAGCAAGATGAAGCAGACCCGCTTCCAAGGCCACAATCTCTAGATGGATTTGTAGAGCAATATCCTCTACGTGCATCGGTTGTGGCAAGTAGCTACCTGTCTCATTGAAGGCGCATTCAACAAGAGGAGAATGGTCCCATTTCTCAAGCTCACTGCCTTGTCTTCTCCAGTCAATAGCAGTATGAAGCAGACATCGGAACAGAAACTGGAAACTCTTCACACTCCTAGTCCATAGGCAAAACTGATGTAAGAATAAAGAAGGTGTTGTAAATATAAACTAACAAACAGAAATACTGTACTGCATAAAACTCATTGTGCACAAGAATCTTACCAAGGTTCCCTTGCTACAAAAGCACGGTCTCAAAACAGCAGCAGTGTGTTAGGTTCAAAAATTGCTGCCATGCTGTAAAAGCAGTCTCAGCTCAAAACATCTTTAAGGTTTACTTTCTTTAACATTTCCTTTACAGTACCTTCAATCATTGCTCAAACAAGCTTTGTGTTAGAAGCAGCGTCGCGTATGAAAAATGGTTTCCTTGCTGCAAAAGGAGGGTCTCGGGTCCATATATTTTCGTTCCATTGCAGAGAAGTGTGATCTAAGATCAAAAATGGTTCTTTTGCTGAAAAGGCAGAGTCCAAGGTCTAAAAATTACTGCACATATAGTACTGGAAAACTGGAACAGAAGCCACATTCTTCATAACAACAACGGAGGGGTATATGAAGGAATATCAGCTGCCAAGCATGGTCTCGGATCAAAAGTAGCTTCCTTGCAGTATTTGAGGCCAGAAAACAGAAAGAGAACCTGCACATTTCTTAATGTCAATACAATGACATCACCTGAGGGGGTCAGTTATGCCAGATGGTCGGATTAGCGAAGGTCAGATTGAGACTGTACTATATAAGCTTTTTCTGGACACAGCATAGTGACTTCTTTGGCTTTCCTCAGCTGTTCTTTGTATTCATAGGACATAGTCCACCAGTTTCTGACCTGGGCTCTGGTCTTGTTCCCAAGTTTTCTGCATCATATGTAAGATTCTGAGCTGCTTCCCATAGTGCAGCTGAAATGTGAAAAACATGTTAACTCTGGGGGACCCCTCAGATGACAAATAGCATTTTTTTGGTAACGAGGTGTCCTTGCTCTTGCCATTCTTGGAAACAAACTTCCTCAAAATCTGCTTGAGAATTTTGTTGATGCATTTAATAATACCATCTGTCTATGGGAGATGCATTAAGAGAATCTTTTTTCACCAATCATGCACAAACTTTTTGCATTACCTGAGACATAAACAGGGTTTTTTCTCTGTAAATACCATCGTCAGCAAACCAACTCATGAGAACCTCTCTATCAAGGTGGTTACTACTGTTGCAGTCTCCATATTATGCAATGATGCAGCTTTTGAATATCGGAATGATCAAGGATGATGAGAATATACTAGTTGCCTTGGATGGTCCACTTCAAAGCAGGCAGATTGGACCCTGGCAGGCTTAGTTAACTGATAAGTAGGGTAGGACTGACAGTAAAGCTGAACTTTCATATATAGCCTGGCCAGTAGAATTGTGCTTATATTCACTCACAAGTTTCTCTACCCCTGAATGATCCTTCTTTGTCAAGCAGGTATTTCAGGAGCTGCTTGTTGAACCATTTCCACCCTTGTTAATGATAGAGTAGACACGTCATGTACCCGGATGGTGATGTACTGATGTAGCTCAACTCCAAACCATTCTACGCAAGATTCTGAACCATCAACAACTGGAAACTAATTCTACATTGGGCCAGAAACATGGGGACATACTAAAGCACACTTTACCTACCCCCCAATCAAAGGCATGCAAAGCAAAAAAAATATGACAGTCTACTTTGGCACCAGAGCAGTGAATATAGACCACCACCTCTCAAATCTGCTGACCACGACACCAACTACAAAACATTCAGGAAAGAACTGAAAACCATACTGTTCAAGAAATTTGTCAAATGATCTAATCAAACCGTATCGACTCTTTTCAGATCCTGATGCAAACTATAGCTATCAACCTTGTAATCTCCCTGGGAATGTCCAGGCTAATTTCTTGTTGTAAACTGCCTAGAACTGAAAGGTATTGGCGGGATAGAAGACACCAATGTAATGTAATAAAACCATACTATTTGTGGATTACAGCCTTGAAATTAAGATATGATTTCAAGACAGGGAGGTAAAATTGCAGCTTTGCCAAAATAATGTGCCTTGATCTATTTTATCCCACTAAATTAAGGGTCTCCTGGAAGGGGAGTCTGTGATTTTCACCCTACTATAGGAGGCAGAAGACTTTGTGAAACTTCATTTCTCTGCTGAATCCTTTGGCAGTCAAGTCCTGGGAGGCTAGCTGGAATACAGAACAAGGCCTTCCCTCCCTAACAGAGGTACACTGCAGTGGCAACTCTTTTCTTTTTAGATATCCTACAGACTAAATTACCTATCTTCAACCTGGATGTTGTCAATGTGTCAGTGGTCTCAGAACTGATCATGGCACAATGCTATGGGATCCTGTGTTTATTGGGACAGCAGGTCATAAATCCTTGCCTAGGTGCTGTGTTCAACTTGATCACAGATATACAACTACTTTCGATTCTTATACAATTTGTTGCTCTGTTATTTGTGGATTGGGGTTGTGCAAGTTGAATGGATGGGAAGGTAGATTCTGGTTATTAATAAGGACTGCTTGGAGTAAGGGATTGGAGTTTAGGGAGCTTCTGTTCTATTCAGTGTTAGTGGGGTGGAGAGTTATTTTCTAATCTTGGGAGGTAGGATAAAAAATAATAAAATAATCATTCCCCAAAGTTATAGTACATTTACAAGGAAATCTTAAATAACTAGCTCCAAGGAACAGGATTTAAGTCTTAAAAATCAAAATGTTTTGTCTCCTCTGCTGCATAGCCCTCAAGTCATGAAAAAGTGTTATCTTAGACCCCAAAAATAGCCCATTTAAATGTTTGAAGTTAAATTATTAGCTTGCAGTCTGGTTCTAAAGCAAAAGTAGCCACCAGTATTGTCCTCTGTATGACACAAGAAAACCAGTCAAATCCAAAGATGCTTATTGTGCTTTTAATGTCAAGTTGTTTCCAAGAACCACCTCCTCTATATCAGATATGAGCCCTCAAATGGCTTGCAGGGGGAGAGTTTCAGCTAATATACCAAGAATTTCCTTAAGATATTTGTACACTATATCTGTTGATCTAATCACAGGAAGATTAGGAATTCCAAAGAGCACACATTCTTGAAATGCTTGAGTACCTGAATAAATTCATGTAATCTGTTCTGAGCTCCCCTGGGAGAACGATATAGAAAATTGAATAAATACAAAAAATTAACTGGTTTTCTATATACTCCATTTTATGATGGAACAAATCATCCTTGGACAGCAGTTCAACATTCCTGCAGGGAAACTTTGGTTTCAACTTTCTCAACACTGGTAGTATGATGATCCAGTTTATATGCTGAACAGCCGAATCTTGAGAAACATCATCCATCAACTTACATATTAACCACTATTAATAAAGATAAATTAATTTTTTGTATAGCCTTCCATAGTATGTCCATATTCACAACATCTGGTTTAGAGATTCCTCTGAGCCCAGACTGTGAAGCTCCCACCATTCTCCACTGATCAGCCTGTACTTCCATCCGACTCCTACGATATAAGCTTGCTTTTCAAAGGACATGGCTGCTGAATCCTCTCCAGTTGCACTGTTGGCGTCGTCTGAAGATTCTAAGCTCCACCATCCCACTGCCTTGCCATGCTGACCACATTTCCATGTGAAGAAGGATCAACCATTCCACAGGGCTTAATGCCTAGGTTGATCAGGTTACCCATTCCAGAAGGGAGACTTTTTGGCTAGGCCTTATATTAAAATTACATACCAAAGCAGTGTAATATTTGTGGTCCATGATCCATTAAAATCAGTGCTACAGGCCCCATTATGCACCTGGATGAGGTTGGCAGAAATCCAGGACTGGCCAAAAGGCCAGTCTGGAATGGGTAACCTGGTCATCCCATCAATTCCCCTTCCATTCTGCTGCGCAGTATCACAGGAGACTGAATTGAAACTGCTGCAATCACTGCTCCCCTAGTCATTTTATAGTCGAGTCTGCTGTCTTATTGCTTGGCTTCCTCCATACTTTGATGGTTAAGCCCATGATGTGCCTTTTTGCTTGCCCCCCAATACTAGATAGTTAGTAATCACGACCCAGGAAGCGTCATTCCAAAGAACAGCAGAGCAGTCTGCTCAGCATTTCTTCAGTAAGTCCTGTAGTAGAGTTTCTTAATTTGAATAACTAAGAGAGGCAGTATCAGATTAACCTCTAGTCAATTAGTTAAAAATTGAACTAGGGAAAAATAACTATGTTTCACTAGATTGAAGGAGCTTGAGGTACCCCCATTGTTCAGGGGTGAAGTTATATCCCTCCAAAAGTGTGTGAAATCTAGGTATCTCTTAGATTGTTGTCCTGCAACAAAATAAACAAAAAAAAAAAAGAATTAAAACTAAAATGGTAATATATAGTGTATTTGCTAGTTTTTGTATACCTTTGCTGAGTTACTGTGGAAACATGGAAACATGATAGCGGATAAAAGCCAAATGGTACATCCAGTCTGCCCATCCACAGCATCCATTATTTCCTCCTCTTCCTAAGAGATCTCGTGTGCCTGTCCAACGCTTTCTTGAATTCAGATACAGTCTTTGTCGCTACCACCTCTGCTGGGAGACTATTCCATGCATCCACCACCCTTTCTGTAAAAAAGTATTTCCTGAGTCAATCACCTCTTAAATTCATCCACTCATTCTGGAGCTTCCTTTCAAATGATAGAGACTTGCCTCATGCACATTTATGTCATGTATGTATTTAAACGTCTCTTATCATATCTCTCTTCTGCCGCCTTTCTTCTAAAGTAATATACATATTGAGATCTTTAAGTCTGTCACCATACACCTTATGACAAAGATCACCGACCATTTTAGTAGCCTTCCTCTGTACCAACTCCATCCTATTTATATCTTTTTGAAGGTATGGTCTCCAGAATTGTACACAACGAGGGAGTCATGAGGACAGGATGTCAATAGACCAGCCAAGGGTGTATTGTTCAAAAAATCACTTTATTGATGAATAGGCCGCAATGGCTCAATAGACTCGACAATGACAGTGTTTCAGCGTGTGTGGCTTGAATGTGGCATAGTGCATACGTGCACTTTGGTAAATGCGCTGTAGAGATGTCGGTAAGAGCAAGAATGAAAACTAATGTCAGGAGCGAAACTCAAGATCACTGAGACGAAACACTGCCAGTGTCGAGTCTATTGAGCCATTGCGGCTTATTCATCAATAAAGTCATTTTTTGAACAATACACCCTTGGCTGGTCTATTGACATCCTGTCCTCACAACTCCCTCGTGTGCTTGCATTTCTTCGTTGAGGCCCGTCCTTGGCTTCTGATTCAGTGTCTCCAGAATTGTACACAATATTCTAAATGAAGTCTCACCAAAGTTTTATACATGGGCATCAATACCTCCTTTTTCCTACTGGCCATACCTCCCCCTCTGCACCCTAGCATCCTTCTAGCTTTTGCCGTCATCTTTTCAATCTGTTTCACCACCTTAAGAACATCAAATACAATCACACTCTTCTTTTGCACACCCCCTAAACTGTGGCATTTCCTCAGCTTTTTGCAGCCCAAACGCATGACCTTGCATTTCTTAACATTAATTTTAGCTGTAGCTTATGCATTAACTTGTAATACATAAACTTGACTGTTGTAGTTTATCAGTGCTTGCCAAAAAAAAGACCTAACTGGCAAAAACCCAGGCAAGTACTTCACTAACTATCCCAAAAATTAGTACTTGAGAAAGGTTGAGGTCCCTTGGAGATATGTACCATACATCCAAAAATAAATAACTACTAGTGTACCACACCGCAGGTTGCTGAGCAAGATGAGTTCTATAGGATTGGGCGACACATTGACGAAATGAGTGGGGAACTGGCTTGGAGGTAGGCTTCAAAGGGTAGTGGTGAACGGCACCCCCTCCGAAATGACGGAGGTGATCAGTGGAGTGCCCCAGGGCTCGGTCTTGGGCCCGATTCTATTCAACATCTTTATAAGAGATTTGACAGAAGGGCTCCGAGGTAAAATAACATTATTCGCCGATGACGCCAAACTAAGCAATGTAGTGGGCAAAAGCACAACGGACAAAAATTCAAAGCCCGACAACATGATGCACGACCTACTCCTACTGGAGCGCTGGTCTAGGACCTGGCAACACAGCTTCAATGCCAAAAAATGCAAAGTTATGCACCTGGGCAGCCAAAATCCATGCAAGACTTATACCCTTAATGGTGAGATCCTAACAAGAACGGTAGCAGAACGAGACTTAGGGGTGATCGTCAGTGAGGACATGAAGGTTGCCAATCAAGTGGAGCAAAAGTCATCCAAGACAAGACAAATCATAGGTTGCATACGCAGGGGTTTCGTCAGCCGTAAGCCTGAAGTCATTATGCCATTGTATAGATCCATGGTGAGGCCCCACCTGGAATACTGTGTGCAATTCTGGAGGCCGCATTATCGCAAGGATGTGCTGAGACTGGAGTCAGTCCAGAGAATGGCCACCAGGATGGTCTCGGGACTCAAGGATCTCCCGTACGAAGAACAGCTAGATAAATTACAGCTATACTCGCTCGAGGAGCGCAGAGAGAGGGGAGACATGATCGAGACGTTCAAGTATCTCACGGGCCGCATCAAAGCGGAGGAAGATATCTTCTTTTTCAAGGGTCCCACGGCAACAAGAGGGCATCTGTGGAAAATCAGGGGCGGGAAACTGCACAGCGACACCAGGAAATTTTTTTTCACTGAAAGGGTGGTTGATCGCTGGAATAGTCTTCCACTTCAGGTGATTGAGGCCAGCAGCGTGCCTGATTTTAAGGCCAAACGGGATCGACACGTGGGATCTATTCACAGGGTAAAGGTAGGGGAGGGTCATTAGGGTGGGCAGACTGGATGGGTCGTGGCCCTTATCTGCCATATGTTTCTATGTTACTTAATAAATATTTGTGTGTATCCTCAGTGTGATTGTTAAGCTACAATGGCAGCTGCCGAAGCAGAAAACCCAGCTTTAATAAATCGGCAGGCTATCTTTAAAGCCATGCCCACACGATCAGAGGCATGCATGTGTGTAAAGTGCAATAAAGTAAAGTGCTTAAGTAAATTTCATAAATATAATATATATAAATATATAAAAATCTCCAGTGAATCTCATCCAATAAATTACTCCACTCCGGAATCAAAAATTTCAAAAAATAGTACTTCAATATAATGTCCTGGTCCATAGTGGCTTAAAAAAAAATGCAGGTGGTGTATCAAAATCCTATCCAGTGTGGGTGCTCACAACTGATGCTAGCAATGCCTTAAGTCCAAACACAAACCTGCTCAATTTTTGTGCTTACAAAAAGATAAGGAAGAGATTTGGTGCTGTGAAGAGCAGCTTGAGAAACTTTAATCAATTCTAAGTCTGGACCATTGACATCAAAGGGTCTAAGAGCTGCATTGTATGGGGGAGATGAATCAGCAGTGGGAGCACTCTCAATGTCAAGCATTGATAGGGATCATCATAAACATATCAATTGCCATCCAAAAAAAAAGACTAATCTTTCCTCCTCTTCAGGGACTTAGATGGCATCCAATCTTGAACAGAGGCTCAGAAACATGGACATGAGACTCCATCCAAGCATACCTCAAGGTGCTGACAGAGGTCTGCTCAATCTCATCAATACCAGTTGGATTTTGCCAGCTTCCAAGAAACCAAAGTCAGATCATTAGTATTCCTCAGGTGGATACATCCTCACCTACTACTTTCTATTCAACCTTGGCATTGGCAGTCTTTGAAAAGCTTAACAGGGAGATTGATAAAAGGATTGCTCAGATCCTAGAATGATGTGATGATGCCTTGGCTTCAATGTCATCAACACTACAAAGTTTTATTTAGATGATCCTTGAGATCCATGCCCTGTCTGGATATGATTCTTCTAATGCTGATGTCTCTCAATGCCTTAGAGTAGATTTTGCCACACTGTTGTGTATCTCCTGTGCAGCAAGGGAGAAACTAGCCTAGGCTAAAGGCATACACTGATGCCTTTGGTCTAGAGTATTTTCCTGGAGCTGAATTAGAGCTGTCATGGGGTTTTCAAGAGGATGCAAAGTTCTCTGAAGAGGAGGGCCCCTCTGGTTTACCTGCATGAGATTTCCTTCACTGCTTTTGTCAGGAATGTGGCTGATACTATTCCATTTAACTTAGAAACAGGAGGATCCAAGGATAGAAACATTAGACATCCTGTATTTGTTGAAACACTCCTTTTCAAGGCAGCTGTACTACTTATTTCTATAATGCTGAAAGGCATACGCAGAGCTGTATATTTAGCCCCTGCTCAGAAAAGCTTACAATCTAATTTGGACATACAGATGAGACATAGAGGTTGGCGTGTTTCTAGCAGAGAGAATGATAGGATGGACATAGATATCTTATGGTGAGTGGAAGTTAGGAGTTGAAAGCAGCCTCGAAAAAGTGGACTTTTAGCTTGGATTTGAATTCTGGTAGAGACGAAGCCTGATGTAATAATTCAAGCAGTCTGTTCCAGGCATACGACGCAACAAGATAGTAGGGATGGAGTCTGGAGTTAGCAGTGGAGAAGGCTACGGATAGCAGGGACTTATAAGATGAACGTAGATCTAGTGCATGCAAATAGATCTCATATATGTTCATTGGGGAAATCCTGAAAACCTGATTGGATTCCGACCCTCAAGGACTGGAGTTGCCCATGTCTGATCTATACCAGGGGTAGGCAATTCCGGTCCTCGAGAGCCGGAGCCAGGTCAGGTTTTCAGGATAGCCACAATGAATATGTATGAGATGCATTTGCAGGCACTGCCTCCTTGAGATTGTGGATATCCTGAAAACCTGACCTGGCTCCGGCTCTCGAGGACTGGAATTGCCTACCACTACTACTAATCATTTCTATAGCGCTACTGGACATACGCAGCGCTGTGAATCAAAATACAGAAGAGACAATCCCTACTCAAAAGAGCTTGCTATCTAGTCAAGACAGACAAACTGGACAAAAAGGTGCATCTACACCAGGGGTGGGCAACTCCGGTCCTTGAGAGCCGGAATCCATTCCGGTTTTCAGGATTTCCCCAATGAATATGCATTGAAAGCAGTGCATGCAAATAGATCTCATGCATATTCATTGGGGAAATCCTGAAAACCCGACTGGATTCCGGCCCTTGAGGACTGGAGTTGCCCACCCCTGATCTACACAGTGCTCAGGTGGGAGAATTACAGAGGGAATGATAAGACAGATAGTGGTGCTTAGAAAGTTTGTTGGAGTTTGGAATTGAAGGGAGAGAGATGGTTCAGGGAGCTTAGGGGGAGATAAGTGAGGAGAAATATTGAGGGACTGGAGAGTGAATGCACTTGTAGGTCAGCAAGAAGAGTTTGAACTGTATTCAGAAATGAATGATGAGCCAAAGAAGTGTCTTGTAGGGAAATGTGAATCTTTCAGTAGAATTTGGAACATATTAAAAGGGAGAGAGATGGTTGAGCAGAAGACCTGAGAGAAGCAAATTGCAGTAATCTAAGCAAGAGGTGATGATAATGTGGATAAGGGTTTTTGAAGTGTGCTGGGAAAGGAGAGGATGGATTTGATCATAAATATATATATATATATACTCTCTAGTAAAGACTTATTTGATAAACTAAGAATTGATGGCACGTATTTATAGAGCAAATGAAAATCTAATAATTGCCAGTGACTTTAATTCAGTATCAGACCCTTTATAAGATAGAAAACCTAGTAGAAAAAATGAAAATATCAATAAGGAGCTATACAATTTAATGTGTGGACATTTGGAGAATACTTCATCCCAGGGATTTGGAATTCTCTTTTTGCTCTCAAGTTCATCAGTCATATTCTAGAATTGATATGTTCCTGATATGTAAAGAATGGTACCTGATATTGTTCTAACAACAATTGACAGTATTCTAATATCAGATTATGCTAGCATAATAATGGAATTACTTATTAACTCCTCAGCTCCTAATCCTCCTCTGTGGAGATTTAATAATAAACTATTGAAGGATAAGGACTTCATTAAAAGACAAAAATAATGATTGAAGAATATTTTAAATAAAAAAATACAGGTACAGTCTCCTTGGATATTATATTATGGGATGCTTTTAAGGCTTCCCTGAGAGCGCACATTTTGTCCTATTCTGCCAAATTAAATAAGATTCACCAACAAACCAAACAATTTGAGGATGATATTAAAGCACATGAAAACCGTTTATTACAGCAATGGTCATCTAGTACTCTGCAAAAATTATTGAAACTGAAATTTTCTTATAATCAGATTCTTAGTGACAAAGCCAGAGGAGAGAGATTTTTTCAAAAAGCTACCTATTAAGAAGCATCTAACAAAGCTGGCAAAATACTTGCATTCCACCTAAAAGGAAAGAAACAAAATTAGAAGTTGAGCATTTGAAAGTTTTTCCAACTTCCAATTTTGGTGGCAATCGGTTTGTGCCATTTTAAAATATGAAGCCAATATTAACTCAAAGTGTATATATGTATTCTCACTTTGGTAAAATCTGGGAACCCATCAAACACTATGGGATCCTTTTATGAAGGCTCGCTAGCCGATTTAGCGCAGCTAAATACTAATGAGTCCATTATATTCTATGGATGCGTTAGTATTTAGCGTGCGCTAAAATGGCTCGTGCACCTTAGGGAAAGGATCCCTATGTAACTCTCATGCCTATGTGAGAGTATGGGGTGGGTGGGAGGGTTTTAGGGAATATCACTGTTATAGATCATTTATATACAGTTTTGTATTCTACTATATTTGGAATGTTGTTTGTGACAAGATTGTCTTACTTTCTGCTTTTGTATTCTTAAATTCAATAAAAAAAAGGTTGAACTTAAAAAAGAGGACGAAAGTGGTTCCGAAACTTTCTTCTTCCTGCATACCTTTTCACCAGCTCTTTGTAGGCTGGTATATGTGAAATATCTTGCATAAGATTAAGAAGTTCAACTCTTGCCCTCAAGTCAGGTCTACCCAACTGTGAAAATACTGTAAATTTGGATGTTGACTGTTGGAAAACAGGAATAGGGAGAGGGGGAAATCCTTCATGTTCTAAATAAACATGTGCATTTGAAAACTGTTGACACTTGTAGTTTTATCAAACATTTTACACATTTGTCAGTGTCAATAAAAGCAGACTCACAAGAAGTTGTAAAGAAAGATTTCTGTTTATAATTTAAAATTTTTGTTCACAACCTGCCAATCCTTGGAGCGAACATTGCCAGAAAGATTCAGGGCTCCTTTTACTAAGGTGTGCTAGTGTTTTTAGCATGTGCTACATTGCCCTGCATGATAACCATGCGCTATGTGCCAAAAAATAACACCAGCTCAATGGTGGCGTTAGCATCTAGCACGCGTGGCAATGCAGTACGCACTAAAATCGCTAGTGCAGCTTAGTAAAAGGAGCACTCAGTGTCTGTAATGTAGCATTCAACTAAGGTCTCTTTTCTTTTTTCCCCTACATTACTTCCAGATATTTTGTGTTTGGAAGGGTTCAGCAGCTGTTATGTATTTTTACAGCAAAATTATAAATACAGTATATAGGATCCACCTCATTTTACAAAGATGGAATGTAAATGAAAGGTCACTTTATCCAATAGGACACATACACTAGAAAATTTGTTGACCTCTGATGTACTGAAAGATATCTGAAACCTGTCTTTTAAACTGAATCATTGAGATTTTGGGGCCAAAATAATGGGGGTCTTGGTTTCTATATTAATACCTTTAAACGTCTGCATCATATCTCCCTTGTCTATATACCTGATGAGTCAATTGTGCATGGAAGAAGAATATACATTTGTTCAGTTTACCGTAAGGCCTATCCTTTTCCCGCAAGTGCCCCTTTAAATCTACCATATCAGCAACTTTGGAACCTGATCCCTCCGCCCTGTTTATCACAAGACACATCTTACTAAATGTAATTCTCGAGAATTCTATTCTTGACCATGAGATGTATTCATCATAACAGGTGTGAGGCTCTGTTGTCATGCAAAAAGTCAAGTGTTGCTGGTTTGTTCCTCTTCATAAGTTTCGCTTAGGCCAGCAGGGTATTTCCTAACCAGTATGTGACAGCTGGCAAGTGCAGTCAGAAATGTCTTTTTAATATATATTGAGTTGTTAGAGCAGGAGAGGCGAAAGGGGATTTTTTCCCATTTGAGATCTGGTTGCTTCACCTTTAGTGTTATCCAAAGGACTTACTGTGCTTCACCTGTATCATACCAGGACTTTATGAATGTATTTTCCTTCATACCAGAGTTTACCGTATTTTCCCTCTTCCTCTCAACACATATTCCCATTCTTCCAGCCCACAAGAAATATCTGCACTTTTGAGTAGGTACATGCCACTAACAATACAAGGTGCTTCTGTTTGGCCTAGCTTCAGCACTCAAGAGTATTCATAAAATGTTTAGCTGAAGTGGCTGCAACACTCTGCTCTTGTGATTTTCATATATTCCCTTATCTAGATGATTGGTTGATCAAGGCCCCTTCACCTCGAGCAGCTCACTTAACCATCAGTGCAACTGTGGGTCTCCTAGAGCTTCTGGGATTTGCAATCAATTACCAGAAATCCCATCTCTAAACAACTCAAACTCTGGAGTTGGACACAGTGCAAGCTTGTACATTCCTACCACAACAGAGACTTGACACCCTGGTTCAAATTTGCCACATGGTGTCCAATCTCCAATACATCACACCATGTCAAATGATGCATCCTCTAGGTCACATGGCATCAACGGTCCATGTAACTCCAGTTGCCCATCTGCATTTCAGAGAGCCTCAATGGGCACTGTCAACTCAATGGTCTCAAGCCTCACATCCATTATCCCAAAGACTACAAGTGATCTCATCACTTAATCAATTCCCTCAGTGGTGGTTATAACTGACCGATCTCTCAAGAGGCCACCTCTTCCACACTCCACCTCATCAGAAGATATTAACAGATGCTTCCAAGTTCACCTGGAGATCCCACTTCGATGGCCTCCACACTCAAGGCAGCTGAAATCTTCAAGAGAAATTTCTCCACATCAATCTTCTTGAACTGCAAGCAATCCGCAATGCTCGCCATACCTTTCAAGATCGCCTTCTCAATCGATTATTACTTACCTAAACAGACAACCAAGTAGCCATATACTACATGAACAAGCAAGAATTGACAAGATCTCACCCCCTTTGTCAAGAAGTGATGCAAATCTTGTCCTGATAAATTACTCTCAACATCTTTCTCAGAGGTGTTTACGTAACAGGAAAACAAAATACTTAAGCAGATTCCTACAACCTCATGAATGATCTCCCAACTCACCTGTGTTACATCATATATTTTTCAATTGGGGAACTCCAGAGATTATCTCTTTACTTCTCACAATCACAAACTTCCAGTGTCTGTTCCAGAATATACACTCCCAGTCACCTGGAGTCAGATGCCTTCCTTCAGGACTAGATTGACAAGTTTATGCTTTCATTTATTTGATATATCGCTATCTCACTCATAAGTAAATAAAGTGGTTTATAATTTAAAAAAAAAAATAAAAAATCTAAATAAAATAGAAAAGAACTCCATCACACCCATAGAAAACCCCATACACACAAACACTATAACTCACATCCAAAAGCCTGTTGAAATAAATACATTACATTATATTAGAGATTTCTATTCCGCCATTACCTTGCGATGCAAGGCGGATTACAAAAGTTATAGGAGGGTTACAAAGTAAGATCACAGGTCATTTCTTGTGAAGGTAAAGAGTAGATTAGGTAGTATCAGTGAGTTAGGGAGAAGATGGGAAGAAGGAAGGTACTCATGGTATTAAGCCTTTTTCAGGGATTTCTGAAGAGTATAGTTTTTATTTCCTTTCTGAACATTTTGTAGTCTGGGGTTGTTATCAGTAGATTGGAGATTTGGTTATCTATTTTTGCTGCTTGAGTGGCTAGTAGGTCATCTTATAGTTTTTTCTGTTTAACTTCTTTGATTGGGGGGGTGTGAATAAATAGGGAAAATGTTGTTTATACTTCTCCAAGAATCAGTTACCATGATTCTCATAGCACCTTGGGGGCTGAAACAACCATGGTTCCCTCTTCTTCAACTCTTTCTGATTGTGATAATGCAGAATGAAGGGTCCCTTCTTCATCCCGATCTATGTTCATTGACTCTCAAAGTGTAGGTTCTCTCTTTTTAGTAGATGTGTTTACACTATCTGCTCCAGTATTGTCCATTATTGGAGCATCCAGAAAACCTTCCATGCAGCATTGTTACTGCTGGTGTAACCAACAAGCCTCTCCCATCAGTCCTCAACTATATCCTACATCTTTCCAACGCTGGCATCACGACCACTTCAGTCAGAATTCATCTCAGTGTTATTAGTGCTTTTCATATACCACTGGAAGGTCATGTCACAGCACACAAAGTCAGAGCAATGCAGACTTTAGTAGCTCATCTCCAATACACTCCCATCAATGACATCTTTAAAGTAGCCACTTGGTCTTCATAGGGAATGACATGGGGACAAATTTATCCCTGTCCCATCTATTTCCATCCCTTTCCCATCCCCATGAGTTCTGTCCCTGCCCCATCCCTGTGAGCTCTCTCCTCATCTGCACAAGCATCAAACAGTTATGATTTTAAAGTGTTTGAGGCTTGTACAAATGAGGATAGAGCTTGAGGGATGGAGATAAATCCTGTGGGGATGAGGACAAATTTGTACCTATGTCATTTTCTAGCCTCAGTTCATACCTTCACATCAAGCTACTACTTAGAGATTCATTCCAGAGATAGTCAATGCAGCCAAGCAGTTTTACAAAATCCATTCTCGAGATGTCAACTTCTCTCCCCCCCCTTTTTAGTTTCAGCTAGGGAATCCCACATATGAAAATATACTGACATACTTGTAACAGGTGTAATCAGAGGATAGCAGGCAGATATTCTCACAACCTTCCCACCGCCCCTTAGCGGCTTAGCTGGCGGCTTAGCTTTTTTACTGAACTGATGGTCCTGTGAGCTGACATTGGTCAGAAAAGCACTGGCACATGTACAGTATGGGCAGTCTTAAGACTTTGAAAAGTTTAAAGTGACAGTACACTTTCTACCGTCTGTACCAGGCTCCATGGAGGATATCAACCACAGAGAATAGCTGCCTGCTGTCCTTGGATAACACCTGTTGCAGGTAAGTAACTGTGCTTTAGGGACAGCATATTTACGTGTAAATTGTGTAACAAATGAGAAAGTACTTGGGATATTAGGGCCCCTTTTACAAAGCCATAGTAGCAATTCCAACACAGCTCATTCAATTCCTTTGGGCTGTGTCGCATTTGCTGTGCTGGTACTCACTGCCTTGGCTTTGTAAAAGGGGCTTTTATTTTTTAAAATGAAAGAATGACCCATTTATGAAATATTGGTAATAATGAAAACGTGGAAGAATTCATTTTATTTATTTTTTGCTACAGAGAAATGCATTTGGAGAATAGCAATCAAAGATCTATCCAATATTTGTGAAGGGAATGAGCTGGCAAGTTTAGTAAAAATAGAGAGAGAAAAGTGACACCTAATCTTGTTTAAGTTAAGTGAAATTAGTACTGTGATGGTGGGAAAGAAGCTACATAATACTGGTATAAGTGGCATGCCTAGGCAAAATCCAAGAGAATGAATATTTAATAATTACTTTATTTTTGAATACCGCATTACCACAAGCAGTTCAGAGCGGTTTACAGAGGAAGAGACTGTATACAGACTAGAGAATGACACGGTGGCTGATACCCACAGCTAGCCGTGGATAACCCTCCAAAACGGTGAGGAAAAAACCTTTGTTCACCGTGGCTACGGGGTCAAGGCCATTCACTACCCCGTGGAGCGGTGAATGGCTTTGTCCCCGCAGTTAAGGAAGGGAACACGTGCGGTCACCTATCGCACTCCCTCCCTACTACCACCCTCCTTACTGCCACCGCTAAGTTGAAACAGCACCCTTTCTCCCTCCCTGCTGCTTACCTTCGTGGCCGCGAGTGTAAATTGCCTTCTTACAGCAGTTGGAGCATTGAAGCTGCGTGTGGCTGCCGTAAAGGTCATCTCTGACGCAACCGGAAGTTGCATCAGAGATGGCCTTTACGGCAGCCATATGCAACTACAATGCTCCGGCTGCTGTAAGAAGGCAGTTTAGACATTGCCGGCCACAGGTAAAGGGCAGGAAGGTTTTTCGGACCGGGCCTGTTGTCCGGGGGGGGGGGGGGGGTGAAAAGCCACGAAGGTAAGGGGCAGGGAGGAGGAAATGTGGGGTGGAGAGGAAAAGACGCTGAAGGGAAATGGGTAAAACAGAGTTGAGAGGATGCAGAAAACACATGGGGGAGAAGGACGCTGAAAGCACATGGGGGAGAAGGACGCTGAAAGCACATGGGGGAGAAGGACGCTGAAAGGACGTGGGGAAGACAGAGGGGGGGAGAAGGACTCTGAAAGGACATGGGGAAGACAGAGGGGGGGAGAAGGACTCTGAAAGGACATAGGGGAAGACAGAGGGGGGAAGGACGCTGAAAGGACATGGGGAAGACAGAGGGGGGAGAAGGATGCTGAAAGGATGTGGGGAAGACAGGGGGGGAGAAGGACGCTGAAAGGACATGGGGAAGACAGAGGGGGGAGAAGGACGCTGAAAGGACATGGGGAAGACAGAGGGGGGAGAAGGACGCTGAAAGGACATGGGGAAGACAGAGGGGGGAGAAGGATGCTGAAAGCACATGGGGAAGACAGAGGGGGGGGAGAAGGATGCTGAAAGCACATGGAGAAGACAGGGGGAGAAGGACACTGACAGGACATGGGGAAGACAGAGGGGGGAGAAGGACACTGACAGGATATGGGGAAGACAGAGGGGGAGAAGGACGCTGAAAGCACATGGGGAAGACAGAGGGGGAGAAGGACACTGACAGGACATGGGGAAGACAGAGGGGGGAGAAGGACGCTGAAAGGACATGGAGACAGTTGGGAGAGAAGGACACTGAAAGGACATGGGAAAGACAGAGGGGGAGAAGGATGCTCAAAGGACATGGGGAAGACAGTGGGGGGAGGACACTGAAAGGACATGGGGAAGTCAGTGGGGGGAGGACACTGAAAGGACATGGGGAAGACAGTGGGGGGGAGAAGGACACTGAAAGAACATGGGGAAGACAGTGGGGGGGAGAAGGACACTGTAAGGACATGGGGAAGACAGAGTGGGAGAAGACGCTGAAGGGAAATGGGGAAGAGAGAGTGAGGAGATGATGCTGGCAGGGAAGAAGACAGAGATGCCAGAATATGGGGGGAGTGGAGGGAAGAAGATGGGTGCCAGACCAATTTGGAAGGGGGGGAGAAAGGGAGAGGCACAATAACAGAGGAAATGGAAGACACAGAGAGAAGACAGACAGTGGATGGAAGGAATTGAATGAGAAGATGAGGAAAGCAGAAACCAGACAACAAAGGTAGAAAAAAAAATTCTATTTCTTTTTTTTCTTCAGGATAAAGTAGCTTATTAGTTGTGTTGCTAAAAATTTATAAACAAAGCCCTGCCAGCTGAACATCTTTCTCCAGTTCAGCAGCCAGAACTTTGATTTATAAGGAAGGAATAAGCTAAATATTGCAGTACTGAGGTTTGTATGGATGTTGCGGGGATGGTGATGGGGCAGTGAATGGGATGGCAGTGACGGTGACGGGGTGGTGAATGGGATGGCGATGACGGTGACGGGGCAGTGAAGGAGACGGTGGGCCGGGAACGGTACAATGACGGGGACAGGTTTTTTCCCCATGTCATTCTCTAATACAAACAGTGATGTTACCGAAAAGGACTTGCAAATTACATTTACAAAAATAAAATAGGTGAGCACTGAAAGAGCTGGTTTTTCAACATGATTATGGGTGTTTAGCTCAATGCAAATTAAACTTTCTCTGCACACAGTAAAGAAGCATGCTAAATTAGGGTGCCCACACGCTGAGCCTTGAAAAATGCATAGTAATAAGGTTGCGTGGCTTTCCAAAAGCAGCAAAACAAAAACACAACACAACCCACAAAACAGACTATCATCATTTTATGCCTTTGTATATAGGTCCATGTTGTAACCATACTTAATGTGTAAAGTTAGCCATTTCAGTTTGATAAGGATATAGTGAAGGATGACACAAAAAGGGGGATGGAAGATGTCTCTTATAAAAAGGCAAACCCAATATAGAGAGATGACATGTTTATAAAACTTGAGTGATTGAAACAGTTGTTTAAATTTTCAAATAGGAAATGAAAGGGGTTTGTGGAGGTTGAGATCAAAGTGACAAGTGGAATTAAAGAGAGTTTTGGACAAGCTGCAAAGGAAAAGTCCATTAGTAGATCTGGGAAGAGCCATTGCATATCCTGGAAAAGAAGTATTAAAGATAGATGTGCTTCATAGGATCTACTTAGTATTTGTGACCTGGCTCCTACCTGAGGCAGGATGCTGGGCTCCTTACTCCTTTTCTAACTTAGTATGCTTCTCATTATATAAAAAAAAGCCAAAGAGGCAGTAAAGTTTAATAAATTACTGGGGAAAGAATAAAAAGATTTCAATTTCTAATTAAAACAAAATCAAAGGTAGTAATTACGACTGTAAGCTCTGAAGGAAGCAATGAGAAAATGATTTATAATGCTTATTTAGACATTTGATAAGTCACAAAATACAGTTATAATCTGAGCTCCTGTTAATTGAATAAATTCCTATTTCTAAGTGACACTACCAATAGAATAATGGCTTAGTGTCTCTCCCATTTTCTCTGTGTAAGAAATGCAAATATATACTGCAGGGCTATTCAATTTCAGGCCAGCCAGGTTTTCAGAATATCCACAATATGCATGAAGGAGATTTGCATACACTGCTTTCTCAGTATACAAATCTCATTTACATATTCATTGTGGATATCCTGAAAACCTAACCTGCATGACCAGAATTGAGTAGCTCTTGTAAGCAACATAGGTTGAATGTGACTACCTTTGGTTTTGTAATGTCCTTAGCTCAGTATGTAGTATTACTAACCGTCAACAAGCTGGCATAGTGTTGAGGTATTTAGTAAGAATAGAAAATAGAACCGCAGTTATGTAAAATTCTTGTTCCTCCCCGCTCAAAAATATTATACAGAATTAGAAAAGGTACAAAGAACAAAAATTAGGATAGGCGTAGAGAATGACACGGTGACAAAATTCATCACCGTTCCCGTCCCCGCGGATAACTGTGGGAAATAAACCCATGTCATTTTCTAGTATCTATTTCATCCTCTGTCTTTCTACACCAGCATTCTTCAAAGCAAAGCTTGTGGGTCAGTGGTTGTGGCCATTCATACTCTGATTCTTCCCTTTTTCCTTAAAGAATGACATGAAGATGGTTTCCCGCGGTTCTGGCATAGAACAGCTTATTTACAAAGCAACACTAATTCAAGTTAGGGCTTTGCATTACTGAGGGGGCTATGAAAGTATAGAATCCAGGATAAAGGGGAAGGGTTACTTACATTTTCAAGCTGTGCTACTGAAATTAACCATTAGCAAATTTGAAACACAGGAAAATGTTTTATCACTAAAGGATGGAATTTGGTATTTGAGAATGTATCGGTAATATAGGTAGATTTTTTAAAAGTTTAAACATTTCAGGAGGACAGATCCATTATCTGTTGTTATAGTTTTAAGTGTTTATGTACCTGTACTGGCAGCTAGCAATAAGGAATGAATCCCTCTAGTTCAGGGTGGGCAACCTCTGCCCTCAGGGGCTACAATGCAGTTGCGGTTTCAGAATTTCCCCAATGACAATGTATATCTATTTGCTTACAATGGGGGCAGAACATGCAAATAGATCTTATGCATAGTCATTGGGGAAATCCTGAAAGTGCAACTACATTGTAGCCCTTGAAGACAGAGCAGGTTACCTACCCCTGCTTTAGGGGGAGTGGCTGGCTGCATTCTACCCATTATCCTAGGCTTGTTGGACCAGTAGATTAACCCAAGTTGGCATTTCTATGTTCTTGTGAGAGATGATTGATTATGAAATTTAAAAATAAAAAACTTATAGGTGGCAAATTAGAGGCTGAAGCCTCATCGAAAAAGTAAAACATGCTTATCCAAGGCCATTCATAGGCAACATAAGTTTTCACAGAATAAAGCAAAGAGGGCCTAGGAATGCTAAATTACTGAAAACAGGATGGTAACAATTAAGAATAGGGAATACACCTGCCCACATTGCCAAGCTTATCATTTCTTTTTTTTTTTTTATCATAAAGAGCAAGTTGAGTAGCTTATTTTCAAAGGTAAAAGTTGTCAGATAATTTTTCTAAAACACTAAGGTGATCTAAAATGGTCTTGTTGTAATATGATATATCTATACTTTGAAATACAGAAATTTAACACTACAAAGTATGTGTAAAAAGCATAACATCCCTAAAATGTTTATAAACAGAAACACTAGTATGCAGTGCCTTTGACTACGCTTCCATTCCATTATTTAGCGACGTGAAGGATGTTTGCAGTAGCTGAAATGAGGTATTCAGTGTAAATGAGTTTCCCCACAAGTGTGTGTGTTTCTTGTTTTAAGATGTTAGGCACTAATACTATTTTTTGTATTTGATAACTAGGCTGGTTGCTGCTGATGTAGCTTTCTATGTTGGGAACATTCAAGCTTTGAAGGGCTTAAAGGACCTGGACCTTAACATGGGTGAAATTTGGGAACAGAAGAGGTGATAGCCTGCTTGAATATTAAACACAGTTGTCTTGGTCTAGGAACACTGTGTCTCATCACTAATCTTCACAAGTCACAGAACTGGAAAGGTATAGCTCTCTGGAAACTAGAGCCACTCTGAGCAGCAGGAACTGTCCTTTGCAGTGTCCTTCAGGAAGGAACAATCAGCTGTCTGAATAGTTTTTCACTCTCTCTGGAAACAGACTCAGGTTTCTTTGGACCAAATCCAAAAGAACACATGGCTGTAAACACAGCTGTACTTGACTAGAACAATCTGTAACCACTTATTTAAGAAAAATAGATGCCTCGCATCTGGTTTTAATTTTATTTTGTGTAGTGAAATTTATAAAATGGTTATTTAATAATGGTACAATTTACATTTTTTTTGAAATCTTGCAAAATGTATGTTGTTGTAATTTTTCTCCATTTAAATATGGTCTTAACAGCTTAGACCTAGGGTAAATGTAATGACTAGAAAGTATTAAGCTTAAAATATAAACAGTGAGTGACTGTGGGAGCTAGGACCTGCAAAAAGATAGAGGAGCTCTTTGTAGAATGTTGCAAGCTATTTTTTCTCTCTCTCTGACTGAGCCATTTATCTGTGAGGTTATTTGCACACTACTGCCTTCTGGAATAGTGACCTCCAGGTACTGGTGCTTTTTATTTATATCCTGAGTAGCTACACTTCTCCCTCTGTATTCGCTTTGATAGGGGATTAACAGACCTGTGAATACAGAAAAAAAACGCAAATAACTTTTTCATATGTTTTTTGCTGTTTTTATTAAAAACCATCATGAATATGGTGAAACCGCGAATAACATTGTGGGAGACCTGGCCTGTTCCTGAAGGAGAGGCAAAATACGGTAAAGAAAGTGCTGGGAATCAGCGATTTTCTCTGTAAATGCTTGGAATCAGCCATTTCTTTATGCAAGCTGATGTAATTTGGGGGGAGAAGCCAGCAAGCTTAAAAACCACAAATAATCGAAACTGTGATTACTGAAACTGCGAATACGGAGGGAGAAGTTTACTGTGGAGAAATTAAGGCTAGATGGCTGGTGCTTGGCAATCAGTATTTTTGTATAATATAAATTTTAACTTTTTAAAATTAAGGTTTTTGCCTTTACATTGTGTGCCAAGGCAAAATACTATGTGCAGTATCTGCAAAGTATCAATATTTTCAATTTGTAGGTTACCTTTACCTTCTCTAAAGATTCCTGTCCAGATTAAAGTCATGGCATAAAGGAAGAGAAGAAAAACAGCTTATGGGTTTGTTTTATGTTTTTAATAAAAAAGCTCTTCTGTATACTTTTCAGGTATCACTGCTATAGGGGGGAATGTAAACACTACATTTCTTAATATAAAAAGTGTCCTGTTCACTTCCTTAGTAGCCTCCAAGATATAAACGAAGAAAAGTGCCTCTGTGTTTATTCATCACCTTACCTTCACCATAAGAGTGCCTAACCAAGAGTTCATTATGTCAGATAGTTTCAGTGTATGTTACCTTACTTTCTTTGAAAGACATACCATTTGTTACAGAAGCAATCGTAGTGCTTCTTACAACTGTCCAAATAAAATCACAGAATCACCTAGTTGGCTTCATTGCATCAGATTTTTAATTAGGAGTATATAATATAAGGTATAAGAAAATGCTCATTATTAAGGAGGATTCACAGTGATCATAAATGGCCAATTGTTCTAAATATATTTAGTATTTATCTTCATTTTTATTTAATAATTATCACTATTTTAAGGGAAGATTTTGCTTTACATACATACAAGTAATTAATTTTTTAATCAATGAACAGCACTGTAAAGGATGCCTTCCTGCACATTCAATCTCCAAACTAAAGTAAAAAGGAAAACCGTTCCATATTTCACATGAGGAGAAATATGTAAAACCACCTTATGTATATATATATCCATAAATTATTTAGCAGCTAACAGGTCTACATTTCATCATCTCTTCCAGCAGTCCTAAACTGCTATAAATTATAACATACTTTTATTTCACATCTTACTTTGCTCAGAAACATATCATAAGCTATAAATATTGCACTTTTGTTTTATTGAGCAGATGTAGCTTCAATTGTTAGCTACAATCTTTGGGATGCTATTGCTTTTAATTACAGACCAGTATAACATTACTTCACAATATAGGAGAGTGCACTGAAATGGTGCTCACTGAAGCAGTGACCTTCTATATAAATGTTGGAACAGTCATCCACAATGTGAGATGCTATGCTTTAATTTCAGCCAAAAGTTGTGCTGTTTCCACAGTCTTCAATGATCCAGGATGCGCAGATTGCCTGATACAATTTTGTTCTCTAATACTGCTCCTGGTGGGATATCAATTCTGTCACCATGATTTGCAATAATGATGACTGTCCCCTAATAAAAACAAAAGGAGTTATTAAGAGTAACAGATTTTAGCTTACTATCTGAACTACACTATAGGCGTAAAGAATATGCCAGTGTTGCATAACACATTTTGAAATATTTTTAGTAAATACATGGTAATAACTACTACGTCATTGCAAAGCTAGAAATATATTAAAATATGCTTTTCAATTACCATTCTACTTAGGTACAGGGATCTCAAAGTCCCTCCTTGAGGGCTGCAATCCAATTGGGTTTTCAGGATTTTCCCAATGAATGTGCATTGAAAGCAGTGCATGCACATAGATCTCATGCATATTCATTGAGGAAATCCTGAAAACCCGACTGGATTGCAGCCCTCAAGAAGGGACTTTGAGATCCCTGACTTAGGTATATATTCAGAATTAAACTACCTGCCTTAAAAGCATGGCTGGAATACTAGCCTTAACAAGCCTTATAAAAATGATTGATATCTGATCCTTCAAGATCAAGACAGATAAAAATATTTTCTATCGTTTTGGGTGCCACAGGCTTGAGCAAAAAATTTCCAAACACACCTATGCATGTTGCATCTTAATTTCCAGAAGGAAGCTCTCCTTGGCATGATGGAAGGTTTATGGCAAACAGTGGCAGTTAACTTTGAGAGACTGAGGTCTTACTCCACACGTCCCTGGTCTATGCTTGAGGTTCATTCTTATTATGGTACCATGAAACTTAACACATTTGGAGAAACTGCCTCCTCAGAGCAGCAGCAATGTAGTCTGAAATCTATTTCCTCTTAACTCACAATATTTGAACTGTAAGGAATTTTGAGCCATATTATACAAAACGTCCTTGAATACCTACTGTATACACACACAAAAATGCAGATGGTAAGGACCACACATAGCAACTTATTTCATTTATAAAAAGAGGAAGAATGAAGCCTTTTGCTGAGGTAACTGCTACAATCTCAAAACATATTAGTTATTTCCACTAGGAAAAGGGCTGCTTTCGATGGCAGAAAACAGGAATCTAAGCAGGTGAGCTGTAAATATGTTCTGAAATATCTGTAACATTATCCAAGCAGTTTCTTACCCACTGAGCAAAAAAAGTAAGCTACAACACTTTTGCTCAATTTCAGCACATGTTATGGGTAACAAAATATGCAAAAAAAGCAAACATATACAGTATAAGAATAGTTTCAAGCTGACTTTTGTTTTTATGCCACTATTGGGGGGGGGGAACTAAACTAATTCGCAAAGTAGACAAGCTGTATTTTTCTATGATGGATTTCTTTTTGTTGTTAATTTTTTCCAGGAGCATTACTGAGAAGCATTTCTTACAGTACATAAGTCAATCCAAGTATAAGATGAGGTACCCTCCGTCCCCCCACCAAAAAAAAGAGGAAAAAAGGTTGACTCAAATATGGGGGGAGGGTTAATATTTATGTGCCCGGATCTGTGCCCTGCCCCCCTTCCCTCCCAGGCTCTTCATCCTGCTCCCCCTCCCTCTCAGACTCTCCTCCCTGCCCTGTGCCCTGTCCCCCAATGACCTGCAGGCCTCCACCAGCCTGCCGTATGACCTGGTGGGCTGGAACAGAAGGGATCCCTTTCATCTCCTGTCCCGACTGACACTGTTAACTTCCATCCCACCTCCCTCCATGTATCTTTTTGAATCCCTGGTGGTCCAGCGGTGTACCGAGGCAGGAGCAAGCTATCCATGCTTCTGCCCAGTGCTTAGCCCCTCCCTGAATGGCTGCCTCAAGTTCTTGCGGCCCAGCAGTATACCAGGCATGAGTGAGCTATCCTCACTCCTGCCAGCACTGAGCTGCTTGCTGAATGGCTGCCGTGAGTTCTCACAGTAGCCATTCAACGAGCAGCTCAGTGCTGGGATTCAAAAAGGTATGAGGGGGGAGGTAAAACAAATTGGCAGAGTGGGCCGGGAAAGAAGGGATCCCTCCTGTTTCGGCCTACGCCTCCAGCCCATACAGCAGGCCTGGTGGAGGCCTTTCACAAGTCTGGGAGGGGGGGGGGGGGCAGATAGGTGATAACCCAAATATAAGCCAAGAGCCCCATTTTTGGGACCAAAAATCTCAGTTTATATTTAAGTATATATTGTATATACTTTTGAGTCTATACAAAAACAGCTGAAACATGATAGCAGATAAAGGACAAATGGCCCATTCGCAGTAACCATTATCTCTTCCTCTAGGGATCCCATGTGCCTATCCCCATGCTTTCTTGAATTCAGACACAGTCTCTGTCTCCATTGTCCTTTTTGGAAAAAAAAGTTTCTGTAAAAAAAAAAAGTATTTCCTTAGATTCTTCCTAACCCTATCACCTCTCAACTCCTTCCTATGCCCTCATTCCAGAGCTTCCTTCTAAATGAAAGACAGTCGACTCATGCGCTTAGGTATTTAAAAGTCTCTTGCATATCTCCCCTTTCCTTCAAAGAATACATATTGAGATCTTTAAGTCTGTCCCCATATGCCTTATGATTAAGTCCACACACCATTTTAGTAGTCTTCCTCTGGACCGACTCCATCCTTTTTATATCTTTTTGAATCTCATTTTCTAGATTCAGCAAGGATGTTCTTTTCCTTACAAAACACATATTTTGCAAAAGGACAGGTGGCAATTTAGTAATTATCTATAGATTGTTTCAAAAAAGCAAAAATAGAATGCGGAAGAGGTTTTTAGCACTGGCCGGCATGCTAAATGCTCTGCTCTATGCTGCTCCAACACTCATAGGAACTCTGACTGTTGGAGCAGCATAAGGCATTCAGCACGCTGGCCAGTGCTAAAAATCTTTTGTGCAGTTTTGTTAAAAAAAAAAATAAAATAAAAGGTGGGGGGAGGGGGCGTTAACTAGCAACTATTCTTTTCAAATTTATTTCCTGAACTAAGATAGAACACTACTTCCTGGAATGAGAGAATCTTCATCCTACAATGGAACATTAGCACTGGTGGATAAATAGCACCAAATTTTTTTAAAAAAGCTGTAGTCCCACACTAGTTAAGAATTATGCTAAACTAAGATAATTACTTTAAGTCATTAGAAAATATGAATAAATGTATATAATGTACAGCATTATAGTACAAGTCCAAAAATCCAGACCATCTGAGATCTAGACCCTTTGAAAGATGCAAACACGGGACCATTTTCCTGCATGCATTGCTCCTAGATTTGCCAATCCCACACATTCCAGTGCTGGAAGTTTACTTCATAAGGGCAGGACTGACAAAGCTAGCAGCGACACACACAGGTAAGCAGCTCTGCTCCTGTATCTTTACAGCTGAATTTACAAAGCCGACTAAGGACAGCAGCAAGAAAGTAGTTGGGAAGGAGGGCAAATGCTGTAGAGGGGACATTGACATAGGGTTGCAGAAGAGTACTCAATATGTGCTATTAATGCTGGGAACTCTTGGACTCTTCCTTTTGGTTTTTGATTCTTGGTCCCTCCTCTTCTAATGTGGTCTAATTCAATGAGACAATATAAAGAAACTTAAATATAAATATACTTATTTTAATAAATGAAACATTCTATATTTGTTAGTGAATAAAAACAAAATATACCTGCATATTTTCTTTATTCTTTCTTAATTCAAATTTTAGGAATAGTATCTGTGAATCTGGAATATCTACTGGATATTTGGATTTGTACTATACTATGTCTACATACAGGTTTTTAGGACAATTATATTACAGTTTAAAAATAACATGTTAAAAGAACTGATGGGTTGCAGTTCTTGGGAGATATTGCAAGTCCTTTTTCCAAATGTTTATTTTGCTAAACCTGATAGTGCTTCATCAAGCCTCTTCCACCTCCAGTACATACCCTTCAGCACTAGAGCTAGAATGTACCACTTGCTAAAACATATCTCCTCTATAGGGGCCCCTTTTCTTAAAACAAACAAACAAACAAAAAAAACTAATGTAAAGAGGATTCTTGGTATCTTTCTTTCAAATAAATCTATTTATTGCAAGACCTTGCTCAGTGCTTAGCATCAACTTGCATTACAATTCCACATGATCAGAGAAAAAAAAATTACACTAATACTGTTAAGAGTGATCATGCAAACATCCTGAAATGATGTATTTTCTCAGCATTTCCTATAACAGCTATATAGAAGCAAATCTTCAATACATCTTGGAATGTTTTGTTGGCCCCGCTCTTCATATTATTTACATTATAACTAAATCTAAACCTGAGGAAGCTCTGGCATCAGAGGAGTGAGGAAAGAATTCTCTTTGTATGTCCTTTCGAACTCCAAACTCTGTTCGCTTATCTTTATTACACCAGCAATCCTTAGCCTAGGTCAAATTTCATAACCCTGGTTACTAGGTATTATCTTTGAACAATTAAGACACCCTCCCACATCTCCAGTTAGCCTAGGAGATGGTCTGCCCAGTAAGTTAAGCACAGTTACTTACCGTAACAGGTGTTATCCAGGGACAGCAGGCAGATATTCTTAACGTATGGGTGACGTCACCGACGGAGCCCCGGTACGGACACTTTTTACTAGAAAGTTCTAGTTGGCCGCACCGCGCATGCGCGAGTGCCTTCCCGCCCGACGGAGGAGTGCGTGGTCCCCAGTTAAGATAAGCCAGCTAAGAAGCCAACCCGGGGAGGTGGGTGAGACGTAAGAATATCTGCCTGCTGTCCCTGGATAACACCTGTTACGGTAAGTAACTGTGCTTTATCCCAGGACAAGCAGGCAGCATATTCTTAACGTATGGGTGACCTCCAAGCTAACAGAGAGGGAGGAGGGATGGTTGGCCATTAGGAAAATAAATTGTGTAACACAGATTGGCCAAAGTGCCCATCCCGTCTGGAGAAGGTATCCAGACAGTAGTGAGTAGTGAATGTGTGAACTGAGGACCAAGTGGCAGCCTTGCAGATTTCCTCGATGGGCGTGGAACGGAGGAAAGCCACAGAAGCAGCCATAGCTCTGACCCTGTGGGCCGTGATAGCACCTTCCGGTGAGAGACCGGCCCGAGCATAACAGAACGCAATGCAGGCAGCAAGCCTGTTGGAAAGCGTTCGTTTGGAGACAGGACGACCTAGACGGTTAGGGTCGAAGGACAAAAAGAGCTGAGGAGACGAGCGGTGAGCCCTGGTACGGTCAAGGTAGTAAGCAAGGGCACGCTTACAGTCCAGCGTGTGCAATGCCTGTTCCCCAGGATGAGAATGGGGTTTAGGGAAAAAGACAGGCAACACAATGGACTGTTTAAGATGAAAGTCCGAGACCACCTTGGGAAGGAACTTAGGATGGGTACACAGAACCACCTTGTCATGGTGAAAAACAGTGAAAGGTGGGTCGGCAACCAGTGCATGCAGCTCACTAACCCTCCTGGCAGAGGTGATGGCAATGAGGAAAAGCACCTTCCATGTAAGAAATTTGAGTGAAGTTGTGGCAAGAGGCTCAAACGGAGGTTTCATGAGGGCTGATAGAACCACATTCAGGTCCCAGACGACTGGAGGAGGCTTCAGAGGAGGTTTGACATTGAAGAGGCCTCTCATGAACCGGGAAACCAGGGGATGAGCCGTAAGAGGTTTTCCGAGGATAGGCTCATGAAACGCAGTGATGGCACTGAGGTGGACTCTGATTGAGGTCGACTTGAGGCCAGCGTCGGAGAGAGAAAGCAAATAATCCAGTACAGTTTCCACCGCCAATGAGGTGGGATCGTGATGATGAAGTAGACACCAAGAGGAGAACCGGGTCCACTTCTGATGGTAACATTGGAGGGTGGCCGGTTTCCTGGAGGCATCCAAAATACGACGGACAGGCTGAGACAGATTCTCTGGAGAGGTCAGCCCGAAAGAAACCAAGCTGTCAGGTGGAGTGAGGACAGATTGGGATGTAGTAGAAACTGATGCTGCTGTGTAAATAGAGTAGGAAATACAGGAAGAGGAATGGGCTCCCTGGAGCTGAGCTGGAGCAGGAGGGAGAACCAGTGTTGGCGAGGCCACCGAGGAGCGATGAGAATCATGGTGGCTCTGTCCCTGCGGAGTTTGGACAACGTCCGCAACATCAGAGGTAGTGGAGGAAAGGCATAGAGGAACCGATCCGTCCAGTCGAGCAGGAATACATCCGGGGCCAGACGGTGAGGAGAGAAGAGTCTGGAACAGAACTGGGGCAGCTGATGGTTGTGAGGAGCTGCAAAGAGGTCCACCTGCGGAGTGCCCCAGCAAGCAAAGATGGAGCGGAGCGTGGGAGGATCCAGAGTCCACTCGTGAGGTTGAAGGATGCGGCTGAGATTGTCGGCCAGGGAGTTCTGTTCGCCCTGGATATAGACAGCCTTGAGGAAGAGACTGTGGGCTGTGGCCCAGGTCCAGATGCGGATGGCCTCCTGACAAAGGAGGGGAGATCCGGTGCCGCCTTGTTTGTTTATGTAGTACATGGCGACTTGGTTGTCTGTGCACAGGAGAAGGACCTGAGGATAGAGAAGGTGCTGGAAGGCTTTGAAAGCATAGAACATGGCTCTGAGTTCCAGGAAATTGATGTGATGTTGACGCTCCTGAGGGGTCCAGAGTCCCTGGGTGCGAAGATCTCCCAGGTGAGCTCCCCACGCATAAGGGGAGGCATCTGTGGTTATGATCATGGAGTGAGGGGGTAGATGAAAGAGTAGACCCCTGGAAAGATTGGAGGAGTTCAACCACCATTGAAGAGATTGCTGAAGAGACGATGTCACAGAGATGGGATGAGAAAGAGGATCGGTGGTCTGTGACCATTGGTTGGCTAGAGTCCACTGAGGTGTCCTGAGGTGGAGTCGCGCCAGAGGAAGTACATGGACCGTCGAGGCCATGTGGCCCAGGAGAATCATCATCTGCCGAGCTGGAATGGAGTGATGAAGGAGCACCTGACGGCAGAGGTGGAGCAGGGTTCGATGGCGGTCGGAGGGGAGAAATGCCCTCATTAGAGTGGTGTCGAGAACTGCTCCAATGAACTGAAGTCGCTGTGTGGGAAGCAGATGTGACTTGGGGTAGTTGATCTCGAAACCCAGGAGATGGAGGAACGAGATGGTGTGTTGAGTGGCTTGTAGCACAAGCGGAGACGTAGGTGCTTTCACCAGCCAATCGTCCAAGTAGGGGAACACCTGAAGGTCGTGAGACCTGAGGAAGGCCGCCACCACAATAAGGCACTTGGTGAACACTCTGGGTGATGAGGCGAGGCCAAAGGGTAGCACTTTGTACTGATAGTGATGGTGCTGTATCTGGAACCGTAGATAGCGACGTGAAGTCGGATGGATTGGGATGTGAGTGTAGGCCTCCTTGAGGTCTAGGGAGCATAGCCAGTTGTGGTGAGAGAGAAGAGGGTAAAGCGTGGCCAGGGAGAGCATTCTGAACTTCTCTTTGACCAGACACTTGTTGAGGTCCCTGAGATCGAGGATGGGACGAAGGTCTCCTGTTTTTTTGGGAACCAGGAAGTAGCGGGAGTAGAATCCCTGACCCCTTTGGTCTGGAGGTACCTCTTCGATGGCATTGAGAAGAAGGAGGGATTTGACCTCCCTTAGGAGGAGGGGGGTTTGGGAGGAGTGAGAAGCAGACTCTACGGGAGGATGGTCTGGTGGAAGAGTCTGGAAGTTGAGAGAGTAGCCGTGGCGAATGATGTTGAGGACCCACTGGTCCGAAGTGATGACCTCCCAACGGCTGAGGAAAAGTTGAAGACGTCCTCCGATAGGTTGAGGGAGATGGAGCGACGGGGGGAGACTGGCTATGCTCTGGAGAAAGGAGTCAAAAGGGTTGAGACGGTTTTGATGAAGGAAGAGGCTTGGCAGGTTGAATCTGTGGGCGAGCCTGAGGCTGATGCTGGTGGCGAGGACGGCGAGACTGTTGTTGAGGCGGGTTGAGAGGTCTGGCCGAGAACCTGCGTTGGTAAGAAGACTGTTGCCTGTAGGGGCGAGCAGGTGGAGCCTTCTTTTTAGGTTTGATCAGAGTGTCCCACCTGGTCTCATGTGCTGAGAGTTTCTGGGTGGTCGAGTCCAGGGACTCTCCGAAGAGTTCATCACCCAGACAAGGTGCGTTAGCCAGGCGGTCCTGGTGGTTAATGTCTAGGTCAGAGACTCTCAGCCATGCCAAACGGCGCATAGCCACCGCCATGGCAGATGCACGAGAGGTCAGCTCAAACGAGTCGTAGATAGAGCGAACCATGAATTTCCTGAGTTGGAGGAGGCTGGAAATTTGTTGCTGGAAAAGAGGGACCTTACGTTCAGGAAGATATTTCTGTAAGGAGGAGAGCTGTTGCACCAGATGCTTCATATAGAAGGAAAAGTGGAAGGTGTAGTTGTTGGCTCTATTGGCTAGCATGGCATTTTGGAAAAGGCGCTTACCAAATTTATCCATAGTTTTTCCCTCTCTGCCAGGAGGGGTGGAGGCATATACACTGGAACCCTGAGATTTTTTCAAAGTAGATTCCACCAGGAGGGATTCGTGGGGCAATTGAGGTTTGTCAAACCCTGGGAGTGGAATAACCCAGTACAAGCTATCCAATTTGCGAGGGGCCCCGGGAACAGTGAGGGGAGTCTCCCAGTTTTTATAGAAAGTTTCCCGTAAGATGTCGTGGATGGGCAACTTTAGAAATTCCTTGGGAGGTTGCTCAAAGTCTAGGGCATCAAGAAAAGCCTGAGACTTTTTAGAGTCGGACTCTAAGGGGATGGAAAGAGCTGCTGACATCTCCTTAAGGAATTTAGAGAAAGATGATTGCTCTGGTTTGGAGACGGTGTCGGTCATGGAGGGTTCTTCGTCGGTGGACGAAGCGTCCTCTTTGGTACCGTGCGGGGAATCTTCCCACAAGTCTGGGTCTCTAACGTCGGGGTGTGCACGTTTGGACATTGGTGTAGAGGGCTCGGCATGGCGGGTCTTTGAGAGAGATTTGTCTGAGCGCACCGAGGCGGTACCGGGTGAGGAAGACCGATGTCGTTCCCGGGACCGGGCATGCGCTGTAGGTGTTTCAGCCAAGAGCACCGGTATGGAGGTATTAATCGGTACCGAGGGGGTCGACACCGATGGGACAGTGCGAGGCTCGGACCGGTCCTGTACCGGAAAGTGCGGCGCCAGCAACGCTGGCAACAGTTGTTGGAGTTGTTGCTGCAGCTGCTCCTGTAACTGTGTTTGGAGTATGGCCGCGATGCGGTCATCCAGGGGAGGCACCGGTACCGCTTTTTTCTTCTTCGGTACCAAAGGTGCCGCTCTACGCTCCGCCGATGAGGAGGCCGATGATGAGGCACTCACCGAGATCGGAGCGGAGCGTTTGCGGGGTCGGTGCGGTGCCGGGAGGGCCGGTGTCGCAACCGTGGCAGGAGGGCGCTCGAGGGAAGTGGAAGGCTTCTTAGCCAGCTTACCTAAGCCCAACGACCCCGAGGAAAGGTCCGGTGGTGTCGACGTCGTCGGTGCCGTCGACGTTGCAGCAGATTCCATGGCAGATCCGGTACCGAACAAAATATTTTGTTGGATCTGCCTATTTTTCAGAGTGCGCTTTTTAAGCGTAGCACAGCGGGTGCAGGTGTCAGCCTGATGCTCTGGACCCAAGCACTGCAGGCACCAATCGTGCGGGTCAGTGAGAGAGATCGGGCGTGCACACCGCTGGCACTTCTTGAAGCCCGGTTGAGGGGGCATGAAGGGAAACACGGCCTCCGCAAAATCAAATCCGGAGGCCTGGATGGTGACAACAGGCCCCGCTGGGGCCGGCTCGAAAAAATAAAGAAAACTCGATGAGTTTTTTTTTTTTGAAAAGAAAATTAAAGGAATCCAAAGGGGAAAAAAAAAAGAAGAAAATCGAAAAAATACGCGAGCGGGAAGGCAAACTAAATGATTTCAACAGCCGTTGAAACACATGCGACTTCTTCGCTCCGTGGAAACGAAGAAACTGGAGACCACACACTCCTCCGTCGGGCGGGAAGGCACTCGCGCATGCGCGGTGCGGCCAACTAGAACTTTCTAGTAAAAAGTGTCCGTACCGGGGCTCCGTCGGTGACGTCACCCATACGTTAAGAATATGCTGCCTGCTTGTCCTGGGATAAAATCTCTTATCATGCACAGCTGTAGGTTCATTGCAGATAAGTTCAATCCTAAGCTCTGCTTTAAGCAGTGGTCAAAAAAGCAAAGATAATGTTAGAACTGGAATGGAAGCATAGCCTAATAGCACACTAGGCTGTGAACCTAGGGAACTGGATTTGATTGATTCTCTGCTCCTCTGGATAAGTCACTTAACCCTCCATTGTACCAGGCATAAAATTGTGAGCCCACCAGGGACAGAGAAGGTACCTGCATATGAATATAAACCACTGGTTGTATCACAGAAAAGTATATCAAATCCATGACCCTTACTAGGTAAGGAATGAAAAAGAAATCAGGATACCATAATGCCTCTGTGTGTATACACAGTTCTTGCTGCCTTCTATACTACTAATTAATAGAAAGCCAAATGAGCAAGAGGATAGGACTGATCTTCTATAAGAGAAAGATACTATTCCTTAGCATCCCTCCAGACTGGCCTAGACAGATGGGTTAAGCACTCCTAAAAAATGGGTGGAACCTAAGTTAGCTGTGCAGTCCATCTCAGATTCAGTATTTCTCAGTCTCTTAAACAGTAGAAGTGCAAGCTTGTGTAGTCTTGACTGGTATGGTAAGCCTGGAGATTCCTAGTTAGGGGGGGGGGGGAGTTACTGAGGCCAGTAATATTTCTCTGCTTCTCTCCCAGGGTTCCTCCTTGGCTGCTGGTTGTGCCCCAAGGATGTCAAACCTAGATGACTAGGAACCTTACTATACCTCCAGGTTCCTTGTTCATGAGTGCCTCAACCCCTGTTTAGGTTCTTGAGAATAACTGTATAAAAACAAGAGCAAAGTCTCTGGTTTGGCAGTACTCCACATTCTTTGTTTTGTGCTCAGTTTGGCAGCACCCAGTCTTAACCTTGCTGGTGGGCAGCTTTTGGTGGTGATCTTGGACCCCATGCCCCCAGCTCTTGAGTCTGTTTCTAACTATTCTTCAGTTGAGCTATAATTCCTATTACAGGTACTCGTCGACTTACGACCTATTCAAGTTACAACTGTTCAACTTTACAACGCGTTTACTACAGTTTCCCCTGCCAGCTGTTAGCAGCCCCAGTCTTCCGCACTCCCAAGTCTCACTAAGCAACAGTAATAATATAAAGAGGAGGCGCCACAACAAATGTTCACCACAAAGGGCTTGTGCTGTGCTTGACTTAGAAAGTAAGAAAATGTTGATAAAATATTACTTTAAGATGATTACAATATTACCCAGTCTAATACAGTATTCTTACCTTAGTCTAACATAGGCCGACTTACGTCCCAATCAACTTATGACCTGTCAGTCGGAACCAATTACGGTCGTAAGTCGGCGAGTATTTATATACTGCCTATCAATGGAGGTTGTCTAAATAGTTTACATTCAGATACTCAAGCATTTTCCCCTATCTGTCCTGGCAGGCTCAATCTACAGTATCTTAAAGTACCTGGGGCCATGGAGGATTGTATGACTTGCCCAAGGTCACAAGGACAACGTGGGGCTTGAACCTACAATCTCAAGTTGCTGAAGCTATAACTCTAACCACTAGAGCACTCCTCCACACTGATGTTTTCTCCTTCGAGTTCCATTTGCTTTAAAGGAGTCTTTTTTTTCCTGAACCAGTATTTCTGCTATGTGTGTGTCACGTTGGGGTGCTTTTGAGCTTTTTTCTTGACCCAGTTTATATCTGGTTTCAGTTAAGTTTGGGACTGCCTTGTTTGACTCTAGCCCTAGAAATAATTACTGTATTTTTCGCTCCATAAAACACACTTCCCCCCCCCCCAAAAAAAAAAAGTGGGTAGAAATAAGGGTGCATCTTATGGCGCAAATACCTAACCCCCCCCTCCCCCGGTTACCTTATTTTATTTCTGGCACCCTCCCTCACTAGATGCAGCTGCCTCTCTAGCAGTAGATCAGCGCAAAAGACTGGCTGCCTGCCTGGTCGGCTGACGCAGCTGTCCCCTCATCTGTTATCTAGTGGCAGAGTGGCGCATAAGGCTGCCTGCCTAGTCTCACGCCGCTGAGTTCTCGCAGGAAGCGACACGTGACCAGGCAGGCAGCCTTGTGCACTACTCTGCCACTAGAACAGAAGAGGAGGCAGCCGCATCAGCCAACCAGGCAGGCAGACAGCCAGCCTTTTGCGCCACTCTGCCGCTAGAGAGGGAGAGCGCCAGAAGTAAGGTAATGGGGCGGGGCCTGCCAAATTAAAAATATGTACTGGGAGGGGGGAAGAGGCCGGGGCCTGCCTGCCTGCCCTGCTGAATTAAAAATAGGAGGGAGAGGCCAAGACCTGCCAGCCACTAGACCACCAGAGGGGGGACAAAGTACAGGGTGCAGAGCTTGGTAAGGAGTGGGGGATTGGGTGCAGAGCCTGGCAGGGAAAATTTTGTTCAGAATGTTTTTTTCTTGTTTTCCTCCTCTAAATCTAGGGTTTGTCTTATGGTCAGGTGAGTCTTATGGAGCGAAAAATACGGTAATAGTATTTTTTTTTTTTTTTAATTAAAGTGGAGCAGAGGTACATCTTTTACTCCCCCCCCCCGGTCCATTGAAGCCTCTTTTAGAAGACAACATGGTGCATTTATGCTACTTTGTGTGTGTAAGAAGATCAGTTTATGTTACTTTTTTTGTTGTGGCAGATTAGATTATGGACAAAATAATTCAAAACCGCCCTCTCCTTCTGCTGTGGTAAAGGAAGCAGTGTTTGGCAGCTGAGAGTGAGTGCATGGATTTCTAGAATGGTCAGATTTCCATGGTAACCATTAACCGTCACTCAGCTTTATTTAGCATGCTCTGCACAAGAAGCTGAAACTTTGGTGGGGGAAGGGAAGTCTTTCACCAGTTTTAAAGGCAGATGCACACTAAGTCCCAGCACTGTCTGGAAAATACCAGGTTACAAAGTGATTTTAATTTATCAGGCAATGCTCAACACAAACAGGATGCAAGTTATATGTACGCTGTTTGTGTTGAGTATCAGTGGTAAAAGGGGGAGGACCATGCCTGGCGGTAGGCACAGCTCTTGTGTGCGGGCCCAGTAGAATACAGAGGCAAGCAGCAGCAAGGGCAAAAACAAAAAACTTCCAGTTGGAGCTGAAGCCTCTTTTGCTATAGCAGAAATTCAGCAGTCTTTTCTGGGAGTTCCTCAGTGATTTTGGACACAGCTATATTGCGTGTTTTGTGTGTGTCACACACTTGTGGCCACTCTTGCAGACTAAAATCCTATCAGAAATCACCCTCCTGCAACTGACAGCTCCAAACCTGCCAGAAAGTTTTGCTTGAACGCTTTTGTGCATCAGAAGCTGGATCAACTTACAAGCTAAACTGCCTACAACCAGTCTTAATGGCATGTAAGCTTTTGAGCAACAGGCCCTTAGGTAGAGTAACTTAGCCAGACTTTGAAACTGCTCTCTGTACACAATCAGGATGTGAGGCGTGCTTTAGGAGCAGTTATATTTCTAAATAAACAATAAAAGGCCTGTAGCCAGGTTAAATTAAATAGTGGTTTCACATATACACACCCCACTATTTAACTTAATTAATATTTTTTTATCATCATCACTGGTTCTTCTTTATATCTCATTTCAGCATGGGTTATGTTTCCACAATGGGTTTTCACCACCACAGGCTATACCAGCGGTCTTAAACTCGCAGCCCTCCAGGTACTATTTTGCAGCCCACAGACTGTACGTGATCTCAGAAGCACCTTCTGCCGCCAACCACCAGTGCCGGCATCAGCTGACTTCCTGCTTCTGCTGGCGATATGCTGCCGGACTCCTCTTCTCACCCCCGGACCAGCAGCTCAGTGTAATTTTAACTTAGTCTCACAGCTGCCATTAGCTTTAGCCGTGCTTTCATCAGGCAGCTGTGGGGCCTTTGCTTGGCCGGCCCACTTTGACAAGGCAGGTTGGCCTAGCAAAAGCCCCGAGGCTGCCTGCTGAAACTGCGGCTAAAGCCAAACTAAAGCTAGCAGCAGTTGTGCGACTAAGTTAAAAGTATAGTGAGCTGCCGCTGGGGTACAGAAAGGAGGGGTACTGCTGGACGGGGAGAAGGGGTACTGCTGGTCATGGGTGGAGGTAAAAGGAAGGGAGAAGAGGTGCTGCTGGGCAGGGGGAGGAAGGAAGGGGTACTGCTAGACATAGGGGGAGGTAAAAGGGAGAAGAGGTGCTGCTGGGCAGGGGGAGGAGGGAAGGGGCACTGCTGGACAGGGGGGAGGTAAAAGGAAGGGAGAAGAGGTGCTTCTAGACCTTGTAGAAAGGGAGGGAATGGAAAGGTGCTACACACTGGAGGGAAGGGTGAGATGGTACATGGGGAGAGAGCATGTTGGGTTGGGGGGTGGGAAAGAAGGATGCCACTCGAGGGAAGAGGCAAGGACAGAGAAAGCGAGCACGAGGCAGAAAGTGTTGGGACTCATGGAGAGGGGGAGATGGATGGGGAGGACAGAAAGGAGGGAAGGAGACATGTTACACTGGGGAAGGGGGAGAGGGCAGAAAGTGAAAAGTTGGACTCATGGAGGGAGGGAGGGAGATGTCGGTTGGGGGAGGGAAGGAGGACCAGAAGAGAAGCATGCAGGATGAGAGAAAAAAAATGTTGGACTGGTGGAAAGGAGGAAAAATGTTGGACTGGGAGGGGGGCCAGAAAGGAAGAAGGGAAGGGAGATTGCCAGCAGGGGGCAGAAAGGAGGAAGGAAAAGAGAAATGTTATACTTGGGGGGGGGAGGAGAGAGATGTCAGACCATGGAAATAGGGAACGAAGGAGACAGAGATAGGAAGGGAAGGGAAGACATGGAAAAGTAAATTTTGAGATGAAAGCAGAAAAATTGAATGTTAAGTTTATGCCAAAGATGGATGCAAACTTCAGTCAAAAAAGATTCAGGGTAAAGGAGAAACCAAGCTTTAAGTTAAGCAATTGTTTGCTAATATTTATTTGGTATGAATTTGGCACTATTTATTACTTTAAAGTATGAAAGATTCAGCAATGATTGGTTGGTGAGGTAGCAAAATAGGAGGGGGGGGGTTACCTTCTGAAAAAGCCCTTCTATGTCTCTGAGCTGATCTTTACATATGTATAGCTTTATTTAGGTAATTTTTAGGCTGTGCTGTGATATTATTATATACAAAGATGGATGCAAGGCAGAAAGTAAAGACGAAGAGAAAACCAGTCAATAGACAAGAAAGCCCTTTAAACATAGTTAAAAGCACAAAAAAATAAAGTCACCAGGCAACAAAAGTAGGGAAAATGATTTTATTTTCAATATAGTGATTGAAATGTGTCAGTTTTGTGAAAGCAAAGATGTTAAACTTTAACTGTGAGGGCCGCAGAAAAAATAGGGTACTTGAAGGGCCACAGAAAAAATAGTTAATGTCTTATTAAAGAAATGACAATTTTGCATGAGGTAAAATTCTTCAGAGTTTATAAATCTTTCTTTTAACAGTTAAAGGAAAGATTTATAACTAAAGAGTTTTACCTCATGCAAAATTATCATTTCTTTAATAAGACATTAACTATTTTTTCTTTTCTGCGGCCCTCCAAGT
This sequence comes from Geotrypetes seraphini, assembly GCF_902459505.1. Classification (NCBI taxonomy): domain Eukaryota; kingdom Metazoa; phylum Chordata; class Amphibia; order Gymnophiona; family Dermophiidae; genus Geotrypetes; species Geotrypetes seraphini. The sequence continues at coordinate 339,731,187 of NC_047086.1, read as the reverse complement.
ACCTACAAATTCAAAATGTGGCCCTGCAAAGGGTTTGAGTTTGAGACCACTCCCTCTCTCTCTCTCCTTTCTTTTCTCTCATCCTCAATTATTGCTTTAAGTTTTTTCATGTAAATTATTATAGGACCTAAGAAAGGCACCAGTAACATGCTGACACAAAGACCGTGTTGGGTGCCATCCATCCTCTGGATCTATATTACATCTACAAATACGTCAATTTGGGCCCACTGCATGCCCAAACTGGTTTAAGAGACATTAGGGATATTTGTTCTCTGACCAGCACCCAACCAGAGACTGAGAATTATTTGTGGAAATTGTATTATGTTATGTAATTTTCATAATTTATTTTATTATCAATTTCAATAAAACCAGATATATTTCCAGTTCATCTACTCCACTTTATCCTGTACTGTTAGTGCTTATTTTGTGGTTCTCCGTTTCAAGTGGAGCACTGAGGTTTTCTTCATTTTATATCGTGGGCTGCATGGAACTCAATCGCACAATTTTAAGTGCTAGCATTCTATACCGCCTCGAGTGAAGTCCTTCAAGAGGCAGCACATTGCTCCTAGTAAATAAATGCAACTTGCTAGGACAGCTAAACCACAGGGCTGGATAAGGATCCTGTGCCAAGGACTTACATCTATTCAGTTGTTTAGCTGCCCACTCTTGCTTTTCCAGATTATTTGGGTCAGTTTTTGCAGTTTCATTATACAGTTGCTGAAAGGCGAGTGTTCTGAATTCTCTGTTTTTAAACGCATGGGTTCACATGATCTTAATTTCACAACCTCACTGGGCCTTAAACTTTTGGTTTCATTTGAACCTCTCAAGATTAAGTTGAGCTTCTCTCAGCTTCCTTGAACTCTGGATTGTTGTCTTCTCAACTCAAGTAGTTTAGCTAATGGTTTAAACTACATATATTCTAGTAGAAGCTAGATTTTCTTTGTGTTTCTTCTCATTAGCCCTGTTCTGGGCTAGAAATATATTGTTTTTTTGGAGAGCAGCTGGGGATTTCTTCATAGGTGTTTACAGATTATGTTTTTCTTCTACAGTTTTTCATTCTGTCCTACCCAGGTTGATTCTTTGAGTCAATTTCTGTCCTCAAGGCTTTAGACTCAGTGGCATTTCTCCTTGCACTTGAGGAGAGGTTCATAATACAGTTACATCTCACATTTATGTGAACACTGCAATCTCATCATATAGTTCTCTCTGCACTTTTTCTAATTCCCTTCTAGAAGTTTTGATCCTGATTAGGCCCTAGCTACTTTGTAGAGCTCTAATTCAGCACGCTCCACTAGCTGCTGCTGTAGTGTTTCATTGCAATTTTTTCTTTTGCCAAGAGAGTATGCAGCGTTTTCCTCAATATGGTCGATTCTGTCTGCAGACTGTTTTGTGCCTTGGTCTCTTTTTCCCCTGAGGTAAGGAAATGTCCTTGAGTACATATTGAAGAGATTGCCAACTTATGTGCCATGGTCATATTCTCTACAGTAAGGAATTTTTTTTTTGCCTTGATCATGTTTTCTCAGATAGGGACGATGGCCTGGAGAGCCAGTTTTGTGCCTTGGTCAAGTTAGTCGGTTAGTTATGTTAGCTGGTTAGAGAAAAGATCTGGCATTTCAGCCTACTATAGTATGTTGCATTAATGAGGCCATTGCTTCAGTTTACTGTCTTGAAGGCAGTGTGATCCCAGATGCCCTAAAAACATTCCGAGGGTCCCACCCTCACAACTTTGGTACTTCTTATCTGTCTAAGCCAGTCTGGAGGGATGTTAAGGAAGGAGAAATTAGACTTTGCCCGCTAATTTGCTTTCCTTCATTTCCGCCAGACCAGCCTAGAATTCATCTGTACTTTTATGATCTGGCCTTCTGCATTTTCAATTGTTATCCCCACAAGGAATGTGTTTCCGTGTAGTCCTTTGAGTGTATGCTAGAAGTATTTCTTTTTGTTCTAAATTTTAAAAATCCTCTCTAAGTGATAAAGTGAACTCTCTTCTTGGACAGTAGACAAAGAATCAAAGCACTGGACAGCTAGTTTTTAGCAGCGTTTTCTGTGTGACTGCATATTGTGTGGGATTTTGAAACCATGGAAGGGTTACGGGAGATTTGTTGGTTCTTATTCTGGGAGGACTGCACAGCTAACTTATAATCTCCACTGATGAATTCAATAGTCCTCAGTCTCCACATCCCTGCTGGTAGGTATGCATAGGCCAGGCTGGAGGAACTAAAGGAAAGCAAATTATAAAGGTAAGGTCTAATTTCATCTTTGGGGTTCTGCCAAGTACTTCCAACCTGGATTGGCCACTGTTGGAAACAGGATACTGGGCTAAAGGCACCATTAGGTTAGGGCTCTTCAGCTTGGAAAAGACATAAGTCCAAAAACATAAGTGAATTTTATGAATCTTAAGTGTGTGAAATGGATAAGAATGGTTATTTATACTTTGAAACAGTACTAGGACTAAGGGCATTTCATTAATATATAACATAGTAGTTAGAGAATTTTTGTTCACTCCCTACAATGTTAGAAGATAATGTGTTAAAGCAGCATAGCTGGGTTTATATACAATCTTGAGGAAAGATCTATAAACCATTATCAGCCATGACGATTTAGAAAAGCCACTCCTCAGCTAGATATGGGAATAACTAGTGAGATAATTAAATTTGCTGATGAGACAAAATTGTTAAATCACTAGGTGAGAGTTGCCATGCTCACATTACCCCTCAAATCACTTCACTGGCTCCCCATTCATTTCTAAATACTCCTCTTACAGACTACATGTGCACTCACTCTGCAGCCCCTCACTATCTCTCCAAACTTCTTTCCCCCTAAGCTCCACCCACTTGAACTCTGTTCATTGGGCAAGTCCCTCCTATCTGTACACTTCTCCTCTACTGCCACCTCCAGACTCCGTCCCTTCTATCTTGCTGCACTATATGCATGGAAGAAACGACCTATAGCTAATATTCCATTCATCACTAAACTTATGGATGGCCTGGTGAATGCTGTTTTGATGGAGTACATGGAAAAATTTGATATATTACATGAATCTCAATCAGGTTTTTGATCAAATTACAGCACTGAAACTGTTCTAGCAGATAGATAAGGGCGACCTGGTCGACATTGTATATCTGGACTTTCAGAAGGTGTTCGACAAGGTTCCGCATGAACAACTACTACGGAAAATTGTGAGCCATGGAATCGAGGGAGAAATACTCATGTGGATTAAAAACTGGCTGGAGCATAGGAAACAGAGAGTGGGGGTAAATGGGCAATACTCGGACTGGAAGAGCGTCACCAGAGGGGTGCCACAGGGCTCGGTGCTTGAACCTGTACTCTTCAACATCTTTATAAACGATCTGGACATAGGTACGACGAGCGAGGTGATTAAATTGGTGGATGACACGAAGTTATTCAGAGTAGTGAAGACGCAGGGGAATTGCGAAGATCTACAACATGACATAATTAGGCTCGAGGAATGGGCATCGACATGGCAGATGAGGTTCAATGTGGATAAGTGTAAAGTGATGCATGTCGGTATAAAAAATCTCAAGCATGAGTACAGGATGTCCAGGGCAGTACTTGGGAGAGACCTCCCAGGAAAGTGACTTGGGAGTTCTGATCGACAAGTCGATGAAGCTGTCTACACAATGTGCAGCGGCGGCAAAAAGGACGAACAGAATGCTAGGAATAATAAAGAAGGCAATCACGAACAGATTGGAGAAGGTTAGCATGCCGCTGTACCGGGCCATAGTGCACCCTCACCTGGAGTACTGCGTACAGCACTGGTCGCCGTACATGAAGAAAGATACAGTACTACTCAAGAGGGTCCAGAGAAGAGCGACTAAGATAGTTAAGGGGTTGGAGGAGCTGCCGTACAGTGAAAGATTGGAGAAACTGGACCTCTTCTCCCTTGAACAGAGGAGATTGAGAGAGGACATGATCAAAACATTCAAGGTACTGAGGGGGATAGACTTAGTAGATAAGGACAGGTTGTTCACCCTCTCCAAGGTAGGGAGAACGAGAGGGCACTCTTTAAAGCGGAAAGGGGATAGATTTCGTACAAACATAAGGAAGTTCTTCTTCAGCCAGAGAGTGGTGGAAAACTGGAACGCTCTCCCGGAGGCTGTCATAGGGGAAAACACCCTTCAGGGATTCAAGACAAAGTTAGACAAGTTCCAACTGAACAAGGACGTGCGCTGGTAGGTCTAGTCTCAGTTAGGGTGCTGGTCTTTGACCAAAAGGGCCGCCACATGAGCGGACTGCTGAGCATGATGGGTCTGACCCAGCAGCTTTCAATTATTCACTGTAGGAAAGAATGCACCTATTTTACAATTCGATCTAAGCAGTGCATTCAATTTGATCATGACCTTGCTTGAATGCTTAGACACCATAGGAATTTCTGGTCAGGTTCTGAATTGATTTAAGAGCCTCTTAAAAAAACACACATCAAGTTTTTAGTGAGGAAGTATATTCCAAAAAGTGGACTAACTGCTGTGGCATTCCACAGGGATCACTACTGTCTCCTTTCCTCTTTAACCTTTATATGGCCACTCTGGGAAGAGAACTATCTAAACTAAACTTACAAACATACATTTATGCTGACATCACAATCGTTGTTCCTTTTATCACACTCATTAGAAACTAAGGATTATAAAACATCTACATTCAATCTCATTGAAAAATGGGCTAAAGATTTCAAACTTAAATTGAATTCAGAAAACAAATATATTCCTTCTAAGTCCATCCAACAAAATCATGGAATCCTCTCTTCTGATAAATGGAACGAATTATATTATCAGTCCTACAATAAAAATTCTAGGCGTCACATTAGACCAATCTTTAACTTTCGAAACCCATACTGACATCTTGATTAAAAAATGTTACTATACTCTTTGGAAAATACATACATTAAAATCTTATTTTGATTTCTCATCCTTCAGATTATTGGTGCAATCTCTGATACTAAGCACATTGGACTACTGCAACATCATCTATTTAGGATCATTCAAAAAAAAAACTATCAGGAGATTGAAACTCATTCAAAATACTGCAATACGTTTGATATTTGGGCTGAAAAAATCCCCATACTACAGGAAATTACACTGGCTGCCAGTGGAGGCCAGAATCATTTCCAAACTTGCATGTTTGTGCTACAAAACACTGGCAGGCCTTGCTCCCATTTATCTTGTCAACCACTTTGTATTCTCTACAAACCTTTGACCCACACGGATAATTTCTCTATTCTCTTTTCCTACGCTAAAATGATATACTGTAAAAAGATTCCTGGACAAAACCTTAGCTTACCTTAAGTGCCCTATTCATGAACTCATTGTCCTACCAAACATTTAGGAAATCTGTGAAATCTTATTTGTATGACAAATTTGTTTGAGAAACCTCTTCTGTGAATTCTTCCCCTTATGAAATATTTAAGGAAACCTGTGAAATCTCTTTTATATGACAATTTTGGCTAAAGAAACCTAATCATAGTAGTTATATAATTCCATTTGTATTTCATCTGCGTCTGGCAGATTCTCTTTGTTGTAAACCATTCTGAATTGTTAAGGTATAGTGGGTTATAAATAAATTATTATTATTAAGTCAAGCGCAGTCGCTGGCAGTATTCAAATCCAAGCTAAAAGCCCAATGTTCGATGCTGCCTTCAACTCCTAACTCCCACTCACCATAAAATTACCTATGCCCATCTTATCATTCTCTCTGCAAGAAACTTCCCAACCCCTATATGTCCTGTCTGTCCAATTAGATTGTAAGCTCTTCTAAGAAGGGATTGTCTATTGCATATTACTTGTACAGCACTGTGTAAGCTTTTCAGTGCTATAGAAATGGTAAATACCAAAGTAGTAGTAAGAGGATTGTGAAAAATTGCAAAAGGATTTTGTGAGACTGGAAGATTGGGCATCAAAATGGCAGAGGACAGTTAACTTGAGCAAGTGCAAAGTGATGCATGTGGGAAAACAAACCCTCAACCTATAGCTATATGTTGCAAGGTTTCACATTATGAGTCACCACCCAGGAAAAGGATCTAGGTGTCTTCATTGAGGATATGATGAAACTCTGCTCGGAGTACGGTGGTGGCTTAGAAAGCAAATAGAATTTTTTGTTTTCCATTCATATCCTGATGATTCCCAAGATGAAAATGTTATGTCTTTGTATCGTTCCTTGACGCGTCTACACCTTGAATACTGTGTGCAATTCTGGTTGCTGCACCTCAAGAGATATAGCGGAATTTTAAAAAGGTACAGAAAAGGGTGACAAAAGTGATAAAAGGAATGGGACGACTTCCCTATGAGGAAAGGCTAAAGCAGCTAGGGCTCTTCAGCCTTTAGAGATGGGTCAGGGAGATATGATAGAGGTCTATAAAATACTGAGTGGCGTGGGTTGATGCGAGTTGCTTGTTTACTCTTTCCAAAATACTAGACCTAGGAGGCATGTAATGAAACTTCAACATAGCAGATTTAAAATGAATAGGAAAAAATATTTCTTCACTCATCATGTAATTTAACTCAAATTCAATGCCAGAGAATGTGGTGAAAGCAGTTAGTAGCAGGGTTTAAGAAAGGTTTAGATAACTTTCTAAAAGAGAAGTTCATAAACCATTATTAAGACGAATGAAGATAAATCCACTGCTTATTTCTAGAATAAGCAGAATAAAATGTTTTACTCTTTCAGATCTTGCCAAGTACTTATGACCTGGATTGGCCACTGTTGCAAACAGGATATTGGGCTTGATGGATCTGCGATCTGTCCTAGTATGGAAGCTCCTATGTTCTTATGAGGTAGAAGCAAGGATTGATTTTAGGGATTATATCAAGTACTCATCTGGGTATGATAAACCTTTGTTCTGACTCAGTATAGCAAATAGTTATATATGAAATATAATGTGGTCTGTTATGCAAACACCCCAATATGTGATCACTGCCAAAATTCTTGAGCTCTACATGTAATATGAAGCCAATAACCTTTGTTAAGCAAACAAGCCTAAATCTTTAGCCCTTTTAAAGAATTGTCCTTCCTGTATGTATTGAAACATTCATAGCTAAATACCTAACCCACCAGAAGTATGCCAAGTACATACTCTTTTCTAAGAATCTGAAGTCTATATATTTTGATATACAATGACAGCACAAAAGAAAGTGATGTGTTACAATTCTTTGCCCATTAGGAGAATAATAACAGGAATTTCAGTGTTAAGATACATATATCTAAAGGAATTAGGAAGTCTATAAAAGGTTTTATATACAGTGTCACACACACCTTAAGTGCAACATGCTTGCCAAATGTCACATCTCCTGAAACTGTGAGGTGATCCAGTTCCAGCATGTCTGGTATGCTTTCAAACCTCCTGAGATAATCTTGAACCTTTTTGAAAAATAAACAAACAATATTAAAATCTAAGGTACTAAATTTCCACAATCTTACCTGTGAAATACTTGGTGGTGGTGGTGGTGGTGGTGGGGAGCTAGCAAACAAATGTTAAGATATGTAGGGTTTGTTAATGAGGCATGAAAAGTATGTTTTACCAGGCTATCAAACCAGCTCTCTCCTCTAAATACAAGGAAAGAGGAAAGGTTTACAAGACTATTGCTTAGGATTTGCCTCTAAAACAAAAAATCTTCCAAAGGGGGAGAAATAATGCACTCTGACTCTTCCCTCCCACATTTTCTTTTGTACTACTACTAGTCTGGCTTAAAAACGTCAAATGTCTTAACAAAAGAATTTCAGGCAACATATTTAAAGATGGTCAGAAAGTTCAACTATTTTCTGCTAAGCTTATCTACATTAGGTATCACATACCAAGCTTCAAATGAAACATCTTACTTTACAGATATCTAAATCATGCTCATACAATACATTACAATAAATAAATCAGTCTCTGTCTTCAGAGTAAAGCACTGTCTTTTAAAAACTAGCTCAATGAGAGATGGAAGCCTAGGATTCATGAGAAAGCCAAACGTGTTAAAACAAATTTCTCCCAGGAAGAGGCTGTGTTCTCCATACTAGTGCTGCCCGATTCAGAGAAAAATATTTTAATTCGATTGAATTCACCCTGTTGAATCGATTTTTCGATTTGATTCGATTCACTGTTAATGACACAGCTTTTTAAGTTTAAACATTTTATTTAACCAAGGCAATATCATATCAAAAATTCCCAGCTTCCATCCCCAGCCCCCAATACTCACCAGCCCCCTGCCGATTCCCAGCTTCCATGCCAGCCAAGACTCACCAGCCCCCCTGTCGATTTCAGCTTCCATCCCCAGCCCCCAAGACTCACCAGCCCCCCTGCTGATTCTCATCTTCCATCCCCAGCCCCCAAGACTCACCAGCCCCCCTGCTGATTCTCAACTTCCATCCCCAGCCCCCCTGCCAATTTCAGCTTCTTTCCCAAACCCCAGGCCGATTCTCAGCCCCCCTGGCCGATTCTCAACCCCCTCCCCCCCCCCAGCCGATTCTCAGCCGCCCTGCCGGTTCAGTTACTTACTCGACTGGATGTGGAATCGCGGGGAAGAGAGGAGAAATGCGAAGACAGACAGAGCCAAAAAAATACCCTTTGCTTCCGAGGTCCACTGCACGAGGTCTGCAAGCTCCCCCCTCAACGCTCCCACGTCCTTTGTTTCTTCTGATGTAACTTCTGGTTTCGCAAAACCGGAAGTTACATTAGATGGGAACGAATCCGGCGGCCGGCGGTGAAAAAAGAATGAACTTTTTATCGGGGCTGAATAGGTGAGTCCGATTTTTTACAAAAACAAACCGATTCGAATCGTGAATCGGGCAGCACTACTCCATACTTACCGTAATCATTTCATACAAAGCCTACTCTGAGCAAAAGGGAAATGAGGGGGAAAGGCTGTAAATCGGATCCTCTGCACCAGAAACTTAATATATGTTAAAAACTTAAAAGCAATACTTTTATAGTGTAAACACCACATGGCTTTGGTCTCTTTCAAAGAATTCAAATTTTGACTTTAAAATATTTCAGTACATTTGACCTGAAAGTCAAAAGGCATCCCTGGGAATCCTATATAATAATATCCTTAGCGCACATGTGCACTTCAATCTTTGTGGCTCCATGCGTCCGTAGCTCTGTGGCCGTCAGGAGTGCGCATGCGTGCTTACAACGGCCCCACACTCGCAGACCCAAGGTGATGTTGTGCGGTCTGGCTGGCTCCCTTACACTCCATGCCCGACGTTTATTTTTAAGTTCAAAGCCGCCATCGCACCTCACGAGCCGCACCTGCGTTGGAGAAGGCTTCTGATGCAGGCGGGGAGCATGAGAGGAGCCGCCACAGCAACTTTAAACTTAAAAATAACTCCAGCAATGGACTAAGGGAGCCGGCCAGACTGCGGGAAGGGAAGTGGGGAGGGGGAAATGCAGCTGCTGCTGCACAGGGATGCGGAAGGGCAAGGAAATAACGCTGCTGCTGCACAGGGATGCGGAAGGGCAGGGAAATAACGCTGCTGCACAGAGAAGTGGAGGGGGAGGGGAGGGAAATGCTGCTGCACAGGGAAATGGAGGGGGAGGGAATGCTGCTGCGGCTGCTGAACAGGGAAGTAGGGGGGAGGGAAATGCTGCTGCTGCATAGGGGGCAGGGAGAGAGACAGATAGAAAGAAAGACAGACAGCGGGAGGGAGGGAGAAGTAAAGAAAGATAGACAGCGATAGGAAGACAGAAAGGAAGAAAGACACAGGGACAGGGAGAGACACAAAAAAAAAAGACAGACAAAGGGGGACAAGGAGACAGAAAGAAAGAGACAAGGGTAGGGAGAGAGACAGAAAGAAAGAAAGACAAACAGACATACGGTATATTCTAGCACCTGTTAATGTAACGTGCTTAAAGACTAGTATAGAATATACTAACAGTTCCACCCAGAATTAATTCAGCCTACTTCCTTAGTCAGAATCCTCTTGCTTCCTCCAGCCCCATCCCCTGGACAATATGTCTTCCAAATTGTGTCAATAGAACAAATAGAAAAGAAATAAGAGGAAAACACTTATACAGAAACACAGTAAGCTTATAAGCTGCCTCCCCCTTCAGAAAGAAAGCTTTTTTTTTTTTTTTTAGTTCGATTTGGCCTTATTTTTGGTATAGTACTTTACAACGATTTTCCTCTTCCCAAAGCATCCATGACCCTTACTGCAATCTAGTCACACACATGGGCTTTTTACTAACTTCTCAACAGAACATTTAAGGGCATATTGGGCACAAACACCTAGCACAGATTAAAATGATTTTCTTCTAAAAAGGACTGGGTGCAGGCCAGCAATAGCCTCCATCTTCTACTCAGTTTGCAGTTCAAAATGGTTCCAGGTGACATGGAAGGATGGGGGGGGGGGGGAGAAGAAACATACTAAAACTTACTAAACTTCTGAAATATATAGTTCTATGAATTTATGAGAATATTTCAGACAACTTTCTGCTAGTTATGTGTAAATCTAATCGTAGCACACACAAAACCCAGGCACTGCCTATCATTTTAAAATTGTTCTCAACATATACTACATTCAAGTTCTTACCTTTGTAAAAGAGCCTCCCAGTTTAACCAGAGGTACAGTGGGAAATTCTCGCTTCTCACTCATAGTTAAGGACCCAGCATTAAGACTGTACAGGTTAGACATCACAAGCAGAAGATCCGATGTAGTCTTTACAGGCAGGAAACGGCTACGAGGAACATTAATACCCAAGGAATTTTCAAAACTTTTAACGGCAGCACCAACAGCAGTCTCCAACTGAATAACATTTAAGCCACCATCCAAAGTCTGGAACCCCAAAACAGAGAGACCACACTTAAGAAAACTTAAATAAAAAGGGACTCTTACATGATAAAGATGAGGCCTAATATTCAGCCAGCAGCACTCAGTGTTTTGCTGACTGTCACTGGTGTCAGCCAGAGAACTTCAATGCTGGGCCATACCCAGGCTTCAGAACTGAATTTCTGCATTTCCAGAGCCAGCTAAAGCATAGCCAGTTACAGGTAAATGCAATATTCAGTACTTAACTGGCCATGGATTACCGCATAAAGATAGGACCACATAAAAATCATTTTATTTATGCAGTTAACCTTGGCTAGTAAAATGCTGAATATCAGCACTTAACTGGCCAAGTGCTGATTCTGTCCCATTGTCGTCCCCCCCCCCCCCCAAAAAAAAAACCAAACAAACCGGTTTTCAGTTAGGCACTATTTCAACTGCATCAGAATTCACTATTTCAACTGCATCAGAATTCAGTATTTTCTAATCTTGTAGTATATATATATATATATATATATATATATATATAAATATAAAAGAAAAAGCAGTGTTTGGCCTAAAATTACAGCTAAAGAACTAAAATGGTAAAATGTTTTGCAAATTCAATTTCTTCCTTTTTAACATTTTATTACAGAGAGCTTCTGCTTAATTCATACACATGCTGGTCAAATGAAGTTTTTGAAGAGAATAATGTAAAACCAGACCATTATGTACATAGTGATCTGTCTTTATAACAAACTGTGACTGATAGAGAAAAGTGCAATAAAAATCACTTTACATATTGATATTACTCCAAAACCAGACAATTACACTGCACAACAATTTTTTGGTTAAGTCTTGATTCCTGAAAAGTTTTTGGTGATTATGACAGGTACCAACTTGGTATGCTCAAATATGGTTTTGGTTTTACTGCATCACGTAAGAACTATGAGAAATAGACATTTTTATGTTTACTGACAATAAAATATATAGTCAAGTTTACGTTTCGCACAAGCGACTAAATGAAACAGAATTAAAAGTGTTTTGCTCCCGAGTTTCTTTTATATTCAGTGTCTGGTGCATCACGTTGTAGCATCCAACAATAGTCGGCAAGCATTGACGGATTCCAATTGCCCTGGTATCGTTTCTCCATCGTAGCTATGTCTTGATGAAACCTTTCACCGTGCTCGTCACTCACAGCACCGAGATTTGCGGGGAAGAAGTCCAAGTGTGAATGGAGGAAATGAATCTTGAGTGACATATTGCACTTCATTCTCTTGTATGCTTTGAGAAGTTTGTCTACCAGCTGAATGTAGTTTGGGGCTCTGTAATTGCCCAGAAAATTGTCAACAACGTCTTTCAAGGCTTTCCAGCCAATTTTTTCCGGCCCAACTAACAGATCTTCAAATCGCTTGTCACTCATAACATGTCTGATCTGGGGGCCAACAAAAATACCCTCTTTGATCTTGGCATCAGTTATTCTTGGGAACATCTGTCTTAAATAACGAAAACCTTCCCCTTCCTTGTTCATTGCTTTCACAAAATTCTTCATGAGTCCCAGTTTAATGTGAAGAGGAGGCAAAAATATCTTTGTCGGGTCAACAAGCGATTCATGTGCTACATTTTTCTGTCCTGGAACTAACTTTTTACGGAGTGGCCAGTTCTTTCTAGAATAGTGCGACTCTCTGTCTCGGCTGTCCCATTCGCAGATGAAACAGCAGTACTTTGTATAGCCAAGCTGCAGTCCTAGTAACAGAGCAACGACTTTGAGGTCTCCACAGATATTCCAGTTATACCTGGTTGATAAGACACTTATGGGAGAAAAAATTGTTTGCATCCAAATATAAGAAAAAATCACGACAAAATTGAAGATTTCTCTGAAATGGTACGTGATGGGTAATTTTTGATGTAATATTCATGATCAGCACCCAAAATTCTATAAGAAACACCCAGCAGTGTTCAGGAAGCAAAAACTTTGTTGTGCAGTGTTACCAATGGTTAGTGCAGTGGCCTGAGAACCAGGGGAACTGGGTTTGATTCCCATTACAATTTCTTGTGACTCTGGGCAAAATAAAGTACCTGTATATCATATGTAAATTGCTTTGATTGTATCAAGTCCCATTATCCTTAATTTATTTAGCAAGGAGATAAATTATGCAAGTCAGAAAATAAATATCTATTGAATAAGAACCTTAATGCATGACAAGGCCAGTATTTTCATTTCATGCTATTTATCAGGGTGCCTTTGGCCAAGATTCACTAAAGGGAGTCAATTGGCCGAATCCTTGAAAACAGCGATTGATTCACTATCATATTTGCATACAAATGATTTGCAAGGAGGTGAAATTCCAAGTTTCCAAGTTTATTAGTTTTTAATATCCCGATCATAAAACAAATATCTGACCGGTTAACAATAAAATTTAAAAGAGAGAAAAAATTAGAAAGAAATAATAGTAAGTGCGTAAAAGTAAATGAAGTGAACGTAAATGACGTAGACTGACAAACTGGAAAGTGAGGATAAATGGGGAGGAAGAGAAAAGTTACTTAATTTAGAAGAAATGAGATAGGGGGGAAGGATAGAATGAGAAGGGTAAGGGTGCATGGTTGATGAGGATAAGGCTGAAAAAAATATATAAAAAAAAAAAAGAAAAAAAAAGTTTAGATTATGATTTATCAAAGGCATCTTGAAATAGGAAAGTTTTAAGCTTAGTCTTGAATTTGGGTAATTGAAGTTCGTCGCGGAGAAATTGAGGAAGAGAATTCCATAATGTAGGTGCAGTTATTGCAAAGTTGGTTTTACGAGTATAATAGGATTCTTTTAAGGATGGAATGAAAAGAAGTTTTTGGTCGGTTGATCTTAGAGAACGGGGGGAACTTTGAGGTATTAGTAATTTGTCAAGAAATAAAGGCAAATGAGAAAGTTTGATTTTGAAGGAGAGCAGGATAATTTTATAGATAATGCGGTGGGTGATAGGGAGCCAATGAGCCTCTTTGAGAAGAGGGGTGACGTGTTCGAATTTACCTTTTTTGTAAACAAGTTTTATTGCCGTATTTTGTATAAGTTGTAGACGTCGAAGTTCTTTTTGGGGTAGTCCATTAAAAAGAGAGTTACAGTAGTCTAAGTGGGAAATAACTAGGGAGTGAATAAGGATATTAATTGAGTCGGTGTCTAAAATAGAACTGAGTGAACGAATGATACGTAATTTAAAGAAGCAAATTTTTACAACTGAACTTATGTGATCACGAAATCATTTGCATGTAAACTCCCAATTCAAAGCGATTGAGTAGGGGCAGAGCCCTGACAGCAGTGACAGGAGACGTAGCCTCCTGTCACTGCTGTCAGGGATTCTGCCGGCTTTAAAAGATTTTTTTATTTTTTTTTTTAAATCGGGCACATATTTTGCGTGCATTACACATGCAAAATATCAGCCCAATTTAAAAATTATTTTATAGCCCCCCCACCCATTCCCAACAAGTGCCCCTTCCCCCCTCTCTCCCCGAACCAAAAAAAAATGTGCCCCCCACTGATGCAGCTTCAAAATTATGTCCCTGATAAAGATTTAAAACTTTGGCACTGAAATAGAACGTCCTCCCATAGACATTTTTCAAGTTTTTCAAGTCTGCCCATTTTATTGCACCCTTCAATGTATATACCTATTATTTACGTATTCTTCTACTGTAATATCTGCACATAAGTTCCTCCAGATGTTGCTAATAAAGATGCTGAAGAAAAAGGCAATAAACAGGAGGAAAAAAAAAGAGATGCAACCCTTTCCTTTCTAACCATAAGAAACAGATATAGACAGTAGGAAGTTGTTGACAAAGACTAGGAATAGGGGGGCTTAGCTGGGAGGCCTCCAGAAAAACAACCAACCTTGCAGAGTATGAAAAAAAAATTAGATGTAAGGGTTAATATAAAAGAGCACTTTTCACTGGGGAGTGAAGTCCAGTCCAACATTCAGTGTGAGCAAACATGGGCAGATGCTGACAGTTGCCTTTACACATGAGATGCATATTTAAATAGTGGAGATCAAAAGAGGGTGGGTAGAATTGACTTTATACATAAGAGGATTGATTTTAAGACTCTTAAGATATAAAAGATGCAGAATTAAGATTTGTAATCCTAGTGAGAACTAGAGCCAGGAAGTACTGCTGGGCAGTGCATATGCTCCAAATGTTTATAATCAAATTATTTTTTATGATGGGGGTGCTGAAAAGTTCTCAGCCCAACCAAGAAGGGAATGACGTGAAGCCATTCCATAAGTTATTCCACTTATTCACCCCTAAGTTCTTACTTGGCACATCATGTCTGAAGTTTCCGTAACCCTTCCAAAAATACTTTGATGTCTGGTCACTGAAATACTGCTCTGTTGCTGTAATCACCTCTGAATCACTCAAAACTTGTCACCCTTTCAAACTCTTTTTAAGGTTTGGAAACAGAAAATAGTCAGATGGAGTAAGATCTGGTGAGTAAGATGGTCCATCGTGCTCAGCAGTCCGCTCACGCGGTGGCCCTTAGGTCAAAGACCAGTGCCCTAACTGAGACTAGCCTTACCTGCATATGTTTTGGTTCAGCAGGAACTTGTCTAACTTTGTCTTGAATCCCTGAAGAGTGTTTTCCCCTATAACAGACTCCAGAAGAGAGTTCCAGTTTTCTACCCCACTCTCTGAGTAAAGAAGAACTTCCTTACTTTCGTACGGAATCTTTCAATTTAGAGAATGCCCTCTCATTCTCTCTACCTTGGAGAGGGTGAACAATCTATCTTTATCTGTTAAGTCTATTCCCTTCAGTATTTTGAATGTTTCAATTATGTCCCCTCTTAGTCTCTTCTTTTCAAGGGAGAAAAGGTTTGTACAGAATCTTTCCCCTTTTAAATTTAGAGAGTGCCCTCTTGTTCTCTCTACCTTGGAGAAGGTGAACAACCTGTCTTTATCTACTAAGTAGGGTGGATAGTCTATGCACTTAAACCCCAACTGTGTCAAAACATCCATCATTTGGCCAGTCCTATGAGCAGGTGCATTGTTTTGCAAAAAGAGAACTCCTTTCCTCAGTTTCCCTCTCCTTTTTTCTTTCAATGCATCTTAAATCAGCACAGCAAATTACAGTAGTATTCTGCATTAATTGTTTGGCCCCTTGGAAGATAACTAACATCTTCTTGATCCCAAAACACTGTTGCCATGACCTTTTCTACTGATCTCTGAGTCTTGAATTTCTTTGGCCTTGGGAGAACCTGAGTGCCACCACTGCATGGACTGTTTTGTCTTGGGATCTTAGTATCTTTCCTTAACAGTAACTAGCTGATCCATAAGGTTGGCACCAGCTCGCTAAAATGCTGCAAAATCAACTTGAAGTGTTCACTCAACGTTGTTTCTCTTCAGCATTCAAACATCTGGGCATTTACTTGGCTGACAGCTTCTACATACCCAGCTGTTCGTGGATAATACACCCAGCACATTCCCTAGATCTCTGTAGCATCTCAGCAATTTTTTAGCTGATATTTGCAAATCTGCCAAAATCAGGTCATGGACATGGTCAACAATTTCAGGAGCAGACACCATTTGAGACCTCCCAGACCTTGCTGTATCTTGCAAGGTGACCAAAAAGGCATGCTGTAGGGACTCCCTGGGCAGAGTAGCAACATAATGAGAACTGCCGAAACGCAAAATGATCCAGAGCACTCAATGACCAGGATACCTGGAGAGCTGGAAAAGGAGAAAGACTCCCATCCGCCTGAAGGAAATGCCCCAGATTACAAAGCCCTTTCATACCCATCGTTTAAAAACAATATTATCCTGACCAGGAGGACAAAAGGCTGCGTTACCCACTATGGGTGTGTGGGAAGCTTTTAAAGCATCCTCGAGAGGAAACTTCATATCACTGAGCACATAAATCCAAAGTGGAGAAAATCTTCATGTTAGATCTGGAACAACAAATCAAAGATGAGGAACAAAAATATATTGTTACAAAGGACCCTCAATTATATAACAAATTATGTCAGCTTAAATATCAATATAATAAAACTGTATCCACACAAGCAGGAATGCAAATTTGTATGACCGAAGCTAAATATTACACGGAAAGTAATAAGAACACAAAATGTTAGCTTCATATTTAAAAAGGAAAAAAGGCAAAATTCATATCCAAGCCATACAAAATAAGAACAATGTGACTGAAACCTCATTACCTGAGATTCTTAATGTATTTCAAGAATACTAAGCAAAATTGTATCAATCAGAATCACCCTCAGATACTACTACCTTGCTCTCCTTTCTACAACATATACATGGTCCCCATTGGTCTGAATCTGATAATATAATTCTAAATAAGACACTGGATGAGGAGAAAATATTAGCTGCTTTAAAGCAATTACAATCAAATAAATCTCCTGGTTCAGATGGACTTCCAACAGAATTTTATAAAATCTTCAAAACTGATTTCCTGAAACATCTTTTGAATTATCTAACTCCTAGTACTATTAAAAAAAAAGTTGCTTCACAGAAGCAATAATCACAGTCCTACCAAAGCTCAATAAAGATTCACTCTCTGTACAGAACTATAGACCAATTTCACTCCTGAACGTGGACTATAGATTGTATGCTAAAATTGTGGCAATAGGATTAAAGAAGTCACTTATAAAATCATACGTCCCAATCAAATAGACTTCATGCCGGGACACCTCATTTCTGATAATTCTCAATTGTTCTTCCACTTAACTCATATTGCTGAAACTTCCCAAGATCCTATCATAGACATCTCTCAATGCAGAGAAGGCTTTTGATAGCATCGAATGGAACTATCTTTTACATGTATTAGAATGGTTTGGAGCGCAACTCCGATTATTGAAATGATTAAGGTTCTATATTCAAGTCCTTTAGCTAGAATAATAACAAAAAACTCTCTCTCCCCTTTTGCAAATGGATCCAGGCAAGGGTGCCCCCTCTCACCTTACCTGTCTAATCTGGCTCTCGAACCACTCCTAATCACTCTTCGAAGTAATCAGAATATTTCTGGAACTGCATATAAATCTCTTGAAATTAAACTTTCCACTTATGCAGATGATGTTCTCTTCTTTGTTTCAAATTTGAGTACATCAGTTCCAGAGATTTTACACACCATTGCTGCATATTCATATTTTTCGGGCTATAAAATTAATCAAGAAAAACGGAAATTCTACCTCTGAATCACTATGCTCATTCTGAGCTGGTTAAACCATATAATCTTGTTTGGGCACCAGAAAAAATAAAATATCTCGGCATTGAACTTACTAAATCCTTCACAGAAATTATAGATATCAATATGAAGAAATTACAAAAGCCTGCCAGAGATCTAATACATTCCTGCCACCCTCTATACCTCTCATGGTGGGGAAGGCTTGAAACAATTAAAATTATGTTCATGTCCAAAATAAACTACATCTTACTCAAACTATTCCCCCTCTCGTTCTACAAAAAAATAGATACGCTTTTATCTTCCTTTTTATGGAAAAACAAACAACCTCAAATAGTCCTAAAAAAAACTCAAATTAAGAAAAGAAAATGTAGGGCAGGGGTGTCCAATGTCGGTCCTCGAGGGTCGCAGTCCAGTCGGATTTTCAGGATTTCCCCAATGAATATACATGAGGTCTATTTGCATGCACTGCTTTCATTGTATGCTAATAGATCTCATGCATATTCATTGGGGAAATCCTGAAAACCCGACTGGATTGTGGCCCTCGAGGACCGACATTGGACACCCCTGATGTAGGGGTTTCATTTCCAGACTTTTACACCTATCATAAAGCTTGTATCACCCATCAAGGCTTATATTGGTTTGCAGAACCCAGTGAATATCTACCAATTTGGTTTGAAATAGAACAGCAATCACCTTGGACCTACCTATCTGCCTCACAAACTTTGATTGATAATCCTTTAATACAGATGATAGTTAAATGCTTATTGGAATTTGATAAACAGTTAAAGTTCCCTCAGTTGATACATACGTCTCTTTGGTTCAACTCTAATAACCTCATTAACAAGAAACCTTTCCTTTGGAAAGAATGGATAGATAAGGGAGTGTACTTAATTAGTGACCTATTAGATACACGCAACTTATTGCACCCATTTCTGATAATCCAAAGCAAATATAAACTACCACACTCTGCATACTTTAAATGGGTGCAATTACATCACTGTATAATGCATACACCATCCCTTAAATCGTATCATTCTCATCCTCCCACTCTACATAAGGCACTTATTACCCATAAATGGTCATGTTGCATCCAACTTATATAAAAAATATGTTGAATGTAATAATACTGTAAATGCTATATTTAGAGATGTTTGGGAAAAGGATTGTGGACATCAATTGGATGACCAAGCCTGGGCACTTCTTTGGACAAAATCATTACGATCCCTATCAGCTACTACGTTACAATCCATGTACTTTTTATACCACAAAGCGTTATGGACTCCTCATAAACTCTCAGTTGCAGGCCTCTTACCCACAAATGCATGCGGGAACTGTACTACTCGACAGGATTAATTAATACACACGATTTTTGAATGTTCCATAGATCATTCTTTTTGGTTAGATGTCTGGTCTGTTTTGAAGAAGATCTTTCAAGTGGATTGTAACATTTCATTATCGATAGTGATATTTTAAACACAGTTTCCAAATATTTCTCTACTAGATTTAGATAAGAAACTTTTTGATATTTTGCTGACTATTGCACAAAAATTAATTGTATTTAATTGGAAGTCCTCTACTTCCAATGGAATCTAGTACTTCAGCACCATAAATATGAATTAGCTCTAGCAAAGCATAGAGGGCAATTATACTCAGTAAATAAATGCTAGTCTTTACTACATATATATTTACAATCCATATTGATTTGATCTCTCTTTCTGTTTAATATGTACAGGAAGTGTCTGGACATTGGTCTCTATTTTATACTGTGCTGAAAGCCTATTTGTATACCACTCTTGAATGTTACTCTTTGCAATGTGCTTTTATGATTTGCTTTTTTGTTTGTTCTCCTTATTTGAAAATTAATAAAGTTTCATGATAAGATATGAGGCAGCTTTTTAGAGGAGAATTAAGTCATATAAAAAGCCAAAAAATGAGAAGGGGGAATGAATGAGGATGGTACATGACTACAACAGAGGGGTGGAAGGGATAGAAAGAGGCCCAAAGTGACAAAAAAGCACAGTTATTTACCGTAACAGGTGTTATCCAGGGACAGCAGGCATATATTCTCACATGTGGGTGACGTCATCTACGGAGCCCCAGCGCGGACAGCTTTTCAAGCAAACTTGATTGAAGTTTCAAGTTTGCACACTGCACCACGCATGTGCTAGCCTTCTCTCCCACTAGAGGGCGCATCCCCACCTCGTGGTCCTCAGTTCCATATCCAGCAAAGAAGCCATCCCCGGGGAGGCGGGCGGGTTGTGAGAATATATGCCTGCTGTCCCTGGATAACACCTGTTACGGTAAGTAACTGTGCTTTATCCCAGGACAAGCAGGCATGATATTCTCACATGTGGGTGACCTCCAAGCCAACCAAAAAAGGGCAGGTGGGAGGATGGCAATTTAGGAAAACAGATTATGTAACACCGACTGGCCAAACCGGCCGTCGCTTCTGGACAAAGTGTCCAGACAGTAGTGAGAGGTGAATGTATGAACCGAAGACCAAGTGGCAGCTTTACATATGTCCTCTATAGGCGTGGATCGGAGGAAAGCAATCGAAGCTGCCATCGCTCGGACCTTATGCCCCGTGACTCGACCCGAGAGCGGGAGACCAGCCTGAGCGTAGCAAAAAGAAATACAAGCAGCTAACCAGTTGGACAAGGTGCGCTTGGAAACAGGGTGTCCTACTCGATTAGGATCAAAGGACAAAAACAATTGAGGAACCTTCCGATGAGACCTGGTACGTTGGAGATAAAAGGCCAACGCCCTCTTACAGTCAAGCATGTGAAGCGCCGCCTCACCAGGATGAGAGTGGGGCTTCGGGAAAAATACCGGAAGAACAATGGACTGATTGAGGTGGAAATCAGACACAACCTTAGGCAAAAATTTAGGATGGGTGCGAAGAACCACCTTGTCATGATGAAACACCGTGAAAGGAGGATCCGCAACCAAAGACTGTAGCTCGCTAATCCGACGAGCGGACGTGAGCGCAATCAAAAAGACTACTTTCCAAGTTAGAAACTTGAGGTGAGATTTGTCGATAGGCTCAAAAGGCGGCTTCATCAGTTGAGCTAAGACCACATTAAGATCCCAAATCACAGGAGGAGGTTTCAGGGGAGGATGGACATTCACAAGACCTCTCATGAAACGAGAAACCAGAGGATGAAGAGAGAGGGAACGACCCTCGAGATGTCGATGGAATGCCGCAATGGCACTGAGATGCACTCGAATGGAAATCGTCTTCAGACCAGAATTCGACAGATGCAACAGATATTCCAGCACCGAAGACACGGGAACCGAACTCGGGTCCAGATGGTTCGAGGAGCACCAGGATGAAAATCTGGTCCACTTCTGGGAATAACAAAGCCTAGTCGAGACCTTTCGCGAGGCCTCCAAAATCTCCTTCACCATAGCCCGTAAGTATGACGAATACGAGAAGGCGTAATTAAGGACCCTCGTCGCCATCAGAGAATTGGCGTAGAGGCGACGGCCAAATTTATCGAGGGTCCGACCCTCCCTCCCAGGAGGGACCGCAGCAGACACCCTTGAAGGTTGCGACCTCTTAAGCGCAGACTCCACCAGGAGCGATTGGTGCGAGAGTTGCCCCTTGTCAAATCCCTTAGGAGGAATAGTCCGGTATTTAGATTCCATCTTGGTGGGCACTACCACGACTGTAAGAGGGGCTTCCAAATTCCGTAGAAAGGTCTGATGGAGGACCTTGTTCAGCGGAAGGCGGGGGGATTCCCGCGGAGGAGTAGGAAGATCCTGCTCCTCCAAAAATTCTTTAGTATAATGGGAACCCGCCAACAGGTCCACCCCCAAAACCCTCGCCATATCATGCACGAACTTTGAAAAAGATGAAGTTCTTGCAGGAGGGGAGGGTGTCCGAGATCTCCCCGCCGAGGCGAAGGGAGAGGCCTCGAGGGAGTATCTCGGCTCCCTACCAGATCCCGATCCCCACGAGGCACGGTCCCGTGACCTCGAAGGGGTCGGGGAGCGAGCCCGCCTGGAAGAACCCCTGGGGGAACCCCCCGGGGTACGGGGAATCGAGGCCCGTCCCTTCCGCCTCGGCGAGGAGGCACGGGAACTCTCCCCGATCGGGGGACCGCAAAAGATTCGGGTTATCCAGGCGGAGTTCCTCGACCCGTAAGGTCTCGCCCCCGGGCGGCGTCGACCGACCGCGCCTCCGAGGCGAGGCCCGAGACCGCTTGGCCTTTTTCGGCCGGCGCCTCGCCCGAGGTTTGCCCGAAGGCGAGGAACCCCGCGAGGACCTCGAGGACGAGGTAGATGAGATCCTTCGCACCCGGCGCAGCTTGTCCCGGGACTGCACTCTACACTCAGGCTGTCCCATCGAGGTCGGGTCCGAGGGGAGCGCCGAGATCGAGGCCGAGGGTGCCTCGGGAGCCGAAACCCCGGTACCCGAGGCCGAGGTCGCCCCCTGCGGGGCCGCCGAGGCCGAAGCCCGCTGCAGGTGCTCAATGGCCCCGGACAGCTCCGAGGCGATTAACGCCCGGAGTAAGTCCTGGAACGCCGGGATCGACAGCCCCGGCGGCAACACCTGTCGATGCTCCTCAGAGGGCGACCTCGGTCTCGAGTATTCCCTCGGGGCTATCGACTTAGATACCTTGGGCTGGGCGGAGGCGGACCCCCCCGCCGTCGAAGAGCCCGAGGATGGCTTCCTGGTTGATCCTGGAGCTGAGGAGGGAAGCGGAGACTTACCCGAGGCCTGTTTGGTCGAGGCAACCGGCTTCGAGGGCAGCGAAGGTGGAGCAGAGGGACCCGATGCCGAGGTCGAGGCCGAGGTCGAGGCCGGGGCCGAACTCGAGGCCCTCCCCGTCGGGGTCTCGACGGCGAAAAGTTCCGCCATGCGGGCCTTGCAGCGTGTGAGAGCCCATTTCTGGAAGGTGGCACACTTAGCACACGATGCTGTCGGGTGTTGGGGCCCCAAGCACCTTAAACAGCACCTGTGAGGGTCTGTGATCGACAAAAGTCGGTCACACCGACCACACTTTTTAAATCCCGTTACGGGCCGGGACATGGGCCCAAAACGAGGCCGGGAACAGACGAGGTTCCTCGGCCACGGCTACCGGGAGCCCCCGGAGCGATCGGAAAAGAAACACTTTTTTTTTTTTTTTTCGAAAAACAAAGAAAACAAGGAAAGAAACAGTAGAAACGCAGCGACCGCGTCGAAAATCAGTACACAGCCGCGGCGACAGAAGGCAAACACGAGCACAATTTTCCACAGGGCTTCTGGCTCCGCGGATGAAATTGAACTGAGGACCACGAGGTGGGGATGCGCCCTCTAGTGGGAGAGAAGGCTAGCACATGCGTGGTGCAGTGTGCAAACTTGAAACTTCAATCAAGTTTGCTTGAAAAGCTGTCCGCGCTGGGGCTCCGTAGATGACGTCACCCACATGTGAGAATATCATGCCTGCTTGTCCTGGGATAATAAGTGTATTATTGTTATATTGATTTCTGATGTTCATTAAGTAATTGAATGGCTATGAAGTCGCAACAAAGATGTTTTTTTTATTATTGATATTATAACCTTTGGTCTGACAAACTCCAAAGAGAACTATCCCTTGTACCAAGCCCCATGGTACTCTAATATTTTTTCATCATTGTGGCCGATCCATTGGCCACTATCAAGTTCTCACCCAATTCAGTTATCTGCCCTGCCACAGAGGTTAGTTTGTTTATTAGTCTTTTATATGACCTAGTATATTTAAAAAAATAAAATGCATATATCCAGATTGACTTCACTCCATTGGCTTCATTAAAAACTCAGGTTTGTCAGACAAGTCCTTTGCTTTGTGAAACCATGTTGTTTGGTATCTCATATTTTGAGGTGCTGTTCTTTCTTTATGTGTGTCATAAAATGAAGGGCAGAATATAACTGTATATTGCAGAGAAACCC
Organism: Geotrypetes seraphini; assembly: GCF_902459505.1. Classification (NCBI taxonomy): domain Eukaryota; kingdom Metazoa; phylum Chordata; class Amphibia; order Gymnophiona; family Dermophiidae; genus Geotrypetes; species Geotrypetes seraphini. The sequence continues at coordinate 339,707,365 of NC_047086.1, read as the reverse complement.
CACACACACACACACACGCACACATATTTTTAAAAATATGTTAAGAGTCTCAATATTATACTTGCCTTCGTATTAACAATAATTTCCATATCAAAAGCATTCTGCTCCTGTAGTCTTTTAATTGCAGATAAAGAAATCCACAAGTTGTTTGTGTTGAATATTTTAAATTTTGACACAGACTTGAATTCATCAACATGTGCTTTTGGAACTTGAGCTATTTCTACCAATCGCAGCTTTCCTTCATACTGTGTAAGCGTACCACCCTATAAATGGAAAACAGAGATGTTCTGGAAAGTTCTTCAACAGCTTCCCGTAACAGCATTTCCAACTCTTGCTAAATATGTGACACATGCATCTTAAATTTAGAATATTAATGACATTATCCACAAATAGTGAAACAGCCCTCTTTCAGCAAGGCAAAATGTTATCTAAAACATACAATCTTTTAATTCCAAAGTTAGATTAAAAAATGGAGCATATCAAGGAATGGTCTAAATTACAGCAGCTCTTTCCCACATCTGATTAGCATTTTATGCATTTACTAACACATCCCCAATGGTCTGAAAATGAGAACAGCCCAATCTGTTTTACTCTGTTACACCTAAAGGCTCTTTTTTGTGATTTAAGTACAGAAAGCAAAGACTTACCTGTAGAAGGTGTTCTCAGAGGACAGCAGGCATATATTCTCACATATGGGTGACATCATCCAAGAAACTCAGTATGGACCGTACCAAGTGCACTGTCACTTTAAATCTTTAGGCAGTGTTCATACTACACATGTGCCAGTATCTTCCCACCTGATATAAGCTCTCAGGACCATCAGTTCAGTAGAAAAAATAAGAAGCCAATTAGGGGAGATGTGTGGATTGCGAGGCTATATGCATGCTGTCCTTGGAGAGCACCTGCTACAGATATGTATATTTGCCTTCTCTGAAGACACACAAGCATAATATTCTCACATGCGATACTCAAGAAATGCCAGAATCGTGCACGTTTTCTCTCACATAAGCAACAAGTTCAAAAACTTTTTTTCATGTCAGCAACAAAGTTCTAAAAACCAACAATTTTCAAAATTTGCAAGCATTTTTGTGAGTGACGCTCCTAGAATATATGAGCAATTACTCGTGTGCTCAGATTAAAGGGAACATAAATCATGACTCTAGATGAGGATAATGGATATACTGTATTAACATAAGCCTTGCAAAATCCAAGAAGGTTAAAGGGAAAGTTGGCATTCAGGAAGTAAAAAGATTCTGAAGAACTACTTGTCCAAACCAACTGTCCCTTGAGAGGAGCCTGAGATGTCTGAGCCAATGGCCCCTCCCTGTGCATCACATGATACACCTGGGAGATGCCTAAGGCCCAGTGTCATCACGAAGGAGCAGGTGGTGTTTTCAGTACCTCCTGCTTCGAATCCCACACAGATTCTATGACTTGTATGGCAGAATATCTTCTAGATGCTGAAGGTTGAGAGGCTTCTGGCCTAGATTTAAAAAAACCAACAAAAAAACCAACCCCACACAGATTCTATGACTATCTTATGTGCAGCCTCTTTTGACGGGCAAAGCCTGACCCATCTGCCTGACAAAGTCCGTAAAAGATATACTTTCTGGAAGATACTTGCTCTGTTGAGGTGGAGAAGGATCAGAAGGTATACCATAGGATTCTTCTAAGTATTCTGGCAAATCCTTATCTGGATGGTCTGCTGTACCAGACATCAGGGTGTGAGAGACCTTGATGTTGAGGCACGCCTACAAGGAAACATTATCTGTATAGGAAAGCAGTCTTCAGTGCACTGATGCTTACTATGGTTGAAGAACTTGAAAAATGTTTGTGCTTCTTGGCTTTATGTTCCGTGTCCCTCAATGCTTGAGACATAAATGAAGATTATGCAAAGTCCTGCATTTGTAAGGAGCCTGATACCAGATGCTCTGAATGCAATGGCGATATCTGTATCATAGGAGGTTGATTGTCGGGGTCCAAGTCCCCTGCCATGCTCAATTTTGATGTGGTACCAAAAAGATTTTTGAACTGAAGCTTCCAGGCTTTCAGTAACCTCTTTTGCATGTAGGAGCAGAGGTCACATCATATGTCCTGATGTTCAGGACCCTCTAACATGAAGGGGAAATGGCTGGTGCTAAGTCAAAGGGCTCAATTGCCTGGTGAGCTTAAGTATCTAGGATGCCAAAAATGGTTGATGCTTCCAGAAGGAAAAATGTGCTTGGAGTGGCACGAAGGGCAACAAATAAAAAGTTGACACAAATGAGCCAAACTCGTGTAAAATGAAACAGAATTTAAATAAACAAATTATGAGGAAAATAAAAAAAAATTAGTACAGGAAGGCACAAAAGAATGGTAAATGTTTGACACACTGAAAAGAAAAGTAAAGAAAAACCAGATTCCCATAATATTCTAGGTTAAAAACACAATTAGCATATGGGGATTGATGTTAGGGCTGGAAGAGGGGTTTGCTGCTGAGGTAAGAATGGGGTTCAGTTCAGAGATAACACAAAGACTGGGGAAGAGAAGGAAATTGGGGCAGGTTTTGGGTAGAACTGCTCCTCCCCCCCTTCTGTTCCACTGCCCCTTATTAGTGAAAAAACAAGTGGGAAACTAGAGATGATTTCAAAACACAAACTTTTAAAGCAGAGATTTAGTTCTGTTCGTTTCTCACCCGCCCTTATCCAGGGCGAGTTACATATTAACATACAAAATAAAATATTTACATTTATCGTGCAAAACACTTCAGAGAGACACTGTAACAAATTACATATAACATACACGTCACATCAACAACAAATATCATTTAAGGTCCAAACTGGCAAAACCCACACATACATCAAAATATAAAATTCCATAAGTCATACAAGATGCCTCAATAACAGACATCATTAAACCAAATAAAATAAACCAGACCATCTAACACCTCCGTGGCCAGCACTCGAGAGTCATCACTCCTTCTCCCTCAGCCAAACTCAGATCCTATATTTAATTTTACAGAACAGAACAGGATGTCTTTTCAGCAGTTTCCTGAAGTTCTGAACATTTTGCTGCTGGCGAATGTATCCTGGAAGATTTTTACATTTACGGCCCCTGGGAGTGGAACAAAGACTCAATGCTGCAGGTATTTTGGTACAGAAAACTGTACCTTCTTCAAGAGTCTGACTACTCTACAGGAGATTTGTCAATAAACTAATGTGGTCAGGTTTATTAAATTTGTTTTGAAAAAAACATGTACTCAAGATGAAATTAAACAGAGAGAAAAGCAACCAAAAGGTTTTTCTGTCTCCAGCACCACTCACTGCGAGTACATGTTTTTTCAAAACAATCTTAAGAAACCCAACCACATTGGCTTATTGAAAAATCTACAGAATAGTCACAAACTCCTTAAGAAGGTACAGTTTTCTGTACCGAAATGCCTGCAGCACCGAGTCTTTTTTTACATTTCGCGACCTTAGAATTACATGGTTCTAACTGTACTGAAAGTCATTCTCAGGAATTTGAAGTGGAGGTTTGTGGGGCAATTTGGTGTTCAATGACATGTGCAGATTTATTTATTAATTTAACACCAGAACAGAGTTTCTCCAAATCCTCGTGAGTGTTGCAACATCTACATGTCAGATAGAACCCGGAAGTCATCGGAGTTAAAAAATACTGAAAATTGTCATTTAGAACCCTGTAATTCTAAGGTCGCGATAACAATCTTAAGAAACCCAACCAACCACATTGGTTTATTGAAAAATCGCCTGCAAAATAGTCACAGACTCCTTAAGAAGTTACAGTTTTCTGTACCGAAACTCCTGTAGCATTTTTACATTTACAGAATGAATCTTTGCTTTTAATAAGTTTGTTTTTGAAATCATCTCTAGTTTCCCACTTGTTTTTTCTTTGATCTATGTCTTTGAGGAAAATTGTGTTGCTTTGTGTGCTTCCAGCATCATGATTAGATCATTTCCATCATATAAACCCACATTATCAATTTATTCACTGAAAACTAGTTTATAATCGCTCAATTTACCTTTACATCTGCTCTCGTTTTATTAGTAACTTCCATGACAAATTCACAACGTTTCCCATTTGGTGGATTCATAAGATGATTAAGGATATACAGATCCACCGTTGCACCTAGATTATCTATGTTAGAAACAAAAATATACTCCTTTCCTTCGTCTATAAGGGTATTCAGTAGACCAGAATTGTAGAAACTGGCATAAATATCACCGTGACCTGGAGGATACCAGGCCTCTGTATTCTCCCCTGTGTAAGAGACATCCTTGGCTATAGGCAGTAAAGACTCTTTATTGATCCTAGGATACCTGAAAGACAATGTTTTATGTTGGCAATTGTTATTAATCCAAATGATTGAAAATCAATCTACTTATAAAAGAGAGCTTAAAATAAAATACTGCAAAAGAATTTGAGAGTTGCCAAGCAGTGGCCCTGAAAGCCCATCAAGGAAAAGAATGACTCTTGTGTTAGTCTAGGTTTAAAGTGAAAACAATTGTAATTCTGTAGCAATGTATAAAATAGTTAAAATCTACACAATTGGATTATTAATATTGCATCAATGTTTCCACATAATAGCATGTGCATTTTTAATATAGGCATGTTAAAATTATCTTAATCTACTTGAATCTTTATCATCATCTACAACAGAGGTGCCCACACTTTTTGGGCTTGCGAGCTACTTTTAAAATGACCAAGTCAAAATGATCTACCAACAAAAAATTTAAAAAAAACACAAAGCACACTACACATAGAAAATGTTAATCATCATTCCTATTCCAGGGTTTTTCAAAGAGGTCAAAGCAGATGACTCTATGCACTATAACCTCAGTAACAACCATACAAATACCCCCCTCCCTTTTTACTAAACCATGATAGCAGTTTTTAGCGCAGGGAGCTGCGCTGAATGCCCAGCGCTGCTCTCGACGCTCATAGGCTCCCTGCGCTAAAAAACTCTATTGCAGTTTAGTAAAAGGGGACCATAATGTAAAATATAGACAGCAGATATAAATTCAGATACATTTTGATCACTAAATTTAAAATAAAATCATTTTTCCTACCTTGTCTGGCGATTTCATGAGTCTCTGGTTGCACTTTCTTCTTCTGACTGCATCCAATCTTTCTTCCCTTCTTTTAGCCTGTATGCTTCCTCTCCTCCTGACCTCATTCCCCCCCCCCCCAACGTTTTCTTCCTCTCTCCCTGCCCTCTCTTTCTTTCTCTCTTCATGCCCCCTTTCTTTTTTTCTGTTTCTCTTCTTTCCTTCTGTCTCCCTGCCTGCCCTCTTTCTCCCTCCCTGCCCTCCCCCAAGCCACTGCCACTGCCGCTGCCATCGGATAACAGGCCCCCAAGCTCTCCCTGCTTCGGGCCGACCAGCATTCCACTCCCCAATGTCAATTCTGCCGTCTGAGAGGAAGTTCCGCTGGCCAGAACTTCCTCTCCGACGGCAGAATTGACGTCGGGGAGAGGAAGGCTGATCGGCCCAAGATCGACCTATTGAGAGAAATGCTGCCGGGTCCTGCCTTTGAGGAAACAGAAAGTAGGCAGGACCTGGCAGCAAGAAGAGCAAATCGCAAGCTTCACTGACCTGTCTCCCGCTTTATCCTGCGAACGGGGCTCTAACATGTGCGTGCCGGCTTCCCTTCTCTCTCCCCCCCCCCCCCCCGAAATAACTTCCGGTTTCAGAGGGAAGAGAAGGGAAGCCGGTACAAGCACACGTTAGCCCCCGGAGCATAAGCTATCCAAGCCGGTTTTTTTTTTAAATGTTGAGCAGCGGCAGCAGCAGCAGAATTCTGGAGCGGATGATAGCTGGGTGCACCGCCCAGCTAAAAGGCCCTAGGGAGAACACTGGTATGCCACTGACCTTCACCCCGCCCTGCCAGCACTCTGATTGGCTGGCGTTCTTCAATAGGTGGGCCAGTCAGGAGGGGAAAAAAGAGAAGGGAAGAAGGGAACCCGCTCTGCGATCAACTGGGGTTGCCTGAGCGAGCGACCTGTCGATCGCGATCGACGTATTGGGCACCCCTGATCTACAATGTCTCCTCTCTACTAAACAGTGTACACTAGAATCAAATGTAACTTAAAGAATGAGCTCTTGTGCCCATCTTTTTAATTATACAAACTTCTTTCACAGTGATAAATATGATGCAAGAATCTATAATTTGAACAACCTATCACTGATTCAACTTCAAATGTCCAAATGGTAATCTATATAAAATATACTAATAAGATGCAGCATTTTAGGACCCTCCCAAAACCCTTAACTGAATTGAAAATAAAACACCAAAATTTACAATTCATAAATCCCTAGAATAAACAGCCCTAGTTATAAAATGTGTCCATTCTATAAAGTTTCTCCAGCATTTATAAGTCATCTGGTATGCACCTCTTAACGTGGTCCTAACAGGTCCCTTTGACCTTTTCCAAAAGCCTTGCATGTGATGTAATCAGGAGAGTGTAGTGACTTTATAGACACTCCTCACTGAGAAGCAACTTGCATGGAGAGTGCTTTCTGTACAGCAACTCCCCCCCCCCACACACACACAGAGTGGCCCTGTTTTTCCCTTTTAATTCTCTCCTCTGTTACTCCTGGCAGAATTCTGTGCAAAAAAATCCAAATTCTGCATGTTTGACAATATTTAAATATTTTTGCTAATTATTATCCAGAATTTTAGGCTCCCCCCAGCCATCATCTCACACTCATTCCCCCTGTCCCTCCCTCAGTCTGCATCTCACACCCTCTTCCCCCGTCTCCCTCCCCAGCCAGCATCTCACATACTTTCCCCCTTGTCTCCCCCCCTCAGCCAGCACCTCACATACTCTTCCCTGTCTCCCACCCCGCATCTCACACTATCTTCCCTGTCTCCCCACCAGCATCTTACTCCCCTGTCCCCCCCATCATCTTACTCTCTTCCCTATCCCTGAACCAGTATTTTATCACCCCGGCCCTCCCCAGCCAGTATCTCTCGCCCATTCCCATAAGTTAGAATTTCCTATCCTCTTCTCCACCTATCCTTCCTGAGCATTTCACTCTCCCCCCTCCCCCAAACAAGCACTTCACTCTTTCCCAGCTGTGCAGATTCTCCACAATCCATCATCTCTTTCCCCTCAAGCATTTCTTATTTCTTACCCCTCCCCCCAGTCAGGATCCGTTACACTGTCTCCCCTCTGCCCCAAATGATATCTACTCCAAATGAAGGCCCTGACCTTGCATGTGCCCCTCTTTCTAAGGCTCCCCCTATGTACCTCAGCATGCCAATTCCAATAGGCATCCTGCTGCTGGTTCTGCAGGCTTCTCCCTACCATGGTCCTGCCTTTGAAAAAAGAGAAAGTAACATCATTGAGGGTGGGACCACAGTAGAGGGAAACCCTGCAGAGCCTGTGCAGGTTGCCCGAAGATATAGATAGCAGCAATTCAGGCCATAAGAACCGGATGGCATTAATCCGAGGGTAATCAAGGAACTGAAAGGGACTATAGCTGAACTGCTTCAACTGATAGACAATCTGTCACATCGGGAAGGGTTCCGGAAGATTGGAAGGTGGCGAATGTTCCAGCGATCTTCAAGAAAGGTTGGAGGGGTGATCCGGGAAACTACAGACCGGTGAGTCTGACCTTGGTACCGGGAAAGATGGTAGAAGTGCTGATAAAGGACCGCATCATTGAGCACCTTGACGGACATGACCTGAGGAGGATCAGCCAGCATGGCTTCAGCAGAGGAAGATCTTACTTGATGAACTTACTGCACTTCTTCGAGGGAGTAAACAGATGGACAGACAAGGGTGACCCAATCGACATAATCTGGATTTTCAGAAGGCTTTCAACAAGGTTCTGCATGAACGACTACTTCAAAAAATTGCGAGTCATGGAATCGAGGGTGTAAGGTTTAGTTCTTTGTTTGTTTTGCTGCCCCCACAATTTTGTAATATGTTCATCGTTTAGAATTTTGAATAAACGATTAATCAAATTTATAATAAACTTGAAACTTGATTAAAAATTGGCTGGCGGATAGGAAATAGAGAGTGGGAATAAATGGACAATACTCGGACTGGAAAAGCATCACCAGTGGAGTGCCGCAGGGTTCGGTGCTTGGACCCTTGCTCTTCAACATATTTATAAACGATCTGGAAATTGGTACGACGAGTGAGATGATTAAATTTGCGGACGATACAAAGTTATTCAGAGTAGTGAAGACACAGGAGGATTGCGAACATCTGCAACATGACATAAACAAGCTCGAGAAATGGGCTGCGACATGGCAGATGAGGTTTAACGTGGATAAGTGTAAGGTGATGCATGTCGGTAACAAAAATCTTATGCACGAACACAGGATGTCAGGGGTGGTACTTGGAGAGACCCCCCCAGGAAAGAGACTTGGGAGTACTGGTTGACAAGACGATGAAGCCATTCGTGCAATGGGCGGCGGCGGCGGCAAAAAGGGCAAACAGAATGCTGGGAATGATTAAAAAGGGGATCACGAACAGATCAGAGAGTTGTCATGCTGCTGAACTGTGCCATGGTGCGCCCTCACCTGGAGTACTGCATCCAGCACTGGTCGCCGTACATGAAGAAGGACACAGTACTTCTCGAAAGGGTCCAGAGAAGAGCAACTAAAATGGTAGAGAGGCTGGAGGAGTTGCCGTACAGCGAGAGATTATAGAAACTGGGCCTCTTCTCCCTTGAAAAGAGGAGATTGAGAGAGGAAATGATAGAAATATTTAAGATACTGAAGGGGATAGACTTAGTGGATAAAGACAGGTTGTTCACCCTCTCCAAGGTAGGGAAAACGAGAGGGCACTCTCTAAAGTTAAAAAGGGATATATTCCGTACAAACGTAAGGAAGTTCTTCTTCACCCAGAGTGGTGGAAAACTGGAACGCTCTTCCGGAGGCGGTTATAGGGGAAAACACCCTTCAGTGATTTAAAGACAAAGTTGGATGGGTTCCTTTTGAACCAGTACGTAAGCAGGTAGGTCTTATCTCAGGGCACTGGTCTTTGACCTAGGGGCCACCGCTGGAGTGGACTGCAGGGCACGATGGACCACTGGTCTGACCCAGCAGTGGCAAATTCTTATGTTCTAACAATAGCCTTACTGGATCAGCATAACGGTCCATCAAGCCCAGTAGTTCGTTCCCATGGTGGCTAATCCAGGTCACTAGTATCAGGCCAAAACCCATAGATTAGCAACATACCATGCTACCAATCCAGGGCAAGCATGTCTGTCTCTCTCAATAACATACTATGGACTTTTCCTCCAGGAAAATGTCCAAACCCTTCTTAAAATCAGCTATACTATCCACTCTTACCACAATTTCTGCCAATGCGTTCCACAGCTTAACTATCCTCTGAGTGAAAAAAATATTTCCTCCTATTGGTTTTAAAAGTATTTCCTCGTAACTTCGAGTATCCCCTAGTCTTTGTCATTTTTGAAGAAATAAAATCGATCCATTTATACCTGTTCTACTCCACTCAGGATTTTGTAGACTTCAATCATATCTCCCCCCCCCCTCAGCTGTTCCAAGGTGAAGAACCACAACCTTTTTAGTCTTTCCTCATATGAGGTGGCAAGATCTCCCTCAGCTGACTATCTCATTAAATCGTGTTTGTCTATGTGTTCCACAATTTTATTTTTTATAATTGTTTCCACCATTTTGCCCAGCACTGAAGTCAGGCTTACTAGTCTGTAATTTCTTGGATCTCCCCTGGAACCCTTTTTTAAAATTGGCATAACATTGGCCACCCTCCAATCTTCAGGTACTACAGACAATTTTAGCACAGGTTACATATCACTAATAGCAGGACAGCAATTTCTTGTTAGTTCCCTGGGATGTATACCATCCAGTCCAGGTGATTTATCACTCTTTAACTTTTTGATTTGGCTTAGTACATCTTCTAGATTCACCAATATTTCTTTCAGTTCCTCCACATCATCACCCTTGAAAAACACTTCCAGTTCAGGTAGATCTCTTATATCTTCTTCCGTAAAGAACGAAGCAAAGAATTCATTCAGTCTCTCCGCTATGGCCCATCCTCCCTGAATGCCCCTTTTGCTCCTTGATAATACAACAGTCCCATGTATTCCTTCACAGGTTTTCTGCTTCTGATGTACCTAAAAAAAATTATTTTGAGTTTTTGCCTCTCTTGCAAATATCTCTTCATATTCTCTTTCTTAGCTTTCTTTATCAATGCTTTGCATCTAACTTGCCAGTGCTTGCGTCTCTTCTTATTTTCTTCATTCGGATCCTTTTTCCATTCTTTAAAGGATGTAGATTTTGGCTCTAATAGTCTCTTTCACTTTATTTTTTAACAATGCCTGCTCTCGTTTCCTCTTCTTTCCACTTTGCTGATACGTGGAATACATCTGGTCTGGGCTTCCATGATGGTATTTTTAAATAACATCCATGCCTGGTTTACAGTCCTAATCTTTGCAACCGATTCTTTTAGCTTCATTTTCCTCATTTTATCATAGTCACCCTTTCAAAAATTAAATGGCTCTAGAGTAGATTTCTTTTGCGACATTACTCCCAGTATCAGCTCAAATTTGATCACTTTATGATTACTGTTTCCCAATGGACCCAACACAGTTAACTATGACAGCCTATGGAAGAGCGTTCCAGTTTTCCACCACTCTCTGGGTGAAGAAGAACTTCCTTACGTTCGTACAGAATCTATCCCCTTTCAACTTTAGAGAGTGCCCTCTCGTTCTCCCTAACCTGGAGAGGGTGAACAACCTGTCCTTGTCTACTAAGTCTATCCCCTTCAGTACCTTGAATGTTTCAATCATGTCCCCTCTCAATCTCCTCTGTTCGAGGGGAAAGAAGCCCAGTTTCTCTAATCTTTCACTGTACGGCAGCTCATCCTCTTTTTAAAGGTGCTTTTAACAAATTAAAAATAGTCCAAACCTTACATCTTTTCTCAAAAAAAAATTTACAATGCATCCCATTTCCCTACAAACCCAGCACATCTGTGGTTGGAGGAGGTGGGTAGGGGTCCAGTGGGAGCACTGTTCCATTTTAAGCTGAGCGAAGTCCTCCACCAATAGTCCTCAAAGTTGGGGGGAGGGGACTTTTGTGCAGATTTTTTATAAACACAAACTGAACCAGAATTTCATGCCTTATAGGACTTTTGTCTATTGCCACAGTGTAGCTTAGCATGAAGACTCACAAGTTTATTATCTTTCCTTTGCATTATTGCACGGTTATGTATTGTTTTGTTTTGCATATTATGCATTAAGGCCCGAATTCTATAAAAGGCGACAGCTGCCTTAAAAACGGCTGCCAATTGCATGTCAATCACACGACGGCACCATTTATAGAATTACACTTTCAGGAAAGATAGGCGCCTGAAATGTAGGCCAGGGTTTTCAAGGTCTACATTTTCAGTGCCTACCTTTCACGTGAATCACACCTATGGCCTTGTCTTCCTTGAGTGCCACTTTTACCCCTCTGTCCTCCAGTGCAGAGGTTCCAAACACATGGTCACATGGTATGTGTACCAGTGGCAGGAGATATGAAGCACAGCCATCTCCCACTTTACTGCTGCAGTCTCCTGCCCTTCTGCTGATGCCGTCAATTTGTCTCCCCTTCTAGCAGCAAGTGCAACTTTGCCTATACAGCTGCCATAGCTTTAACTCAGGGATTGCTGCTGGGAGGGGAGAAGAGATGCTGCTGGACTGGGGACAGTGGAAGGAGAAGTAGAGGTGCTTTTGGACAGAGTGGAAGAGAGAAAGGTACTGTTCTACTGGGAGGGGAACACTAGACTCAGGGAGGTAGAGATGCAGACCACAGGGGAAGAGCAAGAGAGAGAGAGAGAGAGACATGCAAGCCACAGGGTGGAAGATGTGGGCAGAAAAGAATAGAGAGGTGATGCAAAGAGAAGATATGATAGGCATGGAAGTAGGATAGGGACATAGACAACGAAGGGGAATTCTGGACAGGATAGAAAGGGATGCAATAGAAAGGGATGCAGAAGAAAGATGGAAGGTGGGCATGGAGAAAGAAGATATATCAAATGGACAGGCCAACCTGCAAAGATAGAAGGAAAAAAAAAAAAAAAAGAGAGAGAAAAGCTAGAGATACTGTGACCAAAGCGAATGGAAAAATAAAATACTCAATACCACAAAAGGTAGAAAAAAAGTATTTCATTCTGAATTTACGAATTGAAATGTTTCTATGTAGAAATCTAGCAGCAATTCCATTATTCTGTTTTCTTACTAGGTTTTAGAACCTGGTGTAATATTTACAGTGAATTTTTTCACACATAAGGTTGCTGCTCTTTGGGAGTTAGTGCTGTTATGATATATTAAGGTTCTTTCATGTTTTGCAGTGACAGGATTGTGTATTGGCCTTACTGAGGCGATATCAAAACCACACACTAAATGACAAACAGCTTGACATTTAGTGTGCTCCTCAGCTTTGTATAAGACCCCTCCCCCCTAGTTTGTTCTAACATTAGACAGGGCTTTAGACATTTTGCAGCAACACCAGAAAAAGGATGACAAATTGAGACATCCAGGTATTACTTTCATTGCTTTCAATGGAAGTAAAACCCAAATGTCTCCATCAATCCTCCTTTTTCTAGAGTCATATGGTAACCCTACTGATATTCATTGAGGTGCAAGAAGAAAGAGTCTACCATAATGTCAAGATAAGCCTGTGAATTCCCCAGAGAAATACAAATATTTTTTTAATGTACACAAACTTTCAATGTTCAAATTTTATCTTATGAGCACCTGTGATATAGCAGCTATATTTGCTAGCTTTGATGTGCTTGCATGAAAGCTAACTACTGCTTACAGAAGGGCAAACTAACTTCAGTCCTACAACTTCTATTTTGGAGGCGCAAACAGTATGGATAGTAAAAAAAAATATTAAAAAAGACAGCCATTTTACAGTACCTGCTTTGATTAAATGTGTAGATTTTCACACGACAGTGGCTGTATTTCTGCAAAATTTTTTTTGTGTCTTCATCCGTATTGAAGGAATTCATTAGAACAAGAGGAACATCAGTATTGTAAGTTTTATTTAGATGCTACAAATAAAACCAAGGTATATTTTTCATTAGAAGGCTACTGTGCTTATAAGAGCAATACATAATATTGCAATCTTAAATGTTTTGAATTGAGACTGTCTACCATAAGCTGCAAAACCTTAACTGAGCATCAGAAATTGGGTAGTCATGTGTCATGAAGGGTCAATACTCCTCCCAAAGCGGCAGGAAGCAACTACAGAGAAAGATTACTATTATTGGAACTATACATATTTAATATTTGAAAAGGATGAAATTAAAATCCACCCTCCCCACTTCAAAGTGAAATGACGCCAAGATGGAGGACTTATGTACAGTAGATAGTATCACTTTTCTGAAGATTAAAATGGCTCATTGTAATATGAAAGGTTTCTAGCAGCTTACTCAGGGTCATGCTATGTAGCCTGGACACTTGTAATGCTTTGCAATTGTGGTTATACCTGAGCAGACCAGTATCTAGTAGTATCGTTCACTATTGTGTGAAGATCCCAAAGTCAAATCTTATGTGGTTTTGTCTAGGGCAGAGGATGCTGTGGTTACACTGTCACTACTCGGGTATAAAGTTCTTAGTGACTGAATTCAGGACTCATGACTGCAGAGGTCCAGAAAGACACCCCCTCCCTCCCCCGATATGTAGCTTTTACTCCAGGACCATCATTGCAATGACCAGACTAAGTACATTTAGGGGGAAGGGGGAGGTAGGAAATTAAATAAGGAGAAAACCTTGTGGCACATATAACAATCCATTTCTATAACCTAAACCTGTTTTCACTGTCAAATTCATTAAGGAAAATAATACACATACTAGAAAATGACACGTGGAAAAAAATTTGTCCCCGTCCCCGCAACCACTGTCCCCGCGACTATTAACCCCAGAGCATCCATACAAGCGTCAGTACTGCAATATTTAGCTTATTCCTCCCTTATAAATCAAAGTTCTGGCTGCTGAACTAGAGAAAGAGATGTTCAGCTGGCAGGGCTTTGTTTATAAATTTTTATAAACACAACTAATATACTACTTTATCCTAAAGCAAAAATATAAAAAAAAGAAATAGAAATTTTTTTTTCTACCTTTGTTGTCTGGTTTCTGCTTCCCTCATCTTCTCATTCAATTCTTTCCATCCACTGTCTGTCTTCTCTCTGCGTCTTCCATTTGCTCCGTTACTGTGCTTCTCCATTCACCCCCTCTCCCCCCAAATTGGTCTGGCACCCATCTTCTTCCCTCTGCTCCCCAATAGTCTGGCATCTCCCTGGAAAAGCGGAGACTCAGAGGAGACATGATAGAGACCTTCAAGATCATGAAGGGCATAGAGAAGATAGAAAGGGACAGATTTTTTAGCCTACTGGGAACCACTAGAACAAGGGGGCACTCAGAAAAATTGAAAGGGGACAGGTTTAGAACCAATGCTAGGAAATTCTTTTTCACTCAGAAGGTGGTGGACACCTGGAATGCGCTTCCAGAGGTTGTGATAGGACAGAGTACACTACCGGGTTTCAAGGAAGGATTGGATAAGTTCCTGAAAGATAAGGAGATTGAGGGATACAGATAGAGGTAGAGATAGGCTATGATAGGGCATAGACAGAAGGACAGGGGGGCTTACATGATTTAAACAAGGATCACCTTACAGGTCAAGGACCTGATGGGCCACCGCGGGAGCTGGCTGCTGGGCGTGATGGACCTCTGGTCTGACCCAGCGGAGGCAACTTCTTATGTTCTTATCTGTCTTCTTGACTTCCAGCGTCTTCTTCCCTCTCTCTTTTCCCCATTTCCCTTCAGCATCTTCTCCCCACTCTGTCTTCCCCATTTCCCTTCAGCATCTTCTCCCCACTCTGTCTTCCCCATGTCCTTTCAGCGTCTGTTCCTTTCCTCCACCACCCTTCCCTCTCGCCACCTCACCATCCTTCGGCACCCCTCGTGCGGCCCCCTCCCTCCTTCCTGAATCTATCTATCTATCTCCCTCCCTCCCCTTTACCTTCGCGGCGCGTTTTGAGTAACTTCTTCAAAGCTTGAAGTTGCGTCGGAGGAGAAGCTCTCGCCCACACACGCATGCTACTGCTTGCAGGCTCCGACGGTTTTGTAAAGAAGTTACTCAAAACGCGCTGCAAAGGTAAGGAGGAGAGAGGGAGATGGGTAAGTAGGAAGGAGGGAGGGGGCCATGAGCGATTGGTGACCGCACACATTCCCTCCTTTAACTGCGGGGACAAGGCCATTCACCACTCCACAGGGCAGTGGATGGCCTTGTCCCCGTACCTGCAGTGAGCACTTTTTCCCCCTCACCATTTCAGCGGGTTACAGCCACCGTGTCATTCTCTAACACATACAATAAAACATGTTTGAAGTCGATTGTTAAGTTTCAGTGAACCAGAGTGCCCATGCACTTACCTCAATTTGTTGCACAGTTAGGTCCAGAAAGGTATTCTCATTGCGTACACTAATAAGACTCTTTGGGCCTTTACAGCCCATGCTAGTCCCCAGACCTCCATTCAGTTTAACCACTACCAGCTTGTTCAAGACAGAAGCTATATCATCAGGCAGACCTCTTGCTTTTATCTTATCATAGGGCTGGATCTAAAAGAAATAAAATACAGAAGTATTTCAAAACAGTGCAACAAAGTTTAAAAAAACAAAACAAAAAACAAACCCAACCAACCACCCAACTTAGGTGACAAAACTGTGTACTTTTATAATTAAAGATGGTCACTCTTCCCCAAAGTCTACATATCACATATTCCATCTTTTTATTTTTTGCTAGAAACTCCATCATTGGATGAGCATCATATTCTAATAAGACTTTCTACTGAAATAGTTTGAGCATGTATTTATTTTATGATTTGAGACAAAATTTGAGTATTTATTTTTATTTATGCATTCAGGTGTGTAATTATCAATGTAACTAGTGTTAACATTACCATTACCATGGGTCCTGTTTTATGCAGTGAGTCCTAGTTACTAATAACTGGAATTAACAAAAAAAAACTAACAAACCACCCTTAACAGTAGCCTACGTTGATAATTATCTCCTCAGCACATTCATAAATGTAGCATAAATATTATCTTCAGACTATAACATTAAAACAACTTCACTTATTAGCAACTAATTATACATCTTCCAATTAAAAAAAACCCCAAAAACTTTTTATATCTCCTTCTAGAAGGCAAAATATTTCCTCCCCATCCCCACCTCCCAGCTCCTTTGACAATATGGTTCTTCTATGGAAAAGGTACAATTGCCTGCAGATAACAAAATGAGCCACCCTTAAAGACAAGGCTTCCAACTGCTGAAGTATATGTAGTTTGATAATCTCCATGAAATAAGTCGGACTTTCTTAAAGACAACCCTTAGCATGTCTTTGGATGCCAGTAAAGCAATCCGTGGGATGGGGGATGGCAAAAATATAAATCTACTACCATCTTATTCCTGTTATGCACCAGGCAACAGCATTCTACATCATTTGTAGTTGACGCTGCACACCCTAATACATTTCATTATACAGTAGTTCAACCTCTGAAGTAGAGAATGACACAGAGACAAATTTTTCCCATCTTGTCCACGCGCGTTTTGTCACCGTCACTGTCTTTTAAAGTGTTTCAGGCTTGTGCAGATGAGGACAAAACTTGCAGGAATGGGGAGGAACAGGAAAATTAGTTCCCGCAGGGACGGGGAAAAACTTGTCCCCGTGTCATTCTCTACTCTGAAGCATGCGTGATTGTGCTACTGTCCAAAAAGTCTCCAAGGTTAGTCATATCAGATGTAATTTTAAAACATACATACATACAAATTACCATTGAATCAAAATTAAACTCCTAAATTCCACACTTCTGAATCTAACATGAGGTACTTGCCTGCAATTTGAAACAGACAAATCTACAGATGAAATTCTGAAATTCAGGATTAAAGCACATAATAGAAACAATGTTTTTAGAAGAAAAAAAATCAGTTACAAAAATAATAAAACTAAAGGAACACCAATTAAAAAAAATGGATCATAAAATAGATTTGTTAAATTTGCTCAAACAAAAATGCTTTGGCCACCTTTCTAAATTTCAAATAGTTTTCAAATCTCAAGTTCATCCTCAAGTTATTCTAGTAAAGTGATGATATGCAAAATGCACAACGAGTTTTGTCTCTATGAAACATTCACACTGAACATGTATTTATTGCTTTGGCAGTCAAAATTAAGATCTTAAATTTCAAATGCTGCATAAACAGGTAACCAATGGAGCTGCATTAGATGCAAGGTACACGGGACCGCTGAAAAATTTGCAGCCCAACCAACAAAATTGAGGCAGTCTCCAATGAGGGCTATACACTTAGTCCAGAGATTTTTCTACTTTTTTTGTTCCGTCAGAAAAATACGGAATCGAAAAACTGGAAGAATCACTGGACTATGTGTATAGCCCTCATTGGAAACTACCCCAACTTTATTGGTTTGGCTGAGAACTTTCCAGCTGCCCCTCGTAATACACTTATCCTTTCTACATAGTATTCCACTAACTTATCTATCATCAATACTGTTCTATACACTGGATCCTCTTCACATGTAAGAAATTAATATGCATCTCTGTCAGTATTTAAATATATGTGCACCAAGAAACTGTATACAACTATGAGATGAGATCATTATAGCAAAAAAGCTGTCATTTCAGGAGAAGGGGGTTGTGCCAATAAATCAAGATTTAGTTTATTATCTTCAACAAATCTTGAAACCCTACTTCTACTGGGAGAAAGTATTTATAATAAAAGAACTTGGGCTGAGCAGCATTATCAATTAGGCAGCCTATCAGAAAGAAAATTAACAGACCAAAGGCCCTGAAAGTCAGAGAAAAATAAAGGCCTTAATTGCTCAAGTTCTATGATGGCAATTCTGGTCATGGAGGGCTGGTCTGGGTTTCAGAAGGCCTACAATGAACATGCAAGCATTCAATTTCTTGCTATTGGCTGATTTTTGACTCCCAACACACATGTCAAGCTGAGAGAAGAAAGCAATTGGCAGAACTAACTACGTGGAATACCATTCTTCTGCTTATTAGTTAGTTAAAGTAGTATGGAAGACCCAATTGTAGCAACAGGAAGCAGTCTGGCTGAGAATAGCAGACAATTTTTGGCCTTGAGCAAGGGGAGGAATATACTTCTTCAGCTCTGATCAGGGACCAGGAAGCAGCAGCAGAGATCATCAGTGATCAACAAACCATCTACATTCACAAGCAGAACAAAAAACCACTGTATGACACAGTACATGTATAAAGAGCATTTAGAATCTTGAGTATTATTCTGGAATCACCTATATTTGTATTATTTAATAAAAAAAAAAAAAAAACAACAAAAAAACAACTTACAGAATCCTGTGGAGGCCTCTGAATTTTTCCCCAGTCTACAGAAGGACCTTTTTCTTGCAAGAATCTGCGAAATAACTTCTGAAACCCTTCAAGGTCTTTTTGTGTGTGCTAAAATACAATAAAGATAAAGAAGTAACATTTAATGGCTAGTATTTTAAGGGAACAGATTTACAAAACTTTGATAATTTAAACACACATGCCTGTATTTTAGTGGGGGTGGGGAGTAAGGGTTTCACCTGGGCAGGAGGGGTTGGACTCCCTCCTGCCCGATCTTGTAGGGGAGTGGGGTGGGGTGGAATGGGGTCGCGTGGCCAGGAGGGCTTGGGCTCCCTCCTGGCTCGATCATTATGGCGGGGGGAGGGTTAGAGGATCGCCGGGGCAAGAGGGCTTGGGCTCCCTCTTGCCCCAATCGTTGTCGGTGGGGTCAGGAGGGCTTGGGCTCTCTCCTGCCTGACCTGATCGTTTGGGGAGAGGGGGTGGATTCTGTAACCAGTGTTGTTTATTTATAGCACTTGATACCACATACTAGCTTGTGCATAAGCAAAATGTTTAGAACCATATTTATAAATATTCATGTGAATCAGTGTATTAGTGATACAAAGAGTAAGTTTTAATAAGTGTTCATGTCCTAATCATTCCTTCCTGGAATGTCAAGTTAAAAATCTGTTAATATAGCATTCATGCTAAAACAGTGCCTTAGTGCACGCCTTTGCAAAGCAATACACTGTGCTGAGGTGAGACCTCTTTGTTTTGTTTGAACCATTATCTTTGTCTATATACTTTTTCAGTAGGACTTTTATTGCTCTTAATGGTCTGAGCCGAGATAGTTAGGAGTAAAATTTTTCATGATATGCCTGATTTGATTATTTTCTATCTCTATAAGCCATTGAGTTTTTAGGTTTTAACTATATAATCTATTTTATAGTATTGATTTTATAATTTAAAATGGATTTTATTATATGGCTTGGGCTTTTACTTTGCCTGAATACTAGCAATAAGAACATAAGAATATAAGAATTGCCATTAAGACCAGCAACCTATCTGAGACTAGTCCTACCAGTGTATTTCCTTGTTCAATATGAACTTGTCTAACTTTGTCTCAAATCCCTGGAGGGTGTTTTCCCCTATGACAGACTCCAGAAGAGTGTTCCAGTTTTCTACCACTCTCTGGGTGAAGAAGAACTTCCTTACGTTCGTACGGAATCTATCCCCTTTCAATTTTAGAGAGTGCCCTCTCGTTCTCCCTACCTTGGTGAGGATGAAAACCTGACCTTATCTAACCAAGTCTATTCCCTTCAGTACCTTGAATGTTTCGATCATGTCCCCTCTCAATCTCCTCTGTTCGAGGGAGAAGAGGCCCAGTTTCTTTAATCTTTCACTGTACGGCAACTCCTCCAGCCCCTTAACCATCCTAGTCGCTCTTCTCTGGACCCTCTCAAGTAATACTGTGTCCTTCTTCATACACAGCAACCAGTGCTGGACGCAATACTCCAGGTGAGGGCACACCATGGCCCGGTACAGTGGCATTCAAGGTTTCAAGGTTTATTCAATATTTGATTAATCGCCTATCGTAACTACTAAGCGATTTACATTTACAAAAAATACATAATAAAAAAATTAACAATAATATAATAAAATATTAAAATCAATTTAAAACAAACTGGACAAATTTGGACAGGAAACATTGGGAAAGAGGGGGAAGAAATACATGATAACCTTCTCCAATCTGTTCGTGATCCCCTTCTTTATCATTCCTAGCATTCTGTTCGACCTTTTCGCCGCCTTGGCAGTCTTCCTGTGGAGTTCCTCAGGGTTCTCCACTGTCTCCAATTTTATTTAATCTTTATATGACTAGCCTCAATATCTTTAAGTTGTCTACTTAGGAAACTATTTACTTATGCGAACGACATTTTCATACTGATGAGATAGAGATAGATCCAGATACTAGTGATTTAGCTTCTATAGTAAATCTTTGTGTCTCTAAACTTCAAGCTTGGGCCCAGTCTGTTTGGATGAAACTTAATGTGTCTAAAACCAAATTATTATGGTTAGGCCCAAAATTAGATTCTCTCCCAAGCTCCATAATATTGACTTCTGGATCTTCTTTACAAATCGAATTTTCCGCCAAGATTCCGGGAGTCCTTTTTGACTCCTTGCTTTCTTTCAAGGACCAAACTAATTCTGTGATTAAGAAATGCTTTTTTAAGCTGCGTATGCTGAGGAAGGTCAGACATCTTTTTCATCATCGCCACTTTTCTATTTTAGTTCAGTCACTCACATTATCGCACTTCGATTATTGTAATGTTATCTATCTCAGTATTACATAAACTTGCCTTCATAGATTACAACTAGTCCAGAATACTGCTGCAAAATTTATTTTTGGGAAATGCAAGTTTGATCACATAACACCGTTGCTTCAAAGTCTTCATTGGCTCCCCATTTACTTTAGAGTTCAATTTAAATGTGCCTGTGTTATTTAAAAAATTCTTCATAGTATCTTCACTCCCCTAGTTTCTTTATCCTGGAATTTCTATCAATTCTCTTTTGCAAGAGGTGACCAACAAGTTAAACTGTCTCTTCCTTCCAGAAAAGGGATTAAAGGAGTTAAGATTTTTAGTCAATCCTTGATTTTTAAATTTTCCCAACTTTGGAATAATCTCCTGCTTCCTTTAAGAAGTTCCGGTTCTCTCCCATCCTTTCATAAGATTCTAAAAACCACTTTGTTCACTAAGCACTTTGGAAATTATTTTTTTTTCTCCCTTTTTCTTATGGGTTTTACATGTTTAAGTTAACTATTGTAAACCGAGTCGATCTTTCTTAGAATGAAGACTCGGTATATAAACTAAACTAAATTAAACCTTAAGTTTATATACCGCATATAAAGCTAAGCATTAGATTAGATTTTCAGCCTTTATTATGCTGCAATGGACCCGACAATGTCACATTTTGAGGAATCCTTTATCTATCCTTCTGCTCACTTTGTTAAGGTGGTATAGATTTATAGATATATTTTTTTGTGTGGGAAGGAAGAGAGGGGGAACTGGCAGATTTTGTGGGTTGGATCAATCAATGTGATGAGCATATACGTTTACAGATAACTGGCATGTAAAGAAAATTGAGTTTTTGGATATATATAAATTACCAGGGAGGAAAGATTGTTACCACAATTTTTAGATTAAAAAAAAAAAGACAGGAATGCACTATTGAATTTCAAAAGTTACCATCCTTATACCATAAAGACAAACATCCCCAAAGGACAGTTTTTGCGTATGAGAATGTTATGTTCCTCAAGAGATGAGTTTAAATTCAGGCAGAACAGATGGGACAGAGATTTTTAGAGAGGGGTTACCCTAGGATAGGGGTACGCAATTCCGGTCCTCGAGAGCCGGAGCCAGGTAAGGTTTTCAGGATATCCACAATGAATATGTATGAGATGAATTTGCATGCACTGCCTCCTTGAGATGCAAATTTATCTCATGCATATTTATTGTGGATATCCTGAAAACCTGACCTGGCTCTGGCTCTCGAGGACTGGAATTGCCTACCACTATCCTAAAAAGATAGTGTAAATTGCTTATAAACAAGCATATAATGCTCAGCGAGAGTGGTTATTACATCCAAGAGAAAGAGAAGAGTCTTCTACACTTACTTGTATGTTACCATTCTCACAAAGAACTAAATTTGTGCGTAGGGCGATATTACAACATTCATCTATATTAGGGTATCATAAAATTTTTCAGCAGTAGCCATGGTTCACCTATAAGAGGGGACACAATTTAGCTGATCATTTAGTGTACTCTCAGTTATGGGAAATAACATGAGAGGGAAATATTGGACGCCAAAAAAGATGTAGCAACTGTTCTTATTGTCTTATTGTGTATTGTTGGGAAAATAGGAAGTTCCAATCCCTATGACAAACCTTATGCATATACTGCAGGATAACACAAACTATAACGCTAAACAAGTAATATATTGGATTCGAGATGGCGTCAAGGACAGACACCTGAATGGGAGGCAGCAAGTCACTGAGATTTTTTTTTTATAACTTACCGCTGTAAATTCCTGACCCTTAATGGGGAAAAGAAAGGGGACAGTTTGCCCTAACCCTCCGGCGTCTGGCACCCCGCAGTCAACAACTCAGTTGACGATCTCAGCTGCCTTCGCCCGCTCAGCCGTGGAGACCCACTCTACTTCGGAGGTGAGCCCGGAGTTGTCGGGAGACCTCGGCGCTGGAGTTGCCCGGACGATTCTGAGTCCGGAGCAGAGGTCAACTACTCCCCAACCCGGAAGTCTGGTGGTGCAGGGAGCTGCAGGAGGCCAGCAGCCTGACGAGGTGGATCTGGACTCCAGCAGAGGAGGGACGCCAATGCTGGAAACTCAGCAGGAAGGTGTTGGTCTGGAAGCTCAACTAACCCCCACTGCCAGTGAAGTAGAGGTGAGAGGAACTTCCAGAGGGAACAACATTAGTTTTGGGGAGTTGAAAAGACCAGAAAAGATTGATAGGGAAGCGCTGTGGCAGGCCATATCTATAATGGACACCAACCTAAAATTGAGTCTTTCAACTGCGCTGCTCCTTGTGACCCTGGCAAGTCACTTAATCCTCCATAGTCCCTGGTACATTACATAGATTGTAAGACCACCGGGACAGATAGGGAAAATACTTGAGTACCTGATTGTAAAAACCACTTAGATAATCTTGATAGGCGGTATATAAAAACCTAATAAACTTGAAACAACTAGAGCCTGGGACAAACAAGATTTAAATAATTACCAGACAACAAAGGTAGGAAAAATGATTTTATTTTCAATTTAGTGATCAAAATGTGGCCGTTTAGAGAATTTATATCTACCGTCTATATTTTGCACTATGGCCCCCTTTTACTAAACCACAATAATGGTTTTTAGCGCAGGGAGCCTATGAGCATCGAGAGCAGCGCAGGGCAATCAGCACAGCTCCCTGTGCTAAAAACCACTATCACGGTTTAGTAAAAAGGGAGGGGGTATATTTGTCTATTTTTGTATAGTTGTTACTCCACAGTCCTAGACTGGTTCTCAAAATTTCTACGTTCTCATCCTTACACTGTCAACATGAATGGCACCTCATCCGCCCCCTGGAAACTGATATGTGGGGTCCCACAAGGCTCACCTCTATCTCCTATTCTTTTCAACATCTATATGTCCTCCCTAAAATTCCTCCATCTATCCACCCTAGAAACAATTTACACTTATACTGATGACATCCTCATCCTCCTCGAGACCAACTCAAACCTCAACAACTTCTCGGAGAACGTATCCTCCTGTATAACGAACCTCCAATCCTGGGCCCACACTGTGCAAATGAAACTGAACGAGTCCAAAATAAAACTACTTTGGCTCGGCCCAAAACTAGACCAACTACCCACCTCCATCCCACTGTCCTCTGGCTCCACTCTGCAGCTTGAGTTCTCAAGCAATGTTCTGGGCATCATCATTGATTCTACTTTGTCCTTCAACGACCACCTCAATTACTTGGTAAAAAAATGCTTTTTCAGCCTTCACATGCTGAGGAAAGTAAGATCCTGTTTCCAGCAAAAACACTTTACCGTCCTTGTCCAATCCATCATCCTTTCCAGATTGGACTACTGCAACTCTATCTACTTAAGCCTAACCAAGAAAAACCTTCATAGACTTCAGCGGATTCAGAATGCCATGGCTAAGCTTATCTTCGCAAAAAGTAAATTCGACCATGTCTCATCGCTCCTGTCCAAGCTTCACTGGCTTCCGATAAACGCCATGGTCCACTTTAAATGCGCCTGTCTAACTTTCAAAATCCTAAACGGCATCCTCCCTCCCTTTATCCCACTTTCTTGGAACTCCTCAAATCCTAATACCACCAGACCCACCAACAAATTAAAACTATCCTTCCCCTCATTAAAAGGCATTTCCCATGCAGGAAAACTAGGGACCTCCCTCCCCTTCAGAATCACTGAGCTATGGAACAACCTTACCTACCCTCTTCGGAACCTGAGCTCTCTCCAACTCTTCCACAAACATCTGAAAACCTGGCTATTCTCAAAAATGTAATACTTACTCCATCTCTGGCATACTAAGCCCTCTAAATATTCTTCTTACTTTATCCTTTAACCCTTTCAGGACCATAAGGATCGTAGGCCAATTTTTGTGGTTTTGACGACATTTTTATGGTAAAAAGGGCTTGCAGATGCCAAAAAATTGATTTTTTTTTGTGAAATATCATTATTTTTTTTTAAAAAAATCACACTTCTGGCTTATGGACAGTGTGGCAAGTGAATCTTCTCGTCAATCTGGCAACGACGCTAATGAATGAATGTCGGAACCAGTTTGTTTACATAAAGGCAGTATCATATGGAATCCGTACATATCAAATTTAGAACTGTAGACTATCCCAATCAAAATTTATAGGATTTTAAAGTTATGGGACAAATATGTCCCTTGGTCCTGAAAGGGTTAACCTTCATTGGAGTTCCTTTCTCTCCCAACTCCTGTAAACCGTGCCAAGCTCTACGATTGTGGAGAGGATGCGGTATACAAACCTAAGGTTTAATTTAGTTTAGTTTGAAATGACATTGCATAAAGTCATCTGCCTTGATCTCTTTGGAAAAAAAAACCAGAATATAAATAATTAACATTTTCTCTGCGTACAGTGTACTTTGTATTTTTTAAAATTTTATTGTTGGTAGATCATTTTGACTTGGTCATTTTAAAAGTGTGGGCACTCAGTCTAACCCATAGTTTTTGGGCTCACTGAGATGAATACTGACGCTCCCAATGCCATTTAAGTCCAAGTTCAGCCCCATACAGAGGGACATTTTGGGATAAATACCCAGGGAAAGCTGGGTAATCAGCTAGTTTAACTATATAAACCCTAATACAAGATAGATCAGCATGCTTTCAGTATAATCTATCCTGTCTGAAAAATGCTACATGCTAAAAAAAATTAACACAAAACAAATAAGGTAGAAATTGTGGCAAACACAAGCATGGCTTGTAATCCTTTTTGTTTCCCCCCCAAAAAAATATATATATATATATAAAAATATTTGAGCATTACCAAATTCTAGCGCTTAATCTATTGATTGGCTCTCATTTCAATCAAAGGAGCATCACTAAAAGTTCTTACCTCCAATTCGTTCTGAGGTGCTGTAGAAAGAATTTTTTCTAGATCCATCTTCATGGAATATTCCAGTTCTTGGCGAATTACTTCTTGAAACTTAGACATACCTCCTCCAGATATTGCTCTGCTAAAATCTGAAAAGGGCATACAATAAATTGATTTCAAATTTGAAATTTTATTAGCAACTTACTGATCATAGCAAACTAGCAGTATTATAAAGCAGCTTCTCCAAAACCTATTTTCATTTCCCTTGGACTTTACATGACTGTTTTCAAATTATTATTATTATATTTTTTTAAAACTATACTGAAGCCATTAACAGTTCAAACTATAACTGATGGTCCTTATAGAAAAACACTGCCTGTAATCTAAAATTTACTTTTGTTCCTTTTGAGGGACAGCATTAAGCAAAAACATTTCCAACATAAAAAAACCTTTTATTCTGCTTTCTAAGGTCAAGAAGTCTTAGAAGACTTGCATGTGCATGCATTCCAATAACTCGTGCTGCGTTCTTTTTCACATCATATCTCCCCTTTCCCACCTTTCCTCCAAAAGTATACATATTGAGATCTTTTAAGTCTGTCCCCATACGTTTCACAAAGACCACCAACCATTTTAGTAGCCTTCCTCTGGACAGACTCCATCCTTTTTATATCTTTTTGAAGGTGTGATCTCCAGAATTGCACACAATATTCTAAATGAAGTCTCACCAGACAGTCTTTTACAGGGGCATCAATATCTCCTTTTCACTATTGGCCATACTTCCTATGCACCCTAGCATCCTTCTGTCACCGTCACCTTTTTAACCTGAAAGCCATAAGAGCGGAATGTTGCAGTTACGACAACTGAACACTTTGTGAATACTCTGGGTGCTGATGCTAGGTCAAAGGGTAGCACCCTGTATTGAAGATGATGTCTTCCTATCTGAAAACAGAAGTACTTCCTGTGGGCTGGAAGAATGGGAATATGTGTGTATGCTTCTTTGAGATCCAAAGAGCAAAGAAAGTCATTCTTCATTAAGAGGGGATACAGTGCGCCTAGAGATAGCATGCAAAGCTTCTCTTTGACTAAATACTTGTTGAGGGCTCAGAGGTCGAGATCGGTTGCAGTCCTCCAGTCTTCTTTGATATGAGGAAATATTTGGAGTACAACCCCCAGCCCTTCTGCTAAGGGGGTACTGGCTTGATGGCATTCAGCTGCCGAAGACCTGAGAGTTCTTGTTGAAGAAGAGAGGTCTGCTGAGTTGAAAAAAATACTTTCTTGGAGGTCTTTATGGAGGCACTTTGCGAAGATGAAGAGCATAGTCTTTTATGATTTTCAAGACCCAGTTGTTGGTGGCGATTATGGTCCAATGATGGTGATAATGAGCAAAGCGACCTCTGATGGGATGAGGAGGAAGGTGGGATGGTAGAACGGTGGCTAGTCTCTGGATGAGAGAGTGAAAAGACTGAGTACATTTTTGCTGAGGCTGAGTTTGTTGTTTCTAGGATCATTTTTTCTGGGATGCTTCTGTGCAAGAGGGCTAGAAGAAGACATGGGATGAGAATAGCATCTCTTATAAGTTGCTGACTAATATCTAGGATTGTAGCATCTCCTAGTAGTCTGGGATTTGGAAGATTTTGAAGTAGACAAAGTTGTCATACCTTGCTCATGTTTTGTTATTTTCTCAATCTTGTCACCTCCCAGACAAGAAATATTAGTGAGACAATCTTGCACATTAGGGTCTAGGTCAGAGACACACAGCCAAGCCTGTTGACATATGACAACAGACAGTGTTGAAACTCTGGAAGTGGCATTGAAAGCATTGAACACTGATCTGGCAATGAACTTTCTGGTTTCGAACAGATTATGGGCGATTTCCTGGTACTGCTCAAGAATCTTAGCAGGAATATGTTGTTCAAAGTGGCCAACTACTGGACTAACTGAAGTATAAAAGTCATATAAAAAAGTTAAAGCCGAGGATACAACTCATAAGCACCATAGGACTCTGGTGCAGAGAGTTCTGGATCAGAATATGTTGGATCTGAGAGATCTGAATCATAATCAGTTTTTTTATGAGACAAGGCACATCTAGAGCAGTGGTCTCTTGATTTAGCAGTATCGATGTGAAGACCAATGATTGCAGTGCCTGGAAGAGCTCCTATCAGTGTCTCAGTGCTGATCTGATGTGAAGCGTGATGAAGAACTGTGATGGTTATATTGGATAATAGGCTGGTGGAATGATGCTCGGGCTGGGACAGTACCAATGGAGCCGAGGGAGGTACAGGGGCTGGTTGTGACTGCAGCATAAGTAGCAACTCCCTTTGAAGAAACTCTCTAAGTTGCTCCTTTAAGGACTGCACTGGTATGGCTGATGTCAGTACAGCTGGTGCTGCAGTGTGGCAAGGCATTGGTGACCTCAATGAGGACACACATCGCTCAAGAAAGACACTAACTGCAGTGAAGGAGACCTCGACTTCTTGCATCAGCTTTTAGCGTGCATCGACTTACTCAATACTTGAGAAGACACCGATGTATGGGTCAAGGAAGAGGCATGGGCTCACTTCTTAGCATTCATAGGAGGAGAAACGGATGGTACCATTGGAGCCGACATTGAGCGAGATGCTGATGCCTCTGGAGAAGGGTTTTTAGACTTCAACGGTGAAGGAGAAGACATCGTTGATGTAGAGGACCCAAAAAGTTTCTCCTGCTGAATAAGTCGAGCATTCAAAGAACGCTTTTGAAGAGTAGCACAGCAGAGACAAGCAACAACCCGTTGTTCAGGACCAAGACACTGAAGGCACCAACTGTGCATGTCAGTGATAGAGATGGCCCTGTTTCACTGAGAAAAAAAAATTTTAAACCTTCTGGAAGGCTTGGACATCGATGGAAAAATAGCCGCAATGAAGTCAAAGGACTATTGTAGTGGTAAAGTAGAGCCCAAAATTTGATCAATGCAGCTGGCCTGCATAGACAGAGGTGTCTTTTTTTTTTTGTAAATTATCTTTATTGACAACTGCAAAGGAACACACAACCACGAGTGGAACAATCAGAAAACAGAGCATCCAAAAACAGTACAAGATATCAGAACAACAAAAATCGCAGTACAAAAAACCCCATGTGTGGGTTCCCCTCACAATTGACATTGTAAAATACCAATCCCCACCACGCAAACACACGCCAATCCCACTCACGCAACCCAGACCACAACAATCATCCCCCACACATACCACTAGACAGCCAAACATCCAAACCGCCCACTCCTCCCCCCCTACATCCACACCGGTGCAGCCCCCCGAGAAAGATCCAGAACAAAAGCAAAAGCAAAATCAAGAAAACAGAGGGAGATATCGCAACCACCCCCCGAGGAACCAAATCAAAAAGAGGAAGAGGAAGACATGCCCTCCGACTCCAAACCGGAGCAGAGCTGCAACACCCTCTGCCACAGATCTCGATAGCAGCGGTGAATCAAACTCCCAGCCTTAGGAAGACGCTGAAGCTCATAGCGTCCCACCATTGCCAAACGAGCCAGCCACTGCTGAAAGGATGCAACAGACTCGTCCACCCAATGCTGCAACAGGAGCTTTTTTACTACCAAGACAGCCATGTAAAGAACCCTGCGTTGAGGGAGCGTGAGCCCCCCCTCAATCAAATCCCTCTGATCCCCCAAGAGCAGAAAACCATAAGACCATGGTATAGCTCGGTGGAAAAGGCGCTCCAAAAAGGGGAGAACCTGCAGCCAGATTGCCGAAGAAGGGCACTCCAAAAAGTGGTGAGTTAGGGTACCCACGAAACGCTTACATTTAACACACACGGCGTCCCCCCAGAGGCCCATACGAGCTCCCTGAGCCCGAGATAAATAAGCCCGATGCAAAATTTTAAATTGCATTTCCCTAAAGTCTGTGGAACCCCCCATGGCGTGCACGGTAGCAAAAAGATCAAGAAAGGCCTTACGGTCCAGGTCAATACCGAGCTCCGATTGCCACCGGGAGGCCAAACGGTCAATAGATCCCAAATCCGAGGCGGCCTTCAGAATCCGATACCAGGTAGCCAACTTATTGGAAGCTGGAGAAACCTGAAAAAACTGAACATCCAAGGGACCACAGAGCCAAGCCTCCCCCCAGCGACGGTCAAGAGAGAAGTAATAATGCCGAGCCTGGAGATAAGCCCAGAAGTGAGTCCGAGGCAAGTGCCAGTGAGTCTGCAGCTGTTCAAAAGAAGGAAACCGACCCCCCCCCCCCACAGAGACAATATCATGAAGTGTTCTTCCCCCTCTCTGCTCCCACTGCCGGAACCAGGCGTGTCCCACTCCCGGCGGGAAGTCGGAGTTCCCATATAACTGCAACAAAAGGGATGCAGCCGGAGATTTCCCCTGCCGCCGTCTCCACCACCGCCACGCCCGCCTCATAGGTAAGAGATAAGCAAACTTAGCTCCCCCTCCCGGGATAACCGACAATGGGATATGCAAAAGAGACAAGACCGAGTGCGGGGCACACCACGACTCCACCCAGCTCCGGGACGAGAATTTGTAACACCCCGACCATCCTTCATGAATAAAGCGGAACAAAGCGGCCACATTATAATAGCGAAGATCAGGAAGGTTTAAACCACCCCTATATTTATCCAAGGCCAATGTAGCAGAGCTAATCCGGGCTCGCTTATGACGCCAAACAAAAGAGGAGACAAGCGAACGAAAAAGACGCACCTCCTTAGCATTAACCCAGAGCGGTATAGCCTGCAACGGATACAAAATCTTGGGAAGGAGGACCATCTTAGTCAAAGCCACACGACCCCAAACCCCCAGGGGGAGTTCTCTCCATTTCTCACACAAACGCCGAATCTCCTCCAAATGACGGAGCACATTATATCGATACAGAAGCTTGAGATCAGGACTTAAATACACCCCCAGATATCGCATCGGCCCCTTCACCGGGGGAATCTCAAGGCTCGCATGCCAATCCTCCACCCGAGTAGACTGCAATGGAAGAAGTTCAGATTTATCACAATTAACTCGCAGCCCAGAAATATCGCCAAAGGAGCGGACCAAAGCGAGAACCCGCCCCAAATCCCTCCGGGGATGGTCCAGATAAAGAAGAATATCATCGGCAAAAAGATTAATGCGACTCTCCTGGTCTCCAATACGAATGCCCCGAATATCCGGATCAGCTCGAATCCTAGCCGCCAATGGCTCAATAGCTAACACGAAAAGCAATGGGGACAGCGGACAGCCCTGTCGCGTCCCCCTACCCAAAGCAAACGGTGCAGTAAACTGACCATTAACCAACAGCCTGGCCTGCGGCTGGATGTATAAGCTACTTATCCAATGATGAATAGTACCGTCTATGCCAAACTGCCGCAGAATCCAAAAGAGATATTGCCAGGAGATACTATCAAAGGCCTTTTCCATGTCCAGGCCTACAATAGCCGATTCTCCAGCCAGGCCACGCCTGGAATGGAGGGCCATCAAAGCTCTAACTAAATTCATGGACGCGTAACGGCCTGACACGAAGCCAGCCTGGTCTTCGTGGATCAAGAGCGGCAAAAAAACATTCAAACGACGCGCCAAAAGAGCGGCAAAGAGTTTGGCATCCTGATTAAGGAGGGAGATAGGTCGATAGGAACCCACCTGGGCCGCATCCTTGCCCGGCTTAGGCAGCAGCACCACATGGGCCAAATTCGGAGACCCCAAACCGCGAGACTCAGAGAGTGCATTAAACGCTCCCGCCAAAGCCGGAGAGATCTGATCTGACAAAATCTTATAATACTCAGATCCAAACCCATCCGGGCCCGGTGCCTTAGTTAACTTAAGCTGCTTGATACCAAGCTGCACTTCCTCTGGACTAATAGGGGCGTTCAATTGTCCCAACTGGGCATCCGTCAACCGAGGGAGCCGAAGCCCCTGAAAGAAAGCATCCCGGTCAGCGTCCGAGAACAGTCTATTCGCATACAGAGATTCATAAAAGTGAACAAATTGCTGCTGAATCTGGCGTTCCTGCGTGTAACAGGTACCCTTGGGGTCTCTGATGGAGAGGATAACCTGCCTGGTACGCGGAGGCCGGACCAAATTAGCCAACAACCTCCCTGTCTTACCTCCCCAGGCATACAATTTATACCGTTGAAAATATATATCGCGGGAAGCCCTCTGCGTCAGGATGGCATCGATCTGCCGCCGAACGTTCAAGAGACGAAGTTTGTCATCCAGTGAAAGAGAATTACAATGGCGCGCCCGCAGCTGTCGAAGCTCCCCCGATAGAGTCAACAATTCCGCATCCAGGGACCGCCGTTTACGAGACAGATAAGCAATAATAAACCCTCGCAGGACCGCCTTGGAGGCCTCCCAATATGTCACTGGACCAACATCCTCGGTATTATTGTGTGAACTATACTCCAACCACTGTTCCCGAAGATATTTATGAAAGTCAAGATCACGATATAAAGAGCACGGAAATTTCCAATGGCGTTCCCCAGGATCCGGCGTGAACTGAAGCTCCATGACGACTGGTGAATGGTCCGACAGGGGAACCTCCTCAATATCAATCCCAGACACCCTTGAGAGCAGAGAGGGCGACACCAACAAGTAATCCAATCTGGCATATACATTGTGGGGATGCGAGTAGAAAGTGTAAGTGCGCTCCGCGGGATGCAGAATCCTCCAAGTGTCCAACAGCTGCAACTGGCTAAGCAAAAAATTTACCCCCTTGGCTCCGTGGTCCCTGGTCCCACCCTTGGCCGGTCGACAATCCAGTGCGGGATCAGCGGTAATATTGAAATCCCCTCCTACCACCGGTTGGTACTCAGGATACATGGCTATCTTGGCAAGCAAATCTGAAAAAAATTTATGATTATACACATTAGGAGCATACACATTACACAATAGCCACTTCTGACCCCAGAGTTCCCCCAAGACAATAACACAGCGGCCTTCCCGATCTTGGAGAACTTTATGAACATGGAAGGGCAGCTGTTTATGAATAAGAATGGCAACCCCTCGCTTCCGGGCGCCAAAGGAGGACGAACAGACCTCGCCCACCCATTCTCGCCGCAGCTTAAGATGCTCCGCAGCCGAAAGATGGGTTTCTTGCACAAAAGCGATGTCCGTCCCCCTCCTCCGGAACCAAGATAACAATTTTTTCCTCTTAATAGGGGAATGAATCCCGTCTACATTTAAAGTAGATATGGTCAACTTAGTCATGATGAAGAAAATGTCCCAATCAGAAGAACAGTATACTTGAAAGTAGTAGAGACGGGCTGCCCCCCAGCTAGGCCTCCCATCAGGAATCCAGAGAACCAAAATCTCCCCAAGCAGGAACTCAGAGCAAAAAATCCATTGCATCCACCCCCGGGGTCGCTGCACCCCCACACACACAGACTACTCCCCAGCTCTTCCAACCCACAGCCATCCAACCCCACAAGCAAACACAACAGCCCCCCCCCCTGCCCCCCCTCTCCCAACCCGTCCTACCCTCCAACCACAGCCCAC
The DNA here is from genome assembly GCF_902459505.1 of Geotrypetes seraphini. Taxonomy (NCBI): domain Eukaryota; kingdom Metazoa; phylum Chordata; class Amphibia; order Gymnophiona; family Dermophiidae; genus Geotrypetes; species Geotrypetes seraphini. The sequence goes on along the minus strand of NC_047086.1, from coordinate 339,674,409 downwards.
CCCCTGAAAAAGCACTATCCCAGAGCCATCCCCAGGGCCTCCCAGCCCAGAATGAAAAAGAAGGGAACAGCCCCACCCCGTCCCCCATAGGAAACCATCCCCGGAGGCATCCCCAAAAACCCTACCCCTAACAAAACAGAACAAGGTGAGGGAAAAAACAATGTACAGCACACCCAAAAACAGAAACAACCCAATATCCCCTACAGAGCTCTCAAAACCCCCGGATCCCCCTAAACAAAAGAAGAAAGAATACTGGCAGATATACAACAAGAAAGCCCACCCACCACAGGAGGAACGACACTGCCCATTTTACCCCAAATAGAAGAGCAAACAACAGCCAGATATTGAAAGAAGAAGAAGGCTGGGAACTTTGAAACCAGTCCAGCCCTCATCCCAACAGCAAGGGAGCACGGCAAAATCACCAAACCTTGCCAGTCCCCAGTCCCACCATCCTCCCCCGCTCACACCAGCCGAAACCAGCCAGCAGAGCACCGGGAAGCACAGTGTCACAGTCTCTTCTCCTGGTCAGCAAGCAGAAAAGTAAGAGGCAAAGACCGGATGCAGGACTCCCCGACCATGCTGCTCAAGCCACCCGATCTGCTGCAGGGACTCCTCCGTTGTCAGCCACAGGTAGGGAATCCAAATAGCGCTGGGCCTCCGCACGATCAGGGAAGGTGTAAGGCTTTCCCTCCCTCCAGACACGCAGAGACGCTGGGTAGACTAGCGCAAAGCGCACTCCTCTCCGATGGAATGCTGTGCACAGGGGCGCCATTTCTCTGCGGAGGGACGCCACGTGGAGGGAGTAGTCATTGAATATCAGCAACTTCCGCCCCTCATATTCCAGCAGGCCGGCTTTCCTGTAAGCATGAAGAATAAGTTCTTTCTCCCTCCAGTTCAGGTACCGCGCTATCGCTGCTCGGGGACGATTAGAATCTCCCGATCGCTGCCCCAGGCGATGTGCCCTCTCGCACAGAAAGCCCGCCACCGGCGGCTCTAGGCCCAGCCGCGTCGGGAGCCAAACTTGGAAAAAATTATACAACTCAAGATCTGCCCGAAGCTCCGGCAGACCCACCACCCGTAGATTATTTCGCCGCTGGCGATTCTCTTGATCATCTAGCCAGCCGGTTAGGGTGGCCACCTGAGCCTTCAGGGCGATCACACTTTCCCGATCTTGTGAAGCCGCGTCCTCCCCATCAGATATGCGTTGCTCCACCTCTGCGATGCGGGTAGCGTGGGACTCAAAGCGCTCATTTATGCCCTCCATTGCAGATTGCAGTTTGTGCAAACGATCTTCCAGGGCCGCTGTAACCATGCGGGAGATCTCCTGGGCCCATTCACCCCACTGTGCTGGTGCCGAAACTGGAGTCGGGGACGCCGCCATCTTAGACCCCGACAGGGCCGACTTCTGCTTTGGTGTCTTTGCTAACCGTACCGGCATACCGGGTCCCAGCGACCCTGCGAGACACCCCCCGCACACTCCCAACCGTGGCAAAAGATCCGGTGGGGGCTAAGATAGCCAGCCAGTAGTTTAAAGTGAGTTAAGCTGGTATTTGGAGACCCGAGGTCAGAGAGCTCAAAAAAACACGTCCTCTCACTCCAGACTCATCACGTGACCCCTCAGACAGAGGTGTCTAAAGGCCCCAAAATCAAAAAAAATTTGAAGGACATAAATTAAATTACTAGAAAAACAAAATAATAAAGAAAATAAAAAGGAAAAAGTATGGGAAGGCAAAATATTGGTAGAAAAATCACACGTTTGGAGACACTCCAAAAAACATAACTTCTTAGATCCAGGGAAGACTAAGAACTGATGGTTCCACGAGCCAATGTCGGGCAGGAAGACACTCGCGCATGTGCAGTACAGGCAATCTTAAGACTTCTACAGAAGTTAAAGTGACAGTACACTTTTATACTGTCCATACCAGGCTCTGTGGATGACATCACCCATCTGTGAGAATATGCTGTTTGTCCTGGGATAATGTCATTTACAAAAATGTTAAAAAGAACAGGCTCCAGAACAAAACCCTAAGACACACTACTGGTAACATCCCTTTCATTGACTACTACTCTCTGTCACCTTCCACTCAACTAGTTCCTGGTGGTCTAGTGGTCCAGCTCAAGGAGTCTCCCCAACCTGGCCTTATGGGCCAGGACGCCCCCTGTTACCTTCCACTCACCCAATTCCTGGTACTCTAGTAATTCAGCTCAACTCCCCCTCACTTGGCTGTTCAGGCTCCAGAACCAAACCCTGAGACACACTACTGGTAACATCCCTTTCATTGACTACTGCTCTCTGTCACCTTTCACTCAACTAGTTCCTGGTGGTCTAGTGGTTGGGCCAGGGCGTCCCCTGTTACCTGCCACTCACCCAATTCCTGGTACTCTAGCGATTCAGCTCGACTCCCCCTCACTTGGCTGTTCAGGCTGGGACTCCCACTCCCAACACCCTCTGTACCTTTGCATTGAAGTTCAGCAGCAGGGATGCCTACTCCTACCTGCCTCAGGATGCACCAGGCATGGGCAGGGTCGCCATTGGAAGAGGTAGGTCCTGAGGTAGGAGGGAGTGGGCACCCCTCCTGCCAATCTTGAATGCAAAGATATGTGGGGGGGGGTCCTGGCCTGTACTGTCAGGTAGGGGGGTCCTTGAGTTGGATGAGCTGCAGCTCAGCACACTACCCAAGGCTTTATTTTGGTGAATGGGGGACTCGGTAGGTCTGCTTTAGAGGGCCTGGGAGGGAATCAACTTGGGGGGGGGAAGATCAATGCACTATGGTTTCATGGTAGGGGTCAGAGGCTTGAGGAAGGTTGGATATGGCTCATCATCTTAATTTGGTAATCCGTGGTTATTTCCAAGTATGAAAGATGGTTTTCAACTTCATATGTATAGCAAGACTATGGGGTCCTTTTATCAAGCTGCGGTAGGGGTTTATCGCACGTAATACCGCGTGTTAAACCGCCTGCCGCGCTAGCCGCTAACGCCTGCATTGAGCAGGTGTTAGCGCGTGATGAAATGTCCGACGCGCTAACCCCGCTAGCATGACTTGATAAAAGGACCCCTATGTCCAGGACCCAGAATCTTTGAGCATTAAAATTTTCCAGTGAGAGATTCTAGGCACCTCTGAAGTTATTTTAAGATGTACTTAAAGATATAATTGCAGTTTCCTCAGCTAGATTCTCTGCCTATGATTAATCTTTATTATACACCTAAAAGCACTAATGAGGGCAGCAACATGGCTTGCACTTCTTCCCCATATAGTTTGGATGTTTCAAGATCTATTGATTCTTCTCAGTATTAACTGCTAAAGAGCTACATTGAAATTTTGCAAATATGAAGAACAAAAAATTGGTCACGTTCTGGCTAATGCCATTTGTTAAGAAAATTTATTGTTCTGATTCAGTGTTTCATGATTTGTATATTCCTAAACTTCTAATAAAAATTTATTAAACTAAAAAAAAAGTTATACTTTTCTAAGAAACACTGAAAAGGGAATTACAAAGGGATGAAACTCATGGTAGGGAAGAAGATTATGAAGAGGATAAGCACTGTAAAAATGCTAGAGCAAGCTTGGTCCCTTTTTAACAACATAGTCACCAAGGCACAAAGGCCCTGATTCTGTATAGGACGCCCGGGAGAGGTGTCCTATACAGAATCGGGCCTATACTAACCCCCATTATGTAACTGGCGTCCATGTTACAGATGCCAGTTAGAGAATCGGGTTAGAATAGACACGGCCGCTACACTTATTGCAGCAAGGGATACGTACAGCAGCCGCATGTCCGATCGCCGGCAGGAGGGTACCCAACCCCTCCTGCCGGAAAGCTGGACCCCCCTATGGACCCTCCATGCTAATGACCTCCCCATTACCCCCCCGAACCTCCCCCCAACTAATCTCCCCCCCCAACTAACTTCTAAATTGTTGGCCGGACAGATGGGTCTTGCTGCCATCCAGCTGGCAGGCCCGCCTCGTCGAAATGAGGTGGGCCCGCCTCTTCCAGGCCCATCCCTGCTAAGTCTAAGGCCTGATAGGCCCAGGTTCAAGAAGCCTGGACCCATCAGGCCTTAGGCATAGCGGGTCCACCCATCCCCACTAACCCTAAGGTGTGATTGGCCCAGGCTTGTAGGCACCTGGGCCAATCGGGCCTTAGGGTTTTTGCTGGCCTACATTTTAAGCATCTCTACCTCTACTAGAGAGATGCATAGGGCCGCCTAAGGCCCTTAGGCGAGCTTAGGTGTCTTACGGGCATCCCTAGGCTCCCGGAGGCGTCTCAATATAGGCGGCCTGCCTGGGGAGCATTTTTTTTTTTAAAACGTGCATCCCAATTGGCTGATTAGACAGCTGTAGGACGCCTACAGCTGCCTAAAATTGGTACGCGCTAAACTGGAACAAGCAAAGTTGTGGGCTGCGCAATGAAGCCCGACAGAGCAACCGTGCCTGACACTATGAGGCAGGACCTACTTTTACTGGAACAATGGTCTAATACTTGGCAACTGAGTTTTAATGCCAAAAAGTGTAAGCTTATGCACCTTGGTAGCGGTATCCCCTGCAGAACATACTCCATCAATGGTGAAAACTTAAAAAGAACTGTCGCAGAATGGGATTTGGGTGTAATCATTAGTGAAGATATAAAAACTGCCAATCAGGTGAAGAAAGCTTCAGCCAAGGCAAGACAAATGCTGAGTTGCATCCAAAGAAGTTTTATCAGCCGAAAGCCTGAAGTTATAATGCCGTTGTACAGGTCCATGGTGAGACCTCATCTGGAGTACTGTGTTCAGTTTTGGAGGCCACTTTATCAAAAGGATGTGAAGAGAATGGAATCGGTTCAGCGAATGGCCACTAAGATGGTCTCAGGATTTAAGGATCTCCCATATGAAGAACGTCTAAGCAGGCTGCAGTTATATTCTCTCAAAGAACACAGAGAGAGGGGCAACATGATAGACATTCAAATATCTTACGGGCCGCATTGAGGTGGAGGAAGATATCTTTTTCCTTACGGGTCCCATGGCAACAAGAGGGCATCCACTCAAACTCAAGGGTGGGAGATTTCATGGTGACATCAGGAAATACTTCTTCACCGAAAGGGTGGTTGATCGATGGAATGGTCTTCCACGTCAGGTAGTGGAGGCCAGTAACGCGCTCGACTTCAAGGGGCGATGGGATAAACATGTGGGTTCGCTCCGTCATACTCTATGTTTTTATGTGTCATAAGGCGGTAAAAGGGGCCAAAAAAAAAAGACTGAGGAAAAAAATAGCTAAGGAGGTGAAGAACTTCAAGCCGTTCTTTCGATATATTAAGGGGAAACGACACGCGAAGGAAGCAATGGGACCGTTTGATGACCATGGAATAAAGGGAGCGTTAAAAGAGGACAAAGCAATCGCCAACAAACTGAACACATTTTTTGTGTCTTTATTTACTGAAGAAGATGTACACAGCATACCCATCAGGCTATATGCTGGAAATGAAGAAGAAAAGCTGACAGGTTTGACGGTCAGTCTAGAGGAGGTGTGTAGGCAGATTGATAGGCTTAAGAGTGTTAAATCCCTGGGACTGGATGGCATCCATCCGAGGGTCATCAAGGAACTGAAAGGGACCACAGCTGAACTGTTTCAACTAATAGCCAATCTGTCGATCAAATCGGGAAAGATTCCGGAAGACTGGAAGGTGGTGAATGTTACGCTGATCTTCAAAAAAGGTTCGATGGGAGATCCGGGAAACTACAGACCGGTAAGTCTGACTTCGGTACGGGAAAGATGGTAGAGTCGCTGATAAAGGACCGCATCATTGATCACCTTGATGGACACGGGCTGATGAGGACCAGTCAGCACGGTTTTAGCAAAGGCAGATCATGTTTGATGAACTTGCTGCACTTCTTAGAGAGAGTAAGGGCAACCTGGTTGATATTATATATCTGGATTTTCAGAAGGTGTTTGTCAAGGTTCCGCATGAACGACTACTTCGGAAAATTGCGAGCCATGGAATCAAGGGTGAAATACTCAAGTAGTGGATTAAAAACTGGCTGGATCATAGGAAATAGAGAGTGGGGGTAAATGGATAATACTTGGACTGGAAGAACGTCACCAGTGGGGTGCCGCAGGGCTCGATGCTTGGACCCATGCTCTTCAACATCTTTATAAATGATCTAGACATTGGTACGACGAGTGAGGTGATTCAATTTGTGGACGATACAAAGTTATTCAGAGTAGTAAAGACAGAGGAGGATTGCGAAGATCTGCAACGTGACATAATCAGGCTCAAGAAATGGGCATCAACATGGCAGATGAGGTTCAACGTGGATAAGTGTAAAGTGTAGGTAACGAAAATCTCAAGCACGAATACAGGATGTTCAGGGCAGTACTTGGAGAAACCTCCTAGGAAAGAGACTTGGGAGTTATGATCGACAAGTCAATGAAGCCGTCCACGCAATGTGTGGCAGTGGCAAAAAGGGCGAACAGAATGCTAGGAATGATAAAGAAGGGGATCACGAACAGATTGGAGAAGGTTATCATGCCGCTGTACCAGGCCATGGTGTGTCCTCATCTGGAGTACTGCATCCAGCACTGGTTGCCGTACATGAAGAAGGACACGGTACTACTCGAAAGGGTCCAGAGAAGAGCGACTAGGATGGTTAAGGGGCTGGAGGAGTTGCCCGTACTGTGAAAGATTAGAGAAACTGGGCTTTTTCTCCCTTGAACAGAGGAGATTGAGAGGGGACATGATCGAAACATTCAAGGTACTGAAGGGAATAGACTTAGTAGATAAGGTATGGAGAACGAGAAGGCACTCTCTAAAATTGAAAGGGAATAGATTCCGTATGAACGTAAGGAAGTTCTTTTTTACTCAGAGTTTGTCGTAGGGGGAAAAACCCTCCAGGGATTCAAGACAAAGTTAGACAAGTTCCTGCTGAACCAGAACGTTTGCAGGTAGGGCTAGTCTCAGTTAGGGCGCTGGTCTTTGACCAAGGGCTTCTGGGTGAGAGGACTGCTGGGCACGATGGACCACTGGTCTGACCCAAGAGCGACAATTCTTATGTTCTTTTTCTGGACAATCTACTCTTGTATAATGTAGATAGATTAACCCATATAAAGAGAAAAACCTTTCTGCAGCTGAAGCCTAATGTCTTAGATGTTTGGTGGTGAGCGGGTGAAGACACTTCCTTTTACCTCAAGTTTCCCTGTGAACGTTTGGTTACATATGGAAACAGCATGAAAAATTTCTTATTATACAAAGTGGTAAACTGCAAGGAATTGTTATTTGAATGATTCAAGCAGATGGGAAAATTGGGTACTTGTGTTTTTATAACTGCACCCTTACCGTTTTTATTTCCTTTTGAAATGATTATATCAAGACTCTATGCTAGCTTAGTATTTCCTCATAACGTGGGCTGAAAGTAAGTTGTTTAGATAGAACCTCTTGTTTGTGTTAGAACAGTGGTCTGAAACTCGTGGCCCAGGGGTCGCATGCGGCCCCCGCCAGGTGCTATTTTGAGGCTATCGGTATGTTACCATTGTTCTGGAATTTTGCCCGCCTCACTGCTGTATCCTCACGCAAGTGCTTTCCTGCATCTGTACGCGATTGTCCTCTCCACTCTGCCTCATAATCACATAAAGACGCAGGAAAGCACTTGCTTGGTTACAGTAGTGAGGCGGGCAACATTCCAAAACCATGGTAACATACCGAGGACCTCAAAATAGTTTGAGACACTGCTCTAGTACAAACAAGTAGTTCTATCTAAACAACTTACTTTCAGTCCACGTTATGAGGAAATACTAAGCTAGCTTAGAGTCTTGATATAATCATTTAAAAGGAAATAAAAACGGTAAGGGTGCAGTTATAATAACACAAGTACACAATTATCCCATCTGGGGGAAGGGAGGAGCACACGCATATGTTGTGGGGTATGCAGGATGTTAATTTGTGGCTCATACATATGTCCTCCAAGTCCGTGAGTGTTTCTGGGAGTGTTGGACGAGCTCCGGTGTGTTCACGGGCGGTGGGCAATAATCTTTGCTGCCGGTTCAACAAATCGAGTTGTCCCTTCTCGGACTGTAAGTTCCAGCACACGTGCTCGCATAGTAGGCAGCAGCATTCAGTCCTTAAGTGCTCCAAGAAACAGGCCGGCGGGCCTTCGGGAGCCAGAAAATAAGAGTGGGCCAGGTGGGGTTCCCACACCGGTTCGGGTGGGAGCGCTGTGGCCGTGACTGCACCTTTATGGAAATGCTTAAGTAGCAGTCCTGTTGGAATGTGGTTTTTCAGTCGGTTTCGAGGGGAGTTTTACGGGGTACAGGTTCTAAACGCATCTTTGGTTTCTCACTTGAGTGTCGTGGTCCATCGTAAATTGAGGGAGGAATTGCTGGTCCTTTCTGTGAGCGGCCCTTTTCGATCATGATGATTTCTCCCTTGGCGGCGATACCTAAGAAGGAGCCAGGTAAGTTCCGCCTCATTCACAATTTATCCCGGTCTTTGGGGCATCGGTAAATGACGGTATTCCACAGGACTTTTGTCGGTGTGATATTCCTCAGTGGATTGCGCGTTGTGGCTTATTCTTCGGGCAGGCCATGGTGCGAAGGTCGATATTGAGTCGGCTTTTAGGTTGTTGCCCATTCATCCTCAATCCTATCCGTTACTGGGTTTTCACTTTGAAGGTTCTTATCTTTACGATCGCTGTTTACCTATGGGCTGTTCTATCTCTTGCGCTTATTTTGAGAGGTTCAGTTCCTTTCTTCATTGGGTCATGGTGCGACAGTCAGGTCTGGATTTGGTGGTGCACTACCTCGATGACTTTCTGTTTATCGGCCCTGGGGGTTCAGATGAGTGTGGGCAGCTGAAAGGGGACTTTAATGTGATGGCGGAGGAGTTCGGGATTCCTTTGGCATGTGAGAAGTCAGAAGGTCTGGTTACTTCCCTTGTTTTCCTCAGTATTGAGTTGGATTCAGAAGCCTTGGTAACACACCTGCCAGCCACGAAAGTCCAGCAGTTGCTAGGACTTATCGAGCATGTGTTGTCCTTGCGTAAAACTACTGTACAGGTGGTCCAGTCCCTGTTGGGCTCCCTTAATTTTGCATATAGGAAATTGCCCATAAGTCACGCTTTTTCTCGTCGGTTGGTGGGGGTGTGTGAAAAAAAAAAAAAAAAAGACATTTTTTATGGCTTTCTACGGGAGATTGGGCGGATCTCCTTATGTGGGAGAGTTTTTTACGGAAATTTAATGGCTCATTGCCTATGCAGGCTCTGGAGGTATCTAACTGTGATTTGAAACTGTTCTCTGATGCTGCCGGTGGTGTGGGATTCGGCCTCTACTGTAGGGGTGCCTGGTGCGCGCAGCAATGGCCGGAGGCCTGAGTGTCACTCGAAATATCACTCTTTTGGAGTTGTTCCCTTTAGTTGTTGCCTGTGAGCTTTGGTCTGAAGTATTGCGGGATAGGAAGGTGGTGTTCTGGTGTGACAATTTGGGGGTTGTGGAAGTGGTCAATAAACAGGCGGCGCATTGTTTAATGGTGAATGCATTGAGGGCTTTGGTCTTATGCTGTCTGCGTCTTAATTTGTTTATCAGGGTGTGGCACATGTGCCTGGATTGCAGAATGGCATAGCTGATGTTCTCTTTTGTTTTCATTTTTCGCAGTTTCGAATGCTGGCCCGGAGGCTCATGAGGAAGGTTCAGCGATGCCAGAGCATGTGTAGCCTGGTCAGGAAGAAGTGTGGGAAATGCTCCATTTTTCAGTAGCTCCCGCTACCTGGTCGCATTACTCTGCAGGGTTCCATGTTGTTGCAGAATTTTTTTTCTGGCAGGTGTTGGACCCCGGGGGATGTGGACGAGTCCTTTCTGGAGGACTTCGTGCTGGACTCTTACAGGGCCTGGGTCTCGTGGGGGGGGGGGGGGGGTTCAAGGGTGCTTGGCAGGGTTCGCCTTTTTCTGTCAAGCCTTGGGTTGGACTTGGCTGATTTCTAGTTTTCTAGTGTGAGGCCTGCTGCGAGCCATGGGAAGGGTGGTGCCGCGCAGGCCTGATCCTCGTTTGCCGATACAGCATGACCTGCTCGTTCGATTATTGACGGTGCTGCCTGAGGTGGCTCGTTCTTCCTATGAGGCATGTTTGTTCAGTGCAGCCTTCTCCCTTGCGTTTTTTGGAGCGCTTAGGGTGGTTGAGCTGTTGGTTAGCGCTGCTGACACAGCTAGGGGGCACGGGTTGTTGGTGCACCATGTGCGGGTGGGTGAGCAGGCAGTTCAGATTTGTGTGGCCAGCTCTAAGACAGATCAGAGTGCTCAGGGACAGTGGGTGGTGCTCTGTATGGTGGAGGGTTGCATCTCCTGCCCCGTGACACAGTTGAGGAAGTATTTGGAGCAGCAGGGGGGGGGGGTTCCCTGTTCCGTTTGTCCATGCTCCTTTATCCTGGTTCCAATTTCTAACTGTATTGCATTTGGCATTGGCGAGATGTGGGGAGGATCCTGGTAGCTTTGGCACGCACTCATTTAGGATAGGTGCTGCCAAGAGTGTTAACACAGCGGACATGCCTGAGGCAGGCATTCAATGGCTAGGTCGTTGGGTGTCAGGGGCTTTCCAGGGTTACATTAGGCTGAGTGGTTCGGATTTGAGGACAGGTTACGAAAGGGCTGGCCAATGATGGGGGGGTTGGTACAGGGGTGGGGGGTTGTTCGGTTCCTGTATGCTGCATTTTGCTTTGCCTTTCAGATGCCAGGCGGTACAGTAACTCAGTCTGGATCATTGGGCATTCATTTACCCACTGGGCTGACAAGCGAGCACTGATACACCCAGGGGGCTGTCATCTCAGGCTTGGTCATCGTGGAGTGCAGGTGTTCTGCTGGGGACAGTGTGGAATGCGGTGGCTTGAACTCCTGCCTTTGTTGGCGAACTTGTGATCCTGCCCTTTGCACCCGGATGTCCTCTTGATTCATTTGGGGGGTAATGACGTGGATGTCTTGTCAGGGAGGCAGCTTGTCAATGTGATCAAAGATGGCCTGCGGGTGGTTTTTGCATGGTTCCCTGGGACTCGAGTGTTCTGGTCGGATGTTATTCCGCACCCCCGGTATCTGGCGTCACACCACTGGACCAGGGAGCTGGCCAAGTTCAACCAGCAGGTGGGGAAATGGGTGGAGTCTCAAGGGGGTCAGCAGATTTTGCATGGCTTGGTAGAAGTGGCTTGCGAAGGGCTTTATCATAGGGACTGGGATCATCTGTCCGAAATTGGTTGGGATCTTTTTTTGGATGATTTTGCCATGTGTTATGAGAGAGACCTTGGGTTGGGTTAGTCGCAGCTCTGTTTATTGGAGGGGGGGGGGCGGGAAGCCTGTAAAGTTACAGGCCTGTGGCGGATCTCCCGAGCTACTGGGTCATTGGGGCTCATCAGGTGATGAGCAGTGGGCTGGCGGGATGCCGTGCCTGGGGGGTCAGGTGACTCAGATAAGTTTCAAGTTTAATAATTGTTTTGATTAATCGCTTTGTCAAATTTCAAAGCGATGAACAAATTCAAATTACAATTTCTGGTGAATAATACAAACAGAACAATACATATTAACTTACAATATTAATAAAAAATAAAATAAAACAAAATTACGAAAACAAACTTAAAAACACAAGGAAAGAAGGGAGATGAAATACAAATCATTATAGGAAAGTAGAACAAAAAAGGGAGAATACAAAATGAATAACAAAAAAACAGTGTAATATAATACAATAAAATATTCTAGACTGCAGTAAGTTTCACCAATTATCAAAAGCGTCTTTAAAGAGAAATGTTTTTAAGTTACTTTTGAATTTCTCAAGATTCTTCTCTTCCCTTAAATAAATTGGAAGGGCGTTCCATAACTGAGGTGCCGTAACAGAAAAAATAAATTGTCGTCTTGTATTGATGACCTTAAGGGATGGAATAGTTAATAAATTCTGTTCATTAGATCTAAGGGTTCTGATTGGAGAATATGGTATCAGTAATTTGTAAATAAACGCTGGGGTTTTATTAAGAAGAGTTTTGAAGGTGAGTATGCATAGTTTATATGTTATCCGGTGGGAGACTGGGAGCCAGTGTGCGTCTTTTAAAAGAGGTGTTACATGATCAAATTTCTTAGTTTTGGTTATAAGTTTTATAGAAGCGTTTTGAATGATCTGTAATCGTTTTATTTCATTTAAGGAGATTCCTTTGAAAAGGGCATTACAGTAGTCAATCTTGGAGATCACCAATGAATGAATTAGGATGTTAAGTGATTTAGAACATAGGAATTTTGAGATTGATCGAATTTGTCTTAATCTGTAAAAGGTTGTTTTAATAATATTACTAATGTGATCATGAAAATTTAGTTTATGATCAAAGGTCACCCCTAAAATTTTGGTATTACTAACTAATTGTAGGGGAACATTTTTTATAGAAATGGGAGCAGTGAGGGAGAAATCGTCTTTCCAGGGGAAAAGCATCACATTAGTTTTTTTTATATTGAGTGCCACCCCTCTGAGCCTTGGTGAGGTAGTGGAGTCGAAGGCACTGAACTAAGTAATTTGGTAGCTCAGGAGAAGCTCTTTTGCTTATGATGTTAATTGAAGTTACGATATATTAATGTGTTATGGTTTAATAAACTGAGCTGCGGCTAATTTTTACCATCATAAAGACTGTAGCATGTTTTGTGGTAGAAAGGTTGTGGGGGAAGGTCATGATGGTTGGGGGGGGGCGTGAGTATACACTTCTCCCTCCGTATTCGCGGTGGATGCAAATAGGCACGAATAAGGAAAAACCATGAATAACTTTTTTTTTATGTTATTCACAGTTTTGGGAAAGCGCCATCATTTTTACTATTGAAACCGCAAATCACTTTTCAACTGGTATTTGTGATTTTTGAAATAAGCTACCACTATTATTATTATTGAAATCACTTTTCAAATGGTATTTGCGATTTTTGAAATAAGCTACCACTATTATTATTATTGAAATTCTCAAATTTTTATTACTGTATACAACAATACCTGTAAAGTTCAGGTAGGCAAGCAAGCAGCGATTTCTGGACAGCCAACCAGAGATTTCATGCATGCTTGGAAGAAGCCTTTCTCTCTAGGGATGCTGGGAAGCAGCGTTTTCCTCAGTGCACATTGGAAAACATGGAAGCAGCGATTTTCAGAATTACTGTACGTTAAAAGGGAAAAAAACTTTAGTGATGATGTTTTTGGGGGGGTGGAGTCAGCGGCTAAAAAATCGCGAATAAGCGAAACCGCAGATACGGAAACCACGAATATAGTGTATAGGCGGATAGCAGGGCCTATCCAGATCCTGCTGTTAATGGGAGCCCGAGACCCCCGTGTCGATGGGCGGAAGGTAACACGGGGCTGGTTGGCCCTCATATTGCCCATCAGCCATGGTTGTTAGGGGGTGGGAAGGGTGGAGAAGTGCGAGGCGAGAATTGGGTGGTGGGCCTGCCAGGTAGGAGCTTTTTAAATTTATTGATGGGAAGGCTGGGAAGCGTGCGGGGGCGAGGTTTTTTTTAAGTACAGGATCTTGGAGGACTCGGCTCCTTCTGGGGTCCTCCAGGATGGTTTTTCCCACCTGCTCATTGCTTTAGACAGTAGATGGTAGATTAGGGATGCAGATCTCCCAAGCTACTTGGTCACTGGGGCTCATCAGGTGATGAGCAGTGGGCAGGCGGGGTGCCGTGCCTGGTGAGTCAGGTGACCTGTATAAAAGGGGCATGAGGGACATGCCACCCCTCTGACCCTTGCTGAGGTGGCGGGGTCAAGGACACTGAACTACATAACTTGGAAGCTCAGGAGGAGCTCTTTTGGTTATGATGTTAATTGAAGTTAAGATATGTTAACATGTTCTGGTTTAATAAACTGAGCTGCAGCTAATTTTACCATCATAAAAAAGACTGTAGCATGTTTTGTGGTAGAAAGGTGGTGGGGGAAGGTCATGATGGTTGGGAGGGGGGGGTGTGAGTACACTTCTCCCTCCGTATTCGCGGTAGATGCGGGCAGCCAATAGGTACAAATATGGAAAAACCACAAATAACTTTTTTATATGTTATTCAAATTTTGGGAAAGCGCCATCGTTTTTACTATTGAAACTGCAAATAACTTTTCAACTGATATTCGTGGTTTTTGAAATAATCTGCCACTATTACTACTAAGGTCATGATGGTTGCGGGGGAGGGGGGAGTATATAGGCGGATAGCAGGGCCTATCCAGATCCCGCTGTTATAACACATTAACTATTTTTTCTGCGGCCCCCTAAGTACCTACAAATCTAAAATGTGGCCTGCAAAGGGTTTGAGTTTGAGACCACTGTGCTAGAGTGACTCATTCCCTCACCTTTAATTTGTCCCTCCACTGAATTTTTGTAGGTGGAGTCTGTGTAAGTATTGGAGTGATTATAAGTAAGCAAGATACTAGATGAACAAGATACCCTTGAAAGAGACCTGGGTGTGTTGGTGGATACAACAATGAAAGCATCGGCACAATGTGCGACAGCCTCAAAGAAAGCAAACAGAATGCTGGGTATCATCAAGAAGGGTATCACGACCAGGACAAAGGAAGTCATCAAGCCACTGTATCGTGCAATGGTGCGCCCGCATCTGGAGTACTGTGTCCAATATTGGTCGCCGTACCTCAAGAAGGACATGGCAATACTTGAGGGGGTCCAGAGAAGAGCGACGAAAATGATAAGAGGTATGGAAAACCTTTCTTATGCCGACAGGTTAGAACAGCTGGGGCTGTTCTCCCTGGAAAAGCGGAGACTTAGAGGAGACGTGATACAAACTTTCAAGATCCTGAAAGGCATAGATAAGGTAGACAGGGACAGATTCTTCAGACTGTGGGGAACAACAAGTACAAGGGGGCACTCGGAGAAACTGAAAGGGGACAGGTTTAGAACCAATGCCAGGAAGTTCTTCTTCACCCAGAGAGTGGTGGACACATGGAACGCACTCTCGGAGGTTGTGATAGGGCAGAAGACACTACAGGGATTCAAAGAAGGTTTGGATAAATTCCTGAAGGATAAGGGGATTGAGGGATATGGATAGAAGTAGTGATAAGTTTTAGGATAAGGCAGGGACCACTTGACAGGTCATGGACCTAATGGGCCGCCGTGGGTGCGGACTGCTGGGTGCGATGGACCTCTGGTCTGACCCAGTGGAGGCAACTTCTTATGTTCTTATGATACATGTTATGCGTACTGCATATTTAAATCTGAAGGTTATTCTGCAAATAAAAACAACTTATATGGATACAAATGTTATGATTGTTATAGAGTTTACTAGTGCTGCCAGATTCAGGAAAAAAAAAATTTTGATTCGATTCAGCCTATTGAATTGGTTTTTTGATTCGATTTTCCTGCCCAATTGGGTGTTTTTTTTTTTGGGGGGGGGGTTTCAAACATCCTGGTGGGTTTTATAACCTCTTCACCCCCTTTTCCTTCTCCTAACCACACTGGTGCTGTGGTGTAAACAGAATAAACAAACAAAAAAGACTTTTCCTCTCTCTGTTAAATCCTAGCTCATGTTTGCGGTCTAACACCAGCTCTGGCAGGATACACGTTTCAAATCTGACATATTGTAATCACAAAACAGAAAATAAAATTAGTTTTTCTACCTTTTGTTGTCTAGTCATTATTCAAATCATGTTGGACCCAGGCTCTGGTTGTTTTCTGATAACTCGCTTGACAGGGTCTTCTGCCCATTTGTCGTTTCCTTATTTCTCTGTGATAACCATCCATCTTCCATCTCTGCCCTCACATTCCATTTCCCTTCCCTCCCCCGGAGGTCTGGCATCTTTCCTTTTTTTCATCTCCATCCCCGCAGCTGCAGAGATGGACCCCTACCATCCCCAGATCCACCATCTCTCCTTTTCTCAACTACCCTTTCATCCAGCATCTCTCTCTCCTTCCCCACCACCCCAGGGTCCACCAGCTCTCCCTTTCTCTTCCAACTACCCTCCTATCCAGTATCTCCATACCTACCCCCTCTCCACACCATCCCTTGTGTCCAACTTCTCTCCCTTTCTGTTCCTTCCCTCCTTAAATCCCACAGTCCATCATCTAGCTCCCTCTCCTCTGTTTTTAGACCCATTATTTCAAACCCCCTCGCTCCCCCCAGTCCGGTATATGCACATCTTTTTGAGCCCTGCTTACTCCATGTTCTTCTATACCAGGGCCCCCCTATACCTGAAGGCATGCCCTCCCGAAAGCCTGCATGCCTCCCCCCCATGTCCAGCATTTGTTCTCTTTTCTTCCAGGTCATTCTATGCCTCTCTCTCCTTCCTTCCTTCCTCCCTCAACTGACTCGCATGTGAAAACAGGAAACCAATGTCATGACTTGAGAAGAGAGGTGATGTGGACAGCTGTATTTTGGACCAAATGCAATCATTTCATACCTAAAGTAATACCTGGAAACAGCGAATTGCAATAATCAAGTCTTCTTGTAATCATGGACTATCTTGATCAGATTGTATGGGTTCAAAAATAATCATGCGCCATTGATTTAAAAAAAACCAAAAAAAAAAAAAAAAGCATTTGTCCAAGGAGTGTAATGCATGCTGCTGGGTTTAGCATACCTAACCATTCTGAAATGTTACTTCCTTATGGTGAAAGGGAAGCAGCATATTTTCCCAAAGTATTGCACCTATCTGAAAGTTGCACTGACTACTAAAACTGCACAAATCGCTTTGTGCGCATGTCCATTTTCCCATGCGAACCTCAGGAGCCGACTACTGCAAGAGCAGAGACTTATTAGTAAAGAGTGGTTGGGTTACAATTAAATTTGAGTGAGAAAGAGACAACTGCCACACGAGAGCAACAAGTCAAAAAACAGCTCACCAGCATGCAACCCTCCGCCCTTGGCAACCAGACTCGCGCACCGCAAAGCATCCGCCTGGGTCGCCCTCTATCACCATGGCAACGCTCAGCCTGCCTCCTCCTGCACCCGATTGGCAGTCTGGTCTCACTTCCTTCCCCGGCACACCTTCACCATTGGACATTTCCACCATCTGCAGCCGCAGGAGAGGGGCGGTGGGAGGCATAAGGTCATCACTGTCTCCATAGCGGCAGCTGTTAGTGGGTGAAGGAGCTGCAGCAAGGGCAGGATGACAGGAAGGGAGTGAAAGTGACACCAAGTTCAGCCCCCCCCCCCCCCAGCCGCTGCCACCATCGCTGCACGGCACGATCTACGTCATCCGACCTCATCGGCCTTCTCCTTCACTTCGGCCTCGAGGGTCGTTGTAGGAACCATATTATCCTTGGCTGGTGACTCAGTCACCGCATCGGGATACCAATTTTTTTTTCAAAAGGAATCGATTCACCCAAAGTGAATTGGTGAATCGATTCGAATTATGAATCGAGCAGCACTAGAGTTTACTACTGGAGTACAAGATTATTGTAACGTGCCATGTGTGTAGAATTATTTACCAAGTAAAGGTACAAGATCCTTTATCTAAAATTCTGAAACCGAAATTTGACAAACCAGAAGTGACATGACAAGACACACTGAAACCAACGCAGGTGCATGCGTTTCTCCTGTTCTCTGCACAATTCAAGTCAGAGGGCTGGAAAAATGAAAAAGGGCAGTGAGAGGAGAAAAGGAAGCTTAACATTTCCATTCCAAAATCTGAAAAATTCCAAACACTGAAATATGCATAGTCCCATGGATTTCAGATAAAGGATCTTGTACCTGTTATCTTCTCTGCTATTATTTTGGGGGGGGGGGGGGGTCAATTGTCAGCAAAAAGGTGTTTTCTAACATTTTGCAGGAACAATTCTTAAGCTACACATTGTTATAAAGTTTATTTGTACAAACCTTTGTATCTGAAGAACAAGATTAGCACTATGGGCCTGATTCAGTATAAGACGCCCAGTCTCAGCAACCACCTAAGCGGCTTTTAATTGCACATGAGCGTCCTATACAGAATCACATGTCTTAACAGAAAGATGCCTAACCCTGCCTAACTGCCCCGATTCTATAACTGACACCCATGTCACAGGCACCATTTAGAGAATTGCATTACCACTGAGCTGAATGCAAAGGAATCTCCCTGCTGTGATCAGCTGAGCGGCAGTGGCAGGAAACCCCCAAACCCTACCACAAGTCAACCGGCAGGAGGGATGCCCACTCCCTCCCGCCGCTACCCCAAACCCTCCCCTCCACTGTCCGCAGCAGGAGGGGTGCCCTCTCAACCTCCCGCCAGCACTCCCCCCCAACACATGACCCCCTGAAACATTTTTAATATTTAACCAAGCATTAACATTTGTACAGAAAAGTAAATAAAAGCAAATTGCATAAACAATTATTTCAAGAATTATATCATTTTGAAGAACACTACTCATGTCCATATTATTTAGATGCGGAGATTAACTAATTAACAAAAAGTAACAATAGGAAATTATACTTTAAATTTGCTGGGGGGGAAACAGAAAATGTTACATATCATTAACAACCGGGGGGAGAGGGGTCATCAAACCTCCCTCCCCCATTCATTTAATTGCCAGGAAAGCAGTTAGGTGAGAAGGTTCAACAAAAACATACTACATAGTTAACAGACTGATACCTTACTAAGCACTTAAAAGGATATATCAAGTAAAACACCACCAATCTGAAGAACTCCTGGTTTTAAACAACAGAAACTATCTACGATGTTTCTGAATATCTCTAGAAACATCCAGTAAGATTTGAATTTTAAGACTCAAAAGATTTTATATTTAAATGTGTAAACAAAGTGCAAAAAATAACATCAATAGCAGAATACAGCCATTTTCTTAGTATAAGAGCACAAGGAACAAACCCCCACCCCACCTCAAACCCCTTCCCTTCCCCCCTATCAACACAATCCAAAGAGGCACAAAATACAATTGTAAGACTCAAAAGATTTTATTCTTATTTCTCAACTATATTCTCATTATCCAGTTCTTATCTCGAGTCAACACAACAGTGGCAATTGAAGTCGGCAATTGTTAAATCTATATTTGATGATGCAAAAACAGCAGAAACATCTAAGGAAGCAACATTTTGTGCTATATTTTTCTGATCCTCCATGGACTTTGACGGCAAATAGTAAACTAAAGAAAAAAGATGGAACATTTTCTTCAGCAACTCCCATAATCTCCTTAAAATAACATTTAAGCATATCTTTATGTGCTATAGCAAAGGCTAGAGGAAAATTAAGAAAATGCAGATTGTTACTAAAGTATAACTTTCAAAGGATCCAGCCTTACTACACAAACTTGTAAAATCTTTAATCATAATCGTCTGCGTTCTCAAATCGCAATTATTAAACACAGTTAAAGATTTTTAACTCTGAGACAGTTTTCTCCACATTTTCCTCACATTTCAAAATTCTTTGCTCCAAACTCTTACCTAAGTTTACTATTAACCCTTCCATGCATATGTTAAATTATCGACAACTTTACACACCTGGGGTCATTTTGACTCCATTGCTTATATGCACTGAAAGTTGCTTCAGCTTAATAATTTAGCAAATTCTCACTGTTATAGCACTCAAGTGAAACATTTATGTTTATTATAAATGTATATTTAGGCCTACAGCACAACCGTTAAGAGTAGCCCAAGTGCCCGTCTTGAAGGGCGAAGTGTAACATGGGGCTGGGAGCCCCTATGTCGCCCGTGAGGCAGGTTGGAAAGGGGGAAGGAGAAGAATTAGGAAGTTTAGGTTAGCTGAGTGGGTGCGGTTCGCGCTAAGAAGCTAGCGCGTGATTGGTGGAAGGGAGCGTGGGCGGCGTGTGGGGGAGGTTTTAAAGCCGGGACCTTGGAGGACTCTGTTTTTTCGGGGTCCTCCAGGGCGGCTTTTTCCCCCCCCCCCCCTTTATTGGTGGCCTTGGTGGCTCGAGTTGGCGGGTCTCCCGAGCTACTGGGTGCTTGGGCTCATCCGGCGATGAGTGGTGGGCCGGCTGGGAGCCGTGCCTTGGGGTCTACTAATTCGGTTAAAGGGGCATGAGGTCATGCCACCCCTCAGGCTCTTGCTGTTTATGGCGGGGTCGGGGGAAAATTATTGATGGTTACACCGGGTAGCTCGGGAGGAGCTTGCAGATTTGTTATATTGAAATTAATGTTTGTGGATGTTAATTTATGCAAATTATTATTAGCTGTTTTATTTAATAAATTGAGCTGCGGCTGTATTCCAAATATGTGTGGTCTCTTAGTTATTTGGATGGGTTATAGGGAGGGGGGTGTAGGGGCGGTAATGGGGGCTATCCAGATCCCGTTGTTAATGTTCCGGTAATGTTTCAAAAATGTTTCTTCTCTTATTCAGCACACTCAGTGTACAAATGTTGTAAAAATGGCTGTTACCAGTGTTTCTTTTACAGCAAAACCTAACAAAATATTTTTGCATGTTTTCAACTTCTCTTATCTCATTTGTCGGGCATTACTTTGGAGATACATTATCACTTTTTCAGTGCTGTAATCTACTGCTGACAATGTTGCATTCATAAACCTGTGGGGTCGATTTCACCCCAGGTGTGTATAATCAGTATACTCACGTTAAAACTAGGTTAAAGCAAACAAATTCAAAAGCTGTATTTATCACAGACGACAGGAAACGCATTGTCTGTTACTATTGAAAAGGTACCTGGAATTTGAAATCAAAAATGACAATTTATAAGTAAGCAATTAAACTAAGAAGTCAGGCTGGGGTCAAAATGACCCAGGTGTGTACATAATGGTTAAAGTCCATAAGCTATCCACAGTTACGTCAATTGACTTATCCACTGAAAATAAGGAAAGCTGCATAGTAGATAACTGTGGAGTAGAGGAAACTTCATCCATCTCCATCCTAGGAACTTCCAACTCTCTCACAGAAGATACCACTGGAGAACTCATAACCAGAGTCTCCAGCTTACTCACTAGATGACCTTGAACCTCTCATAAAACAGTATAGCTTCTGTAGCACTTCCTAGCAGCAACACTGACGACGCTAAGAGCAGCAAACTACAGCCATGAGGGGGCAAGGGAGGTACTCTGGACAGGGCTAAAAGTGACTTCAAGCCCAAGAAATCCCACAGAATCTCCATTCATCCTGTGTTCTTCATGCAAGGCTATCCTCCAACCAAAATGGTAAACTGCTTCCTTTTAATATTAAGTGGATCCAGTCCATCAATAAAGAGAACATGGATGTGAAGTCAGTAGACCAAACCTTCAACTCCGACTCCTATTGATATTAGGCTTTAATATTTTTTGTTCCGATCTAAAGTACTGGTAAATAACCAGATCCTTTTCAAAGAAATATAAAGTGCTAACTGCATCATATATTATAATGTTGTGAGTTTTTATTTTGAAGCTAGAGTCCGAGTCGGGACATGTTTACCAACTCCAGCTCTAAAACTCTGAAAGAAAGAGAGCCCTCAGACTCCCATAGATGGGCATTGTTTGCTGTAAAATTATAGAACTACTTGTAAACTAACTGCATCAAAGAAAAGCACAAACTGTAGCTTCAGTCTCAAAACGAGATGTTTATGTCAATGACATATACCATACCACTCCTTCTGGCATCAAAGTGGCAAGAGTTTCTCCTGCACTAGTTTGACACCTGCACCATTGCAGTTACTTTCTGCACTGAGGATCCTGCACAAAGACCTACAACATAAAGGGATCTAGCCTTTTCTTGGAAGTATCTTTGCCAATGTTTTTTGTCAGTAACACTCTTCATCCTTCAAGAATTTGCTCCTATGAGTAGCATGGGCTCTGCTTTTCCCACTAGCTTGTGGGATACAGGCTTGTGTCTTGCTGGAACTGCTCCCTCACCTCTGTTCTAAGGTGTTCTGTTAAGAAATGCCAATGAAGACAGATATGGAAGTTCCAGCTTATAAAAAAATAAAGCAGTGATCTCTAGGGGACATCCAAATGCAGTGGGGACAATTTGGGACATCAGAATCTAGTCCCAGGTGATGTATGGCCATAATGAATATTTTCTAGACAGAAGTGCTAACTTACCTTTACAAACTGTTTGCTGAAGTAGAGCATAAACGAAGTGAAAGGGGAAAACAGAAAAAGGAGCTTTGAGCAAAAAATAGTTCAATCAGATGTTTAAGAAACTTGCATCTGAAAAAGTACTTTGACAGAAACTATATACAAAGTATCATTCAATGTTATGTGACTGAACTAGAAGTCTTAGGAAGGGGGGGAGGGGTTTCAGGATTTTACTCAATACATATCCTTACAAAAATCTTATTCTGCCTCCAATACCCCATTGAAAATAACACATCTAATCTAAATCATAAGAATTGCCGCTGCTGGGTCAGACCAGTGGTCCATCCTGCCCAGCAGTCCGCTAACGCAGTGGCCCCTAGGTCAAGACCAGTGCTCCAAATGAGTCCAGTCTCACCAGTTTAGCATGAACTTGTCCAACTTTGTCTTCATCCCTACGTAATTCCCTTTTTGGAAGTTCAGCACCGTGGCTGTCGTTTTGGACTGATGTTTCATACAAAAATGCCCAGAAAAAGAAAGTGAATAATTTTTAAATAAAAACTGCTAGAAAGTAATCATCATTTTCTGCCATGTTTGCTATGTGCTCTGCTTGGCTAGTTTTGTATATCCTTTAAAGTAAGGTAAGTCACTATCTATAAACTGCTATAGTACATGGAAAATGCATGCAAGATATATAACAGTATTTGGTTTCATTCATTTATATAGACCCCAGTATACATTCTTCAAAAATATAAAAAATAATTTTAAACAATTCAGAGAATAAAAAGGATACACACATAGGTTCCACATCTTGAAACAAACTAGTCAGAATTATCTGCCACTGTTCCTCTTTTCTAGAGTTTTAACTGTGTTCCATTTAGATTCTCCATCCGCAATAGCCACACACTGATCATGTTTTCTTGATACCAGTAATGAAAGGCAAGAAAGGAGTTTGAATACAATAGGACTGAAGACAGATTTGCATATACTTTTAACTTCAAATACTAACTAGGTCTTGTACAGGAGTTATTCCAGTAAGGGCAAGTGCATGCATGCATGCATGAACAAACAGAACTCAGTACTGGTAGTTGGCCAGGGTTGTCCTGCCCCTCTTCTGGATGAGATTCATGTGGAAAGGGAAGGTAATAAGACCAAGAATATTTTAATGTGTTTGTATGGCTCCATGGTGTGTCCTCACCTTGAGTACTGCAAATAGTTCTGGTCACTGAATCTCAAAAAACATATAGTGGAATTAGAAAAGGTTCAAAGAAGAGAGAAAAATTATAAAGGTGATGGAACTCCTCTCCTTTGACAAAACACTAAAGAGGTTGGGGTCTTCAGCTTCAGCTACGATTAAGTATAGCAGCCGTGATAGTGGCCGCCAGTCCCCATACCCCCGAATGATCGAGACAGGAGGGAGCCCAACCCCTCCTGCCCCCCAAACGAAGATCGCGGCAGGAGGGACCCAACCCCTCCTGTCTGAAGACCCCACCCCACTCCCCGACGATCGAGGCAGGAGGGAACCCAATCCCTCCTGGCTGAGGGCCCAAGACCTCCGACCCCTGATGAAGATCGAGGCAGGAGGGAACCCAGCTCCTCCTGCCCAAAGACCCAAGACCCCCCCCCCATTCTAATCAGGCCTTAGTCTCCTATGGGATGGGCCAGAAAGGGGTGGGTCTGCCTCATTTCAACGGAGGCAGGCCTTCCAGCCAGCCGCTAAAAAGACCCAGCTGGCCGGCTAATTTTTCAAGGTTATTGGGGGGGGGGGTAGCCAAGGGGTAGTCTGCCATGCGTGGTGGGGTCTTTGGGGGTTGGGCTCCCTCCTACCTTGATCTTCATCAGGAGTGGGGGGTCTTGGGGCCAGGGGTGAGGGGGGTTGGGGGGCCTTAGGGCAGGAAGGATTGGGCTCCCTCCTGCCTCAATCATTCGGGGGGGGGGGGGGAGGGCTGGTGGCTGCAGTCACAACCGCTATATTTATCACAGCAGGGAGATCCCTTGCCACAATAAGTATAGCAGCTATGTCTACTTACAATGTAGGCCTACATTGTACACGTCTCCCACTGGTCTAGGGAGACGTGTAGGGCTGCCTAGGTTCACCTAGGGCTCCCTAGGCTCCCAGAGGCGCCTTCAATATAGGCGGCCTACCTGGGGAGCATTTTTATTTTATTTTATTTTTTAACGTGCGTCCTGACTGGCTGATTAGACAGCTGTAGGATGCCTACAGCTGCCTACAATCGGGACACACTTTGCAGAATCTGGGCCTCAGACTCCAGTCAATGTTTTTACTAAATACCAATCATAGCATTTATTCCCAGGTAAGGTGCTTCCACCAATATCCAGATATCTGAGCTGAATATCCAAATATGCTACAGACAACCCCCACTATCTGGATAATGACACTGAAAACCGATTGGCCCTACTGGTCAGCAACACTTATCCAGGTAACAGATGCAGTTACTGGATAAGTGGTTTTGAATAAGGAAAAAGCCGTATCTGTTCACAGATTGGTTGGTCAAACAAGCTTTTGCCAATCTAACCTAAGAATAGTGTAACTCTTCCTGCACAACCAGTCAAGAATATGGGACTGTTTTACTAAAATTTAGCCCGTGCTAATGTAATTTAAATGCATTACATCCTAAGAAGGCTACGTTATAACTACAGGCTTCTTATAATTTAAAACACGCTAAGCTTTAGTAATTGGGCATCTATATGAATGAGAAACATGTACTGTGCTTGGAAACATATACAAAAAGCCTGTGGGAGATAAAGTTCAAAATTTTCCTGATAGTAGTACAAAAAGTAAAGTGAGAAGGAAACAATTCCTGGCTTCAAGTCAGGAAGTTCTTTCTCAGAACAGAAGTCAGTGATGTACTCCTGAACTAGATTTTTTTTTCAAGTTGACCATCACTAATACAGTTTTAGAAGTCATGCTGAAATAAAAAAATTAAAAAAAGCTTATGTTGTAATTGCTACATCATAACCAATATTAACTGTCCATAGGCAGGACTGGAAACCAAAACAAAGTCCATATACCAGAATATATTCCTTCTCATCATTCTCTCTACATTGTATGTGATTAACTTGGTATTTTACCCCCACTCTGACACAAGTACAAAACATGGTTTGTCAAATTTTAGTACCTCTTAAAACACCAAAGAAATTCTGATGGACAAGTTGTCCAATGAGCCATAAATGTCTCTCACCTTGTGTCAATACCACACAAAGCTGCATTAGAAATACTAAATTGGGTAAACTGGACAAAATACAATCCTCTAAACTAAGATCAGTAACAAAATATCTCAAAATATTCAGTCATATGTTGAAATATATTAACATTAAAACCAAAACCCGTTTAACTAAATGAAAATAATGAATATAAATCTTAGCAAAATTTAATGTTCTGCACATACATCTAAATGGGCAAATATTTGACTGGAATAAAAAAAAAAATCATCATTTCACATCTAAGCATAAGTTACATGTGATACAGTTTTATAAAATTGCTTAATCCAGACAATGTAAACTGTTACACAGCAACAGAATGGCGTTATTTCTATCATGGTCATCTAATATTATATCGGTAGCACTCGTTCTTCATGCAGTAAATCAAATAAATGATCATCCAGGAATCTCTGGATTTCCAAGAATACAAACAGCAATGCAGCAAAGTCATTCAAGTTCCCGAAATGACCTCCAGTTTCCTTTGACTGGTTCCTGTTATTTCGCAAGAAATTAATCTAGAAATCAAACCAGGTAACACGCACCAGGAGAATGAGTTCTTGTTCAAATTCTGCATTTAAAAAAAATAAAGATCTTAAAACATTATTTACCCAAATTAAAGCAAAATAGGAGAGTTCACATTATCCGCCACTCTAGTAAAACTAAAAAGAAAGATGGGTTTATGAAATTAATCAATCTAACGTTACCCTAGCAAATTCCTTTCAGCTAGCTGAATCTCGTTTCCAAGCGACAGAAAAACGACAAAGAAATTCTCCCGGTGTACAGGGGCGGGTGGGATGAGCATTAAAAAAAATGGTGGGGAAATTACAAGATCTGTGCAGTGGATACTGATCGCCTCGAATAACCGGACCATTACAATGCCACCAGTTCCTACCCGGCTTATGTAGGATAAGGGGGGGGGGGGAAACATTAAGAAGTAGACTTACCTTCCGCATATTTCAACATTTTCGGAATTCGTTTGCAAAATATGTATCTTTTCAGCTAGAAGATCTTTTCAAAATAGATCTACGAATATTAAATGCAGTTCTGTGCTCCCAGTCTTTGTTTTAATTCGCAACCTGTTCCGTTTTTTTTAACTAGAAAGGATCAACTCCTAACAAGCAATAAATGAGCGAGCCAGACAGAAAATAAAATTCCTATACAGGGATTCTGCCAGTTAACACCGAATTAAAAAAAAAAAAACCCAAACACTTCACAAGTGAATCACTAACAGCACATTAACCATAAACTCCTTCCAGCCCAGCTAGCCTTCCAATAAATGAAAGGTTCTTTCACAATTGGAAGCCCGAAGGATTAAATTTCATCAATGAAAGGGAAGGACCTCACCTAATAACCCCAAAACGTCCGTCTTCCCCCCTCCCTTTTTTTTTTTTGGCTAGGGAACCATTACAAATCCTTCCCATCAACTGCAGGAAAATATATCCCCCATCCGCGAGATGAGACCCCACAGCGCCTCCTCTCTGCAGACCCCCCCCCCCCCCCCTAACCCTTCTCAGGTCCACCTCGCAGTCTTCCATTGGCCGATATCACGTGTCCTCCTCCCCTGCGAGAACGCTTCAACCTCCGCCCACCCCACCCCCGCGCGCCTGGCAGCAGCTGGCAAGCACTGCCATGACGTCATCACGCTGTCACCGGGCACCCTCCCCTAACTAGGCATCTCTTCCTCTCCCTTCGGGCCAGCGGCGCGTGACGCCAGGCAGGAGGCGTTTCACTGTCATACACATAAAGGCTCTCACATTCATAAGCGAAATCAGACGGGGAGTGGGGTGGCTTAACACAGTCCCAGGTGAGCAGAGAACAGCGCTACAGACTCTCATCGTTCTCTCTCGCGCGCGCACACACACACTCTAATCGAAGAGGCGCGTGCACGCGCTGGCTCACTCGACAGTAGCCGGAGGGGTGACCCACATTCCCCCAACTGTCACAAAGAGTACCCACCTGAAAACTCTCAATTTTCTCTCGCTCCCTATCTGTGGATTAGAAGAAATAATAATTGCTTTTAAAAACGGCTATAGGAGAAACAGCCGCCACCTTTCTACTTTGGTATTACTCAGCAAAACCGCTTCACACGAAAGCTCTCTTCTAGACGGTCAGAAGGTGAAAACCCCCAACTTCCGCCCCCAAACCGTCACCGAAACGCGGAAGCGTGACCATAAAAGGACTGACAGCACACTCCTCCAATCGGAGTTCGACATTTGTCTGACTTCTCTCGCTCGTAACCAATGACAAACCCAGAAGCTGGAGGGAGAGTAGGGGGGGATCTCAGTTTTCGTTGTTTGTTATTAAAAAAAAAAATCTTTATTGTATTGCTATTTCTTTTAATTGACAATAAAAACATTCAAACGGAAAATTATAGCATTCATTTGTTGAAAGGTACAGGAAAATAATGTACAAATAAATGTGCATTTAGTACCTTAAACCAATACTGAAGGTTTTAGTTTGGGCAAAAACTTTGAGCCGTATAATTGCCACGCATTTTGTATGGAAGAACATATATATATTGCATGCTGGAAAAGTGGTAAGCTGAACAAATTCTTGAAATTAAAATCAATAACCAGTTGTAAAGTTGAAAGTCGCCATGTGGAGACTTAGGCTGAAATGCTAAGCTTCATGAACATTTGGCCTGACTCAGCATGACATTGCTTCTATTCTTAACTTAAAACTGGACTTAATTTTTAACATGTCTTAAGACAGAATTTGCCAAGTGAAAACAAGGTACAAATAAAGTAATGTAACCCGAGGTTAAGACTTCCTGGATTATATATATATATATTTTGTTTAAGATGGCTTGGAGACAGTGGCAGTGTGTATACTTAGGCCTATCAATCAGTGTCCTGGGAAGACTACAGTAAGATGGAAAGTTCCTCTTAGATAACGTCATTGATCAGCACAGGTCCCCAGAGCTGTCCAAATAGTTGCAGAAGGAGATTTTTTTGACTTCTAGTTTTAAATTCACATTCACAATGTGTGGTAATTGTAATCCTTGAGGTCAGGATTGGCTGCCAAAAATCCAGGACTGGAGTAAAAATCCTTTCCTGTATCTGGATAACTTGGCACCCCTGGGTCCTTTCTGATAATGTGGCCACAAGCAAGCCTAGCCATTGCTTGAGCTCAGTAGAGGTTCTGAAGCAATGGCATGAAGCACTGGCATCCCTACTCCTGGTGCCCAATGGCCTTTCCAATAGTTCTTAGTGCTGTAATAGGATAAAGCAAGTAGGGCAGAACCACCATTCTGAAATTAGTGTGGGCTGTACTATGGACAGTTTAAGAACTGGGGCCACTAGTGTTAAATTATTTCAGATGCCAGATGAGGGAACTAATAGGAGGAGCATCATCCATTCTTAGAATCTATAGATGAGATAATGGAGGATTATTTTTTTAAGTGAAGAGAATGGTATGTAAAAGTCTGCATGAGAGGAGGAAAGCAAAAGGCTTGAGTGGGAAAGCAGCACATTTGTTATGAAAGGAAACATTTTGAAGCCTGTCAAGTTGTGGAGGTCTGAGGGCGAATTGCATGAGATTTTAATTGAAATGAATAGTAATCACTAGAGGGTTAGGAATTTATTGGAATTAAAGGGCTGGAGAGAACTTTTTTTTGTCTTAATGAGAACTCGACGGAAGAGTAATTTGGAATTCACTGATGCCACATCAGCAGCATAGATAGGGAGAGGAAGAATTAAGCTCATGTCTCTTGAGGTGAGCAGATCTTTTTTAAATAGTGTGGTATTTCAGTAGATTAGTGGATGAGAGGTGAATATGATAAGCACTAATTCTTGAGCCTGTTTTCAAAATCTGTCTGCCAGGATATCCACAGTGAATAAGATATATTTGCATACACTGCATGCAAATATATTGTATGCATATTTATTACAGATATCCTGGAAACACTGCAGACCTCAGGCAGTCCCTGTGAACCAGTTTAAGAAGCAACTCAGTTATCAGTTATACCTTAGGAAGTAAAAACAAAGTCACACAGAAACATGTTTGCATGATTTATCTTTAAGTTTACGAAATAGGCACAGGGGAAGTACAGCACGACACTAAGGGCTCCTTTTACAATGGTGCGCTAGCGGTTTTAGCGCACGCACCGGATTAGCGCATATGATGAGTGCAATAAGGTGAAACTTAACTTGAGTGTTCATACAGCATAAACCAGCAAGGTTCTAACGCATTTCGCCAGGATGGCTTCTTCAGGGAAGTGAAAAGTTACGGCTCATGTGAGAGAAATAATTAAAGACTGGAGCTACATTCAGCGCTAGCAGGTTCTCTGAAGAAGCCATCCTGGCGAAACGCATTAGAACCTTGCCAGTTTATGCTGTATGAAGACTCAAGTTAAGTTTCACCTTATTGCACTCATTATATAATTTAAACTGCAAAAAAATGGAAGAAAAAAACTTTCTACACATTGGTGTCACTATGACATATTCTACCTTAAGAAGTTGGTGCAGTGATAGACTCTGAAAATCTCTTTTAGGGGTTTGTCCCCTGTTTTGAGAATTTCTGTTCCATTCGTGGAATCTGAGCACCATCTAGGTTTAAAGGCAATTAAATAAGATTCACTGTCCCTTGTTTTGTTTTGATTTATTCCTTTTGGGACATTGCTTTTGTACTTTTACCCAGTTGTTATATTGGGTATATAAAAATAAACTATTATTATTATTATATATGGACATGTGACTTTCACTTTATTGCATGCATGTTTTATAATTCATATTTATGTGTTTTTATGTACCCTTGATATAGGCAAAGGCTGAAACAGTCTGCGTTGGATTGATGAATACATTCATCAATGTTAGCAGCAGATTTGCTGTGATCTATAACCATCCATGGCCAACTCTGTCTTTGTTCTGGTGTTCTTTTTGGTGTTCATTCCTCTCTGTTTTGACCAAACAGAATGAGCATCAGATGATATTTTTCCAGGAAACACAGTGTAAGTGAATCATAAGATGCATAATAACCATGACAGTGTGAAAGGGAAAGAGGCTTGTTTGTTTTTTAGTTTTTGCTGTTTTCCTCTTCTCTGGGGCTTGCTTTGTTGAAAAAAAGGACGAAAGACAAAGGAAAGAAAACATGTTTCATTGTGAGTTGCAATTTTCTTGCAGATCCCATTGTTTATACAAACTGAATAACATTTCAGAGCAATGTTGTAACTTTTCAGGTTCTGTGGCAGCTCTGGTTGTTGTTAGGAACATTTTGTTGTGAGGCCTCTTTTTAGAAGCAGACATCCATCAGTGATAGGTTGATTAATAAAACTGAGACTCATAATAGTCTGCTCTCATAATATTTTTGTATGACTTTGGCCATATAGGTTTATGTTACAGTTAAATAGTTTATTTTGTACACTATTATTTACTGCAAACGTAAAAATAAATTCTTGTTTCAGAAACTGTTATTAAAAAAATGTTTTGTTCTCTGCAGAATACTGTAATCCTAAACGTGACACACTGTTGATATAATTCCTATGCATCAAGAAGCAGTATTTCACTCCCTTGCTCCCAGTAGCATAGCCAGACAGCCAATTTTGAGCGGGCCTGAGCCTAAAGTGGATGGGCATCTCTCTCTCTCCCCCCCCCCCTCCCTACCCCCAGCCTGTGCAGCAGCCTCTCTTTCCCTCCCTTCCCACCCCACCCCAGCCCATGCAGCATATCTCTTTCCCTACCTTCCCACTTCCTCAGCCCATGCAGCACCTCTCTTTCTCTCCCTTCCCACCCCACAGCCCATATAGCATTTCTGTTTCTCTTCAGGTCACCAACAGTGAATTCTTCATGCTGCTGGTGGCTGACCCTGAAGCCTTTCCTCTGAAGCAAAATGCAAACATGTCAGAGGAAAGGCTTCTGGATCTGCAACTGGCAGCAAGTAGGAACCACTGCCGGTGTCCTGTGGGTGCTGAGAAGGCAGGACTGAGCCCAAAATGCTTGCTCCTCTGTTTCCCCACTGTTGGAATGTGATCTGCATGCAGACATTTCATACAATCCAGATTGACATCAGGGCATTTCTCACAATGAACATTACACAGTAATATAGTAATTGATAGCAGAAAAAGACCAGTTTGACTGTTCAGTCTTTCCACACTACAGAAATATATCTCAGCTTCACCCTTTGGAATCGCTGCTTTGTCAATCATTGCATTTATTATTTTTAAATAATATCATAGTCACCATAATTGTTCTAGGTAGCTACACAATTGCATCTATCTGTAAGAAACTCCTAAATAAAACATTAAGCAAAATTATATATATAAAAAACTAGCTAAAACATTCTAAAAATCAAGTTAAAAACATACAAGAAAATAATTGCTACAACACAACATAAAATATTACAATAGTTTTTGTTAAGTTTCCTCATAATTTTTCCATTGTCCTGAATAGATAACCACAAAAGATCCAATCCACACAACATCCAGGCCCCAAACCACCATCCTATTATCACCAAGCTCCAACAGAGATGTCAACAGGGAGCAGTTTTTGGGAGGGGCATACCTTGTTCCACCCAACTCAGCCTTTAGTTCCCTGCCTCTCTAGTAACTACCTACTCCCCTCATTTGATGTTGTCCCCCATTTCCCCCTCCACTCAATGCTTTCCCCTTTTCTCATTCCCACTCACCAACTTGATGCTTTTTCACCCGTTCTCACCTGCACCCACTCAAGGCTCTTTCTCCCATTCTTAATCTCATTCACCAAACCACTCACTCATTTAACCACTCACTTTCCAACCCACTAGAAGCACTTCCCTCCCTCCTTCTACAGAGAGTCTCCCCTCTCTTACCCCCCCCCCCCCCCAATTCTCTGCTGCATTATCATGCTTCCTCATCCCCAGTCAGCAGCAGGAAATACATTAATAAGGACTGTGGGATTTTGCAGTTCTTAATATGAGACTGGCTCTGTGGCAGCAGGAGATCATGTCTTATTAATGCTTCTCCTGGATGGGGAGGCTGCTGTGGCACAGCAGACGAGCTGAGTTGA
Organism: Geotrypetes seraphini; assembly: GCF_902459505.1. NCBI lineage: Eukaryota > Metazoa > Chordata > Amphibia > Gymnophiona > Dermophiidae > Geotrypetes > Geotrypetes seraphini. Next base: position 339,642,315 of record NC_047086.1, on the reverse strand, counting down.
AATTTATGACTCGGAGGGGGTGTGCAAGATGACCCACTAAACTAGACTAAACCTTAAGCTTATATACCGCATCTTCTCTATAGAGATAGAGCTTGTCACGGTTTACAAGAGTTTTAAAGAAAGGAAAATATAATAAGAATTAGTGATTATATAGGGAGCAGCAGAATTTACATTTTGTAAAATAGCCACGTTTTCAGATGTTTTCGAAATAATTGGAAAGAACCCAAGTTATGCAGCTGGACAGGAAAGTTATTCCAAAGCTCAGTGATTTTAAAGTAAATAGATTTCCCTAATTTTCCAATATAGATAACACCTTTTAACGAGGGGAAAGATAATTTAAGCTTTTGGATAGATCTGGTAATATCAGGTCTTGCAGAATTCCAAGATAGAGGAATTAAAAGGGGAAGAGTGCCATGCAAGATCTTAAATGTTAGGCAGGCTTATTTAAAGTACACCCTAGAGATTACTGGGAGCCAGAGAAGTTTTAACAAAAGTGGGGAAACATGATCAAATGTGCTTTATGCAAAGATCAACCTAGCCGCAATATTCTGGATCTGTTGAAGTCTTTGAAGAATGATTGATTGTACAAGGACAGTAAAATGTTGGTGGTGGAAACAGGATCTCACTTTCCTCAGCATATGGAGACTAAAGAAACATTTTTATTTATTTATTTATTTATTTTTACCAGAGAATTAAGATGGTCATTAAATTAAAGTGTTGAGTCTATAATGACACTCAAAACTTTACTTGAGAATTCCATCTGCAGTGAAGATCCAGAAGGCAATGAAATTGGCGAAGGTAGTGGATCTAGTTTTGGGCCAAGCCAAAGTAGTTTTGTTATGGACTTATTCAGCTTCATTCGCACAGTAAGGACCCATGAAAGCAGAAGTCTTGACGGGTATGCTATAATAATCTGGAGAGCCACAAAATATACAGAGTTGTTCTTCTAGGTCTTTAGGTTCAAAGAAGAGCAACCAAGATGATAAAGGGGATGGAACCCCTCTTGTATGAGGAAAGACTAAAACGGGTAGGACTCTTCAGCTTGGAAAAGAGACGGCTAAGGGGGAGATATGATTGAAGTCTACAAAATCCTGAGTGGAGTAGAACAGGTACAAGTGGATCGATTTTTCACTCCGTCAAAAATTGCAAAGACTAGTGGCCATGCAATGAAGTTACAGGGAAATACATTTAAAACCAATGGGAGGAATTTTTATTTCACTCAGAGAATAGTTAAGCTCTGGAACACATTGCCAGAGGGTGTGGTAAGAGCAGATAGCGTAGCTGGTTTTAAAAAAGGTTTGGACAAGTTCCTGGAGGAAAAGTCTAACGTCTGTTATTGAGAAAGACAAGGGGGATGCCACTGCTTGCTCTCGATCAATAGCATGGAATATTGCTACACCATGGGTTTTGGCCAGGTACTAGGGACCTGGATTGGCCACTGTGAGAACGGGCTACTGGGCTTGATGGACCATTGGTCTGACCCAGTATGGCTATTCTTATGTTCTTATGCTGAATATTACCTGGCCAAAACCATTCTGCCAGCACTGAAATGACTGCTTTTTAGAGACTGTGCTGCAGTGGCGTACCTGGCATGTGTGACACCCGGGGCCCATCATTTTTTGGCACGCCCCCCCCCCCATCTGTACGAATAACATGGTTTTTAGTAACAAGCCACACGTCACACATGAGTACCTAGGAAAAGGAAGCATCTTACATACTGCAGTGAGAAGTACAACAGCAATACACCCATTGTAAAACTAAACAAGCCAGACTAGTACAGATGAATCCTGCAGTCAATCCTAACAGAAAACCATGTCTTTCGAACACACAGAACACAGAAAACATCTTCGCCTAGTATGGAATGTCATCACAAACTTACCCCTCCCCATTTTACAAAACTGTAGTGTGGATTTTAGCCACGGTGGTAACAGCTCTGACGCTCATAGAATTCTGAGCATCAGAGCTGCTACCACCACGGCTGGCACTAAAAAACGCTCCACAGTTTTGTAAAAGGGGGATAAAATAGAAATACATAGACAAAGGTTAAATTGAACCAGCAAGAAGTTGGACTCTGCATACAATGCAATACCACAGAAACAGTGACACATGTCTCCTAAAGCAATAAATAAATAGAAAATTTTTTTCTACCTTTGTCTTCTCTGGTTTCTGCTTTCTTCATCTTCTTGTTACTCTCTTCCTTCCATCAATTGTCTGCCATCTCTCTGCCCCTATATGGCATCTTCTCTCCTTCTATGCCCCTTCCAGAAACTGTATGCCTCCCCCTTCCATTTCTCCTTTCACCCCCATTGGTCTGGTATCTGTCTCCTCTCCTTCCCCCCTGCTCTGGCATCTCTCTCTCCGCTCCCTTCCTCCTGTTCTTTCCTGTTCTTCCTTCTCAATTTATTTTCTGCCTCTGTCTAAATTCTTTTTTACTATTCAGTCCTCAATTTCCCTGTTTCACTGTGTCTACCTATAGCTTGCCACCTCTTTCCCTCACCCCTTCCAGTAACTAACTCTATCCTCTTCCCTCAATCCTGCATGTGCCCTTTTTTTCTTTCTCCTCACCACTTCCTTCCAGCATCTGCTCCTTCTTTCCCTCACACTTCCATTCAGCAGCTGTCCTTCCTCTCCCCCACACTTCCATTCAGTGTCTGTTTCCCTCTCTCTACCCCTTCCATCTACTGTTCACCCTCTATCTCGCCCCTTCCATTCACTGCCCTCTGTGCTCTTTCTATCCATTGTGCACCCTCTCTCTCTCTCTCTCTCTCTTTCTCTCTCTTCCATATGGCATCTTCCCTCTTTCTATACTCCTTCCATAAACTATGTATCCCGTGCCCCTTCTCTCCTTTGTACATGATTGATTTCAACTCTGTCACCTCTCCATTTTTCTGTCTCTGTCACCACCCCCTCCCCTATGCTCTGGCATCTCTCTATTCTCCTTTTTTTCCTTCCCACTTCATGGTCTGGCATCTTCCCTTCCCTGATTCCCGGCATCTCTCTCCTTTCCTTTTCTTCCATCTCCCCCTCCCCCACCATGCTCTGACAACTCCTCCTTCCTTTTCCCTTGATCTGGCATACCTTCCTTCTTCCCTCCATGCCCTGGGGTTTCTTCTTCCCTCCAAGCCCTGGCATCTCGTTTCATTCCCTCCAGTTGGATACAGCAACACTCTCCCCAATTCTCTCCCCCTCTGCTCCCTTTCCTCCTTCTGTCACCCAAGGCCTGGTAACACCTCCGGCTCTTTGGTACCCTGTCCCTCTTTATCTTCCTAGCTCCTTTCCTATAACCCTTCATTGTAGCTCCTTTTCAATCTAACCCTGTAAACCTTGCCGAGCTCTACGCTTGTGGAGATGGCGCGGTATACAAACCTAAGGTTTAGTTTAGTTTAGTTTATTCTGTTAGCATGATATTTCTGTGTAGCATTCTGTAATAATTTGGCTTGTTCAGTTTTCTTGATAGTAGAGGGGATATATGTGAAGGGGAAGGGAGACAGGGATTTTGTTGGTCCTTGCTCTGTATATTTATCTTTATAAAATGGCAATTGTACAGAATATTGTTTCTTTTTATACTTTAATAAAATACGTTCAATATAAAATCATAACTGAGGCTTGTGCGGATGGGTTCAGATGGTTTGTGGGGACCGAGCATGCGGAGATGGGGCAGAAATGTGTTTTTTTTTATTTCGGTCTTAGTAGTTTGCCGGTCCACAAAATAATTATTTTATTTTTGCCGGTCCATGGGTGCAAAAAGGTTGAAAAACACTGTTATAGAGTACTGATATCAACAAAGGACCATACTAAAGTACTTATCAGATACTGTAGAGGTCTGCAGTAGGGTCTTCCTCTTTCATATATGGGTACTTCAGGTGACTTGGGGATAATTTGAAATATCTGGTCTCAATTAAGACTCTTGGCAACATGAAGCAGGAGTCTCATATTTCCCGGTGGTGTAAAAAAGAAAAGAAAAAGATACATTGCTAGTTTGTTTTCTGAACATGTCAATGATCAAATCATTCTTTTGTCTGGGCAATGTGTCAATAATGATCTCAGTGTGTTCCAAATGTTTTGCAATGGGTGTGTTCCACTAATATTTTTGCAGTTTAGATTTTTGTTGGAAAAAGTTATGGAAATGATATTCCATGGAGGAAGCATCAGTATTTATTTTTCAGACCAAAATGGTAGTTGCTTGATTTCTAACTCAGGCCCTCTTTTACTAAGTTATGGCAGAGGTAGAGCTGTGGTAGAGGGTGCTAAATGCTCCCATTGATTGTCCTCCTTCCACCAGATCTCTGAGATGTCTATCATATCTATCTCATCATTCAGTGCTACATACTCTAACTCTCCTATTTTATTTTTTAGGCTTTCTAGCATTTGTATACAGACACTTCAAACTGTGTTTTTTCCTTGTATCTAGAGGCTGCTGAAAAGATGACAGGGATAATTTGAGACCTTTAATCTGACTTCTTCTTAAGTACTTCTGGCTTTCTTTTACCATTTTTTATACCTCTCTATTGGGACTCCCCAAATATCCAGTTTTAATAGTATCCTGCAAGGATATTCCACACCAAACCATCTGCTCCTGGGTAACTGATAGCTTTCCCCCCATCTTAGTTTAAAAGCTGCTCTATCTCCTTCTTAAATGTAGAACCCCACAATAAATGGCTATACTGATGACTGGACTCAATCTATAATATCATAGCAAGAAGAAATTATTCCAGTCTTATATTAATCCCCAGATTCATGAGGAGAAATTATGATACTCGATCCTCAGAGGGTCAAATTACCCAATGGTTCCAATGAGCGGAAGCTCACAGAACCCGATCTTCACAGGATCCAAATATATCCTTTTTTTATCTTTTATCCATGTATATTTTTTAACACATTTTTTCTTTTATCCATAGATTGTTGATATAAATAGTTTTTACTTAGCTTTTATCTAGTTTTTAAAGGGGAGCGCCTCCATCAACATGTCCATGTTTCACACGCTTTCCTCAGGGTCGAGGCTCCCTATTATATCTGTAAAACATTTGAATATCAAACATTACTCCAGAACTATTATGATTATATTTCACAAGAACTCTTATATATGAATGTAATATATCATAATATGACTAGTCAAGACCTATAGACTCTCATATTAACTTACTCATGCACAAAGTAGAAATCGCTCCATTCGAGTGAATTTCATGCCGGTCGGGAGCGTCTGATGTCAGTTCCGGTATTTAAACCCTGAAAATGCTAACTCAGCAAAAGACACGTCATGTGTCTGACCGGAAGAGACAAAATATGTATGAAACGTCAATTGATTCATATTAAAGACATCCAGTCAATTTCTTCATTCAATCCGTTAGGAGATAAAGCATTTAATTCATAAATCCATAAGCTCTTAATGTTCTAATTCATTCCTTGGTTATTTCCAGGCTGGATTACTGCAATACATTATACCATGGCATAACTCAGAAAGAAATAAGAAGGTTACAAATTATACAGAATACTGCAATAAAAATTATTACTAACTCCAAAAAATACGATCATGTCACTCCTCTTTTACAAAAAGCATACTGGCTACCAATTTCACATAGAACCTTCAAAATTTAACAAACCAACACACCAATATTTATACATCGTTATTTGATACCATATTCTCCAGCCAGATCTCTAAGATCAACAGATCAGCATTTGCTGACCATCCCGTCTCTGAAAATAATAGGCACCAGAAGAGCTACAATTTTTTCAATCATAGCACCCCAGCTATGGAACAAGTTACCAGTTTATTTGCGTGGTGAAACTTCTTTAGAAAAATTTAAAAGCACAGTAAAAAGCCACCTATACAAAGATGCATTTGAGTCATAAACAAGATAACTCTTTTATCAACAATCTCAGGCTCAAATACTTAAACCTAACCAGATCTATATATAGGTCACAACTTCTCCCTTTCACTTTTAGACCTAGCTTTATTTGTAAAACATTTTCAATTACCCTCCTGATGTTGTTTTTCCTTAAATGTTCTTCTACTTTCTTTAACAATTGTAGTTCACTTCTCTTTCCCTATGTATCACTAATTAATTGTGTACATCGATTGTATGTTTACCTGTATAAATTGTGTTATTTTGTACCCCCCCAAAAAAAACCTTTTATTGTTATAAACATTGAAAATATTTGATATTGCGTTTATATCAAAATTTTAATAAACTTGAAACTTGAATCTTCTCCCTTATTGCTGCCTAATTCGCCAATTCAAACTGATTCACTTCGATGAATCCATTTGAATCTATTTATTTTCCCCCCAAATTAAACTCACTGATTCAGTGGCAGCCCTCCCCCCTGGTGAGGCTTGACATACCTCCAGGGTCTACTAAAGCAGCAGCAGTGGCGGTGGATGGCTAGCAGATGCATGCTCTGAACAGGCTTGTTTGCGGCCTGCCTCACCAGGGCCTTCCCTCTGCTGCATCACTGATGATGTCATTGATGATGCAACAGAGGGAAGCACTTATGGGGCAGGCCATGAACAAGCCTGTTCAGAGCCTATGTCTGCTAGCTGTGCACCATTGCTGCTGCACTAGGAGACTCAACGGTATTTCATATCTCAGGGGGTCGGGGGGGGGGGGGTCGGTCAGGAAGGGCTGCACAGGGGGATGGGAAAGACAGAAAGCTGCCACACAGGGGGATAGAAAGGAGGGATGGAAAGCTACTGCAAGGGGGGGAAGAGAGGAAGAATTGTTGGACATGGGGTGGAGGAGAGGGAGGGAGTGCAACAAAAAGGTAGAAAGGGATGAGAGGGAGAAATCCTGTGTATGGTGGAGGGGAGAGAGACATTCATGGAGAAGAGAGAGGGAGAAATGATGAATATAGGGTAGAGGGCAAGGAGAGATGTTGCATGGGGAGAAAGAAAGAAGTATTTCACATGATAATGGAGGGGAGGAAGGGAGAGATGCTGTTTGGAGGGGAATAGAGAGGTTTGACTCAGGGCGCAAGGCAGGGAGAGAGAGAGATGGTAGATAGTGGGAAAGAAAGGTTGGATATGGCAGTGGAAGAAGAAATTCAGAGATGGAAGATGGATGGTGAGCACAAAGAAAGAAGAAAACGTCAAATGGGCAGGAGACTCTGGTGAGCAAGTTAACAGAAGCCAAGCTTTTAATTGGGGGTTTTCAAGTAAATCTAAACACTGTGGTGCTGATCTTCAAAAGAAAAAAGCATCATAAAGTGGAAGCACATTTCTTGGTAAAACATCTAAACTGCAATTTTTGAAATTCTGAGTTAAAATGTATTTTCTCCACAGTTTGTTGAAATTTCAAGAGGGCTTGTTGAGGGGGTGTTTTGGGCAGGACTTTGATGTTCCCAAAAATTAAACATTTTTATGCCCTTTCTATTTTAGAGAAACTGCCCTTGCCAAAGTCTCTAACGACCTGTTCCTGGCCAAATCCAATGGACTCTATTCTATCCTCATTCTTCTTGATCTGTTTGCTGCCTTCGACACTGTTGATCACTGCCTCTTTCTCGACACGTTGTCCTCGCTGGGATTCCAAGGTTCTGCTCTCTCCTGGTTTTCTGCCTATCTCTTTCATCGTACCTTCAGCGTATGTTATGGTAGATCCTCCTCTGCCCTCTCTTGGTATGCTGATCTCCTCTCATGGTTTTCAATATCACCTCTATGCTGATGTCTCTCAGGTCTTTCTCTCCATACCGGATATCTTTACAGGAGTTCAGGCCCGAATTTCAGCCTGCCTGTCCAACATTGTCTTGCCGCCATTTCAAACTGAATATGGCTAAAACTGAACTCCTTATCTTTCCACCTAAACTCATCTTTCCCCTCTCGCCGTTCTCTATTTTTGTGAATAATACTATCCTCCTCTCTGTCTCTGTCTCGTTGTTTTTCCTGCTTAGTTTCAACAGTGCTTGGTGTTAGTACACTGTAGCGTTTGATTTTTTTTATTTTGATGCTGACTGATCCTGTGAATGAAACACTATATGGACATTGTGATAGAACTGCAGTAAATACTGCTGTGGAGTTTTTTTTACACCATATGTCACCCCAGATGTGGAATATGTTGCTTCCAAATCCAAAAAGGCCAATAAAGGCCTGAGTTTGTTTTTTTACTTTGGGGAGAAGGGTTTACAATCTTCTGTTTACCTTTCTCTATCACCTCTCAGCATCCTTTTGCCCATTTAATACCCCAAAACACTACTGTCTGTGCTGTTCCTTGTATCTTTTTTGGATTTATCTCCCACCCATCAGGCTGTAGTGCATCTACTACCCTGCTCAGGGCGTCTGCTACTACTTCTTCAGAATCTCCCTAAATCAATATGTCATCAATATAGTGTCCAACACTTTCATTAATCACCTTATATTATCACTAAACTAAATCACATTCAATAAACTTTCTTGTCATCTGCTGCTAAATAGTGAACACTCAGACCCACAACTTTCATCCCAGTGAAGAAATTCACGGAGTAGCTGTGAAAGAGACCATCATCGTTGTTCACAGTCTCACCCACCAAAGTATAACATAATATAACTTAGTATAACAAATATGTATAAACAGAGTTGACTTAGCTTGAATTATGGTGGGTAAAATTTCACTCGGCTGCTCCGGGCACCTCCTTAATTAGTACAACTGCATGCATGAACCGACCCCCCCCTAATTAAGGAGGTGCCCGGAGCAGCCAATTGAAATTTTACCCACCATAATTCAAGCTAAGTCAACTCTGTTTATACATATTTGTTATACTAAGTTATACTTTCATGGGTGAGATTGTGAACAACGATGATGGTCTCTTTCACAGCTACTCCGTGAATTTCTTCACTGGGATGAAAGTTGTGGGTCTGAGTGTTCACTATTTAGCACCAGAAGACAAGAAAGTTTATTGAATGTGATTTAGTTTAGTGATAATATAAGGTGATTAATGAAAGTGTTGGATATTGTTATCAGCTTGGATTATATATATAGTCCCTTGCATAGTACGATCAACATAGTGTGACACACTGATTCTGGCAGGCAATTGACATTTATCTAAATGTTCTGCTATGATCTTGTGACAAAAGATTGGGCTATGTAAATATCCCTGAGGCAATCTTGTGAAAGTGTACTATCTGCCTTGCCATGTGAATGCAAATTGTTCCTGGCATTCCTCAGCTATTGGTATAGAAAAGAATGCATTTGCAAGATCAATCACTACATACCAAGTTGCTCTACCAAAGTCACTACATCTGGTACTGCGGCTCTTAAAGGTGGCATGTTTTTGTTCAATTCTCTGTAATCCACAGTCATTTGCCAGCTCCCATCAGCTTTTTGCACTGGCCAAACAGGATTGTTAAAGGCAGAAGTGATTGTTCTTATAACCCCTGCCTTCATCAAATACTGGATGGTTTCAGTAATTTCGCTATGCCCTCCAGGGATACGGTACTGCTTCACGTTAATTACTTTGTTAGCAATGGGCACAATGATTGCTGTAGGTAATTTATCCACTAAAATTGGTCGCAAAGGAATAGATGGTGTCTTCTCAAAACTATACACAGCATCTGACTAAGGAGGACTGCAAAAAATTGCAAAGGAACTTGAACAAACTAGGGGAATGGGCGACGAGATGGCAGATGAAGTTCAATGTTGAGAAATGTAAAGTATTGCATGTGGGAAGCAGAAACCTGAGGTACAACTATACGATGGGAGGGATGTTATTGAATGAGAGTACCCAAGAAAGGGACTTGGGGGTAATGGTGGACATGACAATGAAGCCGACGGCACAGTGTGCAGCGGCCGCTAAGAGAGCAAATAAAATGCTAGGTATAATCAAGAAGGGTATTACTACCAGAATGAAAGAAATTATCCTGCCGTTGTATCGGGCGATGATGTGTCCACATCTGGAGTACTGCATCCAATATTGGTTGCCGTACCTTAAGAAGGATATGGAGATACTCAAGAGGATTCAGAGGAGAGTGACATGTCTGATAAAAGGGATGGAAAACCTTTCATACGCTGAGAGATTGGAGAAACTGGGTCTCTTTTTCCTGGAGAAGAGGAGACTTAGAGGGAATATGATAGAAACTTACAAGATCATGAAGGGCATAGAGAGAGTAGAGAGGGACAGATTCTTCAAACTTTCAAAAATAAAAGAACAAGAGGGCGTTCGGAAAAGTTGAAAGGGGACAGATTCAAAATGAATGCTAGGAAGTTCTTCTTTACCCAATGTGTGGTGGACACCTGGAATGCGCTTCCAGAGGACGTAATAGGGCAGAGTATGGTACTTGGGTTTAAGAAAGGATTGGACAATTTCCTGCTGGAAAAGGGGATAGAAGGGTTTAGATAGAGGATTACTGCACAGGTTGTGGACCTGTTGGGCCGCTGACCGAGCGGGCTGCTGGGCGCGATGGACCTCAGGTCTGACCCAGCGGAGGCATTGCTTATGTTCTTATGTTCTATGATATAATCACGTATTTCTGTTATTAAGATCGTATACTAATTGGCCAATTTTTAGACGTAATTTGGTTTGCACTGCCTGAATAATTTATCCTCCCAACCCAGAAATTTGCATTTTAGGCCCCTTAAATTTTTTGGGGTTCCCATAAATTATGGACGCCTCCGCCCCAGTATCCACCAGAGCTTGTACTTTTTGTTCCCCTGATCTCCAATGTATTTGTACTTCTACATGTGGACGTTGCTCTAATTTTGTCCAGGCTAACACTGAGACTCGGCGGTCCTGTCATCCTCCCACTACTTCCATTCCTAAAAGTCAGGGTACATGGATGTGGTCGGAGGAGTCATTTCTTGAGGGGGTGCAGTGGGTTTTACTTCTTCATCTTCTGTTTCCACATTTGCTTGTAACACCTTTTTCCCAAGCCCCCTACAGCTTGCCTGTATCTTTCCCGTCAATGTCTTCCTTTTTCACCCCATCCTTAAACAATGCCAAAAACATATCTTTACGAGAAGCCCTATTGGCATGATTTGGGTTTGAATTCCCCCCCCTGCACATTACCTCATTTATCAGAGGACCCCAATCCCCTAGGTCTCCCAGTTGCCTCACTGCCTCCAATACCTCCAGAATTGATCTATCTATTTGATTAATCAGCAGAGTCATAATCACTTGGTTATAGGCTGGGGTTGCATATCGAATAATTTTGTTTCTCATAGAGACAGTGAAAGGCAGATTCATATAGGATAGGTGTCAGAATGTCCAAATACTAACCCTACCTTAATAGCCTCTTCTTTTATTTTCATTTGAGCATCTTTTAATGTATACCAAATTTTATCATTTGAGGGCCAATCAGATCAGATTCAAGTGGATATCGTCTCATGACACACTTACCAATTACCTCTAATAAGGATTAGTGGTTGTAATTTGTAGGATTGGGATCCCCCTGTAACGCATCTTGTACTGCTGCTTCTCAACTAATTCGAACAAATTTGGGGGCGTCTGTGGCATCCAACATAATCCCTGCTGCGCCTCCATAACATCATTTCTAGTCAGATTTTCTCCTGTCTGCAGGTTTCCCTGTAATCTTCGTCTCCTCACAGGCTTTGCTTCTAAACTGTCTGCCTGCTCTCCTTCAACACATATATCCCCCTCACTGGTATTAGAATTTGAATCCCAAATATCTGGCAGATGGAAAAGTAAGGTTCTAACTTTTCTGTCACTCACTTTCCGCCTCCGTTTCTTGTATTTACATTGTGCGCATCGCACAGCTGCCTTTTCTGCTACATTTTGTTAGGTGTCCACCTTATCCATTCACAATTTATTCTGACATTGTAGCATTGTAATAGCATTCTGTTGATTACCCATTTTCTTTTCCAGCTCTCCTAATTTCAATTGTAACTCATGCTTAGCTTCATGCAACTTCCTCCATGCTGATAAAATCATTCATCCTCGTCTTGAAATTCCTTCTCACTCTCCCCCTTTTGAGATTGTCACCTTTTGTAAGGAGGCACATAATTCATGCGGATCCCCACTTCCAAAAGTCCAGGATTCACATAATCCTGCTTCTACAGGCCACTCAGTGGCCACTAATTTATATATACTGTCATCCCACCCAGGGATAGAGGGTTCTGAAGCCTGCTCCAGATTCCCCATTTTCTTCTGTTGCTTTCTTGTCCACATTTTACACCCCACTTCTGGTACCAATTTGTATTGCCACGTATCTATCTAACAAGGGTGTGTAAAAGTAACATCCAAGAAAAGCATCAGAGTAATATGATCCTTTATTGCATAAACATCAGAGGATCACTAAATAATGCAGATAAGCATCAGATAATATACAATATAGAAGCAAAGGATATCTATATACACAAAATAGAACACTTCACCATGTCTGCCAGGCTCCATCCTGATGCTGATCGGGAACCCGGGCGATCAATAGGTCGGTACAGCACATGGTTCCCAGGGCTGCAGCTGGATTCATTTTGGAACTGTCCCAGTGTTTCTTATATACCTTTTTTTCACACTACCTTTGCCCTGTCTCACTGCTATCTCTGAAGTAAACAACAGGTGTCTCTCTTATCTTCCAGCTGGGAGGTTAACCACTGTTTGAACTTTATTCCTTATCACAGTACACACACCAAGATGCTGAAGTAAGTTGTCTCAGGGTAAACAAGGTTGAGGACAGCAGTCCGGCAGATGGGTTTTGCAAGGTCCAAGACAGACATGAAACAGCACCTGCAGTATGCTCTTGGTAACAAAGTTCACATTGGTCAGGAGGTCATGATAGCAAATAAGCAGACTTGAGGAGACATGTCATGTAGTATGCTGAGTTTCAGTTACCCCTGACCATAGGCATAACACTGCTCTATCTCCTTTTTAAATGTTAGCACCAGCAGCCTGGTTCCATCCCGGTTAAGGTAGAGTCCGTCCTTTCAGAACAAGCGCCCCCTTTCCCAGAAGGTTGCCCATTTCCTAACAAATCTAAATCCCTCATTCCTTCACCATTGTTTCAACCATGCATTGAGACTTTGGAGCTCTACCTGCCTCTTGGGTCCTGCGCGTGGAACTGGGAGCATTTCTGAAAATGCAACCCTAGAGGATCTGGATTTCAGATTTCTACCTAAGAGCCTAAATTTGGCTTCCAGAACCTCCTTCCCACATTTTCCTATGTCATTGGTACCTACATGTACCAGGACAGCTGTCTCCTCCCCATCACTATCTAAAATCCTATCTATGTGACATGTGAGGTCCGCCACCTTCGCACCAGGCAGGCAAGTGACCAGGCGATCCTCTCGCCCACCAACCACCCAGCTATCTACATGCCTAATAATTGAATCACCAACTACAACCGTTGTCCTAACTTTTTTCTCCTGGGTAGAAGCCCCTGGAGACACATCCTCAGTGCGAGAGGATATTGCATTCCCTGATGGACGGGTCCTAGCTACAGGTTTATTTCCTACTTCACCAGGGTGACGCTCTCCTTCTAGGAGATCTCTCTCCTCCAAGGCAGCATAGGGGCTACCAGACTGGAGGTGGGACTTGTCTACAACATCCTGTAGGTCTCCTCTATGTACTTCTTTTTCTCTCTCAGCTCCTCCAAGTCTGCTACTCTAACCTCAAGGGAACACATTCGTTCTCTGAGAGCTAGGAGCTCCTTGCAGCGAGCACACACATATAACTTCTCGTCAACCAGAAGAAAGTCATACTCAATGCAAAAGACTGGATAGCAACCTTCTTGCTGCTGGATTACTGTCTGCATCTTGTTATTGAGCTAATTAATTAACCTTTTTAAGCTACTAGGAATATATTAGACTAGTATAGAGAGCCTTAGGATTTTATTAAATGTTTATTTTAAGACTTAAACTGTATTTAGAAGGGGACCTACAATTTAGCTTTTCTTCCCAAACCTATCAAAGCTCAGAGCAAAATAATGTATACTTACCCACAGATATGTCTTCTACTTTTCTCCTCTCAGAAGGAGAATGTCCTCTTCCCTCCTTCTCTAACAGACTCTAAAGGCTAAACTACTGCCTGACTGATTTTGCTGAGCTAAAAAGAGAATTACAAAAATATAACCCACCAAAACCCAAGTTTACCTTTCCCAAGTTTGAATACCACCAGACAAAATGTTCCAATGGATGTATTTTTTATTTTCTCTGCAGAGCAGATCCTTTCAGTACCTCTTCAGGTGTGGGGGAAAAGGGTGAGTTTCCAGATCTGGTGGGAGTTAGGTGTTTCAGGTTGTGCAGATTGTCCTTGTTAAGATCAGCTGGAGAAATGTGAAGGGTAATTTAGAAGTAGTATAAGAGTAATTTGAGCCTAGGGGTGGGTGGACAGATAGTAGTTCAGAGGTTGCTGTGAAAACTATCTTTAATGCAGATCTTCTACAACCTTCCTCTTAGAACCAGGTTTACTGCGAGTTAGGCACTAGGCCAGCATTCCTCCCCTCAAGGGTCACCTGTGGAATCTGATCTTTTAAGAAAGTCCTCAGAGTTCAGTGTACAATACAAGGCTGTATGCTAACTTGGCACAGACTAGAGATCTAGTACCAACAAATATATAGAGTTTCCAGGTTACAATTTGCCATAGTTATCCTTAACAATGCATACTTTTTCAATACAAGTTTTTATCCTAATGTGATACATTGGGATCTAGTGCCAATGTACATTTCTCTGTAATAGATTGGTCATGGGCAGGTAATGGCTGTTACTTCTTCTTTTTTGTGTGTATGGGAGCCTGCTAAAGCTTGATAGCCTATGGGACATATCATACCTAGTGTAATTCCATCATTGTCTTTAGGACAGGTTTTCATAATCAGGGATATATCCCAGTTTTTATCTGTGAGGTCATTTAGCCTGATGCCTTTGTTATTTACTGATCTGGCATTTATGAGAGTGATAGAGAGGTTTTTAGTTGTGGGGCTGTATGAGAAAATGGGGATGCCTCTTAGGTTGGAATAAATTTTTTTTAAAAAATGTTTTAACACTTGTGTCAAAGAGATTGCACCAGAGGGACTGCTAACATCTGAGTCTACCAGCATACAAGTACTGTCCCTCTGCAGCATTTTCCAGACTAACACTAGCTCACCCCCTTTGGTGACATCAGCCTAGGGGCGCAAGGTTTAAATTGCCCAAGCTCTGCGCCAGAGGTGCAAATGCCTCCATGTCATGCCGACAAAGGAGCGTGACTAAGTAGATGAAACTGAGGTTCATAAAGTTATTTGTGACTGAACACCTACCCGTGCAATAGAAGATCCTTGTTTCTCAACAATTATTAGACAAATGGTTAATAAGGTGACCCCAGCAATTACTAAAATTGTAAACAAATCACTAGAAAATTATCAATCTTGCTGCTGCGTTTTGTAAATATGATTACATTTCGCCACATCTCCAACAAAGGCATTGGCTACCAGTCGCCTTCAGAATTTATAATAATAAAACCCTTAGTTAGTGCATGCGCACTAGGACTGAAACTCTGTGCCTCCATGTCTCTGCATGCACAGTACAATAGAACCGCTGACCAGGGAAGCGTCTCAGCCCAAACAAACACTACATCCACTTGCAAAAGCAAAAGTGGCGTTTATGAAAAAGAAAATGTTTCTCACAACCCGGAAGAGGGGGGAAAGACTCACGCCAAGGCAAAGGGGGAGGGGGGAGAGAAGGGAAAAGCAATCCTGAGGCCCTGCCCTTTAAAAACATGCTTAATAGCTTCTGCAAAACTTAATAGCTTCTGCAAAACCAAAAACTCCCGTCCTCCTTGAGCCTGCCCAGACCTCCGGCTCGCACCCTTTCCTTACCAAACTCAGCCGAATCCCTCCCTCTTTCGCGGACGCCATCTTAGCTCTGGAGTGCTGTGAGTTGGATGCCACCTACAGTGGAACATCCTGTTTCCGGGGCCTTGCTATGGTGCCCCCCCCCAGTGGAACGGCTTAGCAGCACGCTCCTTCTCATCCTTTGCTTCCCACGAGCACCAATGACGGGCCGGGTTTTTGTTGCAATAAATGTCAATCAGTTTTCTAATCTAATCCACTCCACACTGACAAAAACATTGCCAGCAGTCAGTGTGCCTGAATAGCCTCCACAGTGCCAGCAGTCAGGTACTACACTCCACAGTGCAAGCAGTCGCCCCATAGTGCAAATTCTCACTATGCCTCAGCACCCCATTATGCTAAAATTGAACTACTCTGCTCCACAGTGTCAACAGTCCGTGTTCAACACTACACAGTGCCAATAGTCAGCTACTACAACCGTAAGATTAGACAAACACACTTAAAGGAACATTAACAAAAATTAGTCACTATATACCAACACCATGCCCACCAAAAGACATCTAGAGGAGCAGCAGTCACCTCAGCAGGTGGAGTTGAAGAGGAGAAAGGCCGAAAGAGAAAAACAAAGATGAGCTAATAGATCTATTGAAGAACAGGGAAAAAAAATGCAGAAAGATGCAGAGCTAAAACAGCAAGTCTGACTCCAGAAGAACAATCACTACGTCAGAAACACGCCAAAAGAGAACAACAAAGACAAGCAAATATATCTATTGAAGAAAAGGAAAATCAACGTTAAAAAAAAAACCAAACGCAGAACGAAAAGAACTAAAACAGCAAATCTTACTCTGGAAGAACAACAATCACTGCATCAGAAACACGCCAAGAAAGAAAGACAAAGGCGAGCAAATACATCTAATGAAAAACAGGAAAAAGAACGTCAGAAAAACAAAGAAAGACACAGGGCTAAGTCAGCAAGTCTGACTCCGGACAAACAACATGCTAAAAAAGAAAGACAAATGCGAGCAAATACATATATTGAAGAACAGGAAAATAAGTGGAAAAAAAGTCCAAAAAAACCAGACCTAAAAGATCAAGTATGACTCTGGAAGAATGACAATCACAAAGTCAGCAACACGCCAACCTACACAGAGACATTATAACACATCTGGGGCAATTACATCCACAGCAACTGTCACAGAGGAAAAAAATCCAAACCAAATAGTCAAGGGCCGGAATACAAGCATTGGCAGTTCTGAATGGCATGCTGAATATTAATGAGGGTGACATTAAAATACACACATGTGGATATTTAGATCAGATCTGCAACTTTTGTAATGCAAAACATTTTGAAGCAGAAAGACCTTCAGATTGTAAATTTTCACAATGTTGCTCAAAAGGAAAAGTGCATCTTCCCCCAATTACTACAAATCCTTTCATCCAGCAACTCATGACGTGTCAGCATCACTACAGCAAAAATTTATTCAATAATATATGATCCATAAATAGTGCCCTAGCATTTGCCTCCATGGGAGCAAACATTGCTCCACCTCCTGTTTCCACATCCATGGTTCAATTTGTCACAGAGTAGGCATACTGTACCCGGAACAGGGACAAAACAGACAATATGCACAATTATATATTTTAGATCCCTTTGAAGCTGCAGAACAAAGACTGCTCATTTTACCAAACTCAGGAATAAATCCAGAACTTATCCAAACACTAAGCACATGTATTTCGCAATACAATCTATTTGCAGAGGCTTGCAAAATGTTGCAACAGGTTGAAAAAGAATATGAGGAGGATGCTGCCAGAACAGACAGGTATCCATGGCAATAGTGCAAGATCATAAAAATGAGCAAAGGTGCTATAACGCACCAAAACATTGCATTTATTTTTCAAAATAATGACGGATAACCACCACTTGAAAGAGATCTCTTTTATACACTGCAAACCAAGTGCAGACGATCCAAAACAAAGGTGAACACAAAAAATTAGTGTCCTTGATCCAAATCTGGAAACCAAGGTTTACCCATTGCTATTCCTCTATGGCAGGGGTAGGCAATTCTGGTCCTCGAGAGCCAGAGCCAGGTCAGGTTTTCAGGATATCCACAATGAATATGTATGAGATGAATTTGCATGCACTGCCTCTTTGAGATGCAATCTATCTCATGCATATTTATTGTGGATATCCTGAAAACCTGACTTCGGCTCTCGAGGACTGGAATTACCTACCCCTACCCTATGGGGATCAAAGCTGGGGAATTGACATACCTTTGCAACACAGACCACAAGCCTTAGTAGGCTTAACAAATCAGTAACGAAATCCTAGAGTTAGGGTAACACAAATGCAATATTATGGGTACCGTCGTCTTTCCATCAGAGATGTATTTAACCCCTTCTTACATGCTGGCCGCCTTACACAACAATATATAGTAGATGCATATGTCAAAACCGAAGCCAACAGACTATGTTACACACGCCAAAATCATCCAAAATTACGAGTAGAAAAATACTCACAATTAATGGATCATTTAATTAATGAAGCCAATGATGCTGGCCTAATTCCTGGAAAAACATATATTTTGTCTTCCTCATTAGCAGGTAGCCCCAGAAACATGATACAAAATTATCAAGATGCAATGGCAATTGTCAGAAAATATGGTAAGCCTGATCTTTTCATTACAATGACGTGCAACCCCAAATGGGAAGAGATTGTTCATAACCTACAACAAGGTCAAACTGCTGATGCACGACCAGATTTAGTTGCAAGAGTATTTTACCTAAAACTAAAAGCTAGTGTCTACGTAATTGAATTTCAAAAGAGGTGTTTACCACATGCTCACATATTACTCATTCTTAAAGATGATAGTAAACCAAAAACAGAAGTGATAGACAAAATTGTATCTGCAGAAATTCCAAATATAAACATCACTCCTCGCTTATATGCAATTGTAACAAAACATATGATTCATGGACCATGTGGAGCACACGATCTTAATTCTCCATGTATGACAAATGGCAAATGCACTAAGGATTATCCAAAGCAATTCCAGCAACAAACTATTGCTAATATTAATGGTTATCCCAAATACAGAAGACGAAACACAGGCCAAATTTCAAATGTTAATGGCAAGACAATTGATAATACATGGGTTGTACCATATAATGCAAATCTAGCCCTCAAGTACAATTGCTACATTAAAGATGAAGTTGTGCTTCTGTGAAAAGTGTCATAAGAACATAAGAACATAAGAACTGCCATCTCCGGATCAGACCTTCGGTCCATCAAGTCCGGCGATCCGCACACGCGGAGGCCCCGCCAGGTGTACACCTGGCGTAATTTATAGTCCACCATATCTTTATATGCCTCTCTTAAGGAGATATGCATCTAGTTTGCTCTTGAAGCCTAGGACGGTCGATTCCGCAATAATCTCCTCTGGGAGGGCATTCCAGGTGTCAACCACTCTCTGAGTGAAGCAGAACTTCCTGACATTAGTCCTGAACCTGTCCCCCCTTAGCTTCATTACATGTCCTCTAGTCCGTGTCAAATTGGACAGTGTCAAATACCTTTTTAAATATGTGTACAAAGGTCTTGATTGTACAGATGTTGTAATTCAAGAACATGGTAGTGGGGGGACTCCATCATCAGACAAGTCGACAATCACATAGCGGAGGAAGACTGGATCGGCTAGTGACCTGCCTACCGGGAGCCAAGGTAGAAGACATAGTGAGCCGCATTGAAAGGATCATCGACAGTGTGGAAGAAGAAGATACGGCGGTGGTGATCCATGTGGGGACGAACAACGTGAGCAACAGGAACTACAACAGGGAAGTACTGAAGGACCAGTTCCGGATGCTAGGAAGGAAGCTGAAGATCAGAACGCAGAGGATAGCATTATCGGAGATCCTTCCGGTACCCAAGGCAGACGAGAAGAGACAGATGGAGCTGCAAGCAGTCAACGCGTGGATGTGGCGCTGGTGTGAGGAAGAAGGATTCCACTTTGTGTGCAACTGGATGACATTCTGGGGGAAGAGCAAGCTATTTAGGAAGGATGGACTCCACCTCAGCAGAGACGGAATGAGGCAACTTGCAAGCAACATCAAGAAAGAAGTTGAGAGGTTTTTAAACTAGGAAGAAGGGGAAAGCTGACAGTCGACCGAGAGAGAGAGTCGATGGTTCAGGAACCGGTATACCCGGAGGATACCGTGTAGGAAGATAAAGGGAAAGACTTACCAGATCACAGGCATGATAGAACAAAAGGGACACAAGGGAGAAGGAAATGCAAGAAATGAACAGGCCGCAAACTCAAGTGTATGTACACGAATGCAAGGAGCCTTAGGAATAAGATGGGTGAATTAGACTCTATGGCACAAAAAGATAACGTTGACATCATCGGCATCACAGAAATATGGTAGACTGAGGAAAACATCTGGGACACTGTGCTACCAGGATACAAACTATACCTCAGAGACAGAGTGGCTTAAAAAGGTGGGGGCATAGCCATATACATCAAAGAGGAAATTGAATCTACTGGAGAGAACACGCTACAACTGACGGATAAGTTAGAGTCTCTATGGTTCAAAATTCCGGGAACAAATGGACCGAAATGAAGATCGGCATTTATTACCAACCCACAGGGCAGTCCAAAGAAATTGATGGAGAAATGAAAGACGAGATTAAACACAACTGCAAGGGAGACAACGCAGTTATCATGGGTGACTTCAACTATCCGGTGATAGACTGGAACCTAGGCACCGTCGGCTGTGCTAGGAAGACCAAGTTCCTGGATACTGTAAGCAATTGCTTTCTGGAACAACTTGTCAAGGAAAATACAAGAGGAAATGCAATTCTGGACTTAATTCTAAATGGACTGCGAGGACCGGCACAAGATGTAGATGTAGAAGGGACACTGAGAAACAGTGATCACAATTTGATCCGCTTCGACCTGGACGCAGGGGCGAAACATCAATCCAGAATGACAGCCACGGTACTGAACTTCCGAAAAGGGAATTACGAAGGGATAAGACTCATGTTGGGGAAGAAGATTAAGAAGAGGATAAGCACTGTAAAAACGCTAGAGCAAGTTTGGTCCCTTTTTAAGGACACAGTCACCAAGGCGTAAAATCTATATATACCTCGTATCAAGAAGGTATCCAAGAGGAAAAAGAACAAAGAACCAGCATGGCTCACTGTAGAGGTGAAGGAAGCGATCAGAGACAAGAAAACTTCATTTAAGGAATGGAAAAGATCAATGACGGACAAAAACTGGATTAAACACAAACAACATCAACGCAGGTGCCATAAGGCGGTAAAAGGGGCCAAAAGAGACTACAAAGAAAAATAGCCAAGGAAGTGAAAAACTTCAAGCTGTTCTTTCGATATATTAAGGGGAACTGACCTTCGAAGGAAGCCATGGGACCGTTGAATGGCCATGGGGATTGCGAAGATCTGCAACGTGACATAATCAAGCTCGAGCAATGGGCATCGACATGGCAAATGAGGTTCATCATGGATAAGTGGAAAGTGATGCATGTCGGTAACAAAAATCTCATGCAAGAATACAGGATGTCTGGGGCGGTAGTGCTAAAGGAGGACAAAGTAATCACCGACAAACTGAACACATTTTTTGTGTCTGTATTTACCGAAGAGGATATACACAGCATACCAGAACCCATCAGGCTATATGCTGGAAATGAAGACGGGAAACTGGCAGGGATGACTGTCAGTCTAGAGGAGGTATGTAGGCAGATTGATAGGCTTAACAGCAATAAATCTCTGGGACCGGATGGCATCCATCCAAGGGTCATCAAGGAACTGAAAGGGATTATAGATGGACTGCTTCAACTAATAACCAATCTGTCAATCAAATCGGGAAAGATTCTGGAAGACTGGAAGATGGCAAATGTTATGCCGATCTTCAAGAAAGGTTTGAGGGGAGATCCAGGAAACTACAGACCAGTGAGTCTGACCTTGGTACCGGGAAAGATGGTAGAGGTGCTGATAAAGTTCTGCATCATTGATCACCTTGACGGACTCGGACTGATGAGGACCAGTCAGCACGGTTTCAGCAAAGACAGATCATGTTTGACGAACTTGCTGCACTTCTTTGAGGGAGTAAACAGGCAGATAGACAAGGGTGACCCGGTCGATATTGTATATCTGGATTTTCAGAAGGCGTTTGACAAGGTTCCACATGAACGACTACTTCAGAAAATTGCAAGCCATGGAATCGAGGGTGAAATACATGGATTAAAAACTGGCTGGTGCATAGGAAACAGAGACTGGAAGAGCGTCACCAGTTGGGTGCTGCAGGGCTCGGTGCTTAGACCCATGCTCTTCAACATCTTTATAAACGATCTGGACATTGGTACGATGAGTGAGCTGATTAAATTTGCGGACGATACGAAGTTATTCAGAGTAGTGAAGACACAGGGGGATTGCGAAGATCTGCAACGTGACATAATCAAGCTCGAGCAATGGGCATCGACATGGCAAATGAGGTTCACCGTGGATAAGTGTAAAGTGATGCATGTCGGTAACAAAAATCTCATGCAAGAATACAGGATGTCTGGGGCGGTAGTTGGAGAGACCTCCCAGAAAAGAGACTTGGAGTTCTGATTGACAAGTCGATGAAGCCGTCCGCGCAATGTGCGGTGGTGGCGAAAAGGGAGAACAGAATGCTAGGAATGCTAAAGAAAGGGATCACTAACAGATCGGAGAAGGTTATCATGCCACTGTACCGGGCCATGGTACGCCCACACCTGGAGTACTGCGTCCAGCACTGGTCGCCGTACATGAAGAAGGACATGTTACTACTCCAAAGGGTCCAGAGAAGAACGACTAAAATGGTTAAAGGGCTGGAGGAGTTGCTGTACAGTGAGAGATTGGAGAAACTGGGCCTCTCCTCCCTTGAAAAGAGGAGACTGAGAGGGGACATGATCGAAACATTCAAAATACTAATGGGAATAGACTTAGTAGATAAAGACAAATAGTTAACCCTCCCCAAGGTAGAGAGAATGAGAGGGCACTCCCTAAAGCTGAAAGGGGATAGATTCCGTACAAACATAAGGAAGTTCTTCTTCACTCAAAGAGTGGTAGACAACTGGAGCGCCCTCCACGGATTCAAGACAAAGTTGGACAAGTTCCTGCTAAACTGGAACGTATACAGGTGAGGCTGGACTCATTTAGAGCACTGGTCTTTGACCTAAGGGCAGCCGCGTGAGCGGACTGCTGGGCACAATGGACCACTGGTCTGACCCAACAGCGGCAATTTTTATGTTCTTATGAAATTAAAATCTTTATGAATTCAAGATATGTGAACGCTCCAGAAGCAGCATGGCTTTTGAATGGATTTGAAATGCATTATCAATCACATACCATACACAGATTAGCGGTACATCTGCCTGACAAGCAAACTATATTTTTCAACCCAAATAACTTTACCACAGTGGCACAGATAGCTTCACAATGCAATACTCATTTGACAGCTTGGTTCAAACTAAATCAAGACCAAGATGAAGCAAGGAGCAAACCTGTATTATACTCAGACATTCCTTTATACTATGTGTTTGACTCTGAACATTGTACTTGGAAATTATGTCAACGGGGTGCTGAAAAAGTTATTGGACGCATGTATTCTGTCAAATTACTATCTGATACAGAACGCTACTCTCTGGACCTCCTATTGTCAATGTTTCTGGTGCACTATCCTTTGAAGATCTAAGAACAGTAAATGGAAATATCTACCCCACTTTCCAAGAGGCCGCCAAACAAAGAGGCCTCAACAATAATCAAATGTTGGAGAACACTCTGGAAGATGCTGTCCAATACAGCATGCCTAAATAACTAAGGTAGTTATTTGCATACATCTGCATAATTGCCTCCCTACAAAATATGAATGACCTTTTTCTAAAATATGAACAATACCTCATCAAAGATTTAGTTCACACAAATATCACTCACAATAATGATTGCACTGTATGCTGTAACATAGCACTCAAAGAAATATCCAACGTTTTGCTACTCCATGGAAAAATTTTGAAGATTTTGGATTACCATCCACACTGCCAAATACTGACTTACTTATAAATACCTACGACCAAGCCTTTCAAAAACAAACAGATCAACAAATGTTGACAACCTTAAACATAGATCAAAATACAGTTTTACAAGAAATATTGCCGGCAACCCAAAATGATAACCTTTTCCACCGTTGTTTTTTCTTGGATGGCCCAGGAGGTAATGATAAAACCTACCTTTACAAAACACTTCTCAGCACATTTTGTGCACAAGATAACATTGCACTCCCTGTAGCCTCCACAGGTATAACCTCCAAAAGAGATCCCACCCTGCTCCCCTCTTCTCCCTCAGCCGACGTTCTAGCAAAATTCTTTAACGATAAGGTCTCTACCCTGAGATGCTCCTTCCCTCCCTCAGTCTCCTACAATTCCCTGGTACCCACTGACTCCATTCCCACCCTAACGGTCTCCAACCCTATCCCAGCTGACAGATCTTGGACTACCTATGAACACGTATCAGAATCCCTGGTCCTCAAACTCTGCCTCAAACTGAAATCCTGTAACTGTTCCTTGGACCCATACCCCTCCTACCTAAATGAGAACATTCCCGCACAGGCCATCTCTTCTATCACTAACCTGATAAACTCTGCCCTTCATTTGGGCCTTTTCTCCCCAGAAATGGGTCTTATTGCCTTGACCCCACTACTGATAAAATCTGACCTTGACCCTTCCATACCTTCCAGCTACCGCCCAATTGCAAATATCCCTCTCTTAACCAAAATGCTAGAGTCTATCATTTCTACCCAACTCTCATCATACTTAGAGAGATTCTCTATTCTCCTACCCTATCAATATGGCTTTCATCCCAACTTCAGCACCGAATCCCTACTGTCCTCCCTGATATCAAAGGTTCAACAACTTCATTCTCGAAACAAATTCGCCGTCCTCCTACAATTTGACCTTTCTGCTGCTTTCGACGTTGTCCACCATGACATCCTTGTCTACCAACTCTCTGAGATAGGCATTAACTCCACAATCCTAGACTGGTTCTCAAAATTTCTTCGCTCTCGTTCTTACATTGTCAGCATGAATGGCACCACATCTTCCCCCTGGAAACCGAATTGTGGAGTCCCGCAAGGCTCTCCCCTATCTCCTATCCTTTTCAACATCTATATGTCCTCCCTCAAACTCCTCCATCTATCCCCCCTTAAAACAATTTACACTTACGCTGATGACATCCTCGTCCTCCTCGAGACCAATTCGAACCTCACCAACCTGTCAAAAACATATCCTCCTGTATACTGAACCTACAATCCTGGGCCCACACTGTACAAATGAAATTGAACGAGTCCAAAACAAAACTTCTCTGGCTCAGCCCAAAACTAGACCAACTACCCACCTCTGTCCCACTGCCCTCTGGCTCCACTCTGCAGCTTGAGTTTTCGAGCAACGTTCTGGGCGTCATCATTGATTCCACTTTGTCTTTCAACAACCACCTCCAATCCTTGGTAAAAAATGCTTTTTCAGCCTTCATATGCTGAGGAAAGTTAGATCCTGCTTTCATCAAAACCATTTTACCCTCCTTGTCCAATCCATCATCCTTTCCAGATTAGACTACTGCAACTCTATCTACTTAAGCCTAACTAAGAAAAACCTTCATAGACTTCAGCGGATTCAGAATGCCGCAGCCAAACTCATCTTCGCTAAAAGTAAATTCGACCATGTCTCTCCACTCCTGTCCAGACTTCACTGGCTTTCAATAATCGCCAGGGTCCACTTCAAATATGCCTGTCTAGCTTTCAAGATCCTCCACGGTATCCTCCCTCCCTTTATCTCTCTTACTTGGAATTCTTCAAACCCTAACTCCACTAGACACCCCCCCCCCCCCACAAATTAAAACTTTCCTTCCCCTCACTAAAAGGCATTACCCATTCAGGAAAGCAGGGGACCTCCCTCCCCTTCAGAATCACTGAGCTCTGGAACAGCCTTGCCTCCCCTCTTCGGAACTTGAGCTCTCTCCAAGTTTTCCGCAAGCATCTGAAAACCTGGCTTTTCTCAAAAATGTAAGCCTCTCTCCAACTTTGGTATCCCAAGTCCTCAAAATCTCTTCATATCTGGCTTCCCTAGTCCTCTAAATATTCCTCATTCTTCGACCTCTAACCCTTTATTGTAGTTCCATCCTATTACTTCTCCTGTAAATTGTGCCGAGCTCCACGAACATGGAGAAGATGCGGTATACAAACCTAAGGATTAGATTAGATTAGATTAGACAATTTTCTTAAGGGTGGGAGAACATACAATTCAAATTGCCTGTGCCTTTATTTGAGAACTCAATATCAAATATGCATCTCAATTCTACTGATGCTGAAAATTTAAGATCCGCTAAACTAATCATTTGGGACGAATGTACTATGGCCCCCTCTGTAGCTCTTACAGTGGTTGACAAACTGCTGCAAGAAATAATGGATAATAACAAACCCTTTGGAGGAAAAGTTTTCTTACTTGGTGGAGATTTCCATCAAATACTTCTCATGGTGACCAGACAAAAATTGTAGAGGCATGTATAAATAAAAACAAGCTGTGGCCCAAATTCAAAGTCCTCAACTTTAACAATAATATTCGCTCAGTCGATACTGATTTCAGCATTTGGCTCATCAAAGTTGGTAATGGTGATACGCCACACATTGACGGCTTGCCTGATGACATAATTGAAATCCCTTCCAAAATTTTAACCACAGACAATATCATCAAAGACTTTTTTTGGAGAAAAAATTCCTGTTCCAAAATTAACAAAAAAATCTATACTTTGTCCAAAAAACTCTGATGTTAACACCATAAATGAAGAGGTGCCCAACACTTTGGAAGGACAAACTGTAACATATCTCAGCTCAACCTCAATTGATTACTCAACTCAGGAAGATACGCAAAACTTTCCAATAGAGTTCCTCAATGAGCTAACTCCAACAGGTATGCCGAAGCATAAACTCAGCCTTATGCTCCTTAGAAATCTAAACACTAAAAGAGGATTGTGCATTGCAATGCTACCCGCCTCATCATTAACGACTTAAAGAACAGCCTCATCATTGGACAAGTAATAACAGGTTCAGCAGAAGGAGAGTTAGTTTTTATTCCCCGTATTGATTAGGCTCCAACCTCCACTGATTTACACTTTACATTACGAAGGTGATAATTTCCAGTCACATTAGCCTTCGCCATGACAATTAATAAAGCTCAGAGGCAAACCTTAGAAAAAGTTGGCACTTACTTGCCAGAAACAGTATTCAGCCATGTCCATTTATATGTAGCTTTTTCAAGAGTTAGGAGTTTTTCTGACATTCTGATGAAAGTTGTAGATGGCCCTAACCAAGGGAAACTATTGCCAAACTCAAACAGAATATTCACAAGGAATATTGTCAATAAGGAAATTTTATAGATATATGACATGAAATAAAACAAGAAGAATTATTTCTAAAACTAATCTTTATATTATTATATATTTACTATTGTTACAAAGGTTTAAAGTTATCCAACATCATTTATCCTCATTGTATTATTTTCAACTTTATAATTTTCTATGTTTATTTTTTGGTTACATATATCATTAAAAAAAAACAAAAAACAAACCCTTAAGTTTTTTAACATTAGTCTTCTGTAATTAATATAAAGAATATGAAAAAATAAATAAAAATTTAAAATAAATATAGCAAAGATGACCACGTCCCTTACCCTCAAAAACGTGGAGGGGCATAATCAAAAGAAACGTCTATGTTCGTTTGGGCCTAAGTCGCAAGTCGCCCAAAGTCAGACACGAGAAAAGGTCCATTTTCAAAAAATACATCCAGCATTTTTCCCCCCCCAAATCGTCTAACTGTACATCCAGCCGTCTGATCGTCCAGACCACTAAGTCTTCCATCTTTATACCCCATTTTTGACCAAAAATTTGTCCAACTCAAAAACACTTAGAAAAAGACCTTTTGGGCATGGGAGGGGCCAGAAAAGTAATGGACTGGACACCAAGACAAGGCACCAGAGTAGTGGGGTACCTTACAGGGTACTGCTGTAAACTTCACAAAATTAGTGTTGAAGATTTTGAAACAGACCGGTTCCCGATGTACAGGGGGACGAGACAGGGTTGCCCCTTATCACCATTATTATTTGTGCATACCCTGGACCCGCTTATTCGGGATATATACGCCATGCCATCTATATGGGGGACTGACATCGAGGCTACTACCTTTAAGTTATCGGCTTTTGCGGATGATATCTTAGTACATCTTAGAAACATAGAAACAAGCAGCAAAAAAGGGCTATAGCCCACCAAGTCTGCCCATTCCAAGTATCCCCTCCCCTGAATTTACTCCCTTAAAGATCCCACGTGAGTATCCCATTTTCTCTTAAAATCCGTCACGCTGCTGGCCTTTATCACCTGGAGTGGGAGTCTGTTCCAATGATCCACTACTCTTTCGGTGAAGAAGTACTTCCTGGAGTCGCCAGGAAACTTCCCTCCCCTGATTTTCAGTGGATGCCCTCTGGTGGTCGAGGGTCCCATGAGCTAGAAGATATCATCTTCTGACTCGATGCGTCCCGTGATGTACTTATATGTTTCAACCATATCTCATATCTTATGGATCCTTTGTCCTCCTTAACAGCCTTATTGGTCTTGTTTAAAGAATATGGCAACTATGCAGGCTTCCACTTAAATATGGACAAATCAGAAGCATTGGCGTACTCGGTAGCATTTCAGGCCCTGTGGGGAAATGGGTTTCCATTGACCTGGGCACAAGGGCAGTTTGTGTACTTGGGGACTCTGATGACTATGAAGGTTCCCCTACTATATCGCCTTAATGTGGAAAAGCTTCAGCAACAGGCAGAGCTCTTGCTGGATACTTGGCGGACATTGCCACTTTCTCTGATGGGGCGCATTTTCTTGGTTAAGATGTTTCTTTCCCAAATGGCTGTATGTGTTGCAGACTCTACCATTGTGTTTGACGAAGAAGATTTATGCATCTTTTATAAAGAGGTTACTTGTTTCTGTTGTGCAGTCAAGAAACCGAAATTGCAGATGTCTCAGCTACTGGGGAATTGGCATGGGGGGTTAGGTTTACTGGATATTCAGGTTTATAATTATGCGTGTTTGCTTCGCCATTTGGGGGAGTGGGTGAATTTGTCTAGCAGCTACACTCCTCTTCAGATGGAACGTGAGTTTTATGCTCCCTTTGATGTGTTTGCGTTACTCCGTAGTCCCCGGAAGGCACTGCCATCTTCTATCAGACCTAGTGTGTTATTATGTACATTGCAAGCGGCCTGGCGTTGGCTTGTGCGAGCCCTGGGGGATCCGGCAGTCACTGATCTCTTGCCTTTGCGGGGTAATCCAGCCTTTCCTCCAAATAGGGAGTCATGAGAGTACTTATCTTGTGGAGAGAGAGGAGTTTCTTGATTAGAACATCTCTTGGGGGGACCGATGGGGAGCTGTTGGCCTGTGCAGATTTGCTGGCCATGGTGGGGGAGACCTGGGGAGTGCAGTTCGCATGTCATCAAGTGGAGCATTATGTGGGATCCCTCGACAGAGCACAATTGAGCAAGCATCTGGGGGCCAGGCTGCGGGAGGGTAATGCTGCTGCAGCACAGGGAGGTGGGGGGGAAGGGAAAGGGGGCCAGGGAGCAAACTTGCTATGCTTTGGGGGGAGGGGTGTGCTGGGGGGCAGGCAGCAATCGTGGTTTGCTCGGGGGGGAGACAGAAGGGGGTCACTGAAAAAACCAGAAATAAAGGCAGGCAGGCAGGCATGGCGCCACAGAGAGAGACAGGCAGGCAGGCAGGGGCCACAGCGAGAGACAGAAAAACAGGCAGGCAGCACACAACAACGAAAGACAGATGCACACAGAAAGACAGTGGGCAGGGAGAGAGACAGAAAGCAAGAAAGACAGACAGACAGGGGGCCAGGGAGAGATACAGACAGAAAGCAAGAAAGAATGACAGACAGGGGGCCAGAGAGGCAGACAGAGAGACAGCGGCTAAGGAGAGAGAGACAAAGAAAAAAAGACAGACAGACAGCGGCCAAGGAGAGAGAGACAAAGAAAAAATGACAGATAGACAGCCAGCGGCCAAGGAGAGAGAGAGAAAGAAAAAAAGACAGACAGACAGCGGCCAAGGAGAGAGAGACAAAGAAAAAAACCAGACAGACAGCAGCCAAGGAGAGAGAGAGAAAGAAAAAAGACAGACAGCTCACACAGAAAGTTTTCATTAAATTTTGTGATCTGTTAAGTCTACACATCTATTCTAGCACCCGTTAATCTAACGGGCTTAAACACTTGTACAATACAAAGCAGTAATGATTTGCCATCAATTCTTGTATGGAAACATTCCAGAATTGTTTAAAAATAATATGCTTAGTTATGCACCAAACAGATCATTACATTCTGAGAATCTAGCTTTACTGAAGACAAATGTGAATCCAAGGCTTGCTGAGGCAGGTAAAATAACTTTTTGTTGTGCAGGAGTTAAAATATGGAACTCCCTTGTGGGCAAAATACGAAATTGCCATGAAAAGGGCATGTTTAGGAAATTAAGACATAATTATTTGTAGATGCCTTTTTTCTAGCCAATCATTTTCCTCTCTGGCAGAGTTGATGAACTATTTATGATTCTTATTATACATGCCATGGTATTAGTTTGTAGATATGATTTCTGCGGATTGTTTGTGTCTATTTTATTATGATTTTGTTTAAAATTATGTATATAAATTCTATAAACTGTTTAATTTTAAACGGTATAGAAATTTTTTTAAATAAATATTGTGAAATGTGGAAAACTAAACTAAACTAAACTAAACCTTAGGTTTGTATACTGCATCATCTCCACATTCGTAGAGCTCGTCACGGTTTACAGGAGATGGGATAGAAAGGAACTACAATGAAAGGTAGAGGTTTACAGGAGATGGGAAAGAAAGGAGCTACAATGAAGGGTTAGAGGACCAAGTATGAAGAGTTTTTTTGAGGGCTTAGGATGTCATACATGGAAAAAGAATCAGATTTTTGAGAATAGCCAGGTCTTCAGATGTTTGCGGAAAAGTTGGAGGGAGCTCATGTTCTGTAGAGGGGAGGAAAGGTTGTTCCAGAGCTCGGTGATTCTGAAGGGAAGGGAGGTCCCTAGTTTTCCTTTATGGGAGATGCCTCTTACTGGCATTAAAGCAAGAGGCATTAGTTCTAGGGGCGTCTTTTCTACATGCCTACCTTTGTAAATGTTTAATGAACTATGTATTAAATATATATTTGTTCAGCCAGAGGGGAGGAAAGGTTGTTCCAGAGCTCGGTGATTCTGAAGGGAAGGGAGGTCCCTAGTTTTTCTTTATGGGAGATGCCTCTTACTGGCATTAAAGCAAGAGGCATTAAAGCAAGAGGCATTAGCTCTAGGGGCATCTTTTCGATATGCCTACCTTTGTAAATGTTTAATGAAATACGTATTAAATATGTATTTGTTCAGCCAGAGCAGTTGAGAGCCTTTGTAAATTTTAGAAGTTAGGGATTTCTTTGACTGTTCCATCCAATTGAATTAGAATATGAAAGTGTATGGGGGTAATCTTGTTAATGACCTTTCTTACTTACTATTTACTTTTTTTGCCAACTTTTTGACCTTATCTTTATGCTCTTCCCCCTACAATTTGAGGTCTAGGGAGGCTTTACAGAAATGTTGTTTTCTTACCCCCTCATTTACAAAGCTACACTAGCATTTTTAGCGCCAGCCGCAGAGATAACAGCTCCGATGCTCATAGAATTCCTATGAGCATCCCAGCAGTTGCTGCCACGGCCAGCCACATAATCAAGTGATCCTTCTTAGCTCCTCAGGATAAGGGTTTACTATCTTTCAATTTCTCAAAGTCAAGGCAGGCACCATTTTTTTATTTTTTATTTTATTATAACTTTCACTTACGTTTAGGGGTCCAATTTTTATAGTCTGATTCAGTTAGTCTCTGGCTTCCAACTTAATATTCTGTTCATGGCTTCACGAGAATAGCATTTCTAAGTAATTAAAATGCAAGATTAGAAAGGAAGTGGTTCCCCACACTACAGAGCTTTGCCTTCGTGCTTTACCAGTCCGAAGCAGCTTACCAGAGCCAATTGCCTCTGCCTTCAGATATTTTTTTAAAATTTATTTGTTTTTCTATACTGTTCTCCCAAGGGAGCCCAGAACGGTTTACATGAATTTATTCAGGTACTCAAGCATTTTTCCCTGTCTGTCTTGGTGGACTCACAATCTATCTAATGTACCTGGGGCAATGTGGGGATTAAGTGACTTGCCCAGGGTCACAAGAAGCAACATGGGTTTGAACCCACAATCTCAGGGAGCTGAGGCTGTAGCTTTAACCACTGCACCACACACTCCCCTATATATAAAATCCTACTGGCTGGTTTACATTTAGAGTTCCATATCAGTGCCTTTAGCTACTTCCCAGCTGTCTGCCTGTGAGTTCAGAAGAAAACCTCTATACTAAGCCACAGCAAGGAGTAGCTCTGTGACTCAGAGCTCTTTCCCATTGTCTCAGGATTTGTTTGGTTTTATGTCTCAGGTAGTCCAACCCTTCCTAAGTACACAGTAGGGCTCAAACAGTACCTTAGAAACATAGAAATAGACGGCAGATAAGGCCAGGGCCCATCAAGTCTGCCCACTCCAGTGACCCTCCCTATCTATCTTTGCGGATAGATCCCACATGTCTATCCCATCTGGCCTTAAAATCTGGCACACTGGAGGGTAATTGGAAAAAGAAAGGGAGAGATGGTGGGCCCAGGGGTGGTGGGGAAGGAGGAAGAGATGCTGGATGAAAGGGTAGTTAAGAAAAGGTGGATCTGTGGAGGGAGATAAAAAAAAGGAAAGATACCAGACTTCCTGGGGAGGGAAGGGAAATGGAAAGGGAGGACAGAGATGGCAGATGGATGGTTAGCATGAAGAAAGAAGGAGACCCTGGCAAGCAAGTTATCAGAAGACAACCAGAGCCTGGGACCAACAAGATTTGAAAAATAACCAGACAACAAAAGGTAGAAAAATTAATTTTATTTTCTGTTTTGTGATTACAATATGTCAGATTTGAAATGTGTATCCTGCCAGAGCTGGTGTTAGACCGCAAACATGAGCTAGGATTTAACAGAGAGAGGAAAAGTCCTTTTTGTTTCTTTATTTTATTTACACCACAGCGTCAGTGTGGTTAGGAGAAGCCAAAGAGGGTGAAAAAGCTATAAAACCCACCAGGATTTTTGAAAAAAAATCACCCAACTGGGCAGGAAAATCAAATCAAAAAACCAATTAAATAGGCTGAATCGAAATTTTTCTTCCTGAATCGAGCAGTTTGCGCTACTGTCTCAGACTTTAGGACCTGGGATTGGGGAGAGATGGCATCCTCAGTACTTTATAATGCAAGTGAAACGAGGATTTGGTCAGACTTTTGAAGGGTCTGCAGAAGAAAAATATTGTATAGGCCAGGGACATGAGACAGCAGGAAATGGGAACTTTTCTTCCTTCTATTTTTGTGAATGGAAAGGCTGAGGATGTCAGAGAGTTCAGTTAAAATATGTGCTATATAAAAAAATATAATAATGTGTTTTATAAAGTTTATAAGCATTGCTGGCCTACCTGGTGAGGTGTTCCTAGTGGTGGTGGTGGTGGTGGCAGTGTGTCAATGTGTTGAGAGGAAGAGGTAGTCTGGGAAATTCTCCTGAGCAAACTCCGGGCCCATTTCCACCCCCCCCCCCCAGTTAGTCCTCTCCACTCAACTGGTTCACACACTGAGTGGGTCTTTGGGTATTGTGCCTAGGTAGTTGTTTTGGGATCTCTTCCAGTGGTTTGTCAGTATCTCCTTGTGGTCCAAGGAAGGAAACTTTGTTAACCTTAGCATTGACCTTTTGTAACAGTGCTGCTTGTGTGGCATTAGGCTATGTAGTGATCGAAAGAAATAACCAGACCTTTGCACATTTTTGCACTATAGGTGGGTGTATGAGGAGATTCACATTTCCTGCACAGCTAAGTCCGTGTGAAGTTCCCTTGTGCTGTATTTGACATCTAGCAAGGTCTCTGTTTGGAAGGAAAGATCTAAGCTTAAAAATGAAGTGGCCAGAAGTTATGGTAAAAGCAGATAGCTTAGCTGGTTTTAAGAAAGATTTGGACAAATTCCTGGAGGAAAAGTCCATAGTCTGTTATTAAGACATGGGGAAGTGTCTGCTTGCCCTGGATTGGTAGCATGGAATGTTGCTACTCTTTGGGTTTTGACCAGGTACTAGTGACCTGGATTGGCTACCATGAGAATGGGCTACTGGGCATGATGGACCATTGGTCTGACCCAGTTGGGCTATTCTTATGTTATGTTCTCATCTGTAGGGGCCTTTGTTTTCACTTCTTATTTTAATGTATTTTTTTTTCTGGGAACTTATCAGTGTTTTTTATAATGGGAACAAAAATGGAAGATAATTAATGTGTGTGGAATGGGGGGTGGGGGGGATAACTAATTTCTTCAGCTAAATAATTAAATCCACCTCAACCAGACATAGGAGAACTCGCACACCATTCACACACCCTCCAACCAAAAACGTCAAAAGAAAAAAAACTGTTCGACAACCTCCTAACACTCGACCCCCAACTCTACAACCTATTGACCTCGACCACAGACTACAAAACCTTCAAAAAAGAAATAAAAACCCTTCTATTCAAAAAACACATAAAACCGAACTAACACAATCAGAACTGTCCCAAGCATCACCTGCAACTACTCCAAACGTACTTCTCATGTCATGACAATTCAGACATAATTTATGTTATGTTATATTTGGAATAATGGTTACATATATGAGGTTCAATAAAAGAATATTTTCACTCCCTGTTTCTATTCTGACCATTTATACCGTTTCATGGTTATTACAAAAAGTATTTTTTACATGGGGGGTGGGGGTGTGTCAAAAATGATGGGCCCCGGGTGCCACATACCCTAGGTACACCACTGCAGCAAAGTAAAAATGTAGCAACTGCACAGACAGGGTTAGGTAAATTGCTAATGCTGCCTGCCACCTCTAGACTCGGGGGGGGGGGGGGGAGGGGGAGTGAGGTTAGATAGAGGGATATTAGCAGGACCCTGGGGCAAGGGCAGAGTTGAAGGAGGATGAGCTACCATATTGAGGGGAGTTGTGCTGAGTTGAGAGAGAAACCAGCTGCTGGATTTTGGGAGTGGGTGGAGATGGTTGAGAAAGAGGGGAGGCCTGATCCAGGGGTAAAAGAGAGGGTGAAAGGTGAGTGAGTGAACTCGTGGGTGTTGGAAGATGCTGCCACTGGCTGGGAACAGGCTGCTGCAGCGGGACCAGTGAGGCAGACTTTTGGTACCCTTGATGCTTAGTGCCCTGATTCATGCCTTGAGCTGGCTCTGATTGGAGTGCCTAGGGTTACCAGATTTCCTCTTTAAAAAAAGAGCACATCTGCCCCCAGCCCAGCCCACAAACAAGCCTTGCTTCTACTTCCCTGAGTTCATGGCCGCACCTGGAGGGTGTCTGCGTATGTCATCACGTCGCTGTCTGCACATACGCCAGATGCCCTCCAGATGTGGCCCTGAGCTCAGAGAATTCCAAAACCTGGACAAACTGCTGGGTTTTGGAAATACCCTCCAGGCTCCCAAACAGTCCTCTAAAAAGAGGACATGTCTGGGTATTCCCAGGCGGCTGGTAACCTTGGAGTGCCTCAAGGGTCTGCACTGGGACCTATGCTTAACATATTTATAAATGATTTATAGATAGATGACACAGATAAGAGATAGTGAAATGATCACATTTTTAGATGACACATTATTCAAGGTTGTTAAAAGAATGGAGGATTATGAGGATTTGCATTAATATTTTGTAAGACCAGGAAACTGAGCATCTAAATGACAGTTGGGCAGTCATTTTTTTAAATGTTTGTCCTGCATGAGTGTGCACTTTCCTTTTATTTTATGCCTTTTATAGGTAAACCGCTTTGACCTTTTATTAGATACGGCGGTATATCAAGATTTTATAAACATACAGGCACAAAATTCCAGGTTCTGAGAAGTCACTACTCCAGAAAAAGATCTCGAGTCATTGTGATTTGTGTTAACCCAATGTGACACAACAAAATAAAATGTTTGTGATTGTTCAAAAAGGAATGAAAAATGAAACTGAGAATACAGTCACATATCTACCTAATTCCCTGGTATGTCCACACCTTCAACACTGTGTGTAGTTCTGGTTGCCCCATATCAAGAAAGAATATAGTGAAACTAGAAAAGGTTAAGAGAAAGGTAATACAAATGATAACTGGAATGGAACACCTTCCTTATCAAGAGAGGCTAAATAGGTCAGGATTAGAGAAAAGATGACTGGGAAACATGGAATGTTGCAACTATTTGTGTTTTTTCCCAGAGGTACTTGTGTCCTGGATTGGCCTCTGTTGAAGCAGGATACTGGACTGGGTGGACCATTGGTCTGACCCAGAATGGCTATTCTTATGTTCTTAAGGGTTATGATAGAAGTTTAAAAAATCCTGAGTGAGAAGAAATGTATAGAGAGAAGAGTTTAACCTTTCAAACAATACAAAAACAAGAGAATAATCCATAAAATTTATGATCAGCAGACTGAAATCAAATCATAGAAAGTCAGGGGGTTTTTCATACTGAACATAATTAAAGTGTGAAATCTGTGCTGGGGATTGTGGTCAAGGTAATTAACACAGTATATATTTATTTATTCATTCAATTTTCTATACCATTCTCCCAGGGGAGTTCAGAATGGTTTTACATTAGTTTATTCAGGCACTCAAACATTTTCCCCTGTCTGTCCCATAGTAGGGTTCAAAAGAAGTTTGGAGAAGTTCCTGGAGGAAGAGTCCCAAAAAATTATTAACCAGGTACAACTGGGAGAGCCATGGTTTATTCCTGGAAATTAACTATGATGAGAAATGTGCTGCTGCTGCTGCTACTACTACTACTACTACTACTACTTATACTCCTGAGTGAATTCTGCAACAAAATTATGAAAGTTCTGTGTGCAATATTTCAAAATTTTGCATTGTATATGTGTAATGTTTTGTGCAAAATTATCCCATCATAAGGCCTGAAATCCCTTCCTGCCTTTTCCTTTCTCCTAATTCTGTCTGCTCCCAAAGTTTTTTTTCCTGCATTCAATACCCCCACCTCTCATTCTTTCTCCTACAACACCCCCCACCTCTCTATATCTCTCTCCAGCTATCACTGTATCCACCCACAGGACACTTGACCCCTACCCACCAGTGGTACACCACTAGACTGCTCTTCAGACTTGCTTCCTATTGTGTCAAGATTTAGGGCTACCATATTTAAGGATGGGAAAACCCAGATGCACGGGCCTGCCCCATTCTACCCCCCAGCCCCACCTCCAACCTTCCCTGTTTTGCCTCCAGCCATGCCCCATTCCGCCTCTGGCTCATCCTGTTTCACCTCCAGCCCCACCTCCATCCCCAAAAAGCCTCATCTCTTTTTTGCCAACCTCCAGGCCATGTCTGAAGGGCCTCCAGTATGTGTGGATGTGTATGACATTATCTGTGCATGCCCTCCAGATGTGGCTGGAGCTCGGGGCTTTCCAAAATCCGGACAAGCTGCCGGGTTATAGAAAGTCCGTCCGGGAACCCGGACAGTCCTCTATTTTTTGCAGTTGTGGATCTTTTAACTGATTGAATAAAAACCTGCATCAAGAACATCATTTCCACAACTCTATCCATAATACCTGAAGCTGTCATGGAACCTGGCATCCCTTTTTAGTTTAATCCCTTCAGTGGTCAGCTGCTTAGTTAAAGCACCTTGTTGTACCCTGATGTGACTGAAGCAAGTCAAAGTTATGATGTCCTTCTTATTAAACTTAAGACATTTTTTTCCCAGTAATCACTGTTGGATGTCCTGGTATTGGAGCTTCCTTGGTCCCATCTAAAACTTGCCCACACCATGCCTCCTTGCTGTATGGATCTACTGTAGTATTAGATGTCTATTTTCTGCCTTTGTAAAATTGAGATTTGGATGTTTTGGGCACATGGACATCCATTTGGGCATTTTGAGACATCTATATGCACCTTATTGTAAGGCCAGCGCTGTTGACATTTATTTATAAGACACATTTGTTAAAATTCTTATATTTATTATTTTTCTTTGAGCTTTTAATCTGTTAAGATAATGGTACCTCATACAGTAGGATGAAGCTATGCGAACACACTGAAGAAAACTGTGCCATCTGGTGTTAGTTCATGTGATTTCCTCTGGAAAACCGCAAAGGGTATACATATGTGATCACAGACTTGTGTTACGCTGATTCTTTTTATGCAATCATGCCCGTAAAAGCAGAGTAGTAAAGAAGGGATTTGGGATTTTGCTCATGTTGTTTTTCCAATTGTAGCAAAAGAAGCTTGGAGAAGAGGACCAGGAGAAAATAAATGTTCTGTGGGCCTTTCACCTACCCTGAGAGTATTAATAGAAGTAATGCCTTCATTGGTAGGTCACAAATGCACACCAACCCTTTCCATATATTTTCAGAAATCATATGGATAATATTGGACCTCTTAAATGGTTAAATGACCACGTAATTGTCTATTTGGTAATGGATGGGTTAGAGGTGGATGGAAGTAGCACTACAAAATTATTAGCAGTGATATTCAGCCTCAACTACATAGCATCATGGTCACCTATATGGATAACAACCTTACATATACAGTACAAGAACGTATTAAAAACATAACATAACATAGATTCTTATATACTGCAGCTACCTCTCCATTCTGTGCGGTTCACAAAACAAGAGATACTACCCAAGCATAGTATGATCATAGCAAATTAATCAAAATATTTGCCAAGCATTTTTCTGAAGCCAAATAAGAAGTGGAAAGTGATTATTTGATCACCGGCTGCAAATACCAATCCTGCTTGGACAGGTCCTTCAAGTTCCAAGCAAGCAAACAGCAGTCCTGGCTGAGCAATTACATCAATGGAGCTGTGCTGAATATGGCACCTTTCGGAAAGTAGTTAAAACAGTACTGTTTGACAGATTCATCTCCTAAACCAGGGGTAGGGAACTCCAGTCCTAGAGAGCTGTATTCCAGTCGGGTTTTCAGGATTTCACCAATGAATATGCATGAGATCTATTTGCATGTACTGCTTTCAATGCATATTCATTGGTGAAATCCTGAAAACCCGACTGGAATACGGCTCTCGAGGACCGGAGTTCCCTACCTCTGTCCTAAATAGAAGCCTCACTACTTACAAAGTTATATTTTCCCTCTTTCTATTTCTTATGTAATATGTTGTTCCCTCACTTTCTTCATTCCACAATTCGCTGATTGTCCAGCTTCATGCCTTGGGTTGCATACATGAGACCTATATTACATACTTAAGATTCATAGTTTCCTTTTATCTATTTCTTGTGTAATAAATTGTACCCTCACTTCTTGCATTCTGTAATTCACCGATTGTACAACTTTATTCTGTAATTCGCTTCATTCTGCAATTCACCTTATTATCCAGCTCTATCCTGAAATTCGCAGATTGTCCTGCTTTATTCCTTGGGTTGCATACATGAGAACTATAGTACATACTTAAGATGCATATTTTCATTTTATCTATTTCTTGTGTTAATAAGTTGTACCCTCACTTCTTGCATTCTGTAATTCACCGATTGTCCAAGCAATGTGAACTGCCTAGAAGTCATTTGACTATAGCCGTATAGAAGAATAAAGTTATTATTATTATATAACTTGTTTCTCTCACATAGCCAACTGGGATGCTAACATTTTACCAAACAATCGTCTATAAACACATCCCTTTACTGATGGAAAGTCAAAGAATCGTACTTTACGTAAATGTTTTCTGTTTATGAATTTAAAATGATCAGATAACCGGGTAAAAGTACATTCAGAGCTTTAAAACACATACAACCGAATTTGAAAATTACTCTAGCTTCCATTGTCAGTCCGTGTAATCTGTGATAATACTGCGATATGTGATCGGTTTTTTTCAAAAAGATTGATGCATGCACTTAACTTAAGACAGTGACTATACCAGCTGAAAATTTACCCCTACGTAAATTTAAATAGCATTTGTAGAAAAAAAAAAAGTCTTCAGCTTTGTATATTATTTTCACTATACATTAATGGATTTTTAAAGAACTTGATTTAGTCAGCAAATGGACAAATGAATTAGACATAAACATATAGTTCATGACACAGATAAATCTAGGACTGGAAGTCACAGTTTCACACAGTGACTTATTACTTAGAAACACTTAATTGCAACATTCAGTGATGTAATTAGACATCATAGGGGATGAAAGCCTAAACCATGCAAAGGAGGCCAGGAGACACACCCTGTTATAATATTCAGAGCATGTGTTGATTCATCACACACACACTTCTAATGAACTATAAACTGTAATATATGGATCCTGACTTGCTTG
The DNA here is from genome assembly GCF_902459505.1 of Geotrypetes seraphini. NCBI lineage: Eukaryota > Metazoa > Chordata > Amphibia > Gymnophiona > Dermophiidae > Geotrypetes > Geotrypetes seraphini. The sequence continues at coordinate 339,602,168 of NC_047086.1, read as the reverse complement.
ACTAGAGCCTAGGATACAAATATTTAATGACAAATACCAATCAACTTTCCAAACTCTTCCACAATCTGCAGGCAATGTTTTGACCAAATTATCCATAGCCCCAGTAACAATGTATACATAAATTGAAAAGGACCACTCATAAATATAGTGGGATATAGGTATATTTCACTATCTCCAGGTTGTGGTCCATCTTTTGACAAATTTAAACATAACAACATAGTAAATGACGGCAGATAAAGACCTGAATGGTCCATCCAGTCTGCCCATTAGTTATACACAATAAAAATTCATGATTAAGTTAACTTGTCTTTTCTTTGCTGAGGAGGGTCACTGAAAGGCCTAAGATTATTTTCCAGCATTCAGGTTTTCTACAATGCCTTAAAAATTTCCATACTGGGACAGATCAAAGGTCCATCAAGCCCAGTATCCTGTTTCAAACAGTGGCCAACCCAGGTCCCAAGTACCTAGCTAGATCCCAAGTAGTAAAACAGATCTTATGCTGCTTATTCTAGGAATAAGCAGTGGATTTCCCCAAGCCATTTCAATAATGGCCTATGAACTTCTCTTTTAGGAAATTATCAAAATCTTTTTTAAACCCTGCTAAGCTAACTTATTTCACCATATTCTTTGGCAATGAATTCTAGAGTTCAACTACACATTGTGTGAAAAAATATTTTCTCTGGTTTGTTGTTTTAAATCTACTACTTAGTTGCTTCATCACATGCCCCCTAGTCCTAGTATTTTTGGAAAGAGTGAATAAGCAATTCACATATACCCTTTCCACTCCACTAATTAATTTATAGACCTCTATCATATCACTCCTGAGCCGTCTCTTCACCATGCTGAAGAGCCCTAGCCACTTTAGCCTTTCCTCATAGGAAGTCGTTCCATCACTGTTATCATTTTTGTCACTCTTCTCTGTACCTTTTCTAATTGCGCTATATCTTTGTTTAAATGACACAAAACCTTCCAAACATAGGTCAGTCAGTAAAACAGAACATATTTAGAGTAATTTCTGCACTAGGGGTATATGTCCTGAGTCTACTTTCCAACTTTACGTGATGGCAGTCTACTAGACAGAGAACACAGTCAAAAGGTATCAATCAAATGTCTCAGCCATGTTTAACCAACACACCAGCAAAATCATTGGATTGTTTGCCTTCCTAGACCTGGAGATGAGCAGAGTGTTTCTGATGTTATAGTTGATGATCACTGGATAGTGTAGCTCAATATTCAGATAAATGTGGAAAGGGTTTAATCAAAAGTGAAAGACCTAGACTTCAAGAAAACTGACTTTATTAAGATGAGGGATTACCTCAAGGCTTTGTTAGTAGGATGCAGACTTCTAAAGTAAATGGGCAGTGGGTAAAAGTGAAAGGAACTATTTTAAGGGCAATAAACATTTTTGTTAGGAAATTACTGTATATAAAATTAAGAGAAAAAGAAGGCCCTTTTAGTTTTGAAAAATAGTAGGTGGTAAGGTAAGGAAAAAGAGGTTAGCCTTCCTAAACTATAAGAGATCACAGAAAGAGGAGGAAGGCAACAGTATCTGGAAAGGCAAAGAGAAGCTGGTAAACAGTCAGGAAAACAAAGATGCAAATGGAAGAAAAAAATAGCCAATACTGTAAAAAATTTTTTTTTAGAGATGTTAGTGATAGAAGAAAGTTCAAGAGAGACATTGTGAGACTCAAAGGTGAAAGTGAAGAAAATGTAGAAGCTGATAAGGATATAGTAGTATTGCTTGACAAATATTTCTGTTCTGAGTTCAGAGATGAAGGGCCAAAAGTAGAACCGCAGAAGACAAACACAAATGGAGATGCTTGGGAGAATGCATTGATAGGGTTACAAGGTTTTGCTTACTTCATGCGTTGTTTCCCCATTGGAAGATGGGGAATGAAAAGGGCAAATCCAGGGCTTTCGTCTGCGCCTGAAGTAAGCCCTATGAGGCAGCAGATTATACACACCTACACAGCTATCCCAGTTGCAGTGCAGTTCCAGCCTGTTGTGCCTATGGTGTTGAGGTAGCAGTGTGGAAGGGGTGTCTAGAGGGCTGTAGAGAGGCTGATCCCTTCCCAACCCAGAAGTATGGCCTGCCAAAGAGCAAAAGGATGGTAATGTTGATCGTTCTTAGACAACAGCCTTCCTGCATGAGGGTTACCAATGGCCATATCTGTGCCCCCCCCCTCCCCCTTTGAAGTGGATACAGAAGGAAAGAGCCTTAGGGAATAGCCAGCCTTGTTTGCTTCAGGTGGAGGAGGCACCTTGAGAGAACTACAGTCCAGTATACAAGGGGTTTCTAAAGTGGCTGTGTGACAATGGAGTTGCTTTAGGCTATATTCCTCTTTATTCACCGTGGCTTCTGAATTAGTGGATGATTGTTCATACAGTACCCAAGGTTTAAAATGTCAGAGTCAAAAGCTAGAACAAGAATTCACCAGGCTTGATGAAATTGAGACTAAGGTAGATGCAATGCAGAACTGTAATACTGCTATGGTTAAGGACAGACATTTTTTTTACATCATAAAGTGGAGTATATATAAAACCTATTGTAACCCCCTGCTTAAAGGTGGTCTAGGTAGCTGGAGGTTGAACTTCCTGATTCACATGGAAGATAGAAACCACTTTCAGAAGGAAGGAAGGAACCGTACGCAAGAGCACCGTGGTATCCGTAATATGCAAGAAAGGATCATGACAAGAGCTGTAGCTCTAAACCCTGTACCACACTCTAAGATATAGTATGGTAGAAGATAACATAGCAAACATTGTCTGATAGAGATGGTCAAACATAGTATGACAAAACATGGTATGGTGAGACATAGTACGGTGAGCATAGTACAGCAAAACATAGAAAGCAAACATAGTATTACAAAGCATGATTAACATAATATGTCATGATTTGGCAAAAATGCTGAGGTAAGCATGCATGGCACAACATAGCATGGAAGACATGGAGTGGCAAACATTGTGTGGCCAACATGGCATGAGAGATTGTAGCATGGCAGACATATTTTGGCACAAACACAGTATAGTATATATGGCATATAGCAGTGGTTCCCAACCCTGTCCTGGAGGACCACCAGGCCAATCGGGTTTTCAGGCTAGCCCTAATGAATATGCATGAGAGAGATTTGCATATCATGGAAGTGATAGGCATGCAAATCTGCTCCATGCATATTCATTAGGGCTAGCCTGAAAACCCGATTGGTTTGGTGGTCCTCCAGGACAGGGTTGGGAACCACTGGCATATAGGATAGTAGGACAAAGATGACAAACAGTATGATAGAGTGTGGAAGAACATTTAATGATTATGTTTGTATTTTGTAAACTGCTTAGGTTTAAGCAGGTTAGAAATTTTTAAGTAAATAAAGGGTGGTAACTGTGTGGAACAGTTTCTCAGTAGAAGTGGTGGAGACAGACTGTGTCTGAGTTCAAGAAGGCATGGGACAGGTACGCACGATCTCATAGGGAGAGATGGAGACAAGGATGGGCAGAACTGGTTGGCCTTTATCTACCATCATGTTTCTGTGTAACCCCCCCCCCCCTGTAAGCAGAGAGGTGGAGAAAGCAGAGAACTTTGGGGGCAAACATTGTGCTAGAATAGGTTCTCCTTCATTTTTCAGCCATGTTTCTATTAATGCTAGCACAAGTGAATTAGAAGTTAATATCATGAATAGCTGCTGATTTACCTTTAATTGATCTGCAATCAAGTAAGCAAGTGGTCATAAGTTTGAGGTTTGTTTTAAGGTGGATATTTTATTAGAAACATTAATTAAGGTAAACTGGATCAAATTTCTCATCATTGCACACAGAAGACGACAAGAGGAAGAGGGACACGATAAGACATTCTTTTGATGTACATGCAGCATCTGACTTCGGGTTTCCAGTTGTTTTTTTGCCTTCATATCCCTATTACTGATCTGTGGTCTCTTGTTCCAATATGCTTTGGAGGTACCTGACTTTTGCACATGTGACCAAAGTGTTTTATTCTACTAACATGCAGTGCCTATGTAGAGATCTGTAGCACAGAGCTGCATGAGAATGGGGATGGCAGGCATCTAGCGGTGTTCCCATAGGGTTGGAGGCACCTCGAGGGGCTCCAATACCCGTGTGCCTCCTTCTCCAGCCACATTTGCCCCTTGACAAAGCAGCATGCAGTGCTCCAAGAACGCTGTCAGTAGCTGACCTAGAAGCCTGCCCTCTGACAGCAGGGCTAACGTCAGAGAGGCTTCAAAGTCAGCCATGTGCAGGGCCCATGGCCCTGCAAAGAAGTGCAGCTGGAAGGCAGGAAGGCCCGGTGGCTGACCGGGATGGCTCCGGTAGTCTTGCAGGAGGGGGTCACTGAAATATTTGGGCCATAAAACACACTCATTGGAGCAAAGGACAAGAGAGGGGTATGAACTTGGGATAGAGAAGATTTGAAAGCTAGAAGGAGGGAGGGGGGCACAAATTCAGAGAGATAGAGATATTTTGAACATGGAAGTGGAGGAGGAAGAAATGTTGTTCAGGAGTGGGGAAGGGAAAAAGAGGGAGATTAATCCAGGACAGAAGAGACTGAGGATGCTGTACAACAGGAGAAAGGGAAGAGAGAGGGAGAAATGCTAGACCACGGTAGGAGGAACCAATGGACAATAACAGAAGAATTTGCAGAAGATGGGAAACAGGAAAAAAGAGAAACTAGGACCAACTTGATGGAAAAAATAAATCTCCAGGCAACAAAGGTAAAAAATGAATTTATTGACTGAAATATGTTAACTTTTGGAAATGTATAGAGCAGATGTCTTTGTATTATGTTCAAAAGAAAAGGAAATGCATTTCTGGTTTTATTTCTCCAGTTCTGAAATACTTGCTGACCCATGCTGTGGCTAGTGGGGATCCCCAAGTACTGCCAGTTGAAGACTTCCTCCAAAGATGACCAGAACTCCTCTCCACCAAGCACGGCAGTCGCTGGCAGCATCCCTGAGCCACTGAGGTGCCAGCATCTCAGTGGCTTAGGGATGCTACTGCTGCCTGCCAAGCTTGGCAAAAGGGAGCCCTGGCCACCTTCAGAGGAAGTCCTCAACCAACATAGGTTGGGGGTCTTCATCAGCTGGAGTATTTATATTTTGTAATTACATTAGAGGCTCTGACAAAGATCTGTTTACAAAGTATGCATTCTTTCCAATTAATATTTCCAAATTAATAAAAAGTGTCTTTGCTTATTTGTAAATGGGTCTCTACCAGAGCCTTTAATTCAGTAGCATAATTAAATGAAATAACTACTTCTGAAGTTTATAGGGGCGGGCGGGGACTGATTCAATTCCTTGCAGGGACAGGCAGGGATGGATTTGATTACAACGGGGACAGGCTTGATTTCTGTCCCCATGCAACTAGTAGTCCCATTTGTTCCATTTTCTCACTAGGTGGTGTTTTAGGGCATGGCATAATATCTTACAGTGCTGCTTTTTCACAGGTAAGGTTGTTGCTCTGACTCCTGGGAGTTGGTACTATTCTTTTTCTCCAGCATTGCATTACATTCAGACTTGGAGTTCCTACTTATAGTTAGTGGCTGCTTATTCCAGTCAGAGTGATAGAAGTGAGGCATTCTGTTTGATACTGATGTTTCTGTGTAGGCATCAGTACCAATCTGACTTGTTCTGTTTTTCTAGCAGGAAGTATACTGGTATGCTAAGATAATGGCTTTTAAAAGTCAGATTGTGGCAACTTTAGAGCATTATTATATAGTTTTGGAATATGTTGTGCTTTGCAGAGTTTGGTTACTGGAGCTCTGAACAGGTTCCCCCTACTGGTTCTCACTACCTTGGGAAAGATGACATTAACAGAGGCCCAATTCAATCTTAGGTATGCCACTGAATCCATCTATTTCAGAAAGTATAAATGCCATCACTGTAAAATAGAATAAACACATTTTGAGAATCAACTGGAAAGTCTGCAACAATAAAATCATTCTATTGCAGGTCCTATTAGCTGTAGACATTAACATCTCTCTGCTCAGTAAATTACCTGCTGTTTTGAGGGGGATTTATGATATCCACTCTTACAGTACAGATTATAAAGAGAGAGACACAAACGTACACCCACACCAAATCTGTAGTTTGGAACACTTAGAGTTTTGCTTTTTTATTAATGTCTACAAGAACTTGGCAATACTGCATGATAATGTTACAGCAATAAACAGTATGTGACATTTAAACATGCCTCTTTACTTTTAATTTGATTATCATCTCCTATAGAAAGATCACATGATACTAGACTTAAAGTGAACATTTAACTTTTTCAATATTTAAATACATATTTGTATCTGGTTCATCTTCTAGTCACGCAGCAGTGAGAAACTCAGATGCAGATGTCTTTTCTTCTATCAGTTCCTTGGCTGATAAATTCATCTTCTCATGAGAAAAGTCATCAATTGAGAGACCTTCTACAATCGTCGGTATTTTATTCTGTTTGAAATTAACAGAATGTGTTACAAACTTCCATAATGCAATGCCTGTGACTACTGTTCATGCACAAAATGCAGGAGGAAATCTTTTCCGCTCTATTTCGTTAAATTTAAAGACTGGTTGAGAGTAAAATATATAACAAAACCAAACACCCCCCTCCCCTCCAAAAAAGCCTGGTGATTTGGGATCCCTGGAATCCACCTCGCTTATCCTGGGCATCTTCTAGTGTCTTAGACAGGGCAAAAAACAAGCATAACAGATAACGTGGTGCAACCCAAGAAGCTTGGAAAACTTTGAGGTATATAAATCAAATAGTAGTTAACACCTTATTTCAGAACAGTTTAATAATAAACTGGCAATAATAAAACAAGAACCTGTTCAAGGGTAAAAATGGACACATTTTAAGAAAAATGCCAGTAATTTGATGTATTATTTCACTTTATATTCTGTCTTTTGCAAAGTTAATTGCACCAAAACAGATCACAACAAAACAAAATAAAGTAACACACTACATTAAAAGTAATATGTCACCTTTTCACCTGTACACTTATATAAAGTGAAACAAACTGTTTTCAAAAGCAAAGAACTTCATGCACAAAGGAAGTTTGCCTATAAAATTTTATTATGAGAGACCTTGGTCTTAAAGTTTATTTGTATGGATTTTGAGGGCAATACTGCTAGGATTTTGTATTTACTTTTCACTGTTTCACTTGGCAGACACTGGCTCATTTGGAATAGAAAATTTATTGCAACTCTCTTCCTGTTAGATCACTCTGCATCTGTTATTTGGTGAATTTTTTTTTTTAATTTATCTATCAATTTTAAACATTATCATTTTGTACAAATAATAAGAAAAGAGACAAAGAAAAACCAAATTTTTTACAGACTGAAGGATCTTTACAACATTACCCTTTTTACTTCTTCTAGTCCCATAATGTGAGAATATTCCTGAAATTAACTTAAAAATACAATAAAATATAATCATGATCTAATCTAAGATCTAATTTATTTATTATTTCTTTATTAGATTTTCAAAATTATTTTCCAAGCTTAAACATCTTGTACAGAAAGTGTAATCTAAGATTTTTAGACAAAAATCATCAAAATAAGAAAAACATTTCTTAATACACTCAAGTCCTCATAAGTGATCCAAGAAGTAAGAAAAGAGTAATTACTAAGTCATAATATAATAAAGATATGTATATCTGCTGCTGAAACAAAAGGCATATTTAATTATACAGGAGCTGTTACACCTTCATTCTCCAAGCGTTTTAGAGAGAGAAAATTAACTAGATGGGAAGGGTCTACAAAGACATATTTTAAAGAGCGGTATCTAATAATACACTTGCAGGGATAACGTAAAAAGAAAAACACTCCCTAATTGGGTTACCCCTGGTTTCAAAAGAATCCAAGATGGACGTCACTATCTGCTAGCTGGGAGGACCCGTAGTCGAGAGACTATGGGAACTCACAGCAGCCATTTCCTAATGGCGATCTGCACGGGGCAGGAGCGTAGGAAGATTGCTCCTGCCCCGAAAGCCCGCTAAACCACCAGGTAAGGCCAGGAAGGCGGGAGGGAGGCGGGGGTGGGTCAGAGCCAGATATTTGCGGTTTTTCACCATTCGCAGTCCGGCTCTGCCCCTATCCCCCGCGAATCCGGAGGGAGAAGTGTAGATCAAAGGACTTCCTGGGGTTCAAAATACAGATTTTTCCTGACATTTCGAGAGAAACGCAGAAGAGAAGACGAGAGTTTCTAATTTTTAAGATCTACTTTTATAGTGCAAAATACTACTAAACTCCATTTTATAATCAATTCAGATGGGAACTAATTATTAGTTTCACGAAGCTGTAAAAAAAAACTGTTCCAACTGCATAGAATCCCAGAATACATATTCACATTCCTTAAATTTCACCTGATTTTGAGGTGCAGTGTTCAGGGGACTGTTTTCTGTTCCCGATAGCTGTGCTCTGTATAACAACTAGAGCTGGTTACTTCGGGTGCTGAATCTTGGCAGGCACCTGCTGAGACAGAAGCCCTGCCATCAGCTGGATCCTGCACTCGACAGTGAAAAGGACACCACGACTGTGGCACGCGGCTACATGGTGTGGCCAAAGGGGCATGCCCTAAGGGGCACGCCAAGCCCCTTGGGAGCCCCTTGGAGACACAAGGGACTGCCAGAACTGTATGTATGGAAATTATTATTTAAAATCTAATGGGGAAAAGAAAAGGGAAGGCGAAAGTATCAACACCAGTAATGGCTGGCCCCATAGACAGATACCTCGTGTCTACCAATGTTACTGGAAGTACTCGGGGCACTGACTCACTATCGGGGGCATTGCTCAGCCCCCTAGAAAGAACTCCTCCTCCACCTAACAATTGTTGGTTTGGATCCCTAGAATGGTTCCAATTCCCATCCTGTGGTTTCTTTGGAGCAATTGGTATCTTCCTCATTAATTTATGAGGAGATACCTAAGGCCTTCAGTTGCTTCAGGAACCTGGAATGAGCTACAGGAAGTTTCCCTTAAAGACTTGTGGTTAATTAATATCAGAGTAGAGGGGTTATTAATGTCAGTGGTAACACAAAATGTAAAATTTTCAAAGGAAGTAGTTAATAAGCTGGAAAATATTGATTCAAACTGGAAAATTATTGAGAAAAGAACTGACAACAGAGTTCCAGATATCAACATTACAAGCCTTAAAGTCTTCAGTCCTTAAAGATTCACATATTACTTATACCAGATTTGAGAAAATGGAAAATATTTTATGGGCAAAAAAATCTATGTCTAGTCAACTTTCCAAAAACTCATTTGTTGACCCCAGAAATTTTGATTCAGAAATATTTTAAAGAAGTTTTGGGGCTGACAGAAGCAGATACTTTGCCCTTAACGAACCTATATTATATTCCACAGAAAAAGAAAGTTCTGGCAGAATTAGGTGTAGACCAGTTGGAACAGATAGAATTTGATTTAACTGGTTTCCTTGAAGATTCACAGGATATAATCCAAACTAGGTCTAACCTATTAGTGACTTCTGCAAGAGAGTTAGACAAATCCTTAATTATGAAAGCTTATTTTCAAAATAAGCTAGCAAAGTTTTGTGGAGATTATGTATGAGTATTTCCCCGATGTGGCCCAAGCAACACAATTCGGAAGGAAAACATTTCTAAACTTGAAATCAAGGGTGTTGGCTCTGGGAGTCACATTTTACTTAAAATTTCCATGTAAATATTATTTGGTGAATTATATGCTTAAACCAAAATGTGGAGTGCCAGGGATCCTGTCCCTTTTCATTGCTATTTAATCTATTTATGCAAGGGGTGCCCTGTTACATTATCTGTGCCACAAAGGCGCCTAATGATTAGCATAGCAGGCCGAGAAAGCAAAGTTGCTTACCTGTAACAGGGGAATGCCTGATAGCAGGGGAATGCAGTCAAACTTGATGGTGAAGTCTCTGACTGAGCCTAATGACATTGGTACTCTCCCCTAGCTATAGTAAGCTTTTGAGCTTACTGAGCATGTGCAGGATTGCCCTATTACTCAAGCCCCTCCCCTCTGTCAGTTTTGTTCCTAGAAATAGAAGAGGAGACGAGGGGATGGAGGGTGGGCAAGTGTGGCTGTATTCCCCTGCTGTCTACGGAGAATACCTGTTACATCAAGTTTGCAGACGACAAAGTAATGCCGGAAGATCAGATCGCAGAAGGATAGCAAGGAACTCCAGAGTGACTTGTGTCATTTAGAGAAATGGGCGGAGAAATGGCAGATGAAGTTTAATGTGGAGAAATGCAAAGTAATTACATTACATTACATTACGGATTTCTATTCCGCCTATACCTTGCAGTTCAAGGCGGATTACAAAATGCATTTAGGCAGAAAAATAAGGAATACGAGTACAGAATGTCAGGTGCAACTCTGGCTAAGAGTGAACTAGAAAAGGACCTGGGTGTACTGATAGATAGGACCCTGACACCGCCGGCACAATGTGCGGCGGTGGCAAAGAAAGCAAATAGGATGTTGGGTTTGATGAAGAATGGAATCATAAGTAGATCGGAGAGAGTCATAATGCCGCTTTATAGAGCAATGGTCAGACCCCACTTGGAATACTGCGTCCAACATTGGTCTCCCAACCTAAAGAAAGATATAAAACTGCTGGAGAGGGTGCAGAGACGAGCAACGAAACTAGTAAATGGTATGGAGAAACTGGAATACGAGTATCGACTTAAGAGACTGGGATTGTTCTCCCTTGAGAAAAGAGACTGGGATTGTTCTCCCTTGAGAAAAGGAGACTAAGGGGATATGATCGAGACCTTCAAAATACTGAAAGGAATCGACAAAATAGAGCAGAAAAATTATTTACATTGTCCAATTTGACATGGACAAGAGGACACAGAATGAAGCTAAGGGGGGGACAAGTTCAGGACAAATATCAGGAAGTTCTGCTTCACGAAGAGAGTGGTTGACACCTGGAATACTCTCCCAGAGGAGGTTATTGCGGAATCGACCATCCTAGGATTCAAAAGCAAACTAGATGCACATCTACTTACGAGAGGCATAGAAGGATATGGGTGACTAAAAATTACGCCAGGTGTACACCTGGCAGGGCCTCCGCGTGTGCGGATCGCCGGACTTGATGGACCGAAGGTCTGATCCGGAGATGGCGCTTCTTATGTTCTAAGCAACTTTGCTTTCTCCGGAGACAGACAGGGGATATGCAGCCCCACTTGATGGTGAGTCCCAAGCTGAAAAAGCATACGGGAGATGGAAAACAGTCTATAATTCAAAGAGATTTATATAAAACTGATTGTCAAAAGCGAATATCTGGAGCTAAAATGCGATCCAAGCAGCACTGCATTGTAAAAGTATGCACAGAAGACTAAGTTGCTGGTTTGGAAATACCCTAGATTGGGGCGGATTTCAAATTGGTTATTGGAGCCACTATAGCTCGTAGTTGATGCCCCGCCAAGGGGTTGAATGTGAGCTTGTGCACAGCAAAAATGGATGCACTGTGCACCAAAATGCAGCTTCAGAAACATCCTGAATAGGAATTAAGAAGAAAATTTGTCATGCAGAAGCTGTAGGTCGCTCTTTATAATCCACAATTGACACAGGAGGGATCAGGTGTGCTCTGGGGTAGCATGAATGAATACAATGTGCTATCGGAGAGGAGAGAGAGTTTCTATGTTCTATCATATTGCATTTTATTGTTTTTTGTTTTCTTGTGTTCCTCAGTAGCTGATTTAGAAGATACGAAGAGCTGATATGGTTGGCGAACTGAGTAGTTGCCTAGAGGTAAAAACATAATGCTCCTCTGCAGTGGACAGCATGGAGACCTTGGTCTGCTGGAGAGGAATGCAAAGGAAGAAACGACGCTGATTAAGTAATAGATTGGATGAAAATCCGTACCAAGTGTAGGAAAGAATCTGGGATGAGTTTGGAAAAAAACCAAACACACTAGTAGGAAAAAATGTGCGAGATAAATAGAATAAGTAAGGCATGCTTGAAGTTCACTACATCCTCAAGTGAAGTTGAAATAAGTGAGACAAAACTTAATGTCCCAGAAAAGAACATAATGGAAGCAGAATCCAATGGTTTAGACAGGAATTGGACTAAAAGATCTACCCCCTAACGGTAGGTCCCACCCTGGAGGAGGGTCTCTTATTGGAGACTGAAGGTGTTACGACTGTTCATAAAATGAGTGTGATTAGAGACCAGTATCTGAGAGATGCAGAAGGCATAAGAGAATGAAGTCAAGTGGACAATGAAGAGGAAAAACCATTGGTGAATTTGCACCCAGATGGAATAAATGTACCCATGTAAACTGAGAGGACTTGCCAGTATGTTTAACTGACTGCGGAGATTGGAATGTAAGAAATGGTTGTTCTGCTGGTAAAGAGAGGAATGGTCTTCTAAAGGAAATAGCGGAGCATCCTGAAGGTTCCGCAAGCAAATTCTTCTTCTTTTTTTTAGCACTGGATGTTCTTAGAATATCAGATTAGATAGGCAGTGTAGAAAAACTGTTTAGAATTGGCTCTGTTACTAAAATAGTTTACCAGCTAATCATCATGGAGATAGGGCAGTGCCAATGCTCCTAAATATGGAGCTCAGAACCAGCTGGTATGAGGTTAAGCTTAGCAGTTTCTCAGAAGCTTATAAGAGTACGTGCTGGTATGAAGTCTGGTGAAACTTATGTTTTCAGCTGTAGTATTGTTCAACATAGTATGTTGTGCAGAAGTAGCTGTTATCCTTAATGTGCCCTTAATATATCTTTAGCAATGAAGTTCTGAAACTGGAGATATATCCTGCTCCATCACGACTTGTAAATAATTATTATTAGTATTAGAACCCACCAGCTTCTTCAGTGGCATCTCCCCAATGAGATAAAAATGAGAGACAGATGAGACAGAGAGACAGAGGAGAGAACTAGAACTCCATGTCTAATATGCCGCTACCGAAAATAAAAAAGCAATTCAGGGTAGGTCTGGGTACTTAGTTAATAATTAACACATAAGTATTAATAATATATAGATTTCCCTTTTTTACTTGCTGTGATGGCAGCGATAGGTTTCCCTCTCCTTGTGGAGTCAAAATAGGGCCCCAAGAGGAGGGAATAAGTGAAGAAGAAGAATGTGGCCCAATAAAATCTTCTCAACAGTGTGGCCTGCAGAGTCCCTGCACGGGAACCACCGCCCCAACGCGGCTTTCCTATTAGCTGCTGAAAGCACCCACGGTCCCAACACTTACCTGGGAGATCCAGGAGCTGCCTCATATCGATTGCCGCCAATGCTGGGGTGCAGCCAGTTGAGGTCTGGTCTGGTGAATGGCACTTCCCTCCCCTGCCGGACTGAATCATTGCCCTGAGGGGAGGGAGCCAAAGGAATCTTCTGCTGCCGTGCCGGTGCTGAAACTTTTGTCAGCCTTGGCGGATGTATACTGCCCTCCCCCATTGGATCCAAAGCAGGGCCCTGAGGGGAAGGAATCAAAGTGCCTGCTGCTTTGCCGGTGTTCATTCCATGCATGCGCAAAACTTTTAATTTTTTCCTTTTTGTAATAGATGAGATGCCGCCAGTGCTAGGGTGTTATCTGCCCAGCTAAGGCGGAACAGTACTTCCTTCCCCCGCCAGACCGAAGCAGAGCCCCGAGGGGAAAAACTGTTAAAGCAGTGGCTCCCTGCTGCTGAGTTGAAGTAGAAGGGAGAACCACAGTTGCCTGGGCCACAGAGGAGCTATCAATCATGGTGGCATGTTCCTGTTTGAGTTTGACAAGTATCTTGAGAATGAGAGGGAATGGAGGGAACACAGAGAAACTGATTCATCCATTCCAGTAGAAAAGCATCTGCCTCCAGTCAGTGAGGAGAGTATATCCTGGAGCCAAACTGAGGTGGTTTGTTGTTGTGGGAAGACACGAAGAGATCTATCTGAGGAGTCCCCCATTGAGAAAAAAATGTGATGAAGAGGCAAGGAATCGAGTGTCCATTAGTGAGGTTGTAGAAGATGACTCAATTTGTCCGCCAGATAGTTTTTCTCTCCTTGAATGTAGACAGCTTTGAGGAAGGTGTTGTGAAGGACTGCCCAATCCCACACCTGTAGAGCTTCCTGGCAAAGAGGGAGAGATCCTGTTCCTCCCTGCTTGTTGACGTAGTACATGTCGACTTGGTTGTCTGTCCGAATGAGGACTACCTGGTTGTGAAGAAGATGCTGAAAAGCTTTGAGAGCACTGAAAATCGCTCTGAGTTCCAACAGATTGATGTGACACTGATGATCCATGCTGGACCAATGGCCTTGAGTATGGAGACCATCGAGATGATTCCCCCAAGCGTAGGTTGAAGAATCTGTCGTGAGGACCTTCTGATGAGGGGGCGTTTAAACAGTAAACCTCTGGAGAGATTGGAAGAGAGCATCCACCAGTGGAGAGACTGTCTCAATGAAGGAGTCACTCATGTGTTGAGAGTGGGTCGCAAGCCTGTGCCCACTGAGATGCCACAGTCCGCTGAGCAATTATGAGGTGAAGTCTGGCAAAAGGAGTCACGTGACCTGTAGAAGACATGTGACCTAGGAGAACCATCATGTGTCTTGCTGAAATTGTAGTCAAGGAAGACACTTTGTGGCAGAGAAGAATGAGAGCAGCCTGACGTTGTTGAGAAAGGAATGCTCCGAGTCGGACAGTGTCCAGAACAGCTCCGATCAACTGCAAAGTCTGAGAGGGCTGTAGCTGGGACTTGGGAAAGTTGATTTCGAACCCCAAGCTTTGTAGGAACCATGTAATCCACTGGGTCGCTACAATAACCCCTTTGAGATGTTGAATCCTTGATGAGCCAGTCATCCAGGTACGGGAACACCTGGAGCCCATGGTCCCACAGAGCTGCTGCTACTATCACTAGGCACTTGGTGAACATTCTTGGAAATGAAGCTGGACCAAAAGGTAGCACTCTGTACTGAAAATGCAGATTCCCCACCCGAAATCTGAGAAATTGTCGAGAGGCTGGATAAATGGGAATGTTGAGTATAAGCCTCTTTGAGATCTAGAGAACATAATCAATCGTTCTGATCTAGAAGGGGGTACAAAGATGCCAGAGACAGCATCCAAAATTTCTCTCTTACAAGAAATTTGTTGAGGGCTCAGAGATGTTTATGTTTATTTTATTAATTTGATGAATCGCCTATCCATAATTTACTAAGCGATTTACAAGATATATAAGCATTTAAAGATTTAAGATATATAAGCATTTAAAAAACACATAACCTAAAACAGCTGCTAATAATTTTTGAGAAGAGAATCACATGCTGTTTCTTGATTCCACAAGTTTATAGGTAGAATGGAGAAATTAACAGATATTAGGCATCAAAGTAAAAATGCTGAAGAGTTATAGAGGGGGGTGAGGAAGTTTGAGGATGGGTGGAAAAGCAGTTACTTACCGTAACAGGTATTATCCAGGGACAGCAGGCAGATATTCTCACACGTGGGCGACGTCATCCATGGAGCCCGGATGCGGACAGCTTTGCAAGCAGACTTGCTTGTAGAACTTTAGAAGAAATTCACGATTGCCGCACTGTGCATGCGCGAGTGCCTTCCCGTCCAGTGCAGGGCATGCATCTCCTCAGTTCAGATAACTAGCAGAGAAGCCAATCAGGGGAGGTGGGTGGGTTGTGAGAATAGCTGGCTGCTGTCCCTGGATAATACCTGTTATGGTAAGTAACTGTGCTTTATCCCAGGACTAGCAGGCAGCCTAATCTCACATGTGGGACCTCCAAGCTAACCATAATGGGATCCAAAATGGGTTGCAGATAGCCTGTCTTCTTCGGAACTAGGAAGTAACGGGAGTAAAAACCCCTGCTCTGCTGTTCCAAGGGAACTTCCTCGATGGCATGGAGACGAAGCAGAGCTTGAGCTTCCTGAAGAAGAAAGGAGGTCTGGGATGGATTGGAAGGATACTCTTTTGGAGGCAGATCTGGAGGAACCTGAATGAAATGAAGAGAGTATCTTTCCCTGATGATGGCAGCACCCAGAGATATGAGGTAATGATCTCCCAGCGGTGGTAAAAATGATGGAGATGACCGCCAATGGGAAGGGGAGAGGACAGAGACAGGACAATGGAGGTTATGCTCTGTATTAGATGGTCAAAAAGGCTGAGATGTCTTGGGCACAGCAGGAGTCTGAGGTTTCTGCTGCATCTGTTGTTGTGGTTGTTTCTTAGGAGGCGCTCTTGTATAAGGAGCTGCTCTTTGTGGAAAATGCCTCTGGTAAGATGGAAGAGGTCTGAAGCCTTTAGAGATAGAAGGCTTAGGCTTAGGATGAGTGATGGAAGCAAACGATTTCTCATGTTCAGACAATCGTTTGGTAGCTGCCTCAATAGAGTCATCAAACAATTCATTGTCTTGACAAGGAATGTTGGCCAGAAGATCTTTAAGATTAGGGTCGTCTATAGTGCGGAGCCAGGCAAACCTGCGCATCACCACTGAAAAGGCAGTGACCCTCGAGGAAAGTTCAAATGCATCATAGGAAGATTGAAGGAGATGAATGCAGAGTTGAGTCAGAGTGGCGATTGTCTGCTGAAACCCTGGAAGACAGTGTTAAGGAATATATTTGAAATATTCAAGCAGTATGTCAACCAAATGCTTGAAATAAGAAATGAAAACAAACCTCTAGTTGCCATGAGAGAAGTTCGATACAAACGGCGACCAAATTTGTCCATGGTCCTGCCCTCTCTTCCAGGAGGGACAGTGGCATAAACTTTGGCAGGATTGGTTTTTTTCAGAGAAGACTCCACAAGAAGGTACTGATGGGATAACTGAGATTTCTCAAAGCCCTTGCAGTGGACCATCTTGTAACGAGACTCCAGTTTTCTTGGGACAGCAGGAATGGAATAAGGTGTCTCAAGATTTCTCTTAAAGGTTTGAGAAAGAAGTCTATTAATGAGCAATTTGAGAGACTCCACAAGAGGATGAGACATACCCATTTCTTCTAAATATTCCTGAGAGTATTTGGAATCAGAGTCTAAAATAATATTGAGTTCCTTACTCATTTGACGTTAAGAAAGAAGAAAAAGATATCTGCTCCAAGGAAACGATGACCTCGAGGAGAAGAAGGTGACCCCGAAGTGTCCCGCAAGGTAGAAAACGATGGTGAAGCTTCTCTGGAGTACTGATACCTGAGGCCTGAATATGCAGGTATAGATGACTTACTGAGAGAATGGATAGAATCCCTCGCAGGAGAAGAAGCAGCGGTATCTGGAGATAGTGTCCTCGACTTCAGAGTTGGAGGCCTCGAAGAGTCTCGAGGCCTGGAGAGACGAGGCTTGTCTCGAGAAGAGGATCTGTGCCTCGATGGATGCCTCGACTGATGCGGAGAACTGTGCCTCGAACTAGGCAGGTCTCGCTGAGAAGAAAGTTGAGGAGTCTGCCCTATGCCTCGGGAAGGGCGATGCCTTATACGAGGAAGGAGGGCTGGAGATCGAAACACCAAAAGGGATTGAACGCCTGGTGTCGAGGTATCTTGAAGCACTGACAAGGACTTGGCTCCTTGAGTAGTGTGCTTATGCTCCAGACGAGACACTCGCAAAGACTCGACTCCTTGCATAGTGTGTAGAGTCCTCTCGAGGCACTCCCAAGGACTCGACTCCTTGTGATACTGCTAAGTGCTCAGGCTGCAGGAAGCAGAGTCGAGGCAGGAGTATGTTTGGCAAGCATATTACCAAATTGGCAATTCAAGATTGTCTGGATCATAGCCTCCAAATGTGACACCAAGTCTTGAGGATCTGGTACATTTGGTGTGGCTAAAGTCTGAGGAAGAATGACTCTTCGACTTGGAGACATGCTTCTTGGGCAGCTTGATAACCACTGCTGGTACCTGACCTGAGGGAGGCAGCGAGGCAAGCGTCTTGCCAGGAGAAGACTTAGCAGATTTGCTTGAGGATGAGGACCTGCCGAACGAGGATGGCTTGATTAGGGTTGAGGCTGAGGTGGAACCCCTGTGAGCTTGAACGGATTCGAGGTTGAGACCGGGGCAAGTGGATCCATACCTCCAAAGAGTTTTTCCACCTGAACTCGACGACGTTTGTGGGAACGAGATTGAAGGGTAGCACAGCGGGCACACGACTTGGACGATGGTCAGGTCCCAAACACTGAATACACCACTGATGTGGGTCAGTGAGGGAGATCGCGCACTTGCAACGGCTATACTTCTTGAAACCTGTGACCAGCCGGGACATAAACGGGTAAATAGCCGCAGCTAGGTCGAAGCCCGCAGGCTGAGGCCGCAAGGCAGGCCCTGTCGTGACTGAAAGAAAAAACAAAGTAAATCTTTTTTTAAAAAATAAAACGTGCAAGAAAAAAATAACACGAGCCGCAGTGAGAGAAGGCACGAAGTAGAACTGAGTCTAGAACAGAGCATCGAAATAGGACTTCTCGGCTTCCGGAAAACTGAGAACTGAGGAGACGCACGCCCTGCACTGGGCGGGAAGGCACTTGCGCATGCGTGGTGCGGCAGTCGCAAACTTTCTAAAGTTCTACAAGCAAGTCTTCTTGCGAAGCTGTCCGCAACCGGGCTCCGTGGATGACGTCACCCACATGTGAGAATATGCTGCCTGCTTGTCCTGGAATAATGCATTTTTTGTATGTGAGCTCTAGAATTTATTTAAAATACTATATCTGCATCACAGTGGTGTGCTATTTTTATGAAAAACAAAAATTAATTAATAACCCTAGCTCTCACTCAATCAATAGCTCTAACATGGTACTCTTCCACTTCAATCCCTAGCTCACAATAGGCCCTCTTAATACTTGAGCTGAAGCCAACAAATTCACATAACTTAACTTTTGCTGTGGAGGCATAACAAAATTTTGGGTGGCTCGAGTAACTGAAAATCAACAACAACAAAAAAATTACCTTGATGGTAACAGGAAATGAGTAAAGCAAATCATTAGGGATCTCGTATGAATTGCCATCAGAGATTACCCCCATGGATACAAATTCTCCCTGAAATGGAGAAAACAAATATTAAAATGAATTACTGACAGCAGAATCAGATTACTTACTAGTATCTGGTATTCTCCATCAACAACAGGACAGACGTTCTCATAACTTAGGTAAAAATAATAGATGGAGAAGCTTTCCATTTGGGCTCTAACTTAGAACACACCCAAAGTTTTTGAGTTGTCCACACCACATGTACAGCACTTCCTGCCTGCCACTGTCATATGAGACCACTTCAGTTTGTGTGTTTATCCTGAGTAGAAGGGAGGTGGGAGAATATGCAATGATTTCTACCTTGCTGCCCATGGAGAATGCTTGCCACAGGTAACGTGGTTTTCTCCAAGAATAGCAAGTAGTTTTTGTATTGGATAGATCTAAAGCCCTTCTATCACATCTGATGGAAAACCTCTCCCATTTAAATTTGGAAGTCCTTCTAGTGGAATCTGTCCTCAAATTCTGCAATACCTGTAAACATACTGTCAGGCAAGTTCAATAACCTATTGCTACCTTCTCAACATCCAAGCTGTGAGGGAGAAGACTCAGTGTTGGAGTCCTTAGAGCAACAGACACCTTAGAGCAGGGGTGCCCACACTTTTTGGGCTTGCGAGCTACTTTTAAAATGACCAAGTCAAAATGATTTGCCAACAATAAAATTTTAAAAAGCACAAAGCATACTGTACGCCGAGAAAATGTTAATTATCATTTATATTCTGGGTTTTTTTTCCAAAGAGATCAAGGCAGATGACTTTATACAATGTCACTTTGGTAACAACTATACAAAAAGATAAATATACCCCTCCCTTTTTACTAAACCGCGACAGCGGTTTTTAGCACAGGAGCTGCGCTGAATGCCCTGCGCTGCTCTCGATGCTCATAGGCTCCCTGCGCTAAAAACCGCTATTGCGGTTTAGTAAAAGGGGCCCATAGTTCAAAATATAGACAGCAGATATAAATTCTCAAAACAGCCACATTTTGATCACTAAATTGAAAATAAAATCATTTCTCCTACCTTTGTTGTCTGGTCATTATTCAAATCTTGTTGGTCCCTGGCTCTGGTTGTCTTCTGATAACTTGCTTGCCAGGGCATCCTTTCTTCTTTCTCCGTGCTAACCATTCATCTTCTATCAATGTCCTCCCCTTCCATTTCCCTTCCCTCCCCTGGAAGTCTTGCATCTTTCCTTTTTTTCTTCTCCATCCACAGATCCACCTTTTCTCAACTAGCCTTTCATCCAGCATCTCTCCCTCTTTCCCCACCACCCCAGGGTCCACCATCTCTCCCTTTCTTTTCCCAACTACCCTCCTATCCAGTATCTCTATCCCCCCTTCCACACCATCCCTTGTGTCCAACTCTCTCCCTTTCTGTTCCTTCCCTCCCTAAATCCCATTGTCAGCCATCTCTCTCCCACTCCTGTTTTTAGACCCATTATTTCTTCCCTCCAAAGTCCAGCATATGCACGTCTCTTTGAACCCCCCTTCCCTCCCTCCCTTCTACATCAGGGCACTCTTCCCCCGAAGGCCTGCACCGTCCCCCCTGAAGGCCTGCCCCACTGAAGGACTACCCCCCCCCCCCCGGAAGGTCTGTGTGTTCCTCCCTGGCCTCCCGCACATCCCTTTACCTAATTTTAGCAGGGAGCAGCCTGCAGATAGATCGCCAGTACTTTAGCGATCCTTACAGGTTGCCATAGGCCTCAGGAACTGTCTTCCCTCTGCCACGATCCTGCCTCTGATATCATAGGAGGGGCAGGACCGCAGCAGAGGGACAGCTCCCGAGGCCTCTGGCAACCTTCAAGGATCGCTAAAGTAATGGCGATCCTCTCTGCAGGCTGATCCCTGCTAAAATTAGGTAAAGGGATGCGCAGGAGGCCAGGGAGAAAGCCAGACAGCACTTCCTGACTGACCCTCCCCCCTTGCCCTCTAAAGCAGGAGCAGCAGCTCCATGATCGACTGGGGTTGCCTGAGCAATCGACTGGTTGATCGCGATCGACGTATTGGGCACCCCTGCCTTAGAGTTTGCATGATCAATGATGAGGAATTCTCCAGTTTTATAGGTCTTCTTATTGACAATTCCAGAAAACTAGGAAACTATCTCTTTCTTAGCCAATGTGAGGCAATGAGAACATTCTCCTATCCTGTCTGAGCTTCAGGAGAGTTTTTGCCATCAGGGGAACTGGAGTTTGTGTGCACAAATGATTCTCCCAATCTAGTCTGCTGTGCATCCCCATGCTTGAGCAAAACTGCAGCACATTACATAGAAACATAGAAATTGACGGCAGAAAAGGGCTATAGCCCATCGAGTCTGCCCATGCCATTGACCCACTCCTGACTTTTACTCCCCTATAGATCCCATGTGAATATCCCATTTTCTCTTAAAATCTGACACGCTGTTGGCTTCAATCACCTGCTGAGGCAGCTCGTTCTCAGGTGTGAGGGGAATGCCCCACTAAATATAATTTGAACCATATCTTTTGTCCAAAGACTACTGATGTGGTCATAGGGTTCAACTCGGCTTATTTGCCAGCGAGTTGTTCTTCCCTGCTAGGTAGGTAGTTATGAACGTTATTTTACGATAAATGGCCCAGTTTGACATCCAACAACTTACAAATACAATCATGTTACATCATTACCTCTGCTTGTCAAGATATTTTTGTTGGCCATGTGATCTCAAAGCCTTTAGACCGATCCACAAGGCTAAATTCCAGGAAATTTGGTGACGTTTCTCCTAGTGGAAATTCAAAACCCATCTATACAAGCTCCCCAGCAATTTTTGATATTTATACGTCTGAATTTGGAAGTGAATATCTTTTGCACCGTTCATCAGGACAGAGTCTCTTAGTTTGTCTTGCGACAGATATAACATACTGCAGCTTGTAAGTGGCTTGAATCCATTGTGTGCATAAGGTTCATTAAGCTTGTCTCATTTTGAGATGTGCAAGGGGTGTTACATGTGGCTCAACATTCTAAACATATTTCATGTTGATATCTGCTGAGCATATTGGATGTTTGTCACTATGGACACTAGATTAGCAATTCTCTGTAGCAGCAGAAATTCTTCTTCCCAAGTAATCTAGGTGAGCTCTACCTGAATTAAATTACAGTAATGGGCTAAGTTGAAACTTAGACTAGTTTATAATGAACCTCGGTAATTCCAGCACCTGTATGATTGTTCACATTGATCTTTCTGCACCTTGAAATTGTGCTCTTTACCTGCCAATTTCCTGAACAGAGAAACATGTAGATACACTGCTATGACATCAAGACATTTTGTGACTACTTGAGGAACCAGGACAAAGACAAACGGCAGTATGATGTTCCCCTAAGAAAAGTCCGAGATTGCATTATGTGACTGAGATGTTTCTGTCTGTGTGTTGGCACCTAAGACCAGTGAAAATAACTAGTCTTATCTGGAGAAAGAATTAAGGTGCCCAAGGAAACCATCCTGAACATCTCCCTAGGATGGAATGGAATCTCCCTTTTACCTGTCCTGAAAACACAAAATAAAATCCCTTTCCTCTGTTGGGAGGAATGTGACCATATTTGCATCTAAGAGGGAAGAGAACTTCTTGGTAAGTATTTCCCAATGCTGACAGCTTGACCAAGATGCGAGAGGTAAAGTCTCCAAATGGGCTATTATTGCGCAAGAATATAAGAATTGCCATACTGGGACAGACTGAAGGTCCATCTAGCCCAATATCCTGTTTTCAACAGTGGCCAAGGTCACAAGTACCTGGCAAAATCCCACAAAGTAAAACAGATTTTATGCTGGTTATCCTAGGAATAAGCAGTGGATTTCTCAAAGTCCCATCTTAAAAATGGCTTATGGACTTTTCATTTAGCAAATTATCCAAAACATTTTTAAACCCTGCTAAGCTACAAAATTTCCAATGGATGAGATGCATTACCTTGTTGTGACTTTCTGTATAGAGATTGGACCTGTCATAAGAATAGGCGGTATAATGAGTTTTAATAAAACATTTGCTCCTGAAATGGGAGTCTGTTCAGCGTGGCTTTAGAGGCCGAATCACCTAACCACTGTCTGATCCAGAGCATCTATTAAGCAGAGATCATAGCTCATAGCTCTGATATTATATAGGAGCATTTGGGGATCCTCATTATCCTCTGGGACTAAGGCTCGAGACAGTTGAGTGTGACCAGCACATGACATAAAAAGGGTTTGCAGCTTCTACCTTAATCACTAGGGCCAAGGCTTCAAATTGCTTCTTGAGGAGCCAGTCTGTTTTATGGTCCTGAGAATCCTTTAACATCACACTTCCTTCACTAGGCAGGGATGTGTGTTTGGTGACCTGTGCCACAAGTGAATCCCCCCTCTGCTGAAGAAAACAGCTGCTGGAAATCTAGAGCCATTGGGTAAAGCTTGGCCATAGCCTTAGCCACTCGGAGGGACCCCTCTGGAGATTCCCAGTGGTCTGTGACCAGCTTTGCAATGTCCAGATGTGAGGGAAAGGACGTGGTTGGAGCAATAGAGCTGCTCATAACTGAGCACTGAGACGAGGAAGCTAGAGAAACTTCCAGCTTAAACCTCACTCTCAGTGAGGTTTAAAAATAGTGCCCGAGAACACAAAGGCTTTGAAATACCGGCACATTGTGGGATCTTCCTCCTGGTCCAGGCCCACTGCTGCTTCTTGAATGCCGCTCTCATGCAAAGAACCAGACTGCCAGCATTAACTTCATCCTAGGACAACCATGGCATAGAATCAGACTTTCCATCTTCCCAGTCTGTCTGACTGAACCTCCTGGTCCAAGCCTGTGTCCTCATCTGGCCAAGGCGCATGCTGAGGGGAGCTCCTCTGCACCACAGCTTCTGGAATGCTGCAAGCAGATGCTGAGGACCTTCAGCAGGTCAAATAGGCATTCCACATGAGGTTCACAAAATTTGGGGTGAAGCCTTGTACTAGGATCTCGAGGACACCCTGCTGAGCCTGCTGGGCTCTGCGTCTGCACTTGGTCAAAGCACCAGAGAGCTCTATAAAGGGTCTCTTCTCCTGGAAACATACCACCTGTGGATCCCCAGCCCTGGAGTACTCAAAGGAGCCCAAGGCTTCCGCCCCTCCTCCACGTGCTCCATTGCATGCGGCCATGGACTCTCCTTGGCCAGCCATCCAGCACAAACTTGGCATGATATGGGGTAAGAAGGACTGATGGGATCCATCCCTGTTGGTTTAAAGGAAAAATTGAGGGGTTTTGAGGCAAATGGAGGCTTTAGAAAAAAAGATTGTTTAAAATCCAAGATGACCACTGCTAGCAAAATCGCATCAAAAATGTCCCATGGAGACTTCCCTGAAGGACAAAAAATGCAGGGAATGGGGTTTTAGAGAAGGGGGACCTAGGCTCTGGATGCAGAAATCTTTTTAAGTTTGACTTTTGAAGTCCCCACAAATTTTCCCCACAGGCTATAATAGTCTTACTCACTATGCCATGTGGTGCCTGCCTATTTCTGCATAGGAATTCAACTAAAACAAATGGAGAAGTTTGCCTCTCAGATTTGCAGGAAGAACCTGGTCTTCGGGCTGCCAGTTGGACTGAACCTCAAACCTTATTGTGAAGGGGTGGAGGACCACTATTAATCTCAGCCGAGCCAAGGAGGCGGCAAACAGCCTGCGCTCAAGCTCCTGAATAAATCAGGAATGCGAGTAGTTATGCTCCTGAGCTCCAAAAATACAAAAGCAGGCTGGCTAGTTAGGTGTCCCCAAGGGTTGATCCTGCTAGTAGTAGACTTCAGCAGTGCGAGTCTGCATCTTCTTCTACCCAGAAGTCCCAACAAGTGGGAACCTCTGGGTACCAAGCCTCCAATTGAACACTTAGAAAAAAAAAATACCGCAAAATAATAAAACCAGAGTAGAGCAGAAAACTTCTGAGCAACTTGCTTGCAGAAAACAAACTGGGTGGCAGGAGCAGTTCCTTGGGAAGGAGGTGGAGTTGACAAGATAATTGACAGTTTTCTGCAAGCAATTTGCTGGTTCAGATGCAAAACCCTATATATAATTCAGGACCACTAGATACATCGCACTAGAAATACATTTATATTGCTTCATGAGGGTCTCTTAATATAAATTTACAATAAGAGGGATCTCTTAGGATTATTTGTATGTCATGATGATTCTGTTTTTAAATTATGTATGTAGCTTTGTGAACCGTTTAGTTATAAACAGTATAGAAAATTTTAAAATAATAAATAAAAAATAATAGTTGGGCCCCAGACATTGTAAGCACCAGTCAAGGGTATCTAATGAATTTAGTCCTGTTAAACCTGGTGCACTTGTCAAAGCCATTGGAGGGGATTTTTTCTGAGAAAACTTGTCAGCAAAATCAAACAGCTTGGATTTTGAAAATTAGTACAGGGGATCCTCATTGAGGTCTACACTGAGATGTGTGAACAACCCCCCTCCAAACTTGAAAATGACCAACAGCTTAAGATATTAGCAGAGAAGTACCACATGCCAAAGATCACACAATTTTTTCCCTTAATTAAGAAACATTGCCTTGAGGTGGGTTACAATGATATGCATCTGACCAGCCTCATGGAAAGACTGAGGTGGTCATGCACAACAATGGCAAGTTGGAAAGTGCTGGAGCAAATCAGAAGCTTCAAATATATATTCTAAGCTGGAAAACTTTCCAAGAGAGCTCAACTTGTGGTGTCAACCATGTTGTAAGGACTTGCTATCTTGCTTTTCCTCAGAGAATAGCTGCTCTGTATAGTACAGGAGATGAGACAATGTCTGGAGTTGCATTGCCACTACTGGGGAATATTTTTACAATCATTTTTCAACTGCAAGCCTCTCTAGACTCCACAATAAGAAAAACTTGGCAAAAACAGGGATTCATGGGAGAGTAGCAAGATGGAAACTACTGCTATACAAGAGCAACATCAATGTTCATCTTACATTTATGCAACAAACAAAAAAATCCAAACCACAAAAACAATCTATATCTGGATGATCCCAAGTCTTTTAGGACAATGTTCTCTGGACAGATGAGTCTGAAATAGAACTTTTTGGACAACAAAAGTCCTTTTATGGCCAAATTCAGCATTCCACATTATCATACCAACAAACACCATGGTGGTAGGATGAAGTTGTACAGGATGCTTTGCTGCCTCAGGATCTAGAAAACTTATTATTGAACTTATTATGTACTGTAACGGAAAATTCTTAAGGAGAATGTCTAGTCTAGCCACCTGCCCATGAGCTGAAGCTGAAGTGTAATTGGGTTATAAAGCAAGACAATGGTCCAACACACAAGAGTCTATATCTGCACAACTGAGGAGAAACAAATTAAAAGCTCTGAATTGTCTAGTCAAAGTATTGACTTGAACCCAATAAAGATTGTACAGTGAGCAGCTAAAATTTGGTCATTAACTGAGTAACTAAGAGAGAAGTTATTTTTTCACATGAGTGTTATAGGTGTTAGATAACTTTGTTTATTAAGTAAATGATGTAATTTAAAAATTTGTGTTTTTACTCAGGTTCTCTTTTTCTCATATTACTAGATCAGCGATCATTCAGTGTGATAAATATGCAATAATAGAGGAAATCAAGAGGGGGTAGAACTTTCACATTATTAAAAACACAAGGGGAAGAGAACATTCTACCACAAAACACATTTTCTGGCTACATGCATTAATTCTGAAGGAGTGCACATGCTTTGCAATATTTAGTGTTTTCCCACTTTTTTCATTTGTCCGTGACATGATATAACATTGCAAATGCCATTGATGTTTCCTATGTTGTTTCAAATGAATGCACAACTATTAGAAACTCCTACCTCTGGGGTGCCGAACCAGATGTTTCTCACATGATCACAGATGGCTTTGGCAGCAGACATAGCACTGGATAACTTTCTGGCCTTGATGACAGCAGCCCCACGCTGCTGCACAGTCTGCAGGAAAGTTAAGAAAATTGTTGACCATTATTGCCCTAACTGCTTGGACATGTTTCCAAAAATAGGTAAAGGAGTGGGGAAGGGACACAATCAAACTGCCTTCCTCAGGGTGTGTATAGATGGACTCAGTGATGCTCTGTATTTTGCAGATTTCTTTTTGGCACCGTGTCCGATAGCAGACTTGAGAACAGTCCTTTTTGACTAGCAGTAATCTGGCGCCATCTACTGGGCTTCTATTCTATATACCCCTGAGGAAGGCTACCCTAGCCAAAATACAGACCGTGCTGGGGTTCAGTTTATACATTTATATTTTTATATTTTAATAAATTGTTTTAATAAATTGATTGCCCTCAGTGGTTTGACTCTGTATCCCTTCCCCACTCCCTTTTCGTTGTCATATCCTACATGTGGGGTTGTTTTTTCCTTTGCATTGTGTGATCCAAAAATAGGTAAACACCACGTCATGGTATATTGCTAAATAAAATAACCTATTACTACTACAATAAGCACAACTACAGTGCTCACATACAACACTCTTGCTAAAACTAAAATCTGACAAGAATAAACCAATAGTATCATTAAAATTAACAGTATATGAAATTTAAAATATTTGAAATTTTATTTACTTGCCTTGAGATGAATAAACTGAATAACCTCCCCTCTAAACCACATAGGTCAACGTAAGAGAGACCGAGCTGCCACCACAAGGAAAACCAAAGCTAGGAAGGTGAGCAATTCTGCTTATAGTAACACAGTAAATGACAGCAGATAAAGACCTGAACGGTCCATCCAGTCTGCCCTTACGTTATACCCATTAAAAAATACATGATTAAATTAACTTGTCTCTTCTTTGCTATTTCTGGGTCATAGACTGTAAAGTCCACCTGGTATTGTCCTAGGTTCCAAATGCTGAAGTTGCCGTCCAAACTCATTCCAGCCTATCCAACCATCCTGTTTGCAGGATATAGAAACATAGAATATGACGACAGAAGAAGGCCGGCGGCCCAACAAGTCTGCCCACTCAAGAACCCTCCCTCCCTGGTGTACCCATCTTTTATGCATAACTCTGTAGTACCCCCACCTGTTTGTCCCATCGACTTTTGAAGTCGAGTACGCTACTAGCCTCGACCACCTGGCGTGGAAGTTTATTCCATCGATCAATCACCCATTCGGTGAAGAAGTATCTACCGTAAAGTCTGGCCAGTCACATCCCCATGTTCCAAGTTAGTGGAGTTCCCATTGATGCCCTCCCCAGCCCATCCTACACCAAATAATCACATATGGGACACAGACCTTACAAGTCTGTCCAGTACCAGCCTTAGGGCTAGATTCACTAAGCAGCTTATAAATGTTCTAATGTGCCTTTGAAGCACAGGGTGAGGTGAACAAGCCTAACTCCCTTGAGAGCTTAGATAATGAAGTGGGGTACACTTACGAGGTGTTCTTTTCCAGCATATAAATCTCATTCAAATTATTGGTGCAACAATTTTGCATGTGCTGCCCAAATAATAAAATAAAGAAAAAATGTATAGAATAGTAAAATTAGAGGTAAAGAAAGGAGGGGCTTTAAGTGCATGGGTCAATCAGCACCTTAGCCCCTCCCCGGAAGGCCTGCAATTTTGAAGGTGTAGATGGTAGACGTGTACAGGTGTCTGTGTGTGTGTACCCTGGTGGCAGGAGTGTTGGGGGGGGGGGGGAGCCAGCTGTCAGGGCAGGAGGTAGTGTGCTTTTTTTTTAGGGGGGGGGGGAGAGTCTGAGCTGTCAAGCCTTACTTTCCTGTCAGTGCCTGAGCCAATCAGGCTCAGACACTGACCGGAAAATAAGGCTACAACATGACATCAGTGATACGGTAGAGGAACGCCCGGATGTGAGAAGGACAGGCCTGTGCTGCCAACACTGCCGCTTGTTTCCAGGTATTTCGGCTCGCGGTCAGTGTTCGCATGGGAGGAAGGGAGGGATAGAAGCTGTAAGGGTTCTGCTGCACAAGGAATGGGAGGGAGGGATGGATAGAAAGATACTGCACAAGGGGATGGGTGAGAGGGGAGGAAAGATATTGCACAAAAGGGTGAGAGAAAGGAAATAGGAAGAAATGAGGTGGAGGAGAGGAAGGGAGAGATGATCATTGTACATGAAAAAAATAAGACCTATCCGAAAATAAGACCTAGTGCCTTTTTTGGGCCCAAAATTAATATAAGACAGTGTCTTATTTTTGGGGAAACACGGTATGCAGGAAAATCAATGCAATGTTTAAAATGAAGTTTCAAGTTTAATTTTTAATATCCCGATCATAAAACAAATATCTGACCGGTTAACAATAAAATTTTTAAACAGAATAGTAAGAACTAGTAGATAGTGTATTAGAAAAGTTAGAGAAAACATTTAAAACATATACTGACAAACCTGACTGTGAGGAAGAATAGGGAGGAAGGGGAAAGTTACATAATATAAGAAGAAATGTGATAGAGGGAAAGGATAAAACAAGTATGAAGATTGAGCATAGAAAGAAAACTAGAGGACACACCTCTAGTTGAACATTCTTTGGAGAAAGGTCACAAGTTCATTGAATACACATCTTTTTTTTTTGTGGTAGTTGTTCCATACCTGTCTTGGAGAGGAGGACATTTGGAGACAGTTTTTAAGACGACACAAACAATGGTTTATTTATGACTTCAATATGGAAACTCCACATTGACTGAATAAGGTGTTGGAATTTAGTGTCGTCTTACTGAAAAGATCTCTTTACTTGTAAGATGGAGATCTATGTGCAGAGTTTATAATGTGTAACATCCCAAGGTAAACAAACATAGTGGAACACTCAGTGTTGCATATAATGTGAATAAAACAGAGGGAAAAGGACCTCACTATCACTAAATTCACGTCATCTATCATGATGTCATCAGTAATTTGATTGGTTAACAATTTCTCGGCGTCCTGTTTAAATACGGACGCCATCTTGTCTTCAAATTGTTGATAGCAAAGAACACGCAGCTACACCACAGGCAAGTTATATTTTTTTAAAAAACATCATTTAATTATCATCTACGTTGTTTTTGATGGAATTTTTAGTTGTTTGTAGATTTGTTGTTTGTGTAATTGAATTTCAGCAATATTTTGTCAATATATCAACAGACAGCCATGATATAAGCTTGCCCTTTTAAATCTCACCCGACTATTGTTGTTTTTAAGGGTACATAAATAATGAGCAAGTATCTCTTTACTGAGAACTTATAATCATAAAACATCATGCTATTAAATTAGCACGGTGGACTAGCAGTCATAGTATTAATATGTTACTAAAATGAATATGTCCTTATTTGTCATAAACACATTGATATAATGTTATCATTTTCATTTCTCTTTTTTAAGAGCTTTCGAGCAAAGCTTGTACCGGCATTACATTAAGTCTTATCGTTACCCCTGAAGAAGCCCGTTGAGCGAAACGGTTGGGCCTTCGTTGGGCCATTAAGATAAGTGCTTGGTTTATCTTATATCATAGAAACCTTTAATATAAAGCTGCCGGCTTTAACTTGCTCTTTAGTGATTAGAGAGATTTTGAATCACAATACTAAATTAACAAACACTAATATATATTGAATTAAAGAAAAAAAGATAAAAAAATATTTTTAATAATCACACAGGGGTTTTGGACCAGTGATGAAAACCTAACCCCAATTGGTTATGATCTTATTGATTGTAGTCCAGGGGTTTTTTGAGGTCCTTTTTCCTCTGTTTTATTCACATTACAAGCATACACCAACCACTAGTTTATAAATAATATTAAGGTAAATTTAGACAAATTTTAAAAAAGTTCTTTAACATATTTTGTTGCATGCTTTAGGGGGGTTTATCTGGATATTCTGAAAATGTTAATGTAAATCAGTGTCTCGTAAATTTTCTGACCAGCGTGCCCTGGCTGGAAGGCATCCAGAAGTGCGCAGATGTTGACGCAATGACATCCACGCATGCACAGAGGCCTATCTGGCTGCAACTCGCTTCGGTGGAAGGATCTAGAGGTGCAGGGAGAGGAGGAGAGATGCCGGCCAGGAAGAGTGTCATCTGCATCGGCCAACTTCCTACAGGACGTGCCTCTCGCTGCAAGAGGCACATCCTGTAGGCCAGGGGTGTCCAATGTCGGTCCTCTAGGGCCGCAATCCAGTCGGGTTTTCAGGATTTCCCCAATGAATATGCATGAGATCTATTTGCATGCACTGCTTTCAATGCATATTCATTGGGGAAATCCTGAAAACCCGACTGGATTGAGGCCCTCGAGGACCGACATTGGACACCCCTGCTGTAGGCAGTCAGCCGGCATGGATAACTCTCCTCCTCGCCAGTGTGTCATGGCACAACTGAAATCTTAGAAGGCACAGTTTGCAATACACTGATGCAAATCATCATCTGGCTTTAGTCTGAAAAACAGCTTGGGGGTTGCTTTTAGATAAGAACATGGCAAAGGATTATAACTTCTCTTCCAGAAAGTCCTCTAAGTGCTTCAGAGGAGGGGCGGGACCGCGGTGGAGGAAACAGCTCCTGAAAACCTTTAGCAGCTTGCAGAGATCGCTAGCCCCAGTAATCTCTGCAAGCTGCTGCTAGTAGGTAAATCATGCGCGAGAGGCCAGGGGGGGAAGTCGGACGCCAGGGGGGAAGCCGAACACCAACACTTCCCGACTGACATTCCCCCCGGCCAGTGCTGCCACTCCTGCTTTAGGGGGAGAGGGTCAGTTACCAAATTGGGAGGCCGATTTTTTTTGTTTAAATCAATTCGAATCGATTCACCCGAAGTGAATCGGTGAACAGATTCGAATCGTGAATTGGGCAGCACTAGCATAGAGTCCCAGGTTCAACAGGACTACAATCTGCAGCTGAGGTATAGCTGTTAACATGTTTGCAAAAAGAATGTGGTATCTCCTCTGTACAGGACAGCAGTAAACATATCTAGTCAGATGGAACTTGGTTTGGGGGGGGGGGGGGTTAAACAAAGGACTAGAGGGCTGAGATCAAGTACACATAAGAACATAAGCAATGCCTCCGCTGGGTCAGACCAGAGGTCCATCGTGCCCAGCAGTCCTCTCAAGCGGCGGCCCAACAGGTTCAGGACTTGTGCAGTAATCTTCTATCTATACCCCTCTATCCCCTTTTCCAGCAGGAAATTGTCCAATTCTTTCTTAAACCCCAGTACCGTACTCTGCCCTATTACGTCCTCTGGAAGCACATTCCAGGTGTCCACCACACATTGGGTAAAGAAGAACTTCCTAGCATTCGTTTTGAATCTGTCCCCTTTCAACTTTTCCGAATGCCCTCTTGTTCTTTTATTTTTTGAAAGTTTGAAGAATCTGTCCCTCTCTTCTCTCTCTATGCCCTTCATGATCTTACAAGTCTATTATATCCCCTCTAAGTCTCCTCTTCTCCAGGGAAAAGAGACCCAGTTTCACCAGTCTCTCAGCGTATGAAAGGTTTTCCATCCCTTTTATCAGACATGTCGCTCTCCTCTGAACCCTCTCGAGTAACGCCATATCCTTCTTAAGGCACGGCGACCAGTACTGGACGCAGTACTCCAGATGCGGGCGCACCATCATCCGATACAATGGCAAGATAACTTCTTTCGTTCTAGTTGTAATACCCTTCTTGATTATATCTAGCATTCTATCCGCTCTCTTAGCGGCCGCTGCGCACTGTGCCTTCGGCTTCATTGTCTTGTCCACAATTACCCCCAAGTTCCTTTCTTGGGTACTCTCATTCAATAACATCCCTCCCATCGTATAGTTGTACCTGCTTCCCATATGTAATACTTTACATTTCTCAACGTTGAATGCCATCTGCCATCTCATCGACCATTCCCCTAGTTTGTTCAAGTCCCTTTGCAATTCTTCGCAGTCCTCTTTAGTCCGAGCTCCACTAAATAGTTTGGTGTCGTCTGCAAATTTTATTATCTCACACTTCATCCCTGTTTCTAGATCATTTACACAACAAAAATGCGTTCAACACAAATTGGGTCCCATGTACTCGCACAAGAGGACCATTTGTTTGAAAAGCTACATTGCATCTTTTTAAATAAAGATAAGATTTCTATACCTTGTACATCCCTTCTGCAGTATTTTCTTTTTGTTTTGCAACAAAAATTGTTCCAAATCATGCCTGAAAACAGGATGCATTTTGAGTGACGGTTACTGTCATCAGTTCACATCACTATCAACTACAAAACATGCAACTTACTGTGATAAAGTCTCCCTTAAGCCAGTGGTCATCCTTTACAGCTTGACAAACTCCAATCTCCTTCCCTTGCAGCTTGACGGTAGCATGGTTAACATCTGGATACTGAGTGGAAGAATGGTTTCCCCAGATAATGACATTCTTCACATCATCAGAAGCCACATTAAGTCTGAGAGCAATCTAGATAGAAATTTAAGCAAGCACATAAGTTTCCATCAAAAATACTGTTCAAATCTAATTTAAATCAAAGCAGCACCCTCATATACTACATGTTTAAAGCTCCGATAAAGAACCAAAATAGTCTAAATGGGAAATAAATATTTTTGTGAGGTGAAGGGAATAATTTAGAGTAAATTTAACTTAAAAACCAAATGCTAAATTCTTGACTAGCATTTCTCAACTAGTTCTGCAGCATCCCCTAGCCAGTCTGGTTGTCAGGATATTCAAAAATGAATACGAGATAGATCTGTGAATAAGAGAGACACTTCAAGCAAATCTCTCTCAGCATATTCACTCTAGATATTATGAAAACCAGACTGGCTAGGGGGTGCTCCATCACAGCTTAACACACACTACTCTAGAAGGTATAGCAAGATACTTACCTGTAGCAGATGTCCTCCAAGGACAGCACAAACAAGCGAACAGAGAAAACCTTACCTTATAGTAGCAATAATACAGAAGAAAAGGCAAGGGAGAGGACCTTCCAAACAAGCAATTATCTTTCTTTTTTTAAAAAAGCACAGTCCCAACAAGGATCCTAGTTTTGGATATCTAAATGCCTTCCTTAGGGGGACACTGGATCGAACAACTGAAGGGTTAAAAAAAAAAAAAAAGCACTTGGTAGAGAAGATTGAAACATAGAAATCGACGGCAGATAAGGGCCACGGCCCATCCAGTCTGCCCACCCTAATGACCCTCCCCTGCCTTTACTTTGCGAATAGAACCCACGTGTCGATCCCATTTGGCCTTAAAATCAGGCACGCTGCTGGCCTCAATCACCTGAAGTGGAAGACCATTCCAGCGATCGACCACCCTTTCGGTGAAAAAGAACTTCCTGGTGTCACCGTGCAGTTTCCCGCCTCTGATTTTCCACGGGTGTCCTCTTGTTGCCGTGGGATCCCTGGTAGAAGAAGATATCTTCTTTTTCTCGATGCGGCCCGTGAGATACTTGAACGTCTCGATCATGTCTCCCCTCTCTCTGCGCTCGAGCGAGTATAGCTGTAATTTATCTAACCGTTCTTCGTACGGGAGATCCTTCAGTCCCGAGACCATCCGGGTGGCCATTCTCTGGACCGATTCCAGCCTCAGCACATCCTTACGGTAATGTGGCCTCCAGAATTGCACACAGTATTCCAGGTGCGGTCTCACCATGGATCTATACAAAGGCATAATGACTTCAGGCTTACAGCTGACGAAACCCCTGCGTATGCAACCTATGATTTGTCTTGCCTTGGAAGAAGCTTGCTCCACTTGATTGGCAGCCTTCATGTCCTCACTGACGATCACCCCTAAGTCTCGTTCTGCAACCGTTCTTGTTAGGATCTCGCCATTAAGGGTATAAGTCCTGCAGCTAGAATGGCACCAGAAAACAGCGCTTTGTTTTTTAACCCTTCAATTGTTTGATCCAGTGTCCTCTGAGGAAGGCATTTAGATATCCAAAACTTGGATCCTTGTTGGGACCATGCTTTTAAAAGAATTAAAGATTTTTGCTTGTTTGGAAAGACGTCTCCCTTGCCTTTTATTCTGTACTGTTGCTCCAAGGACAGCGGGCATATATTTTCACACGTGTGTGACATCATTCATGGAACCCAGTACAGACACTACCAAGTGCAGTATCACTTTAAATTTTTCAAGGCAGTGCCTATACTGTGTGTGCGCTAATGCCTTCCTGCCTGACGTTGGCTCGCAGGGCTCACAATTCAGTAATGAAGCTAAAAAGTCAACTAGGGGAAGTGGGCGGGTTGTGAGAATATATGCCTGCTGTCCTCAGAGAACATTTGCTATAGGTAAGTATCTTTCCTGTCTCTGAGGACAAGCAGGCATTATATTCTTACATGTAGGACTACTGAGCTGCCAGAATTGTGACTCTGGACGAGGATAAAGCACAGTTACTTACCGTAACAGGTGTTATCCAGGGACAGCAGGCAGATATTCTTGACTGATGGGTGACGGCACCGACGGAGCCCCGGTACGGACAATTTTAGAGTGATTGCACTCTAAGAACTTTTTAGAAAGTTCTAGCTCGGCCGCACCGCGCACGCGCGAGTGCCTTCCCGCCCGACAGAGGCGCGCGGTCCCTCAGTTAGTA
This sequence comes from Geotrypetes seraphini, assembly GCF_902459505.1. Taxonomy (NCBI): domain Eukaryota; kingdom Metazoa; phylum Chordata; class Amphibia; order Gymnophiona; family Dermophiidae; genus Geotrypetes; species Geotrypetes seraphini. Next base: position 339,566,846 of record NC_047086.1, on the reverse strand, counting down.
TAAGCCAGCTAAGAAGCCAACCCGGGGAGGTGGGTGGGACGCAAGAATATCTGCCTGCTGTCCCTGGATAACACCTGTTACGGTAAGTAACTGTGCTTTATCCCAGGACAAGCAGGCAGCTATTCTTGACTGATGGGTGACCTCCAAGCTAACAAAAAGAGGGATGGAGGGAAGGTTGGCCATTAGGAAAATAAATTTTGTAAAACAGACTGGCCGAAGTGACCATCCCTTCTGGAGAATGCATCCAGACAATAATGAGATGTAAAAGTGTGAACTGAGGACCAAGTAGCAGCTTTGCAGATTTCCTCAATAGGAGTGGAACGGAGGAAAGCTACAGATGCTGCCATTGCTCTGACTCGATGGGCCGTGACAGAACCTTCCAGTGTCAGTCCGGTCTGAGCATAACAGAAAGAAATGCACGCTGCTAGCCAATTAGACAACGTGCGTTTAGAAACAGGACGTCCCAATTTGTTCGGATCAAAGGACAGAAAAAGTTGGGGAACTGATCTGTGGGGTTTCGTACGCTGCAGATAGTAAGCAAGAGCCCTTTTACAATCCAAAGTATGCAGAGCTTGTTCCCCAGAATGAGAATGAGGTTTTGGAAAGAAAACCGGTAGAACAATGGATTGGTTGAGATGAAATTCCGAGACAACCTTGGGGAGAAACTTTGGATGTGTACGCAGAACCACCTTGTCATGATGAAAGACCGTAAAAGGTGGATCTGCAACCAGTGCATGAAGCTCACTGACTCTCCTGGCAGAGGTAAGAGCAATAAGGAAAAGTACCTTCCAAGTGAGAAATTTGAAAGGAGAAGTAGCTAAAGGTTCAAATGGAGGCTTCATTAAAGCTGAAAGAACCACATTGAGATCCCAGATAACCGGAGGGGCTTTAAGAGGTGGTTTCACATTGAAAAGCCCACGCATGAACCTGGATACCAGGGGATGAGCTGAAAGAAGTTTTCCATGGACTGGCTCATGAAAAGCTGCAATGGCACTGAGGTGGACCCTGATGGAAGAGGACTTCAGGCCAGAATCAGACAAAGAAAGAAGATAATCCAACAACGTCTCCACTGCTAGGGAAGTGGGATCAAGATGATGAAGAAGACACCAGGAAGCAAACCTCGTCCACTTTTGATGGTAACATTGCAGAGTGGCTGGTTTCCTGGAGGCATCCAGAATGGAACGAACGGGCTGAGATAAAAGAGTATCAGTCGAGTTCAGCCCGAGAGATACCAAGCCATCAGGTGTAGAGACTGGAGGTTGGGATGCAGAAGGGTTCCCTGCTGTTGCGTAAGCAGAGAAGGAAACAGAGGAAGAAGAAAAGGTTCCCTGGAACTGAGTTGAAGTAGAAGGGAGAACCAATGTTGCCTGGGCCACCTCGGAGCAATCAGAATCATGGTGGCTCGTTCCCTCTTGAGCTTGAACAAGGTTCTCAACATGAGAGGCAGAGGAGGGAAGGCGTACAGGAACAGATTCGACCAGTCGAGGAGAAAAGCATCTGCTGTCAGACGGTGTGGAGAGTAAAGTCTGGAACAGAATAGGGGCAGCTGATGATTGTGAGGAGCTGCAAAGAGGTCTATCTGAGGAGTGCCCCATTGATTGAAGATCGAGTGCAGAGTTACGGGATCGAGTGTCCACTCGTGAGGTTGGAGAATTCTGCTGAGTTTGTCTGCTTTGGAATTCTGTTTCCCTTGAATGTATATAGCTTTCAGGAAGAGATGATGATCTATGGCCCAAGTCCAGATCTTCTGGGCTTCCTGGCATAAAAGGCGAGAGCCTGTCCCACCCTGTTTGTTGATGTAGTACATCGCAACCTGATTGTCTGTGCACAACAGAAGGACCTGAGGAAAGAGAAGGTGTTGGAAGGCCTTGAGGGCGTAAAACATCGCTCTGAGTTCCAGGAAATTGATTTGATGTTTCCTCTCCTGGGCTGTCCAAAGACCTTGAGTCTGGAACTCGTTCAAGTGAGCTCCCCATGCATACAGAGAGGCGTCGGTGGTGATGACTAGTTGATGAGGAGGCTGATGGAACAGAAGACCTCTGGATAGATTTGAGGATACCAACCACCATTGCAGAGACTGACGAAGAGATGATGTCACAGATATGTGTCGTGAGCAAGGGTCCGACGCTTGGGACCACTGGGTCGCAAGGGTCCATTGAGGAGTGCGCAGGTGAAGACGGGCATGAGGTGTGACATGAACTGTGGATGCCATGTGTCCCAAGAGCACCATCATTTGCCTTGCTGAGATGGACGGCAGAGGAAGTACCTGGTGACATAGAGACTGAAGGGTCTGAAGACGATTGGATGGCAGGAAAGCTCTCATGAGGAGTGTGTCTAGGATCGCTCCAATGAATTGAAGTCTCTGAGTGGGAATGATATGGGATTTGGGTAGATTGATCTCGAATCCCAGAAGTTGTAGAAACTGGATGGTTTGGTTGGTGGCCAGAAGGACCGCTTGGGCAGAAGTGTCTTTGATCAACCAATCGTCCAGGTAAGGAAATACATGCAGGTGGTGAGAGCGTAGAAAAGCCGCCACCACAATGAGACATTTGGTGAATACCCTTGGAGATGAGGCAAGACCGAAGGGCAGCACCTTGTACTGGTAATGACAATGATTGATCATGAATCGGAGATATGGTCTTGAGGTTACATTGATCGGTATGTGAGTGTAAGCCTCTTTGAGATCGAGGGAGCATAGCCAGTCGTTTTGATTTAGAAGGGGATAAAGGATGGCTAAAGAAAGCATCTTGAATTTTTCTTTTACTAGATGAATGTTGAGATCGCGAAGATCCAGGATGGGTCTGAGATCTCCTGTCTTTTTGGGAACTAGAAAGTAGCGGGAGTAGAATCCCTGCCCCTTTTGATCTAGAGGAACTTCCTCTATAGCGTTCAGAAGGAGGAGGGATTGGACCTCCTGAATAAGGAGGGCTGATTGAGGACTGTTCAAAGCAGACTCTTTTGGCAGGCTTTGAGGTGGGAGAGTCTGAAAGTTGAGAGAGTAGCCGTGGTGGATGATGTTGAGGACCCATTGGTCCGAAGTGATTACTTCCCACCGGCTGAGGAACAGAGAAAGTCGACCTCCTATTGGTTGAGGCAGGAGAGCAGGAATAGGAATACTGGCTATACTGCGGAGAATGAAGTCAAAAGGGCTGTGACTTTTGCTGAGGGGGTTGTTTTACAGCTTGTTGCTGTTGCTGTTGTCTGGGAGGCTGACGTTGCTGTTGCCTCTGACGCCTAGGTTGTTGAGCAGTGGTAGGCAATGGACGGGCTGTGAAACGGCGTTGATAGGCCGATTGCTGCCTGTATGGTCTTGGCGGAGGAGGCTTCTTTTTATTCTTGAGCAGGGTATCCCAGCGCGTCTCATGAGCAGAGAGCTTTTGTGTGGTTGAGTCCATGGAATCCCCAAAGAGCTCATCCCCTAGACATGGGGCATTGGCTAACCGATCTTGATGGTTAACATCAAGCTCGGATACCCGAAGCCAGGCCAAACGACGCATAGCTACTGACATTGCTGTCGCTCTGGATGTAAGTTCAAAAGTGTCATATATGGATCTCACCATAAACTTACGCAATTGGAGAAGAGACGACAAGCATGTGTGAAAAGCGGAATGCTTACGTGAAGGAAGATATTTCTCAAAAGAAGCCATGGTGGTAAGGAGATGCTTTAAATAAAAAGAAAAATGAAAAGCATAATTACTAGCCCTATTAGCTAACATAGCATTTTGGTAGAGCCTCTTACCAAATTTATCCATGGCCCTTCCTTCTCTGCCAGGAGGGACAGATGCATATACACTGGCTCCTGAAGTCTTTTTAAGGGTGGATTCGACAAATAAGGATTCATGTGGTAGTTGAGGTTTGTCGAACCCAGGAATGGGAATTACCTTATACAGAGAATCCAGTTTACGTGGGGCCCCTGGGACAGTTAAAGGAGTCTCTAAATTCTTATAGAAAGTTTCCCTCAAGATGTCATGAAGGGGAAGTTTCAAAAATTCCTTTGGAGGCTGATCAAAATCAAGGGCATCCAAAAAAGCTTTAGACTTTTTGGATTCAGCCTCCAAAGGAATGGACAAGGACTCACACATCTCTTTCAAAAAACTAGAGAAAGAGGAAGTGGCCTGTTTGGAGGATGGGTCAGGGACAGCCGAATCCTCCTCCTCTGAGGAACATTCTCCTTCAGAAAGAAAGGGTTCCTCTGAGTCTCCCCACAGATCAGGGTCCCTTACATGGGAAGAATGGTCCCGAGACTCAGGTGTCGACGTTTGCATGTGTCGGGTTTTGCGCATCGACTTGCCCGACCTCATCGATACCGTGTCCGGAGAAGTTATCGGACGCATCGGTGCCGAAGTCTGCACCGATTGATGGTGAGCTCTCGGCTCCGGTGCAAGGACTGGCATCGATACCGATGAGGTTAGGTGAAGCGGTACCGAAACAGTGGAAGCGGTTAATACGGGTTCCACAATCGGTACCGATACAGGTTGTACAAGAACCGGTACCGATGGCTCGGTGCGAACTGGCACCGGAAGGTTCGGTGTCATGATAGCAGGAAGGAGTCGTTCTAATTGCTCCTTCAGCTGCACCTGAAGAATGGCCGTAATGCGGTCATCGAGGGATGGCACCGGTACCGCTTTTTTCTTCTGCGGTACCTGCGGTGCCGCTCGACGCCCCGGAGATGAGGAGCCCGATGTCGAGGGACTCACCTCTATAGGGGCGGAGCGCTTCCGCTGGCGTCGAACCGGCGGCAGGATTGGGCTCACTGCACTCGAGGCCGGAAGACGTTCCAGCGGGGAAGGCTTCTTAGCCGGCTTACCTGACTGTTGGGATGCCGGTGTGGAATCACGCGGCGTCGAAGACGAGGGTGCCGACTGAATCGGTGCCGAAGCCGGAGTCAAAGGAACGGGGTCGGACATCTCGGCACCGAACAACAATCGCTGTTGAATTAAGCGATTTTTCAAAGTTCGTTTTTTCAAAGTAGCACAGCGGGTGCAAGAAGAGGCCTGATGCTCAGGACCCAAACACTGTAAACACCAGTTGTGTGGGTCCGTGAGAGATATAGGCCTAGCACACCGCTGGCACTTTTTAAAACCCGGTTGAGGGGGCATGAAAGGAAAAACGGCTTCCGCCAAATCGAAGGCCGAGGCTTCGATGGTGGCAGAAGGCCCCGCCGGGGAAAACCGAAATTGAAGAAAAAAAAAAAAATAAAAGATTTTTTTTTTTTTTTTTTTTTTAACAAAATAAAAGAAAGAAAAAAGGCAAATTAAGCCAAACGTTTACGCGAGCGGGAAGGCAAGTTAAGAAAAAATATCAACAGCCGTTGAAAACGCGTCTTCTTAGCTCCGCGGAAACTAAGAAACTGAGGGACCGCGCGCCTCTGTCGGGCGGGAAGGCACTCGCGCGTGCGCGGTGCGGCCGAGCTAGAACTTTCTAAAAAGTTCTTAGAGTGCAATCACTCTAAAATTGTCCGTACCGGGGCTCCGTCGGTGCCGTCACCCATCAGTCAAGAATAGCTGCCTGCTTGTCCTGGGATAATGGATATATCAACACAATGCTGATGAAACTCAGAAGGGTTGGAAAGAAAGTTAGCACTCAGGAAGTAAAGAGATTTTGTAGAATTGTTTGTCCAAACTGTCTTTCCTGAAGCTTTACTCTAAACAGTAGTGAGAAGTGGAGGTATGGATTGAGGACCAACTAGCTGCCTTGCAGATGTCCTCAATAGAGGAGAAACTGAAATGAGCTACCAAGGAAGCCACAGCTCATTGTGGGCTGTTACACACCCTGCAGTGTCAGTTCAGCCCAAGTATACACAAAGGAGATACCGTCCACCAGTCAGGTAGAGATGGTTCTCTTGGTAAAAGAACTCCAAGTCTGTTAGGGGCAAAAGCTACAAAGAGATGGGAAGATCCTCTATGAGATTTTGTCCCGACCAGGTAGCATGCCGGAGTGCATTTACAGTTCAAAGTGAGATGAGCTGCTTCTCCAGGATCGGAATGTGACTTTAGAAAGAAAACAGGTAGTACTAAGGACTGGTCGAGATGAAATTCCAAGACAACTTTGGGTAGGAATTTTGGATGAGTTCAGAGCCGTGTACTCTGTTTTGGTAAAATCTTGTGTAGGGAGGATCAGACAGGAGGACAATGAGGAAAACAACTTTCCAAGTGAAAAGTTTGAGATGGCAAGTTGCAAGTGGGTCAAACGGAGAATTTGTAAGAGCAGATAGTACCACAATAAATTCCCACGCTTAATAGGTGGTCTAGTACGGTAAAGTCTTTTCATGAATCTGGAAACTATGGGATGAATAGACAGAGGTTTCTTATCCATGGGAGAGCAGAATGCACTGATAGCACTGAGATGCACTTAATACGAGATTCTGAGAGGTGAAGGTAGTAGTTGAGAACTGATGGAAAAAGGACACGTGACTGGGTCAAGAGAATTCAGAAAGAAAATTGCATCTATTTGAAATAACACTGAGTGGAATGTTTTCTAGATGATTCAATGACAGAAGAGACTGCAGCCAAGAGACAAAAAGCATTTACTTGCTTGGTGAAAGAAACCATGCTGTTAGTGCTAATGATTGAGGGTTGGGATGAAGGAAAGATCCATCGTTCTGGGTCAGGAGTGTTGGAAATGGCTGGAGCTTGCATGGTACCTTGGACAAAGGTTCTAGGAGTTTGGAATCAAGGATGATGTGGCCAACAAGGAATTCAATCATTAAAAAAAAAAAAATCTATCTACTATAATAAAATGCTAAGCGCGCATGCGCACCCTTACTTGCGTGATCCATGATCAGTAGGTCCGTGGCCGGCAGGGGTGCACATGCGCGCATACAACGGTCCCTGCGGTCTTGCCGGCTCCCTTACAGTTCAAACCCAGCACGGCTCCCCCCTCACTCACTGTAAGGAAGTTCTTACCCGCGGCCTTCTACTGCCCTGATTTCCTCTGCCGCGTAGGAAATAACGGGCAGTAGAAGGCCGCAAAGCAGCGTGTTAGAGTGCTGCGGATGCTGCTGGAGTCGGGAGGTTTATATGTCATCTCGCGGTGGGAGGGTCAGATGGGAGGGTCAGTGGGGTCGGCTGAACGGCTGCAGTAGTGGCAGGGGTGAGTGGGGGGGGGGAAACAATGGTTCTACTGCACAGGGGAATGGGAGGGAGGGAACGATAGAAAAATGCTGGATTCTACTGTACGGGGAGATGGCGGGGTAGAAATGGAAAGATGCTGCTCAAGGATTCTATTACACAGGGGTATGGGAAGGAGGGAGGCAGGTTGGCTTCAGGGGTGGGGGTGGGACAAATTCTGGAAGGTAGTGAGGGGGGGACATAGGAAGGAGGCACTGGGGCCACTAAGGACACGGGAAGGAGGCACTGGGGCCACTAATGACACGGGAAGGAGGCACTGGGGCCACTAATGACACGGGAAGGAGGCACTGGGGCCACTAATGACACGGGAAGGAGGCACTGGGGCCACTAATGACACGGGAAGGAGGCACTGGGGCCACTAATGACACGGGAAGGAGGCACTGGGGCCACTAATGACACGGGAAGGAGGGGGCACTAAGGACAGCCAAGGGGCAACAGAGAAATACGGGCAGGCAGGGGGCCAGGGAGAGATACAGACCGAAAGAATGACAGACAGACAGCGGCCATAAAAAAATCTTACAAAAGAATTGGAACATTCTACAAACTCATAAGCTACTTAGTGGACATCAATTTAGGGTTGCTTTCTCCAGACTTAAAAGAACTCTCAAGTTTCATAGCTCCTGGAGCAGCAAAGTGCAACATAGGGCACCGCAAGTGTGGTGCCTGTAAATAGTGTGCTAATATGTTAGAAACAGCTGATTTTGTGAAACCTGCGGATGGTAAAACCTACTACCAGCCTAATCTACTATTCATAAACCAGAGAAACTACTACCTTCACTTGAGCACAGGTAGTGGGATAAGTTAAGGACAGTGGCACCCCTTGAAGTAATGGGACACTTTTCCCTATACTGTAATACTATTATTGTAAATCATATACTACATGTAAATCCTCGCATATTGTCTATATTTTAAAATGTAGCCGCAATAAATTATATGTGGGTAAAACCTCATGTCCTTTATGTGTGTGAATAAATGAGCATTGTTTGATCACATAGAGGAAGAAGAGGGGGCACCTCACCTCCTCCTGGGCACCTTTTGAAATGTTCTCTGGCACAAGTAGCATCTTCCACCTGCTGCTTGCTCCAACCTCAGCTCCCTTCTGATGTCACTTCCTGGTCGCAGGACCAGGATGTGATGTTGGAAGGGAGTCGAAACCAGTGCAAGCAGCAAGTGGAAGATTCTGCTCACACTGGCAAACATTTCAAGAGGTACATGGGGGAAGGGGGTGGATGGCACGGCAATGTTGGGTGCCACTGCTCACCGCCAACTCCTTTGCTGCACCTCCTATTGTGAAGCAACATTCTTTTGAGGACTCTATTTTGCATTTGAGCAAGTTTCTCTTAACAAGCGTGGTGGCAATACAGATAGGTGGATTTTTGTTTTAAACACTTGCAAACCTATTGGTTTAAATGCAAGCAGAGTGGTCAGCATTTTTATAAATGGTATTTTGTGAATGGAGCTAATTTCATACCCTTTAGGGGAAGTGGTTTGTCAGTGTCTAACATCAGCGATTGCCATTTTCAGCAGCACAACACTGCAGTTTGGATGTGGTGAGGAGACCACACTTCAGTGAGGGAGTTTTTCGATTGGTGGGGTTTTCACCTTTACAGAGTTATTTATAAGTTCATTAATATACTTTCTGAATGTGATATTTTCAGTATGTGGCTTTTGGTTTTGTATTTACAGAAAATAGTACTTTTAACTTCCCCTGAAGAAGCGACTTGTGAAATGGGTCACCATTGGGGGGTTTTTAGCCAATGAATGAGAGCTGGTCCTGTGAAGTGCTGGCAGTGTAACATAAAAAAGGTATCGCACACAGTGCACTTGAGGCTTTTTTCCTCCATTTCTTGTGATTTATATAATGGAATTGATCTTGATAACATTATTTTGTTCTTTATAAAACAGCCATTTCTGATCATGATATATCTTTGACCACGTACAATCCCTCAAAACCATGTACTAATTCAGATGGCCTTGATTGAGACTCAACTTCGGATCCTGAGGTGAGCCTTTAAAGTAGTGTAAAGTTTTCACTCCAGGCCCTACCTTGATACCAATTCAGGACTATTGCAACTGGGCCTGGTCACCAGCCTGTTCTAATCTGCTCCCTGGTTCTTTTACCAGACCTCAAGATAAGTGAGTGGACAGACAGGTAGGTACACAGCCTGATCTACTACTCATAAACCAGAGAAACTACTACCTTCACTTGGGCACAGGTAGTATTCAGTTGGATAAGCTAAGGACATACGAGTGTAACAGTGGCACCCCTTGAAGTCATGGGACACTTTTCCTGATACTGTAATAGAAAAAGGTAAAAAGAAAAAAAATGAAAGTTGAAAAATCCTAGCAAGCCTCATGTAGTGTATATGGTATACTGGAGATCTAGCTGTTAACTCTTAACTAAACAGACATCAGGGTTCAAAACTGTATTGTAAATATGGCAAAATGTAACCAGTTTGACTGTATCTTATGTACGAGTTATCCTGTAACCCGTTCTGAGCTTGTTGGGGAGAATGGGATAGAAAATGAATTTAATAAATAAAAAGTATATTGATGAAATGCCCAACTAAGTGGCACAAAGCCTGACTAGAAATAGACAAAATAAGGAAACACCTTAGAAGGCTGGAAAGACAGAAAAAACCCCAAACAAAAAAAGCAATGGCAGGTCTGGTGAGTATCTTCCAACAAAGCTGCATATTTGGCAGAGGCACACGAGCTCAAAGCTTCCTTCTAGAAACTTCTTAGATTTGACAGCACATACAATACATGCATTAGAATAATTCTCAACAATAAGTAGACGCTACAATAATGCCCAAAATCATGTATATTGATAAACAACCAAAGGGAGCATATGAAAATAATGCTTTAGGGCTCTTTTTACAAAGGTGTGCTAGTGGTTTTAGCGTGCAAAGAATCTACTCCTTGCATAGAGTGCATATATGCCAGACCAGACACTCGCAAAGACTCTGCTCCTTGCATAGATGCCAGACCAGACACTCGCAAAGACTCTGCTCCTTGCATACAGTGTAAAGGTTCAGCTCGAGGCATAGGCTCGACCTCGCGGGAGACTGCTGATTGCCCAGGCTGGATTAGAGAAGACAGCGTCGTCCCAAATTTGGTTAGTAATTGAACAAACTGCTGCGGTGCGGCCGACTCAAAACTTCTATGTTTCTACAAGCAAGTCTGCTTGCAAGGCTGTCCGCATCTGGGCTCAGTGGATGACGTCACCCATATGTGAGAATAGCTGCCTGCTTGTCCTGGGATAAGGAGATGCTACACAATATCTGTCCTTAAGAATCTTGATTCCAATTTTGGATATATTGAATTGAAACACATAAGTGCTCACTTTGGTTGTTTATCAATATACATGATTTAGGATCACATATTCCTGTCTTCAACGAAATACACATTTTAAAAAGCATTCAAAAGGAAGAGACCACCATAATGCTATATTCAAGCCAAATACAGTCATCTTTTACCTGGGCTTTAGCTCTGTTGTGATCCAAGCGAGTTAGACAGCTGAAGTTCTCCTTTGGTATAGATGGAGCAGACTTTAAAGCGGTTAGGCAGTTAGTGTTTGCTGGATTTCCCACAACCACCACCTAAAAAAAAATATACAAACGACTTTAGTCTCTACAACCAAAAAGAGCAAAAATTCTCTTCATTAATATGTATACAGCAGTGGTCTCAAGCTCGTGGCCTGCCAGGTACTATTTTGAGGCCCTCGGTATGTTACCATTATTATGGAACGTTGTCTACCTCACTGCTGTAACCTCATGCAAGTGCTTTCCTGTGTCTGTACCCAATTGTGAGGTGGAGAGGATAATCGCGTACAGATGCAGGAAAGCGCTTTCGTGAGGTTACAGCAGTGAGGCGGGCAATGTTTCAGAAAGAAAGGTAACCATTGGAGGCAGTGCAGCTTGTGTGTGTGTGTGTACGTAATCTCGTGAACTTTCATGAAATTCGACACCTCTCCTGGCAGTGACTGTTTTCCAGGCACAAGTCGGATATTGATTCTCCCCTCTACAAAAAGAGCCTAGAGGACTACACCAAAATCTTGTCTCTTGCAGTTGATCCTTTAGAATCTAAATCACAATTTTTTAATGAGGTAAAAATTCTTTATAGTTTATAAATCTTTCCTTAATTGCTTCTGATAATTTCAGCTAGGCACAGCTGAAAGCAATGGAACATGAAGAAAGTGAAAAACTATCTAACTTCACTTTTCTGCATGTTGCACTGCTTTCAGCTGTGCCTAGCTGAAATTATCAGAAGCAATTAAGGAAAGATTTATAAACTATAAAGAATTTTTACCTCATTAAAAAATTGTGATTTAGATTCTAAAGTATCAACTGCAAGAGACAAGATTGTGTGTGTGTACATCCAGAATCTTTTCAGGGCAAATTCTGTGCCATGAGACACAGTTTGAGAGACACTGCTCTAGATTAATGGTAATGTACATACCTTAATATTTATATATATATATATGTACATTGCCATTAATCTAGAGCAGTGTCTCTCAAACTGTGTCTCATGGCACAGAATTTGCCCTGAAAAGATTCTGGATGTATCACGAGAGATTGCAGAATTTTACTTTATTTTTAAAAATTCCCCTCATAAGTATACACTAAAATAGATGACATGCATGTTGCATACATAAGAGTCTGTCAATGTTATAAGAGTGTGTGTGTGTGTGTGTGTGTGTGTGTTTAAGGATACAACCAGCCAGACAAGCATCATTCTTTGATGCGATTAGTCCTTGAAAACTAACAAGTAATTTTATTTTTTATGCAGTAGTTATCCTAACTTGAGCAACAAAACAATCATGGCTTTGTTATCATTTGGATCTTCTTATCTTTATGAACTCGGATTTTCAGCTCTACAAAAATTAAATAAAAAAACAAACAACCCCCCCCCTCTGAATAACTGCAGTTGGTGGATGATGAAATACATGTTTGCTTGTCAACTATCAAGCCATGTTTGAGTCAATTTGCTCTCAAAAACAAGCACATTCATTGCATTGATTAGCAATTCTATTCTATCTACTTTAGTTTCACTGTTGTTACTATTACCCATAAATAACATTTGGTTTTGCAATTTTATAACTTTAATTAAGTGCTGTGAAAAACAACATTTGCTCAGTTTAGTGTGCCAGAGCTAAAAAAAACGTTTGAGAGACACTGATCTAGGGCAATATTCAGCAGTCATTACGTTTAACCAAAAGCAAATACGAAGCAACAAAAATTAAGTCATCCCAGCTTTTTCCCCCTCCCCCCCTTACTGAAGTTTTCACCAGCACAATGAGATACTTCAAATTAGTTGAAAGAAATCAGTTGAACAGGCGACATGCCTGACCACCACTTGCTGCAAGAGGTGTACCACACCAGCCCCAGTCCTCTGGAGTACAGAGTAATGCTAAGAAAGGGAGCAGCCAAGAAATATACACCAAATGCCTATGTGAGCTCTAGATTCTTTTTATCTTCCCCATCGAATGCCTACATATGAGCTAGTTGGAAAACATTTCTCTGGGAGTTAGTAGTGTAGCTAGTGAGGTTGGCACCTGGCATTGCCACCTCTTCTTGAAATATTCGCCGGTGCGAGCAGCATATTCCACTTGCTGCTTGCACCAGCCTTGGCTTCCTTCTGACGTCATGTCCTGGTCCTGCAATTAGGAAGTGATGTCAGAAGGGTTTGGATAATCTAGTAATAGAACGATGGGCAACATCTGGTTTAGAGCATCTTTTTGGTGAACTTCAGTCTTTTGAGGATCTTTTGGCTTGCTTACAGTTATCTTACTATACTCAGGCTCTCTTTAAGGAGGGAATAACTTTGGGAATTGGGGAATGCTTGGGTACCTTATTTGGAGAACAGAGAGATAGTAATGTAATGTAATGTAATTTATTTCTTGTATACCGCTACATCCGTTAGGTTCTAAGCGGTTTTAAGAAAATATACATTTAAAATTGAAAATAAGAAGTAAGAAAGGTGCTTAATAAATTCCCTTACTGTCCCGAAGACTCACAATCTAACTAAAGCACCTGAAAGTTGATAAAGAAATGAAAAATAAAGAAGAAGATTAAGGTTAAACATTTTAACTAGACAGCATTGATCTGAATAGTACTTTAGTATTGGAAGAGAGAAGAAAAAAGGAATAGATGTGAAGGGAAGAACCGTTGGAATATAGAATTTTGGAGAGAATTTAAATGAAGGAGATAGAACATAATAAAGGCAGAATTAAAAACAATAAATAAGGTTAAAGAAATTCATAATATGATAAGAAAAATAAAGTATAAATGAAAAATAGTGTCTTTAAACATATTTTCAGCGTCATTGATGAATTTGGATCAAGCAAACTGCTTCACGGAAGTAGCATCATACTTGTGGGAAAACTGCCCGGTGTTGAAAGACTATGTATGCTGGTGCTGTTGTTGCTAGGGTAAATAGAGTACTCCTGTCCTGTATTTACTGTCCCAACCTGGGCCGATGGACAGCGGGACATCAGGGCAGAAGTCCTCCGAATCTCGGGTAGGCAGATGATGATTAGACCAACGCTGCTGAAGTCCCGCATGCAGGATACAGGCGGAGGAGGCAAATGTACTGCAACGGTCACAAGGCACTGAGCTGCTCACTGACATCGCCGGGGCCGAGGCCAACATGGAGTTCCTTCTCTGCTGAAGCCATGCTCCCGCACTACCTGAACTCAGCAACCTCGGCGAGACACCCTGTAGAAAGGTCTGACAGATGGACACTGGGATCTCGGGGCAAAAGTCATCAAATCCCGGGCCGAATAAGCTCCGAACAGGTCCATGCCGCCCAAAACCAAGCAAGTAAGGGACAGGCAAAAGTGGCGAAAAGGACCGCTCCGACTATGGGCTTGACTTTTGCTCAGGCCTGATCTCCCAAACATTTTCTGACAGTTGATCCCGTAGGAATCCCTCTCCAGATCCTCCAACCGTAGGTCATCGACCACAACGCGGCATCTGCACTGCTCTTTCTCGGGAGATCTCTCGCCCGAAATCAGCCATCTCCCCTTAAACCTCCAAACTAGGGGCAGATCGCAGCACATAGCCGTCGGCATACTGGGTCAATGGATCTAGTACAGGACCTCCACAACCCCAGTTAAGTCCAAGTCAGGACTCTCTCAGACCACCAACATAAAGTCTTATGACCCACAAGTGCAGTGCCCTTCAATTTGCTGAGCTGGATCAAACGGCCAAACAACAAAACGGTAAATAATTTGAAAATAAATATAAAACATAGGAAAATAAATTAAGAAAAAGATACTAAGGTCTAAGACAAAAACAAAAAATTAGAAATCAACAATAAAAATTATATAAAAAGACAAAGAAAAGAAAAAATAAAAATAGATAGGAGACAGAAGAATAGATGTCTTAACTGTCCGCCATCTTGAAAAAAAAAAAATACATACATACATAAATACATTAATTTCCATATTTTATAAAAGTTTTACTATGCTTCCTGTGAAAAATTTTACACAGTTCGTTTCTCGATGGACAGAAGATTTGCGATCTGCTGTAGATGTGGTGCTAATTCAACAAACTCTTTGTGTAGGTGTGATCACCATTTATAGTGCTTACTACAGGAAAAGTTTTTTAGAACAGTAACCAGTCCCAATCACAAGCTTTTCATATGGGCTTGGTGGCTAGTAAGCTATGTTTAACGTGCAATACTAGGGACAACACTTTAGCCCGTGCCTTTTTGCAGTGCAAGGAAGTGCTGAAATTCTGGAGGGAAATTTTTGCATATGTGGGGGCCTTGTTGCACATGGTCTTGCTTCCTACTCCACAGGCTATACTTTTTCTTCACTGGAGAGGGGGTTGTGGGGGGCATAAATTATTGGGTAAAGCAGTTATAGTGGGACAGAAGTATGTGCAGGCTTGGATGGCAGATAGTCCACTGTCCTTGTGGCATCGGAGAGCAGCATTTCATAAACTAGTGGTGTTGGAAGCCAGAGCCACTTCCCCCACCTACAAGAAGAACTTATGGCAGCCATTCAGGGAGTGGCTCAGGGCCAGGCAGGAGTGCGGCTCGTGCTTGGTACATTGCTGGGCCGTAAGAACTTGAAGCAGCCATTCAGGGAGGAGATCAATGTGGGGCAGGAGTGTAGAAAGCTTACTCGTGCCAGGTACACTGCTGGACAACCAGGAATTCAAAAATGTATGCCGGGGGAGGGTGGCATGGTAGAAGGGAGATAAAAAATGGTCAGAGTCAGCAGGACAAGAGACGGGAGGGATCCCTCATGCCCCGGCACACCAATGGACCACCAGGCCTTACAGCAGGTCCGGCGGAGGCCTACAAGAAGTCCAGTAGAGGGGGGTGAGTTGGTACTGACCCAAATATAATACGAGACCTTTACTTTTTTGGCCCCAAAATCTTGTCTTGTATTAGAGTATATACTTTTTGGTGTAAATGATTTTGTTAAAGATTACTTTAAAATTCTTTGATGTCCTTTAACTCCTAAGCAACCCCTAAAATTAGCTACAGAACCAAAATAACATTTATAGGGCTGAATATTTAATGTATTACTAATCCAATTAATACATTAAAAGTTTAACTTGAATTAACAAAAAAAGTTAATGCAAATAATGGTCCCAACGTTTTGCTGTAAACAGCCCAGTAGTCTCTGTGCTGGCCATGGATTTTCATTATATTACTGGGCTGTGTAAGGAAGAAGTGGAATATATAACAGACAGAAAAAGCCTGCAGTTTAATGGCAGCTGATCTAATTGGGCTGGAAGCCCAAAATTATTAAGTCAAACTAGTTTTAAAAATAAGCAGTAGCCGCAGTTTGTTGAATGATTTATAAAAGTGGTTGGCGAGTGGGTATTAAGGAATTTGTGAAGATGGGTTAATTTTTAAGTAGCCTGTTTCTGAGAAAGGGAAGTTGGGGAGGGTTAGTTTAGAGGGGTTATTGGGGGGAAAATTTGCTGTGTAAGACAAGTGGATTGGTGGAAACAGGTGTGAATTGTTTATATTGTTCTGAACTATAGTTGGGTGATTTTCAATAAAATTATTTCAAGATGAAAATAAGCAAATGAAAACTATTTGCAACTGTCTTACAAATTTAAAATAAAGTTTAAAAAATAATTCACCCTGACAGTCTTCTTGGAATACTTGTCCAAGGCAGTACCCTGAGACTTAAAAATTTTCACATTTGCTTTCAGCAAGTCCTTCCTCTCCATGCCCTCTCTCCTGGGCATGGAGCCAACCAGAATAGCCACGTCAAGGTCCTTGAAAGCAACATCTTCTTTGTCAGTTGCAATGATTTCTATAAACAAGAAAGAGGAAACAGTTCAGCTACTTTTTTTTTCAATGTTTTATTTTTCTAAAAATATCAAAATATAGAATACAGGAGGGAAACAAACAAGCAATACAATTACGATATGTCAAACAAACTTATACAAAAAAAGAGAGAGAGCGACAAAAAAAGAATAACACCCCCCCGCCCATGAAGCCCTCACTAAAGAACATTCAGACCATTATAGAAATAGTCGATAAGCCATATTACAGAGTTTCCAGGAAGGAAAAAAAATCAGCACTAAAATGCAAAGAAAAATGTCCACTCCTGGCTCATAAAGAGGGTGACATCGAGACCTCTCTCCATTGCAGGTAAATGTCCCATACCTTATGAAGGAGATGTAATCAGCTGTTTCAAGGCTGAAAGTTTCATCAAACAAATAAAGTCAAGTTTCCTTAACAATTGAATCAATGAAGGTGCATAATTTTTCTTCCAGTGGGCTACTATCAACATCTTACCAGCTGCAAACATGCGACATGCCAATATATGTTTGTTTTTAGATATATGTGGAGGTCTCTCGTGCAGCAGACAATATTTAGAGTCCTGAGGGTATAATTCTCCTGATATTAGTGTAATCACATGAAGTAAGTGGGCTCAAAAATGCATCACTTGGCATGTCCACCAAATATGATAAAAATTGCCCACCTCGTAACAATCCCTCCAACATAAAGAGCTAGTCATGTTATAAATTCTGTTCAAGCGTTGAAGTATATAATACCAACTATAGAATATTTTATGCCCATTTTCATTCATATTACTAGCTAATGAAATCTTCAATAAAGCTTTAAAAAACGATATTTCCATGCTTCAGAGGGTACAATTTCTCCCATACCTTGTTCCCACCATAAAGATATCAATCCATGCTGTGGAGGTTTTTGTAAAGCCTGCTCTAGGTAGATGGATAGGAGCAACAGTTCTTCCTTGGCTCTTTTATATAACAGAGCTCTAAGCTGGGTGTAATAGAATGATTCAGAATTAAGCAATCCATATTCCTCCTGCACAACATCCCATGCTATGATCCCTTGATCACTCCAAAGATGGCCTGGTGTATATAAGGAGGCTTTCGCCCAGCACAGAAAAACCAGCCAGGAGCTATCAGTCTGCAGCCCTGGAGTATATAGGATATCTGCGAGACCAAAATATTGGCGTTCAGGAAATCATAGACAACAAGCCAACACCAGGTCTGCAGAGGATAGTGTAGGAGCAGAGTCTTCTTAGATATTAAGGCAAGAAGCCGTTGATGAGGCAACCCTGGGATAGCCCACAGGGGTACCAAGGGCAGTAGCCATTGTTCCATTTGCACCCAAAGTTTAGGCATCTGGTTTATCCAAGCCAGCAGAATATGCAATTTAGCTGCTTGATGATAAAAGCTCAAAATTTGGTATTCCCATACAGCACAGTTACTTACCATAGCAGATGTTATCCAGGGACAGAAGGCAGAAATTCTCACATGTGGGCGACATTATCCACGGAGCCCCGGTAAGGACAGCTTTAAAAAGTGCATCGCCACTTTAAGAACTTTTAGAAAGTTCTTAAGACCGCACCGCAGCCTTCCATGCACGAGCGCACAGCTCCTCAGTTCAATAAGCAAGCTAAAAAGCCAACCAGGGGAGGTGGGCAGGTTGTGAGAATATCTTGTGAGAATATCTACCTGCTATCCCTAGATAACACTGGTTACTGTAAGTAACTGTGCTTTTATCCCACGAAAAGCAGGCAGCATATTCTTACATGTGGGACTCCTTAGCTTACTAGAATGGGATGGAGGGAGAGTTGGTCATTAGGAAAATAAATTTTGCAATATTGCTTGGCCGAAGTGATCATCCCGTCTGGAATAAGATTCCAGACAGTAGTGTGATGTGAATGTGTGAACTGAGGACCAAGTAGCAGCTTACAGATTTCATCAATAGAAGTGGAGTGAAGAAAAGCAACTGAAGCTGCCATAGCTTTGACTTTGTGGGCTGTGACACGAGTCCCCAGTTGTAGCCCAGCCCGTGCATAACGGAAGGATGTACAAGAGGCCAACCATGTGGAAATTGTTCTCTTGGATACTGGACATCCCAACTTGTAAGGATTAAAGGAGAGAAAAAGTTGGAGATATTTTCTGCGGTTGATATTGAAAGTTGAGGAGATATTCTATGCAAATAGTAGGCCAATGCTCATTTGCAGTCCAGAGTGTGAACTGCCGTTTCCCCAGGATGAGGTTGATGCTTAGGGAAAAATACTGGAAGTACAATAGATTAAGGTGAAATTCCATGACAACCTTTGAAAGAAACTTAGGATGGGTGCAAAGCACCACTTTGTCATGGTGAAATGTATTGTGTGTGAAAGGAGGATCCGCCACCAGTGCTTGAAGTTCACTGACATGTCAAGCTGAAATGAGAAATGAGGAAGACCACTGTCCAAGTAAGGTACTTGCGATGAGCCACAGGACACATTAGTGTACTCCGCTCCTCCGGAGACAAGGTGGCGCCTTCAATGGAGTACCCACATGTCTCAATCAGCATGCCTCCTCCTGCCGAGGGTTCATCCGGTAGCTGCGTTCGGGAGCTACACTCCATGAAAGCGTCTATCGGACCAGTTGGCAATGGTGATTCCTCCGGGAAAACTTGGACTTTAGATTTCCTTTTTACCATCAGGTAAAGCTGAAAGAAAAAAAAAAAAAAAAAAAAAAAAAAGTTTCTCCTGCCACCAGCGTCTCCCTGTATGCTTCAAGTCGCCATCTTAGATAAGCTCCGCCCTCCAGTCCAACATCAATGCTTTTCAATGTTGAAGACCGATGTCTTCTTGATATCTATACCGAACAACTTTTCCTGTTGGAGCTTTCGACTCTTAATGGTACAATTTTGCAGGGCAGAACACCACGCACAAGATTCAACATGGTGTTCCGGGCCAAGGACTGTAAGCACTAACTATGTGGGTCAGTGATAGAAATTTGCTGTTGGCACCTGCAACAATTTTTGAAACAAGTTAGCGGCCGGGACATCGATGGAAAAACCGCCTCAGCCAAATCGAATTCAATGACTGAGGAAAATGATGAGGCCTTGATGGGCAAAGTTCGTGAGGTGAGAACAGCAAGGAAAAAAGTTGTCTTCGCTTATTTGTTTGTTTTAACTCAAATAAAACATGTATCTAAAAAGATGAAGAAAAAAATACGACTAAAAAATATGCGTGAGCGGGAAAGCAAAGGCAAAATTTGAACGTATGTTCAAAAAACATGACTTCTTAGCTCTGTGGAAAATGAAGAACTGAGGAGCCACGAGTGGTATCGGGTGGGAAGGCACTCGCGAATGCGTGGTGCGGGCAGTTCAAACTCTCTCAAGTTCTTAAAGTGGCGATGCACTTTTAAAGCTGTCCATACTGGGGCTCTGTGAATGACGTCACCAACACGTGAGAATATGCTGACTGCTTGTCCTGGAATAATATTTTGTTCTCTCCTTATGTATTTCCCTTGTTAATGTCTTGTTAACCTCCTTTTTTTAGATTGTATTTCATCATAAACCACTTATTGACTTTGCAGTATATCAAATGAAGAAGATGGTACATCCCTCTCTCGATAACATGGCATTCACAGTTGATGCAGTAGCAAGGAAATATTGCCAATCTCATCTAACACTGCATTGTTATGAAGTGCATAAGAGCAGTGTTGTAGCAAGGGTTAGAGGCACCCCTCCCCACTCCATCCCCCGTAGCTCTGTAACATTCGTGGAGCGAGCAGCAACCCCCAATCTGCTGTTGCGCCTGCGTGGGCTCTCCCTCTGACATCACTTCTTAGGTGCGGGTCCAGGAAGTGATGTAAGAAGAAGAGCCAACGCAGTTGCGACAGCAGGTTGGGGGTTGCTACTCATGCCATAAACGTAAGAGGTATGGGGGAAGGGAAGCGGCGAGGACGACAGGTGCCATGTCCCTAATAAGACAGTGCTTGGGATGGACCTCCCTCCCTTACTAAGCCATTGCATAAGAGCAAGGAAAAATTATGTCTTTACTTTATCATTTTCTTTCCTTTAGTCACAGCAGATGAATCCAGAGACTAGTGGGATTACGTCCATCAACCCTCCTGCACGCACCAAACATCAAAGACATTCAAAGGCACGAAAATTCACAGATCAAATGGCCGCGCACCTCTTGAGGCAAAAATCCTGCCTTAGTCTAATATGCTGGAAGTAAAAGAACTGTTCCCGCCGGTGTCCGCCCCTGAAAACTAATCAGCTGAGCACTCCGAACGAAGTTTGCTGGGACCAGGACCTAGGCTCCATCAAACTAACTCAGCCCCTGAAGCTGGCAACCGCAAAGCCCCTGAGCCCCCAACCACCAGAATTGGTAAAACAACCAATACTCACCCACAAGCCAGCCAGGACAGCTAACCAAAAGAGGCAGACAAATGTCTAGCTCAAGCCTCTTATGGAGTAAACCGCTGGATCCAATCGGTACTCCATTCCACTGTGCCTGCTTCTCTTTTTTTTTCCCCCAACATGGGAAAGGAGAATGCTCTTCAGGCACAAAGTCAGGAGCTGTAAGGAACCCATTCATCAGCCTGCTGGAGATAGAGTATACTGGTTGGCCAGGAGGCTGTGCATCCAATATAGCCGAGGATAACTCAGTGCTCTCTATCTCCACCTGCTGGTTGATGGGACATAATCCCACTAGTCTCTGGATTCATCTGATGTTGATGACAAGGAAATGTGTGTATCCATCTACAAAAGGGTTCTGGTTGCTATCTCTATAGCCCTAATTATACCAGCTGACGCAAGAAGTGTGAAACCATAGCTCGATTAAGATCAGGTCTTTTGTACAGAAGCCATGAAATTCTAAGTCATCCTACACACCTTTCATTAAATTAATGGATTCTTATCTATTTTTTTAATAGCTCTTCTAGATTCTAGTCAACAACACAAAACAAGACAATAAAGAAATTTTGACCAGGATGATATACCAGCTGGTAAAGGAGCTCATTTTATATTCTCCCCCTCACCCCATGACATCATTTGTGCAGCATGAGGGCACAGAACTGTGCCTGCATATGTTGGATAATTTTATTCCTTGAATAAATGAAGTAATAAGTTAAAAACTTGTGGTTACACTCGGGCTTCCTTTGGTCACATTTTATTAAAAGATGAGAAACCATTCAGTGTCCCCCTTTCAATGTGACATACACAATAGGGGAATTTTTGCATATTATTGTATACTATGGGAAAGAAAAGTGGGAGAAGGGCAATACATGTTTCTATCTTAAGTACTCCGAGGCATATATGCACAGGAGGACTTTTTTCAATTGAAAAGAAGCTCTGGAAGGAGGGGCAATGCATGAATGTGAAAGCGGACAAGAATAATCTAAAGAGATACTTCTTTACAGAAAAGGGTGGTTGATGCATGAACAGCCTCCCAGTACAAGTGGCGAAGATGTGGACTGTATCTGAATTGGAGAAAGCATGGGACAGGCACAAAGGATCTCTAATAGGAGAGGAAAGATTAGCAGTTAATACAGATGGGCAGAGTGGATAGGCGATGTGGTTTTTATCTGCCATCATTACCTATATTATTTTGTAAAAGCAGAATCTATAATTTTATATACATATTTTCTCCTTCAAATCAAACATTACAAAATTGATAAGTGTAATGTTAACGCTATTATCACCTTTCAGTAGTGGAAGTGCACAATCCTGTAGTTCCATCACTACTCCCTCCAACACAGTCATCATGGGAGTGATGTCCAACAGATGAAGAGTCAGTTTCTGAGGAAAGAGAGATTTTAACTTTAAAGTATGCTTTTTATGAAAGCCTTTCAAGCCAAAATCTGAAGCCAAGGGCATTTGTCAAGCATCAGATCTTCTAGGGATGGAGAATAGTAAATATCAGGAAACATCTTAAAGCAGGACTAGTAAAGTTATTTCTAAGCAGCTTAGCAGCAAGTTAGAAAATGACACGGGGAACATATTTTTCCCCAACCCCGTGGGAACTCATTTTCCCTCCCATCCCCGCAAGTTCTTTTCCTGTTCCTGCCCCATTCCTGCAAGCTCCATCCTCATATCTGCACAAGCCTCAAACACTTTAAAATCATAAGTGTTCAAGGCTTGTGTGGTTAAGACAGAGCTTACAGGAATGGGGCAGGAACAACAACAATATTCACAGCGACGAGACATGGAAATTAAGTTCCTGCAGGGATGTGGACAAATTTGTCCCCATGTCATTCTCTATAGCAGGTAAAGCTAACAAAATTGCAACTCCTTTGTCTATCCATTTTGCATTTAAACAAAGCTACATTAAAACATTTAAAGATGGCAAATATTTCTGCTTAGTCACAAACAATTATCTATTTAGTTACCCTAGTAATATACAAAATATGAATACAGCAGAAAAGCCTGAAGAGAAATCTCCACATAAAAGGCAAAAAAAAACAAAAAAAAAACAAACAACAAATTAGGATGTCAAACACAATACGAAAATTACACAAATTATGCACATTTTAGAAGCAAAATGTTATACATTAAAAGAAACAATTCATCAAGGAGACAAGCAAGATTGGTTGAAATACGTCAGGACTCTGACCTTTGATTGTAATTTCACCTGTATTAAATTGACATATTAAATGGAAAAATAGCAAAAAGACACAAACCAGTTAAATATTTTGATCGAGACTGAGGAAAGGAGGGAGGAAGTTTTTGAGCTGCAGTGAAAAATATGGTGACTGGTGGGGGCTAAGAATTAGCTTAAAACGTGTTTTTGTAGAAAGTAGAAGTAGGAGGAGGGGAGGAGAAACCCTCTGGACCTTCTGTCTTTTCAAAGCACTAGGCACTTTAAGATGGCCCCTGGGAACACTGGGCTAGCTGTTAAATGGCAGAAAATTTAATGCCAGCTATGAGCCGATGTTATTTTTCATTGAATAACAAACTTGTTTTATTTGATTTATATAACATGGTGTTCTGCATGCATTTGAATCTTATTATATATCCTGTGGTAAATATAATATGTTATAGTAATATAAATGCACAATGTTGCTGAGCTCAGCATTAGGAGAATAAAGCATATGCCCCTTTATGCCAGAGTAACTTATCCCCGTAAGGGGACATCATTCATGAGATACACGTATCTTGTATGAAAGCAAGTTGGGAGTCTGGGAAGTCATCTCTTGACTAGTGATAATCATGCTAATCCATTTGTCTGATGATGATGTTTTTCATGCTTAAGAAATACCGACAACTGACCCTCCAATCAGCACTTGGGGTTGAGGTATATCATTTGATTTGGATTGTTGGGATCAAGTTGATCATTGAGTGTTTTTTTGTTTAAATCTCAATTTGATTGTTGCTACTGTTTGGAAAAGAGATTATGCCTTTGGTTGAAGAAGTTCTGTTATATGACAGGTATCTCCAGGTATTATAGTGAGATCTCCTATTAGGGCAGTATTTTACAATTTATTTATTTTTTTAAACTAGGAATTTGGCTGCTCTGTATTATCCTCTGCTAGGGTGATAAAGGTGTTGCTCATCCTTTTTAGAAAAAAAACCGAAAAATTCTCTTTACTTCGTCATTGAACAAACTGTCTCCCATGAAGTGGGTATCCATTATCTTCTCCTGTACATCTTCCCTCAATGCCGAGGGGCTTTCATCCATGCCGTCTAGTGGAGATAGCCATGTCTTATGCATCACGTGCTATCCGAATCATATTTTGAGAACATTCATCAAAATCACTCAAATGTGAAAAGAATCAGGACAGTAGTGATGGAAAACAGTGATCTGTGACAGCTCCTATTTTATCTATTGCTATTCTATCCTAGAATGTAACTTCTCCAAGCTTTCCAACTTTTATTTATCTATCTATACCAAACTATACTGGGTATTAAATGATCAGCCAGCATACTGATAAGAGGTATATCAAACAAAATGAACTTGAACAAGGTGACAAGGTTTGGAGCTTTTCATTGATATTATATATGAATTGTGTTATCTGAAAATGGTGGGTAGCAAAATTCTGGCACTCAATTGAACATATCAAAACATTACCTAGTAAGTCCTGGAGGACAATTAGAGTGTGATCCTGAAGGGTATAGATAGAGGATTATACAGGTCCTGGACCCGATGGGCAGCAGCTTTTTTCTTTGAAGGAACTTGGGGTAAACTGTATCCTCCAGTTGTGAAATCCTAGCTGGTTTTGGTGGTGATGGGTCTAAGGGAAGACCAGGTGACCTCTTGAGATGTTTTGAACATGTTCTTCTGGGGCTGCTGGGTTCCCAGCTACTGGATGTTGATCGTAGGTCACTATTTGATAATACTTCTGCCTCCACAAGAAGTTTAGATGAAGGTAAGCTGGACTTGTCCAAGCCATAGTGCTGCTGTTCAGAACTGCCTCCATAGCCCTTGGATTGCTGAATGGAGCTGTGAAGGAGATCCAGCCCTTGAGCAAACCCTACAAGTAGATAAAGTTGGAGATGAAGTCTTTGCTTTTTGATGAGCTCAGAATGTTCTTGTCTTAAAGTTCCCATTAATGCTATGATTGATTGATTGATTTAAAAAATTTATATTCTGCAAGATTCTACGATGATTACAAAACATACAAAAGATCTACTTCTTCTGCAGTGCTAATGAAATCTGGAGAAGCAGCAGATCCTCCTCCATTGTTTTCTTTGCACCAGGGATTCTTGCTCCCTATATGGCACTGATATAGAAGTGGGAGAAGGTTTGGCATCGCAACGGAAACTGGCATCTTGATGATCAATGAGACTGTGCTGATGCATCACCGAGGGCAGAGATTAGATAAATCAATTTGCCACCTACTCTGCATCATTGGCATGGTCAGTCCCCTCACAGCAGGTCCTGAATCTGTAGCTGTGGCAATCCTGGTTTCACTGGCAGTAGGGAGCAGTTTCTCAGTACCATGCTGGTCATGAATTGATGTGCCCAATAGCCTCACTTAAGTGAGTAGGTGGTCCCATCTTGGAGAACATGTAAATTCTGGCTTCTTATCAGGCATGTTGAAGCAGGTGCAAATAAAATCAAATTAGGAGAGATGAGATAAATGAAACTTTCTCTGAAGGTGCACCAAATAAAGGAATCCAGTATCAGGTCTGACTGCTACTGCGGAAGAAAATAACGACTTACTTGTATCGATACCTATTCTCATAACATCCACTTTGTACTTAGCCACTACTGTATACCGTCTTGAACTGAAAAGGACTGAACAGACGGGATATAAAGCACAGTTACTTACCGTAACAGGTGTTATCCAGGGACAGCAGGCAGATATTCTTAACACATGGGTGACGTCACCGACGGAGCCCTCGGTACGGACCTTTTTAACTAGAAGTTTCTAGTTGGCCGCACCGCGCGTGCGCGAGTGCCTTCCCGCCCGACGGAGGAGTGCGTGGTCCCCAGTTAGGATAAGCCAGCTAAGAAGCCAACCCGGGGAGGTGGGTGGGACGTAAGAATATCTGCCTGCTGTCCCTGGATAACACCTGTTACGGTAAGTAACTGTGCTTTATCCCAGGACAAGCAGGCAGCATATTCTTAACACATGGGTGACCTCCAAGCTAACAAAGAGGGAGGGGGGATGGTTGGCCATCATGAAAATAAATTCTGTAACACCGATTTGCCGAAGTGACCATCCCGTCTGGAAAAGGCATCCAGACAGTAGTGAGTAGTGAACGTGTGAACTGAGGACCAAGTGGCAGCCTTGCAGATTTCCTCGATGGGCGTGGAACGGAGGAAAGCTACAGAAGCAGCCATAGCTCGGACTCTGTGGGCCGTGACAGCACCTTCCAGTGAGAGACCGGCCCGAGCATAGCAGAATGCAATACAGGCAGCAAGCCAATTTGAAAGTGTCCATTTGGAGACAGGACGACCCAAACGGTTGGGATCGAAAGACAAAAATAGCTGAGGGGATGTACGGTGAGCTCTGGTACGATCAAGGTAGTAAGCAAGGGCACGCTTACAGTCCAGCGTGTGCAACGCCTGTTCCCCAGGGTGCGAGTGAGGCTTAGGGAAGAAGACGGGCAGCACAATGGACTGGTTGAGGTGAAAAGCCGAGACCACCTTGGGAAGGAATTTAGGGTGGGTACGCAGAACAACCTTGTCATGGTGAAAAACAGTGAACGGTGGGTCGGCAACCAGTGCATGCAGTTCGCTAACCCTCCTGGCAGAGGTGATGGCAATTAGGAAAAGCACCTTCCAGGTAAGGAGCCTGAGCGAAGTTGTGGCAAGAGGCTCAAATGGAGGTTTCATGAGTGCTGAGAGAACCACATTCAGGTCCCAGACGACAGGAGGAGGCTTGAGAGGCGGCTTGATATTGAAGAGCCCTCTCATAAATCTGGAAACCAGAGGATGAGCCGTGAGGGGTTTTCCGAGAATAGGCTCATGAAACGCAGTGATGGCACTGAGGTGGACTCTGATGGAGGTAGTTTTGAGGCCAGCATTGGACAGCGAGAGCAAATATTCCAATACAGTTTCCACCGCTAAGGAGGTGGGTTCCTGATGATGCCGGAGACACCACGAGGAGAATCTGGTCCATTTCTGATGGTAACATTGGAGGGTGGCCGGTTTCCTGGAGGCGTCCAAGATGAGGCGGACCGGCTGAGATAGATTTTCTGGAGAGGTCAGCCCGAGAGAAACCAAGCTGTCAGGTGGAGCGAAGACAGATTGGGATGCAGTAGAGACTGATGCCGCTGCGTAAGTAGAGTAGGAAACACAGGAAGAGGAATGGGCTCCCTGGAGCTGAGTTGGAGCAGGAGGGAGAACCAGTGTTGGCGAGGCCACCGAGGGGCGATGAGAATCATGGTGGCGTTGTCCTTGCGGAGTTTGGACAAGGTCCGCAACATCAGAGGAAGTGGAGGGAAGGCATACAGGAACCGATCCCTCCAATCGAGCAGGAATGCATCCGGGGCCAGACGGTGAGGAGAGAAGAGTCTGGAACAGAAGAGGGGCAGTTGATGATTGTGAGGTGCTGCAAAGAGGTCCACCTGCGGAGTGCCCCATCGAGCAAAGATGGAGAGCAGAGTCGGAGGGTCCAACGTTCACTCGTGAGGTTGAAGGATGCGGCTGAGATTGTCGGCCAGGGAGTTCTGTTCGCCCTGGATATAGACCGCCCTGAGAAAGAGATTGCGGTCCGTGGCCCAGGTCCAGATGCGCAGAGCCTCCAAACAAAGGGGGCGAGATCCGGTGCCGCCTTGCTTGTTTATGTAGTACATGGCGACTTGATTGTCTGTGCACAGGAGGAGGACTTGAGGACAGAGGAGATGTTGGAAAGCCTTGAGGGCGTAGAACATGGCTCTGAGTTCCAGGAAATTGATGTGATGACGACGCTCCTGTGGGGTCCAAAGTCCCTGGGTGCGTAGATCTCCTAGGTGAGCTCCCCACGCATAGGGGGACGCATCCGTGGTGATGATCATAGAGTGAGGGGGTAGATGAAAAAGTAGACCCCTGGAAAGATTTGAGGAGTTCAACCACCATTGGAGAGATTGCTGAAGAGATGATGTCACAGAGATGGGATGAGAAAGAAGATCCGTAGTCTGTGACCATTGGTTGGCGAGAGTCCACTGAGGCGTGCGAAGGTGGAGACGTGCCAGAGGAAGGACATGCACCGTCGAGGCCATGTGACCCAGGAGGACCATCATCTGTCGGGCAGGAATGGAGGGATGCATGAGCACCTGACGACAGAGGTGGAGCAGGGTCCGCTGACGATCGGAGGGGAGAAAAGCCCTCATTAGTGTGGTGTCCAGAACTGCTCCAATGAATTGAAGTCGCTGGGTGGGAAGCAGATGCGACTTGGGGTAGTTGATCTCGAACCCCAGGAGGTGGAGGAGAGAGATGGTGTGATGAGTAGCCTGTAGCACAAGTTGAGACGTAGGTGCTTTCACCAACCAATCGTCCAAGTAGGGGAACACCTGGAGGTTGTGAGACCTGAGGAAGGCCGCTACCACTATAAGGCACTTGGTGAAGACCCTGGGTGAGGAAGCGAGGCCGAACGGTAGCACCTTGTACTGATAGTGGTGGTGCAGCACCTGGAACCGCAGGTAGCGGCGAGAATTCTGATTGATGGAGATGTGAGTGTAGGCCTCTTTGAGGTCCAGGGAACATAGCCAGTCGTGTTGAGAAAGAAGAGGGTAGAGCGTGGCAAGGGAGAGCATTCTGAACTTCTCCTTGACCAGACACTTGTTGAGGTCCCTGAGATCGAGAATGGGACGGAGGTCTCCCGTCTTTTTGGGTACCAGGAAGTAGCGGGAGTAGAATCCCTGACCCCTTTGATCTGGAGGTACTTCTTCGATGGCATTGAGAAGGAGGAGGGATTGAACCTCCCTCAGGAGGAGGGGGGTTTGAGATGAGTGTGAAGCAGACTCTACGGGAAGGTTGTCCGATGGAAGAGTCTGGAAGTTGAGAGAGTAGCCGTGGCGGATGATGTTGAGGACCCACTGGTCCGATGTGATGACCTCCCAACGGCTGGAGAATATGGTGAGACGACCTCCGATTGGTTGTGGAAGAGGTAGCGAGGGTGGATGACTGGCTATGCCCTGGAGAGAAGAGTCAAAAGGGCTGGGATTGCTTAGCAGGCTGAAGAGGCTTGGAGGGTTGAGTGGCCTGAGAACGAGCCTGGGCATGGTGCTGCTGTTGACGGGGCCGCCGAGGTTGTTGAGGAGGCGGATTGAGTGGCCTGGCTGAGAACCTGCGCTGATAAGATGACTGAGGTCGATAAGGGCGGGCAGGCGGAGCCTTCTTTTTTGGTTTGATCAGGGTGTCCCACCTTGTTTCATGGGCGGAGAGTTTCTGGGTGGTGGAATCCAGTGACTCTCCAAAAAGTTCATCCCCGAGACAGGGGGCATTGGCTAGACGATCCTGGTGGTTGATGTCCAGGTCGGAGACTCTCAGCCAGGCCAAGCGGCGCATGGCTACGGCCATGGCAGAGGCACGGGAGGTGAGCTCGAATGAGTCGTATATCGAGCGGACCATAAACTTGCGCAACTGAAGAAGGCCAGAGATGTGCTGCTGGAACAGTGGGACCTTGCGCTCCGGCAGGTACTTTTGGAGGGCAGACAGCTGTTGGACCAAATGGAAGGAATAGTTGTTCGCCCTGTTGGCCAGCATGGCATTCTGGTAGAGCCTCTTGCCAAACTTGTCCATGGTCTTACCCTCTCTGCCAGGAGGGGTAGAGGCATAGACACTGGAGCCCTGAGTCTTTTTCAAGGTGGATTCAACAAGAAGGGACTCATGGGGCAATTGAGACTTGTCGAACCCTGGGATAGGGATGACTCGATAGAGGTTGTCCAGTTTACGGGGGGCCCCCGGTACCGTAAGGGGATTCTCCCAGTTTTTGTAAAAAGTCTCCCGTAGGATGTCATGCACGGGAAGCTTGAGGAACTCTTTAGGAGGTTGTTCGAAATCTAAAGCCTCCAGGAAGGCTTGAGACTTCTTTGAGTCAGATTCTAAAGGAAGGGACAGGGCTGCAGACATCTCCCTCAGAAATTTAGAAAATGAGGACTGCTCCGGTTTGGAGGTGGCATCGGGTGCCGACGGGTCCTCATCAGATGAGGAGGGATCCTCCTCGGTACCGAGAGGGGATTCCTCCCATAAGTCAGGGTCCCGGACCTCTGGTGCGTGTCGAGACACCGGGGTGGAAGGTGCGGTATGGCGGGTCTTGGATAAAGATTTCCCAGAACGCACCGAAACGGTACCAGGAGAGGAAGACCGGCGTCGATCCCGGTCCCGGGAAGAATGACGCACTGCTTGGTGCCGAGGATCCGATGTGGTATGGGAGTGAACCACTGGATGGGTATGAAGCTGCTCAGCCGAAAGAATCGGCATGGAGGTGTTGATAGGTACCGAAGGGGTGGATACCGGGGGTTCGGTACGGGGCTCGGGCCGGTCTGGTACCGGAAGGAGCGGTGTCAGGATAGTGGGCAACAGGTGCTCGAGTTGTTGCTGTAACTGTTCCTGGAGTTGAACCTTTAAGATGGCCGAGATACGGTCATCTAGGGGTGGCATCGGAACCGCTTTCTTTTTCTTCGGTTCCTTAGATGCCGCTCCACGCCCCGGCGATGAGGAGGCCGATGACGAGGCACTCACCGAGATCGGGGCGGAGCGTTTGCGGGACCGGTGCGATGCTGGCAAGGTCGGCGTCGCCACCGTAGTTGGAGGGCGCTCGAGGGAAGAGGAAGGCTTCTTAGCCGGCTTACCTGGCGCCAGAGACGCCGATGTGGGGTCGGGCGGTGTCGAAGTAGACGGTGCCGATTTCTGTGGTACCGCTGTCGATGTCGAGGAGTCCATCGCTGACCCGGTGCCGAAGAGAAGAGTTTGTTGAATTCTTCGGTTTTTAAGGGTTCTCTTTTGAAGAGTGGCACAGCGGGTGCAGGAGTCCGCCCGATGCTCCGGACCCAAACACTGCAAACACCAATTGTGTGGGTCAGTGAGGGAGATCGGGCGTGCACACCGCTGGCACTTTTTAAAACCGACCTGCGGGGGCATGAAGGGGAAAACGGCCTCCGCAAAATCGAACCCCGAGGCCTGTATAATGGCAACAGGCCCCGCCGGGGCAAAATCGAAAAAAAAAAAAGGGGAAAAAAAGCAAAGTTTTTTTTTTTTTTTACAAAGCAAAGAAAAAAGAAACCCGAAGGCAAAAGAAGAAAAATATATGGAAAAAAGCACGAGCGGGAAGGCAAAAAGTGGTTTCAACGGCCGTTGAAAAAACACACACGTCTTCTTCGCTCCGCGGAAACGAAGAAACTGGGGACCACGCACTCCTCCGTCGGGCGGGAAGGCGCACGCGCGGTGCGGCCAACTAGAAACTTCTAGTTAAAAAGGTCCGTACCGAGGGCTCCGTCGGTGACGTCACCCATGTGTTAAGAATATGCTGCCTGCTTGTCCTGGGATAAATAAAGCTATTACAGTTAGCAGGAATACACAAAGATATGCAAAAACCACTTCCAAAGCTTTCTGCGCTAGGGACTCAGCTGGTTGATTGGCTTTATCACTGTGTGACTTGTCACTTTTGTGCCTCAAATATCCACTTTCTATGGAGAAAATCAGGGTAGAACAGGCCAGTCTTTGTTCCCCTGATCAGCCAGGGCTGCTACAAAATACAGTGGTGCCTCACACAACGAACTTAATTGGTTCCAGGAGCAAGTTTGTTATGCGAAAAGTTCGTTATGTGAAACGCGTTTTCCCATAACAATACATGTTAAAAAAAATAATTCGTTCTGTAGCATAAAATATGCTAAGATGACATTAAAAAAGATAAATTTTTTGTTATTATTTTTATTTAGATACATCTAAAAACATACCGTATTTGCCGGCGTATAAGACGACTTTTCAGTACCTTAAAATCCTCCCCAAAGTCGGGGGTCGTCTTATACGCCGGGTACTGTTTACATGCCCTTACTTTACATGCCCTAACATCTCCTTCCTTACCTCCTTACGGTGCTTACGGTAAGTCCTCCTGGCCCTGGCGACCCCCCCCCTAGTTGTTCGGGCCAGGAGGGAGCCTAAATCCTCCTGGCCACGGCGACCCCCTAACCCCACCCCGCACTACATTACGGGCAGGAGGGATCCCAGGCCCTCCTGCCCTCGACGCAAACCCCCCTCCCCCAACGACCGCCCCCCCCCAAGAACCTCCGACCGCCCCCCCAGCTGACCCACGACCCCCCCACCCCCCTTCCCCGTACCTTTCTGTAGTTGGCCGGACAGACGGGAGCCAAACCCGCCTGTCCGGCAGGCAGCCAACGACGGAATGAGGCCGGATTGGCCCATCCGTCCCAAAGCTCCGCCTACTGGTGGGGCCTAAGGCGCCTGGGCCAATCAGAATAGGCCCGGGAGCCTTAGGTCCCTCCTGGGGGCAGGGCCTGAGGCACATGGTCGGGTTGGGCCCATGTGCCTCAGGCCCCGCCCCCAGGAGGGACCTAAGGCTCCCGGGCCTATTCTGATTGGCCCAGGCGCCTTAGGCCCCACCAGTAGGCGGAGCTTTGGGACGGATGGGCCAATCCGGCCTCATTCCGTCGTTGGCTGCCTGCCGGACAGGCGGGTTTGGCTCCTGTCTGTCCGGCCAACTACAGAAAGGTACGGGGAAGGGGGGTGGGGGTGTCGTGGGGGTCGGCCATTGGGGGGAGGGGGGTTTGCGTCGAGGGCAGGAGGGCCTGGGATCCCTCCTGCCCGTAATGTAGTGCAGGGTGGGGTTAGGGGGGTCGCCGTGGCCAGGAGGACTTGGGCTCCCTCCTGGCCCGATATTGTCGGGGAGTTGGGGAATCGGCGGGGCAAGAGGGCTTGGGCTCCTTTTTGCCCCGATCGTGTCGGGGAGTCGGGAGGGCAAGAGGGAGCCAGGCGGAGAGAGGGCAGTTAAGCGCAGTGCCTGCGCGGAAGGATGCAGCTCGGGCGACTTCGTTGTGTGAAACGAAGTTCGTTGTAGGGAGCAAGACATAAAGTTCGTTGTGCGCAGCGTTCGCTGTGCGAGGCGTTCGTTATGCGAGGCACCACTGTACAGCATTTGTAAGTGTCTGTGGGAAGAGGAAGTCCAACTACTGTTTAATGATGACACCTACTGGATATAGCTAGCACTGCACGTGTATTAAGTTACAGAGGGAATCCTGGCTGGGATTCATGAACCATGAGAGTCACAGCAGAGGCTCCAGTTTCTGGAAAAATCTGCTGCAAGAATCTGTGGTACTAAGTTAAAAAATTGCATTACAGCAATGGCATATTTCAATAAATAGAACAGATTTGTACTTTTCTTCATAAGAAGATGACTTTTTTTTTACACACATTTCTATTTAATACTTGAGGAGATGGGGTAAGGGAAGAGAAGGGGATTTCAGTGGAGAGAGGAAAGCCAGTGGCTCAAAGCACAGAGGAAGAGGAAAAGGGAATATGATGGCAGAGAAAGGAAATATCACAAGGAGAGGGAAGTAGAGCAAGGCAAGAAGAAAGAAGGTGGCTCAGAAGGGAGTCATCCATACACTAATGCCGATTCCTTCTCTCACTCATACCTTACACAGCCCTCATTGATCCCCTTAATTTGGCTCTCTTCATTAAATATTCATTTATCTCCTCACTCTCATTCTGCTATCCTCCAATCCACTCACTCTTCTGCCTCTCACCCCTTCCATTCTCTGTTCTCCTGGAACTACCTCCAAAACATTGCTCTTATTCTTCTCTCCTCTTACCAATGCAATCTTGATTTCCTCTCCCAGATCATTAGGGGCTCAGAGAAAGCCACTGGCAGCATGTACTGAACTGTGTCCTCCTCCTCTGCTGCATGAGGAAAACATAGGGTGATGGTATTGTCCCGATGCCAACATCCTCCTCAGCAGCAGCAGATCAAAGAGTGGCCTTTCAACCACTGCTTCTTTGGCTTGATCCCTAGTTTCCTCTGGCAATTGGTTAATGTAATGAAAGAGCCAAATTTTGCAGTCCTTACCATGGTATCAGAATAGACTAGGGAAACCGACTCAGAGCAACATTCAACTTTAGGAAGGTTATTAAATTGGTCCTGGAGAATACATACTACAAGATCAGCATCTATGAGTCAAACATGGTTGTTTATATTACATAGAGTTTTATGGACCCCTACGAGATTACAAAAATTAGATAGTAGTAGATCTAATAGATGCTGGCATTGTAGGATAGAAGTGGGGACATTGGACCATTTACTATTCTTTTGTCCCTGCATTAATTCCTTTTGGAAATTAATTTGGCCCCAAATTAATAATTTATTAGAAAATCATGTTGGACTATCATATGATACAATATTATTTGGAACAGCAATGAGAACACAAAGTCCGATTTCAGCTAACAATAATAAACTTTTATTAATTTTAACAGGGGTCGCTATACAGCAAATTACTCAGAACTGGAAGGATTACACTAAATTGAATTACACTTTTTGGTGGAATTCAATTTGTCATATATATAAAATGGAAAAAGTATTGGCATTACAACAAGGTTATATTAAAAAATTTAATAAAATATGGGGACCATTGACAAATTATTCTATTGATCAGATATAATAACACATGTATAGAACATATAGAAGGGGTAGGGAGGGAAAACTATTGTAATATTAATATGATATAAAATTTTGATAAAGGGTTTAATTCACATTGTAAGAACATTTAATAATAATTTCAAGTGTTTTTTCATAATTGAATGTATTACATGTATTTCACTTGATGTAAGAATTTAAAAAAAGAATAAAAAATATTTAAAAAAAAAAAAAAAGGAAGGTTATTAAAATTGTGTAAGAAAAATCCAGGGTAGTTGTGAAGGGAGAACTTATGGTGATGGTGACCAAGACAGGCCAGTTCTGATGAGCTGAAGCCTAAAAGAAGGAAACTATCTTGTCAAACACCATAGCTTAAAAAAAATTAGTAAAATGAGAACCAGGGGTAAATGGAGCACATTTCTTCAGACACTTATCACAAGTGCCCTATCTGTTGTGTGGGGAGACCACCCAGTGGTGGGAATCATGATGCATGTGTACCGAGGACTAAGGGGAGAGTTATGGAAAGAAAATGAAAGGGGGGAAAAAAAATCTTCAGTTTCTTCCATCATTTCCCCCTTTTAAAATTACTGCAAAATTGACAGATAATGAAAGCAAGCTGATCTTCAGCTCTGCTGTATTAAGACGTGCAGAAGTGCCTTCAGGGAAGGGAAGACATGTACTTAAAATAACACAAATCTTAAATTCAGCTGTTTTGCAGCTTGTTGGCCTTTGCTGTGCTACAGCAAGACAAGCTCATACTTAGCCAGATCTTGCAGAATATCTGTCAGCATTTCCTCTCCCTCCAGTAAGAACTCACCAGCAAAAAACAAAAACAAAAAACATCTTAATTACTGAACATCTTGCTTGGACTAGTGTACTAATTATTATGAAACACATTTAAGTAAAAAGAAATACTTAAGACACTCTTCCCTTCTCACTTAAGAGAATGCTGAGCTAGTTGTGCTTTAGAAACTGGATGTGCTGCTAATGTCATGGCAGACAGGACAGAAAGCACCAGTGAGGTTATTTAATGAAACAGCTCAGATTCATTTTCACAAAAAAAAAAAAAAAAAAAGGGGGGGAGGGGAGAATCCAACAACAGGGACTGAAAAATGATTCAAGATAGCATTTCTTAAATACCCCCTCTATAACACCTGAATAGCTGCAACCTGCAATTTCACAAAGGAGCAGCAAATTCATGTGACTAGATCTCTTAAGATCTGTCAGCTGTAGTTTAAGAGCATGTATGTGTGCCTTGAAGAATGTTAAATATTACAAAATTGCAATGTAAAGCTAAAACAAATTACACAAAATAGTGTAGAAATTGAAAAACAAGCCAGAAAAAGGGGATAAGAAAGCAGCAGCATTCTGTTCACAATGGGCCTCTTACATTATGAGTTACTGCTGTTTAAAACCTGGCCCGACTTGCCCGCTCATATCTCGCTTCTGGGTCCAACTGGTGTCATCTGTAGCGCATCTCTGGGACTGCTCCTGGTGACTGCATCCGAGTTTTCTTTTTACTCTACAGATTCGTTTCCATCCTCCGCGACCGGGATGTTCAGCTTTTCTTCGGAAGACTGTGTTGTTGGGACGGAAATGTATACCGACACAGTGGCTTTCATCCCAGCCTCCTACCATTTCTCAGTGGAGATCTTTGATGCTACAACAAATGTTGCTGGAGAAGAGAGACATTGCTGACTTGACTTCCAGAGCGGGACAGTTGTTCCGTCAATGTTGTCAGCCCTTTAGTATCACATTTACACCATATGTTCAACGCCAACTTTGGGACTCCTAATGTTGTTCCTTTAATCACTTGTTTTTCTTCCCCACGTTATTTTCTTTGTCTAGTTTAGTTGCCGCTGCTGCTTTAGGGGTGGGAGGGAGGTGGGTTTGGGGTTGGTTTGCAGTTGGTCTGTAGAACATGTCATATTTCTAGATGCATTGTTTCTGTTGTTTATTGCCGAGTCCTGCTTCTAATAAAAATGATTTAAACATAGAATCTGGCCTGAAATACAGAGAAGAAGATTCAAACGGATTCTTAGTGTACAAAAGTCCTCAGCAGCACAGCTAAGGAAAGGGGATAAAGACCGTCTCCTAAAATAGTGCTTCTCATCTAGCCAGTCAGGTTTTCAGGATTATCACAATGAAAATGCATGAGAAAGCTACATATTGTATACTGGATATCCACCGCATGCAAACCTCTTATAGTAATCCTGAAAGCCTGACTGACCAGCTATGCCTCCAAAAGACAGCAGCATACTCAGGGATGGGCTCAGGCCCACTTAGCAGTGGTGCACTCCTGTATTAGTTGGCAGGGATCTCTATGCCCCACCAGCTGAAGACCTACCCAAAGGCATCCAGAACTCTTCAGCAGGTCCCTGAGCCACTGACGCTGGCACCCTCTCATGTTCACTTTTAAGTGTACAAAAAACGGTGTTGCCATCAAAATCAGCTACTTAATGTAAACCCTAACTTGACAGAATAATGTTTAGCTGAGATTATATATGGGAACAGGAGCTGTTTAAATTACAAAATGAGCCTCAGAACTGTCTAGCGGAGACAACAAGCTCAGCTAGAACAATAAGCCACAAAGGGCTCCAAAAGTTAAATCATAGGCTCCTCTGACCGGGAGAGGAGCCCAGTAAAAAAACAAACACAAAAAAACTCAAGGGCTCAAAGGGCCCACTGAAGAAAACCTGAGTTTACCCCCACTGGTCACGTAAAACTACATTCAAAAATTATCAAGGCAAATACAGTATAGTAGCATACACACAACCCCCCCCCCTAAAAATATAAGAAAAAAGTTCCACAAGAACTTATCTTTAGACAGTTGCAACCATGCGATACCAAAGAATCCAAACGTGAAAATCAACACGCTGTCCTCACACGTGTATTTGTAATCCAGTCAAAGCATGGAAGCTGCTCATGATCTTCCCCAGTTTTAGGTATATGCATGGGTGCCAGTGGTTTAGGGAGCTGCTACTTACTGCTGAGTTGGGCACCAGAGTTCTGGGTGCTATTGGGTAGGTCTTGGAGATCCCTGCCAGCTCAGATATATAATTTAAGTGACCTGGGGAGGAAGTGGACAGGCCACAATATTTCATACCCAGTCAAAACTTGTCATTTGCTATGCTACTGCTCCAAAAAATTGAAAAGGACCGACTTAAAAGCCATCCATGCCGGCCTGAACTTCCAGAGACACAATTTAACCCCCATATACTAGTGACAAGGACACCAGCCATTTGAATGTATCAAGAACAGTGCTAAAGGTAGATCATTTTTAATACATTTGGCATAAATTTTTAAAGGCAGCTTTTATTTTTTATGCCAAAACACTTGTCAAAATATGTAGCTCACTTTAGCTTGGGGCATCTCTTTATGTAAAGCACATGGGGGGGGGGGGGGGGGCGAAGAAGGTAAAATTAGGTCTTACCTGATAATTTTCTTTCCCTTAGTCACAACAAGACGAATCCAGATGGATAGGTTATATCCAGCTACCAGAAGGCAGAGATAGAAAGCACTGAAAATTGCTTGTAGATATAGGCTAGCGTGTTCCCTGGCTCTTCAGTATCACTCTTTCAAAGCAGGAGAATAAACAAAGCGGCACTAACGCCCTTTGACTCTGTCCTCTAGACAATTTTGTCGCCTCCATGCAATTACCCTACTGAATACAACGTTTTTGAAACCTGTGATGGAGACAAAAATGAACTGAACAAATAACAGCGCACAATAAAGATCAACAAGCAGCAGTTTAGTAGCAACAGGATGGAATCCAGAATTGCCTGCTGTGGCTAAGGAAAAGAAAATTATCAGGTAAGATCCAATTTTAATTTCCCAGTCACCAGCAGCAGATGAATCCAGATGGGCGAGATGTAGCAAAGCAGTCCTCAACTAGGGAGGGAAGATGACACTGCCGCCGAGAGCACCATTGCTCCCAGGATGACCTTGCTGCCCGCTGCAACAGCCACCTGATAATGTTTAGCGAAAGTAAGCAAGGATGACCAAGTGGTCACCCTACAAATCTCATTCAGAGTAAATGCTTGCAATTCCACCCAAGTGGCAAGAGCTGTAGTAGAATGTGCCTGCAACGCTTGCAGGGCTGCTTTACCCGCTAATAAGTACACAGACAAAATAGCTTCCCGAATTCATCAAGCTAGAGAGGCTTTGGAGGCCACTATGCCCTTAAGACAGTCCTCCAAACAACACAAACAGGTGACTGGAACGTCAAAACTTATTCATAATGCATAAACACCTCTGTAGAGTCCTATGGACATCTGAAAGATGCAGCTGCCCAAAGTTGTCTGGACAATCATCCTCGCTGAAGACTGACAAAAAGAGAGGTTGGTTCAAGTGAAAACCATTAGGCAAAAATGATGGCACTGTGCAGAGTAACCCCCACCTCCAAGAAACAAAGAAAGAGATCCTTACAAAAAAGAGCCTACAACTTATGCCTGGCAGAAGTAAAGCCCACCAAGAACACCGCTCCAAGGTGAGATCTTTCAAAGTGGCTGCACGAAAAGATTCAGATTGAGCCTTCTGAAGGGTCTGCAGCACTAAGTTAAGGCTCCACTCTGTGCCTGCCATTGAGGGTGCCATGTCCAATTGACCCACATCTTTGAGAAAGCACACTACATCTGGGTGCACCACTAAACTATTCAGAAGCCAACCCGAAAACAAGCCAACATCACCATCTGTACTTTCAGTGAACTGAGCGACAGCAGCTTAGAACAAGCATTTAGAAAGGCACCTCCATCTTCCATATCACTTCTTTCACTACTCCACAATGTGCCCTCTGACTGCATTCTGCAGCTGCTAATTGCTCTAGAGATCCTTACTAAAAAACGCAGCATTACCTTATATTATATTTTCAGTCACAGTAAATGGGCTCCTATTACTCTTATTTTAAGAAAAATCAAAGGGGTATTTTTTCTACAGTTTCTACTCTGCTGTTTAATTTCAGAAATGACCAGCTCCTGAAGACAGCCTTCTACCGTGTTTCTCCGAAAATAAGACACTGTCATATTAATTTTGGGTCCAAAAAAGGCACTAGGTCCTATTTTCGGGGATGTCTTATTTTTTTAATGTAATGATCATCTCTCCCTTCCTCTCCTCCACTCCAATAATTCCTATTTCCTTTCTCTCCCCCACATGTGCAGCATCTCTCCTCCCTCTCACCCATCCTTGTGCAGAATCTTTCTATTCCTCCCTCCCATCCCTTGTGCAGCAGAATCCTTGCAGCTTCTATCCCTCCCTTCCTCCCATCCCCCCATTTAGCATCTTTTTATCCCCCCACCGACCAATCTCTCTCCCTCCCATTTGAACCGCGAGACAGAAATAAATACCATATAACAAACTGGCAGCAATTTAGACGGGCTGCTTCATGGCCTGGGCTGTTCCTCTGCTGCGTTGCTGATGTCATCAGCGATGTGGAAGAGGAACCGCCCAGGCCATAAAGTAGCCTGTCTATATTGCTGCCGATGCTGCCGGTTTGTTATAATGTATTTATTTCTGTCTCGCAGTTTAGATGGGAGGAACAGATAGAAAGATGCCACATGGGGGGATGGGAGGAAGGGAGGGATAGAAGCTGCAAGGGTTCTGCTGCACAAGGAATGGGAGGGAGAGAGAGCTTATATTAAGACCTACCCCAAAAATCATGCTACGGCTTATTTTCAGGGTAGGTCTTAATTTTGGGGAAACATGGTATGTATTCAAGTCAAATAGAGCAGCCAAACAATATTTGCTTAGATGTTTAAATATAATTTAGGAAGGACAGAGATGGTCATAAAGGTGGAGGAGTAGCTCTCTATGTAAAGATCAATATCCAAGCGACCGAAATGCAAGGGACCTGGGGAGAGGAAGAAGCGATATGGATTGCTCTGAAAAGAGAAGATGGAACTTCTATCTACGTGGGTGTAGTCTACAGACCTCCGACTCAATCGCAGCAAATTGATAAGGATCTGATTGTGGATATCCAAAAGTTTGGAAGGAAAGAGGAGGTTCTGCTGTTGGGAGATTTCAACCTGCCGGATGCGGACTGGAATGTTCCGTCTGCGGAATCGGAAAGAAGTAGGGAGATTGTGGATGCCTTTCAAGAGGCTCTGCTCAGACAAATGGTGACGGAACCCACAAGGGAAAAAGCGATATTGGATCTGGTCCTCACAAATGGAGAGAGTATCTATAATGTTCGAGTGGGTGCTCACCTGGGTAGTAGCGATCATCAAACGGTTTGGTTTGATATAACGGCTAAAGTGGAGAGCGGCCGCACGATACTTAAAGTCCTAGATTTCAAACGTACGGACTTTAATGCAATGGGAAAGTACCTGAAGAAAGAGCTGTTAGGATGGGAGGACATAAGAGAAGTGGAAAGACAGTGGTCTAAGCTGAAAGGAGTGATAAAAATGGCTACGGACCTTTATGTGAAGAAAATCAATAAAAACAAAAGAAAA
This sequence comes from Geotrypetes seraphini, assembly GCF_902459505.1. NCBI lineage: Eukaryota > Metazoa > Chordata > Amphibia > Gymnophiona > Dermophiidae > Geotrypetes > Geotrypetes seraphini. Next base: position 339,526,007 of record NC_047086.1, on the reverse strand, counting down.
AGGAAGCCTAGTGGCTGAGAAAATAAAGGCGAAAGAGTTGGCGTTCATGAAATATAAAAAAACCCAAGAAGAGGAGAGCAGAAAAGACTACAGGGTGAAACTGAAAGAAGCCAAGAGAGAGATACGTTTGGCGAAGGCACAGGCGGAAGAACAAATGGCTAAAAATGTAAAAAAGGGAGATAAAAATTTTTTCAGATATATTAGTGAAAGGAGGAAGATAAAAAATGGAATTGCTAGGCTAAAAGATGCTGGGAACAAATATGTGGAGAGTGATGAGGAGAAAGCAAATGTGCTAAACAAATACTTCTGTTCTGTGTTCACAGAAGAAAATCCTGGAGAAGGACCGAGATTGTCCGGCAAAGTTACACGAGAAAATGGAGTAGATTCTGCGCCGTTCACGGAGGAGGGTGTTTATGAGCAACTTGAAAAACTGAAGGTGGACAAAGCGATGGGACCAGATGGGATCCATCCCAGGATACTAAGGGAACTCAGAGAGGTTCTGGCGAGTCCTATTAAAGACTTGTTCAACAAATCTCTGGAGACGGGAGTGATTCCTGGGGATTGGAGGAGAGCGGATGTGGTCCCTATTCATAAAAGTGGTCACAGGGATGAAGCAGGAAACTACAGGCCGGTGAGCCTCACTTCAGTTGTTGGAAAAATAATGGAAGTGTTGCTGAAAGAAAGGATAGTGTATTTCCTTGAATCTAATGGGTTACAGGATCCGAGGCAACATGGCTTTACAAAAGGTAAATCGTGCCAAACGAACCTGATTGAATTTTTTGATTGGGTGACCAGAGAGCTGGATCGAGGACATATGCTAGATGTAATTTATTTGGATTTCAGCAAAGCCTTTGATACAGTTCCTCATAGGAGGCTGTTGAACAAACTTGAAGGGCTGAAGTTAGGACCCAAAGTGGTGAACTGGGTCAGAAACTGGCTGTCGGACAGACGCCAGAGGGTGGTGGTTAATGGAAGTCACTCGAAGGAAGGAAAGGTGACTAGTGGAGTCCCTCAGGGTTCGGTGCTGGGGCCAATCCTGTTCAATATGTATGTAAGTGACATTGCTGAAGGGTTAGAAGGAAAAGTGTGCCTTTTTGCAGATGATACCAAGATTTGTAACAGAGTAGACACCGAAGAGGGAGTGGAAAATATGAAAAAGGATCTGCAAAAGTTAGAGGAATGGTCTAATGCCTGGCAACTAAAATTCAATGCAAAGAAATGCAGAGTAATGCATTTGGGGATTAATAATAGGAAGGAACCGTATATGCTGGGAGGAGAGAAGCTGATATGCACGGACGGGGAGAGGGACCTTGGGGTGATAGTGTCCGAAGATCTAAAGGCGAAAAAACAGTGTGACAAGGCAGTGGCTGCTGCCAGAAGGATTCTGGGCTGTATAAAGAGAGGCGTAGTCAGTAGAAGAAAGAAGGTGTTGATGCCCCTGTACAGGTCATTGGTGAGGCCCCACTTGGAGTATTGTGTTCAGTTTTGGAGACCGTATCTGGCGAAAGACGTAAGAAGACTTGAGACGGTCCAGAGGAGGGCGACGAAAATGATAGGAGGCTTGCACCAGAAGACATATGAGGAGAGACTGGAAGCCCTGAATATGTATACCCTAGAGGAAAGGAGAGACAGGGGAGATATGATTCAGACGTTCAAATACTTAAAGGGTATTAACGTAGAACAAAATCTTTTCCAGAGAAAGGAAAATGGTAAAACCAGAGGACATAATTTGAGGTTGAGGGGTGGTAGATTCAGGGGCAATGTTAGGAAATTCTACTTTACGGAGAGGGTGGTGGATGCCTGGAATGCGCTCCCGAGAGAGGTGGTGGAGAGTAAAACTGTGACTGAGTTCAAAGAAGCGTGGGATGAACACAGAAGATTTAGAATCAGAAAATAATATTAAAGATTGAACTAGGCCAGTTACTGGGCAGACTTGTATGGTCTGTGTCTGTGTATGGCTGTTTGGAGGAGGATGGGCAGGGGAGGGCTTCAATGGCTGGGAGGGTGTAGATGGGCTGGAGTAAGTCTTAACAGAGATTTCGGCAGTTGGAACCCAAGCACAGTACCGGGTAAAGCTTTGGATTCTCGCCCAGAAATAGCTAAGAAGAAGAAAAAAAAAAAAAAAAAAATTTTAAATTGAATCAGGTTGGGCAGACTGGATGGACCATTCGGGTCTTTATCTGCCGTCATCTACTATGTTACTATGTTACAAACTAAGGAGCTACTGAAAACATACTGTTATCTGATAAGACTGAAAATAATTGACCCCTGTTTCACTGTAACAGAAGTTTTACAATTAGGGTAAGAAAATTATGGACCACCAATGCACCAGCTACAATCTAAACTCAAGAGGAGACATCTTCCATTGTAGGTTTGGACCCAGAGAGAGACAAAGAGAAGAAAAAAAAAAAAGATAAAGGGTTGCACAAGAAGATAGCAAGAAAGAAAAAAGGAAAACTAAGCTGAATCCCAAGGAATGGGAGAGAAAAACACATTATACACCACTAAAAGCAACCTAAGGAAAAAATAAATTTAAAACAGAAAAAAAAAATATTGACCTATGTCCTAAAATCACCAACTGGTGGCCAAGTTGTTAAAATTTATTTTCCCATCCCTGATGATCATGACTTACAATTATGTAAGACAAATCTGAATAACACATGGGAAAAGGCAACGTGAAAATTATTTCAGCAAGGCAAGGAGAAGACTTGCAAGGATTTAATAGACGACTTAGTACATATTTAATCTGGATGCCTTTCAAAATAACTTAACACACAGACATACATTACCTGATCTTTTCCAAATACATCACCCTTGGCAATGCTATAGAGTAGGGAGTAAGCAATCTGACCAGCAGCTCCAGTCACCAGGATTTTGATTGGCTCAGTCTGTAAAACAATAGATCAGGCTAGGTTTATTCTATGGTACAGTTCTACGTACACATGAGCGATTGATAGAAAAAAAAAACCCCTAACTATTAGAAAAGTCTCAAACCCAATGACACATTACATTTACACAAACTACTAACCACAATCAGGTCAGTGGTCAATTAAACATCATTTCTTTAAAAAAAAAAAAACAAAACAAAACAAAAAAAACACCAAAAACCAAAACAAAATAATTATTCCACAGATTTGATCATATTTTTTTCACATTTTTTACAGGTTTTCCACAAATATTTTCAGGAAGCCGATAGCTAAAAAATGGAAGGAGGAAAAGCCTCAGAAATTATTGGGGTTATTCGTTTGTAATACCCCTTCTTTCAATCACAGGCATAAAAACCTTATTCTTCCCAATCTTCACTGTTTATTTTTCCCAAAAAACAACTTTCATTTATTATTAATTTTCCGAGAACATTATTTCCCTATAAACTCTCTGTTCAAATATTTTCTTCACTAACAAATTTAGGGCTCCTTTTACAAAGTTGCATTGGGCTTTTTAATCACTAGTTGCAGCGGTATTAGCTCTGATGCTCACAGAATTCCTATGAGCGTCGGAGCTAATACCGCTGTGGCCAGTGATAAAAAAGCCAAACATGGCTTTGTAAAAAGGGAGGGGGTAGGCCCCTTTTATCAAGCTGCATTTGAGCTTTTACTGCAGCGGCCTGCAATAAAAAAAAATCCCTAATGTAGCTTGATAGCAGGGGTGGGGGGCCTTAATGAGTTACAATGCTGTGATGGTGTGAGATTTATGAAGTCACAAATGGTAAATGCTGAGACGAGAAAAGAACTGAAATTTGTAAGTGAAGAAAATGTTCTGAGAAAATTAACAATAAATGAAAGTTGTTTTGGGGGAAAATAAATAGTGAATGAGTTTAAACATCTGATTGGGAGGAATAAGGTTTTTATGCGTGTGATTGAAAGAAGGGGTATTACAAACAAATAGTTAACCTCAATAATTTCTGATTTTCCTCCTGTGCCCGTTTATTTTTAAGCTGTCAGCTTCCTAAAAATTTGTGAAAAACCTGTCAGAAATTTGAAGTATATATAAGAAATGATATGAAGACTATAGTCAAATCTGCAGAGTACGGAATTGTTTATTCAGTAGGGGTTTTTTTTTTTTTTTTTTTTAAAGAAATGACATTACATGTATAACTACAAAATGTTCTTGCACACCAAAATGCGAGACCATAACAAATGCAATTGTAGATAGAAATTTTGCAACTAGCAACACATTAATTCAGTGATTCTCAACTTTTTCCTGGCAGCATGCCTAACTAGTCAGGCCTTATGCATTAACAATGAATCTGCATTTGATAGATCTCCAACACAGATACAAAATTTATTTCATCTATGTTCATTATGGTAATCCTGAAAACCTGGCTAACTAGATATGCCTTTAGGAGAGAATTGGGGAGCACTGCATTAGCTGACATTCAGGTTAGTTTTTAGATAGTGTCTCTGAACCCAGTGTCGCAGATGAAATTTAGTATGGACAAATGCAAAGTGATTCACATTGGGAAGAATAACCTGAATCACAGTTACCGGCTGCTAGGGTACACCATGGGGATTAGTGCCCAAGAAAAGGATCTGGGTATCATCGTAGACAATACGATGAAACCTTCCGCTCAATATGCGGCAGCGGCAGCCAAAAAAGCAAACAGGATGCTAGGAATTATTTTAAAAAAGGGATGGTTAACAAGACTAAGAATGTTATAATGCCCCTGTATCGCTCCATGGTGCGACCTCATCTGGAGTATTGTGTTCAATTCTGGTTTCCTTATCTCAAGAAAGATATAGTGGCGCTAGAAAAGGTTCAAAGAAGAGTGACCAAGATGGTAAAGTGGATGGAACGCCTCTCATATGAGGAAAGACTAAAACGGTTAGGGCTCTTCAGCTTGGAAAAGAGATGGCTGAGGGGAGATATGATTGAAGTCTACAAAATCCTGAGTGGAGTAGAACGGGTACAAATGGATCAATTTTTCACTCCATCAAAAATGACAAAGACTAGGGGGACACTCAAAGTTACAGGGAAATACTTTTAAAACCAATGAGGAAATTTTTTCTCACTCCGAGAATAGTTAAGCTATGGGACGTGTTGCCAGAGGATGTCGTAAGAGCGGATAGTGTAGCTGATTTTAAGAAAGGTTTGGACAAGTTCGTGGAGGAAATGTCCATAGTCTGTTATTGAGAAAGACATGGGGCAAGCCACTGCTTGCCCTGTTTTAGCAGTATGAAATATTGCTACTCCTTGGGTTTTGGTCAGGTACTAGTGACCTGATTGGCCACTGTGAGAACGGGCTACTGGGCTTGATGGACCTTTGGTGCGACCCAGTAAGGCTATTCTTATGTTCTCCTTCTTTTGCTACCTTGAGATAATATCAAATGATCTCAAAGCTTCAGTGCTCCCAGTCTATTCACAGCAGCCTCTTCTTCACCATCCTCCAGGGTTTCTGCTCCTCATATGCATCAGTTTGCTCTTCTCTACATTAAAGCTTAACTGTCAAACATTCAACTAGTTTTCCATTTTTTAAATATTACTTCTCAATTGGTCTATTTCTTTGGTGTATCCACTTTGTTATAGATCTTTGTGCCATCTACAAAAAAGGCAAACTTTTCTTGCTAATGCTTCAGCAATCAACCTTATCCCCAAAATAAGCCCTAATTAGATCGCACCTAAATGTCCCAGACACCATCCCTGGATTTGCCGGCAGCAGCAGCGCTTCCCTGTCTCCCCCTGCCATGCAGCCAAACCCCGCTGACCCTCCCACCCACCCACTCCCCTGCGCAGCATCTTTACATCTCTCCCTCTCATCTGAACCCCGCCAACCCTCCCACCATGAGATACGGCATATGGAAGGCCCCAGGGGAGAAGGCCGTGAAGCAGCCTGTTTAGAGTGCTGCTGATGCTGCTGTTTGGAAGGCGGTATGTCAGTCTCGCGTTGGGAGGTTCAGCGTGGTTCTGCTGCATGGGCGGGGATGGGAGGGAGGGATAGAAAGATTCTGCAGAGAGAAGGCACAAAGGGATGAATGAGAGGGGAGGAAAGATGCTGCACATGAGAGAAAGGAAAGAATAAGAATTGGGGTGGAGGAGAGGAAGGGAGAGATCATTGCAAATGAAAAAGACATCCCCTGAAAATAGTGCGGCTTTGCCAAGAAAAGTGCGGCTGGGAGGAGGGAGCCAGCCAGAGGTAAACACCCGTGGGAGGCACAAATTTGGGATGCGGAATGACGAGGGGCATGTTGGGACAAGAAGGGAGGAAGAAGTGAGTTGGCACAGGAAGGGAGAGGCAGTACCTCAGTTCGCAAGTATGAGGTAGACATAAATCGAGCATTCTTAAATTGGTTAATGCTTTTATTCATAAGTCTCGTATCCTTTATAATAGATCTGTTTACATCAAACATGGGTTGATAAAAACACTGCTGTAAGATAATTACTTCAAGATCCTTTCCCTTTTCGGTAACTTGTCAGTTCCTATCCTTCCAACCGACAAGCAGCCACTGGTCTATTTGGCCTGAACCTCAAACCCAGAACTTCTTGCACTGACACAATGCTTCTAAACCTTTTACCATTCTTCCTGGTTTCATAAAGTTAGTTTTCATCTTTCCCTCTCTTCCTGGCATGTTTCTGCTAAAATGTAAGCTTTTCAACCCTGTTCTTGAGTAATTACTAGCCAATTAAGTTTTCAGGGTAGCCAAAAGGATTGGATTCTATCAAGTTGCAGGCCCAAATTTCTGACTAGTTCATAAATTTAGCATGTAAGTTATAGAACAGTGCCAGTTATGTTCCACCTTTGTTAAATTAGGCACCAATTGGCCTTAAGTACTAATAGCAGCTCTTACATGGCATTAATTGGTATTATTTTGTAGTTTTACGTACAATTGCATTTTGGTGTTAAGTGTACAGAATAGCACTTAAGTGCTGTAGTGTGCAATTACAAAGGGGGCATGTGTTGTGGATGTATGCATAAGTTATAGAATACTATCACTTACGTGTATATCTGCTTACTTTAGGTGCAATCATTTACACCAGCCTTTGACATGGCATAATTGCTAATGCATAAAGTTAGGCGCATACATGCCATCATAGAATTGGCAATTAGAGCCAGATTCTCTAACTAGCGCGGTTGTCAGTGGCCACCTTAAAAGTGTCCGCCCATCATGTGTCAATCACGCCAACGGTGCCGGTTACAGAGCTGTGCTTCCGGCAAAGGTAGGCGCCAGGGTTTTCCAGGCCTACATTTCTGGCACATACCTTTAATGTGAATCACACCTCTGTAAGCGCTTTAGGCCACTTAATGCCACTTCCAGCATTAGCCATGCCTGCGGGGTTGGATGCATTTGAGCCGCGAGGCTCATCTTCTTTTCCCTACCTGCCCTGCCGCAGCACACAGCCGACCCATAAGTCTTCCACGATGTCAGTGCTGAAGTCAGAGGGAGGGCTTAAGCAAAGCCCTCCCTCCCTCCGACGTCAGCGCTGACATCAGGAAGACTTCCGGTCGGCTGTTTGCTGTGGCAGGGCAGGTAGGGAAAATTCAAGGCAGTGGCGTACCACGGGAGGGGGAGGTCCGCCCCGGGGCAGCCTTAGGGGGGGTGCAGAGCCAGCCAGATCCCCTTACCTTCGTGGCGCTTTCTCCTGACCAACTGACAACAGGCCCGGTTCGACAAAACTCCCTGCCCTGTAGCCGCGAATCTAAATTACTTTCTTACAGCAACTACTTTCAGGGCAGGGAGGTTTGTCGGACTGGGCCTGTTTTGTTGTCTGTCGGGGAAGCGCCACGAAGGTAAAGGGCAGGGATGGAGAAAGGGAGGAAAAGTGGAGAGGAACAAGACGCTGAAGGGAAACGGGGGAAGAGAGAGCGGGGAGAAGGACAAGACGCTGAAGGGAAATGGGGGAAGAGAGAGCGGGGAGAAGGACAAGATGCTGAAGGGAAATGGGGGAAGAGAGAGCGGAGAGAAGACGCTGAAGGGAAATGGGGAAGAGAAAGTGGGGCGAAGACGCTGGCAGGGAAGAAGACAGATGTCAGACTATGGGAGGAGCGGAGGGAAGAAGATGGGTGCCAGATCAATTTGGAAGGGGGGAGAAAGGGAGAGGCACAGTAACAGAACAAATGGAAGACGCAGAGAGAAGAGAGATAGTGGATGGAAGGAATTGAATGAGAACATGAGGAAAGCAGAAACCAGGCAACAAAGGTAGGAAAAAAAATTCTATTTTTTTTTTTTTGCTTCAGGATAAAGTAGTATATTAGTTGTGTTGATAAAAATTTATAAACATTAGAGGCTCTGGTAGAAACCCGTTTACAAAGTATGTATTCTTCCCAATTAATATTTCCAAATTAATAAAGTCTCTTTGCTTATTTGTAAATGGGTTTCTACCAGAGCCTTTAATTCAGTAGCATAATTAAATGAAATAACTATTTCTGAAGTTTATAGGGATGGGCGGGGACGGAGGGGATTCCTCACGGGAACGGGTGGGGGGCGGAGGGGATTCCTCGCGGGAACGGGTTTGATTCCTCGAGGGGACGGGTGGGATTTTTGTCCCCGTGCAACTCTCTAGTTCAAATACCACCACATGTGATTTTATAAATTTTGCACACAATGTAGAATCAACGCAAAGGCTAGGCAAAATAAAATTACAGAGGCAAGCAAAAGTCACAGTGGTTTGAACCAATTCGAAGGCAAGTTAGAACAAAATTGGAAAAGCCTGCCAAAATCTTGACACTTTATTTTGTCTGCCCAAAAACGTTTAATGAAAGTGAACTATAAAGCGACCAACGACCAGCACACGACAACTAATATGGTAAGTATATTCAGGTAAAGCCCGGGCGAATGGATATCGCCCGGTATATAACACACTTTTAAGAAGTGTTGGAGAAGGCAGGGGCAGGATTGAGTGATTCAGAGAGGCAGGAGATCAGGTACGATGCGGGGCCTGTGGTGTATCATCGCAGGGGGCGGCCCCTGGGGTACCCACAAACTATTGGCACGAAAACAACAAGCACCCCCCAATACACCTGCAGGCAGGAAAAAGACAGGCAAAGGACCAGCAGTGGCGGCAAGCCCTCAGTAGACGAGCTCTTTCCTAGCAATGGGGCGAGCTGCTGGAGAGATGGAGCCAAGTGGGGCTGGCGATCTACCTCCGACTCCTCTGTGATCTATAGGTAGAGCGTAATCTACCTGTTGGACATGCCTGCTCTAGAGCAGTGTGCAACCTTTTTGCACCTATGGACTGGCGGAAATGGAGGAATTATTTTGCGGACCGGCGGTTGAGGAGCACTGGTGTGGACTCAGGTGCCGCTACCGGGGGTTACTTTTCCTATTAGGAGGCTACAATATTTGGTTTTTTAAAGCAGTTTTCCAGGCACACCACGGGTGGCATGGAGTTAAGCAGATTTTGAGTAGAATCTGGGTGCCGATTGGTCACAAGAGGATTCAATGTTGTTTTGGTCAGATGTTTTCATTTTGGGATTGGAAGAAGGTGCAGGTTTTCCACTTTTTTTTGGACCTTTTTGCATTGGTCTTTCATTGCTGGAGTAGTGGTTCTGGGGCTCACTGAGGGCTTGGCAGACCTTGGGAAGAACTGTCAAGGATGTTTTTTTGAGAGATGGAAGAGCAGAGTGCTAGGTGCAATGTGTAACTTTAGGAGTGCATAATCCCGTGCTGTTTGTGTGGCTGCCGATCAGTGCTGCCGTCTGACCAGTCCATTCACCGGTCTGGGAAGTCTCTGGTCTCCAGCCCGCAAGGTCGAGGCCCCACCTTCCTGAGAGGTACAGTTGGGTAGCGGGGACCCACTTCTCCTCCTCAGCTTACCTGGGGGCTCGGGAGGTCGCGTCTCACGCTCTGTCTTTTGCTGCTCCAGTTCTATGATGTGTGTTGCAGCAGCAGGACCTTCATTCCTTTTGGCCATGTCTGAGAGTGCAGGGACCTTCCGCTCCTTTTGTGGACGGCCCGGGGAAGACCGGGAGGAGAGCACGGGCTGGGGCGGCGATGGCTTTCTGTGCATGCACAATGGCTGTCTTCGGGCAGCGCGGTCAGCGGACTTGCCACGTGGCACCCACTTTGTTCGCCTCCAGCTCTTCAGTGGCCTTTGCCCCAGGATTGCTCATTGGCCATAGTTCTGGGTTCACGCGAGCTCCCTATTGGCGGGCCCGGTGCTAACAGACAGTTGCACTGGTGTTTTGCCTGGGTGGTCTGCGAGGTGTTGGCGGTGAGCTGCCTTTTTTCCCTCGGTGCTTGTGGGGGATACTGGACCTTCGTGGACAGGCAGGAGATTTTTGCAGACCGGTGGTTGAAGAACACTGCTCAAGAGTACTCCCAGGCTAGATCAAAAAGTACGCACAAATATGGGGCATACAGACAATAATGAAAAATGGTGGTTAGTATTAGTTTTAAATTAGCAGAAATAACCCCTCTAACTCCCCCCCCCCACTACTTGTGAATCCTAATGCCAATCACCAAGGCTCCAATTTCAGTTTGGATTTTTTTTTTTAAGGGCCTTATTTGCTTGAATTGAGGTAGCTGAAGTAAAAGAAAACAAGAGTTCTAAAATCTTGGCACATTCATTCTACAAAAACAAAAGGGGCAGTTAAATTGCTAAGAATTTGATTTCCAAGCTTTATAAATCAACAAATAGAAAAACCTCCAAACTTTTTAATCAAATTCTGCCCATCAGGCCTTACAACCTGCACATGCCATACATATAACGGGGTCTAAGGGGGAGGGGAGAATTGTTCAGCAATTGTAATACCAACGGTCACCAGAGATCAGTCAGCACTAGATAAAAACGCTCTGCCAGGAGAGTATACCAGGAAGGTCACCCAGAACAGAAGGTGAGCTGTTAAAAGCAAAGTCAGATAAAGATTCCAGAAGCATCTTCTTACAATAGCTAGAAGGAAAAAATACTTTTGAACTGCGCTAAAATACTGCCAACCTAAAACAGGATCATGGGGGAAGTGCAGCATAGTGGTTAATGTTACAGCCTCAGCATCCTGAGATTGTGGGTTCAAACCCATGCTGCTCATTATGATCCTGGGAAAGTCATTTAATCCCCCATTGCCTCAAGTACATTAGATAAGATTGTGAGCCCACCGGGAGAGTGAAAAATGCTTGAGTACCTGAATTCATGTAAACTGGTTCTGAGCTCCCCTGAGAGAACGGTATAGAAAATAAAATGAAAAGCCTAATGCTTAGTCCAGAACTACTAGTTCATATAAAATGGTGGAAGTGGGTAAAAAAATAATAATAAATATGGATGCTCCACTTATTGAACTGAGAGCACTATATGGCGAGACCGAGTAAAAATGTGAAAAAAATGAGAGTCTGTGAGCCCTGAAGAAACGGTTGTTTACCGTGAAACAATGGCTGGCTACTAAGACATCACTCTTATATCATAGCACAGTAACTAGCGTTGCAGCTTTATATCTTAGTCCTGCATTAAAATTAACATAGTGGCAGCAGCACATTCTCCGCAGAAGTTTTTTGCTGATGATGTGGGTGGAGGAGGTTTGAGCATTTATGCTCTGCCAGTATAAACCGGAGGCTTTTTCTTCCGTTGAAATAGTGCTCTTAATTAATTAATAGTGCTATTAATAGTTTAATAATTGGAGCATCCATATTTATAATTAGTCCAGAACTACTACAGCACCAAGAAACAAGAACTCAAAAAAGTCATGGTCGTTATTGCCCATAGAACCAGCCTGATTAGGAGCAATGTGGCCATATCAGATTTCATCCTACAAACAGAAAAACTCCAATAGATAGAGGTAAATCTTAGTGTCAATGCTATCTCTCATGAACAGCAAGCATCCACTGCAACAGCATAGTATGAGAAGGAATAAGTTTTTCTTCATTTGTGTAGTTATTTATTGGGCAATAAAGAGATATCTATTATTGGGGAGGGGGGGGGTGAGGAGAAAGTTAGTGTATGATACCTTATAGAAGTCAGTGATGTCAATGTACCCAACCTCGTTCTCTAATTACATATGTGCACCCATACTTCTGTAACACTGTACAGCTACTGACGTTAAAAACACGAATGAGTCATCATAACCTATGACGTTTCCCATTTAATGAACCCTACACGTTTCAAGCGATGTTTGATTTTGGTGCTTCATCAAACCACTGGGGGAGGCGGGGGGGGGATTAATTAAAATATTAAATAACCTCACTCCAAAAATAAAAGCATAATTTTCAAATTTATTTTTAAGGATTTTCCAGTATTTACGTCACACGATTTCAGTAGATTTAACTACAAAGCGTCTGTATAAATTTATCCTAACAAGGCACGATCAAGTTAATTCCACAGCAAGCTCCTTAATTACCCTGTAACAAAGAATACCAGAGAAAAGGCAACACTGTACTTAACTACGCCTGTCCCACACCCCATAATTACTAACCATTCTGCAAGAAGTTCTTGTTCCTATACGCCAGCACCTTAACCAAATACACTCCCGCGCTGCTGCAGGTCACCTCTACACGGACCAGAAAAGACTGGAAAAACCGCGAGGCTTTAGCGACGAGCGAAAGTGCGCACGCCTCCCCTCCCTACGCTCCTCGGAAGGGACTTGTAGTTTCTCTCAACACAGGAGTGTTAGTAGTTCAATGCACGCCAAATCCACATTAAACTACAACTTCCGAAATGCTCTAGTGGAACTTCAGATATCCCTGCGCTTCCCTCCCAGCTGTTAAAAGGAAGAAAAAAAAAGTTCTTTGCTGGCGTTCTTTCTGGTTATTTTTTCAGACGTTACGTTTGTGGATGTTTGGACCACTAGTTCTGAGTAGCTTTATATGTATTTTATTATAGACAGAGGCAGGTAGCACCTTATAGACTAACCAATAATAATAATTTTATTTCTTGTATACCGCTATACGGTGAGGTTCAAAGCGGTTTACAGTATAGATACCATAAATATACAATAAAAATTGAAATAAATGAAAAAAGGTACTTAGAAATTCCCTAACTGACCCGAAGGCTCACAATCTAGCCTCAATAAATGTGTTAAATCTATAAGGTGCTACCTGCTTGTGTCAAGTTTGTTTCCACAATTAACACAGCTACGCCTTTTAAAGTATGTTACAGTTAAAAGCAGCAAAGGTAAAGCGAAATCGCCCCAAATATGGCTCTGGGTACTAAATAGACCTTAGAGGTGAGAGGTGACACTGGGTAAAAGGTTCGGATTCAAGAAATGTTGACTAGACAGTTCGTACACTTGTAGGCAACATAACTGCTGACAGAACGTCACCAAAGGGAGGAGAAAGTCCAACTCGGAAGAGGAACAGTTGACTTCCTGGAGTAAAGCATGCTGAAAGCTGCTAGAGGCAGGAGGAAGCGTTTCACAATAGCAAGAGAAAGCAGTGCACGAGAAAATCAACTGCGAGGAGCGCGTGCGAAAAGGGGAGGGGCTGGCTGCAGCTGGTCTAGTTGTTAAGTGACTTTCGTGAAGCTCTCCTCCGCGCGCCTGTTGCTAGGCCTGAGTAAAGCGAGGGGCGGAGCTTTCAGCCTAGCTAGTGATTGAACTCTTAGGGGAGAACGAGAAGTCGCCGGCACGGGAGCGCTGCATGGAAAAAGCCTGGGAGCCGGCGGTGAGTGCCGGGTAGCATGGGACTTGGGGGCTGGTCGTGCTCGGTAATGGTAGTGAGTATTGCTGGAAGAGGGTCGAGCTCGAGGGCGATTGTGTGGTTTTACTACCTTGCTTTATCATCGGACCTGGATTTTTTTCCCCCTCATGTTGCAATTCTCTTTCTAGCATACACGAGCGTGCCATGCAGATTTTTTTTGAAAAATTCATTTGAAACACCCGTGCATTGATGTCTGGCTTTTTTTCCTCTTGCTTTTACATCGTCATCATTTTCTCCTCTCCACTCATTCAGTGTAACTTTTACCCAAGGCCTATGAAAGAGTATTAGGCTCCACCCTCTCAACTCTCCATAAAAATTTTCTAAAGTAATAAAATGGTATTAATATGAATAAATATTCTGCTTATCTTAAATGAATAAAGAGAATATTGTTATTGGGTTTGGAATCTTTGCATACAAATAAAGGGATGTTCAAAAGCTTTATATGCACCAGAAATGTCAAGTTACCGGTTCCAGAATGGAGTTTTTGGAATAGTCTTGGATTTCACCTCATACTGGTGCATGTGGGATTTTTGCAGCACTGAGTTCAAAGGGCTGAATCAGGCATTACAAATCCCACACTACGTTATATGCTGGGAGGAGAGAAGCTGATATGCACGGACGGGGAGAGGGACCTTGGGGTGATAGTGTCCGAAGATCTAAAGGCGAAAAAACAGTGTGACAAGGCAGTGGCTGCTGCCAGAAGGATTCTGGGCTGTATAAAGAGAGGCGTAGTCAGTAGAAGGAAGAAGGTGTTGATGCCCCTGTACAGGTCATTGGTGAGGCCCCACTTGGAGTATTTTGTTCAGTTTTGGAGAACGTATCTGGCGAAAGACGTAAGAAGACTTGAGGCGGTCCAGAGGAGGGCGACGAAAATGATAGGAGGCTTGCGCCAGAAGACATATGAGGAGAGACTGGAAGCCCTGAATATGTATACCCTAGAGCAGGGATGTCAAAGTCCCTCCTCGAGGGCCGCAATCCAGTCGGGTTTTCAGGATTTCCCCAATGAATATGCATGAGATCTATTTGCAAGCACTGCTTTCATTGTATGCTAATAGATCTCATGCATATTCATTGGGGAAATCCTGAAAACCTGACTGGATTGCGGCCCTCGAGGACCGACTTTGACACCTGTGCCCTAGAGGAAAGGAGAGACAGGGGAGATATGATTCAGATGTTCAAATACTTAAAGGGTATTAACGTAGAACAAAATCTTTTCCAGAGAAAGGAAAATGGTAAAACCAGAGGACATAATTTGAGGTTGAGGGGTGGTAGATTCAGGGGCAATGTTAGGAAATTCTACTTTACGGAGAGGGTGGTGGATGCCTGGAATGCGCTCCCGAGAGAGGTGGTGGAGAGTAAAACTGTGACTGAGTTCAAAGAAGCGTGGGATGAACACAGAAGATTTAGAATCAGAAAATAATATTAAATATTGAACTAGGCCAGTTACTGGGCAGACTTGCACGGTCTGTGTCTGTGTATGGCCGTTTGGTGGAGGATGGGCAGGGGAGGACTTAAATGACTGGGAGGGTGTAGATGGGCTGGAGTAAGTCTTAACAGAGATTTTGGCAGTTGGAACCCCAGCATAGTACCGGGTAAAGCTTTGGATTCTTGCCCAGAAATAGCTAAGAAGGAAAAAAAAAAATAAATTTAAATTGAATCAGGTTGGGCAGACTGGATGGACCATTCGGGTCTTTATCTGCCGTCATCTACTATGTTACGTTGGGAAGTAAGTTCAAAACCAGGAGAGGACAAAAGGTCTCCATCCTGAAACTGGGTAACTTAGAAACATGATGGCAGATAAAGGCCAAATTGTACATCTGTCTGCCCTATCTATCATCTCTTCATTTCTGTATGCATTGCTGTGGTGTTAAGCAAAATAATTACTTTAATCATCCAAAAAAGACTCAAGGGGAGCAAAAGAGAACAAATGTATCAGAAGGCAAACAGCATCTCTGCCTATGAAAAGATAGCACTTCAAATACTTCTATGGCCAAATACCTTATCTTTTGATGCTCCCTCCTTGGGACTGATGCATAAAACTACCTCAAACAGACATGATTACCATAAGGTGTGCACAGTGCAGAAGTTAATTTGCATGGTACATGCAATTTTAAAATGAATAGTAATAAGGCTGTGAGATATTCTTCCCCCAATGCACAGAGGTAGACTGTAGCTTTTAACACATGCACAATGTGAGATATTTACTGCTAGGTTTAGGGCAGCGTAGAAAGGTTAGATGAGGGTTTTGTTTTTTTCCTGCAACCAAAACAAGTGGCTGCAACTTTAAAAGACTGACTAGGAAAAGGAAATAACAGTACCTTGGACTTGTCTTAATGAAGCAAGCCATTAAATGCCAACAATTCAAGCTACAGTAGAATCTCAGTTAACTGGTATTCAACTGACACTCAACCAACCAGCAAAAAAAATTGCTGGCAGAAAAACAAAACATTGTTTCCCGTGCTCCTCACACAACGTCCAAAGTCATGCTCCTGACCCAACAACCCCCCTCCCTCCAACTCCCAAAGTATCCATGGCAGCCACAAATCCTCTCTCCAGCTCCTGAAGCATCTGCAGCAGCTACAGATCTTCCTCCCTCCCTCCCTCCTGCCCCAGAAGCTGCAAACAGCCGGTCCTGACAACCCACCTCCCTCCCTTACCCAAAGCAGCATAGCCGGTCCTGACAACCTGCTCTCTCCCTCACTCTCTTACCTGAAGCAGCAGAGCTGGTCCTGACAACCCCCCTCCCTCATCCAAAGAAGTAACAGCACCCTGTGAGCAGAGGAAGCATCCTGTTGGGGATGGCTGGAAGCAGCCTGTTTACGGTGCTTTCTCTGCTCAATGGCTGCTGCCACTGCTTCGTAGGAGGGAGGGGGTGTCTGGGCTGGCTCTGCTGCTTCGGCTAAGGGAGGGAGGAGGGATTGTTGTCAGAACTGGCTCTGCTGCTTTGGTTAAGGGAGGGAAGGGAGGAGGGGTTGTCAGGACTGCTTTGGGGGGCTGGAGGGAGAGAGGCGTGTTAGGTCTCATTGCTCTGAATGCTGGACCTACAAGTGGGGGTAGGGGACTGATAGAGTGAGGTGGGAAGGGAGACCAATCTATTTTTACAGTAACTCTCAAACAACCAGAAACTACAGTTATCCGGCATCCACCAATCCCCATGGGTGCCAGATAACTGAGAGTCTACTGTAGTACACTTCTTTTGTACTTCCCCAGATATATTCCAGCTGCCATTTAAAGTGGTTTAACTGGGCAGGAGTCTCTCCTGCCTGGTTAAATCGCTTATTACCAACTAAGTGTGATATTCAAAAGCATTTAACCAGATGGTGCTGCTGAATTTCACCACAGATCAACCAACAAAAAGTGGCAGTGAGGGATGGCTTTGGGGAGAGGCCAAGAGGGGTGTTGAGGGGGACTTAGGAATTAAAAGCTAAATTATGTGGGCACTGAATATTAGCCAGGACCTGCATAAGTAGCTTTTTTTAATTCCTAGCCCCCCCCCGATCCCCCTTCTGACCCCCACAAAGTTCTCCTCCTTCCTTGTCCCCTGCCTGTGAGACTGTAAACACCCCAACCCCTCCCTTATGTGATGTAAGTTGCCCCCCTCCCCACCCACCAAATTGTTTCCCTGGTGGTCCTAGTAGGGGCAATGGGGGTAGGAGCGAGTGGGCTTTGCTTTTGCGCCCATCAGTGCAAAATATAGGTACCGTGCATAACCCAAGGCTCAGTAGGGTTTCATGATTTGGCCTGTCAGCCCTAAAGGGTGCACAATGAATTTGTAAAAATCAATTAAAGGGGTTCTGTCGGGTGCAGGAGAGGCTACAACTTCAGCTCTGACTGCTGATACACAAAAAACCATTTACATTCCTCTGCACGCAAAGCTTTTCCATCTAGGAGATGTTTTCTTCAAAGCATCTTTTAAGTGTATCCCCCCCCCCCCTTCCCCAAATAAATTATTTTCACCATTGACAGCAGCGGAGAGGAGAATAGGACATTTCTCTGGGTAAGTGAACATTATTTTGCTCTGTGCTTTGATAATTTGAGGCTCCTTTATAAAGGCAGTTTACATTTTTAAAGAGCAAACTTGTTAGCTAGTTTCCATATTATTAAAGCCTTTTCCCCATAGTTTTATACTTGAACTTTCTACTAGAGATAGTTTATAGTTTATTGATTTATATCCCGCTTTATACAAAGCGGGTTCCAAAATGTACATACATAATATTATCACATCACATACAATTAACAAATCTAACAAACAAAAAACATATCAGCGACCAGCTCCTATGAATATACCCCCCCCCCTTTACTAATGCATAGCACGGGTTTTAGCGCCGGCAACAGCAGTAACTGCTCCAACGCTCCTGTGAGCGTCAGAGCAGTTACCACTGCTGCCGGTGCTAGAACCCACGCTACGCGTTAGTAAAGGGGGGGATATTAAAGCTTCAATTCCCATATTTTATCTTACAAAACAAATACTTTTTCATTAATTTCTTAAAATTGCATAAAATAGAAAGATAGAGATAACAGGAGGAGTGTTTATTAGTGTTGCTTGATTCGCTGATTCAAATCGATTCATCGTCTGAGAAAATCGAACTCACTGATTCAGCGACCAATACCCCCCTTTTCTCCCCCCTCCCCGGTGGATCTTACATGCCTCCGAGGCCTCCTAAAGCAGCCACGGTGGTGGACAGTCAGCAGCGACATTGTTCTGAATGGGCTGCTTGCGGCATGCCCCACTGGGGCCTTCCCTTTGCTATGTCACTGATGACATGACAGAAGGAAGCCCTAAAGCAGTGGTCTCAAACTTGCGGCCCATCAGGTACTATTTTGAGGCCCTCGGTATGTTTATCATAATCACAAAAGTAAAATAAAACATATGTCTCTTTAGCTATAAATTACAATATTATTATTATTAAGACTTAGCCAAAAGGAAAAATTTATAAACTATAAAGTTTTACCTCATGCAAAACTGTCATTTCTTTAATAATACATTAACTTTTTTTTTTTTTCTGAGGCCCTCTAAGTACCTACAAATCCAAAATGTAGCCCTGCAAAAGGTTTGAGTTTGAGATCACTGCCCTAAAGGGACAGGCTGCGAGTAGCTCGTTCAGAACGATGCCACTGCTGACCGTCCACCACCACTGCTGCTTTAGGAGCCCTTGGAAGTATGTCAGATCTCATGGTGGGAGAGTTGGTGGGGTGCTGCTGCACAGGGGGATGGGAGGGATGGAAAGCTGCTAAACAGGGGAATGGGTGGGAGGGGAGGAAAGATGCTGCACATTAGGAGAGAGAGGAAGAATTGGGTTGGAGGAGAGGAAGGGAGAGAATAGGTAGGAAGGGGTGAGAGAGAGAAATCCTGTATATGGTGGAGGGGAGGGAGACATGCATGGAGAGCAGAGGGAGAAATGTTGGATATAGGGTGGAGGGCAGGGAAAGATGGTGCATGAGGAGACAGAAAGAAATGTTGCACATCATAATTGAGGGGAGGAAGGGAAAGATGCTGCATGGTGGGGGATAGAGAGGTTTGATCCAGGGCATAAGGCAGGCAGAGAGAGAGAGAGAGAGATGTTAACAGTGGGAAAGAAACAAATGTTGGATATGGCAGTGGAAGGTAGAAAAAATCATTTTATTTTCTATTTTGTGATTACAGTATGTCAGATTTGAAATGTGTAACCTGCCAGCTATGTTTATACCTCAGCACCGGTATGGGGTTGGAAAGGAAAAAGTGGGGTGGGTGGAAAAGCTACAAAGTAAATGCACAAGGACGTTTGAAAAAAACAAAGGGCAGGTAAATCGAATCGAAAATTCAATTCAATAGGCTGAATCAAATTGAATTTTTTTTCCTTGAATCAGGCAACATTTCATTATTTGCTAAGAATCAAACACTACATAAAGCACACAGTATAATCCTAAAAGACTATATGAGTCTAATATTCCTAGTACTTTAACAAAGTTTCATTAAACAGCTCAGTACTACTAAGAGACAGAGCAGTAGTCCAGCAGCAAGAAGGGTGCTATCCATTCTTTTGCACTGAGTATCACATGCATGATTATTTCCTAGTTGGCAAGAGGTTATATGTGTGTGCTTGATGCAAAGAGCTGCTCCTCCTCCTCCTCATTACTATTTATCATTTCTATAGCTCTGAAAGGCATAAGCAGCCTTGTACATTTAACATGTAATAGATGGTCCCTGTTCAGAAGAGCTTACAATCTAATTAGGACAGACAGAACAAATGGGACGGTTAGGGGTTGGGGAGTTTCTTGCAGAGAGAATCTGTACAGATATCTGGTGTGGAGTCATCAGCATTGGTAGGAGGGGGGAGAAAATGATTGTTTTATGTATAAGTTGTGTATTTAATAGTGCGTTTTATGAAATATTTATGTTCAAGTAATTGTATTTCACTGTCAAAGTTTAAAAATCAATAAAGATTTATTAAAAAAAAAAAAAGTAAGTGATACTGAAAACCATGGGAGGAAGTCAGTGCACTGAGGGAGTGAGTATAGATGGAGAAAAGGAGAGGTCCTTAGACAGCCTTTGAGGTACACTGATCGATAATAGAATAGCAGTGCTGGAGGATCCACCGTTGCATATTCTAAAAGTATGTCTGTTGTCAGTTTAAGAAACATCTTAAGATACTGTATATTTGTTTTCCTGGGCTTTTGGAGTGGTGCAATGAAGTTTGTAGTACAGAACTGATATTGGGTATTCTATTGTGCAGTCTTGATTATTGGAGATGAATTGAGGGATGTCTCAGTTATAGAACGTATTGTTTTATTATTCTGTGTTCTTTTGGAAGGTTAAGACAGGCATATTTATAAAAAAGCAGTAAAGGTAACAAAAAGATTATATTGGTTAAAGTAAGTACAGCAAGAAGAAAATAGATGGTATCCATTTGTTTGGAATGTCATCCATGGATTCTTTTGGTCAAGGAAAATAGCAAACAGATTGATTCATGACTCTGGAGAAGTAGGGGAGGTCTTTGAGATTTTGTAATATTACTGCTTCTGAGCTGAGAGGTGTTGAGCGAGATGAAGATGGTGTTTGCTCCCTTCTAGTTTGGAATTAAATGAGGCACTGGGAGTATGGTTTACTTTGTGCTACCTTGTAATTGGAGTTCAGTGGAGGGTAACTGCCCTATGTATTTAAAACAAGCAGCGGCAGCAGCTCCCCCTGGAGGCTTTTGTAGAAAAGCCATGTATTAGGACTCCGCTCTAAAGCTCAGCGCAGGGTTTTGTAATGCATGTGTAAAAGAATAATATTACTCTCCAATGCATTAAGCAAATTGAATGCAAATAGGTTGTTTGCAAAAAGGCCTGAGCTAAAGTAGAAAAGCAGATGGGATGTACACAGTTTTGCTCTAGTGGCAGCTATATTCTGTGTGCATGAGAAAATAGTATCAGAACTCTGGTTCTATGCACATATATCTGCCTATATCTGGAATACTATTCTGTGCAGACAGTTTTGTAGTATTATTATTTATGTACAGAAGCTATGCGCATGCAAGTCATAATGCCAATACCCAGGGGGTCATTATAGCTCACCTAAAGTTGGTCTCCGAGATCATAAGGCCAGAGTGATGCAGCTACCTTTAAGTGTGAGCATTTAGCTAGCTAAATGGCTGGTATAAATGCTTTTGCCTAAATATAGGCAGTCAGGCACGCAATTAAAAGTATTCTATAAGATATGCATTTAAGTGTCAGGCATGATACCAGCTTTCCTATACCCTCCCTGGTTCATGCTTCCATTACAGTTGTGCACTATGAAAAATGTGTGCACATTTTGTAGAATACCATCTAAGAACAGTTATGCATGTAAATGCTAATTATTTTATATTTAAAATTTATACAGTACACCGCCTGAAACCTATGGCCAATAATTGGTAATTTAACCTAATTAGCATCTGATTAATAACCCCCACCTTTTGCAAAGCCACACTAGCGGCTTCCACTGTGGTAACTGCACTGAAGCCCAAAGAGATTTAAAGAGCTTCAGGGCTTTGTAAAAGGGGATTAAGTTCTATATATGGTGCTCAAAATTGCACACACACATCTGGGTACGCACTCAGTTTGCACATGCAATTGAGTAACAAGCCAATTAGCGTCAATAATTAAGCATGAGCAATCAATTATTGGCATTAATTGAAAGCAATTTGAATTTACATTCGCTTCTTGCTAAGTGATGTTCTATAAAGATGCGTGCGTAAATCTTTTAGTACACAACTGAAAAGGGGGTGTAGCTATGGAAGAGGCATGGGGTGTCGGGGCGTTCAGTAAAGCTATGTGCAGTATTTTAGAATTTGAGGGATCTGCACCTAATTTACTTGTAAGGGTTTACATCAGGTCTTAGTTGGTGTAAATCCTCATGCCAAAAGTTGGACGTGGATCTTGCTCTATGCGCTATTCTATAAATGGCGCCCAACTCTGGGTGCCATTTATACAATAGCACTCAGGCCCAGATTCTCGTAAGGATGCTGAAAGTTAGACGGCAGTAGATGTCCTACTGCCGCCTAACTTAATTATTTTAATTGGTGCTAAATGACGCAGTAATTGACCGTGTCATTTAAAAACCAATTTAAAAGTAATAACGACGACAAAAAAGGCACTGCTACACTTCCTATGGGATTGGCATCTAGGTTCCTGGCGACTAGTGGTGCATAATGACGTCGCAGTCTGGAAGTGGGCGTGGTCAGGGGGCGGCGCTGACTGTGATTTTGACGGGACCCTAGGCGCTGGACATGTAAGCTTATGAAACCCTGGCGTCTAGGGTCCCGTCAACCCCAATTCTGGAAGCAGTGCCTGTTGGTGTTTGACATGCGGCAGGTGCCCGTTTTGTAGGCGCCTGCCACAACAGGCGCCGCTTACAGAGTCAGCCCCTCGCTGCACATTTTTACAGTGCTCAAATTTGGGTGCCATTTATTGAATCTAGTCCTGTGTGTATAACTGACCTTATTCTATAACTTGGATATATAACTTTGTGCCCCTAAGTGTCAAGTTGGGCAAGCTTTTAGAATGTCCAGAATTTGCTTTGACCCCAGAAGAACGAGCTACCCTTTTATTGTTCCCCAGGATCTGCATTGAAAACCCAATGTTAGGAAGCCTTGCGCTCAGCCATTGGGGTCCTCTATATGCTTCTCTGCATCTGCACTGAATAACTGCTGTCTTCGTTGCCATGGGAGTAAAATGCGCTTTGTGATGATGGCCCCTGGAGGCTTTGCGCACAGTTAGCTCCTGTGTAAAACTCCTTTTTACATTGTGTGCCCACAAAATTGTGAGCTAAAGCTGCATGCAAAGCCTAGCACACTTTATTGCCTCGGCCCCACAGTTTTAAAGAAGACAGGATTACTGAAATTGTGCCCACTTGCTGTTTGGGGAGATATAATCATTTTAACAAAGAGAGCAGTAGAGCACCTGGGTGGCCACTGTCACAAAGCAACTGAGCTCATTAAAAAACATTCAGAATTACAGTGAAAACTTCAATTACAAAGGAATAAATACCTGAAATGGATTCTGTTAATCACTGACCTTTATTTTCCTTATCTGCTGGCTCAGTTGCTTGCCTGTACTCTTGGCAGCCCTAATTAAAATTAAAGAGGGTGGATGGTGTAGTGAAGAGGTTATGATGCATCATAGTAGGTAGGAATTCCTGGGTTCATCTCCCACCTCTGCTGTTGACCGTGACGCTGCTCTGCATGTATGCACTTCAGGTTTCCAAGTTAATCATAACTAATATTTCCTCTCTCCCCCCCCCCCCCCGCCTTGCTTCACAGGCTGTCCATCAAGGCACAGAAAAGTTCCTACATTGTCCACCTGAGAGTTGACTGCATGTAAGTTTTTGGATTGTTATGTATAACGTACGTTGGGATTTAGGTAGTAATTTTGATTAATACATGCTTAAAATTTGCCATGCATGGATAGATTGTACGTAATTGTTTGATGCTAATGTAAATCATCTGCCTAGCAAATCTTAAAGCCTAGGGGTTTCCAACACATGGTATGCATACACCAGGGGGTATGCTTATCTGTGGCAGGATGTCTTCTGCTGCCGCCACAGTTATCGTTTTGTCTCCCCTACTCCAGACTAGTGGCAGCACCTCTCCTCCCTGACTGGCAGCAGTTGTTTCTTTATTGTAACTTGCCTGCACAGATAGTGTCAGCTCAACAATTCTCTCTGACAACCTGGGGGGCCTGTGCTAGGCCGGGCCTGCCTCCGAATAAAGAGGAAGTTTCATCATCGGAGGTGGGTTTGGCCAAGCACAGGCCCCGAGGCTATCAGGGAGAATCGCTGGGCTGATGCTGGCTGTGCAAGCAAGTTACAATAAAGAAACAGTTGCTACTATTTGAGGGGAAAGGGAGAGGGGATTCTGCTGCTAATTGTGGGAAGGGAAGGGGGTTACCGTATACGGTTTATTGGGAGGAAGATTCTGCTGCTAGTGGGGGGAAAGGGAAGGGGTGTTCTGTTGCTAATTGGGAGGGGGATTCTGCTGCTAGTGGGGAGGGGAAGGTGGTTCTGCTGCCATTCGAGAGGGGGGCGAGGGATCTGCTGCTAGTCAGAGGGGAAGGGAGAGATACTGCTCTAGTGGGGGGAAGAGGAAGGGAGAGGTGCTGCTGGACTGGGAGAGGAGAAGAGAAGAGAGAAGGTGAGGGCTGCTGGAGATGGATGGTGGGGAGAGGGAGAGGAGGTGCTGCTGGACCTGGGTGGTGGGGGGAGAGGTGATAGGTGCTTCTGGCCTGGGGCAGAGGAGGTGAGAAAGAGGTATGCTGTTGGATGGGGGGGCAGGAGAGGTGAGAGGGAAAGGTGCTTTTGGACTGGGGACAGAAAAGGGAGAAGGAGAGGTGCTGCTGGACAGAGTGGAAGAGGGAAAGGTAGTGCTGGACTGGGGGGAGGGCACTGGAGAAGGAGAGGGAGAGAGAGACTGGATCGGGAGGGGGGTGGGAGGAACACTGGATTCGGGATGGAGAGATGTGGATTGCAAAGGGACAACAAGGAATAGAGGGAGTTATGCAAGCCACAGGGTGGGGGTGTATGGGCAGAAAAGAATAATAAGATGATGCACAGAGAGGAGATGCTAGGCATGGAGGGGAGGATAGGGACAGAGACACAGAAGGGATGGGGACATTGAAGGGCAATACTGATCACAGGGGTACAAAGGGACAAGGACACAGGGTAGATCGAAGGTGGACATGGAGAGAGAAGATGTAGTAGCAATTTCTGAGACTTGGTTCACGGACTCTCATGGGTGGGATATGGCTATACCGGGTTACAACTTGCTTCGCCAAGACAGAGAAGGCAAGGTAGGGGGAGGGGTGGTACTATACACAAGAGAGGGCATCAAAACTACGAGAATCACAGATGTCAAGAACACCGGGGAATCCCTCTGGGTTAACCTGGCCAGAGGGAACGAAAAATGCCTGTACATTGGTGTAATATACAGACCTCCAAGACAGCAGGAAGACAAGGACACTGAATTAATCAATGACATTGAGAATATCACCTTACGAGGGGATACAGTACTGCTAGGGGATTTCAATATGCCAGATGCAGATTGGAACGCACTTTCAGCATCTACCAGCGGCAGCAGAAGGCTGCTTTCCTCCATAAGGGGAGCACGACTCAAGCAATTGGTGCTGGAGCCTACTAGGGCCCAAGTGATACTGAATCTGGTGCTCACCAACGGAGAAAGCATCTCGGAGGTCTCGGTAGGCGATAAGCTAGCCACCAGCGACCACAATATGATATGGTTCAACCTCAAAAAGGGTTTCTCTAGATCAAGCATGACAACAAAAGTACTCAACTTTCGAGGCACGGACTTTAAACGCATGGGAGATTTTGTCCATCAAGCACTGCAACACCAAGCGGTGACTAATGATGTGGAGGCTATGTGGTCAACCTTGAAATCTACCCTACACACAGCAACAAACCACTACATAAGATCAGTAAGTAAACGGAGAAGAAACAACAGACCTCAATGGTTCACCACAGAGATATCAGATCTCGTCAAAGACAAGAAGCGTGCATTCATATCCTACAAACGCTCGGGGGAAAAAGAGGCTAGAACAAAATATACGGCCAAGTCAGCAGCTGTCAAACTGGCAGTCAAAGAGGCCAAGCTTCGAATAGAAGAAAACTTAGCAAAGAACATCAAAAAGGGGGACAAATCTTTCTTCAGGTATATTAGTGACAGAAAAAGAAACACGGATGGGATAGTACACCTTAGAAAACCTGATGGGAGTTATACAGAATCAGACACAGATAAAGCCGAACTACTAAATGAGTACTTCTGCTCAGTCTTCACCTGCGAGGTGCCAGAGTCCGGCCCACAGTTGCAGGAGAAGCACAACTCGGGAGACCCGTTTCTGAACCACAAGTTTACACCCAGTGACGTCTACAGCGAGCTATCAAAACTCAAGGTGAACAAAGCTATGGGACCGGACAATCTGCACCCCAGGGTGCTCAGAGAGCTGTGATGTCCTAGCGGAACCATTAGCCGTACTCTTCAACCTCTCCCTGAGTACGGGAAAAGTCCCTTTGGACTGGAAAACAGCTAACGTCGTTCCTCTGCACAAAAAAGATTGCAGGGCAGAGGTTGCAAATTATAGACCGGTGAGTCTCACTTCGATTGTGAGTAAGCTCATGGAAACGCTAATCAAACGTGAATTAGACACTATCCTGAACGAGGAGAATCTACGCAACCCCCACCAACACGGTTTCACCAAGGGTAGGTCATGCCAATCCAATCTTATCAGCTTCTTTGACTGGGTAACTAGAAAGCTGGACCAGAGAGAGTCCCTGGACGTCGTGTACTTGGACTTCAGTAAAGCTTTTGACAGCGTCCCCCACTGTAGATTATTGAACAAAATGAAATCGATGGGATTAGGTGCAACACTAACTCAATGGGTCAATGACTGGCTAAGTGGTAGACTTCAGAGAGTGTTGGTTAACGGTGCCCTCTCCAAAACGTCGAGGGACCGATCCTTTTCAATATATTCATAGGAGACCTGACGCAGGGGCTTCAAGGTAAGATAGCATTGTTTGCCGACGACGCAAAACTATGTAATACTGTAAGTAAAAATGATTTGTTTGACAGCATGAAGCAAGACCTGCTTTACTGGAACATTGGTCCATGACCTGGCAGCTGGGCTTCAACGCGAAAAAATGCTAGATCATGCACCTTGGCAACAATAATCTGTGCAGAACATACACACTGAACGGCGAGACCTTGGCTAGGACGGCAGCAGAGCGGGACTTAGGGGTGATCATTAGTATAGACCTGAAAACAGCCATCCAAGTGGAAAATGCTTCATCCAAGGCTAGACAAATGCTGGGTTGTATCCGTAGAAGCTTTGTTAGTCGGAAGCCGGAGGTCATAATGCCATTGTACAGAACCATGGTGAGACCTCATCTGGAGTACTGTGTGCAATTCTGGAGGCCACACTACCGTAAGGACGTACTGAGAGTTGAGTCGGTTCAGCGCATGGCCACTAGGATGATCTTGGGGCTTAAGGATTTCTCATATGAGGACAGGCTGCACAGATTGCGGCTATACTCTCTTGAAGAGCGTAGGGAGAGGGGAGACATTTAAGTACATCACTGGCCGCATAGAGGTGGAAGACAACATTTTCTCTTTCAAGGGTCCGTCGGCTACAAGAGGACATCCGCTAAGAATCAGGGGCGGGAAATTTCATGGGGATACCAGGAAGTACTTCTTCACAGAAAGAGTGGTAGACCATTTGAACAAACTCCCAGAGCAAGTGATCGTGGCCAGCAGCATACAAGATTTTAAGAAAAAATGGGATGCCCACGTCGGATCTTTACGAGGGCAGTGTAGAGGTGATGTCACCTGTGAGCGACCCCTTAGGGGGTTGTTTGGGGAGGGTTAATGGAGTGGGCAGACTTGATGGGCTATGGCCCTTTTCTGCCATCATCTTTCTATGTTTCTGAGATATGTCAAATGGACAGGACACCCTGTGAAGATAAAATAAAAAAAGATAGATAAAAACCAAAGAGACACTGCGACCAAAACAAATGGAAAAAAAAAACCCAATTCAGAGAACAAAGGCAGCAAAAAGTATATTTAATTCTGAATTTATTAATTGGAATGTTTCTGTGTAGAAATCTTACAACAGTCATTAGGTTAGTGTTTTAGGCCTGGTATAATACGTTGTATTTACAGTGCATTTTTTCACACATATGGTTGTTGTTGTTTGAGTCCTAGGAGTTGATGTTATGATATGGTAAGATTTCAAGTCTTTTTTATTTATTTATTTTTTTTGCACAAGTTTGTGCATAATGTTTTACAGTGGCAGGATTGTGTATTGGCCTTACTGAGGAGATATCAAAACATTATTATTATTATTATTTTTTAATTCTTTATTCATTTTTGTATCTTACAACAAGTGTACAAATAATAAAACATTTAAAATTAAATACATCACTTGAATTTCTTTCTAGTATAAAATCAAATAAATAAATTTATTCCCTCCTCACCCACCCTTTCCTTTAGCATTCAATCAAAAATATACAAATATAAATATTCTTTACTATTGATTAAACCTATAGTAAAACTTTAATTCACCCTCCTCCCCCCATTTGCAAGTATTGAAAGTATATTTGCAAATGGGGGGGGCAGATATCATAAAATTTTAACATATGGGTCCTTTTATTAAGGTGCACTAACCGATTTAGCGCGCATAAATGCCAAGACATCCATTATATTCCTATGGGTATCTTAGCATTTAGTGCGTGTTACTCTTTAGCACACCTTAATAAAAGGACCCCATAGTTTGTTATAGCATCAGACAGGGCTTTAGGCATTTTGCAGTGACTGATATGTAATGAGGTTAATGAAGAGATAGCAGTCTCCCAATCTCATGAGACAGCAAAATTAACCAGCTGTCTGAGAGAGTGAAGAGCAGAGGCTGAGGGCAGATGAGAGAGAGAGAGAGAGAAAGACAGAGTGACTGAGGGCCAATATGAAAGAATTGCAGAGTGATTGAGGGCAGGTATGAAAGAGAAGGACAGAGTGGCTGAGAGTAGGTGAGAGAGAGAAGGACAGAGTGGCTGAGAGTAGATGAGAGAGAGAAGGGCTGAGTAGCTGAGGGCAGGTGAGAGAGAAAGATGGGCAGAGTGGCTGAGGGCAGATGAGAGAGAAGGGCAGAGTGGCTGAGAGTAGGTGAGAGAGAGAAGGACAGAGTGGCTGAGAGTAGGTGAGAGAGAGAGAGAGAAGGGCTGAGTAGCTGAGGGCAGGTGAGAGAGAGAGTTGGCAGAGTGGCTGAGGGCAGATTTGAGAGAAGGGCAGAGTGGCTGAGAGTAGGTGAGAGAGAGGATAGAGTGGCTGAGAGTAGGTGAGAGAGAGAGAGAGAGAGAGAGAAGGGCTGAGTAGCTGAGGGCAGGTGAGAGAGAAGGGCAGAGTGGCTGAGAGTAAGTGAGAGAGAGAAGGACAGGGTGGCTGAGAGTAGGTGAGAGAGAGAGAGAGAAGGGCTGAGTAGCTGAGGGCAGGTGAGAGAGAAGGGCAGAGTGGCTGAGAGTAGGTGAGAGAGAGAAGGACAGAGTGGCTGAGAGTAGGTGAGAGAGAGAGAGAGAAGGGCTGAGTAGCTGAGGGCAGGTGAGAGAGAGAGATGGCAGAGTGGCTGAGGGCAGATTTGAGAGAAGGGCAGAGTGGCTGAGAGTAGGTGAGAGAGAGAGAGAGAGAGAGAGAAGGGCTGAGTAGCTGAGGGCAGGTGAGAGAGAAGGGCAGAGTGGCTGAGTAAGTGAGAGAGAGAAGGACAGGGTGGCTGAGAGTAAGTGAGAGAGAGAAGGACAGGGTAGCTGAGAGTAAGTGAGAAAGAGAAGGACAGGGTGGCTGAGAGTAGGTGAGAGAGAGAGAGAAGGGCTGAGTAGCTGAGGGCAGGTGAGAGAGAAGGGCAGAGTGGCTGAGAGTAGGTGAGAGAGAGAAGGACAGAGTGGCTGAGAGTAGGTGAGAGAGAGAGAAGGGCTGAGTAGCTGAGGGCAGGTGAGAGAGAGATGGCAGAGTGGCTGAGGGCAGATTTAAGAGAAGGGCAGAGTGGCTGAGAGTAGGTGAGAGAGAGGATAGAGTGGCTGAGAGTAGGTGAGAGAGAGAGAGAGAGAGAGAGAGAAGGGCTGAGTAGCTGAGGGCAGGTGAGAGAGAAGGGCAGAGTGGCTGAGAGTAAGTGAGAGAGAGAAGGACAGGGTGGCTGAGATTAGGTGAGAGAGAGAGAGAAGGGCTGAGTAGCTGAGGGCAGGTGAGAGAGAAGGGCAGAGTGGCTGAGAGTAGGTGAGAGAGAAGGACAGAGTGGCTGAGAGTAGGTGAGAGAGAGAGAGAGAGAAGGGCTGAGTAGCTGAGGGCAGGTGAGAGAGAGAGATGGCAGAGTGGCTGAGGGCAGATTTGAGAGAAGGGCAGAGTGGCTGAGAGTAGGTGAGAGAGAGAGAGAGAGAGAAGGGCTGAGTAGCTGAGGGCAGGTGAGAGAGAAGGGCAGAGTGGCTGAGAGTAAGTGAGAGAGAGAAGGACAGGGTGGCTGAGAGTAAGTGAGAGAGAGAAGGACAGGGTGGCTGAGAGTAAGTGAGAGAGAGAAGGACAGGGTGGCTGAGAGTAGGTGAGAGAGAGAGAGAAGGGCTGAGTAGCTGAGGGCAGGTGAGAGAGAAGGGCAGAGTGGCTGAGAGTAGGTGAGAGAGAGAAGGACAGAGTGGCTGAGAGTAGGTGAGAGAGAGAGAAGGGCTGAGTAGCTGAGGGCAGGTGAGAGAGAGAGATGGCAGAGTGGCTGAGGGCAGATTTGAGAGAAGGGCAGAGTGGCTGAGAGTAGGTGAGAGAGAGGATAGAGTGGCTGAGAGTAGGTGAGAGAGAGAGAGAGAGAAGGGCTGAGTAGCT
Source organism: Geotrypetes seraphini (assembly GCF_902459505.1). NCBI lineage: Eukaryota > Metazoa > Chordata > Amphibia > Gymnophiona > Dermophiidae > Geotrypetes > Geotrypetes seraphini. The sequence goes on along the minus strand of NC_047086.1, from coordinate 339,495,595 downwards.
GAGGGCAGGTGAGAGAGTAGGGCAGAGTGGCTGAGAGTAGGTGAGAGAGAGAAGGACAGAGTGGCTGAGAGTAGGTGAGAGAGAGAGAGAAGGGCTGAGTAGCTGAGGGCAGGTGAGAGAGAGATGGCAGAGTGGCTGAGGGCAGATTTGAGAGAAGGGCAGAGTGGCTGAGAGTAGGTGAGAGAGAGAAGGACAGGGTGGCTGAGAGTAAGTGAGAGAAAGAAGGACAGGGTGGCTGAGAGTAGGTGAGAGAGAGAGAGAAGGGCTGAGTAGCTGAGGGCAGGTGAGAGAGAAGGGCAGAGTGGCTGAGAGTAGGTGAGAGAGAGAAGGACAGAGTGGCTGAGAGTAGGTGAGAGAGAGAGAGAAGGGCTGAGTAGCTGAGGGCAGGTGAGAGAGAAGGGCAGAGTGGCTGAGAGTAAGTGAGAGAGAGAAGGACAGGGTGGCTGAGAGTAAGTGAGAGAGAGAAGGACAGGGTGGCTGAGAGTAGGTGAGAGAGAGAGAGAGAGAAGGGCTGAGTAGCTGAGGGCAGGTGAGAGAGAAGGGCAGAGTGGCTGAGAGTAGGTGAGAGAGAGAAGGACAGAGTGGCTGAGAGTAGGTGAGAGAGAGAGAGAAGGGCTGAGTAGCTGAGGGCAGGTGAGAGAGAGAGATGGCAGAGTGGCTGAGGGCAGATTTGAGAGAAGGGCAGAGTGGCTGAGAGTAGGTGAGAGAGAGGATAGAGTGGCTGAGAGTAGGTGAGAGAGAGAGAGAGAGAGAAGGGCTGAGTAGCTGAGGGCAGGTGAGAGAGAAGGGCAGAGTGGCTGAGAGTAAGTGAGAGAGAGAAGGACAGGGTGGCTGAGAGTAGGTGAGAGAGAGAAGGGCAGAGTGGCTGAGAGTAAGTGAGAGAGAGAAGGACAGAGTGGCTGAGAGTAGGTGAGAGAGAGAGAGAGAAGGGCTGAGTAGCTGAGGGCAGGTGAGAGAGAGAGAGAGATGGGCAGAGTGGCTGAGGGAAGGTGGGATTTGTGTGTGAGAGAACTTGCCCATAGTGACCAGTCAGTTTTCATATTTCATTTTCCCAAAGAAAAGATGAAACTGGATTGGTCACTAATGGCAACTTTTGTGGAGATCTTCCTTTTCTTCTGTTCTTACAGTATAAATAGGGAAAAATGCTTAAGTACCTGAATAAATTCATGTAAACCAGGGATCTCAAAGTCCCTCCTTGAGGGCCGCAATCCAGTCGTTTCAGGGTTTCCCCAATGAATATGCATTGAAAGCAGTACATGCACATAGATCTCATGCATATTTATTAGGGAAATCCTGAAAACCCGATTGGATTGTGGCCCTCAAGGAGGGACTTTGAGACCCCTGATGTAAACCGTTCTGAGCTCTCCTGGGAGAATGGTATAGAAAAATGAATAAATAAATAAACTGGTTAAGTTCTGCTGAAAGTGACCAGTTAGCTCCAAATAGGCGATTTAACCGGCCAGGAGCTGTTTCTGGCAGGTTAAATAACTTTGGATATTGACCTGCTAGTTTGTTGTTGTTGGGTTTTTTTTTGTGTTTAAATGGTTTTTTATTGAACAATTCAAATCACGGAAACAAACAATGTCCGATAATGCCAGGAAGAAAAACGGCAACACCTGCAGAAATAGCCTACGCAGAGGTTAGGAAGTAAGAAGATGAGCAGATAACAGGAACAAGACACTCGCATTCAGAACCTAGAGTTCCCATGAAAGGCATAAGTTTTCATGACCCGCTAGTTTTTAAAACATTTTTTTCTCTCAGGAACAATTCTTTTAGGCCTTGAAAAGGGAATATTTGTAACATCCCTGAGTATGCAATTTGAAATATTTTTGTCTTTTAATCTTGACCTCACTTTTTTCTTGTATACATAAAAATGTACCCAAAATAAATGAATTCTGAAGAGAACTATACTTCTTTGTAAAAGTTGTCACACCCTTATATATTTCTCACTTCTTTGCCAAACAATTCTTTTAGAATGGAATTTTTTTTTTAAAGCAGAGGTTTGTTTCACTGACACAACAGACTCTGCCCTTCCATTGTGAAACAATTACATAAATATTCAAAAAGCAATTAAGAATAAGAAATCAAAAAGTCTTGATTGACATCTGACCTCCTGATGAGGTGCATTGGCAATGTTCCAGGCTGCTGCTTTAGCAGCAGGAACGATGAATTCGTTTGCAGCTGCATCACCAGAGGGTTTCATAGTTAGTATTTTTGTAGTGAGCAGGCTTGTCGCACAGGCCAGCAGGCTGGTCTCCCTGTTCAATGATGCAGCCGCATAAGAGCTCAGAGTTCCTGCTGCTAAGGCAGCAGCGTGGCACGTTGGCATATGACCCCCTGATGAGGTGCATTGGTACATTCCAGGCAATTACCCTTCTTGCCTTCCTCTAGTGTTTATAACCATTTTGTTTTGTTTTGCATTTTATCCTTTTATGTAACCTGTTCTGGGTGCTTTACAAAAAGGAAGGTAAGAAAATTAATAAATTAAATACAATGAAGTGGCAGGAAAACGAGGGTGTTTTTTTTTTTCCCCTGTGCATTTGTACACTAGCACTGTGAGAGATGGACAGCTTTAAGTGCAGGAACATCTTCCACTGCTGTGCTGAATCCGTGCTTTTTCTTGCCAATCACTAATTAGGGCTGGAGGCATTTATTTATTTAGGGCCTAACTTTTTAGGTGGATTATATAGAATTTGCCCATTATTTTTTATATGTTGCTGCTGAGGTAATGGTAAGACCAGGAAGAAAGGATAGAGAGAGTGAAAGCTGGTTCTGGAGAGAGAACTGGTGAGTCTAGATCAGTGGTCTCAAACTCAAACCCTTTGCAGGGCCATATTTTGGATTTTTAGGTACTTGGAGGGCCTCTGAAAAAATGGTTAATGTCTTATTAAAGAAATGACAATTTTCCATGAGGTAAAACTCTTTATAGTTTATAAATCTTTCCTTTTGGCTAAGTCTTAATAATAATATTGTAATTTATAGCTAAAGAGACACATGATCAAGAAACTGTTTTATTTTACTTTTGTGATTATGATAAACATACTAAGGGCCTCAAAATAGTACCTGGCGGGCTGCATGTGGCCCCCGGGCCACAAGTTTGAGACCACTGGTCTAGATTGAGGATGAGGGAGTTCTGGTTGGGCTGGACACGTATAGGGTAATATTGTAACAGGTCACCTATGACCGAAGGCTAAGGGCTCCTTTTATCAAGCCGAGCTAGCGGTTTAACGCACGTAATAGCGCGTGTTAAACTGCCGGCCGCGCTAGCCGCTACCGCCTCCTCTTGAGCAGGCGGTAGTTTTTTGGCCAGCGCGGGGGTTAGCGCGTGATGAAACGTCATTGCGCGTTAACCCCGCTAGTGCGGCTCGATAAAAGGAGCCCTAAGAAGGCATCTAACGTTTTTATAAAATGTTAGGGTGAAAGTGACAGAAATTGTGCTTTGTTTGAAGCCCAAAACAAAAAGAGGCAGAAGACTATGAAATCCAATGATCTTGACGAGACGTTTATTAAAATATAATAAAATCAGTGAAATCGGAACAATTTCCACTTCATTGAGTGACTGACATGTGGTGGGATGCGGACCCAATAGGGTCCGTGTTTCTGCTGATTAAAGCCTTCCTCAGAGGTCCAGGTCAGTTTGCAATCGATGGTATGAGAAGGTAGATGCAAATATTGATAAAATCCTTGCTTGTGATGAGAGAGACTTAAAAAAACTTCTGGGCATTTTATTGTTTGCTTTGTTTGAAGCCGCAGACCCTTGTCTGCTCAAGAGAAGGTATAAATGTTGCATCCACACTTAGTTCCTGTACATGCAGGCCTAATAAAAATGTGTGCCTTCTTGGCACTATGCATTCTTTTATGTGAATATCCTTTGGGGTGATTGTAGAAAAAGCTTTTTATGCAAGAAAAATCCTTCATAAAATTGCAGGGTGGATTTGATTTAAATCAAACAGATTCCATACAAAGGAAAATGAGTCAAATAGTCCTTTAGTACAATGCACATTAAGTGGCAGAATTTCTGATTTACTCCAATTGATCTTATATCCTGAAAATTTTCCAAATTTCTCTTATCAATTCAAGCAAGCATGGAATGGAAGTTTCTGGATTCCTCAAATAAAGCAGTATATATCTTCCCTCTGCCACGATCCTGCCTCTGACGTCAGAGGAGGGGCGGGACCGCGGCAGAGGGACTACAGCTTCGGAGGCCTATGGCAACCTGCAAGGATCGCTAAAGTACTGGCGATCCTCTGTGCAGGCTGCTCCCTGCTAAAATTAGGCAAAAGGATGTGCGGGAGGTCAGGGAGGAACAAACAGGCCTTCCGGGGAGAGGGGGGGACAGGCCTACAGGGGTGGGGATACAGGCCTTCAGGGATGGGGTGCAGACCTTCAGGGGGGTAGTTTAGGCCTTCAGGGGTGTGGTGCAGGCCTTCAGGGGGGACAGGCAGGCCTTCAGGGGGGACAGGCAGGCCTTCAGGGATGGGGTGCATACCTTCAGGGGTGGGGTGCAGACCTTCATGGGGGTAGTGCTGGCCTTCAGGGGTGGGGTGCAGATCTTCAGGGGTGGGGTGCAGGCCTTCAGGGGGGATAGGCAGGCCTTCAGGGATGGAGTGCATACCTTCAGGGATGGAGTGCATACCTTCAGGGGTGGGGTGCAGACCTTCAGGGGGTAGTGCAGGCCTTCAGGGGGGACAGGCAGGCCTTCAGAGATGGGGTGCAGGCCTTTAGGGGTGGGGTGCAGGCCTTCAGGAGGGTAATGCTGGCCTTCAGAGGTGGGGTGCAGACCTTCAGGGGGGTAGTGCAGGCCTTTAGGGATCGGGTGCAGGCCTTCAGGGGGGAAGGTGCAGGCCTGCAGCGGGGACAGGCCTTTGGGGGAGAAGGCCCTGGTGTAGAAGGTAAGGAGGGAAGGGGGGTTCAAAGAGACGTGCATATGCCGGACTTTTGGGGGAAGATATATTGGGTCTACAAACAGAGGATTGGGAGAGAGATGGTGGACAAGGGATTTAGGGAGGAAAGGAACAGAAAGGGAGAAAAGTTGGACACAAGGGATGGTGTGGAGAGGGGATAGAGATACTGGATAGGTGGGTATTTGGGAAAAGAAAGGGAGAGATGGTGGACCCTGTGGTGGTAGGGAAGGAGGGAGAGATGCTGGATGAAAGGGTAGTTGAGAAAAGGTGGATCTGTGGATGGAGACGAAAAAAAAGGAAAGATGCCAAACTTCCAGGGGAGGGAAGGAAAACGGAAGGGGAGGACACAGATAGAAGATGAATGGTTAGCACAGAGAAAGAAGAAAGAAGGAGACCCTGGCAAGCAAGTTATCAGAAGACAACCAGAGCCTGGGAACAAAAAGATTTGAATAATGACCAGAGAACAAAGGTAGAAAAATTATTTTATTTTCAATTTAGTTATCAAAATATGGCCGTTTTGAGAATTTATATCTGCTGTTTATATTTTGCACTTTGGGCCCCTTTTACTAAACTGCAATAGCGGTTTTTAGCACAGGGAGCCTATGAGCATCGAGAGCAGCTCAGGGCATTCAGCGCAGCTCCCTGTGCAAAAACCACCATCGCGGTTTAGTAAAAAGGTAGGGTATATTTGTCTATTTTTATATAGTTGTTACTGAAGTGACATTGCAAAAGCCATCTGCCTTGATCTCTTTGAAAAAAAACCCAGAATATAAATAATAATTAACATTTTCTCTGCATACAGTGTACTTTGTGTTTTTTAAAATTTTATTGTTGGTAGATCATTTTGACTTGGTCATTTTAAAAGTAGCTTGCAAGCCCAAAAAGTGTGGGCACCCCTGAGTTTGCACATCAAAGGAGTAGTACTCGTAAGAGCCTTACAGGTTTTAGCTTTTGAGCCAGGTGATCTACTCATGCATTCTTTATTAACTAATTACAGGGTCATTACATCAGTTGGACAAAACCACTCCAGATACTGTTACATACCATAGAATTTAATGAATATCAAGCAGAATAAAATTAGCCATTACAATTTTTTGAGTGAGAGGAAAGAATCATATCACAGACAAAAAAAAGAAACTTAGCTATTACTGCATTGTCGAGAGCTTGTACTGTAATGCATTTTCAGAATATATTGCTGCTTGGATTTTTGAGTGTGTATGAATGGGTTCATTAACATTTCACAATGAAGAACTGCTTAGGTAACAAGAGAGCAGCTGATGGGGCAAGAAAGGTACTATGATGATAACATTACATGGACATAGCTATCGGCCATTAATTTAGGAGCAATGCCCAAAGTAAATCATTTTTTAAAAATATTTGTTTGCTTAAGTAAAACACAAAAACTACTGCCACATAAGGTATGAACATAAGAATTGCCACTGCTGGGTCAGACCAGTGGTCCACCATGCCCAGCAGTCCGCTCACACGGCGGCCCTCTGGTCCAAGACCAGCATCCCAACTGAGACCAGCCCCACCAGCGCACGTTCCTGTTCAGCAGAAACTTGCCTAACTTTGTCTTGAATCCTTGGAGGGTGTTTTCCCCTATAACAGCCTCTGGAAGAGCATTCCAGCTTTTTACCATTCTCTGGGTGAAGAAGAACTTCCTTACATTTCTACGGAATCTATCCCCTTTCAACTTTAGAGAGTGCCCTCTTGTTCTCCTTACCTTGGAGAGGGTGAATAATCTGTCCTTATCTACTAAGTCTATCCCCTTCAGTACCTTGAATGTTTCAATCATGTCCCCTCTCAATCTCCTCTGTTCGAGGGAGAAGAGGCCCAGTTTCTCTAATCTTTCGCTGTACGGCAGCTCCTCCAGCCCCTTAACCATCTTAGTCGCTCTTCTCTGGACCCTTTCGAGTAGTACCGTGTCCTTCATGTACGGAGACCAGTGCTGGACGCAGTATGTTTATTGTCTAAGATAGTGTCCTGTAAATTTTGTGAAGCAGTAACACACTAAATTCGGGGCCGTGGCTGGAGGGCATCCAGAAATGCATGGACATTAACACGATGATGTCATGCTCATGTATGATGTCATCACGTTGACAGCCCTGTGCCTGCTATTGTATAACTACGCCGGTGGGGGAGTGCTGAAGGAGGAGGGGCGCTGGCTGACTGCCTACATGACATGCCTCCTGCCGCAAGACGCACATCCTGTACGCAGTCAGCTAGTGCTGATGCCTTTCCTTTTCACTGGTGTCTTGCAGCACACCCAGAATCTCACCACGGCACAGAGTTTGCGATACACTGGACTTAGCCATAATCTGATCCTGGAGGCACCCCAGCTAGTCAGGTTTTCAGGATATCCACGATAAATATTCATGAAACAGATTGCATGCAGTGGAGAGGGAGTTTTTTAATTACTTTTTTTGTGTTTATGGTCTTTTTGTCCTATTCAACACAAATGTGAGCATTGAACCAATAATTGATATTTGAGCTGACAGTAGAATGCTGCATTTTGTGCACTACTTGACATCTGAGGTCCTCTGTTTATGATAATGTTTTTGAATCTGCACCACTGGAAGCAGCAGGAAATCCCCACGTCTTTATTGTCTGTAACATTCAGCGACTCAACACTGCATGAGTTTTGGTACTCAGGGTACCTTCCTCAGGAGTCTTGAAATTTGTTGTTTAAAAACCAAACAGTTATGTTTTAAAAGTATGTTTTGAAAAACCATTGCCTCTCTCTTATAAAGAAGATTTAGACTGTCTCTCAATAAAACAGTGCAATGAAATTTTCTGGTTCACTGTTGCAGAGGGCTTTACTGAGTTTGATCCTTCCCAAGAGATGCTTGGAGAACTTTAGTGACTTTGTTAAGTGGGATGCCAGGGGTATTGGATCAACTGCCCATCTGGGGTAACCTCCAATTTCTACAGGGTCAAGAGAACCCAAGTTTCTGGCAGTGGGCCAAACTAAGCTTGACTGTATTATCTCATGTTCTCCTTGCTGGAACTACAACAGACTGATGGGATCAAGGCTCAGGATAATTTTGCATACCTGCAACTAAGACATTATATGCGCTCTTTGATTGTGATCAGCTTACGATTTGGCTTGGGTATTAAGCTTAAGGAATTTTTTTGACAGGTTTGTCGATGATAGGTTTGTTGATGAGGGCCTTACTGTTACTTTGCTATACAAAGCATTATATTTTCTTTCCCCTGGTAAATCTTGGGAGGCCTTGTGTATCAGATGGACACTGGATATAGATTTGTTACTGCAGGATTTAGATGTGGGTTGTTTCATTAAAAGTATTCCTACTCTCTCAGTCACTGCCGAACTACGTGAGTGCCAGTTTAGAGTTTTACACCAAGCATATTTTACGCATGTCCAACTATTCAAATCTGGTTTAACAGCCTCTTCTCAATGTGAGAAATGTCACAGGGAGGCTAAGTCTTTTTTTCATGCTTTCTGGAGCTGTCCGGTGATTAAGGTTTTCAGGAAAAGAGTGGTTTAATATTTGGAACATCTGTTGGGAGGGACTCTATCCTTAACTCTGGCGGGCTTTCTTTTGGCTAAATATGAGGCCTTCCGTTTACCTGCTTGCTCTGATAGGCTTTTTGTTTGGAAGGCTGGATTATTGACAAAAAAATCATTTTAAGGGTCTGGACTTTGACTCCTCCATCCTTTTGGGCTTGGTGTAACCGCCTACATAGCCTTATGCTATTGGAAAGAGGTCAGGTGCGTGGTTCCTTTAGACTAGTATATCTCAAACTGTGCCTTCCTGAGAAGGAAGAGAGGCGCCTGCCAGCTGCCAGCTCTTCCTGATTCGCTAAAGGCCTGCATGTTTCCCCCTTCTCTTTAGCGTCCTCCGGCTTCCCTCCTGGCCTCCCAGTCTCACCTTTAAAGCTAATTACAGCAGCCTGCAGAGGATCGCCGGTAGATAAAATGATTTTATTTTCAATAGTGATTGAAATGTGTCAGTTTTGAGAATTTATATCTGCTGTGTATACTGTGTGTATATGAAAAATGAATGGAAAAAATTGCATTACAATTAGTAAAGGGGATGGGATCTGGGGCAGAGCTTGGGTGGGCCTAGGGAGGTCTGTGGTTGGGGTACTCAGTTGATATTTGTTAGACTTAGTGGGTACTTAGTTGAAGTAGTTGAGAAACACTGCTGTAGGCAATCAGCTGGCACCAGTGCCTCTCCTTTTCTCAGGCCTCTGCACATGCGCGGATGTCAGTGTGATGATGTCACGCATATGCTTGATGTCATCACAGCAACGTCCGCGCACTTCCGGGTGCCTCAAGCTGTGGCCACTACCTTTAGTGTGCCCCGGCTTGAGAAAGTTTGAGACACACTACTTTAGACAGAAAAAGGTTTTCCTCCAAATATAGGGTCTCTATACATACTCCCTGCTCCATAGAGCTTGAAGTTTTATTTTTAACTCCTTGTGTAGTCTTGAGGTGGTCTTTAATTTAGGATGACCGTGGGTCCCCCTGGAACAGGCATGTTGAGCAGCTATGGTTCCCTAGGTGCCACCCCCTTATCTCTCATTTTTTTCCCTTCTTCTTTCTCTTCTTTTTTTCTCTGTCTTGGGTTTCTTGGTTAGTTGTCCTGCATAATCCTAGGCTTTTGGTAGTTCTGTTGGTTGGGGTGGGGGGGAAGTAATGCTTTTTATATATGGATGATGAATGTCGTGTTCCTTTTTTGTGCTGTTTCCTACTTGCGTATTCATCAATAAAAATTGTTGAATCTTATAGATATCTCACTCTTGACTGGCTGTCTGCTTTTCCCCAGGTTCTAGTTTAAAAGCTGTGATGGTGAACTCATTGGGACAGATAGGGAAAATGCTTGTAGTATCTGTATGTAAACCGCTTTGAGTGTGGTTGTAAAACTATAAGAAGGTGGTATACAAATCCCAATCCCTTTCTTCTTCTTTGTAAATGTTAGCACCAGCACCTGGTCCCACCTCAGTTAAGGTAGAGCCCATCTTTTTGGAATAGGCTCCCCTTCCCAGAAATTTGCCTAGTTCCTAACAAATGTATATTCTTCTTCCATGCACAATTGACTCATCAGGTATATAGACAGGGGAGATATGATGCAGACGTTTAAAGGTATAAATATAGAAAAAAGTATTTTCCAGAGATGGGAAAATGGTAAAACTAGAGGGCTTAAACTGAGGTTGTGGGGTGGCAGACTTAAGAGTAATGTTAGAAAATTCTTTTTCACGGAGAGGGTGGTTGATGCCTGAAATGCCCTCCCGAGGGAGATGATGGAGAGGAAAATGGTGACAGAATTCAAAAAAGCATGGGTTGAACACAGAGGATCTTTAATTAGAAAATGAATGGTATAAAACGAACTAAAGCCGGTATTTATTTATTTAAAATGATTTATAACCCGCTTATCCACAAATCTAAGCGAGGAACAAAAATCGCATACAAATTCACATTAAGTAATACAGACAAATACAAAACAGCAAAGGAGAAACAGGATAAAAAAGAACTGCCCTAACTCAAACTGTCACATGGCTCACACCAAAAAAGCGCTTACACAATACAGTTTTCACCCTTTCTAAAATACCGGAGCATGTCAGATTGGCGCAAAGACAATGGTAAAGCATTTCACAGTGCTGGGCACGGCACAGAGAACATAGACTTACGATTCCCCGTAAGCCTCACCACCGCTAAAGACGGAAAATCTAAACTCACACTATCTGAAGACCGAAGCTAATGCGAAGGACAGTGCCACTGCAGAAGAGAACAGACACTTGACGGACAATTATGGTGAAGCACCTTAAACATCACACAAAGAACCTTAAATTCGACTCACATGCCAATTGGCAGCCAGTGAAACTCTCGAAGTATCAGTGTAATGTGATCAAATTTCGAGGCATGGACGAAAAGGCGTGCAGCAGCATTTTGTGCCAGCTGCAGTGCCCACAAGTCACATTTAGACAAACCTAAATAAATGGAATTACAATAGTCGAGCAAAGGTGTTATCATCAACGTGATGACTGTTCAAAAGTTATCGTCTTAAAGATAGTCATGCTTTCTGAGTTTACCAGATCGTTTATTGCTGGAGTTTGTATTCTCTCTATTTGGACATGGTGTATTTGTACTGCTGGTTATCTGTGTCATCTGTGTTGCAACTGCTTCTAATAAAAATTATAAAAAAAAAATAAATAAATAAAGATAGTCATGCAACCTCTGCAATAAACACAAGTTGAAAAACACGCCAGATATCACTGCCTTAATTTGTGCCTTAAAGGACAAAGTGGAATCAAACTTCACCTGCAAGTGAAATCTTAGAAGGACAAGCTTCCAAGTTCTTTCTACAGCCAATGTATACCACCTCAGTCTTAGCAATGTTTAACTTTAATTGATTTTGAAACATTCATTCCTGAATAACAGAAAAACAGTCAGTCATTCAGGTATGATAAAGCTTCAGGCTGTGATTTTTCCATAGGAATAAGAAGTTGAATGTCATCAGCGTAATGATGAAACCTGACACCCAATGTACGCAAAACCTTACACAGTGAGAGCAGGTAAATATTAAACCGCCAACAAGGCAGATCCCTGAGGAACCCCACAGAACAAAGAAACCCAATCTGATTGCTTCTCATTCGCTGCAACACAGGACAAAGAAATCCAATCTGATTGCTTCTCATTCAACTGCAACACAGAATGATCGGTTTCCCAAAAATGACCCAAACTAATCCAACACCGTACCTGAAATGCCCATGGCCTGTAATCTCGCTAACAAAATTTGATGATTAATGGTGTCAAAAGCCGCAGACACGTCCAATAACACCATAAAGTACGATACTCCATGATCCAACCTACTCTGTATGGTATCAAGCACAGAAATGACATGTAGCTTGGTGTAATATTTTAATCTAAAACCAAACTGATAATCGTTTAAAATGGCACTATTATCCCAAAAAGCTTGCAACTGCTGTAACACGGCTTTTTCAAGAACTTTGGCCAAGAAACCTAAAGTTGAAATTGGCTAAAAATGTTCCAAAGCAGTCCCAGATATACGCTTTTTCAATAAAGGATGAACCATAGCCTTCTTTAACGAAGGGGGTATATATCCTTCACCTAACGATTTCGAAACCACCCAAGAAATCGAAGGAGAGATCAAATCCAGCATAGAAACTAAAACCCCAGGAGGACAAGGATCAAGAGAACAAACAGCTTTGCTCAACTTTTGAATAATCACTTTTATATCTGACTCATGCACAGAACTGCATGGTCTGTATCCTGTATATGGCAATTCGGTTTAGGATGGACTGGGGAGGGCTTTGACGGAAACTCCAGTAATTTTGAATGTGAGGACAGCACTAGGCAGACTTTTACAGTCTGAATTCTGCAAATGACGAGATGATTAGGATAGGCTGGAGTGAGCTTCGACGACAACTCCATTAGTTGGAACCTAAACACAGTACTGGGCAGATTTCTACGGTCTATATCCCAGAAGTATCAAAGAAATACTGTAAAGACAATTTAACCATGAATGTATAAAGTGTGTGAATATTGGGCAGATTGGATGGACTGTTCAGGATTTTATCTGCTATCATTTACTATGTTGCTATGCTTATGGAGACTCCAGAGTTCTGTCTGCTTCTTGGGTTCTGAAGATGCTACCCTGGAGGTTCTGGATTTCTACTTTTCTCCCTAAAAGCCAATATACATGCATACAAAGACTACTAAATTTTTGAAAATTCCTGGATCTCTCCATATCAGAGGCACCTCATAACCAGCAGGATTTTAACACTACTCTGCAGATTTTACATGCCCAAGGAACAGGTGGCTCTACCAATTCATCAGGTCTTTCCAGATCTGTAGTTGAACGACTGCAAACCCCTTGTTCTCTGAATTCAACTTCTAAAAAGCAAGTATAAAGCCCCACAAGCTCTGTGTCACACACACTCCCTCAGCCTCTCCTCTAGTCAGTGGTGGTTGAAGCTTCGCTAAAAAGAGTTCTAAATCTTTTGCAAATGCTCTACTAAGGAAAGACTCAAAGACCCAGATGTAATTTCATTTATTCATTTATAACCCATCTATTTCATAGCTTCTAGTTGCGTTACAAAAAACAAGACAACCATAAAATACTGTCCAGTCAGCCAACATTGCATGACAAACCAGTTCCTCTTAAAGATGATGTTATCACTCTAGATTTACATGTCGACAACTCCTTGAAATTTGATAAATAGATTACTACTACTACTATCCATTCAGTCATGTCCGACCCTTAGATACTCTGTAGGCCAGTCCTCGCCATGCTTCCCTGTTTTCCGCGGCTTCTTTCAATTGCTTGATGTTCATTCCCGTGTCATTCTTGAAGTTTGATTTGGCGGTTCATCTAAATCTCAAAGGGGCGTGGTATGGGTGGGACTAGGGTGGGCTTTTGACTTGTATGTTTTTCTGCCATAAATATTTTAGAAAATGTCCTGGGCACAGTTTGGACGTTTGGGGCTAGACCTGTTTTAAAAACGAATAAGGGCTCAAAGAGTGCCCAGACTACTGTAGGGTTGGCAGCATGACCCCCTCCTCCACACACTCCCTCCTTCTCCACAAAAATTTTAATTAAAAAGTACATATCTGCCTGAATGAAAGCTGCAGATGTTATAGCCAATCCTATTAGAGTAGCAAGCAGGTCTCTAGAACACTGTTCTTCAACCACTGGTCCGCGGACTGGTGCCTGTCCGCAGGAAATTTCTGCCGGTCCACACAGGGCTGGCAAGATTAAAGGCTGCTATCTTACCACCCTGCTGCTGCTAAAGCCGACAGGAAGTCTTCTTTTGGACGTCAATTCTGACGTCGGAGAGGACGTTCTGGGCCAGCCAATTGCTGCCTGGCTGGCCCAGAACGTCCTCTCTGACATCAGAATTGACGTCGGAAAGAAGAATTCCTGTCTGCTTTAGCAGCAGCAGCAGGGCAGTAAGATAGCAGCTGACCCGGGAAAAGGAAGGAGGGAGGCTTTTTTTTTTTTTTTTGCGCAGCAGGGAGGGAAGGAGGTAGGCAGGCAAGCAGGCCGGCTTTGGCCAGGGAGGGAGGGAGAGAGAGAGGTAGACAGGCAGGCAGGCTGGCTTTGGCCAGGGAGGGAGGGAGAGAGGTTGACAGGCAGGCAGGCAGATTGGCTTTGGGGATGAGGGTGGGACAAAGTGTGGAAGGCAGTGAGAGTGACATAGGACGGAAGCACTGGGGGCACTAAAGACAGGAAGGGGCACTAAGGACATGGGAAGGAGGCACTGGGGGCACTAAAGACATGGGAAGGAGGCACCGGGGACACTAAGGACATAGGAAGGAAAGAGGGAGGGAATAGAAAGGGACAATTCTTGGGCCTGAGTGCAGAAAGAAAGAAATGAAAGAAAGAATACACAGACATTAGGAAATGCAACCAGAGACTCATGAAATCACCAGACAGCAAAGGTAGGAAAATGATTTTATTTTCAATTTAGTGATCAAAACGTGTCAGTTTTGAGAATTTATATCTGCTGTCTATATTTTGCACTATATTTGTCTATTTTCTATAGTTACTGAGGTGACTGAGTTCGCAGAGATGGGGCAGAAACGGGGTTTTTAAATTTTAGTCCTAGTTAGTTTGCCGGTCCACAAAATAATTCTTTTATTTCTGCCGGTTCATGGGTGTAAAAAGGTTGAAAAACACTGCTCTAGAATGTATGCTGATCAGTGCAGTGGACTCCAGAGAAGAGGACCCAGACCCATATCCTACTCTAACAACTATACTTGTGGTGGAGAGTATGAGCCCACCCAAATCCCACTGTACCCACATATAGATGACACCTGCAGGCATAGAATAAGAGCTATTATTGTGGTGTACAGTTGGGCTCAGTAGGTTTTGGGTAGGGTTTGTAGGGTTCACCATAAGGGGGTTATGCTGAGATGAGTACCTGGAATCCTTTGTATGAGGGCAGGTATTCTTTGTAAAATGTTTGGCCAGGGACCTGAAAGCAAACCACTTAAACACAATAGCGAGTTGATAATATCATTGCTCACCCCTGGAACTTGCTCTGCTGGGATGTCTGTTTGACCAGTCTTCTACAAATGCTGGCCCTTGCTACATGCCAATGGCTTGTTTTGTGCACTTTGCATTTGGACATTTTATTTTTCGAAAATGTCAAAAAAGATAGACACACTAAGGGTGAACACATCTAGAAAGGTCATTTTTGAAAAAAAAAAAAAAAAAGATAGACTTGTAGTTTCAAAAATGGCCATTTTTCTCTACCCAGTTTTTGGACACATTTTTGGGGTAACAAAAAAACTGGATGAAGGTGAATCCCTGGACATAGTGTATTTGGACTTTAGTAAGGCTTTCGATAGTGTTCCACACCGAAGGCTATTAAACAAGATGAACTCGTTAGGATTGGGAGAAACACTGACAGCATGGGTACAAGACTGGCTTAGTGGAAGATCTCAAAGAGTGGTGGTAAATGGTATCCCCTCAAAAACGTCAAGAGTGATCAGCGGAGTGCCGCAAGGCTCGGTCTTAGGCCCACTGCTATTTAATATCTTTGTTGGGGATCTGACTCAGGGGCTCCGAGGCAAAATTACTCTATTTGCCGACGACGCTAAACTATGCAGTGTTGTGGGCAGGGCCTCAGAACCTGATAGTACAACGAGGCCCAACACTATGGAGCAAGACCTGCTTGTATTAGAAAAATGGTCCAGTACTTGGCAAATAAACTTTAATACCAAGAAATGTAAAGTGATGCACCTTGGGAGTGGAAATCCACTCAAAACATACACCTTAAACGGCGAAAACTTAACAAGAACTACTGCAGAAAGGGACTTTGGAGTTCTCATCCGGGATGATATGTAAGCTGCTAATCAGGTGGAGAAAGCTTCAGCGAAGGCCAGACAAATTCTGGGTTGCATCATAAGAACATAAGAACATAAGAAGTTGCCTCCACTGGGTCAGACCAGAGGTCCATCCCGCCCAGCGGTCCGCTCCCGCGGCGGCCCATCAGTCCGCAACCTGTGAAGAGGTTACTGACCACTTCTATAACCTACCTCAAGTTCTATCTGTACCCCTCTATCCCCTTATCCTCCAGGAACCTATCCAAACCTTCCTTGAACCCCTGTACAGAGTTCCGGCTTATCACCTCCTCCGGAAGCTTGTTCCATGTGTCCACCACCCTCTGGGTAAAAAAGAACTTCCTAGCATTTGTTTTAAACCTGTCCCCTTTCAATTTCTCCGAGTGACCCCTAGTGCCTGTGGCTCCCCACAGTCTGAAGAATCTGTCCCTGTCAACCTTCTCTATGCCCTTTAGGATTTTGAAGGTTTCTATCATGTCCCCTCTAAGTCTCCTCTTCTCCAGAGAGAATAGCCCCAGCGTTTTTAACCTGTCAGCGTAAGAGAAATTTTCCATACCTTTTATCAGTTTAGTCGCCCTCCTCTGCACTCCCTCGAGCACCGCCATGTCCTTTTTGAGGTACGGCGACCAGTATTGAACACAGTACTCCAGGTGCGGGCGCACCATTGCGCGATACAGCGGCATGATGACTTCCTTCGTCCTGGTTGTGATACCCTTTTTGATGATGCCCAGCATTCTGTTTGCTTTCTTTGAGGCTGTCGCACATTGCGCCGATGGTTTCAGTGATGTGTCAACCATCACCCCCAGATCCCTTTCAAGGTTACTCACCCCTAGCCGTGTTCCCCCCATTTTGTAGCTGAACATCGGGTTCTTTTTCCCTACATGCATGACTTTGCATTTCTCTACGTTAAAACTCATTTGCCACTTATTTGCCCAGTCTTCCAGTCTCGTTAGGTCCCTTTGCAGGTTTTCACAGTCTTCCGTGTTCCTAACCCTGCTACAGAGTTTGGTGTCATCAGCAAATTTGATAACCTCACATTTTGTCCCCGTCTCCAGATCATCAATAAATATATTGAACAATAGAGGTCCTAGCACCGACCCCTGTGGAACTCCGCTCGTGACCCATTTCCAGTCTGAGTATTTGCCCTTTACTCCAACCCTCTGTTTCCTGCCTGCCAACCAGTGTTTGATCCATCGGTAGATATCCCCTTGCACCCCGTGGTTCCACAGCTTTTTTAGTAGCCGTTCGTGAGGTACCTTGTCGAAGGCTTTTTGGAAGTCAAGGTAAATGATGTCTATGGATTCCCCCTTATCCATCTGGCTGTTTATTCCCTCGAAGAAGTACAGCAAGTTTGTGAGGCACGACCTTCCCTTGCAGAAGCCATGTTGGCTCGCCTTCAGTTGTCCATTTTTTTCTATGTGTTCGCAGATTGTGTCCTTTACCATTGCTTCCATCATCTTTCCCGGAACCGAGGTCAAGCTCACAGGCCTGTAGTTTCCCGGGTCGCCCCTTGATCCCTTCTTAAAGATGGGCGTGACATTTGCTATTTTCCAGTCCTCTGGGATCTCCCCAGTTTTTAGGGAAAGGTTACATATTTGGCGAAGTGTCTCTGCTATTTCGTTTCTCAGTTCTTTTAGTACCCTTGGGTGGATGCCGTCCGGGCCTGGTGATTTGTCGCTCTTCAGTCTATCTATCTGTCTGAGGACATCCTCTTTGCTTACCTCTAGTTGTACCAGCTTTTCGTCGTGTTCCCCGTTTATAATCACCTCGGGTTCTGGGATATTGGATGTGTCCTCTCTGGTGAAGACTGACGAGAAGAATTTGTTTAACCTGTCAGCTATCTCCTTTTCCTCCTTTATCGCTCCTTTCCTGTCTCCGTCGTCCAGTGGTCCCACTTCCTCTCTGGCTGGTTGTTTCCCTTTCACATACCTGAAGAAGGGTTTGAAGTTTCTTGCTTCTCCTGCCAGTCTTTCCTCATATTCTCTCTTTGCTTTCCTGACCTCTCGATGGCATTCTTTCTGGTGCCTTTTGTGCTCTTCCTGGTTCTCCTTTGTTGGTTCCTTTTTCCATTTCTTGAAGGATGATTTCTTGTCGCTTATCGCCTTATTAACTGCAGTTGTTATCCATGCTGGGTTTCTAGTTCGATTTTTTTTGCACCCTTTCCTGAACCTTGGGACGCACAGGTCTTGTGCCTCGAGCACTGTGCCTTTAAGCAGTGTCCAGGCTTCCTTTACGGTCTTCATCTTCCTTGAACTGTTGCTGAGCTTTTTTCCTACCATTTTCCTCATGTCTTTGTAGTTTCCTTTTCTGAAGTTGAGTGCTGTCGTTGTGGTTCTTTTCACCTTTGATGATCCCATGTTTAATTTGTACTGGATCATGTTGTGATCGCTGTTCCCTAATGGTGCTAGTACCACCACTTCCTTTGCGGGTCCTTCTAGCCCGTTGAGGATTAGGTCTAGAGTGGCATCCCCTCGCGTTGGTTCTGTGACCAGCTGCTCCATGAAACAGTCTCTTATCACCTCTATGAATTTAGTTTCTCTCGTGCAATTTGAGTGCCCAATGTCCCAATCTATTCCCGGATAGTTGAAATCCCCCATAACCACCACCCTTCCACTTTTGCACACCTGCCTCAGTTCGGCCTCCAGGTCCAGGTCGTTTGCTTCTGGCTGTCCTGGTGGGCGATAGTAAAGTCCCAATTTGATGTCAGCTCCTTCCCCTCCTGTTAGCTTAACCCATAGTGACTCCAGACTGTCTGCCCTTATTGTTGTTTCTGATCTGGATGAAGGAATGTAGTCCTTTATATACAGTGCTATTCCTCCCCCCTTCTTGTGCGCCCTGTCCCTCCTGTAGAGTTTGTACCCTGGCAGGGCCACATCCCATTTGTTGTCCTCTGACCACCATCAGAAGGAGCTTTATCAGCAGGAAACTGGAAGTAATACTGCCGTTATACAGATCCATGGTGAGAACTCACCTGGAGTACTGTGTCCAATTTTGGAGACCACATTATCAAAAAGATGTGAAAAGAGTGGAGTCAGTACAGAGAATGGCCACTAGGATGATCTCAGGACTTAAAGGCATCCCATATGAAGAACGTCTGATCAAACTGCGCTTATATTCTCTTGAAGAACGCAGAGAAAGGGGGGACATGATAGAAACATTTAAATACATCATGGGCCACATCAAAGTGGAGGAGGAAATCTTTTTTCTAAAGGGTCCCATGGCGACAAGAGGGCATCCACTAAAACTTAAGGGAGGAAGATTTCATGGAGACACCGGGAAATACTTCTACACTGAACGGGTGATTGATCGATGGAATGATCTTCCCCAGCAAGTGGTCGAGGCCAGTAATGTGCTCGACTTCAAGAGTCGATGGGACAAACAGGTGGGAGTACTACGGAGTTATGCTCAATCGATAGATACTCCAGGGAAGAAGGGTTCTTGAGTGGGCAGACTAGCTGGGCCATCGGCCCTTTTCTGCCGTCATGTTCTATGTTTCTATGTTTCTATGTTTCTATTTCATAAAACATCCAAATTCAAACTTAAGACGTCATATTGAATATGCCCTCCACCTCTAAGATGAAATTAAGAGAGAATAAGTATCTTTTAATTGCTCTCCTAAAGCTTGAATAAGAGGAAATAGCTCAAATATGAAGCAAGCTGTGGCCCAGACTATCAAAGATCTATCTCTCATCTTTGATTTTCTACATACTCTTATTGAGGGTATTTGCAGTCTGATTTCTGAAAAAGAATGTAATTGTCTAGTAGGATAGTACATTGAATAAGATCTTGAAAGTAGTCTGGCACCAAGCCATATAGAATTTTAAAAGCAAACATTAAGACCTTAAAGTGAACTCTCAATTTCACTGGCAACCAATGTAATCTCACTAAGAACAGAGTAATATGATCAGTATGACTTCCTGCTAAGAGAAATTTAGCTGATGCATTTTTAATTATCTGAATCTGATGAAATTGTCGATCAGGTAAACCCAACAGAGTGACATTACAATAGTCAATTTGACTCGACAGCATCGATTGTAGAACTGAGCATGTTCCGACTTAGACATTTCAGTTCCAATGTTTAAATTCCGTGTAAAATACAATCTATGGCACAGCATTTTAGAAGGACGTGCAAAGGGGAGTTCCAATGTCCAAGTCAGGATGAGTGGCCTCTTGTAAAATAAGAACTGAGCAGTATGTCCCAGCCCTCCATGTCCAGAGGGAACAGCAATTTTTAGAAAGCTGGATGCGAGGGAAAAGGTTACTGTTCACCCCCTCACAGACATAGGAGCAGCTTTCTAAAATCACTTAGCAAACACAGCCCTCACTCTGATGCAAATAACTCCCCTCCCTGACATCACACCTGATATATATTCCATCACCTAACATGAACTGCCCCTCCTGGTGTTACCCGACCCTACCCAAGATAAACAACTTCCTCCCCACATTACAAGATGTTTCCTGACATTAGTAGCCCCTCCCCAAAGGCTGGCACAAGCCCAGCATGTGGTAACCTTTCTCATATTCTCCCGGGACCAGAGGCCCCTCAAAATTGGCCATGGGCCACCCTCCTTCCCTCCCCCTGACTCTGTCCCTGGGATTACTGGAGGTTCCTGGTGTCTAGTGCAGGGGTGGGGAGCGGCCCTTGTTCCCCACCCTGATCTAGTGGGTCAGAAGTGATGCCCTCTTGCTCCTGCTCAGTGGTTGCCAAGATCCAAAATGGTTGCCAAGTGGCAAAACTGCAATATTACCACTAAGAGTCAGGCTTCTATATATGCATTTATGCCCACGTATAGAAGGCTGACATCTATCAATAATCTCATGGGGTTTTTCCAGTGTTAATCTGTTTCACATACCTCTAAGCTGAGTGGGAGTCCTCCACCTACAGTCCTGCCAGTGGATGATGCTGTTTCTTTATCACATTTTCAATAGTGTGGGACAGGCAAGCTCTGCAGGACTCCAGGGAACCTGCCTATTGCTAGGAATTGAAAACACATTGAAGCCCCAACCCCCTATTGGCAGTAATGTAGTTGGAGGACTCCAGCTCAGATGAGAGGAAACTGATCTGTTTAGCTTTCTTTTTGACCAGAGGGTTTATAAATTGAACCCTAAAATCAAAAGTTCTACTTTATAATTCAGGCTCTTCATTTTGAATGCCTCAGAATTTGTGATTAGCCTGACATGACTCCTGGGGTCTTAGCAACACACAGAATTCAAGATTATGCACCAGTTGCCAGTGAGCCTCATGACCATAATACTATGAGGGCAGACATCTTTTGCAACATGTTTGGCCAGGGACCTGTAAGCAAACCACTTAAACACAATAGTGAGTAGACAATATCATTGCTAACCCCTGGAACTTGCAAAGTATGAAAAGTGACTTTTCATTTATTTAAAATATTTATATTCCACACATACCATGGGTTTATGGAAGCAATGCTAATTCTGTAAATAGGCTGATGAGGCATTAATTTTAGGCAGATATAGTGTTAACGGTTTCAACACCCACCATATTTTTCTTACCAAATTCAACATTTGTTTCCCAAAAATATAGCAACAGGGAATAATCCAAGAAATACAGTATCTCTGTTTATCTTATTTGTATTGAAATGTTTTTATCTTATTTTGATGCCATGACTAAGGTTGGACCTCTGCATCCCATGAGTTCTTTGTGAGAAAACAGCAAGGCAGATGGTCCACTAGGGAATCCAATGTGGAGCACAAAACAGCAGGTAGACTCAATGAAGCTGAATAAGTTTATTGAAAATGCTTCCAGAAGCAGCGCCCAATATGTTTCGCCATATAACTAACTGAAGTTAAAAACTGTTTTTGACACTTGCAAACAAAACCAGGACTCTCTAAGCTTCTTGCTGGACATCTTCTTTGAAAAGTATACACTGGACACCAGCTTTAGTCACTTTTGGTGGCAAAAGCAGTTTTTAACTTCAGTTAGTTATATGCTAGAGAATGACGCAGGGAAATAATTTCTCCCCGTCCCTGCGAGCTTGGCCTCTTCCTCGCCCCATCAGCTCAGTCCCTATCCTCGTGAACTCTGTCTCCACCCCTTTCACGCAAACCGTCTGATCCTATCCACACAAGCCTTGAATAGTTCCAATTTTATATTGAACTTATTTTATTAAAGTATAAAAAGAAATAATATTCTGTACAATTGTCATTTTATAAACACAAATACAGAGCAAGGATAAATAAAACCCCTGTCTCCCCTCCCCTATCGAGAAAACTGAATAAGCCAAATTATTACAGAATGCTACACAGAAAAATCATGCTAATAGAATACCACAGTCACACATGACAGTAATAGTGTTAGGAAAGTGCAACTAGGGCAACTGCTCCCTGGTCAGAAAGAGCCCTAAGCCAGCTAGAAGCTAAAGAAGCACAGCCTGGTCTTTGCAGTTCTCAGTTATGTCTAACACCAGCTCTAGCAGGATGCATATTTCAAATCTGATATATTATAATCACAAAATAGAAAATAATTTTTTTTTTCTACTTTTTGTTGTCTCGTCATTTTATTCTTCAAATCAATGTGGGTCTCAGGCACTGGTCTCTGTTTGTCTTCTCTTAACACACTTGCCAGGGTCTCCTGACCATTTGACATTTCTTCTTCCTCCATGCTCATCATCCATCTTCTATTTCTGTGTATGTATTGTTCCCCATGTTCAACATCTCCCTTCTCTATATCTCCTATATCTCCTATATGTCTCTTTCTAGTATTTCCCCTGTGCCCATCTCCCTGCCTTCATCATCATTCTATAACTCCCACCTCCTGTGTACAGTATCAATCCCTTTGCCCCCCCCCCACCGTCCAGCATCTTCCTTCTGTGTTCTTATTCTCCCCCATGTCTAGCCATCTCTCTGTGTCTATATACCCTCCCATGTCTAACATTACCCCTCTGTGTTCATATACCAGTGTTTCTCAACTCGGTCCTGGAGTACCCCCTTGCCAGTCAGGTTTTCAGTATATCTACAATGAATATGCATGAAAGAAATTCGCATAGAATGAAGGCAGTGTAGACAAATCAAGTTTATGCATATTCATTGTGGATATCCTGAAAACCTGACCAGCAAGGGGATACTCCAGGACCGAGTTGAGAAACACTGTCATATACCACCCTCATGCAGCAATCCCTTTTTTATCCTGTAACTATGCTCCCATCCATACCCACCATCTCCCCTCTTTTTTGTATATTTCCCTGTGTCCTGCTTCTCCCCTCTCTTATACCAATGTGTCTCTCATACTCTCTCTTTCCTCCATCCCTATTCTATGTTCATTATTTCACTCACTCTTCCTTCAACCTGTGATTTAGCTTTTCTCTTTCCCTCTCCTCTCTCTTCCTCCCTGCACATCCTGCACCTCTCTCCCTTCCCTTTAGCACCTTCCCATGGGTCTAAAATCTCTATCCCCTCCTTTCAGCACTCAGGTGTGGGTCTGGCACCTTTCTCTTCCCTCCAGCTCCACTCCACCCCCCCCCACATGGGCCCAGCACTTCTTTCTCTTCTCCCACCAATCCCCAGACCAAATCCAGCAACTGTCTCCCTTCCCTTCAGCTTCAGCTAGTCCAGCAGCCCAAGCAAATCCCTCCCCACTTTGTGGGTGCAGCAGCATCCTCCCCCCTCATGAGTCCAGCAGCCCCCCTCCCTCCCTTCTTATCATGGGTCCAACAGCCTCCCTTGCTTGCAATTGCGGCTACTGGCTAAAAAAACCCCAAACCTGCGACTCACCCTTCGGCTCTTTTGCGCCTCCCAGGGAGGGCCTACCAGCTTCTTAGAAGTGTTTGTAAGACAAAGAAGCAACGTGTCGCATGCAGCGCTGAAGTTCACTGAACCTTGAGTCCCCTTCCGATGTAACAAGCCTTAGGACCTGATTCTATAAATGATGCCCTAATCAGGGACGTATAGCGATGCCCAACTTAAATCCACATGCAGCTTAATTATTTGTTAGTGGGTTAATTGGCGTGGTAATTGACCACACCATTAAAAACCCATTAAAAATATCAGTTAAGTTTACATGCAGATATTGGCCTAATATACCGGCTCCTACTACTAATCATTTCTATAGCACTACTAAATGTACACAGCACTGTACACATTATATGCAGTTACCACTGGCGTAGCATGGGCGAGAGGCACCCGGGGCGGTGGTGCCCTTCCATCGCCCTCTTCTCCACCCTCCCTACTCCCATCTGTCCTTAACCACCTCTCCTGCCATGCGTCTCTTCCCTTCTCCTGTACCTTTAACATTCCCGGCATGAGAAGTAACCCCAGCCTGCTGCTTGCGCCAGCGTCGGCTCTTCCTCTGACATCACTTCCTAGGCGCAGGTCCAGGAAGTGACGTCGGAGGAAGAGCCGACGCTGGCGCGAGCAGCAGGTTGAGGCTGCTGCTCGAGCCATGAACATAAAAGAGGTACGAGGGAAGGGAAGGGGCGCGCGTGCGGTAGTGGGAGGAGCCAAGGAGCAAAGAGGAGGACATGTGCCAGTAAACTCACGAAGACGGCGCCCTTACTACACCCCTGGCAGGTACAATCTCTGTCCCCAGTGGGATCAGAATCTCTTTTTGTAGCTGGGGCAATAGAGTGATGAATGACTTGCCCAGGGTGACAAGGAGCTGCGATGGGACTTGAACCCAGTTCCCTAGGATCAAAGTCCACTGCCCTAACCATTTAGGCTGCTCCTACCACAAGGACATCTAGTGACGCCTAAGCCCTACTAGACCTAATTCTGTGAAGCAGTGGTTCCTAAACTTGTCCCGGAGGACCCCCCAGCCAGTCGGGTTTCGAAGATATCTCTAATGAATATGCATGAGGCAGATTTGCATGCCTGTCACCTTGACAAAGTTGTTTTCTTGAAGAAAGCACCGACTGCACTTGATAGTAAAAGCAGGGTTTTTGTTTCTTTGTTTTCAAAGAGTCTATTGGCTGCTACACATCCTGGAAGGATAAGATCTCAAACACCAAAGCCCTGGAGCAAGCTCAACTTTCCATTATCGTCAGTCTGCTCAAACAAAAATGCCTTCGATAACTCTGGCACATCCACTGTATGAATGATAGCTCTCCGCATATAATGTCTTTAAGAATTCTGCAGTCTTCTGGCCACCTGCACATGCAATTCAAGGTGTCTGCGAGTGAGACCTTAAGGCTCTTGACCTTGACATTAACATCTGGAAAACATCTGCTCAAAATCGCAGACACAGGGGCCAGGACCTCCACTAAGGTCTTCAAAGCAAAAGAAAAGATGGGCAAGGATCAAGGAAAACAAGATTGTGAAGGGATAAAAAAACAAAACAAAACACAAAACTACCCAAACTCGGACATACATGACTTTGTTCTGCTGCAGCTATTTCATCAGGGTCTATCATTCTTATGGGTTTATGTTGCCACAGAAGGTGCAGCCTTGCATAAAAATTGAGAAAACCACAAAGGGCTCATATCTATGGACTTTCAAGAACAAAGGAGCCTAAAACGAAAAGAACTGCTTTCTCTGTGGCAGATCATGGTGCTCTCCTTTTTATTTGAACAAAGCTTTGATGCTGCCATTTTAATTCCCAGTTTGTGCAAAATTGGTCATCTAATCTTTTGCCAGTGAGGTGCTATTGCACACAAAACAAATGTGATCTGGTTTTATATTTCTTCTTGCACCTAAAGTTCCACATCTCCTTTTTGAATCATGTTAATTGTATTTAATATACTGCAAAAGTCAATGAATCTAAGCTTCTTACTTGATAAAAGAAAGTGAAAAGGGGAGACAAAGGCAGACATAAGATAATTTAATGGAAACAATAAGGAGGAGGAAGAAGATATTACAGTATTACACGAGGGAGAAAATTAAGGAAGGCAGAAAAACATGGCAAAGAAAATATTATGATTTGACTTTTAAAAGTATTTTTTTGTAAAAAGGACTGACTTTTATGATTCAGATTTGGTTTTCATGTGCCTCATTCCACGCATACTCAGCAGCCCTAGATTAACCATGAGGCAAAATAAGAACATCCTTAGGGCACTCCAGAGTTTTTTCCCCCAGCTATAAAGCCCTTCACTCTTCCGTTTGCTGGCTCCTGACTGGTTAAATAGCATTTTGGGCCTGGATTCTATGAATGGTGTCATGATCGGCAACTGCCCACAAAAGCAGCCGCCGATCATATATCAATGACATGACAGCGCCGTTTATAGAATTGTGGCTATGTTGCACATAGGCACCAGAAATGTAGGCCAGGGTTTTCAAGGCCTACATATCCGGCTTCTTATCTGTAATGAAAATTGGGACTATGGAGGTGCCTACTGATGCCTAAAAGTGGTCCTGGTGTTAACCACGCCTATTTTACCAGTAGGTGCTTCCGTAGTCACTGTTCCAGTGCCTCTTGTTGAGGTACCATCTGTTTTAAATTTTTGTTTGCTTTTAAATGATGCAATCAATTATTGCATCAGTTAAAGGCAATTAAACCAATTAAAACAGGCGCCTAACTAGCAGCAGCATTTATAGAATTTGGGCCTTAGTGGATATTCAGTGGGAGGTAATGTACTGTCTTCGCGTCTTAATGGATTTTAGTGAAGGAACAGTCAATAAGTGTTGATCACTTAACTGGTTACTGCTGAATATCGGCCTAACTGGTTGAGTTACCACCATAGGTATAGTTTGACTGTTTTATTTGTGGGGTAAAGGGCATTAGCATATTTATTTGCACACACATATATATATCTATATCTATATCATAGATATGCATTATGGATATCTAAAAAATATAGATCAGATAGTAGGAGAGTGTGGCACAATGGTTAGAGCTAATAATCCTTTAAATTTTTTGTGAATCACACTAAACTTGTATAAACTTTTGGCTAAAGCACAAGTTAATATGTCCAAATGAATATAATATCCAAATGAATATAATAGAGAACTACGAACGATCTCAAGCGCTCACAGCTAAAAGCCTGATGTATGTTTCAAGCTAATAGCCATAGGGTGAGCTATCATTGATCTTGTGTGTTCTCTTTTTCAATCTTTTGAGTATTTAAATTTTTTTAAATTTTTTTGCAAGTCTTATTTAAGCTTATATACTGGTCTTCATTAATTTATTTAACAATATTTTTCCATTGAAAATAGATTTTATGAGGTGCTTAGCTTCACAACTATGGAGTACTTAGCTTCACAACATAGTTGTGAAGCTAAGCACTTCATAAAATCTATTTTCAATGGAAAAATATTGTTAAATAAATTAATGAAGACCAGTATATAAGCTTAAATAAGACTTGCAAAAAAATTTAAAAAAATTTAAATACTCAAAAGATTGAAAAAGAGAACACACAAGATCAATGATAGCTCACCCTATGGCTATTAGCTTGAAACCTAGCAATGGTTAGAGCTACAGCCTCCGCACCCTGCACTGCTTCTTGTGATCCTGAGCAAGTCACTTAATCCACCACTATCCCAGGTACATTAGATAGAATTGTGAGCCCACTGGGGCAGATAGGGAAAATACTTGAAGTGCCTGTATGTAAACCTCTTTGAGTGTGTTGTAAAACTGCAAAAAAGATGGTATACAAGTCCCAATCACTTTCCCAATTTATTGGACAATGAAGATTTTTATTCACTGAAATGAACTAACCCCAAGGGAAGTTGTTGTTTTTTTTTTTTTTTTTTTTTAATAATATTTATATACTGCTGACAACTAAACAGGTAACAAAAAACATACGAGCCTGTCTACCTCTTGTGGTCAGCAGCGAACCCAGAAATTCAGTGCTGGGGCAGTATCCAGCTCATGATCTTACACTTCTGCTCCTCCAGGCAGAGAGGCCAGGACACTGGACTCTTTTGGCAAACACTTTTTCCAATCGTCTATGCTCATCTGTAAATTCTTGTTTGTAAAATGTTTTATTCACTACTTTTGTAAATTCCCCCCACGTTCCATAGTCTCTTGTCCAATTGTAAATCGCCTTGAACCTTTCTAGACACTGAGCGATGCACAAATCTTAGATTAGATTAGATATACTGCCCTGAAAAGCCAAAACACAGTAACTCAAATTTTGTCAAAACCTAAGGGCTCCTTTTACAAAGCCACGCTAGGGCCTTAAAGCGCGGAATAGCGCATGCTAAATTGCCCCGCACGCTAGCTGCTACTGCCTCCTTTTGAGCAGGCAGTAGATTTTCAGCTATCGCACACTAAAGGCGCGCGCTAATCTGTTGCGTGCGTTAAAAACGCTAACGCACCTTTGTAAAAGGAGTCCTAAGTTAACTCATTAAAACACAGCATAAATCAAATTTCTACAAATTCACTTAAAGCGACAAACATAAACATCACACCTACCTACTAGGAAAGGATAAATTTAGTTTTGGTCAAGATTTCTGTTATTTCTCAGTTACTATGTTTAGTTTTTCACTTTGGTATGTTGCATGTCAATGTTACACCTTAAAAAAAAAAAAAGAAAAAAGGAATTGACCCCGAAATATCCACAAAGAAGAAAATCCAGAGAAAACCAAAAAAACTCTGTGGAGTGACGATGTTCCTAAATGGACTTTATTTGAAAGTGTCAAAGTTCCAAAGGTACACTGAAATCATCCACATAAAATAATTCCATCCACATAAAAATAAATCATCCACATAAGAGCCTTAAAAGACCTAGTCCGCTAAGGATACAGGACCCAACACGGTCCGCGTTTCGACAAAAAGTCTTCTTCAGGGGTCCCTGGGGGTCCTATAAAGGTGAGTACGTGGGAAACAATTGTGTGGTGAGCCAGAAGTGAGACACTGCTTGCATTTGCAATGTTACACCTTACAAATTTCTGAAGGAAGCTGAAATGAGCATTAATAGTACAAAGGGCATTCAATAATTTTATCTACCTGAGTATGAAAAAAAGTAGCAAGTGTGTTGAAACAAGTCTGTGTATGTTGTGACATATGTCTCAAGGTTACTTATGCACAGTTATGGCTCGGTGTGAGTCTAACATTCCAAGAGACAGGATGTCAGGAGAGTCCTCATGCAAATCATGTATGAAACTGCTAGATATGGAGCACTGTTCAGTGATAAAATTTCTCACAAAAGAAGGGAAAAAGCCAAAGAAGATCCATGAACGCACACTACAGTTTATGGTGAGTCTGCCCCCATCATCCTACAACGTAAAATTTTTGGAGCAAGTAGTTTATTTGGGGTAGAGAGTTTATTGAAGATGACTCTCACGCTGGATGGCATAAGGAAGAAACTTCCACAGAAATGTACAAGAAAGTCGAGGAATTATTTTTGTCAGACAGATGAATTAAGGTTTCTCGAATAGCTGAAGAAATGGGCATCTCTGCAGGTACAGTTTGGAAAATAATTAATGAAAAGTCGGGTATGTTCAAGGTTAGTGTAAGATGGGTTCCAGGAATGCTGTTGCCATGTCAGAAGGCCACGAGGCTCCAGTGCTGTCAGGAGAACATGGAGATGCTCCGTGAAGACCAAGTGAATTTTTTTTTCATCATTTGGTGACTGGAGATGAGACTTGGGTTTATCACAGAGATCCCGAGTCTAAAATGGATTCAATGCAGTGGAAACACAAGTCATCTCCCACTCCAAAAAAGTTCAAGACCGAAAAATCTGCAGGCAAAATCATGGCAACTGTCTTCTGGGATGATGAAGGAATTTTGCTTCTGGAGTTCATGCCATACAAGACAACCATAAATGGGGAGAGTTATGTCAACACAATGATCACTTTGTGGGAGTCAATCAAGGAGAAAAGATGAGGAAAACTCACAGCAAGCATGCTACTTCTTCACGACAATGCACCAGGGTACATCTCATGGCAATCACAAGCTGCCATCCAAGAAGGTGGGTTTCAGCAGCTGAACCATCCACCCTACATTCCTGACTTTGCTCCCTCGGATTATTTCCTGTTCTGAGTTTTGAAGAAATCTCTCTGTGGACAGCAGTTTTTAAGTGATGAAGATGTCAAGGAAGATGTGACGCCTTGGTTTGAAGGTTAAACAGAATTCTTTTCAAAGGGGTTAAAGTTATTGCAGGAAAAGTGGATGAAGTGTTTGGAGCTATCAGGGGATTATAATGAAAAATAATTTTTTTGAAAACTTTTCTTTCCTACTGAGGTAGATAGATTATTGAACGCCCCTTGTACACCGGTTTACTATGATCTCTAGTTCGAAAACACTTCCCTAAAACATCAATATACCTCCTACTGGGAAGACAGCCAGCTGGACCATTACAAATCCCTAGGCAGAAGATACACACTAGCAGAACACAACACCACAAAAGGGACTCGGGGATCCTAACACATCTATCCTCCCTCCCCCCAACTAAACACACATACATAAAGGGCAATTGAACAACGGAGCTCCTATATTTAGCATTTGATAGAAGCCTATTCTATAAAGGAAGAGTAGGATTTAAGAATTTTTGTACATCACTGAGACTTGGCTAATCCAAAATCTGATGATCCATCAAGTGTTGTAAATAAACATCAACTCCCAAGGTGCCAGACTTTGCACACAATGCATTACCAGAAAAACAATACTGTAGTATGAGTCCCCCCTGTACTGTGCAAAATACAAAGGTGAACATGTCAAAACCAGGCCTATTCCAAATATTATATTACTATTTTTAAATATAGCATACTGTCTAGGGCAGGGGTGCCCACACTTTTTGGGCTTGCGAGCTACTTTTAAAATGACCAAGTCAAAATGATCTACCAACAATAAAATTTTAAAAAAACACAAAGTACACTGTACACAGAGAAAATGTTCCGGGGTTTTTTCAAAGAGGTCAAGGCAGATGACTCTATGCACTGTCACCTCAGTAACAACCATACAAAAATAGACAAATATACCCCCCTCCATTTTTACTAAACCACGATAGCAGTTTTTAGCACAGGGAGCTGCGCTGAATGCCCAGCTCTGCTCTCGACGCTCATTGGCTCCCTGCGCTAAAAACCGCTATTGCGGTTTAGTAAAAGGGGGCCATAGTGCAAAATATAGACAGCAGATATAAATTCTCAAAACAGACACATTTTGATCACTAAATTGAAAATAAAATCATTTTCTTACCTTTGTTGTCTGGTGATTTCATGAGTCTCTGGTTGCACTTTCTTCTTCTGACTGTGCATCCAATATTCCCTTCTTTCAGCCTCCTGTATGCTTCCTCTCCTCTAGACCTCATTCCCTCCCCCAACTTTTTCTTCCTCTCTCCCTGCCCTTTCTTTCTCCCTACCTCCATTTCTTTTTTTCTCTCTTCATGCCCCCTTTCTTTATTTCTGTTTCCTTGCTTGCCCCCATTCTTTCTTTCTCCCTGCCCTCCCCCAAGCCACTGCTGCCGCCATCGGGGAGGCCCCCAAGCTGCCGCCGCCATCGGGGAGAAGGCCCCAAAGCCACCGCCGCCCCAAGCTCTCCCTGCTTCCCTGCGTCGGGCTGACCAGCATTACTCTCCGCGACGTCAATTCTGCCATCAGAGAGGAAGTTCTGGGCCAGCCAGGCAGTGATTGGCTGGCCCGGAACTTCCTCTCCGACAGCAGAATTGACATCGGGGAGAGGTAGGCTGATCGGCTGGTAGATTGTGAAGGCAACGCAAGTCTATCACGGAGCCCGGGATGGGCTCCGCGATCGACTCACTTTGCCTTGGCAATCTACCGGTCAATCTTGATCAACCTATTGGGCATCCCTGGTCTAGGGGAAGGAAGTTTGGCCTCTGAAAGCTAAAAAATGTAACTTAGTCCAACTGAAAGCTATCACCTTATTTTCCATGTTTTTATTTATATTTAATTTGTAATGTACTGTTTGTAATAGGTTAGTTTTTGAAATTTACATCTGCTGTTTTTATATTTTTCACAGTACAGGAGGACACATCAATATTTATCTTTCTGTAGTGTTGCATTGTGTGCAGAGTCTGGCTTCTTAAGGACTCAGTTTAATTTTTGCCTACATATTTTCATGCTTCCCCCCTCTTGCTCTCTCAATGAACTGTCCTTTGCAGCTTCCTTCTCAAGTCTGCAGCTACCAGAAGGAACCGCAAGCTTCCCTTCCCTTTGCTTTCTTGCCTGCTAGCCTACTCTACTGCTCCGTGGCTGCAAACATTAACAAAACAAAACTGTGTGCGGGGCTGTGGCTCTGTGCCTGCACTACTGCTGGCATCCCTCCTCCCTCCCATGATGTAACTTTCTGTTTCAGAGAGGTAGAAGGGGAGCCCCAGCAGTGGCAGTAGTTTTGAGGGTTTTTTTTCCTAATGTTTGCAACCATGGAGCCATAGGGTGAGCAGGCAGGCAAGTAAGTGAGGGGAAGGGAATCTCGCAGTTTCTCTTGGCTATCGTGGACTTGAGAAAGAAGCAGCTGGGAGTAGATGTTAGTGGATGGGGCTGGAGAGGCTCATACAGGGCTTATTGGGCCCCCCCCTCACCCCTCCAAACTATGCCCATAGTTACCAAAATGAAAACGGATATTAATTGTTGGTTGCTGGCTATAGTCTGGCATTGAATATCTGGTTTGATCACTGGCATTGGGCAGCAATTGCTCAGCCCAACACCAGCTAAATATCTGGGGGAATGTTTTTCTAATTACAATTATATATGATGTTTTGTTTTCATATTGTAATATTTCTCATCAGTTAAGCCATGCCGGGCTGAAGGGCACATTTCTTGGGGTTGTGCTTAAGCACACATGGGCAACTCTGGTCCCCGAAGGCCGGAATCCAATCGGGTTTTCAGGATTTCCCCAGTGAATATGCATTGAAAGCAGTGCATGCAAATAGATATCATGCATATTCATTGAGGAAATCCTGAAAACCCGATTGGATTCTGGCCCTCGAGGACCGGAGTTGCCCATGTCTGTTGGACATAATCCGGTGCTGATATTGACTTAAGAAGTATGTAATGTTTAGGCAGGAAACAGTGTAGCTTGGTGTTGGATTTTGTCACTTACTCGCAAATGCTTAATAAAAATACAAGGAGAATATGTTCATATTATGAACTCAGCTACAGCTGACATAATTAACCTTCCTCTGGATGACTTTCAGAGGATCCACTGACTGCGCAATGTTAATTTTCTTTCTTTCTCCCCTTCCTTTGCTCCCTTCTGTCCTTTCTTGTGTAGTACGGCATTCTTTTCTTAATTTTTATTTTATTTGTACATCTCTTTGCTATCCCCCTGAAGAAAAGTAATTAATTAAGCACCAATAAACATGTTAAGACTGCTGATGCTTTTGAGCAGTTACTAAAGTGCATAAACAGCGATAAAGGGGATGAGACGACTTCCCTATGAGGAAAGACGAAAGTGGCCAGGGCTCTTCAGCTTGGAGAAGAGACAGCTCAGGGGTGATATGATAGAGGTCTATTAAATACTGAATGGAGTGGAAAGGATAGATGTAAATCTCTTTTTTGCTTATTCTTTCCAAAAATTACTAGGACTAGGGGGCATGCAACGAAGCTACTAAGTAGTAGATTTAAAACAAAGCAGAGAAAATATTTCTTCCCTCAATGCATGATGCAGCAGAGGGAATCACTAGCAGAAGGCCGTGAAGAAACCTGTTTAGAGTGCTGCGGCTGCTGACGCTGCTGGAGGGAGGTTTGTCGGTCGTCTCATAGTGGTAGGTTTGGCGGGGTACGCATGGGAGGGTTGGCCCTGGGTGTTGATGCTGAGATGATGCGGGGGAGGTGCCTGGGGCGATGAAGCTGCTGCTGGCAAATCCAGCGAAGGTGAGGGAGATGCACAGGCCCTGAGCATGCAGGGCTGGTATGATTGCTGGGGCTCCTAATTTTAACAAGCAGCACAGGAGTGGGGGTAGAGGACAATAGTTTGCCGCGCGGGGGGAGGAGGGATTCTGGGGACAGGGGACAATAGTTTGCAGTTATAGCCACAGTTCTTTGCAAGCAGAAGTTCAGAAGTCTTTTTCTATTTTTTTTTGCGATTTGGATGCCCAAATGGCCCTAAAGCACCACACCAGCGGACCCCCTGACCATTTTGGGCCCTAGGCCTGTGTCTACTGGGCCTACCCTTTAATCTGGCCCTGGCCGCCAACCGACACACCCTCCTGCAGCGGGAGAAATGCCCAATCTCTTCCACTGCCTACTGACACCCCCCCTGCAGCAGGAGAGATGTCCAATCTCTCCCGCTGCCAACCAACCCCCCTCGGCAGTGGGAGAGATGCCCATGCTCTCCTGCTACCACGCAGCACCCCACCCTGTGCCTCCAATGACCCCATCTTCTCCCCCTTACCTTACTTTAGATGGTTGGTCAGAGGGATTTCTACTCCCTCCGGCCAGCTGAGCTGCCTTTTCAAAATGGCAGGCCTTCCCTTCCCCGGTGCATAATCTACCCTAATCTCCCCAACCCTGAAATGTCCTGCCTAAATTAGATTGTAAGCTCTTCTGAGCAGGGAGTGTCTCTTGTATGTTAAAATGTACAGTTCTGCGTACGAATTTCAGCGCTATAGAAATAATAAATAGTAGTAGTAGTAGGATAAATAAGCTGTACAGGATTCCAGAGAACTTGCCTGTCTCTAGCCATTGAAAACACAATATTGAAACACATCCCCCCACTGGCAGGAATGCAGTTGGAGGATTCCTGCTCAGCTTAGAGGGAACAGTGATTCCTGCTTAAGGGCAGGCCTGAATGTTTGCATCTGGATTATTTAATATATAGGGTTACCAGTTGTTCGGATTTACCCGGACATGTCCTCTTTTTTAGAGGACTGTCCAGGTGTCTGGCCGAGTTTTCAAAACCCGGCCCTTTGGCCGACTTTTGAAAACCATTGAGCTCGGGGCCGCAACTTGAAGGCATCTGCGCAGGTGCAGAGGTAACGCGATGACATCACACGCGTGTGCGTGACATCATTGCATCACATCTGCGCATGTGCAGATGCCCTCCGGACTTGGCCCCCGAAGAGACATGGTTTGCGCGGGGCTGGGGTTGCGGGGTGGAATGGGGCAGGGCTTTTGGGTGGAAATTGGCGGGGCAGGGCTACACACCCTCTTTTTTTTTTAAGACAAAATCTGGCAACCCTATTTATATAGATTCATAGACAACGGTGCGAAAGACAAAAGCGCGCGCCGACAATTGAGCACAGCGTGCGGCGCCGCACCACTCTAAATTACAGTTTTTAGGGGCTCCGATGGGGGTTTTTGTTGGGGAACCCCCCCAGTTTACTTAATAGACATTGCACCGGCATTATGGGGGGGTTTGGGGGGTTGTAACCCTCCACATTTTACTGTAAACTGAACTTTTTCCCTAAAAACAGGGAAAAAGTTAAGTTTTCAGTAAAATGTGGGGGGTTACAACCCCCCACACCCCCCACAGCGCCCCCACAACGTGGTGCGATGTCTATTAAGTAAAGTGGGGGGGTTCCCCACACACACACCCCCTTTGGAGCGCTAAAAACAGTAATTTAGAGCGGCACAGCGGCGCGCGCTGCGCTCAATTGTCTGGGCGCACCTTTGTCCCGGCGCGCTTTTGACCTGACACCATTTATATATGCTTGTGAATTGACTTATTTTATAATCCCTTCAACTCTATATTGTACAGGTGCTTGGTCTTAACTGAAGGGCCAAGACATGATTTTCTAGCCAGATTTTACACTTGGGTCTCCAATATTAATTCATTTGTTAAGATTTATTTACCACTTTTTTGAAGAAATTCACCTAAGGCAGTGTATAGTAAGAATGAACTGGACATAGGTAATAGGGAACTACAGCAGTATGAATATTCAAATGATAGTAAACAGTCTTGGTCAGAAAGGCACATCTTTATTTTATTTGGATCAGAGCTGTGTGTTTTAGATCAGTGTTTTTCAACCTTTTTACACCTATGGACCGGCAGAAATAAAAGAATTATTCTGTGGACCGGAATCGGTCTGTGGACCCCGCGGTTAAAGAACACTGGGCTAAGTCGTTGGCCAGATCCCGCCCATCTCTACCCAATCTCCACTCCAGACCCCGCCCCCATAATAGTACTAATTGCACCTTGCACGTCCCGTGCCTCATCTGGAAGCCTTCCCTCTGACGTTGCAACGTCAGAGAGAAGAGCTTCCGGTTCAGGCGCAGGATGCCCTTAGAAGCCACTGCCCGTGGCTTTATGCATCGAATCAGTGAGGAAGAGGGAGCTGTCTCGAAGATAACGCCATTTCGATTGCACCGTGGACCAGCGGTTGAAGAACACTGTTTTGGGCCTGATGCACGTGCTGGCCCTGTGGACCGGCAGGAAATTTCTGTGGACCGGCACTGGTCCATGGACCGGTGGTTGAAGAACACTGTTTTAGATGATAAAATGATGACTAGCTGAATGTAAATATGTGAGCAGTTTAGGTTACTGGCCTATAGTTTGCACTGATGTCATGCTGTCAGCTATTTGCACAATTACAGATGTTGGTGATGTCAGCAGTGCAACTTTGCATGTTCAAAAAAAGGTATGAGTTTCATATATATTGAAGTGATTTTACATTACATGCCAGAATAGGAGCGGTACAGAAAACCTTTGTAGGGGGAGTTTGGTGGTTAATTAATCCCCTCTTTTACTAAGGTGCGCTAATCGAATTAAAGTGCGCTAAACACTAACGCGTCCATAGACTAACAAGCACGCGTTAGCGATTAGCACATGCTAATCGGTTAGTGCACCTTAGTAAAAGAAGGCCTAAGTCTGATTAAACTAATCTAGAAACAAATCAAAACGGTTTTTTTTTTTTAAAATGTAAGATAAGATTATACTTGGGAAGGTTTATGTGGTATTGCCATGATACACAGATTTTCTCAGTGGCTTTTTTTTTTTTTTCTTCAAACAGGCTATTATTACATTTATTCTTCTGAGATGGCAAATAGATTTTTGACTGACAGAAGGCCTCAGTCTGACTCCTTTCAGGAGCAAAAACTTTTTAGGTGTCAGTGCCCTCTGAGTGTTTTGCACATCTTCAGGAACATTCAGTTTTAATTCAAATGGTCAATCAAGTTGCCATGTTTTAAGTCATCAAAGAAAAATGAATTCTCATTACTTATGCTAGAAAGTAGCTCAAAATTCAGGACTTTATGATTTTTCAGTTGAATACAAATTCAGACCATTTACTTCCTAGACAAATAGTGGAGGTCAGAACCCTATAGAACATTTTTTTTAAAATCTGGCATAAGACCTCCCCTCTGTAGTGCAGTGCATCCATGCAATAGCCATAAACTGAACTTGACCAGTCTTCTACGCTTATCCACCTGTCTCTCTCCTAACAAAACCCTTTGGTTGGTGGCCAGCAGCAATTAAGACAGGCTGCCTCTGGCTAACCATGGGGTTTTCATTCTGCCATGTCCCACCTATGTAGGAAGTTGCATCTGAGGAGGCAGAACACAGCAGAGGGAAGTCCCCATGGCCAGCTGGAGGCAAATTGTCTTAACCAATGGAAAATTTAGAGAACGGAGGGGAAGGCAGAGGGAGAGGTGAAGGAGTGGAGAGGGAGAGATGCTAGACCTGAGGAGGGTGTGTGTGTGGGGGATGACTAGGACTGCAGAGGCTGTTATGTTAGCATGGGTTGATGTCTTTTAAAAATCACCTGGGCTAGATCATGGCATCAGTAATAAAGACAGCTGAAGACTAGCATCCTAAGCAGTTATAGGGCCTTGAGCTTTCTGGGGTCCTGGAGAAGGGGGGGGGGAGGGGCTTGAATATTGACCTGTAGGGCACTCAATGCCCATGGTCCAGCCCTGGATAGTGTGAGCAGTTATTTTTATATGGAGCCAGGGAGCTCTGGTCAGGCAACAGAAATATTGCCTTTATCTGCCATCATTTTCTCTGTTTCTAAAGCAAGTTTACACATGGGAGGAAAGAAAGGGTAATAAATTAAAAATTTAATTTGATATTTTTTGTAGTTAATAGTCCCTCCCCCCCCCTTTTATGAAGCCACGTTAGACTTTTTTTTTTTTTATCACCGGCTGTGGTGGTATTATTCAGTTTGTTTTCTATCTTCTCTTTCTTTATTTAA
Organism: Geotrypetes seraphini; assembly: GCF_902459505.1. Lineage (NCBI taxonomy): Eukaryota > Metazoa > Chordata > Amphibia > Gymnophiona > Dermophiidae > Geotrypetes > Geotrypetes seraphini. The sequence continues at coordinate 339,457,925 of NC_047086.1, read as the reverse complement.
CCAACTCTTTTTGTTGACTGAGTTAGCTAAAAAAATTAAAAAAAAAAGGACCAATTCCCCTCATCAGGGTTAGGAATTAAGATTGTTTCTAAAGGTAATTTTTGCTGTACCAAAGTGAAATAAAACCAGTTCCAATTATCCCATGATCCTTAGTTTCTAGTGTAGCACATCAACCAAGTAATTGCCTTCCCCCCCCCTCCGGCACCCACACCCATCCCGAAAGAGGAAGGGCACTTATCAGACATAATAAAATGCAATGGCTTGCTGCTAAATGAAACATGCTGGAAGGTTTAATATCTCTACAGACCCAGAAGGGAAGGACCTTCCTGTATGTCAAGGTCATGTTAGTGCAGCTGCAGCCATAATCACTAATGGTCTCCCATCAACTCTGGATTGCACTGACTCACTGATTTTAAGGAACTGGGACTTCTTTTAGCTAACCTTTACCGTCTTTCAAAGTTGCCTTCTGTGTGGCTGCTTATGTGTCCCTGGCATTGAAAAAATGTCTTCACTGTGTCCAGGGAGGGATAATTGTGTTTTAGTTTAGCACCGCACCTGAAGTTGACTGCAATGCCTACTACCGCAATGCCACTCGCCCTCTGCCCCAACTCGCCTAGCTGTCCCCAGACAGACAGAGCAGAAGGTAATAGGGGTATGGTGGCAGCAGCAAAGTTCTTTAGTTTGCTATTTTTTTGCAGTGGAGACAGCGGGAGACAACGCAGTAGCAGAATTTTGTTTATCAGCGGAGAAAGCAAAAAGAGGGCGCTGCAGTTTCTTACCTGTGACTGCTAGCGTCATCATCAAAAACACGCGGTGGGCCATTTTGTGCATTGGGACGGCAGAAGCAATTGTCGCTAAAGCTGTGAAAACAGGTTTATTAATAATAATAACTTTATTCTTTTATACTGCCATAACCAAAAGTCCTAGGCGGTTTACACTAAAAAGAGCTGGACAATCAGCAAAATACAATAATACAGTAAAAAATGCAAATATTTGTAAAATAGAATTTCAATAATAAAACTCACTAAGTAATAAACTTTTCGAACAAAGTGGTCTTAATTAATTTCCGAAAACAGCAATAGGATAACATAGCTTGCTGAATACATTTACTTAACCAAGATTGTTGCCTACCAGCAAAGGGTCCTATCTAAGAAGGTCTTATATTTACACCCATTAATTTTTGGATATGCAAATAAGTAGAAGTTTCTAGTTTCTCTTGATGGTCTATGCAACACAAAATGAGGAAAAAGGTAAGCTGGAGACAATCCCGATACCAGCTTAAAGCAGATACAGGAAAATTTGAATAATACTCTTGCTTCCAAAGGCAGCCAATGAAGTAAACGACAATATGGACTAATATGGTCGTTCTTTTTTAAACCAAAAATCAATCGAACAGCTGTATTCTGAATTATCTTTAATTTCCTTAGAATTATTTGGGTGCTCCTAAATAGGTGATGTTACAATAGTCTAAAATAGATAAAACTAATGCCTGCACCAATAGTCTGAACAATAAAGGATCAAAATATATATTTTTTTATGGTTCTTAATATTTTTTGTACCACTAAGTTTGTGTGTTCTGCTAGTGTTAAATGTCAGTCTGGTGTGACTCCCAGAATTTTGATAGTGACGATCACTGACTTTAGTGCATCTAGCACTTAGTCAGAGAATCCCTCCAGACCTTCGAATCAAAACACACCTCTGTTTCACACACTACCTATCCCCTTTCATTACATATGCTTAACCCCTTTCATACATTCCCCCATCTCCTTGCCACAACACTATACCTCCTATCCCTCCATTCCCCCTTCTGTACATCCTCCATTCTTATTTATTGTCCCTCTCCTTGTCCTTTTGTCCATTGATTTATTTCCATATTCTACCCTCCCCCTGCTGATTAAGTGGGTTTGCATTCTCCTTGGCCTAACTGCTGCTTTGAACTATACAAAGCAGTTGAGCCCAGGGCAGCAGTGAGGGCAGATGTAGCTAAATGGACCACTGCCCTTCTCCATTTCTTGCAGCTGATCAATGTGAGAGGAGGAAGAAAATTGATGCATGTCATCAGCTAGTGCTACTTGCCTGACCTGACTTCGGCCCCCGTCTTCTACAGTGATTACGTTTTATTATATATGTAATGTTTTGTTTTAATTATGTATGTATTGTTGTTGTGCGCCTAGATGGTTGATATGCGGGCTACAAGTGTCTTAAATAAATAAATGCACAATTTTGCTAATAATTCTGCCACAGGAGACCAGGGGCCTTGAATATTCAAACTTGTAGCTTTTAACAGTCACGGGATAGGAGGTAATGGGATTATGGGGTTCATTTTCAAAACAGAAAAGCATCCATAAAGCGGATGTTTATGTTGCCAGAACGTCCAAAAATCACATTTTTGAAACCCATTTTTAGATGGCTTTCTATCAGTTTGTATCTAAATGCAGTATATCTAAATCACAACGGGGCGTGTTGTAGGTGTGTTTTAGGTGGGACTAGGGTAGGCTTATGATTTGGATGTTTTTCTGAAATAATGGAACATTGTAGAAAACATCCAGGGCAAAAATTGGAATAATGAATGTGTCAAAAAGGTGCCAAAACTGACCAGATGACCACTGGAGAGATTAAGGCTTGACTCCCCTTTACTCCCCAAGTGGTCATTGACACCCCACCCTCCAAAGATGTGAAAGAAACCACGTATACCAACCTGTATGATAGCTTCAGATGTTACGGCCAGTCCTCTTAGAGCAAGAAACAGGTTCCTGGAATAGTCTAGTGGTTTGTGCAAAGGGGACCCAGGCCCATATCCCACTCTAACTAGTACACTTGTGGTGGAACATGCGAGCCCTCCAAAATCCACCCAAAACCTACTGCACCTACATATAGGTGACACTTGCAGGCATACAGGATATTGTTGTGGTATGCAGGTAAGGCAGGTTTTGGGGGAGTTTTGGATGGTTCCCCATACTATGTAATGGAATACAGTCGACTCCACCTAAGTGCACATCGGTTAAGCGCATGCTTCTGTTATCTGCACCCTATCACCACGGTCTCATCTTTTTTACATTAAAGTCAATGGACGTAAACTCTAGATATTTGCATATGCGCACTGATGTCATAGGTCCAACCTCTATTCTTTCACATTATGTTCACTCCGGTTAAATGCAATCACGTTCTAACTGGGAGGAAAGCCAGTTGGCATCCGCCCACTGGCAGAACAGTTTGGCCACAATGGCTAGGCTTCGCACGGCAGCTTAAGCGCTGGGACAGCTGGGAAAGTGAGTGTTCCACATCCACTCAAGCTGTAGGGCATAGCTTTCGTGTACTTTAGGCTCCAGCAGCCCACGCGCCATATTTAAACTGATGCGGCTTAACTACAGCTCCCTACCCTCCTCCCCATGCCTATTAAGCACACACTCCGTTTAAGCGCACATGGTGACTCGGTCCAAAGGGCGTACAGTTAAGCGGTGTCGACTGTAATAGTGATATGTGTACCTGTGACCTTTTATGTGAAGTCCACTGCAGTACAGAATACTGCCATTAGGGTTTTACATAATGTTTGCAGATATGACCACCTGATTCCACTTTTGAAGGAGCACCACTGGGTACTTGTAAAATTTAGATTAATGTACAGAACATTAACCTTAACTTTTAAAGCTTTACATTTATGTACACCTGATTACTTATCAAAGATTAGAAATTTACATTCTTCCAACACTCAGCAGTTGGCTTTACCCTCAGTACATTTGGCAAGACTAACTTCAGCATGGAATTCTTCCTTTCATACTTATGGAATTCTCTTCCTACTGAATTACACATTGAAACTGTCGTACATTAAATTTAGAAGCCTTTTGAAAACCTATCTTTTCTGTTTAGCATATCCTTAGAATGACTATTATTACTCACTGCAATAAGAATGTTTGGATTGAATTCTAGGGAGGGAATCCAGACTGCAGCTTTTAGATTAGATTTTTTCTTTTTTTAGTTCAAAGAGTTTTATATTTTAATTTTTAGGAGGTTACACTTGTTTTATCTTGCTTTTTTGCTTATTTTATCTTTTCTTCTGATAATGGCGTTCTTTTCTTTTGTGTTTAAATTGGTAAAGCGCTCTGTTGTTACTACGAAGGATGGTCTATAAGTATTAATAAACATAAACAGTGCTTCCTAAGGTGTTCTGCTGGGATATCTGTGTGGCCAGTCTACTAAGAATACCGGCCCACTATACATCCTAATATCTTGGTGGGGGTTGTTTTTTATTTTTTGCGTTTTTCCCTTGGGATTTTTTTAATAGTCCTAAAAGATAGACACATTGAGCACAAAAGCATCTACTAAAAGGTCATTTTTGAAACAAAAAGTTGAATGTTTTTCTGGTTTGAAAACGGCTGTTTTCTCTGCTGGATTTTTGGATGTTTTACCCAAAACGTCCAAAATTGGATTTAGATGGCTTATTGAAAATGCCCTTCTACATTTATTTATTAAATTAATTCGTTTTCTATCCCATTGATCCCCAAAGAGCTCAGAATGGGTTACAGGTTAAAAATACATAATATACAGTTAACAGGTTACGATTTGCCATAGTTACAGTGCAAGATTTTTCAATACAAGTTTTCCTTACGTGACACATACCGGGATCTGGTGCCAATATACATTTCTTTGCAATCCATTGGTCAAGGGCAGGGGAGTTGGGCGAAGAGGTATGTTTTTATTGCTTTTCATATTACAAATGGGCTTAGAACTGAATTCTATATATTGGCCCAGATTCTTTATCCGGCACCGTTGGCTATGCAGCTAGGTACATAAGAACTTAAGATATGCCATACTGGATCAGATCAGAAGTCCATCAAACCCATCATCCTAAATCCAACAGTGCAGTCCAAGACACAAGTATCCAGCAGGATTCCAAGGAGCAGATCTGTTGCTCATCACTCACACCCAGAGACAAGTGGTCGTTTTCCCAAGACTACATGTCTAATAATGGTTTATGGATTTTTCCTCAAGGAATTTGTCTAAACCCTTTTAAAACTCAGCTATGCTTGACTGCCTTGGCCACATCTTCCGGCAACAAATTCCACAGCTTAATTGTACATTGAGTGAACCTCCCCCCTCCCCCCACTCTCATTGGTTTCTTTTTAAATATACTGCCTTTGAGTATAATCCGGTGGTCTCAAACTCGAACCCTTAGTGGGGCCACATTTTGGATTTGTAGTACTTGGAGGGCCGCAGAAAAAAATAGTTAATGTCATTAAAGAAATGACAACTTTGCATGAGGTAAAACTCTTTATAGTTTATAAATCTTTCCTTTAACAGTTAAAGGAAAGATTTATAAACTATAAAGAGTTTTACTTTATGCAAAATTGTCATTAACTATTTTTTCTGCGGCCCTCCAAGTACCCTATTTTTTCTGCAGCCCTCACATTTAAAGTTTAATATCTTTCCTTTCTCAAAACTGACACATTTCAATCACTATATTGAAAATAAAATCATTTTCCCTACCTTTGTTGTCTGGTGACTTTATTTTTCTGTGCATTTAACTATGTTTCCAGGGTCTTCTTGTCCTTTGACTGGCTTTCTTTCCATCTTCACTTTCTGCCTTGCATCCATCTTTGGCATTAACTGCTTTCTTTTCAAAATCTACGTTTCCATGTCTTACCTTCTCTTCTGTCTCTCTCTTCTTCTGTCCCTATTTCCATGGTCTGACATCTCTTTCTTTCCTTTCTATCCCTCCTTCCTTCCTTCCCCCTGGTCTGGCATCTGTCTCCTTCCCTCCCTCAACTTTTTATTTCTTTCACCCTGCCCCCCTTCTTTCTTTCTCTCTCTCTCTCTCTCCGTGCCCCCTTTCTTTCTGTCTTTCTCTCTCCATGCCCCTTTCTGTCTGTGTCCCATCTCCCTTCTTTCTTTCTGTCTCCCTGTCCCCCCTTTCTTTACTTCTCCCTGCCCTCCCCCAAGCCACTACCATCAGGGAACAGGCCGCCACCGCCGCAATTGGGGAACAGGCCGCGCCAAGGTCTTAACTCTCCCTGTTTATCTTCCCCAGCGCGGGGCCAACCAATTCTCGCCACTTGACGTCAATTCTAACGTCGGGGAGGGACTTCTGGGCCAGCCAAGCAGCGATTGGCTGGCCCGGAACTTCCTCCCCGATGTTAGAATTGACATCAAGTGGTGAGAATTGGTCGGCTCCGAGCTGGGGAAGATAAACAGGGAGAGTTAAGACCTCGGCGCGGCCTGTTCCCCGATTGCGGCGGTGGAGGCCTGTTCCCCGATGGTAGTGGCTTGGGGAAGGGCAGGGAGAAGTAAGACCTCGGGCTCTGGTCTGTTCCATGATTGCGGTGGCTTGGGGGAGGGCAGTTGGAAGGGAAGTAGATTGGAGACCCCTGCTTTAGTCGAGGACAGATTCCGGGCCGCAAAATAGTCCCTGGGGGGGCCGCATGCGGCTCACGGGCTGCGTGCTTGAGATCACTGGTATAATCCCTTCTAAGCTTAGAGGAATTTTTCAGTATGTAAGGACAGCTCAGTATAACGGCTCTCATGAACTTGACATGCTCTTTAAGGTATAACTTCTTTAAAATACAGAAGTGAAGATTCATTTTAAAATAAATGTTTTATTATTTATTTCTCATATATTGCCTGCAAGCCTAAAAGATATCAAAGCAGGGCACATACATATACAGTCAGTAATTCTCTGTCTCTGGCAGGCTCACAATCTTTGTACCTGAGGCAAAGGAGGGTTATGTGACTTGTCCAAAATCACAAGGAGCCACGTTAGATAGATTGTGAGCCCACCGGGACAGAGAGGGAAAATGCTTGAGTACCTGATTGTAAAAACCGCTTAGATAACCTTGATAGGCGGTATATAAAATCCTAATAAACTTGAAACTTGAAACTTGAACCGGGCTTCCCTGGTTGTCAGCCCCATGCTCTTAACCTTGATTTATTTTAACAATCAATGGGATCCTTTTACTAAGGCTCGCTAGCCATTTTAGCGCATGTGTCCATAGACTATAATGGACACATTAGCGTTTAGTGTGCACTAAAACGGTTAGCGTGCCTTAGTAAAAGGATCCCTGTATTTTTTGGAACTGCACCTTAAATTTCTGTAATAGTCACCTTTTCATGGTTTCATGGTGAATTTTAGAACTCATTATCACTCAAATGTAATAGAACTATTTTCATTGCGCTGTAAAGGAAAACATAAATAGGAACATCTCTTTGAATGAATAGAGACTTTTTGACCACTAGATGGTGCTATTGTGTTAGGTTTTGATAAAAAATTTATGACTTTCTGTACTAAGTACACACACTAAGAATGTAAGAAAATGAAAATGTATGCTGTATATACAGTATAATCCTACTTAGCAAAACTCTGAATGTGCAAGAACTTTATTTCGCTAGAGTACAGTCCATGAAGACATTGTGACATTTCCTGTTAAAATGTTTTGTAATTTCCCACCCCATAAAATATATTATGATTTTTTTTTTTTAAATAAATTCTTTATTCATTTTCAAAATTACATTAAATGAATATATATATTCAAACACATTAACAATAAATATATCATTTTACCTTCTTTCATTTGTACAGTATATAAATTTTTATCCCTCCCCCTTCCCACCCCTCCCTACCATATATTCCATAATCTTATAAAAAAAACATATTAACAAAATATCCCTCATCCTACCCAAATTAATTGATACATTAAAGGGAAACATTTTCAACTAATCCTTACATAATTCTGCTAATGGTTTCCAAACATCCTGAAATTTCTTGAAATACCCTCTTATGATTTTTAAGGCTACTTTTCAAAGCAGGAGAAAGCAAAGAAAAAGAATCTGAAGTCTTATTCTCAAACCTGGAGCTACATACTTAATGCACTGTGATTATAAATATACTGTAACGAAACAGGCTTCCCTTGTATGACTTCAAATATACCCAAAATGCCCTAGGATTAAAGCAATTATCTGTAATACTATATTTCTTACGCTCGAGGTTGGTTGTTGATTAGTTTAAAACATGAACAGCAACTCTGTTTTTTGGCAGAGTCAATGTGTTCGCTTTTTTTCATGTCTATTTTACCCAAATCCACATTCCTTATCCTCAGGATGTTACATGAATTAAGTGAGATGTTCATAGTTACTATAATGAAATTTAATTGGTCAGCATGCTTTGATATTTAAAAACTGAGAAAGCAAAGGAGTGGCCATGAAGAGTGCTATGCTTTATGATGAGAGTATGGCTATTGTGTCTAAAAAAAATACACTTTTCGTGTTACTTTTAACTTAGAAACTTTATTTTTTAAATAACCTGAGATATTTTTTGGAAATTTGTTTCCTGCCATGTGAAGGAAGTTGGTCTTGACTCTTAGATCAAATCTTCCGTTCTCTAATAACACCAGGCTTGCATTGCATATGTTGAATTTATCTAAAGCCTTAAAAGATCCAGTTTTTTCTGTATCACTTGATGCAGAAAAAGCTTTTGATCGTGTTGAATGGACCTTTATGTATCAAGCGATGGAATGGTTTGGTATTGGCTCGGGATTTATACAAATGGTTCAAGCATTGTATAGCTCCCCTATTGCTAAATTATATATTAATAATAATTTTTCAGAAGATTTTAGGTTGCAAAGGGGGGTTAGTCAAGGTTGTCCCTTATCTCCTTTGCTTTTTGATATTGTTTTGGAACCCTTGTTATTAGCCATTCAGCAAACGGAGGAGATACAGGGTATTCCTCATAAAGATCGGGAATATAAGATCTCGGTTTATGCGGATGATATATTGCTCTATTTGAGAAATCCTGAGAAAACCATTCCTTGTTTACTTGAAATAATTGAGATTTTTGGAAAATTTTCAGGTTATAAGATAAATTGGAATAAATCAGAAATTCTTCCACTTAATGTTCACTGTACAAAAGGTTTGTTTGATTCTTTTCCCTTTCTTTGGAAAGAGGATGGAATAAAGTATTTAGGCATTTGGATTAAAAATACATTAGATGAAACATTGAAAATAAATGAAAAATCATTATTACAGAAGGTTACGGAGATGTGTGAGCAATGGAATCCTTTACACCTTTCGTGGTGGGGGAGAGTCCAAACTATTAAAATGATGATTTTACCTGTGGTTTGTTATCAGATGGGTATGTTACCAATATATTTTCAAGGGTCCTTTTATAAAAAATTAAATAGTATTCTTTTAAAATGTATTTGGCTGGGTAAAACTCCTAGAGTGGCTTTGGTATCCTTACAAAGGTCTATTTCAGAGGGGGGGGGGGGTAAATTTTCCAAATTTTTATAGGTACCACCAAGCCTATATTTTACGCCAAGGTATGTATTGGGTCCTCCCAGAACTCATGGAAAAACTCCCTGACTGGTTGTGGTTAGAATGGCAACTCATGTCTCCATTGCATTTGTGCCATGTATTCAGTATCAAAATGCCTAGCTACAGTAAAGATAATAGCATACTGGTAGATACATGGAAAACATTGCGATATATAAGCAACTTAACAAATATTCCAATTTATAAATCTACAAAACAGTCTATATGGGTAAACTCTAAGATCCAAATTGGCGGAGAGAGACTAGTCTGGAAGCACTGGATGGTAGCAGGAATACGAATATTGGATGATGTTATTTCTAATGGCACTATGCTAGAATTTTCACAGTTGCAACATAAATTTGGTCTTAATAATTCAGAAAATTTTAGATGGTTGCAACTGAAGCATGCCATTCAGGCGGGGTTCCCTGATTGGAAAAACCTTAATAATCATTATAGTATGGAATTTCTGTGTTTTCAGACAGACTTTTTGGGTCACAAGGCCGCCCAATGGTACAAAGTGTTAAGTGGATTTAATAAAAAGAAATTAAAAAATGGTTTAAAAGATATTTGGAGCATTGAGATTAAGCATGAAATTACTGTATCTCAATGGCCACGAATTTGGTCTTGGAGGATGAAATGTACGGTGTCAGCATCTATGAGACAAACTTGTTTTTTTTTGCTGCATAGAGCATTGTGGACCCCTGTTAGGTTACAAAGATTAGATAGTTCTTTGTCTAATAGATGTTGGCATTGTCATCTGGAAGTAGGAACTTTAGATCATTTACTGTTTCATTGCCCATATATTATGAATTTTTGGGGAAATCAATTTGGGACCAAATTAATAATTTATTAGATAACCCAGTGGCATTATCCTATGATACTGTGATATTTGGTATGGAAATGAGAGCAAAGAGTCAGATTTCTGCAAATAACAATAAACTACTACTTATAATGACTGGTGTTGCCATTCAGCAAATTACATATAATTGGAAGGATTGGAGGAGATTAAATTACAACTTTTGGTGGAATTCTTTATGCCATATCTACAAAATGGAAAGGTTTATTGCATTACAACGGGGATATTTTAAGAAGTTTCAGGATGTGTGGAAATCATTAACAAAATATTGTAAAGATTAATTTGAAATTGTTTCCCTTATATTTATCAATTTAAGGTGTAGGGAGGGGGGGGAAGTTTATTATTATATGTTTTATATGATAATGAAATATATGGGAGGGAGGGATGGGAAAGGGGAAGGGATTAGAATTTATGAAATGTATCAATGATTGTTTGTAAGTGATGTATTTATTGTTAATGTGAATGAATATATTTAACACTTAATGTAATTTGGAAAATGAATAAAGAATTTGGAAAAAAAAAAAATCTTCCGTTCTCTGAATCGGCTGGGCCTGAAGATGCTGCAGAGCTGGTTTTCACTTCCCTTGTAGGGCTGGTGTTAGACATGCTGGAGCTCAGGGCAGACATTTTGGCAGGGTCCTAAAGCCAACCAGTGTGCTGCGTTTCCTTTGAACTGACTAGGGATCCCCTGTGACAAGGGAGCTCAGGGTAGTTTTGGCCCCTTGATGAAGGTTGGGGATGGGTGTTTAAAATTATCATGCAGTGGCCAGATTTAGGGTCCATCATTGTAGGTTTCCAAAAACAGCTCTAACGTGTGACTCCTGGCTGAGGATTGTCAGTGTAATGACTAGACTAAAGTGGGGAGGGGACATTAAATAGGAACGGAAGGGCTGGCTGCACTGTATGGAGAACATGGAATGCTCTCTGATCTTTACACTTCTCTATCCTGTTGTGTATGTATACAAAGGTGAATCAAAAATTAAAGGCAATTGTTAAATTAGTTGAATACTGGAGCAGAGCTAGCAAACTGCAACATATGTACTCGTACATTGCCTGTTGAATTGTTCATCCACGCTCAGTGCAGCGCTCAGCCTTTAGTCGTGTGTCGGCCACAAGGTCAGAAACATGGACCCTCCATTGCAAGATTGCACCATTGAAGAACAACATTGCAGAGTGTGCTTTCTTTAGGCAGAGGAAATGAAACCTGTGAAAATTCGCCATTGGATATTGACTCCGTATGGACATAGCAACAGGATTCAATGAAAGGTTTATGAGTGGGTAAAAAGGTTTAAAGTGGGAAGAACTGGTGTAACCGATGAAGGTCATTCTGGTATCCCATCAACATCGCACACACAAGAGCACATTGACAGGGCGGATGCCTTGATTAGAGAAGATTGAAGGATAATAGTGTCTTAATTGGCTGCAAATTTAGATGATCAGCTATGGATCTGAATTTGCCATAATGCATGATGATTTGGGATATAGGAAACTCTGCGCACGATGGGTTCTCAAACAGTTTAGCGCGTGGAGGCTGCAACTCGGACCCTGAGACGGTAGGAAGAAAATCCAATTATTCTGGAGAGAATTGTCACAGGTGACGAGACATGGGTACATCACTGCGACCTGGAGAGCAAAAGACAAAGCATGATAAAGTAAAGGAAGCAGTACTCACCTGGCTTAGGGAGCAGCCAAAAAACTTCTCTGCAGGAATGCAGACGCTAGTTGAATAATACAACAAATGTGTCGTCTTGCAAAGGGACTATGTAGAAAAGTGATATGTTTAAATGCTCATAGTTACTTCTATTAAAGCCATTAAATGTATTTTGCCTTTACTTTTTTATTTATCCTCATATATTTTAGATTCTGTATACAGTACTCCCCCGATATTCGCGGGGGTTCCGTTCCAGGAACTCCCGTGAATCTTGAAAAACCGCGAATCCGGTTTTCAGTGGGGGAGACAGGAGAGGGCAGCTGGAGAGGCAGGAGAGAGCAACCGGAGCGCCAGTGAGTGAAGGAAATCACTCACGGTATTCTCCGACCGCCTCTTCCTGCACTAAAGTCGGGCCTCACCAATCAGGAGCTGCTTTGACATGCAGCTCCTGATTGGTGAGGCCCGACTTTAGTGCAGGAAGAGGCGGTCGGAGCATACCGCGAGTGATTTCCTTCATGCTCTGGCTGCCCTCTCCTATCTCTCCGGCTACCCTCTCCGTTCATTCGTGGTCGGAAAATACCACGAATGACTGGGATCCGCGAATCGCCGACTGTGAATGACCGGGGAAGCACTGTATTCCTTCCTTTCCCTCTTCTCACCTTCCCCCTTAATTGTTTATCAATTGTAAACTGCAATGATACCTCTTGTATTGTGGTATATCAAAGTTTAAATAAACTTGGAAAATACCCAGGTAGTAACGCATGAAGCTTCATGATGTCATATTCCAGCACTAGTTTCTGATTAAGAATGAACTGAAAGTCCAACAGAGCAGGAAGGAATCTGTTGATTAAAGGCAAAGTTTTTCTTTGATTGGTTTATGGTAGCAGGTGTTGTAGGAAATGATTTAGCAATCAAATGCTGTGAGTACGGTATTGTGTTCAGTTCTGGTCTCCTTATCTCAAAAAAAGATATAGCAACACTAGAAAAGGTTCAAAGAAGAACAACCAAGATGATAAAAGGAATGAAACTCTTTTTGTATGAGGAAAGACTAAAGAGGTTAGGACTCTTCTGCTTGGAAAAGAGATGGCTGAGGGGAGATATGTTTGAAGTTTACAAAATCCTGAGTGGTGTAGAACGGGTACAAGTGGATCAATTTTTTTTACTGCATCAAGATTTACAAAAACTACGGGACACTTGATGAAGTTACAGAGTAATACTTTTAAAACCAATAGGAGGAAATATTTTTTAATTCAGAGAATAGTTAAACTCTGGAATGCATTGCCAGAGGATGTAGTGAGAGCAGTTAATGTAGCTGGTTAAAAAAAAAAAAAGGTTTGGACAAATTCCTGGAGGAAAAGTCCATAAACTGCTGTTGAGACAGATATAGGAGAAGCCACTTCTTGCCCTGGAATGGTGGCATGAAATGCTGCTACATTTTGGGTTTTGCCAGGTACTTGTGACTTGGATTGGCCTCCATGAAAACGGGATACTGGACTAGATGGGCAATTGGTCTTATCCAGTAAGGCTATTCTTATGTTTTTAAGAAGAGAATGCTTGTGGATGACAGGAATTGATGGGGCTTTTTTTTTTTTTTTTGAGTTGATCGAATGATGTCAGATGTCCTGAGGGAAAGGAGAGGAAAGTTAGAGGAAGAGAAAGAGACAGTAAAAGATGAAAGGCAGGTCAGGAAAGAGATGGTAGTGATATGTGACAGATAATAGCAGTTTTTCATCACACATTCCCTGTTTTTGTAGAACTTCTCCACAACTGTAGTTTTAATTTCTAAGATTTTTAAAGATAACTTATTTAAATAGGGTACTATTTTGATATAGTTTGCAGCAATTTAAAAAGAACTTTCTACAAGCCATTTTCCTATCATTTGATATAATTTTAAGTCATGATCCTCCTGAGTTGTTTGGGAAGGAAAGGGATGTTTGCCTGGGAGATGGTGAGAAGTGGCATGAAGATTCAAGTAGGAGAATTAGGAAAATGAGAGAACACTAGCTAAGAAAGTGTGTGTGCCTTTGAAAGAAGAAATGAAATCAAGTAATTATCTGTAAACTAGTAAATGTGAGATCTGCACTTTTAAATTGTACTTTAAAAAAATCATATTCTTCACTGAAGGATTAGTTCTTGTTTATTGTACATTGTTTAGAATTGTACTTTCCTTTTAAATTGTACTCTTCACTGTATGACTAGTGCTTATTTGTTGGTTAGGCGGTATATAAAAAAGAAAATTATTATTATTATTAATTATAACAGCTGGATGACTTTTGATGAAGTATGCAATAAATATAGGGCTCCTTTTACGAAGGTGCGCTAGCATTTTTTTTTTTTTTAATTCTTTATTAATTTCCAAAATTACAACAATGCAATACAACCAATGCAACTCATAGTAAAACAATAAACGCACATTCATCTTTTTCATGTTCATAATCATCCATTTTTCTCCCTTCCCCCCACCTATCCACCCCTTTCCCCAAACAATTGCCATTCCGTATAACACAAACATATATTATCATAAATATCCTATCTATTTTGAATAATGATATCTTCACACCCATCCCAATTATGAATATTCAAAAATCAATTTATGACATATGAATCCCTCTCCCCCCATAGCAAAGAACAAACTGATTCACAGTCGACAAACAATTACAATGAGGTAACATAAGATGCCAACGGGCCCCATATTAATTTAAATATATTACCATGTCCTATATTTTCAACATTTATTCTTTCAAATCTATAACTAGAGCAAAGACTATAGCGCTATAGCGCGCGCTAGCTGAAAAACTACCACCTGCTCAAGAGGAGGCTGTATGGGCTAGCACGCGTGGCATTTTAGCGCGTGCTATTCCGGGCGTTAAGGCCCTAAAGCGCCTTCATAAAAGGAGCCCATAGTTTACCAGATAACCAATATTTTAGTTGGCTTCAATTAAAACATTGCGTTAGTGCAGTGTTTCCAGATATACAGAAATTAAAGTCTGCACCTGATCTCCTTCTTCAAATTATTACTATTGCCCCTCTCAAAGGTGTTGCCTCTAAATGGTATGTATTACCGCGACAGGCATCTCCTGTGACTATATCATCCTGACCTAGATATTTCTGCAGATGATGAGCTTTGGCCGGAAGTGTGGACTAGAATATTTACCGTATTTTTCGCTCTATAAGACGCACCCTAGATTTAGAAGAGGAAAACAATAAAAAAAACATTCTGAACCAAATTCTCCCTGCCAGGCTTTGCACTCAACCCCACACTCCTTGCCAAGCTCTGCATCCTGTCCCCCCTCCCTGCCAGGCTCTGTACCCTGTCCCCCCCTCTGGTGTAGTGGTAGGCTGGGACAGGGCGCAGGGCAGGCAGGCCTAGTGGCTGGGAGGCAGGCACAGGGCAGGAAGGCAGGCAAGCACAGGGCAGGCAGGCAGATTTGGTTTTGCACCATGACATGCAGAGATCTGTAGCTCTGACATTCTGTAAGTCCATGAGCAATATGAAAACTACGACTCCATACAAGCAACAGGACAAAACCTGGTTTGGATGGCCCTGTTCGGTTGACCAATCCGCATGGGTGCCAGATAACCGAGTGTCTATTGTATTTGTATATTGAGTATATGATTTATTTTTATTTTTTAATACTGTTTTTGGAAATGAATGACAAAGAATTAGAAATAAAATATTGCTCCAGGACTAAGAGACTTTATATACAGTATACACCACAGAATAATCACAACTAATTTTTTAAACATCAGTTTAAACATTTTTGTGGAAGTTTAGTGAATAAATTAATGAAAGTTCATTATGAACTTTATTTCATATAAACAGAGCTAATTAAGGGCTCTTTTCCATACCTAGCTATTCTAGGTTCAGTGAATATTTTGAGCTATATGAAGAAATTCAAAACAGTTAACAGAGAAATAACAGTATTTTTAAACAATGCATGGTTGAACCAAGTGCTATGCGGTTGTTTTGAAATTTTGAACAGTGGAAAGGTTTTAGTTTTTTTTTTTAATGTCATGCGAAGAATTCTGTATAAGCAAGCTGCCTCTGAGTCCTGAGAACTCTAGCCGTTAAAGCTGGACGGTGACCTGAGCAGATCCGGGAGGCGGGTGATCTCTGCCTCATCCCTAGACCCGATCACTCGCCTCCGGGGCCAACTCCTCACTCACCTCCCCGGAAGCTTGGCACTCCTCTTCCAAAACTGCTTGCTGTGATCAGCGGCCATATCGTGTTGGAGGTCGAATGTCCAGGCGGGGGCCCAGCGCACCTACCCGGACCCCAAGTCAGGAAGACTGCTGCCGCCACCTCACTCAGGACACCTGCTCTCGTGCTCCGGAGCAGCCATCTTGGATCCAAGGCATGCAGCATTCTGCCATTGGCTGACCGAAGAGGCGACATAGGCGGAGCCAATCAAAGATGCCGATGCTGCAGAGTGAGCCTGCGAGGGTAAGGCTGGAGGCCTGGTAGGTTGGAAGGCCTCCCCCCCTCAGGCAGGCAGCAAGAAAGCCTCGGCCTCTCCCTCCTCCCTCCCTATTTTTAATTCGGCAGGGCAGGCAGGCAGGTCCCATCCTCTCCCTCCTCCCTCCCTGCCTCCCAGGCAGGCAGCAGGCAGGCCCCGGCCTCTTCCTCCTTACTCCCCAGGCAGACGACAGGCATGCCCTGGCTCTCTTCCTCCTCCCTGACGCCTCCCGTGCATACCTTTTTTCTTTTTTTTTTTTAAAACTTCTGGACACGGCGCCTCGCGGTGCCTGGTTCCTGCTGCTTCCTCCGAGAACTGCAATTACAGCTTTTCACATGCCAGTCGAAGGAAAACCTCTTTCTGCTCATCCTTTGGTCTCCAGATTCATGAAAGGACTTTTCAATGTTAAACCACCTCTCAAACCTCCTCCTGTAGTCTGAGACCTTACTGTAGTTCTTTCCAAGTTGATGAAGCCACCAATGGCATCAGCTCATCTTAAGTTTCTTACCCGGAAAGTTGTTTTTCTTATTTTGCTCACTTTTGCTAGGATGGTCAGTGAGTTACAAGCGTTGGTGGCAGATCCACCCTTCATGTCTATGTGGATCTTAATCTAATTAATGTAAACCGCCTAGAACTCGCTGGGTATGGCGGTATATAAGAATAAAATTATTATTATTATTATTCACAGTTTTTCACCATGATAAAATGGTTCTACGCATGCATCCAAAGTTTCTACCGAAAGTTGTCATGGAGTTTCATCTCAATCAGTCTATTGTTCTTCCAGCTTTGTTTCCCTAAGCCTCATTCTCATGCTGGAGAAATAGCGCTGCACACTGGACTGGAAATGTGCTTTGGCCTATTACATCGACAGGACAAAGCCACATAGAATATCTCCCCAACTTTTCATCTCATTTGATTCCAACAAGTTTGAGCATTCTGTTTCCAAGAGAACGATTTCCAACTGGATAGCTGCCTTATCTTGTTCTGCTGTGCTCAGACTGGACTGCACTTGGAGAGTCATGTCACCACTCATAAAGTCCGAGCTATGGCAGCTTCTGTTGCTTTTCTTAGATCTACTCCTATTGAGGAAATCTGTAAAGCTGCTACCTGGTCCTCAGTTCATACCTTCACCTCGCATTATTGTCTGGAGTCTTTCTCCAGAAGGGATGGGCACTTCAGCCAGTCAGTATTACAAAATTTATTTTCTTGAAGGCCAACACTCCCACCATCCCATTCTAGTTAGCTTGGGGGTCACCCATGTGTGAGAATATGCTGCCTGCTTGTCCTGGGATAAAGCACAGTTACTTACCGTAACAGGTGTTATCCAGGGACAGCAGGCAGATGTTCTCACAACCCTTCCACCTCCCCTGGTTGGCTTCTTAGCTGGCTTATCTTAACTGAGGGATCGTCGGGCGGGAAGGCACTCGTGTATGCGCAGTGCGGGCTGATCACAAACTTTCTATAACTTAAAGTTTTCAAGTGTCCGTACTGGGGATCCATCGGTGATGTCACCCATGTGTGAGAATATCTGCCAGCTGTCCCTGGATAACATGTGTTATGGTAAGTAACTGTGCTTTTCTTCTATCTTTGTTGTCTGGACATTTTATTCATGTTTATTTCAGTTTCCAGTTTCTGCTTTCTTCTGTCTTTTCTTTCCAGGGTTTGTAGTCTATCTGCCTCTTCTCTCCTTCCTGTCTTCACTTCTTCTCCTACATCCATCTCTGACTTTAAGCTTTTCTTTTCAGTTTTTCTCCATTTATTTTTCTGTATCTCTATCTTCTTCCATTTACAGCTGTCCATCTCCCTCACTCTATTATTCTCCAGTTTGTTTGTTTTTTGCTATCTCTTCCCTCTCTCCTCCCTCCAGTATCTTCTCTTTCTCTCTTTCCTCCTTTATTTTCACTCTTCTAACCAGTATCTACTGTCTTGCCATCTCCATCCATCATATCCTCTCCCCTCTTTCCTCCAACACCTCATATCTCTCTCTCTCTCTTCACCTCCACCCAAAATCTCTCCCTATTGCCTTTTATCATTTGCTTCTTCCAACACTACCTACCTGGGGCTCTGGGGAATGGAGTCATGGGTCAGGGACAGATCTGACATGCAGACAAGCAGCTGATTCTTCCCGGTGGTGGCCGTTGTGGTCCTCCATGCTGTTTATTGGCTGCCAGGAGGAGAGGAGTGAGGCGTCAGTGGCTCATCCGGATTGCGAGCAGCCCTGCCTTCGGTCCCAGTCCCGCTAAACTTTCTGGCAATAAGGAAGCCAGATACCGCAGGGGGTCTTCCCTTTTGCCACATCGCTATAGGCTCTGCCGGTCTCGATCCTATCCCTGAAAATCAGGAAGTAACTTCAGAAGGGGGCGGGATTGAGACCAGCAGAGCCTATAGCAATTTGGCAAAAGGGAAGGCCCCCATGGCGTCTAGCTTCATTATTGCCAGACAGTTTAGCGGGACTGGGACCAAAGGCAGGGCTGCTCGCAATCTGGATGCACTGCTGACTCCTCACTCTCCCCTCCTCCCAGTAGCCAGCAAACAGCATGGAGTACTTCCGGGGCTGATGCCAGGAGAAATCAGCTGCATGTCTGTATATTGGACCTTCCCCTTACCCGTGACTCCATTCCCCAGAGCTTCAGGTAGGTAGTGCTGGAAGAAGCAAATGATAAATGGTGATAGGGAGAGATTTTGGGTGGAGGTGGAGGGTTTAGTGGGACTGGGACAAAGGCAGGGCTACTCACATTTCAGATGCGCCGACTCCTCACTCTCCCCTCCTTCCGGGGGCTGGCAAACAGCAAGGAGGACTGCAACGTCCGCGGTGGTGGCTAGTTTTGGAATGAATCTGCTGCTTGCCTGCATGTCGGGCCTGCCCCAAACCGTGACTCTATTCCCTATAGCCAGTCCCCCGGTAGGTTTAAATTTTGATTTTTTTTTTAAACTATAGTAGTTGGACAAGTACTCAAGTGTAGACTCAAATATAAACTGAGACCCCCCCCATTTTGGGGCTTTCTTTTGGCTCAAAAATCTCGGTTTATATTTGAGTATATACAGTAACTTTAACATATTACTGTTCCTAATGAAACTAGAGATTGTTTTATATTACTTGTATTACTGTAGCCAGAAGGAGATTGGGCTGTATAGAGAAAGGCGTACTCAGCAGGAGAAAGGAGATGTTGATGCCTCTGTACAGGTCACCGGGGCGACCCCACCTGGAGTACTGTGTTCAGTTTTGGAGGCCATGTCTGGCTAGGATGTAAAAAGACTTGAAATGGTCCAGAGGAAAACAACAAAAATGGTATGGGATTTGCAAGAAGAGACCTGAATATGCATGTTTTAGACATGCTAGGGCCCAGGGCAGAAATTAAAGAGAGGGCCCCTGATACCATCTTCTCTCTGCACCCTCCCCTTGATATCCCTTGCCTCCCATTGCTACCACACATAACTCTCTCCCCCTCCCATTAATACCACACGTAAAACAACTTTAAATTACTTCTTTACACACAAAACACAGATCTTTACCAAATACAGAACAAAAGATCACAAATAGAACCGGGAACCCCAAGGAATTAAACTTAGCAAGTATTGCAACACTGGAAAAATAGAAACAGATATGCACTTCTTTCTGTACTGAACACACAGGGATCCAAGGTCCAGGCTCCCCCCCCCCCCCCCCAATTAGATATCTCCCTTGCTCTGGCTGCCGGAGATCCCAAAATCCTGCCAGTTAAAGACCTCTTCCTCTGGTCTGGCAGCCAGAAATCTTCAAGCTCTTTCCACCTGGAATACATTAAAATTTATTAATAATTTAACACCTACTTCAATACAACAATCCACGTGTCAATCTCTATGGTTAAACTCCATGATGCAAATCGGTGAGTCTAAAATCCTCTGGAAACATTGGTTGCAGGCAAGCATACGAACTTTAGATGATGTGTTTCAGAATGGAAAAATGGTAAATTTACTATAACTGCAACAATCATTCGGCATATCAAAGTCTCAAACTTATAAATGGTTGCAGTTGAAACAGGCCATTCAGAAAGGGTTCCCTGATTAGTGACATTTAAAAAAAATCTGTATAGTTTGCCAGACCTATGTTTCCAGACAGACTTGCAAGGGTACCAGGCCGCCAAGTGGTACAAATTACTATCTGAATATTTGAATAAAAAACCAAAAACAAGCCTAAAAGACATTTGGAGCATTGAGATAAAGCAGCAGATTTCTTCTACTCAGTGGCCACGGATTTGGATTTGGAGGATGAGCTGTACAGCGTCAGCATCTATGAGGCAAACCTGGTTCTTTTTGTTACATAGAATTTTTTGGACCCCCAGTTCGTTTACAAAAGTTGGACAGTTCTAAGTCTAATAGATGCTGGCATTGTCATTTTGAAGTAGGAACACTGGATCATTTGTTGTTTTATTGTCCCTTGATACTCAATTTTTGGAAATGAATATTGATAAGGCCCGATTATGGCCGTAAACACTCTGTCATTTGACAAGCAGATGCATCCGGGGACAATATCTAAGAGAAAACAGACACCTATTATCTCTCAAACATGTCCACTTTATTGAATATTCTGTACCTCCTTTTATACATTTTACATGGGTAAGGGTCGTCAACCTATGACGTAAATGCAAACCATATGTGGACACAGATCACATGCAACTTTAAAAGAAATAACAAATCCTTTACTTATCTAAGACCAAAGTCTAGAGGTGCTTTGACCAGCAGAGCTTTATCTAAATTTTCTTACAAATACAGTTAAGAAAACAATTAGATTCACTTTACAACAGAATAAGAAAACACATCTCTCAAATATACAATGGCCTTGTAGTATATCAGCAGGAGAAGGCAAACAATCTGGATTTACAACTTCAAACACAACTTAAGGAAAACTACATAATAGAATAGCCTTATAATATTTCGGCAAGAGAAGGCAAACAATGTCTGGATTAAACATAGCATAAGAACACACATCTTTTCAAACATAGATGTCCTTACATTATTACAGAGAAGGAAAAACAAACAGGGCCTGTTTTTTTTTTTTTACAGCTTCAAAACACATTCTATGGAAAACTACAAGACGTGTCCCTTCAATCCCCTCTTACGTCATGTAAATGACGTCATAAATGTACAGCATGAGCTTGGAGGGAGAGATATTCCAAATATGTCTCTCGAGGAGGGGTTTTAGGAGCTGTAATACGAATAACACAGCGCATGAGCAGTCAAAAAATTACATAAGAGACAAGAATGCAGATAATAATAGAGATTATAACAATAAGAAGGTCTTTTACCAGCCCTGCATCCAACTAAAATACTGGTCCCAAGGATGAGATAAACCAGAGTTACGTTTGAGCTCAGCAGAGAGGTCTGCTAATTTCTGAATGGCCATAGTAACTTTTCCTGTAGGACCTGTATTATCAGGAATAAATGTACAACACAATAAAGTACTGGGAAGAATTTTACAAACACCCCCCTTCTCAGCTAAAATCATATCTAGGGCCATACGATTTTGAAAAGCCATCTGAGAAGTGGGGCCTAACTGATCAGCAATACCTTGCAAGGCATCTCTAGAGTAATTCACAAAGCGTTGCTGATTATAATAAATGTAATTAATCCAATCAACATTCTTATTGATAGTAATAAGGGGAATAAGGGATTTAAGCCTTAACCTGGTCTCGGGCCTTGAATTCATCTGGGACCCCTCTTGGGACCCCTATAGCATCTATATATACATGCGGATCAAAACTACCAAGGAGATCACGTCTATGTCGAGACAGAGGAGAGGAAGAAAGTGAATAGGAAGGGTGCCCTTCAGAAAGGATATGCAGAGGCATAATAACCTTAGCTAAAGCACACTGGCCTATCCACTGGCTGGGTAGCTTAACACGGAGCCTAAAGTCTCCACAGAGCCAGTAAATATCACCTAGGGTGAAAATCTGATGCTGTAACAATGGGGCATACCTATAATCCAAGACAGAACAATAACCTGGGGGAAAGTTGCCCACAAAACTACCCTGTGTCAAATTAGAAACATGACGTGTAATTACCCTTATAGATAGTAACGGCTATGTCAAGCTTTTTCTGTCCTGGCAGCAAAGGGTATTTAGAACGCCACAGCGCACAAAGGGGATCAGTAAAATTAGAGGAGATATTGGTAAATAACCCAAAAAAGCATGGTTGGATACCAGGAGGGAGGTCCAGAGGTACGGTTCCTAGATGGGGTCTAGCTTGAGCACATATGTAACAATTACTCTTATTATGTTGATCAGCAGTGAATTTCATCCATTCTAACCAAAGGTTACGTTCTGAAAACCCTACCTCAACAGCCATAGTATCTTCAAAAGTGGGATTGGCAATAGCCATCATGTCAGTAAGTTTATTGAATGTAGGGGCCAGTGGGTTAGTATTTTTGGGGCCCCCACAAAATGTCGGGAGAGGATGAGTGGAGGTAGATAGATCCCGTAAGAAAAACTGATGGGTCGGATAGCTAGACCCACCCTTAAACCATATGCCCATAACGTACATACCTTCATCAGTAGGTCTAGGGTTGTCAATAGTAAGAGAAAGCTTAATAATTTGTTCAGGAGCCCTTCTCCTATAACAAGTTTCCAATCTTACGAAGGGTCATACGAGTAAGCAAAGATTTACCATTTTGATCCACTTTTTTTAGAGCACTTTCTGGTCTATAAGCCCAGTCAGTGCCAGTATTCCACCCTACCGCTCCCCAGGATGCACACTTATCCCCCCAACGTGAGTCAGTAACACATATATATATATCTTTAGTTTTAGGAATCTCTGAGGACCAATGGCATAGCCTTGGGATATCAATTGATGAGCAGTCCATAATGTCACAATACTCAAAGGAGAAGGTGGCAACATGCACACTACTGGAATTATACCAAAAGGTAGTATACTGTCTATCTTTCTGAATTCCAATTGAAGGACAGCCTTTGCGAGGGAGTAGTCCAGCTTGACGTCTTAGTCGCAAAGAGGTGCCGGGAAAACTACAAGACGTGTCCCTTCAAATATGGGAACAAATTAATATGATACTGGAAACATCGATTCCATTGTCCTACAATGTGGTCATATGTGGGACATTGTTGAAAGCTAAAAATCTATTAGATAGATATAAAAGCAGACTTCTTATAATTATGGCAGGGGTTGCCATGCAAATGGTCACTAGGAATTGGAAAAACTGGGACAGGCTAAATTTTTCCTTTTGGTGGGAAACTTTGTGTCAATGTTATAGAAATGAAAAAATAAATTAGGAAATATTGAGACATCATAAAATATTTAAAGCAACATGGGATCCATTAACAGAATTTGTTAAATCTGATTAATTGTATAAGCCCTTAATTCCTACTTGACTCTCACACACATCCAGGGAGAGTGGGAGGGAAGGGGGGGGATATATTTTGTATTATTATTTGATTGGATGTAAGTGCACTTTGTACTCGAATTGAAAATCAAAAAAGAATTACAAAAAAAGAAAAAGAAAACCATGACTTTCATAAACACAGAACACAGAAACACCCTTGCCCAGTATGGAATAAGTAATCACAAACTAAAAACAGAAATATGTAGACAAAAGTTAAACTGAACTTCCAAGAAATTGGACTCTGCATACAATGCAACACCACAGAAACAGAAACAAAATATAAAGACAGCAGATGTAAATTTGAAAAAAGAGAAAAAACAAATCACTTTACAAATTAACAAATAAAACAAAAAATGAAAAATAAGATAATACCATTTGATTGGACTAATACATTTTTCAGTTAGCTTTCAGAGGTCAAAACCTTTTTCCTCAGGTCAGTATACTAAGCCCTCTTACCTCTCTTTATACTTACTTCTATAATTCCATTGGAGTTCCGTTCTATCCCAACTCCTGTAAACCGTGCCGAGCTCCATGGAGAAGGTGCGGTATATAAACCCAAGGTTTAGTTTAGTTTAGTTTAAAGTATACTGCTGTTACAGTATCCAGAAGAAGGGGGATTTGGTCTCTGAAAGTTAGTAAAAAAATGCATTAAAATTAGTCCAATAAAAGGATCACCTTGTTTCCATTTTCTATTTATAAACATTTATCTACACAGCTACAATAGTACTTTATCCTAAAGCAAAAACAAACAAAAAAAAGAATTTGTTTTCTACTTTTGTTGTTTATTTCTGCTTTTCTCATCTTCTCATCATTCTCTTTCTTCCATCCACAGTATGCCCTCTTTTTGCCTCTTCCATATGGCATCTTCTCTCTTTCTATGCTCCTTCCAGAAACTGCCTCCCCCTTCCATCTCTCCTTCCCCCTCCTCATTGGTCTGGCATCCATCTTTTTTCTGTTCTCCCCATAGTCTGGCATCTCTCTCCTTCCATCTCTCCTTTCCTCCCCCCTGTGGTTTTTAGCATCTCTTCTCATTTCCTCCCATCAGATCTGGTATTCCTTCCCCCTTTTTTCCAGCCAGATCTGCTATCTCTGTCTCCTCCCCCTCCCCCCCATGCTCTGGCATCTCTCTTCCCTTTCTTCCCTGGTCTTTCTTCTCAATTTATTTTCTGCCTCTATCTAGATTAAATTCTTTCTTACTATCTCTTTTCACTGTCTACCTAGAGCTTGCCACCCCTTTTCTTCACCCCCTCCAGTATCTCATTAACTATCCTTATCTATCCTCTTCCCTCCATCTAGCATTTGCCATTTTTTCTTTATCCTCTCCTTCCATACAGTATGTGCCCTCTTGCTCCACTTTCAGCATCTGCTTCCCATCCCCACTGACATCCAATATCTGACCTGTTCTCTCTCCTTTTACTCCACTTCCACCATCTGTGCCCTTCCTTCCATCTTTCCATTCTAATTCCATTGAGTATCCTGCCCCCTCTCTCTCTCCCTCCAACCAATTTCCATTGAGTATCCTGCCCCCTTCTCTCTCTCTCCCTCCCTCCACCCCAGGTCCATCGAGTATCTTGCCCCTTCTCTCTCCCTCCCTTCTTCCACCCCTAATTCCATTGAGTATCCTGACCCCTCACTTCCCCACTGCTCTTCTGTTGCTCTCCCCCATGCTCCTGACAGCACATAATAAAGCTCAAGTGCCACTCAATCTCTTCCTCTTGTTGGCCCATCTCCCTCCCTTCCACTCACTTTCGCGGTCGACTTTCCAAATCAAATTTAGGGCTGCAGCCATTCTCATAGGCTACAGGCGGCTGCCCGGTCCGAAGCTTGAGGACAGAATTTGCAGGAAAGGGACATGGATAGAGAGATCCTGCAGGGAAGGGGAAAATTTGTCCCCTTGTCATTGGACACTTAAAATAATTACATTCTACGCCAGGTATGCCATAACGGCACACATGCATTCATCAACGGGCACAATAAAATAATCATCCTCCTTGCTTTCCCCATTCCAATTTTTTTGGAGCCAAATTAATTTTATCCCCTGGACTCTATGTATAGCGTCCACATTTCGGCACAGTACCAAGATATACATGCAAATTAATTGGTTAACAAGCTCTTAGCACTCAATAACTGGATGCCAACAACCAGTTCTTGATATTAATTGGCACCTATTAAAATTTGTGTGAGCATCTGTTTGTGCATTATTCATAAGGCAGGGTGCCTAACTCCCATGGCATGTATCTTAAAAGGGGGCAATGGCTTCTTAGCATTCAGTGCATGTGAATTCCCTGATGCCTTCATAAAGGCCCTAATGCTACACGATGAATTCCCCCTTAGTTTTCTGCCATGACTTTGTCCTGCCTGAGTGCTCCTTTTACCCCTTAGTCATCTACTGGTCCAACTGATTCTTTTACAAGCTTCTTGCTTTGAATATACAGTAAAACTTTGGTTTACGAGCATAATTTGTTCCGAAAACATGCTTGTAATCCAAAACACTTGTATATCAAAGAAATAATGGGACCTCAGACAATTCGTTCCACAACCCTAAACCTTTAATACAAAATACTATACGTACTTGTATTGCAAGACCTCGTTCATTTAGAACGGTCGCTACACTCCTGCAGCATCAGAAAGAGAAGAACTATCAGCTTAGTTGTGATGATGTGATGCGTGTATACTGTATGTACTCGTAGTGCAAGACTTTGCTTGTTTAGAACAATCACTACACTCTTGCAGTACCAGAGAGAAGAACCATCGACTCAGTTGTGATGTGTGTACACTTCCCCCTCCGTATTCGTGGTTTCCGTATGTACGGATTCACTTATTCATGATTTTAAACCTAAAATTCCTTTTTCTTTATTCAGGCTATTTTAAGCCCTGTAAGCCCCCCCTTAAGCCTTACCTGGTGGTCTAGCGGGTTTTCGGGGCAGGAGTGATCTTCCCTTGCTCCTGCCCCATGCAGATCGCTCACAGGAAATGGCTCGAGAGACTACGGGAGCTCAAGGCAGCCATTTCCTGTGAGCGATCTGCACGGGGCAGGAGCGTGGGAAGATCGCTCCTGCCCGAAAACCTGCTAGACCACCAGGTAAGGCTTAAGGAGGGGCTTTCAGGGCTTAAAATAGCCGGGGGAAGCAGGGGTTAGGGGGGAAGAAGCGACCTGAATATGCGCATTTTTTAAATATTCGCGGGCCGGCTCTGCCCCTAACCTCCGCAAATACAGAGGGGGAAATGTATAATGTATGTACTTGTATTGCAAGACATTGCTTGTATATCAAATTAAAATTTAATAAAATGTTTTTGCTTGTCTTGCAAAACACTTGCAAACCAAGTTACTTACAATCCAAGGTTTTACTGTATATTAGGGGTTTTTTTTTTGCCTCTAAGGCAATCTTCTTTTCAAAGTCTTTCTTTGACTTCCTTATCAGTGCTTTGCATTCGACTTGTCATTTCTTAAGCTGTTTCCTATTATCTTCAGTTGGATCCTTATTCCTTTCTCTGAACCATGTTCTTTTAGCTCTAATAGCCTCATTCTGCTCTCTTTTTAACCATGCTGGCATAAAATAAGTTAAGCTTGAACACAACTGTAGGAAGCTACAACTAAACAAATAAAACAATATCAGGATGAGGAGAAAGAATGAGAGAATAGTTTTAAAACAAAAGGTCTAAACAGAATTCATACACTGCTTAACTAAATGATGCCAAATTTGATGCGTTACTTGTAGCTTCATATTTAGCTGTCAGGCAGACTGTATGCCACCAAAACGAATAGTCTACTTGCTCAACTAGGTTCAAGAAAGATTAATTTTCATGCTGGTTCTTGTTAACTAGCGGTCACAAACTCATGGCTGCATGTGGCCCCCCGGGTGCTATTTTGCGGCCCGCAGTCTTGTACACGATCTCGCACACTGGGCAGGAAGAGAGGTTCCTGCATCGGTGTCAGCTGACTTGCAACTTCTTGCAGCTGTCACATATGCTGGGACTTCTGCCTTTGCGTATCTACCGGATAGGCGAAGGCAGGAGCCCCGGCATATGCAACGGCAGCAGGAAGTTGCAAGTCAGCTGATGCTGAAGTCGGAGTCTCTCTTCCTGCCCAGTGTGCGAGATCGTGTATAAGATTGCAGCTACAAAATACAAGTATTGCTGGACAGGGGAGGAGGGGAGGAAGGAAGGAAGAAGGGGTACTGCTGGACAAGGGGAGCAGGGAAAGAAGAAAGGGTACTGCTGGACAAGGGGAGCAGGGAAGGGAGAAGGGGTACTGCTGGACAAGGGAGAAGTAAAAGGAAGGGAGAAGAGGTGCTGCTGAGCCTGGCAGAAAGGGAGGGAAAGGAAAGGTGCTACACATTGGAGGGGAGAGTGAGATGGTGCATGGGGAGGGAGCATGTTGGGTTGGGGGGTGGGAAGGAGGGATGCCATTGAGGGAAGAAGCAAGTACAGAGAGAGAAAGCGTGCAGGCGGCAGAAAGTGTTGGACTCATGGAGAGGGCAAGATGGATGGGGAGGACAGAAAGGAGGAAAGGAGAAATGTTGCACTGGGGAAGGGGGAGAGGGCAGAGAGTGAAAAGTTTGACTCACGGAGGGAAAAAGAGAGAAAGAGAGATGTTTGGTTGAGGGAAGGAGGACCAGAGGAGAAGCATGCAGGAGGAAGAGAGAAAAAAAATATTGGACTGGTGGAAAGGAGAGAGAAATGTTGGACTGGGAGGGGGGGTCAGAAAGGAGAAAGGGAAGGAAGATGGACTGCAGGGGGCAGAAAGGAGGAAGGGAAATAGAAATGTTACACTGCGGGGGGGGGGGGGGGGGGGGGAAGGAGAGAGATGTCAGACCATGGAAATAGGGAGGGAAGAAGAGAGAGATAGGAAGGGAAGGTAAGACATGGAAACGTAGATTTTGAGAAGAAAGCAGAAAAATTGAATGTTAAGTTAATGCCAAAGATGGATGCAATATAGCAAATTACAGGGACTGTCTATAAACAATAGTCAGTAAAAGGCTATGTATGTAATGAGAAACTGACTATGTAATGAAAAAATTACCAGTGTGGAGAAAATGAATAACTCATTAGCTGTACGCTCAGAGAAATGAAACTCTGAAGAGGGGGTGAAAACCTCCTCTTGGGGTAAGAGTTTACCATCCAATCATTGCATATTCAGAGAGTGATTTTTCATGACACATATTGGATGATTGGATGGTAAACTCTTACCCCAAGAGGAGGTTTTCACCCCCTCTTCAGAGTTTCATTTCTCTGAGCGTATAGCTAATGAGTTATTCATTTTCTCCACACTGGTAATTTTTTCATTACATAGTCAGTTTCTCATTACATACATAGCCTTTTACTGACTATTGTTTATAGACAGTCCCTGTAATTTGCTATAACGCAGTTGTACCTAACTCACAGGGTGAGCAATGGCAACTATGGGGTGGGAAGCACATTCGTATAACGAACAGCAAGCCAGTGAACTCCTGTCATCATTCCATTTATTTGATTCGGGAGAAAGTATGTATATCCCCTCAGATTGGGACCATCTGGAAACACAGCAGAAGCGCATAGTGCGGGCAGAATTACATGCAGCCACGTTGGCAGAATATTGCCGCTTAAAGAGGATTCCGCGGGGGCTCCATATGCGCACTGAACCCAGGCTATTTCTAGACAATGCAGCATTTTTAGACAAATGGAACGCCATTCTAAACAAATGCTCCCTTGACCTAATGCTTTTAGTCAGTGATGGCTAACCTTTTTGAGCCCGAGTGCCCAAACTGACGCACAAAACCAAAGAATTTCCTCAAAGTGCCAGCACGTCAATTAAACCTTAATAACAAGATTTTAGTATCTAAAAACTCTTTATAAAATTGCCTGAACTATGTAACATCATTTTTAAAGGTTGGAATCTTTGTATTGTCAGAGAATCAATTTGATTCACAATCCTTTGGTTTTCATTTCAATTTATTGGCAATTTATAATGTTTTAATGATTTCATTCATGGGCTGAATACACACATACTTTTCTCTGTCACCGCACTCTTTGACCAAAAGATTTGTAAGCCTGCAACCACGTCAAGGTAGACTCTTTCAACAACTCCCCTCCCTCTCCCTTACCTTTGTGGCTAAGTCAAAATGATCTACAAACAATAAAATTTTAAAAACACAAAGCACGCTGTACGCAGAGAAAATGTTAATTATCATTTATATTCCGCGGGTTTTCAAAGAGGTCAAGGCAGATGACTTTATGCAATGTCACCTCAGTAACAACTACACAAAAATAGACAAATATTCCCCCTCCCTTTTTACTAAACCGCGATAGCGGTTTTTAGCGCAGGGACCTGCGCTGAATTCCCCACGCTGCTCTTGAAGCTCATAGGCTCCCTGAGCTAAAAAACGCTATTGCGGTTTAGTAAAAGGGGGCCATAGTGCAAAATATAGACAGCATATATAAATTCTCAAAACGGACACATTTTGATCACTAAATTGAAAATAAAATCATTTTCCTACCTTTGGTAATTTCATCAGTCTCTGGTTGCACTTTATTCTTCTGACTGTGCATCCAATATTTCTTCCCTTTTTTCAGCCTCCTGTATGCTTTCTCTCCTCCAGACCTCATTCCCTCCCCAAACTTTTTCTTTGTTTCACCCTGCCCCCTTCTTTCTTTTTCTCTCTCTCCATACCCCCTTTCATTCTGTATGTCTGTCTTTCTCTCTCTCTCCGTGCCCCATTTTTCTTTGTTTCACCCAGCCCTCTTTCTTTTTTTTTTTTTTTGGCTCCCTGTCCCCCCTTTCTTTCTTTCTCCTTGCCCTCCCCTATGCCACCACCATTGGGAAAATGCTGCCACCGCCACTGGGGAATAGGCTGCCACTGCCGCTATCGGGAACAGGCTGGCGCCGAGTTCTCCCTGCTTCTCTTCCCCACGGGGCCGACCAACTCTCGCCACTCGACATCAATTCTAACATCGGAGAGGATGTTCTGGGCCAGCCAGGCAGCGATTGGCTGGCCCAGATACTGGTCCTCTCCGACATCAGAATTGACGCGGGTGGCGAGAGTTGGTCGGCCCCACAGGGAAAAGCAGGGAGAACTTGGCACCGGCCTGTTCCCAATGGCGGCGGTGGCACTCAAGTGGCTAAAGAGACGCAGTTTGCCAGCCTAGGGAGAACACTGGAGGGTGGCCAGCTGTGCACCTCCTTGGGGCGTAAAACCGGGGCAGACCGCCCCCACCCCCACCTTGGTATGCCACTGTCTGTACCTCACTCCCTCCCTATGACCAAAAATTCTCCTTTCTTCTATTCCCCGTGTACACAACCATCTCTTTCCCTCCCTTCCTCTCTCCCAAGTCCTTGCCTTCTGTGTCCAAAAACACATTCCCTCTCCCACCTCAGCATCTCTTTCCCTCCCTTCCTCTCTCAAAAGTCCATGCCTTCTGTGTCCAAAAACACATTCCCTCCCCCACCTCAGCATCTATTTCCCTCCCTTCCTCTCTCCCAAGTCCATGCCTTGTGTCCAAAAGCCCATTCCCTCCCCCACCTCAGCATCTCTTTCCCTCCCTTCCTCTCTACCAAGTTCATGCCTTGTGTCCAAAAACCCATTCCCTCCCCCACCTCAGCATCTCTTTCCCTCCCTTCCTCTCTCCCAAGTCCATGCCTTCTGTGTGCAAAAACCCATTCCCTCCCCCACCTCAGCATCTCTTTCCCTCCCTTCCTCTCTCCCAAGTTCATGCCTTCTGTGTCCAAAACCCCATTCCCTCCCCCACCTAAGCATCTCTTTCCCTCCCTTCTCTCTCCCAAGTCCATGCCTTCTGTGTCCAAAAACCCATTCCCTCCCCCACCTCAGCATCTCTTTCTCTCCTTTCCTCTCTCCCAAGTTCATGCTTTCTGTGTCCAAAAACCCATTCCATCCCCCACCTCAGCATCTATTTCCCTCCCTTCCTCTCTCCCAAGTCCATGCCTTGTGTCCAAAAACCCATTCCCTCCCCCACCTCAGCATCTCTTTCCCTCCCTTCCTCTCCCAAGTTCATGCCTTGTGTCCAAAAACCCATTCCCTCCCCCACCTCAGCATCTATTTCCCTCCCTTCCTCTCTCCCAAGTCCATGCCTTCTGTGTCCAAAAACCCATTCCCTCCCCCAACTCAGCATCTCTTTCCCTCCCTTCCTCTCTCCCAAGTTCATGCCTTCTGTGTCCAAAAACCCATTCCCTCCCCCATCTCAGCATCTCTTTCCTTCCTTTCCTCTCTCCCAAGTTCATGCTTTCTGTGTCCAAAAACCCATTCCATCCCCCACCTCAGCATCTCTTTCCCTCCCTTCCTCTCTCCCAAGTTCATGCCTTCTGTGTCCAAAAACCCATTCCCTCCCCCACCTCAGCATCTCTTTCCCTCCCTTCCTTTCTCCCAAGTTCATGCCTTGTGTCCAAAACGCACTCCCTCCCCCTTTTGTGTTCTCCGTTTGTCTCCCAGCCCATCTTAGCATCTTTCTCAGCAAAATGTAGCTCGAGCCGCGTAGGCTTGTCTTCTATTTCCTGCCTGTCCCGCCGCGCACACATAGCCGACCAGAAGTCTTCCCCGACATCAGTGCTGACGTCGGAGGGCGGGCTTTGCTTAAGCCCTCCCTCCGACGTCAGCGCTGACGTCGGGGAAGATTTCCGATCGGCTGTGTGAGCGGCAGGGCAGTCGGAGTAGAAGACGAGCCTCGCGGCTCGAATTATATTTAACCCCGCGGGTCCCCCATCGTCCCCGTTCAGCTCTCTCTCCTGTGCACCCCCTGGTAGTACTGCCCTGATGGCGGCCCTGCGCGTGCCAGCTGCAAGGCCTTCGCGTGCCACAGTTGGCACGCTTGCCATAGGTTTGCCATCGCTGTTTTTAGTTATAGAAACCACTAAAACAGAAATACAATCGTATAATAGTGAATTTCAAATAGCTAAGGAAGGCCTAGAGAGTAGTTTGGCTACAGATGAATACAATAAGTCTCTGCAAGAATTTAACACCAAGATAGTAGGGTTCAGGGAGGATCTTAGGAAAACTAAAATTAAAAAACTGCGCCGCGATGAATTAGACTACACTAAGGGTTTTGTCTATGCATGGATGGACAAGTCCTGTTCTTCTAAGCGAGCCAACCACCCCACATACACTCACACATCATCTGACTCTTCTGACGATGATAAAAGACAGCAGAAAGCTACTTGAGCAGGTCCCAATATCCATTTTCAAGGGGGTCCAAAACCAAACACAAAGAGGCCTCTCAGATCCAGACAAACAAGAAACCAGCCCTAACATCTAATATTTTTAACCTCTCTCACAGAACCCTTACCCCAGTTGAAACATCAGTGTTAGACAAGGGGCTTTCGTTCGTTCCTTCAAACACCTATCAACCTTTTGACACCCGCATAGCACTATTTAAGTTTATTAGGAAATGTAAACTTAAAAATTATTGTCAAAAGGAACAGTCAGGTAGTCAGGATAACAGTCAACTAACAGGCAGACAACTACACATATCAGCCAACCAGGAGTCCATAAGCAAATCAACTAGCAGGCAGACCAAGACCAACACTCAGCAAGTGAGAAGCTGATAAATGGCAGGAAGAACAAGAAGCAACAAGATTGCATTGAAGACCAGCGTCCCAGTCACCGAAGAAAGCCAGAGGACAACCACAGCTTGCATGCAGACAGAAAACTACCCACGACAGATGACAGAGGTCTCTGTGCAGACTGAAGCTATTCCACAGCAGATGACTTCAGTCTCAGTACAGACAGAGACAGACGACCTCATGCAAAATTGTCATTGTTTTAATAAGACATTAACTATTTTTTTTTTTTTTTTTGCGGCCCTCCAAGTACCTACAAATCCAAAATGTGGCCCTGCAAAGGGTTTGAATTTGAGACCACTGCTGTAGGGGCTTATTGGGAAAACCTCTCATGGAGATGTTTAACAGGGGATGAGTTACCTTATACATGGCGTTTGGCAGGTGTCAGTCACATTGTTGCCTAAACCAGACCAAGGATCCTGAACAATGTGGATCTTATCGCCCTATTACATTTTTAGACATAGATTATAAGCTTTTTACAAAAATATTAACGAATTAGCTACAACAGTACATGAGCCATTTAGTGAGAGATAACCAGGCTGGCTTTATCCTTGGATGCCAAACATTTGATAATATGCAGCGGATTCTCCATGTGTTTCATTTGGCTAAGCGACAGGAAGCCCCAGCTTTGATTTTGAGTATTAATACTGACAAAGTATTTGACAGGGCGCTGTGGCTGGTTATTAAAGAGACCTTGATGAAATTTGGGACCACAGGTCAATTCTTAAATTGAATAAAGACTATTTATAGTAAACCCTTGGCCTGTCTACAAATTAATGAGCAATACTGTGACACCTTTGAATTGGCCAGGGACACTAGGTAAGGCTGCTCTTTGTCCCCCTTGATTTTTGCCCTCATTATGGAGCCTTTGGCCCATCAAATCCTTGAGAGCAAGGTATCAAGGGCATAGT
This sequence comes from Geotrypetes seraphini, assembly GCF_902459505.1. Classification (NCBI taxonomy): domain Eukaryota; kingdom Metazoa; phylum Chordata; class Amphibia; order Gymnophiona; family Dermophiidae; genus Geotrypetes; species Geotrypetes seraphini. The sequence goes on along the minus strand of NC_047086.1, from coordinate 339,423,834 downwards.
GAGTGGACGGGTGGAAACTAAACTGTTATTTTTTGCGGATGATATCCTACATATGGTGTGGATAGCCTCATGAATCTCTACCTGAGATTTTAACCATTCTAGCAGCTTATGGGAATTTATTGGGATTTTAAATAAATTTGACCAGATCAATTATTTTGAATTTAACAGTGAGTCCAGACGATAAGTGTTGGCTGCAAAGCCAATATCCGTTTCACTGGGTGACCATGGCTATTAAATATTTGGGGATCCATCTCTCCGCCAATTTGAATGAGCTGTACCGTTTGAATTACCCACTTGTGATGCAGGAAATGTGGCAAACTTTAGATAAATAGGAACACCCGAAACTCTCTTGGCTGGGGAGGGTACATGCAGTCAAAATGATGCTCCTACCCAAGCTTCTCTATCTATTCAATGCATTGCCCCTCCCTCTATCTAAGGGCTTTTTTACATATTACATAAGAGGATATTTCATTATATCTGGAAGCGCAGACCCCTAAGTTTGAAACGAGAAATGATGTTTCAATTGCTGGAGTGGGGGGGGGGGATAATAGAGGTCCTGAATTTTCAAACTGTATAATCAGGTGGCCCAGCTTCGCATCTTGTTGGCCTGGCAAGTGACTGGCGGCAAGACATGGGTGGATATGGAATCTTGGTATATGGGAGATATTTCGCTTTGAAAGACCTCAGGGTAGTGGTGGGACAAGTGCATCCATTTATTTTGCAGGCATTACAGATATGGGTTAAAATTTGAGCATTTCCATTTGCGACAGTTACAAATCCAGATTTGCTAAGCTCAAAAAGTGCTCGCATATTGCTCACATGAGTTCTGCTGGCAAGCGGCCATTTTGAGATTCTGGAAGGCCCCACACCCACAAGTTGTTGTGGCGCGCCAGGTTTTCTCCGTCCTCCAGCTTTGCTAGAAGATCATCATGCTTGGTGACCCTGGGCAAGTCACTCAGTCCTCCATAGCCCCAGGTACGTTAGCTAGATTGTGAGCCCACCAGGACAGAGAGGGAAAATGCTTGAGTACCTATTGTAAAACCGCTTAGATAACCTTGATAGGCGGTATATAAAATCCTAATAAACTTGAAACTTGAAACTTGTTTCTAATTGTTTGTACCTTTCTGCAGCTCAAGTAAGTCCCCCTCGTGGTCTATCACTTTTTCTTCAAAGTCGTTGAGCCGTTGGCCCATTTCCTCTACTGTTTTGTGTAAGCCATCAAAGTCTGCATTGAAATCCTGATGCATCGTGTGCATAGCTGTTTTTAGTTCATTAATCTACTCACAAAGCTTGGTACGCGAGGCCGGGCTGTTAATGTTAAGTTACCTCCCAGAGGTACCTTCTTTATATTAAAGGACTTAGGGTTAGATTCACTAAGCAAACTGATCATGTACGGTTTGCGACCTCTTTGTGACCCGATTTTACTCCGGCCCGATTCACCTACCTCTCTGCTGATCCGATTCTGATCCATGCATGCAAATGAGGGGAAGGGCATGCAAAGTGGGCAGGGACGCGATTCACAAAACAAATTTTGCGAACTGACTTGGCTGGCCGATCAACCCAAGAAATGATGCTGGGGACCAGTCGCAAACGTCCTTTCCGGCTGTCTAGCTCCATTGCTGCCCTACTCTCTGCACGCCCTGCTTTCTGTTACCCCAAATCTCTTCTGCCTGCCGCCCCAAATTTCCGCCTTGTTCTGCCCCCAAATCTCTCCTGCCTGCCGCCCCAAATTTCCGCCCTGTTCTGCCCCCAAATCTGTCCTGTCTGCTCTGCCCCAAATCTCTCCTGCCTGCTGCCCCAAATTTCCGCCCTGTTCTGCCCCCAAATCTGTCCTGTCTGCTCTGCCCCAAATCTCTCCTGCCTGCCGCCCCAAATTTCCGCCCTGTTCTGCCCCCAAATCTGTCCTGTCTGCTCTGCCCCAAATCTCTCCTGCCTGCCGCCCCAAATTTCCACCCTGTTCTGCCCCAAATCTGTCCTGCCTGCTCTCACCCCGAATCTCTCCTGCCTGCCGCCCTACTCTCTCCCGAATCTCTCCTGCCCTTCCCCACACAGCAAGCCCGTGGTTTTAACCCACGGGTTTAAGCGGGTTAAAACCACAAGCTCATAAAGAAGTTGAGAAATTAAAAATAGTTTTAAAAAAGTTTTCAAAGAGGCCGCTGCTGATGCCGAGGATCGAATCGGGACCCTAAAAAAAAGCAACACACAGCAACCGAACACGAACGCGTACGCAGACCATCTACAGGGAAAGCAGATGGTCTGCACATGTGTTTGGATCACACACTAGCGATCCTTGTCGGCGCATGGGGGCATTCTTCCGATCACCCCCATTAGAATATTGTTGATTGAAGAATCCATCGGACCTGCCCGGATCGGTCACGATCGGGCAGGTTAGTGAATCAAATAGCCTTCATTATTTCTGCTAGTTAGATTAGTTGCTCTCATTGTAAGGTTGTTATCCATCCAGTTTAGGATGCTTAAATGTGTCAAAAAACAGCTCAATATAACTGTGAGGCAAAATCTCCTGCATGGTGTACGTTGGTGTAAAATCCTCCAAATTGCTCAAGCATATGAATTTCCTTGACTTTGTAAATACCACACATTTTTTTTTTTGCAGTCTTTGCTGCTTAAATTTTGACCATTACTGATAATGTCATCAGGCAATACCCATTACAGGTAAGAGGTTTTGCTCTTTCCTGTGTGGTATGTCAGTGCTGATTTTATGCATTCTCATTCATATTGCCGTTATCAGATTTTCATCAGCCTAGGGGTCTTTACTAAACTGTGTTATGTGAACTTTTCAACTTTTAACTCTCTGTGCACCCCACGGCCCTGGATAATTATACCTGAATCTTCTTTGACCTCTTTAACTTTTCACACCCCGACCTTGTTAGACTGCTTTTGGTGATTGCAAGAGGGATCTGCCATATCAGTTGAGCAATTGAATCTGGAATTTGAAAACGTTGTCAGGGGCGCGACTGATATGTAAACTGAATAGGTCTTTATAATGAATATCATTATCTCAAATTCATTCTGTGTAGTTGTCTGCAATCCTATTGCTCTCTATGATTGTCAGCAGATGTTTCAAAAATGAATATATCAGTAATAGTTTAGTAGACTAAATATATGCAGCATGGGTTTTTTTTTCCCCCCAGATAAGTTTAAGCATAAATATAAACATACCGGTAAATATAAATCTAGCGCACGTAATCTTTGTTCTGTTTTGTTTTTAAAAGCTTTAATGGGTTGCGGATAGTTTTTTATTTGTCTGCGCATCGGTTATTATTCTGAGAATTTATCTTTGGAATAGGTTTAATAATTTGTTGCATGCTTTTATATCAAGGCACTTATTCGTCTGTTTGTGGCAAACCCATATTCATTGACGATATATATAGGTGAGAGCTATAGTGCTCTCTTTATTATGACAACAATACCACTCTCTTTTTTGGGTCCCTTCACTGAGCACATATGCAATAGTTTTTCAGAGTTACTCTTTTATTAATGAAAATTAATTAGACACATTTGTTTTGATATGCCACACACCACCCCATGTGGGAGGCACATCCATCTTACTTTGGGATTTTTTTCAAGCAAGTATTCACTGCACTGTCTATACACATAATGATTTTTATTTTGTACATTCTATATTTTATGTTGTATAGATATTTTAAGTATTTTATACGTATTGGCACAAATAAGATCTCATGGTGTTTTTAGCTTTTTTTTGTGCATGGTTCTATTTTATCTAGAGACATCTGATGCAGGCAGATACGCCGAAACATGGCTTGTGTCGGGTCCTATAATAAACATATGATTTTTTTGCCCATTAACTGAAGGCCCTTTGTGCTATTTTTTCTTGGTGTCTGATTTGTACTGTGTCTCTTCATTTTGGACTAAGCATTAAATTAAACATGTTTTATTTCATTCAACCTGGCAACAAGTTCTATAGTATCGCCTATATTTGCTATCCTTGGAGCACACTGTTATGGACTTGTATTGCTATTGTTGTTGTTTTTACTATTGAAGAATATGAATGTTTTTAGGCCTTTCCTATCGAGTTTTATGGAGTTCTTTTCATTTACTTATTTGGATTTCTGTAACTGCTTAGATCTATTGTTGAGCAGAATATCAAATTTTAATAAACATAAACAAGAAACTGGGCTAGATGAACCATTGGTCTGACCCAATAAGATTATTTTTATGTTCTTATCTTATCTTTTATGTTTGTTATTGTAATTTTATTCCATCATAGAAAACAGTTTATGTATATGGCTTCTGATTTTAGGTTTTAAGCAATAAATGCCCTGCAATGCAAATAAAAGTTTAAAAATCCAAAGGTGTTTACTGGATAAACCGTGGGAAAGCACCACTTGCCCTAGTACTCTCTTTGGCTTATATTATTTCAATAAGCTTGCTACTTTCTTTCATACTCAGGTAGATAAATTATTATTGAACGCCTTCGTAGCTTCTAAACGGTATTTGTGTAGTTTCTACACCGACAATTCCTTTGAAACATAAATTTACATATTAGATTCCATCAAAAAAAGTTCTGTAGCATTAGAACCTGTGGCACCAAATACCTCTATCCATATACTGTAGTTAGGCAGAATTTCCTTACTTTGCCCCAGCATTATCTGAATACTGCTAGAGCATTTCGAGGGAATTTTCAGTAGCATATCCAAATAGGCCTGGATTCTCTAACTAGTTCCATTGTCGGCGGCCACCAATCGCATGTCAATCAGTGCAATATCATTTCTCATCATTCACTCTCCCACTCTCACAACCTAAAGTCCTTGTTTCCTCTCCCTCTTTTGGCAGATGAGGAATTTCTAATGACATAAATTGTACTACTGCTACTACTTATTTCTATAGTGCTACTAGATATATGCAGTGCTGTACACCAAAACACAGAAGACAGAGTTCCTGCTCAAAAGAGCTTACAATCTAGTCAAGACAAACTGGACAATGTGGTGCATCTATATACAGTGCAACATTGGCAGAATATGAGGCGTGCAGCAGAGTTCTGAACAGATTGAAGGGGAGAGAGATGGTTTAGCAGATGGCCAATGAGAAGCAGGTTGCAGTAGTCTATGCAAGAGGTGATGAGGGTATGGATGAGGGTCTTAGCATTGCACTCAGAAAGGTAGGGTCTGATTTTAACGATATTGTAGAGAAAGAAATGACAGGTTTTGGCAGGCTGTTGGATATGTGAAGAGAAGATGAGTCAAAAATTACCCTGAGGTTGCAAGCTGACAAGACAAAGAGGATGAGGGTGTTGTTCACAGAAATAGAGACTGGAGGAAGAGGAGAGACAGGCTTAGGTGGGAAAAAAGGAGCTCAGTCTTTGCCACATTCAATTTCAGATGACAGCGGGACATTCAGGCAGCAATGTCAGACAAGCAGGTTGAAACCCAGGATTGAATGTCTGTTGAGATTTCAAGTGTAGAGAGATAGATCTGTGAGTCATCAGCATAGAGGTGACACTGAAAGCCAATGGAGATTAGAGCACCAAGGGAAGAAGTGTAGATGGAAAAAAGAAGTGGACCCAGGACAAAATTCTGAGGTACACTAACTGACAGCAGGATGGAGGTGGAATGGGTGTGATGGGAAAGATAGGGAAAAAAAACATGAGATAACAGAGCCCTGAAATCCAAGCTAGAACAGCGTATCGATGAGTAGGTGCTGATTTACTGTGTCAAAGCTGTGGATAGATCAAGAAGGATGAGGATGGAGTAGAGTTCTTTGGATTTGGCCAGGAGCAGGTCATTGGAGACTTTTGTAAGGGCAGCTTTTGTAGAATGAAGAGGTGAAAGCCCGATTGAAGTGGGTCAAGGATAGTTTGAGATAAAATAAAGTCAAGGCAATGGTGGTGAACAGCATGTTTAAGTAGGTTGTCTAAGAAGGGGAGGAGGGAGACAGGATGATAGTTGGAAGGGCAGGTGGGGTCCAGCGAGGGTTTTTTAGGAGTGGTGTAGCAATAGCATGTTTGAAGGCATCAGGCACAATTGCGGTGGAGAGTTATAGGTTAAGGATATGGCAGATAGAGGGAATGACAATAGGGAGAGATAGTGATAAGTAGATGGGTGGGGATGGGATCAGATGAACAAGTGGTGAATTTGGAAGAAGGAAGAAACAGTGCAGTTTCCTGCTCAGTAAAGTCAAGAAAGGAAGATAAGGTGGCAAGGGCTGAAGGGGATTGGTAAACTGGACTGGAGGATGTGACTCGGTTGAGAATTCAAGGTTAATTTTGTGAAACATGTTGTAGAAGTACTCAGCCACTGAGGGGGAAAGTGGGGGGGGGGGAAGTGACAGAAGGGTTGGAGGTGGGGGGACCTTGAGTAAAGAGTTCGATGTGGCAAAGAGGCAGCAAGGGTTGGAGCCAAGAGAGTCAGTCAGGCAGTTGTAGTCTTGTTTGTCAAGAGAGAGTCTTGTTTGTCAAGAGAGAGAGCGGATTGGAAAGAGGTCAGGTGGAATTTGAAATGAATGAAGTCAGCATGAGTACGAGAATTGAGCCAGAGTCGTTTGGCAGACCTGGCATAGGAGCGTAAGTGGATTTTAGAGTTTAGCCAGGATTGGGGTTTGGGGCGTCTTACAGAGTGTGGAGTAGGGGGGAGCAAGGGTATTTAGTTACATTCATTATAAATTTATGATTAAATTGAATAATCTTTCTTTGATATTACTGGGTCATAGACCATAGAAGTCCACCCAGCACTGTCCTTAGGTTCCAACTATTGGAATTAATGTTGAAGCTCAGTACCTTAGGTTCCAACTACTGGAGTAGCTGTTTGAAGCTCACTCCAGTCTATCTGAACTACTCTTCCTCTGTGGGATAGAGACCATAAAAGTCTGCTCACCATGTCCCCATGTTCCAAATTGCTAGAGTTCCCGTCAAAGCCCTCATAGAAATATTCTAGGCATCAACCACCCTCTTCATGAAAAATGAATTTTCTAACTTACTTGACTTCCTTTCGGGGGGGGGGGGGGGGGGGGGGGGGGGGGTTAGTTAAGAACATAAGAATTGCCATACTGGGACAGGCTGAAGGACCATCAAGCTCAACATCCTGTTTCCAAGTGACCAGCCCAGGTCCCAAGTACCTGGCTAGATCCCAAGTAGTAAAACAGATTTTATGCTGCTTATCCTAGGAATAATAAGTAGATTTCCTCAAGCCATCTCAATAATTGCCTCTGGTCTTCTCTTTTAGGAAATTATTCAAACCTTTTTTAAACCCTGCTAAGTTAACTGATTTCACCACATTCTCCAGCAATGAATTCCAGAGTTTAACTACCCATTGTGTGAAGAAATATTTTCTCCGGCTTGTTTTAAATCTACTAATTACATTACATTACATTATATTAGGGATTTCTATTCTGCCATTACCTTGCAGTTCAAGGCGGATTACAAAAGAATTATCCAAGATGTATTACAACAAGAACTTACAAAAAAAAAAAAATTGGTCATTTTCAAAAAGAGTGAGAAATGGGTAAGGTTATTTGTTTGGGGTAGTTGGCTTTAGTGAGAGGTGGAGTTTGAGACTTGCGGTATTATTTCTTTTTTCAGAGTTTTCTTGAAGAGTATGGTCTTTATTTCTTTTCTAAAAGTCTTGTAGTCGAGGGATGCCGTCAGTAGATTGGCGATTTGGTTGTCTAGTTTGGCTGCTTGAGTGTCCAGGAGGCCATCATATAGTTTTTTTCCGTTTGACCTCCTTAATTGGGGGGGTATGAGAATGGGGTGTGAATTTTCCTATGTCTGGTTGCGGTGTTGTGGATGAGGCGGTTATTCAGGTAGTTTGGACTGTCTCCGTATAAAGTCTTAAATAGTAGGCAGTAGAATTTAAATTGTATTCTTGCTGGGATCGGAAGCCAGTGCGATTGGAGATATGCTTCTGTAATGTGATCATGTTTCTTTAATGAGTAGATGAATCTTAGTGCTGTGTTTTGAATAGTTTGTAGTTGTTTTGTTATGGTTGTAGGGCATGGGAGGTAGAGGATATTACAGTAGTCAAGTAGGCCTAGTATTAAGGACTGAACTATGAGCTGGAATTGAGTTTTCTTGAAGAATTTACGAACTTGTCTTAAGTTTCTCATGACTAAGAATGACTTTTGTATTGTTTTATTGATTTGCGGTTGCATGGTGCAGCATCTGTCGATAGTTATTCCTAGCAGTTTTAGGGTGGTTTGTATGGGGTAGTTGATTGCGTTGATTTCAATGTTGGTTATGGTTGGTATTTTGTTGTTTTCTAGGAGGATGAATTTCGTTTTATCTGGGTTCAATTTCAGTTTGTGATCTTTCATTCAGGTTGCTATTGATTTTAGTGTTTGGTATATTGTGTTCGTCATGGAGAGTTCAGGTTGATCGAAGGGTATGAGAATGGTAATGTCATCGGCATAGCTGTAGGAGGTTATGCCTTGTTTGTCCGGGTGAGAGCTGAGGGAGGCTGTATAGAGATTGAAGAGAGTCGGGGATAGAGGGGATCCTTGGGGAACTCACATGCCCCCCCTAGACCTAGTATTTTTGGAAAGAGTAAATAAGCAATTCACATCATCCTTTCCACTCCACACAATATTTTGTAGACCTCTATTATGTCACTCTTGAGTTGCTCTTTGGTGAGTATTTAGAAAAGTTGTCAAAGATATAGGAGATTCTAAATTCCACAGATTACCTGAGGATAGATCTAAGTTTCCTAATTGGACTGTGCCAGCTAAATCTAAATTACCTGAGCTCAAATGCTACTGTGCTGTGTGGTCTAGTTATTTTCAATGTTCTCAGTATCATTGAAAGCACAGGAGCAGGGATCAGAAGCAGGGACTACTACCTCTACATTCAACAATTTTTGAAGAGTAAAACAGCCTCCTTTTTGGCTGACACATAACAGGAAGAAATCATAAAACAAGCTGCTGCTACTACTACTACTACTACTTACCACTTATATAGCACTGAAAGGCGTATGCAAAGCATTTTGACATTTATAGATAGTTCCTTCTCAGAAGAGCTAACAATCTAACTTGGACATACAGACATGACATATAGGGTTGGGGATTCAGAACCCAAGGTGAGAGGAGTTAGGAGTCGAAAGCACTCTTGAAGAGGGCTTTTAACTGGCTCATGGGAGGGAACACAGGGGGAGATAAGCGAAGAGAGATAGTGAGGGGCAGTTGAGTGAGTACATTTGTAGGTCAGTAAGAGCAGTTTGAATTTGGAAATGGATGGGAAGCCAATGAAGTGACTTTAGGAGAGGGGTAACGTGAGTATGGTGGTTCTCCCGGAATATAAGTCATGCAGCCAAATTCTGGATAGATTAGAGGGGAGCAAGATGGCTAAGTGGAAGGCCTGAGAATAGTGAGTTGCAGTAGTCTAAGCTGTGAGTTTGTAACCATATTTGACTACATCTAACATCCACTGATTGGTAGCGACCTGGACTCACTCATTGACAAATCACAAAAGGTGTCCCCCAATTTAATCCATCAAGGGATGGACCTATAACCCATCATTGAAAGGACTTTAGACAACAAGACTCCAGGAAAGGGAGTATGGTATTGGAAAATATTCCATTTATGATCAAATGATTTTTATTGAGCCAAAATGAATAACAGGTACAGAAGATACAGCCAAAGAAACAGGGCTCAGAGTGAACAATTTTTACATGCCCCCAGACACAAACCTCCCCCTCTTCCAGAGTCCCCTACTTCAAGGAACGTATGAACTAATATACTGGAAAAGCAAGAAAAACATAAAAGTAAGTACAACAGAGTCAACAATTCAAGATATGACTCCGGGCCAATTAAGTCATCATGTTCTAGAAAGGCTCTCAGGTCGCTTGAAAATGTGATCCCCGCACAGTAGAAAGGGCTGAGATGTCCAGATGCTCCTAAGTCAGCAGGATAATCATCTGAGTCCTCCACAGAGACATAGATGGGACATGCACCTTAAGCTGTTTGAGCAAAATACATTTTAAAGTAATCAAAATGGACCATTTAAGAAAGGAATTGTTCCTGGCTCACTGGGATGATGTGAAGGAATAGTACCGAAATGAATTGAAGGAGAGTGTCGAATAGTCATCTTCCAAATATTTCCAATAAAGGTGAAGATTCCAGTCCAGTAACTCTGGATGGCAGAACAAGTCCAAAACATGTGGCTCAAGGTAAATATTTCCAATAAAGGTGAAGATTCCAGCCCAGTAACTCTGGACGGCAGAACAAGTCCAAAACATGTGGCCCAAGGTAGCATCAGAGTGTCCATATTTAGCACAATCTGCTGTGGGTCTAAACTTAGAAATATATGCCCTTCTAGGAGACACATAAAGACAAAATATCAACTTGTAGTGCAATTCCCAGAAGTACATATATTTCCTCAAAGAGGGTAACTTAGTCATAGCATTTAGTATAATATCATCAGGTAATAACATTTGAAGATCATGGGACCAAGAGGTCCGCAACTTAGCATGGTCAGGCAAGGGAGTCTCATCCTTCAAATAACGATGGTGAAATTTGAGGGACACTTTCATCTGGGAACCAAAAGTATAGGCAATTCCTGCCTTCCAGAGCTCAAATTTTCTTTCTTCAAGGAAGCCACTTAATGTTGGATCTGTAAATATGCAAACCCATCAGTGCTGGCAAGATTATTGTCATGGCGAAGTTGCTTAAAGGACTTCATTGTGCCATCCTTCTTCACCAGATGAAATAAAAATTTCAAAACCCTGGCCTACCATCGAGCAAACCGCGAGTCCTCTATGCCAGGCAGAAAGCAACTGTTAAAGCCGACACACCCACTGCCAGACCCTACGTAAAGGCAAACAAAGAATGCAAAGCATCAAATTAGATAGTTGAAAGGAAGGAACAGAATGTAAATATGCACTGAAATGTACCCTCTGAAAACAGGCAAGTTCCAGAGGTGTGTTAGCGAAATCAGTGGTACCTCGAAAAAAATCATTAATGTGTAGCATGCCACATCCAGTAGTTAAGTAATGAAGATTCAACAAGCCTAAACCCCCTTTGTAGTAGGGTCTCACTGCTTGTGACTATGAGAGCTGGGTGCGACGGCCCTTCCAAAGAAATTGTTGAATTAAATGAATAATTTTGTTCTCATCCAGACGTCGTAAATATAAAGGAAGAACTTGGAAAACATAAAGCCAGGATGGAATCACAATCATGTTAAGAAGACCAACTCTGCCCATAAGAGAAATAGGATAGGCGTGCCACAAACGTAATTTAGTGGACAATGAGAATAGTAATGGATCCACTTTAAGAGAATATAGGATGGAAAGATCATATGGAATAATCATAACTAAATATTTAAATGAAGAAGTGGCCCACTGTAAGGGAAAAGTGCCCACCCACCGTTGGCATACGGAAGGATGTGAAGGCAAAGCAACTGATTTGTCTTAATTAATAGTTAGACCCGAATAAAATCCATATTCAGCTATAAGGTCCAGGACTACAGTAAGAGAGTGAGCCGGGTTCGTAAGAATGAGCAACAAATCATCTGCAAAAGCCAAAGTTTTGAGTTCCTGACCCACTATAAGTATCCCACTGACCTCTTCAAACTGCCTAAGAGTACCAAGTAAAGGTTCCAATGTGAGAATGAAGAGCAAGGGAGAAAGGGGACAACCCTGATGAGTACCATGTCGGATTGGGAAAGTCAGAGAGGGTCCCAAAACCAGGAGACAGGCCATAGGATTAGCATAAAGTGAGCAAATGGTGGCACGGTAGAACCCAGAGATGCTCAAATAATCTAACATGTGAAATAAAAAAGACCAAAAGACATTATCAAATGCCTTGGCCGCATCAAGGCTCACAAATAATGCCGGAACATTGATATATTGAGAATAGGCAAGGGCCAACAAAATCTTGTGCACATTTTATACAGATTGCCTCCCCAGGACAAAGCCCACTTGATCCTCATGGATTAAAGTAGGGATGTGAAGAAGAAGTCTATCTGCAAGAATATGAGATAAAAGCTTAAGATACGACATTGATCAATGAGATTGGTCTATATTATAAGAATCAAGGAGATCAGCTGGTTTGCCAGTTTTAGTAGCAGAGCTATTGAAGCTTCATTGGCAAAACGCGGAAAGGCACCCTTTTGAACAGCCATTGTATAATATGCTTTCAACGGACCACATATGTGAGGTTCTAGCAAGCAGTAAAATTCCCCTGAGAACCCATCCGGACCAGAAGCAGTGCCAGTTTCAGTGGATTTTATTGCCTTTTTCAACTCCACCGCCTGTAAGGGCATATTCAAATGACTGATGTCAGACTCCTGCAGACGCGGCATCCCTGAAGAAGCTAAGTAGTCAGTCACTAAAGCAGCTGGAGATGAGGGAGTGTCACCAACTGGGAAGCGAAGTGATCATCCAAAACGCGAGCTATGTCTTCTGTTCAGGAGACCATCGCACCCCCGGAGAACACATGGCCAAAATAGGATTCTTGCCTTCACGAGTGTCAGTTAATTTGGCTAGCAACTTGCCAGGCTTATTGCCATAACGCTGAAGATGATACTTGCGATAGGAGAACCATTTTTGGTTTCATGAGTGAATCAATGAGTTAAGTGCTGCCTGAGAAGCCAGATAATGTTCCCGTGTGGCCAAAGACAGGCACACCACATATGCCCGCTTGGCTACCTGCAAGCAGTGGCGTACCAAGGGAGGGGGCAGTGCGCCCCGGGTGCCAGCCCTAAGGGGGTGCTCCCGGCCTTGCCGTTCAGTCCCCCCCCACCCACCCCCGAAGGACCGCTCGCCCCACTGACCTTCCTGCACCACCTGTGAAGCAGCCCGCAGCAGGATCGCGAAGTCAGCGTCAGCGATCCCTGCGCTGCTTAGGCGCTGCTTCCTGCGACGCGATCCCGCCCCTCCTTTGACGTCGGAGGAGGGGCGGGACCGTGGCTCAGGAAGCAGCGCAGGGATCGCAGACGCTGACTTCGCGATCCTGCTGTGGCTGCTTCATAGGTGGTGCGGGGAGGCCAGGGGGGCGAGCGGTCCTTCGGGGTGGGTCGGGGCATCAGGCCTTCAGGGTGGGGCGGGCGGGCAGGCAGGCAGGTTTTCAAGGGGGAGGGGGTGACAGGCAGGCAGGCAGGCCTTCAAGGGGGGACTGGCCTTCGTGGGGGGGGGTGCAGACCTTCAAGGGGTGCAGGCAGGCCTTCAGGGGGGGTGCAGGCCTTCGGGGGGGGTGTAGGCCTTTGGGGGGGTGCAGACCTTCAAGGGGGAGACAGGCCTTCAAGGGGGGGAAAGGCAGGCAGGCAGGCCTTCAAGGGGGGACAGGCCTACAAGGGGGTGGGACAGGCCTTCAAGGGGGGGGACAGGCCTTCGGGGGGGGTGCAGACCTTCAAGGGAGTGCAGGCCTTCGGGGGAGGGTGCAAGCCTTCAAGGGGGTGCAGGCCTTCAAGGGGGGACAGGCCTTCAAGGGGGGGGGAAAGGCAGGCAGGCAGGCCTTCAAGGGGGGGGAGAAGCTACAAGGGGGTGGGACAGGCCTTCAAGTGGGGGACAGGCCTTCGGGGGGTGCAGGCCTTCGGGGGGTGCAGACCTTCAAGGGGGGGACAGGCAGGCAGGCCTTCAAGGGGGGGACAGGCCTACAAGGGGATGGGACAGGCCTTCAAGGGGGGTTCAGGCCTTCAAGGTGGGACAGGCAGACCTTTAAGGGGGGACAGGCCTTTGGGGGGGGACCATGATTTAGAAGTACACGGAGGGAAGGGGGTGTACAAAAAGACGTGCATATGCCAAACTTTGGGGGGGGGAAGAAATAATGGGTCTGAAAATAGAGGAGAGGGAGAGAGATGATGGACCATGGGATTTAGGGAGGGAAGGAACAGAAAGGGAGAGAAATTGGACACAAGGGATGGTGTGGAGGAGGGATAGAGATATTGGATAGGAGGGTAATTAGGAAAAGAAAGGGAGAGATGGTGGACTCTGGGGTGGTGGGGAAGGAGGGAGAGATGCCGGATGAAAGGGTATTTAAGAAATGGTGGATCTGTGGAGGGAGATGAAAAAAAGGAAAGATACCAGATTTCCTGGGAAGGGAAGGGAAATGGAAAGGGAGGACAGAGTTGGCAGATGGATGGTTAGCATGCAGAAAGAAGGAGACCCTAGCAAGCAAGTTATCAGAAGAAAACCAGAGCTTTGGACCAACAAGATTTGAAATATAACCAGACAACAAAAGGTAGAAAAATTAATTTTATTTTCTGTTTTGTGATTATAATATGTCAGATTTGAAATGTGTATCCTGACAGAGCTGGTGTTGGACTGCAAACGTGAGCTAGGATTTAACAGAGAGAGGAAAAGTCCTTTTTGTTTCTTTATTTTATTTACACCACAGCGCCAGTGTGGTTAGGAGAAGCCAAAGGGGGTGAAAAAGCTATAAAACCCACCAGGAGTTTTGAAAAAAATCACCCAACTGGGCAGGAAAATCGAATTGAAAAACCAATTCAATAGGGCTGAATCGAATCAAAAATTTTTTTCCTGTATCTGGCAGCATTAGTTTGCGCTACTGTCTTAGACTTTAGGACCTGGGATTGGGGAGAGATGGCATCCTCAGTACTTTATAATGCAAGTGAAACGAGGATTTGGTCAGACTTTTGAAGGGTCTGCAGAAAAAAAATATTGTATAGGCCGGGGACATGAGACAGCAGGAAATGGGAACTTTTCTTCCTTCTATTTTTGTGAATGGAAAGGCTGAGGATGTCAGAGAGTTCAGTTAAAATATGTGCTTTATAAGAAAATATAATAATGTGTTTTATAAAGTTTATAGCATAGCTGGCCTACCCAGTGAGGTGTTCCTAGTGGTGATGGTGGCAGCGTGTCAATGTGTTGAGAGGAAGAGGTGGTCTGGGAAATTCTGCTGAGCAAACTCCGGGCCCATTTCCACCCCCCAGTTAGTCCACTCCACTCAACTGGTTCACACAGTAAGTGGGTCTTTGGGTGTTGTTTTGGGATCTCTTCCAGTGGTTTATCTCCTTCTGGTCCAAGGAAGGAAACTTTGTTATCCTTAGCATTGACCTACAGAATATGTTTGTAACAGCGCTGCTTGTGTGGCATTAGGCTATGTAGTGATCGAAAGAAAAAAAACAGACCTTTGCACATTTTTGCACTATATGGTGGGTGTATGAGGAGATTCACATTTCCTGCACAGCTAAGTCCATGTGAAGTTCCCTTGTGACATCTAGCAAGGTCTCTGTTTGAAAGGAAAGATCTAAACTTAAAAATGAAGTGGCCAGAAGTTATGGTAAAAGCAGATAGTGTAGCTGGTTTTAAGAAAGATTTGGACAAATTCCTGGAGGAAAAGTCCATAATCTGTTATTAAGACATGGGGGAAGTGTCTGCTTGCCCTGGATCGGTAGCATGGAATGTTGCTACTCTTTGAGTTTTGACCAGGTATTAGTGTCCTGGATTGGCTACCATGAGAATGGGCTACTGGGCATGATGGACCATTGGTCTGACCCAGTTAGGCTATTCTTATGTTATGTTCTCATCTGTAGGGGCCTTTGTTTTCACTTCTTATTTTAATGTATTTTTTTTCTGGGAACTTATCAGTGTTTTTTATAATGGGAACAAAAATGGAAGAGAATTAATGTGTGTGGGATGAGGGGGTAACTAATTTCTTCAGCTAAATAATTCAATCCACTTCAAACAGACATAGGAGAACTCACGCACCATTCACACACCCTCCAACCAAAAACTTCAAAAGAAAAAAACTGTTCGACAACCTCCTAGCCATTCGAGCTGCAACACTCGACCCCCAACTCTACAACCAATTGACATCGACCACAGACTGCAAAACCTTCAAAAAGAAATAAAAACCCTTCTATTCAAAAAACACATAAAACCGAACTAACACAATCAGAACTGTCCCAAGCATCACCTGCAACTACTCCATATGTACTTCTGATGTCATGACAATTCAGACATAATTTATGTTATGTTTGGAATATAAGAAAATTTTCACTGCCTGTTTCTATTCTGACCATTTATTCCGTTTCATGGTCATTACAAAAAATATTTTTTTACATGGGGGGGGGGGGTGTCAAAAAATGATGGGCCCCGGGTGCCACATACCCTAGGTATGCCACTGCCTGCAAGGCCCACTCCAAGGTAATAATCGCTTTGTTGAGTCTTCGAAATTGAGTACAAGAATACGCAAGTATATGTTACCATAAAACAGACTTGGCAGTCTCCCAGAACAGAAAGGGGTCATCTTGATGCTGAGAATTATTGAGCACATAATCTTCTCATTGATCTGATAAAAAGTTTTTGAAATCAGGATCTTGATTTAAATAGGCAGGAAAGCGCCAATGGCGCAAACAGACATAGCTCGCAGGACCCACTTTGGCCGCAGTTACCTGAGAAAACATTGAAGAAGACAGAAGGATATAGTCGAGATGAGATCATGATCCTTGGGCATGGGAAAGATGCGTGTAATCCCGCACCTTGGAGTGTAGGAGCCGCCAAGAGTCAATCATATCTAACATGGAACAAAAATCTTGAAGCAAGTGACCCTTGGGACCCAATGGAGCCACTGGGAAGGATGATTTGTCTAGGTCAGGATCCAAGTATTCCATTTATTTTGTGGTGCATAGAAGAGGGAAGTTTTTGTCCTATGTTAGATATCAGGCAGATAAATTACCCTTTAAGTGACAAACTTCAGGATGGAGACACTGCACTCTCCCAAGGGGAGTTTCTAAACTCCTTGGATCTCAAAGACGCATATCTTCATATTCCAATCTGGGCACACCATGAAAAGTATTTGCAGTTTGCAATTGTAGGACATCATGATCAGTTTCAGGACATGCCATTTGAACTGGGCAATGTTCCTCAAACATTTTCCAAGGTTATTGTCATAGTTGCAGGAGCTTTTTGCTAAGAGGTCATCAAAGCCTGTTCAGAAGAGGAGAGATTTTATGTAACTCACCAAGTAGGGCAATTCCTCCAGTCTCTTGGTTCGGTGGATCTTTTTAGAAAAAGCAAACTGAGTCCTTCACAGTCTCTACTAAAATGACAGTAGCAAACACAATTTCAAAATAGTTTGGCATTGTGCATTTGAATCTATAATTATTTTGCACGGCAATGTTATACATTTTTATTTTATTTGAGCATTAGCAGTGTTTTTGTTCCTTATAAATTTACTCTAACTTATTTTGCACATAAACAGGATTTGAAAATAAGTATCCTCACTTACCATCAGTTGACTGATATTTCTTCCATCTTAATGTTTAACAGTGATTCTTTTCGGCTGCCATTATAGCTTTGTAAGTAATCTTTGAAGGTTGTGTGTGTGTGTTTTATTTTGTTTTCTTCAGTATTATATTTTTAAATGATCAGTGACAGGCACTTTACTACAGTTTTTTGAAACTTTCAGTTTTACTTGTAATAGAAGGTAATTAATTTGCACATGTGGTTTCTTTCTTTTGACAGAACTGCATTTCCTTCTGCCATCAGATGTCTTTCTGCCTGACAGAGTTGCACCTGTGGTCTTTGAAGAATACTTTACATGTTGGGGGTAAATCAACTGCTGCCAAATTCCATTCTGTGCTTGCAACAAATAAGAATGCTATTCAGTGCTCATTCAGCTAACACACAAGTCGGAATCCTCATGTGAAGATTTTCTCTTTGATTTACACTGCAGGGAGAGCAAGTGTTAGAACATTGTTGTGTTGACTGGAGAGATGGCCTTTTAGTTCTGTCTTCATAATTAAGTCAGTACAGACTCAAAAGATCCCTTTCCATTCTGAAAACAACTATTTTTGTATGAATCAGTTTTTTTGTATTCCTCTTTTAAAAAAAAACAAACCCCAGTGCTTCTTAATTGACATCTAGTTTTTGACTGCAGTGACACGTTCCTGTTGACAGGTGTTTTTATGCTATTTAGTAGAGAATCCAGTTCAGTAACACACATTGGTCTCTTTTTAACCGTTTCTTATAAGAATTATTTATAACATAGTATTTATTGTACACCATGTGTAGAAACTATTTGGGCTGTATTTGTGGCATGTAAGATTTAAAAAAGTAAAATTAGAAGAACATTCAAAAATATCAAAATGTCATGTTCTTTCCTATATAGAGGTAATTCACAAGCACTATCATAAAACATGCTTATTGGAGCATTTTGTATTTTGTGTAAAGGTTGTTCAAATGAGAAGAAGCTACTGTAGTTAGTATTAAAGTGTTTAATAGCTGAAACTTGCAAGAGATTTGAAATCAAAATAGTATTTATTATAAAACATTCTCTCCCCATTCCTTCTTTTCCTTCCCCTACCTCCATCCATCTCACCTCTTACTCCTCTTCCCCTATCCATAGCAGCTAATTTTTGAAAATGATTGGGGGTGCTGAATTCATGGACTGAACAGAAATTTCCCCTCGTCCAAGAGCAGGGCAGATAATGTGGACATCGGGAAGACTCATATAGCCAAATCAAAAGCTAGGTTCCTGTCATTCCTTCTTCCCCCTCACCCCCCATAACCAGTCCATATCTCTAGCTCTCCCTTTAGTCAATCCTTAGACCACACTCCCCCCCATAACCAGTCCTCACCAGTCTCTCTCTGCATAATAATCTCTCTTTCTCCAATTCTTTCACTTCCCCTAATTTTGTTTTCTTCTTCTCTTCTCTTCTTCCTGTCCTCTTTCCCCCTTCTTACTCTCTTTCTGCAATTAAAAAATTTTTTCCTTCTGTACAGGCATAATTTGATGTTTTTATTTGGAGACAGAGAGTTTAATAACTCTTTGCTTGCTCCACTCCCATTATTTTTTTAGTCTCTTGTGCTTCTTACTTCCCCCTTGATTTAAGATTACCAGATATCCCATGACAACGGGAAGTGAAGTTGTATGTGTGTGTGTGGGCAAGGGCCACAATTTTCCCAAGGACTGTCCTGGAGGCAGAAGCCAATGGGCATGGCTCCTGCCATAAAAGGTACCAGAACTGGGGGGGGGGGGGGGGGGAGGAAGGGTGCCACTAGACACCAGAGATATGTTTTTAAAATTATTGGTTGGTTAGTGGATTGGTGGGAGGAGGAAGAAAGGCTTCCTAGACCCTGTACTGATCACTAGTGCAGGTCCCCAGTGCCAGCCTCAGATCTGGCTATAAGTTTCTGGCCTTGAGCTCCTACAGCAGACATCAGTGCACAGCTCTGCATGCTGCAGTGCAACTTTACCACCCCGTCCCTTTTACAAAACTACAATAGGGGTTTTTGAGCTATTATATCACAGGTAAATTTACAGTGGCAAACTTAAACAAACTGGGCAATCCTATTATTTACAATATTATTATGTTAGTAGGAAAAAGGAGGTATTGATGGCCCTGGAACGACGAATGAGGTGATTAAATTTGCAGATGACACTAAACAGTTCAAAGTTGTTAAAATGCAAGCTGATTGTGAAAAATTGCAGGCAGACCCAGGAAGACTGGGCATCCAAGTGGCAGATGAAATCTAATGTGGACAAATGCAAAGTGATGCACATTGGGAAGAATAACCCAAATCACAGTTACCAGATCCTAGGGTCCACCTTGGGGGTTAGTGCCCAAGAAAAAGGTCTGGGTGTCATTGTAGACAATGCGATGAAACCTTCCACCCAATATGTAATGGCGGCCAAAAAAGTAAACAAGATGCTAGGAATTATTAAAAAAGGGATGTTTAACAAAACTAAGAATGTTATAATGCCTCTGTATCACTCTGTGTTGCGACCTCACCTTGAGTATTGTGTTTAATTCTGGTCTCTTTATCACAAGAAAGATATAGTAGCACTAGAAAAAATTCAAAGAATAGCGACCAAGATGATAAAGGGGATGGAACTCCTCTCGTATGAAGAAAGACTAAAAAGGTTAGGGCTCTTCAGCTTGGAAAAGAGACGGTTGAGGGGAGATATGATTGAAGTTTACAAAACCTGAGTGGAGTAGAATAAGTACAAGTGGATGAATTTTTCACTCCATCAAAAATTACAAAGACTAGGGGACACTCAATGAAGTTACATGGAAATACTTATAAAACCATTTGATTTGTGATTGAATTTGAAAAAGACAAGTAACAAAATATATCTTAAAATATTTTCAGCTATTCATGTAATTTCCATAGCTCAAATCCGCATAATGCATGCTCAAATGGACACTGAAGTCCTAGTAGAAGTGAGCTATTCAAATGCTACAGGAGTCCATCAGTATGCCAGAGAGCTGAAAAGAGGCACTATATTGATTGCTATGAGTGCACTAAGCAGATGTTTGGTGCAGTGTTTTCCCTAAGTCCTCAGATCAAGGCCTTCACCTGCTCTATCTTTCCCTTAAGACTGGATAGCAGGACCACAGGAAGACCAATTTCGCAGGTGTGAGATAGCATCTGTTTTGTCTATGCTGGGAAGAGCTGGCAATATTTAAAGAGCCCCGACTTTCACCATGGATAAGAGGAAGGGGAAGATGCATACTTACCTATCAGAGCTTGAATCCATCGTTTGCCTTATTTTAGTACACTTCTGATGCTTTTAGATCCAGTGTTGAAAGAATCCATTTCTGGTCTGAGCAGTCTTGGTGGTGTAGCAGATTACCTTTGCAGTATCAATGCTTTACTAAATCCTGGCGTACTGTCAGTGGAAGCAAATAAGAGTACCTTGGCTCTAGTCACCAGCAGTTCCAGAAGATGTTTCAGCAAGGCTGCAACCTCAGAAGGAGAAATGAGAACTGTGTCGGGAAATGTTATATCTTGGCGTCTAGCTATGGGAGAAGACAGGTAGGAACTAGACTCAGCTGTAGCTTATAATGAGAGGTTAGCGAGACCTCCAGTTATCACTTTTGAGGGATGCTATCTATGATTTAGAAAATTTTGTAGCTGACAGCTTTTGATGCATATGATCCCAGATTCAAGGGGGACAATTAGAGAGCCATAGGTTGAGACTGGATAGAGTTGCAGGCTTGCAATGTGGCCTTGATAAGAGGCAAAAAAATAAAACAAAAACACCTTACAGGTGTTTATTAGAAAATCAGACTGAGAAGTTTAATTTTTGCTTAATTAATTTTCCACAAATCTCTATATTTGCCCCTATAGACATGCTGAACTTGTATTTAAAGGATATTCTATATAGTACATGACAGCAGATAAAGACACATATTATCCATCCAGTCTGCCTAACAAGATAAATTCATAAAGTTGGATATGATACTACAGAAACATACTTGATTTGTCCATGCTATTTTTGGGGCCCCACTGCTGGAATTGCCGTCAAATCTAACTCCAGCTTATCCTGATCTGTCTTGTCATATGTAGGACACAGACCATAAGAGTTTGCCCAGCATTGGCCTATCTGTCCAGCCACAATCAGGGTACAGACCATAGAAGTCTACCCAGCACTAGCTTTGCTTCTCAGTTACTAGTGATACCATGTAATCACTGAGCTTATTCTGAAGATACATAAAGAAGTTCTCATTCCTATTTCCTGGCAGAGAGATGCGGGAGCTCTCTGTGGACAGCTTGGACATGATTAGATTTATAGAGATCTAACAGATGTCAGTTTTGTCTAAAATTTTACTGCTGAATCCATTCATTCAAACTATAGGGTAAATCTTTTAGTTTGGTATCCTTATTTTTATTGTATGGACTTTCAGAATACAATCAGGCACACATTTCTTCTGATTATTTCTATCTCCATCGGTCCACCTTTTATTGAATATTTCTAGCATTCATTCTAAATATTTAAAAAAAAAATTTTGTAATTGTAATTTGTAAATTGTAAGAAAAATGCAGTCAATACTGTGTGCACTCTGAAGAAACACAATTGGTGTCCATACATTCTGTGCTAGCACTTCTGATCAAGTCAAGAAGTGAGCAAATAGTAAGGGGGAAACCCCAAGCTCCACAGTTCAAGTAGGCTGGCTGAGCAGGTCCCTGCAGGATCTACCTGTCAGCTGAAGACCAAAGTTTGCTTCTCTCACACAGGCTAGGAAGTCACCGGAGCTGTACTACAATGCAAAGTCCCACCCAAAAATCACAAAAAACAAAAAAGAAACCCAAGCAGATCAAATTTGCTTCTGAAGGCTCACTTGCAGAAGAAATAACTTACTGGGGGCAGCAGAGAGCAGAGAGAAGAAGTAGATGCTGAAAACAGTGATCAGTATCTCCTGCAACGGGCATACAGGAGTAGATGGAAGACCCTTGGTTCAGCATACCATCCCTATTGCACTGGAAAGTGTCTTTAGACAAAATTCTGCTTGAGAATTAGAGCCACTATTTAATGGTACAATCACTCTCAGTTACATACTATGAGTACCAGTATAAAATTGTACTGCTGAATCCATTCATCCAAACTATAGGGTAAATCTTTTAGTTTGGTATCCTTATTTTTATTGTATGGACCTTCAGAATACAATCAGGCACACATTTCTTCTTATTGTTTCTATCTCCATCGGTCCACCTTTTATTGAATATTTTTAGCATTCATTCTAAATATTTTTTAAATTTTTTTGTAATTGTAAGTTTTTTTCCTTAATTCATAATTTGATAAATTCAATAGCCATCATGTAGCTTTTAAACTCTTTCTTCATTGTCTTCCATTTCCACTAACTACCTCTCAAACTTCCTTGAAAAGCCTAATTTTTAATTTTTACCACCAGGGAAGGAGTCTTTAGACTCCAATATGAATTAATGTGAAGTTTGCTCTGATTGGGCAGCAGAAGAGTGCCCTTGCGCCGTGTGTCCGCTGCGCAGGATGGGGAGGCAGGAACCTTGGGTTCAGCCTCTGACCATCTCATTCTCTGCTAAAAGGTTGTTGGGACAGTTGGAGGATGATTTCACCCTCTTGGAACCCTGAGTGCAGAGCCAGTACCTAGTAAGGGCGCTGATGGCGGTCAAATTGAAAAGAAAGTGCTCTAATCTTCCTCTTGAAGGGGGTTCCATGCCCTTTATGCTTGACTTTGTGAACTTGCTCTGGCAAGCCTATGTCTGCAGCATGAGTGTGTCTTCTGGGTCAGCTGGAGAGTGATTGGCCACACAGCCTTTCCATGGTCCCACAGTTGTTTCTCTAAGGAGGCCTGTGTTTCTTCAGGACTCCAACAGTTGGTCAGATGGGGGTCACTGAGGATGATGATCTGGACACTTTTCTGCTTGCCCAGAATGAAGCCTCAGTCAAGGACGATGAGGTCCTGATTGAGGTAGATCAGGGAGTAAGTGCTGCTGTGGACCAGGGTGAGGACCTCTCTGTTCACAGGCTTTTCTTGACGGACTTTCTTATTGAGTCTCTGAAGGAGCTCAAAATCAATCTCCCTCAACCTACTAAACTAAACTAAAACTTAGCTTTATGTACCAGGTCATCAACCAAAGGAAGCTCGACTCGGTTAACAGTAATTAGGAAAAAGGAGTATTAAAAGAAACAGCAGCAAATTGCAAAGAATTAATTTTCAAAATGTTTAGCAAATAAGAAAGTTTTTAAAGATTTGCGAAAGAATTGAAAAGAACTAGGGCTTCTCAAAGTTAAAGGGAGTTCATTCCATAATTGAGAAAATTTGAAAGCCAAAGAATTACTATTCAATGTGTTCTGCTTAGCGGGATCTTGTTTCAGCCTACTGCCTTTCTGTAGCATCTGGATATGAAAGTTCTGATTTCTGAACACTGAGAGAGCCCTAAGGGCTCCCTTAACGTGATAAAAGCAATGTCCAAGCTATTGGTGGCTCAGGTGACAAATCACACATCCCTGCCTAGCGAGGAAGGCATGGTGCTCAAGGATCAGCATAATTGCTCAAAAGACAGTTTGAGGCCTTGACTCTGGAGATTAAGGCTTTTGTGGCAGCCTCCTTTGTTGCTTGAACATGCCATTCTAAGTTGTATGACCCTGGAGGAGTGACTGCAGAGCCATCGTCCCAGTTGTTGCTGGTGGGATTGGACTATGTGGCTGATGCAATGTATGACCTGCTTTGGGTAGTAGGCAAGGTCTTGGCTTAATCTATGTCTGCCCACCGGATTTTGTGGATCAGACATTAGGCTAGGGCCCCCATGTCCAGAACCACTCTCAGCAGGTTTTATTTCACTGTCAATATTCTATTTGGCCAGGGATTGGATGATCTCATGGCTAGTGTCCAAGACTACTGTCTGAAATCACTTCCAGACAGCAGGCCTTGGGCTGTGAAATGGCAAACCTGTGGATCCTTTTGAGGCTCATACCAGTCACGCCTGTTTTCCTCTGGATCCTCGTCCCAGAGATTCTTTCAGAGCTCACTGCAGAGGTTCACCAGAAATAGAAAGTCCCAGGGCTCCACCTCTCGTCCAGGTAGACAACCCAAGATATTCCATTGACATCAGGTATCCAGCTCCTCCATGCAAGATTTGAGGTAGGCTGTGGGATTTCCTGGAGGTATGGGGGGTTATCACAACAGACCAATGGGTGCTAGAGGTTATCAGGGACGGCTACAAGTTGGAGTTCGCCTGTCCCTTCTCTGCCTGGTTCATGGACTCCCCAGCAGGCTGACCAGAAGGAACCGTTCATGTACAGGTGATCCTAAAATAAATTGCTTGATATTCAGGTGATTGAACCAGACATAGACTCAGGCTCTGGCAGATACTCCATATACTTTGTCATGCCCAAGAAAGGCTCTGAGGATTGGAGGCCAATCCTGGACCTCAAGTACGTCAATGTGGCTCTCAAAGTGCCTCATTTTCATATGGAAATTATACGGTTGGTCATTGCCTCAGTACAGCCAGGGGAGTTCTGGCAGCTTTGGATCTGACTTAGGCATATCTATACATTCCCATATTTGTGGATCACAGGCATTTTCTTTGCTTTCATGTCCTGGAAAAGCATTTTCAGTTCATGGCTCTGCCCTTCAGTCTTACCATGGCTCCGCGGACCTTCACCAAGGTGATGGTAGTGGTGAACCAGACAGAAGAAATGCTGTTTTCTGTTGAAACGCCATTTTGTGTTGCATTTTGACCCTGATGAAGTGGATGAAACATGAATTCATGTCAAGAGGGTGTTGCTGAAATGTGTATACATTGAAGATAAGTTCTCAATATTTATTATCTTTATATAAGAATTAGGATGAAGCAACATGAAAAATTTTGCTAAAAATATATATGGATCAATGAAGAATTGGGCTGCATCTGAGAAATATACTCTAACAGCTATCTGAAGATCCTGATCACTATAAAATATATTATCATAATAGAAAGTTTAATTGAGTAGAATCAACGTACTTTCCTAAAGGCTTCACTGGTGGGATTGTTGATTATGTTGAATTTTTGATTTTTTTTGGCTAATCCATGTTGGCAAAAATAATACTGCTAGGTTTCACACCAAACATATAAAAAATGATTTCATGACTCTGTGTGAGAAGGTAAAGTCGATAAGTGCACAGGTGTGTTATCCCTTGAAGGTAAAGACTAAAGCAGAGAAATTCACATTTTGAAGATGAATATTTGGCTGTACAGATGGTGTCATGCCATCAAGAATGGTTCAGCTTTCTGGACCATGGGATGATATTCCAAGGGTAACTGAGCAGAAATAGTGTCCATCTGTCAGAAAAGGGATGAGGTGTCTTCCTCAGCAGGTTGGTTAATGTACTGAAGAGGGATTTAAACTAGAATAGTTGGGAATGGATGAACTAAGCCCCC
Organism: Geotrypetes seraphini; assembly: GCF_902459505.1. Lineage (NCBI taxonomy): Eukaryota > Metazoa > Chordata > Amphibia > Gymnophiona > Dermophiidae > Geotrypetes > Geotrypetes seraphini. The sequence continues at coordinate 339,398,278 of NC_047086.1, read as the reverse complement.
AGAAAATAAAGTTTTCAGGTAAATAAAACATTAAATACCTCTTGCCAAAGGGAAGACCTTGTGCCTGAGCCTAAAGAAACCTGTTCCTAGGGTTAGGCAGGAAAAAATAATATAATTTCCAAGTCAGCATGAACCTGTGCCTCAACCCAGATCAAGAAATAAAGTAGAAGCAGACACTGGCAGAGATAAAGGTCACAGCACTAAGCAACCAGTTATCTCATTTATATTTCCCTAGTCCTGGGATTAGGAAGGTTAAATCTGAATCAGGAGGAACTGATAAGTGTGGAGTATATTACATCAAGGAATCAGTGGCGGTACTTGGGTATGTGGCACCCGGGGGCCCATCATTTTTTTACACACACCTCCATGTAAAAAAATATTTTTTGTAATAACCATGAAACGGAATAAATAGTCAGAATAAAAACAGGCAGTGAAAGTTTTCTTTTATTGAACCACATATATGTAACCATTATTCCAAACATAATATAACAAACATAACATAAATTATGTCTGAATTGTCATGACATGAGAAGTATGTATGGAGTAGTTGCAGGTGATGCTTGGGACAGTTCTGATTGTGTTAGTTGGGTTTTATGTGTTTTTTGAATAGAAGGGTTTTTATTTCTTTTTTGAAGGTTTTGTAGTCTGTGGGCGAGGGCAATAGGTTATAGAGTTGGGGGTCGAGTGTTGCAGCTCGAATGGCTAGGAGGTTGTCGAACAGTTTTTTTTCTTTTGATGTTTTTGGTTGGAGGGTGTGTGAATGGTGCGCGAGTTCTCCTATGTCTGGTTGAGGTGGATTGAATTATTTAGCTGAAGAAATTAGTTACCCCCCCCCCCCCCATTCCACACACATTAATTCTCTTCCATTTTTGTTCCCATTATAAAAAACACTGATATGTTCCTAGAAAAAAAATACATTAAAATAAGAAGTGAAAAGAAAGGCCCCTACAGATGAGAACATAACATAAGAATAGCCTAACTGGGTCAGACCAGTGATCCATCATGCCCAATAGCCCATTCTCATGGTAACCAATCCAGGTCACTAGTACCTGGTCAAAACCCAAAGAGTAGCAACATTCCATGCTACCGATCCAGGGCAAGCAGACACTTCCTCATGTCTTAATAACAGACTATGGACTTTTCCTCCAGGAATTTGTACAAATCTTTCTTAAAACCAGCTAAGCTATCTGCTTTTACCATAACTTCTGGCCACTTCATTTTTAAGCTTAGATCTTTCCTTCCAAACAGAGACCTTGCTAGATGTCAAATGCAGAAAGAACAAGGTAACTTTACAAGGACTTAGCTGTGCAGGAAATGTGAATCTCCTCATACACCCACCATATAGTGCAAAAATGTGCAAAGGTCTGTTTTTTTCTTTTGATCACTACATAGCTTAATGCCACACAAGCAGCACTGTTACAAACATATTCTGAAGGTCAATGCTAAGGTTAACAAAGTTTCCTTCCTTGAACCACAAGGAGATACTGACAAACCACTGGAAGAGATCCCAAAACAACTACCCAGGCACAACACCCAAAGACCCACTCAGTGTGTGAACCAATTGAGTGGAGTGGACTAACTGGGGGGTGGAAATGGGCCCGGAGTTTGCTCAGCAGAATTTCCCAGACCACCTTTTCCTCTCAACACATTGACACGCCGCCACCACCACCACCATTAGGAACAACTCACCGGGTAGGCCAGCAATGCTTATAAACTTTATAAAACACATTATTATATTTTCTTATAAAGCACATATTTTAACTGAACTCTCTGACATCCTCAGCCTTGCCATTCACAAAAATAGAAAGAAGAAAAGTTCCCGTTTCTTGCTGTCTCATGTCCCCGGCCTATACAATATTTTTCTTCTGCAGACCTTCAGGACAAAAAATTTGATTCGATTCAGCCTATTGAATTGGTTTTTCGATTCGATTTTCCTGCCCAATTGGGTGTTTTTTTCCCCAAACATCCTGGTGGGTTTATTTTATAGCTTTTTCACCCCCCTTTGGCTTCTCCTAACCACACTGGCGCTGTGGTGTAAATAAAATAAAGAAACAAAAAGGACTTTTCCTCTCTCTGTTATGTTTAAATGATTTTTATTATTCCAGCAGTAAGAAGCAAATACAAACAGTAGTACCATTCAGGAAATAACATTTTCAACAATATAATCAGTTCCCCTCCCATCCCCCCTCCCCTCCCCAAGAATCCATGGCCAGTCCAACAGCTGAGAGTAGGAATAAAATCTTAAAGATTCAAAAGTCTACTGCGAGCATGCGGTGTGAGGTCCTGCCAGAAGTGCTCCACACCTGACAAAATTTGCGACCCGGGCCAAGAGTCAAGTGTCCCACAATGCGTCTCTCCAGTGTTGCGTGCACTATCATTAGGGATCTCCATTGTGCATATGACAGGGGATCACGGGAGAGTCAGTTGGTGAGGATGGCTTTTTTCCCATCAAAAGGGCTCTTGAGATAAATGCTGACATTCCCCTGGGTTTGGGCGAGGCTATATTATAAAATCCAAATAACGCCCTCGGTTGCGGAAGCCATCGCCTTCCCCAAAGCGATGTGGTATATAGGCCAAGATGTCTCCAAAACTGTTGGATTGCGGGGCAGGCCCAAAACATGTGACTCAAAAATGCGTGAGCCTGATTGCATTTCGGGCAAGAATGCGACGCAGTAATCCCCATCTGGGCTGCACGTTCTGGTGGAATGTAAAGTCTAAGAACAATTTTCAATTGCATTTCCCAGTGAGTAATATTGGGTGACACCTTCTGAATGTTCTTCAGGACCCGTTGTAACTGTTGAGCAGTCAACTGGCAATGCAAGTCCTCAGCCCACGCTGTCGCTAATATATTTTCCTCTCTCTGTTAAATCCTAGCTCACGTTTGCGGTCTAACACCAGCTCTGGCATTAAACACATTTCAAATCTGACATATTATAATCACAAAACAGAAAATAGAATTAGTTTTTCTACCTTTTGTTGTCTGGTTATTTTTCAAATCTTGTTGGTCCAAGGCTCTGGTTGTCTTCTGATAACTTGCTTGCCAGGGTCTCCTTCTTCCTTCTTTCTGCATGCTAACCATCCATCTGCCATCTCTGTCCTCCCCGTTTCCCTTCCCTCCCCAGGAGGTCTGGCATTTTTCCTTTTTTTCGTCTCCCTCCACGGATCCATCTTTTCTTAACTACCCTTTCATCCAGCATCTCTCCCTCCTTCCCCACCACCCCAGGGTCCACCATTTCTCCCTTTCTTTTCCCAACTACCCTCCTATCCAGTATCTCTATCCCCCCCTCCACACCATCCCTTTTGTCCAACTTCTCTCCCTTTCTGTTCCTTCCCTCCCTAAAAACCATGGTCCATCATCTCTCTCCCTCTCCTCTATTTTCAGACCCATTATTTCTTCCCACCCAAAGTCCGGCATATGCGCGTCTCTTTGAACCCCCCCTTCTCTCCGTGTACTTCTACACCAGGGCCCCCCTCCCCTAAAGGCCTGTCCCCCCTTAAAGGTCTGCATCCCATCCCTGAAGGCCTGTCCCCCCCTTGAAGGCCTGCACCTCCCCTGAAGGCCTGTCCCCCCCTTGAAGGCCTGCCTGCCTGTCCCCCTTGAAGGCCTGTCCCCCCCTTGAAGGCGTGCCTGCCTGTCCCCCCCCTTGAAGGCCTATACCCCCCCTTGAAGGCCTGATTGCCCGCCCCACCCTGAAGGCATGATGCCCTGCCCCACCCCGAAGGACCTCGCCCCAAACCCTGAAGGACCACTCATCCCCCTGGCCTCCCCGCACCACCTACGGTAGAGAAGCAGCCCACAGCAAGATTGCGATGCCAGCGATCTCTGCGCTGTGCTTCGGCGCTGCTTCCTCTGCCGCGGTCCCGCCCCTCCTCTGACTGATAGATCAATTATATCAGTTTCGAAAAAGTTTAAAAATCTGGTTGTGTTCACAATAGTTAATTTGATTTTAGCTGTCGAATAGTAATTTTAAGCAATTCAACATACTTTTTGTGTACCTTTTTCCAGCCATCTAATCGAACCAATTTCTGGTTTTATCCCACAGTTATGTTTCATTTTTTAATGAACTGTAACCTGAGTCGAGTTCCTTAGGGAGTAGATTTGGTATGTAAAATGAAGATTAGATTAGATTAGATTATATTTTATGAACTACAAAAGATCACAGAAAGAGGAAGACAGGCAAAAATATCTGGAAAAGGCTGGTTGAAAAGTCAGGAAAGCAAAGAAACAAATGGAAGAAAAAATTGCTGACACAGTAAAATGGAGAAACAAAACATTTATTAGATATTTCAGTGATTGGAAGAAGTACAAAAGTCGCATTGTGAGACTCAAAATTGAAGGAGAGGAACATGTAGAAGCTGATAAAGAAATGGCTAAATTGCTTAAGACATATTTCTGTTCTGTGTTCACGGCTGAAGATTCACAGAAGACAAATTCGAATAGTGATGGTGGAATGGTAGACCCTGATCGATTTTCAGAGGGCTGTGTTCATGAGGAGCTAGATAAATTAAAAGGTAGACAAAGTGATGGGGCTGGATGGTGTACTGGAAGGGTGCTGAAAGAACTTAGGGAAGTTCTAGTGGCTCCACTGACTGACCTTTTCAATGCTTCTCTAGAGTCGGGAGTGGTACCGGAGGACTGGAGAAGGGTGGATGTGGTCCCTCTACACAAAAGTAGAAGTAAGGAAGAAGTAGGGAATTACAGGCCAGTAAGTCTGACTTCTGTGGTAAGCAAATTAATGGAAACGCTTTTAAAACAGAGAATGGTGAAGTGTCTGAATCCGATGGATTACAGGACCAGAGGCAACTTAGCTTCACTACAGGTAGGTCTTATCAGACAAATGTGATCAATTTCTTTTACTGGGTGACCAGAAAATTGGATAGAGCGAAGTGCACTAGATGTGGTGTATTTAGATTTTAGCAAACCCTTTGACAGTGTACCACACAGTCGGCTAATAAATAAACTGAGTGCTCTTGGGATGGGCCCCAAAGTGATGGGCTGGGTCAGGGACTGGTTAGGGGGGTGAAGAACTTTTGTGCAAGACAGAAGAGCAGGATTTAGGTGTGATTGTACATGATGATCTTAAGGTGACCAAACAGGTTGAAAAGGTGATGGCAAAAGCTAGAAGGATGCTAGGGTGCATAGAAAGGTATGGCCAGTAGGAAAAAGGAGGTATTGATGCCTCTGTATAAGACTCTGGTGAGACCTCATTTAAATATTGTGTACAATTCTGGAGACCATATCTTCAAAAAGATATAAAAAGGATAGAGTCGGTCCAGAGGAAGTCTACTAAAATGGTACGTGGTCTGCGTCATAAGGTGTATAGGGACAGATTTAAAAATCTCAATATGTATACTTTAGAGGAGGGGCAGGAGAGGGGAGATGTTTAAATACCTATGTGGTATAAATGCGCACGAGTCGAGTCTCTTTCAGTTGGCATAAATACACAGGAGTCAAATCTCTATCAACTGAATTGAAGCACTAGAATGAGAGGGCATAGGATGAAGATGAAAGAGGACAAATTCTGGAGTAACTGTAGGAAATATTTCTTTACAGAAAGGATGGAAAATGCATGGAACAGCCTTCAAGTGGAGATAGTGGAAACGAATACGGTATCTGACTTCAAGAAAGCATGAGACAAGCACATTGGTTCTAAGGGGAGGAATAATAATAATAACTTTATTCTTCTATACCGCCATAATCTTGCGACTTCTAGGCGGTTTACAATCAAGAGAGCTGGACATTCAGCGAGTTACAATGTGCAGATAGTCAGAGGAAATACAGAGTGCAGAAAATTTAGGAAGCAAAATTATAGATATACAATTTGCTGAGCGAGAGTATAAGGTATACAGATTGGAAGAAATTTCTGAGTGGGCCTGTTAGGAGAAGGCTGTGCAATTCAAAAAGTACAGCGAAAATTACGATAATAACAATTTATATATATCATAGAACCACGAGTTCTATGTGCAATTCTGAAAGTACAGCGAAAATTACAATATGATAATAATAACAATTTGTATATATCGCAGAACCAAGAGTTCTATGCGGACTTAAGAGGGGAGAGAGGAAAAGGGTAAAAGATCGGGAGGACTGTTATTGAGGAGAGAGGGAAGAGCAGGTCAGTTGTTCAGGTATTTTAGGAACAGGTATGTTTTTAGGCGCTTCCTAAATTCCTCGTAGGTAGTGGGCGAAAGCAGTTGATCTAGGTCTTTACCCCATAAAGCTGCTTGGTGTGAGATAGTAGATGGTACGAATAGGCAGACTGGATCTTTATCAGCCATTATTTTCTTTGTTTCTCATTTTTCTATGTAATATGTTCTAATGAGTGGTATTAGTCTCTAGAGGCAATAAAGTCTAGGGAGCTTAAGGAGGAGCTACAAGTAAACATGCTTTTTAGTCTGACTCAGCTCCACTGTGTTTACAATGCAAAACATAATCCTGGGTCTATAACATGCAGCAATTTTTAGCTCTCTAGCTGTAAATCTGTACAAACTGTTGGGGCAATTCTATAGCTTGGCACCACAATGAGCTGCTTTTAGCATCAGTTCTATAAAGGCTTGTTGGTATATTGAAACTTCAGCATGTCCACTTAAAGCAGGTCTTCTATGAGATAGTCTCCTACTTTTTAAAAATCTGGTTCAGAAAATGTAAACGATAGTGCTGAAGGACTATCAGGTAAGATTTGCTTCTTTGCAGATGATACCAAAATCTGCAATAGAGTAGACACCCCTGATGGTCTGAATAACATGAGGAAGGAACTAGTGAAGCTTGAAGAATGGTCTGAAATTTGGTAACTATGATTTAATGCTAAGAAATGCAAGCTCATGCATTTGATTTGCAAACCCCAAGGGAACAGTTTAGGGAGTGAAGAACTTTTGTGCATGAAAGAAGAGCGGGATTTGGATATGATAGTATGTGATGATCTTTGGTGGCCAAACAGGTTGAAAAGGTGATGGTGAAAGCTAGAAGGATGCTAGGGTGCATACTTCTTCCTATCAACCACTAAGCATCCTTTATAGAATCACGCCTAGTAGTGCCTAGGCATCCTTAGTTATTGCTAGGCATTGTTGAGGTAGGTGCCAGTACAAAACCTGACCTAATTTACTGGCACCTATCTCACATGCCTAGCAACGCCTAATCTTACCATGCCTATTTTCTGCCCTTAACCTCACCTACTTTTCAAGTAGGCGTCGGAGGGCGCCTGGACTTAGGCATCTCTAGGTATCATGTTGATATTCACGTGTAACTCCAATTATTAATTAAAATAATTTTTAAAATTGTTTTTTAGTGACATGATAATAATAATAATAATAATAACTTTATTTTTCTATACCGCCATAATCTTATGACTTCTAGGCAGTTCACATTAAAGAGAGCTGTACAATCAGCAAATTACAATCTTAAAGATCAATGAATTACAATCTTAACAATCAGCGAACTACAATATAGTATTAACATGTTACAGTGAAGGGGCTGGATGGCCAGCGAATTACAGAATACAAATGGAGAGGAAGACACTGAACAGACAGAGAGTACAGAATACAATTAGTGAGGGAGCGTAGTATCAGCATGAAGAGTAATAGATTTAGGAGGAGGGAGTATTTTGACTAGGAAATAAATCTATTGAACAGAGCCCATAAATCTATAGAATCAGGCCCATAAAGCATATCATTTGGGTACTTCTTTAACTATCCCTTATACCCCCAATCGTACTCTTAGGTCTTTTGACATCAACCCATTTTAACTTCCTCTCCCAAAAAGGCACATTATGAGTCAACCAGGAATTCAGCTTACTATCACATCTCCTTCACTTATGCTGAGCAGGTTTGACTTATGAGAGAAGTGGCTCATCTGAAGCTGGCCTCCTTAGAAGAGGTTTGCAAAGCTGTGACTTGAACTTCTGTCAACACATTGACATTACACTACTGTTTGGAGAGGGATACCTGATGCAACAGTAGGTTAGGCTAGTTTGTGCTGAGGAAAATCTTTCAGGTTTAGAATCCAGTTCTGTCCCCTCAAGGCCCTCTTTTATTAAATTTCAGTTTGTCTTTGGGGTAAAAAATTAAGTTAAAAATGAAATAAGACACTATGGCCCACTGCCAACAAAAACATGTTTTGTGTTACTCTTTGGCATTCTCTTGTGTTATACAGCCTGTAGCTAGGGATTTCCATGTATCAGGAGTAAACCCCCTTGAACTTTTTTCAGTTTGTTGTGTCAGTGCATTAGACTTTTATACATTTAAATAATTTTTTGGCTTGCCAGCCTCTATTCTCCTTGGTCTCAAGTCCCAGCAGGCCAGATGCCTCTGAGAGGAAATGGTGGCACCATATTTAAGAAGTAGGAAGGAAGTAAGAAGTACAGGTAGATTTCTGGGAAACACTAAATAATGAGTAGAGTACCACTGAGGTAGTCACATCTTCCCTTCCTCCCTCCCATCCCCAAGAAAATGCTACTTCCAAAGAAAGACCCTTGTGCAAATCTTCAAACTGTATAGCTCCAGCAGCAATCGCTTCAGGAAAAATGGAAAGCAGATAAGTTAGTTTTCTTGTAGGGAGAGGTAATCAGAGGGCCTCTCAAGTACTTGCTTATATTCTGGGGCAGTTTGAAATGCCAGCCCAACATCATTGAGATATGTCTGAAGGTGTCGCTTGTACATATGCACAGCTGCCTAAGAAATCACAGAGTACATTCTGGTAATATTTAGACTACAAGTTCAAAGTGTTCAAGCTGATTGACAATCACTCAGAGCCAGTGAGATGTCTTTAACAACTTCTCCAAACCTCTTTTTAAAATCAGACATTCTAACTGCTGTTACTACATTCTATGGCAATGAGTTCCAGAGCTTAACTATTCTTTGAGTGAAAAAATGTTTCCTCCTGTTTGTTTTAAAAGTATTTCCTTGCAATTTCATTGAGTGCCCCTTGTTCTTTGTACTTTTTGAAAGAGTGAAAACTCGATTCACTTTTACTTGTTTTATATTACTCAGGATTTTGCAGGCTTCAATCATATCCCCTCTCAGCTATCTCTTTTCTAAGCTGAAAAGCTCTAACCTCTTTAATCTTTCCTCATACAAGAGGTGTTCCATCCCATTTATCATTTTGGTTGTTCTTCTTTGAATCATTTCTAATTTCACTATATCTTTTTTGAGATATGGCAAATAGAACTCTCCCGAAGATTCACAAAGCTTTGGTGAACCCTCCTGGTTGCCCTATTATTTCTGCTAGAAATTCGCTCTTGGAAAGGATCTGTAAATACGTTGCTCATTTTTTACAACCTTGGGTGTTTGAGATCAAATCCTTTGTTAAGGATAGTTCCCATATGCTACAAATATTGGATGACATACGACTTTCCAGTACTCAATCAATTCTGTTAGCTACACTGGACGTAGGGCTCCTTTTACAAAGGTGCAATAGCGTTTTTAGCACACGCACCGGATTAGTGCATGCTACCCAAAAACCTACCGCCTGCTCAAGAGGAGGCGGTAGCGGCTAGCACGCATGGCATTTTAGCCCTAACGCACCTTTGTAAAAGGAGCCCGTAGTGTCGTTGTATGCAAATATTCCTCAGCAGGAAGCAATTGATGTGATACGACAGGTGCTTCTGAATATTCCTTGCCCCCACATGGTACTCATTGGATTTCTGATATCTTTAATGTCACTGGACATGACTCGTAATTATTTTTTATTTTAAGATAAATATTATATGCAAAAAAAAATATTATATGCAAAAAAAAAGGGAATTGCTATAGGGGCGTCATTTGTGCCTTCCATTACAAATTTATTCATGGCTGATTTTGAGCACAAGTGGGTCTACGCATCTCAATATGCCTGTTATCTCCATGGTTGGTGGAGGTATATAGATGATGTATTTATTATTTGGACAGGGATGAATCTTCAGTTTACTTCCTTTGTGGAGGAGTTGAATTTATGCCATGTGACCATTAAATTTGAGCCTCATTGTGAATATAATACCATTATATTTTTGGACATTCGGATATTTGTGAAATCTACATGAATGGAAACTTCAGTGTATATGAAACTAACGGATCGGAACACTCTACTATATTTTTCTAGTATGCATCCATTGCATTCTCGTTGGAATATTCCTTTTTCTCAGTTCCTACATTATAGGAGGCTATGTTCCTCTACACAGAATTATGATATTAAAGCTAAGGAATTGTCATCCAAACTACAAGCTAGGGGATATCCACACAATATAGTAAAACAAGCTGCAATGAGGTTGAGATTTAATCATAGAACTGATATGTTACATACACGAAAACGGGATTCTCAAGAGAATATTTCTGCTTGCATATTGCAATTTAACACTCTTCAGGAGAGATGGACTGCACCTGAGCGTGGAGGGAACTATACTTCTAGCAAACAACGTCAGGAGAGGAATAGAACTGGCTTTAAACTAAGAAGAAGGGGAAAGCCGACATCGACCAAGGGTCAACGATTCTGAAGAAAGTATCCTGCGAAGATATTAAGGGGGGAAAATGGAAAGAAACAATGGGCAAAACACAGGAGTTGACTAACCCAGAAGAGGAGGATAAAAGGATTGCAGCACAGGAGAAGAAAATAAAGTTCGAAGCACAACAAAAGGAAATGAAGACAAAAAAATACCAGGACCTAAATTGCATATATACTAATGCAAGGAGCCTAAGGAACAAAATGGGGGAATTAGAAGTCATGGCCAAAACTGAGAACCTAGACATCATTGGGGTCTCCGAAACATGGTAGAATGAAGAAAACAAATGGGATACAGCACTACCGGGGCACAAACTCTATCGCCAGGACAGGCCAGGTCAGAAAGGAGGAGGAATAGCCCTATACATAAAAGAAAGCATACATTTGTCCAGAGTGGACACAGCAGAGACGACCAACAAATTGGAATCGCTATGGGTTAAAATACCCGGAAGGAAAGGGTTCGAGATAAAGATGAGCCTGTACTATCGACCACCTGGGCAAACCGAAGCTATCGATGAAGAAATGGAAGCCGAGATGAAGCGAGAATACAAAAGCGGTAACACGATTATTATGGGAGACTTCAACTATCCCGGGATAGATTGGAGTCTTGGAAGCTCAAAATGCGCCAGAGAGACCGATTTCCTGGAGGCTATACAGGATTGCTTCAAGGATCAACTTGTTAGAGAACCGACTAGAGGGAATGCCACTCTAGACCTAATCCTAAATGGACTAGGGGGATCTGCGAAAGAAGTGGAAGTAGTGGGACCATTGGGAAACAGCGATCACAATATGATCAAGTTCAAAGTTCAAGTAGGAATGCCAAAGGGAAAAAGAACCATAGCGACAACTTTTAACTTCAAGAAAGGAGACTACAAAGCGATGAGAGAAATGGTAAGGAAGAAACTTAAGAACAACTCAAAAAAATGGCAGACTGTAGAGCAAGCCTGGTCTTTATTCAAGGACACGATGATCGAGGCACAAAATCTGCATATCCCAAGATTCAGAAAAGGGTGCAAAAAGAATCGAACAAAAGACCCGGCATGGATAACCAAAGAAGTGAAGAAAGCGATAGGTGATACGAAGAATTCATTCAGGAAATGGAAAAAAAGGCAAAACTGAGGAGAACTGGAAAGAGCACAGGAAGTATCAAAAAGAATGTCATCGTGTGGTCAGAAAAGCCAAAAAGGAATATGAAGAAAGGCTAGCCAAGGAAGCATGAAATTTCAAACCGTTCTTCAGATATGTTAAAAGGAAGCAGCCGGCTAGGGAGGAGATGGGACCGCTGGATGACAGAGACAGGAAGGGAGTGGTAAAGGAGGAGAGAGAAGTGGCGAAAAGACTAAATATGTTCTTTTCATCTGTATTTACAAAAGAGGACACATCTTCAAAGGAGACCAAACAAATAAATTAACATCCATGGAAGTAAGCCTTGAAGATGTACGTAGGCAGTTAGAAAAATAAAAAAATGACAAATCACCAGGCCCGGACAGAATCCACCCTAGGGTACTGAAAGAACTAAAGGAGGAAATAGCAGAACTACGATAGCAAGTTTGCAATCTATCCCTGAAAACAGGAGTGATCCCGGAGGATTGGAAGATAGCCAATGTTACGCCCATCTTTAAAAAGGGATCAAGAGGTGACCCGGGGAATTACAGACCGGTGAGTCTGACCTCGGTTCCGGGGAAAATGGCAGAAGTGCTGATAAAAGACAGTATTGATGAGCATCTTGAAAGAAATAAACTTCTAATCAAAAGCCAACATGGCTTCAGCAAGGGAAGATCGTGCCTAACGAACTTACTACATTTCTTCGAAAGAATTAACAAACGGATGGACATAGGGGACCCCGTAGACACCGTATATTTAGAATTCCAAAAAGCCTTTGACAAGGTACCCCATGAATGCCTACTTCGGAAGCTGAAGATCCATGGGGTGGAAGGAGACGTACATAGATGGATCAGGAATTGGTTGGCGGGTAGGAAGCAGAGGGTAGGAGTGAAGGGCCACTACTCGGACTGGAGGAGGGTAACGAGTGGTGTCCCGCAGGGGTCGGTACTCGGACCGCTGCTTTTTAATATATTTATCAATGACATAGAAAGAGGGACGAAGTGCGAAATAATAAAATTTGCAGACGACACCAAACTATTTAGTGGTGCTCGGATTAAAGAGGACTGCGAAGAATTACAAAGGGACCTGAACAAGCTAGGGGAGTGGGCGATGAGATGGCAGATGAAGTTCAATGTACAGAAATGTAGAGTATTGCATGTTGGAAGCAAAAACCTGAGGTACAGATATGATGAGAGGGATGTTATTGAGTGAAAGTACCCAGGAAAGGGACTTGGGGTAATAGTGGATAAGACGATGAAGCCGTTGGCACAGTGCGCAGCGGCTGCTAAGAGAGCGAATAGAATGCTAGGTATAATCAAGAAGGGTATTACAACCAGATCGAAAGAAGTTATCCTGCCGTTGTATCGGGCAATGCTGCGTCCGCATCTGGAGTACTGCGTCCAATATTGGTCGCCGTACCTTAAGAAGGATATGGCGATACTCGAGAGGGTTCAGAGGAGAGCGACACGTTTGATAAAGAGTATGGAAAACCTTTCATACACTGAGAGACAGGAAAAACTGGGGCTCTTTTCCGTGGAGAAGAGGAGAATTAGATGGGATATGATAGAGATTTACAAGATTATGAAGGGCATAGAGAAAGTAGAGAGGGACAGATTCTTCAAACTTTCAAAAACCACAAGAATGAGAGAGCATTCGGGAGAGTTGGAAAGGGACAGATTCAAAACCAATGCTAGGAAGTTTTTCTTCACCCAACGGGTGGTGGACACCTGAAATGCACTTCCAGAGGGTGTGATAGGACAGAGTACGGTATTAGAGTTCAAGAAGGGATTGGACAATTTTCTGAAGGAAAAGAGGATAGAGGGGTACAGATAGAGAACTACTATACAGTGGACCTGTTGGGCTGCTGCGCGAGCGGACTGCTGGGCGCGATGAACCTCTAGTTTGACCCAGCAGAGGTACTTCTTATGTTCTTATGTTCACTACTGATTTTGTCAAAATTATTAAGAAGAATCTATGTTTTGTCAGTTCATCCGGCTTTTGATAACACAAAATTTATTTTTTCGTATACAAGAAATAGCAATCTATAGGTAAATGATCACTTGTGTCCGGCTGAGGTGTGGAATCGTGGAGGGAAAAGGAGGATGACTATTGGGGGCCACACTAAGTGTGGTCATTGTTCAGTCTGTGATCTTATGAAAGAAACTTCTCAATTTTCACATCCAACCACAAAAAAGATTTACATATTGTATGCTAATACCTCTTACATATCAGAGAATGTAATCTATGGGCTCCTTTTACGAAGGTGTATTAGGACCTTAACGTGCAGAATAACGCGCACTAAAATGTTGCGCACACTAGCCGCTACCGCCTCCTCTTTAGCAGGTGGTAGTTTTTCAGCTAGCGCGTGCTATAGCACGCACTAATCAGGTGCGTGCGCTAAAACCGCAAGCGCACCTTCGTATAAGGAGACCTATGCGTTGATATGTCCTTGTGGTCTTTTATATGTGGGACAGACTTCACGTAAAATGAAGACCAGACTGATTGAACATAGACATATGAACACTCAGAAAATCTCAGAGCTTTTGGTGAAACATTGTCTTGCTTGATTTTTCTGCTTTAAGATGTTTAGTACTAGAGCAGCTTTATTTGAGTAAACATCGTGGGAACATTCGGCGATGTCTCTGGCAATGTGAACAACGATGGATATTTACACTAAAAACTGTAGCTCCGGCGGGTTTAAACTATGCAGTAGAGTGGAAAACATTTCTTTGAATGGATGATGTCACTTCATGCTGATTGGCTGGTGATGATGTCATTGTGTTTTTTTACGCTGAATACTCCTCGTTTTGAAGGGGGCTGCGTCTTCTGTCAGTTAATAGCCAGTCAGATATGCTGTTGATTTGGATTTTTCCCTGAAGACGCTCTAACGAAACGGAATCTCCCGTTGGGAATACAACTTTGTTTATTCAGTGACAAGTACGGCAATTGAGATAAGTGAACTTTGATCTTAAGAAATTGCAATGTTTGTAATTATAGATTAGCGATTTGACTTTGAATATTGGGACTTGGCTACTTGAGACTGGTTATTTATGCCACTTTTTTGCCATTTCTGTGGATTTAAGCTTTTTTCATCAGCTTGGAAGCTATGAAGTATTACCAGCATACAATATATTCCTGCCTGAGAGAGAGCGGGCATGTCTAGAAGAAGTGGAGTTTTTTTCGACCTGTGATGACAGTGGGTATACTTTGATATGGCTTGGTGCCGCCAGTATTTTCTCCTGCTTGCTTTGAGGTCTTTTTCTCCACTTTTAACATAAGCTGGGCTGCTTGTCTTTCTTTTTTGGCAGAAGAAAGTTGCTTGTATTGTTTTTTGTTATAGTGATTTTTCAATTCTTTCCTGTGGATTATAGTAATCGAACTCACCCATTATTATACTGTTGCCTAATTTGCCAGCTTTCCTAATCTCTGTAAGCATTTCTTCATCTGTCTGTTTGCTCTGTCCTGGTAGACGGTAGTACAGCCCTACCAATATACTCCTTCCCTTCACACATGGAATTTCTATCCATAAGGATTCCATGCTGCTATCTGTTTCATGCAGAATGTTTATTTTGTTTGACTCGATTCCCTTTTTACAATATAGCACAGCCCCCTTCAGTTTAATTAACTCAACTCCCTCTTTACCATAAAGCACAACCCCCTTCCAGTTTGATCCACTCTCATTGTAGTATACAGTAGTTTGTGCCCTGTCTTTTATATCTACCTCTTCATTTAGTGCTATACTGTATACTTTAACTTTCCCATCATATTTTTTTAGGTTTCTAGCATATGTATACAGACACTTCAAATAATGTTTCTTCCTTGCATCTTCAAGCTGCTTAGAAGTTGATGGGGATAATTTGCATCCTTTACCCTATTCTCCCCTTAAGCACTCCTGGCTTTCTTTCTCCATTATTGAAACCTCTATGAGATTCTCTAAATGTTCTGTTACAATAATATCCTTCAAGGATACTCCACACTGAGCCATGTGCTCCAAACAATTGCCTGCTTTGCCCTCCATTTTAGTTTGAAAGCTGCTCTATCTACTTTTTAAATGTTAGTGTCAGCAGGCTGGTTCCATCCCAGTTAAGGTGGAGTCCATCCTTTCAGAATAGGCTACTTGTTTCTCAGAATGCTGCTCAGTTCCTAACAAATCTATGAGGGCGAATCAAAGGCAATTGTTAAATTATGCGATAACCGGAATAGAACTAGTGAAATGCAACATATGTACTTGTACATTGCCTGTTGGATAGTTTGTCCATGAACAGTGCAGTGTTGGAGAGCGCCTTTAGTCGTGTGGCACCCACGAGGTCAGAAACAGAGACAATCCATTGCAAGATTGCTCCATTGAAGAACAACATTCAGGAGAGCACTTTCGTTGGACAGAGGGAGTGAAACCTGTGGAAATTCACTATCGGATATTGACTATGGACATAGCACCATGAATCAACGAAAGCTTTATGAATGGGTAAAAAGATTTAAAGTGGGAAGAACAGGTGTAACCGACGAAGGTTGTTCTGGTCACCCATCAACACCATTCACAAAAAAGCACATTGACAGGGTGGATGCCTTGATTAGAGAAGACCGACGGATAACTGTGTTACATTGGCTGCAGATTTAGATTATCAGCTATGGATCTGCATTTGTCATAATGCATGAAGACTTGGAATACAGGAAAGTCTGCGCACGATGGGTTCCCAAACAGCTTATTGATCTTCACAAGCAACAGCGTGTGGAGACTGTGACCTAGTTCCTGAAATGGCGATGAAATATGGGTGGATCACTTCGACCTGGAAAGCAAAAGACAAAGCATGATGAAGTAGAGTGGCTTCTGGAGCAGCCAAAAAACTTCTCTGCAGGAATGCAGAAGCTAGTTGAATGATACAATCAATGTGTCATCTTGCATGGGGACTATGTGGAAAAGTGATTTGTTCAATTGCTCACAATTACTTCTATTAAAGCTGTTAATGTATTTTGCATTTACTTTTTGATTTACTCTTGTAAATCCCCCATTGCTGCACTATTGTCTCAACCACACATTGAGACTTTGGAGCTCTGCCTGCCTCTTGGGTCCTGCGCGTGAAACGGGGAGCATTTTCTGCAGCTAAAAATGTGGTTACTGTGGAATCTGCCCCATAGACTTCTCGCAAATATAACCTGAATTACCACCACATTCTCCGACAACAAAGATACACCCACCTGCTAGGAAAGCTATGTTACCTCTATGTTATATCTACACTGTAAATGCTGCAATTTATTCCACCCTATGCCTACTAAGGGCTCCTTTTACTAAGGTGCGCTAGCGTTTTTAGTGCACGTTTAAGATTAGCACACGCAAACCACGCGCTAAACGAAAAATACTAATGCAAGCTCTATGGAGGCATCAGTGTTTAGCCCGCTAGCGCACCTTAGTAAAAGGAGCCTTAAGTCTGTATGTTATGTCTTCATTGTAAATGCTGTAATCTAAATCCCCTTGTCTATACTCTAAATGCTGTAAACTCTGTATTTCTCACTAAAGTTTGTCCTACCCATACTATGAATGTACTCTTGTAACCCATTCTGGACTCCTTTGGAAGGACGGGCTAAATAAATGACTAAATAAATAAATAAAATAAATATGTACAGCAGCAGTTTCCCAAATTGTGGATTGGGATTCAAAATGGGATCACATCAGTATGGGATGCAGTCACAGAAACAGGGCTAACCTCTTCCCTCTGGACCTTCTCTGGGACCTATGCTTTGCAGAGGCAGTCAGCATGGGGTCTGAGAGTTAGTGAATGTTCATAGACTCTTCCTTATTTCTTCACACAACGTGTAATTAAACTCTGGAATTCGTTGCTGGAGAATGTGGTGAAATGAGTTAGCTTAGCAGGGTTTAAAAAAAAGGCTTGGATAATTTCCTAAAAGAGAAGTCCGTAGGCCATTATTGAGATGGCTTGGGGAAATCCACTGCTTATTTCTAGGATAAGCAGCATAAAATCTGTTTTACTACTTAGGATCTAGCTTGGTGCTTGGGTTTTGGGTTGGCCACTGTTGGAAACAGAATACTGGGCTTGACGGACCTTCAATCTATCCCAGTATGGCATTTCTTATGGTAATCTTTAGAAGAGTCTTGAAGTCTTTGGTCTAAGGTTTGGAGGCTGGATAGAAGTTCTCATTGTTCCTTCTTACTGGGTCCTCTCTCCAGTACTGTCACGGTTGATTCAAATTCAGAAACCATGAGCAATATTATTCAGGCAAATTCTTTCCTTGCTCAGAGAAGTAATCCTGAACAGATCTTCTGGCTTGGCTGAATTACTTGGGGGTCTTCTCACTCGGTGAATACTACGTAGAAAGTGTTGCCCTCTGTATAAACTTTGGAGATGTTAAGCTAGTGATAAGCTCTAGAGGGTTCTGTGGATACATTATCTATCTCCTCCTTATCTGCAGGAGTCCACTTAATTGTAGTGGATCCTCTCAGCTTCTTCATTATCTTCAGTGGCTGGTCTCCTGCAAGAGGGCTTGTTTTTCTGTGTTGCTCTTATTGTGTCCTGTATTTTTTGAACACCCATCTCTTTTGCCTTTAGTTCTTTAGCCACATTTTTTAAGAACCATGTCCTTTCCTTTTGCGTTTCTCTTCTCATAAAATAATTAGTTTATATTGCGTGACACTTTTCTTGAAGTGGTTATATGCATTTCAGCAGCTTCCCATTTGGTTATTACATTTCCGCAGCTTCCTATTTGGTTATTACATAAAGAGTTATGTTGGTTAACCCATCTAATTACTCACTTTTGTTAGAAGAATAATAATCCAAAGGTTAATGTAATGATGGGTAACTGGAAAGTGGGGTAGTAGTGCTGGGCCTTCTGGATATGTGATTGTACTGTATAATCAGGCTTGTATTTTGCACCATCTTAGAGACTAAGATATGGAGGATTTATACTCCATTAGCCTTTACATCTTAAATATCTACTTCATGTCTACCTTAGTATGCTAAACTAAACTCAGTTTATTTATTAGACACCAGTGTGGAACACTGTCAAAGGCTTTGCTAAAATCTAAATACACCATATTTAGCGCACTCCCTCTATCTTACACCATATTTAGCGCACTCCCTCTATCTTACACCACATTTGGCGCACTCCCTCTATCCAATTCTCTGGTCACCCAGTCAAAGAAATTGACCAGGTTTGTCTGACAAGACCTACCTCTAGTTAATCCATTTTGCCTCCGGTCCTGTAATCCACTGGATTCCAGAAACTTCACCATTCTCTGTTTGTAAAGCGCTTCCATTAATTTAATTACCACAGAAGTCAGATTTACTGGCCTGTAATTCCCTACATCTTTCTTACATCTACTTTTGTTTTAGAGCGGGGATCTCAAAGTCCCTCCTTGAGGGCCGCAATCCAGTCGGGTTTTCAGGATTTCCCCAATGAATATGCTTTGAAAGCAGTGCATGCACATAGATCTCATGTATATTCATTGGGGAAATCCTGAAAACCCGACTGGATTGCGGCCCTCAAGGAGGGACTTTGAGACCCTTGATTTAGAGGGACCACATCCACCCTTCTCAAGTTCTCTGGTACCATTCCCAATTCTAGAGAAGCATTGAAAAGATCGGTCAGTGGAGCCACCAGAACTTCCCTAAGTTCTTTCAGCACCCTCAGATCTACACCATCCGGCCCTATCACTTTGTCTACCTTTAATTTAGCTAGCTCCTCACAAACACTAACCCTATGAAAATCGATCAGGGTCTGCCACTCCTCCATCCCTATTTGCGTTTGTCTTCTGCGGTCCTGCTCCCGGTGCTTCAGCCTTGAACACAGAACAGAAATATTTGTTAAGCAATTCAGCCTTTTCTTTATCATCTTCTACATATTCCTCCCCTTCACCTTTGAGTCTCACAATGCCACTTTTGCACTTCTTCCTATCACTGATATAGCTAAAAAAGTCTTGTCTCCCCATTTTACCTTGTGGCTAGACCATACTGTATATTACATTACATTACATTAGCTAACAGATTATAATTTGGTTTCTGTATTTCCATTTCCTATTAAGCAGGTAGTCATAGAAGGCCAGATTCTATAAATGGCGACTAAGCGCATGTACATTATGGGTGCCACAATCAATTGCTAGAAGTCCTAAAAAATTCTGCCTAGCAGCACCTAAGCAAGCTTAGACGTCACTAGGCATCCTAGTGGTAGGCGCGGGGACATTAGGTCAGATTTTACTTGGCCTAATTTACCGGCATGTAACTTGAATGCCTAGCAACGCCTAAGACAACCATGTCTATTCTCCTCCCCTAACCATGCCTACTTTTCAGGTAGGCATTGGAGGGCACCTCAATCTAGGTGTCGCTAGATACCGCTCTGAGTTCCATGCAGAACTCTTAGGCTCTCTTTTATTAAGCAGTAGTTGAGGTTTGTACCGCGACCCGGGGCACTAAACGCTTAAACACTCTTAGGAATTCTTTGAGTATCAGAGATTTTAGTGCTCTGGCCGTAGTAAAAACCTCTACTGCGGCTTATTAAAGGGGGGGAGGAGGTTAATTGGATTTTTAAAAAATTTTATCAGTTAACTTCAGTGGCACAGTCAATTACCATGTCATTTAAGCTAATTAAAACAAGGTTGCAAGGATTTTAGTTAGGTAGCCCTAGGCATCTGCGATTAGGGTTCCTAATGGTGCCTAATGTAGGCATAGTTTTATGGAATCTGTCCCAAACCGTCTATATTCTTCAGTATCAAATAGCCTTAATTAACTTGTATTTTTTTCTCATTCTTATTACAGATGAAGATATTGGAACTTATCAATATTATGACAAGAAAGAGCTAGGTAGGGCATTCATTAACTTAAACACTACATTGTATATTATGCTATTATAAATAAAGCAGTTGTTTGATCAAATTTTTGTAAGGTTTACTATTCCATAAATTTTTTCAGTTTAAATGAAATGGTGTGGGGGCTGTGTTAGCTCTTCAAGATAATATGTAGAAATAGAACAAAATATAAAGGAAAAAAAATAGTATTTTTTTATTGGATTAATTTAATGTAGTTTATGATTAGCTTTCGAAGGTAACCCCTTCTTCCTCAGATCAGGAAGAAGGGGTTACCTTTGAAAGTTAATCATAAACTACATTAAGTTAGTCCAATGAAAAAGGTATTATTTTTTCCTTTATGTTTTTGTTCAATTCCAGTTTAAATAAAAGTGGCTCTTGTTTAATTAGAAAGATTAGCAAATTGGAATTTTAGGAATTAGATTGATATTTTTACAGCTAAATGAGTGTGTGTGTGTGTATATATATATATATATACCGTATTTTCACGCATATAACGCGCGCGTTATACGCGTTTTTACCTACCGCGCATACCCCTCGCGCGTTATATGCGTGAGCGCGGTATACAAAAGTTTTAAAACATAGTTCCCACCCCGCCCGACGCCCGACTCACCCCCCCCAGCAGGACCGCTCGCACCCCCACCCCGAACGACCGCTCGCACGCGCTCCCACCCGCACCCGCATCCACGATCGGAGCAAGAGGGAGCCCAAGCCCTCTTGCCCGGCCGACTCCCCGACGTCCGATACATCCCCCCCCCGGCAGGACCACTCGCACCCCCACCCCGAACGACCGCTCGCACGCGCTCCCACCCGCACCCGCATCCACGATCGGAGCAAGAGGGAGCCCAAGCCCTCTTGCCCGGCCGACTCCCCGACGTCCGATACACCCCCCCCCCGGCAGGACCACTCGCACCCCCACCCCGAACGACCGCTTGCACGCGCTCCCACCCGCACCCGCATCCACGATCGGAGCAAGAGGGAGCCCAAGCCCTCTTGCCCGGCCGACTCCCCGACGTCCGATACATCCCCCCCCCCGGCAGGACCACTCGCACCCCCACCCCGAAGGACCGCCGACTTCCCGACAATATCGGGCCAGAAGGGAGCCCAAACCCTCCTGGCCACGGCGACCCCCTAACCCCACCCCGCACTACATTACGGGCAGGAGGGATCCCAGGCCCTCCTGCCCTCGACGCAAACCCCCCTCCCCCCCAACGACCGCCCCCCCCAAGAACCTCCGACCGCTCCCCCAGCCGACCCGCGACCCCCCTGGCGACCCCCACGACCCCCCCACCCCCCTTCCCCGTACCTTTGGTAGTTGGCCGGACAGACGGGAGCCAAACCCGCCTTTCCGGCAGGCAGCCAACGAAGGAATGAGGCCGGATTGGCCCATCCATCCTAAAGCTCCGCCTACTGGTGGGGCCTAAGGCGCGTGGGCCAATCAGAATAGGCCCTGGAGCCTTAGGTCCCACCTGGGGGCGCGGCCTGAGGCACATGGGCCCAACCCGACCATGTGCCTCAGGCCGTGCCCCCAGGTGGGACCTAAGGCTCCAGGGCCTATTCTGATTGGCCCACGCGCCTTAGGCCCCACCAGTAGGCGGAGCTTTAGGATGGATGGGCCAATCCGGCCTCATTCCTTCGTTGGCTGCCTGCCGGACAGGCGGGTTTGGCTCCCGTCTGTCCGGCCAACTACCAAAGGTACGGGGAAGGGGGGTGGGGGGGTCGTGGGGGTCGCCAGGGGGGTCGCGGGTCGGCTGGGGGAGCGGTCGGAGGTTCTTGGGGGGGGCGGTCGTTGGGGGGGGGGGGGGTTTGCGTCGAGGGCAGGAGGGCCTGGGATCCCTCCTGCCCGTAATGTAGTGCGGGGTGGGGTTAGGGGGTCGCCGTGGCCAGGAGGGTTTTGGCTCCCTTCTGGCCCAACTACCAAAGGTACGGGGAAGCGGGGTGGGGGGGGTCGTGGGGGTCGCCAGGGGGGGGCGCGGGTCGGCTGGGGGGGCGGTCGGGGGTTCTTGGGGGGGCAGTCGTTGGGGGGAGGGGGGTTTGCGTCGAGGGCAGGAGGGCCTGGGATCCCTCCTGCCCGTAATGTAGTGCGGGGTGGGGTTAGGGGGTCGCCGTGGCCAGGAGGATTTGGGCTCCCTCCTGGCCCGATATTGTTGGGGAGTCGGCGGTCCTTCGGGGGGAGGGATGTATCGGACGTCGGGGGGGGGCATCAGGCTTTCAGGATGGGGACAGACCTTCAAGGGGGGACAGTGCACGGAAGTCAGGGGGGGTGAACGGAGAGTCGGAAAGTCAGGGCGGGCGAAAGGAGCGTCGGGCAGCATGCGCGGTATACCCGTGAGCGCGGTATACCAAAGTTTTTGTACATATCATCGTGATTTCTGCGCGCTATACCCGTGTGCGCGTTTTATACGGGTGCGCGTTATTTGCGTGAAAATACGGTACATATACACTGTAATTTATATATTTTTTGTTTGACTGTCGTACTTATTTTCTTATTTTGTGTGGCAGAAAATATTTCAAGAAACAATATAAGAAAACCTGATACATCAAATACAATGTGTTGATTGTGCTTCTTGTGTCCCAGTAGATGGCATCCTACATGCATGTGAATGCTCTGCTGTTGACCTTGTAAATCTTACCTGATATCTGAAATGGACATTTCAGAGTGAATGATCAGTTTTCTTTATCTGATTAATTCTCTTAATCCTAGAAGTTTCTTGAGGACTGAAAGTTATTTCCAGCTAGAGTTACTTCCTGTTTCAGGTCAGGTTAAAGTGGGAAGGCTTGTGTGGATTTCCCTTGTACTTGGTTTGGTGACTAATATTCCGACTTTGTGATTCTGATGACAGACCTACTCAGCTTCTGTTCTGGATTCAGTTACAGATCACTTCAGTGTCTGATGAGACTGGAGACTCTGTAATATCGGCCCACCTGTTGGGCTGCATAAGCTTTTCTTTCAGTGCAAATTTAAAACATCTGACAGCGAGCTGAAAGCATCAGTAGCATCTTAATTTTGGAAATATTCTTGCAAGTATTTTTCCTCTTCTGACTTAGTTTAACAATCCCCTAAAGAAAAATAAAAACATCAACCTATTATTATAGCATAAGTTTTTCTAATAGTTGATCATATATAGATAAATTGGTGTAATTTATTTTTTTATAGCATCTCAAACAAATTATGGTTACTTAGAAGAGAAACGGCAACTGGCAGAATGTAAGAACTACTTGCATGCTTCTTAATAATATGTACTTCTAATATTTTTTTAAAGTATTGGTTTTGGAAACTGCAATATAGAAATGCATCCAAGTGTGTATTTTTTGTACCTAAATGAATAAAAACATAATAGGCCTCTTTGCCAAAGAAATTAGGGATAGGCCCAAAATAAGAGAAACTGCAAATGCCTGTATTTATCCATCATTCGCAGGTATCCACAATATTATGTAGAAATAACCAAATGAGGAAACACTCATACTGTAATAGGAGATGCTTTAAGAATTAAATATTTTTTTTTAATCTGTATCATGCTAAATACCACTTTCTCTTTCATGGTATATGAAGCATCTGCTATCAGTTTGGCAAAGTTAAATAATACTTAATGTATTAAATGAAGTTTTTGTAGTCTGATTTGTGTTAGAGCAACATTTTATCATGTACACCTACAATGAAATACACATCAGTGGATATATACTACTAAATGATCTGACAAAGATAAAACAACTGTAAAAATGTTAAAAATGTAACTTTTGGCTCAGATTTTTTATCCCTCCTAGGTCCAGTTACAGAAACCTCAGAAAGTCTAGGTACCCTGGCAAGATGTAGCAGCAAATTATATACGTCCCCTTTCACTAAGCCGCAATAGAGGTTTCTTCTGTGGTCCAAAGTGCTAAATGCTTCAACGCTCATAGAATTCCTATCAGTGTCGGAGCATTTAGTGCTCTGGGCTGCAGTAGAAACCTCTACCATGGCTTAGTAAAAGAGGGCCATAGCCACCAAGGATAGAAAAAAAATGCCTATGTTGCTTAAAATTTTAAAAAGAAATGTGTATATATGCCTATAGATCACTTGTCTCAAACTCTTTGCAGGGCCACGTTTAGGATTTGTAGGTACTTGGAGGGCCTCAGAAAAAAATAGTTAATGTCTTATTAAAGAAATGATAATTTTGCCTGAGCTAAAACTCTTTATAGTTTATAAATCTTTCCTTTTGGCTAAGTCTTAATAATAATATTGTCATTTATAGCTAAAGAGACATATGACCAAGAAACTGTTTTATTTTAATTTTGTGATTATGATAAACATACCCAGGGCCTCAAAATAGTATCTGGCAGGACGCATGTGGCCCCCGGGCCATGAGTTTGAGACCACTTATATAGATACATATGCACACATACACTTTTTATTTAACCTCCAGCAGGTTGTATTTCAGCTTAGTTTTAAAACATGAGGCCTACACAGCTTAATAAACCCAGAAAACATTCTCCTGCCAAAATATTTGAGGCTGAAGTTGGATGAGAATATAATCATTGAAAACATTTTCCACTTCACATTGAGACTATGGCAAAACAAGTAGGCATGATTTTCCTTAATCCTTTCATAAAGCAGAGTTTTAGGAAGCTGTTGAAATCACTCACCTTGAGTTCTTCTTTCTGGAGCACAAAGGTTTCTCAAACCGAAAGAGAAGCATTTCATGCACTACCAACAATTTCCCCTTTTACTTAAGTGTTGTGAATCAACTGAATTGTAAATATTTTTGCTGGGCATCAGTCTAGCAAATTATAATAAAGTTTTAAATGCTAACTCTGAAAAAGATTTCCGTCATTACTGTATTTTGAAAGCCTCGTGGATCTCAGGCCAATGGTTGATCAGCTCTGCCTAGGTCCTTTTTCCTAAAATTGCTCTTTAAAACTATTTTATTTTATTGGATGAAAGATCAACAAGAATTTCATGAAATCTAAGCAGGACTCAAGCTACACATTTAAAAGTAGCCCTTTAATTTTACTACTCCTACCTGCTTCTTAATTTGACCGCTTTGCTCATCTTCCCGTTTCTCACGTTGCATCTGTTTCTGCACTTATTACCTTTTTCATTGCCCCAACAGCCAATATAAAAACATATTTTTAATTGTAGTCATTTTTCTTTTTTGCTGTCCAGCACGAGATTATCCCTGGATTCTCAAGAACAGACGTCCAGAAAAGCTTCGAGACACACTCAGCGAGCTGGAGGTACTTTTCAAAAAGTTACAAGGATGGCGACAAACAATCCTGGTTTAAATCCTCTTTCAACAGCTTTAATTTTCATAAAGGATCAGCCCTCATGGCGATGATAACTGTGCCTTTGTCCTGCAGACTTTTCTAAAACAGTTGCATCTTTGTTTATGTGGCATGCTAATCTCTCTTTTTTGAAAACCAGAAGCACTTTAACCACTAGTGACAACATGTATAGCCGACTCTACTCTGTGTTTTCTGTTGTCCTTCAGGAGCTGATGCAAAACAGCGAGTGTGTGCTGAGCAAATGGAAGAACAAATATGTCTGTCAGGTAAAATGTTTCGACATGCTGTTGCTATGTTGAGGCAGTGAAGCTGAACAATTCTTCCACAATTGGTACTGCGGTGTTATAATGGTTAACTGCACAAGAAACATTATTGTGCTGATGATTTTAGTTTCAGTTTTTCGATTTGTTTGCAATCGTAGATTGAAGCACTTATAAAATCTAACACCGGCATTTTTTTTTTTTTTGACCAAGAGACATTTTCTGAACACTGATAGATGAACAATACAAATATATATATTTTTTTAATGCTTTTAAGCAGATAAGGTAGGGGGACTGGGTGGAGTCTGATCGATATGTCTGTTTTGTGTACTCACAATTTATTGTTTGTGACATTGAACTTGTTTGTTGGTATAAAATCCCAATAAAATTATTTACAATAAAAATGCTTTTAAGCCATCTTAGCCACTACGTTACGATTTCACAGTGCCCCACTATCTTAATTTTTTCAGAGGAAATATTTTTTATTTTTTTTAGAACTCTTAAGGTTTAAATACGGTATATTTTAACACTGTTTCTAATCCTGAGGCAACTAAAATGTACAGAATTGCACAAAGATCACTTTTCACAGTAATGGGGTGATTTTACAAAGATCCATCTAGTTTTATGTGCTAAGAGCATATGTAAACGGCAGCATTTTAATCATTGACTTCTTGAATATTCTGATCAGCTTAAAAGTACGCTCATTGTTCACATGGTTTGTAATTTCACTGTGGGTGTGTGCAGTGGTGGAATTTGGACAGCGTATGGACGATATGAGCAACTACGTGCATTGATTATGAAATATAATAATTTACGAACATGCTTGCAAAATGTAGTCAGGCACATTTATAGCTACTTATTAAGGCACATTCTTGGCCACTTGTGCTAGTATTTGATAAAGAAAAGTAGGCACCAACTTTTCTTTAAGGCCCCTATTTTAAACATTTCTATAAAAACAAGTTTTTGTAGGCACCATGTTATAAAATCGTCTTCTGTGAAGGTGATTAGGTTGAGAGGCCAGGTACTGTCCTAAGTCTATTTTATAGATACACATTAGTATCTGTGTCTTTATAAAATACTAGCAATTTGCTGAAATGGTGGCTACCTCAGGAGCAAATGTAAACGTAGGTGGCTAAAATAAATTCCTAGATGTATATTTTATACCTGTCAAAGTACTATGTGACTCCGCTTGTATTTCTCCTATACCAGACATGGGCAATTTCGGTCCTCGAGGGCCGGAATCCAATTGGGTTTTCAGGATTTCCTCAATGAATATGCATGAGATCTATTTGTATGCACTGCTTTCAATGCATATTCATTGGTGAAATCCTGAAAACCCGATTGGATTCCGGCCCTCAAGGACTGGAGTTGCCCATGTCTGTCTTATACTCGTCCCCTAGTCATTCCTACACCCAGATTTAGAGGTACCCACTTGCTTGTCATAGATATACTTTTTCGGATAGGTCAATTTAAGAGGATTTTTGTGCATGTATAAAAGACATATATTGGCACAAAAACCTTTATAAAAATTACCCCCTAAAAGGACAAATAGTGGATTTTAAATAGGAGAATGAATATTACATACCCATTTAACATTCCTTTACGTGTTTGTATAATAAAGAGTATTTTCACATACTGCATTATGGTTGTGAAATTTTACTTCAGTTCATAGATGATGAGTGACTGGGATGGAAATTTATGTAAAGTAGCTCATTAGCTTTGGAAGCACGGCTAAATTACATGCAAAGAGGCTTTGCAGATGCAATTTTTCCAAATATATAAAATTAAATACACCTCAGTAAAGTATAATTAAAGCTTTCAGTAAATTTTCTGTAGAGAAATTATTGTGGGTGGAGTTACTTAGGTGTAGTAAAATACCATAGCTTAATTTACTGCAGGAGTTACTATGGTAACTTAGTACTACATTACATTATCCCAGGACAAGCAGGCAGCATATTCTCACATGTGGGTGACGTCATCTACGGAGCCCTCGCGCGGACAGCTTTTCAAGCAAACTTGATAGAAGTTTCAAGTTTGCTACACTGCACCACGCATGTGCATGCCTTCTTGCCCACTAGAGGGCGCATCCCACCTCGTGGTCCTCAGTTCAGTTTTTTCCGCGGAGCCAGAAGCCCTGTGGAAATTGAGCTCTGTGAAATTTGCCTTCTGTCGCCGCGTCCGGTTGTTTTTTCGTCAGTCGCTGTGATTTAATTTGTCTTTTCTTTCTTCTTTTTTAGTTCTAAAAAAAAAAAAACTTAACCGAAACCCGATATTTTTCTTCAAGCGGCTCCGGGGGCTCCCGTGAGCCGCGGTCGCAGCATCCGGCCTGTTCGGGTTTCATGTCCCGTCCTGTGACGGGTTTCAAAAAGTGCACCCGGTGTGAGCGGTTACTTTCGATCACAGACCCGCACCGGTGGTGCCTGCTCTGCTTGGGGCCCGAGCATCTGACTGACTCTTGTGATCGGTGCTCCACCTTTCAGGCCAGAGCGCTCCGCCGACGCCGTGCCAGGATGGCGGAGCTTTTTTCGGTCGACGTCGGCCTCGGCCTCGGCCCCGGCCTCGACGTCGGCCTCGGTTCCCTCGGCCTTGCCTCGACCCTCGCCTTCTTCGAAGCCTGCACCCTCGCTCAAGCCTGCCTCGGGTAAGTCCTCTCTTCCTTCCTCGACTCCAGGGTCGACTAAGAAGCCATCCTCGGGCTCCTCAACGGCGGGTGGGTCGTCCTCGGCCCCGCCAAAGACTACGGCCACTCATGCCCCGAGGGAATACTCGAGACCGAGGTCGCCCTCCAGGGAGCATCCCCCGGCCTCGGACCTACCGACCATGGTAGGGATCCCGGCGTTCCAGGATCTGTTGCGCGCCCTGATTGCCTCGGAGCTATCCGGGGCCCTCGAGCAATTGCAGCAAGCCGCGGCCTCGGCTGCTTCGACCTCGATGGCTCCGCCCTCGGCGGCCTCGGCCTCGACTCCATTGGGCACTGGGGCGGTACCGACCTCGACCCCGACCTTGCCCTCGACTTCGACCTCGGGGGCCCCGCCTGAGCGAAGCGTACGGCCCCGTGACAAGGTGCGCAGGGTGCGTCGGATTTCATCCTCCTCTTCCTCGAGGTCCTCCCGAGGCTCTTCACCCTCGGGCAGGCCTCGGGCGAGGCACCGTCCGAGGAAGCCCAAGTGTTCGCGAGGTTCTCCTCGGCGCCGTGCTCGCTCCTCGCCTCTCGGGGGTGAGGCCTTACGGGTCTCGGAGCTTCGCCTCGACAATCCGAAGTTGCTCCGTTCTCCTGTCCGAGGGGGTTCGCGTGACTCCTCGCCGAGGAGGAGGGGGCTTGCCTCGGTCCCTCGGACTCCTGGGACTTCTCCCAGAGGGTCTTCGAGACGGGGAAGGTCCCCGACCCCTTCGAGGCCGTTGGATAGGGCCTCTTGGGGCTCGGGGTCCGGTGGGGGGCCGCACCACTCCCATGAGGCTTCCCCCTTCTGTTCGGCGTGGAGGTCAAGAACCCCCTCGCCGCACGCCAGACCGTCCTCCTTCACAGGTTTTGTTCAGGACATGGCACGTGCTTTGGGTCTGGACCTCATGGCGGGATCCCAATATTCTAAGGAGTTCCTCGAGGAGCAGGATCTCCCCGCTCCCCCGAGGGAAACGCCGAGGCTTCCTTTGAATAAGGTCCTTCTTCAGACCTTCCTTAAGAACCTGACTTCCCCTCTTACAGTCACAGCGGTGCCGTCCAAGATGGAGAACAAATATCGAACAATCCCACCTAAGGGGTTCGATAAGGCCCAACTTTCTCACCAGTCTTTGCTGGTTGAGTCAGCCCTCAAGAAGACACAACCCTCCAGGGTTTTGGTGGCGGTCCCGCCCGGTAGGGAAGGCCGGACCCTCGACAAGTTTGGTCGTCGCCTCTACGCGAATTCCCTCATGGCAACCAGGGTCCTTAACTATGCCTTTACGTTCTCATCATATCTGAGAGGCATGGTGAAGGACCTCCCTCAGTACAGGGAGGACCTGCCGGACTTCTGTAGGGAGGGGTTTGACAAGTTCATGTCCAACCTTTCTCAATTGCGTCTGTACCTCTTCCATGCGGTGTACGACGCATTTGAACTTGTCTCGAGGGTGTCGGCCTTTGCGGTAGCAATGCGCCGGCTGGCGTGGCTGCGGACCCTCGACATGGACCCTAACCTTCAGGAGCGTCTGGCGGATCTCCCTTGCGTGGGGTCAGAACTGTTCGATGAATCCCTGGAGGCGGCGACCAAACGGTTGTCGGAGCAGGAACGCTCTTTGGCCTCCTTGGTCCGACCAAGACCTCGGACCACGCCGCAGAAACCTTTCCGGCCACCCCCGAGGCGTTACCCTCAGAAGGCGATGCCGGCCTTTTCTAGGCCTCCACCTCGGCGTCCACCTCAACAGGGGAGAGGCGGGCATTCTAAGCTTCCGGCGCAAGCCGCGTCCAAGCCTGCGCCATCCTTTTGACAGGCTGGGTGGATGGGGCAGGCTCCCCTCCGCCTTCACGCCGGATCCCCTACCCATAGGGGGTCGACTCCGGGCCTTTTATGCGGCTTGGACCGAGATAACATCCGACGCCTGGGTGCTCCACACCGTCTCCGAGGGCTATTCTCTCAACTTCTGCGCTTTGCCACCGGAACAGTTCCCCGGGGCTCGCCCATACGATCGGGCCCAGCTCCCCGTCCTCCTGGAGGAGGCCAGGGCCTTGTTGAAGCTTCGGGCGGTGGAACCGGTACCCCTCGACCAGCGGGGGCGGGGGTTTTACTCCCGTTACTTTTTGGTCCCAAAAAAGACAGGGGACTTGCGCTCCATTCTAGACCTCAGGAAGCTCAACAAGTTCCTGGTCCGGGAGAGGTTCCGGATGTTGTCACTTCCGGTTTTGTATCCTCTCTTGGAGGAGGGGGACTGGATGTGCTCCCTGGACCTGAAGGAGGCGTATACCCATGTTCCGGTGCATCCCTCCTTCCGCAAATTCTTACGGTTCCAGGTGGGCGAGCTACACCTGCAGTACCGGGTCCTCCCCTTCGGACTGGCTTCGTCCCCTCGGGTCTTCACAAAGTGTATGGTGGTGGTCGCTGCAGCCCTGAGGTCTCGGGGGCTTCAGGTTTTCCCATACCTGGACAATTGGCTGATTAAAGCCCCGACCAGGGAGGGGGTTATCTCAGCGACCCGACAGTCTATCATCTTCCTTCAGCGACTGGGGTTCGAAGTAAATTTCCCCAAGTCACAGTTGTGCCCGTCCCAGTCACTTCAGTTCATAGGCGCAGTGCTGGACACTGTTCGCCTCCGTTCATTCCTCCCTCCTCCTCGTTTGGAGGCCTTGGTACGGTTGGCCCGGCTAATCCTTCCTTTACCGGTGGTGTCGGCTCATCGCATGATGATGCTTCTGGGACACATGGCGTCTACAGTCCACGTCACTCCATTCGCCAGACTGCACCTGAGAATTCCTCAGTGGACTCTGGCCTCTCAGTGGCGCCAGGAGTGCGATCCTGTCTCGCGTCGCATAAGAGACTCCTTCTTTGAGACGTTCGCTCCGTTGGTGGACCGACTCTTCAAATCTTTCAGGAGGTTTGCTCTTTCTCGTCCCTCCCCATCGCAAAGTTCTGACCACGGACTCCTCGGAGTACGCGTGGGGGGCCCACCTGGACGGTCTGCGGACCCAGGGACTGTGGTCGGCGGAGGATCGCCGCTGTCACATCAATGTGTTGGAGCTTCGTGCCATTTTTCTGGCGGCTCGAGCGTTCTGCCACCTGCTCCGAGATCAGGTAGTCCTGGTGCGAACGGACAACCAAGTTGCCATGTATTATGTGAACAAGCAAGGTGGGACGGGCTCTTGGTCCCTCTGCCAGGAAGCTCTGCGCCTTTGGGAATGGGCGATCTCCCAGAACATCTTCCTGCAGGCGGTCTATATCCAGGGAGAACGAAACTGCTTAGCAGACAAACTCAGTCGACTTCTCCAGCCGCACGAGTGGTCTCTCAACGCCAGAGTCCTGCGCGAGGTCTTCCATCGCTGGGGGACTCCACAGGTGGATCTGTTTGCCTCCCCGGATACTCGCAAACTGCCCCTTTATTGTTCTCGGATGTATTCCCCGGACCGTCTAGAAGCGGACGCCTTTCTTCTCGACTGGGGAGGGAGGTTCCTTTATGCGTTTCCTCCGTTTCCCCTGATCTTGAGAACGTTGGTTCGTCTCAAATCATCCGGAGCCACTATGATTCTCATTGCGCCTCGGTGGCCTCGTCAACACTGGTTCTCCCTACTGCTTCAACTCAGTGCCAGGGAGCCGCTGCTTCTGCCTGTGTTTCCCTCTCTGCTATCGCAGAGTCGGGGTTCGCTGTTGCATCCCAATCTTCAGTCCTTACACCTGACCGCTTGGTTCCTTGCCCCTTGACTTCGGTCCAGGTTTCTCATTCGGTGAGGGAAGTTTTGGAAGCCTCGCGCAAGGTCTCAACCAGGTTTTGTTATTCCCAAAAATGGACCAGATTTTCCTCCTGGTGTTCCTCGCATCATCTGGATCCGGATTCTGTCCCGGTGTCTTCGGTGCTGGACTATTTGTTACATCTGTCTAATTCCGGCCTGAAGACGACATCTGTTCGAGTACATCTCAGCGCCATTTCTGCCTTTCATCGGCATTTGGACGGACGTTCTCTTTCGCTTCATCCTCTGGTGACGCGTTTCATGAAGGGTCTACTCAATGTTTGCCCCCCTCTGAAGCCTCCTCCCGTCGTTTGGGATTTGAATGTTGTCTTAGCTCAACTGATGAAACCTCCCTTTGAGCCTATCGACAAGTCTCTTCTCAAGTTCCTTACGTGGAAAGTAGTTTTTCTGATTGCCCTCACTTCTGCTCGACGGATCAGTGAGTTGCAAGCCTTGGTTGCGGACCCGCCTTTTACTGTGTTTCATCATGATAAGGTGGTTCTCTGCACCCATCCTAAATTTCTACCTAAGGTTGTGTCTGATTTCCACCTCAATCAGTCCATTGTCCTTCCTGTATTCTTTCCTAAGCCCCACTCCCATCCTGGCGAGATGGCGCTCCATACGCTTGACTGTAAGAGGGCATTGGCATTTTATCTCCAACGTACCAGGTCTCATCGGAAGGTTCCTCAATTGTTTTTGTCCTTTGATCCTAATCGTTTAGGACACCCTGTTTCCAAGCGCACCTTGTCCAACTGGTTGGCTGCTTGTATTTCTTTTTGCTACGCTCAGGCTGGTCTTACGCTCCCGGGTCGAGTCACGGGGCATAAGGTCCGGGCGATGGCAGCTTCGGTTGCTTTCCTCCGCTCTACTCCTATGGAGGACATCTGTAAAGCTGCCACTTGGTCTTCGGTTCATACGTTCACCTCCCACTATTGTCTGGACACTTTGTCCAGAAACGACGGCCGGTTTGGCCAGTCGGTGTTACGTAACCTGTTTTCCTAAATTGCCATCCTCCCACCTGCCCTTTTTTGGTTGGCTTGGAGGTCACCCACATGTGAGAATATGCTGCCTGCTTGTCCTGGGATAAAGCACAGTTACTTACCGTAACAGGTGTTATCTAGGGACAGCAGGCAGATATTCTCACAACCCGCCCGCCTCCCCGGGGATGGCTTCTTTGCTAGTTATGGAACTGAGGACCACGAGGTGGGATGCGCCCTCTAGTGGGCAAGAAGGCATGCACATGCGTGGTGCAGTGTAGCAAACTTGAAACTTCTATCAAGTTTGCTTGAAAAGCTGTCCGCGCGAGGGCTCCGTAGATGACGTCACCCACATGTGAGAATATCTGCCTGCTGTCCCTGGATAACACCTGTTACGGTAAGTAACTGTGCTTTATATACAGTGCTCCAAGTTGAATCTATGCTCAACTTTTAGGGGCAAGGATTTATATACCAGCTGAAAGCATGGATCCCCCAAATTCTATAATAGCGTGGGCATCTGACCCACCCAGGCACTCCCTAAGCCATGCCCTCTTTTCAGTTGTTTGTTAAAGAATTTATGCATGATTTATCTAACATAGCACTTAGCAAGATGCATATATTAATCCAAATTGTTGTCAATTAGTGCCAATAATTGATTTAGTGCCTAATTATCAGCACTAATTGGCTAGTCATTTAATTAAATCGCACATGTGCCCTAATTTAAATACGCAGTTTCAAGTGCCATTTATAAAATTATCCTGCATATGTAGGTGCTTTCTCTGGCCCCGATGCACAAAGGGTTTCCTGGCTGTGTTGGGCCAGGACTGACTGACCAGCCCAGCCGATGCCTTGACCCCACTCTCTTAACCCCTATGGCTAGGTGGGGGAGGACCACTGGATGCACCGAGAAGGGGAAGGCCCACCATTTTGAAGAGGCAGGCCTGCAGGTGGGGGGAGGCCTACTGGACTGCCAGGTGGCCCTTTGTTGGGGTGGGGGGGCTAATGGGGGGCAGTGGAAAGAAGGAGTGGGCATCCCTCCTGCAGATTTTTTTTTTTAAAGTACGGCGGTGGGGGTGGGGGGGGGTTGTGGTATCAGGGGTGTCGGTCTGCCAGTCCTGGCTTGACTTTTTTTTTTTTTTTTAAATGGGCACAGATGTTGTGCATGTGTAACACATGCAAAGCAGCAACATCCATTAAAAAAAAAGCTGCTCACCCCCTGTCCCAAACAGCTGAGCAGCAGGGGAAGCCCTGAAGCCACTCAGCTGTTTGGGGCAGGGAGAGCAGCTAGCTTGACAGGAGGGAGGAGCTGTGCTTAGTGATTGCTCTTCTAAGCAAGCGCCAGGTACAGTTCCTCCCCCCTTTCACTGTCGATTCTCCATATGAATAGCGTGCATATAATTTTCATGCTCTTGTGCTAAGCATCGCTAGTAAATTGCTCCCACCACAGTATTTTCTACTTGTGGTGTCAGAGCTTTGTGCATCTGGCCCTCTTTCCCTAGTGGGCTCATAGTTCAAGGTGTCTTTTGTACCTGGAGCAATGGGGGAGAAGTGACTTGTCCAGAGTCACAAGGAGTTATAGTGGGACTTGAACCCAGCTCCCCAGGATTTCAGTTCATTGTACTAACCATTAGGCTACTCCTCTACTTGGTCTATGGCCAGTATAAGCTGGCATGCGTAAATGCACCATCCAGTGCACATAATTTGTAATATTCTATAACTTATATGCATGAGCTGGCACCACGCCTGTGGCCTGCCCATGTGCTGCCCACAGGTTTGCTCCCTTGCACTTATGCACTAACTTTTGGAATAGCATGTACTGTAGTATATTTAGGTGCATAAGCAGCACTGTTTTGTGCAGTTATATAACTGATTTTGTAATGGCTGAATATCACTGCTATTCAATTAACTTTAATCCCTAGAATGCTTCTGATCTCTCTCTTGGCCAGACATTGAGTTGTCCAGCTGAAAGATAAGTGATTTGCAGGGCCAAAATTACCAGTAGTTTGACCTGGTAACTCCTGTTACTTGGAAAAATCATTTTGAATATGAACCTCTCTGTTCATATAGATTATTTAAAGGTTAATAAATAAAACAAATACGGTAGAATAGATATCTCCATTGAATTATTTTTTTCTCTCTTTTTGTTATCTATTTGTTTCCTAAAAGATATCTGAAAATATAATACAATTTCTTGCTTTAGGGCTTGTTCTCTTTTTCCAGGTTTAAAATTCTAGATTTCAGGTTTTTTTTTTTTTCTAACAGCTATGTCCCTGCAGGCCTTTCTGTTTCTGATTGAATCCCTTGTTGCAGATTCTTATGGCTGTTAAGCCACATTCTAGTCTCGCCTTTCTTTTAAAGTAGGCAGGTTAATTCTATAGCACTAGAGTTTAAATCACTTTTTCTGTATTACATTCAGAATCCAATAAAAGTGATACTAACTGAACATTACTAGCATTTAGTGGAAAATTCTTATCCTTTTCAGTTTGAAATCATGACACCCCGCTTGCACAGTCAGACAATAATACTCTTGCATTAGTTTTCCATACACCTCAAATTGTGTCAATATTTATGTGCTTTACACATTTTTGTTCTGAGGCATGTAATATAAAATAGGATTTTTTAAAATTATGAATGCATAGATAACCAGAGAGCAATAATTACAATTTCTCAGTCTAGAATAACAAACCTGAGAGTAAGAAAATCTTTTCTTATGTTTTTGCCCGTTCTCCACCTTCGCACACATTTAATCCTGTTCCATTGTTTCTTCAAAACAGGGCTTTAAACTCCCCACCCCCTCCCCCAACATGTACATCAATCAGAAAGGCAACTGGGCAATAACTAGTCCAGCCAACAAAAGAATTCTGTCCCATTTTATATATGGACGGGATGAGTCCTGGTGTTGCAGAAATGTCTGTCGTTCCATATCCACCGAGTCTCAAGCGATGTGACCAAGCACAGAGTGGTGGTGAGAGAGGTTGTTTCCAAAATGTGGCTATGACACACTTGGCTGTTGCTAGTCTCAATTGTTTTACTTTTTGTTGCCACATCGTACCCAGATTATTGTGCAGCTCCAATAAACATAGTTGAGGTGTCAAAGCAATAGAGGCTCTCAACATTTTAGATATTTCTACCCCAACCCGTAACCAAAATTGATGAATTAAGGTACAAGACCACCAAATATGCAAGAATGTGCTTCTCCCAGAACCACAACGCCAACACACATCAGATACAAATGGAAACATTTTCTTGAATTGCACAGGAGTATAGTACCATTATAATATGCATTGCCAGAGGTTGTGGTAAGAGCGTATAGTGTAGCTGGTTTTAAGAAAGGTTTGGACAATTTCTTGGAGGAAAAGTCCATAGTCTGTTATTGAGAAAGACATGGGGGAAGCCACTGTTTGCCCTGGATCAGTAGCATGGAATGTTGCTACTCCTTGGGTTTTGGCCAAGTACTAGGGACTTGGATTGGCCACCATGGGAACGGGCTACTGGGCTTAATAGACCATTGGTCTGACCCAGTAAGGCTATTCTAATGTTCTTATGCTATGAGTCTGTAAAATAGAATTACAGATTGGTATGCTATCTACATCAGGCAAAAATGGCTGGGAATGAACTGTCATATTTTTTTCACAAAATTTGTGAATTTTGATGGCAGTGTGAGCGGGCGCATTGTCATGATACAGGAACCACAACTGTTCTCTCCAAAGTTTGGGCCGCTTCCTCCTGATTCTCTCACTGAGTCATTTCAACACTGTCAGATAGTACATAGCCTTCATGCCTGCACAGATGTTACCACTAATACCATAGGAAGGCCCAGCACACCCTGTCAAATGCTTTTTCAACATCAGTTGCTAGCAATACTGCTTCTGTCTGGGTGCACTGTGCCTCCCATACCAAAAGTAGAGTATGCCAAATGTTATCTCCCACTCCCCTTCTATGAATAAAGCCTGATTGATCATTATGAACAAGACTTGGCAACAACTTTGCCAGTCAATCAGCCAAAATCTTTGCAATTATCTTGATGTCAACATTCATTAAGGGGTGGTAAGAGGCACACCCTGCCGGGTCTTTACCTGATTTCAAAGAATAGATATACCTGCTTCCCTCATAGAGAAAGACACAAGCACTCCCTCTAATAATCCATTAACTGCTCTCTGTAGTAAGCTCGCCAATTCAGCAGCAGACTTTTTTATTAAAGGACCCCGTAAAGCCATCCAGGCCAGGGGCCTTCCCAGGTTTCAAATTTTTTATGGTGGAAAAGATTTCCCAGGTTTCAAATTTTTAATGGTGGGAGAATCTAGCCATTCCCTCTCAGTAACAGACAACTTTGGCATTTGGATTTTAGATAAATACTCTGTTACTCTATCCAGCTCTCTAGATGGAGTAATACTCCAAAAAGCAATGGGCTATATCCAGATCAGTATACATAGCATTTTATCTCCCATCCCCCTTAATCTGAATATTCAGAGTTCTAGTTCGTGCTTTTAGACACTTGGTGACATAGGACCCAATTTATTTTTAAACTTAAAAAATTTATGTTGCAACTGCTGGTGCGGAAAGGCCACCTCTGCTATTTGTAATGGAATAGGCTGTGCCCTTGCCTTGTGAAGTAGTTTCAGAGTTTTGGAGGTCTCGGTCTATGTTTTTTATCTAACACAAGAAGTGTTTTCTGAAGTTCTACAGAGACTCGCTTTCTCAATCTCTTCTTCCTTGTTCCCCACTTAATCAGGACACCCTATAGGACAGCCTTCAGGGCATCCCATTATATTGCATCTTCCACTTCCCCATTATTGTTGGTTTCAAAATGGTATGACTACTATGGATAATGTCGTCACAAACCTCCTTAAGCCTCAACAATGACTCATTAAGCCTCCAGAACCCTGGATCTCTAGAACCCTCTATGCTAAATATTAAAACCACATCGGGGCTTGGTCTGATATATGAATGGGCTGAATATCCGCAACTAAAACCTGCCCCCAAAGATTGCAGTGGGACCATAAAGCATCTATCCGATATATGGTATTAGAAAAAAAAGTAAGGTCTTTCCTGGATCCATTGAGGAGCCTACAATTATCTATTAATCCCCGCTGCCTCATAAAGTCCACTAGGGTCTTCCTATGTAATTTACTGTACTCCCCACCCCCTTTAGAGTGTTACAAGCAGGCATTTACTGCCACATTGAGGTCCCCACCCTTCACAAGGTAATTAATTTGCCTTGCAAGCCCTTATAAAATGAGATTTGTCTTGCGTTTGGGGAATATAAATTGAAATCAGATTTGTGTCAGGACAAATGTGAGTACCTTGCCCTGACACATACCTGTAAAAGCTATGCAATGGCCTTCAGTGTCTTTGAATTGAGCCTGAATTTCAAGAGAGTGGTGTGAAGGCCCTGGCTTTACCCCCACCTCTTATGAGCATTATCTGTCATAGAACTACCACTCACTGTTGCCTCTAACCCACTACCAGGGACACCAGCTCTATCTTTCAGTTTTCAGTTTCCATCTCTTCTTTCTCCTCTGTATTTTTTAATTTATTATCATTTTCACAATTTGTTCTCTATACAGAGTATAAGAATAGAATTTACAAAAACAACAGAAAGAAAAAATTACATCTGTAATAATCTTACAACAACATTATTTTCCATCAAGCCCACATTTAGGGAGATTACAATTATAATCAAAAGAAAGTTGTACTCACAATTAAGAAATTCCAAGTAATAAAGATCTAATTTAAATGGTATTACAGATACTTTTTTAAAATTCTTAAATCACACTGGTATCTTTAATTTAACCTCAATAAAACATTAATTATCAGTTTATGATGATTTATGAGTTTCTTGAACTAATAAAAATTGCTAGTTGTAAAGGGTCCCAGACTCCCAGAATATATAATCTTTATCCCGATATTTAAGTAAATATTTGCATGGAAATTTTAAATAAAAGGATGCTTCAATTGCCAAGACTCGAGATTTTAATAACAAAAATGCCTTCCTTTTAAACTGAGTTGCTTTAGCAACATCCGGAAAAACCAGAACATTGTCCCCAAAGAACTTCTTATTTTTATTTTGAAAATAGGTTTTTTAAATCAGTGTTTTATCGGACTCATTTAAACATTTTATGAGTAATGTAGCTCTGGTCAAAATAGTATCCTGAGTCCTCTAAAAAACCCGTAAGATCAAATTTTGTGGGGGCAAGTTCTTCAATTCCTAATTCAGAAGTAATTTTCTTCTTTTGTGGGACATAGTAACATGTCAATATTGGTAATAAATCTGCGTTCGATAAACCAAGGATTTCCTTAACAAATTTCCTAAGCAAAATTTCAGGTAGTAATAAGCGAGTCCTTGAAAAATTAACCAATCACAGATTTTTAATCTCAATCCTCTCTAGGCTTTCCCTCATCTTTCACCTCTTATCTACTTCTTCACTACCTTGTTTTCTTCTCTCCATTTTCCTTCCACTTCTTTTGTCTTCCATCTCTTCTACCTTCTTCCCCTAGTTCTTCATCTCCATGTCATCTCTCATCTATGTTATACCTCCTTTACTGTTCTTACCACTTGTGTTCAAATGTCAATGTTTTCCCTTTTTATGGACTATTATAATACTATTGTACATGAGATTTTTAGACCACATATGACTTCCTTTCAGATGTTAAAATAGAATGAAGCACTGACATAGGGATGCTTAGACTAATTGGATACAGATGAAAGAGAACTGGCTATGTTACTGATTCATATACAAAGATCTGAAACAAGGTGTATTCTCTAGAGGGTGTAGACATACGAAGCAGGATTGAAGAAAGCTTGAAGAGTAGTCAAGTGTTTGGCACCTATAAACTATAGTGCAGTCATGCATATAGGACACAGAAATAAGAGGGAAGTAGAACATGATAGGGCAAGGAGCTGACATGTATAAGCCAGAAGAGAGCTCTGTTAATGATCTCATCTGATCTCAAGCTTTTTAAAAACCTAGTACTGAATGCTAGCACTCAAAACAACAGTGAAATGACACTTGTACTTCTAAGAAGACTTGAGTAGGCATTGTGGGAGTGTCTGCATGGAGCAGCATTTACAACACTAAGCACCTCACTGGGCAGACTAATTGGAACATTTCTATCTTTATTCTATTCTGTTCTTTACTATTCTGGGTGCTTAATTCACTGCCCAGTTTCTACATAGATTCTGAGTGATTTACAGACAAGAAGTCATAGGGCTCCTTTTATCAAGCTGTGCTAGCAGGGTTAGCGCGT
This sequence comes from Geotrypetes seraphini, assembly GCF_902459505.1. Classification (NCBI taxonomy): domain Eukaryota; kingdom Metazoa; phylum Chordata; class Amphibia; order Gymnophiona; family Dermophiidae; genus Geotrypetes; species Geotrypetes seraphini. The sequence continues at coordinate 339,357,738 of NC_047086.1, read as the reverse complement.
TGGACATTTCATTACGCGCTAACCCCCACGGCCAGCCAAAAAACTAACGCCTGCTCAATGCAGGCATTAGCTAGCGTGGCAGGCGGTTTAACGCGCGGTATTACGCGTGTTAAACCCCCCTACAGCAGCTTGATAAAAGGACCCCATAGTAACATAGTAGATGATGGTAGATAAAGACCCGAATGGTCCATCCAGCCTATCCAACCTTACCCTCTCTTTAAATTACTGATTTAATTTAAATTTTCCTTCTTAGCTATTTCTGGGCCAGAACCCAAAGCTCTGCCCAGTACTGTGCTTAGGTTCAATCTATTGAATTCTCCATCAAAGCTCATTCCAGCCCATCTAAACCATCTCAGCTGTCGAAGCCGTCCCCAGCCCATCCTCAACCAAACAGCCATATATGGACACAGACCGTGCAAGTCTGCCTTAGTTCTTCAATATATACGGTACCATTATTTTCTGCTGAGAATTACATCATCAAACAAAATGAATATTACACTTCAAAATATTTGAAAATAGAAAAGCCAGAATGGGCTCCTTTTACAAAGGCGCGCTAGTGGTTTTAGTGCATGGAAAAATGCCCCATGCGCTAGCCATTACCGCCTCCTCTTGAGCAGGCGCTAATCCGGCGCTTGCGCTAAAAACGCTAGCACATCTTTGTAAAAGGAGCCCTAAATGTTTTCAAAAGAGAGAATAAAAAAACACATTTCCAAATGTGGAAAGCCATTCCAAATTTTAACACCCAGAAATGTATGAGTTTTTCAAAATTCAATTAAAGGACTGAATTCCATAAATGGCACCTAAAAAAATCAGCATTCCCCCCCGCCAAAAAAAAATAGCACTCAGCATTATTTTATAAATGGTGCTCAAAGTTAGGCCCCATTTATAGAAGAGAACCTAGCACTGGGAGCTGCCCCTAACTTTAGGCACAGCTGCTGAAATTAGATGTAAATCATCGCACCTAAATTATATTAGGTACAGATTCCTCTTATTCTATAACTTGTGTAAATTTGGGGAACGCCCCCGATCTGCCCCCTTTTTGGACCCATGTATAAAATTTAGATATGTAAATTTAAATTAAAACCAATTAGCACAATTAACATGCAGACTGTGAAACATTGCAGGCAGACCGTAGGAAATTGGAAGACTGGGTGTCCAAATGGCAGACGAAATTTAATGTGGACAAATGAAAAGTGATGCACATCGGGAAGAATAAGCAAATCACAATTACCCGATGCTAGGGTCCACCTTGGGGGTCTGCGCCCAAGCAAAAGAACTGGGTATCATTGTAGACAATATGCTGAAATCTTCCACCTATTGTGCGGCGGTGGCCAAAATAGTAAAGATGTTAGGAATTATTAGAAAAGGGGTGGTAAACACAACTGAGAATATTATAATTCCTCTGTATCACTCCATGGTGCGACCTCACCTGAGTATTGCTTTCAATTCTGGTTGTCTTATCTGAAAAAAAGAGATTTCCTAAGTTATAGGTCTAGGGTTTTGGCCCTAGGCGCTTCATTTGTTTTAAAATTTCCCGTGAAATGCTGTGTTTCCTTAGCAGGAAAAAATTTTCTATTTTTTGAGCCAAGACAGTTATCTGAATTTGTTAAAGCCGGGGGAGGGGAGGGGAGTCATTATTGGCCCTATTGTACCATCCACAGTGTAACGAACCGGCTGTCTGGAGGTTATGGGCTCCATTTATAAAGATGCGCTAGAGTTTTTAACACACGCACCAGATTAGCGTGCGCTAGCCCAAAATCTACCGCCTGCTCAAAAAGAGGTGGTAGCGGCTAGCATGTGCGGCAAGGCTCTAGCGCAGCTTTGTAAAAGGAGCCCTATGTCTCCGATCCCATCTAATAAGATTATTTTATCTTATTTTTTTTCTAATTATTCATTTTCTTGGATACAAATTGTGGACTAAATAAATAGGTAATTAATCTTCAGGTTTTTTTGATATTGTATTAAGCATATTTTTGTGCTTGATGTATATTATTTCTGAATCCTTAATGCAAGTATATTGACTTGTTGTTTATTGTAAAAATTCATTGAATAAAAAAAAAGAAAGAAAGAACTAGAAAAGGTTCAAAGAAGAGTGACCAAGATGATAAAAGGGATAGAACTCCTCTCTTATGAGGAAAGACTAAAGAGGTTAGGGTACTTCAACTTGGAAAAGAGACAGCTGAGGGGAGATATGATTGAAGTCTACAAAATCTTGAGTAGTGCAGAACGAGTACAAGTGGATCAATTTTTTAGTCCGTCAAAAATTACAAAGACTAGGCAACACATGATGAAGTTACAGGGAGATACTTTTAAAACCAATAGAAGGAAATATTTTTTCGCTCAGAGAATAGTTAAGTTCTGGAATGCATTGCCAGAGAATGTGGTAAGTGCAGTTAACCTAGCTGGTTTTAAAAAAAGTTTGGACAAGTTCCTGGAGGAAATGTTCATAGTCTGCTATTGAGACAGATGTAGGGAAGCCACTGCTTGCCCTGGATCGGTAGCATGTAATGTTGCTACTACTACTACTACTACTACGGTACTACTACTACTATTTATCACTTATATAGTGCTACTCAATATACTGTATTTTTCGCTCTATAAGACGCACCTTGGATTTAGAGGAGGAAAACAAGAAAAAAAACCCATTCTGAACCTTTCCTGGCTCTGTACCCTGTTCCCCCTCTGGTGGTCTAGTAGTAGGTCGGGACAGGGCAGGCTGGCCTAGTGGCAGGTCCATCGCTATATCGACATTATCCTAGCTGGAAGCTTTTCAAAACCCTGACAAAGTGCCGGGTTTTGAAAAGCCATCCGGATGCCAGGACATGTCTGGTAACCCTACCCCCACCCTCACAGTTTGCAGCCTTAACTCTTCTCAATGGTATAGCTAGCTTCTGGAACGCAAAATAAGGGGGATACACATTCAGTTAGATATTGTGGGCCATGTGATTACTGTGTAACAACTGATTTAGGATAAATGACCATAAATAAACACAACAGACACTCCATGAAAGCAGCTGCCAAAGCGTTATTTTTTATTTGTCTTTTTAGTAACTTCTGTCCATCTCACATTTCTTCTCTCTCCATGTCCACCATCTTCCTCTTGCAGCCTTATCTGTCCTGTGCCCTTCTATATCCGGTTCCTTTCCTTCCTCCTTTTTCTACATCTGCCCTCTCATATTCAGCATTTTCCTTCTGTGTGTGTGTCTTGAACTGACTTCATTTCATCCTCTTTCTCCCTGTCCCTCCCTCTCCCCCTGTGATCAGCATTGCCCCTCTGTGTTTCTATCCCTTCTTCTTCCATGCCCACCATGTCTTATGTTTCCATGTCCCTTCCTTCCCCTCCCCTCCCCCTGGGATTACTATATTGCACTGTTGCTTCCCACCCCTCAAATCCCTCATAGTTCAGTATGACTCTCTCCCGGGTCTCCAGCATCTTTCCCCTTCTCTTCTATCCAGCATGGAAGGAAGGAGCGGGCTTGGGGGAGCTGCATTCCAGCAGCCCATGCACTGTTCCGCTGCATGCCCGCTGCCCTCATCATCCAGCCATCCCCCTCTCTGAGCAGCGCGCACTAGGCAAAACCCCAGGGCGGCCACGCGCCACTTCCGCCCGGGTCTCATTTGGTCACTGCCATCGTTCGTCAGTGTTGTCTCCCAAGAGCATCAGGGTCAGTCATGCATGCGCAGGGGAGGCAGTGGACAAGGACTAGATGGCGGGGGCCACCGGGAAGAGAAAGGCCTGGCCAAAGAGTTGGGAGTCATGGCAGGCGTCTGAGGCCAAGGAGCTTGAGGTGGAAACAGCTCCACCGGCGAGCAGGCTGTTCTGAATGAAAAGATTGCAATCTGGCTCAATCGCAGTTCCGCTAACCTCCGAGCAACCAATCAGAATGGGGGGTGGGCCTACGCGCTTAGCACTGTGGGAGTGTGGAAGGCTGCCAGTGGAAGCGCTGGATTACAAATCGGTACCCTGGTGGGGAGGGCCGCATTCAATCCATAAGATGCACCCTTATTTCCATCCGCTTTTTTTGGGGAAAAAAGTACATCTTATGGAGCGAAAAATACGGTATACTTATATATTGCTACTATTTGTGTTTTTGTCAGGTACTTGTAACCTGGATTGGCCACTGTGAAGATGGGCTACTGGGATAGATGCACCATAGGTTTAACTCAGTAAGGCTAGTCTTATGTTCTTACAATTGCTCATTAAGATCTCAATTATTTGTTTTAATTATTTCATTATTCAATTAAATTGCATGCACAATTTTTAGTATTTTTTAATAGATCTGGGGAAAGTGAGTATGTTTAAATGATGGATAACAAGCAGAAAGAAACTGAAAAACACAATTGTCTTCTTACCACAGGATATGAAATCAGTTATTCACTGTATAACTATGTTACTATATTAAATTGTAAGAGCCAGGACTAGCTCAAGGAATTGTGGCACTCTGAGCCAACTTTTGTTTTTGTACCATCATCTTAGGCCAGTCTTGTAATATGAACTGCATCAGGTATCTGTGTTTTTGGAACTTTTTTATTGTTTCAAATGAGTTGGTTCTTCTGGTCTCTCTTTACTACATCCTCTTGTTGGTTTTCTTCTACATGTTTTTCCAGGACCTCATTTCCATTTTCTGTTTCTTCCCAACCCCTGTCTTCTTCACATAAGAACATATAAATAGCCTTACTAGATCAGACTAATGGTCCATCAAGCCCAGTAGCCTGTTCTCACGGTGGCTAATCCAGGTCCCTAGAACCTGGCCAAAACCCAAGGAGTAGCAACATTCCATGCTACTGATCCAGGGCAAGCAGTGGCTTGCCCCATGTCTTTCTCAGTAACAATGGACTTTTCCTCCAGGAAATTGTCCAAATCCATCTTAAAACCAGCTATGCTATCCGCTCTTACCACAACCTCTGGCATTGCGTTCCAGAGCTTAACTATTCTCTGAGTGAAAAAATATTTCTTCCTATTGTTTTTTTTTTTTTTTTTTCCTTTATAATTATTTTATTAATCATAAATGTACAACAGCTTCTTAACGCTACACACGCACTGAATATTTAAAAGAAAAACTTAGTCTTATTACATCATGATCCTGGCCAATTGCTTTTCAAAACTTTTTGAGAAAATCTTAAAAAAAGGTTTCACATGTCACCTGAAATTTACAAATTGAACATTATCAAAGAAGGAATGCTTCTATACTCTTACAAAGACCACTAAAATAAACAACAATTAAAAAGCTAAGAAACTGTCTCCAAAGTTTTTATACAGTCCTTCCTCCACAGTAATGTTTTTTTAAATAATCCACTCCATTCAAAAATGGCTCTCTGCATCTGCTCTGGTGTCTTCTGCCATATCATTGCATACTTATTGGTTTTAATAGTATTTCCCTGTAACTTCATTGAGTGTCCCCTAGTCTTTGTAGTTTTTGACGGAGTGAAAAATCGATCCACTTGTACCCGTTCTACTCCACTCAGAATTTTGTAGACTTCAGTCATATCTTTTTCTAGTGCCAGTATGTCTTTCTTGAGATAAGGAGACCAGAATTTAACGCAATACTCCAGGTGAGGTCACACCATGGAGCGATACAGAGGCATTATAACAGTCTTGTTAACCATCCCTTTTTTAAGAACATAAGAACATAAGCAGTGCCTCCGCCGGGTCAGACCACAGGTCCATCCTGCCCAGCAGTCCGCTCCCGCGGCGGCCCAAACAGGTCACGACCTGTGAGAATCATCAGAAGGGGCTCCCTTGCCACCTTGGCTTCCCATTTAAGTCCTGCCTTCCTATCGAAGCCCTAGCCCTCCGGTCTTTCACATGCACGACCTGGTTGGTTTTTACTCATTACCTGGTTAACTTTCTATACTTGTGTTACATCCCAGCTCCTCCTTCAGTATCCCACGATCCCTTTATCCCTCAGGAATCCGTCCAATCCCTGTTTGAATCCCTGGACCGTACTCTGCCTGATCACTTCCTCCGGTAATGCATTCCAAGTGTCCACGACCTTCTGGGTGAAAAAAAACTTCCTTGCGTTTGTTTTGAACCTATCTCCCTTCAGTTTCTCAGAATGCCCCCTCGTATTAGCTGTCCCCTTCAGTCTGAAGAAATATTTCTTAGCATCTTATTTACTCTAGCATCTTGTTTGCTTTTTTGGCCACTACTGCCATACATTGGGCGGAAGGTTTCATCGTATTGTCTACAATGAAATACCAAATTCTTTTCTTGGGCGCTAACCCTCAAAGTGAACCCTAGCATCCGGTAACTGTGATTTGAGTTATTCTTCCCAATGTGCATCATGAGGAACTTTGTGAAAAGCTTTCTGAAAATCTAGATACATTACATCAACCAGCTCACCTTTATCCACATGTTTATTCACACCTTCAAAGAAGTCAAGCAAATTGGTGAGGCAAGACCTCCCTCTGTTTCACTAAATCATGTCAAATAAAACAGTATAATCAAAATAGCAAAAATGCTCTAAAATCACCATTAAAATCCTGTGGTGCTGGTAAATTGTCCCATTTGAAAACAACGATCAGTGTTCAAACAACTTTGCTTGCAAATGAGGTTCGCGGCAGTTTGCTGTAACCCCATCTGATCAGTCATAGGTGAAAGCAACTGACACATGCGCTGAATAGTTCAAGGGTAGAGGCACAAATGTGTGCATGTGCCAGGAAAAGTTTCATCATAGTTACGTACGAGTCAATCATAGGTGTGCCTTATTGTAGCATGTCGTAGGGACAGATCATAGTCGTGTGTCCTATGCGTCTATAGCCATAAGGTGCTCGTGTTGCAAAAGCAATTTAAAAAGACTGGAGCTTTTTCCTTTTCGTTCATGTCGTGGTTGTAAACACGATTTTCCTGTGCTTTCTATACTGCTTCTGTGGCACATACTGTATATGTTGCCCCCCACCCCCCATTCTTTTTGAACTTCCATATCATGCAATCGGCAGCTTTTAACGAGTGCACATGAGACATGCCTTTAATACACGTGCTTGAGACATGTTTATATGGCCCTCCATATGAAAAATTAATCCTGTTATTTCAGTTTCTAGATTCTGCAGCCCAGACTTGCTGGTTTTCACTTTGACACAAACGCACATGAGATGTGCCTTTAACACACATGACTTAAGACACACTTTTAACACACTACCAGCACCTCCATACCTGTCGGTAATTTTGGTTTGTTAAAGCTCGGTGTTAGGGCATTGCTCGGAGTGCTCATTTTAATATTAATGACCTCATTGTACCACATTTGCATAGCTGCAAGTTAGAGTTGGAGGCTGCTTCAAAGCACTGAAAAGACCGTGGTGAGTCATTAAGAGTATCGATAGGTAAAATGCTTTGACACTAAACTGGTTAGAACTGGTTTAGCATCGATTGTTAAATGTATGGTAGGTTTAGAACATCGGGACCTTAGTCTCTACCTTTTCATTTTAGCCAATCCCTGAGTTTTTCTCTCATAATCCCATCCAAGCCATGTGTCCCATTTAAACTTCTAATATCACGTCAATCTTAGAGTTTCTCTTTTTGCCTCTCACCCATTCCTAGATTCTCAGAATTCCTGCTATCCTGCATCACCATGTTCTCAGTATTTGCTCTCACACCTCTTTCTCCCCTTTCCTAAACATCTATTACCTTTACATTTAAGCCTGGATTCTCTAACTGACGCTGATTTTAGGTGCTGATACCCAAGCTCAGTAAAACGCGCCATTTAAATGCCGTTTTTTAACAGTTTCTTGGCGTCTGTCGGCACCAGAATTACACCTCCATATGCATTATAGGCCACCTAATCCCACTGTGGCTATTAGCCACAATATGTGTCTATTAGCTATTAGCTAATGCCGGAAGTGGCGTTAGGGGGGCCTAAAGTGCATACGGAGGCACGGTTAGCATCAAAGGTAGGCGCCAGAAATGTAGGCTTGGAAAACCCTGGCTTACATTTTCGGCACCTACCTTTGCCGGAGGTGCGATTCTGTACCCGGCACTGTCAAATGATTCACACGCAATCAGCAGCCACTTTTAAGGCGGTCAGTGACAACGGTGCTGGTTGCAGAATCCTTAATTTTCTCCTTCTCTGCTCTCTTCACTTGCCCATGTCCTTGCTGCCCTTCCCTCATAGTATCTCCCCTCTTTTCATAGCCTCTTTGTTGGCCTCCAGCCCCCTTCTCATAATCCCCAGTATCAGACTCCAGCTCTCTACTTCCAGTTATCAACCCCAGCATTAGCCTGCAGTCTTCTTCTTACAGACCCTGCTGCTGGTATGAGTTTCAAGCCCCCTTTCTCCTCGCCTGTAGTCTTAGCCTTCAATCCCAGCATCAGCCTCCAGCCTCAGCTCACAAACCCAGCAACTCTCTGCCCAACATCTCAGTTGTGGACACAGCAGTTGGAGTTCTCCAGATAGTGTGAAGCTGTGCCATTCATTGCCACTAAATATCAATAGATAGCGGTGACCATACAGTGCCTGTGAATATCTGATCCATTGTTAACCTGCCAGATTTAAGTGTAATGAAATCAGTATTCAGTGGCACAGTGACTTCATAAAGTTAAACACGTAATGTCTGTTTATCTTTATATAGATTTTTAGTAACCTTTACTCTGCAATGAAGGGTCATAGGGTGAAGACAAAAGGTGATACACTTAGGAGAAATCTAAGGAAATAATTATTTACAGAAAAGGAGGTGGATGCATAGAACAGCCTCCCAGCAGAGGTGATAGAGATGAAGATTGTTTTTGGATTTAAGAAAGTGTAGGGCAAACAGAGAATCTCTAACGGAGAGACAGAGGTAGTAGATAGTATGGATGGGAAGACTGAATAGGTATTATGGTCTTTATCTGATGCCATTCTTTCTGTTTCTTTTTCAGCAGAAATGTTGAAAATACACATGTTGGTAGCAATGCTATAACTGGGCAGCCTGCTCTATAAAGAAACATTAGACATCTGCTTTCCTTGAAGAATACCAGCATAATAGCCAAATATACAACTATAAGTTAGGCATGAGCACTTATACCAGTCATAGAGCTGGTGTAGGTGTGTGTGCCTAAGTGCGGGAGATACGCATGTAACAGAGTATTCTATACATTATGGGGCTCATAATCGAAACAAAAACACCCCCACCTAAATCGGTACTTAGACGATCAAAAAGACAGGTCGTCCAAGTGCTGATAATCGAAACAGGTTTTAGATGTATCTACAGGCAGCTTAGGCCTTTTGACTGCCACTGTGCAATCAGACTGGAAGAAACATCCAAATCTAAAAAGAAGGACTTTTTATTTAGACCTGTTTCAGTCATGTCCTGGATATAAAAAGGTTCCCTGACTGAGTTGCTGACTACTGTGGTTATTATCCCTCTCCCTCAGCCCCGAAAGTGACACTGGAAAGGGAAACTAGGCTCCCTGCCAATATCAGGTAGTGTGGGCATTTTGAAGACAGCAGCAAGCAGGTCTGAAGGGTAGACTTAGGTTTAAATCCCACTCCAACTCTCTTTTTTAACCTTCAAATTGTGAGCCCTGAAGAAACAGCAATATACCTACTGTACCTAAATGTTAAAGATATCTGCAATTCAAAAAATTGGGAATTAATTTGTATATCATATTTTATTTGTATATCAGATTGCAATACAAACGTGTTTTCCACTCCATGCTCACCTTTCTAGGAGTAAAAACTTGGAATGACCTTACTGAAATGACCAGGACGGAACCTAACTACACCATATTCTGGAAGAAACTGAAAACTCAACTATTTTACACTTGATCACCTGTATCCTCTTCTCCCCCCTCCACCCCTCTCCCTACCCCCTCCTATCCTCCTCTTCTCTTTTCCCACCCCTCTTCCCCCTTCTCCTTCCTCGCCTCCCTCTTTAAGTCGCCTTGAGCCTACCTAGGTATGAGCGACACAGAAATAGAAGATTAGATAAGATTATATTTTATTTTATGTTTTATTTTTGAAAATGATTGTTCATTTTGGATGTTCTCGTGTATTTTCAAACAGGAGACCCCAACCTTTTTCCTGTTTGAAAATTGCTGTGAGATGGATGGATTTTTGAGATGTTATGAGTGGGATTTCCCAATTCTGACTCGGATGTTCTTTTAACACTGTCCCTCCACATTGTTTTTTCACTTAATTGCACATTTAATGCAAAAATTAATGGGCGTTAAGCAGTCAAAAGTATCAATCAGTGCCAGCAGTCTTGCTTATTGTCAGGAATGTTTTCTAGTTCATTGTTACATTGAAGAATATATATTGTGTTGCTGTTGCTCTTTGCAATAAAAGATAAAAAGACAAAGCCTGCGTAGTAAATGCATAGGCTGGGACCTAAATCTGCCCTGCACTTACCGCTCAGGGGTTAGTTCAGTGTCTTTCAAATATTTTTAAATCTGGCACACTAAACAGAGCAAATGTTTTTCGCGCCAAATCATAAATGAAATTATAAAATTGAATAACAAAAATTAAAATTTGAGCGCTACATATTTATTTAAAGTTCTTTAAGCTTTGTATGGTTAATTGTAACAAAGATGGAACTAAAGTCGATAGAATAGAATTGAATAATCAATGCGATGGATGTGCTTGTTTTTGAGTGCAAATTAGCTCAAAACATGGCTCGATAGTTGACAAGCAAACATGCATTTCATCATCCATCATCTGCAGTCGTTCTCTTTTTTTCGATGTAATTTCTGTCAGAGCTTAAAATCTAAGTTTGCAAAGATAAGAAGATCCAAATGGTAAAGCCTTGAGTGCTTTGTGGCTCAAGTTAGAATAACTACTCCTTAAAAATAAAAATAAAATTACTTGCTGTGAGTTTTCAAGGACCAATCACATCAAAGAATGATGATTGTCTGGGTGGTTGTATCCTTACGCACACAGACATTCATAACATTGACAGATTCTTGTGTACATGATGCACGTCATCTATTCTAGTGTATACGTACTTATGAAGGGAATTTTTTAAAATAAAGTAAAATTCTGGAAACTCTAATGACACACCTGGAAGCTCTTCAGGGCACATCACTGTGCTGTGGCGCACAGTTTGAGAGATACTAGGTTAGTTAATGCAGCACAGGCTCCACGTTAAGTGTAGTGCCAGATGGATAAGGAGCACCCAATCTAGCAGGCACTGCGTGCGACACAAGCAAGCCCTCTGTAAATAAATAAATAACAAAAAAACAATGCAGCGACACCCCTATCACTTCCCAAGATCAGTTCCTACCCCCTCGAGACCCCAATGCCCCCCAAAGTCCACTCCTACTTCCTCCAACAGACACAACACTCCTAGATGACAGTTTCCCTCAACAAACTCTACTCTATAATACAAAAAGCGCAACCCCTAGCAAGAATATGCAGACCCTCATGAGCCCTATCCTCCCTCTAGCCCCCACTCTAGGACTTACCTGGGGTCATCAGTGGCAGTTCAGTGGGTCCCTAGGAGCATTGGTCACTCTCCTCCAAAATGGGGCAGAATAGAAGTCTTCGTTGTATTGTACTGTAGTATCATGAGAGTACTGCTAGGGGGCAGAGATATCATGCTGAAGGATGGCACCAACCTGAGGAGCAGCGGAGGGTAACCACTACTGCCTGGTCCACACTGAACTATCACTGATGACCCGGGGAAGGAGGAAAGTAGGGCTTTGTAGGGTCAGGGTCTTCGAGTCAAGAGGCAGGTTTGTTACATTAGGGGAGGGGGAATAGAGTCTGTTCATGGGGTAGAAACTGTCATCGGGGGGTGTTGGAGATGAGAACAGTCTTTGGGAGGGATGGATGTTTGGTGAGAGGCAAAGGGAGATGGGATCTTCCACCGTTTTTTCAACAACCTCACTACCAGATTGCTGGTAGTGTAGCTGCACTTACCACCCCCTCTTGAGGTGGCAGTAAATGAAGCAACACAGTTGGCAGTTGTGACAGCAAATGTTAGGTACTGAACTGTGCATTAGCTGTCGCTCTCTGATCCTTTTCACTCTCATGTTAAGCAGCTCCCGTGGGATTTTTTTTTTTAATATAGAGGATCCCTTTTTAGCAGAGTAGACAGTAGCATGGGCTCCTGCTGCCTACTACACTTGAAAGGCCACATTAGCTGCTTAATACAGCTTACTAAAAGTGCCCATAAAAAAAGCAAAACTATAATTAGATTGTGAAATTATTGATTTTTTTTTTTTCAGTAGTACACTTCCCCCTCCAAATTCACGGGGGTTAGGGGCAGAACCAACCCATGAATATGGAAAAATCACAAATAACTTTAGGACCAACTCTGACCCACCCCCATCTCCTTCCTGGACCTCTCCACACCTTTACCTGGTGGTTTAGTGGTGAAGCGGGACAGGAGTGATTTTCCTATGCTCCTGCAAAAATGGCTGCCAGCTCACGAGACTACAGCAGGAACTCATGGCAGCCATTTTTGTTGACAGCTCTGCACGGAACAGGCGCGTAGGAATATGGATTTCTAAATGGTGGTTTTCAGATGTCCAAAACATTAACAGAGTTTCTAAAATAAGTATCAAAATCTATGAAGTTAGTCCAGTAAAAGTTAACACAGTATATTCTTTTTTCTTTTATATTTATAAACTTAAGCCACTTACCATGCTGACTCTATATTAACTCCAGTATCTCCTAAAATATGCTCCCTCTGGTGACACACATTATTATGTGAAATGACCTTCAGATTAACATGTATAAGCTTCCAAATTGTGTCTTCTCCACTTACTAGCTTATTTATTTATTAGGATTTATTTTACCACCTTTTAAAGAAGTGAATTAATTGAATAGAAGTGGCACTGTGGCAGGGCCAGCTCAGGGCCTGAGGGAAAATCAGATATTTACCTAGGATGGCATGTTACTGGAATTCGAAAGGTGATGCTGGCAGCAGTCATGGACACCAAGCTCTGCCACGGTCGTAAGCCAGCTACACTATAGAAGCGTTAAAGAGGAGGGAAATGGCTACGCTGAGAGAGGCATAGCAGAAAATCGAAGAAGCACTCAGGTTAAGTGAATTAGGGCCAGTGCCAACAGCAAAGCAGTTCTTGGCAGAGTCTAAATGGAAACTGGAATAGCTGCCTAGCAAGGCAGAGAGCCAATGTTGCCCTTATCTTTCTGCCTTTTCTCACTTCCCTGTGAATGTGAAGCTGATCCAGCTGGGTGAATGTGGTTGATTTGCTGTGGCAGTTCGTACACTTACCACCTGTGCCATCCCTCCATTTCTGATGGGAGGCGTAGCCAAGATGATGGGGGGGGAGGGTGGAGATGAGGCTGCAGCCAGGATTTGAAATGGCAGGGAAGGGCAGCTAAACAGGGAGGAGGTTCTGCACTTGAAAAAAAGAGGGCAAATGATGAGCTGATATGGCTCTGGCAGAATAAAAAAAAAAAAAAAGGCAACAGAGGAGCAATATGGCTGGGGGAAGAGAAACAAATCAGAAATTCTAAGAAGCTTAGTTTAACTCAAAGCTCAGGACGGTTTCCACGCAGTGCCATCAGTCAATAGGAGAGTTATTGTTTATAGACTTTAACTAATTGAATGCAACAGCTAGAGAAGAATGCATTATCAGCTTTGTATGCTGTTTTTTCTTCTTCACAGTAATTGAATATGCAGAAAGGAGTTGTAACCAGTAAACCAATAATGAGGAACCTGCAACATAAGTGCCCAAAGTGGTGCTTCTGGCCAATAATACTGGCATTCAAAATGCTTAATTCAGAATTGCAAATGAATTTAAATCCCATTGATATTCCCACCCTCACAACCTGATATTTCTAGATATTTAGTCAACCATAACGTCACCTGAGCTGCTCATATCACAAATGTAAATGCAGGTGCATCTACAATTATCCTCGAGAAAGCACCATTTTTGCATGAAACACAATCGGCGAAGATTTAGTATTCATTTATCACCAGGGTTCCCTTGCTTTAGACCCTTCAACAAAACTATTTTGCCCTGTCCTTTCCTTAGATTGTGAGCCTGCTAGGGACAGAGAAAGTATCTCATATACTATGTACAGAGCTGCGGAATGTCTATAGCGCTATAGAAGTGATAAGTAGTAGTGATAGTTTCCACTTGTCTGGGGCTTAATTTGTACTTAGAAAGAAAATGAAACTGCAGTCACTGTTGAGTAGGCTAAGGGTATGTAGTCATGGAATTTTCTCTCTTTCTCGCACATGGTTGCATGCACACACACGTGCTTTCTCCCGAATACATACTTGCTATGTTTTCACACACATGGCCATTTGCATACACTTTCACTTACAAACACTCTCGCAGTCTCTCTTTCTTTCACACGTACACATAGGAGCCAGCTATATGAGTGCCATAGGGTGCTCGGCACCTTTAATATTGAAAAAACATTGTATCCAGAGAGTGGTAATTTTATATTGTTTTGGTTGCTCTCAATCATTTTATCTGTGCACACACAGACGTGCACGCACAGTGTCATATGCACAACTAAGCACAATTTATGTCTCCTTCCCCCTCATTGCACAAAGGAGCAAACTCAGCCTGCGCTCTATTCACCCCATCTGACCCCATCAATCTTTCCCTTCCCTCCGCGCTTGTGTGGGGCCATCTGCTGACACTCAACAGCACTTAACAAGCTTGTATACACTAACTGCTAAAACCACACTGAGAACCGAAAAAAATCCTCCAATTGGTTTTACAGTAAAAGTATTTCCTTGTAACTTTGAGTGTCCCCTAGTCTTTGTAATTTTTGATGAAGTGGATCGATTTTTCCCTCCGTCAAAAATTACAAAGACTAAGGGACACTCGATGAAGTTACACGGAAATACTTTTAAAACCAATTGGAGGAAATTTTTTTTCCACTCAGAGAATAGTTAAGCTCTGGAACGCATTGCCAGAGGTTGTGGTAAGAGTGGTTAGCATAGCTGGTTTTAAAAAAGGTTTGGACAAGTTCCTGGAGGAAAAGTCCATAGGCTGTTATTAAGAAAGACACAGGGGAAGCCACTGCTTGCCCTGTATTGGTAGCATGGAATATTGCTACACCTTGGGTTTTGGCCAGGTACTAGTGACCTGGATTGGCCACCGTAAGAATGAGCTACTGGGCTTGAAGGACCATTGGTCTGACCTAGTAAGGCTACTTTTATGTTCTTATGTTTTTTGTTGTATCTTCCACAGAACTCGGCTGATTCTTATGAAATTGAGAGTGTCATGTCCTGAATGAAGTTGATGTAAAATGTTGTAAATATTTCCCACTGCACCACAACACTACCTTGTTGGTTTTTTTTTTTTAAGAATTGGGCCTAGCGGTGCCTAAGGTAATCTCCACCCCCTAAATATGCCTACTTTGACCTTAGCCACTGCTAGCCGCTATGTTGTAGAATCAATTCAGGTGCCTATTTTTTTAATATGGGTTTTTCATTGGTTTTAAATGACACAGTCGATTACCTCACCAAATAAAGCCAATTAAAGAAATTAGGTTAGGTGCCAGTAGTTTTCCTAAGTACTTTTGAGCTAACTGTTAACTGGTTTGAGTCCCATCCGGTATATAAGACCCAGTATATAAGACCCGGTATATAAGACTAAGGATTGGATTGGATAGGCGCCTACTGTACAGTTTCATTTATAGAATATGGTCCTAAGGGCTCACATAGTATCACTGCACTAACCAGTTAGTATACGGTAATGTAGATGTTAGTACAGGGATAACCATTCTCTGCTCCTAACGTGCTCCTTCAAAAAATATATTGTTTAGCATGCGTTACTCCATTTTTAGCTGCCTTAGCACCTAACACAGCTTAGTAAAAGGATCCCTAAAATGGTCAGATTCATAGTTTTTCTAAATCTGATCTCTTTGTGGGAGACGCTCCAAAGCTTGCCTTGCAAGTATGACTGGTTGTAGCCAGTCTTCCTTGCAAGGTAGCTTGGTCTCCGATGAGCAAAAGGGTTCTCGTGAGCTTTTACCAATCACAGTAGAAGCCCATGAGAACCTTAAGTAAATGCATTACAAGGAGCTCATTATTATTAAAATGAACGCTTCTTGTAGTGCAGTGTTTTTCAACCTTTTTACACCTATGGACCGGCAGAAATAAAAGAATTATTCTGTGGACCGGCATTGGTCTGTGGACCAGCGGTTGAAAAACATGGGGCTAAGTCGTGGGCCAGACCCCACCCATCTCTACCTAATCTCCACCCCAGACCCCGCCCCATAATAGTACTAATTGCATGTCCCGTGCCTCATCTGGAAGCCTTCCCTCTGACGTTGCAATGTCAGAGGGAAGACTTCCGGTTCAGGCGCAGGACGCCCGTAGGAGCCACTGCCCGTGGCTTTCTGCACTGAATCAGTTAGGAAGAGGGAGCTGGCTCGAAGGTAACGCCGCATCGATCGCACCATGGACCGGTGGTTGAAGAACACTGTTTTGGGCCTGATTCACATGCTGGCCCTGTGGACCGGCAGGAAATTTCTGTGGACCGGCACTGGTCCATGGACCACTGGTTGAGGAGCATAGAAACATAGAAATAGACGGCAGATAAAGGCCCACGGCCCATCTAGTCTGCCCACCTTAATGTCCCTCCCCTACCTTTGCCCTGTGAATAGATCCCATGTGCCGATCCCATTTGGCCTTAAAATCAGGCACGCTGCTGGCCTCAATCACCTGTAGTGGAAGACTATTCCAGCGATCAACCACTCTTTCAGTGAAAAAGAATTTCCTGGTGTCACCTCGTAGTTTCCCGCCCCTGATTTTCAACGGATGCCCTCTTGTTGTCGTGGGACCCTTGAAAAAGAAGATATCTTCCTCCGCCTCGATGCACTGTTGTAGTGCACAGCGGGGAACATCCACCTCTTCCTGTGCAAAATTATTTGGCAGGCCTGGAGCAGCTGATAGCTGTTTGTGCTTGTTTTATGTGTATGTGTGTCCTGTGCCTAATAGCTGCCCTCTGACCATAGGCGCGGGACACACACAACACATAAAACAAGCACAACAGCTGCATCCAAATTGCATGTGAAACTCAAACCCCAATAATCTTGATCAAAAGTTGTGGCAATCACAGGAACTGTACTGGACCTGGTCATAAGAGCTGTACTTACTTCTAAGCTTTTGTGTGCAGGCACCAGGTACAGGTGAGGAGTGGCCTAGTGGTAGAGCCGCTGCCTTTGCACCCAGATGTTGTAGGATCAAATCCCAGCACTGCTCCATGTGACCCTGGGCAAGTCACTCAATCCTTCATTGCCCCAGGTACAAAATAAATACCTGTATATATGTAAACCGCTTTGAATATGTAACCACAAAAAGGCAGTATATGAGTCCTATTTCCCTTCCCTTTCACCACAGTACTTAGCACAAATAGCATCCATATAATTTGCTTGCTATTTGTGCAGATTATAGCACGGCAAAAGAAAATCGCTCCCAACCCGGTGTTTTCCACTGGGTTGCCAGAGCTTTGTGCATCCTGCCCTTGGAATTGGGCTACTTTTCCTCCAGCAGAGCCTCCGATTCCTGTCCTTCACAGCTGTTGCATGGATACAAACTGGCAAATTCAATTCAGTATCTCCACATTACAGTGTTTTCCTTCTGGCTACTCCCAAAGAAATCAATATTCAGCCATGCAGCGGACGTGTAACTTGAAGTGTCTAACTTAAATATTTTTCCAATCATATGGATATTTATTAATGCTATTTGTTTAGTTAGCTCTGCTGACATCCTTGTATAACTCTAAAGTTATGCCTGCTGTTTTTGTGGGCCACTTAAATGTATACATTTAGCAGCTGAATATCATGACTCAAGACTTATGTTATACAGCTTAAGTGGCACCGCCTGCAGAATGCCCCAAATACCTTTCCTTATTTGTACAGATAACATTGATGATTTTTTTTTTTTTTTTTAATAAAAGCACTCTTGCATTTGCCACTGCTGACCACATAAGTGAATAACAACCTTAAGGAGTTCAGTTTCAAGATTCTCCATTTGATGTAGTAACAAATCTCTGCGGTCATTTTCATGCTCCCCTACAAGGGTTTGACTGCATACATCTTTCAAAGTTTAACGTAGATTTTGGTTCCAAAAGCATTTCTCCTTGGGGAATTCTGTGCAAATATATTTTGAAAATCTGTACAAACGTTTGAAAATTTATGTGCAAATTTTTTAAAATTTTATAAAATTCTGCATTCTTTATGTGTAATTTTTCTGCGTAATAGTTCTACATAAAAGTATAGCTTTTCCATTCTCCAGGCCACTCTCCCTTCTCTTCTCTGGTCCCTGGCAGGATCATTCCCCAGTTTTCTCTGTCCCTTCTTCAGGATAGGCACTCTCAACTTTCCCTTTTTCTATCCCCCAGCAAGAATCCCTAGTTCTCTCTATTCTTCTTTCAATACAACTACCTCCCCCCCCCACACACACACCTAGGCATACACATCCGTGTGACACTTTCTCAAACTCTTTCCCTTCTCAGAAAGATATTCATAGTTCTTTCTCACTCCTCCCCAGCATTCTTACTGAGGTCTCTCTCATAATTTTTTTCTCCTACCACTCACATATACTCTCCCATAGCTCTCTCACAGAACCCCTTCCCCACACATTCCCATTTCTCTATCTTAAAATTATCCCTCCCATTCAAACATCCCACTATAGCTCTCTCTCAATCCTTACCTTCCAGGTCCACACCCCCACCATAGCTCTCTCAAACTCCTCAGCATTCACAATACCAAAGCTCTCTCTCAAACCCGTCCCCTCTGCATATTCTCTTACATAGAAACATGATGGCAGATAAAGGCAAAGGGCCCATCTAGTCTGCCTATCCGTAGTAACCATTATCTCTTTCTCTGAGAGATCCCACGTGCCTATCCCAGGCCCTTTTGAATTCAGACACAGTCTCTCCACCACCTCTTATGGGAAACTGTTCCTTGCATCTACTACTCTTTCTGTAAAAAAGTATTTCCTCAAATTACTCTGGAGCCTATCAACTCTTAACTTCATCCTATGCCCTCTCATTGCAGAGTTTCTTTTCAAATGAAAGAGACTCGACTCACCCCCACTTACATTACGTAGGTATTTAAACGTCTCTATCATATCTCCCCTCGCCCACCTTTTCTCCAAAGTATACAGATTGAATTCTTTAAGTCTGCCCCCAAACGCCTTATGATGAAGACCACATACCATTTTAGTAGCCTTCCTCTAGACCAACTCCATCCTTTTTATATCTTTTTGAAGGTGCGTCCTCCAGAATTATACACAATATTCTAAATGAGGTCTCACCAAAGTCTTATACAGGGGCATCAATACCTCCTTTTTCCTGCTGGCCATACCTCTCCCTATGCAACCTAGCATCCTTCTAGCTTTTGCCCTCAACTTTTCAACCTATTTGGCCACCTTAATTTCATCACATACAATCATACCCAAGTCCCGCTCTTCTGTCATGCATATAAGTTCTTCATTCCCTAATCTGTACCGTTCCCTCAGGTTTTTGCAGTTTAAATGCATGATCTTGCATTTCTTAGCATTATATTTTAGCTGCCAAATTTCAGACCATAGCTCTTTTTGTGCATCTCCCCCAATAACACTTCACTATCTCCCCCACTCCTCCCTGCACACAAGCATCTCTCTCTTTTGTCCCTCCTTCCCTGCATGTATACATACACTCCTCCCCACCTCACTCATGGCACACCCCTCCTTCCCCTTCCACAGTACCTCCAGCATGCACACTTTCCTCCTGTGTTACTTCCTCATCTCCGGCATGCCCCCCTCAACTCCCCTCTTCCTTTTCCTTCTCCTTCTCAGTGCTCCTCATCACAAGCATGTGTCACTGCTGAATATGAACGGATTGCTGCTGAGAAGTTGAGTGCATTGAAGTCATGTAGGAAAATATGGAATCCTCTTATTGAATATAATTGTGTGCCCGAAAACATTAACATTAATCATTAACAAATTAACATTTATTTATTTATTTTATTTCTAAAATTTCTAGACCTCCTATTCCTAAGCGGTTAACAGTAAAACATTCACAATAGTACAAGGCAGGATACATAAAAACATTTTCAGTTACAGTACAATCACATATTAACATAACCCCTCAAAAATTAGAGAAATAATATATTACCAATCTGCACTAAATTAAATCTTCATGCTCACAATTCAAGATATCCTGGCTAACTTTACAACACAGGTTCAGAAGAAGGCCTCAACATATAATTTGGTCATTAACATTTTCCTGAACTTTAACTGGTCAGAACAGGTCCTCAGGATGCCAGGGAGGTGGTTCCATAGTTTCACTCCCGCCATGGACATCATTGCTGTTCTAAATTTAACATACTGAACAACATTTTCTTAAAAGAGGTCTGTCTCATAGTACCTTTTGACCTTAACGCCCTCTTTGGCTGATACACCTCCCACATATTCTGATAATTCACTGGCACAAATCCATACAAACTCTGATGTACTACTGATAGCATCTTAAAGCAAACCCTTTGAGCCACCGGAAACCAGTGCAATTTCTTTAACAACGGCTTGAAATACCTAAAATCAATCTCGCCAAAGAGTTCATCAATTGCTTTACATTTAACCTTCGCTAATCCCAAGTAAAGCGAGTCACAATCAGTGCCTGAACCACTGAATGGAAATCATATGGAAGGAGCATTGATTTTACTATATAAAGTGTCCGCAACTGCAAGTATCCACCCTGAACCACCCTGAGGTTCTGTCTTATTGTAGTTCATGATGTACATCCATGCTGCTTTTTCTATTGTATTTTTTTATCTTAGCAGCTTATCTGCCCTTTTTTTTTTTTTTTTTAATTACTCTTATGGTTCATTTATGACGTATTCTGTCTGGATATTAATTTCAATACCATATATATGTATTATTAAGATATTGTGTACTCTGAATACTTATTGTGTCTGTTTTATTATAAATAAATAAAAATTATTGAACTACCCCCCACCCCCACCAGCATTTTTTGATCCCCTTTTTACAAGTGAGAAATCAGTTGTCCTTGATTTAAATAGGTCTGCTTTTTCATTCATTGTCGCCCATTGTTTGTTTAACTAAGATTCACATGTAATTTTGTTACACTGGACTTCCTTACGGAATGAGCATGCTATTTGCAGTAGAAACTTTCAGCTTGCTGACTATTGACGTCTTGTTTTTCTTTTGATTATTTTATTGTAGCTCCTCTATGGTTCAGGTGTACTCGTGTCTTTAAGCCTTTCTGGGCCTCATCTGGAGAAAGTGGTGATTGACAAGACTCTGATGGGAAAGCTCATTTCTGACAGCATCAGCGATGGTAATTACACCCATGTGCAAATCAATTGCCAACATTAACAGTAGCACAGGGGAAATGGTTTATCAACAGGTAGACTAATTATTCCCATTAGGGACTTAAAAGTACAAGTAATTGCATATAATGCCATAGTTACAACCCTTGAAACCAAGAACAATTTTAGACTAATATTTAATATCAAGGATTTTAGTCTCTTCAGATTGTGAGTGCATCATTTGA
The DNA here is from genome assembly GCF_902459505.1 of Geotrypetes seraphini. Lineage (NCBI taxonomy): Eukaryota > Metazoa > Chordata > Amphibia > Gymnophiona > Dermophiidae > Geotrypetes > Geotrypetes seraphini. Next base: position 339,336,329 of record NC_047086.1, on the reverse strand, counting down.
ACACTTTTACAGGATTTCATTTTTTGCTTTTATTTTATTTCAAAGATTATAAATATGTATTGTATTATACTTCTTTGCACTTCTGAATAGAACTATTAGAAGACAATTGCTAATAGAGACATTGCTTTTCAAATGTTTCTGAAAATTCTGTTATGTGTTAAGTGCTCGTAGCAACCATGTCTTAGAAATGTTCATCATTAAGCATCGTTAAGGGGTCCTTTTTTCAAGCTGCAGTAAGCACCAGTTCATTCTTATCACAACTTAAAAGGACATATCGTGAGGTGTGTTCGCATGCATACCATGTGCTAAAAAATGTTTTTTATTTCTATTCCAGAAGGGGGCATATGTGGGAGCAGAGAGTGGGGTTGTCTATGGTAATCAGCGCAGCCGATTAGCGATTGAGCCCATAGTGCCTACAAAATAGATGGCACTAAGGGCTCATATACTAATCTTTTTTAATGACCATGTATTATTGGTAACATTAGCGCATGGCCATGAATACAAAATTTAAAAAATCAGCCATTTTACTGATGTACTAAAACTGGCCTTAGCAAATGGGAAAGACTTACTACATAAGGGCACATTAAGGCCATTTTTTAGTGCTGATTTGTCAAAGGACCCTTAAGGGCTCCTTTTACAAAGGTGCGCTAGCATTTTTAGCACACGCACCGGATTAGCGCCCGCTACCCGAAAAACTACCGTCTGCTCAAGAGGAGGAGGTAGCGGCTAGTGTGCGCGGCATTTTAGTGCGCACTATTCCGCACGTTAAGGCCCTAACGCACTTTTGTAAAAGGAGCCTTAAGTCTCTTCATCATTAAACATGTTGAAGGTTCAAAGATAGGAACTTTGGATAAACCCACTGGAAAAGTGCACAAAATTTAAAATCTGTCTATAAAGTACAGGTCTAGGAAAAACGTGTTTTAGAACTATACCATGAAGTCAGAACAACTATAGTATGTCTGTTCAGTGAAAGAAAAAAGTGTATTCTGTTGTGTAAATAGTTACTGAAAGTTCTTCATTATGAGCTCATAAATAGTTTTTCTTTGAGCAATTTTTAAAATATAATTTTCAAGTACAGCTTGACAGAAAATAAAGAAAGTAAATGTAACATCAATAGGAATAAAAAAAAAAAATGGATAAAACATCTGCAGGCAAACTTCTTTTGTACTTCCCAAAAGAAGGAGATCCAAGACAGAACCAATGGTGAAACCCCCCCCAATAATAAAGAAACCTGAAAACAAAACACACCGACATTGGTTTATTCCTAGGATAAGCAGCATAAATTCTATTTTACTTGTGTTTTGATTTGTGACTAGGGTTTGGCCACTGTTGGAAACAGGATACTGAGCTTGATGGACCTTTGCTTTGTCCCAGTATGGCAACACTTATGTTCTTATGGCCAGAATTGAATCCGGCACTTTGCACAGACCATTGGTCTGTCCCAAGATGGCTATTCTTATGTTCTTATGTTGCTTATCTTTTAAACATTTACCAATCCGTATTAGGACATTGCCTACTATTCCATGACTTTATAATTTCCTAAGAATTCATTCATGAGCGACTTAATCAAATGCTTTCAGAAAATTCTAAAAATATTATACCGACCGATAAGTCAGGATTAAGCTTTTGGTGGTCTTTAGACAAACAAGTACATTTGAGGCCCTTCCCCATTGTGATATAAATATTTTTTAAACTCCCACAAACATTAGCTTCTATAACTAATTGCATAACATTTACATTCGTAAGAACATAAGAATTGCCGCTGCTGGTTCAGAGTAGTGGTCCATTGTGCCCAGCAGTCCACTCCCACGGCGGCCCCTAGGACAAAGACCAGTGCCCTAACTGAGACCAGCCCTACCTGCGTATGTTCCGGTTCAGCAGGAACTTAGCTAACTTTATCTTGAATCCTTGGAACATGTTTTCCCCTATAACAACCTCTGGAAGAGTGTTCTAGTTTTCCACCACTCTCTGGGTGAAGAAGAACTTCCTTACGTTTATACGAAATCTATCCCCTTTTAACTTTAGAGAGTGCCCTCTCGTTTGCCATACCTTGGAGAGGGTGAACAACCTGTCTTTATCTACTAAGTCTATTCCCTTCAGTATCTTGAATATTTCTATCATGTCCCCTCTCAGTCTCCTCTTTTCAAGGGAGAAGAGGTCCAATTTCTCTAATCTCTTGCTGTATGGCAACTCCTCCAGCCCCTTAACCATTTTAGTCACTCTTCTCTGGACCCTTTTTCATGTAAGGCGACCAGTACTGGACGCAGTATTCCAGGTGAGGGCGTACCATGGCGTACAGCGGCGTGATAACCTTCTCCGATATGTTCGTGATCCCATTCTTAATCATTCCTAGCATTCTGTTCATCCTTTTCACTGCCCCTGCGCATTTTGCGGATGGCTTCATCGACTTGTCAACCAGTATTCCCAAGTCTCTTTCCTGGGGGTTCTCTCCAAGTACCGTCCTGGACATCCTGTATTCGTGTAAAAAATTTTTGTTACCGACATGCATCACTTTACACTTATCCACGTTGAACCTCATTTGCCATGTCGTGGCCCATTTCTCAAGCGTGTTTATGTGACTTTGCAGGTCTTCGCAATCCTCCTGTGTCTTCACTACTCTGAATAATTTTGTATCATCCGCAAATTTAATCAAGTTTTCAAGTTTCAAGTTTATTTATTCATTTGATGAATCCCCTATTAAAATTGCTAGGCGATGTACATAATCCAAGTAGAGAATAAAACAAAGAAACTAACATATTAACAATATAATTACATAAAATACAAACATGAGGTGGGAAGGAAATAATTAAAAGTTACAATCTTAAATTTGGTAGAAAAGGTAAAAACAAAAGGTAAGGGGTTATAAAACCAAAGCACATTTTAAGAAGGATCTCTAAAGCATGTAAAAGTTTCAAATTTTAAAAGCGTCATTAAATAAATAAGTTTTTAAAAAATTTTTAAATGCTACGATGTCATTTTCAGTTCTAATATATTGAGAGAGGGCGTTCCACCATTGTGGTCCCATCACTGTGAACATGTCTGATCTCCTTGTTCCTATGATTTTCAAAGAGGGTACTGAAAGCAGATTTTGATCAGATGATCGGAGTGGACGTTGGGTGTTGTGTGGGATTAAAGATCTAGAAATAAATTGGGGTTCATTGGATGCTAATGTTTTGAAAATAAGTAACATTATTTTGAAAATAATCCTATGGCCGATTGGTAGCCAGTGGGAGTCTTTTAGTAACGGTGAAACATGGTCATATTTTTTCACGTTATATATTAATTTAATGGCCGTATTTTGTATTAACTGCAATCTCCTTTTTTCTTTCTGGGTAATATTAAGAAGAAGAGCATTGCAGTAGTCGATTTTTGATATTACTAAGGAGTGAATAAGTATCTTTATTGAAGTTGAACTAAGAAATTTGGTGATTGAGCGGATCTGTCGTAATTTAAAGAAACAGTTTTTAACGGTAAGAGAGATGTGTTCGTGATAGATCAATTTATCATCTATTACTACGCCGAGAATTTTTACAGAGGAGACCAGGTTGAGTGGAATGTTATTAAGGGTGAACGGTTTTGACAGTATTATGTCTTTTTTCCAATTGAATAACATTGATTTAGTCTTATTAATATTTAACGCTAATTTGTTTGAATTGAGCCAATTTTGTATTTTTTCCAATTTATGGTTAATAGATGTAATTTCAATGTTATTTTCCGGGTCCAAAGGGTGAATGAGTTGAATGTCGTCAGCGTAGGAAAACGAAATGAAACCTATGGACTGACATATCCCTAGTAATGGTGAAAGAAAAATGTTAAACAATAGAGGGGACAGAATAGATCCTTGAGGGATTCCAAATGAGGAAGAGTAAGATGTGGATTCTTCATTATTAAATCTGACAGAAGAAGTGCGGTTAGCAAGATAAGAAGTAAACCAAGAAAGAACTCTCTCATTTATTCCTATTTCTTCAAGTCTGGTTAAGAGCAGATCATGATCTATAGTGTCGAAGGCGGCAGAAATGTCTAAAGAAAAAAGAATGACAGATTTGTGATGGTCTAAGTAGTATTGGATGTTGTTCCAATTTCAGATCGTTTATAAATATGTTGAAGAGCTCGGGTCCAGGCACCAAACCCTGCGGCACTCCACTGGTGATGTTTTTCTGGTTCGAGTATTTTTCATTTACCCCTCACTCTCTGTTTCCTATCCACCAGCCAGTTTTTAATCCACATGAGTATTTCATCCTCGATTCCATGGCTTGCAATTTTTTGAAGTAGTCGTTCATGTGGAACCTTGTCGAACGCCTTCTGAAAATCCAAATATACAATGTCGACCGGGTCACCCTTGTCTGTCTGCCTGAACAAAAAAACAGGACCCAGTGGCCCCAATATAACTTTTCTACACTCAAACCCCACATGTTCTCCTTGTTCCCACTTCTTTTCCCCAGTTCCTCTGATGGGGGTGTTAAATTTTATATCCCCTATATCTTTTATTTCGCTTTCCTTCCCTTGTCCTCAAATTCCTTCTCTCCGCCTAAGCTCCACCCTGCCTTACAAACACCTTGATTTCTCCCATCTTTGGCGTGCTGGTATCTCCTTTTGGCTGGCACACAGTGGCATCACAGTGACATGGTAAAGTGTATTGTATATAATGTACTGCCCTTCCTGCCAGCATGACTGGGTGGTTTACACAAAATAATATTTCAGGTTAGAAAGGGACACCATTTAATATGACAGGATAGAGAAACAGACAAAGATATTTAAAGTAAATAAAACATTTGTATATAAACAGTGTCTGGCTGCTTCAGGACTGCTGTAGAGGTGTTCGGAGAGTGAATATGACTTAAGTGGAGGATGGGTGAGATTAAATCTAATCTTAATGAATGTCAGGGGCCTGAATATGTTCCAGAAGAGGCAATAAGACTCAAGCGCTTGAGGATGGGAGTGGATTTTATTTTTTTAGGAAACCCATTTGTTGGGGAAGCCTATTTTGTATCTAACAGGGAAGAAAGAAAGATCAGTCTGTGGGAATCATCTTTGTTCAGTACTGGGCATGCTGAGTGCATAGGTTCATAAGGGTCAAAGCAGGGAGATATTTGTTGGTGAAAGTAATTCTGCAGCGACATTTATATATATATATATATATATATATATATATATATATATATATATATATATATATATATATATATATATCTGTTAACTAATATGCTATCAATATGCTAGTTTTTTAAGAGTGTGTTGGGGTGGTCTCTCTTACTGTACCTTTCTCCTCTACTGAAATCTGTGTTAAGAAGAAAATTGATACCTATGGCAGTGTATAAAAAGAAAATAAAACAGGACATGGAGGAGAGTCTTTGTGGAGGACAGACAGTTTGGAACAAGGACATAAAGTAGGCTAGAAATTTTATTTTGAAAATTAGAGATATGCAGGATAATGATTTCTATAGGAATATCCAGTGGTGTAGCGAGAGTGCGAGGTGCCCCTCCCCCCATCCTCATCTCCGCCTCCCCACGCTCCTTCCCCAATTCCCCCCTGTCGTGCGTGCATGCCCCCTTCCCTTCCACGTACCTCTAGTTGTTCACCGACATGAGTAACAATTCCGACATGCTCCTCATGACCCCAGCGGCACTCCCTCTGACGTCACTTCCTGTGCACGGCACCCGGAAGTGATGTCAGCGGGAGAGCTTATGCGGTTGCGAGGAACACGTTGAAGTTGTTGCTTGCGGCAATAAACAACCAGAGGTATGGGGGAAGGGGAGGAGTGAGAAGAGACAGAGAGAGTGGAGAGCAGGAGGGGTGCTGGTGCCCACCCTCCACTTACTATGCCACTAAATATGGGATTAGTTTGTGTGATTTTTTATAAAGCAATACAGGCCCTGTAGGGGATACTGAATTTATGGCTACTCTTCTGCAGTCTAAACGAGAAGGGGAAGATACCAATCTCGTATCTAAAAAAATGAACCCATATCTATCTTGGAAAATCTGTGTGCTATTAAATCCCTGCAAGTTGGAAAAATGCCTGGTTTGGATGGCTGTTTGAGAAGCAGTTGGCAGGCCCATTGATGGTAATGTTTGACTCTTTGGAACTGACAGATATTTGACCATATTCTTTATGGGTGGATAGGGCCACTGTTCTCCATAAGCATACAGTATAGAACATTGGTCTCAAACTCAATCCCTTTGCAGGGCCACATTTTGTATTTGAAGATACTTAGAGGGCCGCAGAAAAAATAGTTAATGTCTTATTAAAAAATGACAATTTTGCATGAGGTAAAACTCTTTATAGTTTATAAATCTTCCCTTTAACTGTTAAAGGAAAGATTTATAAACTATAAAGAGTTTTATCTCATGCAAAATTGTCATTTTTTAATAAGTCATTAACTTTTTTTTTTCTGCGGCCCTCCAAGTACCCTATTTTTTCTGTGGCCCTCACAGTTAAAGTTTAGCATCTTTCCTTTCTCAAAACTGACACATTTCAATCACTATATTATAAATAAAATCATTTCCCTACCTTTGTTGTCTGGTGACTTTATTTTCTGTGCTTTTAACTATGTTTCCAGGGCCTTCTTGTCCATTCTCTCCGTCTTCACTTTCTGCCTTACATCCATCTTTGGCATTAACTTAACATTCAATTTTTCCATTCTTCTGCTTTCTTCTCAAAATCTACTTTTCCATATCTTCCCTTCCAATCTTTCTCTCCTTCCCTCCTTATTTCCATGGTCTGACATCTCTCGCCTTCCTTTCTATCCCTCCCTCCTTCATTCCTTTCCCCTGGTCTGGCATCTGTCTCCTTCCCTCATCCCATGCCTTGCATTTTTCCTTCCCCCTCCATGGTCTGGTATCTCCTCCCATGGACTTGGCATCTCTCGTTCCTCTCCTCTCCTCTCCCTTGTCTTCCTTCTCCCTCCTTCCCTCTCTCTCCCCAATTGGGTGCAGCATCAGCATTTCTCTTCCCCTTTCCCTCCCCCCTTCCCTGTGCAGCAGCAGCATTTCCATCTCACCCCCTCCCCCACTTCCCTGTGCAGCAGCAGCATTTCCCTCCCACCCTTCCCTGAGCAGCAGCAGCATTTCCCTCCCACCCTTCTCTGTGCAGCAGCATTTCCCTCCACTTCCCTGTGCAGCAGCAGCATTTTCTCCCCTCAACTTCCCTGTGCAGTAGAAGCAGCATTCCCTCCCCCTCCACTTCTCTGTGCAGCAGCAGCATTTCCCTCCCCCTTCACTTCCCTGTGCATCAGTACTAGCATTTCCCTCCCCCTCCACTTGCCTGTGCAGCATCATTTCCCTCCCTCCTCCACTTCCCTGTGCAGCAGCAGCAACAGCAGCAGAATTCCCCCCCTTCCCTGTGCAGCAGGGCAGCAGCATTTCTCTTCCTCATTTCTGGCCGGCTCCCTTGCCAAAGTCATCTTTCAGGTCAAAGCTGCGGGTGCCAGCTTCTCACGAGCCGCACCTACATCGGAAGCCTTCTCTCTGACGTTCTGACATCAGAGAGGCTTCCGACGCAGGTGCAGCTCGTGAGAGTCGCAGCTGTGGTTTTGAACTGAAAAATAACTTCGGCAAGGGAGCCAGCCTTCATAGAGGCTTCCGACACAGGCCCGGATGCACAAGGAGCCGCCACCCGCGTCTTTGAACTGAAGAATAACTTCAGCAAGGGAGCTAGCCAGACCACAGGCTGCAGAATAGTACCTGGGGGTCCGCATGCGGCCCATGGGTCACGAGTTTGAGACCGCTGGTATAGACCCATTTCATTGCTTGGAGTCTATTATAAAATTTTGACTAAATTTTGGCAATACGATTTAAAATATATGTTGTTCTTGATCCACAGTGACCAACATGGTTTCGTTCCAGGTCAGCAAACTGCTGATAACATCTGATGGGTGTTAAATTTTATATGGCAGGCAAAGCAAAGGGCAATGCAGCTGCTGTTAGTGATTAATGCTGTAAAAGCCTTTGATCACTTCAATTGGCCTCTGATATTGAAAGTCTTTGAGGGAGGGAGATTTCTCAGATGGAGCTTCTAATGCAGGATCCATAGCATGTTTGAAAATCAATGGAGGGTATATGGAGAATTTTACATTGGAGTGGGGAATGATGCAAGGATGTCCCTTATCCCCTTTTCTTGTTGCCTTTGCAATGAAGCCCTTTACCCAGAGAATAAGATCTAATGCCAACATACAAGAATTTCAGATTGTGGAATCTGAATATAAGATTCCCATATCTGTGGATGATAATTTTATTTTTAGTGACCAACCATGGGATTCATTGGGTATTATTTTTATGGAGTTGGAGAGCTTTGAGAAGGTCTCTGGGTTCAAAGTAAATATGGCTAAATCTGAAATATTAAATGCCAATGTGGCAGATGCTGAAGTTTGAACACACCAAGGGAAATTTCAGTTCCAATGTGATAAACTTGACAGCGGACCTAAAGGGTCTTTATTGAAAGAATTATCCATCTTTGCTTCGGGAAGCTAGGAGGGATCTCGACCAATAGGAGGGATTGAACATCTCATGACTGGGAAGGGTAAGTGTGGTAAAAATGATGCTACTACCCAAGTTTCTATATCTTGTGGGAGCATTGCTTGTGTAAATACCAAAGAAAATGTTTCAGGTGGTTCACTGAAAGGTGTTCTTGTACATTTGGAAATGCAGACTGAGACATAGAATAAGTAGAGAGTATACAGTATGAAGCTAAAACTGAGGAGGAATGGGGGGTCCCAATTTTTAGTTGTACCATCAGGCAGTTCAGTTTCATGCTGTCTTGGATTGGAATACAAAGGAGTATAAAAAGTGGACTTGCTTAGAGCATGAAAGTGTACAATATCCATTGTGGAAGCTTCCCTAGAAGATGAGAAAATAAGGTAAAATTGGCCATCAGACCAATAATCCTCTCACTAAAGTGACCCAGAAAATTTGGAAGGCAATTCAGAAGAAGCTGTTGATGAATAAGATATTTCTTAAATGCACATCGCTTCTAAATTTAGAGGCTTTGTCACCAAGTAAACTGGACCCTGTGAATAAAAGATGGGGGGAGAAGGGACTCAAAATGGCATTTTGTAGAGGAAGAAGCAGTCCAGGAGCATAAGGAATTAATGGAAGAGTATGATTTGGACAGGCATTTAATCCAGTGACATGCCTTAGCTGGTTTATGAAGGAGGGATTGCCAATTGAGGTGACCTTGAATACTGGACCCTTCATGGAGAGAATTTTGAGAATTTATGCAACCTTTAGAACTCAATATGAAAAAAGCACCTCAATTTATTTTAAAAAAAATGGGAAGCAGATATAGGGAAACTTAAATTCTACTAGCTAACAGTTGAAAATGGTTATAAAATATTGTACTGTATTCCTAGGGGAAGGGATAGTGCTAGTTGCTGGAAGTAATGTGTGTGTGGGTGCCCTTTAAATATATAAGGAGGTTTTGGAATGAAATAATAGAACTGGTGGAAGTTATTAGTAAAACAAAAATTGCTAACAAGATAGGAGATAGGTGATTGTTTGTTAATGCCTGGGTTCCCAGAGGAGAGGCTTTTGTATATGGTAATTGCATCTCAGATACTGGTAGCAGATTATCAGAAGCAACAGGATGAAGCAGAATACTGAGCAAATTAGACCATGTATATCTTTTGTCCAAGCTTACTACTTGATGCAAAATAAGATGGCAAGATTTTAAGAAATATGGGAAGATTATGGGAAATGGAGGAATTTGAGTGGGTGAACTGGACGGTATGAGTAATTATATTATATATCAATTAGGACATATGGAATCCTTTACTGGTGAGCAGAAATTAGTTTACCTTTTGTGTCCCAGTGTCAGGTTTATGGCCAAAAGTCTTTCTTTAAGATGCAGACTAAGCATAAATCTTTCAGGCACAGATATCAGTGCAGTTTGATGACATCACAAAACCCCCTCAAGCCCAGCATTCTGTTTCTGACAGTGGCAAATCCAGGCCACTGTGGGTCAGCCATCTTTATAAGGAAAATGGCACTAATGCTCTCTAGTGGTAGTCTCAGGAGACTACAGCTAGGGGAACAGATAAGGCCTGCTCCTGCCCTGGGCCACTACTAAGAGACCCTGAATATGTCTCAGGGAGGCAGGAGGGTGTGTGTGTGTGTGTGTGAAAACTTTCTGTTGGGTGGGGGCATGTTTATGTTGGGGCATGCTTGGGGTTGGGGGTCTGTGCTTTGGGGTTTATGCTGGGAAGGGGATCTTCTTGGGGGCAGAATTTGTGCTGGGGGTGATTAGATTAGAAGGTCAGGTCTGTGCTGGGGTGAGGAAATTGTATCAAAAGGCCTTGATGGGGACGGTTAGAGGGAGGCTGGTCAGAAGGTTGTAGGTTGCATTGCCACTGCATTTTTTTTTTCTTTCACATTTAGGCCAGCACCACATTACATACTTTGTCAGATAGCACACGTGATCTCATGCAATCTGCCAATGCATGTAATATGGTGCCTATGGAATAACTGTCTGCCCTGTGCAGTAAATTCAGGGCAGATGGAATGCATGTTGTCTGCATTTTCGGCACCAACTTTGCACTTACTGCACCTGAACTTTTGCAGTGAAGTATAGTAAGTGCAAAAGCTTACTGCACTGTAGTAAACTTATCCTCTATAATAAAACCCTAAGTGCGCATGCGCACTTAGGAGGCCATGATCCCTGCCGACGTGCTTTGTGCTTTCTTGGCCGTGTTCAATTTGCATTGCGCGCGTGTGGCTATTTGAGTGGCGCTGAGAGCAACGGCAGGATGGTGTCCTTCGGCCTGGATGAAGCAGACAGGGTGCAGGTGCTGCGAGGCGTCCAGCTGCTACTGCTGCAAAGGGAAGTGGAGGGGGAGAGGGAAAGGGGGCTGCTTAGGGGGAGGGGTGTGCTGGGGGGCAGGCAGCAATCTTGGTTTGTTCGGGAGGGGGGAGACAGAAGGGGGCCACAGAGAGACACGCAGGCATGGCGCAACAGAGAGAGATAGGCAGGCAGGGGGCCAGGGATAGACACAGACAGAAAGAATGACAAACAGACAGGAGGCCAGAGAGACTGATAAACAGACAGCGGCCAAGGAGAGAGAGAGAGAGAGAAATAAAGAAAGACAGACAGACAGGGGGCTAGGGAGAGACACAGACAGAAAGAATGCCAGAGAGGCAGAGAAAAAAAGACAGACAGACAGACAGCTGCCAAGGAGAGAGAGAGAGACAGAAAGAAAGATAGACCGAAAGCGGCCAAGGAGAAAGAAAGAAAGACAGACAGACACATCTATTCTAGCACCTGTTAATGTAACAGGCTTAAAGACTAGTTCCTAACTAAATAACATCATCAGTAAAACTTTTTTCCTACAAAAGAGGATGAGAAATCCTGAACTGAAACCTTAAGGCTCCCGAAGTCATAGCAGTAGTGCTGCTTTGATTGAATTATGTTTCATGAAGGCAGAATACAAATAGCATCATATTCATAAAGACGAGAATACTTTTTCCAGGGAAGGAATTATATTATCCTAGGCCAGGGGTGTCAACTCAATCACATAAGGGGCCGAAATCTAAAACATAGGGTAAGTCGTGGGCTGGATTTTTTATTAAGATACTTAGGGGTCTTTTTATTACGTAGGCTAATCGATTTAGCGTGCGCTAAATGCATACCTTAATAAAAGGACCCCTTAGTCTTAGTAGAAGTATAGGGTTACAACCTCTCCAACCCCATGCCGACTCTGTGATGTAAACAAAATAAATAAAAAAGACTTTTAATCTCTCTTCCAAACTACCCTCCTATCCAGTATCTCTATCCCCCCTCCCATCCCTTGTGTCCAACTTCTCTCCCTTTCTGTTCCTTCCCTCCCTAAACCCCATTGTCTGCCATCTCTCTCCCTCTCCTCTGTTTAGCCACACTAACAACTTGATTTCCAAACACAATGCATATGAATAGTGAAAAACTTTTGCTATTAGGTTAAAAAAAATTTCTAGTGTGTTTCCGGCTCATTGTGCTGCTTTGTTGCTTCTTTTTTTTTTACCCGGGAGATCTATTCCTAGAAGAGAAAGTGTAACAGATGCTCAATCGTTTTCCCCTCATTGTCTGTGCCTTCTGCTATTTCTCTGCCCATGCTGCTCGCTGAGAAACAGCTTGGCAAAAAGCTCTGACTCTAATTTAATTTAAATATATCGCCCATCCCTCATAGGTCTTACCTTCTGCTAATTTTGGCAGCCTACAGAGAGGATCGCCGATGTTGTAGCGATCCTTGCAGGCTGCTGTCGTCCTGAACACCACGTCCCCTCTGCCGCAATCCCGCCCCTCCTCTGATGTCAGTGGCAGGATAACGGCAGAGGGAACGTGGTGTTCAGGACGATGGCAGCCTGCAAGGATCGCTATAGCTGTGGCGATCCTCTCTGCAGGCTGCCAAAATTAACGGAAGGTAAGAACAGGAGGCACTACAGCACTTCCCAAATCACACTTTTTCTGCCAGCGGGTCAACTTAAGTTAAACTTTTTAATTTTCTGACAGGCCAAATTTTACTACACTGTGGGCCAGAGTTTGACATGTCTGCCCTAGGCCGAAGTATCAGCAGAGCATTCTCTTTGAATTGTACCCACTGGTTTTGGTGGAAGGGGAAAAGGTACCTCAATGATTCTTGAAGGATTCTAAGGATTAAAGGACCTTTGGAACCAGGTCTGGAAGATGAAGGAAATCTAGTTTCTGAGTATTTTCCTGGACATATCTATCATCTCTCGTAGAGTCATTTTTTTATTCTCTAAGGACAAGCAGGCCATCAAGACCGTGCAGTTGGGTGACATCATCCAGTGGAATTTGTTTGGATATACCCTGTTAGCTTAAAATGGTTCTGGATGTGGCAGGGGCATGGGCAGGTCAAAAGCGTGCCCTGCACTTATGCCCTCCAAATTCTGCATATAGCGCCATATGTTGCACAAGCAAATTGGTGCACAAAATCTATTTGCACATGCAACTTAATTGTTTAACAAGACCAATTGGCGCTGATAATTGACCAGTAACATCTAATACAATAGACTCTCAGCTATCCGGCACCCATGGGGATTGGTAGATACTGGATAACAGTTTTTCTGGTTAATTGAGAGTGTGTTAGAAACTTTGTCTAACAATCTCAATCCCCCACCCCCCGCCCCGAAGCACCAGCGTGGCAGTGGTCATGAGCCACAAAGCCCAACTTCCTCCCTCAAGCCCCTTAGTGGCAGAAGCAGGCAGCGTCCTGAGCTGCGAACCCCCTTACTCTCTCTCTTCCTTCTCTGAGTGCAGCCGGTCAGCAGGAAGCAGGCCTGAAAACAGTCTGCTCTCAGCCAACCCCCAGCAGGGCCTTTCCTCTGATGCGTCGAAAGTGACGCGTCGGAGGAAAGGTCCTGCTGGGGTTGACCACAAACATACTGCTTTGAGGCTGCCTTCTGCTGACTGGCTGCGCACGGGTAAGGAAGGGAGGGAGCGAGCGAGGGGGTTTGCGGCTCTTCTTTGTATGTACAACCCTACCTTTTCCTCTTTCCTATACCAATTGTATATACCTATACCTATTTCAACTTGTTTAATTGTCATGTCAACTTGTTTAATTGTCATGTCTATGTAATTGTATATTATTTTAAGTTGGCTGTTTTCCTATCAATTTCAAAATGTACATTGCTTTGAAACTTTGTAAAAGTGATCCAATCCAATTTTAAATAAAGTTGAAACTTCTGCCACTGAGGGAGGGATGAGGGCTTTGTGACTCAAGACTGCTGCCACGCAGGTGCTTTGGGGCAAGGGGAGGGGAGGGGGGTTTTCCTTCTCAGCTGCTTGGGGGCTTGAGGGAGGGAGGGGGGTTTGCGGCTCAAGACCACTGCTGCTGGTGCTTTGGGGGTCACTTGTACCTGTTCTACTCCACTCAGGATTTTGTAGACTTCAATCATATCTCCCCTCAGCCATCTCTTTTCCAAGCTGAAGAGCTCTAACCGTTTTAGTCTTTCCTCTTATGAGAGGAGATCCATCCCCTTTACCATCTTGGTCGCTCTTCTTTGAACCTTTTCTAGCACCACTATATCGTTCTTGAGATATGGAGACCAGAATTGAATGCAATACTCCAAATGAGGTTGCACCATGGAGCAATACAGGGGCATTATGACATTCATAGTCTTGCTAACCATCCCTTTTTTAATAATTACTAGCATCCTGTTTGCTTATATTATTTTATTTGGATTTAGCTTACACCTTTTTCATTAGTAGTGAACTACATTCAGGACCCGAGAAATCTCCCTGTTCTCAGGCAGCTTACAATCAAATTTTGCAGTGAAGCAATAGAGAGAAAGGGGGATGAGACTTGATATACAGCCTTTCTGTGGTTACAAAGTGGTGTACATATTATATACAGGTATTCAGTGGTGTGGCAAGGGTGAGAGGTGCCCGGGGCAGTGGCGCCCCTCCCCCGCCCTCTTCTTCGCCCCCCACCTCCACACGCTCTTTCCCTGCCCCCCTCCTGCCACGCATGCACCACTTCCCTTCCCTCATACCTCTGTATTGTTCCTGGCATGAGCAACAACACCCAGGCTGCTGTCGTGCCAGCGTTAGCTCTTCCTCTGATGTCACTTCCTAGGCGCCTGCCCACCGGACTCCTGGAATGGATTTGGTCTCCAAAACGGGTCCTAAATGTGCCCTACCAGCTGCCTGGGCCGCCAAAAACTCCAGAGCAGCCTTGAATCAACCCAGCAGCTGTACCGAAGCCCCAGAAGCATCGTTTACATAAGGAGGGTAGGGGATGGGCAGCCTTTGGAGGGGGGGGAGCTGCTTTGCGACAGAGTTTCAAGCAGCGAGAAATGAGAATGGGGAACAGATGACAAGGGAGGTTGTCAGGGAGGACGAAACAATGGAGCAGCCACCCTACCGGGTGTTAAATGTAGTCATGTTATTAGCAGCCATGATAGCTAGTGCATTGCATACTAATGATCCATACATTCACTTTCACCACAGACCAATCCCAAGCCTCGTCCATTCTACCATGCAGCTAGTATATATATATATATATTATTTTTTTTTAACCATGCTGGCTGTTTTAACACTTCATTTGATAAAACCCAAACTAGCTACTTAACAATTAAACTTATAATGGAAGCTAAGAAATTTGATCATGTGACTCCTCTTCTTAAGAAAGCGCACTGGCTCCCAGTCGCGCACCGTATAATGTGTAAACTAAGTCTGCTTACTTTCAAATCTTTGCTATACAAACTCCGGCTTTTATTCATAAATTACTGATTCCTTATACCTCAACTGGATTATTGAAGTCCATTGATCAACATTTACTAGTTATTCCCTCACTTAAAATTATTAACATATGGCAACAAGTCATCTTTTCTATCAAAGCCCCTCAAACATGGAATTCCCTCCCTATTTATTTAAGGGAAGAACTCAATTTGGATAAATTTAAGAGCAAATTAAAAAGCTTTCTTTTAAAGGATGCATTTGATTAGACAGCTTGACTAGGAGTCTCATTCCAATTCCATTCTCTAACTTCCCTGAAGTACATTGCTCTCTCCCTTCCTATTGTTTTGTTCCCATAACTGTCTTATCTACTATCAACAATTTGTATTTCTTTTCCCATTCTTTCCTCTTGTTTTAATATGTTTGTAAGGTTAGTCCTTAATATGTTCTACAAGGTTAAGTTTTTCGTTTGTTTTGTTGCCCCCTAAAATTTTGTAATTTTAGAATTTTGAATAAGCAATTAATCAAATTTATAATAAACTTGAAAGTTAACACCCAAAACCTGCAACATTTGTGGTTAAAATAAAGCCACAAATCAAAATCAATAAAACATTGTTGTCCAAAGAATGGTTCACTTAAATATTGTTGATTACAAACATACATATGTTATATCTCACAAAAGGACTCTCGAGGAAGAAGTGATTTTTTAAAACACGGACCTTGTCGGGTTTAGGTCTCAATATCTAAGTGAACCATTCTTTGGACAACAATGTTTTATTGATTTTGATTAAAGACTTGCCATTTTGTACATCACTTTGAAGTTTTTTTTCTTTGGGTTTTGTTGCTCCATAATCACTGCAGACTCATCGGATTTCTTTTTGCTTTAAAATAAAGCCACTGATATTTACAACTGCTTGACTGCTCGACTGTATTTTATAAAAAGCATGTATAAATTGCGACTCCACCTATGCTCCATATAATTATCCTCTAAAATATATCCTCTAAATCAGGGGTGTCAAAGTCCCTCCTCGTGGGCCGCAATCCAGTCGGGTTTTCAGGATTTCCCCAATGAATATGCATAAGATCTATTTGCATGCACTGCTTTCATTGTGTGCGCTAATAGATCTCATGCATATTCATTGGGGAAATCCTGAAAACCCGACTGGATTGCGACCCTCGAGGAGGGACTTTGACACCCCTGCAGTCTAAATATACCCTCTAAATATTTACACTGCTTATCGGTGATTTTTCAGTGCCACTAAAAATTCCCTCCAAAAACTCTAGATATAGCTGAGCAGTTTAATTTAGAGCAGAAAACAAATGTCCTAAATTAAACCACTCAGCTATATGAATAGCAAATGAGTATCACTGCAGTGTGTTTAGCGCAGGGGTCCCCAAAGTCCCTCCTTGAGGGCCGAATCGAGTTGGGTTTTTAGAATTTCCCCAATGAATATGCATTGCACATAGATCTCATGCATATTCATTGGGGAAATCCTGAAAACCCGATTGTATTCAGCCCTCAAGGAGGGACTTTGGGGACCCTGGTTTAGCAGCTAGTGGCGAGCACTTTCCACATGTATTCACTGCTGCCTGTCTGGATAGCAATGCTTGATGTGCATATTTTTAAATGTTACAGTAACTGTTTAAAAAGTGTGCTCACTGCTGCGGCTCAGTATTGGGTTGGTACATTTTTATATTTGTCCTTATGTTTGGCTTCGTTGGTTGGTTGGTTGTTTTTTTTACTAAGCCACAATAGAGGTTTCTACTGCATCCCGGAGCACTAAATATAGTAGCATAGTAGATGACGGCAGATAAAGACCCAAATGGTCCATCCAGTCTGCCCAACCTGATTCAATTTAAATTTTTTTTTTTTCTTCTTAGCTATTTCTGGGCGAGAATCCAAAGCTTTACCCGGTACTGTGCTTGGGTTCCAACTGCCGAAATCTCTGTTAAGACTTACTCCAGCCCGTCTACACCCTCCCAGCCATTGAAGCCCTCCCCTGCCCATCCTCCTCCAAACGGCCATGCACAGACACAGACCGTACAAGTCTGCCCAGTAACTGGCCTAGTTCAATCTTTAATATTATTTTCTGATTCTAAATCTTCTGTGTTCATCCCACGCTTCTTTGAACTCAGTCACAGTTTTACTCTCCACCACCTCTCTCGGGAGCGCATTCCAGGCATCCACCACCCTCTCCGTAAAGTAGAATTTCCTAACATTGCCCCTGAATCTACCACCCCTCAACCTCAAATTATGTCCTCTGGTTTTACCATTTTCCTTTCTCTGGAAAAGATTTTGTTCTACGTTAATACCCTTTAAGTATTTGAACGTCTGAATCATATCTCCCCTGTCTCTCCTTTCCTCTAGGGTATACATATTCAGGGCTTCCAGTATCTCCTCATACGTCTTCTGGCGCAAGCCTCCTATCATTTTCGTCGCCCTCCTCTGGACCGCCTCAAGTCTTCTTACGTCTTTCACCAGATACGGTCTCCAAAACTGAACACAATACTCCAAGTGGGGCCTCACCAATGACCTGTACAGGGGCATCAACACCTTCTTCCTTCTACTGACTACGCCTCTCTTTATACAGCCCAGAATCCTTCTGGCAGCAGCCACTGCCTTGTCACACTGTTTTTTCGCCTTTAGATTTTCGGACACTATCACCCCAAGGTCCCTCTCCCCGTCCGTGCATATCAGCTTCTCTCCTCCCAGCATATACGGTTCCTTCCTATTATTAATCCCCAAATGCATTACTCTGCATTTCTTTGCATTGAATTTTAGTTGCCAGGCATTAGACCATTCCTCTAACTTTTGCATAGAATTCCTATGAGCGTCAGAGCATTTAGCACTCTGGTCTGCGGTAGAAACCTCTACTGCAGCTTAGTAAAAGGGGGCCTTATTTATTTACCATATTTATATCCTACTGTAACCAAAGTGGGTTACAAAAATACCTGCATAATTAAAATTGACACACAACACTATAACAATCTTTGTTATCTTTCAGTCTTCATATACACATCTCTATACATTGTATATATACCTATGGCCAACGATTCATAGGTCCAAATATAAATAGTCATGAACATGACATCATAGGAGAGAATGAGTTAATTTCACTGATATGTTTCTTGCTATTTACCAATGTCTTTGGCAAGAATTCAGCTGCTCAAATCACACATAGGGCTAAATACCATAAGCTTATATGTTAGGACCTAGAAGCTTGCCGCTACAAGTTAGCCAATAACTCAATAATCTAGTCAGGCATTAATAATAATAAACACAGCTAGAGAAATTTACTTTTTGCCAGATCTTGATGCAAGCAATATTAGGGTGGAGGTGCAACCTCAAAATAGCATTTGATGGCAGAGCTAGTGACTCAGTGGTAATATAGTGGGGAACATCTCCTTCTATTCCTGGGCTCAGCCTCTTCTTTTTTGGCTAGCAAAGGTTGGGGATACTGTGTAGGCAACATTCATGACCCCTGGAAAGGAGACAGTCTGAATCATTGCAAAATGGTGACACCTGCTGGTCAAACTCAGGATACAAACAAAGTAGAAGCACATTGAATTCTGGAGGAAGCCACAATCTTTGTCCTTTGCCTATGGCTAAGGTGCTAATTTTCAAAACACTTAGGGGGCTCCAAACAAAAATGTGTCTAAAAACCTGTCCAAATTGGCACTTGGATGACCTAAAAGACAGGTCATCCAAGTGCCGATAATCGAAATGGGTTTTTAGACGTATCCATAGACTTTTTAGGCCTCTGAGTCCTGCTGTACGCCCAGAGCTAAAAGGGATGTTTTTGATGGAGTGGTTAGGGTAGGATGTGGGCCGCCCTAGCCTTAGTTGTCCTGCAGGTATAATCGAAAGTTTTACAAGGCTGTCTGGACGGAACTTATATGTTGTGACTTAGGTGATCTAAAAACAGGTCTTAGTGCCCACAAAATATCCAAAGTGACCAGATAACCACTGCAGACACAAAGTACAGACCCACTCACACTCCCCCAGTGATCACTGACCCCCATACCGCTATAAAAATAGAAATAAAAACATACATACCTGCCTCCAGAACATCAGCACCTGGAAAGCCTAGTAGAGTTGCACAGAGGTGGCTTAAGTAGTCTGGGGGGGGCAGACTAGTGAACCATAGAGAGGAGGATCCAGGTCCATAAGCTACTCTAACCACTGCATTCATGGTGAAAAATGTGAGTCCACCCCCAAAAAAAAGCCAAACCCTACTGTACTACCATATAGGTGCCACCTGCAGCCATAAGAGCTATTGGGATTGTAGACAGGTAGATATAGTAGGTTTTGGGGATGTTTTGGGGGGCTAATTATGACCTGCAAGGGAATTGTAGTGAGATGTTTATGTGGCACCCTTTTTGTGAAGTTAACAGCAGGTGCTTCACTAATCTGTTGCCATGTCTCGGTGACTAGTCCATCACTTTGCTGGCTCCTCCCATGTCCAAAAAGTCTTGTTCTAGGCGTTTCGGACTTGGACGATTTTTTATGGATGAGAATGTAGTATAAAGATAGATGTACTAGTGGCTTGGATGATCAAATGGCTGGACATAGAACTAAACGATTTAAAAAAAAAATAATTGGGGGATGAATTTTTGAAGAATGGACTTTGGATTCTGCTGACTTTTGGCAACTAGCACCATAGGTCCAAACGGACTTAGACTTTTGTTTTTATTATGCCCCTCTGTGTGTCTAAATTCTTTGAAAATGAGCCCCTAAGTCAATGGCTGGGCTAAGTGAGGTTGGTGGGAGAATATACACATGGCACCAAAGCCCAACTGACGCAGGTTCTGATTGAGCTGGAAGTGCTACAGAGGAAAATGAAACAATAAAATATATTGTGATATTTCCTGTAGGAAAACTATCTCTAACTAAATAATATGATTTGTCTTTATTAATATGAATAATCTGGGCTTTAGCTATAGTTTATTCCTAAAGGCTGTTGGTGAGATGAGACATTGTTGTGTTTTCAGAGATCAGTACAATGTCTAAGACAGGTCTGAAAAATTGCTTTTGTGTTACCTCAGGAGGATTCTGTAATTTCATGTGGTATTGGTAGCTATTACAGTGAAAAGGTTTATCTTTTTTTGGTTTTCAGCTGCACTAATGGACAGTTTCATCATCCTGTCATTTTGGGATAAAAACAAACTTTGTTATATCCAGTTTACAAAGGCAGATTCTCCCGATACCAACAAAAGACTGGAAAAACTGTCGTCCTTGGATTTTAAGGTACAGTCAA
This sequence comes from Geotrypetes seraphini, assembly GCF_902459505.1. Classification (NCBI taxonomy): domain Eukaryota; kingdom Metazoa; phylum Chordata; class Amphibia; order Gymnophiona; family Dermophiidae; genus Geotrypetes; species Geotrypetes seraphini. The sequence goes on along the minus strand of NC_047086.1, from coordinate 339,315,910 downwards.
TGGCAATATCTATGTCTCTGTACTTCAGGAAGCAGGTGAAAGCTGGGCTTCCCTCGGAAACCTTTAATGGAAAAGGCAACTAGCTAGCTAGTCACACATGCAGCGAAGATCATGGGTGCACATATTGTAGCTTTAACCACACGTACTCTAGCTGAGATCAGTTGCATGCAGTTTTTCATCAAATTAGTCACCCTTAGATGCTCCTGTTACTCTCTATTTATTTATTTAATTCATTTTCAATCCCTTTCTCCCCAAAGAGCTCAGAATGGGCTACAGGTTGTACATGCATAATATGTAGTCAAAACAGTTTACAGGTTAAGTATGCTTCATATACAGTCATTAGTTATCTTATGCATATATATCATATACATATACAGTCGAATGAAAAAATTAGGACATCCCATGAAATATTCAGTTCTTTCTTAAGAAATGTTCACATATCGATGTCAAATCTTTTTTTTTTAAATTTATCTCTGGAAAAGAAAGTGACGTAATCGCAGGTAAACAACAAAAGTTTTCCTTGGTTTACTCATGAAACAAAAGATATCCACAAAAATTTGTATTCTAACTGAGGAAGCTGAGTGATTCACTAGAGCAACAGGATGCAAGTTTCATTTGGAAGTGACTTTTGCATCCCGTTGCTCTGGTGAATTGCTTAGTTTGTGGATTACTGCCTACTGTTTGTCAATCTCACGCCTTTGAGAGGATTCATAATGACTCCTGATGAAGACATATTGTTTATGTGTAGAAACGCTGGCCGTGTTGAGCTCAGCTGTAATCCATTTCATGTGATTCTCCAATAAAGACTGTGTATTCCTATGGAAAAACTATCCTTTCGTCCTCACTTATTTTTTGCTGAGGGATTGCTCCTGCCCATAATTCCACCCCCAAGGTACATAGGAGGTCTTAATGGTGGAGGAAAGACCTTTTTGAAAGACTGGATTCCAGAAGAGCCTCAAGGTCTCTGTGGGGGGAGGGGGGATGTTGTCTAGGTGGGGATCTAGACTTGGGGATACTTCAGGAGGAAGTTTGTGATGTGGGATCTCATGGGACATCTTATGAAAACTCTAGTTAGCCCCTTTAAGATATGGTCTGGGAGTATCTGGCTATGGTTTGCAGCATATTTCTGAGATGGTAAAATAATGCTGCTTGTGAGTTGGCTTGCTAACTACCTTGGCAAATCAAAGTGCTGTTTTAAAGTTGCACAAGCAAATTGATTAGCAGAATCTCTGTACATTTTTTTTAGGCCAAAGCCTCACTCTGATCATAACGAATATGCTTTAGATGCTGAAAGTACACATGAAATAATTAGAACTGTACTTTGAAGATTCAGCTTCTGTATAGTTTTTTTTCTGTTTGATATAGAGGATTATATTCTAAAATTCTTGCATATAATGACAGCGACCTTGCAAAACTGAACAGCTCCTCTGTAGATAAGAAAAGGCAGACAGCGTTTTCTGCAGTAAGAAAAATTTAATAGACACTCCTCACAATCATCAAACATATTTGATCAAATAAAAATTGGAAACTTTATGACCAGTGTTGTAATTTCTCCCTCCACAAATCTACAGGTACAGTGGTGCCTCACACAATGAACTTAATTCGTTCCAGGAGCAAGTTTGTTATGCGAAAAGTTCGTTATGTGAAACGCGTTAAGCGCAGTGACTAACGACTGCCTGCAGTGCCTGCGCGGAAGGATGCAATACATCGGCAGCGATCGTGGAAGCTCGGGCGACTTCGTTGTGTGAAATGAAGTTCGTTGTATGAATCATGACATGAAGTTCGTTGTGTGCAGCGTTCGCTGTGCGAGGCGTTCTTTATGCGAGGCACCACTGTAATTTGTTTATTCATATCAGGGACTTTGCATCTGTAAAGTATATTTTTGGAGGATGTGCTTAATTTAAGTTTTCCCACGTTACTTTTTTTTTGTGTGGCTAGAAGTAACTCATCTGTTACAATGAGATGACAGTATCTGAAGTATTTTCCAGGCTGTTCCAGTTCAGAGACCCTTTTCAGCTGCATTTTGTATTTACAAGATTGGCCCAACTACCGTAATATGGATTTGAAGCAGTTCACTATCCACCAAGGGGTTCTTTTATCAAGCTGCGGTAGGGGTTTAACGTGCGTAACACCGCATGTTAAACCGCCTGCCGCGCTAGCCGCTAATGCCTGCATTGAGCAGGTGTTAGTGTTTCAGCCGGCCGCGGGGGTTAGCGCGTGATGAATTGTCCGACACGCTAACCCCACTAGCGCGGCTTGATAAAAGGACCCCCAAGAATTAAGCTGACCCTACAAAATTTATTTTGTAATAATTGATGACGCATGCTTACAATTGCTTATATTTTCCATTTGCTTCAATATTAGAGATCCTTTTGGTGAGAGCCGCAAACACAAAATGTTCTGCCCAAGGCAGTCACATTTCCAGTCGTTGATTAACCTAATGTGGAAAATCTAAACGCAATTAAGTGCTGCTTAGACATCCAAAATCTTATGAGAAAATGTATTTAAGCAAGTCTAAACTACGTATCTCAGTTCCTCCTGCATATAAGTTAAGCAGAATAAATATTTGTATAAACAGAACTTGACCAAAAAAAAGCAATAGGACTTGTTGGGGAGTGTCTCTCCATATATTTGTCTGCTGTCTATATGCATAGAATTTGTGTATGTGCAAAGAAATCTATGTACAGTGGTGCCTCACACAACGAACTTAATTCGTTCCAGGAGCAAGTTTGTTATGCGAAAAGTTCGTTATGTGAAACGCGTTTTCCCATAACAATACATGTTAAAAAAAATAATTCGTTCTGTAGCATAAAATATGCTAAGATGACATAAAAAAAGATAAATTTTTGGTTATTATTTTTATTTAGATACATCTAAAAACATAATTGTTTTTTAAAACAACACACATTTTTTAAATTTAAAGACAGACTAAGTAGAGTCTAATTTTACAGTGAGAGAGGGCAGAGTCTCAGCGGCAAAAACTGGGACTTAACTGTTCATTTTTTTTTTTTTTTCTACCGTGTTTCCCCGATGATAAGGCAGGGCCATCAAATAAGACAGCCCCCCCTTTTTAGAAAAAAATGTAAAATAAGGCACCCCCCCGCAAATAAGCCACCCACCGATACCTGCGCTTACCCGAATCGGGTGGTACGGTGGGTGACTCCGTGTGGTCCCTGGCACCCCCGACACGATCGGGGCAAGAGGGAGCTCAAGCCCTCTTGCCCCCCCGACTCCCCGACACGATCGGGGCAAGAGGGAGCTCAAGCCCTCTTGCCCCCCCGACTCCCCGACACGATCGGGGCAAGAGGGAGCTCAAGCCCTCTTGCCCCCCCGACTCCCCGACACGATCGGGGCAAAAGGGAGCCCAAGCCCTCTTGCCCCGCCGATTCCCCAACTCCCCGACAATATCGGGCCATGAGGGAGCCCAAGTCCTCCTGGCCACGGCGACCCCCTAACCCCACCCTGCACTACATTACGGGCAGGAGGGATCCCAGGCCCTCCTGCCCTCGATGCAAACCCCCCCTCCCCCCAACGACCGCCCCCCCCAAGAACCTCCGACCGCCCCCCCAGCCTACCTGCGACCCCCCTGGCCGACCCCCACGACACCCCCAACCCCCTTCCCCGTACCTTTCTGTAGTTGGCCGGACAGACGGGAGCCAAACCCGCCTGTCCGGCAGGCAGCCAACGACGGAATGAGGCCGGATTGGCCCATCCGTCCCAAAGCTCCGCCTACTGGTGGGGCCTAAGGCGCCTGGGCCAATCAGAATAGGCCCGGGAGCCTTAGGTCCCTCCTGGGGGCAGGGCCTGAGGCACATGGTCGGGTTGGGCCCATGTGCCTCAGGCCCCGCCCCCAGGAGGGACCTAAGGCTCCCGGGCCTATTCTGATTGGCCCAGGCGCCTTAGGCCCCACCAGTAGGCGGAGCTTTGGGACGGATGGGCCAATCCGGCCTCATTCCGTCGTTGGCTGCCTTCCGGACAGGCGGGTTTGGCTCCCGTCTGTCCGGCCAACTACAGAAAGGTACGGGGAAGGGGGTTGGGGGTGTCATGGGGGTCGGCCAGGGGGGTCGCGGGTCGGCTGGGGGGGCGGTCGGAGGTTCTTGGGGGGGGCGGTCGTTGGGGGGAGGGGGGGTTTGCGTTGAGGGCAGGAGGGCCTGGGATCCCTCCTGCCCGTAATGTAGTGCAGGGTGGGGTTAGGGGGTCGCCGTGGCCAGGAGGACTTGGGCTCCCTCCTGGCCCGATATTGTCGGGGAGTTGGGGAATCGGCGGGGCAAGAGGGCTTGGGCTCCTTTTTGCCCCGATCGTGTCGGGGAGTCGGGGGGGCAAGAGGGAGCCAGGCGGAGAGAGGGCAGTTAAGCGCAGTACCTGCGCGGAAGGATGCAGCTCGGGCGACTTCGTTGTGTGAAACGAAGTTCGTTGTACGAATCAAGACATAAAGTTCGTTGTGCGCAGTGTGCGCTGTGCGAGGCGTCAGTTGTGTGAGGCACCTATGTATACAAATATATAAAGGCAATAGTGGGTAGAAAGGAAGTCTGGCACTGAAGGATGAGCAGAGCAGTCTGATAGTGTGCACCAGTGTTTGAGTATAAACAACTGAAGCAGCTTTAAGAGCAAAAACACCCTTTATTGAGGACAGTAGTGCAAGACACAAAACAGAGAGCCTTTCCTACCTTACAGACAAGGCCAATAGCTGAGCAACAAAACATTCCAAACACATAGGTAGTAGAAGCGTAATCTAGAGGACTACTTCTTCCTTTTTTGGACCTCTTTGACTTTCTCCAACTATGGGTTTTTATCTTCCCTGGTTGGGCCATGCCCTCCTGGCTGAATTCCAGGCCTTACTGTATTAATGTGGCCCAGTGAGGGAATGTGTTTAAGGAGGACCAGGGTTCTCTTATACACTTCCTCACAGAAGATGAGAAAGCCAGTGGTTTTTTTTTTAATGACTGGCTTTCTTTTATATCTATTCAGGACTTATGGTAACCCAACCCCCATGGCACAGAAAAGTGAAAGAACTCACGATGACACAATTTTCAGTTTTCAGGGCCCAGGTTCCATCAGCCCAAGAAGAGACAGGCATAAGATGCAACAATTTTTAACAGTAGCAAATTACCTGGACCAGATGGTATATATCCAAGAGTGCTGAAAGAATTGAAAAATGAACTTGCAGGGCTATTGTTAGTAATTTGTAATTTTTCTCTAAAATCCAACATAGTACCAGAAGACTGGAGGGTGGCCTTGATGCTGGTTTTTAAAAAGAGTTTCAGAGGCAGTGGCGTACCAAGGGGGAGCGGGGTGGTGGTGCACCCCGGGTGCCAGCCCTGAGGGGGTGCTCCCGGCCTTGCCGTTCAGTCCCCCCCCACGCCCAAAGGACCGCTCGCCCCACTGACCTTCCAGCACCACCTATGAAGCAGCCCACAGCAGGATCGCGACGTCAGCGATCCCTGAGCTGCTTGGGCGCTGCTTCCTGCGCCGCGGTCCCGCTCCTCCTCTGACATCAGAGGAGGGGCAGGACCGCGGCGCAGGAAGCAGCGCCTAAGCAGCGCAGGGATCGCTGACGTCGCGATCCTGCTGCGGCTGCTTCATAAGTAGTGCGGAGAGGCCAGGGGGGCGAGCGGTCCTTCGGGGTGGGTCGGGGCATCAGGCCTTCAGGGTGGGGCAGGCAGGCAGGCTTTCAAGGGGGAAGGGGGGGTGACAGGCAGGCAGGCAGGCCTTCAAGGGGGGACAGGCCTTCAAAGGGGGGGAACAGGCAGGCCGTCAAGGGGGGGTGCAGGCCTTCGGGGGGGTGCAGGCTTTCGGGGGGGTGCAGACCTTCGGGGGGGTGCAGACCTTCAAGGGGGGGGCAGGCCTACAAGGGGGTGGGACAGGCCTTAAAGGGGGGGACAGGCCTTTAGGGGGGGGTGCAGGCCTTCAAGGGGGTGCAGGCCTTTAAGGGGGGGACAGGCCTTCAAGGGGGGAGACAGGCATTCAAGGGGGGGACAGGCCTTCGGGGGGTGCAGGCCTTCGGGGGGGGTGCAGGCCTTCAAGGGGGGGACAGGCCTTCAAGGGGGGGACAGGCCTTCAAGGGGGGGACAGGCAGGCAGGCCTTCAAGGGGGGGACAGGCCTTCAGGGGAGGGTGCAGGCCTTCAAGGGGGGGACAGGCCTTCAAAGGGGGGGACAGGCAGGCAAGCCTTCAAGGGGGGGGACAGGCCTTCGGGGGGTGCAGGCCTTCGGGGGGGTGCAGACCTTCAAGGGGGTGCAGGCCGGCCTTCAAGGGGGGGACAGGCCTACAAGGGGGTGGGACAGGCCTTCAAGGGGGGACAGGCAGACCTTTAAGGGGGGACAGGCCTTTGGGGGGGACCCTGGTTTAGAAGTACACAGAGGGAAGGGGGTGTTCAAAGAGACGTGCATATGCCAAACTTTGGGGGGGGAAGAAATAATGGGTCTGAAAATAGAGGAGAGGGAGAGAGATGATGGACCATGGGATTTAGGGAGGGAAGGAACAGAAAGGGAGAGAAATTGGACACAAGGGATGGTGTGGAGGAGGGATAGAGATACTGGATAGGAGGATAATTGGGAAAAGAAAGGGAGAGAAGGTGGACTCTGGGGTGGTGGGGAAGGAGGGAGAGATGCCGGATGAAAGGGCAGTTAAGAAAAGGTGGATCTGGGGAGGGAGATGAAAAAAAGGAAAGATACCAGACTTCCTGGGGAGGGAAGGGAAATGGAAAGGGAGGACAGAGTTGGCAGATGGATGGTTAGCATGCAGAAAGAAGAAAGAAGGAGACCCTGGCAAGCAAGTTATCGGAAGAAAACCAGAGCCTTGGACCAACAAGATTTGAAATATAACCAGACAACAAAAGGTAGAAAAATTAATTTTATTTTCTGTTTTGTGATTATAATATGTCAGATTTGAAATGTGTATCCTGCCAGAGCTGGTGTTGGACTGCAAACGTGAGCTATGATTTAACAGAGAGAGGAAAAGTCTTTTTTGTTTCTTTATTTTATTTACACCACAGCGCCAGTGTGGTTAGGAGAAGCCAAAGGGGGCGAAAAAGCTATAAAACCCACCAGGAGTTTTGAAAAAAATCACCCAACTGGGCCGGAAAATCGAATTGAAAAACCAATTCAATAGGCTGAATCCAATCGAAATTTTTTTTCCTGAATCTGGCAGCATTAGTTTGCTTTAGGACCTGGGATTGGGGAGAGATGGCATACTCAGTACTTTATAAGTGAAACGAGGATTTGGTCAGACTTTTGAAGTGTCTGCAGAAAAAAAATATTGTATAGGCCGGGGACATGAAACAGCAGGAAATGGGAACTTTTCTTCCTTCTATTTTTGTGAATGGAAAGGCTGAGGATGTCAGAGAGTTCAGTTAAAATATGTGCTTTATAAGAAAATATAATAATGTGTTTTATAAAGTTTATAGCATAGCTGGCCTACCCAGTGAGGTGTTCCTAGTGGTGGTGGTGGCAGCGTGTCAATGTGTTGAGAGGAAGAGGTAGTCTGGGAAATTCTGCTGAGCAAACTCCGGGCCCATTTCCCCCCCCCCCCCCCCCCAGTTAGTCCACTCTATTCAACTGGTTCACACACTGAGTGGATCTTTGGGTGTTGTTTTGGGATCTCTTCCAGTGGTTTATCAGTATCTCCTTCTGGTCCAAGGAAGGAAACTTTGTTATCCTTAGCATTGACCTACAGAATATGTTTGTAACAGCGCTGCTTGTGTGGCATTAGGCTACGTAGTGATCGAAAGAAAAAAACAGACCTTTGCACATTTTTGCACTATATGGTGGGTGTATGAGGAGATTCACATTTCCTGCACAGCTAAGTCCATGTGAAGTTACCTTGTGCTGTATTTGACATCTAGCAAGGTCTCTGTTTGAAAGGAAAGATCTAAACTTAAAAATGAAGTGGCCAGAAGTTATGGTAAAAGCAGATAGCTTAGCTGGTTTTAAGAAAGATTTGGACAAATTCCTGGAGGAAAAGTCCATAATCTGTTATTAAGACATGGGGGAAGTGTCTGCTTGCCCTGGATCGGAAGCATGGAATGTTGCTACTCTTTGGATTTTGACCAGGTATTAGTGTCCTGGATTGGCTACCATGAGAATGGGCTACTGGGCATGATGGACCATTGGTCTGACCCAGTTAGGCTATTCTTATGTTATGTTCTCATCTGTAGGGGCCTTTGTTTTCACTTTTTATTTTAATGTATTTTTTTTCTGGGAACTTATCAATGTTTTTTTTTATAATGGAAGAGAATTAATGTGTGTGGGATGAGGGGGTAACTAATTTCTTCAGCTAAATAATTCAATCCACCTCAAACAGACATAGGAGAACTCACGCACCATTCACACACCCTCCAACCAAAAACGTCAAAAGAAAAAAACTGTTCGACAACCTCCTAGTCATTCCAGCTGCAACACTCGACCCCCAACTCTACAACCTATTGACCTCGACCACAAACTACAAAACCTTCAAAAAAGAAATAAAAACCCTTCTATTCAAAAAACACATAAAACCGAACTAACACAATCAGAACTGTCCTAAGCATCACCTGCAACTACTCCATATGTACTTCTGATGTCATGACAATTCAGACATAATTTATGTTATGTTATGTTTGGAATATAAGAAAATTTTCACTGCCTGTTTCTATTCTGACCATTTATTCCGTTTCATGGTCATTACAAAAAATATTTTTTTTACATGGGGGGTGTGTCAAAAAAATGATGGGCCCTGGGTGCCACATACCCTAGGTACGCCACTGTCCAGAGGTAATCCGGAAAATTATAGATTGGTGAGTCTGATATTAGTGCTGGGCAAAATGACAACATATACATAAGCATTGATTCATGAGAGAAAGCTAACATGGATTTAGTCAAGGGAAATCTTGCCTCACTAATCTACTGCATTTCTTTGAAGGGGTGAATGAACATGTGGCTAAAGGAGAGCTGGTTGATATTGTATATTTGGATTTTCAAAAGGCATTTGACAAAGTACCTCATGAAAAACTTTTGAGGAAATTAGAAAGTCATGGGATAGGAGGTAATGTGAATGAGGCGCAGTGGTTAAAGCTACAACCTCAGCACCCTGGGGTTGTGGGTTCAAACCCACGCTGCTCCTTGTGACCCTGGGCAAGTCTCTTAATCCCCCCCATTGCCCCAGGTACATTAGGTAGATTGTGAGCCCGCCGGGACAGACATGGAAAAATGCTTGAGTACCCTGGGAGAACGGTATAGAAAATTGAATAAATATAAAATAAAATAAAAAAAATAATGTCCTATTATGGATTAAGAACAGGTTGAAAGAAAACAAGAAAATAGGTTTAAATGATCAATATTCTCAATGGAGAAAGGTAATTAGTGGGGTTCCCCACGGGACTGTGCTGGGACCACTGCTTTTTAACATATTTCTCAATGATCTAGAGATGGAAATAACTGTTGAGATTATTAAGTTTGCTAATGACACAAAGTTGTTCAAAGTTGTTAAATCACAAGAGGAGTGTGAAAAATTGCAAGAGGACCTTGTGAGACTGGAAGACTGGGCATCAAAATGGCAGACGGCATTTATGTGAGCAAGTGCAAAGTGATGCATGTGGGAAAGAGGAACCTGAACTATAGCTATGTAATGCTTTGTTAGAAGTCAGTGCCCAGGAAAATGTTCTAGGTGTCATTGTTGAGGATATGTAGAAACCCTCAGCTCAATGTGCGGAGGAGGCTAAGAAAGCAAATAGAATTTTTGGAATTATCAGGAAAGGCATGGAAAACAAAGATGACAATATTTTTATTCTATTAGAAGTGGATCCAAAACTGAGCAACTTTGATCTAAATATAAATTCTTGTATTTCCAAACTTCTGTTGTATTTTCAGACTTCAAATGTGAATTACTTCTGTTCAAATGAAACTTAATGCAGCCAAGACAAAATTATTATGGTTTGACCCAAAAATTGAACAGTTACCGTTCTCTGTAACTGAATTCTGGGGAATCTTTGAAAATTGAATTTTCATTTAGAGTTATGGGAATAATATTGGATTCTTCTTTATCATTTCAATGTCAGGTTAATCGCATTTCAAAGAAATGTTATTTCAACTTACGAATGTTAAGAAAATTTAGACATCTGTTTTACCAGCAACTTTTTACGGTATTGGTACAAGCTATTATCCTAGCACAATTAGATTACTGTAATTCAATCTATAGATAGGCCTGAGTAAGGGGAATCTAAAATGGTTACAACTAATCCAAAATACGGTAGCAAAGCTAATATTTGGTAAGAGAAAATTTGATCATGAGTCTCCTCTGTTGAGAAATCTTCACTGGCTCCCTGTCTATCTTAGAGTATAGTTTAAAAGTGCTTCTATGGTTTTAAAAATCATACATAGGCTATTTATGTCTTTGATTCCTCTATCTTTGAATAATCAGAGATCTTCTGATTCAAGAAACTGACAGAAATTTAAACTGTCCTTTCCATCTTTAAAAGGAATAAAATCTATTGGTATTTTTACTTGATCTTTCTCATATACTTTTACAATGATTTGGAATGGGATTCCCTCTTGTTTTAGAACTCTTCTCCTTCAAGATTTTCTTTAAATATATGTAAACACTGTTATTTCAAAAGTTCTTAGAAAATTTAGTTATCTTCTCTCTAGGATGTCAGATGAGGGTCTTTATTAATAAGTCATTTTCTCTCTAATCTTACTACTTTCACTTTGATGATTGATTTTCATGTGAACCGAGTCAAGCTCTTTTTTTTTTAATATAAATCTTTATTAATTTTCAAAACTAATACAAAGTTCCCTGAATTTTGCAAACATTAATCATCAACATAAGCACTTAAATTCCATCAATAACAATATAGTAGAAAAATATCCCACCCCTTCCTTCCAACTATTCAAACAAGAAATAAACTAGAAAGAAATCCCCCCACCCACTCACCCTGTCCTGGATATGCATAAAAAGTCAAGCTCTTTTTGAGGAGATGGCAGGGTATATAAATCCAAGATTTAGGGCTCTTTTTACAAAGGTATGCTAGCGATTTTTGCGCACGCACCGGATTAGCACGCGTTATAGTGCATGCTACCCGAAAAACTACCGCCTGCTCAAGAGGCGGCGGTAGCGGCTAGTATACGCAGAATTTTAGCGCATGCTATTCTGCGCGTTAAGGCCCTAACGCACCTTTGTAAAAGGAGCCCTTAGATTAGATTAGATTAGATGAAAATGCTGTAATGCCTTTGTATCACTCTATGGTATGGCTGAAGTCAAAATTTTGTGAGCCTCTAATTGGGTAGAGATTGGGTGGAACATGCAAATACACATTTAAATGAGAATATTCTACAATTTACACTTATTTTGGCTAACATCTAAATATCATAGGGCTGGTGTAAGAGATTGCAACTTAAATGTAAGCAAATTTTCTGTCACTTATGCTAATATTCTGTAAAATTAAAAAAACTTGGAACATTGATGTACTGAGTTTCCCCTGTCATCCTGGAGGGCACAGATCCTGCCATGCAAGGCAAGTCAGGTCAGGAGTAAGTAGAGAGCAGAGAAGTACAGTCATGTGAAAAAATATTCAGTTCTTTCTTAAGAAATGTTCACATATTGATGTCAAATCTATTTTTTAAAGGAAAATTTTTGTTGTTTTCTTGCAATTACATCACTTTCTTTTCTAGAGATAAATTTAAAAAAAGATTTGACATCGATATGTGAACATTTCTTAAGAAAGAACTGAATATTTCATGGGGTATCCTAATTTTTTCACATGACTGTACATAATGTGTGTTGGAGTAGGTGTGGGAAGTATGATATTGAGCATCCTACCCTAAAACAAAAGTCAATCTGCATTGAAGTGAGGGAAAAACAGAATACTGAATAAGATGATGAGGGGAGAAAGAAGACATTAAGGCAGGCAGGGACTGAGAAAGAAGTGGGGATGATCCGAAAGAAAAGAAAGTATATAGTGTGCACAGGTTAGAAAGGGAAGAGGGACTATTGTGGATTGGCTGGGAAGGAGAGAATGCGAGTTGTATTGATGGGCCAAGGTAGACTGGAAGGCATATCATGAGTGTGGTATAAATGGGCTGGGAGTAGGATGGTAAATTATACTGATTGGTTGGGGAGGAAGAGAGACTGGTAGGACTTGCAGTGCTAACCCTAGCATTTCTTTTACTCGGAAGTCCTCCCTGGGTGGCACCACCTGCTGTGCTCTTTATTTAAAGACAACTTGACCAGTTCTGTTGACACTCCACCATGCTATATTTTCCTTTATACGGATTTGGTAATTTGTGGTGAGTTGAGCACCTCCAGTTAGGGTACTATATTTTGAGCCTTACAAACCCGGACACATGGCCCTGCCCCATTCTGACCCTATCCTTGCCCAGATCTGACTCCAGTTCTGCCCCAGCCCTGCCCCAATGAAGCCTCGTCTTCTTTCCAAACAAGCTCCAGCTGCATCTGGAAGGCCTCGAGCATGCACGGACTTGTGTGCTCAGAGGCCCTCCATATGCGGCCAGAGCTCATCAAGGCTTTCCAAAACCTGGACAAACTGCTGGGTTTTGGAAAGTCCATCCAGGAACCTGAACAGTCCTCTAAAAAGAGGACAAGTCTGGGATTTCCTGGATGTTGGGGAACCCTACTTCCAGTCATTTCGAAAAGTTGGGTCCTATGGTTTGGAGGAAGTGTGCCCCTTGCCTCCTCTGACTAATAACCCTTTCAGTTCCCTTCATTCCTTCCTAGCCCTCTTGATTCCTCTCCAGACTGCTCCATTCCTAGTGCCTCACAGTGGTGTACCTAGGGTATGTGGCACCCGGGGCCCATAATTTTGTGACACCCCCCCTATGTAAAAAAAATATTTTTTGTGATAACCATGAAACGGAATAAATGGTCAGAATAGAAACAGGCAGTGAAAATTTTCTTTTATTGAACCTCTTATATGTAACCATTATTCCAAACATAATATAACATAAATTTTGTCTGAATTGTCATGACATCAGGTGAGTTGGGGGAGGGAACCAATTCTCATCTTGGTTGGTAAGTAACCATCCCAGTATGGTAAGTAACTACTCCATTACTGAGTCTGAGGTAAGTACTTACGCTGCAGTCAGTACTGCAGGGGACAGACTAACTCAAAAGGGACAAACTAACTCAAAAAGGGAAATAAGAGGCAAACTAAGTCAAGCGGGAAAATCTCCATGCAGACCAGGCAAACACGAAGTATGGAAGGCTATGTACATTAATGCCCGCAGTTTAGGCAATAAAATACTGGAATTAGAGATGGAAATGAGGAGTGCCGACCTAGATGTGGTGGCAATATCTGAAACTTGGTTCACGGATTCCCATCGATGGGATATGGCTATACCAGGTTACTCTGCCGAGACAGAGAAGGCGAAAATGGAGAAGGGGTAGCACTATTTATCAAGGAAGAAATCAAAGTTACCAGAATCACAGGAGTCAAGTATACAGGGGAGTCCTGGGTGAACCTTGCCAGGGGAAATGGCAAATGCGTGTATATGGGCATTGTATACAGACATCCTAAACAACAGGATGACATAGACAAAGAATTAATTGAAGACATCGAGACCATCACTCTGCGTGGAGACACTGTACTGTTAGGGGACTTCAACATGTGAGATATAAACTGGAACAAACTTTCAGCTATGACCTCTATATGGGGAGCACAACTCAAACAAATGGTACTGGAGCCCACCAGGGATCAGGCAATTCTGGACCTGATACTCACCAATGGAGATAGCTTCACAGAGGTTTCGGTAGGTGAGGCGTTGGCCTCCACCGACCACAAAATGGAGTGGTTTCACCTCAGGAAGGGATCCACGAGGTCGAACACGTCAACGAAGGTCCTTAACTTTAAGGGCACTGACTTCAAGAGCATGGGAGATTTTGTCTATGAGGCGCTGTAAAACCAAGACTCAACAGATAATGTGGAGGTAATGTGGTCAGCTCTGAAATCTACCTTACAGGAAGCAACCAACCTTTTTATAAAAATCGTGAGTAAACGGCGGAGAAATAACAAACCCCAATGGTTCTCTGCGGAGATCTAGGAACTCGGAAAACAGAAGAAAAGAGCATTTATATCCTACAAACAATCACAACGACCAGAAGCCAAAGAAGCTTATCTAGAGAAATCTAGAACTGTTAAAACAGCGGTCAGAAACGCCAAACTCCGGATGGAAGAAAATTTAGCTAGGAATATTAAAAAAGGGGATAAATCCTTTTTCAGTTGTGTTAGTGATAGAAAGAGGAATACAGGCAGGATAGTGTGCCTGAGGAAACCCGACGGCAACTTTGCAGAATCGGACTCTGATAAAGCCGAACTACTGAACAAATACTTCTGCTCAGTCTTTACCTATGAAGCACCGGGATCCAGTCAACAGCTACAAACAAGGGAGAGCTCAGAAGACCCATTCAGGAATTTTGAATTTTCCACCAGCAGCATCTACCAAGAATTGTCAAGGCTCAAAGTGAATAAAGCTATGGGACCGGATAAATTGCACCCCAGAGTGCTTAGGGAACTGAGAAATGTCCTGGCAGAGCCATTCAATCTTTCTCTGAGCACGGGAAAAGTTCCATTAGACTGGAAAACAGCTAATGTCATTCCGCTCCACAAAAAGGGATGCAGGTTAGAGACTGCAAATTACAGACCGGTAAGTCTCACTCCAATAGTGTGTAAACTTATGGAAACATTGATTAAACATAAATTAGATACAGTTCTGGATAATGAGAGCCTGAGGGATCTCCACCAGCATGGATTTACAAGGGGGAGATCCTGCCAATCCAACCTAATCAGCTTCTTTGACTGGGTAACAAAAAAACTAGATAAGGGAGAGTCCCTAGATGTAGTGTATCTGGACTTCAGTAAGGCTTTTGATAGCGTCCCACACCGTAGACTTTTGAACAAGATAAGTTCGTTGGGGCTAGGAGAAACATTAACTGCATGGATTAAAGACTGGCTCAGTGGCAGACATCAAAGGGTGGTGGTAAACGGTACTCTCTTTGAAAAGTCGGAAGTGCACAGTGGAGTACCGCAGGGCTGGGTCCTGGGTCCAATCCTATTTAATATCTTCATACGAGATCTGCCTCATGGACTTCGGGGTAAAATTGCATTATTTGCCGATGACACTAAATTATGCAATATAGTGGGCGGAGGTACCGTGCTCGACACTATGACACAGGACATACTTTTACTGGAGCACTGATCTACTATTTGGCAGCTGAAATTTAATGCCAAGAAGTGTAAAGTTATGCACCTTGGTAGCGGAAACCCATGCAGAACCTACATTCTGAATGGTGAGACCTTAACTAGAACTGTTGCAGAACGGGACCTGGGAGTAATCATTAGTGAAGATATGAAGACAGCCAATCAAGTGGAGAAAGTCTCATCCAAGGCTAGACAAATGCTGGGTTGCATCCAGAGAAGTTTTGTCAGCCGAAAGCCCGAAGTGGTAATGCCGCTATACAGGTCAATGGTGAAACCACATCTGGAATACTGTGTGCAATTTTGGAGGCCACATTATCAGAAGGATGTGCTGAAAATAGAATCCGTTCAATGGTTGGCCACCAGGATGGTCTCAGGACTCAAGGATATCCCATATGAAGAACGTCTAGGTAAGTTGCAGCTATACTCTCTCGAGGAACGCAGAGAGAGGGGTAACATGATAGAGACTTTCAAATACGTTACTGGCCTTATTGAGGTGGAAGAAGACATCTTTTTCCTTACAGGACCTACGGCAACAAGAGGGCATCCACTAAAAATCAGGGGCGGGAGATTTCATGGTGACACTAGGAAGTACTTCTTCACCGAAAGGGTGGTTGACCGTTGGAATGATCTTCCACTTCAGGTAGTTGAGGCCAATAACATGACTGACTTTAAGAACAAATGGGTTCACTTCAAGACTTCAAAGACTGACTTTAAGAACAACATGTGGGTTCACTTCAAAGAAGAACTTAGGGGGGAGGGTTATTTGAGTGGGCAGACTTGTTGGGCCGAAGGCCCTTTTCTGCCGTCATATTCTATATTTCTATGTTTCTATATTCTGATATATGGATATATGGATATATATATATATGGAGTAGGTGCAGGTGATGCTTGGGACAGTTCTGATTGTGTTAATTCGGTTTTATGTGTTTTTTGAATAGAAGAGTTTTTATTTCTTTTTTGAAGGTTTTGTAGTCTATGGTCGAGGTCAATAGGTTGTAGAGTTGGGGGTCGAGTGTTGCAACTCAAATGGCTAGGAGGTTGTCAAACAGTTTTTTTCTTTTGACGTTTTTGGTTGGAGGGTGTGTGAATGGTGCGTGAGTTCTCCTATGTCTGGTTGAGGTGGATTGAATTATTTAGCTGAAGAAATTAGTTACCCCCTATTCCACACACATTAATTCTCTTCCATTTTTGTTCCCATTATAAAAAACACTAAGTTCCCAGAAAAAAAACCCATTCAAATAAGAAGTGAAAACAAAAGCCCCTACAGATGAGAACATAACATAAGAATAGCCTAACTGGGTCAGACCAATGGTCCATTATGCCCAGTAACCCATTCTCATGGTAGCCAATCCAGGTCACTAATACCTGGTCAAAAAACCCAAAGAGTAACAACATTCCATACTACCAATCCAGGGCAAGCAGACACTTCCCTCATGTCTTAATAACAGACTATGGATTTTTCCTCCAGGAATTTGTCCAAATCTTTCTTAAAACCAGCTACGCTATCTGCTTTTACCATAACTTCTGGCCACTTCATTTTTAAGCTTAGATCTTTCCTTCCAAACAGAGACCTTGCTAGATGTCAAATACAGCACAAGGTAACTTCACACGGACTTAGCTGTGCAGGAAATGTGAATCTCCTCATACACCCACCATATAGTGCAAAAATGTGCAAAGGTCTGGTTTTTTCTTTTGATCACTAGATAGCCTAATGCCACACAAGCAGCGCTGTTACAAACATATTCTGAAGGTCAATGCTAAGGTTAACAAAGTTTCCTTCCTTGGACCACAAGGAGATACTGACAAACCACTGGAACAGATCCCAAAATAACTACCCAGGCACAACATCCAAACCCACTCAGTGTGTGAACCAATTGAGTGGAGTGGACTAACTAGGGGGTGGAAATGGGCCCGGAGTTTGCTCAGCAGAATTTCCCAGACCACCTCTTCCTCTCATCACATTGACAGGCTGCCACCACCACCACCACTAGGAACACTTCACCGGGTAGGCCAGCAATGCTTATAAACTTTATAAAACACATTATTATATTTTCTTATAAAGCACATATTTTAACTGAATTCTGACATCCTCAGCCTTGCCATTCACAAAAATAGAAGGAAGAAAAGTTTCCATTTCCTGCTGTCTCATGTCCCCGGCCTATACAATATTTTTCTTCTGCAGACCCTTCAAAAGTCTGACCAAATTCTCATTTCACTTGCATTATAAAGTACTGAGGATGCCATCTCTCCCCAATCCCAGGTCCTAAAGTAGCGCAAACTAGTGCTGCCCGATTCAGGAAAAAAAAATTTCGATTCGATTCAGCCTATTGAATTGGTTTTTCGATTCGATTTTCCTGCCCAATTGGGTGTTTTTTTCAAACATCCTAGTGGGTTTATTTTATAGCTTTTTCACCCACATTTGGCTTCTCCTAACCACACTGGCGCTGTGGTGTAAATAAAATAAAGAAACAAAAAGGACTTTTCCTCTCTCTGTTAAATCCTAGCTCATGTTTGCAGTCTAACACCAGCTCTGGCAGGATACACATTTCAAATCTGACATATTGTAATCACAAAACAGAAAATAAATTAGTTTTTCTACCTTTTGTTGTCTGGTTATTTTTCAAATCTTGTTGGTCCAAGGCTCTAGTTGTCTTCTGATAACTTGCTTGCCAGGGTCTCCTTCTTTCATCTTTCTGCATGCTAACCATCCATCTGCCATCTCTGTCCTCCCCTTCCGTTTCCCTTCCCACCCCAGGAGGTCTGGCATCTTTCCTTTTTTTCGTCTCCCTCCACAGATCTACCTTTTCTTAACTACCCTTTCATCTGGCATCTCTCCCTCCTTCTCCACCACCCCAGGGTCCACCATCTCTCCCTTTCTTTTCCCAACTACCCTCCTATCCAGTATTTCTATCCCCCCCTCCACACCATCCCTTGTGTCCAACTTCTCTCCCTTTCTGTTCCTTCTCCCCCTAAATCCCATTATCCATCATCTCTCTCCCTCTCCTCTATTTTCAGACCCATTATTTCTTCCCCCCCACAAAGTCCGACATATGCACATCTTTTGAACTCCCCCCTCCCTTCCTGTACTTCTACACCAGGGCCCCCCTCCCCTGAAGGACTGTCCCCCACTTAAAAGTCTGCATCCCATCCCTGAAGGCCTGTCCCCCCTTGAAGGCCTACCTGCCTGTCCCCCTTGAAGGCTGTCCCCCCCCACCTTGAAGGCCTGCCTGCCTGTTCCCCTTGAAGGCCTGCCCCCCCCCTTGAAGGCCTGCCTGCCTGTTCCCCTTGAAGGCCTGTCCCTCCTTGAAGGCCTGTCCCTCCCTTGAAGGCCTGCCTGTCCCCCTTGAAGGCATTGTCACCCCTGAAAGCCTGTCTCCCCTCATGAAGGCTTGTCCCCCCTTGAAGGCCTGTATCCCCCCTTGAAGGCCTGCCTGCCCGCCCCACCCTAAAGGCCTGCTACCCCACCCCGAAGGACCGCTCGCCCCCCCCCCCCCGAAGGGCCGCTCATCCCCCCGGCCTCCCTGACATCAGAGGAGGGGGCGGGAACGCAGCGGAGGAAACAGCACCGAAGCAGCGTAAAGATCGCTGGTATTGCAATCTTGCTGCAGGCTGCTTCTCTATGGTAAATGGTGCTGGGAGGCCAGGGGGGAATCCGGACGCCAGACTCCAGGGGGGAGAACCGGACGCCGGGGGGGGGGGGGGAACCGGATGCCAATGACTTCAAGGCCGGGAGCACCCCCTTAGGGCTTGCACCCGGGGCGGACCGCCCCCACCATAGTGATGCTAGAAAAGGTTCAAAGAAGAGCGACCAAGATGGTAAAGGGGATGGAACTCCTCTCTTATGAGGAAAGACTAAAATGGTTAAGGCTCTTCAGCTTGGAAAAGAGACGGCTGAGGTTAGATATGATTGAAGTCTACAAAATCTTGAGTGGAGTAGAATGGGTACAGGTGGATCGATATTTCGCTCCATCAAAAATGACAAAGACTAGGGGACACTCGATGAAGTTACAGGGAAATACTTTTAAAACCAATAGGAGGAAATTTTTTTTCACTCAGAGAATAGTTAAGCTCTGGAACGCATTGCCAGAGGATGTGTTAAGAGCGGATAGTGTAGCTGGTTTTAAGAAAGGTTTGGACAAGTTCCTGGAGGAAAAGTCCATAGTCTGTTATTGAGAAAGACATGGGGGAAACCACTGCTTGCCCTGTATCAGTAGCATAGAATATTACTACACCTTGGGTTTTGGCCAGGTACTAGGGACCTGGATTGGCCACCGTGAGAACGGGCTACTGGGCTTGACGTTCCATTGGTCTGATCCAGTATGACTATTATTATGTTCTTCTAAAACACCAGAAGATAGGTGCCGAAAAGGGGGACATAGATTCGATATGCCATCTTTCTTTGATACAACTAAAGCAGTTTGCCTTTATTATATGCAGGTACTTTCTCTGTCCCTAGTTGGCTTAAAATCTGAGGTTTTGTACCTGAGGCAATGGAGGGTTATATGACTTGCCCAGAATCACAAGGAGTCGCAGTGGGACTTGAACTCACCTCCCCAGGTTCTTGGCCCACTGTAACATAACATAACACTTTGCTTGTATACTGCATCTACCTCTCAGTTTTGTGCGGTTTACAGAGTAAAGATACTGGACATTCATAGTGAATTACAATCCATTAGTTAAAAAATTTACGAAACAAGTATGTTTTTTAACAATTTTCTAAATGCCAGATAGGTGTTGGAATTTAATTTAAAATTACCAAGATGTTTATCCCATATACTGGCCTGATAAGATAGAATTCTGCCAAAGAATCATTTGTAAACACATCCCATTAAGCTACTCTTAATCAGCACGGAGTCCTATTCTATAAAGAGTGTCCAATCTTTTTAGAATACTGGCATAGTGCATAATCGTCCCTAACTTTGGGCATCAGACTTAGGCCTAATAGAAACAGGCATAAATCTGGCGCTCATAGTTAGGCATAGATGAGCACTATCCTGTAACTTGGTACCTGACTTTTGGGAACCCCATAACCTGCCTATGCCTCTCTTATGGGCATGCCCTTTTTTGGGTTGTGCATGAAAAAAGATAGGTGCCAATTTTTAGAATAGTGCAACTTCAATTACGTGACCAATTAGGGGCAAATTCTATAAACAGTGTCCCGATTTTAGGCGGCCTACCGCTGTCTATTAGCCAATTGGGACGCACGTTTAAAAAAAAAACAACGCATCTCCTAAATAGGAGGTAATAAGTGATCCTGTGTTAATTTTTTTCAGGTAACACACGCTAATGTGAACATTGGCGCACTACCTAAAAAAATTTGAAAAATGCCTTAAATATTGCTACATTAGAAAAGCACTAGCAAGTGGGAAAGTGCCACGTTAAAAGCACTAAGCCCATATTCTAGCACAGCTTAGTAAAAGGGGCTTCTTAATGATAGGAAACTCTCAGACTCGGGCTGCTGGACAACTGTTCAGGGGCTCAGTTGTAAAGCCAGGCATCTCTACATAAATGAGGCGACTGCAAACCTTGGGTTTTGTTATACAAAATTTTAAAGGGTTGAATGTCATTTTGGAATGTGTATTGTTGCTGAGTGGGAGAAAAGTGTTACCAAAATGACCTTATAAGAACATAAGAACATAAGAAGTTGCCTCCGCTGAGGCAGACCAGAGGTCCATCTTGCCCAGCGGTCCGCACCCGCGGCGGCCCTTCAGGCCTAATTGCCTGAACAGTGACCCTGACTAATTATGTAACTGTCTCTAGTCCTCTACTCCTATCCCTATAACCTACCTCTACTCCTATCTGTACCCCTCAATCCCTTTGTCCTCCAGATACCTATCCAATCCTTCTTTGTAGCGTGCTCCTGCTTATCACATCCTCCGGTAGCGCGTTCCATGTATCCACCACCTTCTGGGTGAAAAAGAACTTCCTGGCGTTTGTTCTAAACCTTCCCCCTTTCAATTTCTCTGAATGCCCCCTAGTACTTGTGGTTCCCCATAATTTAAAAAATCTGTCCCTGTCTACTCTTTCTATACCCTTCATGATCTTGAAGGTTTCTATCATGTCTCCTCTAAGTCTCCGCTTTTCCAGGGAGAAAAGCCCCAGCTTCTTCAGTCTGTCAGTATACGAGAGGTCCTCCATACCCTTTATTAGCTTAGTTGCTCTTCTCTGGACTCTCTCAAGTACCGCCATGTCCTTCTTGAGGTACGGCGACCAGTACTGGACACAGTACTCCAGGTGCGGGCGCACCATTGCACGGTACAGTGGCAGGATGACTTCCTTCGTCCTGGACGTGATACCCTTCTTAATGATGCCCAACATTCTGTTTGCCTTCCTTGAGGCTGTGGCGCACTGCGCCGACACCTTCAATGATGTGTCTACCATCACTCCCAGGTCTCTTTCAAGGTTACTCACTCCTAGCGGTGATCCCCCCCATTTTGGCTTGTCTTTCTCTACACCAGAGCTTCCAGGCCAGTTGTAACTAGCCCCAGCCATATTCACTGCTGTTTATGACAGAAGAAATCTTTAAACTCAATTGTCATTTGTCCATGAGGAGATTCCCATTGGATAGGTCGCATTCTCCTCACTCTATAATCCAGCCAGTACCATCTTCAGTAGAGGAACATGGTTAGCTATCATTCTCTCTGACCTGAATTCTACCCATAGGGTTCACTATTGTGCGATCACTGGGTCTCCCACCCTTTACTCTTGGGGGCTATGAGTACTCTGTGATTAACACCTCTGCCCCTTGCCAGCCTGATGAGCAAACACTTGAATTGGGAATGTAAACAGTCTTTTGCATGCCCATACACAGCATCACTAGGCCATTCGGCTAGTCCAACTTCTCTTTTTTTTTAACGTTTTTTTTTAATGAAAGGGTCTTTATGTCTTATGCAGCAAAGAAAAGTATCATATGATAGATGTAATGACAACTATTGATGGTGCTGTCTAGGTTACCTAACAGGAATCACTAGTTTGAAAGACGCATTAACGAGAAATAATGAAAACCAAAATGTTAGAGATTTAATCTGGATCATGGCTGGGTAAAAATTATTGTGCAGATACAGGTTTCTACTTGAGCTTGTTAGTCAAAATGCATATCTGTGATTTTATCCTCTCTCAACTTACACATATTAGAAAAAATAAGTGGTTAAGCTACACTAGCTCTGTCACCTTTACAAATCTGCTGCATACGTAAATTGATTACATTTTGGCAAATGAGGCAACAAAGGAAATATGTTGTAAGTAACAATCTTTTGAAAAACTCTCCTGCAGCATTTTAATCTATTTCAACAGTAGAAGGCGAGTAAAAAAAAAAAAAAAAGATAAATGTTTACAGGGTAATTTTGCTGATTTCAGTTCCTTTTGATATGTATTCATGGAATAAAGAAGAGGTCAATAATATTATGGCCATGCAAATAGAACAAGGGATCTTTTTGACCATATGAAAACAGCCAAGGATTATTAAAGCATTAACCTTGATTTTAATGGCCTTGGTTGAGTGGTGAGATCACAATTTGGATGAGCCTGATTATTTACTAAATACAATACATAAATGCAATGGGGTTTAACATCCAGTGCACTCTGGCATTATCGCATTACTGCCATCCTTTGTTGCCTCGCAGACGGGAATATGAAAGCAATCTGTCCTGTAGTGAGACTGGCTCCAGAAGCATTTCTCTGATAAGAGGACCCCCTGCCCTTTGCTAGTGTCTGGTCCAGTAGGCTTAGCCATGCGCTTAATCCCCAGAAAGTGGTTCGATTATTGCTGACCAGCAATGGCGAGATAGGGGTTTTTTTTTTTTCCCCTAGCTATCAACCTTCCTTTAATTCCTTGAGCAGAAATGCGGTGCAATCTATATTTCCTTGGCATATGTCACCCAGATGGTGCACTGCTCATGTTTTCAAATAACCATGCTCCAAAAAATATAGTTTGAATAATAATTTCTGCAAATCCTTTCAGAGAAATAGAAGCACAATTCTCGAGAGCTGCATAAACTTTTACGCATGAGGCTGTACCTCACTGACATTATGCAGACAACAACACTGTGTTACAAAGTGAATATTTGTGCTGCGGTCCTTAATTTAGAACTGTTAGTCGGTCGCTTTTAAATGCCAGAAAATATCTGAAACAGTAATTTCACCGGTAAACAACATAGCACTTTAAGGGCTCCTTTTCCAAAGCCGCAATAGCAAGCCCCGTGTAGCAAATGCAACGCAGCCCATTCTATTCCTATGGACTGTGTTGCATTTGCCGTGCCAGGACTCGCTACCGTGGTTTTGTAAAGGGGGCCCTAAGTTTGTTCAGCTAGGCATAAATCCTAGGTATAGCAGACTGAAGCTGTCAGGGACTATGACTGTATGTTTTAATATGGATTGGACTCGCTGAAATAAATTCATTTTAACTGGAATATGAGAGAAGCACACTTCAGATTTTCTTTACAAAATTTGTCTCACACCGATTGACATGGGGTTCAAGCGCACAGCACACATTCGCACCCTCTATCAATTCCAACATTTTAATGGCTGTGAATAAATATTTATTTCATGTTTTCTTCTAAAGATTTCACATGTTGATCTACCTGGACCTGCAGGCCGACAGATGAGGCGACGCCTTGCTGTAAATTGTATGCAGGACATGGTGATATGCTGGTGGCTGAGAGCTAATGATGATGCCTGGCCATGGTCTCCCATTTCAACCGAAAGAGAAAAGGCCAACCTAGTATTATTAAGCTGCGCTAACAGCAGATTGGAGGTAAGTTCCTAGATGGATTCATGATGTTTGTTAGCAGTGAGGCGCATGATCATAGGAGCTTGGCTGTATTTATAAGGTAATGTAAACCTCTTTGAATGTGTAGCCACAAAAAGGCGGTATGCAAGTTCCATTCCCTTATAAGGTAATGTAGGCTTTTTGATGTGATTAATGTCGAAAACATACTCTTGTCTTATAATCGGGATTTAAAGGGTATCTTTATCCAAACCCTACTCTTTGGCTCAGGTACTCCATGACAGATCTGGAGTAGTCATGAACTTACTCCCAGGGCCTTGTATTAACAGCTACAGTTACTAACATGCTACTATGTCAGTATGTGCCAGCACTGTCCGTGTGTGTTAGTAGTACAGTATAATCTCGTTATAACGGACTTCAAGGGACCTGGAGAAACGTTCCATTATATCCAAAGTCCAATATATCCAGAGTTGCATTTTTTAAAAACTTTATTTAGGTCAACATGAAACAACGTTCAATCAATGAACAACGGTCACTGCACAACCATATCAGCAACATTAAGAACAAAACTCAGCAAAACATTGGTATGGCACGAAATGATTGCAAAATCAGAACACTAAAGATGTTATAAAGCATTATGTCGTACTGTACTAGAAAGAAAAATTATCTGTCATTTTCTTCTGGGCTACATTTTGATACTATATCACCGTCATGCCATGCGCCTTGTAGGTGGAGCCTGCATGTCCGTTATAGCCGAAGAAAACTACAGCTAAAAGCAGACCAAATTGGTTGTCCGTTATATCCGAAAGTCCATTATATGCGAGTCCGCTATATGCGCTGATTTTCTGTATGTTTATAATGGCACACAGCCGGGATCAGCGGACCTCATCCGCTATAGGCGAGGTTCCGTTATAAGCGAGTCCATTTTAACGAGATTATACTGTAGTATAATTTGGAATTCCAGTGCAGAGGGTACAGTAGGCTTGACATGTAGGTTCCTTCCCTTCACCCTCAAGGTTTGTAGAAGGTATAATTTACATCTTTCAATGCGAGGGCTGCAGAAAAAATAGGGTACTTGGAGGGCTGCAGAAAAAATAGTTAATGACAATTATGCATAAGGTAAAACTCTTTATAGTTTATAAATCTTTCCTTTAACTGTTAAAGAAAAGATTTATAAACTCATGCAAAGTTGTCATTTCTTTAATAAGACATTAACTATTTTTTCTGCGGCCCTCCAAGTACCTACAAATCCAAAATGTGGCCCCACTAAGGGTTTGAGTTTGAGACCACTGAGATAACTGCATGCAAATGCAGGACCAAAAACTAAAAGTACTAATATTTACAAACAAACCGTAACATGCAAGACTCTGCAAGCAGTACGACCCCAGAGGAAAAGAAACAAATGCATTTCTTCTTGAACAGACAGCAGATGTAAATCAATCACAAAATAAAAGCATTCCCCTTACCATTGTTGTCTCTCTCCCTCCATGCTTTGCCTTGCCTTCTGGCCTGACCCCCCCGGTGTTAACTTCGGGCCGGTCCACAGTATGATCAACGTGGCGTCTTCGGGCCAGCTCCCTGATTGCTGCAGTGCACAAAGCTGTGGGCAGCGGCAACTTACGCTCGTCCCACGCCTCATCTGGAAGCCTTCCCTCTGATGTTGCGACGTCAGAGAGAAGGTTTCCAGTTCAGGCACAGAACGCGCATAGGAGCCTTTTGCCACAGCTTTATGCACTGCAGCACTCAGGGAGCCGGCCCGAAGACGCCGCATTGATCGCACCGTGGACTGGCGGCTGAAGAACACTGTCTTCTGCCCGATGGACATGCCGGCCCTGCGGACTGGCAGAAAATTTCTGCAGAGCGGCGGTTGAAGAACACTGTTCTAAAGCATTATGTCGTACTGTACTGGAAAGAAAAATAATCTGTCATTTTCTCCTGGGCTGCATTTCTTTCATGTTTTAGTGATGTACGCATTTTGATACTGTATCACCAGCATGCCATGTGCCTTGTAGGCGGAGCCTGCATGTCCGTTATAGCCGAACAAAACTACAGCTAAAAGTGGCTCTGGGGATCAAATTGTTTGTCCGTTATATGTGAAATTCTGTTATATGCGAGTCCGCTATATGCGGTGCTTTTTTGCATGTTCATAAAGGCCCATGGCTGGGACCAGCGGACCTCGTCCGCTATAGATGATATTCTGTTATAAGTGAGTACGTTATAACGAGATTATACTGTAGATATTAACTCAGTTCTGCACTGATATCTACCATGCAGTAATACCCATGTTAGCTGCTTAATGTAAAAGAGACCCTTAGTAATACAATTTGGAAATGGTCAACATATTTTGGAACACTGTTTTCTCATGCCATTAATTTAGTATAAGGACTACCACCCATTGAGAAATCTCTTACTGTAGTTGCTTCTAGTATATTCATAGTAAACCAAGAAAAACATTAGCTATAACATTTTTTTTTAAGCTGTTAAGAATGAAGTGGAGGTCTGTCCAAGTTGTGAAATCTTTTAGAAACACAATAAAGAATACAACACCAAAAAAGGACCATAAAGCCTATCTCTATTGTCCAATTTCATTTTCTGTTAAAATACTATAGGCCCCACTTAAGGTAAGAATTACTAAGCTTCCTTTATTCCAATTACAGAGAATGAGACAAGAGCCATCGTAAACAAGCCTTTAATCTCTAGTTTTATCTTCACTTCTTTACATCTATGAATCCTCTGTACTTATTCAACATATGACTTGTTGGATCAATGTAAGAATTACCCAAAAATGTTCTACATGAGCTTTTGAGACCACCTAAATTCCTCCTTCTGGTGTTTCTGTCTATGTGGTTTCAAAAGCTTATATATGGCAATATCTAGGAATACCTCTGATTTTAATCCAATGAAAGGCATCCCAGCTTGCAAAAAAGTTACCAAGGCTAGTCTGACTACTAGAATTCTGCACTGGAAATGTGAGCTGGTGTTCATAATGTAGGCTATATATGTTCCATGGAATTGTTGGCAATATATATTTTTGATTGCAGTATATAAATATACAATTCCTTCACACAATCATTCATTCGTACTATATTTTAACTACTTCATTCACTTCATTCACTTTTAAGGATCTTCAGAGTCGAGCACAGTGATCTTTCATTATTTCTTAAAGATACTGCTCTAATCGTCATTGATCCTTTCTTTGTTTTGTGCACCCCCCAAAATCTGACTCTACTGCCATATAGGTGCCACCTGCAGCCATAAGGGCTTTTGGGGTTGTGGACAGGTGGGTATAGTGGGTTCAGGGGGGGCTCACCATAACCTATAAGGGAGTTCTGGTGAGCTGTTTATCTGGCACCCTTTTAGTGAAGTTCACAGCAGTGCCCTGTAAGGTATCTCACTCCTCTGTTGCCATGTCTAGGTGGCCAGTCCATTACAAGATTGGCCCCTCTCACGTCCAAATGGGCATTTGGGACTTGGACAATATTTTGGTCGAAAATGTGGTATAAAGATTGACATCCTGGCAGTCTGGATGAACAATCGCCTGGACAATCAGATAGATGATTTTGGGGAAAAAAAATTCTAAACATATTTTTTTGAAAATGGCCATTTTCCCACTGATGACTTAGGGCGTCTAGCGCCATACTCCCAAATCGGATTAAAACATATTCAGAGCTTAAGCAGTCAGGCTCAGCAGGCAAATAAGGCCACATAAAAAGCAGGTGTATCGTATTAACTGGTCATGCACCCTACTAGTCAATGCTAGTCACTGGAAATGACCTGATGTTGAATATCCAGGTGGCAGGTTGAATATCCAGGTGCTTGCCGCTGGCTGAATATCAGATCCTGTGTGGCGTAGTGGTTAAAGCTACAGCCTCAGCACCCTGTGGTTGTGGGTTCAAACCCACGCTGCTCCTTGTGACTTTGGGCAAGTCACTTAATCCCCCCATTGCCCCAGGTACATTAGGTAGATTGTGAGCCTGCCAGGACAGACAGGGAAAAATGCTTGAGTACCTGAATAAATTCATGTAAACCGTTCTGAACTCCCCTGGGAAAATTGAATAAATAAAAAAATACTGTCCCTTTTGAAAACTGCCACACAGAAAGCATATGCAGACATTTACACACACATTTATCAGCTTATTTTAGCTGTATTTCACTCTGTTCATGTAAGCTCATGTACATGCAATTTTAGAAAAGGCTATTTCTGCCTGTAAAACATTGATTTACCTGTAGCAAAGTGTTTTAAAATGACCACTTTGGTGAAGAAACACAAAGCAAAAAAAAGACACTCGGGCCTGGATTCTAAAATCAGCGCCATAAATTACATGCCCTACTGCTGCCTAACTTCATTGCTTTAATTGTTTAATCGGTTCAGTAATGTGACTGTATCATTTAAAAATCAATTTTAAAAAAAAGTAGGTTCCGGCAAGCGCCTACCCTGATAGGTGCCTTAATTGCGGCTATGTCATAGTGCCTAACGGCGCTTAAGTTCAAAGTGGGTGTGATTATGACTGGAAATGGCCTTAGGTGTCATTAGGCGTGATTCTCAGTCAAATGTAGGCCTTTAAAACCCTGGCATACATTAACGGTGCCTGAGTTTGAGGTAAGCTGCGATTCTAGTAATGGTGATTACGTGTGATTGACCTGCGGCTGGTGCCATGTTTGGAG
Source organism: Geotrypetes seraphini (assembly GCF_902459505.1). Lineage (NCBI taxonomy): Eukaryota > Metazoa > Chordata > Amphibia > Gymnophiona > Dermophiidae > Geotrypetes > Geotrypetes seraphini. The sequence continues at coordinate 339,287,334 of NC_047086.1, read as the reverse complement.
GTGCCGGCCTATGTAGGTGCCACGTCCAGATGTGGTATAGCAAACTTGCTATACCACATCATAATTAATTCTAACGGCTCAGATGGCTATAACTCTACCTTTAAAATAGCAGCACTGCAAATGCTAGATCAGCCACTAGAATGCCAATTTCCTTATCATCCCTCTAGACCAGTGTATCGCAAACTGTGTGCTGCGGCACACAGTGTGCCTCCTGAGATTTCTGGTGTGCCGCAACACACTGGCAAGGAGGAGACGAGAGTCACATCCTGTTGGAAGTCAGCCAGCGTGGACGACTGTCCTCCTGGCCGGCGTCTCTCCTCTTTTCCCTTCACCTCCCGGATCCCTGTAATGGCAGGGCACGGCAAGACTGGGCTCCGTGCATGCGCGGACGTCGATGTGATGACATCGCACATGCACGTGACGTCATCATGTCAACTTCCGGGTGCCTTCTGGCTGGGGCACTGCATTTAGTATGCTGGAGGCCGGAAAAGTTTGTGGGACACTGCTCTAGACCAGGGGAGGGTAAACTCTGGTCCTCGAGGGCCAGAATCCAGTCGGGTTTTCAGGATTTACCCAATGAATATGCATTGAAAGCAATGCATGCAAATAAATCTCATGCATATTCATTGGGGAAATCCTGAAAACCCAACTGGATTATGGCCCTCGAGGGCCAGAGTTGCCCACTCCTGCTCTAGACCAATGCAGTCCAAATGCTTGGATTTAGGAGAATGAAAACTAACTATTTGTGACATCGCCATTAGACTATCTTGTGCAGCCAGTGGCCAATCAGTATTTCTCTGTCATGGTGGTGGAAACCACAAAATATGAGTAGTACAGAACTCCAGGCTAAAACCTAGTATTACCATAATCGGAAGATAATTATAAAACTTTATTGGAATATTCAGGCTGTTTTTCAGGGATAAAAGTTCACCAAAGAGATGGATTAAAGTAGGTTTCATGTAAAACAATAAACTGTAGTTGTACAGCAAAGAATCTCAATGGCAGTGAGTTAATCAGAATTTCAAAATCTAGGGTTTTAACAGTGTGCTGCATAGCTCAGGAAAAGGAAAGACTGCGTCTTCCTAAAGTGGATGCTGTATTTTCAGTGATGACTAAGAAGGCATCCGTTCTGTGAAAGGCAGAGCAGGCTTGAAAGGTTCTCAAGACCATAGGATGGAGGCTATTCTGAAGCATGCATTTAAAATTAAAGCCTTTGCCTTGCAAGGAGCAATTGGTGAAGGTTATGTGGCTCTGGAGCAGTGTCTGGAATGTTCCTTATAAGGTTCATTGGAGAACAGTTCTCTAGTACAGTGTTCTTTAACCGCCAGTCTGCGGACCGGTGTCAGTCCGCAGAAAATTCCTGCCGGTTCACACAGGGCTGGAAAGATCGACGCGGTTAAATTTCCTGCCGACTGCAGTGGTGTTGGCGGAAGGCTGCTGTTCCACCCAGCCTCGGGCGATCAAGACAGGCTGCTGACGTCGGGTCCTTCCCTCTGTGAGTCTCACCTATGCGGAAACAGGAAGTTGAAACAAAATAGGTGGGCTTCAGAGAGGCATGGTTCTGACGTTGGCAGCCTGTCTTGATCGCTGCCCCTGCCGAGTCACCGAAGAGGGCCGCGGGGAAGGTGCAGGTGGAAGGGAGAGAGCTGCAGGTACAGGTGGAAGGGAGAGAGCTGCAGGTACAGGTGCAGGTGCAAGGGAAATGTTCAGCATGCAAGGGGCCAGAGTGTGGATTGGGCCCATTGGCAGTGTCTGGTCTGAGAGCCCGCCCATGTGCGGGATGTGTGCATGCACCCAGTGGTTGAGAGGGTGCCTATAGGTTCAGCGGGTTGAGCCCATGCGGCTGCGGGGTCGTGCTGTGTTCGCTGGCCGACCTCTTTGTTCGTGTTCCGTCGGGGGTCAGGTTCCTGAAGAAGGGCTCCTCCCGAAACCAGCGCGGTTGAACCTTTCCTCTTGGCGCGGTTGTTTGCGTTTTTCAGTCTGTGAGATAGCTTCAGATAAGTATTGTGTTTTTTTGATATTTTTTGTATGGTTTTTTGATATTGTTGTGCGTTCTTGGGGGGTCTGGCTGGCAGGGTTTGTGTGGGGGTCGTTCAGGTTGTTAGTGTTGAGTTTGATTTACTCACTTTTGATTGGTTGATTTGTTTGATTTCAGCACACTTGGGGTGCTCGATGATGGTGTGTGGGTGGAGGCTTATCGCCTTGACCCAGAGGTGAAGTGTCGGAGCTGTGCTCCTATCACTGAGGGTTCACACTGAGAGCACCCTATAACATAATATAATGTATAATATATAATTATATATCGTACATTATATACATTTCTCCATTTTGGCTTGTAAGTTGTGAGCCAATTTTGGCGTCCTGAGCGTCCCTTACACAAACCTTGATGTGACTCTAATTTAGTTGTGGCAGGGGATTTTAATGCTATTATGGGATTCTGTAATGGACAAAAAACCTAGCAGAATTATGAAATCATTAGGATTGGATAATTTGGTAAAAAATTATGATTTGAAAGATATATGGCGAATATTTCATTTTAATGATCGGGAATTTTCGTTTTGCTCCCAAGTTCACAAATCATTTTCAAGAATAGACTATATATTTGTTTCAAATGCACTAGTTCAACAAGTAACACAAACCTCCATTGATCCAATTATTTTGTCTGATCATGGTGGGGTGTGGATTAAAATTAAAATAATTGACCAAAATTATAATAGACCTGTATGGAGATTTGATAATACATTGTTGGTGGAACCAAATTTTATTGAGGAAATACAGTTAAAAATAAATGATTATTTTCAAATTAATAATGTGGAAGATATCTCTATGGAAACGCTGTGGGATTCTTTTAAAGCAATCATGAGAGGTCAAATTATTTCTTTTTCGGCAATATCAAAAAACAAATTAAAAAACAATTTTATAGTTTGGAACAGGATATAATGATATTAAAATCAAAACTGATTGATAAATGGGAATACTCTATATTACAAGATCTCTTGAAAGCTAAAGGAAAATATAATGAGATTTCTTCTAAAATGATAAGAAAAGACTTATTTTCTCAACAGACATTGTATTATGCAAATTCAAATAAGGCGGGAAGATTATTGGCAAATTATTTAAAAGCAAAAAAAAGAAAATCAAAAATAGTGGTGATAAAAAACGAAAAAGGGAATACATATTCTCAAATTGGACCGATTTTAAAACAATTTGTAAATTTTTACAAAGACCTATATTCTTCTGAGCCTTATTTAGATAAAGAAAAGGATGGTTTAGAATTTTTAAAATTAATTAAGGGACCAAAAATTCCTGAGCATATAAAAGAAAGTCTAGAAAAGCCAATATCACTAAAAGAATTGCAAACAGCTTTGAAATCCCTTAGAGTTGGATCCGCTCCAGGTGGTGATGGTTTCACAGAAGAGTTTTATAAATCATTTCAAAACATCCTATTACCTTATCTGTTAAATTTATATCAGGTCCAACTAACTAATGGTTGTATCATAGGTACTAGTTTTACCGAAGCCAAATAAAGACCCCACATTGGTTTCAAATTACAGGCCTATTTCCTTAATTAATGTAGATGGAAAACTTCTAGCTAAAACATTGGCTATACGCTTGGCGAAGGCTCTCCCTTTTATCGTTGGTATGTACCAAACAGGATTTGTTGCTCAGAGACATTCCTCTAATAACACCAGACTAGCTTTTCACATGTTAAATTTAACAAAAGCTATGAATGATCCGACCTTTTCTGTATCCTTAGACGCAGAGAAGGCTCTTGATCGGGTGGAGTGGGCCTTCATGTATCAAGCAATGGAATGGTTTGGTATAGGTTCTGGATTTAGAGCACTTTAGAGATTTTGCACGTGTCACTTTGACTTTTCTAGTTGTTCTTAACTTTTATTGTCTAGTTGTCTAGTTTTAAAGTTTCAATTGTTTTATTTTACCTTTATTTTTTTTTCCTGCAGTTTTCCATTTGACCTTTTGCCGCCGCATAGCGGCGGCACGCTAAGGACTCCACCCCCTAATTACCCCGGTACATGGACTTTAAATTCAAGCCTCTTGCGGCGCACGCCTTCGGCGCACGCCAAAGGAGCGCACCTAAGGAGCAGGTCCTGCTCCTTATTGCGCTCCTTTGTGCGCGACCATTCTTATATACCGTTATTCGCAAATCAACCCTAAGTAAGCACATTCAAACACTGTTTTGGCTTTTCTTTTTTATATTCAACTTTTATCTTAGTTTAATTTTTGGCAGTTTCCACCCAAATACCTTCTGTAAATGGATATCCCTACATTTGAAATCCCTGTTTTATATAGGCAGAGGCCTTCAAAACTTACTAAAATAGCTTTTCCTTACAATACATTACAGCCAGCCCAAAACCCTAATCTAATAAAAATTACAACCATGGATTCTATAAAACCTGATCAAACAAAAATAGGATTACTAAACGTTCGCTCCTTAAAAAATAAACATCATTTGGTGAAAGATCTAATTCTACAATCATCCTTTGATATATTTTGTTTAGTAGAAACTTGGCTCACCGAGGGGGAGGAAGCTTACCTTACATATGCCTGCCCCCCAGGATTTTCCTTTATCTTTAACCACTGCCTACTAAAACGGGGTGGGGGTCTAGCAGTTATTTTTAGAAACTCATTAGTAAATAGCTTAGACTCTTCCTCTTTAAATTCCCCAATAGAATATCTACAATTTTCATTACGGACCAAACCTAAGCTAGATGTTCTTTTGATTTACCTTCCTCCACCAATCAATAGCAATAACCTATATCATTTACAATCTTTGTTATTTGACTTCGGTTCTTCAACTGTCAACCCTTTGATTCTAGGGGATTTTAATATTCATTTCGAAGATTATAATAATAACTTTACCAAAGACATTCTTTCACATCTGGGATTGCTAGACCTCTCTCCATTACTTTCAGTACCTACTCACATAGCAGGTCACACGATTGATATGATTCTATCTTCTACTTCTTCATTTAACAAATTTCAAATTCAATTTCACTCTTCTCAACCTGTACCTTGGTCAGACCACTTTTTAATATCAGCTACTTTTGAAGCCACACTGCGTAAACTAAAAGAAACTCCTCAAGCTAAGAAGTTTAAAGATTTAAGTAAACTTTCATCTGAGTTAATTTTATCAAACTTTAGTCTTGACTTCGGAAATCTTGATTCAGTCTCTATAGATGATCTCATTTGTAAATGGCACAATTCAACAAATTGGCTCCAACTCAAATAAAAAATATTTCACATAGAAAGAAAACCAATCCATGGTTTAATACTGAATTAGACTTAATTAAAAAGCAACTTCGCTCATTGGAACGAATATGGAGGAAAAATAAAAACCAATTCACCTTATCAAAATTTAAAGAACAGGCAACATACTACAAAGAAAAAATAGTTCAAGCTAAATCTTCATACTTTTCCAGACAAATTATACAGGCCAAAAACACATCTACACTATATAATATTCTAAAATCTATCAATCAGCAATCCAAAAACTTGCCTCTTGTCACTCAGCCCCTTCCTACAGCTCAAGAATTAGCAGATTGTTTTGTCGAAAAAGTCAATAATATCAGGAAAAATTTCATATCAAAACAACAATCTATTTCAACACTCGATCTTGATAGGCCTTCTTTTTTAAATTCAAAATGTTCCTATTTCAAACTTCCTAGTCTCAAAGACTTAGAATTAATTATTAAATCTGTTAACCTTAAAGGATCCCTTATGGAAACCATTCCCCCTATCACCATCAAAAAATATTTCTCTATCTTTGGTCCTTATATACACACTTTAATTAACTTTTGTTTACAACATAGTATAGTTCCAACAGCTTGGAAAAAATCGACCATTCGACCTGTTTTAAAGGATCAAAAAGTTGGTCCCGATATAAAATCCAACTACAGGCCAATTGCTAACATCCCATATTTGGCTAAAATAACAGAAAAAATTGTATATAATCAATTATCAGAATACATAGAAAAAACCAACATATTGCACCCAAATCAAACCGGGTTCAGACAAAACCACTCTACAGAGCACTCTTTGATTGGGATGACTACAATGATACTGTATCATCTGGATCACCACTCTTCTGTTGTATTGATTTCTCTCGATCTATCCTCAGCCTTTGATACCATTGATCATACTCTTTTAATACACAGACTTCACTCCATAGGTGTGACTGATCAAGTCCTTAGCTGGTTTACATCCTACTTTGAAAATCGTTCCTCTATAGTCACCTTTAACAATACTAACTCTAACAACTTCACATTACCATATGGTATCCCTCAAGGATCAATACTCTCTCCTATTTTATTTAATATCTTTCTCGCTCCACTTATGACTTTATGTCAATCCATTGGTTTTTCGGTATTCGCCTATGTCGATGATATACAATTATTACATCCAATTGACCCCAAGAATACACAGGAAATAACAGCAATAAATAACAAATTGGATCAGATTCATCACTGGCTGGATACTAACAAGTTATCATTAAATATTCTCAAAACCAACGCGATGCTCTTCCCATGGAAGGATAGTAGTTCATTTATTACCCCAATCTCGATTAATGGTAACCCATTACAGATACAACAAAATATTAAAATCTTAGGTATTATATTTGACAATAAATTATCATACCATGACCACATAAGTAATGTTGTTAAATCTACTTTTTTCAGACTACGCCAAATTCGCTCTGTCTCTAAATTCTTATGTACAAAATCTCTCAACATTCTGATTCATTCTTTAGTCATCTCTAAACTCGATTACTGTAATGCTTTATTCAAAGGTTTATCTCATAAAGAAATTAGACGTCTTCAAATTGTGCAGAATGCCGCTATTAAAATAATTCACAAAGCAAAAAAATTTGACCACGTCACACCCTTACTTAAAGAATCTCATTGGCTTCCTGTAGCACACCGCATTTTATTTAAGATATGCCTACTCACGTTTAAAACTCTCATTTTTCAAACTCCCGCTTTTATCCATAGAGTCTTAATTCCATATACCACTTCTAGAACATTGAGATCACAGGATCAACATCTATTGACCATTCCCTCGTTAAAAATTATTAATACTAGACGGCTCACTATTTTTTCAGTGACAGCTCCTCAGTCCTGGAATGATCTCCCAATACATATAAGAGAAGAAAAGAACCTTGAAAAATTTAAGATTAAGCTCAAAAGTTTCCTTTTTAACGATGCTTTTAGTGAATAATTATCTTTTATTATTTTTTATCCACTTTTTTTACTGTCTTTCTTCCCCCCCCATGTTTTTACCTTTGTATTTTGAATTTAATATAGAATGTAACCATTAATGAACTTTCCCGTTGTTTCAATATAATATGTAACAACTTAATTTTTATTTTAAATTGTGTTTGTTTTTGTAACATTGTTTATTTATACAATATTTTACCTATGTTTATAATTATTTGTATTATTTTGTACATCGCCTTGAATGTAGAGAAGGCGATTAATCAAATTATTTAATAAACTTGGAAACATGGAAACTTGGATTTATACAAATGATCCAAACTTTGTATAGCTCCCCTGCTGCTAGATTATATATTAATAATAATTTCTCAGAGCGTTTTAATCTGCAGAGGGGGGTTAGACAAGGCTGTCCTTTGCCTCCTTTACTTTTTGATATTGTATTAGAACCCTTATTATTAGCTATTCAGCAAGTGAAGGAGATACAGGGTATTCCTTATTCAGTTCGGGAATATAAGGTTTCCGCTTATGCGGATGATATACTGCTTCATTTGAGAAACCTGGAAACAACCATTCCAAGCTTATTAGAATCGATAGAGAAATTTGGAAAATTTTCAAGGTACAAGATAAATTGGAGTAAATCAGAAGTTCTTCCACTTAATGTCCATTGTAGAAAAGGATTATTTGAAACATTCCCCTTTCTATGGAAAGAAGACGGAATAAAATATTTAGGCATTTGGATAAAAAACACGTTGGAAGAAACAATGAAAGTGAATGAAAAATTTTTATTACAGAAGATAACATAAATGTGTGAGCAATGGAATCCTTTACATCTGTCTTGGTGGGGAAGAGTCCAAACTATTAAAATGATGATTTTGCCTGTGGTTTGTTATCAAATGGGTATGTTACCAGTTTTTTTCAGGGGTCCTTTTATAAAAAGTTAAATTGTATTCTAACAAAATTTATTTGGCTAGGTAAAAAGGCTAGAATTGCTTTAGTATCTCTACAAAAACCGATTACAGAGGGAAGGGTAAATTTTCCCAACTTGTATAGGTATCATCAATCCTGTTGATAATATCCCAGATTGGTTTTGGTTGGAATGGCGCCTCATGTTTCCTTTGCAATTATGCCATGTAGTTAGTATCAAAATGCCTAGAGTATATAAAGAAAATAGATTACTTGTAGACATGGAAAACAATAAGATATGTGAGCAATCTAACACCTATCCCAATTAATAAATCAACAAATCAAATTAAATGGTTGAACTCCAAGATTCAAATTGGCGGATATAAAGTCATCTGGAAGCATTGGATGATGGCAGGAATACGTGTATTAGAAGATGTTATTTCTAATGGTAAACTGCTTGAGTTTTCACAGTTGCAACATAAATATGGTCTTAATTCACAAAGTTATAGATGGTTCCTTGAATGGAAAAATCTCACTAATCAATATAGTTTAGAGTTCTTATGCTTTCAGGTGAACTTCCTGGGACACCAGGCCGCACAGTGGTACAAATTAATATCTGGATTTATAAATAAAAAACCAAAAAATGGTCTTCGGGACATTTGGAGCATTGAGATCAAGCATCAAATTACAGCGTCTCAATGGTCATGAATTTGGTCTAGGAGGATGAGATGTGCAATGTCTGCATCTATGAGACAAACTTGGTTTTTTCTGTTACATAGAGCATTTTGGACCCCTGTTTGTTTACATAAATTAGATAGCTCTAACTCTGATAGATGTTGGCACTGCAATCTCGAAGCTGGGACTTTGGATCATTAATTATTCTAATGTCCATTTATTATGACTTTTTGGAAATCAATTTGGGACCAAATTAATTGTTAATTAGACAACCCAGTGGCATTATCATATGATACTATACTGTTTGGTATGGCAATGAGAGCAAAAAGTCAGATTTCTTCAAATAATAACAAATTATTACTTATAATGACTGGGGTTGCCATTCAAGAAATTACCTATAATTGGAAAAACTGGAGTAGATTAAATTATAATTTCTGGTGGAATTCCTTGTGTCATATTTATAAAATGGAAAGATTTATTGCAACACAGCGAGGATGTTTTAGGAAATTTCAAGATATGTGGGAGCCATTAACAAAATATTGTACTGATTAGATGACATTTTTTCCCTTAAATTTTCAGGTTCAATTATGAGGGGGGAGGGTGGGTAATTTTATTATTACATATTGCACAAGGTATTTGATTATATAATAGAAAAGGATGGGAAGGGTGGGAGATAAGAGCATATCATTTGTATTATTGATGATTATTAAGTGATATATTTATTGTTAATCTGTTTTAACATGTTGACACACTTATTGTAAGTTTGAAAATGAATAAAGATTTAATTTTAAAAAAACTTGAATGAGTATTTTACTTTTCTTGTATTTTCTTGTAGTTTGGGAAAGCTTTTGTTTGTTCAATAAGTATATTCTGTTGAAATAATGATAAATGAGTAAATAAATTTTAAAAAAGACTTAAGTGCAACACTAAATATAGTTGCTACTTCTAGAAGCCATCTTTATTATCATTGGCTCAATTGTAAAGTTGGGAGTTCTTTCTCCTGACACATCAGCTTGGCCCGCGAAACAAGGATCTTGTTTAGAATTTTGTTTCCCAGTCACAGTGGAATATTACAAATACTGGAAGACTAGAGTGAACTGGAGTTATAAAGTGCTTTTGAAAGGGTTCAAAGTGTGAGCTCCAGTGTGACAGATAAATGACCAAAACTTGCATGTTCCTGCTTTGCTCTGGTTGTGTTTATAAATATTTCAATTGTTTCAACTACGGAGAAAATATTGCTGAGTCTTATGATTATTATTACTGTTAAGTGTGGGTTTTTGAAGAACTGTTTTTTCTCAGATGTTTTATCTGAGTTTTGTACTCTTCTGTTTTTCCCAACTTAACAATTGAGCCAATGATAATAAAGGTGGCCTCTAGAAATAGCAATTACATTTAGAGCTCCTTTTATCAAGCCGCGCTAGCAGGGTTAATGCGCGTGACGTTTCATCATGCACTAACCCCCGCGCTGGCCAAAAACTACCGCCTGCTCAAGAGGAGGCGGTAGCGGCTAGCGCAGCCGGCGGTTTAACGCATGCTATTACGCGCATTAAACCGCTAGCGCGGCTTGATAAAAGGAGCCCTTAGTGTTGCACTTGAGTCTTTGAGGCTCGTTTTGTTTAATTTTGTTGTCTTCAGGCTTCTTCTGACAAAGCAGTAATTCTTTAACATTTAGGAAACTGATTGATTATAATTGCAGTAGTGTAATGATTGAGTTTGCTTCCTATTAAACTTTATTATATATTACTAGGGTTACCAGATTTCCAAGAAAACCCAGACATATCCTCTTTTTTGAGGGCTGTCCAGGTGCCCGGATGGTTTTTGAAAAATGGGGGAGTCTGGGTTTAGCCGTCTCTGTCGACTCCCCCACCTGTTTCTTCAGCTCCCCTCCCTCCCTCCTGAGGAGGGGGAGGGGAAAGTCCTGTAAGCTCAGGTGAAGACCCCCGAGAATTTCTCTGTCACAGCAGTAGCAGGCCAAAGTATGGCCAGTACAGCTAAGACCTAAAATGGTTACTGAAAAAGCAAATGGACTCTCTGACTAGAAATTGTCAACTCTGAAAGGGGCTGTAAACTCTGGAAGACACTTCCGCTTTTTCCTAGAAACAGAGGGCATAGTTATAGAGAAAACAAGTTCTGATGAAAAATATAAGCAGCATGATAACTTTATGAAAGTTTTACCAGAAGAAAGACGAACCACGGACAGAAGTGTACAAAAAGGCCAACCACAGAGCCGGAAAACCGTTAGGCCTAGGTGCTCAAAAGAGGAACTTGGCATATTGACGGGACATTTACGGGGAAATGAGGGAGAAGCATATGGAAAAAGGTGTGACACAGGATCACTCAATTTATGTTAACCAATCCATAGCTTAATATATGCAATGATGAATATAATTAACCAATGAAAGTGTGAAATGTAACATGCACCAACGTGGGCCAGAGCTGCCAGAATCATATAAAAGAAAGCTCCCTGGACCATGGTTTCAGAACTCATCGGAAGTTCTCCATCAGTTTGGCCAGCCTGATGTATGCTCTATCACTCTGTATGCTGTATGATTTGTTCCTGTAAGCTATTACTATTTGATTATTAAACTCATATTATTTGTATCAGCATAGAGTTGAGTGGTCTATCTGTGACCACTAGGGTCTTCACTCCATGCTGTTTTGCCATCCCCTATCCTCTCTTCCTCCTCAAGTGCTGCTTCCCCTCACATTCTCTGTACCTCCTGACTCCCTCTTCTACCTCCTCCCTGGCCAGCCGCTGTAATTTATTCTTCAGGCAGCTGGTGGCAACAGCAGCGAGGTGAGCCTGCTACCGCCAGCCTGCCCCAGAATCCACCTCTCTGCAAGTCCCACCTATGCGTGAACAGCCCAACCAAAAAGAGAATGACGTGGAGCCATGAAACTTTCAAGTTATTCCACATATTTAGCCCTAAGTTCAACACACTTGGCACATTGTGTTTGAAGTTTCTGTAACCCTTCCAAAAATACTCTGTCGGGTCTCTGAAATACTGCTTCGCTGCTGCAATCATTTCTGAATCACTTGAAAACTGTTGCCCTTTCAAACTCTTTCTAAGGTTAGTTGGAAACAAAAAAGTCATATGGAGCAATAGAGTGGATTGTCTATGCCAGTGATGGCTAACCTTTTTGAGCCCGAGTGCCCAAACTGCCGCACAAAACCAAAGAATTTCCTCAAAGTGCCAGCACGTCAATTAAACCTTAATAACAAGATTTTAGTATCTAAAAACTCTTTATAAAGTTGCCTGAACTATGTAACATCATTTTTAAAGGTTGGAATCTTTGTATTGTCAGAGAATCAATTTACATAGTAACATAGTAGATGACGGCAGATAAAGACCCGAATGGTCCATCCAGTCTGCCCAACCTGATTCAATTTAAAATTTTTTTTTTTTTCTTCTTAGCTATTTCTGGGCGAGAATCCAAAGCTTTACCCGGTACTGTGCTTGGGTTCCAACTGCCGAAATCTCTGTTAAGACTTACTCCAGCCCATCTACACCCTCCCAGCCATTGAAGCCCTCCCCTGCCCATCCTCCTCCAAACGGCCATACACAGACACAGACCGTACAAGTCTGCCCAGTAACTGGCCTAGTTCAATCTTTAATATTATTTTCTGATTCTAAATCTTCTGTGTTCATCCCACGCTTCTTTGAACTCAGTCACAGTTTTACTCTCCACCACCTCTCTCGGGAGCGCATTCCAGGCATCCACCACCCTCTCCGTAAAGTAGAATTTCCTAACATTGCCCCTGAATCTACCACCCCTCAACCTCAAATTATGTCCTCTGGTTTTACCATTTTCCTTTCTCTGGAAAAGATTTTGTTCTACGTTAATACCCTTTAAGTATTTGAACGTCTGAATCATATCTCCCCTGTCTCTCCTTTCCTCTAGGGTATACATATTCAGGGCTTCCAGTCTCTCCTCATACGTCTTCTGGCGCAAGCCTCCTATCATTTTCGTCGCCCTCCTCTGGACCGCCTCAAGTCTTCTTACGTCTTTCGCCAGATACGGTCTCCAAAACTGAACACAATACTCCAAGTGGGGCCTCACCAATGACCTGTACAGGGGCATCAACACCTTCTTCCTTCTACTGACTATGCCTCTCTTTATACAGCCCAGAATCCTTCTGGCAGCAGCCACTGCCTTGTCACACTGTTTTTTCGTCTTTAGATCTTCGGACACTATCACCCCAAGTTCCCTCTCCCCGTCCGTCCATATCAGCTTCTCTCCTCCCAGCATATACGGTTCCTTCCTATTATTAATCCCCAAATGCATTACTCTGCATTTCTTTGCATTGAATTTTAGTTGTCAGGCATTAGACCATTCCTCTAACTTTTGCAGATCCTTTTTCATATTTTCCACTCCCTCTTCGGTGTCTACTCTGTTACAAATCTTGGTATCATCTGCAAAAAGGCACACTTTTCCTTCTAACCCTTCAGCAATGTCACTTACATACATATTGAACAGGATTGGCCCCAGCACCGAACCCTGAGGGACTCCACTAGTCATCTTTCCTTCCTTCGAGCGACTTCCATTAACCACCACCCTCTGGCGTCTGTCTGACAGCCAGTTTCTGACCCAGTTCACCACTTTGGGTCCTAACTTCAGCCCTTCAAGTTTGTTCAACAGCCTCCTATGAGGAACTGTATCAAAGGCTTTGCTGAAATCCAAGTAAATTACATCTAGCATATGTCCTCGATCCAGCTCTCTGGTCACCCAATCAAAAAATTCAATCAGGTTCGTTTGGCACGATTTACCTTTTGTGAAGCCATGTTGCCTCGGATCCTGTAACCCATTAGATTCAAGGAAATACACTATCCTTTCTTTCAGCAACACTTCCATTATTTTTCCAACAACTGAAGTGAGGCTCCTTTGGTTTTCATTTCAATTTATTGGCAATTTATAATGTTTTAATGATTTCATTCAATTTAATGAATTTAGGAAGAATTTGATTCAGTTACACAATTTATTTTAAATGTATTATTCACATAACATGTCAAATGTATCCTGAGTAAAAAAAAAAGATAAACTTCTTAAAACTGTTAACTGTGTCAAGACTCGGTGTGTATTCCCAAAGAGTCTATACATGTTTTTTTGTAAAATTTACAATCAAATTAGAAAATAGTTAAATCATTACATTTCTAATAATATGATGTAAAGAAAACAAAAGAGCTTTCAATTAAACCAACCGTTTTTATTGGAAATTCCAGATTGGAATACAACAGGGCCATGTAAAGTCCCTTTTTTAAATAACATCTTTAAATAATATTTAAATAACTTAGAAAGTGTCTTAACTGCAAACTGAAAACACTGCTTCATGTAAACATATGCATTGGGCATGCTCTGAAAAAAATTAATGTGATTTTTGTTGTTGCATGCATGCTGATAACTTGTCAATCCTTGGCTCATAGTGCGTTAATTTCAGAGCAACACATGCAGCACTCATGTCATCCGTTAATCTGTTTCTAGCATCAGATTTTATATGATTCAAAGCCGAAAACAGCTGCTCACAAGCATAGGATGACCCAAACAAAGTAAGAAGAGCAATCCCAAGTGCTTTCATGGACTTAAAATTGTCTGGCAGAGAATTCCACGCTTTTAGGATTTCATTTTCAGAACTGCTAGCAGTGATTTCATTTGTCACCCTTTCACACTCAATACGTTCAAGAGCCGCACGCAGGTCATTGAATTTACTTTTCCAGATAGAGCTTTCTTGAAATTCCAGTAGCTCCATTTCCAAATTTTGAATATCCAACCACTGTAAGCAGGAAAGATCAAGATCTTCAAATGTGGACTTTTCTGGGGAAGTTATAAATGAAAGGGTTGTCTCCATCTTACGGAACTGAGAAAATCTTTTACTAAAATTCTCCTTTGCTTCGGCTACAATGGTGGAATATGCTTTGTGGATTTCCTGGTGTTTTTTATGACTGTCCACAAATGTTGTAGAATTATCCAAATGTATTTTTAGGTTGGGAAAATATTTTAGCTGTCCACTCTCAAGGTCTTTTTCAAAAACATGCAATTTTCTCTCAAAAGCTTTGATGTCACTAAACATGCTTTCTGCTGTTTTTCCCATGCCTTGTAATTTTTTGTTTAGTACATTAAAGTGGTTATTAAAATCTGTAAAGAACATGAGGTTGGTAAGCCAGGCCATGTTGGTGAGTTGAGGATAGTCTTCCCCCTTTTCGTTCATAAATAGCCTAACTTCTTCCAAGCAGGCCACAAATCTCTCTAACACTCATCCTCTGCTCAGCCACCGGACATTATTGTACATCAGTAAAGTGTTATATTGTGCCTGAACCTCATCAAGAAGGGCTTGAAATTGTCGAAAATTAAGAGTACGCGCCATGATGAAGTTCACCATTTTTGTTACATCTTTGAGGACATCGTCAAGTTTTTTGCTGCTTTCTTTGGCGCAGAGAGCTTCTTGATGTATTATGCAGTGAAATTGAATCAGTGGATGTTTTGCTTCCTTAGCAAAGAAATGAATGAATCCTGATGTTGTCCCCACCATGCTAGGTGCTCCATCGCTAGTAACTGAAACCACTTTTTCTGGACTTATGTCTAGTGATGAAAAAGCCTCCATCACAGCATTGTGGATATCTATCCCTTGTGTTCTTCCAGGCAAAGACAGCAGTTTTACCAGCTCTTCTCTCATGATGTCACCAGTAGCATAACGCAAAATGAGCGCTAGTCTTGCATGGTTAGTAATATCTGTACTTTTATCCAAGCACATGGAGTAGAAGGGTGCTTTTTGTAAGTCGCAAGTAAGCTGTTGACTAACATCAGCAGCCATTCGCAGAACCCTATCTTTTGCAGTATTTCTGCTTAGCGGCATCTCAGAGATGCACTGCACAATTTTATCCTTGTTTTGGAAATCATGGAAGAGTGAATTACTCCCAGCCAAAATTGCCTTTTTGATAAAATCTCCATCAGAGAGGGGCTTACCAT
The DNA here is from genome assembly GCF_902459505.1 of Geotrypetes seraphini. Classification (NCBI taxonomy): domain Eukaryota; kingdom Metazoa; phylum Chordata; class Amphibia; order Gymnophiona; family Dermophiidae; genus Geotrypetes; species Geotrypetes seraphini. The sequence goes on along the minus strand of NC_047086.1, from coordinate 339,271,561 downwards.
GTTTTGCCATGCACAGTGAAATTTGAAAGCTGGCAACTGTAAGATGATTAGTTTTTGAAAGATAGTTGCTAAAACTAAGAGACTGGGAGTGATATTTCTTTAATTTTCCTACAAGGAACTCTTTTCTTTGAGCTAAACCAAGTTCAGCAACACTGTTATGGTTGGTCTCAAAGTGACGTTTGACACTTGATGTGCGAGACACATCACTTTCATTACACATAATTCACAATGCTTTCCCACTGCGTTCAATCACTCCATATGTCTCTGTCCAGGCCTCTTGGAATGGTCTTCCACTATCTGTTTTTGCTTTTTTTGCTGTACTCATTTTCTTTGTTCAAGACTTCAAGTCTACAAAAAGATAAAATTTGTATAATAAAAAAAATCTAATGAAGTGCTGTATACAAATCCGTCCCCATAAAAAAAATATGTGATTGGGGAATTTTACTAATTGTAGACACCCGTTTTGGTCAAAAAATATACTGTCCGGGTGAAAACCGGACTTGTGCAACCTGAGTGTATGGGAAAAGGACTTTTATTTTTCATTATTGGAGCCTTTGTTATTTTATTATGATGTTTACAAAAGCACTGTGAAGGGCCACATATACACTTTACTGTTTTTTGCTATATTGAGTTTTCCATAAGGTACAGCGCAGAGGATTAGTGTGTTGGTTGTTCACAGAGAGCCCAGCCCTCCTCTCAGCTTACTGAACTTCTCTATGCAATCATCATAAGCAGCTTTTTTATTTCCTCGAATTTAGCATGTCCCCCATGGAAGATACAGAGGTTTTTACAGAGGAGCACATTATTAGACACATTAACATCCCCCCATATCCTCACCTCTCTAACATGGGAGCACTAGGAACTGTTCCTGATTACAGATGTCACATGTGGAATCACACTACAGCCTCACTGAGTTCCTGTGACAGACTCAGTGTGAAGCTTCTCTTCCTCCCCCCCACTTCCCCCTCACACACTGCCTGGCTCATAGGATACTAAGGGGAAGACAGGCAGGCTAAACATCCACTCACAGGACTGCAGCCAGCACAGGAGGATGGGCTGCGGCCCACCGGGACAATGCCCGGTCCTCCCAATGGCCAGTCCGGCCCTGTTGCCAGGTGAGCTGCAAAGCAGACACTGGCACACTCGCCTCCCGCCGCGCCGCATATCTTAATTGCGGACTAGAGAGTTGCGCGGGGACAGAAATCCCACCCGTCCCCGCCAAAGTCCTCTTGAGCAGGCGGTAGTTTTTCGGCTAGCACGTACTATAGTGCATGCTAATCCAGTGCGTGTGCTAAAAACACTAGCGCACCTTTGTAAAAGGAGCCCATAGTGTCCCATGCTTTAGTCCAGAAATCTTTTGAGTACATTTAAATATCAAATGAGGAAGTGTGCCCACTTCCGTGTTACATGACCAACAAAGATTTAATCTGGTATTATCAGTTTTGGATAATTTATAGGGAGTTCATATAACTTTATGAAGCACTAAAAATATAGACTACTGTATACTATTGCAGCAGATTTCAGCAATTTATGTATGGAAATCCAGACTTGTCAACCATAGAGCCGACGTAAGATCGAGTGCTCAAATGTGCAGACATGTCTGATGGGAAAAGGTTGATATTACTGTTCTAGATTATCCAAGTTTACACCTTCCCCTGCCTGTTGAATTTTCAGGGTATGCATAATACATTAAATATGCATGAGATAGATTTAAATGCAGTAGAGGCAACACATGCAGTCTATCTCATGCATATTCATTGCAGATATCCTGACGATGTATACCCCAGGACAGGTGGGATATCAGTATTCTACCGTAAATATTGTAATAAATATTCCAATTGCTAAGAATAAATGGTGGAAAAAGTTAAACCACCTCACAACATAGTTATGCATGCATTGAGATATGTGCAGAAAATATGCATCCTGATTTGAATTAATAGTTAAAGATCATAAATCCCTCCTTTCCCCCCACTATTCATTGCCTGTTATGTAGAAGAGATTTACACTTCCGGCTCAGAATTTCTCATTAAAATGTTTGTTATTCTGAGCGTCATGGTGTGAAATTAAACTAACAGTTTTCTAGCATGCAAGTAAATCAAACTTGTTTTCATCTGAAAGACTTAGAATTCAGTCACAGAAGGTCTGTTTCTATTTCTTTTGTTTTCTTTTTTTATCTGCATGGTAAGCCAATTTTCTGCTTAGCATATGCTGTTTTAAAACTCTGATTTGCTTCAGCATGTAGTCTTTATCCTTCCCCCATACTGTTATACAAAAGCTGCAATTATTTTTGTATTTAAAAGTTTGCAGTGAGGAGTCTGTTCCTCTTTAAATAAAAGCTGCATTTTTTTCTGAGAGAGAGAGACAGAGGCAGATGGAGGAACCTTAGAGCTGAAATCAGACAAAAATCTTTCACATCAAGTGTTGTGGTGTCTCAGCGTTATGAGTTTTGGTTATGAGTTTTTCTCATTCCACGTAGCCAGTTTCCATGATAGTCTTCTAGTATGATTGCTAATTTTGTAAGGAAAATATGTACCTAAGAACATAAGAAATGCCTCTGCTGGGTCAGACCCGAGGTCCATCGTGCCCAGCAGTCCGCTCACGCGGTGGCCCAGCAGGTCCAGGACCTGTGCAGTAATCTTCTATCTATACTCCTCTATCCTCTTTTCCAGTAGGAATTTGTCTAATCCTTTCTTGAACCCCAGTACCGTACTCTGCCCAATCACATCCTCTGGAAGCGCATTCCAGGTGTCCACCACACGTTGGGTAAAAAAGAACTTCCTAGTATTTGTTTTGAATCTGTCTCCTATCAACTTTTCCGCTTGCCCTCTTGTTCTTTTATTATTCGAAAGTTTGAAGAATCTGTCCCTCTCTACTCTCTCTATGCCCTTCATGATCTTATAAGTCTCTATCATATCCCCTCTAAGTCTCCTCTTCTCCAGGGAAAAGAGACCCAGCTTCTCAAATCTGTAAGTGAGTTAAAAAGAAGGGCATTTTAGAAAGGACATCTGAATCAGAACATTTATTTTAGAACAGGATCTGCATGACACAAACTTTTCTAAAATACATGAGAAATAGATGACCAGGTGCTGGCTACGTCCAGCATGAACATCCATTTTACATATTGAAATGCCCAAACTATAAATAAGGTAAAACAAGGAATGTGGATGTCTTTGTGGTAGCAGAAGAACATCCATATTATATAATGAACATTACATTACATTACGTAATTTTTATTCTGCCATTACCTTGCGGTTCAAGGTGGATTACAGAAGAGGATTTCTGGACATGTCCAGAGGTGTTACAGAGTAGAGCAGGTTGCTTCAGAGGCTTGAAATGTGCCATGGATCGCTACAAAGGCAGGCTTTTCCTAAGTATGACAGGGATCGCTATGCAAATGATAACCCGCAATTGGAAAAATTGCGATCGCCTCAACTTTCCATTTTGGTGGGCTAGTTTATGTTTAGGTTACAAATATGAAAAGATGAATGCTGATATGTTGGGGCATAGTAAATTATTTAAATTGGTTTGGGGCCCGTTGACATCCTTTGTTACTTCAACATAGTTGTCTTTGTTTAAATTATACATATCTAGGACGGGGTGGGTGGGTGGAGGGGATATCTTTCTGGCTTATTTCTTGATTAAATTGTTGGATGGGAGGGGAGGGATATTTTTTCTGCATTGTTATTGATGGAATTTAAGTGCTTACGTTGATTATTAATGTCTGTATAATTTCTGGCACTTTGAATTAGTTTTGAAAATTAACAAAGATTAAAAAAAAAAAGAAAAGAAATGTTTCATACGGTATTAGTTAGTCTTCATGGATTTCTTGAATAGCAGGGTTTTTATTTCTTTTCTGAAAATTTTGTAGTCTGGGGTCATGATTAGTAGATTGGAGAATTGGTGGTCTAGTTTTGCTGCCTGTTTGGCTAGAAGGCCATCGTACAGTTTTTTCCATTTGATGTCTCTGATTGGAGGGTATGTGAATGGTGTCTAGTTTGGATTAGGCGGTTGTTCAAGTAGGCTGGGCTCTCGCCATTTATGGATTTAAATAATAGACAGTAGAATTTAAATAGTATTCTTGCTTGAATTGGGAGCCAATGTGAGTTGAGGTATGCCTCAGTGATGTGGTCGTGTTTTCTTAGTGAATAGATTAGTCTCAGGGCTGTGTTTTGTACTGTATATAGTTATTTTATCATTGTTGCGGGGCAGGGGAGATAGAGGATGTTGCAGTAGTCGAGGAGACCTAGGACTAGGGACTGTCATGAGCTGAAATTGTTTTCTGTCGAAGAATTTTCGAACTTGCCTTAGGTTTCTCATGACCGTGAATGATTTCTGTATTGTTTTGTTGATTTGTGGTTGCATGATGCAGCATCTGTCTATCATCATTCCCAGAAGTTTTAGAGTGAGTTGAATGGGGTATGTGATTGAGGTTATTACTAGGTTTGTTTTGGTTGGGGTTTTATTTTTTTCGAGAAGTATGAATTTTGTTTTGTCTGGGTTCAGTTTTAGTTTGTGGTCTTTCATCCATGTTGTCACTGTTTCTAGAGTTCTGTGTAGTGTGTCTGTCATGGTGGGCGTTGGCTGATCAAAAGGAAGGAGAATGGTGATATCGTCTGCATAGCTATAGGAGGTTAAGCCTATTTTGTCTAGGCAGATGCCGAGGGATGCAATGTAGAAATTAAAGAGTGTTGAGGATAATGGCAGACCTTGGAGTACGCTACAGGGGTTGGACCATGATTCTGATTTTTCTTTGTTTGTCTTTACTCTGTAGGTCCTGGATTGTAGGAATCCTTGAAACCATGTGCATACTTGCCTGTGATTCCTATTGTATCTAGTATTTGTAGCAGGATGTCATGGTCTACCAGGTCAAAGGCTGCGGTGAGATCTAGTTGAATAATCAGCATTTTTTTGACTGTGCTGAGGTGTTATCTAGCTGTGTCCAGAAGGGAGCCTAGTAGTGTCTCAGTGCTGAAGTTGAAGAGGAACCCGAACTATAGCTACATGATGCAGATTTCCACATTAGGAGTCATTGCCCGGGAAAAGGATCTAGGTGTCATTGTTGAGGATACGTTGAAACCCTCAGCTAAGAAAGCAAATAGAATGTTAGGAATTATCAGAAAAGAAATTGAAAACAAAGATGAAAATTTTATAATGCCCTTGTATTGCTCTATAATCATCAAGAAAAAGGGGGTTATAACAGATAATTTATACAACATCTGATTTAGTAAATTCATTTACTACACATCAATGTCTGACTACTTTTTTGTAAATGCTTAATTGTCACTAAAACCATTTTTTTGTCATATACAAAACAACCATTCTATCATACCTGTTGTATAAATTAAGAGGTTGAAGTATCATAAAGGATGCATGGTTCTCAGTAAAGAGACCTCTTATAACTAACATATTATTTCAAGTCTTCATCCAGAATGCATGTAATATAATCATTTACTTCAGACCTCCTTCCTACCTTAAAAAATTTTTATTGAGATAAAAAACTAATGAACTAAGGGTAGTTCATAAACCCACCAACGTTGGTCCTGGCTAGGAAGCCACTAAGATAAGTGTTGCTGTTCTTCTCTAATACAAAAAATATAAAAATACATTTGATGGAGTGAATGATAGGACATTATAAAGTAAATTAAGTTAACAACATATATTTATTAATTAATTTAAATAAAAGATAGGGATAGGTTATGCACCCTTAGTTCATTAGTTTTTTTTATCTCAATTAAATATAATTAAATAAAAAAATTTTTAAGGTAGGAAGGAGGTCTGAAGTAAATGATTATATTACTGAGAACCATGCATCCTTTATGATACTTCAACCTCTTAATTTATACAACAGGTTAATATACTGATAGAATGGTTGTTTTGTATATGATAAAAAAATGTTTTTAGTGACAATTAAGTATTTACAAAAATGTAGTCAGACATTGATGTGTAGTAAATGAATTTACTTAATCAGATGTTGTATAAATTATCCGTCATAACCCCTTTTTTTCTTGATGATTATTTTTGTGGGCTGGATAACTTGAACAAAGATCCGATTGTTTCATAGTTGATTTTCTTGTATTGCTCTATGGCAGGGGGTCAAAGTCCCTCCTCGAGGGCCACAATCCAGTCGGGTTTTCAGGATTTCCCCAATGAATATGCATGAGATCTATTTGTATGCACTGCTTTCATTGTATGCTAATAGATCTCATGCATATTTATTGGGGAAATCCTGAAACCCGACTGGATTGTGGCCCTCAAGGAAGGACTTTGACACCCCTGCTCTATGGTATGGCTGCACCTTGAATCAGGTGCGTACCTAGACTATGTGACACCCAGGGCCCTTCATTTTTTGACACCCCCCCTCATCTGTATGAAAAACATGATTTTTAGTAACAATCCACACGTCCAAGAGTGTACCTAGGAAAAGGCAGCGTCTTACATACTGCAGTGAGCAGTACAACATCAATACACCCATTGTAAAACTAAACAAGCCAGACTAGTACAGATCAATCCAACAGAAAACCGTGTCTTTCTAACACACAGAACACAGAAAACACCTTCGCCTAGTAAGGAATATGTAATCTCAAACTAACCCCTCCCCCTTTTACAAAACTGTAGTGTGGTTATAAGCCATGGTGGTAACAGCTCCGACTCTCATAGAATTCTGAGCATCAGAGCTGTTACCACCACAGCCAGCGCTAAAACACACCCTACAGTTTTGTAAAAGGGTGGATAAAATAGAAATACGTAGACAAAGGTTAAATTGAACCACCAAGAAGCTGGACTTTGCATACAATGCAACACCACAGAAACAGCGATGCATCTCCCCTAAAGCAAAAATATAAATAAATAGAATTTTTTTTCTACCTTGTCTTCTCTGGTTTCTGCTTTCCTCATCTTCTTATTACTCTATTCCTTTCATCCACTGTCTGCCCCTTCTATATGGCATCTTCTCTCCTATGACCCTTCCAGAAATTGTATGCCTCCCCCTTCCATCTCTCCCTTCACCCCCATTGATCTGGCATCCATCTTCTTCCCTTCCCTCCTCCAATGATCTAGCATCTCTCTCCTCTCCTCTTCTTCCCTTCCCTCTCGCACACCCCCTTGGTCTGGCATTTCACTCTCTTCTCTTCCTTCTCTCCCCACTTCCATCACCATCTGCCCCCTTTCTTTCCCTCCAACCCAATTTCTTCCAGTATCCTTTCCCCTTATGTTTCTCTCTCCTTTCCCTGCACACCAATTCCATGAGCATCTGTCCCCTTTCTTTCTCAACACAATTTCATCCAGTATCCTTCCCCCTTATGTCTCTTTCCCTTTCCCTGCACACCAATTCCATCAGCATCTGCCCCTTTATCTCCTTCCACCACCGTTCCATACCACTCTGCCCCTTTCTCTCCCTCCACTACCCTTCTATGCTCCTCGCTCCCTCCAAACCAGCAAGATCCCACAATGACTGCTTCTACTACCTCTGCTCCGGAAGACATCAGTGACGTCGGAGGGGGTGGGACGGCAGACGCAGGGAGTTGCAGCAAGGTCCTGCGATGACTGCGGCTGCCGGTCCACCCCCTCCGACGTCACTGACGTCTTCCGGAGGAGAGGCAGCAAAAGCTGTCATGTGGGATCTTCCTGCACTTCAGCGCGGCTGCCAACTCTGTTTCGGAATATGTACGGCAGCCGCACTGAGGTGCAGGTGCTGTTTAGAGCAGTGCAGGAGGTTCTGGACCTGTCTGGCTATGCACCACTCTAGGGCTTGGACCTGGGGCAGTGCGCACCCCCTGCTCTGCCCTTGGTACATCACTGTGTACAATTTTGGTCACTGTATCTCAAGAAAGATATAGCAGAATTAGAAAAGGTACAGAGAAGGGTGAAGAAAATGATAAAAGGGATAGGATGACTTCCCTATGAGGAAAGGCTAAAGGTGCTAGGGCTCTTCAGCTTGGAGAAGAAATGGCTCAGAGATGATATGAGAGAGGTCTATAAAATACTGAGTGGCGTGGAGAGGGTAGATATGAATTGCTTGTTCACTATTTCCAAAAAATTCCAAAAATATTAGGAGTAGGAGGCATATGATGTAGCTACTAAGTAGTAGATTTAAAACAAACTAGAGAAAATATTTCTTCACACTATGTATAATTAAACTCTGGAATTCATTGAACATAAGAACATAAGAAACGCCTTCACCGGAACAGACCAAGGTCCATCTAGTCCGGCGATCCGCACATGCGGATGCCCATTTAGGTGCTCCTTGTTGGAGACCCGGATTTCCCGTATCCCTCAATATGTTTTGCAAGAAGGTGTGCATCCAACTTGCGTTTGAAACCCAGAACAGTAGCCTCTACCACCACCTCCTCCGGGAGAGCATTCCAAGCGCCCACAACTCGTTGTGTGAAACAGAACTTCCTAACATTTGTCCTGAACCTGCTGCCACTCAGTTTCAGGCTATGACCTCTTGTCCTTGTCACATCTGAAAATGTCAGTAATGCTGCTTCCTGGTTAATTTGGTCAAATCCTTTTAATATTTTAAAAGTCTCTATCAGATCCCCACGCAATCTTCTCTTTTCGAGGGTGAACAGTCCTAGTCTCTCGAGGCGTTCCTTGTAGCTTAAATTCTCCATGCCTTTGACCAGTTTCGTGGCTCGCCTCTGCACCCTCTCCAACAGAATTTTATCCTTCTTAAGGTATGGAGACCAGTGTTGGACACAGTATTCCAAGTGTGGTCTGACCATTGTTCTATAAAGTGGCATTATAACATCCTCTGACCTACTCGTGATCCCCTTCTTGATTATGCCTAACATCCTATTTGCTTTCTTCGCTGCTGCCGCGCATTGGGCCGATGGCTTTAGGGTTCTGTTTATCAGTACCCCCAAATCCCTTTCTTGTTCGCATTTGGCTAAAGTCACCCCCGACATCTTGTAATCATGTTCTTTGTTTTTCTTTCCCAGATGCATCACCTTGAATTTGTCTATGTTAAAATTCATCTGCCACTTTATCGCCCATGTTTCCAGTTCGTTTAGATCCTTCTGAAGATCCTCACAGTCCCTTTGAGAGCCAACTACCCGACATAGTTTTGTATCATCTGCAAACTTGATTATATTGCATGATGTTTCCTCTTCCAGGTCATTTATAAAAATATTGAACAAGATGGGCCCAAGAACCGAGCCCTGGGGCACGCCGCTGGTCACCTTTTCCCAGTCCCAGAATTTCCCATTTATGGTTACCCTCTGCGTTCTGTTCTCAAGCCAATTTCCGATCCATCCTTGCACTTCTCCTCCTATTCCATGACTTAGTAGTTTACTCATAAGTCTTGCATGCGGAACCTTGTCAAACGCTTTCTGGAAGTCCAAGAGAATGTGGTGAAATCAGTTAGCTTAGTGGGGTTTAAAAAAGGTTTGGATAATTTGCTCAAAGAGAAGTCCATAGGCCATTATTGAGATGGCTTGGGGAAAATCCACTGCTTATTCCTAGGATAAGCAGCATAAAATCTGTTTTACTACTTGGGATCTAGCTAGGTACTTGGGTCCTGGGTTGGCCACTGTTAGAAATGGGATACTGAGCTTTATGGACCTTTGGTTCGTCCCAGTAGGGCTGTTCTTATGTTAACTAGTGAGTAGTCTATGGATGGGGGTTGTTGAAAAGGATTAAGACTGAAAAGTAGGGGAAATGTGAAGGGTTTGCTATCAACTGAAGAAATAAACTGGCAATAAAATGCCAGAATTAATATAATAGTGAGCAAACCAGTATGTGTATGTGGGGGGGGAAGGGTTATCAGATGTCCAGATTTTATCTGTATGTGTCCTCTTAGAGAACTATCTGGTTGTCTGGACAGCTTTCTAAACTGTCCAGGTTCCAGGTATTAGGAGTTATTATCCCTTAATCTGTTTATTTCCCTCCTTAAGCTACTGTATGTTATCCCAGAGGTGGTAAAACACACCAAAGCACAGCTTGAAATTAAAGATGTTTATTGTAAGGAATTAATTTAATTAAAATTACAGTGAGAAATTTTAGTATAAAGGATGGCAAACAACTATATTTATTTATTTTTTATTATTGAATTTTTAACAAAGGAAGCAAGGAACACAGTCACAAAAGACAAACTCAGTTCAAACGGACAATGCCAAAGATATACTGGGATTCTTTAGTATACGGGAAAGAAAACAAACATCATAAAAACTAACAAAACAATACAAACTCAATCCCTTAGATCAGTGTTTCTCAACTTCTTCAAGCCAAGTATCCCATAAGCCTTACAAACACCAACCGAGTACCCCGCCCCAGAATTGCCCAAGCTCCACCCAGACTCACCCAAGCTCCGCCCCAGAACTGCCCAAGCTCCATCCCAGACTCGCCCAAACAACCCCAGACCTCAACCCCATAATAATAGTACTAATTGTAATGCAATTTCTTCCATTCATTTTTCATATACACACACACAATATAATCTTATTAATAAATAATGGTAATCACAAAATTTTAAAAACACAAAGCACACTGTACACAGAAAAATGTTAATTATCATTTATAGTCGTGGTTTTTTTTAAAGAGGTCAAGGCAGATGACTTTAAAATATGCAATCAGTAACAACTATAGAAAAATAGACAAATATAGAGCAAAAATAGACAGCAGATATAAATTCACAAAACTGACACATTTTGATCACTAAATTGAAAGTAAAATTATTTTACCTACCTTTGTTGTCTGGTGATTTCATGAGTCTCTGGTTACATTTCATTCTAACCGTGCATCCAATATTTCTTTCTGCCTCCTGCACACTTTCTCTCCTCCGGACCCCATTCCCTTCCCCAACCAATATCTCTCTCTCTCTGTCCCTCCATGAGTCCAACTTTTCTTCCTCTCTCCTCCACCCTATTAGCAATATGTCTTCCCTCTCTTCCTTCTATTCCCCAAGCATCTCTACCTCGCTCCTCTCTCTATGCCCAATTTTCTTTTCTTCCTTTACCCATGTGCACCATCTCTCACTCACATACTCATGCCCATCAATACTCCCTTTCTATTCCCTTCTGTGTCCAATGTTCATGCCCCTTCCCTTCCTTCTGTGTCGAGTTAGTGCCCCCTCCCTGCCTTCCAGCTTTGTCCCAAAATTAAGTTGCATGCTGGGGTTCCCTGCCTGCCCTGCCCGCACACCCCATCCCCTCCCCCAAAGCATCCACAGTAGGTACCGCTGGGGATCCCTGCCTGCCCCGACTGCACTCCCTCCTCCCCCCGAAGTCGACTCATTCACAGAAGCCACTACAGGGGATCCCTGCCTCCCTGTCTGCTGGCCATGGAGAGTGAAAATGACTTGCCCAGCTTTCCTGATTCTCAGTCCATTGCTGCAGAGCTGCCAAGTTACCCAGCTCCAGGAGGGAGACTTGTTGGTTATCTTGTTTTTGAACTTACATCCCAGATATCACCAAGTGAAATGAGCACTTCAGGTCCCATAATGTACCAGGATAGTTGCAGAAATCCAGGACTGAGTTTCCTTTTTGAACTGGGTAACTTGACTACTCTCCAGCTGTACCTACAAGAGCTTTTCCATTCACAGCATGTGCTTTCATGGTCTCCATGCTCTCTCACAAATTATTATTGCTGTCATACCCATAGCTAGGCTCTGTATTTTTCCATGCTATTTCTAGAGAGATGAAATAATAGTGGGACAGGGGGTCCTTGGTAGGGGAGGGACCACAAATACCTAGGGCTATGATCACCCAGCCCCAATAATTCTAGTTTAAAGCCCTTTTCAATAGGTTACATTACATTACATTACATTACGGATTTCTATTCCGCCTATACCTTGCAGTTCAAGGCGGATTACAAAAGATTTGACTGGACATTTTCCAGTGAAGATACATTTTTTTTTTTTTTTTTAATAACAGAGGAGAGATAGCTGGATAGATTCCGAGGGGAACTTCCGAGTTGGAGGTAAATTGAAAATGCAGAACTAGTGATTTAAGTAAATAGATTACAGTTAGAGTAGGCAAGATTACTATACATTTCAGGGATCTGTTTACTTGGTAGGTGTTTTGGGGTTTTTTTTTAGGGGGGAATTATCTGGAGGTATGGTGATGAGGGTTAAGATTTTTGGATGAATTTTTTGAAGAGTAGGGTTTTGATTTCTTTTCGGAAGGTTTAGTAGTCGTCCGTTGTCATCAGCAGGTTGGAGATGGTATGGTTGAGTTTTGCTGCTTGTGTTGATAGAAGGTTGTCAAACATTTTCTTGCGCTGTGTGCCTTTGAGTGGGGGGAAGGCAAAAGGGTTCAGAGTTCTTCTGTGTTTTGAGGTGAACAAAGCCATGGGATGTGCTGAGAGTGCTGAGAGTTGAGTGTGGAGTGCTGAGAGTTGAGTCGGTTCAACGCATGGTCACCAGGATGATTTTGGGGCTCAAAGATTTCTCATACGAAGAAAGGCTGCACATATTGCGGCTATACTCTCTTGAAGAGCGTAGGGAAAGGGGAGACATGATTGAGACATTTAAGTGCATCACTGGTCGCATAGAGGTGGAAGACAACATTTTCTTTCTCAAAGGTCCCTCGACCACAAGAGGACATCCGCTGAAGATCAAGGGCGGGAAATTTCATGGGGATACCAGGAAGTACTTCTTCACAGAAAGGGTGGTGGACCATTGGAACGAACTCCCGGAGCAGGTGATCGTGGCCAGCAGCATACAAGATTTTAAGAAAAAATGGGATGCCCACATCGGATCTCTACGAGGGTAGTGTAGAGGTGATGCCACCTGTGAGTGACCCCCTGGAGGGTAGTTTGGGGTGGGTTAATAGAGTGGGCAGACTTGATGGGCCATGGCCCTTTTCTGCCGTCATCTTTCTATGTTTCTATGATTTGCTTTAGAGTCCAAGAGAAGCAAGTCTCCCTGGCTGCTCACTCAGACATTATAAGATTCTTCAAAGGAGCCCTGAGGCTCAGGCCACCAATCCGAGATCACTTCCCTTCTTTGATAGAGCATCTCTGCTCAGCAACCCTTGGAAAATCATCCTATGGAAGATCATCATTTGTAGAATGACTGCATTGTGAAAATATAATTGAGCATTTTTCCAATGCTTATATGAAGCACTACTTAAAAACTTTATTGCTTTCAGAAGAGGCAGGAAGTGACATAGCAGCAGGACAGAAACTGGAGAAAAGGGGAGGGTCTAGTATCATCAGTTTAACAGAGTTCCCTAGCCATTGACACCAGTTACAACACAGACCCTACCCCAGACACAGAGTCAGGCTGCAGTGGAAGAAATGGAATGGTGTCCTACTGCCCTCTCAAGAGGCATTTTATTCACAAGGGAGCCAACTTTGCCTGCTTTTCCCTTAGTTACTTCCTTCCTTTTACACTTTAGTCAAAATGATCAGCTATTTTTTTGCACATTCCTATCAGCTTACACAAGATCCTGCTGTCCTCTCCTTTCCTTCAAACCCAAGGGCATCCTTTACTGCCAAGTGCAGCAAGTGAGCAAAGAACCAGATTCCCTTGTCACTCACAGCTTTGATCATATTGCTGTTACTTTCCGTAACAGAAAACATTGCTTTGCATGTCTTTCTATCAAACTAGTCCTCAATCAACCCTTGAATTTCTTCCAAGAAATGGATCAAGGTACAGCACTGGTCCATAACTTGGATGTAATGTAGAACCCACATGTATGATCCATAGGTGTTCACTCGTCAGTTGAGCAATATTTCTTTGTGGAAGCTGAAACTTAGACCCAAATTCTGTAACCGGCGCCTGTTAGGCACCTATTTTGGAGCACCCCACTAGATAGGCGCCTATCTAAATTGAATAACAAGCTCAATTAAGCTTTTTAATCAGCAATAATTGAAACTTTGGCGCCTATCAAGAAAAAGCGATTCTGCAATAAGGCGCCTCTAAAAATTTAGGCGGCCTTCAAAAAGCTAGGCGCTATGCACGTTAGGCACAGGTGTGGCTACGTGTTAGGCGCCTTGTTGTATGTTCCTTTGCAATTGTTAATAAAGATGATTGACAAAAAAAAAAAAAAAAGCGCTCACGTAGGCGCCTAACTTTTAGTTGTGCCTAGAACCGGCTTATTTATCGGGCGCCTCCAAAATAGGTGCCGCTCAGCGTGATTCATTAAACAGCACTCAATTATACTTGAATCGCGCCGAACAGTGCCTATAGCGGCGCCTAACTTTTGGGCGCTTCTTATAGAATTTGCCCTTTATAGCTCAGATCATAGAGTAATGGGGAAAAGGGGCAATGAGGGAGACAGAGAGAGTAAGCTTCCCTTACAGCCCTGTCAGTATCAGCTGTATCCCAACAACGTCATCTACTTTCTTTTCACTCTCCTTCAGCCAACTATTAGCAGCGTAGGCTAACGTCAGCAACCCCCACAAGAGACAACTGTGGACCGTATGGTCAGACATTATCTTTCAGATCCCCCTGCAATAAAGGAGGTTCATGATTCCCAAGAAAGCCATCAGAATTGGATGCCCAAAATTAAGCAGCAGGTGCATTCTGGTCAATAAACAGAAAAAAAAAATAATGAACATAGTCATATTTTTAAAAGATAACAAAAATTTCCTTTGTGCAGACTGCTAAAGCATAAATTAATGGCCTCTTTTACAAAGCCGCACTAATGGCCCCGAAGCCCAGAGAGATTTAAAGGGCTTCGGGGCTGTTGCCACGCGGCTTTGTAAAAGAGGCAGTAAGTCGGCTATAGATTTCTGATATTTTCTTTTAGTGTTTGCAAAATTATCAGGTTGTATCTTTCCTCTTAAATATGAAAAGAAAACTGGCAATCCAAGATCACTGTAAAATTTGCACTATGTTAATATTATTCTGAAATGGCAGTTTCATAACTTCTCTAATCTGATGTTCGGAAGCATATTTATAGAGTGTAGTAAACTGCATAGTGGATTATAAAAAAGAAACAAATGTTAATTGTTTTGTTTTTGAAAACTGTTGGAAGTACTGTATAGTCAATCAGCTTCTCAGTCATAAAATTTCTGAGAATATTCTGGATTTTCTTTCAGGTTTTGAGTTATATCCGGACAGAATGGGATCCACTTGATGCTAGCTTTAGCATTAATCAGCCTTATCAGGTTCACACAGTAGAACAGTCCATCAGTGCAGACAAAGAGCCCATGGCTGACAGCTGTATCTATGAATGTGCTCGGAGCAAGATTCAGTGTGTGGCAGTTACCAGAATACCACTCAGGTCAAACATTATTAGCTGCTGCAGGAACAGTAAAGAAGACAAGCTGGTCCTGGGCTGTGAGGATTCTTCAGTCATTCTCTATGAAGGACACCATAAAATGACATTGCTGGCCCAGGCAGAACTATTGCCTACATTAATACAATGGCATCCTAGTGGATCTTTATTTCTGGTCGGTAGTAGTCAAGGTGAGCTGCAGATTTTTGACATGGCACTGTCACCAGTTAAAGTCCAGCTTTTGGCAGAAGATTGTTCACCAGTGTCAACATTACAGTTCTGCAAACATTTTGATGTATCTAGCAGTATGGTCCAAATGCAATGGACTGTTCCACAAGGAGTTCCCCAAAATGCAGACAGTTCAGATATTTATAACCTCCTGTTTCTTAGGTTTGACAAAGGGCCTATAGGAGTTCTTCTGTTTAAATTTGGTAAGTTAAACAGGTACAGTATTTTAAAATACAGTTTTTATTTTGAAGTAGTAAGTTGTTGAAATCTATTGAGGTCAATATTCAGCCATGTCGTCAAAGTATAATTAAAAAACATCTAACTTAATATATTTTCTTATCATGTGTGTATACAATGACACGGTCCATTTAGGCAGTGACACTGAATATCCACATATACCGGTAACTTGAACTGTCTAAATTGGACATTTCAAATTATACTTGCTATCTGTGCATGTCATCTAGATGCTTGATTTATGTGTTTAATGGCTGAATATCAGTGCTTTGATGGAAAATTACAAGTCTGATTTTTTTAACAGGCTGTCTATGTGAGAAGTCCAAAACAGTGCCTAATTTATGAAGGCACCAAAGGCATTTATGTTCCTGTATTAACAACAAAAATAAAAGCACTCTGAACCAGCCCTGGTAGCACATAAATGCTGACTTGCATGTTTACACCTGTCCTGGAATTTGTGTACTTATGTGTGTGTGTGTGTGTGTTTAAGTATAAATTTTTTTTTTTTTAAAGTGTGTACATCATAACTCCACTTTATCTCTACCTAAACTACACCCACTAGAATGCCTTCATGTAAATCATGTAAAAGTAGACACACATGTTCTGTGCTCATATTTTTTTTTAAATTGGAGTCAATATTCAGTCGACTTAATGTTTTGCTTCCTGCCGCTGACATTATGTCTAGAAATTTAGTGCTAGGCGAAGTCCAAGCTCCAATACTGAATTTCCAGGTCTCCGCAACTGGCTAAACTATAGCTGGTTAAGTACAATATTAACGAGCCAAAATAGGACTTTAATGAATGAAAATACTTGCAAATGAAATACACTCTAAAGCTCTCAGAGACCTGTGTTTATTCAGACACATAAGTGTTTGAAGGAAAACTTCTACAGGTATATAGGGTTTCTTTCATCGAGCAATAGTTAAGTGTATGCAATCGGTGCTACAAGTCTGTATAAAGTGCTATATGCAATAAATAATCAATAAATAAGTGTAAAAAGTCAAACACTTATCTTTTAGAGAAATGACTTGTGACCAAAATGGCAGAACGCCCTACGGGACCCGTTTCACCACGGAGTGGGCTTCATCAGGGGTCAAGAATAAATTAGTGTGTAACCTAGCTTAGTTAATCACACGAAAAAACCATTTTTTCGTGTGATTAACTAAGCTAAGTTACACACTAATTTATTCTTGACCCCTGATGAAGCCCACTCCGTGGTGAAACGGGTCCCGTAGGGCGTTCTGCCACTTTGGTCACAAGTCATTTCTCTAAAAGATAAGTGTTTGACTTTTTACACTTATTTATTGATTATTTATTGCATATAGCACTTTATACAGACTTGTAGCACCGATTGCATACACTTAACTATTGCTCGATGAAAGAAACCCTATATACCTGTAGAAGTTTTCCTTCAAGCACTTATGTGTCTGAATAAACACAGGTCTCTGAGAGCTTTAGAGTGTATTTCATTTGCAAGTATTTTCATTCATTAAAGTCCTATTTTGGCTCGTTGATTATATTTGGGAGGACTTTGTCCATTTTTGATTTGAGTTTGTAAGTACAATATTAAGACAGGACTGACTTATATGCAGTCCTATATATGCAGTGACCTTAGCCAGTTAAATGCTGAATGTCCGCACTTAATGGCAAAGTGATGACTCCACCCCTAGAATTAACCAAAATAGCCAGTTTTGCTTTAGGCGTTAATTGGTCATTTTCAGCTGAACTAACTGGTTAACTGCCACCAAAAATGACCAGTTAGCCCCGAACAAGCGATTTAACCAGCCAGGAGTCATTGAATCGTTATGAATATCAACCCTAATAGTTATAAATTTAGATCAATTATGTGTAACGTTCTAGCCACCATGGAACATTGTCGTAGGAGGGGCCAACTTGACCTGTTGATAAGATTTGATGTGGAAAATGCATTTGATAGGGTGGACTGGTCCTTATTCTTTAGGCTTTTGACTCGGGTAGACATGAAAACTGGTTATCAAAGCAATTCAAACTTTTTATACACTACCACAAAGGCTGCTATTTTGGTCATTGGGGTTAAAACAGATACTCTGCCAATTCAAAGAGGCAAGATACAGGGCCCTAAAGTATCCTCTCTCCCAACTGGTTTTTCTGTTATTTTTGGAGCCCTTGTTAAGAACACTGGGCAGAAGAAGAGGTGACTGGAGCATGCCTTGAGCAGCCAGAGAACAAAGTGCTAGTGTTTGTATGATGGTACCAGGGCCATCCCAAGGGATGAACAACAGAGCATTCATTTCCTCTGGTCCCTCTGCCACCGCTGCTAATGCTGCTTCTTCCTCTGCAGCAGTAACGGCAAAACAAGAAGATACGCATGTGGGGCTGCAGTGCTCAGGCGAGTATTGTCGGCTCTGCCAGTCCTCTGCCACCCCTCTGATGTCAGTTCCTGTTCCATGGCAGAGGACTGGCAGAGCCAACAGCATCCGCCTGAGCACTGCAGCCCGCTCATGTTTCTTCTTGTTTTGTTGTTATTGCTTCAGGTCGGAAGATGCAGCAGGAGGGAACAGATTGGAAGGGGAAGGGGGAACACCTGGATGGAAGAGTAGGGAGAGAGGGGAGATGTTGGGTGGAAAGATGGAGAGAGAGAGTGGAGACACTGGATTGAAGGATGGAAGAGAGAAGGCGGACATGCTGAATGGAAGGGTAAGGTGAGAAAAAGGAGACACACTGGATAGAAAAGGGGCAGAGAGAAGATGCTGGATGGAAGGATAAGGAGAGAAAGAGGGTCAACACACTAGATGGAAGTGGGGGAATAAAAAGGGAGCACACTGGATGGAAGTGGGGAGAGAGAAAGAGGGAGGACCCACTAGATGGAAGTGGGAAGAGAGAGAGATGCTGGATGAAAGGGGGAGAGGGTTGAGTTAGTGAAAGGCTGGTTAATAAAAGGAAGGGGACTGAGAGGTCAGGTGTGAGAGAAAAGATGTTAGGGATGGATGTAGTGGAGGAGGTGAAGAAGATAGGAGGAGAGAAAAAAAATGATAAATGGATATGAAATCCTGGCATGAGATTTAAGAGAAGATAAAAGAAAGCAGAGACTGGGATCAACATGATGAGAAAAATTAAATGGCTACACAACAAAGGTAGAAAACAAAATATTATTTTTAATGTTGAATAAAGTTGTGTAGTAGCCATGTTATTTCACTCTAATAAAAACAATAAAATGGAAAATAAGGTGATTCGATTTTATTGGATTAATTTAATATATTTTTTTACTAGCTTTCAGAGGCCTAAACCTCCTACTGCCCACATAATCTCCTGATCTGAGGAAGGAGATTTTAGCCCCTTAAAGCTACTGTAATTGAAAAATGTATTACATTAGTCAAATAAAAGGGTATCACCTAATTGATGATTTTGCTGCATGAATAGTAAGAAAAGTAAGTTTGAAATAATCAAATTGCTGTGTTTGTGCTCCTGTTCCTTCTTTATTAGTTCGGTTGGTGAGCTTATCATTACTTTTACTTATATGGATTGAGAGGTTACATTTTACAAAATTAAACAGCGACTAGATGTTTGTATTAAGATGACACTTATGTAACTAACACTCTTTGCTATCTGCTACCTACCAGTGTTTTGCATGGTTATATTAGCTAATAGGCCTATGTGAAGTTGGAAGTTTAAACTTGGCTTTCCCACTGTTAAGAGAATAAAAACTACGGCCAGTTTCTGTTGATCATTTTCATTTGGAATGACCTTCCTTCTATAGTTACTCTCTCATTTAATCATTTTTCGTAAAGCATTGAAGACATACTTATTTTAGAAATTTACTAATGACTCTTCTTCCCCAAATAATCGACCATAAAGAAATAAAAAAATTTTTGGCATAATAGTTTCAATTTCTGCTCTAATCTCTTGTATATTTCATTAATATTTTGTTAACCGAGTCGAGCCCTCTTGTAGGGATGAATCGGTATATAAAATCAAAGATTAGATTAGAATAAAGTGCAAACTCACAACTTGAAAGTCTGATATATCATGGGAAGTGGGGGCAATTATAGCTTGCTACAGCCCTGGATGGTACAATTGTAAAATGCTTTCTGTAATATACTGGGTTGGTTTGATTTTAGCTTGCCTTAATAAAAACATTTAAAATAAAATTACTAGTTCAAGTATTTACAACGTACAACACTTGCTTAAATAAGTACAACATGTCTAGGGATTGGAAAAGAAAATAGAAATCAAAACAAGAAAAAAGAGCACATTAAATTCACAAAGTGGGAGGGAAAGCCAAAAAAATTTTTTTTTTTTTTTTTTTAAAAAGGCACAAGATGGCACAATCTACCAGAAAAAGAAGAATTGAAAAAGAAAAGAGCAGGATTTGCTCTATTACCATAAATTGGAATATTCTACCCTTTCCTTATGTTACTTGGCAATATATGGAAAAAATTAATAAATCCGTGTTCTATGATCCAAGAAATTCTCCCCCCTTTTACCAAACCGTAGCATGGTTTTTAGCGCTGGGCATGGCAGTAACAGCTCCGACGCTCATAGAATTCCTTTTTATAACTTTATTTAGTTTTTAATGCCAACAAAAAGTGCAATACAATTTATGTACAATTTATAGAATTTCTATGAGTGTCTGGTGTCTGAACTGTTACCACCACGGCTGGCGCTAAAAACTGCGCTACGGTTTTGTAAAAGGGGGATTTGTTAGGGATCATAAAATACATACTAGTATACCAGTATTTAACATTCAGAAATTTAGATAGACACAAAGGCCCCGATTCTATAAACGGCACCTCAAACATAGGCGCTGAGGAACACAGCACACAGCACATGTCAATCTTAAATTAGGCATCATTTGTAGAATTACACCTAGCAGCGCATAAAATGGATTTAGGTGCCAGTAGGTGTTCTAACCTTAGACATACCCTTTTATGCCAGGTTTTTCTTAGCCTAAATATTGGTGCCTAAGGGCTCCTTTTACAAAGCCGCACTAGCGGTTTTAACGCACACACTGGATTAGAGCGTGCTAGCTGGAAATCTACTGCCTGCTCAAAAGGAGGTGGTAGCGGCTAGCGCGTGCGGCAATTTAGCGTGCGCTATTCCGCGCATTAAGGCCCTAGCACAGCTTTGTAAAAGGAGCCCTAAGTTTAAAAGAGGTGCCTATATACCAAATACACCAATGATCCACCCCTAGCCATGCCTACTTTCTGTTTGGTACCTTGGACCAGGTGCTTACTTGATAGTGGGAAGCTCCTATTGAGTTATGCGCCTACCATCCAATTAATTTAAATTTAAGCCAATTATGAAATGCTAATTGCTTGTTATCTGTGCCGATTAAGCTTTTTAAATAATTAAGTTAGGTACCTAGATCAGCTAGGCCTGCCAATGTAAGCACCCAACTTTAGGTATATTTTATAGAATCTGGACCAAAAAGCATAACAAAAGTTGCACCTGAGGCAACAATACTGTACCTTTTAGCATGTCTCTCTTATAAGGACCTAAAAATATCAAGAATTAGAACAGATTCGTCCCTAAAAAGCAATCAGTTGCAAACTTAAAATCTAAACAGTGATAAGCCTAAAAATGGTGATAACTGCGGACTCAGTGTGCATCACCCACACATTAAAAAATACATTTTATTCTTTAGCACAGGGAGTGGAGCGTAGGCATGCTCTACACTAATTGATTAGCATTTGGTCATTGGCATGTGCTGACCAATTAGCACAGATTAGCATGGGAGGCCTTAGGGTCTGAGTCTATAAATGTCCTACATTGTAGGCACTGCTCAGTACAGTTGTCAGTCAGCCATTAATCACCTGGACCAATCAGAATCTTAGGTCCCATTTGCAGTGCATTCTGGGATGCACTGGGAGTGGCCTAAGATTACAATTGGCCACATCCCTTAGGCCACTCCCAGGCCAATCAGAGCATAAGGCCCCTCCCATTGCCACGATAAGCTCAGAGGCCACGTCTACTTACAATGTAGGCCAGCATTTTGCTGGCCTACATTGCAGGCATGTACTGTGGGCCTAGGGAGGCATGTAAGGCTGCCTAGGCCCGCCTAAGGATACATCCAGGCCAAGGCACACCCATGCCTAGCCTTAGGTAAGCTTATGCAGGCCTGCGTGCCTCCCTAGGCTTTCGGAGATACCTACATTGTAGACGGCCTGCCTCGGGAGGTTTTTTTTTTTTTAAACGTGCGTCCCGATTAGCTGGTTAGGCAGCAGTTGGGCGCCTACAATCGGGACGCCGTTTATAGAATTTGGCCCAAAGAGCCTGATTCTATATACCTGTCATTCAAAGTTAGGCACCATTTATAGAATCACATCTAGCAGCACCTAACTTGAGTTAGGCGCCAATATATTAGGCCATGGTTTTCTTGGTCTAAAATACCAATGCCTAAGGTAGGCACCTACCAGCGCCTAATTCATTCCATGACCAATTTTTAACTATGTTGACTTTTTTGGACATTGAGCTACTTTGAGCTTTTTTCATGCCTAAGGAGCATCGACAATTTTCGATATATCTTATATTCAAGCTTCCTAGGCCATCGAGCCCTTTGATATGCATCAGCCAATTTTTCCTCCATGTCACCGAGAGTGCCAAGTGGCTTTAAAAAATGTTCTTGATGCAATAGGACCATTTCAGGCTCTGACCCCCATAATTTGTGTGTTCAATGTCTGAGCATCAGGACATCCATTGTGACCTCTGCTCATATATGCAAAAGAGATCATTTAAAGCCCACAGAATCCAGTGTGATAAATTTTGGGCATCGGCATTGAACATGGCAGGAGATTTGGAACCCGAAGCACAGCCTACATTGGTACTGGCATCAGCATTGACATCGAGTGCACCGATGTTGCGTCGGCAATGCCAGGCATCAGGCTCACTTCAACAACAGGACTCTAATGTCCTCTTCATCCATGCCTCATACATCAAGGGAAACTTCATGTAAGAAGCACAAACATTATTCCTCTTCTAGACATGGCATGGCACAGTGTCGGTGCCCTGGATGCATAGTAAGCATCGACACACCAAGGAGCTTTCTCCTTTTCTGTAAATAATGTCTCCTCTCAAGCATGCCTCGACATCGCCAGGACAGCCAGTACCACAGACTGCTTCCATGCCAATGTCTCTTCATATACCGGCACTGACTCTTCAGAAGGAGATACGGGCTATGTTCAGACAAGAGCTTTCAGGGCTACTGCAATCACAATCACAGGTTTTAAAGGCTACTATGCCTACCTCAGCCCAGCCTGAGGATACATCATAGCATTCTGACGAAGGCGTCATTATCAGAGTTATCCCCTGGATCAGAGGATCAACCCCTGTCTTGATACTCTTCCAAGGAGAGTCAGTACTCCTCTCAGTGCTCTTTTCCAGATTCACCAAAAGAGGCTATTTCTGAAGTGACATAATTTGAAAATTCTGATAAATAAATTTAAAAAATACAAACAGAAGAGGAACCCCGTTCTGAACTTTTTGAGTTCCTTGACTTTGACTCTCCTCCAAAGGAACATAACAGCACCTTTATATTGAGTCATGAAAGATGCTCTCATAAAGAATTGGGAGACTCCCTTATCTGTTCAGGTATCTCCTATAAAAATTGATACCATTTATAAAATACAGAAGTGTCCAGGCTTTGACAGAATACAGCTACAACACAACTTCCTAGTTGTCAAATAAACTCTAAAGCACTCACGCAGTTCAAGGTCTCATGCTTCTGCTCCTCCAGGAAGGGAGGCCAGAACTTTGGACTCCTTTGGTAAGTGCACCTTTCAAGCATCCATGCTTATAAACAGAATCATGGATTAACAATTCTACAAAACCATTTAAAATCCTTAATTAAACAGCTGCTTTCTTTTGAGGAATTTCTTCCTCAATACAAACTTAAAGACTTCCAACAATTTTGCCAAAACTTGTTTACTACTAGAAAGTTTCCTGCCAGACAGTGGCGTACCAAGGGGGGGGCGGGAGGGGCGGTACACCCCGGGTGCCAGCCCTGAAGGGGTGCTCCCGGCCTTGCCGTTCAGTCCCCCCACACCCCCGAAGGACCGCTCGCCCCACTGACCTTCCTGCACCACCTGTGAAGCAGCAAGCAGCAGGATCGCGAGATCAGTTATCCCTAAGCTGCTTGGGCGCTGCTTCCTGCGCTGCGGTCCCGCCCCTCCTCTGACGTCAGAGGAGGGGCGGGAACGCGGCGCAGGAAGCAGCGCAGGGATAGCTGACGTCGCGATCCTGCTGCGGCTGCTTCATAGGTGGTGCAGGAAGGTCAATGGGGCGAGCGATCCTTCGGGGGGGGTGGTGGTGGTGGGGACTGAACGGCAAGGCCGGGAGCATAGGTAGTGCTGCTTCATAGGTGGTGCGGGTGGGCAGGCAGGCAGGCATTCAAGGGGGAGGGGGGTGACAGGCAGGCAGGCCTTCAAGGGGGGGACAGGCCTTCGGGGGGGGGGGGTGCAGACCTTCAAGGGGGAAGGACAGGCCTTCAAGGGGGGGGCAGGCAGGCCTTCAAGGGGGGACAGGTCTACAAGGGGGGACAGGTCTACAAGGGGGTGGGCAGGCCTACAAGGGGGTGGGACAGGCCTTCAGGGGGGGTGCAGGCCTTCAGGGGGGGGTGCAGGCCTTCAAGGGGGAGACAGGCCTTCAAGGGGGGGGACGGGCTTTCAAGGGGGGGACAGGCAGGCAGGCCTTCAAGGGGGGGACAGGCCTACAAGGGGGGACAGGCCTACTAGGGGGTGGGACAGGCCTTCAAGGGGGGGACAGGCCTTCAGAGGGGTGCAGGCCTTCGGGGGGGTGCAGACCTTCAAGGGAGGGACAGGCCTTCAAGGGGGGGACAGGCCTACAAGGGGGTGCAGGCCTTCAAGGGGGGACAGACAGACCTTTAAGGGGGGACAGGCAGACCTTTAAGGGGGGACAGGCCTTTGGGGGGGACCCTGGTTTAGAAGTACACGGAGGGAAGGGGGTGTTCAAAGAGACGTGCATATGCCAAACTTTGGGGGGGGGGGATGAAGAAATAATGGGTCTGAAAATAGAGGAGAGGGAGAGAAATGATGGACCATGGGATTTAGGGAGGGAAGGAACTGAAAGGGAGAGAAATTGGACACAAGGGATGGTGTGGAGAAGGGATAGAGATACTGGATAGGAGGGTAATTGGGAAAAGAAAGGGAGAGATGGTGGACTCTGGGGTGGTGGGGAAGGAGGGAGAGATGCCGGATGAAAGGGTAGTTAAGAAAAGGTGGATCTGTGGAGGGAGATGAAAAAAGGGAAAGATACCAGACTTCCTGGGGAGGGAAGGGAAATGGAAAGGGAGGACAGAGTTGGCAGATGGATGGTTAGCACGCAGAAAGAAGAAAGAAGGAGACCCTGGCAAGCAAGTTATCAGAAGAAAACCAGAGCCTTGGACCAACAAGATTTGAAATATAACCAGACAACAAAAGGTAGAAAAATTAATTTTATTTTCTGTTTTGTGATTATAATATGTCAGATTTGAAATGTGTATCCTGCCAGAGCTGGTGTTGGACTGCAAACGTGAGCTAGGATTTAACAGAGAGAGGAAAAGTCCTTTTTGTTTCTTTATTTTATTTACACCTCAGCGCCAGTGTGGTTAGGAGAAGCCAAAGGGGGTGAAAAAGCTATAAAACCCACCAGGAGTTTTGAAAAAAATCACCCAACTGGGCAGGAAAATCGAATTGAAAAACCAATTCAATAGGCTGAATCGAATCGAAATTTTTTTTCCTGAATCTGGCAGCATTAGTTTGCGCTACTGTCTTAGACTTTAGGACCTGGGATTGGGGAGAGATGGCATCCTCAGTACTTTATAATGCAAGTGAAACGAGGATTTGGTCAGACTTTTGAAGGGTCTGCAGAAAAAAAATATTGTATAGGCCAGGGACATGAAACAGCAGGAAATGGGAACTTTTCTTCCTTCTATTTTTGTGAATGGAAAGGCTGAGGATGTCAGAGAGTTCAGTTAAAATATGTGCTTTATAAGAAAATATAATAATGTGTTTTATAAAGTTTATAGCATAGCTGGCCTACCCAGTGAGGTGTTTCTAGTGGTGGTGGTGGCAGCGTGTCAATGTGTTGAGAGGAAGAGGTGGTCTGGGAAATTCTGCTGAGCAAACTCCGGGCCCATTTCCACCCCCCAGTTAGTCCACTCCACTCAATTGGTTCACACACTGAGTGGGTCTTTGGGTGTTGTGTTGGGATCTCTTCCAGTGGTTTATCAGTATCTCCTTCTGGTCCAAGGAAGGAAACTTTGTTATCCTTAGCATTGACCTACAGAATATGTTTGTAAAAGCGCTGCTTGTGTGGCATTAGGCTATGTAGTGATCGAAAGAAAAAAACAGACCTTTGCACATTTTTGCACTATATGGTGGGTGTATGAGGAGATTCACATTTCCTGCACAGCTAAGTCCATGTGAAGTTACCTTGTGCTGTATTTGACATCTAGCAAGGTCTCTGTTTGAAAGGAAAGATCTAAACTTAAAAATGAAGTGGCCAGAAGTTATGGTAAAAGCAGATAGTGTAGCTGGTTTTAAGAAAGATTTGGACAAATTCCTGGAGGAAAAGTCCATAATCTGTTATTAAGACATGGGGGAAGTGTCTGCTTGCCCTGGATCGGTAGCATGGAATGTTGCTACTCTTTGGGTTTTGACCAGGTATTAGTATCCTGGATTGGCTACCATGAGAATGGGCTACTGGGCATGATGGACCATTGGTCTGACCCAGTTAGGCTATTCTTATGTTATGTTCTCATCTGTAGGGGCCTTTGTTTTCACTCCTTATTTTAATGTATTTTTTTTCTGGGAACTTATCAGTGTTTTTTATAATGGGAACAAAAATGGAAGAGAATTAATGTGTGTGGGATGAGGGGGTAACTAATTTCTTCAGCTAAATAATTCAATCCACTTCAAACAGACATAGGAGAACTCATGCACCATTCACACACCCTCCAAACCAAAAACGTCAAAAGAAAAAAACTGTTCGACAACCTCCTAGCCATTCGAGCTGCAACACTCGACCCCCAACCCTACAACCAATTGACATCAACCACATACTGCAAAACCTTCAAAAAGAAATAAAAACCCTTCTATTCAAAAAACACATAAAACCGAACTAACACAATCAGAACTGTCCCAAGCATCACCTGCAACTACTCCATATGTACTTCTGATGTCATGACAATTCAGACATAATTTATGTTATGTTATGTTTGGAATATAAGAAAATTTTCACTGCCTGTTTCTATTCTGACCATTTATTCCGTTTCATGGTCATTACAAAAAATATTTTTTTACATGGGAGGGGGGGTGTCAATGATGGGCCCCGGGTACCACATACCCTAGGTACGCCACTGCTGCCAGAGGCACCTTTGATGCTTTAGATAGTTTATATTGGTAGTTTATTATTTATATCCCGCCTTTAAACAACATCTGCAGTAGTAGTGGCAATACATTGCTTGTCTTGGCTCAGTGTGTCTAATCTTGAGAATTCAGTTTAGGAACACCTTTCTGATGTTCCTCGTAAAAGGTGATAATTTATTCAGAGACAAGGTTGAATAGGTGGCTGACGTAATTAAAAGCATACATACACCCTTACAACTTCATCTAAGCCTCAGATATCTGCATCTTCTTATAGAAGATATCCTGCTCCACCAAGATACTCGTATTACTATAATACTAAGCACTGATTCAACCAGTCCACTGCATCAACTTCTAGGTCTACTAAACAGTGTCCTCGTTCAAAGCAGTAAAAGCCTCAAAAATTTCAGGCTCAGCCCCAGTCAAAACAGCAGCAGTCCTTTTGACTCTTTCCTGGAAAGTATAGCCAACGTCACCTTTCCTCTACCACCCAACCTTCCCTTTGGGGGCAGGTTATTCCTTTTCCATCAATGTTGGTCTCTTAACACCAGTGACAAGTGGGTACTTCAACTCATTTCTCAGGGGTATGCCCTACTTTGGCTC
This sequence comes from Geotrypetes seraphini, assembly GCF_902459505.1. Lineage (NCBI taxonomy): Eukaryota > Metazoa > Chordata > Amphibia > Gymnophiona > Dermophiidae > Geotrypetes > Geotrypetes seraphini. The sequence goes on along the minus strand of NC_047086.1, from coordinate 339,243,994 downwards.
ACGATACCTCCCAACCACCCACCAAAAGTCTCTTTTCAGCTCCCTCCAGAAGACCCTCCTTCATCAGGAACTCTTGACCCTTCTCCAGCAAAATGCAACAGAACCTGTTCCACTTCAAGAGAGAGGTTGAGAGTTCTACAACTGTCTGATGAAGGAGAAGTTTCATATGGTTTCTCTGAGAACCCTTCTATTCCTGCAAGATAAGGGAGATTGGCTTTAATCTCTAGATCTCAAAAAGACATATCCTGTACTCGCATCTCCATCATACCTGCTCACAGAAAGTATCTCCACATTCACATAGGATCTCGGCACTTCCAATACAAGGTCTTAACATTCAGTAAGGCCTCTGCTTCTCATGTTTTCACAAAGTGCTTAGTGGTTGTAGTGGCAACCCCCAACAGAAAGGGATTTCATGTTTTCCTCTACCTAGATTACTGGCTGATCAAAGCATTATCATCACAAGCAACTCAGATTGCAATCAAGTCAACTATTGGTTTCCTGGAGCTTCTTGGGTTTCCCAACAATTATTCAAAGTCTCATGTATAACTGTCTCAGACCTTGGAGTTAATCAGAGTACAGTTGAACAATATCCACGGTCAAGCTTATCTACTTCAGCAAAGAATAGACAATCTCATTCACCTTTGTCAAATCATATCCAAACCGAGGTACACTTCACGTGCCATATGCTATGTTTTCTAGGTCACATCCTTCTTCATTCATTTATAATTATATTAGACCAGTACAATACAATACAATCTTCTCAGTAGCGTTGCAGAGTCATTACAAATTCCTTATATTAGTGCCTATGGGATGTCAGATTAACCCCTCGAGCATAGTAGCTCAGTGGGGGGTTTTAGTTCTTCATTTGTCCCAATTTGGCAAACATGTTTTCAATATTTATCTACACTCATTTTATTTCATCAAATAAATACTTTTAAATAGTTCATAAATAGTTTAAATAACTTAGCTTTTAGCATTGTGCTGCTTTACCTGTTTTATTTTACTTTTCCAGCGCTTCAACAGTTCTCCCCTTTACCAACGCGTTTTGTACATCTTTATCAAGGTTGGGGATACTAAAAACAGAAAGAAGGCCAGGATTAGTTTAGAATTAGTATAGCAACCCATGTTACAATACATTTTAAAATACCAAATATAATCTTACCTTAATCTAACTACATCATGTAACTTATGCCGCCGGCATCCATAAGATGGCCACGGCGTCCCTGCAACCCACTGAAATACAGAATCACACCTGACGTCACATCCGGGATTACCCCAAAACAGCTGATGCGATGAACCTAATCATATGCTACATATTTTATTTTAAAGCATAAATTGAATTTTATTTATAGGGTAGAAATTCATCTAAATAGGCACAAAAGATGTCCTAATTAAGGATAGACGGGGCCAATTACTTATAGATCTACTTGAGCCATCCAATCTGAAGCTTCATTTAACCCCTCTCGCGCTGTAGAGTTTAAAGTAAACATCCATTTCAGTTCTTTTAAATTTAAGTTGCGCTCAGTATTACCTCCCTTCCACCCTAGTTTCAAGTTTAGTTTCAAGTTTCAAGTTTATTTATGGCTTGATATACCGACCATCACATGTATCTGGACGGTTTACAATATTAAAAATTAGAAAAATCTAATAAAATTTAAGATTTACATTACATTACATTAGGGATTTCTATTCCGCCATTATCTTGCAGTTCAAGGCGGATTACAAAAGAATTATCCAAGATGTATTACAACAAGAACTTACAAAAAAAAAAAAAATTGGTCATTTTCAAAAGGAGTAAGAAATGGGTAAAGTTATTTGTTTGGGGTAGTTGGCTTTAGTGAGAGGTGGAGTTTGAGATTTGCAGTATTATTTCTTTTTTCAGAGTTTTCTTGAAGAGTATGGTCTTTATTTCTTTTCTAAAAGTCTTGTAGTCGAGGGATGCCGTCAGTAGCTTGGCGATTTGGTTGTCTAGTTTGGCTGCTTGAGTGGCCAGGAGGCCATCATATAGTTTTTTCCATTTGACCTCCTTAATTGGGGGGTATGAGAATGGGGTGTGAGTTTTCCTATGTCTGGTTGCGGTGTTGTGGATGAGGCGGTTATTCAGGTAGTTTGAACTGTCTCCGTATAAAGTCTTAAATAGTAGGCAGTAGAATTTAAATTGTATTCTTGCTGGGATCGGAAGCCAGTGCGATTGGAGATATGCTTCTGTAATGTGATTATGTTTCTTTATTGAGTAGATGAGTCTTAGTGCTGTATTTTGGATAGTTTGTAGTTCTTTTGTTATGGTTGTAGGGCATGGGAGGTAGAGGATATTACAGTAGTCAAATAGGCCTAGTATTAAGGACTGAACTATGAGCTGGAATTGAGTTTTCTCGAAGAATTTCCGAACTTGTCTTAAGTTTCTCATGACTAAGAATGACTTTTGTATTGTTTTATTGATTTGCAGTTGCATGGTGCAGCATCTGTTGATAGTTATTCCTAGCGGTTTTAGGGTGGTTTGTATGGGGTAGTTGATTGCGTTGATTTCAATGTTGGTTATGGTTGGTATTTTGTTATTTTCTAGGAGGATGAATTTCGTTTTATCTGAGTTCAATTTCAGTTTGTGATTTTTCATCCAGGTTGCTATTGATTTTAGTGTTTGGTATATTGTGTTCGTCATGGAGAGTTCAGGTTGATCGAAGGGTATGAGAATGATAATGTCATCGGCATAGCTGTAGGAGGTTATGCCTTGTTTGTCCAGGTGAGAGCTGAGGGAAGCTGTATAGAGATTGAAGAGAGTCGGGGATAGAGGGGATCCTTGGGGAACTCCGCAGGGGTTTGACCAAGGTTCAGATTTTTGTTTGTCTGATTTTATTCTATAGGTTCTTGATTTAAGGAATCCTTCAAACCATGTGTATACTTTATCTGTGATACCTATTGTATCCAGGATTTGTAGTAGAATGTTATGGTCCACCAAGTCGAATGCAGCGGTAAGGTCTAGTTATATGAGCATCATTTTTTTTCTTGTGCTGAGATGTTGTCTGGCTGTGTCCAAGAGAGATCCTAGTAGTGTTTCCGTGCTGAAGTTGTTTCTGAAGTCAGATTTGTGTGGGATGGAGTATGTTATGGTTTTCTAGGTAATTGGAGAGGAATTTGGCAACTAGTCCTTCTATTATTTTGACGTAGAGTGGAATACAGGCAATGGGTCTGTAGTTGGCTGTTTGGTCTATTGGTCCTTTGGGGTCTTTGAGGATCAGGGTGATGATGATTTTGCTGAGGTTGGTAGGGTAGTGGCCGTTTATTAGCGAGATTTGTATCCAGTTTAGAAGAAGAGCGCGGAATTTTGTGCTGGATGTTTTTAGGAGATATGGTGGACAGTTGTTGAGGTCACAGGATGCATGGCTGTATTTTTTGTAGTATTTGTTGAAATAGTTTGTAGTATAGTTGAAATAAAATAAGAGGAGGGTAAAACTAAAACTATGACAAATTAAGACTTATTAGAAACGAAGGGTACTAGGGGGTAGGGAAGTTTTAATTACAATGTGTAAATAAAAATAAAAAGGAAGGATAGAGGGATAGGGAATAATGAGAGGAAAACAGGGATGGCGCTTCTTAAAAACTTTTTTTTCTTCCACTTATTGATAGGCATCTTTAAAAAGAAATGTTTTAAGATTTGTTTTAAATTTATTTAGGGAATTTTCGTAGCGGAGATAAAGTGGCATTGAATTCCAGAGCGAGGGTGCGACTACAGAAAAAAAAAAATAGAATTTCTAGTATACAGAAACAACATCTAACACCCTCCATTTGAGGTCCTGTAATTTATGACCACATAGTTTCCATTGACAGACTAACGGAAAGGATTCGTTTTGAGTATATACCCGATACTTGTGTTCAGTCAATCTCGTTTTAATGGAACGCATAGCACACCCCACATACAGTTTTGGACACGGGCATTGAATAAAATATATTACATGATCAGAATTGCAATTAGTCCAAAACCTGGAACAGTACTTATCTCCTGTACTCAGGTGAATCCACATTTCACCAGACATGGTGAAAGGGCACTATTGGCACTGTCCACATGGTAAATGGCAACATGTAACCTTTGGTAAAACATTCCTTAAAATGTTGTGATTTATATATTCTATATTTTTCTTTCATTTATAGGAAAAAATGGGATGGTCTTCCAGCATTGGATTAGCTAACTTGGCAATGTGCCAATGCTTTGCAATTATTTGAGTGAAACCATGGGCATGGGTGGAGTATTGTTGGATGAATGCCACCCCCTCATTGGAACTGTTGTCCCGTTGCCTCTCCTGTAATAACCATTCCCGATGGGCATATTTTGTCCGGGTGTAAGCTTTTTTCACTACATCCCAGGGATAGCCCCGTTGGTAAAAACGTACTTTCATTGTTTTAGCTTGAATATGAAACTCTTCTAAGGAGTGGCAGATCCTCCAAAATTGCAGGAATTGACTAATGGGGAGACTTCTTTTAAGTCCAATAGGGTGAAAGCTATGGAACCGAAGAAGGATGTTTCTATCCATCATTTTCCAGTGTATAGTTGTCAACAATTTCCCATGCTCCTTCATTATTTTAATATCCAAGAAGGCAATATCTTGATGACGAATAGTAGCCGTAAATTGGATATTGATGTCAATCTGATTTAAATTCTCCACAAACATAAGTAGGTCAGCTTCAGTAGAAGACCAAATACAAAAAATGTCATCCAGAAATCTCTTCCAGATGACAATATGTTGAAACAATGGCATCAAGTATATGTGCTCCTCCTCCATAGCTGTCATGAATAAAGTGGCTAAAGATGGAGCCAAAGAGGCTCCCATAGCGATCCCATGACATTGTAAATAAAAATTGCCATGGAACAAAAAAATAACTTTGAGTAAGTACCAACGTAGCCATTTCCATCAACAAGGCTGTTGAAATTTGAGGTCGCACAGTTGAATATTTTCTGGAGAAGATTTAAAGCTTGGTCCACTGGAATCATAGTATACAATGCGGTGACATCAAAAGTAACCAGCATCCAATGATTCTCCACCGTCTGAATTTCAGAGATCAATTTTAAAATGTGAGTAGTATCCTTAATATACGATTTCACATTCTGGACTTCTTGTTGTGAGAAAATATCCAAAAATTTGGACAATGGTTCCAGTGGTGAGTTCCTCATCGACACTATTGGACGACCAGGTGGATTCATAATGTCTTTGTGTGTTTTCGGAAGAAAGTAAATTTTTGGAGTAACAAAATTTAGGATTCAAAAAAGCTTGCTTCTCGAGTAGTGATCATTTTGGCTTTGTAAGCCTTAGATATTAGCGTAGATAATGTCGATTTTAAATGAACAACAGGGTCCTCACTCAATTTTAAATAAAATTGAGTGTTCTCCAATTGACGGTATGTTTCATACAGCTATTTATGAACTATTTAAAAGTATTTATTTGATGAAATTAAATGAGTGTAGATAAATATTGAAAACACGTTTGCCAAATTGGGAAGAATAAGGAACTAAAACCCCCCACTGAGCTGCTATGCTCGAGGAGTTAATCTGACATCCCATAGGCACTAATATAAGGAATTTTTAACGACTCTGCAACGCTACTGAGAAGACTGGATTGTATTCTAGGTCACATGACATCCACAGTACATGTGATCTCGTTTGCATGTCTCCACTTCTAAATACCTCAGTGGACTCTCCTCACAGTGGTCTCAAGCCACAGGGCCCCTATCTGATTATATTCTGTGACCCCCCCCAGATCTTCGTCACTCTCTACAATGTTGGATAGCTCCTTCCAATCTCACCTGAGGTCTTCCATATCAGACCCTTTAGCAGCTGAAACTGCTGACCACAGATGCTTCTATGCTTACCTCAATGGTCTCCACATCTAAGATAAGTGAACTTCACAGGTGAGGAGTCTCTATATCAATCAATCTTGATATGCGTGTGATAGGTAATGCTCTCAAGACATTCCAAGACAGTCTACTTCAACAGGTAGTACTCATCTTTATGGACAATCAAATTGCCATGTACTATCTGAACAAGCAGGGAGGAGCAGGAGCTTACTCCCATTGCAAATAAACCATTTAGATTTGTCTTATGCAACAGCTTGAGGAATATCTCTTAGTTTATCTAGCAGGCAAGCAGAATGTTCTGGCAGACAAACTCAGCAGACTTCTTCAACCTTATGAATGGTCCCTCAGTATGTCTGTCTTACATTTAATCTTCTCTCGATAGAGAACACTGGAAATAGCCCTGTTTGCTTCTCCCATGAACAGAAAGCTCCCTCATTGACCCAAGAGACAGAACAATTCATCTCATCTGTCCTTACCAAGGTAGAACATTGGACTATGTACTCCAAACTAAAACTGAATCCCGAAAAAACAAAGATTTTCTTGGCAAGTCCCAATAATAAGATCATGAACACCTCCTTGAGACTAAATGGATTAGACTACCCAATTAATCCTACAACCAAAATCCTTGGCGTCACCCTGACATTTGAAGATCACACTAACGCTCAAGTCAAAAAAAGCTTTCTCACTCTATGGAAACTTCGTACCATTAAACATTACTTCGATTTTTTTTCCTTTTGACTGCTGGTTTAATCCCTGATCTAAGTACCTTAGACTACTGCAATATTATATACTTTGGATCTCTCAAGAAAACCATCAAACGACTGAGAATCGTCCAAAATGCTGCAGTGTGTCTCATTTATGGCCTCAAGAAATCAGACCATGTAAGCCCATATTACAAAAAACTACACTGGCTGCCTGTGGAACCAGTGTTGGTTTGTTTTTTTTTAGCTGTCCCTTGTGGTTCTTCTACTCAACACAGCTTTCCTGTGATTCTGCCTGCTCCAGATCACCACTGCTTTTATAACATGGACAAGGGAGGTCAGACTCAAGTTGGTCACTAGATCTGATCTGGTCAGCTTTTTTGCATAGGATCTTCTTGACAGTTCTAGGTGCAAAACCAGCATGGGTGCTTGGTTTGTCACACCTTCCATCCATTTTGGATTGTCATCTACATCTCTTCCACTCTGGTCTAGAAAACAATTCAGTCACAGTTCATCTGAGTGCTATCGGTGCTTTCCATGCACCCTTGGATAGAGAACCCTTAACCATTCATCCTTTAGTAGTGCATTTTATGAAGTGTTCGTTTCATTTGAAACCTCCTATCAAACCAAGTCCAATTGTTTGGAATCTTAATGTGGTTCTTTCAATACTCATGAAAGCTCCTTTCGAACTGCTTCTGTCTTGCTCCTTCAAACCTCTTACTTGGACGGTGACTTTTCTTATAACTTGCACATCCACTCGAGGAGTGAGCAAGCTTCAGGCCCTTGTTTCAGATTCACCTTACACAAGATTCCCTCTATCAATCCATAATTCTACTGATGTTCTTTCAAAAACTTCCTACTCATCCTGGAGAAGCAGCGCTCCATACCTTAGACTGCAAACAAGCTTTAGCATACTGCCTAGACTGTACCAAACCTCATAGGAAGTCCTCCTAGCTCTTTATGGCTTTTGAGTCCAACAGACTAGGAACTTCTGATACAAAGTAAACAATTTCAACTTGGTTGGCAGATTGTATCTCCTTCATGGATGCTCAGGCTGGGCTGTTGCTTCAGGGCTGTATAAAAGCGTACAATGTGTGAGCTGTGGTGGTTTCAGTAGCTCACTTTTGCTCTGCTTCTATTGAAGAAATCTGCAAAGCAGCTGCATGGTCCTTAATACATACATTTACCTCCCATCACTCTCTATCATAGCACTCCAGAAGAGACAGTTGGTTTGGACAAACAGTTCTGCAAAATCTTTTCACTTCCAGAGACCCAACTTTCCCTCCGACGCTTTTGAATTACACCAGGCTCATATTTGATCAATACATAAACTCTACTAGAGTGAAGATCCTGGCAACTATGGATTCTCTATGTGAGACTATAATGCCTGCTTGTCCTATTAAAAAAAAAACCCAAAGATACAGTAAAACCTTGGCCTGCGAGCATAATTTCATTCCGAAAACATGCTTGTAATCCAAAACACTTATATATCAAAGCAAATTTCCCCATAAGAAATAATGGAAACTCCACAACCGAAAAACGTTAATACAAAATACTGTATGTATTCATATTGAAAGACCTTGATGGTTTAGAACAGTCACTACACTCCTGCAGTGTCAGAGAGAGAGAGATGAACCATCGGCTCAATTGTGATGATGTGATGTGTGCATACTGTATTACAAGACCTTGCTTGCATATCAAGTTAAAATTTAATAAAATGTTTTGCTTGTCTTGCTAAACACTTGCATACCAAGTAACTTGCAATCCAAGGTTTCACTGTACTTACCTCTAGCAGGTGTTCTCCGAGGACATAGGAATATATTCTCACAACCTACTCACCGCCCCCTGGTTGGCTTCTTAGCTTTTTCCGCAACCAGGAAGTAACTTCAGGGAGAGAGCCAAGGATGGCACGAGCAGCAGATCAGAGATGATGCTCGTGCCAGCAAAGAGCCAAAAAGATACGGGGGCCGGATAGGAGAAGTGCTGGCGCCAAGAAAACGCCCGGGGTGGTCTATTGCGCCACTGTCAGGGAACATGCTTGTCCCTACGGATTGAAAATATAAGATAGAAGCAATGCAGTTGGAAGACTCTCGCTCAGTTTATCAGTTTAGATAGAACAGTGCGCTCAGGATACAGAGAGGACCTCCATTTTTGCCGATGTAGGTAGCATACCAATCTGTAATTCTGTTTTACAGACTCATAGCATAAGAACATAAGAATAGTCTTACTGGGTCAGACCAATGATCCATCAAGCCCAGTAGCCCGTTTTCACAGTGGCCAATCCAGGTCACTAGTACCTGGCCAAAACCCAAAGAGTAGCAACATTCCACCCTTCTGATCCAGGGCAAGCAGTGGCTTCCCCCATGTCTTTCTCAATAACAGATTGGACTTTTCCTCCAGAAACTTGTCCAAACCTTTCTTAAAACCAGCTACGGCTATCCGCTCTTACCACATCCTCCGGCAACGTGTTCCAGAGCTTAACTATTCTCTAGGTGAAAAAATTTTTTAAGTGTTTCCCTGTAACTTCATCGAGTGTCCCTCCTAGTCTGATAGGACATTAAAACCTGTGATGCTTGCAAAATGGCTTAGCATCTGTAGATAATTTTATTTAATAGAAGGTCGCATATACTAAATCGTAAAATTAATTTGCATTGCATTAGAAATTTTTTTTCACTTAATTTTTTTATGTATATCAAGGAGAACATTCTTTAATTCAAATGACACCTGGCTAGGATGATAACAAATACAGCAAACTGATAACACAGGTAGCAAAATTAGCTCAAAATGGACAATTGTAAACTGGTATGGTATAACCTATAGTAACCAGAATTAAATATCAGATCTAGAAGTGTATTATTTAGAAAGATCTAACCAGATTTCCACTGCTTCATTGTCCATGGTAAACAGGAAAAAAAAAAAAGAAAACCTCTTTTGCCAATTGCACATTATTGTGAGATAATTCACTCCACCTTACCCTGCAGCAAGTTTAACAGTTGCTCTGTTCTCCCCTTAGAACACTAATTAAAGCATCTGTTTGATGTTTCTTTACAAACAGTCCATTAAAAAGCCTCTAAATTACCTGCTTACCTGTCAAACAGAGGGCACTCTATCAGCATACACTGAGGTGTTGGTTGGTTTTTTTTAGCTGTCCCTTGTGGTTCTTCTACTCAACACAGCTTTCCTGAAAGACCAGCTTTTTTTCCTTCCTATCTCTATCAAATTTGTGTGGGAAGGCCAACAGGCCCTCAGTGTAGGGATTTAGAGGCCTTCCAGCTAATTGCCAGCTTGTAAATTTAATTGGACTGCCTCTCTTGGCACTGTTCTTAAATCAATTTGGCAATGAGTTAGCTGTCACCTCTTTTTCCCAAGCAGGTCGCTTGGAAGCGCACCGCCCAAGAGAGGTCAAGCATCTAAATAGGATGATGTTGACCTCAGCAGTTGAAAGTTGTCACTTTTTAAAATTCATTGTGCATATTAAGATAAAGTATCTTGCACATGGAATGACTGTGCTTTCATGCAATGCACTGTGTCAGAATATGTTATAGGGGATCATTATTGTTTTTGCTTACTGCTCTTTTTGTATCACACTAACAAGATTAAATATTGTTCTGAATTGGTATTCTTGTTAATGAGGTCTTTTGACTTGTAGGGATCCATGAAATGATAAATAATAAATTCTCTCCTTATAAATCTGTAAAAGTGGGTTTTTAAAAAATATATATTTATACAGTACTTGACAATAAAACCAGGCACCATGAAATAATACTGAATAAAAAGTATATTTAAATACATTTGCAATAGAGTAATATTAAAATATTTAGCAGACTAGTAAAAGAAGAATTGATAAAAGGTTCTGAAATTAAATTAATTCATAATATCATAAGCTTATAAGCGTTCTCATTCAAGGGCAGTATTGAGGGCTGTGAGAGCAGTGCAGCCGGACAGGGTGCATGGGAGGTAGGAAGCGCGAAAATCATTCCCTGCCCCTTCTTTGACACAGCACAGTGGTTGAGGTGGCTTGCCACACAGGGTGTGATTCCAGCTCAGTATGGTCCTAATATTTAAATTCATTTTAGCAATACCAAGCAAGGGAAGTCAATGTTACACATCAAATTGATGATTTTCTGTGGGCATAAAGTATTTTATCAGCAAAAATTATTTGACAATTATCCACTCCATATCGGACTAAAAAAGATAGGCTAGTAGTTCCACAGTACAGGTCAGGAATTAGGGAAATCATTTGTGACCAGAAATGTTATAAAGATTTTATTAAGGAAGATGTGAAAGGGAAGGCTTTGAATGGTGATTTCATTTGTGAAGTGTTTTCATTGTTTTCATTCACATGTAGGCAGTATAGGAAAAAAAAAAAGTTTATGAATAAATAAATTTTATCCATATTGTAATGGAGCCATACCTGGGCAGATTAGGTTGGAGGAGACAACAACATGTATAGTTTTTCCATAATAGTACACGCTGATAAAACAGCTAGAGATTTTCCTTTAGCAGTTTTCAAAGTGAAAACACCCTTTTTGTTCTACATATAATGCCGGATGTACAAAGGGCACTTCTGTGAGTATGTGAACGCTAACAGCCAGCGCCTAAGCACTATTCTGCAAATACCCGCTTAACTTACATAGTTCATATTTCCAAGGGGGGCATACACATGAGTGCGATTTAAGCAGGCTTCCTACTTATGTGGATAACTTAAAAAATACATCAAATTACACACATCCCTGCTACATTTTTGGAACCCACACTTATGCCAGCTCTAGGGCTGATGTAACTGAGGCTCAATTGTTAGGCATGCCAATACTGAAGTTCACTAGTATTCTATGATGGAATCTACATGCCTAGGTTCCATTATAGAATAAGCACCTACCATGCAACCTCGGGGCTCCTAAATGGAGGTTCCCAGTTCCATTATAGAATAATTGTAAACAGCACAAGGAATGTCAAATCAAATGCAAGGCACTAATATGGAAGGCAAACAGAGATCTTGAAAAGAAGATTGTGCTGGAAGCAAAAACACACAGTAAAAACTTTTTTATGTATATTAAAAGAAAGAAGCCAGGAAGAGAATCGGTTGGACCGCTAGATGACCGAGGGATAAAAGGGGCTCTCAGGGGAGACAAGGACATAGCAAGAGATTAAATGGATTTTTTTGCCTCGGTCTTCACTGAGGAAGATGTGGGGGAGATACCAGTACCAGAAATTGTATTCAAATCTGATGAATCATAGAAATTCATAAAAATCTCTGTAACACTGAATGATGTAATGGGTCATTTTGACAAACTGAACAATAGCAAATTGCCTGGACCGGATGGTATACATACCAGAGTGCTGATAGAATTGAAAAATGAACTTGCAGAGTTATTGTCAGTAATTTGTAATTTTTCTTTAAAAACAAGCATAGTACCAGAAGACTGGAGGGTGGCCAACGTGACGCCAATTTTAAAAAAGGTTCCAGAGGTGATCTGGGAAATTATAGACCAATGAGTCTGACATCGGTGCCAGGCAAAATGGTAGAGATTATTATAAAGAACAAAATGACAGAACATATACATAAGCAGTGAGAGAAAGCCAACATAGTTTTAGTCAAGGGAAATCTTGCCTCACCAATCTACTACATTTCTTTGAAGGGGTGAATGAACTTGTGGATAAAGGTGAGCCGGTTGTTATTGCGAATTTGGATTTTCAAAAGGCATTTGACAAAGTACCTCATGAAAGACTTCTGAGGAAATTAGGACGTAATGGGATAGGAAGCAATGTCCTATTACTTATTAACACGGAAGCCTTCCCTCTGATGTTGGAGGAGTGATGTCAGAGGGAAGGTTTCCACTTCAGCAACGGGAGCCACCGCCCGTGTTTTTGTGCAAAGAAATGACTGCAGCAGGAAGGAGGAGGGAGCTAGCCAGAAGGTAAACACCTGTGGGCAGCGGCTCCTACATGCGTCCCGCGGATGAGTTGGAAGCCTCTCTGACTTCGGAGGAACTTCTTCCAGCGTCAGAGAGAAGGCTTCTGGCTCAGCTGTGGGATGTGCATAGGAGTCGCCACCTGTGGTTTTGTGCAAAGAAATGACTGTGGCAGGAAGGAGGAGGGAGCTGGACAGAAGGTAAATACCCACCAGAGGGAGGCACATACTTGAGGCACAGAATGGAGGGAGGGAGGGAGAGAGAGGGACGCTTTGGGATTCAGGAGGGAGGTAGAGGGGCGCAATGGCACACCGAAGGTGGAACAGGACCCCCATTCATAAGTACAAGTCTGACATAAGTCGGATGTTTGTAAAACATGAACTGCCTGTATTTATCAATGATCTAGAGATGGGAATAACTAGTGAGATAATCAAATTTGCTGATGACACAAATCGCAAGAGGATTGTGAAAAATTACAAGAGAACCTTGTGAGACTGGGCATCAAAATGGCAGATGATGTGTAATGTGAACAACTGCAAAGTGATGCATGTAGGAAAGAGGAACCCGAACTAGCTATGTCAGTGTTTTTCAACCTTTTTTGGGCAAAGGCACACTTGTTTCATGAAAAAAATCACGAGGCACACCACCATTAGAAAATGTTAAAAAATTTAACTCTGTGCCTATATTGACTATATATAAAGTAATTCTCTTGAATAGGAATCAAATAAACACAAAGAAAGTATTTTATAATTACTTTATTATGAAATATTAAGTAAACAGAATAGTGAAAAATTATAAAATACTTTATTCAGTACGAAACCTGGGCCTGTTTGGCTGAACACAAAGCTGATATTCTGGCTGGAATCGAAGAAAGACACACACATAGCTCTTCGTCAACAGCTCTCAGTCTCTCTCTGTATTTGGTTTTTATAACATACAAAAATAGACAAATATACCCTCCATCCTTTTTATTAAACCACAATAGCAGTTTTTAGCGCAGGGAGCTGCGCTGAATGCCCAGCGCTGCTCTTGACGCTCATAGGCTCCCTGCGCTAAAAACCACTATTGCGGTTTAGTAAAAGGTGACCATATTGTAAAATATAGACAGCAGATATAAATTCAGAACTGTGCATAGTAAGTGAAGGGAAGTTTTCATCTCTGGGAATTTACCCAGTTAACTATTAAGTTATTTGGGCAAATTCCTTTGAAAACTGTGGTAATACTGCCTCCACTTTGCTAAATTTAAAATAAAATCATTTTTCCTACCTTGTCTGGTGATTTCTGGTTGCACTTTCTTCTTCTGACTGTGCATCCAATCTTTCTTCCCTTCTATCTATGCTTTCTCTCCTCCATACCTCATTCCCTCCCCAACTTTTTCTTCCTCTCTCCCTGACCTTTCTTTCTTTTTTTCTGTTTCTCTTCTTTCCTTCTGTTTCCCTGCCTGCCCCCTTTCTTTCTTTCTCCCTGCCGTTCCCCAAGCCACTGCCACTGCCGCTGCCATCGGGGAACAGGACCCACCAATGGATAACAGGTCCCAAAGCCGACGCCGACGCATGCTCTCCCTGACGTCAATTCTGCAATCGGAGAGGAAGTTCCGCCCAGCCAGGCAGCGATTGGCTGGCCCGAACTTCCTCTCCGACTGCAGAATTGACGTCGGGGAGAAGAAGACTTATCGGCTCGATAGATTAGATCGCCAAGACAAAGTGAGTCCTGGGTGATCGACTCACTTTGCCTTGGCGAGCTACTGGCGCCCCTGCCTCGGGCCCCCTGTCAGCTCCGGGCCCCTGAATGCAGGACTGGTAGTACTGCCCTGATGGCGGCCCTGTGGCACACCAGGCAACATCTCGCGGCACACTAGTGTGCCGCGGAACAGCGGTTGAAAAACACTGAGCTATGTGATGCTCAGTTTTGTGTTAGGAATCATTGCCCAGGAAAAGTATCTAAGTGTCATAGTTGAGGATACATTGAAACCTTCAGCTCACTGTGCGGCAGCTGCTAAGAAAACAAATAGAAAGTTAGGAATTATCAGGAAAGGAATGGATAACATAGATGAAAATGTTATAATGCCCTTGTATTGCTCTATGGAATGGCCGTACCTCAAATACTGTGTGCAATTCTGGTCGCCATATCTCAAAAAAGATATAACATAATTAGAAAAGGTACAGAGAAGGGTGACAAAAATGATAAAAGGGATGGGATGACTTCCCTATGAGGAAAGGCTAAAGCAGCTAGGGCTCTTCAGCTTGGAGAAGAGACGGCTCAGGGGTGAATATGATAGAGGTCTATAAAATAATGAGTGGCGTGGAAGGCTAGATGTGAATTGCTTGCTCACTCTTTCCAAAAATACTAGGACTGGGGGACATTAGATAAAGCTATTATATAGTAGATTTAAAACAAACCAGAAAAAAAATATTTCTTCACACAGCATATAATTAAACTCTGGAATTTGTTGCTGGAGAATGTGGTGAAATGAGTTAGCTTAGTGGGGTTTAAAAAAGGTTTGAATAATTTCCTAAAAGAGAAGTCCATAGGCCATTATTGAGAAGGCTTGGAAAAATCCACTCTTTATTCCTAGGATAAGCAGCATAGAATCTGTTTTGCTACCTGGGACCTAGCTAGGTGCTTGAGACCCGGGTTGGCCACTGTTGGAAACAGGATTCTGGGCTTGATGGACCTTCGGTCTGTCCTAGAATGGCAATTCTCATGTTTTTATGTTATGCCCTTAAATATGCTTACTGACAAAAATAATATACTTTTATGCAGCCCACATGTAGGCATGTTATGAAGTGGAGTTTGGGCACACAAAATTATTCAGTCATTAAAACTGCAGAGGATTTTGAGGAATTGCGGAAGAATCTTCTAAGACTATGAAACTGGGCATCTAAATGGCAGGTGAAATTTAATATGAACAAGGGCAAAGTAATGCATATATTGAAAAATAATCTCAGCTACAGGAACACAGGACTTACCATTTAAGAAAAAGATCTTGGAGTCATTGTGGATAATGTGTTGAAATTTTCAGCCCAGTGTGCTACAACAGCTAAAAAAGCAAATAGAATGTTAGTAACTATTCAAAAAGAAATAAAGAAGAAAAAGAGAGAATATCATTGTACCTTGGTACAGATAGATCCCTGTTATACAGGATCAGTTTAATACAATGCCTCAAAAACATTTTCTGCCACGGCACACTAAAAAGGAGGAGTGTGTGGCGCAGTGGTTGGATCTACAGCCTCAGCACCCTGAGGTTGTGGGTTCAAACCCCGCGCTGCTCCTTGCGACCCTGGGCAAGTCACTTAATCCTGCATAGCCCCAGGTACGTTAGATAGATTGTGAGCCCACCGGGACAGAGAGGGGAAAAATGCTTGAGTACCTGATTGTAAAAACCGCTTAGATAACCTTGATAGGCGGTATATAAAATCCTAATAAACTTGAACTTGAAACTTGGGGCCGCGTCTACAGGGCCTCTGAGCATGCGCGGACGTCAGCTGGTGCTGTCACACACATGCGCATGACATCATCACATTGACAGGAGAAGAGCTGCCAGTGCCCATGTTGGCAGTGGCTGACTTGTCTGTTTCATGCAACATGTGGAACCTTGCTGTGGCACACAGTTCAATACTATATTGGACCATAGGCAAATATACATTTGTGGGCCTCATGGACCCTTCTCCCCAATTTACTTCTTTTCTTACCCCATATACACAATTCAGCTTTCCAGAATAGGCAAAATTGCAGAGCCTAGCTTTGAGTGTGGAGACAGTAATAGTTTTTGAATGAACATGGGGACTAGGCAAGCATATGCTTCAAATGGAGAGGCCTAATGGGTAGCACTGGAGAGCCGTCAAGTTATCTGGTTTCAAAAAGGAGATTTTAGGCCAGTCCTGGACATCTGACAGCCTTATCATGGTACATTATGGAACCTGAAATGCTGAATTCAATGGGTAGAATCATGGATACCAAAACACAACACTAAGGGATCCTTTTACAATGCTGCATTAGCAATTCTCATGCGGCGAATTTGGTGAAGCTCATTCAGTTCCTATGGACTTCGAAGAATTTGTTGCGCAGGAATCACTAGCTTGGCTTTCCAGTGCAATAGGTGAGACATTCTAGACCAGGGATCTCAAAGCCCCTCCTTGAGGGCCGCAATCCAGTCGGGATTTTAGCATTTCCCCAATGAATATGCATTGAAAGCAGTGCATGTACATAGGACTCATGCATGTTCATGGGGGAAATCCTGACAACCCGACTGGATTGCGGCCCTCAAGGAGGGACTTTGAGACCCCTGTTCTAGACAGATGGGTAGTGTCCCCATGGCCATGTGCCATCTACAGAAGGAATCCACTCTGGATTTTTTTTCTCTGTGCCTCTGTTGTACTTCACTGGGCTCCTTAGCTCCACCACTGCTTGCCCTGGATCGGTAGCATGGAATGTTGATACTCTTTGGAATTCCGGAACCTTGCTATTCTTTAGGATTCTGAATGGAATGTTGCTACTCCTTGGGTTTTGGCCAGGTACTAGTGACCTGGATTGGCCACCGTGAGAACGGGCTACTGGGCTTGATGGACCATTGGTCTGACCCAGTAAGGCTATCCTTATGTTCTTATACTTTTTCCCTTCTGCATGTGTGCTTGTTCTGCTCTTCATAATTTATTATTTTATTCAGTGTATTTTTCATTCTGTTTTGGGGTTTTCTGGTGTACAGAGTGATTATTCAGCTCTGCCTGCATTAAGATTTCACAGACTTCAGTCTGCAGCTGACAGGCCAATCCCTGGTGGTACCTGTCAGCCAGCCTGTATTTACTTCATAGGAGCTCAGGGCCGTCCTCACCTTTCTCCTTCTGCCGAACGAGGGCTCGAGCACAGGCCGTTTGGTATCCGTTGGAGACTCGGCGGTGTCTCGCAGGTTGCCGGCTGTGTCTTCTCACCTCCGCCTGTCCCTAAGCACGTCCGTTGGTCCATAAGGGTAGAGGTATAGTCAGGCCGAAGTTCAGCGTGGCAGAGGCATTCCCAGCATGAGGCAGTGATTGTCTGATTCCAGCTACTGAAGGAGAGCTGAGGCAGGTGCAGCACATTTTCAGCATTTAAATTGAATCAGGTTGGGCAGACTGGATGGACCATTCGGGTCGTTATCTGCCGTCATCTACTATGTAACTATGTTACTACGCCACTGGTCACAGTGAGTAAAGGCTGTAATAGCCTGTAAGGTGAATTGGAGGAGGTTTGAAATTCAAAGTTTTGAGGGTTTCTGTATGTCCCCCCCTGTGTTCCCCCTCCTGAAAAATCCTAAAATCACCATTTTTGAAGTTTGTTTAAGGTGAAAAATATTGCATTTTTGGTACGATTTTCTTAACGACGGCTATCTTGGATTTTTAGCAATCCATCTTTTCAAAAGCTCCCTGCTTCTCCAAAACTGCAATATTTGCCTCAAAACTTATTGGGATGGAGTTCTTGGGCTCTTCTGATGTGAATTCTTGCCAGGATTGCACAACTTTTCTTGTGCCATGTGCCGCATGGCACACCTGGGAGAGGTGGCAGCTTCCAGCTTACCCTCTCCCATGTTGAAGCAGGTGACCAAATGCTTGGCTAGCCCAGTGGGGCAGCCTTTATTTTTGGAGCTCAGCACGGCTACTAGTTCTGTGTGCCTGGCTGTGGACCCTCCATAGCCCAAAAAACACAAAGTTAAGTCATCAAAGGGTGACTCTATGCCCCAGGAGCCAGAGGCTTTCTCTGAATTTATGAAACATTTATGGAATGAGTTTCAAAGCAGGCAATCCCGCTCTGCCTCAGATATGTCTATTAGTGGCATAGCTTCTATGGACACGTCCTCCTCTCAGCCCTGTGCTGTCTAATCCTGTGCTGCCTAATCCTGATCTGGGGGATCTTGATGATGATGATGACAGCTTGCTGACCCCTTATTTACAGGTGCAGCACTTCCTGGGACAGAAGATCAGGGACTGTGTGCTGGATTTGCGGATCCCTCTGGGGTTTTGGAACCTGGGGATGATCCCATGGTTCTGCATTTATTTAAGTCTGTGACTTTACCAGATCTTATTTCGGAGCCTTGCAAGAACCAAATTCTGTCACTCAGGCAGCTCTGTCCATGTCAGCCTAGGATGGATTCTTTGGTTGTGCAAGTGACTAAGTGCACCTCTCTACCCAGTGAAGGTAGTGTAGTGATTAAAGATATGCAGGACCACTGTGTGGATGTGGAGACTTTTTGATGCAGCTACTGTAGGCATAAAGGCTGCTTCGATGGCATCCTTTATCATACGCGCTTGTCTATCTCGACTGCACACGCTGGAGGGTGAGGCTGTGGATCCTCCTCCTCAACTTCTTTTGGTTAGGTTAGGTTATGTTGCTGATGCATTGTCTGACCTTATGTGGGGTTTGGAAAAGTTATCAGCGTACTCAATTTCCACCTGCAGGATACTCTGGATCAGGCAATGGGCTGGTGATTCAACTTCCAAGGCTACTTTGGCTAGACTTCCCTTTAAGGGAGCAGTTATTGTTTGGCAAGGGCTCAGGCAGATGCTCTATATCAGGGGTGTCTAATGTCGGTCCTCGAGGGCCGCAATCCAGTCAGGTTTTCAGGATTTCCCCAATGAATATGCATGAGATCTATTAGCATACAATGAAAGCAGTGCATGCAAATAGACCTCATGTATATTCATTGGGGAAATCCTGAAAATCCGACTGGACTGCGGCCCTCGAGGACCGACATTGGACACCCCTGCTCTATATACTTTATCGTGCCAAAGAAAGGCTCTGAAGATTGGAGGCCAATTCTGGGTCTTCAGCACGTGAATGCAGCTCTCAAGGTTCCATGCTTTCTCATGGAGACAGTGTGATTGGTTATTGCAGCGGTGGCCCCAGGAGAGTTCCATGCCTTTCAGAATCTCACAGAAGCCTACTTGTACATTCTGATTTTTCCAGCCCCCTGTAAATTCTACGGTTTCATGTTCTGAAACAACATTCCAACCTATAATTGGCTAGCAACCTTAGTCCATTGGCGAGAATGCTTGAACTAGGAAAATGCAATAATTACTAAAGTTCTTTAAATAATGGACATCAGTATGAGCACCTTAGTATACAAGCGAGGGAATATGGGCTCAGGTAGTAACTCATAGGTGACCAGCACCAGAAATAAGTCTAAATGAAAACTGCCCCATACATCATTTAGTCCTTTCTTGATATTATCAATCTAATCACAATCCCATTTAAGTCAAACATTCACACCAGGGGAAAAAGGAAAAAAATACAAAATAAATAAACTCCCAAGAACCATCACACTATCATAGTATCGTCCGCAAATTTAATCACCTCACTCGTCGTACCTATGTCCAGATCATTTATAAAGATGTTGAAGAGCACGGGTCCGAGCACTGAGCCCTCCGGCACTCCACTGGTGATGCTCTTCCAGTCCGAGTATTGTCCATTTACCCCTACTCACCCTCGATTCCATGGCTCGCAATTTTTCGAAGTAGTCGTTCATGAGGAACCTTGTCAAACACCTTCCGAAAATCCAGATACACAATGTCTACCGGGTCGCCCTTGTCTATCTGTCTGTTTACTCCCTCAAAGAAGTGCAGCAAGTTCGTCAAACACGATCTGCCTTTGCTAAAACCGTGCTGACTGGTCCTCATCAGCCCTTGTCCATCAAGGTGATCAATGATGCAGTCCTTTATCAGCGATTCTACCATCTTTCCCGGTACCAAAGTCAGACTCCCGGATCTCCCCTCGAACTTTTCTTGAAGATCGGCGTAACATTCGCCACCTTCCAGTCTTCCGGAATCTTTCCTGATTCGATCGACAGATTGGCTATTAGTTGATACAGTTCAGCTATAGTCCCTTTCAGTTCCTTGATGACCCTCGGATGGATGCCAACCGGTCCCGGGGATTTATCGCTCTTAAGCCTATCAATCTGACTACACACCTCCTCTATATCAGGGGTCTCAAAGTCCTTCCTTGAGGGCCGCAATCCAGTTGGGTTTTCAGGATTTCCCCAATGAATATGCATGAGATCTATGTACATGCACTGCTTTCAATGCATATTCATTGGGGAAATCCTGAAAACCCGACTGGATTGCGGCCCTCAAGGAGGGACTTTGAGATCCCTGCCTAAACTGACCGTCAATCCTGTCAGCTTTCCGTCTTTGTTTCCAGCATATAGCCTGATGGGTTCTGGTATGCTATGTAAATCTTCTTCGGTAAATACAGACGCAAAAAATGTGTTCAGTTTGTCAGTGATTGCTTTGTGCTCCCTTTATTCCATGGTCATCCAACAGTCCCACCACTTCCTTTGCAGGTCATTTCCCCTTAATATATTGAAAGAACGGCTTGATGTTCTTCGTCTCCTTGGCTATTTTTTCCTCATAGTCCCTTTTGGCCCCTTTTACTGCCTTATGGCACCTGCGTTGATGTTTGTGTTTGTTCCAGTTTTTGTCCCTTTTTGACCTTTTCCATTCCTTGAATGAAGTTTTCTTGTCTCTTATCACTTCCTTGATCTCTACAGTGAGCCACGCCAGTTCTTTGTTCTTTTTCCTCTTGGATCCCTTGTTGATACGCGGTATATATAGATTTTGCGCCTCGGTGACTGCGTCCTTAAAAAGGGACCAAGCTTGCTCTAGCATTTTTACAGTGCTTATCCTCTTTTTAATCTTTTTCCTACCATGAGTCTCATCCCTTTGTTATTCCCTTTTTGGAAGTTCAGTGCTGTGGCTGTCATTTTGGACTGATGTTTCTCCCCTGCATCCAGATTGAAGCGGATTATATTGTGATTGCTGTTTCTCAGCGTCCCTTCTACTTCTCCATCTTGTGCTGGTTCTCATAGGCCATTTAGAATTAAGTCCAGAATTGCATTTCCTCTAGTATTTTCCTTGACAAGTTGTTCCAGGAAGCAGTCACCTACAGCATCCAAGAACTTGGTCTCCCTAACGCAGCCGGAAGTGCCTAGGTTCCAGACTATTACCGGATAGTTGAAGTCACCCATGATAACTGCATTGCCTCCCTTGAAGTTGCATTTAATCTCATCCGTCATTTCTCCATCAGTTTCTTCAGACTGCTCTGGGGGTCAGTAGTAGATGCCAATCTTTGTTTCCAGGCCATTTGTTCCTGGAATTTTGACCCAAAGAGACTCTAACTTATCCGTCAGTTGTGGCGTGTTCTCTCCGGTAGATTCAATTCCCTCTTTGACGTATATGGCAATGCCCCCACCTTTTTGGGTCACTCTGTCTCTGCGGTATAGTTTGTATTCCGGTAGCACAGTGTCCCAGATGTTTTCCTCAGTCCACCATGTTTCTGTGATTCCTATGATGTCAATGTTATCTTTTTGTGCCATAGCTTTTAATTCACCCGTCTTATTTCTAAAGCTCCTTGCGTTCGTGTACATACACTTGAGTTAGCGGCCTGTTCCTTTCTTGCATTTCCTTCCCTCTTGTGTCCTTTTTGATCTGTCTTGCCTGTGATCCGGTGAGTCTTTCCCTCTATCTTCTTGCATGGTATCCTCCGGGTATACCAGTTTCCGAACCATCGACTCTCTTTCTCGGTCGACTGTCGGCTTTCCCCTTCTTCTTGGCTGAAGTTTGTTTATTAAAAAATCTACTGCCACTGGCATGTTTTACAACTCCATCAGGCTTTTCAAGAAAGCCCATGCATAGCCTTTACCCGGGGCAAAAATATTTTTGAACATTTAATGTTCAAAAAAAGTATATCAGTCCTATGGAAGCTCCGCACCATTAAAAAATACTTCGATAATTCATCCTTTCGATTACTTGTACAATCATCCATCTTGAGTACGCTGGATTACTGCAACATTATATATCTGGGAGCTTATAAGAAGACACTTAACAAGCTGAGATTAATTCAGAACATTGCGGTCCGGCTCATCTTTGGTTTAAAAAATGGGAACATATCACCCCATACTTCCAGATACTCCACTGGTTGCCGGTGGAATCCAGAATACTCTTCAAGTTTGCCTGCATCAGCTACAAAGCTATCTTTGGGATGCTACCAACTTACCTCGCCTCTCAATTCATCCTCAACAGCTCTAATAAGAGCTCTCGCAGAATAAATCTCTTTAATTACCCATCCCTGAAATCATGTCTTTACAAGAAGTTCCTAGACAGAATGTTATCATTCCAGGCAGCCAAACTGAACACATGGCTCGTAAAACCCATTCTCGAGGCCACTTCTTATGCCAACTTCAGAAAATCACTGAAGACCCGTCTCTTTAACAAATTCTAATTCCTAATTTTTTCCCAATCCCCCTCAGCTATCCTCATCCCAATCCCCAATTCTCTTGGTTTTAGATTAACTCATCCTTCTTCCCATCTGTAAAGGTATTCCACCCAAATTGTTTTCCCCTGCACCCCTATCTCTGACTAGATACTTCCTTTTGATTCAAACCATCTTGGTTCTCTTCCATTTGCAATTTGTATCCCAGAAAGTACTTTTACTGTTCCCCTTACATCTTATACACTCATTGTATGTATCTCATTGTAAACATCTCTCACTTCTTGTTGTAAACATCTCTTACTTCTTGTTGTAAACATCTCTTACTCTCATAGTATGTAACTTGTTGTAAACCGCTTTGAACTTATGGTATAGCGGTATATAAGAAATACAATTATTATTATTATTATTAATAATTATTTCTATAGCACCACCAGATGCATGCAACGCTGCACAGAGTCACAAAGAATAAAAAAAATAGTCCCTGCTCGAAAGAGCTTACAATCTAAACAGGCAAGACAGACAAACAGGATGTCATGGAAATAGTTAAGGGGAATGGTTAATCAGCGGGCTGGGTTGGAGTGCAGAGGAATAGGGTTAAGGATTGAAAACTATCAAAAAGGTGGGTTTTCAGTCTGCTTTTAAACAAGGGAAGGGTTTGACGGACAAACGAAGGGAAGGGCTTGACGGACAAACTCTGGTAATTTATTCCAGGCATAGGAGGAAGCTAGATGAAAGAAACAAAGTCTGGAATTGGCAGTGGAGGAGAAGGGTAACACTAAGAGTGACTTAACTGAGGAATGGAGTTCTCTGGGAGGAGTATAAGGAGAGAGAAGCAAGGAGAGATATTGAGGGGCAGCAGAATGAACATACTTGTAGGTCAGCAATAAGATCTTAAACTGTATGCGATGGCAGATAGGGAGCCAGTGAAGTGATTTAAGGAGAGGGCTGACATGAACGTAGCGAGGTTGGTAGAAGATGAGTCATGCAGCAGAGTTTTGCACAGATTGCAAGGGGGAGAGGTGACACTGCGGGATACCAATTAGGAGTAGATTGCAGTAATCTAAATGTGAGGTTATAACATAACATAAAACTCACTTGTATACAACAAATACCATTAAGTTCTATGCGGTTCATAAAAATTAGTAATACAAATGAATAAGGATCTAGATTCTAACTTCCAAAAGATTCAATAAAAAGATACGATTTTAAGGCACGACAAAATTTTTGGTATGAAATTGGAAATGTAAATATATAAGTTAAATCCCTAGTCCATGAGGTTGCCTGAAAAGATAAATCATTCCTGCAATTTCTTGTATTTACATCCCTTAACTGAGGGGAATGAAAACAGTGGATGCAATTTTCTAAAATGTTTAGAACTTGTAATAATAAAAGATTCCATGAGATACTCAGGAATTGAGCTTGTTAGTGCCTTAAAGCAAATGCAGCCGAGCTTAAACTTAACCCACGCCTCAACTGGAAGCCAATGCAGTCGACGATAAGAATCAGTAATATGATCAAACTTCCTCAAGTTGAAAATCAGTCTGACTGCTGCATTCTGAATTATGCGCAGTCTATGAAGGGTTTTCTAGGTACCAACAAGGTGAACAATGTTGCAATAGTCTAACTGACTAAGGATAAGTGATTGAACCAGCAATCAAAAGGAATTAACATCAAAGTATGCTCTAATAGTTCTTAGTTTCCACAAAGTATAAAAGCCCTTTCGAACCAACAAGTCAACCTGATTTTTCATTGTAAGAGTATGATCTACAATTACGCCAAGTATCTTTATGGTTGACTGGATGAAATAAGTTATATCATTTGGTTAAAATTTTAAGTCATTTTAAGTTAAAATTTGGTGATGCAAAGAAAAACTTGTTTTTTTCCGTATTAATTTTCAATTTAAATTCTGACATCCAAAATTCAATTATCTGTAAGATCTCTACTGAAATTTGATTTACTTGAGAAAGAGAAGTATAAACAGGGATTAAAATAGTAATATTGTCGGCATAACTAAATAGTTTAATTTTAAAACTGAGCTAATCTGTTGTCCAAAGAGGCCAAATAAACATTAAAAAGCAATGGGGACAGAAGAGACCCCTGGAGTACTTCACATGGATTACTCCAACTGTATGAGAGCTCATTATTAAGTTTTACTTGATAAATTCTAAATTAAAGAAAACCCTCGAGCCATTTCAAAACTTGGCCGTGTATACCTATAGCATCCAGACATTCCAATAATTTATCATGATCCACAAGATCGAATGCACTACTCAAGTCCAGTTACAAAATTAAAGCACTGGCACCTTTACTAAAAAGACTACATACATTATCTACCAAGGATGCCAGCACTGTCTCTGTGCTAAATAATGGTCTAAAACCTGATTGCAAACCATGCAGGATGGAAAAATGTTCCAGATAATTTAGCAGTTGGATATTTACTAAACCTTCCATAATTTTTATAAAAAATGGGATTGATGAGATAGGCCTATAATTAGTCACTAGGGATACAGAACCCTTAGGATCCTTATGAGAGCTTGGACAAGAGTCCGGATAGTGTGCTCAGAGAGGAAGGGGCAAATTTTGGTGATATTGAAGCGACAGGCCTTAGCAGATTGTTGGATATGCGTAGAAAATGAGAAGTCAGAATTGAAGACCACTCCAAGGTTGTGAGCAGAGGAGACTGGAACAATGACAGTATTTAGAAACATAGAAAAGTGATGGCAGAAAAGGGCCAATGCCCATCAAGTCTGCCCACTTTATTGACCCACCCACCCTCCTAACTACCCTTTGAGAGATCATACTCTGATGTCCCATTCCATCTTAGAGATCCGAAATGAACATCCCATCTGTTCTTAAAATCTGGCACGCTACTGGCCTCAATAACCTGTGCTGGAAGCTCATTCCAATTGCCAACCACTCTTTCAGTGAAGAAGTACTTCCTGGTATCACCATGAAACTTCCCGCCCTTTATTTTCAGCGGGTGCCCTCTTGTGGCCGAGGGTCCTCTCAGAAAGAAAATATCATCTTCTACCTCAATACGACCAGTGATATACTTAAATGTCTCAATCATGTCTCCCCTCTCCCTACGTTCTTCGAGAGAGTATAGCTGCAATTTGTTTAGCCTTTCTTCGTACGATAGATCTTTGAGTCCCGAGACCATCCTGGTGGCCATTCGCTGAACCAACTCAACCCTCAGCACATCCTTACGGTAATGTGGCCTCCAGAATTGTACGCAGTACTCTAGATGAGGCCTCGCCATGGTTCTGTACAATGGCATTATGACATTGGGCTTCCGACTAACAAAGTTTCTCCGGATACAACTCAGCATTTGCATAGCCTTGGATGAAGCCTTCTCCACTTGATTGGCAGTTTTCATGTCTTCACTAATGACTACTCCCAAATCTCGTTCTGCTTCAGTCCTTGCCAAGGTTTCTCCATTCAATGTGTACGTTCTGCACGGATTATTGTTGCCAAGGTGCATGACCTTGCATTTTTTAGCGTTAAAACTAAGCTGCCAGGTCGAGGACCAATGTTCCAATAAAAGCAGGTCTAGCGTCATGCTGCCAGACAAATTGCTGTTACTTACAATGTTACATAGTTTGGCATCATCAGCGAATAAAGTTATTTTACCTTGAAGCCCCTGAGTCATATCTCTTACAAATATGTTGAAAAGGATCGGGCCCAAGACCGAGCCCTGTGGTACACCACTGGTCACCTCCGATGTTTTAGAGAGGGAACCATTAACCACCACCCTCTGAAGTCTACCACTCAGCCAATCGTTGACCCATGTGGTCAGTGTTTCACCTAATCCCATCGATTTCATTTTGCTCAATAACCTGCGGTGGGGGATGCTATCAAAAGCTTTGCTGAAGTCCAAATACACTACGTCCAGGGACTCACCCAGATCCAATTTTCTTGTTACCCAGTCAAAGAAGCTGATGAGGTTGGATTGGCAGGACCTACCCTTGGTGAACCTATGTTAGTGGGGATCGCGTAGATTCTTCTCGTCCAGGATCATGTCTAGCTTCCGTTTGATTAGTGTTTCCATGAGTTTATACACTATCGATGTGAGACTCACCGGTCTGTAATTCGCAGCCTCCGTCCTGCAACCCTTTTTGTACAGAGGAACGACATTAGCTGTTTTCCAGTCCAAGGGGACTCTTTCCGTAATCAGGGAGAGATTGAAGAGTACGGATAACGGTTCCGCTAGGACATCTCTGAGCTCATTGAGCACTCTGGGATGTAGATTGTCCGGGCCCATTGCTTTGTTCACCTTGAGTCTTGATAATTCATCGTAGACATTTACTGAGATGGAGAAAAGAGGAGGAGGAGCAGAGGGTTTAGGAGGAAAGAGGAGCAACTCAGTCTTGGACATATTTAGTTTCAAATGATGGCAGGTAATCCAGGCAGCAATGTCAGCCAAACAAAGACTTTTTCCTGGACTTTAGGTGAAATTTCAGATGTAGAGAGGTAGATCTGGGAGTCATCAGCATATAGGTGATACTGGAAACCATGGGAGGAGATCAGGGCACCGAGGGAAGAGGTGTAGAGAGAGAATGGTCCTAAGACTGAACCCTGGGGTACACCAATTGCTAACGGGGTAGCAGCCGAAGAGGATTCACCAACACATACACTAAAGGTGCGTTGGGAAAGATAGGAGGCAAACCAGGAGAGGACAGATTCACGGAATCCAAACGAGGACAGCATGTCAAGGAGTAAGCTGTGATTTACAGTATCAAAGGCAACAGACTGGTCAAGAAGGATACTTTTTTGATTTCCCAGGAACTGGGGATTCAAGACTAGCCAATGTCAGACACAGGATTCTGGACATGAGTACCTTGAATCAGTTTAGCTTTTCTTAAGTTCTTATGTCATATAATGAATCCAAAAGCCTTTTGTTTCATGGGTCCTGAATATTGTCTCTTATGAGTCTGCCATTTGAACTGACAGATTCATCATCTCTTAAAAATATAATCTGGAAAGTGCTCTTTCTAGAACTCCAAGCTTTATTCACACAGGAGCATTATATACAATTTCATCCTAAGGCAGTCACATTCACCCTGGATTCTTGCCAAAGATGGTACAACATTTTACTTTAATGAGGAGATAGCGTTGCCTGCCTTTTATTCTCAAGCTCCCAAGTAGGAGCAGAAGAAAACCCCGCATACCTTGTGTTCTACTAGTCAACTAAGAAGTTATAGGAATAATTCCAAGGCCTTTTAACCAAAATGTATTAAATACACCCCAGGGAATTATGCAAAAAAAAAAAAAAAGGAGAATTATGCAAAAGTAATTATGCACATTATAAATCCTCCTCAGGGATGAGAGACGCAGAGAGAGAAAGAGTGTGTGTGTGTTTATTTCAGTGAGAAGTATATACAAAGTAATTCACAGGCTTCAGATTGCCTAAAATGTTGATTTAATTCTAGGTTTCCCCTATGCATAGAAAGACTTGTAGTTCTGATTGCTCTGTTGCATTCAAAAGAAAAGCAAAACTACTGGGCAATGGGGTAAGCCCAAGACTGGATCAATACAGCCATTGAATCTGGAGCCAGATAGGACTTTAATCCCAGCAGTCTTCCTCATTCCTCATCCGTACCCCATCCCCCACCCTATACTGTCAGTAGCTGTCTCTGCCTCTCTCAAATACGCATTGTTCCAGTGGTAGTCTCAACCTCTTTCAACTCCCCTTGTCTTTGCAGTAGTCTCAGTTTCCCTTAAAAAAAACAACTCCTCACCCACTTCCATACCAGCAGCAATCTCACTCTCCCTTAACCCTTTCAGGACCATAAGGATCGTAGGCCAATTTTTGTGGTTTTGACGACATTTTTATGGTAAAAAGGGCTTGCAGATGCCAAAAAATTTATTTTTTTTGTGAAATATCATTATTTTTATTTAAAAAATCACACTTCTGGCTTATGGACAGTGTGGCAAGTGAATCTTCTCGTCAATCTGGCAACGACGCTAATGAATGAATGTCGGAACCAGTTTGTTTACATAAAGGCAGTATCCTATGGAATCCGTACATATCAAATTTAGAACTGTAGACTATCCCAATCAAAATTTATAGGATTTTAAAGTTATGGGACAAATATGTCCCTTGGTCCTGAAAGGGTTAAAACCCTTCCGGTGCAGCAGCAGTCTCAGCTTCACTTAAATCTTTTCCCATGCCAGTAACAGTCTCACTGAAACCTTCCTACCCTTGCAGCAATTTCAGCGTTCTTGCCAGTTAGCCACCAATTGCTTTTAAAGAAAACATAAATCCTTTCCTCTCTCTCTTCCTGCCCCTGTCAATCAGCCCATCTCCCAGTGACCCATTTCCAGTTAGACCAATTTTTTTTAGGCCTAATCACTGGGAGGGGAACAGCTGCTGCTCAGCACTACTGAACGCGCTAGAGGTTGAATCAGCATGCTCCATTATAAAGCCCTGTCATGGCTCCACCCTCTCCTGGCTTCCTTATGGGAGGCGGAGCTTGATTGCTGAGTGCTGATTCAGGCTATGATTAGCTGTTTAACACTGAGCTCTTCCACTCCTTTGGGAATGGGCCCAATTGGAAAAAAATGATTTGCAGGAGAGGGGAAATTGGGGGAAACAGGTGATGGGTTGAAAATGGTGTCACATTTAGCTGGAAGTCATTTTTTAAAAACATTCCAGTTCATGGGTTGCTATTTGAGAAACAATGTCCTAAGGGAATTATGTGATTTTGTGCAATTCTACTTGGCTGCTAGTGCAAAATCATATAAGTCCCTGGGATATGATTAAAAAGGCATATTGTTGTATACTTTAGTGCACTATAGTGTACTGTATTTAAGGCCTGCTATATATAAAGATATTTCCCATAATCACAGTGGGAGAAATACCCTTGTAAACCAGGACTTTAATGAGGTAGTCAATAAAAAGTGTAAAGCTTTAGTTAGTGAATACCATAGTATATGGTTTTATCATGATTGGTAATTCACCTGTGTTCCTGCTGCCAGTAATGCCAGGACAAGTTCCCTCTCCCACTAAGACTATAGAGTCCCACAGTGGCCTTAAAATTCCCTCACCACAAAAACTGAAAAATGAACATGTAAAGAACATGTAATGAACATATAAAGAAGCTCTGAGAACCAATGTCCTCCCTCCCAATCCATTTATCCCAGCCAATGCCAGCCAAAGCCAGTAGAGGATAGGACAGATCCCTAATTGCTCCTGCCCCACTTATGCCAAGGCTTCAAATGACATTGACTTGCTTGACAACCTCCTTTGCCCCTGATTGTTTTGGGCAAATGAGGTCATCAGGTCAACTAATGCAAGTGGATGCCTCCGTGTAAACAGCAGAAATGACTGATGATCTTTTCAACTACATCAGTGAAATGAGCCAACAACGAAGGACATGAATAAATCTTCACAGACTTAAAATAACATATTACCATTAGCCTAAAATGGTTTGGATTTTGAGCCTCGGTTCTATACATTTTTCTTTGGATCTGTTTCTGTATTTTTATATCTTTTTTTTTTTTTTTTTGACAAATGTTCATATCAATTGTTTTCTCCTTGCCACCAATAAAATTTTTTTTTAAAAAACCAAAGCACATTACAGAGAAGAACAGAATGGCATCTCAATAGCTGACCATTTCTCAAAGGAAGAGCCCTTCCTTAATGACCCCACAGTTGGGGTACTTGAAAAGAATTTCAGGAGTATACAAGAATGCAAACCATTTGTAATTAAGATGATTAAATAATTTAGAACCAACACAAATGGGCTTAGGCATGACATTGGCTTTATTGCCATATAGACCCCTTGGAATTATACTAGTCAATATTCAGCCTGCAGTGGTCAGCATTTTTTTAAAACGCTGGTAACCATGGGAAAAATTAGCCCAGAATATCCAATCCCAGGCCATGTCCGGGCCCCAGCATTGAATATCTGGGGCTAATTGGACATATGTTATACATCGGCTCTTAAGTGGGTCCAGCACTGTATATTACAGCACCTTCAGAGCTGCTACATTGTTTCCCCGAAAATAAGCCCTATAAAGATTTTTAAAGATGCTCCTAATATAAGCCCTACCCCCAAAATAAGCCCTAGTTAAGATTGACCCCCGAAGCCGCCCCCCTCCCCCTGACATTCCCTGACTCCATCCCTGATATTAGTGCTGCCTGATTTGCTGAACAAATCGGACTCATTGATTTCAGCAACCCCACCCCTGCTGCTTTACAAGGCCCCAGAGCGAAGATATATCAGTCTCACAGTGGGAGGGTCACTGGGGTTCTGCTGCACATGGGGATGGGAGGGAGGAAGGGAGGGAGGGATAGAAAGATGCTGCACAAGGGGATGGGCGAGAAGGGAGGAATGATGCTGTACATGGGGGAGGGGGGAGAGAAAGGAGAGAGGTAGGATTGGGGTAGAGGAGATGGAGAGATGATTGTTGTATATGAAAAAAATAAAACATCCCCCAAAATAAGCCCTAGTGCATTTTTTTGTACCCAAAATTAATATGACACTTTTATTTTCGGGGAAACATGGTAGCTATTCCCTGACTCTACCCTTGGAACAACCCTCTCTGGGACATTTCAAAAATGGTTGGTTAGAACAGATATTCAGCAGCACAGCCTAATTAGCTACCATTGAATCTTGGCAGCTGATCCACAGAGCACAATTTAAGCAGACTGGAACCTCTACTGCCTGCTTAAATTATTTTGAAAATTGATTTGATAGAGTCTTGATATCTATAACCCCTGTCAAGCTCCACTCCAACCTTTAACTAAAGATGTAAAAGCAGTATCCTTTTGGCTTTTGCCATTGTGTTTTCTGCTTGTTTGACTACCTTAAGATCATCGGATACATTTGTCTCCAGGATCAGCTTTTCTTTCGTACACAGAAATACTTCACCCCTTATGCTGTACTGATCCCGCAGCTTTGCTAGATCAAGAAGATCTTTGTTTAGTCATATCAGAAATAGAGGCTATGGATCTCTAGGGCCCGCAACCAATTGCCTTTAGAACACGTCTTGGCTATTGGCCTGCTTGTGGGCTATCATTGATCCAATTGCTTCTCTTTTTCTTAATTTTTAATCTTTTTAATGACTACTTTTTACTATTCTTTTGTACTTATTTATTTTTGTTCCTTTTTTACTTCAGGATACTTAGCTCAAATGTTGACGGAAGATCTCCGTTTCGCTCTCATTTTATGCTGAGGGCTTCTTCAGGACAGAGCTTTGTACATTTATCGTTGCTCTAAGAAAAAAAGAACAAAGTGTATTTAAATTCTAAAACCATGTGATTTTATGTTTTAACTCGAGACATGCTTGTTCTTGCTTTCAGTGAAGACTCTGGGGAACCGCCCCTTTTAAATATTTTAAATGTCTTTACTTTACTTAAATTATTATTGAAAATCTACATGTTAAAGTATTACAGACTAGCTTACTTACTGTTTGAAATGACCTTTGTAGAATCTCGACATGATTTAGTCATTTAGGAGAATCTTGTGAATCACAAATGGATCCTCACTCAATGCTATTCACTTTTAAAGGCGTTCTACGTCATGTCCGGTACTCTCTTGTTGGAAATAATGTAAGAACTACTTGTCATCTTAAAGCTTTTATCTTTGATTTTGATCAACGTACATGTTAACAACAGTTTATAGGCATGCTAGTATTTCTCCAACCTGATTAACTTTTTTGTGTTCTGGATGTTTTATCCTTGAAAATATTGAGCAAGTCCATTATCTAAGGATCTTGCTGGTCTACGGAAACTTGCTCCCTAATCTGATCTCTAAAGTTTCTTGTGGTTGCGTTAGAAAAAATTCTAAAAGACATGAATTACTTCACCAAAAGAACTTTTTTAATATTTTTAGATGGTTTTTGAAAGATTTTAGAAAAAACTTGCCAATTAACTGATATATTTAATCCTTTGGGTTGTATACTGTGTAGACGATCTATCCATTTTTGTTCTGTTTGTAATAATTTTTTTCCCCTATCCCCCCCCTCATAGATTCTGGAATTCTATCTATAATGATGCATCTTAATTGTTCAAAAGTATGATTGTATGTCAATGTGCTACTAGAGGTGCTTCTTTTCTGTTCAAATTTAGGCAAGATTTATGCTCTGTCATCCGAATTTTGAATTGTCTGGTGGTTTTGCCGATATAAATTTTTGAACATGGGCATTTGGTCCGTTTTACATGTTGTTTGGTGTCTTAGGTGATATACTTTGTGATTTAAAGGGTTCTCAAATGATGCAGCTTGTATTGTTAAGAGGCATATTTGACACCTGCCACATGTTGAATGGAACCCATTGGGTGTATCCCACTGTAAGTTGGCATCAGGTTTTAAACTCAAATATTCCTTTAAGTTACGTGATCTGAAATATGCCAATCGTAATTTGACATTTTCAAAACAGGGATTTCTCTGGACTATCCTCCAATGGTTGTGTATAATATTAGAGACCTGTTGAGATTCCACATTGTATCTAAGAACCATGTTTGATATTCTTCTGTAGTTTCTGTATTGGTTATTTGAGTGGAGTCCCCTAGTTTCTCCATTGTTGTTGTATTTATTGTTGGTTCTATTGTCTGTGGTTGTAAGAGCCGCTCCTGTTGGTTATTCTTTGCTCAACAGTATGACTTCTTTAATATCTTTTTGGGATAACCCCTAGTTTTAAGGTTTTTGGCTAATTGTTTAAAATCCTCTGTATGAGTGCAGATGCATCTATATCACAAGAATTGCGCCAGTGGTAAACTATCTTTTAAGGCAGCTGTTGTATTGTAATAAACTTGTATCAATTGGTTTTACATATAATTTTGATTCCAATTTATTTTGCATTATGCTGATCCAGGTGTCTAAAAAGTTTATTCCTTCTGATGATTGGTTCATTGTAAATTGTATATTGTTATCTCTAGTATTTAACCAATCCACAAACTGTGTAAGTTGGTTACTGGAACCTTGCCATAATAAGAATACATCATCTATGTATCTTGTCCATCCTTTAATATATTGAGTCCACTTTGTTTTTTAAAAAATTTCTTCATAATGTTTCATATAAAGGCACGCAATCAAGGGGGCGCATGTAGTGCCCATTGCTACTCCTTTTATTTGTAAGCATAAATTACTACCATCTGTAAAGAAATTTTTTGTTAATGCCAGTTGTAGCAAAGACATGATAAATTCTGTCGAGCATTGTTGAATTCGAGTGTCTCAAGCTTCTTGTGCTATTTCTAAGCATCTGCGCTGAGGAAGTGAAGTATACAACGATACTATGTCTAGCGTATGTGTATGTTCACTTGTAGACCGTTCTGAGCTACTGGGAGGATGGGATAAAAATCTAAATAAATAAATAGTGTAGCCATGATAACTGGTTGATCAGAAATCTCTATTGTTTGTAACCATAACAAGAATTGATTTGTGTCTTTGATGTACGAGTCACTAGTTTCTACTAGTGGCTTAAGATAATAATCTGCGAACGTAGAGAGGGGTTCTAAGATGGATTTCCTAGAAGAAATTGTAGGGCGCCTCGGAGGTTTCTTTAATCTCTTATGAATTTTTGGTACTAAATAAATCCTGCTGGTTTGTGTATTCAAATATTGAAATTCATGTTTTGTAACATATCCTTCATCAAAACCTTCCTGTGTTAGAGTTAATATTTGTGATTCTAACTGTGTAGTGGGATTATAATCTAAAAGAGTATAAGTGGTTTTGTCTGATAGTTGTTGATTTAATTCACTTCTTTAGTCTTGTTCATTCCAGATTACTGTGGCCCCTCCTTTGTCCGCTCTACTTATAACTATTGATTGATCCGATTGTAAATCTTTTAGTGCCTTCCGTTCTCCTTTAGACAAATTAAAAGTTTCTATTTTTTATATCGTAGTTTTGAAACGTCTTGAAGCACTAATTGTTTGAAGGTTAAAAGGAGGGGATCTAATTGTCCGGGAGGAGTCCAAGATGACTTCTTCCTTACTATTGATCTATCATTCTGTGATTCACTTCCCCAAAAATACTTTTTCAAAGATAATGTTCTTACAAATCGTTCTATATCAATTTGAAATTAAAAATGATCATAAGGGGTTGTTGGTATGAACGAAAGTCCCTTGGACAAAACACTACTCTCTGTCTGATTCAAAACTCGATCTGAAATATTAATGATAGTTGAAGATTGAGTTGGATTTATTGTGGTCAATAATAGTTGTTTCGATTGTTTCTTCTGCCTCTGCTTCTGCCTCTTGAGCACCCTCTTCCTCTGCCTCTTTGAGTGTTCATTTGTTGTTGATCTAAAAAATTCTTTTCGGAACCCTCACTTCTAGAGGAGTTGGACAAGGCTGATGAAGTGGTATCCGTTGATCTATCTCGAATTTTTTGTTCAGTAGAAAACATTCAGAACACTAAAAAGTTAATCAAGTTGGAGAAATACTAGCATGCCTATAAACTGTTGTTAACATGTATGTTGATCAAAATCAAAGATAAAAATTTTACGATGACAAGTAGTTCTTACATCATTTCCGACAAGAGAGTACCGTACATGACGCAGAACGCCTTTAAAAGTGAATAGCATTGAGTGAGGATCTGTTTGTGATTCACAAGATTCTTCTAAATGACTAAATCGCGTTGAGAATTTACAGAGGTCATTTCAAACAGTAAGTAAGCTAGTTTGTAATACTTTAACACATAGCTTTTCAATAATAATTTAAGTAAAGACATTTAAAATATTTAAAAGAGGCGGTTCCCCAGAATCTTCATTGAAAGCAAGAACAAGCAGGTCTTGAGTTAAAACATAAAATCACATGGTTTTAGAATTTAAATACACTTTGTTCTTTTTTTCTTAGAGCAATGATAAATGTACAAAGCTCTGTCCTGAAGAAGCCCTCAGCATAAAATAAGAGCAGAATGGAGATCTTCCGTCAACATTTGAGCTAAGTATCATGAAGTAAAAGAAAGAACGAAAATAAATAAGTACAAATGAATAGTAAAAAGTAGTCATTAAAAAGATTAAAAATTAAGAAAAAGAGAAGCAATTGGATCAATGATAGCCTGCAAGCAGGCCAATAGCCAAGACGTGTTCTAAAGGCAATTGGCTGCGGGCCCTGGAGATCCATAGCCTCTATTTCTGATATGACTAAACAAAGATCTTCTTGATCTAGCATTTGCCTTTAACAGGATACATTTTTTTAGGTGCCAAATACTAGATAATTCTGTTCAAATTTCACAAGATCCCTCTTTTGGTATGCAAATCTTCCATGGTTTTACCCTATTGTAGATTTTGGTATCATCTGCAAAGAGGCAAACTTTATCTGACAGGCGTGCCACACTTTGCTTACAAAATGTTGAGAAGAACCAGACCAAAGACAGATAGATCCCTGTGGTATATGAATAATAATGCCCTAATTTCCAGAGTGAACACCATGATGGAATCTATCCTATATTCAAAAGCTACCTCATTTTATTGTAATTTATATGCAATTAAAATTTCAAATGTGTTTACATGCCCAGGCTGGTTGTCCATATTTTTACATTTTTAAATGATTTTTTTTCTTAGGAGATTTAGAACCAAACTCTGTTTTATCTTGTTGCTGTTTTTTGCAGGATAAGTATGTTTCCATTATAATTGGTTTCAATATTTCCTGAAACAGGTGCCATAACAAGAGGACAACTGGGCCCTGTTGAGATCATACACCAGTATATTCGCTATGATGAGATCAATGAGGCGATTAGTGTCCTGAGCAGCATGGACTGGAACATGATGGGTCATCGGTGTTACATAGGCCTGAGTGCCATTGTCAATCACCTTCTTAAACAAAAGCTAACAGCAGAGAGAGAAGGTACATATTATAACTGTATGACAGATTCCTTGTATTGATTTATTTAGATTTCTGTCCCGTTCTCCTGGGAGCTCAGAATAGGTTACAATTGACATTCACAATAAAATTACAGGCATTCGTAGAACAGGCAGGTGAAGGAGGCATTAAGGGAGAAGGGGAGCATGGGATGGGAGGAGGGTATAGATTGGGGAAGTGGGAGGAGGGTATAGATTGGGGAAGTGGGAGGAGGGTATAGATTGGGGAAGTGGGAGGAGGGTATAGATTGGGGAAGCGGGAGGAGAGCAAGGAGTCAAGGAAGGACAGGAAGGAACAGGAGAATGGGAGAGGAGAGCAAGGAGTCAAGAAGGACAGGAAGGAACAGGAGAATGGGAGGAGAGAAGGAGTTATGTCAGATTCCTTGTATTGATTTGTTTAGTGCTAGATATAAAGGATTTTCTCTTTGGGTATCTACTGTATTTCCCCCGAAAATAAGCCCTAGCATATTTTTCAGGGTAGGTCTTAATATAAGTTGAAGCGCTGGATTCACTTAGCAGTGCTTCCCCCGCCGTGCACCCCCCTGGATTACTGCAAGCCCCGCTTTAGTCCGCCTATGTTTCAGGCACCTAATGGACGCTCATGCGTGCTTTTTCTTCCTTTACGGTGGCCGACTTTTTGGCTGTGGAGGAATAGATACATGAAAAGTCTTAGGCAGGCGAGACTCCACGCGGCTTTCTAACGTGAAGAATACCCTGGCATCGTCACACAGCCTGTGGAATTAGACGCTTACCACCTGGCTGGGATCTCGTGCTCTGATTTTACGCCAAATTGAATGTACGGTATTTACTGGTGGTGGTGAGTAAGGAGGAAGACAAGTAGGAAGAGCATGCCTTTGTGTTCAGCTTCCAGTCCATGCCCTTCTGGGCAACACGTTCTTATAGTAAGGCCATTTGTTATCTCGGTTTTATATTTTCTTGGTAAATAAGAAAATGGACTATTGTAACTTGTAAGCAAAATAAGACCTAGTGCTTTTTTGAGGCCCAAAATTAAAATAAGACAGTGTCTTATTTTCGGGGAAACACGGTATGAGGAAAATGATTAGTATATAGGAGCTTTTACTCTTCAACAAGTTATAATGCTGGTGTCTACTGATCTAAAATTAGAGACTTGTTACTTATAAAGTCAAAAGTTGCTATTCTCAGACATGTGTGCAGCATAAGTTTTTTGTTTTTTTTTAAGTTCAAAAATTGTTTATTGAATTTCCAAATCATACAGAAAGTATACACAAGATGCAGTACAGTGATTATAAAAGTAAGAACATTTGATAAATGATACGGTTACATATGTGTAGTTTATATCTAAGAAAAATAAAGCATCCGGTGATACACAAATCAAAAAGAGATAAAATAAGATTAAATAAATGAATCAAAACGAATAAAGAATAAAAACTACACTAATCAATCAATAATAAATGAAAAAAGTAAAACCTTGTTTACATGTTAACATGGTAATATCAGAAACATGCAAAAAGCTGTTCAACTAAGCTTGAACCATGAGTCGGTAATTGATATAAGTAGACTAACCTGGATGTCAAAATAATGAAAAGAGATATACATGTTATCAGACAAGCAGTGTCATCAGTTATGTTATGGTGACCAAAGAATATTTATGTTTAAGTTCAAATGCATATTTAAGCAGCCGGGTCATAAGGAGAGAAGGTGTGTTCTAATAGAGGGGCCCAGAGCTTCTCAAATCTTCTTAGTGAGTGTGATCTTTCCGCGGCTATGTGTTCATATTGGTTCACGGAAGTTTCGCCCCCCACATTTCGCCCCCAGCAATTCGCCCCTCACATTTCGCCCCCGCACATTTCGCCCCCCGGATGTTTCGCCCCCACACATTTCGCCCCCGCACATTTCGCCCCCCGGATGTTTCGCCCCCACACATTTCGCCCCCGCACATTTCGCCCCTGAGTGTCAGACTATTCCTCTCGCAGGCGATTTCTTTGCCGACACGACGGCAGGCTACAAATTCAAAGTGCACAGCTGGCTGTTCTCACTGCCTCTAATGTCGGCCCTGCAGCTCCGGACTTCCCCACACCTGCTCTCTCCCCCCCCCCCCCCGATCACTATTATTTTAAATGTTATGGCAGCCACGGCGCTGTATCCATCGGAGGAGACTTCTAACCTCGGCCATGAAGTTGCTGTTGCAGGAAGAGTTCCGGGGCAGGCCGAGGTTAGAAGTCTCCTCCGATGGATACAGCGCCGTGGCTGCCATAACATTTAAAATAATAGTGATCGGGGGGGGGGGGGGGGGGAGAGAGCAGGTGTGGGGAAGTCCGGAGCTGCAGGGCCGGCGTTAGAGGGAGTAAGAGCTGATGGTGCCACAGGGTCCCGCGTTGGGGGGGGGGGGATGGTGCCACAGGGTCCCGCCCCTCCCCTCTACCTTGACTGGCTGACAGGCTAGGCAGACGCTGTGCTTAAGTAAGCGTGTCGCTCCTTTTAGATTCAAAGCTCAAAAGACTGGGAAGGGGAGGAGGAGACGTGGCAAGAACAGGCTCATCTGCACCCCCTGGTGCCACAGGGTCCCGCGTTGGGGGGGGGGATGGTGCCACAGGGTCCCGCCCCTCCCCTCTACCTTGACTGGCTGACAGGCTAGGCAGACGCTGTGCTTAAGTAAGCGTGTCGCTAGACTGGGAAGGGGAGGAGGAGACGTGGCAAGAACAGGCTCATCTGCACCCCCTGGTGCCACAGGGTCCCGCGTTGGGGGGGGGGGATGGTGCCACAGGGTCCCGCCCCTCCCCTCTACCTTGACTGGCTGACAGGCTAGGCAGACGCTGTGCTTAAGTAAGCGTGTCGCTCCTTTTAGATTCAAAGCTCAAAAGACTGGGAAGGGGAGGAGGAGACGTGGCAAGAACAGGCTCATCTGCACCCCCTTAACTGTAATTGGTTGATAGAATTGACAGACAGTGCACGCTACCTCGGCCTGCCCCGGAACTCTTCCTGCAGCCACCACCCGCCTAGGCAGGAACATGAAGTTGCTGTTGCAGGAAGAGTTCCGGGGCAGGCCGAGGTTAGAAGTCTCCTCCGATGGATACAGCGCCGCGGCTGCCATAACATTTAAAATAATAGGGGGGGGGGGGAAGAGCAGGTGTGGGGAAGTCCGGAGCTGCAGGGCCGACATTAGAGGCAGTGAGAACAGCCAGCTGTGCACTTTGAATTTGTAGCCTGCCGTCGTGTCGGCAAAGAAATCGCCTGCGAGAGGAATAGTCTGACACTCAGGGGCGAAATGTGCGGGGGCGAAATGTGTGGGGGCGAAACATCCGGGGGGCGAAATGTGCGGGGGCGAAATGTGTGGGGGCGAAATGTGTCTGGGGGCGAAATGTGGGGGGCGAAATGTGAGGGGCGAATTGCTGGGGGCGAAATGTGGGGGGCGAACCTTCCGGATCCCGTTCATATTTGGCTATAAGACAAACTGAATTCCACCAAGTATTATAATCTGCTGCAGCCAGATTCTTCCAATTCGATAGTACCGTCTTGATAGCAATTAATATGAGAAAGTATAACAGATCATTCTCCTCCTGTTGATATTGAGTTGTTCAAAGTCTCCCACTATGAGAGTATGGTATGATATGGATTTATTAATTTTAAATATAGCTTGTATATCTGACCATATTCTATTCCAATAGTTATGAAGCAAGGGGCATTCATAAAGCATGTGCTTTAAAAATCCTCCTGTTCTGCCACAGGACCAACAACTATCTTTGGAGCTAGTATGTAGTTTAGATAACCGTTGGGGAGTCCAATAAGCTTTATGTAGTAAGAAGAATGCTGTTTGATGGAAAGCCGCAGAGCAACATAATTTAGAAGGTCTGGACCAGATAGACCGCCATGTTTCTTCCGAGATATCTAATTCCAGTTCCTGATTCTAGCTATGTTCCAAATCTATCAATCTCTTAGTCTTTTTTTGTCTAATAAGTTTGTACCATTGCAATGCTTCCTTTTTATTGTATGTGATTGAAGAACAAATAGTGATAACATCTGGAACACTATTCATGAGATTCTTAATTTTGAGGAGGGTTTGTATTGAGTGCTTCAGTTGGAGCCATTGATAATGACAACCGGGTGGTAAATTGTATTGATCAGCAAGTGTGCTGTATGGAATCCAACCATCCAACCATTATCATCTCTCAATTGATTCACACTCCAGATGCCTGCCCGCTGCCAATTTTTCCAATTCACAATTTTATTTTGTATCTTGATACAGTCATTTTGCCACAATGGAGTGCATAAGGTAGATGCCCATGGTATTTTCAACAGTGATTCTAGCTCTCGAAAAGTTTTTTCATCGAAGCAAGTATATGATCATCAGTTTTACTCGATTTAGATGTTGTTACAAAGGCATGTAGACGAATGAATACTTTCCATATCTCTCTTCTTCAAAATTGTACCAAATACTAAGGATGCATCTTCACTGAGTAACCATCGTGCACCTTGACGTAACAAAAAAGCACAATGATAGTCAAAGAAGTCTGGAAATCTAACACCTCCATCCATTTTGGAAGCCTTTAATTTTTTCAAGGCAATCCTCGGGGTTCCTTTATTCCATAGATATTGAGTTAAAATGGAATCCATTTTTTTGTGTATAGCTGTAGACAGGAAGAAGGGAAGCATGCTTAATGTATAGTTTATTTTGGGTGTTATGATC
Source organism: Geotrypetes seraphini (assembly GCF_902459505.1). Taxonomy (NCBI): domain Eukaryota; kingdom Metazoa; phylum Chordata; class Amphibia; order Gymnophiona; family Dermophiidae; genus Geotrypetes; species Geotrypetes seraphini. The sequence goes on along the minus strand of NC_047086.1, from coordinate 339,202,829 downwards.
ATCTTAATTGATTACAATCTTCCCCACTATGACAACTTTAGGGGCAACCATCGGAGAATCATTGTATTGAGAAGCTGGAAGATATGTGTTGTATATAACTCCATTGTTCATTCGATTGTAGGACCAAAATTTATACCTAAATATTTGAGTTTATCATTTGACCATTGAAGTTAAGATCTTTCACTTCAGACTTTAAGACAAGGTTATTCAGTGGCATTAGTTCTGTTTTGGTTATATTGAGCTTGTATCCCGATACTTGAGCATACGTTGTAATGGTTGATAGTAGAGGGTTCAACGAATCTGGTGTAGTGTAAATTAGAACGTCGTCAGCGTAAGCTGAAAACTCCACTTTTGACCCCCTCGGATTTCAGGATTTTGCCAGATGGAGAGAAGTAGAGGTTCAAGGGTCCGATTAAATAATAGCGGTAACAGCGGGCATCCCTGTCTTGTGCCTCTGGTTGGATGAAAAGAAGAAGATGTTGAACCATTAATATGAACATTAGTGGTAGGGGCGGTGTACAGCACTTTGATCATGTTGATGAATTCCTGTCCAAAGCCAAACCAATGTAATGTGTCAAAAAGGAATCCCCATTCCACTCGGTCAAATGCCTTTTCCGCATCCAACGCGAATGCTAGTAGTGGTACATTTTCTTTATTTGCATATTGGATCACATTGGCAAACATTCTGGCGTTGTCACTGGCCAATCTACCCGTCATAAAGCCATTCTGCTCAATGCCAATCAGTTTTGGCAAGATCGTCTGTAAACGAGTTGCAAGAATCTTTGCATACAATTTTGCATCAACATTTATGAGAGACAATAGTCTATAGTTAGGAATGAGTAGCGGGTCTTTACCAGGTTTAGGTAATACAATGATGCTTGCTTCAGTAAAGGTGCCTGAAACATTACCGGTGTCTATAAAATGGCTAAACAATGCTAGAAGATGAGGAATTAACAGATCTTGAAAGGTACTAAAAAATTCCGAGGTTAGACCATCCTGTCCCGGAGATTTCTTTTTCGCCATACCCTGCAATGCTGTTGTTATCTCGCTTTCCTCCATGGGTTTGGATAGTAAGATGTTATCTTCATCAGTAAGAATGGGGTGTACTAAGTTGTCCCCCAATATTTCTTCAGACGTTGTTGACAGTCTGTCAGGGTATAAAGTTGTTCGTAAAATTTCTGAAAGCAATTTGGGATCATTTCTGGATTCGAGATTGTCTGACCTGCGTGGTCTGTGATAGTGTGTATGTTGAGTCTTTCTTCCCTAACTCTCAGATAGTGTGCAAGGGCATGACTATTCTTATTATTTTCACAGTAACAGTTGGCCGACTGCATGAAGATAGCGTTTCCTGCCTTCTTACTGAGCAGTAAGTTATATTCAAGTCTCGATTGATGTAATTTCTTGAGCGTTTGCATATCTAAAGGATTAGTTTGATGACAGAAATCTAGATCTTTGATGGATTTGATATGATAGTGAAGTTGTTTGTCTAAATCTTACAATTTCATAGGGATTGATAAGAAGAAATATTAAGACATATCTAATGTCCCTTTTCTAGTTTACAATTGTAGTTCCTTTCTACTTTGTTGTAGTCTGTAAACCGCGATGATCTGCAGGGGTATATTAAATATTGATTAAATCAATCTAATTCTAGTGCAGTAGGTGTGCCATTCTGGACAGTAGGATATTCTCTCTATCATTGTGAGCAACGCAGAAGGAATCCACTCCAGATTTTCAGTTCCTTCTCCTTCTCTAGAGGGCTCTGCCTCCCCCTTCAGTTTTTTTTCTTCTGTACATGAGCCGGAAAGTGTATTTCTGATCTGTTCTGTATATTTCTTTATTGTTTTCTGGATTTTTCACGATTTTTGCAGCTATTTGTGAACCAGAGCACCCTAGTGAAGGGTAAAGACCTGTCTGCTGCAGAAGAAGCAGACTTGAGTCTGCAGCTGGCAGGTTAATCCCTTTAGGACATGTTTGGCTAGCCTGCAGAAAACTTTCTGGAGTTCAGGGTCCATATCCCTAGTAACTTAGCTCACCTACTGAATTGCAGGGCCTTGAGCGCAGGCTATTAAGTCGTTCGCAGGGAGCTCAGTGGGGCTCTTCAGGGTGCCGGTTTGCCATTTTGCTCCCCCCCCCTTCCCATGCGCAATTCCACTGAGGTTGAGGATCAGTCCAACTTCGGTCCAACTGACAGAAGATTTCAGTGTTTGGAGGACTGGCTGATTGAGGCAGGGATTCTTCTCCCAGATCCAGCTACTTCTTAGAGCTGAGGCAGGCTTCAGCATCTTTAGAGCTCATGTTACAGTGAATAAGGCTATTGCAGCTTATGGGCAAAATCAGGGGAGGGGTCAGATAAACCTATTTTTGAAGGCTTCTGCCACACCCTGTTGTGCCCCCTCTAAAATCCTTTTTTTTTTTTTTTTAAGTTTTTAAACCTTTAGTTAACTCATTTTTTAGCACTAAAACGCTGCCAAGGTGGCCATCTTGGATTTCCTAAAAAAATTTTTTTGAAAAGTTCTCCAGATCCTTCAAATCACTTCGTTTTGCCTCAAAACTGGCAGGGATTAGCCCACAGACTTCTTTAACCCCTAATTCATTTTAGATTTATACTGGATAGATGCAGGAAGAGCGCTCTTGCACCATGTGCTGTGTAGCATGTGAAGGGGCGGGATTGTTGGACTTAGCCTCCCCTTTGGTCTCTAGGGCTGAGGAACCTTTGGTGGGCCTGTCTACTGGGAGAAGATCCCTTAAGGAGCCCCAGAACAACAGCGTACTTAGGTTTAAGAGTGTGGAAGCCGTGGAGCCAAGAGATGTAAGGTAAAGTTACCTAAAGGGGACTCAGTGTTGCCTAATAAAGCCTTTTCTCCTGAATTTGTTAATTTGATGTGGAGAGCTTATTTGGATAGCCAGCATCCTCACATGAGGTCTAGCAGTGAGCCAGGGGTCGCACAAGGGGGCATGGGCTCACAGGGTGCATCAGGGTTATTGGCAGAGGCTGACCAGGACCCTGTGGACCTTTCTGACAGGGACTCAGAAGGCAGGGGATCAGTCTGTTTGCCCTTGCTGTCACAGAGCAAGTCTTCCCTGCTGGGCGACATAGGGTTGCAAACAGGAGCTAGTACGCTGGAAGCTGTGGTGGCTCTCAATCAAGGGGAGGATCCCACGGTATGCCGGCTGTTCAAGCCTTTGGCACTATTAGAGCTCTTTACCGACTCCCTGTGGGAGTTACATTTAGATTACCAGCAGGCCCCTTCCACTCAGTGTTCTATTCTAAGCAGAGTGAGAGCACAACCCACGTCTTTCCCTGGCATCTTGATATGAGTGTTTTGGTCATGGAGCACTAGGATGCTCCTGAGGGCTCTTTAAAGGTTGCCAAAACAATGATTAGGCTGTATCCTATGGTACAGGAGTGTCAACATATATTCGCTCAGCCTACTGTAGATTCTTTGGTTGTTCAGGTAACCAAACGCATGTCCCTGCCAAGTGAGGGAAGTGTAGTATTAATGGATACACAGGATCACAGAGTGGATGTGGTCCAAAAAAGGCAGTTCAAAGCTCTGGCCTTAGGGTTTAAAAACAGCTGCAGCAGCCTCTTTTGTGGCACGAGCCTTTGCCCCATCTTATGCTAGCAGGGCTGGATTATGTGGCCAGTGCTCTCTATGATATCATCAGTCATGAACAAAGTCTCAGCTTATTCGATTTCAGCCCATAGAATGCTCTGGATGACTGGTTTGTGGGCTCCCCAGTGGGGTGCCCAGAAAAGTCATGCAGAGTCATAGTAACAGTACAGAGACTTTTAGAATTTCAGGCCATATATCCTGTGCCACAAGAAGAATTGGACTCAGGCAGATACTCCATATACTTTATAGTGCCCACGAAAAGCTCTTTTGACATTTCCTCAGCTTTTGATTTTGTAGACTATGCACTCCTTGTAAAAATACTACATGCTATCAGTATTAGAGGTCTAGTTCTTGCATAGTTTATTAGATATCTTTCACAGAGGACTTATGAGGTGACTTTCAACAATTTATGCTCTGATACCTTCCCAGTATTGTCAGATGTTCCACAGGGCTTCATTCTTGCTCCTCTTTTATTCAATATCTTCCTTGCCTCCCTACTTACTGTTATTCAGGATCATGGTGCTACCCCTTTCTGTTATGCTGATGGTATACAAATGTGCTTTTGTTGCACAGATCCTGTAACTTTGTGTCAAGATGTTAACACTAGCCTGAACCCAGTGTCAACATGGCTAAAAGAAAACCTCCTTGTACTTAACCCTGCCAAATGTGAATACATTTTTTTTCCAGCTTCCTCTAATTCCATCACATACTATCACTCCCAAGTCCCACTCCTCTTTCATGCATAAAAGATCTTCACCCCTTAAACTACCATTCCCTCGGGTTTTGCAGCCCAAAATCCAAGGAACGGCGCTGATATGTGCTGCACTTCAAGGTTTAAGAAACAAGGAAATCCAAGAAAGTAAATCTTCAAAACACCACACGCTTTATTTCAAATGGTTAACAGTGGGAGGAGAACAGCTGTTAAAATCCACAATCTCTGAAAAGTTCACAATCCTTTTGTCTTGGATTTCATTTTCACTGTTTGTTGTTTAATACCCACGAGCACCAACTCCTTTTTCCCAGGACGTGTGCACAAGAGCTGCGTTTACTATCTCTTATGCGCATGCGCCAGGTGTGTTCCTCCCCCTTATTTTCCGTCTCACAGCATGCATATCTACACTGTTCCCGTCGTATGTGGCAGACTCTGTTCACTTTAGCACCAGACGTTTGAGCATCGGGGCCAGAGAGAGGGGAACAAATGGGAACCTTCCTTGAGCTATCTGCTGCACAAGAGAGGATCCATGGATCGATTTACCTTTTTTTCAATAACAGCAGCATGAAAGTGTTACCTGAAAGAAGTATCCCCCTCATTCTATAACAGTTCATCTAAAGCTAGGTGATAATATGCACGTTAAGTTGTAGAATACTAGTACTTATGTATGCGACTTACAGTTACACGAATCAGTGCCAGTTGGTTGCTAATCGGGATTCTATTACTGTAGTGCAGGGGTAGGGAACTCCGGTCTTCGAGAGCCGTAGTCCAGTCGGGTTTTCAGGATTTCCCCAATGAATATGCATTGAAAGCAGTGCATGCAAATAGATCTCATGCATATTCATTGGGGAAATCCTGAAAATCTGACTGGAATACAGCTCTTGAGGACCGGAGATCCCTACCCCTGCTGTAGTGGTAACTCACTTAGCATGCAAAATATAAAAGGTCCTTCACAAAGGAAAGCACATGAGTAAGGCATGGGTGTGTCCAACAATTACAAGTTCTTAGTTATGTACTTAACTACCACATTTATTCATGCATTTATACCTGCATAAGTGGGCGTACCTAAATGTCGATGCGTAAATACCAATCTACACTAGTATTCTATAAAAGAATCTGAGCGTCCAGATGCCGTTATAGAATTTACACCTAACCTTCGACGCCTAAAATTTCCTCCTTTGTGAGAAACTGAGAGGCAGAAGGGCGGAGGAGGGAGGGGTTAGTCAGGACAGAGGAAGAGTCGTTCCTTTAACAAGGGCTAATGTGTTGCAGTCCTTGATGAAGATTTATTATACTGGACTCTTTTGAACAGGAATATTTGCTGAACTCTTGATAGAGGATTATTATACCGGACTCTGCTTGAAGGATTATCCTTGCAAGAGCTCTTTATGGAAGATTCTTGCTGTTAAGCACATTTCATAGAATTATTACTGCTGTCTTCATTGCCAAAGACTATCCCTGTGGTATTCTTTACTGAGGGAGTTTAAGCCTGTATTATTATGAAGGATTAATAGGCTACAGTTATTACTGACCATTATCTCTAGTGTGTGCACTGCTACTGATTATCACTGCTGTGTAAACTACTGAGGATTATCGCTGCTGTGTTCCAATCGTGGACTATCCTGGCTAAAATTCTTTGCTTTGGATTAACCCAGATTTCTAGGATTTGGAAAGGTAGGGCATACTCAAGCTATGTCACTACCCATCATCAAGTGACGACGCCATTCATGAGGATGACAAGGCCCACTAATGAAGTATAACTATAGTGTAAATGCTGCTTTGATCTTGAAACAACTCTCTGGCAACAAGCAAGATGTATTGGTCATACCAGTGGGAGTGACATCATTGGACAGTGCCGGAATGGAGTAGCTATGTCTAAGTTTAGAGACAACTAGAAAATGTATTTATTTATTTAAAAAATTTATATACCGTTTAAAATGAAACGGTTTACATAATTTGCATATACAATATTAAAATAAAGACAAAATAAAAGCAAATACATGATAAAATAGACAAGTAATAAAATAAACATGCATACAATCATCAGGAAAATACCATAATGTGGATAGTAGAGATCATGTGCCGACTATACCTTCCACATCCCATGCTCTTATGGAGGTGCGTCATTGTCTTTTTTTTTGGTTCAGCAAAACAAATGTGTTATAGGTAGGTCTCTCGTCCCTTTGTCTTAACAGCTAAAAATACAACAAATTTTCCTTTTTCCTCCTAGATGTATTTTTTCTTCATTTCCTGCCACTTCTACAAAGAGAGAAAATACAAAAAGAAGTCCATTTACATTTCTTTTCTCGCGGGTTTATTGCGTTCAGCTTGGCTAACCTGCTCAGTGAAATGTTCAAAGGCAAGCCGGGTTTTAAAAGGTGACCAAAGGTGACACGGTCTGTGTCTGTGTATGGCCGTTTGGTGAGGGATGGGCTGGGGAGGGCTTCAGTGGCTTGGAGGGTGTAGATGGGCTGGAGTAGGTTTTAATGGAGATTTCGGCAGTTGGAACCCAAGCACAGTACCGGGTAGAGCTTTGGATTCTTGCCCAGAAATAGCTAAGAAAAAAAATTAAAAAAATTTAAATTGAATCAGGTTGGGCAGACTGGATGGACCATTCGGGTCTTTATCTGCCGTCATCTACTATGTTACTATGAGTTGGTTATGAGTTCTTTCTTGCTCTGACGCATAGTGAGCAAAATGGTTGGAGCCAGTGGCCTGCTTCATGAGCAGTCTAAAACTGGCAGAGCGTCTGGCAGTGAAAAAAAGCTCTGCCACAAAGAGACAGTAGAAGGTGAAATCACCGACTCCAAGGTGTTCCCACATTCAGTGACATTTTTAGTATAGTTCTGATGAAGAATGATCTAGGCTCAGTGAAATGTCAAGAAAAATCTTTAACAAAGAACTGTAAAAAAAAAAAAAAAAAAAAAGGTGTTGTACTATGGGAAGCCAATCCATACAGAATTCACTCTGAACTCTTGATTCAGATGCGATTAAGCATTTAAACATTATTTATTTATTTCTGCCGCTTTTTATCAGAAAGGATAAAGATCTTATCTCTTTTAAAAAATTGTTGAAAACTTTCTTATTTAACGATTAATTTCCTTTCTTTTCTCCCTCTTTTATATTGTCTTTCCCTTCCATATGTCCTTTCCCTCTATTAAGAGAAATATTGTAACTCTTTCCCTTCTTTCCTCCCTGTTAAGTTTAGTTAATTTTAGGTAAAGAGAAATCTTCTCTACTTATTTAATCAATTAATAATTACTTGTACTGATGTTTTGGATGTTTTGTAATACTTGTATGATATTATGTTTTTTATAACTTGTATTTTATTGTACATCGCCTAGAAAGTTTTATATAGGCGATTAATCAAAATAAACCTGAACTTGAACTTGAACTTATTATTTAATTTTCTATACTGTTCTCCCAAGGGAGCTCAGAACAAACTACATGAATTTATTCAGGTACTCAAGCATTTTTCCCTGTCTGTCCCAGCAGGTTCACAATCTATCTAATGTACCTGGGGCAATGGGGAGGTTTAAATGACTTGCCCAGGGTCACAAGGAGCAGCGTGGGTTTGAACTAAAGAACCATATTGTGTGAGATCAAAGGTTCATCTAGCCCAGTATCCTGTTTCTAACAGTGGCCAATCCAACTCACATGTATCTGGTAACAAGATTTCATACTCCCAATAAGAAGTGGCTTTCCCCCGTATATACCTTAATAGCAGTTTACCAAAATTTAAAAAATTGATTAAATTTTACCAGTTTAAAAAATTGATTAAATTGTTTTTTCCAGCGATGTACAATAAAATGGGGAAGGCAAACAATTTATTTGGAAGACAGTGACCTAAATACAGACAAAGGTAGACTGCAAAATGAAAGGAAAATGGGAAGAACTACAATCAATATAGGAAAGAGAACGAGGAAGGAGAAAAACATAAGGGAATAACATTACAAAGAGAAGGCCTTGCATGAATTGAGGTTCAAAATCAAATTAAACTCAGAAGGTTTCTTATTCGATGGCATCTCTAAACAGGTGGTGTTTTAAATTTCCCTTTGAATTTATCTAGGATTTTTTATTTCCCTCACCTTTTCCTTCAGGAATTTGTCCAAACCTTTTTTTTTAAATCCAGATACATTGACTGCTTTACCACATCGTTTGGCAACAAGTTCCAGAGCTTAATAATTCACTGAGTGAAAAAATATTTTGTCTTTTTGGTTTTTTTTAAGTATTACTACGCAACTTCTTGGAGTGTTCCCTAGTCTAAATATTTTGAAAAGTTAATAATAAATTCATTTTTTCCCATTCCACTCTACTCAGATTTTCATAGACTTCTTCATATCCCCCCCAGCCATTTTTGTTCCAAGTTGAAGAGCCCAAACCTATTTAGACTTTCCTCATATGAGAGAGTTCCACACCCATAATCATTTTGATAGCCCTTCTTTAAACCTTTTCTAATTCCACTGTATCTTTTAAGATGTGGTGACTAGAAATTCACACAATACTTAAGGTAAGGTTGCACCATGGAGCAGTTCAGAGGCATTATAATATTCTTTGTCTTATATTGGAGAGGAGATTTCAGTATGACAGCTATGTCTTTTCCTTGGTTGCTGTTCAGAGGCATTATAATATTCTTTGTCTTATATTGGAGAGGAGATTTCAGTATGACAGCTATGTCTTTTCCTTGGTTGCTGTTCAGAGGCATTATAATATTCTTTGTCTTATATTCTATCCCTTTCCTAATAATTCGTAGCATCCTACTTTTTGGGCTGCTGCCACACATTGGAGAGGAGATTTCCGTGATTTCAGTGTGACACCTATGTCTTTTTCTTGGGTGCTGACTCCGGACATTGAGCAGAAGATTTCAATGTGTTGTCTGCAATGACGCCTAGATCTTTTTCTCGGATGGTTACTCCTAATGTGGAACCTAACGCCAAGCAGCTACATTTCAAAGACAGTGTGCGTCACTGCTCTTGTCCACATTAAGGGGAACTTTTATCAAGCTGCGCTCTTCCTGGCAAGAGTTCTAAGACCAGACAGGAAAAAAGGCCTTTCAACTAACTGTGTTGGTCTCTACAATAGCAGTTCATCATCTTTAAATATGAATAGGTACATGCCACATTCTAACTCAATTATCTGTGACTGAATCTTCCGTTTTATTTCTTCATTAAACTATCACAAACTGATTTATTTATTTATTTATTCAATTTTCTATACCGTTCTCCCAGAGGAGCTCAGAACGGTTTACATGCATTTATTCAGGTACTCAAGCATTTTTCCCTGTCTGTCCCAGTGGGCTCACAATCTATCTAATGTACCTGGGGCAATGGGGGGGGATTGCCCAGTGTCACAAGGAGCAGCGTGGGATTGAACCCACAACCTCAGGGTGCTGAGGCTGTAGCTTTAACCACTGCGCCACACTTCTATGTACTGCAACATAGAGATGATGAACTGCTATTGTAGAGCCCAACACAGTTAGTTGAAAGGCCTTTTTTCCTGTCTGGTCTTAGAACTCTTGCCAGGAAGAGCACTGGAAAAATACTTTCTCTGCTTTCTCAGTGCTGTCTCTTTTACTACTGACCAATGTGCTAGCTCCAGGCTAAAAGCCCACTTTTTCAAGGTTGCTTTTAACTTCTAACCCCCACTCACTTGTAAAGCATCCATGCCTTGAGAAGCTCCCTAACCCCCTACTTATCCTGTTTGTCTGTTTGATTAGATTGTAAGCTCTACCGAGCAGGGACTGTCACTTGAATGTTTCAATGTACAGTGCTGCATACGTCTAGCACCACTATAGAAATGATAAGTAGTAGTAGTATGATAAATTCTGTTCAGTAATTGCAGCACATATGTCAGCATGGTTGCATGTTTCAGGACTTCACAAGGATATATATCATAAACTGACCAGTGCTCCCTTTATAGAGGATAATTTAATTGGTGAGAAAGGTAAAGCAACATGAGACATCATAACAGACCATGAGGTCAGTATTCAAAGGGATCAGCCCCCTAACTTTGAGATTCAGGCTCCTATGTCAGTCTCTTTGAAAATGTACTATGGCTGAGGTCCTAAATTTAGGATCCCAAAAGGTAGGTGGCAACAGGGCTGAATATAGGGCAGGAGAAAATTAGTAGTGATTTTCAGCACTAGGCACCTAAATTAGGCACGTAAATATAGACAAATAAATGGTAGTCCTAAATTTAGGTTAATTTTCAGCTGTTAACTTAGGATGCTAAGATTAACTGAAAATAGAATACAAATTTAGAAGCGCAGTGTTTGTGAATGTCATCCTGCATTTGTATACCCTGCAGAGTCTCACAGCAGCCATGACAGAGCGGTTGTCTACCTCTCGTAGATTCGAATACACTTCCAAAAGAAAGCAATATGTCTTCGCGGCCTCAGTTTTCAGGCTAAAAACAGACTACACCTCACTATGGACCAGAGTCAGTAAACAGCACTGAAAAATAGGCGCTGTGATAAAGCAATACTCAGTGTTATTCTACAGAGGGATTTTCCAAAATACTTTACTCTTTATCAATTCACCAAATCACCAAATATATTGCTTCCACAGGTGATAAAGAACCAGTCTTATAACGTACTTAATTATACATACATCAATGCTCAAGTGTCCAGGGATTTTCAGACAGCCACCTGAGTAGCATAACTCATGGTGGTAAAATCCTCATTGCCTCTAGTAAAACCATGTTGCTTAGGGTCCTGCAATCCATTCAGTTCTAGAAATCTCATAATTCTCTGCTTAACAATCATTTCCATTAGTTTACTCACCACTGAGGTCAACCTCCTCCTTACTTCTATTTTTGTGCAGAGGGACCACATCCATCCTGTCCCCTTAGGCTAAGGGGACAGAAATCATATATATAAAAGCTAAGTTGGCTTTATATACATAAAGTACAATATAAATTATTTATTTATTGAATACTACATGGAAGAAATAAGCAAAAAGAAAAAAAAAAGTTGTTAAAAGGTCATAAATGCTAGGTTGGGAGCAATGAGGATTTTACCACCATGAGTTATGCTACTCGGGTGGCTGTCTGAAAATCCCTAGATACTTGAGCATGGACGTATGTATAGTTAAGTACGTTATAAGACTGGTTCTTTATCACCTGTGGAAGCATTCTACAGAGGGTGTACCAGGATGAGCACCTTTATTGAATAGTGCCTAGTTGTGATTCCTGCACCAAGGAGTTAAACCAGTTGAAACCTGGTATAAATCATGGCATGCAGGATAGACACAGATCCATGGAATGAATGCTCCTGACTTGCTTATACCCCCTCCCGTTGCCACGGCCCCCTTTTAGATTGCACGCACAACCCCTATTTGGTACCAATTGACATGAATAATTGTTAGCATCCAATTATTAGTGTTAATTGGCTTGTTAATCAGTTAGGTTGCTTGCGCAACTTGGGATCATGCCCAAATTTTGGCACAGATATTTGTTTGCCCTTTACAGAATCTGGAGGTAAGGGCCTAGACAAAGGCAAAATGTTCGACCCATTGTAGCAGAAGAAGAGAAGTACACCCAGAAGACCCCATTGGGCCTACCTAGGGGGTTCCTTAATTAAAGACCAAATATAAGCAAGACCAAGAAGATACACATTTGCTGAATTAACAGCTTCGAGTGGGTTTGTCTTACAGATACCTTGTTTGATCGTTGCTTTAATCTTCAGTTGGTTTCTGACCTACACATGGCTCCAAAGGCAGTAGAGCACCTTTTTTGGTGACAGGAGCCAAATAACTCAATATCCAGATCTGCCTCTAAGCTGTTGCTGAATCTTCAGGGCTTATTCCACTGCCTAATCTTGGCTTCATTCCACAACTTCTGGAGTCTATCCCTTCAGGTACACTGCTAGTAGAAAGTGTCGGTACTACCCTTTGGAGGACAAGCCCTAATACAAAAAATAGAAGGTCAGAAAATCAGCAAGATGAAAATCCACCAATTCAACTATCATTTTTTTAACTCACTACTGAAACCATAATTACATCTCCCAGCCCACAAGTATGCCCTACCTGTGGATGTGAATTAAACATTTTTTTTCCAGGAATGGAGTTGTATCACATGGATACCTGAATACTAAGTATTGTCAAGAGGGGTTAGCAGCTCAAGATTCCATTCATTCCCTCCTCCTGCCCAAACATTCCTCAGCAGACTCAGTCTTCCAACTGGCACAACAGTCTTCCATGCTTCACTTGGCACAACAGGAAATTCAAGTTTTGCTAAGTACTGAAGTAACAGAGCCTATTCCACTGTTTGGTACAAAACTAGGGATTTAATTCCTGTTACTTAAAGAAAACAAGATTTCTGCATCCCATTGTGGATTCTCAGAATATCAACAAATATGACGTAAACTGCTCTAATTACTTGTTGAAGGACACTGTAGAAAGTACTGAATACACATAAACGTAGCTAGGCTCATTCAAAAAATATGTACGTTCCAGCTCTATTTTATAACACACTTAAAAGGATTGTTCAGAAAAAAAAGAGGTTCCAAGCTGGAGCAATTCTGATTTTAACATAATAAACTCATTCTTTGGGTCTCCTTGGTTACATCAGGAAATATCCTGATCAAATATTCAAGAAATGAAATATCAGAATATTTTTTTTTTAACACCCCATACAAAACAACCAATCTTTATCAGAAGTAAGTGCCACGGTGACTAACAATGTGACAGGAGCATTGGGGAAGAAGTAAACAACCATCAGACTCATTCCCCAAAACATCTTTTTGATCAGATGGCATAGACTCCTCTGGGATCTGGAGAACTTCTTGCATATAGCATTCAAATATTTTCAGAAAATTATTAACAATTCCTATTAGATTTCTCCAAATTTTCCAGCTTTCTCTGTAGAGCACAATTATTCTTCACTAGAGCCAAATTTAACTCCTATACATTTTGTAGTTGTGTTCATGGATGAAGGGGCAGGGATAGGACCGCAGAAAATATCAAATGCAAATGGGAATGTATGTGTGGTAAACCAGGACAGATTTTCAGAATACTGTTTTTGTGAGGATCTAGCTAAACTAAAAATAGACAGTGATGGGGCCTGATGGGATACATCTGAGGGTACTCAAGGAACTTGGAGAGATCTGTAGGCTAACCTTTTCGATGCTTCTTTAGAGTCTGGAGTGGTCCTGGAGGACTAGAGAAGGATGGATACGGTCCCTCTGCACAAAAGTAGAAGTAAGGAGGAGGTTGACCTCAGTGGTGAGTAAACTAATGGAAATGATTGTTAAGCAGAGAATTGTGAGATTTCTAGAACTGAATGGATTGCAAGACCCTAAGCAACATGGTTTTACTAGAGGCAGGTCTTGTCAGATAAATCTGATAGATTTATTTGATTGGGTGATCAAACAGTTGAATATGAGAGGTGTACTAGATATGATATACTTGGATTTTAGCAAAGCCTTTGACACAGCGCCACATAGACAGATAATAAATAAACTGTGTGCCCTCAGTATGGGCCTTAAAGTGAATGACTGGGATAAAAAATACTGGTTAAGTGGAAGGAAATGGTGTATAATGGTAAACAGAGTTTACTCCAAAGAAAAAGATGTTCTCAATGAAGTGCCACGAGGATCTGTCCTTGGGCTGGCTCTCTAACATCTTTGTAAATGATATTGCGGAAGGACTGTCTGGTAAGGTTTGTCTTTTTATGGATGATACCAAACTCTGTAATATGGTAGACACTCCAGAGGGTGAGGATAGCATGAGGAGAGATCCAGAGAAGCTTGAAAAATAGTCCAGAAATTGACAACTAAGGTTTAATGCTAAAAAAAAAATAAAAATGCAAGGCCATGCACTTGGGCAATAAAAGTCCAACGGGATGGTATGTATAGTAAAGAAGGTGAAGTATTTCTGCGTTCGAAAGAAGAACAGGCCTTAGGGATGATCGTATCTGATGATCTTGTAGCAAAACAGGTAGAAAAGGCAACAGTCAAAGCGAAAAAGATGTTCATGTGTATAGTGAGAAGAATGCTAGTAGGAAAATAGAAGTGATAATGCCATTGTATAGGTTGCTGGTGAGTACTGTGTGCAATTCTGGAGATCTCACCATCAGAAAGATATAAATAGGATGAAGTCAGTGGTCTCTGCCATAAAGTGTATGGGGACAGACTTATAGACCTTAATATGTATACTCTGAAAGAAAGGCAGGAAAGAGGAGATCTTAGTGCAATCCCTAATCCTATCTCAACTAGACTACTGTAATGTAACACTAGTCCTTTGCATCTACAACTATTCAAAATGCAACAATAAGACTTATGTACGGACTACGGAAATCAAAATACCTATAGCCCTAATGTATGAAACTACGTTGGTTGTCATAACTGCAATGATCAAGTTTAAATTATGCATCACTGCCTTTACGATCCTGACAGGCAACATCCCCAACTACCTAACAGAATTGATCATCCTACTCTAGGGCACCTCCAACAGATATTCCACCAGAAATCTTTTCTACTTAAAATTCCCAGCATGCAATAATATAAAGTCTACCAGACGAATTACTTTATCCATCCAATATCAATTAGCAAAATGCTGGAACCAACTACCATTTACACTACAATCTTGTGACCACTATCTCAAGTTCAGAAAACCTTTAAAACCAAGAAATGGTAATTGTAAAAGCCAATTTCTAAACTTTCTAATGCAACTCCTGGACATAACGATAGCCAACAATTACCTGCTTGAACTTGTAACTATGATCTAATTGTATTAGTAATTGTAAATGAAGGAAAACTCCAGAATGAGGGGGCATAGTATGAAGTTAAGAGGTTATAGGCTCTGGAGTAATCTAAGGAAATACTTTTTTTTATAGAAAGGGTGGTAGATGTTTGGTACAGTTTCCCAATGGAGGTGGTGGAGACAAAGATGGTGTCTGATTTCAAGAAAGCTTGGAACAGGCATATAGAAGTTTTCAGAAGAGTAGATAGTGAATGCTGTAGATGGGCAGACTGGATGGGACATTTGACCTTATCTGCCATCTTCTTTCTATGCTTCTATGATCATACAAGACATTTTTTATAGCAGCAAACTTTTTCTCATTGTGTTAGTATTTAATTGAGTCACAGCACTAATGGAGTAAAGCTGAGAAGTCAGTACTTTACTGAGCTCAGAACAGCTTGCCAGATTGATTTAAGTGTAAAACAGTCAAACATGTGAAAGAGTACTAAGGCAAAGGAAGGAAAAGGCAAATCTTTACCAGCCTCTAATGCCAACATCTTCATCCCAGTAGATCGTTCTGATATTCCAGGCTTCTGGATTTCCCCTCCTCTGTACACATATATGATTTCAGTATGATGCAGAGAGAGAATTCTTGGCTCACATTCCATACAAGAATCATCCCATTATGCCTCACCAGGCATTAGCGGTCCATGCTGCAGGCTCTGACGAGCTCATTACAGATGGTTGTGGAGGGAAACTTTGCTAATTGGGGCTCAAAGATGCTTCAGTTCTGAAATCCAGTGCTGAATAACTCAGGACTGGCCTCAAAAGAGCTGGAGATGCCCCAAGTCTGTCTGACATCGACCCCAAGCACAAAAAAAATGAATCTATGGCACCAGCTACAAGGAGTTATTGGGGTTCCGAGGGGAATACCTTCAACTTATGCCATCTTAGACTTCGCCCCCTGAGGCTAATTTTATAACAGAGTACTTGGTTTAAGATAGCAAGCAGGTGTCTTGCTATTGAGAATGTGATATTAAAACAGCACTGCCACTGGTGAGAATGTAGATGAAGTACTCCCATACAGCTTAGAGGGAATATTACATAGATGAGGACTTAATCTAGTATTCTATAGTTTTCTGCTGCACACAAACTAATTAGTGCATAAGTCCTTATTGTCTATAACAGTGGTTCCCAACCCTGTCCTGGAGGAACACCAGGCCAATTGGGTTTTCAGGCTAGCCCTAATGAATATGCATGAAGCAAATTTGCATGCCTATCACTTCCATCATATGCAAATCTCTCTCATGCATATTCATTAGGGCTAGCCTGAAAACCCGATTGGCCTGGTGTTCCTCCAGGACAGGGTTGGGAATCACTGGTCTATAAGATATACTTAAGGGATCATGCACTAATGGAAAAATTAGCACATGGCCATTAATGGATGAAATGGAAAATGCAGCCATTTTGCAGCCTCACTAAAAGTAGCTTCAGCACAGGAGAAACCCATGCACTAATCATAGCACAGGCCACTTTTTTAATGCAGCTTAGTAAAATGGCCCCTATATAAGAACATAAGAACATAAGTAGTGCCTCTGCCGGGTCAGACCAGAGGTCCATCCCGCCCAGCAGTCCGCCCCCGCGGCGGCCCAACAGGTCATGACCTGCCTTAATCACCAGAAGGGGCCCCCTTGCCCCCTAGGTTTCTCATCGAAGTCCTATCTTCCCATCAATGTCCTAACCCTCCGGCCTTGCACCTGCACGACCTGGTGAGCTGTCTATACTTATGCAACACCCCAGCACCTCCCTCAGTACCCCACGATCTCCTTTTCCCTCAGGAATCTGTCCAATCCCTGTTTGAATCCCTGTACTGTACTCTGCCGGATCACTTCCTCCGGGAGCGCATTCCATTTGTCCATGACCCTTTGGGTGAAGAAAAACTTCCTTGCATTTGATTTGAACCTATCTCCCTTCAGTTTCTCTGAGTGCCCCCTTGTACCTGTCGTCCCTTTTAGGCTGAAGAACCTGTCCCTGTCCACCCTCTCTATGCCCCTAAGTATTTTGAAGGTCTCTATCATATCTATCATAAAAGAATGTATATCTTTTATACATTCTTACATTTTGCACCTATATATCCCCATGCCCTTTCTGCTTATGAAATATGGTTTACAAGTAGAAAATGGTTTTTTTTTTTTTAAGATTAACCCCTATCAGTACCAGGTGCTGCTGTTTGGCCTAGCAGCAATATTAAGAGTTTTCATCAAGTGTTTAGAAATGGAAATGGCCTATCTTTGGAAACTGAAGAAGTGAAGATATAGGTTTTCCCATATCTAGACCAATGCTTCATAACCTTTAGAGCCTTCAAAAAATGGCTATTAAGATTCAATGTTAAATTTCAGCCCTAGTCACTCAAGCATAAATAACAGTCCAATAAATTAGACCCAGGCTAAAGACACTTTCACCATTCATTTAAGGTTACTAAAAGGTAGCCTCAGCCCCACCACTCCACCTCTAGATCAATGTTTCATTGCGGGAAGAATTATGTGAGAACTCATCATTGGCTGCCTCTTAACAAATTTTTAATGCCAAAAGTTTGTTATATCAAAAAGTCTTCATGTACCTCAATAATAATAATAAATATTCAATGCTTTAAAGCGTCATCGTACTTAGCTTGTTTTTATCAGCCAACGTCCGGGAGTAGAACCTGACGTGCATGTTTCGCACTACAAGAGTGCTGTATCAAGGGCCTCCCTGTAATATATAAGAGAAAGGGGCCGTTAAAATTATTGACAACCCCCTCTCCCCCCTTAATATACTATTCTTACCATACTAACAACTTTTTCAATACCCACCAAGAACGCCCGTGTCATCCGACTCCACCAATTTTAAGAGCGAAAGATGGCCGCGGCGTCATAGCTGGAAGCTTAAATAACCCTCCCATCATATTACGTAGGTTACCACCCCCTAAACCCCATTGGCCCGACCTCATCCAATGATTGAAATCCACTCAATTTCTCCATTAAGTCCCCGTGGTTCCACTGTATCAAGCATAAAAATATGCCTCTGCTCACACTCATTGAGTTTAAAAGGATCTTTCTCCCCATCCCTCCCAACTACCCAATCAATGACACGCCAACGGATTTGATCTACTGTGTGTTGATGTGCTAACCAATGTGACACTAAAGGGGCCTGGGTGACAGCGTTAACAATGCGGGATTTATGTTCGGTAAGTCTGACCCGAATCGCCCTACTTGTTCTACCGATATAAACCAACTCACAGGGACAGACAATGGCATACACCACATCTTGTGACATACAATTTGTATCAGATCTTGAAATCAAGGTAATGTCCCTCCCTGGAACCTTCCAACTCCCCCCTTCAATGGTTAGAGTGCACCATTGGCACCTGCCACATTTCCTATGATAACCCTCCTGATTCCTACAAACCTTCCCATGAAGCAAACGATTACATTTTTGCCCTAATGTCATACCCCTAGAGTAAGCCACCCTTGGGAACTCCCTCAACGCCTGATGAACCTGTACTACATACCAATGGCGTTTCATCATGGTTTCAGAATAGTATATTAAGGGGGGAGAGGGGGTTGTCAATAATTTTAACGGCCCCTTTCTCTTATATATTATAGGGAGACCCTTGATACAGCACTCTTGTAGTGCGAAACATGCATGTCGGGTTCTACTCCCGGACGTTGGCTGATAAAAACAAGCTAAGTACAATGACGCTTTAAAGCATTGAATATTTATTATTATTATTGAGGTATATGAAGACTTTTTGATATAACAAACTTTTGGCATTAAAAATTTGTTAGAGGCAGCCAATGATGAGTTCTCACATAATTCTTCCCGCAATGAAACATTGATCTAGCGGTGGAGTGGTGGGGCTGAGGCTACCTTTTAGTAACCTTAAATGAATGGTGAAGGTGTCTTTAGCCTGGGTCTAATTTATTGGACTGTCATAACCTTTAGAGGCACACCTCGACAGTTGGGTTTTCAGGATTGCCAAAATGAATATGCATGAGATAAATGTGCATATATTGGATGGCCTTTTCAGTGGCAGTGACACAGCAGTGACATCCAGGAGAGATCAGGGTCAGCTTAGTAAGGAAAAGGGAAGGGAGATGCTAGACCAGGGGTGTCCAATGTCGGTCCTCGAGGGCCGCAGTCCAGTCGGGTTTTCTGGATTTCCCCAATGAATATGCATGAGATCTATTTGCATGCACTGCTTTCAATGCATATTCATTGAGGAAATCCTGAAAACCCGACTGGATTGCGGCCCTTGAGGACCGACATTGGACACCCCTGTGCTAGACAATTGAGGGGAGATAGGGAAAGGAGAGGAGATGCTCCACATGGGTGGGGAAGGTGAGAGTGGACATGTGAGGAAAGGGAAGGAGTGATGTAGATACTGGGAGGGGGATATGGAAGCAGTGATGGACACATAGGGTAGGGTAGGGAAGGGTCTTGAGCTGTACCTAAAGAACAAACAGCTGAAGGTTCCCTATGGAGTCAGGTACCCTTGGGCTGGCTGTTCCTTCTAAGCTGTGTGCGCACATGCATGCACACACCTAGCAACTACCTGCACCAAATTATTGCTGGTTTTCTTTATTGTGAGCACATCTTGTCAAGGCTGAAAATTTGTGCACAAAATATTTTTCATGTGCACATGGGTCAGCAAAAATTAAAGAGAAGATCAAATCTGATTAATAGAAGTGCTACCACAGGAGTATGCTGCATAAGAAGGAAGGCATATGCTCAAACATAGGAGCCCAGCCCTGTGGGTGCTGAGCCCCTCACATTACTGAGTAAGTTTCTTTACTGTGTCCAGGAAGGGATCATTTGTATTTTGTGTGGCACCCCCCAATCATTTTGAAATGAGGTAGATCAGTCCTGGAGGTACCCCAAGGCAGACACCCTCATCACAGCGGTTACCTATATATAAAAAACTTTTTCTAGTCGTTTCTGAGCTCTGAGAGAGCTGCTCGTTCTGGTACTGTCAGGTGACATGATTCTCATTTGCATTGCCCTTTCATCCTGCCATCTGCAGAGAACATCCATTGCAAGTAAGCACTTTATTGCGGCATCTACTCTTGTACAGCAGGTAGCTGCTTGTTTTCCTCATGTTGTTTGCAAGGGGAATTATAGGATGCTTTTCTATGCAGGATTATTATAGATGACTGAAAAATATGAAATTCATGGTAATTTGTTTTCTTTTTATTAATGGAACCCAGCGAAGCCTTTTATTTGTAGGGATGTAGCAGTTATCCTTGAGATCTTTCTTTCTGCCTTCAGCATCAAGCTGAGCTTTCTAATGAATCTGTAACTGCTAGGACCAGCTCTTGCTCCATGTAGGTTGGAATATTTCAGCAGCAGAAGAACATGCTGTCAAGAAAACAGCAATGGCAAGGAAGCAAGGCCGGTTTGCGCAATTACATTTCCGTGTTCAGTTTTAATCTAAATGAACTGCTGTTTTGAAACAACATATAGTTTTGAGTTCAGCTTATCTTGCTGTTTATACATAAGAAACCCAAAAAGCATAATTTCCTGACCTGTTTGTTTTTTTAATGTTCCTATTAAAATGTTTTGCAGTACTATTAAACTGAAAGAAAAATGCAACTTATTAACTTGGATTAAAATTAAAGGATTATCATTAAATGTAGATGACCAAAATATTTAAAATGATGCCAGTTATAAAAACTCTGAAACTCCAGTTTGGGAGGTGGTGATACTATTCAGTAGTGTAGTGGCTTCAGTACTTCTAATCATAGGGAGAACATGTCTCTCTATAAAGCAGGTTTTATGTGTAGAAATGGGAATTTATAAAATTGAAAGCAAAAAACGGATCCAGCACGTCTGCAGTGGAAAACCGGTATCAAAATCAAAATTGCACATACCTGGACTGAGCAAAGGTTTGTCTTTATGCACACACTTCAGAAAATAAGCACAGGTCCAAATTAAAGCACGTGGATCCCCTGGGGTAATTTTCAAAACGGAAGTATGCGCATACTTTCATCCTGAAAATTTGCCAGTACCCACATAGGGAAAAGTATGCACATACTGTTTATGGGTGCATTCAGTTATGAAATTCTCCCTAATTAAGAAAGTCTCTGTGTTTATGTAGCTATTTCAGATTTTAATTAAGCGAAGGTCCCAAGCAGGAGTAAAATGGTGGGTTTCCTTTTGTTTGGCAGTGAGGTGTGACACTGTAGTTAATTAGCTGGTACACTTTTACTGAGAAATCTTGTCCAGTTTCGGCACAATGAATCCCTTTTAAATAAATTCGCTTGTAACAAAAGCTTGGTTTATCATCAAATTTCTTTTTTCACCCTTGTTGCACTTTTGTTGTGCATTCTTACTATTAGCGTTACCTAAATGGAAAATTTGTACATAGATTTGTCATGCTTTTCATGTCATCGTTCCTTCATGAAGCTCACATTTAATCTATGTTGGTGAAACCTTGCTTAACTGAAAACCACGAGCAGCCTGTCTTGTTTCATTGCTCATGTATTTGAACTCCACAGCCCAGCTGGAGGCAAGCCTTGGAACCTTTTATGCTCCTGTAAGACTGCTTTCTGATACTACTGTGTTGGAATATAGAGATCCAATCAGCCGATATGCAAGACGATTCTTCCACCACCTGCTCAGGTGAGTGACTCCTTCAGTTTATTAAGGGGCTAAAACTTGCTTTAATGCACATGTCTCCTGCAATAAAAAGGCAGTCACTGTTTTAAAATTCTGCGTTAGCTGCTAAATGTGTATATATTGGATGGCCAGTACTGGGCAGACTTGCACGGTAGAGAGTTGCGCAGGGACAGAAATCCCACCCATCCCTGCCCGTCCCCGCCAGGATCCTCTCCATCCCCGCCCGTCCCCGCCAGGATCCTCTCCGTCCCCGCCCGTCCCCGCCAGGATCCTCTCCGTCCCCACCCGTCCCCGTCAGGATCCTCTCTGTCCCCACCCATCCCCGCATGGAATTACCTCCATCCCCGCCCATCCTCATAAAAAGCAGCAATTCTGACAGGATCATCAATTCCACAGTTTCTTTGGTGTTTGCGCTGCTGTTTTCCTTGTGGAATCTCTTTGGTGGAACTCTTTTTTTGTTTTCTGTTCAGGTAATTAACTTATAAACCCCCTCTTTTACTAAGGCTGACGTGTCCATTATATTATATGGACGAACCCTGTTTCCAAAGCCTTCCATCCCCATGGGAGTCCCTTTGGCTAGAGGGGGGTCCCCGTGGGAGTCCCATGGTCCAGAGTGTGGTGTCTGTGGGAGTCCCGTGGGTTAGGGGGGGATTCCTGCGGAACCCCCGTTCCCGTGCAGACCTCTATTGCACGGTCTTTGTCTGTATATGGCCATTTGGGTTAGGATGGGCTGGAGAGGGCTTCAAAGGCTGGGAGGATTTAGATGGGATGGAGTAGGTTTTGATGGAGATTTCGGCAGTTGGAACCCAAGCACATTACCGGGTAGTGGGATTAGGGGAGGGAGGATGCCATGTAGGATTTTAAAAGCTAGGCAGGCGCATTTAAAATGAACCCTGGAAATTATTGGGAGCCAGTGGAGTTTGGACAAAAGTGGGGAAATGTGGTCAAATTTGTGTTTTGCGAAGATCAACTTGGCTGCAGTGTTCTGAATTAGTTGAAGTCTTTGAAGACTTTTTTTAGTTAGACTTAAGTAGATGGAATTGCAATAGTCTAGTCTGGAAAAGATGATGGATTGAACAAGGACAGCAAAATGTTGTTGGCAGAAGCAGGATCTCACTTTCCTCAGCATGTGGAGGCTGAAAAAGCATGATTTTACGAGGCAGTTGAGGTGGTCGTTGAAAGGGAAGAGTCAATGATAATGCCTTCCACCATCACACTGCCCAAGGCCATACTAGCACCAGATTTAGCCCCAGTCTGTACCTCCAGTCCCTATCAGCATGCCCCCCCGCACCTTTGAACCTCTTCAGCAGGCCCCCCTATGGTTCATCAGGCTCCCCCAACAACCCAGCACCCCCCCTAATACAAACAGCCCGCCCCTCAGAGTTATTGGTGTTATTTTGGATTTTAGCACCTACCCTGGTGGCAGCAGTAGGGTTTACTGTCGCCTGGAGGACCACTTGCTACTAATGAGGACTCCTAGATTGAGTCCCAAAGCTGGGGAGTAGGGGGCTGGGGAAGGATAGACCCAGGGATGGGGTCTTTTAGAGAGGGGGCAGAATATGTGTTTCAGGAGGCTATGTTCTTGTGGGGGGAAGTCTCCTGAAGGGGGATCAGAGGAGATGGCGTAGCATGCTGAAGGATTTTGAAGGTGTGAGGGAGAGGTTCTGGTGCTATCATGGCTTTGGACATTTTGATGGGTGATCGGGGGGAGGGGGAAGAACAGCACTGCTGCACCAGAGCATTTTATTTCTAGCTGGCCCTGCACTGCATTATATGTAAAAGCAAGAAGTACGGTTGCTCCCACACTATCTGCACCTGCATGTAACACAGTGCCCTGCGGTGCAGTAAGCATCTACCCTATATGGTAAATGGAAGGCAAATGATGACTATTGTCTGCATTTACCACATTAAGGGGAGAATTTATCAATGGGTGCTGCCGTGTTAGCGTGCACTAAACGCTAAAGAGTATAATGGTTATCTTTAGCATTTAGTGTACATTAACACAGTTTTGGCTAGATTCACTAAATCCCCTCTTACCTTTCCAATCCGTGTCCGATCTGATCCGTGGCCAGGCAACAGGTTCAGAACCAGTCTTCATACAAATTGACGCAGTTAGAGGCATTCCTCACACCGACCACACAGATCGCTGAAGTGCAATCCCGACGCATGCGCAGACCGCACAAGCAAGGCCAAAACAAAGGGAGGGGGGTTATCTGCAAAAGCCCTGCTGCTCTAAGAAACCTCCCCCCCCAAAAACATGCTGCTGTTCCTGGACTGTTGCTTTCTTGTATGGAAACCTGTCTTGAATTATTCTGGATTTGCATGAAAGGTTTTTAGAATTTTTGCTTACGACTACCAGAGCATGGTTGCTTAAACTAAAGTTGTTTCCCCCTCATGTACAACCCACAAACCGCAGGATCCAGACATACATATTCGGATAAAACATCAGCGGCGTTGACTCGCAAGCCCGTGGTTTTAACCCGCAAGTTTAAAGCGGGGCTGCACTATGGCATGTTCTGGAACAGAACAGAACATGCCGTAGTGCATCCCCGCTTTAAACCTGTGGGTTAAAACCATGGGCTCAAAGGGCGGCAGAGAGCAGGTTTGCTTCTATTTCGGAGCACCTATTGCCCAGTTTCTCCTATGTGTGCACCCAGTAGGATCAGTATAAATATATTTTTTCTACCGCTTTTCTGGTATGGAGGGTGGATGTAATTATGTGCGCTGTCAGTACAGAGAAGCAGGGCGGCAGGCCAATCAGTGTTCCTTTGTTGGTTTAGTGAATCGCTGCCTTCCTACTTATGCATGCATTTCCCCACATTTGCATGTGCGGATCGGATCAGGTGCAGACAGGATCAGCCAGAAGGTTAGTGAATCGGGTCGGGGTTGCAAAGTAGTCGGGACACGATCAGTGGGCTTAGTGACTCTAGCCCTTAGTACCTGTTAATGAATTCCCCCCTAATTTTTTTGCATTAAAATATGTGCTAACTGCAAAATGTATTTCAATTTAATAAAAGGGCCCTTAAGTTTGTGGCACACTTTAAGGACTGATTACCTTACTTAAAAGTTTCTTTCATGTGGTAAAAGTTTTCAAAACTAAAAAAAAAAATGCTTGGTTGTTTATTCAGCTAGCAGTTCATTTCTTCTACATGCAACTGAATTCTTTTCCATCATCACTGCAATTGAATAATTAGCAACTTTTCAGTTGTAGCAACATATTTTTAGAGCAAAGAACAAATTTTGATGGACTAAGGGGTCCTTTTACGAAGGCGCGTTAGGGCCTTATTGCATGGAAAATGCCGCACGCGCTAGCCGCTACTGCTTCCTCTTCAGCAGGCGGTAGTTTTTCTACTAGTGCGCACTATAGCGCGTGCTAATCCGGTGCGTGCGTTAGAAATGCTAGCACACCTTCATAAAAGGAGCCCTAACAGCTTAGACTGTTAGGAAAAAAGCATTGCTTTAGAAGATTTAATTGAAGCTCTATGCTTCCTTCTATAGTTTTACATTTTCGTTATTTAGAAAGACTTCTAGTTGTACTACTTATATAACTTTATTACTAATGTAATATCCTAGATGCTGATTCTAACAGCCATATTACACTATAATTTCAGAAGGAGAATATACATACAGACAATAAAACTCTTCTGACTGATATGAAATTTAAAAAAAAAATGTTGGATAAAATGGGCTCTTATATAAGTTATAATTATATATATCAGTTTGCCAGGAAACTTACAACGAACCTTTAAAATGATTAAAGAATAAAAATAAAAGTTTATTTATTAGGACATAAATCAGTCTTTTAGTCTTAAATAGTGGATATGCAGTTTGGCAGTCTGTGCTTCATTTGTTTTGCGCTCCCTGCCAAGATAATTTTTTTTATGTTTAATTAGCTGAATTCTAACATATATTTTTGAAATAAATTTCTCAAATTCTCAGATTCTAATTTTAGGTGCCCCTTCATAGCACTGATCTCAGTGGAAACCAACATTTAAGAATTTCAGACGTTCAAATACTTGAAAGGTATTAACGTAGAACAAAATCTTTTCCAGAGAAAGGAAAATGGTAAAACCAGAGGACATAATTTGAGGTTGAGGGGTGGGAGACTCAAGAGCAATGTAAGGAAATTCTTCTTTACGGATAGGGTGGTGGATGCCTGGAATGCGCTCCCGAGAGAGGTGGTGGAGAGGAAAACGGTGATGGAGTTCAAAAAAGCGTGGGATGAACACGTGAAGGGGCAAAATTAAAAAAAACATCTAAGTCCCCTTTTGGCCTAAGTCCCCTTTTGGCCTAAGTCCCTAAACGTTCAACCCAGAAGCAGGGAAAGTGTCCATAACCAAAACATGCGTCCATGTTTTGATTATGGCCTTCCTCCGCCTAAATGCCCAATCTCCACTACGTCTAAAAGTACCCCCACAGCACGTCTACACTTTTTAACCATAATGAAAAAAAAACACAAAACGTCCAACAGAAGGGCTTTTAGGCGAAGGAGGAGCCAGTCCTTCGCCTAAAAGCTGGATTCTGTAACCGGTGTCTGTCAAAAACAACACCGCTTACAGAATCCTCCCCCCCCAACAACGATCCAGGCAGGAGGGTGCCCAAGCCCTCCTGCCATGTCAAACCGCGACCCCCCCCTCCCGACGATATCGGGGCAAGAGGGAGTCCAAGCCCTCTTGCCCCGTTGAAGCCGCGACCCCCCCGATAACATCGGGGCAAGAGGGAGCCCAAGCCCTCCTGGCCCAGGCAACCCCACTACCCCCACCTCCACTACAGTACGGGCAGGAGGGATCCCAGGCCCTCCTGCCCTCGATGCACCCCCATCCCCCCCAACGTCCGCCCCCCCAAGAACCCCCGATCGGCCCCCCCCAGCCCCCCCACGACCCTCCCGGACGACCCCACTCCACCCTCCTTCTCCGTACCTATTTTAGATTGGCCAGACAGATGGGTGCCAAACCCGTCCGTCCGGCATGCAGCTCAACGAAGAATGGGGCTGGATTGGCCCAGGGGCACCAAAGCCCTGCCTCCTGGTGGGGCCTAAGGTGCCTGTGCCAATCAGAATAGGCCCGGGAGCCTTAGGCCCCTCCTGGGGGTGGGGCCTTGGGCACATGGTCGGGTTGGGCCCATGTGCCTCAGGCCCCGCCCCAAGGAGGGGCCTAAGGCTCCCGGGCCTATTCTGATTGGCCCAGGCGCCTTAGACCCCACCAGGAGGCGGGGCTTTGGGACGGATGGGCCAATCCGGCCTCATTCTGTCGTTGGCTGCCTGCTGGACAGGCGGGTTTGGCTCCCGTCTGTCCGGCCAACTAAACCAAAGGTACGGGGAAAGGGGGTGGGGGTGTCGTGGGGGTCGGCCAGGGGGGTCGCGGGTCGGCTGGGGGGGGCGGTCAGAGGTTCTTGGGGGGCGGTCGTTGGGGGGAGGGGGGTTTGCGTCGAGGGCAGGAGGGCCTGGGATAGAACAGGCACCTGAATATACTATAGATGCACTGAATTGCCCTCTGTTGTTAAGTGCCATTGACTCATTCTCGAGTCTTAGTGACTTGATGAATTGCGGATCTAAAAAGAAATAGGTTTTGTGCTAGTCTTGAAAGGTCCTCCAGCATCATCCCCTTGGTTGTTTTCAACATGTCCAACCATCTATAGAGTAAAAAAAATCAGTGCAGAGAAGGTTGGTGCTTAGCACAATTCTATAAACTTGTCTCTGGAGTTAGGCCCGGTTTATAGAATTAGGCTTAGCGCCTGTCCACACAACTGACATTTAGGTGCAGGCATTTATGCCAGTGAAAACCGGGCTTAAATGCCTGCACCTAAAATTGACTGTCCGGCTACATCACTGTCCTGAGGAGCTTTGAGGAATTGGTGTGAGGACTGGCATATTCAAGGTCTCTTTCTGTCTCTCTCTCCCTCCTGTGATATCACGTCTTTGTTTAGGAACTATGAGCCTTTGCCATCCAAGACTAACCTTGCAGCATAACTAACGTGAACATTTATTTTTTTCATCAAAACGGGACATCAATTAATTTTCAGTCCCGCCCTAGCCCTGCCCCCAATCCTGCCCCCAATTTCTTCCATTCATTTTTCATGTATACATAGTATCTTATTAATTCATAACGGTAACCATAAAATTTTAAAAAAAAACCACAAAGCACACTATACACAGAGAAAATGTTAATTATCATTTCAAAGATGTCAAGGCAGATGACTGTAAAATATGAAATGTCACCTCAGTAACTATAGAAAAATAGACAAATATAGTGCAAAATATAGACAACAGATATAAATTCTCAAAACTGACACATTTCGATCACTAAATTGAAGATAAAATCATTTTTCCTACATTTGTTATCTGGTGATTTCATGAGTCTCTGGTTGCACTTCCTTCTGACTATCTTTTTTTCTCCAGCCCCATCCCCTTTGGGTCCAGGTCTATCTCTTTCTTTCGCCATCCCCATCCCCTTTTGGTCCAGGACTCTCTCTCTTTTCCCTCTGTTACCCTCCCCACATCCAGTGTCAGTTTTTCTTTGTATCTTTGATCCAGGTCTCCCTCTCACTCACTTCTCTGTTATGATCTTGCATCGCTGTGCTCTTCCTTAGGGTCTCTCCCCCTCTGTCTGCACCTCGCATAGTCCTGCATCTGCCTCCTCTCTTTCCCCTTTGGTCCAAGCCTTTCTCTCTCTAGTCTTTCTTCTGCTTAACCCCCCCCCCTTTCACTGCCTCTTTCCCTCCTTCCTTCCTCCCTCCCTCCTTCCTATGTCCTCCTCACTGCCTTTCAGCCTTTGTCCCACCCTCTCCCCCGAAGCCATCCAGCCTACCTCCCTCCCTCCCTACCGCGCCAAAGCCAGCCTGCCTCCCTCCCTCCAGTGCCGAAGCCTGCCCCCCCAGACCGGCCCCCGCTGCTGCTTCCTGCCCACCAAAACCTGGCCTACCGCCGATTCAACCCCCCACACACCCGGTTCGACACCACTGCTGCCCACTGCAACTAAAGAAAAGGAAGGTCCAGGTGCTGGCACACAAACCTTCCCAATGTCATAATTGATGTCGGGAAGGTTTGTGGGCTGGCGCCGGAGAGGGGGGGTGGAGGCTGGCTTTGGCGCAGCAGGGAGGGAGGGAATGCGATCGCCTGTCCCGTTGTCCCCACACACATCTTCGGGACGCTGTCTCTGAAAACGGGGCATTTTGGTGTCCTGAAGCTGTGCGTGGGGACAAGGGGACAGGGGATCTAAAAACGGGACGGTCCCATTCAAAACAGGACGTATGGTCACATTAAGCATAACTGATGCAGACTTTCATCCAGAGCAATATGCCTGCAAGTTCTCAGCCTGGTATGGAACAGATAGAATGAGGTTTGGTGCACCTGATCACAGTGCATCTGTTCTTCTGGGTTCTGATAATGAGAACTTTACAGCTTAAATTATCGTTTTGAGAATTTGTTCTTTTATTTATATGTTTATTTTGTAAAGTCATTTTTTGATATTTTGTTTAGGTTGACTTCAATCTTGTGGTCTAATATGCTTATATGTATTCCATATTGATTTTTTCCATATTTCCTTTAATCAGATGTGTTTCTTGATACATGTTTGAAAATAAAAAGAAATAGTAAATGGTATCAAAGCATCAGGAGGGGGGGGACGACCAACAAACAGCCCAACAAATGGCCCGCCCTGTTCTGCCCCTAAGCCCCGCCCCATTCTTTGCCTAATGTTTAAAATTATTTAACTGTTGGTCATTTATTGGATCCTATCCTTCATCCATCTCCACCCCCCCTCCCCCCGGGACGTCTGGTAACCTAAATGTTTACTGGAAGGCAGGAATTCTACAATTTATACTGAGATGTGGCTTATATTTGTGTGCGGCTTATATGTATGAAAATAAGATAGCAAAATATTTCTGGTCTAGTGTGCCTTTGTGAAAGCTGGAAGCACTAGTGAGAACATTCATAATTCATTGCTGCCATAAAACATTGTAAAACGAATAACATGCCATCATTAATGAGTTACGATGCTTTTGCTCATATATTATGGAAATATTTTTTCTTTTTACAAGAGAAGTTTGGTTTTGAACAACAAAACTGTTAGGAAATCTTACTTATGATACTCTGAAAGCCATAGAGCTAGCAAAAAGAGACATGTCAAGGCTACCCCTTATCTCTTATTTCATTCTTTCTCACTCTTGAATTGGAACCATTCATAATAATAAACAAAATCAAGGGACAGAGATAGATCAGTTTGGATTCAAAATTGCAGATGGAATTCATATACCTATTTAGTCCACCCAATCTTCACTTTAACACATTTTAGAGGAATTTCAATCGTATGGCTCATTTTCAATATTTAAAATATACTTAAATGCAAAATCTTAAATATTGCAAGTGAATTAAATGGTCTCTGGGTTCATTTAGGGGCCCTTTTCCTAAAGGGCTTTAAGCAACACACAGTTAGGACACAGGTATTGGTGGCTGCCTAAGAAGCGGCTGCCGATCATGTGTCAGTGACGCAGTAGTGTCCTATTCACAATTGGGTCTGTACTCCCGGACAGATGCTTTAAATGTAGGCCTGCATCTGAGCCATCTTCTCTTTATTAGGGTACGTTCAAAGCAATGCAGCACAGTAGTAGTTTTCAGTCACATTGCAAACAAACTCATGCTAGTGCCTATGGGATTTCAGACCACTCTCCGAGTATCATAGCTCGTTGCGGTTCAATTCCTCATTCTTCATTCTTCCCAACATGGCAGAAGTAGTCCTTATATTATCATTTAATTTTTTATTTCATAATTTATATAGTTTAAATAGTTAGATTTAAATAAATAACTTATCTTTTCAGCATTTCAGTAGAAATTTCTCTTCTACCGCATTTTGCAGGCCTACATTTAAGGCATCTGTCTCTCCTCTACAGAGATGCATACTGATGCTTAGGCCTGCTCATGGTCACTTCCGGGCAAAAGCATGCCCCGCCTTCGGTGTTCTTAACCCCCCTCTTCTACGAAACCGGGGGAGAGCGGGAGCCAGAAGGCCTTGAGCATGCACAGATTATCAAGGCCCAGCCCAGTGGCAAGAGGCAGGATCTTCAGGCACCAGCATGTCCTGTGGGTTGGCGCTGCGTGTCGGTGCCAGATTGGGGTAAGGGTTTGAGTTTGGGTGGGCGGATGATGCCGGTTCTTGGGGGAGAGGGCGATGCCGGTTCTCGGGGAGGGAGGGGCTCGCAAATCGAGTCAACGCTCGGTTTGCAAGGCACGAGTGTTTTGCTCTTCTTGCAAAACACTCGCAAACTGCGTTACTCACAAACCAAGATTTGATTGTATATTGTGTTGTGATGATTTGTGTTTATGATTACGAATATATCATTGTATTTCACTTGGGTTATAATAAATGAATAAACAAATACAACTAAATTAATAAATATGTAGCTCATTAGGACACATAGACAAGATTCTGTAAATATCAAAACAGCAGCCATATTAAATTAGAATTGTACATTTGGGAATACCTAAGCATGAAGGCCTGGATTCTCTTTACAGTGTAACCTAAAAAAGTGGCCACTGATTGTGTATCAATCACGTGATGTGCCGTATAGTGAATTGCGCCTTCAGGAAAGATAGGCGCCGGAAATGTAGGCCAGGGTTTCCAGGCCTACATTTACGGCACCTATCTTTGTCGTGAGTCACGCCTACATAGGCACTTTACGGCGCCTAACACCACTTCCGGCATTAGCCATGCCCATAGTGGCGTAAAGCGCCTACAGAGGCACAATTCCGGCACCTATTATTTAGGCGCTGGTAGGCGCTTTAACTTTGCTGTTTTTCGCCATTTTAAATGGCGTTTGTCAATTAATTTAGATGCCGTTAGGGCGCCTACCGGCACCTGAGTTTGGACGCCATTTATAGAATTTCCCCCCCCAATGTATTAGAAGCAATAACAAATCAACTAAAAATTTGAAAAGACTTATCAGTATTTACTTTTTGAGTAAACGGGGGAGTGTAGCACAGTGGTTAAAGGTACAGCCTCAGCACCCTGAGGTTGTGGGTTCAAACCCACACTGCTCCTTGTGACCCTGGGAAAGTCACTTAATCCTCCACTGCCCCAAGTACATTAGATAGATTGTGAGCCCACAGGGACAGACAGGGAAGCATGCTTGAGTACCTGAATAAATATATGTGAACCATTCTGAGCTCCCCTGGGAGAACGGTGTAGAAAATTGGATAAATAAAGTTATTTAAGAGCAATGTGGTTGTATTGCTTTAAGACATCACAAATGATGCTGTGTTGTGTTGTAATTTAATGGCATGAAAATTAGATGATCTTTATCATCAGTGCTTTTAATACGGTTATATAATGTACTGGTAGAACAGGTAAATCCTTTAATACAAAGGTGTTGAAAGAGGCATTAAAGGCTGTAGAGAAAACAAACTAAATGCATAAGTAGGAGCTGGCAGTGTAGCATAACGGCTAGAAAACGCAGTTGTGAAGTGAACCCAAGCTTGATTTATTTCCACTGCTCCCTTTTCAGTATGGGAATTTGAACCGCTCATTTTCATCTCCCTCTGCTCAGACTAAAATGTGAGGCAGAAATATTAGACCCATGTCATTACAACTGAGTGAACATTGATCGACTCTAACACCTTAAATTTTGCAAAATTCCTTAGCTACGCAAATGATGAACTATCTGGAGATGAGTGTTGTAGCATTTTTACTCCTGCTGTAAGAAAGATGTATGTGCTGGCTTGAGGCGTATTTGGCTCTATCCTGCATAGATTTATTCTTAAGCAGCATTTTTTTTTCACACCTCTGAATTTTATAGCACAAAGGTCTATACAGATGATACAGCAGGATTAGCAAACCTATTTGATATATGCATTAGTATTTTGCTTTTATTGGTTTTAGTGACCCAAGCTAGCCTGTAATTAGCTGCCAAGATAAGACAATAGAGTCAACTGGGAAGTTAGACAATCAATTAAAGTAATCACTATCTCCACCCCTGCTCCTCTGGAGTTTCAGGTTAACGCATCAGCAGAAGATGGCAGTACTAACACTTGGGGTTTTCTCACGTATGGATTTTTGTTTCCAGTTAAAAACTCAACTGTAGTACTTGCTGAAATTCTAATATGATGTTACAGGATGGATGTTGAGTTTGTAGCTAAACTGGGTGTTTGGTATTGACTGTTGAATTGTTTGCCAAGGTTTTTATATATACCATTTTATATACACCATATTAATGAAGCTTTCTTTTTTTTTTTTTTTTTATGATCCGTAGGGCTTCTAGTTCAATTGGAACCAGGGATCTGTCACCAAGAGCCCTTTTTTAGCAGGTACCCAGGCCATTTGCCCTTGTTTTAAGAAGCCCTCTCCGCTTAAGTTATTCCAATCATTCTAGTGACAAACCTTGGGTAAGGACCATGAAGTAATGGATACTGAATCTGACCATAGGTGTCACCATTGCTTGATCACGACTTGTTCTCGGGGATTCTGATTTGTTGCCTTCATGGTACCCCCAGCCCAGCTGACCCAGAGTAAAGAAGACCCGAGCAATGAATCAAACTCATATCCCTCTGTGTGGCAATACACAGGGCTGTCACGTAGTCTCAGAGCTAGGCCTCATTTTGCTATATAAGTGATAAGTAGTAGTATTCTTTTCATTGAAAAGAGAATCTATCAGCTTTGCATGCATGATATTGTACTTTTTCCCCCCTTCGGTTCAGATGTATCCCAGTGTTCTGTTTCCAGGTGTTTCCAACAGAGTACCTGATGATGGTCTCCACTCCAGCTGGATATCTGGGAACAGTTTGGTTTTTAACCTTGACAAAATGGAGGCACTGCTTTTTTTATAGGACCCACTTAACTTTTGAATATTTTGACATTCCCCTTTGAACCGTGTTATCTTGGGATTCTTCTAGATTCCCAACTTAGTGCAAAATCTCAGATCAGAAGTGTTATAACAACCATTTTATTTAAGCTAGGGCTAGTTTTCAGCTTTAAGCTTCTATTGAAGGCTCCTGATTTTCAGAAAGAAATGCAAACTATGATTTTTGCCTATCCTTGATTAATGTAACTCTGTTTATTTGGGGGCTGGCTATGCTTTTCAGGGCTCGCCATCTGTCTCAGAATGTAGCTGCATGTCTTCTTACCCCAAATATCTGTTCATTTGATTGGTAACCTGTGTATCATCTTCATTTAATTTTTGTTTACATTTTTATTGTTGACTGCACCTGCTCAGCTTCATGCAGCTCTAATCCAGACTAAAGCAGTGGTGATAATTTCAGCTATACACAGCTGAAAGCAGTGCAACATGCAGAAAGTGAAAAAGTATCAACAGCTCTCACCTCCTTCAGCACTGGACACACGCACAATCTGCACTGCCTCCAACCATTGCGCCAAGCTGCGCATTCTGGAACGTTGCCTGCCTCACTACTGTAA
The DNA here is from genome assembly GCF_902459505.1 of Geotrypetes seraphini. Lineage (NCBI taxonomy): Eukaryota > Metazoa > Chordata > Amphibia > Gymnophiona > Dermophiidae > Geotrypetes > Geotrypetes seraphini. The sequence continues at coordinate 339,168,763 of NC_047086.1, read as the reverse complement.
CTTCACACAAGCGCTTTCCTGCATCTGCACGTGATTGGGCTCCATCTCACAATCGCTTACAGATGCAGAAAAGCGCTTGCGTGAGGTTACAGCGATCACCGGACGCGACCGCCAGACACTTGTGGAGTGGCCAAGAGTCTCAAAATAGTATCTGGTGGGCTTTGAGTTTGAGACTGCTGTTCTAAAGCATAGCATTCATTGATTGATGTGTTCTGCACAGTATTGATTTGCTGTTTCTATGTATATATTAAAAATGTATTCTGTTTGGTATGCTTTAATGGCTTCTGATATTTATTCCCTTGGGATTGCAAGATAGGGTACAAATAAATAAAATTATTTAATACACATTTGAAGTAGACTGAAGCAAAGTTAAACAATTTTGCTTTCTCTAAGGGTTTTATGTACTTCGAGACACTAACAGTAACATAGAGTATGTGAGTGCTGTTTCTGACTTGTTTCTGGCTGTGTCGTTTGGTGTCAAAAAGCTATTTCAATAGGTCTTAAGACCCCCTCCCCTTTCGAAGGAACAAAACCCTAGGTAATAATCAACTAGACCTCCTGCACAGAAATAAATAGTGCTATTATTAAGCAATTAGGGCAGCTCCATGTGATGAAGTGGATGGATGGATGGAGAGAGCCAAAAGATATAGAGAGATGGTCAATAGGAGTGCAATGTCAGCAGAGACAGGTTGACCGTGAATAATAACAGTGAAATTAAGGAAGACTTCTAGGAGAAGAAGCTCTAGGAAACCATGACTTAGCAAGTTAACATCAGGACCAGAGGCTACAAAGAAAGGCATCTTCTTGACTAAATGTGGCCTGGATAAGCTAAGTGTCAAAGTCAGAAATATACTTTGATCTGGATACCTTCACCCTCTTTACAAACCTTGAATTGCTTATCAAGACGCCTCAGCCCCACCACTCCTCCGCAAAATTCTAATCGCGGGAAGTCACTGGTGGAACTTCATCACTGGCTGTCTTTGATTTAGCTATCTCAATATATTATGTATAAATACAAAGATTTTTATATATATTTTTTTGTTCCTTTTTTTGATTTATCTTAATAATAAAGTTCACAGTTTCATCGCACTAAGTTACAATCCTTTTAGGATAATACTTAACTTTTAGCCAACCACGGGAGCCAGACCCAACATGTTTCGCACGACTACCGTGCTTTTTCAAGGGTCTCCCGAGGTGCGCCACCGTCATCCGACTCCAGAAAGTTAAAGAGTCGGATGACGGTGGCGCACCTCGGGAGACCCTTGAAAAAGCACGGTAGTCGTGCGAAACATGTTGGGTCTGGCTCCCGTGGTTGGCTAAAAGTTAAGTATTATCCTAAAAGGATTGTAACTTAGTGCGATGAAACTGTGAACTTTATTATTAAGATAAATCAAAAAAAGGAACAAAAAAATATATATAAAAATCTTTGTATTTATACATAATATATTGAGATAGCTAAATCAAAGACAGCCAGTGATGAAGTTCCACCAGTGACTTCCCGCGATTAGAATTTTGCGGAGGAGTGGTGGGGCTGAGGCGTCTTGATAAGCAATTCAAGGTTTGTAAAGAGGGTGAAGGTATCCAGATCAAAGTATATTTCTGACTTTGACACTTAGAATTGGGACCTGGATAAAGATTTTTGTTAAGGCCAATATTAATACAGGCTGGATAAGCTAAGGGCAGCCATCTGCATGAGACACATCATGACATGCAGGCTGGGGCATAATTGGAAATTGCTACAACAAGACAGCAGTGGCTTGCTGAATGGGGTTTAAGTCAATCGATATTTTAAAAAAGCAGTGGCAAGGAATGAAATTATTATGGTTTATGAAAGAAAAGACTATTTGAGAACCTAAATGCAGACTTTTATCCCAAGTTCCTGGCTTCTGGTGTTTTGTTGATTGGATGATACCTAGGAGAAAACAGAGAATGTAAAGTCTTCACGTATGATGGGAGAGGCAGGATTTTGAACCCAACTCTGGAGAGAGAGTCAGAAGTGTGTTACCAGAAAAAATTATTATCCAAGGACATAGTGGAGATTAAAACTGTGATGGAATTTAAAAATGTGTGATATAAAACACAAAAGATCCTTATATGAAAAGAGGATGGAATCAACACAAAAAACTTACCAGTGCTTAGATGAAAAATTCTAGTAGTTGGGAAGTAAGACCAGTGTTGGGCAGACTTCTATATCTTTGTCCCAAATATGTCAGAACGAGGCAGACTTCTATGGTCTGTGCCCTGAATATGAAAAGACAGATTTAGATGGGCTGGAATGGGCTTTGATAGCAACTTCAACAATTGAGAAATAATGCCAGTGCCTGACTGACTGTGACCTGAGAATAACAAAGACAGATCAAAAATAAGAGGTCCTCATCGACTTCGACTGCAGTTGGTTCCGACTGACAGGTCGCAAGTTGATCTGGACTTAAGTCGGCCTATGTGATCAACCCTGAAATCTACCCTACACGAAGCAACAAAACGCTATATAAAAACAGTAAGCAAATGACGGAGAAATAATAGACCCCAGTGGTTCACTACAGAAATTTTGGACCTTGTTAAAATAAAGAAAAAAGCATTTATTTCCTACAAACAATCAGGAAAGGGAGAGGCAAAAGAAGACTATCTGGCCAGGTCTAAAGCTGTCAAAACGGCAGTCAGAGAGGCCAAGCTTCTAATAGAAGAGAATCTAGCAAAGGTCATTAGGAAGGGGGATAAATCCTTCTTCAAGTACATCAGTGATAGAAAAAGAAACACAGATGGGATACAACGCCTTAGGAAAGCAGACGGGAATTATGCAGAATTGGATTCCAATAAAGCCGAACTACTAAATGAATACTTCTGTTCAGTCTTTACCTGTGAGGCGCCGGGGTCCAGTCCACAGTTGCAAGCAAGGGAAAGGTCGGAAGACCCATTTTGGAATTTTGAGTTTACACCCAGCAGCGCCTACTACAAACTATCAAGACTCAAAGTGAACAAAGCCATGGGATCGGATAATCTACATCCCAGGGTGCTTAGAGAGTTGTGTGATGTCCAGGCAGAGCCATTATCCGTGCTCTTCAATCTTTCCCTGAGTACGGGAAGAGTCCCTTTGGACTGGAAAACAGCTATTGTCATCCCACTCCACAAAAAGGGCTGCAGGACAAAGGCTGTGAATTACAGACCGGTGAGTTTCACATCCATAGTGAGTAAACTCATGGAAACACTAATCAAGCATAAATTAGATATGATCCTGGATGAGGAGAATCTACGGGATCCCCGCCAGCATGGATTTACCAGGGGAAGGTCCTGCCAATCCAATCTAATTAGCTTTTTTGACTGGGTAACAAGAAAGCTGGATGCGGGGGAGTCCCTAGACGTCGTGTACTTGGACTTCAGTAAGGCTTTTGATAGCGTCCCACACCGCCGGTTATTGAGCAAGATGAAATCGATGGGATTGGGAGAAACATTAACTGCATGAGTCAAGGATTGGCTAAACGGTAGTCTTCAGAGAGTGGTGGTAAATGGTACTCTTTCCAAAACGTTGGAGGTGACCAGTGGAGTGCCGCAGGGCTCGGTCTTGGGCCCGATCCTGTTCAACATATTCGTAAGAGACCTGACTCAGGGGCTTCAAGGTAAAATCACATTATTCGCCAATGACGCCAAACTATGCAACATAGTAAGTAAGAGCACTTTGCCCGACAGTATGACGCAGGACCTACTTCTATTGGAACATTGGTCCTCGACTTGGCAGCTAAGCTTCAATGCTAAAAAATGTAAGGTAATGCACCTTGACAGCAGAAATCCATGCAGTACTTACACACTAAATGGTGAGACCTTAGCTAGGACTAAGGCAGAACGTGACTTAGGGGTGATCATTAGCGAAGACATGAAAACTGCCAATCAAGTGGAGAAGGCTTCATCAAAGGCAAGACAAATGATGGGTTGTATCCGTAGGAGTTTCGTCAGTCGGAAGCCCGAAGTCATAATGCTGTTGTACAGATCCATGGTGCGACCTCATCTGGAATATTGTGTACAATTCTGGAGACCACATTACCATTCTGGGTTTCAAGTATAAATTGGATGTATACCTCCTTGCAAAACATATTGATGGATATGGGTAACCAGGGTCTCCAACTGGGAGCACCTGGCTTGGCCTCCGCGTGTGCGGGTCGCCGGAATAGATGGACCTAGGGTCTGATCCGGCATAGACATTTCTTATGTTCTTATGTTCAACGAATGGTCTCGGGGCTCAAAGATCTCCCGTATGAGGAAAGGCTGAACAGCTATACTCACTCGAGGAACGTAGAGAGAGAGAGGAGACATGATTGAAACGTTTAAATATATCACAGGCCGCATTGAGGTGGAAGATGATATCTTCTTTCTTAAAGGTCCCTCGGCCACAAGAGGGCACCTGCTGAAAATCAGGGGTGGGAAATTTCATGGTGACACCAGGAAGTTTTTCTTCACCGAAGTGGTTGATCATTGGAATGAACTTCCACTTCAGGTGATTGAGGCCAGCAGCGTGCCAGATTTTAAAAGGAAATGGGATACACATGTGGGATCTCTAGAGGGGTAAAATCAAGGGGGGTGGGTCATTAGAGTGGGCAGACTTGATGGGCTATGGCCCTTTTCTGCCATCATCTTCTATGTTTCTATGTTAATGTCAGCAGTCAGAAGCCAGCAGTGCACCAGGACCGGCACACGCAGGAGCAAGCTATTGGAGCTCCTGCCCGGCCCTAAACAGCTTTCTGAATGGCTGCCGTGAGAACCACAAGTCCCATGAGAACTGGCGGCAGTGTTTCAGTGAGTGGCGCAGGGCGGGAGTTTTGAAAGCTCACTCCTGCACGTGCTAGCCCGGGTACGCTGCTGGCTTCTGACCGCTGACATCAGCAGGAGGGGCTCAGTGCGGGATACACCACTGCAGCACCAGGGAAAAGGTACGCGGAGAGGGGTAAAAAATAGTTAGTATGGGCTGGGATGGCAGATGGGGGAAATGCAGCATAAAGTCAAACCGTCGTAAGTCAACGAGGACCTGTATGTGTATTTTATATCAGATTCATATCATATGCTAAGAATATATCTCAGTTGGGGAGAGGAAAATACCTTATGACTGATAGCGGATAAAATTTTGTCAGTTTGCAACCTTGTTGGATTGTTGCTTTAATCAAGTGTTGACAATGAATGTGACTTATGCTGCAACCAAAATTATAAAACCACTCTTCCATGATTGCGTCAAATAGAATTGCCCATTTGTGGATGCTGTTGTGACAAGTTGTTCACTGTCCTATTCGTGATGCCAGTATTTGATTATGATATAACCTGCATAGAGTGGCAGGTGTGGCTCTGACTGTGTCTGAAACTGTATTTTAACTAATGCTGCATTTGACCGATGTATGTAGTAGAGTGTTTTTGAAATTGTATTTTCTGCTGAAATGTTTTTAGTTCTTCTGTTGTGAACCGCCTAGAACAACAGAAGAACTGAAACATTTCAGCAGAAGAAGTCCCCCACCAACATTTTAAAAATACTGTAATACTTTAAATAAAAAAGAAAAGAAAATCAATTTCTGGCAGAAATTTAAGTGTAAACTTTACACGCCACACCTCAGTATGTCCTTGCTTTGCCTACCACATGTCCAGTAGTTTATCTGCAACAGTTTATGGAAGTATCTCTCAAACTATGTGCCATGGCACAGTAGTGTGCCCTGAAGAGATTCTAGGTGTGCCACAAAAAATTCCAGAATTTTCCTTTATTTTTAAAAATTCCCTTCATAAGTATACACTAGAATAGATGACACGTATGTTGCATTTGCAAGTCTGCCAATGTTATGAGCATCTGTGTGCGTAAGGATACAACTGCCCAGACAAGCATCATTCTTTGACATGATTGGTCCTTGAAAACTAACAGCAAGTATTTTTAGTTTTATTTTTTATTCAGTAGTTATCCTAACTTGAGCAACAAATCAATGAAGGTTGTTATCTTTTTTTAATTATTTATATATTTATCAAGTTTCAAAATATTTATCAAGTTTATTATATCTTGTACAAAAGGCTTTGTTATCTTTTGGATCTTATCTTTGTGAACTTGGATTTTCAGCTCTGACAGAAATAAAATTGAAGAAAAGAGAACAACTGCAGATGGTAGATGATGAAATGCGTGTTTGCTTGACTCTTGAGCCATGTTTTGAGTTAATTTGCGCTCAAAAACAAGCACTTAAATCGCATTGATTAGCAATTCTATTCTATCTAGTTGCATCATACATAGCTTAAAGAACTTTAAATACATAAGTTTCAAATTTTATTTTTTGTTGATTTTGCAATTATGATATGCTGCAAAAAACATTTGCTCTGTTTAGCGTGCCGGAAATAACAAAGTTTGAGATAGAGAATGACACGGTGACAAAATTCGTCACCATTCCCATCCCCGCGGATAACCGCGGGAAATAATCCCATGTCATTTTCTAGTGTCTATTTCAACCTCAGTCCTTCTACACCAGCATTCTTCAAAGCAAAACTTGTGGGTCAGTAGTTGTGGCCATTCATACTCTGATTCTTCCCTCTCTTCTTAAAGAATGGCATGAAGATGGTTTCCCGCGGTTATCTGCGGGGACGGGAACAGTGATTAATTTTGTCACCGTGTCATTCTCTAGTTTGAGAGACACTGGTTTATGGTATGGCATAGTATGGGGTATAGTATTAGTTAGGCCTATTTTTAATAGTAATTTTCAAACAACCAGAAACTACGTTTATCCGGCATCTATCAATCCTTATGAGTACTGGTTAACGGAGAGTCTACTGTAGATCAAAAGCTGCTGAGAGAACAGGTTGAACCAAATAACCTTCATCATCACCATCTAATGTAGTCAATCTTTTGTAGAAGAGGTGCTAGAATGCTTTCAGTATTAAAAGGCTTTTTAAATCCAGATTGTTCAGGATCTAGAATATCACCAGACTCAAGGAAATTCATTCACTTGAACTGTAAGAACGGCTTTTACCAACTTTGCCAAAAAAGAAATATATGATTCTATTATTGTTTTTTAACTTCCAGCTGAATTATTTAAAAATATCACTAGTGCTGCAGCATCAACTATTTTCAGATACAAATTAAAGTAAAATAATTAACTCAGAACTGTATAGAAAATTGAATAAATAAATAAATAAAGTGTAATTATTAATATTTGTCTTGTGCACATTTCAGACCCTTCAAATTGCCCTTTTTTCAAAGTGAAAGATTCCCTGCCTGTTGACACATTTCCCCTTTTCTTACAGATATCAGAGATTTGAAAAGGCCTTTCTGCTGGCTGTGGATATAGGTGCCCGTGACCTCTTTATGGTGAGTCATTTCCTGTGGATGATTTTGTCACTGCTGTTTTTTTAGGTTGGCTTAATTCTCAGCTTTTGTGCACATTAAAAAGGATCAGTGTCATTTGCAGCCTGAGATACATGGTGGGGGAGAATTATTTTTCTTTGCTTCCACCTTCCCATCATCAAATTGGTCAATAGCTATCTAGTGTTCTTTGACTTGTTGACATTTTCCTTACCATGGCCTAAAGGCCGTCATATATTTTCAAGGCATTAATTTATACACTCTTGAACTTTTCTCCTTGTGTTTTGATGGGGTACATGACATCTTACACTCTAATAAGCTTAAATGCTTCTAATCCATTCCTTTAAGAAATACAGCTGCAGAGGCCAGAATACAAGGGCAGATCATGTCCTGTGGATCTTGAATGCTCTCAGTTTGTCTCTTTAGGTTTCTCTGAAAAGTGACAAATTATGAACGCTTCTACAGGTACTTTTACAACTACAAAGCAGCAACATGGACCTGAGGGATCTTACTTTTCACCCGCTCTCTGGCCCTCCCATTTAATTAGCTACAGAAGTAAAATTAACCAGCTCTTTAAAAGTCCTCTGTGCAAGCCCCACATGGGGCTCTTGTCTTTTAAGATCTTGCACCACAATGTCACAGCAAGGTCAGGTGGACAAAGCCAGCAGTGCTTTCCTAGACTCTCAGCATGTTGCCCCTCTGCAACTGATTTCATTGTGTGCAGTGAAACAATAGGAAAATGACCTGTTCTAAACCCCTTTGAAAGCCTCCTTTGCTTGACTTTTCTGAATAATGAAGACATTCTATTGATTAAATTATGCTGTGACATATATTAGTATCACTTATCCTGTGATGTCACTTGTTCTGCTAGATTTATCTTAATATTTTATTTGAAAGTAAAATTCTGCAAATTCTAAGCTAATAGTATTTTTGAAAATTCTCTGAATCTGTCCATGCTTTTCTGGGTGATCTAACCACCAGGCCATTTCCAGTAATTAGAAGAAAATATACACTGAACATGCAGGCATTTTTAGATATCTTTTATTTATATATGAAACTCTTCCCTCCCCATCTTGGATTTTCCTTCCTTTTCATATCATGACTAATTTTCCGCAGTTTTTCTCTATACATATAGGAGAAACATTTTCAGTGGATCACTTAATTGAAAAATACATGTACATATTGTAGTAGAGTTTTAAGGAGGTATGGGGGTGCTGAAAAGTTCTGTGCTCAAACAAGAAGGGAATGATGTAGAGCCATGAAACTTGCAAGTTACTCTACTTGTTTACCCCTAAGTTCAACACACTTGGCACATTGGGTCTGAAGTTTCTGCCCCTTCCAAAAAAATGCTTTGATGTCTGGTCACTGCAATCAACTGTGAATCACTCAAAAATTGTTGCCCTTTCAAACTCATTTTAGGTTTTGGAATCAGAAAATAGTCAGATGGAGCAAGATCTGGTGAGTAGGGTGGATGGTCTATGCACTGAAACTCCAGTTGCGTCAAAACTTTCATCGTTTTGCCAGCCTTGTAAGCAGGTGCATTGTCTTGTAAAAAGAGAAGTCCTTTCCACAGCTTCCCTCTTCTTTTTTCTTTCAATGCCTCCTTTAATCATCACAGCAAGTTACAGTAATATTCTGCATTAACTGTTTGGCCCCTTGGAAGATAGTCAGTGATTACACTTTCCTTATCCTAAAACACTGTGGCCATGACCTTTCCTGTTGACCTTTGAGTCTTGAATTTCCTTGGACTTGGAGACTCTGAATGTCACCATTACATGGACTGTTGTTGTAATTCAGGATCATAGTGGTGTAACAATGTTTCATCAACAGTAACTATCATTCCAAAAAGTTGGAACCAGCTCACTAAAAATGCTGCAAAATCAACTTGGAAGTGGCCACTGAACATCGTTTCTCATCAGCATTCAAACATTTCAGCATCTATTTGGCTGACAGCTTCTGCATACCCAGCTGCTCATGGATTATATACCCAACACATTCCCTGGATATCTATAATGTCTGAGCAATTGTTTTAGCCAATATTTGCCAATCTGCCAAAATCAGGTCATGGGCATGGTCAACAATTTCAGGAGCTGACACCGTTTGAGGCCTTCCAGACCTTGCTGCACCTTCAGTCTCAAAATCTCCATGCTGAAAGTTTGCACACTTTTTCTCTGTGGAGTATGATGGGCATTTGTCACTCAATGTTTGCTTCATACATTCATGGGTTTTCTTTTGGAGTTTTCTTCTGCAGGAATAGGAACTTCCTGAGGGTTCGGAGTTCAACACTTGAAAGTTCCATACTTTTCATTGACAAGGTTCAATCAATGATCTGAGTGCGCTTCCAAGAGAGGTGGTGGAGATGAAGACAGTGACAGAGTTCAAAAAAGCGTGGAATGAACACAGAGGATCTAGAATCAGAAAATAATAGTAAATATTGAAGAACTAAGGCCAGTACTGGGCAGACTTGCATGGTCTGTGTCTGTATATGGCCATTTGGTGGAGAATGGGCTGGGGAGGGCTTCAATGGCTGGGATGGGGTAGATGGGCTGGAGTGAGCTTTGAAGGAGACTTCAGTAGTTGGAACCTAAGAACAGTACTGGGTAGAGCTTTGGATTCTTGCCCAGAAATAGCTAAGAAAAAAAACCCCAACAAATTTTTAGATTGAATCAGGTTAGGGCATTACGATTCTGCAAACTGGCACTTTGCAAAATAAAATAACATTCTTTTCAGCTACAGTTGCAAAATAACACTCAGAATTTAGGAAGCTGGTTGGGTTGAAAACTTTTACGCACCCCCTCATAATTTTACAAGTGACTTGAAAATAGCCATTTGAGTGTGTAAGATACTATTCTATACTTTCAAGCAACATGAATGTATAATAGCATCTTACACACTCAAATAAGCGTTTTTAATATTTCACTAGTAATGTCAGAAGGGGGCAAACTTAGTAACATAAACATAGTAGATGACGGCAGATAAAGACATAAGAACATAAGAACTGCCTTCTCCGGATCAGACCTTCGGTCCATCAAGTCCGGCGATCCGCACACGCGGAGGCCCTGCCAGGTGTACACCTGGCTTAATTTATAGTCCACCATATCCTTATATGCCTCTCTTAAGGAGATATGCATCTAGTTTGCTCTTGAAGCCTAGGACGGTCGATTCCGTCATAATCTCCTCTGGGAGGGCATTCCAGGTGTCAACCACTCTCTGAGTGAAGCAGAACTTCCTGACATTAGTCCTGAACCTGTCCCCCCTTAGCTTCATTACATGTCCTCTAGTCCGTGTCAAATTGGACAATGTAAATAATCTTCTCTGCTCTATTTTGTCGATTCCTTTCAGTATTTTGAAGGTCTCGATCATATCCCCACGCAGTCTCCTTTTCTCAAGGGAGAACAATCCTAGTGTTATAAGTCTGTCCTCGTATTCCAGTTTCTCCATACCCTTCACCAGTTTTGTTGCTCGTCTCTGCACCCTCTCCAGCAGTTTTATATCCTTCTTTAGGTAGGGAGACCAATGTTGGATGCAGTATTCCAAGTGTGGTCTGACCATTGCCCTATAAAGCGGCATTATAACTTTCTCCGATCTACTCGAGATTCCTTTCTTTATCATGCCCAACATTCTATTTGCCTTCTTTGCCGCTGCCGCGCATTGTGCCGACGGCTTCAGGGTCCTATCTATCAGTACACCCAGGTCCTTTTCTTGTTCACTCTTCCCCAGAGTTGCACCTGACATTGTATACTCGTATTCCTTATTTTTATTGCCTAAATGCATTACCTTGCATTTCTCCACATTGAACTTCATCTGCCATTTCTCCGCCCATGTTTCTAACCGACACAAGTCGCTCTGGAGTTTCTCTCTATCATCCTGCGATCTGATCGCCCGGCATAGTTTTGTATCGTCTGCAAACTTGATGATCTCACTGGATGTTCCTTCCTCCAGGTCATTGATATAAATATTAAAAAGGATCGGCCCAAGTACCGAGCCCTGGGGTACACCACTAGTCACTTTCTCCCAGTCGGAGAACTTCCCATTTATGCCCACTCTCTGCTTTCGGTTTTCCAGCCATTTGCCTATCCACCTTTGTATATCCCCCTCTATGCCATGGCTTTGTAGTTTCCTGAGAAGTCTTTCGTGTGGAACTTTGTCGAATGCTTTCTGGAAGTCCAAGTATATTATGTCCACCGGCTTCCCACTATCAATTTGCTCGTTCACGGTCTCAAAAAATTGGAGTAAATTCGTCAAACATGATTTCCCTTTCCTGAATCCATGTTGACTGGGTTTCATCAAGTCATGTGCGTCCAAGTGCCGGACTATGCTATCCTTGATCAGTGCTTCAACCATCTTGCCAGGGACAGACGTAAGACTCACAGGTCTATAGTTGCCCGGTTCCCCTCTCGATCCTTTTTTGAAAATTGGGGTGACGTTCGCTATCCTCCAGTCGTCCGGTATCTGTCCAGTTCTGATTGTCAGGTTTGCAAGTTTTTGCAATAACTCTCCGATTTCAACCTTCAATTCCTTTAAGACTCTCGGATGAATCCCATCCGGTCCAGGGGATTTGTCACTTTTAAGTTTGTCGATCTGATAGTATATCTGGTCTAAGTCCACTTCAACTGTGGTGAGGCTGTCTTCTATTTCTCCTACAAACACTTTCTCCGCTTCAGGTATTGTTGAGGTGTCCTCCTTCGTAAAGACGGACGCAAAGAAGGAATTTAGTTTGTCTGCGATTTGTTTATCTTCCTTGATGTACCCTTTTCTTCCCTGGTCGTCCAGGGGTCCCACTGCCTCTTTTGCAGGTTTTTTCCCTTTCACGTATCTAAAGAAGGGCTTGAAGTTTTTGGCCTCCTGGGCTATTTTTTCCTCATATTCCTGTTTTGCATCCCTCACCGCCTTGTGACATTTCTTCTGATCATCTTTATGTTTGTTCCAGGCTTCGGTTGTCTTTATGCATTTCCATTTTTTGAAAGAGTCCTTCTTTTCTTTTATGGCTTCCTTCACCTGTATGGTAAGCCATGCCGGTTCTCTTTTGCTCTTTGTTCTCTGATCTTTGGAAATCCTCGGAATGTAGAGATCTTGTGCTTCTGTGATAGTATTTTTCAGTAGGGTCCATGCCTGATCAACCGTTTCAAGTTTGTCCACCATCTTCTCGAGTCGTTTTTCTACCATGGCTCTCATGCTATCGTATTTACCCTTTTTAAAGTTCAAGGTGGTGGTTAAGGTTTTGGCATGTTTCCCTTTCCCGATGTCAAGTTTAAAGTTGATTACATTGTGATCACTCGTTCCCAGTGGAACCATGACTTCCACTTCTGTTATCGGTCCCGTGAGGCCATTTAGGACCAAGTCCAAGGTGGCGTTGCCTCTTGTCGGCTCTTTTACCATTTGTTCCAGGAAGCAATCCCCTAGCACCTCCAGGAACTTGGCTTCCTTGCCGCAGTCGGAGGTTGCTAGTTTCCAGTCTATCCCTGGGAAATTGAAGTCTCCCAATATAATTACATTGCCTGTCTTGCATTCTTGTTTGATTTCCTCCATCATTTCTGAGTCAGTTTCCTCCGCCTGTCCTGGTGGACGATAGTAAAGGCCAATTTTCGTATCTGCGCCATATTGACCAGGAATTTTGATCCAGAGTGACTCAAGCTTCTCTTTCATTTCTGTTGTAACCATTTCAACAGAATCTATTCCCTCCTTAACATATAGAGCAATACCTCCACCTTTCTGCCCTACTCGATCTCTTCTATACAGTTTGTATCCCTGTAGTACTGTGTCCCATTTGTTTTCTTCATTCCACCATGTTTCTGTTATGCCAATGATATCCAATATGTCATGTCTTGCTATTGTCTCTAGTTCCCCCATTTTGTTACCCAGACTTCTAGCATTCGTATACATACATCTAAGTTCCCTTCGTGTTACCTTTTTGGACCTTCTACTCTTGGCTGTCCCTGTAGTTTCAATTACGGTATCATTTACTGCTCCTGTGTTATCACCCTTGTTTGCTGTGTGGTCGTCCCCTCCTGTGTCTGAGTTGTCCCTTCCTGCTTTTTCTCCCTTATTGGCTGTGAGGTCGTCTTCTCTTGTGTAGGTGTAGTTGTCCTTGGCTTCTTCGTCGGGGCATCCTGCTATCCGTACCATCGACCGGTAGTCGACTGTCGGCTTTCCCCTATCTTTCAGTTTAAAGCCTTCTCGATTGCCTTCTTCATGTTGCCTGCCAAAACTCTTGCTCCTTCCTTGTTGAGGTGTAGTCCGTCCCTTCTGTAGTACTTGCTTTTTCCCCAGAACGCCATCCAGTTGCGCACGAAGTCGAAGCCTTCTTCTTCGCACCATCGTCTCATCCAGGCGTTGATTACTTGCAATTCCCCTTGTCTCTTTCCATCCGCTCTTGGTACTGGGAGGATCTCAGAGAAGGCCACCTTCACCTCCCTGATCTTCAGTTGTCTTCCGAGTGAGCGGAGCTGGCCCTTCAGCTCTTCCCTGTCATACTTCCGCCCGCTCACATCATTTGTTCCCACGTGGATAAGTACAGCGGTGTCCTCTCCCCCTGCTCCATCTATGATCCTGGAGATCCTGTTGGTCACATCCTTCACTCTTGCTCCAGGCAGACAGGTGACAACTCTGTCCTCTCTTCCTCCTGCGGTGTGGCTGTCCACATGTCGTATGATGGAGTCGCCTACGATGATCCCCATCTTCTTTATTCGGGAGTTCCTTGGGGGGCGTAGGTCCACGTCCTTGGAGTAGGGCCAGTCTTCTTCCTCCAATGATACTCTTGAAATTGTTTCCTGTTCTTTGGGTGGGGCGATGTCTTCCTGTGCTCTCACTATTCCTCCTGGTGTGCGGTTGTCTCCTACCTCGTCTTCAGTTTCTTCTGTGTTTGCATGGGTGTCTTCTCTCCTCACATCGGTTTCCTGAGTACAGTTTTCCAGCCCTGGGATCTCTACGTGGTGCTGATGAGCTTCCTCTATGAACATTTCTAGTTCCTTGACCTCGTCGTTTGGGCTGTACTCCACTAGAATCTTCTCCTGTGCTCGGATTCTGTCTTCGAGTTCCATCACTGTTCCTTCCAGTAGTCTTACCTGGTATTTCAAGTTATCCATCTCCATGCATCGATTGCAAATGTATGCCTGGATCCCCGAAGGGAGGTAGTCATACATATTGCAGCCGATACAGAAGACTGGAAAGCTCACCTTCTGACTTCCTTGGGCTTCCATTTCTTGCTTCCCTCGTGTGTGCTTGTGTCCCTTGCCTGCTGCTTCCTTATGTTGCTTGCCTTGTTGTCTCTTTTGTGTGTGCTGTCTCCGCTCTACTTCACCTTGATTGTATGTGTGGGTTTGTTCCTTTGGCGTCTGTCTCTTCCTTACCTTCTGTGTTTGTCGCTTCCTTACCGTTCAGTCCTCCTCGGTGTTCTTGATAGTAGATACTCGTCCCTTGCAAGTCCCTTCGCAAAGGCGCTCTCGCTAAGACCCGAATGGTCCATAAAGTCTGCCCAACCTGATTCAATTTAAATTTTTTTTTTTTTCTTCTTAGCTATTTCTGGGCGAGAATCCAAAGCTTTACCCGGTACTATGCTTGGGTTCCAACTGCCGAAATCTCTGTTAAGACTTACTCCAGCCCATCTACACCCTCCCAGCCATTGAAGCCCTCCCCTGCCCATCCTCCTCCAAACGACCATACATAGACGCAGACCGTACAAGTCTGCCCAGTAACTGGCCTAGTTCAATCTTTAATATTATTTTCTGATTCTAAATCTTCTGTGTTCATCCCACGCTTCTTTGAACTCAGTCACAGTTTTACTCTCCACCACCTCTCTCGGGAGCGCATTCCAGGCATCCACCACCCTCTCCGTAAAGTAGAATTTCCTAACATTGCCCCTGAATCTACCACCCCTCAACCTCAAATTATGTCCTCTGGTTTTACCATTTTCCTTTCTCTGGAAAAGATTTTGTTCTACGTTAATACCCTTTAAGTATTTGAACGTCTGAATCATATCTCCCCTGTCTCTCCTTTCCTCTAGGGTATACATATTCAGGGCTTCCAGTCTCTCCTCATACGTCTTCTGGCGCAAGCCTCCTATCATTTTCGTCGCCCTCCTCTGGACCGCCTCAAGTCTTCTTACGTCTTTCGCCAGATACGGTCTCCAAAACTGAACACAATACTCCAAGTGGGGCCTCACCAATGACCTGTACAGGGGCATCAACACCTTCTTCCTTCTACTGACTACGCCTCTCTTTATACAGCCCAGAATCCTTCTGGTAGCAGCCACTGCCTTGTCACACTGTTTTTTCGCCTTTAGATCTTCGGACACTATCACCCCAAGGTCCCTCTCCCCGTCCGTGCATATCAGCTTCTCTCCTTCCAGCATATACGGTTCCTTCCTATTATTAATCCCCAAATGCATTACTCTGCATTTCTTTGCATTGAATTTTAGTTGCCAGGCATTAGACCATTCCTCTAACTTTTGCAGATCCTTTTTCATATTTTCCACTCCCTCTTCGGTGTCTACTCTGTTACAAATCTTGGTATCATCTGCAAAAAGGCACACTTTTCCTTCTAACCCTTCAGCAATGTCACTTACATACATATTGAACAGGATTGGCCCCAGCACCGAACCCTGAGGGACTCCACTAGTCACCTTTCCTTCCTTCGAGCGACTTCCATTAACCACCACCCTCTGGCGTCTGTCTGACAGCCAGTTTCTGACCCAGTTCACCACTTTGGGTCCTAACTTCAGCCCTTCAAGTTTGTTCAACAGCCTCCTATGAGGAACTGTATCAAAGGCTTTGCTAAAATCCAAGTAAATTACATCTAGCATATGTCCTCGATCCAGCTCTCTGGTCACCCAATCAAAAAATTCAATCAGGTTCGTTTGGCACGATTTACCTTTTGTAAAGCCATGTTGCCTCGGATCCTGTAACCCATTAGATTCAAGGAAATACACTATCCTTTCTTTCAGCAACACTTCCATTATTTTTCCAACAACTGAAGTGAGGCTCACCGGCCTGTAGTTTCCTGCTTCATCCCTGTGACCACTTATATGAATAGGGACCACATCCGCTCTCCTCCAATCCCCAGGAATCACTCCCGTCTCCAGAGATTTGTTGAACAAGTCTTTAATAGGACTCGCCAGAACCTCTCTGAGCTCCCTTAGTATCCTGGGATGGATCCCGTCTGGTCCCATCGCTTTGTCCACCTTCAGTTTTTCAAGTTGCTCATAAACACCCTCCTCCGTGAACGGCGCAGAATCTACTCCATTTTCTCGTGTAACTTTGCCAGACAATCTCGGTCCTTCTCCAGGATTTTCTTCTGTGAACACAGAACAGAAGTATTTGTTTAGCACATTTGCTTTCTCCTCATCACTCTCCACATATTTGTTCCTAGCATCTTTTAGCCTAGCAATTCCATTTTTTGTCTTCCTCCTTTCACTAATATATCTGAAAAAAATTTTATCTCCCTTTTTTACATTTTTAGCCATTTGTTCTTCCGCCTGTGCCTTCGCCAAACGTATCTCTCTCTTGGCTTCTTTCAGTTTCACCCTGTAGTCCTTTCTGCTCTCCTCTTCTTGGGTTTTTTTATATTTCATGAACGCCAACTCTTTCGCCTTTATTTTCTCAGCCACTAGGTTGGAGAACCATATCGGCTTCCTTTTTCTCTTGTTTTTATTGATTTTCTTCACATAAAGGTCCGTAGCCATTTTTATCGCTCCTTTCAGCTTAGACCACTGTCTTTCCACTTCTCTTATGTCCTCCCATCCTAACAGCTCTTTCTTCAGGTACTTTCCCATTGCATTAAAGTCCGTACGTTTGAAATCTAGGACTTTAAGTATCGTGTGGCCGCTCTCCACTTTAGCCGTTATATCAAACCAAACCGTTTGATGATCGCTACTACCCAGGTGAGCACCCACTCGAATATTAGAGATACTCTCTCCATTTGTGAGGACCAGATCCAATATCGCTTTTTCCCTTGTGGGTTCCGTCACCATTTGTCTGAGCAGAGCCTCTTGAAAGGCATCCACAATCTCCCTACTTCTTTCTGATTCCGCAGACGGAACATTCCAGTCCGCATCCGGCAGGTTGAAATCTCCCAACAGCAGAACCTCCTCTTTCCTTCCAAACTTTTGGATATCCACAATCAGATCCTTATCAATTTGCTGCGATTGAGTCGGAGGTCTGTAGACTACACCCACGTAGATAGAAGTTCCATCTTCTCTTTTCAGAGCAATCCATATCGCTTCTTCCTCTCCCCAGGTCCCTTGCATTTCGGTCGCTTGGATATTGATCTTTACATAGAGAGCTACTCCTCCACCTTTATGACCATCTCTGTCCTTCCTAAAAAGATTATATCCCGGTATGTTTGCATCCCATCCATGTGATTCACTGAACCATGTCTCTGTGATAGCAACAATATCTAGATCTGCCTCTAATATCAGGGCTTGCAGATCATGAACTTTGTTGCTTAGACTGCGAGCATTTGTGGTCATCGCTTTCCAGCTATTTTTCAGCGATAATCTCCTTTTTCGTATGGATTTTTGTGTCGTTTCACTTTCCGCTGCAATACTAACAAATGAGTTGCTGATATTGCTTATGTTGCAGCCTTTACTACACACACAACTTTATGCTTATAGCGAAACTTTGGGCTACAGACTTACAGGCCCTGATTCTCCAAAAGTGCGTCCCGATTTTAGGCAGCTGTAGACGTCCTACAGCTGTCTAATCAGCCAATCGGGATGCAATCGGGATGCAAGGGATCTCCTTGCTGCAATATGTATAGCGGCCGCGGTTGTTGCGGCCGCCTGTCCCATCACCGACAGGAGAATGCCTAACTCCTCCTGTCGGAACCCCGAGCCCCCTCCCCCCCAAACTCGTAATCGCCGACAGGAGGATGCCCAACTCCTCCTGTCGGAACCTCGGAACCCCCTCCCCCCCAAACTCGTAATCGCCGACAGGAGGATGCCCAACTCCTCCTGCCGGAAAGCCCAACGACCCCCCACCCCAACTAATCACCCTTCCCCAACTAACCTTTCAATGTTGGTCAGCTGGACGGGTCTTGCTGCCGTCCAGCCGACGGGTCTGCCTCGTGGAAATGAGACGGCACGCCCCTTCCCGGCCCATCCCCGCTAAATCTAAGGCCTGATTGGCCCAGGCTAGGCACCTTGGCCAATCAGGCCTTAGGATTAGTGGGGATGGGCGGACCCGCTATGCCTAAGGCCTGATTGGTCCAGGCTTCTACAGCCTGGGCCAATCAGGCCTTAGATTTAGCGGGGATGGCAGGGAAGGGGCGTGCCATCTCATTTCCACGAGGCAGACCCGTCGGCTGGACGGCAGCAAGACCCGTCCAGCTGACCAACATTGAAAGGTTAGTTGGGGGAGGGAGATTAGTTGGGGCGGGGGTTCGTTGGGCTTTCCGGCAGGAGGAGTTGGGCATCCTCCTGTCGGCGATTACGAGTTTGGGGGGGAGGGGGTTCCGGGGTTCCGACAGGAGGAGTTGGGCATCCTCCTGTTGGCGATTACGAGTTTGGGGGGGAGGGGGTTCCAGGATTCGGGGTTCCAACAGGAGGAGTTAGGCATCCTCCTGTTGGTGATGGGACAGGCGGCCGCGGCCGCTATACTTTATTGCAGCAGGGAGATCCCTTGCCGCGATCAGTATAGCTGCCGCGTCTACTTACAATGTAGACCAGCATTTTGCTGGCCTACATTTTAAGCGTCTCTTCCTCTACTAGGGAGACGCATAGGGCCCCCTAAGTTCGCCTAAGGCCTGTAGGCGAGCTTAGGTATCTTGCGGGTCTCCCTAGGCTCCCGGAGGCGCCTTCAGGCCTGCCTGGGGAGCATTTTTTTTTTTAAAAACGTGCATCCCGATTGGCTGATTAGACAGCTGTAGGACATCTACAGCTGCCTAAAATCGGGACGCACTTTTGGAGAATCAGGGCCACAGTGTATGCTTTTGGAGCAACATATTATTAGAGCTTTGAAGAAGGCTCTTAAATTGATGTTTGATATTACCCATTGGGAACTTCAACATAAGTTCTTACTTCGCCTATATATTCCTTCTACATGAGCATATCGGATGCATATTAGTCAGTCTCATTGTTGTATCAATTGTTCCATCCCTTATGCCTTCCTGGGTCATCAATTTTGGTCCTGTCTGAGAGTTATGCTATTTTGGATGGCTTTGGGTAGATATGTCTCGAACCTCTGGTCTCGAAGTTGAACTTCCACACCAGCAGCTTTGTTTGGACAATACAAGATTGTTGCACCAAAACCTCGGGGAATGACAGTTTTTGTGGACCGAGTTATGTTGCTGGGCAAAAAGCTATATTACTTCTCTGGCTATCCCCAGATGCTCCGTCGGTGCAACATTGATGTTCGCTTCTGATTTCTGAAGCAGCCTTGGAACGTCACAGAATTGCTGATATTGACTCTCCCTCCAGGCGCCGTTTTTGTGCGTTGTGGGATCCCTTTTGGACTGATCTCACGCCTCAAGCTCGCAGCAGAATTTTGAATGTCTAACCTTGTTGCCAGGTCTGTTGTTTTTCATTTGCAGGATTGTCATGTGGATTCATGGGGAGGGATGGGGGGAGGTTGGGGACTAAGTTGTTGTTATGAATGCTGCATTGCTGGATGGTTCTATATATTTTGTTAAAACCAATAAAAATTATTGAAATAATAATATTTCCCTAGCGTATATGTGCATAAAAGTAGATATACAGAAAACGTGGTGGGGCATAATCAAAACAAACGTCTAAGTCCCCTTTTGGCCTAAGATCTTAAACGTTGAAAGTAGAAGCAGGGAAAACATCCAAAAGGAGGTTTTTTTTTGATAATGGCCTTCCTCAACGTTCAGCTGTTTAAACGCCCAGACCACCACTACGTCTAAACTTACATCATATAATCAACCTACAAAAAGCCTAAGTCCCAAACGCCCAAAACAAGGGCTTTTAGGAGGAGCCAGTCCTTCGCCTAAAAGCTGGATTCTATAACTGGTGTCTGTCAGAAACAACACCGGGTACAGAATCCCCCCCTACAATGATCTGGGCAGGAGGGAGCCCAAGCCCTCCTGGCCCGCGGCACCCTGAACCCCCGACAGCATCGGGGCAAGAGGGAGCCCAAGCCCTGTTGCCCCGCGATCCCCAACCCCCCCCCCCCTCCCGCCGAGTCCAATGGGGCCAGGAGGGAGCCAAAGCCCTCCTGGCCCGGCGACACCCCCTAACCCCCACCCTCCACTCTCCACTAAAATACGGGCAGGAGGGATCCGGGCCCTCCTGCCCTCGACGCAACCCCCCCCGACCACCCCCGAACCCCACTATAGGGGGCGCTAATCCGGTGCGTGCGCTAAAAACGCTAGCGCACCTTCGTAAAAGGAGCCCTTATTCTTTCCCTTTATTTACTTAATTATAAATCTTAGATATACTCATGTTATATGAAGGTACGGCTAGGGGGTTCTTGTTCCAACACAGACCTATGGTTCGCTGGAGCTTTTTCAAGGAAAATCCCCCTAGTTTGCCAACAGTTATGACAATCCATTTTATTAAGTTATAATTTTGTTTGTTCAGGTGGTTTAAAATACTTCATATCTGATAATTTACTTTATGTTTTGACTGCATTTTGACCAACATGGTATGAAGGCAACATAGGCACTTATGTGCCTTTATAAAATATGCTTCTACAATATCTCCCAATAGCACAGAAATTCACATAAATGCACATACATTGCAACTCTACATTACATTACATTACATTAGTGATTTTTATTCCGCTTGTACCTTGCGGTTCAAAGCGGATTACATAAGAAGAGAACTGGACATTTCCAGGATGGTACATGACAATAGAGAATACAGTTTGAGGATAGAGACTTAATAACAGAATGATAGTAAAGACTTAATAACATCGGAAGATGTTTTGGACGGCAGTGTTTTGGTTTCTTGGGGGATGGGGTGAGGGAGGTTAGGTAGATTGTATATGCTTTTTGAACAGCAGTGTTTTGATTTCTTTACGGAATGTCTTGAGGTCTGATGTTGTGGTTAACAATCTGGTGATGGACGGTTCGAGTTTTGCAGCATGTGTTGCCAGGAGGCTATCATAAAGCTTTTTGCGGTGAGTACCCTTGAGTGGTGGGTATGTGAATGATGTCAGTTTTCTTCTTGTTCTGGTTGGAAGGTTACGGTTTAGGCGGTCATTTAGGTAGGTGGGTGCAGTACCGTTAATTACTTTGAAGAGTAGACAGTATAGTTTGAATTGAATCGGTAGCCAGTGTGAGTCTAGGTAGGCATTGGTGATGTGGTCAAATTTTCCGAGTGAGTAGATTAGTCTAAGGGCTGTGTTCTGAACAGTTTGAAGTTTTTTGATCATGTTTGTGGGGCATGGTAGATAAAGGATATTGCAGTAGTCCACGAGACCTAGTACCAGGGATTGTACAATTATCCTGTAGTGTTCTTTGTCAAAGAATTTCCTTATTTTTCTTAAGTTGCGCATTGTGAAGAATGCTTTTTGGGTAGTTTTGTTGATTTGGGTCTGCATAGTGCAGCATCTGTCTATCTGCACTCCCAAGATTCTGAGTGAGGTCTGGATTGGGTATTTGGTTGCTTTAATTTCTAGGTCTGTTATGGATGGGTTTTTGTCCGTTTCAAGCATTAGGAATTTGGTTTTGTCCGAGTTTAGTTTCAGTTTGTGGTTTGTCATCCATTTTTCTACTTCATCCAGAATTATTTCCAGGTGTCCTGTTGAGGTGTGGTCTTGGATTTCAAAGGGGAGGAGAATAGTTATGTCATCTGCGTAGCTGAATGATGTTACATTTAGGTTGTCTAAAGTGGTGCCGAGGGAGGAGATGAAGAGATTGAATAGAATGGGCGATAGTGGTGACCCCTGCGGGACTCCGCATGGATTTGACCATGGGTTAGATTTCGTGTTGTTTGTCTTAACTCTGTACGTTCTTGTTTTGAGGAATCCTTGGAACCAATTGTAAACCACCCCTGAGATCCCGATTGCATCAAGTATCTGGACTAATATGGTGTGATCGACTAGATCGAAGGCGGCGGAAAGATCTAGTTGGATAATTAGGATCCTGTGTCCTTTACTGAGGTGTTGTCGGGCTATGTCTAGTAGTGTTGCTAGTAGTGTTTCCGTGCTGTGGTGAGATCTAAATCCTGATTGAGAGGAGTGAAGTATATTATGGTCAAATAGGTAGTTGGTGAGGTATTGAGCCACAAGTCCTTCAATCAGTTTGACATATAATAAGACCTACCCCGAAAATAAGCTCTAGCATGATTTTCAGGGTAGGTCCTAATATAAGCCCTATCCCAAAAATAAGCCCTAGTTAAGATCCCTCCCTCCCATCCCTTTGTGCACCGGAACCCCACCAACCCTCCCACCGTGAGCCTTACATACCTCTGAAGCCTCCAAAACAGCAGCTGCCACAGTCCTCTGAACAGACTGCTTCACGGCCTTCCCCCTGCTGCAGCCCGTTCAGAGCCCTGCCACTGCTCTTTAGCTCCTCTGAGGTACCAGTAGTTAAAATCAGGTTTGGGGCCCTTCCAGCAACCAATCTGGAACCAATCTGGTGAACCAATCTGATGCTCTTGCCACAGGGTTAGCCGATAGGGTCCCAGTTCGGGATAACGTTAGTGAGAGTGCATTGGGCCTGTATGAAGGAGACTTGGTCAGCTTTCAGCACAGTTGTTGCCACAGTTCGTACCTGCCTCTGGCTTCAGACCCTAATTTGGTTGATGTTCCTGCCATCTCTGGATGCTTGGCATGACATTGCATGGGAGTTTGGAGAGCCCTGCCTAGGGGAGGGAACTCGGCACATTCTCTTCCCCCTCATGTCTCCTACTGGGCACAGGTCCTTTTTTTTCTTTATTTTGGGGGGGGGGGTCTCTGAGAGGGAACCTTTAGTCTGGTCTCACTTAAAAAAATAGAGAGAGACAAAAAAAGGTATCCTGGCTTCTAAACATGGCAAGTGTTTCCCCGAAAATAAGCCTTAGTGCGTTTTTTGGAGCATGAGTTAATATAATACCCTGTCTTATTTTTGGGGAAACACAGTATTAAACATTTCTATAGCGCTACTAGACATGCACAGCGCTATGCACATTCTATGCAGATAAGTCCTCTGTCCATGATGGGCTCACAATCTATGTTTTTTTACCTGGGGCTATGGAGGGTAGTTGACTTGCCCAAAGTCACAAGGAGCTGTGGTGGGAACTAAAAGTTCACCAGGCTCTCAGCTCCCTACATTGCTATTACTTCTATTATTACTACCACTACTACAACTCCATCCAAGCAGTGCCCCTGGGATCACTTAGGTGTAGGTTGCTTAAATATAGGGTTAAAAGCAAAAATTGTGAATAGTTGATGTCCAAGATGAAGGCTTTATTAGAACAAATAAATAATCCACATAAATATGTCTAGGGCCTGAACCACTGGAAACATATGGACCCAAAACGGTCCGTGTTTCTACACTATTGTCTTCCTCAGGGGTCCCTATCGGTCCTATAAGCAAACTTGTGGATTAAATAAAAGCAACAAAACTTCTACGCTGATTTTTTCAGTGGTTCAGACCATAGACATTTTTATGTGGATTATTTATTTGTTCTAATAAAGCCTTCATCGTGAAAATCAACTCTTCACAATTTTTGCTTTTGGTTGTGTTTCTTTTTGTGGAGGAATCAGGGTCAACTTTCTTGTTGCGTTTAAATATAGGGTTACCATATTTGCCAACAGAAAACCCCAAACACATTGCCCTGCCACATCTGCCCCCAGCCCCACCTTGTTCTACCTCCAGCCCCTGCAGGCCCATCCCCAAAAAGCATGTCTCTTTTTTCCTGACCTCCAGGCCACATCTGGAGAGCCTCCAACATGCGCGGATGCATATGATGTCATCTGTACATGCTTGTTGAACACCCTCCAGACGTGGCCGGAGTTCAGGGCTTTCCAAAACAGAGAATGGCCAAATGGGATAGACACGTGGGATCTATTCACAGAGAAAGGTAGGGGAGGGTCATTGGGGTGGGCAGACTAGATGGGCTGTGGCCCTTATCTGCCATCTATTTCTATGTTTTTATGTTTCTATCTGGAATCCTTTGGGTTACAGGACTGGAGACAACAAGGATTCACTAGAGGTAGGTCTTGTCAGACAAATCTGATCAATTTCTTTGACTGGGTGACCAGAGAATTGGATAGAGGGAGTATGCTAGATGTGGTGTATTTAGATTTTAGTAAAGCCTTTGACAGTGTTCCACACAGACATCTAATAAATAAACTGAGTGCCCTTGGGATGGGTCCCAAAGTGATGGGCTGGGTCAAGAACTGGCGATAGAGGCTAGTGATCAGTGGAGATCACTCTGAAGAAAGGTATGTTACCAGTGGTGTGCCTCAAGGTTCTGTTATTTTTAACATTTTTATAAATGATATTGCTGAAGGGCTGTCAGGTAAGATTTGCCTCTTTGCGGATGATACCAAAATCTGCAATAGACACACCGGATGGTGTGAATAACATGAAGAAAGACCTGGCGAAGCTTGAAGAATGGTCTGAAATTTGGCAACTAAAATTTAATGTTAAGAAATGCAAGGTCATGCATTTGGGCTGCAAAAACCCAAGGGAACAGTACAGTTTAGGGGGTGAAGAACTTATGTGCACGACAGAAGAGTGGGACTTGGTTATGTTTGTATGTGATAATCTTAAGGTGGCCAAACAGGTTGAAAAGGTGATGATGAAAGCTAAAAGGATGCTATGGGAACATAGGGAGAGGTATGGCCAGTAGGAAAAAGGAGGTAATGATGCCTTTGTATATGACCTCATTTAGAATATAGTGTACAATTTTGGAGGCTGCACCATCAAAAAGCCATAAAAAGGATGGAGTTGGTCCAGAGGAAGGCTACTAAAATGGTATGTGGACTTCATCATAAGGCATATGGAGACAGACTTAAAGATCTCAATCTGTATACTTTGGAGGAAAGGCAGGAGAGGGGAGATATGATAGAGACGTTTAAATACCTACATGATGTAAATGCACATGAATTCAGTCTCTTTCATTTGAAAGGAAGCGCTGGAATGAGAGGGCATAGGATGAAGTTAAGAACTGATAAGCTCAGGAGTAATCTAAGGAAATATTTTTTTATAGAAAGTGTGGTAGATGCGTGAAACAATCTCCCGGAAGAGGTGGTGGAGACAGAGATAGGCACGTGGGATCTCTTAGAGAAAGGAAAAGATAATAGTTACTGCGGATGGGCAGACTGGATGGACCATTTGGCCTTTATCTGCCATCATGTTGCTATGTTTCTATGTTAAAACCCAGACAAACTGCCGTAACCCTACTTATGCATACATTATAAATCATGAACTGTATTAATATGCCTTCTTTTATCCCCCACCCACTATCACCCTCCTCCTACTAAATCCTCACCCCATCACAGAATATCTACAAGCCAAACATGGACTACCTTATTTCTACCTAACAGCAAAAAAACAAAATCAAGGTAGGTGCAATCTTTCAGTGCACTTACTTTTTGCCTTTAAATTAACCCTCCTCCCTCATCCTAATTGTTAGAGCAGTAAGCTGAGAGCTAGGCAAGCCCAGTTCTGTCCCACTGCAGGTCAGCAAGTCAATTAACTCTCCACTGCCTCAGATATCAACTTAGATCATAAGCCCTCAGGGGACAGGAAAATACCTACTGTACCTGAATTTAATTCACCTTGAGCTACAACTGAAAAAGACATGAGCTAAATTTTAAAAAATCCCAATAACAGCCATTTTCCACTTTTCAAATTTGTTTTACATGTAGAAAAAGCTCTATAAGCATATCAGTGTCGTGCAAACTTTGCCAAGCCGCAGCACACTAAACATGGTGGCCGCTCCTCGAAGCATCAGGAAGTTCACAGACATTGGTGCGATGACATCACGTGCATGTGTGATGTCATCATGTCACCGGCTACACATACGCAACGGCCCTCCAGATGGGACCCTGAGCCACCAGTGGGGGGGGGGGGGGGGGTGGGGGGTGCTAGAAGGGAAAACATGTGGAGATAAGAAGACGCGCTGGCACCGGCTGACTACCTACAGGATGTGCCTCTCACCGCGAGAGGCACATCCTGTAAGCAGTCAGCCAGCACTGGCACCTCTCTTCCCCAGCGTCTCGCAGCACACCTGGAATCTTGGGGGCACACGGTTTGCGATACACTGCCCTATACTATCCATCAATGTATATCATGACTATCCAATTTTAAAATCTATAAAAATATTGGGAGTCACCTTAAACACCCATTTAACTTTGGTAGAGCACACAAATTTGGTGGTGAAAAAGTGCTTTTTTATATTATGGAAGTTAAAGAGTATCAAAAACTATTTTGATTTTTTAGCTTTTAGACTGTTGGTGCAGGCATTGGTATTATCCATATTGGACTATTGTAATATTGTCTTCTTGGGCGCACCGAAGAAAGTTGTGAAAAAATTAAGAATAGTGCAGAACACGGCTGTTCGTCTGATATTCGGACTAAAGAAAAGTATCATATCAGCCCTTATTACCGATCACTGCACTGGTTGACAGTGGAGGCACGAGTAATGTTTAAATTCTCATGCCTCTGTTTCAAGTCAGTTTGGGGATTGGCACCCACATACCTGCTATCTCATTTTGTGTTATATAACCCTGTGCGGATTACCAGGAACTGCAACCTATTTGCTTACCCGAAGATTTTAGGCTCTAAACTCAGGTCTTATTTAGATAGGATGCTTGCTTTCCAAGCAAGCAAACAACAGTCCTGGTTGGGTAACTATATTAGCGGAGCCATGTTGTCCTATGGCGCTTTTAGAAAAGAAATTAAGACAATATTATTTGATAAATTCATTTCTTAATCTGCGCTTTTATCTTTATAAACATAACTAATCTTATCCTATCAATTTTAAATTTTTAATGTCTTTTATACAACAAGCTGTATTCATTTTTTTTTACAATTTTTTATTTCACTGATTTTCCAGTTTTTCTCTTTTGTGGAAACTGCCTAGAATTCTTTTGATTGAGGCGGTATAGAAAAATAATGTTATGTTATCTTTATGCTTGATATCTAAGTATATCCATTTGCGCAATAGTAATACTTAGAGGTATACATATAAGTGAAGCGAAAGCAAGTATTCATAAAATATCGGTGATTGTTCAAAAGTTTGTACCTCTGACATAAACATAGTGACATAGCTTGCAAGAATTATACACATACCTTTGGAAATGATGCATTTGATTGCAATAGCTGAGATAAGGTAAACACATAAAATGATTAATTTAGACTGAAAGAGAGTAAAGTTGGGAATATTAAAATGTAACAGTGGATTCATCAATTCTGTCTCTGTTCTGAGATCTCAGCAATAAAAGGGTCTCTTTATTTCAAATTCCCTTTGTTATTGTCTAAGATTCGTTTTAGATTAATCTTTTATTTTTCTTTATTTCCAAAGGACATCCATTACATTGCACTAGATAAGAGTGAATTGGCACTGGCTGAAGTGGCAAAGAGAAAAGCTAACGAAATAGATGCAGAATCAATAACTACTGGAGTTGGTAAGAATTAATACTGTTACTTGTTTAATCAATATGTGCTATGTATAACCACCTTGTCATAGTTTTAGAGGGTTATTTGTTTGCTTGAATTGACTTCAGGCTGAAGAAAAAGGAATATTTTGTAGATAAGCTTATACAACATCATTATCTGACCTGAATAATAACAACTTCAGTTGCACTAATGCACAAGCTTCAAAAATTGAATTGAAAGATATCACATAAAACTGGGTTTATAAAATCCTAAATACACTAGTATTCATGTGTATTCTACATTTCTTTAAAATATTTTTGCCTAGAAGGAAGTAAACAGTTTTGTCAAATTGTACCAATCCTAAAAATAGCTAGCTGGACAAAAGATAATTCATTTAGGGGTCCTTTTATTAAAGCCTAGCATGTTCTAATGGAATTAGTGCATGTTAAATGCTAGAAGCCCATAGATATAAGCTACTTAGCATTTAGTGGAGGGGATTCTATAAATGGCACTTTAAAAATCAGCACACAGGAGATCACGTGATGCTGTGAGCCGGTGAGCATCTAGTCTTGCCAGCTCCTGAACCCTGTCCCTCATATTGATTTTAAGCGGGATTTACAGTGCTTCATTTTTGGCGATTTTGTTCTCTAGCGGCGTGATACTATATGGACAGATATCTGGCCAAAACTCAGCTTGCTATGTCGTCCAAATCGGCGAAAAAAGACAAAGAGAAAAACAAGTCGGGTGAGGACAAGATGGTGGAGTCCTCCAATGCTCACACAGTTCACTGCGGAGACTCTATCGGAGTTAAAACATCTCATTTCCCAAGCGAAAGCCCGAGTATGGAGCACTTGTCGGCGCAACTTACAAAGTTGGAAGCCTTACTGGAAGATCACTCCACGAGGGTTACCGCGTTGGAAGAGCGCGTCTCATCGGTGGAGGATGAGGCCCATGCGATGGAGACAACAGTTACCTCCTTGCAAGTACAGCTTCGCCAACAGCAGGATAAATTGGAAGACCTTGAAAACAGGTCTCGGCGGGGGAACTTACGTTTCTTTGGTTTCCCGGAATCCATCGCCGACGCAGTTCTTCTCTCCGTTCTGGAGTCCTGGCTTGCGAGTGAGCTACCTATGCCTGCTGCCTTGGGCCCGGCATGTTTTGAACAGGTGCACCGGGTGGGACCCCGCCCGGGGAAGAATCAGAGGCCCAGGGTGGTAATTGGTAAACTGCATAATTAGAGGCACAAGGTGGAAATTCTGCGGGAGTTTCGTTTAAAGAGGGACTCTTCACTCTACGACTCGGTGCCAATTAGGAATGGGCAGGATTATTCGGCAGCGCTCACTGATAAATGAAAGGCCTTCTACCCATTGTGCTCAAAGCTGGCTGACCAAAAGCGCCGCTTCATGTTTCTTTACCCAGCTATCTTGAAGATCTACTCGGAGGGTAAATGGCATGTATTTGACTCGGTTAAACCAAAAAAACAAGTACTATAAAAGTGTCAAAATACTTTAGAACAACAAATTCACTCCTAAGGTAAATACTTGTATCTGATTATTCAACAGATGCATGCCAAGCCTCAGAGACCGATTATTCAAGCAAACAATGTTGAATAAAAAGGTTCGGTCAAAATCTCAATCATTGGCCTATGGCATGTAGTAAAGAAGAACTATCGTTTAATATTTTTTAATTATTTTTAAATATTTTAATTCTTTTTAAATATTTTAAATATTTTTAGAAAAGTTTAAGAAAACATCCAATGATGCAAAGAATAGTGCATGACTTTTAAGAAAAAGCACTTATCTTAAATATGAGACGGCACTGCACTCAAACCCAACGGGGCCACTGTTTCACCTGCGATGGCTTCGTCAGGGGAAAAGCATACGCAGTGCCTAAGAAAGAACAAAATTAAGACAAAATTCAATGAGCATAAGCTGGATGAGAATATTTCAATGCAGTATTTTTAACAAAACAGCAAACTAATTCCTTACTGAAAAATTGCTCAAGAAATGACGTCAGTTTCAAAAGACGCTGAGCCATTTAAATACCCCAATCAAAAGACTGTCGGCAAACGACGTATCTCTATGTGCAATACGTAAAATACGTAAAAAAACGTAACAAACGTGATGACGTGACACTAAAGGAGACATACAAAAATTTTTTTTTCTTTCTTCAGTCACTATTAAAAAGCAGGACAAACTCAGAATAAAAACTAATAGTAAACAGACCAGTCTATCTTGTCATTGAGACCTTTGGGTTGAAGTGATTGTAATGTAAAAATCCAATAGGTCTCACGATGTTTTAACACAGAGGTACGATCTCCCTCCCTGTCATTTTTGCTTACTGTATCTATGATGCAACCTTTAAGAGTATTAAATGTATGGGATGCATCTATACAATGCTGTACCAGAGGTTGTTTAACTTGCATTCTTTTGATGTTTGATTTATGTTCAGCAAGACGGGTTCTAAAGGGTCTCGTGGTCATGCCAACATAAATCATTGGACACGGGCACATGATAACGTAAATAACGTGATCAGATTGACAAGTGCTAAAATGTTTGAATTTATATGTGATTTTACTAACTGGATTTATAAATTCTTTAGTTTGAAAAGAAAAATCACAAAAAGGACAATGTCCACACCTATAGTGCCCAATGGGAAACAGAGACATATTGGGTCGTGGGGCAGCATTTATGTTGAAAAACTCTTTTAGATTCTTTCCCTGTGAAAAAGCAAATCACAATCTGTTGTCTTTGAAAGCTGGAAGAGATTGTATAATACCCCAGTGTTTGCGAATGATTCTGGTTATTTCAGAGCTGGAAGTCGAATGTTTCAACACACATGTAACAACCGGATCTTCTGAAACAGAGCAGATTTTTTCTTGATCTTTAAGTAAGAGCTCTCTGTTATTATATTTTGCTCTTTTATAAGCATTTTTAATTATTTGAGATGGATAGCCTCTGGCTTTGAGTTTCTTGCTTAAATGATTTGCCTGTATCTTAAAATCGGAATTGAGTGTACAATTCCGACGCACTCGCTGAAAATCAGGGGAGGGAAGTTTCAAGGTGATGCTAGGAAGTATTTCTTCACTGAAAGGGTGGTCGATCATTGGAACGAGCTGCCTCAGCAGGTGATTGAGGCCAGCAGCGTGTTGGATTTCAAGAGGAAATGGGATATTCACGTGGGATCTATAGGGGAGTAGAAGTCAGGGAGTGGGTCATTGGTATGGGCAGACTCGATGGGCTGTGGCCCTTTTCTGCCGTCAATTTCTATGTTTCTATGTTTCTAATCTCAACATTTGTGAGAACGGAAGGCTGTTTTTTAAATGTCTCGGGTGACAGCTCGAGTATTCAAGAAAAGTATTCTTAGCTAAAGGCTTCTCATGTGTTCTTGTAGTAAAAAGTTGGTTCTCCATGGTAATTTCAACATCTAAATAATGGATGCGTTCGTTTGAAAAATGATTTTATCAAGATCTGCCTATGGAAGGGATCTGAAAATTCACTGTCATCATTCGTCACGTGGCTTAACACATGCAACATCAACATTCAGTTCACTGTGTCTTTTTCAAACAAACGCATTCATTATTTAGATGTTGAAATTACTATGGAGAACCAACCTGGGACTACCTGATATCCATTGTTTGTCCAGTGGGGGTGATGGGGGCAGAAGCAAAGCCCACTTGCTGCTGCCTCTTGTGCTGCCTTCACAAAATGGCTGCCTTGACCTATTGTGGCAGCTCAAGACTTAAGTACAATAGACTTGTAAATTATGACATGAATAAGTCATGAGTAAGACGGGCATGATCTCAATAAATTTCAGTGCTCAGTACCCTTATGATACCCTTTTATTACGGAAGTGGCATGTTTATCTACCTTGATGTGCACGATCACTGTTGTAGTAAGGGGGGCAGGAGGGAGCAGACCCCCCTGGGTGCCATCTTTGTGAGGGCACCAGCACCTCTTTTCCCCCCCATGCCACGCTCACACCCTCCCTTTTCTGCCCCCCCCCCCCCCACCTCTTTGAATCGTCAACAACGCAAGCAACTACTCTGGCGCTATCTCTAACCCACTATGTCACACACGCCCCATCATTTCTTGGTAGGTCATTCTCTTGGATCATGCACAGTGGCGTAGAGAAGGTGGGAGGCACCTGGGGTGGATCCCCCCTCCCCGCTTGTGTCCTCCTCTTTTCCCTTCCCGTCCCACCCCTGTACCTCTTTAAATCTTCACCAGCATGACCAGCTTCTCCAGTTTGCAGATCATGCCAGCCTGGCTCCCTCTGAAATCACTTCCGGGTTAAGGGGGCCAGGAAGTGACATCAGAGGAAAAGCCAATGCCGGCACGAGCTGCAAACTGGAGAAGCTGCAAGATACAGGGGTGAGAAGGGGAGGGGGCAAAGAGGAGGGCATGAAGTGGGGGGGAACCACCCCAGGTACCTCCTATCCTCTCTTCGCCACTGTGCATGATCCAAGAGAATGACCAGTTGCGAGTATCCCCCTGCTTTCCAAAATGATGGGAGCTATTATAGCAAGTCAATTACCAGAATATTAATGAAGTAAAGACAAGACCTCCATTTAATACAAGCATATTGCTGGTCAGTTTGTTTACATCAGTCTTTTTTCTTCATTAATTGTTTTGTAATGTTTTGTTTTGGTTCAAGTAGACAAATGGTGTGGACTAAGTTATTCACAGAGCCGGGCCTGCCAGGATATACCTGAGCCTGGCTCTAGTCCTGAACAAATCAGTTCTTTGGGTGCCCTTATGTTACACCATCTTGAGCATTAATTAGCAAACGCTGAGAGTGCTAGTATTCCTTCTGTTATTGTCCCTTAAGGTTGGAGGTTTCCAGTGCCTGTTTTTTAGTTTTATTTATTTGGCAGGATTTGTTTCTCTGTAGTATATTGCATATTTATGTTCTCATAATTACTAAATGTTATTTATATTAATTTTATGTGTTTTAGTTTTTATCTAAGTCATTTCCCTCCGTCCTTTTTCTTTTCTACCTTTCCCTTCCCCTCTTAAACTCTCTCCTTCATATCCAAGAATACAAATGACTTCCTTGCCTTTTGTACTGCAAATCTGTTCAATGGATTACACTTTGTAGCCTTCAAATATAAACATCAGCTGACCAAGACACAAAGCCAACCTGCTAAGAAAGGCTATGATTAATGATGACCAGAAAGTAAAACCTCAGCAACATATATATATATGTATATTATGTGATGACTATCCACTGAAAAAGCGTGTAGTGAATGTCAGAAAATTTCCCAAGGCCAGATTCCAACAAATTACACTAGGGCCCAGCAAGATGAATATATTTTAACCTTTAAATCAATCCCATTCACCAAGAGGGATTCATGTTATGACAAGAAAGACAGAGAAATGCTACACAGATCAAAGGCATGCTATGAAGTCCTATTTTTTTCACTTGGAAATTAAATTGCCAAAATAGTAGACTTAACTTTTTCAATGTAGCTATTAGGAATTATACCTAGTCAAAGACAGGAGATGTCTTTATTTTTCTGTTTTCAAATACATCATAAAATTTACTTTACTCAGTAGTCCTTCAGTTATAAAGAAAAATATTTGGTTATCTCTAGTTTAAAAAAAAATATTGTGATTTACCTTACAGGCATTCATGAAACAAGTCTCAGACTTGTTTAAAACAAATAAAACATATTTTATAGTGTAAAAATATTTTAGAGATCCATTTACCTAAAGAATTTCAGATTCTTGATAAATAAGGTCACAGATGGGTCTGTTCTCAGCCCTTTCCTCTATCTGTATTGTGTAGGATTACCCCCCCCCCCCCCCCCACTTTGTTTTCTGGGTGCTTTTTCTCCGAGAAATTAAGGCACCAGTACTTAAGTATTCTGGGTATTCCTTAGGGAGAGAGAATTGAAGATAGCATATATTCCCACTGTAGCTCTATACCTCGCTACCTCTTAGCACCCCCCCCCCCCTCCGCAATTACCTGCAGAGCTCAGTCATGACACCATCCCTGCTTCTTCCCATCCTTCTTACTGCTTGTAATAATTGTAAGAAGCACAAGAGAGCACTGGTACCTCTTC
Source organism: Geotrypetes seraphini (assembly GCF_902459505.1). Lineage (NCBI taxonomy): Eukaryota > Metazoa > Chordata > Amphibia > Gymnophiona > Dermophiidae > Geotrypetes > Geotrypetes seraphini. The sequence continues at coordinate 339,134,900 of NC_047086.1, read as the reverse complement.
TGCCAGCATGCACTAGGAAGGGGAAGGCCCATCATTTTGAAGAGATGAGCCTGCCAGCAGGAAGGAGTAGGCATTCCTCCCTCCAAATTTTCATCAAAAAGGTACAGGGTTGTGGGGAGTGTCAGAGGTTCGGGGTAGGGTTTTGGGGGTTCATGGGGGGCCCCAACGGCAGGAGGGAGTCGGCATCCCTCCTGCCAGTCTTCCATTTAAAGGTAGGGGGTTTGCCAGGGGTTCATGTGAGGAGGGAGTGGGCATCCCTCCTGCTTATCTTCAATTTAAAGATGGGGGAGTTCGGGAGTATGGGGGTCCAGGTGGCCGAGGCAGGAGGAAGTTCCAATTTTTATTTTTAATTCGAGGTATGGGCCATTATCGGGGGGGGGGGGGGGGGGGGTCCTGGCACAACTTTTTTTTTTAATGGGCACAGATGTTGTACATGTGTAATGCACACTCATGTGTGCACTTTTTTTTTTTTTTTTTTTAAACCCTTCCTCTTGGCAGGAGGCTGCTTCAGGGCTTCTCCTACCGCTTAGCTCTGCAGGGTTTCCCCTGCTGGCTCTGTGCATGTGTCAGTCGCTTTCTGTAAAGACTTATCGGATGGGATTACAGCAGACCTCCAAAAAACGCATTTGCATGCAAAATTGTTTGAACATCTAGTACCGCTTTTAACTTGGACTATTTACTGGCCCCTCAGCGACCCACAGGATTTTAATGTCAATTTTAGAGCATTCAGGCCTGGGTCTTTAATTCTTTTCAACTCCTATGTTGCAGACTCAAGCAAATGGTCTTGCCAATTCCTGGGTGCTAAAGGCTTCTCCTTAATCCGTTGACACAAGATCTCTTTTTTGGCCTGGAAAATGGCCATTAATACAAATCTGCAGTTTTTCTGCTTTATCTCCCCACCCCCACCCCTTTCCAAGCCTGTAACAAAACTGAAAAGTAATAGCCTGTAGGTCCACTGCCACTGAAATGTGACCAGTTGTTGGATCTTTCTCAGCACCTAGTGCCAATAATCTGTTAATTTATGATACTCTATTAACATATGGACAAACATCCCTTTAAAAGTTTTGCACCTCATACAGTTATCCTTCCATATATCATATCATGCCCATTTGGCAAGGTACATAGGCCTTATGTAAAATTTTAAACTGAGTTTCCTGAATTCCCCATTCATAAAGATCTTAAATGTTGGAATCAAAATATCATGTCAGTTTGCCTAACTAACTTCTCCCTACATCCATAACCCATGCCTCAGCTAAATGCTTAAGAAAGGGAGCAGCTTGCTTTACCTTCCTTGCTTATCAACAATTTATTCAGATCTAGTGGAATTTGTAAAAAAAAATGTTTATTCAATCTTGAGAAAGCAACTTTGCTTTCAAGTCTTTGTTTTCCTTGGACATAGTGTCTGATTTGCAAGTATAAATAAAAATGGGAATTATGGATTCAAAATGAGAGTTTAATCTACTCAAAAGGAAAGGAAAATAGTAACCCCCCCCCCCCCCCAATTCTCCAAATAACCCAAATAGCACCTTCCTGCAACTTCCAAATCTATATGTGTGGCTGCCAAATGCCAGGTTTAAATTCTGGGTTATTAATTATTGGAAGGAAAGCCCAATTACAACATCCCACTGTAACTCCCCTCTACCACCCCACAGCCTCCTTTAATCAGATAAAAAAAAAGTTGGTGTTCCCTTCAAGCCCTTTCCCCATCATTCCATCTGCTGCAAAGACCAGAGTCATATGGGCTGGTCCAGTTTTGGAAAATCCACGGGAGCCAGCAGGATAAAACAATGCTTGTTTATTTCAGTCCAAGATATACAGTAAAGTGGGTCTACTTTACTGTATATCTTGGACTGAAATAAACAAGCTTTGATTTATCCTGCTGGCTCCTATGGATTGCCCATTGTCTGTTCCCACTGTTTTCCTTGTCTGCTTTGCTTTTGTGGGTTTGTGTCCTGTTGGACTTCTGGTAGTGTTTGTCCAGTTTTGGAAAGCCCATTGTGGTGAAAATTTGTGTTGTCCTTAGTGTAATTTATGAATCCATTAAAACAGCTACATTGTACTTCCAGAGATCCTGTAACTCAAGACTTCCCTTTCTCCTATTCTGTGTTAGTTTACCAAAGCCTATTCTGGATTTCTTCACCTTTTAAATAAAAGTGCTAATAATGCTTCTATACAGAGCCTCCTCTTTACTGTACATAATTATATGCATCTGTAATGTGTATAATTATTCAGTAAGTAAAACCATTTTTACCAAAGCTACCCTGCCAGTAATGACATTGAGAGGTCTCTCCATTTATGGCACAGTTGCTTGATATCAAGTAATTTATCCACATCGTTTTTCTGAGACATTCTCCCATATTTTGTACTTAAATGTATCCTTAGACATGCAATTCCATTCTCTGACCAACGTAAAGGGAAGTTCTGTCCCATCAAAGACATGCAAGTTGGAGATACTTCCAGGGATTCAGACTTCCCAAAATGTTTACAGAGCAGCAAAAACAACCCAAATTTCTGAATAAGATCAATCAAGGTTGCTATCGTGTGTTGAGCCCCTCACACAAACAGCATCTTGTCATCTGCAAGCATATCAATATGGCATTCTTTTGTGCCCATATATAATAAGAAGCAATGAAAAGAAGTGGCTATTATTTCATATTCAATGCTGATAAATTGCACTAGTATCATTTAGTTTTTCAATGCTCAGAAATTACTTAATTTAAGACCATGGGACAAGCCAAAGTGTATTAATGTCTGGTTTTATTGTCTAATCATCTCACTGTTTGTAGAAAAAAGTCAATATTTTTAAAGAATACATGTTCAAAAAACTGCACACGAGTCTTATCTAAAATGGTTGAAGGTAAGTATCACGCTCTGGGTTCCGACGCGTTTCGCAATTGCTTCCTCAGAAAACCCACAAAATTCAACTCTTTAAACACTCAAAACGAGTCTGTCCAACACTGCCTTCGCGCCTTCAGAACTTGCAGGGGATGCGATTAAAGCTAGTTAGAGCGAAGGCAGTATACCCTGATCTAATATGGCAACCTCTGTGTGATCTACAAAATAAATACTCCAGTAGCAGAATGGAATCAATTTTCGAATATGAGAGATGCACATTGGAATAAAAGGTATAATCTCAAACCTCTGGATACAAAGTGTGCCATACATCTTTTAGTTCCACTTCCCTCATTAAGAAATTCATATCATTGTTTATATCTGAGGGTGCTCCTTCATGTGATGGTCCACAATCCACAAGGGAGTTGATAGGGTAGTCGTCTAAGGCAGTTATTTTGGCCAGAATCTCTGAAAAGAAGGAGTAGTTGTAAATGTTGGGAGCATATATAAGGCCACTCTCCTTCCTTGCACCCTACTTAATAAAAACTCATATCAGCCCTGGATGTCCAATGTCACTGTAAGTGTAGCCCCTTGTTTGTGATAAGTGGGCTAGGTGGCTGCTTAGTCACTGACCGGGATGGTGGAACAAAGGGGAGATAAAGAATTTTATTTGTTGGGACCAGGATCAGGAAAGTCCTGTCAGGCCCAGCAAGCACAGCATCAGACTTACTATTCTACCAGACATAGTAAGTGGGGAGAAATCCGCCTCGGGTGCCATCTTGGTGGGGGGCACCGACACCCATCTTCCTTCCTGACTCCTCCCCCTGCCGTGCTCCCCTTCCCTCATACCTCTTTAATTTTCCCGGCGTAAGCAGTGTCACGAGCTTGCTGCCCACGTTGGTGTCGGCTCTCTCTGACGTCACTTCTGGGTCCCGCACCTAGGAAGTGGCGTCAGAGGAAGAGCCGACATGATGAGGTCAGCAAGTTCGTGATGCTGCTCGCACTGGAAAAATTAAAGAGGTTCGGAGGAAGGGAAGGGGGGAGCACGCGCAGCAGGGGGGGCAGGAAGGAGCGGGAGGTCGGAGAAAGGGTGGGGTAGAGGCTCATCCACCCTCGCTACATCACTGATACCAGATGTTAACTTGAACCAAAAAACAACTTCTGCTTTGACAGCGACTCCAGCAGTGGGGCAGTGTAGCTGATGCCAGATGAACTTCTACGGCAGCAAGACAGATGAAGAGCAAGTATGCGTATTTTATACCACATTCATATCACTCTCTCAGGGCGAGAGGAAGACATCGTATAGGGGAAATTAGCAAGTAAAATGAGTAAACTAGATTGTTGGTTCAACGTTGCCTCGATAATGAATGTGACTGTTGAGCACTGGATGAACTTCATTTACTATGTTACTGTGTTCGTTGATGAAGCATAGCACCATAACCATCCAGTACATACGGCCAACTGTTTACATCGGCTCTCCTCTCCAGCATAGAACAATAATACTGTTAGTAGATATTAGATACTGTTCCTTCAGTTACAGACGTTACAGTTCAATAATATAATACCTTGATGGAAAACACAATCAGCTTGATGATAACTCTCAATAGTCAGATGCGAATGGTCTGCTCCCTGTATTTAGCTTCAATTACTGTTACAGAAATTGAAACCCCCTCTGTCTGAGGTGTAACCAGTCCCTTAGCTGGTACAGGGTCATAGCCTGGATGCTAATGTACCGCTTCATTAAATCTCCTTGTCCACTTGGATTTCTATGAGGTGCAGTGGTTCCCCCATATCACCACACAATGCCAGGCAGCGACTTTTGTTAGTTCTGGTTCTGGTCCCAAGAACTCCTGAATCCTTATTCCAAAAACAAGTGCCTGAGTTTGCCTTTCCATTAGGGTATAGGAGGCTGATACTTAAAACTTCAGAACATAGAGGCAGGCTGGCAGGAATAAAAAGAATGCCTTTCCCTTTGAGATGAAAGATCAGAGGCAGGAGAGTACCAAAGATAATTTTGGTAGACAAGGCAGGAGCGTAATGCTTTGGGGGGATGTTCACTGTGGCCATCAGGAACATCCTTCAAGCATAGACCCCCTCCTTCATTTTCATTCTTTTCCATTGACTTCCCTAAGTCTCTAGTAGATTCTGGTGCCAGGAGGTCTGAGCTTCCTCACAGGAAAATCAACATTCACCAAAGGTCAACCTAGTAGCTCTAGTATTGCTTGAAAAAAATGAAAACAAGATGCAGACTCAATTTACAAGTAGCCATCTCTCATTGGCTGAGCACCTATGATAGACAAAGACTGCATAGGAAATAGGCACACAGGCCCAGAAAAACTAAATTAGGAACAACAAATCAAACATCCCGGTTACGTAATCTTATGTATTTTATGCATTAATATGACCACACCTCTCTGCCTACCATTATAGGACGAACAAACTAGTTCCCCAACCCAGGCTGTAGCTATTTTCTTTTGTTCTCTAGTTAGTGGTTAGATGAGTCTTCTATAAGAAAGCCACATGTGCTCCATCCTTTTTCAGAATATGAGTAGTAAGCTATTTTTTGTGCTTAAGAGGTGAGTGAATTCAAATCAGCCAATTCCTTTCTTACAAGTTTATGTCCCACTCGCACATGTAGCTGATATATCACTCTCCTGCAATACCTCCCTGTGGAACCCCTCAAGATGTTGGTATCTAATATAATAAAACCCTAAGCCGCGCATGCGCACTCCCACCTGCGTGCGTCCATTTTCCATGAGATGTAGGGCACCGCAGGTAGGAGTGCGCATGCGCGCGAATCTCTCTCTCTGGCCGGCAGAGAATCTGTACACGGGACTCCCTGTTCTTCAGCTCCTCCAAGCAATGGCAGACCAAACAGGACCCGATCGCGGAACCCAAAGTAATGTTTTGTCCGAAATTAGTTTTAAGTTGTAAGCGGTGGCGGCGGCAAGGCTTCCGACGCAGGCAGGAATCATGAGAAGCCGCTACCGCGGCTTACAACTTAAAACTAACTTCGGTCAGAACTAAAGGTCGGCAGCGGCGTCTTCGCTCCTCTCCCCGGCACACCCGAACCCCCGTTCAGCCTCCCATCCAACCCTAGCTTCGGCTCCCTTAGTCCCTTGCTGCTGCTCCTCTTCTCTTCCCGCCCCGCGGTCCCGACAAACGTCCTGACTCCAGCAGGGGCCGCAGCACTCTAAATATGCTGCTTCGCGGCCTGCTACTGCCCTGATTTGCTCTGCCCGACACGGCGGGCGGAAAGACAGAAGGGGGGGCCACAGAGAGATAGTCAGGGAGGAACTGGAGGCGGAGAGGGAAAGGAGGCTGCTTTGGGGGAGGGGTGTGTTGGGAGGCAGACAGCTTTGCTTGGGGGAGGGGAGACAGAAGGGGGCCACAGAGAGACAGTCAGGGAGGAACTGGAGGGGGAGAGGGAAAGGGGGCTGCTTTCTAACACCCGTTAATGTAACGGGCTTTAACACTAGTACTATATAAGAAGCTGAGGCATTCCCTTTCCCTAGGCCCCACCTTTCCCAACCCCTCCTCTTATCTCCCACCCTGCCAAACTCTTCAATGTTCCTTACATAACCCAGCAACACCCCTCCTCCTATACATTCATACTATTTGGGTTTCTGCTGTGACCTGGATTGGCCACTGTTGGAAACAGGAAAGTGGGCTAGTGGACCATTGGTCTGACCCAGTATGGCTGCTGTTATATTATGTTTTGATAGGCTCATATCTATGACTAGGGTTACCAGATTTTCCTGAAGGAAAATCCGGACCCATGACCACAGGCCTGCCCACTTCCACCTGTGTCATGCCCCATTCCACCCCCAGCCCTGCCCCCAGTCGACACCCAAGCATGTGCTTGACATCACCGCGTTGCGTCCACGCATGCGCAGATGCTCCTTCCCGATGCAATTTTGATGGGAAGCTTTTAAAAGCCCGGACAAAGTCCTGGGTTTTGAAAAGCTGTCCAGACCTCGAAAAGGAGAACATGTCCAGGGAAATCCAGACGTCTGGTAACCCTATCTATGGCTATGGGTGAGGTGACCACTGCAGGAGATGGCAGAGGAGCAGTCCACCAGTTTGGATCCCATGTTTCAAACAGCCTTTCCGTGGGATGAGCAGCTACTGTGCAAAGAGTATGGAGTGGTGATGCTGGTGCTGAATGAAGAAACAATGGAAGCGGCGTATCGAAGGCTCCCAGCAAATAGTTATAGCTTTCAGCAGTAAGAGAAACTGTACAGGAATATAATCAGCAGGTTTGTGGGTGGGTTGAAGTACAGGGATAATCAGCCACTGTTTCATTGGCAGTACTCGTAATTGGGAAGAATGGTGGAGGAACATCCACAAGAGTGAATCCAGTGGAATCTTCATCCTAAGTTTTTCCCTGCTGGGGCTACTCTAGATTCCATGTGATCTGCCCTAGTTAGATTAGATTAAAAAAAGATAGCAAATACAGCAGCAAAAATAAATCAAGTTGTCTGTGAAATTGGTCGTTGAATATGCACTTATCAGCTCAAGAGGCTCAGATTGCTGTTTTCGGAGGGAACTGCTAGCACAATTTTGATAAAGGAAAGACCTTTATTTATTGGCACCTTGAAAATCCAGCACACACAGTGTTAGTGCCCCGGAGCATGGGTTTAATTCGCTACAGGCTACGGCGGGAGATAGGACAGCAAGGGAGTCGAAAGGAGGGAGGGAAGCTTACATCACCTTACCTCCCGTAGTCATCATGGGACCTTGCTGTATCTCCCCGCAGCTGCCGACTCTGCTCCAATACAAGGAAGTGACATCGGAGGGGGAATACAGAAAGGTCCCACGATGACTCTATTTAAAGTTTACTGCCGCTGCTGCTGGTTAAGGAAAGCAGCAGCGGCAGAATGGGGAGGGTGGTTCCGGATCTGGGGGGCCAACTGTACACCCCCTTAGGGTGTGCACCCAGAGTGGACCCCCCACCCCGGCAAAAAAGCAGGGACAAAGTATGTGTGGGTGTATTCTCAGAATGGCCGCATAGACACAGTGTTGTAGCCAGACAGCCAATTTTGGGTGGACCTGAGCTCAAAGTGGGTGTGCCGAAGGTTTTCTCTGCTACTCCCTATCTCCACCTCAAAATATAAATAATTTATCCCCTCCTTTACAAAGCCACGCTAGCGTTTTTAGCACCAGCCACGGCAGTAACAGCTTGGATGCTCATAGGAATTCTATGAGTGTCGGTGCTGTTACCACAGCGGCCAATGCTAAAAACACTAGCACAGCTTTATAAATGAGGGGGTTAGCTAATGAGGATCCTCAAGCTCTGTCAGATGAAGACTTTCTCTGAAGATGGCCAAAAATTCCTTTTACCAAGCTTGGCAGGCAGCAGCAACATCCCTAATACACCAATACCAGCAACCCACTCATGCTTAGTTGTCGGTGGCTCAAGGATATTGTTTCCGACTGCAGAATTTGGTCAGTTCTGTCCCCACCAGTTAAACAGCAAGAGTCAAACCAGTGTTACACATGTTAGGGCCTAGGTCAAAAAATAAAAAGGGCCTCCTCCCCGATCCCCTCTCCTCCCTGCCTCCCCTACAATTTCCTCACCTTTCATTACTATCATACTGACGGACCCTCACCAAATACATAACTAGGGACACAAATTAAAAAATAAAAATATTTAGACAAAAAATGAATTTGGAACCCCAAGAAGTTAAACTCAGAAGGTACTGCAACATAAGAAATAGAAACAGAATTTTTTTTCCTTTTCTACTGAACACAATACATATATTTGCTATGCACATTTTCCAGAGTTAACATATTCCATTTTAAACATTCAAATTAAAATGCTTTTTTCTACCTTTGTTGTCTGGAAATTTTTTTCCCATCACATTGATTCCACTTCTGCTTTCCTATCTGTCATCTGCTAATTCTCTTTCATAGAAACATAGAAAATGACGGCAGAAAAGGGCCACGGCCCATCTAGTCTGCCCACACTAATGGCCCACCCCCTAACTACCTCCATGAAGAGATCCCACATGCCAATCTCATCTTTTCTTAAAATCTGGCATACTGCTGGCCTCAATTACCTGTTGTGGAAGATTATTCCAGCGGTCAACCACCTTTTCGGTGAAGAAATATTTTCTGGTGTCGCCATGAAATTTCCCACCCCTGATTTTCAATGGATACCCTCTTGTTGCCGTGGGTCCTTTAAGGAAAAAGAGATCCTCTTCCACCTCAATACGGCCGAAGAGGATCTCTTTTTCCTTAAAGGACCCACGTCAACAAGAGGGCATCCGTTGAAAATCAGGAGTGGGAAATTTCATGGCGACACCTGAAAATATTTCTTCACCGAAGGTTTCAAAAGGCTTCTGTCATTTGCCTTTTCTCCTCTCTCCTCTCTGTTCCCTCACTATACCTGCCTCTGACATACTGATTGTTCTCTTTTCTCTTTTTTTCTTTTCTGCCTCTGTAAGCTCAAATTTCACCCTCTTTCTCACCCTTCTTCTTTTTACTTTTCAGCTACCTATAAAATTTCCATCTTCTTATCTCACCCACTGGTTCTCCCGTTCCCCACCTCACTCCTTTCCCAGCCATCTATTCCCTTTCATCTTTCATCTACTCCCTATTACCATATTTCTACCCTCTGTAATCACTATCCTCTTATTCATTTCCATGTCACCCCCTCCTGGCCTCCCCCACATATTTCCAAAATTCCCAGTTCTTCCTCCCTCCACCTTTCTTGCCCAGCATCTGTTTCCTCTTCCTGTTCTCATAGCCTCTCATCTTCCTATTCCTCCTTTCTTCCCTCCTGCCCTCTTCCCCATGGCCCAACATTCTCCCTCTCTTCCCTCACTCTCATTATATCTCTCCATAACTCCCTTCGGTTTCTGGATCCAACATCTCCCTCTTTCTTCCCTCTCTACCTTCTATCTATCTCTCCCTCTCTCTCATCCACCCCCATGTCCAACATTTCTCCCTTCCTCCTGGTGCCCTGGGTCCAACATCTCTTTTTCCATTCCCTCCATGCAACATCTTTCCCTTCCTCCCCTCTACCATCATGTCCAATATTTCTCCCTCTCACCCCCATGCACCATCTCTTCCTCCCTTCCAGCCCAATATTCAACATTTTCTCCCTTTCTTGCCCCTCTCCCACCCCTACTCGGCACCTCTCTTTCTATCCCTCATCCTACTTCACACACAACTCTCCTCTTGAAGGGAACAGGCTGGGCTCCTGCGGTCCTGGTTTTGTCCCTCTCTCATGGGTCAACAGCAGCGATTTCCACATGCTGCCTGCCACTAACCCAGAAGACTTCCCTCTGCCGCATCCTTCCCAGGCAGAGAAACAGGAAGTTGCAGCAGGCAGCTTATGGAAATTGCTGCCACTGCCTTTGCTGCTAATCCCTGAAGAGAGAGATGTAGTCAGGACCATGGGAACCCAGTCTGTTTCCTCCACACCTGTGCTGGGTTAAGGTGCACTACTTCTGGGTGGGCTTGGGCCCAAACTAGGTGGTTCCAAACCCACCTGTAGCTATACCCCTACATAGACATCCCTCAGAGCAAGGGACCAGGGACCAGGTTCTAATCACACTTTAACTCTTTTATTTTGTAATTGTGAGCCCTTCAGTGTACAGTTTGTAATACACTAAAACAGAGCTTGAGAAGAAGTGATACGTAGTCTAGAGAATGACACGGGGATAAATTTATCCCCATCCCCGCAGGAACTCATTTTCTCGTCCCGTCCCGGCAAGTTCTTTACCTATCACTGCCCCACACCTGTAAGCTCTGTCCTCATCTGCACAAGCCTCAAACACTTTAAAATCATAAGTGTTTGAGGTTTGTGCGGTGAAGGCAGAGCTTACAGGAATAGGGCAGGGACAGCTTCAGACATCATCTACTCCACATATCAGAAAACCTGCCAAATTTTGAAGTTAGAACTGTCTGAAAGATGGAGCATAAGGCAAATAGTTTGTTCTTCTCTGTATGTTGTTCCATATCTTCTGAGCATGGATGCAGGTTGTTTCCTTTTAAAAATTAAAGGGACTTGCTGTGTATATATCAGTAGTCTAAATTTATACTGAAGAGAGAGCTTTGCAGAAGAAATATTCAAGCAGCTTGAGCCCCCAGGGGTCCCTGTAGTTTATGCTTATGTTCCCCAAGGCAGCTACTGTATCTGCTCTGCCAACACCTAAGGCAGCTCCTGCTGAACCAAATGTGAAGTTTATCATAGAATGTGAAGTTATTTAGTCTGTGGTAAAACTAGGACTTATCATTAGTCTATGACATTTTTCACAATTCAAAAAAAAAACCCCATACACAGTATTCCAGGGCAGCAGATTTTATTATCTTTTACTTTTCAGTGAGCTAAATATGTACAATCAGCACAGTAACACACGCTGAAGCCTGAGGTTAAACAAAAACATGTGATTTATGTCATGCATAATCTTAGTTAGATGGCTTCAGGTGCAAAATACCCTAAATTTGTAAAGTGAGTGTTTCATCTGCAAGAACAGGAATTGTGGGAGAAAAAGAGTCTAATAAATTATATTGTAGGGAGAATACTAGATGAGTAATTATATATTATGAGACTCAGTGGTGTAACTAAGACAGGGCAAGCAGGGCTGCTGCTCTAGGTGCCTCCTGAAAAAGGGTGCAGTTTATCACAGACATTGGCAGAAGTGAAATTTACCTGAGTATAAAAATAACCCATTAAGTCACTGGTGAGACTTAAGAGCACGTTCAAATTTTGCCAGTTGGTAGCACATGGGTGACAAAAATATTCCTTAAGGCCCAACAGAACTGCAGTTCTAGCAGGCACAGTGAGAAACATGAGATGTGGTCATCTGCCATTCTGACCAACTCAGTACCCATCTGAGGCAAAGTTGTTTGCTGATTGAGACCCTTTTCCTTAAGCCAAACATTGATACAGTCAAGGCCTGATTGTATAACAGGCTACCCCCCAAAAAAACCCAGCTACTTTATAAAGATAGAATAGATGCCATGTTCTGCTTAAACAAGCTCTCACCCTCTCTGCTATGAGGCAATAGAAATATGGAACTGGGCAATTACATACAACAACTTTCTCAAAGCAGTCTATCTTGCAAGGAAACAGGACATCTTAGTGGACAAACTGAGCAGACTCCTTCAATCTCACGAGTGGTCTCTCTACAAATCAGTATTAACATAACATAGATTCTTATATACAGCAACTATCTCACGGTTCTGTGCAGTTCACACATCAAGAAATACTAACCAACATGGTATGATCACAGCAAATTAATCAAAATATTTGCCAAATAAATATGTTTTCAACATTTTTCTAAAAGCCAAATAGGAAGCAGAAAATGATATGTGAGTGTTGACTTGTTTCTCCCACAAAGCCGCCTGGTATGCTAATATTTTGCCAAAGAATTGTCTATAAAACATAAGAACATAAGAATAGCCTTACTGGGTCAGACCAATGGTCCATCAAGCCCAGTAGCTCATTCTCACGATGGCCAATCCAGGACACTAGTACCTGGCCAAAACCCAAGGAGTAACAATATTCCATGCTACCGATACAGGGCAAGCAGTGGTTTCCCCCATGTCTTTCTCAATAACAGACGTCCAAACCTTTCTTAAAACCAGCTACACTATCCGCTCTTACCACATCCTCTAGCAACGCATTCCAGAGCTTAACTATTCTCTGAGTGAAAAAAAAATTTCCTCCTATTGGTTTTAAAAATATTTCCCTTTAACTTCATCGAGTGTCCCCTAGTCTTTGTAATTTTTGACGGAGTGAAAAATTGATCCACTTGTACCCGTTCTTCTCCACTCAAGATTTTATAGACTTCAATCATATCTCCCCTCAGCCGTCTCTTTCCAAGCTGAAGAGCCCTAACCGTTTTAGTCTTTCCTCATACGAGAGGAGTTCCATCCTCTTTACCATCTTGGTCACTCTTCTTTGAGCCTTTTCTAGAGCTATATCTTTCTTGAGATAAGGAGACCAGAATTGAACACAATACTCCAGATGAGGTCGCACCATGGAGCGATACAGGGACATTATAATTTTCTTAGTCTTGTTAACCATCTCTTTTTTAATAATTCCTAGCATCCTATTTGCTTTTTTGGCCTCCGCCGCACATTGGGCAGAAGGTTTCATAGTATTGTCTATGCTGACACCCAGATCCTTTTCTTGGGCACTAAACACATCCCTTTACTGATGGAAAGTCAAAGAATCATACTTTGCATAAATGTTTTCAGTTTACAAGTTTGAAATGGTCAAAAAGATAACTGGGCAAAAGTCCAATCAAAGCTTTAAAACATATACAGCTAAACTTGAAAATTACTCTAGCTTCCATTGTCAGATTGGGGGACTCCTGAAATAGATCTCTTTGCTTCCCCCCCCCCCCCCCTTCAACAATAAACTAGTGCTCTTCTGCTCCAGACTACACTCCCAATCATCTAGAATAGGATGCATTTCTCCTGGACTGGCAAGACAGGTTGCTCTATGTATTCTGTCCAATTCCTCTCGTCAGGAAAGTTCTACTCAAACTTCACCAGGACCAGGGCACTATGATTCTCATTGCACCTCATTGGCCTCAACAACCATAGTTCCTTCTCCTCCTACAACTCAGTACTCGGGAACCCATCACACTACAGTTTTTTCCAACATCACTCACACAGAATGAAGGCTCTTACCTTCATCCCACCTGTACTCATTAGCACTCTCAGTATGTTACCTTTCTCCTAGTGAGTAGATGCTTTCACCCAATCTGCGCCAATTTCAGCTATTATTGAGGCATCCAGAAAACCTTCCACACAGCAATGCTATCGTTTTAAATGGACTTGCTTCTCTGTCTTGTGTGACCTTAACTCATTAAATCCAGTCACTTGTCCTCTACCATCAGTCCTCAGTTATCGTCTTCACCTGTCCAGTTCCGGGTTCAAGAGACTACTTCAGTACATGTTCAGCTCAGTGCTATCAGTGCCTTTCATTCTCCATTAGACAGGAAACCATTTTCTGTTCATTCTGCTTCTATTCCTTTCTCTCCTCTCTTCTACCTTCCAAAGTATTTAGATCAATGCTGTCTTGTTAAAATGTTTATTTTATTTTTATTTTTCCTCTAACTCTACTTTTCACTTCTCTATTACCCTCCAGGTACTTTAGTTAGATTGTGAGCCTTCGGGACAGTAAGGGAATTTTTCAAGTACCTTTCTTATTTCTAATCTTAATGTATATTTTCTGTAAACCGCTTAGAACCTAACGGATGTAGCGGTATATAAGAAATAAATTACATTACATTCTTTGGTTTTGAGATTTATGAAAAGCCTATATCATACCAAGCCCACTGGCATTGCTAGGGATCTTAATGTTATTCTTTCCATATTAATGACTTCTCCTTTTTTGAACCACTTTCCACTTCTGCACTCAAATATCTTATGTGGAAAGTAGTCTTCCTCATGGTCCTTACCTCTGCATGCAGACTCGACAAAGTGCAGACTCTGGTATCAGAACCACCCTATACAAGATTCTGCCATGATAGGATAGTACTCCAATCACATCCAAAATTCCTCTCAAAAGTGGTCTCCAAATTTCATCAACCAGTCCATAGTTCTGAAGCACAGCCTTTTCTAAAACACCTGCAGGAATGCATGAGGATTTGCTGGCATGTGCAGCCGGAGCAGCCATTTTAGAGACATACATGGAAATAAAATGAATGGTACTATCCAAGCAGCTTCCACATAGACATCACGATTTTGCAACTTCCACATGTAAGTGGAGCCGCTTCAATGTGTAGCTGCCCCATTTTATAATCCTATATGTATAAGTGCCACCAGTTAGGTAGTGACATCTTAATTTTGTAATTTCATTTTGGAGGCAGAAATTAAACAGTGGGAGATTAAAATAAATGAATTCCTTAATCTCTAGTATAAAACCCTGGCAAAATTGAACATCTTTTTGAAACCTGTGTGTGTGCGCGCCTCTGACTTGATGGAAAACTTAACAGTGAAATATTTTTTTACCATGCACATCCTTTCTAAAATGGAGACTATGTATCTAGATTGTCCTACCCAAATCATGCCCCCTTGAACTATCTGAATGGTGTGAATCTCCACAAGTAACTGGCAGTTTTCTGAAATTATCATACATACATATATGCAATGTACTCTTATAAATGCTGCTTTAGCATGTAGAAACACTGGCTTAGTAAGGGGTCAGGGGAGAACCACCCCAGACATCATCTTAGTGGGGGTGCCAGCACCTCTCCTCTTCCCCCTGTACTTCTTCAAATCTTCACTGGCCATGAGCAAAATCTCTTACCTGTTGCTCGTGCCAGCCTTATCCTTTCCTCTGATGTCACTTTTTGTTCTCAGGGACCAGGAAGTGATGTCAAAGGGAAGATTGAGGCCAGCATGAGCAGTGAGTGAGAGATGCTGCTCATGACCGGCAAAAGCAGCAGATAAAAGATGTTGTTTGTGGCCAGTGAAGAGGTAAGAGGTGAGGGCCCTGAGGAAGGGGGGGGGGGGTAATGCCTGGAAGATCATGGAGGGGCACATGGCGCAATAATGCCAGGCATCTCCACCCCAGGTGCTAACTTCCCCTTGCTAACTCACTGTGTAGAGATGTTACTAAAATAATGGCTTAATGAATCTCTTTTAGAGAAAGAACATACAGGAGGGCTTCTTGAGAGGACTGCAGTCTCCTCATAGAAATAAGGGATTTTGAGGAATGCTGCACAACTGAAAGACAAAATCAGAGAGCGAATCCTGAATTCTAAAAATCACTGGCAGTCAAGGAGGTTGTAATATGCTAATCTCTTCAACCGAGATTTAGAGCCTTTTTCACGAAAGGAAACTAAGCCTTTAATGTGCACAGACATGGGCATGCTATGGCCCACCGACCATCCGAACCCCGGCGACCGCAAGCCCTACATACCTCCCTCCAGAGCAGTGTTGGGCCGGCAGCACTCTAAACAGGCTGCTTTGTGGCCTTCTTTCATTGGGGAATTCCCTCTGCCGCATTACTGATGATGTCATCAGTAACGCGGCTCACGGAAGGCCCCAATGACCCAACGAGAGAAGGCCACGAAGCAGCCTGTTTAGAGTGCTGTTGGCCCAACACTGCTCTGGAGGGAGGTTTGTAGGGCTTGCAGTTGGCGGATGGAGGGTCAGCGGGGGTTCAGATGCTCGGCGGGGGTGGGTGCTCAAGGGTTCTGCTGCTGAAGGGATAGGAGAGAGGGAGGGAATGGAGGGATAGAAAGATGCTCTTTGTCCGGCCCCTCTGTCAAATTTAAGAACCCATTGTGGCCCATGAGTCAAAAGGTTTGCCTACCCCTGGGTTAGCACATGAGAACAAAGTATTCTGCCCGCTAGTGCATGGTAACCCATGCATTATGCATTTTTAAAAATATTTTTGGAAGGGGGTGTGTCATGAGTAGAGAGTGGGCAGTCCCATGTCATCCAGCTGGAGTGTTAGGATTAGTTTTTGCTAACCAGATAAAGCAAGGTTAATGTGGGAGCACTTACAGATGGATTCTGTAACCGGCGCCCATGTCAGCAGCCGCCTTAAAAGCGGGCGCCGATTGAATGTCAATCGCTCAACAGTGCTGGTTACGGAATCGTGCCTAATCAGCCAAGATAGGCGGCTATAATGTAGGTCTGGAAAACCCTGGCCTACATTTCAGCCGCCTTTCTTTGCCGCTAGACTGCAGCAGCCATAAGCTGATCGTAGTAGGGGGGAATTTATCCCCGATCAGCTGAGCCTAGAACCACTTCCGGCGTTGGCTATGCCTACTTTGGCGTTCCGTGGCCTAAATCGGCTACCTAACCGTGATTCCAGCCGCCTTTTATTTAGGCTTCGGTAGGCGCTTCATCATGGCCGTTTTTGTCGTTTCAGGCATCAGCAGGGCGCCTGCTGCCACTTAAGTTTAGGCGCTGGTTATAGAATTTCCCCCTTAGCGCCTTCTAAATAGGAGGCAGTAAGTGCTGCTGTGTTAATTATTTGCAAGTCTGGTGTGTTAATAGAAACATTAGTGCACAACCTGTGAATACAAAGAAAGAAGATGCTGTGTTAGATCTGGGCTTCATATGTAGGAAGTCCCATATTAAAATGTGCTAAGCCCGAATTTTACTGTACTTTAGTAAATGGACTTCTTAGGTCAGTGTGCATGTAGATCTCTCTTGTGTATATTCATTGTGGATGTCCTGACAACCTAACCAGCTGGATATGTCTAACATAGGCATAAGAACGGGGGAGGCCTCAGGGGCCATGGCCTCCCCCCAAATTGGCGTTCGACAGTTAGTGCCCGCCCTCCTACTCATTTCCCGATGTTGCACAGTATCAACGAGCAGGCCTGCCCTGGAACCCTTCATTCTAGTTCCGGGAGCAGGCCTCATTGACACTGCGTGGCGGCTTTCTTGAAGATTTAAAGTGCAATGCCGGTAGGAGGTGGAATCGGGAGCTGGTGATTGGCCATGCCACAGGGTTCCCCTGGGGCTAGGACGGAGCTCCTGGGCCCCCTCTCCCAAACCAAACAGCGTTCCACTGCCTATATGTCCTAAGGACTGGTTTGAGAATGATCTAACCTAGAAAAGTCTAGTGCATGGATTTCTAATGAATATGTATTACCCTGGCAATAAAAATATCAAGCAAGTAGCTAAAAAATAGCCTAAATTATCATCTCCGTATGCAACAAGGTGAGCACCATTGGCCTCTGCTCTGCAGATTTTTTGAGGCTTGTGATTGATTGACTGAATGTCTTGACATATTCAGCCTCTGGCTTTATTTTCTCATGCTGCAGAATAGATATTAAAGCAGCCTTGAAGGATATTCAGTTCCTTCTTGTGCGAGTTATGACCTTATTCTAAAATTATTTATTGTGTGGCTATGGGAAAAAAAAAATTGGATAAAATCCTTGTCCTGGATAATATTTTTTAACTTACGTTTAAATTTTAAAGAGCACTGTGTATCACTTTGTTTAGCTTTGAGGGCGGTTGTCGTATCTATGTTCAGTGAATGATAAATTATTACTGTTTCTCATCAGCAAACTTTGGAGACCTTGTCAACTCTTAATATTTCAAATACCGAATTTCTTTACCTTTTGCATCCTGTCTGGTCAACCTTCCTTCATGTTCTAGGTAAATTATAGCTAAGCCAGACTGCTTTTGCTTTATCTTCACCCATCTTCATTTACACTGTCATAATGTCAGTTTTGATCTATACCTTCCTACTGCTAGGCAGCTTTGCCTAAAGATACAATCCTAACCCCTAATAATTATAAGTACATCAAAGACGAACTGGTTTAGTCAGCTGCAGAGGCCTACATGTACTGTCACTTAAAAAAGATTTGTAATTTTCTGTGAAGCTTTAGAATAACATTATTTAAGTTTGTATCTTTTTCCTATGTTTGAGATAATCTAACTTTATTATAGATGCAGAATTTTAGTTGGCAAATAACAGTAATGTTCTAGAAGGTGTATATTTTCTGTAAAGATGTTGAGAGGAGTTAGAGGCATTTAGGGCACTATATGCACAGGTGATATTCAGAATATTTAAGTATGATAGATTTATATTTTTCTGTGTTTGTGAATTAGTATTGTACGTAGAAATGACAATCCAATTCAATGAAAAGAAACTGAATAAATTTTTTAAAACCCTTCTCCCATTTCCTTTTGTTTTTGAAACCATATTGTATGCAGTTCCTTCAGTATATCAGTGCAATGATGAACAAGGAAAGAAAGCAAATGATTCCTTAACAGAGACTAATAAAACATTTCCACTGACGAAGGTCGCCCACTTATATCAGTGAAGACACGACAAGGCATTATAGGTACTAGTACATTGGCCTTCTATAATCTACTACATTCTGTCCGTATATGTCATAATATCAACAAAACACCCTTTTAATACTCAAAAACCAGTTATACTCCATCCAGCCAGGTCTCATATATTCAGTCACTTATAAATGCTCATTCACCCACATTCACACTTCATCAGAGAGCTAGGAACCTTTAAAAATCCTTCGCTTTCTCATTTATAGAGAGAAATTAGATGGGACAGCTAAGTTGGGCTAAACATGTTACAAATTCACATCAAAATTCTGACAACTAGATGCAAGACTACCTAAAAAAATAAAGAAAACAGGCAGAGGCATGTCTTCAGCTGTGCTTTCCAACAAAAATAAAATCTAATGGCGTATCTTTGAGTAATGAGAAAATTGTGATGGATATATGAATGTTTGTGAAGGGTATTATTGGGATACCTGGTGAATGAGGTGTGTGTGGTTCTATGTATGTGCATATGATAAATTGAAAGTTATGGGTTTGGGTGTACTGGGTGTATGGGAATATGAGTTTGGTGTGAAGAACAGAGAAACAGGTAAATGCAGATATATACTGTAGATGTGTATATGTCATACGAAGTCTGTTCAAAAAGTTCCAGGACTAATTTTATAAAAATTTATTAAACACTCATAACTTATTCCATTGGTTCCCCTACAAAATACTCCCCTTCGCTACATATACACTTTTCCCAATGTCATTTCCACTTCTGGAAACAGTCCTTAAATTCATCTTCAAAAATCGCCAAAAGTTGCATCAAATTTTTCATTATGTCTTCAATGGTGTCGAATTGCTTTCCTTTCAGCGTGAATTTAAGTTTAGGTAACAAGAAGTCAGCAGGAGCCAAGTCAAGAGAGTAAGGTGGCTGGGGAAGAACTGTCTTCGTGATTTTTGCGCAAACTGTGACGCATTCAAAACACCTTTCACGACTCATGACATGTTCCCCATAAGCCACTTTCAACATTTCATAAGTTTCAGTAGCGGTCTTACCCAATTTAAAACAGAACTTTATGCTGTAACGCTGCTCATTAAGGTCACACATCATGAAAAATAGCTGATCATGAAAACACACTTTCACAAAAGCTGCTGTACCTCGGAGACAAAAACAGATATCAACAAACGGAAAAAAGGTTTCAAGCTACCCAATGCCGCCTAGCATGTCTCAAAACAACTTTCCATTGGTGTGCAAACTGTCCTGGAACTTTTTGAACAGACCTCGTATATGGGGTGCGTGTATGTGAATAGCAGGAAAGTAGGGAATCAGAATAAGGTGTGTGTGTTTGTGAGTGTATTGGTGTGTGTGAGGTAGGTATATGAAAATGTTTCTTTGGGATGTGGGAGGTAAGGGTGGTATGTAATATACGGAGTGTATGAATATGTATGGGGGGACATATGAGTGGCAAATTATGGAGAGTTGGTAATGGTGTAGGTTTGGAAGTCTATGGGCATTTATGGGTTTTAAGGCACAGGTGTCAAAGTCAGTCCTCGAGGGCTGCAATCCAGTCGGGTTTTCAGGATTTCCCCAATGAATATGCATGAAATCCATTAGCATACAATGAAAGCAGTGCATGCAAATAGATCTCATTCATATTCATTGGGGAAATCCTGAAAACCCAACTGGATTGCGGCCCTCAAGGACTGAACTTTGACATCCAGGGCAGGATTAATACGTCAAGGGCCCCTAGGCACACAAGTACACTGGGCCCCCCGCCCCACCCTACCATGCGCCCAGGCGGAAACAGGAAGCTGTGTCAGAGGGAAGCTTTGGGCAAGCAGCACCACTTGCAAAATTACAGTTTCCATTGCATTTCTTACCCATGTTGCTTGCTTGTCTTACTTTCCGTCGATTGGGGGGGCCACGTTGCTGATCGTGGGGGGCCCACATGGCCGATCGTGGAGGCCCGTGTTGCCGATCGGGGGGGCCTGCATTGCCGATCGATGCTGAAAGGGCCCATCGCCATTTGGAAAAAACAATGTTGATGCCCTCCATCGGGCCCCCCTGACCATTTTGGGCCCTAGGCACGTGCCTACTGGGCCTATTGGTTAATTCTGCCCTGTTGACACCCCTGGTTTTAAGGTAAGGAAGATATCGGGAGAGTGGATATTGGAATGAGTGGCAGACAGGAGTTTGTATGAGGTATATGGGCAGAATAGTGTGTGAGGGAGAATGTGTGGGTTTTGGTGTTTGGGGAGCGAGAGTGGATTGTGGGGTAGGCATGGCTTTGAAAGCACCCTTTGGTGCCAACTTTTTCAAATTACTTCTATTTTCCTTTTTTCTATCTGCGTGTATTGCTCTGTGCCAAAGTGCTGGCAGGATAGACAATAATAATCAAAACATTTTAATTTTCTAACAGATTCCATAGAAAGCAATAGGGATTTTTTATGAGGTGGGTGGGTTAAAATATTAACCTTGTATTTCTATTTTTGAAACATCTGAAATACTTTTTCTTTCCGCATGCCAAATTTAGTGCATTTCTATCCCTTTTTAAGAATGTGATTGTACCTATGCATGGACAGACGAGTAGACACCAATCGCTTCTGTAGAATTATTTCCAAATGATAAAATATGTAGACTCTCAAAGTGAGAGATATTTTACAGTTTTATGGTGGCATATGATCCCATCTTATAGTCAATCTCCTAAGTCTCATTTTTTTGCTTTTTCTGAATACTGTTCTCTCTCCATGTCATCTCTAGTCTGCACTGATCTTACACCTGGAAGGATATACTAGGATATGATTCATTTAGGGGGGAATTCATCAAAGGCTGCTCCCATGCTAGTGCTCTAATTGTTTTAGCACATGTGACCTAACTGCATACCCTCAATGCTAAAGGTGCCCATAGGAATATAATGGGTATCTTTAGCATTTATCATACACTAATGCAGTAGCGCCCTTTGACGAATTTGCTCCCTAAGTCACAAGATCCTCTGAGTGTATGACTATTGCTTATTATTATAATCAAAAGTGGAAAACAGTAGGCATGAAAGATAGGGATACTAACAAACTTATCTCTTCTACCTAGTGAGGAAAAAATAATGTTCCTTACTATTGTGGACAGTAGTGTAAGTTATCTTTTTGCACATATTTAATAGTTTGAGAGATTCACTATAAATAATTGTTGAAAAATCTTAAAAATTGACTTAAAAGTATGAAGGATTAAGCAATGATTGGGTGGTGAGGTGGTTGAAGGGTTTTCCCTCCTTGTTGCCCCTCCATGTCTCTGAGCTATCCTATCATATGTAAAGCTCCTACTTGAAAATTTTTTATCATATTTTGTGGGTAGTGATTTTTTGCTATACATGTTTATATTTAGGCACAGTTTTCCTCATTGACTTAAAATTGCCACCAGGCATACCTCTTTTAGCCTGGGTAAAGTATGGACGCTATGGAAAGCAGCACTTTCTATTAAATGGGCAGAGAAGAGCAATTTTTTTTTTTTTTGATTGATCTATTCCAGCAGGAAAATCACTATTCACCCAGGTAATAGGACAGGAGAGTAGTCAGAGGTGCCAGAATTTTACCCCTCGCCTGCTACCTCTATCCCTCCATCACCACATTTCCCTTTTGAAAAGGCAGGGTTCAACACACCACACCTTAAAAAAAAAGCCTTAACACTGACAACCCTTGTATGACATTTCATAAATCAGGGCTTCAGTAAATATAGTGGCTGCGATCTGGCTTTTTTTTTTTTAACTACAACATTGTTTTTCTGTTCGAAGCACTTACAAAGATTTATGGAAATACTCAGAAACAGGTGGCTGACAGGTGACTTGTACAGTAATTGAGAGCAGTAACAAAATCTGCAGTCTTCTTATCCTACCTTACACTAATGTATATACATGCTGCAAATCATATGGCTGTCATACTGCAGAGCCAAGTTCTAGGATTTATGCATTATGCTTGCTTAGGGGCCTTTAAAGTAAAGTTCTGCACGTACCACACAGTAAGTTCCCAAATTACTGTGCAGTAAAAGCAAAATCTGTGCACTGTCGGAGACATTCCCAGCATGTTCCTGTCCAGCTGCCACACAGAAAATTATTTTGCTGTGCAGTAAATGCAGTTACAGTTAATCCATGCATCCATGTTATAAGCGGCAAGTGCAGTCACATTAGCAGTTACCATGGCCAGGTGCTAACTATTACCACACACTAATTCATGTGCTAACTGCTTGGGGCACTTTAGTAAAAGTACCCTTAAGTGGTTTAAAAGATGTCAGTGAATGGTAGGAGAAAAGAAAGCTTTCTGTACTAGTGAAACTTCCCTAATCTAAATTTATGCCAAATACGAGTATATAAAGCCAAGCAAAAGGTGACTTAACAAGGTTTAATTAAATTTTGCTCCAGAGAGATAATTGGTCGCCTTTTCACCTACAGTTTCCCCTGGAAATTCCTAGGATATTTTGACTTAAGATCTGGAACCATTTTTTTTTAATATATAAATTGCCATGGGATATTGCATTGAAAGGGAATGCTAGGCAATTGCAAAAGTCAAGATTCAATAAAACGGCAAATTGTAAACTATTCTGGTTTCTCTACTTCTTTCTCCCCTTCTTATGCACTAATTTTCTCTTTCTAGCAAATTGATTAGATGCATATTATTAACTTTTCCAACTAGTTCTATTTTTCTAGGACAAGCTGATTTAGTTCTGATTTTACTCAATGATATGCATACCGGGCATGTCTTCCTTTTCTTGTGGGAATCAAAATTGCAGCTCCGTGTATGCAATGATATAAAAGCTGGACTGGATCGGCCTGTCTCGAAATAATGGAACCAGTTGGCAACCTTATTATTTGATCAGGCTCCACATTGTCTGACCTCAGTGCAGCTGAATAGACATATGAGAAGTCTAAGCCATCAACAGTAAAGAAGCAGGGCGGTGCAATACTTGCCGTGAGCAAAGACATTCCTGACAAGTTATGCAAAAAATGGGCCTATGGAAATCCCTGCAATTTTCTACCTATTTTATGAAAATCATCTGCCATTTCTCATGCTAGTTGTTGAGGGGAGACCCTGTGCTTGTCATTATGCTTCTTCATCGAGGCCTCAAAAAATAGCTGTTTGTTCCACAGGTTTGTTTATTGATTTTGATATACAGCCTTTCTTATTGTTCACTTATTAATTATTTTTTTTTGATAGGCTAGAAAGGAACAACAGTTTGTCAGTCAGAAAAGCATAGGCAGACAGTCAAAAATACAGATATATAAATGCAAAGCGATTGCAATGAATGCTTTATACTCAGATGCACATGGTGGCGTAGCGAGAGTTAGTGGCGCCTGGGGCAGTGGTGCCCCTCCCCTGCCCTCTTCTCTGCCCCCTCGCTCCTTCCCGACCCCCCCTCCCTGCTGTGCACATGCCTCCTTCCCTTCCCAGGTGAGAGCAACAGCACGAACTTGCTGCCTGCATCATGTCAGCTAGCTCTCTGACGTCACTTCCTAGGTGCGGGGCCTGGAAGTGGCATCAGAGAGAGGCGACACTGATGCGGGCAGCAAGTCCGTAATGCTGCTTGCGCAGGAAAAATGAAAGAGGTGGAAGGGAAGGGATGCATATGCACGGCGGGGGGTGGGGGGTGTCAGGAAGGAAAGGCGGAGAGGAGGACGGATGCCTGTTGCTTTTACAAAGACCGCACCCGGGGCGGACAGCCCCCCCCCACACCTCTACAGTGACATACTGCCTTTCATCCTTTTTGCTTTTTTACCAACGGTTGTGCCCAGGATCAATTCTTTGTTTTAACCGTTAATGCGGTTGCATTATTTATTCAAGTTAGAATTAGAAGATCTAATTATGGGCAATACATTCAATTATGATCAAACAATTTGCAGTTCCTGGGTTCCATTTAGCAGAAAATCCTTTGGCCCAATATTTAAACAGCACAATTATCATTTCTTTTAAACACTGACCACAATGCTTAAACTTATGCACGTATATACAGTGCCACTATCGGCATAGTGAGCAACACTGGAAATACATGCAGAGCATAAGCGTTACTGATATATGGATAGCGATGATACTCAGTGCATTATCCATGTAGTTATCCACATATCTTATCATTCTATAACAGGGCATCTGAAGTTAGGTACTATTTGTGCACGCATACTTGTATATGTTGTACACATATGCGTGCACAGCAGTATTCTATAGCAAGTGCACACAAGTGGCTTAGGAGCCCTTTTATCAAACTGTGGTAAGCACCGACGCATGCTTAGCACAATTTAAAATGGATTACATTGAGGTAAGATGCACATATGCACGTGCTAGCTACACGTTTAAAAATACATTTTATTTTTTGGCCGGGGTGGGTATGTCTGTCCTAATCAGTTAGAACATAAGAACATAAGAAATGCCTCCGCTGGGTCAGACCCAAGGTCCATCGCGCCCAGCAGTCCGCTCACGTGGCGGCCCAACAGGTTCAGGACCTGTGCAGTAAATTTCTATCTATACCCCTCTATCCCCTTTTCCAGCAGGAATTTGTCCAAACCTTTCTTAAACCCCAGTACTGTACTCTGCCCTATAACTTCCTCTGGAATTGTATTCCAGGTGTCCACCAAACGTTGTGTAAAGAAGAACTTCCTAGCATTAGTTTTGAATTTGCCTCCTTTCAACTTTTCCGAATGCCCTCTTGTTTTTTTATTCTCTGAAAGTTTAAAGAATCTGTCCCTTTCTTCTCTCTCTATGCCCTTCATGATCTTGTAAGTCTCTATCATATCCCCTCTTAATCTTCTCTTTTCTAGGGAAAAGAGTCCCAGTTTTTCCAATCTCTCAGCATATGAAAGGCTTTCCATAGCATAGCTGCATTGCTGCACATTGCGATTGTGTGTAAATTGGTTTCAGTTTAAGAAACAGTTAAAAATCAGCTGTTACTGCTTTTTGTGATCTATTAGTAGGCATTTGAAGAGAAGAATCCGTTTAATCATGTTTGCTATTGTAATCTTGTGATTTATTAGGTGACATTTGAAGAGAATAAATTGTTTAATTAAGTAGATTTTATGACATGGTTTGTTTTTATCTTATGTATGTTTTAATTGATGTAAACCGTTTAGTTTTTTGGTAGACGGTATTAAAAATGTTTTAAATAAATAAATAACTGATTAGCTGAGGATTAATGCATGAGCCCTTACTGCCTACAAAATGGGTGTTGGACAAGGGCTCATGTGCTAATTCTTGTTGATGGCCACGTGCTAATGGCAACATTAGTGCATGGCCTTTAAATCGGAAACTAGAAAATCAGCCATTTTCTGGCCACGGCCCTAGAACAAAAGGAAGACCCATGTAAGGGTAGGCTAAGGCCACTTCTTTGTGCAGCTTTGCAAATGGACCCCTTAGTTCATAAATGCAAGGAGGCATACATGGGCGAAGCATGGGCAGGACACCTTACAGAATTCTGTATGTTATACACTTGTCACACTAAGGGCTCCTTTTACGAAGGCGCGTTAGGGCCTTAACGCGCAGAATAGCACACGCTAGCCACTACCGCCTCCTCTTGAGCAGGTGGCAGTTTTTCGGCTAGCGCGCGCTAATCCGGTACGTGCGCTAAAAATGCTAGCGCACCTTTGTAAAAAGACCCCTAAATGTGCCTATTTATGCCTGTTTAGACCTGATATAATGTATACACGTTTTTGCCAACTTACAATAGAATTCCATCCTGCAATCTGTATGCACAGATGCTGTTATAGAATACAGCCTCCTTGCACTGCATCTGAACCCCTAAATGGAAGCACTCAGTTATAGAATGGCCCCTGTAGCACACAGGAGGAGGAGTAAACAGTGGAGTGACGTAGGGATCTGTACTGGGACCGGCGCTATTTAACTTATTTATAAATGATCTGGAAATTGGAAGGACAAGTGAGGTGATTAAATTTGCAGATGGCACTAAACTGTTCAAAGTTGTTAAAACGCATGCAGAATGTGTAAAATTGCAGGCAGATCTTAGGAAATTGGAAGACTGGACATCCAAGTGGCAGATGAAATTTAATGTGGACAAATGCAAAGTGAGGCACATTGGTAAGAATAACCCAATTCACAGTTACCGGATGCTAGGTTCCACCTTGGGGGGGTTAGCACCCAAGAAAAAGATTTGGGTATCATGGTAGACAATACAATGAAACCTTCCGCCCAATGTGTGGCAACAGCCAAAAAAGCAAACAAGATGCTAGGAATTATTAAAAACTGGATGGTTAACAAGACTAAGAATGTTATAATGCCTCTGTATCGCTCCATGCTGTGACCTCACCTGGAGTATTGCATTCAATTTTGGTCTCCTTATCTCAAGAAAGATATAGTGGTGCTAGAAAAGGTTCAAAGAAGAGCGACCAGGATGATGAAGGGGATGGAACTCCTCTCGTATAAGGAAAGACAAAAAAGGTTAGGCTCCAGCTTGGAAAAGAGAAGGCTGAGGGAAGATATGATTGAAGTCTACAGAATCCTGAATGGAGTAGAACAGGTACAAGTGGATCGATTTTTCACTCTGTCAAAAATTACAAAGACTAGGGGACACTCAATGAAGTTACAAGAAAATACTTTTAAAACCAATAGAAGGAAATATTTTTTCACTCAGAGAATAGTTAAGCTCTGGAACGCATTGCCTGAGGTTGTGGTTAGAGCGGATAGCTGGTTTTAAGAAGGGTTTGGAGAATTTCCTGGAGGAAAAGTCCATAGTCTGTTATTGAGAAAGACATGGGGGAAATCAGTGCTTGCCATGGATTGGTAGCATGAAATGTTGCTACTCATTGGGTTTTGGCCAGATAATAGTGGTGACCTGGATTAGCCACCGTAAGAACAGGCTTGATGGACCTTTGGTCTGACCCAGTAAGGCTATTCTTATGTTCTTACTCTGCCTTAGCACTATAGTCTGTAATGATTTTAAGTGGCACTATCTGAATGGTATCATGAACACGGAAAATGTTGAAGATTTTGAGCTTGAAGGTGATAGAAGTTGTAAAGGATTTCAATTTCTTGGGCTCCTTCATAAACAAAGAAGCAACTAGCAGAGAAGAAACACTCCACAGAATAGCACTTGGTCAATCTTCAATGAAGGCTCTTGACAAAGTATTCAAAGGCAAGGAAATAACACTCCCTATGAAGATCAGACTTATCCACACACTCATTTTCTCAGTGGTCAATTACAAATGCAAAAGCTGGATAATACGGAAACAAAACAGAAAGAAGATTGACTCATTTGAGCTTTAGTGTTGGAGAAGGATTTTATGTGTGCTGTGGACCACCAGAAGAACTAACAAATCGATTCTTGAAGAGATCAAACTGGCTAAGAGGGGCATTTTTCATGGGTCATTTAAGTCCGAGGTTGGACGTTTTGGGCAAGATGTCCACAAAATCAGTAGAAAAAATGTCCATTTTCAAAGCTACCATGCATAAGTTTTGGTCCTTAGGATGTCTATCTTTTTTGTCTGATCGTGGCAAGGGAATCCCCATCATCTGAGCTCACCCCTACCCTCAACATCCCTCGACAGCACTGACAACACCGCCCACATCACCTGACACCTCTGACAGCACTGGCAACAACCCCCTATATCAACCATCACTCCCAACAGCACTGGCAACACCCCCTCACATCACCCATTACTCCCCACAGCACTAGCAACACCTCCCCCAACATCACCCATCACTCCCAATAGGATTTGAAACACCTTCCCCCCCACATCACCCAACACCCCTGACATCACTGGCAACACCTCCCCACATCACCCGTCACTTCTGTTACTTGCACTGCAAATCGTCAGGAAATAAGCCCACTCCCTCCTGCTACAGGGCTGCATGCTGCAAATGATGAACCTCCCCCCTCCCAATGCATCTTGGGATGCAGTGGGAGGGGCCTAATGCCATTATTGGCTCAACATTGAGCAAGGTATGAGAGTGATGGGTGATATGGGGAGGGTGTTACCAATGCTGTTGGGAGTGATGAATGATGGGTGAGGTGTTGCCAGTTCTGTTGGGAATGACGGGTGATGTGGTGGGATGTTGCCAGTGCTGCAGGGGTGTTGGGGGATGTGAGTGAGTATTGCCAGTACTGTCAGGTGTGACAGATGATGGGGGTGTTGTCAAGAGTGACAGGTGATGTGGAGAGGGTGTTTCCAGTGCTGTCAGGGGTGTCGGGTGATGTGGGGAGGTGTTGCTAGTGCTGTCGGGAGTGACAGGTAATGTGGGATGTTTTGCCAGTGCTGTTGGGAGTGACGGGTGATGTGTGTGTGTGTGTGGGGGGGGTGTTGCCAGTGCTGTCATGAATGTTGGGTGATGTGGGTGGTGTTGACAGTGCTGTCAGTGGTGTCGAGAGATGTTGGGGGAGGAGTCTATTGCGGGGGCTCTCTGTGGAGGGGGCTGGGGAATCGATGCCTGGGAGGGAGGGAAGGAGAGAGGAATCACCCTTCCAGTTCAGCTGATCCTGGCAGGGGAAAATTCCCATCAGCTGAGCCGGCAGGAATTCCTGAAACCAGCTCAGCTGATGGGGATTCCTCTGCCCTGATCAGCTGATGCTAAGCCCTCAATATGTTGTTTTTTCCCCATCTCTTGGTGTTGGGAGCGGGTCAGTGACCACTGGGGGAGTAAGGGAGGATCATGCCTTAAACCCTCCAGTGGTCATCTGGTCAGTTTGGTTAAGCCCACCTGATTCCCACCCATAACACACCTCCCAACACACCCCTTTGAGCTCTGGATGCACAGTAGTTTAGAAGTGCTGCTACATGTCCAGAAAGTTGGTTTTGATTATCAGCACTTATCCCTGCTATCAGGACATCCAAGTGCTGACTTAGGCAGGGTTTTTGACGTTTTGATTATGGCCCCCTATGTCAATCAAAGCCCAAATGATGATGTTAGGACTGTCTTATTTTGGTCACATCATCAGAAGAGAGAAATCACTGGAGAACTATATCAAGTTTGGGATGATCGAAGGAATCAGTCGAAGATGGCAACTTGCAATCGGATGGCTCGATACATTGAAAACAATCTTGGGGGATGATGCTGGAGGACCTTACTGAACTAGTACAAAATTCATCAAGTCGTTAGGACTCAAACATGAGTTGATAACACCTAACATTGTTAGCTAGGGCAATTATCGTGATAACAACTGTTGTTCAGATAATTGCCTTTGAATATCAGAGCATCAGTTCTAGTTATGTAAAACTAGTTTTGGCAACCAGATTATAAGTGGCTAGTAAGTAGTTTTGCCTTCGTTGCATGAAGCTGCAGAACAATATTAAAAGCAATATTGTAGAAGATCACCTAGTCCCACTTTGAGACAATTCTGCTACTTAAACTGTACATATGATTGTATTTGCAGCTTTGGTTTAGCATAGAACTGTAAATTCCACAATATTAGCAGGTGAGAGTTTAATTAAAAATATCAAGACAAGCTGAACTTGTTCTTGACAATATGAGGTCAGTTGGCATGTCTATTGTGATCACCTAAACTTATTTTCCTTATATAATGTATATATTCATTTTCAACCTGTTAGACCAGGCCAGACTAACAGGTTATGCCACCTTCCAGCAGATGGAGGCAAAGAAGCTGAATTTTTTAGTGACCTCAACAGTATAAGGAGTGGTGTAGCCTGTAACTAGTCAGTATTTCTCTGCCTCCAGCAGATGGTACAGGTTGAATTGGTGCAACAGGATTCTTTGAGGCAGACCTGACTCCCCTGGGAGCAATCTGTGACCCATTGATAGAGTCCCATGGCCAATGACACCTCCCAGATGAGTCCAAAGAAACCCGTGCTTCTCAAGACTTAGTCCACAGGGTTTTGCTCACAGTGGCATGGCGGCAGGAGTTTCATTGGGCCTCTGCCAGTGTGAATGAGTGTGTCTCTCCTCTTCCTCTCTTCAGGCGCCTCTATAGTTTACAAAAAAGAGTGGGGGGAGGTTAATATTTAGACAACAATTAGACTGTTAATAAAGTTAAAAATCAACAACAGAGGTATCCAGCAGCATGGAGCCAGAGGCAGTGGGCATTTCCTGACAAGGGTGAGTACATCGAGGAACCCTGGGGGAGAGGATCCAGCAATCACAATCAGGATGGGAAGCTGATGTTGGCCAGCAGACACTAAGGGGTATTTGGGAACTGGTGGGTTAGTAATATCATCACCTCCATCTGCTCTGAATATGATGAGGAAGACACAGAAGTGTCAGTTTCTGGCCACTGAGGTCATCTCCGTTTTTGGGAACACAATCAGAAGCTCCTTTAGGCCAGGTCACAGCAGCCCTGATTTTGGCAGGAACAACAGCTATTGTGGCACCAAACTGTCAGGTGGCCACAAGATTCATGAGGGTACAGCTTCAAGCCCAACTGAATATATTGTAAAATCTCAGTGAAACTGGGGTCCCAGTTTTCTACTGCCTTCACTGAATGTTTCTAGAAGGTGCTTCCAAGGCTGCAAGTCCTGAGCTCACATAGCACAGAGGTAGACTCCAAATTTGACTCAGAGGTCATGGTGGGGGGGCAAATGGCCTACGGTTCCCAGTAGAGGTACAGAGGAGGAGCAGGCTCCTATCCCAGCCCTCTTCCTTATGGAGGAGAATTAGAGAGTTGCTGAGGTAGAGGATTAAGTAGATCTCTCCCCAGAGCTGGGGGAGCTTTTCCTGGAGGAAGAAGATAAATCCCCAGTGGTGAGACTGTTCAACAAGAGAGATTTCCTGACTTTATTCATCAAATGGTCTTGGCTCTTTGTAGCTCAGATGCAGTTCAGGAAGATATCACAAATGGGAATCCTATATTGAAGGGACTATGGAGGCATCTGAGAGAGTGCTTTATAGAACACTATCTCAGATGATCCTGGCAGAATGGGAAATTCCAAACATGGTGCTTCAGGGCACAAAGGTTATGGTGCTGTTACCTGGTTACTTATGGCCTCTTTTATAAAGCCGCACTAGTGGCTGTGCTGCGCTAACGGCCCTGAAGCCCATAGAGATTTAAAGGGCTTCGGGGCTGTTGCTGCGCAGCTTTGTAAAAGAGGCCGTTAATGAACCATTTTATTTGTAATAATCTTTACAAATTTCAATGTTTTTCTCACTTTCCCCAGTCAATATTTGTGGTTATAAAAGATATCGTAGTTGACTGCTTTCTTATCAAGAGGCAAGTAGGGAGCACAATATAAACTCCCTCTTATTAACTTCAGTTTCATGTCTACATTTTAGAAGACTTCTTAAAGCGTATTTATTTTAAAAATTTTGGGGAATTTAATATTTATTTTGTTTTGTATAAATGTGTTTATTTTTATTTGTAATTCAGTGAATAAGGACAGTTTTTCTTGATTTGTTACCCGCTTATTATTTTTATTTATTTTAGTTATTTATACACTGCCTATTAATTGTCTAAGTGATTTATATTCAGGTGCTCAGTCATTTGCCACTATCTGTCCCAGTGGGTCCACAATCTATCTAATGTACCTGGGGCAATGGAGGATTGAATGACTTGCCCAGGGTCACAGGAAGCAGCATGGGTTTGAACCCACAACCTCAGGGTGCTGAGGCTGTAGCTCTAACCACTAGGTCGCTCCTTAGAATTGCGAGATTATAACAGGATAGAAATATTTATTTATTTAAAATTTTATATACTGTGTAATAACTATGCGGTTTACAAAATTACATGCATACATACTTAACAAATGCTAAACATGTTTCAACAAGACAAACACAGGAAGACATTAACAAACTGTATCATTATCAAAATCTTCTTTACATTCATCCTACAAGATGGAATCACAAGATCCCATAAAATCATTTACAGGACAGGAAGGCATTAACAGAGAATAAATAGCATTAGCACAGGAAGGCACTGACAAATAATTGTGTTTTCAACATTTTATTTTTTATATATATATATATATTTTTTTTTTTTTAATTCATTTTCATTCTAAAAATAGTGCATACAAAAATTGCATAACATGTTGCCTGAACAAACAGCACTTATATCCATCAGTGAAATACATAATAATTTTCACCCCTCCTCCCTCCTCCCCCCATTTTTCAATATATTCAAGATACCCATACAATAGTACTAACAACTCATAAATAAACCAGTCCCTATACATTATCCTTCTCCCTCCTACCCACCCCCCTTCCCTGGATGTAAAAAGTATAACCAAAAGTAAAGGGAAAAACCATTCAATTAGAATCAATAAAATTGGTCAATGGACCCCACTTAATATTACCTCTTTGTTCAGACATCATTTTCTCATAACGATAACACAAGCATATCGAATTCCACCAAAAAGTGAAATTTAAGCAGTCACAATTCTTCCAGTTTTTTGTAATCATTTGGATGCTACCCCGGTCATTATACCCAATAACCTGTTCTTATGCGTTTTCAACAATTTCTTAAAGTTCAATTTCACATCACAGAATCACAGAATACCAGGTAGCGGATTCCAGAACTTGGTGCCAGTCACAGACAGCATTGTTGCCCTGATCTTATCATGAGAGACTAACATCTACCCTCCAAACTCAGTTTCATACTATTTTCAGATCTCATTTTCTGGGTTGATAGATTTCAAAAAAACCCTTTAGTACCACTGGAGAAACATGATATAAAATTTTACTGTATGACTGAAAGAATCGTGAAAGGGTCGTGGACACCTGGAATGCGCTACCGGAGGAAGTGATCAGGCAGAGTACGGTACAGGGATTCAAACAGGGATTGGACGGATTCCTGAGGGATAAAGGGATCGTGGGATACTGAGAGAGGTGCTGGGATGTAACACAGGTATAGAAAGCAAACCAGGTAATAAGTATAGAAACCCAACCAGGTAGTGCATGTGCAAGACCAGAGGGTTAGGACTTCGATGGGAAGATAGGACTCAATGGGAAACCAAGGTGGCAAGGGGGCCCCTTCTGGTGATTCAGACAGGTCGTGACCTGTTTGGGCTGCCGCGGGAGCGGACTGCTGGGCAGGATGGACCTATGGTCTGACCCGGCGGAGGCACTGCTTATGTTCTTATGTTATGTTCTTAATCTTAAACTGTATTCTCTGCTGCATAGGTAACCAATGCAATTGTTTCAACACTGGAGTTATATGAGTAATTCTTGAAACCCTAGTAATCAATCTTGCAGCAGAGTTAATTAATATCTGCAGTGCCCTCATCTTTACTTTAGTAACTACCAAATAAAGAGAATTGCAATAGTCCACTCTACTCAGTATTAATGCTTGCACCACACTACGGAAATCATATGCTTGTAACATAGGTTTTAATCTATATAACAATTGCAATTGCATATAACTCATCCAAATCGTTTTCAATATTTGTTTTTCCATGGTCAAACAGCTATCCAAACATATTCCCAATACCGTCATCTCTTTTTTGACTAACAATTTCTCACCCATCACATCAACACTTTCTAACTCAAAGTTATCCCTTTGACTTTTCACCACCATCACTTCTGTTTTGTTAACATTTAATTTCAAATCCTGTTCATCCATCCATCCCACAATCATTTCCATATATCGTTGCAAACATTGCTCAGCAGTGAGAGCATCATTCACTGGAAAGAAGAATAAAATATCATCGGCGTATATTTGGTTTTGCACTCTCATCTCCTGAAACTTCGCCCCCAAAGTAGACATATAAATATTAAACAGAATTGCAGAAAGAGCAGAACCCTCAGGTACTCCCCTTTTAATCTCCACAATTCTGGAAACAGATTGCTCACTCTTTACTCGCAAAGCTCTATCTTTAAAATATGATGCAAACCAATGCAAAACCTCCCCTGCTAAACCTAAATGCTTCAATTTCAACAGCAACATATCCCAATTTACTGTGTCAAATGCACCTGATAAAGTTTTATTTTATGTTTCTTGAGAGACTCTGGTCAGGCTACTTCTGGTTTTGAGTATCAGTGCCTTGGTGATGGTGGTGACCAGGAAGACTAATATCTCATGGAAGGTGGGTCTGCTCTGAAGGGCTAACATGACAGGAAAGTAGAATTGCTCATCAAAAAGGTGTTCACTGTCTACTTCTACTACTACTATTTATCACTTCTATAACACTGAAAGGCATACGCAGCACTGTACCGTTGACATTTAATAGACAGTCCTTGCTCAGAAGAGCTTAACATAAGAACATAAGAAGTTGCCTCCGCTGGGTCAGACCAGAGGTCCATCGCGCCCAGCAGTCTGCTCCCACGGTGGCCCATCAGAACCGGCGTCTAAGTCCTTTTAATCCCCTTAGCCTTTTCTGTAAGCCCTTACATAACTTATTTCTACCTCTGTCTGTATCCCTCAACCCCCGTGTCCTTCAGGAAATTATCCAATCCTTCCTTGAAGCCCAGTAGAGTACTTTGTCCTATTACAACCTCTGGAAGCGCATTCCAGGTGTCCACCACCCTTCTGAGTGAAAAAGAATTTCCTGGCATTGGTTCTAAACCTGTCCCCTTTCAATTTCTCCGAGTGCCCCCTTGTTCTTGTGGTTCCCAATAGGCTGAGGAATCTGTCCCTTTCTACCTTCTCTATACCTTTCATGATCTTGAAAGTCTCTATCATGTCTCCTCTGAGTCTCCGCTTTTCCAGGGAGAAGAGCCCCAGCCTTTCCAACCTGTCTGTGTAAGAAAGGTTCTCCATCCCTTTTACCATTTTCATCGCTCTCCTCTGAACCCTCTCAAGCATTGCCATGTCCTTCTTGAGGTACGGTGACCAAAATTGGACACAGTACTCCAGATGCGGGTGCACCATCGCGCAATACAGCGGCATGATGACTTCCTTCGTCCTGGTCGTAATTCCCCTCTTAATAATACCCAACATTCTGTTCGCTTTCTTTGAGGCTGCTGCACATTGTGCCGTTGATTTCATTGTTGTATCTACCAGCACACCCAAGTCTTTTTCAAGGTTACTTTCCCCTAGCACTGATCCCGCCATTTTGTAACTGAACATCGGGTTCTTTTTCCCTATATGCATGGCTTTGCATTTCTCTTTATTGAAGTTCATTTGCCATTTATTTTCCCACTCTTCCAGTTTGTTTAGGTCCCTTTTTAGGTCTTTACATTCTTCCGCCGTTCTAACCCTGCTACAGAGTTTGGTGTCATCCGCAAACTTTATAACTTCACACTTCATCCCCGTTTCCAGGTCATTTATGAATACATTGAACAGTAGCGGTCCGAGCACCGATCCCTGCGAAACACCGCTTGTGACCCTTCTCCAGTCCGAGTAGTGGCCCTTCACATAAGAACATAAGACTAGCCTTACTGGGTCAGACTAATGGTCCATCAAGCCCAGTAGCCCGTTCTCATGGTGGCCAATCCAATCTAACTTGGACAGGCAGGCATGACATAGGGGGATGGGGATGTAGAACCCAAGGTGAGAGGAGTTAGGAGTTGAAAGCAGTCTTAAAGAGGTGGGCTTTTAATTTGGACTTAAAGACTGCCAGAGACGGAGCCCACTGAAGGAATTCTCAACTGATAGTTGCTGATCCTGGGGAAGTATAACTGAGCCCCATGGCCTTCCAGATTATGGTAGACTATTTGGGAAATGCCATTCTTAAATCTGACATGTAGGAACTCCAAATGCCTTCTCTACTTCATCCACTGGAAGGAGGAAGGAGTAGATGAAATCAATACACTGATCAGCCAAGTTAGATAAGATAAAAATTGTCATACTAGGACAGACAGAAGGTCCATCAAGCACAGTATCCTATTTCCAACAGTAGCCAACCCAGGTCCCAAGTACTTAGCTAGATCTCAAGTAGTAAAACAAATTTTATGCTGCTTATCCTAGGAATAAGCAGTGGATTTTCCCAAGCCATCTCAATAATGCCTATGGCCTTCTCTTTTAGGAAATGATCCAAACCTAAGCTAACTGATTTCACCACATTCTCTGGCAACGAATTCCAGAGTTTAATTGCACGTTGTGTGAAGAAATATTTTCTACGGTGTGTTTTAAGTCTACTACTTAGCTTCATCGCATGCCCCCTAGTTCTAGTATTTTTGGAAAAGTAAACAAGCGATTCACATCCACCCTTTCCACTCCGCTCAGTATTTTATAGACCTCTATCATATCACTCCTGAGCCATCTCTTCTTCAAGCTGAAGAGCCCTAGCCACTTTAGCCTTTCCTTATAGGGAAGTTGCCCCATCCCTTTTATCATTTTTATCGTCCTTCTCTATACCTTTTCTAATTCCGCTATATCTTTTATTGAGATATGGCGACCAGAATTGCACACAGTATTTGAGGTGCAGCCATACCAGAGAGTGATACAAGGGCATTATAACATTTTCATCTTTGATGTCCATTCCTTTCCTGATAATTCCTAACGTTCTATTTGCTTTCTTAGCCACCACCGCGCATTGAGCTGAAAATTTCAAGGTACGAGTGTCATCAACGATGACACCTAGATCCTCTTCCTGGGCAGTGACTCCTAATGTTGATCCCTGCATCACATAGTTGTTGTTTGGGTTCATCTTTCCCACATGCATCACTTTGCACTTGCACACATTAAATGTCACCTGCCATTTTGACGCCCAGTCTTCCAGTCTCACAAGGTCCACTTGCAATTTTTCACAGTCCTTTTGCAATTTAACAACTTTGTGTCATCAGCAAATTTAATTATCTTACTAGTGATTCCCATCTCTAGATCATTGGTAAATATGTTAAAAAGCAGTGGTTCCACAACAGATCCCTGGGGAACCCCACTATTTACTCTTCTCCATTGAGAATGTTGACCATTTAAACCTACTTAAAACCACAGGCTTGCACTGCGGGGAAGGATGGAAGAGTCAGGGGAAGGATGGAAGAGTCAGGGCAGGCAGGCGATTGGGGCAGGCAAGAGATCTGGGGCTGCAGGAGACACAATGCCTTACCTGAAACCGTCCAATATTTAAAATAGCCTGGATATGTCTTGTGCTCAGCTCATCCTCCAGGCTCGGGGCTCCATCTCATCACTGTCGGGCTTTTCTTTTCTCCTTGACTTTCTCTTTCTACAAATTTGGGGGCCTCGGATTGTTTTTAAATTTAATACTCGTCTTAAAAAACAGGATTTTATTTTTAGAGAGACTTTCCATTGCTTCTTTCCCTGGATAAGAAATTCTAAACCATTGGGGCTGCAGGAGGCGTTTGGGGCAGCAGGAGATTGGAGCTGACAGAGCAGAGAGCAGGGTGGCAGAAGGCAGGGCAGTCGGAAAGGGCTTGGTCCTCAACAGTCGCTTGTTTGTGATCGGCCAGCCCAGTCGGTGTTGCAGGGTTTTGCTTAGTGAATCGGGTCCCTGCCTACTTTGCATGCCGTTGCTCGGCAGAGAGGTAAGTGAATCGGGCTGAATGGAAATCAGGGCGCAAAGGGGTTGCAACCCGATCGGTACATGATCGGTTTGCTTTGTGAATCTAGCCCAAGGTACCTTGCTACATATGCTGATAATGTCACTGCAAAGTTCAGCTTCTCTGCCTCCATCTGCTGGTAAGGTGGCATAGCCTGACAGTGTGAACTGGACTAGTAGAATTCCGGGAAATAAAATCAACAGGTAAGATCAAATTACACCATATGTTTTTCCCATTTCTGCTAAAAATGCAAGTTTTATGTAAGTGTGTCTTCTCACATATATCTGGTAGTCAGATTTATGTAGTCTTTTTATACAAACATTCAACCAATCTGTGTTTTTTGAATGTTAATATGGTTGATCAGGCTTTCAAAGGCTTTTGGACTTAAGCATCATAGAATGTGATGTTAGCTATTGGAATGCCAAAGTGCTTGAGAGCCTGAATGACAGGTTATAAGTTGGTATCACAAAGAACCTTTGCTTTTTTCTGCTCCAGTAACTTTAATAGCCACACCCTCCTTGTAAATTGTAAACTGTCAATCAAAGTAGTGTAGTGATGTTTCTAACTAGTCAGCTCCTTTTACATCTCAGTTGCCTAAAGGTAAATCAAGAAAACGCATCTGTATTTTGTCTCATAGTACATAGTTCATCCAAGCTAAACTGAATTATTAAAATTCTAGACACACAGCACGATGAGAACATGATTCATTTGTAGACACATCCTCTTTATTAAAAAAATGATAAGCCGTAGAAAAAGGTATTTGCTTTATACTATTAATGAGGAAGAAAACATGTTAAAAAAAGCTTTGATAATTTTAGTTTTTTTAAAAATATAGATAGATAAAAGCAATCCAGACCGTTGCATTTGCAGTTTTTTTCAAGAATATATTTTCATTTAAAATTCTGTATATGGATTTCATAATGAGAGTTTCCATAAAGGGGCAATTTACTAACAGCACATACCAATGCCATTAATATTTGTTATTTACTGCAGGCCACAATGCATCAAATGGGCCTTGCAGTAAATAACGGGGCCCTTTTATTAAGGTGCGCTAACCAATTTAGCGCACGCTAAAGATTAGTGCAAACTAAAGGCTCCTTTTATCAAGGTGCGGTAGGAGTTTAACGTGCGGAATACCGCACGTTAAACCGCCTGCCGCGCTAGTCGCTAACACCTCCATTGATGAGGCATTAGTTTTTTGGCTTGCCGCGGGGATTAGCACGTGATGAAATGTCCGACGTGCTAACCCCCGTAGCGCACCTTGATAAAAGGATCCCTAAATGTTAAGACATCCATTATATTACTTTGGCCATCTTAGCATTTAGCGTGCGCTAAATCGTTTAGCGCACCTTAATAAAAGGACCCTAATGTGCATTAATGATATTCGCAAGCATCAACTGTTAATAAATGACCCACAAAGTTTTCTATTTGTTTTATCCCCTTATTTTGATAAATTGTTTTATGTAGTGTTTTTAGTTAACTACACTGTATATAATGTAGGCTGAATATAATGTGGGCTCGCTTAAAATGTTGTTAGTTCCGGAGTTTTCAGCTCAGCGTTAGAATTGCTATAGCAGGAAGATCGATTCATTGAATATATAATGAACATCTATGAAGATAAGTGAACTGTATTTTGGGTTCTTTTTTTTCTGTTCCCAGTGCACAGTGGTGGCTTTTTCCTATTTTGAAAAACTGCACTTGAAAAAGCAGTGGAGTTTTTTGCCTATGATATAGACCAGGACTGGCCAAAAAACTCATTGGGTTGCCGTCCATATATAGTTGATGGTTGAGGCTTTTTCTCCACTGATTATAAATGGTTTTTCATATGATATTCCCACCATCTGGCTAACATTTTTGGTTGCATTTTGAAGTTAAATTGTTATTATAATTAGTAATCTTGTGAGGCTCAAATTTAGGTGCCAATTGAAGATGTGTGCAAATTGAGCCAATTAATTGCAGTAAGTTGATGTTAACAATCAATTATTGCAGTTAATGGGCATTGTTAAATATTTGCGCACACATATTCCTTGATGATATTCTATATCTCCATATGCCTAAATCCCCTAGTGTGCAACTCAAAATGGGGCAGGGCAAGGGCATTCCAAAAAATTGTTCACAGGGTCATAGAATAGTGCTATTCCTGCACCAAATGCAAAGGGCACCAGCATTTACACCATATTTGGGCACAGGAATGGGCTGTAAGCACTATTTTTTAAAGAGCACTGAACTTGGAGCACAGTTTATACAGTAGCACTCTGTCCCAATTTTTCCAGCTCCCAAATTTGGGTGCCATTTCCTGAATCCAGTCTTATATCTCAAATTATATTTACTTCCTTTTGAACAAGAGGCATTTTTGGATTAAGTACATTGGTTTTCTTTTGATTTCAAATATTTTTATTGAAACTTTTCCAAATAGAACAGAACAAATAACACACGTACGGTGGATGCCAAAGTATGAATACAAAGATGTACAAATAATATTTTCAGGAAAACATAAAAATAACATGTAATCACACAAGGCAACTCTGTAGGAGTCAAAAGTGAAACCTGGAGAGGGAGGGGAGGATACTAGACTCAATCATTAAGGGATAATAATGGAGTGTGTAGAAGGGGTAGTCACCAAGTAATTGTTAGTAGAGAGTCTTCAGATCATGGTGTATCTTACTTTGCAATATAACTTCAAGAAGTTATGATGGAGATGTCATCGGCTGTTGAGAAAAGTTCAC
Source organism: Geotrypetes seraphini (assembly GCF_902459505.1). Classification (NCBI taxonomy): domain Eukaryota; kingdom Metazoa; phylum Chordata; class Amphibia; order Gymnophiona; family Dermophiidae; genus Geotrypetes; species Geotrypetes seraphini. The sequence goes on along the minus strand of NC_047086.1, from coordinate 339,094,311 downwards.
TATGGGAACCCAGATCTTATGAACTATAGTTTGTTGGAGAATTCAGCTGCTTTGGATTCATATAGGTGCATCATGAGAACTGTATTCCATCAAAATGGGATGTTCAGTAAATCCGCAGATTTCCAATTATGGAGAATCATTTGGATGATGATTGCTAGCAAAATGTTAAGTAAGGATTTCTGCCAGGGGGTTAGGGGGATCTCCAATAGCGAGAGCTCTAAAAATGAGTATATCAGTTGAAAGTTCAGATTGTATCAGTAGAATCTGCTTGATGATATGCCAAACTTGTGACCAAAAGGTAGCAATGTTAGGGCAAGAGATAATCATGTGATGGAGGTCCCCCAAGTCAGATTGACAATGCCAGCAAAGATTGGAATCTCTGAGACCTGCACAAAACATCTTATTTGGAGTCCAGAAAGCTTATAAGATAGAAAATATTGTGATTGTGAGATACTAGAAGAGCTGTAACATGGATAAATAGTAGTTCACAATTGGAGTGATGGTCATCTTGATTGCTTCAATGCGGGACCACCATGACAGGGATAACGGAGACCAGCATTTTAGTAGGGTCTCAAATTTGGACTAAACGGCAGATAAATTAAGGGACATCATAACATTCTTATCACGATGGAGGAGGACACCTAGATATTTCAGTGAGGAGTGTGATCAGTGAAAATTAATAGAACCACAGTCAGAGATGGAAGTATGATCATTTAAGGGCATAATTTCCAACTTATCCCAATTTATACGATATCCAGCTGTATTCCCTCAGCCCAGCCTCTTCTTCCCCACTACTGGATACCTCATGGACACCTCATGAACCATTTAATCGATGTACATCTCATTCTCATGGATGCTTCTCAATCTTTCCACCTCCTCTCTCAGTTCTTTTACTTCCTTCATGAGGGATTCAAGCAGAAGACAGCTTGTACATGGAACTACTCCCTCTGCCTAGGTAACATTTTCTGTCTGCACAGAGACAGAAGTTGTAACCTGAGCAGCAGCTTTGGTGATATGATGTTTCCCAGCCATGGTATGGTGCAGAAGAACTAACACCTAGAAGAGAAAAAAAGAATAGGGCAGAAAAATCCTACCAAATTAATGCTCTGTTCCAGAGGCAGACAGTAGTTCACAGGTTGCTATAATTAAAGAAATGAGCTAGGGGTGGGCCTGCTGATCCTCTACAACCTCTCTCTTAGAACCAGGCTTACTGAGGGTTAGGCACTAGGCCAGCATTCCTCCCCTCAAGGGTCACCTGTGGAGTCTGATCTCTTAAGAAAGTCCTCATCTTATTTATAAACATATTCCAATAAGTTTTGATTTTGTAACCATTTAAAATCAAGGAGTATTTTTGTGGGCACCCTGTATATAATTTAAAAGGAGAAATGGTTGAGCTCCATAAGTGATTAGGCTCTGGTTTCTGTTTGTCTTCTGTTAACTTGCTCACCAGAGTCTCCTGCCCATTTGACATTTTTTTCTTTCTCTCTACCTCTTTTTTGCATCTCTCCTTTCATCTTTTCCACCCCATGTCTAACAATTCTTCCTTTCTCCTCTCTCCCCCCATGTAGCAGGGTTCCATCCCTCCCTCCCATCCCCCTGTGCAGCAGCCTTCCATCCCTCCCTCCCTCTCATCCCCCTGAGCAGCAGCCTTCCATCCCTCCTATCCCACTGTACAGCACTTCCTGATCAACACCCCACCATGAGACCTGGCATACTTTCAGGCCTCCTAAAACAGTGGTGGCGGAGGTTGGCTGGCAGAGGCAGGGCTAAGAACAGTCTGCTTGTAGCCTGCCCTGCCAAGGCTTCCTACTGCTGCATCATCAGTGATGTCATCAGTTATGCAGCAGAAGGAAGGCCCCGGCGGGGCAGGCCAGGAGTAGCCTGTTCACCATGTTTCTTCTGCCTGCCTGTCACTGTCACCACTGCTACTGCTTTAGGAGACTCAGGACTCAATGAATCAGTGAGTCCAATTCTTATAGAAAACAAATCGATGTGAATCAATTCAAATCAGTGAATTGGGCAGCACTACTGTCCACAGGTTCAAGATTCATGTACTTTTCTACTGGAAAGAAGATTATCAAGGTAAGAACCTAATCTTCCATTAAATATGCTAAAAGGTTAAACCTTCAAAGGTTTTAGATTATTAAATTAAATCCACGTTTACTAATATTTCTAGCTATGGAGTGCGCATTCACTGTAGTTACTTTGTAACTGATTTTATGATTTTTTATTTCTAGAGGACATGTCTTTAAAGAAGGCCTTGAGGGTTTACAGGTGGTTGCAGTTCCAGTTTTGGGTCTCACTTAATAGGTCATGGGGTTTTCATTCCAACTTAAACATGTTCTGAGTCCATATCTGACTTGGTTTGCCCTACTGACATGTGAGAAATTGCCAGCACTTACAGGTTTTAGATGTTAAAGCACACATCAGTTTTGAAGTTATAAAAGGAGTGAACAGACAGTTCAAATTTCATTTAGTTGTCAGCTAAATACTTACAAGTGTGCATTGGCCCATTAATTATTTGGGTATTTCCTACCTCACTGACATAGTGGTCAGGAGCCCTGAGCACTTTGCAGAATGAAAGGAAATGACATGGTGCCTGGGGCTAACCTGGAGTTTGACTTAAATAGTGCTGAAGTGTCTTTTTGAAAAATAAATGTCAGGTTCCACTTATTCTGGAAGAAAAAAAAGGAATTTAGAATTTTTACAGCAAGGTAAGAAACCCAATACAAAATAGAAGAAGGAAAACCATGATAACAATATTTTCTTTAAATATCTTGTGCTAATTTTTCTTCAGGTTATAAATTATGACCTTTTGTTAATTCTAAAATTCACCTCACAGGCATCCTTTATCCAACCCAGAGTGACAAGAGTGTCCTGCCCTGTAGCAGCAGCATTACTTCTGTCAGCTTGTGGAAGGAAGCGGCATGGAAGCGGCATCTACCACCTGACAAAAATAACATCATTGCTGCAGATCAGGTCGAGATGTAAATCTCACATCTATCACATACTGTTTCTCAACTAGACCTGCAAAGGGAGCACTTATGATCAAAGTAGTCCTCCACAATTAGGAGTCTTCACTGTGGACCTAAGGCCGAAGGCTTAGCCCATTCCTAATTCCATCTCCTAACACATATGCATATAAATCTTTTGGGAGCTACTGGTACTTACTTAGGAGATAATTTAACAAAGCTTTGTTCACATGTAAAACCTGCATGTAAAAAAGGCTTTATAAAATTGCATAGCCAAATATACATGTATAAGGACATGCACCAGGAAGATGGTGCTTAGTTATAGGCTAATTGCAGGTAGGAGATCCTGGGGGCATATTTTGGGCAGAGCAGGAATAGAGTTAATGTATGCATACATGCGTAGGTGACAGAATGGGTCAGGGAGAGATGGTAGAAGGGGTGAAAGGGAGGGAGACATGGATGGGGGGGCAAAATTGGGAGAGGGAAAGATAGATTTGGTGGAGAGGACAAAATGTGGAAAGGGAAGGAGATTCAGGGGAGGGGCAGAAGGTGAAGGAAAAATGGACTATTCGGGGAGAGCAAAGGAGGAAGAGGAGAGATGGGCAGGGAAAGGAGAGGGGATATGACTGGGGGCTGGAAGGGGGGAGGGAGGAGGGAGTTGAAGGGCAGAAAGGAGAGATGTTGGACTTGTGGGAGGGATAGAGAAATAAAGAGAGGAAGTAAGTAAGTAATTTTCCAGGAGAGGTGAATCGACACTCCATTTCTGAAACCGAGGTAAGTTCACACAGTAAAAACAATCATACAAAAGCTACTCAAACTCAGGCGGGAAATTCTACACAGGGTCTTAGCAAACATAAAGTATGGAGGGCTATGTATGTTAATGCACACAGCTTAGGCAATAAAATTCTAGAATTAGAGACAGAGATAACGAACGCCAACCTCGATGTAATAGCGATATCTGAGACTTGGTTCACAGACTCACATGGGTGGGACATGGCTATACCAGGATACAACTTACTTCGTCGGGACAGAGAGGGAAGGATAGGGGGTGGGGTAGCACTATACACTAGAGATGACATCAAAGTCACCAGAATCACAGATGTCAACTACACCGGGGAATCACTCTGGGTGAACCTGGCCAGAGGAAACGAAAAATGCTTGTATCTGGGTGTAGTATACAGGCCCCCAAAACAGCAGGAAGACAGGGATATGGAACTAATCAAAGACATTGAGAACATCACTTTACGCGGGGACACGGTTCTGCTAGGGGACTTCAATATGCCCGATGCTGATTGGAAGACACTTTCCGCTACTACCAGCGGCAGCAGAAGGCTTTTAACCTCCATAAAAGGGGCGCGACTCAAACAAATGGTGCTGGAGCCCACTAGAGATCAGGCGACACTGGACCTGATACTCACCAACGGAGAAAGTGTTTCAGAAGTTTCGGTAGGCGATACACTAGCCTCCAGCGACCACAACATGGTATGGTTCAACATCAAGATAGGCTTCACTAGATCAAACACAGCAACAAAGGTCCTCGACTTTCGGGGCACTGACTTTAAACGCATGGGAGACTTCGTCCATCAGGCGCTACAAAACCAAGCTGAAACCAATAATGTAGAGGCTATGTGGTCAATCCTGAAATGCACCTTGCATGAGGCAACAAACCGCTATATAAAAACAGTAAGCAAACGACGGAGAAAGAACAAGCCCCAGTGGTTCTCTACAGAGATCTCGGATCTTGTCAAGGAAAAAAAAAAAGCTTTTATTTCCTACAAGCATACAGGAAACAGGGTGACAAAAGAAGATTATCTGACCAGGTCTAAAGCAGTCAAAGCGGCAGTCAGAGAGGCCAAGATTCAAACATAAGAACAACTAGCGAAAAACATTAAAAAAGGGGATAAATCCTTCTTCAGATACATTAGCAACAGGAAACGAAACACAGATGGGATAGTACGTCTCAGGAAAACAGACGGGACCTATGCAGAAACGGATTCTGATAAAGCCAAACTACTAAATGAATACTTTTGCTCAGTCTTTACTTGTGAGGCGCCGGGGACCGGTCCACAACTGCAGGCAAGGCAAACCTCGGAAGACCCGTTTCAAAACTTCAAGTTCACACCCAGCAGCGTCCATGGTGAACTATCAAAACTCAAGGTGAACAAAGCCATGGGACCGGACAATCTACACCCCAGGATTCTTAGGGAGTTGTGTGATGTCCTGGCGGAACCGCTATCCGTGCTGTTCAATCTTTCCCTAAGTACCGGAAAAGTCCCCATGGACTGGAAAACAGCTAACGTCATTCCATTGCACAAAAAAGGTTGCAGAATGGAGGCTGCGAATTACAGACCGGTCAGTCTCACCTCAATAGTGAGCAAACTCATGGAAAGACTTATTAAACAAGAATTAGATACGATCCTGACCGAGGAGAATCTACAGGATCCCCAGCAGCATGGATTCACAAAGGGAAGGTCCTGTCAATCCAATCTGATCAGCTTCTTTGACTGGGTTACAAGGAAACTGGATATGGGGAAGTCTCTAGACGTCGTGTACTTGGACTTCAGCAAAGCTTTTGATAGCGTCCCGCACCGCAGATTGTTGAGCAAGATGACTTCGATGGGATTGGGAGTGATATTGACGACATGGGTCAATGACTGGTTAAGCGGTAGAATCCAGAGGGTGGTGGTTAATGGTACCCCCTCCAATACATCGGAGGTGACCAGTGGAGTGCCACAGGGATCGGTCTTGGGACCGATCCTTTTCAAAATATACATAAGAGACCTGACTCAAGGGCTTCAAGGTAAAATAACACTATTCGCCGACGACGCCAAACTATGCAACATAGTAGATAACAGCACCTTACCCGACAGTATGGAGCAGGACCTGCTCTTATTGGAACATTGGTCCTCGACTTGGCAGCTGGGCTTTAATGCCAAAAAATGTAAGGTCATGCACCTTGGCAGCAAAAACCCATGCAGAACTTACACTCTGAATGGTGAGACCTTAGCTAGGACTAGGGAAGAACGTGATTTGGGAGTAATCATTAGTGCAGATATGAAAACTGCCAAGCAGGTGGAGAAAGCTGCATCCAAGGCTAGACAAATGGTGGGATGCATCCGTAGAGGTTTCGTCAGCCGGAGGCCCGAAGTCATAATGCCCCTGTACAGATCCATAGTGAGACCTCATCTTGAATATTGTGTTCAATTCTGGAGACCACATTATCAAAAAGATGTGCGGAGAATCGAGTCGGTTCAGCGAATTACCACCAGGATGGTCTCGGGACTCAAGAACCTCCCATATGAGGAAAGACTGAATAAACTGCAACTATACTCGCTCGAGGAACGTAGAGAGAGGGGGGACATGATTGAGACTTTTAAATATATCACGGGCCACATCGAGGTGGAAGATGATATCTTCTTTCTTAAAGGACCTTCAACCACAAGAGGTCATCCGCTGAAAATCAAAGGTGGGCAATTTCATGGCGACACCAGGAAGTATTTCTTCACTGAAAGGGTAGTCGATCATTGGGATGAACTTCCATTGCAGGTGATTAATGCCAGCAGCGTGCTCGATTTCAAAAAGAAATGGGATATGTATGTGGGATCTCTAGCCGGGTGAAGTCTGGGGGTGGGTCATTAGCGTGGGCAGACTTGATGGGCTACAGCCCTTTTCTGCCGTCATATTCTATGTTTCTATGAAATGCTGGGTTACAAGGGTGGAGTAAGCAACAAGGAGGGGAGATGCTAGAAATGGTGGATCTGTGTGGGAGAGTTGTCAAGGAGATGAATGAGCAGGTGTAAGTTTCAAACAAAGTTGAACATGCTACTGTTTGGCATTCCCATTGCTCTAGGACAGGGGTAGACAATTCCGGTCCTCAAGAGCCAGAGCCAGAGCCAGGTCAGGTTTTCAGCATATCCACAATAAATATGCATGAGATAGATTTGCATCTCAAGGAGGCAGTGCATGCAAATCCATCTCATATATATTCATTGTGGATATCCTGAAAACCTGACCTGGCTCCGGCTCTCGAGGACCGGAATTGCCTACCCCTGCTCTAGGGGATTAAAAAAATGCAGACTTTTACCCATTGCACAAGTTTTATTGTTTAGACTCTTTAGAGCATTTATACAGGACATTTTGAAATAAATGAATTTAGTGAGCATGATTGTTAATGTGTTGTGAAAATAATTGGACTTACACAGGTTAATTATTCTGACAGAGCTCTTGGAGTCCTTGGACCAAGTGGATACTTTAAGTGAAGCTTTTGTTGATCTGTCCATGACACCTCATGGGGAAGAATCCTTCTTGGACGGCAGCCATCCCTCTGGCTTAAATGGTAGATGCTTCTCCCAATGCGCAGCTCATGACAGTTCGTTTAATAGGTGAGTCATGCTGGGCATGGTTTGCATTAATGCGCTGCAGAACCAGGAGAGTAACTATGTTACCTAATTTACACCCCACTCCACCTCCCCTTTTACAAAACCGTAGTGTGGTTTATAGCACCGGCCGCGACAATGCCGACTCTGATGCCCATAGGAATTCTATGAGTATCAGGGCTGTTACCGCCGCAGCTGGAACGTAGGAAGATCGCTCTTGCCCCGAAAGCCCGCTAGACCACCAGGTAAGGCTGGGACGCCGGGGGGAAGGCTAAACTGTGGGGTTTTTTTCTTTTTTTCCTCCTCCCCAAAAAATCGCGAATATGTGAAATCGCGATTGCCGAAACCGCGAATGGGGAGGGTGACGTGTACACTGATTTTTCACACTTTGGTAATGTGACTGAGGGCAGGACCAAGAGTCCAAGTAAGACAGAACTACACAGCAGTTGCAGACAAAAAAAAAATCTATTGTTTTGTTACCTATCAGAATAAAAATTTTCTGTTTTTTGAGTCTAAACAACTTATAGAATTTATTGAGTTGAGAGAAAGATTTGTAACCGTAACTGATGCTATATGATTTGCCAGCGGCTGTAGGAGGGTGTATCTTTTGCCATCTCTTTTGTATTAGATTAATAGTTTCCTCAGTTTAATTTCTTTTCTTGATCTCTTATGTTGTGGACTAAAAGCGCGCACCGACAAAGGCAGGCCGACAACCCAGCGCAGACAACTGAGCGCAAGGTGCAAGCACGCTGAAGAAAAACAGTATTTTAAGGGGCTCCGACGGGGGGGTGTTGGTGGGGAATCCCCCCCACACACACTTTACTTAATAGAGATCGCGCCGGCATTGGGGTGGGTTTGGAGAGTTGTAACCCCCCTCATTTACTGGAAACTTAACTTTTTCCCTCTTTTTTAAGGAAAAAGTGAAGTTTTCAGTATAATGTGGGGGGGTTACAACCCCCCAAACCCCCCACAACGCCGGTGCGATCTCTGTTAAGTAAAGGGGGGGTTCCCCCCCATCGAAGCCCTTTAGGGGGGGTTCCCCCCCATACCCCCATCGGAGCCCTTTAAAATACTGTTTTTCTTCGGTGTGCTTGCGCTCAGTTGTCTGCGCTGGGTTGTCGGCACGCCTTTGTCGTCATGCGCTTTTGACCTGTCACCCTAAATAAGAGTTATATTTTCTTTTCTTTATATTTTGTATCTATAAATTTATATTCCATGATCTGTAACAAGTTATGTATATGCTTGTAAAACTGAAAATGCTATAAATAAATAAAAATCTATTAAAGCTGTAGGTCGGGGGTAGGGTAGCCAGACGTCCGGATTTCCCCCCGACATGATCTCCTTTTGAGAGCATGTCCGGGGGTTCGGACAGCTTTTCAAAACCCGGCACTGTCCAGGTTTTGAAAAGCTGTGTTGGGCAGGGAGGAAGTCCATGCATGCCCGGCCGTCACATGATAATGTCACACGCACGAACGTGTGTGTGACATCATCATGTACCGGACTTCCTCCCTGCCCGACAAGTGCAGGCAGCGGGGGTGGGGCTAGGGTGGGCTTGGGGGCTGGGTGGGTATAACTGGGCGGGGCTAGGGGGGGTCTGGATTTTCTGGAAAGGAAAATCTGGCAACCCTAGTCAGGGGCCCTTTTCCATGTACAGGTAGGAGAAAAAAGGCAACTTGAAGCTAATCTGTAATGCAACAATGTCCTCGTATGGCCTGCTCTTGCCTGCTCGTGCCTGTAGCACAGTACGCTTCTCCCTCCGTATTTGCATTTTCAACATTCACAACTTCGATTATTCACGATTTTTAGCTGTGCTGACTCCTCCCCCCAAATTACATCATCTGGGACCCTCAGAGGTAAGAACGAAAGCTTGCTGGGGTGGGAGGGGTTGGAGCGACGCGATGGGAGTTTGCGATGTGCTTTTCTCTCTCTCTGCTCTGTAGACGGGGTTCATCACTGTCGGAACCCTCGTAGATAAGAGCGGCGGCTTGGTGGGGTGGGAGGGGTTGGAGCGATGCGATGGGAGTTGGCGGTGTGCTTCTCTTTTTCCCCTGCTACGTAGACGGGGCCAGGGTTAAGGAGAGACCCGGGCAGGTGGGGGGAGGAGGCGAATATCTTTCTCGTATGTTATTCGCGGTTTTATCATATTCTCGAGGGTTTTTAACAGAAAACCGTGAATAACATATGAAAAAGTTAATCACGGTTTTTCTGTTTTCACCAGTCTGTTAATCCCCTATCACCGCGAATACGGAAGGAGAAGTAGCACACTTTACTTGTCCCTGGCATGGATCTTCACGTACTCAAGTCAAAATACAAAGGCTGCAAGGTTCCAAGTGAGGCTTGGCTTACCAGTGGCTATTCACACACAGATAGCCATAGGATGTCGCTGTTACTTTCTGGGCCTCTTTAACCTGGTTGTGCCCCTAGCTTTTATACTTCCTAGTTCTGGATCCACCCCTCCTGTTTCACTTTCCCATTGGGCAGGACTATGGTTCTGACATTGTGAGGGTATATTCTTAAAGGAAAGGGCAGCGTCCCATATGCTTTCTTTACACATGCTAACATGTCAGTCTGCATTGAGATTAAGATGGGGGCAGAAAAATCTTGAGTAAACTTCATCACTAAAGGATTTTCTGTATCAGAGCCAAAGTGTCCTAACTAAAACCAACAGTCAAATATCCATGTTCTGCCACCAAGAACAGGGAGGAACTGGGTTTCACTTCATGTACTGAGAAGCAGTCATACTGTGAAATTAGTCAGTCTCATGTGGTGCAATTCTAAAAGCCACAGAAAACACTCTGCCAGATTTACTGCTACATACTCTTCTTTCTTCAAGGGTAGCGATACAATGGGGAAAGTAGAGACCTGTTTATTACTGGTTAGATCAAAAAGTTGTCAGCATCCTGTCTGAGACAAAGATCAGAAAGTAAATTAGCAGCAAATGCTTTCTTTCTTAACTGCATAAAGAGATCCCTTTGTGTGCATATTCTAATACAGAGTTTTTCAACATGTGGTATGTGTACCCTTAGGGGTACGCGAGCCACTTGTTGAGGGTATGCGGCACTGCGTGGGTCTCCCGCCCCCCTTCCTCCTTAATGGCCACTGCTGCCAGGGATCCCATACCCTCCTTCCTGCCCGCTCTCCTCCACCGAAGCCGACGCCATAGACGCCGCCAGGGATCCCATGCCCTTCTTCTCTGCCGAAGCCAACCTGGAAGGCTTCCCTCCAATGTCAGAGCTGACGTCGGAGAGAAACCTCCCAGGTCACTGGGGATCCCAGTTACTTCCTTCAGGGCCGCCCACCTGGGCTGCTCCTTCTTGCCTTCAGCCATACAGGGACGCAGGCAGCAGCTTTTGCATGCTGTACATGGCAGACCTGAAAGCCTTCTCTCCGACATCAGAGCATGTCTCTGTGCGGCTAAAGGCAGGAAGGAGCAGCCCAGCTGGACGGCCCTGAAGGACATTTTTTTTTGCTGGGTTTGTGGACGTCTTGCATAAATCGTCCAACCTCTGACTTAGGCACATTTTTTTATTATGCCCCTCCATGTATCTGGCTGTATTTAAATCTAGGCTAAAAGCCCCCTTTTTTGAGGTTGCTTTTAACTCCTAACTCCTTATGAGTGTTTTTTATACCGTATTTCCCCAACTATAAGCCACCCCACATTATAGGCCACCCCATTCTATAAGCCGCAGAAAATGCTCATTTATGTTTAAAAACTCTAAGATAAGCCACCCCATGTTATTAGCCGCAGAGTTACTGAAATGTGTCTTATGGAGCAAATATACCTTTTAAAAATCCTGGCTCGCTCCTATTTCTCCCTCACTGGACGGCTGCCTCCTCCAATCTCGCAGCCAGCAGCACAAGGCATGACTCACAAGAACTGATGGCAGCCATTCAGGAAGCTGCGCAGGCCCAGGCTGGAGTGTGGAAAGGCTCGCTCCTGCCCTGCGCCACTGGCCACAAGATTGGAGGAGGCAGTTGTCCAGTGAGGGAGAGACAGGAGAGAGCCAGGTTTTAAAAAGGTATGGGGGGAGAGTGATTTTAAAAGGTACAGGTACGCAGGATTGTATAATTAATGTATAAGCGCGGCCTATCGTTGGGGAAATATGGTATGGGGCTCATAATTTAAAAAAATGTCCAAAAAGTGGCCTAAATCGGTACTTGGATGATCAAAAAGCAAGATCGTCCAAGTACCGATAATCAAATCTGGTTGTAGACGTATCTAAAACCAGCTTAGGCCTTTCCCCTACCTCTAAACGCCTAGAGCGAAAGGAGGCTTTTTTAGAGGAGGGGAAAGTGCGGGAGATGGGCCGACCTAGACTTAGTTGTACAGCAAGTATAAACAAAACCTTTAACAGGTTGCCTAGTCGGAACTTATACGTTTTGACTTAAACCAAGTCAAAACAGGTATAAGTTCCGAATAGGGGCCGCTGAGCTGATTGCAGTTGCCGCAATCAGCTTAGCAGCCCCGGCAACCTGCCCCCGCCCCACCCCCCCTCCCGGCAACGATCACGGCAGGAGAGATGCCCAATCTCTCCTACTGCGGGTTGTGGCAGTTCGGGGGTGGGGGGGGTGGATTCTGTAACCGGTGTTGTTTTTGACAGATGCCAATTACAGAATCCAGCTTTTAGGCGAAGGACTGGCCCCTCCTTCACCTAAAAGGTCTTGTTTTGGGCGTTTGGGACTTAGGCTATTTTTTGGTTGATAATGTGTTCTAAGGTTAGACGTAGTGGTGGTCTGGGCGTTTAAACTACTGAACAATTTCCCTGCTGCTACTTTCAGCGTTTATGGTCTTAGGCCAAAAGGGGATCTAGACGTTGCTTTTTTTTATTATTATGCCCCTCTATATGTCAATGGCATGTATTTTGCTGATGTCCTGTTGCTTTGAATAAAGAAATTACAAAAAATATCCTCCTAACTACTATTCACTTATAAAGTACCTGTGTCTGTTTAAAGTCATTCCCACTGTAAGCAATTTCCTAATCCCTTATTTGTCCTATTTATCTGTTTTAATTAGATCATAAGCTCTGTCTCATGTGTTTAATATGGTGTCAGGTCAAAAGTGCGCCGGGACAAAGGCGCGCGCAGACAATTGAGCGCAGCGCGGAGGCGCATGCTGCACAAAATTACTGCTTTTAGGGCTCCGACGGGGGGGGGGGTGGGGAGGGAACCCCCCCACTTTATTTAATAGAGATCGTGCCATGTTGTGGGGGCATTGTGGGGGGCTTGGGGGGTTGTAACCCTCTACATTTTACTGAAAACTTCACTTTTTCCCTGTTTTTAGGGAAAAAGTTAAGTTTACAGTAAAATGTGGAGGGTTACAACCCCCCAAACCCCCCACAACACCGGCGCGATCTCTATTAAGTAAACTGGGGGGGCTTCCCAACAAAACCCCCCGTCGGAGCCCCTAAAAATTGTAATTTTCTTTGGCGCGCGCCTCCATCTTGCGCTCAGTTGTCGGCGCGCGCCTTTGTCTTTCGCGGGGTTGGCTATGAACTGTTTAATATACAACGTTGCATACATCTAACAGCGTTATAGAAATGACAAGTAGTAACACCAATTTTATCTTTATTTCATTTTGGAAGGGGAAATAAACGACATGGGATTCAGAAACATGACTTCCTTATTCCCACTTATAACGACCTGGCAAAATAAACACTTTATTTAAAACCTAAGTGAGCTTTTGAACTGGTATAAAACCAACCAGATTTAATTGCATCTTGCATTTATTACTATTAATTTGCAAATAATTTCCCTTTTAATTTAACCATGTTTGGGACCATGGCCTCAGTGTTCCACTTCACCTCATCTGCTGCCTCTAGTTCGCCTCAAGAAGGTTCAGGATTGGGAGCAGGTGCTGGGCACTCTGGGGGCTGCCCATCCTGCACATTGCCTGCCAATTCTCATTATACAGAGTTTATGCTGGCAAGTTGTAGCAGGGACAGAGCGTCAGAGCTAGAGAGGAGCTAGAGTGTTAGGTGCTTTATTCACACTGGTCCCTTCTCTACTGCATATGAACACAGCCACGACTCCACTGCCTCACCACTGGTTATTTAAATTAGAATGAACAGGATCAAAGCTTCCTGTTTGTTTCTTCTATCTGGAATCCCATTTAGAGAATGGAACTTGTTATGATTTTTTTTTTTTTTTTGCATGTTTGTTTTTAATTTTCAATGTGCATGGGGAACTGTCTTCCCCTCAGTTCAAAGCCTGAACAAAGTTCCAGGAACATAAACGCAGTGCCATAGCATCACAAGAATAAATATAGTGAGTGTATGCTCTCTGTCCTCACACATACCTCTTCCCCTCCTCTCCCTAAGGCTTGCTTCCAGTATAGAGAATGTATGCCAGCTTGGAGAGGAGAAGTGGTAGGGTGTGCCTGCTTTCTGTCACTGTACCTATTAACTTACCAGTTCTGCTCCTGCTGCTGTTGTTGTGAAGAAGGAAGAAAGAGACGAACTAGAAGGGGATTGAGACGCAAGGAATTAAATTGAGAAATGAGGGATTGAGAAGGGTTTCAAAGGTGGAGGAAATGACCTGGGAGATATGAAAAAAATAAGCAGCAAAGAGAAGAGCTGTTGGAAAGAGGAGAAGACAGAGGAATCGAGGAAAGGGCTGAGGAGGAGAAGCAGGGGTGCCAAGTGACTCAGTTCAATGAGGAAGGTTCTGGGACACTCGTGGATTCTGAGCCATTAAGATACCTGCGGTGCGTCTCAATAGCCATGAATCATGACTTAGAGGATGAGATGTACGGTGTCTGCATCTATGAGGCAAACTTGTTTTTTTTTCGTTACATAGAGCAGTTTGGTCCCCAATTCGGTTACAGAAATTAGATAGTTCCAAGTCTAATAGGTGTTGGCACTGTCATCTCGAACCTGGGACATTAGATCATTTATTATGTTACTTCAATTTTGGAGATCCATTTGGGATCAGGTAAACAAAGTAATGGAAAATCCAGTGGCATTAACATATGACACTGCTATTTGGCACTATGATGAGAGCTAAAAGCCAAATATCATCCCGTAATAATAAACTTCTCTTTATTATGACAGGGGTTGCCATACAGCTTATTCTAAAGAATTGGAAAAACTGGGATAGACTGCACTATTCCTTTTGGTGGGAGTCTCTCTGTCACGTTTTTAAGATGGAATATGGCCATATATCAGGGACATTATAAAAAGTTTCTGAAGATTTGGGAGCCATTGACAAAATTTTGCAAAGAGTGATTGGTGATTATGCCCTTTGGTCATACACGTCAAAGGTGGGTGGGTGGGAGGGCGGGCGGGTGGGAATGTATTTTTCAATTTCTCAATTTGAGTGTATTTTTGTAATATAATGGGGGGGGTGATATATCTATTTGTCATAAATTATAATTGTAAATATATTTAAGTGCTTTTATAGAGTTATATGATTGTATTATATCCTGTACTTAATCATGGCTTTAAAATGAATAAATAAATTTTTTTTAAAAGATACCTGCGGTGCTGCTTTGACATAGTAGAAATGGAGACAACAACGATCAATGCATCGGGATGGAAGTTAAAAAGGACTGAGTAAAAGTGTCCCTCCTTAATTTGGCTCACTTCACATTTCTGCAAAAAGAAGATAAAGACCGCTAAGATGATGAGAGGGTGGAAATAGTGGAAGAGGATGAGAGTAACTACATTCAAGAGTAAAACCCTCCTTTCTTCCTATTTGAACAGTCATGCCATACCTTCCTACATGTCATATAGGTACAGCCAACCCTGACAAAACTAAATTTTTCTTAGCTTCCCCTTCAAACAAGATCAAGGATGACTCCTTAAATCTGAATAGAACGATATATCCCAGTTATTAAACAATATCTACCAGTTATTAAAATCCTAGGAATTAACCTAGATCAAAATTTATCATTTGGCACGCTTATTAATACCCTTGTCAGAAAATGCTACTTTTTGCTCTGGAAACTTTGAACAATAAAGCCATATTTTGATTTTCTCTCTATCAGGCTCTTGGCTCAGTCACTCATTTTGAGTACCTTGGATTATTGCAACATCGTTTATTTATCTATACGCAAAAAAAACATTACGAGGATGCAGATCATTCAGAACGCTGCAGCCCGATTGATAATTAATTTGAAAATTATCCTATTTTGCACTGGTTACCAATAGAGGCAAGAATACTGTTTAAATTTGGCTGCATTTGCTTTAAGTCACTGAATGGCCTCATACCTAGTTATCTTCTCGATCGCTTTCAATTTGTCCATAGAATGCGCCCTATTCGCGACTTGTGGTTGTTTGCTTTTCCTTCTGCAAGGGGTTGTGTATACGAATGATTCTTTAACAGAATTCTATCGTATCAGGCAGGTGTACGGAACAAAAATTATCCCAGGACAAGCAGGCAGGTATTCTCACTAATGGGTGACGTGATCCAACGGAGCCCCGATGCGGACGCTCACAAGCAGTCTTGCTTGAAGAAACTCGAAGTTTTGAGTCACCCGCACCGTGCATGCGCAAGTGCCTTCCCGCCCAACGCAGGGTGCGTCTCCTCAGTTCTTACTTTTCCACGGAGCCGAGAAGTCCGTCTTCGACTCTCTGCGTAAAGTTTTTTCACTTGTGCCTTCTAAAGTCCGCGGTTTTGGGTTATTTTTCTCTTAATCGCTGGTTTTCGTCGTTCTTTATGTTTTTAAAATAAAAAAAATTTCTTCCATCCATTCGACCAGGCAGGCCACGTGGCTGCAGCCCCGCGGCTTCGATCTTTCCGGCCTATGTCCCGGCCTATTACTGGTTTTAAAAAGTGTGCCAAGTGCCATCATGCGATTTCGCTGACGGACCCTCATCGATGCTGTCTTCGGTGTCTCGAACCTCAACACCTTCCGAAATCGTGCCGGCCTTGTTCAACACTTACAGCACGTGCTTTCAAGCGTCGGTGCTTCTTGTGGGAGCAGTTGTTCACTGTGGAGTCTTCAATGGAGTTTTCATCATCGAAGGGTGCTTCACCATCTGCCTCACCTGAGGCTCCCCAGGCTTCCACGTCTTCTGCTCCGAGCCTCATCAAACCTGCCTCGTTTGTACCGGCTCCGTCTTCAACGCAGGCTGCGGTGCCTTCCTCTGTCTCCTCAGGTCAGGTAGCCTAGCAGCCCATTCCCCCGGTGGTGCTTAAAGTGCCCAAGGCTTCTAAGCCCAAGCACTCTCACACTGCCTCAAGGGAGCGCGAAGCCCTTGCAGGTGGTCCCATTGCTGATGCGGATCCATCCTTGCCGGCTTCGTTCCAGACCTTACTTGAGAAGCAATTCATTGAGCTCTTTACCACCATGGGGCCAAAGCTTCTCTCTCAAATCCAGCCTGGGCAAGCGGAGGCCTCCCGCGAGGTCGAGCCGCCTCCAGTGCCTCAGCGATACACACACTCTCTACAGGGAGCAGAGTCTCTGCGAGTGTCTGGTCTGGCATCGATGCATGCATCGCAAGGAGCAGAGTCTTTGCCCATGCCTCCACTGGAACCGATTCACTCGATGCAAGGAGTAGAGTCTTTGCGAGTGCCTCCAAAGGCTCGAATCCACTCGATGCAAGGACTCAAGCCTTTGCGAGTGCCTCGAGGTGATTCCAGCCAACCTCCTCTGCTTCGATCCACCGCTTCCAGCCCCATCCACTCGCTGGGGGCCTTAGCGAAGACTCACTCGCCTCGTTTGTCGAGGCCTACTTCCAGACACAGCTCGCATCATCGATTGAGACATTCTTCGAGGCACTCGTCCAGGCATGCCTCACCTCATCGGAAGCAGCTTTTTCTTCAGTATTCCCCGCCGGCTACTTCACCTCCTCCTCTGCCGGAGCTCGAGGACACGATGGGATCCTTTTCCCATCTAGATCCCCGTCCTCATTGGATCAAGAGGCCTTGACGTCCTCGAGTCCTTCTCGAGGCCCTGCTTTGGCTGACCAGCTGTCTTTCTCCTCTTTTCTTCGACAGATGGCAGCTCATCTGGACATTCAACTGGATACTGGGTCCAAATTTTCGAAGGAGTATCTGGAGACCATGCATCTCCCTCAACCACCTGCTGAATCCCTCAAGCTTCCTCTTCATAAGCTGCTGGATCAGACCTTTGTTTGCTATCTTGAGACACCCTATTCCATCCCCACTGTGCCGGGTAAATTGGATGCCAGATACCGCACGGTTCACCATAAGGGGTTTGATGGTGCCCAACTATCCCATCAATCCCTCTTGGTGGAGTCTTCATTGAAGCAGTCTCACCCCTCCCAGGTATATGCCACCGTTCCACCTGGCAGAGAGGGCAAGACGATGGACAGGTTTGGCAGGCGCATTTACCAGAACTCAATGATGACATCCAGAGTTCTTAATTATAACTTTCATTTCATCACCTATTTTGAATTTTTCCTGTCTGTCCTTCACAAGTTCATACCCTACTTGGATTCTCGGGCACAGTTTGAGTACTAGGAGGTTCTGGCTTCGTTATCCCAACTCCGGTTACAAATGATGCAGTCCTCATACGATGCCTTTGAGTTATCTGCTTGGGCTACTGCTTGCTCGGTGGCCATGCAATGCCTGGCGTGGCTCAGGACCATCGACATGGACCCCAATCTTCAGGACAGACTGGCCAATGTCCCATGTGCTGGTACCAACCTCTTTGATGAGTCCATTGAGGCGGCGACCAAGAAGCTTTCGGACCATGAGAAGTCTTTCCATTCTATTCTTCGTCCGAAGCCCAAGCCTGCTCCTACTCGTCCATCACGCCCGCCTTTGATCTACCAGTGGCGTTTCCCGCCCAAACAGGCTCCTGCCATCCATCAGCCTGTTAAGAGGCAGCATCAACAAAAGCAACAACAGAAGCCTCAGACATCTGCTGTCCCTAAGGCTTCTCAGTCCGTCGTTCTGTCATTCTCAGTTTTTCCCCCGATAGGAGGTTGTCTCCATCATTTTTACCATCGATGGACGACTATTACCACTGACCTCTGGGTCCTTTCCATCGTAAGGGAGGGATACTCTCTTCAGTTCCACCAAGTTCCTCCGGAACATCCTCCAAGAGAGTATCCTTCCAACTTGACCCAGACCGTCCTTCTTCTTCAGGAAGCTCAAGCTTTATTGCAGCTCCAGGCTGTCGAGCCAGTTCCTTTGGCTCAACAGAACAAGGGTTTTTATTCACGGTTCTTCCTTGTTCCAAAGAAGACAGGCGATCTGCGTCCTATTTTGGATCTCAGGGTTCTCAATAAATTTCTGGTCAAAGAAAAATTTTGCATGTTGACCCTGGCATCCCTGTATCCCCTCCTCGAGCAGAATGACTGGTTATGCTCTCTGGATCTCAAGGAGGCCTACACTCACATTCCCATTCATCTGGCCTCCCGTCAATACCTCAATTTCCAGGTGGGACATCTTCATCTTCAATACCGAGTGCTCCCTTTCGGCCTGGCGTTGTCACCCAGAGTCTTCACCAAGTGTCTGGTGGTGGTGGCCACATCGCTCCGGAACCATAGTCTTCAGGTGTTTCCCTACCTGGACGATTGGCTCATCAAGGATTTCACGTCTCATGGAGTCGTCCTGGTGACCCAGAGGACTGTCTGGTTTCTGCAGAGTCTGGGGTTCGAGATCAACTTTCCAAAATCCCATCTGCAACCTTCCCAGACTCTTCCCTTCATCGGAGCTATTCTGGATACTGTCCACCTCAGAGCGTTCCTCCCTCCTCAACGTCTGGAAGCTCTCCTACATCTTTGTCATTCGGTGTCCTCTCGCCCATCCATTTCGGCGAGACACATGATGGTTCTTCTGGGCCACATGGCCTCTACAGTTCACGTGACTCCTTTTGTCAGACTTCACCTCAGGATTCCTCAGTGGACCCTAGCATCTCAATGGACACAGGTATGCAACCCCCTGTCTCGACACATCCAGGTCACTCCTGCTCTGACACAGTCTCTTCGCTGGTGGATGCTCTCTTCCAATCTATCCAGAGGTTTGCTGTTTCACACACACCCCCATCAGAAAGTTCTCACGACCGACTCTTCGACTTATGCTTGGGAGGCTCATCTGGATGGTCTCCGCACTCAAGGTTATTAGACCAGCACGGACCGCCAGTGCCACATCAATCTCCTGGAACTCAGGGCGATTTTCAATGCTCTCATTGCTTTTCGACATCTGCTTCACGACCGTGTTGACCTCATTCGCACAGACAACCAAGTCGCCATGTATTATATCAACAAACAGGGCGGCACGGAATCGGCCTCCCTCTATCAGGAAGCTCTGAAAGTGTGGGATTGGGCGATTCACCACAACACCTTCCTCAAAGCGGTCTACATTCAGGGGACGGACAATGCCTTAGCGGACAACTTGAGTCGTCTTCTGCAACCTCACGAATGGACTCTCCACTCCACGCCCCTTCATCACATCTTCTCTCAGTGGGGAACGCCTCAGATCGATCTCTTTGCAGCCCCCCACAACTTCAAACTGCCTCAGTTTTACTCCAGGATTTACACTCCTCATCGCCTCGAGGCAGATGCTTTTCTTCTGGACTGGACGAATCTTTTTCTATATGCGTTTCCTCCATTTCCTCTCATTCAAAAGACTCTAGTCAAGCTGAAGTGAGACCATGCCACCATGATTGTGATTGCTCCTCGGTGGCCCAGACAACCTTGGTACTCCCTTCTACTTCAACTCACTTGATTAACATCAAGACAATAGTTATAACTGCAAAAGACTTCAATGCACAGCAAGTAGTCATTAAGAGGACAGCCAGTCTCATATAACAAAAAAAGAAAATAGTGTCAAACGCACTCTGCTAACATGCACTGCAAGAACACAAATAACTTTGGCAAACAAGCTAATAAGACTGTGGGTCTATAAGCTGATAGGAGAGAGAAACCCAGGCAATGAGGCCTCCGATGAAAAACAGGATAAAGTATGAAAACATTATAATGACTTCTTTATAAGGAGACAACACTACTAGCAGGAAAGACAAGCGAAAATTAACTAGTCATTCTGCATTGCATAAACATTGTCCCGTTACTCACTGAGAAACCAAGTCAGGAGAACTATAAGCCTTCAAGTTTTGTCAATGAAGGTGGGCTTCACACTTTCAATGAAGTCTGCCAGCTCTGCAGGGTTATGAAAGTCTTTTGTGATGTTGTGTGTAACACGCATGCGAGCGGGATAAAACGTGCCAAATTTAGCACCCATAGATTTTAGTTGGGGTCTGTAAGAAAGCAGAAGTTTCCTCCTCTTTGCAGTTTCTTTAGCGAGATCTGGGATTGTAAGAATTTTATTTCCCTCAAATGAAATCGGCAACTGTTGCTTGGCATATTGCATAATCATGAGGACTTGATGATGTCTCAGTAGCGTGACTAAGATGGGTCTAGGGAACTTCTTGTGGAAGGTATTTGGCTGCGGGATTCTGTAAGCACTGTCAAATTCCAATTTAGTGTCATCGTTCATCTTAAGAATTTGAGGAAGCAGAACCGCTAAGAAGTCAACGAGATCACAGGCCTCGCAACCTTCAGGCAACTCTAGGAGTCGGAAGCTATTCCTTCTTGCGCGTTTCTCAGACTCCTTGAGTGCACGTTCCAGTAAAGTAATGAACGAGGCCTGCTTGAACAGCTGCTTGATGGAATCTTCAGTCACTTTAGTTCTATTTTCTAGGACATAGGTTCTCGATTGTGCATTAGCAAATTCCTCCTTTAAGGTAGAAATGTCTGCTTTCATGTCATTTATATCTTGTTTGGTATCCATGAGTAACTCCAGAATCAATTGGAGCTCCTCCAAAATGGTGGCCGTAGCCGCATCCTCAGGTTTGGCTGCACCATTTATCAACGGGGACGAGGGCTCAGCGCTCTTTCTCTTGCTTGGTTTGCCTGAAGCCATTTCCACCACAGTTTGAGGTGTAATTGCACAGTTGTAGTTACTAGCTGTAAAGACCCTCCTCTTCAACTAAAATTCCAACTGCAATCAACCCCCACCATCCCCTAAAATTTCCCCTTCCTCCTGCACCCACTTCTCCATTCTTAACCTATACTTAAGTTGCTGCATAGTCTTTGTACTGTCCAAATGTATTCCATTGTGAATGTTTGCTTGTAACCCATTCTGAGCTGCTGGGAGGACGGGATAGAAATCGAATTAAATAAATAAATACTATTAAAGATCTTTTCTCGAGTAATAATTGATTCTTTTCACCAGAGCTCGTGCGTCTGTCGACCTATCCCATCGGGCTCACTAGCGCCCCCCCCCCCCCCTTCCAATGTAGCTGAAGATTGATAAAAATTAACACAGATAATTAACTCTTTAACCCCTCTTTTTTTTTTATTTTTATTTTTTATTAGAATTTTATAATGAATACAAAAACAATATAATCACCGCAAGTCTTTAACCCCTCTTTTACAAAACCGCACAAGAGGTTTTTAGCGCCGGTTGGTGCACTGAATGTTCTGCGCTGCTCTGCCGTTCATAGAGTTCCTATGAGTGTCACAGCAGTGTAGAGTATTCAGCGCGCTGGAGGACGCTAAAAAGCCTCTTGCGCAGTTCTGTAAAAGAGGGGATTAATTGCATTAGTTACTGCAATTAAGCCACAGCTCTACTTTTAATACATATCAAGTGGGCACAAAAAGAAAACATGTTTTTTGTTATTTTTACAAACAGAATGTTCATCCCTCTCAATTTGGATCAGGGTCCCTTTTCTTTTTGTTCCCAGTGGAGATGGGGGCAACGTGCTAATCCCCATATTATACAAAGGTTCTGAATCTCACCTGGAGGACCCAGAAGGAATGGTCCTGATTACATGGTCAGATTACATAAACCTAATATGTAATCTGAGAAAGAGAATATGTGACATGCTGAAGGTCCATTTCTACATCTTAGATTACTATAGGGCATTGAATACTTCCAATCCACTGAGCTCTTAAATAGATTTATATGTATTAGACAGAATTGGTTAAGTTCCTTTTAGCCCTACTGGGCTTTTCATGTTTTCTGACTATAAATTGAGAGGCTCAGTTGACGCAACATCTTCTAAGCCTTTGGATACATCTGAAATCCTCCCAGCCCTGGTCAATTTTTAAAGACACATCAAAAGAGGATGGACAGTTTTAAGCTCTTTTAGAGCATAGAAAAAGAAGTATTATATCAATTTGGCAGCCAGAAAGCAGTTTTCAGATTTCCTCAGATTCACTAGCAACATATAAGAAAGATGATCAAGATACCATGGAACAGATAATGCGGTCTGAGAGGAAAAGAATCTCCATTTTGTAACCAGTCTAATCTGATATCCAGTGAAGTTTTATTGTTTATTTTCCTGAGCCAATAAAGCTTAGCATTATTGTGTCCATAATATGGCTCAGAGAAAGTTAATATTTTAGGTTGCTTTATGGATTCACAGCTGCTGACACATCTCTCCTGTATTGGGACAATAAAAGGCAAAGATTTAGGAAAGGTCTGACCTGGCTTAATTCCTTCATTTCTTTTCATAGCAAGTCTTAATTTTGTCTTTGGAATCAGTGGCGCAGCAAGGGTAGGAGGTGCTCAAGGCAGTGGCACCCCCCCTCCCTGCATCCTCCTCTCTGCCCTCAGCTCCTTCCATGCCAACCGCCCGCTCTCCTCTCTGCTACCCCCCGCCACACTTGCGCCCTTCCTTCCCTCTCCCATACCTCTTTAAATCTTCGCCTGCATGAGCAGATTCTCCAGCCTGCTGCTCACACTGGTGTTCCCTCTGATGTCACTTCCTGGCCCCATGACCCAGAAGTAATTTCAGAGGGAGCCAGGCTAGTGCGAGTAGCAGGCTAAAGTAGTTACTCACACTGGTGAAGATTTTTAAAAAGGGATGGGGAAGGGAGGACGTAAGGATAGCATGGGGGAGCTGAAAGGTTCTGGCACCCGGGGTGGTCCGCCCCTCCTCCTTACTATGCCACTGTCTGGAATTTAGTAGTACTATTAGTGGGACACTGTAACCACAGGGAGGAGATGAACATCCCCTGATAGGCACTTTGAGGGAGAGTGTGGTACAGTGGTTAAAGCTACTGTCTCAGCACCCTGAGGTTGTGGGTTCAAACCCATGCTGCTCCTTGTGACCCTGGGCAAGTCATTTAATCCCCCCATTGCCACAGGCACTGTACATTAGATAGATCGTGAGCCCACTGGGACAGACAGGGAAAAATGCTTGAGTACCTGAATAAATTCATGTAAACCATTCTAAGCTCACCTGGGAGAAAGGTATAGAAAATTTAATAAATAAATAAATAATCTCAGATAATTTCAGGGAAGTAAAACAATGCAATAAGAATATGATTAGTGATCTGTGGTGGAGGAGTGGTAGGCTGCATAAGTAGACAAAAAGAAGGTGATTGTGTCATTGTACATCCAGAAAGGTATAGACCAGGTTTGTTAAACTCATGAATAACTATGGGACACCACGGCAGCTGTGTATTCATCAATGGGCCATACTTTTTTCTTCCTGGCCTCTTTCTTATGGAATATATCACCCGTTTCCCTTTGTAAGAAACAGTCCTTTAAAAACTTCAAATCACAACTAAAGAATTACTTTTTTAGTATGGCTTTTGTCTCCTGCCCCTAAGACGAATCCTCTCTGTGACTTTTGAGGGCTGGCTGAATTGGAATGTTTGTTTCCGCTGATTGGTACCTATCCTATCATAATGTGTAGCACCTTTTCAAGCTTTTAGTTTTAGTTTGTGATTTTATGTACACCGCTTTGGCCAGTCTCCTTCAGGAAAGGCAGTATAACAAGTTTGTAATAAACAAACATATTCTGCTTCCTCTAAACAGCAAATTTTTACAGCAAAATCAAGCCTGTTCTTTTACTTGGGTCTGTTTTGGTTCTGAAAGTAAAGTTGTACCTCACCTTCTGGAAATATTCATTTCAGCCAGTGGCGTACCTAGCATATGTGACACCCGGGGCCCATCATTTTTGACAACCCCCCCCCCATCTATATAAAAAATATGATATTTAGTAACAATCCACATATCGCACAACAAGAGTGTACCTAGGAAAAGGCAGCATCTTAAACACTGCAGTGAGCACTAGAACACCAACACATACATTGTAAATCTAAACAAGCCAGATCACGCCAGTCAATTGATCCTGTAGTAAATGCCGACTGAAAACTATGTCCTTTTCATACACACAGAACAGAGATACACCCTTGCCCAATATGGAATAATCACAAACTAAAAATAGAAATATGTAGACAAAAGTTAAACTGAACCGCCAAGAAACCAGACTCTGCATACAATGCAACACCACAACACCACAAAAACAGTGACACATGTCCCCTAATACTGTGCAAAATATAAAGACAGTAGATGCAAATTTGAAAAAACTGATATATAACAGTCACTACTTTACAAATTAACAAATAAAAATAAAACAAATAATGAGAAATAAGAAAATACCATATTATTGGACTAATCCATTTTTCAATTAGCTTTCAGAGGCCAAATCTTTCTTCAGAACAGTACAGTATACTGCTGTTATGGTATCCTGTCCTGAGGAAAGGGGTTTAGTCCAAAAAAATTGCCTTATTTCCATTTCCTATTTATAAACTTTTATCAATACAGTTACAATACTACTTGATTCTAAGTAAAGCAACAAAAAAATATTTCTACCTTTTGTCATTTCTGCTTTAATCATCTTCTCTTTGCTCTCTTCTTTCTATACACCGTTTGTCCTCTCTCCCTTCCATGCAACATCTGCCCTCTTTTTGCCCCTTCCACCCAGCTTCTGCCCTCTCTCTCTACCCCTTCCATCTACTGCCCACACTCTCTCTGCTCCTTCCATCTACTGTCCACCCTCTCTTTCTTTTCCATATGGCATCTTCCCTCTTTCTATGTCCCTTCAATAAACTGTATATCTGGGGTCCTTTTCCTCCTTTGCACATGATTCATTTCAGCTTCACCCCCTCCCCATTTTTCTGTCTCCACCCCCTCCCCTATGCTTTGGCATCTCTCTCTTTCTCTTCTCCTTTCCTTCCTTCCTTCCCACTCCACAGCATGGTGTGGTATCTCTATCTCCTTCCATTCCCTCATGCCATGGCATCTCTTCATCCATCTCCATGGTCTGGTATCTCCTTTCCTTTTTTCCTTTCCCTCCCTCCCATGGACTTGGCATCTCTGGTTCCTCTTCCTTGTCTTCCTTCTCCCTACTTCCCTCTCTCTCCCCAATTGGGTGCTGCAGCAGCAGCATTTCTCTCCCCACTTCCCTGTGCAGCAGCAGCATTTCTCCCCCCTTGCCTGTGCAGCATTTATTCCCCTCCTTGCCTGTGCAGCAGTAGCATTTCTCTCCCCCTTGCCTGCGCAGCATTTCTCCCCCTTCCCTGTGCAGCAGCAGCATGTCTCCCCCCTTGCCTTTGCAGCATTTCTACCCTCCCCCCTTCCCTGTACAGTATTTCTACCCTTCCCCCTTCCCTGTGCACCAGCAGCAGCACCATGTCTCCCCCCTTGCCTTTGCAGTATTTCTCCCCCTTGCCTTTGCAGTATTTCTCCCCCTTGCCTTTGCAGTATTTCTACCCTCCCCCCTTCCCTGTTCAGCATTTCTATCCTCCCTACCTTCCCTGCCCAGCATGTCTTGCTGGTTCCCCTGCTGAAAGCCACGGGTGTCTACACCTCACCGATCCACAGCTGCGTTGGAAGTGTTCTCTCTGATGTCACGTCGTGCGAGGAGTGGACGCCCATGGCTTTCAGCAGGGTTGCTGGCCAGAAGCTGAGCAACGCCGGTGAGCACCCGCAGACATCCCTGTGTACTGACACTGCTGCTGGTTAAGGAAAGGCAGCAGTGGCAGAATAGGGAGGGTGGCCGGCTGTGCACACCCTCGGGGTGTGCACCCAGGGTGGACCGACCACCCTCCCCCCACCTCCCCCCTTGGTACGCCCCTGATTTCAGCTATCCAAATTCTTCAAACCTTTTCTTGAAAACTGAACCAATTAGAAGTGAAGCAATTCTAGACCTAGTTCTTAGTGGAGCACATGAATTGGTGTGAGAGGTCATGGTACTGTGGCCACTTGATAACAGTGATCATAACATGATCAGATTTGATATAATCCCTGGAATAAGTTCCTAAAGGAAACCCAATACAACAGCATTTAACTTTAAAAAAAGGAGACTTTGTTAACATGAGGAGAATAGTAGAAAAGAAACTTAGAGGATCAGCTTCAAAGGTCAAAAATTTACATCAGACTTGGATGTTTTTCAAAAATATCATCTGGGAAACCGAAACTAGATAAATTCCTTGTATTAAAAAAGGAGGAAGGAAGACCAAATGGCAACCGGTTAACAAGTGCGGTGTAGTTAACGAGTGAGGTGAAGGAAGCTATTAGAACTAAAAGCGAATCCTTCAGAAAGTAGAAGATGGATCCAACTGAAAATAATTGTAAACAGCACAAGGAATGGCAAGTCAAATGCAAGGTGCTAATAAGGAATGCAAAGAGAGACCTTTAAAAGAAGATTGCGTGGAAGCAAAAACACACAGTAAAAACCTTTTAAGTATATTAAAAGCAAGAAGCCGGGAAGAGAATCCGTTGGACTGCTAGATGACTAAGGGATAAAAGAGGCTCTCAAGACAAGGTCATAACGGAGAGATTAAGGGCTCCTTTTACAAACTGTGCTAATGTTTTCAGCGCACGCACCGGATTAGCGCATGCTATAGTGCACACTAGCTGAAAATTTACCGCATGCTTAAAAGGAGACTGTAGCGGCTAGCGCACGCGGCAATTTAGCGCACGCTATTCCACGCATTAAGGCCCTAATGCACCTTTGTAAAAGGAGCCTTAAATGAATTATTTGTTTTGATCTTCCCTTTCTTCCTCCATGTTTAGCATCTGCTCTCGCAGAATCCATGTCCTCGCCATATCATTATTCCTCCCTTTTCCAATAGTTCCCTTCTGTGTCCCTATATTGTCTCCATTCCCAGCATCTCTCTTCTATGTCCCTTTCCCTCCCCTCTCTTCCATTTCTCTCGTACAACCCACCCTTCTTCACACAACCATGTTATAATGCCCTTGTATCGCTCAATGGTATGGCTGCATCTCAAATACTGTGTGCAATTCTGGTCGCTGTATCTCAAAAAAAGATATAGTGGAATTAAAAAAGGTACAGAGAAGGGCAGCGAAATTGATACGGAAGGATAGAAGACATTTAGGATATGAGACTACAAAATAATTGCATGACATTGTTTTAATAAAAATTTTAAATAGAGGCCTTTTTGTTCTTTGAATCACTCTTCAAGTTGTAGGAGACACAGTTCACGGCAGCGCAGTGTGTTTCATTTGTATTTTGATATTTGATTGCTGTCCAGCACTACTGTTTTCAATGCCTCTGTGCTAGGTTCCAGCCAGAAGATCTGGTAACAAAAAAATGCTTAATCATTTAAAAGATAAGAACGTTTTACTGCATTTTTGGCTGACTAAGCAGCTATAAAGCAACTGCAAAGTCCTGAGACTTTCATCATGACACTCTTAACAACAAAAAAACAAAGTATCATATCAGCAAGCTTTGAACCCAGTACATTACTTTGTCAGATAGACATTCAATAAGATCTAAGCAAATAGACTAATTCTGCCTATTGTATGTCTTTTCCCTCTCTGTTATTTAAGACCTTCAAACCACAGACAAACATCTGATCTGGAGCGTGAGCTTGGAATTAACATCTATGCTTCACCTTTGATGGATAAGACATTGCCCTGGAATCAGGAAGGTAAGAAAGGATCAAAAAAGAAAGCAGTATCTAAACTAATGAAGATGCTTGCAAGATAGGCAATAAAATAAGCAGGTTGAGAGTTGACTTCTTCCAATATCACCTGATTATTTTACATTTTTCATAGTAAAGCAAATAACGCTAGCATATGTCTATAAAAATATGTGAGGACAGAACAGCTAAGGGCCTGTTTTTTCTTTTAGACACAGAGGGCTATATTTTCAATAGGGTGCTAAAGAGCAAAGGGCCTTTTTGCTAAGCTGCATTGGGCGCTAACGCATGCCTACAAAGGAAGCGCGCGTTCTGTGTTAGTTTTGTCATCTGAGTAAGCTAATCCCTGGGTTCTATAAATGGTATGCAACGTGCAAAACTACACACTATCCTCGTGTGGCTAAAGATTTTTCTCAGTCTCTAAAATGAGACTAGATGTGCTCTGTGCAGAAATCACTGTTAGATAGCCTGCCTTTCCATCTGTCCCCAAAATCATATTGCTCACTATTTCTCCATTTTATTCTTATGCACATTTACTTGCATTATCAACAAAATGTGAATGAAATAATGTAAGTCATTTAAACTGTATGAATACATGATATGTTACAAAAGAGATGTGGTGAAGTAGGAAGTAATCCTGTAGCCAGAATCTGCCTACCAGGCAAAGGAGCGCTCCTTTATGCACTCCTTCATGTGTTTCCTTCTCAAGCTCTTTTCAGGTACTGTTGCAGCCCCCTCTTAAACCCCAACTCCTCTAAACTCTGCTTCAAAACCCATTAACCTTACAATACCTTTCCTGACTCTAATTACTCTACTTACCATCTTCTGTCAACTTTCTAACCCCC
The DNA here is from genome assembly GCF_902459505.1 of Geotrypetes seraphini. Lineage (NCBI taxonomy): Eukaryota > Metazoa > Chordata > Amphibia > Gymnophiona > Dermophiidae > Geotrypetes > Geotrypetes seraphini. The sequence continues at coordinate 339,065,464 of NC_047086.1, read as the reverse complement.
AGCTCTCTCCCTCTACTCTGCCCAACCATATGGCTACTATACCAGTTTCCTGGGGCTTTCACTCTCCCCCTCAGACAACTACCTGCTTCCGGCTTAGACACCTAAAAACTATTCCCACTCTCTCTAAATCTCCACCTCTTAAAAAAAAACAACACTCATGTTATCAACCCCAAAATTGCCCTTCTAAATGTCCGCTCAATAAAAAACAAACACTACTTTGTTCACGACTTAATCCTTCAACACAACTTACACAATATCTGTCTAACAGAGATTTGGCTAAATGAAGGGGAAGAGGCATATGTCAATCAAGCTTGTCCCACCAACTTCAAAGACAAAATTCAGTGCCGCTCAAATAAAAAAGGTGGCGCCCTAGCCATCATTTTCCACATTTCCCTTCCTCTCAAAATTGGAATCTCTTCTACTCACTATCCTTCACCAGTTGAAACTTTACACTTTACGCTTCCCAATAAGTCACCCCTCAATTTCCTACTTATTTATCTCCCTCCCCCTGTCTCCAAATCCTCTCTTTCCTCTCTCCTTTCTATAATTATGGACTTTAGTTTCTCCCATTCTAACCCTATCCTACTGGGTGATTTTAATATACATTTTGACCAACCAAGCCACCCCAACTCTGCAGAATTACTAACTCTAATCTCAGACATCTCCTTAACCCCTCTGATTTCTTCCCCCACTCATCAAGCAGGACATACCATTGACGTGATATTTGGTCCAGATATAATAGCTCACCTTTTCCAAAATCTAACAACCCACTCTCTCCCATGGTCAGACCATGTTCTCATCAACTTTTTCCTTTATTCACCTACAGATCATGCCTCAATTACCCATCACACTTACAACTTCAGATACTATTCTAAAATTACCACTTCCTCAATTCAAAACTCTTTCAATCTTGATTTGAATGAATTTGCGCTTCTAGAACCCGAAGAACAATCAGCTGTCTGGAATGATAAAACAAAATCACTCATCGACACACTAGCCCCCATCCAGCAAAGAACCTATCACTCACGCCCCAAAAGGAATCTATGGTTTACAGAAAACCTGAAACTTCTTTGTCTCCAACTCTGATCCTCAGAACACAAATGGCAGAAATCACATTCTACCTCTTCCTTCCATCAATATAAAGAATTAGCAACCCACTACAAACATGCAATACAAACCGCAAAAAAAGACTACTATTCAAATTGCATAACAAAAGCCCGCAACACCTCAGCATTATATGCCATAGTTTGATCTCTCCCCCCATCCAAAAACAAAAAAACCCCAACTTCACCAGCCAACCATCAGCAACAGAACTGGCCAACTATTTTGACCAAAAAATAAAAGATATTCGATTAAACTTCAACAACATCTCGCTCTTAAACCTCCAAGACCCTTTGAACCAGGACCACCACCTCACATTTAGTACGTTTTCAAAATTCAAACCTCCTTCTTTAGCTGAACTACTGCAAACCACCCAATCTATGAACACCTATAATAACCTATTAGAGAATATTCCACCTACAATATAAAAATAATTCTTTACATCATTTGGTCCATACTTACTAGAAATGATCACCCAAAGTCTTTCAACTAACGTTGTTCCGAAATCTTGGAAATCAGCCCTAGTTTTCCCCAAATTAAAAAATCAAAACCTGGACGAATCTCAAAGTTCCAATTACTGACCCATTGCCAACCTACCATTCACTGCCAAACTAACCGAAAAAATTGTTTTTCGCCAGATCTTTGAATTCTTCGAACAAACAAAAGCTCTTCACCCAAATCAAACTGGATTTCACTCAAATTATTTGACAGAACTCTTTCTGCTCGGCCTCACCACTACTATCATGACCATAGAAAATCAGTTATTTTGATATCTCTTGATCTATTGGCTGCCTTTGACAAGATCGACCATGACTTACTCCTCAATCGTCTTGAAAACAGTGGTATAACCGATTCAGCTCTTCTCTGGTTCTCCTCATACTTCACTGACCGGAATTTCCAAGTCCACTCCAAAGGAACTTCTTCTTCCCCAATCTTACAAACCTAAGGTTCAATTCTTTCCCCCCCCTACTACTCAATATCTTCCTAGCCCCTCTCCTGACTCTTGCTCAATCCATTGGATTCACCCCTTTTGCCTATGCCGACAATATTCAACTTCTCCACCCTATCAACCCAGTTAACATTAATGACATCCAAGAAATTAATCTTAAACTAGACAAAATTAGCTTATGGCTTCAAACCAATAGACTCTCATTGAACATCGCAAAATCTCGAGGGATTCTATTCCCATTCAAAAACAATGACTCCTTAACTGGACAAATAACTATCAACTCTGCTCCCCTTCAAATTGAGTCCAAACTCAAACTTCTAGGAATCATCTTTGATAAACACCTCACTTACCATGACCAAAAGCTGTTTCTACAAACTCTGTCTAATTTGCTCCATAACTTCAGTCCTAGAATCTACTTCTATCCAAACTCTAATTCATTCATTGATCATCTCACACATAGACTATTGTAACTCACTTTATCATGGAATAACTCAAAAGGAAACCCATCGACTGCAATTAATTCAAAATACTGCAATCAAACTTATCTATAAAGCCAAAATATATGACCAAGTTACCCCGCTACTTTGAGAGTCACACTGGCTACCAGTCTCTCACAGAACAACTTTAAGATCCTCCTTCTAGTCTTCAAAATTAGGACCTCCCACCTGCCTATCTTTCTAGACAAACATCTAATCCCACATACCCCTGCTAGGGCCCTTAGATCCACTAATCAGAACTTACTGACAGTCCCCTAAATCAAGGATTTATATTATACTAGAAACACTATATTTTCTGCTGTCACACCCTCGCTCTGGAATACAATGAATGCCACCACACCTCCGCTCTGAAAATTCTCTAAACAAGTTTAAAACACACCTTAAAACATTTCTATTCAAAGACGCCTATCTAAATTCCAATTGAGAACCCGAAAAAAGGGAAAATAAAAACTAATAAACAGAGAAGCGCTTTCAAGAAGCGACATTCCCTTTCCCCTCTTGTTTTATCCCTCACCTTTTTCCTTCCTTTTATTTTTTTATTTACATAATGTAATTAAAAATCTTCCTCTCCCCCTTTTCCCTCTCGTCACCTACCCGTCTCAGTTATGTCCTTGTCTTGGCCTCAATCCCCCCTTTTTTTAAAAATTTCAATTTATTATTTTCTCTAAGCAATTTTAAATATTGTAAACCGAACAGATACTTGTGATGGTCGGTATATCAAGCTATAAATAAACTTGAAACTTGGTGCAATATCCTCTTGCAATGATGATGTCTCCAGGGGCTTCTGCCCAGGAGAGAAGGGCTAGATCAGCTGTTGTAGTTGGTGATTCGATCATTAGACATATAGATAACTGGGTGGCTAGTGGACATGAGGATCGCCTGGACATTTGCCTGCCTGCTGTAAAGGTAGAGGACCTCACGCATCACCTAGATAGGATTTTAGATAGTGCTAGGAAAGAGCCTACTGTCTTGGTACATGTAGATACCTATGGCATAGGAAAATGTGGAGGGAGGTTCTGGAAGACAAATTTAGGATCTTAGAAAGCTGAAATCTAGTATCTCCAGGTTAACATTTTCAGAAATGTTCCCCTTTCCACATGCAGGATCCAAGAGGCAATCAGAGCTCCAAAGTCTCAATGTGTGATTGAGATAATAATGCAGGAATGAGGGATTTAGATTTGTTAAGAATTGGGTAATGTCCTGGGAAAGGGTGAGCCTGTTCTGAAAGAATGGACTCCACCTTAACTGGGATGGAACCAGGCTGATAGCGTTAGCATTTAAAAAAGCATATAGAGCAGCTTGTAAACTAAGATGGGGGAGAAAGTGGACAGTCACCCAAGAACGCATGGTTCATTGTGGATATGCTTGAAGGGGTACTATTGAAACATTTAGGGAATCCCAATAGAGAGGTTTCAATAATAGTGGGACAAAGTGACAGAGGAGGAGTTAAGATGGCAGCAGCTTGAAGCAAGTGGCAGTAACAGCGGTCTGGGGAAAATTTTCCTTTTTGATTACTTTGCAATGCCTCATTCCAGATGGAAGGGTAACATCCGTGCTGAGCCCGCTGTGGTCCGGACATCTACCCCCGTTCAGAGATCAATCCTAGACTTCGCCACAGCTCCCTATAACCCCTATGCTCCGGGAGGTAGGCCCAGGCTCTCTCTGGCCGGAGGAGCAGCTGGTGACTTCGGGCAGGAGGTTTCACTCTCCCCTCTGGAGCCTGTTCCACCCCCGCACCCTGCTCATCTCGCGGCCCGAATGGAGGTTTCTGCAGCGGAAGTGAGCACTGAGGAGACCCCGTATCAAGGGCTCGGACTCGCGAGACGGGAAGGAGATCAGGGAGAAGAGAGAGTCAGTAGTTTTACTGGCTCTGAACCAGCAAAGTTGGAGGTGATCACTCTAGAGAAGATCTGGGACTCTCTTGAGATTCTTAACATCCAAGTGGCTAGATCTTCAAGAGATTTGACAAAACTTGTAAGTACTGTGGACACTTTGGGGAAATCCTTTGAGAAAACTAAAGGAGAATTTTCAATGGTGATAAAAGAAGTTAAGGACAATGTGGTAAATATTCAAGCTATAACTAATAATTTGATAAAGGAATGAACAGTTTTGAGTAAAAAAAAGTTGAACAAATTGAAAATTACAACCGAAGATTAAATGTGCGTCTGTTGAATTTTCCGAAGGCCCTGGGAGTTATACCTATTGATATGTGGAAAAGATACTTAATTGAAATATTAAAGTTTTCCCCTGAGCATTTACCTCCACTCAATAGAATTTATTATTTGCCAAAGAAGAAAATTGAAGGTATTAACCCAGGAGCAGAGGAATGTTTGACAACAGACGCTCTTAATGTCACTGATTTATTAGAAACTACTGTTTCCGAATCTACAGAGAGGGCCACATTGTTCATATCTTTTGCCTTTGAACAAGATATGAATGCAATTATGAGATTGTATTTTTGTGCCTCATTAGTTACTCTTTTATTTCATTTTCAATCTTTTTCCTTTAAAATTTTAATTTTTTTCCCAAGGTTCGATTTATGGGGTAGGCGTGAAGGGCTACTACTCGGACTGGAGGAGGGTCACGAGTGGGGTCCCGCAGGGCTCAGTACTAGGGCCGCTGCTATTTAATATATTCATAAATGATCTAGAAACAGGGACGAAGTGTGAGATAATAAAATTTGCGGATGATACCAAACTATTTAGTAGAGCTCGGACTAAAGAAGACTGTGAAGAACTGCAAAGGGACTTGAACAAAGGGAATGGGCGACGAGATGGCAGATGAAGTTCAATGTTGAGAAATGTAAAGTATTACATGTGGGAAACAGAAACCCGAGGTACAATTATACGATGGGAGGGATGTTTTTAAATGAGAGTACCCAAGAAAGGGACCTGGGGGTAATGGTGGACTTGACAATGAAGCTGACGGCACAGTGCGCAGTGGCTGCTAAGAAGGCAAATAGAATGCTAGGCATCATCAAAAAGAGTATTACAACCAGAACGAAAGAAGTTATCATGCCATTGTATCGAGCGATGGTGCGTCCGCATCTGGAGTACTGCGTCCAATATTGGTCGCCGTACCTTAAGAAGGATATGGCGATACTCGAGAGGGTTTAGAGGAGAGCGACGCGTCTGATAAAAGGGATGGAAAACCTTTCATACGCTGAGAGATTGGAAAAACTGGGACTCTTTTCCCTGGAAAAGAGAAGACTGCTTATAGAATCTGTGTTGAAGAAGGCTTGCAATTCCAGAACCTATGCTAGCACACCTCCTGGCAGAGAAAGAAGAACATCGAACAAATTTGGCCATAGATATTATCAAAATTTAATTCTAGCCAGTAGACTAATGAGTTACAATTTCTACATTACTTTTTATATGAAGTCTCTAGTTCAGAAATTATGTCATTATGATCAATATATTCTTGATGACCAATTACCTGATTTTCAACACATTTTTAATGACTTGTTAGAAACAAGAAAGTTTATAGTGAGATCTGTATTCAATGCCTTTGATGTCACCCTAGGAGCATCCACCACAATCAGGGAAATAATAGTAATATAGAGCTAGCCAGCTCAAAGATTAAATGTAGTAAAATCACACAAGAGCTGGCACAATACACACTTTATAATGAATGCATACAACTTCAAATTAACCAGCTTGAAACAGTGCTCAGAGGTTTCAATCTCAAATCAGACTTCGGGACAAGCTCGAGTTTTTAAATGTCTGTCTGGACTCTCAATCATTGCACATGTTTATAATGCATTATATAACAATCATATAAATTTCATGGGCAAGGAGAAACTATAGCAACCTTTCAAGTGATATTCATGAGGATCATCAGAATTCCTATGGGGTAGCTTAACCCTCTTTGGCTGCAGTCGTCATCGATCCTCTTAAAAAAAATTTCAAAACATTTTTCACATGCAATTAATTCTCTTTCTTTGTTAATTTGAATTTTGCTATTAGGGCTAATATTACTTTATCTTGATTGTAAAGATGATATATTAAACTTATCTTTGCAGCAGCACCTCTTCTGACGTGAATCACATTTCAAGACTTTCATCAGGGTTGAGGTGTTTAGAAGCTATAATCGCAATTGGCGCTTAGCTCATCTCACTCAGTGTTGCTAGTTTGCCGCGTTAGTTTAAAAACGGCCAACTAGCAACCTGGGCTAGCAGTCTTTTTAACCGTGACAGGAGCTTCCCTGTCACACTATGTATATTTGTTGCCTTTTCATGAAGGATTCACCAAAGTGGTTTCAATACTAACGTTCTAGTGTTTTTTTAGGGCTCCTTTTACAAAGCCATGCTAGGGTCTTAACGCGCAGAATAGCACATGCTAAATTGCTGCGTGCGCTAGCTGCTACCCCCTCCTTTTGAGCAGGTGATAGATTTCCGGCTAGCGTGCGCTAATCCAGTGCATGCGATAAAACAGCTAGTGCAGCTTTATAAAAGGAGCCCTTAGCACAGGGGGCCACGCTGAATGCCTCTCGCTGCTCCCGACGCTCATAGGAACTCTATGAGCATCAGGAGCAGTGTGGGGCATTCAGCGCGGCTCCCTGCACTAAAAACCACAAGCACGGTTTAGTAAAAGGGAGCCTGAATAATAATCGGGTATTCTTAAGTATTTTCCCTATCTGTCCCTGCAGGCTCACATTCTAACTGTGGTACCTGGAACAATGGAGGGATTAAGAGGGAAATTCTATAAAAGGTGCCTAAATAAATAGGCACCTAAGTTAGGCATCTAACTTAATTAGTATATTGGCTTCAATTATGAGCTTTAATAAGCTCATAATTAAAAAAAATAATAATTAATTGGGTGAGAGGCGCCTATCTTCTTAGGTGCGATTCTACTTAAGATAGTCACCTAATGGCACCTAACTCCAAAGTAGGTGTGTTCCGGGGCGGAGAAGGACTTAGGTGCCATTAGGCGTGATTCTCTAAAATACTTAGGCGCCTATAATGTAGGCTTTTAAGATGGGCATGATTCAGTAATGGTCGCCTAAGTGTGATTGACATGCAATAGGCACCTAACTTTAGGCGCCTATCTTTTTTAGGCACCAATTACAGAATCTGTCCCTAAGTGACTTGCCCAGAGTCACAAGGAGCAGGATAAGATTGAACTCACAACCTCAGGGTGCTGAGGCAATAGCTCTAACCACTATGCCACTCATTCCCATAATCAAGTAACCTTACAAGACTGATGCAAGTTTGGTTTATATTCAAGTCAACCTTTTACCCTTTTACCCCTATTTATGGGTGGGGGAAAGGTTGCCTCAGTTTATATTCAGATGGGTTTATATTTGAGTATAAAGGCAATCTTACTAATCACGTTCCAATTTTCCAACCCATTTATAAATTTTAAATTTTTAGAGTAAAACAATTCTACCTTATCCCAAAATTTATAGTGATCTATTATTACCCTAGTGGAACACTGAATTATATTGGAACGAGGACCATACTTCGTGTTAGCTTGCTTGTAAGATCTAGTTTGTGTCCACTCAATATAAAATTCTGATAAATAATGATCAGACCTGAAAATTGGAGACCAGATGATATTCTGCAAGTTTAAGATTGGTGAATGTGGATCTATAAAAGCAGTAAAATCAAGATGATGGCCCTTTTGGTGAGTAGGCGGAGTAGGAGGAAAAAAGAAGTCCAAGTTCTAAAAATTGCTCTAGATTTAAATTCTTGACTGTAATAGCAATACACTTGTGGCCCAATTCTCTAAACAGTGCCTAAAACATAGGTGCAAAACAACACGGTGCTTAGCACATGTCAAACTTCAGATAGGCATCATGTATAGAATCCCGCCTAGTGGCATCTAAAACAAACTTAGACGTCAGTAGGCGTCTTAACCTTAGGCACACTCTATTTATGCTAGGGTTTTCTTGACCTGAATACTGGCGCCTAAGTCCAAAACAGGTACCTACACGCCAAACATGCCCATGATCCACCCCCTAACCACGCCTACTTTCTGGTAGGTGCCTTGGACTAGGTGCCTACTATCCAATTAATTTTAATTTAAGCCAATTATGAGGTGCTAATTGCTTGTTATCGGTGCTGATTAAGATTTTTAAATAATTAAGCTAGGTGCATAGATTGGCTAAGCGCACCAATCTAAGCATCTAACTTTAGGCGTTTTTTATAGAATCTGGGCCTTGATGAAGTCCTAAGCAAGAACTCATAAAAATTGTCCCTTCCTGTTGACCAACTAAAAGATAGACAATAGTATAAAATACCAGTCAGAGAATTTGTTAAAGTATCATCTTCAATCTTACAAGCCAATATCTCTAATGGAGAGCTGAAAGATTCAAGCAATGAAACTTTAAAACATGTATTAGATATTGAGCCTAAACCACCTCTTCTTCGTCCAGGTCTAGGTAGTGAAAAAATGTTGAATACCGGAGGGCAAAGTTCATTCAAAAGAGGATCAGTGTCCTTTCACAGCCTTGTTTCCATTAAGAACACAAATCCTGGGTTTTGTCCTATAATTATGTCCCTCAAAATATAGACAATGGTATAGATTTAAGAAAATTCATCAGCTCATCAAAATATATTTATATAAAATTTTAATCATTTCTATTTTTTTTAAAGGGAACCTCGAAGAAGATGGAGAACAGGTAGTGACATTCCGATCAATTTTTAGATTGCACAGTCACATGAGATTTGTACCATTTAATTATTCTTTGAAAGCTCATTCATTTTCTAAAGTTTTCTTGACTCTACATAAATAGAGAACTTGATTTAGTCCTCTTTATAGTTAATGTTGAACTCTGCATTCATAACTATATACTTGGGGTGAGTAGTATAATTGTTGCTAAATGAATTGTGAGTTTAGTATGCATTAAGATTTAGAGCTGCAGCTTAAACTTTGCTAACAGATCTTTTAATAGCAAAATAATAACATAGTACTGTTAGAAAAGAACCAGTATACTGTACTTTGTCACAGGTAGGGTCCATACTGATATTTAGGTCCATGCACTTGTCAGGTCCATATAGAAATCCAATGTAAAGTCTCCACCAAGACAAAGAGTCCATCTCCCTTCTGGACAGATCCACAACCCAGAGGGCTGGAACTTCACTTTGGGCCTCTTTTATAAAGGTGAGCTAGAGGTTTTTAGCATGAGCCAGCGCAGTAAATTCTCCGATACTCATAGAATTCCTGTGAGCGTCTAAACAATTACTTGCCAGCCCATTCTATAAACCTTTAGCACAGCTTGATAAAATGGGGGGGGGGGGGGGGTTAACCAGCTAACTGCTCCCATGGTCCTGATTTGCGGTCATCTTTCCACTCAGGGTGAATAAACAAGTTCATTATTCCATTGTCAGCAAAACCAGCTACAGCCTCAGCACCCTGAGGTTGTGGGTTCAAACCCACGCTGCTTGCTCCTTGTGATCCTGGGTAAGTCACTTAGGCCAGAATTTTCTAAAAACCCGCGTTAAAAAGCGATGGTCTGCTAATGCAGCTATTTTGATAACGAATCTAAAAACCTGAGACATTCTTAAAAAACCGTGTGTGTAAATAAGATCGGCAGACAGCAGCGAAGATTTCCTACATTTGCATACAGATACAAACACACACACTAAAATACACATGCACATGTACTCATGCATACATAGAAAGACATATGCATACTTGTATATTCACATACATAGAAAGTTACACACACAAAATTACAAACACAAACTTACACACAGGACACATGTGCATATACTCACAAACATGTAGAAAGACACACACAAATATATAAACACACAAACATTCACATGAACATATACTCTCATACACATAGAAAGATCTATACAAAAAGATACAAACACATACGCACAGAAAGACACTTGCACATATACACTCACACATAGATGCACACACAAAGATGCAAACACACACATGCACAGAAAGACACATGCACCTCTACTCACACATACACATAAAGATACAAACAGACACACATACACATTTGTGTATGTATGTTTGTATCTTGTGTGTACATCTATGTATGTGTGAGAATATGTGCATGTGTATTTCTGTGTATATGTTTGTACCTTGAGCCTGCATCTAGGTATAAATGTTACACAAGTTTCAAGTTTATTAAAAATTTGATAACTTTAACAAAATTAACATACACAATTAGACAAAAAAAATAACATACATGACTGGACAAACTGGTAAGAATGAAAAAAAGGGGAGAACTACAGTGGTTAAAGAAAAATAAGGTATAAACAAAAGGGCGGGGTTAAAAACAAGTAAGTCCAATACAAGCGGACTCGTAAAAGATTTTTTTAAAAATTTTGAATCCTTAAAAGGGCACTCACACTTGAAAGGCATCTTTGAAAAGGAATGTCTTAAGAAAAGATTTAAATTTCTCAAGATTAGTTATCTCTCTTAGTGCATTTGGTGCCACGTTCCAGAGGGTTGGGGCAACTACTGAAAAGATAGTGTTTCTTCTAGTATTAATATGGTTCAGGGTTGGGATTACTAATAAATTTTGCTCCAAGGAATGAAGAAAACGTGATGTAGCGTACGGTATCAAAAGTTTATTAATGAATTCTGGCTGTCCAGTGTTTCTTGTTTTAAAGTCAATAAAAGAGTTTTATAAATGACACGGTGACGAATAGGAAGCCAATGGTCTTTTATCAGAAGAGGAGTTATGTGGTCGAATTTTTTGGCCTTGTAGATGACTTTTACTGCTGTGTTCTGGATTATTTGTAGACGTTTTAACTCTTTTTTTGTAATACCATGGTATAAGGCATTGCCGTAATCCAGACTCGTCCATTCCCCTCCCCTGTGAATCCCCCTTGTATTTGCATGTTAAACAATGTGTGTGCTTAAATTATAGAATAGCACAGAGTACTCTGCTAGCACTTACTCACATATTCTGTTAGAGCCCAACTGAACTCAATCTGCAACCGAAATTGGCCACTCAGTTTCAAGAGAAACCAAAACTGTAAATGAAAATGCTCCCTTTTCACACCCAACCAAAAAAGCCCACCACCCCTGCAACAGTAGTGACCCCCCCCCTCCCCGGACCTACCTTAGGAAGCGCTGGTGATCGAGTGATCTCTTTGAGTGCAGGAATGAACTCTATTTGTTCCTGCCCCATATGCTGCTCCTATGGAAATGACTACTGAGACTTCCTATAGAAGCCTCACAAGACTACCGTGGAAGATCTCAGCAGCCATTTTACAGTTGGATCCAGTTTGGGCAGGAGAGTCCCTTGCTCATGCTGGTTTCAACCGCAATATGGGTGTCTCACAAGGCTGCCATGGGAAGTCTCAGCAACCATTTCTATTGAAGCAGCAGCAGGGGGTAAGAACAAGTTGGGTTCATTTCTGCCACTTAAGAGGTCACTAGACCACCAGGGCTTCCTAAAGTAGGCTCAGCGAGGGCTTATTGGTATCAGAAGGAGGGCAGGGAGTAATCATTGGCTTTGTCCCATTGATCCATGCCTAAGAATATGCTCAATAATTTTGTTCTCTTCCATTTTGCATCAGGCTCACCAGTCTATAATTTCTTGGGTCACCAGTCTATAATTTCTTACATGGCCATCCTCCAGTCTTCTAATACCGCACTTGATTTTAAAAATAAATTACATATTACAATAACAGCTCTGCAGGTTCATTTTAAAAAATATATTTATTACTTTAATGACATCTTATTTCTCTCCTCATGTTTTAAGATCATCACAAGCTGGGATACTGCTGCTTCCTACACCATTGCAATTAAGATTAGGCATATCTAGAGAGACAACAGTTTTCTATGCTGGTCTTTTTTATGGAATGTTTTTGCCATTTGAACTTCGTACAATGACCACTAAAGCTCCTTAGAGCCCTTCTCTTTTTCCATTACTCTTTCTCTCCTTCTCCATAATTATTCTATGAGCAGAATACTATAAACCACATATTATGTAGTATAGCAAGTATGGGTAATAAGTAAATAAAGTCTGTTGAGGAAATCATTGCAAGTGATATTAGGGAAGGGGCTGGGACTTGTATACCACCTTTTTGTAGTTTTTACAACCACACTCAAAGCGGTTTACATACAGATACTCAAGTATTTTCCCTGTCCTGCTGGGCTCACAATCTGTCTAATGTACCTGGAGCAGTGGTCACAAGGAGCAGCATGGTGTTTGAACCCACAACCTCAGGTTCTGAGGCTGTAGCTCTAAGCACTACTCCACATTCTTTGTATGTTGGGTGTGTTCATATTGATAGATGTGAATCAAAACCAACAATGCTAGATAATTCTGCCATTAGTTTAATAGAAATGCACACAAACGCTGACTGTCACCGCTGAATTTGGCCCCTATAATCAATGTTAGAACATATCCAGGGCCATGTGCAGCCAACGGATCTTATGCAGGTCACGGATGATATTTGGCTTGGACCAGTACAACATACATATACAGGCCCTGGATAAATATGAGCTGAGACCTGTATAAGGGGAAGCAGGTCCTCCCACCCTCCTGATTCTGGTTCTCCCTCCGTCCCCTGAAGAGATCGAGATTAGAGAATGACACGGTGAAAAAATTGGTCCCCGTCACCGCCCCGTCCCCGTCTCACCATCCTCTGCACCGCCCCGTCACCGTCATTCCCTTCACCGCCCCGTCACCGCCACTGCCACCCCATTCACCGCCCCGTCACCGCCACTGCAACCCCATTCACCGCCCCGTCACCGTCACCGCTGCATACATAAAAGCCTCAAACGGGTACGATTTTATATACTTTTCTAATATCTCCCCTATGTATCTGCCATTGCCCCCCCCTGGGTCCATATACCATCCCCATGGCATGTCCCCTTTTTGTCTCTGTCCCTATGCCCCATGCACATAATTTCCCCTCTTTCTGTTACCTTCCTGTGTCCAGATTTCCCCTATCTTCCTCTTCCATACCAGTGTGTCTCTTCTTTTCAACCCCATCTAGCTTTTTTCCCTCTTTCTTCCCCCCCCCTGCTTCTAGCATCTGGCTCACCTGCCTGTCCTTCCCTTTCTTTCCTGCTGTGGGTTTTTCTTTCCGTTTTCATCACCTTGGCCCAGAATCCTTTTCCCTTTCACTCCCTCCTTACAGTCTGAGCCGGGAACACGGGTGATCGCACGGTCCTCGCAGCCCCCACCCGCCTGCCCAATCGATCCTAGTGTTTAGCCAGTTCTCTCCCTTCTCCTCTGGTCCCTCATTGTGTTCAACATGGTCATCAGTTTGCGGATTTACATTGGTTTGTTCTTGAACAGCTGCCTGGTGATTTTAGGGGCGACAAGCAGGCTCATTTGAACTTTAGAGAGCAATTTTGGATTTTCCAATTGCAGGCTGTTCACCCTTTAGGACTAAATGATAGTGTAGAGTGGCACACCATCATTTAGCCCTGTGGTCTTTGATCTTTAATTTTCCGTGGTTTCTTCTTTTCCTTGCTGAAGTGGGGGTGGTTTATGCTTGTATGACGTGTTGATGTGTCTTTGTGTGATTGGTGTATGCTTGTGTGACGTTATCTGCTGTCTGCTCTTTAGCTGGCGTGCGCTCTACTCCGGTTGCTCCGCCCCTTTCCAGCTGACTCGGATCTTCACAGCTTCCAGTATGGGTTCCTGAAGAAGGGCTCGTTCCCGAAACCAGGCTGGTTGAACCTGGTGTTCTGTTGCGTTTTATTTTTGTGCTTTAGATATGTTTATCACATTTAGCTAAGTTGTTTTTCATTTTTGGTTCTTTAATTTTTGCTGGGGAGCTGGCTGGACTGGTTCTGCTAGGGGCCGCTCAGAGGTTTTCATTTGTTTCTCACCCTAATTGATTTTTTGACTTGAGTTGTGAGTATCTTCACTTTATTTAATTATTGCACACATTGGGTGCCCAGTGATGGTGTGCGGGTGGGGGTTCATGAACTCTGCCTGTCTTGTGAAGCGTTGGAGCTTGTCTCCCGTTGCTGCTCGTTCACGCTGAGGGCACCCTATATATACAAAGTATTTTGTTGTTTAGTGTTGCATGGTATAACATTTCCTCTGAGCGACCTCTTTCTTGAATCTGTGACTATTCTGCCTTTTCGTAGTATCTTATAGTATAATAATGAGGCAACCAGTAAAATACATCCCATATAAACCTAGAAAATACCTTTATCCCCCATCAAACCCCACTCAATCTATGTATGACTACATGTTTTAAATAATTTAATACCCTCTACCATCCCTCCCCAAACCCTCCCTTCCCTTCCCCATTCAAAGGTACTCTCCTTCATCCCCCATCAGACCTCAATAGGACTACATGTTTGAATCTATTTAATACCCTCTACCTTCCCTCCCCAAACCCTCCCTTCCTTTCCCCTTCCAATGGTACTCTCTACCCCTCCTCAATCTGTTAGGACACCCATCTTAAAACTGCACTACGACCTTTAGGAAATAAGGCTTGCAAATATGGATCCCATATTTGCATAAATAACATCTTTCGCTTCCTCATCCTTCCAGCATCTCTAGCTTCCCAGATGGCCAACTGATGCAATTGGTTTCGCCAATGCCAAAACTTTGGAAGGTCAGGGATCGTCCAATATTGAAGAATACATTTTTTGGCCAGTAGACTCATTTTCTTACACAGCGCCCCATGCCCCTTAGGCAAATGACGAAAAGCTTCTGGCAAATCCAAAATAAAATGGGATGGAGAGTAGCGCAAACATCTTCCAATTAACTCAGACATATAAGATATTATTCGCTTCCAAAAATGCTAAATAATGGGACAAAACCAAAAAGCATGTCCCAAAGTGTGCTCCCCCATCCCACATTTATGAAATAATGGAGTAGGAAGACCTCCACCATAGAACAACTGTGTACAAGTATAATAGGCACGTAATGTTACCCTGTAATATGTTTTTCTTAACCATGCACATTGTATCACCCCAGGTGTAGCCCTTAAAGAACGGGCAACATCCCAATGTCCCAAATTAACTGTAATTCTCTCTCCCATTTATCCCGAATATTCTGGTAGTCCTTATCTGGTTGTAATTTTTGTAAGCTAGCATGAATGCTTGACACTGAAAGAGATAATTCCTCCTCCTGAGTAAACAACTCTCACATTTTAACCCCCAAATTCAAACTCAATTGTGCTCTATCAAGGGATCTTACATAATGCTCCACTTAAAAACAGGCAAACTGCGCTCCCCAGATCACCCCCACCTTAGCTAATAATTCAGCATGGGTTAACATTTTTCTTTCATCCCCTAAAATATGTTCCAAATTTTTAACTCCTCTCAGTCCCCATAACTATACTCTCTAGAGTCTCGTCCCGGAGGAAAGGCAAAAGATCAGTAATCATCGGATTCCCACCTAAGAGTCGCACAAGCCAACACCATGCCATCCGTAATGTGTTGAATAATAAACTTGAACAAATATGAGAAGGCATTGCCTTCCGTGCACTATGTAATAATGCAAACACATCACAAGGAGCATAAAACTCCCGTTCCTTCCGAAGAGGAGTGTAAATACTTGTCTCTTTAATCCAATCTCCCAAATGACGAAGCAGACATGCATAATTATAAATCCGCATATCCGGTAAACCTAACCCCCCTTTATTCCAATTCCCCAGCAAATGTATCAACTTTAATTTAGGTTTTTTGGCCCCCAACAAAAACGAATAACTTTTTTTTTATAAAAGATACGTAAATCCTTCTTCAATAAGCACAACAGCAAAGTCTGTAACATATACAACCATTTAGGAAATATAAAAAGCTTAACCAAGCTAATATGACCCATCAAAGAAAGAGGCAACATCTGCCATGTATCTAGTAAGAGTTCCATTTTTTGTTGTAGTTTGTCCATATTAAGGCGATATAATTGGGAAGTCAACATAGTCATGACTATCCCTAAGTACATAAACTGCCCTTGTGCCCAAATCAAAGGAAACTCCGATCCCCATAAGGCCTTTACCGCCTCAGAGGACGCTAACGCCTCTGATTTATCTAAATTTAATTGAAAACCTGCATAGTGACCATATTCTTTAATTAATTCCAATAATGCTGTTAAAGAAGAAAAAGGATGTGTAAGATGTTCTAAAATATCATCAGCAAAAGCCGACAACTTAAAAGTAGTATTTCCAATATCAATCCCTCATATAGATGGCAATTCATATATCTCTCGAATAAGGGGTTCCAAAGTAAGTACGAATAATAACGGAGATAAAGGACAACCTTGTCTCATCCCCCTACAAATAGGAAACTTATCAGTTTCAAAATCCTTTAACACCAATTTAGCCTGTGGAAGAGCATACAATGCATGTATTGCCGATACAAAAAATCCGTCAAAACCATACGCTGTTAATGTTTCATAAAGAAAATCCCACCTGACTTTGTCAAACGCCTTTTCAGCATCAAAGCTGATCAGCACAGAAGGTAAATTATATCTCGCTGGCTGTTCTAAAGACAGTAACAATTTTCTTACATTTTTAGCTATTTTCCTTCCCTTCACAAATCCCACCTGAGCCTCATGAATAATGGAGGGCAGTACAGCAGCTAAACTATTAGCCATAATTTTCACTTAACAATTTAACTGCCGTATTCAATAAAGAAATAGGACGATATGATGCCACTTTTTCGGGGTCTTTATTCGGTTTAGGTAACACCAGAATTCGAGCCATATTCATACCTTCCGACAAAGCTTCAGCACCAACCATAATATTAAACATCCTAGCAAGTGATTGGATAATCTCTTCACTTAATAGTTTATAAAATTCAATACGCATGCCATCCTCATCTGATGCCTTCAGCAATGGACTTTTCCTAATTGCCCAATACACTTCCTCCGGAGTAATTGGCGCATTCAAACGCTCCCTATCACTCTCAGAGATACCAGGCAATTTTATCTCATCCAAATAGGGACCTGCCAATATTCCCTGTCTAACGGGGTATCATAAAGAGTCTTAAAATAGCGAAAAAAAATATATCCAATCTCTTGATCTGTTATAACCAGCTTCCCCTGTTCATTTATCAAGGCCCGAACCCTATTGGGTCCCATTCTAGATGAAACTGGGCCAAACGTTTTCCCCCCTTATTCCCATGTTTATAAAGTTGGTACTTATAATAAACAAGGGATTTGTGTGCCCGCTGATGTAGAAGAGAATTGAGAGTTACTTGATATTCCATCAACTCCTGTCTATGCACTGAGTCACCAGATTGTCCAAATTTCCTCCTAGCCTTTACAATATCCCTCTCCAAACGCAAAATTCCCCTATCTCGAGCTTTTTTAACATGACTACAATAACTTATAATATCCCCCCTCAATACTGCTTTCGCCGCTTCCCAAAATAAAATAGGATCTCCTTCTGCATGAGCATTATGCCTTTTATAATCTTTCCAAGTGACCAATAGCCATTCCCTATAATTTTGGTCCCTATACAATGCTAACGGAAATACCTAACACCATATCCCCTGAGACCCTCTTCCTTCCTGCCACCTCACATGTACCCATGATCAGAGATTGTATAAGGACCTATATCCGCCCACACCAACTGCCGAAACACCGGTTCTGTTACCCAAATATAGTCTATATGAGATTGTGAACCATGTGCTCGAGACACATGGGTATAATTCTCAGAACCATGTAGAACCCTCCAAGGGTCTATTAATTCCAGATTTTCACTAAATTTTTGGAGTACCCTCTCCCCTACCCGACGCAAAGCACTCCCTGGCCCCGTACAATCCAAACTAGAATCATAAACAGCATTAAAGTCTCCCCCAATAATTAAAGAGACCTGAGTAAAAGGTAACAATAAGCAAGTTAATTTGGCATAAAATGCCGGATCATTATCATTAGAAGCATATACACAGCAAAATACAAAATTTTGCTGTGCTATCACCCCTTGACAGAGCACATATCGTCCCTCAACATCCTTAGACAAAATTTGTAGATTTTCCAAAAGACCCTTATGAAACAAAATCGCTACTCCTCTGTGTTTTTTTTATGCAGATGCTGCCACACATTCTCCCACCCACCATTGCTTTAATTTTGAATGTTCAAGATCAGTCAAATGAGTCTCCTGAAGAAAGGCCACGTCCACTTTATGACGCTGTAATTGTTGCAAAATTTTTGAACGTTTAATGAGGGAATTGATTCCCCCCACATTCCAAGTTACAAAATTAACCAGGATCCATTTTCATTAACCATTTCACATCTTCTTCCAACATTACCTGTGTAACCCGGTCACCCCAGCCACTGACCAGGCTCCACCAGAACACCAGCTGACCTTCCGGAATCAAAGTTAAATAGAGAGCACCATCTCCCCTCTCCCATACCCCTATTCCCAACCCATCCCTCATTACCCCTCTATTATCTCCCTCCCCCTAAACCCTACCCAAAATTGTATCTCAAGACCTTCCATACAGATCTCAAGATTTTAAGAAAGAAGTAACTTCACCATCCCAGCCACCACCTATTATACATTATACACTCCCTACCACAAACAATCTTCAATCCCATCAACACATATTTTATTCAAAAATAGCACATATACTTCCAAATCTCACTTTTTTTAACTACTAAAACAATCCTCCATTCATCCACCATTCCACCCAAAAAAAACCAATAAAAAACCCCCACAAACACATTCACTCACCCTATACCCAACTTTCAAAATACACAAACATCCAAACCAAATAACAACAATTGTTTCAAGAAAAGGATAGATAAGTTCCTGCTGAACCAGAACGTACACAGGTAAGGCTAGACTCAAACAGGGCACTGGTCTTTGAACTAAAGGCCGCTGCATGAGCGGACTGCTGGGCACGATGGACCACTGGTCTGACCCAGCAGTGGCAATTCTTATGTTCTTATGAGAGAGAGAGAGAGAGAGAGAGAGAGAGAGACAAAAAAAAGCCAGATTTTAAAAAAGCAAGAAATCGATCCAGAATGGGTACAAGTGAATTGATTTTTCACTCCATCAAAAATTACAAAGACTAGGGGACACTCAATGAAGTTACAGGGAATTACTTTTAAAACCAATAGGAGGAAATTTTTTTTCACTCAGAGAATAGTTAAGCTCTGGAACGCGTTGCCAGAGAATGTGATAAGAGCGGATAGCATAGCTGGTTTTAAGAAAAGTTTGGACAAGATCCTGGAGGAAAAGTCCATAGTCTGTTATTGAGAAAGACATGGGGGAGGCCATTGCTTGCCCTGGATCGGTAGCATGGAATGTTGCCACTCCTTGGGTTTTGGCCAGGTACTAGCAACCTGGATTGGCCACCGTGAGAACGCGCTACTGGGCTTGATGGACCATTGGTCTGACCCAGTAAGGCTATTGTTATATTAAGGGAGGCATACAAAGAAACAGAACCTGCTACTTTGGTGCAGGTTGGCAGTGACTGCATGCCACATGCAATATCACATTTAGGTACTTCCGGGCCATCACCATGATAGACCCGCATCAGTGAGTGGAGCTAATATGCACAGAGATGGGAAACAGTACAGTTAGACCACAATGCAAAAAAAAAAGCAATAATATCTGTAATCACTAATACAGCTCCTAAACAGAGTGCAAGAAGCAGCAACTGCCTGCTGCAAACAGTATCATATTTAAGTACTTCTAGCAAAGCATTAGTGGATGGAGCCAATATGCACTGGAAACATAGCCCAATTAAACTGCAACATAATAACATCAGTAAGTACGAATATAGCTCCTAAACCGAGTGCAAAAAAGTATCATATTTGTATGTCCTTATTAGACCAATTTGTATGTCCTTATTAGACCAATCCAGCAACTACCCATACTTTGTCAAGTTTATTATCTGGTCTATGGCCTAAAACTGTTCAGTAACTCCCGATTCTTATTTTCATGCTCCAATCGCTCAGTATGTTTTTTGATTTTTTTTGTTCTTGTCTTACATATGAGTCCTGCTACAGTCCTTTGTCACTGTCAAAGTGTTGTAGCTAAGTCAATATTTTCTTTGCCTGAGTTCCTTAAAGCACTTTGTTCCAGAAATATAATATAAAGGCAATTTTTGTCTGTAACTCAGTCCTAAAGCATACTTGTGGCTGTATCATAATGTTCCGAAATGTTTATTTTACCTCCATTCTCTTGGCATGAAACAAGAGATTTTATTTGAACCACTTTTCACTTAACACTTATAGGAGTTACTGTAATATAATAATTCTCTGAGGACAAGCAGGCATTATAGTCTCATTTGTGGGTGACAGCATCCACGGAACCCAGCATGGACAGTCAAAAAGTGTACCGTCACTTTAAAACTTTAAGACCACCCATACAGCATGCTTGGCTTGTACAACTGAAATGTATCATGTCCTATTTAACACTTGTATACTTGGGTTTTTTGTTTGTTTTTTTCTATATATGTTATTATTCTAAATCTAATAAAAATTAATAATAAAAAAAGAACAGTGCACTGAGCTTCAGTATACAGCAATTTAATGTGTGGACTGAAAAAATCTTTTGCTCCCAATGCAGTAAACTAATGACATGCCATACTAGTATTTTGTCCTGGAATGTTTCTGGGATTACATCTTTCCCTGCTTAAACATTATATAGCTGATATAGCCTGTCTTCAGGAAAACAGGTTAGGAACATCAGAAACTTTGTAGGGGTTGGTAGGGATAGATTTACTATTCCTTTACTGTACATAGGAGGGGGGAGTGACATTATTAATATGTAAAGATCTGCAATGCCAGGTCAAGCAGGTCACCAAAGATAATTATGGTAGGTTTATGATGCTTGAGATCACCTTGCAAGGGTGAGATTTTAATATGTTGTTGCTCTATGTGCCTAATAATCATGAATATGTCTACATTCCCTCAATGGTCATTTCTGCTGTGACATATATTTCTATTCCTGTAATTGTTATTGGTGACTTTAATTCATTATGAATCCCCACGTAGAACATCTCTGGTTTCATTTCCATCTTTGAGACTAGTTGATCATTGGAGATGGTTACAGCCATCTATCCATCTGAGAAAGACTACTGTATACACATTTGTCTAGGGCCCATGGGACTCTATCTAGGATGGACTATACATATCTTAATGTCACCATCTTTGATTTTCTGGGCCCCGAAAATAAGCCCTAGTATGATTTTCAGGGTAGGTCTTAATATAAGCCCTACCCCCGAAAATAAGCCCTAGTTGTCAGCAGCAGCAGCAGTGCTCCCCCCTCAACCCATCTTTCCCTCCCATCCAAGCCGCGAGACAGAAATAAATACCTTATAACAAACCAGCAACGTCGGCAGCAATCTAGACAGGCTGCTTTGCGGCCTGGGCCGTTCCTCTGCTGCATTGCTGATGATGTCATCAGTGATGCCGCAGAGGAACGGCCCAGGCCGCAAAGCAGCCTGTCTAGATTGCTGCCGACATTGCCAGTTTGTTATAAGGTATTTATTTCTTCTTACAGTTCGGATGGGAGGGAGAGATAGGTCGGCGGGGGGGGGGGAGGGGTGAGGGGGATGTGCAGCGGGTGGGGGATAGAAAGATGCTACACGGAGGGATGGAAGAGAGGGATAGAAGCTGCAAGGGTTCTGCTGCACAGGGGGATGGGAGGAAGGGATAGAAGCTGCAAAGATTCTGCTACACAAGGGATGGGAGGGAGGGATAGAAAGATACTGCACAAGGGGATGGGTGAAAGGGGAGGAAAGATGCTGCACATGTGGTGGAGAGAAAGGAAATAGGAAGAATTGGGGTGGAGGAGAGGAAGGGAGAGATGATCATTGTACATGAAAAAAATAAGAAATCCCCGAAAATAAGACAGTTTTATGGGTCCAAAATTAATATAAGACCGTGTCTGTGTCTGAACATTCTGTTATTTGGGTGGATCTCAAGGTAGATCCATTATATAATAGGAAAGGGATTTTCCAGCTTATTTATATCAAATGTAGATTTTCAAGCATACTTGTATTAAAAAGTGGTCTGATTATTATAATTTTAATGCTCAGCACATTTCTAATCTGTACCTCTATTGGGAGGCATTAAATGTAGTACTTCGAGGGGCTACAATTGCTTATACAGCAACTCATACTCATCATATTTCTCAGCGAAGTATATCATTAGAGAAACAATATAATCAGGCTGAACTTGAGTAAATAGCGCATCCGAATCCAAATACTAAAGATGCTCTAATAGCTACTGAAGTGGCACCAAGGGCTAGATTCACGAACCTCCCCGATTGGGCCTGATCATGGCAGGTCCGATGAATTCTCCAACCCTCAGCATGCAGATGGGGGCGATTGAAGGAATTCCCCCCATCTGCCGGCACAGATCGCGGGTCTGCAATCCCGATGCAAGCGCAGACCATCTGTAGATGGTCTGCGCATGCGTCTAGACCCATCCAGCCGCGATTTTTTTTTATTTTTTTAAACTTTTTGTACTTCACACGCGCTGACTCTCCTGCTCTCCCCTTCCAGCCAATCTTGCCGCCCAGACTCTCCTGCTCTCTGCCGCCTTCCCTGCAGTGTGATCCCGCGGGTTTAAAGTGGGGCTGCACTGCGGCGTGCAGCCCCACTTTAAACCTGCGGGCTCGCACTGCAGGGAAGGCGGCAGAGATCAGTCTGGGCGGTGAGAGGAGCTAATGAAACATTTTTGTTTCATAATTTTAAAGTTGCGTCGCCACTGCATCCCTAAATGACAACACGGCCCACAGGCACTGCTCTCCCCCCCGGCCCCAGGGCTTCTGCAGCCCCTGAAATAGTAAAGGCAACGAGATCGGGGCTGCAGAGAGCAGGGTGGCAATGGAGCTGGAGAGTGGGAAAAGAAGGTTTGCGACTGGACCCCAGAAGTCGCTTCTTGAGTTGATCGGCCAGCCCAGTCGGATCATGAAATTTGTGTTGTGAATCACGTCCCTGCCTACTCTGCATGCGTTTCTCCTCGTTTGCGTGCACAAATTCGAAGCAGATCGCAGGGGAGGTTAGTGAATGGGGCCCGAGGGAAATATGGTCGCAAAGGGGTCGCAAACCGATAGGTACACGATTGGTTTGCTTTGTGAATCTAGCCCTAAATGGGGAATTCATGAAAGGGCATTAAGTGCATTAGCACATCCAATCGCATTAGTGCACGCTAACTGCTAAAGACGCCTATTATATTCCTTTCCCAGTTCCCTTCAGAGTAGAGTTACCATATAGCTCCAGAAAAAGGAGAACAGATTGAGACATCTGGATTTTACTTCCATTGCTTTCAGTGGAAGTAAGGAGGACAAATTGGGACATCTGGTTTTTACTTCCACTGAAAGCAATGGAAGTAAAATCCAGATGTCTAAATCCGTCCTTCTTTTTCAGAAGCCATATGGTAACCCTACTCCAGAAGGACTCACACATTTAAATTCTCCCCTGTTAGCAAAGGGAATTCAAAAGCTTGTTAAAAATCTTAAATGTTTCACAGCCCCAGGCCCAGAGTGGTTCAATCCAGAATCCATTTTTGTGGTACAGGCTTGTGGACCTTTGATATCATACTTTAAAAAAGCAATTTTTGGAAGGGTCTTTCCATGTATCATGCTGTAAATGCTTTATTCTGCTTTTCAAATATCACTTGCTCCTTACTCAATATCAATGACTGGTTGTTTGAGGGCACTTAACTTTGGTTAGCTCAGAATTAATCTTGCCTATTAATTTTAAGAAAACAGAGGCTTTCAGGGAGTAGACAGAATTTAACTGGGAATATTACTGAAATACAGTTAAATAATTTTGTGTTACCTTTGAAAATGGAAGTTTGTTATCTTAGTCTAGTCCAGGCTCATGGTTAATGCTGAAGTCTCACTTAAAAGGGATTGTCTTACATAAGCGTTGTTGGCTTGCCAGGATCATTTCTTTGGTCATTACAACTCATGCAAAATGCTACAGCCTTTGTTTTGACCTGTCATGGACATCAAGAGCATATTTCAGCTTGTTTGAATGAATTGCACTGGCTACCAATTAAGTCTCCTGCTCCTTTCAGTCTTTTTTTCTAGTTGTTTAAAGCACTGCAAGGCATTTCATCTGAGCACCTTAGATTGTTGTTACAGGTGCATCAAGCTGACTGTCTCTTCCTTGCCACTCCCAGCGGCATACTCTTGAGGTGTCTTCTTAAGGTCAATGATTTTCACTGCTATTAATTCTTGGATTGTTTTTTTCTATCGCTGCCCCTAATGATAGATTAGTGATCAATATTTTTGCTTTTAGGTAACAAGTGAAAGCTTTTCTTTTTGATCCAGAATTTCCAGCAGTAGCTTGAGGACGTTATCTGTAGCCTGAGTGTTAGAAACACTTTTTTTTTTTTTTTTTGTAAATCATGTTTATTAAGACAGTAGGTAACTGAACAGCAAGTGAAACATCCAATACAGAAACAGTACAGCAAAACAGGTATGAACACATACATGGGCAAGATGTCACACCCAGCGAGAGAACAAAAAAGCTATATAATCAGGTCGGAGGGAGACCAGCAAGGCCATAAAGAGAGAACTAACAAGACGCACCATCCAGCAGCCCCTGTCCATTTTTGGAAATAAACCAGACAGAATCCCCAAACGATTCAACATAATCATCCATCCCTCGTGCTCAGGATGCACCTGCCGTGCAACCCATCACTCAGACGCACCAACATACTCCTGCACACGCACCCACATACACACACGCTCTCTCCCTGCTGAGGGATTGTTCCCTCTCCAAACAGGTAGGCTCAATCCGGCAAAGCCGGTCCATGAGAGGCAGTACATCATACGCAACAAACAAAATAGTATAAGATGAACACTGACAGTCAGGCGTAAATGTCCAAAAACTGCTGCCATAAAGCGCAATAGGCTTTCCAATTGTCCTGCGGGCGAGACGAATAAGTGTCCAGCTCATAGCGTGCTTGCTGTGTCATCAAAGTAATCCATAGAGTGTAAGGGGGGGCCTCCTCAGATGTCCAATACTTCAAAATAAGTTTTTTCCCCAAAAGAACAGCATGCGATACGAATTTCTGTGAGGACATGAGCAAGCCATGTTGTTGCATCTCCTGGACATCCCCTAATAGTAAAGCAGTCCCAGTCCAGAGTATGTCCCCCTGCAGTAAACCAGCCAAGCAGCGATGGACAGAGTCCCAGAAAGACAATTGTGGACACTCAAAAAAGGAGTGCAGATATGTACCCGTTTGGGTTTTACATTTGAGACATTTGTCATCTGGCCACAACCCCATGACCAGCCCCCGTGCGCGTGTAATGTAGAACCTATGTAGCAGTTTAAACTGTGTTTCTTGCAAAGTGACCGCCTTCACATGAAGGAAGAGTGTCTGAAAGAGCAAATGGAGATCATGTATGGAAACCACTACCCCCAGTTCATTGGACCATTCCCATACCAGGGCTGACAAACACCCCTCCGCAGAACAGTCTCTCCCCTCCCCATACCAAGTGGAACTCTTATTATCCGGAGTGGGTGTGGAAAGGAAAGTCAGATCCAGTTTATCAAACGCGCACTGCTCCCCATGTGTACGCAACAAGGTGTGATAGTAGTGATGGATTTGAAGGTATGTATAGATGTGAGCGGGAGAGAGGTGCCAGGATGCCTGCATTTGTGCTAGAGAAGGAAAATAGCTCCCACCCAAAGATAAAGCTGAACCCAAGGTCATGGCTTGCCCCCGCATCCTCCCGCAAACCCGCCAGCCCCCCCATTCCCGGGACAAAATTCGGGTTACGGATAAGGGAGAGAAAAGGAGATACAGAGGGTAGCCTGCCCTGCAGCCACCTCCACCAGTGCCAGGCCTTACGGAGTGGAACCAAAAATGGATATGCAGAAGGACGAATCCCCCCCTCTCTCCCCCGGACTCATGGAGGACAGACAAAAAGGACCAGGGGTAAAAGCAGTCCTCAAGCAAAGCCGAGGGAGAGTAACGCCGGGAAGATACCAGTTGTTTATGTATCCAGCGTAGGAGCGCTGCAACGTTATAAACGTGGAGCGCAGGCAGACCGAGGTCTCACCGATCCCTTCGCTGAGCCAATTTAAGAGCACTAATACAGGCCACCTTCCTCCCCAGATAAAAGAACGAATAATGGATTGATAAGAATGCTCATCAGTACGCGATATCCAACCTGGACTAGTTTGAAGTGGATAAAGCAGTTTTGGAAATAACACCATTTTTACCAAAGCCACCCTTCCCATTAAAGAGAGGGGGAGCGAACGCCATTTAAGGTATAGGGTCTTGATTTTCCCAATAGTGGCTGTAATATTAGCAGCATAAATTTTACCAGGATTCCGGTAGACCATAATACGTAGATATTTCAACTTCCCAGGCGCTATGCCAACACCCAGCCCTGTGCACCAGGGCTCCTTAGCGGATGCACCAAGTAAAAGAGCCTCTGTCTTGTTGAGGTTAATTTTTAGGCCCAAAAATTTGCCGTAAAACCGGATGAGCGCCATTAATGCAGGAACGGTTCGGTCAGCATGATTAAAGTAGAGTAACATATCATCAGCGAATATACTAATGCGGAATTCCCGACTACCGACACAAAGTCCCTCCAAGGCCGAGTCCCGATGGATTCGGATGGCTAAGGGCTCCAGGGATAAAAGGAAAAGAAGCGGAGAGAGGGGACAACCCTGTTGTATGCCTCTCCCCAAAGGGAAGGGGTCAGACATCCCGCCATTCACCAATAATTGAGATTGGGGGTTATGATAGCCAGTCGACAAAAGCGCCCCTGATGCCGAAACGGTCCAAAGTCCCAAAAAGATGGGGCCACGATACCATGTCGAAAGCTTTCTCAACATCCAGGTAGGTAATAAGTGCCCTGTCGGACACAGTGTGCGGTGACTGTAACACTGCGAGAACCTTCAAAAGATTCATTGAGGCATATCGGCCAGGTACAAATCCCACCTGATCCTCATGTATAACGGAGGGGAGGAAGACATTGAGATGCAACGCAAGTATGCTCGCTAAAATTTTTATATCTTGATTTAAGAGAGATATGGACCAATAAGACCCGAGAATGTTAAGCGGGCGGCCCGGCTTGGGTAGGATGATGACGTGAGCCCTGTTGAGTGTCCCCCGGGGGAGTAACAGTGCGCAACCCTGTAAAATAGGCTTGTAGAGGTAAATATGCCATTGGGTCCAAAAGTTTGTAAAATTCAGGGCCCAACCCATCGGGACCCGGCGCTTTAACCACATTTGGCCAGTGATTTAATGGCCAGCTGGATCTCCTTGCCTGTGATGGGACTATTGAGAGTGTCTCATTGATGTTCGGACAGTCGAGGGAGAGTAAGCTCGTGGAAGAATTTCTCACTAGCGGCAGCGTCAAACAGTTGAGTAGAATATAAATCCATATAGAATTTCACAAACTGCTGAGAAGTGGCCTGATGGGTGGAGTGCATAGCACCCACAGGGTCCTTAATGGAAGTAATAATATGTCTCGCTTTGTGGGGATGTACCAGATTGGCCAGGAGGCGAACTGTTTTGTCGCCCCAACGATGAAGTTTATATTTATAACAGTAGATATTATGATTCGCCCTCAGGTCCAGTAAAGCATTTATTTTGTATTTGAAAAGACCCATGGCCTTTTTAGTGGTGTTGTCAAAGCGAGAGATGTGAAGGGTCCGCATAGTGGTGAGTTCCAGGGAGAGAGAGAAGTTCCCCCTCCCCATCCCGACGTCTTTTCAGCGAGGTGGAATAAGCAAGTATATGTCCCCGCATGACTGCTTTAGTGGCTTCCCAGTAAATGAACGGGGCCTGCGTCCTCCACCGAAAGTAAGCAGGAAAATTGGCGTCCGTATATAGATGTGGTGACATACACCAAATCCTATCCCCCATCTGGGAGCCAAACCGTAAGGTAAGGCCCAAAAGAGCATGATCAGAAACTATGGGAGCAGTGATCGTGGCATCAGACAGGTGAGGGAAAAGAGAAGTAGAGATCAGAATGAAGTCAATGCGAGAGTAAGTGGAGTGGGGATAGGAATAGAATGAGAAATCAAGCTCGTTCGGATGCAGAGTGCATCACGTATCTAGGAGGCCCAGTTCCTTCAGGAGAAAATTTACCCCTCTAGTGAAATGACCCCTCGGTACCGGTCTAGCAGGCTTGTTATCCCATTAAGGGTGGGCCACCAGATTGAAGCCCCCGCCCATTATGAGTGGATGGGAGGATAGCGGAGCCAAGTGTCCCACTAAGGAGGAGAAAAAGGCATGAGAATAAAGATTGGGTGCGTATACATTGCATAAGACTGAGGATTGACCCCAGAGTTCCCCAATTAGTACTATGAACCACCGATTAGGATCCGCAATTTGTGGATGTGAAAGGGTATGTTTTTATGAATGAGTATAGCCACCCTACACTTTCGTGCAGTAAAGGAAGTGTAGGTCACCTGGCCCACCCACTCCCTGAGGAGTTTAGTATGTTCGATAGAAGTATGGTGGGTTTCTTGCAAAAACGCTATGTCAGTGCGTTCCTTTTTGAGATAGGCTAATATTTTTGTGCGCTTAATGGGGGAGTGGATCCCATCTACATTGAGAGATTTTACATTCAATTGTGTCATAACATAGAGATAATATCACAGAATAATATCCAGACCTGTTCCAAAGAGTATGGTAAGGGTGGGTGTCCCAGCCACATCCCACCCACAGAAAACACAGTCAACAGCAATTTGGAAAACAGAGAAATGAGAGAACCCATTACTCGTGGATCCCCCCGGCAGAGAGGAGCAAATAGGCATACCCACACGCAACACCCCATACAGATCAAACAAACACTCCAGACATACATCCCCCCCCCCCCCCAAGCAGTCCCCAGTCCCTTGTGTAGCAGGGAAAGTCCCAGCTAAACCCAAAACCCAAAAACAGTATAAGTATGCAGCCCCGGACCCCACCAAAACAGGCAGTAACCCATCCTTAGAGCTCAAGGCCCAAACAGGTTGCAGCCTCACACTAGGAAGACTAGGTGCGGTGTAGTGTTAGCCACAGTAAATAGTATGAAAACGTAGAGCGTGCAGCATAACAGACTCTAAGCACAATATACAGCAACAAAATATAGAACAGCGGACACTGAGGCAGTCCATAAGCAGAACAATGTCACAAGATAAGCATGGCCCAAAAGCCAATGGTCCCCTGCGTAGTGAAGGAATGTAAGGACGACATCCATCAGGCCTGCAGGGCACAAGAAGATAGGGCCCCACCGGACCCCTGCAGCAAAGGCAAAGGAGTCTCTGTAACAGAGAGCTGAGTAGAATATCAACAAATACACTGCCAAAGTTGGATTCCTCAGAGCAGGAGAAAAGTATCGAGACCTGCAGGACAGCACTGTAAAAGGAGAAATGTCCCCAGGCCCAGGCATAGGCAAGCCAAAAGAAAAGTATATGTATACAAATAAAGTAAAGAAAACAGCAAAGGGAAACTGCCATGCCTGCAGCTCGAGGTACAATGAATATATCGAACAAAAACTCTCCCTGTAGTGATGTGAGGACTAGCATAGCTGCTCACCCAGAGCCAGAGGCGAAGCGCAGTCAAGGAACGCGGTGGTCCCCGGGAGCCATGGCGGGGAGAGTTTTAATGAACCCCTCCAGCTCAGCCGGTGTGTTGTAAAATGCGGTGGTGTTGTTGTAGATCACTCTGGCCCGTGCGGGGTATAGTAGAGAGAAGTGGATGTTGCGCTTGAACAATTCACTGCAATGTGGCGCCATGGCTCGGCGCCTCGAAGAGACCTGGGGTGAGAAGTCCTGAAAAATAAGCACCTTGTGGCCCTCCACTTGTAGACTAAGATCTTTACCCCGCCAATAGTGGGCCAAAATGCTCTCCTTTAGGGCGTAGTTGAGGAATCTGGCGATGACCGGCCTGGGCAGCGGTTCCTCTTCACAGCGAGTCCCCAAGTGGTGTGCTTGCTCAATAGAGAAGGGCACCAAAGGATCAGGTAGGGCGAAGGCCCGAGGCAGCCAGTCCTCCAGCCACTGACGGAGGTCAACGTCCCAGATGGAATAAGGGATCACCACAAAACGCAAGTTCTCATGGTCTTCAAGGTACTCCGCCATAGATTTATTGGCTGACTCCAAGATGCGAAGGCGCTCTTCAAAGTTAGGTGTAATGTCCTCTTGTCGAGCTATTCAGTCCTCAGCTTGCTGGAGCCTACCTGCCTGAGAGTCCAAGCTCTCCTTAATGCCTTCCATAAAAGTATGAATGGTGGCAAGTTTATCCTCCATAACCAAGGTTAACGAGTGGGTGAGTTCTTGGACCGCTGCCGCTTCAAGCGCGAAAACAGGTGCCTCGTGTGCCTCCGCCATCTTGTCGTCCTGCACCCGCGGTCTATCCTTCGCGGATCGTGCTGACTTCGCTGCCATCTACATGCACCGTATGGCTAGGAAATCGCGTATTCGAGGCAAAAGGATGAGAGCTGCCAATTCCACTGTGTTGTAGCACAATGCCGATGAGATTTAGTAGTTTTTAAGAGAAAGAAATGTCGGCGAGGCCCGTAACTACTCAGAGGCATGTCCATTCAGTGTCCTGGCATCACGTGCCCCCCTAGAAACACATTTATATGAAATTATAAGTAATCATTTTGTTAGTGTGATATATTCAAATGACCATTTCTGATGTTATTCTGTAACATACCTTTATTGTATATGTAGAAAGTATAGAAATATTTTAAATACAACTCTTGAGAGATGATTTTAAAATACTTTGAAATCTTTTTTTTTTTTTACATTAAATTATATTTTCTGAACATAGTTATTCTCTTGTTAACTAAATACACTTGAAAGATTACATAGCCTGTTTAATCTACAGTGCTCAAATATAGAAGCAGGTATTTAGGGCAGTAAATGATCAATGTTTTGCTAAAATGCTGATCTGATTAAACATCAGTGTCTGTACAAAATGCTTAACAAAGTGAGGCTCAGTGGAATTTGAAAACTGAGAGCTTGAGCTTTGAAGTAACGTGAAGCATGAGAGACAATGAAACTCTGTGGCGGAAATACCAGAATTTAAACAGATGTCAATCATTCTTTAGATCCCTTTATTAAACCACACCCATTCACACACCGAGTGCTCCAGAGTAAACATGTGGAATGTCTTTACAGAAGGTAACTTTTACCTTATGAGCAGAATACATACCATTCAATCACACATTGTGAAAAATATTTTTCATGACCAGGCCAATTTGTTTCCAGCTAAAAATAGCATCTTATTTACAAAACACATTGTGGACATTTGAACAGGATATACACTTCTCCCTCCATATCCGCGGTTTACGTATCTGCGAATTCGCTTATTCATCATTTTTCAGCTGCTGACTCCACCCTCTAATTTTCGTCACTGAACCCGGTGTTTCACATTGGAAATCACTGCTCCCAGTAGTTCCTGAAGGAAATAGCTGCTCCTGTCGTTGTACAGAGCAAATCGCAGGTCAGGTTATTCACAGTTTATTATCTTTTTCAGGCCTATTTTACCGAAAAACTGTGATTAACATGCAAAAAAGTTATTCGCCGTTTTTCAGTATTCACGGCTATGTTCTGCCCTCATCCCCCACGAATACGGAGGGAGAAGTGTACCTATTTTCTCTGATGAGGACCAGCTAGCACGACTTCAGCAAAGGAAGATCTTACTTGACAAACTTGCTGCACTTCTTTGAGGGAGTAAATAGGCAGATAGACAAGGGTGACCCGGTCGACGTTATATATCTGGATTTTCAGAAAGCAAGGTCCCACATGACAAACTACTTCAAAAAAATTGCGAGCCATGGAATCGAGGGTGAAATACTCACGTGGCTTAAAAACTGGTTGGCGGATAGGAAACAGAGAGTGGGGATAAATGGACAATACTCGGACTGGAAAAGCGTCACAAGTGGAGTGCCGCAGGGTTCGGTGCTTGGACCCGTGCTCTTCAACATATTTATAAACGACCTGGAAATTGGTATGATGAGCGAGGTGATTAAATTTGCAGTCGATACGAAGTTATTCAGAGTAGTGAAGGCACAGAAGGATTGCGAAGACCTGCAATGTGACATAAACACGCTCGAGAAATGGACCGTGACAGGGCAAATGAGGTTTAACATGATAAGTGTAAGGTGATGCATGTTGGTAACAAAAATCTTATATACGAATACAGGATGTCCAGTGCAGTACTTGGAGAGACCCCCCAGGAAAGAGACTTGGGAGTACTGGTCGACAAGTCAATGAAGCCATCCGCACAGTGTGCGGTGGCGGCGAAAAGGGTGAACAGAATGCTAAGAATGATTAAGAAGGGGATCACAAACAGATCGGAGAAGGTTATCATGCCATTGTACTGGGCCATGGTACGCCCCCACCTGGAATACTGCATCCAGCACTGGTCGCCATACATGAAGAAGGACACAGTACTACTCGAAAGGGTCCAGAGAAGAGAGACTAAAATGGTTAAGGGGCTGGACGAGTTGCTGTACTGTGAGAGATTAGAGAAACTGGGACTCTTTTTCCTTGAAAAGAGGAGACTGAGAGGGGACATGAAAGAAACATTCAAGATAATGAAGGGAATAGACTTAGTAGGTAAAGACATGTTGTTCACCCTCTCCAAGGTAGAGAGAACGAGAGGGCACTCTCTAAAGTTAAAAGGGGATAGATTCCGTACAAACGTAAGGAAGTTCTTCTTCACCCAGAGAGTGATAGAAAACTGGAACCCTCTTCCTGAGGCTGTTATATGGGAAATCACCCTCTAGGGATTCAAGACAAAGTTAGACAAGTTCCTGCTGAACCAGAACGTACGCAGGTAAGTCTAGACTCAGTTAGGGCACTGATCTTTGAACTAAGGGCCGCCGCGGGAGCGGTCCGCTAGGCACGATGGACCACTGGTCTGACCCAGCAGCGGCAATTCTTATGTACTCCTAGACATAAATAGGCTCAAACAGCTTAATAAAGAGATAATGTTATAACTCTACACCTATATACATTTTTCAAGGTATATGTATTTTATGCTTTTTTTAAGAACATAAGAATAGCCTTACTGGGTCAGACCAATGGTCCATCAAACCCAGTAACCTGTTCTCACGGTGGCCCATCCAGGTCACCAGTACCTGGCCAAAACCCAAGGAGTAGCAATATTCCATGCTACCGATGCAGGGCAAGCAGTGGCTTCCCCTGTGTCTTTCTCAATAGATTTATAATAACCTTCCAAGGCACCAATGAAATCTTTAAGGATAGTTAATGAAACCCCCATGGGAATGGGTTTCTGACAGAGAGGTTTGAAAACCAGTAGTTATCTGACTGCAGACGGATTCTATCCAATTTATCCTACTCCAATTTCATACATTCGTATCATGTGCATTAATATCTATGGAGACTGTAACTGTTTAGTCTTAACCATCACCCAAACAGACCCACTACAAAGCAACCAGGTCCACTTTTTTTTTTTTTCTAGCCCCTTTTCTCTGGAATGCTTTGTCCTCTAATCTCCACTTGGAAATTGGCTTTGCTAAATTTAAATCACTATTGAAAACCCGCTTTTTCAAGCTAGCTTTTAATATCCCCAATAGCCTGTGATCATAACACGTTCAAATCAATT
Organism: Geotrypetes seraphini; assembly: GCF_902459505.1. NCBI lineage: Eukaryota > Metazoa > Chordata > Amphibia > Gymnophiona > Dermophiidae > Geotrypetes > Geotrypetes seraphini. Next base: position 339,031,513 of record NC_047086.1, on the reverse strand, counting down.
ACCGGATTGAACAGGTTGGGTCTGTGGCTGCAGAGAGTTCTAGGGAGAATAAGTGTTTGGAAAGGAGTACGATTGACTGTTTTGGGTTGCTATGTTTGCCTCTGCTCTGTTCCGAATGATCTCTAATATGTGGTATTTTTCTCTATCCTCTTGACAATGGTGTTCCTTTTCCATGCACTTTTTATGTACTTGTTTTTATTGTGTCTTGATCTGCTAACAGCAATGGCAGGTTATCAAATTTTTAATAAATATAAACACATTTAGGTTTGTGGGGTTATAGAACAGTGTTTCGCAAACTTTTTGAAGCCACGGTACAATAAACTCAGGGCTGTGGCTGGAGGGACTCCAGATATGCGTGGACGTCGACATGATGACATCATGTACATGTGTGATGTCATCACGTTGACATCTGCGTATGCATGGAGTCCTCCAGACGGGGTCCTGAGTTTGCTAACCCTGGGAGGAGAGGTGCTGGCGAGGATGAGAGGTGCCATGCCAGCTGACTGCCTACAGGACATGCCTCGTGCCACAAGAGGTACGTCCTGTAGGTAGTCAGCTAGCGCCTCTCCTCTGTGCTGACATCTCATGGCACACCCTGAATCTTGCCACGGCGCACAGTTTGCAATATACTGGTATAGAGCACTGGCAGATGCATGTGCAGTTAACTGCAATATTTCATTGTTACCATCAATTAATTGCTAGTTAATGGCTTCTTGGATCTGTTCCCCACTTTTGGCAACAAAATCTCAGCACCCTATTTAAAATCCAGTAGCTTAGTACACGCAAATCTTCTGGCTTAGTTTACACGCAAGCGAGCTCCCGTTTCATCAGGAGGACAAGCTATCACAAGAGCTCTGAAGAAACCATTTTTTTAGATCGTGAAAACGTTGGCTACATCAGTGACTGAACCCGTTGCACGCACCTAGTCTGCGCTGACAGAGAGTAAACAGAACTCGACAGGGCATTATTAAGATACTTTCTGCTAGGCAGAATTCTAAAAGCACTGTTCCTTCTAAGCTGACTTGGAGTCCTCCATCTACAGTCCTGCTGTTGTGGAATGCTGTGTCACTATTACATTTTCAGTAGTGAGAGACAGGCAAGTTCTGCAAGACTTCAGGAACCTGCCTGATCTTAGGATTGAAAACACAATACTGAAATACCACCCCCTACTAGTAGCAATGCAGTTGCTCAGCATAGAGGGAACAGTGTCTATAAGAGGCCATTTACTTTACTCACATAAGTGGCTATTTATGCAAGTTCCTGTCACCTAAAAGTAGATGACTCCTTTTAGAATAACAAATATAATTCAAATCAAATATAAAAATTTTATTTAACAGTGATTGGGCTTAAGGCTCCTATTCTATTTGTCCTAGGGATGTGCCAACCTTTGGTAATTTTTTTAAAATTATTTGTATTTCTCTTTTCTTTTTTTGCAGGACTCTGGAGGAAATGGATCTCTTAAGGTGATTCACTTTGGTTTAGTGTGAACAAAATTACAGACTATTTTTTATTCAAATAAAACTACTAATAAGGGCTGAAGGAGGAAACAAGTGAAAATTAATCAGTTTCTAAGCATATCCAGGCATGTTTTCATATGTATGTTTATAGTCATGTCATTTTTACTATACTGTTTATTTGTAGAATTGTTTTTGTAGCATCTATGTATTTTTTTATGTAACTGGAATTAAAATGAATGATTTTAAAGCTCACTTTTAAAGAGAACATCATTGGACACCCTTTATAGATGATTTGCCAATAAGACTAAGATCCACTATTCTAAATGATTTGTAGGTTATACCCTACCTTGCATCATAGATACTGCACACAATTTGCTGTGCAAATTTACATTGGGGTCCTTTTATTAAGACACGCTAACTGATTTAGTGCTTGTTAAAGATTAGCGCGCGCTAAATGCTAAGGCATCCATTATATTCTATGGGTGCCTTAGCATTTAGGCCTCCTTTTACGAAACTGCGATAGCAGTTTCTAGCGCAGGGAGGCCACGCTGAATGGCCCGTGCTGCTCCCAACGCTCATTGAGTTTCTGTGAACGTTGGAAGCAGCGCAGGCCATTCAGCACGGAACATCGTGCTAGAAACTACTATCGCAGTTTCGTAACAGAGGGGGTTAGTACATGCTAATCTTTAGCGCACCTTAATAAAAGGACCCTTTGTCTTTGTATTTTGGTGGATTTTTGAGGATTTATATTATATTTATTATGTGCTTTGTTTGAAGCTAATAAAGATATTCTCAAATAAAAATAACATCATAAAGTGCTATTCATTCTCAAATTGTTTGAATTATGTTTATGTGCAAAATTATGTTTCTCAACGAATAAGCAGGATGTTTGTCTTCATAAATGGGTGAGGTCATCCTACAAAGTCCAGGTAAGACAGAATGTAAGTAGAGCTGTCAGAGTTCCGGAAGTTTCTAGAGAGGTGTTCTACACATGTGTAGAACTTCCTGCATCTGCAACATTCCTCAGGGCTATCCTTTTATCAAGCTGTGCTAGAAGTTTTCAGCGTGAGCCAGCACAGGAACGTTCATAGAATTCCTATGAGTATTGGAGCACTTACCTCGCCAACCCATACTAAAAATCTCTAGTGAACTTGATAAAAGGGGGGGCTTAGTTCTTCTTTTACTGCGAAGCCCAGAAGATAAACCTTTTTTTATCCAGGATCCAATATTTTTACTGTTCACATTTTCTACCAGATTGCCACCTCTTCTATTCCTTTTCCTCTGAGAAACCTAAGTTTACTTGATTTTTGGTGTAGTCATGACATAAAACAGTAGTAGTATATTGTCTATCTATTTCTTTCAACATTAAGCAAAAAAACAAAAAATGGAGCCCAAAGTATGCTCCAAGTATACTGGGAATATGAAGAGAACTTGAGATCATTAATAACTCAAAGTATTGGTGTTAAACAAAATGACCCATCTCAGTTGGTACAGTCCAAAAATGTCCCGTGTTTCAACTGAGCTTGCATCAGGGGTCATGTCTACAATAATACTAAAAGCAAATAATAGAAACTCATTAAGAACATAAAATAAAGGATAAAACATTGACCATGTATTAAATAGTGGTAAAAATGAAAAGAGAGAAAAAAATGAGTCCATATAAAGTACACATATGAAAGGAGTATGTAAAAAAAAAAAAACAAATTACATAGATGACATGTTATTTAGAATGTGATTTAAAAAGGTGACAAATGTATCTAAAAAAGGGGAATGCATGGGAAATGTATATAATAAAATGTAATAAAGTAATAAATTTGTCAAAAAGAGTACCGTATTTTCACGCATATAACGCGCGCGTTATACGCGTTTTTACCTACCGCGCATACCCCTCGCGCGTTATATGCGTGAGCGCGGTATACAAAAGTTTTAAAACATAGTTCCCACCCCGCCCGACGCCCGATTCACCCTCCCAGCAGGACCACTCGCACCCCCACCCCGAACGACCACTCGCACGCGCTCCCACCCGCACCCGCATCCACGATCGGAGCAAGAGGGAGCCCAAGCCCTCTTGCCCGGCCGACTCCCCGACGTCCGATACATCCCCCCCCCCCGGCAGGACCACTCGCACCCCCCACCCCGAACGACCGCTCGCACGCGCTCCCACCCGCACCCGCATCCACGATCGGAGCAAGAGGGAGCCCAAGCCCTCTTGCCCGGCCGACTCCCCGACGTCCGATACATCCCCCCCCCCGGCAGGACCACTCGCACCCCCACCCCGAACGACCGCTCGCAACGCGCTCCCACCCGCACCCGCATCCACGATCGGAGCAAGAGGGAGCCCAAGCCCTCTTGCCCGGCCGACTCCCCGACGTCCGATACATCCCCCCCCCCCCGGCAGGACCACTCGCACCCCCACCCCGAAGGACCGCCGACTTCCCGACAATATCGGGCCAGAAGGGAGCCCAAACCCTCCTGGCCACGGCGACCCCCTAACCCCACCCCGCACTACATTACGGGCAGGAGGGATCCCAGGCCCTCCTGCCCTCGACGCAAACCCCCCTCCCCCCCAACGACCGTCCCCCCCCAAGAACCTCCGACCGCCCCCCAGCCGACCCGCGATCCCCCTGGCGACCCCCACGACCCCCCACCCCCCCTTCCCCGTACCTTTGGTAGTTGGCCGGACAGACGGGAGCCAAACCCGCCTGTCCGGCAGGCAGCCAACGAAGGAATGAGGCCGGATTGGCCCATCCATCCTAAAGCTCCGCCTACTGGTGGGGCCTAAGGCGCGTGGGCCAATCAGAATAGGCCCTGGAGCCTTAGGTCCCACCTGGGGGCGCGGCCTGAGGCACATGGGCCCAACCCGACCATGTGCCTCAGGCCGCGCCCCCAGGTGGGACCTAAGGCTCCAGGGCCTATTCTGATTGGCCCACGCGCCTTAGGCCCCACCAGTAGGCGGAGCTTTAGGATGGATGGGCCAATCCGGCCTCATTCCTTCGTTGGCTGCCTGCCGGACAGGCGGGTTTGGCTCCCGTCTGTCCGGCCAACTACCAAAGGTACGGGGAAGGGGGGTGGGGGGGTCGTGGGGGTCGCCAGGGGGGTCGCGGGTCGGCTGGGGGGGCGGTCGGAGGTTCTTGGGGGGGGGCGGTCGTTGGGGGGGAGGGGGGTTTGCGTCGAGGGCAGGAGGGCCTGGGATCCCTCCTGCCCGTAATGTAGTGCGGGGTGGGGTTAGGGGGTCGCCGTGGCCAGGAGGATTTGGGCTCCCTCCTGGCCCGATATTGTTGGGGAATCGGCGGTCCTTCGGGGGGAGGGATGTATCGGACGTCGGGGGGGGGCATCAGGCTTTCAGGATGGGGACAGACCTTCAAGGGGGGACAGTGCACGGAAGTCAGGGGGGGTGAACGGAGAGTCGGGACAGCGCATGGAAAGTCAGGGCAGTGCACGGAAGTCAGGGGGGGGTGAACGGAGAGTCGGGACAGCGCACGGAGAGGCGGGGCAGTGCACGGAAGTCAGGGGGGTGAACGGAGAGTCGGGCAGCATGCGCGGTATAATCGTGAGCGCGTTATACCAAAGTTTTTGTGCTTATCATCGTGATTTCTGCGCGCTATACACGTGTGCGCGTTTTATACGGGTGCGTGTTATTTGCGTGAAAATACGGTACATTAAAACCATGCTTAATGGAGCGTGATCAAAAAGGTGACTAATCCTTTATGGAACATCAATATTGTGAAAAAACAAAATGAACTAGTTAAATTAAAAAGGTGTTACTAGCGCTTAATTGAAAATATCCCATACAGGAAGTTCAAACCCTAGTGAAATTGCTTTTACCCTGGTTTTAAAGTGTTAGTTTTACTTTTAAACTATTTTTATTGATGTCAATCGTAGAACAGTTACAAGAACATAAAATATCAGCAGAGTAGAAGTGAATTCAACCAGAAGGTACATACTATTCATGTCATCGAATATTTTATTGAATAAAGCACAAACAACCCCCACCTCCCCTTCCAACCTCCCACCCTACACTTATGTCTGAAAAGCCTCTGTGCACAGTGTGGTATGATACAGCATGTAGGCCAGAGTTTTAAAAGCCTACATTATAGGCACCTAAGTACGTTAGAGAATTGCGCCTAATGGCGCCTAAGTCCTTTTCCGCCCCTAAACATGCCTACTTTGGAGTTAGACGACATTAGGCACCTATCTTATGTAGAATCGTACCTAAGAAGATAGGCGCCTATCACCCAATTCATTTTTATTTTTTTATAATTCTTTATTGATTTTCCAAACTTCAATAGTGCAATACACAAAAAATTACATATAATGAGTCAATAAAGCACCATCAACATACAAATATACATAACCATCCATAAACGATGCCAATATACTAATTAACCCTCCCTTGTGCAAAATCGTAGCACGATTTTTAGCGCCGGCTGCAGCAGTAACAGTTCCAATGCTCATAGACTTCCTATGAGCATTAGAGCTGTTACCACCATGGCCAGCACTAAAAACCATACCACAGTTATGTAAAAGGGAGGGTAAGTTAGATGCCTATTTATGTAGGCACCTATTTGGCACCTATCTTTAGATGCCTTTTATAGAATTTCCTTGACTGTGCACACAGATGCCATTATAGAATTGGCAGTCAGCACATTCTAGGACAGAGCCTAACACATGGTGACCGGTTTTAGGACTGCTTCCTTAGTGACCAAGTATGTTTCTAAATTTTAAAAAATTATAATCCAGATAAAATGTATGTGCTTTTTTCATCACACTTTTAGTTGTTTTCCTTAAACTGTGCCTATTTAAGAAAGTGCAAACCATAATTGCATTATCCTATGATACTGTGATATTTGGTATGGAAATGAGAGCAAAGAGTCAGATTTCTGCAAATAATAATAAATTACTACTTATAATGAGCGGTGTTGCCATTCAGCAAATTACATATAATTGGAAGGATTGGAGGAGATTAAATTATAACTTCTGGTGGAACTCTTTCTGCCATATTTATAAAATGGAAAGGTTTATTGCATTGCAACGGGGTTACTTTAAGAAGTTTCAGGATGTGTGGAAACCATTAACAAAGTATTGTAAAGATTAATTTGAAATTGTTTCCCTTATACTTATCGATTTAAGGGGTAGGGAGGGGGGAATTTTATTATTACATGTTTTATATGATAATGGAATATAAGGGTGGGTGGGGTGGGAAAAGGGAAGGGATATGTTTTTATGTAATATATCAATGATTGTTTGTAAGTGATGTAGTTAATGTTAATCTGAATGAATATATTAACATTTAATGTAATTTTGAAAATGAATAAAGAATTTTTTTTAAAAAAGAAAGTGCAAACCATAGCAAAAATTAGGTAAAATATACCTTTACTATATTTAATATTTGATACTATATTTGATAGCTTGCTTCATCTGTCTCTCCATTCTCAAATTGTGCAATTGACCCACATAGAATACATTAAACTATGCAGCACATAAAAAATATATTCTGGCAGATAAGGTTCACAAAGGTACCGCTAGGTTTTTTTTGTATTTTCTTGTAAATTCCAGAATAGCTAATAAAGATTGGATAATTTAAAAAAAAAAAAGCTGTGCTGCATAAGTCTGCCTAATTTAAAATATACCATCAGAGTTTCATAGAAAAAGATGCAAAACTAAGATTTTTCATGTAGCTTTGGAACATGCATTGAAGAAAACAGACACTGAATAGGAAACTTATCAGAATGGACTACTGTTAAGATGGATTATTAGTGAATAGGTCTTCCTGCATAAAATGGAACCTGTGCTGCAATAGCATGAGCTAATGGAAAAATGGACCATCTTAATGGTAGCGTATATTCGTAACCTCCCCCCTCCCCAAATTATTTATACTATATATGTGCATAACAGCTCTAACGCCATTGTAAGTCCATGTCAGTTCTGTACTTCTCAGGAGGATTTATTCACTCAAACTCATTTAGGCTTCAAGATGGTGAAGTCAGGTTTTGCCAAATATCAACTGTCACGAAAGGAGAGACTTGATAGACATATGTCAGAAAAAGAAAATCTTTATCATAGCCTATAAAAACAATTCTTGAGTATGCCGATGACGCAATAGGCACACTGTATTAATGCCATCCACTCCACCCGCAGGTATGTCTTCAGATTTCCATTTGTCCAAATACATAGGTGCCTGTTTTATTCTCACTCAGCACTCCTGCTTGAGGCTGGTATGAGTCTAGACTAGCACTACTGCGTTACTAGATGTTCCCAATGCTGTATTAATACATTAAAAAGACAGTTGGTATTCAGTGGAGCTGACAGGCTAGCTGGAGCATACAAACAAGACAGTTTTCCAGACTGGAGGATTATTGCAGCCTCTTGGTTCCTGCAGTTTCCTAGGAGAGTGAGTTTGACATTTCAGATGTTCTTTAAGCTTTGGGGGAAAAAAACAGGAAAGAGCCCTCTTTTATACTACTATACGTCTCGCTTCATATTTGTGAGGGTTAGGGTCAAATATGGCCTGCGAATACCTAAAAAATCGCAAATAACTTTTCACTTTCATATTCGCAGGATTTGTGGTATAGCCCTCGTGAATACCGTGAAATCGTGAATAAAATTTATCATTAGCATTCGTGTTTGTTTGCTGAACTTTTCTCTCTGCAACCCCCTCCCCCCCCCCCCCCAGCAACAACAGCAGAATTAATTAGGCACACAAGCTTTCCCACCTCCTTCCCCTCCCCCCTCCTTTATAAAGCCACACTAGCATTTTTAGCACCGGCTGCAGCAGTAACAGCTCTGATGCTCATAGGAAATTTATGGGCATCAGAGCTGTTACCGCGGCAGCCGGTGCTATAAACGCTAGTGCAGCTTTGCAAATGAGGGGGTTAGTGTACCCGACCACAGTAAAGCAGGTGCTCAGCTTTTCTCTCTGCTTTTCTCCGACGCTGCCGTTTGCCCGACCACACTGACAAAAAGCGCTGAACTTTTTTCTTGGCCCTCCAGGATTACATCATTCGGGAAGCAAAGTCAGGAAGATGAAAACCATGAATAATTAAGTCGCAAGTGCAAACCCATGAACATGGCGGGAGAAATACTATTTCTATTACTGTTACTATTAATTGCTTCTAGAGCGTTACCAGACATATGCATTGCTGTATATAGTCACAAAGGAATGACAACTAAAGCAAAAAGCCAAAGTGACAAACTAATAACTTATATTTGGAAAATAAAAAAACTTGAATGGTATTTCATTGCTGTGCTCAGAGGTGTTCTGTAATCAGACCAAAACACCAGGACGAGAGTTAAGATGGCGGACAGTATTTAGTGGTGCTCTGACCGCTCTGTTTTCCTACCTGATTACCTTTGAAGTTTTCAGGGATGTTTTGGCTTTGCTGCCTCTTTGTTTTGTTCCTTCTCCTTGCCTTATTTGCCAGTATGCCTCACACGAAGAGGAAGGGAACTGTGAGAGCCATGCAAATTCTGACTTTCACGTTCTCTTCAGCTCAGCTAATGCTCCAGCATTTTTTCGAGCTGCAGACCCCTGCTGAACCTCAGCCATCCCAGCGTGGACTGACTTCCGCTAAAGATTCAAGCGAGGGAGCACTTGAATCCCTGGACTTCTGGACATCTTTGTCTCCACCGACGATTTCTGCACTCCCATGTCCAGCAGGGACGCGGAGTGGTGACTCTAGCCCTGAGAGAAAGGAGGAGGAAACCCCGGAGCTGAGTCTGGGAAGAGCTACACCCTTTTCTGGAGACCAGGAGCAGAAGAACGCTGTGGGACCCGGAGTTCCTGTACCCAGGCCTGGCATTGCACTTAAGACACTGTTTGAGGCCATTAAAAAAATGGGTGAAAAGTTTGGGAAAAGGTATTAGTGGCTAAAGTGGATGCTTTTTCCTTGAGTGTCAAAAAAGTTAAACAAAGAATGTTTGGATAAGATTCTAACTGAGTCTTCTACATTAAAAATTTCAATTTCTTTGGTAGTTAAAAAACAAAACTTGATCGCATGTAAAATTGAACAGATTGAGAACTTTAACTGCCGTTTGAATCTTAGAGTTTTAAACTGTCCAAAAATACCAGCTATGACACTAATCGAGGTCTTTAAAAAATCTTTGTTAGAAATTTGAATTTTCCTCCAGACCAGATTCCACGAATAAATAAGGCATACTATTTACCTGTTTCTAAAAAGAATTCCGCATCTGGTGAGAAAGTGGTCACTAAAAATGAGCTACAAAATCTTACGACAATCTTGGAGAATTCTTTTTTAAATGTCAAGGAGAGAGCTACCTTGATAGTAAATTTCATATTTGAACAAGACCTCAATGCTATCATGAGATTGTTCTTCAGAAATTCTGCAACCCTTTTTTGTGGTCAACGCTTATGGTTATATCCTGATGTAACCAAAACTACACAGGATAGACAGACAGTTTATTGCTATGAGAAATGAAATGAGGGGGTTGGGTGCTATTTTTATGTTGGCCTACCCCTAAAAATGTATTATTAAATATTTGGATTTAAAATATGTTTTCTTTATTCCTGATCATCTAAGACAGGGGTGTCAAAGTCCCTCCTCAAGGGCCGTAATTCAGTCGGGTTTCAAGGATTTCCCCAATGAATATGCATGAGATCTATTTGCATGCACTGCTTTCATTGTATGCTAATAGATCTCATGCATATTCATTGGGGAAATCCTGAAAACACAACTGGATTGCGGCCCTCGAGGAGGGACTTTGACACCCCTGATCTAAGATCTTTTTTGGATCTCAAAGGGTTAATCAGTGGTGAGGGTGGAAGCTCCAAAATATGAAGACCGAGGGAAGAAGCTGTATGATAGCCTTTGCCTTGAATAGCTTTGTTATAATTTTCTCCCTTTAATTTCTCTTTCTCTCTCTCTCTCATTGACTGTTGTGATTCTAAGGAAGAGTTAAATTCCAGTTTTCTTTTTTCTTTTAAATATTGTTTCTTGAAGGCATGTTTAAGTTGGGGAAATGATTCTGAATTTCTGTAGCTAGTTTTACTTTATTGCTATGGGTCCTGACGTGTTTTGTGGCTGTCTGCCTCAGAAAATCCATACATCAAAAAAGTCAAACTTCTAACAGAAAAGTGGTCTGTCCATTGATAATAATAATAATAATAATAACTTTATTCTTCTATACCGCCATAATCTTGCGACTTCTAGGCGGTTTACAACTGAAGAGAGCTGGACAATTAGCGATTTACAGTATGCAGATAGAGAAATTACAGTATACAGAATCTTAGAACACCTGCTCTCCACTTTTCCGTTAGAAGTTTGACTTTTTGATGTACGGATTTTCTGAGGCAGCCAGCCGCGAAACACGCAGAGTGGTAGAGTTCCCCACCATCATGAAAAAGAACCAACAAAGGGGTACAAGAAGATGAAATAGGAAGAAAGGACAAAAGAATATGCCACACCTTAGCCCAAAAGGACCTTATTCTAGAGCATCCTCATAACATATGTCCCAATGTGGCATGACCTCTCCCACAATTGGGCATTCGTTCCAAGCAGTAAGGCCTGCTCTATAAGCTTGCAAAGGGAATGCAGAAATTTATACTCCTGTTCTCTGTGTATCATACTATCCGAAAAAACTGAGAAATGCTGAAAGCTCTGGCAAAATGTCTCAAAGGGAATATTGAATCCCAGATCCATATCCCAAGCCAAAACTAAGGCTTTAAGCTGGGTATCAGAACTCATCTTCAAAATACAATGAGTGTAATAACTAAGACAAGGTGATTCCTCCTCCACCAACAAGGTTAAAACTTCAACATCTACCCACTTGGAAATTTCTTCCAATCTGTATACCTTATACCAGTGGTCTCAAACTCCACATGCGGCCGCCAGGTACTATTTTGAGGCCCTCAGTATGTCTATCATAATCTCAAAAATAAAATAAAACAGTTTCTTGATCATATGTCTCTTTAGCTATAAATGACAATATTATGATTAAGACTTAGCCAAAAGGAAAGATTTATAAATTAGAAAGAGTTTTACCTCAGGCAAAATTGTCATTTCTTTAATAAGACATTAACTATATTTTCTGAGGCCCTCCAAGTACCTCCAAATCCAAAATGTGGCCCTGCAAAGGGTTTGAGTTTGAGACCACTGCCTTATACTCTCGCTCAGCAATTTGTATATCTATAATTTTGCTTCCTTAAAGTTTCTGCACTCTGTATTTCCTCTGACTATCTGCACATTGTAACTCGTTGAATGTCCAGCTTTCTTGATTGTAAACCGCCTAGAAGTCACAAGATTGTGGCGGTATAGAAGAATAAAGTTATTATTATTATTAAAACAGTGCATGGAACTATCAAGTGAAGCTAGAATACTCCACACACACTGTCCTGTAATAAAAAAAAGCCCCAAAACAAACCTACCAAACTAGCCAAATATCATACAAACATCCATAAATCCACACATTTACAGCCATAGAAATCCCCAAAGACCAGGAAATTAATTCAAATACACTAGATAATTGTCCATTAATTCTGGTCCCAAAATATAAAAGCTGAGTATAAGGTGACTACAGCCGCAAATGCCACCTAGATCTCGCTGCACATTTGAGTTTTACTCAAGGCATGATATGCACAGTCAAGGTCCCGTTGCCTAGTTAGGAAACCACTAAGAAAGTTGATCTCGAGCACCAGCACTGGTTTCAAACACAAATGGTTGCCCATTGTATGATACTCTCAGGTGTGCCGGAAACTGAAGAGTAAAGCACAGTTTCTTTTCAGTAAGCTGCTTACAAATGGCCGAGAAACCATGCCATAATGATACCATGTGCACTGAGTAATCTTGAAAGAAAAGTACACAATGGTTCTGGAAAAACACAGTAACATAGTAGATGACGACAGATAAAGACCCGAATGGTCAACCAAAAGGCCATCAAGGTAAGTTCCTTAAGCTGCCAAAAATTCCACACCAACAAATCCTTGAGAGAAAAATTTAAAATTACTATCTGGGGTCTGGTAGAGCCTTCTTGCTTCCCCCTTTCAATACGCAAAGGACCCACATAGGGGGCAACCAGGAGCTCCTCCAATAGCCATTTTTCCAGAGTGGATACAAGTTCACTGTCTTTCAAAGATTCCGTCAGACCCACAATTCGAACATTATTCCACCTGGAGCGGTTTTCCAGATCATCCAGCTTTTCATCAAAACAGACCAATTTTCGACAAATTTGAGTCAGCTCTTTATGTACCGCTATAATAGAATCCTCAGCCGAACTCACTTTCTGTTCGATCTCAGAGATTCAAGTGTTAATATCCATTACCAATGTCAACAGAGTGGTAAGATTTTCATTGACTTTATCTATCATCTATTATCGGGAGTCTAAAGCCGCCTCTACTGCTTCTATAAGCTTTTGAAGAAGGGCATCGATCATCACATCGGGCTCCTTGATGCCAGCTGTCATTTTTCCTTCACTGGCTGTGACCGCCTTGACTCTGTCCTGATCTTTCTTCCCAGTCTTTACAGACATTTCAACTATGTTCTGCACAAACTTGTCCATGAGAGTAAAAGCCAACAAGAGGCAAAGGATATACAAAAAATTGACTCAGTATTTAGTGCCAAAAGGTTTATAAGGGGAGGAAAGCTGCGGAGCTCAGGAAAAACATGACCTCCTGGCTCACCACATGGCCATTCCCCCAGCCAGTCTGATTTTCAAGATATCCATAATGAATATGCGTAAAAAAAATTTGCATGCTCTTTCTCTACTGTAAGCAAATCAATCCCAAGCATATTCTTTGTGAATATCCTGATAACCTGATTGGCTGGGTTTGTCCCAAGGACTGGAATGAGAACCCTTGCTTTATATATTTTGTCATATTTTGTTCAGATTTTGCAGGAAGGATAGAATGTAGAATATTTGTGCAACGTTCTGAAGTCTTGCTTAAGAAAGGAATGATGAGGATAAAGGCCAGGCAAAAAATGCAGTAGGAATTCTCTGTTTTTGCTTTCATTTTAACATTAATAAATGTTCCCTAACCTCTTTCAAACAGTGACTGGCACATATGTATTATTAGAAAAACAAAAAAGCAGCCAGTCCACTAGATCCACCATGTGGCAAAAACAAAAAAGCGACCAAACAAAATCCAAATGAAAGGTCTTTGTTAGAAATACTCCTAGGAATACAGGAATGTGCCCGACGTGGCTGTGTTTTGCCTACGTGGCTGCATCAGAGGCAAACTAAAACCGAAAGGAAAACAGATAACCCCCCCCCCTTTTTTTTTTTTTTTTTTACAAATCATGGTGCAGTTTTTAGCACCGGCCACAGCAATAACAGCTCCGATGCTCATAGGACTTATATGAGCATCAGAGCTATTACTGCCACAGCCGGCACTACAAAATGTACTACAGTTTTGTAAAAGGGGTGGAAAATAAGACATTCATAATAAAATATAATTCCAAAACCTGTGATAATACATAATTTCAAATAATAAAAGATATTGGAAATAAATATAAATTGCATATTGTCACAGGGTGGATCCTGTTCCTAGCGAGGAAGCCTCGCCAGAAGAAGGTAATGAGGTTAAAACCCTTGAAAGTATTCCTAAGCCTGCTAAGGAGAGTCCCAAAGCAGCCCCTAGGAATACTCACAAGCCAAGCCTTCCAGTAAGGAAACCTCCTAAAGCTCTGTCTAAAGCAGGCAGATCTGGTTTAGCCAGTTGTGGGAAAACAGATGGAAAGACTACATCTCCCAGCAGCCATAGGGCCAGAGAAAGAAAATAGCAGGAATGGTATACTGGCCACACCCAAACAAGCTCAAACTGGTTTAGGCTAGGTGAGAAGTTCTCTGAGGGCAGGCTACCCTAACACACATGCAGGGAGGACTAATCAGCTCCCTGCAGTGAAAGAAAAGGGTTTAGCTTTCGGACAGAAACAGTTCCAGGGCCAGTTTCAGAGTGCACACCTGCTACAGATCCAGCAGGCAGAGCCATTCAGCAGGTTGCAAGCATAGAGAACCAGAAAACCCACAGTCCACCTCATGGCAACAAGCCCAGGCATAGGTTGGTGAGGAAGAGGCTATTGAGAAAGGTGATTCTGTGTTTGAGCAAGATAGTGTGATGGCTGGTGATGACCTTGTGATATGGAGGTAGAGGAAACAGTTTTGCCTAGCATGGAAGAGATGGAGATATGTTAATCTCTTCAGGATAAAGGGGGCTGGGTGACATGCATTGCACACCAGATCAATGTACAGCTTATATTTTGTGGAACCCTTCCAAGCCACCAGGCAGCCATTTTTATTAAGGGAAATGCAGGAGAGGACCCCTTCCTAGGGACTAAGTTTAATCCCAAGGGGAGTTGTGCCTGGCAAAAGAAAAGTTTGCAGTTTGGACAAGATTTTTTTCTTCTTTTCTGATATTGAGGGCTTGGAACTGAAAATTGTTTTGTTGTCTGAACGCTTAAATGATACAAGGGGATACAAACCTAAAAATCACATCTGGAAGTTTGTTTATGATTTGTGAACAATAAATTATACCAAGAAACGGCACCATTGTTGTTAAAACTCTTTATTATACCAATACCAAGTTACCAAAAGAACCTCGCAAAACCGTTCGGCTGAGGTTTGTGTACCCTAGGGACGGTCATTTGCTAAGCCCAGCTTGGCCACGCCTGGTCACAATGTTTACTTTCTACCAACTGAGAGCCAAACATAATATGTGCATAAAAAGAAAATAAAATCTTACCCAGCTGGTGAAATGTATGCTAAAAACACCAAAGCTTGTTAGTACAAGTGATTAAAACAATAAAAGAATGGGAGCAAGTATGGTTGTCTGTACATAAAGCTTTGAAATCTTCAGCTACTACTCAATCTGTATATTTAATTTTACATAAAACAGTATGGACACCCTACAAATTGAGCAAAATAAGATCTAATGAATCAAATAAGTGTTGGCCTTGTAATAAGGAGACAGGAAGTTTGGAACATTTACTTTTCCTATGTGATTTATTACAACTCTATTGGCAAAAAGTTTGGGATACTATGGGGCTCATAATCGAAATGGAAATACGTCGAACCGGGTTTTACACGTATCTAAAAACAACTTAGGCCTTCACAGTGCTGCAGTATGCCCAGAGCTAAAAGGGGCGTTTCAGGAGAAGTGGTGATGGCAGGATTTGGGCGGGACATGGGCCATCCTAGACTTAGTCATACTGCATGTATAACCGAAAGTTTAACAACGCTGCCTAGATGGAACTTGGACATTGTGACTTAGATCATCTAAAACCAGGTCTAAGTCACAAGAAGGTATCCAAAGTAACCAGATAACCACTGCAGGGACAAAGTATAGACCTCTAAACACTCCCCCAGTGATCACTGAACCCCCCCCCCCTCCGCTATAAAATTCATGGTGAAACATGTGCATCCACCAAAACCTTTATGTACTGCCATATAAGTGGCACTTGCAGACATAAGGGCTATTGGGGTGGTAGACAAGTGGGTCTAGTAGGTTCTGGGGGTGTTTTGGGCGGCTCACCATGACCTATAAGGTTGTTCTGGTGAGATGTATATGTGGCACTCTTTTTGTGAAGTTCACAGCAGTGCCCTGTAAAGTACCCCACTACTCTGGTACAATGTGTGGGTATCCAGTCCATCATTTTGCTGACCTCATCTACGTCGAAAAGGTCTTTTTCTAGGTGTTTTTGACTTGGACGAATTTTGGGACAAAAATGGGGTATAAAGATAGACGACTTAGCAATCTGGACGATCTGACGGCTGGACGTACTGTTAGATGATTTTTTAAAAAAAATATTTTGGACATATTTTTAGAAAATGGACTTTTCCATGTCCGACTTTGGGCGACTAGCGACAGGCCCAAAACGGACTTAGACATATTTTTTGATTATGCCCCTATATATGTTCGTTGCTTAAGGTTAAAGAGCCATTGACCATAAATATCATTGTGTTGGGTCGACTTTTCATGAATACTTCAATCATAGATGAACAGGCAAAATTTGTACGAATTTTGTTTAACGTAGTAATTAAAATAATTCTTGATCACTGGAAAGACTTTTCAAGAGTTGAATACATGGAATGGTAGAATTTAATAAGTCTAACTGCTAAGTATGAGAGAGTGTTTGTGGAAAGAAAGGGATGTTTGCATATTTTTAAAAACGTTTGGAATCCCCTCACAAAATATAGCGACATATCACATTTAAAATGAATATCTTTTTTTTTTTTTTTTGGTAGTTAGTTTTCTTATGTTTAGGTAAGTTTAGTCTTAGGGCTCCTTTTACTAAGGTTTTAGCGTGCATTGCATTTTGGCGTGCGCTAGATGCTAACGCCAGCATTGAGCTGGCTTTAGTTCTTGGTACATAGCGCAGAGTTAGCGCGCGCAGCAATGCAGCAAGTGCTAAAAACTCTAGCACACCTTAGTAAAAGGAGCCCTTAGTGTCAACATTATTTGTATACTGATTATTGTAATTAATCCGTTTTGCCAATCATTTCTGTGAACTGTTTGAGTCATGACTTGTTTATATTTAAAATTATTAATAAAATATACTGAACTTTAAAAAAAAAAACCCACAATAAAAGAAAAGTCAGATAGTGTGCATCAACCACATTGTCAACACACCACTTGGATGGACTAAAAGCTAAAACATTGCATTGAAGTTCCTCATCCTTTTTAATATATCTAACTCACTATACAAATTAACATAAGAAATGTTATGCTGTACAATTCAGTTAAAAACAAGGCTGAGTTCATGAAACTTCTAATTATCCAATAAAAAAAGAAATAAATTAAGTCAGAACTACTCACATGTACCTGGGTCCTTGAAGATTAAAAATACCGGTAGGTCTGATATTTGCATAATTAGTTTAAAATGTTCAAAACACACACAAAAAATCAGCCAAATCATAAAAGAGCCATCTAAAACACATAAATAAGGGATATGAGAATAAAAATTGTGTTTAAAATGCATTTAAAACCATGCAAGTGTGTATGTAGGGGGTGGAATCTCTTAAACAACAGGATTAAAATCAAACTCAAACATCATAAAAATACTCTAAAGATGTTGCTTAATCTATACTACCTCAAATCACTATGAAAAAAAAAAATCTCCAAACAGCTGAAAACCATTTTAAAAGGTGGTGGAATGGGACTTATGCATTCCAATGATTTCAGTGTGTTCAGTGACGTCATTAGTAGGTTTCAACCACAGAAGAGACCTGAAACATGATTTAAAAACTGAGGAACCTAATAAAAACATCTAAAATTAGGTCAGACCAACTTGGAACCTCAGAATTCAATAAAATATGGTCTCTAGAGCAGTGGTTTGGGTTTTCAAGCTATCCCTAATGAATATGCATGAGAGATATTTGCATATAATGAAAGTGACAGGCATGCAAATCTGCTCCATGCATGTTCATTAGGGCTAGCCTGAAAACCCGATTGGCCTGGTGGTCCTCCAGTACAGGGTTGGGAACCACTGCTCTAGAGCAATGTTTTTCAACCTTTTTACACCCGTGGAACGGAAGAAATAAAAGAATTATTTTGTGGACCAGCAAACTACTAGGACTAAAATTTATAAACCCCGTTTCTGCCCCATCTCCGCGAGCTCGGTCACTTCAGTAACTATAGAAAAATAGACAAATATAGTGCAAAATATAGACAGCAGATACAAATTCTCAAAACTGACACATTTTGATCACTAAATTGAAAATAAAATCATTTTTCCTACCTTTGCTGTCTGGTCATTTCATGAGTCTCTGGTTGCGTTTCCTTCTGTCTGTTTATCCTTTCTTTCATTTCTTTCTTTCTGCACTCAGGCCCAAGAATTGTCCCTTTCTATTCCCTCCCTCTTTCCTTCCTATGTCCTTAGTGCCCCCGGTGCCTCCTTCCCATGTCCTTAGTGCCCCTTCCTGTCTTTAGTGCCCCAAGTGCTTCCTTCCCATGTCTTTAGTGCCCCTTCCTGTCTTTAGTGCCCCCAGTGCATTCTTCCCATGTCTTTAGTGCCCCCAGTGCATCCTTCCCATGTCCCTCTCACTGCCTTCCACACTTTGTCCCACCCCTACCCCTGAAGCCAGCCTGCCAGCCTGTATACCTCTCTCCCTCCCTCCCTGGCCAAAGCCAGCCTGCTTGCCTGTCTACCACCTTCCCTCCCTGCCCTGCAAAAAAAAAAAAAAAAAAGCCTCCCTCCTTCCTTTCCCCTGCTCTTACCGCCCTGCTGCTGCTGCTAAAGCCGACAGGAAGTCTTCTTTCCAACGTCAATTCTGACGTCGGAGAGGACATTCTGGGCCAGCCAGGCAGCAATTGGCTGGCCCAGAACGTCCTCTCCGATGTCAGAATTGACATCAGAAAGAAGACTTCCTGTCAGCTTTAGCAATAGTGGCAGGGCGGTAAAAGAAGGGGACCCGGGGAAAGGAAGGAGGGAGGGACAGGAAATGATCGCCTGTCCCGTTGTCCCCGAGCACAACTTCGGGACGCTGTCCCGAAGCTGTGTGTGGGGACAACGGGACAGGAGGTCTGAAAATGGACCTATGGCCATTTTAATCTTGCCGGCCCTGCGCGGACCGGCAGAAATTTCCTGCGGACCAACACCGGTCCACGGACCGGCGGTTGAAGAACAGTGCTCTAGAGCAGTGGTTCCCAACCCTGTCCTGGAGGAACACCAGGCCAATTGGGTTTTCAGGCTAGCCCTAATGAATATGCATGAAGCAAATTTGCATGCCTATCACTTCCATCATATGCAAATCTCTCTCATGCATATTCATTAGGGCTAGCCTGAAAACCCGATTGGCCTGGTGTTCCTCCAGGACAGGGTTGGGAATCACTGCTCTAGAGAGCCATAATTTGTAAAAATAAATATTTTAAAAAACAATGGTAAAACTAGGTAAGCTAAGTTAGAAGATCAATTAAACTCACAGGTAAATTATTTTAAAACCACAATAGGATAAGAACACGTGTAACCATGGTGACCAAGGTAAAAAGCAGATGCATAAATATGATAATAACAGTAAACAAATTAAATAGTATTCTAACAAAATTTATTTGGCTTGGAAAATCTGCAAGAATTGCTATGGTATCTTTACAAAAGCCAATTGCGGAGGGTTGGGTAAATTTTCCTAACTTTTATAGGTACCATCAAGCCTATATTATGCGCCAAGGTATGTACTGGATCCTCCCTGAACTCATGAAAGAGTTTCCAGACTGGTTGACGTTAGAATGGCAACTCATGTTTCCTTTGAGATTAAGTCATGTCCTTAGTATTAAATTGCCCAGGTTATATAAAGATCACAGAATACTAATTGATACATGGAAAACATTAAGATATGTTAATGATTTAACACCTATTTCAATACTTAAATCAACATATCAGACCATTTGGCTAAACTCCAAGATTAAAATTGGCGGATATAAAGTCATCTGGAAATATTGGATGAAGGCAGGTATACGTACTTTAGATTATATTATTTCAAATGGTAAGTTGCTTGATTTTTCACAATTGCAACACAAATAGGATTTTATTAAATCACAAAATTATAAATGGTTGCAATTGAAGCAAGCCATTCAGGCAGGGTTCCCCGCATGGAAAAATCTTAGTTATAAGTACAGCTTGGTTTTTTATGTTTTCAGGTGGACTTCCTGGGAAACCAGGCTGCTCAGTGGTACAAATTAATATCTGGATTTATGAATAAAAAAACCAAAGAATGGTCTTCGAGACATTTGGAGCATTGAGATTAAGCATCAAATTACTGCGTCTCAATGGCCACGAATTTGGTCTTGGAGGATGAGATGTGCAATGTCTTCATCTATGAGACAAACTTGGTATTTTCTGTTACATAGAGCATTCTGGACCCCAGTGCGTTTACAAAAATTGGATTGCTCTAAGTCTAATAGATGTTGGCACTGGAGGGGGTCACGTGATGCCATGAACGAGTGAGGTCGACTCCTTGTTTGCTCCGGGTCTGCCCTGCTAACTTTCACTTACTTACGGGACCATTTAGCTCCTCGATGCTTGATCTGTGCATTAACAGGCTTCTTACTTTATGGACAAATATATCACTCGGTCCCAGGACTTCATGATCTCTAAAACCGCTCGAAAAGATTGCGAGCATGTGCGGCCTTCTGAGATCAAGATGGCGGCAAGCCTCGCAGCGGCGGTCACACATCTTACTGAGACCGCTTTGGGTGACATCAAGGAGGCAATCGCACAAGTCCTGGGGCCGAAAATGGAACAAATTTCCTCTCAGATATCTAATATTGAGAGTATTTTGTCTGCGGCAGCGGCGCATACAGCGGAGTTGGAGCAGCGTGTCTCTACACTTGAGGACTTGTCGGAGTCCCGGGTGACTGCTTTGACCGCGCTCCAGGCCCAATTGCATACCCAAATGGAGAAACTTGACAACCTGGAAAATCGCTTGCGCCACTCCAACTTGCGCATTATGGGTATTCCGGAAACCATTGCTGACCGGCTTTTGCTGGATATTTTGGAGCACTGGCTCCAAGAGGAACTGCCTTTACCTCCCTCTTTGGGCCCACTGCAATTGGAACGGGCTCACCGCCTGGGATCCCGAGCGGGCTTGGAAAAGCGCCCGAGGATAGTTATTTTAAAATTATTGAATTTTCGTCATAAGATGGAACTATTACAACAATATAGGGCTAAGCGTGATGTGCTAAAATATAATGGAGCGCCTGTCTGCATCAGCCAGGATTTTTCAGTTGCTTTACAAGAAAAGAGGAAACCTTACTATCCATTATGCTCCAAGATTGTGGAGCTTAAACAGAGGTTTCAATTTAATTATCCAGCTGTGTTGAGGTTCCAACATAATGGTGTCTGGAAATCATTCCAGTCCACGGAGGCTGCGGATGAATTTATAAAGACCATTCATGGCCCTTCCACTGGGGTCACTTGACTGCTTGTTCTCATTGTTTGGCCTTGTTTATGCTTTAGTTAATGGCTTTTCTAGATTTCTTGTGCTGAGGGGTTATTGGTCCTGTCTGACATTATGGGGCTCTTACTATTGGCTGGGGTGGCCCTGGGTTTGGTGTCTTGTTGTGACCTGTTTTATCCTTCATGGTAAGGATATAAGGGGATGCTTGTTGGGATCGGGGGGGGGGAGGGATTTAGTTCGGGGAAAGTGGCAGCGGCAATATTATTGTACCTTGTTTTGCTTATTGTTTTTGGTGTATGCTTTTGTGGGGTTGAGTGTTTGGACTGTATGGTTTGAGTGTACTGGGTCTTGGGGGGTGAGGCTGGGCGCCCGGAGACTATAGTTCTTTGGTGGTTGAAGTGCTTTTGGGTCAGTAGTGGGGTGTACTGAGGGTGATCGTACCCTGCGACTAATTTCTTGGAACGTATTGGGAATCACGTCCCCTGCTAAGCGCACCAAGATACTATCTCAGTTGAAACATCACCATGTGGATATTGCATGTCTCCAGGAGACTCGGCTTACCGACCAGGAACATAAAAAGCTTCAGAGGGGTTGGGTTGCACTATGCCTCCTCCCCAGGGAAAAAGGCGGGGGTAGCTATTCTTATTCGAAGGGGCTTGGCATGTGATATTCAGATTCAACGTCAGGATACACAGAGTCGCTATTTACTGGTGAAGGTGGTGGGACCCGGTGGCCCCTTTCGTCTTTTGGTGGGATATGGCCCTAATACCTATCAACATGCCTATTTTCAGAATCTGGTTAATATTTGTTTGTTAGATTCGGACTGCCCTTTATTCATAGCTGGCGACTTGAATCAGGTTTCTAATCCTGCCCTAGATCGTTCTGGTCCCTCAGGGGTGTCATCTTCGAGGCGGAAGAGAGGGATCCCATATCTCTGTAGCGCTCTTGGATTGGTTGATCCATGGAGGTTGCTTCATCCTACTGAGAGGGATTATACACACCATGGGTCCTTTTCCAGGATAGACTATATTTTACTATCGGAGTCCTTGTTTTCTCGGGTTACTGAGGCCATAATAGGCCCCTTGGAAGTATCTGATCATAATATGATCTGGCTTGATGTTGCAGTGGGTGGGCCTAGGGGTCCGGGGACTGGATGGAGATTTCCCTCCTATTTACAGCATGATGCTCATTTTCAAAAGTTTTTGTTGGGTAAGTGGGAAGAATATTGTCACTTTAATTCTCAGCATTTCGAACAACCTGTTTTGTTCTGGGACGCGGCTAAGGCTGTCTTACGTGGGGACATCATAGCTTATGTAGCCACTCATACTCGACTTATAGCAAGTCATATAGTGGCTTTGGAATGTCAATTGGTAGGATTGAAGGGTGTATTATTGCGCTGCCCCACGGCCGCGAATAGGGAGGCTTACCAGACAGTACTAGTGGCGCTCAACTCCCTCATCCATGAACGTATGAAAAAATTATTGTTTTATCGTAAATTTAAATTTTATAAATATGGTAATAGGGCGGGGAAGCTGTTAGCATCCATCACTAGGAGTTGGAGGGGGTCGCGATACATTTCTATGATTCATGAGAGCCCGGGTACGATTTTGACATCTCCGGCGGATATCTCTGCTGGCTTTTACCGTTACTTTGAGGTATTCTATGCGTCTCTAGGTTCTTACACTGGACCAGATGTGTGTGACTATCTGGAAGACACGGGGGTGCCCAAATTCTCAGCCACTCAGATATCCCTCTTGGATCAGCCCTTACAATTGCAGGAAGTCCTCCAGGCGATTAAGAAACAGAAGTCTTGTACTGCACCGGGGCCTGATGGCTATACCCCTGAGTTTTATAAGATCTTGTCGTTTTCCGTTGGAGCCCCTCTTTTGGAATATTTTAGGGCCATTCAGGTGCAGCGGGTGTTCCCTCGTTATGCCAATGAAGCCCTGATTTCTTTAATACCTAAACCCACCAAGCCGCCCACTGATTTCGAATCCTATCGGCCAATATCGTTGTTAAATGTTGATATAAAAATTTTGGCTCGCATATTGGCTGATCGGTTGGCGCCCTTGTTGCCTGCTCTGATTGTTCCTGAGCAGGTGGGGTTTGTTCAGACGCGCCACTCTGTTCTTAATGTTCGGCGGGTTCTTTTGGCTTATTCTTCTGCAGAGCGGACCCGGCTTCCTGGCCTACTTGTAGGGCTTGATGCAGCTAAAGCTTTTGACAAGGTTCATTGGCATTACTTATTTCAGGTATTACAGTATATGGGGATTCAGGGAGGGTTTTGTGCTTTTTTGCAAGCTCTATACACGGAGCCTACTGCATCGGTATTGGTCAATGGGGTGTGGATGTCTTCGTTCCCCATTGGTAGAGGTACGCAGCAGGGGTGTCCGCTGTCCCCCCTTCTTTTTCTTTTATATTTAGACCCTCTTTTGCGCACGCTCCAGAGAGATGATGAGATTACGGGCTTACCTGAGGGCGCTGCCCAGTTGCGTGTGCTGGCTTTTGCAGATGACCTTTTGCTTTCTTTGGGTAACTCGCAGCGCTCGCTACCTCGAGCGTTGGAATTGCTTGATGAATTTAATATTTACTCAGGTTTACTCTTAAATAGGCAAAAGTCGCTGGCACTCCCTACTTTCTCTGAGGTGCGGGAGTCCTGGAGTGGGGTTTTCCCGTTACAGTGGGTTTGTGGTCATTTGGTGTATTTAGGGGTAGCTATTCCTCAGGACTTACCTAGATTATACAACTTAAATGTCTTGCCCTTACTTCGTCGTACTGCGGCCACCTTACACAATTGGTGAGCATACCCTCTCTCTCTCTCTCTGGACGCATTGCTCTTTATAATATGATGGTGATTCCGCAATGGCTGTATTTACTGCAAACTCTCCCTTTAATGCTAACATCACAGCATTTATCTCAGCATTGGTCACACCTTTCGGCTTACTTGTGATAGGGTAAACGGGCTCGGATATCGTTATCTAAACTGATGCTTCCTAAAGATCAAGGGGGGTTGGGCTTGTTGAGTATTTCTAGGTTTAACCTTGCATGTCAACTGCGTCACATTCATGACTGGTTCTGTAACTCTACTTGCTTTTCTTTACCTACTATTGAATGTTACCATTTTAGACCATATCTCTTTAGTTATCTTCTCCATGTTTCTAAGTTGCCTGATTTACCTCAGTTGCAGTCGGACCCCTTTCTGCCTGCTATGCGCAGGGCTTGGCAGCTGGTGTGTAGGTTATTGAAGATCTCACCTAGGTGTACGCCTTGCCTGCCTATATGGGATAATGGAGACTTTACGCCTGGCCTGGATTCTCCATTGTTTCAGCGTTGGTCACGTGGTGGCCTTCAATATGTTTCTCAAGCAGTGATATTAGCAGGCCTGCCTCTTTCGTTCGCAGAGCTTCAACTGACATTTCACCTACTCCCTGCGGATTGGTTGGCCTATAGACAACTCCAGCACTATTTGATGGCCTTGTCTCCAGGTGTGTTGAAAGAGGACATTCAGGAACAGCTTCAGGAGGCGATTTGTCTTACGGCTCAGGAGCCGATACCTCTGAGGTTTTATCACAAGTTCTTACAAGAGATCTCGGGGGACCTGGATTATATTGCCTTGGCTCAAAAATGGACTGCTGATCTCCAGATTCCCATTACTGATGAGATGATTCGCACTGGTGTTCGCTTAGGTAATAAATCTAATTTGTCTATTGTTGAGCGGGAGCGAAATTATAAGTTTCTTCTAAGAGCTTTTAATGCACCAAGTAGAGCCTACAAGATGGGAATCAGTGTGGGACATTGTTGTGGAAAATGCAATCATCCCCAGGCCTCTCTTGGTCATCTACTCTGGACTTGCCCGCTCATATCTCGTTTCTGGGTTCACCTGGTATCATCTGTTGCTCATCTCTGGGACTGCTCCTGGCGACTTCATCCAAGTTTTCTTTTCACTTTACAGATTCGTTTTCATCCTCTGCGACCGGGCTGCTCGGCTTTTCTTCGGAAGACTGTGCTGTTGGGACGGAAATGTATACTAACACAGTGGCTTTCAGCCCAACCTCCTACCATTTCCCAGTGGAGAGCTTTGATGCTGCACCAAATGTTGCTGGAGAGGAAAGACGTTGCTGATTTGACCTCTAGAGCGGGACGGTTGTTCCGCCAGTGTTGGCAGCCTTTTAGTTCTACATTTACTTTTATATGTTCAACACCAACTTTGGGATTCCTAATGTTGTTGTATTACTTACTTGTGTTCTCTCCCTGCATTATGGTTTCACATGTTTACTTTTAGTTGCCGCTGCTGCTTTTAGGGGTGGGAGGGTGGTTGGGTGATTGGGGGGAAGTGGGGGGTTGGGGTTGGTTTGCAGTTTATCTGTAGAAATTGTTATATTTCTGTTTGCTGTGCTTTTCCTGTTGTTTGCTGAATCTTTTAATAAAAATGATTTAATTATAGATGTTGACACTGTCATCTTGAAGCTGGTACATTGGATCATTTATTGTTTTTTTGTCCTCTAATACATAACTTTTGGAAATCTATTTGGAGTCAAATTAATAATTTACTTGAAAATCCGGTAGCGCTTTCATATGACATGATATTATTTGGTACATCAATGAGGAAATGGAGTCAAATATCCTCTAAAAACAATAAATTATTACTTATAATGACAGGAGTTGCCATTCAACAAATTACTAAAAACTGGAAAAATTATGATAGATTAAGTTCTAGTTTCTGGTGGAATTCATTGTGCCATATTTTTAAAATGGAGAAAATATTAGCTATTCAACAGGGATGTTATAAAAAATTTATTGAAGTTTGGGAGCCATTAACAAACTATTGTAGAGATTGATTATAGTTAATAATTTATATTTACCCCTTTTTATTAATTGAAGTATAGGGTGAGGGGAGGAAGGGTTTAATTTCAAATTATCTGAAACTATAATATTATATTGGAGGGAGGGAGGGAGGGAGGAAGGAAGGATAAATTATGTTATGATTCAATATATCTATGATTAAAAAGTGATATTAAAGTGTATATGATTGTATTATAATTTGCTTGTTGAAAGTTTAAAAATGAATAAAGAATTAAAAAAACAAAACAAAACAATAAATGTAATGAATATTCAAATAAAAGTGAAATCGTCTTCCAAACAAGATAAGAGGCACGCTTGTACTTACAGCTTTGGTGTTTGTAGTGTGCATTTCACCATCTGGTATGCCCCTTATGCAGCCATATAGGTGAAACGCAGAAACATCTCTGAAGGATCTACATGTACCCTCTTTGAAAATCATAGGAACAAGGAGATCAGACATGTTCACAGAGATGGGACCACAATGGTGGAACGCCCTCCCTCAATATATTAGAACTGAAAATGATATCGTAACATTTTAAAAACTTTTAAAAACTTATTTATTTAATGACGTTTTTAATATTTGAAACTTTTACATATTTTAGAGATCCCTCTTAAACTGTGCTTTGGTTTTACAACCCCTTACCTTTTGTTTTTACCTTTTCTACCAAATTTAAGATTGTAACTTTTAATTATTTCCTTCCCACTTCATGTTTGTATTTTATGTAATTATATTGTTAATATGTCAGTTTCTATATTTTATTCTCTACTTGGATTATGTACATCGCCTAGCAATTTTAATAGGCGATTCATCAAATGACTAAATAAACTTGAAACTTGAAGGAGAGATCACACTGGATGTGGAATCTCTCTATATCAATATTCCTCAGGATGAAGCCATCGGTGTGCTTAGAGAAGCATTGGTGGAGACATATCCTAGCGGAATTTGTGGTAGAATTGGCATCCATTGCTTTTAACATAAATTATTTTTTCTATTTTGAAGGGATATTATGCCAACAAATAAAAGACATTGCCACCATCTGTGGCTAACCTCTATGTGTCAGCATTTAAAAAATATTTTTTGAGACTTCACCATGGAGAGATAATATTGTTTTGTGGAAGAGATATATATATGATGTATCTCTTTTCCAAATCAGAAGAATAACAACATTAGAGGGACATTATGGATGTTTAAATAGTTTTGATCAGAATTTAGAATTCCAGATGTCTTCAAGCAAAACTCAGATCCCATACCTAGATGTAGGTACATATAGGCTTTCTTTTATCAAGCCATGTTTTTTATTGCCAGCCACTGCGATAAAAGCTCCGACACTCATAGGAATTCTATGAGTATTGGAGCTTTTACAGCAACTGCCAGTGATTAAAAAATCCCTAATGCAGCTTGATAAAATAGAGCCATAATTTGGAAAATGGACAGCTTCACAGGGATCTGTATAGAAAGCCGACAGGCATGAATAAGTATTTGGATTTCATGAGCTGTCATAATCGATCATTAAAAATGAATTTACTTTACAGCCAGTTTTTAAGAAGTAGGAAACTTTGCTCTAAGGAAATCTTCATCAAACAATCCAAAGAAATGACAAAATGTTTTAAATCCTAAGCTTACCCTAAGAAAGTGATTTTGAAAGGTTTCAAAAGAGCTTTGAATGCAAATAGAGAGGATCTGTTGCTTCTTCAACCAAAGGAAACAAATGAAAAATGGTATGAGTTGCATTTTACACACTTATCAGGAGATATCATAAAGGTCTTACACATAATGCAAAGGATCCAACATTTTGAAAAAAAAAAAATATATATCATGATTGCACATAAGAAGGGAAAGAACCTTAAAGACATTCTGGTGCACTCTGCTAAGAACATAAGAATTGCCGCTGCTCAGTCAGACCAGTGGTTCATCGTGCCAACAGTCTGCTCCCGCGGCGGCCCCTAGGTCAAAGACCAGTGCCCTAACTGAGACCAGCCCTACCTGCGTACGTTCTGGTTCAGCAGGAACTTGTCTAACTTTGTCTTGAATCCCTGGAGGGTGTTTTCCCCTATGACAGACTCCGGAAGAGCGTTCCAGTTTTCCACTACTGTCTGGGTGAAGAAGAACTTCCTTACGTTTGTATAGAATCTATCCCCTTTTAACTTCAGAGAGTGCCCTCTCGTTCTCCCTACCTTGGAGAGGGTGAACAACTTGTCTTTATCTACTAAGTCTATTCCCTTCAGTATCTTGAATGTTTCGATCATGTCCCCTCTCAGTCTCCTCTATTCAAGGGAGAAGAGGCCCAGTTTCTCTAATCTCTCGCTGTACAGCAACTCCTCCAACCCCTTAACCATTATAGTTACTCTTCTCTGGACCCTTTCGAGAAGTACCGTGTCCTTGTTCATGTACGGTGATCAGTGCTGGATGCAGTATTTCAGGTGAGGGCGTACCATGGCCCGGTACAGCTGTATGATAACCTTCTCTGATCTTTTTGTGATCCCCTTCTTAATCATTCCTAGCATCCTATTCACCCTTTTCACCACTGCCGAGCATTGCGCGGATGGCTTCATTGACCTGTCGACCAGCACTGCCAAGTCGCTTTCCTGGGGGGGGTCTCTCCAAGTAACGCCCTGGACATCCTGTATTCGTGTATAAGATTTTTGTTACTGACATGCATCACCTTTTACTTATCCATGTTGAGCCTCATTTGCCATGTTGCGGCCCATTTATCAAGCGTGTTTATGTCACGTTGCAGATCTTTGCAATCCTCCTGCGTCTTCACTACTCTGAATAACTTAGTATCATCTGCAAATTTAATCACCTCACTCGTTGTACCAATTTCCAGATCGTTTATGAATATGTTGAAGAGCACTGGTCCAAGCACCAAACCCTGCGGCACTCCACTGGTGACGCTTTTCCAGTCCGAGTATTGTCCATTTATCCTCACTCTCTGTTTCCTATCCGCCATCCAGTTTTTAATCCACATGAGTATTTCACCCTCGATTCCATGGCTCACAATTTTTCAAAGTAGTCGTTCGTGTGGAACCTTGTCGAACGCCTTCTGAAAATCCAGATATACAATGTCGACCTTGTCAATCTGCCTTTTTACTCCCTCGAAGAATTGCAGCAAGTTCGTCAAGCAAGATCTTCCTTTGCTGAAACCATCCTGGCTGGTCCTCATCTGATTGTGTCCGTCAAGGTGCTCAATGATGCGGTCCTTTATCAGCGCCTCTACCATCTTTCCCAGTACTGAGGTCAGACTCACTGGTCTATAGTTTCCCTGATCACCCCTCAAACCTTTCTTGAAGATCGGCGTAATATTCGCCACCTTCCAGTCTTACAGAATCCTTCCCGATTTGATCGACAGATTGGCTATTAGTTGAAGCAGTTCAGCTATAGCCCCTTTCAATTCCTTGATTACCCTTGGATGGATGCCATCTGGTCCCGGGAATTTATCATTTTTAAGCCTATCAATCTGCTTGCATACCTCTTCTAGACTGATAGTAGTTTTTGTTCCTTTTTTAGGAGCTGTGGATGTTGTTAGAACTTATGTTATATAGTAATGGTGGGTGATACTGTGAACAAGCAATGATGGTCTCTTTACACAGCTTCTCTGTGATATTTCACTGGGATATAGTTGTGGGTCTGAGCGTTCACTATTAAGCACATATCATATTTTGTGTGATCATTTTTTATATACAAAGAGATTTACAGATTGCTGATGGGTGACTAATCAAAGCAGTATTTATTATAATCATAGTCACATATTTCAATTTTCTCTTTTGTATTCCCTTTTCTACCTGCCAGGGTGCTAAGTTTAGCAGTCAGATAGACCCAACAGGCAGCATTAGCGATATGATCCTTCTGCTATTGGCCTACCCCAGAAGCCTTCACTCTGGAGCACTTCCTGTTCCCGCATATGCGGTACCCTGCAGAGTGAAGGCTTCTGGGCAGGCAGATGGCAGAAGGATCACATTGTTAACACTGCCAGCTGCCTGAAGTTTTTAAATTGCAGCAGTGCTGAAGGTACTGGGGATGACGAAACTCACAAAAGCATTACCTGACTCTGGGGTGGCCTGAGTGGGGTCCTGGAGACAGAGAGGCTGTGCTGGGGGAGGGGCAGTGTAGGGGCAACACTAGCGGAAGGCAGAGGTGGGGCAAAGCAGGCCAGTGCACTGCGGGTGGGAGAGAGGGCAGGAAGGGGGTAGGGCATGCAAGGGTCAGGGTCAGGTGTCCTCTTTTATGACTTAGCAAATATGGTAACTATACCCATACATAAATATGGGAAATTACATTTTCCTAATTTGCTAGGTGTATTTTGCAAGATTACATAGGATTTATAGCAAAGAGACTCAAAAGATATAGGGAATTACATTTACATTTAAGGTTTTTCTCCTTTGCAAAGTGCAATATTGAGCACATAGTTTTCTGCATTCAATATTTTATTCAAGTGAATAGTTAATAAATTGCAAAATTAAGAGCCCCTTTTACAAAGCCTTAGTAGCGATTCCCACTCAGCAAATGCAATACAGCCCATTCAAGTCCTATGAGCTGCATAGCATTTGCCCATCGCGGCTTTGTAAAAGGGGCCCTAAGTAAAGTAGGCCGTTATATATCTGTGCTTAATACAAGTACAGACACTTTCTTCACAAAACAAAAACTATACCTCTAAGAGAAATTTTCTAGGGCAAACTTTTACTTGCTATTTTTCCATCAGACATCTTTGCTTGTTTGTCATGGTAGAAAAAAAAAAATCACATGCAAAAAAAGTGCAAAGTTTTTCTCTTAGTATATCATTCCCCACTGATTTCTTTTTAAGTTGCACTCTTTATACGATCACTGGTTGTGATAATAAAGCTCTCCTTCAGTGTTGTATTTATAAGAAAAATCCTTCATACATATGGTCCCATAAGCCTGACTGATAAGTAATCAGTATTTCCTTTGCACTGTGTTTTATTCTGTATTTTAGCAATCCTCACTCAGATGCTGATTTGACTTTCCTCTTAAGACTGTAAAAAGAATTCTATTGAGACAGTATGAGATAAAATCCCTCTGTGACTGAGCAGGTCTTTCACAATCAGTAGCGGTTTTGTAAGAATGCTTTCCATTTTCATAATCTCAAAATATAATCTTAGTTGAATAACCATTTCTCTTTTTAAAAGCGTGTATAGCCTCTTAGGCACTCCCCACTCCCCCCACCCCAAATATATTCAGATTTTAATCTTACTCATTTAACTGCCCTAGTTAAAAAGATACACGTCAAATAAAAGAACCACCCTCCTTAGGACATTTTGTCCTGAAGAATCTACATTGTATAAAGCAAAAGACATTCTCTGGGTTTTCCATTTATTTTTAGAGAAAAGGGTGGGTTTAAACTATAATTTGGATTTATTGTGGCATTTCAGCACTTGTACTTTGTAATAATTTGACAATTTTTTTAGTTCAGCAAGATGATTGGAAGTACATTTTTTGTGGGGTGGGGGAGCACATTTCTACCTCTTTAATAATTTATTTCCCCAAAGCAAAACATATACCTCCCTCCTTTGCTAACGCTAAGCACGGGTTTTAGCATCGGCAGTGGCGGTAGGAATTCTACGAGCATCAGAGCAGTTACCGTCGCTGCCAGCGCTAAAACCCACACTATACCCCTACTAGATTACAAAAATTAGATTGCTCTAAGTCTAATAGGTGCTGGCATTGTAAAATTGAAGTTGGAACTCTGGATCATCTTTTATTTTATTGTCCATATATTCAGGCATTTTGGTTATTAATATGGGATCAAGTTAACCTCTTTATGGAAAATCATGTGGCATTGTCATATGATACAGTTTTATTTGGAATGTTATGAGAAATAAAAGCCAAATATCTGCAGTAAATAATAAGCTTTTGATGATCCTTACAGGAGTAGGGATACAACAAATAACATTGAATTGGAAAAATTGTTCTAGACTAAATTACAGCTTCTGGTGGAACTCAGTGTGTCATCTGTACAAAATGGAACGTTTACTTGCAATACAAAATGGTCATTTTAATAGATTTAAAGATGTGTGGAGGCCAATAATAAATTATCATAATGATTAATGTTAATTTATTATTCTTTTTCCTTATATGATAATTGAAAGAATGGGGGGGATGGGAGGATGGGTGGGTTATGATAATTTAATATATATGTGCATAATTTAATTGATTAATATACATAGGAATTATATTATTCATGTATGGTTATGAGATGGGGGTGGGATATAAATCTTTTAGTTATATATTGTTATGGAATTATCAAGTGATAATGTAATATGTTGTGTTCATATTTTAATGTACACTTGATGTATATGTTAAAATGAATAAAGATTTGAAAAAAAAGAAAAAGAGGGGGATAAAGAGGTTCAAAACCAGAAAAGCATCTGCCTAAGGTACTCAAAGTATAATTCAGTGGCATTTTCTACTGCTTAAATTAATTCACCACATTTAATATGAAGACAATTTCATCAGAGCCATGTCCTATCTGCTGGGTCCCTTCATTCAGCCCTCAGGAAATCATGCATCGGTTGTAGTCTGCTTTTTCTCTCTTCGTTGATGGCCAGAGCTGGCTGCAGGCCCTTGGGATCCAGGGTTGGCCCTACCATAAAGTGAATACATCTTTTGCATATGGTCTTGCTTTTCGGCCACTACTGACTTATGCAAATAAGGCTCCTCAGTGAATCTCTGCACATGGCGCTGCATCCCTCTCAGACCTCTCCTGTTGGGACCAGGATTGGCAGTGGTCAATATTGCCAATCCTGGTTACTGGAGAAATAAGGGCAACAAGCGAAAGCAAGATCACTTCTTATTTGATGAGGCCACATATCAGACTGGCTTCTCTCCTGTTCCTCTTCCCCACCCTGCACCAGACCTTCTCTACTTGTTAGGAGGAGAAGGACAGCTGTCTTGGGATCTATGGGGCTACGGAGTAAGTAGGTGGATATAAAGGAATGTGTGGAAGAGAATGAGTGAGGGGATTAGAGGGATTTTGTCCTGTGAGGAGATGGTCCCTCCTTCTTTCAATCCTGGTTCTCCTCCTTCCATTCATGTCCTTCTCTCATTCTCTTTCCCTCTCTTCCCTCTGCTCCCTGATTCCCCAATCCTCTCCTTCCTCTGTACCTCTCTTTCACCCTTCATTGCCTTTCTCTCTGCTCCTCTTGACTGAGATTTTTTTCTCCATTTCTGTAAGATTCCTTCTCTCTCCTTACAAATTGTCTCTCTTTCCTCTATTTTCTGTCTCTTTCTTCCCTTCTCAGTACTGATTATGAAAATACCTAATCTAATCTAATTTCTGGGACACTCTATGCCTAACAAGGTTCAAGGTGACTTACAATTCAAGAGAAGTACAATGTGATCAGGAGTACATAGCAGTAGTCGGCTATTATGCAATAGAGAAGGCAGTGGATAGACAGAGAGTGAATTAATATACAACCTATTCATGCTAGTTAGGGCAGAAGGGGAGGGTCAGCTACAGCATAAAGGAGGACCAAGTGATAAGTGGTTAAGTAGTGTGGCAGTTTCATGATTGTTACGCCTGTTATTTGTTTATGGAGTATATTTCCTCAAAGAGATGAGTTTTTAGTTTCCTCCGATGGTTGGATTCTGACTTGGTGGTTGGGAGCCCGCTCCAGGTCTTTGTGCCAATATAGGTGAGTGGTGTATTGCACATGCATTTGTATTTGACTCCTTTTAGTGAAGTAGGATCAGAAGTCTCTGCATCCCTCCTCACCCAAAAAAAAAGAGCAAATAACTTTATCTTTACAAAATGTAATTAAAATATATAGAGAAAATAACGCAATTAATGTCCTCTACCCTTCTGATTGATCCACTTAACATTATTTCTTTCTCTAGCGTGGCTCCACATTGAAATAAGTTGGACATGCTTTCTGTACAAATCAGGATATGAAAACTATAACTGTAAATAGAGTGATTCTCCTTAAAAAAAAACCACAATACTGACACATCAGTCGTCTACATGTATAAGATGAGGCTACACTCTGAATGCCTGAAGTAGTTTGAGGAAGGTGTCTCTTACACCTCATGTACAGTGGTTTCCATTTGGATTTCAGGAGCTGATCAAAACAATAACCCTGTCACTCATTCACCCTGTTACGGTTCTGCCATGTATCCCTTTGCTATGGTGTTGCTTTGCTGAATGGCAGCCATATTCCTGTCAGTGTAAGTGCTGGTCTGTATGAGGGATTAATCTGACACCAGACAGTGATCCATAATCCTTCAGTATATCATAATCTATTTACTTTGCATGCTAAGAGGATTTCGGTCTAAAAAAATACACAAGAAGTGATGCTAGAAATGTACATTAGATCAGGAAAGCTATGTTTCCTGAATCTCAGTTTTTAATGAAACCCCTTTATAGCTTTCGTGGAGTTTGATGCTGAAAAAAGTGTCAAATAAGGATTTGGCTGGCGTTAGGCATATGTTTCTCTTTTATGCTCTGATCCCGGAGCTGTATACATCATTCTTTTTTCAGTGGTGTTATATTCTGCAATTTTTTTGTGCTGGCTGTAAGTCTTGGAGGAAAAGATAAGACACACATGGCAGGCAATTTTGCAGTGGCTATAGTTTAGCAGGGAGCTCAGTATGAAAACTTGTTTTCAATGATCCATATGTTCTTAGAGTTGTGCCCTTTCATGCACAAGTATTCTTGGGTCTGCTTTTAAATAGTTACAGAGTAGCCCAAGTACTTTCAGTATATTTATTTATCTATACCATTCTCTCAAGGGAGCTCAGAATGGTATACATGAAGTTATTCAGGTACTCAAGCATTTTTCCCCCTGTCTGTCCTGGCAGGCTCACAATCTATCTAATGTACCTGGGGCAATGGGGGGGATTAAGTGACATGCCCAGGGTCACAAGGAGCAGCATGAGTTTGAACCCACAACTGCAGGGAGCAAAGTCTGTAGCTTTAACCACTGCATCACACTCTCCCTATATGCACTGAAAATGTCAAGTATATGCACTGATTTTTCAACTCTGTGCTTATCAACTATCTCCTGGACATGAGTCTAGCCAGTCGGGTTTTCAGGATTACCGCAATGAATATAAATGAGATACAGCTCCATTTAAAGGGTCGCCTATATATGCAAATCTAACTCATTCAATATTCATTATGGCGCTCCTGAAAACCAACCTGGCTAGGTATGTTCCTAAGTGAATATACTTCTATGTTTTCTCAGGAAGAGTTAATCATATCAAGTAAAAGAGCTTTAAAATATTCTCTGTCACCTAGTCAAAGTTAGGTTGGGTTTCCGATTGAGTCCAAGATCCTCTCAACCAATTACTGCTGCTTCTATGACTCAGAATGCTTTAAGTGTCTTTGAGCTAGAGGTGTTCACAATTATTCTTCTTTTTGCAGTGTCTTCCTTATCTGCAGCACATACAATATTATGTTCTAAAAAGAAAGATTTAAGGAGTGTTTCTCTACGGAAACATTTATCATTTTCAGTTTTTGGTGATTGCTCATTTTATCTTTCAATTTTTATTGTAAGACAATTTGTAGCTAAAA
Source organism: Geotrypetes seraphini (assembly GCF_902459505.1). NCBI lineage: Eukaryota > Metazoa > Chordata > Amphibia > Gymnophiona > Dermophiidae > Geotrypetes > Geotrypetes seraphini. The sequence goes on along the minus strand of NC_047086.1, from coordinate 338,995,848 downwards.
AAAATAAATAAATTTTTGTAAATCATCCACATGTCATTAGAAAATGCAACGTCACTTACCTATCATAATTATTCTCTGATGACAACAATGCAATAAGAAATACAACTACCTATCTCCCTGAGTTATTATTTCTAATTTCTAATTATTAGTTCAGTTAAATATTTAGAGGGTTAGTTTTATAAAATCAATTTTACCCATAGGCAGTCTCTTATAAAACTGACCAACAAGGAAGTATGCAATATGGCATGATGACATGTAATTTACCAGTAAATGTGTATATGGGGAGAGTTTGCAAAGATGCATGTAGATTATAAAATAGGCTACTTTGCACATGCATTTAAATAATATAGGCACAGTTTGGGTTACTCTTCTCTACAAGCATCACTTGCACTTGCTTACATTAAATGTCATCTTCCATTTGGATGCCCAGTCTCCCAGTCTTGCAAGGTCATCTTGCAACTTCTCACAATCTTCTTGTGATTTAACAACTTTGAGCAACTTTATATTATCAGCAGTTTTGATCATCTCACTTGTTATTTCTGTATACAAGTCATTTAAAAATATGCTAAAAAGCTGCAATCCCAGCACAGACCCCTAGGGAACCCCACTATTTACTCTTCTGTATTGATGCCAGAAGAACTAACAAATTGATGCTGGAAAAGATCAAACTGGCTATGTCATTCGAAGCCCAAATGATGAAGGTCTTATTTTGGTCACATCGTAAAAAGAGAAAGATCTCTGGAGAAAGACATCTTGTTTGGGAAGATCGAAGGAATCAGGCAAAAAGGACGACCTACAATCAGATGGCTGGACACATTGAAAACAACCATGGGGATGATGCTGGAGGACCTTTCCAGACTAGCAGAAAACTGATTTTTTGTTAGATCCGCAATTCATCAAGTCTCTAGGACTTGAGCACAAGTCAATGGCACCTATCAACAACATTGAGAATATTGACTGCAAGGGCAGTGTCCGAACCGACCCCACTGCGGCTAGGACATCCACCCCTGTTCAGAGCTCAATTCTGGATTATACCGCCGCCACCAATAACGCCAGAGATTTACCTGGAGGTATGCTCGGGCTGTCCTCATCAGAGAGAGCCACTGGAGACTTCGAGCTGGAGGTTTCTCTCTCCCCTCCAGTAGCTGTTCTTCTGCCACTCCCTGCTGTAGGCACGGCCCTGCCGAGAGGTTCCAGTGAGGAGGAAGAACCAGGGGGAACCCCGGATCAGGGGGCTGGGCTTGTGATAAATCCAGCAAGTCAGGAAAAACAGAGAGCTGGTTTGGAAACCAGCTTGTTAACATCAAAACCGGCGGTGATTACCCTCGAGAGTATTTGGGAAGCTCTCGAGAGGCTGAATTCTTCAATGACCAGGTCTTCACAGGAGATTGCGACTCTTGTAAGTACTGTAAGTAAGTTCTTGGAAAGTCTTTTCAAAATACTAAAGAAGAATTTTCTAATGAAATTCAACAAGTTAAAATAACCATGACAGACGTTCAGGCTGTTACTAATGACTTGATTAAAGAGAGAATTTTTTTGATTAGAAAAACTGAACAGCTAGAAAATTATAATCTTAGATTAAATATTCGTATACTTAATTTTCCTAAATTTGGTGTGACATCATTAGATATGTTTAAAAGATTCTTGCTTGAAATATTAAAAATTTCCTCAGACCATATACCGCCGATTTAATCAAATTTTTTATTTGTCAACTAAAAATGTTACTGGAGTTATGGCCTGAATCACAGACTCAGCAAGATACTTCTCTAAATATTACCAAACTGTTGGAAACTACTTTATCAGAAAATACTGAGAGGGCCACCCTATTGATTTCATTTGTTTTTGAGCAGGACCTGAATGCTATCATGAAATTATATTCTCAGAATTCACAAACTATATTTCATGGAAAAAAAAAGTTTGAATCTTCCCAGATGTCATCAGATCTACGCAAGAGCGCAGAAAATTGTTTCTTGCAATGAGAAAAGAGACATTAGCTCTTGGTGGGACATTTCTATTAGCATACCCTTGCAAGTGTTTAATAAAAAAGCTAGGAGTCAAATATGTCTTCTTTGTACCGGAACAATTACGATCCATTTTGGATCTGAAGACTCTGGCAAAAGGGGGAATATCAGAAACTGTAGAACAGTAGTTATAGCTGTTAAGCCTATTTCCAGATTATTGATTTGTTTTTTCCTTTTTGAGTCTCTCTACTCTATGGAATTCTCCTCCTCCGAGTTGTGGTCTGAGAAAGATTGAATATATTTTGTTTGTTAATTAATATTTTTAATTAACATTAGTGATGTTATACGTTTTCTTTCTGTTTTTCTTGAACAAGAGGATTCTTGTGAAGCATTTGAAATTTCAATAAAAAATAAAATTTTAAAAAAGAGAATATTGACGGTTTAAACCTATTCTCTGTTTTCTATTTTTTATCAGTTCTCAGTCCTGAATAAGACACTGCCTCCTATCCCATGAAAATCCAGATATGCTATATCAACCGTTTCAATGTATTCACATGTTTATTCACACTCAGGGCCATATCCAGGGCTCTGTGGGTGGTATGGTTACACAGGACACAGGTGAGGTAGGGCACTAAAATTGCTCCCCATCTACTGACTTCAATTATTGGTCATGACACTGGGTAGGTTGGAGGCACTAGCAGATTTCTGAGACAAGTTTTTTCTTGGGTTTGTCCCATTAATTCATACGTATGTATATGTTCAGTAATTTTGTTCTTTATAATAGTCTCTACCTTTTTGCCTCTACCTTCAGGCTCACTGGACTATAGTTGCCCAGATCACCTCTGGAACTCTTTCTACAAATTGATCACCCATTTGATTTTAAAGCTAGGTTACAAATTAGTAACTATAATAGATATGTGATTTCATTTTTAGTTCTATCAGTATTATGGGGTGTATACTAGAGAATGACACGGGGACAAAATTTTCCCCGTCCCTGCAGGAACTCATTTTTCTCATCCCGTCCCTTTGAATTTTGTCACTGTCCCTGCCCCATTCCTGTAAGCTCTGCCTTAACTGCACAAGCCTCGAACACTTATGATATTAAAGAGCTTTCAGGAATGGGACACTGACATAAAAAGAACTCGCGGGGACGGGATGGGAAAATGAATTCCCGCAGGGATGGGGAAAATTTTGTCCCATGTCATTCTCTAGTGCGGTGGTTCCCAACCCTGTCCTGGAGGACCACCAGGCAAATCGGGTTTTCAGGCTATCCCTAATGAATATGCATGAGAGAGATTTGCATATAATGGAAGTGACAGGTATGCAAATCTGCTTCATGCATATTCATTAGGGCTATCCTGAAAACCCAATTGGCTTGGAGGTCCTCCAGGACAGGGTTGGGAACCACTGCTCTAGTGTCCAAGAGATCCATTTCAGGCTCAAAGAGATCTGCTACTCTTTAGTTTGTCAATTTTCCCTATTAGATCCCCATGTTCACAAAGATTTGTTTCAGTTCCTTCAACTCATCACTACTAGATACCAGGTCAGGCACACTTTTTCCAAAGACCAAAACAAAGAATGTATTTAGAATGGTATTTTAGGAAAGACGTCCAACTCAAAAGCTAGTTCATCACATATGGACAACCATTTGTTAGGTGTTTTAGAACAAGATCTGCCGATATAAAGCCTGTTCTAAAACACAAGAGAATGGATGTCCGTGTGTTGGTGACATCCAACATGTACATCATTTTACAAACTGAATTAATCGTTCAGTTTATGAATGGGACAAAATAAGGGACATGAATGTCTTTGCAACAGCACAGGGTGTAAAATGCCCACATAGGTATCCATGCAGAGCAGAGGAGTAGCCTAATGCTTAGGAATTAGGCATAGCGAGTTACTGTAGCTCAAGGGTAGATTTGAGCAGATTGCTTCAAGAGTAAGCAGTCGTAAATTTAAAACAGATTACATCTGTAAATAAGGCATGCTTATCAATTACATAGAAATTAATAGATTCAATTGTTCCTCAATATATGGACCTCAGCAGTGTAGCCCAGAAATGGAATGGGTGGGAAGGGTGGGAGATAAGAGCATATTATTTGTACCATTGATGATTATTAAGTGTTATATTTATTGTTAATTTGTTTGGATATATTGTTACACTTATTGTGAAAATTTGAAAATGAATAAAGAATTAAAAAAAAAAAAAGTTTCAAATTTCATCGGGTAGCATAATACGCTATGTTCATTGGTCTTTATAAATTTCAATAGGCATATATATCACTCTTTCAAATTTAGCCATAAATTGTATTTAGCTTAACTGAAATGTCGGTGGGGGTCTTCTTCCAACATGTTTCACCAATAAGCTGCTTCAAGGAATCATCCCCTTTATTGGCAACCCATCAGTTTGACCACATGTAAAATCAAAGACACTTATATTTAAACACTCACACTTTGAGCTTACCGACATACAAGGAGTGGACATTTAAAGTGCTTTTAGCACACTTTAGCATCTGGCACATTGCAGTGGATGTGTTTTGTATTGCTGAGATGTGTATCTGGGCCTTTTTATGTAAAGCGCATTCTGGTGCCCTCTAAGATGCCTCACTGCTCTGCAGGGATGTCTGTGTGGCCAATCTACTAAAAATGCTGACCCCCCCCCCCCCTCCTACATGGCTTGTTGTATGCATTTTTCTTGTGGACGTGTGGTTTTTCAGTGGTTCAAAAAGACCGACAGACATCTGAAAAGTGGCCATTTTCAACAAAAAAAAAACCCCAAGATAGACATTTTGCAGTTTTGAAAATGGGCATGTTTGGTACTAGATTTTTGTGCATCTTCTGCAAAACATCCAAACTAGAGAATGGCACGGGGACAAATTTTTCCCCCTTCCCCGCAGGAACTCAATTTCCCCATCCCGTCCCTGCAGGAACTCAATTTCTCCATCCCGTCCCTGCGCATTATGTCGCTATTCTTGTCCCTGCCCCTTTCCTATAAGCTCTGCCTTAACTGCACAAGCTTCGGACACATGATTTTAAAGTGTTTGAGGCTTGTGCAGATGAGGACAGAGCTTACAGGAATGGGGCAGGGACAGGAAAAGAACTCGACGGGACGGGAAAATGAGTTCCCGCGGGGCGGGGAAAAATTTGTCCCCGTGTCATGCTCTAATCCAGGGGGTGTCCAACCTGCGGCCCGAGGGCCATATGCGGCCCCGTGAAATATTTGGTGCGGCCCCGGTCGAGGGCGATGCAGTGTTTTCCTCTGCTGGCCCCGGGTGTTTACCATCTTGCCGGCTCCCTCCTCTGTCTTGCTGCAGCGTTTGCACATTTGTGCAGCCCCAGAAGCATTTATTTCGGACAATGCGACCCAGGGAAGCCAAAAGGTTGGACACCCCTGCTCTAATCCAAACTCGAGTTTGAATATATCACAAACAGCTCTCTGAGCCTTTGTTTTGGAATTGAATGCACAGCTTAATGTAACTGCCTGTACACTAACTGTTGGGGTATTTCCAGCATGTTACCGTACATTTACTGTGCATTAAGATGTCAGTTCTATCAAAGTTGGGTGCCATTTGAGTGCAAATGAACATAAAGCCTCCCAAAAGCCAGGTACACGCTCATCAGTATTCTATGAAGCTGCAACTCTGCTCGCAACCTTGGAGTGGTCTTTGATTCCGACCACTCATTTTCTACGCATATCCAACAAGCTGCTAAGACCTATCTCTTCAGTATCACCATAATTTGCCTCTTCCTCTCTGAGCACACTACCCGGACTCTTGTCCAAGTTCTTGTAACCTCACACTTAGATTACTGCAATCTACTCCTAACTGGTATCCCACAGTGTCGCCTCTCCCCCTTGCAATCTGTGCAAAACTCTGCTGCATTACTCATCTTCTACCAACCTCGCTACGCTCATGTCACTCCTCTTCTTAAGTCACTTCACTGGCTCCCTAGCTGCCATCGCATACAGTTCAAGATCTTATTGCTGACCTACAAGTGTGTTCATTCTGCTGCCCCCTCAATATCTCTCCTCGCTTCTCTCTCCTTATAAACCTCCCAGAGAACTCCATTCCTCAGATAAGCCGCTCATAGCTCAACGTGAACTCTCAGGCCTTGAGCATGCACGCACAGGAAGCAGATTTTCGGGCACCGGCACCAACGCACAGGACATGCTGGTGTCGGTGCCGATGCGGAGGCTACACTGGAAGTAAGAAGAGGGTTCGGGTGGGTTGGGGGATCTCAGGTCGTGGCGGGGGGGGTGGCGGGGGGGTGCACGATGGCAGCGGGGGGTGCATGATGGCGGCGGGGGGTGCCGGATCGCGGGGGGGAGGGTGCCGGTTCGCGGGGGGCCTTCGGGGGGGGCAATGCCTGTTCTCATGGGGGGGGGGAGCAGCCCTGCTGGCCTCGGGAAGGGAAGGTGGGGGGTGGGAACATATCAAAGCAAGTTTCCCTTACTTCCTATGGGAAAACTTGCTTTGATATACGAGCATTTTGGATTACGAGCATGCTCCTGGAACGGATTATGCTCGTAATCCAAGGTACCACTGTAGACTGAAAACCCACCTTTTTGATATAGCCTTCAATCCTTAACCCTACTCCTCTGCCCTCCAACCCAGCCAGCTGATTAACCGTTTCCCTTCACTGTATCCATGACATCCTGTTTGTCTGTCTTGGCTGTTTATTTATTAATTTATTTATTTTTTAATCTTTATTCATTTAAAAACCAGCATAAAGTGCAACATATTATCAATCAATTAACAATAGACAGCACTGAATTTCTTCTAATGATACAATAAATACATAACCCTTCCCCATCCTTCCTAAAAGTGTAAAAACATTTAATATAATGCAAATGAACAAGATAAACAACCTTGCAATCCAATAATAAATTAATTACATACCCCCCTCCCACCCACCCATCCAGGATGCATATAATCAAAGGGCTAAATCCAATAATCAATTTTGTCAATGGGTCCCAAACATCCTTCAATTTTTTTATAATGTCCCAATTCTATTGCTCTCACATGTTCAAATTTATAAGTGTGGCACAAGGATTCCCACCAAAAACTATAGTTTAATCTATCCCAATTTTTCCAGTTTACCAGAATAAGTTGTATAGCGACTCCCATCATGATGAAAAGTAATTTGTTGTTATGGAAATTATTTGACTCTTGGTCCTCATTAATTTCCCAAACAGCACTATATCATATGTCAATGCCACTGGATTTTCCAGTATTCTATTGATTTGACTCCAAATGGATTTGCAAAATTTAAGCACCAAGGGACAAAAGAAAAGCAGATGATTCAGTGTCCCTATATCGAGATGACAGAGCTATCTAATTTTTGTAAACTAACAGGGGTCCAAAAACTTCTATACAACAAAAAAAGCCATGTTTGTCTCATCGATGCATGCCTTGGCTGTTTAGATTGTAAGCTCTTTCGAGCAGGGACTGTTTTCTTCTTCTTTGTGACTCTGTGCAGTGTTTGCATGCATCTGGTAGCGCTATAGAAATAATTAATAGTAGTAGTATAATGGGAAAAAGGTGAACACATGGGTAGCATGTTGCTTATATATATGTGCCCTGAAAAAAAGACATGTTTGGGGCAGAGAATGGGTGAACGCTGAGCAGGTCAGCAACAGAATATAAAGGACATATTCTATAAATGTAGGGAGTAAATTGGGTGCATAAAAGATGCACCCAATAAATGGTGGCTCCTATAAATGGCCTACTATATCCTATAAATGGCGGCTCCTATAAATGGCCTCCTATAACCTATAAATGGTGGCTCCCACAAATGGTGGCTAAATGACAAGGAACATTTCTCTTTGACTTGCAGTGTTTTTTTGGTGCACTGTGCTGCTGGTTGGTGTCTCAGTGTGTGGTCAGGACTCACTCTTCCTTTAACTACCTACCTCTCCGTCCTCACCTAACCTTCTACAGCCCCATCAGAACTGTTCCATTTTGTCCCTTTCTACCAAATGCCCCCACAGAGCTCTACAAATCTTTCCCACCAAAATTCAAATTCATGACCAATGGTCCTCCCTGTTCTCAGTCAGGTCAGTGGACCCACTATACAATACTCCCCCGATATTTGCGGGGTTCCATTCCAGGAACCCCCGCGAATGTTGAAAAACTGAAAATATGGTTTTTAGCAGGGGAGGCAGGAGAGGACAGCCGGAGCGCTGACGAGTGAAGGAAATCACTTGCGGTATGCTCCGACCGCCTCTTCCTGTACTAAAGCCGGGCCTTACCAATCAGGAGCTGATTGGTGAGACCCGACTTTAGCACAGGAAGAGGTGGTCATAGCATACCGTGAGTGATTTCCTTCACTCACCAGTGCTCCGGTTGCCCTCTCCTGCCTCTCCGGCTGCCCTCTCCTGCCTGGTCATTTGCAGTCGGACAATACCGCGAATAACCGGGACCTGCGGGGGAGCACTGTATATAAAGACAGACTACAGACCTCACAGCATACCCATCAAGGGAACCACAGTATGATGGCTGAAACATTGGTTCTACCAACCCAGATGTGGCGAGACCCGGACAACAGCAACAATCATGATGCCAGCCGCAGAAGCCTAAAAGGCATCTACAAATCTAACTCCATCTTCCTCTTCAGCCCCCCTGCCCCATCTCCCTGTGCAGCATCTGGTGTATGTGTGTGTTTGCATTTAGGCATGTCTGTCTGTCTGTATCTTAAAGTGCCTGTTTAACCTTGTCTATGTGTGTGTAGTCCTGTGCCACACTTGGTGCTAGTTACAGGGTGTTACCGGAGTTGGGAATTGGGTGCATATGGTGATGGTTATTGACTGTAATGGGTGGCAGGTACCAGAATGAGTGGAAGCAAGTTGATGCTCCTGTGGACACTGAAGCTCACAGGAGAGAAAGAGAACAGATGAGAAGGAAAAACCTATGCAGAGGACAGTTCATGGAATGACCAAACAGTTGTAGCTATGTTGGTCCAGATTTATTAAGGAGGCTTTAGAATACTTCTGCGACCAGTTAGAGGAAGACCTAAAGCCCACAATATGGAAGGAAAGTATACTGAAAATTGCCCCTAGGACAAAATTCATCACCATTCCTGTCCCCGCGGATAACCATGGGAAACCATCTCCATGTCATTCTTTAAGGAGACAGGGAAGAATCAGGTAAGAATGGGCACAACCACTGACCCTCAAGCCTTGCATTGAAGAATGCTGGTGTAGAAGGACTGAGGTTGAGATAGACACTAAAGAATGACACCGGATGGTTAGAACAGGGGTGCCCACACTTTTTGAGCTTGCGAGCTACTTTTTAAATGACCAAGTCAAAATGATCTACCAACAATAAAATTTTTAAAAAACACAACGCATAGAACGCATAGTACGCATAGAAAATGTTAATTATCATTCCTATTCCAGGGTTTTTCAAAGAGGTCAAAGCAAATGACTCTATGCACTATCACCTCAGTAACAACCATACAAAAATACCCTCTCCCTTTTTACTAAACCACGATAGCAGTTTTTAGCGCAGGGAGCTGCACTGAATGCCCAGCGCTGCTCTCGACACTCATAGGCTCCCTGCGCTAAAAACCTCTATTGCGGTTTAGTAAAAGGGGACCATATTGTAAAATATAGACAGCAGATATAAATTCAGACACATTTTGATCACTAAATTTAAAATAAAATCATTTCCCTACCTTGTCTGGTGATTTCATGAGTCTCTGGTTGCACTTTCTTCTTCTGACTGTGCATACAATCTTTCTTCCCTTCTTTTAGCCTGTATGCTTCTTCTCCTCCAGACCTCATTCCTTCCCCCCAACTTTTCCTTCCTCTTCCCTGCCCTTTCTTTCTCTCTGCCTCCCTTTCATTTTTTTCTGTTTCTCTTCTTTCCTTCTGTATCCCTGCCTGCCATTTTTCTTTCTTTCTCCCTGCCCTCCCCCAAGCCACTGCCACTGCCATTACCATCGGGGACCAGGACCCAAACACCACCAATAACAGGCCCCAAGCTCTCCCTGCTTCGGCCAACCAGCATTCCTCTCCACGATGTCAATTCTGCCGTCGGGAAGAGGAAGGCTGATCAGCCCAAGATCGTGATCAACCTATTGGGGGAAATGCTGCCGGGTCCTGCCTTCGCGGAAACAGAAAGTAGGCAGGACCCGGCAGGAACAAGAACAAATGCTTCACTAACCTGTCTCCCGCATTAGCCCGTAGCGAACGCTTGCTTCAGGGCTCTCAATATGTGTGTGCCGGCTTCCCTTCCCCCCCCCCGGACATAACTTCCGGTTTCGGAGGGAAGAGATGAGAAGCCGGCACGCACACATTAGAGCCCGGAGCATAAGTTCACTAGGGGCTGAAATCTCCAAGCCGGTTTTTGGGGGGGGGGGTTTAATGTTCAGCAGCGGCAGATGACAGCTGGGCGGACTGCCCAGCTAAAAGGCCCTAGGGAGAACACTGGAGAGGAAGGCTGATCGGCCCGTAGATCAGGACGGCAACACGAGTGCGATCGACTCGAGTTGCCTTCCTGAGCTACTGGTCGATCGCGATCGACGCGTTGGGCACCCCTGGGTTAGAACATAAGACCATAAGCATTGCCATACTAGGACAGACCAAAGGGTTAATCAAGCTCAGTATCCTGTTTCCAGCAGTGGCCAACCCAGGTCACAATTATCTGGCAGAAACCCAAAGAGTAGCAACATTCCAGAGCTGATACTGTGATGCCATATTGCCTCATTCCACCAATGCCTAAGAGCCAATCTCATCAGTGATGTCACAATGGCTTCATTATCCAACTCTTGGCTCACATAAGAATCAGAGTGTGAATGGGCACAGCCACTGACTCTCAAGCCCTGCACTGAAGAATGCTGGTGTAGAAGGACTGAGGTTGAGATACACTAAAGAATGACATGGGATGGTTTCCCATAGTTATCCACAGGGACGGGAATGGTAATGAATTTTGTCATGTATCATTTACCACAGCCCTAGTCTTCTTTGCCACAAGATCATTCCAAACTGCCTGCAGGGAAGGAGGCAATCTATAGGAACTGAAAGTTCTATCATTTGATAAAAAATCAGGTAGTCCGCGATACCTTAAATATAATAACTTATGTGTGAGTATGCTACCCTGGATCAGATCATGATGCCTACATCCTGTCCAAAACTGGAATACATGAGTATTTTTAGAGTTGCCAGATCACCGTGTGGTGGCTCCTAGGTGAGGTGAGCATCTGATAATCATTAACCAGCTATTTCTCTACCCTTAGGGAATCTCACCATATGCCACAACCTGCCCTGCAAGCCTGAGTGGAGTGAAGGAGTAGCCTAACTGTTAGTGCAATAGCCTGAGAACTGGGTTCAATTCCCACTGAAGCTACTTGTGGCTCTGGGCAAGTCTAATCTAATCAGGACTTCTTAATCGCACTTTTCCAGAGCAGGTTCAAGGTGATGTGCAGGTTAAGAGGCTCATGTAACAACATTGTCAAAGTGGAGGTATGGGGGACTCTATGTAGCAAGGAGTTTGTCAAATAAGTTAGTTTTCAGCCTTTTCCTGAAGATTAGATAGTTTAGCTAATGGGAACTCATGGTAGCCATTTTGATAATGGCTCTACATGGGGCAGGAGCGTAGGATGATCGATCCTGCCCTGTGTTGCCGCTAGACCACTAGGTAAGGTCTGGGACATGGGGGTGGGTCATAGCCGGCCGTGAAAATTATCCACGATATTTCAATATTTGCAGGCCAGCTCTCCCCCTAACCCCTGCTGCATACAATTCCCATTCCCTTCCTTTATCATTTCATTTAGGCCCACTTTTATGAAGCCACATTAGGCTTTTTTATCGCGTTGGAGCTTTTACCACTATGGCTGGTGATAAAAAAGCCTAGTGAGGCTTCATAAAAGGAGTGGAGGGGGGCTTTAATTAGAGAGTGTGCAGATATAGGAAAGTAATGAGCTGATATAAAAATGACCTGAGCCAATAAACTAAACAAATCAAAGCAGAAATTGACAAAACAATCACTCAAAGGAGCTTCCTGTAAAGCCGTTCAAATATTTTTTTTAGGGCAGAACTGAAAGTTGAGTTTCCAGACAGAGAGTGGATCAGCAGTCTTGGGAATACTATGCTTATGAGAGAAGATACTCATAGTTTGAATCCTTGAAGTACGATAGCCAAAACAGAAACAGTCCAACGGGTCTGCAGTGAAAGTCAATCAGCAGGAACAAAAAAACGAAACTGCAGCGATGATGTACAAAGCAGAGGAACTTTACTGGAGTAAATAAATTGTATTGAGCCAAAAGAATGGTTCTTCTTTGTGAGAAGACAGGACCTGACACGGTCCATGTTTCAAAGAACATTCCTTCCTCAGGGATCCTATTGAAAAATATGGTAAACTATGATGTGAAGTGTAGTAGGGAACCATAAGAGAAAGAAGGAAAATAAGAGGTCCTTTTACTAAGGTGCTCTAACCGACTTAACGATTAGCGCATGCTAAATGCTAACGTGTCTATAGACTATAATGGGCACGTTAGCATTTAGCACACGCTAATCATTAGCATGTGCTAAATCGGCTAGCATGCCTTGGTAAAAGAGGAGGTAAGTTTGGTGTACCAATGGTGTGAAAGATGCAAAATTGAGTGAATGATGTTATGAGAATCAAGAATAAAGCAATCAAGGGCTGGCAAAATTCCACGCTTTTGTGCACCTGCAGTTATAAGAAGGTGATAAAATGAAGAGTGGTGAATATGATATGTTAATGGGACAAGATATAAATATTGTCAGCTCTGATAAGTCTAGTGAAGAGACAAAAGATGAATATGGTGAGCCATAATAGATCTAGTGAAGAGACAGAAAAAGAGGGCTGGGATGCCTAGGGACATATACATACCAGGGAAGTACACAACTTAAGTAGTAATCGCTGACATTCTTTTTTTTTTTTTTTTTATAAATCTTTATTGATTTTCAAGTAGTAACAGTGCATTACATATGAATCTGAACAAATAACAAATCAAGAAAAGCACTTTGAACTTACAAATAATTGAAAGTAATATTTTCCCCCACCCCTTTACTTAATAATAAAATGCAATTATTCTTCCAATAACCCATTCTTCTCCTCCTATATAATAAAACCCTAAGCGCACATGCGCAATTAGGATTTCGTGTTCCCTGCCACTGTGGTGTGTGATCCGTGGCAGCCAACCCAGCGGCAGGGAACATTCTGGCCACTCCCCTCCTCCCGCCCTCACTCACCCTGGAAGCCAGGCAAGTTCTCTCCCTGCCCGCGTCCTCGGCAGGAAACACACCTCGGCCTTCACTCGCCGCCGCTGCTGCTGCTGATCCTCCTGTAAAGAGCAGCCTGCGATGGTGGCCGGCTTTAGCGAACCTCGCAGGCCGCTCTCCAACTCGGTAGCACGTTCCCTCTGACGCGATCCCGTGCGTCAGAGAGAACGTGCTACCGAGGCTGGAGAGCAGCCTGCGAGGTTTGCTAAAGCCGGCCACCATCGCAGGCTGCTCTTTACAGGAGGATCAGCAGCATGAGAGGAGCCGCCGCCGCCGTCACTTTTAAAACTTGAAACAAAAACCTTCGGCTGCAGCAGGCCAGCCCACGGGAAGGGAAGGGGGAGGGGCCGAATGTAGCAGGCTAGATCGCATTAAGAGAAGGGAGGGGCCGAATGGAGCAGGACAGCTCACGGTAAGAGAAGGGAATTGCTTCACAGGGACCTAGAGGGGAAGGGAAATACCGCTGCTGCTTCTGCAAAGGAAAGTGGGGGGGGGGATAAGGGAGTGGGGGAAAATTCTGCTACTACTTCACAGGGACCTGGAGGGGAAGGGAAATACCACTGCTGCTTCTGCAAAGGAAAGTGGGGGAGGGGGGGAGGGAGAGACATAAATTAATACAGACAGACAAAGGAGGCCAGGGAGAGAGAGAGAAAAATAGCAGGAGGGAGAGAGACAGAAAGAAAGGAAGAAAGAGACAGGAGCAGGGAGAGAGACATAAATAAAGAAAGACAGACAGGCATATATTCTAGCACCCGTTAATGTAACGGACTTAAACACTAGTTTAAAATAATATCCCATTCCCACCCCTCTCCCTCCCACCCTGGATGTGTAAGGAAATCAGACAAAGAGAAATGACAACTATATAGAAGCAATAAAAGATGTCGATGGACCCTACATCAAGTTAAATACATTACTATACCCCAAAATTTCAGCATTCATTTTTTTCATATTTGTAGCTGGAGCAAATCGCTGACATTCTAAATCATAGGGTCATGGTGCATTTCACAAACTAAATGAAATTAGAAGCACTGACATCTATAATCCCACGTATCAATTTTTCCTAAGGAAAAGGTATTACTATGGGCCTACACCATACGCAAGTCTCTGGAGCTTTCTCTTACTCGTAATATTTGTATTTCCTTCTTCAGGGACTTGTTAGATTACTTTACCAGGTATGCGTTTTATAGATTGAAAATACTGTGCAAAGTTTGTTAATTGTTATTCATTCAGTTTCATAGAGCAGATAACAGGACCAATGAACAAGATAGATTAATGAGAGTAGATTGGGAAGGGTGGAAAGGGAGAGAAAACCACTGCTTTAATAATAGGAATAAGAGCAGATTTACCTGAGAATATTCTTCCTGTGTTTGGCCACTTTTTTTCTGATTGTTTCTTCCTGTTCCATTTGGTTTCCAGTTCATTTGGATCTAGCCTCTGTTGAGCCCCCAGCCTGCATCTCTCACGCTCTCTACCCTATCCAAGCCAGCATTTATCACCCCCATCCCTCCCAAGACAGCATCTATCTCATACTGAAACTTGGCTAACTCAACGGGATCTATTTACACAAAGAAAATTCTGTCCGCATGGTTTTTCAAGCCTCTTTTCATCAAGAACTAGGAAAAGAGGAGGCGGACTGGCTATTGTCTATGGATCTTTTTTTGACATTCATCTTTGTGAGAAAGCTAGCAATCCTATTCTTGAGTATATGATAGTCTCTGTTAAAGATGAACTACTCCATCATCAACTGGGAATATTGTTGTTCTATCGTCCTCCAGTTCCATGGCAAAAATCAGTGGAACTATTAACTGATGTTATATCAAATGCTGTGTTGAAATATCATAGATCAGGAGTAAGCAATTCCGGTCCTCAAGAGCCGGAACCAGGTCAGGTTTTCAGGATATCCACAATAAATATGCACGAGATAGATTTGCATCTCAAGGAGGCAGTGCATGCAAATCCATCTCATACATATTCATTGTGAATATCCTGAAAACCTGACCTGGCTCAGGCTCTCGAGGACCGGAATTGCCTACCCCTGTCCTAGATTATTGATACTAGGAGATATTAATTTATATCTAGACGATGACAATAATTCTTACGTGGTCAGTTTTAAATCATTTATGAGTTCTCTAGGATTGACTTTTCCCTCTTTAGTAAGTACTCATGTTACAAAAATATCATAGATCATCAATTTCTAATACAGAATGGCTAAAACAACCTTGGTCCCATCATTTTTTAGGCAGTTTCACATTGCCCGTTCTCATGTATAAAATTTTTGAACGAGCTCAATCAAAAGATATTATTACCATGAGGAAAAAGAACAAACCAGTTTAATCAAGCTGCGCTAATGGTTTAACGTGCGTAATAGCGTGCGTCAAACCACCGGCCTCTACCGCCTCCTCTTGAGCAGGCGGTAGTTTTTAGGCCAGCGCGGGGGTTAGCGCGTGATGAAAAGTCACGCGCGTTAACTCTGCTAGCGTGGCTTGATAAAAGGATCCCTTAATAAAACCCCTAAAACTGATTATGGAATTAGAATAGACAAATCCAGAGATCAATACAAGGCTCTATTTAGAGTTTGTAAGTCTCTTACTTTTGAAAATGAGTCTTCTCAAAAAAACCTTAGACCAACAGTGAATGAATAGGCTAAGCTCTTCAATGATAAAATTACAGTTATAAAGGCTTCATTTCCGAGTATAGTATCTGTGGATGACTTAATTGCCCTTGAAGACTATTCTGGTAATATTCCAGTAGAGAGAATTTAGTACTCTTTTGATTTAGTGAATGATAATCAGCTGTTGACTTTATGTGACAGACGTGGACAAAAAAAAAATGTTTGTTAGATCCTTTTCCGTCCTACATTTTTTGTAGTATTCTCTGCAAAGCTATTTCATGGTTAACAAAATTAATAAGCAAAATAGCTGAGAACAAAACTAATATCAAGTAGCTAATATCAAGTGAGTATCAAATGAATTATTTATAAATTAATTACTTATAAGATAATCTAATTTATGGTTAGTATGAATAAAAAAATTTAAATCATTCACACATTTATCATCAATTAATTAGTTGATAGTTACAATGTTGGGATAGGTTTGTTAGGATTGTCACTTTTTTAAATTTGCATTAAGTGGTTTATGGTTCTTTGTTTAGAATTTGGTGTTCATATTTGAGGAGACCAAGAGTGAAATGGTTGGGCAGCCATCGGGCATAAAGTTAAGTGCCTTTCCTCCACAGCACTATATGCACTTTATAAATTATATTGAGCCTGTTTAAAATATAGATTTTTTTTAAAAAAAATCTTTATGCCTACATCATTTTGCCAAGACCAAAGATGAAAATACCACCCCAGCAAGGGTATGAAAATAGTCAAAAGTAGTGCCTTGGGTGTTTGAGGTCTCACTTGATATTAGTTTTGTCCTCAGCTATTTTGCATATCGTATAGACACATTGGGCACCTCTGAATTTTCCTTATCTAGTTGATTTGTGTAACAAAAATTAATAAACCATTTTCTGCTGAATGGTTACTTTTCAAGTGACATGAGCCATATGGTCTTAACTCCACTGTTAAAGGGGCCAGACAGATCCTACTGTTGTATCGCATTACTGTCCAATAGCTAACATACCTATACTGACTAAACTGATCAAATCTAGTATTACCAAACAACTTTCAATGTACTTGGGAAAATTTTCCATTCTTCTTCTTCAACATGGATTTCATCCCAATTTCAGCACAGAAACTTTATTGATTTCCTTAGTCTCTAATATTCAAAGTTTTACTGTCTCAGAATCGCTGCTCAATATTACTACAATTTGATCTTTTTGCAGCCTTTGATGTAGTTCATCATGACATCTTGATACAATTGTTGTCTGATATTGGGTTAGATCAAGAAGTATTAAAGTGGCTTAAAGGTTTTTTTTAATCATGAGATCCTATTGGGTATATGCTGAGGGCAAATTTTTTTCAATATGCAGATCAGAGTGCAGTGTACTATTCCCTCTTCTTTTTTAACATTTACATGACTACTTTAAGAAAACTTAAGCTAACAAGCTTAGAAACAATTTACACCTATGCAGATGATATTTTCATCCTATTGGAGGTATATCCAACATTAATAAACTTAACATCTAACGTTAACTCATGCATTTATAGACTTCAAGCTTGGGCTACCTCCGTTCAGATGAAACTCAACACTACAAAGACCAAATTACTATGGCTTGGTTGCAAGCCAGATTCTCTTCCCCTTTCAGTGCCTTTGTTGTCTGGAGATTATTTGACGATTGAATTTTCCTCCAAGATATTGGGTTTTATGTTTGACTCATCACTTTCTTTACAATTTCAGGTTAAGAACTTAGTTAAAAAATGTTTTTTCAATCTTTGTATGTTGAGAAGGGTTTGACATTTTTTCCATCAGCACCATTTCTCTACATTAGTGCAGGCAATTATATCAGCTCAATTGGACTGTTGCCACTCTTTATGCATCTCCTTGAGCAAGGGTAATTTAAAAAGATTGCAATTGGTCCAAAACACAGTGGCCAAATTGATCTTTGGAAAAAATAAGTTTGGACATGCTTCCCCTTTATTGAAAGCACTCCATTGGTTGCCATTCATCTTTTTTTATCTTATAATTCTTTATTTATAATTTTAACAATTGACAATCTATAGAAGTCAAAAAAGCAATAACAGCCTGTATATCTAAAGAATACCACTACAAAATATTTCATATTACAGGAAATAATGAAAAATAATACAGGTTGTAGTTAGTCCACCATATATGTGGAGAAGGAGCTGAAATTAACATGAACAAATAAATGTCAAAGGAAAACTAAAGATGTGGCAATAAAGATCTTAAACATTTCTTTCTTTTCAAGCTAACATACTGGAATAACTCAGGAAGCTTCTATAAGTTGTACTTTAGCAGAAATAAATTTGGATAATTGCTGCGGCTCGTAAAATACATATCTGTTTCCATTAAATACCATAACACACTTGCAGGGATATCTCAAAACAAAGGTTGCTCCCAACTGAATGACCTTCGGTCTCAAAATCAAAAATTGTTTCCTTCGCTTTTGGATAGAACGAGACACATCTGGATACATTCTTATAACATTAGACAAAAAGGGAACATCCTTATATTTGAAAAACAGTTTAAGCATCCAATCCCTATCTGAATCTATAGCAAATTGTACCAATAATGTGGCTGAGGTCTGGACCTCCATATCCAACTTCTCCAGGAAATTAGATAAATCCAAACTATCAGCAGCTAAATTCTGCTGGTTTGGGCTTTAAGCTTTAATTCGTCTAGGTAAATAATATATTTTGGAGATAGGTGGGTATGAGGTCTCCGGTACCTTAAGAACTTCATTCATATATATTTTAAACATAATTAAAGCAGTTGGCAGAAATATTTTTGGGAAATTAATAATCCGGAGATTACATCTCCTAATGGAATTTTCCACCATTTCTTGTTTAAAGTGCAAACTTGCACTGTCTTTAATCCAAGTCAATGCCTGTGCCTCCAAAGTCTTTATCCTGGTATCCGCATCATCCGCTTTATTTTCCAAACTTAATACTTTAGTCTTAAGTTCTGAATTTTCAGAAAGCACCATGGACACTTTGAGGAAACTTGCTCAATTTGATTTCCCAAGGAAATTTGTAAACTGGATATCACCTCCCATAATGATTCCATATTAAAGATCTTGGGTCTAGTCAAAGGGGCAATCTCAGTTCTGGGCCCTGCAGTGGAAAACACAGTACCTTTTGCCGCTGTAGAAGTCGCTGAAGTTTCCTGGGCTTGTTCCAGACTCTCCACCGGCTGCAATGCTGTTAAAGAAAACTCCTCCTGCTTCCATTCATGGACAGAAATTCTGTCCTGTTGGGCCAGCAGAAGAACGTCCTGGGTCGGTCCCGCTGACAACAGCTCCTTCAATGCCACAGGACGAGTCAGCAGGCTCCACTCATCTGGGGAAAGAGTGGCTTCCTCAAAGGAGAACTTGCGCGCCTCAGCTTGCGCGCCCTTTCCAGCCGAGGTTTGATTCTCAGGATATGTTTTTCGGGAGCTTCACTCAACGAAGAGATCCATCCGCCCGGTCTGAGAAACAGCTGATTCGTCAGGGAAGACCCGGGCCTTTGATTTTCTCTTCACCATCAGGCAGAAGAAAGGAAACTTTTCAAAAGATCCGCGTCGGCGTCTCCCTGCTGAGCTCACCCCGCCATCTTAGGTAAGCTCCTCCTCCCCGGATAGATGGTATCGGTTGCCATTCATCTTAGAATTAAATTTAAGTGCGCTAGTATAATTTTAAAAATCATACATGGTATCTTCACATCGTTAGTTGTTATTTCATTTAACTCCTTACGGCCTATAAGATCTAGATTGTCTCAAATGTTTAAACTCTTGTTCCCTTCTTTTAAGGGTGTTAAATCTATGAGATATCTCTCTCGATCTTATGTCTACATCTTTGTAACTATCTCGAATGAAGTCCCTTACGAGATTAGATCACTTATCTCTCTTCATCTGTTTAGGAAATCTCTAAAAACTTATCTTTTCCAACAGGCTCTAGATGATTGCAGAAACTGAATTATTCACTTAAGGGTCCTTTTACTAAGGCGCGCTAGTGCGTCTTAGCATGCGCTAAATGCTAATGTGTGCTAACATATCCATTATATCCTATGGACGCATTAGCACGCATCAGCATTTAGTGCATGCTAATTTTTAGCACATGCTAAGACGCACTAGCACGACTTAGTAAAAGGACTCCTTAGTATGGTGGTGGGCCTATTAATTTGGATTCCTCTTCTGTCGCTATTGTTCTCCCTCCTTTACACTAACTATGTAAACTGAGTCAAGCCCCTGTATTTGGGGATGATTCAGTTTATAAACCTAAGGATTGGATTGGATCCCTGTCCCTTGAGCCAGCATCTCCTACCCTCTCTCTACACTATCCTTCTTGATCCAGCATCTCTTTCGCCCCTCTCTCCCTGAGCCAGCATTACACTCTTTCTCTCCCCTTTCTTCCCCAGGCAGCATTTCTCACTTTCTCCCCATTATCTCTTATCCAGCATCTCTCTCTCCCCTCCCCCCTCAAACCAGCATTTTTTTTCCTACCGCCCACTCCCAGCCAGGATCTCTGACACTCTGGCTCCCCTAAAACTCATGAAAGATTTTCCCCCTCCTCCTCTCATCTATCACCCCTTTCATCCCCTCTGACCCAAATGCCCTGGCCATTCATGTTCTTCAGTGATGCCAATGTTCCACCGGCTCTACAGACTTCCCTGTACCATGGTCCCGCCTGAGAAGAAAGAGGAAGTGACATCATCAAGGGCAGAAACATGGTAAAGAAGAGCCTGCACAGGCTGCCCAAAGA
Organism: Geotrypetes seraphini; assembly: GCF_902459505.1. NCBI lineage: Eukaryota > Metazoa > Chordata > Amphibia > Gymnophiona > Dermophiidae > Geotrypetes > Geotrypetes seraphini. Next base: position 338,975,280 of record NC_047086.1, on the reverse strand, counting down.
TGTCACCAGCAGCAATTCAGGCTGCAGATAAAGAAGAGGGAGAGAGGGAGTGCCAATGCCAAATTCTGCACAGAAAGAGGTAATCACACAGAATTCCGCCAGGAGTACTTCGTGAATCTGGCTATTGTGAACTCTGACTGGCTACTAGATGTGGCTGTTGAGCTATGACTGGCCAAGCTCTGTGACTTCTGCCACAATAACAATTCCTTCCATTGCCGATCCAGGGAGCAAAGCTCAGTCCCTGAAATAGAACCCAAGTCCTGTGTATGGCAGTGCCCAGAACCTACCACTGGCTGTGCTCCTCAAACTATGCTTTTAATAGGTGCTGTCTTTGCAATAACCCACAGCTCTTATTACAGAATGACCTGCGACCACCACATACCTCCTTGTTGCTCTTATTCAAGATACCAGTACAATTAAACAAAATGCAAGACAGTTTGGGCAACAAATATGTCTGTTGTGCCAATTAACCTAACACATAACTTTTACAAAGCTGCGGTAGTGAGTCCCGGCGCAGCAAATGCAACACAGCCCATAGGAATTGAATGGACTGCATTGCATTTGCCACACCGGGAATCATTACCATGGCTTTGTAAAATGGGGCCCTTAATTTGTCGTTTGTCCTCAATAATCTCAGGAAAATGCTTAATGATAGTAAGTATGACTGGCCTGTACAGAATGAGATTCACCGGAGAGGACTGGATTTTGGCTTTAATGCCTGATTCAATACAGATCTTTTCAAAATGGTATTATGGAGAAGAATCTACAGAAAAGAAGGCTCCTCCGATGCCACAGGACGAGTCGGCAGGCTCCACTCATCCGGGGAAAGAGTGGCTCCCTCAAAGCTTGCGAGCCCTCTCCAGCCGAGGTTTGATCCTCAGGATATGTTGTTCGGGAGCTTTGCTCTTTCTTAAGGGATACTAAGGGCTCCTTTTACGAAGCCGCGTTAGCGGCTTTGTCGCACGCACATTTATAGTGTGCGCTAACCCCTGCGCTAGCCGAAAAACTATCGCCTGCTCAAGAGGAGGCGGTAGCAGCTAGCGCGGCCGGCAAATTAGCGTGCGCTATTACGCATGCTAAACCGCTAACGCGGCTTCATAACGTCACATATGTACGAGGGGCCGCTGAAAAGTTCTCAGCCCAAAAAGAGAATGATGTGGAGCCATGAAACTTACAAGTCGTTCCACTCTTTTCTTGACACTTTCGTTCCATTTCATATCATTGAAATGGAACGTGTCAAGAAAAGTGTGAAATCGTAAGTTTCATGGCTCCACATCATTCTCTTCTTGGCTGGACTAAGAACTTTTCAGCAGTCCCTCGCAATTATTAATCGTAATAATATAACCAAGTTTTTTAAACTTTTACTACCCCACACCTAGGGAAAAACTTCAGGGTGGCTTACAATATAAGTAAATTGAATGGGCTACATTGAATTAACCCTGTATGTGTTAATTCAACCACTAACTATAGACAGGCGAAAGCTTTAAAGGGGACAGTGATGATGCCATAATGGTTCCCATGTGACCTGCAGTGTGTACATGCAGGTGTTGAAGGGCACTGAGCACATCGTATCACTATAATTTCTACATATTATGTTTGAGAGCAAAAGTCTCCTGTGTATAGTTAGTGGTTGAATGCACATACGTAATGTCACATCCATTGATCATTTTACGTTCGTTGATAGAATGCGCTTTGCATGAGGTTCCAGATTATTTGCATTCCCTTCAGTAAAAAGCTGCCTATATAAAAGATTTTTTAAATCAAATTCTAGCTTATCAGGCAGCTTTTTGGGATAAGAATTTTGGCACTCTGATACTTATATATGTTTTAGGAAATCGATAAAAACTTATCTGTTCAAAAAAAATGTCTTAACCCTTTCAGGACCAAGGGACATATTTGTCCCATAACTTTAAAATCCTATAAATTTTGATTGGGATAGTCTACAGTTCTAAATTTGATATGTACAGATTCCATATGATACTGCCTTTATGTAAACAAACTGGTTCCGACATTCATTCATTAGCGTCGTTGCTAGATTGACGAGAAGATTCACTTGCCACACTGTCCATAAGCCAGAAGTGTGATTTTTTTAAATAAAAATAATGATATTTCACAAAAAAAATCAATTTTTTGGCATCTGCAAGCCCTTTTTACCATAAAAATGTCGTCAAAACCACAAAAATTGGCCTACGATCCTTATGGTCCTGAAAGGGTTAAATAGCTGAATTGTAATTCACTGTGAATGCACAGGGTCTTAGAATTGTACACTGCAAAGAACTACAAGGTAGTCGCGGTATACAAACAATTTGTTATGTTATATATTTTTTAATTCTTTTTATTGCCATGTATAACTCAGAAAAAGGAACCACTTCCATACACCAGTCATGTACAAAGGCTAATATTAAGTTGTCTTGGCCATACTTTCCCTACCTAATATCCCCACCCCCCCACACACACACATAGTTCCTCCCCATCCCCATTTCTCTTGCAATCCAAGCAGAAGTCTTTTGAGTGTATGCATCCTATTAAGTATCATAGAAACAAGTACTTTGTCAACCAACAGGAAAACAATGTATATATTTAGCAACAAATTTCTTCCTTTGTGAGGCAAAGGGCTCCAGAATGGTTCCCACTCTTTTAGAAAGGCTTCTCAGCTTCCAGGTTTGCCTTCTTATACTGCCATTCTGTCCTTCATTATCATTTGAAATAGCTGGATATGCCACTTTCCTCCAATTAACCAAAATACACTTATGCGTTAGCAGACAGGTCTTCCTAGTAATATCCATATGTATTTGTTGTTTCCCACAGTTGCTCTACTGATGTTCTCTCAAAGGTGGGTGAATGGTTTATTACATCATAACTGCTCAGGCAAAACGGTTCAACAATGATAGGTATCTCGTGTTGCATAAACATAAAGCTGCCATCGACTTGTGCTTGAGTCCTAGCGACTTGATGAATTGCAGATCTAAAAAGAAATCAGTTTTGTGCTAGTCCAGAAAGGTCCTCCAACATCATCCCCATGTCAAATTGTCCAGCTAACTGATTGCAGATCGCCCTCTTTGCCTGGTTCCTTCGATCTTCCCAAACATGATGTCCTTCTCCAGTGATCTCTTCCTAAAGTACATACTTCTAATCTACAACCTGCCTTACTAAGGATTTTCTCCAATTCTCTGTCAATAGTGTGTGTGTGTGAGTGTGTACGTAGTTTATTATTGTGGCTTTGCTTAGCCTGCCAAATGTTCTTAACTGGGTTTGGCTCTCTAAATATCGAGTCCTCAGGATGTGAGCAGTTCCAAGTAGTGTCGTCTTCACCATAGTCACTCAACTTCAGTTTTCAAGTCTTTATATTTCATGATCTTCTCTAACATGATGGTCTCCTCGCATTGCCATATCTATGATCCTCACCTGCTTTATTTCAACCACAATGATTGGTGTATTGTGTGGCAAGTGTTTGTCAGTCTGCATCCTAAAGTCCCAGATAATTTTGGCTTGCTCATTTTCTTCCCCCCTTTTGATTTTGTAGACCCATCAATTTGCGGTTATGAGAAAATGACACTTTTAGTAGATATCTTGTATCATGGCCACCACTTTGTTGTGTTCAACCACTTAGTCAGACTGGGTGATCTTTTTGCAGCCAGAGTCTAGGTGATCTACCGGGGGGGGGGGGGGGTATTTCTTTGCACAGGCAGTGCTTGTTGTCATTGGCTTTTCTTGCCTGGGATAGTCACGTGGGATCTCTTAGAAAGAGGAAGAGATAATGCTTACTGTGGATGGGCAGACTGGATGGATCATTTGGCCTTTATCTGCCATCATGTTTCTATGTTTCTATTAATAATTAATTGCATGCAGCCCACTTTCTGCCTTCCACTCCCCATCATAGTAACATAGTAGATGACAGCAGATAAAGACCCAAATGGTCCATCCAGTCTACCCAACCTGATTCCATTTAAATTTATTTTTATTTTGTTTTCTTCTTAGCTATTTCTGGGCAAGAATCCAAAGCTCTATCCGGTACTATGCTTAGGTTCCAACTGCTGAAGTCTCCGTCAAAGCTCACTCCAGCCCATCTACACACCCCCCCCCAGCCATTGAAGCCCTTCTCAGCCCATCCTCAACCAAAAGGCCATATACAGACACATACCGTGCAAGTCTGCCCAGTACTGACCTTAGTTCTTCAATATTTACTATTATTTTCTGATTCTAGATCTTCTGTGTTCATCCCATGCTTCTTAGAACTCCGTCACCGTTTTCCTCTCCATCACCTCTTTCAAGAGTGCATTCCAGGCATCCACCACCCTCTCCGTAAAGTAGAATTTCCTTACATTGCTCTTGAATCTACCACCCCTCAACCTCAAATTATGTCCTCTGGTTTTATCATTTTCCTTTCTATGGAAAAGATTTTGCCTGCACACCCGCACAGTCCAGCATCTCTCCCTCCACTCATGGACCCAACATGGCTGATCTTTTCCCCCAAAGCCTGCCTACCTTGGAATCCAGTCCTCAGCGCTGCAGGCCAGCAACAGCTGTACTGAATGGCTGCCTGTGGCCTGCACCAGACATTTCCCTCTGACCCAGTCCATTCCTTCTGATGCAACTTCCTGTTTTCAGAAGGGGTGGGCCAGATCAAAGGGAAAGGCCTGGTGCAGGCCACAAGCAGCCTTTCTGTACATCTGTAGAGGGCCAAAGACTGGATTCCAAAGTATGCGGGCTGCGAGATGTGGGGGAGGGGTTAAGAACAACCACATTGGGTCTTGAAGGGGTAGGCAGGCAGGGAGGGAATTAAGAAAACTGGGGCAGGGCCAAGAGGGGAGGGAGGTGGTAAATAGGAAGATATTTCCCTGAGGGAGGGATGGTGGAAGTAATGGAGAGAGAGAATGTTGGACCGGGGGGTAGAGGGAGGGGGAAGGAAAAAGAGAGCTGGACCTAGGGGCAAGAGAAAGGAAAATATCAGGGGGAGAGGACCTTGGAGGCCTGGGCCCCCTCCTTTTGGCCCTTTCCACAGCCCCTTCCCCTCCAAAGATGCAATACCTGTTCAATGGCTAGTGGGGTAGCTGAAGCCTTGTAATCAGAAGATATGTGTGCTGCATGAGTCACCCCTTCCTTCTCATATTTCCTCCGGAGCGAGGAAATCAACGACATACCTCCAGCCAGGGCAGGATTAATGCTTAGGCAAACCAGGCACTTGCCTAGGGCCCAAATGTTTAGGTGAGCCCTCTCAATTGCTGTTGGAGGGAAGGCCAGAGCAGTGTAGTCTTCCCATCCTCTAATGTCATTCTCCAGGCAGCTAGGAGTCAGCAAGCAGTATTTCTCCCGTGCTGTGCCATCCTTTGCTGGATTTCTTCTTCAGTGAGAGCCAAGGAGCCCCATTCTGAAACTTTTGAAATGCATTTATATTATGATGAGAGGGCCAAGCCACCGGGGCACTTGCACTTCCTAAGCATGCTCAGTTTGTGCATGAGCTGAGCATGCTCAGGGAGTGATGTTATCTGCAGGTGGAGGCTCCCCACTGACTTCCTCATTCTTGAGGCAGCACAGGGAGGAAAGAAACAACTTTGCCAGTGGATTTCTTTGACTGGCAGAGCTTCATCATCCACACCTGCTAAGATATGATACCTAATGTGGGGAGCGAAGAGAAGATGTGCATGCCCTCTCCCCCCCCCCAGTTCACTCCAGTGACCCTCTCTCCAGTGGACTGCTGGCTATGCTCTACCTGTAATCACATGATCAGTCACAATTAAAAACTCTAATCAAAATGTAGCCCAAATTATTATTATTATTGTATCTTCATGAGTGGCACATCACTCAATTAATTCATGTCCTACTGAAGATCTGAAACATGATGGCAGATAATAGTCAAATGGACATCCAGTCTGCTTATCCATAGTATCCACTATCTCCTCCTCTTCCTAAGGGATCCCACATGTCTATTCCACGCTTTCTTGAATTCAGACATAGTCTCTGTCTCCACAACCTCTTCCGGGAGACTGTTCCATGCATCTACCACCCTTTCTGTAAAACGTATTCCTTAGATTACTCCGGATCCTATCACCTTTCAACTTCATCCTATGCCCTCTCATCCCAGAGCATCCTTTCAAATGAAAGACACTCACCTCATGCACATTTACACCACGTAGGTATTTAAAAGTCTCTATCATATCTCCCCTCTCCTGCCTTTCCTCCAAAGTATACATATTGAGATCTTTAAGTTTTTAGGCTCTGTTAGTATGATGAAGATGTAGTGTTTTAATCAACTTCTGGCATGCAGTAACTAGATTCTATAGAAGAACCTGCAGTTCCTGGGACTGGAGGGTAATCATTGGGGCAGGGTGATTAAAGCCCCCAGGTGATCACTAAATAGTTGGCAATGTCTGGAAAGCTGAATAAACCAATACTTGAAGTATGTGAAGCAAGTTTCTGGATCTAGAGGCTGTGATGGAAGAGGCTGAGTTGGATTTAGTGGCTATCACAGAGACGTGGTTCACGGAGAACCATGACTGGGATATAGTTATACCAGACCAGAACATGAGAACATAAGAATAGCCTTACTGGGTCAGATCAAAGGAAAATCAAGCCCAGTAGCCCGTTCTCACAGTGGCCAATCCAGGTCACTAGTACCTGGCCAAAACCCAAGGAGTAGCAACATTCCATGTTAGTAATCCAGGGCTAGCAGTGGGCTTGTCCCATGTCTTTCTCCATAACAGACTAACAGAGCCATACAAGTTATCACGAAGACCACACACCATTTTAATAGCCTTCCTCTGGACCGACTCCATCCTTTTTATATCTTTTTGAAGGTGCGGTCTCCAGAATTGTACACAATATTCTAAATTAATTATCTTCCTATGCACCCTAGTATCCTTCTAGCTTTTGCTCTCACCTTTAGATCATCACGTATTATCACACCCAAGTCCCCCACCTCTTTCATTCGTAAAAGTTCTTCACCCCCTAAACTGTACGTGTTCCTTAGGTTTTTGCAGTCCAAATGCATAACCTTCAAGTTTTCAAGTTTTATAAGGATTTTATATACCGCCTATCAAGATTATCTAAGCGGTTTTACAATCAGGTACTCAAGCATTTCCCTATCTGTCCCGGTGGACTCACAATCTACCTAATGTACCTGGGGCTATGGAGGATTAAGTGACTTGCCCAGGATCACAAGGAGCATTTCTTAACATTAAATCTTAGCTGCCAAATTTCAGACCATTCTTCAACCTTCTCTAGGTCCTACCTCATGTTATTCACATCATCAGGGGTGTCTACTCTTGCAGATTTTGGTATCATCCACAAAGAGTCAAATCTTACCTGACAGCCCTTCAAAAATATCGCTAACAAATAATATTTATAAGAACAGGCCTAAGAACCGAACCTTGAGGCTCACAACTGGTAACATATCAGTGTAAAATGTATGTTGTGCTGAGGAGAATAGCTTTTTGAACAATTAATGAGGTTATGTCTTTTAAATTTAAAATTTCAAAATATTTTGTAAGTCCAATTGGTATTGCTCCAAGAGCTTCAATCACAATTGGTATTACCATCAATCATTTACTTCAAAGTCTTTCCACTTCAGTTAGTAAATCATGGTGTTTTATTTTATTTTTTTCCAGATGGTTTTCATCAGTTCTTCCATGTATAAACCATACATAAGAAACATAATAATTGCCGCTGCTGGGTCAGACCAATGGTCCATCACACCCAACAGTCCGCTCACGCGGCAGCCCCCAGGTCAAAGACCAATGCTCCAACCGAGACCAGCCTCACCTGTGTACATTCCGGTTCAGCAGAAACTTGTCTAGCCTTGTCTTGAATCCCTGAAGGGTGTTTTCCCCTTTAACAGACTCCGGAAGAGTATTCCAATTATCTACCACTCTCTTGATGAAGAAGAACTTCCTTACGTTTGTACGGAATCTATCCCCTTTTAACTTTAGAGAGTGCCCTCTCATTCTCCCCACCTTGGAGAGGTGAACAACCTGTCCTTATCTACTGAGTCTATTCCCTTCATTATCTTGAATGTCCCAATCATGTCCCCTCTCAATCTCCTCTTTTCAAGGGAGAAGAGGCCCAGTTTCTCTAATCTCTCATTGCACTGCAATTCCTCCAGCCCCTTAATCATTTTAGTCGCTCTTCTCTGGACCCTTTCAAGTAGTACTGTGTCTTTCTTCATGTACAGTGACCAGAGCTGGATGCAGTAATACAGGTGAGGGCGTACCATGGCCCGGTACAGGGGCATGATAACCGTCTCCAATCTGTTTGTGATCCCCTTCTTAATCATGCCTCTTAAGGCAGTGGTTCCCAACCCTGTCCTGGGGGACCACCAGCCATTCGGGTTTTCAAGATATCCCTAATGAATATGCATGAGAGAGATTTGCATATAATGGAAGTGACAGGTATGCAAATCTCTCTCATGCATATTCATTAGGGATATTTTGAAAACTCAACTGGCTGGTGGTCCCCCAGGATAGGGTTGGGAACCAGTGACTTAAGGATCTGGTGAAGAATGGTTGGCGATGTAAAGTCAGAATTGAACAAAAGCAAACAAAAAATGTCCCTAGGAAACAAAGAAACTGAACATTTTACCTTTGTGTACCAAGGAAAGGAAAAAAATTAGAAACCTTTCCTGACAGTGTGGTGGATGCAGATAGCTGCAACAGAACATGTAAAAACAAACAAACAACAACATAATGCACACATTAAAATCGAGTATAATCTCTCGTTAAAACTCCTCCCCCACCCCCACCCTCACTCTTTACAAACTAATGCTACATTAAGGTCCCAAATGCCTCATTAAACAGAAGAGTCATAACCTTCTTATTGAAAAAGGGAAAGTCAATTAGTTCCTTCCTAATTTCTAAAGGCAGCTGTTTTATTAAATTATCATTAGGTGGGTGGGTAGGTGGGAGAAAATGGTTGGTTATGTATATTTGAAAGTTAAATGTGCTTATATTGACTTATATTATATAATATATATATGTATTGCACTATTGAAGTTTGGAAAATCAATAAAGATAAAAATAATAATAATAATAATAAAGGCTGCTGATTCCCTGACCTTGGTCCTGCTACAAAAAACATGGGCAGGAATGATAGCTAAAACAAACCACTTTTAACGAAGGACAATGCAAAAGCCCTTGCTTACTAGACCATAAATTGCAATCAGAAATACAGTGTGTTCTCGTTATCCACGGATTCCGTATTCACAGATTCACTTATTCACAAGCATTTTTGTTTATTCACGGCCCTGCAAAGTGTGTTCCCAGGAGGATGAAGATACTGCTAGAGCTGTCCATGGAATCGTCACACCAAAAGACTTTAAAAACAAACAAACCAGTGTATAAAATACATTTATAAAATGCAGAGCATAATAAAGGAAGCTGTTCTTTACAAAAAAAGGCTACACAAAATGATGAATTTATGGTGTTAGGCATGAAAAGTCTACAGTAAGCTGGGTTGCAAAGGAATCGAACCCCCTTTTTCCCATAGGATCAATGGTTTTGTATTAGTGTTTTCGGTATTCACAGGGTTTTCTAGGAACCTAACTGCAGCGAATAGCGAAAATGCACTGTACCTCGCAAAGTTGAATGACACTGAACTTATGCAAACTGTACCACACCAAACAAAACGCATTGGAAAGTTACAGGTAACCAGTGTAATTCCATTAAGGACATGATAATATGTTCTTCCATTAGACAGTCTGTAACAAACAGAGTTGCTGTATTCCTTACTAGAGTAATCGTATTTATCTGAATACTACACAGTATTCCAGATGAGGTCTCACCATGGATCTGTACAAAGGCATTATGACTTCGAGCTTCTGGCTGACGAAACTTCTACGGATACAACCCATCATTTGTCTAGCCTTGGATGAAGCTTTCTCCACTTGATTGGCAGTTTTCATGTCTTCACTAATGATCACTCCTAAGTCACGTTCTGCTGCAGTCCTAGCTAAGGTCTCATCATTTAGGGTGTAAGTTCTGCATGGATTTCTGCTGCCAAGGTGCATGACCTTACACTTTTTGGCATTGAAGCTTAGTTGCCAAGTCGAGGACCAATGTTCCAGTAAGAGTAGGTCCCACGTCATACTGTCGGGCAATGTGAAGACAAAGACTGTGAATTCAAGAAAGCTTGGCATGGACACATGGGATCTCTTATGGAGTGGAGGAGATAGTGGATGCTGTGGACGGGCAGACTGGATGGGCCATTTGGTCTTTATCTGTTATCATGTTTCTATGTTTCTAGGATTAGAATGGGCAGCTTTGCATTTAGCTCGCACTGCTTGGAAGCGTGGCTTAATAAAGGAGGGTATATCTAAAAAAGGTCATGCATCTTTAAAAATATCTGTTAGTGGTTTTCCAGGCATCAGTTTATAAAATCAAGAATAAAAAACTTCACATTCAACATTGACATTTAATTTTTTGTTAAAAAATTATACACATATTTCGATTGTACTGTCATGCTTATTAAATCAATAGTTGGAAGCCCCTATAATCCAATATGGGCATAAACATGGCTTGAAGGACTGATCAAAACTTACTCACTGAAAGAATGACCTTCATCCTACACAACAAGTGGAAAAAAATTAATTTCTCAGCAAACCCTTTAGCTAGAGCAAGAGACTCTTAACCCAGTCCTGGGAATACACCCAGCCAGTCAATTTTTCAGGATATCTACCACAAATATGCATGAGATAAATTTGCATGCACTTCCTCCACTGTGTGCAAATCCATCCCATACATATTGATTGCGAGTATCCTGAACACCTGACTGAGAACCACTGACTTAGAATCATAAATTCACCGTGCAGGACAAGCAGGAGCTGAAATCAGAAAAGTTGAGTTTAACTGTTCAAAAAAAAATTGCAGTATGCCAAAAGGCAAGTAATTCAAAATTACATTTTTGTAGATCGAAGTGTCATGTTGTTGGCTTAGCTGGACTTTCAGGAAGACCTGGCAGATAGGGCTCTTCTGGCCAGGCAAGGGTAAAGCACCAAGCAGGAGCCCATTGAATGGGAAGGCCCTGCACCCAGGATACTACAGAGCTGGAAGCCCCAGAAGGAAGCATGGACATAGCATTTGAAATGCCCGGAGCTGAACCGGAACAGATGGATGAGCAAGAGTGAATTTAAAACAGTGAAACAGAAAAGTGTGCGTGTGATTGTTAATGTCCCGGTGGCCCTGACGCAGCGGATGTATGTATTTCCCGCGAAACGCTGGCCGCGTCGGCAGACGGACATGAACTAACTGAGGTTTTAAAAAAGACTCCCACAGCAAAGACTATTCAACAAAAAGATAAGTTGTGTGGTCTAGTTTTTCAAATTTGGACAATATGCACAGTATTCGCTGAAGATTTTTTGAAAACGCACTATATCTTCAGTAGTGATTGGTGAAGGGTTTATATTAGCTTTTAAAAAAATAGCACAAAAAAAGTTAAAATAAGTATTTATTGGCCAATGATTGGAGTATTACATCTACGCGGATCATCTCAGCTTGTGATTGTATGGCTGTGCGTAAGCTCCATCTCTGAGGCCACTTAGTAAGCCCTACAGTGTTAGGGATTAACAATACTGATGTGTATTGTTCTATATAAGTGGTATTTTACAGTATTTTTGTGCTTAGCTGGACTTTGTCATAGTCCAGCTAAGTCAATAAAATGACACTTCAATCTACAAAAAAGTAATTTGATTCTTCATTACGGAAAGGGTGGTTGATGCCTGAAACGCACTCCCAAAGGGGGGGGTGGATGAAGAGGAAAATGATGACAGAGTTCAAACAAGTTGAGGACAGACTGGGAAGGGCTTCAATGGCTGGGATGGTTTAGATGAGCTGGAGTGAGCTTTGATAGAGACTTCAGTAGACAGAACCTCAGCATGTATGGTTGGGCAGACTGAATGGACCATTTGGGTCTTTATCTGACATCATTTACTAAGGTGCTATGTGCTATCTGACCAGCAGAAATACTCCCCTCACCAAAGCTTGCTTGATGGGAACCCACACGTCATTCTGCTTTTTGGCTTTGGTGCCCTATTGAGTACAAGGTTTTCTCTGTGTTGTGAGTGGGAGTTCAAGTTTCAAGTTGAGTTAAGTTTTAATATACCGACCATCGACGTACACCTGGCCGGTTTACAAAGCTAGAAAAACGTTAAAATAAATTTTTTGTAGGAGGGGAAAGTGTGAACATTAAATAGACAAATTATAAATACAAACATGAGTTTCAGGGTAAAGGGGGGGAAGTTAATAATTACATCATTAATCACAAATAATTAAAGGGAAGAGGGAGGAATAAAACACTAGGCATAGTAAAGGGACAGGGGGCGGACCATCCCAGGCACTATCTTTGCAGGGGGCGCTGGTGCCTCTCTGCCCCCGGCATACCTCTTTAAATGTTCACCAGCTTGGGCAGCACCTTCTACTTGCTGCTTGTGTTGACGTCGGCTCCCTTCTGACATCACTTCCTGGTCATGGGACCAGGACGTGACATAAGAAGGGAGCTGACTCCAGCGTAAGCAGCAGGTGGACGATGCTGCTCATGCTGGTGAACATTTTAAGAGGCATGCAGGGTGGGGAGCCTCAAGCAGCAGGAAAGAGTGGAGGGGACACCCAAGCAGTGGGGGGAGGGGGAAAGAGTGGGGGAATCCATGGTGTGGCAATTGCCAGGTGCCACTGCCCCGGGTGCCAATCTCCCTCGTTATGCCACTGCATATATTGAGCTAGATTCAGTAAATGAGCTCAAAATTAAGCAGCAGGAAATCTCAGTGCTCAGCGCTCATGCATACAAAGCACTCCAGGATGAAGAGCATCGACTCCTGCGCCAGCTGAAACTTGGTATGTATCCTGGTGTACAAGCGGGACGCGAAACAAAAAAACCAATATCCAACCAATCTGCGGCGCAAAAGTCGAAAGACCAAAATAAAGGAAAAACTGCAGATGCCATGTTCAAGGTGTAAAAACTAATCTTTATTAAAGAAAATACGGTGTAGCATTCCAAAAATAAGTATAAATAAATAAAAATATTTAAAAATTGGTTCTCTTGTGTGAGTCCACAGGACCTGACACGGTCCTTGTTTCAGAAAACAGTCCTTCTTCAGGGGTCCTAAGTGAAGGTAATTATGGGGAAAACACAAAAAATGATGTTGGTGTGAATGGTGTGTACACAGTACAGTGAAGCGTAGTACTAAGTGAGAATATATTAAGATGGTGTAAATAACTGTGGATAAAAGTGAGACATGAAGGTGAGAAAATAAGGTAAGAAAATATTATGGGCTAGATTCATTATGCAAACCGATCGTGTACAAATCGGTTTGGGACCCGATTTTACTCCGGCCCGATTCACTTACCTCTGTGCCAATCCGATTCCGATCCATGCATGCAAATGAGGGGAACGGCATGCAAAGTAGGCAGGGACGTGATTCATTACAGAAACCGACTGGGCTGGCCGATCAATACAAGAAGCAACTGCTGGGGACCAATCGCAAACGTCCTTTCCGATTGTCCTCGGCCTAAAATCCCAGCCCTGCAGCCCATCTCTGCTGCTCTGCTCTCTGCCCCTTCCAGCCGAGCCCTGCTCTCGCCGCCCCCAACTCTCCTGCTCTCTGCCGCCCTTCCCTGCAGTGCGAGCCTGTGGTTTTAAAGTGGGACTGCACTGCAGAAAAAGGCGGCAGAGAGCAGGAGAGTCAATAATTGCCTACTTATAAAAGTCCCCTGCAGTGAACTTGTGTCGGCAAAGGGGAAGAGGCTGCTGCCGCCGGGGATCACCCTTCCCTGGGAGAGCAGGAGAGTCGAGGCCAGTTAAAAAAAACCCAACAACCCAGCAAAAACGGACACCAAACGCATGCGCAGACTATCTACAGGGAAATTGAGAGGAGATTGAGAGGGGACATGATCGAAACACTCAAGGTACTGAAGGGGATAGACTTAGTAGATAAGGACAGGTTGTTCACCCTCTCCAAGGTAGGGAGAACGAGAGGGCACTCTTTAAAGTTGAAAGGGGATAGATTCCATACAAACGTAAGGAAGTTCTTCTTCACCCAGAGAGTGGTAGAAAGCTGGAACGCTCTTCCGGAGGCTGTTATAGGGGAAAACACCCTCCAGGGATTCAAGGCAAAGTTAGACAAGTTCCTACTGAAAAATAACGTGCGCTGTTAGGGCCACTGCGTGAGTGGACTGCTGGGCATGATGGACCACTTGTCTGACCCAGCAGTGGCAATTCTTATATTCTTATGTTAACTATTTGAATTGCCCTTGACCCACTAATGCCCCTCCCTTGGCCACACCCCTTTATGGGTTGCATACTATGGGATTTGCCTAACCTGTGTTAGAGGATAATGCACAGAAAGTTGAGCACGTAATTGATGCCAATCAACACCAATGATTGATTGTTACCATCCACTGTATAGAATCTGGGAGATTATGTTTTGGTTACATCAGAACACCCCCTACCAGGGCAGGATTAATTCATCGAGGGCCCCTAGGTACACAAGTACACTGGGCCCCCTGCCCCGCCCCGCCCCACCCCACCATGCGCTCAGGCGGAAACAGGAAGCTGTGTCAGAGGGAAGCTTTGGGCAAGCGGCACCGCTTGCACAATTACAGTTCCCGTTGCCTTTCTTACACGTATTGCTTGCTTGTCTTACTTTCTGTCGATGGGGGGGAGGGCGCATTGCCAATCAGGGGGGGCCCGCGTTGCCGATCGATGCTGTAGGGGCCCATCGCCGTTTGGAAAAAACAATGTTAATGCCCTCCTTCATCGGGCACCCCTGACCATTTCGGGCCCTGGGCACGTGCCTACTTGGCCTATTGGTTAATCCTGCCCTGCCCCCTACAGGAGTTGGCTGAAGGTAGATAGCAGGTCTACCTGCACTACTCATGAAGCAGAAAGCAGGAGCCATCTTGAGCAGGTTTCAGCGACCAAAGCCACTAAGGGCCAATTCAAGAGGCAAATTGAGCCGAAGTAAGTGGGGAAGGCTCTATGTCTGTTTTAGTGAGTGGTTGCTGTGCTAGGAGTTAGAGGTTCTGGAAAGTATTGCCAGCCATGATTGGAGGTAGGGAGAGCCAAGGAGTGGTGGCAGCAACGAAAGACCTGAGTATGGTATTAGAGCCATAAAGTGGAGGGAAGTGCAAATGGATCTCATACATGTTCCTGAAAACCACACTGGGTTGTGGACCTTGAAGACTGGACTTAAGGACCACAGGTGCAGATGCTACTTCCCCTGTAGACAACAGAAGGTCAGGCAAATACTGTAGGAAAAAGGTTCTGAAATTTTATTTAGGTAATAGTGAGTAAAGATGGACATTAGAGAAATCGTACAGGAATGTAAAACTCTACAGCAGTGGTTCTCAACCCTGTCCTGGGGACCCCCAAGCCAGTCGGGTTTTCAAGATATCCCTAATGAATATGCATGAGAGAGATTTGCATACCTGTCACTTCCATTATATGCAAATCTCTCTCATGCATATTCATTAGGGATATCTTGAAAACCCGACTGGCTGGGGGGTCCCCAGGAGAATGAGATGCCTAAGGGGGGAAGGGGGGTGAGATACCAATACGCACACATACACACACCAAAATCTAACCTAAAATCTGTACAAATCTATAGTCTTTGTGATCCCATCCTAATCCTTCCCTTTTCTTGCATTTTGAGAGCAATGTCATCAATGCAAGAAGCCAGATTTGTCCAATAATAGATCATTTTGATTTCCTGAAGCAGTACTGTCCTACGAAAAAGACAATATTTGCTGCTCAGTGTTCAGCTTTGCATCCTTCTACAATCTGAACCAATGGCAGTAGTTCCTCCCTCGTTCAATAAATTATAAATCTAAAAAAAAAGTATTATTATACTACCAGAGGTCACTGAAAGGTTCTCAGTCCAACCAAGAAGCGAATGATGTGGAGCCATGAACCTTACAAGTTACTGCACGCTTTTCTTGATACTTGTTTCATTTCATATCACTGAAAGGGAATAACTTGTAAGAGTTTTGGCTCCACATCATTCGCTTCTCGGTTGGGCTGAGAACTTTTCAGCGGCCTCTCCTATAATACCTATAACCTTGAGTTTTGTTCCAAGAAACTGCACTTGCTTTTAGAAAGTTTTCTGTGATGTTACCATTGATTTCAAAGCATCGACACTTTCAACATAACATAGTAACATAGTAGATGACGGCAGAAAAAGACCCGAACAGTCCATCCACTCTGCCCAACCTGATTCAGTTTAAATTTTTTACATTTTTTCTTCTTAGCTATTTCTGGGCAAGAATCCAAAGCTTTACCCGGTACTGTGCTTGGGTTCCCACTGCCGAAAACTCCGTCAAAACCTACTCCAGCCCATCTAAACCCTCCCAGCCACTGAAACCCTCTCCAGCCCATCTTCCCCCAAACGGCCATATACAGACAGACATAGACTGTGCAAGTCTGCCCAGTACTAGCCTCAGTTCAATATTTACTATTATTTTCTGATTCTAGATCCTCGGTGTTCATTATATATCTATTATATATCTAGTCCATTATTAAAACCATACCTTGGAAGTCAGGCTTTAAATCATATACGAACTTTGTTTTATCTAGCACACTCAAGGGGGGGAGGGGGGATTTGGGATGTTAATTAAATACCAGCTGTTATAATATGTTGTATAATATTGCATATTCTATGTTAATTGAGCATGGGATGAAGGGGGGGAGGGGGGAATTTTACACTATTATAGTTCATATGTTAGATAATATAGTGCTATATTGAAATTATTTTTATGATATATTTGAAAATGAATAAAGATTTTTTTTTAAAAAATTATATACAAACTTTAACAACTCCTGATTTAATTGGGCTGCAGAAAATTCATTAGGATCCCCCCTCCCCCTCCCCCCACGACGGAGGTATAAAATGAACTGGAGTGTCACTATTAGTGTTTAGACTAGTGACACGTTCCCTACTTGTTAAATTGTGCTGTTGCCACCAAACAAGGTTTCATTTAATTCTTCGGCGGCCACCGTCATCTCTCGGGGGCAGGGAGTCACTTTGCCAGGGGAAGAGCTCCTTTTCCGTTTTCACCTGCATCCGTTCAGAAAAAGGTTTTCTTGGTCGTGCTTTCCTCGTCCACGAAAGAAATCTCTCCCTAGGCTTCGCCTAGGTTTGAGCAGCGTTTGGCTTAATTCCTCTCACACCTCCCTACCTGACCGAGCCACCTCCACTAGACGGTCACTGAAAATAGCGCTAGCCGGGCCCCAGAAAGTGCAACTTTTGGTGTGTTTTTTTACGCGTCTTAATCTGCGCTTCTGTTCAGGCGTCCGGCTGCCATCTCAGCTCCCCTCCCCCCACAGACGAAGGTCCCCCGAGGTGGCCCGTGAGAGACAGCCGAGGGCGACCTACTCGATCCGGTGGCGCTCGCGTTCCCTCCACGCCCATCATCGCCCTGGCTGAAACCCTTTTTTGTCTTATTTTGGAAGGTTTCCAAAAAGTTTTCGTGGAGTGCAAACGATTCCCCCGATGGAAATACGTATTTAAGAAGACGGTGTCGGCTGACAGGCCGTTGCCTCTGCGCCTTTAATTAGACACATCCCTCCTATCTTCTCTTTCATCCGTCCATTTTCAGGCCTCTAATCCGTCCAGTTTTCTTCACTTTTATCCTTTCCTCTCCATGCGTTCATCCTTTTCAGCCCTATTCCCTAGCTTTTCATCTAACTCAGTGGTCTCAACCTTGCAGCCCCGGGGGCCACATGCGGCCCGCCAGGTACTATTTTGCGGCCCTCGGTATGTTTATCATAATCACAAAAGTAAAATAAAACACTTTCTTGATCATATGTCTCTTTAGCTATAAATTACAGTATTATTATTAAGACTTAGCCAAAAGGAAAGATTTACAAACTATAAAGAGTTTTACCTCATGCAGAATTGCCATTTCATTAATAAGACATGAACTATTTTTTTCCGAGGCCCTCCAAGTACCTACAGATCCAAAATGTGGCCCTGCAAAGGGTTTGAGTTTGAGACCACTGATTTCAAATCCATCCTTCCCCAGCTCTAGCCGTCTCGGACTTCTGCCGGTTCATTCCTCCTTCTCACCCAGAGTTTTCCACCTTTTGTTTGGACTGTATCTAAAATGGTGGAAAACCATAAGTGAGCTTAATCTGATCGAAAAATAATGTCAAAGATTATATTTTATTATTTCAGCGAATCCGACCTGTCCTTTATCATTTTTCAACCATACCAACCACAAAGAGAAACCGCCTGCGGCTGAAGGTGACATGTGAGGCCGGTGGGTCAGCCGGCCAGCTGAAAGGGGCAGTTGGGTTACAGAGCCCTGGACGCTGAAAGCAACCTGAAGAATGTCAGATTAAGAGCTCCAGATTGAGAGTGAAAGTGAAGCATTTTCAAATCAGAACATACAGGGGGAAAAAGGGGTGGGGGGAGACAGATTGTATTAAAGAAAACAGAAATATGTACGTTACTTCATGTTAAGCCTACTTTAGATAAATATAAAAGCGGCCTTTTCCTGATCATGACAGGAATAGATGTTCAACTCATCACACATAATTGGAAGAACCATGACAGGATTAATTATACTTTTTGGTGGGTAAATGCGTGTACCACGTATAAGTATGAAAGAATAATGGCAGAACGTTTGAGGACTAGTAAGTTCTTTAATGATTTATGGAGTCCATTGACTACTTTTGTTGCATTACAGTAAGGGTCATGTTTCTTCCCTTTTCATTAGATTTCTTTACACATCCAGGGAGGGAAATGTACGTTGAGGAGTTAAAATATTTAATTATAATATTGAAATCACATCATATGTATTATTGTATTAATAATTAAGATGAGGATGGGAGTAAATGACTGTTTAATGAAATAACTGTATAGTTATTAGTGTGTTCTATGCAGTATTTATGATTTACCAATTGTATTGCACTATCAAAGTTTGAAAATCAATAAAGAGTTAAACAAACAAAAAAAGAAAACAGAAATATGGAGCCACAGTCATCCACGGAAGAGGTGGGGGAAATGCATTAAACGGGCATTTGCGGATGAATGAGCAACAGTTTAAATTTGGACAGTGGTCGCTAGAAATAATCTGAACAATTTCTTCTGCTGTGCAGATAATTTGGCATCCATAAAAGTCCAAGAAATTATTGACTTCTCTTCCATATAGTTTGTTTATTGCCCATTCTGAGTTTGATCAGTTCAGCCACGAACTGATTCATGTCTATTTTTTTAAATGAAAACAAAATAAAACGTCTAAATAAATGGACACAAATCCATCAGGGAAGTTTCATAGATTCTCATGCCACTGGCTCCTTTAGTCACATCTCGTTTGATCCTGAAGAAGTCATCACACAATTTTTCCAAGACAAGCTTTGTTATAATGTTATTAATATTTCAATAAATACCCAAAGGCCGATCAGACCCGGCCTTTTATGATGGTGAGCTTCCCCGAAGGATGAAGTTTACTTTAATCCTGGCTAAAACATTCTATTTTCCTTAAACATACTGCCAAGGGCTCCGGGCCTTAAAAACTTTATTTTATACACCCTTGCCCTTCAGTTCTGCTCGGTTTGATTTCTGTTTATTCTGCTTCTGTTCTGATTCGTTTCAAACGGAGTAGTAAACCCTTAATTATAGGCCAGGAATAGGTTTTGTTTTATTTTCACTGACCATACCTAGGACTCGGAGCTGAAGTTTGCATCCAGCAGGAGGGGGTGCTGAAAAGTTCTCAGCCTAACAAACCAACTAACAAAATTCTGAGCGTTCTTTTGCCACTGTAGCCAAAAAACAGCGTTACCTTATTTCGTTAAGTGCCAATTTGCAGAAACAAAATTCTCTGTTCTCGTCATTGTTTCAGACCATTGATTGAACCATATTCACGCCATTCTCTTCTTGGCTGGGCTGAGAACTTTTTAACACCCCCCTCCTATTGCTGGGCTTTAAATTCGTAAATCTAACATTCTGGAGATTCCAATCAAGAAAAAACCAATAAGTTAAACCCAGAAAAAAAATCCAGAATTCATCTGATAGGGTAATTCTTAAAACTCCACGGATTCTCCTTCTTATGTTCATGGTAGTTTGGTATGTTACAAAGTCTTGTAAACTACTACAAAGCCAAAAATTAATGGGATACTATATTGTGGGTGCTAAAACACATCACGTTACTCATCCTCAGTATTGGAGGTACCATAGAAATGATTGATATATAAATATATATATATATATATACACTTATAGAGATATATGTATCTTTCTCTCTAAATTCTCCTCACATACATACACAACAGACACACACGGATGTATATGTATATAAAGATTTGTGCATGTTTTAGATTTAATCAAAGATCTTTATATTTTTTTATTGACAATGTATGAGTTTCATTGGCAATATTTTAAAAATTAAATAGTTAGCTACAAGTTAATGTTTGCAGGTGTCTTTGTAAGCATGAAAAATATGTTTTGCTTCATTTCTTTTATAGATTGTAAAACGATGGCTCAATTCAAGTTAATAAACTATGGATGGAAGTAAATTCTATGCTGTTTGGATATGGTGACTAAATGTCAGATTATTACACGATTCTGAGTTACAGAAACTAAACTCTTGATCATAAAGGGATTGCTATATCCCTTTTAAAAATAAATTAACGCCACTGACTGCTGTGCCTGTTTGCTACTTAATTTCTAACCTTTAGGAAAGTCCATATTTTTTTTTTTGATCTATGATTTTTTTTCCTCTTATTAAAACTTGGAAAGGGTCCGTTGAATGTTTTAACTAAAGTTCATATTTTGTGAGACTTTTTCGGCGAGAAAAATCTAAATTAATTGCGTTCCTTAAAAGAGGAGCAGGAAACTAGGAGTGGTGCAATTATTTGAGGCATGGTGCGTGTGGGGGCAGAAAGGGTTATTATCTTCTTAGCGTATGTTATTGCTTTCTATCAATTTTAATAAGGCTGGCATTCACATATGAAGTCCTAGGCAGAACCAGTCTTGCTATTTCTGTGTTATCCGAATATTTGCTATAAACCTTTCTATGTTGATGCTGTACGCAGGAGGTGCAGTGCCTGGAAGGTAAACGTTCACTTATAGAGCTCGCGCAGCGAGCGTCTCAAATCCCACCCTTGGTCTAGGCTGGTGGAGACAGCTGTTGTTGTGCCATTTGCCAGGGCTGCTCTCCTGGATGCGTTCCTTGCCCTAAGCTGCCCTCTGCTCTGTGGCTGATTTCTGTCAGGTGATCATCAAGGGTGGATGCCTCAACCACAAGAATTTTAATTAAGTTCCTGTATTTGAAAAGATGGTTGCTCTTACATTTTGCTCACAGATGTTTGTTTGTCTTTTAACTTGAGAAATATCGTACAAGAACGAAGAAAGAATAATAATAAAATATATAAGGTTTAATGGTTAAATTACCACTTTCCTCTTTCTTTCCTTTTGTGGTCAGTTAAAAAAAAAAAAAGTACAATGCAGAGTGATCCAAGAAATGGAAATGGCAGACAACTTGACTAACTCGTTTTCTTGTTTATCGAGCTAGCTTTTTATGTCTAACAGATTGGAGAAAGCAGTAATAGAGGTGAATCGTATACAGGTTTGAAATAGTAATGGGTATCTCTTAAAATAGTTCAGCTGTGCTGATCCAGAGAATTCCCAGTAACTGCAGCTTCTTCAATAAGAAATGTAATGCCAATTCTAGAGGTTTCAAATACCATTATTTTGTGCTGTGTTATCCAGGCGCCCTTCATTCAAAACTTCAGAATAATTTAATGAGGGTTTATTAACAGGTGCTCAGAACATAAGGAGTTAGAGAAGAGGGGAACGATGGCAAACAAATAAAAATGCAATACATAAATAAAAACCCAATACAACCGAGAACGATCCTTCAGATGACTCGCTCAAACAAAGCTGGTTTCAGAAAACTTTATTTGGTGAAGTAATCGTACTGTCTTAACTTGCAGCTTTCTCATAATGACCTTCTACCCGGCCAAAAACATATTAAACCATTACGAAATATATATATATATTTTTTGTTAAGATTTCTCTCAGCGGATACTGGCGAGTCCAGCTCAAGGAAACTGAAGCCCAGGCTGGCAAAGTACCAGGGTCCCGTGGGCAACATCTTCCATGACACCGTTCCTGACTTTACAAAAGAAATAAACAAGCCAGGAGGAATGACTCGGTCAATAGGGCGAGAGTAATGCCATGAGAGCTGTCATTCAATAATTGTGAGAAAGTTAAAGGGCTCCTTTTACTGGGGTGCACTAGCGTTTTTAGCACACGCACAAGATTAGAGCGCGCTAGCCGAAAAATTACCACCTGCTTAAAAGTAGGCGGTAGCAGCTAGCGCGCAGAGCAATTTAGTGCACGCTATCCCGCTCATTAAGACCCTAACGCACTTTTGTAAAAGGAGCCCAAAGGGTTTTGTTTGTTTGTGTTTTTGCTTATACAACAGATAATTTGCATATAGTCTTTAAAAAATTCTATAGTGAGGAATGCTGACGAACTTACCCTAAAATGGTATTCCTTTAAATAGAATTTACTGGATAATCAATGGCTTCAGGTTTATTGGAGTTTATTTATTGTTATGTTTGTTTTAATTGATATGAAGGACAGTTAAATGAAGCAAAAGCAGCTTTATCGTATCTGTACAGTTCACCAGTGTAAACTTTAATTATATCTTTAGTGATTAGCATTGAGCACCTTTGGCCATTTAGTAAAGGTATTTAATCTTTTTTTCACACGCATTTTGGGTTTTCCCTATTTGTCTATATTTTTTTTGCTTTTATATCCAGCTTTTAATTCTAATCTTTATTTAAAGTCTCTACAACTAATCTTCAATGTGAGTCACAGGAATTCCTAATTTCATTCTTTTTACCCCTAAGATCTCAGCTAATTCCATGTATGAACTAATTTGTCTATACAGCTTAGAACACTGTCCCTTTAAAGTCTTTTAAGATTCCTTGTTTTTAAGTTATTGCTGGTTTGGGTTTTAGTATAAATCTCATCTACTGCTTTCTTTCCAGTTACAAAATAAATAAATAAAATAAAATATGAGGGGTGGGGGAAGGTAGAAGAAACTCCTCGTTACTTTGAAACTTAAACTTTTTGAAGTAATAGTAGCAAATGATATGGGCAGATCTGTATACTTTTATAGACAAACCACCAATTTTAAGCAATCTATCCACTGGTTTCCAGTATTAAAAACTTAGTATTAACATCCAGAAAACACGAGTGACAAGACCTTTCTATTCTTCGGACTTCTTTCGTTGCTTTTTAAGGTCGTGTTTTACGTCGCATCCCCATAAAAGTGTGAAACAGTGATGGGCGGAGTTAGAATTAGAGCCCAAACACTGAAATGTGACATTTTCTGGATGTAATTATAGCACAATCAAAACAAAAGCAAAAAGAAAAGATCTGGCAAAGGATAGTGAGGAAGAGGGGAAAGTATTTAACATCAAATCATTTGGCTCTTCTGCTTCTAAAGAAAAGGTGAACGCAAAGGCATTTTATTAAAAGGTAGTTAAATAAAAACGTGCAGAGCCTTATCTCTCCTTTGCAAATAATCAGTGTGATAAGCTGCAATACAAAGACCCAAATGCTAACTGAAGCTTGAGCTACAATTCTTAGTAAGGATGAGACAGACAAGGGATTCATTAGTTTGATGTTTATTATAGTGGAAAGGGTTGTAGATAAGAGGGATTGCCTTACATTGGAACAGGTAGTTCAAGATTATGGAGTATCATCAAATTTACAAACTTTCCTTCCCCCACCTACAGAGGGACAAAGCAGTCCAAACCAACAGTGACACAGATGCAAGTGCTCTTTGGGCTGTATGGCTGGAGATCGATGCGCTAAGATATTCACTACACGAAAGGGGATTTCTAAAATACAAAGGGACAATTCAGAGTCACTTTTGCTGTTCCCCTCTGTTTTGTTTTGTTTTTTTGCGAACTTGCTCGGCCCCCTGCCATATGTTTACTGAAAGAAAATCATCCTCCTTTCCAGCAGAAAGCTGTTCTATAGTCGGGGAGAAGGTTCAGCCCACACCCGTTAAATGTACTAAGTGTTTGACCAGCACTATCTCAAAGACCTCCATCATTGGTCTCATTGCTCTGAACCCAGTGGAATGTCATAGGTTTCACTGCACTGATTTTCCATAATAAATATGTGAAGAAACAGAGAAAGATTGGGGGGAGGGGGTTTCCCTGTTTTTGTAAAGATGGAAATTCCAAAAGTGAAGAGGATTTTAGCTTCTGGAAAGCAGGGGCTCAGCTGAATATCTGCAAGTTAGGATTTAAAGGGTTTACATTTTACCCCAATAGCATCCCTTAAAAATAATGGTCACTGGAACGGACCTAATATTTACACAATTCCAGCTGCTTCCGGCAGCAAGAGGCTGTACAGTTCTACATTAAGACATAGCAAGAATCTGTACACAGTGGGTGCGGGTAGAGACCCTGTATTAGAGGGTGACTGCCTGCACTAGGAGAGCTTTGGATAGAGCACTTGGGCTGAACTCCAAGGGAGAGGGCTACAAGGTAAGATGTCTTTCTAATGCGGGGGAGGAGGAGGAGGATGCAGCTCCCTTCCTTGTGTAAGCACACCACACTCTATAATCCCACTGCAATGACTGACGATAGTGCATAAATAAAAGAATTTGTGAAGTTCAGTCCCATGCGGTCACCAGCTCTAAGCCAAAGTTTCAGGGCTAAGAACCGACCATTTCTAAGCGCTACAAGTCCTGCCCAACACATTACAAAAGGAAAAAAAAGGCGATTTCTAGATTCACGTCCACAGCACAAGCGTCTGAGATTCCTCTAAGCACAGAGATTTTTTAAAATTTCTTTTTTAATCTATTTCTTTTATTCTTTTGAGTAATAGGATTTGATTGTTGAGTAAGAGATGGCCGAACCTACAGTTCTTTTCACAAGACTTGAAACCTCCAAGAAGCCTGATCTTTGTAATCCACGCAGTCGGTGGAGTTGAAATTGAGTTTCCAGGAGGAAGCTGCCGTCTGCTCCTTGTAATCCAGGCAGTCAGAGGAGTTGAAGGGCAGTCCTGTGCTGGCATAGCCTTGGTGGTGATGATGGTGGTGGTGGTGGTGGCTGGAAGACTGGCTAAGATGGTGGTGGTGGTGGTGGCTGGACATGGAGGAGGGGGTCATGGGGCTGAGCTGGTGGGGGTGATGGTGGGAGTGCATGGGGGCCAGGTAGGAGCTGCAATCCATTCCCCCAAAGTAAGAGGACGATGGCGGCGGGTAGGCCTGACCGTAGCCTGGGGCCTGGCCATAGGACATGGGGTAGGAAGCGGCAGAGGAGGAGCCAGAGCGCTGCATGCAGGAGGCGCTGCCTGAGGCCAGGGGTTCGGGGCCCGAAACTGGAGCCGGGGCCGAACCCGGGGAGATGGAGGCAGGACTCCAGATGGACGACGCGGCTGCAGTGCTGGAGCTGAGAGGGGCCACGGCGCTGCCGATCGCCGGGTTGCCAGAAGCGCTGGAGCTGGAGGAGGAAGAGGAGGCGGAGCTGGAGACGGCGGGTGGTGTGAACTGGCCGCTGCTCTCGGATCCCGAGCTCTCCCGAACCGGTGAGCTCTTTTTCTTAGCCGGGCGGCTCTTGGCTCCGCTGCCGCTCTGCTGCTGCTGCTGTCGACACTTTGCACGGCGGTTCTTGAACCAGACCTGTGGGGGGAGGGTACAGATTAGAGGCAGCAGTCATGGACCCCCCCAACAAGTTCAGCCAGATCCCCTCCCGCTGCTAGCCTTGGGGATCATCTAGGACCCTCTATGGAAGTGGGACAGCTTCATTTTAGGAGCCGCTGGTTCTAGACTTTGCTGAAATCTTCTCCACGCCACCCCTCCTCTAACTGGGACATATGGCAAAGGCATAGGGTGTCACTGTGATCCATGGGAAATGTGCAGGGTGGGACTGGATCTGCCCTGGCCAGCAGCACCACCCATCCCTACTACGCTAATTAAGAATTATGAAAAAAAAGTGGGTGGGTGTGGGGGGGAGGGAGAGCAAGGATCTAAATCTTACAATTCATTTTCACTCAAAACAAACTTACGAAAAGTTAGATAACTATAGCATATGCCACATTAAAATGGGGAATGAAATAATTTTGCATGCAGGGAGGGAAATCTTGGTCTATTAGACGTCTTTTTGTCTCCAACAACCTCACAAAATGTAAATTAAAAAAAATAGTAAATCAAAATATGATTCGATGTTATGTTAAATCTCCTTTCTATACTAATCAAAACTTACTCTGTTTCAGCCTCTAATGACATTGAGGAGAGAATTAAAACAATTCCAACCTTTAGCCTCAAGCCACTTAAAAAAAAATTCTAACAAAATACAAAAATAATAAGAAATAATAAACCCTGATATTTCTGAAAACAATACCTCTAGAGTTCCCACATTCTCACTGTCAGCTCTCTAACCGTGCCTCCCTCTGACAACTAACATTTTTAAAATGAGCTATAATCATGTTTGTTTTCTTTCCAAATGAAACTGAAGGGTCTACCCTCTTCCCCAGGAAACAAAAACTATCAAAAATCTACAAAAGAAGCTTTTCTTTCTTAACCCGAAGGATGAAATAACTAGCAAAGCTAACCAAACAGCATAAAGTTAACTCTACCTGCTTTCTGGCTCTTGGCTTTCAAATTATTAAATATGTTAATAAAGCTATTGATTGTAAATACCAACAGATTGGTATATAAAAGATAAGCTTGCGACTCGTTCAAGTTTGGGTATTCCTCCCTCCCGCCATTTTGGCGTAGAGTGACCAGAATAACAATTACCCTATTTTTATGATGTTTTGCTCTTTGAAAAATACTAAAAGGAGTTCTGTTATTCTATTCACAATAGATTTGGGAACTGGTACACTTTCAGAACAGGTCCCTTTAATTTTTTTTTTTTTCGCAACCACTTGTTATTAAGGGACCAGTGAGGCATTTTTTAACGCTCCAATCAAAAGTCTACTGGAATTAGTCAAGTTCTGTTTGTTTAATATGTTCAAATTACTTATTGCTCTCTTTCAATATATTCTTTTTCATAAATACTTTTTTTAAAATTAAGCATTCAATTTACTTGGGCATTTATCAAAATGTAGGTTTTCCAAAACCTAAATTTAAAAGATCGCAAATGATTTTAAAAAGAGAGAGAGAATGATAAGATTAGCATTACTTTCCATTTCATGTTCTACTGCTCTATGCAAAGAAAAATTAACTTCCCATAGAGGAATTGAACAATTGCTTTTGAAAGGAGACAAGTAAAAATAAGAAAACAATTTTTCACTCCCCATAGTTAAAAAGAAATTTTAAAAATATACCACAGGATACCAAGTTAGGCGTGAAAGACCAAGCACTAAGAGGGAGCCTACTTCCTCTAAAGTCCTTCGCTTGTTGCCATTCTGTTTAAAGCAAAAATGAAAAAAAATCCCAAACAAACCCAAAAACAAAAATAAGAGCACCTCATGACTAAAGCAGGTTCTCTTAATCTCAACATATTTATCCAAGGAAAGGAAAACTAGAACAGAGTTAAAAATGAGGACATGAATCAAACGGGAAAGGAGAGACTAGGTGCTATAATTTCCTGTTTACAGAAGGTCTAGGTTTAAATTTATTCCCGATAGGTCTGGACACTAGGGGGCCACAGCGAGTATGCAGCAGTCCTTGGCCGTTTGCAGTCCAGACAGGGGCATTAGCCTTAGCATCCAGGGATGAGACTGTGTCATCCCTACCTGTCCTCTTGAAAACTGAGCATCTCTCTTTATTAAGGAAGCAAATACCCCTTTGCTAAAGAGCAGGCAACATGGGGGAAGGGGAGAGACTATGTTCAGCACTCCTTTGATTTCTCTGAGTTCATGATGCCGAATTTGTACAACTAGCCCAAGTTAATCTTTTCTATAAGTCAGAGAGGCCTGGTCTCTAAAACTTCAGTCATTTCAGGAATAAATGGGAGACCTGTATACTACCTCTACCCCATACATTTCAAGTGGTCAACTCCTCAAATCCGATTTATTATTCCACTAGGTATATCTCCTCAAAGACAATTATTTGAGTGCAAAAGACATTGGTGAAGACTGGGAGCTTTGTATATAAACAAAGGTTAGGATTGTAGACCCAGAAAAAAACAAGAGAGCAGTGCTTTGGACACAGAGTATCCAGACTCACCTCCTCCCCCCCTTATAGAGAAAGAGAGAGAGGGGTTGATTTAATTGGAAAAATGTTTTATGGTTAAGTAAAACCAAAGCTAGCTTTAGGCGTCCATGTTCTGGCTATTTTGGGAAGGGTGCCCAGAGCTCATCTGGGCAGAAATGAGGAGAGTGCCGCTGGGGACGAACCTGCACTCTGGACTCTGGCAGGTTGATCTTGAGCGCCACTTCCTCGCGCATGAAGATATCCGGATAGCGGGTCTTGGCGAAAAGTGCTTCCAGCACGTCCAGCTGAGAGCGGGTGAAGGTAGTACGCTCCCTTCGCTGCTTCCGGGGGGTGGCTGGGGAGGGGGGGGAAGAGAAAAGGAAAAAAAAAATAGTCACATGAAAAAAGAAGCAAAAAGACACCCAGCCCCAGCCACCACTGGCCCCCTACCTCCAGCCCCTCACTAACTTAATTTCAGCTAGGCTCTGTAGAACGGTCCTCAATTCTTCTGTATACAAGATAGAAAAAAAAAAAAAAAAACACAACAAAGGACTGAAAATGAGGAAAATTTTCATTACCCTTTTCAGTTTTGGTACCATTTTCAAGTTTAAAAAATACACACAGACCCCGACCTCTCTAGGAACAGAAGAAAGTAGCTGCATATAATAAACGTAAAAACGCTTGGGCTGTACTACAGAAAGGCAGTATATCAGATCTATGACTCTTACCCCTCACCCTACCCCAGACACGCACACAAACACAACCAGGTGACCTGAGGAACTCCGTAGGAGGGGTAAAAATTCTAACCCTTTACAGTGCGCATTTGCTGGGGGAGAGGGAGGGAAGGCAGAGAATAGCATGGGACCTGCTTTAGGGATGGAGGCAGTCGCATTCAATCCAGAAAATTCACTACATAGACACAAAAAAACAATTGTGGGGGCTTTAGTGCTAGGAGAACAGACTGGAGTTTCAAAAGTTAATGGCATGTGCAAGGAGTAAATACTGTCCCTAAAATAAGACCCTTCAACTCAAGGTTGATTATTATTTCAACATTTGCAAGAGAAATAGCCTAGGATTAATCAAATGACAGAAACAGGAATTAGGAGTGTACCTACACCAGATCACAATATATATATAATTAATATATACCGTGTATATATATTTTTTAAAAACACCCACACAGAAAAGCATGACTTGTCCAAGTTAACTATCACTTAAAAACTAATCAGAAACAGTCAGCAAAAGAAAGAAAATACAATTTTTTTTCTTAAAGTATTAAAAAAATTCATAATCACTCCGTAATCCTGAAAATAAAATAAGCAATCCTTGCTTACCAAAAAGCCTGTTCTTATGGTGAGGAAACGTAAAAAAGTAATAATACATTCGGCAAACTCTACAGATAGCCACTGTCCTCTCCAAACTTTGTTTACAGTCTTTCAAAATATTAGTTTCACAAAATGTAAAAAAATATTTTGAAGAGCTATTTAATTGAAAACATCAATCGTTAAAACTAGCTTTATCAGTGATCTACGCATGAATTTCTGTAAGTTTCTATAACTAAATATAAACATAAGGACTGTTCACATTTGATATGAACTTTTTAATCACCTTTGGTTTCCTTTTTAAATTCGAGAGGCAGAAAGAGTCAATGCTTTCTTACCAGGATATCCTACAGAAGGGTGTAGCAAATCCATGGCGGGTCCAGTCAGCCCCAAACCATTCATGGTATAAGGGGACTGTTTAAGGTATGACATCATGCTAAAAGCGTGAAAGGTTCCCAAATTATCCCCCAAAATGAAGTAACAAAGAAATCTTCTTTCACACAGAATCTTGAAAGTATACTAAAAAAGAAATAAAAAAATATTTCAAAAGTGAAGTTCCATTATATAACATTTGAATTCCACATTATACAAAAAGTTATACGATTTAACAATGCTAACAAAACATCAACCGTTTAAAACACTAAATTACAGTAGTCAATACTTGTATTCCAAGTTTCATTACAAGAAAATCTATTTTCTACATTAAAAATAATAATTCTGCTTTGGGGGGCACGAGGGAAACAAGTCAAATGCACAGTTTAATAAAGTTTCAGAGCCGAGATTAAAAACGGAGCGATTATTTTTTAATGGCCATTTTTTTTCTAAGTAACATTTTTGCAATATTCCACTCCTATTTTTTTTATTTCTTTAATTTACTACTTTTCCCCTCCAAAGTAGTTCTTAACTTGTAGATGAACTAACAAAAAATATAATTTAACTCACCTAAAGTTGTTAAGCGTGTCATTTATCATACAACTTCCAAAAGAGTTTCAATCGTGTAAATTAATTCGGGGACTTCTGTAGATACAAGAGATGAAACAATAATTTACAGATGATAATTCGGTTAGAAAACAATTCCAAAATAAGGGAAAAGGGCATTGTAATTACAAGTTAGCTACGCTTTAAATTTACAATAAACCATATAGCTTGGCAACGCTGAGTGATTAGAACAAAAGGCAAAGTTTACCAGAAACTACGTTAACATTCACAAAGTTATTGGTACAGTTTACTTATAAATTGCACATTTAAAATAATCAAGTAGAGTGATTAATTTCTCACCCCCCCCCCCCTTACTTTGAGCATATTTGCAGACGCTGAAGGAAGGAGCCCTGAATCTGCCATAGTGAAAGGGGGCAAAGGATGGTTAATCTGAGTTTAAATTCAATGGATGAATGTTGATAGGTGTTCGGCCACCCAAAACGCATTTTCCAATTCTGCACATACAATTAAAAAGGGACGTATAACTTCACTGAAATCAAGATGAGCGAGGGCGATTGTAGTTTAAAGGTATACCGAATCCACTTTAGTTGACTGCTTTTGCCCAATTTAAAATGGAGATTTTCTCCAGTCCACACCAAGAAGTTTTTAATACCTGTTGCTTTGATAAGTGGAGAGAGACCCTAAAGGCATTAAATAACTTTTCTAAACCAACATGTGTTTAACGCACAAACCCAATCTCATAAAAAGTAAAAGTTCTTCTAATATAGGTACAGCATTTCTCTTGTAATGTACAATCTACCACTTAGAGAGAAGAAAAAGCAACACCTAGGCCCCAGTTTTCCTGGTCCCATATATTAGCTCGCCTCTTCTGTAGAGATCTCCACAGTGTGCTCATGAAGCACCATGGCTGCCCCACAATGGGACGTGGTATCTGGACGGAACCGATCGGCAAACGGGTCCCAGGCAGAACTGGCGGGCAATGGAGTAAAGAAAGGGGCACCCGAATCTCCCGGACCCAAGATTCACGTTCTCTCATTCAATGAAAAGACAAAAACAAGCCTCCAGGAATCAAGCCCGTTCCAAAGAAATTCTGGATTTAAAACAAAAAACAACAACAACAACAACAAAAAAAAAAAACCTGAAAAGAAAATCCCGCCCCTCCAATGATCTCTTAAGTGGATTCAACTTTTAATAGGCCATAGACTTCTTTAAGAATCGTTCACGGCGAAAAGAAACCCCCTAAAAATCGGGCCAACTTCTTGTGTTAGTTCTATTACATGAAGAGACATTTTGCTGAAACAAGGCCTCAAAGACGAGTCATTCGCGAGGCTGGAAAAGGTCGGCTTTGGACTCTGCTGGAAGTTCTTGTAACTCTGAAATGAGTCTGACGCCTTCCCAACAAGAACGGAGGAGGGGGGGAGGAGGGAGGGAGGCAGGCGAACGGCACCTTTCAGTTCCATCTTTATTTTCCACGTCACAGAACCGGATCGGGACACGAGGAAGCGAAGAAAGGCTTAACAATCGGCTGAAAAGCTCTCCGGCGGCGCTGAGCAAGGCTTTAGTAAACCCGTTTCGAGGAGGCCGAGCCCAACTGTTCATTAGTTTCTGGCAAAGTGGCAAACACTTTCCGCTTCCATGTTTTGCAGGTCGGAGCGAGGTTACAATAGTCAAGGCTGCTTATGCAACGTACCTTTGGCAAGCTTTTATTGTTAATTCAGGGGATTAAAAGAGAAATGCATTCCTTACAACAAAAAAAAGAGCTAATCTGGACCGAGCAGGAAAAAAGTTACGAACAAAAAACTTGCCAGCACAGTCCGAGAAATCCCTAAGTTGCCAAGTTTATTTTGTAGTCAGTGGCTTTAAAAAGCCTAGAACAAAAAAATAAAAACGAAGGGAAAGTGCACAAAATCTTCAGTTAGTCCCAGCACGGGGGGGGGGGGGGGGGGGTCACGCTCTGCTCTACCTTGGAGGAAAAGAGTGAATGAACCTGGTGTCTGTTCATAGTTTTCCGAGTCTGCCCCGTCCCCCGAATCTCCTTCCCTTCATCCCCTGTGTTTGCTCTTTAATGCCCGGGTCCCACGGGTTCCGAGGGGAGGGGGGGGGCAGAGCCCAGCGGCTGAGATCTGGATACCGCGAATCCCCGGTGCCACCCCCCCCCCCCCCCCGCCCCCTCCCTCTCCGACCTGCACGCAAGTTAGTGTCCCGGAGCGCGGCAAATAAATCAGCGGCGCGGACTTTTTTTTTATTTTTTTTTTTACCTTGTCGGAGTGGCCGTCTCGCGCCCAGGTCCTTTAGGTGATTGGAAATGTAGACTGATGAAGATTGATCACCTTCTTACAGCCCAACCCTGCCAAGTGAGCGCAAGGCCCCTGCGTGACCGCAGCGGGCAGCCAATCGCCCGCGCTCACTCTCCCGACTGACGGCGCGGCCGACCAATAGCGAGGCGAGCCGCGGGGGTTACCTCTGTACGCGCCTTCCCCCCTCCTCTTCCTCCTCCCCCCATCTCCCGCCCCCTTCCTGCTGCAGATCGAGCAGCTGCCCGGGCTTCGAGAATTGAGCTGCAGCCGGCGGCCAGAACTGAGCTCGGAGTTAATGCTAGGCAAGCTTGGGGCACCCAGGAAACAAAACACAGAAGCGTGCAAAGAGAGAAGGCCCTGGCCTCTCAACTACTAACTAAAATTCGTTAGTTATGTAGAACAAAATTTAGAGGGGGAGGGGGGAAAGAGTGCTTTTAGTTTGAAGACATTTTTGTACATCTTGAATTTCTGCTATTTTTCATAGTCAATATCACTGGGACTGCAGGGCTTGTATGTTTCAAAGCTCTTTTTCCTAGTATATTCGTGTAATTTCAATCAATCAGCGGGGGGAGGGGGGAACTAATTTAGAGCACCAATAATTTGCAAGAAAAATAAAAACATATCTGAGTAATAAGGTTCAGTGAAATACTTTTCCAAAACACGTTCATTTCTGCTTTCAAACGACGAGACATTAAAAAAAAAAAAAAAAAACCTTTTGTTTCCAAACTTCTTTTTTCTTTATCATTTTGTTATACCATGGTCTCCATTCTCTTCAGCTACACCATTTTTCTAATACTTATCGCAGAAAAAAGGCGGCAATTATCCCAATAACTTAGTATTCGGAGATATCTGATTATATTGCAAGCCGCTTTGAAAACAATGAGATATATAAGTATAATATAATATAACAAATGTTTATGTAGCACAATTACAAAGGGAATAAAAAGTGACTTGTCAAGAACACAAACCAGTCCTTTCTCTCCCAACTCTGTGCAATACAATTATTTAGGTTTCCTTTTTTAAAGTTGCGCTTTCTCTTCTCATACATATTAATGAAGGCCTAATCCTCCTTTTTAGAATTACTTTTTTTTTCTCCCAAGTTTGTTAGAGCAAAGTTAATAAGAAACTGCTGCAAATGCAAAAAGAAATCCGAAAATAATACAACTAAAAAAAGAATGCGAAAAAAAAATCTATTAGAAAGTAAATGACATGAATCCAAACGAAGGGGACTAGGCAGGAAAAAGAATGTTTCTTTTCTGACTGAGGCAAGAGGATAACGTTTGAGCTTTTACAACAAAATCTCAAACTTCTGTATAATATATATGTACTTACAAGATCTGAGATTCTCACTAATTAAACTTCCCAAATTGTGAGGATGATGCTTTCTAAGTTGTATTTTAACCTAAAGTTTTTTTCTTTACTCGGACTCTTGTTTCCAATTTTGATTTTTTTTTTTTATGGGCCATTGTCGTGTTTGATGGTTAAGTTATTAACGACAAGTGGCTGATTTGGTTATCTCTGTGACTCTTCTGATTTTAGCTATTACAATCTGTGACTCTTATATTTTAAGTATCTCTACTGTTTCAAATTCTCATGCTTTGCTTATTTGTTGTTGACCCTGCTCTCATATTTTGGTTCCATTTGTCTGTCCCTGATTCTCTGGTTTTCGTTACTGTTGCTATCACGAATCTTTATGTTATCTTAGTTTAACAGCTTTTTTTTTTTTTTTTTTTAACGAAGGGTTGCTGAAAAGTTCTGGGCCCAGCCAAGAAGAGAATGAGGTGGATATGGTTCAATCAATGATTTGAAACAATGTAAAAAAAACAAAAACAACCCCCAACAACAACAACAACAAACCAAACAAACCCCAGAGAACTTCGTTTCTGCAAATTGGCACTTAAAATCTGATAACGCTCTTCAGCTACAGTGGTAAAATAACGCTCAGAATTTAGGAAGTTTGGTTGGTTAGGCTGAGAACTTTTCCTCACCCCTCGAACCCCCTGATTCTGTTTCTCAGGTTTTGTTATTATTCTCCAGATTCGATGGAGGACAGATACCTGTGTTTTGGGTTCTTGTCTCTGTCTCCAATGGTTTGGTTGCATGATGCTTGTTGCTCTAAAAAGGATGAAGGGGGGGGGGGGGGTTCTGGATGCCGAGTACGAGGAGGACACATTGCTTCCTTAAAGTGCTTCTGAAAAGATCGGCCAGATCTTCTTAGGACTTTAATAAGGCTTTGCTCGGTTCTTTTGTTGATCTCTCGAAATCAACTCCTTCTAATTGAAGTTGGAGCTGAAAGCGAGCTAATGTTCAAAGAAAGTGACCGCCGGACGAATAAAATGACATTTTTTTTTTTGTGGACTGTGAGTAGGACATCTAATGAAAGGAGGGCGGGGGGAAGAGAGGAGGAGGGGGGCAGAAGAGGACAGGGTGGTTTACAAGATTCTTCTGTAGTTCACAAAAGTCATCTACACAGGCACTTTTTGTAAGAACAAAAGACGCCGCAAGCCATTCACAAAAAAAAAAAAAAAGAGTTCACCCCCCCTCAAAAAAAATAAAAAAATTGGAATTACTACTTTGAAAAACATTCCAGTATTTCTGAAGCTTGTGCGGTCTGCATCCAAGTACAGGTCTATTCTTTCTAAGAACCACAATTGCAGTGACTGTAGTTTCTGCTGTTAATTTTTTTTCTCTCTCTCTCTCCCCCCCCCCTCTTTATTCGTACTTTAAGGTGTTTTAAAGACATAGTTCTGTCGTATGTATTTGGGTTTTGCTGTCTCCAATGGAATGCATAGCCCTGAAACAATCAGGTAGATTTGCTGTTGTTTGTGGTCAGGATCTCAGTTCGAGCCGCTGCTCTCTGAAAGTCTGGAGGTATCAGGTCGCACTAACCCTTTTTTTGTGTGTGTGTGTGTAATAAGAGTATTTTGGCTAATCCCAAATTGCAGGCGAATTTTCTTAATGCCTCAGCCCATAAAACCCCGGATTAAGGGGAGGTAAAGGGGGGGAGGCTGGATGGAGCAAAAAAAAAAAAGGAAAACAGAGACAGAGAAAGGGAATTTGGAAAAAAAAAAGTTGTTTTTGTGTGCGCGAAGAAGTGAGAATTACAGCGGGGTTTTCTGCTGCTCAGTTACTTGGCTCCCGGAATTCCAAAGCGGTCGATTCAACATCGGAGGAGACGGAAAGAGCGATTTAGCGGCGGCTGCTGCTGCCTCCTCCTGGCTTCGATTCCGCTGCCCCGACATCAGCCACCAGCCTTGGCCGGAGCAGGTCTCCAAGCCCTGCGCTCATCCCGTTCGCATCGCGCGCGCAGCCGAAGCCGGTCGTCGAACGGCCTCGAGGGCAGAGATCACGAGCAGAAGGAAAAACTTCAGCAAGTTTACAAAGGACGAGGGGGGGACAGAGCAAAGCTGAACCCCCACCCCCCCTCCACATCTTTATAGTGGGCCAAACGTAGGTTTTCTTTCCTTCCCCCCGTCCCATCTGCAAAATTCAGGTAAGCTTCAAAGAAAAGCTGCCTTCCAAGTGCAAACAAGCCCCCTGCTTCTTTGGCTGAGGGATATTAGAGTGCAGCCTAAAAGGGGACAACGGATGCAGTAGCAAGATATACAAAGAGGGTTTGCTTTTTTTCCCTAGCAAATACTGTATTGGGATGGGGGGGGGGGGTTCCCCCTCACACGTCTGTCTAGTTTCGTTTCATCCGTTTAATAATTTTTTAAAAAAGTATATATATAGTGTTTATTTCACACTTATTTTCCGGTAGCTGCTTTTTTTGTTTTTTGCTTTGCAGATGCAACAATACTCAAGCTGTTTTTTACAATCTGGGGAAAAAAAACACCAGTCTGCTTGAGCTACAGATAATAGCAGGGAATTTAGTACTTTTTCTCTTTGAAATACGGGTGCAATGCTGAAAATTTTCCCTTGATTGTAGAATGCAAGATATTTACTGCCTATATACCAGGGGGGCCGCTGAGAAGTTCTCCGCCCAACCGAGAAGAGAACGATGTGGAGCCATGAAACTTGAAAGTTGCTGCACACTTTTCGTTTCGTTTCATATCGTTGAAACAACAAAAAAAGTGTCGTGAAAAGTGTGGAATAACTTGTAGTAGGTTTCATGGCTCCCCCATCGTTCTCGTCTCGGTTGGGCGGAGAACTTTTCAGCGGCCCCCCTGTAATTGATGGTGGACAGAGCCGGAAGGCCTGCCCTACACTATGAATCAGCATAATTTTCACTTTAGTCTCTGTTTCACCCCCCCCCCCCCCAGTAGTTTCCTCTGTTTTGGGTTCAAAATAACATTTTCTCTCAGTCTTTGCATACAAGTGTTTGATGCTTCTCTCTCCCCCCCCCCCTTTAACATTTTAATAAAATAATAACTGGCACTTTTTTTTCCCAACAATACACTTTTTAATTTGTGTAGAATAGATAGAGGATATACAGAAAGTCCAGATAAGATTCTCTTTTCTTGAACAGTCTCATGGAGTCTCAAACTATCCCACCCTTTTTTTATATGTGATTTCTCCACTGTTGAGGTTGAACTGAGGACCACAGAAACTGGCTGTAGTGTGCAGAGGGCAGAAGCTTGGAAGGCAAGCTGAGAAGAAACCAGCAACTTAATCTGAAGAACCGAAAAGAGCCCGAGAGGACGTCAACTGTCAAAACGTACTTTTCACCATGTAATCAAGGGGGAGGCAGCAGTGGTGAGCTTGCCCTGACTGTGTCACCAGAAAGAGACTCCTGAGCAAAAGCTCAACCGTAGGAGACGTTGGAAAGTTAAAACAGATGCATGCTACAAATTAAAAAAGACCGATCTTGCTTGCAACAATAAACCAGGTTTAAGACCAAAACAGGTACTTTGCAAAGAGAAAGCTGGAATCTTAACATGAAAAGAGTTAAAGGCAAGAGCCATTATTTGATCATCAAAGTGCCATCCAGCTAAATCTTGGAAAACGAACACGAGGAGGAAAGACCCCTTTACTCTCTCCCCATTTTCTGTAGTAAGGAAGGGATAGAAGAGGTGTAATGTACTTAGCACAGGAACAATTTCATAACTTAATCACTATTCTAAAGTAATGAAAATGTACTAGAGACAGACATTCTCGTGTAATCATTTTTAACCGGATTATTCACCAGTCCGATTCGTTAACGTTTAGGGACACATTTTAGTAAGCTTGCCCAGAGAGACAAAATGGGGCCCTGGTGTGTTTTTACATTTGAGTGTAGCTTCAAGTTTCCTCTCTGGGTTTTAACTATCATCCTTCCCTTTTGTGCCAGCAATTCCACCACGGTTTCATGCACTTTCTTTGCCTGTGCTCCTGCCTAATAAAACGCTCGGATGCAATTTATCTACATAGGTTTTGAACATACGCAGGACTTCTGCGCAGAGTTCAATTCGATTTTCTTTAAATCGGTTCTAAAGATATATTTTCATTTGTTTTCTATAGCTGAAGCCTGCTCTATTTTTATTCCCATGGGGGTGTAACGACTCAAACTATTTGAACACAAACCGTTTCAGGGTGCCTGAACTATATTAAATGTGACGGCTCCTGATACAGCGCTCGTATCTTCTCCCTTTTTTGTGCAGTGTAGATGCCCAAGTTATAGGAAATTAATTTTTGACGTATGCAACAAGACTATCCAACTTTTAACCCTATTAAAGAAATTATGCTTTATCACTTACCAGCGGAATTGTATCAAATTATAGCCTTAACCACTTTCTATAATCTTCAGTCCTTGCTTTTAGGCAGTGGAACTAATTTTACTAATAAATTATCCTTTAATTTTATTTACCGAAACTCAGATTTCTCTGCCACCCACAACATTTACCTATTGATTTAGGTGCTTCAGGTTTTCATCTCCAGACCATTTAGATTTTTTTTTTCCACTGGTTTCATAAGAAAACAACGGCAACATTTACAGTAAGAAAGATTCAGCTTTTATTGAAAATTTGTATATGACTCAATATTGCAATAAATAAACAGATAACCACGTCCACAAAATTGACAGCTTGTGCAATAGGCTAAAAAGAGGGAAAAGAACAGTCTGGAGATATTTGCACACAATGGGAGAAGAACAGGCTTCTGGGTATACAGAAATAAATATTAACAGCATTCTTCAGCATATGTGGAGATGCAACAAGAGGAAGCTGAAGGCAATAAATAATTATCCCAGGAAAGATGGTACACAGAGTCCTGGATGAAGAAATATTTCTGTAAACCAATGCAAGCACACTTAAGCCCCATACCACACACCTTCCAATAAAAAGGACTGCTGCAAACTTCGTTACAGAACAGTTCTGGGAGGAAAAAAACCCCAAGTCTTTATATTATAATCGACAATAGAATATAAAACATCCGACAAAACACCTGTAAATATAATGCATTTTAATGTTATGACTGTATGATCTAACTTTAAAATCTAAAGTTGAATAAGTATTACACGTGGCAAAGGCCAGATGAAACAACTGCAATGATTTATTGTCTATTTTTATTGCCTCTATAATACTATTTAAGCAACAAAAGTAGCCGGCTCACATCCCCCTTCCTCCCTCTTGATCTAACCAAAGCTTGATAGGCAGTGTCCTTTGGAAGGGTCTTAAGCATATTCCACGCCAAAACAGAACACACAGGGCAACGTCTGCACATTATGCCAGATTTCCTTGCAAACCTGGTACACCGGTTTCAACTAGGTAAGGGCAGCTCACTATCCTACAGAGAATTAAAGCTATAGTTGAGAACATACATAATTTAATGCAGAGATGTACACTTGACCGAACAAAATTAAAAGCTTAATAAAATTATTCTAGACGCTATGCATTTTTCTCAGTATTGGGGGAAAAAGTTGCCAATATTAAAAAGAAAATGTATTAACATAGGGCTGAATGCAAAGTTCTTATAGAGCATGAAGCTGAATCATTGGAGGACACATTTCTCTTCCTTCTTCGCCATCTTGCCTTTGCTTTGTTCAAGAGTTCTTTCTAGATGTTCATCTTCTTCCTCAGCTCTGAAACCCAGATACAACAAAACAATTAGGTTTCCATCTTAAAAAGCTGCTTCCTATAAAATGAAAAAAAAAAAAAGAAAGTACTCTATAAAATAATTATCTAAATACATTCTTATAGACAATGCCGAATTTGGATCTTCTAAGCACACTCCTTGCCTGAGCTGAAAAATCAGATGCAGCAAGATTTCTAGAACTATGTAGTTTTCTGGAGAAGCAATGTTAACATACTTGCATTACAACAGTATCTAAACAGAATTTCCAGAAGAGTTTGCCTTTATCTTTCTTTAAAGACTTCCAAAGTCTAGTTGGAGAATTAAAGCATATATGCAAAAAAAAAAATATAAACACCTACACCGTGAGTGCCAAAGGGGCCACTTACTGTTTCTCTTGGGCATCCAAATCTCTGACCAAAGCATCGCGTTTATTAACCAAGATAACAAGTTCATCCAGCAAAAGCTGTTCTCTCCTCTTTTGAGCTTCTGTTTTCTGCCAATCTAAGAGCAAACATAGCAGAGGGAGATTCTTACCGCTTTTAGTCTTCAGACACATAAAATATGCCATATCTTGTCAAATAAGTTAGGTTCTAATAACATTTTCATTTACATTGGAAGTATCGACAACGACAGGTCCCTTTAAGTTGTGAAGGCCAGAAAGTTCCAGGTTCTCCTACCTGAACTTTATTTGGCTAATTGTGGTCTGAAACTTTTAACCAGCTCAAATAAAGGTTTATATTTCAGAATATGCATATTATTTTTGCTGGACACCTCTCTATGTAATTGTTTTGGTACAGTTAAAAACATGTATAAATATATCTGAAATATAATTTACTTTAAATGTAGTTTAAAACAACTATTGCACTGATCACATACTTTATTTTGTATTTCTTTTAAAACTGGTTAAAGTTCCGGAAGAAAAAGAAACGCGACACACCATAATCAATAATGTAAACTCACAAAAATAAACCCAATTATTCTCTAATTTCTTCCGTACTATATTTTAGCAGTTGGACGGATCTCATACAGTGCACCATATGCCTGGCAGTATCTTTAAAAGTGGTGCATCAGCCAATTAGCATTTCTCTGAAGTCAAACGCTTTGCCATGCAGTATGACACAGCATCCTTCTCAATTGTATTACGAATGTTCAGCTTCCAAGCTATGATTTACCAATCTGAATGAAATGTACACTTCACGACTTCATAGCTATTTGGAAAACTCTATGGTCTTCACATGGCGGCAAAGGGAGCAGGTCTAAGCAGAAAGCTTCAAACTAATCACAGAGTTAGACAGTAAAGCTGCAAGAAGTCACGATCTTTAATAACTTTCCAAAATTAATACATGTATCCTGTATAGCATATTACTTATCTATGCATTTTATCTTTATTGCACATAAAAGTTGTAATTTTCTTTAGGGCTATCTATAACCCTTAAATGCCTCAAAGCCTAAACACATATTTTTGGTAAACAAGAGCAGTTTTATCAGATAAATAACTTATTACATAGGTGTTAAATCTTTAATCTGGTCATTTGCCAGTGTCTGCTAAATAAAACCCGCAGTTTCTTTTTTGTTTAGCCTTGTTCATGAGACGTGAGCACTGTTCTAGCTGCAAGGTTTCTTCTATTCTTTAAGGAATTAAAAGTTTATTAACGGAACTCTTAAAAAAGGGCATAACTCAGAACGCCAAGCTTTAAATCTACACCCTTTCACAAACAGAATGCACCATCAGGTCTTAAAGATTTCTTTTGGGTAAAATTCATTGGCTAGTTTCTTCGAAAAGTATAATCCGTTTCCTGTTTCTAAAAGCCAAATTTATGTATTCGTATACAAAATTGTCCATGAAATATACAAACACTTTAGTACCCCCCTTAGTCAACTGCCCTCTTGCTTAGCTAGACTGCAGGAGCTTGTAGCTGTCAATCAACCAGCAGTCTACTCCGCCTCCCTCATTAGGAAGGTAAACAATGAAAAGAAGTCGAACTAGATGGAGAGAGATAGCAGAAGAAATGAGGGCCAGGAGGGAAACAGGACACCGGCTTAAAAAAATCCATAGCCACTGACTCACGCAAAGGTCCTTCAACCTCCCCCCAAACAAACAAAAACAAAAACAAGAAAAAAAAACCCCAAACCAGAAACACAGAGGAAAGACTCTGTGCAATCCTTTTGGATTTCTCTCTTCTCTCTCCATTGCCCTAGGCAATCATGTTAAAACTCACATGGCTGGTGCTTATTCAGATAAACCTAACAATGCACCCCAATGGTTACCATGTGGATCTTCACAAACCACACAAGAATGCGCTGGTTCAAATCCCCCCCAACCCCCCCCTCCAAAGGAAAATTTATTCAAGACAGCAAACTGCTCAGAAGCTTTAAGAAAGCAAGTAGTGCTAGAGGGAATTCTATCTTGTATATACAAATTAAAAATTAGATGCATCATCATGCAATAAAGGTTAGAACAGTATTCCCCCCCCCCCTTTTAGAAATGTTTAATCACCTTTATCATTCAATCTTATTTGTATGCACATAGGATATTCAAATATTACATGCACCTATCAACATTTGTGTAAACAATGCACTCAAATCTATAACTAGTAAACTATCAATTGCAATGGGAATCATCTTCAAATAAGAATATTAGCACAATTCAGCATCATTACTAAAACATGCAGGTGACGGCAGCAGACAAAGTTCTTAGGTCTCCCTCAAGATGTATATGTTTTGCATGAAAATGTTCACGAACACCATTTGTAAAGGTTCCTAATAAACAAATTCAAACTTTATACTCAACATTAGAAGTATCGACGACGACAGGTCCCTTTAAATTGTGCAGGCCAGAAAGTTCCAGGTTCTCCTACCTGAACTTTATTTGTCTAATTGTGGTCTCTGAAACTTTTAACCAGCTCAAATAAAGATTTATATTTCAGAATATGCATATTATTTTTGCTGGACACCTCTCTATGTAACTGTTTTGGTACAGTTAAAAACATGTATAAATATATTTGAAATATAATTTACTAATTACTAATGCCATGAAAACAATTAAGGCGGCTGAGATCTGGATACCATGAATCCCCGGTGCCACCCCCCCTTGCCCAATCAGAAAATAACTAAGCTTTGCATTTGAAATTCAGTTTAAAAAAAAATACCAATCTGACTAGTATAGCAAAGTTTGAAATACTGTCTCCATTGCATTTACATGAAGCAGCAATGAGTATGAGAAAGATTCTTTATATGTGAGCAACCTTATACTTTTAGGTGGTTTAGTCGTTTTCACCAGCACCCCTTTTTCCCAAACCTTAGGAACACCAGATTAGCATTTATTTTTTTCTGTACAAGTAAAACATCCATGCTACTGAAAACACTAGACCGGCTGTCAACATTCACTCATGCCCTCCCTTCCAGCTCCTAATCACAATTATTAATAAAAGAAGATGATCACTTCTCATTCAGTTTGGGAAATACTCCCTTGAATACAGTAATAAAACAAACTGCACAATATAATCCTTAGTTGCAAATCTGCTTCTCTTGTACCAGCTTGTTACTAAATACAAATCTCATACACTTTCACATAAAGATATTCAAATATAGGTCCTTGGAACAAAGGAGCCAGCTCTGTGGGTGTTTGAGTACCCCTAATATTGAACAAACTCCTTAAGTGTGACCA
The DNA here is from genome assembly GCF_902459505.1 of Geotrypetes seraphini. NCBI lineage: Eukaryota > Metazoa > Chordata > Amphibia > Gymnophiona > Dermophiidae > Geotrypetes > Geotrypetes seraphini. The sequence continues at coordinate 338,931,974 of NC_047086.1, read as the reverse complement.
GGAAGAGGTAATTTCATTGGGTTTAGCACCCCCAATCATTTTGGAAAAGTTGGCTCCTCTGCATTGGAATACCTATTAGGAAATGTAAACTATTTCTATTTCACTTTAAACCAAAGTGGATTATGCCATGGCTGCAAGTATAATGTTGATATATTAAGTTTTATGGAAGGATTCCTTTAAAATATTGTGATATGGCATGATATGTTTTGAGCCCTAAATTTGAGAGTGAAACATGATATCATGTTAGCAGATGATGTGGATTTAAATATCCAGATAATATAAAATAAACCTAAAACTTATTGCTATATGTTTTGATAGATTCAAAATTTGTAATCTATGGTTCACTAATATTTTCAGGATAAGACAAAGTTGAAACTAATGATTATTTTAAAAAATGTAAATATCTCACATTAACTCAAAATTCTAAATGGCTTACAACAGAACATATATAATTTTGACCACATTTACTCCTGAATCCTATAAAAAGTGTTAAAAACTGTGGGGCCTAATTCTGTATATAACTCCGGTCTCAGCAACCACCTAAGAAACGGCTGAGAATTGTGTACTGGCGTCCTATGCAGAATCGCGTCTGCCCTAACAGATGCCTAACCCCCTGATTCTCTAACCAGTGCCCAGTCCTAGTTAGAGACCTTTTCATTGTAAAAGTAGATGCAGCTGGCTGAGTTGATTGCGGCACGGGAATCCCCAATCAGCTGAGTCAGCAGGAGTCCTTGAAGCCAAGGCTCAGCTGATTGGGGGGGGGGGAGAATAACTCTGCCGCGATCAACTGAGCTCCCCTGACACCCCCCCCTAAATCATGAGGGATGCTCACTCCCTCTGCCTAACACACCCCATCAGCGATTGGCGGGAGGGAAGCCCACTCCCTCTTGCTGCTGAGCCCCTGAACTCCCAACACCCCACCACTGTCGACACCACTGTACTCTCCACTTCAACACCTCTCAAATCCCAACACCCCACCCCCGCATCCCTAAGCCCTGACATCCCCACCCCCATACACTTCAAAGTAAAGCTGGCTGGAGGAATGCCTATACCCTCTGGTTGGTAGGCTGCCTCTTCAAAATGGTTGGTTTTCACCTTCCTGGTGCATCAGGGAGGGACCTAAGGTCATGATTGTCCCAGATGCCTAAGGCTTGTCTCATAGGAGGGGTCTTAGGCACCTAGGCCAATCAGGGCCTTAAGTCTCCTTCACAGTGCATCCGGTTGGCTCAGATACTAAAGGCCACTCTCATGGCCAATCGGAGTCTTAGGCCATGCCCAGTGCATCCTAGCATGCACCAGGAAGGAGGTCTCCTATTAGAGGGGCCATAGGCATCTGGGCCAATCAGGCTCCTCCCTGGTGCATCCCTCCTGCTAATTGCTGATGGGGTGTTGTCGGACATTGTTAGGCAGGAGGGAGTGGGCATCCCTCCTGCTAATTTCAAGGGTGGGTGTCCTCTGATGCAGCTGGCTCAGCTTATCGTGGCAGGGGTATTCCCTTTTCCCCCAATTAGCTGAGCCAGCAGGACCCTCTGAAGCCATGGATTGCGGAGTCCTGTTGGCTCAGCTGATTGGGGATTCCGATGCCATGATCAGCTCAGCTTGTGAGTCTACTTTTAAGATTTGAAATGTAGGCCAGAATTTTGCAGGCCTACATTTTAGGTATCTGTCTTGGTTCTAGGGAGATGCCTAGAGTCGCTTAAACTTACCCAAGGTCACTTCTGGGTGGCACCACACCCACACCCAGCCTTGGGCAAGCTTAGGTGTCCCTATGCTTCTCCCTAGACCCCTGACAAATGCCTACAGTGTAGGCATCCTGCCTCGGGAAGATTTTTCTGAAAATGTACATCCCGATTGCCTGCCAGATGGTGGTAGGACACATACTGCTGCCTACAATCAGGACACCTGTTTATAGAATCAGTCCCTGTGTGTGCAATTGTGGATGTATGTCCAATCTGCGCATGCAATTTAATTACATAACAAGCCAATTAGTACTGATAATTGGGAATTTAATCCCCTTTTTACAAAGCCGTGCTTTTTTATTGCTGGCCATAGATTTCCTAAGAGCTAATACCGCCACGGCCGTTGCTAATTAAAAATAATTAAAATTTACACATGTAAATATTGGCTGTCAAACAAACAGGGCCTTAGACTCCTCCCCCTTGTATCTCAGGATACAGAGGGAGGAGCCTAAGGCCCTAATTGGCTCACACGATGCACTGGGGAGGGAAAGGCCCGCCATTTTGATCTGGTGGGCCTATGAGCGGGATGGACTGAGCTTCCCTCCCATTCCAACTTCTCTAAAAAGGTATGGGGGAGTGGGGGTGGAGGGGGGGAGTGGGGTTTTGGGGGCCCTCTGGTGGTAGGAGGGAGTGGGAATCCTTTCCTGCCAGTTTTGTCTCAAGCCGGGGGGGTGGGGGGAGAAGGGGGTTGGGCAAATGGTAGAAGAAAATGGCCATCCCTCCTGTAGATTTTTTGTAGTGCGGGGGGGGGGATTCTCAGTGCCACACTCATTGGGGGTCATTAGGGAGGGTCGTCTTTGGCAGGGGAGGGCTTTATTTTAATGGGGCAGATATTGTAACACGCACACAGCATCTCTGCCCATTAAAAAAAAGAAAGGAAAAAAAGGTTTCCTGCCCCAGTGTGCTAGGAGGCTTTCCTCTGCCTCTCAGCTGTTCGGACTTCCCCCTGCGACATCTGCGTACATAAGAACATAAGAAGTTGCCTCCGCTGGGTTAGACCAGAGGCCCATCGCTCCCAGCAGTCCGCTCCCCCGGCGGCCCATTAGGTCCATGACCTGTAAGGTGATCCTTGTCTAAAACCCTTCAATCCCCTTTATACTTCTATCTATATCCTTTCATAATCCTATCTCTACCTCTATCTGTATCCCTCAATCCCCGTATCCTTCAGGAATTTATCCAATCCTTCTTTGAAACCCCGTAATGTACTCTGTCCTATCACAACCTCCGGAAGCGCATTCCAGGTGCCCACCACCCTCTGAGTGAAAAATAATTTCCTAGCGTTGTTTCTAAACCTGTCCCCTTTCAATTTCTCTGAGTGCCCCCTTGTTCTTGTGGTTCCCAATAGGTTGAAGAATCTGTCCCACTCCACCTTCTCTATGCCCTTCATGATCTTGTAAGTCTCTATCATGTCTCCTCTGAGTCTCCGCTTCTCCAGGGAGAAGAGCCCCAGCCTTTCTAACTTGTCCGCGTATGAAAGGTTTTCCATACCTTTAATCATTTTTGTCGCTCTTCTCTGAACCCTCGCAAGTATCGCCATGTCCTTCTTAAGGTACGGTGACCAATATTGGAAGGACATAGCGATACTTGAGAGGGTTCAGAGAATAGCGACAAAAATGATAAAAGGTATGGAGAGTGTGAGAGTCGCTCTTACAGCAATTCATCGGATCAGAGAGTCAGGGATTATGGCGAACATCCGAGTGAATCATTTGCATGCAAACTTTTTAATGCATCAATAGCTTTTTCTGAATCGGTGCAGGCCCACACGGTCTTACCGATCCTCTTAGTGCATCTAGGCCTCATTGCTGTTTTTAAAGTGCTGTTTTTTTTAGGAGTCATTTACAGAATCTAGTCCAAAATAGATATAAAAACAAAACTAAAAACATTGTCATTAAAAATTAAGCAGTACATACATCAGCACAAACATTGTAAAAGTATAAAATTGTCAGAAATCTATATCAAATGTTATTCTTACTGAAAAGCCTTCTTGAACAAGTAAACTTGTAGATGTTTCCTAAATGGTAAAAATGAAGATATGCTGCACAACTTTTAACAATAGGGAATTCCATAAAATGGATCAGCAATATAAAAAATTGACCTATAATTATCTAGTCTGATATGGAATGAAAGTACATGTAAAAGTATGTTTCTCTGCTGATCTCAGCGCTTGTGATAGTTCTTACATTTGGTGTGATGTAGCTATTAGTAATAGATCAAAGCAGAAACAAGTGGGTCAATCGGGATGTTTCCAAATAAAATCTTTATTGATGGAAAAAAAAGGTACAATTCTGTAGTGAATGACTCTACCTTCTTCAGAAGTCTATAACCAGATTGTGAAACAAATAAAAAAAATTTAAAAATATGTACAAGTGAAATAATATTGCTATTAATAATAGTACATCTTTATTTAGAGCTCTGTGAATAAGGCTAAGATCCTAAACTGTATCCTCCATATAACAGGCAACTAAAGCACACTCATCAGAATTGGAGAAATAATGTCAAATCCAGATAAAATTTATATCGCTGCATTCTGTGCTATCTGTGATGCTTGCAAAAAATGAGATAGCATACTCAAGGAAAGAGCATTGCAGTAATCAAAAAGTGGTGTAATGAGTGACCGAACCACCATCTGGAAATTATCTGCTGTCAACAAATTTGTGACACAAAGAATCAGAGCAAAGTCTCTTTATCAGGAGAGAGCAATCTTTATACACAGAGGGTCGCATGCGTGCCAGAACTATCCCTAGTGAGCTGCAACATTACGTATGAGTGGGTGCTGAAAAATTCTCAACCCAGCACTTAACAAAATAAGATAACACGCTTTTCGGCTACAGTGGCAAAATAACACTCAGAATTTAGGAAGTTGGTTGGTTGGGCTGAGAACTTTTCAGCACCCCCTTGTAATGTCAGAACAGGAAATGCATAGCGTTCTTTAGACCTTCTGTGATACATAAATAAGTACAAGTTCAAGAAAAGCAATGGAAACACACTGCTAGAATGGTTATTCTGAAAATGTTTGCAAAATACAGTATTTAAAATCACCACAACTAGTAAATGACATATTCTATATATAAAATGCCATGGTCTTGGGGGCTGCCAACCCCTACTCTATATGGGGTCTCTTTATAGAAGGTTCCTAAAAATATTAAGTTGAATTTTTTTTATTTAATTATAATGGGCTGCTGAAAAGTTCTCAGCCCAAGAATAATATGGAGCCATAAAACTTACAAGTTATTACACGCTTTTCTTGACACTTTTCATTTCAATTCTCTTCTTGGTGGGGCTGAGAACTTTTCAGTATGCCTGAAGAGAAATGCAGTTTTGTTGTTTTCTTAAGCTCTAGTTTCTGATATTATGAATTTATTTTTTTTAAAGTTTTACCATATATTATAAAGACATATAGGGGGCCATGCTACCCTATTAACCTTCAGAATGGGGGAAAGCCTTAAGTGAATGGGGCCCTATGGCCCAGATTCTCTAAATGGCACCCAAACTCAGTTAAAAAATGCTGTTGAGAAACAATGTTTTTAACAGAGTTTCAAGGCATCTATCAGTGACTACAAAATCAGTACAATTGAACCTCTATAGGCGCTTTAGGCCACCTAATGCCACTGTGGACATGGCTATCTCTGGAAGTGGTGTTAGGTGGCCTAAAGCACCTACAGAGGTGCGATTCCGTCGCTGTTTATTAGGTTCTAGTAGACGCCTTGAAATTCTGGCCTATATTTCCAGTGCCTATCTTTGCCAGAGGTGCAATTCTGTACCCGGTGCTGTCGTGTGATTGGCAGCCCCTGACAATGGTGCTGGTTACAGCATCCAGGCCTAAGTGTCTCAGAGCCATTCTTTTTCTTGAGAACCACCAAACCAACAACTTATTTCCTACGGGATAGCAGATTGCCTCAGAACTCACCATATTTCCAGAAATTTTGTACTTGAGATAAAGATTACAGTTTATACAAATGGAGGGGCATTTTTGAAAAAAACAACAACAAAAAACCGTCTAAGTCTAACTTGAACATTTCCAGCTGAACGTCCAAAGTTGGAGGAACAAAAATGGCCATTTTCGAATGGCAAACTGCTGGACATCCAATAATTTTTTTGAAAATCGTCTACTTAGTCATCTTGGCCACCAGAACATCTAACGTTATACCCCATTTTTGATTAGAAAAACATCTATGTTGAAAATGTCCTAATCCTGACCATTTGGACGTGGGTGGTGCCAGTATAGTAGTGGACTGGCCACACAGACACCCCAACAGCTATGGGACACATTAGAGGGCACTGCTGTGAACTTCACATAAAGGGTGCCAGCTGTATGTCTCACTATAACCCCCTTATAATTTAGGGTGAGGCCCCCCAAATCTACTATTCCCTCCAGTGTACCTCCCCAAAAGCACTTATGGCTGCAGGTGGCCCCTATAAGGCAGTATGGTAGATTTTGGGTGGGCTCACACATTCTACCATAAATGTAGTGATTAGAGTGGCTTAAGGGACTGGGTTTACTAGCCCACCCACCAGGCTACTTAAGACACCTATGCGTGCAGCTCTACTAGGCTTCCCCATACCAGATGCTGATGTTTTAGAGACAGGTATGTACCTTTTTGTTCTCATTTGTTTGTGCTGGAAGGGGGTCAGTGAGCACTGGGGGAGTGTGGGGGTGTCTTACCTTGATGCATACGGTGGTTATCTGGTCAGTTTGGGCACCTTTGTAGCACTTAGATGCTTCTAAAACAGGTCTAGTTCCAAACATATACGTTTCGTCCCAGATATTTTTCCAAAATGTTTGATTATTACTGCAAGACATCCATGTCTAACCTGCCCTTGGGACTGCCCAAAGCCCATCCATAGCCCACCTCCACAATGCCCATCTTGGGCTCTAGACACACAAACTAGGACACCTCACTAGACATCCAGAAAGATGGATTTGATTATCAGCACTTGGACATTCTGGTGATTAGGACATCTATGTTCTTTTTATTATGAGCCTTTTTGATGTTTCTAATATATTATATATGAAATAAAGTTAACCAAGCTCAAGTATTTGGAATAAAGGCATTTAAAATACCATTATATTCTGAAGCTCATGGTCTCAAACTGTGTTTAAGAAGCTGTAAAAAGTACGAATTTGGAATACTTATAGTTGTATTCTTAGCCCAAACATTTGCCTTTGTATGAAAGTGTAGAAAATTATGGAAAAATGTTTTAGAATTCTCAGTTTCTTACAACAACTAAAGGCGACCAAGCTGTAGCTGAATATATCAGCACTCTAAATGACTATCTTTGTCATCTCAGGAGTTTTGCAGTATAAGTACAAAATCCTAACAGTCTACATGACAGATATTACAGCACTGGTTAATGGAAAGTAAAAAAAATCATATGACAACCAGCATCACTCTGCAGCTTTATCTGCATTTGTCAGAGGCCAGTTTGGTATCCATCCTCAAGGCATGTAATGTCTGTAGTTTTAATACTGAAGAATTGATTTTACACAATCTATGATGATCTAAATGTGGGACAAGGAAGGATATGACAACAGAAATGGAAAAAGTTGAAATTATGAGGGACCACTGTGGTTAAACTGAAGTTAAAAATGAGAGTTGTAACCTTGGTAAGGGACAGTTGAATTGATATTTATTTGGATATATGGAATAACCATATGAGATGTTAATAAAAGTTTTTAGGGTCAGCCATTATTCCAAATCTGAAAACATACAAGAATGTTAATGTGTTTGGGACAAGTAATCTAGTAGTTACTACTACTATTATTATCTATCACTTCTATAGCGCTGAAGGGCGTACGCAGCGTTGTACATTTTGATATTAAATAGATGGTCCCCTCTCAGAAGAGCTTACAATCTAACTTGGACATATAGGGTCGGGGAAGCAGAACCCAAGGTGAGAAGGCTTAGGAGTTGAAAACAGTCTCGAAGAGGTGAGCTTTTAACTTGGACTTGAACACTGCCAGAGACAGAGCCCGCCATAGGGATTCGGGGAGTTTGTTCCAGGTTTACAGTGCAGCAAGACAGAAAGGATGGAGTCTGGCGCTGGCAGAGGAAGAGAAGGGCACATATAGGAAGGACGTACCAGCTGTTTCTTCAACTGACAAACCATGGGCAAGTCAATTAATTTCCAACTGCCTCTAGTACAAACCTAGGGGTCCTTTTTCTATGGTGCACTAAATGGCAAGAAGCTCATGGGTATAAGATGGGCTTCTTAGCAAACAGCATGTGCTAAATCCATTAGTGCACCTTAGTGAAAGGACTCCTTACATTCTAAACACATCTTTGGCAAAGACCTATTGTAGCTGAATACTTACTACCATTGTACATTAAGAAGCAAATTCTATAAAGGGCGCCTAAAGCTAGGCACCTATCTTAATTAGTAAATTGGCTTCAATTATGAGCTTTAACAAGCTCTTAATTGAAAATAAAATAAAATTCAATTGGGCTATAGATGTGATTCTTTAAAGGACTTAGGTGCCTATAATGCAGGCCTTTAAAACCCTGGCCTACAGTACAGGTGCCTAAGTTTTAAGTTATAGTGTTAATACAAAAGGCTATTCATAGACCGGACTCTACTAATAGTTTCAATATACACAATATCTAGTCTTTATATCATTAGTAATCCAAATACTTATATATATATATATATATATATATGCTTTTCATGATCCTCAGAGGGTTAAAGATTCCCAGTGGTTCATGTGAATCCAATCACAGAACCTAATCGTCATAGGATCAACAATATATATGTATATCTTTTCTATAATTTAATTTGTTTAGTAATTTATATATATATATATATAATATACTTAGCTCAATATAAGTAGCCAGTATTTAGGGAGCGCCTCTACAAACATGTACACGTTTCAAGGTAAACTTTTCATCAGGGTTGAGGCTCCCGTGATAAATACTGGCTACTTATATTGGCTACTTTTATTGAGCTAAGTATATTATATATATATAAATTACTAAACAAATTAAATTATAGAAAAGATATAAAAGAAAAAATATACATATATATTGTTGATCCTATGATGATTGGGTTCTGTGATTGGATTCACATGAACCACTGGGAATCTTTAGCCCTCTGAGGATCATGAAAAGCTTATCTATCTATCTATCTATCTATCTATCTATCTATCTATCTATCTATCTATCTATCTATCTATCTATCTATCAGTATTAAGTTTTAAGTTAGGCACTGCTAAGTGCAATTCTGTAATGGATGCCTAAGAGTAATTGACATGCGATAGGTGCCTATCTTTTTAGGCGCCAATTATAGAATCTGGCCCTAAATGATGATTATGACGTAATGAATATTTTAAATATCTTTTTAGTATAATTACAATCAAGCTAGTAAGGTTACTTTAGGTAATAAGCAAACTCAGTGAATACTCATATTTTACTGTCACACCTCAAATATCATATTATAGTTCCTAATTCACTGCCAATGTTCATAACTCTTTTCTTCCCTTTTAAACTTCTGATTAAAAGGGTCATCACTCTTTGCAAATGAAACACTATATACTGTATATATGAATATTAAGAAGGATTTCTTGTCAATCTGTTTGAATTTTTAGATATTAAACTATGGCATGTACATTAGGCATATTCTAGCCCTTAATGAACAATGTATTTGGTAGAAGAAAAATAAATGGCTATTTATGTTGTGAAGCTGTGCTAAGATTTGTAAAGAAACTTACCTTAGTCTGCATCAGTGAGTCTGTACTCCATGTCTCAACTCATAATAGTTTATTAATGTTTTTACAGAATTAAATTGTCAAAAAACATTGCAGGTGATTTTTTTTCCAGAATATTTTGACAACACTACTGAAGGGAAAATATTTAATTGCATCTTTAGCAAAGAATGCATGTCTGTTCTTTTAAACAATGACCTACTGACAAGAAAGCCTTTAGAAGCAGCTTTAGAAAAGGAAATAAAAGTTTAAGTCCAACATTACATGTATTTTACCAGGTGCACAGTTTTCTAAAAGACTAAGGGCTCCTTTTACGAAGCCGCGTTAGTGGCTTTAGCGCGTACGACTTTTAATCACGCGCTAACCCCTGCGCTAGCCTAAAACTACTGCCTGCTCAAGAGGAGGCGGTAGCAGCTAGCACGTCCGGCACGCTATTAGAAACATAGAAACATACAAGATGATGGCAGATAAGGGCCATAGCCCATCAGGTCTGCCCACTCTACTGACCCACCCCCAAGTCTACTATCCTAGGGATCCCACTCCTGGTGACAGGTTCCCTTGGCTTAACCCTCTAAGGGAACCCACATGGGCATCCCATTTGCTCTTAAATTCTTGCACGCTGTTTGCCTCGATCACCTGCTCGTTCCAAGGATCAACCACTCTCTCGGTGAAGAAATATTTCCTGGTGTCGCCATGAAATTTCCAGCCCCTGAGTTTGAGCGGATGCCCTCTTGTGGCTGAGGGTCCTTTGAGAAAGAGAATCTCTTCTTCCATCTCAATAAGACCGGTAATATACTTAAACGTCTTGATCATGTCTCCTCTCTCCCTACGTTCCTCGAGTGAGTACAGCTGCAAATTTTGCAGCCTTTCCTTGAGCCCCGAGGCCATCCGTAGCACCGACTCTATTCTCAGCACATCTTTTCGGTAGTGTGGCTTCCAGAATTGCACACAGTATTCCAAATGAGGTCTCACCATAGTTCTGTATAATGGCATTATGACTTCAGGCTTCCAGCTGACGCATGTTAAACCACTAACGCGGCTTCGTAAAAGGAGCCCTAACTTTATCCGCCACATATAGCTGCTAAATGACCTGCATGATTTAGAAAATTTCCTGTATGATTGGCCACTGCTCTAACAATTCTTGAGCAGTATTTTGCAAAATATGCGGACCACTGATACGGAAGAAATCCTTTGGACAGTATACATGTATACATGTATAATGGGCAAAAAATTCATTTTAAGTTATGTATATGAACATAAGAAGTTGCCTCCGCTGAGGCAGACCATAGGTCCATCCTGCCCAGCGGTCTGCTCCCGCGGCGGCAAAGGATTTATAAGAAGACACATGCAAAAACAACTTTCAACAGAAACATTAGCCACAAATAAAGATGAATTAGTGGACTCGACACCTGTGTGCAGTTGGAGCGCTCTCCTAGATAGACTATTAGTATTTGAGCACCAAGATTATTATTCATGTAGACCTCATTGATACAAATTATTAACATGCTTAAACCAATAACAACTCTGAGTAAAAAAAAAAGTGCAGAATTCACACAGTTTCATAAAAATACTCTAAAGTTCTTCTGGCAAATTGTCACCTTTGGCATTACAAATAAGCTCTGCACTTTGATGAAAATTAGCACTAGTTTTGTAAAGAGCACACAGGGGGATTGCAGTTCAGCCTTATCTTTAGTTCCAGTCAACTAACAATCCTGAAAGAGTTTGCCTCATCATCAGAGCAGGCCATTTGATAGGATTCTCCTGCTGAACCTAATCAATCTATGGAATACAGTGGCTGTGCTGTGTAACAAAGCTAAAACAGATTTACAAATGGGGTTTTAGGGGATAAGCTCCTCCACAGGATTACATATTGATTTTAAATCTAAAACGCTTATCATATAAACCATAACTATAAAAATAGTGAATCTCTATATAAATCCTCATAGAGGAGTGCCCCTTTCAAGCAATAACCTAGGAATTAATCAAAATGTTCCAAATTCTGAAGATGAGCCATTCCTTTTGCAGAAAATGAACATAGTCTGTTGATAAAAGCCCATCCCAAGTGTGCAAATATGAACATTCTTTTTCTAAAAAGAAAATAAATAATCAGTAACAACTAGCATGCGATGAAGGTTTGTAAGTATGTCCCTCCAGCTCACACTGAAAAACATAGTGAAAGGTAACAAACTGATTACATTTGTTTTGAACATTTGGCTGTTTTGGGTTTAAAAAAATATATATATGCATGTGCAATTTAGAGTATTTACACATGATTGATTAAATGTGCTATGTATTCTGTGAAAATTCTTAAGTTTCCCTTCTGGGACATAGTGCAGAAAGGATACTTTATAATGATAAATGGCTGGTATTTTTCTCTCTTCTCTGCCACTGCTCCCTTAACACAGAACACATGAATGACCAAGAGTGGGTTAAGTGCTTTAACACTCCAAAGGCCTATTCAGCTGCATATGCATCCATTTTAACGGGTGGTTAAGAGAAAACTGTCTTCACAACACTGAACATTACAGCGGTCAACACCTCTATGCTACAGTACTGCCCACACACTGCTCAAACTAACACTGCAGGCCAATATCCAATAAAGTGTCTTTATCTGCAATCAGCAGGCCCTTATATTTTTCAAGTCTATTTTTCCTGTCATTGGCTAGCAGGGTCAAATTGGCTGCCAGAGTTTCAAACACCACAGTAACAAATGGGACACATATCAATTAAGGAGTAAAAAAACAAAACAAAAAATCCAAAATATAACACACATTCTCATTTGCATTATATTTTTGACAAACCTAAGCATGCTTAAAGAAAGATGGAATATATTTTACTAATTTTTTTCCAACAATTTTTATTAATGACTTCACAATAATACAGCAATAACCAGCATACAATAATATTTCTCTTCTCAGACATTTTTTCTTTTTACTGACCATCCCTTTTCCTCTTTTGCTCCCCAACCATACCTGTTAAATTTTCTTTGCTTAAGGTTTTCAATGATATTTAACATCCAGAAATAATCAAGCTCCTATCTACTTTCCCCCTCACCCTTCCCCCATCCCAACTCCCCTCTCCCACCCTCCAGCCCTCCCCAACCCGAACAAAACAATACATCTCAAGACATAGAACATGAAGGATGTAGTCTCAATCTCCAGGCGACATAACCATCCCAGACTTTATGATAAGGAATTTTCCATTGGCGCCACAATGCCGTTAACTTACACATCAAGTGTACATAGTCTAACCAATTTATCAGATACCGCTATCTGGCAGTCTCTCCGAACACCAGTTTTTCGCCAACGCCATCCAGGTCATGGTAATGCTCTTGAAAAGAATATCCAGGAAATGGGGCATTGAGCAAGCAGCACCCCATCAACATTGGACAGTGTTTACCAGTTACACTAATAATTACATGTTCCAATATCCTCTTTTACAAAGGGGCAAGTCCACCATATATGCTGAAAAGATCCCAGATATCCACATGATCTCCAGCATAAACTCTCCTGATGATCATAAATCTGGGATAGGTGGTGTGGTGTCATATACCAGCAATAATACATTTTTATATTTGTCTTCAATTAGGGATAATACATTTTATATTAGGGATAATACATTTTATATTTGTCTTCAATTAGGGAAGAGGAGAGTAGGATGGAAAAAAAGATACTTGTATAAAGTCACCCATTCAGACTCAAACATCCTCCCCAATTCTTGAGTCCATTTATCTTTATAAAGATCTGTTGGTGCTTCCCGCAAAAGCAAAGCACAATATAAATGAGATACCCTCCCCACCCCATCCCTTTCCGCAAAGCTAACTCTAGCCCTGTTTTCCCCAGCATAATATCCCAAAATGCATGCTTGGAAAGAAATAATCGTAATTGCGCAGAAGGAAATGCATCAGAATGTAATAGGCCATATTCCTCTTGTAGGGTGTTTGAATGGCAGCATCCCCCCATCCTTCCAAACTTGTTCAACTGTGTGCAAACCTGCCCAAACCCACCAAAAAATGGATAGGCTCCTCTCCCCAGAGACAAAGCCTGATAATAAACTAATGGGTGTTTGGGCAAAAAAACCCATTCCGGGAACAATTTTCTATGTAGAGCGGACCAAGTTTTGAGGATCACCTTCAAAAAGGGATTGCTCACCGTAAGCCGAACTCGGAGCACTGCTATTGGAGCCGATGGTAGTCTCCATAATAAAATGTCTGACAAAAATGCCTGCTTTAAGTGCATCCAAGGCTGGTCAGCATATTCAATCCAGGTCGCACCTCTTGTAGTAAGGCAGCTTGATGATACAAGAAAAAATTTGGTACTCCCATCTTTTTTGCTTGGAATAAAAGCTCTCTGCGAACCCGAGGGGGATTATGCCTCCAAATATAGGCAAACACTTTTTGGTTCAGAGTATGAAAAAAAGTCCTGGAAATCATAATTGGCAATGCCATAAAATGATAGAGCAAATTTTGGGACTTTAATTTTGATTGAGTAAATAGTAATTTTGTTATATAAATGTTACTTCATTTGTTTTATGTTATGTTGACTTAATCATACTCTGTACAAGAAGTTTATTCTTGATAATATATTCAAAATAAATAAAGAATTTAAAAAAAAAAAAAAAAAATGATAGAGCAACTTAGGTAACAGAATCATTTTTATGGCTGCAATACGCCCTCTATCGTCATCCCCTCCCATCTATCTAGTTCTTGAAACAATTGATGCTGAAGGGACGGAACCCCAGGTATTTAATGGATTTACATGCCCATCGAAAAAGGAACTGAGATTGTAATACCTGGACCTGCTGAGGATTCAGGGTAATATTTAAAATTTCTGATTTTTCCATGTTGACTCGGAAGCCTGAGGCCTGGCCATAGGTTTCTAAGACCTGTGTCAGATTAGCTAGAGAGTCTCTGAGTTGCTGATAAACAAGAGGACATCATCTGAAAAAAGTAAAATCTTGTAAGATGTATCTTGCACCCTGAAGCCCCGAATGCCGTCATGGTGTTGAATGAAGCAGGTCAATGGCTTCATCGCTATAGCAAATAGAAGTGGTGAAAGGGGCACCCCTTTCTAGTACCCCTCTGTAAGTCAACAGGATCTGTCAGATGTCCATTAATTTTAAATCCATTGCAAAAATTGGCCCCTAAACCCCAAATAAAAATTTCTCACTAACTCTATCAAAGGCCTTCTCATTAATCATGAAGTTAAAAGAAAAATAGCTGTTCACAAGAAACACACAATTAGATTATTTATTTAAATTGCACATTCATATATGAGGTTGTGGTTTCTAAATTAATGAGAGATTTTTTCAGGGTCTGTGATTGAAATCTGGAATTGATAAGTCTCAGACTTAAATCTTTTGATTTCTATCAGTCTCTGAGCAGGTTTCTGAGGCCCTTTTTCCTCTCATATATTTCTTCTGTTTCTTGGTTTAAAACTAGACATTATTTTGCCTAAGTGTAAACTTACTGTTGGCTTTTCATTCCATCTCAAACATATTGCTAGGGAAGCCACTGCTTGCCTGGATCGGTAGCATAGACAGTTGCTACTCCTTGAGTTTTGGCCAGGTACTAGGGACTTAGATTGGCCACCGTGAGAACGAGCTACCGGGCTAGATGGACCATTGGTCTGATCCAGTAAGGCTATTCTTATGTTCTTTTTTCTTTTATTTATTTATCAATTTTACATTTTAACAAAATCAAACATTTTGTACAGAAAGATTGTCTGACTTTGCATTATTTGTTGTTTTTTTTTTTTTTTTTTATAAAAATTCTCCAATAAATTCTCTATTCAAACAATCTCAAGTCCTCATAATAGATCAAGAGTTATGAGTGAACATTTAGGAAATTCAAAAGATAAGTCCTCCTATACCGAATAAAGGTATCTAGTGAGTGGATCAAGGAGCTTAATTTCTATTTACTAGTCCGTTGTTCCTTCCTTTTCCAGGCGTTTCAGCATCAGGCATCAAGAAAGTTTAAGTTGAGCTGGTTCAAAAAACACATATTTGTTATCACAATATCTTACTATACATTTACATGGAAAGCGCAAGAAGAAAATACCATCCAACTGTGCAACTCCTGATTTCAATAAAAGAAATTGTCTTCTATGATTTTGAGTTTCTTTACTAACATCTGGGAAAACTTGAATTTTCAAACCTAGGAACTCCTTATGTTTATTTTTAAAAAACATTTTTGATATCCATTCTTTATCTGGCAATAATGGCACAGATAATAGAAGAGTTGCTGGTTTAGCCAAATCTTTATCAGATACTTCCAAAATTGCTGTTAAATCTAGTTGAGGTTCCTGTTCAGTCTGTTTCAAATCTTCCGCTTGCTGTTCCATTACTTTAGAAGGCAAGTAATAAACCCGAATAAGGGGAGGTATTGAATCCTCAGAAATATTTAAAATCTCCATGAAGTACCTTTTTATCATATCCCTTGGGGTTATAGATGGAACTTTTGGAAAATTCAGCAAGCGCAGGTTATTGGCTCGATAACTATTTTCCATTATCTCCAATTTTTTTCTAATACTCTGGTTATCTTTTATTATTGTAGATTGAACTTACTTAATCATTATCACTTCTTTTTCAATTTCTTCTACTTTTACTTTCACGTTGGAAATTTCTTGTTTATTTTCTTCTATTGATTGTTTTTGAATTCTTAAATTCTTTTTTCCTTCTTTAATCTGTTTAGTTAGTGAGTCTCCCAGTTTAGAAACTAAGTCCCATATTGAGTCAAGAGTCACTTCAGCCGGTTTTTTAGGTTGAAAGGAAAGCTCATGTGAAATTGAAATCAGCTCACCTTGACTGCTTTCTGTCTGCTGCTCCTGGTTTTCTTCTCCCATTGATCTTCTGTCCGCTGGTGTTGTCTCAGGACTTAAAAAATCCATCGAGACCTCTCTTAGCTGGCTCCCAGATATTCCAGCCTCCCGGTCAGGGAGTGCTGCCACTCCTGGCTCACTCCCTTCGCGTGGTGAGCTAGCACTCAGCGGCAGGGGAGGTGGACTCCTACAATCGGGGCTCAGTGTAGTTTCCAGCTGCACACTCTGTAGGAGACACTGCCTGCACAGAAGGAGAGCGTTGATGTTGACATTTGGTCTGCATCAAGGGACTCGATGCTGACGAGGCCTGTGATGCTGGTTGGGAATTAGTGGGCTTCTTAGCAGCCTTCTTGGATGCAGGGATGTCCGATGCCAATGTCGAAATCGATGCAGGGACTGGTGGTACCGATGATGAAGATTTATCTGGCACACTGCAACCAAAAGGTTTTTCCTGTTGAAGCTGCCGCCCCTTAAGTGAACATTTTTGAAGGGTGAAACAACAAATGCAGGATTTTACCTGATGTTCAGGCCCCAGACACTGGATATACCAGTTGTGTAGGTCAGTAATAGAAATATGCTGCTGACACTGACAGCACTTCTTAAACCCCATCAACGGTTTCAACATGGACGGGAAAACTTGATTGGCTAAGTTAAACTCAATTTTTGAAGAAAAAAGAAAAAACTCACCATACCAAAACATTAAACTCTCTAGCCTCAAAGAGGAATGAGGGAAAAAATGAAAGAAAACAAATTAAGTCTTCTTTCTTTTTTTTTTTTTTACTCATGAAGTGAAGAAAATCCAAAGGAACAAAATAATAAAGGAAAAATAACTTTGAAAAAGAATGCGCTGAGGAAGGCAATGTAGCACTAGAAAACACAACTTCTTTGCTTTGCACAAAATGAAAAACTAAGGTACTGTGAGTCCTCATCGGGCAGGAAGGCACTCGCGCATGTGCAGTAGTGGGCAGTCTAAAAGCTTTTGATTTCTTAAAGTGATGGTGCACTTTTCACTGTCTCTACTGGGCTCCGTGGATGACATCACCCACATGTGAGAATATGCTGCCTGCTTGTCCTAGGATAATTCCCCTTTTGTATTATTTTATTTTATTCCTTATCATTGGAAAGTTTCCATTGTAGCAACTGCCACCACAAATACTTAGATACACTAAAAATGATATTTCTACACCAAAATTCCTAAAATAGCCTTACGGATAGGTCCTTCTTACAGGAAACCCAAGCATACTGATTTTATGATATATGATTGAACATTACAAATGTTTAAAACCCCACAAAATCAAATAAAGAATCCTTACACAAAAATAATACAATGTAGCGTTAGTACATATTTGTTTATGCCTTCCTGTGTGCACATCAGTATGATGCTATTTGCTGAAAAGTAGAAGGAGATACACCATCTGTGGCTATATTATGTACTAGACTGTATTATACAGGCAGTCCCTGGGTTAAGAACGAATTACGTTTTTAAAGCTATTTTTAAGTCGGATTTATATGTAACTCAGAACTTGTAAATTTTAAGATTCTTGCTGCTTACCTCTGCTCCCAGCTGACAAAAGGGCCAACTGTCCCTACCAGTGTGCATGCACAATCACACACTGTTCTTAATCTGGCCATGTATCATTCCTGAATCTGCTACAGGAGAAGTGTAGAAGTCTAAGACACTGGAAATACTGCTCAGTGAAATCAAATGATGCCGTGACTGCATTCTTAAGTATGAGTCGTACTTAAGTCAGGCATCTGTAACTCAGGGACTGCCTGTACAATAAAACCTATATTTAAGCTCATTTGCTAATTAAGACACTCATTACTCAAAATGATCTAAGTGGGATAAATTATTTCTTGCATATACACTTCTCCGTGTTTTATAACCACTTGTTTCAAGAGAAAAGTGTTAGCTACTTGTGATTTTGAGAAACTGTACTTTATTGATCACAACAGCAAGAGAACTGTTAAACACTTTCAAATCACACTGAACATTTCAGTAGGGCTCATTTGTCCCCCAGTGGAGCAAGCTTATAGTTTTTTTTTAAAAAAGAGTCACATGACTTCTGCTGTTCTCCTACAAACTTATGTTTCAGTGGAAGTCTCCAAACTAATTACAATTGATTTATTATGGATTAAGTACCTTATCAGGTAAAAAAAGAAATTGCGATGGACAGTCAAAGGGTTATGAGGTCAAGGTAGAATACCAAAATCAATTTGCATCGATTAGAAAATACGTCCAATTTACAGAGCTCAACAAATTTTAAGATGGTATCTTTGATCTGATAAGGAAGCATTTGTGGCAGAAATACAAAATACAGAATTATTAGCATTTACAATATTTTTTTTAAATGAGAAAACAAAGGTTAAAGTCATTTGAATGTTTACTTATATTATGAATCATTCCTGGGATTACTGCAAAATTCATTTAAAAGTAGAATAAAAGAAATAAAATTGTTTCATTTATCTCCCCATGTCAACCATTTTATGGATGCCTCAACTGATTGTTGTATGAGTATTCACTCAAACAAAGGTGACTATCTCCCACAGAACTACTGTGCATAAAATGACAGAAATTACAGGAAACAAACTGAGCTTGCTGCTATAAATGATAAAATATGTATTTCTAGATGCCAGCTTGTACTTTTGCTTTAAAGTTGAAATTGTAATACGGTGTTCCATCCAATGGATATTTTACTCAGTTAACTATAAAACTTAAAATGATGTAATTCTGTAAGTGATCATTTTGGGCAAGGCCATAAGGAGACCATTCCAACAAATTATACTTGATATGGACAAGTTAACACAAATGGTGTGAACATACTGGTTTTGGTGTGCTAATAAAAAATTAAAGTTACAATTAGGTCAATATTCATAATTCTCTTTGTAAAATGGGAAGCTAGGCAGAAAGTTGCTAGTCTGCCAAAAATAAAATATGTTAAAAGAAAACCAACAAAGCCACTGGATAGTGATGAGACTAACACATGTTTAAAGCTGGGGTCCCCAACCTGTTCGGATCAAGGGCCACACTGAATCTTTCAGACCCAGGGCTGGTCTTAGCAACTGCAGGGCCCTGTACAGATCAGTTCAGTGGGGCCTCATGCCCCTGTCTCACCTAGTCCCACCCCCTGCTGACAAGATTTTTTAAATTTGCTAAAAATTTTTATTTATGAAATTTCAATAACAGCGGTACCTGTAGTGGCCCGCTTCCTGTTACTCGACACCCCTCCCCCGTCCCTGTATACCTCTTACCTATCCCAAGAAGACAAAACACACCTTGGTTGGTAAACGCCTGGCCGCAGCCCTGTTTATTGAATAATAACATATTCAAGAAATGCAACATAATTAAATATACATAAGTTAACAGCAAAACCAAAACATTAACAAAACCCCCCTAACAATGGTATCACCATTGTTACCTGATCCCGAGCTACCCTCCTAAGTAATTGGCCCCCGACCCCGCCATCCAAGCTAGGGTCTGAGGGGTGGCATGTCCCACACATGCCCCATTATCCAGGGTCAACCGACCCACCAGGCACGACTCCCAGCCGGCCCACCGCTCATCCCTTGATGAGCCCCAGTAGCCAGTAGCTCGGGATACCGCAACCCCATCCAATCCCAGGCACCCCAAAGCCTAAAGGGCGGGCGGGTGGGAATGCTGACTCGGAGGACCAAACCGTTTAAGTCCTCCGAGCGTGCTCCCCTTATAACCCCTCCCACCCACAATCCCCTTCGGCTGCGACGCCCCGAGGAGAGGAAGGGAAGAGATCGCGCGACCACGGACCGCCCCCCTTTCCGCCCCCCCCCCCCGCTCTCTCATTCTCTGCCTAACCCAACTACCTCACCACTAACTGACCCGACGAGCGACTCAGCGGGCCACCCAGCCCCGCGTTAGGGTCGCCCGTCGAGACTAGCTCTCGGGCTTGCTTAATAAAGACAAACCAAGCAAAACTTATACAGAAAAAGTGATTGAAATAAACACAATGTTATCATAGGAAACCTAGTATCAAGTCCTCCCACACCCTCAATCAGCTACCTGGCTATACCACTGATTAACACTCGTATCCTAAAGCTAACATTTTCCAGTTAATACATTCAAAATAAAACACTTTTCTATTGTTGTGTGGACATTTTGGACCTGATTCTATAAATGGTGCCTAAAACTTAGGCGCCGAATAGGGAGGTGCACTTTATAGAATCATGCCTAGTGGTACCTAAAGTGGGCTTAGGCATTGATAGGTGTCTTAACCTTAGGTACACCTAATTTATGCCAGGGTTTTCATGGCCTAAATGAGTGTACCTAAGACAAAAACAGGTGCCTACAGGAAAAACACACGCCCACCTCAAAGTGGTAGGTGCCTACCATCCAATTAAGTGCAATTTATATAAACTACAAGATGCTAATTGTAGCCTTTTAATTAATTAAGTTAGGGATCCGGATCGGCTACGCACTTAAATTTAGGTATCATTTATAGAATCTATGTTTTTTGTTTTTCATCATCTTAGTCTTTTTTCTGCTTTCTTGTCTGTCTTCTGCTAATCAAAGACTAGGGGACACTCAATGAAGGGAAATACTTTTAAAACCAATAGGAGAAAATATTTTTTCACTCAGAGAATAGTTAAGCTCTGGAATGCATTGCCAGAGATTGTGGTAAGAGCGGATAGCGTAGCTGGTTTTAAGACAGGTTTGGACAATTTCCTGGAGGAAAAGTCCATAGTCTGTTATGGGGGAAGCCCCTGCTTGCCCTGGATTGGTAGCATGGAATGTAGCTACTCTTTGGATTTTTGCCAGGTACTAGTAACCTGGATTGGCCACCGTGAGGATGGGCTACTGGGCTAGATGGACCATTGGTTTGACCCAGTAAGGCCCTTGGTTTTCTATCTTATTCTCTTTTCTGCTTTCTTGTCTGTCTTCTTCTAATTCTCTTTCCAGTGTCTGCTGGCCATTTTTCTTCTCTTTTCTCTCTTGTTCCATTCCCTCACTATGCCTGTTTCTAAAATACTGATTTTTCTCTTTCAGCTCTTTCGTCCCTTTTTTCCGCCTCTGTCCATCCAAATTTCATCCTCTTTCTCACCCTTCTCCTTTTTAATTTTCAGTTACATATCAATTTTCCATCATTTCCTTTTTTTTTTCTATTTTTAAACCTTTTTTATTAAGTTTTCGGAGTAGTTTTTCCAATGAGAGGTATTGGAGGGAATGCTTATAGGAATTTGTTTCTCCAGTGATTTTTATGAAGTTTTATGTTATTGGTATGCTTTATGGTGTTTAATATTATTGTAATGTATGTGATTTTGATTATGCTTGTACTTTGTGACCTGCCTTGGGAAAGGTGGGATATAAATAAACTAAACCAAACCAATAAAAAGGTATCACCTTATCTCCTTTAAGTTTTGATTTATTTCTTTATATTACCTTTAAAAATGAACTAATACGGCTACCACACCATTTTACTCTAGTCCAGCAGAAAGGCATCCAACTCAATGTCATTGGAAGAGTATACTCTGGAGCAGAAGAATGGAAGTTTGTTGTTGTGAGGGGAAGCAAAGAGGGTCCCACAATTTTGAGGGTCCCACAATCTGAGAAGATCTGACATAACATAGATGTGTTGAGAAACCACTTCTGAGGTTGAAGAAGTCAGCTTAGTTTGTCTGCTAGATAAATCGCTCTGAGAAGTATGTTGTGAGCAATCACCCAAATCCAAATTTCTATTGCTTTCTTGCAGAGGAGAGACCCCATGTCTCCTTGTTTGTTCATGTAGAGTATGGTGACTTGATTGTTGGTGCGTATGAGGATTATCTGGTTCTGCAAGTGATCCTGGAAGGTGTGGAGGGTATTGCAAATTTCTTGAAGCTCCAAGAGATTGATAATGAAAGTTTTCTTGTGAGGAGTCCAGACTCCCTGAGTGTAGAAACTGTCAAGATGGAAGCTTCTGTAGTGAGTAGCTTCTGGTGTGGAGGAGGCTGGAAGGCCTCTGGAGAGGTTGGATGGAAGCATCCACCACTGGAGCGATGGAGGTATGAAGTTACTTGACTTGCTGATAGAGATCCAGTGGCTTGTGATCATTGGGGAACTCGGAAGTATAGATGTGCAAATGGAGAGACATGAACTGTGGAAAAGCCATGTGACCCAGAAGTTGTAGCTTCTAACATGCCATGGTAAGTGGTAGGGAGGAGACTTTGATGCAGATGAAAGAGATTGTCAACTCTCTGCTGAAGTAGAAAAGCTCGACCTTGATTAGTGTCTAAGAGAGCTCCTATGAACTCCAAGGTTTGAGTTGGCTGTAGCTGTGATATCTGGTATTTTACTGCAAACTCTAGGAGTTCCAGCAGACGAACTGTGGAGTTGATGGAATGCTGAGCTTGTTGCAATGATGACGCCTTGATCAAACAGTCATCTGGATAAGAAAATATGTAAAACCTCATGAGCAGAGGGTTGCAGCTACTACCGATAGGCATTTTGTGAAGACTCTAGCGGCTGAAGACAGGCTGAAAGGTAGGACTTTGTATTGAAAGTTCTGAGAACCCACTTGAAAGTGAAAATATTTTCTGTGAGCATGTAAGATCAATAAGAACATAAAAATTGCCACTGCTGAGTCAGACCAGTGGTCCATCATGCCCAGCAGTCCGCTCACGCGGCGGCCCTCTGGTCCAAGACCAGCAACCTAACTGAGACCAGCCCCACCAGCGCACGTTCCTGTTCAGCAGAAACTTATCTAACTTTGTCTTGAATCCTTGGAGGGTGTTTTCCCCTATAACAGCCTCTGGAAGAGCGTTCCAGCTTTCTACCACTCTCTGGGTGAAGAAGAACTTCCTTACGTTTGTACGGAATCTATCCCCTTTCAACTTTAGAGAGTGCCCTTTTGTTCTCCCTACCTTGGAGAGGGTGAACAACCTGTCCTTATCTACTAAGTCTATCCCCTTCAGTACCTTGAATGTTTCGATCATGTCCCCTCTCAATCTCCTCTGTTCGAGGGAGAAGAGGCCCGGTTTCTCTAATCTTTCGCTGTACGGCAGCTCCTCCGGCCCCTTAACCATCTTAATCGCTCTTCTCTGGACTCGAGTAATACAGTGTCCTTCTTCATGTACGGAGACCAGTGCTGGATGCAGTACTCCAGGTGAGGGCCTGGTACAGCGGCATGATAACCTTCTCTGATCTGTTCGTGATCCCCTTCTTTATCATTCCTAGCATTCTGTTTGCCCTTTTTGCAGCCGCCGCACATTGTGTGGACGGCTTCATCGACTTGTCGATCAGAACTCCCAAGTCCCTTTCCTGGGAGGTCTCTCCAAGTACCGCCCTGGACATCCTGTATTCGTGCATGAGATTTTTGTTACCGACATGCATCACTTTACACTTATCCATGTTGAACCTCATCTACCATGTCGATGCCCATTCCTCGAGCTTGATTATGTCATGTTGCAGATCTTCGCAATCCCCCTGCGTCTTTACTACTTGAATAACTTCGTATCATCCGCATATTTAATCACTTCGTTCATCGTACCTATGTCCAGATCATTTATAAAGATGTTAAAGAGCACGGGTCCAAGCACCGAGCCCTGCGGCACCCCACTGGTGATGCTCTTCCAGTCCGAGTATTGTCCATTTACCCCCACTCTCTGTTTCCTATGCTCCAGCCAGTTTTTAATCCACGTATTTCACCCTCAATTCCATGGCTTGTAATTTTCCGAAGTAGTCGTTCATGCAGAACCTTGTTGAACGCCTTCTGAAAACCCAGATATACAATGTCGACCGGATCACCCTTGTCTATCTGTATGTTTACTCCCTCAAAGAAGTGCAGCAAGTTCGTCAAACACAATCTGCCTTTGCTAAAACCGTGCTGACTGGTCCTCATCAGCCCGTGTCCGTCAAGGTGATCAATGATGCTGTCCTTTATCAGTGACTCTACCATCTTTCCCGGTAC
This sequence comes from Geotrypetes seraphini, assembly GCF_902459505.1. Taxonomy (NCBI): domain Eukaryota; kingdom Metazoa; phylum Chordata; class Amphibia; order Gymnophiona; family Dermophiidae; genus Geotrypetes; species Geotrypetes seraphini. Next base: position 338,907,802 of record NC_047086.1, on the reverse strand, counting down.
CGAGGTCAGACTCACCGGTCTGTAGTTCCCCGGATCTCCCCTCAAACCTTTCTTGAAGATCGGTGTAACATTCGCCACCTTCCAGTCTTCCGGAATCTTTCCCAATTTGATCGCCAGATTGGCTATTAGTTGAAGCAGTTCAGCTATGGTCCCTTTCAGTTCCTTGATGACCCTCGGATGGATGCCATCCGGTCCCAGGGATTTATCGCTCTTAAGCCTATCAATCTGCCTACATACCTCCTCTAGACTTACCGTCAATCCTGTCAGATTTCCATCTTCGTTTCCAGCATATAGCCTGATGGGTATGCTGTGTACATCTTCTTCGGTAAATACAGATGCAAAAAATGTGTTCAGTTTGTCAGCGATTGCTTTGTCCTCCTTTAGCGCTCCCTTCATTCCATGGTCATCCATCGGTCCTACCACTTCCTTTGCGGGTCGTTTCCCCTTAATATATCGAAAGAACGGCTTGAAGTTCTTCGCCTCCTTGGCTATTTTTTCCTCGTAGTCTCTTTTGGCCCCTTTTACCGCCTTATGGCACCTGCGTTGATGTTGTTTGTGTTTTTCCAGTTTTCATCCGTTTTTGACCTTTTCCATTCCTTAAATGAAGTTTTCTTGTCTCTGATCGCTTCCTTCACCTCTACAGTGAGCCACACTGGTTCTTTGTTCTTTTTCATCTTGGATACCTTGTTGATACGCGATATATATAGATTTTGCGCCTCGGTGACAGTGTCCTTAAAAAGGGACCTAGCTTGCTCTAGCGTTTTTACAGTGCTTATCCTCTTCTTAATCTTCTTCCCTACCATGAGTCTCATCCCTTCGTAATTCCGTTTTCGGAAGTTCAGTGCCGTGGCTGTCGTTTTGGACCGATGTTTCTCCCCTGCGTCCAGATCAAAGCGGATCATATTGTGATCGCTGCTTCCCAGCGTCCCTTCTACTTCTACATCTTGTGCTGGTCCTCGCAGGCCATTTAGAATTAAGTCCAGAATTGCATTTCCTCTAGTATATTCCTTGACAAGTTGTTCCAGGAAGCAATCGCCTACAGCATCCAAGAACTTGGTCTCTCTAATGCAGCCGGAGGTGCCTAGGTTCCAGTCTATTCCCGGATAGTTGAAGTCACCCATGATAACTGTGTTGCCTCTCTTGCAGTTGCATTTTAATCTCGTCTGTCATTTCTCCATCAATTTCTTTGGACTGCCCTGGGAGTCGGTAGTAGATGCCGATCTTCGTTTCCAGGCCATTTGTTCCTGGAATTTTGACCCATAGAGACTCTAACTTATCTGTCAGTTGTGGCGTGTTCTCTCCAGCAGATTCAATTTCCTCTTTGACGTATATGGCAACGCCCCCACCTTTTTGAGCCACTCTGTCTCTGTGGTATAGTTTGTATCCCGGTAGCACAGTGTCACAGACGTTTTCCTCAGTCCACCATGTTTCCGTGATGCCTATGATGTCAACGTTATCTTTTTGTGCTATGGCTTCTAATTCACCCATCTTATTTGTAAGGCTCCTTGTGTTGTGTACATAGACTTGAGTTTGCAGCTTTTTCCTTTCTTGCATTTCCTTCCCTCTTGTGTCCTTTTCGATCTCTCTTGCCTGTAATCCGGTGAGTCTTTCCCTCTATCTTCATGCACGGTATCCTCTGGGTATACCGGTTCCCGAACCATCGACTCTCTCTGTCGACTGTCAGCTTTCCCCTTCTTCCTAGTTTAAAAACTTGTCCACTTCTCTCTTGATGTTGCTTGCAAGTAGCCTCGTTCCATCTCTGCTGAGGTGGAGTCCGTCTTTCCTGAATAGTTTGCTGTTCCCCCAGAACATCGTCCAGTTGCGCACGAAGTAGAACCCTTCTTCCTCACATCAGCACTGCATCCATTCCTCATTGTTACTCTGAAGGGCTGCTGGCTGGGGGCCTTGTCACAATTTGGTGGCAGGGGTTGCTGATGGTCAAAGGATCTCATGACAACTTGGTACCAGGTATGAGACCACTGGAGAGAAACACAGAACTGCAGGTAAGCCCGAGCCTGTACTGTTTCTAGCAGGGCTCTTATGAATTCCAATTGCTGCACTGGTTGAAGGTAGGCCTTGGGGTAATTGATCCCTAGTACCTCCCTAGAACCCTAGTAGCTCCAGTACCTGAATAGTTCTTTGCATGGACTCCTGAATACCCTCCTTTGATGTACTCTTGATCAACCAGCCACCCAGGTAGGGAAACACAGGAACTCTCAGTTTGCATAGCAACTTTGCAACTACCATTAAACATTTGGTGAAGACCCTAGGATTTGATGCAAGGCCAAATAGCAAACATTGTACTGAAAGTGGTGCTTCCCCACACAAAATCTGAGATATTTCCTGAGCTTGGAAAGTATTTGAATGTATGCATAGGTATCCTTTAAATCCAGAGAGCATAGCCAATCATTTATCTGAATCATAGGGAGAAGATGCCCAGGAAAAGCATACTGAACTGTTCTTTGACCAGATACTTTACAGGCCCCTGAGGTCTAGGATGGGATATAATCCCCCGTTTCTTGAGCACAAGGAAGTACCTGGAATAGAATTCCTTCTTTCTTCCCCTGATGGGACAGGTTTGACTGCTTTGGCCTGCAGAAGGGTAGAGAGTTCTTCTGCAGGTATCCCCTTGTCCAGAGTGCCGAGATAAGGCACTCTTGGTGGACAAATTGGAGAATTTTTGCTCCAGTGAAGCGCATAGCCCCCTTCTTCCTTAGATGTACCTTAAAACAGGCCTTTTAGAAGACAGTGACAAAGCAGTGAAACATGCATACTGCCTGTGACTTGCTGTGAAGCTTCACTTCTTACCTGTCCCATCCCCTCTGACTCAATTTCCTACTTCTGCAGGGACAGAAAGAGTTCAAAGGGAAGCTCCGGAGGAAGTCACAGGCAGTGTACAAGTTTTATTGGTCTGCTGCTCTCTAAAAGACCTATTTTCAAGTATGTTCAACCCTGTTTTTACCATGTACCTCGTTTAGAAATATTATAAGCAATTTTATCAAATTTTAAATAAACCTGAAATAGAGGGTGAGATGCTGAACTGCTTGGGGTAGAGAAAAAGGAGGAAGAAATACCGGACCTCTCATTGGGTGGGAGTGGGGGAATGGAAAGAGATACTGGACAATGGGAGGGAGAGAAGGATGGAGGGGAGCAATGTTGGACCTGGAGGTGGACAAGAGGGAGGGAGAGATGCAAGACATTGGAAGGGATGGAGGGAAGAGAGAGGGATACATATTGGACACTGGATAGAGGAAAGAGGGAATGGTAGACCCAGAGTAGAGAGGAGGAAGAGCAAGATGCTAGAGAACAGGAATGACAGAAGGACAGATGTTGGCTCTGGGTTGTGTGTGGAGAAGACGGAGGGAGGGAGTGACTGGTCTTTTAATCATGTGATTAATTACATATACACACTATACCATGGAGAAATACAACACAGGCCAACAAAAACATTTTTTTTCTTGGTGCCTTGGGTTTTGACCTGTTCTTGGGGTTATTTGGAGTGCTGATTCTGAAAATTGCATTGGACAGACCGCATCAGTTCTAGTTTCTTAGATATGGTTATGGGCTAGTAGATATGCCTTTGGGATAGTACAGCCAAAACATGAACATTGGGCAAAAAAAGATTGGCCTCTGAGGGAATATATGGTGGGAGACCAAAATGTAATCAATAAACCTTTGGTAGCATGAAATAGAATCATACCGCTATCACTACATATAAAGCTAGGCCTGATGAAACAATTTGTAAAGACTTTGAATAAAGACAGTTTGTGCATTGAATGCTTATATTACCTGAACTTACCATGGAAAAACTGAAGGCAGGAATTGTTGATGGTCCACAGATCAGACAACTTATAAATGACCCACATTTCATAGCATCAATGAATGAAATTGAATCATGTGCCTGGTCTTCATTTGGTCTGGTTGTGAAAAGCTTTCTTGGCAACAAGAAGGCAGACAACTACACACAATTAGTAGAGGATATGCTCTTTCATTTCAACGGGCTTGGCTGTAACATGAGTGTTAAAGTAAATTATCTGCACAGTCACTTAAATCGCTTTCCAGAGAACATTGGTGACTTAAGAGAAGAGCAAGGTGAAAGATTTCACCAAGACATAAAAACAATGGAAGCCAGATACCAAGGAAGATGGGATGCACACATCATGGCAGACTATTGTTAGAATCTAATGCAGGATTGTCCTGGCAAATCCCACTCTCGGAAGTCTTACAAAAGGAGCTTCTTGTGTGTTGAATGACTGGAAGGTTTGTCATAAACTTTTGTATTAAATAAGTGGATTTTCATGTTGTACATTTTTCTTTTAATTTTTAATATGTTTTCTTCATGCTTAAAGGATATTAATTTAAACACTATCATTAAAATATCCTGATTTTTTTTTTAATGGGATAGCAGAGTGAAGAGTGATATATGGTACATGTTCTGTATCTCAAAAACTAGAGCTGATAGGGGAAAACAGGTGCCATTTTTGGAATCAGCAGGTTAAATATACCCAGAAACAGGTCTAACGTTTGAGGCACCAAAATGAGTGTTGTCCAGTGTAATAATTCATACCCAATTCAATTGTACTCATAACATTGTACCTTTTCTCAGCTCTATTTAATTTCAGTGATATTTTGTTGTGAAATGTATGTGCTCAGTGCTCCACCAATGTCCACTGTACCGGGCCATGCTGCGCCCTCACCTGGAGTACTGCATACAGCACTGATCGCCGTACATGAAGAAGGACACGGTACTACTCAAAAGGGTCCAGAGAAGAGCAACTAAGATGGTTAAGGGGTTGGAGGAGCTGCCGTACAGTGACAGATTAGAGAAACTGGGCCTCTTCTCCCTCAAACAGAGGAGATTGAGAGGGGACATGATCGAAACATTCAAGGTACTGAAGGGGATAGACTTAGTAGATAAGGACAGGTTGTTCACCCTCTCCAAGGTAGGGAGAACGAGAGGGCACTCTTTAAAGTTGAAAGGGGATAGATTTTGTACAAACGTAAGGAAGTTCTTCTTCACCCAGAGAGTGGTAGAAAACTGGAACGCTCTCCCGGAGGCTGTCAATGGGGAAAACACCCTCCAGGGATTCAAGACAAAGTTAGACAAGTTCCTGCTGAACAAGGACGTCCGCTGGTAGGGCTAGTCTCAGTTAGGGCACTGGTCTTTGACCAAAAGGGCCGCCATGTGAGCGGACTGCTGGGCATAATGGACCACTGGTCTGACCCAGCAGCGGCATTTCTTATATTCTTATTGGCCACAGATGTCAAGGAACCATCCTAGCAACATACTATGCCTTTATAATTCATACCTAATAATCTTTCTTTAATGAAATAAAAGATCACTTATCTTTGTGTGATGATTCTACTAGGCCCAGAATGATCCTACTAAAATCCAAGACTTTTCTCATGGGTACAAAAAACCCTCTATATTTTCAGATCACACTATCACACTGTGTTGCACTCATCCACATGTTGCCACATTGTACATGAATATACCTCAAAGTAGTGCTCTTTAGGTGGTTGAACATTATTTAACACAATCTCCCTTGCCCAGTAACAAGCTGAGCATGTTGATCTCTTTGTCAAAGATGATTGTTGTATAGAATTACTTTCAATCTGAACAATAATTTTTCCTTCAAACAAAGGGAGTTGCTATAGGGACCACATTTGCTCCCTCCGTGGCATGCCTGTATATGACACTATTTTGAGGAAAAGTTTGTGTACAATTATCCTTTTGTTTCATACATATAATCTTGGAAACACTGCATAGATGGTATTATCATGATATGGCAGGGGAATATGGAAGAGCTACAAGAGTTTTTTGAATATATTAACAGATATTAACAGGGTAGATTCAAATATTAGTTTTGATTATAATTCCATCATTCTCACATTAACTTTTTGGATATATCTATACACTTATTGGCCACAGAAGGATTTTATACAACATTATATAGTAAAAACAGAGATCACAATACCTTGCTACATTACACCAGTTACCCCAAGATATCTGAAAACCAGTATACCAGTAGGACAATTTTTGTGAGCCAGACATTTGTGCTCTACAACAAGGGATTTTAGAATTCAAGCGAGACAATTAGCTCAGTGCTTTATTAAGAGGGCATCCTAGTACAGTAAAATAATTTGTCCAGCTTATAAGTGAGCATTATGCACACATTTAGACTAAATTCCTTTTAATCATGAACAAGACAAACTTAAGGATTATAGCAGATTAGTTTGTGTATTACTGTTTTCTGCAACTTTACATCAGGTATGTCAGATTATTAAAAAATATTGTCTGTGTTGAGTATTCACAAACAGTGGAATTACAAGGCGCAGCTCTACCACCTCACCTATACATTTTTGAATATCTATGCCCCCTAATAAACAGTGGAATTACCAAGATTTGCCTACACTAGAAGAAAAACCTGGGAAATTATTGTCCATAATACAAAAAAACACCAGAAGGCAAACCAGGATATTATAGAGGTGGACACTGTGTTTTCTGTCAATATGAGTTTGATAATTCCACACACTCAACGGAGATTTTATTTGCAGCATTATACAAATTTTTCCTTGTGGCTTGTACTATATAGCAAACCATAAAAACCCCTAAAGGACTTTGTGGCCAATAAGGTCCAAAATATATGAAAAAACAAAATTGGTCCACAATCTATATTCAAATTCAAATATAATTTTGAATTTCCATGTGTTATTTAAAGAAAAGGATTGAAAGGGACGAAGTCAGTTTGGTTTTAATGGTTTAGGGACCACCTATGTAAAGAAAAATCTCTAAACTAGAATGTCATTTCTCCCATGGACATTCAGTATGAGCCGTGGAACGGCCGCCCGGAATATCTGGAAGGCTCAGGTAGTGACCTTGCGATGACTAGCATCAACCAGATTATTAGTCTGGATAAGAATCACTGCCTCATACATCATGTTTAGTCCATAATGCGGGAGAAAGAGATTTTAGTTATAAAAAATTTTAAAGTGTAAAACTAATTACTTAAGAATCGGTGAATAAAAACACCAAACTGTCCCTAACAATCCTCACTCCTGAAAGTAAAACCACAAAAATCACAAAATCTCCCAAAGCTGGTGTAATAAAATGTTAATGGCTGAAATTGCCTATATTCCCATAAGGTGTCTATGTTTATATCTTGATAAAGTGCCTATGCTGATTCGACGGACAAAAAGTAATACTACAAAGTGTCAAAAAAACCAAAAACTAAGAAAGTTAAATTGTGTGAAAAACAAGTGAAAAAAGAGTCCAAGTGTGAAAAATCATAAACTCTAAGACAAAAACAGTACTTGATTAATAAAAAGTACTTAGCTTGAAATGCTAAAAGGAAAAAATGTCCGATGTAAATCTCCGATGTAAATCTCCGATGTAAATCTCCATTAACATTTTATTACACCAGCTTTGGGAGATTTTGTGATTTTTGTGGTTTTACTTTCAGGAGTGAGGATTGTTAGGGACAGTTTGGTGTTTTTATTCACCGATTCTTAAGTAATTAGTTTTACACTTTAAAATTTTTTATAACTAAAATCTCTTTCTCCCGCATTATGGACTAAACATGATGTATGAGGCAGTGATTCTTATCCAGACTAATAATCTGGTTGATGCTAGTCATCGCAAGGTCACTACCTGAGCCTTCCAGATATTCCGGGCGGCCGTTCCACGGCTCATACTGAATGTCCATGGGAGAAATGACATTCTAGTTTAGAGATTTTTCTTTACATAGGTGGTCCCTAAACCATTAAAACCAAACTGACTTCGTCCCTTTCAATCCTTTTCTTTAAATAACACATGGAAATTCAAAATTATATTTGAATTTGAATATAGATTGTGGACCAATTTTGTTTGTACTATATAGGACAGACTTGCCGACAGATTAAATTGTGGATTGCAGAGCACATCAGTAGTATTAAGTTGAATTAAATGGAGGCTCCATTTACACAGCACTGGGTACAACAGGGTCATCAAATTAATGACATGAGATTTGCAATAATCCTAAGAGTAGATTTAACCAGGGGAAGAGATGTATTTCTTAGTCTGCTTCAGAAAGAACGATTCATCTTCACATGGAATACAGTAAACCCTAATGGGTTGAACAAAGAGGTGGAGTGGGTGTAGTGCAGCACGTGATGCATTCTGTAATTATGGCATCAAGCTAGCTATGTCAGTGAGTGACACAACATTGATAATGGTGAACACCATATAAGTTTGTGGCATGAACAGGGAATAAGGTGTTTGCCTGTTAAATATTATATTTAAACAGAGACTTCTATCCGGATTGAATTTTCAAATTAATATAAGACTGGTTATAGCCCCCATTAAGACTGAAGTGGTTTATTGATTATGCTTTAGTGCTACAGAAGGTTTATTGACTGCCTTTTTACTTAAGGATCATTCTTTCCCCTGATGAAGCAAGTGCGAAACTCGAGTTTAGGAGGACTGGGAAGATTATTCAGTTGAACATGTGAGATTTCAACAGGGAAGATTCATAGGATGACGATTCATAGGATGAATACTTTTATTGCACATTGATTGTAGACTGAGAACGTTTGAATGAGTACAGCACAGTGTGATAGTGCAATCTGAAAATATAGAAGGTTTTTTGTACCCATGAGAAAAGTCTTGGATTTTAGTAAGATCATTCTGAGCCTAGTAGAATCATCACACAAAGATAAGTGGTCTTTTATTTCATTAAAGAAAGAATATTAGGTGTGACTTATAAAGGCATAGTATGTTGCTGGGATGGTTCCTTGACATCTTTGGCCAAACACAATGTAGAGCACTGAGCACATACCAAAATATTTTAATATTAATTATTAAAATTAAATAGAGTTGAGCAAAGGTGTCATGTTAAGAGTAGTATTAATTACATATATATACAATCTATACAGGATGCTACAGAACTACTACAGAAAGTTTTCCACAACATTTTCTGGGTTTTGCTGAAGAAAACTGAGAGCTGTGCTTGTGATTCATACGAGGTTTAGTGAAATGCATATTTAGCTTAATGAGGCTGGTTACAATGGATCAATTCAAAACTAGAAACCTGTGGAACTCCTAAAAATATCATTCCATATCAATATTCCACACAATATTGAGCAGCAAGTGCACTACATAGTTCAATCATAAGTGTTATAAATTAAATTAGAGCTGGTTATAATGGCCTATTGTTTAGAATTTTCTAGGAAGTTTAATATGTTTGTACTTTCACTAAAATTGTGCTATCATAATGGAATGCATATCTGATCTCTTCCCCACCAGCAATTTGAGTGTAGTGTTTCAAAAGAAAAGCTTTCTAAAGATGGATTCGAATTCTTAGGTTTCATGCTTAAAAATATTTTCTACCAAAAAATTATAAACCTGATAGAACCAAGTGGATTCTTTCCTGGAATACATTTATTTTTCAAAATGTAAGCAGTACTCATTTTAGTTGTGAAAACTTCTGGAAGCATTTCTTACCTTCAGTGGCAAGCATTGCACGCAACTCCCGGTTCAGCAGCTCATACCGTCTTTCTAAATCATGCTCTTTTTCCCTAGGCAAGCCACAAAAGTTCATCAATATGTTAATTACTAAATCATTAAACACTTACAAGATCCTTTAACATGCATTGATTTTGGAGACTCATAACTGACTTTTTTCCTAACATTAAGCTACTCCAATCAAATGATACACAAAAGCATACAACCTCATTTAGGCTAAGATTCATCTGTACATTTTAAAAGTAACTTTCAAAAACAGCATGTGTGATATACTTTGTTTATTTCCTTTCACCACTTACAGATCTGCTCTGTTTGTAAAATGTTCTTAATCTTTTATGTGATAATTCTATTTATTTAAGACAGAGAATGAAGTATTGAGTAGGTAATGCATAAAGTGTTGGGGTACTGATAGTAAGAAATCTTACACAGTATAGTGATAAGAAATAAAACTAATGTCAATAAAACTTTAATCAAGAATTGCCAAGGTATGACAATTATGGCAAAAGCCTTCTTAATTTATTCAGTTATTAAAATTTTAATGCACAATTTTACACCAGGTGGCATACTAAGGAAAGATTAGGTTCTTACATCAGTAATCTTCTTTCTAGTAGACAGACACTCTATTTCAGAACGTGCGGGTAGTCAACCTCTTTTTGCAAGCTCTTGTAGGGAGCTTCATTTGCATTCTTTTGCTCCTCCTTCCAAATCTTCTAGGCTGTCCTTCAATTCCTAAGTTTGTATCAAAGTAGACAGTCAGCTCTGGAGAAGAAATAGAATAGGGAGGAGTATGGGGGACACTCCCCAAGAGACATGTTTGTTCTGCTCATATCATTAAACATATAACAGATAAACAAAACTTAATCATTTGCAATATATAACAAGGAGAAAAACAAACAACTCACCAACTTGAGTACAACTTGCACTACGAGCATGGGAGATTTATAGATACCCCCTAAATTCTTCAATGTGATAGTCGCAGCTTCTATTCTTGCTAAGGCTGGACAAAGGAGAAACAAGATGCCCAAAATGCCAGGCCTTATTGAGGCAGTAAGCAGGCAAATTCACAGCTGACAGGGCGGGCTTCAGTAATAGAGTGTCTGTCTACCAGAAAGAAGATTACTGAGGTAAGAACCTAATCTTTCCTTCTAGTGCGACAGACACTCTATTCTTGAACTTATGGGATGTAACATAGCAGTAACCCAAGCTTAGGGTGGGATAGATGAGCCTGCCGTAAGAACTGAAGAATCAAATACATAGTCCTGTTTGGCTGTCACGTCTACTCTGTAAAACTTCGTAAACATATGCAGAGAAGACCAAGTGGCGGCTCTACAGATTTCTTCTAGGGAAACTGCTGAAGATTCTGCCCATGAGAAAGCAATGCTTCTCGTTGAAGTGCCTTCATGGATATAGGCGGACGCTTCCCACTTATGATATAGACTAAAGTAATGGCCACACGGATTCATCTTGAAAAAGTCACTTTTGAGGTTGGTTGACCCTACCCCAGCCAGTACAAACAGATGATCTGACAATAAAAATTTGTTCATAGTTTCCAGGTACCGCAGAAAGATTTTGCGCACAGTCAATGATTTCAATACCTGATCACTTTTTCTCAAAGGGCATTGTTTTTCATTCTTATCTTACCAAGTAATGTTAGACGGATCTACATCGAGACCTTATATGCAAACATTTGGAGTACCTCAAGGTTCTATCCTATTCCTGAGTGAATATTTATTCAGTCTTTTTCTTTCACTGTTATTAACCTTAGCATAATCAATAGGCTTTACAGTCTTTGCTTTTGCAGATGACATACAACTTAAACTCTCAAAGTCCTCTTGAAATACAAGAGATTAATCAAAATCTGGAACAAATCCATTAGCTACATGAAAATAAACTTTCTTTAAATATAGATAAAACAAAAGCACTTTTGTTTCCATACAATGACAAAGAGGAATTAATAGCCCCTATACTGTATGTGGTCAATCTATTTCAATTCAAATGGCTACTACTATCAAATTGAGTGTAATTCTGAACAAATTAACTTTTCACCAACAAATAGGTACAGTTGTTCAAAAATGTTTCTATAAATTGTGAATGATATGTTCAATTTCAGCTCTCTTAGAATCTTCATCACTTAATATTTTGATTCACTATGTTGTCATTATGCATCTTGACTATTGTAATGCTTTATATCAGGGAATTAGCCAAAAAGAGCTTCAACAATTACATATAATACAAAACATTGCTGTTAAACTTTTATCAAAAGCAAAAAAATTAGATCATGTAACTCCACTTCTGATTGCTGCTCATTGGTTGCTGATTACTCATCGACTGCCATATAAAATTTTGCTTCGTACTTTAAAAATTAGACAAGAACACTCTCCAGGATTCATAGACAGATTACTTCTTCCATATAATCCCTTACGAATATTGCACTCCAGCCAAAAAAATCTCCTCAGTGTTCCCTCGGTTCATCATATTACTTACAATACCATTTGCAAATCTATTTTTGTCCCAGGACAAGCAGGCAGCCTGTTCTCAACATGTGAGTGATGTCATCCACGGAGCCCGGATGCGGATAGCTTTGCAAGCAGACTTGCTTGAAGAACTTTAGAAAGTACATGACTGCTGCACCGTACATGTGCGAGTGCCTTCCCGCCTGACGCAGGGCCTGCGTCTCCTCAGTTCTCAGTTTTCTGCGGAGCCGAGAAGTCCTATTTCGATGCTTTGCACTAGACTCAGTTCTACTTCGTGCCTTCTCTCACCGCAGCTTGTGTTTTATTTTTTACAGGGTTGCTGTGTTTCTTTGTGTGTTTTCTTTTAAATCCCCCCCCCACCACACACACACAAAAAACTTAATTTTATTTTTCTTTTGTGTTATTTTGGATCGGCAGTTTGGTAATATGCTTGCCAAACATACTCCTACCTCAACTCTGCTTCCTGCAGTCCAGTTTGAGCACTTAGCAGTATCACAAGGAGTCGAGTCCTTGGTAGTGCCTCGAGCTGAATCTACCCACTCTATACAAGGAGTCAAGTCCTTGGGAGTGCCTCAAGAGGATTCTACATACTCTATGCAAGAAGTTGAGTTTTTGCGAGTGTCTCGTCTGGAGTATAAGCACCCTACTCAAGGAGTTGAGTCCTTGTCAGTGCCTCGAGATACCTCGACAGAAGGAGCTCAATCCCTTTTGGTGTCTCAATCTCCAGCCTTCCTTCCTCACATAAGACGTCGCCCTTTCTGAGGCATAGAGCAAAGACTCCTTGACATCCCTGGTTCGAGGCATAGTTCTCCACATCAGTCGAGGCATCCATTGAGGCACAGGTCCTCTTCTCGAGACAGGCCTCGTTTCGCCAGGCCTCGAGACTCTTCGAGGCCTCCAACTCTGAAGTCAAGGACACCACCTCCAGAGCCTTACACCTATGTTTTTTCTCCTGCGAGGGATTCTATCCATTTTCCCAGTGAGTTATCTATACCTGCATATTCAGACCTCAGGTATCAGTACTCCAGAGAGGCTTCACCTTCGTTCTCTGCTTTGCGAGGCGCCTCGAGGTCACTTTCTTCCCCTCGAGGTCAACCTTCCTTGGAGCAGATATCTTTTTCTTCTTTCCTATGTCAAATGAGTAAGGACCTCAATATTACTTTGGACTCTGATTCCAGATACTCTATGGAGTATTTAGAAGAAATGGGTATGTCTCGTCCTCCTGCCCATCAATAGACTTCTTTCTCAAACTTTCAAGCGGAATCTTGAAACACCTTATTCCATTCCTGCTGTATATTTATGCAGTTCCTATAGCTTTTCCCAAAAGTTTCAGTATAATACTAATGGATAACACTTCTTACTTGTTTAACAGAAGTACAGTGGTGCCTCACACAACGAACTTAATTGGTTCCAGGAGCAAGTTTGTTATGCGAAAAGTTCGTTATGTGAAACGCGTTTTCCCATAACAATACATGTTAAAAAAAATAATTCGTTCTGTAGCATAAAATATGCTAAGATGACATAAAAAAAGATAAATTTTTGGTTATTATTTTTATTTAGATACATCTAAAAACATAATTGTTTTTTAAAACAACACACATTTTTTAAATTTAAAGACAGACTAAGTAGAGTCTAATTTTACAGTGAGAGAGGGCAGAGTCTCAGCGGCAAAAACTGGGACTTAACTGTTCATTTTTTTTTTTTTTCTACCGTGTTTCCCCGATGATAAGGCAGGGCCATCAAATAAGACAGCCCCCCCTTTTTAGAAAAAAATGTAAAATAAGGCACCCCCCCGCAAATAAGCCACCCACCGATACCTGCGCTTACCCGAATCGGGTGGTACGGTGGGTGACTCCGTGTGGTCCCTGGCACCCCCGACACGATCGGGGCAAGAGGGAGCTCAAGCCCTCTTGCCCCCCCCAACTCCCCGACACGATCGGGGCAAGAGGGAGCTCAAGCCCTCTTGCCCCCCCGACTCCCCGACACGATCGGGGCAAAAGGGAGCTCAAGCCCTCTTGCCCCCCCGACTCCCCGACACGATCGGGGCAAAAGGGAGCCCAAGCCCTCTTGCCCCGCCGATTCCCCAACTCCCCGACAATATCGGGCCAGGAGGGAGCCCAAGTCCTCCTGGCCACGGCGACCCCCTAACCCCACCCTGCACTACATTACGGGCAGGAGGGATCCCAGGCCCTCCTGCCCTCGACGCAAACCCCCCCTCCCCCCAACGACCGCCCCCCCAAGAACCTCCGACCGCCCCCCCAGCCGACCCGCGACCCCCCTGGCCGACCCCCACGACACCCCCAACCCCCTTCCCCGTACCTTTCTGTAGTTGGCCGGACAGACGGGAGCCAAACCCGCCTGTCCGGCAGGCAGCCAACGACGGAATGAGGCCGGATTGGCCCATCCGTCCCAAAGCTCCGCCTACTGGTGGGGCCTAAGGCGCCTGGGCCAATCAGAATAGGCCCGGGAGCCTTAGGTCCCTCCTGGGGGCAGGGCCTGAGGCACATGGTCGGGTTGGGCCCATGTGCCTCAGGCCCCGCCCCCAGGAGGGACCTAAGGCTCCCGGGCCTATTCTGATTGGCCCAGGCGCCTTAGGCCCCACCAGTAGGCGGAGCTTTGGGACGGATGGGCCAATCCGGCCTCATTCCGTCGTTGGCTGCCTGCCGGACAGGCGGGTTTGGCTCCCGTCTGTCCGGCCAACTACAGAAAGGTACGGGGAAGGGGGTTGGGGGTGTCGTGGGGGTCGGCCAGGGGGGTCGCGGGTCGGCTGGGGGGGCGGTCGGAGGTTCTTGGGGGGGGCGGTCGTTGGGGGGAGGGGGGGTTTGCGTCGAGGGCAGGAGGGCCTGGGATCCCTCCTGCCCGTAATGTAGTGCAGGGTGGGGTTAGGGGGTCGCCGTGGCCAGGAGGACTTGGGCTCCCTCCTGGCCCGATATTGTCGGGGAGTTGGGGAATCGGCGGGGCAAGAGGGCTTGGGCTCCCTTTTGCCCCGATCGTGTCGGGGAGTCGGGGGGGCAAGAGGGCTTGAGCTCCCTTTTGCCCCGATCGTGTCGGGGAGTCGGGGGGGCAAGAGGGAGCCAGGCGGAGAGAGGGCAGTTAAGCGCAGTGCCTGCGCGGAAGGATGCAGCTCGGGCGACTTCGTTGTGTGAAACGAAGTTCGTTGTACGAATCAAGACATAAAGTTCGTTGTGCGCAGCGTGCGCTGTGCGAGGCGTCCGTTGTGTGAGGCACCACTGTATATTAAGCATCTTCATTCTCTCTTAGTAGTTCATAGACAAGCATCTGGAGACACCCATATGTGACTGAGACAAAAAGTAGGCTAACTTAACATCTGACAGGGCAGACTGTCAAGCCGACTGTACCTTTCTACTAGAAAGAATATTATCAAGTTAAGAACCTAATCTTCTCTTCTAGTGCAAAGGGTACAGTAGGCTTGACAAGTGGGATATACCAAAGCAGTCCCCTTAGTCTAGGGTGGGGCAGATGAACCTACTGCAAGCACTGAGGACCCAAAAGCAGTGTCCATTTGTGCCGCCACATCCACTCAGTAAAACTTTGTAAAAATAAGGAGGGTGGACAATGTAGCTGTTCTATAGATATTCTTGGGCAGAAATGCCTGGGATTCTGCCAATGAAGAAGACATGCCTCTGGTGGGATGCACTTTCAAAGAAATTGGCAGCTGTTTACCACAGCCAATGTACACACACAAGATAACTATGTGAATCCATCTGGGGATTGATGCCTTCGAGGCAGGCTTTCCCCGTTTGCTAAAGTTGGTTAACACAAAAAGATGATCAGAAAGATGATATTCATTCGTCACCTCGAGATAACGAAAAAGGATTCTCTTCATGTCCAGTAACGTCAAGACTTTGTTCTTTTTCTTTATGTCTGTGGCTTGGAAAGCCGGAAGCCAGACTTCCTGATTTACATAGAAGGCCAAGACCACTTTTTGTAGAAAGGAAGGCACAATGCACAGAGACATGCCCGCCTCCTTAAATCTGAGGAAGATCTCCCTTCTTGACTGTAGGATCCATCAGTAACGCATTCTGTAGGGTTCACACAGAGTCTTACAGAGGGCCCACAAAACAATATTAAGATTCCACCTTTTTAGGATATCCACAAAGAATATGTATAAACTTGATTTGCATACATTACCTCCATTATATGCAAATTTCTTTTATGCATATCCATTGTGGATATCCTGAGAACCTGACTGACAAGGAGGTACTCCAGGACTGAGTTGAGAAATACTGCTTTAAAGCATGGGGGGCTGGCTACCTGCACCTAGAGAGAGCCAACTTGCACCTTGAGAGAGCCAACAGTATTATGGATAAGGGAGCTGTGTACAGTTTACCTTTTGACCATTGCACCAGCGCTGAAACGTTTTCCAGTACTTAGCATAAGCTGCAATAGTCTCTGACATCTTGGATTGTAAATGGGTAGTTATGATTACCTATGAGTATCCTTTTTGTGCAAAAGTTGTGTGCTCAAGAGCCGAGCCATAAGACCAAAGCATTTTGGATCCTCCAGGTTAATTGGGTCCTGTGACATTAGTGCTGGCAGTAAGGGTAGCCTGAGGCATCTGTCCTGTTGTAGTCATACTTGATCCATGTACCATGGATTTATTTCTTTATTTAATTTGTTTTCTATCTCATCCTCCCCAAAGAGCCCAGGATGTGTTACAGGTCAATATACACAATATACTGTACAGTTAACAGCTTTCAATTTGCCATAGTTACAGTACAAGTTTTTTCAGGTACAAGTTTTTATCCTAACGACACATACTAGGAATCTAATACCAATATCCACAATATATAGTTTAGAGGTTAAATTAGTCATAGTTACAGTGAAAGATTTTGCAATACAAGTTTTTATCCTAACGTAACACATTATCGAGGATCTTATATCATTATATATTTCTTTGTAATCTATTGGTCGTGGGCGGGGGAGATGGTGAACAGGTATGTTTTTATTGCTTTCCTAATGTTGAGGAGTCCTTCAAGGGATTTAATCTGCAAGGGCAGTTGATTCCAGTGGCTCGGTATGAAGTGGGAGTAGGAACGTCGTTTGGCAGTTTGCAGTTAAAGAGCACAGTCAGGGGGCGTTTTGAGGCATATTTCATCCTGGGATCGAAGAAACCAAAACATTGAGTAATTGCAGCCCTTTTACAGATGTCTTAATATCTCTGATGAAATCAATGATTATATTAATGCTTTCATTACAAAGCAGCAGTATTTCCATTTTATAACCTACTAACATGGCTACATTTACCACATGTTCCAGACACAGCCTGTCGCAAGTCTTCTTGAGCTTCTGTTGTATACCCTTTTGCCCCCACACCAGGCAATCCTGATATTTTTGTCCAGGTTCCCGAATTAAACAAGCCTCATAGTCTTCCTCCATCACTCCAGGCAGGCACTTCTTTATAACTGATTTAAGTGTACTGACCTGAGATGGGTCGCTTCCTTTGAATGACCCGGCCTATTATTGGCCATGGGGGAAACACGTACATCAGCTCTTCTGTTGGTCAAGGCTGGACTAGGGTGTCTACGCTGACACTTCCTGGCTTGAATCACCAGCTGAAGTACTGAGGTATTTTCATGTTGTCTGCTGACATCATCAGGTCAACTTTCAGCCTTCCCCAGCACTTCATAATTTTGTTGAAAGCACTCTGGGACAGCGACCTGGATCCAGGGGCTGGCAAATGAGAAAGTTGGCTTGAACACTGTTCACTTCCACTAAATGTGCTGCGGATATGGCTTCTCGGTGGGTTTCCGCCTAACGAAACAACAATTGGGCCTCCAATTTTAACTGAGCACTTCTGGTGCCTCCTTGTCTGTTGACGTTTGCCACCACTGTAGCATTGTCTGAGAAAATCCTAACAACTTTGCCTTCCAGATACTTTGAAAGCTTTCAGTGCTAGCTTGCAGAGAACAGTGGGATAGTAGTATACACTGAAGAAGATGTAGGTGAACTTCTGCCCAAGGCAGCATGTGTATGGTCACTACCATGGACCCCAGCAACTGCAGGTAGTGCCAAGCAATAGGAGCCGTCAATGTCAGGATTTCCAAAATGTGGTGTCTTAGCTTCAGTTTACGCGCTTCTGTAAGTAAAACATGGCCTTCTGCAGTGTTGGACAGAATCCCCAGATACTCCAAGGACTGGAATGGATTCAGATGACTCTTCCACAAATTGATAAACCATTCCAGGTCCTGCAGGAGCTGTACAACTTGTGCCACTGATTGACAATCTTCGGCTTTGGATGGGCTCTGATCAGCCAATCATCCAAGCATAGTTGAACCTGAACCCTGCTTTACACAGGTGTGCTGCAGATACCACCATCATCTTTGTAAAGGTGCAGGGCAACATTACCAACCTGGATGGGAGCACCAAAAATTGGAAATGCCTCTCCAGTATAGAACCTGAGAACCTTCTGTGTGCTGGGAAAATGGGAATACGTAAGTAAGCCTCTGTCAAATCCAGCAAGTCTAGGAATTCCTCTGTAAT
Organism: Geotrypetes seraphini; assembly: GCF_902459505.1. Taxonomy (NCBI): domain Eukaryota; kingdom Metazoa; phylum Chordata; class Amphibia; order Gymnophiona; family Dermophiidae; genus Geotrypetes; species Geotrypetes seraphini. The sequence continues at coordinate 338,889,322 of NC_047086.1, read as the reverse complement.
TATTTCTGGATGCAAAGGACAAAATGTGGACTGGGTCTTAGAACAGCTCATAAGTGAAATTTGTGCTGTGTAAATCTGTGGAAGTTCCAAATTAAATTTATGCAAAGATACTGTAATGACTTCCATACAGTTCACAGGTTTGAAATGTCTGCACATTGTTGGGTCCTTTCCCTGGTCTAGGGCTGCCACAGATTCTTGGCTGTTATCAACCACATTTGCACGCTATGAGGATTCGTTCTGAGGAAGTAAAGACATTGATCCAGACCCCCAGTCATCCTAGTCCTTCTCTGACTGGACCTCCGGTTCCTGCGGTAAAGCTTTCTCCTGGGGAACTGCGCTTTGCAAAGTAAACATCTATGCACCACCATTATGAGATACTCCAGACTGAAGCTTCAAACATCAAACTTACAAAATCAGAGTCAAATCCCTGACCTGGACCTCCAGGGAATCGCTGCAGGGGAACTTCTTGTGTCCTCTTGGGTTCAGAGGCATCTCCTTATTTGCATATTGCCACCAACACCGAATCACCATTTGAGGGCTCTAGGGGAGGATTTATGCCCCAAGAAATGAGTGTCCTGTGAATCTAAGACCCTAGATGGACCAGAGGGGGCTAAGACCAATGCCCCCCCCCACATGCCCCACGGCATGTGGCACATGGATGCTCCTCAGCCAGCCAGCCAGTTCAAAACTAGCATGATACAGGGGTAGAAAGTTTCCAAGTTTATTCTTAGTTTGATATACCAGCCATCACAAGTATCTGGCCAGTTTACAGTATTTAAAATATCTTAAAAAGATCTTTAAAAGTTTTAATTTTTTTTTTTTTTTAAATGATAACATTAAAGTTAAAAAAAGGGTAGTGAAGACAAAACAAGGTGTGATTTGAGGAAAGCTAGGGAGAATGAAAGTTTTAATTACATTTTAAAAATAAGAAATAAAAGGAAGGGAAGATGGGGAGGATAAAACAGAAGGGAAATTGCTTCTTAGAAGTGGTTCTTTGTTGTTTATTTATTTGTTGTTGTTTTTTTGTGTGTATTAGTTTTCCATGATTATGATGCATAGCTGCAAATTTGATATGCATTGTTAAATAAAAATGTTTTAAGATTGGTTTTAAATTTGTTTAAAGAATTTTTGCAGTGGATATGCGGTGGCATTGCATTCCAAAGGGAAGGGGCTGTTACGGAAAAAATGGTATTTCTGGTGTAGTATAGGTCTTTGATTGAGGGAACTGTTAATAGATTTTGGTTGGAAGATCTAAGGGCCCTAGATGGAGCATGTGGAATAAGATATCTGTCCAAGAATGCGGGAGAGTGAGAAAGTTTAATTTTGAAAACTAGTAAAAGTATTTTATATGTTGTTCTATGTGAGACTGGTAGCCAATGAGATTCACAAAGAAGTGGGGTGACGTGGTCATATTTTTTAGCTTTGTAAATGAGTTTAACTGCAGTATTTTGTATCAGTTGGAGTCGGTGGGTTTCTTTTTGGGTTATTCCATGATATAAAGAATTACAGTGGTCTAAGTGTGAAATGACCAGAGAATGGATAAGGATCTGAATAGACGTGGGCTCTAGAACAGAGGTGATGGAACGTATTAGACAGAGTTTATAGAAACTGTTTTTTGTGACCGAACTAATTTGATCATGGTAGTTAAGGTCTTTGTCAAAGATGATTCCTAATAATTTTAGATTGGATTCAAATTGGAGAGGGGTGGAGTCAATGCATATTTGTCCAACTAAGATGTCATTGCTTTTTTGCTGGGAATAAAATCCCTCATGATTTTGCTATGTTCAAGGAGAGTCTGTTGGTTCATAACCATAGGCTGATTTTGTCAAGTTTGAGATTCATTTCTTGAATGTCATTGATTTTTGCTGGGTTTATAGGATGAAGAAGTTGAATATCGTCAGCATAAGAGAAAGGGGTGAATCCAATTGATTGAGTTAGTGTCAAGAGAGGGGCTAGGAAGATATTGAATAGTAAAGGGAATAATATTGAATCTTGTGGGACACCATAGGTTTGAAAAATTGGAGAAGAGGATATTCCTTTAGAGTGTACTCTTATGCCACTATTTTTAAGATGATTAAGAAGAAGATCATGATCAATTGTGTCGAAAGCGGCTGATAGGTCTAGGGATATTAGAAGCACTGATTTTCTATGATCATGGAAATAGTATATGGTGGAGGTAAGACCGAGTAAAGACAGTTCAGTTGAGTAGTTATTGCGAAATCCAGTTTGGTTTGGGTGGCGTACATTGGTTTGTTCAAAAAATCCAGTGTTTTGAGAGATATAGAGGCTTTTAAAATAAAATTGGGAAATCCAAGATGGCTGTTCCAGCAGCATTTTTACACTAAAAATGGCCCAGGAGAGTTATATCAATCTTAAGAAAAGTGATTTTTTTTTGGAGGAGGGGAACCTATAGGAAGCACCAGACACCCTCAAAAGTCCAGTTCCCGAACCATTCTGAAGTCTCTTATAGACAATAATAGGCTATACTCACAGAACTGGTTGGTGCTGTGCCTGCATCAGCTCACACTGCAGCTGGACAATGGAGAAGATCTCTGTCTCAGATAAGCCTCTAGGATTCTTCAGCCACTTGTCTCTTCAGGCTGCCTTCTAGACAGGCTCTGAGTCTGAAACACTGGACCCCACAAAAAAGGATTCCCCCTCCCCCCCCCAACAGCTACAGCCCTCTGATTCAGAGACTATCTTCTCCCAGGCAGAGCTGTCCCAGGAATCCTGGGAACTTCTGAAGCACTAAGAAGCCTCAAGAGTTGGATAAAACCTGAAAATAATAAATCAGATGCAGAACAGAAGAAAAGATATCTTCTCTTCTCACTTGCAGAAGGAACAACTGAGGAACTGAGGCACTACCTAGTAACACAGGAGGCAGAGTTAAAAAATGGAGATGATGCCTTCTGCAAGCCTTGCAGGTGAAGGGAAGAAGCCCACTTGTCAAGCCTGCTGTACCCCTTTGCACTAGAATTATTTTTATGTTATTATCCATGTGACTAATTTATTTGTTTTCATTTATTTGGTCTACAGACTTATCCCAATGCAGCCCTATTTTCAGTCTGTGATTTTATCATGTCTTACTTGTTTTAATATAAATATTTTTTTAATATAAATATATTTTTTGTGACCGTACAGATTCTTGGTCTGCTTTATTTATGCCAGGCCAACCCACCTCGTCTACTGGAGAAAAGGGGTCCTGACTGTATTATATTGTTGATATCACTGAAACAGTTCAGTTTCTCTGATTTTATCTGCTGGTAGGCGGACATAACCCAGTGGTCTGGACTGGTTTAGCAGGATAAAAGGGAATCTTAACTTTACATGCTAAGATTGTGGCACTAAATTGTTAATTACAAATTAGTATTTTTTTTTGTTGACTGACTGAAAACTGGTGTGAAAACACATAAAAAATTCTGCATTGACCCCAAAGTTAGGTGTTGCTAGGCGTCCATGATTAGGGCACCTAGTGGCGCCTAACATAGGTGTCCTGTATAGACTCTGGCCCTAACTGCACATTGCAATTAGTACATGGTATGTAGTGCACGCTTTCAAATGTGCATTCAGCATTGCAGTTGACATTAATGTGCAGTAGAGAACTTGTCTGTGCAGAAAAGCAGAGGGAATGCTGGAAATACTCCTAACAGTAACAGCACTTTTCTTGCACTTGAATTTAAGGTGCAGTGAGTGCAAATATTTACTGCAATTTAGTAGAAAGACCTTTTAATCTTTGTTTATTGATCTTTATTTCCATAGATTCAAGTAGACTAACATGACTACAATGTTACTTTACTCAATATTTATAAAAGATATCAGTACTCACAGAAGTGAAAGCTGGTTCATTCTTCTGATTAAGGCATTTTTCTTATTAACTAACATGAACCATTCCTGCATCATGGCTTCTTCCTCCTCACTGTTTCGCCCTGTAAGAGGATTTGTGGGTCATGTTAAAATGGAAAAAAAAAATCCAGTATAACAGGATATGGCAATTTTCAAACATATAAAATCAATTTTATTTTGCATTGGAATATTTATCTCCCCTTTTACAAAAGTATAGTGTGGTTTTTAGCACCAGTGGCAGCGGTAACAGCTCCAACGCTCATAGAATTCCTATGAGCGTAGGAGCTGTTACTGCTGCGGTGGGTGCTAAAAATCACACTACGCTTTTGTAAAAGGGGGGATTCATTCTAAACTACTAGGAGAAAATTAGAATGTATCTATGCTTAAATACTTGTATGCCCAGACCTGTCACACTCATATAGCTAAAACATATACAGTTTTAGTATTTATTTATTTCATTTTCTATCCCATTTTCCTCGTAGAATGTTTTAAATTAAGTAATGCCAAAATTCGATAAATGGCTCTGAGTTGCATGTGCAAATTTGGACATGTGCCCAAATTGCGTGCACAAAGCTAAATAATGAGCCAATTAGCCAGTTAATTTAAAGGTATGCACCTAAAATTTGTGTGTGGTACCAAAAAGGAGGCATGGAAATGGGAGGGTCCTGGGCGGATTGGAATGTACCTCAAAGTCACACATGTAATTATAGATTTAGGACATTCTATGGCTAACTTTAGGTGTGAGGTTTTGCACCACATATCCACTGGTGCAATAGTTGCAGCTCCTGAGCATAAGTCAAAATTTAGGCACCATTTACAGAATACTGCTTAGGCATCAATTTTTTAGGTGCACTATGTGCCTTATATACTCGAATATAAACCGATCCAAATATAAACTGAGGTATCCTATTTTCCCTCTAAAGAAGGGGGGAAAAAAGGTTGACTTGAATATAAACTGAGGTTAGAAATTTGGGTTATCATGGTGAGCCAATCTATAAAGACTGTTCATCCTCCCTCCCCATCAGCTACCTCGTAAGTCACTAAACATAATACAAATATCTGTGATGCTTATATCCCAAAGATAACATATTCACAATAAGGCCCCTACATAGGAAAACACAACTACAAGCAACCACAAACTTAAATAAATATAGACAAAAATCAAATAAACCTCAAGAAACTATATGCAGTTCACCACCAGAGAAACAGAAACAGCACGCTACACTTTGAATTATAAAAAGCTGCAAATTTACAATAAAACTGCATCTTTTGTTCATGAAATTAAAAATTAAATTATTTTTTTCTACCTTTGTTGTCTATTTTATTCATGTTTATCCCAGTTTCTGCTTTCTTCTGTTGTCTCTTAATTTTCTTTCCAGGGTCTGAAGTCTATCTGCCTCCTCTCATTCCTGTCTTCACTTCTTCTCCTACATCCATCTTAACTTTAACCTTTTCCTTTCAGTTTTCCTCCACTTAATTTTCTATATCTCCATCTGCTTCTATTTCTCCAGGTTTATTTGCTAACTCTTCCCTCTCTCTCCCCTTCCAGCATCTTCTCTTTCTCTCTCTTTCCTCCTTTATTTTCACTCTTCTAACCAGTATCTACTGTCTTGCCCCCTCTATCCAGCATATCCTTTCCTCTCTTTCCTCCAACACCTCATCTCTCTCTCTCTCCCTCCACCTACATCCAAGATCTCTCCCCATCACCTTTTACCATTTGCTTCTTTCAACAGAGTCGCAGAGCAGGCCCGACATGCGAGGCAGGAAGTTGATTCCTCTAGGCGGTGGCTGTGGCGGTCCTCCATGCTGTTTGCCAGCCACTGGGAGGAGGGGGGAGTATCAGAGGCACATCCGGATTGAGCAGCCCTGCCTTTGGTCCTGTCCCAGTCCTGCTAAACTGGCTGGCAATAACGAAGCCAGACACTGCGGGGGCCTTCCCTCTTGCTAAATCGCTATAGGCTCTGCTGATCTCGATCCCACCCCTCAAAATCAGGAAGTACCTTAAGAGGGAGGCGGGATCAACTGGCAGAGCCTATAGCGATTTAGCAAGAGGGAAGACCCTTGCGGTGTCTGGTTTTGTTATTGCCAGCTGGTTTAGTGGGACTGGGACAGGACCAAAGGAAGGGCTGCTCACAATCCAAATGCGCCGCTGACTCCTCACTCCCCCCCTCCTCCCAGTGGCCGGCAAACAGCATGGAATACTGCCACGGCCACCACCGGGAGGAATCAGCTGCCTGCCTCGCATGTCGGGCCTGCCTCTGACCCACAACTCCATTTCCCCCAGCCCGGTAGGCTTAATTTGGATATTTTTTTAAACTACAGTAGTAGACTCAAATATAAACTGAGACCCCCCATTTTTTGGCCCCAAGTCTCGGTTTATATTTGAGTATGTAAGGTAGAATTCAGTTTTAAACAAAGTGTTCCAATACTTAAATCATCTCCAGAGGCTTAATTCTTATGTTTTAAAGAGGAAACACACACACAAAAAAATCATTACAAAAATTACAAGGCTGACAGAAAGATCACAGGAAGTCTAGGTAATAGTGCTAACATCTTCCATCTTTAACAATTTGCTGATATTACTCTTCAGAACTGAATCCAAAACCCAGAAGATTTTAGTACACAAGATCGTAAAAATTGTAAGTATATCTTTACACTCTGAGCATTAGGTTTAACAACCTCAAGGCAGTGAGCCCTACTGACAACAAAATATTTTCTGTTTACGATACTGATGACACATTAGATGACCCCTTGAGCTCTTGTTCGAAAGCATGAAATAACTAACTTCTGTATTGCCACATTTATAACTCAAGTGATATCGCTGTGGCATATGCTTACATATATTTCCTATTCATACTTAGAGATACTGCTTATTATGTCTCGACATTCCCAAGAATAAGAGATTTAAGGCTGTGCATATAATGTTTTGCCAATGCCTAATAAGAGAGCGATAAAGAAAGAAGAGCTCTCAATACCAAACAAACAGATGGTTGCCTAGGAGTAATGTTTGATTTAGGAAGCTGTTTTCAAAATGTTATGCTACATGGTTAAGTGGAATATAAATGCTGGAATTAAACCAACATTCCCTGGTATCTTTTTTTCAGTTCCAAAATTTTATTGAAATTTTATATAGTAACATACAATAAAGCAGAAGAAACATATTAAACAAATTGCTCATAATACTTTTAACACAAAGCTTAGGATATTAAAAGGCAAAATCCTTGAAATGAAACTCCCTCCCCCCCACCCCATCCCATTTGCAGAGTGAAAAAACAACATCCATCCATATCTAAGTGGTATCTAACACAGGTAATAACACTCTATCTGCCTTCTAGATCTTTAAGATCGGAAGGGGCAATACAACTGTCACTAAATGAGTTTTCATGAGTACACTATGAAACAAGGGTATCTGTAATTTCAATTGCAGGGGTGTCATTATGGAACAAATTGACAGGACCATTGAGAGCAGTACCGGATTTACAAAAGTTCACAAAAGTATTGAAAACCACTTTGTTTGTAGAGGCATTTAAATGAATGAATATTAATACTTTATGGAGACGTTGACATTATCGTATGTGGAGGGATTATAGTGAATGAAGACAATTTTTATGGAGATTTACATTCTTGAATGTTATTGTATGTGTGAGCAAGAAATTTTTTAAACAAAATAAAAAATAAATAAATAATCTTAGATCATGAAAATACTAATTTTCTTGATCCTATTTTATCTTTTACAGTACACTATTTCCAATTTCTATCTCTAACAAATTTTGTGAAATAGAATACAAATCTGAATTTCTCTTGTTCCTTATAAACATCTTCTCAGCATTATTATGAGGTCAAAAAATTGGCTACACAGATGCATCTCTTTTGGAAAATTTTTGGAAACAAATTTTTTTAAAAGATCAAAGGTTTTATTGTTTTACAGTAGTTTAAATCTGTCTTTTAGGGTTGCAGTATTTGTATTCACTTTCAGCCATGTGATGCCCTGACATTGGTCATGTGAAACGGGATGCGATAGGCACAAATCCCTAAGCAGCAACAAAAGAAGAAAGAACAAAAAGAAAAAGCTAAGAAAAAGCATGCAATTTGGAAAATGGCCAATTGTATCCTGGTGAAGGCATTTTTTTGATCAATGAAATGACACACGGTGCAATATTAATAGATGGAGGTTTATAGGACACATGTGCCTATATTGTCAGCTGTCACAATCACATTAACAAATTAAAATGCTGAAAGTTTAATTTAAAATGACTATTTTCAAACAGAAATTAAATGTTAATACAGTTTGGAATCAGCAATACAATAACTGCAATGAAAGACAGGTGACACTTAGGAAAACCCACACATTTGTATACGTTATTTATGATCAATCCCTATAAAAATAAAAGCACATATTTTTTAAATTCACATGCTTACTCTGTAATTAAGTTATTCTGAATATACTGGAAGCTCATACAATGACTCTTGTGGCAAGTTTGAAAAATGTGAAAAATATTAATTCTAAGAAACATTTGAAATTCAAAATGATAATAGAATCTAAGTTGCCTTCCAGACAAACACTATCACACAGATTATTTAAATGGAACAAAAACTGTCTGAGGCCACATCGATCCTGTGTGTTTAAAACTGCTTATCTTCTGTGGTTCAATATGATGGCAATCTAACAATGGCACAATAAAGTAAAACCTACTTTTCCTATAATACGTATTGCTTTAGATTTTTTTTTAGATTTTTTTTTAAACAGGGGAAAAAGCTTTTAAAGACAACAAGTTGAACAATTACAAATTAATCCGGACTTTAATAACTGGTTAAAGACCTTGTCAGCTTTATAAGAAACAAAAAAATATTAAAGCCACCGATCACAGCTAGCTTTTCTCATTTCTCCTCTAACCATGTGTTATTTAATCCAATACTAGTAATCCAATTTGTCCATCAGACTTTTAAAGGGCAGAATGCAACTTCTGCAGCTTAGACACTTTTCAAAGTACAATATATTTTTTCAAATGAATGCTGAATGTTTCATTTTTCCTTTACTGTTCCCTGTGCTAATGTATGAAGAGGAAAAAAAAAAAAAAAGAACAAGATGAACATTGTTCATACTGATTAAGTAAGAGCTCATTAAAGAGCTGTCAGTGCCTTACTTTGAATATGCATGAAGCATATAATCAGATCTGGTACCGTCACTAGAGGAGAATACGGTAAGTACAAAGGATTGATTTAATTACTCAGAGTGGGCTGGCGTGGTTAAAGCAGTCTTGTTAATGTTGAAGAAAAGGAAGTTGAAGGAGGTTGTATTTGGGCACTCATTTAAAAAAAAAAATTCCAGTTTAGCTTTTGCCACAATACTCAGTCTCAGGATAAAGCACTTTGCATTGTAATTTACAGTAAAATGAAGCCTTAAGTTTTTCAAAATTGCCATCATCCTCATCTTGTTTAACCTAAGCCTGTTATTTACACAGCTACTAAAATTTACTTATTTTTGCCAAGCCAATGGAGTTACGATTCAGAATCTGTCGATGCGGGTGCTATAGAAATTCATATGTCACAGATTCATAATTCATTATCTGATGTTTTTAAACCATAAAATGAAAACAAATTCCACACTCAATAAATAGGAGTTTTTGAAACAGCAGTACCATAAACTAAAGTATTGCTAACAGTTACTTTGTAAATATGAGTTTGAAGATTGCCTATGCATGATCTTCAGATAAGAAGTTATTGCTATGCTATCAAAAGCTCACTTTGTCTCTTTTCTGCCGTGGAGGGGCATAATCGAAAGGGACGTCTAAGTCCGTTTACGCCCATTTCTCAAGTCGTCCAAAGTCAAAAAGAGCCTAAGTCCCATTTTCAAAAGAGACGTCCAACGTCTTTTGACTTTTGAAAATCGTCCAATTACACATCCTGAAGATCTGATCATTAAAGCACATGTCCGTCCAAGTCCAAAACGTCTAGAACAAGCTCTGTTGGACTTGGGAGGGGCCTGCAAAGTGATGGACAGAATACCCAGACAGGGCACCTAAATAGTGGGGTACCTTTCAGGGCACTGCTGTGAACTTCACAAACAGGGTGCCATGGCTTCTCCTCACTACAGCTCCCTTATAGGTGACGGTGAGCCCCCCAAACCACCTCCAGAATCCCCTAGACCCACTTATCTACCACCCCAATAGCCCATATGGCTGTAGGAGCCACTTATATGCCAGTAAAAAAGGGTTTGGGGGGTGTATAGGGCAGTGCACATGTTTAAGTATCAATGCAGTGATTACAGGGGCTTATGGGCTTGGGTCCTCCTCTCTATGGGTCCCTAACCAACCCCCAAGACAACTTAAGCTGCCTCTGTGCTGGACGACTAGGCTTTCCTATGCCAGGCGGCCAGGTGATGATGGTCTGGAGGCTGAATTTTAAAGTTGTGATTAAAATTTTTATGGGGGTGGGGGAGTCAGTGACCACTGGGGTAGTGTGTGGGGGTCTGTTTTATGTGTTTTCAGTGCATATCTGGTGAGTTTAGGTGGGTTTTTGTGACTTAGACCATGTTTTACATGGTCTAAGTAACAACGTCCAAGTTCCGTCGATTGTGGGCTGTATCACTTTTGGTTATACGTGCTGTACGACTAAGTCTAAGCCGGCCCACGTCCCGCCCAACTCCCGCTCTTGACACTCCTCCCGAAACGCCTCATTTAGCTTTGGACGTTGAGCGGCACTATGGGGGCCTAAGTCGTTTAGAAATACATCCAAAACCAGGTTTGATTATCGGCGCTTGGACGTTTTTGAGAAATGTTCGTCCAAGTGCCGACTTAGGCCGGTTTTTGGATGTTTTTCTCTTTCGATTATGGGCCCCATAGTGTTTAATCTACAAAATAGCTAAATAAGTGTACCCAGTGCCTCTGCTGTGGAAAAAGCACAGAAATCTGGAATGCAGCCTACAGGAGTGTGTCTGGCTACAACTACTGGCCAATATGAGAGCAATCTTGTACTAGATTTTGAAAGAGAGTATAGATTTATGCCTCTTGACTAGGCGACTGCCACTGCAAAGGCTGTGTTGAAAGAAAATGGGAAAATAGTTGGTGGGGGAGAGGAGGAACTCTTCCTGTGATTTGCACATTAAGGCTCATGACTCTCAAGAGGGCTAAATTCAGCAAGACCTTGATGGACAAATAAATAACATGGCTTAAAAATATTGCTGAGAAACACATTTTCCTGATAAAGAAGTCTGTACAGTTCTGTAGAATAATTTCTCAGTTCCAGTTGGCAAATATGTCTGCCTTGAGATCTACCCCAAATTATGTTTGCATTCAAGGTGCTCTAGATCTGTACATCCCCAAATTTGTGTTCTCACACTTTTCCGGGAGAAAGCATGCTATAGGAGACACTTCATACCCTCTTTCATCAAGCAGCACAAGCTAAATACAGAACCGCCATTCTATTCCTATGGGCGGCCCAGCATTTGACTCATAGGAACCAACTTTTCAAAAATGATTGGGGGTGCTCAACAACTCCGCCCCCCCAATAATAGTACTAATTGTAATACCATTTTTCATATATGCACATACAATATAAGGCTTCTTTTACTAAGGTGCGCTAGCGTTTTTAGCACACGTAGGATATTACTGCGCGCTAGAACTAACGCCAGCTTAATGCTGGTGTTAAGGTCTAGCGCATGTGGCAATTCAGCGTGTGCTATTCCGCACGTTAATGCCCTAATGCAACTTAGTAAAAGGAGCCCATAATCTTATTAACAATACTTAAGGTTAACCACAAAATTAAACTACACTCTATGCTTCTCAACATTCATTCCTATCAGAATACCTGACCTTAGTCACACATGTGCAACACAGATAACCCCTATGCAAATAAAGGACCAAACTAAAAGTACTAATATCCACAAATGAAACCCTAAGGTGCCAGACTCTATACAGATTTCAACACCAGAGAAACAGAAAGAAAATAATTTTGTCCTGGACAGTGCAAAATATAGACAGCAGATATAAATTCTCAAAACTGACACATTTAAATCACTAAATTGAAAATACAATCATTTTTCCTATCTTTATTGTCTGGTGATTTAATTTTCTAATCATCTTTTCCCAGGCTCTAGTTGCACTTCTTTCTGTCTGTGCTCTTAACTGTGTTTCCAGGGCCTTCTTATCCATTTGCTGGTTTTCTCTCCTTCTTCGCTTTCTGCCCTACATCTATCTTTGGCATTAACTTTTTTTTTAATGACATTAACTTTTAACATTCAATTTTATTCCATTTTTCTGCTTTCTTCTCAAGATCTATCTACTTTTCCATGTCTTCCCTTCCCATCTATCCATGTGTACCATCTCCTCCCTCTTTCTTCCCCCCATTCCCATCTATCCTTAAGAAGCATTTTTTTCTCTCTTCCCTTCCACATCCATTGCTGTGCACCATCTCCTCCCTCTCTCTCCCCTTCCCCCTCCATCCCTATGAACAATCTCCTCCTTCTCTCTCCATTCTCCTGTAGTATGACATCTTTGTCTTCCCCCTTCCCACCTTATGTTATGGCATTTTTCTCCTCTTCTTCCCATAGCCTGGCATCTCTCTCTCCTTCCCTCCCCTTCCTGTGGTCCAACATCTCTCTCCATCCCTTCTCCCCTTCTTATGGTCTGGCATCTCTCTCCTCTCCTTCCCTTAGTCTAGCATCTCTCTTCTCTCCTTCCTTTCCATTCCCTGGTCTGGAATCTCTCTCTCCCATCTTCCCTTCTATGGAATCTGACATGTCTCCCTTCCTTGGATCTTCTCTCCTCCCTCCCAGTGTAACATTTCTCCCTCCCTTCCTCCTTTCTGCTCCTTGGTGTGCAACATCTCCCCTCCCCCCTATCTGCGTTTCCCCCTGCTATCATCCCTCACCATCCCCACCCCAACTTAAAACAGCTCCAGGGGGCTATGTGGTCCAGGCGTCTCTTCCCCTTCTGTCCATCTCCCTCCCTCCCTTCCCCTCACCTTCCCGGTCTCCTTTCAAAGTCAAAATCTTCTTTTTCAGAGAGGCCCTGATTTGGCAGCCATTCTCACAGGCTGCTAAAGCTGCCCTAAAGCTTTTTCTCTGCTACAATCCTCCCAGGTAGAAACAGGAAGTTGCTTCAGAGGGAGACGGATCGCAGTAGCTTTGAGGCTGAGAGCTTGGAGGCAGCGCTGGTAGCTTGTGAGAATGGCTGCCACGTTGAGGCCCACTGGAAAAGATTTTGATTTTGAAAGGAAACTGGGACAGCAGTGGTGTACCTAGTATATTTGACACCTGGGTCTGATCATTTTTTAACACCTCCTTCCTAATAAAAAAATATGTTAGTAATAATCCATGAGTCAGTCACACAACAAGGGTGCACCTAGGAAAAGGCAGCATCTTAAACACTGCAGTGAGTACTAGAACATCAATACACCCATTATAAAACTAAACAAGCCAGATTAATACAGATCAATCCTTCAGTCAATGCTAACAGAAAACAATGTCTTTTTCATACATACAGAACACAGATATACTCTCACTCAGTATGGAATAAGTAATCACAAACTTAAAATAGAAATATGTAGATAAAAGTTAAACTGAACCAGTAAGAAGCCAGACTCTACATACAGTGAAACACCACAGAAAGAGTGAAACATGGCCCCCTAATACTGTGTAAAATATAAAGACAGTAGATGTAAATTTGAAAACCTGACAAATAACAATCACTACTTTACAAATTAACAAATAGAAATAAAACAAAAATGGAAAATAAGAAAATACCATTTTATTGGATTAATCCATTTTTCAATTAGCTTTCAGAGGCCAAAACCTCCTTCTTCAGGTATCCTGTCCTGAGGAAGGGGATTTGAACTCTGAAAGTTAGTAAAAAAATGTATTAAAATTAGCCCAATAAAAAGATTACCTTATTTCCATTTTCTGTTTATAAACATTTATCAATACAACTACAATACTATTTTATTCTAAAGCAGTGTATCACAAACTGTGTGCTGCTGCACACTAGTGTGCCTCCTGAGATTTCAGGTGTGCCGTGGCACACAGGGGAGGAGGAAAGGCACCAGTGCAGGCACTGGCTGACTGCCTATAGAATGTGCCTCTTGCAGCGAGAGGCACATCCTGTAGGCAATCAGCCAGCACCAACACCTCTCCTCTCTTCCCTGCTGGCACCCCCCACTGGCGGCTCAGGGCCCATCTGAAGCGCCTTTGTGTATGCGGGGACATCAACATGATGATGTCACACATTGATGTCATCATGGCGATGCCCGCACACTTCCGGGTACCTCTAGTTGCAGCCACTACCTTTAGTGTGCCGCAGCTTGAGAAAGTTTGTGAGACACTGTTCTAAAGTAAGAACAAAAAAATATTTTTTCTTCCATTTGGTGTTTCTGCTTTAATCATCTTCGCTTCACTCTCTTCTTTCTATCTACATCTGTCCTCTCTTACACTTCCATGCAGCATCTTCCCCTTTCATCCAGCCTGTCCTCCTGAGCTGTCCCTTCCATCCACTGTCTGCCCCTTTCATATGCCTTTCATATGGCATCTTCCCTTTTTCTATGTCCCTTCCATAAACTGTCTATCCTGTGTCTCTTGTACATGACTCATTTCAGCTTCACTTCCTCTCCATTTTGCTCTGTCTCTACCCCTCTCCTATGCTCTGGCATCGCTCTTTTCTTTTCCTTCCTTCCTTCCTTCCCATCCCACCCCATGGTCTGGTATCTCTGTCTCCTTCTTTTCTCTCCCCACCACACCTTGGCATCTCTATTTTCTCCTTCCGTTCCATCTCTTCCTCCCCCCTCCATGGTCTGGTATCTCCTCTCCTTTCTTTCTCATTAGTCAGACTTGTTGGGCCGTAGGCCCTTTTCTGCCGTCATATTCTATGTTTCCCTTCCCTCCCCCAATGTCCTGGCATCTCTCTCCTTTCCTTCTCTTCCATCTATCCCTCCTCCTCCATGCTCTGGCATCTCCTCTCCTTCCTTTCTCCTTGGTCTGGCACCTCTGCCTTCTTCCCTTCCCTCCAAACCCTGACATCTCTCCCTCCCCTTCCATGGTCTGGCATCTCCTTTCCTTCCTTCCTTTCCCTCCCTTTCCCCAGTCAGGTGCAGCAATTCTCTCCCTTTCCGCTCCCCTCCCTCTCTTTGCCATTCCCTCCCCATTTGACAGTGCAGCGTTCACAACTCGCTGCTCTTGTTGACTTTGGGCCTTCCTCTTTGCTGGGTACTGCCTTTGTGGAAACATGAAGTAGGCGGGACCCAGCAGAGAGGAAGGCCCAAAGCTGACAAGAGCAGCGAGTTGTGAATGCTGCTGCTGCCGGAAAATGTTCATGACACTGGCCTCTAGCACCTCCTTATGGGCTGCATCTGCGGTGGACCGCCCTCCCTCCCTTGGTACGCCACTGCGGGAAGGTGAGGGGAAGGGAGGGAGGTGGACCGCATGCTGGCCCTGGTCATATGAGGTCCCCAAAATATTGGGGGTACTCAGGCACCCACAGAACTGGTGCTTAGCTCAGCAGCACTGCTTGATAAAAAGTGGGGTCAGTTTGTTTGACTGACTTTCTTTATGACCCTTTGAGATTTGCAGCCCTACCAAATGAATCAAGAATTCTCTCTTCATTAGCTAAAAATAGATTAAAATAATGATAATAAAAGAGGCCAGTAGATTGCATAAAAATATAACCATTCAAAATCAAGCTTCACAATACACTTTTTAAATTTTGCTTTTAAGTTTAGATATTTGAAAATCTGTCAGTACTTCAGCTCACACAGTTTGAACTAATTTTCAATTGAACCACTGAGACGCCTAGAGAGATAGTACTTGCAGATATATGCACCTTTTTTCCCCTCTTTCCAAAAGGCATGTAATCTTATAATACAAAATCACATACACTACAACTCAAAAAAATTGAAGGGAGATAGGTTCAGAACAAATGCTAGGAAGTTCTTCTTCACGCAGAGGTTGGTGAACACCTGGAATACGCTTCCAGAGGAGGTGGTAGAGCAGAGTACGACTTTGGGGTTCAAAAGGGGATTGGACGAGTTGATGAAGGAAAAGGGGATCCATGGGTACAATTAGAGGGTTACTATACAGTACAGAAGGCTGTAAAGTAATAGAATAGTAGAGTAATAGATCACTACAGGTCATTGACCTGGGAGGCCATCGCGGGAGCGGACTGCTGGGCGTGATGGACCTATGGTCTGACTCAGCAGAGGCAATGCTTATGTGCTTATTTCCCACTCTTGGGGAATGCATCTGCTCAAGCATATACTTTTACCTGTTATTATTATCCCTGGTTTTATTATTGTAAACTGCTTTGATTTGACAATTCCTGTTAGTAATTGCGGTATATCAAATAAAATAACTGTGACTGTATCCACAGGGAGGGTGGGCAAGTTTTACACAACCAATTTACTGTGCTCGGGTAAATCACCATTTACTTGTGTAAATGGCTTTTGAATATAGTAACATAGTAAATGATGGCAGATAAAGATCTGAACAATCCACCATCTGTCCATTAGTTATTCACATTAAAAATACATGATTAAATTAACTTGTCTCTTCTTTGAAATTTCTGGGCCTTAGACTAAAGTCCACCTGGTATTGTCCTAGGTTCCAACTGCTGAAGTTGCCATCTAAGCTCACTCTCGCCTATCCAACCATTCTGTTGTTTGCAGGATATCTACTGTAAAGCCTGTCCATTAATGTCCTCATGTCCAAGTTAGTGGAGTCCAAGTTGATGCCCTCCCCAGCCCATCCTACATCGAATCACCATATATGGGATACAAACTGTACAAGTCTGTCGAACACTGGCCTTAGTTCTTTAATTTATACCATTTGTTTTCTAATTAGAGATCCTCTGTGCTTATCCCACGCTTTTTTGAAGTCCATCACCGTTTTCCTCTCCACCACCTCCCTCAGGAGGGCATTTCTAGGCATCCACCACCCTCTCCGTGAAAAAGAATTTCCTAACATTACTCTTAAGTCTTCCTCCATGCAACCTCAAGTTATGCCCTCTAGTTTTACCATTTTCCCTTCTCTTGAAAATATTTAGTTCTATATTAATACCTTTCAAGTATTTAAATGTCTGTAACATATCTTTCCTGTCCCTCCATTCCTCAACCTCTAAGGATTGGCCGGGTACAATTTTATCCCATGTGAGCAACAAGTTCAAAAAAAATTTTGTGTGAGCAACAAGTTCTAAAAACCAACAATTTTCCATTTTTGCAAGTATTTTTGTGAGCAGCCATGTAAAATCTGTGAGCGACACTCCTAGAGGGTATGAGCAATAGCTTAGAGGGAACATAGCTCATAGCCAGCCCTTTTTTGGGCACCTTGACTAGAGGCATTAAGATTGAAATTAGAGAATGACACGGGGACAAATTTTTCCCCATCCCCGCGGGAACTCATTTTCCCGTCCCACCCCCGTGAGTTCTTTTCCTGCCCCTGCCCTATTCCTGAAAGCTCCGTCCTCATCTGCACAAGCATCAAACACTTTTAAATCATAAGTATTTGAGGCTTGTGCGGTTATGTCAGAGCTTACAGGAATGGGGCAAGGACAGGGACAGCAATAAAACTCATGGGGACGGGATGGGGAAATTGAATTTCTGTGGGGACGGGGACAAATTTGTCCCCATGTCATTCGTAATTGATATCACTGCTTGATTGAGGTGGCTACTACAAAAGAGAATTGAGGCAAACACAAAATAGTAGTGAAATTTACACTAAAATTATGCAGCCTTATATGTTTTGTAGATAAATAGACAACCTTGGATTTCTATGCAGTCAATAAAGCACTTACCATCACAAAATTTCTCAGTTATAAAAAAAAATAATAATAATGGTAAATCGTTTTTAATTAATTATGTTTTGGGGTAAATATGCAATCTAAATTTCTCAATTTTAAAAAGATTGTTTAATTGAAAATTGTGCTTTGCAAGAATATACATACAAGTTGTGTTTTATTTTACCTACCTGCTTCCTTTTTAAACCAGATGACACCACTTTCAACTCTCCTCTTTGTGTGTTACTGGGATCATTAATAGTTTCTTAATAGGTAAAATTGTTAACCTGTGACATGTGATCTCTGATGACAAGGAGTTCACCAGTTACACATAAAGGGGGTTATATAGCCATATTTGATGTCTAATGGATGATTTCTCTAGAACTTTCTGAAAAGAAGGAAAAACTTTTATTGGCCATGTATAGGAGTTCCCACTTTGCCGGGCTCACAACAATATTCAGTGCCGCTGAATACTTATTTATTTAAAACTTTTTTTATACCATTTCCAAAAGACTAAACGAATTAAAACACACAAGATAAAAACAAATATCTGCTCTAACTGCTTAAATCAAAAGTGGCCACTACAGGGGTGATCCAAGTTGGGGAGGAGCCAGGAGGTATGCAGTTATTGGTGACATTTAGTGCTAAGCAACCAGATAAGACCACACATATAGCTGTCCTATGTTTGGCCCCTTAGCTATGTGGATGTGGTTATTGAACATTGGTTAGTAACTACATAACTACCAGGTAACAACCAACCAATCCATTGTGCTCCCCTTATCCCCCTCCCCAAATGTCCTCTTAAGAGCACTATCCCTCCCATCCCCCCCTCCCAGGAAAGCTGCTTTCCTTAGCATGGTCCCACTTTCAAAGCCACTTCACTCAGAAAAGTAGAGCCCCACTTACAAGGTCTCCTGACACCCCATCACTCCAGCAAAGCACAGCCAAATTTCCACAGGATCCTAACCACTCTTCAACCCCTATCAAAGCACAGTCTCACTTCCAAAGGTTCCCTAACCCTCTAAGCCAGGGGTGTCAAACTTAATCACATAAGGGGCCGAAATCTAAAACACAGGCTAAGTCCTTTTTATTAATATACTTAGTCTTAGTAGAAGTATAGATCCTTCCTCATCCTGAGATACCATTCCAGCGATCAACCATGTTTATTTTCACCTCATAGTTGTTACCATATTTAATCCAAACTTTATTCAAATAGTCAATCTAGGAATAGTCAGTGGAACGCTTTTTTGTTTGGCGGGGCCTGAAAACTCTGCCCCAGACCCTGTCCCCATAATAGTACTAATTGTAATACCATTTTTCTCATTCACTTTCATCTATCTATCTATCTATCTATCTATCTATCTATCTATCTATCTATCTATCTATCTATCTATCTTATTAACAACCCATAATGGTTAACCACAAAATTAAACTGTATGCTTCTCAACATTCATTCCTACCAGAACACCTGGTCTTGGTCATACATGCAAAACACAGATAACCTCTATGCAAATATGGGACCACAAACTAACCCCCTCTTTTACTGAGGCACGCTAGCCGATTTAGCGTGTGCTAAATCGGCCAGTGTGCCTTAGTAAAAGACCCCCTCATTGCGTGCGTCTGGTAGTGCTATAGAAATATTTAATAGTAGTAGTAGTAGTAGTAGTAGTAAAAGTACTAATATATATAAATGAAACCCTAAGATGCAAGACTCTGCATGCAGTACAACCCAGAGAAATAGAAACAAATGCATTTCTTTCTGAACAGTGCAAAATATACACAGCAGATGTAAATTCTCAAAACTGACACAATTCAATCACTAAAGTGAAAATAAAATCATTTACCCTATCTTTGTTGTCTAGTGATTTTGTTTCTCAAACCATCTTTTCCCAGTCTCTGGCTGCACTTCCTTCTGTCTGTGCTCTTAACTGTGTATCCATGGCCACCTTATCCATTTGCTGTTTTTCTCTCCTTCACTTTCTGCCATACATCTATCTTTCTCAAAGAGTCCAAATCAGATGTTTACTTTTAAATTAATCCTCAAACTTGGGTTCACAAATAATTAATACTACTACAAACCCAAGTACTCGATAATAGTGTAGACTTATCTTTGTAGTTCTTCTCAAGAAAAGCTCCTTTTTAAACTTTCTTTTAAGCCTCCCACGGGACCTCAGAAACACAACTCGCCACTCAAGATGATATCACAGCGGTAAGCTTGAAGTGTTGCCTCCTCACTGGTCCTTATTAACTATTCATTAGGTAATTTTTACTTGATATTTTAAAGTGTATTTTTATTTAAAGTGCCTGTTTGTAAAGTGTTTCACAGTGTTTTAAAGTGCTTTTTAATGCAAATTCATGAAAATTATTAGAAAATCTTTTACTTATCTTTTTTTATAACAATCGGGGAAAGCTCTGATCTGACATGTTTCGTGTATAATACACTTTATCAAGGGTCATTTTCCCTAAAACAAGATCAAATTATATTTCAAAACACATATTAGAATTAGCAACGAGTGCAGTCAGTAAACACAATTTCCTTTACACAAGCACTCACCACAATCATTCTGTCGCCTCCCGACTAACTGATTAAAGTATGCCAAGATGGTGGCAGCTTTTTTTCTTTCACATTTAACCTCTTTCCAAACCAGCTGACTTTTGACATCACCGCACAGACGGCATGTTCAGAACAGGGACGTCCATTCTAGCTCTCCATTCAATCCCCCAGGCTCCATCAGATTTAATCTATAAATCCACCTCTGTTCAAGTAAATTTAAACACCATTCCTCATTACCACCCACCCTCCCTTCGATCTGGTCTATAATGTGCCATCTAAGATCTCCTAAATTATGATTTTTATTTAGCCTGTGTTGGACCAACGGAGCCTGCAATGCTTTCGTTGAAATACAAGATTTATGTTCCGTCAAACGAAACTTGACAGGTCTACTTGTCCGCCCAATATATATTAATTCATAGGGGCAGACAATGAGATAAATAACATATCTGCTGCATTAAAAAGCACTTTAAAACACTGTAAAGCACTTTACAAACAGGCAAATTACGTAAAAACACATGCACGTTGTGCAAAACGCATGCCTGAAGCGTGCTGTGAGCTTCTGCTTTTGGAAAGGTGGTGTCGGAATCACACTAGCACAGGACGGTGTGCACTGCAGTGAGTGTTTGCTTTGGGAGAAGGTATTGAGATCGGACTAGGACTGGACGATGCAGAAGAGTAAGAACATAAGAAGCTGCCTCCACTGGGTCAGACCAGAGGTCCATCGCGCCCAGCAGTCCGCTCCCGCGGCGGCCCATCAGGTCCATGACCTGTAAGTTGATAATTTGCCTAAAACCCTTCAGTCCCCTTTATCCTTCTATCTATACCTTTTCATAATCCTATCTCTACCTCTATTTGTATCCCTCAATCCCCGTATCCAATCCTTCTTTGAAACCCCGTAGTGTACTCTGTCCTATCACAACTTCCGGAAGCGCATTCCAGGTGCCCACCACCCTCTGAGTGAAAAAGAATTTCCTAACATTGGTTCTAAACCCTTTCAAGTTCTCTGAGTGACCCCTTGTTCTTGTGGTTCCCAACAGGCTGAAGAATCTGTCCCTCTCTACCTTCTCTATGCCCTTCATGATCTTGTAAGTCTCTATCATGTCTCTCTGAGTCTCCGCTTCTCCAGGAAGAACAGCCCCAGTACTTTTGGATTGTTTAGCCTTGCCACGTATCTTTCACCTTAGGACTAGCAGGGACCCCTGAGGAAAACTCGTCGAAACATTGACCATGTTGGATCCAGTATTTCCAGTAGACTAGGTCTTTAAGGTGTTTATATGGATTGCTACATATTTATGCATTTTTAATAAAGTCCATTTCAGGAACATCGTCACTCCATAGTGTTTCTTTGGTTTCTCTTACACTATTATTGAGTATTGTATTTTTCGCTCCATAAGATGCACCTGACCATAAGACACACCCTAAATTTAGAGGAGGAGAACAAGAAAACATTCTGACCCAAATTCTCTCTGCCAGGCTCTGCACCCTGTCCCCACCCACCTCTGGTGGTCTAGAGGTAGGCCAAGACAGGGCACAGAGCAGGCAGGCATAGTGGTCTAGTGATAGGCAGGCAGACCTAGTGACAGGCAGGCAGGCAGGCAGGCCCCATACCTCTCATGTAGCCCCCCAGTACCTTAAATCATCCCCCCACACAACCATATGCCCCCAGTACCTTAAATCATCCCCTATCCTTAAATCATCCCCCCATGTGCCCCCGTACCTTAAATCATCCCTCATACCCCCAGTACCTTAAATCATCCCCAATACCCCCATATTCCCCCCCAGTACCTTAAATCATCCCATGTTCTTAAATCATACACCCATGTGCCCCCCAGTACCTTAAATCATCCCACATACCCCCACTTGCCCCCAGTACCTTAAATCATCCCCCATACCCCCACATGCCCCCAGTACCTTAAATCATCCCAATCCTTAAATCATACCCCATGTGCCCCCCAGTACCTTAAATGATCTCCTATACAACCATGTGCCCCCCAGTACCTTAAATCACCCCCCCCACATTCCACCCAGTACCTTTTTTAATCATCCCCCCTCCCGTACCTTTATTCATATCCCTTCGGTACCTTTTAAATTCCTCCCTGCTTAGACAACTCTCATTTTCCCAGCTAGCAGGCACACAGGCTAGAAGCACAGGGATCAGGAAAAAACCCTCCGCATTCCTACCTGGGCCTGCCCCGATCTCCGAATGTCTACAGTCAGTTCTTGCGAGTCCTGTGAGAGCTGACTGCAGCCATTCGGAGATCGGCGTGGGCCCAGGCGGGAGCGCAGAGGGCTTGCTCCAGATCCCTGCACTTCTGGCCTGTGCACCGCTGGCCGGGAAATACACTGGACCACCAGGTACTATGGCAGCGAGTGGGCAGGTGAGTTTTAAAGATTAAGCAATGGCGGGGTTTAAAAATAAAAATGCGGCGGTGGGGGGCTGTTTAAAAGATACGGTGGCGGCAGGGGGGTTGAAAGACACGGCAGCAGGAGGGGTTTAAAAGATGAAGTGGCGGCAGGGGGGGTTAAAAGATGCAGTGGTGGCAGGGGGGTTTAAAAGTTGCAGTGGCCTTAATTTGTATCTTTGCTTCATAAGACGCATTTACATTTCCACCCCCTTTTTAGGGGTGGAAAAAGTGCATCTTATGGAGCAAAAAATATGGTACTTGGGTTTGGAGTAGTATACATCTATCTTTAGCATTAACTTTTAACATTCAACTTTCTTCTCAAAATCTATCTACTTTTCCATGTCTTTCCTTCCCATCTATTCATGTATACCATCTCCTCCCTCTTTCTTCTCTCCTATTCCCATCTATCCATATGAAGCACTTCTTCTTATCTTTTCCCTGCCGCACCCATTGCTGTGAACCATCTGCTCCCTATGTCTCCCCTTCCCCTTCATACCTGTGCACCATCTCATCCCTCTCCCATGGTCAGACCACTCTGTCTTCCCCTTTCCCCCCTCATATGGTCTGGCATCTTTCTCCTCTCCTTCCCTCCCTCTTCCTGAGGTCTAACATCTCTCTGCTTCTCTCCTCTCCTTCCTACAGTCTGGCATCTCTCCTTTCTGCAGTCTGGCATCTCTCTCCCATCCTTCCCTTCCATGGTCTGGCATCTCTCTCTCTCCTTCCCATTCCAGTGGTCTGATATCACTCTCTTCCCTCCTTCCATCACCCTTCTCCGGAATCTGACATCTCTCCCTTTGAGTCATCTCTCCAACCTCCCAGTGTAACATTTCTCCCTCCCTCCTCTCCACCACTATCATGTCCAACAATTCTCCCTCTTCCCCATGCATACCATCTCTTTCCCTCCCACTCCACACATCTATGTCCAAGAATTTTCTTTTTCTATTCCCTCACCCATTGGCAGCATCTCTCTTTCCTTCCCTTCCTAACCCCCAGCCCGTGCAGCCTCTGTCCTTCCCAACCCCCTTCCAGCCCATGCAGCATTTGCCCTTTTGCTTTCTCAACTCCCTTCCTCCTGCAGCCCATGTCCTTCCCTCATTCCCAACCCCAGCCCTCCCCTCTCAGCTGGACCATACAGTATGACCTGTCCCTAGTTCCTTACCCTCCTACCTATACCTCCCTGTTACTGAAATTTTAAATCTTTGGGCAGCCAACAGCACAATGAGACCAGCCTCCCACCATCGGCCTGTCCCGGAAGTGTAGTTTCTTCAGCACTTCCTCTTCCCGCGTAGGCAGGATCCTGCAGAAAGAACACTTTCAGGGCAGGCTGATGGCAGGAGGCCGGCTTCGTTATGCTGTTGGCTGCCTGAAGATTTTAAATTTCAGTGGCAGGGAGGTGGGGAAGTCAGGACTCAATGAAGTTCCTAGAGAGGGTTTCACTACAGTCACTGCGGGCCACATTAAATGGCCAGGTGGGCCAGATTCGGCCTGTGGGCCTTGTGTTTCATACATGTGCTCTAAGCAAAGCACAGCTCAGTTTCCACACCTCCATCCCCTGTAGGCTCTCTGGACCTACCTTAACAGTCTCTGGTGCTCTAGTGTCAGAAGGGCATGGTCTAGTGTCAAAAGGGTTTCTAACTCATGGTAGCTCAAAGCTCAAAATGGCTGTTATGACCTCTGCTCTGTTATTAAAATAACTCTCCACATGCATGGCCAAGAATTATGGAAGCAGGTTTGAGTGAGCCTACTGAAAAGTGTTAGGACAAAAATGTTCTCAGTGATGGCACCAATATGGTAGCACACAATAAATAATGGAGAACACAATATACTAATCTGTGATAATGACTTTCAAAATTCCGTATTTGCAATATGGTGGAACACTCTTCCGAAGGAAGTAAAACTAGAAAAGGACACTGGAAAGTTCAAGAAAAGGATATCCTTTTCACAGACTACTTTAACTAATAATTCAACAGACAAGGGGAGTAGTAACATAGAGGAAAAGCGGGTCACTTCCCACTAAGAACATGATAGGATGAACACAGTGTACCATTACAGAATCAATTCTCGAAATGCAAGATCTGATAACTCAATGCTTTGATGAGGTGCTGGGGGGAGGGATGAGCCATATATATGGCATACAGAGGAATAAATAATGTCTTGTGCCCAGTGAAGACTCTAAATCTAGAGATGTTACCTAGAAGTAGCTCAAGAAAGAGAAAAGCATAAAGTCTTTGTCTCTGCTTGCAAATTAGTAAGTTTTCTATCATAAGTGTGTTGTGCAGACTATGTCTGAGGGAGCTCAAAGAGGTTCTAAAGGATGTGTTTAAAAGATCCTTGCACACTTGAGAGGTCCCTCTTTAAAACAAAATGATAACAGCAAAGAGGTAGGAAACTACAGGCCAGTTAGCCCTACTTCAGTGGGAAGAAAGATAATGGAAATCCTACTGAAGGATAGGATAGTGAACTTTCTATAATCTAATGGGTTGCAAGATCCAAGGCAACCTGGCTTAAGAAAGGCAGATCATGCCAAATAAATCTGACTGATCTCTCTGGGTAACAAAATAACTAGATCAAGGGCACACATTGGATGTAGTCTACTTAAATTTCAGCAAAGCTTTTGATGCCATCCTCTTTGGAGGCTCATGAATAAACCAAGCAACTTAAGGATGTGACCCAAGGTGGTAAAATGGATCAGAAACTAGATGACTGACAGGTGACAGAGGGTAATGGCAAATGGAATTCACTCAAAAGAAAGGACAGTAGCAGAGTGCCTCAGGGATCCATTCTGGAGCCAATTCCGTTCATCTTTATGAGCGATACTGCTGAAGGAAAAGTATGCCTTTTTGCAGATAATATGAAGATTAGCAACAGAACTGACACCCCAGAGGCAGTGTAAAACACAAGAAGTGATCTACATAAATAAGAAGCTTGGTTTAATGCTTGGCAGTTAAGCTTTAATGTGAATATTCAACAACTTCAGAATAATGTGACAGCTTGACACTTCTTTATTGGTTGTATCTCTCTTTGTTTCAATGTTGATGGTCTTGCAACAATAAAAAAAAAAGTAAAAAAAAAAAAGAAGAAGAAATGCAGAGTGATGCATTTGGGGTACAGAAATTTAAGGCATCTGTATGCAGCAGGAGTCTAATGTGAACAAACCAGGAAAGAGACCTTGGACTGATCTGTCTAAGGATCTCAAGGTAGCTAAATAATATAAAGTGGCCAAGGCTAGAAAGTTGCTTGGCTGTATAGAGAAGAACAAAAGAAAGAGGTGATAATGTTTCTGTACAAGTCATTGATGAGAACTCACTTGGAGTATTATGTTCAGTTTTGGAGGCTGTATTTGCCAAGGATATGAAGACTCAAAGCCATTCAGAGAATAGCAACCACAATGATGTCAGCTGTGCCAGAAGACATTGAGAAGAGAAGAAGAGGGAATGGGAAATATGATATAGACATTTAAATACTTGAACTAAACTAACGAATAATTATTTTCCAAAAATAGCGAGGCTACCAACATCATGATTTATGTTTTCATGGAAAGAGTGGTGGATATCTGGAATGCTCTTCTATGGAAGGGGTGGGAATAAAAAAAATAAGTCAAAAAATGTGTGGGATAAAGATTCAATATGGCATATAAGTATAGAGCATTTCCACTCAAAGTAAAACGTAAATCTTTAAAGTGGCAGTTATAACCCTAAAAACAAAAGGGAGATACTTAGCACAGACCATCAGGTATAACTGTACCCATCTTTTTGAGTGAAATGGATGGGCCATGCTGGTCTATATCTGCCACAACTAACAAAAATTCTTAAGAGGAAAAACTGAAACAATGTAGCCAAACAAAATTCCTCCCAAAATTTGTAAGTCAGGAGAGATCCTTAATCATTAATTAATCTGGATAATGAACTTTATTCTGCATAGGCAGGACTATCACTAAGGCTCTTTAAACATCATACACCATTCAGTATGTGAGAAGTGAGCATCAACTAGTGTCATATAATAAGTGAAAATCAAAATGTGTATATCAATGTTCAAATACTATGATAAGGTCTTCTACTGTGACACCCTCCCATTAGGAGTTGTATTTTAGTCAAATAATGGGCAGCAATTTTGCCTGAAAAAAATCATCCATGTCTAAATTAAGCACAAAATAATAACTTATCTGTGCATAATTTATTTGGACATGGATGATTTTTCAGGCGAAACTGCTGCCAATTATTTGGCTAAAATGCAGACTTTATCATAGTCTTTTAACATTGATGGCGGAATAAAAATCACTAATGTAATATACACATTTTGATTTGCACTTATTATTTGATGCTAGCTGATGCACACTTATCACATACTGGAGGGTGTATGGTGTTTAAAGGGCCTTAATGATAGTTCTGCCAAGCCAGAATAAAGTTCATTATCCTGGTTCATTGAACCAGGGGTGAGAGATTAAGTAGCAGTTCTCAAACTGATTCCCTCCAGTTTAATTAATGATTTCAAATTAGTGATCTCTCCTGGCTTACAGATTTTGGGAGGAATTGTTTGGATATGGTCTTTATCTGCTGACATTTACTTTGTTACTAGAAACCCATTGTGAAGCAATCTGAAAAATAAATGAAGCATACAAATAGTACACTAGTATTTTGCCTCATCTATGTAAAGGAAAGTTATTCCTGAATTCTGCCCTAAAGAGATAGCCCACCTATATACAGTACTAGTTTCTCCCCATAATGTGTCTATGGTATGGGAATAAAGGCTTAGGGGCTCATAATCAAAATGAAAATACATCTAAAAACCTGCTAAATCGGCACTTGGAAAGTCAAAAACACAGGTCGTCCAAGTGCCAATAATCAAAACGGGTTTTAGACGTATCTAAATGCAGTTTAGGCCTTTTCACTGCTGCTATGAGCCCAGAGTGAAAAGGGGCGTTTTTTGAGGAGTTAAGGCAGGAGGTGGGCTGACTTAGACTTAGTCATCTTGCAGCAATAATCAAAAGTTTAACGAGACTGTCTAGACCAGGGATCTCAAAGTCCCTCTTTGAGGGCCGCAATTCAGTCGGGTTTTCAGGATTTCCCCAATGAATATGCACTGAAAGCAGTGCATGCACATAGATTTCATGCATATTCATTGGGGAAATCCTGAAAACCCGACTGGATTGCAGCCCTCAAGGAGGGACTTTGAGACCCCTGGTCTAGACGGAACTTATACTTTTTGACTTAGGTGATCTAAAAACAGGTATAAGTGCCCAGAAAGTATCCAAAGTGAACAGATAACTACTGTAGACACAAAGTACAGACCCCTACACACTCCCCCAGTGATCACTAACGCCCCCCCCACCGTCATAAAAATCGGAATAAAAATGTACATACCTGCCTCCAGAACACCAGCACCTAGCATAGGAAAGCCTAGTAGGGCTGCACAGAGGTGGCTTAAGTAGTCTGGGGGTGGGCTAGTGAACCACAGAGAAGAGGACCCAGGCCCAATAGCCACTCTAACCATTCATGGTGAAAAATGTGCACCCACCAAAACCTCCCAAAACTCTACTGTACTGCCATATAGCTGCCACCTGCAGCCATAAGGGCTCTTGGGGTGGTAGACAGGTGGGTATAATAGGTTTTTTTTTTGGGGGGGTGGGGCTCACCATAACCTGCAAAGGAGTTGTGGGGAGTATGTGGCACCCTTGTTGTGAAGTTCACAGCAGTGCCCTGTAAGGTGCCCCACTACTCTGTTGCCATGTTTGGGTGGCCAGTCCATCACTTTGCTGACCCCTCCCACGTCCAAAAGGTCTTATTCTAGGCGTTTGGGACTTGGATGAATTTTTGGACGAGAATGCAGTATGAAGATACACAACTTAGCAGTCTGGATGATCAAACAGCTGGACGTAGAAGTAGACAATTATAAAAAAAAAAAATTGGGGATGTATTTTTTGAGAATGGACTTTAGACGCTGCCGACTTTGGACAACTAGCATTCTGGGTCCAAACAGACTTAGACGTTTCTTTTTTATTATGCCCCTTAGTATGTAAGACTATGATTCTAATATTGCAGTTAGTTTTCATCCCAGTCACTAGTTCTTTCAAACTATCACTTTTGTGCCTTCCAAAATCATGTCTACAAACCATTCCGGATGTCTGCAAACAAGTTTCTTCTTTCTGCTTCTAAATCCCAAAAAGAGATTATGTACTTACCCTGGTAAGCTTTTTTCCAGTAGATAGGTAAGACATTTTAGACAGTAGGTTATTTCCCCATAGCTGCATGCTGATGCAGAAGGAATCCACTCTGGATTTTTCATTCTGCCTCTGTTGTACTTCACTGGGCTCTCTAGTTCCACTTTCAGTTAGTACCCAAGCCACCCAATACACATGAAGGAGAGGCACCTGTAGCAATAGGCTTAAACAAATTGTTCTGCTCAAAAGTATCTAAACAGAACCATTAACCGCCAACACTGGCTCAAAAACTACTCCCCAATAAATTGAAACATATATATAAATCCTTCACAGCCCACAAGGGCTGAGAGGCATCCAAGAATCAGCTTAGAGAAGCATAAACACAATGAAAATTGTAAGCAGGCGCAGGAAGGACAGGGTGGGAGAATAGAATGTCTCACCTATCTACTGGAAAAGAGTTTACCAGGGTAAGTACACAATTTCTATTTCCAGCGCAATAGGTGAGACATTCTAGACCAGGGGTAGGGAATTCCGGTCCTCGAGAGCCGTATTCCAGTCGGGTTTTCAGGATTTCCCCAATGAAAATGCATGAAATCTATTTGCATGCACTGCTTTCAAAGCATATTCATTGTGGAAATCCTGAAAACCCAACTGGAGTAAGGCTCTCGAGGACCGGAGTTCCCTACCCCTGTTCTAGACAGTAGGGACATACAAAATATGCCCCCCAAAATCTAGGGTGGGCTTGCTGCACAGACCCTTAAGATCGAGGACCCAAAGGCGCAGTCCTGTCTTGCCACCATGTCCACTCTGTAGAACTTGGCAAACATGTGAAGAGAAGACCACGTCGCTGATCTGCAAATCTCCTCAGGAGAGACAGATCGAGCTTCAACTCACGAAGAAGCCACACTTCTGGTAGAATGCGCCTTGACGGAAATAAGAGACTGTTTCACAGATAGAATGTATGCTAACAAAATGGCCTTACAGATCTATCTAGAAATTGTGGCCTTGGAAGCAGGAGTGCCCTGCTTAACTGAATGAGTCAGCACAAACAAATGGTCATGACCAAATGCATGATCTCTATTTGGAATCGAGGAATCTTGAGAGCCACATTCACCTGCTGAAGATCAATAGGCCTCCAATCTTCTGAGCCTTTCTTTGGCACAATAAAATAAACGGAGTATCTGCCAGAGCCTGAGAGGTTGGGTGGTACTGTCTCTATAGCTTGAATATCCAGTAAGTGCTGAACAGTGGCTTGAACCCTGAGTGCTTTGTCCAGACAACCTGAAGGAGAGTCCATGAACCAAATAATGTCTAAAACCCACTGGTTGGACATAATGTGATTCCAGGCAGGAAGAAACACTGAGAGCCGGCCCCCTATCTGCAGAGGGGCATCCCTTGGCCTGGCGTCAATGAGCTTTTCTGGCAGAGGGTGCAGAATGGGAGGTGGAAGGGTGGGAATGCTTGTAGCCAGTATATCGTCTTCAGGACCCCTGGGAAAATCTCTGCAACGTGGCATTTGCATACGGTCTGACAAGCTGTGAACCACACAAATTAAGAGTGCCCAGAACCCCTGGAGGGACTAGGTCTACTTTCGGGCAGAGTCTAGGGTAATGGTCCATCACAGAATCCATAAAGTTGTCCAGACCTTTGCCAAACAATAACTGCCCCTTAAAAGGCAGTCTAGCCAAAGTAGTCTTGGAAGTGGAATCACCAGCCCATTGGCGAACCCAGAGCATTCAGCAGGCAGAAATGGAGTATGCTGACTAGTGCTGCCCGATTCAGGAAAAAAAAAATTCAATTCAATTCAATTCAATTCAATTCAATTCGATTCAGCCTATTGAATCAATTTTTCGATTCGATTTTCCTGCCAAATTGGGTGTTTTTTTCAAAACATCCTGGTGGGTTTATTTTATAGCCTCTTCACCCCCTTTGCCCTCTCCTACCCACACTGGTCCTGTGGTGTAAAGAAAATAAACAAACAAAAAATACTTTTCCTCTGTTAAATCCTAGTTCGCAGTCCAACACCAGATCTAGAAGGATAGACATTTCAAATCTGACATATTGTAATCACAAAAAAGAAAATAAAATTATTTTTCCTACTCTTTGTTGTCTGGTCATTTTTCAAATCATGTTGGTCCCATGTTGGTCTGGTTGTCTTCTGATCAGGCTCTCCTCCTTTCTTCTTTCTCCGTACTAGCCATCCATCTTCCATCTCTGTCCTCCCCTTCTGTTTCCCTTTCCTCCCCCGGAGGTCTGGCATCTTTCCTTTTGATCATCTTCATCCTCCCGCAGCTGCAGATATGGACCCCACCATCCAAAGATCCACCATCTCTCCTTTTCTCAACTACCCTTTCATCCAGTATCTCTCTTTTGTGTCCCTGTCCCTATTCTCCTCTCCAGTACTGTCTCCCTTGTGTCCCTGTTCCTATGCTCCCTCCATGCCCAGCATCTTATCTCTCCCCTTATCCAGCTTCTTCTTTATCTCTTCCTTACCTCTTGTATCCCCTTCCCCAGGTACAGGCTTTCTCCTACTATCTCTCCTGCCATCCTGCCCACCTACTTTGAAGCAGTATCTGTCCCTCTTGTACCCTTCCCCTTGTGGTGTTGCATTTCTCTCTCCCTCTCTCCATTAGTGCAGCACCTCTCCTCTGCTTTCCTCCCCCTCTTTTTTGTTTGGTCCCTCTCTTCCCTTCACTTCACCCCAGGTCCGGCATCTCCCCTCCCCTCTCTTACTCCTTCCTCCTCCTCCCTCTGCACAGGCCTGCCTCCCCACCGTGAAGGCACTCTTCCTTCTCCTCCCTCTGCACAGGCCTGCCTCCCTGCTGCAAAGACTTGATCTCCCCGCAAAGGCCTGACACCCCTGCCGTGAAGGCACTCTTCTTCCTCGCCGCGAAGGCCTGCTCCCCCCTCCCCCCCCTCGCATGCCTGCATCTTCCCCCAGCTTCCCTGCTCTTACCTTAAGGCTAATACAGCAGCCTGCAGGATCGCAGATGCTATAGCGATCCCTGCAGCTGCCCATCATCCTCAGCGGCATGTTCTCTCTGTTACGGTCTGCTCCTGCTCTGACATCAGGGGCAGGATTGCGGCAGAGAGAACATGCCGCTGAGGACGACGGGCAGCTGCAGCGATCGCTATAGTATCTGCGATCCTGCAGGCTGCTGTATTAGCCACTCTCGCAGGACTTGTCAGGAACAGCCCTCACTATCACAGCAGAGGCACAGCCAAACAATCTCCGCGGCAGAAAAGGATCAGCAAGAGAGCTCCCGCCACTCCACGGGGCTACCGCTGGCTCCCACCGCAGTCTATCGACTCCTAGGAGGCACACCCACTCTCAAAGTTCTGTCACTTCCGAAAGCAGGCTCCCAAAGCTCAGTCCACGATGCTCCCCCCACAATCGCCGAGGAAGGAGTCTCCAGCAGAAGCAACACTCTCTTCTGCTGTCCATGTATTCACAGTGGGCGCCGCCCCCAACACTCCAAGCAGCTCTCTGCCTCTGCTCTCCTCTCGGCTGCGTCGGAACTTATGGGATCACAACAGAAATGCTACAAGGAGAAGTTCTCCACTCCATCCAGCCGTGGTGAGTTTAGAGTTAATAATTAATGGGGCAGTGCTAAATTTCTCTGTGCTAGGGTAGAGTCCCGGTTAACTCTCACACTAGTCAGTCATTGAATCGGGAGGCCGATTTTTTTTAAAAAAAATTGAATCAATTCGCCTGATTCGAATCGGTAAATCAATTTGAATCGTGAATCGGGCAGCACTAATGCTGACACCTTTGCCAAAACTCTCATGAGATCATACAATGCATCTGCCATATAATCTATTCCAGCCATCAGAAGTTGAGGAGGGGGATCCACTGCCTCACTCTCCAGGGTGCACAGTCGAGAGAGACAGACATGTGTTGCAAACGATGTTGCCGAAGCAGCCTTGATACCTAACGTAGCTGCATCAAAAAGTTTCCTGAGAACCACACCCACCCGGCGGTCCTGCATGTCCAAACCCTTCCTTATGTTTTTCCCCTATTTGTTTTCTTTCCTATCTTATATTGTATTTCTCACCCCCCTTTTCCATTGGCACTGTAAGTCCTGTATGTCAAGTCTATGTCTCATATATTGTACTCCCTGAATGTTTTAAAATTTTTTAGCTCTGTTCATCGCTTAGAAGTATGATTAAGCGATTAATCAAATTTTAAATAAAACTTGAAACTTAAACCCTCACTGGGGAGAGAGGTGCGTTTAGTCACCTGTGCCACCAAAGAATCCACCCTAGACTGACCCAAAAGCTGCTGACACTTCTGTGCCACAGGATACAAGTGGGACATAGCTGTAGCAATTTTCAGAGAACCCTCTGGAGAGTCAAACTGCTCCGAGACTAGAACACTCATATCAGGGTGCCAGGGAAAGGTACAGTATATGACTGCGAGAGCACACCACATAGCCAGGAGGAAGAAGTGGCGAAAACTGGCTGAGTGACTAAATTCAATTCCTGCAACAACTCAGGCAGGGCCACAAACTTAAATAAACACAAGACAATAGAATCATACACAGGATCCAAGACCCCAGAGGAATCCGCAGATCCAACTCACAGCCTCTGATCTCCTGCTGTGGGCAGCGCTGTACCTGAAAATAAGGGATTAGTAAGGGAAACATCAGCATCTGGGTCCCCTAGTTCAGGATCAGGTAGCACAAAAGCCACAGTAGGCTGAGGCGAAGCCGTGCCCAGAGGTACCACGCCACTAAGAGACGCTGCAGAAGCAGATTGAGACTGTGTCCGAGTCCTGGGGCAGAAAGTCACTCTTACATGACTTGCATTTCTTTGGCTGCAGAGGGTCTGCAGCCTGGCTGACGGAAGTAACAGCTGTGCCAAGCCCCGAAAGCAACGACAGCCACGCCGCTAGGTTAGCTAAGTGTTTGGTCACTTGCTTGGGCTGGGGAGAAGCTGTTGGACATTGTAGCGCCCCCCCCCCCAGCTGTGCCACATGGCATAAGGACACTCTAAAAGCATTAAATTTGCACAATCCTGGCAATAATCCACATTAGGAGAGCCTAAGGACTCCATCCCAGCAGGTTCCCAGGCAAAATTTGCAGTTTTGAAGAAGCAAAAAAGTTTAGAAAAAAGATTGCTAAAACTCCAAGATGGCCACCGTAAAAAAATTTGCACCAACATCACAATATTTTTCACACTTCTCAAACTCTAAATATGGTGATTTTTAAATTTTTCAGGAGGGGGAACACAGGGGCGCATCCAGAAATCTTCAAACCCCCACATTTCCAACCTCCCCCAATGTCTCTCACAGGATGTCAGCCTGTGTACTCACTGTGACCTGACAGAATCAGTGCTGCAACCTGCTTTCAGCTCTCTCTCATAGTAACTGGTTGAGAAATTTCACTGCCACCAAGCTGGGAATTGCTTCTAGAAAGCTGATTTTTGGGCTGCCAGTCAGAATCCTATGTTTGACTACACCTCCACCCCTGTGACCAATGGATGTGCACTGGAATGGGCGAAGGTGTGATGCTGCAGCCGGCACCCTGCAAGACCCCGCCGAGCCTCCTAAGGGCACCTAACAGCCTATGCTCGACCTTTGATTAACAGGATGTGAGACTTCCTCAGGGATGGCCCTGAGCTCCAGAGAAACTATGCAGGCTAGCTCACAGGTACCCAGAGGGTATGTCTGTTACATACCGAAGTCTGCAAATTCTCAAGCAGGCAGAGCTTCAAAAATGCTCCAAGCACTAAATTATCCGAAAAAAAGGACAAAATTACACTGAATTAAAAATAATAAAATAGGGAGAACAGAACAAACACTCCTGCAGGAAAGAACTGAAGGTAGAGCTAGAGAGCCCAGTGAAGTATAACAGAGGCAGAATGAAAAATCCAGAGTGAATTTCTAAACAGTGCTCTCTATCCAGCGGAATAGTTGTGGAAACTTTCAGTTAGGTTGGCACCCCGCTCCATGAAGAAAACAATTTTGAAACGGGGCTCGTCGGAGTACGAGGTGGTGCTTTGACCAGCAATTGCTTAAAGCATAAAACATCTACATATACTAATTTATAAGCAATAAAATTAATCAAATAGTAAATTTATAAATAATAAGTAAAAATTAGAAAATTTTCTAAAAAATGGGAGGAGAGGCAGTAACAGGGACCTATGGGGACTGCTACCATTCTGAGTGCTGTTATCAGGATGGCATTCTAAGGTACCCCTGCCTCTCAAATATGAATGCATTGCTATAATAAATGAAAATATTTGAAATAGACATTTTAGACTTCTTGCAGGTCATTTTCCCTCCAGAACATCTAAATCTTAAAAGGGGGGGAGGGGTGTTAGAAACATGTTTTGGGCAAGATTAGGGCGGCTTTAGGACTTGGATGTCTTGCAGGGATAATGAAACCTTTCTGAAGATGTACAGGGCATCCTTAGATGTTCGGAGTTAGACCTGCTTTTAAAGTGCATAAGAGCTAAAAAGGTACCCAAACTGACAAGATGAACAATAGATGCATAAAAGTATGATCCCCGCCCTTCACACATACACACACTCCCCAGAGGTCCCTCTCCACCTCCCAAAGATGTGAAAGAAATAATACATACCAGATTTTATGACAGCTGCAGATATTATGGGAAATCCTAGTAGTGGCAAGCAGGTGTCTGAAGTAGCCTGGTGGGTGGTGTAGTGAACCACAGAGAGGGGGATCTGGGCCCATATCCCATTCTACTCGCTACATTTATGGTGGAAAATGTGAGGCCACCCCCCCAAAAAAAACAACAATAACAAACAAACCAACAACCCACCACCACCACCACAACAACAACAAAAAACAACAACCCCAACCTACTTTACTGCCATATAGGTGATACCTGCAGCCATAAGGGCTATTGGAGTGGTAGACAGGTAGTAGGTTTTGGAGGAGTTTTGGAGGGCTGAAATGTATACCTGGTACCCATTATGTGATGTTCACAGCGGAGCCTCCTAAGGTACCCCAATGCTTTGCTGATATGCTGAAGCCTCCCATGTCCAAATGGGTATGTTTTGGACATTTTGCATTTGGATGTTTTGATTTTAAAAAATGACCAAAAAGATAGATGTCCTAAGGGCCAGAATGTCTATACGAGTCATTTGGGGGGGAAGAAAAAAGACAGACATTTTGTAGTGTCAAAAATGGTAATTTTCCCAACCTGACTTTTGGACATCCTTGCGGAAATGTATCGATTTAATGGAACCCTGGGTAAGCGCGTGTTCTTCTCCAGCTATTGATGTTTTTTCAATTGCGCAGAGTTTTCTACTTGGACCAGTCCATTCCCATATTTGACCACCTTAGGTTTTAGGATTTGATCTACGTTCTTGCATTAGGACTTTCAGTGACCCCTGAGGAAGACAGGGTCGTCAAAACACGGACCGTGTTGGATCCTTAGTCCCCATTTTTTTGGGTCCTTGACATTTCATCATGTGGATTAATTGACTATTTTTAATAAAGACCTGCATCTTGGACATTGTCGTCTCCACAGTGTTTTTGTCTTGATCGACCTTCGGATCTGTGGAGTATTGAGGGTCAATTTTTGTTTGTTGTCTATGAGCAAAATTAATCCATTCGGCAACATAACTCAAAGAAGCAGTTTATATAATAAGAAATATTACTCTTGTCATACTTTCTCTGCTCTGTATAGGAATACATAAGAGCAGATAAGCAACCAACTCATATACAACATAATACATCTGGAGCAAGAAAAGTGACTTATTCATCTTTCTTGACTCTTTTTGAAAGACTGCTGAAGAAAAAGCAAAGACTATCTTTCAGTAGATCTAATGTGCCTTCTTAATAGAAGTATTGACCATTATAAAATATAGAAAACAATCCACACAACATATCAAAAATATCATTGTTATAGTGGGAAATTATGTTTGGATTTGTAGTTTAGGTTGTATCCTCTATTTATGATATGTTGTGTGCATTATAAAATATAGATATCATAAACTAATGGCCACTGCCTGACACTTATGATAGCAAGTGTAAAAGTTACCTCCACTGCAGTTAGCCCCCCTTCTACTCGCCTTTCTGCATCTGGTCTTACAGCATCATAAGGTTACCTCTGGTGGGTCTTCTTGTTGGCTCTAGTAACTATTTGTGCCTTTTTGTAACACACATAGTAGATGGATCCAATATATGCTGCCAAGATGAGAATGAGTATTATTACTGGACTAGAAGTTTGCTGTAAACTATTTGTACCTTAACAAACTAAATAGTCTATTTTCTTTAGTTCTGTGTTTTGGTTTTTTTTTATTCAGACTAATCCAGATTTCATTACCACTTTGCTTCTTACAAATGGGTCAGAACAGGACATCTTGCTGCCTGGCTATCAGGAGCACCAGATGACTAGATCAAGGTTGCTGTAGCATTTCTTTTAAAGAACCTGAAGGAATATAAGGGCCCAGAATTTCAGTTCTGGTGGGTCTTAAACTGCAATTAGTCTATATTTTGCATAAAATTAGGGCTGGATTAACATTTGTAGCCCCCCCCCCTATCAAGGCCTCCCTTTACTTGTCACTGTATAGAAAGACATATTTTTTCTTGTGGTTCTGTGCTATAATGCTATTAATATGCTCATTTAGTCAGTGCCTTCTACCAGCTCTGCCCACCAAAGTTCTTGTATTTGCTATCCATTCTTTTTCTCAGCTGCAACAGCTCCTCCATATGTCAACTCTCCATGTAACAGGGAAACACACAAAACCTAGCTGTGCATGTGGACGCAGTAACAGTTTACAAATGACCGTGGTTCTAGGCAAGCAAGTGGCTTAATGGTTAAAGCTAGAGAGCTGAAATTACTCAGTTCCAGGAGGAAGATTTTAGAACAATTCTGGATTTCAGATAACTCTATCTTGGTGCATTATGAGACCTGAAGTGCTAATTTCAATGGGTAGAATCAGGGTCTTCAAATAGCACACTGAATTTGGATGCAAGTTGAACAACTGGAATGAGCAAAAGACTAACTCCTGGAACTGACTACTTGGGAGATGTGGAGTAAGGGGTAGGGAGGCAAGCATACCATATATGATCTGCCTGCACCTGCTTCTCCAAGCGAAGAATTTCCCGATCTCTAGTCTTCCTCTTAAAGCTAGCATAAGCAATAATTTCCCCCCACAACACCGCCTTGGACGCATCCCAGTATAAAACAGGTCTTCCAGATGACTCACATTGTGGATCTGATAATCTTTCCACTTTGCAAGCCAATGATCAAAAAGCCCGGATCTTTGTATAAAGCCGTCGGAAACGTCCAGTGACGGGTGCCCATACCACCCACCTCCAGATCACACCAAACAAAGGCATGATCAGATATACAATATGGTCTGATCCCTGCTGAACGCATAGAGGAAAAAAGGGCATTAGACAGCAGCCAATAATCTATCTGAGTTTGAGTACAATGACCGAGCGACAGGTGAGTATAATCACATTCTCCAGGATGGAGGGTGCGCCAAACATCCAGAAGATCTAACGATAAACAAAGGTAAGGAATATCCCTGGTAGATTCTCTACGATCCTGTGGGCGGGGCGCAGACTTGTCTAGACTAGGATCATATACAATATTAAAGTCATCCCCATCACCACAGGTATACCAGGAAAGTTACTCAAAGTCCTAAAAAAGTTTTTCTTCTAAACGTTCGGTGCATAAATATTGCAAAGTAGCAGAGCCTTCCTGTTCAAAACAATATAAGCCAAGGCAAACCGACCTGAAGGATTTGTGTAGACCTTGTTCACCTGGACATCCAAAGATTTCCGAATGAGAATCAAAACACCTGCTTTCCGACGTACCACTTCAGCTCCAATCACTCTACCCACTCACCACCAGATAAATTTCTCATGCTCCAAAGAGGTCAGGTGCGTCTCCTGAAATAAAGCAAAATCTGCCCTATGGTGATTCAAAGTCTGTAAAATGTTTTGTCTCTTAACAGGGGAGGTAACCCCATTAACATTCTAAGATATTAATTTGACCATGGGGGTTACCTAAAGTCAAAGAGCAATAAAGAGGCTATCAGCAAAGCAAAAAGAAGGTGGGTCTGTCCCAGCCTACAGATCCACCAACATAGCAGAAAGTGCAGAGTGGTGATCAAAAACACCCCAAACCCGAAGAGAAGGCAGCAAACCTCGGGATAGCATC
The DNA here is from genome assembly GCF_902459505.1 of Geotrypetes seraphini. Taxonomy (NCBI): domain Eukaryota; kingdom Metazoa; phylum Chordata; class Amphibia; order Gymnophiona; family Dermophiidae; genus Geotrypetes; species Geotrypetes seraphini. Next base: position 338,850,463 of record NC_047086.1, on the reverse strand, counting down.
CTCCCAGCCATTCCTCAAACCAAAAATCAAAACCACACCCAGAACCCTTGAAAAATAAAAAATGCACTATAGAAGAAAAACAAAAAGCCAAGTCAAGACAAATACCCACCCACCCCCATCTCACCCCCACCCACCCACCCACATCAAAAACCTCCAGTAACACTTTTGTCTCAGAGGACAACCTAAGGCAGCATGTAGCTACCCAGAACCCCTCTCAACAAGCCTAAAAGAGGTAAAGGACCCACAAAGGTCAACCATAGAACCAAGCAAAGTGTCTGCTAACTTATGAAACCTGTGCCCCCTCACCCAAGCCCAGCCAAAACAAAACAAAACTCAGAACCAAAGAAGCTACAGACCCCGAGAGAATCCGCATATGAAACACAGGCAAGTCTCCAAGCTTCTACAGACAATCAACACAGCGCACCAAACGCCAAACCAGCTACACACGGAACCCAATCCCCACCCCATCCCCAGAAACATACACAGAGACCCTCAAACCTATCCAGACCACTATGACCAGATATAATTCCAGCTGCTACCAACAAGCATAAAATCCTGAGAGAAAAACAAACAAACCCCAACCCCCCACAGCAAGACCCCCAGAACCCATTCAACATACCCTCACACCAGCAGACACACAACCTTCCAATAGTCCAACCAGAAAAACCTAGCAAAGCCCCTCCCCCCAAGTAACAGCTCGAAAGGAAGGAAAGGGCACCCCAACATAAGCAAGAAACCCCCAGATGACCAAAAGTCCCGCCCAGATGGAGCAGAATGAAGGGTCTCCGATAAGTGTCCAACAAGTCTGTATTAGCAAAGAAGGACTCAACCTTCGAGCCAGAAGCGGTTCAACCACATAGAGTAGTCCTCAGTAGGCTCAGGAAGGGCAAGCCCTGCAACACAGCAGGCTCAACCACCGCAAAGTGGGAGCCACTACTCCGTGGTAGCCGGTTTGGGACACAATTGCAGACATCAAGTAGCAAGACTGAAACATGGTGCTAAGGTCGTTAACATCCAGCAATCGATGGAGTGCAGCAGCACGGCAGGTTCTACCGTCTCAAATACAGAAAATAAAAAACTAGCAGACGGGAACCGCCGTGCCAACAGCCCAACCAAACTGAAAATCAGATCACCCCAAGAGACAAATCCAGGACTATAGTTAGCTCACAGAGCTGGTAGACAGGATAGCCATCTGAGCCACGAATCAAATGGCATGCACCAGTTGGTCAAAGAAATGTGGCTTGCCTTCATAGAAGATTTTCAACTTGGCAGGATACAACAGGGCGAACTACACGTGCTTGCGGTGAAGATCAGCACATAGAGAAATGTAGGCCTGGCACTGGGTTGAAACACGAGGTGAGTAGTCCTGGAAACCTAAAACGGTTTGATTTTCAAACTTGAGAGGCCCCTTCAAGCGGATCACTCGCAGGATTTCCAGTTTCTTCCAGCGACTTCTTTCAGGGCACGCTTAGACCCTAGCCAGTGTGCACACTCAATCCGCGCCAGTCCTGCCGCAGAGCACAGATCCAGGGTGTCCACTATCCAGTGCTCCAAGAATCCATGGAGCTTGGCCTCTGAGATAGACTCTGGTAAGCCCACCAACCTGAGGTTGCCGCGGCGGGAGCGATTTTCAATGTCATCAATCTTATCTTCTAAGATAAGTTCTAAGCCGGGCCTGCATCTCTGTCTGCATGCTGGTCACCTGAGAAACACTATCTTCCAGCGCTGACAGCAGGCGGTGAACTTTCCCGTTAAGGATTCAAGGTGTCCATCCATAACATCAAGTTTGTCAGTGATGGTTTGCCAAGTTTATTTACAATTTGATATACCGACCATCAAACAAATATCTGGATGGTTTACAATTCCTAAAATTAGAGTTAAAAAAATGCAATAATAGAAATAAAATAAAATAGGGGAACATAAACACCAGACAAAGACAAAGATATACAGTCGCTGATCCAGAAATGATTTTATCGCTCCTTTCACTTCTGTGACAACCTCCTGTAGCTAGACAGAGCTCATGGTAAGGCCCTCCCCCCTCTGCCCTCTTAGGCTCTGCGGTCATCACTTTATCTCTGTCTTTTCGCAAAGTTTTTGAGGCTATAACCCCAACGCTGGCAGGAAATTAAAAGGCAGTGGAAATTGGCAAAATACAAGCAGCAAAATTGATGATGAAGAGAGAGGGGTTCAGGAGCTCGAGGCATACATGTCTGCTCTCTAGCTCAGCATCACGTGACTCCCTCATCAGCAAATTTAATTATCTCACTAGTTACTAGTCATTTCTAGATCACTGATAAATATGTTAAAAAGCAGCGGTTTCTAAATTTTCCTATATCCCATTATTTGGCACCATTGGAGCTCTTGAGAATGTATATGAATTATATTCTTCAATATACTCAGTTAGACGGTTTTACACCTGATAATCTTTATTATCTTCCCAGGAGCTCCAAGGATATTGCTGAAGAAGTAGGGTAGACCAAATTGTATCTCCAGATAGTTTGAAGGTCTCTCGGTTCTTAGAATCATCCAAGGATTATATAGCTAAGAGAGCAACATTGTTGGTTACATTTAAATCTGAACTGGAAAAACAAGTTATCCTTAAACTTTACTTCTCTACAAAGCAGGCCCTGTTCTGTGGACAACAATTAAATATTTTTCCAGATGCTTCCAAGCAATTTAGGAGGAGACAGTTTCTATAGCTCAAGACTCGAGTCTTAGCTGTGGGAGTTACGTTTTTTAAAAATTCCCATGTAAGTGCTTAATTTCCTATAGAAATAACAAGTATGTATTTGTTGATCCATCTCAGTTGGAAACTTTTCTTCATGATAAACCTATTCCTGATACTGATTTAGAAACTAATAGAGGTTGATAATAAATTATTTTCTTTACTTTGTGAATCCTTCTAAGAACCAAACAGCCCCAAAAATGTGGACTTGAAAAAAAGATTTGGTTTGTTAACATGTATTTTTTTCTTATGATTCTTACTCATTTTGCTTTCAATTGTTATTATTTTTAACAAATTAATAAAAGTAATAAAAATAAAAAAACAGCGATTCCAGCAGAAACCCCTGGGGAATCCCACTATTTACCCTTCTCCATTGAGAATATTGACCATTTAACCCTACTCTCTGTTTTCTATCTTTTAACCAGTTCTTAATCCATAAAAGGATATTACCTCCTTTCCTATGACTTTCTAATTTTCTCAGAAGTCTTTCATGATGTATTTTGTCAAATGACTTTTGAAAATCTAAATATACAATACTGACTGTCTCACTTGAAAAGTAGTAGATTGGTGAGGCAAAATTTCTCTTGAATAAATCCATGTTGGTTTTGTCTCATTAATCCATGCTTATGTATATGCTCTGTAATTTTGTTCTTTATAATAGTCTCTACCATTTTGCCCCACACCAACGTCAGACTCACTTGTCTATAATTTCCTGGATCACCTCTGGAACCTCTGATTCACCAGCACTAAATACCATTTCTGGCACTGGTATCTCCTTCACATGTTCTTCAGTGAAGACCGAAGCAAAGAATTAATTTAATCTCTCTGCTATGGCCCTGTCTTTCCTGAGTGCTCCTTTTACCGCTCGGTCATCTAGCGGTCCAACCGATTCTCTTCTTGGCTTCTTGCTTTTAATATACTTAATGCTCCTAGCAGAGCATTAACTCGGTGCTCTCTCCATAACTCTCTCTCGCTCATTCCCCCACCGACTGTATGTGTACTGCTCTGATTGCTTTTGTATTCCAACCACCTATATACGATCCCTACTTAATTTTTTGTTAACAACATTGAACCTCACAGTGTATCACGGTATACAAATAAAATTTTATGTTATTTTATGTGGGAAAAACTTAAAAGGATGATACATACACGGATCATAGAACATAGAAGCTATATTATCAGACAAGTCAGATCAGCACCTTTGATTGGACATTAGATTGAGAAACAACATACACACAAAAAAAATCAGTTTCCTTGTTTTCAGAACTATTAAACTGAGATGGAGAGGCAGTGACATTGACTTGCTCCTATTATGTACAGAACAGAGTCATCTATGAATTGAATACCTCAAGCCCTTGTGGACTGAATTAGGATTTCGACCTCCCGCACTTTCCATTATTTTTGTCATATGATATAATTAATATGTTTATAGTGAATTATTTGTTTTTAAAATTCATGTTTTTTATATATCTTTGAGACTTTTTTTTTTTACAGCTTTTATTATTCCTAGGTTTACAGCTTTTATTATTCCTAGGTATTGTTATAACATATGCACTACTGTTGTAAAATGGACATGTGGAACCTTTTTAGATGTTTTATTCTTGACCTATGGTTACTATTTTAAGGGACTGCTATTTATGTTAACTCTATGATTTGATAATATGAGGGGCGTTCAATAATTTATCTACCTGAGTATGAAAGAAAGTAGAAAGCATGTTGAAAAAAGTCTGTGCATGTTGTGACATGTCTCAAGGTTACTCATGCAGTTTTAGCTCAGTTCGAGTCTAACATTCCAACAAACAGGATGTCAGGAGAGTCCTTGTGCAAATCAAGTAAGAACCTGGTAGATTTGGAGTACCGTTCAGTAATAAAATTTCTCACAAATGGAAGGGAAAAAAAACAAAGGAGATCTATGAATGCATGACTGCAGCTTATGGTGAGTCTGCCCCATCATCCTAAAAGTAAGATTTTGGAGCAGGCAGTTCAAGTGGGGTAGAGAGCTCAATGAATATGACTCACACACTAGATGGCCTGTGAAAGCAACTTCCACAGAAATGTGCAAGAAAGTCGAGGATTTAATTTTGTCAGACAGACAAATTAAGGTTTCCTGAATAGCTGAAGAAATGGGTATCTCGGCAGGTAAAGTTTGGAAAATAATTCATGAAAAGTTGGGCATGTCTAAGATTAGTGGAAGATGAGTTCCAAGAATGCTGATACTATGTCAGAAAGCCACGAGGTTCCAGTTCTGTCAGGAGAACTTGGAGATACTCCATGAAGACCAAATGAATTTTTTTTTTCATTGTTTGGTGATTGAAGATGAGATTTGGATCTATCACAGAGATCCTGAGTCCAAAACAGTTTTCAAGTGATAAAGATGTCAAGGAGGCTGTGACATCCTAGTTTCAAGGTCAAACAGAAGAATTCTTTTTAAAGGGGTTAAATTCATTGTAAGAAAAGTAGATGATGCGTATGGAGCTATCAGGGGATTATATTGTAAAATAAAACAAAGATTTTATTAAAACTATTTTCTTTCCTACTGATGTAGATAAACTATTGGACACCCTTCATAAGTATCCAATTTTATACCTCAGTTGTAAAATCCATAGGATTCAATTTTTAGTGTGCACACAGATTATTAATTACCTATGGCTATATCATATTTATGCCTTTGCATTTTGTTTCCATTTTTGCTCTCAAATCACTTCTAATTGTTAATTTTTCATCATGTTTTTACATTCATCATTATTTCCTACATTAACCATAGCAGAGCACTACCTAAGTTTTAAAGTATTGTCAGTTTCATCCATATTTACATGTCCTTAACCCTGTGCTCCTTTTGGTGCTGCTATTTGGTTTTATTATTTATCCTGAGAGCTTGGCTTTACATTTACCTCATATATTGCTCACCCTTTATATATTTTTTAAAAACCATGCAATAACAGAGCTCCATACATTGACAGAATTAGTTTTCTTCACACATGGATATGTCATCATGTTGCATCTTTAAAGAGGAACGATTCGAATTAACCTTCTTCTAAATACTGTTATATTGTTGCGCTTATTCTGGTGAATGTACGCTTACTATTCTTTTCATGTACGTCATCAAGAGTATTATATGTTCATTATTCAGGTCAATATTTATATCTCTTTTAGGCAGCATTCTGTACATATACACAGTTTAGCTAATTTTTAGATATGTTCTCAGATTTGCTTGTTGTGCTTAGTATAATATTTTTCACCTACCTATCCAACCAGTTTTTTTCTATCCTGTTTAGGTAGAATTAAGGACCGGCTCTCTGGTTTTAAAAATTAAGGTCTATTTTTGCATAAACTCTTGTATTATATACACTGGACCTTTTAAATCTCTCAATCCACTTAATATGCATATTATTCCACAGGGCTAAGCCAGGCTCCACTGAGTGTTTAGTGTATTGTTATCAGATAAGATACAGATGCAACCCATTATTTTCTCATGCTCTCCTATCAACTAGCATTTTACATGAGTTGCATTTTTTCAATGTCAAGCTTTATTTATACAAATATGAATTGTTTTAATCTTTACTATCACTCTGCATATGTCACTTTTACTCATTAGTCAAACAACCTTAACATCTGGCTTGGTTACATCCTTGATGTCATCACACAAATGTTTGTTTTGTAATTATGCTTACAATTGGCTTGAGTATCATATACATACTTCCTGCTTTTCATACCACAATATAACTTTTAGCAGAATGAACAAGCTTTCTCATGTTTCATTTTCTGTACATTTATTCTATATCTGTTGCTGTGATTTTTATGTAAGAGTTCAATTTTCATTGACTTTCATATGTTTTTATCATTGTATTTTATTATTAAAATAGTTTACATAATTTATCTAATGCAACACTATGGTATGAGTTTTTTCTAAACTATATATTTTATACACATGCATGGACACATATCCTATACTTCACTTTTCATACACTCTCTTTCACACCTATAAGAATAGCCTTACTGGGTAAGACTAATGGTCCATCAAGCCAGTAGCCCGTTCTCATGGTAGTCAATCCAGGTCACTAGTACCTGGCCAAAACCCAAGGTATAGCAATATTTCATGCCACCAATACAGGGCAAGCAGTTAGAGAATGACACGGTGGCTGTTACCCACGGCTAGCCGTGGGTAACCCGCCAAAACGGTGATGAAAAACCTGTGTTCACCGTGGCTATGGGGACAAGGCCATTCACCGCCCCATGGAGCGGTGAATGGCCTTGTCCCCGCAGTTAAGGGAGGGAACGCCCTGTTTATTGCCGCCGCTGAGTTGAAACAGCTCCCTTTCTCCCTCCCTGCCCCTTACCTTCGTGGTCGCGAGTCTAAATTGCCTTCTTACAGCAGCCAGAGCCTTGAAGCTGCGTGTGGCTGCTGTAAAGGTCATCTCTGACGCAACCGGAAGTTGCATCAAAGACGACCTTTACGGCAGCTATATGCAACTACAACGCTCCAGCTGCTGTAAGAAGGCAGTTTAGACATCGCCGGCCACAGGTAAAGGGCAGGGAGGTTTGTCAGACCGGGCCTGTTGTATGGGGGCGGGGGAAGTGCCACGAAGGTAAGGGGCAGGGAGGAGGAAATGTGGGGTGGAGAGGAAAAGATGCTGAAGGGAAATGGGTAAAACAGAGTGGGGAGAAGGATGCTGAAAGCACATGGGGAAGACAGGGGGGGAGAAGGACGCTGAAAGCACATGGGGAAGACAGAGGGGGAGAAGGACGCTGAAAGCACATGGGGAAGACAGAGGGGAGAGAAGGACACTGAAAGCACATGGGGAAGACAGAGTGGGAGAAGACACTGAAGGGAAATGGGGAAGAAAGAGTGGGGAGAAGATGCTGGCAGGAAAGAAGACAGAGATGCCAGACTATGGGGGAGCGGAGAGAAGAAAATGGGTGCCAGACCAATTTGGAAGGGGGGGGGGGGGGAAGAAAGGGAGAGGCACAGTAACAGAGCAAATGGAAGACGCAGAGAGAAGACAGACAGTGGATGGAAGGAATTGAATGAGAAGATGAGGAAAGCAGAAACCAGACAACAAAGGTAGAAAAAAAAATTATATTTCTTTTTCTTCAGGATAAAGTAGTATATTAATTGTGTTGATAAAAATTTATAAACAAAGCCCTGCCAGCTGAACATCTCTTTCTCCAGTTCAGCAGCCAGAACTTTGATTTATAAGGAAGAAATAAGCTAAATATTGCAGTACTGAGGCTTGTATGGATGTTGCGGGGACGGTGACGGGGCGGTGAATGGGATGGCAGTGACAGTGATGGGGCGGTGAATGGGATTGCGGTGACGGTGACGGGGCGGTGAAGGGAATGGCGGTGACGGGGCGGTGAAGGGGACAGTGGGCCGGGGACGGTGCAGTGATGGGGACAGATTTTTTCCCCATGTCATTCTCTACAAGCAGTGGCTTCCCCATGTCTTTTTCAATAACAGACTATGGAATTTTCCTCCAGGAAATTGTCTAAACCAGGGGTATCCAACCCGCGGCCCGCATGCGGCCCCGTGAAGAATTCTGTGCGGCCCCGGTCACAATGCAGTGTTTTCCTCTGCCAGCTCCCTTCTCCGTCTTGCTGCAGCGTTTTCTTAAAGCCGTGAGCAGCAGATCCTATGTGCCTTTTGCGGCTGACCTGGAAGTGTTCCCTCTGACGTTGCGACATCAGAGGGAACGCTTCCAGATCAGCCGGAGGCGCATGGAAGACGCTGCCCACGGCTTTGAGCAAACACTGTAGGCAGGGCTTTTGCTCCAAGAGCCGCAAGTTCAGTGCCGCCTGTAACTTCAGCCTGATCCTGGGGAGCCTATAGTGACTGAACATCAAAGCGGCCACTGAGGAGGAGCTGATGACCCTGCTGGGCCAGGCAGCCGCAGGTGGCACGTGCGCCCATCGAGCCCTTCCCCGGCATGCATAAGTGCCGACCTTTGCTGCGCGTGGCCATGTGGAACCTACAAGCTGCTCCATGGACAAGGCCAACAACCCAGTGCTCTGCATGACCCTGCTGGAGAACGGGTAAGGGATCAGCGGTATTAAGCAAATGCTTCACTTGGCCCTTAGGGGTAATTTGGGGGTGAATGCTGTGCTGCTGATGGGTGGGTGTGTGGGGGGAGAAATGCTGCTTCTGCACAGGGAAGGGAAGGGGGAAGCGAAATGCTGCTGCTGCACTCAATTGGGGAGAGAGAGGGAAGGATGGAGAAGGAAAAGGGAGAGGAATGAGAGATGTCAAGTCCATGGGAGGGAGAGATGCCAGGGGAGGGGAGGGAAAGAGACAGATGCCAGGCCAGGGGAAAGGAAAGAAGGAGAGAAAGGAATGAGAGGGGATGCCAGATAATGGAGGGGGAGGGGAAGGGGAGCTGGAAGGAGAAGAGAGATTTCAGGGCATGGGGAGAGGGAAGGGAAACTAAGGAGACAAATGCCAGACCAGAGGGAGAAGAGGTGCCACTGAGGAGGTACCAGGGCATGGGGGGAGGGAAGGAAAGGAGAAGAAAGAGATGTCAGAGCATAAGGGAGGGGGTGGAGACAGAAAAATGGAGAGGGATGAAGCTGAACTGAATCATATACAAAGGAGAGAAGGGGCACAGGATAGACAGTTTATGGAAGGAGCATAGGAAGAGGGAAGATATCATATGGAACATGGAGAGAGCAGACAGAGAAATAGAAGGGGCAGAGAGAGAGAGGGCAGACAGTGGCTGGAAGGGGCTGATGCTGCATGTAAGACAGAGAGAGGACAGATGCTGTCTAGAAAGAAGAGAGTGAGGATAAGATGATTAAAGCAAGTGGGATTTGTTCAGAGATGGGTTTTTTTTGGGGTGGGAGGGTATTAAAAGAAGTGCCAGATTGAACGTGGGGGGAGAGCTTATGGCACCAGAAACAGAGGACAGAGAGAGATGGTAGGCAATGGTCTGAAGGGAGAGAAGTTAGACCTGGGGTAGTGCGGAGGAAGAGGGAAAGAGATACTTGAAGGGAGAACTGTTGGGAAGAGAAAGAAAGAAATGGTGGACCTGGAGAAGGGAGGCAGGCAGGGGGAGAGATGGGATGGGGACAGATGGGAAGAGAAAGAGAGAGAAGTTGGATCTGGGGATGGGAGGGAGGGATAAATGTTAGGCCTGTGGATGGAAGGCAGAGAGATGCAGCATCTCTCTCTTTTTTTTCTCCATTTCATTGTTCAGCATCAAGGAGGGAGGGAAGAAAAAAAACAGAAAAGAGAGGGAGCAAATTGTTGGACCATGGAAATAAAGGAGGAGAGATGGAACCATGGGAGGGCAGGAGGGAAGAGAGTTGGGATAAGATAATGCTAGGGGATGGAAAGAAAGGGACGGCATTATAGCCTGACCAGTGGAGAGAGGGAGGGGGATTTTGAAAGTGGTGAGCCATGTGGATGAGGTCAAAATGGAGATGACAAGATGAGTGAGAGAGCAGTGAATACAGTGGTAGAAATGTGGTAATGAGGAGTAGATAGAAGGGAATAGGAGGCTGGGAAAGGAGTGAGATGGAAAATGGGAGAGCTAGAGACAGAGAAGATGGAGAATTGAGAAGGGTGAGAATGAAGGCAAGATTTGAGTAGACAGAGGCAGAAAAGAAAAAGTTAAGAAAGCTGAAAGGGAAAAATCAATACATTGGAGACAGGCATAAGAAGGAAATGGAACAAGAGAAGAGGAGAAAAAAAATGGACAGCAGACACTGGAAAGAGAGTTGAAGATAGAGAAAAAAACAGAAAGAGAAACTGGGACCAAGATGATGGAAAAACAAAACATCCAGTCAACAAGGTAGAAAAAATGGTTTTATTTGGAATTTATTAACTGGAATATGTTAGCTTTGGGATATGTGCATCACAATTGTTTTTGTATTCAATGGCTTAGTCATATACAGCTGATTTGGGGGAGGGACAAGCCCAAAATTAGTGGATGGGCACCAAAGTTTCTCCCTGCCAACTGAAGAGATCTTCCTCCAGGCTGGCAACTCAAAATCTCCAAGCTTTGCAGCCAATGGCAATATCCTTAAGCTGCCCCTGCTTTCATGCATGCATGAAAGCCAAAGGGGGGGGGAGCAGGGAGGAGGGAAGGCAGCAGCTCTGCAATATTGCTGCCAGCTGCAGAATTTGGAAAGTTGGAGGGGGAGGAGGTGGCTGTCAGTTGGTGAGGCTTGGGGGATCCCTACTAGCTACAATAGGGGAGAAGTTCATTTTGAGGGAGCCTAAGCTCAAAGTGGGAAGCCCAAAAAAGCAGTAATATTTACCCTTATTAAACGATCCTCCACATGCACTCCTGACAGCTGATTCAGCATTCCCACTCTGATGAGGCTCACCTCTGAAGAGGCTCACCGTAGCTGTAATAGAAGTGAATGGGAGAACCAGGGGCACGTATCCCTGCTCATCAGAGTGGGGATGTGGAAGCCTGTGGCTGCTCCCACTGTCAGCGGTGCACGTGGAGGATCACTCAGTCAGGGTAAGTTCCTCTCCACAGTGTCCCTTTAATGAAGGTTTATTATTAGATACGTACATCTTCTATATTAGTAATTGCAAATTTGGGACCTGCTCAACCTTTTTTGGCTCATCGGCTAGTGTTAGTGTTTGTGCTGCCCCAGAAAATTTTTTGGGGGCCAATGCGGCCCAGGGAAGCCAAAAGGTTGGACACCCCTGGTCTAAACCTTTCTTAAAATCAGCTACGCTATCCGCTTTTACCACATCCTCTGGCAATGTGTTCCATAGCTTAACTATTCTCTGAGTGAAAAAAAACTTCCTCCTATTGGTTTTAAGAGTATTTCCCTGTAACTTCATCGAGTGTCCCTTAATCTTTGTAATTTTTGACAGAGTGAAAAATCAATCCACTTATACCCGTTCTACTCCACTCAGGATTTTGTAGACTTCAATCATATCTCCTCTCAGCTGTCTCTTTTCCAAGCTGAAGAGCTCTAACTGTTTTAGTCTTTCCTCTTATGAGAGGAGATCCTTTCCTTTTAACATCTTGGTTGCTTTTCTTTGAACCTTTTCTAGTGCCACTATATCTTTCTTGAGGTAAGGAGACCAGAATTGAATGCAATACTCCAAATGAGGTCGCACCTTGGAGCAAAACAGGGGCATTATGACATGCTTATTCTTGTTAACTATCGCTTTTTTAATAATTCCCAGCATCATGTTTGCTTTTTTGGCCACTGCCGCACATAGGGAGGATGGTTTCATCATATTGTCTACAATGATACCCAGATCCTTTTCTTGGGCGCTATGGTATGTCTAAATAATTCACTTCACAGTATAAGCTTGTTTTAAGCTATTTTTGCATGTTTCACTAGTCTGTCCTTTACTGTCATTAAAATGCCTATTGGGGGTATAACTTAGATTACCACACAATAGTTCCTCACATCTTTAATTGCAGATACATTTAGATTCACTTCATCTATCACCTGTCTTTCATTTGACACTACTGTCCACAATTTTTATTTATTTATATGCTCTTTCTTATTTAAGTTCATTTTCTTATGTCATTTCATGTATATTTACTTTGAGGGCTCCCGAGGAAGGCACGATGACCCTCATTATATAAAAAGCACCTACCATTAGGTGCCCAGATTGGCACACTTAGCCAATCTAGGTGCCTAAGTTTATTTTTTAATTGGTTCAATCAGCGCTGTTAATTAATTAATTGAACAGTGCCACTAAAAACCAACTTTAAAAAATTAATTTTCAGGTAGGCACCTAACTCGATAGGTGCCATGTAGACATCTATACTGAGGTGCCTACCCAAAAAGTAGGCATGGTTAGAGGGAAGAGTTTGGGTGTAGATTGCCTTACTGGTAAGCGTCGATATTGGGTGCCGGTAAAATAGGCCAAAAAAACCCTGGCCTAATATACCGGCACCTAACATTATGATGCCTACTGATGCCTAAGGAGTGTGTGGCGCAGTGGTTGGATCTACAGCCTCAGCACCCTGGGGTTGTGGGTTCAAACCCCACGCTGCTCCTTGTGACCCTGGGCAAGTCACTCAGTCCTCCATAGCCCCAGGTATGTTAGCTAGATTGTGAGCCCACCGGGACAGATAGGGAAAATGCTTGAGTACCTGATTGTAAAACTGCTTAGATAACCTTGATAGGCGGTATATAAAATCCTAATAAACTTGAAACTAAGCTGAGTTAAGTACAACAGCGCCTGGTGGTTGATTGACAACTGTGCCGATTGGCACCTACTTGCTAGGTGCCATTTATAGAATTAAGTCTTATTTGCCAAAACATTGACCATGTGGGTCCTTCTCATTACCCCCTTTACTGTTAGTCCTGTACATATGCTGAGAGCTGCAACTGTTCATTTTGGTTCATCTGGATACACAATTTTACTTATACCACTCTATTTTGTTTCTTTTTGTTCCCCTCTTTTTTTGCCTACTATTGAGGGAGGTCATACCTCCAAGGGACATTGACTTAGGGCTCCTTTTACTAAGCTGTGCTAGCGGTTTTAACGTGCGCAATAGATGCTAACGCCAGCATTGAACTGGCGTTAGTTCTTGGCGCATAGCGTGGGGTTAGCATGTGCGGCAATGCAGCGTGCGCTAAAAACGCTAGCGCAGCTTAGTAAAAGGAGCCCTTAGTTTCTTGGGTTGACACCTTTTTATAAGGATAAAACCAGGCTATTTAGTGAGTTAACCAAATTTACCTTTTCTACACCATTAGACCACACTTCTTTTCTCTTTCATATGCCAAGTATCTACAATAAAAGACAATCATGGACTGGGTCTGTAATTTAAGTCATAGTGTTGTGGCACATATGACTTATTTGAGTCTTCCACATGATATGGCTGGTAAGTTTTGGGCATGACATGAAAATGAAGTGCTCAGACGAGTGCAGGGGGGAGGAAGGTCCAATGACTGATACTTCAGAGGTTATCAGCGTGCTGTTGGCGGTTTCGGGGAGCATTGCTGGCTCAGCTGATTGGACATTCTCCTGCTGCGATTAGCTGAACTGGCAGGGAGATCCCCAGACAAAATATATATAAAACTAGTCTTATAGCCCGTTACATTAATGGGTGCTAGAATATATGTGTGTATGTCTGTCTTTATTTCTTTCTCTCTCCTTCTTCTCCTCTCCTTCTGTATTTCTGTCTTTCTTTTTCCTTGGCTGTCCACCCATTCTCCCTTCCTTTTACCTTCCCTGTGTCCACCTCCACCCCTTCACTGCTCCCCTTATCCAGCAGCAGCCCTTCTCCCTTTTTTTAATCTCTCCCCTATCCAGCAGCACCTCTTTCCTGTCCCCCTGTCCAGAAGTAGGCCTCCCTTCCTTTTTCTCCCTCCCCGTCTCTTCCCCTGTCCATCAGCACCTCTTTCCTGCTCCCCGTCCAGCAGTAGGCCTCCCTTCCTTTTTCTTCCCCCAGCACCTCTTTCCTGCTCCCCCGTCCAGCAGTAGGCCTCCCTTCCTTTTTCTTCCCCCCTAGCACCTCTTTCCTGCTCCTCCGTCCAGCAGTAGGCCTCCCTTCCTTTTTCTACCCCCCATCTCTTCCCCTGTCCAGCAGCACCCCTTACCTCATGTCTGTCCTCCGCCGCCAGCCGCCACAAACTGCCACGGCCTGTAGCCGCCACGGCCTGCAGGTGCTGACAGCCGCCGCGGCCTGCAGCCACCGACAACCACCGCGCCGCCCAAGCCGACATCCGCCTTGGGAGAGAGAGATGCATGGAAGCGCGCATGCGCACTCCTACCTGCGGGGACCTACAGCGCACGGAAAACGGGAGCATGCAGGTCAGAGTACGCATGCGCGGCTTAGGCTTTTATTATATTAGATATATATTTATATTTATTTTTAGTATTTATAGACCACTTATAGCCTATCTTCAGGTACTCTATTTTCCCTATCTAACCTGGTAGGCTCACAATCTGACTAATATACCTGCGGCAATAGAGTGTTAAGTGATTTGCCTAGGGTTACAAGGAGCAGCACTGAGTTTGAACATACAACTTCAGGATGCTGAGGCTACAACCCTAACCATTAGGCCACTCCTCCACTCCTTTTATAAGGATAAAAATATTTAAAAAGGAAAGGAATTTATAACTCAAATATCTACATAAGAACTTGATATGTTTAAAAAAAAAATCTCATATACAAAACATCCTATACTAAGCTACAATATTTTATTTTTCTGGAATTACTAAAGTATTAGTAGTTCAAATTTAAAATTGTTTTAAATATATTGCACAAATGAAATATAAAATCAAGTTTGTTTCAAGAAATGCATTTCATATAAATACATATTTAAAGTTTAAATGCTAAAATATTTAAATAATAGATGCAAAATACAATTTTCTAATAAGTTATGTGTGAATCCACAATTTCACTCTTTTTTTTTTAATGAGCCTATACCCAAAGACATCAACGACTGAATGACAAGCAGAACACTTCAAGTGATTAATACAGAAAAAGGGGCAGATAAAAGATCAATGACAAAATCACCTGGTAAAAAACATAGAAGGTGCTACATTAAAAGCATTTTCCTTTACAAATGAAACAATACTCAGAAACCTGTAGTTTAGCACTTGTGCTCAAAAGGCACTCCAAACTATGCAATGATGAGAACAGAAACCTATCCTTTCTAATAATCTTGTGACAAAAGCTAAAAGACATCCCATTAACTAGTGATCTCAACTGCTAATGCAGAGTACTTCCTGATGCCTTTTATGTAGAATGCTGCTATTAAAAACCCCACTAAACATTCACTGTGAACTACACAGAATCATTCATCTTTTATCAGCAACTCTCTTTACAAGAGTCTGAGTGGAACTGAAGGTGTTATTGATATTATGGAGTGGAAATTAATCAGAAATTTTTCTCATATTTTCCTCATCACACTAATTTACTTTTGTACAAATTTTCCCCAGCTATAAAGTTCATACCCAACCCCCTGTTGTATTCTTTTAAGTTGAGAATATTCAACGAGTGCGTCAACTGAAAAGCACTAGGTCTGAACACAAAAAGCATTCGAAATTCTCATTTAGTTGTCTTTATTTTGCTAGCGCCATGTGGTCCTTGAAGATGTAGAAAACATGGGAAGCTGAGTAAAGATCAGAGCAAGCTCATTAGCATTCTGACAAAATTGGAGTGGTGGAGATGTATAGTTTGCCTAGTTTGTCGTTTTGAAAGCTGCCGGTGGTAAGCTTTCTATTTCATTGTGCTTTTGTCTTTTTTGGGGGGGTTTCAACGCAGCAGGGTGTTTGATAGCCCTAGGTTGCACAATGCATTGTGGGAACCTTTACTGAATATTCAGCCTATAGTATCACTATAGTTTAAGTCAAAAAGTTTTTTTTCTCATTTGCATGATAAAATGCACACCAATTTAGCACTATCCAGTACTATTATCAAGGATTCTGCTTGGCACCTGATATATTAAATAAACAAACTAAAAAAAATTACAAAGCTGGCATTAGAGTGGAGTGGAATAGTTTTTACAATGTTTTACCCCCTTAAACAAAAAGCATATCAGTTTACTTAAACATAATTAAAGAGAGAAAAAAAATAATCAATTGATATTATATTGTTAATTTTGAGCTAGAACTGCTATAGAAAATTGTTAAACAAATGAAAATAATCTCTTTTAGTAAGATCCTGTCATTATAGAGATACCTGAAATAATTGGTCATGCTCTAGAATTATGAAAATAATGAATTACATCTTAGAAGACACAGAGGATTTATGAATTTGGACATTTAATTTTTTTTAACATTTGATTTACTTTGAACATCTAAAGAGGCTGCATAAATACTATAATCTTACATGACTGGTTCCAAGTCAAGTAAAATGGATAAAGGTCTTTTAGGATGAATTTATCTGCTAAATCCTTGTGGTTACCCTCCGATCTTGGATGATGACCCAAAAAAGACGTCAACAGTTCATTTCTCAGAAAGCTGGAAGAAGCCACTATGAAAACCATAATCTACTCATTCACAAAGAACTATTTTAAACCTTACAGTTCACAAGTACAAAGAAATTATTCTTACATCTCTACTATTCCACTGGTTCTTTTGACACAATTGCTTCTGAAATGAAAGGTTAAATAATCTTTAAATATAAACTCAGCACAGTGGTTCTGCACTTTTCTAAAAGTAATTATGGAAGGAGTCACTGCATTTTAAGCAAATAAACATTTTTGCCCATTCAAATATATTCTTGCCCATTGATCATTTTCTATGAATATCTTTGTAAAAAAAAACAAACAAAAACACCCCAAATAAGTTGGTTCAGAAGATATAGGTGTGCGTTTCTGTAGTAAGTTTTGTGCTTGCTATCCTACCTGCACCAAATTTTTAAAACATCATGGGAGGGATGGATATGAGGATTCTGAAAGAAATGGGGTTCTTTTTTGGATCCATTCCAGGCACACATGCACATCACAAAGATATGCACATCCTGGGTGGAATGTCTCATCTTGTTCCTCTATATTAAATACTAATACTACTGGTGGAATTCTGCACAAAAAAATTCAAAATTAAGCACAAAAATATCCAAATTCTGTGTACAAAATTTGCAAATTCTGCAAAATTCTGCAAATTATTTGATAATATTTAAACAAAAATGTTTAATTATTATCCAGAATTTTTAATTATTATTTTTAATTATTATCCAGAATTTCAGTATTATCCAGAATTTCTGTATTTTCATTAAATTATACTAGAGAAAACAAAGAGCCTTCAAGTTTTTTTCATTTACCACCGGATTCTCTAACCAGCGCCGATGTTGGCAGGCACCTTAAAAGCGGCTGCCGATTGCGTGTCAATAACTTGACAACACCATTTACAGAAACATGTAATGACAGGTGCCAGACATGTAGTCCTGAAAAATCCTGGCCTACATTTCTGGTTCCTTTGCCAGGAGATTTTGACAATAGTACCCGGCAGAAGAATCTCCGATCAGCTGAGCCAGCAGGACTCCCTGAAATTGTGGCTTTGGTGAATCCTGCCAGCTCAGCTGATTGGGAATTCCCCTGCTGCGATTAGTTGAACCGCAGAGAAATCCTCGATTTCTCTCTTTCCCGCCCTAACTCCCACTCACTGATCCCCCCTCTTCACTACCCCTCCAAGGAGAGATTCTCCCCCGAGCCTGACATCCCCACAAACCCCCTCCCTTGTATCTTTTATGGAACATTGGCTGCCCACTCCCTCCTGACAGCAGATTGCTGGGGTCCTCTGCCCCCCCCCATAACCTTAAAACTGATGGCTGGAAGGAGGGATGTTCACTCCCTCCTGCCGGCAGGCCTACCTCTTCAAAATGATGGGCCTTCCCCTTCCCGGTGAATCCTGGGATGCACTAGGAAGGGCCTAAGGCCCTGATTGGCTCTGGCAACTAAAGCCCCTCCCAGAGCCAATAAGGTTTTAAGGCCCCTCCCAATGCATCCCAGGATGCAGCAGGAAGGGGCCTAAGGTCCTGATTGGCCCAGGTGCCTAAGGCCTCTCCAATGGGCCAATCAGAGCTTTAGGCCCCTCCTTGGTGTATCCCAGGATGCACTGGAAAGGGGAAGGCCTACTATTTTGAAGAGGCAGGCCTGCTGGCAGGAGGGAATGGACATCCCTCCTGCAATCCTTCTACTTTAAGATATGGCAGTGGACCCCGGAGGCTTGACAGCAGGAGGAAGTGGGCTTCCTTCTTGCCATCCTTCTACTTTACGGTATTCGGGGGGGGGGGGGGGGTTGTCAGGGGCATATGTGGGATCCAGGAGGTGGTGACTGAGGCAGGAGGGAGTGGGCATCCCTCCTGCCAATGTTCCATAAAAGGTACAAAGGGGGTATGTGGGGATGTTGGGCTCAGGGAGGGGTCTCTTCTTGGAGGGGCACTGTGGGGAATCAGTCAGTAGGTTTAGGGAGTCCTGCCGGCTTAGCATATTGGGGATTCCTCTGCCACAGTCAGCTGATAGCAGACTATGGACTATTGTCGGGAACCCCAGCAAAGATAAGTGTCAGAAATGAACCCCTGTCTTTCCCACCTGTACCCCCCTAGCCAGCATCTTTCTGACCCCTATTCCCCCTGCCAACATCTCCCACTCTCTCTCCCCTATCCTCCCCAGCCAACACTCTCTCCCCTGTCCCCAATCCAGCATTAGGTGTACCTCAGTGACAATTCTAATTGGCAACCTGCTGCCAGCTCTGCAGGCTTCCCTCTGCTGATGTTATTCTGAGCTGCAGCAGAGATTCTGAGCAGAACACTGGTAGTCTAGCAGTTGCGCAGAATTATGTCAGGAGTACACTATATGCCCTATTAACAAAGCCGCATTAGCTGTTAATGATGTAATAGAGGAAAATTCTATAAGAGGCGCCTAAATATTTCAATTAGCAAATTCACTTCAATTATGAGCTTTAACAAGCTCATAATTTAAAAAATTAAATTAATTGGGCAATAACGCCTATCTTCTTAGGTGCAATTCTACAAAAGGTAGGCACCTATCGTATGGCACCTAGCAGCACCTAACACCAAAATAGGTATGTTTAGGGGTGGAGAAGGACTTAGGCACTGCTAGGTGTGATTCTCCAAAGGACTTAGGTGCCTATAATGTAGGCCTTTAAAACCCTTGCCTACATTACAGGCACCTAAGTTTTTAATTAGGTGCCAATAGGCATGATATTGTAAAAGGTGTCTAACCTCCTCTTCTATGAAACTGTGCTAGCAGTTTCTAGCGCAGAGAGCCGCGTTGGATGGCCCGTGCTACTCCTGATGCTCATAGGAACTCTATGAGCGTCGGGAGCAGCGTGGGCCATTCGGCGCGGCTCTCTGTTCTAGAAACTGCTATAGCATTTTCGTAGAAGAGGGGGTGTGATTGACAAGTGATAGGCACCTATCTTTTTAGATGCCATTTACAGAATTTTCCCCTCGGTGTCTGCTAGCAGTTATACTTCAGCAGTTAATGGAAAGTAACTTTCTTGTTAACGGCTAATATGGAATGGGGTGGAAAAGGGTGGGTAATGTAATGTAATTTTATTTCTTATATACCGCTAATCCGTTAGGTTCGAAGCGGTTTACAGAAAATATACATTAAGGATACAATAAAAATAAGATAAGTAAAGATAGGTACTTAGAAATACCCTTACTGTCCCGAAGGCTCACAATCTAACTAAAGTACCTGAAAAACAATTAGTAAATGGTAGAGAAGTAAAATAAAAAACAGAGGTAAAAATAAGATAAGAAACATCCTAACAAGAATACATAGATCTTTTTAAGGCCGCACTTTTAAAGCAAAATGTACATCTCAAACAATAATATATTGGATAAACTAAAATTAAATTATGATGTTTTAAAGTTAAATAAGATATAGAAATGTAAAAAGAAAAAAATGAACTTTGGAAGTAAAGAAAAGGTAAAGAGAGAGAATGTGGATAGAATGAAAAACCGTTAAACAATGGAATTCTAAGAAATTTAAAATGAAGACAACATGGACAAATGCAAGGTCATGCATATAGGGAAAAAGAACCCGTTGTTCAACTACAAATTGGGGGGGGTATTGTTGGGAGACAGCAGACTCGAGAGAGACTTGGGTGTGCTGGTGGATGCATCACTGAAGCCATCTGCACAGTGCGCAGCAGCCTCGAAAAAAGCCAACAGGATGCTGGGAATCATAAAGAAGGGCATAGTTACCAGAACACGGGAAGTCATCATGCCATTGTATCGAGCGATGGTGCGTCCACATCTAGAATACTGCGTTCAGTATTGGTCGCCGCACCTCAAGAAGGACATGGCGGTACTTGAGAGAGTCCAAAGGAGAGCAACGAAAATGGTAAGAGGGCTGGAACACTGCTCATACGCCGAGAGGCTGGATAGGCTGGGGCTCTTCTCTCTGGAGAAAAGGAGGCTCAGGGGAGATATGATAGAGACCTTCAAGATCATGAGGGGCATAGAGAGGGTGGATAGGGACAGATTCTTCAGACTGAAGGGGACAGCAAATACGAGGGGGCATTCTGAGAAACTGAAGGGAGACAGGTTCAAAACAAATGCAAGGAAGTTTTTTTTCACCCAAAGGGTCGTGGACACTTGGAATGCGCTACCAGAGGAAGTGATCAGGCAGAGTACGGTACAAGGATTCAAACAGGGATTGGATGGATTCCTGAGGGATAAAGGGATTGTGGGATACTGAGGGAGGAGCTGGGATGTAACACAAGTATAGGAAGTTAACCAGGTAATGAGTATAAACCAACCAGGTCGTGCATGTGCAAGACCGGAGGGCTAGGACTTCGATAGGAAGGCAGGACTTAAATGGGAAACCAAGGTGGCAAGGGAGCCCCTTCTGATGATTCAGACAGGTCTTGACCTGTTTGGACCGCCGCGGGAGCGGACTGCTGGGCGGGATGGACCTGTGGTCTGACCCGGCAGAGGCACTGCTTATGTTCTTATGTTCTTAAGAAATAAAACAAATAAGTAGAAAAAAAAAAAAAGATATAATTTGCACGATGGTATAAGAGTCAGGAAGGACTTAGTTTCACTTCAGTCAAATCACCAATGTCACCCTCCCTAGCGCAATTAGCCGTTTCAGCCGGGGAACCACCATCATCGACCTCTGCGCTCTAGCCATAGGTCACCTTCTTCGGTGCAATGGAAAACATCTCTCGATCTTTGGATTACTGGCCATTACAACTTAACAGCTCACAGTTCCTGCCGACTCCATTCCTCTGCTCCTTGGTCCGGATTATGTATTTTTCTGCCAGCCCTCGCACTTGATGACATCGCCCCTCACAACACCACTCCCATGTTGGTGGTGGGATATCGGACAAGGCAAGACTCCAGGCACTATGAAAAATTATTCTCCGGACCTCCCATTCTGCCGATGTCGCTCTGCTAGGAGGAAATCTGGAGCTGCATCCTTGCCGGCAGTTGGAGTTTACGCTGAGCACCTTAAACATGGCGCTTCCGGTCTCGATAGCTGCCGCCTCTCGACAATTCATCCACCCTCCATCGACTTTGGCAACGCTCCCCTCTTGATTCTCCCCCATCAGCCTCACTTGCCATGGGTCAGCCGCCAGACACAGCTCAGGGTCGACAGAGGTGCAAGGAATATCAGATAAGAAAGAGACCTTTTGAACTGATAGACCAAATACAACGATCAAATCAGAAACCATCAGATCAAATTTCACAGTTGGAGTCCCAAAACCAATATAATAAATCAAATAAGATTAATAAAAATTGATCAGATAAAAAATAAACAACTACATAAAACAAACAAAAAACAGTAGAAGACCAAAAATAAAAAGAGAAATAAAAGAGAAAAGGGAGACAGTGCAAATGATGACCTAATCGGCTGCCATCTTGTTAGAAGGCCTTATTGCGCCTTACATACAAAGGTGATTACTGAGCATTATCTGTTAATGCAGAAGGTGATGTGACACAGTTACCACCACCTGAATATTGTAGTTAACTGCATTGCATTATCTGCAATACAGTTTACATGCTTTAAAAGAATTTTTCTTTATTAGCCGAATGGGAAATTGCTAGAAATATCCAACATCAACACAGAGATATATGTGTTATTTTTTTTATTACTGTGTGCTAGCTGCAAAAACTTAGTATAGCTTAGTAAATGGGCCCTAGGAGCCTTATTTACTAAAGCTGTACTATTCTCTGTCTATGAGAAAAAAAGCTTAGCAAATTAGACCATACCCACTTTATGTGGACTTAATAGAATCTAATGAAACAGATCTTTGCACTGCTATGACTATACTATTTACAAATCCACACTTCAAAAACTATCTGTCCTTAATTATATAGCAAAACAGATTCATTGGACAAATTACAATTAGAAGGCTTCTAAATAGATACCAGCTATTACTAACCAAGTACACTAAATAATTATAAAAAATAAGTACAACTGCTATTAAATCATAAACCCATTTGAAAAGCCAACCTTTATATACATGTGCCAAGTTATAGAGTATGGTAAGACACAGAAATATGGCAAAGTGCAGCTCTATTACCCCCGTTTTATGAAGTCATGTTAGGGTTTTTTATTGCTGGCCTTGGTGGTAAAAGCGCAGACACTCATACGAACTCTATTCTAGCAGTTGCGTTGGAGCTTTTACCGCCGTGGACTGTGATAAAAATCCCTAACACGGCTTCATAAAAAGGGGGAGGGGGAATTAATTTCCTTCATTACCTTCTGAGGAAAGCTGAAAGTTTAATAAAAAAATGAAAATTTAAAAGTTACCTTGCAAACTACCAAACCTATTATACAAGAATGGCATATGAGATGGTGCTTACTTTTATAAGCTGGACTTGTAGTACAGTACCTTTTTAACTTGAATTCCAAGCTTTGCTCATGCAAACACTAATATCACAGGTATAATCTTAGATTCTATTTTGTAATGGAATGTCATCACAATGAAAATATACAGCAAAATTAACATCATAATATATAAAATCTGAGATTTACTTTCAGCTTTTGGGATAGTTAAAATGTCATCTATGACATTCATAAGTACATACACAAATTCATTTTGTTTCCATATTTTGCTGCACGTTAAGAAAAAATAATTCTCCAAGTGATTTGCATAATTTTATACTTACTGCAGTGAAGACTATTTTGCATACTTTTTTAAAGTGTTTACAGTAGCAAAGATACTTATTTTTCTGACTGCATTCTCCTACCAAAACTTTTTGAATAAGAATTTTCTGGAAAAAGACATGTTAAATTAGAGGGCAGTCAGGAACATCTAAGTCCAGCTTAAAAACAAATGTTGACAATTACTTAGTCACACAGAAAATAGTGTATGCCTTTCTAGAATGCTTTTTATATATTTTCTGGCTTCTAGCAGCACAACTGCCATCAAACTCTTAACCTACCAAGAAAAGACAAGATAGGCTGAACACAAGAAACTTTGTTAGATCTGGGAACTGGCACAAACAATCAAAACTCATATTAAAACATTGTTTTCAATAAAGGAAAAATTATATAGATGCAAAAGTAAATATAGACACATAAATACAAACCAGCTGAAATTGATTCCCCATTACAACAGAGCTGCAACTTCAGAAGGATTCACTTTGTGCTTGCGTTGAGGTTCCTATGACTTAAAGGCCAGATGTTTCACAAATGACCAACAATTGGAGGTTAGAATAAATTAATGACTGATTTCTGAGCTTTGATGGAATTAACCATACTTCTTTTAGAAAGTGCCATGTGAATGTTCTCCAGTTAAACATTTTTTTTGACAAGTGAGGCCACCCGGCAGAAAACAACTGATGCAAAACCCAGGAATAATCCGTCTGTTTAGTTTAACATTGTGTTTAGCCTCAACACAGTCACTATTATCCAGTGGATTTAGAGAACTTTCATTTATTTGTTGGTCTCCATTTTCAACTTTGTTGCCTTCTCTAAAGAAGCCCAAGTCCTATTCCTATGTAAATAGATTTGCATATGGTTACAATGCAAATTCAGAGACTTGGATTCAGTGCACACTATTAGCTGCTGCACATTTGTGATCACAAGCAGATGCACAAATATATACAAGAAACTGAGGCTGAGTGTTAACAAGCTCCAAAAGACTTAAAGTCTGCATAAAATTTTGTGTTTTATAGCAACACAAAATGAATACTGGATAGTAAAATTTATAGGAGAGTAAAATTCATTTACCAGAAAGACATGCACATACTTAGCTATACAACAAAACTTAACATATGTAAGTATTTATGTTTCAGGAGTGTATGCTATTAAAATTTTATTAGAACATTACATTTATTTTTGAATTAAAGCAACTAGAGAACCCTGAGGCATATTCTTGGCATATCACTTGTCTTATCTTCACTTCGTATGTATAAGATTGGCTGGATATTTCAATGTTTCACTTTATTCCATAATAGGGCCAAAATATATGGTATATTTTATATAGTATATACAAGTAGGAAAATATATGGTATATTTTATATAGTATATACAAGTAGGTATGTATAAGCAGCTTGATTGACTATATTATAGGTGGAAATGAGAAAAAGGATTGATTATGTTTTAAGAGGGCTGTATTGAGAACCAACTCAGAAAACGTTAGCTCTGTATTGTAACACCTTTACAAAAGTACAAGAATTGATTAAGGTTTAATAATGCCTATATTAAAACCATCCCAGGAAACCCAAACTCTGTATTGTAACACCATTACAAAGCTCATATAAACCACCCCAAACTGATTCCCTCAGTCATTAGCAGCGGTATAGAAGCTTTCAATAAACAGTAAGAAACAAAAGTTTCATTATAACTATCAAAATACACTCAATGCTATTTAAATTCAGCAAATTATAAGACATTTATTGGCCTAGAATGAAATTAAGTATTTCCTATAATGAAATCATCTGTTTTACTAAGTCTAAATATCTAGATAGCTGGATGCACATTCACTGTGGAAATTAAGCACTTTTGGGGGGAAGGAGGGCCCTGGATGTTCTCTTAGTTTCTATGGTTTCCAGGTTACCGTATTTTTCCCCGCTCCATAAGACGCACCGGACCATAAGACGCACCCTAGATTTAGAGTAGGAAAACCAGAAAAAAAACCATTCTGAACCAAATTGTGTACTAATATATACCAGGCTCTGCACCCAGCCCCCCTCACTCCCTGCTAGGCTCTGCACCCAACCTCACACTCCCTGCCAGGCTCTGCACCCAACCTCACACTCCCTGCCAGGCTCTGTATCCTGTCTCCCCTTCCCTGCCAGGCTGTTACTTTCATTTTTCATATACACACAATACACACAGCAGATATAAATTATCAAAACTGACACATTTTGATCACTAAATTGAAAATAAAATCATTTTTCCTACCTTTATTTGGTGATTTCATGAGTCTCCATCCTTCCTTTCTTCACTCAGGCCCTACAATTGTCCCTTTCTATTTCCTCCCTCCCATGTCCCGAGTTCGTGCCCCTCCCACTCACTGCCTTCCAGCCTTTGTTCTTTGACCTACTTCCCTTCCATGTCCCGAGTTCGTGCCTCCTCACTGCCTTCCAGCCTTTGTCCTTCGTTCTCCCGACCTCCCATGTCCCGAGTTAGTGCCTTCTCCCCCTCACTGCCTTCCAAGCCTTTATCTCTCCTGCCGCGCCGGACACTGCCTTCCGCCCTCCCTGCCGTGCTGATGAAGCCTGCCTACCCTCCGCTAATTCCTCCTCCTCTTGCCCAGGTCCACTGCCACTGCGGCGCAACTCAAAGAAGGGAAGGGAAGGGCCAGTGTGCAGCGATTGCACGTCGCCGGCCCACAAGCCTTCTCCCGACCTGGTAGTCCAGAAGTGGCTGGGATAGGAGGGATCCCTCTCGCCTCCTGTCCCAGCCGATTCTTAGAATTTTTACCTCCCTTCTGCCTCCCACGCATATATTTAGTATCCCTGGTGGTTCACTGGTGAATTGCAGCAGGAGCAACCTTACTTTGCTCCTGCCTGTGCAGAGCTCTAGCTGATTGGCTGCCGTGAATTCACGGCACCTGAACAGACAGGAGCGAAAGGTCGTCACTCCTATTGTGAATCACTGCTGGACCACTACGGATACTAAAGGTATGCGGGGGAGGTGGGAAGGAGGTAAAAATTCTTAGAATTGGCTGGGACAGTAGGTGGGAGGGATCCCTCCTGTCCCGGCCATCACTAGACCACCAGGTCTCATGGCAAACACAGTAGAGGCCTGCAAGAAGTTCGAGAGAGGGGTGGGTCAGTACTGACCCAAATATAAACTGAGACCCCCATTTTTGGGCCCTAAAATCCCAGTGTATATTCGAGTATATACAGTAACAGTGCTTCTTGAGTCTACTACGCACGCCTGACCACTAAGTGCTACTCTATAATGAATGGGACAACATCTGGGAGTTGTGAAGATTGCTGCTTTGGTACAAACAATTTCAGCTTGCTAGAGGTGCAAAGGCTAGTTCAGAAATGATCTTAGATTTCCTGTGACAACACTGTCCACAACCACTAAGGGGGAAATTCATCAACAAGCGTCAAGCATTTTTAGCATGCACTAATGATTATTGCATGTTAAATGCTAACATGTCTATTATATTCTTATAGGTGTCTTAGCGTTAGCATGTGCTAACACAGCACGCGCTATATCGCTTTGCGCAAATTGATGAATTCTCCCCTAAGTCACTAGACTGGGCCATGGAATATTCTTCTTTATTACAGTCTGCTAATATATAGTCTACTTCTCATGCAAATTCTAAGTTTGGGTAAACTCTGTATTATCTACAAACTACTCATACAGCATATAAGTCTAGACAACAGGTGAGCCATATTAAAAAAAAAAGAGCCAATATTCACCTTATGAAATATGCACTTACTGAATTATAAATAGAGCTTTTCTTCTTAGAAGTTTATTTTCCAGGTACAAACAATTTGATATTTTTGTACCATAGGTAATATTGCATGATACCTTTTTTAGTGGAAATCAAATATTTAAGTTTGTGTCACTTAGGAGTTTTCAACACGAAAAGGTAAAAAATTGTGTGGAAGATACAAAACAATCACAAAATAAGAGAATTCAAGTAGATTAAAAAACATACAGAAAAATGACAAAAAGGATAAATATAAATGTGTGCTCAGTGAAATCAACATCAGAAATGCCATAGACAGGCTAAAAAGATGTTAAACATGTACATCATAGCACACGCCCTCCCTACCTCCACAATTATGAATAAACAGAGTAAAAAGGTAAGAAAAATACTTATCTCAGCTGTTTTCTTTGATGTCCTCTCTTGATCAGGAAGGAAATAGTTAATGTGCCATGGCGTTTGTCTTATCTGGCAAACAAAATCTTATGTTCCCCAGGATCCATGATGAATGCAGTCTCCTCGAATGATAAAACTTCTACTGTCAGCTTACCAAATTCTTTTTTACGACTACCACCTCCAATGCGAGTTAACAACAAAACGATGTCAGTACCCAGCAAAACTAGAGGACGCAAAACTACGAAGAATCAATAACAACAGTATTTAATCTATCTTCCAGAACCCTCACTCCCGTTGAAGTCTGTACTCAAATTGGGAATGTCCTTTATTCCCTTTACTCCTGTGAGTGCCTATGATACTTTATGCCCATCTTCATAAGTTTTTTAGAGCATTGAAATTTAAATTGTATTTTGGCTGGGATGAGGATACCAATGCCGATAATAAAACCTTTTCTGACACTCATCAAGTTCCTTCTACTTGGGTCCCCTCCTGGACAACTGGATGATATCATCTCTGCCTTTGAGAAATTAGTCCTTAGGGATCTAGCCTCTCTTGATGATAAAAAGATAAAACGGCCATACAATCTTACTCGTGCTCAAAACACAGCTATGAAATCTCTATCTCAGGATGTTTCCATTGTGATTACTCAAGCGGACAAGGGGGGAGGGGTAGTGCTTCTTGATTCTATGAGTTATCAGGCTGAAGCTTACCATCAGTTGTCTGACTTTGACGTGTATACTCATTTTGATGCTGATCCCATGTCGGACCTTCAGAAGGAAGTGTATGACTTATTAAATCAGGCCAACAGTGATGGAGTGATTTCCACTAAAGAATTTAAATATCTATTTTGTTAATTTCCAGTCACTCTTGTCATATAATTCCTTCTGAAGGTCCATAAGTCGCTTACTAACCCTCCTGGTCGCCCTATTGTATCCTGTAGGAAGCTCCTTTTTGAACCCCTTTCCCAATTCATTGACTTCTATCTCCAGACCTTTGTTAGGAAGATTAGATCCTATGTCCATGACTCTATGGATCTGATTTCTCAACTTTAATCTGTCACCATACTGAATGATATACAGGATAAGGTTCTTTTGGTTACTATGGACATCATTGCTTTTTATACCAGTATTCCTCAGTCTCAGGCTATGTGCACTCTTTCCCAATATGTGGGTAATCGGTTACCTTTATTGCTATCTATGGCCAATTTTGTGATTAACAAAAATTACTTCAAATATAGGGATCATTTTATTTACAGAAAAAGGGGGTGGCTATGGGGGCCACTGTAGCCCCTTCTATTGCTTGCCTTTTTTATGGCAGTGTTTGAAGGTCTGCATGTATATTTTTCTGTTTTTTCCCCCAAAGTGATCTATTGGAAGAGATACATTAATGATATTTTTGTTATCTGGAGAGGCACTCAAGGTGAGTTAGACGAGTTTCTTATATATCTCAGTTCCTGTAACTCTAATATCCAATTTACCGCTATAAGTCACCATACCTCTGTAAATTTTTTAGATATACAGCTAACATATGATGCAGGTAAATTTAAAATTTCCATCTATCGTAAGAACACTGATACCAATTCTGTGCTGCTTTATCGTAACTATCACCCCAGATCTCTTCAGAATAGTATTCTGACAGGACAGATGTTGAGACTTAAATATCTCTGTTCCTCTGAGAGGGATTTTAGGGTTCAGATTCATGACATGAACAGGACGTTAGGTGAGTGCAGGTATCCCGCTAGCATCACTAAACGTGCTGCCAAGCGGGCCATTTGCACTAAGCGCGAATGGCTTTTTTTATCCTAAACCTGTCAATAGTGAGCCTGATCACAGGGTTACCTGTGTTCTGCCATTTTCTCCCTTGTTCGCTCCTCTTCAGAATATTATCATTCATCACTGGCACCTTTTGAGATTTCATTCTGTGTTTAAAGAGAAGCCTAGATTCACCTTTAAACAGGACAGGAATCTTGGAGAACGTTTAAAGCACTGTGATGGACTTACAGTTACAAACTTTCAGCATGGTCATGCTCCTTGTTGGACATGTAGGTATTGTCAATATTCAATGGATACTAATGTTCTGGAGATTCCTAATGTTAACATCAGTTTTGAATTAAGATATACTACCAACTGTAATTCAGCTCAGGTAGTTTATGGCAAAATGTGCCCTTGTCATAAACTTTATATTGGACAGACTAAGAGACCTATAAAAATCAGAATCGCTGAGCACCTGAGCTGCATTCGTACCAACAAAATTGAGTCTCCTCTGGTTGAGCACTGGAGTCAGGCTAACCACACTCTATCTGATTTAAAGTTTTGTGTTTTGAAACAGTTCTATTCTATTAATGCTGGTGATATTTCCCAGCTACTCACTTACCAAGAGCAGTGTTTGATCTTTGAATGGGGCACTGTGATCCTGCAGGGTCTTAATAGAGAGATGAGAGTGGCTGGTATTCCACTAATATCAGTTTCCCTTCTATATTTTTTTGGATTTCTGTGAAGAACTCTGTTTTGCTCCACCTTCCCCACCAGGCTCTCTTGATGATTCCAAGTTATGCAACTGTGGAGCTCACGTTACTCTTTAGATTGCTTAAAGCTCTGCGCTTCCTGAATCTCTCACGAGAGTCTGTTTGGTGGGTGTGGTTTCTCCTGTGTTTGGTAGTTGGTGTCTTTTCTTCCCCCTCCTAGTAAGACAAGTCAGCAAATGCTTTTAAGAAATCTTTTTTGCCATTGCTTTTAAAAACTGTTTTATTGAAGCTTGGTAAATGATATCTGAGCCTTTTGAGCCCCGTTGGAGGTTTGTGCTGATGTTTTTCTCTTGTGTTTTTCCCCAGGTTCAGTATTGGATTCTTTCTCTTGAAAAAGAGCAGTTGAAACACAATCTGTGTCGAGGAAGTTAAGGGGAGTTTTCAGAAGCATTTGGATTATACTGTTTTCGATGTGGAGTGTGTATAGACTATTTTTTGGATGCAGTTTTGTTTTTGGCTTGATTTTCACTGAAGATTTGGGGACTGGGGAACACAAGATTTTGTTTGCCAGATAAGACAAAACGTCATGGCACATTAACTACGGTATTGCCTTCCTGATCAGGAGAGGACATCAGAGAAAACGGCTGCGATAAGTATTTTTCTTACCTTTTTTTGAGTCAATGTATTTTATTGAAATTTTTGTCAAGTACAACAAGATACACACAAAGGAACTAGAAATCGAAAGTTATGCTCGTATTCTAGGCATAATACAAAACTTGTATATAAGTCAACAGTAATAAATGTAAAGAACCATCAGAAATTCATAATTGGAGGTAGGGAGGGCATGTGCTATGATGTACATGTTTAACATCTTTTTAGTCTGTCTATGGCATTTCTAATGTTGATTTCACTGAGCACACATTTATATTTATCCTTTTTGTCATTTTTCTGTATATGTTTTTGAATCTACTTGAATTTTCTTGTTTTGTGATTATATTGTTTTGAGAACTGAGTTATATATTTAGTTTAAAAATTTTTTTTCTCTCGATTGTATTTATTTTTGAAGATACAAAACAAGACAGGAAAAGGTTGAGAAATTACCAGGGGAAGTGGTGTTTTTCTTGTGTTTGTCCAATAAACAAATATTTTGATTTATTTGCCTCAGGAATACTTTATTGGTGTTTTATCATTTAAAACCTAAAATCAGAAGCCCTAATTATAAAACAGGATTTCACAGAAGATACAATAGAAACTAAGCTCCTTATCTTCCCACCTAAACCCACTTCCCCCTACTCCCATTCTCTTTCTCTATGGCAGGGGTGTTAAAGTCCCTCCTCGAGGGCCGTAATCCAGTCGGGTTTTCAGGATTTCCCCAATGAATATGCATTGAAAGCAGTGCATGCACATAGATCTCATGCATATTCATTGGGGAAATCCTGAAAACCCGACTGGATTCCGGCCCTCGAGGACCGACTTTGACACCTGTGCTCTATGGACTCTCCTCCTTCCCGTCTCATTGGCTCGCAACCTCGGGATTATCTATGACTCCTCTCTCTCTATTTTTCCGTTCAGATCCAACAAACTATAATGCCTGACGCTTCTTCCTCTATAATATTACCAAAAGCTGACCTCTCCAAGCACTCTATAAAAACCTTTATCCACACTCTCATCATCTCTTCCTTAGACTACTGCAACTTGCTTATCTCAGGTCTTCCATTCAACTCCCTCAATCCATGCAAAATTCAGCCGCACAGCTTGTATTCCGTGAGAGCTGCCACGCTCACATTACCCCTCTCCTCAAGCCACTTCACTGGCTCCCCATCCATTTCCAAATACAGTTGAAACTCCTCTTACTGAACTACAAGTATACTCACTCTGCAGCCCCCTCAATATCTCTTCACACTTCTCTCCCCCTGTGCTCCCCTCCTATGAACTCTGTTCATCTGGCAAGTCCCTCCTATCCGTACCCTTCTGCCACCTCCAGACTCTGTTCTTCTATCTTGCTGCGCCATTTGCATGGAACAAACTGCCTGAGTCATTACATCAGGCGCCATCTCTGGCATATTCAAATCCAAGATAATAGCTACTTTTTCGTTGCTGCCTTCAACTCCTAACTCCCACTCACCATAAAATTACATTCTCTCTTCAAGAAACTTCCCAAACTCTATGGGCTCCTTTTACTAAGCTGCGATAGCGGTTTTAGCGCGCGCAGAATTGCTGAGCGCGCTAGATGTTAACGCCAGCATTGAGCTGGCATTAGTTCTAGCCGCATAGTGCGGGTTTAGCGCGCGCTAAAAACGCTATTGCAGCTTAGTAAAAGGAGCCCTGTCTGTCTGTCCAATTAGAATGTAAGCTCATCTGAGAAGGGACTGTCTATTGCATGTTGATTTACAGTGCTGTGTATACTTTTCAGCACTAAAGATATGATAAATTGTAGTCAAATCTGCACATTAAAAGAGTAATTGAAGAAAACATTTTCTACCTGCAATTGATGAAAATGGCTCTAATAAAATTGTGCAGCTGATTAAATATGTATATGTTTCAATAAGATGGTGCTTACTTATATGTATACCCCGGGCTACAGTCTGGGAACAGATGTAAATCTGGACAAGAGTATGTATGTGCCACTGGGGTCAATGTATGAGTCTCTTTTAGAGACATAGAAGGAATTTGTCAAAGGGTGCTACTGTGTTAGCATACACTGACTTAAAGAGTACATATTTGAACATTCAGTCTATTAGGAACAAAACTGTTCTGGTACGAGATTGGCTGGAGGAAACAAAACCGGATATTGTATTACCTTCAGATGATTTCTGATAATAACGTTATTATAAATGATTTTTTACCTCAGGGTTATAAAATAATTTCATTAGCTAGAAGTTCAAAAAGAGGCGGAGGTCTGGCAATACTATTAAAAGATATATTTGATTTTACAATACAGTACTCCCCCGAAATTCGCGGGGGGTTCCGTTCCAGGAACTCCTGCGAATCTTGAAAAACCACAAATACGTTTTTTCATGCAGGAGACTGGAGAGGACAGCTGGAGAGGCAGGAGAGAGCAGCGAAGGAAGGAAATCACTTGCTGAAGGAAGGAAATCACTTGCTGTATGCTCCGACTGTCTCTTCCTGCACTAAAGTTGGGCCTTACCAATCAGGAGCTGCATGTCAGAAGAAATATATAGAAAATTCTGTTTAACATTTCAGACTTCAGCGTCTGAAATCTGAAATTACCCTAGGATATTCCAGCAATGTCATTATTTCTGGGAAACATGCCCTATCCTTTTTAGAATGGTTATCTGATATATCCAGTTGCTGGTACTCTCCAGCATGTATTTCTACCACACTAAAAATTAAAAGAATGTGTTTATTAAATAAGCCTTATCACTGGATGTTATACACCTTGTAATTCATGCTAACTAATCAAATCAAATTTGATTTAAATTCATTCTTCTTTGTGAAAGTTTGTAGATGCTACATATCAAATGATTAACGAACAATGTCTAAAGTATCCTGTCCTCTAATCTTCCCAAAATCCCCTTTCATCGGACTGTTTGAAAGGCTAACACCAAGCCTAATACTACTGCACATTTGGGGGAGGGTAGCCTCTGTAGATTAGCTAATTAAACTGTCTTCTGAAACATTTAACTGGCTTTAGAGATTATTCTAATTAAGAATGATGTTAGATGTAGCTATTAAAATTAATCAGAATCAAACAATCTCATGCACTGAACTATGTAAATAAACCTGGTTAAAATCATATCATTGCCTCTCTATTTGAGAAACAAGTACTCTGCATTCCATGAAAAACATCCTGACTATGGGTAGTTTGCAATTAAAAGCATTTCAGGCCTGATCAATGCTTAATAAAGATAATTAACAAAAGTCAATCAAATCAGACTCAATTATATTCCAGCTACTGTACATCCATATTGAAAGATTAAATTATTTCTTTCATTTGGTCAGTCTGTCCATTGTACTAGGCAGAAGAAATATGTTAATCCTTAAACATATACATGCTGGCAAGTGCAAACTCCTCTGATTTTCTTTAGTGAATGCACAGAAGAACTTAAAGTGTAGATGGCAAAGAGCTGTATAAGACACCACAGAAAAATGCCAAATTATTGTGCATAAAAAAATTCAATATCCAAATAGATTAGTCATTTACAGAATCTAGATTTGTTCCATCCATAATAAATAAAAGAGAAAACATAAATTATGATAACTGCATGCACAATAGACAGCCTCTATCAGTACTCAGAAGGGTATTATGCTCTGAACACTTTTATTTCCCATACTGTTGAAAGATTATACTGGTTATCCCATTAAAGTTGGTAAAATGCCATTCTTGTGTCTTAAAGCTCTAGCACTGGAGGTCAAGAAGTGTATGCTGCTTCTTACAAGGCTAGTGTGGATGTAATCTTCCCAAAGTTACAATAATTAATGTTAAGCTTCTTTAGCAATATGTTTCTGAAAGAACTTGCCTGATAATATACTTACAGCTTGCCTAGCTGTTTGTGTTTCTGCAAAGAAATGCATTCTATGCTACTCACGTACTTCAGCTTAAATCTTTAGTCAAAATAGGGTGATGAGCAGTTTAATTTATGAACAAAATTAGTATTTAAACATATAGATGAATGCCAAACAATGAAGCATGAATGAAACTTTTTAAATTTTATTTTTATGCAGCATTTACCAGAAAAAAGAGAGACCTCAGTAATAGGAAAATAACATCATGAGTAAATACAACAAAAGAAAAAAAATATATGGTCAACCCTCAATGTCAATGAGTCAAAGTCTACACATGAGTAGAGAAACAACAATAAAAAAAATTCAAAATTTATTAAGAAACCAAGGTGCTCTTTTACTAAAACTTAGCATGCACTAAGAGCCTGATTCTGTATAGGACACCTATATTAGGTGCCTCTAGGTGACCTAATCAAAGACGCCTAGTGACACCTAAATTTGGAATCCCAGGCAATTTTTTTTTTAATTGGTTTAACCGGCTTGGTAATTAACAATGTCAGTTTTCAGCCAATCAAAAAAAATTTAAATTAACAATTAAGAGCTCAGTGCCAAATTCTTAGGATGCCTAGCAACACCTGAGTCCGTGGTTAGGGGCAGAGAATAGGCATGGTTGACATAAGCATTGCTAGGTGTCCGAATTAGGTGCTGGTAAATTAGGCTAAGTAAACCTAGCCTAATATACCAATGCCTACCTCTAGGATGCCTAAGACTGATTTAGGTGGAAATCAGAAGCTATTCTTTTACAGCTTATAAATCATTAGTGCCAGAAGTTCTTTACTTTTATTTTTTGATTGAACACTTGAGATAACAAGATTTAAGGGGTAAGGGAAAATTAGGTTCTTACCTCAATAATTTTCTTTCTAGTAGAAAAGCATATGAGTTTGCAGAAGGCATCATCTACCTTTTTCTCTCAGCTCCACCTCCTGCATCTCTGGGCTGGGCCCCATCTCCTCAGTACATATCAAAGCAGTTGATAATTTCTATAAGAGGAGAAATAAGGAGGTGAGATATGGGGTACTCCCTGACCAAACCATTTCTGTTTTGATCTGCAACAAGTCAAAGGCAATAAGTCATGCCAATGAAATCATAACTGAAAACAAGATGGAAATGAACAAGCCATCTACAGTACCTGAGTGCAACCAGCACTAACACTTATGTAGCTTTCCAGTCTCTCACTTTTCTCATTGAAACAGAGAGATAAATCAGTACTCTTTGGATCTATCTGCCAACAAACACCAACATCTCAAAATACATGCATGTCTGAGTCTGCAATCAGGCTAACTGAAAACTGACTGGGTGGGCCTTCAAGACTCACATGCGTTTCTACTAGAAAGAAGTTATTGAGGTAAGAACCTAATCTGCCCCTCTAGTGCAAAAGGCATATGAGTCTTGAACCAGAGGGACGTGCCAAAGCAGTCTCCTGAGTCTAGGGTGGGGCAGATGAGCTTGCTATGGGCATCGAGGACTTAAAAATGGAGTCCTTTCGTGCTGCCACCTCCACTCTGAAAGTATGAATATTAAATTATGTAGCTGCCCTACAAATTTTCTTGGGTGACACTACCTGGGTCTCCACCCATGAAGAAGTGATCATCAGTAGTTTACCACACTCAATATATACTGAAGCAATAGCTACACAAATCCAGCTTGAACTAGAAGCCTTAGAGTTTTTTCTTTTTTTATTTAGGGGGTATATTATGTGACCCTGTGGGAAGGAACATGAGTAGTCAGACTTCCTGATTTATGTTGAAGTCAGAGACCACTTTTGCAGAAGAAAGGGATCATAAGGAGGGAGACCCTTGCCTCTATAAACCTGAGGAAGTGATTTCTACATGGCAAAGCTTGTAGCTCTGAAGCTACTCTTGCTGAAGCAATAGCTACTAGAAAAAAAACTCTTATTGGTAAAATCCATCAGAGACAACTCTTGCAAATGCTCATACAGAGCTTTACTGAGGGCCTACAAGTTAAGATTCCACATTGGGAATGGCTGTCACAGAGGAGGATGCAGTTTCAATACTCCTTTCAAAAATCTGGCAACATCTGGATTTTTTCTACTCGAGCCCTAAAACATGAGAGTCTTGCCACTTATACTTTGAGGGAGCCAACGTCAAACCTCTCTGGAGAAACACTAGAACCACTGACATTGGAACCCATGTTTGGCAAGCAGGAAGGAACCATCTGAAGGAAAATTCCCTGAAATATGGAGGAAAGAATCTCTGCAAGACAAAGCCTGCAGTACTGACATCTGATGTGTCCCTGTAATGGTGACCAGAAAAAATGGTCTTCAGTGTTAAGTACAAGAGGGCAGAATCTTGAAGAGGCTCAAAAGGAGGAGACACCAAGGAAGACCGACGATTCCAGGATCTAAAAAAGGAGAGCCCGACCACATAGACTCAAAATGAAGCCACTATAAGGCCTTTATCCAAACTAGCCTGAAGAAAGGCGAGAATTAGCGAGATCAGAGCTGAATAGGGGTCCGCCTGGTCCTGTGCACACCAATCACCTTAGTGAAGGTCTGGGGCACTGAAGCCAGTCCAAAGGGCAGGGCTGAGAACTGATAATGCTGTTCCACATGAACCCGCAAAACTTAGTGGTGGGCCAGAAAAATGGGAATGTGCAAGCATGTCTCTGTAAGATCCAGAGATGCAAGAAACTGTCCTGGAGTCACTGCTGCAATGACCGAATGCATGGTCTCCTTTCGAAATCGTGGAATCTTAAGAGCCACAGTCACGTGCTGAAGATTCAGAATAGACCACCACCCTTCAGAGCCTCTCTTTGGCACAAGAAAGTATATAATAATAATAATACTAATAACTTTATTTTTGGTATACCGCAATACCACAAGCAGTTCAGAGCAGTTTACAGAGGAAGAGACTGTATACAGACAGCGATGTTACAGAAAATGACTTTCAAATTATATTAGCATGCCAAGAGTAGTCAAGATTTGTCCGGAAGCATTTCAAATGAAGGAACATTCTGCAGAGACAGTCTGGTCAGACTGCAGTTTTAATTCCTGGAGAGATTCAGAGATCAAATCCACAAGAAGCATGTGCTGGAAAAATCTGCGCACAGTGGGATCCTCTCTCAAATAAGGGGATCCGCACTTATCTGGATCCTGGAGATCCACCAGATCTGAAACATCTGCAGCCACCGCGAAAGCAGAAGCATGGAAAGCGTATCAGGTGCAACTGTGGGCACTACCGGCTTACCTGCCAGCACCCCTAAGAGGAGGCAGGAGAGAAGACCTGTTACTGGCATGGAGCAGGGATCACTGTTACTGGCATGGAGTCTGGCAGAAGGGAAATAGGAAGAAACTTTCTAACCAAGAATGCCTGATAAAGCATATTAACAAAATCTGGGGAAAACCAATCCTCTGCGGCAGAAGCCATTCCCTGTGTACTAGGTTTGGACTGTTTGGAAGATTTATGGGGGTTTATCTCCTGCGACGTGCTTGCGTTTTGCCAAAACATCGCCTGCACACTCCCCAAGGCCCCCTGATGCTACTTTCATAGGAGTTGGGACAGAAAGTGCTAGAAGACCCTCCTTGGAGTTTGAAGGCACCGAATCCGGGCAAGCCTCGCACCCCTCTGTGCACATGGAGCATGGCTGTGTATCCGACAGCCATCCACCACAAATGAGGCATGAATCTATGAGATTCTGCCCTGGGGAGGTCATCTATGTCACAGTTCTTCAACTGCCGGTCCGCAGGAAATTTTGCCGGTCCGCGCAGGGCCGGCAAGATTGACTCACTTCAACTTCCTGCCGTTCCGCACAGGGCCGGCAAGATCAACATCTGAAGTCTGCGCTGGTCCGAAGAGATCTTGGGGAGCCTCCGACAGTGGCTTTCTCCCCTCTCTGCAGCTCTCCTTTACTTCCCAGCGCAGCGATTCACGAAGACAGCCTCGGGGCTTTTGCTGAGTTGCAGCTGCCTCTGATGATGCAACTTCCTCTTTCCTCAGAGGTGGCGCGACCCAACAAAGGACCCGAGGCTGCCTTCCTGAATCACTGCGCTGGGAAGTAAGAAGAGCTGCTGGGAGGTGAGAAAGCCACTATCAGAAGCTGCTGGGCAAGGGAAAAAAAGGGACAGCTGCTACTGGAGAGGGAGAAGGAGAAGGAAAGATGCTTCTGGGAGGGGAGGAGGGAAAGGAATCTGGGAAGCTGCTGGGCAAGGAAAAAAAGGGACAGCTGCTACTGGAGAGGGAGAAGGAGAAGAAGAGATGCTTCTGGGAGGGGAGGAGGGAAATTAATCTGGGAAGCTGCTGAGCAAGGGAAAAAAGGGACAGCTGCTACTGGAGAGGGAGAAGGAGAAGGAGAGATGCTTCTGGGAGGGGAGGAGGGAAAGGAATCTGGGAAGCTGGTGGGCAAGGAAAAAAAGGGACAGCTGCTACTGGAGACGGAGAAGGAGAGATGCTTCTGGGAGGGGAGGAGGGAAAAGAATCTGGGAAGCTGCTGGGCAAGGAAAATAGGGACAGCTGCTACTGGAGAGGGAGAAGGAGAGATGCTGCTGGGAGGGGAAGAGGAAAAGGAGTCTGGGAAGCTGCTGGGCAAGGGAAAAAAAGGGACAGCTGCTACTGGAGAGGGAGAAGAAGAGATGCTGCTGGGAGGGGAGGAGGGAAAGGAGTCTGGGAAGCTGCTGGGCAAGGGAAAAAAAGGGACAGCTGCTACTGGAGAGGGAGAAGGAGAGATGCTGCTGGGAGGGGAGGAAGGGAAGAGAGTTACTGCTGGACAGGAGGAGGAGGGAAGGGAGAATGAAAAAAGGAAGGAAACAGCTGGCAGAGAGATTAGAGGAGGGGAAGGGGAGACACAGGCATGAGAAAGTAGAGAGATTGATGATAGGAAGGGGTCAGCAGAAAAATAAGCAGAGAGGGACAACGATGATAGATCTGGTGTAGGAGAGTTAAAAATGAAGAGAGCAGTGAAGCTGGAATGAATCATATAAAAAAGGAGAGAGAGGGCATAAGCTGGATAGAAAGGGGAGAGGGGCATAGAAAGAAGACAGATACCATATGGAAGGGGGAGAGGACAGACAGTGGATGGAAGGGGCAGATGCTGGATTGAAGAGACAGAGAGGGTAGACGCTGGAAGGAAGAGAGTGAAAAGAAGATTGAAAGCAGAAACCAGAGATGACAAAAGGTAGAAAAAAATAAGTTTATTTCTATTTTGTGATTAGAATATATCAGATTTGAAATATATATCCTGCTAGAGCTGGTGTTAGATATAACTGGGGACTGCAAAACCCAGGCAGTGCTTCTTTAGCTTCCAGCTGGCTTAGGGCGCTCTCTGACCAGGGGGCAGTTGCCCTAGTTGCACTCCCCTAAAACTATTCCTGTCATGTGTGACTTCAGTATTCTGTTAGCATGATATTTCTGTGTAGCATTCTGTAATAATTTGGCTTGTT
This sequence comes from Geotrypetes seraphini, assembly GCF_902459505.1. Taxonomy (NCBI): domain Eukaryota; kingdom Metazoa; phylum Chordata; class Amphibia; order Gymnophiona; family Dermophiidae; genus Geotrypetes; species Geotrypetes seraphini. The sequence continues at coordinate 338,810,703 of NC_047086.1, read as the reverse complement.
CAGTTTTCTTGATAGTAGAGGGGATATATGTGAAGGGGAGGGGAGACAGGGGTTTTGTTGATCCTTGCTCTGAATTATTTGTATTTATAAAATGACAATTGTACAGAATATTGTTTCTTTTTATACTTTAATAAAATATATTCAATATAAAATCATAACTGAGGCTTGTGTGGATGGGATCAGATGATTTGTGGAGACCGAGCTCGCGGAGATGGGGTGGAAACGGGGTTTTTAAATTTTAGTCCTAGTAGTTTGCCGGTACACAAAATAATTCTTTTTTTTCTGCCGGTCCACGGGTGTAAAAAGGTTGAAGAACACTGATCTATGAGGTTTTCTTTCAAAATGAAGCTGGCAAGTATAAAAAATAATTTTAAAATCAAATCTGGAAAAATCAAAGATGGTCGCTGAGGGCCTATTTTGACTAAAAATAGCCCGAGAAATAAACAGAGAACCCTCAAAAATAGTGATTTTAGGATTTTAGGGGTGGGGTAGATCATGCATGGAAACTACCTAAAACCCCTTTTTAAAGACCCCCCAAAATATCTGATTCAGGCTGTCAGCCTGTACTCAGAGAAACATGTGCTGACAGGAAAACACTGTAGACAATGCTGAACAGCTCACAGGGAGATCCTCTGCCTCAACTTGTTGGAAAGCTGAACTTTGAATCTTCTGACTGCCCCACCGGCCTGATGTCCATGGCCAGTCACCTCCACTACCTTTGGACACAATGTGCAGAATGCCTGGTGGAGGAATGCACTCTGGCCCCAATCCTGAGTGTGCCTCCATGGAACCAAGTAGCCTACATTCGATCTACTAGCTTAGGAACCTGGGGTGAGCTAATTACCAAGGAAACAGTCCCTGAGCCCTGATCTGACATGCAGGCTATCCAGAGGGCTTACTGACAAGCAGGGAACCCTCCAGAAGCAAACTTTTCCCAAAGGTCTGCAATCTCCCACAGTCAGAGCTGTCCCCACGGGGAACCTCCGCAGCATGAGGGCAAATACCACGAATGCAAAGACTGAAATTACATGAGGAAATTACATGAGGAAGAAAGACTGATGTTCACAGGGACAGTGATGAGGTAAGAGGGTTTAAGCTTCTGAAGTTTGAGTCTTCCTACAAAGTCCTGGTGGGTAGACTGAAATAACCCACTGATCTCGGAATAAAGTGGGGTTGTACAAGAAAGGCATGTTAAAAGCAATGGATTAAACATATACATGCTAAATAAATTTGAACACTGCACAAAACAAGCTGATATGGCTAAATCTTTCTTTTCCACTGAAATGATTTGATTTCCAAAAACCACATTATTCTAACTCTCTGCAAAACCCTAGATATATAATGCTTAAATATAAACTTAATTCTTATAAGGACACTGAGCTCCCTCTGCTGAAGGCATAACAAGTTTATTAAGCAAGTACCACCTCTGGCTTTTTCTACTGGGTTTATTGGTTCAGTTTTCATAACCATGAGCATCATTAGGGCAATGCAGTAATTAAGAGTTGTTAGAAAGTGAATTCTCAAACTGCAGATTAGAAAATTAAACTATTTCCTGATTACATATTAATGGAGCACAACAATAGCAGTTGCCATAAGCTTGGAAGGCAACCAAGGGATAAATCTGTGTACTTAATTACCATAAACAATGACTGCATAGAAATGAAGTTTTATGTACATTCCCTTCTGTAATATGCCTGATATCAGTACACACTTGACAATTCTTGTTCAATTATCTCTATTATTTAATGCGCTGTGAACGGCTCTGTGTAAATAAAATTAACCACCCCAATTACTGTGAATTCATCTAGGGAAGACGTAATCAAAAACTGAAGAATTTTGAATGCCTATTAATCTAAAACATTACAGAAGCATCAGTATTCTCGTCTATATTTATGCTGTCCACATTTATTTTAGTGTACTGCTAATTGAATTGTATTTACCAACGGTGGTCAATCAGTAGCAGAAGATTTGCTATTCAATTAATCCATTCACACACCCTCAATATGTAATGCCTTGCAATATACATTGTTTTAATATGAGATATACAAATTCAACAGAGCTCAAGATATTAGTTGATCAGGAAACAAAAACTAATTTATATCTTGCTAATCCTAAATACTTGTTTTTAACAGGTTTCATATCTATGTATTTGTCTAATTGAAATCTGATGTATGTAATGTTTTATAACGCATATATAGAGCCATATAAAGACCAAAACTAACAGTTTCTAACAAAAGGTTGGAGAATAATATTTTGAAGATTTATTGGTAGAACAGCTGAAGAAGTTAGTGCAGTTTTAAAAAAATGTTCAGCTGTCTAAACATCCTAATGATTTCTTTCTTGAGTTGCATTTAAAAATGATTTTACTATTTTATCAAGAAAAAGATTATGGGCTCCTTTTACGAAGGTGCGCTAGGGTTTTTAGCGCACGCACAAAATTACCTAAAAAGGAGGCGGTAGTCGCTAGCGCGCTCGGGAATTTAACGCGTGCTATTGCGTGCATTAAGGCCCTAGCACACCTTTGTAAAAGGAGCCCTATGGTAAAAAACCTGGTATTATGAATAGTGCATTTTTTAATATTAGCTTGTATTATAACTTTCTACTGCAAAGTTTATTTATAACAGGATAGACAGTAATATTAGCTTAGAATTAGTGCAAAAAATAATAAAAACTTTTCCAGAAAACCTTTTAAATATTAGCATTTTTTCACCATAAAATTTTCATTGTACCATAGGATATACCCCTTGAGCAGGTGCACTGTTGGAACAACAAAGATAATTCTGTGTTTGGGATCATTTGGGGGGGCAATTCATCAAGGGGTGCTGACCAATTTAGCACATGCTAACGATTAATGTATGCTGAATACTAAGACACCCATTATATTCATATCAGCATCTTAGCATTAACATGTGCTAAATCTGTTAGCGTCCCTTGATGACATTCCTCCTAATTGATACCAAGCAGAGAATTATCTTTGTTGTTCCAACAGTGCACTTGCTCAAGGGGTATATACTATGGTACAATGAAAATTTTATAATGAAAAAAAAAATCCCTTAGATTATGAGCCTACTGGGGACAGAGAAAGTACCTGCATGTAATATGTATAGCGCTGCATATGTTTAGAAGCATTATAAAAATGATTGGTAGTAGTAAATGTCAATCATTATTTAAAAAAAAAAGATAAAAAATCAATAGTATTTGATGGTCTTCTATATTGGCAAAAGGTACCCTCTTCCTCTTATTTTGACATATCTTGAAGAACTGTATATACCTCACATATAGGGCTCCTTTTATGAAGGTGCACTAGCAGTTTTATCGCACGCACAGGATTAGCGCACGCTAGCCAAAAATCTACTGCCTGCTCAAAAGTAGGCGGTAGCGGCTAGCGCACGTGGCAATTTAGCGCGTGCTATTCCGCGCGTCAAGCCCCTAGTGCACCTTCGTAAAAGGAGCCCATAATGTAGCTTCCCAACAATTTTAAGGAAAATATAATTTAGTCTGACATAATTCTGAAAGATAGCAATGCAAAACATCCCCTGTAAATAATACCAGTAATAAATAACAGACATAACACTGAACCATTCAGATTATATGCATGAAACAAATAGGCTCTTTCCCTAACATTCACTAATCAGTTAGGGCCAGATTCTATAAACTGCACAACCCAAATTACAAAGAAACATGATGCAACTATCTCCTGCTCTCCCTACGAGATTCCACATGCCTGTCCCATGCTTCCTTGAACTCAGACACAATCTTGCCTCCATCAGCTCTACCGGGAGACATTATATACATATACCACCCTTTCTGTAAAGACGTATTTTCTTAGATTATTCCTGAGCCTATCACCTGTTAACTTCATCATATCCCCTCTCAATTTGGAGATTCCTTTCAAATGAAAGAGATTTGCCTCATGTGCATTTATGCCACTTAGGTATTTAAATGTTTCTATCATATCTCCCCTCTCCCGCCTTTCCTTCAAAGTATACATATTGAGATCTTTAAGTCTGTCTCTATATGCCTTAAGATGAAGACCACCAACCATTTTAGTAGCCTTCCTCTGGACCGACCCCATCTTATTTATATCTTTTTAAAGGTGCGGTCTCCAGAATTGTACAAGCTTTATTGGTATGGTAATTAACCATGAAATTGATCTTTATTTAAAAAAAAAGTTTTAAAAAACAATTAATTAAATTTATGCACAGAATTCTGTTGGTGCCTAGTGATGCCTAAGTAGAGGTGCCCTCTAATGCCTACCTGAAAAATAGACATTATTAGGGGGTAAAGAATAGGCATGGTAAGCTTAGGCATTGCTAGGTGTCCTAGATAGGTGCTGATAATATACTGGCACCTACCTCCACGATGCCTAGGCACTGGTTGGCATGATTCTATAAGGGATGTCTAGCGGTTTATTGACAACTGTGCAGACCGGCCCCTAAAGGTTATGGGTGGTTAGAAGAAGTTTACAGAATCAGGCCCTTGGTGCTGAAATAGCACATTAAACTGTTAGCTCACTGCTATAGTACCGTATTTTCACGCAAATAACACGCACCCGTATAAAACGCGCACACGTGTATAGCGCGCAGAAATCACGATGATAAGCACAAAAACTTTGGTATAACGCGCTCACGATTATACCGCGCATGCTGCCCGACTCTCCGTTCACCCCCCTGACTTCCGTGCACTGCCCCGCCTCTCCGTGCGCTGTCCCGACTCTCCGTTCACCCCCCCCTGACTTCCGTGCACTGCCCTGAATTTCCGTGCGCTGTCCCGACTCTCCGTTCACCCCCCCTGACTTCCGTGCACTGCCCCGCCTCTCCGTGCGCTGTCCCGACTCTCCGTTCACCCCCCCCTGACTTCCGTGCACTGCCCCGCCTCTCCGTGCGCTGTCCCGACTCTCCGTTCACCCCCCCCTGACTTCCGTGCACTGTCCCCCCTTGAAGGTCTGTCCCCATCCTGAAAGCCTGATGCCCCCCCCCCCGACGTCCGATACATCCCTCCCCCCGAAGGACCGCCGACTCCCCAACAATATCGGGCCAGGAGGGAGCCCAAATCCTCCTGGCCACGGCGACCCCCTAACCCCACCCCGCACTACATTACGGGCAGGAGGGATCCCAGGCCCTCCTGCCCTCGACGCAAACCCCCCTCCCCCCAACGACCGCCCCCCCCAAGAACCTCCGACCGCTCCCCCAGCCGACCCGCGACCCCCCTGGCGACCCCCCCCACCCCCCCCCCCCCCTTCCCCGTACCTTTGGTAGTTGGCCGGACAGACGGGAGCCAAACCCGCCTGTCCGGCAGGCAGCCAACGAAGGAATGAGGCCGGATTGGCCCATCTGTCCTAAAGCTCCGCCTACTGGTGGGGCCTAAGGCGCGTGGGCCAATCAGAATAGGCCCTGGAGCCTTAGGTCCCACCTGGGGGCGCGACCTGAGGCACATGGTCGGGTTGGGCCCATGTGCCTCAGGCTGCGCCCCCAGGTGGGACCTAAGGCTCCAGGGCCTATTCTGATTGGCCCACGCGCCTTAGGCCCCACCAGTAGGCGGAGCTTTAGGACGGATGGGCCAATCCGGCCTCATTCCTTCGTTGGCTGCCTGCCGGACAGGCGGGTTTGGCTCCCGTCTGTCCGGCCAACTTCCAAAGGTACGGGGAAGGGGGGTGGGGGGGTCGTGGGGGTCGGCCAGGGGGGTCGCGGGTCGGCTGGGGGGGCGGTCGGAGGTTCTTGGGGGGGGGGACGGTCGTTGGGGGGGAGGGGGGTTTGCGTCGAGGGCAGGAGGGCCTGGGATCCCTCCTGCCCGTAATGTAGTGCGGGGTGGGGTTAGGGGGTCGCCGTGGCCAGGAGGGTTTGGGCTCCCTTCTGGCCCGATATTGTCGGGAAGTCGGCGGTCCTTCGGGGTGGGGGTGCGAGTGGTCCTGCCGGGGGGGGGGATGTATCGGACGTCGGGGAGTCGGCCAGGCAAGAGGGCTTGGGCTCCCTCTTGCTCCGATCGTGGATGCGGGTGCGGGTGGGAGCGCGTGCGAGTGGTCGTTCGGGGTGGGGGTGCGAGTGGTCCTGCTGGGGGGGTGAATCGGGCGTCGGGCGGGGTGGGAACTATGTTTGAAAACTTTCGTATACCGCGCTCACGCATATAACGCGCGAGGGGTATGCGCGGTAGGTAAAAACGCGTATAACGCGCGCGTTATATGCGTGAAAATACGGTAATCATTACAACACTGATATGACAGCTTGCACAAATTCTCAGACTGATACCCCGTTATGAGGCAGAATGTGGGTAGTTTATATGAAGGGAATGGGTAAGAACGGTGTGGTTAGTGCACAATATTTATTTTTTGATTATTTAGATTTGCCCCATTGGTTCAGACCAAGGATCCATCTAGTCCAGTAGTCAAGTAACTAGCAGAGTCTCAAAAAGTGGCACAATTCCATGCTACTTAATTCCCAAGATTAAGCAATGGCTTTTTCCAGGTCTATCTTAATAATGGTTTATGGACTTTTCCTTCAGAAATCTGTCCAAATCTTTTTTTCAAACACAACTACATTAACTGCTTTTATCACTTGCTCTGGAAAAGAGTTCCAATGCTCAACTATATGCTGTGAAAAAATATTTTCTTCTGTTTATTTTAAATATGTCATATGCAATGTTCCCTCTAAGGAAAGAATTGATGTGAGCAAAAAATTTGTTCACGCGCAGAGGATCTGACTTGACATGAGCAAAAAATTTGTATTACATTACCTTGGGAGCACTTCTTACAGATGCATACACAGATACACACATATACTGTACATAAACACTTGCAGGGAGGTTGGAAGTGAGCCATACTCTGCATGCTTTCCCTACTTGTTCACCTGTACTTTACAGCTACTCTGAATTTTACTCAGATACTGGATGTTTAGCACTGCTTAAAATGCAACACTGCTCCCCATGTGTGAGCACCACTTTTTTGTTGTTTTTTTTTTTAAGAGGGGAACTGTAGGAGCACTTTTGAACACTGCAGGGAAGAACCCCACTGTCTACCAGCTCCCTCCTCCAGTACCTCTGTTACTGATAGTATTATACACACTGTAGGATCTCCAGGGAATTATGTACTAAACAATTAAAATAATACATGGCAAAACAATACAACATATTGAACAGAATAGTATTTATTCTGGAAATAAATGCAGGTACTTTAACATTTGGCTCTCAGTCAGCCATAGCTCCTCAGTCCAGGATCTTCATGTCGGCCATGTGAACGATAATGTTCAGCTGTACCGTAACAGAAATTCTGAGGTTACTGGCAACCATAAAACGATTTACCTAGCCATGTTTAGGTAGGCTACCAAATGGCCACTAGGCTTCAGTTCTGCTAGCCTTTAATTTGCTGTTGAGTTAACCAGTGGCGTACCTAGGGTATGTGGAACCCGGGGCCCATCATTTTTTGACACCCCCCCATGTAAAAAAATATTTTTTGTAATGACCATGAAACGGAATAAATGGTCAGAATAGAAACAGGCAGTGAAAATTTTCGTATATTCCAAACATAACATAACATAAATTATGTCTGAATTGTCATGACATCAGAAGTACATATGGAGTAGTTGCAGGTGATGCTTGGGACAGTTCTGATTGTGTTAGTTCGGTTTTATGTGTTTTTTGAATAGAAGGGTTTTTATTTCTTTTTGAAGGTTTTGCAGTATGTGGTCGATGTCAATTGGTTGTAGGGTTGGGGGTCGAGTGTTGCAGCTCGAATGGCTAGGAGGTTGTCGAACAGTTTTTTTCTTTTGACGTTTTTGGTTGGAGGGTGTGTGAATGGTGCGTGAGTTCTCCTATGTCTGTTTGAAGTGGATTGAATTATTTAGCTGAAGAAATTAGTTACCCCCTCATCCCACACACATTAATTCTCTTCCATTTTTGTTCCCATTATAAAAAACACTGATAAGTTCCCAGAAAAAAAATACATTAAAATAAGAAGTGAAAACAAAGGCCCCTACAGATGAGAACATAACATAAGAATAGCCTAACTGAGTCAGACCAATGGTCCATCATGCCCAGTAGCCCATTCTCATGGTAGCCAATCCAGGATACTAATACCTGGTCAAAACCCAAAGAGTAGCAACATTCCATGCTACCGATCCAGGGCAAGCAGACACTTCCCCCATGTCTTAACAACAGATTATGGACTTTTCCTCCAGGAATTTGTCCAAATCTTTCTTAAAACCAGCTACACTATCTGCTTTTACCATAACTTCTGGCCACTTCATTTTTAAGTTTAGATCTTTCCTTTCAAACAGAGACCTTGCTAGATGTCAAATACAGCACAAGGTAACTTCACATGGACTTAGCTGTGCAGGAAATGTGAATCTCCTAATACACCCACCATATAGTGCAAAAATGTGCAAAGGTCTGTTTTTTTCTTTCGATCACTACATAGCCTAATGCCACACAAGCAGCGCTGTTACAAACATATTCTGTAGGTCAATGCTAAGAATAGCAAAGTTTCCTTCCTTGGACCAGAAGGAGATACTGATAAACCACTGGAAGAGATCCCAACACAACACCCAAAGACCCACTCAGTGTGTGAACCAATTGAGTGGAGTGGACTAACTGGGGGGTGGAAATGGGCCCGGAGTTTGCTCAGCAGAATTTCCCAGACCACCTCTTCTTCTCAACACATTGACACGCTGCCACCACCACCACTAGAAACATCTCACTGGGTAGGCCAGCTATGCTATAAACTTTATAAAACACATTATTATATTTTCTTATAAAGCACATATTTTAACTGAACTCTCTGACATCCTCAGCCTTTCCATTCACAAAAATAGAAGGAAGAAAAGTTCCCATTTCCTGCTGTTTCATGTCCCCGGCCTATACAATATTTTTTTTCTGCAGACCCTTCAAAAGTCTGACCAAATCCTCGTTTCACTTGCATTATAAAGTACTGAGGATGCCATCTCTCCCCAATCCCAGGTCCTAAAGTCTAAGACAGTAGCGCAAACTAATGCTGCCAGATTCAGGAAAAAAAATTTCGATTTGATTCAGCCTATTGAATTGGTTTTTCAATTCGATTTTCCTGCCCAGTTGGGTGATTTTTTTCAAAACTCCTGGTGGGTTTTATAGCTTTTTCACCCCCTTTGGCTTCTCCTAACCACACTGGCGCTGTGGTGTAAATAAAATAAAGAAACAAAAAGGACTTTTCCTCTCTCTGTTAAATCCTAGCTCACGTTTGCAGTCCAACACCAGCTCTGTCAGGATACACATTTCAAATCTGACATATTATAATCACAAAAGAGAAAATAAAATTAATTTTTCTACCTTTTGTTGTCTGGTTATATTTCAAATCTTGTTGGTCCAAGGCTCTGGTTTTCTTCTGATAACTTGCTTGCCAGGGTCTCCTTCTTTCTTCTTTCTGCGTGCTAACCATCCATCTGCCAACTCTGTCCTCCCTTTCCATTTCCCTTCCCTCCCCAGGAAGTCTGGTATCTTTCCTTTTTTTCATCTCCCTCCACAGATCCACCTTTTCTTAACTACCCTTTCATCCAGCATCTCTCCCTCCTTCCCCCACCACCCCAGAGTCCACCATCTCTCCCTTTCTTTTCCCAATTACCCTCCTATCCAGTATCTCTATCCCTCCTCCACACCATCCCTTGTGTCCAATTTCTCTCCCTTTCAGTTCCTTCCCTCCCTAAATCCCATGGTCCATCATTTCTCTCCCTCTCCTCTATTTTCAGACCCATTATTTCTTCATTCCCCCCCCCAAAGTTTGGCATATGCACGTCTCTTTGAACACCCCTTCCCTCCGTGTACTTCTAAAACAGGGTCCCCCCTAAAGGCCTGTCTCCCCTTAAAGGTCTGCCTGTCCCCCCTTGAAGGCCTGCACCCCCCTTGAAGGCCTGTCCCACCCCCTTGTAGGCCTGTCCCCCCCCCCTTGAAGGCCTGTCCCTCCCCCTTGTAGGCCTGTCCCCCCACCTTGAAGACCTCCCTGCCTGTCCCCCCCTTGAAGGCCTGTCCCCCCCCTTGAAGGTCTGCACCCCCCCCAAAGGCCTGCACCCCCCTGAAGGCCTGTCCCCCCCTTGAAGGCCTGTCCCACCCCCTTGTAGGCCTGTCCCCCCCTTGTAGGCCTATCCCCCCCTTGAAGGCCTGCCTGCCTGTCCCCCCCTTGAAGGCCTGTCCCCCCCTTGAAGGCCTGCACCCCCCCTGAAGTCCAGCACCCCCCCTGAAGGCCTGCACCCCCCCCGAAGGCCTGTCCCCCCCCTTGAAGGCCTGCCTGCCTGTCACCCCCCTCCCCCTTGAATGCCTGCCTGCCCACCCGCCCCACCCTGAAGGACCGCTCGCCCCCCTGGCCTCCCCGCACCACCTATGAAGCAGCACTACCTATGCTCCCGGCCTTGCCGTTCAGTCCCCACCCCCCCCGAAGGACCGCTCGCCCCACTGACCTTCCTGTACCACCTATGAAGCAGCCGCAGCAGGATCGCGACGTCAGCTATCCCTGCGCTGCTTAGGCGCTGCTTCCTGTGCCGCGTTCCCGCCCCTCCTCTGACGTCAGAGGAGGGGCGGGACCGCGGCGCAGGAAGCAGCGCCCAAGCAGCTCAGGGATAGCTGACCTCGCGATCCTGCTGCTTGCTGCTTCACAGGTGGTGCAGGAAGGTCAGTGGGGCGAGCGGTCCTTCGGGGGTGTGGGGGGACTGAACGGCAAGGCCGGGAGCACCCCTTCAGGGCTGGCACCCGGGGCGGACCGCCCCTCCCGCCCCCCCCTTGGTACGCCACTGGAGTTAACCAATATTAGGCATTATGCGCCAGATTCTCTAAACGGTGTTAGCGGTGGTCACTTAGAAAAGTGGCACTGATTGTGAGTCAATCACGCGATAGCACTGTTTAGAGAATTGTGGCCACATTGAAAATAAGTGCTGGAAATGTAGACCAAGGTTTTACAGGCCTACATTTCCGGCACCTACTTTTGATGAGAATCATGACCATACAGGCGCCTACCCACGCCTAACATCCACTTCCGGCATAAACTACACCTACTTTAGATGTAGGCGCTGGTAGACACCTTTATGGATGGAAGTTGGATGCCGTCATTTGTAGGCGATTGTAAGCATCTACGTTATTTTTAAATGATGCTGTCAATTACTGCACCATTTATCACCAACTAAAACAATTAAGTTAGGTGGCAATAAGATACCTACCGCCGCCTAACTTTTGGTGCAGTTTTGAAAATTTGGGCCTATCTGTATTAGCAGGCTGAGAATCAGGGAATCAAAGATTCAAATCTCACTGATGCTCCTTGAGATCTTGGACACTTAACCTTCCATTGCCTCAGATGCAAAACTTAAATTATAAGCCCTCCAGGGACAGGAAAATACCTACTGTACCTTAATGCAATGACTGGAGCTATTACTAGGGAGGGTGTCATATAAATCCAAATCCAATATCAGACATAATTTGAAGTAATACAAAACAGTACATAGGTCGCTCAGGACCTACAGAGCAATCCGACAAACCATAACTTCCATGAGTCTACTTAGGAAAAGACAGCACTACAGTGGGTGCTATGACATCAATACACCAATTGGAAAAACCAAACAAGCCAGATAAGTACAGATTAATGCTGCAGTCAATGCTAACAGAAAACCATGACTCTATCACACATGCAAAACACAGACCCTCATCCAGTATAGAATAAGTAACCAAAAACTAAAAACAGAAATAAAAATTAAACTGAACATCTAAGCAGCCAGACTCTGCATAAGTGCAATATTAGAGAAACTGTGATGCATAGGCCCTTGTACTATGCAAAATATAAAGGCTACCTTCTATTAAGCTGCAGTTGAGCGTTTTAGCATGGGCTGGCAAGGAAAATGCTCTGATATGAGTGTCGGAGCATTTACCTTGCCGACTCACACTAAAACGCTCTACTACAGATTGATATAAAGAGGCCAGAGACAGCATATGTTATATGTAAATTTAAAAAACACTATGCTACAAACTAACAAATGCAAAAATCCCCCAAACAATAAATGGAAAATATGATACCATTTTATTGGACTAAATACATTTTTATTTTAACTATGAAAGCACAGTATACTGTTGTTATGGTATCCTGTTCTGAGCTGAGGAAGGAGGTTTTGGTCTCTGAAAGTTAGCCAAAAAGGTATTAAAATTAGTCCAATATAAAAATAACACCTTTTTCCCATTTAATATTTTTATTTATTAATGTTTATTAACACAGTTAATAAGAAGATCCCTGCCTTTCTGTTGGATGGCGCTCGGCAGCAGCATTCACCATTTTTTTTATTACACCTCGTACATATAGGTGACACTTGTAGGTATAAGGGCTACTGTTGTGGTGTACAGTTGGGTCCAGAAGCTTTTGGAGGGCCTACCATATACTATAAGGGGGTTATGGGGAGATGTGTAGTTGGGCCTTTATATGGGAAATTCATTGCAGTGCCCCCCTAAGGTGCTCCATTGCTCTGTAGGGATGTCAGTGAGGCCAGTCTACTAAAAATGCTGGCTCCTCCTACAACCCAATGACTTGTTTTGTGCATTTTTCTTTTGGATGTGTGTGTGTGTTTTTTTAATGGTTAAAAAAGATAGATGCACTGAGGACAAGCACTCTGAAAAATGACCATTTTCAGAATAGGCCACCAAAATACAAAACAAAACTGCTAAAAATACGGAGGTAACAACAAAAAACAATTGGCAAAACAAATCCCCTCACAGAACCAGCGCCGGCAGCTAACAGATTTAAATAAAGAGACATATCAGTAAGGGCCAAAAATTAGTTAATAGCATAAGACTTTTAACTATTCATGCCCCAGGCAGGAAACTCATGGCTGACCAGCACCAAATCAGCAAACCTAAATAAGTCCTGCCCAGTACAGTAACGCTGCGATTCATATAAGTTTTTGGTGATTTTTTGATCATTATAAATCTTTCAGTATTTTGAATATTTTTGTATTCATTATAAGGGGACAGGGTTTTTGAAGTGCTTTTTTGTCCTTTCTTTCCCCTCTCAGTACTTACGCTAAGTACTTATTGGCATTATTGATTATTAATTTAAGGACCATATGATATATGAGGCAGGACTTATTTAGGTTTGCTAATTTGGTGTTGGTCACCCATAAGTTTCCTGCCTGGGGCTTGAATAGTTATAAGTCTTATCCTATTAACTCATTTTTGGCCCGTACTGATGTGTCTCTTTATTTAAATCTGCTAGCTGCCGGCGCTGGTTCTGTAAGGGGATTTGAAGTGCTTTGCCAATTATTTTTTGTTGTTAACTCAGCATTTTCAGAATAAACAGACAGATGTTTTGCTGTTTTGAAAATGGTCAAATTCACTACTAGATTCTGAATGTCTTCTTCAAAACGTCCAAACTCAGATTTGGACATCATATCGAAAATGGCTCTCTATATCTTTTTTGAGATGTGGGGGCCAGAATTGCACACAATACTGAAGGTGTGGTCTCACCATGGAACGAAAGGCATTATGATTCTCTTTGATTTATTCTGTATTCCTTTCCTAATAATGCCTGACTCTGGTTTGGTTTTTTTGGCCACCACCTCTCACTTAGCAGAAGATTTTAATGTATTGTCTACAATGACCCTTCAATGATACTTTTCTTTGATGGTGACTCTTAATGTAGAACCAAGCATCATGTAGTATAATTTGGGATATTTTTCCTAATGTGCATCACTTTGCACTTGTCCACTTTAAATTTCATTTTGCCATTTGAAACATAGAAACATGATGGCAGATAAAGGCCAATTGGCCCATCCAGTCTGCCCATCCACAGCAACCATTATCTCTTTCTCTAAGAGATCCCACGTGCCTATCCCATGCTTTCTTGAATTCAGACACAGTCTCTGTCTCCACCACCTTTTCCGAGAGACTGTAACATGCATCTACCACCCTTTCTGTAAAAAAGTATTTCCTTAGAGTACTCCTGAGTCTATCACTTCTTAACTTCATCCTATGCCCTCTCATTTTAGAACTTCCTTTCAAATGAAAGAGGCTCGACTCATGCACATTTACGACATGTAAGCATTTAAATGTCTCTATCATATTTCCCCTTTTCCACCTTTCCTCCAAAGTATACATATTGAGATTTTTAAGTCTGTCCCCATACACCTTATGATAAAGACCACACACTGTTTTAGTAGCCTTCCTCTGAACCGACTCCATCCTTTTTATATCTTTTTGAAGGTGCGTTCTCCAGAATTGTACACAATATTCTAAATGAGGTATCACCAGAGTCTTATACAGGGGCATCAATACCTCCTTTTTCTTACCAGCCATACTTTTCCCTATAGTTTCATAGTTTTATTAAAATTTGATAAAACGCTTATCATAAAATTCGAAGCATTGTACAATAAAATAAAACATAAAAGAGTGGAGACTAACACCAAATAATGAATGAGGCATAATATAGACCTAACAAACTACACGTAGAGTAGGCTTGCAAAATAATAGGTGAGGAGGAAGAACTACAATATTATAAAGGAAAGAAAACAAGGAGGGAAAAAACAGGGAGGGAGAGGAGGAGGTTTTAGTAAAAAGGCATCAACGTAGCAGAACAGGATAAATTACTTGTAGGCATCTTTAAAAAAAAGCATTTTAACTTCCCTTGAATTTGCCTATATTTTGTTCCGTTCTGATGTAAGTTGGAAGGGAGTTCCAGGTCATGGGTGCTGTGACACAGAAGATGGAGGCTCGACAGGTACCGATCATTTTTAGTGAGGGAAAATAAAATATATGTTGAGAGGGGATCTTAAAATTCTTGGAGGATCATATGGAATCAAAAGTCTGTCTGTGAAAGCACCCTAGCACCCTTCTAACTTTCACCATCAATTTTCAATCTGTTTGGCCATCTTAAGATCATCACATACAATCACACCCAAGTCCCGCTCTTCTGTTTTGCACATAAGCTCTTCACCCCTGAACTGTACCGTTCTTTCAGGTTTTTGCAGCCCAAATGCATGACCTTGCATTTCTTAGCATTAAATTTTAACTGCAAAATTTCAGACCATTCTTCAAGCTTCGCTAGGTCTTTCTTATTCACACCATCCAGAGGATCTACTCTTGCAGATTTTGGTATCACCCGAAAAGAGGCAAATCTTACCCAACAGCCCTTCAGCAATATTGCTTTTAAAAATATGAAAAAGAACAGGCCCTAGAATAGAACCTTGAGGCACACCACTAATAGCATAATTTTCTTCAGAGCGATCTCCATTGACCATTACCCTCTATCGTCTTCCACTCAACCAGTTCCTGATCCAGCCTGTCACTTTGGGGCCCATCCCAAGGGCACTCAATTTATTTATTAGACGTCTGTGTGGAACACTGTCAAAGGCTTTGCTAAAATCTAAATACACCACATCTAATGCACTCTCTCTAACCAATTCTCTGGTCACACAGTCAAAGAAATTGATCAGATTTGTCTGTCAAGACCTACCTCTAGTAAATCCATGTTGCCTTCAGTCCTGTAATCCAGCAGATTCCAGAAACTTCACCATTCTCTGTTTTAAAAGTATTTCCATTAATTTGCTTACTCGACTAGCCTCTAAACTTTTCCACATATTTTTGCATGTTTTCCTCCTTCTACGATCTTTTGTAGTTTATGAAAGCTAATCTCTTATTTCTTTCCTTCTCAGCTACTACGTTTGAGAACCAAAAAGGTCTTCTTTTTCTCTTACTTTTACTTACTTGCCTCAGAAAAAGGTCTGTTGTCCTTACAATAACTCCTTTCAGTTTTGCCCGCTGCATTTCTACTCCTTCCAGATGTTCCCATCCAGACAATTCCTTGATGTAATCACCCATCCGAACAAAGTTTGTTTTTTTAAAAGTCTAGAACCTTTACTTTTGAATGAGCCCTCTCTATGCTGTCTCAATATTAAACTGTACCATGCAGTGATCACTGGATGCCAGATGATCACCCACTGTAACATTAGAAACACTTTCCCCGTTTAAAAGCACTAAGTCCAATATGACTCTATCCCGTGTGAGTACAATTATCAACTGCTGGAACAGTTCTCCTTGTAAAGAATCCAGGATCTCCCTACTTCTAGAAGACCCTGCAATAGAGATACCACAATCCGGCATGTTAAAATCAACTTTTAGTAAAACTTCCCCTTTTTTAGATATATTCTGAATGTCTACTATTAAATTTCTGTTCACTTTCTGTCCACTTGTGAAGGAGGCCTGTATATCCCACCAATGTAAATATATTTACCATTCCCTCTTTCCAAATTGATCTACAGTGCCTCTTCCTTGCCCTGCAGATCCTGCAATTGTGTGGCTTTAATATGATCTTTAACATATAATGCTACTCCCCCTCCTTTTCTCCCTACCCTATCTTTCCTGAAGAGATTATAGCCCGCTATAACTACATCCCAGTCATGGTTCTCTGTGAACCACGTAGCCATGATTGCTACTATATCCAAATCATCTTCTTCCATTACAGCTTCTAGATCCAGAAACTTGTTTCCCATACTTCGAACATTAGTATATACTGCTTTACAGACATTGCCCCCTTTTCCCATCCATGTAGATGTAGTCAGTGATTTACTTACCTAAGGGCTTATACTCACTTGGGGGCTTTCAAGGCGCTCGTGCAATTTCATGTAGTCCACATGCAATTTCACAACTTTGAATAGTTTTGTGTCATCTGCAAATTTGATCACCTCTCTCATCATTACCAATTAAAGATCATTTATAAATGTTAAAAAAAAACCACTGGTTCCAGTACAGATCCTTGTGGAACTACACTATACACCTTCCTCAATTGAGAGACTTGTCCATTGAACCCTACTGTCTGTTTTCTATCTTTTAACCAGTTCCCAAATCACAATAAAATATTTCCTCCTATCCCATGGCATCTTAATTTTCTTCAGAGTCTCTCATGAGGGAGTTTGTCAAAGGCTTTCTAAAAATCTAGATACACTACATCAACTGACTTCCCTTTAGCTACATGTTTGTTCATGCCTTCAAAAAAATTTAGCAAATTGGTGAAGAAAGACTTCCTTTGGCTGAATCTATGTTGACTCAGTCTCATTCATCCATATTTGTCTACATGTTTTGTAATTTTGTTTTTTTTTATAATAGTTTCCACCATTTTGCTTGGCACTGACATCAGGCTTACTGGCCTATAGTCTCCTTAGTCATCCTTGTTTAGAAACTGGCATTATATTGGCCATATTCCAATCTTCAGGTTCAGTGGATGATTTTAATGGCAGGTTACAGATTACCTATAGAAGACTTGCAATTTCATTTTTTGAGCTCCTTCAGAACCCTGGGGTGTATATCATGGCACAGATGTTGTGTGTGTTTTACAGATGCACAATCTGTCCCATTAAAAAAAAAGAAGAAAAAAAAATACCTCCTTGCGCCATGGCCCCCCCCCCCACACACTAGGCACCCCCAAGCCACCGCCTCCCCCAAACACAAATAAAATGGCAAGAGGGATGCCCTATCCCTCCTGTCACACAGAACACCCCCATGCCATGCCCCCCCCCCCCTGCACCAGGCACTCCGAGCCACTGCCCCCCTCGAAACTCCCAAAAAATGGCAGGACAGATGCCCAATACCTCCTGCCACTGGACACCCCCTCACCTCTCCTGAACCTCCCATACCGTTTTAAAAAGCTGGAAGCAGGAAGTCCACTCTAAGGCTCCTGCTTCAAGCTGCCAGTTCTAAATGATGGACCCCCTCTCTGGTGCATCATGTGATGCACGGGGAGGGACCAAACAATTAAGTTAATGATTGGTTCAGTCACCTAAGGCCCCTCCCAAGGGGAGAGGTCTTAGGTGTCTGAGTCAAGCAGGCCTTAGGCACCTCCCTCAGTATCTTGGATACAGAGGAAGGAGCCTAAGGAAGTCGCTGATTGGCTCAGATGTCTAAGACTCCTTCCAAGGGGAGGGCCCTGAGGTGTCTGAGCCAATCAGGCCCTTAGGACCCTCCCCATGCATCACATGGAACCTCAGAGCTTATAGGCTTGGCGTCTTCGGAAAAGGAGGGACTGAGCACCCTTCCTGCTCCAACTTTAAAAGGTACGGGGGGGTGGTGGTTGAGGGGGGCCTCTAGTGACAGGATGGAGTAAGCATCCCTTCTGCCTTTTTTCAGGGGAGGGGGATGATTGGCAGGGGGGGATTAGCACAAGAGGCCTTCGTGACAAAAGGGAATGGGCATCCCTCCTGCATTTTTTTTTTCAGGAGGTGGGGGCGATTGGTACAGGGGGACTCTGTGGCAGGAGGGGAGGGAGTGGGCATCCCTCCTGCAGTTTTGCCATGGGGGTGTCATCGGGATGGCAGGAGTGAGTGGTTTTGGGGGGCACACATTGGCATGGGAGGTCCTTTGTGGCAGGAGGGAGTAGGCATCCTTCCTGTCATTTTGCCGTGGGGGTCAGTCGGGATGGCAGGAGGGAGTTAGCATCCCTGCTGCCATTTTGGAGGGGTTTGGGGGGACGGTGGCTCGGGGTTGCCTGGCGTGGGGGACTTTTTTCTTTTAATGGGACAGATTGTGCATTTGAAACAACTCTGTGCCATTAAAAAAACCCCAAAACTCCTAACAGCATTTTTAGGAGGCTGTTTCCCCTGTCACTGCTGTTAGGGCTCTGCGCATGTGTCAATCGCTCACTGAGCGATTGATTGGCACCTCCGTGCAAATCATTTGCATTCAAACTTGATAGTGCATTGATCGCTGCTGGAGAATCAGCCAGAGAATCGACCAATAGCGATCAAGTCGGTATCTTTAGTGCATCTAACCCTTGGTATGTCAAGCTCCATCTCTGGCAGTATTCAAATACAGACTCAAAGCCCACTTTTTTGAAGATGCTTTCAATTCCAAACTCAAACTCACCTTCTAAGTACCAATATCCGTCTTATCATTCCCTTTGTAATTCCCCCACTGTGTTTACACCTTCTTGTTCAGTTTGTCTTGACTAGATTGTAAGCTCTTTTGAGCAGGGACTGTCTCTTCTATGTTTTGATGTATAGCTTGCGTATGTCTACTAGTGCTTCAGAAATGATTAATAATAGTAGTAAAAATTATCTGAATTAGTTTCACTTACAATACAGTTCAAGAAAGAAAGTTGTCATTTAGATGAATGATATGTAGATCATATTAAAAAAAGTTTTGAAGCCATAAAGAATTTCATACATGACAGTTCCCTTAAAAAAAAAAAAAAGAAGTAACTGTGTTCAATTCAGCATATGCAGTCAAATTACAGTTACAGTGACTATATTAATAAATAGGCTGGAGGCCACCCGTTTTATTGAAGTGTTCCTATGACATACAATGAATTTTATATAACAGTTTGAAAAATCAGAAAAAAAATTATTCCTTGTAATACGACTTGCTTTTTCTGACACATTATCGAAAGTTATTACTTTAAAGATAAGAGAACCTACTGTAACTAGCAAAGCCCTCACTTTTTCTGTCAATGTTTAATATTTCTGTAAACATAATAATGCCCAATTTTCTTCAAAAATGAGTAGTTAAAAAACATTTAATAGTCATTGTGAAATGGAATTCACCAACACAGTATACTATGTAAAACTAAACTGTTTATTTTAATCCTTGCAAATGCATAAGTGAACTAAGTATTATAGACTTTTTTTTAAAAGTCTGATTACTTGAAAAAATATAATTGTGAAGCATCAGTAACCAGACAATATTCTCAAATTTTCAGTGATCTACTCAGTGAAGCCTTTCCTCTTTGCAGCGTGCTCTGTTTTATGCAGTACATGGCTTTAGCTGGCCAAATCTTTTTTTTCCCACTGATTCAGTAGAACAGCAAAGATCTTACTTTTTTTTTAAAGCAGTGGCATATCAATGAGGCACAGATATGTATTCGAGCTCTGCATGGATGAGCACACTGTTCAATAGTGCTGGCTTGCATGGTATCAGGGCAAGTTATCACTTCCCATGAAGGCACTCTTATCACCAGGGCCCAGAGAGGTGGCTGCAAATCACAGCCTTTTTATTTTCAAGGCAGTTCTGCTGAACATTCAGGCTTCAAAGATTCACACTTCCAAAACTATATAAGAGTTTGTGAACGCTCAATTTGCCAAAACTGTTTACAGTGTAATTGGGCACCATACCTGTGTCCATGAGATAGCGAAGGCGCTTCTCCACCAGCGCGGCACGGGTGTCAATTTGCTTCTGCTCATTCTCTAGTGCTGCCAATTCTCCAACAACATACTGACTGGTGTCTTTGAACCCTCGCTGTTAAAGAGAACAAACAAGAAGAAAAAAAATATCACTTTTTGAAATGCAGTTTTTTCCCCCCCTAAACACTTATCCAAAACACCAAATAGGGCACTAAAACTAAGGAAAAAAAAAAAAAAGAAACACTTAAAATTTACACCACCATTCTATTTCTGGGTAAAAGATTCTGAATTAGAAAAACATGTCTGTTATAAAAACAAAAATGATTACATCACAATTTTAGTGCTGTCTTCAATTTTAGTAACAGTTTAACTCTAACTTCTGGTAACTGCAAATCCTCATCATACTGCATACTTCTTATGTCAGTTCAGTAAATTAAGGAGCTAATGCACTAATTTGCAATAAATCTGAAAGCTACCAGTGGTCCTAGTCATAGCACAATGATGATACTTAATGGCTGGATTCTGGACCATAATTGCAAGGTTCTAGAAGAAGCCCTAGTGCATAGCTGCCGGTTGTAGATTGTTGCTGTAACAATTAGACAAAACTAGAAGACAGAAAATGGGTGAAAATTACTGAGTAGTTGTGAACAAAAGATCACAGCTCAGAAGCTCAAAAGAGGCTGGTTGTGATTGTGCTGGAAGCCCTCCATTATTCCCCATGCCCATTTACTAAACTTAATAAGTGGCATGGTATAATTTATCATAGTTGCAATAAAGGAAGATTTATGACACTATAGCCTAGTAGAAGCCAGTTCTGACTGAAGCAGTAGTTGTTAGACCCACAATTAAATAAATTCATTAATAAAATTCCATCCCATAAATAAACATTGGTGAGGCAAATAAAATGTTTTTTTAAAGAATTCTCTCAGCTTCTAATGGCAGTGTATTAATAATAAGGGACCAATAATTTCTGCCATCCTGACCTGTAGCATGTGCACCAAAGGTGCCACTGACAATGAAGGTTACAGCTATAAACCCATATTAGATAGCAAAAGAGAGGAATCCAAAGTATACAGGACAAGCAGCAAAAAAAAAAAAAAAAAAAAAAAGACCAATGACCTTTGAAATTGGGATAGCAAGCAAATCTTTATTCAAAGACCTAACATGAGCCGTATTTTGGCATAAATGCCTGCATCAGGGGTCAGTCTGCTGTACAATCCACACAGTGTGCGAATGTTATCCAATATAGGACTACAAGAGTCACTTTTCCAACTTACTGTATATCAAACTCAGCGCCAATTTCAAAATGTGCTAAGAAAATCAATCTTTGCGTATGTAACGGTGAGTTACATCAAGATCAATGATGACACATTAAAATCACATAAAAACAGCAAAACTGGTTTTGAGTTTGATATACGCTGGAAAAGTGACTATTGCAGTCTTACACTACACAACATCCACACATTGAGTAGACTGTATGGATTGACCCCTGATATAGGTGTTTATACTGAAACATGGCACATGCTGGGTTACTTGCTGTCCCAATTTTGAAGGCTGTTGGTGCCCTTTTTTTCTAATAAGAAACAATTTAAAGACAAAAGAGGGATGAAAAAGAGAGATACATGGTGTATGTGTGTTGGGGGGCAACAGTATTACAATTTCTTTGGGGGAGGTAGGAGATAGCTAAAACAAAAGGAAAAAGAAACATTGTAAAGTGGCACCCAAGAATGGGATAAGACCAAATGCCATGATCCACAAAGAAAAGGTAAGTAAGCCTGTACTTAAACTTGGTCATTCTCAGGAATGATTTTTCTCAATTTCCCCCCTCCTACCACACCTCTGTATTGCAAGACTGTTTTATAATGCATATTGTAAGGTCTCTCCTAACCAGCTTCTGGCTTCAGAATGGTAGAACCTGGTTTTTATCACTGGTTTCTAGAAATATCATCTCTTTGAGGCTTCAAGCTCCATTCTATCTAAACAGTTCACAACATAAGACCATAGCCCCAAGACTGGGTCTCTCATCTGAGAGCGTGCAGTAGTAATTACTGGGACTGCATATTGGTCCTCAAGTGAAGTTCTCTGTGTATAACATTTGGCACATTTTCTGTATCAGAAAATGTGAAAACTACATATCAGATGAATAGTGCATGGAATAAGCATAATATGGAAGCATTTGTAATACTTTCAGTTGGATTATCATTCTATGGGGGGAATTCATCAAGGGGTGCTAACCAATTAGTGTGAGCTAAATGCTAAGATGCCCATTATATTCCTAAGGGCATCTTAGCTTTTAGCATGTGCTAAATCGGTTAGTACCCCTTGATGAATTCCCCCCACCTAATTAGGTAGTGAAACAGCTGAAAAAATAAAATATGCTGTCAAATAACTGCTATATGCATTGGAAGAAAAAGCAGTGTGCAGAACAAGTTCATATCATCAAGGTAACATTCATTGTAATATGGTTCCTTTTTACTTAGACAGAATAAATTGTTAGAAATTTTAATCAACAGGGGTGTATCCTCCCTTCTCACCTATCCTTGATGATGCACCCTCTATTGCAGGGGTGTCAAAGTCCCTCCTCAAGGGCCGCAATCCAGTCGGGTTTTCAGGATTTCCCCAATGAATATGCATGAGATCTATTTGCTTGCACTGCTTTCATTGTATGCTAATAGATCTCATGCATATTCATTGGGGAAATTCTGAAACCCCGACTGGATTGCGGCCCTCGAGGAGGGACTTTGACACCCCTGCTCTATTGCTTCAGGCTCTAGCTGCTATTGTTCCACTCATCCCTGCATGAACCATGCCTACAACTGATCTAAATAAACTGCAGAAGTAGTAGGTCTCTTCCAAGTTTGCCTTCTTGAAGGTACAGGGACTCAAAGTGCAGGCAGTTATTTCTCTTCTGACATGTAAACCCTTGCATCTTTAAGAGGACAGACTTTGAGGGGATATATTATCATAGTTTGCTCACATCAGGAGCCCATGGAGATAGGGGATGCTTGAGCTCACGATAGGGCCACTTGCCCCATTCATCAATGCAGGAAACTTTTAAAGATGATATTATCAGTAGAATTTTCCAGAATATCTATCAGTAGGCTTTGGGACATTGAAATTTGATAATCAGCAATTGAACATGCACAAACATATCATAGAAACACCTAGCTTAATTTTATTGCAATCTTATATTTTCAAAGCCTATTGAATGATTTATTTATTTATTCAACCAGTTCTAGGTGATATAACCAATAAGTAGAAAATAACCCTATCACTACAAAAGGCCTTTTTCTCTAGTTAAGCCAACATCTGAAAAATTGCTACCACATTTCTTGGAAAGTGGTAGCAATATATAGTTGAAAAACCTTAAACAGTGTAATAGGATGGTAAAACACTGTCAGCCTCTTACAAACCTTACAAATTTATCTTGTAACATTATCAAACTCATTGATGATTGTTTTTAATGAAGATATTGTTTTAATGTGTTTATGTGATTTTAATTATATATTCAGTTTGGAGGGTATGAAAAGTTCTCTTTTTAAGGATCTGTATATGCATGTAGGCTTTTTGTGTGGAATTCATGAGTGGGACTATGTTTATTTTGTATATTTTAAAATTTTGATTATATGTGTTTTAAAAAATAAAATAAATAAATAAAAGTATTTTGATCTGTAAACTGCCTAGCACATTGGATAGTGTGGTATATCAATTGTGGAAATCAATCAATCAATAGATGTTATAAATTATGCAGCTCTAATATAAATAGTAAATAAAGTCAGCCTGGTGGCTTGGTGATCAGAGAACCTGGGTTTGATTCCTGAATCAGGTCTTCCATTTCTCAGGCTGACTGGGAATGTTGCACAATCTGTGTTTACAGCCTCTGGTGAGGAGGTCACAGCCATCTCTCAACAGTGGCACCTAGTAGTTGGACTTATAGTCCATATGAGCTGGATTCTAGGAACAGCTTTGGAATGTGGCCCTAGTTGATAAAACATTGCTGCAACAACTGGGCTGGGCATAATACAGAAATGAGAAAAAAAGTATTCTTGGCACCTTTGCCCAGCAGGAGCAGAGTTTGAATGCTGACTGATCTGGAAGCCCATAGGAGCAGGAGGAAACTGCTTAGTCAAAAAATAAAACAGTAATCTCAAAAAACAAATGGTGTAAATTTAGAATTCTAACTGTTCAATACAAAATCTCAAGGCTGCAGCTGCCAGTGGGCATGTTTAAAAAGTCTGGTTCTTTTCTGCATTTCCTCATTAATGACTTACTTGTCAGTGGGTAAGCTGGATATGCTAGTTAAAACTGACAGACTGTCAGTGGGGATTGTAAAATTTACTCAGTGGTAACAGTATCTCAAACTGTTTCTCCTCCATCAAGAACAGCTAAAAAAGGTTAATATTGTCTATTTCTTTATTATGGTGATTTCTACTAGAATCACTGCCAGCAATGATCTTTAAAACATCTGTCCAATTATAAAATTGTGTAAAACTAAAACTAAAACCACTAGTTGATTATTGAACGTGAGTTGTTCAGATTTCTGGTGAAAAATTCCATATGTTTATACAATTCTTACTAATTTTCAATATGGAAGTCCATTCACTAAATATTACCTATGTACATACTAATAAACCAATATCTTCACAGGGCAGAATTATAAAAAAAATCTTCAAAATTAAGGGCTCCTTTTACGAAGGTGCACTAGCGTTTTTAGCGTGCGCTACAATGCCGCATGAGCTAACCCCGTGCTACACGGAAAATACTAACGCCAGCTCCATGGAGGCGTTAGCGTGTAGCACGCACAGCAATGTAGCGCGTGCTAAGCCTGCTAGCGCACCTTTGTAAAAGGAGCCCTAAATGTGCAAATGTGAAGTGCTCGGACACCAATCACCGCGCTTTAAAGTTCAAAGCTTAGGTTGCCAATAGGACCATCACAGCACTTCCCAGGTCCAAACTACCATAATCCCCAACCCCTATAACCTAACTTATAATGACATCGTTAGGTAACTTGTTTGGGTATATGGTACTGTGATGGTCCTATCAGCAACCTAAGCTTTGAACTTACAGTGGTGGTTGGTGGCTGAGCACTTCATGTTTATACATTTAATTTTGATAGTTCTACTCTGTGAAGATATTGGTTTATACAACTCTTACTACATATCATAAATGGAATACAAAGTTCAAGATGTGCTTCTCATAAAATGAGCTGAAAAATTGCTAATGGTGCCCCATAATACCATACATGATAAGAGTATTTGTAGCCATCGTTTATCAGGTTAGAGTAACACATGGCTCAGCCCAACAATGGCATGCTCAACCATTTCTTGTTCTGCCCTCATATATCTATGGATTTATAATCCTTCTTTCCTTAGAGGAACTGAATTATAAATCCATAGATGAAAAGTAGTACAATATAGACTGCTTTCATTTTGTCAGGGAAAACTCTACAATAACCACCCAGGGAAACTGTAGGAGTGGAGGAAATAATAAAGCCCTGGTTATATTGGACTCTTTTATAATTTTTCCCTTTGATTTTCTGGGTGCTTATCACCTGTGGCTCCAATTTAATAAACTCATCTACCCACCCAGAAATAGCCTGATTATGGACAAAATTTTTGATTACAGTATTTCAGGCCATCAGTTTCTAGCTGTAGCTGTAGCTCTGGAGATGATGCCATCAAAGTAATGATTATCAAATGATGTCATAAGGCTATCAACTACAGCAAAATGCATTCTGATTTCTGGATTGTTTTTGCTGTGCTGTCTAAGTAACTAAAAAGAAGTTAATCCAGAAAACTGGCAGAGCAGCGGCGGACTGACAGTGAAGGAAACCCCTGGGCAATAAGGGTCATGGGCCCCCAACTACCTATCAGAAGTGATTAAACTAGATGGAGGCTAGGGGCCCCTTACTGCTGTGTACCCTCCATCACTGCCTGAATGTAGAACCTATCTATATGGGCTTTCCAGACTAGTTTGGAAGAATCTTTGTCAATACTATTAGATATTGTGAAATTTAGAAGAAAATACTTTTTGCAAGATTGAACTGAACTGTCCGCCCAGGACAGTGTTCAAGAGAGATTTGTGACAGATATGGCATCTTGTGGCCTGTGCTCACTTTGTGCATGTCTAATCTTGAAACATATCAGGGATATTAAATGGACTGTTGAGGCTATATGGCCCAATATTCTCAACATGTTCCATGCTGGTGTTGGGCGACTCCTTTGGATTTCTATAGATACTGGATTGGTGATCCACCTTGAATACTGTATGCAATTCTGGTTGCCTTAACTCAAAAAAGATATAGCAGAATTAGAAAAGGTATAGAGAAGGGCGATGAATTTGATAAAAGGGATCGGACAACTTTCCTATGAGAACAGGCTAAAGTGGCTAGGGCTCTTCTGGTTGGCTCAGGGGTGATATGATAGAGGTTTATATAATACTGAGTTTCATGGAAAGGGTAGATGTGAATCGCCTGTTTACTGTTTCCAAAACTACTAGGACTAGGGGTATGTGATAAAGCTACTAAGTAGTAGATTTAAAACAAACCGCAGAAAATATTTCTTCACACAATGTGTAATTAAACTCTGGAATTTGTTGCTGGAGAATGTGGTGAAATCAGTTAGCTTAGCAGGGTTTAAAAAAAAGATACGTTCATAGACTACTACGGAGATGGCTTGGGAAAATCCATTGCTTATTCCTAGGATAAGCAGCATAAAATCTGTTTTACTACTTGGGATTTAGCTAGGTACTTGGACCTGGGTTGGAAACAGGATACTGGGCTTGATGGATCGTCAGTCTGTCTCAGTATAACATAGTAAATGATGGCAGATAAAGACCAGTCTGCCCATTAGTTATACCTATTAAAAATACATGATTAAATTAACTTTTCTCTTCTTTGATATTTCTGGGTCATAGACTGTAAAGTATGGCAATTCTTATGTTTTTATCATATCTTAGGTCTGAAACCCAGAGTCAGCTATGTGAGTCTCCCATTATAGAAACTCTCAATGCTATATCAAATAGATCACAGGTTGTATGAATCATGCATTTTCCGAATCATGCATTTTCCATGCTCCAGTCCTTTGCCCACTAGCAAATGGAGATGCACTGCCTTCTCCTAAGGGAAAGTGTCTGCAAATTCTATAACACTGTGCATGATGTTTCACAAGTACATGCACATGAAAAACTGGTAAGAAGCTATGCAGGAATTGAGCATAGTGTTCAGAAAAAATTTTCTCTCAAAAGATTCCAATGTCCAAGCTTCTCCTTCAAGGTGTACCAAAGAAAGAATCTTGCAACTTATGGTCCTTTAGAGAGCATATTCAACCACCATGGGAATGGTGAGGATACTTTTGCTTCTCAAATTTTGGAGCTTTCTAGATTCTGTACAGAGTGGGCTTTCTTATTTATAGGTGCTACAGACCAGGGGATCTCCCACATTCTCATCTGCATGCTCTCGAGGATTCAGCAAATGGGCTTTATCACAGCTTCATTGGAGGTTCGAATCAGGTCCTAGGAACTGCACAAAATTAATGAATAAGGGGATTTTCTTCTCTTAAGAGGAAGACACGGATCTGTTGGCAAGCCAGTTGAATATTCTTCTGAGAATACAGCTTGCTCATAATCAGAATCCCAGGAGTGCTTAGAGTCAGATTCTGAAAAATACTCCAAAGGAGAAGCTTGGATCTCTTGATCTACTGACATCAACATCAGGCCCAGGATCTCCAGTGCATTGAGGAAGCATCTTCCCTCAGAAGCACTGGGAGATCGACAAGACAGATACTGACCTCATGGCCCTTTAAGGTCTCTGTGTTGACACCTCCCCTGCTGGCAGTGCATAAGTCTTGAAGATCAGTTGGATTTCTCTCTATATCAACAAAGATGATGTCCTAATGGTAGCACCTTAGGGAGCAAAGAAATGCTCCATCTACTCACTGAATCTCCTCATAAGATGCTCCTCAATGGCTGCCACTTACAATGGCATAAGGAATGTGGTAAGAGTGGTTACATCTTCTTGAGCCAATTGTGTGGTATCAGATGCCAGGTCTCAGGTCCTTGGAAACTGTTGCATCTCTCTGATAATAAGGATGATAACTGGTCCTCCTGCGAGGGGTATTTGAAGCCACCAATGACTTTGGTGCCCTGGTACTCTTGGCACAACACTCCAATAAGGTGTGATAACAATGCATCTTGCCTCTGTCTGATGTTCAGCATCATGAGCCTTCGGTGTCAAAGTTGAGGATTAATCCTTCCTTTTCTTCAGGCAGAAAAGGGATAATAACCGACTCTGATAGCTTCTATCAATGCTTGATGTTGAGGGTGAATGATGCATTCTCAATGCTGATGCATCCACAGTTATTAAAAAGAGATTAGGTTCTTAACTTGCTAACATCTTTTCTAGTAGATAGGTGTGCCATTCTGGACAGATGGGTAATCTCCCCATGCTTGCAAGCCATGCAGAAAGAATTCATTCCAGCTTTTGAATTCCTCCTCCTTCACCAGAGGACTCTTCTGCCTCCTTTAGTTTGTACCAAAGCAGGTGATAATCCTACATAGTAACACATGTGAAGGAGGGGTACGGGGAAACTCCCCAAACTACAACTCTGTTCTGCTCTGAAATTATAACAAACACATTAAACATTGCCATTGAATAATCAACAGAAAAAGAGGAGTCCTACTTTGTCCAGCACAGCGAGAAGCAAAACAAAAGAAAGGCAAAGCTGATGTCACAATACAACACAAGGGATTTTACTGAAAGTTCCTAGGGGAAGTCCCAACTAGGATCCTGGTTTCAGCAGGGGACATACCAAACTAAAATAAACATATTAAATAAAACAATTATTAAAATGATAAAACATACAGAATATGATAACAAATCATATAAAAGATTAAAACGAACAAAATATATTAAAAACATCTAAAATACAGAACCATAATTAGTACATATAAGGAAATCATTAGTATACATGAAAAATATAAGACTTTAGAACATAAAAATAGCCTTACTGGGCAGGACCAATGGTCCATCAGACCCAGTAGCCTGTTCTCACGGTGGCCAATCCAGGTCACTAGTACCTGGCCAAAACCCAAGGAGATTTTTTTCTTGGGCCCTAATCCCCAAGGTAGAAAAATAAATCATGGTCAAAGGAAGTCTTTAAAAATGTTAAAACAAGGATAACATATCTGATAGCAGGATATTACAGTGGTATCTATATTTCAGGTAGTCTTGAAAAAGACCTAAATATAGACAAAGTTGTCCTGAAACCTAAACTTAAAATCTAAAAACAAGAGCAGGTTTGAAAAACCAGAGAGTGACGGCAAAAAGATTTAAAAGACAGTGACAGCAGTCAGAATTAAAACAGACGGATTTAAAATATGAAAGCAAGAGCAAGGCTGGACAGAGTATTTGTGAGGGCTTATGACTAGCTGTTAAAAATCAAACAGTGACGGCAGTTAGGTTTAAAAATCGAGCAGTAACCGCAAACAGGCTTGTGTGGTTAAGGCAGAGATTACAGGAATGGGGCAGGGACAAGGACAGCTACAAAACTTGTAGGGATGGGATAGGGAAATTGAGTTCCTGTGGGACTGGGGAAAAATTTGTCCCTTTGTCATTCTCTACTTCCAACCACAAAGAAGCCACACGTCTAGTTGAATACACCTTTATGGAGACTGGTGACTGCTTTGGCAGGCAACATATGCTGATGAAATGGCCTTACAGATCCATCTGGAAATTGTGGCCTTGGACGCTGGTGCGCCATGTCAAGTCTGACTAGTGAGCACAAAAAGATGGTCAGACAGCCTTAACTAATTGGTAACCTCAAGATATTGTAGAGCCACTCTCCTCACATCCAGCTCTTTCAGAATCTGGTCCTCCTTCTTAGAACTTGTGGACTGGAATGCCGGTAATCTGACCTCTTGATGAACATGGAAAACTGAAAAAATCTTTGGCAAAAAGGATGGAACGGTGTGAAGAGAAACTCCAGCCTCCGTGATCTTGAATAATGGCTCCCTGCAGGAAACAGCCTGTAGCTTCAAGACTCTTATTCTGAGATAATGGCCACAAGAAAAAACATCTTGAGCATTAGATCCATCAAGGACGCTTCCTTCAGTGGCTCGTGTGGAGCCTGACTGAGGCCTCGCAAAATCACATTAAGGTACCATGATGGAAACAGGTTGTTTTACCAGGGGCCTGAGCCACAATATCCCATTTAGGAATCTGGCTATGTCTGGATGAGACGTCAAGGAAGCTTTATGCTATCAAACCTCAAAACAAGAGAGCCCTACCATTGCAGCCTTTTTGGATCTGAGAAGAGTAACAATCACTACCTCTGAGTATACGCTACGTGCTAATATCGCTCGTTCAAGAGCCATGCCATAACAGCCAAGTAATCCAGATATTCTATGACCACTGGTCTCCAAGAAAGAAGGTCCAGCTGTACTCGCAGTCTGAGACTTGCGCTCCTCTGAAGACTCACTAATATATTTATTTTTTTAAAAAAATTATTATCCGCTTATATTCAAAGCAGCTTACAAATAGTCATAGTTTACAGTACATTTTACAACACATTACATTTTATTACAACGTGTAATAAAATGGAAAACTCCCCATCAATCAGTCTTGTTTTCTTTCTTCAACAAAATTGTAGTAATCGTTCTACATATAATTAAACACAATAGAATCAACTAAAAGCTAAAACAAAAAAATGTGCCTTAAGTAATTTTTGGAAAGGCAGTACATTGTTACAAAACTGTATTGCTCCAGACAACCCATTCCAAAGTGCCAGACTCGCGATTGAAAAACATGACTTCCTAGTGGTAACATACCTAATTTTGTCTCTTATTTGTGCATCTAATATTCTATTCTCTGATCTCAAAACTCTAATTAATTTGTAAATTTTCAAACATTTGGTCAGATAATCTGGTAAAGTATCATATATCCCCTTGAAAGATTACTTTCAAAATCTTGAATTGTACACGATAACAGATTGGCAACCCCAATGTAATTTCTTTAGAATTGGGATGATATGTTCGTATCATGATGTGCCCATCACAACATATGCTGCAGAATTTTGTACAATCTGTAATGCTTTCAAGCAGGTAGATGGAAGACTCAAGTAAATACCCTTACAGTAATCAAGCTTTGAGAGCACTAATGTCTGCAAGACTTGTCTGAGATCCCAACTTGATAAAATAAATATTCTTCAGTTGAAATAACTTTCTGATTGCAAAGTACGCAATCTGTACTACTTTAGCTTCTTGAGATTTAAATGATAATTTCGCATCGAGAATTATCCCCAACACTTTGATCTCTTCACTAATGGTAATCAGATGATCATTTATGAGAATATCACTAGGCCAAAGATGTTCCTGCCGTTCACCTATAATCATTATTTCTGTT
Source organism: Geotrypetes seraphini (assembly GCF_902459505.1). Lineage (NCBI taxonomy): Eukaryota > Metazoa > Chordata > Amphibia > Gymnophiona > Dermophiidae > Geotrypetes > Geotrypetes seraphini. The sequence goes on along the minus strand of NC_047086.1, from coordinate 338,779,218 downwards.
TTATCATTATTTAATTTCAAACCATTGTCAAATATCCATCTATTAATCTTACTCATATAATCATTTAATTTCATAGATAATTTCTCATCCCACTCCTTAATCATGAAAAAATTGAACATCATCAGCGTATATTCTATATGATACCCCCAGCTCATCTAACAACATTCCTAAAAGGGACAAAAAGATGTTAAAAAGAGTTGCAGATAGTGCAGATCCCTGCGGCACACCTCTTTCAACTCATGTGAAATTTCTCCATTACTGCAAACACACATTTTTCTGTCTACCAAGAACGATCTAAGCCATTCCCACACTGTTCCAGCAATGCCAAATTGTCTAAGTCTCTGTAATAAAATTTCAGGGTCTATGGAATCAAAAGCAGCAGAGATATCAAGCGATGCCATACAAAAACACATCTCTTATCTACACTCAAGCGTAGTTCATCAGTTGTGGCTAGCAATAAGGTCTCCACACTGTGAGCTTTCCTAAATCCAAATTTGTTTTTTATCTAAACAACGTTTTGATCTACAAACTCTTCTAGTTGTGGCAAAACTGCCTTTTCCAATACCCTGCCAAAAATGGTAAAACCAAAATAGATCTAAAGTTAAAAATGTGCTCCTTATCCAACCCCTCTTTCTTAAGCACCAGTTTTACAGTATCGACTTTACAACCCGCAGGGAAGACTAACAGAAAAGGATTAATTTACTAATAGAGCTAAGAAAGGTGCAGTCTCATCTGAGATTTGACTCAAAATACTTGAAGAACATGGCTCGCTACAAGTCCTGGCAACTGTAAGGGTGCGGGCCACTTTTGCAATGGCTGAAGTAGAAATATCTTGGAATGTATCCCATATCACTGCACTCTCTTGTACTGGAGTTTTCATCTCTTTACTACATTCTTACCTTCCCCCTCACATATTTAGTTTTTTTCTCCAAATAAACTGCAAAATTCTTCACGGGAGTAGAAATACCTCCTTCCTCTCTACAACTCCTTTCTATCAATTCTCTTACAATATTATACAATTCTCTGGGACAATTCATAGCTGATTGAATCCTCTCCTGAATGTGTATATATATGCTTTTCATTTTCACACAATTGCAAATACTCTTTCAGCTGTATCTCATAACTCTTGTAATTATCTACTGTATATCTTCAGATTTTCATCAGCGTCTCTCTGCTCGTCTAACTTTCTGTATCACTTTAAGTACCGGAGCGGAATACCATCTCAAGAACTTCATCCGGGCATGCTGTCGTACAACTTTTTCAGAGACCACATCTAAAGCTGATGTTAAGGAGGAGTTCCAATCATGTACAACATTTTTTAAATCACATCCCGGATCCCAACGCAAACTGGAACTCCATACATTCCAAAGTTCTCTCGCCTGGAAATGCGGTCTTACTGCTCTCCATGTTGAACCTTGAACATTGGAACTAGATCTGCATACCAAGGTCTGCGTGGCCAGTCTGGAGACAAGAGAATGACTTTTCCCAGGTTGCTTGCAATGCTGTGGAATATCCACTATCATGGGCCAAGGAGGAAATACGTACAAGAGCTTGTTCTTTGACCACAGCTAGACCAGAGAATCCAGACCTGCACTTCCAGGCTCAGATCTTTGACTGAAGAAGCAGTCCGCCTTCTTGTTTCTTGTTGTCTCCATCAGATTGAACGTTAGGCAACCCCAGCGATGAACAATGGATTGGAAGGCTGCGTAAGACAGCGCCCATTCTCCTGGATCCAGTGTCTGCTGCTGTGGAAATCAGCCTGGACATTGTCCACTCCAGGTACATGTACTACTGAAAGAGCTTGAAGATGAAACTTTGCCCACTGGAACAGGGAGTGGGCCTCCAGACTCAGCTGCGCACTCTGGTGATTGACATATGTCACTGCAGTAGCACTATCTGAGCAGACTTGGACTGCTTGCCCCTCCAGACTTTTCTCCAGCTTCTACAATGCCAATCGAATGGCTCAAAGTTCCAAACTGTTGATCAACCACTTCCTTTGAGAGGACGACCAACACACCTGGATTGGGCATCTGTTGCAGTGAGCCCCCCCCTCCCAGCTGAACAAGCTGGCATCCATTGTCACAATTACCATGAAGATATTCTGAGGGGCATACCCCTTGATAACACCTGTAGGCAGAGCCACCAGCTCAGACTGTTATGGGATTTCAGAGTCCATTGCAGAGGTATCTGCAGGGAGTCCGGTTATGGTGAACACCATGATAGCTGCATGTTATGGAGAGGACATGTGGCCTTTTGCCTCAGGACTACGTCTATCATGGCTGTTGTGGAGCCTAGCACTTGCTGACTTGGCCAACAAGCTCGTTATCTGGGTGCAAAGCTTCTGTCTGCGTGCCTCTGGAAGATGGACATGACCTTCTGCTGTTTTGAAGACTCCCAAGCATTTCAAGGATTGGGATGGTGCCAGTTGGCTTTTTTGGAAGTTCACTATCTAACCCAGGTTCTGCAGGACCTAGACCACATGAGTCACTGCTCGTTCCCTTTCTGGGAATTACAGAGCTCTGATCAGCCAGTTGTCCAGGTATGGATGAACTTGCAAGTCTGTCCTACATAGATGCGCAGCTACCATCACCATCACCTTGGTGAACATGTGAGGTACTGTTGCTAGCCCAGAGGGAAGAGCCAAGAACTGGTCCTAGGACATGAAATCTCAGGAACTTTCTGTGTTCCAAAAAGATGGGAATGTGCAGGTAGACCTCTGTCAAATCCAGAGAGGCCAGAAATTCACTCAGCGCAACTGCTATTATGACAGATCATATTTCTTTTTATATATTTCTTTTTATTTTTTTACTCGCTTATTCGATCTTGGATTCCTATTGAGGACTTGAGCATAAATAGTTAGTAAATTTCTTTAAATGAATGTTAAAAATTTTCTTTATTAATGAATGTTAAGGATTTATTCTTATTGGAATTTAATTTGTATACTATTATTGCTTTCTGTACAAGTGTTATAGTTAACATAACATAACATTGTGCTTGTTGACCACATAACCATTAGTTCAACGTGGTTTACAAAAAATTACTAAAGAAAATCATAATTCATGGAATGAGGAGAGTTGGTCAGGTATATAGAGAATAAATAGGTTTTCAATTGTGATCTAAAGTCTTTAGAAGAGTGAGCTGCTATCAACAAAGCTCAAAATTCTTTATGTTGAAGGGCCACTTGGGATGCCAAAGTGTGATTGAGAAATTTTATACTTTTACAACACTGGATAGAAGGAGGGTTAAAAGATGGGTTCTTATATGTCTGTATGACGCCAAGGAAAATCTATTAACCAAGTATAGAGGGACTGTGGCGAAAGCGCAGAACCTTCAGCACTTTCTTGGGCACTATGCACTTTCTTGGGCACTATGAAGTATATGGAGTATCTGCCCGAGCCCAAATCCTTGGGCGGCATAGTCTCTATGGCTTGAATAACTAACAGCCTCTGAACTGTAGCAACAACTTTGCTCGCTTTCTCTGGCCATCCCACTGGGAAGTCCACAAACCAATCCATTAATGGCTGGGCGAATTTGAGCTTGTAACTGCTCTGAATGATCTCCAGCACCCAATGGTCTGATGAGATCTGCATCCAGGCCTCCGCATACTTGAGATCAATCCCCTTATCTTCAAGGGAACGGCTCCGGACCTAGAGTCATTGTGCTTTCTTGGAGGATAAAACAGGATGATAACTGGAGGCTTGGCTCTGCCTGGGTCCTGAGAATCTCTGTCTTGATCCCTGGTAGGATCTCTGAGAGGACGTTCCTCCTGAGTACTGCCAAAAGCGCCTGGAGCCACGAAAATTAGACCGCCTGGAGTCTCTTAAGGTTCCCAGTCTGCTGTTAGGTAGAGATTTTAGCCGATGATCAGCCACTCTAGCCATGTGATCATCCAGTCCCTTTCTGAACATTTGTCCCTTGAAAGGAAATCTGCCAAGGGTAACCTTGGAGGTGGAATCTCCCATCCATTGCCTGATCCAGAGCATTCTGTGGGCTGAGATGGAATAAGCCAAGATCTTACTCATGACTCCTCCCAGATCTACATGACTCCCATGGGGATCCCCCTCCAGGTCTACGGGACTCCCATGGGGATCCCCCCAGGCTCACGGGACTCCCACAGGGACGGAACTAAGGTTCCCGAGGCCTGAAAAGAGAATTAGTAGAAGATAGACAAAAGCAGTAACTGGGACCAAGATGATGGAAAAACAAAATGTCCCATCAGCTACAGCAAGGGAGATGTTCATTTTGAGGGGGGGGGGCTAAGCTCTAAGTGGGAAGACCATCCCCCTCTTATGGTTATGCCACCAATTGTGTTTAGTACAAAATGAAGTACTTGCTGAGTTTGTTTTGGGGTTTCCAGTTCAGTTTTGGCACATTTTTCTTATGCAACCATTGTCCTGAAAAGTGCTTCTCTCAATTCTGCTTTAAATGATTTTGATGCTGTATTGTTTGATTCTTTACTCGTTGCTGCATTAAAAATCATTTGTGGATTTTGGAAGGACCTCTCACAAGTTACCTATGCCAGATGGTGGAACCAGATTTGTTTGCTCTACAGATATGAGCTTTATATTGTCAAAAAATCCAACTCTTTTATTTTTTTTAACAAGACATGGTCGACCCTACAGTCACATGAACTAATACCTATTCTAATTCTTTCCGATGATATATGCATCTCTTATTTCTGTTCACTGTTATTTGTTTATATTGTATTTTATTGTTGGCTTAAATAAACTAAAATTTTTAAAAAATAAAAATCAAAAATCAAAACTGTCAGAAGTAATTGCTGCTTTTTATGGGGACAGGTAACTTTTATGGGGGGACGGGTGGGAACAAAGGAGATTCCTTGCAGGGATGAGTGGAGATGGAGGGGATTCCTCGCAGGGTCGGAGGAAATTCCTTGTGGGGACGGAGAAGATTCTGGTGGGGACAGACGGGATACTAGTGGAGACGGGCGGGATTTCTGTCCTCGCACAACTCTCTACTGCTAATAGAAGCTGGGGTAAAGGCTTGACCTCTGTCAGCTCAAGCCCCCATAACCTGGTATGACAGACACATATCACAAAGTTAGTGCTTTAAATTATCTTTTAAGAATTACATCCACTCTGTGATCCTTCATATCCTTTAATACCTCACTAGGTAGGGACGTGTGTTTGGTTACCTAAACCAGTGGTTCCCAACCCTGTCCTGGAGGAACACCAGGCCAATTGGGTTTTCAGGCTAGCCCTAATGAATATGCATGAAGCAAATTTGCATGCCTATCACTTCCATCATATGCAAATCTCTCTCATGCATATTCATTAGGGCTAGCCTGAAAACCCAATTGGCCTGGTGTTCCTCCAGGACAGGGTTGGGAATCACTGACCTAAACAACCAAGGAATCTTCCTTAGGATGAGCAAACATCTGCTGACACTCCTATGCCAAAGTGTAAAGGAGCCTAAAAACTCCATTCCTGACAGTTTTGAGGCAAAACAAAGTGATTTGAAGGTTCTGGAGAACTTCTAAAAAATAAAGAAATCCAAGATAGCCGCGGTAGCTTTAAAACTAAAAACCAGCAAAAAAGTGATTTTGGAGGTGGGAACACTAAGGGAAGGGGCAGAAGCCCGGGAAAAAAAAGGGGCCCCGATTTCCTTCATAAGCTTTAACAGCCTTACTCACTGTGATCTGTGCTGGATGGTGAAGCCTGCATCAGCTCCTAAAGTAGCTTGATCTGGGAGAATAAATCACTGCCTCAACTGGACTGCTTCTCTAACGCTGAATCTTCAGGCTGCCAGTAAGACAAAGTCTGACTGAGTCACTAATCCCCACACACGCAAAAGGGAGAAGGTGAAATGCAGCTGGCACTATGCAGAGTGCTATTGAGCCCCCTACAGATGCCTGAAAGCCTGCACTCAAGTCCCTGAAATCCAGTAGGTAAGCAAAGCTACAAGGGGACCAGAAAAGCTCCAGAAAAGTTTCTGCAGGCTGGCTAATAGGTACCACAGAGGGATTGGCCTGTCAGCTGCAGAATTCAGTCTGTTCTCCTCCATGCAGGCAGAGCTTGACCTTCGAAGTGGTGAACTCTGAGTACTGAAAGCCACCAGAAACTGTGAAAAAGACTGAAAAAAAAATACAAAGCAGATCAGAAAGACGCCTTCCAGCTCGCCTACAGAAGGAAACACTGGAGGGGGCAGCAGAGCCCTCTGGTGAATGAGGAAGGATTCAAAAGCTGGAATGGATTCCTTCTGCAGGCTCGGAGCATGGGGAGATTACCCATCCTTCCAGAATGACACACCTATTGCACTAGAAATACAATTTAGACGGGAAAAGAATTTAGACGGGAAAAGTATATTTCAAGGTGAGCTCTGGCAACTCATGTCTAACTGGCTTGGTGGAAAGATGAAGACCGGTCTAGTCCCATGTGGTAGGTAGAAAGTGGTCACGCATTATGGAGTGACTCACAAACTGCTAGTAAATGCTAACCTGGAGTAGCTTATCTGTCCAGGCTCCCTTGCTGTGAGAACTTCTTATCCTGTTTGTCCTCAAAGAAAATCTATAACCAAAATGCAGTTAAAACGTATACACCTTGGATCATTTTGGCTTGAAAATCAACTTTGGGGTACATTAAACTCAGTGGAGAAAGCTATTTGTCAAGTATTTATCTACACAGCTATGGAATTAACTCTGGGTAAGGAAGGGATTTCACTCAACAGATACTTAAAATAGACTGTAGTTACTAAATGGGGAAGAAGATGGTGGGGGGGGGGGTAGTTGGCGCATGGAAAAACTAAGATACTGTCAATGTAACAGCTACAAAGATAAAATGATCACAAATCCTTGTAGTAAAACTCTATGTTGACAATAAGAAAACTATAGGTGGTATTTAAGCAAAGTAATTGAATAAAGCTTAATCTTTTCTTCTTCAAGTAGTATATAAATTATTAAGAATTCAGAACAAATATCTGAAAATGTATAGCACAGTAAAGAAGATACTAACCACAAACACCTTTCCTTCTTTCCAATGTTAACAAAACCAATGAATATATTCAAACAAATTATAGTTTGTGCAGCAAACTACCTCTGAAGAGTATGTTATGCTTCCAGACAAAAATCAGGTTAAAGCTTGCTCTTCCTGCCTCTGTCCCATAGCTGTCCATCAAACACAGCTTTTTCCCTGCGGTCTATCAAATATTTCCCTCACAAATCAATTTTACACATGATCAGCCCATACCCCTACTAAGCTGAACCTCCCTGTTAATTAAGTGAAGAAATTACCATATATATTGTATTAATGCAAACATCATTCAGCTAGTAATTCACGGCTGATCTGGATAATGGAAAGGTTGAACACCCATTAACCCAAGCCAACAAAATGGGTTGGCTGAGAAATTCTAGCAGGTCTCCTGTGACTCTTTCCTCTAAGTGCAGCTCTGCGGTATCTGCTATTGTAATAATTAAAATCCTCCTGAAGATCAATACTGGAATCTTTTTATGGGAAGTGCCCTGATGGAAATGTTTGAGGGAAGCTGAGGCTATGGAACTCTGAAAAAAAAAAAATCATATTTTTATCTGACAATTATCACTGCAGTGCAGACTAATTCAGCATTGCACTTCTCTCATTTTTCTTTGAATGCAGTGCAGATTGACATCTTTGGGGAAAAAACTCTAACATCCCATTTTAACAATAAAAGCACTATTTGCACATACAGTTTGGAATTATCAGCAATCATGAAACCAGGCAAAAAAATTAATATACATTAAGCACTTCATCTTCTGATGACTTCTTCTGAGTCTCAGTTATCACCATCTTCTCCCCATTTCCTCTTTTTGCGTCTTCTTGTACTGATCTTTGCTTTTTCATCTCTTGAAAAGAAGAAAACATAAATGTATTACAAATTTCAGTATTTATATACAGATTGACAATATCAAATTTTAATATACTTATTACCATAAGTACTACATTAGAAGATGGTGTAAACATTATTTCATACCTGGCCTGTTTTCAACATACTGACTAAATGACTGGAGCTGAGTTTTTCTGACTGTTGAATCCTTGAATATGACAGGATTTCTAAAACGCTCTGGTGCTTTTTCCAATCGCTCTGTATGATGATCTTCAGTGCCATTCTAATAATGAAAAAAAAAACACCAAAACACCACACACACCCAAAAAGAATCCTGTTTACTAATACATAAACCAAGTTTAGCAAGGGAGAAATTACATAGTAGAAAAAGGCTGACCATCTATTTTGAGAGATTAAGGTATATTTTCTTTTGCCAAAGCTGCTTAGCAATAAACTTTGCTAAATACCATTAGTGCAGTGTTTAAGTAAAAGATGCACCCTCTTCAAGCATCCCATTCATTGGTGTGAAGCTGCAATCTATACTTGTGAACATGATCTGTATCATTTCCAAAGTCCTCTCCCTTTATTTTCTCTCTTTTCCCACTATTTTGCTATATTTGTCTAGGAACAGATTCTATCATTTTTTGTTGCAGTCCCACAGGTTGGTATAACAAGAAGAGCTAGTTTATAATTTTATGCCCATTGAGATAAACCACAAATGCTGGATAACAGCTAAAAGGTAGGATTATAATATTACTCCACTGAACTGAATTTCATCAGGTATAACTTTCCAGAGCCAGATTTGTATGAAAGCCTTTTACAGTGAAGGAAACAACAATTCTTTTCTGGAGCTTCCTATGCTAATACTGGTAACAAATTCAAATGGTTCCATCTACATGAAATATCCCAGAAGACTGAACCACTGCAATGTGTGGAAATTGCAGATACCGAGGTGCTGTGTACCAAACAAATATTTCATTTTATACCTAATCTTTTATTATTTTTATTAAGTGTTTTGAAAGTAAATAGGGAAAGGCTAAGATGCATGACTAATAGCTGAGCCTGCTGAATGCTGAAACTGGTTATCAAAAGCTCCCAAGACTTTGCCCTTCCTGTGCATTGAGACAATCGGTAATGAGGGAGTTCTCCAATGGCCTATTCTCTAGCCTCAAGGAGGCCTGGGATACAGAATCCTCAGGGGAAGGTAACAGTTTATCCTTTTCCACAAATACAGAATGCCTCATTTGTAAATGTGTAAACTGCATTTTATTAAAATAAAATAAAAAACGAATTAAAGCCGATGATGCAAGCTCTGTAAGAACAGATGGACACCATATATCCTTTCTGAACACATAAAAAATACACGAAAGGCAAGGAAAGTTGTATCTTTCCAGGGATTACTTAAAAAAAAAAAAAAATCAATATAAAAGGTTAACAGAAAAAGCAATATATCCTTTTTCAGATATGTTGCCATGAAGCACTTCTGCTGAGATTCCAACTCACAAGAACTAATTTCAAATTGGATTTAGTAAAATAAGCAAACCATTGACAACATGGTGTTCCTTCCTACTATTACTGAGAAGGCTGGCCTGATTTTCCTCATAATACTTACTTTTAACAGTATTCACAATAGCACTGTGACAGATGAAACCATTTCAAATTAAACAAGCAAGGCTAATTTTTTTTAGGCCTGACAACAAGTTAAAATATCAGTGCAATTAGCCTGTAAATCCCGTTTTAAGAAACCTTTTTATGACAAGGGACTTCTGCCACTTTACAAATGTATTCCTCTAAGCCCACTAATTCAGTTAGCCTTTTCAATCCATTGTATTATTCTTAGACCAGCTTCATTTTGCATTAAATCCACCACAGTAAGCTAAATTGAACGCAAAAATCAGACTTGATCTAGGCTCCCCTTTGTTCAAAGATAGAGACCAAAAGTCTTCTGCTGTTGCCACACACTTTCATCACCAATTTATAGGAACCGACAGTGTAAGAGAAAGCAATGAAAGTCATTGTTTTGGGACTTCAAAGCAGTTCCATAGCTGGAGAAGGAAATCCTTTCAGTCAGCAATATAGTCCTCTAACAGCCTGCAGGTGGGTGAAAAGTTATACCTGAGTGGAATGCCCCAAATCTGCAGGGATGGTTAGATTAATTTTACTAATTTTGTGGATTAACATTGCAGTAAACCTTTCACACATCATTCATATTTTAAAAAAAACCCTAGCATTAGTTATTAAAATTAAAAGTTACTTGCTTGTAAAAGACATAAGCATGGTACCCAATTTAGGCATTCTATATTACTTCCTTTTCATTTCATGTTTCAATTATCCATGCATTTTATGGGGGAAAAAAATCATCATCTGTATTTAGGTGGCACATTGCACAGCCAGAATGCTTTTATTTTCTGGAATTGCACCAGCTTACAAAACACAACATTGTTTATACTATACAAATCATGTATTACTTAAAACCCTGGCATTTACCAATTTAAATATTCACTGTTTAACCAGCCCATTTGAAGTTTCTCAATGTATTTCCTACTGTTTTCATTTTTCCTAGATATATACCTTTTCTACTGTAGCTCATATTGCATTAATTGTTTTTGTTTTTAGTTTTTTTTTCATTCTGTGGTGTATACTCTCAGATGACTAGACTGTATCTAGAGTGCTGCATATCTAGAATGCACTATACAAATAATCAATAACAGAGTATATGACAATCTATAGGCAGGGACCTCGGCACAGAACTGTTTAAAATAGCTTGATTATCAGCTATCAATGACAAACAAGGAAAAAACTTTCAACCAGAACTCACCTTAATTTCTTGTTCTAAGTTATCAGTTATAGCTTTCTGTGCAGCGCTAGAGAGTGAGTCTGCCACCTGTGGCTCAGCTTCTAGGAGCCTCTTCAGCTTCAAATCCAACAACTTACTGTTCTGTCCATCTAAATATGCAAATGTTGTGCAACAGAGCGAGATGCATGTAAATGTGGGGTTTATTCAACAATGTGCCAATTTACCAGCTGATTCCATTTAAATTATTACACGTTTTAAGCAAAGTTGTAAAATTTGACAAGCAAATATGAATAAAGAGCTATATATTGGAATAAAAAGTATGTTCCAAGCTTAATACTTTTTTCTTATGTGGTTTTTCTTTACAAATATTCCATAATAGACAATTCTTGGCTCAAAGTCAACTACTAGAGTACAATCAGCTAAATGCATAAGAAAAACAAACTTGTAAAACAACTTATTACATGCATAAACAAAGTTTTTCCTTTCCTCATGCAGGCTCATAAGCATCATTTACAAAATGAACTGAGACACAGAAATCTGCTGAACACAAATGACAGAGAACACAGAATTTCACATAGCAACTGATTTACTGCAAAATTATTTCAACAGAAAGAGAGCCAAAAAAATGCAGCCTTGGTCTTTTTATTAAGAGAACAATCAGAATACTCTGATCAAAAGTAACTTTATCATGACTCTTCAAACAATGACATTTCTCATTAAAATTCAGCATGTACACAAACATACACATGTATGTATTTAAATACATTTGTTTACACAATTCTACACTGTGAACCAGAAAAAACACACCAAAATGTTTTTTGTCATATATTCCACAGAACTCAACCAATTTTTATGAAATTTAATGAATTTGATGTAAAATGTTGTAAATATTTCCCACCGCATCACAACACTGCCTTGTGAAAATGAATTGTTGCTATGGGATATGCGCAGAAGCAGACGATAGTTTGTAAACAGTCACTGTATCAAAATGGTTTTCACTGCAGAAGACCAAATTCTGATGAAGAACTTGGGCCTTGATTCACTAACCTTACCGCTCTATGGACGATCCGATCCGTGGCTGGGCGACTGATCTACAATGCATCCTCAAAAGTACGCTCCACACCAACCACATGGATCGCTGAAGAGCGATCACGATGCATATGCAGACTATCTTCTTTGCCTGTAGATGGTCTGCGCATGCGTTCGCAAACGGATTGCCCAAGAAACTCCTCTCTCCTATTGAAAGTGTAGCGTCTTGTGGATTAATGTAGTGAAGCAGAAGCGCTTCTGCTAAATTGTATTTGTGCGACAAAAGAGGCTATGAAGACTTATAGCATTGATTATGGCAACTGTCAGCCACAGGGCCCTGGTTATTTACCTCCAAAGATAATACGAGTCGAGTTTGCCACATCTTCAGACACATGGCCTGCGAGCCCGTGGTTTTAACCTGTGAGTTTAAAGCAGGGCTGCATTGCGGCATGTTCTGGAACAGAACACACTGTAATGCAGCCCCGCTTTAAACCCGTGGGTTAAAACCACAGGCTCGCACTGCAGGGAAGAGCGGCAGAGAGCAGGAGAGTCTGGGCGGCAGTGCGAGCCGGGAGAGTCGGGGAGGCAGAGAGCAAGGTGGTTGGGGGAAGAATGGTTTGGGCTGCAGGGCTGGGATTTCAGGGTGGCAAAAAGCAGGACAGTCGGCAAGGATGTGAGCGACTGTTCCTCAGCAGCCGCTTCTTTTTGGATAGATCATGGTCTGTCACAGTCTCGAAACTCAGATTCACAAATCTGTTCTTCATCGATCCTGAGATTAAGATCAACAGTGCTTTCTACCAGGACATCCTCTTGATGCAGAAGCTATTGCCAACGATCTATCGCATGTTGGGAGACTGACAATGCCCCAGCACATTGGACACCATAGCACTGCTACATTAGGAGACCCTAGACTTCATTGGTCCAGACCTCTGGCCTGCAAATTCATCAGACCTAAATCCAGTTGACTACTCGATATGGGGCTGATACAGAAACACATCTGCCAGACAGCTATATCTGATGTCAAAGACCTTAAACAGCACCTTATCTTTCTTTGAGCTGAGCTAAAACAGAGTGTTGTTGACAAGTCCATAGATCAGTGGCAGCCAAGGCTGAGTGCATGTATTTGTGCAAAGGGAGTGCATTTCGAACATCTACTTAATTGAAACATTACTTTATGACTTTACATTTTTCTGCAAGATATGCCATAAACGTTTTTCATGTATTTTTATTCAGTACACAATTCATTTTCACAAGGTAGACTTGCAGGGGGATTACAAAGACCTACAACCACATAAACACGCTCGAGAAATGGGCTGCGACATGGCAAATGAGGTTTAACGTGGATAAGAATAAGGTGATGCATGTCAGTAACAAAAATCTTATACACGCCAATAGGATGTCCGGTGCGGTACTTGGAGAGACCACCCAGGAAAGAGACTTGGGAGTACTGGTCAACAAGTCGATGAAGCCATCCACGCAATGTGCAGTGAAAAGGACGAACAGAATGCTAGGAATGATTAAGAAGGGGATCACAAACAGATCGGAGAAGGTTATCATGCCGCTGTACCGGGCCATGGTACAACCTCACCTGGAATATTGTGTCCAGCACTGGTCGCCGTACATGAAGGAGGACACGGTACTACTCAAAAGGGTCCAGAGAAGAGCGACTAAAATGGTTAAGAGGTTGGAGGAATTGCCGTACAGTGAGAGATTAGAGAAGCTGGGCCTATTCTCCCTTGAAAAGAGGAGAGTGAGAGGGGACATGATCAAAACATTCAAGATAATGAAGGGAATAGACTTAGTAGATAAAGAAAGGTTGTTCACTCTCTCCAAGGCAGAGAGAACAAGAGGGCACTTTCTGAAGTTAAAAGGGGATAGATTCCATACAAACGTAAGGAAGTTCTTCTTCACCCAGAGAGTGGTGGAAAGCTGGAACCCTCTTCCTGAGGCTGTTATAGGAGAAAATACCCGCCAGGAATTCAAGACAAAGTTAGATAAGTTCCTGCTAAACCGGAACGTACACTGGTAGGGCTAGTCTTAGGGCACTGGTCTTTGACCTAGGGGCCGCCGCGTGAGCAGACTGCAGGGCACAATGGACCACTGGTCTGATCCAGCAGCGGCAATTCTTATGTTCTTATGTGGTGTGGGGAAATATTTACATTTTACATCAACTTCATTCAGGACACGAAGCACTAAATTTCATAAGAATCAGCGGCGTTCTGTGGAAGATATGACAAAAAACATTTTGGTGTGTTTTTTTCAGTTCACAGTGTATGTGTATAAATATTCTCCATATCAGCACAAGTTTTCTAATTGGCTGAAGAGGTTTCTCTGACTTTGAGAACAACTTTATCTTACATGTTAACCTGCTTTGGGAGACCTATTAAGCAATTTTTTGGGAGACCTATTAAGCAATTCTGGATCTTACAAAAATTTAAGGCGCTTGTATATCACATTATGGATGTTTCTACATCTACCTACAGCTATATATGTGACCATCTCTGGGTAACAGATGACTAAAGTCATCAGAAACAAAAAATGAGATTTTCAAGAACAACGGCATAGCGAGTGAGGTTGGTGCTCAAGGTGATGTGCCCAGCATTGCCGCATCATGTGTCATGTGTCACGCTTCTCCATCACTTGAGTTCCCCTTCCGCCCCATGCGTATCTCTTGAAATGTTTGCTGGTGCGAGTAACATCTTCCACCTGCAGCTCCCACCAGCCATAGCTCCCTTCTGACATCACATCCTGGTCACAGGGTAAGGACCATGGAGGCAACTTCCTACTTAGTAGTCTCCTCTGTGACATATAGCAAGGTGATCTGATGCATGATTTGTTAGAAAATTTGCAATCTGGTTACATTTTGTGGTTAGAAAACATTCCAATTTCCATGGATCTTTGCAGCAAAACTTCAGAAGAAGAAGGAACCATATCTGCCTCATCCAGTAAGACACAATGAGGATCACTGTCTCCCAGTCTTGCTTACATTTCAGCAAAATTTCACATCCCGACGACTTCCTGACACAAGAGGAATAGTCCTGTGTATCCTTGCTTGCTGACATAGTACACTGCAACCTGATTGGTGCATTAGTCAATCTCTGAAAGCCCTTAGAGTATTTCAAATGGCCAATAGTTTCAAGAGAATGATGTGGAGCTGGGTCTCTTGGCAGACCAGTAACTGGGTATGAAGCCCATCTGTTGTCAGCATCTTGTGAGAAGATATTTGGAATAAAGGTTCACTAAAAAAGAAACTTCGTGAGCTCCGGAGTGACAGTGTTGACGTCTGTTAGGTTCCCTTTGGCCCGATATCACTGGAAAGGCAGAGTCCATTCAGCCTCTTGTAAATGGAGGCATGCCATGGGTGTAACAGGTACATTGGAGGCCATCTGCTGAGCTGTAACATGCTGGCTGTGCTGAACCCTCGCTGGACCCTACCTGCCCTTCCAACTATTGCCCCATCTCCCTCCTCCCCTTCTTATCCAAGCTACTTGAACGTGGTATTCACCGCCATTGTCTTGACTTTCTGTTATCCCGAGCTATCCTTGACCTACTTCAATTAGGCTTTCGCCCTCTTCATTCTACAGAAACTGCCCTTGTTAGTGTCTCCAATGACCTGTTCCTGGCTAAATCCAAAAGCTTCTACTCCATCCTCATTCTCGATCTATCTGCAGCTTCTGATACTGTAGATTACCAGCTACTCATCAATTTGCTGTTCTTGCTTGGGTTTCAGGGCTCTGTTAGCTCATGGTTTTCTCTTTATTTTTCCCCTTGCACTTTTAGCACATGCTCTGGTGGATCCTCTTCTACCACCATTCTGCTATCAGTCGTGTACCTCAGGGCTCTGCTCTGGGACCTCACCTTTTCTCCATCTATACTCCTTCCTTTGGTACTCTAATCTCCTCCCATGGCTTCCAGTATCATCTCTATGCTGAAAACTCACAGATTTCTACACCTAAAATTTCTACAGGAATCTAGGCCCGAATCTCAGCCTCCTTGGGTGATATTACTACTTGAATATCTCATTGTCATCTGAAATTAAACATGGCCAAGACAGAGCTCATCTTTCCTCCTAAACCCACCATTCCTCTTGTTTCGTTCTTTATTTCTGTGGATAACACTCTCATTCTCCCTCTCTTCTTGGTTGTAACCCTGGGGTCATCTTTGGCTCATTTCTCTCCTTTTCTTCACATATCCAATATACTGCCAAAAAAACTTACATTACATTACATTGGTGTCTTCTATTCCGCCAATACCTTTCAGTTCTAGGCGGTTTACAACAAGAAATTAGCCTGGGCATTCCCAGGGAGATTACAAGGTTGATAGCTATAGTATGCGTCGGGATCTGGGAAGGGTCGATATGGTTTGGTTAGATCATTTGACAAATTTCTTGAATAGTATGGTTTTCAGTTCTTTCCTGAATGTTTTGTAGTTGGGCGTCGTGGTCAGCAGATTTGTGAGGTGTCATTTCTTTCTCTACAACACGTCAAACACAAGGCCCGCGGGCTGAATCCGGCCCGCCTAGCTGTTTTATGCGTCCCGCAGTTCAGGGCCAGCATCAGGGGGAAATAAACAGGGCTTTAAGATGTCGTCTTGGTTTCTGTTTTGGCCAGCCCCAGCGAATCACCCCATTGCCGTCCAGTAATTTACACCGCCGGTGTAATTGGCAGCACACCAGATATGAATTTAACTGCCAGCTCCAGCGACGCACCGCCATGTGGTTGTTAACTCACGCGTGCCAGCAGTGCACCAGAAATGAATTTAACTGTGCCGGCCCCAGCCAGGATGAATCTCTGGGGCCAGCACAGTTAAATTCATTTCTGGTGCGCTGCTGGCAAGCACAAATTGACAACCACACAGCGGTGTAAATTACTGCTGAAGAGAGAAGGTAGCCAGACCACAAGAGGAAAATTGAAGCAGCGAGAGGGGGTGTGGCGCTGATTATAACTGTAGGCTTGCCCTCTTGATTTCCACCTCCAGCTCTACCTCCCCTTCTGACTTCCTCCTCTAGCTCCACCTCCCTACTGGTCTGGCCCAGCGGTTCAATGTGTGCAGGGGTGGGGGAACATGAGTACCTCTCCTGCCTCTAGTAATATTCTGCACAACCGCAGTGGTGAGGGAGGGATACGACAAAGGTAGGGGGGAATTATTTAATTTTCAATTTAGTGTTTGAATTGTGTCAATTTGAGAATTTTAATCTGCTATCTTTTTCACTGTTCAGGAAGAATACATTTGTTTATTTTTTTCTGGGGTTGTACTGCATGCAGAGTCTTGAATCTTAGAGTTTCTTTTTTATATATTAGTACTTTTAGTTTTTGGCCCTGTATTTGCATAGGGGTTATCTGTGTTCTGGTAGGAATGAATGTTGAGAAGCAAACAGTGTGCTTTGTGTAGTTTAATTTTGTGGTTAACCATTATGTGTTAATAAGATTATATTGTGTGTATGTGTGTGTATATATGAAAAATGAATGGAAAAAAATTGTGTTATAATTAGTACTATTATGGGAGTGGAGATGGGGCAGGGTCTGGCCCGCAACTTAGCCTGTGTTTTAGATTTCGGCCCCTTAGTGTGATTGAGTTTGATACCCCTGCTCTACAACATCACTAAAATTCAGCCTTCCCTTTCGGAGCACACTGCTAAGACCCTCATCTACACCCGTGTCACCTATCGCCTAGACTATTGCAACTTGCTTCTCACAGGTCTTCTTCTAAACCACCTCTCTCTCCTTCAGTCTGTTCAGAATTCTGATGCATGCCTCATATTCTGCCAGGGGCATACTCACATTACCCCCTCCTCAAATTGCTCCCTATTTCCACAAACAATTCAAACTCCTCTTAGTGACCTACAAGTGTATTCACTCCTTAGTATCTCTCCTCTCCCTATTCTTTGCCCCAGGAACTCTGTTCATTGGGTAAGTCTTTCTTATCTGTAGCCTTCTCCTCTACTGTCAACTCCCAACT
This sequence comes from Geotrypetes seraphini, assembly GCF_902459505.1. NCBI lineage: Eukaryota > Metazoa > Chordata > Amphibia > Gymnophiona > Dermophiidae > Geotrypetes > Geotrypetes seraphini. The sequence continues at coordinate 338,761,616 of NC_047086.1, read as the reverse complement.
CCAACCCTTCTACTTTGCTAACCACATATGTTTGGAACAAACTGCCTGACTCGGTACGTCAGGCGCCATCTCTGGCGGTATTCAAATCCATGCTAAAAGCCCACTTTTTAAAAGTTGCTATCAAATCCTAACTCCAGCCCACTTGCAAAGCACCCATATCTGTTTGTCATGCCCTCTTTATTCCCCTATCCTCTCTTATCACTCCATTTGTAATTCCCTACCTAAGCAGTATGTATAGACTCACCCTTTTTGTCATAATTAGATTGTAAGCTCTTTTGAGCAGGGAATGTCTCTTGTGTGTTTAATGTACAGTTTTGCGGGCATCTGGCAGCGCTATAGAAATGATAAGTAGTATTAATGGTAACATAGTAAATGATAGCAGATAAAAACCTGAATGGTCCATCCAATCTGCCCTATAATTAAAAGCACTACAATTTCATGTTTAGTGTCTTTTTTCTTTGTTATTTCTAGCCATAGACCTTCGAGGTCCACCCAGTACTGTCCTTAGGTCCAACTACTGGAGTTGCCGTTGAAGCTCATTCCAGCCTATCCAACCATTTGCTTGATTCAGACCGTGAAAGTCTGTGTAGCACTGTTCTCATGTTCCAAATTGCTCCCATCAAAGCCCTCCCCCCAGGTCTGTCCTAAACCAATTTGCCATATATGGGAAACAAGTTATGCAAGTCTGCCTGCTACTGGTCTTAGTTTTCTAATTATACCATTCATATTCTAATTAGAGATCCTCTGTTTAGTAGTAGTAATATGATGAGTGATGTAGATCATGGCATCTGCCCTGGAAGGAGGTAAGTTGTATCCAGTCTGAACCATGTCTAACAGGGTTCCAATGAATTCTAATTGGTGAACAAGCTGGAGGCGAAACTTTGGGTAGAGGTGAACCTCTGTAACTTCAGTACCCAAATGGTTCTCTGCATCGATTCTTGAGCATCTTTCTTTATGCTCTTCACCACCCAATCATCCAATTAGTAAAACACGTGCACTCCTAGTTTCTTTAGCAACGCTGTGACTACTATGAAGCATATTGTGAAGACTTGGAGTGGATGCCAGGACAAAAGGCAGACTGCAATACTGTTAATTGTGCTTTTATACTTGAAATTTCTTATATATCTTGTGACTGGGCGTGTCTGAATATAGGTGTAAGCATCCTTTAAGTCCAGAGAGCATAACCAATTATTTGCCTAAATCATAGGAAGCAGGGTGCCCAAGAAAACCATCCTGAATTTTTCTTTGACCAATGAAGTATTTACAATAGAATACCTTCCCTTCTTCCCCTGGTGGTACAGGCTCGACCACATGAGTTTGTACAGAGTTCCTCTGTGAGCTCATCCTGGTGTTGAGAGCTGAACCTTGATGCTCTTAGTGGGCAATCTGGAGAGTTCTTGTTAATGGAGGTCATAACCCTCTCTGGACTATTTCAAGAACTTATCAGTCTGAGGTTACAAAGGGCCATCTTGCTTGAAAAAAATTCAGCCTCCCTCTCATTCTAAAGGCAGCTGGGACAGTCACTTTTATGATGGCTAGGCTCTTTTGGAGCCAATCAAAACCTTGTCCCCTGCTTTGACTGAGGTGTAGGCTGGAGCTACTGGGCCTGCTGCTGCAGAGGGTGGGAACAGGAATCCTGGGATTGCTGGGGGGGGTGGGTAGAAGGAGTGAACCTATACCTTTGAGAGCAGTAGGGTCTCCTTAGACTACCATCTGAAAACCTCCAAGATCTGGAGGCTGTAGAAGGTGTAAGCTGAGGCACCAAAAAGATCACCTCAGCAGTGGACACCCACAGATTTTTCCTGAACTGCTGGTTCAAGATCTGAAACATGCAGCCAGGAAAGTCTACACATGCCAAAACCTATGGTGGAGATTCTGGATGCCACATCAAAAGGCTTAACTACTTAACAATTATTTCTGTTCTGTGTTCACAGAAGAAAGACCTTGGTAGGACCGTTGAAAACAAACACAAAAATTGGAATGGATGTGTAGTAGACCAGGATAGGTGTTTGTGAGGAGCTAGCTAAATTAAAAATATATAAAGTGATGGGGCCTGATATCCGATGGTACTCAAGGAACTCAGAGAGATTCTGGCAGCTCCATTATCTCATTTTTTCAATGCTTCTTTACAGCCTGGAATGGTTCCAGAGAACTGGAGAAGGGCAGATGTGGTCCCTCTGCACAAGAGTGGAAGTAAGGAGGAGGTTAGGAATTACATAGAAACATGATGGCAGATAAAAGCCAAATGACCCATCCAGTCTGCCCATTCACAGTATCCTCTCCCTAAGAGACCACATGTGCCTGTCCTATGCTTTCTTGAATTCAGGCACAGTCTTTTGTCTCCACCTCCTCTACCAGGAGACTATTCCATGCATCCATTACCCTTTCTATAAAAAGTATTTTCTTAGTTTACTCCTGAGCCTATCACCTTTTAACTTCATTCTATGTACTCTCATTCCGGAACTTCCTTTCAAATGAAAGAAACTCGTGTGCATTTATGCTATGTAGGTATTTAAACTTCTCTATCATATCTCCCTTCTCCTGCCTTTCCTCCAACATATACATATTGAGATCTTTAAGTCTGTCCCCATACACTTATGATGAACACCACTGACCTGTTTAGTAGCCTTCCTCTGGATTGACTCCATCCTGTTATATATTTTTGAAAGTGCGGTCTCCAGATTTGTACAGGCCTGTTAGTCTGACCTCGGTAGCGAGTAAACTAATGGAAACACTTCTTAAGCAGAGGACAGTGCGATTTCTAGAATCGAACAGACTTCAGGACCCAAGGCAGCATGGTTTTACAAGACACAGGTCTTTTCAAACAAATCTGATTGATTTATTTGATTGGGTGACCAAACAGTTGGATATGGGAGGGGTGCTAGATATGGTGTACCTGGATTTTAGCAAAGCCTTTGTCATGGTTACACATAGGAGGCTGATAACGGAGTGCACTTGGTATGGGACCTAATATGATAGACTGGATTAAAAACTGGTTAAGTGGAAGGAGACAAAAGGTAGTGGTAAATGGAATTTGCTCCAAGGATATTGTTGGAGTGTCACAGGATGATACCAAACTCTGTAATAGGGTAGACACTCTGGAGGGTGTGGATAACATAAGGCGGGATCTAGCGAAGCTTGAAGAATTGACTACAAATTGGCAGCTAAGATTTAATGCTAAAAAATGCAAGGTCATGCACATGGGCTGCAAAAATCCAAGAGAACAGTACAGTATAGGTGGCCGGAGTTCTTCTGTGTACAAAAGAAGAGCAGGACTTGTGGACAATTGTGTCTGATGATCTTAGAGTAGCAAAACAGGTAAGTATTTGCGTCAAAGACAGTACTGAGGGGTACAAACTAACTCAAATGGGAAAATCTCCATGCAGACTGGACAAACAATGGAATCGGTTCAGCGAATGGCCACTAAGATGGTCTCAGGACTCAAGGATCTCCCATATGAAGAACGTCTAAGCAGGCTGCAGTTATATTCTCTCGAAGAATGCAGAGAGAGGGGAGACATGATAGAGACGTTCAAATATCTTACAGGCCATACCGAGGTGGAAGAAGATATCCTTTTTCTTACGGGTCCTACAGCAACAAGAGGGCATCCGCTCAAACTCAAGGGTGGGAGATTTCATGGTGACATCAGGAAGTACTGTTGGAATGGCCTTCCACGTCAGGTAGTTGAGGCCAGCAACGTGTTTGACTTAAAGAAACGATGGGATAAATATGTGGGTTCACTTCGGGGAATTGCTTAGAGGGAGTGTTCTTTTAAGGGGAGGGTTCTATTGAGTGGGCAGACGTGTTGAGTCGATGGCCCTTTTCTGCTGTCATACTCTATGTTTCTATGGTAGAAAAGGCAATGATCAAAGCCAGGAGGATGCTTGGATGCATAAGGAAAGGAATGGCCAGTAGGAAAAAAAGGAGGTAATAGTGCCATTGCATAAGTCTCTGGTGAGGCTCCATTTGCAATACTATGTGCAATTCTGGAGAACGCATCTTCAAAAAGATATAAATAGGATGGAGTCAGTTCAGAGGGCTGCTACAAAACTGGTAGTGGTCCTTGTCATAAAGCGTATAGGGACATATGTAAGAGACCTCAATATGTATACTCTGGAAGAAAAGTGGGAGACAGGAGATTTGGTAGAGACATTTAAATATCTCCATGGCAAGGCAAACCTTTTTCAAATGAAGGAAAACTCTGGCATAGGATGAAATTAAGAAGTGCTAGGCTCAGGAATAATCTAAAGAAATACTTTTTCTTACAGAAAGGGTAGTAGATGCATGGAATAGTCTTCCTGTAGAGGTGGTGGAGACAAAAACTGTACCTGAATGTAAGAAAGCATGGGACAGGCACATGGAATCTCTTAGGGAGAGGAAATAGTGGATGTTGTGGATGGGGAGACTGGATGGGCCATTTGGCCTTCATCTGCCATCATGTTTCTATGTCTTCCTCTAATAGACATTATTATGGTATAGCGGTATATAAAAAATAAAATTATATTATATTATATTATTATGATTGAAAATGGAAAGAGTTTTTAGTTACTTTTTTAATACTTTCTTAATAAGAATATCTTTTTTTCTCTGTCCGTTCATGGAATTAGCTAACATGGTACAAGAAAACTCAACACCTGAAAATAAAATTTATATCAGAACTACCACTGGTAAAGTAATGAACTCCTAAAATACTGGCTGCAAAGTATCTCTGGAATTTATATAATGCCTGCATAAAACTATGTATGGTCCAATTGGACTGCACTTGGTAGGAACAGTATTAATAGTGAGCAGCATAGGTAGAGAACAAGGAAAAGAAAAATAGCAAAAAGCATTGGATTCTTCTATTTTGTGACCCTTTGTGACCTCTAGTCTACTCGTTCTTGTTTTGTCAGCTACCTTCTCAGAGAACCATAATAGGTTTCTATTCCTTTTATTCGCTTTCTTAAAGCTGCTGACCTTTTTACAGCTCTGTTCAATTTGGTCCACTGTCTTTCCACTTTCCTTATCTCCTCTCACCCTGCCAGTTCTTCCTCACAACACACCATATCACATATTTGTCACTCAGAACAAGAAGGATCAATTTGTATCTTAATACATAAAACATATTTACGTGCTTATTTTCAAAGCAAACAGATGTCTTTAAATGCCTAAAAAATCATCCATATTCTAAAAACAACCAAATCTTCATTTTGGAAAGTCAGAATTTGAACGTTTCACATTGCAATTCAATCAAGTAGCAAGGGGGTGTATTCAGGGGCAGCTCGAGGCAATCTGCTGCCTGTGGTGAGGGATGAGCATCCACAATGGGGGTGGAGCAAGGGCTGCCACAACTATTAGGCAGGACTAGCCAGCTGCCTATGGTAGCAGCTTGAGGGTAGAAGCTTCAGTAACACAGTAAATGACAACAGAGCCTCGCACACCACTCCTTTTAGGCCCAGGTCACCCATGTTTAAAGCAAAACAATAGATCCTGCCAGACAAACTCAAAGAACCTTGTTTCTCGCCACACATACTTTAGCCTGTGTTTCTGCAAAAACACAAAGGAGATACAGGTAGTCGTCGACTTACAACTGCGTGTTCCGACTGCTAGGTCGTTAAGTGGATCAGGACGTAAGTCAGCCTATATTAAATTAAGGCAAGAATATTAGACTGGGTAATGACATTTTAATCATCTTAAAGCAATCTGTTAACAACATTTTCTTTCTTCGGAGAGTGGAAGTCGCGTCGTAAGGTCGAACAGTCGTAACTTGGATAGGTCGTAAGTCGACGACTACCTGTATATGATGCTCGAACAACAAGGAGCAAAATGAGAAAGAAAGCATAAAAAAAGCTCAGTTTAACATACCATAATAAAATTAATTATATGAGAGCTGATATTCTACCTCCCCCCCAACATGCATATCAGAACTAGAACATTTCTCCATGGACGTCACCATACAAAAAAAAAAAATCCTGATTTTCATGTTATCTGAGCAATAGCAACACAAAGCTCTCGATGAGGTGCAACGTGAATAAGTGTAAGGTAATGCATGTCAGTATCAAAAATCCCATACATGAATACAAGATGTCTGGGGCGGTACTTGGAGAGACTCCCCAGGAAAGGGACTTGGGAGTATTGGTCAACAAGTTGATGAAGCCGTCTGCACAATGTGTGGCGGTGGCGAAAAGGGCGAACAGAATGCTAAGAATGATTAAGAAGGGAATCACGAACAGATCAAAGAAGGTTATCATGCCGCTGTACCGGGCCATGGTACGCCCTCACCTGGAATACTGCATCCAGCACTGGTCGCCATACATGAAGAAGGACACGGTACTACTCGAAAGGGTTCAGAGAAGAGCGACTAAAATGGTTAAGGGGTTGGAGGAGTTGCCGTACAGTGAGAGATTAGAGAAGCTGGGCCTCTTCTCCCTCGAACAGAGGAGATTGAGAGGGGACATGATCGAAACATTCAAGATAATGAAGGGAATAGACTTAATAGATAAAAACAGGATGTTCACCCTCTCCAAGGTAGAGAGAACGAGATGGCACTCTCTAAAGTTAAAAGGGGATAGATTCCGTACAAATGTAAGGAAGTTCTTCTTCACCCAGAGAGTGATAGAGAACTGGAATGCTCTTTCGGAGTCTGTTATAAGGGAAAATACCCTCCAGGGATTCAAGACAAGGTTGGACAAATTCCTGCTGAACCAGAACGAACGCAGGTAGGGCTGGTCCTGGTTAGGGCACAGGTCTTTGACCTGGGGGCTGCCGCATGAGCAGACTGCTGGGCACGATGGACCACTGGTCTGACCCAGCAGCGACAATTCTTATGTTCGAGTACCAAACACATGGTGAAATACAAAACCTGAAAAGGGTCTCCATATTTTGTACTGAATACAGCACATAGACATCTGCAATTAATATTGTCCAAAGCTAACATATTTCAATCAATAAATTCCAGATAAAACACTTTATTCTACCTTTGTTTTCTGTATGTTTCACGTTCTATTATGGTGGTTCCAGTTACTTGTTTGCTTTCCTGTCTTTCTTCTGTTTCTAGTGGCGATTGTCTCTTTTTCATTTCTCCTCTCTCCTCCTGCCTTGTTCCCTCAATATACAATATTTGTCTCTGACATACTGATTTTTCCTTTTTAGTTCTTTTCTTCCTTTTTTTGCTTTGTTTTTTTCTGCCCCTGTCCACTCAAATTTCAGCCTACTTCTTTCTGCTTTTCATCTACCTACCACATTTTTCGCATCCGACCATAAGACGCACCCACCTGTAAAGGAGGAAAACTCAAGAAAAAATATTCCCACAACCCTGCCCTGTACCTCCTCTTGTGGTCTAGTGGTAGACCAGGACAGGGTCTTATAGAATGAAAAACCCATAGGCAGCAGAGGCAGGCACCCCCCCACTCCCACCCCATAGGCAGCCTCCCCGGTACCTTTTTTTGAAGTCCGATGGAGCTTTCCCTGCTCCTGCCTGTCTCCCTCGCCGCACAGATCTTCATTTGTTCGGGCAGAGCAGTGCAGAAGGCAGGCCCATGCTGTTTGCGTTCCTGCCTAGTCCGGCACCACTCCCCGATTGGCTGCAGTCAGTTCTTGTGAATCGCGAGAACTGACTGCAGCCAATCGGAGAGTGGTGCCGGACTAGGCAGGAATGCAAACAGCACATGCCTGCCTTTTGTGCCGCTCTGCCTGAACAGATGAGCTGTCCGGTGAGGGAGACCGGCAGGAGCAGGGTAGCTCCAACAGACTTCAAAAAAAGGTACCGGGGGAGGGGCTGCCTATGCGGGGTATTCACTGCATGAGATGCACCCTTATTTCCATCCCCTTTTTGGGGGTGGAAAAAGTGTGTCTTATAGACCGAAAAAAACGGTACCTACCCTATCAACCTCACTACCTATCAACTTTCCATTTCCTTCTCTGACCCCCTAACTCTCCAAATTTCCCATTTTGCCCTTACTCCAGCCTCTTATTCCCATTTATCTTTCACCTATTTCCCATTACCACATGTCTATCCTCTGTATCAGTGCTGCCTGATTCAGGGAAAATTTTTTTGATTGGATTCACCCTGTTGAATCGATTTTTCGATTTGATTCGCTTTCAATGACACAGCTTTTTAAGTTTAAACATTTTATTTAAGCAAGGTTTATTCCTCACTTTTCTTCATGGGCAGGACCCTGACCGACATGTTGAAAAAAGGGAGACCAGAGACATTATGTTGGGATGATGTAAGTAGATGGGCTTTTCAAAGGTTAAGGGCTAGCTTGTGTGAGCAGCTGATGATCAAGGCTATTGATTTTGAACAACCGTTTATTTTACAAACTGATGCCTCAGGTACGGGCTTAGAAGCAGTTCTGAGTCAGGAAAGCCAAGGGTTAGGACATCCCATTCTATACCTGAATCGTAACCTCCATCCGAATGAACAGAACTATGCAACAGTGGAGCAATAATGCCTGGCTATCAAGTGAACTGTTCAAACTTTACCTACAGGACTTTACAAACACTACCTACAGGACAGGTAGTTTACGTTGGTAAAGGCACTTCTTCCATTTTTCACAGGTCATGGGTTCAAATCCTTAGTATGCTCAGGTACCCCAGCACATATTTCTTTTTTTTTTAGTGACAATCTGCCATCTAGGTGCATAATGATGATGTCACAATGATGTCAAGATTGTGTTTCTTAAACTTTGGGAATGAGGTTTAGTACGCAATATATATTTTTTCATATGTTTTGATTGAGTAATTCATTATTAAAAATCTTTTTCCATTACTATCAAAGAGGTCGAAGGAGGGTTTTTTTTTTTTTTTTAAAACAGCAGAGGAACTGGAGAAGTGTTGAAAGTACATGTTTGATATTTATCCTAGAAAAATGACTGCTTGTGAATCAAGAGGATATAAGCTTGGCTTTTGAATTGACATGTGGTTTAGTGCTTGAGTGTGTGGTGCAGTGGTTAGAGCTACAGCCTCTGCATCCTGAGGTTGTAGGTTCAAATCCCTCCTTGCTCCTTGTGACCCTGGGCAGGTAACTTAATCCTCTCATTGCCCCAGGTACACTAGACAAGAGTCTGTCCCCACTGGGACAGAAGGGAAATATGATAAAGTAGTCAAATGTAAATACCACTTAGGATAAGTGGTATATAGATAAATCAAATAAAATATAATAGTGGTGCTTCTTGGGGAGGAAGAGTCTGGCCAGCAGCCTGGAGTTCCCCTATGTAAAATTGGGTTGCCTTCTGCATGCCATTTTGCTGCATACAATTTTAATGTTAAAAAAACACCATAAAATCACCGTTCTAATGATGTCATAACATTAAAACACGGTAACGTGATAGGCGTCGTCTATGCGAAGCCTAATAGGTGATTCTATAAAGGACACCTAACTATATAGATACGTTTAAATTCACTTTACGCCGCTGAGCACGATTCTTTATTGTGCGTCTATGCATAATAGAATTGCGCTGAGCATTGTACTGCCGGATATCTAAACGACACCTAATTTTTAGGTGTCCTTTATAGAATTTGCCCCATATAGTCTAATTAAAAAAGGTTCCGAGAAAGACAATAAAAATGCATATGAAATGTCTCCCTTTTAAAGAAAGCCTTAACAGATTATGGCTGTTCATCTTAGAAACGAGACTGAGAGAATATAACACATATTTATAAAATCATAAGCGGTGTGGAACAAATTAATAGAGAACAATGATTTGGATTTATTCAATTTTTCAAAATATGAGCTTAAGACAAGTTACAATCAGCTACATAAGTTAATAACTTGCCCAAGTGGGCTTACAGTCTAAGCTGTACATGAAGTAATGGAAGGTGAAGTGACTTGCTCAGGGTTACAAGAAGCATTAGTAGGAATAGATGGATTTGAACCATGTCTTTATTTATTGAAATAATACTTGAACCAGGGGACATGTAATGGAGCCGCTAGATTTAAAAAAATTCAGTGAACACACAGTTAAGCTGTGGAATTTATTGCCAAAAGATGTGGCCAAGGAAAATAGCATTTCTGGGTTTATAAAAAGGTTTGGACAAGTTTCTGGAGGACATAGACAGCAGAATAGGCAGCAGAATGGAGTGAGCCGGGGACCATGGCCCTACCAATATTTTGTCCCACAAAGCATCAGCAACCAAGGAAACTGGAAGAGGGTGTGTGTGCCTGGGGCAGATAATTAGTTCTCCCTTACAAAATGAAGTTCTGCTACCCCTGAGAGCTATGATCTATTAACCAAACAGATAAAAAGCTTGCAATGTCTTACTTCAGGGAGTGTCAAGGAACGGCTCTCACCAGGGCTGGATTAGAGGGTAGGCCCAGTAGGCACACGCCTATGGACCGAAATGGTCAGGGGGGCCTGCTGAAGGAGGGTAAACAGACCACTCCAATTTTTTTTTTTCAAAATGGTGATGGCCCCCCCCCTCAGCATCGATCGACAACGCAGCCCCCCCTCCGCGACAGGCAGTAATATCTGCAAGCAATGTGGGTAAGATCGGCAATGGCAACTGTAATTTTGCAAGTGGTGCTCAGCCCAAAGCTTCCCCTCTCCACCTGGGCACATCAGAGGGAAACTTTGGCCGAGCAGCACCGCTTGCAAAATTACAGTCGCCATTGCCAATCTTACCCACGTTGCTTGCAAATATTACTCGAGGGGGGGAGCCCGCGTTGGCTTTCAGGTTACTTTGGCTTAAGTCTTTCTGCACTCTGCGTCTCAGTTCTGTACACTTATTTGGTTTTCCGGTTTCTTTTAGCAGCTCTTTTTAGCCTTACATTTTTGCTTAGCAGGTCTTTTTAGCCAGCCTTTGTTTCTCTCCTTCTGTTTACCCCCCTTTTTCTGTTTAGTCTCTATTGGCATCCAATCATGATGTGGCATGATATATTTTTATATTTTTCTTTATAAGTTTTATTGTTCTTTTGGTTCCGTTTGGGTTTTCTTGCAATTCTGTTTTCAGTTTCATATTGCTCTCTCATGTCTCACTATAAGAGTTCCTGGTGGTTTTTTTTTAGTTTTCCCCTTATTAGCACCTTCTGTCGTTTCTACATTATGCTCTTATAAGTTTAGGCAGCCTCGCCTTATCTTAGTATGTTTTGGGATTTTGTATAATTGGTTACATTCATGTAGTGCCCTCCCTAGCTCAGGCAGCATTTGTTTCTGAGGGAGATTACCCTTTTGCCTCTTGTTCAATCTCATCTTTTTAAAAAAATTATCGGTGCATTTCTTTATATTCCCAGTGCATTGTATTTCTTTCTCCTAAGGTGAGCTTCAGACTAACTTGTTTCATTGATTTATTTATATGGCCCCTTTTCCTTGGTATCTTGTGGTCACCTCCTCACCACTGCTGCTGCTTTCCCAGTCTTATACAGGGGCATCAATACTTCCTTTTTCCTACTGGCCATCACCTTTTCAACCTGTTGGGCCACCTTAAGATCATCACATACAATTACACCCAAGTCCTGCTCTTCCGTTGTGTACATCAGTTCTTAACCCCCTAAACTGTACTGTTCCTTCGGTTTGTAGCACAAGAACAGCATGCTGAATGCTCTGCACTGCTCCGATGGTCATAGAATTGCTATGATCGTCAAAACAGCGCAGAACATTCAGCCCGCCAGCCAGCGCTAAAGACCTTTTCCGTGCGTTTGTAAAAAAAAAAAAAGGGAGGGGTTTTTGTTTGTGATTACTTATTCCATACTGAGTGAGGGTGGTTCTGTGTCCTGTGTGTAAGAAAGACATGGTTTTCTATTAGCATTGACCAGCCTTGTTTGGTGAAATGCAACAGGCATGGTTCCTGGGAGCACCTTGAATAAACCTGATTTGAATCTCCTTATTGTCTGTTGATCTTCTTTTGTTTCACGTTGGATTCTTTGGTGGACCACTTGCCTTATTTTTTGTTACAAATTAACAAACATGGAGTGGAATGTACCAGAGGAGTTACAGATTTGGTTGTTTATACATACATATGGGTTAAAGTTGGACGACATTGAACCGCAAGGTAATGGTGGAATACAAATCACTAATGTAATGTAATAGTATTACTGCTTTACAATGCATTTGAACATTTTTATATACGTTTGGAAAGGGTTCTGAGTTAAAATTCTGGGCAAGTAGGTAGGAAGGGAACGAAGGGGGGATTTGTTCAGAGATGTTTGGGGCTTACATAGAACTAAAACTGTACACTGGCACTGGTATGGTAATCTTTGTTGTTTGTTTTGAATTTTATAATAAAAGAAAAAAAAGAAAAACAAGTGGAAATAAAGAAGTAAATAAGAAAACAGGCAATTAAATGGGGGAAAGGTGTGGGCAGGGCAGGGCAGGGTAGGGCTATGGGGCCCAGTGTACTTGTGTGCCTAGGGGCTCTCAAAGAATTAATCCTGCCCTGGCTCTCACCATCTGGATCTTCAGGATATTCCTAAATTTGTCACTTTTGGTAATAGGATACTGGGCTCAACTAACCCAACTGGGCTCAACTGGTACTACTTCTGGTATGCTAATAACCAGGTCAAAAGCTTTTAAGTTTCCATAACCATCAGCTTGGGATACTGCTTCAACTGGCAACATCAGAAGATGTTATCCTTTTGCATGAACCCAGAGATTGCTTGTTTTCTCACAATTTTCTACCCCCAGTTCATTCTCACCAGCTTATCATCTCTCTGCTTATCCCCAATGGCCTTACCATTTCCTTCTCTCCCCTCACCCCCACTAGCCTCTTTATCCCTTGGTACTAACCCTTCCCCCATCATCCTCTGTCACTATCTCACTTATTCTCTCCCCCCTCTTAACTGACCCTAGTTTCTTTCACCTGTCCCTTTATTCTACATTCTTCTGCCCACACAAGAAAGACTTGCAGAACTGGAACAGAGGCAGGATAACAAGCAACTGGATATTATCTTGCTGCCACCTCTACTGTGGCCCCTATGGGCCAGTATTTAGAGCCCAAAAGAAAACAGGTTTTTGGTTTTGGACCAAACTGAAACTGCGGATGAAATCGACCACTCAGTTTTGACTGCAATTAAAAACGAATTGGCCCCCGCCAAGGACATCAAACAACATCCACAATCTCCCCTCCCCAATCTTAAAGAGCTGTTTCTGGTTGGGGGGGAGGGGAGGCAGTGGGATTGCACAGCACAGATTTGGTTTCAGCTACAAATGTATTGGCATTTTTGGCCAAAATCAAAACAAGGCCAAACACAAATTTCAGGACATTTTAGCAATGAAGCGAGCAAAAACTGAAATTTAGTCGGTCTCTTCTAATCTTGTTGCTGCCCCTGTTCTGATGGTGCCATTACTTTTTTAAATCACCCACCAGCGCAGGGCAATGCTATGGTTACTATCTCCACTATGTGGTACAATAGGCAGACAAATTCAGTGCAAAAACTCAGGACTTCCTTATCTACTCCCATCCTAGCTGAGATCATATTCAGGCAACTTTCTTTAAGTTAGTCCTCTTATCTTAACTCCTTTTACTCTATCTGTCTGTTTACTCCACCTCTGTTTACACCCTATGTCAACAATATAAGTAGCATACCAGTTCATATTCTTTCTGTTGAAATTGTCTATTGCTTATGTACAGATTATTACTGATGTACCTTGCTTAGTGAATTTCTTCAAAAAAGTCAGTAAATAAATCCTAAAAATAAATTATATAAATAAATACATTCTACATTGTGTACTGATACAAAAATTCCTCCAGGAGGTGTATGACCTCAAAAATATCTGCTACAAAAATAGAACTGTTGAAAAACTAAGGGCCCTTTTAACAAACAATGGTAAAAAGTAGTCTTAGTGTGCTCTTACGCAGGTCATTCCTGCATGCTAAGGCTAGTTATACTACTGGGGTACAATAGCCAATTTTCAGAATTTTTCAACAACGGCCATATACTAATTTATTTATTTATTCATTCAATTTTCTATATCGTTCTTCCAAGAGAGCTCAGAACGGTTTAAATTGATTTATTCAGGTACTCAAGCATTTTTCCCTGTCTGCCCCAGTGGGCTCACAATCTATCTAATGTACCTGGGGCAATGGGGAGATTCAGGCCGGATTAAAGGGTAGGCCTAGGAGGCACATGCCTAGGGCCTGGAATTGTCAGGAGGGTCCCAAGGCTGGCGTTAGGGGGGAGCAAACAGGGCAGCTGCCCTGGCCCCAACAGATCCATGCAGCCCTGGATGAGGGGCAGAGACAGCTTTAACAAGTATTATTATTATTATTGAGTTGATTTCATTTTGTTTTTTTGCACCATTAGCACACTGGTTTGTGCACTAGTTATCACTTTTTTGATTTACACGGGATAGCTTAGGAATGTTTCACAGATAACACCCCTTTGGTTGTATGTATGTGATAGCTGGAGCATGAGGGGTGAGTTCCCATTGCTAGCTGTGTGACTGAGGGCTTCCCGTTCACTATTACAAAATTTTGTGCAGCAGTTTGTTGCAGAGGGAAATGGGAAATTCTTGGACTGGGAAAAGGTGACAAGCGGTGTGCCCCAGGGCTCGGTCCTTGGGCCAATCTTATTCAATATATTCATAAATGACCTGGAAGAGGAAACAATGAGTAATATAATCAAGTTTGCAGATGACACGAAACTATGTCGGTCTGTTGGATCACAAATGGATAGTGAAGAACTCCAGAGAGATTTGAACCAGCTAGAGAAATGGGCAGAAAAGTGGCAGATGAAGTTCAATATAGAAAAATGCAAAGTGATGCACCTAGGCACGAAAAACAAGGAACATGAATATAAAATGTTAGGTGTGACTTTGAGCAAGAGCGAACAAGAAAGAGACCTTAGGGTACTGATAGACCGGACCCTGAAACCATCGGCACAATGTGCGGCGGCTGCAAAGAAAGCAAACAGGATGTTGGGCATGATAAAGAAAGGAATCACAAATAGATCGGTTGACGTCATAATGCCGCTTTACAGAGCAATGGTCAGGCCACACCTGGAGTATTGTATTCAACACTGGTCTCCCTACCTAAAGAAGGATATAACCCTGCTGGAGAGGGTACAGAGGCGAGCCACAAAGCTAGTAAAAGGTATGGGAAATTTGAGCTATAAAGAACGCCTCAGAAAACTGAACTTGTTCACCCTAGAGAAGAGAAGAATGCGTGGGGATATGATAGAGACTTTTAAAATACTAAAAGGAACTGATAAAATCCAGCAAGATGCATTTTTATTCACGTTGTCAAATGTGACCCGGACGAGAGGTCATGGACTGAAATTGAGAGGCGACAGGCCCAAGACTAATGTCAGGAAGTTCTGTTTCACACAGTGAGTGGTGGACACTTGGAACGCTCTCCCGGAGGAGGTTGTGACGGAGACCTCCATTATAAGATTCAAGGGAAAGTTGGACGCACACCTCCTTGCAAATCACATCGAGGTATACAGGTAAACAAGGTCCCATCTAGGAACACCTAGGTCTTCATCAGGAAGCACCTAGTTAAGCTTCCGCGGGTGCGGGTCATCGGACTGGATGGACCAAGGGTCTGATTCGGTGAAGGCATTTCTTATGTTCTTATGTTCAAGCTGTCTCTCCCTTTCACCCTTTTGTTTTGGGGTTCTGGGGAGATTTGTTCTCCTGTATCTATGAAAGACATGGTTTTCTGTTAGCATTGACTAGCCTTGTTTGGTGAAATGCATCAGGCATGGTTCTTGGGAGTACCTTGAATAAACCTGATTTGAATCTCCTTATTGTCTGCCGATCTTCTTTTGTTTCATGTTGGATTCTTTGGTGGACTGCTTGGGTTGTTTCGTTACAAGTTAACATACATGGAGTGGGACGTACTAGAGGAGTTACAGATTTGGTTGTTTATACATATATATGGGTTACAGTTGGTCGACATAGAGTGAGGTAGTTGAGAGGCATTGTAAACTTGGTTATTAATATAGACTTATATTTTGGATAGTATTACTGCTTTACAATATATTTGAACACTTTTATATACGTATGGAAAGAGTTCAGAGTTAAAGTCCTGAGTAAGTAGGTGGGAAGGGAAGGAAGGGGAATTTGTTCAGAGATGTTTGGGAGTTGCGTAGAAGAAAAACTGTGCACTGGTATGCTAATTTTTGTTTGTTTTGAATTTTAAAAAAGAAAGAAATACAAGTGGAAATAAAGAAGTAAAGAAGAAAACAGATAAATGGGAGCAGGGAAGGGGTGGGGCAAGGCCAGGGGGAGCCCAGTGTACTTGTGTGCCTAGGGGCCCTCAAAGAATTAATCCTGCCCTGAGGAGATTAAATGATTTTCCCAGGGTCACAAGGAGCAGCATGGGTTTGAACCTTGTGAAGAGACCTAATTATGACTCATAACCAGCAAAAAAATAAGATCTCATTAATTAGTCAAAGACTTGTGTTTCTTTTAAGAGAGGAAAAAGGGTCTCAGTAACCCCGCAAAAAATCCACAAGGATAAACTTGGTTTGCATATACATGGGGTTCACTGACCCCAAAAACCTCTCATATAAATCACATATTAAGTTATATGTATTATTTATGTATTTTATCAAAACCTTATTCAAATTTATTGATTTCAAGTGCAAGACAGTAGAGAGGGACTTATCTTAATCTGCGCCTGCTGGCGTCCAAATCTCAAAGGACAGAGTGACTGTTCAATGAATCCCTATCCCCGACGGGACCCGTTTCGCCTACTGCCCGTAAACTTGATAGTGAATTAATCGCTGTTTGAAAATCGGCCAGAGAATCGGCCAACGGCGATTGAGTCGCTATCTTTAGTGAATCTAGCCCAAAGTACTGTAACAAGAATAAATGAGAAGAATAAACATTTAACAGGAAAACACACAGACAATGATATTGTAGGGTTAGACATGCAAAAGAAAAGAGAGCATCCATTCAGTTACCGGTAGAAGCAAAGCCAGTTTTTAAGTTAGTAAGTTCATCACCACTTCGCATGACAGAGCATTCAGGTATCGTCTCATTAGTATCTGTTTCAGCACTGTCTTCCTCATCTGTAGGGATATGTTAATATTAGTATTCTTGCATTTATATATAATAGAAACATACACACATTAGTGTTTTTCGACCATCGATCAAGTTTTAACTATGTGAATGGTTTTAGATGACTAGGTAGACCACCACTCTGTTAACCACAGTTTTAATTAGATACAGGAATGTACACCATCCAATATATATCACTCACTATTCAGATGCAAAAATTTAGGGGCAGTTTGACTAAACAGCATTAAGTCCTAATGTGTGCTTAGTGTGCAGGACAATGCTTACTGCAAAATGTGTTTTAGTGTTTTACCTTTTCTGCATATTAAGCACATGTTAATGAATTGGTTTTCAATACTTTTTGGAATGGGCGTACCATGGGTGGAGAATGGATATGTCTGCACTAACCAGCTTCATTCCTGCCAGTTGCAATATCATATTTTCAATTGCAAGGGAAAGGCAAGTTCTGTGAGACTCTACTCTTCCCACCGTCTCTTGCAGGTCTCTTGCACAGCTTAAAGGGAACATTGACTAGGAGTGCCTCACAGAAAACTAGGGTGCAAAGTAGGCTCTCAGAGAAAATAAATTCCACTCCATCACTTGACTTGCTCACACAATAGCTAGGTTAGTGTTGATAACTAACAGTAAACTTCATTTAGGCAAGGGCAGAGACTACAGAAAATAGAGGTAAGGGTGTAATCAGACCGTTCAAAGAACCAGGAATTACATCTGGTACTTAAGAGTTTAGTGGAGCAACAGGCATCCCTCTAACAGATACTGCTGCATACTAAAATTGATACTGAAAGCACCCGGGGCATCAGGAATGAATATGAATTCAGCCATAAGGTCCTAAGGTCCTTCAAGGATGTAACTAAGGAACTGAATTCAAGAAGAGTCATCCTTAGTGTTCTCATCCCGAAATGGAATATCCTACAAGTAAAGTTTGAGGATTTTCAGCAGAGAGAGGGACTGACATAAGATATGGTGATGCTAGAGGACTCTTTGTGGCTGGAAGAGTAAGAAATGATGAAACTCACAAACAAACCACCCTGTCTGACTCACAGTGCAACCTACTGAGATTTACTGGAAGGACAAATTTGGTAATTAAGGAGGAGGAAAGTGAGCACTAGACTGAGGCAGCTAGCAGTGGAGATGCAACACTGGAAAGAGTAGGCATGCTAGCAAGCAGTACTGAAAGCATTAACAGTATCCTGTCAGCTACCATTTGCTCTCCCACTTTTATCTGCCAGGGGTGTAACTGAACAACATGCCAAGTGTCTTCATCAATTCAACCAACATTTCTGCTGCTCTCGAATAAGACAAAATACATGTAAGCCTATCTTCCTCTCTAATTTTAGGAGATTCTTGAAGCAATAAATGTCTCTGAGCACGCTTTGCCTGTAAATAGGCTTACCGTACAGATTTTTTAGGATTCCCTCATACCAAAAAATGCTGCTTTATCATTACAGCAGAAATAATGGCTGAATTGTTGAAGACACATTAGCATGTTGTTCAGTTACACCCTGAGCATGGGAATTGGACGCCCACGCACTCATAACACTGCAGCTGTAAAGTAAGCTGCTAGCTTTCACTCAAGGTGTGAAAAATAAAAAAAAAAACATGCAAAATGGCGCTAACGTAAAGTTACCAAAGTAATTTTATTGTGTTTATTTTGCAAACATGAAACCAAAAGAATAAAGCATAATTGCATTAGAAGTTACATTAGCGGGAGGTCGTTATAGTTGCCAAAATGCTGGCCTTCTGATAACGAGCTCAGTTCAATATTTTACAACACTCTATTATATACTTTTGGCTCAGTGTGACATCATCGGTTTGACAGCCAATCAAAATTAACAAAGGAGGTGTTTAAAAGTTAGACAAAGAAAAAAGTTTCAGAAAATTACTTTTGTTCTGTTTACATTCATTTCTGAATATACATTAACATTTTATAACATTTCCAACATTCCTTTATCATTCTTAAAACTTATTTCAGACAATTTGTCTATGTGTCAGGCAAGATGCTGAAATGTTCTAAACCCTACAAACAGTGCTGAAAATTTGTCAGCCTTAGAGGAAAGGAGGGACTGCCTCCACCTGAGCTGACAGTTTCAAATTTCATTGATCTGCACACAGAAGCCTTTCTGTGTTAGAGACTGGAACAGCAGTCTCTGACTTTAAGTTAACCATTTCTGGATGTTGTGTCTTCCATTTCATTTTTAATACCAATTCTTTCATATCCACACATTCATACTTGCTTGAGCCCAAGCATTCCATACATTCATAACTTGGTTCACTCATATTTAATGCCTGTTATATCTTAGTTTGGGATACTTCTTCCTAGCCAGCCTAAGGCACATCTGGTATCAATTAACACCACAATGCTAGGAAGCCTAAACAAAGACTTGGAATAACTGAACACAAAATGGAGTCCATGCACATCCCGATTTCCTCCATGATCTAGCCCAATAGCAAAGTACATAAAAAGAATATTATTATACCGTCCCTCAATATTAATCTGTAGTGTGTTTTTCTGGCTTTGACTGCATCCATATTCAGATTTTTTATTCACCAGTTTGTCGTACGCTTCTATTGGGCGTGGCCTTAACTAACACATATGCTTGTATCTAACTAGAGTTACCCAGAATCATACGAAAAACCAGGCCCTTTTTTGTAGGAAAACTCTACAAAATACTGCATTATCATGTCCGATGTCCATTCCATTACCATCCCATAAACATCACTCCCTACTGGCCACGAGCCACTACTGCTCAACCCCCTGTTTGTCCACTATCCCAATGATTGCTTTCACTCTGGAGAGAACAATAGCACATAGATTTTTTCATCAGAAATTTGGGATTATGAGACAGACCCCTTATTACATTACATTACATTAGTGATTTCTATTCCGCCAATACCTTGCGGTTCAAGGCGGATTACATAAAATATATTAGGAGTTACAAAAATTGTAACTTTACATAAGAATTGTCATAGGAATTATAAAGGAGTTATATAAGAATTGTCAGGAACTTGAGGCGATAGAACATGAAGTATGAGAGATGTCAATGGTGTTTTTTGACTATTGAAGGGAAACAGTGAGTAGACCTGTAGATGGGAATTACTGTAAAGGCAAAAACTAATATACGAGGGTCATTTCATAAATAATGCACACTATTTTTTTATTTTTTTTTATTTACATATTTATTTATTTTTCCAAGTATTTCTTTACGATCCTTCAATATAGTCTCCCTGCTTTGCAATGACCGAGTGCCAATGTCCAATAAGCTTCATTATTCCATCCAAGACATCGTTTTTGTTCAGTTGCCGAATGGCTTGGGTACCGGTGGAAGAAAGGTCTACCAGAGATGCAAAATGATGTCCACGCATAGGTTGTTTCAACTTTGGGAAAAGGTCAAAGTCTGATGGTCTCATGTCTGGACTGTAGGGAGCATGAGGTAACACCTCCCAGCCGTATTTGCGTAGTTTTTCAATGACGAGTGGAGAGCTCCATCTTCCCCACGACCAAAATAATTTTGATGAGCTCAATCAAAAGACAAACAAATGATGATTTTTGCTTATGATCATGAAGGCATCATCATCACATACAAAGTTCCATGTGGAAGAAGTGTCACAGCAGTGTATTATCGTGATTTTTTGCAAAATATGCGCAGAAAAATGCACAAAACCCAACCTCTGTTGCTCTTGGCTAGGCCACTCATTCTTCACGACAACGTTCGTCCGCACATAGGGAATGTCGTCATTGAAAAACTACGCGAATATGGCTGGGAGGTGTTACCTCGTGCACCCTACAGTCCAGACATGAGTTCACCAGACTTCGATCTTTTTCCAAAATTGAAACAACCTATGCGTGGACATCATTTTGTATCTCTGGAAGAGCTTTCTATCCGCAGGTACCTGAGCCATTCAGCAACTGAACAAAAACAGTGTCTTGGATGGAATAATGAAGCTTCCTGGACGTTGGGACTCGGTCATTGCAAAGCAGGGCGACTATATTGAAGGATTGTAAAGACATACTTGAAAAAAATAAAACATGTAAATTTTTAAAAAATAGTGTGCGTTATTTATGAAATGACCCTTGTAGATTGTAACAGTACATATGTTGTATATGCATTAATATATCCCTGTAAAATGGTGTATATTGGCCAGACTAATCGCCCCATGAAAATTCGTTTAAACAAACATAACTCAAGGTTATTAACAGAGAATATCCAGGCTCCAATAGTTCAGTATTGGATAGTTTAATAATCATACTGTTGTTTAATTACAATGGCAGATTATAGATCAAGTTAAAGCAAGGAGGGAGGGTGGAAATTTAGATATAATTCTGAATGCAAAAGAACACTGGATCTATAAATTATGGATAGTGACCCCACATGTGTTAAATGCTGAGCTCGAATGGGCATCTCTGATTTAGGCAAGAGGTCTGTGATTGGAGGTAAAGAAAGTCAGCTTTTTATTTTTATTTTTTTTTTTGTTTTGTTTTTTGAGTTCAATAGTTTTTTATTGAGTATTTTTAGAAAATACAGGAAGCAGTTCAAATACATGAAGTCAAAATAAAGCTTTCTGTATAAAGAGCATATAAATCTATATTTAACTATAGAGGAACATAACAGTGAGAAAGGTTCCTACTATTAGTACTGCATGTGAAGAGAATATAAGAAGAAAGTGAGGGAGAACAACAGAAAAAAGGGAGAAAGATGAAAGAAAAATAAAGAAACGGAAATTAAAGAAAAGGAAGACAGGAGTGTCTACGAAGCAGAACGTACGTAGGTATCTAGGAATGACCAAGGTGATTTGTTAAACTTCAAGTTCGTGAGGGTTCTGGATGTAATTTTTTTCTCATATGCATATGATTCAAATCTATGGTACATACACAGAGAGTTCCACCAAAAAGTATAGTCTAATAACGAAGATGATTTCCAGTTTTTCAGAATGTGCATGAGAGCAGTCACAAACATGGTATCAATGAGTTTAGGAGGACAATTTGATTGTGCAAAGCAGGGATGTTGAGAGCGAAGGATTACAATGTCCATAGAGATCTCTTCCGAGCAGTTAGTAATAGATTGTATGGTGCTCCAAATGCGAGTCCAAAAGGATCGGACCTGTGTACAGTGAAAAAGCATGTGGTCGAGAGTTCCTACATCTTTTAAACAGTTCCAGCAAACAGAGTCTTGTTTTAAATTGGCTTTCCACATGCGAAATGGAGTCCATACTGCATGCCACATAATAAAGAACATTGATTGTGAGACTCTAGAAGATAAAAGTGGGCGATTTGTTGAAGACCAGAAAAGTTCCCAATCAATGTCAGAAAGCGGAATAGTGAGTATAGTTTCCCAGTGTTTCATAGATTGGGGTGTAAAAGTGAAGGAATGATCTCTTAAAATACTGTAGAAAAGAGATATCGCCTTGCCTTTAAGTAGAGACAGTATAGACCACAGGTGTCAAAGTCGGTCCTCGAGGGCCGCAATCCAGTCGGGTTTTCAGGATTTCCCCAATGAATATGCATGAGATCTATTAGCATACAATGAAAGCAGTGCA
Source organism: Geotrypetes seraphini (assembly GCF_902459505.1). Classification (NCBI taxonomy): domain Eukaryota; kingdom Metazoa; phylum Chordata; class Amphibia; order Gymnophiona; family Dermophiidae; genus Geotrypetes; species Geotrypetes seraphini. The sequence continues at coordinate 338,739,144 of NC_047086.1, read as the reverse complement.
TGCAAATAGATCTCATGCATATTCATTGGGGAAATCCTGAAAATCCAACTGGATTGCGGCCCTCAAGGAGGGACTTTGACACCCCTGGTATAGACCAATGACGAATAGTATGAGTGGAAGTCATGAAGTCAAAACGTATATGCATAGAAGACAGTGTTTCAGTGAGTGAGAGCCATTGTGAATAAACAGAAGGAGGCAGCGAATATGTAGAGCAAATAATATCAAAAGGAACAGACAGATTTGGAGTAGACAATTGATGGGCAAACCATAGACCCGCCCGCTGCCATCTTTTCCATGAAAGGGATTTGCCATGGTTTTGAATTTTAAAGTTATTCCAAAGGGACATGAGTGGACTATCATAAACTGAGATCTCAGCCAATTTATCTAGAAGAGGAAGAGCATGTTGCGTTGAACTCAGCAAAGAGTACCTTCTCAAGTGTCTAGGTATTGACACTGTTAGTAGGTAGGAGGTGTGTAAAGGCATGCATAAAAAGCTCTCCATTTCAAACCAGGCAGAAGGATCTTGGAATAGGGAGTCAGTGAGCCAGTAAGCACCATATTTAGCTAGTGAAGCAATATAATAATGATAAAAATCCGGAAAATTAAGACCATCATTAATCTTAGAGGCTTTCAGCTTGGCGAGAGCAATTCGAGGTTTTTTCTTGTTCCAAATGAATTCAGATAGCTTCCTATTTAGCCATTGAAAAAATGACTTATGGCATAGAAGAGGAAGCATAGAGAGAATGTAATTGATTTGAGGGGCCAAAGTCATTTTGACGGCTGTTATTCTACCCCACCAGGATAGAAAAAGTGGAGACCATCGAGATGTAGTATTTAGTACTATATTTTTGACTTTGGATATATTAAGATCTTGAGCATATACCGGATCTTTATGTATTAAGATCCCCAAGTATTTCACAGCTTCATGCGACCATGAGAAGGAAAAGTGAGCTAGATCTGAGGGAAGAATATTATCGTTCAGAGGGAAGATCTCTGATTTCTCCCAATTAACAGAATAACCAGAGAGGAGAGAATATTGAGTGACAATTTGAATAAGGTGAGGAAAAGAGACTAGAGGGTTCCTAAGAAAGAGTAAAACATCATCAGCATAAGCAGCTAATTTGAAGTCTCTATTAGAGGAGGGAATGCCTTTGATTAAGGGGCATTGTCGGATAGCTGAAAGGAAGGGCTCCAACACTAAATTAAATAACAATGGTGAGAGAGGGCAGCCTTGTCGTGTACCTCTGTGAAGGGAAAATTTATTGGATAGAGAGTTATTAATTAGAATACGAGCTGTGGGTTGGCGATATAGCGCTTCTATCCAATCCGTGAAAAATGAGCCAAAGTTATACCACTTCAGGACACGAAAAAGAAAAGATCACTCCACCCGGTCAAATGCTTTTTCGGCATCAATAGCTAGACCAATTACGGGGTCTGACATTGTTTTAGCATAAGCGTTAATATGATGAAAGAGACGTAGGTTATCTCCTATATACCTTTGTTTAATGAACCCTGTTTGATCTTTATGTATGAGAGACGGGATTACTTTGGTAAGTCTTAATGCAAGTAGTTTTGCCATTATCTTATAATCTAAGTTAAGGAGAGAAATAGGGCGGAAATTTTTAACCAAGGTGGCGTCTCTATCAGGTTTGGGGATTACTACAATTGTGGCCTCAGTGAAATTGAATTGTTTATTCGGAGTGGAGTGGAGGAAATCATAATATGTAAGAAGGTAAGGAGCTAGGAGGGTTCGGAATTGTTTAAAGAATTCATTAGTAAAACCGTCTGGGCCAGGGGCTTTCCCAGCTGGTAAAGAAGATATGGCAGTTTCAATTTCTGATATAGTTATAGGGGAATCTATTTCCAATTTAACAGAGTCTGATATGATCGGATGAGTTAAGGAGGTAAGAAAGGAATCTATATCTGATTCAGAAGCAGCTAATTCGGATTGGTATAGAGAAGCATAAAAGTTTTCAAATTGAGAAGAAATTAAGGATCTGGTTTTGACTAAATGACCTGATGGATCTTGAATAGTTGTGATATGTAGTCTTTTAGATTTGGTTTTAAGGTATCTAGCTAAAGGCTGACCCATAAGGTTATCTCCCATGTAGTGACCAGAAGTGGAGATGAAGATATCACGTCGGGCTGTACATGAAACCAAAGTGTTGTATTCATATTTAAGATTTTGGATACGTTGGAAAGTAGCTGGGCCGTGCAAATGATTAGACATATGTCAGCTTTTTAGACATACCTGTATACTGATTCTCCAGAGTATATTAATAAAATAGCCAAAACAATGGAAGATTAGGTTTATATCTTCGATAATGTTCTTTCAGTTAGTCCCTGGAGGATTCCATACGCTAGGGGGCTCATAATCAAAAGAGAAAAACGTCCAAAAACTGGCCTAAGTCGGCACTTGGACGAACATTTCTCAAAAACGTCCAAGCGCCGATAATAAAACTGGGTTTTGGACGTATTTAAAAACAACCTAGGCCTTCATAGTGCCGCTCAACGTCCAAACCTAAACAGGGCGTTTCGGGAGGCGTGTCGAGGGTGGGAGTTGGGCGGGACGTGGGATGGCTTAGACTTAGTCATACAGCATGCATAACCGAAAGTTTAACAACAGAGCCTAGACAGAACTTGGACTTAGACGGACTTGGACGGAACTTAGACCATGTAAAACATGGTCTAAGTCACAAAACCCACCTAAACTCACCAGATAAGCACTGTAAACACATAATACAGACCCCCACACACTACCCCAGTGATCACCAACCCCCCACCCCCATAAAAATTTTATTCACAACTTTAAATTTCAGCCTCCAGACCATCATCACCTGGCCGCCTGGCATAGGAAAGCCTAGTCGTCCAGCACAGAGGCAGCTTAAGTCAACTTGGGGGTGGGTTAGGGACTCATGGAAAGGAGGACCTATGCCCATAAGCTCCTGTAATCACTGCATTGATACTTAAACATGTGCACTGCCCTATACACCCCTAAAACCCTTTTGTAGTGGCATATAAGTGGCTCCTGCAGCCATAATGGCTATTGGTGTGGTAGATAAGTGGTACTAGGGGATTCTGGAGGTGGTTTGGGGGACTCACCATCACCTATAAGGGAGCTGTAGTGAGGAGAAGCCATAGCATCCTTTTTGTGAAGTTCACAACGGTGCCCTGTAAGGTACCTCATTATTTAGGTGGCATGTCTGGGTGTGCAGTCCATCACTTTGCAGACCCCTCCCACGTCCAACAGGGCTTGTTCTAGGCGTTTTGGACTTGGACGGAACGTTGGACGGAAATGTGGTATAAAGATAGACGATTTAGTGGCTTGGACGATCAGGTCGGCAGGACGTATAATTAGACGATTTTCGAAAGTAAAAAAAAAAAGTTGGACATATCTTTTGAAAATGTGTCTTAGGCTTTTTTTAACTTTGGACGACTTGTGATATGGACGTAAACGGACTTAGACGTCCCTTTCGATTATGCCCCTCCCAACCCGTAGTCCGGGTACACCATCTTTTCAGAACACATCTTTTCAGAACACATGCTGCACTCCCCCTAGTGGTAGAAACACTTCAGTCCCAAAGCTAAACACATACCTATAAATCCAGGACAAAGGGGGTACAGGGGAAATCCCCATCAACACAAGTAACTCACAAACTGGTTTGATCTGCAAAATTTTAACAAGTAATAAACAGGCACAAAGGCAACTCAGAAAAAATAGAATTGAGGAACAATGCAGTACTAACCTAACTCCTAGCACCTCCCCTGTGAAAAAAGCTATCACGCTTTGGCAGAAGAAGCCAAAGTAGAGGTTATGTTGAGCGCAAGAGTCGCGATAACTACCTCCAAATAACCACTCATCATCAAGGCTGAGCTCTCAAGAGACATGCCATAAGACCAAAATGCAATAGGATCTCTAAGGACACCGGCTAACAGTCTATACTCGACCCCTGCTTAATAGAAGATGAGACTACTTCAGGAACGGCCCTGAGCTCCAAGAAAAAACTATTCAGACTGGCTAACAGGTACCACAATAGGGATTGTGAATTCTCAAGCAGGCAGAGCTCCAAAATTGCTTTAAACGCAAAATTACCCCAAAAGGGGATGACATTACATTGAATTTAAAACAATAAAATGGGGAGAGCAGAACACACACAGCTGCAGACATGCTTGCAGAAGGAAAGACTGTAGAGGGTGCTAAACCGATCAGTGAAGTACTGCAGAGGCAGAGTAAAAAATCTGGAGTGGATTCCTTCTGCAGAGCATGCAAGTATGGGGAAATAACCCTACTGTCTAGAATGTTTCATCTATTGCACTTGAAGAGCGGTTAATGTAGCTGATTTTTTAAAAATGTTTGAACAAGTTCTTGAAGGAAAAGTCCATAGTCTGCTATTGAGACAGACATGGGGGAAGCCACTGCTTGGCTTGAATCAGTAGCATGGAATGTTGCTACTATATGGGGTTTTGCCAGATACTTATGACTTGTATTGGCCACCTTGAAAACAGAATACTGGGTGAGATGGACTATTGATCTGACCCAGAAAGGCTATTCTTATAATCTTGACAGTTGAACCAGCTCTGTATATAGAAAAATGGGGTAATTTAATCTGGTTTCTTATATTCTGCTTAACCATTCAGTTAAAAAACACAGTACATTAATAACACAAAATACATCAATTAATAAAGTATTCTTCATAAAACAGTATCATTTAAAAAAAATTTCAGTACAACATAAAATCCCTACAAATATAATCAATCAACCTAATAATTTAAAAAATAACCATGCCTAAAGCTTATTCCAGAACTGAATATACGAATTAAGGGGGTAAACATTTAGGTGCATTATTTAATTTATTTGTTTATTCAATTTTCTGTACCGTTCTCCCAGGGAAGCTCAGAACGATTTACATGAATTTATTCAGGTGCTCAAGCAATTCTCCCTATCTGTCCCGGTGAGCTCACAATGTAGCTCAGTGGTTCCCAACCCTGTCCTGGAGGACCACCAGGCCAATCGGGTTTTCAGGCTAGCCCTAATGAATATGTATAAGAGAGATTTGCATATAATGGAAGTGAGAGGCATGCAAATCTGCTCCATGCATATTCATTAGGGCCAGTCTGAAAACCTGATTGGCCTGGTGGTCCTCCAGGACAGGGTTGGGAACCACTGATCTAGCTAATGTACCTGGGACAATGGGGGGATTAAATGACTTGCCCAGGGTCACAAGGAGTAGCATGGGTTTGAACCTACAGGGTGCTGAGGCTGTAGTTTTTAACCACTGCATCACACTCTTTATTTATGTAATCTTTGAATTTTTTTCCCCCTTTACTTCCATACCTGTGTCCAGAGTGTATGTGAAGGGCTACTCTTTATGGTATCTTCCAGCATTAGTCATTACATATATACCCACAAAAACTGGACAGGTGATATGCTGGTCTTGGTATGAAGGAACCTTCACAATAAAATGATTATGGCTATATGTATGTGTTAATTGCCTTTAGTACTTGTTAAATGGCAATTAAAAGAGGTTAGGTTCTCAGCTTGCTAATATCCCTTCTAGTACATAGGTATGTCATTCTGGACAGTAGGGTATTCTCCCCATGCTTGCAAACTGTGCAGAAGAAATCCACTTTAGGTTTTCATCTCCTCCTCCAGTCAATGAACCACTTTCTCTTGGAGGCCGACCACTGCCTCTGGACTGGGCATCCATTGCAATGACCTCCCCAGCTGAACAGGCTGACATCCATTGTCAGAAAAACCCATGAGGTTATCTGGAGGGGCATATTTCTGAATAATAACTATGGATGGAGCCACCAAGACACGCTGTTGAGGGATTCCAGGGTCCATTAGATTGTCATCTGAAGAGAATCTGCTTGCAGAGACCACCAAAACAGCAGCACATTCTGAAGGGGACACATGTGAGGCTTTGGCCAAGAAACCACATCTATAGTGGCTGCCAGGGAGCCTAGCACCTAGAGGTAGTGCCAAGCTGGCCTGGCCATCATCTTTATAATTTGAGAGCAAATCTTCTGTCTCCTAGCCTCTGGAAGATAAACGCAGCCTTCTGCTATGTTAAATAGAACTACCAGTCATTCCAGGGATTGGGATGGAACCAATTGGCTCTTGCAAAAATTCACTATCCAGTCCAGGCTATGCAAAACCTGGACCACTTGATTCACTGCTCATTCTCCTTCCGAGAATGATGGGGCTCTGATCAGCCAGTTGTCCAGGTACAGATGTACTTGCAATCCTGCCCTGCAGAGATACACAGCAATCACCATCACCTTGGTAAACGTTTGGTGTGCTGTTGCCAGACCAAAGGGGAGCGAACTTCTTATAGAATTTGCACCTTGGTTCTTAACTTGCTAATATATTTTCTAGTAAATAGGTGTGTCATTCTAGACCAGGGGTAGGCAATTCCGGTCCTCGAGAGCCACAGGCAAGTCAGATTTTCAGGATATCCACAATAAATATGCATGTGCAGAGCATGCAAATCCATCTCACCTCGTATTTTTTCATTGTGAATATCCTGAAAACCTGACCTGCCTGTGGCTCTCGAGGACTAGAATTGCCTACTCATGTTCTAGACATATGGGTAATATCCCAGTGCTCATGAGCCATGCAGAACGAAACCACTCTGTTTTTTTAATCCCTCGTACTTTATCAGAGGGCTCTGCTGTCCCGTTTAGTTTGTTCCACAGCAGGTGATAGGCCCTTCTAGAAACACATTTGAAGGATGGGTATGGGGAAACTCCCCAAAGAACAACTCTGTTCAGCTCTGAAATAATAACCAACATGTTAAACACTGAGCAATCAAAACAACAAAACAGAAACATTAATGGAGCTCAAATAATATCTCAAAGCATTCTAGCAATAGACTGCTCTTCATACCCTTAAGGTCTGACTGGCATCCAATTGTCAGGTTTGGATAAGAACATTCTGAGTGAGACAGTAAGCAGGCGCAGGAAATAAATGACCTGGTGTCATTGCAGCTCTTTGGAGATTGAAACAGGAAGAGAACAGGAGGCCTGGCTTTGTCTGGGTTCTGAGAACCTCTGTCTGGATCCTTGGAAGGATCTCTGAAAGGTGGCTCCTCATGAGTACTGCTGAAAATGCCTGGAGCCACAAAAATTAAAGCATCTTGAGCCTCTAGAGGTTCTGGATCTGCTGTCAAGCAGAGATTTTGGTCGACAATCTGTAACGCTGGTCATGAGATTGTCCAGTCTCTTTCCGAAAAACATTTGTCCCTTGGATGTGGAGTCATCAACCCATTGCCATTCTGAAGGGCTGAAATCAAATAAGCAGAAACTTTGCTCATTACTCTGATGATGTCTTAAAGGACATCCACCACGTAATCCACCCCTGCCAATAGGAATTGGGGCAAAGGCTCGTTGCTCACCAGCTCAAGACTCTGCAACCTGGTATGACAGGCATGGGCCACAAAGGAAGGCATTGTAGCTGCCTTGATTCCCAAAGCCTCGAACTGCCTTTTGAGAATCTTATCCATTCTGCGATCCTGCAAAGCCTTTAATATCACGCCTCTCTCATTGGGCAGGGACATGCGTTTGGTAACCTGTGCAACCAAGGAATCCACTCTGGGCTGAGCAAACAGCTGGTGACACTCCTGTGCTATCGGATACAGTCAAGTTATTGTTCTAGCTACATTAAGGGACCTTTCAGAAGCACCCCAATGCTCCATGACTAATACATTGTTATCAGGATGCCAGGGAAACGAATAAGACAGAAATCTCACTCTGCTCATAATATAGTAGGGGGCAGAGGGGACCCGCTGAGAGTCCAATTTTAACACCCACAGAGAATCAGTAATAAGATCCAACAGAATCGAAGGTTTGAACAAACAGAGGACCATGGGATCATCCCCTTGATCAAAGGCCACCACTGGATCTAAAGCACACGCACCTGTCTGTGACCCTGTATCTCCCAAGAGGGAGCGTGTGCTCTGACACAGTAAGGATATGGTAAGAGACCCTTCATCATCTGAATCTCCTTCCAAAAGGCTCTTTAGATCTTGGCCAGCCTCAGCCAACGAGGCCGATGCATGCTGGCAGCCCCCATCCCCTCGTGTGCCTTCAGGTGTGCTGCCAGACTTTCCTTTAAAAGTTCAGCTGTCCTGAAAGGCTCTCCATATCAAATTAACAAATTCTGGAGCGAATGCCATATTTGGCAGCACTGAGTGTCCTGTAGAGGATGGTAGTTTACGTTTCTTGGGCTCCGCGGCCTCTGTGCCGCTGCATTTAGGACACCTGCCATTCTGGGGCTCTAGAAGGAATTTGGCCCCAACCAATGGGCTGCTCACCCATTCCTCGGTCCTAGAGAACAAAGGGGGCTATGCTGACTGCTCCTGCCCCTCCCCCTCACATGTGACACAAGGGTGCTCTTCAGGAACCCATCCAGCGCAAACCTGGCATGAATTAGGGACAAAAGAGCCTGAGGATGCCATTCCTGCTAATTTTGAGGCAAAACAAGGTGATTTGGAGCTTCTGGAGAACTTTTTAAAAATAGGGAAATCCAAAATGGCTGCCGAGGCAGCATTTTAATACAAAATAAATGGCTCCAAAATGCTAAAATAAAATGAAAACAACTAGTGATTTTAGAGTGGGGGAACATCAGGGAACAGGCAGAAACCTTTAAAATTAAAATTTACAGACCACCCTCTGATTTTCCTCATAGGCTGTTATCAGCCTTACTTATTGTGACCTGTGCTGGCAATGTGCTGTAGCCTCTCTCAGCTCCAAAGGTAACTAGATCTGGGAGAAAAATTAATTGCCTCATGATGAAATGTCCTTCCAGCACTGAATTTTAAGGCTACCAGTCTCACCGGTGTCTTGACTGAACCTCCAACCCCGACGGACCCATGGACATGAAATGGGGGAGGCAAAACACAGCTGGCAGCCTGCGAGACCCTGCTGAGCCTCTTATGGTTGTCTAAAAGCCTGCGAGCAATGCTACAAGGTGAACAGATCCCGAGCTCCAAAAAGGCTTCTGCAGGCTGGCCAACAGGTATCACATGGGATTTACCTGATAGCTGCAGATTGTAGTCTGCTTCTCTTCTGCACAGGCAGACCTTGTACCCTTGACTAGGGGAGCTCTTAGCACCAAAATGAAGTGAAAAGACCAAAAAACAAGCAAAAAAAAAAAGGAAAGGAAAGAAAGAAGCAGAGTAGATCAGAAAAACTCCTTCCGGCTAGGGTTAGCAGACGTCCGGATTTCCCCGGACATGCCCTCTTTTTAAGGACATGTCCGATAGTCCCAACGGTTTTTCAAAATTGGCACTTTATCCGGGTTTTGAAAAGCCTCCTCAAATCGCGTCGGGCAGGAAGTCTGTGCATGCGTGGACTTCCTCCCTGCCCAACAAGAACAGGCAGCAGAGGGCGGGGCTAGGGTGGGATTAAGGCATTACAGGGCAGGGATAGGTGGAACTAGGTGAGTCTGGGGGGCGGGTCTAGGGGGTCTGGGTTTTCCGATTGGAAAATCTGGCAACCCTACTTCCGGAAAAAAAACTGAAGAGGTCAGCAGAGCCCTCTGGTGAAGTAGGAGGGATTAAAAAAACCAGAGTGGACTCCTTCTGCACAGCTCGCAAGCACTAGGATATACCCATCCATCCAGAATGACACACCTATTGCACTAAAACATGTTAGTCGTTTCTGAGGTAAACTAAGGTGAGGTAAAAGCCCGACTTTTACCACACCTTAATAACTACTCCCCTTAATGTTGACTACCAACTCATCCCAGTAAAGAGAATCCCAGCATGTGTTTATCTTATCAGAAATTACTTTAGAACAATTTCTCAAAGGTGGTGAGAAAGATTAACCAACAGTTACTGGAGAAGTTTTTAATTTATTGCTGCTTTAGAAGGTGCACCAGGCTCACATTCCTTTTCACGCAAGGATACTTACTTTTTAATTTTTTAGTTGAATACATTATCAAGATGTAACTTTTTTTCTGAGCAACAAAATAGTGGAGATGATAAATAGGGCCAATGAAAGACACTTGTAGTCTCTTTATTGTAAATTTATCTGACTTGACAAGGGCCATGTTCTGTGTCAAAAATAAATTAATATCAAACATTAATTTGTTCAGCAAACTAAGGCTGCTACAATAACCTCAGTAGCTTATAAATCCTCTCACACAAATTTACAACTGCTCTGAAATTTCTACGTATCTACTTGCACTTTTAAAAAAAATAAAATATGCATCTCAGTCAAAACTACATCACCAGGAATACTTGCGTGCACATTTATAGGAACAATCTTGTAGGGCACCTACTCTGCACATTGTGATGAGGCAGATCCAAAGCTACCCAATGGAAGGCACGTTTTAGTCTGAACCAGGCCTGACTGTAAGAGTAGCCAGTAGCAGGAAGGAAAAGTTGGGTTGGACTTCAGAGGAAAGGATTAGATCTCTTTCTTTTTTTTTTTTTGAAATAATGTTTATTAACAGATGCAACACAGAAAGTACAGAAATCCAACAGCACTAGGACACAAAGTCCAAATAGAGAAAACATAACTCAAATTGTAAACCGAGCAGGTTATCACAAAAAGGAAAATCGAGCCGGACAAGCTCCGCACCCTCTAGTCGCCATCTGCGAAAATTTTTTTTTTATGAAGAGAGAAAGCAAAAATAACCCCCTCAATCATACCACATACGCACTAACACCAGACGTACCATACTATCCACAACAACCACACCACATACACCCCTCCCACTCGCACCAGCACACACCTTTCAAGGCGAACTACACCAAAGCCCCCTACACAGAAAGAAGCGAGAAAATAGAAAAGAACGAGGAGGAAAAGAGAAAAAAGAAAGAAAAGAAAAGAAAGAAAAGAGAGAAAAGAGAGGGGAGACAGAGGGAACAGTGGCCCTAAGAATGGATATCCAGCTGTGCCACCGATTCCCCAGGACAGAGCAGCAAGGCCGCCCTCCAGAACCCCACATAGCATCGAAGATCAATCCCCCCCCCCTTGGGGGAACGATGAATTTCAAAGTGGGCTACCAGTGCAAGCCGATGCAGCCAATGAGTAAAGGAAGCCACCTGGTCAGACACCCAATACTGCAAAAGGAGTTTTTTCACCAAGAGGATGGCTATATAAAGGAATTTCCGCTGAGAAAACGAAAACCCAGCCTCCTCCAACACTCTCTGATCTCCCAATAAGAGCATGCCATAGTCACGTGGAATGGGACGGTGCACAATTTGCTCCAAAAAAGGAAGTACCCTCGACCACAAATCAGTGGAGGAGCACTCTAAAAAATGATGAACCAATGTTCCAGCCGAGCGGTTGCACCTAGTACATACAGCCCCCTCCCAGAGGCCCATAAGAGCCCCGCGGTGCCTAGAAATATATGCCCTGTGCATTATCTTAAACTGCATTTCCTGGAGATCGGACGAGCCCCCCAACAGTCTGAGATTACCAAACAGGGCTAGAAACTCGCTCCGATCTCCCAGAAACCCCAGCTCCCTCCTCCACACAGAGGCCACTCCATCAAGGGCCTCCTCAGCCAGATTCGCCCTAAGCATACGTCCCCAGGTAGAAAGTTTATTCTGGGCTGCGGGAAGCAAGTAGAAGAGTGCATCCAGAGGACCACAGAGCCAAGCATCCCCCCATTTCCGAGCCAGCGTAGTATAGTAGTGGCGGATCTGAAGATACACCCAGAAATGATTCCCGGGCACATCCCAGCGCCGCTGAATCTGGGCAAAGGAAGGGAAAGCATCCCCACTACCCCCATCCCACACGTCCCTCAAGGTCCTACACCCCCGCTGCTCCCACACTCGAAGTCGAGAAGGTCCCATCCCCGGAACAAAAGCAAGGTTACCACACAGAGGCAGGAGTGCCGATGCAGCAGGCGTTTTCTGTTGATGGCGCCTCCACCACCGCCACGCCATCCTAAGAGGCTGGAGTAAATGCATGGTCGAGGAACCCCCGGGAACCGCGGAAGGCGCCACATGGAGAAGGGCCAGGAAAGAATGCGGCGCGCACCAGGATGATAGCCATTCCCCAGAAGCATATTTATACTGTCCAGTCCATCCCTCATGAATGAAGCGAAGCAAAGCTGCTACGTTATAATGTCTTATATCCGGGAGATTCACGCCCCCCTGAGAACGGTCCAGCATTAATTTAGTATAGCTAATGCGTGCCCTTTTGCGCCTCCAAATAAAAGAAGAAATGGTAGACCGAAAAGCCCTTACATCCCGGGCGGCGAGCCACACAGGGATAGTCTGAATGGGATACAAGATCTTTGGCAGGAGAACCATTTTTGTGAGAGCTACTCTCCCCCACAATCCCAACGGCAACTCCCTCCAACGATCACACTGAGCCGCAATTTGCTCGAGGGGGCGACGAATGTTTTGCTGGTACAGGAGGGATAAATCGGGTGTCAGATACACCCCTAGGTAGCGCAACGGTCCATCTACTGGCGGTATAGAAAGAGCGGAGTGCCAGGGCTCCTGGTGAGTAGAGTCCAAAGGCAACAGCTCAGACTTGGCACAATTAACCCTCAGCCCAGAAAAATTTCCAAAAGTGCGAACCACCCCAAGTGCTTTCTCCAGATCATCTATGGGATTTTCGAGATAGAGGAGGATGTCATCCGCGAAGAGGTTAATCCTACTCTCCCTTTCTCCTATCCGAATTCCCCGAATGGAAGGATCTGTGCGCAGCTTTACCGCCAAGGGTTCAAGGGCTAACACAAAGAGAAGGGGGGAAAGAGGACAGCCCTGCCGGGTACCCCTGCCCAAAGGAAAAGGATCAGTAAGACCCCCGTTCACCAGCAAGCGCGCCTGCGGACGAAGGTACAAACTACGAATCCAGTCAGGAAAACGGCCAACCAGCCCGTATTGCTGCATAACCCAGAATAAAAAATGCCATGAAATGCTGTCAAAGGCCTTCTCCATGTCCAACCCCACGATAGCCGATTTACTCCCCGTCCCTCTTCGCGAATGCAAGGCCATTAACGCCCGAAACAGATTCATGGAGGCGTACCGGCCCGGAACGAAGCCCACCTGGTCTTCATGAATCAACAAAGGGAGGACAGCATTCAGGCGGCGGGCCAGTATCGCCGCCAACAGCTTTACGTCTTGATTAAGCAGCGAGATCGGGCGGTATGACCCTACTTGGGCAGGATCCTTCCCTGGTTTGGGTAACAAGACCACATGGGCCATATTGCGCGGTCCTAGACCCTTTCCTGCATGCAACTCATTAAACGCATCCCCCAAGGCTGAAGGGACCAAATCAGCCATGATCTTATAGTATTCGGGCCCAAACCCATCTGGGCCAGGCGCTTTCGTAAGTTTCAATGCTTTAATACCCAGCTGGATCTCCGCCGCCGTGACCGGAGCATTCAGAAGGTCAAGCTGGGCAGCAGTCACCTGAGGCAAAACCAGATCCCGGAAAAAGTCCGTGCGGTCTGGTTCGGAAGATTCACGGCTAGAGTATAGGGTCTCATAGAATTGCACAAACTGAGACTGAATGTCATCCGCCCCGGTATAAAGGCGACCCGCACCATCTTTAATAGACAAGATGACCTGTTGTTTGCGAGGAGGACGCACTAAATTGGCCAGGAGCCGTCCAGCCTTTCCCCCCCATCTATGCAAACGATAGCGTTGGAAATAGATATCCCTATTGGCCCGCTGCGTCAGAAGGACCTCCAACTGTGATCGGACCTCCCCCAGCCGGCTTTTGTCCTCCGCAGATAGCGAAGCTACATGACGCCGTCTCAAAGCCTTCAATTCTCCAGAAAGCCGTAACAGATCAGCCTCCTGGCGTCGCCGTGCCCTAGATACGTAAGCAATAATATATCCCCGGAGTACAACCTTAGATGCCTCCCAAAATGTCACCGGATCAACATCCTGGGAATCGTTATGGTGACAATACTCCTGCCACTGTTCCCGGAGATATCTATGAAACTCCAGATCCTTATACAGATGACTTGGAAACCGCCACCCCCTGCGCGGAGTATCATTCGTAAGCCTGACCGACAATATTAGCGGGGAGTGATCCGATAAGGGAACCTCCTCAATAGAGACATTGTCTACCTGCGGGAGCAGCGAGGGTGACGCCAGAAAGTAGTCCAGACGAGCATAGACGTCATGGGGGTGCGAGTAAAAAGTGTAGGTACACTCAGTAGGATGCAAAGTCCGCCACAGATCCATCAAATGCAACTGGTCCATCAAAAAATTTACCCCCTTGGCTCCATGGTCCCCCGAACACACCCTCGCCGGTCTACAGTCCATGGAGGGATCAGCCGTGATATTAAAGTCCCCTCCCACCAGAAGTTGATAATCTGAATATTGAGCTATCTGGGCCAATAGCCCAGAAAAAAATCGGTGACTATACACATTAGGGGCATAGAGATTACAAAACATCCATTTCTGACCCCACAGCTCCCCCAAAACTATCACATATCGCCCCTCCTTATCCTGCAGAGTTTTATGTATATGTATCGGTAATTGTTTGTGAAACAAAATCGCAACCCCCCGCTGTCTGGAGTTAAAAGAAGAAGAGCATACCTCCCCCACCCACTCCCGACGCAACTTGGCATGCTCAGCCCCCGATAGATGAGTCTCCTGTAGGTAAGCAATATCTATGTGATTTTTCTTGAACCAATTCAGCAGCTTTTTCTCTTTACGGGAGAATGGATACCATCTACATTATATGTGGAAATGCGGAGATTAACCATTATCAAAGAGATACCTAAAGAACAAGACAGGAAATACTAATAGTAGTGTCAAGAGGTGAGGGCCCTCCCAGCTAAGACCCTCCCCTCGCTGTCGGTAGGGCATGAAAACAGCCGCCCCCACGTGCCTCCGGCCCCGTCCGGAAGCCGCGGGCCCCAAGTTATTATAGAAAGGTGTCAGTCCTACACACACACCCCTAACCCGCCCCGAACCACACTGCCATTCAGTCTTCCAATCATCCCACAATCCACTGCCAAACATCCCAACAAGCACACACCCCCTCCCCCCTCCCCCATCCCAGAGAATTTGCCCCCAGGACTCTCCCCAAATTCCCCACAAACCCAACAAAACCAATACAGGAAAGCAAAATCCCATAAGGGAAATCTGAGAATAGGGGTCAGTGAGCTGGGCAGCCCACGAACCAGCACCAGCTGTATGTGACAGCTTCTAGAGCAGTATATCATGGTAATATAAAGCAAGAACAAAATCACCAGCTCCTGACAGAAGCAGTCTCCGGCCTGAGACAAGGCATCCAGGTCCCCAGTCAGGGTGGCCATGCACACCAGCCGCACCTGCCACGGAGAAGGCAGGGGCCAGCCGCGTCCTCCCCTGCGGAGCCGCCTGAAGTCCCCTCGCAATCTCCAGGAAGGTCCAGGTCAAAGATACACAGGACAGAACAGAACCAAACGTCATCAAATCAGAAGATCATTCAGTCCCAGAAGAGGACCACCGGGACCAACAGGGGAGTCTCGTCAACTCCGAACGGGCCACCCCGTCAGATATCAGCTGCCCGGGACTCCTCCGCCCTCTCCAGAAGGATCAGCGGCGTTGATGGTATCCAAGAAGCGCTGCGCCTCCCCCTTGGTCAGCAGAGTATGCACCTTGCCTTCTCTCCAGATCCGCAAGCTTGCAGGGTATACCAGAGCAAAGCGTACCCCCTTGCGATGCAGGGTGGTACAGATGGGCGCCATTTCCCTCCGCCGAGAAGACACACCCGCAGAATAGTCATTAAAGAGGAGCAGCCGCTGTCCCTCATACTGCAAACCACCAGCCAGACGATACGCCTTCAAGAGTTGTTCCTTCTCCTTCCAGTTTACATACCGGGCAATAGCCGCTCTAGGCTTCGAGTTAGCCCCTGAAGTGGATCCCAGCCTGTGTGCTCTTTCACATACAAAAGACATGGCCGAGGTCTCCAAGCCAAGATGTTCTGGCAGCCAAGTATGGAAGAACTGATACAGCGCATCCGCTCCCTGCAACTCCGGAAGCCCCACAACCCTCAGGTTATTTCTTCTCTGGCGGTTCTCCGTATCCTCAAGTTTTTCAGTGAGGGCAGCCACCTGTGATTGCAGGCTATCCACCCTCCTCTGTGTCTGCAGGGCCTCATCCTCCCGGGCAGAAACACGATTCTCCACCTCTGTAAGCCGCTGAGCCTGGGTCTCAAATTTTTCATTAATGCCATCCACCGCCGATTGTAATTTATTGAGGCGGTCCTCCAGGGCAGTGGTCACCAGGCGAGAGATCTCGATAGCCCAGTCGCCCAGCTCCAGCGGCGGCGATGCGGGAGCCGACGCCATTTTGGGCTCCAGTGTGCAGGCTTTGCTCTTCGGTGTTTTTGCCGCTTTTATGGGCATACCGGGGCTTCTCCCGCACAGAAAAACACACCGCCGAACCTCCTGGTACTGTCGCTCCGTGCCCGCAGGTCCAGCGATACCCCTCGCAGCTGCCAGATATCAAGATTAAGCAGGTTTTTGGTAGTCGGTTCGCGGAGCCCAGCACCGCACGTCCGCTCACGTCGCGCGCATCACGTGACCCCGGATTAGATCTCTTTCATCTAGCTCAGGAGCTGCTTTACCCCACTGATCACAGAGAGGGTATGAAAGAGAAGCAGCCCAGTTTCCCTGGTTAGGGAAGCAATATGTTGTGCCTCCTCTAGGGGAACCTAGAGGGAGGTGCCATTTCCAGAGCAGCTTCAAACAGACGCTGTTGAAGGAGGGGCTGCAAGGACAAGGCATGGGTTCCTAAAGGAACTGGACGTCATAGACTATGTAGAAGTACCCAGCCCCAAGGAAGGGGTGGACATGGAATGTGACTCCTGAAACAGAAACCACAAAGCAGTGGTGACAGCAGCTCAGTAGAGTACAAAACAAGAACTGTAGAGTGGAAGGTGGGCTGCCAGGAACTATAGGAATGGATGCTGGAATAAGGGAACTGTTTGAATATGAGGGACATAAGTGTTACAGCCCTGTAGACCAGACAAGGAATATAAGCCTGAGACTATTAATTTTTGTTTGCTGGGATACATGTTTTACTTTGGAGAATATAAAGGCAGAAAACCCGGAGCAGCTCCGTTTAGGGCCTTGGACTGGACTTGGGAGCATAAAGATAACTTTGCCCTTGGAGCTGCAGAGATCTGGCAGAGGGACAACCTGATGGATGATCACAACATACATAGACATGTCTGGTCTACAGGGCTGTAACATGAAGAACTTTGAAAAAGCCATTCTCCATATATAGAATATACTGTATGATAAAAAGCTTTATAAGATTATTCCCTAAAAATGGTATTCATTACAGACAATTATACCAGTCACATCAATCAACTTGCATCTAGCAACTTCATAAAACATGTTTTCAACAGGCTAATGTGGCTAACCCTATGAAAGCAATAAGGAAAAGCAAAAGGGAAGCTGGCGTCAGAACCTTTGGCTCCAGGCATCCTTTTATCTATTATCTGCAATCAGCTACTAATTCTCACACTTTTTCTAACCTCACTAATTACAGCGTAGACCAGCACTGCTGTATTCCATTAGGAGAAACTGCTCCAGGTTTGAAATTATTACTGGTGCTGACCTTAGTACTGCTTAATACTACAATGAGCCTTCCAATGTAGGCACCTGTGCTGAAACATGTCTAACCCTCAGTCGCAACATATTTACCCACTCAGCTCAGGTACTGTCCATCAAAGGAAACAGTCTCAGGTTCTAAAAACTTAAATGACCTAATGTTTAATGTGTAATTACAAAACTACACAATTCTCTTCTTTCATCAGCATGCACAGTTAAACGTTCATTTATTAAGTTCAGAATAGTAATTAGCTAAGGTAAGGAGTAGCCTAGTGGTAGAGCTGCTGCCTCAGCACCTTGAGGTTGTGAGATCAAATCCCAGTGCTGCTCCTTGTGATCCTGAGCAAGTCACTTAATCCTCCATTGTCCTAGGTACAAAATAAGTACACTTCCCCCTCCCCATTCGCGGTTTCGGCAATCGCGATTTTACATATTCGCGATTTTTTGGGGAGGGGGAAAAAAGAAAAAAAAACCCACATAGTTTAGCCTTCCTCCCGGCGTCCCGGCCTTACCTGGTGGTCTAGCGGGCTTTCGCGGCAGGAGCGATCTTCCTACGCTCCTGCCCCATGTAGATCACCAATAGGAAATGGCTGTGGGGAGTTCCCGTCGTAGTCTTGAGAGACTACGGGAACTCACGGCAGCCATTTCCTATTGGCGAACTGCATGGGGCAGGAGTGTAGGAAGATCGCTCCTGCCCCGAAAGCCCGCTAGATTACCAGGTAAGGCCAGGATGCCGGGGGGAAGGTGGGAGGGAGGCGGGGGTGGGTCGGAGCTGGACCAGAAGATATTCGCGGTATTTCACCATTCGTGGTCCGGCTCTGCCCCTATCCCCCGTGAATCCGGAGGGAGACGTGTACCTGCATATATGTAAACCACCTTGAATGTATAACCACAAAAGTTGGTATATAAGTCTCATCCCCTTTCCCCCTAATTCCTATATGCTGATTGGATGTACAATATACTAAACCAAATTACTGTCACAGCAGTCACTTGTTTTATATTGTTTCCTCTATATATGAAATTTTTATTTTTCTTAAAAATGTTTTAACATCTTTTCATATCCAATATGAGGCATGAGAAGAAAAGTCATCCAAAATACCTAGATGAATAAAGAAACATTTAATACCTTACAGATGGACGGCTAATGGAAGAATTGAGGCCAGTGGGAGGTTATCACTATTTTTAACAACTGGTAATTAAATAGTGATGATTTAAAAATTATATCTTATCTATATAATATATTTTGCAGCGACTGATGTAAACCCTCAGCACCTAGACCTTGAGTACAAGACATTTTTGAGTACCCGGTTAATTTTAATTACCCAGCAACATTTTCAAATCTAAGTAAAGTACAATGTACAGATTTCTGTCTGCTCTTTAAGCATGGCACAAGGTTCCTTTACTTACTTCCAGATGCCTTTGATGTCTCTTTCAACTTTTCTATAGCCACGTCACTGTAGCTAGGAAGCTCTGACATTTTTACTCCAGATCGAGCTTCTGCTATTAGCTGACGAGCTCGCTCTCGCAGTTGCCGGCGTCGTTCTTCATCTTGCTGCTAAGAAATATTGAACAGTTGCCAACTAAGTAACTGACAAAAATGCAATTTCATTCTCAATATGATCATAATGGTAGAAACTGGCTAATACTATGGGCTCCTTTTACTAAGGTGCGCTAGCATTTTTAGCGCAAGATACATTGCTGCACACGCTAACCCCGTGTTAAGTGCCAAAAACTAACGCCAGCTTAATGGAGGCGTTGGTGTTTAGCGCGCGCTACTCCATATGTTAATGCCTAATGCACCTTAGTAAAAGGAGCCCTATGGCACTGGCCAACATTTTAAACAGTATTCATTCAATCAGTTAGGCATCTTACAACAAGTCAGATGTTCTTTTGGGCAGGAAAAAGGGGGCCATAGCATACTTTTAATATTTCAGCATTTTCACTTCAGCATGAGGAACATTTAAATTACTTGGTTAAAAAAATAAAAAAAATATACCATATCATTTAATTATTACAAACTCCCACCCCACACACACACTTTTACGAAGTCACTTTAGGCTTTTTTATCACTGGCCTTGGCGGTATTAGCTCCAACGCTCATAGAATTTGTGTCGGAGCTAATACCGCCACAGCTGATGATAAAATAGCCTAATGCAACTTCATAACAGAAGGGGATTATCTTGTAATTTATAGATTGAAGGCTACATCAAAAAGGTGGGTTTTCAATCTGTTTTTAAACAAGGGAAGGGAAGGGGCTTGGCGGACAAACTCGGGTAATTTATCCCAGGCATAGGGGGCAGCTAGATGAAAAGAACTCGAAGTGGAGAAGGGTACAGTTAACAGCAGCTGATCTGAGTAACAGAATTCTCTGGGAGGTGTATGAGAGAGAAGAGAGGAGAGATATTGAGGGGCAGCAGAATGAATACACTTGTAGGTCAGCAATTGAAGCTTGAACTGTATGCAAAGGTGGATAAGGAGCCAGTGAAGTGATTTAAGGAGAGGGGTGACATGAGGGTAGCGAGGGTAGTAAAAGATGAGTCATGCAGCAGAGTTTTGCACAGATTGCAGGGGGGAGAGGCGGCACTGTGGGAGACCAGTTAGAAGTAGATTGCAGTAATCTAAGCATAAGGTTACGAGAGTGTGGACAAGGGTCTGGGTAGTTTGCTCAGAGGTGAATTTTGGTGATGTTGTAGAGATAGAAGCAACAGGCATTAGCAGTTTGTTGGATGTGCATAGAAAATGAGAGAATGACTCCAAGGCTGTGAGCAGAGGAGACTGGAACGATGACAGTATTTACCAAGATGGAGAATGGAGGAAGAGGAGCAGAAGGTTTAGGAGGAAACAGGAGCAGCACAGTCTTCCACATGTTTAGTTTCAGATGATGGCAGGACATCCAGGCAGCAATGTCAGCCAAACAGGCAGAAACTTTTTCTTGAATTTTAGGTAAAATTTCAGGTGTAGAGACGTAGATCTGGGAGTCATCAGCATATAGGAGATACTGGAAGCCATGGGAGGATATCAGGGCACTAAGGGAAGAGATGTAAGAAAGAGAAGAGAAGAGGTCCTAAGACAGAAAGAACCCTGGGATTCGCCAACTGCTAGCAGGATATCAGCAAAAAAGGACCCACCAACACATACACTAAAGGTGCAATGGGAGGTAGGAGGCAAACCAGGAGAGGACAGATTCGCAGAATCCAAGCGAGGACATAGATGAACATAGATGAATCTAAGATGAACATAATTTGATTGGTATAACAAAAAAAAAAATTGTATTATTTAACCTGAATCTTAGGAACCTGATGTGAACACAGCCTCTGCCTTCCAACCTTATTATGCATTCGTCCCCAAAATTTACAGAGCTAGTGATTGCAGGATATCATCTCAAACAATTCAACAAATAAAAATAGTATTGTTTAATAACTGTTGTGCTTTTTAGCTCAGTACCAGATTTTATTTCTGATCTCTGCTACAAAAGGTGCTCCATTAGCATTGGAAACACAGGATAAGTAAAATGAGAAAATAGATTCCAGCTGCCTGATGTCCTATAAGCTCTTTAACAAACTAAAAATGGGGAAAGGGATTGGGACTTGTATACCGCCTTTTTGTAGTTTTACAACCACACTCAAAGCGGTTTACATTCAGGTACTTCAAGCATTTTCCGTCTGTCCCAATGGGCTCACAATCTATCTAATGTATCTGAGGCAATGGAGGATTAAGGGCTAGATTCACTAAACGTACTGATCCTGTAGCGACGATCGCAAAACTAGTTTTACTGGTTTTGTGGTCGTTCCCCGACCCGATTCACTACATGGCCTACCGCCTAGTTTATGATCCTATCCAATCCACGAATGCAAATTAGTAAAACCCCATGCAAAATAGCCAAGCGATTGATTCACTAACAATTACTTGGCTATTTTGAACCAGGTTTTACTAGTGTCAAACCTGACTGCTGCAGTTACCAACAGGTCTACATGTTTTGGGTTTTTTTTTCATTTTTTTAATGGCACAGATATTTTGCTGCTGACGGTCCTGACACAAATGCACCCCCCCCCCAGGAAAAGGCAGGAGAGATGCCCACTCCCTCCTGCCATCGTACCCGGCTCGCGCTCCCCAACAGAAAAAAACAATAACAAAAAAATCCCTACCTAAGGCTCCTACCTAAGGAAGTCATTGATTGGCTCTGGCACCTCGGGCTCCTCCTAAGGGAGGAACCTGAAGTGCCTGAGCCAATCAGTGCCTTAGGCTCCTCCCCATGCATCTCATGATGCATTGTGGGTGGAGTCAAGGCCTGCAATGGACGCCAGGAGCCGGAGGAGCAGGAGGCACCCCTCCTGCTCCCAATGGAAAGATAGAGTGAGGGGAAGGGGAAGCTGATGGCAGGAGGGAGTGGGCATCCCTCTTGCCAGGGGTGGGGGGAGATAATTGCCAGCAGGAAGAAGTGGGCCTCCCTCCTGCCATTTCGGGGGTTTTTTGTTGTTTTTTTTTCTGTCGGGGGCGTGCGAGCTGGCCCCATTGGCAGGAGGGAGTAGGCATCCTTCCTGCCTTTTTCTTGGGGGTGGGGCGCTGTCGCCGCATTTGTGGGGGGGGTGCATTTGTGTCAGGGCCATTGGCAGTAGTGGGTTTTTTCCCCCCATTTTTTGTAATGGGCAGATATTTATCTTGCAAAAAAGATAGTGAATCAATTGCTGTTTTAAAATCAGCTAGGAATCGGCCAACAGCGATTGAATTGCTATCTTTAGTGAATCTGGGGCTAAGTGACTTGCCCAGGGTCACAAGGAGCAGTGTGGGGTTTGAACCCACAACTTCAGGGTGCTTGGGCTGTAGTTCTAACCACTATACCACACCTTCTTCCTTAATGACCCATAATTAATTTTATATAAAAAGTAAAAAAAGAAAAAGAAACGCTCTAAACAAATCATCTAGCTGTAAAGGGTTAACTATAAAACTTTGGCATAAGGGGATATTTTGACAGATTTTTTTCTGTCCATTAAATTTTACCCACAAAGAGAAGTAAGTCATTAAAATAGTTCATATAAAATGAGATATCTTCACATGATTTGTTTAGGACATACTGTTTAAAAAAAAGCTAGTTAAATTTACTTTATATCTGATTTTGTGCTGATTTAGGTAGACAAGCAAAGCTTAAACATATCAATTGCAAATTTAAATTGAACAAGGGGGAGGGCAAAATGAAAAAAAGAATTGGGCAACCAATTTTCTCTTAATAAAATAATAATTTTATTTCTTATATACCGCTAAACCATAAGTTCAAAGCGGTTTACAACAAAGATACATACAGTCAGTGATTGAGATGCAGGTAATAAGCATTCGATCTGGAATACAATTACAGTTGAAGGAGTACGTAAGTAATCTAAAATCTAAAAGTTAGAACAGTGGCGTCTTGAGCACTATTCCAACCTAAGAAAAAGCTAGTATTTCACATTTGCCAACCTGTCTGTGTGAGCAAGCTGAAGAGCACTACTTTGCTTAAAGCAGCCATTAATAAAACAAGCAGAAAATACTAATTAGGTACATTTTATCCATTTCCATGTAAATTGTTTGTTTGTACTTACTTACTGTGAATTGTTCTCAGTACAATAGAAAAAAATGCTAATGAATGAATCAAAATGCAGGCCTAATGGGACTTTCTGTTTATAACCATTAGCCCAGAGGTGTGCTGTAATTCAATCCTCAAGCAGCAAGATTTAGTCTCATTAACAGCCTGCATGGGCAGGTTACAACTCATAAAACCCTACAGTAAACAAAGTATATGGACATAGCACAATATCTTGAGCCTGATTGACAGAATTCTGGTTCCCTATCAGGTTTACTTTTCTGCTAATGTCCTAACACTACACACACAATTTTGCCTGGGCCCTGTGAGCTCTCCTGTGGGACAGCATATTTACATTGTTTTCTCACCTCTCAACTTCCCTGAAGATACTGAACAACTGCATTATAAATCGAGAAGTTATTTGTTAAAGTACACATAAGAAATAAAAAATAAAGCATCTCTGTTTTGACATGCTCTGCTGTAAATGTTTTTGTTCAGCTTAAAGCCAACTGAGAGTATTCTCTTCCTGAGGTTTGGCATCAAGATGAAGCATGACTCATAAGATGATCATTGGTTTCAGTCAAATATACATTAAGGGCCGGATTTTATAAACGGTGCCTAAATCGGCAGGCAACTAGAAAACAGGCACCAGCAGAGTGTCAATCATGCTTGCACGCCATTTACAGAACTGTGCCTAATGGCATCCATCAAAAAACTTAGGTGCTGGTAAAGTAGGCCAGGGTTTTACTGGCCTCCATTGCAGGCGCCTAAGTTCTTTAGAGAATTGCACCTAACGGTGTCTATTTCTGCCTCCGCCCCCAAACACACCCACTTAGAATCGGGTAGACGCCTATCAGCCAATTAATTTTTTTTTTTTTTAATTATGAGCTTGTTAATGCTCATAATTTAATATATTAAGGTGAAACATTTAACACTTCTGCAACCAGCAGTGTTCTGTCTATTCATATACCGGTACTTATTTAGCAGCTCAGAAGAACACTTCCAGAACTCAACAGGGAGACACCAAAGTCTGGCAAATGTCAAGAGTCTCTTATATTGTGGAGAAAATAAACTCTGGAGAAAGATGAACTAGTAAATCAGATTGTGCATGTTTCTGTTCTTGGTGAAACACACCACTAAGGTGTCAAGAAAACTATCAATGGTAATAAATAAAAAATGTTGGAAAAAAGGCCTCAGAAGCCAACAGACACTATACATAGTCACAGTATCTAACAAAAGGCTCCAGTATCTTTCATGGGTCAAAAACCTTCAATGATTTTTGCACTTTTTATGCTTTTTATAACGTGTTACTAATGACAAAACAAAAGTGGTTTAAAAATGCTGAAAGTCCAACTGTAGCTCGATCCATATTCAAAACCAGAAAAATTATCCGTTCCCAATTGTGACCCTCTGTTTCACTTAGATGGCTTCCTCAGGCTCCATCCATACTTCAATGTTCGTCATCTTCCAACTGCCCAACGGGTGTAATACTTCTCAGACATATTAAAATATATTACAACTTTCAGCTTTGACTTTTCTCAGTAAATACAGCATGTTGTCTTTGCTGCTGGTGATGAGAAAAACAAGTTATCTGATGTTCTAGAGTAGTGTTTCTCAACCTTTTCAAGGCAAGTACCCCCTAAGCCTAACAAATACCAACCATGTACCCCCGGCCACTCTGCCCCAAACCTACCCAAAATCTACCCTTGACTCCACCCCCATAATAATAATACTAATTGTAATGCTACAATTAGTATTATTATTATAGGGGTGGAGTCAGAGGTGGAATTTGGGTGGGTTTGAGGCAGTGGTTGGCCGGGGGTACATTAGTATTATTATTATTATGGGGTGGAGTCAGGAGCGGAGTTTGGGCGGGTTTGGGGCAGAGTTTGGCCAGGAATACTTGGTTGGTATTTGTTAGGCTTAGGGGGTACTTGACTTGAAAAGGTTGAGAAACACTGCTCTAGAACAGTGTTTTTCAACCTTTTTACACCCGTGGACCGGCAGAAATAAAAGAATTATTTTGTTGACCGGCAAACTACTAGGACTAAAATTTAAAAACCTTGTTCCCACCCCATCTATGCGAGCTCGGTCAACTCAGTAACTATAGAAAAATAGACAAATACAGTGCAAAATATAGACAGCAGATATAAATTCTCAAAACTGACACGTTTTGATCACCAAATTGAAAATAAAATCATTTTTCCTACCTTTGCTGCCTGATGATTTCATGAGTCTCTGGTTGCATTTCATTTTGTCTGTGTATCCTTTCTTTAATTTCTTTCTTTCTGCACTCAGGCCCAAGAATTGTCCCTTTCTATTCCCTCCCTCTTTTCTTCCTATGTCTTTAGTGCCCCCGGTGACTCCTTCCCATGTCTTTAGTGTCCCCAGTGCCTCCTAACCATGGCCTTAGTGCCTCTTCCTGTCTTTAGTGCCCCCAGTGCCCCTTCCCATGTCTTTAGTGCCCCCAGTGCCTCCTTCCCATGTTCTTAGTGCCCTTCCTGTCTTTAGTGTCCCCAGTGCTTCCTTCCCATGTCTTTAGTGCCCCAGTGCCTTATTCCCATGTCCTTAGTGCCCCAGTGCTTCCTTCCCATGTCTTTAGTACCCTCAGTGCCTCCTTCCCATGTCCTTACTGCCCCTTCCTATGACTTTAGTGCCCCCAGTGCCTCCTTCCCGTGTCTTTAGTGCCCCTCAGTGCCTCCTTCCCATGTCCTTAGTGCCCCTTCCTATCTTTAGTGCCCCCAGTGCTTCCTTCCCATGTCTTTAGTGCCCCCAGTGCTTCCTTCACAAGTCCTTAGTGCCCCTTCCTATGTCTTTAGTGCCCCAGTGCCTCCTTCCCATGTCTTTAGTGCCCCCAGTGCCTCCTTTCCATGGCCTTAGTGCCCCAGTGCCTCATTCCCATGTCCTTAGTGCCCCCAGTGCTTCTTTCCCATGTCCTTAGTGCCCCCAGTGCTTCCTTCCCATGTCTTTAGTGCCCCCAGTGCCTCCTTCCCATGTCCTTAGTGCCCCTTCCTGTCTTTAGTGCCCCCATTGCATCTTTCCCATGTCTTTAATGCCCCCAGTGCCTCCTTCCTATGTCCCTCTCACTGCCTTCCACACTTTGTCCCACCCCCAGCCCTGAAGCCAGTCTGCCTGCCTGTCTACCTCTCTCCCTCCCTCCCTGGCCAAAGCCAGTCTGCTTGCCGGCCTACCTCCTTCCCTTCCTACCGCGCAAAAAAAAAAAAAAAGCCTCCCTCCTTCCTTTCCCCAGGTCGGCTGCTATCTTACCGCTCTGCTGCTGCTACTGCTAAAGCCGACACAAAGTCTTCTTTCCGACGTCAATTCTGACGTCAGAGAGGACGTTCTGGGCCAGCCAGGCAGCACTGTCCCAAAGCTGTATGTGGGGACAACGGGACAGGAGGTCTGAAAACGGGACCTATGGTCACCTTAATCTTGTCGGCCCTGTGCGGACTGGCAGAAATTTCCTGTGGACCGGCAGTTGAAGAACAGTGCTCTAGAACATCAGATAACTTGTTTTTCTCATCACCAGCAGCAAAGACGACATGCTGTATCTATTGAGAAAAGTCAAAGCTGAAAGTTTTAACATAAGAACATAAGCAATGCCTCCGCTGGGTCAGACCTGAGGTCCATCGTGCCCAGCAATCTGCTCATGCGGCGGCCCAACAGGTTCAGGACCTGTGCAGTAATCTTCTATCTATACCTCTCTATCCCCTTTCCAGCAGGAAATTGTCCAATCCTTCCTTAAACCCCAGTATCGTACTCTGCCCTATTACGTCCTCTGGAAGCGCATTCCAGATGTCCACCACACGTTGGGTAAAGAAAAACTTTCTAGCATTCATTTTGAAACTGTCCCCTTTCAACTTTTTCCGAATGCCCTCTTGTTTTTTTATTTTTTGAAAGTTTGAAGAATCTGTCCCTCTCTACTCTCTCTATGCCCTTCATGATCTTGTAAGTTTCTATCATATCCCCTCTAAGTCTCCTCTTCTCCAGGGAAAAGAGACCCAGTTTCTCCAATCTCTCAGTGTATGAAAGGTTTTCCATCCCTTTTTTCAGACATGTCGCTCTCCTCTGAACCCTCTCGAGTAGCGCCATATCCTTCTTAATGTACGGCGACCAGTACTGGACGCAGTACTCCAGATGCGGGTCCATCATCGCCCGATACAACGACAGGATAACTTCTTTCGTTCTGGTTGTAATACCCTTTTTGATTATACCTAACATTCTATTTGCTCTCTTAGCGGCTGCTGCGCACTGTGCCGTCGGCTTCATTGTCATGTCCACCATTACCCTCAAGTCCCTTTCTTGGATACTCTCATTCAATAAAATCCCTCTCATCGTGTAGTTGTGCCTCGGGTTTCTACTTCCCACATGTAATACTTTACATTTCTCACAAAAGACTCAGATATTGTAGAAAACCAAATATGATAAAGTAACACTTCTACAAGGGTTAGATGTAAACTGTCTGATAGTGTAATGAAGACAGAATGCAGGTTAAATGTTAGTTATCAATGGAGGAAAAAGCCTCAGACAAGGGCCCTCCCATCTCCACAATGGTGGAATAGCGGTGGTAAGGCATTCACCTCACTGACTCAAAAAACCTCCTTAAACTGCCAAAACACTGCACTGTTATAAAGTTCAAAAATGAATGTACTGAATGATAGATGAAAAAAACATCTTACCAACTTAAGTTTGGATGATCGGTACACCGACGGTGGCCAGCGTTTCACTTTACAGCTACCTCAGGGTGTAACGTTTTCGATCAAAACTTGTAAACGGACGCAACAAGCGCCTCAGACATCCTTGTCTGAGGCTTTTTTCTCCATTGATAACTAACATTTAACCTGCACTCTGTCTTCATTACACCATCAGACAGTTTACATCTAACCCTTGTAGAAGTGTTACTTTATCATACTTTACATTTCTCACCATTGAACTTCATCTGCCATCTCGTCGCCCATTCCCCTAGTTTGTTCAAGTCCCTTTGCAATTCTTCGCAGTCCTCTTTAGTCCGAGCTCCACTAAATAGTTTGGTGTCGTCCGCAAATTTTATAATCTCACACTTCGTCCCTGCTTCTAGATCATTTATGAATATATTAAATAGTAGCAGCCCGAGCACCGAGCCCTGCGGAACACCACTCGTGACCCTCCTCCAGTCCGAGTAGTGGCCCTTCACTCCTACCCTCTGTTTCCTATCCGCCAAACAGTTTCTGAACCAACTATGTACGTCTCTTTCCACCCCATCGTTCTTCAGCTTCCAGAGTAGACGTTCATGAGGCACCTTGTCAAAGGCTTTTTGGAAATCTAGGTATATGATGTCTATGGGGTCTCCCCTGTCCATCCGTTTGTTAATTCCTTCGAAGAAGTGTAATAAGTTAGTTAGGCACGATCTCCCCTTGCAGAAACCATGTTGGCTGGTTATCAGAAGTTCGTTTCTTTCAAAATGTTCATCAATGTTTTCTTTTATCAGTGCTTCCGCCATTTTCCCTGGAACCGAGGTCAGACTCACCGGGATTAGAACTGAACATAAACAAGACAAAGATCATGAACATGGAAAATTATGAAGATTTTGAGCTTGAAGGTGATAGAATAGAAGTTGTAAATGATTTCAATCTCTTGCGCTCTTTCATACACAAAACAACTAGCAGGGAGAATCTCTGCAGAATACCACTGGGCTGCTTTTCAATGAATGCTCTTGACAAAGTATTCAGAGGCAAGGAAATAACACTCCCAACAAAGATCAGACTTGTCCACACACTCATTTTCTCAGTGGACCGCCAGAAGAACTAACAAATCAATTCTGGAAGAGATCAAACTAGCTATGTCACTTGAATCCCAAATGATTAAGTTATAACTGTCTTATTTTGGTCACACTGTCAGAAGAGAAAGATCATTGGAGAAGGACATTGTTTGGGAAGACCAAAGGAACCAGGCAAACCTGCAAATCATATGGCTGAACATATTGAAAACAACCATGAGGTTGACGCTAAAGGACCTTAACGGACTAACACAAAACCAATCTCTTTTTAGATGTGTAATTCATCAAGTCACTAGGATTTGAGCACGAGTCGATGGCACCTAACTAGAACATCAATACACATACTGGAAAAAACAAACAAACTGGTTCTATAAAGAAACTCCGTGCTAACCTTGGTCACATATACTTAACACATATAGACCATCACCAAGTACATAAAGAATTACTACAAACTAAAAATAAAAATATGTAGACAAAAATTAAATTGAAACCCTATTAAATAACACTTTACATGCAGTCAACAACACCAGATAGATAGAAAGGAGGGCAGATGCTAACTAGCCTGCTATCTGAAGGTAAAATGGCGGCAACTGCATAGTAGGGCTTCACTGCTGGTACCTGCCCCTTCTCTGCAGCTGGCTCTGTCCCCTGTGTCAGCAATGACATATGGTGTGTATTGCTGATGATCTGGAGACACTGAGCCACAAAACTGGAGGGCCATGGAGGAGGAAGTGCAGACAGACATCTGCAAATCCCCTCTCTTGCTAGCTCTTGAGTTTTTCCCCTTTGCTCTGCTGGGGAGGACAGGTCAAGCTCGAGATAGGTAGGTATCAATATTTAGAAAATTACTACTGTTCTTGGAATACCCTGTTTACCCTTTCCAAGCCAAGTTAATCAGGAGAGTCCTTGTTAGCTAGATTTTTTTGTCTGACCTAGACGAGCTTAAATCTCCAAATAATGAATTATCTCTGGCAGCCAGTTGAAACACAGTTACGTACTGTGAATTCACTGTTGAGCTTTGCCTTTTATCTCAACTAGTGAGTAAAAGGGAGTACCTTAGCCTAGTGTTTTTCAACCTTTTTACACCCGTGGACCGGCAGAAATAAAAGAATTATTTTGTGGACCGGCAAACTACTAGGACTAAAATTTAAAACCCCCATTTCTGCCCCATCTCTGCGAGCTCGGTCACCTCAATAACTATAGAAAAATAGACAAATATAGTGCAAAATATAGACAGCAGATATAAATTCTCAAAACTGACACGTTTTAATCACTAAATTGAAAATAAAATCTTTTTTCTACCTTTGCTGTCTGGTAATTTCTAGAGTCTCTGGTTGCGTTTCCTTCTGTGTATCCTTTCTTTTATTTCTTTCTTTCTGCACTCAGGCCTAAGAATTGTCCCTTTTTATTCCCTCCCTATTTCCTTCCTATGTCCTATGTCACACTGTCCCGAAGCTGTGTGTGGGGACAACGGGACAGGAGGTCTGAAAATGGGACCTATAGTCACCTTAATCTTGCCGGCCCTACGTGGACCGTCAGAAATTTCCTGCGGACCGCCACCGGTCCGCAGACCGGCGATTGAAGAACAGTGCCTTAGCCAATAAGGTACCTACAAGAGACCACTGTTGATTTACAATGCCTAGTTTGAGAGTAAAGTGGGTGTGGACAAAGCAACATAGTTGCTGGAGATTATCATCATGTGACCTATCTGGACATCATGATGGCATTTCCAGCTGATGGCTTGGCAAAGTGCAGAATATTAGAGGACCATGGCGCAAATGCTCCCAAGAATTGTTGATGTTTGTTAATGTTTTGCCCACATTTGAATGAAGTTCCATGTTTGTTAATAAACCTGCCACTTGTTTTGCCCACATATGAACAAAGTATATTGTTTATAGGTTTGCCTGGAAGTTGAGAATATGACGAATGACCTGACATACATGCTGCCTGCCTGTGTTAACTATGATGCATTTCCCCCTGTACTGCACAAAATATACAGATAACAGATGTAAATTCTAAAAGCTGGCATATTCCAATCATTAAATTGAAAATAAATTTTTTTCTTAGCTTTGTTATCTGGCCATTTTACTTTTCTATTTGTCTCACTTTCAGTCCCTGGTTTCTGCTTTCTTCTGTATGCCTATTTCTAGTGAATCCTATTACCACTTCTTTTTTTTTCTCCTCTTCAGTTCCTCCCTATATCCATCTCCAGCAATGATCTTTCACATTCAGCTTTCTTCTATTTTTCTGCTTCCATATCCACTCAGATTTTACCCTTCTTTTACCTTTCAGTCCTCAATCTCCCTCTTTTTCTAATTGCAATTGTCAATAGCTTTCCTTACTCCAGCCCTCCTATTTCTCATCTTTCTTTTGCCAGCCTCAAACACTCCCCCTTTCTCTCCATAGCATGTCCAGCATTTCTCCTTATTCTCTCCTGTCTCCTAGAGAGTTGCATGGGAATGGGGGCAATGGGAATCCCTCAGAGTCCACGAGGATCCCATGGGAACCCCTCTCTAGATTTGCGGGGATCTCGCAGGGATGGGTGTGCTTTGATCGGGGATTCCGCAGGTGTGGTACCTTCCTCCGGCGTTGGGTCTTATGCAGCCAAACTTGCTCATTCTTCTCAGGCCACCAGCAGCGGTCCTTTTTCCACATTGCTGGTGACTGACCCGGAAACCTTGCCTCTGATGCGTTTTACATCAGAGGGAGGACTTTCCTTTGATGCAATCAGAGGGAAGCCTGCCCTCTGATGAAAAATGTGTCAGAGAAAGGCTTCTGGGTTAGCTGCCAGTAGTGTGGAGGAGTGAAGGAACACTGCTGTCGGCCTGAAGAGAAAGACCAGTAAGATGTTGCACAGGTTGGGGGGGGGGGTGAGACGGGAGGGAAAGAGCTGCCTCATGGGCTGTGGGGAGGGGGGTGGTTTGAGAAGGGAGGGAAGAGATGCTGCATGGGTTAGGGCAGAGTCAGCAACTTGCAGCTCTTCTCCCATGGCTCTCCAGACCTATTGAAGTACCTGGTAGTCCAGAAGCGGTTTTTAAGGTAGAAGCATGGCCCTTTCATTCCTGTCTCCTCGCGGCTGCCTTCTAAAATGGCTGCCACAACCCTCTTGTGGCACTACAAGAAATGTCACAAGCACCAGTGAAAGGTCGTGGCAGTCGTTTTAGAAGGCAGCCACAAGGAGACAGGAGTGAAAGGGCCATGCTCCTGCCATGAAGACCCATGCTAGACCACCAGGTACCTTGGTAGGCCGGGGGGGGGGGGATGCTACCTAAATATGGTGGAGGGGCAGGAGCATTGTAGGGTTGAGCTGCCATGAGAGGGCCATGCTCCTTCCCTGAAGATCTCCCCACTGGATCCAGTACCTATGTAGACCCTTAGGGGAAGGGGGAATCATGGGTTGGAAGGAAAATCAAAGGGTCAGGGCCTGGAGAGGGGAGAGAACCTATGGGTTGGGGGGAGGGAGGGACAAAAGGTGCAGAAACTTGCGAGGGGTTGGAGGGGAGAAAAACTAGACCTTGGGAAAGGAAGAGAGTGAGAGACCTGAAAGTTTTTGGCTTCTGAACGGCATGGGAGCCGGCTCTGCCTTCCTGCACTATGTCAGACGCTGGACTCTGTTTAAAGACCAAGCACCTAACGGTGCATGGCTGTAAAGTGCACTGTCGAAGGCGTGTGGTGCACGCCTTTGTGAAGCAAATTGGTGCAATGCAGTTAAGTACACTTCTCCCTCCATATTTGCGGTTTCGTCAATTGCGGTTTCGATTATTCACAGTTTTTAGTATGCTGGCTCCTCCCCCCATTACATCACTGAAATCGCCAATTCACACCTTTTAGAGAATATCACTGATTCCAGCAATTGTACAGTACAGAGGAAAAAGCTGATTAAAACTGTTTACAGAGAAAATCGTTGATACCCAGCATGCACAGCTGATTCTCAGCAATGCACAGAGAAAATAGCTGATTTCAAGTTTCACAGAGAAAACCGCTGATCCCCAGCATTTAAAGATAAAATCGTTGATTCCCAGCACTGCACAGAGAAATCGCTGATTCCTAGTTGCACAGAGAAAATCGTTGATTCCCACCATGGCTACAAAGCGCAAGAATCCTGGTTCATATTTTTTGTTATTCGCGATTTCTCCTTATTCGCTATGAGTTTTACTAGAAAACCACGAATAATATATGAAAAGTTATTTGCGTTTTTCAGTATTCACTGTCCTGCTATTCCCCTATCACAGCGAATTCGGAGGGAGAAGTGTATTCTATTATATACATTCTTAGCATTAGCTTTGACAATTAGTTATGCATTTAAATGGTATATTTGCTTAAATTTAGGAGCTGCATCTGTTTAGTCAAGCTCTTATGTTAGAGATTAATTTTATTGTTTTAAGCTGTTCTATATTGTACATTGCCTGAATTTGGATTGACATTCTATCTTTTTATACTCTTATTTTTAGAATTAGATACATTGCTTGAATTTGGATCTGCATTTTATTTATCTAAGCTCTTATTTTCAGAGTTAGACTTTATTGTTTTAAGTTGTTCAAAGTGTATTTTTTAAATGCTATTTTATTACTGCTACTTTTAGGTAGAATTAAGGATGTTAATATGTTACCTCTGGAGCTACTAATGGTAGACAATTCCCTACGTAGATCTATTTGCTTTGAACAACAGGTAATCCCTACTCTATCTAGATTTAAGGAGTTTTCATCATATCCAATTAAGATTCATACAACCTCTTATAGGCACCCAAGAACATTTCCCAAAAGAGAGCGGGTATTGAGATCAGTCATTGTCAAGAACTTAAAAGTCTTTTCATCAGATGAGTTAATTAATATAAACTGTGCTTATGTAAATGCTCAATCTATCAGAGGTAAAGCTCAGATTATTAAGGACTGGATAATTGATCAGCCTGTGTATTCATTTCTGAAACTTGGCTTATTTCTGATGGCGATCCTGTTATTAATGATCTACTCCCTCCTCATTACAAAATTATCCCTCTTTGCCGTATGGAAAAAAAAGAGGTGGAGGAATTGCTATCGTATTACAAGAGGATTTCAATTTCAAAGTGCAGGATTCATTGACAAAAAATAATTTAGAAATAATTTCTTGCACTCTTAATAGACTAGATCTATTAGATTCCTAAATTGTATTCTTTTTTAATGCCACCAGGCTCATGGACTCAGCCTAAAGAGTACTTTTAAGAACATAAGAAGTTGCCTCCGTAGATTTATCTTGATTTGTTAATTTGAAATTTATAAATAAATAATAATATAAAAAAAAGAAGTTGCCTCCGCTGGGTCAGACCATAGGTCCATCATGCCCAGCAGTCTGCTCCCGCGGCGGCCCATCAGGTCTATGACCTATAAGGTGATCCTTTGCCTAAAACCCTTCGATCCCCTTTATCCCTCTATCTATACCCTTACATAATTCTATCTATGCCTCTATCTGTATCCCTCAATCCCCTCATCCATCAGGAATTTATCCAATCCTTCTTTGAAACCCCGTAATGTACTCTGTCCTATCACAACCTCCGGAAGCGCATTCCAGATATCCCCCACCCTCTGAGTGAAAAAGAACTTCCTAGCATTGGTTCTAAACCTGTCCCCTTTCAATTTCTCCGAGTGCCCCCTTGTTCTTGTGGTTCCCGATAGGTTGAAGAATCTGTCCCTCTCCACCTTCTCTATGCCCTTTATGATCTCGTAAGTCTCAATCATGTCTCCTCTGAGTCTCCGCTTTTCCAGGGAGAAGAGTCCCAGCCTTTCTAACCTGTCTGCGTATGAAAGGTTTTCCATACCTTTTATCATTTTCGTCGCTCTTCTCTGAACCCTCTCATGTCCTTCACACTGTTTATTGTTGGGTGACATCAATCTCCATTTGGAAGTGGAACTAAGGCCTAGATTCACTAACCTCCTTTTTTAGGGCGATCCATGTGTGATCCGTGGCCAAGTCTTGCTGGGCGACTGATTCACTAAAGAGTCCCCATGCAAATGATCTGATCGGACACACACCCACAAGCGATCCTATGGATTGCTGCAGAGCGATCCAGATGCTTGCGCAGACCATCCTCTCTTCCTGGAGATGCGATCCGCGCATGCGTTTGCAAAGCTTGCTCAGCTCGAGGTCAAAACAAAAGGGAGGTGGCTGCACTCACTGGCCCCACAAACCATCTAGCCCAAAAATCAGACTGGCGAACAAAAATCAGACTGAAACAATTAATCAAAATCAGACTGGAACAAAATAACAATGCTGTAGTGCAGCCCCGCTTTTAACCTGTGGGTTAGAACTGCGGGTTAAAATAACGGGCTCGCAGAGAGGCAGGACGGCAGAGAGCAGGGCACTTTTTTGCACAAGGGAGATGTTTTATTTTTATGGTTCCAGGGCTGCAGGGCTGCAATTTCAGGGCGGCAGAGAGCAGGACAGTCGGTAAGGACATGAGCGACTGGTCCTCAGCAGTCACTTCAGTTTAGATCAGCCAGCCCAATTGGTGTTCCTTCTTCTTTTTAGTGAATCGAGGCCCTTCCTACTTTGCATGCTGTTTCCCCTCATTTGCATGGGCGGATTGGGTGGAAGGTTAGTGAATTGGGTCGGGGAACGATCACAAACCAGTCGGGACATGATCAGACTGTTTAGTGAATCTAGTCCTAAATCAGGATTTAGCTGATCTTACAGATTTTCTGTCCTTTCTGGATTACTCTCTTCCACAATCTTCACAAATTCACATAGGAGGTCATCAACTTGACCTGGTTTCATTAACTACTAAATTGGAACTTATTTCTAAAATTCTGTTAAAGGAATGTAGATAGTTACTAACACCATGGTCAGACCATTTTATTTATTATTTTTCTCTGGGATGGACTAAGAAATATAATTTAAAACCAAAGTTGCAAAAACAAGAAATTCTTATTAGAAAGTCACCTAACCCAATTGATTTTTGGGAATGGGTAGAATCACTATCAGAAGGTAATATTCATGAATTTCCATTAGACTGGAAAAATCTTGTAATACCATCTTAGATG
This sequence comes from Geotrypetes seraphini, assembly GCF_902459505.1. NCBI lineage: Eukaryota > Metazoa > Chordata > Amphibia > Gymnophiona > Dermophiidae > Geotrypetes > Geotrypetes seraphini. Next base: position 338,703,289 of record NC_047086.1, on the reverse strand, counting down.
AAATTGTCTCCAAGCACGTTATAAAGAGACAATCTGATGACTCCAAAAAATGGTGTGATATAGAATTATTGGTGATGAAACGAACAACGTGTCGCTTTGAGAGAAAATGGTTAAAATCAAAATCAGTTAAGGATAAAGAACAGTGGCAGAAGGAAGTTAGAAATTATAAACTAATTTTAGAACATCAACTCATGTCCCCTTTACCATAAAACTACCATAAGGAAAAAACTTTGAGAGTGAATTCAAACACATTCGTTCCAGAGATAACCAATCTCAAGTGTCTGCAGTCGGACCTCAGAACAAATCTTGAGGGCAAACTTCAATGCAGACTATCATTGATCGTTTATATCTCGGTTTTAATCTGAATAGTTTTATCAAGTGCTAAATATTTATATTTGAAATTGAAGTGCCAAGAATTTATAAGGACAATGGTATTCTTTGTGCCACATGGAAAACATTAAAATTCATTAACAATTTAACATCTATAACAGTAGAACAATCCACGTGTCAATCCTTATGGTTCAACTCTAAGATTCAAATTGGCGATTCTAAGATCCTCTGGAAGCATTGTGTTATCAAATGGGAAAATGCTTGATTTTTCACAACTGCAACATTCATTTGGTATTACAAAGTCTTAAGCATATAAATGATTGCAGTTGAAGCAGGCCATTTAGAAGGGGTACCCTGATTGGCGAAATTTAAATAATCAGTATAGCATAATCAGGGCATCAGGCCGCCAAGTGGTATAAATTAATATCTGACTATCTGAATAAAAAACCATAAACTAGCTTGAAAGATATTTGGAGCATTGAGATAAAACAGCACATTTCTGTAACTCAATGGCCACGGATTTGCACTTGGAGGATGAGATGTACAGCATTACCATCTATGAGACAAACATGGGTTTTTTTTGTTACATGGAGGGGCATAATCAAAAAAAACGTCTAAGTCCCCTTTTGGCCTAAGGCCTTAAACGTTGAAAGTAGAAGCAGGGAAAATGTCCATAATCAAAAAAAACATCCAAAAGCTGTTTAAACGCCCAGACCACCACACTATATCTAAACTTATACCCCATAATGAACCTAAAAAATGCCTAAGCCCCAAACGTCCAACACAAGGGCTTTTAGGCGAAGGAGGAGCCAGTCCTTCGTCTAAAAGCAGGATTCTGTAACCGGTGTCTGTCAAAAACAACACCGGTTACAGAATCCACCCCCCCATGACATCGGAGCAAGAGGGAGTCCAAGCCCTCTTGCCCCGCGGCACCCCCGACCTCCCCGACAACATCAGGGCAAGAGGGAGTACAAGCCCTCTTGCCCCGTGGCACCCCCGAACCCCCAATGAAGATCGGGGCAAGAGGGAGCCCAAGCCCACTTGCCCTCCCCCCCCGATTACATTCAGGGCAGGAGGGAGCCCAAGCCCTCCTGCCCCGTGATCCCCAACCCCCCCCCCCCCCCGATTACGTTCGGGGCAGGAGGGAGCCCAAGCCCTCCTGCCCCAGGATCTCTAATCCCCCCCAAGTCCGATGGGGCCAGGAGAGAGCCCAAGCCCTCCTGGCCTCTCGCCCCCCACCCCCTACAAGATCGGGCAGGAGGGAGCTCAACCCCTCCTGCCCAGGCGGACCCCCCTACTCCCCACCCCCCACTACAATACGGGCAGGAAGGATCCCAGGCCCTCCTGCCCTCGACGCAACCACCCCACGACCGCCCCCTCCGAACCCCCGATCGGCCCTCCCTGCCGACCCCATGATCCCCCCACCCCAATCCCACTCCCTATATCTGTTAAATGTTGGCTGGATGAACGGGTGCCGAGGCCGCCCATCCGGCAGGCCAGCCGGCTCCGGAATGGGGCCGGATTGGCCCAGGCTGCTGAAACCCTGCCCACAAGTAGGGCCTAAGATGCCTGGGCCAACCAGAATAGGCCCGGGAGTCTTTGGCCCCTCCTGTGGGCCGGCCTTAGGCACATGGGCCCATCGGACTTGGGGGGGGATTAGAGATCGTGGAGCAGGAGGGCTTGGGCTCCCTCCTGCCCTGATCTTCACTGGGGGTTCAGGGGAACCGCGGGGCAAGAGGTCTTGGGCTCCCTCTTGCCCCGATGTTGTAGGGTGGGGGGGGTGATGTATCGCGGCAGGAGAGATGCCTCATCTCTCCTACCACGATGCCATCACTCCTCTACCTGAACTGCCACAACCTGCAGCAGGAGAGATAGGGTATCTCTCCTGCCGCGGGTCGCGGCAGTTCGGGTAGAGGAGTGATGGCATTGCGGTAGGGGAGATGAGGCATCTCTCCTGCCGCAATCATTGCTGTAGGGGATAGGCAGATTGCTGGGGCCACTGAGCTGATTGCAGCAGCCACGATCAGCTCACTGGCCCCTTTTTCGGCACTTAGACCTGTTTTGACTTCGTCTAAGTCAAAATGTATAAGTGCCGACTAGGCAATCTGCCTAAAGTTTTGGTTATACCTGTTGCACGCCTAGGTCTAGGTTGGCCCACCTCCCGCCCACCGCCCGCCCTTTCCCCTCCTCTAAAAACGCCTCTTTTCTCTCTGTGCGTTTAGAGGCAGGGGAAAGGCCTAAGCTGGTTTTAGATATGTCTAAAACCAGCTTTGATTATGGGTACTTGGTTGATCAGGCTTTTTGATCATCCAAGTAGCCATTTAGGCCACTTTTTAGAAACATAGAAATAGACGGCAGATAAGGGCCACGGCCCATCTAGTCTGTCCACCCCAATGACCCTCCCCTACCTTTCTCTGTGAATAGATCCCACGTGTCTATCCTATTTGGCCTTAAAATTAGGCACGCTGCTGGCCTCAATAACCTGAAGTGGAAGACTATTCCAGCGATCAACCACCCTTTCAGTGAAAAAGAATTTCCTGGTGTCACCGTGCAGTTTCCCGCCCCTGATTTTCCACGGATGCCATAGATGAACCCCATAGATTGCAAAAGTTAGATAGTTCAAAGCCTAATAGATGCTGGCACTGTCATCTTGATGTAGGGACACTGGATCATTTATTGTTTCATTGTCCTTTGATACTCAACTTTTGCAGATCTATATGGGGACAAATCAATTTGATTTTGGAATCTTCAATTCTGTTATCTTATGAGGTTGATTTTTGTGGTACATTGTTGTCACCGAAACCTCCTTTGGATAAATATAAAAAGTAGATTATTTGCCTTTATGACCGGGATAGCCATGTAACTGGTGACCAAAAATTGGGATCGGCTTAATATCTCCTTTTGGTGGGATTCTGTTTGTTTATATTACAAATACGAGAAAATGAATTCAGAAATGTTGTGTAATGATAAGTTATTCAAATTAACTTGGAGTACATTGACAAACTTTGTTAATGATGATTAGCTGGATTATTCCCTTGATTTTTTATTTTCATATCCTAGGTAGGTGGGTGGGAGGATGGAGGGATAGCAGATTTTGATCTATATGTTCAATATGATTTTTATTACTTGTCTGAAGTAATGCATTTGGTTTTTGTTCTGGTATTGGGGTGGGAGGGGGGAAAATGTCGAAGTATTTTGATGATTGATTCAAGTGCAATTTTGAAGTTATTTAATATGTATATGTATATTTAATGCACTATTTTTGAATAAAAAATCAATAAAGATTAAAAAAAAAGAAATTATAAACTTGCTAAAAGAGAAACGAAAAGCCTATTACTCAGCAAAAGTAGGTAATACTAACATTGATGTAAAAAAATTATTTCAATTAGTTAATAATGTGTTCAATGTGACCAAAAATACGCAATCTTCATGGTCACTTTTACCAACTACAAATGATTTAGCAAATTTTTTAGCTCCAAGGTTTTGCACCTGAGATCTTCTTGCCTACCTTGCTTAGGGAATATTGATTCCTATTTAAGTATGAATAAAGATGAGTTCCATGCAGATTTACATTGGTCTACGTTTGAAAATCCGGACTGGTATAATTTTTCTAAACTATTTCTCAGATTATAAAGGTACGTTAGGGCCTTAACGCATGGAATAGCACGCGTTAAAATGCCGCACGTGCTAGCCACTACCGCCTCCTCTTGAGCAGGCGGTAGTTTTTCAGGTAGTGCACACTAATCCAGTGCGTGCACTAAAAATGCTAGTGAGCCCTTAGATTCCTGTCCTTCAGACCTTATAGTAGCTGAACCTTTAAGTTTCAAATTGAAATTATTAGAGTTGCTATCTAACTCTTTAGATACAGGAAAGTTTCCACAAGAGGAAGGCAATGTAATCATCACTCCAATAATTAAAAATAGCAAATAACTTACTTCATTACCATCTAATTATAGAACGGTTGCATCAATTCCCTTTTTTGTAAAATTCATGGAGGGTCTGGTCCAAATCCAACTAACAAAGTACCTCGAGCAACACTCTTTACTTCATGATTCCCAATCGGGATTTAGATCCCATTTCAGTACAGAAATGGTGTTGGCTTCACAGTTAGACCATCTAAATAGCTTACTGAGTAAGGGTAGTAGTGCATTGGTTCTCCTGTTTGATCTGAGTAGTGCCTTCGATTTGGTGGACCACGCCAAATTATTAACCTGATTAGATGCTTTAGGATTACAAGGTAATGTTCTCTCGTGGTTTAAAGGGTTTCTTGAATCTAGACTTTACCAAGTTAGGTTTAAATCTGTGCCGAGTCCCTCAGGGCTCCCCACTTTCACCCAAATTATTCAATGTGTGCCTTTCTTCTTTGGGTCTTCGTTTGAGTAATTTGGATACAAAACTGTTCAGCTATGCTGATGTTATTACGATCATCATTCCTTGTAATACAGTTTTGGCCCATAATATTCATATGATTGAGTCTATACTGAAATTGATGGATTCATGGATGCAGGAATTTAAACTCAAACTAAATCATGATAAGACTAAGGGTTTTGTGGGGTTTTTTTTTTTTTGCATCACCGCATAAAATTTCCCATGAACCATCAATTAGTATATACTCAACACTTTATTCAATTCATCCAAAGATTAAAATATTGGGAGTTGTCCTTGATCAGCATCTGACTATGAAAAATCAGATAGATGCTATGGTACAGAAGGGTTATTATACTTTATGGACGTTGCGCACCATGAGATTGTATTTTGAGTTTTCTGCTTTCTGCAACAGTGTTTATTTGACAAGTACTAAGAAAGATAAGGCCAGCCTCAGATTGATTCAGAATACGGCAGTCAGATTGATCTATGGCCTGAAAAAGTATGATCATGTTATGCCGTCCTATTGTGAGTTGCACTGGCTCCCAATGGAAGCTCGTGTTTTGTTTAAATTGGGTTGTCTCTGCTATAAAGTCGTGTATGGTACTGCACCGCTTTATATGGTTGACAGATTTCTTATAGCATCTTATAAGTATAGTAGAAGATTACATGTCCTATTCATTTTTCCATCTGTTCAGGGTTGTAAAAGCAAGAAATTTTTTGATCATACATTAACATTTCAGGCAGCTTCCCACCATAAAAAATTTGATCATTGTTGTTCAGCTTGTTCCTATAAACATTTTAGAACCCAGTTGAAAACATATCTTTTCTCAAAATATCTGGCCAAATAGTTCTATTGTGTTTCTTCTGTTATTTTTATTTATAATCTTTTATAAAGCACACTGAACTTTTGGTTATGCGGTTTAGAAGCACGTTGTTATATACCCATTGTTATATACCCATTGCAACTCTTTGTAAATCTTGGAAGAATTGTTCTACATGATGGTTGAGAGGAGGAAGGGAGAAATATTGGATGTTGTGGTGGAGAAAGAAGGATGGGACAGATGGAAAGGGATGAAAGAGAGAGGAATGTTGGACATGGTCATGAAGGGAATGAAGAGAGAAATGCGGCATGACGCTGGAGAGGGGTGATAGAAGGAGAAATGTTGGGCATGGGGTTGGTGGGGAAGGGCAAAAGATACTGCCCGAGGGCTATGCACCCAGGATCCCTCTCTCTCTCTTTTCCCACTCCCTTTGCAACAAGGGAGGGAGAGAGAGATATGGTAAACAGGGAAACAGAAGGAGACATGTTGCACATACGGGTGGAGGAGAGAGGAAGAAATGCTGTGCAGGAGTGGGGAGGTAAAAAAGGGAGAATGAACCAGGATAGAAGGGAGTGAGGATGCTGTACAATGGGAGGGAGGGGAAAAAGAAATGCTGGACCATGGTAGGAGGAGCCAATGGACAGTGACTACTTGAAGAATTTCAGAAGACAGGAAAGCAGAAAAAAAGAGAAACTGAAACCAACTTGATGGAAAAATAAATCACCAAAAAACAAATGTAAAAAAAAGAATTTGTTGACTGAAATATGTTAGCTTTGGGAAATGTATTTAGCAGATGTCTTTGTATTGTGTTCGACAGAAAAGGAAATGCATTTCTGGTTTTATTTCTCCTGTGCTGAAGTACTTGCTGATCCCTGCTGTGGCTGGTGGGGAACCCCAAGCACTGCCAACTATGGTCCTCCTCCAAAGATGGCCAGAACTTCCCTCCACCAAGCGTGGCAGTCAATGTCAGCATCTATGAGCTACTGAGGTGCCAGCATATGTTATTCAGGGATGCTGCTGCTGCTGCCTGATAAGCTTGGCAAAAGGGACTCCGGGCCAACTTCAGAGGGAGTTCTCAGCTGAATAGCTTGATGGTCCTCAGCTGGTGTATTTATATTTGATATTTACATTAGAGGATCTGGCAGAGACACATTTACAAAGTATGTATTCTTCCCAATTATTATTTCCAAATTAATAAAGTGTCTTTGCTTATTTGTAAACGGGTCTCTACCAGAGCCTTTAATTCAATAGCATGGGGACGGGTGAGGACATATTCGATTCCAGTGGGGATGGATTCGATTTTCAGCCGGGACCGGTGGGGATGGGTTTGATTCCAGCGGGGACGGGTTTGAATTCTGTTCGCATGCAACTCTCTATTGTCTCTCCCATAGTCCAGTTGCGCCTTTCCCTTTCCCCGCAAGTGTGTAGCTTCTTCCCTACTGTCCCTCCGGTGCCCAGCATCTCCCCAACCCATCTCTATCTAGTGCTTTCCTATCTCTAATGGAGTTCCTTTCATAATTTAATTGTATTTTACTGTAAACCGCTTAGGTCTATAATATGCTGATGCGGTATAACAAATGCTAATAAAACAAACATAAACCAGTAGAGTTTCTGACATTCATTCACCTATCCAACAGATTATTGTCTTCCATCTTTTTTTTTTGTTTGTTTATTTTTAAATTTCAACATAATTATCAACCATAACTGTACAATCTACCACAATCCAATTAAATTGGTTGTAAAACAATTAAATCATAATAGGAAATAAAATTACATTGGCTTAACTTTACTCAAGTCCTCAAAATTGGATCCAAAACTTACACAATTAGCGAGAAATAAAAAATAAAGTTAAAGAATCACTGCTTGAAACTGAGAGCAAGATGCATGACTTTCTAACAAGCTTAAGATTTTCCTTTATCCAACCAGAATGTAGACAGGAAAGTAGTTAATTGAAAAGGTTCAAAGAAAACATACTTATTCATTTGGTGATACACAATACACTTGCAAGGATGTCACAAGTAAAAAGTAGCCCCTAAAGCTAACACTTCTGCCTTAAGTAAAATAAATTCACGCCTACGCTTCTGCGTCTCACGTGATATGTCGGGAAACTTCTGCATTTTGTATCCAATAAATTCTTTATGTTTATTCATAAAGAATAGGCTCAAAATCCATGCCTTATCTGGTTGGAAAGCTACAGATAATATTAATGTTGCTGGGGTTGCAATTTCTTTGTCCGATGTCTCAAGTAGAGCTGAGACATCCAATACCTCTTGACCAATAGACCTCTGTTGTTGACTTTGACCACCAGAAGGAAAGTAAAGCACTTGAGAAAGTGGAGGCAAGAGTTCATCTGAAATTCCCAGAATTTCCTGAAAATATCTTTTGATCACTCCCCTTGGGATCACCAAAGTGACTTTAGGGAAATTAATCAGCCTTAAGTTATTACTCTGTGCTGTGTTCTCCAACATGTCAACTTTCCTCCTAAGGTTAACATTATCTTTAATTATTGTCTCTTGAATCTGTTTGGAGGAAATTAAATCCTGTTCAACTTTCTGAATGATGGATTTAGAGTCACTTAATTCCGTTTTAACTTCTTTCAATTCCTTTGTATGTTCATAGTAACATATAGTAACATACTAGATGACGGCAGATAAAGACCCGAATGGTCCATCCAGTCTGCCCAACCTGATTCAATTTAAATTTTTTAATTTTTTCTTCTTAGCTATTTCTGGGCAAGAATCCAAAGCTTTACCCAGTACTATGCTTGGGTTCCAACTGCCGAAATTTCTGTTAAGACTTTCTCCAGCCCATCTACACCCTCCCAGCCACTGAAGCCCTCCCCAGCCCATCCTCCACCAAATGGCCATATACAGACACAGACCGATTCTAAATCCTCTGTGTTCATCCCACGCTTCTTTGAACTCAGTCACAGTTTTACTTTCCACCACCTCTCTTGGGAGCGCATTCCAGGCATCCACTACCCTCTCCGTAAAGTAGAATTTCCTAACATTGCCCCTGAATCTACCACCCCTCAACCTCAAATTATGTCCTCTGGTTTTACCATTTTCCTTTCTCTGGAAAAGATTTTGTTCTACGTTAATACCCTTCAAGTATTTGAACGTCTGAATCATATCTCCCCTGTCTCTCCTTTCCTCTAGGGTATACATATTCAGGGCTTCCAGTCTCTCCTCATATGTCTTCTGGCGCAAGGCTCCTATCATTTTTGTCGCCCTCCTCTGGACCGCCTCAAGTCTTCTTACGTCCTTCGCCAGATACAGTCTCCAAAACTGAACACAATACTCCAAGTGAGGCCTTACCAATGACCTGTACACCTTCTTCCTTCTACTGACTTCGCTTCTCTTTATACACCCCAGCATTCTTCTGGCAGCAGCCACTGCCTTGTCACACTGTTTTTTCGCCTTTAGATCTTTGGACACTATCACCCCAAGGTCCCTCTCCCTGTCCGTGCATATCAGCTTCTCTCCTCCCAGCATATACGGTTCCTTCCTATTATTAATCCCCAAATGCATTACTCTGCATTTCTTTGCATTGAATTTTAGTTGCCAGGCATTAGACCATTCCTCTAACTTTTGCAGATCCTTTTTCATATTTTCCACTCCCTTTTCGGTGTCTACTCTGTTACAAATCTTGGTATCATTTGCAAAAAGGCACACTTTTCCTTCTAACCCTTCAGCAATGTCACTCACAAACATATTGAACAGGATTGGCCCCAGCACCGAACCCTGAGGGACTCCATTACTCACCTTTCCTTCCTTCGAGCGACTTCCATTAACCACCACCCTCTGGCGTCTGTCCGACAGCCAGTTTCTGACCCAGTTCACCACTTTGGGTCCTAACTTCAGTCCTTCAAGTTTGTTCAACAGCCTCCTATGAGGAACTGTATCAAAGGCTTTGCTGAAATCCAAGTAAATTACATCTAGCATGTGTCCTCGATCCAGCTCTCTGGTCACCCAATCAAAAAATTCAATCAGGTTCATTTGGCACGATTTACCTTTGTAAAGCCATGTTGCCTCAGATCCTGTAACCCATTAGATTCAAAGAAATACTTCCCTTCTATATACTGAAAATGGGGGTTTATGGCTTTACCAAAATTAGACACTAAATCCCAAAGTGCCTCTAGAGTAACTTCAGAGGGTTTGTTAAGAACAATTTGTTGCTAACAAGTGAAAAAGTGCTCACCAATTGAAGAGACCTCTTTCCTCTCCTCTGGCTGAAGATTTCCCAGACTCGCAGATGAAATCGCCTCCTGTTCCTTGGCTGGGCTCTCCCGATGGAGTGCCCCTCCTTCTGAGCTTTCCAATGCTGGTAAGCTTGCCTCAGGGGATGTTAACAGCCCTATCTCCGGGGTTTTCTCACTCCTTGGACAGCTCGTTATCCGGGGCTGCGGGGGTGGAGCTCGAGCGTCGGGGCTAAAAGTTGTGTGTTGTCTTCTATCCTTATTATCAAAAGTTAGTATGAGTTTGACCTGGAGCTTGAGGAATTCTAAACATTATGGGAAATATAATACAGAAAATCAAACTGACTGCCACACAGACACCCCAGGGAAGCATCCTGTCCTCCTCTCACTGCTGCCACCTTGTAAAAGAAAACTTTCCAATAATTTACCAGTTTGTTGGATCAGCACCTTCTCAATTACTTTAGATAGGAAGGGAATACCGAGATAGTATACCGTATTTTCACGCATATACCGCGCATCCGTGTAAAATGCACACACGGGTATAGCACGCGGGAAACCTAAATTTATGTAAATAAATTATTATATACCGCGCATGCTGCTCCATGAATTTAAATCTCCTTCTGCCGTCCCGACTCTCCTCTCGCCGCCCTGCTCTCTGCCCCGAGTTTCCTCTCGTTCCGACTCCTTTCGCCGCCCTGCCCTCTGCCCCGAATCTCCTCTCGTCCCGACTCTCCTTTCGCCGCCCTGCCCAGAGTCTCCTCTCATCCCGACTCTCCTTTCGTCGCCCTGCCTTCTGCCCCGAGTCTTCTCTCGTCCCGACTCTCCTTTCGCCCCCCCACCCTGAAGGCCGCTAGCCCCCCCACCCTGAAGGACCGCTCGCACCCCCACCCCGAAGGACCGCTCGCACCCCCCCAACGTCCGATTCATCCCCCAGCGCCCCCCCCCTGCACGGAGAAGCTGCCTACCGTTGGTTCCCGATGCCAGTGAGCCCTGCTGCTTCCTCTGCCGGCGGTCCCGCCCCTTCTCTGAGCCCTGCGCTGCTTCCTCTGCCGGTGGTCCCGCCCTTTCTCTGACATCAGAGAAGGGGTGGGACCGCCGGCAGAGGAAGCAGCAGGGCTCACTGGCATCGGGAACCAACAGTAGGGACATCCATTCTCAAATTCTCTACCTTTTGATCAAAAATTTATCAACCAATTAGTAGTCAAAGTCATCTGAATCAATTCAGACCCTGATCAAGACAGATCTAATAGATTATGTACAGCTGCAAATATTTCCTTGGGTTTATTCTTTGCTTTACCTTATAGAAAGAAATGAGTCCTCTTAGCAGCATAAACCATAGCTCTCTTCAGTACCTTCTGAGTCCACAATTCAAAATGAAATTTACCCATTTAAGGTTCAAAGCCATTCCCATTAATGCAAAAAAGGTGAAATGACCAGGGAGATTTTCCAAAATATTTTTACCACCCCCATGTACCTTTTCCTTAACCCTTTTACTGGGTCAAGGGTACCTGCTAGCCAGTGGTGTAGCTAGGACTGAATGAGCCTTGGCAAAATTAAGATAGGTCCCAATAACACCATATTTTCCATGGTAGTGGGGCTGGAATCAGGTCCCTTTCAGTGCCCTCATCTGTGAGCAAGAGATTGCTTGGAAATTGAGGGGTATCTGGTAAAGTTTGTGTATGAGTGGCTGTTAGAAGTAGGATAAGTGCAAATCTAAGGGTTCTGTATATAGAGCAGGGCAGTGCCTCAAATATCTGGCATTTTTTTTAGAAATGACAAAATTATAAAATGTTGTTTTTTGATGTTTGTTTTCTATTTCACAATGGTCTAAAAATCTATTACATGAATGCACAGCAGGTAAAAATTCTGAATTTAAAGAGAAACTCTTCACAAATACGTAATGCCTTGTTTTCATCTATAAAACTGTATTGGTATGCAATTTTTATATTTCACAGTTCACTGACATCTTAGCAAGCTTTCTTCAATTGCTTCAATGGTGCTACTTTTAATTTTATCCTCCTTAGTCCTAGTAATTAAAGTGATCAGCACTGGAAGCCTAACAGCTCAGCTACAGCTACAAGCCCACCCCCCTCCCCAAATAAACTTCTGCTTTTAAGGGGCAGGAGAAATAAGGGCTACAGATTCATTCCACAGGAATGAAAACTTCACCTTTTCCAACAACTGACTTTATCCAGTTGTGCTTTCAGCACCTTTTAGATCTTAAGAAACAAATAAAAATGGCTGCCTTTAGGGGAGTCTTTTTTGCACGTACCAAAAATGTCAGCAGTTGACATTGCTTAAGCTAAAATGGTGTTTTCGATTTATAAAGGTGAATTAGATTGTGAGGCGCTATCAGTGCAGTTTGCAGGATAATTATCTTCTCAACAATGTCATACATAGCATCAGAAAGATCACTTTGAATTCAAGTTGCTAATTTAAAAAAGCATGTTTTAATTACTCTCCCATTTCTCAAAGGACACTTAAAATCATCTATTTAATTAAAATTATTTTTTAATTTGCCTAGTAGGTACAGGAAATATATCCATAATTTTACTGTTGTCTTAATTAATTAATTAATTAATATTTTTAACAAAGTTAATTTTATTGTAATAAAAATGAACACATGTAAGTTTATATACTTTTTCTACCTATAAACTGCTCAAATGAAAAAAATATAAAGGTAGGAAGAAAATAGTCTACTTCAAATCAATGTTTAAAATGAAACACAACCCTTTTTAATAATGATCACAATGCACAAGGAAATTAGTCTCAAAACTGTCCCTGGTATGTGCTGATTATATAGCACTGCAAAGAAAAAAAAAATCTTGACTGCTGCCTCCTTTCATCACTAGACAGGAAGCAGGCCCCTGTTATTAGCCATTCAAAAAGGCAAAGAATTCAGTGTCTGTCCAGAGGCAAGGATTACTGAAATGTACCTATTCACATGCAACACAACAGTGAATAAAAATGAAAAATAAAATTACAAACTCTTTTAAAGTTTGGCTGGGCTGAGTTTTTCCTGTAAGCTCAGTTTATCATATCTTTTCACACTATTCCAAACTTTTCTTTTGCTGGTTTATAATACAACTAGACATGCTTGTAAATGGTCACACCTGCTCATTTCTTCAGGGATGTCCTGATCTCCAACAAAGAAAGAAAAAAAAAATCTGTCTCTTTTGTTGCAAAACAAAGCAGAAAATGAAAATCTCTCTCACATTTGTCCCATCAGTTTAGATTAAATGTCTGATCACCCTGATGATTACATGTGTGTTCTACAGCAGACATAAATTTGCAATGGTTCTAACCAGATTGTGAAATGTGCATCAACATAAAAATGTAAGAACTTTTAAGTGTGGAAATTAGGATGATTGTTAAAAGCTGCCAAGACTTGCGGGTAGGGGGGGGAGGAGGACAGAGAAATAGGAGGGAGCAGGGTTATCCAAGATGGTGCTGACTTGTTAGAAAGTGGTGGAATGAATTTCTTCCATCAGGTGAACATTTTTAACTACCTCTCAGTTTTGGGAAATGGAAAGGAAGACACACATTTTCAGGTGCTATAATACCAAGCATGCCACCCAGGGTCCTTCTGAGAGAGATGGCTCAGCTTCACAAACTGAGAATTTCTTGACACAGAAGTTAGGAGTCCACATTCAACATGCAGGGAGGAACAAAACACTGATACTTGACTGTCTGTTTGGATTACATTACATTAGTGATTTTTATTCCACCATTACCTTGCGGTTCAAGGCGGATTACAGAAGAGGATTTCTGGACATGTCCAAAGGTGTTATGGAGTAGAGCAGGTTGCTTCAGAGGATTGAAATGTTTCATATGGTGTTAGTTAGTCTTCATGGATATCTTGAATAGCAGGGTTTTTATTTCTTTTCTGAAAGTTTTGTAGTCTGGGGTCGCGATTAGTAGATTGGAGAGTTGATGGTCTAGTTTTGCTGCCCGTGTGGCTAGAAGGCCATCGTACAGTTTTTTCCATTTGATGTCTCTGATTGGAGGGTATGTGAATGGTATCTGGGTTTTCCTGTTTCTGGTTGTAGTAGTTTGGATTAGGCGGTTGTTCAAGTAGGCTAGGCTGTCGCCATTTCTGGATTTAATAATAATAATAATTTTATTTCTTATATACCACTATACCATAAGTTCGAAGTGGTTTACAGCAAGATTCATGCAATGAGAGTATGCGAAGATTATGACAAGAAACAAAAGTTTACAACAAGATACATAAGTTCAGAGCGGTTTAAAAACAAGATACATAAGTTCAGAGCGGTTTGCAAGAAGATACATGCAATGAGAGTACGAGATGTTTGCAACAAGCAGCAAATGATTACAACAGGATACAGAAGTATGGAGCGGTTTACAACAGGATACATGAGTTAGGAGCAGTTTATAAGAAGAAGCATGCCATGAGAAAGAGAGGTTTACAACAATATACATGCAATAGGGTAAGAGGGGTAATGGGAAGAGAAAGCACTTACAGGGATACAGAATTGTCAATGGAAGGGAACTCAGACAGTGTTAAAGAGACGGGTCTTCAGAGATTTTCTGAAGTCAGCGTATGACGCGGCCTCGAGTATGGGTTTTACGAGCCATGTGTTCAGTTTGGCTGCCTGGAACGATAGCATTCTGTCAAGGAACCTCTTGTAGTGACATGATAGACAGTAGAATTTAAATAGTATTCTTGTTTGAATTGGGAGCCAGTGAGAGTTGAGGTATGCCTCAGTGATGTGGTCATGTTTTCTTAGTGAATAGATTAGTGTCAGAGCTGTGTTTTGTACTGTTTGTAGCTGTTTTATCATTGTTGCGGGGCAGGGGAGATATAGGATGTTGCAGTAGTCAAGGAGACCTAGGACTAGGGACTGGACCATGAGCTGGAATTGTTTTATGTTAAAGAATTTTTGAACTTGCCTTAGGTTTCTCATGACCGCGAATGATTTCTGTATTTTTTGGTGATTTGTAGTTGCATGGAGCAGCATCTGTCTATCGTCATTCCCAGAAGTTTTAGAGTGGGTTGAATGGGGTATTTGATTGAGTTTAATGCTAGGTTTGTTATGGTTGGGGGTTTTATTTTTTTTGAGAAGTATGAATTTTGTTTTGTCTGGGTTCTGTTTTAGTTTGTGGTCTTTCATCCATGTTGCCACTGTTTATAGAGTTCTGTTAGTGTGTCTGTCATGGTGGGCGTTGGCTGATCAAAAGGAAGGAGAATGTCATCTGCATAGCTATAGGAGGTTAAGCCTATTTTGTCTAGGCAGGTGCCGAGGCATGCAATGTAGAGATTGAAGAGTGTTGGGGATAATGGCAATCCTTGGGTACGCTACAGGGGTTGGACCATGGTTCTGATTTTTCTTTGTTTGTCTTTACTCTGTAGGTCCTGGATTGTAGGAATCCTTGAAACCATGTATGTACTTTGCCTGTGATTCCTATTGTATCTAGTACTTGTAGCAGGATGTTGTGGTCTACAAATGCTGCGGTGAGATCTAGTTGAATAATCAGCATTTTTTTGCCTGTGCTGAGGTGTTGTCTAGCTGTGTCCAGAAGGGAGCTTAAGTGCTGAAGTTGGTTCTGAATCCAGATTGTGTAGGGTGGAGCAAATAGTGGTTTTCTAGGTAGTTGGTGAGGAGTTTAGCTACGAGGCCTTCCATTAGCTTGACATAAAGTGGAATTGAGGCTGAGGGTCTGTAGTTGGATGGTTGATCTGTTGCTCCTTTTGGGTCTTTTAAGATCGGGGTGACGATGATTTTGGAGAGATCTTGTGGGAAAAGGCCTTCTGTGAGCATGGTTTGCATGAGGAGAGTGCGGAATTTTAGGTTGGAGATTTCTAATAGGTACGGAGGGCATTGGTTGAGATCGCAAGCTGCGTGGCTGTATTTTTTATAGAGTTTGTTAAGGACCATTGTATTGTGGAGAAATGGGACCAGGTTCTATCTGCTGCAGCTGATTCTTTTTCGGGGGGGGGGGGGGGGGGGTGGCATTGTGATCTCTTCTAGGTGGGTTGGGGTTCCTGCAAAGTTTGTCCTGGCAGTTGTAATTTTGTTTTTAAAGTATTCAGCTAAAAGGGTGGCTGAAGGGGGAGGGTTGTTGTTTTTGGCTAGGTAGGGTTTGGTGTCTGTGAGTTCTTTTAGTAATTGGAATTGTTTTTTTGTGTCTTGGGCTTCTATGCCTATTTGGTTTGTGTAGTATGTCTTTCTTTTTTCTTTTAGTTTTAGTTTGTATTGTTGGTTTAGTTTTTTCCATGCTGCTCTTGTGTGTTCTTGGTTACTTTTTCTCCATTTTCTTTCTAGTCATCTGCATTGTCTTTTGAGTAGGAGAAGTTCGTTGTCGAACCATTTGTCTGATCATCTGCTGATTCTGGTTTTTGTTTGTATTGGGGCTAGCTCGTCTAGGGTAGTTGTACTTATATTGCACCATTGTGAGATGAAGTCTTTGGGGTTATATTCTTAGATTGTAGCATATGTTTTATTCCAGAATTTGGAGGGGTCGATATATGTACATGATTTGTAGGTTAAGCTTTGGGATTTTGGTTTGGTTTTGCCTTTGGCCCAGTTGATATTGAAGGTGTATGTGTAATGGTCTGAACAGATGGATCTGGACCATTTTCCATTTGAGGTTTGAATCTCTGGTAGAATGGGCTGTTGGGTCATGAAGGCTGCAATGTCTAGTTGGTGACCTTTCTCATGTGTGGTTTGTGAGTCTAAGATCGGTTTCGAGGAACGATAGTAGGTTTTCTACTTGCTTAGAGGTATGGTCTTTGAGATGGAGGTTTAGATATCCTAGGATTAGGTTGTAAGTTGCCGTTAGTGAATTTCGGTATATAAAGTCTTCAAATTCTGGTCTTGCTGTGTTCCAATTCTCTGGTGTTATGTAACAGAGCATGCAGGTTATGGATCCTGTTAGTATGGTGCATGAAAGTTGGCAGGCTAGTAGATCCATGTATGGGTTGGACGTTTTGCCTAGTATGTTTAAGTTTAGGGAGTTTCTGACTAAGATGGCTAGACCTCCTCCTCTTTTTTCTCCCCTGCAGACCACTGTTATCTTGTATCCCTTCAGGCAAACTTCCGTTATCCTGGGGTCCAAGTCTGAGGTTAGTCTGGTTTCAGTAAGGAATAGGCAGTCTAGATTTTCGGTTTTTATCCAGTCTTTTATGTGTTCTGTTTTTGGGCCTAGAGCTCTGATGTTGATGTAGGCACATGTTAGTGTGGTGTATTCTGTTTGCGCACTATTTGTTGCTTTTGGGTAGACAAGTGCTCTTGGTTGGGGGTGTGGTTTAGTCCTGGAAGGGTTTGTTGGTCTTCTCTTCCATGTTAATGTGATGATGTGGTGTATGCAGGTCTGGGAGTTTATGTTTCTGTCTGTAATGGTTCTCCTGGCTGGGTGGTGAATTCTATTTATAGTTGAAATAATTGGTATTGGGGAGATGTTGTTTGCTGCAGCTTTCCAGTTGGTTAGGAGCAAGATGATCAGTAGGATAGTTTGTGTTTGTGGTATAGCTTTCATTGTGAAAGATAGGATGGTAGGGGGCTGGTGGGAGTGAGGTTGTAGGTGATTTCCTGGGGTTAGATTGTTGATCTTTCTCTAGGTGTTTGTTGATGGCAAGTGATTGGGACTTGTGCCTTAGATGGTGATTGGGATGTGCATCTTAGACGGTGCGCCGAACGGCTGCGCGCAATTAGGTGCTAAGCTTTTTAACTGGCTCAGCGGCTGGAGCGTCGGTGAGGGGCGGAGTGCTCTACCATGCCCGAGGGGATCCTCAGTTGCTCCGGGAAGAACAAAGTGGCAGAGCCAAAGGAAAGGGGAACTTATAAACAAGCAAGATTTCCCACTGAGCCCTCCAACTGGCTCAGCGGCTGGAGCGTCGGTGAGGGGTGGAGTGCTCTCTCATGCCCGAGGGAATCCTCAGTTTTGCGATTTCCTTTATTAAAATAAGTCTTAAAGGCTCGAAGCAGTATTGTGGACTAACAGTCCTCTTCTGGTGTTTTGTCAATCACATCCCAAAACATCCCAAAACACTCAGCCAGCCAAGTTAGCAACAGTCTCACAATGGCAGCTCCTTTAAACAGTCCTTTCCAGACTTAACTTCCCAGGGTTCACCTTAACCCAGGAAATCTCCTGGAGAGTGTTTCTTGAGGCTTGTATCGGCCTCTCACTCTGAGACCTTCTTAGATGGTTTGTTAGCCAATTGGTCTATGAAAGTGTTTTAACTGGCTCAGTGTTTAACATATTTTGTATTACCTTTAACTCTAAGAAGTTTATCTGATGAAGCTTTTTCTGAGTGGACTGAAGGCCAAAGGAGGGAATTCATTTACTGTAATTTCTGAGACATGTGTCATGGTTTTTTTACATAGGAACTTGTGGGTATGATTTATATGTGAACTTTACATACCAGTAATCTGTTGCTGATGCTGATGGTTTGATTTGCTCTGCTGCACGCAGTAAACTGACCCAGAAATATAAAGGATATATGATACTATGTTATATAAATCCTTCAAAGTTCTCATCCTCAGTGTTACTGTGAAACAGAGGCCAGAAATTTTCAAAGCTATTAATAGTTCATTTCCATTAGCATCATCACCATCCTCAATTTTATTTGCCAGTTTTTAAGCCATATTTTATTATCTTCTTACTTATGCTTGTGCTGCCTGGCAGCAGTTCACCATTTTATTGGGGGACATTGTATTAGTTAATGGCTGCTGGCTTCACTGGTTTGTGGTCTTTCACCATTCCTTTGTCTTACATCCCTTTGATCTACAGTTACCGAGGCTTCTACAAATGGGATTAATGATATCCAAACACTAATAAAATGATGTCTTTAATCTGCTTTTCATATTTCGTTACATAGTGTACCAGTATTTGAAGTTTAACAATAGCCATGACAATGCATAAACTACACAATATGATACTTCAAAAACCTATCTTGCACACAAAAGCTTGACGTATTCCCTATTGGTACTGGTATCAACTTCCATCATCATCTGTATCATCATTATACAGAAGGATCATCATCACATATGGTACTGCAATTCCATCAGTTTGGTTGGTGATTTACTGGCACCTTGTGACACAGGCATACAAACCCTGAGTTCCATATTTGTTCATCAAATGCAGTACAGTATTCTGTTTTTAAAGTTGAATTACTGGTACCATAATTCTTTTAATAGAAAGCAGACTTTTTGTAATATTGCACATGTACTCCAAGCCTGATTTTGGATACCAGTAAATTACCAGTAGGTACCATAGTCTATATACTGATGATACCAGTAATCAAATTTTTAATGGACAGCTGTTCAAATACTGGAACCGATGTGATGTAAAAGTATGGTAATGTACTTGTACAGTATCATAATTCGTAATTTTATTTTTTTTATCCCCTAAAGAAATTAGGAAAATGGCACCATAACCAAGAAAAACATATACAGCCAAATTCAAACTTAAGGTGATTACCTATGCTGAAAAACATGGTAACAGGACCACAGAACGACATTTTGTAGTTAGTGAAAAATTAGTAGGAGACTGGAGAACGTCGCAGTGCACTATGCACCGGATTCTATAAATGGCGCCATTGTCAGCAGTTGCCTTAAAAACGGCAGAAGATCTTGTGTCAATCATGTGACGGTGCTATATATAGAATTGCGGTTTCGGGACAGGTAGGCACCAAAAATGTAGGCCAGGGTTTCCCTCAACAGTGCCACCTGCAGCTGCTACCTCAGTCTCATTATATGGCCGCATCTGGGAGAACTGTGAATACAACTTCACAGCTATGGGCTGCATGTGTCACACCACTTTTGCAGAAATGGCATGGCAACTGCATGGAATAGTGTAAATGAGAAAATAAAATCTAGCTTTAAAAAGGCAAAAATAATTAAGGATAACACCGAAGATGATGATGGATAATAAGCCAAAATTAACAACTTTAATTGGAACTTAGACATCCAAACACTGGACTTGATTCTCAAAATAGACATCTACAATTTCATGGATGCCTATCAGAAAAAGCTGCGCCTAACAGGATAGGTGTGGGCGAGACATAGGCGTGGCTACGATATAGACGTCCATTTACAGAATCGCATGCAGCCAAGCATTCTAACGCATCTACCTAACATCTAAAATGTAGTTGTTGCAAAACTAGGCCTGCTTTTGGGCGTTAGGTGACTTAGGCATCACTTAGGTGTTCCGGAGGCGTCCACATATAGATGAACGGGGCTTTAAGTTTTAGGGTAAAGTGGACTCCAGTTTGATATAAAAATCAAAATATATTTAATAATGCATTACTTAAGTAAAGCACATGAAAAAATATATATATATTGCATTCTAAACCTTCTATTTTGGGGGGGTAAAGATGACTACTATTTGATAATAACAGAAAAATATGTTTAATAATTCATTACTCAAGCAAAGCACATGAAATATATATATACAAGGACTGTTCAAAAAGTATCAGACCTTAATTTTTCTTGCGTAAACAAATAAAGCTAGGGAGGCATGGTTTGATGCACTTATGGAGGAGACCCTAATGCGCATGCTTGAATTTTTTCCCCGCCTTCAGAAGCTGTCAGTCGCCAGGAGACCGCCGATGAGTGAGGAAGTTTAAGTGAGCGCTGTCTGTTTTTTATTTTTGACAAAATGACAGAAAAAATTGAACAACTCTACTGTATTAAATTTTGTATAAAGCTTGGCGATTCCCATGTGGAAATGATCCACAAGATTCAACAGGCATTTGGGGATGAAGCAATGGGCACCACACAGATAAAGGAGTGGTACAACCACTTCAGAGACTGCACATCAGTGGAGAATGAAGCACGTTCTGGTAGGCCCTCAACATCTAGAAATGATATTGTCATTGACAAAATGAGGACCCAGGTGATGCAGGATTGACGAATCATGATCAGAGAACTTGCAGACGAGGTGAGAATCAGCGTTGGATCCGTTCATTCAATTTTGACTGAGGATTTGGGCTTCAGGAGAATTTCAGTGAAGTTTGTGCAAAGGTGCTAACGATCGAACAGAAGCAACTCCATTTGGAGATTGCACAGGACATGCTGTAGATTGTGAACAGTGATCCTAACTTCCTCAGCACAGTGATCACTGGCGATGAGTCCTGGGTTTATGGGTACAACCCAGAAACCAAGTTGATGTCATCACAATGGAAGCATTCAACATCCCTGAAGGGAAAAAAAAAGCAAGGCAGGTCTGCAGCAATGTCATCTGATCATCTGCAGCAATGTCTGCAGCTGATTATCTTCTTTGACTCCAGTGGCGTGGTTCATCATGAGTACGCATGACATGGCACAACCATCACCAAGGGGTACTACGAAAAGGTTCTGCATCGCCTTTGTAACACTGTGAGATGCAAATGGCCGGACCTGTGGGCAGCGGGCAATTGGCAGCTCCATCACAATAACGCACCTGCCCATTCTTCACATTTGATACGGAGTTTCCTGGCCAAAAACACCTGTGATTCCTCAGGCTCCCTACTATCCCAACAAGGCTCCATTTTATTGGGGGACATTGTATTAGTTAATGGCTGCTGGCTTCACTGGTTTGTGGCTTTTCCCCAAACTGAAAATGCCCCTGAAAGGGTCCAGATTTCAGTCAAGAGAAGACATCACGCAGAATGCGACGGACCAGTCGTGATCAATCTCAAAAGAGGAGTTCCGGTGCTGCTTCCAACGGTGGCAGAATCATTGGAAGAAGTGTGGCTTAGTGGTTAAAGGCACTGCTTTCATGTTCCACAGGTCATGGGTTCAAATCCACAGGAAGCCTGATATAGGGTCAGGTGCCACAGCACATATTCATTTTTTTTTTTTTTGTGATATTCTGCCATCTGAGTGCATACTGATGATGTCACAATGATGTCAAGATTATGCATCAGACATGTCCACTTGTCTAAACCACAGCTATTGTGAGTAAGGATTCTCTTCTTATTTTCCTAGCCTTTTGGGAATGAGGTTTAGTATGCTATATATCTTTCATGTGCTTTACTTGAGTAACGCATTTTTAAACATATTTTTCTATTATTAGCAAAGAACCCCCAAAATAGAAGATTTAGTATGCAATATATATATATATATATATAGTATGTACTTTGCTTAAGTAATGCATTATTAAACATATTTTGACCTTAATATCAAACTGGAGTCCTCTATACCCCCCAAAATAGAAGCCCCGTTCACCTATATGCGGATTCCTTCAGCACACCTAGGTGAAGCCTACGTTGCGTCCACCGAACTCAAGCCCATCTAGCGCCCAACTCACACTCAAAAGTAGACTTGCTGTTGCAAGGAGTCCTCTTTAGACCAAAAACTAGAGGGTTTAGTATGCAATATAAATATATATTTTTTTCATTTACTTTGATTGAGGAACATAGAGGCCTAAAGAGAATTTATCCTAGAGAAATGACTGCTTGTAAATCAAGAGGCTATAAGCTTGGCTTTGGAATTGACAAACGGTTTACTATCTGAAAGTGTGTGGTGCAGCAGTTAGAGCTACAGCCTTAGCACCCTGATTGTATTGGTTCAAATCCCCCACTGCTCCTTTTGACCCTAGGAAATATGATAAAGGAGCCAAATTTAAATACCACATAGGATATAAGCGGTATATAAATAAATAAAATATTATAGTAGCGGCAGCATTTTACTGCATACAATTTTAATGTAAAAAAACAAAATAAAATCACCATTCTAATGACATCATAATGCTAACAGACGATAACATTATAGACGTTACTTAGACGTCTTTGCAATGTCTAAAAAGCGATTCCACACAGGATGTCTAACAATATACAGTAGATGCGTTTAGATTCGCTCTGTGCTGCTGAGCATGATTCTCTACAATGCATTACAGAATTGCACTCAGCGTTCTGCTCTTGAACATCTAAACGATTCCTAACTTTTAGACATTTTACAGAATCTGCACCTAAAAGCACCCTTTGGAACTCATGTCATCATAGGTCTGTGAAAAAGCTTCACATAACAAAAACAGAAAATCATGCATTTTTTCACTTTTTTTAGTGTACAGTACACTAAGTTTATCATATCCTATATAATAAAAAGCTAGCCATGCATGCGCACTCAGACCGTCGTGATCTGTGATCTCTGATCTGTGATCCGTAGGTCCGTGGTCAGAGTGCGTATGCGGCGGCCAGACAAATCGGGAAAGCACAGCACAGCCGGCGACTCCTCCCTCCCACCCTCACTCACCGCCAAAACCACCACCACCAAAGCCTCCTCCTTCTCGCCAGCTCACCCGCGTTTTTATTAAGAAAAGCGCTGCACTGCGCTAACGCTGGCTTTGCCGTCTTCTGTCCACTGCGGCCCGCCCTCTCTGACTACTTCCTGTTTCTGCTAGGGTTTGCCGCAGTGGATAGAAGACACCGAAGCCAGCGGTAGCGCGGTGCAGCGCTTTTCTCTCAATTTAAATGCAGCGGCTGGGAAGGGGGCGGCGGGAAATGCTGCTTCTGCACAGGGAAGTGTGTGTGTGTGTGGGAAATGCTGCTTCTGCACAGGGAAGGCCAGGAAATGCTGCTGTTGCACAGGGAAGTGTGTGTGTGGGGGAGAAATGCTGCTGTGTGGGGGGAAATGCTGCTGCTGCACAGGGTAGTGTGTGGGTGTGGGGGGGGGAAATGCTGCTGCTGCTGCACAGGGTAGTGTATGGGGGGAAATGCTGCTGCTGCACAGGGAAGGGCAGGAAATACTGCTGCTGCACAGGGAAGGGTGGGAGGGAAATGCTGCTGCTGCTGCTGCTGCAAAGGGAAGTGGAGGGGACGGAGAGGGAAAGGGGGCCTGGGAGCAATCTTGGTTTGCTTTGGGGAGGGAAGACAGAAGGGGGCCATGGAGAGACAGGCAGGCAGGCAGCGCATTAGAACGAAAGACAGACACACAGAAAGACAGCAGGCAGGAAGAGAGACAGACAGACAGAATGCCAGAGAGAGAACCAGAAAGAAAGAAGGACAGACAGCGGGAGGGAGAAAGACAGAAACAAAGGAAGAGAGAGACAGGGGCAGGGAGAGACACAGAAAGTAAAAAAAAAAGACAGACAGACATATATTCTAGCACCCGTTAATGTAATGGGCTTAAACACTAGTCTTTTATATTCAGGGTTCACACCAATAAACTTGAAAATCTGATGGCTACAAAAGTGTAAAAAACATCAAGGATCTGTGAAACTTGTTACTGCAACACAATGGAGAGGGTGGTGGATGCCTGGAATGCACTCCTGAGAGAGGTAGTGGAGAAGAAAACAGTGAAAGAGTTCATAAAAGCGTGGGATGAACATAGAGGATCTAGAATCAGAAAATAATAGGAAATACTGAAGAACTAAGGCCAGTACTG
Organism: Geotrypetes seraphini; assembly: GCF_902459505.1. Taxonomy (NCBI): domain Eukaryota; kingdom Metazoa; phylum Chordata; class Amphibia; order Gymnophiona; family Dermophiidae; genus Geotrypetes; species Geotrypetes seraphini. The sequence goes on along the minus strand of NC_047086.1, from coordinate 338,679,242 downwards.
GGTAGACTTGCACAGTCTGTGTCTGCATATGGCTTTTTGGTTGAGTAAGGGCTGGGGAAGGCTTCAATGGCTGGGAGGGTGTAGATGGGCTGGAGTGAGCTTTGACAGAGACTTCAGTAGTTAGAACCCAAGCACAGTACAGGGTTTAGATTCTTGCTCAGAAAAAGCTAAGAAGAAAATTTTTTTTTAAATTGAATCAGGTTGGGCAGACTGGATGGACCATTCAGGTTTTTATCTGCTGTCATCTACTATGTTACTATGTAACCACAAAAAATCAGTCAGCTCATATGAGCTCTGCCCCAGAGAATGGAAACACAGTTCACTTATCTCACACATTGTGCTCCATCTCTCTTCAAACACTGAAACAGGCTTTCCAAATCATCTCCTGACAGGGAACCTCCTGTTTCGCTACCTCAATGAGCTACCTTTGGGGAAGTGTGGCAGTTCTTCCACACAATGCCACCAAGCAGTGGGACTTTTTTCTCCAGGAAATTGTCCAAACCCTTCTTAAAACCAGATACGTTAACTTTGCATCACAGAAACTTGGTTGAGCGAGGGAGATGAGGCCTACCTCGCCTACACTTGTCCAGTATACCAATCGCATTGGGAAAAAAGGTGGCAGACTAGCAATTATCCACCGAACATTACTTATAATGGACATAGAACACTCAACCAATAACTCTCCTTTAGAATTCATCCAGTTTAAAATAGCAAGTGATTCCTCCACTGGTTATTTACTATTACACCAATCCCTGCCTATTTATCGAGATAAGATTGCCCTCATTCAGTCATTGATCTTTGATTTCTGCACCACATCCTCCTACCCAATCTTATTAGGTGATTTTAATATCCATTTTGAAGACCAGACCAATATATTCACAGCAGAATTATTAACCTTATTTTCAGATCTGGGTTTACAACCTTTAATAACATCTCCTATACATAAAGCAGGGCATACTTTAGATATGGTTCTGGTACCTACCTCTCAAAGCTCTGCCTTTACAATAAACTCCAATAACCCAATTCCATGGTCGGATCATAACCTAATCACTCTTTCATATCATAGAAATAAAACCGAGACTACAGTAAACTACAAGGCCAGGACATTCTAAAAGTTTTTCACTTAAATTTAGAGGAAAGCAAAGTAATATCAATTGACGAAAAGATGCAGGCCTGGAACGTAGCAATCACATCTATGTTGGATACCTTAACTACGTACCAGTCATATACAATCCCAGCAAAAAAAGCAAGAAACCCATGGTTCACAACAGAGCTCTTACTGTTAAAGAAACAACTAAGAGGTCTTGAAAGAAAATGGAGAAAAACTAAATCATTATCAAATCTCAATAGATACAAGGCCCATGCTCAACATTACAAAACCAAACTCAATGAAAGAAATACTACTCAACTGCATTTCAAAAATTAAAAACACCTCGGCGCTTTACACAAATGTAAAGTCACTTTCACCAAACAATAAAAATAAACAGAAAAATTTAAATACTTCAAACAACACCCCATCTGCTCAAGTACTTGCAGATTTCTTTGTGGAAAAAATCAAAAAGATAAGAGATGCTCTTCCCCAACGACTTGATATTAACCTTACTTCTGAGCAGGTAGAAGAATTCGGTCTACCATTCTCATCCTGCTCAAATTTTTCTAATCCTTCACTGGCAGATGAATCTCAAAGGCTCTCGTACAGAAATAATTCCCCCATCAACACTAAAAAGATTTTTCTCAATTTTCAGTCCTGTTATTCATGATCTGATCAAAAGCAGTCTATCAGTCGGTTTGGTACCTAAAACCTAGAAAGAATCCACAATCTGCCCCATCATTAAAGATCATAAAGCAGGTACTTCTGATAAAACCAATTACCGTCCGATAACCAATATTCCTTTTCTGGTGAAACTTACTGAAAAAAACATTTTTGACCAAATCTCAGAATTTATTTAACTGTATTTCTATAAGTAGGGGCGGGGATTCTAATTTCACTTACAGTTATGAATGTGATTGAGGTAACACACCTTCTTCCTATTATTTGCAATATCATTTCAGTTACCCCAATATTGACTGGATAAATGCTACATCAGGAAGTTCTAGGGAAGTAAAATTCCTACATATAATAAATGACTACTTCTTGGAGCAACTGGTCCAGGAACCAACAAAAAGAGCTATTTTAGATTTAGTCCATTTAGGGCATAGTACAAGAGGTAACTGTGTTGTGTTTGCTGGAAAATGTAATTGTAATGATCAAATTTGAGCTGATATCTAGAGCAATGTCACTAAAGAAATCTACTGTAGCAACATTTAATTTTTGAAAGGATGATTACAATAAAATAAGGAAAATGGATAAAAAGAAGATAAAAGTATTGGCGGCAAAGGTTAGGGTTTTAAATCAGGCATGGACTTTATTTAAAAATACCATCATGAAAGTTCAGACCAGATATATTCCATGTAATAATCCAAATGAAGAAAATAAGAAACACAGACAAGCTAGATGCAAAGCATTGATAAAGAAGACTAAAAAAGAATATGAAGAGAAACTTGCTATAGAGGCAAAAACTCATAGTAACAACTTTTTCAGGTACATCAGAAGAAGAAAACCTGTGAGGGAATCCGTGGGACTGCTGGATTATCAAGGAGCAAAAGGGGCTCTTTGGGAGGATAAGGCCATAGCAGAGATACTGAATTAATTCTTTGCTTGAGTCTTTATGAAAGAAGATATCTATCTGAATTGGAAATGGTTTTCAAGGGTGATGGTGTGGAGGAACTGAAAGAAATTTTGGTGAAACTAGAAGACGTACTGAGCCAAATTGATAAGTTAAAGAGTGGTGCTCTGTCTGTTTTCTGGGACACTTTCCATGTTTTACTGTGAATAAAGATTGAGCTTAGAATCCTGGTCCTCTCTGCATCTTACTTCTCTGTCTTCTCTGTTTCCCCATTACAAACATGAGATATTTCTGTGACTTGGTTGCATCTCTATGTGTATGCAAAGCTTCTTTTAGGTTTAGGAAGCAAAGTCAAGTCTCCTTTTTGCAGAAACTGAATTAAAGTACACAAAGAAGGGATATTCAACTTTCTCCTTATGAGAGATTTGTTCAAAGCTCTTAGGTCTAGGATGGGATCAGAAAGTACTTTGAAAAACATGGACAGCCTTTTTTAATAAATAAACTAAGCTGGACAAGTGTTCCTGAGGAAATCCATCTTAGTGGTGAATAAATGCATCCTAAACCATTGGACAAGTCTTCAGGCTCTGTCTATTACACAGTGACTTTATGACTAGATGGTGATGAAGAAAACTGCAGCACGACTTGCCAAATTGCCCTGCTAGACTTTTTTTTTAATTTTTAAGAGATATAGGTTAGCTATAAAGACTCCTTATAGTGGATATAGCAAAAAGTGTAGTGTTGAATATGTAAGTGAAATGATGGGTTATCAGAATCATGGAAGCCATCATGTGGAGTCTCTTAGGGCTCACCAATTTCACCTATGATGTTTAATATTTTTATAAACTCATTGAGTGGTATTAAGCTGGAAAGTGAAGAGATTTTATTTTCGTATGCCGATGACATCTTTATGTTAACTCCCTATCTGTCCAACTTGCACCAGACTTAACAAAAGACAGCAAATTTGCATTACCAAGATTCAAAGTTGGGTGGGCACTGTTTTTAAAATCGACATTTCTACAATACTACTAAAACAAAAGTATTATGGTTTAGCAACCAGGTCAAATTTTGTTAAGAATTAAAGAGTTTTTTCCAGTTGGTCATACAACAAATGTTTTGGGTATGATTTTCAATTTTTCTCTTGTCCATGGAACCCCAGCTAAACAATTTATATAAAAGTTTTTTTTTGTCTCAGGTAATTAGTATGTCATTATTTTAGGGAGGAACATTTTTTTGCCTTCTTGATCAGAGCATAATGCTGACACAGCTAGATTATTGAAATTTAGTTCAAGTTGGGATCTCATTGAAGTTGCAAAAGAAAATTAAATTGCTCCAGAATATAGTAGTTAGATTAATTTTTAAATTTAAAAAGTTTGATCGGGTTTCACCAGTGTTCATAAAATTACAAAAGTTACCACTGAGTGCATAGATAGAGCCTCATTTTATAAATGGCACCTAACCATACCTAACTTGTAGGTGCTGGTCAACTTGGCTGTCAATCAAAACCACTAGGCGTCCTTTATAGAATCATGCATAGCGGCACCAAAGCATCCTTAGGCGTTGTTGAGGTAGGTGCCAGTATTAGGCCAGATTTTACCTGACCTAATTTACTAGTACCTAACTCCCATGCCTAGCAACACCAAAGTTTACAACACATGGAGGGGCAAAATCAAAAGATATGTCTAAGTCCGTTTTGGGCCTAAGTCGCTAGTCACCCAAAGTTGGACATGGAAAAGGTCCATTTCCAAAAAAATACGTCCAACATATTTTTATTTTCGAAAATTGGTTAACTGTATGTTCAGCCGTCTGATTATCCAGACCGCTAAGTCGTCTATCTTTATACCCCATTTTCGTCCAAAAATGCATCCAAGTCAAAAACGCCTAGAAAAAGACCTTATGGATGTGGGCGGGGTCAGCAAAGTAATGGACTGGACACCCAAACATTGCACCAGAGTAGTGGGGTACCTTACAGGGAACTGCTGTGAACTTCACAAAAAGGGTGCCACATACACATCTCACCACAACAACCTTATAGGTCATGGTGAGCCCCCCAAAACACCCCCCAGAACTGACTAGACCCACCTGTCTACCACCCCAATAGCCCTTATGGCTGCAGGTGCCACTTATATGGCAGTACATAAGGGTTTGGTTTTTTTTTTTTGGGGGGGAGTGCACATGTTTCACCATGCATGCAGTGGTTAGAGTGGCTTATGGGCCTGGGTCCTTCTCTCCGTGGTTCATTAAACACCCCCAGACCACTTAAGCCACCTCTGTGCAGCTCTGCTAAGCTTTCCTATGCCAGGTTGCCAGGTGTTGATGTTCTGGAGGCAGATATGTAAAGTTGTTATTACAATTTTTATGGCAGGGGGGGGGAAGGGTCAGTGATCATTGGGGGATTGTTTAGGGGTCTGTACTTTGTCCCTGTAGTAGTTATAAGGTCACTTTGAATACCTTCTTGTGACTTAAACCTGGTTTTAGATGGCCTAAGTCACAATGTCCAAGTTCCATCTAGTCAGTGTTGTTAAACTTTCGGTTATAGATACAGTACGACTAAGTCTAGGATGGCCTACGGCCCGCCCAAATTCCGCCCTCACCACTCCTCCTAATATGCCCTTTTAAGCTCTAAGCATACTGCAGCACTGTGAAGGCCAAAGTCATTTTTAGATTCGTCTAAAACCTGGTTCGATAATCAGCAATTGCACGACTTGTCTCACTGATCATTTAAGCGCCGATTTAAGCTGGTTTTTAGACGTATTTCTGTTTTGATTATGAGCCACCTATTCACCATCCCTAAACATGCCTACTTTTCAGGAAGGCATCATCAAGCACCTCGACTTAGGCGTCGTTAGGCACCATGCAGATATTCGCACACAATCTTAATTAGTTAAAAAAAATTGTTTTTTTAATGGTGTGGTCAATTACCACACCACTTAACCACACAGATTTTAGTTAGGCGTCACTAAGACATCTTTCTCAATAACAGACTATGGACTTTTCTTCCAGGAACTTGTCCAAACCTTTCTTAAAACCAGCTACGCTATCCGCTCTTACCACATCCTCTGGCAACGCGTTCCAAAGCTTAACTATTTTCTGAGTGAAAAAAATTTTCCTCCAGTTGGTTTAAAAGTATTTCCCTGTAACTTCATCGAGTGTTCCCTAGTCTTTGTAATTTTTGATGGAGTAAAAAAAAAACAATCCACTTGTACCCGTTCTACTTCACTCAGGATTTTGTAGACTTCAATCATATCAGGAAGATTCATTCCACCATTTATTTTGGAAGCTTTTAATTTATGTATAGAGATTCTGGTTTTTTTTATTATTTCATAGGAAGGAAGTCAATTGTTTATCAATCCAATGATAAAATTATTTTTTGCAAAGGAATAATTATTTTTTTGCAAAGGGATGATAATGAAGAAAAATAATCAAGTCTAGCATATGTACTGTTGGGGGGGGGGGGGTGAGAAGTGTGTACAGTCTCTTCCTTTGGGATTAAGAATTCTCCAGGAATCTATTAAAATTGCAGATTAAGTTTTGTATTTCTCGCACAGTTTTTATTTTAGCAGGCCTGCAAGATGAAATCCTGTCCATAATTAAATCTAGTGGTTGATTAAAATGTCCTCCTATAAGAGGTAGAAGACTTGGATAATTCAATAATAAAGTTTGCAGTGATCTAAAGAAATCTGGGGAATTGCTAACAGGAGCATAAATATTAAAGGGCAAATTCTATAAGAAGCGCCCAAAAGTTAGGCGCCTAATCAGGCTCTGTTCAGCATGATTCAAATGAAATTGGGTGCTGTTTAATGAATCATGCTGAGCGGAACCTATTTTGGAGGCGTCCAATAAATAGGCCGGCTCTAGGCAGAACTTAAACTTAGGCGTCCAAGTGAGCAATTAAGTATGCTTAAGAGTATCGATTCTACAACAAGGTGCCTAACACGTATCCACGCCCACGCCTAACATGCATAGCGCCTGTTTTTTTGAAGGCCACCTAAATTTTTAGAGGGACCTTATTGCAGAATCACTCTTTCTTGATAGGGGGCTAAGTTTCAATTATTGCTGTTTAAAAAGCTTAATTGAGCTTGTTAATTGATTTAGATAGGTGCCTATCTAGTTGGGCGCCTCCAAAATAGGTGCATAACATTAGGCACCGGTTACAGAATTTGGGCCTAAGTAATAAAAGGTCTTGTGACTTAAATTTAACATGTATTAGACTCAATCTACTTTCAGTATCAGCTGCTTGTGACATTATAGAAGTTAGTGATGAAGATTTAATGTAGAACTGCAGGTGAAAAGAAATGGTGAGAAAATCCTTTGATAGAGGTTTTTGCACAGCTTAAGAATACAAATTCCGGATGAAAAGAAGGCAGATAATTGGAGATTTTTTTTCCATTTGATACAGTGGTTTAACCCATTAACATTTAAGGAAATAACATGTAAATCCAGCATTTAGATTCGGTAATACTAATCTAATCTAATCTTCCATTTGTTTGTTGTACTAACCTAATCAGGCTCAAGGAGACTTACAGAGAAAAGGAGGGAGAGGAGGAGGAAGAGAGGGCAGGGAAGGGACAGGGGAAAGGACAGGAGAGGTCCAAAAGCAGGAGAAGAATTAGGCAAAAGTATCAGTTGTCAAAAAGAAGAGTTTTCAGTTTCTTGCAAAATAATGTGTAGCTGGTTTCCGTCCTGATTGCTTCAGGGAGGTCGTTCCAAGTTTTCACTCCCAGATATGTCAGCATGGAGTTGAAAATTCATCTGTAGTGGAAGTATTTGTTTTTTTTATGGATGGCATGTTTAGTTGAATTTTTTTAAGCATTCTACTAGAGGTGGACCAGACCGCTGAAAATAGTTGGATAAGGGGGGCAGCTGAATTTTGTGGAGTATGTTGTGTAGGATGCAAGATATTTTGAAATTTATCCGCAAAGGTATGGGAAGCCAGTGTAATTGTTTGATGAATGCTGAGATCAAGTTATATTTCTTTAGGTTGAAGATCAGTCTTACGGCTGTGCTCTGGATGAGTTGCAGTCTGTGGATTAGAGTGGTGTTGATGCCCGAGTAAGTGGAGTTACAATAATCCAGTTGAGGCAGAATCATCATCTGGATGATCAGAGCAAAATGTTGTGGGTGAAAGTATGGCCTAGTGAGTCTCAGTTGACACATGGTGTAGATGGTCTTTTTCCGAAGGTTAGAGATTTGTGGTTCCATGGTGAGAGTGTCATCTAGGATGCAACCTAGTACTTTAGAGGATTTCTCCATTGTCAGTGTGATGCTAAATTGAAGGGTGACGCTGTTTAGAGTGTTTTGCTGTGCGGTGTGGAAGCAGATGGCCTTGGTTTTGGTGGCATTTAGCTTTAGTTTATTTATGGTTGCCCAGTTTTGGATTTTTGTTATATTGTTTGATATTTTTTCAGTGGCGTCTGGCTGGTTATAGGTTGTGTGAATGAGGAGTAGAATGTCATTGGCAGTATAATGTCCTAGAAAACCATAGAGAAATAACAATTTCCAAGCATATATATCTAAAGGGACCTGAAAGGAACATTAGAAGAACAAATAGATATACTTGAGATAACAGATAAACCAGGAAAACACATCTCTGAAAAAGGACAGGGATGTGATGGTATTCAAATGAGAATCTAAAGCAGTGTTTCTCAACTTGGTCCGACCGCAAATTTAAGTTCACCAATATTCCTTTCCTGGTGAAACTTACTGAAAAAAACATTTTTGACCAAATCTCAGAATTTATTTAAGTGTATTTCTATGAGTAAGGGCGGGGTTCGTAATTTCACTTACAGTTATGCAATAGTGGTGAATGTGATTGAGGTAACACACCTTCTTCCTATTATTTGCAATATCATTTCAGTTAACCAAATATTGACTGGATAAAAGCTACATCAGGAAGTTCTAGGGAAGTAAAATTCAATTCAAGTTCAATTTTTGTTATATTGTTTGATATTTTTTCGGTGGCGTCTGGCTGGTTATAGATTGTGGGAATGAGGAGTAGAATGTCATCGGCAGTATAATGTTCTAGAAAACCAAAGAGAAATAACAATTTCCAAGCATATATATCTAAAGGGACCTGAAAGGAACATTAGAAGAACAAATAGATATACTTGAGATAACAGATAAACCAGGAAAACACATCTCTGAAAAAGGCCAGGGATGTGATGGTATTCAAATGAGAATCTAAAGCAGTGTTTCAATTCAAAAGTTCAGTGTTTTTCAACTCGGTCCTGGAGTACCCACCTTGCCAGTCAGGTTTTCAGGATATCCACAATGAATATGCATGAAAGAAATTTGCATACACTGCCTCCATTATATGCAAATTTCTTTCAAGCATATTTATTGTGGATATCCTAAAAATCTGACCGGCAAGGGGGATACTCCAGTACCAAGTTGAGAAACACTGATCTAAAGGGTGAGCTTAAAATTGCAGTCGGAGATCACAGTGATGTGAGGGTCATCATTAAACAGCATCCAGGAGAACATAAGAACATAAGAAGTTGCCTCCACTGGGTCAGAGCAGAGGTCCATCGCGCCCAGCGGTCCGCTCCCGCGGTGGCCCATCAGGTCTATGACCTGTGAAGTGGTTCTTGATCATTTCTATAACCTACCTCTACTTCTATCTGTACCCCTCAATCCCCTTCTCTTTTAGGAACCTATCTAAACCTTCCTTGAACCCCTGTAATGTGCTCTGGCCTATCACAACCTCCGGAAGCGCGTTCCATGTGTCAACCACCCTCTGGGTAAAAAAGAACTTCCTAGCATGTGTTTTAAACCTGTCCCCTCTCAGTTTCTCCGAGTGATCCCTTGTACTTGTGGTTCCCCACAGTCTGAAGAATCTGTCCCTGTCTACCTTCTCTATGCCCCTCAGGATTTTGAAGGTTTCTATCATGACTCCTCTAAGTCTCCGCTTATATGCACGCAGTAATTGTGCATGAGATTTATACGTTTATTATGAGTATAGTTTACCGTATTTTGATAGAATCAATTAATTTCTGAAGTTCAGCAGCATCAGTATAGGTAGTAGTAAGGTTGCTGTATGTGACCTTCTTACATGCAGGATACATGAGGCCAAATTTGGCGCCAATGTCCTTTAAATCCGGGCATTATTGCAGAAATTACTTTCTATGAGCAGCGGTAGATTTTGCAAGATCAGGCACAAATAAAAGTTTATTTCCTTGATAAAGCAGTTGCTGATGGGTTTCAGCTGTGATTAGAATTTTCAAAGTATGTTGAAAATGTAACATTTTAGCAATCACAGGGTCTAGGAGACTTCTGGTTTGCAGAGATTTGAGAAGGCATCCGATATGCATGCTCTATTTCTAGAGGAGTATCGAGTTTCAGGCCAAGTAATGAGGGAATCAGAATAGTCAAAAAAGATATATTATTAGAACCTTCTGATCCTTCAGGGAAGCCTAGAATTCTGATATTGTTCTACCGACTTCTGTTGGAGAGATCTTCCAATTCCCATTTCAAATTAAGAATTAGAGAATGACATGGTGGCGGTTACCCGCGGCTAGCCGCGTTTAGCCGCGGGTAACCCGCCAAAATAGGGAAAGAAAAATAGCAGTTGCTGTGGGGACAAGGCCATTCACCGCCCCGTGGAGCGCGGTGAATGGTCTTATCTCTGTAGTGAGGCATCAAGGATCGAGCGGTCCCCGCAGCCCTGCCTGCCCGATGGATCTTAGCCAGCTCCCTCCCTTCACCTCACCTTAGTTTGCAGGTTTTTCTTTTCGGCGACCTGCACGCTTTCAAAGAGTTGCGCACAAGCGGCTGCTCAGTGTTCAATCTTCTGCTCTGACGCAACCGGAAACAGGAAGTTGCAGCAGAGCAGAAGACTGAACAGTGAGCAGCCAGCGACGGGCAGGTTCCGGCCCGGGAGGCCGACGGGTTCAGGTCAAGCGCCCCGAGGAAAATGGCCTCATTGGTGTGAGAGTGATGGGCGCCCCTCCCCCATGGATCTGCCGCCCCCCTCCCCAGAAGAATGCCTACGCCCGGCTCTTGCAGCAGCACCACAGCCCCCGCTTCAGGCTCTTCTTGAACCACATCGCCGACATAATGCACCTGCACGAGGGCGCCCCGAAGGAGGAGCCGGACGCGGCCCCCAGCAAAGGGCCTGCACCGGCCAAAATGAGAGGAGAGGATGAGTCGAGGAAAGCCGTGCTGCTCATCATCGTCGACGCTTCTGGCAGCAGAGTCGTGTTCAGTTGCGCAAACGAAGGAGGGCAGCAAAGTGCAACCGAGAAGAAAGAGGGCAGGTTTGGCCAAGGAGCAGCCTCGCCCCGCTTCCTTGCTCTCGAGTCCAATTCAAGGTGAGGCTTTTGGCCCCTTCCTTCTGCGCTGGCAAGCCTAGGCATGAGAAATCAGTGCTAGGAAGTAGAGAGTGGGGGGAAATGATGGGTTTTCAAAGGGTGAAAACTCCGGAGGGAGCTCAAGAACCTCCTTTAAGCTTGGGCTGGTGAAGGAAATGCTGGCACAGGAAGTAGAGGGTTCCTTCTGCTTTCTGGGGCTCATTTGCAAGTAAACTTCCTTAGACAATGACATCCTAAGCCTTCCTTCACAACCACCCCGGGTGCTTTCTCCCTATCTGCTCCTCATCAACTAGCCCTGGTCTTAGCTGTGGATGATATCTCTTTCAATTTATTTATCCCACTAATACCAAAGAAGGTTCAAGGTGAGAAAGGTAGATAGATAGGCCACGCGAGAGGAGCTGAAGGGTGGTAGAAAGGAACAGATGGTAAAGGAGGGAGGGAAGGGTGGTGGTGGAAAGGAATAGAATAGACATTGAAGGAGGGTGAAGGGAAATGTGGAAGACAGAGTGGGGAGAAGATGCTGGAAGGGAAGAAGACAGATGCCAGAATAAGGGGGAGTAGAGGGAAGAAGATGGGTGCTAGACCAATTGGGGGGGGGGGTGAAGGGAGAGGCACAGTAACAGCAAATGGAAGACGCAGAGAGAAGACACACAGTGGATGGAAGGAATTGAATGAGAAGATGTGGAAAGCAGAAACCAGACAACAAAGGTAGAAAAAAAAATTCTATTTATTTATTTTTGCTTTAGGATAAAGTAGTATATTAGTTGTGTTGATAAAAATTTATAAATAAAGCCCTGCCAGCTGAACATCTCTTTCTCTAGTTCAGCAGCCAGAACTTTGATTTATAGGAAAGGAATAAGCTAAATATTACAGTACTAAGGCTTATATAGATGCTGCGGGGACGGTGACGGGGCGGTGAATGGGATGGCAGTGGCGGTGACAGGGCGGTGAAAGGGATGGCAGTGATGGTGACGGGGCGGTGAAAGGAATGGCGGTGACAGGGCGGTGTAGAGGATGGTGGGCCGGGGACGGGGCGGTGATGGGGCAGATTTTTTCCCTGTGTCATTCTCTATTAAGAATCTCTTGATCATGTTGTTCAAGAATGGCATATTTAGTGTAGTGTTTTCTAGTTTGTTCTTCAAGCGCAGCAAGATGGTGCCTGGTATTAGTGAATTGTGCATTTAAAGTCTCAATTTCAGTGCAAATCAATTTTGATTCAACTTGTTCTCGCATGATAGTTTTAAATACACACATTTCAGAAATTAAGGAGTCTATTTGAGACTCTATGGTTCTCGGCATCATTTTTTCAGCATGCCTAGATCGTGTTTAGGCCATTTGCCACTTGGAAGAGAGGCAGTCAATGATTCTGACTTACAAGGCTTGGATAAAGACAGCAGGGCTACCCAGTATACTGCATCGCATGTCATATGTATGACTACCTCCCCTTTGGGAGGCGGGCATACATATGCAATCGATGCCAGGAACTGGATAGCCTAAAGAGGGAGGTCGGAAGGCTGCAGGTTAGAGTACAGGAGCTGGAAGGACTCTGCACCATAGAGGAACAGTGTGGGGAAACGGAGGATACTACCAGAGAGAGCCACTTCACAGAACAAGTCAGAGAGCTCGAGAAGTTCATAGAGGAGGCCTGGCAGATGGCAGAGGCACAGGACCACCAGCGTATCAGACGGGAACCGGAAGCTGGAGGTCAGGATCCACCAGATACCATGGGAGTGGGACCTTGCGTAGGGTCTGAAAAAGCAAATGATGGTACCCAACAGGACCTGGTGGAAGGATCAGCGGAGATCCAGCAGAGCCCGGAAGACACGGACCTGAGACCAGAGAGACATCTGAGAAAGGGGAAATCTGCTGTTGTAGTGGGAGACTCAATCCTGCGAGAAGTGGACAGTCACATTGCCGGAGGGAGGGAGGACCGACTAGTGACATGTCTCCCGGGGGCGAGAACAACAGATGTCATCAGCAGAGTTGAGAGAATCCTGGAGGGAGCCGAGACGGAGGAGACGGCAGTTGTAATCCACATTGGAACCAACGACGTCAGCAGGAAAAATTTCAACCGGACTACATTGACTGAGCAGTTCAGGATCCTGGGGCGGAAACTGAAGCTGAGATCAAGGAGGATAGCCTTCTCGGAGATCCTGCCAGTACCGAGAGCAGACGCAAGAAGACAGAGCGAACTACAAGAAATGAACGGATGGCTGAGGAGATGGTGCGAGGAGGAGGGTTTCCACTTTGTTCGAAACTGGACGACCTTCTTGGGGAAGAACAAGCTCTACAGGAGAGACGGACTGCACCTGAGCACGGCTGGGACGAGGCTGCTGGCAAGAAACATCCAAAACGCCATAGACCTAGCTTTAAACTGAGGAGCAGGGGAAAGCCGGAAGTTGATCTGGCCTCGACACACCAGACATTGGTATCAAAAAATGATACTGAGCAAGGGCATCGCAAAAGAGAGCTTGGGACCGAGTGGGATCTTTTGGACAAAGGGACTGAGAGGAAATACTTGGGCAAAGGGACTATGAGGGGCTTCTTGGACAAAGGGACTGAGTGGACACTTTTGGGCAAAGGGACTGAGTGGGAACTCTTGGACAAAGGGGCTGAGAGGGACTTTTTGGACAAAGGGACTGGGAAGGAACTTTTGGACAAAGGAACTGAGTGGGAACCTTCAGAAAAGGGACCCACAGATGGGACTGAGATGAAAATCTTGTACAAAGGCACTGAGAGGAAACTTTTGGACAAAGGGATTGGGAGGGAACTTTTGGACAAAGGGACTGAGTGGAAATCTTCAGAAAAAGGACCCACAGATACAATGCAGGGGCCCAGTGCCCAAATGAATCTAACAGGCAGGGGCGAGAGAGTACAACGGGAGCCAGGGGACCATCCAAAAAAGGGGATACTGGCTGGGGGCAAAACGGACACGCCACGGGAGGTGGATGACCGAGTAAAGGCAAGCCAAGTGGATGCGCCGAGCCATGGAAAGAAAACAGCAGGGCGGGCGACAAATCAGGACCTATATTGCCTCTACACAAATGCGAGGAGCCTCAGGGCCAAAATGGGAGAGTTGGAAATTATAGCCAGTCAAAAAGCCCTAGACATAATTGGAATCACAGAAACGTGGTGGGCTGATGACAAAAAATGGGATGTAGTCATACCAGGGTACAAACTTTACAGGAGAGACAGGACGCACAAGAAGGGTGGAGGAATAGCACTATACATAAAGGACTCCATACCCTCAACCAAAATGGAAACAGCAGTAAGGGCGGACGGCTTGGAATCACTATGGGTTAAGCTACCAGGAGGATCTGGAGCAGACATCAAATTGGGTCTATACTATCGTCCGCCTGGCCAATCGGAAGAAATCGACCGGGACCTGGAGACTGAACTGCGGCAGGTATGTAAAAATGGAAATGTGGTGATGATGGGGGACTTCAACTACCCTGGGATAGACTGGAGTATCGGGCACTCGAGTTGCGAGAGAGAGACCAAATTCCTGGAAGCCACGAGGGACTGTTTCCTGGAGCAGCTGGTCACGGAACCTACACGAGGAGAAGCTACTCTTGATCTAATCTTCAGTGGACTGGGGGGATCTGCAAAGGAAGTAATAGTATTAGACCCACTGGGGAACAGCGATCACAACATGATCCAGTGCCGACTAGAACTGGGATCATCCAGGGTGAAAAGAACCACAACAACAGCGCTCAACTTCAGAAAAGGGAATTATGATGCAATGAGGAAAATGGTGGGGAAGAAACTCAACGGCAGCACAAGAAAGATAGAGTCCGTAGAAAGCGCCTGGACCATGCTCAAGCGTACGGTGCACGAAGCACAGAACCTGTACGTCCCCAGGTTCAGAAAAGAGTGCAAGAAAAATCGAATAAAGAACCCAGCATGGATAACGGCTGCTGTAAAAAAGGCGATCAGTGACAAGAAAGCATCGTTCAAAAAATGGAAACAGGATCAAACGCAGGCCAGCCAAAAGGACCACAAGGAAAAACAGAAGGAGTGCCACCGAGTGGTTAGGAGAGCAAAGAGGGAATATGAAGAGAGACTAGCGAGAGAGGCAAAAAATTTCAAATCATTCTTCAGGTACGTAAAGGGAAAGCAACCAGCGAGGGAGGAAGTGGGGCCCTTGGATGACGGGGATAGAAAGGGAGTAGTGAGGGAGGAAAAAGAAATAGCTGACAAGTTAAACGACTTCTTTACATCAGTCTTCACGAGGGAGGACACATCCAACATCCCGGAACCAGAGGAAATAGAAAATGGAGATCAAGATAGCAAGCTGATCCAACTAGAGGTGAGCCAGGAGGATGTCCTCAGGCAGATAGACAAGCTAAAGAGCGACAAGTCGCCAGGTCCAGACAGCATCCACCCAAGGGTGCTCAAGGAATTAAGGAATGAAATAGCAGAGACACTTCAGCAAATATGCAACCTATCCCTAAAAACTGGAGAGATCCCGGAGGACTGGAAAATAGCTAATGTCACGCCCATCTTCAAGAAGGGTTCAAGGGGCGACCCGGGAAACTACAGGCCGGTGAGCCTCACATCGGTCCCGGGAAAGATGATGGAGGCACTGATTAAGGATGGCATCTGTGATCATATCGAAAAAAATGGACAGCTAAGGTCGAGCCAGCATGGGTTCTGCAAGGGTAGGTCGTGCCTCACAAATTTGTTATACTTCTTTGAGAGGGTAAATAGCCAGGTGGACAAAGGTGAACCCATAGACATAATTTACCTAGACTTTCAGAAAGCCTTCGATAAGGTACCACATGAGCGATTGCTCAGGAAACTATGGAATCATGGGGTGCGAGGGGAGGTCCACCGATGGATTAAAAACTGGCTGTCGGAGAGGAAGCAGAGGGTTGGTGTAAAGGGCCACTACTCGGACTGGCAAGGGGTCACGAGCGGGGTTCCTCAAGGGTCGGTGCTGGGACCGCTCCTGTTTAACATATTCATCGACGACCTGGAGGCGGGAACAAAATGTGAGGTCATCAAATTCGCTGATGATACCAAACTATTCAGCAGGGTTGAAACCACGGTAGATTGCGAGGATCTCCAAAGGGATCTTACGACACTGGAAGAATGGGCAAAAAAGTGGCAAATGAGCTTCAACGTGGGGAAGTGCAAGGTCATGCATGTAGGGAGAAGGAACCCGATGTTCACTTACAAAATGGGGGGAACAATGCTAGGGGTCAGTAAGCTGGAAAGAGACCTGGGAGTGATGGTAGACACGACATTGAAGGCGTCAGCACAGTGCGCCACAGCCTCGAGGAAAGCAAACCAAATGCTAGGTATCATTAAGAAGGGTATCTCGACCAGAACGAAGGAAGTCATCCTGCCACTGTACCGGGCTATGGTGCGCCCCCATCTGGAATACTGTGTACAGTACTGGTCACCGTACCTCAAAAAGGACATGGCAATGCTTGAGGGAGTCCAGAGAAGAGCAACTAAACTGATTAAGGGTATGGAAAACCTTACATACACTGACAAACTGAAAAAGCTGGGGCTGTTCTCCCTGGAAAAGCGGAGACTCAGAGGAGACATGATAGAGACCTTCAAGATCCTGAGGGGCATCGAAAAGGTTGACAAGGACAGATTTTTCAATTTGAAAGAAACCACAAAAACAAGGGGCCACTCGATGAAATTGAAGGGGGACAGGTTTAGAACAAACGCAAGGAAATTTTTTTTCACACAGAGGGTGGTGGACACATGGAACACCCTTCCGGAAGCCGTGATAGGAAATAGCACAGTACAGGGTTTCAAGGAAGACCTGGATAGGTTCCTGGAGGACAAAGGGATTGAGGGGTACAGATAAGAGCAGTGGAAGGTTTAGAGATAAATGTAGAGGTAGGTATAAAATTAGTCAGGGACTGCTGCTCAGGCAATATGCCTGATGGGCCGCCGCGTGAGCGGACCGCTGGGCGGGATGGACCTCTGGTCTGCCCTGGCGGAGGCGACTACTTATGTTCTTATGTATAGATTAAGGTGGATGATACAACTCGTCCAGTTAAGGAAACTTCAACAAAGAGGCTGATATTCTGTGTTGAAAAAGGCCATTTGTGAAGCGCGATCACACACACAGCTCCTGATTGGTGAGGCCCGACTTTAGTACAGGAAGAGGTGGTCGGAGCATACCGCGAGTGATTTCCTTTACTCAACAGTGCTCCATCTGCCCTCTCCTGCTGCCTTCTCCTGCCCAGTCATTCATGGTCAGAAAATACCGCGAATGACCAGGACCGTGAATTCGCAGGGGAGCACTGTATACAGTATATTGCATACTAAACCTCATTTCCAAAAGGTTAAGAACATAAAAGGAAATACACTACTCACAAAATGGCTGCAGTAGTTCAGAGCAAGTGGACTTGTCTGATGTACAATCTTGACATCATTGTGACATCATCAATATGCACCTAGATGACAGAATGTCACTACAAAATAATAGTAACCTCTGCCTAAACAAAAGGTCCTGTAGCTCAGTGGTTAAAGCACTGCTTCCATTTTTCAAAGATAGTGGGTTCAAATCCACACAACTCCCCCCTAATACCTTCATAGATTCTTTTAACACTCTGCCCTTTCCAGGGTCCAGAGGGAAACTAATTTTTATCTTAAGAAGCCTATGATCTCACATTTCACATGGCAGGACATTTCACATGGCAGGAACCCCTGTGTAAAAGAAAGCACTTGTGGCTCTGTGGTTAAAGGCATTGTTTCCATCTTCCAACGGTCAGGGGTTCAAATCCCAAGTATGGTCAGATACCCCAGCATGTATTCCTATTTATTTTAGTGGCATTCGGCCATCTAGGTGCATCTTGATGATGTCACAATGATGTGAAGATTGTGCACCAGGCATGTCTACTAGCTCTGAACTACAGCCACTGTAAATAGTATATCTCTTTTTCTTTTCTTAACCTTTTGGAAATGAGGTTTAGTATGCTATATATATATATTTCATTTGCTTTGCTTGAGTAATGCATTATTAAACATATTTTGAGCTTAATATCAACCTGGAGTCCTCTTTAGCCCCCAAAATAGAAGCTTTAGCATGCAATTTATATATTTCTTTCATGTGTTTTGCTTGAGTAATTTATTATTAAACATCTTTTTCTATCATTATCAAATAGGAGTCCTCTTCACCCCAAAAATATAAATTTAATATGCAATATATATATATATATTTCATGTGCTTTGCTTAAGTAATGCATTATTAAACAACAAAAAATAGAAGCTCCGTTCACCTATATGCAGACGCTTCAAGCATGCCTAAGTCACATCCACCTAACTGAAGCCTATCTAGTGCCCAAATCATGCTCAATAGTAGACCTGTTTTTGCAAGCAGTACTCTTACTACAAATAGAGGATTTAGTATGCAATTTATATATTTTGGTTTTTTTATCTACTTTGATGAACATAGAGGCCAAAAGAGGAATTGGATAAGTGTTGAAGGTACATGTTTGATATTTATCCTAGAGAAATGACTTTCTAAATCAAGAGCAGGGCTGTGGAGTCGGTAGATAAATGTTCCGACTCTGACTCCTCAGTTTTTTGTACTTCAGACTCCGACTCCGACTCCAGGTACCCGAAATTTCCTCCGACTCCGACTCCTCGACTCCGACTCCACAGCACTAGTTAATTTTCAGATCGTTAAAATGGAATGTCAAGTTGAGAGAAATGAGCATTTTCGACACCACCTTCTTTTTGCTTTTAATCAAGGTTCTAAGGCCGCAGAAGCTGCTCGCAACATTTGTGCTGTGTATATAGTGGGTGCTATAGCTGAAAGAATCGCTCGTGATTGGTATGCCAAGTTCAAAAATGGAGTCGGTAGATAAATGTTCCGACTCCGACTCCTCAGTTTTTTGTACTTCTGACTCCGACTCCGACTCCAGGTACCCGAAATTTCCTCCGACTCCGACTCCTCGACTCCGACTCTGACTCCACAACCCTGATCAAGAGGATATAAACTTGGCTTTGGAACTGACATGTGGTTTACTCTCTGAGTATGTGTGGTGCAATGGTTAGAGCTACAGCCTTAGCACCCTCTCTCCCTGTGACAGCCTAATCCCACTCTGCTCCCTGTGTGAAAAGCAAAATTTAAAAATAGGATTAAAAGAGAAATAAAATATAATAGTTGTGCCAGCATTTCACTGCATACAATTTTAATGAAAAACAGCATAAAATTGCCATTCTGACATCATAATAATGAGATGCGATAACATTATAGACATTGTGTAGACGTCTATGTGACACCTAAAAGGCGATTCTGTAAAGGACATCTAGCTATTTAGACACATCTAGACTCATTGAGCGGTGCTGAGCGTGATTCTCTATAGTGCGTCTATGCATTATAGAATCGCACTAAGCATTTTCCTGCTGGACGTCTAAACAACGCCTAAATTTTAGATATCCTTTACAGAATCTGGCCCAAAGTGTCCACTGGCAAGACTGTAGCATGATTGTTATTGCATGACATTACTGCATTCTGAAAAGATTTAGAAACCAACAGCTAAATCTGTTCATTATTTTGTTTTTCACTCTTAGTATCTGAATTCTCTCCTAGATAACTGAGAGTATGGTAGGAAGATTCACTGGGAGTTTTCCCCACTTTTATTTGTTCCTAACTTAGAAATTCAATTTTCTGATCATGTATGCTTAATTTTTTTGTTTCAAGTTATACTTGCAGTTGTGATATAAAATGAATTACATAAAATAAAATTATAAAATGTAGACAAACAGAAGCGAACATTGAATAATGTCAGAACTGATTATGTTAAATAATATATTATTTTGAAATATTAGCAATGAAAAAAATGATTTTGGGGGGTATTTGGAATAAGAAAATTGGTTTAAACTATTAATTACTTTTTTAAAATTGTAAATCTAAGAGTTTTTTTGGTTTTTTTTAACTTGAATGATAAACTCGAGGAAACAAAAGAGAATGGCTCACTAGAACCATCAACCTTGTGCTCCAAAGCTTTTGCTGGTGTCTGGCTGCTCTTTTGTAGGCAGAAAAGAGCTGAACGCTCTCTGGCTCCTTAGATCTGGTTCAACAAATGCACTGCCAGTCATGCAGATGGATCTAGCTTAAAACCCAGTGAGAGCCTAAAAGAAGCTAGTCACACTGGCACCTACTCATGCAGAAGTAGATAGATTTGTCATGACAGGTAGATTATTCAATGTAAAGGAACAGTTTAGCTTTCTAGTCTGGTACAAATACATCTTTCTCAAGAAAAAAAAAGCAAAAGGTCTAATAGTTCAAGGATTTAAAAGTAAAGAAACCAGAAAGAAAAATTGTAACATCACAGTTAATGGATATAATTTCTATTAAAGCTTTCTGGAGCACTGCCTCTCCGTTCTATTCACAGAAAAAATAACTCTACTCTATAAACCATCATTCTGATACGTATTATAGCTAATGAAGTCCATGCATTTTAGCACTCTAGACCATTTCAATATATATACAATTTGCAGAGCCACACCAATTAAAACACAGTGATCCAATAGTTTCTATCATGTCACTATGAGCAAACAATTATTGCAAAATCCATCAAATTCTTGTCTCCAGTGCACATAAGACAAATGATTAGTCTGAAAGAACCAAGGGACACAGCTGATTTACTTTTGTAGTTTTCTGTGATTTCAATCAATTACCTCTAATACACTTAGGATCAGAAGGCACTGTTTACTTACATTTGGATAATTTTTGCATAAATCAATTTAAGGACTGAAAATAAATCAGAAATGCTATTAAATATAGGGAGCTTTGTAAGCAATACTGCTTACAAACAGTTCATAAAAGTAAAGCTCTGAAGCAGGGAAACACTGGAACCCTTCACTCATATGGCTTCTTCTTTTTACCTTGAAAGCACCTTCTTCCTTCCTCTCAATCAATAATTCAGAGTACAGTGTAATACATATTCAAAACAATTAAATAATTTGGGGATCACGATTTTACTTCTATTGACAAGTGACACAAATTTAAAGGCTAGAAGCAAGCCATGTTTTCTGATTCTTGTTCTCATTTTTCCTTCCTAAATGTCCTGCAAACTGATGGCAGTTTGTTTTTAATAGAAAATACCAATCATCTAGAATCTATACCTAGCCTTTTGCCAATAATGAGAAAACTTCACCTTCTGTCCCTAGCAATTCTTAGAAAATCTTTTGCTGTTATTCCTACAAATCCAATTACAGATTGTTGAGTAGCTAGTGGAGTAAGCTTATTGAGAAGTGTCACATCACTAAGTCGTGCGTATGTGTTTCAGTTTGTAATGTGGTCTGAGCCGCTGTAGAGGTGTCAACTTAAAATGCAAGTAAGTAGCAGAACAGGGCTAATCCCAGCCACTACTCCCCTGCAGCCAAATTGTAGCGCAATGAATGACAGTGGAAATGCAAAGATGCCACTGTGCTTATCACACACAGCCAGATGGTGGACCTGGATCAATGCACACATGCCACGATCAATGCATTTGATAACGAATTAAGAAGAAGACTGTACATGTTATCAAAGAACTTGTACATGGCATAATTATGATTCTGCATGTGCTTACTGATGATATTGGAGACTCAGAGGCAGGTGATAATGAAACTGATAGGAAGAAATAGCTTAAAGCAAACGCCATATGGCCTTAGCACTAAGAAATCTTGTCAAATAGTTCAGAAAGCCTTTTAAAAACTATTAAAGAGCAAGCTCGTGGCAACATTTTAAATATCTTATATTCATCTAAAATGTCAAAAAGTTATAGATAGCTATACTTTTCAAAACTGAAGATAACTGACATTGTATTTAATATTTACTGAAAGACTACTGATATGCAGTGTATTTTTTTTAAATAAGCTCTATCTAAAACTTCACACATTCTTGGTGTACAAATATTTATACTTTTCAAAAAAGAGATTTCTAGATATGAACCTGATTATTTCAAAATTATAGTTTCAACTGTAGTTCTAATATAACTTTGCTTTAAAATTCTTTAACTACAAATTACAATTACAAGTGATTACTGAATGCAAATTGTGCAAATTTCAGAAACAGCATTTAGCACTGAAATGAATACACTTAAAAATATACAAGTGCCTGCCTATAATTAAAACACATGCTTCATTTTATTTTGATTAGCTCTCTAATCAATGCCTTTATGAAACCTAAGTGCTCTCATACCTTGAAGCTAAATAAACCAAGCCCCTTAAAAAATACCTCAAACATATGAATTAAGTGCTTAAGATCAGTTTTCCAATCAGGCTAAAAAATAAATTAGAATAATACAAGTATGTTCTTTCTCAAAGGCTAAATGATCATTCAGCACTGTCTCTAACATCACTGTAGATTTGTTTCAAGGCTTGCTATTGTTATTTTAAGAATCTTCTATATTCATTTAATCATCATCATACATATGTTAAATTCTTTTGAATTTTACCAAGATGTACCAATGTTATTAGGCCTATTTCTCTTACAGAATTATAAACCAAGTTTACAAGGAATGTCAGTCTGCAGGGACACATCATTCAGTATCAAATTGTAAAGGCACACAGTATTCCCAAAGAACTGATGGCCTGATTAACTCTTGTGGTACAACTGAAGGAGCTGCCTTTCATAGATTCTCCATTTTAAGAAATACTTTGATCCCTGTTCAAAGTAATTCATGAATATCAACTGCCAAGAGTGCATGAAACATTCTAATGGTTAGGCCTAAACTCACAGAAACGATATGGTTTTATTAAGGCTTGGGAAAAGAAGAGAGTGGCAGACTTTTCAGTGAAAATGTGGCAAGGAAAGGTACTATTTTAACCTAAATGTAAACAATGTACTGATAAAAGTTTAGTGTTCTCACAGTCAATCAAGTAGTAATATCTATTCATACTTTGTTATAGAAATGAAACTTTGGTATGCCTACTAAAGTTCACTAATAAATGGACTTAGCATATGCTAATGCAAGATTTTCCTTTATATGAAGCCCCCCCCCCAACACCTCCCACCCTGAAACCTTTTTTGAAGAAAGGATGGCCAGTCTTAGGCCACACCCATTGCATCCCAGGATGCACCAGGAAGGAAGGGCCTTAGGAATCTGAGCCAATCAGGGCTTTAGGCCCCTCCTCGGTACATCCCAAGATGCACCGGGAATGGGAAGGCCCGCCATTTTAAAGAGGTAGGCCTGCTAGCCGGAGGGAGTAAGCATCCCTCTGGCCAGTCTTTCTTCAACAAAGATACAGCGGGGTTGAGGTTTGGGGGTGCCAGGAGTGTTTAAGGTTTGGGGGTTGTCGGCAGGGGGGAGTGGGCATCCTTCCTTTTGGGCTGAAATGGTGGGGGGAGAGGGGTCAGGGGTTCAGGACGCTTCTGGGGGTTCGGAGGGTCAGTGGCAGGTGGGAATGGGCATGTGCCCCTCTGATCAGCTGAGCCAGTTGGACTCCCTGAAGCTGCGGCTTTGGGGAGGCCTACTGGCTCAGCTGATCAGAGATTCTCTTGCCGTGATCAGCTGAGTTGGCCACGTCTACTTTTAGATTTTGAAATGTAGATCAGCATTTTGCTGGCCTACATTTCAGGTGTCTGTCACGGCTCTAGGGAGACACGTACCGATGCTTAAACTTACCCAAGGGTTTATTTAAAAATTTGATTAAATCGCTTTATGAAAAATTTCAAAGCAATGTACAATAAAATGGGGAAGACAGACAATTTGCTTGGGAGACAATGACAAACTTTGGACAAAGGTAGACTGTAAAACAAAAGGAAACTGGGGCAAGCTACAATCAATATAGGAAATACTCCTTAATAAAAATTATTTTTTTTTTAAAAAAAAAGGAAATAGAACGAAGAAGGAGTAAAACATTAGGGAATAACTTTACATAGAGAAGGCCTTGCATGAATTGAGGTTCAAAGTCAAAATTAGGTGCTATTTGTAGAATCAGGCGTGTTTATTAGGACTTCAAACTCTTTAGTAGACATACCCATAAATTACAACTACAATCTCACTATATTTCAAATATTTGCAATAGGAAGAGTTAATCCTGCATATAATGCTGAGTGTGAAATGTATTATCATTGAACAGATGATAGGAAATAATGGTAAAAATAACTTTTGCACAAACATATAAATACTAGAAATAAAATTGATTTTAAATGCTTACACTGGTAAACTTATATAGATGCAACAAAACTTAATATGATAGCACTTCCCCCCACAATTCAATGCATTTTATTATTTAACACTGACACACAATTTATTTTTATGCTTTTTCACTGTCAATCATCCAAAAGAATTACTTCAAAGGATTTTTTTTCATTAGTTCCTGTCAATGCAGGTCAAAAACACTAAAGAGGTAAGTCACAGAACTGCCATGGCATAAGTAGATTGTGCGGTGAAAATCAAACAAAGGCCAATTAAAGTAATCATAACGTCCCAGTGAACACAAGGAAGCTTACCTGGTATTTCTGGAGTTTGTGTGTGAATTCTCAACCCTACTCAGTGCTTGGTACTATAATTACCCTGACCAAAATACTGTGAAATTACCACTCTGATCTACTAATGGCTGCAAAAATCAGGCTGTTGTAGTTTCATGCCAAGGGGGCATAGCAATATGGTGCAATGCTTTCTGACAGAGATAACAACTTTTCAAAATTCAAAAGGGAAAATTAACAGGATGTGGTTTACAATGCCAAATATGTTCATTAATGGCCAATTTAATCAGTGCTGGAGGCATAACATTATAAAATCTGGCTGAAAGTTCTAACAGATATGAAGACCACCTAAGAAGAGTGACCAAGAAATGTACAAAACAATTAATACTGTTCCACTGATATCAAAGACTCTTGGATTATTTTACATCAAGGGAAGCAAAAGAATTAATAGTTTCACAATACCACCAGTAGGAATTATCAATACAATAAGATACAATTAGTAATGCACATGTGACTTTTCATTCAAGGCACATATCCTTGGGAAAGCCAGAACATGATAAGGAGAACAAAAGAAACATTTTAAATGAAATGAATAAAGATTTTAACTATACCCTAGTACATGCTGAGCAAAACAGAAAAGGCAATGAAAAACACAGCTCTAAGAAATGCAAAAAGATCATCCTGGGATTTCATAATCATTAAGAGTATAAAAGTATGTTGCAGATGGGAGGAAATCTAGGCCTACTATTAAAATAGATAATGTGACCAACTGAAAAATCCCCTTTAAGACTATTATTTAACTAATAAAAGCATTTAGCTTTCTCAAAAAGAAAAATGTCTCTCTATAGCAGTAACCGAGTTAGCCCTTTTAGCAGGGTATTTATGTTCATTCATTTTGGGTGTTCCCTACTACATACAACATAAAAAACTTAAAACAGAGAAAGGGAAATTTTAGTTTGTGTACTGTAGTTCACAAGTTACTATTCTGGAATCAAAGCCTGTGCAGGTTATTAGAGAGTTGGCACTCTTAAAAGTAGTACATACAAAACTTGCTTTCTACAAACAGGGAACGATAGAAAATGCAAGTGTATTTGCAAATCGTCTTTCAGAAAACAAGCCTTGGGGTGAGGGTAATGCCACGGCTACTTTGTCACAGAAGAAAAGCAGACAAACCCAGAAGGAGGCGTTCCATCTGGGCTAGCCACAAATGATTCAAAAAAAGGTAAGACTCAAAATTGTATTCCTAGAATTTCTTAATGGAAGAAGCAAAGTAGTTAAGAGCACTGAAGGTACTGTATTTAGATGAAATACACCAGGATATTTATGAGAAAAGAATACATTTAAAATAGTACAGCTACAAGGATAGATGTAGTATATAAAACTACATATGAAAAGACATTCCAGGATAGCTAATTGAACACAAGTAGTATCAAAATCTACAAAGACAAGAGAGAAGCACATAGAATACACTGCATTGGAAAATGAGATAAAGTTGTAGAATAATTAGAGTATGCAAAAAATAAACTAATTGATCCCTCCCTCTTTTATCAAGTCGTGCTGCCAAGCAGTGTAAGCTAAATGCTGTACAGAGCTGTGTAAGTCTGGCAGCGCTATAAAAATAATTAATAGTAGTAAATACCGAGCCGTCCATAGGATTAGAATGGGCAGCTTGGCATTTAGCTCCTGCTGCTTGGCAGTACAGTAAAAGAGGGAGGGTGGGTGAATCTGGTGTGTGGGGGGGGGGGATAATTTGTAATCAATTTTCTCTGTTCATATGAATTTTAGAATTCAGAAATCATTTATTTTCTTAACCCCACTTAAAACAGAGGTATTGGAGATTCTGAGATGTGAAAAAATGCAAAATATTAATAGAAAGTATCTTATTTATTCATTGCCTCAAATCCCACCCAAAATATGGATATTCACTTGCATTTTGGAGTAAATACCACAAAATACAAAATGTTAGTTATCTCCTTGTAGAGCAAATATTTATAGCAGAAACAACTAAACTTTTCACTTGAAAAGGAACACTACATACAGTAAAACAGATCAGTAACATTAAGGGCACTTATACAAAATTTGCCTACAGCAAACTTTTGTAATTCAGGGTGCCCCAAATGTGTGTGCTGAATCTTCAGTGAATACAAATGTATCTCACTGTAAAGACTGAAAATGCAGTTGACTGTGGGGTGCTCAGATCAGGTTTTGTAAACCTTTCTATAATTTAACATGATCAGTACAGTAACCAAAAATAGTATTATCACAGGCCTACTAGTATCCATTTAATAGAAACCAAAATCAAATTAAATTACAAACTCTTCTATCCAGCAGCTTTCTCCTGCTCCTTTGGGTTTCCAGCCCGGTTGCAACTGTTCTAGATGGAGTTCACATACTTGTATGATTGCTCAGGGTTTTTCCTCCTATTTTCCCTTTTAATGGTTCCCTCCTTATTTAACTCAAAGTGGCAGTTTTCTGGGTGAAATGCACGGGATACAATTCTATTCAGAGCCCAGCAAAAACTGATCTTGAGTCAACCAGGTAGTGCACAACAGTTAGATGGGATTTGTTCACAAAGAATGTAGTGTCTGATGACTCTAAGAACAGGAGCCCAGGAGAACTGAATCCAAGTTTCCCACAGTGCTGGTTATTGAACTGATCCTATTTAGACTTTTTTTTATAATTCCAGAGAAACATGTAAAGTGCACAGTTGTTTATTCAAAAACAAAAATATTCTACTGTGCAATTTGAAAAGTCTATGAAATGTGTTTACTAAGCATAGCAGTATAAGATTAAGTTCTTTATTCGGTAATCTTCTTTCTAGTGGACAGGCACATTATTCCTGAACCTTTGGGTAGTCAATCCATTCCCGCAAGAATTCTTATAGAGAGCATCATTAGCCTCCCATCTCTCTGGGCTATCTTCCAATTCCCTAGTTCATACCAAAGCAGATGGTCAGCCCTAGAGAGAAAAAAGAATAGGGAGGAGTACCGGGCACTCCCTGAGAAAAAATGGCTGTTCTGCTCATATCATTAAAATCAAACAGATGAAACAAACTTAACCATTTGCAATACACAACAAGGTGAAAACAAAATAAGTCACTTACTGGAGTGCAACCTGGGGCATTCACATCCTCTATCCTTGACAATGCTGGATAAAGGAAAGAAACAAGATGTTCGGATTCCCTGGCACACTTGAGGCATTAAGCAGACAAAGGAACATCTGAGAGGGCGAGCTTCAGGAATAATGTGTCTGTCTACTAGAAAGAAGATGACTGGGGTAAGAACCTAATCTTTTCTTCTTGTGTGACAAGACATATTATTCCTGAACTTCGGGATGTATCAAAACAGTACCCAGAGTCTAGGGCAAGACAGATGAGCCTGCTGACAGTAAGGATTATCCAAATGTGGAGTCTATTTTGGCTGATATGTCTACCCTGTAAAACTTTGTTAATGTATGGAAAGAGGATCATGTGGCCATTCTACAAATTTCTTCTGGGAACACCACTGAAGATTCTGTGCATGAAGAAGCCATACTTCTACTGGAGTGTGGCTTCATGGATCTAGGCAGTCGCTTTCCACATCTGAAATAGACTGAAGAAACAGCCATATGGATCCATCTTGAGATGGTTGTTTACGAGGCTGATTGGCCTTTACGGGCAGTACCCACCCATATAAAGAGATGATCTGACAGTCGAAATTTGTTCATAACCTCTAGATACCATATTAACACTCTGTGCACATCCAATAATTTCAGCACTCTGTCACTCTTCCTCGGACCCAAGGGTGTGAAGGCAGGTAACTGCCCTTCCTGATAGAAATATGGTACTATATTTAAAAGAAAAATAAACATGAGCAGAAAAGACAGGCTCCTACTATCTTACTTGTAGAGAAAAAACTGGGGAATTGGAGGGCAGTCCAGAGAGATGGGAAGCAGAGCAAAAAAATGCTAGTGAGGCTCTCTACAAGAAATCTCACGGGAATGGATTGACTACCCAAAGGTTCAGGAATTATGTGTTTGTTGCACTAAAAATAGCATAAATAGCAGCTTTAGTGCTGCATTTAGAGGGCAGAAATCTGGTAATATCCAACATTAAAAATAATTCCCAAACTAATATTCAACTTAAGCTTGTAAACTGCTATGTAAAACTTTGGCATGTAAACTGCTATGTAAAAATTTGGCAGTATCAAGTGACAATAATGATAAAATTTATTTTATAGGAGTAGCATTTGAAACATAATTTAGCAATTCTATCCAAATTGGTCACAATTATTAGCATAACAGGCTAATGTACAGCACTGCGTATGCCTTTCAGCGCTATATGTGATAAATATTAGTACTCATTTCAATTAATGTTTTCCAAATAACAAGAAATGACCAAGTCATTTTTTGTAGAGTTTCTCTCCCTGAAGTCCCACTCCCGCAAGGCTCCCTGGTATCTTCCATACCACAGGGAATTAAAGCAGAAATGTCGAGCACTGGAACGTAAATGGAAAAAATCGAAAACCCCTTCAGACAGACAATCCTGGAGAGACAACATCAAGTTCTATAACACAGTACTAAAAAAAGCAAGGAAGAATTTTTATGGAGATAAAATCACCAGATCAAAAAACCAAAATAGTACACTGTTCAACGTCTGGCGCAACCTAACCTCAAAAAACGACTCCACCTAACCCTTTTCCCCCCATCCGCAAACGACCTAGCTAAATTTTTCAATGAAAAGATTACTACCTTATGGAGTTCTTTCCCCCAGCAGACTCTTACAATTCTCTGCCTCCCAACGACTCCAACATTCTCTGCCTCCCAACGACTCCAACCCTATCCCTGCTGATAGATCCTGGACTGCCTTTGAACTTGTATCCGAATCCCAGATCTCTAAACTCTGTCTCAAACTGAAATCCTGCAATTGCATCCTGGATCCTTTCCCTTTCTACCTTTACGAAAACATTCCCGTGCAGGCCATCTCCTCCCTTACCAGGCTTATAAATTCTGCTTTACTATCGGGCCTGTTCTCCACAGAAATGGGACACATTGCCTTGTCCCCTCTTCTGAAAAAAGCCGATCTTGACCCTTCCTTACCATCTAACTACCGCCCCATAGCAAATATCCCTCTCCTATCTAAACTGCTAGAGGCCATAGTCGCCACCCAGCTCTCTTCTTACCTAGAGAGATTCTCCATCCTCTATCCCTACCAATATGGCTTCAGACCCAGCTTCAGCACCGAATCCCTCCTTAGTTTCCTTAATTTCTAAGGTGCAACAACTACATTCTCGTAACAAATTCGCTGTCCTATTACAATTCGATCTCTCTGCAGCTTTCGATGTTGTCCACCACGACATACTATTTTATCAACTTTCCGAGATAGGAATTGAATCCACCATCCTAAAGTGGTTCTCAAACTTCCTACACTCTCGCTCCTACACTGTCAACACAAATGGCACCAGGTCTGTTCCTTGGACACCATCTTGCAGTGTCCCTCAGGGATCACCCCTATCCCCTATTCTCTTTAACATCTATATGTCCTCCCTGAAACTCCTCCAATTATCCCCCCTTGAAACAATATACACATACGCTGATGACATCCTTGTCCTCCTTGAGACAGACCAGAACCTCACCAACCTCCACGAGAACATTACAGCTTGCATAATGAGACTCCATTCCTGGTCCTTCTTGGTACAGATGAAATTGAATGAATCAAAAACAAAATTACTCTGGCTCGGCCCAAAATTAGAACACCTGCCCACCCTCTTCGCACTACCCTCAGGCGTTGCACTGCAGCTTGAGTTCTCAAGCAAGGTCCTTTGCATCATTATAGATTCTTCTCTCTCCCTCAATGACCACCTCAACTCCTTGGCTAAATCATGCTTTTTCAGCCTCCACGTAAGATCCTATTTTCGCCAACAACATTTTGCCATCCTTGTCCAATCCATCATCCTCTCCAAATTAGACTACTGCAATGCCATCTACTTAAGCCTATCAAAAAAAGTCTTCAAAGACTCCAGCTAATCCAGAATACTGCAGCCAAGTTGATCTTTGCAAAATGCAAGTCTGACCATGTCTCCCCACTCCTAGCCAAACTTCACTGGCTCCCAGTGATTTCCAGAATCCATTTCAAATGCTCCTGCCTGGCTTTTAAGATCATTCATGGCATCCTTCCTCCCTTAATTCCACTATCTTATAACTTCTCGAATCCTGAATCTACCAGACCCACCCAAAGGTATAAATTATCCTTCCCCTCTCTACATGGTATTCGCTATGCAGGCAAACTGGGAAAATCCCTTCTCTTCAGAATCACAGTTCTTTGGAACGACCTTACTACCCCGCTGCGGAACCTGGGCTCCCTCCAATTATTCCGCAAGCAACTGAAAACCTGGCTTTTCACTAAAATGTAATTCTATCCCCCCTTACTCTTCTCTTCTATATATAAGTTCATATAAACCTTTTTTTTCCTTCTCTTCCTATTAAGTTCTTGTAAACCGTGCCGAGCTCCACAACATCTGTGGAGATGATGCGGTATATAAACTTAAGGTTTAGTTTAATTTAGTTTAGTCTTCTTAATTCCATGATATCAATTTTGAAAATAAGCTGAAAATTATACATCTTTTCTCAGAAAACTAAAAAGCATGGAGAGGCATAATAAAAAAAACGTCTAAGTCCTTTTTGGGCCTAAGGCACTAGTCGTCCAAAGTCCATTCTCAAAAAATACAACCAAAATATTTTTTTTGAAAATCGTTTACTTCTACATCCAGCCGTTTGATCGTCCAGAACACTAAGTGATCTATCTTTATACCCCATTCTCATCCAAAAATTTGTCCAAGCCCAAAACACCTAGAAAAAGACCTCTTAGATGTGGGAGAGGTCAGCAAAGTGATGGACTGGCCATCTAGACATTGCAACAGAATAGTGGGTCACTGCTGTGAACTTCACAAAAAGGGTGCCACATAAACATCTCACCACAACTCCCTTGCAGGTAATGGTGAGTCCCCCAAAACCTACTATATCCACCTGTCTACCACCCCAATAGCCTTAAGGCTGCAGATGCCACCTATATGGCAGTAGAGTAAGGTTTTGGGGGTTTTGGTGGGTGCACATTTTTCACCATGAATGCAGTGGTTAGAGTGGCTTATGGGCCTGGGTCCTCCTCTCTATGGTTCACTAGCCCACCCCCCAAACTACTTAAACCACCTCTGTGCAGCTCTAATAGGCTTTCCTATGCCAGGTGCTGATGTTCTGGGGGCAGGTTTGTATGTTTTTATTCCGGTTTATATGGCGGGGGGCAGTGATCACTGGGTACCATCGGGGCACTTATACCTGTTTTTAGATTGCTTAAGTCTCAATATATAAGTTTCATCTAGGCAGTCTCTTTAAACTTTGATTATTGCTGCAGGGCTACTAAGTCTAGGTTGGCCTACATCCCGTCTACCTCCCGCCCAAACCACTCCTTTAAAGGCGCCCCTTTTCACTCTGGGCGTACAGTAGCAGTGAAAAGGCCCAAGCTGGTTTTAGATACATCTAAAACCCGTTTCAATTATTAGCACTTGAACGACCTGTCTTTTTTATCATCCAAGTGCCGATTTAGGTGGGTTTTTAGATGTATTTCCGTTTCAATTATGAACCTCTTAGTGTAAAAGTAGCTTTACTTTTTCAATACTTATACCAATTTTACATATTAGAGATCAATTTTCCAGTCAAAATTTAGGGTCTCTTCTATCAAACTGCACAAGCAGTTTTTAGCGCAGAGAGCCGCGTTGAATGGCCCGCGCTGCTCCCGACAATTTTATGTCCTAGTCTAAAAACAGCAGAAAATAAAAATTAATTTGGGGCAATTTTTTACACACTTTACTCAGAGAAATTTTACTTTTAAATTTATCACTTTGTTCCTGATTATTTCATTGCTCAATATAAAAAATGTCATTAATATGATAATACTGTTTTGATGTAAAAATTGATAAATAACAGGAAGCATGTAGCTTGTAATTGCACCTTTTAGCATAGAAATAAAACTATGGCAGATAGATACATCTAGTTATTTCCTTATAGTTATTTCCATTTCCTGTGCTTCAATAAACATGCCAACAAAACTATCAATTTGTCATTGAACTATATTACGGAACATTGCAAGCAAAGGGCACAACATTAATCCCTCAAGTAGAAATAGCTTATTAAATTTGAAATACTTATATCTAGAACACAACAAGCAGTATCTAAGTAGAAAGATGAACCCTTAGCTCATATGTATTGCCTGTGAAAGATAAATATCACCTAGGTTTATGGTCCAAGTAAGAACCCAGGGGGAAATTTTGCATAGTCTCAGCAGCTTACTAAGAAGTGTCTGAGAATCGCACACTGGTGTCCTATATAGAATCACGTTTGCCCTATTGGAAAGATGTCTAACCCTGCCTAACTGCACCGATTCTCTAACCAGCACCCTTGTCACAGGCGCTGGTTAGAGAATCGTGCCTGTGGGATCCTTAGCCATGAGCTGATCATGGCAAGGAAATCCCCCTGCCGCGATCAGCTGAGCGACTGCAGCAATGAACTCCCCCGCGAAAATCGCTGGCAGGAGGAATACCCACTCCCTCCTGCCGGAACCACAGCTCTCCCCTCGAGAAGTACCCCAGTAGGAGGGATGCCCACTTCCTCCTGCCACCACCACCACGGAAATTTCCAACTCCCCAACTGGCGATACCCCCAGAGCCCCCCCCCCCCGTAAACTTATGGGACCCCTGGCACTCCTAGTGCATCGGGCCATGACTCCGATTGGCCAAGGTACCTAAGGCCCCTCTTATGGGAGGGATCTTAGATATCTGAGCCAATCAGGGCCTTAGGCCTCTCCCTGGTACATCCCAGAATGCACCAGAAAGGGGAAGGCCCACCATTTTGGGGTGGCAGGCCTGCAGGCCGGAGGGTGTAAGCATCCCTCCAGCAGGACTTTCTACTACAGAGGTACAGGGGTGGGGTGGGTGTCGGGGGTTTTAGGGGTGCTGGGGGGACCATAGGTTTGGAAAAGTCTGGGGGGTGTCTAGAGGGGAGATGTCACCGGTGAGGGGGTTGGGAACTTCCGGGGAGGTGGGGGGGAGCTCTGGAAGAAGAGAGTGGACATCCCTCCTGTCATAAGAACATAAGAATTGTCGCTGCTGGGGCAGACCAGTGATCCATCGTGCCCAGTAGTCTGCTCAAGCGGCGGCCCTTAGGTTAAAGACCAGTG
This sequence comes from Geotrypetes seraphini, assembly GCF_902459505.1. NCBI lineage: Eukaryota > Metazoa > Chordata > Amphibia > Gymnophiona > Dermophiidae > Geotrypetes > Geotrypetes seraphini. The sequence continues at coordinate 338,645,669 of NC_047086.1, read as the reverse complement.
CCCTAACTGAGACTAGCCTTACTTGAGTACGTTCGGGTTCAGCAGGAACTTGTCTAACTTTGTCTTTAATCCCTAGAGGGTGTTTTCCCCTATAACAGCCTCCGGAAGAGCGTTCCAGTTTTCTACCACTTTCTGGGTGAAAAGAACTTCCTTATGTTCGTACAAAATCTATCCCCTTTCAATTATAGAGGGTGCCCTCTTGTTCTCTCTACCTTGGAGAGGGTGAACAACCTGCCCTTATCTATTAAGACTATTCCCTTCAGTACTTTGAATGTTTCGATCATGTCCCCTCTCAATCTCCTCTTTTCAAGGGAGAAGAGGCCCAGTTTCTCTAATCTCTCACTGTATAGCAACTCCTCCAGCCCCTTAACCATTTTAGTCGCTCTTCTCTGGACCCTTTCGACTAGTACCGTAGTACAGTATTCCAGGTGAGGGCATACCATGGCCCGGTACAGCTGCATAACCTTCTCCGATCTGTTCGTGATCCCCTTCTTAATCATTTCTAGCATCCTATTCACCCTTTTCACTGCCGCCACGCATTGCATGGATGGCTTCATTGATCTGTCAACCAGCACTCTCTAGCCGCTTTCCTGGGGGGGTCTCTCCAAGTAACGCCCTGGACATCCTGTATTTGTGTATAAGATTTTTGTTACTGACATGCATCACCTTTTACTTATCCATGTTGAGCCTCATTTGCCATGTTGCGGCCCATTTCTCAATCGTGTTTATGTCACGTTGCAGATCTTCGCAATCCTCCTGCGTCTTTTACTACTCTGAATAACTTAGTATCGTCTGCAAATTTAATCACCTCACTCGTTGTACCAATCTCCAGGTAGTTTATAAATATGTTGAAGAGCACGGGTCCAAGCACCGAACCTTGAGGCACTCAACTGGTGACGCTTTTCCTGTCCGAGTATTGTCCATTTACCCCCACTCTCTGTTTCCTATCCGTCAGCCAGTTTTTAATCCATGTGAGTATTTCACCCTCAATTCCATGGCTCGCAATTTTTCGAAGTAGCCGTTTATGCGGAACCTTGTCGAATACCTTCTGAAAATCCAGATATACAATGTTGACCAGGTCACCCTTGTCTATCTGCCTGCTTACTCCCTCGAAGAAGTGCAGCAAGTTTGTCAAGCAAGATCTTCCTTTGCTGAAGCTGTGCTGGCTGGTCCTCATCAAATTGTGTCCGTCAAAGTGATCAATGATGCGGTCCTTTATCAGCGCTTCTACCATCTTTCTCAGTACTGAGGTCAGACTCACCAGTCTGTAGTTTCCCGGATCTCCCCTTGAACCTTTTTTGAAGACCGGCATAAAATTCACCATTTTCCAGTCTTCCAGAATCCTTCCTGATTTGATTGACAGATTGGCTATTAGTTGAAGCAGTTCAGCTATAGCCCCTTTCAGTTCCTTGATTACCCTCAGATGGATGCCATCCAGTCCTGGGGATTTATCATTTTTAAGCCTATCAATCTGCCCGCATACCTCTTCTAGACTGACCGTCAACCCTGTCAGTTTCCCGTCTTCATTTCCTATGTATAGCCTGTCGGCTTCCGGTATGTTGTGTATATCCTCTTTGGTAAATACAGACACAAAAAATGTGTTCAGTTTGTCAGCAATGGCTTTGTCCTCCTTTAGTACTTCCTTTATTCCATGGTCATCCAACGGCCCCACCGCTTCCTTCGCGGGTCGTTTCCTCTTAATATATCGAAAGAAAAGCTTGACGTTTTTTTCCTCCTTGGCTGTTTTTTCCTCGTAGTCTCTTTTGGCTCCTCTTACTGCCTTATGGCATCTACTTTGATGTTGTTTGTGCTTTTTCCAGTTTTCGTCCGTTTTTGACCTTTTCCATTCCTTAAACAAAATCTTCTTGTCTCTGATCGCTTGCTTCACCGCTACAGTGAGCCATGCCGGTTCCTTGTTCTTTTTCCTCTTGGATTCTTTGTTGATATGCGGCACATATAGATTTTGCACCTCGGTGACTGTGTCCTTAAAAAGGAACCATGGTTGCGCTAGCATTTTTACAGTGCTTATCCTCTTCTTAATCTTCTTCCCCACCATGTCTCTTCTCTTCATAATTCCCTTTTTGGAAGTTCAGTGCCGGGGCCATCGTTCTGGATCAATGTTTTACCCTTGTGTCCAGGTTGAAGCGGGTCATATTGTGATCACTGCTTCCCTTCTATTTCTACACCTTGCGCCGGTCCTCGTAGTCCATTTAGAATTAAGTCCAGAATTGCATTTCCTCTCGTATTTTCCTTGACAAGTTGTTCCAAGAAGCAATCGCCTACAGCATCCAGGAACTTGGTCTCCCTACTGCAGCCGGAGGTGCCTAGGTTCCAAACTATCCCCGGATAATTGAAGTCACCCATGATAACTGCGTTGCCTCCCTTGCGTTTAACCGCGTCCGTCATTTCTCCATCAATTTCTTCGGACTGCTCTGGGGGTTGGTGGTAGATGCCGATCTTCATTTCTGTCCCATTTGTTCCTGGTATTTTGACCCATAGAGACTCTACTTTATTTTTCGTTTCCGGCGTGTTCTCTCTGGTAGACTCAATTCCCTCTTTAATGTATAGGGCAATATCCCCACCTTTTTGATCCACTCTGTCTCTGCAGTATAGCTTGTATCCCGGTAACACAGTGTCCCAGACATTTTCTTCGTTCCACCATGTTTCCGTGATGCCGATGATGTCAAGGTTATCTTATTCCTTAGGCTCCTTGCGTTCATGTACATACACTTGAGTTTGCGGCCTGTTACTTTCTTGCATTTCCTTCCCTCTTGTGTCCCTTTCGATCCGTCAGGATTTCTGTCTTGCTTATGATCTGGTGAGTCTTCCCCAAACCAACTCTTGGTCGACTGTCGGCTTTCCCCTTCTTCCCAGTTTAAAAACTTCTCAATTTCTCTCTTGATGTTGCTTGCAAGTAGCCTCGTTCCATCTCCGCTGAGGAGGAGCCCATGTTTCCTGAATAGCTTGCTCTTCTCCCAGAATGTCATCTTGTTGCGCAGATCTCTATGTAAAGATCAATATCCAAGCGACCGAAATGCAAGGGACCTGGGGAGAGGAAGAAGCAATATGGATCGCTCTGAAAAGAGAAGATGGAACTTCTATCTACGTGGGTATAGTCTACAGACTTCCGACTCAATCGCAGCAAATTGATAAGGATCTGATTGTGGATATCTAAAAGTTTGGAAGGAAAGAGGAGGTGCTGCTGTTGGGAGATTTCAACCTGCTGGATGCAGACTGGAATGTTCCGTCTGTGGAATCGGAAAGAAGTAGGGAGATTGTGGATGCCTTTCAAGAGGATCTGATTAGACAAATGGTGACGGAACCCACGAGGGAAAAAGCGATATTGGATCTGGTCCTCACAAATGTAGAGAGTATCTCTAATGTTCGAGTAGATGCTCACCTGGGATGTAGCGATCATCAAACGGTTTGGTTTGATATAACGGCTAAAGTGGAGAGTGGCCGCACGATACTTAAAGTCCTAAATTTCAAACATACGGACTTTAATGAAACGAGAGAGTACCTGAAGAAAGAGCTGTTAGGATGGGAGGACATAAGAGAAGTGGAAAGACAGTGGTCTAAGCTGAAAGGAGTGATAAAAATGGCTACAGACCTTTATGTGAAGAAAATAAATAAAAAGAAGAGAAAAAGGAAGCTGATATGGTTCTCCAAACTAGTGGTGAAGAAAATAAAGATGAAAGAGTTGGCGTTCATGAAATATAAAAAAGCCCAAGAAGAGGAGTGCAGAAAGGACTACAGGGTGAAACTGAAAGAAGCCAAGAGAGAGATACGTTTGGCGAAGGCACAGGCGGAAGAACAAATGGCTAAAAATGTAAAAAAGGGAGATAAAATTTTTTTCAGATATATTAGTGAAATAGTGAAGGAGAAGATAAAAAATGGAATTGCTAGGCTAAAAGATGCTGGGAACAAATATGTGGAGAGTGATGAGGAGAAAGCAAATGTGCTAAACAAATACTTCTGTTCTGTGTTCACAGAAGAAAATCCTGGAAAAGGATCGAGATTGTCTGGCAAAGTTACACGAGAAAATGGAGTAGATTCTGCGCTGTTCACGGAGGAGAGTGTTTATAAGCAACTTGAAAAACTGAAGGTGGACAAAGCGATGGGACCAGACGGGATCCATGCCAAGATACTAAGGGAGCTCAGAGAGGATCTGGCGAGTCCTATTAAAAACTTGTTCAACAAATCTCTGGAGATGGGAGTGGCTCCTGCGGATTGGAGGAGAGCAGATGTTGTCCCTATTCACAAAAGTGGTCACAGGGATGAAGCGGGAAACTACAGGCCGGTGAGCCTCACTTCGGTTGTTTTGCAAAATAACGGAAGTGTTGCTGAAAGAAAGGATAGTGTACTTCCTTGAATCTAATGGGTTACAGGATCCGAGGCAACATGGCTTTACAAATGGTTGTGGTGTGAACACTATTTATTTATCATTTTTAGTAAAAGTGAAAACAAACAAGATTGTGATACGGAAGTAGTCATTTACAAAAGGTAAATCATGCCAAATGAACCTGATTGAATTTTTTGATTGGGTGACAGAGAGCTGGATCGAGGACATATGCTAGATGTAATTTATTTAGATTTCAGCACAGCCTTTGATACTGTTCCTCATAGGAGGCTGTTGAACAAACTTGAAGGGTTGAAGTTAGGACCGAAAGTGGTGAACTGGGTTAGAAACTGGCAGTTGGACAGATGCCAGAGGGTGGTGGTTAATGGAAGTCGCTCGGAGGAAGAAAAGGTGAGTAGTGGAGTCCCTCAGGGTTCGGTGCTGGGGACGATCCTGTTCAATATGTTTGTGAGTGATATTGCTGAAGGGTTAGAAGGAAAAGTGTGTCTTTTTACAGATGATACCAAGATTTGTAACAGAGTAGACACCGAAGAGGGAGTGGAAAATAGGAAAAAGGATCTGCAAAAGTTAGAGGAATGGTCTAATGCCTGGCAACTAAAATTCAATGCAAAGAAATGCAGAGTAATGCATTTGGAGATTAATAATCGGAAGGAACTGTATATGCTGGGAGGTGAGAAGCTGATATGCACGGACGGGGAGAGTGACCTTGGGGTTATAGTGTCCGAAGATCTAAAGGTGAAAAAACAGTGTGACAAGGCAGTGGCTGCTGCTAGAAGGATGCTGGGCTGTATAAAGAGAGGCGTAGCCAGTAGAAGGAAGAAGGTGTTGATGCCCCTGTACAGGTCATTGGTGAGGCCCCACTTGGAGTATTGTGTTCAGTTTTGGAGACCGTATCTGGCGAAGGACGTAAGAAGACTTGAAGCGGTCCAGAGGAGGGCGACAAAAATGATAGGAGGCTTGCACCAGAGACGTATGAGGAGAGACTGGAAGCCCTGAATATGTATACCCTAGAGGAAAGGAGGGACAGGGGAGATATGATTCAAAGGTTCAAATACTTGAAGCATTAATAATTAAGTTTGAAAATCAATAAAGATTTAAACACAAATACTTGAAGGGTATTAAAGTAGAACAAAATCTTTTCCAGAAAAAGGAAAATGGTAAAACCAGAGGACATAATTTGAGATTGAAGGGTGGTAGATTCAAGAGCAATATTAGGAAATTCTACTTTACGGAAAGGGTGGTGGATGCCTGGAATGTGCTCCCAAGAGAGGTGGTGGAGAGGAAAACTGTGACTGAGTTCAAAGAAGCGTGGGATGAACACAGAAGATCTAGAATCAGAAAATAATATAAAATATTGAACTAAGGCAAGTACTAGGCAGACTTGCACGGTCTGTGTCTGTATATGGCCCTTTGGGGGTTGGATGGGCTGGAAAGGGCTTCAATGGCTGGAAGGGTTTAGATGGGCTGGAGTAAGTTTTAACAGAGATTTCGTCAGTTGGAACCCAAGCACAGTACTGGTTAGAGCTTTGGATTCTTGCCCAGAAATAGCTAAGAAGAAAAAATTTAAAAAATTTAAATTGAATCAGGTTGAGCAGACTGGATGGACCATTCGGGTCTTTATCTGCCGTCATCTACTAAGTAAGTGGAATCCTTCTTCCTCACACCAGCATCTCAATTATGCTTTGAACGCTTGCAGCTCCGTCTGCCTCTTCTCATCGGCCCTGGGTACCGGCATGATCTCCGAGAACGTTACCCTCGGCATTCTGGTCTTCAGCTTCTCTCCTAGTATCCGGAACTGGTCCTTCAGTCCTTCCCTGCTGTAGTTCCTGTTTCTCACGTTGTTTGTTCCCCCGTGGATCACCACCGCCATATCTTCCTCTTCCACGCTGAATGATCCTGTCGATGCGGCTCCCTATATCTTCTACCTTGGCTCCCGGTAGGCAGGTCACCAGCTTATCCTGTCTTCCTCCCACTATGTGGCTGTCGACTTGTCTGATGATGGAGTCCCCCATGATGATTGCTGTCCTCTCTATCTTCTCTTGCCTCTCTAGCTGCAGGTCCGGGTCCCTGGTGTATGACCATCTTTCCAGCCGTGACTTTTTAGGGGGAGGGGGGTTGGTGGTTCTGGCAGGATGAAGTGGGGTATCCCTCCTGCCAGGGACTTTTCGAGGGGGGTTCCCTGACGCAGCTGCTCAGCTGATCGTAGCAGGGTGATTCCCTTGCCATGATCAGTTCAGCGGCTGCATTACTAACTGCCACATTACTATTTGCCCATCCACACTCCCCACAGCCCAACCACACCTAGGCTCAAATTACTCTTATACTACCTCTAAATTACTCTTCACATTTCTCCAGCTGATCTTAACAAGGACAATCTGCACAAACTGAAACACCTAACTCCTAAGCCCTCTTACCAGATCTGGAAACTCACTCTTTTCTCCACACCCGAAGAGGTACTGAGAGGATCTGCTCTGCTGAGAAAATAAAAAATATATCCATTGGAACATTTTGTCTGATGGTATTCAAACTTGGGAAAGGTAAACTTGGGTTTTGGTGGGTTATATTTTTGTAATTCTCTTTTTAGTTCAGCAAAATCAGTCAGGCAGTAGTGTAGCCTGTAGAATCTGTTAGAGAAGGAGGGAAGAGGACATTCTCCTTCTGAGAGGAGAAAAGTAGAAGACATATCTTTGGGTAAGTACAGTATATATTATTTTACTCTGAGCTTTGATAGATTTGGGGAGAAAAGCTCAATTGTAGGTTCCCTACTAAAGACAGTTTAGATCTTAAAAGAACAAACTTTTAATAAAATTCTAATGTTCTCTATACTAGTCTAATATATTCTTAGTAGTTTAAAAAGGTTAATTAATTAGCTCAATAACAAGATGCAGACAGTAGTCCAGCAGCAACAGGGTTGCTATCCAGTCTTTTGCATTGAGTATCACATGTATGACTTTCTCCTGGTTGGCGAGAAGTTATATGTGTGTGCTCATTGCAAAGAGCTCTTAGCTCTCAGAGAACAAGTACATTCCCATGAGGAAAGAGTAATAAACTTGGAGGAGATGAGGGACACACATAGAGAAGACCTTCGGGGATGTTGTAGAGAAGTCCCATCTCCAGTTTGGTAGCCCCTGTGCTGCCTTGGAGGAAAGAGGTATCCTAGAAGGATAGCATCACCCTGGTGAAGTAGGAAATAATCCTGTAGCTAGGACCTACCCACCAGGGGATGCAATATCCTCTCACACCGAGGAAAAGTTAGGACAGCTGTTGTAGTTGGTGATTCAATTATTAGGCATGTAGATAGCTGGGTGGCAGGTGGGCTTGCCTGCCTGGTGCAAAGGTGGTGGACCTCACACGTCACATAGATAGGATTTTAGATAGTGCTGGGGAGGAGACAGCTGTCCTGGAATTAGTAGGAACCAATGGCATAGAAAAATGTGGGAGGGAGGTTCTGGAAGCCAAATTTAGGCTCTTAGGCAGAAAGCTGAAATCCAGATCCTCCAGGGTTGTATTTTCAGAAATGCTCCCAGTTCCATGCTCAGGACCCAAGAGGCAGGTAGAGCTCCAAAGTCTCAATGCGTGGTTGAAATGATGGTGCAGGGATGAGGAATTTAGATTTGTTAGGAACTGGGCAACCTTTTGGGAAAGGGGGAGATTGTTCCAAAAGAACGGACTCCACCAAAACTGGGATGGAACCAGGCTACTGGCGCTAACGTTTAAAAAGGAGTTTGAGCAGCTTTTAAACTGAGAAGTGGGAGGAAAGCCGACAATCGCCCGGGAGCGGATGGTTTGGTGTGAGGTATCCTTGGAGGATACTATTGAAACAGGATATTTAGGGAGTTCCGGTAGAGAGGTTCCAATAATGGTGAAAGAAAACCAGGAGGGTTTAAGAGGAAAGCAGAGTAAAAGACTCAAATTTTCCCTGTCTTCTCAGCAGACTGTAGTTGCAAGGAAAAAACACAATTTGAAGAGTCTGTATGCAAATGCTAGAAGCCTAAAAAATAAAATAGGAGTTAGAGTATATAGCACTGAATGATAAGATAGATATAATAGGCATCTCAGAGACCTGGTGGAAGGAGGACAATCAATCGGACACTGTGTTACCTGGGTACAAATTATGTCGCAAGGATAGAGTAGATCAAATTGGAAGGGGGGGGGTTGTGCTATATGTTAAAGAGGGAATTGAATCAAATAAAATAAACATTTTGCATGGCACAGATAACGGTGTGGAATCCTTATGGATACAAATTCCATATATGAAGGGAAGGAATATAAAGGTTTGGTTATACTACCGTCCCACAGGACAAAACGAGCAGACAGATGAAGAAATGTTTCCAGAGATTAGGAAAGTTGGAGAAATGGGCAACACTATAATAATGGGTGATTTCAATTACCAAATTAATAGAGAAGAGTATGTAAAATCAGCAAGTAACAAAGCTCATACTCTATAAACAAATATATCTATAGAACCCCCTACAATTCCACTTAGTACTGCCAAATAATCACTCACAGATAGAGGAAATACAGCACTACAATCATACACCACACACTAAATTCAAAGCAGAAACAGAGGGAAAAGGAGCACAAGAGAACTAGAAAAGAAAAAGAAAGTGGAGAAAAAGCCTCAATTCAGTTTCATGGGCTCAAAAAACTCCACTTTCTCTCATATGGGATGTTTTTCTGAATCAAAATGTTCACTGAATCAAGTATCAAGAATCAAGTATCAGTTGAACTGAGGCTTTTTCTCCACATTCTTTTTCTTTTCTGGTTCTCTTGTGCTCGTTTTCCCTGTTTCGCAAAAGAAATCTACTGTAGTGGCATTTAATTTTCAAAAGGATGACTATGATAAAATGAGGAAAATGGTTATAAAGAAGTTAAAAGGATCAGTTGCAAAGGTTAGGACTGTAAACCAGGTGTGGTTGTTATTTTAAAAATACCGTAGTGGAAGCCCAGACCAGATGTATTCCACGTATCAGCAAAGGTGGAAAGAAGAGGAAACGAGAGCCAACGTGGTTAAAAGTTGAAGTGAAAGAGGCTATTAGAGCTAAAAAAAACATCCTTTAAAGAATGGAAAAAAGATCCAAATGAAGAAAATAGGAAGAAACACAAACACTGGCAAGTTAGATGCAAAGCATAGCTAAAAAAAAATATGAAGAGAAACTTGCAAAAGAGGCAAAAACTCATAGCAATTTTTTAAGGTACATCAGAAACAGAAAACCTGTGAGGGAATTTGTGGAACTGTTGGATGATCAAGGAGCGAAAGGGGCACTCAGGAAGGATAAGGCCACAGCGGAAAGACTGAATGAATTCTTTGCTTCGGTCTTTACGGAAGAAGATGTAAGAGATCTACCTGAACCGGAAATGGTTTTCAAGGGTGATGATGCGGAGGAACAGAAAGATATCTTGGAGAATCTGGAAGATGTACTAAGCCAAATCGACAAGTTAAAAAGTGATAAATCGCCAGGACTAGATGGTATACATCCCAGGGTATTAAAAGAACTCAAAAATGAAATTGCTGACCTGCTGTTAGTGATCTGTAACCTATCGCTAAAACCGTCTGTAGTACCTGAAGATTGAAGGGTGGCCAATGTTACGCCGATTTTATAAAAGGGTTCCAGGGGAGATCTGGGAAATTGCAGACCAGTAAGCCTCACTTCAGTGCCAGGCAAAATGGTAGAAACGATTATAAAAAAAATAAAATTGTGGAACATGTAGACAAACATGATTTAATGAGACGGAGTCAGCATGGGTTCAGCCAAGGGAGATCTTGCCTCACAAATTTGATTGACTTCTTTGTAGGTGTGAATAAACATGTGGATAAAGGTGAGCCGGTTGATAAAGTATATCTAGATGTTCAGAAAGCTTTTAATAAAGTTCCTCATGAGAGGCTCCAGTTGTGGATTAGGAATTGGTTATCGGCTAGAAAACAGGATAGGGTTAAAGGGTCATTTTTCTCAATGGAGGAGAGTAAACAGTGGAGGGGTGCAGGGGTCTGTACTGGAACTGGTGCTATTTAACTTATTTATAAATGATCTGGAAATTGGAATGATTGAGGTGATTAAATTGGCAGATGACACTAAACTATTTAAAGTTGTTAAAACGTTTGCGGATTGTGAAAAATTGCAGGCGGACCTTAGGAAATTGGAAGACTGGGCATCCAAATGGCAGGAGAAATTTAATGTGGACAAATGCAAAGTGATGCACGTTGGGAAGAATAACCTGAATCACAGTTACAGGATGCTAGGGTCCATTTTGGGGATTAGCACCCAAGAAAAGGATCTGGGGTGACTCTCCTCCTTGCCATTGTCGTGACACACCTGAAATTTCAGGAGGCACACTGGTGTGCTGTGGCACACAGTTTGCGATACACTGTTCAAAAGGAAGGTTTCTAAAATGGTTAGTGGTCTTCAGAATAAGGTGTACAGAGACAAAATCTGTATATGCATACTTTGGAGGAAAAGTGAGAGAGGAGAGATATGATAGAGATGTTTAAATGCCAACATAGCATAAATGTGGATGAGGTAAGTCTCAATTGAGAGGAAGCTCTGGAATGAGAAGGCATAGGATGAAGGTGAAAGGGGATAGTTTCAGAAGCAATCTCAGAAAATACTTTTTAATGGAAAGGGTGGTGAATGTTTGGAACCACCTCTAGGTGGAGGTGGTGGAGACTAAGAGTATTTCTGAATTGAAGACAACCTGGGACAAGTATGTTGGATCTCTAAGAGGAGGGGGATAGTGAACTGCATGTTGGGTAGACTAGTTAGGCCATATGATCTTTATCTTCCTTCATTTTTTTCTATCCAACAATCTGCCTTCTTTCTCTCCCCTTCTATCCAGCATCTTCCCTCTTTCTCTCACCCCTTTATCCATCTGCCCTCTTTCCTCTCTTTCATCCAGCATCTGCATTCTATCTCCATTTCCATGCAGAATATGCCATTTCTACCATTTCTCCTCCACCACCCCCAGACACTCTGGTGCTGCCGCTTTTCCATATCAAAAGAAGTGGCAAGAAAGCATAAACCAGGAGGGGCGGGGTCAAGATGGCAAGCAGCGTTCTAGAGCTTTGGCAGTTTTTCCTTTTTACAATTTACCTTTTTGGTGATAATGCTACATACGAAGCGCAAGGAAGCCGTGAGAGCCGTTCTACTGCCAGCCGCTACTTCGATTCAGCAGACTCTGGATTGCTTTGCCGCCAGTTTTCAATCTTCATCTCAGGGCCTGCTGAGAAACCGAATGGAGGAGTGTTCGAATCTCAAGGACATGCATTATATTTGTCCCCCCAAGTAGCTATTCCTCCACCTTGCCCAGCTGAAGTGAGAAATGTGGTGGAAAGCTTGGTGTAATCGGAAGTCGGTGGTACAGAGCTCACCGATGGTGGACTTCATTCCTGGCCAAATCTGGTAGAGGAGAAGAGCTTTAAGGAAGTTCCTTCAAAAGTGGTGACTTTGGAGACCTTTCTACAAGCTATAATGAAATTGGATATAACTGTTGAGAAAACTGCTCAAGATATGCTCACACTTGTAAGTAAAATGGATGTTCTCAGTCAGTAGTTAAAGTTCAGCAAGAATGTTCGGAAGAGATTAACCCTTTCAGGACCAAGGGACATATTTGTCCCATAACTTTAAAATCCTATAAATTTTGATTGGGATAGTCTACAGTTCTAAATTTGATATGTACGGATTCCATATGATACTGCCTTTATGTAAACAAACTGGTTCCGACATTCATTCATTAGCGTCGTTGCTAGATTGACGAGAAGATTCACTTGCCACACTGTCCATAAGCCAGAAGTGTGATTTTTTTAAATAAAAATAATGATATTTCACAAAAAAAAATCAATTTTTTGGCATCTGCAAGCCCTTTTTACCATAAAAATGTCGTCAAAACCACAAAAATTGGCCTACGATCCTTATGGTCCTGAAAGGGTTAAGGGCTCCTTTTACTAAGGTGCACTAGTGGTTTTAGCGTGCGTGCACTAGACGCTAATGCCTCCACAGAGCTTGTGTTAGTATTTTTCATTTAGCGCATGGTTTGCGCGAACTAATCTTCAGCACACCCTAAAAACGCTAGCACACCTTAATAAAAGGAGCCCTAAGAGTTTACAAATTGAAACAGATAAGATTAATAAGATTAAAAATTCTGTTTCAGCAGTTATTAAAGATAAAAAAAATGAATTACTAGAAAGATTGAACAATAGGAGAATTTCAACTGGAGATTGAATCTGAGAATTCTTAATTGCCCAAAGATATAAGAAGTTTCTTTTTGAGAATTTTAAATTTTCACCAGAAACAATTCCTTCTATTACTAAAGCTTATTATTTGCCAATAACAAATAAAACAAGGGTTCAGCCAGGTGATGAACATTTACCTCTTGGAACTCAGGTTCAAAACCAACTTCAAGGAAACGATTTGAAGAATTTATCTGATATATTAGAAAACTATTTATCTGAAATTTCTGAACATGTGACTGATAGTTGATTTTATTTTCAAGCAAGATTTAAATGCGGTTATGAGGATTTACGTTAAGTACATTGGGACTTTATTTTTTGGCGAGTTTGGTTTTATTAAGCTGCTCCAAAAGGTGGCCTTAGTGTGCCCTTGTGTTCTGAAAAAGAACGTGCACTGATATGGCTAGTCTCAGTTAGGGCGCTGGTCTTTGATCAGAGGGCCGCCGCGTGAGCGGACTGCTGGGCATGATAGACCACTGGTCTGACCCAGCAGTGGCAATTCTTATGTTCTTATAGCTTATGTTTTCCAGTGTGCTACAGTCATTTTTGTTGCAGCCATAAAATGGCCGATTTTTTCATTTTTTTTGTATTAACAGTCATGTGGTACTGTTGCCATTAGTGCATGGCCATTAAAAAAAACAACCAAAAACTAACATATGAGCCCTTAGTGCCATCCATTAGATAGGTGGTATGAACTCACATGGTGATCCTGTGCTAAACAGTTGGTGTGTGCTAATGTGTAACCATAGTAACATAGTAACATAGTAGATGACGGCAGATAAAGACCCGAATGGTCCATCCAGTCTGCCCAACCTGATTCAATTTAAAAATTTTTTTTTTTTTTTTCTTCTTAGCTATTTCTGGGCAAGAATCCAAAGCTTTACCCGGTACTATGCTTGGGTTCCACCTGCCGAAATCTCTGTTAAGACTTACTCCAGCCCATCTACACCCTCCCAGCCATTGAAGCCCTCCCCTGCCCATCCTCCACCAAACGGCCATATACAGACACAGACCGTGCAAGTCTGCCCAGTAACTGGCCTTAGTTCAATATTTAATATTATTTTCTGATTCTAAATCTTCTGTGTTCATCCCACGCTTCTTTGAACTCAGTCACAGTTTTACTCTCCACCACCTCTCTCGGGAGCGCATTCCAGGCATCCACTACCCTCTCCGTAAAGTAGAATTTCCTAACATTGCCCCTGAATCTACCACCCCTCAACCTCAAATTATGTCCTCTGGTTTTACCATTTTCCTTTCTCTGGAAAAGATTTTGTTCTACGTTAATACCCTTTAAGTATTTGAACGTCTGAATCATATCTCCCCTGTCTCTCCTTTCCTCTAGGGTATACATATTCAGGGCTTCCAGTCTCTCCTCATATGTCTTCGGCGCAAGCCTCCTATCTTTCGTCGCCCTCCTCTGGACCGCCTCGAGTCTTCTTACGTCTTTCGCCAGATACAGTCTCCAAAACTGAACACAATACTCCAAGTGGGGCCTCACCAATGACCTGTACAGGGGCATCAACACCTTCTTCCTTCTACTGACTACGCCTCTCTTTATACAGCCCAGAATCCTTCTGGCAGCAGCCACTGCCTTGTCACACTGTTTTTTCGCCTTTAGATCTTCGGACACTATCACCCCAAGGTCCCTCTCCCCGTCCGTGCATATCAGCTTCTCTCCTCCCAGCATATACGGTTCCTTCCTATTATTAATCCCCAAATGCATTACTCTGCATTTCTTTGCATTGAATTTTAGTTGCCAGGCATTAGACCATTCCTCTAACTTTTGCAGATCCTTTTTCATATTCTCCACTCCCTCTTCGGTGTCTACTCTGTTACAAATCTTGGTATCATCACTGTTCCTGTAACTTACTCTTACCCTGAAATGTAACTCTACTGGAATATCCCAGATATTTTCTATATTGTAATCCGCCTAGAACCGCAAGGCACAGGCGGAATAGAAATCCCTAATGTAATGTATCATCTGCAAAAAGGCACACTTTTCCTTCTAACCCTTCAGCAATGTCACTTACATACATATTGAACAGGATTGGCCCCAGCACCGAACCCTGAGGGACTCCACTAGCCACCTTTCCTTCCTTCGAGCGACTTCCATTAACCCTGTCCGACAGCCAGTTTCTGACCCAGTTCACCACTTTGGGTCCTAACTTCAGCCCTTCAAGTTTGTTCAACAGCCTCCTATGAGAAACTGTATCAAAGGCTTTGCTGAAATCCAAGTAAATTACATCTAGCATGTGTCCTCGATCCAGCTCTCTGGTTACCCAATCAAAAAATTCAATCAGGTTCGTTTGGCACAATTTACCTTTTGTAAAGCCATGTTGCCTCGGATCCTTTAACCCATTAGATTCAAGGAAATACACTATCCTTTCTTTCAGCAACACTTCCATTATTTTTCCAACAACTGAAGTGAGGCTCACCTGCCTGTAGTTTCCTGCTTCATCCCTGTGACCACTTTTATGAATAGGGACCACATCCGCTCTCCTCCAATCCCCAGGAATCACTCCCGTCTCCAGAGATTTGTTGAACAAGTCTTTAATAGGACTCGCCAGAACCTCTCTGAGCTCCCTTAGTATCCTGGGATGGATCCCGTCTGGTCCCATCGCTTTGTCCACCTTCAGTTTTTCAAGTTGCTCATAAACACCCTCCTCCGTGAACGGCGCAGAATCTACTCCATTTTCTCGTGTAACTTTGCCAGACAATCTCGGTCCTTCTCCAGGATTTTCTTCTGTGAACACAGAACAGAAGTATTTGTTTAGCACATTTGCTTTCTCCTCATCACTCTCCACATATTTGTTCCCAGCACCTTTTAGCCTAGCAATTCCATTTTTTATCTTCCTCCTTTCACTAATATATCTGAAAAAATTTTTATCTCCCTTTTTTACATTTTTAGCCATTTGTTCTTCCGCCTGTGCCTTCGCCAAACGTATCTCTCTCTTGGCTTCTTTCAGTTTCACCCTGTAGTCCTTTCTGCTCTCCTCTTCTTGGGTTTTTTTATATTTCATGAACGCCAACTCTTTCGCCTTTATTTTCTCAGCCACTAGGTTGGAGAACCATATCGGCTTCCTTTTTCTCTTGTTTTTATTGATTTTCTTCACATAAAGGTCCGTAGCCATTTTTATCGCTCCTTTCAGCTTAGACCACTGTCTTTCCACTTCTCTTATGTCCTCCCATCCTAACAGCTCTTTCTTCAGGTACTTTCCCATTGCATTAAAGTCCGTACGTTTGAAATCTAGGACTTTAAGTATCGTGCGGCCGCTCTCCACTTTAGCCGTTATATCAAACCAAACCGTTTGATGATCGCTACTACCCAGGTGAGCACCCACTCGAACATTAGAGATACTCTCTCCATTTGTGAGGACCAGATCCAATATCGCTTTTTCCCTTGTGGGTTCCATCACCATTTGTCTGAGCAGAGCCTCTTGAAAGGCATCCACAATCTCCCTACTTCTTTCAGATTCCGCAGACGGAACATTCCAGTCCACATCCGGCAGGTTGAAATCTCCCAACAGCAGAACCTCCTCTCTCCTTCCAAACTTTTGGATATCCACAATCAGATCCTTATCAATTTGCTGCGATTGAGTCGAGGGTCTGTAGACTACACCCACGTAGACAGAAGTTCCATCTTCTCTTTTCAGAACAATCCATATCGCTTCTTCCTCTCCCCAGGTCCCTTGCATTTCGGTTGCTTGGATATTGATCTTTACATAGAGAGCTACTCCTCCACCTTTATGACCATCTCTGTCCTTCCTAAAAAGATTATATCCCGGTATGTTTGCATCCCATCCATGTGATTCACTGAACCATGTCTCTGTGATAGCAACAATATCTAGATCTGCCTCTAATATCAGGGCATGCAGATCATGAACTTTGTTGCTTAGACTGCGAGCATTTGTGGTCATCGCTTTCCAGCTATTTTTCAGCGATAATCTCCTTTTTCGTATGGATTTTTGTGTTGTTTCACTTTCCGTTGCAATACTAAGAAATGAGTTGCTGATATTGCTTATGTTGCAGCCTTTACTACTATTACATCTTTTCTTTTGCCGGGGGTGGTCTCTATAATTGTCCTTCGTACATACACCACCCCCACCTTCTAGTTTAAATGCCTAGAAAAATATTGTCTAAATTTCTCTGCAAGGTTTCTTTTTCCTGCTGTAGTAATATGTAGCCCATCAGTGCAATATAGCTTCTTGTCCTTCCATGTATTTCCCCATCCTCCTATGTACCTGAAGCCTTCTTGATGACACCAGGCTCTGAGCCATCTATTAAAGTCCTCTGTGTTTTTCACTCTTTGCTCTCCTTTTCCATATGCAGGCAGTATCTCAGAAAAAGCTAAAGTCTTTACAAAAGGTTTCACGCCCTCACCAAGCTCCCGAAAAGCTTTCTGTGCTGCAAGTGTAGAGTTGTTGGCCAGGTCATTTGTTCCCAGATGGATAACAACATCAGTGTTAAAAACCTTAGTTTCTTCCTTAATTATAGTCAATATTTGCCTGGAACTCCTGGTAGCTGAGGATCCTGGAAGACATTTCACTATTTTGGTCTCCTCGCCCTGTGTTCCAAGGTTAATGCCTCTGATGATGGAATCCCCCAACAGTAATAGTTTTCTGTTTTTGGCTTTTTTATTTGTACTTAGGGTGCGCTTGTTCTCTTGAGTTACCTTCATTGGTTCCAGTCCCACCTCCCTTCTGTTTTCCTGAGTATCGCAGTGCACTAGTGGAGCGAAGGAATTCTGTAGAGGTAATATTAGTGAAGGTGGATGTTTCTGTGTTACATGTCGCAGTCTTCCTGAGCCTACTGTGACCCATTTATTCCTGGGCTGTTTTATTCTTTGAGGTAGAGGTGGTAAGTTGGTATGATTTTGTGGAGTGATGGAAGCTGCTTTAATTGTATTCAATTCCTGTTTAAGTTTGCAGAGCTCCTCCTTAATACTGGCAAGTTGAAGACAGATGGGGCAAGCCTTAAGCCTCCAAATAGTATGTCTTGGAATTAAAGCACCACAGTGATTGCATAGAATAAAGGTCATCTTGATTGGTTGTGAAGTGACTTGATTTGAGTAGTCCTGATTATATGGGTCTCTATATATGAATAGTGGTCCCTGGGGTTGGTGGGACTATAAGTAAGACTACTAGTAAGGCAGAAATATAGGCTCTATACTACCTAAAACACAGTATTTTAAACAAAACTGCAGGTTCTATCAGTGCTACCCTAAAACACAGGATTTATAACAGATTTTCCCTACTTTAGTCACCCTGAGCCACAGGCACCAGAAATATAGGCTCTATACCACCTAAAACACAGTATTTTAAACAAAACTGCAGGTTCTATCAGTGCTACCCTAAAACACAGGATTTATAACAGGATTTTCCCTACTTTAGTCACCCTGAGCCACAGGCACCAGAAATATAGGCTCTATACCACCTAAAACACAGTATTTTAAACAAAACTGCAGGTTCTATCAGTGCTACCCTAAAACACAGGATTTATAACAGGATTTTCCCTACTTTAGTCACCCTGAGCCACAGGCACCAGAAATATAGGCTCTATACCACCTAAAACACAGTATTTTAAACAAAAATGCAGGAAGAGGAAATAAGATTTAACAGAGGAAAGAGAAGGATTTTTTTGTGCTTTTTTATATTTTTTTAGTAAGAAACAGGGAGGAGAAGAGAAATTAAGCAGATATAATGCTGAAAACCAGTCAAAAGAGCAGAATATGAAATGCTGAGTAACTTAGCTTTTAGATGTTTACAGGGCAGCCTTGTTCACAGCAATGTCCCAAAGATAATGCAATTAACCTTAGAAGTAAAACAGAGCCCCTCCCTTCCCCACCTAATCAGACACAATGGATAAAAACTAGTGAGTCAGAAATATAGGCTCTATACCACCTAAAACACAGTATTTTAAACAAAAATGCAGGTTCTATCAGTGCTACCCTAAAACACAGGATTTATAACAGATTTTCCCTACTTTAGTCACCTTGAGCCACAGGCACCAGAAATATAGGCTCTATACCACCTAAAACACAGTATTTTAAACAAAACTGCAGGTTCTATCAGTGCTACTCTAAAACACAGGATTTATAACAGGATTTTCCCTACTTTAGTCACCCTGAGCCACAGGCACCAGAAATATAGGCTCTATACCACCTAAAACACAGTATTTTAAACAAAAATGCAGGAAGAGGAAATAAGATTTAACAGAGGAAAGAGAAGGATTTTTTTGTGCTTTTTTATATTTTTTTTAGTAAGAAACAGGGAGGAGAAGAGAAATTAAGCAGATATAATGCTGAAAACCAGTCAAAAGAGCAGAATATGAAATGCTGAGTAACTTAGCTTTTAGATGTTTACAGGGCAGCCTTGTTCACAGCATTAACTTATTACTGCAGCAACAACTCCCACCCTCAGACATACCCCCTCAAAAAAAAAAATTGATTTTTTTAGTGCATAGATTAACACATGCTAAATTGGCACTTACTGCAGGATGCCTGAATGTGTCCCATGTTATGCCATTTTAAGCTGTGTTAGGTGCATTAGCGCCAAATGTATCTTAGTAAATGGCCCCCTTAGATTGTGAGTAGAGGTCTGCACGGGAACGGGGATCGCGGGGATCCCGCGGGTCCCGCGGGGATCCCGCGGGTTCCCCCCCTGGCCCACGGGACTCCCACGGGGACGCCCCCTGGCCCACGGGACTCCCACGGGGATGCCCCCCTGACCCACGGGACTCCCACGGGGACGCCCCCTTGCCCACGGGACTCCCACGGGGATGAAAACAACCTACCTAAATTCTGGCGATGCAAGCATGCAGCTTAGTTACAAGTCTGGCGTCGCGTCGGGAAATAGCCATGTTGAGCAGTGAGCTCAGCACGTACACAGATGAAAGCCTTGCTTGCTGATTGGTCCGGCGGCCCCGCCCCACCGTGCCGCCGGACCAATCAGCAAGCAAGGCTTTCATCTGTGTACGTGCTGAGCTCACTGCTCAGCATGGCTATTTCCCGACGCGGGCATTAGGCTGTTTTTTGTCATTTCGGGTGGGGGATGGCAGCGGCAGCAGCAGCCTGAAAAAGAAATCATCCTGGCCGGGTTCGGTGTCATGCTCCGGAGCTTCTACAGCCTTCCTATCTCCTTCTACCTGCGGCTCTCTTCGGCAACTCAGCAGCAGCTTCTGGCGTCGGGGCCTACCCTCTGCGAGTCCCGCTTGTTTCAACTTCCTTTTTCCACAAAGGTGGGACTCGTAGAGGGAAGGCCTCGATGTCGGCAGCTTGTCTTGATCACCGCTACTGACGAGTTGCTTAAGAGAGCCGCGGAGCAGGGGGGTGTTGCCAGGTGCAGGTAGAAGGGAGAGGGCCAGATGCAGGACTCGTGGGTGAGGGAGGAGAAGAGAGAGGGGAGAGAAACAAAAGGAAATATTTCATACTGGGCTGGGCCGGAGTGGAGAGAGGGTGGAAAGATTCTGGCTACAGGGTGCAGTAACAAAGGAAAAGGGGGGGAAAGCTGAAAATAGAGATAGTGACACAAAGAAGAGAAAGGGTAAGCAGGACCTTCTGAATAAGGATAGAGATACAGAGGGGACATGAAGAGGAGGTGAAATAGAGACATAGAAGTAATGCTGAAAAAGTGTGTGTGGGGGGGGGGAGATAAAGACATTGAAAGGGCAAATGGTGAATATGGGGTAAAGACAAGGACAGAGACAAATGAAGATTCTGAAAAAGTGGTGAGATACGGATATAGGTGAGATGGACACAAAGAAGGGTGATGCTGGAAAATAGGTGGAATGGTAATTCTGACAGACACAGAAGGGAAATGCTGGATCAAGGAGAGATGGGGCTCAGGCTGGATGGAATGAGGAGAAATGCCTTGTTGGCCCGGAACTTCCTCTCCTACGTCAGAATTGACGTCAGGGAGCGGAATGCTGGTCAGCGCGACGCTTCTGCAGGGAAAGCTTGGGACAGCGGTGGCTTGGGGACTATTCCCCGATGGCGGTGGCAGCAAACCGAGTGGCTTGGGGGAGGGCACGGAGAAAGAAAGAAAGGGGGCAGACAGAGAGACAGAAAGAAGGGGGAACAGGGAGACAGAAAGAAAAAGTTGGGGGAGAGAATGAGGTCTGGAGGAGAGGAAACATACAGGAGGCTGAAAGAAAGGAAGAAAGATTGGATGCACAGTCAGAAGAAGAAAGTGCAACCAGAGACTCATGAAATCACCAAACAGCAAAGGTAGGAAAAATGATTTTATTTTCAATTTAGTGATCAAAATGTGTCTGTTTTGAGAATTTATATCTGCTGTCTATATTTTGCACTATGGCTCCCTTTTACTAAACCGCAATATTGTTTTTTAGCGCAGGGAGCCTATGAGCATTGAGAGCAGCGCGAGGCATTCAGCGTAACTCCCTGTGCTAAAACCTACTATTGTGGTTTAGTAAAAAGGGAGGGGGTGTATTTGTCTATTTTTGTATTTTGTTACCGAGGTGACATTGCATAGAGTCATCTGCCTTGGGAAATGTATATGGCAGATATCTTTGTTTTGTGTTCAAAAGAAAAGGAAATGCATTTCTGGTTTTATTTCTACAGTGTTGAAGTACTTGTTGGCCCTTGCTGTGACTGGTGGGGATCCCCAAGCACCGCCAGCAGAGGACCTCCTCTAGAGATGGTCAGAACTCCCCTCCACCAAGCGCAGCAGTCGCTGGCAGCATCCATGAGCCACTGAGGTGCCAGCATCTGTGACTCAGGGACGCTACTGCTGCCTGCCAAGCTTGGCAAAAGGGACCCCAGGCCAACTGCAAAGGAAGTCCTCAGCTGACAGTTTGTGGGTTCTCATCAGCTGAGTATTTATATTTTATATTTACATTAGAGGTTCTGGTAGAAACCCATTTACAAAGTATGTATTCTTCCCAATTAATATTTCCAAATTAATAGTCTCTTTGCTTATTTGTAAATGGGTCTCTACCAGAGCCTTTAATTCAGTAGCATAATTAAATAAAATAACTATTTCTGAAGTTTATAGGGAAGGATGGTGACGGAGGGGATTCCTCGCGGGAACGGGTGGGGACGGAGGGGATTCCTCGCGGGGACGGGTGGGGACGGAGGGGATTCCTCGCGGGGACGGGTGGGGACGGAGGGATTCCTCACGGGGACGGGTGGGGACGGAGGGATTCCTCACGGGGACGGGTGGGGATGGGTGGGATTTTGGCGGGGACGGGTGGGGACGGGTGGGATTTCTGTCCCCGCGCAACTCTCTAATTGTGAGCGCTCCAAGAACAAGGAAATATCTAGTGTACCTGAATGTAAGCGACCTTGAGCTACAGCTAAAAAATAAAAAAGGTGTGAGCTAAATCCAAACAAATAAATAAATACTGAGGATACCTATGATGTGCAGGACTGAGAAATTAAGCTTTCAGCTGCCATAATTTCATGAACTTACTGTTGTTTGTATAACACAATAGTATAAAAAAGAAAATATTTTCTAAAACATGCTATTCAAAGATATATTTGCTAAAACACTAATTCTTGAGTCAAAACTGAATATGATTAAGCTAATTAAAAACTCAAGAACATCAGTGCTTTCCTAATTATGACTATAGTAGGGGGGGATTCATCAAAGGGTACCAAGTGTATTAGTGCGCACAATCATGTTAGCACGCGCTAATTGCTACAGACACTCAATGTATTCCTATGGGTGCATGCTAATGTGCTTAGCTCCCTTTGATGAATTCTCCTATAATTAGCAAGGATTTAAAATGATCACCTTTTCCTTAAAAAAAATAAATAAATAACAAAGAGGAAGGGGCCCACGAACTACCTAAAAGATTTATTTACAATCCATGGCAGCTTAGTGCCCTTTCATGAATCCCCCCCCCCCCTATAACTGACAAGGAGTAAAAATGACCACTTTTTCCTTTTAAAAGAAAAAAAAAGAGGGGGGCCAGAAACTGCCTAAAAGATTTATTTACAAATCATGGCTACAGATCCACTCTAATGGCTGTAGTGAGCAAATCTACCAATCCTGCTGCCTATTGGGTGTTTTTTATAAAGGGGAAATAATTCCAAAACTCAAGAAGGTGGTTGATATGTCTTGTCATTTTTTTAAAGGGAAAAGGTTGATCATTTAATAGAGGACACTTTAGGCTCCTTTTACTAAGCTGCGCTAGCGGTTTTAGCGCGCGCTACATTGCCACGCATGCTACAAGCTAATGCCTCCATAGAGCTGGCATTAATATTTTCCATGTAGCATGGGGGTTAGCGCGCGCTAATCTTCAGCGCACGCTAAAAACGCTAGCGCACCTTAGTAAAAGGAGCCCTTTGTTGTATCAACTTAGAAAAAAGTAATATGTGAAATTCACACTGGATTTTTTTTTTATAAAGCAATACTGGTCAATCCTTACATCAGTCAGCTGTTTATTTTGGGGTGGTGGTACCATATTCGTTTGTTTATTTACTGCCTTCAACGCTGCATCTCTTCTTGCCTGTTCAAGTAGAACTCTTGCACGTTCTTTAAGTTCCTCTTGCCTTGACAATAGTTTTTGCTTTAAAAATAAATAGTCAAGTTAGTGACAAATAATTATGAGGACAACTTACAATGAAAAAATATTAATGAATAATTTTAGTACACTGTATTAATAGGATTGCTAAACTTTATACCTTTTGTTTATAAATTATTTATTTATTCAGTTTTCTATACCGTTCTCCCAGGGGAGCTTAGAATGGTTTACATGCATTTATTCAGGTACTCAAGAAGTTTTCTCTGTCGATTTTTCGATTCGATTCGATTTTCCTGCCCAATTGGGTGTTTTTTCCAAACATCCTGGTGGGTTTATTTTATAGCCTCTTCACCCCCTTTGCCTTCTCCTAACCACAATGGAGCTGTGGTGTAAACAAAATAAACAAACAAAAAATACTTTTTCTCTCTCTGTTAAATCCTAGCTCATGTTTGCGGTCTATCACCAGCTCTGGCAGGATACACGTTTCAAATATGACACTGTAATCACAAAACAGAAAATAAAATTAGTTTTTCTATCTTTTGTTGTCTGGTCATTATTCAGATCTTGTTGATCCCTCGCTCTGGTTGTCTTCTGATAACTTGCTTGCCAGGGTCTCCTTCTTTCTTCTTTCTCCATGCTAACCATCCATCTGCCATCTCTGTCCTCCCCTTCCTTTTCTCGACTACTCTTTCATCCAGCATCTCTCCCTCCTTCCCCACCACCCCAGGGTCCACCATCTCTCCCTTTCTTTTCCCAACTACCTTCCTATCCAGTATTTCTATCCCCCTCCACACCATCCCTTGTGTCCAACTTCTCTCCCTTTCTGTTCCTTCCCTCCCTAAATCCCATTGTCCACCATCTCTCTCCCTCTCCTCTGTTTTTAGACCCATTATTTCTTCCCCCCCCCGTCTGGCATATGCACGTCTCTTTGAACACCCCTCTCTCCCTCCATGTAATTCTATACCAGGGCCCCCCCTGAAGGCCTGCCTGTCCCCCCCCTGAAGGCCTGCCCCCCTTGTAGGCCTGCACCCCCCCCTGCCCGGGCTATCCCACCATGCCCTGCCCGCATGTACCCATTTTCTTATTTACTTCTTTTCCCCTTCTTGCTTCTCTACTTCTCCTCTTCACTGTTCTCTTTCTTTCCCTTTCTCCCACCAGACCTTTTTCTCTCCTCACTCCATCCCTCTCTCCAAATACTCTTTATTCTCTTTCCAACCCTATATTTCTCTCCCTGTCTCCTTTCTCATTCCAATCCTTCAGTACTTTTTCATTTCTTGCCTTCTTCCCCTCAGCTCTCCTCTCAGGCTGCCTACACTTGATCACTCTTTTTTTTTTTAAATCGTGCAGCAGTCTGATGGCAGCAGAAGAAATGATGTGCTGCTGTGGGTCCAGTCATGGCCTCCCTTCCTCCCCCCGAAGCCTGCCTGCCTTCCCCCAAGCCGACCTGCCACCAATTCGGCCTCCTGCCACTCACATGCTGCCCGCAGCCACTGCTAGTTGACTCCATTTAGCACACACATCTCCTGCTGCTGCCACAACTCCAAAAGGGCCAGGCGCGTGCAGCGATTGCACCCGCTGGTCCATAAGCCTTCCCCTGACATCAATTCTGACAGAGAGAAGGCTTATGGGCTGGCGGCGTTCAATCACTGCATGCACCTGGCCCTTTTGGAGCAGCAGCAGCAGCGAGCGGAATTAAATTGAGCTGGTGGGCAGATCGCAAGCAGGCAAGCAGCAACACAGAAACACCACTGCTGCTTGCACTCATCGTAGAAGCGCATCGGGCCCACACTTTAATCTGGCCCTGGATGTGCGGGAGGCTAGGGGAGAAGCCGGAAACCAGCACTTCCCGACTGACCCTCCCCCCTCGCCCTCTAAAGCAGCGGCTGGCCAGCAAGAGGCAGTGCTGCTACTCCTGCTTTAGGGGGCGAGGGGGGGAGGGTCAGTAAGCGAATCGGGAGGCTGATTTTTTTGTTTGTTTTGAATCGATTCGAATCGATTCATCCAAAGTGAATCGGTGAATCGATTCGAATCATGAATCGGGCAGCACTAGTTTGAA
Source organism: Geotrypetes seraphini (assembly GCF_902459505.1). Classification (NCBI taxonomy): domain Eukaryota; kingdom Metazoa; phylum Chordata; class Amphibia; order Gymnophiona; family Dermophiidae; genus Geotrypetes; species Geotrypetes seraphini. The sequence goes on along the minus strand of NC_047086.1, from coordinate 338,620,544 downwards.
CCCACAAAATTCCAATGGAAAAGGAAAAAGTATGTGTGTGTATATCCATCCATGCACATGCCTACTGACAAAGTACTGTATATGCTATCAAATCATTGTGAATACTTTTCTGTATTTTGGTATTCTATAAGAGGCCATTTACACATTACTAGAATACAGTGCCATTTAGATGCCTTCTTGCCACCTAAAACAAGGTAGTTCCTAATAGAATAATCCTTTTAAGGATTGGGTAGGCCAGTCCCATGGAGTTCAACCAAGATAATAAAATCATATGTGTTGATTGCAGATGTTATATCAAGACAGACCAACATGAGTTTCTAAAATTGATCAAAGGCAAACCTTAAAGCACAGTTACTTACTGTAACAGGTGTTATCCAGGGACAATAGGCAGATATTCTCACAAATGGGTGACGTCACCGACGGAGCCCCAGTATGGACCCTTGAAAAGTGAATTGCAACTTTATGTTTTAGAAAGTTCGCGATCAGCCCACATAACGCATGCATGAGTGCTTTCCCATCCAATGTAGGTGCATGGTCCCTCAGTTCAGATAAGCCAGCTAAGAAGCCAACCAGGGGAGGAGGGTGGATTGTGAGAATATCTGTGCTTTATCCCAGAACAAGCAGGCAGCATATTCTCCAATCTAACTAGATTGGGATGGTGGGAGAGCTGGCCTTTAAGAAAATAAATGTTGTAATACTGACTGGCCGAAGTGCCCATCCCATCTGGAGAAAGACTGCAGGCAATAATGCGAGGTGAATGTATGAACTGAGGACCAGGTGGCAGCTTTACAGATTTCCTCAATAGGAGTAGATCTAAGGAAAGCTACAGAAGCTGCCATAGCTCGGACTTTGTGAGCTGTGACACGACTTTCCAGGCGCAGTCCAGTCTGAGCATAGCAGAACGATATACAGACCGCTACCTAGTTGGAAATCGTTCTCTTGGAAACAGGATGCCCCAACTTATTAGGACCAAATGAGACAAAGAGTTGAGGAGTTGTTCTATGTGGCTTTGTCCTGTCAATGTAATAGGCTAAAGAACGTTTATAGTCCAGAGTGTGCAGTGCCTTTTCTCCAGCATGAGAATGAGGCTTAGGGGAAAAAAAACAGAACTATCAACTGATTAAGATGAAACTCCATGACTACTTTCAGTAGAAACTTAGGATGCATGCATAGAACCACTTTATTATGGTGAAAAACTGTGAAGGATGGATCTGCCACCAACACTTGCAACTCACTGACCCTCCTGGCAGAGGTGAGAGAAATGAGAAAGATAACTTTCCAGGTGAGAAGCTTGAGATGAGCTGTGGCCATTGGTTCAAATGGAGGCTTCATTAAACTGGAAAGAACCACATTAAGGTCCCAGACCACTGGAGGAGGTTTGAGAGGTGGTTTCACATTGAAAAGTCCTTTCATGAATCTGGAGAACAAAGGATGAGCAGTAAGAGGTTTTCCCCCAGCTGGCATGTGAAAAGCTGTAATAGCACTCAGATAGACTCTGATAGATATAGATTTAAGTCCAGAGTCAGACAGATGAAGTAGATAATCCAACACCAAATTCACTGACAAGGAAGTTGGATCATGATGATGAAGGAGACACCAGGAAGAAAATCGAGTCCATTTTCGTTGATAACATTGTTGAGTGGCTGGCTTCTTGAAGGCGTCAATAATATTGTGAACAGGCTGAGAAGGATGTAATTCATATGAATTCAGCACAAGAGAAACTAAGCTGTCAGGTATAATGACTGCAGATTGGAATGTAGAAGAGATCCTTGATTCTGAGTAAGCAGAGTAGGAAAGATTGGTAGAAGAATTGGCTCCCTGGTGCTAAGCTGAAGTAGAAGGGAGAACCAATACTGCCGGGACCACCAAGGAGCAATGAGAATCATAGTGGCTGCCTCTCGTTTGAGTTTGAACAGAGTCTTCAACAGGAGAGGAGTTGGAGGGAATGCAAATAGAAACAGGCCCGTCCAATCCAGAAGAAACGCATCGGCTTCCAGACTGTGAGGAGAGTAAAAGCTGGAGCAAAACTGGGGCAACTTGTGATTGTGTGGAGCTGTAAATAAGTCCAGCTAAGGAGTGCCCCATTGAGTAAAGATGAGATGGAGAGTCACAGAGTTTAGAGTCCATTCACGAGGCTGAAGAATTCTGCTGAGGTTGTCTGCCAGGGAATTCTTCTCCCCTTGAATGTAGACAGCCTTTAAGAAAATTCTGCGAGCCATCGCCCAAAGCCAGATTTTCTGAGCCTCCTGACATAAGAGAAGAGAACCCGTGCCTTCTTGTTTGTTTACATAATACATTGCCACTTGATTGTCTGTGCGAAGGAGGAGGACTTGAAGACTCAACAGGTGCTGGAAAGCTTTGAAAGCATAATATATCGCTCTGAGCTCGAGGAAATTGATGTGAAATTTCCACTCCCTGGCAGACCAATGACATTGTGTTTGAAGGCTCTGCAGGTACGCCCCCCAGGCATAAGGAAATGCATCTGTTGTTATCACCTTTTGGTGGTGGGGGGAGGGGTAAGTGAAAAAGAAGACCCCTGGATAGATTGGAGGAGGTCATCCACTATTGAAGCGACTGCTGAAGAGATGTGACAGAAATATGTTGAGAGAAACGATCTGTCACTTGATACCACTGAGAAGCAAGGAATGCGAAGATGTAGCCTTGCTAGCAGAGTTACATGAACTGTGGAAGCCATGTGACCCAGGATAACCATCTTGCACCTTGCAGAGATGGTGTGCACCTTCAACGTCTGTTGACAGAGGATGAGAAGTGTTCAGGCGCTCTGGAGGGAGAAACACCCTCTTTAGAGTAGTATCAAGGATAGCCTCAATGAACTGAAGATGTTGAGTTGGAATTGGGTGAGATTTGGGGAAATTGACTTCAAATCCCAAAACTTGTAGGAAGGCAATGGTCTGAGATGTTGCTAGAGCCACCTCCTGAGATGACACAACCTTGATCAACCAGTCATCCAGTTAAGGAAAGACTTGAAGTCCCTGGGATCAGAGAAATGCGGCCACAACAATCAAGCACTTTGTGAAGACTCTGGGAGAAAATGCCAGGCTGAAAGGAAGAACCTTGGATTGGTAATGACGTCCATGCACCTGAAACCAATGAATTGGTATATGCATATAGGCTTCTTTGAGATCCAGAGAGCATAGCCAGTCATTCTGATCCAGAAGTGGATAAAGAAGGGCAAGGGAGAGCATCCAGAATTTCTTTTTGACTAGAAATTTGTTGAGATCTCTGAGATCCAGAATGTGTCGTATACCTCCTGTCTTTTTCGGGATTAAAAAATACCGGGAGTAGAATCCCTGACTGCTGATTTAAAAGAACCTTTTTGATGGCATTGAGAAGGAAGAAGGATTGAATCTCCTGAATGAGAGGAGAAGACTGTATGGGTCCAATACAGCCTCTCTTGGAGGATGATCCGGAGGTAGGGTATGAAAATGGAGAGAATACCCCTGACGAATAATGTCTAGAAGCCAGCGATCTGTAGTGATGAGCTCCCAATGATTTACGTAATGCTAAAGCTGCCCTCCGATCAGCTGAGGTAGCGGTTGGAGAATGGGAATTGTGGCTATGCTCCTGAGGAACACGTCAAAATGGCTATGTGGGCTTTTGTTGAGTAGCCTGTTGTTTAGGTTGCTGACATGGTTGCTGCTTTTGCTTCCTAGGCTGAGAAGGATCAGGAGAAGCAGGCTTAGCCAAAAACCTGTGCTGCTACAAAGAAGCTGGTTTGAAAGTACAGGACGGTTGAGTCATCTTCTTTGGTTTAACTAAAGTGTCCCATCTGGTCTGATGAACTGATAGCGTTTGAGTACTCGTATCAATTGATGGACCAAAAAGCTCATCTCCTAGAGAGAGAGCATCAAGTTCAGAAACACGAAGCCAGGCAAGGTGCCTCATGGCCACCGACATAGCCGCTGCTCGTGATGCAAGTTCAAAAGTATCATAAGTAGTGCGAACCATACTGCATATTTCCGCAATTGAAAAGTCAAAGCAATGAGTTGTTGTAATCTCGATTGCTTAGGGGATGGAATATACTTTTGAAAAGATGCAAGTTGTTTGACCAAATATTTCAGCTAAAATGAAAAATGGAAATTATAATTTCCAGCTCTGTTAGCCAACATTGCATTCTGGTAAAGACACTTACCAAACTTGTCCATTGCTACCTTCTCTGTCAGGAGGTACAGATGCATAGACACTAGCCCCCGATGATTTCTTTAGAGTGGATTTAACCACTAAAGATTCATGAAGGAGCTGTGGTTTAGCAAAACCTGGACTAGGAACTACCCTATACAAAGAGTCCAGTTTTTAAGGAGCCATCTGAATGGAGAGAGGAGTCTCGAGGTTCTTATAGAAAGTCTCGCATAGAATATCATGGAGCGGGAGCTTCAGCAGGTCTTTAGGAGGCTTGTCATAATCCAGAGCCTCCAAGAACACCTTGCTATGCTTGGAATCCACTTCTAGCGGGATGGAAAGATCTTCAGACATCTGATGGAGAAATTTAGAAAAAGAAGACTGCAAGACCGCTCAGAAAAAGCAGAATGTCTTTGAAGTGAATCTGAACCAGAAGAGTCCTCATCTGCAATAGAGAGTGGTTCCTGTTCCGAGTTTCCCCAAAAATCTGAATCCTGTATAGAATAAGGTCGGTGTGGAAGACTCGGTGTCAAAGCCTTGAGATGCTTGGTCTTATGAGAGTGCTTCTAGTACCGCACCGGAGTAACCTCTCTTGATGTTTGATGGTGGAGCATCAGATTTAGGTGCGGTCTGTCGTTCATTGCTCAGACTGAACCGCCTGGAAAGTCGGTGTCGACATGGTCTGGATAGCGGGTGTCGACATAGCCATAATTTGAGTCGGCACCAACATCTGTAAATGCTCACCCAATTCCTCCCGAAGCAAATTGTCAATCTTTTGCTTGAGGGAGAGCACCAGTACCACAGGATTTTTAGCCAGTACCATTGGTGCTGCGGTCCGGTGATGAGGAGGCCGATGTCGAGGCACTCACCAAAATCGGGACCGGGCGCTTATGGGACTTTTTCGAGGTCAGCATGATTCGACTCAATGGCACTTTGACCTGAGTCCAAGATGAGGAGTGGGAAGGCTTCTTAACTGGCTTACCCACTGGAGGTTGCGACACCGGAGATGTTTCTGCCAATGTCGATTGAGTGCGGCATCGCCTTGGTCTGTGCCATCGGTATCGGTAGCAATATCGGCTCCCCCTCCATAGCGACACCGAACAAACATTGTTGTTGAAGAATGCAGTTTTTCAAAGTCCTTTTTTGAAGTGATAAACGAGTACAGGATTCTGGACAGTGCTTGGGCCCTAGACACTGGAGACACCAGCGATGTGGGTCAGTTACAGAGATGGGCCAAGCACAGCGACCGCACTTCTTAAAAACCGTCTGTGGGCATGACATCGACGGGAAGACCGCCTCGGCAAAATCGAAATCGGAAGTCAAGGTGGTACAACAGGCCCCGCTGGGCCAAAAAACCATGAGGGATAAAAAAGAGATTTTTTTTTTGCCGAAGTAACTAACAAAAATAAAAGAAGAAAAGAACATGAAAATGACTAAAAAGCCACTGACGCAAGAGCAGGAAGGCAAAAAAGTTTTCAACGGCCATTGAAACGCATCTTCTTAGCTCCGCGGAAACCAAGAAATTGAAGGACTGCATACCTACGTCGGGAGGGAAGGCACTTGCACATGCACGATGCGGGCTGATTGCGAACTTTCTAAAACTTAAAGTTGCGATTCACTTTCAAGTTTCTGTACCTGGGCTCTGTCGGTGATGTCACCCATGAGAATATGCTGCCTGCTTGTCCTGGGATAACAAAATATCAACACTTCACATAAACAAGGTCTCTTTGCTATAATTATTTTGAAAGCTGAATCGGTAAGGGTGATAACCTTAACATTTATCTGTAAACTCTAATAATTACTTTAAAACTGCTTTTCTCAGAACCTCTGCCAAACATTGTAACAATGATATAGAGTAAAAATGTAATAAACCATTCTCCTTCAACGGAGTGTATATCACTGCTTGCTTCAGCTCCTTAGAGACCTGGCCTATAGTCAATGATAAATTGGTTGAGTTAGAAATGGACAAATGTAACTGAAAGGAAACATGAGCCACTGGATTTCTTACTTAACAGAATCCACAATCATCATCATATCATCCTTGGTAAATAATATAAAATGCTCCCATCTGTTCTTTGCCACAAGTACTATGGAGGATGCAACTCACAAAATATTAATTTTGTATGTTCTCCTTGGAAAAACTTCAGCAAAATCACTACTTGTAAACTTAGAACTCTGACTTGACACTCTATCCTTTTTGTGTTAAAAATTTTAGCCGTCAAAAGAAATTGCGCCAGGTGATTCAAGAAAGAAACAATCTTCCTTCTAAAATAATGGGTCTGGGGATCCCACATCTGGAGCATTACTACCAAGCGGCTCAGTTACGAGCGGGTGTGGAGTGGCACGCGCCCTCTTTGAAGTTATGGGTACAGGTTGAGCAGAGAGTGCTGGGTAATTCAGGGGGGGGGCTAGGACCCTTGGGTCGCTTCTGTGGGGAGACTTGGGGGTGCGGGAGCTGGGGACCATCTCTAATCCATTCACTAACTGGAAGCTGTGGGTCTGGAAGGGAGAAGCTCGCAAACTACTAGGTAAAAGCAAGGGGGTACACCTTCTTCCGTTGTGCCCCTGATTTTGTGCCGGGGGGGATCTTTGTGAGGTGGGCACAGAAAGGGTTGCAGTACTTTGGCCAATTTCTGGAGGGGGGAGACTATCCGTGCTTTTCCTGAGCTCCAGGCCCTTTATAAGTTAGATTCTAGGGACCTTTTCCCGTATCTCCAAGTGAAAAGCTATTTGCAAAGGGCTAAACAGGCTGATGCCGCGGTTTATACCTGTTCTGATTTTGAACAGTTGTTGGGATCCCCAGTGCGCAGAGGATGCATTTCACTGTTGTATAAATGGATGCATCAGGACAGGGCTCGGAAACCTTCGTATTTCGTGGCTTGGGAACGGGACTTGGGGCAGGTGTTCGATGAGGCCTTATGGGAAAATATCTCGCTTAGGATACACCATCTAGCCGTGGCTCCTGTGCTGGTGGAGAATGCTCTTAAAATGCTGGTCCGCTGGTACATGACTCCGGCTCACCTGAGTAAGATGTCTGGTCAGGGTACAGCCTTATGCAGGAGGGGCTGTGAGGAGCGGGGAACCTTTTTTCATATGTGGTGGAGCTGCCCTTCCATTCAGGCCTTTTGGAGACAGGTGTTTAAGTATGTGGGGGCTCTTCTTCAGGTGTCCCTCCAAGAAAGAGCAGAGGTAGCCTTATTGGGGTTTCCCATGGGAGGGGAAGATGATACCAAAGATAGACTGGTACGGTTGACGTTCACAGCGGCTAGGCTGACTGTGGCTTGTCATTGGCGAAGCACAATTATACCCACGCTGACTCTTATGAGAGAAAAATTGGGATGGGTATGTAACAGATACAGGCTTTCGGCCCTGTTGACTAGGAGGTGGCAGTACTATTACGATATTTGGGGGAGATACCTGGAAGTGGAGGGATTGGATGTGGGGAGTTCCACTGTTAGTTGAATTGATGGACCTGGATTGGACTTGGGTACTGAGGGTTTGTCTTATTCTGGTTATGTGATCTTATTTGTTCGATTCTGTTCTTTTTCTCCTTCCTTTTCTTTGGGTGCTTGACGCCCATTGGGGGAGATATTTGATTTAAGGGGGAAGCTGGTTGTTGTATGTTGTTACAGGGGGTGGGGGGTGGAAGGGTTGGAAGGGAGGGGTGTGGGGATGACCTCAGTGGGTTTTGCTGTTTTGTAATTTGACTGATTGTACTGTTCTTGTATTGTACAGCTGTGGTGGTCTGAGGTTTTTTGTTATAAATAAACAATTACAAAAAAAAAAAAAAAAAATCAGATCTAGTATCATCTGTGTTAAGATCTGTATGAATTCAGCAAAAGCCAATACCGACTCAAATTTCTAAGACTAGGATGTTTTATCTGACTTTTCTCTGCCCTTCAAAGCTCTCTTTTCTTAATCTTATACCTCTATACTTTTGAACAGACAATTTGATCAAGTAGGCATTCCAATGAATTATTCGGAAGATTATAACCAACAATAGAATCATCTGAGATAACTTAGAGCAATAAGATCTACATTGTCTCCAGCTCTCTCCAACTCTTCCGCAAACATCTGAAAACCTGGCTATTCTCTAAAATGTAATACTTACTCCTTCTCTGGCATACTAAGCCCTCCAAATATTCTTCTCACTTTATTCTTTAACCTTCATTGGAGTTCTTTTCTCTCCCAACTCTTGTAAACCGTGCCAAGCTCTAAGATTGTGGAGAGGATGCGGTATACAAACCTAAGGTTTAGTTTAGTTTAGTTAGTTTAGGTAGTTTTTGTACTGTTGCTCGGGCCATTTTATTGCCTTGCTTAGATTATTGTAATTATCTTTATTATTGAACATTATTATTGCTTTGCTTAGATTATTGTAATTCTCTTTATTACTGAATATCTGTATAACAGATTGCAGCTATTACAAAATATAGCTGCAAGGTTAATTTTTTGTTCAAGTAGGTTTAAGAGAATTACTCCATTGTTGCAGGATCTTCACTGGCTTCCAGGGAAAAAAAAGAATCTTATTTAAAATAGCATGTTTAATCAACATGGCCATACACTGGATTAATTCATATATTGAATATTTTAATAACTGTGATATTTATATGACTGTGATTTCTCAGACTGAGGGATATTTGTCTGTAATCAGCATAAGAATTCTGGTTGATATGGCAGGCTATAAGAAACAGAACTTAATCAAACTCCCAAATCTTGTAATCTTGGAAGCCACTTCTCTTTAAACATTAACTGGTCTTCTCCCCACCCTACCATCAGAGGAAACATCTGAAGTGCAAACAACAAGGCTGGGATAGTAATAGTAAATTTCAAATTATCTGTCCAAAGAAGTGATATAATATTTAAAAAAAGAGATCCTGATATAATCTCCAAATCCCTTGGAAAAACAAGATCTCAAATATGAATTTACTTTGCTGACATTTTGTTTTCACATTGTGTACTGTGTGTATTTTGTGGTGGATTTTCGTCTTCTGTTTTTGTGTATGATTTATGGTGTGACAAACCCATTGCCAGCCCTAGCTTCGTCTCAGGGAAGAGCAGAAATAAAACACGGTCCCTGATCAGAAGAGCTGACCAGGTAAACAGCACAGTTATGGAAATGGCTTACTATCCCTCTGTTAGTGGGGTAGAGCAAGACACTTATGAGGGTTCATAGTCAGTTGCACGCGAGACACCAGCACGCCGACAATGGAGGGCAGACAATTCAGCGCAAGACACCAGCACGCCGCAGGAAAACTTATTTTTAAAGAGCTCCGAAGCGGGGTGTGAGTGGGGAACCCCTCCACTTTACTGCATAGTGTTCGCGCTGCTGTTGGGGGGGGGGTGTTGGGGGTTGGAACCCTCCATTATAGAGAAAACAGAACTTTTTCTGATTTTTTTCGGAATAAGTTCCGTTTTCTCTATAATGTGGGGGTTGCACCCCCCACACCCCCCAACGGCAGCGCGAACAGTATGCAGTAAAGTGGGGGTTCCCCCCCACACACACCCCCGTCGGTAATCTTTAAAACTATGCTGGACCAAGGGAGAGAGAGAGTGATGCCAGACTTTGGGGAGGGCAGAAGAGAGAGAGAGGGAGATCTACTGGGCTTGGGTTGGGGGTGTGGAGTTGAAGGAGGGGAAAAGAAAGGCGACAAGCTAGATAAGCGGAAAGAAAGGGATATAGAAAAAATGCTGGGTATGGATGGATTATAGGAACAAGAACACTGAGACAGAAGAGATGCTGGATATAGGGAGGGATAGAGACACAGGGAGGGGCAGGTGCTGAACATCAGGGGGCGGGGGAGTAGAGACAAGGACACAGAGGATAGAACCTAAAATAAGAATGCAGAGTGGGAATAAGTAGAGAAGAAATGTCAAAAGAACAGAAGACAGCATAGCAGTGAAGTGGGTCAAAGCATACAACACAAGCAGACACAAAAAAGCACCAAGGGCTGTGTCAGGGGTCTAATCAAAATAACACAACATTCATAGTCACCGTGCTAAGACAATACATAAAAAGCACAGGTGCTTAGTGCTTCTTTGTGTCTGCCTAAGTTGTGTGCTTTGACCCACTCCACTGTGTTGTCTTCTGTCCTTTTGACATTTCTTCTCTCTTTGGGTTAGATTCACAAAGCAAACCGATCGTGTACCGATCGGTTTGCGACCCCTTTACTATCAAATTTCTATCCAGCCTGATTCACTTAACTCTCCTGCAATCCGCTTCGAATCCATGCATGCAAATTGGACAGTGACCCGATTCACTACACCAAATTTCTGATCCGATTGGGCTGGCTGATCATCTGAAAAAGCGACTGCTGGGGGCCAGTCGAAAACATCTTTCTGTCTGGAAGCCCTGCAATCTCTCCTGCCTGCTTACCTCGAATGCTGCCCTGCTCAGCCCTGCTTCTTATCTCCTGCTGCTCGTCTTTCCGAAGCTCTTCTCCTGCCTGCCCAAACTGCTGCCTGCCCCGAACTGCCATGATTTCCTGCCTGCCTGGCCTCTCCCACCTTTCCCCGAAGTACAAGCCCGTGGTTTTAACCAGCGGGCTCTAAGCAGGTTAAATCCATGGGCTCCATTTATCTTTTTATTATTAGTGAGGGCGGCAGCTGGCAAGAATGGGACCAGCTTTCTGGGAGCCATGCGGGTTGGGGGGTCAGTGGATGTGGCAGCGTTTGATTCAGTCTCCCCAAAGTCCTGCCGCCCAAAGTACAAAAAAGTTAAAAAAAAAAAAAGATTGCTGCTCCTATGGTTTGCGCATGCCCGCAGATTGTGCATGCACGATCCATGCAGGCAGATGGGAGCGTTTCTCCGATTGCCCCCATCTGCATATTTTTGGTTTCTGAATTGATCGGACCTGCCAGGATCGGGCCTGATCTGGCAGGTTAGTGAATCCTGGCCTTTATTCCCACTCTGCATCCTTACTTCAGGTTCTATCCTCTGTGTCCTTGTCCCTATTCCACTGTCCCACCTCTGATGTTCAGCAACTGCCCCTCCCTGTGTCCCTATCCCTCCCTATAATCAGAAATCACATTATCTGATGTCAGAAATACCACAAAAGTGTACATGAATTGTACAATGAAGCCATAACTTTCAAAGGTGATCATAATCAAAGTGCAATGAGAAATACAAAAACACACATTAAAAAATATACAAGAAACTGGCCAATGTTACACTGAGTTTTAAAAAGAGTTCCAGGGGAGATCTGGGATATTAGAGACCAGTAAGCCTGACTTCAATAGTGGGCAAACTAATAATAATAATAACTTTATTTTTCTATACCGCCACAATCTTGCAACTTCTAGGTAGTTTACATTCAAGAGAGCTGGACATTCAGCAAGTTACAATATGCAGATATTTAGAGGAAATACAGAGTACATCAACTAATGGAAACAATTATAAAAAATAAAATTGTGGAACACGTAGACAAGCATGATTTGATAGGTTAGAATCAGCATGGGTTCAGCCAAAGGAGGTCTTGCCTCACCAATTTGCTTGACTTCTTTGAAGGTGTGAATAAACATGTGGATAAAGGAGAACTGGTTGATGGTAGTGTATCTAGATTTTCATAAACCTTTTAACAAAGTTCTTCATGAGAGGCTCCTGAGAAAATTAAAGAGTCATGGGATAGGAGGCAATGTTCAAATGTGGATTAGGAATTGGTTCTCAGACAGAATGCAGAGGGTTGGTTTAAATGGCCATTTTTCTCAGTGGAGGATGGTAAATAGTGGAGTGCCGCAGGGATCTCTCCTGGAACTGGAGCTATTTAACTTATTTACAAATGATCTGGAAATTGTGACGATGAGTGAGGTGATTAAATTTGCAGATGACACTAAGGGATCCTTTTACAAAGCTGCGCTAGAGCCTTAACATGCGGAATAGCGCGTGCTAAATCGCCGTGCTTTTCAGCAGGCGGTAGATTTTCGGCTAGCGCACACTAATCCGGTGCGTGCGTTAAAAACGCTAGCGCACCTTTGTAAAAGGAGCCCTAAACTGTTCAGTTGTTAGAACACATGCAGATTGTGAAAAATTGCAGGGAGACCAAATGAAATTGGAAGACTGGGTGTCCAAGCGGCAGATGAAATTTAATGTGGACAAATTGTGGCAATTCTAGCAACATCCCCGACTTGCCACAGGGGAATTATCAGGGCAAGCCAGGATCAAAGGGGTTTAGAGCCCATCAGAATAGTTTCTCCGATGAGCAAGTTTATTCTTAGTTTGATATACCGACCATCACAAGTATCTGGCCGGTTTACAGTATTAAAAATTTTAAAGATCTTAATAAAAAGGTCCAGTTCCTATAGCCTGTATCATTGGCAAGCAAGCCCAACACAGCACAAAGGGAAAATATGTGACACTGACAACAGGTCATAGCCTGAAACTGTGTGGCAGCAGGTTCAGGACAAATATCAGGAAGTTCTGCTTCACACAGCGAGTGGTGAGCGCTTGGAATGCTCTCCCAGAGGAGCTTGTGGCAGAGACTAGTGTTCAGGGTTTCAAGCGCAAGTTGGATGCACACCTTCTAGCAAATCATATCGAGGGATATGGGAGATCCGGGTCTCCAACAGGGAGCACCTAACTGGGCCTCCGCATGTGCGGATCGCTGGACTAGATGGACCTAGGTCTGATCCGGTGAAGGCGTTTCTTATGTTCTTATGTTTATGTTCTTATATACACAAACAGGCAGGGAAGCCATTTTGTCCCTGTTCAGAAAAAAAAGCAGTTTTTTTTCCTGACTGCACTCTGCAGTCCCGCCAAAGGGACTGCAGAGAGAGTACATGCCCATGCCTATTCCTCACAGGTGTAGGCAGGACTCTCTCCTATTTAAACATGACTGTGAGAGCAGTAAGGAGGCCAGCAGCCAGGAGAGCAGCAGAGGAACTAGCAACCGGAAGCAGCACCCTTGTCATTGCTCAGGAGGAACAGAGCAGCACCTAAGGTTTTGCCTCCTAACTCCAGATGTGGAGATGTTAGATGTGGGTGAAGCTGAGGAATTACCCGATTTAGGGCTGACGGCTTCACAGGAGTTTATGGAGGTGAGTGACATGCTTTTCTATGAAGAAGGGCTGGTAGAAGCCATGGATCTAGCTTAAACCGCTGGGCACAGTAATGAAGATAGTTGCTGCTGTGTGAATTATTGTTTAAAGCTGCTCTTACAAAAGCCAAATTGAATAGAGGCCATGGTGGAAAGTTGTGCATCAGTCAACTAAGTGTTTGTAACACCCCTGGGGAAACAGAGAATTGGACAGAGGTAGTGTGCTAGACGTGGTGTATTTAGATTCTAATAAAGCCTTTGATAGTGTTCTGTACAGGCGTCCAATAAATAAACTGAGTGCCCTTGATATGGCCCCAAAGGATTGTCCAAATGCATGTTAAAATGTACAGCGCTGCTTATTCCTTTCAGCACTATAGAAATAATAAAAAGTAGTAGTAGTAGTAGTAAAGTGGCAGACTGGGTTAGGAACTGATTGAGTGGAAGGTAACAGAGGGTAGTGGTCAATGGAGATCACTCTGAGGAAAAGGATGTTATCAGTGGTGTGCTTCAAGGTTTGGTTCTTTTTAACATTTTTGTAAGTGATATTGATGAAGAGGTGTCAGGCTGTATTTGCCTTTTTGTGGATGATACCAAAATCTGCAATAGAGGGTCTGAAATTTGGCAGCTAAGATTTAATGCTAAGAAATACAAGGTCATGCATATGGGCTGCAAAAATCTGACGGATTTCTACAGTTTAGGGGGTAAAGAACTTTTGTGCACAAAAGAGGAGTGGGGTTTGTGTGAGATAGTATATGATGATCTTAAGGTGGCCATATAGGTTGAAAAGCTGACGGCGAAAGCCAGAAGGATGGTAGGGTGCATAGGAAGAGGTATGGTCACTAGGAAAAAGGAGGTATTGATGCTGCTGTATAAGACTCTGGTGAGACCTCATTTAGAATATTGTGAACAATTCTTGAAACCGCATCTTCAAAATGATATAAACAAGATTGAGTTGGTCCAGAGGAAGGCTACTAAAATGATTGGTGGTCTTCGTCATAAGATGTATGGAGACAGACTTAAAGATCTCAATTTGTATACTTTGGAGGAAAGGCTGGAGATGGGAGATATGATAGAGACATTGAAATACCTACGTGTAATAAATGCGCATGAGATGAGTCTCTTTTATTTGAAAGGAATCTCCAGAATGAGAGAGTATAGGAGAAAGTTAAGAGGTGATAGGTTCAGGAGTAATATAAGGAAATACTTTTTTTTAACAAAAAGGATGGTAGTTGTGGAATCGTCTCCCGTTAGAGGTGATGGATACAAAGACTGTGTCGGAATTCAAGAAAGCATGGGACAGGCATATAGGTTCTCTTAGGGAGAGGAGGAGATAGTGGATGCTGCAGATGGGCAGACTGTATGGGCATTTGGCTTTTATCTGCCATCAGGTTTCTATGTGTTCATCAATAAAGGACTACTAATGATCCTTTACTTGATGGCCCTTGGTGCTTTTTAGTCTAAAAGGACAGAAGACCCTGAAAAAAGATTTTAGGAAAATAACCAGAAAAGAGCAACAAAAAATGGTATAAAAGTATTTTTTGAATTTATTGATTTTAATATGTCCGCTTTGTGAAATATACATCTCCAATATCTTGAATTTAAGTTTCTATTTCTGTTACTATGACAAGTTTTCCATTTAGGGCTTAAATGTCATTACTTTTTGTAGGGTTTTTAAACTGGAGCTCTGAAGGCATCCTTCAATGTCTAATGATGCCTACCTGGAAAATAGGCATGATTAGGGGTGGAGAATAGGAGTGGTAAACTTAGGCGTTGTTAGGTATCCAAGATAGATACCAATAAATTCGACCAGGAAAAATCTGCCCTAATATACTGGTGCCTACCTCCATGACACCTAGTGATGCATAGGGATTCCTAGGCGTGATTCTATAAAGGATGTCTAGCAGCTGAATGACAATCATGTGTACCAGTGCCTAAAAGTTAGGCGCGGTTTATAGAATCAGGCCCTTTAGGCATAAGCATCCATCTGCTAAATTTTCAGAATATCAGAGCACCCTACAGATTCAGTCAGCTGATATATTATACAATATTATGATCTGATCAGATGGACAACATAACCTAGATTCAGTAGTATCTGAATTTCATCAAATACTCAATGATCTTACCTGTGAAGTTTTTGCAGGTTGATCTGTGTGATTTAATGGAGATTTACTGTCAGAGCCAACATCTGTGTTTGTCTGCTGTAGAGAAGTTTGTTTTTTTATTGCAAGATCTGTATCCTTATTGTAAGAATGCCCAAGTTTGTAAGTTGGAGACATACTGGGCTTTTTGACAGCAGAACCAGAATCTGTAAATCTATTCTCTATGGCTTGTAAATGCCTCCATTCTTCTTCCTCTGAGTGAGTAATAGTACCATTTATACTTTTGTGCCACCGACTGTTGGTGTCCTCAGGTAGAACTGTTGGAGATGCACTCTTTCTTTCATCACTGACATGTGACAAGTCACTTAAATCTAAAGTGTCTGCTTTCAACAGTTTCTTTTTCCCTAACAATGGCAAAGCTTGAGTTGTGTCTGTGATGTTGCTCCTCCCAGCATCTTCAGATCCTGAACTCCTACAAGAACTCTGCTGGAACTTTAGTGAGTTAGTCTCACTTTTAATCCTGTGAGAAGATGAAGCTGTGCTTGGGCTCAGACGATCATCAAGAGTCTGATGTTCACTTTCGGACTTTCCTACACCTCTGTCATTTGCAAATAAAGAATCATCCTGAGAAACAACATCTGCCAAGCTATTATTAGCTTGTTGCACTTCTGGCTCTCGGTTCAAATCATTAAGCTCTGCATAGAACTTATCCTGATCAATGGAACTATTTGTATCCGTCTCAAAGTTCCCCACTTTATATGTGCTTTTACTGCTATTTTCTTCAATTTGAACCACATTTAATTCCTGGCCACTGAAATGTGCCCTAATTTGGTAAAGATAAGTCATTACTGTCAATTTGTCAGGAATTGCTAACAAAACCATATCAGAAGGTTCCAGCAATCGTGATATTCCTATCTTGGCAAAACCATCATAAGCCTTAAAAATAAACAAAATAGAAGAATTAGGATAAAGAAATATTAATAATCTTATAGTAGATTTAGAACATTTTAAAACATACATATAACTAAAATTTCAAGACACTGAATTTAATGTAACTACATGAGCTGCCTTGATTGGTTTCAGAAAGAATGCATATATAAATACCAATAATAAAAGGGTCCTTTTACTAAAATGCCTTAGACACTTAACATGCGTTTTTGGGTGCAGTAACGGGATTTGCATTATTCTGACAGTTACCGTGCACTGAATAATGTTAAAGGCATTTGGTGTTAAGAGGGCTGTGGGGCATGGAAGGCATTTTTACAGGTAGTACTAACACATATTGCACGTTCTCACTTCTGCTGTTAGCACAGGCTCACTTAGGGAAGATTCAAGAAAGTGTACCAAAAACTAGGTGTGAAAAGTATGAGCGCTAAGCGCCAATTCTACAATAGCAACTGCACACAAAACTGCCCTTAACACTTTATTCTGTAAATTGACACATGCATACCCTGTCAAAGGCAGGTGTAAACAGAAGTTGACCAAATTTCATTTTCAGTTACAGCAAAGAAACCAACCCCAACATTTTTATACCTGATTTTGATTTCAGTTGAGAGGTTATTTTAATTTCTGGCCATGTTTTTGGTTCTGGCACAGAATGGCCAAGTGTTTTTGGTGGAAGCCAAAAATTTATGTTTTGTCTCCATTCCTCCTGAACAAGAATTGCCTCTCCTTCTGGATGCCTCCAAATGCCTCCACCCACTTGTAGGCTCGCTTAAGCCTATCTTACAATCTCTAGGGGAGAGTGTGGCACAGTACTTAAAACTACAGCCTCAGCACCCTGAAGTTGTGGGTTCAAACCCACACTACTCCTTGTGACCCTGGGCAAGTCACTTAATCCCCCCCCCATCCCGCCCCAGGTACAATGGATAAGATTGTGAGTCTGCAAGGACAGACAGGGAAAAATGCTTGAGTATCTGAATAAATTCATGTAAACCCTTTATAGCCCCCTGGGAGAATGGTATAGAAAATTAAACAAATAGTGGTTTAGGGCTCTAGTTAGGGTGTGAATGAGCTTCAGTTACTCCTGGCCTAACCAGCTCTGCTCTCAAAATGGCTGTTGAGATTGGTGGCTTCTACCCAGCCTATACCATTAGACCACTAGGGACTGTAATGCAATCCGTGTATGAGGGGAGCTATTCTTTGTATTCTTTTTGTACTGTGATTGCAAGTAATAAAGTTATGATCTTCCACAATAGTTTATATGATAAACAGAATACTCCAAAAAAATGCTTTTGATTCAAAATTTTAGCAGGAATTTAAGTCTATAAATTTGGGATGACAAGCTCCTTAGGAATTTGTTTCTCTCTGGAGTTATGTCAACTGTCACTCCAACTGTGTGCAAGTCAGTCACTATAAAAGCATGTGGCTTTTAGCTATAGTTTTTCATTAACTGCAATGTGTGGCGGCTATTTTGCTTGAAGGTATAATACAGTCTTTTACTATTTAAATTATTCTAATCTGGTTTGGATACTGTGGGGCTCATAATAAAAAAAAAACCAAACGTCTAAAAAGTGGCCTAAATGGGTACTTGGACGATCAAAAAGTCTGATCGTCCAAGTACCCATAATCAAAGCTGGTTTTAGACGTATCTAAAACCAGCTTAGGCCCTTCCCCTGCCTCTAAATGCATAGAGTGAAAAGAGGCGTTTTTAGGGGAGGGGAAAGGGCAGGCGGTGAGCGGGAGGTGGGCTGACCTAGACCTAGGCGTGCAGCAGGTATAACCAAAACTTTAGGCAGGTTGCCTAGTCGGCACTTATACGTTTTGACTTAGACCAAGTCAAAACAGGTATAAGTGCCGAAAAGGGGCCGCTGAGCTGATCGCTGCAGTTCAGCGGCCCCTGCCTACCCTCTACTGCAACGTTCGCTGCAGGAGAGATGGTTCATCTCTCCTGCCGCAATGGTGATTACCCACCCCCCTTCGAACCATGGCACTTTGGGGTGAGCATCGCCCAAGGGGAGAGGAACCCAAGGCGCCTCAGCCAATCAAGGCCTCAGGCCCCTCCCCGTGCATCAGATGATGCGCTGCAACGTGGCCTAAGGCTGCTATTGTGCAGCAGTCAGCAGGGGTGCAGGAGCAGGAGGACCACGCTTCCTCCTGTTCCCGAAGATTGAAGCCTAGGAGCAGGAGGGACCGGGCACCCCTCCTGATCCCAACAATTTAAAAGGGACGTGGGGCAGGTGGGCCGGGCCTGACCTGGGGTGGGCTGGTCGGGGGCGAGGTGGTGGGGCTGATCGGGGTTGATTCAGGAGGGTGTTGAGCCGGGCCTGGGTGCCGGGCTACTGCACGCTCTCCTGCCTGCCCTGCTCTGCCCCAATCTCTCCTGCCTGCTTGCCCCAACTCTCTTGTTCTCTGCTGCCATTCCCCGCAGTGCAGGCCCGCAGCTTGCACTGCGGGGAACGGTGACAGAGAGGAGGAGAGTCCGGCGTGCAGGCAAGAGAGATCGGGGCAGAGCAGGGCAGGCAGGAGAGATTGGGGCCTGGGGGGGGGGCGGTGTCGGGCAGGGCCAGTGTGTTAGGCCGGTGGGTGGGGCTAGTGTAGGCTCTCCTGCCTGCCCTGCCCCGATCTCTCCTGCTCTCTGACGCCATTCCCCGCAGAGCAGGCCTGCTTTAAAACCATGGGCTTACACTGCAGAGAATGGTGGCAGAGAGTAGGAGAGTCCGGCAAGCAGGGAACAGAGATCGGGGCAGAGCAGGGCAGGCAGGAGATATCAGGGCTGAGCCCTGACAGCAGTGACAGGAGGCTGCTTCTCCTGTCACTACTGTCAGGGTGTACATGAGCGGCGATTGCTTTCTAGTGATCCTGGTCGTCGGTAGAGGGCGTGTTAACAATCGGCCCCATTTGCATGCAGGCCTTTAGTGAATTCGTCGTCCGGCATGCAAATGGAAACGGATCACACACGGTTTGGAGGTTTAGTGAATCTAGGCCAAAGTTTATAGAATAGTGCCTAAATAAAGTTACTTGTATAACTACAAAGTTGTGCCAATTAGTATCAATTAATGCCACTTATGGGCTATTATTGGTACTTAATTAATTGGCGCCTAATTTAGGAACTCAACTGGCTTGCACTGAAGGAATGGCGGCAGAGGGCAGGAGAGTCTGGCGAGCAGGCAAGAGAGATCAGGGTGTGCGCATGAGCGGGGATTGCTCTCTAGTGATCCTGGCCGCGGGTAGGAGACGTATTAATGTTCGTCCCCATTTGCATGCAGGCCTTTAGTGAATTCGTCGGCCTGCATGCAAACAGAAACGGATTGCACACAGATTGGAGGATTAATGAATCTAGGCCTTACTCGCCCAAATTTGTGCACTAGACGGAAACTTGTACTGTAATTATTGCAAGTCGTAACCTGTAAACTGTATTTTATGTATGTTTAACTTGTAATCTGTTCTGAGCTCTTTGGGGAAAACGGGAAAACAAAATGAATTAAATAAATCAATACATTTGGGTACACAATGTTTTAGAATCCGGTAGTTAGTGCCTCCTAAATAAAAAGTGCTAAGTGGTTCTGCACTAATTGCAATTGAGTACCACTCATTAATAGAAATGTTAATACAGAACCTGCAAAAAAGATACCAGGCACACTCCTAATAATAATAATAACTTTATTCTTTTATACCGCCATAACCAAAAGTTCTAGGTGGTTTACACTAAAAAGAGCTGGACAATCAGCGAAATACAATAATACAGTAAAAAATACAGCTACTGCACCTTACTTTTCTGCATTAAACTGCAAAAGCTAATGTACAGTACTTTAGTAAAAGGGTCCCAAATTGTTAACATTTTACTGGCAATGTACAGAAATTAAAAAATATAAGAGCTTTCATTATCATACTACAGATTTTCTGTATATAACATTAACCGCTTACGTGCTTCTAAGAAATCATGTCTAGAAAAATAAATGGCAATTTACTTTGTTACAAATATTGATAGTTGACATGAAAAAAACTAGAATTAGCAGAAACATTATAATTATGAAAGGAAATTTGTAGAAAGCAGTCCATGAAAGCTTGTTTGCTCTGAGCTGGTTTTATAAAATGGACCTGCATAGGAAATAAAACAGGAGAACCAGTGAGCCATGTCAGTGTTTTTACTCAAATGCCCATGAGGCTCTGCAGTCTCAGGTCACTAATAATTGAGTGGTTTTAGCTAATTAATATTTTTAGTAGCCTTGTGCTTTGAACTGCATAATAATTAATACAACTATTCCTTAATCTTATCAAATGTTAAGAAACCTTGAAACTTTGCAATCCAAATATATCAAAGCAAGCAATTATGATATACTTAAATAAAAGAATTAAGAAAAACATATTTTTAAAAATCAAATTTTATTAAATCCATTTAAAGAACTCCACATCAAAAGAAAGAAATAAGGAAAATAAGATGAAGTGTTTAAAGTTTGCATTTCTAAAAAAACAAAAAGGGAGCAGGGAGTACCGTATTTCCGTTTTTTTTGCATGGGTTTTATAAACCTGTGTATTGGGTGCGGCTTGCTTAAATGGAGCGACTTATCTAAAGACATGAAAACTCATTTGCGAAAACTATAATTCAGTACAGTTTACAAAAGATGACATACTTAAATGTGTGTATGCATACATTGTGTTGTGTGTTAGCAATCAATCGTGATTAATCACAATTAATATAAAAGATAATTTTAAAGAAAATACACCAAAATCATAAAAATCCTAAAATCAAGCAAAAACCACTGTTTATCTGTAGTTTTCTCTCTGTCTTTCATCTGCTACCTAGTCCCCCTCTCAGCTCTATCCTAATCTCTCCTTTCTCTTGCATCCAAGCCTGTGTGTCTCTTCTTTTCTTCTTCCCACTCACCCCCTTATATCCAGTATTGGAGGAGGCAGCCGACAGCCATCCAGCGAGGGAGGTATTTAAGGGGGTACTGTTTGTTTGCTCTAAAGCAGACTTTACAACCAAGCAGTAGTGTTGAAACTGTGGTCTTTCAAAGTCTGTACAAGATTGGATTTTGTAAAGAGTGTCCAACTTGTGTGGAGACACTGGAATAGAGAGTAGAGAATCCCAGTTTTCAAATAAGGCTTCCTTCATATGATTATGGAGTGAAACCTTTATGCAGTCCGTAGGCCACTTTTTATAGTCCAGAGCTTCCATGAGTTCTTCTTTAGTCTCTGCCTCAGATTCCAAAATAATTGGAAGCATCTCTCCCATCTATCTGATAAAATTTGTAAATGACAGACTTTCTGGAGGTGACCTTGGATGAGGAGGTGGAGGAGATGGATCAGAAGGAATTCCATAAGACTTATCTGCAGACAAATCAGGATAGTTGCTGGAAGAGTGTGGCGACAGGTTTGAGTCATACTCCTCAATATCAGCCCTTGCAGATGTAGACCGTTGAGGAGAGAGTCAAGGTGAGCTTCAAGAGGAGCATCAAGAATGTAATGATGAACTCTGTTCTCTAGAAGAGGATGCATGCCTCCTCAACTTGGATGCTCAACATCGTGGTGTCCGAGAATGATGCCTCAATTGAGTTTGAGGGTGGTGCTCGGACTGGGCTGAGACTGAGTGTGTTGATGCAGGAATTTGCATAGGGTGCGACTGCAGCATCACAGCCAGTTCCATCTGCAACAGTGCTCAAAGCTATTCTTGCAGAATTGGTGCCAGTACCAATATTGGAAAGAGTACATTAGATGCTGGCTGTTTTGGGTGTTGAGGTGTTTGGGACATTGATGTTGATACACTCCTCAAAGGAGACATAAACTGTAGAAATGGCAATATGGCATTGGTGCATCAATGGTTAGAGTGTGTCGAATGTGATGATACTCGAGACAATGCCAATGTATGCTTGAAGGGGGACACATCTTTATGCTTCTTAGCTTTCTTACAAGGTTCCCCTGATGATAATAGCACCAACGATGATGAGGTAGAATGGACTGTCAATGCCATCGGTGCCGGTGACAGTGCTGGAGTAACTCGGGGTTGAGTGTTGCTGGCAGAGTCTCCAGCCATAATCGATGTACCTAAAGTTGAACTGAAAAGTTTCTCGAATTGCAACTTCCTGACTGAAAGTGACCTCTTCTGCAAACGAGAACAGAGTATGCAGAAAATATCTTGATGATCAGGACCTAGGGATTGGACACACCAATTATGCGGATCTGTATCTGAAATGGTCCAGTGGCATTGAGTAAACTGCTTGAAGCTGCTATGAGCCTTGGACATTGATGAAAAAACTGCTGACACAAGGTCAAAGGGCTCTATGGTCTGGGGAGGTGGAGTAGATGGAATACCAAAAAAACATCAATGCTTTTGGCCTGAAAACAGGCTGAAAAGAGCCCGAAGGCCTGAAAAACAAAGTCAAGAAAAATTTTTAAAAAAATGTTAAACTGAATTGAGGAGAAAGAAAAGAAATATAAAAATATGAATGAAATGAAGAAAAAAAAAAACAGGAAGCATAAAGATACAAGAAGTTTGAGGTACTTAGAGTGATTCTAAATCACAGCTTCTCAGCTCAGTGGAAAACTGATGGTTCCGTGAGCCAATGTCAGGTGGGAAGGCACCACCAGCACATGCACAGTATGGGCACTGGGCAGTCTTAAAGTTTTAAAAGTGACACTACACTTTTTGACTGTCCATGCTGGGTTCCATGAATGACATCACCCACATGTGAGAATATAATGCCAGCTTGTCCTCAGAGAAATAATGAAAAACTACACTAATCCATTCTAGGCTTTATCAATGCTGAGGAACCTTCTCTTTCCGACTGCCAGTATAACTGCACTGATCTACAAGATAACAAAAAAATTAAGATTACCTGATACTAAATTATAAATATTTTGGATGAACACATTATTTTTACTTAGCTAGGTTTTCTTTTTTAATTGCAGCTTTAAAATGTTTTTCTTCAATCATTCTTATAAATGCAAAGTACTGTATTATGTATACCAAATGTGCAAAGGCTTTATTCTTTTATTTGTTCTGGCCCTTTAATCGATTCTGGTCCATCAAGTTTTTCTGGTTCTTTAGAGCCAAAGAGGTTTCTCAATTTACAGGTTAGTATCCTAGCATGACCTTTGAAAACTATATTATGTTTCAACAAACTCTTAAAAGGTCCTACTAGGTGCTTTAAATGTATAGCTAGGTATATGGCTTTTTTTCATTTTCTCTTTATTACATCCACTTTTCTGTTATTAAATGAAAATTCATTTATTTTGTTTTATGGTTTTAAGATTCAGTTCACTATGGAATTTTGCAATAGACACAAAGCAGGAGAAAAACCTTGCAAAATAGTCTGAATTAGCATAGGAATGCTTGTTTTGCTTGTTTTAATTTAGAAAATTTAAAGTCTCTTTTCCCCTCATCAAGTTTGACAAGCTGATTGACAGACATCAATTGCAGTCTATCAACAAAAGCACCACAGGCAGTATTCTAAACATCTCCCAATTATACAATGCACTGACATATTGGTCAAGATCAGATGTCACAGGTAAATACCTACTTATTCGGCAAAGCTTACAGATTTGGACAGTGATTAGTTTGGAGAAAAGTATATGAGTGATAGTGTAAGGCAATGTTTTGCTATTTGTAAAAGGTCATTTCAAGATGCAATTATGCTCCATAATTACACTATTTTTTTTCTATTTCTAACAAGAAGGGTTAAGCCCTTCTAAACAGCATCACTATGAATTTGCCTTTATTCTTGGTCACCCAGAACTATTTTTAGTTAACAAATAAGGAGAAAAAGCTTCTCGAATAAAGCTAGCATATGTATTCACACAAAATGCTATTTTAATTGGTTAGGCGGAGCAACTGTCAAATATGTTATGTATCTGCATGGAACATATACACAAGCATTGTTCCCAGGACTGCATTCATTCCAACCAAGGGCACATGAGGTTATCAGACAGAATTGTGAGAGGCTGTGAAATAAATCTGCAGGAAACAACTGAGATACTCAATGTAGCTGTCAGGCAAGAGGTTATAAAGCGATGAAAGAAAAAAATAGCACAATAAAAATGAATTTCCTTTTTTTAAACAGGGGATTATCTATCATTAACAAGACAGATTAAAGGAAAAATACACCAAATCAAAATAAACATATAGAACACAAATTCCAAACCAATAACAAAAAATTCCTCCCTGCATATTAGCCTCCTTTTATCAAGCTGCATTAGGGTTTTCTATCGCAGGCCACTGCGATAGAATCCCTATGAGTGTTGGAGCTTTTACCAAAGTGACACACGATAAAAAAACCTCTATCGCAGTTTGATAAAAGAAAGCCATATTGTTTAAAATCCTAAATCATCTCAGTAGATTTTACAATCCACCTGCCCCTCTATTTGCACATCTCAGATTAATTTTAATATACCTCAGCTATAACTTAAATGGGACTGTTGCAGATTTTAGATGAGATTACTTAAAAACCAAACACCAATCAACTGAATAGAAAAGGGATAATTTTGGAAACAGCTTGTATTTTAAAAATAAGACTTCCTTTTTCATAAATTATACTTGCCTATGCTTCTTTCATTGCTAGTTCCTAGAAAAGCCTTATACATCAAAAGACCTTATTATGGTTACAGATCAAACCACTTCACATATTAAGAGCAGGAAAACTGTATTAGTATGGCGATAGGACATGGGAAGACAAATGCAGAAACTATGGGCTAGATTCACTAGGCCCACCGATCATGTCCTGACCACTTTGCAACCCCGACCCGATTCACTAGCCTTCCTCCCGAGTGTATCCACACCCGATCCGATCATGCAAATGAGGGGAAACGACATGCAAAGTAGGAAGGGCCTCAATTCACTAAACCAATTCAGGCACACCGACTGGGCTGGCTGATCCTAAAACAAGCGACTGCTGAGGATCAGTTGCTTGTGCAAAAACACTGCTCTCTGCCCTGACTCTCCTGCTCTTGCCTCCCCGACTCTGTGGTTTTAACCCGCAGGTTTAAAGCAGAACTGCACTAAGGCATGTTCTGTTAAGTTCCAGAACACGCTGCAGTGCAGCCCCACTTTAAACCCGCGGGTTAAAACCATGGGCTCATAAAATGTTTCCAGCTCTGTAGAAAAAAAAAGTTTCCAGCTCTTCCTTGCGCAGAGAGCATGCGCAGACCAGCTACAGGCAAATAAGATGGTCTGAATGTGTCAGGATCACTCTCCAGCGATCCGTACGGTCGGTGGGGGGCATGCCTCCAATCGCCCCCATTTGCATGATGACACATTGTGGATCAGTCGGCCTGCCACGGATCATCCACAGCTCGAACAGGATCGGGAAGGCTAGTGAATCTAGGCCTATATTCATGCAGTAAGAAAGGTAGGTGTCAAAGACAGGCACCAGTATATTAGGCTACGGTTTTCTTTCCCTAAAATACCAGCACCTAACTCAATCCATGCCCAGACTCCACCCTTAACCATACCTACATTTTGGGTTGGCACCTAGGTGTAGATGTCTACATGGCACCTACTGAATTAGGCTCCTAACTGAAAATTAATTATTTTAAAATAGTTTTTAACTAGTTTTTAATGGTGCTGTTCAATGAACAGCACCAATTGGACCAATTTAAAATTTAGTTAGGCGTGCCAATCCAGGAGCCTAATGGCAGGCACTTTTTGTAAAATCAGTGCCAGAATAGCTAGGTTAAGAGTTTTGTCTGGTTAGATACTTTATCTTCCAATCACAAACCAGGGTAATTTTGCCCTTGCCCCAATTATCGCCCTGTAGCAATTCCTTATTTCAGAAGAAAGGGTCAACTGTTCTGCTCAGTCTTAGCTCCCCTGTATGTAAATGCATATGTGCATACTGTGTGTAAACATTGTGACAGGGAAAAGCACACAGTCAGAAAAATGCCTAAGGTGCAGGCTGGGTCAAGCCCTGGTACTAAACAGATTAAACCTGGGGCTTCAAAAGTCAGAGACATCTATAAGAACATAACAATAGCCTTACTGGGTCAGACCAATGGTCCATCAAGCCCAGTAGCCCGTTCTCATGGTGGCCAATCCAGGTCACTAGTACCTGGCCAAAACCCAAGGTGCAGCAATATTCCATGCTACCGATACAGGGCAAGCAGTGGCTTCCCCTGTGTCTTTCTCAATAACAGACTATGGACTTTTCCTCCAGGAACTTGTCCAAATCTTTCTTAAAACCAGCTACGCTATCCACTCTTACCACAACCTCTGGCAATGCATTCCAGAGCTTAACTATTCTCTGAGTGAAAAAAAATTTCCTCCTATTAGTTTTTAAAGTATTTCCCTTTAACTTCAAGTGTCCCTTAGTCTTTGTAATTTTTGACGGAGTGAAAAATCGATCCACTTGTACCCGTTCTACTTCACTCAGGATTTTGTAGACTTCAATCATATCTCCCCTCAGCCGTCTCTCTTCCAAGCTGAAGAGCCCTAACCGTTTTATACTTTCCTCATACAAGAGGAGTTCCATCCCCTTTACCATCTTGGTCGTTCTTCTTTGAACCTTTTGTAGCGCCACTATATCTTTCTTGAGATAAGGAGACCAGAATTGAAAGCAATAGTCCAGATGAGGTCGTACCATGGAGCGATACAGTGGCATTATAACATTCTTAGTTTTGTTAACCATCCCTTTTTAACTAATTCCTAGCATCCTATTTGCTTTTTTGGCCACCGCCGCACATTGGGCGGAAATTTCATCGTATTGTATACGATGACACCCAGATCCTTTTCTTGGGCGCTAATCACCAAAGTGGACCCTAGGATCCGGTAACTGTGATTCAGTTTATTCTTTCCAATGTGCATCACTTTGCATTTGTCCACATTAAATTTCATCTGCCATTTGGACGCCCAGTCTTCCAATTTCCTGCAATTTTTCACAATCCGCATGCGTTTTAACAACATTGAACAGTTTAGTATCATCTGCAAATTTAATCACCTCACTCGTCATTCCAATTTCCAGATCATTTATAAATAAGTTAAATAGCACCGGTTCCAGTACAGACCCCTATAGCACTCCACTGTTTAGGCTCCTCCATTGAGAAAAATGACCATTTAACCCTACTCTCTGTTTTTATCCGATAACCAATTCCTAATCCCTGTAACAAAAGCCTGTGAGTCAGCAGTTTATTCTAAAGCCCACTTCTCCTGGTAAAGGAAAAACCCAGAGAGAGGGTTGGATGGAAACAATTACACCTAAGAACACACCAGGGAAAGCTTTATTTAAAGCAGGCAGACTAGTTAAGGAATAGCCAATGAGAACCCAACAGAAGCTAAAGAGGATCGGCTCCATTCCCAACCAAAGCCCTGAAGTCACAGGGCAGAGGCCTATTGTCCTCAGGAGGTCAAGCTACGAGAGAAACCAAAGCTAACCCAGGACGTCTGGCAAGGAAAATTTCCAAACTCAGCTCTATAGAAAGACCTGGTCTGGATGTAATCAAAGCAGCAGGTGGACAAGATATAGGCCTAGTTTCTTTATCTGGGAAAAGTGATATTCAGCCAGAGTGTGACGTGTGCATGAGTGAAGGGGAATGTGATACAATAAGCTTGTTGGAAGGTAATGAAATGCAGTGGGAGCTAGGGGACTAGAACATAGAAGTGAGTGTGGTGTTAGTCTGAATGTGTGTTATAGTGAGAAACACTGAACAGTAAAGCTGACATCTCAGAGCAGTTTCAGTTCCCTTAAGAAGATTTACTGTGGGGGAAGGGAATTCCTTAACTCTATCCCTCTCTAATTGACTAGCATGGCTGCAGCAATGCTAAAGTATAAAGATAAAGCCCTAATGTTAATTGAAGCTCACCAAGGGGTTTTGTTAAATGTGAGGGATACAGTCAGGCAGGTTTGCCCTCTCTGTGAGCCCTGGCAATTTCAGTTAAAGGCTCAGTGACTAGTTTTGCCAATATCAGGAACATTTTAGGGCAAAGGCAAAGGCAAGATTCAAGCATAATTAGCAAAGCCTACAATGAACTGTCTGAACACCAGTAAATAAAGTTAAGCAGAAGCCACCATATTTGATGGACCTAAAACTCATGGGAATTGTAGTCAAGTTGCTGAATTGAAAATGGAATCAAGAGGAAAGTAAACTGGTGGCTGCATTACAGTCTGTGTTTGTGGCAACTTACCTTTCATTTGTGACAAGAGGTTTGTGCATATTTTGAAACTGTTGTCTGAATAAATCAGTGCATGGTGGAAGCACTGGACTGAACTTAGTTGCACTTGCTCCAACACCCCAGAGTTTAGGGAAATAAAAACACTACTGGGTTGAGTGCTTGCTTCTATTTGGAGACCCTCCACAAAGGGCCAAGGGATATTTATTCTAAGGGCACCTAGGCCCTCATCCATAAAGGAAATCCCCGAGACCATCCCCGGACCTTCACTATACAGACCCCACCATTCATACTCCATTCTACATGCAAACTTATGTGAGCGGGGAACTGTAAGCACTGCAGCCATTGGGCCCCATAATGCAAATGGGCTGCAGTTTGGGCTTTGGATCGTCCATGCTACTCCTGGAAATCACACCCTTGGCCTCCAGGTCCTCCTGGGTTCTCCATTCTTTTCATTGCAGCCTCGTGTGTTTTCTCGTCAGGTGCCCTCGCCTGAACTGTTGTGGCCCTTGCTGAACCCCTTTCTTCTTTTTCCTTTAGCCTCCAGTAGAGTAGTCTTTGGGCTACTGGCTGTCACTTTCTGGGTTCCTTCCACCACTAAAGAGTCCTAGATGAATGCCCTCTTTGGTGTCAGGCACGCTTAACCTTTGGACCCTTTACCACCTGGGTCTGTAGACTTGGGTTTTGGGCTAAGACAATGATTGTTTACATCAGAGTCCTTTCCCCAACTAGATTCCCAACTAGTTCAGTCTTCTCTCTGTTCTTTTTCCCAGAACTTAAGGGTTTAATTTTTCTTAGAGTGTCTCCTGCCCTTCTTCTTTTTAGTTTTGGCCTTTGAGGCTAGCGTAACTATTGCACTAGGTTCAGTAGCTGTTAAGTTCATTTTAGCCCCAAAGCTAGGTTCTTCCATTGGCATCACTTAGTACTGTCAAGCTGTACTTTGTCTGGTAAGAAATCCATGGGAACAATATCACTCTGACAAACTGCAGCTTCTCCCCTGGTATTCATTCTTTTGAGGGTATCTTCACTTCCCTTCATCCAGGGAACATCTTTAAATAGGGATACCTTCCCATCCGTTGCCACTGTACTGGCAGAGTAATAGTGAACAGCAAACCCCAGGTGGGATCCACTTCTGGAAAACTCCACTGTGGCACTTTTCACCCTCTTCCCACCATCAGGTGTAC
The DNA here is from genome assembly GCF_902459505.1 of Geotrypetes seraphini. Taxonomy (NCBI): domain Eukaryota; kingdom Metazoa; phylum Chordata; class Amphibia; order Gymnophiona; family Dermophiidae; genus Geotrypetes; species Geotrypetes seraphini. The sequence goes on along the minus strand of NC_047086.1, from coordinate 338,591,053 downwards.
ATGCCTGTAGTAACTCTTTCCAGCACTCTATAAAGCAGTGTCTCTCAAACTGTGTGCCATGGCATAGTGGTGTGCCCTGAAGAGATTCCGGATGTGCTACAAGAGATTCCCTTCATAAGTATACACTAGAATAGATTATATGTACGTCACATACACAAGAGTCTGTCATTGTTATGAGCGTCTATGTGCGTATGGATACAACAGCTTAGACAAGCATCATTCTTTGATGTGATTGGTACTTGAAAACTAACAGCAAGTAGTTCTATTTTTATTTTTTATGCAGTAGTTATCCTAATTTGAGCAACAAAGGTTTTTACTATTTTTTGATTTTATCTTTGCGATTTCAGCTCTGACAGAAATTAATTTGAAAAAAAAAAAAAAAGAGAACTGTCGATGTTGGATGATGGAATGCATGTTTGCTTGTCAACTATCGAGTTGCGTTTTGAGTTAATTTGCACTAAATAAAAAAAGCATATCCATCGCATTGATTAACAATTCTATTCTATCTACCCTCACTTACAATTACCCATACATAGCTTAAAGAACTTTAAATAAATAACTCAAAAATTTAATTTTTTGTTGGGTTTGCATTTTAATTGTAATGTGCCATGAAAAATATTTGCTCCATTAAGGGCTTCTTTTACTAAGATGAGTTAGGGCATTAATGCACGGAATAGCATGCACTGAATTGCCATGCATGCTAGACTTAATGCCAGCATTGAGCTGGCGTTAGTTCTAGCGGTGTAGCACGTGATAATATCCTGCGTGCGCTAAAAACGCTAGCGCACCTTAGTAAAAGGAGCCCCAAGGGTGCCACAGCTAAAAAGGTTTGAGAGACACTGCTGTAGAGGATGTCAAGTCCCCCGCTTTAGGGTCATCCCAATTACCATCTTCTGGCTGGGAAGCTCATTCTCTGGGCCTTGGGCTTAGTCCTCTTCCATTTGGCGGGACATCTCTTTATATCAGTTGCTCCTGAATATTCTTTCTCCGAGGCCTCTCCTGGGCTGCCTTTAAATCAGATTCCAAATCAATAATCTTTGTTTCCATTTCTTCTGAAAACTTGTGCTTCTCCTTTAGCACTTGCAAAGTCTTTTTAAGTTCTTCTAGTTGACTCATTTCTCTCAACTTTTGCTCATATTGGCAGCTGCATCTCTTTCCTCTTTTAATTCCTCAGTGGTTTTCTTAAAATCATTTTCCCTTGATTGGATTGTCTGCAAATCCTGCTCTGTTCTCTAAAGCCTCTGGTTTAGCATATCAACTTCCTTTTCCAAAGTGACTTTTGATGCTGTGAGCTTATCACTTTCAGACTGAAGCACCTGACAGTCACTTTAACTAGTAGCACTAGGTTCAGTAGCTGTGCCTAGGTATAAGTTGCTCTTTCATGTGATTAAACTGTTGGTTCAGAGTTTTGAGCTGGCACTGTGCCTCCAGCAGTTGCTGAAATACTGCATTATTTCTTCCTGTGAGGTTGCCAACTTCTTCCTCCAGTTCTTTTACTACTTTGTTTTTAGACTTCAGTTCAGCATCTAGACAGTTGTTCTCCTCAGCAAACATTCTTTCTCTTGTTGCATACTCATAGGAACATAAGAAAAGTCTTACTGGATCAGACCAATGGTCCATCTAGCCCAGTATCCTGCCTTCACAGAGGCCAATCTAAGTCACAAGTACCTGGCAAAAACCCAAATAGTAGCAGCATTCCATGCCATCGATCCAGAGCAAGCAGTGGCTTCTCCCATGTCTGTCTCAACAGCAGTTTATGGACTTTTTCTCCAGGAATTTCTCCAAACCTTTTTTAAAGCCAGCTACATTAACCACTCTTACCAAATCTTCTGGCAACATCTTCCAGAGCTTAACTATTCTCTAAGTGAAAAAATATTTCCCCTTATTGGTTTTAAAAGTATTTCCCTGTAACTTCATCGAGTGTCCCAGAGTCTTTGTAATTTCTGACAAGAGTAAAAAATCGATCCACCTGTACACTCAGGATTTTGTGGCTTCAATCATATGTCCCCTCAGCCATCTCTTTTCCAAGCTGAAGAGCACTAACCTTTTTAGTCTTCTCTCATATGTAGGTGACATCATCTGAGATGACTGGGATGGCGCAACTCTCCCAAAGTTCAAAACTGGGGTAAAGTTCTGAGCATATGCAGTTATTCTTGTGTACAGCAGTCTCCTCAATTTAAAGCTTGAAATCAACTCTCAGGAAGACGGGTTGGATTCTGTACCTGATTAATCCTACTGTCCACAGAAAATACTTTGCTTTTTCTGTCAACAAGCAGAATTGATTCAGACACAAAAATAGGTGAATATCAAGCTTACTGTTTATTCCAGTTTCTGCAATTATTTTTCACTCTTAAGGAGCAATACATTCCTATATTGATTAAAGATTTGAGTAATTCATGTAGATAGATTAATAAGTACTGTTTAGTCTAGGCAGTAGTATAAAGTGAAGGCATGACATGAGGACCAGGTAGATACTTTGAAGATACTCTCTAATAAAGTGATTTCAGGAAAGCTACAGTAGCAGCAGTGGCTAATTTGACAAGACTTGACTTTGTTGGCTAAAAGAGTATCAGTCTAATCATAAAAGAACTAAATACAGGATGTTAGCCAATTGGCTATTCTATGCTGTGTCACTGGAATACCAAAACTCCTAGATTCAAAGGAGGCTAAAAACAGTGCAGATTTTTTTGTTGGACTCTTATTTTCAGATAGTAAGCAAGAGGCCCTTTACAGTCTAGAGTCTGGATGTTTTCTCATATTGATGCTTATAAGCCTTAGGACAAAAGGTAGGTAACACATTTCTTTATTATGTAAAAAAGGTATGACTGGTAAACTTGAAAGCACATGTCAACAGTGGCGTACCTAGCATATGTGACACCCGGGGCCCATCATTTTTTGATACCCCCCCATCTGTACGAAAAACATGATTTTTAGTAACAAACCACATGTCACACATGAGTACCTAGGAAAAGGCAGGATCTTACATACTGCAGTGAGCAGTACAACATCAATACACCCATTGTAAAACTAAACAAGCCAGACTAGTACAGATCGATCCTGCAGTCAATCCTAACAAAAAAAACATGTCTTTCGAACACACAGAACACAGAAAACACCTTCGCCTAGTATGGCATATGTAATCACAAACTAATCCCTCTCTCTTTTACAAAATTGTAGTGTGGATTTTAGTGACGGTGGTAACAGCTCTGACGCTCATAGAATTCTGAGCATCAGAGCTGCTACCACCATGGCTGGCACTAAAAAACGCTCCACAGTTTTGCAAAAGGGGAGGATAAAATAGAAATACATAGACAAAGGTTAAATTGAACTAGTAAGAAGCTGGACTCTGCATACAGTGCACCACAGAAACAGTGACACATGTCTCCTAAAGCAATAAATAAATAGAAAATTTTTTTCTACCTTTGTCTTCTGTGGTTTCTGCTTTCCTCATCTTCTTGTAATTCTCTTCCTTCCATCCACTGTCTGCCGTTTCTCTTCCCCTATATGGCATCTTCTCTCCTTCTATGCCCTTTCCAGAAACTGTATGCCTCCCCCTTCCATCTCTCCTTTCAACCCCATTGGTCTGGCATCTCTCTCCTCTCCTTCCCTCTCCCACACCTCTCCTCTGCAATCCCTTTCCCTTTTTTCCCTCATTTTCCTTTTCAATTTATTTTCTGCATCTGTCTAGATTACTACAATGTCCTTTTTTACAATGTCTCATCAATGTCCTTTTTTACTCTCTACCTAAAGCTTGCCACCTCTTTCCCTCACCCCCTCCAGTATTTCCTTAACTCAATCCTTTTCTCCCTATCATGTGCCCTCCTTTTATTTATCCTCTCCTTCCATCATGTACCCTATTTCTCCAACCCTTCCATCTAGTACCTTCTCTCTCTGTCCACTTCCATCCAGTGTCTGCTCCCCTCCTTCTCTCCTCCCATTTCCTTCCTGCATTTGCTCCCTTATCTCTCCCATCTGCACTTCCAACCAGCATAGGCTACCCACTACCATCCAATGTCTGCCCTTTCTCTCGCCATCCACCCCTCTTCAATCAGCATCTGCCCCCTTTCTTTCCCTCCAATATCCTTCCCCCTTATGTCTCTCCCCTTTCTCTGTACATCAGCATCACCCTTCCATACCACCCTGCTTCCCTTTCTTTCCCTCCATAACTCTTCCATTCCAGCAATCTTGCTCTTTTCTCTCCCTTCATTCAGCAAGGTCCTACGATGACTGTAGCTGCCGGCTGCCAGTCCACCCCACTCCGACGTACTTGCTCTGGAGTGGACTCAGCAGCCGCATGCTGGAAGGTCCCCCGATGACTCGTCTGCTGGCTCTGCTCCAGAAGAAGTAAGTTACGTCGGAGGGTGTGGACCCGGCAGATGCAGGGAGTTGTGGCAAAGTCCCGCAATGACTGTGTCTGCCGGGTCCACCCCATCCGAAGTAACTTACTTCTTCCGGAGCAGAGCCAGCAGATGAGTCATCACGGGACCTTCCTGCACCTTAGCGCAGCTGCTGACTCTGCTGCAGAAAAAGTAAGTCAGAGGTAACGTGACCATTTATTTTTTTCATCAAAAGGGGACATCTATTAATTGACTGTGTATCCTTTCTTTCATTTCTTTCTTTCTGCACTCAGGCCCAACAATTGTCCCTTTCTATTCCCTCCCTCCTTCCTTCCCATGTCCTTAGTGCCCCGAGTGCCTCCTTCCTGTGTCCATAGTGCTCCCAGTGCCCCATCTTGTGTCCTTAGTGCCCCCAGTGCCTCCTTCCCGTGTCCTTAGTGCCCCCAGTGCCTCCTTCCCGTGTCCTTAGTGCCCCCAGTGCCTCCTTCCTGTGTCCATAGTGCCCCCAATGCCTTCTTCCTGTGTCCATAGTGCCCCCAGTGCCTCCTTCCCGTGTCCATGGTGCCTCCTTCCTGTGTCCATGGTGCCTCCTTCCTGTGTCCATGGTGCCTCCTTCCTGTGTCCATGGTGCCCCCAGTGCCTCCTTCCCATGTCCTTAGTGCCCCCAGTGCCTCCTTATGTCTCCCCCACTGCCTTCCAGATTTTCTCCACCCCCAAAGCCAGACCGCCTGTCTGCCTACCTATCTCCCTCCCTTCCTGCTGCGCTAAAGCCAGCCAGCTTGCCTGCCTACATCCTGCACTACCTACCGCGGAAAAAAAAAAAAGCGCCTCTCCCCTTATTTTCTCCCGGTCCGCGCCTGAAATCTTACATTCACCCGCCGACAGGAAGTCTTTCCGACGTCAATTCCGACATCTGAGAGGACGTTCTGGGCCAGCCAATCACTGCCTGGCTGGCCCGGAACGTCCTCTCCGACGTCTGAATTGACGTCGGAAAGACTTGTCGGCGGGGGAGATAGGATTGTAGCGGCGTGGCCGGGGGAAAGGAAGGGCTGGAGGATCTGGCCGGCTGTGCACCCCCCCAAGCCGTGCACCCGGGGCAAACCTCCCCTCCCCCCGCCCCCCTTGATACGCCACTGCATGTCAATATGCATTCTTTCATTTGGCACCAATATTATGGAATTCACTTCCTTAGTATCTCGGAACAGAAACTAATTTAAAGTTTGTAAAAAGTGTTTGAAAATCTACTATCTCTCTAAGGTATTTGAGGATGATTGGCGGGCTGCTTGTGTTGAGGTTGGTTGTATCAATGGAGACAGGGGAAGATTCATTCCTTTTACTTCTTCTTTATCTTTTTTCCAGCTCTCCTCTGTCTTTTTTATCTGTTCTATGCTTGCTATTTTATTTTGTCTTAAATGCAAACTTTTTTGACTAGATGAACTAAAAAGTAGTGTAGCAAATATACAAATAAACATATGTTTATATTTTTTTAAGATTTTATATACCACGCTCCTGTATTTTCCTGACCTAAGTGGTTTACAATGTATCAAACTAAAATTAAATTAGGTACTTGAGAAAAACTAACCTATCTGCCCCGAAGGCTCACAATCTAGCTAAAGTACCTGATTAAAATAAAAATATGTAATACATTTCCAAGATCAAAAATCAAAGAATTAGAAAATAGAAATAATGAAAGAAGATAAAAAATTAAAAATAAACTAAAACATATTTAAGCGATAGAAAAGTCTAAGGCGGCTTGATAGTAAGTTCAGCCTGCAGAACCAGGTCAACTGGCAGCCACCAAAGAAGCAGGACCAGGAACCAAGCCAATGAAGACCACCATGATACCAGTCACTGGACAGGAAAGGCCAGACGCCACCGACAGCAGACCTCTGACATGAATTTGTTTCTCTTCGATATGTCCAACAACGCAGTTGCAGGAGTGCAAGTTCGCTGAGAAGAGGGGGAGAGAGGGCCAGGCCACAGGAGATGCTCTGACACCGGCATCAAGCCACCGCTGGTGACCACGTCAGGGCTATGCTGCATCATGCTGATGGCTTCCCCCTTCTGCTGCTGGATAAGAGCTCGGAAAGGGAAAGCTGTGCTGAACCAGCCGACAGAATCCCCAGGAAGAGCAGCAGTTAGGAGAGATGAAAGAAAACACAGTTCCCTCAGATATTCTCACAAGTGGGTGATGTCATTCACAGAGCCCCGGTACAGAAAGTGTAGTATCACTTTAAGCTTTAGCAAACTTTTAGCAAGCATGTGCATGTGCCTTCTTATGGCGGTTCTATGCTCAAGCAAAGAAGCCAACTTGGGGAGGTGGGCGGGTTGTGAGAATATCTGCCTGATGTCCCAGGATAACACTTGTTACAGTAAGTAACTGTGCTTTATCCTTAGACAAGCAGACAGCATATTCTCACATGTGGGACTCTCTAGCTCTAGTAAAGGGATGGAGGGAGAGTTGGGTTCCAAGAACCAGGTTCACAAAAACCATGATCTAATGTCTGATCCGAGAACACGAAGGCAAGGGAAGGAACCTAATGGAAAAAATGAATAGAGGAACTCCATGCTCTACTAAAGGTAAAAAGAGAATTCCGAGAAAACTCATATGTATGGAGGCTGAGAATAATAAACGACAATAGAAAAGGACTACTGATAAATGCACCTATATGGAGTAGCAGACCAAATGAGCAGGTGAAACCAGTCAGGTCTCACAGTAAATACAAATGAGAAGGGAAATAAATTTCATAAGCAACGAAAGCATGAAAAGAATAGTCTAAGAGAATAAAAAGGAAGAACTATCCTAGAAGGAAAGTAAAGCCAATGCGATGAAATATAAAATTAGAATGACATAGTGTCTTACAGTGGAGAAAATAACCTCCTGATAAATAGTGTTATTATATATATTTTTTCTCTTTCGAAGGCTAAGAATTGTAATAAGCCTTAAAATGAGAGAATCAGCAGAGAACAGAAGGGGGAAGCATATTATACAAACAATATGCCCGTAAGATGAAATCCCCTCAGAGATTTAGTAAGGAAAGAGTGAACAGAATTGTTTAATATCCTTGTAAAAACAAAAAGTTGATCAAATGTTGGTTTTGTTTTTTTTAGGCTCCTTATTTATTGAAAAAAGAGAAGCTTAGTAAGGTTAGTAAAATTGGGACCTGAACCCATGAAGGTGTATTTCTAGAAGTAAAGTAGTGTAACCTTCAAACTACTGTCCTTGGTTAATTGAGTATTAGAAACTTGGGAATCAAAAATATATAAATTTTATCCCCATAAAAATAAGGAACGGAAGGGAGATCACGTGACACCATTAAAGAGGGAAGATGCTAATTTGTGTCTCTCCTGCCTCCTCACTATTATGCGGTGTGCTTGACTTCCCCCTTACAGCAGTGGGTGCGTTTGAAGTCAGAGTTTGATGGGAATGTCAATGAAATCAACCTGAAAAGATCACGATCGCAGCAAGCCAGAGATACTAAAATGGCAGCGCCTCCAATCCCGGGAAATTCAAGTCAGGTCTGCATGGATTGCAGAGATTACCAAGGAGGTTACTGCAGCCATGGAGACTATTTTGGAAAAGCGCCTTCTTCCCATCGATAAAAGCTGGAGAATGTACAAGCCAAATTGGACGGTATGGGGCAGGAGGTCATTGCATTTCAACAGTGGGTTGGCAATTAGGATAACACAATACTGCACATGGAGGAAACTCAGACTTGACATCAACAATCTATCGCTGTGCTCGATGACCATATAGAGGATCTTGAAAACAGATTCCGTTGATGTAATCTCCATTTTGTTGGGTTGCCGGAGGACATTCATAGAAACATAGAAGATGACGGCAGATAAAGGCCATAGCACATCAGGTCTGCCCACTCTACTGACCCACCCCCAAATCTACTATCCTAGGGATCCCACTCCTGGTGACAGGTTTCCTTGGCTTAACCCTCTAAGGGATCCCACATGGGCATCCCATTTGCTCTTAAATTCAAGAGCGTGATGTGCGCAGCAAGTTGGACATTTGGCTGGCGGCCTCCATTACTTTTCCGGAAGATCTGGGCCCATTTCGCACTGAAAGGGCCCACTGATGTGGATTGTGGGCGCCCCATGTAACCAGACCTTGGGTGGTGATAGCAAAAATTTTCAACTATGCCCATAAATAGCACATATTGCAAACAATGTGTGGAGGATCTGCACTCATTTATAACAATGCTAGAGCATTGTGTTTCCAAGATTATTCCAGCAAGGTGGCACAATAACACCGGGCATTTGCTTCAACATTGGTGGCTAAAAAGATCACATTTGCGCTGCTTTATCCTGCACGACTTTGCGTGCACCATAATGGCGCCACTATTTTCTATTCAACTGCGGTGGAGGCTCAAACCATGGTGGCTTTGTGGACTGCAGAGGTGCCTTCAACGAGTGTCAATTCATCTACGATTGGTCCTGCTTAGCGATTTTTCCACACACTGTGCTAATTGCAGCTGGGCAGAGTCAATCTGTGCAGGTTCGGAGAGCATGGTCTTTGGCTCATGAGTTGCTTCAATGGTTCCCGAGTTGCTTCATGCTACGACCCTCGTACCTGCTGCCTAGAGATTGTTGGACCTGGGTTTTTTCCCTTTTTTCTTTTACAAATATGCGGACAGCTGCTTCCTGGACTCTAGCACCTTGAGAACTTTATAGGTTGGAAATTTGAGGGTGTGTGGTTGTATATATGGTAGCAGTTTGCTTGGGAAGTATGTTGAATGGGGATAAGGGGCTTTGTGGCTAGACAGGGTTGGTATAGTTGGGTGGGATGTGATTATTTCATAAGAGATAATGGGTTGCTTGAGTCTGGGGAGGCTGCTCAGCATTGAGGCATGTTTTACTGTTTGTTTGGTGTGGGGTCTATGTAACGCTGCACCTAGTATTTCAGCACTAAGTGCCTGAGTGACTTCTCCACTCGCCCTGCTGGTCATTGAAGATGGGCAAAGCAGTTTCATATGGATCTGGAGTGCTTCCAAGATTATTCCAGCAAGGAGCCACAACAACACCGGGCATTTGCTTCCATTTGTTCGACATTGGTGGCTAAAAAGATCACATTTGCGCTTCTTTATCCTGCACGACTTTGCATGCACCATAATGGCACCACTACTTTCTATTCAACTGTGATGGAGGCTCAAGCCATGGTGGCTTTGTGGATCTGGAGTGCTTAGTCTTTGGTGCTCCTCAAAGCAACCCTCACACCTGCTGACCTGCTAATGTTGGACTTGGGGGTTTCCTCCTTTATTTTCATTAGCCAGTTTGTAAGCAGCCATTTCCTGGGCTTCGCCGCCTTGAGAACTTTCTGGAATGGGACTATGTGGGTGCGTGTTGGTGTGTGGCAGTATGAATGATACTAGTCTGAATGGGATGTCTGTTGAAGGTGGTACGTGGATTAGTGCTTCAGCGGGCTGGGTATAGTTGGGAGGGTTGTGCTTCTTTCATCAGGGCTGGTGGGTGCCATGAGTCTGAGGCGGCTGTTACGCACTGAGGTCTGTTTCACTGAGTGATTGGTGTGGGAGTTCACTTAACGTTGTGTATAGTATTTTAGCTCTGAAAGCTTGGTTAGCCTCATTGTGGTATTTCCAGGGCAGTGTGGAGGCGATTACCCTAGGGACTGGATTGGCTCTGACTTCTTCAGTCTTCCTAAGGATATGGGACATGCCCAAGGGGGGAGGGGGGTTAGGGCTTGGCCATAGTGGGCAACTGTACTGCTGTATGGCTGTGGAGCCCTCTTTTATCAGTGTCTCGATGAGCCATCAGTGTTCTTTATATGTTTCATTTGTTTTCACTATTTTTGAGCACATGTTCTCTAATCTTGTTTATTTGGAGTTCTTAGTTCAACAGAGGTTCTTTTTCCTATGTAGGGTGCTGTGGATGGTGGGTGTTAGACGTGATCGGTTCACTTTTGGGAATGGAGGATGTAGAGGGGGGCTTTGATTCAGGGGAGAGAGGTAATAGGGCAGGGAGATGGGTTTGGGTTGGGGGGAGAGGAAGGCTTCTGTTTTTTGGGGGGGGATTTTGCAGTGTCTGATCCTCAGCACATCTATACATTTTGGACTCGCTGGCCTTACTGGGGAACATTTTCACCTTTGCTGGATGTCGGACATGCTGGATATCAAACATTCTGGCAACTGCTTACTGCGTTTCATTCTCAATTTTTCTTGGCTAATTTTGCTGTTGGGTAAATGGTAGACAGTGACTTGGAATGTTGGGGATATTAACTCCCTTGTGAAACAGGCAAAAAATTTTCAAAATTTACAGGTTTCAAATTACAGGCCTATTTCTTTGATTAATGTAGATGGGAAATTGTTGGCTAAGTTATTGGCATTGCGCTTGACCAAGGCTCTCCCTTATATTATTGGTATGCACCAAACGGGATTCATTGCTCAAAGACATTCTTCAAACAATACTAGATTGGCTTTCCATATGTTAAATTTAACAAAAGCAATGGAAGATCCGGCTTTCTCTGTATCCTTGGATGCAGAGAAGGCCTATGATCGTGTGGAATGGACCTTCATGTATCAAGCAATGGATTAGCTTGGTATTGGTTCTGGATTCATACAAACGATTCAAACCTTGCATAGTTCCCCTTTTGATAGACTTTATATTAATAATAATTTTTCAGAACGCTTTCGTCTAGAGAGGGGAGTTAGACAGGGGTATCCGCTATCTCCTTTGCTGTTTGACATAGTATTGGAACCCTTGTTATTGGCTATTCAGCAGGCAGAGGAGATACAGGGTATTCCTTAGGCAGGTCGGGAATACAAAGTCTCTGCATATGCAGATGATATTTTGCTTCATTTGAGGAATCCTGAAACTACTATTCCACATTTACTAGATGTAATTGAAAAATTCGGAAAATTTTCTGGATATAAAATAAATTGGAGTAAATCTGAGGTTCTTCCGCTAAACGTTCACTGTACAAAAGGATTATTTGACACGTTCCTTTTTCTTTGAAAAGAAGAGGGTATAAAATATTTAGGCATTTGGATTCAGAAAACGTTGGAAGAAACGATGAAGGTAAATGAAAGATCGTTATTGCTGAAGGTCACAGAAATGTGTGAGCAATGGAACCCGTTACATTTGTCTTGGTGGGGGAGAGTCCAGACGGTCAAAATGATGATTTTGCCTGTGGTTTGCTACCAAATGGGTATGTTGCCAGTTTTTTTCCAGAGGTCATTTTATAAAAAGTTAAATAGTATACTCACCAAATTTATTTGGCTAGGGAAAACTGCGAGAATTGCTCTAGTATCTTTACAAAGACCAATTGCGGAGGGTGAAGTAAATTTTCCCAACTTTTATAGGTACCATCAAGCCTATATAATACGCCAGGGTATGTATTGGATCCTCCCAGAGCTCATGGTAAATCTCCCGGATTGGTTATATTTAGAATGGAAATTGATGTCCCCAATGCGACTGTCTCATGTGTTAAGTATCAAATTGCCCAGATAGGTTAAGGACAATAGTATTTTATTGTACACCTGGAAATCTTTGAAATTTATTAATAAATTAACAGATGTTCCAGTAGAAAATTCTACTTATCAATCCTTGTGGTTAAACTCCAAGATTCAAATAGGCGGATCTGGGATCGCCTGGAAGCAATGGATGAAAGCAGGGATTCGAACACTTGATGATGTTATCTCAAATGGGAAAATGTTTGAGTTTTCATGACTGCTACAAACATTTGGTATTGCTAATTCTCAAAATTATAAGTGGTTGCAGTTGAAGCAGGCCATTCAGAAGGGATTCCCTGATTGGCAAAATCAAAAAAATTATTATAGTTTGCAGATTCTTTCCTTCCAGATAGATTCGTTAGGACATCAGGCTGCCAAGTGGTATAAATTAATATCAGATTTCTTGAACAAAAAACCAAAAAATGGTCTTCGTGACATTTGGAGTTTTGAGATAAAGCAGTATTGATGGCCACAAATTTGGACTTGGAGATTGAAATGTACAGCATCAGCATCTATGAGACAGACATGGTTTTTTTCTATTACATAGATCTTTTTAGATCCCTGTTAGGTTACTTAAGTTAGATAGTTCCAAGTCTAATAGATGCTGGACTGTCATTTAGACATTGAGACACTGGATCATCTGTTGTTCTATTGTCCTTTGATACTTAGCTTTTGGAGGTCAATATGGAGTAGAACTAATAACATTTTGGAATCATCAATTCCTCTAACGTATGAGGCAGTCATTTGTAGTACAATATTACATGTTAAACCCCCTTTGGACCAATATAGAGGTTGTCTTTTCCTTACAAGGATAGCCATCCAGATGATCACTCGAAATTGGAAGAATTGTTATCGTTTAAATTTTTTGTTCTGGTGGTCAAGTCTTTGCTCTAGTTAGACTTGAAAGAATAAATGCTGAGAACTTGGGGAATGGTAATATACAAAAATTGATATGAGGCCCATTGGCATTTTATGTTACCTCATTATAATTGATAATAATTGAGTGTTGAATATGAGTCAGTATTGTATATTGTGGTACATTTCCAGGGAAGGGTTTTTTAATGTCATAAATTGATTTTTGAATATTCATACTTGGGATGGGTAGATATCATTACTTAAAATAGGGTAAGGATTTTATGGTAATATGTTTTTGTGTTCTATTGAATGATTATTGGGTGGGTGGGGGAAAATGGTTGATTATAAACATATGAAAGTTAAATGTGCTTTTATTGTATCATTATATGTTGAAATTGTTGTATTGCGCTGTTGAAGCTTTAAAAATCAATAAAGAAATTTTTCAAAAATAAATAAATTTACAGGGAACTAAGGCAGATATAGCGATGCTACAGGAGACACATCTTAATGACTCAGAGCATACTAAATTGCGGAGAGGTTGGGTGGAAAGTCGCATTTCCGCAGCTGCACTTGGGAAGCGGTGTGGGGTGGTCATATTTTTTCGCAAGGATGTGGCTACTCAGATTACTCCTTTGGCCATTGACTCTAAAAGGCGATATGTTTTTTGTATGGCAGCGCTAGTGGGTGTTAGTTACAGTGCTTGTCAGGTGTATTTATGCTCCCAATACGTATGATAAGTCATTTTACTCTCAATTAAAGACTATACTTTTGACTTGTGCTCATTTACCAATGATTTGGGGGGATTTCAACTTGGCGTTGGATCCGTCTCTAGATAAGTCTCACCCGCTGCCTGCTGGAGTTTTGACTGAGGCTAAAGGACTCCCCCCAGCTTTGTTGCCTACTTGATCTGGTAGATGTTTGGAGGATCTTACATCCTGGGGAAAGGGACTTTACCCATCTCTCACGAGTCTATCTCTCGCAAGCCCATTCTACTCAATCTCATATTGATTATTTATTGGTCTTGCAAACTCTTTTTTCGAATATCCAGCGAGTGGAGATTGGGCCTTATGTGATCTCGGACCATGCATTGATTTGGTTGGACTGGAGGGTGGAGGATAGGTCTGCTTCCTCTAAATATTGGGCATTTCCCTTATGGTTATGGGTTGATCTTAAATTTCATACCTATCTTGTGACTCAATGGAAGGACTATCAATACCATAATCAACAACATGAGGAAAACCCAGTTCTATATTGGGAAGCTGTGAAGGCAGTTCTTCGCGGTGCCATTATTAGTTATGTTAGTCGTGTTCGGAAAGCTAGGGACTGGGAGATATTTAATTTAACTCGCCTTCTTAGGGTGGCTCGTTGCAAGTTTGGTCTCCAACCCTCCCCAGCCTATAAGCAGAATTTGTTGTCTTTACAAACAGCACTCAATGAGCTTCTTCATCAGCGGATGTCTAAGACTCTGGCTTATTATACATATCGGCTTTATGCTCATGCCATAAAAAAATGGGGCACTTTTGGACCGTTTGGCATTGCAGAGAGAGTCGGAAAAAAATCCTACACCTTCAAAAAACGTCGATGGAGAGAATCACTTGTGATGTCGCAATTTGTGAAGTGTTTAGGAAATTTTACGCTGAGCTTTATGCGCCTTCTCCAGATTTAGGGTTCTCTGGGGAGCTCCATCTGGATCGGCTCGACCTTGCTGTGCCTCACTGAGCAGCAACTTGAACAGCTGAATATGCCTATTTGTGCTGGAGAGGTGGAGTTAGCCATTACACAGAACTCTGTTTTGAAGGCTTCAGGCACCGATGGTTATCGGGCTGAGTTCTATAAAATTATGAAATCCGAAATTGCCTGCCAATCTCTAACATGTTCAGTGTGATGATTAATGCTGAAGCTATGCTGGAACATCTTAATGTGGCTCAGATAATAGTCCTTCCAAAACTGAGGAGAGATCCTACCCTTCCAGAATCTTATCGTCCTATCTCACTGCTCAATTTTGATGTTAAACTATTGGCAAAAATTTTAGCTAATCGTTTAGTGCGGATCTTACCACTCATTCTCCATGAGTCCCAGGTGGGCTTTGTTAAAGGTCATTCTGTGGCTAAAAACTTGAGGGAAATCTTAACATCTATGGAGTACTGTGCTAGAATGGCGAATACTTCTTTACTCATCAGCTGAGAAGGCATTCGATAGGGTTTGCTGGGATTATTTGTTTGCCACCTTGACTAAGTATGGCTTTGACGGTCATTTTGTTTTGGCTATTCAAGCGTTTTATGCCACCCCGCAAGCTACTCTTTGGGTAAACAATTGTAGGTCTTCCCTTTTTGAGATTCATAGGAGCACCTGACAGCGTTGCCCTCTTTTGCCTCTCTTATTTGTTTTGGTTCTCGACTCCCTCATTTGCGATGTTAATTCTCAACCGGATATTGCAGGAGTTCAAATTGGGAGTCATAGTTTTAAGCTTTTTGCCTATCTTACAGATCCTTGCTGATCCTTAGGGGCCCTTCTGGAGACTATTGAGGAATATGGTGATTTTGCAGGTTTTTGTTTGAACCTTAAATGGGAGGTGCTACCGTCATTGGGGCAGGTCCTTTCAGTTGCATTGAGTGTCGGGCTCTTAAGTATTTGGGGGTATATTTACCAGCTTCTACAGCCCAACTCTATTCAGTTAAAGTTTCTAAACTTCTCTCCGATACCAAAACTCAACTCGATGCATTGGGGGGGGGGTGTCTTCCTTTGTCATTGCTGAGATGCATTACTCTTATACATATGGTGATTTTCCCCGGTGGCTGTATGTGCTGCAAACGCTCCCCCCTTGGATTGCTGAAGAGGGATCTTACTCGTTTGGCCCAATTGCTATCTCTATTTCGCTAGAACTGCTGGTGGGTGGCTGGCTACAGAGGGGATTGGGGCTCCATAACTTTGGTCTTTATAATGAAGCTTGTTTATTATATCATTTGAAGGATTGGTTACAGAAAGAGAGTCAGTATACTCTCTTAGCTTTTGAAACTGCTTTTTATGCTCCTCATTCTTTATGCAGTCTTTTACATTTGCCCAGCAAGGATATTCCGACATTATTTAGATCTAGTAGAGCTTGTATCCCATGTACTGACAAAATATATCTCTAATATATCTTTATTGTAAACCGCTTTGAACTTCAGGGTATAGCGGTATATATGAAATAAAATTATTATTATTATTGCAATCTATGAGGGCTGTGTGGGGGAGTTTCATCTATAAACTGGGAGGGGATCCTAGAGTCACCAATCAGCTCTCTTTGAGAGGGAATTTGGTTTTCCTGCCGGGTCAAGATAACCCTACTTTCTTGGATTGGGCTCAAGGGGGGGAGAGGCAGCCTTGTGGAGCATTTGTTGACCCCAGAGGGTGAATTGGAGCCTCTAGCAGCATTTGGAGATCAACTAGGAAGATGTTGAGGTGATACTTTTGCTTATTGTCAGGCCAAAAAGAAAAGAAAACAAGAAAGTAGATAATAGACAACAAAAATTAAAATAAAATACGCGTGAGTGGGAAGGCAAATGGCAAAAATGAAGGAACGTTTGAAAACATGACTTCTTAGCTCCACGGAAAACTTAGAACTGAGGAGCCACGCACCTACGTCAGGAAGGAAGGCACTCGCGCATGCGCAGTGCGGTCAGTCACAAACTTTCTAAAGTTCTTAAAGTGCCAGTGCACTTGTACAGTTGTCCGTACTGGGGCTCCATGGATGACGTCACACACGTGAGAATATGCTGCCTGCTTGACCTGGGATGATATAGGGTTGACATGGGTAGACAGAAGCATTATTTTAGTTTTCTCCATGTTAAGTTTGAGTTGGTTTATTTGGAGCCATTGTTTCACTTTGGGGTTGAGGTTATAAACTCAATGGTTTTGGAGTAGGGTTGTTTGACATGTATTGTATGTCATCTGCTTAGATATGATAGTCTACTCCTAATTCATACAGGACATGCCTAGTGGTCGGAGGAAAATGTTGAATAGAGTTGCAGATAGCACAGAACCCTGAGGTACTTCGTGGTATGATCTCATTACCTAAGAATTTTCCATCTCATTTTGTACCACAAAGTGTCTCATCTCTAGAAAAGATTCAAACCATTTGAGAACATTATCTTGGAATCCAATGGCGTGAAGCTTATTTGGAAAGATCTCATGATTTATAGAATCAAAGGCAGCAGAGATGTCTAGAGATACAAGAATGAAGCTCTCATCCTTGTCAAACCCTGTGTGTATGATGTCAGGGACACTAGAAGGGTCTCGGTGTTGTGATCATTTCAAAAGTCAAATTGATGTTTATCGAGAATCTGGGGTTCATTTGTGAATTTGGTTGGCTGATCATGTACTTCTTTACCACTTTGGCTAGGATTGGAAGGTTGGAAATCAGGCAGTTGTTGTTGACTAAGGTGGTGTCTAGGGAGGGGTGTTTCAGTAAACAGATCATGGCAGCTTTCTTTAGAGGAGGCGGCATGGTACCAGATTCAAGTATCATGGTAAGTAGTGTTTGTATGGCTGGTATGGCGACTGATTTCATTTTATCGGTGTTGATAACAGGCGTCTAGGGGGCAGCTTGAGTTGGTTATTCTTGTTACTAGGTTGGTGGTTTGGTCATGTGTAGGTAATTTGAATTCTGACCAGCATGCATCAGAGGCAGAGGTTATGTCATGTAAGTTCTCATCTGATAGATGAGCTATTTGTGAATAATTTTGTTATGCTGTTTATTTTTTCAGTTAGCCCTTATGCCATTGATTGGGTTGATAGTTTGATATTGGTAGATTTATTAACTTCAGTATTGCTGGTTAATCTTGTAACTGTGGAAAAAAGCTCTTTGGATTGAGAGCTTTTTTTCAGGATCAGTATAGAGGGAATAAACCTCCAAAAACTGAGAAGACTGATAGAAAGGCTCAGTTCAGAACTTTGCACTAGTTCTGAGCTCTGGGTCAGCTGTTCTGACATTGTACAGTCGCATAGAAACCAAAGAAACACTATGGAGAGACGATGTTCCTGAAATCGACTTTATTAAAAATGCATAAATATGTAGCAATCCACATAAGGACCTAGTCCACTGGGAACACTGGACCCAACACAGTCCGTGTTTCGACAAACGAGTCTTCCTCAGGGGTCCCTGCTAGTCCTAGGGTGAAAGATACTTGGAAAGGCTAAACAATCCAAAAGTACTATTACCTAGAAGCTCCGCATGAAATGTGCTTCAGTAACCTCTCTTCTGCACCGTCCAGTCCTAGTCCGATCTCAATACCTTCTCCCAAAGCAAACACTCACTGTAGTGTGATTCTGAGGTGGTGTCGGAATCGCATTAGCACAGGACGGTGTGCACTGCAGGCAGCAACTGGCTGACCCAGGAACCTTCTCTCCAACGTTAGAATTGACGTCAGGGGAAGGCTTGTTGGCTGGCTGCTGTATGTACCTGGCCTGTCCCTGTTGCAGCTGCAGGGGTGCGTGGGAATGGAGCATGTTGGGTGGCAGGGTTGGCTTCGGGAGTGGGGCAGGGAGGAATCTGCAGTGGTGGTGGCTTCAGCAGGGGGGTAGCAGGCTAAGAGAGATCCCAGGAGGTGGACAGCCAGCGTACCCCCTGAGGAACGTGCACCGCAGATTGAGAAACACTGTAGTAAAGCATGTTTCTGTATAAAAAATTCAAAACAGCAGTGATTCTTTTACTGTTTCTAGGTGCTAATATTTTTCCAAAAACAAATAATTTAAATAAAAAAATCAGATACAGTAATGGCAAGATGGTTACCTACTAAACTATCAAAGTCTAATATTTGTTTCAATGTTTCATTATACAGAAATCCATTAGCTGTCACATTCTTTCATTCTATTGAACTTATCCCTTAATAATCTCAATGTTTCAGGCTGTTATTTCAACAACCAAGTCACCGATTAAACATCAGTAAGATAAGATATGGCTTATTATATCACCATACTCTAGTTCTTTATGAAACCCTCAAAAGTCCCAGTGCTTTTAGGACTTCAAATGGTTCCTTAACATTTTTTAAAGCAGTATTTCAACCTGATTAAACCCTTGTTTTGTAACACGACTAATCTTGCTTATACTAAAAAAAAAAAAAGCAAATATAAAAAATTAATTTCCTATAGAAAACAGTTCTTGCAGCAGCTATGAATGAATGTGATTTCATCAAACTATTTCCCATGCTTTTCAGTACATGGTTTGTAAAGCTATGACAAGTCATGTTTATTTTCTAGCTGTACACTGATATTTGGCCCCTTTTAAGGAAAACAGTGACCTCCAGTGGAGACATAAATTTTAGCTTCGTTACTATTGCTTCTTCAGTACACATTTTTTCTCCATATAATCTTTAATAGTAATTCATAATTTGTTGTGCATACAATATATATATATATATATATATATATATATATATATATAAATCATAGAAAAAAACAATTACAGTTAAAAAAGACCATACAAATGTTAAAGTGCCAAACGAGTATATTTTGAGACATTTTAAAGCCCATGAACACTGGGAAGCTGAATACCTTCTGTAACTTGTGGTTATCCCCTACATTTCCAAACTTAATAGAAAAAAGAGAGAGAAAGAAATCCATAGTAAAAAGTGTGAGCTAAATCCAAACAAAAACTGAAGCCATATTTTCATCTGGCAATTCATACCTTTTTGTTGTTCTCCTTAATATCTTGAGGATTCAGGAACTTGAAGTCACTAATGGTGATAAAAAGGCAAAGTAAATTTATACATTTTCTGTAAACAGTAATTCTAAAACAGTCCATATCTACAAAAGAAAAATTGTCATATCATAAAGTAACTTGGAATTTCATAGCAATTCAATCAGCCAAGCTAATAGTATGGAAAATGAAAGTAAAAAATAAAATCTATCAGTGTTCATTGCCTGCAGCTTTCCATCTGAAAAGAAGGTAAAGCAAAGATGAGGGACCAACTCTGACAACCAAATTCACTATATGGTAATCCCTTCTTGTCAACAAAGAGAGCTACAGGCCTATTTGTCTCATCTCATTTTAACACAATGCAATTTGCATAATCAAAGACAGTGTTTTTTGTATAAGAGGAAAAGTAAATCAATGTAAGGATATTGGGAAAGAAAAATGGTTGAGCGAAAAGAACTAGAGTAATTCATTGAACTCCAGCATTTGTAAATTTCTTTACTAGACATGTGTAATGCAAGTGGCCAACACTGTACAATCAAATAATTCATATTTTTCTGTATTGTATAGAAAATCTGAAAAAACCTATTACTTACATTAGGTCTGGTCTAAAATGATGCAGTATTGCACAAAAGGCTAAGCCATTTCTCCATGATGTGGTAAAATTGGTGATTTTTACTCCTCTGTAGTTTTTTGTAACTTCTTTGCACCACACAAGCAGTGACTGACTTGCATTTGGTTTTCTTCCTAAAACAGGACTTGGTATTGGGCTTGGCTGGAAAAAAAACACATTTTTTTCAAAGATGAAAATTAACATTAATTGACCAAACTAGATGATCTGCCTGCTTTGATGTCATTTGAGGTCCTTGAAAACTGTCAATTTACAATAGCAAGAGACACAAATCTCAAGTTATTATCTTCAGTTTTAGCCCTTGGCATTTGCCTCTGAAGGATGTGGATATGCAGGATTCTAAACTTGCAACTAAGAACAGGCTGAGAACTGTATTAAAGGAAACATTAGGTTAAAGCACTTAAATACTTCAGATATTCTATCCCTAAGTCTATGCACGCCCTTAGAAAGCTTCTCTAAAATGCAGTCATGCAAAACTATGCCTTTCACTTTTAATAATAATCTTTTGATTGAATCAAAAAGAAGTCACATCAGGATCAGAGTTTACTAGAAGTTTTACTCTCCTATTAAACAACATAGATCAAAGCCATACTGTACATAACTTCTAGTTTGTTAGCCATGCAACTTGGATGTGAATAAGTTCACTCTGGAGCTCCCCTTTGAATTCTCTCTAGTTTACCTACGGAGAACGAGAATAAAGCACTGCTATTGCTGGGCTGTCTCCCATGCTGCCTACTTTGAAATCATAAGTGACTCCATCAATAAAAGAAACATAAGCAAGTAAGGCCGCAAAGTCGAGACATTTGCAGTGAGCAGACAAACCCGAAGTCGGTAATGGAAATGAAGTGGCCACATCACAGGTTCCTGATCACACTGTACAGCTCGTTGTTCAAGAAATACAGGAAACAAAAGCAGAAATTGCTGAAATGGTAATTAATAGACTGGATGAAAGATAGGAGGTATTCCAAAAAAAAGTGGAACAAGTGGGAGGTTGACTCCACGATGTAGAGGTGGAGCAAGAGCAGGTGTTACAGCAAGGTGATCAATTGGAGAAGTAGCTACATTTCCTGGCAGAAAACTGGAAGACGAGGAAAATTTTTGCCAATTTTTAAAAAGGATTCCAGAGGTGCTCCAGGAAATTATAGACTAGTGAATCTGACATCGATGCTGGGCAAAATGGTAGACTATTATAAAGAACAAAATGACAGAATATATATATAAGCATGGTTTAATGAGACAAAGCCTGAATGGATTTATTTAGTCAAGGGAAACCTTGACTCACCAATCTACTGTATTTCTTTAAAGGAGTGAATGAACACGTGGATAAAGGTGAGCTGGTTGAAATTGTGTATTTGGATTTTCAAAAGGCATTTGACAAAGTATCTCATGAAAGACTTCTGAGGAAATTAGAAAGTCATGGGATAGTCCTATTATGGATTAAGAGCTGGTTGAAAAAACAGAAACAGAGAGAAGGTTTAAATGGTCAATAGTGGGGTTCCCAAGAGGTCTGTGCTGAGACCCGCTGCTTTTTAACAATTATCAATAATCTAGAGATGAGAATAACTAGTGAGATAATTACATTTGCTGATGACACAAAGTTGTTAAAAATTGTTAAATCACAAGAGGATTATGAAAAATTGCAAGAGGACCTTATAAGACTTGGAGACTGGGCATCAAAATGGCAGATGACGTTTAATGTGAGCAAGTGCAAAGTGATACATGTGGGAAAGAGAAACCCAAACTATGTTAGGAGTCACTGCCCAAGAAAGGTGTCATTGTTGAGGATATGTTGAAACCCTCAGCTCAATGTGCAGCAGCGGATAAGAAAGCAAATCGAAAGATTAGGTTCATATCTTTGCTAATCTTCTTTCTTGTAAATCCACACTTTATTCCTGGAGCAGTGGGCTATTTCCCTCTACCCGCGAGGACTTTGTAGGAAACCTCAAAATTTCAGAGACTTAAACCTCTCCCCCTCATCACTGTGCCAGTACCTCAGTTCCTCAGTCAGTCTAGAAGCAGCCAGGAACATCTGAAAAGGACAAAAACCAAAGAGAGGGGAATAATGAGAAATTCCCAACAAGTAAATCAATTCTGTTCATATCAACATTAGAAACCTGGATGACAAAACAGTGCTATAGGGAGATAAAGCCTGCACAGTTAGAAGGGAGCACCTGAAACAGGGACCCTCCTAAACTAAGTGCTAAACCCATTCTGATGGCACTCAAAGGCTGGTTAGAAAACAGAAAACCAGCTTACCAGTACTTGTAAAGGCAGATGATTGGTGAATCAGCACAGAATAAAGTGTGGATTTACAAGAAAGAACATTAGCAAAGGTAAGAACCTAATCTTTCATTCTTGTACAATCCCACTTTATTCCAGGACCAGTGGAACATAACACAGCAGTCCCAAAAATTCAGGGTGGAACTGATGAGCCCGCTTCCAAAACAGAGGCACCAAAAACAGCATCTTGCTTGGCCGCCACATCAATCCTATAGAACTTGGTGAATGTATGTAAGGAAGACCAGGTAGCAGCTCTACAAATCTCATCCAGAGAAAGAGCTGATGACTCTGCCCAAGAGGATGAAACACTTCTGGTTGATTAAGCCTGCACCACCGCGGAAATGGCCATACAAATCCACCTGGAAATGGTATTCTTAGAAGCTGACCTACCTTTGCGGGCAGGACCCACCAGAACAAGCAGGTGGTCAGAGAGGCGAAATTCATTGGTGACCTGTACTCGGGTGACAGGCTCGAGTACAGATGGGAGCGCCAGAAGGGATAAAAATTAGAATATCCCAAACCCCTGGAAGGGTGGGATCTATTCACAGGCAATGATCTGGGCATGTGATCCTGCACACTAGCCATAAGGTCATCCAGACCCTGGCCGAACAGCAGCTGTCCCATAGAGGGCAATCAGCTTAAGGTTGCCTTAGAAAATGAATTGTTAGACCACTGCCAGATCCAAATCATTCTGCGAGCCGAAACACAATAGGTAGTAAGCTTAGCAAAAACTTTCAAGATGTCGTACAAGGCATCAACCATATAATCTATAAAGGAGATGAGAAAATCCAAGTCGCGAAGCATCACAGTGTCAGGATCATGGCACACCTTGGAATGGCATGCCTGAGCCATGAAAGAAGAGGCTGACACTGCCTTAAGATTAGCAGCAATGGAATCAAACAAATGCTTAAGGAGAAAATCCACACATCTGTCCCGAACATCCTTCAGGACTACTCTCTCATCACTGGGGAAAGATATGTGCTTGGTGACCTGTGCCACCGAGGAATCCACCTTTGGGGAAGCAAAGCGCTGGTTAAAGGCATCTGCCATAGGATATAGCCGTGCCATGGCACAAGCACATTTCAAAGGACCCTAAGGTGTCTCTCAGATATCTGTACGAATAGGTACAAGGTCTGGATGATCAGGAAAGGAGGCAGATTGTGGCCTCTGGTCACTCATGAGGGAAAATTCTACAATGGCTGGCTGCTTAGCCTGTAGTTTCAATTCCTGAACAGATTCCAAGATTAAATCAACAATGTGTGCGTATGCTTGAAAAATAGGTGCAGAGTGGGATCCTCTCCCAAATCTGGGGCTCCACACTGATCTGGATCCTGGAGATGTGCCAAGTTTGCCACATGTACGATAACTGCAGTGCCTCCTGGTGAAAGCAGAGGTATGGAGAGGGTGTCCGATGCAACTGCGGGCACAGTCGGCTTACTTGCCAGCACTCCCGAAGAAAGGCAAGAGAAAAGACCCTGGTTGAGCAGAGCAGCAGTCCCTATGAACAGAGCAGAAGCCAGTGGAAGGGAAACAGCAGAGACTTTTTAACTAAGTATGCCTGATAATGCCCCTGTATTGCTCCACCTAGAGTATTGCGTTCAATTCTGGTCTCCTTATCTCAAGATATAGCAGCACTAGAAAAAGATTCAAAGAGGAGCGACCAAGATGATAAAGGAGATGGAACTTCTCTGGTATGAGGAAAGACTAAAAAGGTTAGGGCTCTTCAGCTTGGAAAAGAGACGGCTGAGGGGAGATATGACTGAAGTATACAAAATCCTGAGTGCAGTAGAATGGGTACAAGTGGATCGATTTTTCACTCCATCAAAAATTACAAAGACTAGGGGACACTCGAAGTTACAGGGAAATACTTTTAAAACCAATAGGAGGAAATATTTTTTCACTCGGAGAATAGTTAAGCTCTGGAACACATGGCCAGAGGTTGTGGTAAGAGCAGAGACTGTAACTGGTTTTAAGAAAAGTTTGAACAGTTTCCTAGAGGAAAAGTCCATAGTCTGTTATTGAGAAAGAATGGGGGAAGCCATTGCTTGCCCTGGATCAGTAGCATGGAATGTTGCTACTCCTTGGGTTTTGGCCAGGTACTAGGGACCTGGATTGTCCACCATGAGATTGGGCTACTGGGCTTGATGGATCATTGGTCTGACCCAGTAAGGCTATTCTTATGTTCTTATATTCACAAATTCCAGGGGAAACCCATCCTCCACAGTGGGAGCTGACCTCTGCACATTAGTTTTGTACTTTTTAGAGGATTTGAAAGGTTTCTCACCAGAGACGCGCTTACGTTTTGCAGAAATGTCGCAAGAGCACTCCCCAGGGTCCCTGATGCCATTTTCATGGGAATCGGGGCAGCAGGCGCAAAAAGACCCTCCTTGGAGGTCGAAGACATTGAATCCGGGCAAGCCTCGCACCCTTCGCGGGTCACAATGCATGTGGAACACAGCTGCACATCCAACAGCCATCCACCGCAAATGAGGCATGAATCCTTCCCATCCTGCCCTGGGGAGAAATGTAAATGTATGCAGTTTTCTAGCATAAATAAAGCATGAAAATATAAAAAATATGTTTAAATTCAAATCAGAAAAAAATCCAAGATGGCCACCGATTTTGATGGCCACCTATTTTGATGAAAAATAGCCCAGGAAAATCACAGGAACCCTAAAAAATGGCGATTTGGGTTTTTAGTGGTGGGGAGGGGTAAGGCATACAGGGAAACCACCTAAAAGCTCCTTCTTAAGACCCCCCAAAAAGCACAGTTACTTACCGTAACAGTTGTTATCCAGGGACAGCAGGCAGCTATTCTCAACATATGGGTGACGTCATCCACGGAGCCTGGATGCGGACAGCTTCGCAAGCAGACTTGCTTGTAGAGTCTGCCACACCGCACATGCGCGAGTGCCTTCCCGCCCAGCACAGGGCGCGTCTCCTCAGTTCAGATAGCTAGCAGAGAAGCCAACCAGGGGAGGTGGGTGGGTTGTGAGAATAGCTGCCTGCTGTCCCTGGATAACAACTGTTATGGTAAGTAACTGTACTTTATCCCAGG
The DNA here is from genome assembly GCF_902459505.1 of Geotrypetes seraphini. NCBI lineage: Eukaryota > Metazoa > Chordata > Amphibia > Gymnophiona > Dermophiidae > Geotrypetes > Geotrypetes seraphini. The sequence goes on along the minus strand of NC_047086.1, from coordinate 338,565,741 downwards.
ACAAGCAGGCCGCCTATTCTCAACATATGGGTGACCTCCAAACTAACCAGAATGGGATGATGGGAGCATTGGCAACTTAGGAGAACAAATTTTGTAATACTCTCTGGCCAAAATGGCCATCCCGTCTGGAGAAAACATCCAGATAATAGTGAGAGGTGAAAGTATGAACCTAGGACCAGGTAGCAGCTTTGCAAATTTCCTCAATAGGAGTGGATCTGAGGAAAGCTATTGAAGCTGCCATTGCTCTGATTTTGTGGGCTGTGACTCAACTCTGTAATTGTAGTCTAGCCTGGGCATAGCAGAAAGAGATACAAGCAGCCATCCAGTTGGAGATGGTACACTTAGAGATCGGATGTCCCAACTTGTTTGGATCTAAGGAGACAAAAAGTTGAGGAGCAGTTCTGTGTGGTTGGTGTGCTCCAAGTAGAAGGCCAAAGCACATTTACAGTACAGAGTATGAAGAGCTGATTCTCCAGGATGAGAATGAGGTCTTGGAAAAAACACTGGAAGTACAATAGATTGAGAAGAAATTCTGAAACCACTTTAGGTAAGAATTTAGGATGAGTACAGAGGACCACCTTGTCATGATGGAAGACTGTGAAAGGTGGATTAGCAACTAATGATTGCAGCTCACTGACTCTTCGAGCAGATGTGAGGGCAATGAGAAAAACCACTTTCCAGGTAAGATACTTAAGATGAGCCTTATCAATTGGTTCAAATGGAGGCTTCATCAATTGAGCAAGAACAACATTGAGATCCCAAACCACTGGAGGTGATTTGAGAGGAGGTTTGACATTGAAAAGTCCTTTCATAAATCTGGAAACCACCGGATGAGCAGAGAGGGGTTTCCCTTCAATAGGCTGATGGAAAGCAGCAATTGCACTGAGATGGACTCGGATTGATGTAGACTTGAGGCCAGAGGTGGATAAGTGCAAAAGATAATCTAGAACAGAAGATAAGGAGGAAATCTGAGGCTCCTTATCATGAGAGATGCACCACGTAGAAAATCTAGTCCATTTTTGGTGATAGCATTGTCTAGTGGAAGGCTTTCTAGAAGCCTCTAAAATGTCTCTTACAGGTTGAGAAAACTGAAGAGGAGTTATGTTGAGAGGTACCAAGCTGTCAGGTGTAGAGACTGCAGGTTGGTATGAAGTAGAGATCCTTGACTCTGTGTAAGCAGAGACGGAAAAACTGGTAAAAGGTATGGCTCCCTGCTGTTGTGTTGAAGTAGAAGGGAGTACCAAGGTTGTCTCGGCCACCGAGGAACTATCAGAATCATGGTGGCATGATCGTTCTTCAACTTGACAAGAGTCTTGAGAATGAGAGGGAATGGAGGGAATGCATACAGAAAAAGATTCATCCATTCCAGTAGAAAAGCATCTACCTTGAGGCGATGAGGAGAATATATCCTGGAGCAGAACTGAGGCAGTTTGTGATTGTGGGAAGATGCAAAGAAATCTATCTGAGGCGTTCTCCACTGTGAAAAAATGTGATGAAGAGGCGAGGAATTGAGTATCCATTCGTGAGGTTACAGAAGACGACTCAATTTGTCCGCCACACAGTTTTTCGTGCCTTGGATGTAGACAGCTTTGAGGAAGGTGTTGTGGAGGATTGCCCAGTCCCAAACATTCAGAGCTTCTTGACAAAGGGAGGGAGATCCCACCCCCCCTGTTTGTTGACATAGTACATGGCGACTTGGTTGTCCGTCTGTGAAAAAGATGTTGAAAAGCTTTGAGAGCACTGAAGATCGTTCTGAGTTCCAACAAATTGATGTGACACTGATGATCCGTACTGGTCCAGTGGCCTTGAGTACGGAGACCATCGAGATGAGCCCCCCAAGCGTAGGTCGAGGAATCTGTTGTGAGGAGCTTCTGATGAGGGGGTGTTTGAAACAGCAAGCCTCTGGAGAGACTGGAAGAGAGCATCCACCAGCGGAGAGACTGTCTCAACGAAGGAGTGACTGTAATGTGTCAAGAGAGTGGGTTGCAAGCCTGCGTCCATTGAGATGCCAGGGTCCACTGAGGAATTCTGAGGTGAAGTCTGGCAAAAGGAGTCACATGTACTGTGGAGGCCATGTGACCTAGTAGTACCATCATGTGTCTCGCTGAGATTGAAAAGCGGGAAGACACTGCATGACAGAGTTGAAGAAGAGACTCCAGACATTGTTGCGGAAGGAATGCTCTTAGTTGGATAGTGTCCAGAACAGCTCTAGTGAACTGTAGATTCTGAGAGGGCTGAAGTTGGGATTTGGGAAAGTTGATTTCGAATCCCAAGCTTTGTAGGAACCACGTAATCTGTTGGATCGCTATAACCCCCTGAGATGTTGAATCTTTGAGCCAGTCATCTAGGTAGGGGAACTCCTGAAGACCATGGTTCCTTAGAGTGCTGCTACCACTACCAGGCACTTGGTGAATACTCTGGGAGATGAAGCCAGGCCAAAGGGTAGCACTCTGTATTGGTAATGCAGATTCCACACCCAAAAGCTGAGGTACTGACAGGAAGTCAGATGAATGGGGATGCGAGTATAAGCCTCCTTGAGATCCAGAGAACATAACTAATCGTTCTGATCTAGAAGGGGGTATAGGGTCGCCAGGGACAACATGACTAAAAATTTGTTGAGAGCCCTGATATCCAAAATGGGTCTCAGATCTCCTGTCTTCTTCAGAACTAGGAAGTAACGAGAATAAAAAACCCTGCTCTGCTGTTCCAAGGGAACTTCCTCGATGGCACGGAGACCAAGCAGAGCCTGAGCTTCCTGACGAAGAAGGGCGGTCTGGGACAATTGGAAGGATACACTCTTGGAGAAAGCTCTGGTGGAACCTGAGTGAAATGAAGAGAGTATCCTTCCCTGATTATTGACAGCACCCAGAGGTCAGATGTAATGGTCTCCCATCAGTGGTAAAAATGATGGAGATGACCTCCTATGGAGGGAAGGAAGGACAGAGGCAGAACGATGGAGGTTATGCTCTGTTTTAGACAGTCAAAAAGGCTATGAAGCCTTAGATGCAGCAGAAGGCTGAGGTTTCTGTTGCTTCTGTTGCTGCGGTTTCTTGGAAGGAGCTCGAGTGTAAGGAGCTGCCCTTGAAGTATAATGCTTCTGGAAAACCGGAGTAGGGCGTGAAGGTTTTGCAGGAGCTGACTTTGGCTTTGGTCTGACAATGGAAGCAAAAGATTTTTCATGTTCAGACAACTTCTTAGTGGCAGCCTCTATGGATTCATCAGAGGTCATTGCCCTGACAAGGAATGTTAGCCAGACGGTCCTGAAGATCAGGATCCATGTCAATGCCAGGCCAAGCGGCACATTGTTACAGAGAAAGCAGTGGCCCTAGCCGACAGCTCAAAGGCATCATAAGATGATTGGAGAAGATGCAACCTGAGTTGTGACAGAGTAGCAGTGACTTCTTGGAACTCGAAATGTCTATGTTGATCCAGGTTCTTCAGAAAACCTGGAAGAAGATCAATAAGGAACTTGAGATAAGTAACAAAGACAAAATTGTAATTGAGGACTTTGGAGGACATCATAGCATTTTGATATAGACGGCGTCCAAATTTGTCCATGGTCTTATCCTCCCTTCCAGGAGGAACTGTAGCATAGACCTTGGAAGGATGGGTTCTTTTCAAAGACGACTCCACAAGGAGGGATTGATGAGATAATTGTGAATTCTCAAACCCTTTGCAATGCAGAGTTCTATACCTCGAGTCCAATTTGCCTGGAACAGCAGATATAGCATAAGGAGTCTCCAGACGTTTGAAAGTTTGAGACAAAAGATTGTTAAGAGGAAGCTTAAGTGACTCCGCAGGAGGTTGAGGTAAATGCATGACCTCGAGATACTCCTTAGAGTATTTAGAATCAGCATCTAACTGAATTTCCAGGTCATCAGCCATCTGACGAAGGAAGGAAGAGAAAGACAGCTGATCCGCCAAGGCCCTGCCTCGTGAGGGACTCGATGACCTCGAGAACAAAGGTGAAGCCTCTCTGGAGAAATGGAAATCCAAAGAATATGGAGATTTGAAGGAGGCAATAGAAGCAGCTGATTCCTGAGGGTCCAGAAGTGATGACCTCAAGCAAGGAGTTGGAGGCCTCGAAGAGCTGGAAGGTCTGGAATGAGGCCTAGACGAAGAAGGCTGCTCTTTAGAAGATCTGCGCCTCGATGGATGTCTCGATGAAGGCCTCGATCGACAACGAGAGTGGTGCCTGGAAGCTGGTCTCAAGGATCGAGGAGACTTCGCCCTATGTATGGAAACAGGCAATGCTGCTGGTGAATGGAAAGGGCTAGAAGCTATAGATCGAAACACAGTGGATTGGATAGGGGAATCTCGAAGTACTCCCAAAGACTCTGCTCCTTGTATGGATTGTGAGGATTCCTGTTGAGACACTCGCAAAGAATCTACTCCTTGCATAGAGTGTGTAGATGCCAGACCAGACACTCGCAAAGACTCTGCTCCTTGCATAGAGTGTGAAGCTTCAGCTCGAGGCACAGGCAGGGATTCAACCTCGCAGGAGACTGCTGATTGTCCAGGCTGGATTACAGGAGGCAGCACCCTGTGCTGGGCGGACAGGTACTCGGGCATGCACGGTGCGACTGACTCAAAACTTCTATGTTTCTACAAGCAAGTCTGCTTGCAAGGCTGTCCACATCTGGGATCCATGGATGACGTCACCCATATGTTGAGAATAGGCTGCCTGCTTGTCCTGGGATAATCAATGATTCAGACTGTCAGCCTGTATTCACTTTGACATATGCTGAATGAGAAATACTGCATACAGAGCTAAAAACAGCTCATAGGAAGATCTTTTGCCTCAGAGAACTGTAAATCTGGATTTCAAATTTTCTGACTGCCCCACCGGCCTGATCACCAAGACTGGAGACCTCCGCCATCCTTGGACATGCTGCGCAGATCCTGGCGGAGGAATGCAATCTGGATCCAATCTCGGTTACGCCTCCACAGAACTGCTCAGCCTGCTCGCTACCCACTAGCGGATGAACCTGGAGTAAGCAATCTCCCAAGGACTCCCTGAGCCTCGATCTGATGTGCAGGCTTTCCAGGGGGCTTACTGACAAGTAGGGAACCCCCTAGAAATAGACGTTTTCCAAAGGCCAAGGATGTCCCCACAGGAAACCTCCACAGCATGAGGGCAAAAATCACAAATGCAAAATACTGAAAATACGTGAAAAGATAAGCTACTACATCCTGGATTGTAGGAAGAAAGACTGAGGAACTGAGGCACAGGCATAGTGATGAGGTATGATGGGGAGGAGTTTAAGTCTCGGAAATTTTGAGGCTTCCTATAAAGTTCTGGAAAGCAGAGGGAAATAACCAACTGGTCCTGGAATAAAGTGGGATTATACAAGAAAGAATGTTAGGAATCATCAGGAAAGGAATGGAAAAAAAGATAAAAATGTTATAATGAGCTTGTATCGCTCTATGGTACGGCCGCACCTTGAATTAGAAAAGGGGCAGAAAAGGAACAGGATGACTTCCCTATGAGGAAAGGATAAAATGGCTAGGACTCTTAAACTTGGAGAAGAGACAGCTCAAGGGTGATATGATAGAGGTCTATAAAATACCGGAGAAAATATTTCTTCACACAATGTGTAATTAAACTCTGGAATTTGTTATCAGAGAATGTAGTGAAATCAGTAAACTTAGCAGAGTTTCTAAAAGGGAATCTATAAGTCATTATTGAGATAGCTTGGGGAAATCCACTGTTTATTCTTAGGATAAGTAGCATAAAATCTGTTTCATTACTTGGGATCTGGCTAAATACTTGGGACCTGGTTTAGCCACTGTTGGAAACAAGATACTGGGCTTGATGGACCTTTGGTCTGTCCCAGTATGGCAATTATTTTTTTTTTTTACTATATCAGAATATTCAATTTAAGGATTTGGGGGATCCCTGAAGGAACAGAAGGAGGTAACTCTTCAATTTGCACAAAAAAATTCTAGAACATTGTTTCCGGGTTCTCCTGCACAACCTGCATTTGAGCTGGCGAGAACACATAGAAACATACCTACTCAGTTCACTTGCAAAAGGAAAAACTGAACAGTGAGCTATTCTCCACTACTTAAGGCAGTGGTCTCCAACTCGCAGCCCACATGCGGCCCACCAGGTACTATTTTGAGGCCCTTAGCATGTTTATCATAATCACAAAAGTAAAATAAAACAGTTTCTTGATCATATGTCTCTTTAGCTACAAATTACAATATTATTATTAAGACTTAAGGCTTCTTTTACTAAGCTGTGATAGCGGTTTTAGTATGCGCTTAGCGCGCGCTGAATTGCCGCGTGTGCTAGACCAGTGGTTCCCAACCCTGTCCTGGAGGACCAGCAGGCCAATCGGGTTTTCAGGCTAGCCCTAATGAATTTGCATGAGAGAGATTTGCATATAATGGAAGTGACAGGCATGCAAATCTACTCCATGCATATTCATTAGGGCTATCCTGAAAACCCGACTGGCCTGGTGGTCCTCCAGGACAGGGTTGGGAACCACTGCGCTAGACTGTAATGCCAGCATTGAGTTGGCGTTAGTTCCAGCCGCGTAGCGCGGGTTTAGCATGCATGGCAATTCAGCACGCGCTAAAAACGCTATCGCAGCTTAGTAAAAGGAGCCCTTAGCCAAAAGGAAATATTTATAAACTATAAAGAGTTTTACCTTATGCAAAATTGTCATTTCTTTAATAAGACATTAACTATTTTTTCTGAAGCCCTCCAAGTAATGCAAAATGCGGCTCTGCAAAGGGTTTGAGTTTGAGACCACTGAATTAACCCTTTCAGGACCAAGGGACATATTTGTCCCATAACTTTAAAATCCTATAAATTTTGATTGGGATGGTCTACAGTTCTAAATTTGATATGTACGGATTCCATATGATACTGCCTTTATGTAAACAAACTGGTTCCGACATTCATTCATTAGCGTCGTTGCCAGATTGACGAGAAGATTCACTTGCCACACTGTCCATAAGCCAGAAGTGTGATTTTTTAAAAAAAAAATAATGATATTTCATAAAAAAAATCAATTTTTTGGCATCTGCAAGCCCTTTTTACCATAAAAATGTCGTCAAAACCACAAAAATTGGCCTACGATCCTTATGGTCCTGAAAGGGTTAAGGAGAGGAATTGAAAGATATGAATGACATCCTTCTGCAAAGTTTGCAGCTATAGAATAACAGCTTCAGTACAGAATCCTATGTCTTTGTAACAAAATTCATGTTATTCCTGCTAATTCACCATGTTATTTCACATTATTATCTGTTTTGCTTTCATAGCTCAACAAAAATCACAATCTAGGATCAAATTGACAGTTTGGAGTTTGAAGTTGTTAAATATTTGTCATTACTGAGCTTGATATCAAGTTTATTTAATAAACATTGAATGATTTAAAAAACAGATTTCTGAATCTGATGCGAATAAATAATTTTAAACATTTGAATTAAGATATATTTCTCTATATATGTATAGCTAGATATCCATATCCATATTACACATACATTTGTATACTGTATATCTAGCAGAAAAGCATACAAATGCCAATATAAGGAAGGAAAGAGGAAGGAATGGGACTTGATATACTGCAAATATCTAGTATTCAGTCAGCTAGTCTTCTAGTCTTTTAGATAAAAGTAAAGACAGCAAGGCTCCTTTTACTAAGCTGCGCTAGCGGTTTTAGCACGCGCTACATTGCTGCGCACGCTACACGCTAACGCCTCCATAGAGCTTGCGTTAGTATTTTTTGTGTAGCGCGGGGTTATCACGCGCTAAAAATGCTAGCGCAGCTTAGTAAAAGGAACCCCAAGCCACTTAATAACAAATGAATTTAAATTCAAGAAGTGAATCATTCGTGCTTTCTTTATATTACAATCCACTGATACCCCCTCTTGGTAGACATGTGCCACTACAAGTTACCCTTGATAAAGCCAGACACACCAATTTATCTTTCTACTGCTTGTGGGAAGACAACTTTGCTGTAACTAAGAAATAGCAGGAAGGTAATATTTCATTTAATGACAGTAAGACTAATGAGTTATTATAAAAACAAAACCACGAACCTGGCAGAATGCTGTCTAAGTCATTTATCATTCAGCAACACACAATTCATGAAATATAGTACTCTAAATTCTTGCTCATTTTTGTTCGGCACAGATTCAGTAATAATGCAAAAATGCTTTTTTTAACCTCTTCTCAAACTCAGAACATTTTGGTTTAAGCAACTGATAGCCAACATGCTAACATTTTCATGCCAGAATGGAAGAATTTGATTCTTGCTGTATATTTATGTTTATTAGTATTTATATACCGCACTTTGCTTTCACATTAGTGCGGTTTACAAAAAAAGTAAGAATGGAACGCCATTAAAGACAACAAAGGCTTTTTATGTGGAGGCACTAGTGCGGTCTGATATCTGATTCAAATCAATTTACCAACTCATTTTTTGTACATATATATATTTTATTGAATTTCTGAAATCATCCCAAAAACACAAGTTCACAATACAGCAAACAAATCAGCAATCCTCACAGTATACAGTTGTGAACAAAAAACAAAGCCATTTACACATAAGTTCCCCCCACCCCACCCCTTCATCACTAGAATAACACAGGAAACTCAGACACAAGCTCTCGGGTATTGCCAATCAAAAGAAAATTATCCCCTACAATACAGGAGTCTCCCACCAAATACCCAAGGAATCCAAGCCATTTAAGAACTATTTCTCCAGTTTACCTAAGAATCCCACACTTTGATCGTGTAGAATGGACTTTCATGTATCCAGCAATGGACTGGTTTGGTATAGGATCCGGATTTATTCAAATGATTCAAACCTTGTATAGTTCCCTTTCTGCCAGATTATATATTAACTAGTGTTTAAGCCCATTACATTAACGGGTGCTAGAGTAGATATCTGTCTGTCTGGGTTTTTTATTTTTTTCTTTCTCTCTCTCTCCTTGGACGCTGTCTGTCATTCTTTCTGTCTGTGTTTCTCCCTGGCCCCCTGCCTGCCTGTATTTCTCTGTTGCGCCATGCCTGCCTGTCTGTCTCTCCGTGGCCCCCTTCTATTCCCTCCCCCCTCCCAGAGCAAAGCATGATTGCTGTCTGCCCCCCAGCACACCCCTCCCCCCAAAGCAGCCCCCTTTCCCTCTCCTCCTCCATTTTTTACCAGCATAGGATACATAACTGCTGTCTGACCTCCAGCACACCCCTCCCCCCAAAGCAGCCCTCTTTCCCTCTCTCCATGCCCCCTGTTGTGCTATGCCTGCCTGCTCCATGGCCCCCTTCTGTTTCCCCCCTCCCAGAGCAAAGCATGATTACTGTCTGCCCTCCAGCACACCCTTCCCCCCAAAGCATCCCCCCTTTCCCCCTCCCCCTGCCGTGCCATGCCTGCCTAATCCATGGCCCCCTTCTGTTACCCCCTCCCAGATTAAAGCATGATTGCTGTCTGCCCCCCCAGCACACCCCTCCCCAAAGCAGCCCCCTTTCCTTCTCTCCCTGCCCCCTGTTGTGCTATGCTTGCCCCTGTTGTGCTTGCCTGTTCTTACCCTCCCTCCACCCCAGCTTCCTGGTGTCTTCTGGCTCACCGGCACGAACTGCTGCTGCCGCTCCCCTTCAAAGCAGCCTGCTGAGGTTCATTGACCAGCTGTAGCGAACCTCGCAGGCCGCTCTCACCTTGGTAGCACATAGAGCTGAGCCCTTTTTATACATCTGATATAGTTGATATTAAACTTTTTTTATTGGTAAAGAGAATAACAACTCACAACCACAGAACACAGATAAGGATTGTAACATTTCCAACAACAGTCAAAAGAGGGCCACCTCCCCCCCAAAGAGGACTGGACTCTGATGTCCTCTCAGGGAACAAAGAGACCCAAACACCCCCCAACAGGCCCAACAGGCCTGTACCCCTCCTCCCCCCAAACCCCCCCTCCCCCCTGCCCCAACAGAAAAGAATCCCAGGTCAGACAGGTGGAGCAGAATACAGTTGCAATCTGTTCACAATTCGACTACGACTCCTTGGCGGCAAACTGTCCAAGTAAGGAGACCAAGTGTGAATAAAGTCACTACTCTTACGACGAGAGGAACAAGCCAGCCGGGTCTCCTGATATAGTTGATATAATGCCAGCGATAATATATTTTACTAGTCTTATAGCCCGTTACATTAACAGGTGCTAGAATATATGGGTGTGTGTCTCTCTTTATTTCTTTCTCTCTCTCTCTCTTTAGCCGCTTTCTTTCTTTCTGTCTTTCTTTTTCCTTGGCTGTCCATCACCACCCCTTGCCTGCGCCCCCTGTCCATTCTTCCTTCCTTTTACCTCCCCTGTGTCCACCACCACCCCTTCACAGCTCTCCTTATGCAGCAGCAGTCCTTCTCCCTTTGTTTTACCTCCCCCCTGTCCAGCAGCACCTTCCTTCTCCCCCTGTCCAACATTAGGCCTCCGTTCCTTTTTCTTCACCCCCCCTGTCCATCAGCACCTCTTTCCTTCTCCCCCTGTCCAGCCGTAGGCATCCCTTCCTTTTTCTCCCCCCTCCTCCTTCTTATCCCTATGATACACTTACCTTGCTCTGCCCCTGATCAGAGGCTCCCGACAGCCGCCCAGTTGCACCCATTGGAAAAGTACCCTCTGCGGCATCCCGCACCCCTTCTGATGCGACTCCCGCTGTCTTTCTTTCTGTCTGTCTCTGTCCCTGGCCCCCTTTGTCTATTTGTCTTTCTGTATATCTCCCTACCCCTGTGTCTTTCTTCTTTTCTTTCTGTCTCCCTTCCTCCCTCTGTCTGTCTGTCTGAAGCAGCATTCCCTCCCCCCCACACCAGTTCCCTGTGCACCTGCCCCTGTGTCTTTCTTCTTGTCTTTCTGTCTCCCTTCCTCCCTCTGTCTGTCTGTCCAAAGCAGCATTCCCTCCCCCTCCATTTCCCTCCCCCCACACCAGTTCCCTGTGCACCTGCCCCTGTGTCTTTCTGTCTCCCTTCTGCCCTCTGTCTGTCTGTCCAAAGCAGCATTCCCGGGCAAATGACTCGGGTCCCGGGCAGCGGAAAGTTGCTGGGCTCCTCGGTGGGGGCACTGAGTGGCCACGATCCCTCTCCTCCCAGAACCCCCGCCCCCCCCGAAGGAACGGAGATCGGCGGCTACAGGTGCTGGCTTCGGCGTCTTCTATCCACTGCGGCCAACCCTAGCGGAAACAGGAAGTAGTCAGAGAGGGCGGGCCGCAGTGGACAGAAGACAGCAAAGCCTGCGTTAGCACGGTGCAGCGCTTTTCTCTTCATTTAAAAGTGGGTGAGCCAGCGAGAAGGAGGAGGTGGTGGTTTTGGAAGAGAGTGAGGGAGGGAGGGGGGGGAGTCGCCGGCTGTGCTGTGCTTTCCCGATCTGTCCGCCGCATACACACTCTGACCATGGACCTACGGATCAGAGATTACAGATCATGCAGGTCTGAGTGCGCATGCGCGGCTAGCGTTTTATTATATAGGATATCCATTCTCAATATTAGCAAAGGATGACTTAAACAAAAATTTATATAGTAACTGCCAGTAGGGCTGAGCAAGGGAAACCCCCAAGTCCTTCTCCCATTGTGCACATGTGAATAAATGTGTAGTTTCCTTACATATAAGGGGGTAGTTTAAAGTGGGGGTTTTCAATGAGTTATTGGAAGGTGAAACAGTAGTATTATTGTAGTCTTAAATCTACCTTCTGGTTGCTGAGCGAGTGCACTGTGACCGGGTCTAGTTGTAGTGCCAGGTTTGCACAGTTAATTGCTGAGGCTTCACTTTTACTGATGAGCGGTTCCCCCTGCTGTGATAAAATTGAATTGCAGCATTTGGGAGGGAGCTTTAGCGTGTGGCTGTTTTAAATTTCAGCCTGGCGTTTGTGTCAGTTAGCCTTGTCTTTCAGCATCTATGCTGCCTGAGCTGTTTAGCTTGTTCTGCCTCAGTAAGTACTAAAGGAGTTTTCTTCTCTCTTCTTCCCCCTTTTTCCTTGCCCCTGGAGGTTATGGTTAGCTGTGGGTTCCCTTCCTTGCAGTTTGCTGCTCTGATGTAATAGAGTAATAAAATTGGAATGTAATGCAGAGTGGGTACATGATTTTATGTTTTGGGGTGTGGGTTTTTATCAACTACGGTAGTGTGGTTGTTTAGTGTTTTATTTTGTAGTGGGAAGTTTGTTTTAATTCATATTTATTTACATGTGCATTTTAGATTTATCTCCTCCTGAGGAAGCCCTCTTGGGTGAAACTGAGGTCTGAGTAGAGGAGCAGTCGTTTTATGCACAACCTTATGAGCATGCACCAGTCACTTTAAAGCACAATAGCAAAGAAAAATTCCTGCCGGGCCGCTATTTGGTTATAATGAAGGAACAAGATCAGCTACCTCCAAAGTAAGATAAGTGCTACCTTTTCCATTTCCATAAGTAGCTGTTGTAATAACTTGTTTGTATTGGGACGGAAGAATGTTATGATAGTCCCAAACTTGGTCTCTTAGCGGCACCATCTGTGCAGGAGACAAAGGACACTGAGCACTTTTCACATTATAATTAATGTTATATTTATGGATACTATTGAATATTTGAAGATATATGCTGGTATTTTGATAATCAAATTTTGAAAAGCATATTTATTAGAAGTAATTCTATACTCCTTTTTTTGCTTGGTATTCTACTTGTTGACCTGGACCCATTTTGTATCCCTATGTACTCTTGGATTTTGTGGGGTATAAGTCAGACATGGAGCCCTGAACCAGTCTTTAGAGGACTTAGAATGGGTTTTCGGCTCTTCCTCTGCAGGCAGTCATGCTTGAGTGGAGGGGGGGAGGTGTGGAGAGACAGAGCAATGCAAAATATGGGGGGATGGGCAATGCATTATATGGCGGGGAGGGCACACAAAGCAATACTAGATGGGTGGGGAAGAGAGATGGAGCAATGATGGATGATAATTTTGTTTTTGTGGTAGTAGTGGTGAGAAGAGAGATGGAGTCATGCAAAATGATTAGGAGGCAGGGCAGAGTGTGTCAGAGTGAAGAAATGGTGATACTGAATGATGGAGGAAGAGACAGAGAAAGGTGTGATACTGGATGGTGAGGGGCTTGAGAGAGAAGAACAATGCTAGATGGTTGGGGAAGAGAGAAAGGCATGATGCTGGATGACGGGATGTTGGAAATGGGATAAGGAAGAAAGAAAAAAGAAAGAACTGAGATGGTGAACAGGAACAGAGGGTAGGAGGAGGGAAGAGAGGAAATGCACATAGATGTCAAGGAATAGAGGAGGTACTGCCCATGGATGGAGGGAAAGGGAAGAGCTAAAAACTAGACAGATTAGAGGAGGAGGCATAAAAACATAAGATAGCTGGATGTGAAAGATAGTTTTGGGACACAGAATGAAGACGAAAGGACAAGAGAAAAGAAATAGTGAATGGACAGGAGGCCCTGGAGACAGTGTTCAGAGCAGAGCGAGGAAAGCAGAATCAGAGACAGGGAACAAAATGATTAGAAAAATAAAATAAAAGACAACAAATTAAGAAAAATTATTTTCAGTTTAGTGAATGAAACATGTTAGTTCGTAGAATTTATTCCGATGTCTGTATTTTGCACTGTACAAGAAGAAATGTGAGGGGGACACTTTATACGATTAATTGCATGATTAAACATTTTTATTTCAATTAATCGTGCAATTAAAATTTTTAATCGATGTGCAGCCCTACTAAGAACTGATAAGCTCATATATAACCATGCTGCTATCAAAATAATGAAAAAATATTTTTAACCACTAAACATACTTTTTTTTTTTTTTTTACTACAATCACCAATAATCGCTTCATGTTTACAATATCAGACAAATATTAAGAATAACTCTATTTGCATCATTCCTGACATCATCAGGCTGATAGCATATATAACACTTTATAAGTAATGTGGTAAAAGCAGTCAGCATAGCTGGGTTCCTGGAGGGAAAGTCCACAATGTGCTATTGAGACAGAAATCGGGAAAGCCACTACTTGACTCTGGGATTAGCAGCATGGAATCTTGCTACTATTTGGGATTTTGCCAGGTACTTATGATCCAGATTGGCCACTGCTGGAAGCAGGATAATGGGCTAGATCAGTGTTCTTCAACCTTTTGGCACCTATGGACATGCGGAAATAAAATAATTATTTTTTGGACTGGCACCGGTCTGCGGACCGGCAGTTGAAGAACACTGGGCTAAGTCGTGCCCATCTCCATCCAATCTCTGCTCCAGATCCCGCCCCCATAATAGTACTAATTGTAACCATTTTTTCCATCCATTTTTCATATATACAAACATACAATATAATCGTATTAACAACACATAATGGTTAACCACAAAATTAAAATGCACAAAGCACACTGTATGCTTTTCAACATTCATTCCTACCAGAAAACAGATTACCCCATGCAAATGCAGGACCAAAAACTAAAAGTCATAATATTCACAAACGAACCCTAAGATGCAAGACTCTGCAAGCAGTACAACCCCTAGAGAAAAACAAACAAATGCATTTCTTCCTGAACAGACAGCAGATGTAAAATCACTAAATAAAAAAAAAAATAAAAGCATTTCCCCTACCATTGTTGTCTCTCTCCCTCCATGTATCTTGCCTTCTGGCCTTCCCCTCGGTGTTAGCTTCAGGTCGGTCCACGGTGCGATCAACGCAGGGTCTTTGGGCCAGCTCCCCAAGTGCTGCATTGCACAAAGCTTTGGGAAGCAGTACATCCCGCACCTCATCTGGAAGCCTTCTCTCTGATGTTTCAACGTCAGAGAGTAGGCTTCTGGGTCAGGCGCAGGCCGCGGATAGGAGCTGCTTCCCACAGCTTTGTGCACTGCAGCACTCAGGGAGCCGGCCCGAAGACACCACATTGATCGTACCGAAGACTGGTGGCTACAGAACAATCTCTTGGGCCCGATGGAGGTGCCAGCCCTGTGGACTGGCAGAAAATTTCTGCGGACCGGCATCAGTCCAAGGACCAGCGGTTGAAGAACACTGGGCTAGATGGACCATTGGTCTGCCTCAGTACAGCTATTCTTATGTTCTTAATTTCCTTATATATGAGTATATACAAAAAGACTATATTTTCTAATACACTTAAATTACACATACAAATTATTACCTTAGGAGAAGCATGAAGCTCTATCCAAGCAGAAGCAGTCTCCATATGCCCCATTCCTTCTCTTTCAATCTTTGGTGAGAGTACTGGTGGTGCTGGAGCATCTCTTTTTCTCTTTTTTTCTGTTTCTGGATCTTGCATGATAGAAATTTGATTCTTTAAAGCAGTGACAGATTTTGGTTCATAAAATGGATTTGACCTGTTTGAAAAAAAAGAAATAAAGTTAAACAAAAAGATAAAAGTGATATCTTTTAATTGGACTGTTATGCTGTAATAGATTTGACTAGTTTTTAGGGGATGACTCCTGTCCTCAGTTCTGAAAATGAAAAATGAAGAAAACTTGCTATTTTGTAAATTTTCAAACAAATCAAGAGATATTAAATATTTAGTTTATCATTTGTTTCTACCCCACTGCAACTTCCCTACTACTGTACCCCCCTTCTAAAAGCAATGGATTGGTTACCAGTACCTCACTGTACCACTTACAAGTATATAAGCATTGTTGACTAATAGAGAATGACACGGGAATGGGTTCCCACAGGAAACCATAGGAACAGGAAACAATTTTGTCAGGATTACCATGGGAACCAAAGTAAGGCCTTTTACTGCCCCTGCAGGAAAAATAAAATGTCTTGCTCCCATGGTTAAAAAAAATTGCACCCGGGTAGACATCTCTGTGCCTTCCTCTTCAACTTCCCTCTTGTCTTGTGCCTATTTTACCTCAACAAGGCTTGAGTAGAGGCTTGGTATGATAGAGGCCTTTCATGAATGGAAATCAAAGGAAGTACAGTTACGGTTTCTTGACTAATGGTGAAGAAAAGGCGCTCATGAAGGAGATAATCTAGAACTGACGGTAGAGTACAAGTGATTGGATTTAGAGAACAGAGATTAGTGAAGCAAGTCCATTTGAAATGATAGCTACACAGGCAGCTCTAAACTCGTTAATTTATGAGCAAACTAAAAATGCTCCTTTACTGCAGATAGAAATTTTTTCACTATAGAGATAAACTTGGTAAACTTTTAGCACAAATTGTAAAATGGTGGCATGAGTCTAGAAATGTTCCTTGTCTGGTGAACCCCCAAAGATGGGTCCAATAAAACATCTGACATAGAAATATTTTAAGTTTTTTTAAACATTTCTATGCTGAATGTTATGCCTATGGCTGGCCAGGGCATGGCATGAGTGGCCACTTTGGCTACTGTATGTAAATCTTCATGTCTGCTTCTATTCTGGTTTTAACTCTCTGTATCTGTTCCAACTTTCAACTTATTTTCATGAGAGCATCTCCTGTGCTGTTTTTTACCTTATTACCGATGAAGGACTCTTATGATACTGTGATAAGGGATAACATTCCAGCCGTGAGAGCTAGGAGATAAGTGGGACACCTGTTGTTTACTACAGGAACAGCAGTGTGTGTGTGAGAGAGAGAAAATTCAGCACTTTCTGTGCTATATAAGACTGAAAGTCACATCCTAGACTTAGAATCCAGCTGCAGCAAAGGAAAGTCCCATGAACTGTACTGACCCATCATTGTGAGGGGACAAATATATGACAGACATGGTGAAGCTTTTCTACATATATTGTGACCAGTCAGGCTCTGAGCCTGCCAAGGTCCCAGTGAAAGCTGGAAGGAAGGTTGGCAAGAAGCCCAGAAAGGGGATTGCCAAGACCAGCTCCCAGTACCAATCTGACCCGCTTGAGGATGCCAACGACCCAGAATGGGGAGAAGAGGAAGCCCCGCAAAATCACTACCATTCACACAGCAGGGCTAGGGACATAGGTTTTAAACCTTCTTCCAGGAATAGTGAGGAAGGTGATTTCCCTAGTATCCACCGGAGGAGCCAGAGAGAAGCCCAGGTGAGAGCAGGCTCAGCTAGAGCAGGGCAGGGCTCCCCTCTTGAAAAGCCAGTAGATGTTAGCAAGCTACTAGGCAGGTTAGGGAGAAAGCTCAAGGTTCTCCCTAAGGAAGAGCTTCCTAGCTCAATCACGGGTAATACCTGGGACCCCATGGAAGTGGAGGAAGCTGGACCCACTTCAGAGTTGCTAGAAGCAGACCGAGAGCTGGCTCTTGAAGATTTGTATTCAACTCCCGAGCCGATGAAGTAGGCTTGGCAGCCATTTGCAAGGACTGAGCTAAAAAAAAAAAACTGAGGTTTTTTTTGTTTGCTATTTTGGCTGAGGTTGTGTTTTTGTCAGCCTGGGACATTGACTGCCTGAACTGTGGGAAGGTTTTTTTCTATTTTGATTAACTGCACAGTTTGTTAAGCTAGGAGTGCTTTTGTGGGGAGAAGTTTGCCAACACCTGGGAGGGATTTTGAAAGCTGTTTTAGGGCTTTTGCAGGCAGACTTTAGGCATTCCCCTAGACCCAGCAGTGCTAAAAGATAAGTTGGAAGCTTTGCTGTGTAAGACTGTTTGAGCGTTTGGTGCATCATAGCAGGGAACTGAACTTTATTGGAACCTGCTAGGAGCAGGCTTTTGGAAATCTTTATGGAAAAGGAGCTCTGTGGAGAGAAGAACCATAGAGAAGATTCTGTTTGCATTGGGAAAGGAAATACTGAACTTACCCAGAGTTTTCCTTGGGGAGTTTTGTTTTGCAAACTGTATTGAATTTGGATTCGGCCATTTTGTTTTCTTTTTTTTTTTTTTTTTTGTTTGAGCATTCTGACATTAAATTTACCTGTGAGAACTACATCCTGGAACTTTGTGGATGGGTTTTTCTTTTCTTTGATTATAATTTACAATGTCTGCAGAGTGACTCCATACTGGGTCACACGCCGGTAAAATATCATGTTCCTCTGATGCTTTCTTTGGATGTTACTATTGCACACCCTTGTTAGATAGATACATGGCAGTACACTGAAGTATTCACAAACATGGGACCTGTCATCATTGTGCTTTCTTGGGGGATGGAGCGGGACAAGAACTGGAGACTTGGCTCCACTAGGTCCTGAAAATCCCTGACATGATTTCTGAGATGAGGTTCCTTCTGAGTACTGCTGGAAGCATCTGAAGCCATTAAAATTAGACTTCCTGGAGCATCTTGAGGTTCGCAGTCTGCTGTTAGGTAAAGACTTCGGCCAGTGATCTGCTATAATGGCAATAAGATATGCCAGACTCCTTTCCAAACATTTGACTCCTGAAGGGAGTCTGCTGAGCATAGCTTGGAGATGGAATCTCCTGCCCATTGCCTGATCCAGAGCAATCTTCAAACTGAGATAGAATAAGCCGAGATGTTGCTCATGACCCTGATAATGTCATAGAATATTGGCCACCTAAACCACCCCTGTCACTAAAAGCAGGGGTAAAGGCTCATTCTGCTCCAATGTAAGCCCACACAACCTGGAAAGACAGGCTCATGCCCCAAAAGAGGCTGATGCAGTCGCTTTGATTCCCAAGGCCAGGTCTTTGAACTAACCTTTTAAGGATCACATCCACTTTGCGATCCTGTACATCCTTTAATACCACGCCTCCCTCACTTGGCAGGGAAGTGCATTTTGGTTCTTGTGCTACGTAAGAATCCATCTTAGGCTGAATGAACATCCACTGGCACATCTATGCCAAGGATACAGCCTAGCCACCGTCTTCACTATCTTTAATGAGCCTTTAGGAGCATCCCAGTACTAAGTGACTAATACTTCATATCAGGATGCCAAGGAAAAGAGGAGCACTGAACTCTCAGCATGAAGCAGATGAAGCCTGCTGGGAGTCCAGCTGTAACTCTTGCACAGTCAGTAATGAGCTCCAAGAGAGCTGAGGGCTTGAACAGCCGGCATACTGTGGGATTATCCCCTGCGTACTCGCTCTTGCTTGTGACCCAATTTCTCCCAGCAAAGAGTGCTCGCTCTGCGACAGCAAAGGCAAAGGCATACAGATAGGCCCTTTGTCTTCTGAGTCTCTGTCCGAAAGGTTCACCGGATCCTAGCCAGCCTCTGATACTGAGACAGGCTTATCCTGGAAGATCAAGCCCCCTCATGCACCTCCAGGTTTGCTGCTAGACCTCCCATGGGAATCCTGGCCATCCAAATAAGCTCGCCACATCAGATTGACAAATTAAGGAGAGAATGTTGTACTAGACAGCGCTGAGTCCCCTCTAAGTAACTCCATCTTACGTCTTTTCGGCTCTGCAGCTTCCATGCACCTATGTTTATGTAAGCTTCTGTTACAGGCCCTGTAATGTCTCCTCAGCCCTACAGACTTGAAGGAGACTAAACCTAAAGGTCACACCCACTGCACAACACGTAACACAAGGACGCTCTTCCAATGTCCATCCCGTGCAAATTTGGCTTGAATTAGGGGTAAAAGAACCTGGGGACTCCTTCCCTATCAGTTTTAAGGCAAAACAAAGTGATTTGAAGGTTCTAGAGAATTTTGAAAAATTTTTCAGAAAATTCAAGATAGCCACCATAGCAGCATTTTGACACCAAAAAACAGCCCTAAAATGGCTTAGCAGAAAATTTAAAAAACATAGAAAATAGGATTTTAGAGATGGGGGACCCTATAGAAAGTGGGAGAAACCTGCAAAAACAGGATTTACAGACACCCCCCATAATTTTGTCCATAGGTTCTAACAGCCTTACTCACTGTGACCTGTACTTTGGATTTGCTGCAGCCTGCTTCAGCTTTCTTTAAAAGTAGCTGGATCTGGATTTTTATATGCCCTCGAATACTTGCTTTTTGGGGGAGGATATTAGACCACATTTCTCTGCTATGGCACGCACACTGTGTTGTCTCTCTTCACCTTTTATTTTTTCAGTGCAGGGTGCTAGCCACGATACCCAAGGGCTTGCGTTGTTTTCTGCGCAAGGCTATCCTGTTGGGTAAAAAACGTATTCTTTTGCACTGGTTGGAGGCATCGGCCCCCACCCTACAGAGTTGGAGAGCACATATGATCCAACTGTTGCAGTTGGAATGCCACATGGTCCTAAATATGGAATCTAGGGCTGGCCAGCATCTACAGGATGTTTGGGCTCCTTTCTGGAGCTGCTCGTGGTTATTTACTTAACTTGTAACTAGCTCTTTGTCCTGTATTCTCTCTCTGGGCTTCTCGGCCCGTCCTTGGGATTGCTGGGCCATGGAGGTGATACTTCGATTCCATGCTATTACACACCTATCTTGGGAGGGGGGTGGGATTTTAGGGGGGCGGGGATGGGGTGAAACCTTTAAAATGTTCTTTCCTGTTTGATGACTTTTTGTGTTGGATTTGCTTGTTTATTGGTATATGTTGCTTATTTCTTGTGCAATAGATGATTACTAAAAAAAAAAAAAAGCAGCAGGATTTGGAGAAGAATCACTGTCTCACTGGAATTGTCCTCCAACTCTGAAATCTTTGGGCTACCATTGGACCGAAGTCTGACTGATCCTCAACCCCATAGATCTGAGCATACAAAAGTTTCAAGTTTATTTAAAATATTTGATTTGATCGCAAAATCCAAATCCAATGCGATTTACACTTAGTTATAAAATTGGGTTAAAACCAAAAAGTCATAGTAATTAAACTAAACTAAAAGGGTGAAGAAGAAACACAGCCAACACCCTGAAGAGCCCCACTGAGCCCCCTGCGGGTGCCTAACAGCCTGCGCTCAATCCCCTGCAACCCAGTAGGCAAGCAAAGCTTCTAGGGGGTCCGGACCCTGAGCTCCACAACAGTTTCTACAGGCTGGCCAACAAGTTAAACAGAGAGATTGGCCTGTCAGCTGCAGATCTCAAATCTGCCTCTTCTCCACAGTCAGAGCATTCCCCTCAACCTAACCTGGGGAGCTCCGGAGCACTGAAAATCACGAATACCACCGAAAACAAGAAAAAACTCTGAGGGCATCAGAGCCATCTGGTGAAAAACAAGGAATCAAAAATCCAGAGTGGATTCCTTCTGCATGGCTCATGAGCATGGAGAGAATACCCTATCGTCCAGACAAACTTATACTATCTACTATATTTTCACACACATATCACACATATTATAAGCATTTTTCAAACCGCATACACCCCTGCAGGCTATATAAATATATTAGTGAATTTTTACTAAGACAAACTAATTACAAAATTAGCTAATTTGTTTTTAAGGCTTTTTCTTTTTAGGATTTTTTGTAGATTTTGAGGCTGATTCTATAAAAGGTTACATCAGTTGGCACAGTTGTCAAGCAACCGCTAGATGTTGTTTATTCAAAGGTTGATTCATAAATCATGGCAACTATGGGCTCCTTTTACAAAGGCGCGCTAGCGGGTTTAATGCGCTAACCCCCGCTCTGGCCATAAACTACCGCCTACTTAAAAGAAGGCGGTAACGGCTATTACGTGCGTTAAACCGCTAGCGTGCCTTTGTAAAAGGAGCCCTATATTTTTTTTCTTGGAAATGCATCAAAACTGGAAATCTAATGTATATGCTTGAAAGCATGTGACATGTACTTCTTAATGTTGCTACCAGATGAGAGATGAGTGCAGCAATTTCTGGTAGGGGAGAGGGGAGAAGCAAAAATCAAGACATCTGAAATCTTCATTTTATTATGGAATACAGTGGACAATAGTGTTTTACAACTTCTTCAAATCAAGTACACCCGAGCTCCAAAGTAGCAGAGATTTTGAAATTGGCATTTTATTGTTAAATAGTAACTAACTAGACAACATAGATAACTAAGGTGACCATTTATTTCTTCAAAAGGGGACATCTACTAATTTCAGCCCTGCCCCAACCCCGCCCACAATTTCTTCCATTCATTTTTCATGTACACACAATATCTTATTAATTCATAATGGTAACCATAAAATTTTTTAAAACACAAAGCACACTATGCAGAGAAAATGTTAATTATCTTTTTTTAATAATTATTTCAATTAAATTTCCCTCCCTCCCATCCCTCGTACAGCAGGACCCTTGCCCAGCTTCCCTTCCCTCCCTCCCATCCCTCGTGCAGCAGGACCCTTGAGCAAACCACCCGCCCTGAGCACTGTACCTTGGGCCCTGCTGGCTCTTCCTTTGCGCACTTGGGCTTACATCTAACTCTGAGCCCGGCGAGAAGCAGGCACCGTCAGGCCAACTACCATTGCCTGCTCCATTAGGGGAGCGAAGGTCCCTCCACGTGGCCTGGTCTCCCTCGCCTCGGCAAAGACCGGGACCGCAGCTCCCACTCTACTAACCACCAAACAGCACCCTTTGTCCCTTTCTATTTCCTCCCTCCCTCCTATATCCTGAGTTTGTGCCCCCTCCCACTCACTGCCTTCCAGCATTTCTTGTCCACTGACTTGTTGAACTTCTCATTTGTCCCCCGCAGCACTCCCTGCATCACTATGTGCAATATCCCCCACCCCTCTGTTCCATCTCCACCACCCTATTGGAAAAAAAAATCATCTCTACCTTCTGCCCCTCTCTGCCCTCCAGCACTAGTCTTCTGGCCTTACTTACTTTTTTAACTGCTCCTGCTCCTCTTTCAAGTGCTCCTGTTTCAATTGCTCCTCAGACCCCAGCACTGCAGCACTCCCCACAATACCCAATGGAAAAAGCCCAAAAAGGAAGGTACCGAACAGCCGGGTCCGTAATACAGAGAAAGGGTTCCTGGCATGAAAGAGCATAAAGCTCCAAAATATACTGTGCTGAGACAATAGTGACCAGAAAAAACTGTTTTGATTGTTAGGTCCAGAATAAATTCATCCTTTAGTGGTTCAAAAGGGATTGTTTACTAACTCTCAGGCTAAGGGGGTGAAGCATGTGCTCATAAAAGTTGTGGATTTCTGCAATACCCGGACGGTGGTTGAGATTGAACACCGTGTATGGAATCCAGAAGGGATGTAACAGAATGAAGACTTCATGGACTGCTCTTTTATCCTAACAATAGCTAAATGAGGGTCTGAGCATGATTTCCCTCCAATGCCAGCTGCTAGGAATATTATGAAGTACCTATCATATAAACTCAAATATAAACCCATCTGATATAAAACGAAGTAACCTTTTTCCCCAAATAAAGGGAGGAAAAAAGTTGATTCTAATATAAACTGAACTCACCTTGGAAGGGTACTGTCGGAGTGAGTGGTCTAGTGGTTAGAGCTACTGTCTCAGCACCCTGAGGTTGTGAGTTCAATCCCAGCCTGCTCTTTGTGACTTTGGCAAGTCACTTAATTCCGCCATTACCCCAGGTACCACAGTTAGATTGTGAGCTTTGGGGGAATCTCTTCATGAAAAGGCAATAAATAAACATAGCAACCACTGTGAAACTTAGCGTCACCCATTTTTAGTAATGAGAATGCACGGGGCAAGAGCATAGGAGGATTGCTCTTGCCCTGGCTCACCACTGGACCAGCAGGGCTTATAGTAGGCTAGAGAGAGGCCTGCAATGGGTTTGAGAGGGGGAAGACTCAAATATAAACTGAAACCCCCATTTTTGGGATATTTTTTGGTCCAAAAATCTAGGTTTATATTTGAGTATATTTGAGTACTAGAAAACTGCATAAAGCACATTTAGAGCCTACAGCGAACCTGCAGTACTATGGCAGCATTACCAAGACTTGCAGTGTCAACCCTACCATTGAAAAGGCAGAAGTACAAATATTATACTGGGCTGCAGGACCTCTAATACACCTTTTACTGTGAAAATATGAGAATGAACAAGACTGCTACAGATCTCAACACAGAAACTACACACTAGAATACCTCATTGCGGTTAAATACACAAAGCACAAAACATAAGAACATAAGAATAGCTTTACTATGCAAGACCAATGGCCCACCTAGCCCTGGATCTTGTCTTCAAGGTGGCCAATCCAGGTCACAAGTACCAGACAAAACCCCCAAATAATACCAACATTCCATGTTACCAATCCAGGGCATCTCTCTTTCAATTGCAGACTATGGACTTTTCCTCAGGAATTGTCCAAACCAAACTTTTTAAAACCCAGCTACGTTAATTGCTCTTACCACATCTTGTAGCAACACATTCCAGAACTTAACTATTCTCTAAGTGAAAAAGTATTTCTTCCAATTGGTTTTAAAAGTATCTCCCTGTAATTTTATCAAGTGTCCCCTACTCTTTGTCATTTGTGGGGAGAGTGTGGCATAGTTAAAGCTACAGCCTCAGCAGCCTGAGGTTGTGGGTTCAAACCCACACTGCTCCTTGTGACCCAGGACAAGTCAGTTAATCCTCCCATTGCCCCAGGCACATTAGATAAGATTGTGAGCTCGCCGGGACAGATAGGGAAAAATGTTTGAGTACCTGAATAAATTCATGTAAACCGTTCTGAGCTCCCCTGGGAGAATGGTATAGAAAATTGAATAAATAAATAAATACATTTTTAATGGAGTAAAAAAATCGATCCATTTGTACCCGTTCTACACTATCTAGGATTTTGTAGACTTCAATCATATCTCCCCCTCAGCCATCTTTTTTCCAAGCTGAAGAGCCCTAACCTTTTTAGTCTTTCCTCATATGAGAGAAGTTCCATCCCCTTTAACATCTTGTTCTCTCTTCTTTGAAACTTTTCTAGTTCTGCTATATATTTTTTGAGATAAGCATGGCCCAGGACTTTCTCTTTGACGTCAGATGTTGGAGTAGGGGGGGGGTGGTAGTCTCCTGGGCCAGCCGCTGCACGCGACCATGGCCAATCCCTGCTACAGAGTTTCTGCTGGGGAAGGGATGGAGTGTATCGGCTCTGGAGGTGGAGGGTTGTGCAGTGTTCGGCTCTGGAGGTGGAGGGTTGTGCAGTGGGTGTGCAGATGTAGGCACCCCGGCAGCAGCGGCTTCAGTGTGTATGTGTGTGGGGGGGGGGGGAGGGGGCAGGCAGGGATTCCCTGTGAGAGGCAGGGAGAGATCCCTGGTGGCAGCCAGACATACCGCAGGTTGAGCAACAAGGCACTATATTGCCCTTGGGTAAGAGCCAGGGGAAACACCCCAGATTTGCCTGGCTCTGAGCAATTCCACTTTAAATACTATGTGCATCCAGGTTTTACCCAGTCCCGTTCAAATATATCCAGTTTTTAGCCTGTGACTGGATCTATTTGGCATGGTAGTTCCCCATTCTCTTGCAGCAATTTTGGTGTCTGCGTAAAAACCAGATGTTCCTGTTGATTTAAGCAAGGCTTGCTCAACCTATGGACCAGGTGAGGTATTAGCCTGGGGCACCAAAATCCCAATCTGGTATATGTTCCAGCTTCTGGAGGAATTAGGTGCCCCACTTGGATTTTGATACCCTTTCTGATCAGTGCCTAAGCCAGCACCTCACCTGGTTCAACGGAGGGAGAGACCTGAGAGAGGAGGGAGCTACTGGATCACAGGTGGAAGGAGAGATACTAGATGGGGGGGGGAAGCCAATGAAAAGGTTGGCATAGGGCACTACAGTCCCTAGGGTCTGCCCTGCTTTTAAGGTGGAAATCCCACGGTCTAATTAATCCCTGGAGGGTGTTTTCCCCTATAACAGCCCCCGGAAGAGCGTTCCAGCTTTCTACCACTCTTTGGGTGAAGAACTTCCTTACGTTTGTACGGAATCTATCCCCTTTCAACTTTAGAGAGTGCCCTCTCATTCTCCCTACCTTGAAGAGGGCAAACAACCTGTCCTTATCTACTAAGTCTATCCCCTTCAGTGCCTTGAATGTTTCGATCATGTCCCCTCTCAATCTCCTCTGTTCGAGGAAGAAGAGGCCCAGTTTCTCTAATCTTTCGCTGTACGGCAGCTCCTCCAACCCCTTAACCATTTCAGTCGCTGTTCTCTGGACCTTTCGAGTAGTACCTTGTCTTTCTTCATGTATGATGACCAGTGCTGGACGCAGTACTCCAGGTGAGGGCGCACCATGGCCCGGTACAGTGGTATGATAACCTTCTCTGATCTGTTTGTGATCCCCTTCTTTATCATTCCTAGCATTGTTTGCCCTTTTTGCTGCCGCCGCACATTGCATGGACGGCTTCATCGACTTGTCGATCAGAACTCCCAAGTCCCTTTCCTAATTGGGAGGTCTCTCCAAGTACCGGACATCCTGTATTTGTGCTTGAGATTTTTGTTACCGACATGCATCACTTTACACTTATCCACATTGAAGCTCATCTGCTATGTCGATGCCCATTCCTCGAGCCTGATTATGTCACGTTGCAGATCTTCACAATCCCCCTGCGTCTTCACTACTCTGGATAACTTTGTATCGTCTGCAAATTTAATCACCTCGCTCGTCGTACCTATGTCCAGATCGTTTATAAAGATATTGAAGAGCACGGGTCCAAGCACCGAGCCCTGCGGCACCCCACTGGTGACGCTCTTCTAGTCCGAGTATTGTCCATTTACCCCCACTCTTTGTTTCCTATGTTCCAGCCAGTTTTTAATCTACGTGAGTATTTCACCCTCGATTCCATGACTCACAATTTTCCGAAGTAGTTATTCATGCGGAACCTTGTCGAATACCTTCTGAAAATCCAAATATACAATGATGACCAGATCGCCCTTGTCTATCTAGATGCCACTAGGCACTGCTGATCTGGCCACTACTTATAGAATCAGAGCCTTTGTGCGCTAATGCCTACAAGAACCTAAAAAAAAAAAGCCCTTAAAAACAAATGTGTTAATTTTTCTAAGACATCCTAATTGCAAAACTAACTCCAAATTCTACTCGTATATGAGGTCTGTTCAAAAATCTTACAACTTATTCCATTGGGTCACCTTCAAAGAACTCTTCCCTTCCCTATGTATACACTTTTCCCAGAGTTGTTTCCACTTCTGGAAACAGTTCTTAAATGCATCTTCAGGAATCGCCAAAAGTTGCTGCGTCAAATTTTGTTTTATGTCTTCAATGGAGTCAAATTGCTTTCCTTTCAGCATGGATTTAAGTTTAGAAAACAAGAAGTCAGCAGGGGCCAAGTGAGGAGAGTAAAGTGGCTGGCGAAGAATGTCATCACATTTTTTGAGCAAAATTTGTGAATTTTAACAGTGGCATGAGTGGGCACGTTGTCATGATGCAGGAACCATGATTTCTCCTTCCAAAGTTTGGACTGCTTCCTCCAGATTTTCCCACTGAGTAGTTTCAACACTTTCAGATAGTAATTTTGGTTGACAGTTTGTCCTTGTGGCAGAAATTTCTAGTAAACACGCCACAATTGTCAAAAAAACACTATTATCATCACTTTGATGTTTGACCAAACTTGCCAAGCTTTTTACAGTTTTGGCAATGTTCTGGTTCTCCATTGAGACTACACTTCTCCCTTGTTATTCGCGGGGGATACGGGCAGAGCCGGAGCGCAAATGGTGAAAAACCACGATTATCCGGCTCTGACCCACCCCCACTTCCCTGCCGCCTTCCCAGCCCTACCTGGTGGTCTAGAGGGCTTTCAGGGCAGGAGCGATCTTCCTACGCTCCTGCCCCGTGCAGATCGTCTTGAGGAAATGGCTGCTATGAGTTCCCGTAGTCTCTCGAGACTACGACGGGAACTCCCTACAGCCATTTCCTCATGGTGATCTGCACGGGGCAGGAGCGTAAGATCGCTCCTGCTCCGAAAGCCCTCTAGACCACCAGGTAGGGCCGGGAAGGCGGCAGGGAGGTAAAAAATATGTTTTTAAAAATTTTCCCCCTCCCCAGAAAAAAAATCATGATTATGTGAAATCGCGAGTGCAGAAATCGCGAATGGGGAGGGGGAAGTGTATTGAGCTTTAGGTTCCACGTCATAACTGTAGACCCATGTCTCATCACCAGTTATCACTTTATCAAGAAATATTTCATCTTCATTTGCCTGCTCAAGAAGATTCTGACAGATCATGACGCAGTTGTTCTTCCAGTTGTCGGTCATTAACCATAGAACAAACTTTGCTACAACACGAGATATCCCCAACTTCTCTGTTAGAATGTTGTGGCATGAACCAATGGGGATGTTGCATTCCTCTGCCAATTCTCTAACAGTTAATCGCCGATTAGGTGCACAAGAACCCTCACTTATCAACATGATCATCAGTTGACATTGATGGTCTTTCAGTTTGCGAATCATCTTCCACTGATTCACGACCACTTTTGAAGCATGAATACCATTCGGAACATCTTCCATGACTCATAACATGTTCCCCACTTTAAACATTTCATAAGAGTCTGTAGCAGTCTTACCCAATTTATAACATAATTTCATGCTGTAGCACTGCTCATTGAGATCGCACATGATGAAAAATAGTCGATCACGAAAACACACTTTCACAAAAACAGCTGTAGCTCATAGATGAAAACAGATATCAACAAATGGAAAATAGGAGGTTAGTCATGAGGTTTCAAGCTACTCAACGTCACCTAGCACATCTCAAAAGAACTTTCCATTGGAGTGCAATTCAAACTGTTCTGGAACTTTTTGAATAGACCTTGTATATGGTACTCAAGATTTCGTTATGCCCCCAATTTATGCAAGCAATTTAATTGAATAACGAATATTAGTGCCAATAATTGGGCACTAGTCATTAAATATTGGTGCAAATTAGCAACTTCCTATTTGGGATTCTATAAAGATGTGCAAGTAAATTTTGCACATGGCCATTGGAGGAGCATGGGCAGATCAGCGGTGTTTCTAGAATTTGTGCAGTGTTACAGAATATGCTAGATCTGTGCCTAATTTAGACACAAGAATTTACACTAGGTTTCAAATGGTATAAATCCTTGCACTGAAAAGTGGGCTTGGATTCTGGTGCTAAGTAGTATTCTATAAACGGCACCCAAATTTTGGTTTGAATGTAATAAGATCATCCATAGGACTATTTGCAGATGAACTAGTTGACCGGTTTGGACATTCCAGTCATGCAGAAGTGGGTTCTCTGAGGAAGCCAGTCTGACGAAATGCATTAGGATTCACAAACCTTCAAGACTCCTTCAGTTAAGTGTTCAAACAATCACTAACTAGTTTTGTTTAGTATTTCACAAAGTAGAGCACACCAGCAACATAAGTGAAAACCTAATCTTTAAATGCTGTTATTGACCCAGAGGGGCTCTGAGCATTTATAGACATAGTTACATTGAAATAGTCATATGGGTGTTCTTGTTACATTCAAGACAGTTTGGAGATTTTAATCTACCTGAAGAGATACATCTATCCCAGCTGATGATTTGGGGGACCCAAATTTTGGTGTCATTTATAGAATAGCACTTGAATCTGCACATAACTTTTTATTAATTGGCATGGTATTTGATAGTGCTAGTTTTTAGCCAATCAAAAAAAAAATTAAATCCCCAATTAAGAGTTCTGCATGACTAGTATGACTAGCAACACCTAATGACAGCTATCTGAAAAGTAGGTATGTTTAGGGATGGTGAATAGGCATGGTTGACTTAGACATCGCTTGGCATCCAAGTTAGGCAGTGGTAAATTAGGCACACCTACGCGCTGCTAGGCGAGATTCTATAACCAAATGGTTGATTGACAACGATGCCAAGTTGCACCTACAATGTAGGTGCCATTTACTGAATCTGGCCCTTAGTGCTTATTGTTTTCAGCACCATTTGCTGAATCTAGTCCTATATGTGGGAGCACATTATACCAGTTTATTTTTTACATAGACAATTTTATGTGGGCAATTTGCATGCTTTATACATGTGGGAATGTTATATGCCTAAAAATACAGTATTCATAGATATTCTCTAGGATTGTCCCTGGCTCCAGTGTGCACAGGAATCTTCTAGTGACTAGGATGGAGGCAACCAGGTGTGGTAGAGTGAGGGATTTTCCCTCTCTGGGATTGCTGTTATGCCACTGAGCAGCAAAGAGCACCATGTATTTGAGAAGGTCTACAGGTGCCAGAGTGCCCTGCACTGCTTGGCTCAGTGCTGAGTCAAAGGGGCGGGTCTTAGGGAGAAGTATTTCTGCCAGGCTTGACTTAGTTAAGAGAGAGGTCCAAGGAGAAAGGAGAGATCTGAAGTAGACATAGCATTTGGCTGAGGTACAAATTAAGTGTGAGGCAAACTGTACAGAAATAAAAAAGTGTTTTGTTCCTATGCCACTGTGGTGTGATATCTGTGTCTTGACCCTCCTAAACATACAGGCCAGCCTGCCAATCCAGGTGGTCTGTTATACCAGGCTACTGACCAAGTGTATTTCAGTTCTCATCAGGACACTGTACCCTATCAGGGCCAAGTACATCAAAATAATATTAAATAAAAATGAATATGTTCTGGGGGAAAAGGATATTATCAAGGCAATGCGAGTCCTCAGACAAGTTTTTGAGTTCTCTTCAACTACTGCAGTATTTCAAACCAATGTGAAAATAAAGAGGAAAACAATAGTGCAAAGGATAGGAGGGCACAACGTAACCCATTATAACTGCGGACATTATTGGGTTATAAATATTTTAAATAACTAAATTAATAAATAAACTATGTGGGGGGTTTTGCTTCATATGTTATATTTCTACAGCCACTAGAGTGGAATGTTTTAGAAGTTGGCCCTGTGCAACCCTACTTTGAACTAGAAAGTTGTCATCTGGAATTTTCTTAATTACTAAATATTAATTTGACATGTAGAAAGGGTATATGTACATTAGTGGAGAGAGAGAGCTAAAGATAACCACTTCCTAATCTAATCTTTTTGCTTCTTTAAATAAAAATAGCTACAATCTAGATATTAATTAATAGCTGGATTACAGAAAAGTTCTTTAAATATACAGTATAGAATTCACTCTATGAATTTGGCATATATACATTCACATTTTTAATAAAAACATTTACTTCAGTTTTAATAATCTAGTAAATCTTCTGCAAGTTTCTGCAGGTTGTCAAACTATTACAGGGCCTCACACAGAAACAGTAAGCTTCATGCAAGTCTAGGCATTTCATTTTTATCACAATACAAGTAGAATACAGCTCAAGCAAGCTAAAAAATTCATTGAGGAAACTTTTACATCGTGTGTGCTTACCTACCAATAAACACACTTGTATTTTATTTGAATTATCATTATAGAAAATACAATTGGTAGAGTGGCATAGAAACATGATGGCAGATAAAGGCCAAATAGTCCATCCAGTCTGCCCATAGGCAGCATCCACATAGATACATGACAGCAGTAGCTTTAGAGCAATTACCTAGTCATCTCATAGTAACATATCTCTCTCAAATTTTTACTAAAATAATTCAAATAAATGATGACACAGTCATTTAACAGTCTGTCGTCATCTCCATTCAAAATAAATTGAAACAGAATTTCCTCAAAGTGGGCCCAGAAATGAGTTACGGCTTATATGAGGGTGTGTCAAGTCCTTGGCTTTGCAAAGAAAACAAGCTACAGGACTCAAAAAATATATTTATTCTACTTATTCACCACTGAGCTCCACACACTTATGACTTCATTGTTCTAACTTCTTTAACCTATCCATGAAAAATTATTTTGGTTGTGCTGCAAACCACTCATCCTCAGCTAATGTGGCATCCTCAATGCTTAAAAACATTCTTCCCTTGAGGTGTTTCTTGAGGTTAGTAAAGAGGTGGCCAGATCAGGTGAGTCAAAGTGAAGATCAGCCCATCTCTGCTATGTAATGGCTGCCTTGTGAAGAGTAGCATAGTCCTGAGTAAACAAGATTCCTTTTGAAAGTGCCTCAACATTTGGAGACCCATTGCTGTTTCCAGCTTGTCGAGAAGTGTAACGTAGTACTTTACCACGATGGTTGCACCCTTTTCCAAATAAACTAAAAGCAAAATTCCATCTTTGTTCCAGAAGGCAGATGCCAACATCTTCTTGTTTCATGACTTCTGTGTCTTGAACTTCTTAAGACACGGGGAACCACTTTCTCTCCAAATGGTCCAGTCAGTTCAAAATTGGATTGTGTGGCAACCATTCGATTATGAGACATTTGGGAATTCATTAGGCTGAGAGCTTTCTCATGTCTAAAATCTCATGAATAATATAGTGACTCGTTCTGGGGATATTTCCAGGGTCTCTACTATCTTTTCAGTGGCTATTATTCGATCATCCGGAATCATGGAAACAATGGCATCCACATTTTCTGAAATTGTCATTTGAGTTGATCTCCCAGATCTTCTGTGCTCCAATGTCCTGTTCTGAATGCATCAACCCAAGGCTTGACTATGGAGTAGGAAGAGTACTTCTCCCCATATGTAACTTACATATTGTAAATTTGTATGTTCAAGTTCCCTTTTAAGAAAAGATATTTCATCACCGCTTGGCACTCTTTTGCAGTTAAATCTCCATGGTTTTGCAATATTTTCACTTCAGATCTGCAAAAATTAAATAATCAAGCTGCAATTATGAAATTTAGCTCAGACAAACCTGAAACGATAAACTTTGTTGTGATGAAAGTATTATTAGTTTAAAAGTAGATGAAATAAGAAAACCAAACACTTATCAGCACCCCCAACTTAAATAGAGCCCACTGGAGTCTGATCAAAGGAACTGAGCTAATCTGAATATTCCTGAATGAAGAATCAACTTTTAAGTTTATAAAATAAATTTGAACCAAAAATCAAACATGTCAAAGCCAGATACCAAAAGAACTCCATGATAAAGTTATTCAAAGATACTGATGAGGGAAGGTTAAAAGAAAATGTAAATATGTTTGAATAAACCATAGGGCATTATCAGGTTCATATTTGTGAAGAAGAAACAGTTTGTCTACAACAAAATATTATCTCAGTTAGGCCAGTTTATTTAGCCATGGGTTAAGGCAGGGGTGTCCAATGTCGGTCCTCGAGGGCCGCAGTCCAGTCGGATTTTCAGGATTTCCCCAATGAATATACATGAGGTCTATTTGCATGCACTGCTTTCATTGTATGCTAATAGATCTCATGCATATTCATTGGGGAAATCCTGAAAACCCGACTGGATTGCGGCCCTCGAGGACCGACATTGGACACCCCTGGGTTAAGGAAACTGCTGAGGTAGGTAAATGTAAGGCTTATGATTCCTTTAAGAGAACTAAAGACGTCTCTGGTTGAAATTCAGGAAAATATTAACTAATCAAAAATTTAAAAGTTGCTCCACAAACATGACTTGTATGAATAGATAGGATACTTGACTCAGTTTACCGTATATATTAAATATAAACTGACCCGATTATAAACCAAGGTAACCTTTTTCCCCCCAAAAAAGGAGAATTCCTTTCCTCTCTTCCTCTTTCCTTCCTTCCCTCCTGGCCTACTCAGCCCTCAATGCCCATTACAGGCATGCCTGAAGCCCTGGTAGTCCAGTGGTGAGCCAGGACAGGAGCAATCCTTACAGCAGATTGACCCGGTCAACTCTAAACCACACCGCCTCCCCGATCCCTGTAGATCAGGGGTGCCCACACTTTTTGGGCTTGCGAGCTACTTTTAAAATGACCAAGTCAAAATGATCTATCAACAATAAAATTTAAAAAAACACAAAGCACACTGTACGCAGAGAAAATGTTAATTATCATTCCTATTCCGGGGTTTTTTCAGAGGTCAAGGCAGATGACTCTATGCATTGTCACCTCAGTAACAACCATACAAAAATAGACAAATATACCCCCCTCCCTTTTTACTAAACCGCAATAGCAGTTTTTAGTGCAGGGAGCTGCGCTGAATGCCCAGCGCTGCTCTCGACACTCATAGGCTCCCTGCGCTAAAAACTGCTAGTGCGGTTTAGTAAAAGGAGGCCATAGTGCAAAATATAGACAGAAGATATAAATTCAGATACATTTTAATCACTAAATTTAAAATAAAATCATTTTTCCAAGCTTAAAGATTCATTGAGGAAACTTTTATATCGTGTGTGCTTACCTACCAATAAACACACTTGTATTTTATTTGAATTATCATTATAGAAAGTATAATTGGTAGAGTGACATAGAACATGATGGCAGATAAAGACCAAACAGTCCAGCCAATCTGCCCATAGGCAGCATCCACATAGATACATGACAGCAGTAGCTTTAGAGCAATTACCTAGTCATCTCATAGTAACATATCTCTCTCAAATTTTTACTAAAATAATTCAAATAAATGATAACACAGTCATTTAACAGTCTGTCGTCATCTCCATTCAAAATAAACTGAAACAGAATTTCCTCAAAGTGAGCTCAGAAATGAGTTACAGCTTATATGAGGGTGTGTCAAGTCCTTTGCTTTGCAAAGAAAACAAGCTACAGGACTCAAAAAATATATTTATTCTACATATTCACCATTGAGCTCCAAACACTTATGACTTCATTGTTCTAACTTCTTTAACCTATCCATGAAAAATTATTTTGGATGACAATAACAACATATTAAGGGCAACATCTATTAATAATACTGTAATCGAGATAAGTAATCTCTACTGGAGTAAATGTTATATTTTCATGAACAAATATGCTTGAAAATGTGGACTACTTATGTATTTATGTATTTATCTATTTGATATGAGGTGGTCAACAAACAAGAACAGTCAGCCAACCTATCCACAAGAAATCAAAAGATAGGAGTACTGCGGAGTAGATGTTCGTGATGCCAGATTTATTGAATCACACAATAAATAGTAGTATTTTGTATAATCAACTGTATCCACATAGTTTGAAGAGTTTAAGAGGATACGTACCCAACAAGGACTGTGTTTCAACTCTATCATCTTCCTCAGGGGTCCCTCTCAGATGACCACGTAGAAAACAAACAACAGAAGTGGGGAAAATAAAAAATATCAATAGCTATTGTCATTAATGTCCAAATCTTGATGTCAAAATGATATCAAAATATCAATAATATTTCAATAATATCTATGTCATAAGTGCTGACAAACATTTTTATTGGAAAGGTTTATACTAGAAGAAGGAAAAAAATCATTTCAGTTAAGTCATGCTGTTATTTAATTTCCGCTAAGATCAAAGATGAAAAGGAGGTATTTTTCTCTGACTGATGATACCCTATGTAATGGGCGTGCTTTGTTACACTTGCCATTAGAGGGAATCAGAGGTCTTTTTTCTACCTTGTAGTATAAACCATTCCAGTAAAAACCTGTCAGCAGTTATGACATACATATTACTGAAATATTATCGATATTTTGAAATCATCATTTTGACATCAAGATTTGGACATTAATGGCATTAGTTGTTGATATTTTCAATTTTCCCCACTTTCATAAAGATAAACATACATCTGAAAAATGGCCATTTTCAAAAAAAAACAAAACCAAAATAGATATTTTGCAGTGTTGAAAATGGGCACATTTGGTATTGGATTTTTGTGTGTGTTCTGCAAATCAACTAAACTTGAATTTGGACATCATATTGACTTAGGCATATCACCTTCTTTTGCATCTGGTATAACTTAGATTGTAAGCTCATTTGAGCAGTTAAATAACTCAAGTACCTGGATATAATTCATCTTAAACTCACACCGGGATCCAGAGCCAATCTGATGTATGAAACTGGTAGACACTTATTCTGAAAGCTTTGTGGCTATTACTCATACAAAAGGGTCTTTTACCAAGGAGTGTAAAGACTTAAGCAACTGAGGCTTTTTACTTTTAGTCTTACTTTTTAATATTTCTATAATTGTTCTTTATGTTATCATTTTGTACATATAATGAAGCAAATTCCTATTGTAATGTATTTTGAACTTTATTTTTTTTAGACAAGGACTATGAAAAATTACAAGGTTATTAAGACTTTTACAACTAAGCAAGGGCAACAGAGTTATATAAGCAGCCCCCAAATACAACTAATCAGTATAAAAATGGGCTAAAACCTAGTTATGCTAAGATAAAATACAGGCCAATACCTTTATAGAACATTTATATTTTGTTGTCAGATATGACAGCTTGTGCCCAATTGTTACACAAGTAGCAGCATCATATTCATCACATCTGATTACATGCTTAAGCATTTATTGTACAGCTGCTAAGTACAAATTATATCGTCCCCTAAGAGATACAAAAAGTTCATAATAGCATGGAAATAATTAAAGGAAAAAAAGTCATCCAATCTGTGGGAAAATATGCACTAGTATGCAACAACTGAAAGTATCTACACTTTTCCCTCCGTATTCGCGGGGGTTGCGGACAGAACATAGCCGTGAATACCAAAAAACCGCGAATAACTTTTTGCATGTTATTCATGGTTTTTCGGTAAAATAGACCTGAAAAACATAATAAACCGTGAATAACCTGACCTGTAATTTGCTCTTACAACACCGGGAACAGCGATTTCCTTCAGGAACCACCAGGAGCGGCAATTTCTTTTTTTATTTTTATTTCATTTTTCATATAACATATCAAGTATCCACTTGTACAGAAAGGTAAAGTCAAGCCAAAAATAATGTAATACACAATACAATACTAGACAGATTATCTGCTATCTTAATAAGAAATATATATAAGGCTTAACTTTAACTCAAGTCCTCTAAATAAGGAAAGCAAGATGTAGCATCAGCGAGTAAATATAATATTACAAAATAAAATGAAGACTAAAGGTTGTATAGGCTGAGAAGGTAGAAACATAGAAAAAAGCAGCAGAAAAGGGCTATAGCCCACCAAGTCTGCCCATTCCAAGTATCCCCTCCCCTGAATTTACTCCCTTAAAGATCCCACGTGAGTATCCCATTTTCTCTTAAAATCCGTCACGCTGCTGGCCTTTATCACCTGGAGTGGGAGTCTGTTCCAATGATCCACTACTCTTTCGGTGAAGAAGTACTTCCTGGAGTCGCCATGAAACTTCCCTCCCCTGATTTTCAGCAGATGCCCTCTGGTGGTCGAGGGTCCCATGAGCCAGAAGATATCATCTTCTGACTCGATGCGTCCCGTGATGTACTTATATGTTTCAATCATATAAGTACATCACTGACTGTACTGACTGTTTCTTTTGATCTATTTGGTTGATCGTATTTTTCAGAATTTGTTATTATTTTTTAAATATATATTTTTTCTTTTCACTTTGGGTATCACCCCCAGGGACATCCTTGAAGAGAACATCATTCATAATACCAATTCTTTTACATCCGTATTTCTACATTTATTTATATTTTGGTATAGTTTTTGTGTTTCAATCATATCTCCCCATTTTCTTCTTTCCTCAAGTGAGTACAGCTGCAATTTTTTTAATCTTTCTTCATACGTGAGGTAATCAACAATCAATGAGTACTCAAATTCCCTCTCTTTTTTTCAGAGAAGCCATTGATAAGAAGGTTGTAAGTTGGCTAGGATCAAAGAATACATATTTTTGCGTTTGATAAATTATCACACATTTACATGGGTGATGAAGAAAAAAGGTTGCCCCAAGAGCAATAACTCCTGGCTTTAACAACAGAAATTTACGTCGACGTTTCTGTGTATCTCGTGACGGATCTGGGAATATTTGTATCTTATAGGAACCACCAGGAGCAGCGATTTCTAATGTGAAACGCCGGGTTCAGTGATGAAAATTAGGGGGTGGAGTCAGCAGCCGAAAAATCACGAATAAGCGAATCCACAGATACGGAAACCGCGAATACGGAGGGAGAAGTGTAATGTTATTTTACTGCATTATAACAAATCTTAGATAAGTATGACTTACTGTTTTATTACAACAATTTAAACCACAGCAATATTCCATCAAAGTAAGAGTAAGAAAAACTCTGGCATAATAATTTTACTATTTATTAAGTTAAGGTGTTTAATACAAAATGTTTTAATCCTGCTTTTATCCACTGAGGGCCAGATTCTATAAACTGCGTCAGTATGGGCGGCTGCCTAAAAACAGGTTGCTGATCACATGTCAATCATGCAATGGCGCCATTTGTATAATTGTGGCTATCTTAAACATAAGCGCCGGAAATATTGGCCAGGGTTTTCGAGGCCTACATTACCAGTGCCTATGTTTGATGTGAATTGTGTCTAAGGAGGTGCCTAAAGATGCCTAAGATCGTTTCTGGCGTTAGCCACACTTACTGTGAAGTTAGGCGTTCTAAGGTGCCCTTGTAAATGCAATGTAGGCCCCAGTTTCGTAGGTGCCTGTAGGCACCTACATTTAAAAATGTATTTATTTATTTATTTATTTTTTTTTAATGCTTTGCCACTTAAGTTAGATGCAGGTAGGGCCTTAATATATTGTCCTGAACATTTTAGCTTCAATTTTTATTTGTATTAATTTCATCATTTTACTTGTACAGTCAAACCTCGGTTTGCGAATGTTTTGCAAGGCGAGCAAAACATTCTTGCAAAACATGTCTCACAAACCGAGTGTTGACTCGATTTGCGAGCACCCCCCAATAACCGGCATCGCTCCCCCCCGCTCGCAAAGGGCCCCCTCCCGCTTGAATCGGCACCCCCCCCCCCCGCAAGAACAGGAACCCCCCGCCCGACCAACTTTAACTCACCCCCCCTTTGGCACCGGCACGCAGCCCACAAGTGCCGGTGCCGGTGCTGCTTGAAGATCTTCTTCTTCCCAGTCTCTGCCGGCTTTGAGCATGCATCTGCGCATACTCAAGCCCTTCTAATTTTCCCTCTCGTCTCGGCGAGATGCATGCTCAAAGCCGGCAGAGACTGGGAAGAAGAAGATCTTCAAGCGGCACTGACACCGGTGGGCTGCGTGCCGGTGCCAAAGGGGGGGTGAGTTAAAGTTGGTCGGGCGGGGGTGCCGGATCACGCGGGGGGGGGGGGGACTTTGCGAGCGGGGGGGGGAAGCAGCGCCCTGGCCTCGGGGGGGGGGAACGTATCAAAGCGAGTTTCCATTATTTCCTATGGGGAAACTCGCTTTGATAAACGAGCATTTT
Source organism: Geotrypetes seraphini (assembly GCF_902459505.1). NCBI lineage: Eukaryota > Metazoa > Chordata > Amphibia > Gymnophiona > Dermophiidae > Geotrypetes > Geotrypetes seraphini. Next base: position 338,527,023 of record NC_047086.1, on the reverse strand, counting down.
GGATTACGAGCATGCTCCTGGAACGGATTATGCTCGTAATCCAAGGTACCACTGTATTTAATTTTTTTAAACTTTCTATCCAACCTAGCTTTTGATGGGCTCTTCCTGCAGTTTGTTTCATACAATATATCATTGCATGGAAGCACATTTTTAAGAAGACAATACAGTAAAGTACGTTAGGCTATGAACACCAATTAGTTTGGCTATAGCTCAGTTTTGTGGATGCATGATGCAAAACTTTTTGCACACAAGTTAACTGTGCACAAAGACTTATGTAGACACCAACATACAGCAATTTAAATCCATGTTAATGAAACTATTAATTATTCAGTGCAGATGTAGAGAAATGTTTAGAAGATCAAAAGCCTGAGCTCCATGTTGGTGCTTTAATGCAAGGTCTGAGATGTAAAAGGTTAGCTTGTTCTTCTGCAGTCAGCATTAATGAAGATATCATGCCTGGTTCTACTTTTTCCTACAAGCATGTAAGACATGCTAATTTTTTCTAGGTTCAATAAACGGGTAGAGCTGAAGGAGAGGACTGCTGAAACAAAGCAAAAAGTGCAGGATTGTTGAGAGTTGCATGTGTCGACAGGTTAGAGCACTAAAATGTTATCCTGGCACCTAGAGAAGCATGTGTATGCATCTACTACTCCTGGCAGAATTTTGCACCAAAAAATTCTAAATTCTGCGCACATAATTTGCAAATTATGCAAGTTTATTTGACAACATTTAAACAATATTTTTGCTAATTACTATTCAGAATTTCAGTACAATTCAATATTTTCATTAAATTATACCAGAGAAAACAAAGAACCTTCAATTTTTTTCTTACTTCTCATTTTTACTAAGCTGCGGTACAGGTTTCTACTATGGTCCAGAGTGCTAAATGCTCCAACACTCATAGGAATTCTATGAGCATTGAAGCAACATCTGAGCATTTAGCGCTCTACCATAGCTTAGTAAAAGGGGCAAAGGGTGGGGCGTTAGTGACTTTTTTTCTAGCAGAAGGTATCAAATTGAACAGTGTAAAACTTGTCTCTGCATCTCTGGAGTTGAAGATGGCATGTATACAACTGAAGGCCAGGCTACATTGTGAACCAAACCCCCCCCCCCCTGATACTTGGTATGATCAGCATTCTACAAAACAGGCCAAATATCAACAATTTTGGGGAATTTTCAACCAAAGACTGGAAGAAATGCACTTTGGACAACTTTATGAAACCTTAGATAATCAGGTTCACTTGGTCAGAAGGCTGTTAGAAGGCCAAAATCCATTCAAATGGCCTCTACTGCAGCTTAGTAAAAGAGGGCCTAACGGTTCCTTTTACAAATCCGTGCTAACAGCCCCAAAGCCCATGGAGATTTAAAGGGCTTTGAGGCTGTTGCTGCGCGGCTTTGTAAAAGAGGCAGTAAGTGTCGATTAGATTGGGCTGCAGAAGAGGGAGTGTCAAAATTCTGCGCAGAACACTGGTAAATTTTCATCCCTTGAATTCTGCGTAAATGCTGCAATGCGCAGTTGCGCAGAATTCTGACAGGAGCAATATTAGCAAAATATTTTATATGCAATATAGCATTCTAGCACATATATAAATGTATGTATATTTGATGCTGATTTGTGCAAAAGATATAGCTCACATTAGTGCAAACCTAGCAGAAGCTCTTGAGTATAATCTAATACAATTAGCATCTATGTTAGCATACAATTTTTTGTACTGGGCATATTTTGGTTACTTCATTGAGAAGCAAACCGTTGGTATTAATCTCATATTAGGAAGTTGTATACTGAGCATCGGTGTATGGCTCTAATGCAAGGTTTCTGCATCAGACCCAGAGTCTAGCAAACACTATAAAAAGTGCATGGAACAGAAAAGCAAATAAAATAAAGCATTTGGGAGAACATTAGGCTGCAACTACATAGTACAACACCTATTTCAGATAATTTAAAAAAAAAAGAAACTTAGGTTACTAATTCTTCTTAATTACTCATGTTTAATCACAAGATGACTCATTAAGGGTGGTACAGTTTTTATGCAACAAATGTACAGAGCACAATTCAGGAAGCTGCTCTTGAGGTTTGTTCTTGCTATATATTCTCAATTTCCAAAGGTGCAGGATCATTGCACAATAACTACACACCCTGTTTTATAATTAAACAATCAAGTAAATGTCACCAGGAGTAGTGTTTTGGAAAGATTTCTTTAATTAAAAAATGGAAAGCAATAGCAAAAATTCTGCTCTTACCAATAGATACTACAGTATATGTAAACCACAGCCTTGATGAGTATTCAGAAGTTCTTCTATGGAAAACTGATAGCCTTCATCTTTACAGCCCATACTAAAGGTACAACTGTGTAGACATGTTTTTGTATGTAAAGCATAAATAAGCATGGAGCATTTAATTAAAATACTTACTCATCTAGCTCCTCTTCTTCAGTTCCAGCTGTATTGGCATAAAGATACTTGCTCATGTCCACAGGTCGAGCATTTTTCTTTTGTGCAAGTTGTGGAGGCTCTGGGTCTGCCTCATCAAATGGGTTCACGTATTGTACAGGCTCTGGCTCTTTGAAGGGATTGTATTCCTCGCCATCATACAAAGAGTTTGGTTTTGAAGATGAAGCTCTCTCCATATGTGACTCTACAGGAATGATCGAAAGATTAGGCTCTTACCTTTGCTAATCTTCCTTCTTGTAAATCCTCCCTTTATTCCGGGACCAGTGGGTTTTATGCATCCTTAGCTGCCAGGCACTGTAGAAAGCCTCAGATGATTGAAGTCTTAACTCCTCCCTCTGCTAGCATATCCTGGAGCATGCCCCTTGCACCCCAGTCAGTCTTTAAGCAGCCAGGAACATCTACAGAAGATAATAAACAAGAGATAGAGGGAAACGGGGAACTCCCCGCCAAACAAATCAATTCTGTTCATATTAACATATGCAAAACAGCAACAATCAAAACTAGAAAACAGATTATGAAACATTAGAAACCTGAGGTCCTGAACGACAAAAACAGTGCTATAGGGAGACACAGCCTGCACTGTCAGAAGGGGGCGCTAAACTAGGTACCATCACCACCCTATCCAAATTTAGTGTTAGATCCAGGCAGATGGCACTCTTATAAAGGCTGGTCCGAAACATGAAACTCGTTGGTGACCTCAAAATACCGCAGCAAAAGTTTGTGCATATCCAAGGACCGCAGCACCTGGTCTTGGGCCTTTGATTCGGAAGGAACAAATGCCAGAAGTCAAATTTCCTGATTCACATGAAAGACAGAAATCACTTTCGGAAGGAAGGAACTGTATGCAAGAGAACCACAGTATCCAGAAAGCGTTCGACAAAGTTCCACACGAAAGACTTCTCAGGAAACTACAAAGCCATGGCATAGAGGGGGATATACAAAGATGGATAGGCAAATGGCTGGAAAACCGAAAGCAGAGAGTGGGCATAAATGGGAAGTTCTCCGACTGGGAGAAAGTGACTAGTGGTGTACCCCAGGGCTCGGTACTTGGGCCGATCCTTTTTAATATTTATATCAATGACCTGGAGGAAGGAACATCCAGTGAGATCATCAAGTTTGCAGACGATACAAAACTATGCCGGGCGATCAGATCGCAGGAGGATAGAGAGAAACTCCAGAGCGACTTGTGTCGGTTGGAAACATGGGCAGAGAAATGGCAGATGAAGTTCAATGTGGAGAAATGCAAGGTAATGCATTTAGGCAATAAGAATAAGGAATACGAGTATACAATGTCAGGTGCAACTCTGGGGAAGAGTGAACAAGAAAAGGACCTGGGTGTACTGATAGATAGGACCCTGAAGCCGTCGGCACAATGCGCGGCAGCGGCAAAGAAGGCAAATAGAATGTTGGGCATGATAAAGAAAGGAATCTCGAGTAGATCGGAGAAAGTTATAATGCCGCTTTATAGGGCAATGGTCAGACCCCACTTGGAATACTGCGTCCAACATTGGTCTCCCTACCTAAAGAAGGATATAAAACTGCTGGAGAGGGTGCAGAGACGAGCAACAAAACTGGTGAAGGGTATGGAGAAACTGGAATACGAGGACAGACTTATAACACTAGGATTGTTCTCCCTTGAGAAAAGGAGACTGCGTGGGGATATGATCGAGACCTTCAAAATACTGAAAGGAATCGACAAAATAGAGCAGAGAAGATTATTTACATTGTCCAATTTGACACGGACTAGAGGACATGTAATGAAGCTAAGGGGGGACAGGTTCAGGACTAATGTCAGGAAGTTCTGCTTCACTCAGAGAGTGGTTGACACCTGGAATGCCCTCCCAGAGGAGATTATGACGGAATCGACCGTCCTAGGCTTCAAGAGCAAACTAGATGCATATCTCCTTAAGAGAGGCATATAAGGATATGGTGGACTATAAATTAAGCCAGGTGTACACCTGGCAGGGCCTCCGCGTGTGCGGATCGCCGGACTTGATGGACCGAAGGTCTGATCCGGAGAAGGCAGTTCTTATGTTCTTATGTTCTTATGTAATAAGCAAGAAAGGACCCTGACAAGAAAGAGCTTGGAGCTCTGAAACTCTCCAAGCCGACATGACAGCCACAAAGAAAATTGTTTTGACAGTGAAATCCATCAAGGACACCTGCTCCAGAGGCTCATAAGGCAGGCGAGCCAGGGAGCAGAGAACCAGATTCAGATTCCATGTTGAACATGGGAGGTGCAAAGGAGGCCTCAGACGAACCACGCCCTGTAGAAAACGGACTACATCCGGATGAACAGCCAAAGAACCCCTCAAGGTAACAGGGCCCAGGCAGGCAGGCCTACAATCTGAACCCATAGGGAAGCCACTGCAAAGCCCTTTTTCAGGCCATCCTGCAGAAAAACTCTAACACCCAAGGAACCGAGGAGAAAGATCCTCCTGATGGCTGGTGCACCAACCCTGGTAGCACTGCCAACCTTTCGCATAGGCCACTACTGTGGACTTCCGTTTGCTGTGAAGCAGCATAGCTATCACTGCAGTAGAATAGCCCCAGGCCTTCAAGGCCGTGTGCTCAAGAGCCATGCCGTAAAACCAAAGCGGTCTGGGACCTGCAGAGCGATTGGCCCCTATGTCAAGAGACGAGGGTGACAGAGCAACTGCAGCTCCCAGCCCCACCAGAGCCGCACCAGATGGGTATACCACGGTCGCCTTGGCCAATTGAGAGCCACCAAGATCACTGGCCCTGAGTATCTGCTATGTGACGCAGCAGACGCACTATCATGGGCCATGGAGGGAAGGCGTAAAAAGACCCTCCTGCGGCCAGAACTGCACCATAGCATCCAGGCCATTGCTGCCAGCCTCTTGATGACGACTGTAAAACTGATCAACCTTCTTGTTCATCACAGTCACCATGAGATCAAAGACTGGTGCCTCCCATCGGCACACTATGCACTCGAACACTCTCCTGGGTCCAGTGTCTTGCAACTGAGAAAGTCTGCCTGAACGTTATCCACGCCTGCCACATGAACTGCAGACAGCATAACCAGGTGTCTTTCCAGCCAGCAAAAGAGCAAGCGGGCCTCAACACTCAGGGAGGGACTCCTCATGCCCCCCTGCCGGTTGACGTAAGGCATTGTCCGAGAATATTCGGACAGCTCGATGATGGAGATGACCCTGGAAATACAAGAGGGCCAGATGAATTGCCCTCAGTTCCAGGCGACTGATCAATCACTTGTGCTCCGACAGCACCACCCGGCCCTGAACCAGAACAGAGATACAGACTGCCCCCCAGCTGGAGAGACTCGTGCCTGTTGACAGTCACCCAACCTGAAATCCAGAGTGGAAAGGCTCCTGGCCAGCGACAGGGGACACAACCATTACGCCATGCTGCTGCGCACCGACACCGTACAAGGAAGGAGGGCAAGCAATGGGTCCTGCTGCAGATTCCATCGGGACAACAGAGCCTCCTACAAGGGATGCAGTCTGGTTCTGGCCCATAGAACTACATTGATCATTGCCACCATGAGCCCCAGGACCTGGAGATACTGCCAGGCCGTCGGGGTCTGAGTAACAAAAAGGTCTCTGATGAACTCCTCCCCCTGCAGTCCATTGGAGAGATCAATCTGCCTGCTTTTAAATATCAGCAGCAGTGGAGATCAACTGCTTTTACAACTAAGCAGCAACGAGACCAGCCACAACCACCGAGAGCACACAGACCCGATCCTACCAAGAGTGTGAACTCTTCCCCCCATGCAATCCGCTAAGAAGATCGACTGTCGGCTCCGGGCGGCTTTCCCGCAGAGGAGAGAATCCTGCATTCACCGTGGGCCTCATCTGGGGCAGCCTCCTTGGAGCAGCTGGGGCACGGGCAGTGTGTCTGGGAGGGAATGCATGGATGGGAGAACATCGCAGGGGAGGAGACATAGGCATCCTGGGACTGTCTGCCAAGTCTCTTCCCTGAAGAAGCCCTTTCTGGAAACGTCAATCGCTCCTCCTAAACTTACTTGCTCCACTTCATCACTGACGCTGAAACCGTGGATTGAAGACAAAGTTTTATTTTATTTTTCTTTCCTGCTTATGATTTATCTTTAATCTTATCTATTGTTTTGCCTTTTGTCTTTGTTTTGTTCTATTTCTATCATTTAAATTTCTCCAGAATTCTACTGTTCAACGGCTCCCCCTTCTGCTTCTATTCCTTTCTCTCCTCTCTTCTACCTTCCAAAGTATTTAGATCAATGCTGTCTTGTTAAAATGTTTATTTTATTTTTATTTTTCCTCTAACTCTACTTTTCACTTCTCTATTACCCTCCAGGTACTTTAGTTAGATTGTGAGCCTTCGGGACAGTAAGGGAATTTTTCAAGTACCTTTCTTATTTCTAATCTTAATGTATATTTTCTGTAAACCGCTTAGAACCTAACGGATGTAGCGGTATATAAGAAATAAATTACATTACATTACTTTCCAAATCTCTCTTGACGGGATGTGAGAAGGAACACTTTGTTCTGTCCTATGTGAAAGTGGACCCCAGGTACTCCAAATCCTGGGTGGGCTCCAAGAGACTCTTCCGAAGGTTGATCACCCAGCTCAGATGCTGCAGCGAATGAAACACCTGCTGAACTGCCTGGATCCCCTCGGCCAGAGAGGGAGCTCTGATCAGCCAATCGTCCAGATACGGATGAACCAGGACACCAAGAGAGCGGAGATGTGCTGTCACTACCACCATCACCTTGGTGAAGGTTCTGGGCGCCAATCCAAAGGGAAGAGTCGCAAACTGAAAGTGCTGCTCCAGGACATGAAACCGCAGAAACTTCCTGTGCGCCGGAAAAATGGGGATATGAAGATATGCATCTGTGAGATCAAGGGAGGCCAGAAACTCCCCGGCACCACTGAAGCAATGACGGAATGCACCGTCTCAATGCGGAAACTGGGCACTTTCAGTGCCGCATTGACCGCTTTGAGATCCAGGATCGGTCTCCAATCTTTGGAGCATTTGGAACGATGAAGTATATCGAGTATCTCCTGGAACCCAAGGCCCCCTCTAGTATAGGCTCAATTGCCACAAGATCCAACAGTCTGTGGGCCATGGCCTGCACCCAAAGCACCTTCTCGGGAAGGCCTGTAGGGGAATCTAGAAATTACTCGGAGAGAGGATGGAGAAACTCCAATTTGAACCCATCTCGGAGGACCTCCAGCAGTCGGATGTGATGGTCTCCCCCATTCTGCCAGGAAAGCCAACAGCCCCCCCCCTCCCTGATGCACAGGAGAGATGCTGAGGGCCTGGCGCCAGAACTGTTACTTAGGGGGGCTGCTGGACATCTGTTTGAGAATTGCTGATGGCCAGACCACCCGAAATGGGGCCTGGAGGACGAAGTATACCTCTGCCCTGAGGAGGGAGGACCGGTGTACTGGTGAGGATATCAAAATGGACGAAAAATACAATGCCCCGAACTGCTGGTGGGAGGAGACCTGTTCCGGGCAAAGCCTTTGGCTTGTGGTCTTGTACACTTGCTATGAGGTCATCCAGACCCTGGTCGAACAGAAGCTGTCCCTTAAAGGGCAACTTGCTCAAGGTGGCCTTAGAGGAGAAGTCCCCATACCACTTCCTGATCCACAGAATCCTCTGGGCGGACAATAAATAAGCACCCAGCTTGGTGAAAACTTTCAATATGTCATATAAGGTATCAGCCTTATAATCCACCCTGGAGATGAGAAAGTCCAAATCATACAGCACCACAGTGTTAGGGTCATGGCGTAGTTTGGATTGGGCATGCCCGTACTATGAAGGACGAGGCTGTTGCCGCTTTGACACCGGCCGCAGCCGAATCAAAAAGACGTTTAAGGATGAAATCCGCATGCCTGTCCTGAACATCCTTCAGGACCACTACTCCATCAGAAGGGAGGGAAGTACGCTTGGTGACCTGAGCCACAGCTGAATCCACCTTCAGAGAAGCAAGAAGCTTGGTAAAACCGACCACCATAGGATAAAACCTCACTTTGGACCAAACGCATTTCAGGGGACCCTCCGAGTTATCCCAAATCTCTGACAGAACAACCACATCAGGGATATCAAGAAAGGAGGTTGTTAGCAACCTCTGATCATTCGAGAACATTCCTCCTGGACTGGCTGATGTGGCTGCAGTTTTAATTTCTGCAGAGATTCTATGATGAGGTTCTCCAGACGAGCAGGTTTCAAGAACCTGTGTACTGTGGGATTGTTAGCCAGGTCCTGGGACCCACACGGATCCTGATGGTGGAGCTCTACCAAATTTGCCACATCTTTGGGTGTCGCTGAACTTCCCTGTGAAAGCAGAGGGACCGAGAGGCTACCTGTCGCAATCACGGGCATCACCCTTTTTTGCTCCGTGGCCCCCGCTGGGGAACCAAGCAAAAGACTCAGGCTGAGTGAAAGCGTAGTCCCCACAAATGGCCCAGAAGCATGGATTTCTTAACTATGTATGCCTGATAGAGCATATTCACAAATTCCAGGAGAAAAAGATCTCCTGCAGCGAGAGCCACCCTGTGCACCTCAGACGTGCTTGGAAGAAATATAAGGCTTTTCTTTGGAGCCACACTTACGTTTTGCCAATACACCACCAGCACTCTCCCAAGAGCCCCCAGACACAATTTTCATGGAAATTGGAGCAGAAGGCTCAAGGAGGGTCTCCCCAGACATGCAAGGCACTGCATCTAGAAACATAGAAACATGACGGCAGATAAATGCCAAATGGCCCATCTAGTCTGCCCATCTGCAGTAACCATTATCTCTTTCTCTCTCTGAGAGATCCCACATGCCTATCCCAGGCCCTCTTGAATTCAGACACAGTCTCTGTTTCCACCACCTCTTCTGGGAGACTGTTCCATGCATTTACCACCCTTTCCATAAAAAAGTATTTCCTCAGATTACTCCGGAGCCTATCACCTCTTAACTTCATCCTATGCCCTCTCATTGCAGAGATTCCTTTCCAATGAAAGACTCGACTCATGCACATTTATATTACGTAGATAAACATCTCTATCATATCTCCCCTCTCCTGCCTTTCCTCCAAAGTATATAGATTGAGATCTTTAAGTCTGTCCCCATATGCCTTATCACGAAGGCCACACACCATTCTAGTAGTCTTCCTCTGGACCGACTCCATCTTTTTATATCTTTTTGAATGTGCGGCCTCCAGAATTGTACACAATATTCTAAATGAGGTCTCACCAGAGTCTTATACAGAGGCATCAATACCTCCTTTTTCCTATTGGCCATACCTCTCCCTTTGCAACCTAGCATCCTTCTAGCTTTCGCCGTCATCTTTTCAACCTTTTTAGCCACCTTAAGATCATCACATACAATTACACCCAAGTCCTGCTCTTCCATCATGCACATAAGTTCTTCACCCCCTAAACTGTACCGTTCCCTCGGATTTTTGCAGCCCAAATGCATGACCTTGCATTTCTTAACATTAAATTTTAGCTGCCAAATTTCAGACCATTCTTCAAGCTTCGCCAGGTTTTTCTTCATGTTATTCACACCATCCGGCATGTCTACTCTATTGCAGATTTTGGTATCATCCGCAAAGAGGCAATTCTTACCCGACAACCCTTCAGCAATATCATTTATAAAAATGTTAAAAAGAACAGGCCCAAGAACAGAACCTTGAGGCACACCACTTGGAACATCCCTTTCCTCAGAGCGATCTCCATTGATCACTATTCTATGTCGCCTTCCACTCAACCAGTTCCTGACCCAGCCCGCCACTTTGGGACCCAAACCAAGGGCACTCAGTTTATTTATCAGACGTCTGTGTGGAACACTGTCAAAGGCTTTGCTAAAATCTAAATACACCACATCTAGAGCACTCCCTCTATCCAATTCTCTGGTCACCCAGTCAAAGAAATTGATCAGATTTGATAAGACCTACCTCTAGTGAATCCATGTTGCCTCCAGTCCTGTAATCCACAGGATTCCAGAAACTTGACTATGCTCTGTTTTAAAAGCATTTCCATTAATTTGCTTACCACAGAAGACTACTTCTTCCTTACTTCCACTTTTGTGGAGAGGGACCACACCCACCCTTCTCCTGTCCTCCAGTAACACTCCCATCTCTAGAGACTCATTGAAAAGGTCAGTCAGCGGAGCTACCAGAACTTCCCTAAGTTCCTTCAGCACCCTCGGATTTACACCATCTGGCCCCATTGCTTTGTCTACTTTTATTTTAGCTAGCTCCTCACGAACACATCCCTCTGAAAATTGACCAGAGTCTATTACTCCTCCATCCCTAATCACGTTTGTCTTCTGCGGTCCTGCTCCCGGTGCTTCAGCCGTGAACACAGAACAGAAATATTTGTTAAGCAATTTGGCCTTTTCTTTATCAGCTTCTACATATTCCTCCCCTTCACCTTTGAGTCTCACAATGCCATTTTTGCACTTCTTCCTATCACTAATATATCTAAAAAATGTCTTGTCTCCCCTTTTTACCGTGTCAGCTGTTTTTTCTTCCATTTGCATCTTTGCTTTCCTGACTACATGACCAGCCTCTCTGTGCAAACTTCGCATGAGCTGCAGCGCATGTGGAACACGGCTGCACATCCGACAGCCATCTACCACACATGAGGCATGAATCTATCCCACCCCAACCTGGGGAGGCCATCTGTGAAGTTTGGAGCAAAAATGAAGCTCCTAACTATAAAAAAATATATTTTTATTCAAATTGGGAAAAATCCAAAATGGCTATCGCCTGTGCCAATTTTGCAATAAAATAGTCCAGGAAAGGAACAGGAATCCCCAAAAAACAGCGATTTGGGGATTTTAGAGGTGGGGAGGGGTAGGGCATTCATGGAAACCACCAAAAAATCCCTTTTTAAGAACCCCCCAAATCGCTAAAACAGGCTCTCGGTCTGTTACTCACTGTTCCATTGTGCTGAATGGGAGAAAATGCAGGCAATGCTAGAACAGCATGTAGGGAGTTCTAAAGCCTCTGGAAGCTGGAAAGTTGGATTTCAAGTCTTCTGATTGCCCCACCAGCCAGACTACCATGGCCGGTGACCTCCGCCATCCTCAAATACGTTGCGCAACCACCTGGTGGAGGCACGCAGTCCGGCTCTGATACTGGTCGCACCTCCACGGAACTGCTCAGCCTGTGCTATACCCACTAGTGGACGAACCTGGGATGAGCTAGCTCCCGATCCTAGAGCCCCGACCTGACCTGACCGGGGAGGCTTACTGCAGCGCAGGGAACCTCCCCCCACTGAAGCAGACATTCTCCAAGAGTCTGCAATATCCCACCACAAGGATGTCCCCACAAGGGCAAGGCCGTGTCCACAAAACAAGGGCAAACCCGTGAAGGAAATACTGAAAAAAATACTGAAAACTAGCAAAAGAAAACATGAGCAGAAGAGATAAGCTCCTACAGGTTGGCATGTAGAGAGCAAGACTGGGGTCCAAGGGGCATGCTCCAGGATATGCTAGCAAAGGGAGGAGTTAAGACTTCAATCATTTGAGGCTTTCTACCGTGCCTGGCAGCTAAGGATGCATAAAACCCACTGGTCCCAGAATAAAGGGGGATTGTACAAGAATTACCATAAACTATTAATATTTACAACATAATCAGAAGTTTAATGAAATATCTAGATATGAAAATAAAAAGGTCCAATATTAAAAAAAAAAAAGCTGAACCCCTAAATTTAGGCTCCTAAGTTAAGTACCAAATTTTGTTTCCTATTTTAGCCAACTATAGAAGCTTTTTACTGAAATATTCACCTAAATTTAGGAGCTTAAAGTTTATGCTCCTAAATTTTGGCCTGCCGTTCATTTGCCTAAATTTAAAAGCCTGATTAAATCACTGTATAACAAATTTTAACCTTTTTTTCTGGAGCAAGAAGAAAATGAGGTTTACTTTATAGAATTTGACCTCCTGTTTATGAAAATAGTCTGTTTTCTCCTATCACTTATAGTTTTTGAGTAAATCACAAATATTTATAGCATGAGAAGTCATAATGTAATGCATTGTGCCGATTTAAGAGTTCCTATAAATATTATTTTCTAGAATAATTTTGCTGTTGAAGTGCATTTAAAAAATAAGATTAGGAGCATCTCTAATTAATGCCCAGCCAGCATTGATAAATTCCATCTGCCCTGATATTGTTACTCCATTGTAGCAATGTCCTGGTGAAACCTTTCCCCATGCTCATCACTACTACTACCAAGATTTTCAGGGGGAAAATCCAGATGCAAGTGGAGAAAATGAATTTTTAGTAACATAGTAGATGACAGCAGATAAACGTCTGAAAGGTCCATCCAGTCTGCCCAACTTGATTCAATTTAAATTTTTTAAATATTTTCTTAGCTATTTCTGGGCAAGAATCCAAAGCTCTACCCGGTACTGTGCTTGGGTTCCAACTGCCAAAATCTCCGTTAAAACCTACTCCAGCCCATCTAAACCCTCCCAGCCATTGAAGCCCTCTCCAGCCCATCCTCCCCCCACCAAAGGGGGAAGCAGAGAGAGTATCTGCCCATTCCTATTCCTCACAGGTGTAGGCAGGACTCTCTCCTATTTAAACCTGACCCTGAGAACAGTAAGGAGGCCAGCAGCCAGGAGAGCAGCAGAGGAACCAGCAATCGGGAGGAAGCAGCACACTTGTCACTGCCCAGGAGGAGCAGAGCAGCACCTAAGGTATTACCTCCTAACAGCCATCAGCCTGAGGGAAAACCTGATGTGGAGATGTTAGATGTGGGTGAAGCTGAGGAATATCCTGATATAGAGCTGACTGCTCCACAGGAGTTTATGGAGGTGGTTAACATGCTTCCTTATGAAGAAGGACTGGTAGAAGCCATGGATCTAGCTTAAACCTCTGGGCTTAGTAATGAAGATATTTGCTGCTGTGTTATTGTTTGAAGCTGCTCTCACAAAAGCCAGACTGAATAGAAGCCTTGGCAGAAAGCTGTGCTCAAGTAAGCTAATTGGCTGTAGCACCTGTGTGAAACAGTTTGGAGTTTTTGGCATTTTCCCTGTGTTTTTGAACCTTGGGACTAATATAAGTATCTGTACCAAGAGGTACTGTTTTGCCACTAGTCAAGAGCTTTGGAAGCTGTGCGGGGAGTGTTTCCAGAAAGATTGTCACAAGCTGAAGTTTTGAAAGCTGTTTTTTTTTTTTTTTTCCTTTTATTGAAAGGGTTTTTCTAATTGGTACTGAAAGTTTTCAGCTAAGCCATTTTGCTGGACTGTAATGTTTCAATTACTTACCTGTTTTGGGATAAGAACAATTACTAGAAACTTAAGCAATGAGCTAAGAAATGCATTTAAGTAACTATTGATTTTTGCTTTGCTTTATTGTGGCGAAAACCCTAAAAGTTACCACAAGTTGGAAACCGGGTGTGGCCCAACAACAAGCTGCCAGAACCACAGCGACCATCTTGGAACCCGGCAAATCCTGAAAAGTCTCTCCCTATTAAGAAGTGAACATGATCATTTGTTTTTCTGCTGTTATTGTTTATGGGTTTTCTCAATATTATTTACCTTGTGCAATTACTCTGCGTGCAAAAGACTTGTATAATAAACTTTTGATTTTTATATCTGAACCAAACCTCTTTTGGTGCTTTTGTATCTGTGTGCCTTGGTGTGTCTGGGTTGTCTATAAGGAGGAGTGCTCTAAGGTTCAAACCAGCACCCCCGGTAGGGCTTCTGTCTCATTGCAGAAAAGTGCCTCGTTCTTTTTGTTCTACTGCCACCTGGTAGAGGGCCGATATAGAGCTAGTGCGGGCCCGGGCCGGTGACAATATTGAATTTGACTCTTTGTTTTCGAAGAAAATCCAGACACTTTTGTTAAGCAGAAATAACAATCTGTGCAATGGTCCTTCAGTTCCCTCCAAACTATTGGAACAGCAAATGGCATCGATGGACGCCTTTCAGCCATGCTTCAAGGCTGTTGGCACACACGTGAGGTGCCCAAAACTTATCTTGATCTCCAATTTTGCAGCCAAAATAGAGTTCATAGACTTTCCTTATGAGTGGAGTAATATTTCTCTTCTGAGACTTGACTGTATATTCCCAGACATAACAGAAAGACGTCAGGGTGGTTCACACTTTCTTGACATCATACTAACAAAACAACAAAAATGTTTAAAAAGCAAAAACTTGATAATTAAAAAGCAAAACTCTGATACAAAATTGACGATTTAATCTTGACTGTGCAAATGAAGCTTTAAAATTGCTGATGATAAAATACACCACATTGCTGATGTACTACAGAGAACTGCATATTCCAGCTCTACCTCCTCACCCATAATCATTTAATTATATAGCACATTATTACATCATTAAAATTAATACTTTAACTTAAAAATCTAATTTGAGGAAAACTGTTTTAATATTTCAGAGATAGCTATAACATTTACTCCAAGCATTAGAAAATAGAGCGAAAATGTTAATTTTTTGCATTATAATGCTCTTTTGCCAAAAATCAGAGGGTTATTATGAAAAATTATGGTCAGTTTTGCATTCAGCAACCCCAAATCACTATACAACACCCACTACAATTCATGCTCCAAAACCTCTGTTGCACAGTGAAATCAGTGCTAAGCTCCTAACTTTCTACCCCCAAAGACAATCCTGTGTCGCCCACATTTTAGGCTTCTAAAATCAGGCTTTGAATGAAATTTTGAGCATAAATTTAGATACTCAGACTTAATAAACATTTAAAGATACCAATTTAGGATCCAAATCCCTTTGAAAATTGGATTCTCGAACCGACGCCAATATCAGCGGCCACCGATCACATGGCAATCACACATCGGTGCTGGTTTCAGAATCGCTCCAACATGAAAGATAGGCGCCAGAAATGTAGGCCAGGTTTTTCCAGGCCTACATTTCCAGCACCTATCTTCCCAGGAATTATACCTACATAGGAACCTTAGGCTACCTAATGCCACTTCCAGCATTGGCCATGCCTACTTAGGCATTTGGTGGCCTAAAGCGCCTACATAGGTGCGATTTCAGCACCAATTTTCTATGCACCGGTATGCGTCTCAAATCTTGGTTAAAAACACCGTTTGGATGGTTTTTTTTAATATAAGATTATTCATTTATTACAACAAATAAAAACTATAAGCAATTACAAATCAGTTCCAGGAAACAATAAAATCACACACTAACTTATATTTCTAGTCCACATTATTAGGACTACTGTTATTTAACCAGTAGAGGAGCACCTATAAATAATACATATAAAAGGAAAATGTATATATGTGTGTATATATATATATGTGTGTGTGAGTATATATACATACATACATATATATATATATAGTCACCTTGTCTGCAGGCAGGATATTAGTTCAACTTCTTTTAGATCTCCTCTCTTCAAACCTCTAAATTAGATTTATCTTGCAAAAATATTTCCAACTGAGATGTATCAACAAAAATGTATTTATTGTTCTCATATATAACCAAGCATTTGCAGGGAAATTTAAGAAAAAATAAAGCTCTCACATCTAGGACACAGGCCTTTAGCTGTAGGAATTGTTTTAGTCTATATTGTGTTTGCTTGGAGACATCAGGGAACACATTTATATTTTGCCTGCAGAACAGGGTCTGTCTATTTGAAAAATAAAGTTTAATAACAGCTTGCTTCTCTAATTCAGTTTGGAAAGTGACCAACAGGGTAGCTCTTTTAGCAATATAGTCATTAGATGACTCCAAAAATTGTGATATATTTAAACTGTCTGAGGATACAAGCTGATCCGTTGAAAAAAAGCATTTATCAAATTTTGAGAGGTTTTTCTGATCAATGAAAGATACCTTGACCTGCTAATACTATTCTAATCCAGTGCAGGCATCTGAGATCTTTTCCTCTCATTATAATTGTTATTTAAACACTAGAGTTGTGTTTGAAACCTGTTTTCTCATTTGCTTTGTATCAATTGAGGTTTCTTCCATTGTTTCATTAATTAGTGTTATACTATATTATGTATAAAGCACTTTGGATACCTATTAAGCAAGACAGATCTAAAAAATCCTCTTCTCTATGCTGGCCCTGCAAGTCTCACAAGGAAACCTTTCAGCATATGCTTTTTGACTGGCCTCTGATTTTCTCATTTTGGAATACAGTGTGGGATATTCTCAAGGATGTTTTTCCTAGTCTCCTGCCACTGACCTTTTCCACAATATTGCGTAACTCTCTCTCATATGTGGATGGTTTATCTGAAGATCATCAACACAACCAGATCTACTTCTTGCAGTGGCTCTTAAATTAGAGGTAGGACATTGGAAGAACTCTGTGACACTCTCAGCACACCATTGATGGAATCACGCAAGCCTCATAGCCCAATATGTACTACATCTTGCTGAAAACGCAATACTCTATTACATACCATAAAATTTGGAAACTTTTATATTTCATCCATTCTGGACAGCTGCTTAAACATATAGGGCCTGATATTCAGACTGGGAAGCAGCACGCCTAAGTCCTGCGGTCAGCAGTAAGCCTGGATAATCAATGTTGGGCCATTTCTGGTAACCGGCATTTGAATATCTGGTGTGTGTGTGGGGGTGTTTGATCAGCTACAACTTAACTGGTTAAGTCGATATTCAGTACTGATCGGTTCAATTAGAATGGGCAAATATAGGACTGCTATTTAGGCGGTCCAATTGCACTGAATATTGCCGGTTATCGCGCAATATAACCAACTAACTTTTAGCTGCTAACCTTAATTATTTGGCAGAGATAATACAGGGCTAAATTTAAAACTCTATACGCAGTCATAGCAGAAGTGTTAAATATTGCTCACAAGCCTGTGCTGGTGGAAGCATATTTAAAAAAATACAGTCTATACTACAAAGATAAGAACATTTTTATGTTTCAGGATGAAATTGTCTGCTAAATGGAGAATTTATACCAGTATGTAAAAAGCTTGTGTAATGGAAAATCCTATGCTCAGACTAAAGCATAATGGTGCTGCAGAGATATGTTTCACAGTAGCTGAAGCAAAGGAGCTGCTGGGCAAATTGGCCACAACTCATATTGCTGAGAAGGTAATGATGGAAAAGCAACAAGTGAGTATTTCACAACTTATTGTTAACACTTGCATTAGATGTTTTTTAATGGTTTAACCCGCCAATAGCAATTATGGTTTGGACACTTGAAAGTGCTTCACATTAAAGAGACCAAAAATTGGATTATAGGCAATCCCCAGGTTAAGAATGAGTTACGTTTTTAAAGTTGTTCTTAAGTTGGATTTGTATATAACTCAGAACTTGCTGCTTACCTCTGCTCCCAGCTGACATAAAGGCCAACTGTCCCTACAGTGTTCCCTCTAAGGTACAGCATGTACAACCACACACTGTTCTTAATGTGGTCATGCATCATTCCTATAGGAGAAGTGTAGGAGTCTATGCCACTGGAAATACTGCTCAGTGAAATCAAATGAAGCCTCAACCATGTTCTTAAGTACGAGTCGTACTTAAGTCGGGCTTCTGTAACTCGGGGACTGCCTGTATTTTTCTGAAACAAAATGGACCTGTTGCTTTAGAGCTATAATGCAAGATAACAAGCTACATTTGACTTTGCACCCTCTTTTATATGGAATTGAGGATGTAGCATGCCACACCCTTTACAGCCTAGCTAGTTTCAGCTTGTTGAGAGGTCATCTTCCACACAGTAAAGTCAATTTAACCTGAATAAATTGGCTTAATCAATTATAATACTTTTAGGATAAGTGTAGGTATATATTCAACTATTACCCCATATTATGTCTCCCGCTGATCTGTAAGGTTATCAGAGGTTTGTACCAGTTATTTGTTGTTGTTATTATTATTATTTTGAAATTTTCACAGCATTACATTTCACAAACACAATAAAGAAATACATCTCCCATCTAAGAAATAAAACACAAATAGTAAACAATAACTTTAGAAACATCATTTTAGGTGCAAGTAGTCTACTTTAATGGAGTAATAAAATTAAGTTCTTATAGCAATTTTTAAAAGGAAATATACATATTAAAACAAATCCACTTTTGACTGGTCTTTATTCAAAATGGGTCCTTAAATCTAATTCCTATGCATAAAAGTAATTATTGAGGAACTTTGGCCCTGATTCTGTAAGCTTCAGAATCATAGCTCCCAAAGACCCCAGGGTTTTACAGGCCTACATTTCCGGCGCCCAAGGTCCTTCCTGAATTGCGGCCAGTGGCGCACAGTAACACACCCACTTCCGGGCTTTGGCATCACAATGCATAGCTAGCCAGGGACCTAGGCGCTGGTCTTGAAGGCCATGTTACAGCAGCTATTTATTTTTCGTAACGAGGGATTAACTGGGTTTTAATGGCACAACCAATTATCACACCACTTAAATCCATTCAAGCCAATTAAGTTAGGTGGCGGTAGGATCACCTAACTTTCAGCGGCTTTTGTAGAATCTGGCCCTTTGTCCATCAAAAAATTCTCTAAGAGAAGAGGGTCAGAGAAAATATATTGCTTCTCTTGCCAGGAGACTAAGCATTTACAAGGGAACTATAAAAAAGGAAGCTCCTATTAATAAAACTTTTGTTATATCAGTAATTTAGAAGAACTTGTTTCCTGGTGACTTTTGACTATGACTGTCGGCTCTCTAGAAATATTCTGGTTTGTCTTATTCTTCAAAACTTGGAGGTAACCATAAATTGTATTTATGTAGGGAAAATAAAGAGTGTAGAATTAAATCTAGTGCCCTGATGATTTATGTTGGGTAGAAGGCAAGATAAGGCAAACCAACAACAAGTAAAATGGGAGACATATTTATAAGTGATTTTGTAATATTAAGTCCAAATACTTTATTGTTAGGGCTGGGAATCCTAGCTGACCCAACATTATCTAATCTAATCTCAGGTATTTATAAGCTGGTCAAGCCCAACCAATTAGGTTTAGAGCAGTGGTCTCAAACTCATGGCCCAGGGGCCCTTGGTATGTTTATCATAATCACAAAAGTAAAATAAAACAGTTTCTTGATCATATGTCTCTTTAGCTATAAGTTACAATAATATTAAGACTTAGCCAAAAAGAAAGATTTATAAACTATAAAGGGTTTTACTTCATGCAAAATTGTAATTTCTTTAATAAGACATTAACTATTTTTTTCTGAGGCCCTCCAAGTACCTACAAATCCAAAATGTGGCCCTGCAAAGGGTTTGAGTTTGAGACCACTGGTTTAGAGCGACTAACATAAATAAAAATATATTTTTTTAAATCACATTCTATAGTCCAACAAACATCAAATATCACTGGGTTTCAAGTTTTGGCTGTTTCCTTGTTTCCGATACAGCATACGAAATGAAAAGGAGTGAAGCCCATGATTTCAGTGGGCTAAACTTCTACTGCAGTTCAACAGCCCATCAAGCAATATGTCATTGGCACCCTTGTGAATACCAGTGTTGGAGTGCCTGCTGTTCTTAGTGGCAGAGGAGCGCCAGATGACTCGGACCTGAATCTATCACAATCTCCTCCAGTCTGAAACCTTCCCAGAGTCCAGCAGAAATGAGGGGAGTGGTAATGGCAGCATCAGATTATGGCTGCCCTTCAAATTATGTTTGGAAATCCATATTCTCATGAACCTTAGAGTTGTGAGCCATCTGCTACGTGACACAGGTCCTATTTCCAACAAAGCCATATCCTTTAGCAAGACACATGTTCTAATGGTAGGTATAATTGTTAACCAATTCTCTGCACCTACATTGTTTAAATCGCTCTGAACTGTTTTTCGATATGCTGTAACCTCGATGTAACTTCGCTATAACTAAGCTGTAACTTCGCTGTAAATGTACAGTCTCTTATCCTGTAAACCGCTCTGAACTGTTTTGTGGTATTGCGGTATAAAAAAATAAAGTTATTATTATTATTATTATTATTAATTACAATTCTATAGCCATAGCTTTGATCTGTGCTTAAATCTTTGATCATTTTAACGCTGATCTAAGCAAGATCACGGCAAAAGAGATCTTACTAAAATCAGGATTTATTTCCAGTTCAGTAGTAGAATTCAGCATTTTTCCAATAGGACCTGCCCATTTGTTGTTGCTTAATGTCTTGCCATCTACAGCAGTAACCAAGTGCATAGTGTGCCTGTGTACAGATTACAAACAATCCATACAATCTTCCTTTGTAGCTTCTCCTCCCGACCAGTGTTTACATTACAGGAATCACCTTCCAAAGCTTGAAGAGTTTTGTCTTCTTCTCTTTCTCTCAGCCATGCAACCAAATTATCAGCAATTATTTCTGCATGAGTCTTCCCTTTAGTTGCTTTTGCAGGAATAAAATGCCACAGATATCTGCCTGGGGTTATAATAGGAAGTACATCTAGAACTAGTAGATTATCTGTGAGATGATGATGAGGATTGAGATGTCTGTGCTTTTGAAAAAGTCATTATTGTATCGTTATGCTTTTTAATTTTATCTGCAGCTTCTTAGATTCTCTTTCTAGTCATCTCCATTGCAAGGAAGTTTGGAGAGTTGTTTCTGGACTGAAGATTCTAGATCAGGGAGCTAGGCCATTCTGCGCATGGCAATAGCTACAGCAGATGTTTTGGAGGAGAAAACAAAAGCATTCAAAGTTGTTTGGGCCATAAACTTTCTAGTAGTAAAGAAATTCTTGGAGAGCTTTTGGAATTGCTTGAGTTTATCTGATGGAAAATATTGATGGTAATCAGACAATTGGTTAAGAAGAGCTTTAAGATATATGGACATATAAAACTGGTAATCCATTATCCTATTGGTGAGCATTGCAGACTGGAAGGTTTACCAAAAGAATCTAATGTTCTGGCCTCTCTTTTAAGGGAAGCAGAAGCATGTCTTATTAAGAATTATGTATGTTTAATTTTTTTGTTTAAAATGTAATGTCCTTGTTATTTTTTTTAAAATCTTTGTACAATGCTTAGTACCTCTAGATAAGCGTTTAATCAAAAACATGACTAAACTTGAAACTTGAACTACATGTGTGCTTTACAACAGACTCTACAACCAAGGAATAGTGTTGAAGATGAGGCCTGTCAAATCCTGGACATGGTGCCTATTTTCCTTAGAGTCGCTTGTACTGAGATAAGGGAGTCTCCCAGTTCTTAAAGCATCTTTCATGACCTTGTATAAAGGCATCTTGATGCATTCATTTGGAAGAGTTTCATAATTGAGGAGCTCAAAGAGCTCAGAACGATGTTCATCTTCAGTTTTCATTTTTAAGGGTAATGCTTGTCTCATCTAATGGTCAAATCAGAAGTTGCTAAGACAGCCACAACAAACACTTCCCAGCCCAACTATACGGAATACACTGAACCCATAAAAGCTGACCAGATCTGGTCTTCATTCACCAGTAGACTATTATCATTCACCCCGACACCAGTAGACTATTATCAAAACTAGCCTTACGAAGCAGCCCCCTTGACAACTGTCCTCCATACCTTCTTTCTGCAGCTCTGCATCATATCATTAACTGGCTCACCAACCTACTAAATAGTTCCCTGAACCAAGGGCATCTACTCCAAAAAATGGGCAAAATAGCCTTAACCCCTATACCGAAAACAGCCCAAGCAGACCTCTCTATAGTATCCAACTACAGACTGATTGCTGGCATTCTGATCCTCACTAAAATCCTTGAGTCCCATGTCAGCAAGCAGCTAGCCTAATACATAGAGCAACTTTCATGCCCCCATACATCCCAATATGGCTTCCGGAAAAAGCACAGCACCGAGCTCCTCATCATCACTCTAACCACTAAAATCAAACAGTTGCTAAGCTCGGGTCATCAGGCAATACTGATTCAATTTGATATCTCCATAGCCTTTGACTCAGTGGACCAATTACTTCTAACCAAACTCTCTGAAATTGGAATAACAGGGACTGTACTAAAATGGTTCGCTGACTTCCTACAAAATCGCGAATACTTGGTCAAAAGGCAAGAATCATACTCCAACCGTTGGAAGGCATTCTGTGGTGTCCCACAAGGCTCCCATTATCCCCAATCCTATTCAATTTATCCATGAGCTCGCTGGGACATATCAAAATGGAAGATGAAACTGTACTATCTTATGCCAATGACATTCTCCTCCTCACCCCCATAACCAAAAACTATCCTAATATTGCCGAAAAAAATCTCAAACAATATAAATAAAATACAAACCTGGGTAACAAACAACAAGCTGAAACTGAACACCACCAAGACCAAAGCCATTGGTTTCCACACCACACAACAGAATGTCATTTCTAACCTCACTCTTCCATCAGGCATCACTCTCATCATGGAAAAATCCACCAAGGTACTAGGATGCATCTTAGACGATACTCTCACATTGGAACCACAAATCTCTAACCTTCGGAAAAAGAGCATCTACCCTATGCGTCAACTGCAACTCACAAGACCATACTTCCACCCACATCATTTTGCTCTGATCGTTCAAATGATGGTCCTACCTCAACTGGACTATTGCAACTCTGTCTACCTCAGCATCAACACTACTCTCATCCGCAAACTGCAACTTATCCAGAACATAGCCGTTAGACTAATCTACAAATTAAAGAAATTTGATTCAATCACAACCTTTATCAGGCAACTACATTGGCTCCCAATTTCATCCCGGATAATTTTCAAATCGTCATGTATCCTACCCAGATTCTATACGGAAACTCAGCAGTCCCTCTTATTCAATTATTCTCTACTGCTTGGTCAACATCAAAAAGAATCCTTAACAGAATCCAACTAAACCTGCCATCCACAAAATACCTCCACTACAAACGAATTTTCCACTCTATGCTAGCTTATCTGGGTGTAAAAACCTGGAATGACCTACCAGAAACCATCAGGAAAGAAACAAACTACACTACTTTTAGAAAAAACCTGAAGGCTCACCTCTTTGACAATTAACTGTCTTCAATTCTATATAGCACCCCCCTACTTCTAGGTCCCTCCTCTTTCTTCTCCATGCCCCCTTCCCCCACTACTTTCCCCTTCCCTCTTTGATCTGTCGCCTTGAGCTTGTATAGGTATGCATGACTCACAAATAAAAGATTAGATTAGATGAAGCCAGTAAAAGAGGCTTTCAGGAGGGAAGTTCGGCATGGAAAAGGTAAGGAAGGATCTAAAGGATACCACAATATTCTTCTGCAGCAGATTCAAGGGCAATCTTGTGAATCTTGTCATGGAAGTATTCAGCCATTGTCTGGGGAGAGAGAAAAGGAGGGGTTGGTGGAGAGGGCACTTTGAGCAGGGAGTTTAGAGTGGCAAAGAGACCGGAGGGTTTGGAAGAAAGGGAGTTAATTAACTGGATTCCTCGAAGTACTCCCTCCATGGTGTATCTGGGAGTGTGTGTCAAGGAGAACATCCAGAGTTCATCGAGGTGAAACAGGTGAAATTCCTTCCACCGAGGACAATGAATGCATTGGGTAAGTTCTGGTCAATGTCAATGCTTGGGGTCAAGCTGGCATCCTTGAACAAATCCTGCATCAACGCATTGATGTATCCTCGGGCTTGGCTGAGGCAGGCTTGGGAGCCACTGACGCCTGCATGGACTGTCTGAGTATTGCCTGGATTTCCTTCTGTAGTGTCAGTGTCAGTTCCAAAAGAGACAGTGGCGTGGAAGCAGTCTGTTGGTGAACAGTCATGCACACATTGATGCATTCCCTGCATCATTGAAGATGAAGCCTGGGAGGATGCAGTAGTGTGCCTAGAAGGGGAGGAACATTTATGCTTCTTAATTTTCCTACATGCTAGGTCCCTTGATGTTCGCAGTACAGATGAAGTAAAGTCTCTCTGTTGAGTCAATCCCAATGCAATGTTGACATGGGTGATGTTGATGCCGGTGCCTGAGTTGGAGTCGCAGAACATTGAGGTCAGGTTTTGAATCCCAAGCCATGTTCAATGTTTTAGACATGGTACCAAAATATTTTTGAAACTGTAGTTTGCGGGCTTTAAGTGACCTCTTTTGCATATGGAAACAGAGGACACAGGCAATGTCCCAATGCTCAGGACAGAGGCACTGAACATACCAGTTCTGAGGATCAGAGTCTGAGATGATCTTACTGCTTCAAGGAACACGTTCCTAAGTTCCCAGAGAGTGGTGTCAAAAAGTTTATTACACAAATTCCTTGAGATGCAGAAATATCATTATACAATACAACAATATTATTAAAAACAAACAATACAATGATCAGGTACACAAAATATCTGTGATGCTAGAGCTGAAGGCCAGACCCCATCCAGGCCGTGTTTCGGCAATGACTTGCCTTCCTCAGGGGTCCTTTGTGTGAACCTTTGTAATATCATAAAACATCAAGAAATGTGTGACCCTATCTTCTGAATACCGGAAAATTCACAAAACCATACTGTCAATACTGTCGCCAGTATATCATACAATCCTTGCCACTGAAGAAGCTGCTATGAAAAATGTTTCCCTGTCAAGGAGCACATGTCCAGTTTTCAGGAGATTTACCGATTAAAAGCAAATGGTGCTGTGGAGCGCTGCATGTCATTGCTGAAACACGGCCCGTATAGGGTCTGGCCTTCAACTCTAGCATCACAAATATTTTGTGTACTTGATCATTTGAAGCGGTGGGCCAGCTGGCTGAAGGAAATCTACGTCCCTCTGGTCAGACATCTACATGGAGGTAAGGGGGGAGGGTTTCAGAGGCAGGGGGGTATTGTATGACAGCGAGAGAAAATGGGCATCTCTCTCACTGCTGTGGGGGAGGGTCGCTTAGCGGCATGAGAGTGGGCATCTCTCCCACTGCAAGGGGGTATTGTTTGCAGTGGGAGAGAATTGGCATCTCTCCCGCTGCAAAGAGGGGTTGCCACCGCTGCATGGAGGTGTTTGTGGCAGGAGAAAGTAGGCATCCCTCCTGCTGTGGGAGGAGGGTTGTTTGCGGCGGAAGAGAATGGGCATCTCTCCCGCTGCAGGGGGGGTTGTGTGGCAGTGGAAGAGAATGGGCATCTCTCCTGTTGTTGGGGGGGGGGGGGCATGTTTTTCTGCACATGTGCCCATCGCCATCACCAGCGATGGACACATGCAAATGTAAAGAGTCTTCACTACTCTCCACCAACCTCATATACATGAGCATTTTGGGGAGAATGAATCGCTTTTTTAAATTCGCTATTAGAACAACGGCGATAGCTTTTTATGCGGTTTTTTGAGAATCTAGGCCTCAGTGACTGGTTCCAATGTCTGTTCCTCTTCAGACATTTCAACATCTTGCCTCCATGGTTCAGGGGAAAAGCTCCTCCCTTCACCTTCCTGCCTCCCTTCCTGATTCAAAGCTCTCTCCTTACATAACTCATTGTCCCACCCCATTCTCCTAAGCAGGAGAATGGGCTGTAGCTCTCTCGGGAACAGAACATGGCTCTTTCTGAGCTCACTGTACTGTGATTTCCTTAATGAAATAGGATCCCTGTTGACAACTAGAACCTTTGCAGATTTTGCAGCAGTTTTATTTTGGTATGGAACATCCCTGTCTAATGATACTAGTCTCATATTTCTAACCTAATCTAATCTAATCTTCTATTTGTGTGTCGCACATATCTATTCAGGCTCTAGGCGACATTCAGAGAGGGGTTGAAAGGGGATCAGGAGGGGGGACTAAGAGGGGCCTTGAAAGGAGGGAAAGAGGGGGGCAAGAAATCATAGTTGTCTAGGAGCTCATCTAGCGAAAGAGGTGGAAAGATTCATTTCTGAGAAGTCAAGTAGGTTCAGTTTTTTCCGATCATTTCTGACAGGTTATTCCATGTTTTTACTCCTATGAATGTAAACATGGAATGGAACAAACGCCTGTAATGGAGATTTTTCGTGGAAGGTAGATTCAACTGTATTCTGTATATGAGTCTCCTGAAGGTAGATCAGGCCGTTGAGAATAGTTGGGTGAGAGGAGTGGCTGAGTTTCTGTGGATTATGTGGTGTAGGATGCATGATGTTTTGAAGAATATTCGCGATGAAATTGGTAGCCAGTGTAATTGTTTGAGGTAGGCTGAGATCATATCATATTTCTTTAGGTTGAAGATAAGTCTGATGGCTGTGGTCTGAATGAAACATAGAAACATAGAAACATAGAAATAGACGGCAGATAAGGGCCAAGGCCCATCAAGTCTGCCCACCCCAGTGATCCTCACTATCTATCTTTGCGGATAGATCCCACATGTCTATCCCATCTGGCCTTAAAATCCGCCACACTGGTGGCCTCAATAACCCGAAGTGGAAGACTATTCCAGCGATCAACCACCCTTTCAGTGAAGAAGAACTTCCTAGTGTCACTGTGCAGTTTCCCGCCCCTGAGCTGCAGTTTGTGAACTAGAGAGGAGTTGATTCACAAGTATGCTGAGTTGCAGTAGTCCAGTTGGGATAGTACAATCAGCTGGACAATCAGAGCAAAATGATAGTGGTGGTAGTATGGCTTAATAAGTCTTAGTTGGTGCATAGTGAAGATGGTCTTTTTCCGGAGGCTGGAAATTTGAGGATCCATTGTGAGTGTGTCATCCAGAATGATGCCAAGTCTTTAGAGGATTTCTCTACTGCAAGGGTGGTACCAGATTGAAGATTAACGCTTGTCGGGGCATTCTGCTGAGCGATGTGGAAACAGATAGCTTTGGTTTTGGTGGCATTTCATTTTTGTTGGGTTTTTTGTAAATCTTTATTAATTTTAAAATATAAATAGTGCAATACAATAAATTTAAACATAAACAAATCAAGAAACGCACTTTAAATATGCAAATAATTCAAAAAACACTCATTTTCTCCCCCTCTACCCCTTAACTAATAAAAGTAGATATACATTTATAATTTCCATACAATAAATAAAATAGTAATAACAAACAATAATACATTTCTCACCACCCTCCCTCCCACCCTGGATGTGTAAGGAGGTCATGACATCTATTATACATGACATCTATTGTGACTCAATAAATGATGCTAATGGACTCCACACCATGTTAAATACGTTACTATAACCTAAAATTTCAGCATTCATTCTTTCATATTTATAACTAGAACACAAGTTTGCCCACCAGAAAGTATAATTAAGTCAATCAAACATTTCCAATTGCGGATTATCATTTGAATGGCTACTCCCATCATTATTAAGAAAAATTGGCTTTTATAACGATCCAAAGAAGGTTTAACATGTAATAAAGTACCACAAATTATAGCTTCATAAGTTAGTGGTGTTGATGACCCAAGTACAACATTAATTTGTCCCCGTGTCGACTTCCAAAAATTAAGTATCAATGGACAATAATACAATAAATGATCCAAAGTCCCTATATCAATATGACAGTGCCAGCATTTAGTTTAAGTTTGTTTGTGGTTGCCCAGGTGTGCATTTTTTCAATGTTGTTTGAAATTTTCTCGTCTATGTTTGGTTGGTTGGTTGTAATATTTATCCTGCTCTGTCTCACTATCAGAGGGGTAGTCAGCCACTTTCAGGTCTATGCTGCTAACCTGGTCAGCTCTTCAGATCAGGGACTGTGTTTTATTTCTACTTTGCCCGAGAGAAAACCAAGGCTGGCAGTGGGTTTGTCATACTATGAGAAGCAAGGTTCTACACTGGGAATCACCACACAGGAAAAAGATCTAAGAATTATTAGGAAAGAAATGGACAAGAAAACTAAGAATATTATAATGCCACTATATCTCTCCATGGTGCGACCACATCTTGAATACTATATGTAATTCTGGTCACCATATCTCAATATAGTGAAATTAGAAATGGTATAGAGCAGGGGTAGGGAACTCTGATCCTCGAGAGCCGTATTCCAGTCGGGTTTTCAGGATTTCTCAAATGAATATGCATGAGATCTATTTGCATGCACTGCTATCAATGCATATTCATTGGGGAAATCCTGAAAACCCAACTGGAATACGGCTCTCGAGGACCGGAGTTCCCTAGCCCTGGTATAGAGGATGACAAAAATGAAAAAAGGGGTGGAATGACATCCCTATGAAAAAATGCTAAAGAGGATAGGATTCTTCAGCTTGGAGACGAGACGGCTGATGGAGGATATGGTCCTAAATCTAGAAGGGCAATTCTATAAAGAGGGCACCAACATTTAGGCATCAAGAGCACACATAAATGAGCAGAATACTGGCATATAAGAGCATATGCATGCACTTATGTGCAGAAAAAGCACAGTTACTTACCGTAACAGGTGTTATCTGGGGACAGCAGGCAAATATTCTCACATGTGGGTGATGTCATCCATGGAGCCCTGGAATGGACAGTATTAAAAGTGTACTGTCACTTTAAGTTTTAAGAAATTTTGCAACTGCCCACACTGCGCATGCGCGAGTGCCTTCCCGCCCTATATAGGCTCGCGGTACCTCAGTTCCGTAAGCAAGCTAAGAAGCCAACCAGGGGAGGTGGGTGGGTTGTGAGAATATCTGCCTGCAGTCCCTGGATAATACCTGTTATGGTAAGTAACTGTGCTTTATCCCAGGACAAGCAGACAGCATATTCTCACATATGGGACTCCCTAGCTTACTACAATGGGATGGAGGGAGTGTTGGCCATTAAGAGAATACATTTTGGAATACTGATGGCCAAAGTGACCATCACATCTGGAAAGGATCTCAGGCAGTAGGGAGACGTGAACGTGTGAACTGAGGACCACTTAAGTAGCTGCTTTACAGATTTCATCTATGAGAGTGGAATGCAAGAAAGCAACTAAAATTGTCATAGCTGAGAACTTTGAAGTAAAAATGTTGAGTGTTATTTTTGATTCTTGTGTAGTGGCAGCCCAGAAGCATATCGCCGCTAATGAGAATAAGAATGCTTAGCAGAATGCTTTGAAGTATAAGGTGTAAACCATGGCCTGTTCAAAGTTCATTGACCATCTTTTTATGACCATCTCTCTAGAATCACCAAAAAGCTCTTCCCTTAAACATGGGATTTTGGCTAACGTAGTTCAGAAATGAAAGTCTATATCAGAGACACTTTTTCATAGCTACTGACATAGCAGATGCTGTAGATGACAACCCAAAAGCATCATAGGCTGACCTTGCTACATACTTTCTGGTCTGTATAAAGGTTGAATATTTTGCTGATGTTCTGCAAGATGCTCGGACAGAATATTTTGCTCATGTCAGGCAATATCGCCACCAGTTGTTTGAAATATAAATACATGTAAAAACTGTAAGTAAGGATCCTGCTTGCCAGCATAGTCCAAAGTACTGCTTTCACGCCCTGTAAGTGCTGAGCCAGAAACACTTGCACTGAAATATTTTTTATTGCTGACTCCACAAGGAATGATTGATGCTGAAGCTGTGGTCTATCAAATTCTGAAGGAGAATAGAGTCTGTAAATGGAATCTAGTTGTCTTGGAGCCACTGTGAAAAAGGCATTTTGCAAGAAGTGTCTCTTTAAAAAATGCTATGTAAGGGTAACTTGAGGAGCTCTTTGGGAGGCTAAATATAGTCTAAAGCGTCCAAGTATTCAACACTTGGTCCAGTGTCAGCTTCCAACAAGATAGGTAGGGCTTTGCCTAACTGTCTAATATATCTGGTAAAGACAAGTCCTTCTGGAGAAGCTCTTCTTCTAGGAGGTATTTTCCAAGATGACAGTTCTTAAGGTATGCCGGAAGACTCAGAACCAGATAAAGCTAGTGCTTCAGATTCTTTGGGAAAGTTTACGTCTTCGGTACCGATCCGATGAAGCTGATGATGAGGATCAATGAGTATCCCTTTTACGCTTGGAAGCATGAGATCAACATGATTGTGGCAAAAGAGAACATTGATGCTTCAAGGTAGTGGATCAATGACTCAATGGAAGACTTCTATGTGATGAGCTAAAACCTTGATGTGAAGAGCAATGCCTGGAGATAGACTGTCGTCTAGATGGGGATGACGATGCCTCTTAGAAGATCCATGAGATGTAGCCCAATGCTTTGATGGAGAGCTGACATAGGTACCTGGAGGCCCCGTACTGCTATGCTCAGGCTGGGCTGGTACCGGCGAGTCGATGTGAGCACTCATATGTAGTGCAATTTAAACATTGTACTGATGTCCCTCCTGAAAGCATGCACTGGTACCGATGGCTCCATAACCAGTATCCACAGTGCAGGTTTCCTCGAATCAGGTAACCTCGATGAGGATGTACGTTGTAATGCAGCAGTACCGATGGATCAACTGCCAGTACCATCGGTGCAGCAAGTTGTCTTGAAGCGGGTGATCTCAATAAGGATGGACACCATGAAACAGAGCCAACCTGTGAAGCTAGAGAAAAGTGGCATCAGTGTTTGGTCTGCATCAAGAAATTCAATGCTGTAGAGACCTGCGATGCTTGCTGAGAACACACCAGTACTGATGGCTCAACAGCCAGTACCCCTTGGTGCAGCAGGTTGCCTCGAAGCGGGTGACCTCAATGAGGATGCACACCATGAAGAAGAGACAATCTGCGAAACGTGAGAATGTTGGCGTCAATGTTTGGGTTGCATCAAGACACTCGATGCTGTTGAGACCCTTGGCGCTTGCTGGGAAGTAGATGGCTTCAGAGCTAGCTTCCCCAATGCTATTCATTCATAACATAACATTGTGCTTATTAACCACAAGTTCAACGCGGTTTACAAAAGATTATTAACAATAAACATGGTCTAGAACATTGTTCTTCAATCGCTGGTCCGCACCAGTGCCGGTCCACAGAAAATTCCTGCCAGTCCGCGCAGGGCCGGCAAGATCTGATTGGGGCCATTGGCAGCATCTGGGCTGCAACAGCGATGAGCAGCATCGGCGGTCCCCCCTCCCCGCGACGCAATTCAAGTTCGGCAACAGCCCCCCCCGGCACTCAAGATCGACAACAGGCCTACCCCCCTCCCGTGATGGCACTCAAATTCAGCAACGGGCCTCCTTCTCCCCCCGGCATTAACAGCAGTTCAAATCGGCAACGCGGTGCTCAGCCCAAAGCTTCCCTCTGACTCAGCTTCCTGTTTCTGCCCTGGCAGTTTGACTCAGAGGGAAGCTTTGGACTGAGCACCACGTTGCCAATCTGAAGTGCTATTGATGCCGGGGGGAGAAGGAGGCCCATTGCCGATCTTGAGTGTCATCGCGGGGGTGGGGGCATTGCCAATCTTGCTGCCAAAATCGGAAAGAAAGGTGAGAGGAAGGGAGAGAGATGGACCTGTGGTGGATGGAGAGATTGAGAGAAGGGGACAGATGATGGAAGTGGGGGGAAAGAGAGAGAAGGGGCAGATGATGGAAGTGGGGAGGAGAGCAAATGCTGAATGGAAGTGGAGAAACATACTGGATGGAAGGAGGGATACAGAAAAAGGACATATGCTGGATGGAGGAAGAAGATAGAATTAGTGAGATAGTGTAGGGGTGAAGGAAAGGGGTAGCATGCTGTGGGTAGACACAGTGAAAAGAGGGAGACTGAGGACTGCATAGTAAGAAAGAATTTAATTTAGACGGAGTCAGAAAATAAAGAAGGAAGACCAGAGAAGGGAAGAGAAAGAGATAAGATAGATGCCAGAGAACGGGTAAGGAGACAAAGATATCAGATCTGAGTTGAGTTGAGGAAATGAGAAGGGAGAGATGCTAAAAACCACAGGGGAAGAGGGAAAGAGAGATGAAAGCAGAAAGATGCCAGACCATGAGGGAACAGAGGGAAGATGATGGATGCCAGTCCAAAAGGGGGGGGGGGTCTAGAGGAGAGATGGCAAGGAGAGACAGACAGTTTCTGGAAGGGGCAGACATTGGATGGAACGGGCAGATGCTGGATTGAAGAGAGGAAGGAAAAGAGTGAAAAGAAGATAAAAGCAGAAACCAGAGACAACAAAAGGTAGAAAAAATTATTTTATTTCTATTTTATCATTAGAATATATCAGATTTGAAATATATCCTGCTAGAGACATAACTGGGGACTGCAAAGCCCAGGCAGTGTTTCTTTAGCTTCCAGCTGGCTTAGAACTCTCTCTGACCAGGGGGGCACTCCCCTAACACTATTCCTGTCATGTGTGACTGCAGTATTCTTTTAGCATGATATTTCTGTGTAGCATTCTGTAATAATTTGGCTTCTTCAGTTTTCTTGATAGAAGAGGGGATATATGTGAAGGGGAGGGTGACAGGGGTTTCACTGGTCCTTGCTCTGTATATTTGTATTTATAAAATGACAATTGTACAGAATATTGTTTCTTTTTATACTTTAATAAAATACGTTCAATATAAAATCATAACTAAGGCTTGTGCGGATGGGATCAGATGGTTTGCGGGGACCGAGCTCGCGGAGACGGGGCGGAAATGTGTATTTTTAATTTCAGTCTTAGTAGTTTGCCGGTCCACAAAATAATTATTTTATTTCTGCTGGTCCATGGGTGTAAAAAGGTTAAAAAAACACTGGTCTAGAAGATAGGAATAAGTTAATTAACCAAATACTTTGAAAAGAGATAAGTCTTCAATTGTGTTCTGAAATGTTTATAAGAATAAACTGTAAGCAACAACAATCAGAATTTTGTCGTGGGAAGCTACCTGAAACGCCAAAGTGTGATTGCGAAATTTCTTGATTTTGCAGCCCTGTACACAAGAGCATGAGATTTTCTGCTGTGTTTGTATGAAGCTATGGAAAGTCTATTAACTAATAGAGAGAAGCTGTGCCATATAAAGCCTTATAACAAAAACAACCCAGCTTAAACAATACCCGGGCCTCCATTGGCAGTCAGTGCAGCTCACATTAAAATGGCATAACATGGTCATACTTCTTCAGGCCGTAGATCAATCTGACCGCTGTTTTCTGTATCAGTAGTAGTCTCGCCAGCTCTTTCTTAGTGATTGCCAGATAGATAATATTACAGTAATCAAGAAGACTCAGTAGCAGAACCAAAAATCTAAAAGCAGAAAATTCAAAATATGGTCTAATTGTTCGTAGTTTCCATAGGGTATAATAACTTTTATGTACCACTGCATCTATCTGATTTTTCATGGTGAGATGTCGATGCGATATAGGAGTTTTCGATGTCGACGGTTCCAAAGATTTGGCGATAAATGGCCGAGCTGAAGAGCTTGTCCTGTTGAAAGCGACAGGCCTTGAAAGAGCGCTGTTATAAGGTATAACATCAAGAAGAAGACTCAGCTCGGCTTCAGGACCCAAACACGGTAGACACCAACTACGAGAGTCAGTGATAGAAATAGGCCGCTGCACCTAGAACAGTGGTTCCCCAACCTTGTCCTGGAGGACCACCAGGCCAATTGGGTTTTCAGGATAGCCCTAATGAATATGCATTGAGCAGATTTGCATGCCTGTCACTTCCATTATATGCAAAACTCTCTCATGCATATTCATTAGGGCTAGCCTGAAAACCCGATTGGCCTGGTGGTCCTCAAGGATAGGGTTGGGAACCACTGACCTAGAGCACTTCTCAAAACCCATCGACGGTTTCAACATAAAGGGAGAGAGAGTCCCACTGAGGAAAAGATCCGAGGCCGAAGTCCAAGTTTGAAGAAAAATAACGAAAATAGATTTTTTTTTTTTTTGGACAATTCATCAATATTCAAAGCTGACAGTAAACTTTGCCTAGTTCTCCAGCTTATCCAGTATGTGAAATAAACCCAAGATATGTCTATATTTATTTGTCCATAAATTTCCTTTGCTTTTATCCCCTTTTATTCTCCTCTCCACCCCTCCACTTTCAGCACTTCCGTTATTGGATGCAGGCAGGTATTCGGACATTGGATGATGTTATATCTAATGAGAAACTGCTTGATTTTTCACAACTGCAACAATCATTTGGCATTCAAAATTCTCAACAGTATAGGTGGTTGCAGTTGAAGCAGGCTAATCAGAGTGGGTTCCCTGAATGGAAAAACTTATTACAGCTTGCAGATCCTTTGCTTCCAGGCTGATCTAGTAGGGCATCAGGCCACCCAGTGGTACAAATTGATTTCTGAATTTTTAAATAAGAAACCAAAAAATAGTCTTAGAGATATTTGGAGCATCGAGATAAAACAGTATATTTCTGTATCTCATTGGCCACGAATTTGGACTTGGAGGCTGAAATGTACAGCATCAGCATCTATGAGACAAACATGGTTATTTTTATTGCATAGGATTTTTTGGACCCCAGTTCGATTACAAAAAATAGATAATTCTAAATCTAATAGATGCTGGCATTGTCATATTAATATAGGGACTTTGGATCATCTCTTATATTTTTGTCCATTGATACTTAGTTTCTGGAAGTCAATTTGGGGACAAATAAATCTCATTCTTGAGTCATCTATTCCCTTAACCTGTGAAGCTGTTATTTGTGTTACGTGCTACAAGTTAAGCCTACTTTAGATAAGTATAAAAGTCGTCTTTTCCTTATTATGACGGGACATAATTGAAAGAACCATGACAGGATTAATTACACTTTTTGGTGGGCAAATGTGTGTACCACATATAAATATGAAAGAATGATGGTGGTATGTCTGGAGACCAGTAAGTCTTTTAATGAGGTATGGAGTCCATTGACTATTTTTCTTACATTACAGTAAGGGTCGTGTTTATTTATTTATTTTTTCATTAGATTTCCTTACACATCCAGGGGAAGGGAAATGTATTTTGAGGAGTTAAATTATTTATTAATAATATTGTAATCATATCATATGTACTATTGTACTAATAGTTAAGATGAGGATGAGGATGTGAGAAAATGTTTGTTTAAGGTATTAATTGTATAGTTAATAGTGTGTTTTATGCAGTATTTATGATTAACCAATTGTATTTGCACTATCAAAGTTTGAAAATCAATAAAGTATCTAAAAAAAGAAAATAGATTTTTTAAAATTAAATTTTCCCTTTTTTTAAAAAAATCAAATTAAATTTTCCCTTTTTTTTTTTTTTTAAAAAAAGAGAAAGAACAATACTGACAAGAAAAAAGTATAGAAAAAAGATGTGAGAGCAGGAAGCCAATGCAGACTAAATAGAGTTCAGTCAAAAAAGTAGTTCTTCGCTCTGTGGAACACAAAGAACTGAGTTACTACGAGCCTACTTCAGGCGGGAAGGCACTCACGCATGCACGGTGCGGATAGTCACAAAGTTTCTTAAAACTTAAAGTGCCAGTACATTTTTAATACTGTCCGTACGGGGGCTCCCTGGATGACGTCACCCACATGTGAGAATATGCTCCCTGCTTGTCCTGGGATAAGCCCATATTTTGGCTATATACTATTCTATAACATGGTGCCTATATGTGACGGTATTATACATTAAAGGTGGTTGTTCACCATTCATAGTGGGCGAAATATGGGCAGAGAATGGGCAGGGCACAAATACTATAATTTATGGACAATTTTTTTAGTGATCTGGGCAGGAGCAATTACACCAGCACTATGGTTGGTCTAATTGTGCTAAAAATAGATGTCTGTGTTTGACTAGTTAAGCTGGCATTTTATAAGGGAAAGTAGGTGGCTACTTTCATTTATAAAATAGGCTCCCAACAGGTACTTTCTTAGTACCTAAATGCCCGTTCATAGAATTCCTCCTAGGTGTTCCTGTAGCAAAATAAATGGGACTCCCTACCTCGGACATTGGAGCAAAGGCCTGACTTGGGAACTGAACCCAGGTCTACCACTAGATGACAAGGGCAGTCTTGGAGTACAACTTTAATAAAGTCCCTATCCATAGTATACATTTTTTTCACAAAGGTTATATGTAGCACTTTAAAAAATGAAAGGTTAATTACCTTCTATATCTGGATCACCAAAGGGATTTAATTCTGCTATATCAGAATCTTCAAATGGGTCTGAATTTGCATTAGCCAAATTCTGCTCCTCTTCATCCAAGAAATTAAGCTTGTTGATAAGCTCTAGAAACAAATATGAATACTGTTTCAGTGTGGTTTACGTCAGGGCTTCCCAAATCCAGTTTGGGGACCTAACAGCCAGTCAGGCTTTCAGATACCTACAATGAATATGCATGAGACAGACAGAAGAGAAGTGTTACCTGGTGTGCAGTAGAAGAGGATTGGCAGTTTGAAGGCAAAGTCTTTATGCAAGGATGCCGCTGCCAGCACCTGTTAGCCTGCTGATATCATCACTACAGGACTGATGCCAGTAAATAAGAACAGGCCTGGTCTGCTTATTCCCCTGGGAGAGAAGAAGTGTTATCTGGTGTGCAGTAGAGAAGGATCAGCAGTTGGAGGTGAAGCCCTGACAAAAGGAGGCTGCTGATGATGCTCATCAACCCAGTGATATCATCACCGAGGTCCGATGCTAGGAGAAAAGAGTAGACCCAATCTACACTTCACAGCTGTAGGGCAGTGCCCAGAATACCCCTCTGGAGCTCCTTCAGAGTAGAGAATGACAGGAGGACACATTTCTCCCATCCCTGCAGGATCTATCTCCATTCCTATCCCCATGAGTTCTGTTCCTGTCCCCCGCGCTATGTGTGGAAACTAATGCCAGCTGTCCTCTGCTCAAACCTCAACACTTTTGTGCCAGTGTCATTCTCTGCTTCAGAGCCCAGAAGGAGCCATAGACTTTTTACAACATCCAGCAGCAGTTTTTAACACCTTCAGGTACTGTTTTTGTTATAGAGATGAGGAATTAAAGTTAAAGTAATTATTAACTTGGCTGGTATTTCGGGACCATCAGGGTCTATAGATAAACATGTTATATTGGTGAATGATTTCATTCCTGAGAGTATGCACAGCTCTAGAGTCTAGGGTCTCCTTGAGTTCTGGGGACAGGCCTAATTTAGCCCCATCTAATACTTCCTTCTGTTCACTAAGGGCAGGGCTTTTACTTGTTGGTTCTTCTCCCTTAGAGGTTTGTAGATCTTCTAGCCTTTTACAAGCTCCAAATCCAAAGAGGGCTGAAGTTGTTTAGAGATCTAAAGCTGTGTCCTTATCAAATACAGGAGAAGCTTTGGAGGAAGGCAAACTTCCCAACTTATGTATGGAAGGTGGTTAAAAGACTTGAGGAGAAGTTGAAGGACCCTGTTTCACAATTATGTTTATTGCTTAATGTAACTTTTTCCAAAATGAAGCTGAAAGATGGAAGATATAGACAGCAGTGTCTCCTGAATTGGGACTTTACAAAAAGTTGGGCCTTCTGGGGTCGAATATAGTTTAGTTCTCCATAGACAACGGGAAGCTTAGAAGAACCAAACTGGAGTAAATAATTTGAGATTCCCAAGTCATTTATCATCAGAGTTGCTGCTAAGGAAATATTTCAGAGTTGCTGCTAAGGAAATATTTCAAGCAGGTATTACTATTGATTGTTGCAACTATCCAGATCTCGTTGCGTCTGGGTAGGTAGAACCGACATTTCAGACATCATGCTATGGCTTTCTTCAGCACACCCTGATGAAAACCACAGCATGATGGCTGAAAAATCAAACCTACCAACCCAAACAACAGCAACAATCATGACGTCAGCCATGGAAGCCTAAGAGAACAGGTATTACTATTATTACTAATTTCTACTGTCTATTAATGCCATTTAGAAGAATTAAGGAGGAGGAGCCTTTCATATGTGGCAGGCAATAAGGCCCATATGGTGCCTAAGTGCAAAATGCTATTTAAAAGATCTTTTAAAACAAGATACCAGAATTGTGCCTATGTAGGAGCTTTATGGCACCTAATGCCACTGTAGGTGTGGCTAATACCAGTTAGGTGCCGTAAAGCAGTTTCTCTTAAACTGTGAGCCACAGCACAGTGGTGTGCTCTGAAGAGATTCCGGGTGTGCCACGAGAGATTCCAAAATTTTACTTTATTTTTAGAAATTCCCTTCATAAGTATACACTAGAATAGATGACATATGCGTGGTATATGCAAGACTATCAATGTTATGAGCGTCTGTGTGTGTGGAGATACAACTGCCCAGACAAGCATCATTCTTTGATGTGATTGGTCCTCGAAAACTAATGGCAAGTAATTTTAGTTTTCTTTTTTTTTATGCTGTAGTTATCCTAACTTAAGCAACAAAGCAATCAAGGCATTGTTACTGCTTGGATCTTCTTATTTTTGCAAACTTGGATTTTCAGCTCTGATGGAAATTAAATTGAAAAAAAGAGAATGACTGCAGATTGTAGATGATGAAATGCCTGATTGCTCGATTATTGAGCTGCACTTTGAGTTAATTTGTACTCAAAAACAAGCACATGCATCACATTAAGTAGCACTTCTGTTTTATCAATTTTAGTTTCACCTTTGTTACAATTACCCATACACAGCTTAAAGAACTTTAAGGCCATCTTTTATTAAGCTACGGTAGAGGTTTCTATGGCAGCCTTGGTGCTAAATGTTCCACTGCTCATAGGAAT
Source organism: Geotrypetes seraphini (assembly GCF_902459505.1). Lineage (NCBI taxonomy): Eukaryota > Metazoa > Chordata > Amphibia > Gymnophiona > Dermophiidae > Geotrypetes > Geotrypetes seraphini. Next base: position 338,488,357 of record NC_047086.1, on the reverse strand, counting down.
TCTATAAGCATCGGAGCATTTAGCACTCCAGGCCATGGTAGAAACCTCTACCGCAGCTTAGTAAAAAAAAAAAAAAAAAAAGGGGGGGGGGGTTAAATAAATAACTCTTAAATGGTAAATTAAATTTTTTGTTGGTTTTCAAATTTTATAATTTCAATTATAATGTCCAACAAAAAACATCTGTTCTGTTTAGTGTGCCGGAGCTAAAAGTGTTTCAGAGACACTGCCGTAAAACGTCTACGTAGGCACGATTCAAGTCAAAGGTATGTGCCAGAAATGTAGTCCATGAAAACCCTGGCCTACATTTCCATCCAGAGGCGCAATTCTCTAAATAGCGCCGTTGCGTGATTGACATGTGATCGGTGGCTGCTTTTAAGGCAGCTTCTGACAATGGCATCATTTAGAGAATCTGGGCCTAAGACTCTTGATTTAACAACATTTTTAGAGACAATTCAGGATGATATCTAGTGTCACCCTCCAGGTTAGTTTATCCTGTGATTGTGATAAGTTGAATATGTTAAAAGCTTATTTCAATTACAAGGAAGAGTCCAGATGTGGCTAAATCTATGCAATTGCATAAATAATTTATCCTTCACTTAAAGACAAGAACACTTGAAATGGGTGCCAATATTTTTCTGAATTCATCTGGAAGTATTTGATTACATTTCCTAATGCTAAATTATATATTTTATGATCTAGCTCGGCTTGAAAAAATTATTATTTAAGTAAAGTGAGTTATGTGCTCTGTCAGGAAAATTAAGATGTGGAGTAATTTAATATCAGCCAATGAATTTTGGCAGGTTTATTTGAATTATGGCCTTTATTACTTAGTATTGTTTATTTTTGTTTCTTTATCCTTCATCCCTACAGATGTAGGTTTATTATACCTCGATGGAAGGCGTTTCCTATAAGCCGAAACAGGGATCCTTGTTGGGACCATCATTTTCAATAAAGATTTTATCATTGGTTGAAAAAACACCTACCTTGCCTTTTCTGTTTGACTGTCTATACTCCAAGGCGAGGTGTTCTTCTGCTTGTATGTTTGTACTTACATATTTGAAATTTAATTTTAAAAAAGAATATACATGAGATAAATCTATATAGTCCTTATCCTATAACATATGCAAATTAATCTAATAAATATTCATTGTGGATGTTCTGAAAGCCTCATTGACTGTGGGGACCCCAGGGTAGGTTTTGAAAGGCCTTGTTTTAAATCAAGCTTGGATAGTGTTTGCCAAGCACTGAATATCCACAATTCCCAAAACTACTGACCTATACTACCAAAAAAAATTGTAGTACAACATTATTCTTTAACAGACATAGAAGCAATATAACAAATTGGAACTGTCAAGGTAGCACATTAAAGTAGTATGCATCTACTTTGCTTAATTATTTTAATCAGGGTGAAAGCCTCCTAGTTGACTGATCAGAAAGGCCCTAACATTTTAATTTATTTCACCTTTTGAGACATAGATGCTCAAAAGGTTTCCTTGGCAAGTAAAATTGGTTTTAACCAGTCTTATTTGCTAGGAAACTCTCTTGTCAGTGCTCTAGCAGCCACTTAGAATCCTATACTAATGCATTACAAGAAGCTCATTAGTATTCTAGTGAGCACGCTGTGTAATATTCTAAATGTTTTACCCACTTTTTACAAGCAAAATTTACCAGCAGGGTCTGAGCTGTCACTGCCTTACCTTCCTGTCAGCACCTGAGCACTGATTGGCTCAGGCACTGACAAAAAATAAAGTTAGAGCTCAGACCTGTGGTTCAGCTGATTTAGGGCTTCCCCTGCCAGCTCCGGAGCCCCGAGCCGGCAGGGAAAGCCCCAATCAGCTGTGTGTGTTTGTGTGTGTATGTGGGGGGAGGGGGTTAATGGGTGCAGCTGTTGTGTGTGCACAATACACATACAACAACTGCACCCATTAAAAAAAAGACCCCCATATCCCTGATCCACCAACACCCTTGATGCCGACGACTCCCTAACACCCTACTACCATTTTTTGTTAATCGGCAAGAGGGATGCCCACTCCCACCTGAATGAACGACAACCCCCCCTCCCCCTCCCACACACTCCTATACCTTGAATGGAAGATCGGCAAGATGGATGCCCATTCCTTCCTGCTTATATGTCTTATATATATCTTACATGTTTTATTTTAATACAGTATGCATGTTTATGCCTCTTTTATTCAGATTGTTATATGTTTTAAATGCTGTCTTTTATTAATGTATATGCTTCCTCCTGCTGGCATGCCCACCTCTTCAAATTGATGAATCATCCCCTTTCCAGTGCATCCAAAGGCTATGATGGGCCAGGCACCTAGGCCTCACCCAGGGGGCGGGTCGTTAGGTGCTCAAGCCAATCAAGGCCTTAGGCCCCTACCAGTGCATCCCAGGATGCACCAAAAGGAGGAAGGCCCACCATTTTGAAGGGACAGGCCTGCTGACTAGAGGAAGTGGGTATCCCTCCTGATAAACCTTTTCAACTAAAAGGTACCAAGGGGAGGGGTTGGGGGTGTCAAGTGTGTGTATGTGGAGAGGGGGCTTTGGCAGCAGTCCACCAGACCATCAGGTGCCTTTTTCAGAGGGGGCTCAGTTGTTTGGGGCTTCTTCTGTTGGCTCAGCACTGAGCTAGCAGGGGAAGCCCCAAGCAGCTGAGCAGCAGAGAAAGCCCTGAAGCCACCATTGCTTTGGGGAGTCCTGCTGGCGCTGAGCAGCGGGCAGGGAGAGAATCAAATAAATTTGGCAGGAAGAATAGGGAGGAGCTGTACCTAGCAATTGCTTTCCCTTTTATCAGTGCTGCTCCACATGAATAGCGCGCACATGAATTGCAAACTATTCGTGCTGAGCAATCAGTCACTGAGGAAAAATCACTTCCGCCACGGTAATTTTTACCGTGGCATCAGAGCGTTGTGCATCTGGGCCTCAGTCACTTAATGGAACCCTTGCTGTTACGACACAAAGGAAGAATGACTGTGTCCTGCAGTGAACATAAACTCAAGTCTGAATAGTGTCTGCAGAAACAATGTATAAAGATTGGCCATGAAGGGACATGCTGGGAATGAATGAACCAAGAGACAGATGCTCTAAAATCACCATTAAAATCCTGTGGGCCACTGTGTTGACAGTAAATGGTCCGATTTGAAAACGGTGATCGAAGTTGAAACAATTTTGCATGCAAATGAGTTTCACGGTGGACTGCTGTAATCCCATTAGATCAGTCGTTGGAGAAAGTGACTGATACATGCGCAGAGCTGGCAGGGGAAGGCCCAAAATAGCTGAGCCCCAAACAGGGGAAGTCCTGAAGCAGCCTCCTGCCACTTGGCAATTTGTAGCAGAAAGAGTTTTGTTTTGGGGGTTTTTTTAAGTTGTGCTGGGCCCCTTCCCCCACAACCCTCAAACTTAAACTTAAAAAAAAAAAAAAAGTGGCAGGAGGAAAGCCCACTCCCTTCTGCCTCGGCTACCCAGATCCTTCCACATCCCCAACCCCTCCCCACACACACACACACACACACACACACACACACACACACACACACCTTTAAACTGAAGATCAGCAGGAGTGATGCCCACTCCCTCCTGCTACCAAGGCCCTCCCACAATCTCCCACCCCCACCCCTTTAAATTGAAGATCGACAGTTTGCAACAATGGACTTCTTTGGACTCTCCCACTTTTTGGCAGTGAAGGGCTCAAGTCCTCACATTGGTTCATTGGGAGGCGTGAGAAATGTTAAGCCATATTAAGCTTCACTGTCACTTTTTGCTCACTTAGGATTTTTACTTGAACGCCTTACACCCTAGAGGGCATAGTCTTATTTTGAATACCCCACCTTTAAATTGAAGATCAGAAGGAGAAATGTCCACTCCCTCCTGCCGGCATGCCTGCCTCTTCAAAACTGCGGGCCTTCCCGGTGCATCCTAGGATGCACTGAGAGGGGCCTAAGACTCTGATTGGTTCAGATACCTAAGGCCCCCCCTATGGTTTAGTGATTGATAGTTTTGAGCAAATGGGCCCAGGTCCCCTCATCTGCTGATCTTTCTTATCTCCTTTCCAAACAAAGAGTTAATAGAATATAGGGAAGTCATTGCTAAAATATGGAAGAGAGTAATTTCACTCCCCTCATCCTACACTTCAACATCTAAGTGTAAGGAGCAAAAGAGAGCGAAAGTATGAGGTTAAGGAAAGGGAGGAAGAAATCAAAAGTAGCAAAGAGCGAAGGATTCCTGGGTGCAGGTAAAACAAAAAGACTAACCCATCTAAATATAAACAAATATAAAAAGCACAAAGGTAGATTTTAAAGAGCACACAAAAGGAAAAAAGAATTCCTGGTCTCTTAAAAATAATGGAAATAAAAGCTGCTATCAATTTTATTAAGGGCTCCTTTTACTAAGCTGCGGTAGCGTTTTAAGTGCGCACTGAAGATTAGCGTGCGCTAACCTCTGCGCTACACGGAAAATACAAACGCCAGCTCTATAGAGGTGTAGCATGCGCTAAAACCGCTAGCACAGCTTAGTAAAAGGAGCCCTAAATTTTTTTGACCCTAATAAGAAATTTACTGTAATTCACCTTAAGTATCAACTCTTCTATACACTGAAAATTCAGCATAACAGCAAGATTTTAAACAAATTATTTTTCTATTTATCAAATATTAATTCTCTTCTATGGATATCATGCCAGAATATCATGCATAACTCTACATGCATAGCTCTATGCAATACATTGTCATTAAGTCATTACAATAATTAAACATAATCTGCAAAGACCTTTAAAGTGTGTCACCCTTTTTTTAAATTATTATTCAGAGAAGTTTAAATATAATCATGTCTAAGGCCATATTTCTGTTTTTCACCATATTTAGTTGCTGGTTGCACTACAGACGGCTAAAGACCATACAATGAAAGCACAAACACCACACTGGCAGCTAAACAGATCATAGCACATCACAAACGACACAATCAGAAGCAGGAAGAAAACAAAGGAAAGCTTATAGACCTTCAGAAGAACTGGAAGATTTAGCTGAAGGCTTTATGCAGTCATCTTGATCTTCATCTAAGCTGCTCAGAGCATTCAACTGGTTTACAATTTCTGTAAACAGAAGCCAGTCAAGACAACTATCAGATAAAGTCATTTAAGAAAAAGGGAAGAAACAGGCTGTTAGGGAAGGTAAAGCATAGGAAGACACATTGTTAAAGTTATAATAAGACAGAACTAGAGTTCAGATCAATCCACACTGATAAATTAGCTATAAGGCACTTACACTAATGAGATAGGGCTGGTATTAGACATGCTGAGGCCTAGGGCAGAAATTAAGGTGGGGGACCTCCAAATCCCACTAGTAAGCTGTGCCTTCTTCACCTTCAGGCAAACATGGGGGCCCAGGGCAATTACCTTGTTTGCATCACCCCTAATGCCGGCCCAGTGAGAGCGACAATGCAAGTTTCAAAACATTTAACTGGCTCATAATTTGACTATGATACATAAAGGCCTTCTTTTACTAAGCTGTAGTAGAGGTTTCTACTGCGGCACGAACGCTAAATGCTCCAGCACTGTTCCAATGCTCAAAGGAATTCTATGAGCATTGGAAAAGTATCAGAATATTTAACGCCCTGGGCTGTGGTAGAAACTTCTACCAAGGCTTAGTAAAAAAAAAAAAAAAAGGGGGGGGGGGGGAAATTTGGCTAATTGCATATTTGAGATCATGTTCAACCAACCAAATTTGTAGCATACCACCTTTATTTTCTCACTGTCAAGTTAAATATTAAAGGACAAGAGGGTTAAATTAAAGTTATACAAATGTTGAATGTTACTGTTCTTTATGTTCACTCAGAATTTAATAAATGTTTAATATTACTACTCAAAGATTTTTCAAACTATTATTTTAATTTATATCATGCTTTATGAAGCAGCTTATAATACTTTTAAAAGACACAAGGGGAATCTCAGAATGCCACTTGTCTGCTTGTTGATTCCATGTGGACATTAAATTTAAAAGAGCTCCGTTGGATGCATGAATTACAAACTATGCAGCCTTTAGGATTGAATGAAACCAGTGATTGGCTAACTCTAGCTGAATAAATATAGGGGAAGAACTGGCCTGGTATGTGGATTGCGATGATTGGATAAGTTCTTTGAAGACTCTGTTTTTGAAGAGTAGTGTATGATTGGGTATCCTATGGATGATGTCATCAAGGGGTGTATATCATGCAGTAACTGAATGCCGCAGCCATATTTGGATGGCATATTGTAAGCAGCGTGAGAAAGCGAATGAATGAAATGTAGTTGGTGAGTAATTGAAGGGAATGATATAATACTGATAATTATTCATTGACATTCCCCTCCCAATAACTCTTATGTTGCTGTGTTTGCTTTGTTGTAGTTAAGGCACTTCCCCCGTCCTGAGGAAGATACGAAACGCGTTGGTGGGGCGTAGTGTAACTGCGACATTGCACTAACAAAGCTAAGTTATATAGGGGATAAGAAATGTTCAGTATATTATTTGAAAATGAATCAGAAAGAATGATAAATTATTGAAATGAATGAAATGACTAAGAAGAGATAAAAATTAAATGAACTGAGATTCTGGAAATGACTTTAAATATATTAGCATATTTATTTATTTATTAAAGAGAACAGAAACAGTATGAAAAATTAGAATTAGAAACAGTGTGAAGAATATAAAAAAGAAAAAAAGAGATTAGAATAGAATAGAGGACACATTTGGGTGAGCCAGTGACGAGTGCTGCCACATTGTACTGCAGGAATCAACAAGCAGACAAGTGGCATTCTGAGATTCCCCTTGTGTCTTTTAAAAGTATTATAAGCTGCTTCATAAAGCATGATATAAATTAAAATAATAGTTTGAAAAATCTTTGAGTGGATTGATATTATAGAGTGCCTAATAGGATTGTAATATTACAAAGCACTGAAAGTTTAATATAATAATTTTAATATGAGAATGACCTACCTTGCAAGGAACCCCAACTTCATGACCCACAATAGTTGCCTCTTCCATCTTCATATCCAGCTTATATAAGGTAAAGTACCCGCTTACAGGGAAGCCCTCACATCATTGACTGCCATAGCACTCATCCGCCTAGAAACAGTCACCTCTCTGCACAACATTGTCATTTTACTTCAGTAAACACACGACACTTCCATGTTGTGGTAGTGCACCAAAGATGCTTTCAGTTCCCATAGAGCCAAGCAAAGAACTACTACCAGGTGAACTGCTCTCTCCAGAAAAAGTTCATCACAATTAAGTAACTTAGCTTTTTCTGAAGACATGCAGATTCACCATGCTAGTTAAGTGAGTCTTTCTAGATAAAAAGTTGTCTTTTATGTAAAAGTTCAGAATATAATATTTGATAAGAGGTAAGAAAGCATGTTTTTATTAGGAAATATGGGAAATGTCTCTCCCCTCACACCCAAGTACACTGACATTTACTATTCTCGTTTGTCAAATTGCCCCATTACATCTTCCAGGTTTACAGAGATTTGTTTCAGTTTCTCTAACTCATCAGTACTGAATACCATTTTTGGCACTTGTATCTCTCCCACATCTTCCTCGGTGAAGACTGAAGAAAATAATTAATTTAAACTCTCCACTATGACCTTGTATTCCCTAAGTGCCCCTTTTACCCTAGCAGTCCAACTGATTCTTTTCCTGGCTTCTTGTTTTTAATATACCTAAAATGTTTTTACTATGCTGTTTCCTATTATTTTCAGTCAAATCCTTCTTCCCTTTCAGAAAGATTTTCTTTTAGCTCTACTGTCACTTGTTAACAATGCCGGCTGTCATTTGGTCTTCCTTCCTTCCTTTTTTAATACATGGAATATATCTGTTCTGTGCTTTCAGGATGGTGTTCTTGAATAATATCTATAACTGATGTAAATTTTTTACCTTTGCAGCTGCTCCTCTAAGTTTCTTTTTAACCATTCTCCTCATTATCATAGACTCAAGATCTAGAATTGCTTTGCCTCTTGTTGGTTCCTGAACCATCTGCTCCATAAAGCAGTCCTTGATTTCATCAAGGAATTTTACCTCCCTAGCATGCCCTGGTGTTACATTTACCTAGTCAATATTAGGGTAACTGAAATCACCCATTATTATTGTGTTATCCTCCCTAATTTTAGATAACATTTTTACATCTGTCTGTTTTTCCTACTCAGGCAGACGGTACTGCACTCCTATCACTATCCTTTTCACATGGAATTTCTACTCATAGGGATTCCAAGGAGTGTTTCTGTTCCTGTAGAATTTTTAGTCTATTCGAGTCAAGGCCCTCCTTAATATTTAATACTATATATGTCCACCAATTCGATCTACCCTAGCACTGCAATATAATTGTACCCTGGTAGCAGTGTCCCAACTAACAGCTAATGAAACCAAATATGTCAAAATTGAAACACCAACTCAAAAGTTAGAGCCATTTGAATATTTTCACTTTCTGCTGGATGATCACTGTCCATTCGGACTGAAGTTGTTATTTGGACCCAAACCTTTAATGCATCGGGGGACAGCTTGTGGGCCAGTGGCATGCAATTGCTGCAAACGCCTGGCCCTTCCTTGCCCGGAGTTGCGGCAGGTGGCAGCGGACTGGGGGGGGTGGAGTAGGAATCGGCAGTGGGTCAGCTTGGGGGCAGGCAGGCTTTGGCGAGGGTCAGCTTCAGGGGAGAGAGGGAGTGGGACAAAGGCTGGAAGGCAGTGAGGAGGAGGGGGCACAAACTCGGGACACAGAAGGAAGGGAGGGGACATTAATAGGAAAAACAGTAAATGCGGCAATTTTATACAAGGGAGGGAGGAAGGGGGCACTAACTTGGGACATAGGAAGGAGGGAGAGAGGGAATAGAAAGGGACAATTGTTGGGCCTGAGTGTGAGTGAGAGGGAAAGAGATGGTGCACATGGGGAAAGGAAGAGGAAAATTGGGCATAGAGAGGAGTGAGGTAGAGATATATGGGGAATAGAAGGATGAGAGGGAGAAATGTTGGGCATAGTGATGGAGGAAGAAATGTGGCGGGGTGATGGAGGGAGAAATGGGCATGAGGCTGGTGGGCATTGGTGAAAAATGATCTGGGGGATGAGAGAGGAAGAAAAATTGGACTCATGGAAGGCAAGAGAGAGATGTAGGTTGGGGAGGGAGGGGAGGAGGGGAGGGAAGAAAGGGATGGAGGGAAGGAAGGATGGATTTCATGGGTTTCTGGATCCACAGTTAGAAGGAAGTGCAACCAAAGACTCATGAAATCACCAAACAACAAAGGTAGGATCATCAATTTAGTGATCAAAAGGTTTCAGTTTTGAGAATTTATATCTGCTGTCTATATTTTGCATTATATTTATCTATTTTTCTATAGTTGTTTCTGAGGTGACATTGCATATTTTAAAGTCATCTGCCTTGATCTCTTTGAAAAAAACCTGAATATAAATGATAATTAACATTTTCTCTGCGTACAGTTTGCTTTGTGTTTTTTTTTAATTTTGTGGTTGCCATTATGTATTAATAAGATTATATTGTGTGTATATGCAAAATGAATGGAAGAAATTGCATTACAATTAGTATTATTATTATGGGGTGGAGTCAGGAACGGAGTTTGGCCAGGTCTGAGGCAGAGATTGGGCAGGGGAACTCGGTTGGTATTTGTTAGGCTTAACATAAGAACATAAGAATTGCCACTGCTGAGTCAGACCAGTGGTCCATCATGCCCAGCAGTCCGCTCATGTGGTGGCCCTCTGGTCTAAGACCAGCACCCTAACTGAGACTAATCCTACCAGCGCATGTTCTTGTTCAGCAGAAACTTGTCTAACTTTGTCTTGAATCCTTGGAGGATGTTTTCCCCTATAACAGCCTCTGGAAGAGCGTTCCAGCTTTCTACCACTCTCTGGGTGAAGAAGAACTTCCTTACATTTGTACGGAATCTATCCCCTTTCAACTTTAGCGAGTGCCCTCTTGTTCTCCCTACCTTGGAGAGGGTGAACAACCTGTCCTTATCTACTAAGTCTATCCCCTTCAGTACCTTGAATGTTTCGATCATGTCCCCTCTCAATCTCCTCTGTTCGAGGGAGAAGAGACCCAGTCTCTCTAATCTTTCATTGTACAGCAGCTCCTCCAGCCCCTTAACAATTTTAGTCGCTCTTCTCTGGACCTTTTTGAGTAGTACCGTGACCTTCATGTATGGTGACCAGTGCTGGATGCAGTATTCCAGGTGAGGGCGTACCATGGCCCGGTACAGCAGCATGATAACCTTCTCTGATCTGTTCGTGATCCCCTTCTTTATCATTCCTAGCATTCTGTTTGCCCTTTTTGCTGCTGCCGCACATTGTGCAGACGGCTTCATCGACTTGTCGATCAGAACTCCCAAGTCCCTTTCCTGGGAGGTCTCTCCAAGTACCGCATCGGACATCCTGTATTCGTGCATGAGATTTTTGTTACCGACATGCATCACTTTACACTTATCCACGTTGAACCTCATCTGCCATGTTGATGCCCATTCCTCGAGCTTGATTATGTCACGTTGCAGATCTTCGCAATCCCCCTGCATCTTTACTACTCTGAATAACTTCGTATCATCCGCAAATTTAATCACCTCGCTCGTCATACCTATGTCCAGATCATTTATAAAGATGTTAAAGAGCACAGGTCCAAGCACCGAGCCCTGCAGCACCCCACTGGTGACGCTCTTCCAGTCCGAAGATTGTCCATTTACCCCCCACTTCCTATGCTCCAGCCAGTTTTTAATCCACGTGAGTATTTCACCCTCAATTCCATGGCTTGCAATTTTCCGAAGTAGTCATTCATGCGGAACCCAACGCCTTCTGAAAATCCAGATATACAATGTTGATCGGATCGCCCTTGTCTCTCTGTCTGTTTACTCCCTCAAAGAAGTGCAGCAAGTTCGTCAAACACGATCTGCCTTTGCTAAAACCGTGCTGACTGGTCCTCATCAGCCCGTGTCCGTCAAGGTGATCAATGATGCTGTCCTTTATCAGTGACTCTACCATCTTTCCCGGTACCGAGGTCAGACTCGCCGGTCTGTAGTTCCCCAGATTTCCCCTCAAACCTTTCTTGAAGATCGGTGTAACATTCGCCACCTTCCAGTCTTCCGGAATCTTTCCCGATTTGATCGACAGATTGGCTATTAGTTGAAGCAGTTCAGCTATGGTCCCTTTCAGTTCCTTGATGACCCTCAGATGGATGCCATCCGGTCCCGGGGATTTATCGCTCTTAAGCCTATCAATCTGCCTACATACCTCCTTTAGACTGACTGTCAATCTTGTCAGCTTTCCGTCTTCGTTTCCAGCATATAGCCTGATGGGTTCCGGTATGCTGTGTACATCTTCTTCGGTAAATACAGATGCAAAAAATGTGTTCAGTTTGTCAGCGATTGCTTTGTACTCCTTTGGAGCTCCCTTTATTCCATGGTCATCCAACGGTCCCACCACTTCCTTTGCGGGTCATTTCCCCTTAATATATTGAAAGAACGACTTGAAGTTCTTCGCCTCCTTGGCTATTTTTTCCTCGAAGTCTCTTTTGGCCCCTTTTACCGCGTTGATGTTGTTTGTGCTTGTTCCAGTTTTCATCCGTTTTTGACCTTTTCCATTCCTTAAATGAAGTTTTCTTGTCTCTGATCGCTTCCTTTACCTCTACAGTGAGCCACGCCGGTTCTTTGTTCTTTTTCCTCTTGGATCCCTTGTTGATACGAGGTATATATAAATTTTGCGCCTCGGTGACTGTGTCCTTAAAAAGGGACCAAGCTTGCTCTAGCGTTTTTACAGTGCTTATCCTCTTCTTAATCTTCTTCCCTACCATGAGTCTCTTCCCTTCGTAATTCCCTTTTCGGAAGTTCAGTGCCGTGGCTGTCGTTTTGGACCGATGTTTCTCCCCTGCGTCCAGATCAAAGCGGCTTGAAAAGGTTGAGAAACACTGGCCTTGAGCATCAAATCCAACAGAGAAGCATCTGAAAGAAGGCCAAAGGAAGCATAGATAAAGCTAGATAGCACCAGGCTAAGGTCTGAGGCAGGGATAGGATGGACAACCAGCCATCTGACATGATGAACCTCCTGCAAGAATTGAGAAACATCAAAATGAGCCACCAGAGAGGGCCAACTGTCCTGGGATCAAAGTATGACAGCCCAGCTACCAGGACCCACAGAGAAGCCACCACAAGGCCAGTATCTTTACCATGGAAAAAAAGGCAAGCATCGGCAAGATCTGAGCTGAATACGGATCCACCTGATCTTGGCGCACCAATACTGGAAGGCTTTCCACACCGTAGGGTACGCCGACCCCCTGGACGACTTATTAGACTTTAGAAGAGCCTCAACAACAAAGGCACAATGTCTCATATGCCCAAAAGACACGTGCTCAAGAGCCTTGCTGAAAGAGCAAAAGCTCTGGAACTGGCATGGTAACTGGACCCTGCGTGAAAAGTCCGAAGAAGCGCTCAGCTCAAAGGCTACGACCCACATGCCTGCGCGAACTAGCTGAAGCCATCAGCATAATGCGGCCAAGAAGAACCAAAATCCTTTGAAGGACATGGTCAACCAACAGCCCAGGAGTAAAACCAGACAGGAAAATACTCTTGCTGCCAAAACTGCACCAGCGCGTCAAGTCATCTGCTTCCGGGCTCGGAACTTCGACAGAAGAAGTAAAGTACCTTCCTGTATCATGAAGTTGCCATGAGATCGACACGGGACTCCCCCAGCACTCCACAATCATCTGAAATGCCTGTGGGAACCGGATCCACTCGCCCAGATCCAGAGACCATCCGCTGAGGTTTGCTTGCACATTGTCTACTCTCCCCACAAGCAATGCTGTCAACATTCTGCCAAAGAAAAAGAAGGCACGTTTCCTGAGCCAGAGGAACACTCTTGGTCCCTTCCTGGTGATTGACATAGGCTATTGCCACCAAATAGTCGGAGAACACCTTAACCACTCGATCCTCTGGAGTTTCCTGCAACCTCATTTGAGCCAAACAAATGGTCCTGAGCTCCACCTGGCAGATGGACCACTTTCTCTGTGAGGGTGTCCAACCCCTGAACAGGACAACGAATGCAATGAGCACCCCAGGCCCGAAGGCTGGAATTTTCCATCATCACAATCCAGGAGACAATGAGCAGCAGTATGCCCCTGTAGAGGGATTGTGGGCAAATCTACCAGTCCATGCTTGCCCGAGCCTCTAAAGGCTATGGCAGACAAATCTGCAAGGCATCTCGGTGTGGCACCCAGTGAGAGAGTAATGCATGTGCACCCTCGCCCAAGAAACCACATCCAGTGTGGCAACCAAGGAGCCTAGAACTTGAAGATAATCCCATGCTGAAGGAGCTGGCCATTTCAAAACTGCAGAAATCTGGGCACACAGTTTCTGTCTGTGAGTCTCAGACAGGTAGACACAGCCCGCAGCTGTATCGAAGAGGACTCCCAAGTATGCCAATGACAGCCTGGGCTGCAGATGATTCTTTCTGAAGGTGACAATCCAGCCCAAGTCCTCCAGTACCTGAAGCACCTGCTCCACTGTGCGATGTCCCTCAGTCAATGAGGGATATTTGATCAACCAGTCTTTTAGATAAGGGTAAACTTGCAGTCCCATCTTTGTCAGATAAGCTGCCACCACCACCATCACCTTGATGAAGGTCCGAAGCGCTGTCGCTAGCCCAAAGTGCAGGGCCGAAAACTGGTAATGAAACCACAGAAACTTGTGGTGGGCCAGAAATATGGGAATGTGTAATTATGCCTCCATAAGATCCAGGGAGGCCAGAAATTCCCCCAGAGCTACTGCTGTAATGACCGACCGCACGGTCTCCATTTGTAAGTGGGGAATCCTGACAGCTGCATTCACGTGCTGAAGATCCAGAATAGGTCTCCAATCTTCTGAGCCTTTCTTTGGCATGATAAAGTATACAGAGTATATCTGCCTGAGCTTGAGAGGTTGTGTGACACTGGCTTGAATATCCAGAAAGCGCTGAACAGTAGCCTGGACTCTGAGCACTTTGTCCGGTCATCCGGATGGAGAATCCACAAACCAATCTGAAAGAGGTCGGGCAAATTCCAGCTTGTATCCTGATAGAATAATGTTCAAGACCCACTGTTCTGCTGTAATGCACATCCAGGCAGGCAGAAACTCTGAGAGTCTGCCCATTATCCGCAAAGGGGAATTCGGTGTTCTGGCATCATTGTGTCTTTCTTACAGGGTGTGCAGGACCGGCGGCAGAAGGTTGGGAATGTCTTTAGCCCACATACCGCATACTGTTCGGAAGCTCTGGGAAAATCTTTGCGATGTGGAATGTGCATACTGTCTGGAGAATCTGGAGCCCCAAAAATTAGAACATCTAAAACCCCTGGAGGGTCTGGGACTACTAGGGGAGAGTGTGGTGCAGTGGTTAAAGCTACAGCCCCAGCACCCTGGGTTGTGGGTTCAAACCCACACTGCTCCTTGTGACCCTGGGCAAGTCACTTAATCACCCCATTGTTCCAGGTACATTAGATAGATTGTGAGCCCACCGGGACAGACAGGGAAAAATGCTTGAGTACCTGAATAAACTCAGGCAAATCGTTCTGAGCTCTCCTGGGAGAACGGTATAGAAAATTGAATAAATAAATAAATACTATCAGGCAGGGCCTTTGAGCGACAATCCAATATCGAATCCATAAGGACATCCAGGACTTTGCCAAACAATAATTGCCCCTTAAAAGACAACCTCGCTAAAGTCACCTTAGATGTGGAATCACCAGCCCACTGCCTGACCGAAATGGAGTATAATTATAATTTTGCCAGCCCTTGCAAAAAGCCATAAAAGACATCCAATATATAATCTATCCCAGCCATCAGAAGTTGAGGAGAAGGCTCCACCACATCAGTTTCTAGCATGCGTAGCCGAGACAGGCGCGTGCGACAAAAGATGTCGCCACAGCAGTTTTGATGCCCAAATTGGACATTTCAAATTGTTTCAAGAGGACCACATGCACACGACGGTCCTGCATATCTTTCAACACAATTCCCCCATCACTGGGAAGAGAGGTGTGCTTAGTCACTTGAGCCACCAAGGAATCCACCTTGGGCTGCCCCAAAAGCTGCTGATACTCCTGCACCAGTGGATACAATCAGGACACAGCTCTAGCGCTCTTCAAAGTACTTTCTGGAGAGTTAAACTACAGAGAGACCATAAAACTCATATCCGGATCCAAAGGTCACAGACTGCGAGCACCCACTACAAAGCCAGGGAGAAGTGGTGGATAAGCACCCACTACAAAGCCAGGGAGACATGGTGGATAATTAGACGATTTTCGAAAGTAAAAAAAAGTTGGATGTTTCTTTTGAAAATGTGTCTTAGGCTCTTTTTAACTTAGACGTCCCTTTCGATTATGCCCCTCCACGCCTCTATCCCAGCAGACCACTGGATAAACACCAGGAAGAGTGGAGGAGCAAAAATGCAGCTGATACGCTGCAGAACTCTGCTGAACCCTCAAAGCATGCCTAACAGTCTACGCTCAACCCCTGCTAACAGAAGGTGAGACTACTTCAGGGACAGCCCTGAGCTCCAAGGAGAACTATGCAAACTGACTAACAGGTATCCAAAAAGGGATTGGCCTGTCAGCTACAGACTGAAGTCTGTGAATTCTCAAGCAGGCCGAGCTCCAAAATTGCTTCAAACGTGAAATTACCTGAAAAAGGGATGACATTAGATCAAATTTAAAACAATAAAATGGGAAGAGCAGAACACACACAGCTGCAGACATGCTTGCAGAAGGAAAGGCTGTAGAGGGTGCAAAACCGAAACCGATCAGTGAAGTACAGAAGCAGAGTGAAAAATCCGGAATGGATTCCTTCTGCAGAGCATGCGAGTATGGGGAAATAACCCTATTTTCTAGAATGTCTCACCTATTACACTGAAAAAGTGAATTATCTTCATTTTCAAATGCTTAAAGAAACCCATTTTTTTTTTTTTTAGTTCAAAAAATTTTATTGAGTTTGGTATATTTTTTGAAATAAGACAGAACAATCATTACCTGAAAGATAAGTCAGAGCAGGCTCTTCAGTAGAACTGTCTTCATCAGACTAACTGAAAGCCTAATAAATCTATCAACATTTTGGGTCATATTTAACAACTTAAAAAAAAATTAAATAAATATTATAGAATGATGTTGTGGTTAACTTTACACCATGTACAGGTTGTGTCCACTTCTGTTCCCTTGCAGAGAAGTCATTGAAGCACAATTTAACCGGGGATACCTAACTTTTGCACACAACAGTAATAAAGAAAAATGTAACTTTTATGGCATAATAAACTATGAACAGCCAAAATTAGAGATAAAAATGTTGAAAATCATGAAGAAAATATGCTATTATTGTACAAATGCCAATTTATAATTTAAGGGGAGAGATCATTTGAGTAATGTATAATAGCAAAAGTAGTGGCATGAGTTACTTATTTTTGGAAATAAATTACAAACCTGTGATTTTTGCAGCTTTTTCCTCTTGATTTACTTTGTTCTCCTCTTCTTCATTGTCTTCTTCAAAATCATCTAAATTTCCAATGTCCGCTTGCTTCATACTCATCAAACTAGCCAAACTTTGCATATCTTCATCCCTAACAAGAAATCCAAACATGCCACTTAATCATAAAATATAATAGAAGAAAATAAAGTACTTTTTCAAAGAATCTTGTTTATTCCCTCTCTTTCTATATAATTCGCACTTGTAAGTGCATTGAATTGAATTTTTATAAGATGATGTTTCCTGAGCTCATGTGAGAACCAGTAAACCCAAACTCAGCAATTAAAAAAATATGTGCCATACAAGATCAAACCAATTGTAGAGCCAATCTGGAATCCTCTCTCTGACAGCAGTAAATCCAGATCACAAGTATCAACAGAATCCCAAAGAGCAGTTTCATCCTATTAGATTTCTCAACTCTACATGTCTAATAATGATTTATGGATATTTCCTCCAAAAACCAGAGATAATAATAAAAGGAAATAATGATGTCATGTGAAAAAATTAGGACACCTCATGAATTATTCAGTTCTTTCTTCAGAAATTTTCACATATCGATGTCAAATCTTTTTTTATCTCTTGAAAAGAAATTGATGTAATTGCAGGTAAACTACAGAAGTTTTCCTTGATTTACTCATGAAACAAAAGATATAAACAAAAATGTGTATTCTAACTGAGGAATAAATTAGGACACCCCTACACCAATGGTCTCAAACTCAAACCCTTTGCAGGGCCACATTTTGAATTTGTAGGTACTAGGAGGGCCGCAGAAAAAAATAGTTAATGGCTTATTAAAGAAATGACAATTTTGTTTGAGGTAAAACTCTTTAAAGTTTATAAATCTTTCCTTTAACTGTTGAAGGAAAGATTTATAAACTATAAAGAGTTTTACCTCATGCAAAATAGTCATTTCTTTAATAAGATACTGACCAACAAAGGCAGAACCAGTCAAAAGGGTTCTGAGTGGTAACCCAATGATGAAAATTCCTGTGAGTACCAACACAACTTCAAAATAAGATAATATACTAAATATTTGTGAAAGTGGGTAACCTCAGTGTGAAGGGTCAGCGAAGGGAGAATTTCTCCAGCGCTTCACACAGCAAGGCAAAGGTAACCATACCCCTGCCTACACACTATCATCGGGTACCTCACGTGTGTTTTAAATCAAAATATGTGAAAAACCACAGTGAATTAACTAATAATACACAGGTGAGATCAATCATAGAGACCACTCCAAGAACTCCCCAGCCAACTCCCCAAACAATGCAAAGGACTTAGCTTCACATAGTCTTCATGAGTCGTGCTGATGAAACAGGGGGAAATATGATGGTCAGTTCACCCCTGTGCTTTTAACTATGGGCCTGTTTTACAAAGCCGCACTAGCGGCTGCAGTGTGGTAACGGCCCCGAAGCCCATAGAGATTTAAAGGGCTTCAGGGCTGTTGCCACGCGGTTTTGTAAAACAGGCCCTATATTTCAAGGGCCTTCTTGTCCATTGACTGTTTTTCTCTCTGTCTTCACTTTCTGCCTTGCATTCATCTTTGGCATTAACTTAACATTTAATTTTTCAATTTTTCTGCTTTCTTCTCAAAATCTATGTTTCCATATTTTCCCTTCCTTTCTCTCTCTACTTCCCTCCCTATTTCCCTCCTTCCCTCCCCCCCTCCCCCCCAGTATAACATTTCTCTTTTCCTTCTTCCTGCAGTCCATCTTCCTTTCTGGCCTCCCTTCCCAGTCCAACATTTCTCCCTCCTTTCCACCAGTCCAACAATTTTTTCTCTCTTCCTCCTGCATGCTTCTCCTCTGGTCCTCCTTCCCTCAACCAAACATCTCTCTCTCCATGAGTCCAACTTTTCATTCTCTGCCCTCTCCCCTTTCCCCAGTGTAACATTTCTCCTTCCCTCCTTTCTGTCCTTCCCATCCATCTTGCCCTCTCCATGAGACTAACACTTTCTGCCCCCTGCACGCTTTCTCTCTCTGTCCTTGCCTCTTCCCTCAAAGACATCCCTCCTTCTCACCCCACAACCCAACATGCTCTCTCCTCATGCACCATCTCACCCTCCCCTCCAGTATGTAGCACCTTTCCTTTCCCTCCTTTTCTGCCAGGTCCAGCAGCAACTCTTCACCCTTCCTTTTACCTCCCCCTTGTCCAGCAGTATCCCTTCTCCCTTCCCTGCTCCCCCTGTCCAGAAATACTCCTTCTCCCTTCCTTCCTCCCCTCCTCCAGCAGTACCTGTATTTTGCAGCCATGGACTTGTATGCAATCTCGCACACTGGTCAGGAAGAGAGGTTCTGGTGTCAGCATCAGCTGACTTGCAACTTTCTGCTACCATCACGTATGCCGGGACTCTTGCCTTCGCGTATCCGGTGGATACGCGAAGACAAGAATCCCGGCATACGCGATGGCAGCAGGAAGTTGCAAGTCAGATAACGCCGGAGCCTCTCTTCCTGCCCAGTGTGCGAGATCGCGCCAGCATCAGCTGACTTGCAACTGCCTGCTGCCATCGCTATAGCTGGGACTCCTGCCTTCTCGTATCCGGCAGATACGTGAAGGCAGGAATCCTTGCATACGCGACGGTAGCAGGAAGTTGCAAGTCAGATGACGCCGGTGCCTCTCTTCCTGCCCAGAGTGCGAGATTGGGTACAAGACCGCGGGCTGCAAAATAGCACCCAGGGGCCCATGCGGCCCATAGGCTGCGAGTTTGAGACTTCTGCCCTACACCCTAATACAGGGGTGCCCACACTTTTTTGGCTTACGAGCTACTTTTAAAAAGACCAAATTAAAATGATCTACCAACAATAATTATATTCAGGGTTTTTTTAAAGAGGTCAAGGCAGATGACTTTAAAATATACAATGTCACCTCAGTAACAACTATAGAAAAATAGACAAATATAACTCAGGAAAGGCTCGGGAAAAACAAAGACTGTGGAGCAAGCTTGGTCCCTATTCAGGAACACGGTACAGGAAGCACAAAACCTGTATGTCCCCAGATTCAGAAAGGGTGCAAAAAGAATCAAACAAAAGACCCGGTGTGGATAAACAATGCAGTAAAGGATGCGATACGGGACAAGAAACATTCATTCCGGAAGTGGAAAAGGGACAAAACCGAGGAAAACTGGAAAGAGCTGTAGGGAACATCAGAAAGAATGTCACCGAGTTGTCAGGAAAGCAAAAAGAGAATACGAAGAGAGACTGGCCAAGGAAGCAAGAAATTTCAAATCCTTCTTCAGATATATTAAAGGGAAACAACCGGTGAGGGAGGAAGTGGGACTGTTGGACGATGGAGACATCAAAGGAGCAATAAGGGGGGAAGAGGAGGTGGCTGACAGATTAAACATGTTCTTCTCGTCAGTCTTCACAAGTGAGGACACATCAAATATACCGGAAACCGAAGAAATCTTTAACGGAGACCCAGAGGAAAAGCTATCGATGTTAGAGGTAAGCCTCCAAGATGTCCTCCGACAGATAGACAGGTTAAAAATCAACAAATCCCCAGGCCTGGACAGGATCCACCCAAGGTTACTAAAGGAGCTGAAAACTGAAATAGCGGAGATACTCCAAAAAGTCTGCAACCTGTCCTTGAAAACAGGGGTGATCCCGGAGGATTGGAAAATAGCAAATGTCACACCTATCTTCAAAAAGGGCTCGAGAGGTAATCCGGGAAACTACAGACTGGTGAATTTGACTTCAGTGCCGGGCAAGATGGTGGAAGCACTGATAAAAGACAGTATCTGTGAGCATATAGAAAGAAATAGACTATTGAGAGCAAGCCAGCATGGCTTCTGCAAAGGGAGATCATGCCAAACAAACTTACTACACTTCTTTGAAGGGATAAACAGCCAGATAGACATCATATAGGGACCCCATAGACATCATATATCTCGACTTTCAAAAAGCCTTTGACAAGGTACCGCATGAGCGGCTACTTAGGAAACTGTGGAACCACAACGGCGCAATATGCGGCAGTCTCGAAAAAAGCAAACAGAATGTTGGGTATTATCAAGAAGGGTATTACAACAAGAACAAAGGAAATCATCCTGCCGCTGTATCAGGTGATGGTGCGTCCGCACCTGGAGTTCTGTGTCCAATATTGGTCGCCGTACCTTAAGAAGGATATGGCGATACTTGAGAGGGTCCAGAGGAGAGCAACACGAATGATTAAGGGTATGGAGAACCTTTCATACGCTGAGAGGTTAGAGAAGCTGGGGCTCTTCACCCTGAAAAAGCGGAGACTCAGAGGTGACATGATAGCGACTTACAAGATTATGAAAGGTATAGAGAAGGTGGAGAGGGACAGGTTCTTCAGCGTACTAGGATCTACAAAAACAAGAGGGCACTCCGAGAATTTGAAAGGGGACAGATTTAGAACCAATGCTAGAAAATTCTTCTTCACTCAGAGGGTGGTGGATACCTGGAAATGCGCTTCCGGAAGATGTAATAGGACAGACTACATTAAGGGGTTTCAAAGAGGGACTAGATAAATTCCTGAAAGATAAGGGAATTGAGAGCTACAGATAAAAGGATAACACAAGAGCAAAAAGGGCACAGATAAGGGGGAAGAAGGGGGTAGGAACCGAAGGGTTAGACAAAAGATCACTTACAGGTCATGGACCTGATGGGCCGCCGCGGGAGCGGACCGCTGGGCTCGATGGACCCTTGGTCTGACCCAGGGGAAGCAAATTCTTATGTTCTTATGTTCTTAAAAGAAGGGTGCCCACACTTTTTGGACTTGCAAGCTACTTTTAAAATGACCAAGTCAAAATGATCTACCAACAATAAAATTTTTTAAAAAACACAAAGCACACTGAAAGGCAGAGAAAATATTAATTATCATTCATATTCCGGAGTTTTTTCAAAGAGGTCAAGGCAGATGACTCTATGCAATGTCACCTCAGTAACAACCATATAAAAATAGACAAATATACCCCCTCCCTTTTTACTAAACCGTGATAGCAGTTTTTAGCGCAGGGAGCTGCACTGAATGCCCCGCACTGCTCTCGACGCTCATAGGCTCCCTGCGCTAAAAACCGCTATTGCGGTTTAGTAAAAGGGAGCCATACTGCAAAATATAGACAGCAGATATAAATTCTCTAAACGGACACGTTTTGATCACTAAATTGAAAATAAACTCATTTTTCCTACCTTTGTTGTCTGGTAATTTCATCAGTCTCTGGTTGCATTTTATTCTTCTGACTGTGCATCCAATATTTCTTCCCTTCTTTCAGCCTCCTGTATGCTTCCTCTCCTCCAGACCTCATTCTCTCCCCCAACTTTTTCTTTCTTTCTCCCTGTCCTCTTCTTTCTTGCTGTCTCCCTGTTCCCCCTTTCTTTGTCTCCCTGCCCCCCTTCTTTCTGTCTCTCTGCCTGCCCCTTTTCTTTCTTTCTCTCTGCCCTCCCCCAAGCCACTAGGATTGCCGCCGCCATCGGGGAACAGGCCCCCAAGCCACCGCCGCCACAAGCTCTCCCTGCAGAAGCATCGCCAGACCAGTATTCTGCTCCCCGACGTCAATTCTGACGTCAGAGGGGAAATTCCGGGCCAGCCAGCAAGCAATTAGCTGGCCCAGAACTTCCTCTCCGACGTCAGAATTGACGTCGGGGAGCAGAATGCTGGTTGGTCTGACACTTCTGCAGGGAGAGCTTGGGGCGGCGGTGGGAGAAGTCGGGGCGAGGAAGACTGATCGACCTGGTAGATCAGGAAGGCAATACGAGTCTATCGTAGAGCCCGGGATGGACTCTGCAATCAACTCACGTTGCCTTCCCGATCTACCAGTCGATCGCAATCGACATATTGGGCACCCCTGGTGTAAAATATAGACAGCAGATATAAATTCTCAAAATTGACACATTTCAATCACTAAATTAAAAATAAAATCATTTTTTCCTACCTTTGTTGTCTGGTGATTTCATGAGTCTCTGGTTGCACTTCCTTCTGACTGCATCCAATAATTCTTTCTTTCTGCCTCCTGCATGCTTCCTCTCCTGTAGACCTCGTACCATTCCCCAACCAACATCTCTCTCTGTTCTTCCAGGTCCAGCTTTTCTTCCTCTCTCCTCCACCCCTATTGGCAACATATCTCCCTCCTCTATTATGATCTTGCATCTCTCTGTTCTTTCTCAGGATCTCTCCCCCTCTGTCTCTTCTGTCTGCACCTCCCAGAGTCCAGCATCTACCTCCTGTCTTTCCCCTTTGGTCCAGGCCTGTCCCTCTCTTTCTCTCTTTCTTCTGCTTACAACCCCCCCCCCCCCCCCCCATGTCCAACCTTTGTTCTCCTTTCTTCCAGGTCTTTCTCTGCCTCTCTCTCTCTCTCCTTCCTTCCTCCCTCTATATACTCCCTCTATACAGTCCAACATCTGCCCCCCTCTCTTCTGCCTCCCCTTTGTTTCAGGTTTCGCCCTCTCTCTATCTTCTTTCTGCTAACATTTTGAGACCTCCCACCTTTGATCCAGGTCTTTCTGTCTCTCTCACTCTCTTTGTCTTTCCCCTCTCCAGGGCCTGGCATTTCTCTCTCCTCGGTTCAGGGTGTTTCCCCTCTCTAACCTCTCTAGTAGAGCAGCTGCCCTGTCTTCCCCCCTCCTTTTTGGTTCAAGTCTGCTTTCGCGCCCCTCCTCAAGGTCCTTTTGTCGCACTCCCCCCGCCCCCCGTTCCAGATTCAGCATCTCTAAGGCAATACCCATTCTGTCAAAGCCCTCACGATGGGCACAGCCTTACCCCAATGGGCGGGGCCTTACCTCCACTGCTTTCCATACCCCGTGAGAAGTCGCCTTCCATACTATGACCACCTCTTATCGAGGACCAACCTTTAAAGCTAATTATGGCAGCCTGCAGAGCGAACCTAGCAGGCTGCCGTCGGCCTCTGCAGCACGTTCCCTCTGCATTCCCGCTCCTCCTCTGACGTCAGGGGCGGGAACCTGATGGCAGCCTGCTATGTTCGCTCTGCAGGCTACCGTAATTAGCTTTAAAGGTGAGACCAGGGGGGAATCCAGATGACGCCGAGGGGAAAGCATGTCATTCGAGGAAGACAGCCGGGTGCTCACCAAAATTAGTCGGGCAGAGCACCCGGCTAAAATTCGCTAAAGATGCTAGGAAGAACACTGGAAAGGCAGGATTCCGCGATCGACCGGCATTGCCTTTGAAATCGACTGGTCTTGGGCACCCCTGCCGTAATAGCTAGTGTTACCCACTTTGGCTGAAATAACTGCAGTGAGACATTGCTTGTAGCTATCTACCAGTCTCTGACATCGGTCTGAGGAAAGTTTGGTCCACTCCTCAAAGCAGAATTCTTTCAGCTGTGAGATGTTTGAGGGGTTTCTTGCATGTACAGCCTCTTTCAAATCACCCAACAGCATCTCACTGGGATTAAGATCAGGGCTTTGACTCGGCCACTCCTGCCAGGACTCTCCATTTCTTTGTTTTCAATTACAGGGAAATACCTTTAAAATCAATTGGAGAATAGTTAAGCTCTGGAACGTGTTGCCAGAGGATGTGGTAAGAGCAGATAGAGTAGCTGGTTTTAAGAAAAGTTTGTACAACTTCCTGGAGAAAAGTCCATAATCAGTTATTCAGAAAGACACGGGGAAGCCACTGCTTGCCCTATATCTGTAACATGGAATATTGCTACACCTTGGGTTTTGGCCAGGTACTGGTAACCTGGATTGGCCACCGTGGGAACGGGCTACTGGGCTTGATGAACCATTGGTCTGACCCAGTGAGGCTATTCTTATTGGTGGATTTACTGATATGCTTTGGGTCATTGTCATGTTGCAGGGTCCAGTTCCACTTCAGCTTTAATGTTATTACAGATGGTTTCACATGTTCCTCAAGCACCCTCTGATACACAGAATTCATGGTGAATTCTTTGATGATAAGCTGGTCAGGTCTTGCTGCAGCAAAGCATCCCCAAATCATGACACTTCCACCTCCATGCTTCACAATTGGTATGAGGTTCTTTACCTAGAATGCTGTATTTGATGTATGCCAAACATGTCCTCTTTTCTGGTGTCCAAATAATTCAATTTAGTCTCATCTGTCATAGAACACTATTACAGAAGTCCTGGTGTTTGTTTGGCAAACTTCAGTCTGGCCTTAATGTTTCTCTTAGAGAGCAAAGGTTTCCTCCTTGCACACCCCCCATGCAAGTTAAATTTTGTAGTCTCTAATTCTAGAGGCATGCACTTTCACATCAACAGTAGCAAGAGCCTGCTTTAGGTCCCGTGATGACCATTTTTAGGGTTTTTGGAGAGCAGGGAAAATTACAACAATCGATGGAAACCAAGTGCTGATTTGGGGTATATTCACCTGCTGGTCATAGAAACATGATGGCAGATAAAGGCCAAATGGCCCATCTAGTCTGCCCGTCCACAGTAACCATTATCTCTTTTACTCTCTGAGATATTCCACATGCCTATCCCAGGCCCTTTTGAATTCAGACACAGTCTCTGTCTCCATCACCTCTTCCGGGAGACTGTTCCATGCATCTTACCACCCATTCTGAAAAAAGTATTTCCTTAGATTACTCCGGTCATCAGGTCCAAGCCTGTAATCTTCAAAGGAGTAAACCCAAGACCCCTGGTAATGTCTCTTGATTTCTATTTGGTCTGCTGTAATTCAGTTAGAACTCTCAATCTCTAGAATTCTGCTGAACTTGCTTCAATCTACATATATAAAATCGGATGTATCTGTGTGTTTGTATGTATGTATATTCCAACATAACTCTGAAACGCATGGAGAGATTTCAACCAAACTTGGTATACATATCACTTACTATCTGGGAAAAATACTGTAGGGGTGGGAAGGGGGGTCACACACACAGATACATCCGATTATATATATATAGATGGAGCTGCTTTGACCAATTGTGTGAAACTTGGGGAATGATATCACACAGTCATTTAACAGTATATGTTCCAGCATAACTCTGAAACACATGGAAAGATTTCAACCAAACTTGGTATACATATCACGTAATATCTGGGAAAACATACTGTGGGGGTGGGAAGGGGGTGACGTGTTTCATATAGAATGGAGCGGAAGATTGTGATAAATAAATATCCGGGCAACGCCAGGTGATCAGCTAGTTGCAAATAAATTGAAATTGGATACAGCTCAGCAAAGGGAGAAAGTTGGGATGCCATCTGAGAGGGTGGAAAATATGGAACAAACAGTGAAACAACGTGGTGATTTAATAACCACCATTGTTCAGAATAGACTGCCCACGCAAAGAAGAATTGAAATGAAGGAAAATGAGACACCTTAACCTGAGATTTGTGAATCTCCCCAGAGTGCAATTTGAATAACCAAGAGACACTTTGAAGAAAAAGTTTGCAGAAGTCTTAAAGATTCCACCTAAGTTATTTCATCCCCTTGCTAAACACTACTTCATGCCAATTAGATCTAGGCAAGGAGGTGATGAAAGAAACAATACCAGACTTTACAGTCTATGGCTCAGAAATATCAAAGAAGAGACAAGTTATTATAATCATGTATTTTTTAATGAGTATAACTTATGGGCAGACTGGATGGACCCTTCAGGTCTTTATCTGCCGCCATTTACTATGTTAGTTACTATGTTAACATCTTTGAAGAGAGTCTCAATGTTTCAGCCATCCTTGAGAGATCTAGTGATAAAGAGATAATAAAGCTACTTTATTAGTGGTGTTTGTTTTTGAACAAAATAAAGATTGAAAATTCATTTTGTACTGACATCATCATACTGCTTTATTTCTTAGTCAGAAATTGTGGGTGTTTCCTGATTTGTGTAAGACTACACAAGATAAAAGAAATTCCTGGCAGTAATCCAAGAAGCACATCATCTGGAAATGCAGGTCTTTGTTAGATTTCATTGCAAATGTATAGTGACTTATGAGGCTCATAGATATATTTTCTTAAACCCTCTACAACTTCAGAATTTTATAGAAAATAAAAGATCTACTAAGGTATGGTTCAACCTTAGGAAAGGCTTCCCTAGATCAAACACAAAAACAAAGGTACTCAATTTCCGAGGCACTGACTTCGCACGCATGGGAGAGTTCGTCCATCGGACATTGCAGGACCAAGCTGAGACTGGTAATGTGGAAGCTATGTGGTCAACCCTGAAATCAGCCATAAACAAAGCAACTAGCCGCTACATAAAATCAGTAAATAAACGGCAAAGAAACAATAAACCTCAATGGTTCACCGCGGAGATCTTACACCTTGTTAAGGAGAAGAAAAAAGCATTTCTTTCCTACAAGCATACAGAGAAAAGAGAAGCTAACATAGAATATAGGACCAAGTCTACAGCGGTCAAAACGGCAGTTAGGGAGGCCAAACTTCGAGTGGAAGAAACTCTAGCAAAGAACATTAAGAAGGGGGACAAATCCTTCTTCAAGTATATTAGTGATAGGAAAAGGAAAAAAGATGGGATAGTACGCCTTAACAAACCAGACGGGAATTACGTGGAAGCAGATTCCGATAAAGCCAAACTACTGAATGAATACTTCTGCTCAGTCTTCACCAGCGAGGGACCGGGACATGGTCCACAGTTGAAGGCAAAGTCAAGCGCGGAAGACCCATTTCAGAATGTTGTGTTCACACCAAGTGACATTTACAGCGAACTGACAAGACTCAAGGTGAACAAAGCCATAGGACCGGACAATTTGCACCCAAGAGTGCTCAGAGAGTTGTGTGATGTCCTGGCAGAACCGTTAGCCGTACTTTTCAATCTCTCCCTAAGTACGGGGAGAGTCCCCTTGGACTGGAAAACAGCTAACGTCGTTCCTCTGCACAAAAAGGGTTGCAGGGCAGAGGCTGCGAATTACAGACCGGTGAGTCTCACATCAATAGTGTGTAAACTCATGGAAACACTAATTAAATGTAAATTAGACACGATCTTGAATGAGGGGAATCTACGGGATCCCAGTCAACATGGATTCACCAAGGGTAGGTCCTGCCAATCCAACCTCATCAGCTTCTTTTTAACTGGGTAACAAGGAAGCTGGACTTGGGTGAGTCTTTGGACGTCGTGTACCTGGACTTCAGTAAAGCTTTTGACAGCGTCCCACACCGCAGGCTGTTGAGCAAATCGATGGGGCTAGGAGAGACACTAACTGCATGGGTCAATGATTGGCTAAGTGGCAGACTTCAGAAGGTGGTGGTTAACGATACCCTCTCTAAGACATCGGAGGTGACCAGCGAAGTACTGCAGGGCTCGGTCCTGGGTCTACTCCTTTTCAACATATTCATAGGGGATCTGACTCAGGGGCTTTAAGGTAAAATAACATTATTCGCCGATGACGCCAAACTATGTAATATAGTAAGTGAATGCAATTTGCAGGATAGCATGGCACAGGACCTGCTTACATTGAAAAGTTGGTCCTCGACCTGGCAGCTGGGCTTCAACACTAAAAAATGTAAGGTCATGCACCTCGGTAGCAGAAATCCATGTAGAACTTACACCTTGAATGGAGAAACTTTAGCTAGGACTTCAGCAGAACGAGATTTAGGAGTAATTGTCAGTGCAGACATGAAAAAAGCAGTGCAGACATGAAAAAAGCCAATCAAGTGGAGAAGGCTTCATCTAAGGCAAGGCAGATGATGGGTTGTATCAAAAGAAGCTTCATCAGCCGGAAGCCTGAAGTCATAATGCCATTGTACAGAACCATGGTGAGACCTCATCTGGAATACTGTATGCAATTCTGGAGGCCACATTACCGTAAAGATGTGCTCAGAGTCGAATCGGTTCAGCGGATGGCCACCAGGATGA
Organism: Geotrypetes seraphini; assembly: GCF_902459505.1. Classification (NCBI taxonomy): domain Eukaryota; kingdom Metazoa; phylum Chordata; class Amphibia; order Gymnophiona; family Dermophiidae; genus Geotrypetes; species Geotrypetes seraphini. Next base: position 338,460,121 of record NC_047086.1, on the reverse strand, counting down.
TCTCATGGCTCAAGGGTCTCTCGTACGAAGAGAGACTGAACAAATTGCAGCTCTACACTCTCGAAGAACGTAGGGAGAGGGAAGACATGATTGAGACATTCAAATACATCACAGGACGTATCGAGGTGGAAGATGATATTTTCTTTCTCAAAGGACCCTCGGCCACAAGAGGGCATCCTCTCAAACTCAGGGGTGGGAAATTTCATGGCGACACCAGGAAGTATTTCTTCACGGAAAGAGTGGTTGACCATTGGAACAAGCTTCAAGTGCAGGTGATCGAGGCCAGCAGCGTACCAGACTTTAAGAATAAATGTGGGATCCCTACGAGGGTCAAGTTAAAGAATTGGTCGTTAGGGCATAGACTTAAGGGAATGGGTCAGTCGAGTGGGCAGACGATGGGCTATAGCCCTTTTCTGCCGTCATCTTTCTATGTTTCTACTCAGGCGAAACTGCGCAGAACTCCATCCATGAGGACACCACACTCCTAGTTGAATGAGCTTTGAGAGAAATAGGTGACTGTTTGCCACAGCCAATGTATGTCGATGAAATTGCCATGTAAATCCTTCTAGTGATAGAAGCTTTGGATGCAGGTCTACCTCTGGTGGACCAGCTAAGCCTGCCTGCAAAACATAGTAACATAGTAGAAGACGGCAGATAAAGACCCGAATGGGCCATCCAGTCTGCCCAACCTGATTCAATTTAAATTTTTTTTTTTTTCTTTCTTTTCTTCTTAGCTATTTCTGGGCAAGAATCCAAAGCTTTACCCGGTACTGTGCTTGGGTTCCAACTGCCGAAATCTCTGTTAAGACTTACTTCAGCCCATCTACACCCTCCCAGCCATTGAAGCCCTCCCCTGCCCATCCTCCACCAAACGGCCATACACAGACACAGACCATGCAAGTCTGCCCAGTAACTGGCCTAGTTCAATATTATTTTCTGATTCTAAATCTTCTGTGTTCATCCCATGCTTCTTTGAACTCAGTCACAGTTTTACTCTCCACCACCTCTCTCGGGAGCGCATTCCAGGCATCCACTACCCTCTCCGTAAAGTAGAATTTCCTAACATTGCCCTTGAATCTACCACCCCTCAACCTCAAATTATGTCCTCTGGTTTTACCATTTTCCTTTCTCTGAAAAGATTTTGTTCTACGTTAATACCCTTCAAGTATTTGAACGTCTGAATCATATCTCCCCTGTCTCTCCTTTCCTCTAGGGTATACATATTCAGGGCTCCTCATACGTCTTCTGGCGCAAGCCTCCTATCATTTTCGTCGCCCTCCTCTGGACTGCCTCAAGTCTTCTTACGTCTTTCGCCAGATACGGTCTCCAAAACTGAACGCAATACTCCAAGTGGGGCCTCACCAATGACCTGTACAGGGGCATCAACACCTTCTTCCTTCTACTGACTACGCCTCTCTTTATACAGCCCAGCATCCTTCTGGCAGCAGCCACTGGACCTAAAAGCGGTATCCTCTTGAGCTGCCACATCCACTCTGTAGAACCTTATAAAGGTATGGAGAGTAGACCAAGTAGCTGCTTTACAGATCTCCTAGGGCAGAACTGCCCGGGACTCTGCCTATGAGGATGTCAAACTTCTAGTTGAATGAGCTTTGAGAGAAATAGGTGGATGTTTGCCACAGCCTGGTTTTAGCACTGAAACAGTTATTGCATCATTATTAGACTTTCTTCATAGTCTGTTCAGCCAAGACACAAGCACTCTAGTTTTGCAATTAGATTTAAGTAGTGCCTTTGATCTAGTTGATCATATTATTCTGCTTGACTGCTTGGAGTCAATTGGAATTTCCGGTAATGTGTTGAAATGGTTTCAGGGTTTTTTGGGTAAACGATCGTATCAAGTCTATAGTGATAATAAGCAATCCCGCAGTTGGGTAAACTCTTACGGAGTTCCACAGGGTTCCCCTTTATCCCCTACTTTGTTTAACATTTACATTGCCTCTCTAGGGAACTTATTGCAAAGTTTAAAGTAAAATTTTATATCTATGCAGATGATATCACTACTGTTATTCCTTTTACTAACCTGACTTCTGAGATAAAGAATCATCTGTCTTATTTTAAAGCAAATTGAATTGTGGATGACTGCATTTAAATTGAAATTCAATTCTGACAAAACAAATTCTTTCTGGCAAGCCCGAATGACAAAATTAAAGATTTATCGGTTTTATTTGAATGATCAGGTCTTCCCAATTGACTATTCCATAAAAATTTTGGGAGTGACATTGAACATACGGCCGGGCAACAGAACCTAACTGCGCAACCGCGCAAAACACTATGGAGCAAGACCTACTTTTACTAGAACAATTGACCAGTACTTGGCAACTAAATTTCAATGCCAAAAAATGTAAGGTGATGCATCTTGGTGGCGGGAATCCTTGAACTACATACACCTTAAATGAAGAAAAATTAACAAGAACTTAAGCAGAAAGGGACTTGGGAGTAATCATCCGTGAAGACATGAAGGCTGCAAATCAGGTGGAGAAAGCCTCAGCAAAGGCTAGACAAATGCTTGGCTGCATCAGAAGAAGCTTTATCAGCCGAAAGCCCGAAGTTATAATGCCGTTATACAGATCCATGGTGAGACTGCACCTGGAGTACTGCGTCCAGTTTTGGAGGCCACACTGCCAAAAGGATGTGAAGAGAATTGAGTCGGTTCAGAGAACGGCCACAAGGATGGACTCAGGACTCAAAAATCTTCCATATGAAGATCATCTGAGCAGGCTGCGCTTATACTTGCTCGAGGAGCGCAGAGAAAGGGGGGACATGATAGAAACCTTCAAATTCATAACGGGCCGCATCGAAGAGGAGGAGGAAATCTTTACTCTTACGGGTCCCATGGTAACAAGAAGACATCCGCTAAAACTTAGGGGAGGAAGATTTCATGGGGATACCAGGAAATACTTCTTTACCGAGAGGGTGACTGATAGATGGAATGGTCTTCCATGTCAGGTAGTCGAGGCCAGTAGCATGCTAGACTTCAAGAGACAATGGGACAAGCAGATGGGGTCGCTACAGAGGTATAATAGAGGATAGTTTCTCGAGGGTGGGTGGGATCTTGATTGGGCAGACTTGTTGGGCCGCCGGCCCTTTTCTGCCGTCATATTCTATGTTTATGTTCTATGCATTGGTTAAAAAATGCTTCTCGGTATAATGGAAACTAAGATCTATTTTGATGCTGTATCTTTCCGTTTATTGGTTCAATCTTCCATTCTAAATATGCTTGAGTACCGTAATATCATTTACTTGGGAACTTTTAAGAAAACCCTTGAGAAACAGGTCTTATGAAGTATGGAAGGGTGGAAACAAATCCCAAAACTAGAAGTCCTTCTAATCTAATCTAATTCTTAGTCTTATATACTGAATCATTTCCTTAAAATAGGAGCTCGATTCAGTTTACATAATTAGATCACAAAGAAATATCCATTAACATTCATTGGAGCTATAGCCTAAATGTAATGAAACAGTGCTTTTTAAAAGATTTTGCGAAAGATATGAAGAGATAAACACGATCTAATTTGAGGAGGTAGTTATTCCATATAGCAGTTAGTAAATATGGAAAGGAGTGTGATATTTTACTAATGGACTTGATTCCTTTTAATGATGGAAAAGACAGCTTATACATATGAGCTGTTCTCATGGTGCCTGAAGATCTCATGATGTTTAGAGATAAGGACATTCAAGGAACAAATAGTCCATGTAAAATTTTAAAGACTATCAGGCACATTTAAATTGAACTCTCAATTGAAATGGAAGCCAATATAATTTCCTCAACAGAGGTGACACATGATTGCATTTTTTTCTTTCCAAAAATCAATCTGGCTGCGGTGTTTTGAATCTATTGCAGCCATTTCTCCTTTCCTTTGCTTAATCCCACATAAATGTAATTACAATAATCCAGCTGTGCCAAGATGATAGTTTGAACCAATATTGCAAAATGATCTTGATGGAACAGATGACAAACTTTTCTCAGCATGCAAAGACTAAAGAAACATTTTTTGATAAGATTATTTACCTGGCATTGAAAAGAGAGAGAAGAATCCAAAACAGCACCCAATACTCTAGTCTAGAAGATGAATCATATGAAAAATATCACCGGAATTAAGGATGACTGAAGATGGCAGATTACCAATTTCTGGGCCAACCATAATAATTTTGTCTTTGTTGCGTTAAGTTTCATATGAGCCTGAAGTGACTACAATTGCAATTTAGATATACAAGAGTTTATATTAGCTGTAAAGTTCTTCAAATTAAGATCAAATTCTAGCAGGATGAAGATATCAGCATTAGTGAACATCATCTCAATGGAACTTAATTTATAGGGGTCCTTTTATCAAGCATCAAGCAGGCGTTAGTTGTTTAGCCGGCCGCGGGGGTTAGCATGTGATGAAATGTCCGATGCGCTAACCTCGCTAGCGCAGCTTGATAAAAGGACCCCATAGTGTTTTAATGTGGTCATATAAATGTTGAAAAAAAATCGTAGACAATGAAGAGCCCTGCGGGACACCATAATCTATCGTCCGTGCAGCGGATGTCTTACCTTCAAAGTTTACCATATAAGAACAATTTTTTAAAAAGGGTTCCAGGGGGCATCCTGGAAATTACAGACCGGTAAGCCTGACTTCAGTGTTGTGCAAAATGGTAGAAATAATTATTTAAAAAATTAAATTGTGGAACACATAGACAAACATGATTTAATGAGACAGGAATTAACATGTGTTCAGTCAAGGGAGATCTTGCCTCACCAATTTTCTTGACTTCTTTGAAGGTGTGAATAAACATGTGGATAATGGTGAGCTGGTTGATGCAGTATATCTAGATTTAATGAAAGCTTTAGACAAAGTTCCTCATTAGAGGTGCCTGAGAAAATTAAAGAGTCATGGGATAGATGGCAGTTGTGGATTAGGAATTGGTTATTGGATAGAAAACAGAGGGTAGGGTTAAATGGTCATTTTTCTCAATGGTGGACAGTAAACAGTGGAGAGCCGCAGGGATCTGTACTGGCACCGGTGCTATTTAACTTATTTATAAATGATATGGAAATTGGAACTATGAGTGAGGTGATTAAATTTGTAGATGACACTAAACTGTTCAAAGTTGTTAAAACGCGTGCAGATTGTGAAAAATTACAGGCAGATCTTAGGAAATTGGAAGACTGGGTATCCAAGTGGCAGATAAAAGTTAATGTAGAAAAATGCAAAATGATGCACATTGGAAAGAATAATCCAAATCACCATTACTGGATGCTAGGGTCCACCTTGGAGGTTAACGCCCAAGAAAAGGATCTAGGTGTCATTGTAGAAAATATGATGAAACCTTCTGCCCAATGTGTGGCAACGGGCAAAAAGGCAAACAAGATGCTAGGAATTATTTTAAAAAAAGGGATGGTTAACTAGAATGTTATAATGCCTCTGTATGGCTCCATTGTGAAACCTCACCTGGAGTATTGGGTTCAATTCTGGTCTTATCTCAAAAAAGATATAATGGCACTAGAAAAGGTTCAAAGAAGAGTGACCAAGATAAAGGGGATAGAACGCCTCTCGTATAAAGAAAGACTAAAAAGGTTATGGCTCTTCAGCTTGGAAAAGAGACGGCTGAGGGGAGATATGATTGAAATCTACAAAATCCTGGGTGGAGTAAAACGGGTACAAAGGGATTGATTTTTCACTCCGTAAAAAATTACAAAGATTAGGGGACACTCAATGAAGTTACAGGGTAATATTTTTTAAACCAATAGGAGGAAATATTTTTTCACTTAGAGAATAGTTAAGCTCTAGGACATATTGCCAGAGGTTGTGGTAAGGGTGGATAGCATAGCTGGTTTTAAGGATTTGGACGATTTCCTGGAGGAAAAGTCCATAGTCTGTTATTGAGAAAGACATAGGGCAAGCCACTGCTTGCCCTGGATTGGTAGCATGGAATGCTGCTACTCTTTGGGTTTTGGCCAGGTACTAGTGACCTTTTTTGGCCACCATGAGAATGGGCTACTGGGCTTGATGGACCTTTGGTTTGACCCAGTAAGGCTATTCTTATGTTTTTATATAATGTAAAAAATCCTTTAAACCAGCTGTGGGGTCCATAGGGCTCTCCACTTTCACCTTCTCTATTCAATATCTACCTGAGAGCAGTGGGCAGGAGTCTCCCCTTTCAGTAGGCTCACATCTTCTCCTATGCAGACGATATTCTTATACAGTAAAACCTTGGTTTGCGAGCATAATTCGTTCCAGAAGCATGCTTGTAATCCAAAGCACTCATACATCAAAGCAAATTTCCCGATAGCAATTAATGGAAACTCAGATGATTCGTTCCACAACCCAAAACCTTTAATACAAATTACTATACGTGCTTGTATTGCAAGACCCACTCATTTAAAAAAGTCACTACACTCCTGCATCGTCAGAGAGAAAAGAACCATCGGCTTAGTTGTGATGATGTGACGCTTGTATACTGTATGTACTCATATTGCAAGACTTCGCTTGTTTAGAACAGACACTACACTCTTGCAGTGTCAGGGAGAGAAGAACCATCGTCTCATTTGTGATGTGTGTATACTGTATGTACTTGTATTACAAGACATCGCTTGTATATCAAGTTAAAATTTAATAAAATGTTTTGCAAAACACTTGCAAACCAAGCTACTTGCAATCCAAGGTTTACTGTACTCTGCATAGCTAGCAAATCACTAGATGACACATTACAGCTCATTCAGACTACTGTTGAAAGCCTGAGTACATTGGCTCAGATCAACTTCCTTAAGATTAATAAACAGAAAGCTAGGGTGCTCTGGTATGGGGACTACCGTATAACCAACTTCCTGGCAAAGAACTGATGCTACCTACAGGTGAGATGCTCACAATACAGAACAGCACTAAAGTACTAGAAGTCACCTTAGACTCCTTACTATTATCCACAACCTTGATGTGGAAGTTCTTTTTCAGACTAAGACAACTGAGAGCAATCAGGTCAGCTCTGACCCATGACAGCTTTAGGAAGCTGGCACAAGCTGTTCTGCTACCTTACCTAGATTACTGCACCTCTCTCTACTATGGCATCACACATAAGGGAACTGAAGCGACTGCTAATGCTCCGAAACACAGCGGTGAGGCTAATTTTTAGATCCAGCCATTCGAAAGTTCTAGCCCTGTAACAAACCCGTAGCCAGCTTTGTTCCTGTAATGGATAAAAGCAGAGCACGGTCCCTGGTCAGGAGAGCTGACCAGGTTAAAAGTAAGGATACACTTCCCCCCTCCCCATTCGTGGTTTCGGCAATCGCGATTTCACATATTCGCAATTTTTTGGGGGAGGGGAAAAAAAGAAAAAAAAACCCATAGTTTAGCCTTCCCCCCGGCATCCCAGGCTCACCTGGTGGTCTAGCAGGATTTCGGGGCAGGAGCGATCTTCCTACGCTCCTGCCCCATGTAGATCGCCAATAGGAAATGGCTGCCGTGACTACAGGAACTCACGGCAGCCATTTCCTATTGGTGATCTGCACGGGGCAGGAGTGTAGGAAGATCGTTCCTGCCCCGAAAGCCTGCTAGACCACCAGGTAAGGCCGGGATGCTGGGGGGAAGGCGGGAGGGAGGCGGGGGTGGGTCAGAGCCGGACCAGAAGATATTCGCAGTATTTCACCATTCGCGGTCCGGCTCTGCCCCTATCCCCCGCGAATCCGGAGGGAGAAGTGTATTGAAATGGCTGACCACTCCTCAGACAGTAAGGTAGAGCAGGAAAGGTATGAGCCTAAGAATATCCAGCAGAGAATGCCATATCAGAATAAGTTCATCAGTAAACCTGTTAGGACTTTTACTGAGAAGTGGAGACCTCGTCCTGCAAGGTATTCACATTTTCAGCCTAGGAGAAATGAGAGTAAAAGCAGAGCCCTGAATCACAGAGGGAGGCAGGAAGGGAGACACAGAGGACAGACAAACAGCAAGGCAGGAGCAGCAGAGGAAACAGGAAGGTGAGGAGAGAAGTCTCTCTCCTCAGCCCCACAGCAGTGAAGACGTGGATATGGCAGAAGACTTCCCAAGCCTGAGCCCAACTGCTGAGAAAGCTGAGGCAACGGACACTACTGAATTGTGTCTGGAAACTGACTATAACCCAGAGGGAATGGAGGTTAGTCCATGAGGTGAAGTGAAGCCAGGAAACTGTCTTTCTTAGCTGCGTTTGTATGCTGGCTCTCTGTAACCTGAGACCAGCTGGCCTTGATTAGGGAGAGAAGGAAAACCTCTCCGTTTTTGCTCCGAGACAGCTCAGAGGTGTTGTTTGCTAAAGAAGCTGTATCTTTGATCCTGTGAAGCTACTGTGATAAAGACTCTGTAGATTAACAGCTTATCTAATACCCTGCTGTGCTTCTGGCTGAAAAGCTCAGCTGATGCTGATGAGCTCTATTGCAAGGCAGAGCTCTGAATGAGTCTGAGCTGGAAATTGGACACTTTACCCAGCAAGGTTAGCTGGGAAGCTTGGGACTTTATTTCCAAAGTTTACCACTTTATTTGCCTGCTATGTTATGCAGTTTTGCTTTCATTGTTTGAAGTTTATTTTCATGGCATTTGTGTTGAGGACTATCTTTAAAACAGAGAAAGTCCAGGGGAATGCAATTGTATGCCATACTTGGACTTTAAAGCCCAAATAAACTGTGGCATAAGTTAGAATGTTCCTTAAAGTCCAGTACTATCTCATATAGGCGTTTATCATCTGGACTTTATATTGTTAACATCAGTAATAAATCTCAAAGGGACGCCTCAGCCCCACAACTCCACCGCAAAGCCGCTTTTCAAATTGCGGGAAGCCTTACGTGGCGCCTCATCATTGGCTGTCACCTTCTTGATAATAAACTTTTCTTTGTTCTGCTTTTTATGTGGTGAAATTATCTAAAAAAATTTTTGTTGCATAATAGCATTTCCTCTAATAAATATATATAAATATAAAGTGCTTAAATAGTGCATTTGTACTTAGCTTATATCACAGCCAAAACCTAGGCTTTGCGGTGGAGTGGTGGGGCTGAGGCTTCCCTTTGAGATTTATTACTGATGTTAACAATATAGAGTCCAGATGATAAACGCCTATACTTGGACTTTAAGCCATTCTGACAACTGAATGATATTTTATTTTACTTTTTGCCTGACTTATGAATGTCTTGAGGGTGGCTGATGGTGTTCAGACCCCCTATCAAATAAAGTCTGAGAATGAGATTTTGACCATACCTGAACTGTGTCTCCCTTTATTGGCAAATGTATCTCAGTGTGGCCTGGGCAGACTAGGCAGGAGCCTAGGTCTGTTTTACCAGAAAAGCCTTCCTCTTTCCTGGGGAAGCCACACCGACAGGTCAGAATATAGCACAGCTAAACTGCCTGCCGGCCAAAGCAGGGAATAGTTGTGTGACAGCCCTTTGCTGCTGAAACTGCATTGGCTACCAGTGAAAAAACAGATTCATTACACGTTAGCTTGTATGATCCACAAGGCTATCTATGGATCTGGGGCCCGACCTGCTTGGAGTCACCCTGAAGGCAATCTCCATTGGTCCCTCACTTGGTTAGTGCTCGGTGCCTCCACCAGGAGACCCAGCAACGGCAATTCTTATGTTCTTAAATATAGATTTGCCTATCAGAAAGTGAAATTAAGACGGTCCCAATTTTTCCAGTTGCATGTGATCAACTGCACAGCTGTTCCTGTCATAATTAAGAAGAGTCAACCTTTATGTCTATCCAACTGGGGCTTAACATGCAGCACAGTTCCACAAATCACTACCTCACACGTCAGAGGGATCGCAGACTCCAAAATATTATTAATATGTCCCCAAATTGACTTCCAAAAACTCAGTATCATAGGGCAATAAAACAGTAAATGATCCAGTGTTCCTATATCTAGATGACAGTGCCAGCATCTATTAGACTTAGAACTATCCAACTTATTCATCCTAACCAGGCTTGGGAGAGCTTTGATGGGAGCCCCAGCAATTTGGATATGAGGACAGTGCCGGGCAAACTTTCAAACGATGAGATGGTTTGGTTAGACTAGAGTGAGCTTCGACGGCAACTCCAGTAGTTGGACTCTAAGGATAGTACTGGGTGGACTTCTAAAGTCTATGGCTCAGAAATAAAGAATAAAGACAATTTAATCATGGAACTGTAATGCATGTAATTATAGGGCAGACTGGATGGACTGTTCAGGTCTTTATCTGCTGTCATTTACTATGTTACTATCCAACAGGCAATGTACGAGTACATATGTTGCATTTCGCTATTTCTGTTCCAGTTACCGCATAATTTGACAATTGCCTTTAATTTTTGATTCACCCTCGTATAAATGCTTATTCTCAGAGAAAATTCATTTTCTCTTCATGTTTTACCACTTGCTTACTGGACCCTATTTCTAGATATTTAGCTTAGTACTCCCAAACATGGTTTACTACTATTGTTTCTTCTTATGATAAATTGTAACTTAGCCTCTGATATTTTCCCTGACCCTTGGAAAAGGGCTATTATTCACCCCACTCTGATTTCCCTAAACACTTCTCATCCCTCTAATCATAAACTAAACTAAACTAAACCTTAAGTTTATATACCGCGTCATCTCCACGGAAGTGGAGCTCGACACGGTTTACAGGAATTAAAAACAAAGAGAGGAGCTCCAATGGAAGGAAGGAGGACTTGGTGAACAGGAAGGAGAGAGGGGGAGGGAGGGGGTAGTTACATTTTGGAGAAAAGCCAGGTTTTCAGATGTTTTCTGAAGTGTTGGAGGGAGGTCGAACTCCGAAGATGGGCAGTAAAGCTGTTCCACAGCTCGGTGATCCTGAAGAGGAGGGATGTTCCAAGTTTTCCTGTATGGGAAATGCCATTTAGAGAAGGGAAGATAGTTTGAATTTCTGAGTGGATCTGGAGGAGTGAGTACTCGAGAGCCAAGATAGAGGAAAGAGGGGAGGAAGGATGCCGTGAAGAGAATTGAAGGTAAGACAGGCGCATTTGTAGCGAACCCTGAGGAAGTCTGGGAGCCAGTGAAGCTTAGACAGAAGCGGGGAGACATGGTCGAATTTGCCTTTTGCGAAGATTAGTTTAGCTGCGGTGTTCTGAATCCGCTGAAGTCTGATAAGACTTTTCTTTGTTAGGCTTAGGTAGATGGAATTGCAGTAATCAAGTCTGGAAAGAATGATGGATTGGACAAGGACAGCGAAATGTTGTTGGTGGAAGCAGGATCTGACTTTCCTTAGCATATGAAGATTGAAAAAGCATTTTTTTACTAGGGAGTTGATGTGGTCGTTAAAGGACAATGTAGAGTCAATGATGATTCCCAGAACTTTGCTAGAGTGCTCAAGCTGCAGATTGGTGCCAGAGGAAAGTGGGATGAGGGAGGGTAGCTGATCCAATTTCGGGCCAAGCCAAAGTAGCTTTGTTTTGGTCTCATTTAGTTTCATTTGAACGGTGAGAGCCCAGGATTGGAGATTTGTTATGCAAGTTGAGATGTTATCAGAGAGGTTGGTGAGGTTAGAGTCAGTTTCGAGAAGGACAAGGATGTCGTCGGCGTAGGTGTAAAGTGTCTCCGAGGTGGATAGTTGGAGGAGTTTCAGGGAGGACATATAAACATTGAAAAGAATCGGGGATAGAGGTGAACCCTGGGGGACTCCGCAGAACGGTTTCCAAGGGGAGGATGAGGTACCATTCATGTTAACGAAGTAGGAGCGGGAACGTAAGAATTTTGAGAACCAATCTAAGACTGTGGAATTTATGCCAATTTCGGAAAGTTGGAGGATTAGTATGTCGTGGTGGACAATGTCGAAAGCTGCAGAGAGGTCGAATTGAAGAAGGACAGTGAACTTGTTGCAGGAGTGAAGTTGTTGGACCTTTGAAATTAAAGAGGCTAAAAGAGATTCAGTGCTGTAGTTGGGTCTGAATCCATGTTGGTAGGGTAGGAGAATGGAGAATCTCTCAAGATAGGATGAGAGTTGGGTGGCTATGATGGATTCCAGCATTTTGGTCAGGAGAGGAATGTTAGCTATTGGGCGATAGCTGGAAGGAGTGGAGGGGTCCAGATCAGCTTTTTTCAAGAGAGGGGATAAGGAAATGTGTCCCATTTCTGTAGAAAATCATAGGCCTGTCTTCAACATTCCTCTCCTTTCAAAACTCAGAGAAATTCATTCTCACTCAATTTCTCCAGTAAGCTATGCCTTTCACCTCAATAATCACAGAACTAGAGCTTCCCCCACTGTGACCTCCTGCTGATAAGGTCCAATCTTTGAAGGTGTACAGGAATCCATGCCCACACCCTAGCTCGCTGTATTCACAACTCTGGTGCAAGGCCTTATGACAGTAGTTCCCAAGCCTGGTCCTCAAGGTACCCAAGCTAGTCAGCTTTTCAGGATATCCACAATGAATATTCAAAAGAGAGATTTGCATGCACTGCCCCCACTGCAAAGAACTGTACTTCATTAACTTCTGCACTAAAGCTTAATAATTTCTGCACCCACATTTATAAGACAATACAACTTAAACTGAACAAGAAAAGCCTTTTTTTAAATTGGTGCCAACATCAATTCTGCATACCATATATACTCAAATATAAACAGAGATTTTGGGGCCCAAAAATGGGAGTCTCGGTTTATATTCGGGTCAGCACCCACCTGCTCCCCTCCCGGACCTGTTACAGGCTTCCACCAGGCCTGTCTTAAGATCTGGTGGTCCAGCAATGGGCTGAGACAGAAGGGATCCCTCTCATCTCCTGTCCCAGCCGACTCTTAAGTAGTTTTACCTCCCTCCCACCTCTCCGTCATACCTTTTAAATGCCCGACGGTCCAGCGGTGGGCCTGGACAGGAGGGATCCGGCTGACTCTGAGAACTTTTTTACCTCCCTCCCGTCTCCCTGAAATACCTTTTGAATACCTGGAGGTCCGGTGGTGAACCACAGCAGGAGCAATCTTCTTTCGCTCCTGCCCCGAGGAGAGCCACTAGCTAAATGGCTGCTGCGAGTTCTTGCGGCAACCGCAAGAACTCGCGGCAGCCATTCAGCTAGCAGCTCTCCTCAGGGCAGGAGCAAAGGAAGATCGCTCTTGCCGCGGGGTTCACCACTGGACCACCAGGGATTCAAAAGGTATACCGGGGAGGCGGGAGGGAGGTAAAAAGTTCTCAGAGTCGGCCGGGACAGGAGGAAGGAGGAATCTCTCCTGTCCTGGCCCACCGCTGTACCACCAGTGAGGGGAGGTAAAAGTTCTTAGGCAGGGCAGGGGCCTGGGTGCAGAGCCTGGCAGGGTTGGGAGGAAGGGGAGCTGGGTGAAAAGCCTGGCAGGGCAGGGGAGGGAGGGAGGGGGCACAGTGCAGAGCCTGGCAGGGTAGGGCACTGCACTTGAATATTAACCCCCTAGTTTATATTTGAATCAACCTTTAGTTTATATTTGAGTCAACCTTTTTTCCTCCATTTTTTGGGGAGAGAAAAAAGGTTACCTTGGTTTATATTTGGGTCGGTTTATATTTGAGTACATACAGTACTCAGAAAGGTTCTGATGCTCCCTAAAGACAAATGTTTGTTCTCTCAAAGCTGCCTTTAAATTATCAAAATATTGCCATTACTGTAGTTTAAAGCAGTGTTCTTCAACCTTTTTACACCCATGGACTGGCAGAAATAAAAGAATTATTTTGTGGACCGGCAAACTACTAGGACTAAAATTTAAAAACCCCGTTTACGCCCCATCTCCGCGAGCTCGGTCCCCGCAAACCATCTGATCCCATCTGCACAAGCCACAATTATGATTTTATATTGAACGTATTTTATTAAAGTATAAAAAGAAACAGTATTCTGAACAATTGTGATTTTATAAATACAAATATACAGAGCACGGACCAACAAAACCCCTGTCTCCCCTCCCCTTCACATATATCCCCTCTACTATCAAGAAAACTGAACAAGCCAAGTTATTATAGAATGCTACATAGAAATATCATGCAAACAGAATACTGCAGTCCCCAGTTATGTCTCTAGCAGGATATATATTTCAAATCTGATATATTCTAATGACAAAATAGAAATAAAATTATTTTTTTCTACCTTTTGTTGTCTCTGGTTTCTGCTTTCATCTTCTTTTCACTCTTTTCCTTCCAGCATCTGCCCGTTCCATCCAATGTCTGCCCTCTCCCCCTTCCAAATGTATCTGACTTCTTTCTATGCCCCTCTTCCCTGTCCATCCAGCCTGTTCCTCCTCTCTCCTTTTTACATCATTCATTCCAGCTTCACTGCCTTCTTCATTTTTCTCTCTCCTACACCAGATCTAGCATCTTTATCCCTCTCTCATTTCTCTGCTGACCCCCTTTCCAGCATCAATGTCTCTCTACTTTCTCATTCCTCTCTCTCCCCTTTCCCTCATCTGATCTCTCCATTCCACCCTGACCCCCTTCCCTTCCTGTAATCTCCCTGCCAGCTGTTTCCTTCCTTTTTTCTTTCTCCCTTCCCTCCTCCCTCTATCCAACATTAACTCTCTTCCCATCCCTTTCCCTCCTCCTCTCCAGCAGCATCTCTCCTTCTTCTCCCTTCCCTCCTCCCTCTATCCAACATTAACTCTCTTCCCATCCCTTTCCCTCCTCCCCTTCCAGCAGCATCTCTCCTTCTTCTCTCTTCCCTCCTCCCTCTATCCAACATTAACTCTCTTCCCATCCCTTTCCCTCCTCCCCTTCCAGCAGCATCTCTCCTTCTTCTCTCTTCCCTCCTCCCTCTATCCAACATTAACTCTCTTCCCATCCCTTTCCCTCCTCCCCTCCCAGCAGCATCTCTCCTTCTAACTCTCTCCAAGTCCAGTAACAGCTCTCTCTTTATCCAGCAGCTTCCCTGCCTCCTACAGTGGCTGTCTCCCCTTCCAGCAGCTCTCAGTACTTGCCTGCAGGAAGTTGCCGGTAAATCACTGCCCTGGCAAGTAGGAGAGCTGGTGGGAGGGGAGGAAGTCACAGTGAAGGCTCCCCAGGATCTTGCTCGCACACGCTGACCATCTCCCTCCACCTGCACCTGAATCTGCAGCTCTCTCCGCGGCCCTCTTCAGCAACTCGGCAGGGGCGGCGATCAAGACAGGCTGCCGACGTCGGGACCTTCACTCTCCGAGTCCCGCCTATTTTGTTTCAACTTCCTGTTTCCCAACAGGCGAGACTCAGAGAGGGAAGGCCCCGACGTCGGTAACCTATCTTAATCGCCTGAGGCTGGGAACCGCAGTCGGCAGGAAATTTAACTGCCGACTTGATCTCGCCGGCCCTGTGCGGACCGGCAGAAATTTTCTGCGGACCGTCACCGGTCCGCGGACCGGCGGTTGAAGAACTGTGGTTTAAAGACTGCAGTGTTCATCTAGAATTATTGTATCTTAAAAACAAACTACTAGAAGTATTCACATTTATGATTCACCTCTATAAACTTAATTGAATTATATTTTACAATATATTGTGGGTATTACTAGCAACATGCACTAATGCCATTAATGTGTATTATTATCAAAGGGTACCATTGCACAGAATTGCATTAAAAGGGCCCTGGGGTAATAATGTGCATAAACAGCATTAGTAAGTGTATTAGTAACCAGTGATCCTTTCAAATCAGTATACAATCTTCCTTATAAAGTCAAATAAATTCAGCAACATTTATTCAAACTAATAAAACTGCACTCAACAAGGAATAAGAGAAAAGACTGGTATGCTTTCAGGAGCTCTTAGCTTCTCTCATTCTATGTGGCTGAAATGCTCTTCAGTCAAAACACTCTTTGGGTATAAAATGCAACATAAAGTAGTTAATGTGTTGAAAAACTTACGTTGCCTTTCCTTCCCTCAGGAAAATGCAAGATAAAGAAAACTGTAAGGTGGCAGAAACAACTTTTTTAGATAGAGGCTTGAATTTCAACTTTACATCAGTTTGTGTAGGCATGGGGCTTGCATATTGCTTCATGTTGATGCCACTGGTAGCTAATGCCTTTCTGCGACCTGATGTGGATTCCTACAAAGAAGAAATAAAATGTGATGAAATATTCCACTAGCTTCATCCCCAACCCCACCCCTGAGTACAAGCCTATAATTTCATAAGTACTGTGACATTTTCAAGACTAAACAAGATAATTTACAGCCATTATTGTAATACAATATCCAATATACCCTAGGTTCTGAAATTTGACCAAAATGTTTTCAAGTCAACATTTTCAAAACTATAGCACTTATAACTATTTCTAAAAAATAAAATAAAATCTGTCAGACAAAATTTGAAACCAATGAAAATAATCACATCTATATTTAATGTAAAAATTTAAGCGTATTAACAGTTTTCCTCTTGTGTTTCAAACAATGCAATTAAAGTACTTGTGCCGATGAACCTGAAATTAATTCATAGTGCATACAAATATAGGCCCTGATTCTATAAAGGGCGCCTAAATCCCGCCTAATGCTGAGCGAAACTTAGGCATCCAAACTAAGTGGTTAATGAGCCATTTAAGGGTCTTAACAAGCGATAATTGGCACATGGACATCCAAAGTATGTGGACATCACTTTGTAGGCGTGGCCACAATTTAATGGAAGCCCATTGGGAAAACTCATGCCTAATGGAATAGGTGTGGGCGTAGAATGGGCCTGGTCTGAGTGAGCCTTCTTTAAGGGCGTCTGTTGATTCATTTGCATAACGCTGAGCGACCTAGGGTGTCCGTCTCATGCCTACATTGTAGACGAATGAAAACCAGGGTCCATTAACTGAAGCAGAGCACATGAGAAAAGAAACACAGCTTTATGTTTCTTGCTAAAAAGCTACCTTTTTTTCTGACTAAACAGTGCTCCAATCAGCTCAATTCTTGAAAGCAAAGAAAGTACATGAAAAAAATATATAGATTGCATACATAACTTTATTTGCAAAAGCTTAAAAACAGAAAAAACAGATACAGACCTTAGGATGGTTTCTACTTCTTTGCAAATGGAAGTGTGCAGCTGCACAATGCTAACCTCATTGTGAGATCATCAAGGTGCACCTGCAAAGAAGAATGCCACAATTAAAATACATGCTGGGATTTGAACCTATGACCTCTGGAAGATGGGAACAGAGCTTTTACCTT
This sequence comes from Geotrypetes seraphini, assembly GCF_902459505.1. Classification (NCBI taxonomy): domain Eukaryota; kingdom Metazoa; phylum Chordata; class Amphibia; order Gymnophiona; family Dermophiidae; genus Geotrypetes; species Geotrypetes seraphini. The sequence continues at coordinate 338,443,064 of NC_047086.1, read as the reverse complement.
TTGAGCCACAGCAGCTTCCACTAATATCGTTCTTCCTCACATCTGGTATGATAGCTTAAGGATCTGCTAAGCTATGATCTTCTCATGGTAGGAACCCCCATGACTGAAAGGAAGCAGCTGTGGCTCAATGGGTAAAACCCTGCACAACTCCATTTGCAATGAAGTAGAAGCCATGTTAAGGGCTGTATCAGTTTTGTTCAGTTTTTAAGCTTTTGCAAATGAAGTTATGTATGCAATTTATATATTTTTCATGTGCTTTCCTTGCTTTCAGTAATGAGCTGATTGGAGTACTGTTTAGTCAGAAAAAAGGTAGCTTTTTAGCAAGAAACCTAAAGCTATGTTTTTCTCAAATGCTCTGCTTCAGTTAGTGGATGTTTTCCCTCTAATTAGTAAATAATATTGCTGTTTGTCCACAAAAATAGAAGGTTTTGCATGCAATGTATCTGTTTTGATGTGCCCTGTTTATGTGGTGCCTTATTAAATGTATTTTGAGCTTAATAAAGTAAAAATAAAAACCCAAACAACTATTTAACGGATCACATTGAGGACATCCAAACTGCGCCTAAGTTCTGTCCATAGAACTTACATCTATCTGAAGCCCAAACTATGCTCAAAAGTAGACCTGGTTTTCAGTCGCAAAAATAAAAACCCAGAAAGCTATTTAGCAGATCATACTAAAGATGTCCAAACTGTGCCTATGTTCTGTCCATAGAACTCATATCTATCTGAAGCCCAAACTATGCTCCTTTACAATGCCTATAGGACCTAATTTTACAATTGCTATGCAACTTGCTAGCTCATTATGTAGCACACTGGTTAAACCTACAGCCTTCTACCCTAATGTTGCTGGTTCGAATCCCATATGATCACACACAAGTCCCACTCTTCATTCTTGCACAATCGTTCTTCACCCCTAACTGTACCATTCCCTTGGACTTTTGCACTGCAAAAATATGACCCTGCATTTTTTAGCATCAAATCTTAGCTGCCAAATTCCAGGCCATTTTTCAAGCTTCACTAAGTCCTTCCTCATGTTATCCTATCCTATTGTACATTTTGATATCATCCACAAACAGGCAAACCTTACCACATAGCACTTCCGCAATATTGCTCAAAAAATATTTTTAAAAGAACTGGCCCACAAACCAAACCTTAGAGCTTGCCAAGACTCAAACCTAATTACTTTTATCTGATGCTGCTTATCCATGCTGGCACTAATGATACTGCTAGGTACTCCTTCAAATGTATCAAAAGTGACTTTGTGACTCTGGGAGAGAAGGTGTAACAATCATTGCACAGGTTGTTTTCTCGTCAATCCTCTCTATTGAGGGTAAAGGCCAAGGCTAAGAAGATCACATCTTGGAGATGAATGTGTGGCTACGTGGATGGTGTCATCAAGAATGTTTCAGTTTACTAGACCATGGGATGATTTTCCAAGGGCGCTGAGCAGGTTTGGTGTGCATCTGTTAAAGAAGGGAAGAAGTGTCTTCTGCAGCAGACTGGCTAACCTACCTACTAAAGAAGGTTTTAAACTAGAATTGTTGGGGCAAGGTGATTAAAGCCCCCAGGTGAGTATAAGCCCTCAGGTAAATGAATCACTAAATACCTCTCAGGTAAGTGAATCACTAAATACCTCTAAACAAATAGGAAAAGGGGGCAATGTCTGAAAAGCAATATATACTAATGCTCGAAGTATGGGAAACAAGGTTCTGGATCTAGAGGCTGTGATGGAAAAGGCTGAGTTGGATTTAGTGGAGATCATAGAGACATGATTCACAGAGAACCATGACTTGGATATAGTTATACCAGGCTATAATCTGTTCAGGAAAGACAGGGTAGGAAGAAAAGGAGGGGGAGTGGCATTATATGTTAAAGATCATATTAAAGACACACAATTACAGGATCTGCAGGATAAGGAAGAAGTACTGTCAATCTAGAAAAAGGGAATGGAAAATATATTTATATTGGTGTGATATACAGGCCTCCTTCACAGATAGAAGTGGACAGAGATTTAACAGTAGATATTCAGAATATAGCTATAAAAGGGGAAGTATTACTAATAGGTTATTTTAATATGCCAGATGTTGAATGGGGAATTGCTATTGTGGAGTCCTCTAGAAATAGAGAGATTCTGGATTCTTTATAAGGAGAACTATTCCAGCAGTTGGTAATGGAACCCACACAGGATGGAGCCAAACTAGTGTTTACAAACAGGGAAAGAGTTTCTGATGTTACACTGGATGATCAGCTGCCATCCCGTGATTATTGCATGGTGTGGTTTAATATTAAGAGAAACCAATACAAAAGAAAGCAGAAAAATACTGTAATGCACTATTCTGACTTGCCTCTAGAAACAATGTAATGCACTATTCTGACTTGCCTCTAGAAACAACACAGGTACAAACATGTGTCACAAAGCAATGTTACTTACCGTAACAGTTGTTATCCAGGGACAGCAGGCAGCTATTCTCACTAGTGGGTGATGTCATCCGACAGAGCCCCGATACGGACGTCTCACAAGCATGTCTTGCTTGAAGAAACTCAGAAGTTTCGAGATGCCCGCACCGCGCATGCGCCAGTGCCTTCCCGCCCGATGGTCCGGGTGTGTCTCCTCAGTTCAGGTAGATAGCAGAGAAGCCAACCCAGGGGAGGTGGGTGGGACGTGAGAATAGCTGCCTGCTGTCCCTGGATAACAACTGTTACGGTAAGTAACATTGCTTTATCCCAGGACAAGCAGGCAGGTATTCTCACTAGTGGGTGACCTCCAAGCTAACCTCAATGGGATGGAGGGAGAGTTGGCAACTTAGGAGAATAAATTTTGTAACACTGTTTGGCCAAACTTTCCATCCTGTCTGGAGAAAGTATCCAGACAATAATGAGAGGTGAATGTATGAACTGAGGACCAAGTGGCAGCCTTACAAATCTCCTCAATCGGTGTCGATCTGAGGAAGGCTACAGAGGCTGCCATTGCTCTGACCTTATGGGCTGTAACCTTACAGGGAAGGGATAATCCAGCCTGGGCATAGCAGAAAGAGATACAAGCCGCCATCCAGTTGGAGATGGTGCGCTTCGATATAGGTCGTCCCAACTTGTTTGGATCAAAGGAGACGAAAAGTTGAGGAGCAGTTCTGTGTGGTTTGGAGCGATCCAGGTAGAAAGCCAAAGCACGTTTACAGTCCAGAGTGTGAAGAGCTGATTCTCCATGATGAGAATGAGGCTTTGGAAAAAACACTGGAAGTACGATGGATTGGTTGAGATGAAATTCAGAGACCACTTTAGGCAGGAATTTCGGATGAGTGCGGAGGACCACTTTGTCATGATGGAATACTGTGAAAGGTGGATCCGCCACCAAGGCCTGAAGCTCACTGACCCTGCGAGCAGACGTGAGGGCCACCAGAAAAACCACTTTCCAGGTGAGATACTTAAGTGGAGCCCTGTTGAGAGGTTCAAACGGAGGCTTCATGAGTTGAGAAAGAACAACATTGAGATCCCAAACCACAGGAGGAGGTTTGAGAGGAGGATTGACATGGAAAAGTCCTTTCATAAATCTGGAAACCACAGGATGAGCAGACAGAGGTTTCCCTTGCAGAGGCTGATGGAAAGCCGCAATAGCACTCAGGTGGACTCTTATAGAGGTAGACTTGAGACCAGACTGAGACAGGTGTAGAAGATAGTCCAACACAGAGGATAGGGAAGCTCGCTGAGGCTCCTTGGAATTGGAAACACACCAGGAAGAAAACCTGGTCCACTTTTGGGAGTAGCATTGTCGCGTAGCAGGCTTCCTGGAAGCCTCCAAGACATCCCTCACCGCCTGGGAAAACTGGTGAGGGGTTACGTTGAGAGGAACCAAGCTGTCAGGTGGAGAGACTGCAGGTTGGGATGAAGTAGTGATCCTTGATGTTGAGTAAGTAGCGAAGGAAACACTGGAAGAAGGACCGGCTCCCTGCTGCTGTGCTGAAGTAGAAGGGAGAACCAAGGTTGTCTGGGCCACCGAGGAGCTATTAGAATCATGGTGGCATGGTCGAATCTCAACTTGACCAGAGTCTTCTGGATGAGAGGAAATGGAGGAAACGCATACAGAAAGCGATTTCCCCAATCCAGCAGAAAAGCATCTGCCTCGAGGCGATGAGGAGTGTAGATCCTGGAGCAAAACTGAGGCAGTTTGAAGTTGTGGGGAGCCGCAAAGAGGTCTATCTGAGGCGTCCCCCATTGTGCAAAGATCTGATGAAGGGGATTGGAATGGAGGGTCCATTCGTGAGGCTGGAGGAGACGACTCAAGTTGTCTGCCAAGACATTGTCTTTCCCCTGAATGTAGACAGCCTTGAGGAAGGCGTTGTGGTGAACCGCCCAATCCCAGACTCTGAGAGCTTCCTGGCAGAGGGAGGCCGATCCCGTGCCCCCCTGCTTGTTGACATAATACATGGCGACCTGGTTGTCTGTGCGAATGAGGACCACCATGTCGTGAAGCAGATGTTGAAAAGCTTGAAGAGCATAGAAGATGGCTCTGAGCTCCAGAAGATTGATTTGATGGAGTCGGTCCGCACTGGTCCAGAATCCCTGAGTGCGAAGCCCATCCAGATGAGCCCCCCAGGCATAGGTCGAGGAATCGGTTGTGAGAACCTTCTGGTGGGGAGGAGTGTGAAACAGCAAACCTCTGGATAGATTCGAAGAGGTCATCCACCAAAGTAGGAGTGACTACGATGTGTCAAGTCAACGGGTCTGACACTTGAGTCCATTGAGAAGCTAGGGTCCACTGAGGAATTCTGAGATGGAGCCTGGCAAAGGGTGTCACATGAACTGTAGAGGCCATGTGGCCCAGGAGGACCATCATGTGTCTCGCTGAGATAGACTGGCGAGAAGATACAGACTGGCAGAGATGAAGAAGAGCATCCATGCGCTGAGGAGGGAGGAATGCTCGAAGCTGAATGGTGTCCAGTACCGCCCCGATGAAGGGAAGGGACTGGGTAGGCTGCAGATGAGATTTGGGGAAGTTGATCTCGAAGCCCAAACTCTGCAGGAAGCAGATTGTGGCCAAGGTCGCCGAAATGACCTCTGGAGCTGACGGGGCCTTGATGAGCCAGTCGTCGAGGTAGGGAAACACCTGAAGACCCCTGTTCCGGAGTGCAGCGGCCACCACCACCAGACACTTTGTGAAAACTCTGGGAGACGAGGACAGGCCGAATGGAAGCACTCGATACTGCAGATGTAGATGTCCCACCCGAAATCTGAGGAACTTGCGGGAGGCCGGATGAATGGGAATGTGAGTGTAGGCCTCCTTGAGATCCAGAGAGCATAACCAGTCGTTCCGTTCGAGGGGGTAGAGAGAAGCAAGGGTCAGCATGCAAAATCTCTCCTTGACCAAAAACTTGTTGAGGACTCGAAGGTCCAGTATGGGTCGCAGGTCGCCCGTCTTCTTCAGGACGAGGAAGTACCGGGAGTAAAAACCCCGGTTGTGCTGGTCCACCGGGACCAGCTCGACGTCCCGAAGCCGAAGCAAGGCCTGAGCTTCCTGAAGAAGAAGGGCGGCCTGCGTCAAGTTGGAAGGATACTCTCTTGGAGGGTGGTCCGGAGGGACCCGATGGAATTGAAGAGAGTATCCTTCTCTTACGATGGAAAGGACCCAGAGGTCGATTGTAATAGCCTCCCATCGATGATAAAAATGATGGAGGCGACCCCCGATGGGAAAAAGAGGAGGATGCAGAACGAGGTCGGTTATGCTCCCTGGAAGAGAGTCAAAAGGGCTGAGTAGCCTTCGGTGCAGCCGGCGGCTGAGGTTTCTGCTGAGCCTTCTGTGGAGGCTGTCTCTTCGCCGGTTGTCTCGCAGCAGGAGTTTGCCGTGGAGTGTAGCGCCGCTGATAAATCAAAGGCGGTCTAGAAGGTCGAGACTGCTGAGACTTGGGCTTAGGCCGAAGGATAGATTGAAAAGACTTTTCATGATCTGAAAGTTTCTTGGTAACAGTCTCGATAGACTCGTCGAACAGATCGGCGCCCGCACAAGGCACATTTGCAAGTCTGTCTTGGAGGTTCGGATCCATATCAATCGTTCGAAGCCATGCCAATCGACGCATGGCCACGGAACAGGCGGCAGCACGTGCCGAGAGCTCGAAAGCATCGTACGAGGACTGCATCAGCTGGAGACGTAGCTGGGAAAGGGAGGCTACCACTTCCTCGAACTCGAATCGAGCCTGGGAATCAATGTAGGGAGTAAACTTGCGGAGCACCGGCAAGAAGAACTCCAAATATGAAGAAAAAAAGAAATTATAATTGAGCACTCGAGAAGCCATCATAGAATTCTGGTAGATTCTCCTACTGAACTTATCCATCGTCCTCCCCTCTCGTCCCGGTGGTACAGAGGCATAGACCTGGGAGGGATGAGAACGCTTGATAGAGGACTCGACCAGCAGGGATTGGTGAGAGAGTTGAGCCCCCTCAAACCCCTTGTGATGAACAATGCGATATCTTGCATCCAATTTGCTCGGGACTGCAGGGATAGAGTAAGGCGTCTCAAAACATCGCATAAATGTTTGATCCAGCAATTTATGGAGAGGAAGCCGAAGAGACTCCGCAGGATTAGGCAAGTGCATGGTGTCGAGATACTCCTTAGAATACCGAGACCCAGTGTCCAAAGTCACATCCAAGTCATCAGCCATTTGCCGAAGGAAGGAAGAAAAAGACAACTGATCCGCTAGTACCGGCCTCCGAGACGGACTGGATGAAGTGGAAGCCTCAGGATCCAGAGAGACTTGGGAGCGACAAGGAGAATAAGATGTAGATGGTTCCTCGTACTCCGGCCCCTCCGGGGGAGATAAATCCGAGGAGGAGTACCCCAGACGTGGCAGCTTCTTCTGCGGCGAAACCTCAGAATGGCGTGAAGAGTGCCGAGATGAGTGTCTGGATCGATGCCCCTCCCGGTGCCTGGAGGGAGAGCGAGAATGTCGATACTTCGCATGATCCCACGAAGCTTCCAGCGAATGAATGGGACTGGAAGCGGTAGATCGAAGGGGCGGAATGGAGGCCGCCTCATGCGATGCAGCCCAGGCCTGGTATGGAGTGCGGAAGAACTCTTCCTGCGATTTACTATGCCCAGAACTTCGATTATCAATCGGGGGAACAGCACCGTGTTGGCGCGGAGGCGTAATGGGCTCTAAAGGAAGCATGTCGCTAACGGAAGCTCGCCTCGAGGGACCGGCCGCCCTTCGCCGCTCCTCCTCGTCAAGCAACGAGATCGATCGGCGGGGAGGGGGCGGTCCGCCCCCTGGGATCGGGACCGGGAGGTCACCCTGGATGGAGGCGATTAATCTGGGCCCCATAGTCTGCATGAGCTCGACAAACTGAGCTTCCAGCAGGGACCGCAGCAAAGCCGATATGGAGGGATCCGCACCGAAAGGGGGTCCTCCAGCACGGTCTTCGTACTCCTTCGTGGACGAGTGCTTCTGCTTGGAAGCTTTCGGTACCTTAATGACCACAGGTGGAATAGTGAAAGGCGGTACCTGAGCCGAGGAGACGGGAACAGACACCGGCGCCGAACTCGGGGCCGAAGCCGGAGTAAACGAAGCCGGTTTCAGAAGGCCCGGAGTAGCAGGAGTGGCCGCAGGCTTCACATGGACAGGCGAAGCGGCCGATGAAGTCGAAGCCGAAGGTTCTTTAGCAGCTTCCATCTTGAACATCGACTCCCACAACAGACAGCGCCGCTTAAACGCCCGCGCTGTTAGAGTGGAACAAGGCCGGCACGATTTCGGGAAATGTTCTGGACCAAGACATTGCAGGCAGCGTCGATGCGGGTCCGTCAGCGAAATCGCGCGCTGGCACTTGCTACACTTTTTAAAACCAGTGATTGGCCGGGACATAGGCCGAAAAAGCTCCGCCGCTAGATCGAAGGAGCTGGGCTTGAGCCACGTGGCCAACCCGGCCGACTCGCCGGAAGAAATTTTTTTTTTTTTTTTTGAAGAAAAGAAAGAAAGTACACAAAAAGGGGAAAAGAAACCCAAAATCGCGGAATTTAGAAGGCAAAAAACGGGAATTCAGTCAGCGCAGAATTGAAGTAAAACTTCTCAGCTCCGCAGAAAGAAAAGAACTGAGGAGACACGCCCGGACCATCGGGCGGGAAGGCACTGGCGCATGCGCGGTGCGGGCATCTCGAAACTTCTGAGTTTCTTCAAGCAAGACATGCTTGTGAGACGTCCGTATCGGGGCTCTGTCGGATGACATCACCCACTAGTGAGAATACCTGCCTGCTTGTCCTGGGATAAATATTAATACAGGGGCACTATAACAAGTACCCAAAGAAAGAGAGCAACTAATAAAATGAAAAATGAGGAGGAAAAAGCCTCAGAATTTAGGAAGTGTCTAAAAACATACTTGTTCCTGAAATACCTAGACAACTGGCCTGTTCTCCCCCTTACTCACTCACTCTTTCCGCTCTCAAGTCCAATTATTCTGTACCTTCTCTAATCTTTTGTAAACCGCATAGAACTTCACGGTATTGCGGTATATAAACTGTTATTATTATTATCTCAACCTCCACAATACAGGTGACAGGTATAGCAGGGCAAACCTCAAAGGCATTAAAAAAACCTCCTCATATACAAATTAAATTGGTGCTCTGTGCAATGCAAGTAAATCCACTGAAATTCCAAAGATTAACAAATAACAGGCTTATCTGCATTAGGAAAGGTCTGTCACACCAGAGTTAGCCAGTGCTTGCATTCATGGCTGTTTCAGGGTGAACGCACTGCACAGACCTGTATTGTCAGAAACCACCTCAGTGCTGCTTAATATTACAACAGGTATGGAGAGGGCTCATTAAAAAATAAAGGTTCTAGACTTTTATTATTATTATCATTTTTATTAATTCCACAGCAACCACCATCTGTACAAAGTTAGTGCTCAATCTACAGAAAAATGCAATAACAAAATTCATACATATCAGAATTATAGTTTGAGGACATTAGGAAATACAAACTGTGGAAAAAATTTTGTTGTAGAAAGGAACTTTCCCTTCACCCTCCCACCCCTCCCCTCCCCATGGAGACGATTGGTACAAGTCTTATACAAAACCTGTAAATATACTGTTAAGAATTCAACAAACGGCTTCTAGCCTTAGGGGTTAGAGTGTTTCATAAGGGCTCCCAGACACTGGTGAAATGCTGTTCCACTTTACAGTCCAAATCAGTAATATTTCTCCACTCCATGGAGGATTGCTGAATCATCAAAGATCGCCTCTGGTGTTCATGATAGGTAAGCTTGGTGAAGAATTTTGTATTGCAATTCCTGAAGTTGAGCATCCCTCGAACTAAGTGCTTTCTGAGCAAAACATTCACGCTAAAACTGATCTATAACCTCAGCGGCCAGCTCTGCAGACCACCACCAAGCTAGAGGTACCAGATAGGAAATTGTTCGCTCCTTTCTACCCACCCCATACCACAAGGAAACTGAGTTATGAGTAGGCTGAAGGAACGATTCCCCGTTCAGGTGACTGCGATGTTTTGGAGAGTGAAAGTGCCTTAATTGAAGATTAAGGGCAAGGGCAAGTGGGATGCTTCCCATCCCGTATATAGATCCGCATAAAGCAGGAATCCACCCACATTCGGTTGTGCACAATGTCCCAACTACAAGTCCTTACCATACTGGTCCCGAATGTGGTTGACTTCTTCCAATGCTGGTGGAAACTCCAGATTTTGGCATGAATGCCATGTTCTAGGACCCTATTGGAGGGGAGTATTGGCCTTCTTTGACTTATGTCTCCCAGTCTCAGTCCAGTGGTCCTATGAGCTTTTGGTCCTTGGCCATCCTGGGCCGATAGTACAGTGTGCGCTACCCCCATCTTACTGCAAGTTTGTACTCACTGTGCTTTTGTTAGCAAAGAGGGGTATTCTTCGAGGTTGGATGGAAGAAGCACCTCCTCAGTTGCAGATTTCCATGCAAGAGATGGCCTCTTGTGAGTCACAAGGTTTCTCTGGCAGTGACACTGGCAGGAAGGCTGGATATTAACGTGTGTGAAATCTCTGCTTGTCCAAGCTTTGATTCATTGATGTGATTGAATGGGAGAGTATCAACGGGGGTGGGGGGAGGCTGGGGGAGGGGAGGGGGTTCTTACTATTTGAAAATGTGAAACTAGGGGGTACAGTTTTGTGAATGTTCACTGTTTGCAGCTGATGGCTGAGTATTCTTTATACTATACCGCTATATTGCTGTTCATGCCGCTTTGTATGTATTGTGTTGTTCCTTTTCTTTCATTAATAAAAATATATATAAAAAAAAAAAAAAGATCGCCATTGTGGAATAGGAGTCTGTGCAGAAAGCCAGAAGTAATATACAGTTCTTCCCCAGAAGAATAGCCTGTGCAAAAAGCTCTGCAAACCCTTTGGAAGAGCGGCACCAGTGTGGAGCTGCCCAAAAGCACAGTTACTTACCGTAACAGATGTTATCCAGGGACAGCAGGCAGCTATTCTCACATATGGGTGACGTCATCGACGGAGCCCGGATGCGGACGCCTCACAAGCAGACTTGCTTGAAGAAACTCGAAGTTTTGAGTCACCCTTACCGCGCATGTGCGAGTGCCTTCCCGCCCAGTGCAGGGCGCGTCTCCTCAGTTCAGATAGCTAGCACAGAAGCCAACCAGGGGAGGTGGGTGAGTTGTGAGAATAGCTGCCTGCTGTCCCTGGATAACACCTGTTACGGTAAGTAACTGTGCTTTATCCCAGGACAAGCAGGTAGCCTATTCTCACATATGGGTGGCCTCCAAGCTAACTAGAATGGGATGGTGGGAGTGTTGGCAATTAGGGAAAATAAATTTTGTAATACTGTTTGGCCAAACTCTCCATCCCGTTTGGAGAAAGTATCCAGATAATAGTGAGAAGTGAAGGTATGAACCGAGGACCAAGTAGCAGCCTTACAAATTTCCTCAATAGGTGTAGATCTGAGGAAAGCTACTGAAGCTGCCATAGCTCTGACTTTATGGGCTGTGACTTTACTGTGAAGGGGTATAGCCTGGGCATAGCAGAATGAGATACAAGCTGCCATCCAGTTGGAGTTGGTACGCTTAGAAATAGGATATCCCAACTTATAGGGGTCGAATGAGACAAAAAGTTGAGGAGCAGTTCTGTGTGGTTTGGTGCATTCCAAATAGAAGGCCAAAGCACGTTTACAGTCCAGAGTATGAAGAGCAACTTCTCCATGATGAGAATGAGACTTTGGAAAAAACACTGGAAGAAAAATGGATTGGTTGAGATGAAATTCCGAGACCACTTTAGGGAGGAATTTAGGATGAGTACGAAGAACCATCTTGTCATGATGGAACACTGTGAATGGTGGGTCAACAACTAAAGCTTGCAGCTCACTGACTCGTCGAGCAGAAGTGAGGGCTATGAGAAACACCACTTTCCAAGTGAGATACTTCAGATGAGCCTTATCAATTGGTTCAAATGGAGGCTTAATCAGTTGAGCAAGGACAACATTGAGGTCCCAAACCATAGGAGGCGGTTTGAGAGAAGGTTAGACATTGAAAAGTCCTTTCATGAATCTGGAAACCACCGGATGAGCAGAGAGGGGTTTCCCTTCAATAGGCTGATGGACAGCCGCAATTGCACTGAGATGGACTCAGATAGATGTAGACTTGAGGCCAGAATTAGATAAGTGCAAAGATAGCCCAAAACAGAAGATAAGGAGGAATGTTGAGTTTTCACCAGCATTGGAAGGAGTCAACCACATTCGGGACCAGTTTGGTAAGGACTTGTAGTTGGGACATTGTGCACAACCGAATGTGGGTGGATTCCTGCTTTATCCGGATGAGGAAAAAACCACATAGAAAATCTAGTCCATTTTTGGTGATAGCATTGTCTAGTGGTAGGCTTCCTAGAAGCTTCTAAAACATCTCTTACAGATGGAGAAAACTGAAGAGGGGTTATGTTGAGAGGTACCAAGCTATCAGGTGTAGAGACTGCAGTTTGGGATGAAGCAGAGATCCTTGACTCTGTGTAAGCAGAGAAGGAAAAACTGGTAGAAGGTATGGCTCCTTGCTGCTGAGTTGACTTAGAAGGGAGTACCAAGGTTGCCTTGGCCACTGAGGAGCAATTAGTATCATGGTGGCATGATCGTTCTTCAACTTGACCAGAGTCTTGAGAATGAGAGGGAATGGAGGGAATGCATAGAGGAAAAGATTTGTCCATTCCAGAAGAAAAGCATCTGCCTCGAGGCGATGAGGAGTGAATATCCTGGAGCAGAACTGAGGAAGTTTGTAGTTGTGAGGAGCTGCAAAGAGGTCTATCTGAGGTGTTCCCCACTGTGAAAACATGTGATGATGAGGCGAAGAATGGAGTGTCCATTCGTGAGGTTGCAGTAGACGACTCAAGTTGTCCGCCAAGCAATTCTTCGCCCCTTGAATGTAGACAGCTTTGAGGAAGGTGTTGTGGCGGATTGCCCAGTCCCAAACCTTCAGAGCTTCTTGACAAAGGGAGGCAGACCCCGTCCCTCCCTGTTTGTTGACATAATACATGGCGACTTGTTGTCTGTCCGAATGAGGACTACTTGGTCGTGAAGCAGATGTTGAAAAGCATTGAGAGCTCTGAGGATCGCTTGACGATCCGTACTGGTCCAGAGGCCTTGAGTACGGAGACCATCGAGATGAGCGCCCCAAGCATAGGTCGAAGAGTCTGTCGTGAGGACTTTCTGATGGGGGGCGTTTGAAAAAGCAAGCCTCTGGAAAGATTGGAAGAGAGCATCCACCAACGGAGAGACCGCTTCAATGAAGAAGTGATTGATATGTGTTGAGAAAGAGGGTCGCAAACTTGTGTCCATTGAGATGCCAGGGTCCACTGAGGAATTCTGAGGTGAAGTCTGTCAAAAGGAGTCACGTGTACTATGGAGGCCATGTGACCCAGAAGTACCATCACGTGTCTCGCTGAGATGGAAGAGCGGGAAGACACTGTATGACAGAGTTGAAGAAGAGCTTCCAGTTGTTGTGGAAGGAATGCTCTGAATTGGACAGTGTCCAGAACAGCTCCAATGAATTGCAGATTCTGTGAGGGCTGAAGTTGAGATTTGGGAAAGTTGATTTCGAATCCCAAACTTTGTAGGAACCAGGTAGTCCATTGGGTCACTACAATAACCCCTTGAGATGTGGAATCTTTTGATGAGCCAGACATCGAGGTAGGGAAATACCTGAAGACCATGATTCCTTAGAGCTGCTGCTACCACTACCAGGCACTTGGTGAACACTCTGGGAGACGAGGCCAGGCCAAAGGGTAGTACTCTGTATTGATAATGCAGATTCCCCACCCAAAATCTGAGGTATTGACGGGAGGCTGGATGAATGGGGATATGAGTGTAGGCCTCCTTGAGATCCAGAGAGCATAACCAATCGTTCTTCTCAAGAAGGGGATAAAGGGATGCCTGGACAACATTCAAAACTTTTCTTTGACTAGAAATCTGTTGAGAGCCCTGAGATCCAGAATGGGTTGCAGATCACCCGTCTTCTTCGGAACAAGGAAGTAACGGGAGTAAAACCCCCTGTTCTGCTGTTCCAAGGGAACTGGTTTGATGGCATGGAGACGAGGATGTAATTGTTGTCCATCGATGGTAAAAAAGATGGAGACAATCTCCTATAGGAGGAAAAGAAGACAGAGTCAGAACGGTGGAGGTTATGCTCTGTTTTAAACAGTCAAAAAGGCTGAGTAGCCTTAGGTGCAGCAGAAGGTTGAGATTTTTGTTGCTTCTGAGGCTGCTGTTTCTTAAGAGGAGGGCGATTATAAGGAGCAAAACACCACTGATAGATAGGAGCAGGGTGTGCAAGTTTGGCAGGAGCTGGCTTTGGCTTAGGTCTGACAATAGAAGCAAAGGATTTTTCATGGTCAGACAATTTCTTGGTGGCTGCCTCGATGGATTCATCGAAGAGGTCATTGCCTTCACAAAGGATATTAGCCAAGCAGTCTTGAAGATTAGGGTCCATGTCAATGGTACGAAGCCAGGCAAGATGACGCATAGCTACAGAGCAAGCAGCTGCTCAGGCAGACAACTTGAAGGCATCATAAGATGACTGGAGAAGATGTAATCTGAGTTGAGATAAAGAAGGACTTCTTGAAATTCCAAGTGCTTTTGAGTATCCAAATAAGTCAAGAACTTTGGTAATAGAGAAATGAGGAATTCAAAATAAGTAATAAACTGAAAATTATAATTGAGGACTTTAGAGGACATCATGGCATTTTGATAGATGCAACGTCCGAATTTGTCCTTGGTTTTCCCTTCCCTTCCATGAGGAACTGTGGCATAAACCTTGGAAGAATGGGACCTCTTCAAGAAGGACTTGACAAGCAGGGATTGATGAGATAACTGTGAGTTGTCAAACCCTTTGCGATGCACGGTTTTATACCTAGTGTCCAATTTTCCTCGAACCGCCGGTATGGAAAAAGGTGTTTCCATGCATCGACCAAAAGTCTGATTTAAAAGCTTATGAAGAGGAAGCTTAAGTGACTCTGCCGGAGGATGAGGAAGATGCATGACTTCTTGATACTCCTTAGAGTATTTGGAGCCAGTATCTAATTGAAGATCCAAATCCACAGCCATCTGCCGAAGAAAAGATGAGAAAGATAGCTGATCTGCCAATGCTTTGCCTCGAGAAGGACTCGAGGACGTCGAGGCAGCCTGGGTCGAAGATGAAGCTTCGGCAGGAAAAAAGGCATCAAAGGAATATGGTGACTTGGACAAGTCAATGGAAACTGGGACATCCTCAAGGTCCGGCATTGGAGACCTCGAACGAGGAGTCGGTGGTCTAGTCGAAGTTGGGGTAGATTGAGGCTTAGTTGAAGAAAGTCTTTCTTTAGAAGAAGAACTATGCCTGGAAGGATGCCTCGATGAAGGCCTCGATCATCGATGAGAACTGTGTCTGGAAGCAGATCTCAAAGATCGAGATTTCGCCTCGGAGATGGAAGCAGCCAATGGTATCAACGAATGTATAGGACTGGAGGCTGTAGATCGAAGATCCAGAGGCTAGGTGGAGGAACCTCGATGCACTCCCAAAGACTCTGCTCCTTGTATAGAGTGTGAGGATTCCTTCCGTGGCACTTGCAAAGATTCTGCTCCTTGCTATACGTGCTTGGATGCCAGACCAGACACTCAGAGACTCTGCTCCCTGCAAAGAGTGTGTAAGCTCAAACTGAGGCAGGGGAAGCGGCTCGACCTTGCGGGAGACTGCTGAATGCCCAGGCTGGATATGAGGAAGAAGCTTCGGTCCCATATTAGTAAGGAACTGAATAAATTGCTTCTCCAACATGGTCTGGACAGAAGCCGGCAAGGATGGATCTGCATCTGAAACCAGACCACCTGCTTTGGTTGGAGGTTCCCTCGAGGTAGTGTGAGTGTGCTTCGACTTGGAAGTCTTAGGCACTTTAATCACTACTGCTGGAACTGTTTGCTGAGCTATCTGACCTGAGGAAACAGGGGAAGATACAGCAGATGTTGTCGAAGAAAGAGCCGCTGCAAATGACGAAGGTCTGATGAGGCTCGAGGTGGAAGCAGTAGAAGCAGGAGGAACCTCGGTAGGAGTCAAGGCCGAGGTCGCCTTTGAAGTCGAGGGATCAGAAGAAGAATCCATCTCGAACAGCTTGTCCACCAAAATACAATGACGATTGAAGGCTCAAGGCTGAAGCATAGCACTGCGCAGGCACGACTTTGGATGATGTTTCGGCCCAAGGCACTTGAGGCAGCGACGGTGTGGGTCCGTAAGAGAAATCGCACGCTGGCACTTGCTACACTTATTGAAGCCCGTGACAGGACGGGACATAGAAGTAAAAATAGCCGCCGCAAGATCGAAGCCCTCGGGCTGCGGCCGAGCAGCCTGTCCCAGGAAACGGACGGAAGAGGAAAAAATGTATTTATTTTTTTTAAACTGAAAATGAAAGAAATAAAAGAACAGCAATTCGTGAGGAAAAAAATACAAAACGCAGTTCAGAGAAGGCACAAAGTAACGAAGTTAAACACAGAGAGTCAAAGACGGTCATTCTCCGTGGAAAACTGAGAACTGAGGAGACGTGCCCTGTGCTGGGTGGGAAGGCACTCGCGCATGCGCGGTGCGGGCGACTCAAAACTTCGAGTTTCTTCAAGCAAGTCTGCTTGTGAGGCGTCCGCATCCGGGCTCCATCGATGACGTCACCCATATGTGAGAATAGGCTGCCTGCTTGTCCTTGGATAATAACATCAAGAGGTCCACTTTCCAGAAACAAGGCCAGAATTTCAAAACCACCACAATGAGTTTCTTCCAAAAAGTCTAAACAACTGGACATGACCAGAACATATGTCCCAGAGAAGCAGGGCTCTGTGAACATTTTAGGCAGCAATCATCAGCATGGAAATTAGGTAAGAAAGCACTTCTGGGTGATACATATAGCCGTAACAGAAATTTTAAATGCAACTCACAAAGTAATAGATTTTTGGATACTGTACACCAGTTCTTTATACACTTGTGAAACAACTCAAAAGTTAGGGTGGGCATAGCATCACCCTTCCATTTAATAGCCCAACTCTCACAATTCAGCTCCGGAATCTTATCCAGCAAAAATTAAAGGTTCTAGACTTTTAAAAAAGACTAACTTTGTTCAGATGGGGGATTATGTTAAGGAACTGTTGGGGGAGGGGGAAGGGAAAGTGAATTGCATCCAGTTGAATGAAGGATTGCTCAGGCAGAGAAAGGACAGAACTTTGGGTGATTAGGGAAAGGAGAGCTTGACAGAAGTGAGGCTGGCTTTTTGCATAACCATCAGTAAGCCAACATATCCTGACATGGCCAGAGTGACCGGAGAGTCCAAGAAGGACCAGGGTACTTGGCAGTGACCAGTAATGACCAAAGTGATAGAAGAGTCCAAGAGGGACCAGGGTTCTTGACCTACACTTTCAGGTAGATGGCAAATGACCTGACTGATCGAAGTGATTGAAGTAAATAGAGTGCCTGTGAGAACATGGCCTATACTCTCAGGTAGGAGGCAGCAAATGACCAGAGTGACTGTGAAGACTCAGTATACACTCTCAGGTAGGCGGCAAGTGACCAGACTGACCGAGTAACCATGACTTATGACATAGACCCTGACTGATTTTCAGAGGATTGTATTCATGAGGAGCTAGCTAAACTAAAAGTGGTCAAAGAGATGAGTACAAATAGTGTACATCCGAGGGTAATAAAAGGAACCTAGGGAAGTTCTGGTGGCTCTACTAGCTGACCTTTTCAATGCTTCTTTAGAGTTGGGAGTGGTACCGAAGGACTAGTGAAGGGCGGTTATGGTCCCTCTATACCAGCGGTCTCAAACACGCGGCCCGCAGGCCACATGTGGCTCTCCAAGTTTTTTTTGCGGCCCACGTTCTAAACTGGATCATTCCCTTCCTTTTGGAGCAGCAGCGGGTCTGGCCGGTTCGTTCTGTTCAAAGCCGCGGGTTGGCGGCTCCTTGCGCTATTCACTCCTGCATCGGAAGCCTCTCTGACATCACAACATCAGAGAGGCTTCAGACGCAGGCGCGGATCTCGCAAGAAGCCGCCACCCGCGGCTTTGAATGGAATGAGCCGGCCAGACACGCTGCTGCTCCAGTGGCGTACCAAGGGGGGGGCGGTCGACTGTTCTCCCTAGAGTGCGGCTCGCAGATCGTCTGCTTCCCTTCCCTTCTCACCGCTGCCATCGGGGAACAGGCCGGCACCGTGTCTTTGATCTCCCTGCTTCTCTCGCCGCCCGACCTCAATTCTGACATCAAGAGGACGTTCTAGCTAGCCAATCGCTGCCTGGCTGTCCGGAACGTCCTTTCCGACGTTAGAATTGACGTTGGGCGGGGAGAGTTGGCCCCGTGGAGATCTCGGCCTGTTCCCGATGGCGGCAGCAGCAGCAGCAGCCTATTCCCCGGCGGTGGTGGCATGGGGGAGGGCATGAAGGAAGAAAGAAAGAAGGGGGGGGCAGGGAGCCAGAAGGAAAAAAGAAAGAAGGGGGGGGGACAAGGAGCCAGAAACAAAGCAAAAAATGGGACAAGGAATCAGAGAAAGACAGACATAGAAAAAGAAAGAAAAAGTTGGGGGAGGGAATGAGGTCTGGAGGAGAGGAAGCATACAGGAGGCTGAAAGAAGAGAAGAAATATTGGATGCACAGTCAGAAGAATAAAGTGCAACCAGAGACTGATGAAATTACCAAACAAAGGTAAGAAAATGATTTTATTTTCAATTTAGTAATAGAAATGTGCCAGTTTTGAGAAAGAAAAGATATTAAACTTTAAATGTGAGTGCTGCAGAAAAAATAGAGTACTTGGAGGGCCGCAGAAAAAATAGTTAATGTCTTATTAAAGAAATGACAATTTTGCATAAGGTAAAACTGTTAAAGGAAAGTTTTATAAACTATAAAGAGTTTAACCTCATGCAAAATTGTCATTTCTTTAATAAGACATTAACTATTTTTTTCTGCAGCCCTCCAAGTACCTACAAATCCAAAATGAGGCCCCACAAACGGTTTGAGTTTGAGACCACTGATCTACACAAAAGTGGAAGTAAGGAAGAAGCAGGGAACTACAGACCAGTAAATCTGACTTCTGAAGTAAATAAATTAATAGAAACGCTTATAAAACAGAGAATAGTGACATTTCTGGAATCCAGTGAATTACAGGCCCCAAGGCAACATGGATTCACTAGAGCAGTGATGGCTAACCTTTTTGAGCCTGAGTGCCCAAACTGCCGCACAAAACCAAAGAATTTCCTCAAAGTGCCAGCACGTCAATTAAACCTTAATAACAAGATTTTAGTATCTAAAAACTCTTTATAAAGTTGCCTGAACTATGTAACATCATTTTTAAAGGTTGGAATCTTTGTATTGTCAGAGAATCAATTTGATTCACAATCCTTTGGTTTTCATTTCAATTTATTGGCAATTTATAATGTTTTAATGATTTCATTCATGGGCCGAATACACACATACTTTTTTCTCTGTCGCCGCACTCTTTGACCAAAAGATTTGTAAGCCTGCAACCACGTCAAAGTAGACTCTTTCAGCAGCTCCCCTCCCTCCCCCTTACCTTTGTGGCCAAGTCAAAATGATCTACCAACAATAAAATTTTAAAAACACAAAGCACGCTGTACGCAGAGAAAATGTTAATTATCATTTATATTCCGCGGGTTTTCAAAGAGGTCAAGGCAGATGACTTTATGCAATGTCACCTCAGTAACAACTGTACAAAAATAGACAAATATTCCCCCTCCCTTTTCACTAAACCGCGATAGCGGTTTTTAGCGCAGGGACCTGCGCTGAATGCCCCACGCTGCTCTTGAAGCTCATAGGCTCCCTGCGCTAAAAAACACTATTGCGGTTTAGTAAAAGGGGGCCATAGTGCAAAATATAGACAGCATATATAAATTCTCAAAACGGACACATTTTGATCACTAAATTGAAAATAAAATCATTTTCCTACCTTTGGTAATTTCATCAGTCTCTGGTTGCAGTTTATTCTTCTGACTGTGCATCCAATATTTCTTCCCTTTTTTCAGCCTCCTGTATGCTTTCTCTCCTCCAGACCTCATTCCCTCCCCAAACTTTTTCTTTGTTTCACCCTGCCCCCTTCTTTTTTTTCTCTCTCTCCATACCCCCTTTCATTCTGTATGTCTGTCTTTCTCTCTCTCTCCGTGCCCCATTTTTCTTTGTTTCACTCAGCCCTCTTTCTTTTTTTTTTTTGGCTCCCTGTCCCCCCTTTCTTTCTTTCTCCTTGCCCTCCCCAATGCCACCACCATTGGGAAAATGCTGCCACCGCCACTGGGGAATAGGCTGCCACTGCCGCTATCGGGAACAGGCCGGCGCCGAGTACGCCCTGCTTCTCTTCCCCACGGGGCCGACCAACTCTCGCCACTCAACGTCAATTCTAACATCGGAGAGGACATTCTGGGCCAGCCAGGCAGCGATTGGCTGGCCCAGAACGTCCTCTCCAACATCAGAATTGACGCGGGTGGCGAGAGTTGGTCGGCCCCACAGGGAAAAGCAGGGAGAACTTGGCACCGGCCTGTTCCCAATGGCGGTGGTGGCACTCAAGTGGCCAAAGAGACGCAGTTTGCCAGCCTAGGGAGAACACTGGAGGGTGGCCAGCTGTGCACCCCCTTGGGGCGTAAAACCGTGGCAGACCGCCCCCACCCCCACCTTGGTATGCCACTGTCTGTACCTCACTCCCTCCCTATGACCAAAAATTCTCCTTTCTTCTATTCCCCGTGTACACAACCATCTCTTTCCCTCCCTTCCTCTCTCCCAAGTCCTTGCCTTCTGTGTCCAAAAACACATTCCCTCCCCCATCTCAGCATCTCTTTCCCTCCCTTCCTCTCTCCCAAGTCCATGCCTTCTGTGTCCAAAAACACATTCCCTCCCCCACCTCAGCATCTCTTTCTCTCCCTTCCTCTCTCCCAAGTTCATGCCTTGTGTCCAAAAACCCATTCCCTCCCCCACCTCAGCATCTCTTTCCCTCCCTTCCTCTCTCCCAAGTCCATGCCTTCTGTGTCCAAAAACCCATTCCCTCCCCCACCTCAGCATCTCTTTCCCTCCCTTCCTCTCTCCCAAGTCCATGCCTTCTGTGTGCAAAAAACCCATTCCCTCCCCCACCTCAGCATCTCTTTCCCTCCTTTCCTCTCTCCCAAGTTCATGCTTTCTGTGTCCAAAAACCCATTCCATCCCCCACCTCAGCATCTCTTTCCCTCCCTTCCTCTCTCCCAAGTCCATGCCTTCTGTGTCCAAAAACCCATTCCCTCCCCCACCTCAGCATCTCTTTCCCTCCCTTCCTCTCTCCCAAGTCCATGCCTTCTGTGTGCAAAAACCCATTCCCTCCCCCACCTCAGCATCTCTTTCCCTCCTTTCCTCTCTCCCAAGTTCATGCTTTCTGTGTCCAAAAACCCATTCCATCCCCCACCTCAGCATCTCTTTCCCTCCCTTCCTCTCTCCCAAGTTCATGCCTTCTGTGTCCAAAAACCCATTCCCTCCCCCACCTCAGCATCTCTTTCCCTCCCTTCCTTTCTCCCAAGTTCATGCCTTGTGTCCAAAACGCACTCCCTCCCCCTTTTGTGTTCCCCGTTTGTCTCCCAGCCCATCTTAGCAACTTTATCAGCAAAATGTAGCTCGAGCCGCGTAGGCTTGTCTTCTATTTCCTGCCTGTCCCGCCGCGCACACATAGCCGATTGGAAATCTTCCCCGACGTCAGCGCTGATGTCGGAGGGCGGGCTTTGCTTAAGCCCTCCCTCCAACGTCAGCGCTGACGTCGGGGAAGATTTCCGATCGGCTGTGTGAGCAGCAGGGCAGTCGGAGTAGAAGACGAGCCTCGCGGCTCGAATTATATTTAACCCCGCGGGTCCCCCATCGTCCCCGTTCAGCTCTCTCCCCTGATAGTACTGCCCTGATGGCGGCCCTGCGCGTGCCAGCTGCAAGGCCTTCGCGTGCCACAGTTGGCACGCGTGCCATAGGTTCGCCATCGCTGCACTAGAGGCAGGTTTTGTCAGTCAATTCTGATCAATTTCTTTGACTGGTTGAACAGAGAATTGGATGAAGGGAGTGCACTAGATGTGGTGTATTTAGATTTTAGCAAAGCCTTCAACAGTGTTCCGCACATGTCTAATAAATAAACTGAGTGCCCTCAGTATAGGCCCCAAAGTGACAGACTGGGTCAGGAACTGGTTGAGTGGAAGGCAACAGAAGATAATGGTCAATAGAGATCGCTCTGAGGAAAGGAATTTTACCAGTGGTGTGCCTCAATATTTGGATCTTGGGTCTGTTCTTTTTAACATTTTTGTAAGCGATATTGCAGAAGGAATGGCTGGTAATATTTGCCTCTTCACGCATTATACCAAAATCTGCAATAGAGTATGACTCCCATGATGGTGTGAATAACATAAGGCCTGGCGAAGCCTGAAGAATAGTCTGAAATTTGGCAGCTAAGATTTAATGCTAAAAAATTCAAGGGAGTAAAGAACTTTTGGCACGAAAAAGGAGCAGGACTTGGGTGTTTGATAGTACAGTGGAACCTTGGTTTACGAGCATAATTCGTTCCAGAAGCATGCTCGTAAACCAAAATACTCGTATATCAAAGCGAATTTCCCCATAGGAAATAATGGAAACTCGCTTTGATACGTTCACCCCCCCCCCCCCCCCGAGGCCAGCGGCGCTGCTCCCCCCGCCCCCGCTTGCAAAGGGCCCCCCCCCGCCCGACCAACTTGAACTCACACCCCCGTCTGGCACCGGCACGAGAACCGACATCGCTCCCCCCTGTGAGAAACACCCCCCCCCTGCGAGAACAGGCACCCCCCACCCAACTTTAACTCACACATCCCCCATCTAGCACCGGCACGCAGCCCACAGGATGCACTGGTGCCGCTTGAAGATCTTCTTCCTGCCTCTGCCGGCTTTGAGCATGCATCTGCACATGCTCAAGCCCTTCTAATTCTCCCTCTCGCCGAGGAAAGAAAAGGGGAAGTTATGATAGAGATGTTTAAGTACCTATGTAAAACAATAACTGATAAATATTCTTTAATTTAAATTCTCTGAACTTTAACAAGGACAAAAAGTTCATCAAGTGCAATTATTAATCACTAGAGTTTAAGCCCATTACATTAACGGGTGCTAGAGTAAATGCCTGTCTGTTTTTTTTTCTTTGTCTCTCTCTCTCTCTCTCTCCTTGGATGCTGTCTGTCTGTCTGTCATTCTTTATGTCTGTATCTCTCCCTGGCCCCCTGTCTTGTTTGTCTTTCTGTCTGTCATTCTTTCCTTCTCTTTCTCTTCTTGGCCGCTGTTCGTCTGTTTTGGTTTGTTTGGGTTTTTTTTTCTCTCTCTCTCCTTGGATGCTGTCTGTCTGTCATTCTTTTTTTCACTCTCTCTCCTTGGCTACTGTCTGTCTGCTATTCTTTTTTTCTCTCTCTCTCCTTGGATGCTGTCTGTCTGTCATTCTTTTTTTCACTCTCTCTCCTTGGCTACTGTCTGTCTGCTATTCTTTCTTTCTCTCTCTCTCCTTGGCTGCTATCTGGTTGGGGTTTTTTTTTCCCTTTTTCTCTCTCTCCTTGGACGCTGGCTATCTGTATGTCTTTTTTTCTTTGCCTCTCTCTCCTTGGCTGCTGTCTGTCTGTCTTTCTTTCTGTCTCTCTCTCTGGCCCCCTGTCTGCCTGCCTGCCTCTCCGTGGCCCCCTTCTGTATTCCCCCCCCCAAAGCAAAGCTGTCTGCCCCCCAGCCACCCATCCCCCCAAAGCAGCCCCCTTTCCCTCTCCCTGACTGTCTCTCTGTGGCCCCCTTCTGTCTTCCCCTCCCCAGAGCAAAGTTATCTGTCCCCCAGCTCACCTCTCCCCCCCAAAGCAGCCCCCTTTCCCTCTCCCCGACTGTCTCTCTGTGGCCCCCTTCTGTCTTTCCCCCAGAGCAAAGCTGTCTGCCCCCCAGCATACCCCTCCCCCCCCCATTGCAGCCCCCTTTCCCTCTCTCTGTCTCTCTATGGCCCCCTTCTGTCTTCCCCTCCCCAGATTAAAGTTATCTGTCCCCCAGCACACCCCTCCCCCCAAAGCAGCCCCCTTTCCCTCTCCCCGACTGTCTCTCTGTGGCCCCCTTCTGTCTTTCCCCCAGAGCAAAGCTGTCTGCCCCTCAGCACACCCCTCCACCCAAAGCAGCCCCCTTTCACCTGCAGTACCAGCACAACAGCCTCCAGCCGTTCCTAAACCGCCATTCAAATTCCTCCAGTGCCGACAGCCGTCCAAGCCAGTGCAGGCGCCTCAAGCTACTGCGTGCCACCACCGTTGTAAGCCGCCCTGCACGCCTCAAGCTGCCCCATGCACCTCATCAAGCTGCCCCGTGCGCCTCATCAAGCCGCCAAATATGGCCATGGAGGGACACAGCACCCGATGTCAGCTGAGAACGTGCACACACGCCGCACACGCTCCCAACGTGCGCACGCTCGAACGCACCGCACTCGTCAACATTTCTCTGCTAGCCACGGAGCTACAGACGCATGGAGCCACAAAGATTGAAGTGCGCATGCGTGCTAAGGGTATTATTATATAGGATATCGTTGTCAACTTGCTAGCTTTCAACCAATGGGTCTTCAGAAAACCACGATGTTCTAACGGCAGGTGCTTCACATTGTATCTGTCAGGTACAGATTCATCTCGGTTTGGCCACTGTTTCTGTCTGTAGTGGTTGACATCATCACAACTGTTTCAAAGACACAAGAAGCACATGTATTTGGTGTACCCGAGTTGCAGACCCAGAAGGAGTGACACAACTTTGAGATCACCACAGAGGTTCTGCATAGTATGTGAGTTTTAAAAGTATCTCCATTGACTTGTATGTTTCCTTCAACCCAACCGCATGAGCAACAGGAACAGATGGCTTCTGGTTTCCATTGTGTAAAAGTACCACTTTAAGGCTTGCTTTACTTGAATCAATGAATAGTCTCCATTCATCAGAAACATGTTCATATCCCAGTTCACACATTGGACCATTAACAGAAACAAATGTTTCTTTCCATTTGGGAAAAGGAAGCCAGGATGGTGTGACTATCACAGCAAAAAGATATTTTGTTGTCCTGCCTTAAAAAATTCAGCCTTGAACCCAACAATTCTGCTTTCTCCTTTGACAGTGACAAGTCTCTAATGATTAAGATCTTCTTGAGTTAGCAGGTGAGGTTGTTTTTCATCCACTTCAGGTTCATACAATTCCTCCACAGCAGCAGAAGCGCATTTTTCATCTGAACTTTCAGCACATTCTGCTGCAAATGTTGAAGGAGGAATTGGATCTGGATTCTCCGAGTTATGAGGAATGGGTTTAATTGCTGATGGGCAATCAAAATACACAATTTTTGATTTATTCCTCTTTGTGAATCCAGCAATTTTTGTCATGCAAAAATAACAGTCTGAATGATGATTTGTTGGTTCATGCCACACTATGGGTATAGCAAAAGGCATCTTCTTCCATTTTTCATTCAGCCAGTGTGTTAATCCGAAATAGCAGACTGTGCAGCACACATGAGATGCCCATGCTTTATCTTAGTCGCTAACTTTACAGCCAAAATAATGCTTGTATGCACTCTGAAGTCTGCTGGATAGATTCTTTCGCTGATCTTGTGCAGTAAATTGTCCACAGACATAACAGAAATTATCAGGATTGTTAACACAACCTCGTCTGTTCATAATAATCGTAATATCTTAGACAAAAACAAACAAAATATAAAAATTCACAGGTAGAAAAAGCAGCACTTTTTAGTATAAACTTTCAAATTACTGGTATATGTGATCGATGAGCAATCCTAAAATGCAATATTGTGTTATAGAAACAGTAAAATACCAACGCTTCACAGTAGTGTTATTGACGAAAATGATATAAACACAAACTGACACATAACTTAAAAACAGGATGTGATAGACAAAAATTGTTTTCAGATTTAGAGTCAGAATAAGGCCCTTGTTAAGGTACAGGTGACAGAACTCCAGTAGCAAAATGCTATCTTTATAACAGTAAAAGAGGAAAATATTTTTATTCTTCTGGTGTTAACCTGCATGCCAGCGTCTATTTTCGGGGGTTTCAGCTGAATTTTTTTGTCTATGTATTTTATTAATAGACTAGTCTTATATGGGTGCTAGAATATATGTGTGGGTGTCTGTCTTTATTTCTTTCTCTCTCTCTCTCCTTCTCCTCTCCTTCTGTATTTCTGTCTTTCTTTTTCCTCGGCTGTCCACCCATTCTCCCTTCCTTTTACCTTCCCTGTGTCCACCACCACCCCTTCACTGCTCCCCTTATCCAGCAGCAGCCCTTCTCCCTTTTTTTTAATCTCTCCCCTGTCCAGCAGCACCTCTTTCCTGTCCCCCTGTCCAGCATTAGGCCTCCCTTCCTTTTTCTCCCCCCCACCGTCTCTTCCCCTGTCCTTCAGCACCTCTTTCCTGCTCCCCCGTCCAACAGTAGGCCTCCTTCTTTTTTCTTCCCCCCTAGCACCTCTTTCCTGCTCCCTCGACCAGCAGTAGGCCTCCCTTCCTTTTTCTACCCCCCGTCTATTCCCCTGTCTAGCAGCACCTCTTACCTCGCATCTGCCCTCCGCCAACAGCCGCTGCGGCCTGCAGATGCCGACAGCCGCCGCAGCAGACAGCCTCCGCACCGCCCGAAGCCGACATCCGCCTTGGGAGAGAGAGATGCGTGGAAGCGTGCATGCGCACTCCTACCTGCGGGGACCTACAACGCACGGAAAACGGGAGCACGCAGGTCAGAGTGCACATGCGCGGTTTAGGCTTTTATTATATTAGATAGCCACTCTTATGAGTTCTTTTGTTGGACCTAGGGACCAGTGTACTATTTCCAGTGATGCTTTTTTTATATGCTCCATGGTTAGTAAAATGGGTTTGGCTACTGTGGGGACATGGCTACTGAAGGGGCAGAGCCATACATAGTGAGCCTACCCTTAAACTTGACACTGTACGAGTACTGGTAATTTTTTCCTAAAAAAAAAAAGCACTGGATTTATCTGACAAGAACTGCCTGTAATAAAACCATGCTACATTTTATTTATTTATTTATTTTGATTTCTATCCCGTTCTTCCAGAAGCTCAGAACGGGTTAGAAGTAGACATTCACATTCGTTTTAAAACAGACTAGCCATGACAACAAATAGGTTACAGTAAACAATAACAGAGCTTATTCTAGAGACCAGACTGGTCATGTAGTCCATTCAATTCTAAAAACCTCACAATACTCTGCTTTAGAAGCATTTCCATTAATTTACTCATCATAGAGGTCAGACTAACAGGCCTGTAATTCCTAACCTTCTTCCCACATCCACTTTTGTGGAGATGAACCACATCTACCCTTCTCTAGTCCTCTGGAACCACTCCAGAATCTAAATAAGCATTGAATTAGAGAGCTGCAGGGTGAATCCGTGGGAATCCTACGGGGATGGAAGCACCTCTTGTGGGACTCCCGTGGGTATACCTGGCTTTAAGATATCCATTTAATGCCTCCTTCTTCCTGCCTTCCAGCTGTACTTACTTCTTCACAAAGCCGCAGGCAGCGGTTCTTACATGCAGCTTTGTGACAAAGCAATTGCGGCTGAAATGAAGGAAGAAGGAGACCTATTTGGACAGCTGTGGTACTCACCCGTGAGAGGAGGGGGAGCGCTTTGGAACAAGGAAGGGAGAGAGGGGGTTTGAACTTGGGACAAAAAAGGAATGGAGGGAAGGGATGCATTGGGACACAGAAGGAAGGGGAGGAAAGGAGGAGGCACAAACATGGGACAAAGGCTGGAAGGAGGGAGGAGGCCCAAACTTGAGACATGGAAGGGAAGGTGGGAAAGAGATGTTGAGATGGGGGAAGAAATAGAAATTGAGTAATGTAACTGTCAATTTTGTCTATTTTATGGATTCTTGGTGCGTCTTAATATTATGTACGTTGTTTTGCACACCGCTTTGATTCTAAGCGGTTTATAAAATTTTTAAATAAATAAATAAAATTAAAGAAGAATTGTTGGGCATGAGTGTGTGAGTGAGAGGGAAAGAGATGGTGCACTTGGGAAAAGGAAGAAAGAGGAGACTTTTGGGGCATAGGGAGGGAGAGAATTGTTGGATATGGTGGTGGGAGAGGAGTGAAGTAGAGATGAATGGGAAAGAGAAAAATGAGAAGGAGAAATGTTGGATCCTGGGGAGGGGGGGTCTTAGGTACTTGAGCCAATCAAGGCCTTATGCCCCTTCCAGTGCATCACTAGCATGTACTGGGAAGGGCCTAAGACTCTGATTGGCTAAGGCGCCTAAGGTTCATCCCTGGGGAGGAGCCATATGCACCTGACCCAATTAGGGCCTTAGGCCCCTCCCAGTACATGCCGGTGATACACTGGGAGGGGATTTAGGCATCTGAGCCAATCAGGACTTTAGACTCCTCCCTGTGCATCCCAGGATGCACCGGGAGGAAGGGCTGCCATTTTGAAGAGGCGGCCCTTCAAGGCAGGAAGGAGTGGACATCATTCCTGCATGATTTTCGACAACAGGTATGAGGGGGGCATTGTCACTGATGGAGGGTCGAGCTGGGGGGGCTGACTAGACCCTCCCCAGCTCACTAGACCACCAAGATTTTGTTTTGGGGTGGTGGGAGTAGTCAGTGAGATCGGAAGTGGGGGCTTAGTGTCCGGGGAGGTGTCAGGGGGTCCCAATTTTGGGACCCCTGCCAGCAGGGCTGTTCTTTTTTAATGCTGTTGTGCCTGTGTTGTGTGCACACAACACAAGCACAACAGTTACTGGCAACTCCAGAGCTGCCAGTAATCAGCGACTAGAAACAAAGGGGGATTCCCTTTTGTGCACCACTAGGAGAGCTCATTTAAATACTAATGAGCTCTTAGTGATGTATTTGCAGAGGGTTCTGGGGGTTTGGGAAGAAGGTGGTGCAGCAGGGAGAGAGGCGCATAAGTGCGCCTTCACCTCAGGACACTCAGTGAGGATGCTGTACAATGGGAGGGAGAGAAGAAAGAAATATTTCTAGTTGTATTTCATCTTGGTGGACCATGGTAGGAGGAACCAATGGCAGCAATTGCTTGGAGAAGAATTTGCAAAAGACAGGAAAGCAGAAAAGAGAGAAACTGGAACAAACTTGAATGAAAAATAAATCTCTAGACAACAAAGGTAAAAAAAGGAATTTATTGACTGAAATATGTTAGCTTTGGGATATGTATATAGCCAAAGTCTTTGGAAATGTATTTCTGGTTTTATTTCTCCAGTGTTGAAGTACTTGCTGATCCTTGCTGTAGCTGGTGGGGAACCCCAAGCACCACCAGCTGAGGACCTCTTCCAAAGTTTGGCAAGAACTCCCTTATACCAAGCGTAGCAGTTGTTGGCAGCATCCTTGAGCCACTGAGGTGCCAGCATCTGTGGCTTAGGGATGTTGCTGCTGCCTGCCAAGCTTGGTAAAAGGGAGCTTTGGCCACCTTCACAGGAAGTCTTTAGCTGACATAGCTTTAGGTTCATCAGCAGCTGGAGTATTTATACTTTAAATTTACATTAGAGGCTCTGGCAGAGACTTATTTACAAAGTATATATTCTTCCCAATTAATATTTCCAAATTTTAAAAAAGTATCTCCCAGAGCCTCTAATTCAGTAGCATAATTAAATTAAATAACTACTTCTGAAGTTATAGGGATGGGTGGGGACAGGACAAATTACTTGCCAGGTCAGGTGGGGATGGATTCAATTCCAGCGAGGATGAGTGGGAATGGATTTGATTCCAATGGGGACAGCAGGGGACAGGTTTGATTTCTGTCCCCATGCAACTCTCTACATTGAATACGTCAGTCAGCCGAGCTGCCAGAACTTCTCTTATAGGCCAATGCTCAGAACTTCCACTACATAGGGAACCACCTGATCCATACTGCAGGAACAGCACCAAAACTTAGCTACCCAATGTTCAATGCTAATGGTATGTGTGCTGTGAGACCGCAAGAAAGGGGGAGAAACGTGCTTGGTGCATGTGCAGAAATGTTTTGTGACAAGCACAGCTCAGGCATATGCCCAGTCAAACACGGAAGTTCTTCTGCACCTTTTAATAAAAGCTTTCCAAAACTTTTTTTCACTTGGAAGACATATTTAAGTGCAGAAAACAAGCACCAATGTTTGCTTTCACTTTAGTGTTTGCTCAAACTCGCATATTTGTTTTTCACTCCCAGCACTTAAGTCTTGAGCAGGCTTCTTTCTGCTTCTGAAATAAATCAAAACCAGTGGATTTTAAGCTGGAAAAAAAATTAGCAATCCTCTCTTCAAACACTTGAAAGCCAGCTCTATGTAAGCTGGTGTTAGATTTCCAGTGATAACAGCAGGGTTTGTTTATGCATTGTTCTCTGAACATTGAGATGAAATAGCAAATCATCTCATTTACATCCGTTTGACTACATTTAAATAAATTTGCACTAATCTTTGGCATGGCCGGTTTCCTGCACTGTAGTTCTCAACATAACATTCTGCACAGATTAACACTGGTGCTAATCCAGCAGTAATCGGCTCTTAGTGCCAGAACCAGGTTCTGAGCATGTCCCATTGCTTTGTCTACTTTTAGTTTAGCTAGCTAATCACAAACATTCTTTTGAGAACAGTGGCATGGTGAGATTAGGAGGTGCCCAGGGTGGTGGCACTCCCCTGCTCTCTTCTCTGACCCCACTCCTTCCCCACCGCACATGCATCTTCCCTTGCCTCTTTATCTCATCACCAGTGCAAACATCTCCAACTTGCTGCCCACACCGGCTTCAGCTCTCCCTCTAACGCCACTTCCTGGTCCCATGACCAGAAAGTAACTTCAGAGGGAAACCCGAGGCCAGCACAAGCAGCAGGATGGAAATGCTGCTTACACCAGCAAAGAACCCTCTTAAAGGGTTTTAACCTTGAACATATAGGAAGTCCACCAGCACCAAAACCTTTGCTGTGAATCCCTGCTGAAAACCCTCTAACTTCTAGTAGTGCTGCCTCATTCACGATTCAAATCGATTCACCGATTCGAATCAGCTGAATCGATTCAAATTATTCAATTTCCCCAAAAATCGGCCTACCAATTCAATGATTGACCCTTCCCCCGTGTCTTCCAAAAGCAGGAGCTGCAGCACTGCCTTTTGCTGGCCATCCGCTGTTGCTCCTGCTTGAGGGGAAGAGTCAGTCAGAAAGGCCTTCCCCAGCTTCCCCGCCCTTACCTTCTTAATGTTAACACAGCAGTTTGCAGGCTCGTTGGTGTTATAGCGATCCCTGCAGCTGCCCGTTGTCCTCAGCGACACATTCTCTCTGCTACGTCCTGCCCCTGCTCTGACGTCAGGGACAGGATCGCGGCAGAGAGAACGTGCCGCTGAGGATGATGGGCAGCTGCAAGGATCGCTATAGCACTAGCGATCCTGCAGGTTTCCATGTTAGCCTAAAAGTAAGAGCGGGGAAACTGGGAGCAGATACAGGTTTGCGAGGGGAGCAGGCGTTCGTGGCGGGGAGCAGGCCGAAGAGTGCCTTCACAGCAGGAGGGCAGGCCATTGCAGGGGGGACAGGTCTTCGCGGGGGGGAGCAGGAGAAAAGAGTGCCTTCACGGCAGGAGGGCAGGCCTTTGCAGGGGGGGCAGGTCTTCATGGCGGGGAGCAGGCCGAAGAGTGCCTTCATGACAAGGAGGCAGGCTTGTGCAGAGGGAAGAAGAGGAAGAGTTCCTTCGCGGTGGGGAGGCAGGCCTGTGCAGAGGGAGGAGGAGGAAGGAAGAGGGGAAGAGAGGATGCCAGACCTGGGTGAAGGGAAGAGAGAGACCAAACAAAAAAGAGGGGGAGGAAAGCAAAGGAGAGGTGCTGGACTAAAGGACAGAGGGAGAAGAAATGCAAGACCACAAGGGGAAGGGTACAAGAGGGACAGATACAGCTCCAAAGTAGGTGGGCAGGGTGCAGGATGGCAGAAGAGATAGTAGAAGAAAGCCTGTACCTGGGGAAGGGGATACAAGAGGTAAGGAAGAGAGAAAGAACAAGCTGGATATGGGGAGAGATAAGATGCTGGACATGGAGGGAGCATAGGAACGGGGACACAAGGGGAACAGTACTGGAGAGGAGAATAGGGACATAGAAGAGATGCTGGATGAAAGGGTAGTTGAGAAAAGGAGAGATGGTGGATCTGGGGATGATGGGGTCCATCGCTGCAGCTGTAGGGGGATGGAGATGAAAAAAAAGAAAGATGCCAGACCTCTGGGGGAGGAAAGGGAAACAGAAGGGGAGCACAAAGATGGAAGATGGATGGTTAGCACGGAGAAAGAAGAAAGGAGAGCCTGATCAGAAGACAACCAGACCAACATGGGACCAACATGATTTGAAAAATAACCAGACAAGAAAAGGTAGGAAAAATAATTTTATTTTCTGTTTTGTGATTACAATATGTTAGATTTGAAATGTGTATTCTTCCAGAGCTGGTGTTGGACCGCAAACGTGAGCTAGGATTTAACAGAGAAAAGAAAAGTATTTTTTGTTTGTTTATTTTGTTTACACCACAGGACCAGTGTGGGTAGGAGAGGGCAAAGGGGGTGAAGAGGCTATAAAATAAACCCATGAACAAGAACAGCCCGTCTCCCCCATCAGCTCCAGAATTTTTCAAGTGGAAGAGCATAGCCTGCCTACCCCCTACATCAACACACGGGAAGCCAGCTCTTGCTGTATTATGTTTCTTAGTGATGGTCGATGTAATCTTCTTTTGGCTGCCATTGTTTGCCTGCTTATATATTGCACCATGCCTGTTTCTCTTGTTGACTCTTTAATAAACATGATTTACAAAAAAAAAATAAACCCACCAGGATGTTTGGAAAAAAACACCCTATTGGGCAGGAAAATCGAATCAAATCAAATCGAATCGAATCAAATCGATTCAAAAGGCTGAATCAAATCTAATTGAAATTTTTTTTCCTGAATCGGGCAGCACTACCTTCTAGAACTCTGTTTTTCCATAACAGCCTTGAAAGGCTTCAGGACTTCAATCACATGACTCATACTTGTCTAATCCTGTTTCTACAGGGGGCTTTCAGTACTAATCAGTGTTTCATGGCATCTGATGCAAGGCTGCTCATTGCTCCACTAACCTCCCCTGGATAAGTGGAATTCTACTTGGTACCATCATCCTATATGAGCCTTTATCTTGTCTGGTGGCCCTGTTATATCCCGCTTTTCATGCAGTTCACTTGAGTGAAAGTACAACCACCCCCTCTTGAACTGGGAATCAACTACTCTAACTGCAAAAGACAAAATACAGAGCCTGGGGATTATTCTTGACTCAAATCTATCACTCTCCAACCACATCTCATATGTGGTCTCCCTTTTACTACCTCCAACAACTCCAAAAAATAAGGAACTACTTCACCGAACAAGACTTCACTGAGCTACTTTAATGATTTTATCCTCATTCGCTTGAATTACTGCAATGCACTATTCAACAGACTAACAGTAAAAAAAACATTAAACAATTCTAGTGAGTTCAAAATGCAGCAATCCGGCTACTGCAGGCCCGTGATTCTGTCTCCCAGCTCTGACGTCGGCCCACTGGATACCTATAACCAATCGCTGCATTTTCAAGTGTCTAGTGCTAGCATATAAATCCTTCCACAACATGAAGCCCAGCTACTTCTCACACAAACTTCTGCCCTACACCCACCAAGATGAAATACAACTAGAAATATCCCCAGCCCATACCATCCAGCTACAAACTGCCCCAAAAAGATCTTACTCCCATTTTCTACCAAACCATTGGAATAATCTACCTCCCCACATCAGATCACTTGAGAGCCTTCTAAACTTCAGGAAAGCTATAAAAACCTACTTCTTTACCTAAAATACCTGTCAGACTGTACGTCACGGTAGCTCTAATTGTATCAGTTATGTCTGTCATGTTTTCCAAATCTAGTTCAACTCCTATGGAACAGTTGTGTTAGACTGTACTACCAGATGGATTTTACGCATTGCACACCTAATTGTAGTCATGACACCATGCACTGTTGAATGGTAACACCGTGTACTATTAATGTAACCCTATGAATGTAAATTGTAACCATATGTAATATAATACTGTGAATGTTAATTATGTAACCCGTTCCGAGCTCTCTGGGGAGGATGGGATATAAATCTAAATAAATAGAGGTATGAAGGGAGGGGGTGGAGAGGAGAAGAGAAGAGAAGAGGTGCCGGTGCCTCCACCAAGATGGTACCCAGGGCAGTCTGCCCAACCCCACCCCTTTATTAAGCCACTGTCTGAGAACCAGTACCAGTCTATCTCATATCTATTTCCAGACTGACCTACAACGCTTCTTCCTGTAGGTCCTGCAACTGAGTGGCTTTAATATTATATTTAACATATAAATTTTTATAAATAGTAACAACTGAGTTTGGAGGGTAAGATATTAGTGTCTCATGTTAAGATTGGGGCAACAATGCTGTCTGTAGCTGGCGCTAAGCTCTAGAATGTGCTGTCTGGTGTTCTGCGATTCTGTGATGGGAGACTGAACTTTAAGAAAATGTTGAAAATGCAATTATTTGTCAATGGTTTCCTGTGCTAATGCTATTCTCTGTTAATGCCTTCTTGTCATAAGAACATAAGAATAGCCTTACTGGGTCAGACAATGGTCCATCAAGCCCAGTAGCCCGTTCTCTTGGTGGCCAATCCAGGTCATTAGTACCTGGCCAAAACCCAAGGTGTAGCAATATTCCATACTACTGATCCAGGGCAAACAGTGGCTTCCACCATGTCTTTCACAATAACAGACTATGGACTTTTCCTCCAGGAACTTGTCCAAACCTTTATTAAAACCAGCTACGCTATTCGCTCTTACCATATCCTCTGGCAACGCGTTCCAGAGCTTAACTATTCTCCGAGTGAAAAAAAAAATTTCTTCCCATTGGTTTTAAAAGTAATTTCCTGTAACTTCATCGAGTGTCCCCCTTGTCTTTGTCATTTTTGACGGAGTGAAAAATTGATCCACTTGTATACGTTCTATTCCACTCAGGATTTTGTACACTTCAATCATATCTCCCCTCAGCCATCTCTTTTCCAAGCTGAAGAGCCCTAACCGTTTTAATCTTTCCTCATAAGATAGGACTTCCATCCCCTTTACCATCTTGGTTGCTCTAATTTGAACCTTTTCTAGAGCCTGTAAATGATTTTATGGGAGTTTGTGTTTCCATCTTGTAAGATGAATTTAAAAGAAGATTTTAATAATGATACCGTTAGTTAATGTCTTTTTGTGTTTGTCTTGTTGAAACATGTTTAGCATTTCTTAAATATGTATGCATGTAATTTTGTAAACCAAATAGTTTTTATGCGGCATATAAATTTTTAAATAAATAATCCAAAATACAATAAATTTACTAGCCAGTGGTGGGATAGCTTCAGGAGATGAACATTAAGGGCTCCTTTTACAAAGACGAGCTAGGGCCTTAATGCGCGGAATAACGCACACTAAATTGCTGCGTGTGCTAGCCACTACCGCCTCTTTTGAGCAGGTGGTAGATTTCCCGCTAGCATGTGCTAATCCGGTGCATGCAATAAAACCGCTAGCGCGGCTTTGTAAAAGGAGCCCTAAATATCAAAAATGGAGAAAAAGCCTCAAATGTATACATAACCCGGCAGCAATCTGCATGGATTTCAAGCTGCTCATTAGCTTGTCATCGGCATAAAAAACTCCACATAACAAAAATGTACATCTCACATCGGGCCAAAGCCCACCACTGTGCACAGGGTATGTAAAAAGATAAACCTTTCACTTGGCTGTTAGAAAAGGGGATGCGCCGTCTTTTGATATTTAATGTTGATCTCCTGAGGCTATCCCCCCCACTGGCTAGTAACTTTTTGTATTTTGTATTTTTTAACATACACTTCCCCCACCCCATTCGCGGTTTCAACACTCGTGATTTCACATATTCACGATTTCAGGGGGAAACCCCCCCAATAGTTTAGCACATTCCCGCCTCTCTCCAGCCTTCCTTCCGGCATCCCAGCCTTACCTGGTGGTCTAGCAGGCTTTCAGGGAAGAAGCGATCTTCCTACGCTCCTGCCCCATGTAGATCGCCAATAGGAAATGGCTGCCATGAGCTCCCGTCGTAGTCTCGAGAGACTACGGGAACTCGCTCCTGCCCCGAAAGCCCGCTAGACCACCAGGTAAGGCCAGGATGCCGGGGGGAAGGCGGGAGGGAGGCGGGGATGGGTCAGAGCCAGACGAGAAGATATTTGCGGTTTTTCTCAATTCGCGGTCCGTCTCTGCCCCTATCCCCCGTGAATACCGAGGGAGAAGTGTATAAAGCCATTCCCCCTCTCTTTCTTACATGTGTATATATGTATGCATGCACATGAACACCTTGAATCTCATCATTTGGCACAATGGTTTATTTTTCTTCATTTCATCTATACCCTCATGAAAATTCTGGTAAGTTCAGTCTGATTATTCCATTCATTCCACTCTACATTTATCACACACCTTACAGCGTTTAGTATCATGTGTTATTCTTTTGCAAATAATGCAGTCTTACTACAGCTAATGATGAATATAAGAAATCCAAGAGTGCCATCAAGTGGCTTTAGTATACAAAGTAACATCATTATATATTAATTTTTTTAAAAATTCTTTATTTATTATATTTTGATAAATATGACAAGCAATTACACTCGTTGCATGAAAATCAAAAGGAAAATAATAATACATAGTACAGAAAAATTATAATAAGCATCAATTTTCTTCTTCTTAGACCCCAATTTGGTAATGGGGGGCAACCCTAAGAAATAACTGGAACCTAAAACACCAAATAGAAATTAAGGGCTCCTTTTACTAAGGTGAACTAATGTTTTTAGCGCACGCTGCATTGCCCCCCCCCCCGCGCTAGCCAAACGCTAAGCGCAAAGAACTAACGCCAGCTCAATGCTGGCGTTAGCGTCTAGCACACGCTAAAACCGCTAGCACAGCTTAGTAAAAGGAGCCCTAAGTATAAAGAATGGCATTAATGAACAACTCCTTTACATTATTTCTTCCATTATTCCCTGGTAATCTTTTTTAAGTCCAGGAATGCTCTCAACTGGTCTGGAACATAAAAGGTATATTTCACCCCAACAAATCTAATAAGACACTTGCACGGATATGCAAGTAGGAAAGTAGCTCCTAGTTCTTTGGTTTCTTGCCACATGGCAAGAAAGAGCTTTCTTCTTTCCTACGTCTCTCTATTAACTGAGTATTACGAAAAAGTGACTAAGTATTACAAAAATAGAATTTCATAACAGCATTTAAGTCCTGCTGAAAAACAAAAGAAATAAGTAAAGTGGCTCTCTCTTCAATGATAGAGACCATTTCCTCCAAAATTGCAGAAATGTTCTCTAAATCCATGGAAACTTGCTTCTGATGATCTTGATTAATATCACCTAATTCACCCCCTTGTTTTTGAATAGGTGTAGGTAAGTAATATATTTTATTTATCGTAGGAATAGCCTCAGGGGCGAATTTAAGCACTTGAATCAAATATTTTATACATAATTCCATAGAGGAGATGGTCAGTGATCTTGGAAAATTCAATACACGCAAGTTAAGTTGCCTGTTGAAATTTTCTAACTGTTCTAATTTCCTATGAACAAGCATTTTATCCTTAATTAGATTTTCAGTTAGAGATTTAAAAGTGGCGCTCTCATGATTAACCGTTGTCATCTTAATTTCATTATCTTCCTTCATATCCTCAATAACTTTGAGACTGTCTACTTTTCCTAACAGTGTAGCAGTCAGATTTTGTAATGTTCCATCCAGTCTCTGAAGCATTCCCCAGACATCAATCAGGGTCATCTCCAATACAGCTAGAGCCGACATTCCAGCTTCCTTAGATTTTTCCTTCACAGCGGGTCTTTCTTCTGGCCTATGCCCCTCTACAGAGCAGGTTCCCAAAACCACTTTGGTATTTGGTCCTCTCTGATGCTCAGCCGTTGCCACTGCCAGACAGGGAGGAACAATTGGTTCCTGGGGCAAGAGAGAGATTTCCAGCAAGGGTGTATCGGCCAGGTCCTGGGCCGACATCAAAGTTCTGTACCCCGAATATATTAATATTTTATCAGAACTTGTAAACATCTGATTATAAATGTAACAAATTGCAGCAGCAGAGAACAAATAAATAAAAATATATATTTCCTTAATTATAACAAATTGTAAATCTAAACAGAGAAAAATAATTATTGGTGTCTCAATACTGCAAGAGCCTTATTTAAAACATAAAAAGTAAAGGAAGTGATTTGTTATGCCAACAGAATACAAAGCAGGTATTATTTACTTTACAAAACAGGTCCAGTGAAAGCCCCATTATAGCTAACTGGCATAGACATTTCCGTGAGATATTATCCAAATCTGATATTATGCAACTAAGCCATGGGCACAATCATCCACTGCAGCTATTTTCAGTTCTGATTCATCAGGCCCAAATACAGCTCCTACTTTAGAAAGCACAAAAACTTCAGACTGCCCTGGCATGAATGAAATGAACAAAGTAAAACTCTGGTTGAAAAGTACATGAGGGCTTTAAAAGAAATAATAAAGACTATTTCTTATTAAGGTCTGCTTTTGTGCATCTTCCATCTTGGCTATCACAGACCAACTGCCTTGCTGTTTTCTTAGTCACAGTAATTCAAACAGATTGTCCTGCTAAGGACTTACAACATAACTTCAGAGTTTCCAGTACTTTCCCCAGGACCTGGAAGGGCACACCACTCAGCTGATTTTACTGACCACTCAACAGAAAATGTTGGTATTCTCCAGCCCCCGGCTACTCCTTCATGTCATCAAGCTAGCAAAAATTTCCAGGAAGAACACTGTTTTCAATGTGAAAGAAATACTGAAATGTTTTCAAAAAGAAATTAAAAGAAAAACCAAAATATCTCAATTGCTTAAGTCTTCATTCAATTTGCAACAGCAAATAAATTAGCTAGTTCTCAAAAATTGCCTTACTAAAGCCTACAAGTTACCATCACTGTAGCTGATCTGATCTGAATATTCCTGGATGAAGAATCGAGCAGGTTTTGCTACATGAAACACAGGTGTCAGAATGGGGAGAAACACAGGTGCCACGGCACCCCTAAGAGTGTCCACCTTCCCCATCTCTCAGTCGTCATCACCAGCAGCAGCAAATTAAAGTACATCCATTGCACAGGGCCACACTGTACACAGGCGCAACTGCCAGCTGTGCCTCAGAACAGGGACTGATATGTGGTACTCTACAAGTAAGTTTACTAGAAGAAGAAATAGAAAATGAAAATGATACTTTAAATGTTCTATTTGCTAAAAATGATTTAACCTTTTAAGAACAGTACTAGATAGTAAACGAGAGTGATTAAGTCAAAAGCTGTTGTAAAATCTAAAGATATTAATAATACGGTAGTGTTTTGTCCTGATCAATAGAAGAGTAGCAATCATTCAATAAAGAATGAAATTTCCTAAAACTAGATTGAAAAGGATGAAGCATATTTGAATTTTCCGAATGTTGAGAAAGTTGAAGAAAGACAGAACTTTAGATATAAATGGAAGATTAGGGATAGGATGAAAATTAGAAGCCTGTGACAAATCAAGTGAATGCTTCTTAACAATGGGATATACTAGGCAGTTTTCCAGTCTGTAGGAACAACACCATCTGATAAACCCACTGAAATAACTCCCTGTTGTAGTCTCATGAGACCAAGGAAACTCACAGCACGGCTCTGCATGGGCAAGGAGTGTAGGAAGATCGCTGCTGCTCCGCGTCACTGCTGCTCACCTCCTCTGCCTCCGATGGCCCCCCTCCGCCTCCCTCCTTGCCCCGATCCAAGTCCCAGGGCCATTTTTTTTATGTGGGCTGCCAAAGAACGTCTCACCAGGGGGGGGGGGCTGGGGAAAACCCCCACAAATAATCGAAACTGTGAACAACGAAACCGCGAATAGGGAGGGGAAGTGTCTCTCTAAACTTCAAGCGTGGGCCCAGTCTGTGTGGATGAAACTTAACGCAGCTAAAAACAAATTATTATGGCTAGGCCCAAAATTGGATTGTCTTCCTAGTTCTGTAACATTGCCTTTTGGATCTTCTTTACAAATTGAGTTTTTTGCTAAGATTCTGGGAGTCCTCTTTGACTCCTCACTTTCTTTCAAGGAACAAATTAATTCTGTGATTAAGAAATGCTTTTTTAATCTGCGTATGCTGAGGAAAGAAAAATGGGGAGACCCAATGATCCACAGTGAAAACAATCCACCGATGAAAACAAAAACAAAAAACTGTGGATACAGATGTTCTGGAGATAATTTATTATACACTGACATATAAAAACATGAAAATTCAATTTAAAAAGTACAATGATAAAAAATACAGTAATAAAAATCCAACCGGACCCTTCACGGTCCGTGTTTCGACGAACACGCCTTCCTCAGGGTTCCATTGTTTTGTAAACTCACATATAACAAATTGGACTGAAAACAGTCTATTGTCTTTAAACATGTGAGCAAAGAACACCACAGACAAGCTGAAGTACCGAGATTATAATTAGGAAAGCAGACAAGGGGGGAGCCGTGGTCATTTTAGATCGCAAAGACTATGAAATGGAAATTCAGAGACAATTATCTGATTGCAATGTATATAAACCATTAAGTTTGGATCCCACTAAAAGGTTGAAATCGATGATTAATAGAATAAGAAATAAGAGGTTTAAAGCAGGTTTTGTTATTAAACAGGAATTTAATTTTTTGAACAATCCCCATCCTGTGGTTCCAGTTATATATACTTTGCCAAAAATTCATAAAA
This sequence comes from Geotrypetes seraphini, assembly GCF_902459505.1. Lineage (NCBI taxonomy): Eukaryota > Metazoa > Chordata > Amphibia > Gymnophiona > Dermophiidae > Geotrypetes > Geotrypetes seraphini. The sequence goes on along the minus strand of NC_047086.1, from coordinate 338,402,834 downwards.
ATCAAACTCTCCCCCCTGAACGTCCTATTATTTCCTCAAGAGGTTCCTTATTGGAGCCCCTTTCTATTTATGTTGATTGGTTTTTGAGACCCGAAGTACAGAAACGTAGTACTTACATCAGAGATACATCACATTTTTTTATCGCAATACTTTTCTTCATAATAAGAGTTGCCATCCAAAACATCTCCGTGATAATCTTCCTTTTTCACAATTTTTAAGGTTTAGGAGGATTTGTAGTAGAGTACAAGAATTCAAGAATCACTCTAGTAGGTTGATTACTGATTTGTCTGCCCGTAGTTATGACAAAAAATGTTGAAAAAGTGTTACAAACGTGCCAAATATAACCATAGGGAACATCTGTTATGTGAGAAAGACACTAGCACAAGTAAAGTTGATTCAGATATACAAACTTGTATTTTGCAATTTTCAAATGCCAGTCCTGCCATAACTAGAGTCATGAAGAACAATTGGAAGATTGTACAGACTCATCCAGTGTTCATGGACAATGTTAAGAACAGCATTTAGTAGAGGACGCAATTTGAAGGAAATCATTAGTCCTTCGGACACCACTCTTTCCCAGAAAGTTAAAGGTATTCTTGGACATTACAAATGTGGATCTTGCAAATGTTGTGAGATTATGTTACAATCTAAGTTTTTTATCAATTCTCAGGACAGTAGAAAATTCGAGTTGAAACACTTTAGCAACTGTAATAGCAACTATGTCATTTATGCTATTATTTGTTCTTGTTCCAAAGTTTATGTTGGGAAAACTAAAAGGTGTCTCAAGACCCGTCTCAGTGAGCATAAATCTAACATCAAACGCAAAAGAATGCAGGCTCCCATTGTTAAACATTGCTGCGAAATGAATCATGGTTTTTCTGATTTAAAATGTATTGTCATTGATTTTGAGAAGATGAATTCAAGAGGAGGAAACAGAGATAGACTACTTGTACAACGAGAACAGCGATGGATTCACAGACTAAATTCTTTAGAACCTATGGGACTCAACATCTATATAGAATGGAAAGTTTTTTTTCTAATTTTTTAATTTTGGTTTGTTACTGAATTCAGTTTTGAGTTTTGATTTAAGTTTTTATATTTTTATATTTTGTTTGTGCTTGACAGTTTTTTTGTTTCATTCAGTAGGCAATATACACTTTTTTAAACAACAAGAATGCAGTAATTCCTCTGTAATAATATTTGTTCCTTTATAAAAGCTATTAAAATATGTCAATTTCAATATGTAGACAAAATAATACCCTTGTGTCCATAGGTTTTATTATGATTCATTAGTCAAGCAGTGCATGTTTGTTCCCTGATAAAATAACAACAGTGTTATGATTTTCTATACCAACATTGGCTCTCTGCTAAAAAGCAAGTAAACCATATCGACTTTTCACAATGATTGCTGCTTCCCGACAGAAGTAGCAGTGTTTTTATGGCACCAATAGCAATCCTTTAATGTAACAGTGAAGCCATTTTTACCAGTCAAATGCAATCTCGTTTTTGGTTGAAGACATTATGACGCCATCACGTCAAGTTTTTCACAATTGGCTGGTTTGCTACCAATTGATTTAAAAACTGCCGCCACTTCCAGGTAACCTGACATATTATGTGCTGTGCGGGTGCTGGATATTGAGGCTCCGGTAAAAGTTTGCAAATTAAGTAAGTAAATATTTTTTTAAAAAACGAGCAACTATTTTACCTTGAGAGCTGACTTTAAACTAAAATTAGCAGTGGCATGCTTTGTCAGGAGTGTTAAACAAATTATACCGCGCAACTTTATATGTTTGTATGGGTGGTTAGCGCTGGGTGATAACACTGACACTATCCTGTCAGCAATTGTATGATATTTTTGAGCGCTTATTTTAACATCAAATTATTATGGGTATGGTTTTTGAAGAGCATTGAGCTGATCTGACTATGGAAGTTTCCAGATCTATGCATGTGATAAACGCTGGCCCAGAACCCTGATGCCATTTTGTTATATTCATACATTCACATTAGCAGCGCGGCAGTTTTACTGCTTCGAGGAAGTGAACAACAATCGAATTTCTTAGATTATGAGCACTTTATAAGATCTTCTTTGGGTTTCACTTGTATTATGGTGCTAATTTTTAAGGATTTTATAGTCTTGTGACACATTAATTTAAAGGTTTTAAGAACATTTAAAAGTCTATTTAAGAATATTTAAAGCCTATTGATTAAATCAATTGTAATAAACAGATTTCAGTGAATATTAATGATGTGATTAATTTTAAGTAATAATTTGGAGAGCCTATTGATCAAATGAACTTTAATGAATATATTCTAAGGGAACAATTAGGTTGACCATCAATTAGTGGAATTCATTATGTGCAGTTTTGAATGAATTCTTTCAAGCATAAATCAAATTGATTTTTATTAATTTTTTATTTAGTTTATGATTATTCAGTCAATAGGTGTTAGAACTTAGGTTTTTAATATAATATTTCTAATAAATAATCAAGAGACCATTGACCATAGGGTTTGTTAGGAGTTTCACAAATTTTGAAATATTGATCAAGTTTCACTTTTTTAGGTTTGGTGCAGTAATAGAAGGAGGCATAGCCCCTGATAAAACCGAGTGTGAAACGGTTGGGCAGCCGTCGGGCACAAAAGATAAGTGCTTTCCAATTTAGGGTTTTTGGAGACTTCTTTTAGCATCTTGCAGTCTGCTCTGAGGGTCAACTTGCTTGGAAGGCCAGACCAGGGCATGTTGGCAGTTGTTTAGAAAGTCCTCCACTTGTACACTATTTTCTGGACCGTGGACTGGCTAATGTCAAATTCTTTTGAGATTTTTTAAAATCCCTTACCAGACTTATAAGCTGCTACAATATTCTTTCTGAAGGCCTCAGAAAGCTCTTTTGATCTCACCATGGTTTTCACTCTCACCGCAGCAGTCATGAGCACACCAAACAGAATATCTGAGGTTTAAGTAGGGCAAACTTCCTTCAAAATGCTGAGTAACGATGTTTTAGGGCTCCTTTTACAAAGGTGTGCTAGCGTTTTTAATGCACGCACCGGATTAGCGGAAGTGGATAGTGCGCGTTATTCCATGCGTTAAGGCCCTAGCGTGCCTTTGTAAGTCACTTTAACTGGGAGGATATGTGGGGGTGTCCTAGTTTATTCCTTAGTTACAATACACATTTTTGTGGATATCTTTTGTTTCATGAGTAAATCAAGGAAAATATTTGTCGTTTAACTGCAATTATATCACTTTCTTTTCCAGATATTAATAAAAAAAAGATTTGACATCGATATGTGAGCATTTCTTAAGAAAGAACTGAATATTTCATGGGTGTCCTAATATTTGTATTGGTGCAAGCTATTATCCTAGCACAATAAGATTATGTAATTCAATCTGTATAGGCCTGAGTAAGGGGAATCTAAAATAAATATATATATATATATATATATATATATATATATATATATATATATATATATATATATATAAAGAGAGAGAGAGAGATCCAACCCCTAGGAAGAAAATGTCACGGTTAAGTCAGGTACTACACCTGTTCCCCGAGGAAAGAAACCAGGAGAATGGAGAGCCTCAGAGCCTGTTGAGGACAGGACTGCCTATCCTGAGGAGAATGAACCTGACCCTGACCCAGGAACCATTCTAGAGCCAAAGCCTGTTAGGAGAGTAAGCTCCCTTAGGAAGTTCAATCAGTTCCCCAACAGCAATATTCCTAGTGAACAGAGAGGGAGCAGAGAGCACTCAAACCTGTGCTCAAGTCACGTAAGCTAGGGAGTGGCTTTAACACCTTAAAACAGCTCTTAAAGTCTGTGAAGCAGGCAACTCAGGAGGACCTGGCAGATAGGGCTCTTCTGGCAAGGCACAAGCCAGGAGCCCATGGAATGGGAAGGCTCTGCACCCCAGGAGAATACAGAGCTGGAGGCTCCAGAGGAATGTATGGACATAACGGAGGTTGCAATGCCTGTAGCTGAATCCTTGGAACCGATGGATGTGAGTGTGGCAGTTTCTTGCCAGTAACTTATTTTGCTCTTTTTCTTTTTTTTGGATGTTGTGTTGGAGGACACTTTACTGAAGGAAGTAGCTTCCAAGGAACTGTTTTGAAAGGTTTTATTTTTGATTGCACAGCAGTGGGGCCTGAGCTGATACTGGACTTGAATTGAGGAGAGCCTTAATTAAGTGGCTGTACTTCAGCTGAGGCTGAGCCAGAAGAAAGCTGGTGTGGTTTTTTTTGGTGTTTGCTGCATTAAGAGCCAGTGACTTGCAGAATTGGGGAGGGTTCCCCGAAGATTTAGGGTTGGGATTTTTGTGGGTGCTTGTAAAGCCAATAGTAAAAAGTGGACCCAGCAATTCTGTTCCCAGTCTCCCGAGACTGGAGAGTTGCTGCACCCTAGAGAGGCAAAATTTACAAACTGCATTGCTCTGAAGTTTTGTTTTGTGGTTTATTATACAGGAGCCTGGTGAAGAGCAGGACTGTTTCACAGAAAGCCCAGGTCTCCATGAAGAAAAGTAAAAGTGTTTCTTTTGTTTTGTTTGCTGGTTTGAAGCTGTGTGAAGGATATTGCCTTGAACTTATGGTTACTTACCTGGGACAAAGCTTAAGTTTGTTCGCTGGACTGCAAACTGGCTATTACAAACTTTGCTTAAGGAGGAAAAGCCAGTGGAATGGTTTTTGTTTTGTTCTTTTTGACGCATTAAACTAAGTGCAATAGCCTGAGAACTGGTTGGCTTATTATTATGATTATCATTGGTAAGCCAGAGAACTTTACCACAATGTAGGGTCTCCCCCTTTGGGAACCGCACCAGGGTCGTGCTGCCACCAGTCGGCGGACTCCCGCGGGCCCGGCTGGTGACAATATATATATATATATATATATATATATACTAATTTTTTAGCCCGTTACATTAACGGGTGCTAGAATAGATGTGTAGACTTAGGCATTTCTTTCTTTCTAACTCTCTCCCTGCCCCCTTTCTTTCTTTCTTTCTGTCTCTTTCCCTGGCCCCATGTCTGTCTTTCTTTCTGTCGCTCTCCCTTCCCCCTGTCTGTCTTTCTTTCTGTCTCTCTCCCTGGCCCCTCCTCCCTGCGCACGACCACCTCTCAAACCCACTCCTCCTTTACAAAGCCACGCTAGTGTTTTTAGTGCTGGCCACATAGGTAACAGCATGGATGCTCACAGGAATTCTATGAGCGTCGGAGACGTTACCACAGCGGCCAACGCTAAAAACGCTAGCACGGCTTTGTAAAGGAGGGGGAAAGTCTGGTTAGTCTGATATACGGCTGAATGAAGGATCGATGAAAGAAGCCAATGTGGTGGAGCAGGGAGGACTTCCTGACATCGATGCAGGAAGAACATGGCAGGCAGGATCATGGACACTCAGTCGACCACCAGCTGTACGATGGATCAGGATTCCCCCCACCACCACCACACACACACACACACAAACATTGTTGCATCCAGTCTTTTTCTATATTTTTTTTTTCAGGTACTTCATCTTGTCTTCACTCAGTTTTTCTCTCTCTCATATTCCCCTCTAGCTAATCAACCATTTCCAATCCCTACGGCAATTAGCATCTGCCTGGCCTCTTATCCTCCTCACATTACAGTTTGCTGCTGCTTCCACAGTTAAAGAAATAGGGATTTTTCTCCAGTGTGTATCATGCGGCTTAGCTTTAGGTTAGTTCAAATTATGTGGTACACGGTTCTCTGAATTGATAGGGGGGAAAAATAGAAATCAGGCTTCACCTCTGCTCAAATTCCACTGGACAACCCACAGTTCAATTACAGATTTTACAGATTTATTAAACTTGTTATACCACTTAATAGCTCCTGGAGCTGCTACGGCCTCGCCTCCCACCCCCAGACAGCCACAGCGCCCGCCCCCCTGCCAGTCTCGCGCTCCCAGCCACAGCGTCCCTGGTACAGTAAACACCGCTGCTTCGCGGTCTTCTACTGACCTAATTTCCTCTGCCTCGTCCCTGATGACGTCATCAGGGACGCAGCAGAGGAAATCAGGCCAGTAGAAGGCCCAAAGCAGCGTGTTTACTGTGCCTGGGATGCTGCTGGAGCCGGAAGGTTTGTGTTCGTCGCACGGTGGTAGGTGTGGCTGAGATGGTCAACGGGGGTTTCAGGTGTGCTGGGTAGGGTCGGCAATGGGGGGGGGGAGTCGCGGCATGTTACCTGCTGTGAGTCAGGCTGGAGCCGGCAAGTTCTCCTCCTGGCATCCTCCGCTCCGCACCGCCTTTGCCTTAGTGTGCATGTGCACTCTGCCGGCCACATCCCAACAGATCAGGACTCAGGGAACAGTAAAATGCTAAGCGCGCATGCGCACTCTTACCGCGTGCTTCCCTGATCACTGATCTGTCGGGCTGTGGCGGTCCACCTCGTGCCACTGCAGAAATGGCCCCACACTCACGGCTCGGCTTCAGGCTCACTTAATCCCTTGCCTCCCCCCCCCTTCCTGCAATCCGACCGGCTCACTTAGTCCCTTCCCACCCCTCCCCCCTTCCCTTCCCGCGGTCCCGACTCCAGCAGCCTGCAGCATTCTACACACACTGCTTCGGGGCCTTCTACTGCCCTGATTTACTCTGGCACATCCCTAATGACATCATCAGAGTTGCGGCAGAGCATATCAGGGCAGTAGAAGGCCCCGAAGCAGCATGTAGAGTGCTGCAGATGCTGCTGGACTCGCAGATTTGTTGGGACCGCGGGAAGGGAAGGGGGCGGAAAGGGACTAAGGGAGCTGGCCAGACCATGGGAAGGGAAAGGGGGGCATGGAAAACGTTGCTGCTGCACAGGGAAGTAGTGTGGGAGGAGGGAAATGGAGGGGGAGGGAATGCTGCTGTGGCTGCTGCACAAGGAAGTGGGAGGAGAGAAATGCTGCTGCATAGGAGGCAGGGAGAGAGACAGACAGATAGATAGATAGAAAGAAAGACAGACAGTGGGAGGAAGGAAGAGAGAAAATAAAAGAAGAAAGACACAGGGGCAGGGAGAGACACAGAAAGACAGACAGATAGACAAAGGGGGCCGGGGAGAGAGACAGACAGAAAGAAAGACAGCGGGAAGGAGAGAGAGACAGAAATAAAGAAAGACAGACAGACATATATTCTAGCACCCGTTAATGTAACGAGCTAAAATACTAGTATATATATATATATATATATATATATATTTGTGTGTGTGGGTATGTGTGTACATATATACACACACACACACATACAAACAAACACCTCCCCCCATACACACAGTTTAATTTGACAGAGGATATTTTCCTAGCAAAATACAAAATTTTTTAAAAAAAGCCCAATGGCATTAAAATTTGTTTAGTATTAGTTTTGTTTCTGAAAGGAAAAAAAATCTAAAATACCACTAGGTGGCACAATGCATTCATTAAAAAATTACACTAACAGAAGTACAGAAAACTATTCCTATTAGTAAACTAACCTTATAAAAACAGAGTTAAACTTCAAAGCCATGAGAAATATGAATAGTTTCATATCTCTCATGGCTGGTTGAGTAGCTTTATAAACCTTTTCTGTATGTAAAACACTGATTTACATATACTGTATATGTAAGCTTTCATAAAAAATGACAACTGCATAAAAATACACATTCTCTAATCAAGATACAACTTTGGGGGATATAACAGTTTGGGCAGTAGTATCATTTTAACCAAGGCCAGGGCCCTCCCCAGCAAAGACAACGGGAGATCTTGCCAGGCAGCACAAAGGGCTCCAATTTTATCTATAGTAGCCACCACATTACTGTGATACATAACCCGAGGATTCGGATGCAGATAAATTCCAAGATAGCGCATCGGTTTACGCACTGGAGGGATTTCTAAGGTGTCATGCCAGGGCTCCCACACCAGCCCCGACAGAGGTAACAGTTTAGATTTTGCGCAATTCACTTTAAGGCCAGAAAGGGAGTCAAACTCCGCCACCAAGCGCAACGCCACCGGCAGATGACATGGGGCCTGGTCCAGAAATAACAGGATATCATCCGCAAATAATGTAATATGACACTCCATGCTCCCTATGTGAATGCCTCGGAGATCAGGGCTGGAGTGAATTTTAATAGCTAAGGGTTCAATGGCCAAAATGAACAGCAGGGGGCATCCCTGGCGCATCCCCCGCCAGAGCTGAAAAGAAGTCGATAAACCACCATTGATGATAAAGACGGGCTTGCGGCGCAGTGTAAAGACCCTGGATCCAATGAAGGAAAGGCCCAGTGACACCATACTCCTGTAATATCCAAAAAAGATACTGCCAAGACATACTATCAAAGGCCTTTTCCATATCAAGGCCGGCTATCGCAGAAGTGCCACCTCCTCCCCAATGTACCCTATTTTTGGCCTTTTTACACAAATTAGCAACTTTACACTTAATTTGTAAACTAATGGAAAGAGCTTGGAGGTTGAAATTGTACTTTTGAAAACAACGTTGTACTGAGACATTATGCGCCAAATTTCGTATTTATTACTCAATTATTGTGGGAGCTAAATAATGTCAAACTTTGACTTTTTTTGGAGCACTAATTTTTTCAGCCAAGTTTACTGTAATTCAGCCATTCACTCAGTGCTCGACAAAAATTATTATTGGTAGCACTGAATAGAGCTCAAAAAGTTGTGCAGGGTAGCTAAGTTTCAGTTTTTTTGGAAACACAGCTCGGGAGATATTGTGTCTCAAAGTTGTCAGAATGTCATTGTCGTACTGTATTTCATTGTGGTATGGGGTCAAACAAATGGCTATATCTCCACAAATATTCCACAGGCGAAACTAAAACTTTACCAAAGTTCGTTTGAGACATGGTGGACTCTGCATATGAAGTTTCATCAAAATCCATGATGGTCATGCAGGGCACTTTCCAAGAATCTGATCACTTGACATGGAATGACCCAGATGGTAACCTGAAATGCCAGCTTTTCCTTATCATAGACATGCAGATGGTAACCCGAAATTGGAAGAATTACATCGTTTAAATTTCCCTTTCTGGTGGGCAAATCTGTGCTTCAGCTATAGTAATGAAAAAAATGAATGCCGATAGTTTGGGTCACAGTAATTTATTTAAATTGGTTTGGGGACCATTGACATCTTATATTAGTAGGTCTTTGATTATGAGTCAGTTTTTGTTTGTTTATTTTGTTTATTTATTTTTGGACACATCCAGGGAAGAATGGGGGGGGCTATTTCTGTCCTAATTTGACCTTTGAGTATTTACACTTGGCGTGGGTGGGAGGATGGGAAGGTATTATTAATTTGAAAAAGGTAAGGTTATTGGGAAAATCTATGTTTCTGTGTTTTATTGAATAATCACTGGGTGGGTGGGTAGGTGGGAGAAAATGGTTGGTTATGTATATTTGTAAGTTGAATGTGCTTTTATTGACGACTTATATGTTATATAACTGCATATTGCACTATTGAAGTTTGGAAAATAAATAAAGAATTTTTTTTTAAAAAAAGGACTTAGAAATGTTGTCAATCCAACTTCTCCTTTCAACAGAGTAGATCTGGTAGTGGAGCAATCAGAGAAAAGTGCCATGGAAATTCAGATATTGCAAGCTGTTATGGAAGACTGATTCAACTGGAAATCAATGAAATGATTAAAAAAAGTATTGGGTCCAATGGAAGGAGTTAAAGGTACTAACATTATTTCAAACCTAGAGAAGTTCTTGCCATGGCTTTTCAACATTGACTTTGCAATGCTGCTAGAGGGCCTATTGAGTTCCTTCCAGACTAACATCTGGAGCCAAATATCCGAGACAAGTAGTGGCTAAAAAGAGATTAGGTTCTTACCTTGCTAATATCTTTTTTAGTAGATAGGTGTGTCATTCTCGATGGACAGGTAATGTTCCCGTGTTGGCGAGCCATGCAGAGGGAATCCACTTCAGCTTTTGAATCCCTCCTCCTTCACTAGAAGTCTCTGCTGCCCCCCTTCAATTTGTACCACAGCAGGCAATAGCCCCATATAGAAATACATGTGAAGGAGGGGTGCAAAAAGACTCCCTGAACTACAACCCTGTTCTGCTCTGAAAACACAAACAACATGTTAAACATTGCCATTGAACAATTAAAACAGCAAAACGAATATGCCAAACAGAAACCTTTATGGAGCTCAAATAACACCCCAATGTGTTATAACAATACCCTTTCTGATTGAGACAATAGGCAGGAGGAAATAACTTACAGGATGGGGCTCCAGAATGATACACCTATCTACTAGAAAAGATATTAGCAAGGTAAAAACCTAATCTCTTTTTTAGTGCAATAGGACAGATGGGATATACAAAAGTGTCCCAGAAATCTAGGAAAGTTCCACTGCGCTGGCTCATAACACTGAGGACCCAAAGGCAGAGTCATCTCTTGCTACTACATCTACTCCGTAAAACTTGGAAAATGTATGTAGAGTGGACTAAGTCGCAGCCCTACAAATTTCAGGAGATACTACCTGAGCTTCCATCCATGAAGAAGCTACACTTCCAGTAGAATGTGCCTTTACAGAGAGTGGTGACAGTTTGCTACAGGCAATAAATACTGACAAAATGGCCCTACGGATCCATCTGGAGATTGTAACCCCAGAAGCTGGTGCACCATGACTAGCCTAACTACTGAGCCCAAAAAGATGGTCAGATATCTTGATGTCACCAATGAGTTCAAGCTATCAGAGAAGCACTCTTCTCACATCCAACTATTTCAGAACCAGGCCTTCTTCTTAGAACCTGTGGACTGGAATACCGGCAATATGATTTCTTGATTGACATGCAAAACCAAAACAACCTTTGGTGAAAAGGATGGGTGTGCAAAGAAACTCCAACCTTTGTGAATTACAGAAAAGGCTCTCTGCAAGAAAGCCTGTAGCTCCAAGACTCTTCTCGCTAAGGTAATGGCTGCAAGAAAAAGAGTCTTGAGCGTCAGATCAATCAAGGATGCTTCCTTCAGTGGCTAGTATGAAGCCTGACAGAGGCCTTGCAAAACCATGTTAAGGTTCCCTGAAGGGAACAGGAGTTTTACCGGGGATCTGAGTCGCAGCACCCTCTTTAGGAATCTGGTTATGTCCAGATAAGATGCCAATGAAGCCTTTCAGTCTCGAGCCCTGAAAGAAGAAAGTACCACTTGGACTCTGAGGGATTCCACTGTAAGCCCCTTGTCAAGGCCAGCTAGAAAGAAGACTAACAACACCAAGATTGGAGCAGAAAAAGGCTCCTACTTCCCCTTAATGCACCAGTGCTGGAAAGTTTCCCATGCCTTTGCATAAGCAGACACTGTCATAGGCTTTTTGGTTCTAAGCAAAGTAGCAATGACTACCTCTGAATATCCCTTGCACACCAATGCCACGCACTCAAGAGCCATGCCATAAGAGCAAAGCGATCTGGATTTTCTGTGGCCACTGGTCCCTGAGAAAGAAGGTCCGGCTGTACTTGATGTCTGAGACTTGCACCTGACTGAAGACGCACTAGGTCTGCGTGGCCAATCTGGAGCCAAGAGTGACTGCTCCTAGATGGCTTGCAATCCTGTAGAAAATCCGGCCTATAATGAACCACGGAGGAAACACGTATAAAAGCTCGCTCTTCAGCCACAGTTGTACCAGAGCGTCCAGACCTGCACTTCTGAGCTCGGATCTTCTACTGAAGAATCTGTCCACTTTCTTGTTTCTTGTTATTGCCATCAGATTGAACATTGGGCAACCCCAGCGACGAACAATGGCTTGGAAGGCTGCTAAAGACAGCGTCCACTTGCCCTGATCCAGTGTCTGTCTGCTGAGGAAATCACCTTAGGCATTGTCTACTGCCACTACATGTGCCGCTGAGAGAGCCTAAAGGTGAACAGTATGCAAGCCTCCAGATTCAGTTGTGTACTCTTGGTGCCTCCATGGTGATTGACATACGCTACTGCTGTTGCATTGTCCAAGAATACTCGAACCACTTGTCCCTCCAGACTCTTCTGCAGCCTCTACAATACCAACTGAAATGGCCAATCTGTTGATCAACCACTTCCTTTGGAAGGCCAACCAATACCCTTAGTCTAACAGGCTGGCGTCTGTTGTCACAATGACCCATGAGGATATTTTGAAGAGCATGCCCCTTAATAACGACTGTGGGCAGAGCCACCAGTCCATAGTGGCCTGGGCTTCCGGTTTCCAAGGCAGAGACATTTGCAGGAAGTCTGACTGAAGTGATCACCATGATAGCAACACTCTCTGGAGAGAACGCATGTGAGCCTTCGCCCAGGGGACCATGTCTATCATGGCTACCATGAAACCTAGCACTTGGAAGTCACACAGATGGAGCTGGTTTGGCCACGAGGCTCATTATCTAGGTGCAAAGTTTCAGTCTGCATGCTGAAATGCCAACTGAGTCCTTCACGAAATGACCTTGATACAACACAGTTGCTGTTTCACATAATTATTTAAGTTTAATGAATAATAAAGCAAATTAAGATTATAGGAAATGCATCACAAGAATATACAGCAATTGTGGGAACAAAGAAGGGACACCCAGATGCATGCTTGTCTGGGAGCTCCAAGTCTGCTCTGCGGAAACTTCCTAATCTGGCAGTGACTATTATACTTTTACAGCTTGGCATTAAGATCTTACTAAGCTTACTCTGATTGGTAAAAGTCATTAGCATATTTAATTGATTGGTTATAGATACATATTTACCCTCTTAATTGACTATGTCCTTTATTAACATTAAAGCCATTAGCATTGACGTATGCTATTACCAAACTTGAGTGGTGGTCAAAAAGCACCTAACTTATCTGTCCCCAACAGCCTGTCCCTGGAGCAGCAATCTAAAGCCATCTGAGCATGACCTCTGTTTTTCCCAATGCTCCTTTTCTTCATCTTTCCTTTTCTGTTATCGGTGCTGTGGTCACTGTGTACATGCTGGACATCACACATCAGTCATTTCATTCTGCTGGGCAGTAGCACTATAATTGTCTTTTCCATGTAACAGCTCATAGTTCTGCTTCTGTGTGCTCGCTTATCTTGACGGCTAGTGACTGTAGAAATGTTCCAACACTTGCTCTGAAATTGCCACATATTTCAGAGAAACAGCATCTGAACTTAAAATTTCACAGCACATGAGAGAAAGTCTATTAAAAGTGAACTAAACAACATCCATTTCAGCGCTTGGCCTGGTTTTCTTTGTCCTTTGACCCTATGCCAAGGCCTGCTGGCGTGGAGGTCCCACAAGGGTCTTCCTCAATGCCTCAGGAAGATAGATATGAACTTCTGCTGTGTTGAAGAAGATCCCTAGGTATTCCAGGGATTTGGACAGAACTAATTGGCTCTTTGGAAATTCACTATCCAACCTAGGCTCTGCAGGATCTGGACCACGTGATCCACCGATTGTTCTCCTTCTGAGAACGATGGAGCTCTGATCCCATCTGTGAACTCAGTAAACTTTCAGTCAAGATCATCTCTCTAGGTGGGTTACTCAGAGAAGGAGGATCCCTAAGGTTGCTCTTAGCTGCCTGTATAGGTATTTCATATGAGTAGGAAAATCACATTTATCATCATCCCATACCTTAAGAAAATATAAGAATATAAGAACATAATTTAGAACTACTACTTAAGAACTACTGAAAAAGTGCCATGTAGCTTAGGAAAATATTGTTTTTGTACCTATGGCAAAAGTCCATATTGCTATTTTGAGTTATGACATATGATAGCAAAGGAGACGATATCTCATATCATTATTTTAAGAAACAATTCTGCACATTCATAAAAGTATGAGCAATGCTCAAACTATTTCTTCCTCTGTTTTGTTTTAGAATACTTTGGAATATTTGGAATACTTGATTGTTAACAAGATTCCCAAGTGTACTCTTCCAGCTTGGTGCTATTCCATTGCAACTCATTATTTAGCCGGTTTCCTAAAAAATAAAGCCTGGCTGTCTGATATGGCAACTATAAATTAGGAAGTGTCATACCACTAACACATATTTGTACAAAGTTTGCAGTTTGATTTTGAGAACCTTATTTTATTTCAATCTACTTATGTGTCTGCTGAATTACAAAAAAAAATTCTCAAAGATAACTGCATGAGAGCTGTTGAAAAAGATGTAATACTCTAGGACACATGTGTCAAACACAAGGCCCGCCTGGCCTTTTTATGTGGCCCGCGGCAATGCTCCCAAACTTTCCTCTCTCAGAGGCCAGCGTGTCTTAACCTCCAGCATCAGTCTGACATCGCTGTCACACCGGAAAGTCTGCCGGCTTCGGCAGAGATTTGGCGATGTTGTCCATGGCTCCTCCTCCTGCCTTCTGTCTGCCGCGGTCCATCCGGGAGGAAACAGGAAGTTGCGCATCACTGGAGACAGACCATGGCAGATGAAAAGCAGGAGGGGGAGCCAAGTACAACACTGCAGAATCGCTGAGGCCGGCAGACTCCTCGGCTTGGCAGCGACATCGGACCTGTGCCACAGGGAAAGACACGCTGGGCTTTGAGGAGAGAGAGACCGGCGCTGGACAGAAAGGCAAGCTCAGCTGTGAAGAGAACGAGATGAAGGGAGAGAGGTTGGACCTGGGGGAGGGAGGCAGGGAGGCAGACAGGGATAGGGGGCAGCTGGGAAGAAAAAGGGAGAGAAGTTGGATCTTGAGATGGAAAATTGATAGGTAGCTGAAAATTTAAAAAGGAGAAGGATGAGAAAGAGGGCAAGACTTGAGTGGACAGAAGCAGAAAAAAGGAGAAAAGTTGAAAGGGAAAAAATCAATATGTTGGAGACAGGGACTGGAACGAGAGGAGAAAAAAAATGGACATCAGACACTGGAAAGAGAATTAGAAGATAGACAAAATCAGAAAGAGAAACTGAGACTAAAAGTAAAATGACCAGACAACAAAAGGTAGAAAAAATAATTTTAATTTCTATTTTGTGATTAAAATATGTCAGATTTGAAATGTGTATCTTGCCAGAGCTGGTGTTAGACAGCAAGCGTGAACTAGGACCTAAAAGAGAGGAAAAGTCTTCTTTTATTTATTTTGTAGCCAGCATGAGGTTGGAGAGGTTGTATCGCTATACTTCTACTAAGACTAACCCCCTCCTTTGCTGGCGCGCAGCGTGGGTTTTGGCGGTGGCAGCGGCGATTGATCTGATGCTCACAGAAGTCTTGTGAGCATTGGAGCAGACGCTGGCGCTGGAGCCCACACTGTGCGTCAGCAAAGGACGTGGTAAGTATCTTAATAAAAAAATCTGGCCCGCAAATTAACCTATGTTTTAGATTTCGGCCCCTTATGTGATTTGAGTTTGACACCCCTGGTCTAGGAAGTATGTTCAAACTGTACTTTTTTGTGTCTACCTAAGTACATATAAGTTACAACAGTTTCTACTAGTGCTGCCCGATTCACGATTCGAATCGATTCACCGATTCAAATCGATTCAATTTTAAAAAAAATTGGTCTCCTGATTCGATGACCGACCCTTCCCCCTGTGCCTTCCTAAAGCAGGAGCAGCAGCGCTGCCTCTTGCTGGCCATCTACTGCTGCTCCTGATTGAGGGGACAGGGTCAGTCAGAAAATCCTGCATATTCCCAGCTCTTACCATAAGCAGCTAATACAGCAGTCTGCAGGATTGCTGGTGCTATAGCGATCCCTGCAGCTGCCCATCGTCCTCAGTGGCACGTTCTTTCTGCTACGGTCCTTCCCTTGTTCTGACGTCAGGGGCAGGATCGCAGCAGAGAGAACGTTCCGCTGAGGAC
Source organism: Geotrypetes seraphini (assembly GCF_902459505.1). NCBI lineage: Eukaryota > Metazoa > Chordata > Amphibia > Gymnophiona > Dermophiidae > Geotrypetes > Geotrypetes seraphini. The sequence goes on along the minus strand of NC_047086.1, from coordinate 338,387,134 downwards.
GACGGGCAGCTGCAGGGATCATTATAACACCAGTAATCCTGCAGGCTGCCGTATTAGCTGCTTAAGGTAAAAGCAGGGAAGCTGGGGGAACATGCAGGCTTGCAGGGGGAGTAGGCCCGAGGAGGAAGAGTGCCTTCACAGCAGGGGGCAGGCCTTCGCGGGGGGAGCAGACCTTTGCGGCAGGGAGGCAGCCCTGTGCAAAGGGAGGAGGAAGAGTGCCTTCACAGCGGGGAACAGGCCTTCATGGCGGGGAGGAAGGCCTGTGCAGAGGGAGGAAGTAGAAGGAGTAAGAGAGGGGAGGGGAGATGCCAGACCTGGGGTGAAGGGAAGAGAGAGATCAAACCAAAAAGAGGGGGAGGAAAGCAGAGGAGAGGTTCTGGACTAATGGAGAGAGAAATGCAAGACCACAAGGGGAAGGATACAAGAGGGGTAGATACTGCTCCAAAATAGGTGGGCAGGGTGCAGGATAGCAGGAGAGATAGTAGGAGAAAGCCTGTACCTAGGGAAGGGGATACAGGAGGTAAGGAAGAGAGAAAGAAGAAGCTGGATATGGGGAGAGACATGAAACAGAGATAAGATGCTGGCCATGGCGGGAGCATAGGAACAGGGACACTACTGGAGAGGAGAATAGGGACAAGAACACAGAAGTGAGATGCTGGATGAAAGGTAGTTCAGAAAAGGAGAGATGGTGGTTCTGTGGATGGTGGGGGTCCATCTCTGCAGCTGCGGAGGGATGGAAATGAAAAAAAGGAAAGATGCCAGACCTCCAGGGGAGGAAAGGGAAACAGAAGGGGAGGACAAAGATGGAAGATGGATGGTTAGCACGGAGAAAAAAGAAAAAAGGAGAGCCTGATTAGAAGACAACCAGAGCCTGGGACCAACATGATTTGAAAAATGACCAGACAACAAAAGATAGGAAAAATAATTTTATTTTTTGTTTTCTGATTACAATATGTGAGATTTGAAATGTGTATCCTTCCAGAGCTGGTGTTAGACCGCGAACATGAGCTAGGATTTAACAGAGAGAGGAAAATAATTTTTTGTTTATTTTGTTTATACCAGAGTGCCAGTGTGGGTAAGAGAGGGCAAAGGGGGTGATGAAGCTATAAAATAAACCCACCAGGATGTTTGAAAAAATAAAACACTCAATTGGGCAGGAAAATCAAATCAAATCAAATCGAAAAATCGATTCAATAGACTAAATCGAATCAAAAATTTTTTTCCTTAATCGGGCAGCACTAGTTTCTACACAGTAGAAAATTAACCATGAATAGTGGAAATGGCAGGAGCAAAAGTTTAATCAGCCTTTTAGTTAATATTTAACACCAAGGTCACCTTTGAATATCTCTGCCTGTCTCAACTCCTACAGTTCTGCCACTAACCTCCAGAAACTTGAGGTTCTCCAAGAGCTAAGAGCTCTTTGTACTGAGTAAAGAGATTCACATTTCACCAACACATAAATAATCATTCAAATGCACACTGCACTAAAAGCCAGATGACCTACATCCAGCTGCTGGACTGCTGTCTGCTTACAGTGCTGTTGAAGTTATTTAAGGCTGTTTATGGAGTGGGAATTCAATATCTTAGCATTGACTCACGTTATGTTAACATTTATTTGTCAATAATCTGCTACAGGGCTACAATTAATCTAACACAACAACTGAGGTTTATTACCCACCTGAGATGTAAATCAACTCTTGCTATAAAATATAACCTTTTAATTGGGGTAACAGTCTATGCACATATAAAAAATGCAACTGGGTGGGGGTAGGGAATAAAACAAACCCCACTGATCACTACCATAAATTTTTATTATCTTCCCCTTAAAATAAAAGGTATATTTTTCTTAACTACTTTATTATACATCAAATTAAACAAGGTCCCATGTGTTGCAACAATGAACTATACAAATGTTGTTAAATATATCTGTGATTTTTTTAAAAATTATAAATTGAACTTTCATATTTACCACTAAGTGGCATTGCCAAGCTTGAAAGCTCTTTGCTGCTTTGATTCATTTGAAAATATCAGGTTCTATTCTAGTCTCTTGTTTTTATTAGGCATCTACTCCCTTTCAAAATGGTTCTAAGGAAAAGCCATATCAGTCTAAGGGCTCCTTTTACTAAGCTGCGATAGCGGTTTTAGCGCGCGCTAGACCCTAACACCAGCATAGTGCGTGCTAAAATTCTGCGTGCGCTAAAAACGCTATCGCAGCTTAGTAAAAGGAGCCTTAAGTAGCTAGTATAAATCTAAGAATCAGCTCAATAAAATATACATATTATTTTGATAACAAAGACAGTTGTTACAATAATGCTTAGCAAAAATAATATCTTAAGAGCACCTCAGAAATCTCTGTATGTAAAATGCCATCTATTTTTCAAATGAAGACCATTCTAGTTTGACAAGTATAAAATGTTAAAAAGATAAAAATTTTACTCTAATTTACTCTAATTTTACTCTAATTTACAACAATTTTAACCACTAGTAAAATATTTGGAATCAAGGATTCTGAAAGAACTTGAAAAATACTCATGTAAACCATGTAATGAATTGAAAATTAAAAATCAAATTTTTTGCTTTTATCACTCCTTTTTCAATTACTGGATTCTTATTTTTGTGGACTTGAGCTCTTTTAGATTTATGAATGATTTTTTTCTTTGTATCTTTTAGGGCCCCTTTTACAAAGCCATGGTAGCAATTCTTCAGTGGCAAATATACTAAAGTCCATAAGAATTGAATGGGCTTCAGTGCATTTGTTATGGGAGAATTATTACCACAGCTTTGTAAAAGGGGCCCATACACTTCTCCCTCCTTATCTGCGGTTTCGCTTATTTGCGATTTTTCGGCTGCTGACTCCGCCGAATTGTTGTCACTGAACCCAGCGTTTCACATTGAAAATTGCTGCTCCTGATGGTTCCTGAAGGAAATCACTGCTCTCAGCGTTGTACGGAGTAAATCGCAGGTCAAGTTATTCATGGTTTATTATCTTTTTCAGGTCTATTTTACTGAAAAACCTCAAATAACATGCAAAAAGTTATTCATGGTTTTTCAGTATTCACAGCTATGTTCTGCCCGCATCCCCCGCGATTACGGAGGGAGAAGTGTAATTAGGAATTTGCCTTATATCTGCTTTCTGTACAAGATTTTCTTGGTTTGTTACTGTAAAACTTTCTATAAATTAAAAAAAAATGAAAAATCATGCCAGAGTATCTTTTAAAGTGATCTGCATAAACTGGCAGCCAATCTAATTTCGAAATCAAAGGACTTACTCTATCAAATTGGCGGGCACCAAAAATCAATTTTGCAGCAACAATATTCTACAATAGCTGTAATCTATTACAAATAAATGTCTGAATTATCCAAATACAGTAGAACCTTGGTTTGTAAGCATAATTCGTTCCGGAAGCATGCTTATAATCCAAAGCACTCATATATCAAAGCGAATTTCCCCATAAGAAATAATGGAAATTCAGACAATTCGCTCCAAAACCCAAAAACTTTAATACAAAATACTGTACTGTATAAAATATACACAGTAAAACAAATAACCTGCACTTTACTTTTGAATAGAATCATGGCTGATATGCGCCCTCATACAGCATGCTTGAACTGTGGGTGAATTGGGCATGATATTTTTATTACGTTCAGCCATGCTCAGTGTGAGATGTGTGTATGTTGTGCACGCTTGAACTGCGGGTGCTTGTATTACATTCAGCCGCGCTCAGCAATGTGATCAGCAATGTGATGCATGTATATTGTGCGTACTTCATGTGACATGAGTATATGTGTTCGTACTGCAAGATAATGCTCATTTATAGAGTTAGAATTTAATAAAATGTTTTGTTCGTCTTGCAAAACACTCGCACACCACGTTGTTCGCTATCCAAGGTTTGATTGTATAGCCAGTAGTCTAAAATGATCATTAAGAAAATAGTCTCTTATACAACAAAGTTGTCTTAATTTAAAAATACCAGTTTGAAATACATTTCTGACTTGCGATTCCACTGAAAGTGTAGTATTTAACAAGACTTCTAGAACCTTAGATATTTTATCAACTGGAAATGTTAAAGAATCTCATGTGGCCTAATGTTGGATAGAAAATCTCACACTCATTGGTTTTGACTGGGCTTGATCTTCCTGAACTGGTGCCAATAGCAGGTTCTCATGTACTCTCACTTCTTATGATGACAGTGTGCATTCCTAGAAGTTATAGTCTGAATTATGATCACTGCCTGATATGCAATAAAAATCTCAGATTGTTATGACACCCTATGACTTTTTCTGTTTTATGCTTTTCTGTTTGCATTTTTTGTATTTTTCATTTGATTTGATATGTTGTATCTTTATAATTTTTTTTTTTTTAAATTCAATAAATTCTTTAATGAAAAAAAAATCTCAGATTATTCTGCTAACTAAGATCTTATTAGCTAAAATCAGCTTGGGGATGGAAACAGAATGAGGCAGGTTAAAGATTAGATAGCATGGAGAAAGGGGTAGAGCACAGAAGTCCACAGATAAGAAAAAAAGTTTAGTATTTTTCTATCCTTAGGATATGTTAGACCATCGGCCTCTTTTACAAAGCCGTGCTAGCAGCTGTGCTGTGCTAACAGCCCCAAAGCCCATAGAGATTTAAAGGGCTTTAGGGTTGTTGCTGCCCGGCTTTGTAAAAAAGGCCTTATACATTTGAAGAAATCTTTTTTTTACATTCTTTCCATTTAATAATTTCAAATGAGATCAAGATTCAATAGACATCACAATACTCAACATGACACATATTTACAAAGTGACATACTTACATTTTCTATAATAAATGTCCACTCCTTGTCTTCAAATTCCTCAGCATGGGGATCCTGAAAAATATTTTCAACTTTAAAATTTGTAGTTAAGAAAAAAACTAATTATATTTTAACAATAAATTATCTCATAAAACTTTAAATATAAAGAATGTTTACAAAGTTTCATTTTTATAATTCAATTTTTTAATCTAATCAACTGGTACTACAGTATTGGTATTACATGAACCAGTGGTTTTCAATCCAAGCCTCAGGATCATGTGAACAGCTGGGTTTTCAAGATATTCACAATGAATATGCATGAGAGAGATTTGCAAACTAAGAAGGCACTGCATGCAAATTTCTCTCCTGCATATTCATCGTGGATATCTTGAAAACCTGACTGGCCAGATGGTCCCCTAGGACTGGATTGAAAACCACTGACACAGGGATCAGATTCTATATATGTCAGCTAAACAACTGGTGCGGACTTGTGTGGCACTAAGTTCGATTCTATAAGTTAGGCACAATGTATAGAATCATGCTTAACACCACTTAAGCAGCATTAGGCATTGCTAAGTGTCCTTTTAAGCACACCGTATTTATGCCAGGGGTTTCTTGGCCTTGGCACCCAAGTCAAAACAGGCACCTAAATTCAAAACACGCCCACTTTTAGGTAGGTACTTTGGATAAGGCATCTAACTTTTAGAGAATCATGCCTACCAAGTAATGTCAATTCCAATTAATATCAATTATGAGGTGTTACGTACCAGCTATTAGCACACATTAAGGCTATTAATCAATTAAATTAGAATCTTACATCGGCTAGGCACACCAAAGTAGGCATCTAATTTTAGGCAGACTTTATAGAATTTGCCCCATATTGATCAATCTGTCTAAGGAGTATAGTTATCAATGTGGACTACCATTAAGATGTGTTATTACAAGTCCCATTTTATGCAATGAGACCTAGTTACTAATATCTGTGGTTAACAGTAAAATAGCAAGAAGGATGCTAGGTTGCATAGGGAGAGGTATGGCCAATAGGAAAAAGGAGGTATTGATGCCTCTGTATAAGACTCTGGTGAGACCTCATTTAGAATATTGTGTACAATTCTGGAGGCTGCACCTTCAAAAAGATATAAAAAGGATGGAGTCAGTCTAGAGGAAGGCTACTAAAACAGAGTGTTGTCTTCGTGATAAGGCGTATGGGGACAGACTTAAAGATTTCAATCTGTATACTTTGGAGGAAAGGCAGGAGAGGGGAGATATGATAGAGTCGTTTAAATACCTATCTTAATATAAATGTGCATGAGTTGAGTCTCTTTCATTTGAAAGGAAAATCTGCAATGAGAGGGCATAGGATGTTAAGAGGTAATAGGCTCCAGAATAATCTGAGGAAATACTTTTTTACGGAAAGGGTGGTAGATGCGTGGAACAGTCTCCCGGAAGAGGTGGTGGAAACAGAGACTGTATCTGAATTCAAGAGGGCCTGGGATAGGCACGTGGGATCTCTCAGAGAGAGAAAGAGATAATGTTTACTGTGGATTGGTAGACTAGATGGGCCATTTGGCCTTTATCTGTCATGTTTCTATGCTTCTTAACTATGCTCCTAAATAAAAACATTCAATCACTCAGGGGCTGATGCATAAAACATTAGCACAGTTTTAGCCTGGTTTTACCATGGGTTTTATTGGCTGAGAACTGCTCTAGCTACAACTTACCTTCAAACAAAAAAGAGGAAACACAAAGAGGTGCCAACAGGCAAACATTTTTTTAAATTTAATTTAAATAAATGTACATTTCACCTTTACCATAATTAGTTCAAAGTGGATGACACAGAATCAGACACAATAAAATCATATGGAAAAATTAAGGACTTCTTTTACAAAGGTGTGCTAGCAGTTGTAGCGCACGCTTAGCACGCGCTAAAATGCCCCGTGTGCTAGCTGCTACCGCCTCCTTATAAGCAGACTGTAATTTTTCAGCTAGCGCGTGCTATAGCATGTGCTAATCGTGTGCGTGCGCTAAAAACGCTAGCGTACCTTAGTAAAAGGAGCCCTAAGTGTTACTGAACATTACCTAATAATTGTCTTTCCTCACATCCTTAAATCTGTCCTGGGGAAACCTAGGCAGTCAGGATTTCAGGATATCCACAATAAATATTGTCACCCTCAGGGATACTCATGCTGCTTTCCAGGTCTGAAGGTGGTGGCTTGTCACAGTTGCTAGCCCTGTGAAAACCTGGCCCAGGGATTTCTAAGGACTGGAGGGAGTCCTGTATCTTGCCTGTGCCCTGCTATTTCCTTCTACCAGTCTTAGCCTCCTCCCTGGTTCCACCCAACTTTTTCCTACTTGAAAATAAACCAATAACTCCCAGAATGGTTACTGAAGCACTTTAGTGTACAAAAGTATGAGGTTCCAACTCCACAGCTTTCTATCTTTTTTCCATTTAAAAGAAAAAGCAAATAAAATTCCCTTCCCTGGTGTTACTATTAAACTTCACAGGCTCAATACATTATAAAGAATTATAAATTGGCAATCTTCTTCACAAGTTAAACATAAGTTACCAACATTACAGAGCATCACCCTCCCCCCTTCTAAAGGTATGGGAAAGTAGTAACTTGTAATATTCCAAGCAGCTTCAAAATCCTGTGCCAAGTTTTCCACCCTGCCTATATATGCTTTGCCCCCCCTTTCCCTTTTCACGGTTTCTTTCAGGGAACATGTACTGTTTACCCAAGCTAACAAAATTTCTTCCTTTTTATATTTCATAAGGCAATTACTTTTCTGTAGCAGTAACCCAAACTCTTGCCTGAAAGTCTTGTCTTTCCTGGCTGCTACGTCTACTCTTTAGAACCTGGTAAAGTTATGAAGGGTAGACCATGTAGCTGCTTTTTAGAATTCCTCAGGCGAACCCACCCAAGTCTCTGCCCATGAGGTAGCAACTCCTCTGGTGGAGTGCACTTTCTTTTTTTTTTTAATTCTTTACTTATTCGTTTTATATATACATTAAACATTATATATATATATATATATATATATATATATATATATATATACATATACACACTAGTGTTTAAGCCCGTTACATTAACGGGTGCTAGAATATATGTCTGTCTGTCTTTCTTTCTTTCTGTGTCTCTCCCTGCCCCTGTCTCTCTCTTCCTTTCTTTCTGTCTTTCTCCCTCCCGCTGTCTGTCCTTCTTTCTTTCTGGTTCTCTCTCTGGCACCCTGTCCGTCTTTCTTTCTTTCTGTCTCTCTCCCTGCCCACTGTCTTTCTGTGTGTCTGTCTTTCGTTCTAATGCGCTGCTTGCCTGCCTGTCTTTCTGTCTCTCCATGGCCCCCTTCTGTCTCCCCTCACCCAAAGCAAACCAAGATTGCTCCCAGGCCCCCTTTCCCTCTCCGTCCCCTCCACTTCCCTGTGCAGCAGCAGCAGCAGAATTTCCCTCCCACCCTTCCCTGTGCAGTAGCAGCATTTCCCGCCCTTCCCTGTGCAACAGCAGCATTTCCACCCCCCATACACACACTTCCCAGTGCAGCAGCAGCAGCATTTCCCGGCCTTCCCTGTGCAGAAGCAGCATTTCCCACACACACACACTTCCCTGTGCAGCAGCAGCATTTCCCACCCTTCCTTGTGCAGCAGCAGCATTCCACCCCCACCCCCCCACACACACTTCCCTATGCTGCAGTAGCATTTCTCAGTCTTCCCTGTACAGAAGCAGCATTCCCCCCCCATCTCCCACACACACTTCCCTGTGCAGCAGCAGTATTTCCCAGCCTTCCCTGTGCAGCAGCAGTATTTCCCTGCCTTTCCTGTGCAGCAGCAGCATTTCCCGGCTTTCCCTGTGCAGCAGCAGCATTTCCCGCACTCCCTTCCCAGCCGCCACATTTAAATTCAGATAAAAGCGCTGCACCGCACTACCGCTGGCTTCAGCGTCTTCTATCCACTGCGGCCAACCCTAGCGGAAACAGGAAGTAGTCAGAGAGGGCGGGCCGCAGTGGACAGAAGACGGCGAGGCTAGCAGTAACGCGGTGCAGCGCTTTTCTCTGAATTTTAAATGCGGATGAGCCGGGGAGAAGGAGGAGGCTTTAAAGTACAGTAGCTGGTTTTGGCAGTGAGTGAGGGCGGGAGGGGGGAGTCGCTGGCTGTGCTGTGTCTCTCTGTGTTCGAATTCGGCACGGAGGGACACAGCACTTGTCAATGGCCACCGAGGTCGGCAATCGGGGGGGAGAGGGGGGGCGAGGACGCAACTCAGGAGACTGGGAAGGTGTTGGCGGGCGGTGGCGGCGGGGGCCTCCTCCTGCAGGCGCTTGTGTCTCAGGGGGGTCTGGCTCATCCCGGCAGGGAGAGAGCTTGCCTGTGCTTCCTCCCAGCAGCAGTTGGTGAGTGAGAGCGGGAGGAGGGGAGAGGCCAGAATGTTCCCTGCCGCCAGGTTCTAAAATGGAACACGGCCACGGATCACATACCACAGCGGCAGGGAACACGCTGTTTTAACAGCGCATGCGCCGGTAATTTTTTACTATATAGGATATACATATATATATATATATGTGTGTGAATTAAGAGACTTTGCCACTATTTAACAACTTAGAGAAAATACAAAAATTAGGTCACTAGACCAAAGAACTTAACATTGCTCAGACTCTAATATAGCTCAAATATTGTGAGAAACAATTCACAAATTCAGAGAGAATATACACTCAGAAAATACAAATCAAATTACAACTTCAAATTATTACTTGGACTTTTCTGACTGGGGACAGTTGGCTATACTTCACAATGAAGTACTAGGCATTATTATTCCCTTTCCTTCAAGAAAAAATTGAAACTGGAAGGGTTCAAAGAAAAATAAGAATTTTAATCCAAAAGGATCACACATTTATAGGGGTATCTTAATTGAGATTTTGCTCCCAGAGCAACATGTTGCTTTAATTCTAGAAACCTTTTCCACCTGGTCTGAGTTGTTTTTGAAACGTCTGGGAACATGCAGATCTTACTTTCTAGGAAGGTCACCTCTTTAAGGCTAAAAAATAGTCTTAGAAGTGCCTCCTTGTCTTGTTGAAAGACAAATATTACCAGAACAGTCGAACAACAAATGACTTCTTCCTTTGAGGTCTCCAGAATTTAAGTAATATTCAAAGGGCTTGAGGACTCAGGTAAGACCAATAAAGGAGAAGTCTTCTTTTTTGATATTGGTAAGAAGAGCACAGTTACTTACCGTAACAGGTGTTATCCAGGGACAGCAGGCAGCTATTCTCACATATGGGTGACGTCATCAGCGGAGCCCGGATGCGGAAAATCACAAACAGGCTTGCTTGAAGAAACTAGAAGTTTCGAGTCGACCGCACCGCGCATGCGCGAGTGCCTTCCCACCCAGCGTAGGGCGCGTCTCCTCAGTTCAGATAGCTAGCAGAGAAGCCAACCAGGGGAGGTGGGTGGGTTGTAAGAATAGCTGCCTGCTGTCCCTGGATAACACTTGTTACGGTAAGTAACTGTGTTTTATCCCAGGACAAGCAGGCAGGTTATTCTCACATATGGGTGATCTCCAAGCTAACCAGAATGGGATGTGTTGGCAATTTAGGAGAATAAATTTTGTAAAACTGTTTGGCCAAACTGTCCATCCCGTCTGGAAAAAGTATCCAGACAATAGTGAGAAGTGAAAGTATGAACCGAGGACCAAGTAGCAGCCTTGCAAATTTCCTCAATAGGTGTAGATCTGAGGAAAACTACTAAAGCAGCCATTGCTCTAACTTTATGGGCTGTGACTCTACTGTGTAGGGGTAATCCAGCATGGGCATAGCAGAATGAGATACAAGCAGCCATCCAGTTGGAGATGGTACGTTTAGAGATAGGATGTCCCAACTTATTTGGATCAAAGGATATAAAAAGTTGAGGAGCAGTTCTGTGTGGTTTGGTGCATTCCAAATAGAAGGCCAAAGCATGTTTACAGTCCAGAGTATGAAGAGCTATTTCTCCAGGATGAGAATGAGACTTTGGAAAGAACACTGGAAGAACAATGGATTGGTTGAGATGAAATTACGATACCACTTTAGGGAGGAATTTAGGATGAGTTTGTAGGACCACTTTGTCATGATGAAATACCGTGAAAGGTGGATCAGCAATTAAAGCTTGCAGCTCACTGACTCTTCGAGCAGAAGTGAGGGCAATGAGAAACACCACTTTCCACGCGAGATACTTCAGATGAGCCTTGTCAATTGGTTCAAATGGAGGCTTCATCAGTTGAACAACGACAACATTGAGGTCCAAATCACAGGAGGTGGTTTGAGAGGAGGTTTGACATTGAAAAGTCCTTTCATGAATCTGGAAACCACCGGATGAGCACAGAGAGGTTTCCCTTCAGTAGGCTGATGGAAAGCCGCAATCGCACTGAGATGGACTCGGATCGATGTAGACTTGAGGCCAGAAGTGGATAAGTGCAAAAGGTAATCCAAAACAGAAGATAAGGAGGAATGTTGAGGCTCCTTATCATGAGAAAAACACCACGTAGAAAATCTAGTCCATTTTTGGTGATAGCATTGTCTAGTGGCAGGCTTCCTAGAAGCTTCTAAAACGTCTCTTACAGATTGAGAAAACTGAAGAGGAGTTATGTTGAGAGGTACCAAGCTGTCAGGTGTAGAGACTGAAGGTTGGGATGAAGGAGAGACCCTTGACTCTGTGTAAGCAGATGGAAAAACTGGAAGAAGGTATGGCTCCCTGCTGTTGAGTTGATGTAGAAGGGAGTACCAAGGTTGTCTCGGCCACCGAGGAGCAATCAGAATCATGGTGGCATGATCGTTCTTCAATTTGACCAGAATCTTGAGAATGAGAGGGAATGGAGGAAATGCATATAGGAAGAGATTCGTCCATTCCAGAAGAAAAGCATCTGCCTCGAGGCGATGAGGAGAGTATATCCTGGAGCAGAACTGAGGCAGTTTGTAGTTGTGGGGAGCTGCAAAGAGATCTATCTGAGGGGTTCCCCACTGTGAAAAAATGTGATGAAGAGGAGAGGAATGGAGGGTCCATTCGTGAGGTTGCAGAAGACGACTTAAGTTGACCGCCAAGCAATTTTTCGCCCCTTGGATGTAGACAGCTTTGAGGAAGGTTTTGTGGCAGATTGCCCAGTCCCAAACCTGCAGAGCTTCTTTATAAAGGGAGGCAGATCCCGTCCCTCCCTGTTTGTTGATATAATACATGGTGACCTGGTTCTCCGTCCGAATGAGGACTACCTGGTCGTGAAGAAGATGTTGAAAAGCGTTGAAAGCCTTGAAAATCGCTCTGAGTTCCAACAGATTTATGTGACACTGATGATCTGTACTGGTCCAGAGGCCTTGTGTACGGAGACCATCGAGATGAACGCCCCAAGAATAGGCCGAAGAATCTGTCATGAGGACCTTCTGATGAGGGTGCGTTTGAAAAAGCAAGCCTCTGGAGAGATTGGAAGAGAGCATCCACCAATGGAGAGACTGCTTCAAAGAAGGAGTGACTTTTATATGTTGAGAAAGTGGGTCGCAAACCTGCGTCCATTGAGATGCCAGGGTCCACTGGGGGATTCTGAGGTGAAGTCTGGTAAAAGGAGTCACGTGTACTGTGGAGGCCATGTGACCTAGTAGGTGGGATCTCTTCGCAAAGGGAGGTAGGGGAGGGTCATTGGTGTGGGCAGACTTGATGGGCCTTGGCCCTTATCTGCCGTCACTTTCTATGTTTCTATGTTACCATCATGTGTCTCGCTGAGATGGAAGAGCGGGAAGACACTGCATGACAGAGTTGAAGTAGAGCCTCCAGACTTTGTTGTGGAAAGAATGCTCTGAGTTGGATAGTATCCAAAACAGCTCCGATGAATTGTAGATTCTGTGAGGGCTGAAGTTGAGATTTGGGAAAGTTGATTTCGAATCCTAAACTTTATAGGAACCAGGGAGTCCGTTGGGTTGCTACAATAACCCCCTGAGATGTTGAATCTTTGATGAGCCAGTCATCGAGGTAGGGAAATACCTGAAGACCATGGTTCCGTAGAGCTGCTGCTACCACTATCAGGCACTTGATTGAACACCCTGGAAGATGAAGCCAGGCAGAAGGGCAGCACTCTGTATTGAAAATGCAGATTCCCCACCCGAAATCTGAGGTATTGACAGGAGGCCGGATGAATGGGAATATGAGTGTAGGCCTCGTTGAGATCCAGAGAGCATAACCAGTCGTTCTGCTCGAGAAGGGGATAAAGGGATGCCAGGGATAACATGCAAAATTTTTCCTTCACCAAAAATTGGTTGAGAGCCCTGAGATCCAGAATGGGCCGCAGATCGCCCGTCTTCTTCAGAACAAGGAAGTAACGGGAGTAAAAACCCCTGTTCTGCTATTCCAAAGGAACTGGTTCGATGGCATGGAGACGAAGCAGGAGCTTGAGCTTCCTGAAGAAGGACGGTCTTGGATGGACTGGAAGGATACTCTCTTGGAGGAAGCTCTGGTGGAACCTGAATGAAATGAAGAGAGTATCCTTCCTTGATGATGGTCAGTACCCAGAGGTCGGATGTAATTGTCATCCATGGGTGGTAAAAATGATGGCGATGACCTCCTATAGGGGGAACAGAAGTCACAGTCAGAACGGTAGAGGTTATGCTCTGTTTTAAACAGTCAAAAAGGTTGAGTAGCCTTAGGTGCAGCAGGTTGAGATTTTTGTTGCTTCTGAGGCTGCTGTTTCTTAGGAGGAAGGCGATTGTAAGGAGCCATCCTTGGAGCAAAACACCTCTGGTAAATAGGAGCAGGGCGTGCAGGCTTGGCAGGAGCTGGCTTTGGCTTAGGTCTGATAATAGAAGCAAAGGATTTTTCATGTTCAGACAATTTCATGGTGGCTGCCTCGTTAGATTCATCAAAGAGGTCATTGCCTGCACAAGGAATATTGGACAAGCGGTCCTGGAGATTAGGGTCCATGTCAATGGTACGAAGCCAGGCAAGGCAACGCATGGCTACAGAGCAAGCAGCTGCCAGGGAAGACAACTCGAAGGCATCATAAGACGACTGAAGGAGATGTAATCTGAGTTGTGATAAAGAAGCAATGACTTCTTGAAATTCAAAGTGTTTCTGAGTATCCAAATAACTCAGAAATTTAGGTAAAAGAGTTATGAGGAACTCAAAATAAATAATAAAATGGAAATTATAATTGAAGACTTTAGAGGACATCATAGAATTTTGATAGATGCAACGTCCGAATTTGTCCATTGTTTTCCCTTTCCTTCCAGGAGGAACGGTGGTATAAACCTTGGAAGGATGGGACCTCTTTAAGGAGGACTCCACAAGCAGGGATTGATGAGATAACTGTGAGTTGTCAAACCCTTTGCGATGTACAGTTTTACACCTAGAGTCCAATTTGCCTGGAATGGCTGGTATGGTATAAGGAGTCTCCAGGCATCTGGAAAAAGTCTGAGACAAAAGCTTGTGAAGAGAAAGCTTAAGTGATTCTGCCGGAGGTTGAGGTAGATGCATGACTTCGACGTACTCCTTAGAGCAGGGGTGCCCAAACTTTTTGGGCTTGCGAGCTACTTTTAAAATGACCAAGTCAAAATGATCTACCAACAATAAAATTTTAAAAAACACAACGCACACTGTACGCATAGAAAATGTTAATTATCATTCCTATTCCGGGGTTTTTTCCAAGAGGTCAAAGCAGATGACTCTATGCACTGTCACCTCAGTAACAACCATACAAAAATAGACAAATACCCACCCCCTCCCTTTTTATTAAACCACGATAGCAGTTTTTAGAGCAGGAGCTGCGCTGAATACCCAGCGCTGCTCTCGACGCTCATAGGCTCCCTGCGCTAAAAACCTCTATTGCGGTTTAGTAAAAGGGGACCATATCGTAAAATATAGACAGCAGATATAAATTCAGACACATTTTGATCACTAAATTTAAAATAAAATCATTTTTCCTATCTTGTCTGGTGATTTCATGAGTCTCTGGTTGCACTTTCTTCTTCTGACTATGCATCCAATCATTCTTCCCTTCTTTTAGCCTGTATGCTTCCTCTCCTCCTGACCTCATTCCCCCCCCCAACATTTTCTTCTTCTCTCCCTGCCCTCTCTTTCTTTCTCTCTTCATGCCCCCTTTCTTTTTTTCTGTTTCTCTTCTTTCCTTCTGTCTCCCTGCCTGCCCTCTTTCTCCCTCCCTGCCCTTCCCCAAGCCACTGCCACTGCCGCTGCCATCGGATAATAGGCCCCCAAAGCCGCCAGCCAAGCTCTCCTTGCTTCGGGCCCACCAGCATTCCTCTCCCCGACGTCAATTTTGCCGTCGGAGAGGAAGTTCCGCTGGCCAGAACTTCCTCTCCGACGGTAGAATTGACGTCGGGGAGAGGAAGGTTGATCGGCCCAAGATCGACCTATTGGGAGAAATGCTGCCGGGTCCTGCCTTTGAGGAAATAGAAAGTAGGCAGTACCTGGCAGCAAGAAGAGCAAATCGCAAGCTTCACTGACCTGTCTCCCGCTTTAGCCCGCGAACGGGGCTCTAACATGTGCGTGCCGGCTTCCCTTCTCTCCCCCCCCCCCCCCCGACATAACTTCCGGTTTCAGAGGGAAGAGAAGGGAAGCTGGTACAAGCACACGGTTAGCCCCCGGAGCATAGGTTCTTCAAGCCGGTTTTGTTTTGTTTTTTAAATGTTGAGCAGCGGAGGCAGCAGCAGAATTCAGGAGCAGGCCAGTCAGGAGGGGAAAAAAGAGAAGGGAAGAAGGGAACCCGCTCTGCGATCGACTGGGGTCGCCTGAGCGAGCGACCTGTCGATCGCGATCGACGTGTTGGGCACCCCTGCCTTAGAGTATTTGGAACCAGCATTTAATTGAAGATCCAAGTCAACAGCCATCTGACAAAGAAAAGATGAGAAAGATAGCTGATCCGACAATGCTTTGCCTCGAGAAGGACTCGAGGTCATCGAGGCAGCCTGGGTCGAAGATGAAGCTTCGGCAGGAAAAAAGGCATTAAAAGAATATGGAGACTTGGACAAAGCAATGGAAACCGCTGCATCCTCGAGGTATGGAAGTGGAGACCTCGATCGAGGAGCCGGCGGTCTAGTCGAAGTAGGAGTAGATCGAGGCTTACTGGAAGGAGGACGTTCTTTTGAAGAAGAACTATGCCTTGTAGTATGCCTCGATGAAGGCCTCGATCGTGAACGGTGCTTGGAAGTAGATCTCGAAGATCGAGGAGAATTCACCTCGGAGACAGAAGCAGCCGATGCCACCAAAGAATGGATAGGACTGGAGGCTGTAGATCGAAGCTCCAGAGGCTTGATGAAGGAACCTCGATGCACTCCCAAAGACTCTGCTCCTTGAATAGAGTGTGAGGATTCCTGCCGAGGCACTTGAAAGATTCTGCTCCTTGCTTCACATGCTTAGATGCCAGACCAGACAGTCGCCGAGACTCTGCTCCCTGCAAAGAGTGTGTAAGCTCAGACTGAGACAGAGGAAGCGGCTCGACCTCGCGGGAGTCTGCTGAATGTCCAGAATGGAGAAAAGGAAGAAGCTTCGGTCCCATATTAGTAAGGACCTGAATGAATTGCTTCTCCAACATGGTCTGGAAAGAAGCCGGCAAGGATGGATCTGCATCTGAAACCAGACCACCTGCTTTGGTTGGAGGTTCCACCGAGGCAGTGTAAATGTGCTTCAACTTTGAAGTCTTAGGCACTTTAAGCACCACCGCTGGAACTTTCTGCTGAGCTATCTGACCTGAGACAACAGGGGAAGATACAGCAAATGTCGTCGAAGAGAGAGCCTCTGCAAACGAGGAAGGTTTGATGAGGCTTGAGGTGGAAGCAGTAGAAGCAGGAGGAGTCTCGGTCGAAGGTGAAGCCGAGGTCACCTTCGAAGTCAAGGGATCGGAGGAAGAATCCATCCTGAAGAGCTTCTCCACCAAAAGATGATGACGTTTAAGGGCTCGCGGTTGAAGAGTAGCACAGCGCTCGCACGACTTCGGTTGATGATCTGGCCCAAGGCACTTGAGGCACTGACGGTGTGGGTCTGTAAGGGAAATCACACGCTGGCACTGGCTACACTTCTTGAAGCCCGTTACTGGCCGGGACATAGAAGGAAAAATGGCCGCCGCAAAATTGAAGTCCTTGGGCAGTCAGACGGAAGATTGAAAAAAAAATTATTTTTTTTTAACTAGAAATAAAAGAAATAAAATAAGAACAGCGATTCGTGAAGAAAAAAAGACAAACCACTGTTCAGAGAAGGCATGAAGTAACGAAGTTAAACGCAGAGAGTCAAAGACGGACTTCTTGGCTCCGCGGAAAACTGAGAACTGAGGAGACGGGAAGGCACTCACGCATGCGCGGTACGGTCGACTCGAAACTTCTAGTTTCTTCAAGCAAGTCTGCTTGCGAGCTTCTGCATCCGGGCTCCACTGATGATGTCACCCATATGTGAGAATAGCCTGCCTGCTTGTCCTGGGATAATATATTTTATGGAGAGGAGGGAGTCCAGTCTCCGGATACTTGAATACTTCCTTCAAAAACTTATAAAATAAGTGCTTTGGAGACATTGTCAGCACTTTAGGAAAGTTAAGAATCCTGGTATTCAACAATTTAGTATAATTTTCCACTTTCCGGACGAACAATAGTCTGTTCTGTATTATAACAGATTGAGAGGACTGTAACCCTTGGACTCATTGATCCAAGTGGTCTATTTCCTCCTCTATTTTATACAGTCTTTGAGCACACAATTTATGCAGGGAGTCTAAAGCTGTCCAAATTGACTCCAGTGTAATTTCAGCAAGTCTTACCAGTGGAAGGACTGAAGAAATCTGTGCTTCACTTGATGAAGATTCTGGTGCCGTCTCCGACTTTGATGTTCCAGCCACAAACACAGGTTGAGAAGTTGGCAAGCCCACAAACTCCGTAGCCGACGCCGATTCTCATCCCTGTAGAGCTCCCATCACTCCCCAATCTCGTGACTGCAGGGGAGGCGCTAGTCCTGCAGGACTAAGCGAAACTTAGCTCCCAAGTGCTGAGACCTCTCTCTGACTCGGCATTGCCGGTTCGCCCCTGGGTGAAGATGTAATGAAGCCCATTATAACCTCCTGTCGCATCGAGGTAAGTTCCATCTGCTAGGCTGAAGCAGCGGCTCTTCCTCTTCTTTTTGGCATCTTTAATTCAAATTAGCCTCGAATAATCAGATAGGAAATAGAATATTGGCAGGAGAGAATTTCTCAGCGTCCTCACAATGCAACCATCTTCTCTCCATGGAGTGCGTTTTCAATGTGATCTGCGACTGCTTACCATAGCCCAAATATGCAGAGGTAATGGCCATTTTAATCCATCTAAAAATCAAGGTCTTAGATGCCGGCCTCCCGTTCTTAGTCTGACTGGTCAGAACAAAAAGGTGATCTGTTACGCAAAACTCATTGGTAATATCGAGGTATCGGAGAAGCACTCGCTTGACATCAACCCCAGGGCCTGCAGATGAAGCCACGCTGTGGGAGTCATACTCTGTAGCAGTTCTAAAATCTGCTTCTGGAGCTTCTGTCTCCATGGCTCTGGAAGAAAAACCTAGCCCAAGGCCGTATTAAATAAAACAAAACTCCAAGGAAATTCAGGTGCTGGATCAGCTCCGGTTGACTCTTCTTGAAGTTGACTATCCTTCTCAAGTCCTGGAGGAGTTGGACCACTCTTGAAACTGCCTGTTCTCCTTCCTCCCTGGCGGGGCTCTGATTAGCCAATTGTCCAAACATGGGTGCACTTGGATCCCTGCCCTTTGGAGGTGTGCAACTACCACCACCATAACCTTAGTAAAGGTGTGGGATGCCGCTGCTAAGCCAAAGGGAAGAGCAGAGAACAGGAGATGCTGCTCCAGAACAAAAAAACCACAAGCACCTCCTGTGCGCTGGAAATGGGAATATAGAGATAGACTTCCATCAAATCGATGGAGGAAAGAAATTCCCTCTGCACCACTGCTGCTATGACCGACTGAACAGTCTCCATGTGGAAGTGTGGCACTCCCAGTGCAGTATTGACTGACTTGATGTCCAGAACTGGCCTCCAGTCATCTGAGCCTTTCTCTGGCATGATGAAGTATATGCTCGAGTGTGATTCTTTCTCCAGGACTGGCTCTATTGCACAAAGATCTATTAGCCTTTGCATCATTACCCGGACTCTGAGAGTTGTCTCCAGCCAGCTGGCTGGAGAATTTACAAAAGGGTCCAGGAAGGGAGGCAAAGAAATCTATTTTGTAACATTCATGAACAACTTTCAGGACACAACAGTCTGTGTCAATCTGAGCTCAGGCCAACCAATAGGTTGACAACCTGCACCCTATCTGGGGGGGAGGCTTGGCCCTTGTCCTAGCATCATCGTGCTTTCTTGGAGGCTGGAGAGGGGTAAAGCCAGAGGCTTGCTGTCTCCTGCCCCTGCTAAACCTCTGCCATGATCTCTGAAAGGATCTCTGCACCGCTTGGCCTCTCAGACCCCAAGCCTTCCAGCACAAAACAAAACCATAAGCCTAGGAGCGGTCCTTAGGCTCAACCATGCTCTGCAGCTACAATCAGCAAAGAAAGGGAGATAGGCCACAGACTCAAGGGAACCAAACAGTACAACTAATCACCTGTTAAAAGTAGAAAAAAATACTGGAATCTTCTATGTGACCCCACAGCATATACTAGTGATGCTGGGCACTGGTCTGACCCACTGACCACTGGTCTGACCCAGCAGCGGCAATTCTTATGTTCTTATGTACTGCTAGAATTCAGTCTTTTCTCTACCTCCACCTACTGATAGGAAGGGATAATACCATTTGCTCAGAACAGTACAGCTGATGCTAAGAAAAGTAGAATAAAAAAATTGTAACATGTTAGGGTAACGTGAAAAAAGTCTGTTCGAAAAGAAGATGAGAAAAGAATAAATGAGGAAACAAAAGACAAAAGAGGAGACAGTATGGAAATTGAAAAGAGAAGAAAAAGACTAATATAAGAAGTTTGATTTTCTAAAGTATCTAAGGAGCCATACTGACCAAGCATCTGCTTAACAAGAAGTATTAGTGCAATTATACAGTTTTAGAAACTAACTTACATAGGCACTTTTACTAAGTACCTCACTGAATATCTTGCTCAATTACTAATTCATTTAAACTGACAGAGATTAGGTCAAGTGTCTTTTGTTGACAATCATGTCCTGGATTAGTGAGGATATTCTTAACTACATCATCAGTAATCTCCTAGCTAGCAGCAACAGATTTCAACAGCCACTTAATGCATGTCATTTCTGAAAACACACAGACATCCATTTTGGAATCTATTTTAGTCCTTCAGCTGATTTTCTGTTCTTTAATGTTTAAGAGAGTCATATCCAGTCATGATAGTTCCAAAGACAGCATACATAGTAACATAGTAGATGATGGCAGATAAAGATCCGAATAGTCCATCCAGTCTGCCCAACCTGATTCAATTTCATTTTTTTTTTTCTTCTTCTTAGCTATTTCTGGGCAAGAATCCAAAGCTCTGCTCGGTACTGTGCTTAGGTAACAACTACTGAAGTCTCTGTCAAAGCTCGCTCCAGCCTATATACTCCATCCCAGCCATTGAAGCCTTTCCCAGCCCATCCTCAACCAAAAGGCCATATACAGACACAGACCGTGCAAGTCTGCCCAGTACTGGCCTTATTTCTTCAATATTTACTATTATTTTCTGATTCTAGATCCTCTGTGTTCATCCCATGCTTTTTTGAACTCTTGTCACCGTTTTCCCCTCCACCACCTCTCTCGGGAGCACATTCCAGGTATCCACCCTCTCCATAAAGTAGAATTTCCTTACATTGCTCTTGAGTCTACTACCCCTCAACCTCAAATTATGCCCTCTGGTTTTACCATTTTCCTTTCTCTGGAAAAGATTTTGTTCTATGTTAATACCTTTCAAGTATTTGAACGTCTGAATCATATCTCCCCATACCTCCTTTCCTCTAGGGTATACATATTCATGGCTTCCAGTCTCTCCTCATACGTCTTTTGGGGCAAACTTTCTATCATTTTCGTCACCCTCCTCTGGACCGCTTCAAGGCCTAAAATAATGTCAATAAGGTAATCCAGACACTGTTCTTTGAATGTTTTATAATTTTGATGATAGTTAGGGTACTGTTACTCTTCCCTCTCCTGGAGGCATAACCTGGTGTTGTGTTTTCAGTATTCCCATAATAAATACTTAAGTCAGAAAATAATTAGGGGTAGCATGGTGGCATGCTGCTGATAAATTAGCTCCACTGCACTCTTCCCACCAAGTAGTAGTATCTGCTCCCCAAGGCAGTGATTACCTGCCATAAAGTAGTTGAAGTAACAGAAAGAGATAATGGTCACTGTGGATGGGTAGATTAGATGGTCACTTGGCCTTTATCTGCCGTCATGTTTCTATGTTTAAGTGATGCCTGGAGAGTTCCCAGACCCAAGAAAGGTTGTGATGCCAAAGCGATGAAAGCCATGGGATAAGAGGTAATGTCCTATTATGGATTAAGAGGTGGTAAATAGAGAGAAAACTGTGAATAGGGTTAAATGGTCAATATTCTCATTGGAAAAAGGTAGACATTGGGGTTCCCCGGAGGCTGCTTTTTAAAATATTTATAAATAATCTAGAGATGGGAATAACTAGTGATATAATTAAGGCCCCCTTTTATGAAGTTGAGTTAGGCTTTTTTATTGCCGGCCGCAGCAGTATTAGCTCCAACGCTCATAGGAATTCTATGAGCATCTGAGTTTTTGCCACCAAGGCCAGCGATAAAAAAACCTAATGCAGCTTCATAAAAGGGGGATAAATTTGCTGATGACACAAAGTTATTCAAAACTGTTAAATTGCAGGAAGAATGTGAAAAACTGCAAGAGATGTTTAATGTGAGCAAGTGCAAAGTAATGCATGTAGGAAAGGGTAACCCAAACTATAGATATGGGATGCAAAATTCTACATTAGGAGTTACCACCCATCATTAATGATACGTTGAAACCCTCTGTTTAGAATGCAGAGGCGGCTAAGAAAGCAAACAGAATGTTAGGAATTATCAAGAAAGGAACAGAAAACAAAAATGAGAATGTTATAATGCCTTTATATCATTCCATGGTATGAACGCACCTGAAATACTGCGTCCAATTCTGAGCACCACACCTCAAAAAATATATATAATGGAATTAGAAAAAGTACAGAGAAGGGCGATGAAAATAATAAAGGGGATGGAATGACTTGCCTATGAGGAAAAGCTAAAGTAGCTACAGCCCTTCAGCTTGGAGAATAGACAGCTCAGGGGAGATACTATATAATAGTGGACTACAAAATACTGAGTGGAGTGGCACATGTAGATGCAAATCACTTGTTTACACTTTCTTAAAAAAAAACACCAGGACTAGGGAGCATGCAATGAAGTTACTAAGTAGTAAATTTTAAATAAACCGGAGAAAATATTTCTTCACTCAACGTGTAATTAGAGGAATTCATTGCCAGAGAACATGGTGAAAGCAGTTAATTTAGTGGGATTTTAAAAAAGGTTTAGATAAGTTTCTAAAATTCAAGTACATAAGCCATTATTAAGATGGACTTGGGAAAATCCGCTGCTTATTTCTAAGACAAGCAGCATAAAATCTGTTTTACTCTTTTGGAATCTTGCCAAGTCCTTGTGACCTGGATTGGCAAGATACTGACCTTAATGGACCTTCGGTGGTCCCAATGGACCAACTCTTATATTTTCATCTTACCTATATTTGGAGGCATCTCTTCCTAGCTTCAAGGAACCCTCATATATGAGTATATAAACTACTTCTTAATTTAGGAGTTTTATAAGTTCTTTCCATGATTTTGCCAATAACATTGTTCCTGCTCTAAACTAACATCTCTCAAATGCAGTAGCACCTATCCATTTCCCAGGCTGTGCACTTCTCTAAAACATTACATTTGATGCTCGGTGTCTGGTGCAATAAGATCAGACACTGCTACTTTTGGAATGTTAGCAGTCACCTGAAACGCAGGGTGGAAACATCAATGGCTTCAGCTGTTTCACTGCTGTAGCGCTGTATCATTACTTAAAAATCCAAATGCACCCTCCATCTCTCCTAACTATGGCCCTATTATCACTGCTCACCCCCAGTTCTGAAGGCCAATCCAAAAGTCTAGGCTTCCCTTCTCCTGCTTCTGGATGTAACCCAAGACAGTGGGGGGAAAATGCCACACACTCATACCAGCTCCAGTACTGCCAATACCTAACCAGAGAAAAAGAAATGATTTATCTGCCTCCATAGCGTCTTCATGTGAATTTTAGAAAAAAACTAAAAACTTATCCATTTCTCAAATATCTGGGTAGTTAACTTTCATGTCTATGGATATGGATATGTTAGCAATTCATTTTGTTAGATATATTTTTTCTCTAAGTTATATAATTTCCAATCGATTCAATTGTATACATTAGTATAATCTTTTGCTATCCGCATAGAACTTCACAGTTCTGTGGTAGTATACAAGCTGATTGTTATGTTATGTCCATAGCTGAGTATAGTAGCACCCTCAGGCTGTCCCCTAGCAGGAAAGGACTCTCGGACAGAACTGTCACTGAAAATAAGCTGCTCTCTGCAGAATCATGCCGCAGGGCATCTGCCAAGCTTCCATTTTAGGGTAGGAAGAGAGAAGAAGAATGGCAAGTGAAAAGGGATATGTAGCAGGAGAGAGAAAGCAGCACAGAGGAATAAAGGAATTAGCAGAGAATATTTTGTGAAAAACTGTCATCCAGCCATAAGCAAGAACAAATGGCTTTAGTCACCAGAAAT
This sequence comes from Geotrypetes seraphini, assembly GCF_902459505.1. NCBI lineage: Eukaryota > Metazoa > Chordata > Amphibia > Gymnophiona > Dermophiidae > Geotrypetes > Geotrypetes seraphini. The sequence goes on along the minus strand of NC_047086.1, from coordinate 338,363,602 downwards.
GTGATGTGAGAACCACTGTGCCAGAATGTGGCAGATTTAGTTTGCCATGTAATAAGAATCACATGGACTATAAACCTTGTTAATCAACAATTCAATTATTGCTTCAGTCCAAGTCAATACAAGAAATATGTCTATGTGGTTTTATCACTATTTTAACACTCACCTTAAAAAGTGTCACAGTGATTTCAATATTTTCAGGAACAGGCCAAACCACTACTCCACGATAAGGATTTTTGATCCCAGGTTGCCAACTATGAGCCTAAGAAAAGAGAAACAACAAATTTATGCCATACTCTCTAAAAGCAAAGATACTTACCTATAGCAGATGTTCTCCAAGGTCAGCAGGCACATATTCTTACATGTGGGTAACATCATCCATGGAATCTGGTACAGACACTGCTAATGCACTGTCAATTTAAATATTTAGGCAATGCCCATATCATGCACATGCTGGTGCCTTCCCACTTGAAATTAGCTTGCATGACCATCAGTTCAGTAACTAAAGCTAAGAAGCCAACTAAGAGAGATGAGCGGGTTTGAGGTATAGCTGTCTGGCCTCAACGCTAAGGCCTCAAACTGTCTATCCAACCTGCAGTCCTGCAAGTCTTTAAGTACTATTCACTGAGAAGGCCACTGTACCACCAAAGGAATCCACCTTTGGTGTGACAAACAGCTGCCTCAGATCCGGTAAGAAAACCCCCAAAAATAAAACAAGAAAATCAGAAAAGATCAGATAACTTCTGAACATGCTTTCAGAAGGGAAAAACTGAGAGGCTACAGCACAGTCCACTGGGGAAGGAGGAGGAACCAAAGAAAATGATTGATGCCTTCTGTAAGTCGTGCAATTTGGGGGTGACTACCCAGCTGTTCAGGACTTCTACATCCGTTGCACTGGAAAGCATAGACATAGTCATGATTTACAGTCATGTCGTTTATGAAATACACACATAATACCTGCAAAGTCTCTTAACCAGTGCAGAGTCCAAATACAGCCAGTGCTCACGCTTCAATTAAAACCAGGTGAGCACACTCCCAGAGGCTGAACTCCTTCAAGTGTTAGGGCAGGCTGGCCAAACAGGTGCCCTGCAGCAAGAGTGGCCTGCCCAGCTACAGACCTCAGAACATTGAGTCTACACCTTCTCCCAGGCAGAGCTATCCCAGATTTACTGGGAACCTCTATAGTACTCAAAGCCTGGAAAAGAAGTTGGTAACACCCAAAAATAAGAAATTTAAACAGAACAGATGAAAAAGACACTTTTCAACTGACTTGCAGAAGAAAAAGAAACTAAGGAGAGAAGGCAATGAGGTGGAGTTGAAAATGAAGTTCATGCATTTTGCTTTCCTCGCGGGTAAAGATGCACTACCCATAGGTTCAGGACTCATGTGCTTTTTGCAGTGAAACAGGGAGGAAGAGTGGAAGGGTAGCAGTCCTGACCTGAGAGACAATCAAGATGTACAGAGTTGCCATCTCTATACAAGTCAGAATTCCTTTTAATCCAGCTAGGAGATGAAAAACCAATTCAATTTCCCTTTATAACTCACAACAGATACCACCTGCACACAATGACAGCACTAAGTTTCACACAGGGATACCTACTAGTCAGTGTTCTATAAAGGGGCTGACATCAATTTTTTCAAGTTTTTATTAGTCTTGATAAACCACTGATCTCACATAGCATCTCAGCAGTTTACAATTAAATAAAACAAAAATAGTATAGTTGCAGCTATAATAATCAAAAATAATTAGCTACAAACTATAATAAAAGAAAAGAATAGGAGTAAATAAAGTAGAAAAATAAGACTATATGAATATGTTACATTCAGAGATAAAGAATTAAAAGTACTAAATCTAAGTTTCAACCTCTCTGACGTACAAAACAAGACCATTAAATTGTGCCACAGGAATCTGTGCTGGGACCGGTGATATTTAACTTATTTATAAATGATCCAGAAACTGGAATTACGAGCGAGGTGATTAAATTTGCAGATGACACTAAACTGTCCAAAGTTGTTAAAACGCATGCGGACTGTGAAAAACTGCAGGAATACCTTAGGAATTGGAAGATGGGTGTCCAAATAGCAAATTAAATTTAATGTGGACAAATGCAAAGTGATGCACATTGGGAAGAATAATCCAAATCATAGTTATCGGATGCTAGGGACCATCTTGAGGGTCAGCGCTCAAGAAAAGGATCTGGATGTCATTGTAGACAATACACTGTAGCCCTCCGCCTAATGTGTTGTAAAAAACAACATCAACATTAAAGTCCTAACCAAGCACTCCACCCCTCACCTAGACCTTCTAGCCTGCCAACTCTCTGACAACTCTCTCACAGGAACTCTCAACTGCCTTCTCTGCTATGTCACACCAGGAAAATGGAACACCTCTAAACAAGATCTCGAAGAATTTATCTTCCAGAATTCCCTATCTTCCACACATAACCTGATCCTAGGAGACATTAATCTCCATCTAGAAGACCACACCTCCAATCAAGTAGCGGATATTCTTTCTTTCCTCAACACCCTATCTTACCAGATACTCAATCCTGAACCCACACATGAAAAGGGACATCAACTTGATATTGCCGCTTACGCATCTCCCAACCTCATCACACAAAACATCCACATCATCAACGGCTCTTGGCACCCTACCTTATGGTCCGACCACTACAAGTATAGCTTTACCATCAATTGGGTGCATAACAACATTAAACCTATTCCAAGCATAACGAGTTTCAAGTCCAGACAGAAAATCGAACCTACCACCTTCTGGGACACAGTAGACCCAGCAATAGATTTAAGCAACCCCAAGGAATTCATAAATACATGGCGTACCATTAGTGAATCCACTTTGAACAAACTAGCACCACTAAAAACAAAAAACAAAATATGCAGACCGTCAGACAAATGGTTTGACGCCAAACTCCTACACCTAAAAAGGCAATGCAGACAATTAGAAAGGACATGGAAAAAACAGAAACAAGACCACAATAAAATAGAATGGAGATCCCAAATCAAACAATACAAAATCAAACTGAAAGAAAAACGAAAAGACTACTACTCCAAACTCATTGGCACCAAAAAACCAGACACCAAAAAACTTTTCAGCATTGTAAAAAACCTCACAGATACCAAACCCTTCCTCGCCACCCAAGGAACCCAGACTCCAACAGCTTCACAAATATCGGACCACTTCAAAAATAAAATCATCACAATCAGAGCCACATTCAACAACTCACAAAATATCATAGAAGAGATACTAACAAAACCCACAATAGACGAAGCCATCTCAGCAGATAGGTTATGGACCAACTTCCCAACGACACAATGGTCAGACCTGGAACGGCTGTACAAAAAATACAGCAAATCCTCCTGTGATTTGAACAACTGTCCTCCTTACTTACTAGCCACAGCATCCACTAAATTCATAGCTTGTCTCACGCTATGGTTGCAAACAACCCTCAGGGAAGGACAGTACCCTCCGGAACTTGGCGAAATCATAATCACCCCCATACTGAAAGACCCCAAAGGACCAATAGACAACCCAACAAATTATAGACCAATCGCTTCTATCCCACTATACATCAAACTCACAGAGGGTCTAGTAGCACAATATCTATCCAACTACCTAGAAGACCACCACATTCTGCATCCAACTCAATCTGGTTTCAGAGCCAATCACAGCACAGAAACTCTACTGGTATCTTTACTAGACATAGTCCGACAGCACCTCAGCAAAGGAAACAAGTTACTAATCATCCAACTCGATCTTTCGACAGCATTTGACTTAGTAGACCATCCCATACTTCTCCAGATACTAGATGCCATAGGAATATCAGGTAAAGTTCACAAATGGTTCCAAGGATTCCTTCAATCAAGATCATACAGAGTTAAGTCAAAAGATATTTTTTCCGACCCTTGGACAAACCCCTGCGGAGTACCACAAGGATCCCCTCTATCGCCCATACTATTCAACCTCTTCATAGCTTCCTTAGGTACTGCCCTAGACGCCCTAAATATAACTTCTTTCAGCTACGCAGATGACATAACCATCATCATCCCCTTTGACATCCAAGACCCCCATCTCCAATGGACGCCTGAAAACAACACTGGAAACTGTGGGAAAATGGATGATGAGCCATAAGCTGAAACTAAATGCGGAGAAAACCAAATTCCTACTACTAGAGAAGGAACAAAAACCATCACTAACAGAACTGGAAGTAAACACAATCAAATATCCTATACAAAGCACTCTCAAAATTCTGGGAATACAATTAGACAGATGCTGCACAATGCAGACACAAATATACAAAATCATACAAAAAGCATTCTTCACCATGCGAAACCTAAGAAAAATAAGAAAATTCTTTACAAAAGAACACTACAAGATCATTGTACAATCCCTCACACTTAGTACCTTAGATTACTGCAACAGCCTCTACCTACCATGCCCAAACAACATGTTAAAACAACTACAGACCGTTCAGAACACAGCCATCAGACTCATCTACAGTCTCAGCAAATTTAACCACATCACCCCCGCCTATGTAGACTCTCACTGGCTTCCGATAAAAGCAAGAACTCAATTTAAGTTCTATTGTATACTATTTAAAGTAACTCATGGTACTGCCCCCTGTTACCTAAACAACCGCCTATACCGTTACCAAACAGATCAAGGAGAACTCAAAACCTATTCACCTTTCCCCCTCACAATGGTACCCGACGTAAGAAACTATACGACACCTTCTAGCGACTCAGGCAGCGAAAATTGACCCCACCATCACCAAACTGATGATCGAAACAACAGACATCAAAGTGTTTTGAAAAGAAATAAAAACATTTCTATTTAAAAAACACGTCCTCACTAACTAATCTCCTCCCCATTCGCACAAGCTCTCCCTCACATGAATAACACATTAGTCAACTCCAAGAACCTTACCTTCCAAAAACTACTCTGATTCCTAAATAAGTATCCAACAAACTTCCTCCTTCATTATTAGGTAATTTTTCTTCTGTAACCAGTATATACCGATATTCTCCACTGTACCCTGTTATCACTCTATTCCCTACTAGGAAATTCTTTCGAAAAATCTAGATCTCTCATAATTTATAATCCTCTACCATACCATGTAAAGTACATGAATCACTGTTATGTAATTCTCTCGGTAATTATTGTTACGTAATTCTCTCGGTAATGTCCAGATCTCTTCTAATTTGTAATCCGCCTAGAACCGCAAGGCACAGGCGGAATAGAAATCACTAATGTAATGTAATGTAATGTAATGTGTGGCGGCGGCCAAGAAGGCAAACAAGATGCTAGGAATTATTAGTTAAGGGATGGTTAACAAGACTAAGAATATTATAATGCCTCTGTATCGCTCAATGGTGCAACCTCACCTTGAGTATTACGTTCAGTTCTGGTCTCCTTATCTCAAAAAAGATATAGCAGCACTAGAAAAAGTTCAAAGAAGAGTGATCAAGATGGTAAAGGAGATGGAACTCCTCTCATATGAGGACAGACTAAAGAGGTTAGGGCTCGTCAGCTTGGAAAAGAGATGACTAAGGGGAGATATGATTGAAGTTTACAAATTCCTGAGTGGTGTAGAACGGGTACAAGTGGATTGATTTTTTACTGCATCAAGATTTACAAAGACTAGGGGACACTCGATGAAGTTACAGAGTAATAATTTTTAAACCAATAGGAGGAAATATTTTTTTACTCAGAGAATAGTTAAGCTCTAGAACATGTTGCCAGAGCAGTGGTAAGAGAAGTTAATGCAGCCAGTTTTAAAAAAAGGTTTGGACAAGTTTTGGGAGGAAAAGTCTATTGTCTGCTGTTGAGACTGACATGGGACAGTATCATGGAATGCTGCAACTATTTGTGTTTTTGCCAGGTACTTGAGACTTGGATTGGCCTCCGCGAAGATGGGACACTGGGCTAGATGGACCATTGGTCTGACCCAGTAAGGTTATTCTTAGGGATCCTTTTACTAAGGCGTGCTAAATGCTAATGAACCCATAGAATATAATGGGCATGTTAGCATTTATCGCACGCAAATTTGGTTAGCACACCTTAGTAGAAGCACCTTTTATGTTCTTATGAAAAAGACTATGACTAACACTTTTTTCTAACACTTGTTAAGAATTGGAGAGGTACCTAGCTGGTACTACCTGTGGAAGACTAACATTCAAAGTTTGGCCATTTATTTTCCTCTGCATTGCTTGACTGACTGACTCATATAATGTTGGGAAATGTGAACCATTTTGAGGTGGAGGGGAAGTTAACTGATCAATTGAAAGGAATTCACTTATGAGTTTAGTTATGATGTTAGGTCTAGTTAGTGAGTCTATAATATTGTGATATAGGAAGTGGAGGGGTAGAGATATAAATAGATAAAATAAATGTAATTACAAATATATGGCAGCATATGGTGGGTAAAAGTCAATGTATATGGTACTAGGAATAGATGGATGCACAGATGTGAGAGGGAGGAGAGGAATGTCAGTACATGTTACACAGTAGTTCTATTTATGTTTTCCAGATGTCTCTCTAAAACTCAAGTAATTTGTCAAGAGTTTCTTAAAATGAAAAATTAGGTTCTTACCTGGATAATCTTATTTCTATTAATCTTCACAGGAGTCTGTACGTTAGGGTGATCAATCACCAACCATGAACCGGCTTTGCAGAAGTGTGTCACTCACAACTTTCAGGACCTCCTTCATTCCCAGTAGAGTGGAGTGCCCCTTCAGTTCATACCAAAACAATCAACCTCCACTGGAATAGAGCACAAAGGAGGAGTACAGGGAAGGAACTTCCCCACCAATATCATACATTTCAGTTCTGCACTGCAAATTATAAAAAAAAGAACAAGTATTTATATAGTGAACCAACCTGCTGCATGCAAACATCAAGGGAGCCAGAGATTCAACATTTTACTTACTTATGCAGGAGTTCCTTATGCTTAGCTACCCGACTAACAGGAAAAGAACTCCAAGTCTGGAATTTAGAAATATCCAAGGCAGAAAGCAGGTGAAACATGATATACCGAGGGTGGGTCGTACAGACTCATGTGAAGATTAATAGAAAGAAGATTATCCTGGTAAGAACCTAATATTTCATTCTGTTATATCTACACAGGAATCCGTATGCGAGGTGATATACCAAAGCAATGGCTAATGTCTAGGGTGGGACAGAAGAGCCTGCCCGCAAGAGCGAGGACACAAAGGCGGCATTCTCTCGAGCCACCATTTCCACTCTGTAAAACCTCGTAAAGGTATAAAGAGTAGACCAATCTCTGTGGGAGGAACTGCCTGAGACTCTGCCCCTAAAGATGTGACACTGTTAGTCGAGTACACCTTAAGAGAAACTAGCGGCTGCGACGTACAGTCATGTGAAAAAATTAGGACACCAAATGAAACATTCAGTTCTTTCTTAAGAAATGTTTACATATCGATGTCAAATCTTTTTTATATTTATCTCTGGAAAAGAAAATGATGTAATTGCAGGTAAACAACAAAAAATTTCCTTGATTTACTCATGAAACAAAAGATATCCACATAAATGTATATTCTAACTGAGGAATAAATTAGGACAGTGTTACCCTCTTTGGCTGAAATAACTGCAGTGAAACGCTTCTTGTAGCCATCTACCAGTCTCTGACAATGACCTGAGGAAAGTTTGGCCCACTCCTCAATGCAGAATTCATTCAGCTGTGAGATGTTTGAGGGGTTTCTTGCATGTACAGCCCATTGCAAATCACCCCACAGCATCTCAATGGGATTAAGAGCAGGCCTTTGACTCGGCCACTCCAGGACTCTCCATTTCTCAGTTTTCAGCCAGTTCTTGGTGGATTTACTGGTATGTTTTGAGTCATCGTCATGTTGCAGGGTCCAGTTCCGCATTAGCTTTAATTTTCTTACAGATGGTCTCACATGTTCCTCAAGCACCCTCTGATACATGGTAGAATTCATGGTGGATTCTATGATGGTGAGTTGGCCAGGTCCTGGGGCAGCAAAGCATCCCCAAACCATGACACTTCCACCTCCATGCTTCACAGCTGGTATGAGGTTCTTTTCCTGGAATGCTGTATTTGGTGTACGCCAAACATGTCTTTTCTGGTGTCCAAATAATTCAATTTTAGACTCATCTGTCCATAGAACACTATTCCAGAAGTCCTGGTGTTTGTCTACGTTCTCTCTGGCAAACTTCAGTCTGGTCTTGATGTTTCTCTTAGAGAGCAAAGGTGTCCTCCTTGCACACCTCCCATGCAAGTTTTTGATTGTAGAGGCATGCACTTTCTCACATCAACAGTAGCAAGAGCTTGCTGTAGGTCCCGTGATGACATTTTAGGGTTTTTGGAGACTTCTTTTAGCATCTTGTGGTCTGCTCTGGGGGTGAACTTGCTTGGATGGCCAGACCTGGGCATGTTGGCAGTTGTTTGGAAAGTCTTCCACTTGTACCCTATTTTCCGGACCATGGAATGGCTAATGTCAAATTCTTTTGAGATCTTTTTAAACATCCTGAGGAGTCCATCCCTGATGATTTTAGTAAAAATCGATGGCTTTTTAGGCAGATACAGGCTTTAGAAAAAAAGATTGTTTAAAATCCAAGTTGGTCGCCACCAGAAAACTCACGCTAAAAACGGCTCATGGGGACTTTTTAGAAAAGCAAAAAAAAGCATTGAAATAGGGATTTTGCAAGTGGGAGACCTGAATCCTGATCCCAGAAACCCTCAAAAATGAAATTTTTTAACCCCCTCCTCCAATTTTCCCATAGGAAATAATGGAGATGTACTTACAGATCAGTAAAAATGCCTGCTTATCAGCTTTCCTTGCAGCCTGAGAGAATAAGCAGCTGGCTCTCTGATACCCTGAGGGTTGTTTTACAGGGGGCCCACAGCCTGCTTAAAGCCTCTGAAAAATTTATAAGGTAAGCTGGTTCCCAGGGGAATGGACTCTAAGCCCTGAAGTGGCACGCATCAGGCTGGCTCCACAGGTCCAACCAAAAGCATTTTACTGCGAGCTGCAGTCCAGCTTCGCAGAACCTGCATTTTTCCCAGGCCGAGAACCCCCAAATATGGGATCTCAGGGCACTGTAGCCTAAAAAAACAAAACAAAAAAAACTTGTAATCGAAAATAATAAAACTTAAACAGAGCAGATCAGAAACACCACTGCACACTTCATTTGCAGAAGGAAAAACTGAAGGGGCACTCCACTCCACTAGGAAAGAGAGAGATCCTGAAAGCTATGAGTGACACACTTCTGCAAAGCTGGTTCACAGACTAGTGTGTAGATGTAATAGAATGATATCTAGAGCAGTGTTCTTCAACCACCGGTCCATGGACCAGTGCCAGTCCACAGAAATTTCCTGCTGGTCCACAGGGCCAGCACGTGCATCAGGCCCAAAACAGTGTTCTTCAACCACCGGTCCACGGTGTGATCAATGCGGCGTTATCTTCGAGCCAGCTCCCTCTTCCTAACTGATTCAGTGCACAAAGCCACGTTGCAACGTCAGAGGGAAGGCTTCCAGATGAGGCACGGGACGTGCAAGATGCAATTAGTACTATTATGGGGGCGGGGTCTGGGGTGGAGATTGAGTATAGATGGGCGGTGTCTGGCCCACAACTTAGCCCAGTGTTCTTCAACTGCAGGTCCACGGATCGATGCCAGTCCACAGAATAATTCTTTTATTTCTGCCGGTCCATAGGTGTAAAAAGGTTGAAAAACACTGATCTAGAGCTTTGGCTCTTAGGATGACTTTTTTCTTTAATCTCCTAGGAATTATTCAGTTAGATTTCAAGCCAAAGATCATACCATTTTGGATCCCCAGCATTTAAGAGAGTTTATCCAATTGGCAGAACAATTAGTAAGAAAACAAGGCAACTATGATGAAAAGGTAGGTGTAACTAAGGAGGGGTGATTCAGCCCTGAGCTGTATACTCATTGTTTAACTGTATTATTTGTTTGGGTTCTCTAACTCCATTTATATTCCTTATTCTTTGAAGATTTTTAAAATAATGTTTATACCTCACTGATTGCTATCAGATCTGAGTGATGCTCCATTAGTCTAACTGGAAAACACCAACAATATATCTTCTAGGACAGGGCTCAACAAATGTGGAGCACTGGGTCACTATGGCTCCTAGAAATTGGAACTGGTACATCCTAGCATATCATGCCCCTTGAATTTGCTTTTAGTACAGCTGCCTCAAACAGTGCATTTCCTGCTTTTGCATCGCAATTCAGCTCTCTCTGTAAGCCAGAGCTGTGCAGTGCAGGAAATTCCAGATGTCTGGCAGTTTCAAGTCTTTTGGAACCAAAACACGCGATCAGCCTGAACTTCTACAGCACAGCTCAAGCTTAAAGAGAGAACCAAATCACTGTGGGAGAATAGCAATCATCCTTTTTCTTCTGTGAACACAGACTGCAAGGCAAGGCAGCATCAGAGAGGTGAGAAGGGAGACAGTGTGAAACTGAGTGAAGGCTGGGGGGTATGAGAGAGAAAGAGATCACCTGGGTGATGGCTAGAGAGTTTGAGAGAGACAGTACATGCAAGACTGGATGAAGACTGGGGTGTTGAAGGAATGGGTGTACATGAGAAAGAGACTGAGTAAAGGCTGGGGGGGGTGAGAAAGAGAGAAAGAGAGCACGAGTCTGGGTGAAGGCTGGGGGGGGTATGAGAGAGACTGTTTCACACTATCACCATAGCCTGGGTCCCCAGCAAAGAGACAAAGCACAGTTACTTACCGTAACAGGTGTTATCCAGGGACAGCAGGCAGATATTCTTAACGCATGGGTGACGTCACCGACGGAGCCCCGGTACGGACACTTTTAACTAGAAAGTTCTAGTTGGCCGCACCGCGCATGCGCGGGTGCCTTCCCGCTCGACGGAGGAGAGCGTGGTCCCCAGTTAAGATAAGCCAACTAAGAAGCCAACCCGGGGAGGAGGGTGGGTCGTAAGAATATCTGCCTGCTGTCCCTGGATAACACCTGTTACGGTAAGTAACTGTGCTTTATCCCAGGACAAGCAGGCAGCATATTCTTAACGCATGGGTGACCTCCAAGCTAACAGAGAGGGAGGAGGGATGGTTGGCCATTAGGAAAACAAATTTTGTAACACAGATTGGCCGAAGTGCCCATCCCGTCTGTAGAAGGCATCCAGACAGTAGTGAGAAGTGAATGTGTGAACTGAGGACCAAGTGGCAGCTTTGCAGATCTCCTCGATGGGCGTGGAGCGGAGGAAAGCCACAGAAGCAGCCATAGCTCTGACCCTGTGGGCCGTGACAGCACCTTCCAGTGAAAGACCGGCCCGAGCATAACAGAACGCAATGCAGGCAGCAAGCCAGTTAGAAAGCGTCCGTTTAGAGACAGGGCGACCTAGACAGTTAGGGTCGAAGGACAAAAAGAGCTGAGGGGACGAGCGGTGAGCCCTGGTACGGTCAAGGTAGTATGCAAGGGCACGCTTACAGTCCAGCGTGTGTAATGCCTGTTTCCCAGGATGAGAATGGGGCTTAGGGAAAAAGACAGGTAACACAATGGATTGGTTGAGGTGGAAGTCCGAGACCACCTTGGGAAGAAATTTAGGATGGGTACGCAGAACTACCTTGTCATGGTGAAAAACCGTGAAAGGTGGGTCAGCGACCAGTGCATGTAGCTCACTAACCCTCCTGGCAGAGGTGATGGCAATGAGGAAAAGAACCTTCCATGTCAGAAATTTGAGTGAAGTTGTGGCAAGAGGCTCAAATGGAGGTTTCATGAGGGCTGAGAGAACCACGTTCAGGTCCCAGACGACTGGAGGAGGCTTCAGCGGTGGTTTGACATTGAAGAGGCCTCTCATGAACCGGGAAACCTGGGGATGAGCCGTGAGAGGTTTTCCGAGGATAGGCTCATGAAACGCAGTGATGGCACTGAGGTGGACTCTGATTGAGGTAGATTTGAGGCCAGCGTCGGAGAGAGAAAGCAAATAGTCCAGTATAGTTTCTACCGCCAATGAGGCGGGATCGTGATGATGAAGTAGACACCAAGAGGAGAACCGGGTCCATTTCTGATGGTAACATTGGAGGGTGGCCGGTTTCCTGGAGGCATCCAAAATACGACGGACAGGCTGAGACAGGTTCTCTGGAGAGGTCAGCCCGAGAGAAACCAAGCTGTCAGGTGGAGCGAGGACAGATTGGGATGCAGTAGAGACTGATGCTGCTGTGTAAGTAGAGTAGGAAACACAGGAAGAGGAATGGGCTCCCTGGAGCTGAGCTGGAGCAGGAGGGAGAACCAGTGTTGATGAGGCCACCGAGGAGCGATGAGAATCATGGTGGCTCTGTCCCTGCGGAGTTTGAACAATGTCCGCAACATCAGAGGTAGTGGAGGAAAGGCATAGAGGAACCGATCTGTCCAGTCGAGCAAGAATGCATCCGGGGCCAGACGGTGAGGAGAGAAGAGTCTGGAACAGAACTGGGGCAGCTGATGGTTGTGAGGAGCTGCAAAGAGGTCCACTTGCGGAGTGCCCCAGCGCAAAGATGGAGCGGAGTGTGAGAGGATCCAGAGTCCACTCGTGAGGTTGAAGGATGCGGCTGAGATTGTCGGCCAGGGAGTTCTGTTCGCCCTGGATATATACAGCCTTGAGGAAGAGACTGTGGGCCGTGGCCCAGGACCAGATGCAGATGGCCTCCTGACAGAGGAGGGGAGATCCGGTGCCGCCTTGCTTGTTTATGTAGTACATGGCGACCTGGTTGTCTGTGCACAGAAGAAGGACCTGAGGGTAGAGAAGGTGCTGGAAGGCTTTGAGAGCATAGAAAATGGCTCTGAGTTCCAGGAAATTGATGTGATGTAGACGCTCCTGAGGGGTCCAGAGACCCTGAGTGCGAAGATCTCCCAGGTGAGCTCCCAAGCATAGGGGGAGGCATCCGTGGTGATGGTCATGGAGTGAGGGGGCAGATGAAAGAGTAGACCCCTGGAAAGATTTGAGGAGTTCAACCACCATTGAAGAGATTGCTGAAGAGACGATGTCACAGAGATGGGATGAGAAAGAGGATCCGAGGTCTGTGACCATTGGTTGGCTAGAGTCCACTGAGGTGTCCTGAGGTGGAGTCGTGCCAGAGGAAGTACATGGACCGTCGAGGCCATGTGGCCCAGGAGGACCATCATCTGCCGAGCTGGGATGGAGTGATGAAGGAGCACCTGACGACAGAGATGGAGCAGGGTCCGTTGTCGGTCGGCGGGAAGAAACGCCCTCATCACAGTGGTGTCCAGAACTGCTCCAATGAATTGAAGTCGCTGTGTGGGAAGCAGATGCGACTTGGGGTAGTTGATCTCGAACCCCAGGAGATGGAGGAAAGAGATGGTGTGTTGTGTGGCTTGCAGCACAAGCGGAGACGTAGGAGCTTTCACCAACCAATCGTCCAAGTACGGGAACACCTGGAGGTTGTGAGACCTGAGGAAGGCTGCCACCACAATAAGGCACTTGGTGAACACCCTGGGTGATGATGCGAGGCCAAAGGGTAGCACTTTGTACTGATAGTGGCGGTGCTGTACCTGAAATCGGAGGTAGCGACGTGAAGTCAGATGGATTGGAATGTGAGTGTAGGCCTCTTTGAGGTCTAGGGAACATAGCCAGTCATGTTGAGAGAGAAGCGGGTAAAGCGTGGCAAGGGAGAGCATTCTGAATTTTTCCTTGACCAGACACTTGTTGAGGTTCCGGAGATCGAGGATGGGACAGAGGTCTCCTGTCTTCTTGGGAACCAGGAAGTAGCGGGAGTAGAATCCCGACCCCTTTGGTCTGGGGGTACCTCTTCGATGGCATTGAGAAGAAGGAGGGATTGGACCTCCCTCAGGAGGAGGGGGGATTGAGAGGAGTGAGAAACAGACTCTATGGGAGGATTGTCCGGTGGAAGAGTCTGGAAATTGAGAGAGTAGCCGTGGCGAATGATGTTGAGGACCCACAGGTCTGATGTGATGACCTCCCAACGGTCGAGGAAGAGTTGAAGACGTCCTCCTATCGGCTGAGGAAGAGGCAAGGATGGTGGGAGACTGGCTATGCCCTGGAGAAAAGAGTCAAAAGGGCTGAGACGGTTTTGACTGCGGGAGAGGCTTGGTCAGTGGGTGAGACTGTGAACGTGCCTGAGTCTGGTGCTGCTGACGAGGCCGGCGAGACTGTTGTTGTTGAGGCGGGTTGAGAGGTCTGGCCGAGAACCTGCGTTGATAGGAAGACTGCTGTTTGTAGGGGCGAGCAGGAGGAGTTTTCTTCTTAGGTTTGATCAGTGTATCCCACCTGGTCTCGTGTGCCGAGAGTTTCTGGGTAGTTGAGTCCAGGGACTCCCCAAAGAGTTCATCACCAAGACAAGGTGCGTTGGCTAGGTGGTCTTGGTGATTAATATCGAGGTCAGAAACTCTCAGCCAGGCCAAGCGCCTCATGGCAACAGCCATGGCAGATGCTCGAGAGGTCAGCTCAAAAGAGTCATAAATGGAGCGCACCATAAATTTCCTGAGTTGGAGCAAACTGGAAAGTTGTTGAAAAACCGGGACCTTGCGTTCAGGGATGTACTTTTGGAAGGAGGAGAGTTGTTGCACCAAATGCTTCATATAGAAGGAGAAGTGGAAGGTGTAATTATTAGCTCTGTTGGCAAGCATGGAATTCTGATAAAGGCGCTTGCCAAATTTATCCATCGTTCTGCCCTCTCTGCCAGGAGGAGTAGAGGCATAAACACTGGAGCCCTGGGTTTTCTTTAAAGTGGACTCCACTAGAAGGGATTCATGGGGTAGTTGAGGTTTGTCGAACCCCGGGATAGGAATGACCCTATATAAACTATCCAGTTTTCGAGGTGCACCCGGTACCGTGAGAGGGTTTTCCCAATTTTTGTAAAAAGTTTCCCATAAGATGTCGTGGACGGGTAACTTTAAAAATTCTTTGGGGGGTTGTTCGAAGTCCAGGGCGTCAAGGAAAGCCTGGGACTTCTTAGAGTCGGACTCCAAAGAGATAGACAGAGCTGCCGACATTTCTCGTAGAAATTTTGTGAATGAGGACTGTTCAGGTTTGGAACTGGTATCGACCATCGATGGTTCCTCGTCCGTTGATGAAGCCTCATCATCGGTACCGGGTGGGGATTCTTCCCATAAGTCCGGGTCCCTGACGTCGGTATGCGCGGGACGGGACGGTGGTGCGGATGGCTCAGTATGGTGAGTCTTAGAGAGGGATTTGCCAGAGCGCATCGAGACGGTACCGGGGGAGGAAGATCGGTGCCGGTCCTGGTCTCGGGGGGACTGGTGTCGGTCTCGATGTCGGGGAGGGTCGGCATCAGAGCGTGGTTGCACCGGAGGATGAAGTGGTTCAGCCGCGAGTACCAGCATGGAGGTGTTCAACGGTACCGATGGTGTCGACACCGGTGGTGTGGTGCGAGGCTCGGGCCGGTCCGGCACCGAAAGGAGTGGGGCCAACAGTGTGGGCAACAAGTGCTGGAGTTGTTGTTGTAGTTGCTCCTGCAGTTGGGTTTGGAGTATGGCCGCAATGCGGTCGTCCAGAGGGGGCACCGGTACTGCTTTTTTCTTTTTCGGTACCATAGGTGCCGCTCCATGCCCCGGCGATGAGGAGGCCGATGACGAGGCACTCACCAAAATCGGGGCGGAGCGTTTGCGGGGTCGGCGTGATGCCGGGAGGACCGGCGTCGCCGGTGTAGCAGGAGGGCGCTCAAGGGAAGTGGAAGGCTTCTTAGCCGGCTAACCTGGTGCCAGCGACCCCGAGGAAGGATCAGGCAGTGTCGAAGTAGTCGGTGCCGACTTTTGCGATGCCGTTGACGGCGCAGCTGATTCCATGGCAGATCCGGTGCCGAAAAGAATATTTTGTTGGATCTGTCTATTTTTTAATGTACATTTTTTAAGAGTAGCACAGCGGGTGCAGGTGTCAGCCCGATGCTCTGGACCCAGGCACTGTAGGCACCAATTGTGCGGGTCAGTGAGAGATATCGGGCGTGCACACCGCTGGCACTTCTTAAAGCCCGGCTGAGGGGGCATGAAGGGAAACACGGCCTCCGCAAAATCAAAACCGGAGGCCTGTATGGTGACAACAGGTCCCGCCGGGGCCGGTTCGAAAAATAAAGAGAAAACAAAGTTTGTTTGTTTTTGGAATTTAAAACGAAAAAGAAACCCGAAGGTAAAAGAAGAAAAAGGAAGACAAAAACGCGAGTGGGAAGGCAAAATCCGATATTTCAACGGCCGTTGAAAAATACATGCGTCTTCTTCGCTCCGCGGAAACGAAGAAACTAGGGACCACGCTCTCCTCCGTCGAGCGGGAAGGCACCCGCGCATGCGCGGTGCGGCCAACTAGAACTTTCTAGTTAAAAGTGTCCGTACCGGGGCTCCGTCGGTGATGTCACCCATGCGTTAAGAATATGCTGCCTGCTTGTCCTGGGATAATTGCCCCTTTGCTTCACTTAACAAGGGGGTGCCATCAAACAGCTGACAGGATGGTTTGGATAGGGAGACTAGTGGCTTCTGCCAGTGATATCCAGAAGCACATTAAGGAACTTATTTACTTAAGCTTCTTTGTCCCCCGACACAAAATAGGAAAAGAGCTTTTTAAAATATTTTTTCTAAAAGAGTTACTACTGATTTGAGAAGGGATTCCACATACTACCCCCCACCCCTTTTCAGTTTCACTAGGGACAATGTTGGAGCATGAGAAAGAATTATTTTAAGAGGTCTCCTCTGCTGGTTGCTAAGTTTTGGGACTTGCTCCTAGATTAAATTAAATTTCTTGAGGTCTCATCTAGGATATTCAAATATTTTTGATGTGTCTTGAGTGTCATATTTTCTCATTGTTTTTACATTTTTAAGATACAACTTTAAGAAAACGTCAAACCAAGCAATATATCATAGTACCTTAAATTCATCTTCTGTCATGTCAATCATTCATGCATAAAATATCTCAACCAAATTAAGGAAAATTTTACTCATACCAGTTAATGTATTTTCCTCCAGTCCTGCTAGACAAGCCCAGAAAGAGATGTCCCCCCCCCCTACAAGGCAAATGGAGATTGAAAAACTGAACTGTTCTAGTGACATCACAGGTATAAATTTTGATGCTGGCTGGAACCCTTTGTCTGGACTGGACTAGCAGGATGTTAATTTCTTTTCAATTAACAATGTACTTTTATTATTTTAATGATATACTGTAAGCTAAATAATAAAAACTATAAAAAAAATTTTCCCTATATCAAAGCTAATATAAGTAAAACTGTCTTTTGTAATTACTAATTTTTCCCCACAGACATAGAAAGCTTTAGTAAATCAGTTTCTAACAAACCCCAGCGCTTGACTTTGGAGATTTACTTCATTCCTCCCCTCTATGAAATCTGGCAGACTGGGGAGACAGGAGAAGGAGATAGTGTCAGCTGCAGGCTCCTAAGTTCCTGAGCTGGCTCCTAAATTCAAAGAAAATGCGTGGAATGTGACTAAGCTGAGGACAGAACTGAGCATTAATAAACATATTCTTTAAGAAGCAAGCACCCTCTTTACAAATTAGACCCACCATTCTCATATTCCCACAGGCAGCCTTCACGTCGTCTCTCTCTTTCTCTCATATACCCACAGGTAGTTTTCACCCATCTCTCTCTTTCATTTTCATACCCTCCCAACCACACAAAATTTGAAATAGCATGACCTGCCTGAAGTTCCTGTACTGAATGACTGAAGCATACAAAAATGCAGTGAGGAAACAGGAAAATCACATTTGGAACCATGAACTCACAGGTACTAGGGTGCAAATTATACAGTGGACACCATGGCAACTAGGCACCCCCAAGACCCATATTAATCTAACCTTAGATGATTTTCTTCGGCTCCTTCTTGTCCAAACCACCACCAGTTTATCTGGTTGCCTGCAAAAGAGGAAAAGAGAGTAAGACCAAGAGATTTATTTTTTAATAAATCTTGCCTGCAAAAGAGGAAAAGAGAGTAAGACCAAGAGATTTATTTTTTAATAAATCTTTCAAAACTTAATGGTTTATTCTTTAGCAACAAAAGCCTATCAAGCTCATAATCAAAAAACACAGACGTCTAAAAAGTATCTTAAATCGGCACCTGGACGTCCTAATTGCCAGGACGTCCAAGTGTCAATAATCAAAACAGTCTTTCTGTAAATCTAGTGACGTGTTCCAGCCTTTGTATGTTCAGAGCACGAGATGGGTGTGGTGGAGGCGTGTTATGGGTGGGCTTTGAGCAGTCTCAAGGGCGGGTTAGACATGGACGTCTTATAGCAATAATCAAACATTTTGCAAGATATCCTGGATGGAACTATGTTTGGAACTGGACCTGATTTAGAAAGGTTTAAGTGCTTCAAAGGTGACCAAACTGGCCACATGACCGCTGCATGCATCAAGGTAAGATACCCCCACATTCCCCCAGTGCTCACTTTACCCCTTCCACCACACAAAAATTAGAACAGAAAGGTACATACAGTGGAACCTTGGTTTGCGAGTGTTTTGCAAGACGAGCAAAACATTACCACAAACCTTAACTCACAAAACGAGCACTGTCCCGCTAAACAAGCACCCCCCCACACTCGAACCAGCATCGCCCCCCCCCACCCACAAACGCCCCCCGTGAGAACCGCATCATACCCCCATGCTGGAAGCAGCATCCACCCGCCTGCCTACCCAAACAAGCTCCTTACCTCATCCGCTGCATGCCGGTGCCATTTAAGGAAAGATCCCGCCTCTTGCCTGGGCTGGGCCTTGAGCATCTGCGCATGCTCAAAGCCCAGCCCAGCCCAGGCAAGAGGTGGGATCTTTCCTTAAATGGCACCGGCACGCAACAGATAGGGTAAAGAGTTTGTTTGTGTGGGCGGGCAGATGCCTCTTCAAGCACGGGGGTGCGATGTGGTTCTCGCGGGGAGCATTTGCGGGCAGGGGGTACAATGCCGGTTTGAGCGGGGGGGGGTGATGGAGCAGCACCGGTAGCCTCGGGGGGGGGGGGAGGAGGTGGAACGAATCAAAGCGAGTTTCCCTTATTTCCTATGGGGAAACTCACTTTAATATACGAGCAATTTGGTTTACGAGCAAACTTCTGGAGCGAACTATGCTCGTAAACCAAGGTTCCACTGTACCTGTCTCTAAAACAGAAACATCTGGTATGGGGAAGCCTAGTAGAACTGTACACAGGTGTCTTAAGTAGCCTAATGGATGGGCTAGTGAACCATAGGGAGGAGGACCAAGGCCCATAAGCCACTCTAGCCACTACATTTATGGTAGAACATGTGAGCCCACCCAAACCCTACTCTACTGCCATACAGTTGACACCTGCAGCCATAAGTGCTATTGGGGTGGTACACAAGAGGGTATAGCAGGTTTGGGGGAGGGGGTTGGGGGCTCACCCTAAATTATAAGGGGGTTATGGTGAGATATACAGCTGGCACCCTTTATATGAAGTTTACAGCAGTGTCCTCTAAGGTGTCTCATTGCTCTGTCGGAATATCTATGTGGCCAGTCCATTACTATGCTGGCCCCACCACATCCAAATGGTCAAGATTAGGACATTTTCAACCTGGATGTTTTTCTGATTGAAAATGGGGTATAAAGTTAGACGTCCTGGTGACCAAGATGTCTAAGTAGATGATTTTTTTTAAAAAATTATATTTGGACATCCAGCATGTTTCCATTCAAAAATGGCCATTTTTGAACCTCCAACTCTGGAGGTTCAGCTGGAAACATCCATTCGAAAAAGCCCCTCCACATTACCTAAAAGAAATTTTTTAAATCCTTGTTGCTTACCTGTAACATTGTTTTCCTTGGACTTCAGGACTGACAAAGCACATGAGTGAGTGACTTCATTGTATGCTGGTACAGAACAGATCTTCCAGAGTTCTTAATTACGGTAACTGTAAAGTTCAAAGCATGCACAGCACCTCAGCTAGTTCTACAACTCAATAAGTAATGCAACTCTCAGGGAGGTGAGAGAAATTGTGTGCCTCAACAATCCTACTGTCTTCAGAAGATATACCCCTGGGGCACTTCAGTGCTACTGGGCAATGCAAAATTTGTGCAGAATTCCTCACCTCCACAGACTGCAAAGAATTCTGACTTTCCCGTGTAGAATTCTGTGCAGTCTGCCTTTGCAGCGCAGAGTAGCACAGATAGGCAGACAGAAAGTTTGTTGCACAATTTATATATGAGTTGTAACAAAATGGGTATGTTGGGGGGGGGGGGTTCATTTTAGGTGGACATAATGGGACCACATGTGCCACTATACATGCTTCTCTGAATATTTCTGCAAAAGCTTTAACCTAGACAGCAGCAGAAGTCTGAATTTTTCTAACCCAAAACATTAGGGATAGCAGCTTGCTTGCAGAATGGAAAAAACTTTCACCTGTACCACATCTTTAGTGGCCCTTATGAAGGAAAGTTTATTTGTGGAACAGAATATGAATTTCTGGAAGTTAAGGGGGCCTGTTCTTTAGTAGGCCAATTGTTTCACCTCAAAAGATCAGTGATGTAGGCGTCTGAGAAGAGTGTCAGAAGTCAGAAATCAAGGAAAGGCAGCACCAGGTGATCTTACTTGCACAGATACATGGAGACAATTACAAAGTACTTAGAGATCATCCTTGAGCAGATGAGGCTAAAAGGAGGGCTTTGTATGGACAGTGGATCATTTTGAAAAAGATGCTGCGATATCTTCTGCAATGTTGATAGATCAGAATGTATGCATGTACTTTTGATGTTGTTGTTGAGGTAATCTCCTTATTTTCAAGTAAGTAAGACTAGAGGAAATGTGTTCATTTTTTATTTTCTTTGTAGACTCAAAAGATTCAGGTCCCTAAGATATAAAATAGGTGCAAAATCTCTAGGTCCCTAAGATATAAAATAGGTGCAAAATCTCTATCTACTTAGTGATCAGGATTACCTGGAATATAAACTTTGGTTCCTTTATTGACAGGCAGGTATGAGATTAAGAACATAACTAGAGTTGCCGTTGAAGCTAGCTTCAGCCTATTCAAACCATCTCTTTGCAGGATTCAGACCGTGAAAGTTTGCCTATTCACATTCTAATTAGAGATCCTCTGTATTCATCCCAAGCTTTTTTATATTACTTCACTGTTTTCCTCTCTACTACTTACCTCGGGAGGTCATTCCAGGCATCCACTACACTTTCCATGAAAAAGAATTTCCTAACACCCCTCAACCTCAATTTATGTCCTCTAGTTTTACCAGGTCCCCTTCTCTGGAAAAGATTTGGTTCTATATTAATACCTTTCAAATATTTAAATGTATGTATCATATCACCCCTGTCCCTCCTCTCCTCCAGAGTATACATGTTCAGGTCCTCTATTCTCTTCTCATACTTCTTTTGGCACAGACCTTTTAACATTTTCATCACTTTCCTCTGGACTGCTTCAAGTCTTCATATATCCTTGGACAGATACGGCCTCCAAAACTGAACACAATACTCTGTGAGGCCTCACCAATGACCTGTACAGGGGCATCAGCACCTCCTTTCTTCTGTTGGTTACGCTTCTCTCTATGCAACCTAGCATCCTTCTGGCTACAGCCACCGCCTTGTCACAGTGCTTCGTTGCCTTCAGATCCTCAGGCACTATCACCCCAAGGTCCCTCTCCCTGTCCTTGCATAACGACCTCTCACCTCCCCGCACATATATCCTCTCAGACTTCTAATTCCCAAATGCATCATTCTGCACTTTATTGCACTGAATTTTAGTTGCCAGACATAAGAACATTCTTCCACCTTTTCCAGATCTTTCTTCATGTTTTCCACTCCCTCCTGGGTATCCACTCTGTTACAAATCTTGGTATCATCTGCAAAAGGCAAACCCTTCCTTCTAACCCTTTGGCAATATCACTTAGAAACATATTGACAGAATTGGCCCCAGCACTGATCCTTGAGGCACTCCACTACTCACCATTCCTTCCTCTGAGCAAATTCCATTAACCACCACCCTTTGACATCTGTTTTTAATTATAAGGGATAGGGACTTGTATACCGCCTTTTTGTAGTTACACAACCACATTCAAAGTGGTTTATATACAGGTACTGAAGCATTTTCCTTATCTGTCTCGGTAGGCTCACAGTCTATCTAATGTTCCTGGGACAGTGAAGGATTAAATGTCTTGCCCAGAGTCACAAGGAGCAACACGGAGTTTGAACCCACAGCCTCAGGCTGTAGCTCTAACCACTACACCACACTGTCCTCCAATTATGTAGCATGAGGCTGTATATTCATACAATGTTTAAAATTTTTGGTACATGAATTCCATTAATCCATTCATAATGTCAAGGGCAATTTTTCTATCACAGATACTTGGTTTTGCATATTTAAAACTGATTTTGTTTCTGCAGAGATAACATGATGCTTCCTGGCAGCAAAAATGTTATAAAATATACAGAGTTGAGAAAAAGACCTTATCCCCCATTGTTCTTTTTCAAATCAATGTACACAGAATCAACCCCTTACCTCTTAAGTGCTAAGTTTATATATCTGCACAAGAGCATGAAGAGAATACCAAACTAATAACATATGGTTGCAGTTCTTATTTGCTGCACTTCCTAGTCAAAGACTACAGTGTCCCAGAAAGAAAGACTGATGTAAACTGCTAAATACTTCCACAACAATCATTTTGCACAACAATTCTGAAAAGAATTGGTGGAACCAAGCTAACACTCCCACAAGATGTTAGATGGAACTCTGTAGTGGAATGTTTGGAGCAGTATATCAAGAACTGCCCTATTCTGATGACATTTATGAACAAAATCGAGAGAAAATAGATGGCACTGTTATAACTAAAATCTTCAGGATGTCATGAATGATTAGTGCTGCTATAGTTCCAATTAGGGGAGTTTCAAATTGCTGGAGGAAAAAGCCTCAGATAGGAACCCTTCCACCACCACAATGGTGGTCCAAGGTGGTCGGGCGAACACCTCACTGGCAAAAAACCTCCAGACCAGCTCCCACAATAGTGAACTTAAAGCAGGACTTCTTATGGTATAAAGATAGAGGAAAAATTCCACTTATCAATAGATAGATCGGTACACCGACGATGGCCAGCGTTTCACATCTCTGCTGCCTCAGGGTGTATAGCAATCCGATCGCACTGTAACCAAAGATTTAAACAAAGCTCCAATTAATAAATAGACTGGAAACGTAACTCTATGAACCAGTTCAAGAAAAAAGCCTCGAAGACATACCTTTAAACTGGACGCAAAGCGCATCTCAAGATCAAAAGATGGCTACACCACGACTGTATTGGGTGATGAACCCGGAAGTGAATACGTGGCAAGTTTCACCATTGAAAAATGTTAAAGAAGTGTATATTGATGAAAAATACTGACTGTTATGACACTTGAATTAAAAAGATGTTTTAGTTTTTTCTTTTACCCTGTCTCCTTCTTCTTATTATTATGTATATAATTTTCAATGTTAAAGTTGTTGTTAATAGAATGCGCTCCATTCAAGTTTTGAATTTAGACCATCCGGTTTTTCCTCTGTCTTTATACCATAAGAAGTCCTGCTTTAAGTTCACTATTGTGGGAGCTGGTCTGGAGGTTTTTTGCCAGTGAGGTGTTCGCCCGACCACCTTGGACCACCATTGTGGTGGTGGAAGGGTTCCTATCTGAGGCTTTTTCCTCCAGCAATTTGAAACTCCCCTAATTGGAACTATAGCAGCACTAATCATTCATGACATCCTGTTCATATTTCTAGTGAAAGTGTTTGCTTTAACATTATTGATTTTTCACTTTTCCGTGTGTTTTTTTGCTATAACTAAAATCTTCAACATTAGGCTTAAGAGAAATGTTGAAGATATGCTGAGAATTCGGAAACCCATTTCTGAAGCTTTAAACAAAATACAGAAAAATAGCTGTTTTAATGCTGATAACTGTTGAAATTTGGAAGAAACTGAGTGAGCACTTAAAAGCAGAACCGCACAATGAGAAATTACAGGCATTAAAAAAACTGAATTGGACAAACACTGTCTCCAGCTCATTTTCATACAAATATTGTCAATATCCAGTACTAGGGTCAAAACTTAAGTGCCAAAGAAGAAGAGTTAGCTATGACATGGGTATCCAGAATCATCCATCTGTAATGCCAGCTATAATAAAATTCAGAGCTAAGAGGGAACCATTCAAGAAATACATATTTGCCAATGATGTTTTAAAGAAAGTCACACCAGTGAACTGGTGGAAGTCACTTACTAAGTAGTTGAATTTAAAGACTGTTGAAGTACCGTATTTTTCACTCCATAAGACATACTTTTTTCCACCCAAAAGTGGGTGGAAATCTTGGTGCGTCTTATGAAGTGAAGGTACAAATTTTGTTACCTTCTCCCCCATACCATTGTATAAAAAAAAACCAGCCGCCACAACACCTTTTTAAACCCACCCGCTCGCCCACTGCCACCGCACCACCTTTTTTATAAACCCCCATCTGTCGTCGCCATTCCCCCTTTTACACCTGGTGGTCCAGCGTCCTCGTTTTATTTCCTGGCCAGTAGTGAAAAAGATCAGCAGCGCGGACTTCAGGAATAATCTTTACGCTCTCCCGCTCTGCTTTCCGAATGGCTACCATAACTTCTCGCAGCCATTCAGAAAGCAGCGCAGGGCAGAGCAGGAGAGCGTAAAGCTTGCTGTTGATATCCACGCTGCTGATTTGTTTCGCCGCTAGCCAGAAAATAAGGAGGAGCCCGGAAGAGTGAAGGCTGCGAGCACCATCTGCAAAGTAGATGTTGCGGCAGGCAGGGAGGGAGGGAAGCCGGCTGGAGCTGCTGGGCAGGATTTAAAAAGGTACGGGGGGGCTTGCCTGGGGCTGGCTGGTTGGCCTGGATCTGGCTGGCTGGTTTGGGGCTGGCTGGCTTGCTTGGACCTGGGGCGGGCTGGCCTGGGGCTGGCAGGCTGGCTTGGGGTTGCCTACCATTAGACGTGCCCACCATTAGACGTGCCTACCACTAGAGGGGGACAGGGTACACCATTTGGTGGGTGCATCTTATGGTCAGGGGCGTCTTATGGAGCAAAAAATACGGTAAGGATTTCACTTTTAACAGTAGTAGCTTCTTGTGCTGGCATAAAAAGAATATTCTCTTCCTTTGGCCTCATTTATTCCAAACTGAGAACTCGATTGGGATCCGATAAAGTCTAAGGGGTCCTTTTACAAAGGCATGCTAGTGCATCTTAGCGTGCGCTAAATGCTAATGCATGCTAATGCATCCATAGGATGTAATGGATGCGTTAGCATTTAGCGCGTGCTAAGAACTAATGCCTTAGTAAAAGGACCCCTAAGGGCCTGTTTTACAAAGCCGCGCTAGCAGCTGCTGTGTGGTAACGGCCCCGAAGCCCATAGAGATTTAAAGGGCTTCGGAGCTGTTGCCACGCGGCAGCTGCTAGCGCGGCTTTGTAAAGCAGGCTCTAAGTCTTTTCTAAAAGATATTTTGTTTAACCATATCAATTGACATGGATGTTTAAGCAAATGTAAGAATACATATGCTATAATATTATTTTTTTTTGTTAAATAAAACTATTTAAATTGTTAAGGTAATGATTATTTTTTTCCTTTCAATAGAGTACAGGAGAAAAGTTGTCCAAATATGAATGCTTAATCTATTAAACTGGAGATAATTCACCTTGCAATAATTTCAAAATTATTTATCTATTCTAATAGTATAACCAACCAGTAATTTTTTTTATATAACTGAAAAACTAATCTGAAAATTATTTTTAAAAAATGAAACTTTATCTGGTTGTATATATTAAGATTATACCAGCAAGAATGAGTCTTGTTGTAGAAAACCATGATTTAAATCTCTGACTAGTGATTTAAACTGATTTGATTTAAATCAAATCCACCCTGCTTAAGATAATCAAATATGACCATCCCTAACTCCTTCTCCTCTTTCATGCACAGAAGTACTTCGCCCCTTGGATTTTTACAGCCCAAATGCAGGGGGCCCTGCAATTTTTAGCACTGAATCTTTGTTGCCAATTTCTGAACTATTCTTCAAGCTTCGCTAGATCTCTCCTCATGTTATCTACACCCTCTGGGATTTCGACCCTTTTAAAGGGTTTGGTATCATCCACAAAGAGGCAAGCTTTACCAAACAGCCCTTCTGCAATATCGCTTACAAGGATGTTAGAAAGACCCAGCCCAAGGACCGATCCCTGCGGC
This sequence comes from Geotrypetes seraphini, assembly GCF_902459505.1. Taxonomy (NCBI): domain Eukaryota; kingdom Metazoa; phylum Chordata; class Amphibia; order Gymnophiona; family Dermophiidae; genus Geotrypetes; species Geotrypetes seraphini. The sequence continues at coordinate 338,337,449 of NC_047086.1, read as the reverse complement.
ACACCACTGATAATATCCTTTAACTTGGAACGAACTCCATTTACGACTACCCTCTGTCTCCTTTCAGTTAACCAGTTTCTAATCCAGTCAGTGACTTTAGGGCCCATACCAAGGGCACTCAGTTTATTTATCAGTCACCTATGCTGAACTGTGTCAAAGTCTTTGCTAAAATCTAAGTACACCAGATCTAGCGCTAGTATATCCAACTAGCTCTGTCGTAGACACTTATACAACTGGAGGTACAATTTTATTCTGAAGATCCACCTCACATTATATTATTATTAAATTAGAGTTCTGATTGACACAAAAATAATTATAATTGATTTATTTATTTAAGTGCCACAAAAGTTCTCTCTTAGGGTGAATTTTGATATTGCCATGTTGATATATATATAGGCCACAAAAAAAAACCCAATAAAAATGCCAAAACTACTAATATAATAGAAAAACAAAAATTGGCAAAACATTACAAAATCCCCTCAAAGAACAAACATAAGCCGCTAACTGTCATAAATAATGGGACATATCAGTACGAGCCAAAAGTTGATTAATAATATATATATATATTAAAGGCCCCAGGCAGGACCAGCATCAAATTAGTAAGCCTAAATAAGTCCTGCCCCTTAAATCATATAGTCCCTGAAGGAAATTACGTGGTCAAAAATACCACTAAACAAACAATCTGTGTAAGTGCTGAGAGGGGAGGAAGGGACAAAAAACATATCAAAAACCCATCCCCTTGCAATAAATTCCAAATATTCTAATTGCTGGAAAATTATTAATATCCAAAATAAGCAATAATGTCCCAAAAAAACCTTATCTGAGTCACAGAGGGTTCCTGTCAGGGCTCAATAGAGCGCCATTTAGATAGAAACACAGAAACATGATGGCAGATAAAGGCCAAATGGCCCATCCAGTCTGCCCATCTGCAGTATCCACTATCTATTCCTCTCTCTAAGAGATCCCATGTGCCTATCCCAGGCTTTCTTGAATTCAGACACAGTCTCTATCTCCATCACCTCTTACGGGAGATTGTTCCACGCATCTACCACCCTTTCTGTAAAAAGCACATTCACTTACCGTAACAGGTGTTATCCAGGGAAAGCAGGCAGATATTCTCACATATGGGTGACATCATCCATGAAGCCCCGGTATGGAGAGCTGCTACAGCGCTCTTGCACCAAGAACTTTAGAAATTTCACAACTGACCGCACCGCACATGCGCGAGTGCTTTCCTGCCTGACGTAGGTGCGCAGCTCCTCAGTTCAGATAGCTATGACAGCTATGAAGCCAACCAGGGGAGGTGGGTGGGTTGTGAGAATATCTGTTTGCTGTCCCTGGATAACAACTGTTACTATGCTTTATCTTAGGACAAGCAGGCAGCATACTCTCACATGTGGGTGACCTCCAAGCTAACCAAAAAAGGGATGGTGGGAGAGTTGGCCATTAAGAAAATAAATTTTGTAATACTGCCTGGCCAAAACGGCCATCCGTTTTGGAAAATGATTCCAGACAGTAATGAGAGATGAAAGTATGAACCGAGGACCAAGTAGCAGCTTTGCATATTTTATCTATAGGAGTAGAACTTAGAAAAGCTAACAAAGCTGCTATGGATCTAACTTTGTGGGCTGTGACACGACCCTCCAGTTACATTCCAACATGAGCATAACAAAATGAGATGCAAGCAGCCAACCAGTTGGAAATTGTCTTCTTGGAAACAGGATGCCCCAACTTGTTAGGATTGAAAGAGAGAAGAAATTGTGAAGAACTGTGTGATTTAGTTCGTTGCAAATAGTAGGCCAATGATTGTTTACAGTCAGGTTTAGGTTTCAGGTTTATTTAAAAATTTGATATACCGCTTTATCAAAATTCAAAGGGGTTTTACATAATATAAAAACAAAAAATAAAAAGGGCATGAATTAAAAACAAATTACAATTAATATTACAAACAATCAAACGCATAGACAAACATTAACATACCGATACAAAATGGAGAAGGGTAGAAATACATTTGTATTATGAGAAAGAGAAGGAGAAGGATCAAAATAAAAGGGAGGGAACAGAAAATAGTCTGGTACTTTGTAAAATAGGTTAAAATGATTAAAAAATGGCAAGGAACAAGTTTCCATTGCCGTCCTTAAAAGGATTGTTATACTCCAAATGCGACTTTAAAAAGAAAGGCCTTGTATGAAGAGCTGATTCTCCACAGTGAGAATGAGGCTTGGGAAAAAATACTGGAAGGACATTCAATTGAGATGAAACTCAGTAACAACTTTAGGCAAAAACTTTGGATGAGTGCGGAGTACAACCCTGTCATGATAAAGCACTGTAAATGGTGGATCTGCTACTAAGGCTTGAAGTTCGCTGACTCTGCGAGCAGAGGTTAGAGAAATGAGGAAAACCACTTTCCAAGTGAGATACTTAAGATGAGTCATAGACATTGGTTCAAATGGAGGCATCATCAGTTTAGCAAGAACCACATTGAGATCCCAAACTACTGGAGGTGGTTCGAGAGGTAGTTTAATATTGAATAGTCCTTTCATAAATTTAGAAACCACAGGATGAGCAGAGAGAGGTTTTCCATCTAATGGTTGATGAAAAGCAGTAATTGCACTGAGATGGATTCTAATAGAAGTTGATTTGAATCCAGACTGAGATAAATGAAATAGATAATCCAAATCCGAAGACAAAGAGATAAATTGTGGTTCTTGATGATGAAGATTGCACCAAGCAAAAAAACGAGTCCATTTTTGAGTATAACATTACCTTGTGGTTGGTTTTCTGGAAGCATCCAAGATGTCTCTGACAGGTTGAGAAAACTGAAGGTCAGACAAGGTCATCCCGAGAGATACCATGCTGCCAGGTGCAAAGACTGCAGGTTGGGATGAAGACGAGAACCTTGACTCTGAGTAAGAAGAGAAGGAAAAATTGGTAGAAGTGGCTCCCTGCTGCTCAGTTGAAGGAGAAGGAAGAACCAAGGTTGTCTGGGCCACCAAGGAGCTATCAGAATCATGGAGGCAGATTTCTGTTTGAGTTTGACAAACGTATTGAGAATAAGTGGAAATGGAGTGAACGCAAAAAGAAACTTGTTCGTCCAGTCCAGGAGAAAAGCATCCGTCTCAAGGCAATGAGGAGATTATAGTCTTGAACAGAACTGGGGCAGTTTGTGGTTGTGGGGAGATGCAATAAGGTCTGAGGCATTCCCCATTGAGAAAAAAATTTGACGGAGAGCTGCAGAGTTCAGCGTCCATTCGTGAGGTTGGAGAATATGACTCAATTTGTCCGCCAGTGAATTTTTCTCTCCCTGAATGTAAACAACTTTCAGAAAAATGTTGTGAAGAATTGCCCAATTCCAGATCTTTTGGGTTTCCTGGCAAAGGAGAAGAGATCCTGTTCCTCCTTGCTTGTTCACATAGTATGTAGCTACTTGATTGTCTGTACGGGTGAGAATGGCCTGATCTTGAAGATGATGCTGAAAAGCTTTGAAAGCATTGAAGATTGCTCCGGGTTACAACAGATTTATGTGATGGCGACGATCTGCGATGGTCCAATGACCTTGAATACAGAGACCATCCAGGTGAGCTCCCCAGGCGTAGGTTGACGAATCTGTCGTGAGAACCTTCTGGTGAGGAGGCATTTGAAACAACAAACTTCTGGAAAGATTGGAAGAGAGCATCCACCACTTAAGAGATTGTCATAGAGAAGATGTTACTGTAATGTGCCGGGAAAGCGGATCGAGAGCTTGCGACCACTGAGAAGCCAGGGACCACTGGGGAATCTGTAGGTGAAGTATGGTAAAAGGAGTCATGTGAACGGCACAGGCCATGTGACCTAGGAGAACCATCATGTGCCTCGCTGAAATTGAAGTGAGAATGGACACCTGATGGCAAAGTTGCACCAAAGCATCTAGACCACACATGTCAAAAGCAAGGCCTGAGGGGCTGAATCCGGCCCGCCTGGCCATTTTATATAGCCCACACCTCTAAATGCCTGACTGTGCAGTCCCACTCCCAGCGGTGCTCCAAGCTCCTCACCACGCTGCCTCAGTATCTATTTGCAGGCAGGATCCAGTCCCACTGTAAAAGCTAGGTTGGAGCAGGGCGCTTCACAAGTGCCTGACCACGCCACAGGTGTCTGAGGGTGAGGAAGGATCTATACTTCTACTAAGACTAAGTATCTTAATAAAAAATTTGGCTAGCAACTTAGTCTGTGTTTTAGATTTCGGCCCCTTATGTGATTGAGTTTGACACCCCTGATCTAGACGTTGCTGAGGAAGGAACGCCCTGAGTTGAATAGTATCTAGGAGGGCTCTGATGAACTGAAGAGTCTGAGAATAGAGAGCTGCACAGGAATGGGGACGACGGGAATCCCGCGAGACCTGCGGGGATCCCGCGGGTTCCCCCTTCAGGTCATGGGGATCCCATGGAGACGCCACCTATGGGCGCAGGGATTCCGTGGGGACGCCCCCTAGGGTCACGGGGATCCTGTGGGGACGCCTCCTATGGTCGCGGGAATCCTGCTTGCAGATGAGGGCTGGGAGACAAACGCGGAACACAAAAGGGGGAAGGGAATGTGTTTTTGGACACAAAAGGCATGAACTTGGGAGAGAGGAAGGGAGGGAAAGAGATGGTTGTGTACACGGGGAATGGAAGAAAGGAGAATTTTTGGTCATAGGGAAGGAGTGAGGTACAGATGAGAGGGAGAAATATTGTGGTGGAAAGGGAATAGTGGGACAGATTGAAATAGATGTAAGAGGGAGGAATGTTGGACATAGTGGTGAAGGGAATGGAAGGAGAGATGTGGCATGGTGCTGGAGAGGGGTGATAGAAGGAGAAATGTTGGGCATGGGACTGGTGGGCAGGAGTGAAAGATGAGAAAGGGATAAATGCTGGACCATGGTAGGAGGAACCAATGGACAGCAACAGAAGAATTTACAGAAGATGGGAAAGCGGAAAAAAGAAACTGGGACCAACTTTATGGAAAAATAAGTCTCCAGACAACAAAGTTAAAAAATGGAATTTATTGACTAAAATATGTTAGCTTTGGGAAATGTATATAGCAGATGTCTTTGTATTGTGTTCAAAAGAAAAGGAAATGCATTTCTGTTTTTATTTCTACAGTGTTGAAGTACTTGCTGACCCTTGCTGTGACTGGTGGGGATCCCCAAGCACTGCCAGCAGAGGACCTCCTCTAGAGACGGCCAGAACTCCCCTCCACCAAGCACAGCAGTCGCTGGCAACATCCATGAGCCACTGGGGTGCCAGCATCTGTGACTCAGGGACGCTACTGCTGCCTGCCAAGCTTGGCAAAAGGGACCCCCGGCCAACTGCAAAAGAAGTCCTCAGCTGACAGCTTGGGGGTTCTCATCAGCTGAGTATTTATATGTTATATTTACATTAGAGGCTCTGGTAGAAACCCATTTGCAAAGTATGTATTCTTCCAAATTAATATTTCCAAATTAATAAAGTGTCTTTGCTTATTTGTAAATGGGTCTCTACCAGAGCCTTTAATTCAGTAGCATAATTAAATGAAATAACTATTTCTGAAGTTTATAGGAATGAATGGGGACGGAGGGGATTCCTTGCAGGGATAGGTGGGGACGGAGGGGATTCCTCGCGGGGACGGGTGGGGATGGAGGGGATTCCTTGCAGGGGACGGGTGGGGATGGGTGGGATTTTGGCGGGGACGGGTGGGATTTCTGTCCCTGCGCAACTCTCTATCTGAGAAGGCTGTAATTGAGATTTGGGGAAGTTGATTTCGAATCCCAAATTCTGTAGAAACAATATAGTCTGTTGTGTCACTACAGTAACCCCTTGAGAGGAAGGATCTTTGATGAGCCAATCGTCCAGATAGGGAAAAACTTGTAAACCATGGGTTCTCAAGGCTGCTGCCACCACCATGAGGAACTTGGTGAAAATGCTGGGAGATGACGCAAGGCCGAAAGGCAGAACCTTGTATTGGTAATGATGATTTCCCACCCGAAATCTGAGAAACTTGCGAGAGGCTGGGTGAATGGGAATATGAGTGTAAGCCTCCTTTAGATCCAGAGAGCATAATCAATCGTTTTGATCCAGTAAGGGGTAGAGGGATGCCAGAGACAGCATCTGAAGCTTCTCTTTGACAAGAAATTTGTTGAGAGCTCTAAGGTCCAATATCGAACAAAGGCCTCCCGTCTTCTTCGGAACAAGGAAATATCAGGAATAAAACCCCATGTTTTACTGGTCCAAAGGAACCTTCTCGATGGCATTGAGAATGAGCAGAGATTCGACTTCTTGGAGAAGAAGAGAGGACTGCAGCGGATTTGAAGGAAACTCTCTTGGAGGATGATCTGGAGGAATGTCGAGGAAATGAAGAGAATAACCTTCTCGAATGATATTGAGAACCCAGAGATCAGAGGTGATTAGTTGCCAACGAGCATGGTAGTATGTAAGGCGACTTCTAATGGGGAGAGGGAGAGGCAGAGTTATCTTGATTTAGATTATGCTCTCAACTATTCGGTCAAAAAAGGCTGATTCAACTTGGGAGCAGCAGAGGTCTGAGGCTTTTGAGGATGCTGTTGACGCTGCTTTTTCTGTTGTGGCCTAGAAAGAGGAGTAGACTTTGGTGTATTACGCCTCTGATATGAACAGATGGTTTGAAAGACTTGGAGGTAGAGGATTTTGATTTAGGCCTGAGCAGCGAGTTAAGACTTTTCATATTCTGAAAACTTTTTTAGTTGCATTTTGAATAGTGGCCCCAAAAAACTCATCTCCAAGGCAAGGAATGTTAGTTAAGCGATCTTGGAGGTTAATATCCATGTCTGCTATTCTTAGCCATGCAAGCCTCCTCAAAGCCACAGACATTGTAGAAACTCTAGAAGACAGCTCAAAGGCATCGTAAGCTGATTGCACTATATGAAGCCAGAGTTGAGTAAGAGTATGAAACATATGTTGAAACTCTGACTTTCGATGTAGTTAGGCATTTTTTTTTACCCAATACTTGAGATAACAGGGAAAATAAAAATTATAATTAATGACTCTATTTGCCAGCATGGAATTCTGGCATAAATGTCTCCCAAATCTGTCCAGAGTTCAACCTTCCCTGCCCGGAGGAACTGTGGCATAGAACTTAGAAGGAGCAGATTTTTTTTTAGACTAGATTCCATGACGAGAGATTGATGTGAAAGTTGAGGTTTATCAAAACCAGGAATGGGAATGATCTTGTATTGAGAATCCAGTTTCCTAGGAGCAGCTGGAACCGAATAAGGGGACTCCCAATTCTTATGAAGAGTTTCTTTCAGGATACCATGCAAAGGGAGTTTGAGAAGCTCCTTAGGAGGATGTTTATAATCCATGATTTCAATAAACTTCGCTGAATACTTGGAATCTGCCTCCAATTTTACAGCCATGTCTTCACTCAATTGTCTGATGAAACAAATAAATGAGACTGGCTCAAAAGGAGAAGGTTCTCTTTGAGAAGTAATATGAGAAAAACACTCTGCCTGAGAATCATAAGCCTCTGTTGAGGATGGAGATGCGCCTTGGTTTGAGTCCAGACGAAGATCTGAATCTACTGGGATGGAAGGACAATCGTACCCGACATTTGGCTCGGTGCCAGTCTGATGAAACAGGTGAAACAGACTTCTTACACTTATCTGGGCGTTTGGGAGAAATATGCTTGGATTTTGAAGAATGTTTTCCAGATTTGGAAGATCCAAGACGTGGAGACGAATGTCTGGAATGACTGGAACGAGTCTCAGAAGAATGAGTCTTCTTATGCTTTTGAGAAGGAGATTGATGTCTATTTTTTTATTTTAAAAATTTCTATACCGTTTTAAGCCAAAACGGTTTACAAAAGTGTTACATACATAAAATTTTGCAACAGATGAACACAAGTAATCGAATCCTTCGGAAGATCATTGAACAGGGAAAATCACTACTTAAAGAAATGCATTTACAAACAATTGTGTTTCTATAAGATCGATGCTTTATAGAAGGTGATCAGTACCTTGAAGAACAGTGGCGAGAAGCATGGCTCAATGACAATGATTGGTGCTGCGAATGATGCAGTACCGAGGAGGCAATACTGGTATCTACATCTCGCATGGAGCGACGCTCAGGTTGAACCGGTACCGGAGGAGCTGACATGGTGGTGACAAGCTGGAACATACCCCCAAACTACAACTGAAAGAGAGCATCAATCTTCTCTTTAAAAGCCTGCACCAATACCTGTGGCTTGGACGCCGATATCAATGGTGCCGCGGCTCGCTCCGGAGAGGATGACATCGATGAAGATGCACCCCTCCAAATTGAAACGAGCCGCATCAATGGTCTCTGCTTGGTCAGTACAACTAGAAGCGATAACTTAGTGGCCTGAGACCCCATCTGGGAAGCTGGTGACTTCTTAGCTGGCTTACCTGACGGAGCTATAGTCTGTGATACCGGCATGGAAGTGGGTACCTCGATCGATGGCAATGCCTTCGATGTCTTTGGCTTGGATGGTGTTGAAGGTACCTGCGATGTATCCATGGTACCAAAAATAAGTCTTTTGTAGAAGTCAGTTCTTAATGGAGTACTATCGCAAGGTCGAACAGCGCATACACAACACCACGCGATGGTCCGGGCCCAGGTACTGAATCACCACTTGTGTGGATCAGTTAAATAAATAGTGCACTGGTACCTACCGCACTTCTTGAAGCCAGTTAATGGGCAGGACATGGGAGGGAAAAGCCAAATCAAAACCCAAGACCTCAGCATAGCTAAACAGTAGCCCACTGACATAGTACACCCTAAATTAGAATAGTACAGACTCTGGAAAACAGAGTGAGCCTGGGCCAAAAATGGATGCCCCTGACAGGGACTGAAAAAGAACGGAATCCTGTGCAAACGAGTATGGCGAGGAGGCATCCCCTTCCCCCGGCCCGGCCCTGTAAGACAGACGCATAGCACCAGAAAACCAAGGCTAACCGGAGAATAACCACTGACAACTGACAGAAAGGTCACCGAAGCAGAGAGCGGCTGGCCTCAGGGGAAGAAATAGAGGAAAGAGAAACAGTTCCCCTCCCCCACCTAGCCAGACAAAGGACTGAAATTGAAGGTGGAGGCCAGACACAGGACAGACAAAGGAGGCAGGAGCTATTTTTCACCCCTAGGAAGGATCAAGGAAGTAATAACCGCTGGGTAGCAGAATGACTGGGCCCACGAAACCTCCCATCACCAAATAATATAACAACTTTGCCCCCTCAAATACCAAGCCCAGAGGACCTAGACCAGGGCTGAATGGAGCTAGCACCACATAGTGAGAGCTTAGGGAATTAGAGAATAAATGTGGTTACAGGTGGCACTAGAAGCCACTTATATATCTTTATGCCTAGAATCCTAGAGGAGGGCCATGGCACTTGAGAGAAATGGAATGTCAGGAAAGCTGTGAGCAGGGCTATGAAGCCGAAAAGGTAAGGCACTAAGAAGGAAGGCACTAGCACCAACGAGGTGACAGAGAGAACATAAGAATAGCCTTACTGTATCAGACCAATGGTCCATCTAGCCCAGTATCCAGTCTTCACAGAGACCAATCCAAGTCACAAGTACCTGGCAAAAACCCAAATAGTAGCAGCATTTCATGTCACTGATCCAGGGCAAGCAGTGGTTTCTCCCATGACTGTCTGAACAGCAGATTATGGACTTTTCCTCCAGGAACTTGCCCAACCCTTTTTTTAAACCAGCCACATTAAACACTCTTACCACATCCTCTGGCAACGCGTTCCAGGACTTAACTATTCTCTGAGTGAAAAAATATTTCCTCCTATAGATTTTAAAAGTATTACTCTGTAACTTCATCGAGTGTCCCCTAGTCTTTGTAATTTTTGACAAGAGTGAAAAATCGATCCACTCAAGATTTTGTAGACATCAATCATATCTCCCCTCAGCCGTCTCTTTTCCAAGCTGCAGAGCCCTAACCTCTTTAGTCTTTCCTCATACGAGAGGAGTTCCATCCCCTTTATCATCCTGGTCGCTTGTCTTTGAACCTTTTCTAGTGCCGCTATATCTTTTTTGAGATAAGGAGACCAGAACTGAACACAATCCTCATGGTGAGATTGCACCACTGAGCGATACAGAGGTATTATAACATTCTTAGTCTTGTTTACCATCCCTTTTCTAAAAATTCTAAGCATCTTGTTTGCTTTCTTGGCCGCCGCCATACATTGGGCAGAAGGTTTCAGCATATTGTCCACGATGACACCCAGATCTTTTTCTTGAGTGCTGGCCCCCAAGATGGACTCTAGCATCCAGTAACTATCCCTTTGTTTTACTAAGATGCACTATGCGTTTTAGCGCACGCTAACCTCTAACGTGTCCATAGACTAACATGCACGCATTAGCGTTTAGCGTTTGGTTAGCACGCACTAATATTTAGTACGTGCTAAAACACTTAGCACACCTTTGTAAAAGGAGCCCTATGATTCATGTTCCCAATGTGCATCACTTTGTATTTATCCACATTAAATTTCATTTGGACACCCAGTCTTCCAATTTCCTAAGGTCTTCCTGCAATTCTTCACAGTCCGTATGTATTATAACAACCTTGAACAGTTTAGTGTTATCTGCAAATTTAATCACCTCACTTGTCGTTCTAATTTCCAGATCTTTTATAAATAAGTTAAATAGCACCAGTCTCAGTTAAGATCCCTGTGACACACCACTATTTACCCTCCTCCACTGAGAAAGATGGCCCTTTGTTTTCTGTCTGATAACAGATTCTTAATCTACAATTCAACACTGCCTCCTATCCCTCAAACACGGACAGAATCCTCTGCTTCCCTCTCCGACGGGTTCCAAGGCTGCATGCAAAGCAGGGGAAAAGGAACTGCTTATGGGAGGGAACTTTATTTAAGCCTTCCGTACGTTGCTGTCAGGGCTGTGTCAGGACCCATATTCACATGTCCATCCGTTCTGTCTCCTGCACTCAGTGCCAAGAACCCGCCATATTGACAGCAGCCCAAGCAGCAGTGACAACTAAATTTACAAAGGAGACAGACATGGCCCTGATGATTGACGCTGGGAAAGAAGGGAAGGGAGGATGCCGACTAAAAGCCCCGCATTCAGGCCTCATCCTCCACTGGCACTACGAAGTCCCCAGCCCTGCCAAGGAAAGGCCTAGGACAGAGAACGCCAAAGTTAGATGACTTCCAGCCCAAACTCACACGGCCGCTCAAACTCATGGAAGCCATGAGAAGGCCACAGGTGTGGAGGGATGGGAGCCCCGCCAGTTCTCCCACAAGTTCAAAACCCCAGAAAAAAAGCAAGAAAATGAATCTTCAGCAAACACCCTGGTGGTGAAAGTGGAGTTTGGCCAATTGAGGTATTTACTGTGGTTATCTGGACACTGTTCTCATGAAATGCCTCCCATCTCAGCACTCCCTCTGGGTTTAACCACAACTTTTTGTTTGTTTGTTTTAAATATGAGGAGGGTGATAGGAATGCAGGACTAGTATATATAGCGGTCCAAGGGATAGAAAGGGAACTGGCACCACTACCGTATTTTCGCGGATATAACGCGCACCATTGTAAAACGCGCACAGGGGTATAGCGCGCAGAAATCACGATGATATGTACAAAAACTTTTCTATACCGCGCTCAGGCATATAACGCGCATGCTGCCCGACTCTCCTTTCGCCCGCCCTGACTTTCCGTGCGCTGTCCCGACTCTCCTTTCACCCCCCCTGACTTCCGTGCACTGTCCCCCCTTGAAGGTCTGTCCCCATCCTGAAAGCCTGATGCCCCCCCCCCCGACGTCCGATACATCCCCCCCCCCCCCCCGGCAGGACCACTCGCACCCTCACCCCGAAGGACCGCCGACTCCCCAACAATATCGGGCCAGGAGGGAGCCCAAACCCTCCTGGCCACGGCGACCCCCTAACCCCACCCCGCACTACATTACGGGCAGGAGGGATCCCAGGCCCTCCTGCCCTCGACGCAAACCCCCTCCCCCCAACGACCGCCCCCCCCCAAGAACCTCCGCCCGTCCCCCAGCCGACCCGCGACCCCCCTGGCCGACCCCCACGACACCCCCACCCGCCTTCCCCGTACCTTTGTGTAGTTGGGCCAGAAGGGAGCCCAAACCCTCCTGGCCACGGCGACCCCCTAACCCCACCCCGCACTACATTACGGGCAGGAGGGATCCCAGGCCCTCCTGCCCTCGACGCAAACCCCCCTCCCCCCCAGCCGACCCGCGACCCCCCTGGCCGACCCCCACGACCCCCCCACCCCCCTTCCCCGTACCTTTGGAAGTTGGCCGGACAGACGGGAGCCAAACCCGCCTGTCCGGCAGGCAGCCAACGAAGGAATGAGGCCGGATTGGCCCATCCATCCTAAAGCTCCGCCTACTGGTGGGGCCTAAGGCGCGTGGGCCAATCAGAATAGGCCCTGGAGCCTTAGGTCCCACCTGGGGGCGCGGCCTGAGGCACATGGTCGGGTTGGGCCCATGTGCCTCAGGCCGCGCCCCCAGGTGGGACCTAAGGCTCCAGGGCCTATTCTGATTGGCCCACGCGCCTTAGGCCCCACCAGTAGGCGGAGCTTTAGGACGGATGGGCCAATCCGGCCTCATTCCTTCGTTGGCTGCCTGCCGGACAGGCGGGTTTGGCTCCCGTCTGTCCGGCCAACTTCCAAAGGTACGGGGAAGGGGGGTGGGGGGGTCGTGGGGGTCGGCCAGGGGGGTCGCGGGTCAGCTGGGGGGGAGGGGGGTTTGCGTCGAGGGCAGGAGGGCCTGGGATCCCTCCTGCCCGTAATGTAGTGCGGGGTGGGGTTAGGGGGTCGCCGTGGCCAGGAGGGTTTGGGCTCCCTTCTGGCCCAACTACACAAAGGTACGGGGAAGGCGGGTGGGGGTGTCGTGGGGGTCGGCCAGGGGGGTCGCGGGTCGGCTGGGGGACGGGCGGAGGCTCTTGGGGGGGGGCGGTCGTTGGGGGGAGGGGGTTTGCGTCGAGGGCAGGAGGGCCTGGGATCCCTCCTGCCCGTAATGTAGTGCGGGGGGGGGTTAGGGGGTCGCCGTGGCCAGGAGGGTTTGGGCTCCCTCCTGGCCCGATATTGTTGGGGAGTCGGCGGTCCTTCGGGGTGAGGGTGCGAGTGGTCCTGCCGGGGGGGGATGTATCGGACGTCGGGGAGTCGGCCGGGCAAGAGGGCTTGGGCTCCCTCTTGCTCCGATCGTGGATGCGGGTGCGGGTGGGAGCGCGTGCGAGCGGTCGTTCGGGGTGGGGGTGCGAGCGGTCCTGCTGGGGGGGTGAATCGGGCGTCGGGCGGGGTGGGAACTATGTTAAAAAACTTTTGTATACCGCGCTCAGGCATATAACGCGCGAGGGGTATGCGCGGTACGTAAAATCACGTATAACGCGCGCGTTATATCCGCGAAAATACGGTAATTATGCCCTTGAACAGGCATCCAGATAGCCTAATTCCCATGCTCAACTGAGACAGCAAAGCCGCAATAGGAGCCAAGCTAGGCTGGTCTGAGCAACCATTTCCAGTCCATGCTGAGCAAGAGATAAAACCAGGAGCAGGGAAGACCATCCATCTGCCTGTGGAGATAGAGAATACTGAAGTACCAGTGAGCAGAACATCTTATATATGGCAGATCTCGAATTTGTGCTCTCTGTCTCTGCCTGCTAGTAGGCAGACACAATCCACTCGTCTAGTTTCATCTGCTGCTGATGACAAGGAATGTATCAAATTAGTCCAATGAAAAGGTATCATCTTACTTTGTTTTGTGTTTTATTTTATTAACTTTTAAACTGGACTAAAAGTGCTATGACACTACTTCACCAAAAATTAAAAATAGCATTATTTTGTCTACCTTTGTTGTCTGGCCATTTAATTTTTTTAATTGTGTAAGTTCCAGTCTCCGACTACTGCTTTCCTGTCATCTCTTAGCTCTCTTTCCAGGGTCTCCTATTCAATTTCTCTTTCCTCCTATCTTGGAACTTCCAAAACTACATTACTCCCTGACCATGATTTTTTTCTTTCAGGCTTTTTCTATTATTTTTTTTCTCTCTGTCCATTCAGATTTCATTCATTCTTACTATATAGTCTTCAATCTCCCTTTTTTTCTACTACATTCACCAATTAACACATTTTACCTACATCCTGGCCGTACAATTCCACTTCTTATTCCCATATCTTTCATTTACTCTGCTGTTTCTCCCTTTACCATCAAACATCTTCTTTGTCTCTCTGTCCCCCTGCAGCATTACCCCATCTCTCTCTTCTCCCCCATACAGCATTACCCTATGTCTGTGTGTGGGTATTTTCCCCCCCATCTTGCATTACCCCATGTCTGTCTATCTTTCCTCTTCCCATCTCCCCATCCAGCATTACCCTATATCTGTCTCTCTTTCCTCTCCCCATCTCCCTATCCAGGATTATCTCATGTCTGTCTCTCTCCCCAACTAGCATTATCTCAGGTCTGTCTCTCTTTCCTCTCCCTAAATCCCCATCCAGCACTACCCCATGTCTGTCTCTCTTTCCTCTCCCCATCCACCATCCAGTATTACCCCATATCTGTCTCGCTTTCCTCTCCCTATCTACATTATCCCATTCATTCTCTCTATCTCTTATCAAGGTTCTATTCGGTCTAGCCCCCAACATAACCGACCTATTCTCCTTTTCAACCAATAGACATACAAGAAGCTCAAACTTGAATTTTGTTTCCCCCCCCCCCCCCCGGTTAGAGGATGTAAATTCAAAATTCATCACCAACACCTTCTCTCCTATCAAGCAGCATTATGGGGCAACGATCTGAAACAACTACTTATGCTTGCCAATACATATAGGGAATTTAGGAGACAAATGAAAACATACCTGTTCTTAAAGTACATAGGAAACTGATTCACACAATCTCTCTCTCAATACCAGCCCTCTAGAACTGCTAAACAATAGATATTAACTATGTCAATTCTATTCAATTTGTAACATTTTTCTATAATCATTGTAAACCGCATAGAACTTCACGGTCCTGCGGTATATAAACCATTATTATTATTATTATCTCCCATTCAGCATTACCCCATGTATGTGTGGTTTTCTCACTCTCGTCTCCTCATCTAGCATTACCCCATATCTCTACCCCATCCAGCATTACTCTGTTCTCTTTCTGTCTCTTCTCTTTCATCCAGCATTACCTTATCTCTCTCCCTTCTGCCCCATCCAGCATTATCCATTCTTTCTATCTCTTTTCTCCTCTTCAAGCATTACCATATCTCTCTCGCTCTCATTACATCTCTCTTTCTCTGCTTCCCCCTCCAAATCAATCATCATCTGCTTTCTCTTCTCCCCAACTTCTCTTCCATTCACCCTTATAAGTACAGGCCCGAAGAAGTCAGCAGTAAAAGCAATTGATGCAAAGTTATGTGGGACCAGTTTCCTCCATCTGCCATCATTAGCTCTGCCGTCACACCCCCTCTCATGTAAACTTTCTACAATGGAAGGGTGTGATAAGCAAAGCCAACAGCAGAGCACAGAAGAAACTGGTCCCATGTGTCTTTGCACTGCTTTTACTGCTGCCACAGCAGCAATACTGCCAACCTGGGAAGACAATGATGCCAGCAGGAGAGAAAGAAAAGTGACAGTTGGGGCTGGGGAGTCTAAGCTTCTAATACTGGGCACCTAGAACTGCCCCATTAAGTATTTCGGTCTAGGGATGCCACTGTCATGGAGATGGGCCTATTAATGCAAACCAGATCCATGTTATGATGCCTTACATTAAATTTCATGGCCTCCAAAACTGATTCCTTGTGTCTCAACAAATCAAACATATCAATCTCAATTGCCAACGAAAACATGATATGTTCATCAGCACAAACTGACAACTTTATAATCAACATCTTGACCTTTCCTTTTTCAAAGCATGAATCATCTACTTATAAGAAACCATTATATCTATCCAAGGATAACTAGGCCAGTAACAAATACAGTAAAACCTTGGTTTGCGAACATAATTTGTTCCAGAAGTATGCTTGTAATCCAAAGCACTTGTATATCAAAGCAAATTTCCCCATAGGAAATAATGGAAACTCAGACAATTCGTTCCACAACTGAAAAACTTTAATACAAAATACTGTATGCTGTGAGCACCTGAGCTATGGGTAAACTGGGTGTGACGCTTCTATTACATTCAGCCACGCTCGACTTAAGATGTATGTATGTAGTGCGTGCTTGAACTGCGGGTAAATTGTGCGTGACACTTTTATTATGTTCAGCTTTTATTATGTTCAGCCATGCTCAGCGTAAGATGTGTGCGCTTTAACTGTGGGTTTTGATGATGTGATGCATATATACGTGCTCGTACTGCAAGATATCACTTGTTTATAGTTAAAATTTCATAAAATGTTTTGTTCGTCTTGCAAAACACTCGCATACCAACCTCCTCTTCTATTAAACTGCACTAGCAATTTTTAGCGCAGTGAACCGCGCTGAATGGCCCGCGCTGCTCCCGCTCATACAGTTCCTATGAGCATCAGGAGCAGTGCGAGCCATTCAGCATGGCTCTCTGCGCTAAAAACTGCTAGCGCAGTTTAATAGAAGAGGGGGCAAGTTACTCACTATCCAAGATTGACTGTATTTACAATTATCTGATTAATCCGATGGATCAGATTTGCACTATTCTAACACAACATATTTTAAGTTTGGGGAGAACGCATATTTCAAGAATGCACAAAGATCTGAAATACTTTACCACTATCATAGCCAAAACAATAACACTGAGAATACTGGTAAGGAGTGTTAATAATAAAATTCTCAGGCAGGAAAATCCCACTCAGGGGCTGGCACAGTACCTCAGCTAAAGAGGATATGTAGCAGAGCTTTACTAATTCACACACACAAAAAAAAAACCAAATTGCAACAAGATAGCCAGTACTTACCATTTCTTGGTGCATTCTACCATCAGCTCCTGATAGGAAGCCACGAACTGGAACTTAGATGCATGTTTGCCTACACGCTGCAGCCTCTTCCAAACTGAAGCCATGATTCCAACAATTAAGCAACTCCTGGCACATCAAGAAGTAAGGTCAGATTTTTCAGCACAAATTTATGCAGAAGAACCTAACTTTCAAACGAAGCAATGTGCACGGATGCTTGTTTTCTTTCCGTGCAACAGAGAAAGAGAAAAATTCCAAGTTGGAAGGCTGGACGGTTGCATGCATGGCTAAGAGAAAAGAAGTTCCTTCAGGTAGTCATTCTTCTTGGGCTAAATAAAGTAAAAAGATAAAACCAAAAGAGAGGGGAAAACTGGCATTAATATTTTACATGATGCTGTAACGGAGAATAAACAGCCAAAGGTTTTCATAAGCCCTGAAGTCTACAAAACCCAAACCAAAACGTACACAAAAGCCATTTGCAACACAAATTCATGGATTAAATAAAAATGCACTGTATTTTAAAATATGGACAAGATGAACAACAATATCAATAACTAAAAGATACTGTCATCCCCAAAGCGTTAAAAGATAGCCTCAACAAGCAAAAGGGGCAGGGCAGAAAAGTAATCAGATGCGGCGAGAAGCGGTTTATCTTAGCATTCAGGGAAAAATGTCCACAGCTTGATTTTGTTTTAATCTTTTGGGAGGCAAACAAGAAACGCAAGAACAGAACTCGTTCTCCTCCCAAGGAAGGAAATCCCCAATAAGGGAGTTGCCCCTCTTTAATAAAACTATCAAGAACTTAAAAATTCACCTCCTTTAAGTCTCTCCCTCACAAGAAACTGTAACTTATACAAATCGTTGGGTGACTAACGGGCAAGGCCGTTTTGTCATCAAGATAAAATGGGGAGCAGATTTTACTGTGTGCATGACAGCAGGAAGGATAGAGAATGTCAGTGTGGGAAAGCATTGATTGGAGGAACCCGACATAAACCGGCACCGGGAAGCGAGTGCCATGCAAGAAGTGGCGGAGGTCGCTCGCATCTCTACGGCAGCCTTCCACACCCTCTCCCCACAGCCGCAGAGCCTGGCATCACGTCACAGATATAACATAAAAACAAACAAAAAAAAACCCCTACATTTCGGAGCGCCGCCCGTCCTGCTTACCTCACGCACGCAGAGCTATGGCAAGAACTGCTTCCTCACCGCCAGCACTGGAAAGCAACCCTCCATGACTTCAGCCAAAGGAAAGCATGCCGCTAGCTCCTCTGTAACACAAGACTACAAACCAAACAACCGCCCCGCACTGGAAGAGACTGCAAGTAGACTGACGTGCAGCTGAGAAAAACAACAACAACAAAAAAAAAACCTTCATCGGCAACACAGCACTACCACCATCTTTCAACATCAGACCCAAGCCCCAACCCTGCTGACCACCAGCACCCGCCTACTTTGGTTAGCCATTTCCATCGAAACTCGGCCTCTAGGTTGCCGCCCCGCTTCTTCCAAAGAGGATTGATTGGTTGGTTGAACCGTCCATTGCCAAAGCCTCAGGTGAGCGGATGGTCTTAAAACTGGAGGCGGAGCTTAGGGCTTACTTTAAGGAAGTTTGATTGAGGAGAAGACGTAAACTCGGAACTAGGCAGGCTCCGCCGTCCGTTGAAGTGGTGATTGGCTGCCTCAGTCGTGACGTAGCTGCGGTTTTGATCAGTGGCGTGAGGAAATGTTGTTATGGGTATTCAGGTGTTGAAGAAGGATTTCTTATGTCTGGCTGCCAAGGAGGGTAGAGCTGTTTTGCGTTGCTAAGGAAGTTTATTAGGCAGTCTTTAATCTAGTAAAAGACTTGTGCTTGGAGGGTATGTGGATCTCTTTTAGTCAGGGGGGGGGGTTTCTGGGAGGGAGGAGAGGGGTGACAGTTTAGTCTCTGGAATATGGTGTGTCCAACGATACATCTTGTATTGTAGAATCGGAATAAAAGTACTATCTGAAAACACAACACCCCTCCCCCTTTTTTATATCGAGATGCGCTACCGAGCCCCCGTAAGAACAGAATGGGCGGCTCGGTATTCAGCGCAGTTGGATAAAAGAGGGGGAGTTCCTCGAAATATATTCATTGTTTTTTTTGTATTTGCTATTGTTTTTTTTGCTGCATTAACGTAAAAAAAAGTAAATTGTGGTTTGGATAGTCTTACTGTTTTGTAAATTGAAATTACATGTTGCTTTCTAAATCTGAATTATAAATTGCGTGATTAATTAGTAGTCGAGATTAAAGTCTCACTGGTAATGCTGCTCAGAAGTTTCAAGTGGATGCTAATTCCACTTCAGTATGCATAGTTCCACATTCCACATTCGTATGCATAGTTAAAGCCTATGTCTAACTAAAAAATTGACTTGTACTTAAGGGTTTTTTTTCTGCTGGGATAGTGTGAAAATGCAGATTTCTTAAGTGCAGGAACGTTCATTATGTAATAACACAAATACTGGGATATAGTGTTAATGGTATTTCATAGTATATTGAATTTTTAAAATTGCATATATTGAAAATAAGTCTACTTTTAAAACTAATCTGAATAAATGTCAAGTTGTCTTGAAGAAACTCTACCCATGTCATTGAATAACACTTAATAAATGATGGGTGAACTGGCCAGATGCTTTTATTGCCATCTCTTGTTGCTAATCACATAGAAAAGCATTTGATTCTATAGGGCAGCAATTCCTAATTTTAACTGTGGTAGAACCCCTAAAATATTTTTTATACACTGAGGAAATCTAAAATTTTATGTTCATGCAAAAGATTCTATAATTTCTTGAGGTGCTCAGTTTGGAAAACACTGCTGTAAGAAATTCTCAAGTTTTGAGAAATAAGCTATACTGATGGAAGGCTGCAGACCTTTCTGCAAAAACTATACTGGCTACCAGTACCCTACAACAGTGTTTCTCAAACTTTTCAAACCAAGTACCCCCTAAGCCTAACAAACTCTGCCCCTGACTCCACCCCCATAATAATAATACTAATTGTAATGCAATTTCTTCCATCCATTTTTTCATATACATGCAATATAATCTTATTAATACATAATGGTAACCACAAAATTTAAAAAAACAAAGCACACTGTATGCAGAGAAAATGTTAATTATCATTTATATTCAGGGGTTTTTCAAAGATGTCAATGCAGATGACTAAACTATGCAGTGCCACCTCAGTAACAACTCTAGAAAAATAGACAAATATAGTGCAAAATATAGACAGTAGATATACATTCTCAAAACTGATACATTTTGATCACTAAATTTAAAATAAAATAATTTTTCCTATCTTTGTTGTCTGGTGATTCTTTCTTTGCCTGGATTTTCTCTCAGATGTCGAAATTGATATCGGGGGAAAGACTTGTGGGCCGGCAGTGTGCGATTGCTGCACGCACCTGGCCCTTCCTAGAGTTGCAGCAGGGTATAATTAAATGTGGGTGGTGGCCTGGGGGGTAGGAGGAATCCTTTTCAGTTCATTTGGGAGCAGAGGGGACAAATGGTCTTCAATTCAAAAGCCTTCAAAGTAATCCCAAAATGAAATACACTGTGCAGCAGTCTTCCATCCCTCCATGCAGTAGTCTTCCATCCCTCCTATCCCCCTGTGCAGCACTTCCTGATCAACACCCCCCACCATGAAACCTCAACTTTCAGGCCTCCTAAAGCAGCAGCAGTGAACAGGCTGCTTGCGGCCTGCCCGCCAGGGCTTCCCTCTGCCACGCTATCAGTGATGGGGCAGGCCAGGAGCAGCCTGTTCACCGCCTGCCTCTACCACCACTGCTGCTGTTTTAGGAGACTCAGGATTCACTAAATTGGTGAGTCTTTTTTTTTTTTTTAAATCGCTTCACCAAAGTGAATCAATTTGAATCTGTGAATTGGGCAGCACTAGGAGAGAGAGTTGGTAGACAGTGGGAAAGAAACAGACATGTTGGATTATGGCAGTGGAAGGGAAGGTACAGAAATGAAAGATGAATGGTAAGCACGGAGAAAGAAGAAAACGTTAAATGGGCAGGAGACCCTGGCGAGCAAGTTAACAGAAGCCAACCAGAGCCTGGGACCAACATGATTTGAATAATAAAATGACTAGACAACAAAAGGTAGTAAAAATAATTTTATTTTCTGTTTTATGATTACAATATGTTAGATTTGAAATGTGTATCCTCAAAGAGCTAGGGCCTAACAGAAAGAGGAAAAGTATTTTTTGTTTATGAAAACAGGTTAAAATTTAACCTACCGAGGAGGTAATGCAACTAAAATATTTTAAGTTGATGAGAAATTCTATTAGAGCAGGGTTATTCATTGGAACAGATAAGCTGAAAGTGAAGTAAGTTGTAAAGAATTTAAACACTGTTAGACACTTTAGGACAGGGGTGTCCAACCTTTTGGCTTCCTTGGGCCCCATTGGCCGAAAAAAAATTTTCTGGGGCTGCAGAAATGCTGCAGCAAGACAGGAGGGAGCCAGCAAGACGGTAAACACCCAGGGGCAGCAGAGGAAAACACTGCATCGCCCTCGACCGGGGTAGCACAAAATACTTCACGGGACCGCATGTGACCCTCGGGCTGCAGGTGGACACCTAACATAAAACTCACTTTTGTACCACAAAGTTCTATGCGGTTCACAAAAAATTATGTATACAAAAGATGAGAAGAATAGCAGAGCATGCCTAATTGTCAAAATATTCGTTAAAAAGGTACATTTTTAAGACATGTCGAAATTGTAAATAAGAGTCAGTCGACATAATTAAGAAAGTCAAATCCTTATCCTGAAAGGATAGCAGATGTTGAAATCTTTTAAATTTACAACCCTTGGCAGGTGGAATGTTTGGAGTTGTGGAATGTTTAGAGTTATTGAATGTAAATGATTCCAAGAGATATTCTGGAATTAAGCCTGCCAATACCTTAAAGCAGAAGCAACCAAACTTGAACTTAATCAGCAACCAATGCAATTGACAATAAGGTATAATATGATCATGCTTCTTCAGATTGTAAATCAAGTGAACTGCATTCTGAATAATGCTCAGTCTCTGCAGATTTTTTGGGCTCTAGCAAGATGCACAATATTACAGTAGTCAAGTTGACCTGGTTGAATCTTAAACTTTTTAAATATTTGATAGCATTTTAAGATTTTACACTGATTTTAATAATGTGGCTTTTAATCTGTTTTTAGAGAAAACTGTACTTTAATTATTTATTATTGTTGTGTAATAAAACTAAAAATACCTCAGCTCATTCTCAGTTTGCTTCTTCTTACCAGCCTCTCACTGAAGAATCACACTTACCCTGAGACTTTACAAAGTTGTTTTTTTGTTTTTTTAATTTTTTAAAACAACCACAGTGTGTTCAGGAGGAAGCATACCCAGATCCGCCATTGTGACCTTAGTTTAACCAGCTGCTGTATTGGGTCAGGGTAGAGCTGAACCCCAGAGGGAGCTGTGGGGGTTTGCATTTGCACCACAGCATCAGCATGGGATTGGAGAGGACAAGGGGGGTGGGGTGGGTGTAGAGGCTATAAAAATATACCCGCCAGGCCATTTGAAAAAAATGCCCGATTGGTCAGGAAAAGTGAATTGAATCAAAAAATCAATTCAATAGGCCAAATCAAATCAAAACTTTTTTTCCCTGAAGCGGGCAGGACTAGTCAACACTCATTGGGTCTGAAATTCAACTAGAGAAACCACCATGTAAAGTTAAGCGTAGGTCCCAGCACTTAACTTTAAGTATACAATCAAACCTTGGATAGCGAATAACGTGGTTTGTGAGTGTTTCGCAAGATGAGTAAAACATTTTATTAAATTTTAACTTGATAAATGAGCGGTCATGCAGTACGTACATCTTACACTGAGCACAGCTGAATGTAATAAAAGCTGAACGTAATAACTATCACACCCAATTTACCCACATTTCAAGCACGCATGACATGCGCATCTCTTACGCCGAGTATGGCTGACCATAATAGAAGTGTCAAATCAAATTTACCCATAGCTCAAGTGCTCACAGCATACAGTATTTTGTATTAAAGTTTTTAGGTTGTGGAACGAATCGTCTGAGTTTCCATTATTTCCTATGGGGAAATTCACTTTGATATGAGTGCTTTGCATTACGAGCATACTTCCAGATCGAACTATGCTCGCAAACCAAGGTTTTACTATATTTGGTAGCCCTGTCCATTTAATTAGTGGCATTGAAAATGGGGCTCATTTTTTCAAAAAAGATAAATGACCAAAAGACTGCATAAACTGGCACTTGGGATGTCTTACTAGACAAAACGTCCGAGTAGCCATTTTCAAAACTGACTTTCTAGATGTCTTTCTGGTCATTTTGTCTCCAGTGCACTTCAGTCTTAAGAGACCATGTTAGAGGTGTGTGTCAGGCAGGCTTAGGACTTGGACTTCTGTAGGGATATTCACACTTTTAATAAAACGTCCAGAGCACCATTTAGAAGTTTGGGGCTAGACTGGTTTTAAAAACTAATAAGGGTCAAAAACTGATGACCATTGGAGGATTAAGACAGGACCACCCCTCACTCACCCAGTGGTCACCAATGTCCTTCCCACTACCCAATGATGTGAAGAAAAACAGTGCTTTCTAGCCTGTATTACAACTTCAGATGACCACACAGACAGCTGAGCACAGTAGATCAGATCAGAGGGGCACTCTGATGGTACTGCAGTGAATGTCACATAAAAAGTCCCAGGCAGACATGTCACTATAACCTGCTTATATTGTAGGTGAGCCCTGCAAACCCCACCCCTAACCTACTGTACCTACATAAAGACATCTGTAGGTATAAGGGCTACTGTACAGGTGGGTACAGTTTTGGGTGGATTTTGGAGGGCTCACCATACAATATAAGCAGGTTATAGTGACATGTGTACCAGGGATGTTCACTGCACTACCTCCTCTAGAGTGCCCTTCTGCTGTGCTCAGCTGTCTGTAACCAGTTTGCTAAGAATGTTGGCTACTTGGACATCCCAATAGCTTGTTTTTGTGCATTTTTCATTGGGACTTCTTTGTATTCGAAAATGGCCAAAAAGATAAATGAACTAAGGGCCAAAATATCTAGATAGATCATTAAAAAAAAAAAAGATGTCTTACTGTTTTGAAAATGGACACTTTCTCTACTGGATTTCTGGCTGTCTTTCCCAAAAATCCAAATGCAGATGTCCTGTCGAAAATGCCCCTCTATGCATATCTGTCTAAGCTAGGATTGTCAAAGTCCCTCCTCAAGGGCCACAATCCATTCAGGTTTTCAGGATTTCCCCAATGAATATGCATGAGATCTATTGGCATACAATGAAAGCAGTGCAGGCAAATAGATCTCATGCATATTCATTGGGGAAATCTTGAAAACCCGACTGGATTGCGGCCCTCGAGGAGGGACTTTGACACCTGTGGTCTAAGCAGTAACCACCACTGACAACTATCCATTTAATTTAGACGTGCTATTCAACCAGCCTAAGTTAAACATAACTTATCCATTAAGCAACTAAATGGATGATTTCCAGCACAGCCTCAACGCCTCCCTAAGCCAGCCCTCTTTTATCTGGGTAACGTCTCGCAGTTTTGTCATCTAAATCAGTGGTTCCCAACCCTGTCCTGGAGGACCACCAGGCCAGTCGGGTTTTCAGGATAGCCCTCATGAATATGCATGGGGCAAATTTGCATGCCTGGCACCTCCATTATATGAAGATCTCTCTCATGCATATTCATGAGGGCTATCCTGAAAACCCGACTGTCCTAGTGGTCCTCCAGGACAGGGTTGGGAACCATTGATCTAAAGAGCCTGATATTATCCTTATAATTCTTGGAAATGTCCACAAAAGCAAATGATGCATTACCACTTACCACCTACTGCCAAATGTATAACTCACTATGTATATTGGGCCCTCTGTCTTTCCACCCTCCCCCCTTCAGTCTAAGTTCCATCATTTATGCTTCCTCTTACCCAATCACTTTCCACTGTCCCCTGACATACTAATGTCCCTTCACCCCCCCCCCCCCCCCCCGTGCTTATTGACCATCCTACAATGTTTGTTCTCTCTCACTCAGCAGGACCCATACAGTCTCCAACTTGCTCCCTAATCAGCAGCAATGCTTCCTCTTACCCAATCACTTTCCACTGTCCCCTGACATACTAATGTTCCTTTAACTCCCCCCCCCCCCCCCGTGCTTATTGACCATCCTACAATGTTTGTTCTCTCTCACTCAGCAGGACCCATACAGTCTCCAACTTGCTCCCTAATCAGCAGCAACAGTGGCAGCTCTTTTCTCTCGGGGCTTTCATCTGTACCCTTTGCTGTCTGGGTCATTTTCCATCACCTGCACTCTCGCAGCTCAAACTTGAAAGCTGCACACTGCTGCCAATGTTGCCTGGCAACAGTCACCTTGACTTAGGGGACTAGGTAGCACTATACTGCAGGGAAGCAGTGAGGAGGACAACAGTATATGAAGACTGGAACATGGAGGAGGAAAATTAACTTTATCCATCCTAGGCTGATGAATTTTGGATATTCAAAGCAGAGCAATTTGTTTGAAGAGCCCATTTTAAATCACAAGGACTGGACCAGGGGCAGTTTCAGCCACAGAAAAAGGCCATAAGACTAGGAAATAGTGTAGGGCAATATAGTAACAGACAAGAGAAAGTTTAGAAGAGACAGAAAAAGGCATATGCCCCAATATTTAGCCGGTGACAGGACAAAAGCGCGCGAGACAAACATGCGCTAACAATTCAGAGCAAGACTTCAGCGCGCCACAGGAAAACCATCTTTTAAAGGGCTCCGAAGGGGGGTGTTGGGGGAAACCCCCCACCCCACTCTACTTAATAGGAATCGTGCTGCTGTGTTGGGGGGGTGGGGGGTGTAAACCCCCCCCCATTATACTGCAAACTTAACTTTTTTCCTAAAAAATAAGGAAAAAGTTAAGTTTCCAGTATAATGTGGGGTTACAACCTCCAACCCCCCCCCCCCAATGTCAGCGTGATTAGGGGTTTACTTGAGAAGCAACTGGGTCATCTTTGAGGAGAGGGGTTATGTCTGACTCATGAAGGAACCACCACTTCATGACTTTATAGCATGCATGGTAAATTTCTTAGCATAAGCATAAACAATAAATTTACATAGGTACCATTTTGGCACCATTACCCACCCACCCCTCCCTCTTCCTGTGAAACTATCGCTGAGATGCTTTCATGTTTCCTTTATATATACTGATATTTGTCAACATTTGCTTATTTCTGCTCTGAAGAAGGGATTACCTTTGAAAGCTAATCATAAAAGGCATTGAGCTAGTCCAGCATCCCGCAAACTTTTCAGTGCCATGGCACAATAAACCCAGTGCCCTGGCCAGAAGGCATCTGGAAGTGCACGGATGATATCACATGCATGCATGATGTCGTCACATCGACTTCTGTGTCTTTGCGGAGGCCCTCCAACTGTGACCCTGAGCCTGTCACTTTGCTGGTGGAGGATCCTGAAAGAGGGGAGGTGTGGGGAGAGGAGGAGAGACGCTGGTGAAGAGGATGTGCCTCTCGCTGTGAGAAGCACGTTCTATAAGCAGTCAGCCAATGTGGTACCTCTCCTCCTTGCCAGCATCTTGGGCACACCTG
This sequence comes from Geotrypetes seraphini, assembly GCF_902459505.1. Lineage (NCBI taxonomy): Eukaryota > Metazoa > Chordata > Amphibia > Gymnophiona > Dermophiidae > Geotrypetes > Geotrypetes seraphini. Next base: position 338,310,939 of record NC_047086.1, on the reverse strand, counting down.
GAATCTGCTACGGCACACAGTTTACGATACACTGAGTTAGTCCAATAAATAAAGGTATTACCTTATTTCCTTTGTTTTTATTTTATTTCTAAATATTACCTGTTTTTATTAGGAATGCTGGAATTCTTAGTTTCCTGGAACTTTCCCATTAGCACTCAACTTGGTTTCTTTCTTTATAGTTCATAAAATTGTCATGAATATCTATCCTTTCCTGGAGGCAATGAGCTAATGGTTGTCTGAATTTCTTCCTCTGATTTTGGTTTGTCTTGAGGAACTCAGTTTTATGCTGAAATGCATGCAATGTCTTTGTTTCTAACTTAAATGCTTTAATTACAGCATTTTAGAAGGTTTGTCTCTATAATCCTTGTCCTGTTTTACACAGGATACAGTATTTCAGTCCTGTTGCCTTTTAAGTTGTGCTGCCAAGAATCTTCCTAATTTTTCACCTAATTCATAATGCCTGTTTTAATTTAAAAAATGTTTTTCTTAAATATTATATTTAGCTTAATGCATGCTCTAGTCAGTCTGTTTGCAGCAGCCTCTATAGCACATTATGTAATAGTTGTATTTTTAATGTCTTCCTCTTCCTGTTAATCTTTATATTTTTAATAAAAGATGAAACTGTAAGTTTTAGCTGTAATGACGTCTCATTGTATTCCAGATGTCTTCACTGATTGTTGATTATATAAAAGTTTTGGATTTCTTTTATAACTGTCTCTCTCACATTAAAAAATATTTACATTTATTCTAACAGACACTTGCATAACATTTACAGAGGCCTCAGCACTTGTTCCTCACGCAACCTGACCCAGGCATTTTTTACTCCTCCCTCCCTCTGGCAAATTGTCACTCTCCTTGCCCCAGATGTACGTACTCTCACAACTGTTCCTCCTGTTAAATGCATTCTTTCTCTCTTCCATTTCTCTTCTCTTCCCCCCGTCCCTTCCCTCTTCAGCCAATCTCTCTCCCTCCCTATAGCACCATGTGCATCTCACCTCCCCTCTCCTTCCAGGCAGGGCCAGATTAAAGGGTAGGCCCAGTAGGCACATGCTTTGGGCCTGAAAACATCAGGGGGGCCAACTGGTTTTAGGGGAAGGCAAACAGGCTATCTGGGCATCTCTTCCCCTTCCAGGGTAGGCGTTACAGGGCAGGGGCCCTCAACTGTGTGGTGAGGTATATGTAAGTTTCCCTCCCTTTGACTCTCTCGCTGTTCTGTCTCCTGCCTCTGCCACAGCCTGTAAGCAAATTGAATCCATGCTGCGGGACTGCTCTAATACTGTGCACATCTACTTACCTTCTCCTTCCCCCTCTTGACGGAACTTCCTGTTTTGGAGGAAAAGGGAAGTAGACGCGCACAGTATTAGAGTAGCCCCGTGGTATGGATTCAATTTGCTTACAGGCTGGGGCAGGAGAGAGGGCAGCGAGGGAGTCGAAGGGAGGAAAGCTTACATCACCTCACCACTAATCGGGGGCCCCTACCCTGTTTGCTGCCCCCTAACGCCAGCCCTGGAAGAGGAAGAGATGCCCGGACAGCCTGTTTGCCTTCCCCTAACACCAGTGTGCTCCCTTGATATTGGTTGCCTCCTTCCAGCCGCCGTTTCCATCTCCTTTATCATCTTGGTCGCTCTTCTTTGCAGCTTTTCTAGTGCCACTATATCTTTCTTGAGATAAGGAGACCAAAATTGAACGCAATACTCCAGATAAGGTTTCACAGGGGCATTATAACATTCTTAGTCTTGTTAACCATCCCTTTTTGAAATAATTCCCAGCATCCTGTTTGCTTTTTTTGGCTACCACCACACATTGGGCAGAAGATTTCATCATATTGTCTTCGATAATACCCAGATCCTTTTCTTGGGCGCTAACCCCCAAGATGGACCCTAGCATCCGGTAACTGTGATTCAGGTTATTCTTCCCAATGTGCATCACTTTGCATTTGTCCACATTAAATTTCATCTGCCATTTGGACGCCCAGTCTTCCAAATTCCTAAGGTCTGCCTGCAATTTTTCACAATCTGCATGTGTTTTAACAACTTTGAACAGTTTAGTATCATCTGCAAATGTAATCACCTCACTCATCGTTCCAATTTCCAGATCATTTATAAATAAGTTAAATATCATATCATATTCTTCCAACCCCTTCCCCTAATTCTTCTGTTTCTTACCATCTTTTCTCCTGAAACTACTCTTCCTACTACATCTAATTTTGCCTTCTCCTTCCCCCTCTGTTTTTTCCTTCTCTCCCTTCTCGTTCTTAGATCCCCTTTTACAAAGGTGCGGTAGTGAGTCCCAGTGTGGCAAATGTGATGCAGCCTATAGGAATTGAATGGGTTGTATCACATTTGCCGCACAGGAATCGCTACCACAGCTTTGTAAAAGGGGACCCCTAGTGCTCTCCCTTTTCTTCTTCCTCCTCTTTTCCTCCCTCTACTCAATTTTAGCTATATAGCTTTTCTTAATTTCTATTTTATTGTGGTTTTTTTAAATTTTATCATATTATCATGTTATTCCTCAAAATCCTTAATCTTATCTTTCATTTTTAGAGTTTGTATGAAATCTGTCTCCTTTGGGTTAAAATTTTATACAGGGCAGGTTATTCTCTGGAAGTATAATTCTAACAACGGTAAAACTAAAGTAAATAGAATAGAATTGCTAATCAATGCAATGGATGACCTTGTTTTTTAATGCAAGTTAACTCAAAATGCAGCATGATAGTCAAGCAAACATGCATTTCATCATCCACCATCTGCAATCATTCTCTTTTTTCGATTTAATTTCTGTCAGAGCTGAAAATCCAAGTTCACAAAGATAAGAAGATCCAAACAATAACAAAGCCTGGATTGCTTTGTTGCTCAAGTTAGGATAACTACTGCATAAAAAATAAAACTTAAAATTACTTGCCATTGGATTTCAAGGACCAATCGGGTCAAAAAATGATGCTTGCCTGGGTGGTTGTATCCTCATAACATTGACAAACTTGTGTTCATGACGTACATGTCATCTATTCTAGTGTATGTTTATGAAGGGAATTTTTTAAAATAAAATTCTGTAATCTCTTGTGGCACACCTGGAATCTCTTTGGGGCACACCACTGTGCCATGGCACACAGTTTAAAAGAGACTGAATTAGAGCATTCCTGAAGCACAGATCAGAAGTTCTCAATCCAGACCTCATGGCACACCAAGCTAGTTGGGTTTTCAGAATATCCACAATGTACGGATATATGCATGAGATAGATATGCATATCAAGAAGGCAGTACATGCAAATCTATCTCATGCATATTTTATTTATTTCTAAAATTTATATCCCACCTATTAACTAAATTAAAATTTATATGCAGCCTGCATATTCACTTGAAATCTTAATTGGCTGAGTGAACTCCAAGGACTGGGTTGAGAAACTGCTATAGATGATGGCTCTGTTACTGGTGAATAGTTTCCATTCTTATGATGTCCCTGTAGTTCTACAGGCAGGAAAGATATTTGTGCCTTCTCCATCAGTTGAAGAAAACGTATTTTATTCATCAACTTATACATAATTAATATAATATGAAGACTATTTTACATATATATGATTTTTGCAATTGATAGATCTGTTATGTAACTCTCACGTGTGTTGTTTGTTTTAACTGCAGGCATTTCTACTGAAATATGGCCATGTAGAATGACGTTTATTGTATGTGTACAATAGGCTTTGGAATAAAATTGTTTTACATTGTAGAATTGGGTTTGAGCAGTATTTATTTATCACTGCCTTTGTTTTATCACTTGGCTTTGTGGGTGGTTGCCTCTGTTTTTCGGATGTGAAAGCAAGTCATTCAAGGCTACAGGGTAAGAAACGTAGGTACATCTGGAACAGATTTGTAATATGATTTTAAATTTTAATACATCAAGAACTTTGGTAAAAATCTGTGTTGGCATGCCTTTCCTTTGTTTGCCTTTTTCCTTAATTTTTGTTTGAGCTTGCATATTTGTAAGATATACAAGACTCTTTCTGTACTTATGTATGTTTACACAAAAATTCTGTAATAAACTAGATTAGTAAACAAAACCCTCATACCATAACAGAGTGGCAAAATGCATGAAATACCAGGATGAGAACGGGGCGGGGGGGGAACATGTATCTATTTAAACATGTATCTATTTAAACATGACACATTAAATGAAAGGAATTTGAACTGAAGCTGAAATCAGTTTGGAGTTACAGTGCAAAAATGAGCAGTGTTTTTCCTGAAGTCCTGTTTTACCATTTGAATACTAAAACGTGAGTCTGAGTCTGATGTAATTTTCTCTTAAATGATCAGTTTTATATCCTGCCATTTGCAACACTGATTTATCAAGCAAAGTACCTACTAAGCTAATATAATTCTCTTAGCAAGCATTTTTCCCAATAGTGATTAGATGTTTCTATAGTGCACCCTTCCAGTGCTACAAATGAGCTCCAGAAAGACCTTTTATCTAGATCTACAAGGGGGTGCTGAAAAATTCTCAGCTCAACCAAGACGAGAATGACGTGGATAGGGTTCAATCAATGCTCTGAAACAATGTGAAAACACAGAATTTCGTTTCTGCAAATTGGCACTTAATGAAATCAGATAACACTCTTTTCAACTACAGTGGTTGGTTGGGCTGAGAACATTTCAGCACCCCCTCGTAACTATTGTTTACTAAATAAAGAGGCCCTTTTACTAAATTGCACAACGGACAATATGATGCACGACCTACTCCTATTGGAGCAATGGTCTAGGACCTGGCAACTGAATTTCAATGCCAAAAAATGCAAAGTCATGCACCTTGGCAATCAAAATCCATGCAAGACTTACACCCTAAATAGCGAGATCCTAGCAAGGACTGTTGCGGAACGGGATTTAGGGGTAATCATCAGTGAAGACATGAAGACTGCCAATCAAGTGGAGCGGGCTTCATCTAAGGCTAGGCAGATCATAGGATGTATACGTAGGAGTTTCGTCAGCCGTAAGCCTGAAGTCATTATGCCGTTGTATAGATCCATGGTGAGGCCCCATCTGGAGTACTGCGTACAATTCTGGAGGCCTCATTACCGCAAGGATGTACTGAGACTTGAGTCAGTCCAGCGGAGGGCCACCCGGATGGTCTCGGGACTCAAGGATCTCCCGTACGAGGAACGGCTGGATAAATTACGCCTTTCCTTAGCAAAGCAGCAGATGAATCCAGACAAGTGGGAATAGCTCACATCGACCAGCAGGTGGAGATAGAGAAACTGATTAACCGTTGGCCTTATAGCCCGGTATTCTCTCTGTCCATTCAGTTTGCTCTATCTCCCAGCAGGAATGTGAGCTAGTCCTCTAGCTCCTGGTTTTTGGCTGTGCCGGGTACATTTCTGAGCGACTTGAGTCTGCTGTTGAGACTAGCTCTCTTCTGCTAGACAGGGGTGCCTGGCTGAGCGGTGCCGGCTTTAGGTGAACACCTGGGCCCTCCCAGGTCCCTTCTCCACCCTACCCTCCGGAGGATTGAGGGATTCTTTGGGCTCTGCGGTCTTCTTTCCAGTATAAAAAAAAAAAAAAAAAAAAAAAAAAGGAGACAGAGCCTGTTTGTGCTGTGCTGTTCCTGTTGGGTCAGCTATAATTACAACTGCCAGCCATAACTTCGCGTTTTGAACGTCGCGTTTTGGGGGTGAGTACTTCTGCTAACTTTTGTTTCCACGCTCCGCGTTCCGACCATCCGACACGGGTTGCAACGTCGACCGAGGGCGGGTCGGGATCGCGAGTTCAGGGCGGGTTGCTAACGAGCAGACAGATCATGGCGGCAGAAGCTGCAAAGCGGTGTTCTCGCTGTGGTAAGCGAAGGACACTGCTAGGTCTGTGCTCAGCCGGGTGTTCAGACGCACCGGCTGAGGTTTCTCAGATAGCAGAAGTGGCTCAGTCCCGTGTGGGGGAAGCGCAAGTGATTTCCCCTTCCCTTGCGGTTGAGTCGGCTAAACACCAATCTACTGGGACGGAGGAGGGGAAGCCAGCGGAGGCAGTGGCGTCAGGGACGCTGGGAGGAGCCGCGGCTCCGCTCCTCAGTTCGGATATGACTGGGTTGGCTGGATTTGGGCCAACTTCATTTTCGCCAGAGTTTGTGATGTTAATGCACCGAGCTTTTCTGTTACAGGGCTCTCAGCCTGCTCAGCCGGTGCCTATGAGTATGTCTGAGCGTCCGGTTCCATCTACTTCCACTTCTGGTGTTGTTAACAAACCTTTGTGTGCGGCTGCGGTTCTTGCGGTGTCTCCCGGAAATTCACGGGTAGCAAAAAGGCGCAGACTCGCAGCCGCGGACGAGGATGATATTCCAGTCTCCCCGTTATCTCTTCCGGACTCCCTTGAAGAAGGTGAGGTATTGGACTTGGAGGATCCCCCGGGGAGGGAAGTAGATGATCCGTCCGCTCTACGTCTCTTTCATAGGGAAGAACTTTCTTCATTAATTTCTAAAGCGTTGCAAGGCTTAAACATCTCGCAAGATGATGCTGCTACTTCTGGTTCCACCAATCCCCTTATGACAGGGACGCGGAAGCCACCCAGGTCCTTCCCCGTGCATGAGGCTATGCAGGAACTTATCACGGCGCAGTGGGACACGCCGGAGGCAAGTCTGAGGGTAGCTAAGGCCATGCGGCTTTTGTACCCGGTGGCTCAGAAGGAACTTGAAAAATTTCAATTACCCAGGGTTGATGCGTTGGTGGCGGCAGTTACCAAAAAGACTACCTTACCGGTTGAAGGGGGAGTTGCCTTAAAGGATACTCAGGACAGGAAGATTGAATCTTCTTTGAAAATGTCCTTCGAGGTAGCTGCGGTCACTCTACAGGCTGCAATATGTAGTTCATACGCGGCACGAGCATGTCTGCAGTGGTCTCAGTTAATGACTGATAATTTAATGGAGTCGGGAGGTTCGGTTCCAGTAGAACTGGCTGATTTGGAATCAGGTCTGGCATATTTAGCAGATGCTTTATATGATATTATTCGGGCTTCCTCAAAACAAATGTCTCTGGCGGTGGTTTCTCGTAGGTCTTTATGGCTCCGTAATTGGGCGGCAGATGCAGCGTCTAAGCTCCGGCTCATAAAGCTCCCTTTTAAAGGCCGTTTGCTTTTTGGGGAAGATTTGGATAAATTAATTAAGGATTTTGGGGATACCAAAACCCAAAGGTTGCCGGAAGATAGGCCTAGACCCCCGTTGAAATCCTCCACCTCGAGACAGCGTTTCCGATATCGGACAGGTAAACCGGGTTTGAGGTCCACGTATGGTTCCTTCCCTTCTTCAAGGCCTAGGTTTCCGCAGAAAGGTTCCTTTCGTGCAGCAAAACCTCCTTCAGCTCAGGCAGCCCGTGCCCCAGCAAATCGGTCTTCACAATGACGGGGTCTTGGCTCCCTCCGCTATTCCCTTAGGGGGAAGGCTGTCGGCTTTTATAGCGGAGTGGGCCAATATCACGTCGGATCAGTGGGTGCTAGATATTATTCGAGACGGTTACAAATTAGAGTTCGCCTCTCCCGTCGCCGATTCTTTCTTGGTGTCCCCATGCAGTGGGGTAACCAAAAGGGACTCGGTACGAATGACTCTTCAGGTGCTTCTGGATCTGGGGGCGGTGGTGCCGGTGCCACAGGAAGAAGTGGGACTCGGCAGATATTCCATTTACTTCATTGTGCCAAAGAAAGGGGGGTCGTTCAGACCGGTGCTGGATCTCAAACGAGTCAACGAATTTCTCAGTATCCGTCATTTTCGGATGGAGACAGTTCGGTCTGTCATTGCGGCAGTGAGGCCGGGGGAGTTCCTCACTTCTCTCGATCTCAAGGAGGCGTACCTCCACATTCCGATTTGGCCCCCGCATCAGAGGTTTCTGCGGTTTGCGATCCTAGGCCAGCATTATCAATTTCGGGCGATGCCCTTTGGTCTGGCAACAGCTCCTCGCACTTTTTCAAAGGTGATGGTGGTTGTGGCAGCATGTCTCCGCAAGGAGGGGATTCGAGTTCACCCTTACTTAGACGATTGGTTGATTCGCGCCTCTTCAAGGCAGGAAAGTTTGTCGGTGACTCAGAGCGTGATATCTCTCCTTCAGTCTTTGGGGTGGATCATCAACTTTCCCAAGAGTTCGCTGTCCCCGTCTCAATCCTTAGTACATTTAGGGGTGATGTTCGATACTTGTCGGGGAAAGGTGTTTCTACCCCGAGAGCGGGGAGAGAAGTTACAGTCTCAGATTCGTCTTCTTCTCGAATCCCCGAGACCTCGGGTTTGGGATTATGTACAGGTTCTAGGCTCGATGGTGGCGACTATAGAGGTGGTACCCTGGGCTCGGTTCCACATGAGGCCGTTGCAAAGGTCTCTTCTTTCACGGTGGTCCCCGGCGTCCCAGGATTACGATCTGCGTCTCCAGTGGACTCCTCGAGCGGCTTCCAGCATGCAGTGGTGGCTCAACGAGTTCAATCTTTTTCGGGGCATGCCGTTGGCGACGCCGGATTGGGTCGTAATCACGACAGATGCCAGTCTTCGGGGCTGGGGGGCTCAGTGCCTACAAGCATCGATCCAGGGAGTTTGGTCCTCGGTAGAGGCCCAGTGGTCGATCAATATGCTGGAGTTGAGGGCTATCAGGCTGGCGCTTCTGGCATTTCAGTCCAGGATTCAGGATCGTCCGACCAGGATCTTTTCAGACAGCGTCACAGCAGTGGCGTATATCAATCGGCAGGGAGGTACCCGGAGTCCTCAGTTAGCCGAAGAGGCAAGGCTGCTGTTTCAATGGGCAGAGACGCATGTTCCTCTCCTTTCGGCGGCATACATTGCGGGTCACGAAAATATTCAGGCAGACTTCCTCAGCAGAAATCGTCTCGATCCAGGGGAGTGGGAGCTGTCCGCTCAGGCGTTCAATATGCTAGTCCTAAGGTGGGGGCTCCCGGAGATGGATCTCATGGCCTCGTCTCGGAATGCAAAGCGGCCTCGGTTCTTCAGCAGACGCAAGGAACCGAACTCGGAGGGGGTAGACGCGTTAACCCTCCCTTGGCCTCCAAATTCCCTCCTATACATATTTCCTCCTTGGCCAATGATAAGTCGGGTGTTACAACGCATCGCTCTATTCCAGGGACAGGTGATCCTGGTAGCTCCAGATTGGCCACGTCGTCCGTGGTACGCAGATCTGATGCAACTATATGCGGGCGATCGTTTGAAATTTCAAGTGACTCGGGACTTACTAACTCAGGGTCCAATCTCCATAGAAGATCCGTCCCACTTTGGTCTTACGGCCTGGCTATTGAACGGTCAAGGCTAAGGAATAGAGGTTATTCTGAGCAGGTGATTGCCACGCTTCTTCAAGCAAAGAAGCTTTCCACGTCTACCTCCTATGCTAGAGTCTGGAAAGTGTTTGACTCGTGGTGTGGGAGGCACGGGATTTCGCCCTTTCGGGCGTCTTTATCGGCTATTCTTTCCTTTCTGCAAGAGGGCGTAGCTAAAGGGTTGGCCTATAATTCTCTGAAGGTTCAGGTAGCGGCCATTGCTTGTTACAGGGGCCGAATTTCTCATTTGACGCTGGCTTCACAGCCTGACGTAGTCCAATTTTTAAAAGGAGTTCACCATATCAGACCTCCTATGAAGAGACCGTGTCCCTCATGGAGTCTTAAGTTGGTCCTTGGGAGGTTACGAATGGTGCCTTTTGAGCCTTTATCCATGGCTACGCTAAAAGATATCACTTTGAAAACAGTGTTTTTGGTGGCTATGGCTTCGGCAAGACGGGTGTCTGAATTGCAGGCGCTATCTTGTAGGGATCCTTTTTTGCGGATTTCGGATGCTGGTGTATCGGTTCGAACGGTACCGTCCTTCTTGCCGAAAGTGATGTCTTCCTTTCATATGAACCAGTGTTTATTCCTCCCAGCCTTTAGGAAGGAAGATTGGGGGAAGCAGTACTCATTGTTACGTCTCCTGGATGTGCGCCGGATGATTCTACATTATTTGGGGGTGACTAACGACTTTCGCCGGTCAGATCACCTCTTTGTTTTGTTCGCGGGGAAAAACAAAGGCATGGCCGCGTCGAAAGCTTCCATTGCGCGTTGGGTCAAGGAGACGATTGCTTCGGCTTATTTGTTGACAGGGAAGCAAGTGCCAGAGCAACTTCGTGCGCATTCAACTCGGGCTTTAGCTACATCATGGGCGGAGTCCGGGGGTCTTTCCTTAGAGGAGATTTGCAGGGCGGCTACTTGGTCGTCGGGAAATACCTTTTCAAAGCATTACCGGTTGGATGTGGCAGCCCGTGAGGAGGTTAGTTTTGGCGCTTCTGTGATTGCGGAGGCGGCATTAACTTCCCACCCGATTTGAGTTTTGCTTTGCTACATCCCACTTGTCTGGATTCATCTGCTGCTTTGCTAAGGAAGGTAAAATTATGTTCTCACCTGTTAATTTTCTTTCCTTTAAAAGCAGCAGATGAATCCAGAGCCCCACCCTTTAACTTCAATATCTATATAGGTGTTCGGGGGCAGTCTTGGTTTAATTTCCATTTGGGTTATTGTTGGTAGTTGTATTCAGTAATGTTTCATTGTTGCATTTGATACTGGAAAGAAGTTTTTAAGATGCTCATTCTCCTATCTCGGGATGCTTGGGCAAGGAGCATAACTGAATGGACAGAGAGAATACCGGGCTATAAGGCCAACGGTTAATCAGTTTCTCTATCTCCACCTGCTGGTCGATGTGAGCTATTCCCACTTGTCTGGATTCATCTGCTGCTTTTAAAGGAAAGAAAATTAACAGGTGAGAACATAATTTTACCATACTCACTCGAGGAACGCAGAGAGAGGGGAGACATGATCGAGACGTTCAAATACCTCACGGGCCGTATCGAGGTAGAAGAGGATATCTTCTTTTTCAAAGGTCCGACGGCGACAAGAGGACATCCATGGAGAATCAGGGGCGGTAAATTGCACGGCGACACCAGGAAATACTTTTTCACCGAAACAGTGGTTGATCGCTGGAATAAACTTCCATTTCAGGTGATCGAAGCAAGCAGCGTGCCTGATTTTAAGAAGAAATGGGATCGTCACGTGGGATCTCTACACAGAGTTAAATAGGGGAGGGTCATTAGGGTGGGCAGACTAGATGGGCCGCGGCTCTTATCTGCCGTCTTTTTCTATGTTTCTAAAAGGTGGCCTGCGCTATTATGAATGTGTAGGTTTCCCGCACGCTGAGGCTCAAAAATGGTCTCAATGAACTTTTTCCCTATTAATGGCCAAGCACTAATTTCAACCTATGACATTTTGGCAGTGCTATCAACCTGGCTCAGGGGCCTCCTCCACTGCAGCTATGCGGGAGCTCTCACGTAGGAGGATTAGCATGCTCTGATCCTTGTACCCTTCTCTGTACTGAGGATACTAGTGCTGAATTACTCAGCAGAACATTTTGGGTTAGATTCACAAAGCAAACCGATCGTGTACCAGTCGGTTTGCGACCCCTTAGTGACTAAATTTCCCTCCGGCCCAATTCACTTACCTCTCTGCCGACCATCCTCCAATCCGCATATACAAATGAGGGGAGAGATATTCAAAAGTAGGGAAGGCAGCGATTTCACATCACAATCCGATCCGACTGGGCTGGCCAATCAACTCCAAAAGCAACTGCTGGGAACCAGTCGTTCAATGGTTTCCGACTGCATATCCTGCTCTCTGCCCCAACTCAAGCACAAATCTCCTGCTCTCTGCCCCAAAGTCCTGCCGCCCTGCACTGCTTTGAATCTCCTGCTCTCTGCCCCAAAGTCCTGTCGCCCTTCCCCGCCCTGCGAGCCCATGGTTTTAACCCGCGGGTTTAAAGCGAGTTAAAACCACGGGCTCGCAGGGCTCAAAACTACAAAAAAAAAATTGTGGCTCCGATGGGCATGCGCAGACCATCTACAGATCCATGCAGGCAGATGGGGGTGTTCCTCCGATCGCCCCCCATCTGCATATTTTACTTTCATGAATTTGTCGGACCTGCCCGGATCGGACCCGATTGGGCAGGTTAGTGAATCCGGCCCTTTGTACAGCATTTTCCCTTCCCCGCTACTGTGCAGTTGAGAGAAGGAGCTGATCATTGGAGCTTTTGGGTTAGGGTCTGGATTCTGCAGGGTGAAACTCTCAGGGGGGCATCCTTGAAACTCCATAAAGTAGGACTTTTCATCCTCCTTCGACCTACTTGCTCTCTTAAACCAGGTGCATGTTATAAAATTATCCTCCACATATTTATGTCCCATTTTACAATGGCAATAAATGTACGGGTCAGTTTACTGTGGTACTTATTTATCAGAATAAGTCCTGCTCAACTGGTCCATATCTGGATTTTCAGTGATATTATCTGCATAACAGGGCTGCAAATCCAGATGGACTGCTTTGGCACTACTGGTTGGGTGGGGGGGAATAATGTAGTATAGGCAGAGTTGGCATTTACCTGATTTGTGGTGATATTCAATCCACTTACCAGATAACTATCCAAATAAAGTTAAGACAACAAAAAGGTACTGAATATCCCAGGTACCCTGGCTAATGGCCAGGTATAAAAAAAACCTGTGGTGAGCAGCATCTTAAAAAAAAATGACTGCTGTGGGCTCACTATTACCCTCATATGAGGAGCCATTGAAAAATTCTCAGCCCAACCAACAAACTTGGGGCAGTCTCCATTGAGGGCTATACACTTAATCCAGCAATTTTCCACTTTTTGTTGTTCTGTACTTTTCAAAAAGAACAAAAAAGTGGGAAATCACTGGACTAAGGCCCAGATTCTATAAATGGCATCCCAATTGTAGGCAGCAGTAGGCACTAAAATCCTCACGTGGTTTTGAAAAATGGGGGAGGGCGTTAATTGACTAATAGGCTTAATCAGTGCTGATAATTGGCATTTAACACCTCATAATTGACATTAATTGGATTTAATTGAAAGGTGCCTAACTCAAAAAATGTGATTCTGTAATATGTAGGCATCTAGTCCGCAGTGTGTATTTAAAAGTGGCCTTGATTAGGAGCCATATCGTTAGCATGTTTTTGAGTTAGGCGCCTGAGTTTGACTTAAGCATAGGCATGTAGGCCAAGAAAACCTTGATATAAATAGGGTGCGTCTAAACCAGGGGCATCCAACCTCAGCCCTTGCCAGGTCGGGTTTTCAGGATTTCCCCAACGAATATGCATGAGATCTATTTGCATACAATGGAAGCAGTGCAGGCAAATAGATCACATGCAGATTCATGGAGGAAATCCTGAAAACCTGACTGAATTGCGGCCCTGAAGCACTGATGGACAACTCTGGTCTAAACGTTGCAATGCTTAATGCCACTTAGGCGGCACTAAGTGTGATTCTAAACAGTCTGCCTAACTTTCATAGAATCACGCTTTGTGCTGTACTAATTAGTGCTGATTTTTCAGTTTTAAAGTTTGAAATTACAGTAACAGATCTAAACAGGAGAAAAATATGTTCACAAATACAAACACATCAATTGCATAGGGTATATGAAAATTCACAGGAACCATACATCTAAACATTCTTCCATCCCACCTACCCAACCCAAAGCATCCCATACCAACCCATATCCCCATTGCAGAGAGTGAATTGCATACCAGCATCCATACCACATTCATTCCTTCAACATATACAGTTTTATCCACATATTCTTGTATGGGCAACCATATCCTGTGAAATGTGGCCTTCTTGATTCTCTTTTCCATAACTGCAGCCTCGTATTTCTCAGTCAAACGTACCGAGTTCCACCAAAACTGAAAAGATAATAAGGATGCATTCTTCCATGTTCTTAAGATGGTTTGAACTGCAATAGCAGTAAGAATCGCTATTAACATCTTGTGATCATTAGTTAAATTGGCAAAAGCGTTGAAAAGCAGCTCCAGCATATGTTAGAGAAATATCTATATGTAATAATATCTGAACATGACTCCACACCTGTTGGCAAAAATCAAACTTTAGGGCAATAAAACAACATATGATCTAACATACCCCTTGTCACAGCAACAGGACCAGCACAATGGAGAACATGTGGCTCATTTTTACTGTCTGTTTCTTTCAGCGAACAATTTCCATACTGTATCTCTCCCTCTATGCCGCTCACTTTCCCCCTTTAGCTAAGTGAGGTAATAGTTTACAAACAGTTACATTTCTCTCTCAGGGCTTCTGCCAGAGTAAAATATGTCAGTTATAAAAGTGTCGTCCTCCCTCAGCCCATCTACATCAGTGAGAGAATAGAGCTGCCTTTAGAATCACTTTACCCACAGATTTCTGACTTTCCTTCTGTTTCTGGAAACATCTTTCCTTTAGGGGTGAGGGGGGGGGTCATACGTAGTTAAGAAACTTGGCTATAATGACCCTTGGCCAAGTTGGGCACCCTTTCTTTTGTCCCAATCTAGCTGTATGCTCTATGCATAACTTCCTATGGGGCTTGCTGAGGTGCAGTGCCTCTGCATGCCAGCATTGCAGAAACTCCAGCAGCTCCCCCTCAATGATAGACTCAGGAAGGCGCAGCTCCTATGCCAGAAGTGATTTCACAGATCCTTGAGCTTATGTTCATGCAAAGTAAGCATGCTTTCAAAAGTCTGTCTTCTGCCCTCGGGATTCGACCTGCGAGTTTGTCTGTGCACTTAACGCAATGCAGTAGTTGCCTGGGAAGCAGATTCCAACTTGCCATAAATGTTCTCAGATTTTGACTCCAGTGCCTTTACAACCAAGTCATAAATGCCGAGATCAGTGGTTCCCTCAATGGCAGCATGAATCCTGGTGCAGGTATATCAGCCATCTTGTTCTCCAGAGGCTTGGATTTATATTTTTATTTTTCCTCAGTGTCATACTTGTACTACATTTAGGCCAGCGGTCTCAAACACGCGGCCCACGGGCCGCATGTGGCTCTCCTGGTTTTATTTGCGGCCCGCAGTCTGGAGGCCATCATTCTCTTTCTTTTGGAGCAGCAGCTGGCTCGTTCGCTCAAAGCTGTGGATTGGCGGCTCCTTGCGCTATCCGCGCCTGCGTCTGAAGCCTCTCTGATGTCACAACATCAGAGAGGCTTCAGACGCAGGCGCGGATCTCGCAAGGTGCCGCCACCCGCAGCTTTGAACGAACGAGACGCTAGACACGCTGCTGCTCCAGTGGCGTACCAAGGGGGGGGCGGTCCACTGTTCTCTTCCCTGCAGGGCCGACCAACTCTGGCGGCTCGACATCAATTCTGACGTCGAGAGGACGTTCTGGCTAGCCAATCGCTGCCGGGCTGCCCGGAACGTCCTTTCCGATGTTAGAATTGACATCGGGCAGCGAGAGTTGGTCGGCCCGGTGCAGAAGAGAAGCAGGGAGATGGCCTGTTCCCGATAGCGGCACCAGCAGCAGCCTATTCCACGGCGGCGGTGGCATGGGGGAGGGCAGGAAGGAAGGAAGAAAGAAAGAAAGAAGGTGGGGTGGGGACAGGGAGCCAGAAAAAAAAGCAAAAAATGGGGCACGGAGGAAGGAAGAAAGAAGGAGGGGGGACAGGGAACCAGAAACAAAGCAAAAAATGGGGCACGGAATCAGAGAAAGACAGACAGAGAAAGAAAGAAAAAGTTGGGGGAGGGAATGAGGTCTGGAGGAGAGGAAGCATACAGGAGGCTGAAAGAAGTGAAGAAGTATTGGATGCACAGTCAGAAGAATAAAGTGCAACCAGAGACTGATGAAATTACCAAACAAAGGTAGGAAAATGATTTTATTTTCAATTTAGTGATTGAAATGTGCCAGTTTTGAGAAAGAAAAGATATTGAACTTTAAATGTGAGTGCTGCAGAAAAAAATAGAGTACTTGGAGGGCCGCAGAAAAAATAGTTAATGTCTTATTAAAGAAATAACAATTTTGCATGAGGTAAAACTCTTTATAGTTTATATATCTTTCCTTTTAACTGTTAAAGGAAAGTTTTATAAACTATAAAGAGTTTTACCTCATGCAAAATTGTCATTTCTTTAATAAGGCATTAACTATTTTTTCTGCGGCCCTCCAAGTACCTACAAATCCAAAATGTGGCCCCGCAAAGGGTTTGAGTTTGAGAGCACTAATTTAGGCCCTCTTTTACTAGAGGTTTCTGCTGTAGCCCGGGGCCTAAATGCTCCAACACTGGAGCATTTAGCACTCCAGGCTGCAGTAGAAACCTGGAGAGGGGTTAATTATAAATTTCTCCATATACTAGTTTAAACCAATGGTAAAATGACTCAGCGATGTGCTGACTGATGTAAATTGAGTAGCATGGAGCTAGATGGGGAAGCAGTGGCAGCTCTTAGGGTGTAGCAAAAAAGCACCCTACATCATATGACTTCAGTGAACTTGTATTTTATCAAATACACAGGTACACTTCAACTGTGCTTCTGCTCTGCCCAAATTACATGTCTACATGTCTTTGGGCATCCAAAGATTTATCATACGGGAAATCTTTTAATTTTCAAAATTATAATTAATGTGCAAATAACCTCAAAATAATATATGTGTATAAATGTGAAGTGCTCAGAACCCCAAATCTCCTGCAATCAAGCCATCACAATAGTTTATACCCCTCCTGAAGATGCCATTTTGGTGAAACTCAGGTCTGGGTAGAGGGGAGAATATTTGGCGCGCGGTATGTTTCAGCCTGACAAATTTGTTTCTGCGTATGGAGAGCGAGATGTGGCTTTTTCATACATAACTGATCTAGGCCCTCTTTTACTAAGATGCGCTAACCGATTAGCACATGCTAAACGCTAATGCGTGCGTGTTAGTCTATGGACGCGTTAGCGTTTAGCGTGCGCTAATTGGTTAGCGCACCTTAGTAAAAGAGGGGGTTAGTTTTGAGAAATTGTTTAAAAGTTTGATTATTCATTTTTCTCCATGGATTAATTGTTAAGGGGACAGTGGAATGTGGTGATAGTCCCCATAAAACTCCTTGGTGGCTCGATTGCAGGGGATTTGGGTTCTGAGCACTTCACATTTATACACATATTATTTTTGAGATATTTGCACATTAATCATAATTTTGAAAATTAAAAGATTTCCCATGTACTAAATCTTCTTTGGACTATTTGAACTATATAGGATAGTATATATATTCCTATATATATTTTTGGTTTACTGTAAATATATGCCATCTTGTGAATACATATGCTTAAACAAATACTACAAGACAATTTTATAAAAGATCTTTGGTATATGTAAGAACATAAGAATAGCCATACTGGGTCAGACAATGGTCCATCTAGCCCAGTATCCTGCTTCCAGAGCGACCAATCCAAGTCACAAGTACCTGGCAAAAACCTAAATAGGAACAACATTCCATGCTATATTACAAAAGAAAAAAGTTATAAAATTATCCATGCATGAGTCCTGAATTGTCAGCCCATGAAAAGGGTTGTAGTTTGCTGTTAATGTTTGTCTAATATGGAATTTCTCTTTACTCTCAGATTACCGGTAGTTAGAAAACTCTTACCATATTCTAGAATATTCTCTGACTTGCACAGACTGCCTTTGGGATTTCTTTTTATCCTGTTAAAATATATCCCTCTGCTTCCTATTAATTGAGTTTCCTGATCTTTCTATTGCTTCTACTGTACCTTTCATGTAATTGTGTGAGGGGGCGGTGATGGAGGAAGCAATGGAGGAAGCCTTTTGAAAAGTGTTTTGTGCACCTTGATATCTTTGCATGTTGGTTTCCTTTGTACATATGCTTAAGCTATATCTTTGAGTGGTTCCAGCTGGAACACCTGTGGTTTTTGTAATGTTTTATAAAAGTCAGTAAAAGAATTTGCATTTAAGAATGATGTATTAATATTTCCCACTTTAATATGATTCATTGTAACATAATCCTTATGTACTGTTTGGAAAGATTGCAGATGAAGCCGAAGTTAATGTTTGGGATGGCACAGAAGAAAGAACACTATTACCCAGAGATAAGAGCAACAAACCCAAATGAAAATATTCTTGATTAGGCAGACTCATAAGGACATTTTAAACAGCTGATGCTGCAAAAGAAAAGCAAATACATTTTTTGTAAAGTCAAAAATCTGATAATATTGAGCAAAACATAGCCCAAGGGGGGGGAGCTTATTTTACACTATTACAAGGAGCAGTCCCTAATCTATACAGCTTGTATAATGGACAAATAAAAGAAGTAGGAACTTTCAAATCCCTTTTACTAAAGCTTAGCATGTGTTAAATGCTGTATGTCTATTTTATACCTACTCTATGTATAAAGCCTAGCATATACTAATATCTGTTAGCACACACCAAGTCATAGTAAAAGGGTTGCTTCATTTATTAGGGAAATAGTTAAAAACAGCATGGGTATTGACCAGGGAATTAAAAAGCTAAGATTTAAAACCAGGCTGAGATAGGTGGGCTTTTAAGCAAGGTTTCTGCCTCTGTGCAGTGGTATAATAAGGGGGGGTACCCCAAGCGCCATCTTCCTCAGGGCAACGTGGTATCCCTTTGTCTCTCTCCCCTTCCCACTCTGCCGCTCGCGTGCCCCTTCCCTTCCCCCGTACCTTTGTAACTTTGGTGCGAGCAGCCACCAACTTGCTGCCCGCGTCAGCTTCGACACTTTCTCTGATGTCACGCTGGGACCCACACCACCACCCCGGGCACCGCTCATCCTCACTACGCCACTGCCTATGTGTATGCCCATTTGTAAAATATGCACTATGTAAGATATCTGTATATTTACAGAATTCTACTTAGGCAGAATTTTGGTGTTTATGTATGTATATGCTCACATATACAGGTATGCCATTATTCTAATGAACTGACCGCATATCGTGCAATTATACCAGCATTCTTCTACTAAACTGAATATAAAAAGTGGCTTTTAAATATATATCTATATAAGTAAAAGCACAAAAAAAAATATATTTTTAAAACTATAAAAAAAGAAATATAAGTGAGGATAATGTTAAGGATGAATGACAATTTTATCAGTACTTCATAAAGTATGTTAATGAAGTCTTACTGCACCTATCTGAAATCCTTAAAATGAAGAATGCTATTAAGGAATGATTCAAGGTTCGCTAGGGTGAATTGAGAATTATTTATTTTATTTTATCTTTTCTTAATCTTGTTGTTGGAATTGTATCATGTCTCCCCATTATGTGGGCTTGAAAAGGAATTATGTATGTATGATTTATGTATTGTTTATGAGATCCCTTTTTTTCCTTTGTCTTATTGGATATTGTAAGTATTCAAAATTATATTTAAAAAAATGAAGAATGCTGGCATAATTGCATGATATGTGGTCAGTCTGTTATAATGTACTGCAATTAGAAGAACGATGGCCAAATATTTTTACTTTGTGAAAGAAAACATTCTAATGAACCATACTTTATAGAACTGCCCTGCACATGTGTATTCTAACAGAAAATAGAGCATCAGTAATAAACTGGTAACACCTGCCTCAGTGATATAATCTGAACATACCCCCATACACATACTGTATAATTATATCTTATACTGTGTACTTATGACTAGTAGTTGTAGACTGTAGTTGTCAGCACTCAGAATACCAACAACAGTGACATGATTTTCAACAGGAAAAAAACTATAAATATATAAAATCTAACTAGGACTGAGTGACTCTTGCTGCAGACATACTGTGAAAATTATATGTGCGGGGCTGACTTCCAGTGAAAAGATCCTCAGTAATGTCTCCCTTGCTCCTGCTTGAATGCTGCTCACCCACCCACCCACCCATCGAGTGAGCTGCACACAAAAGCAGCAGCTTAACCTTTCTTTGCCATGCCTCCCCTATCATTTCATAAAACAAAATATTAAGGTAAATCTGTATTTCTGAGGTACTTGCAAATATAAAAGATCCATGCTAACATAGTAGTGTTTGTTCTGCCCCCGTTTGATTGGTTGGTCCTCAGCAAGGAGACGGTTGGAAATGAAGTTATGCTTTGTATGCTCGTCTTTAGGGAGACATTTGTTTGGGGGGGAGGGTTAAAAAATGATATGTCGTAATAAATCTTTATAGGATAAGGTGGAGAAGGAGCTCTCCTGTTCTGCTTCAAAACACCATCACCAGGGATCTGGTAGCTTAGCTTGACCCTCCCCCAAAACTTCTTTTTGTCAATAGAATGCTGATTATTTTGTATAGATCTGTGGCTACCTTTTTTTCTGCCTCTCGTTCTGCTTTGCATCCTACTGCAGGTACAATGGAAAAGATAATGAATTGAAGCACAATTTGCTTAAATTGTACAGGGGCTGATTTTAAAAAACCCTTATCTGTTTGGCATTGGTGCAGAATATTTTTTAAAATTACTGGTATTATAGGGGTATAGGTGCTCCCATAAGCAGTGGAACACTTTTTTGTTTGGGGGAGCCTACAAGCTCCGCCCCAGACCCTGCCCCATAATAGCACTAATTGTAATACCATTTTTTCCGTTCATTTTTCATATATTCAAGCAATATAATCTAATTAACAATACATAATGGTTAACCACAAAATTAAACTATGCAAAGCACACTGTATGTTTCTCAACATTCATTCCTACCAGAACACCTGGTCTTGGTCACATATGCAGAACACAGGTAACCCCTATGCAAATACAGGACCACAAACTAAAAGTACTAATATATACAAGCAAGACTCTGCATGCAGTATAACCCCCAGAGAAATAGAAACAAATGCATTTCTTTCTGCAGTGTGAAATATAGACAGCAGATATAATTTCTCAAAACTGACACAATTCAATCTCTAAATTGAGAATAAAATCATTTCCCCTACCTTTGTTTTTTGATGATTTTGGTTTTCAAACCATCTTTCCCAGTCTCTGACTGCACATCTTTCTGTCTGTGCTCTTAACTGTGTCTCCAGGGCCACCTTATCCATTTGATGGTTTTCTCTCCTTCACTTTCTGCCATACATCCATCTTTTGGCAGGTTGAAAGAAACTGACTAAATAGAACTAAGCCTCCAGAGATTGAACCTAAATTTGAGATGCGCTCAGAGAAATGAAACTCTGAAGAGGGGGAAGTAGTCCCCTCTTAGGAAAAGAGTTTATCATCCAGTCATAGCATACTTGATATAAAATAGGTAGCACTCACTCAGCAGTTGAAGACCAACATAACTATTTTATATCCGTGAACATTGAATCACTTGAAAAGGTAACTCGATGTTCGGAATCATCAAGTTACCTTTTCAAGTGATTCAGTGTTCACGGATATAAAATAATTATGTTGGTCTTCAACTGCTGAGTGAGTGCTACACGATCATCTGGTGGGGTCTCCTGAAGCAGATATCGAAATGGGGCCGCGTTGGGTCCCAGGGACCCTATTGAATTACCTCTTAAAAGATAAGTGAGGTTCTACTTATGTTCCAGTGACAACTGAATGCAATTATATACATAAAATTGAAAAATTATTGATACTACATTTAAGGAGATATAACGAGTATTTACAAACACCCATTAGGCCTCAGAGAGTGACCTATTTTATATCAAGTACATTGGATGGTAAACTCTTTTCCTAAGAGGGGCCTACTTCCCCCTCTTCAGAGTTTCATTTCTCTGAGCGCATCTCAAATTTAGGTTCACTCTCTGGAGGCTTAGTTCAATTTAGTCAGTTTCTTTCATCCTGCCAAACGACTTCACTGACTTTCAATAGAAGATACAATATCCCTGTTGTGTGTACGATACATCCATCTTTAGCATTAACTTTGAACATTCAACTTTCTTCCATTTTTCAGCTTTCTTCTCAAAATCTACTTTTCCATGCCTTCCCTTCCCTTCCCATCTATCCATCTGTACCATCTCCTCCCTCTTTCTTCTCCCCTACTCCCATCTATCCATAAGAAGCATTTCTTCTTATCTCTTCCCTGCCGCACCCATTGCTGTGCACCATCTCCTCCCTCTCCCATGGTCAGACATCTCTGTCTTCCCCCTTCCCCCCTCATATGGTCTGGCATCTATCTCCTCTCCTTCCCATAGCCTGGAATCACTCTCCTCTCTCATGGTCTGGCATCACTCTCTCCTTCCCTCCCCCTTCCCGAGGTCTAATATCTCTCTCCACTCCTTTCTGCAGTCTGGCATCTCTCTCTCCTTCCCATTCCAGTGGTCTGACATCTCTCCTTTCTTTGGGTCATCTCTCCAACCTCCTAGTGTAACATTTCTTCCTCCCTCCTCTCCACCACTATCATGTCCAACAATTCTCCCTCTTTCTTCCTTTCCCCATATACATCATCTCTATTTCCCTCTCACGCCACATACCTATGTTCAGCAATTCTCCATTCCTTTTCCCTCCCCCACTGGCAGAATTTCTTTCTCTGCCTTCCCACTACCCCACCAGTGCAGCATCTCTCTTTTCCTCCTTTCCTAACCTCCCCCCCCCTGGCCCATGCATTTGGACTTCCCAACCCTCTCCCGGTACGTGCAATATCTGTCTTTCCCAACCCCCTGAGCATCTGTCTTCCCTGTCTTCCCAACTCCCTACCCCCAGCCCCAGCCTGTGGTGTGTATGATGTTATTTCCTTCCTTCCCCCCTAGCAGGACCCTGCCACATGACCTCTTTCTTCGGCTTTCAACTCTTGACTCCCCGACTTCCAAACTCTCCCACACACTTACCTCCTCCCAGGTGTTTGTTTTTTTAAATCTTCGGGCAGCATCGACAAAATCATCGTCTTGCCTTCGACCTACCCTGGAAATCTTCTTTTAACAGCAGTCCACCTATGCAGAAACAGAAAATCACTGCTGAAAGAAGATTTCGGGGCAGGCTGATGGCAAGACGCTGATCTCATCGACGCTGCCCTAAGATTTAAAAAAACAAACACTGAGGAGGAGGTAAGTGTGTGGGAGAGTTTGGGAGTCAGGCATCAATTGTTGAAAGCCAAAGAAAGAGGTCATGTGGCAGGGTCCTGCTACGGGGAAGGAAGGAAATGCCATATATACTTGAATATAAGTTGATCTGAATATAAGTCAAGGCCCCCATTCCCCCCCCCCAAAAAGGAGGAAAAATGATTGGCGAATATAAGTTGCGTGGCTTAATATTCAAGTGCCCTGCCCTGCCAGGCTCTTCACCCAGCCCTCTCCCTGTTAGGCTCTACACCCAGCCCCCCCCTGTCAGGCACAGCACCCAGCCTCCCTCACCTATCAGGCACTGCACCCAGCCCCCCCCAGCTCTGCACCCAGTCCCCCTGTCAGACTCTGTACCCTGTCCCCCTTCCCTGTCTTGTCAGACTCTGCACCCTGTCCCCTCCTCCCTGCACTGTCTGTCATACCTCCTCTGCCGATCCCTGGTGGTCCAGAGGTGCAGCAGGCAGGAGCGAGTTTTCCATGCTTCTGCCCCACTGCTAACCCGGTCGTCAGTGGCTGCCGTGAGTCCTGCTTTCTTCAGCCGCTGAACGGCACCGAGCAGGAGCACGCTATGGTGCTGCTCGGTGCTAAGTGGCTTCCTGACTGGCTCCCGCGAATTCTCAGGGAATGGTGTTGAACACCTCATGAAACTGAAGTATGTGCCATTACCTTGTGAGAATTTGCAGGAGCCAGTCAGGAAGACGCTCAGCGTTGAGCAGCAGCACCAAAGCACGCTCCTGCTCGGTGCCACTCAGCAGATGAAGAAAGCAGGACTCGCAGCAGCCACCAACGAGCAGGTTAGCAGCGGGGCAGGAGCGTGGAAAGCTCGCTCCTGCCCGCTGCACCTCTGGACCACCAGGGATTGGTAAAGGAGGTACGACAGGGCAGGAGAGGACATGGTAGGGAGTAGAGCCAGTGCCAATTTTTGGGGAGGCCATGGCCCCTGTTCCCCCCCTCCCGTTCTGACACCTATGGGTGCTCCAATTACATCAGACATGCCAAAGGTGGTCTATCTCAAAGCTGGAGATTTCCCACTGTTAGCTAGAGATTAAAGATCAATGAGTGAGGTTTTTCTCACAGGCCCCAGCCATGTTTAAAATCAGTTCTGGTAGATGCACCTTCCTAAAAATTGCAGGATCCCCAAACCAAAAACTGGGATAAGTACTTCACCACTCTGGGTGATACTGAATAATATGAGATAAACAAAAACCACCCACTATTCTCTATAACAACTACTTATAACTGTGTAAAAAAGTGCTCTTAGGTAAGAGACCATAATGGGATCAAGCCCCTCATCTGTGTGCCTCTCGAATTCAATCATAGCGCTTCAACTAGACTGTATTACATACAACTCCATGATTTCTTCTATAGAATATATATACTGTACTTTAAATGCACTTATCTTTCATGGGTTCTGACTTACTTTCAACGTGACTTCTCACAATTTAGTGGTTTGTGGAATATAAACAGAAAAATGCATTTGAATGTTTAATCCAATGTAAAATATCACATTCAACTGAAAAAGCTCACGACGCTGCTGAAGGGTGCCTTACATGCTATCTGATGTCGTTCCTATTCAGCCATGCCAGAACTCTCCACCTTTTCCGTATATCTGCACGTAACCCAGAAATGATATCACAGCCTAATGCAGAAATGCCCACCACTCAACCTCACAATTGAGGCCGAGTGGGGACACTGTATGCCAATGGTAGTTCTGCTGCTTCCAGAACTAAAAATTTAAAATTCTCCATAACATGAGCTTAGAAACATGATGGCAGATAAAGGCCAAATGGCCCATCTAGTCTGCCCATCCACAGTAACCATTATCTCTTCCTCTCTCTGAGAAATCCCACGTGCCTATTCCAGGCCCTGCCAATGGGAAGTTAAAGGGAACATGATGTCTTCTTGCCATATTTTACTGATATGTTCAGTAATCCTCATGCATATAGATCTAGTGGTGTGCCCAATATATAACAGTGGACAAGGTCACATAATGAGATAAACTACTCCCACTGTACCACAACTGGCCTTGGATTGCAATATATATTCTTGCTTCAACTATGGGTGTGTCCAGGGCTGCCATCAGGGCAGTACTACCAGCCCTGCATTCAGGGGCCCGGAGCTGACAGGGGGCCCAGGCTCCCCCAGGGTCCTAGGCCACAGTTCTTCAACCACCGGTCCGCGGACCGATGTCGGTCCACAGGAAATTTTTGCCGGTCCGCACAGGGCCAGCAAGATTGACTCCCTTCAATTTCCTGCCGGTCTGTGCAGGGCCAGCAAGATCAACAGCTGAAGTCTGCGCTGGACTGGAGAGATCTTGGGGAGCCTCCGACAGTGGCTTTCTCCCCTCTCTGCAGCTCTCCTTTACTTCCCAGCGCAGCGATTCACGAAGGCAGCCTCGGGGCTTTTGCTGAGTCGTGGCTGCCTCTGATGATGCAACTTCCTCTTTCCTCAGAGGCGGTGCGACCCAACAAAGGACCCGAGACTGCCTTCCTGAATCGCTGCGCTGGGAAGTAAGGAGAGCTGCTGGGAGGGGAGAAAGCCACTATTGGAGTCTGGGAAGCTGCTGGGCAAGGGGAAACAGGGACAGCTGCTACTGGAGAGGGAGAAGGAAAGATGCTGCTGGGAGGGGAGGAGGGAAAGGAATCTGGGAAGCTGCTGGGCAAGGGAAAAAAAGGGACAGCTGCTACTGGACCTGGAGGGAAGAAGAAGGAGAGATGCTGCTGGGAGGGGAGGAGGGAAAGGAGTCTGGGAAGCTGCTAGGCAAGGGAAAAAAAAGGGACAGCTGCTACTGGACCTGGAGGGAAGGAGAAGGAGAGATGCTGCTGGGAGGGGAGGAGGGAAAGGGGTCTGGGAAGCTGCTGGGCAAGGGGAAAAAAAGGGACAGCTGCTACTGGACCTGGAGAGAAGCTTGTGGGCAAGGGAAAAAAAAAGGGACAGCTGCTACTGGAGAGGGAGAAGGAGAGATGCTGTTGGGAGGGGAGGAAGGGAAGAGAGTTACTGCTGGACAGGAGGAGGAGGGAAGGGAGAATGAAAAATGGAAGGAAACAGCTGGCAGAGAGATTAGAGGAGGGGAAGGGGAGACACAGGCATGAGAAAGTAGAGAGATTGATGATAGGAAGGGGTCAACAGAAAAATAAGCAGAGAGGGACAACAATGATAGATCTGGTGTAGGAGAGATAAAAATGAAGAGAGCAGTGAAGCTGGAATGAATCATGTAAAAAGGAGAGAGGGGGCACAAGCTGGATGGAAAGGGGAGAGGGGCATAGAAAGAAGACAGATACCATATGGAAGGGGGAGAGGACAGACAGTGGATGGAAGGGGCAGATGCTGGATTGAAGAGACAGAGAGGGCAGGCGCTGGAAGGAAGAGAGTGAAAAGAAGATTGAAAGCAGAAACCATAGACGACAAAAGGTAGAAAAAAATAATTTTATTCCTATTTTGTGATTAGAATATATCAGATTTGAAATATATATCCTGCTAGAGCTGGTGTTAGACATAACTGGGGACTGCAAAACCCAGACAGTGCTTCTTTAGCTTCCAGCTGGCTTAGGGCGCTCTCTGACCAGGGGGCAGTTGCCCTAGTTGCACTCCCCTAAAACTATTCCTGTCATGTGTGACTGCAGTATTCTGTTAGCATGATATTTCTGTGTAGCATTCTGTAATAATTTGGCTTGTTCAGTTTTCTTGATAGTAGAGGGGATATATGTGAAGGGGAGGGGAGACAGGGGTTTTGTTGATCCTTGCTCTGAATTATTTGTATTTATAAAATGACAATTGTACAGAATATTGTTTCTTTTTATACTTTAATAAAATACATTCAATATAAAATCATAACTGAGGCTTGTGTGGATGGGATCAGATGATTTGTGGGGACCGAGCTCACAGAGATGGGGCGGAAACGGGGATTTTAAATTTTAGTCCTAGTAATTTGCCGGTCCACAAAATAATTCTTTTTTTTCTGCCGGTCCACGGGTGTAAAAAGGTTGAAGAACACTGTCCTAGGCCACCATAGCACAAATTCCTGTATTATGCTTCTGCTGTGCACAACAATAAACAATAAACACTGCTGTCATACTTTTTTTTGTCCCCTGCCGATTTCCTGATAGCACCCCCCGGACAAAGTGGATCCGTCTACCTGGCCAGCGGCTGCAGCCGGCGATATACTAGGTGCGTGCCTCTCGTCTCCTGACTCCTTCACCAATGCCTGCCCTGTCTCCACTCCGATTGGCTTGGGCTTAGGGTGCCTAGCCAATCAGGAGACACATCACTTGCCTGCCACTGAATCTGCGAGAGCGGGTCGGCCGGATGACGTCACCACGTCTCTAGGAGGACAGGACGAGAGGAGCAGCACGAGGAACTGCAGAACTAGTAAGACAGTGATCAATTTAAACATGCACTTTCTTCCTCCATTCCATGCACCTTTCTTCCTCCATCCCATAACACACACATCCTGGTGGTGATGATTATCAGATTGATTCATGAATATATAATGATGTTATGAGTGTGCACCTCTTCCTTCCCATCCTCCTTAGCATGTCACATACAGCATGTTACATTACACAAAGTCTGTGTAATGTAACATGCTGTATGTGACATGCTGAGGAGGATGGGAAGGAAGAGTTGCACACTCATAACATCATTATATATTCATCCATAGCTGCATGTTAATGATGTGCTCATATGCACTTATTTATCATCATAACATATACATCATCATTAACATGCAGCTGTGGATGTGTAAGGACAGGCTGAGGAGGATGGATGGGAAGGAAGGAAGGTGCACATATCAACATATCGTACATTTTTATCATGCATGATGCAGCTATAGGCAAGCTGAGGAGGATGGGATCATACAGATGTGTATGTTCAGATATGCGCTCAGATGTGTAGTTTATTCTGATATATTTATTAAGCTTACAGTATTTATAAAAACACATTTAATACTTGTTACAAAAAATATTGTGCAATTGTGATCTACTTCTGGCCTACAAAGGTCAAAAGAAATCCTTAACTGAGATTTTACATTCAAAAGTGAATTATAGCTACTAGCACTATTATTTATTAGTTATTTATTATGCAGATGTTTGTTAGTTTGTTATTAGTTCAGT
The DNA here is from genome assembly GCF_902459505.1 of Geotrypetes seraphini. Classification (NCBI taxonomy): domain Eukaryota; kingdom Metazoa; phylum Chordata; class Amphibia; order Gymnophiona; family Dermophiidae; genus Geotrypetes; species Geotrypetes seraphini. The sequence goes on along the minus strand of NC_047086.1, from coordinate 338,283,066 downwards.
ATTAGACATATGTTAGTTTAGAATAGATAGGTATAGATTAGTTTAGTTTAGGTTAGGGCCCTGCTGAAAGAGTCTACCTTGACGTGGTTGCAGGCTTACAAATCTTTTGGTCAAAGAGTGCGGCGACAGAGAAAAATATGTGTGTATTCGGCCCATGGAAGAAGGGGGGGCCGGGGGGGGGAAGGGGTGCGTGGGGAGCCCAATAGGATTGCTCAGTAAGGGGCCCAGAAATTTCTGATGGTGGCCCTGGGTGTGTCACAGTCCTAGTTGTGATGGCACACCTGCAAACACTATAGGGTCCACAGCTTAGTTGACCTCCCTCACCAGAACCTCCGATTGTTGATTGAATGGAAGAACATGAGCGAGTTAAACTCTTCTTGAAAAAGCAAATCGGGGAATGGTGTTGAACACCTCATGAAACTGCAGTATGTGCCAATACCTCTTAACAATTTGTTTGATCTGAAAAGCTAACGGGGACAACAAAAACAAGAGGTCATTCAGAAAAACAGAGGGGAAAGATTCAAAATGATTGCAAGGAAGTTCTTCTTCACTCAGAGGGTGGTGGACACCTGGAACGCGCTTCCAAGTGAGGAGATAGGACAGAGTACAATACTGGGGTTCAAAAAGGGACTGGATGACTTCCTGGAAGCGAAGGGGATTGCAGGGTACAGATAGAGGGTTACTTTACAGGACATTAAGCGAAAAGGGTATGAGAGTTTTAGGTTATGAGCACTATCAGGTCATGGACCTGAGGGGCCGCCGCTTGAGCAGACTGCCGGGCACGATGGACCTCTGGTCTGACCCGACAGGGGCAATACTTATGTTCTTATTATGTACATTTGTATTTTAACTCCTTTGGGAGATGGAAGGAGTAGTTGAAGCGACTCAATATCACTTCACTATTATTGCCTTTGAATCACTGCTATCTAAACAGCTGCAGCTCAGCAATATTACTCAGCCTTGCAGGTCTCACATCACCATATTCGTCATCAGTCCACAAATTTTACTTCTCTGTGAAGTTCACAAGGACGACGGTGATGGCTAACTAAGGGGAATTCCTTGATATGACATTAATGAAACATAGGGCTTATGAGCGTCGGAAGCAGCACAGACCATTCAGTGTGGCTCTCTGCACTAAAAACTGCTAGCACAATTTGATAGAAGAGGCCCATAGTCTATGTTAGAAAGTGGTTCCCTAGCCAGTTGAGCTGAAAAACATTGAAAGATGAGTACAAATAAATGTTAAAATTCTTTAATATATTTAAAATAAATTTTGAAGTGATTTTTAGTGATTGAGACATTTGAAATAAGCAGACTTACCACATACTTCCAATTCAGGAAGCCATTGAAAACACATCTATTCTCTTCACTGTTATAACGGATTCATGTGTAAATGGTCTATATCTCTGTATCATTTCTAATATTATGTAAGCCGCAATGATTCCTAGTCGACATTTGCAGGATACAAGAATCAGTATGATATGGTAAGTAAAATTTGTAGACTGATGACGAATGGTAATATTACCGAGCAACAGCACCCCTGAGGTCTGTCTAGATACAGTGATTCAGAGGTGATAATAGTGAAGTGCCTTTATAAAACAGGCACCTTTTGGATTAATCACATAGGCATGCTGTTATAAAATCAGACCCAGAATATGACACCTGCTCTGGAAAAGGTATAAACTTGTGCTTGCACTCTACATGTATACAAAAATTTTATATAATATAGGCCTGATTCTCAAAACATGTGTCCCAATTGTAGGCGGTGGTGGGCGTTTTGCCGCTGCCTGTCAGCCAATCAGAACGCAAGTTAAAAAAAAAAAAAAAAAGCATCCAAGGCAGGACACCTACATTGTAGGCCTCTGTAGTGCATCTACAGAGACGTTCCCATGCTTAAGCATGCTCAGGGTGGGGCGTGAGTGTGGTTTTGCCGGAAGTGGCCTTGGGTGGGCTTAGGCATGGGTACATGGCTCCATAGATGTGAGACAGATGCCTTAGATGTAGGCCTGCAAAATGCTGGCCTACATATAAGGCATCTGTCCAGTAGTATAGACGCTATTCTGAATAGGAAGCTGATGCGTGATTGACATGCGATTGGCAACTGCTTCTTAGGCAGCCACTGATATCGGCATCCTACAGAATCCTACAGAATCAAGTCCTGTGCGCATACATAAGAATTCTACCTCACACTCTGCCCAAACTACAGTATGTCCTTAGGAATGCCAAGAGCAGATTGAAGAAAAGTAAATGCAATATTTCTGTACACATGCTTTTTACAATTCTATAAAAGCTTTCTTTTGTAAGTAGCTTTACAAGTGGAATATACCATATCCTTGAGGCATGTACTATTATTTTTTTCAACAGAGAGGATAAACAATAACAATTGAGGGTAAAAGAATGCTAAATAAGTATGTCCAACAATTATTATTATCAGATGTTTAAATTTACGTTAGATAGATTGTGAGCCCACTGGGACAGACAGGGAAAAATGCTTGAAAATAAGAATATAGAAAATTGAATAAATAAATACTGTAGTGTGAAAAGTTTCAGTCTCTGATAACCAGAGCTTGTACTGTGACATCACAGTGCCTCCTCATTCCACCTAATAGCCAACTTCATCAATGAAGTCACAGTGACTTGATTATCCTATACTTGGCTCACTTTTATTACATCTTGATTTCTAGAGTGACGCAGTGGTTAAAGCTACAGCCTCAGCACCCTGAGATTGTGGGTTCAAACTCACACTACTCCTTGTGACCCTGGGAAATTATTTTAATCCCCCCATTGCCCCTGGTACATTAGATAGATTGTGAGCCCTCTAGGACAGACAGATAAGTAAACCGTTCTGAGATCCTCTGGGAGAACATTATAGAAAATTGAATAAATATATAAAATATGTGTATATATTGCAACTTAACCCATGCTTTGGTTACTCTACGCTATAGGAATATTTATACACAACAACAGTTACTTTCGTGCAAATGTAATGAAATAACTAATCATTACTTTTTTCACTAACAAATAATATAGATGGACTTTTACAAAGGTGCACTGCTAAGGAATAGAATGGCATCTGAGGATTTACTGTGCTGCTCATCAGTGCAGCATTGTAATGGACCCAATAATGTCTCATTACTTTATGTGGCGGGGCATTTTCAATAGAGCTTCTAAGTCCAACTTGGACATAAGAACGTAAGAATAGCCTTACTGGGTCAAACCAATGGTCCATCAAGCCCAGTGGCCTGTTCTCACAGTGGCCAATCCAGGTCCCTAGTACCTGGCCAAAACCCAAGGAGTAGCAACATTTCATGCTTCCGATCCATGGCAAGCAGTGGCTTCCCCCATGTCTGTCTCAATCACAGACTATGGACTATATCCCACGAGACGTCCAAAAGTCGCAGCAGGGCAACATCCATTTTCGAAACCATTAGACATCCAATTTTATTTTATTTTTTAAATGACCTATTTGGAAGTCTTGGCCCCTAAGGGTGTCTTTTTGGCCATTTTCAAAAACAGAAATATCCATGTTCAAAACGTCCAAATCAACATCCCACCAGTGCAGTGAGGCACCTTAGGGGGCACTGCTGCAAATACTCCCACTCCCCAAACCCTGAACCGGCAGAAGGGAGACCAAGCCCTCCTGCCGGAAGGTGAATCCCCCATGAACCCTGAACCGGCAGGAGGGAGACCAAGCCCTCCTGCCAGAAGGTGAAACCCCCCAAACCCTGAACCGGCAGGAGGGAGCCCAAGCCCTGCTGCCAGAAGGCGAACCCCCAAACCGGTAGGAGGACGCACTGGAGAGGGACCTAGTGCCTGATTGGTCCATGTGCCTAAGGCCCCTCCTATGGGTGGGCCTTAGGTGCCTGTGCCAATCAGGCCCTAGGTCTCACCCCAGTGCATCCCACAATGCACTGGGAAGGGGCAGGCCCGCCATTTGGAAGATGGCGGTCCTGCCGGCTGGCCGAAAGACCTGTCCTAAGGGCCATCTGATAAGGTTAGTTGTAGGGTCTGGGGGGGCATGTGGGGGGGTTATCTTCCGACAGGAGGACTTCGGCTCCCTCCAGCCAGTTCGTGGTTCAGGGGGTTAGGGGGGTTTGCCTTCTGGCAAGAGGGCTTGGGCTCCCTCCTGCCGGTTCAGGGGGGGTGGGGGTATTTGCCTTCCGGCAGGAGGGCTTGTACTCCCTCCTGCTAGTTCGGGGTTCGGGGGGTTCAGAAGGGGTTCGCCTTCCGGCATAGGGTTTGGGCTCCCTCCTGCCGGTTCACAGTTTAGGAGTTGTGTTGGGGTGTGTTTGCTGGCAGGAGGGCTTAGGATCCCTCCTGCTGCAATTGCGGGTTCAGGTGGGGGTGCAAGCAGGAGGGCTTGGGATCCCTCCTGCTGGTTCATGCCAGTTCGGGGGGGGGATTGCAATCGCGGCTGGAGAGTTTAGGCATCTCTCTTGCTGTGATCGTTGTGGTGGGGGGTTGGCAGGTTGACGGGGCTGCTGGGCTGATCAGCTCAGTGGCCCCTATTCAGAACTTATACCTGTTTTGACATGGTGTAAGTCAAAATGTATAAGTTCCGACTGGGCCATCTCCCTAGACTTTTGGTTATACTTGCAGTACGACTAAGTCTAGGTCGGCCCACCTCCCACCCTTTCCCCTCTTCCAAAAACGCCTATTTTCGCTCTAGAAGTTCAGAGGCAGGGTAAAGGCCTAAGCTGGTTTTAGATACGTCTAAAACCAGCTTTGATTATCGGTACTTGGTCTTTTTGATTGTCCAAGTACCGATTTAGGCCACTATTGGGACGTTTTTAAAAAATTATTATTATGAGCCCCTTAGCTTATTACTTTTATCAAACAAGTAAATAATAATTGTAATATATTACTTTTACAAAGTTTCAAGAACTAGCACCTAGTGTAATGTAATACTTTTCAGAGTAACTTAACATTCCTTTTACAAAGTAACTTGGGAACATTACTTACATGTGTGTATTCAGCCACTCTATGGTTGCATTTTCCATGTGAAAAGCTTGCCTTATATTTGAAAAATGTACTATACAATACGCTCAAATGTGAAAAAAACCTTCAGTGTATCCTACCAAATGTGCTTGTAATATGATATTCTGGGAAGAAGCCAAGAGTGCATATTCTTACTATAGCAGGGCAAGAATGCCATTCCAAGCCACCTTCACCAATGCCCATTGAGTGCACTCTTGTATAAAACAAATCTTTGTAAGATGTGCCCACGCACATTCTATACTACACATTCTCAGTCATTGTATGGCCAGATAGAGGTTGCTTCAAGTGATAAGATAGGGCAGGCTGTCTATTTTTTGGCTCTTTTTCAAAATGACCTTAAGCTTGTCCAAATTCTAGTTCCTTTATTTCAGTGCAGAACAGAGTTAGAGAATGACACGGGGGCGAGGGGGGGGGATTTATCATCGTTCCTGCCCCGTAACCTTGAGCTCATCTGCATCCCTACCCCGTCCTCGCGAGCTCAGTCCCCGTCCCCGCTCTGCACTGTCGGATCCCACCTGCACAAGCCTCGAATAGTTATGATTTTATACTGAACTTATTTTATTAAAGTATAAAAAGAGACTATTCTGTACAATTGTCATTTTATAAACTCAAATAATACGGAGCAAGGATCAACAAAACCCCTGTCTCCCCTCCCTTTCACAAATATCCTCTCCACTATTATGAAAATTGAACAAACCAAATTACTACAGAATGCTACTTAGAAAAATCAAGCTAACAAAATACTTCAGTCACACATGGCAGGAGTAGTTTTAGGGGAGTGCAACTAGGGCAACTGCCCCCTGGTCAGAGAAAGAGCCCTAAGCCAGCTGGAAGCTAAAGAAGCACAGCCTGGGCTTTGCGGTTCCCAGTTATGTCTAATACCAGCTCTAACAGGATACATATTTCAAATCTGAAATATTCTAATCACAAAATATAAAATATTTTTTTTTCCTACCTTTTGTTGTCTGGTAATTTTATTCTTCAAATCACATTGATCTGTTCCTTCTGTCTTCATCATGGCATGGCTGGCTCCTGAAGGTAAAATAGGCCCAAGAGGTGCTGGGGAGAAGATGCTGAGTCTGACACGGGCGCAATTTTTTTACTACAGGAGCAAGGTCTTGTCCCCGTTCCCGTGGGGCAGTGAAAGGTCTTGTCCCCCCCATTCCTGCAATAAACTAGTTGCAAATGACCCCATCACTACAGATTTACTGCGGTGACCACGGTTTACTGCGGTAAATGGTTCCCCATGTAATTCTCTAAACAGAGTCTCAAGAAGAGCAAACCTACTAAGACACAAGGATCAGTGGACGATTGTATCTACATAATATTACATTGTAGTTTGCATAAAGCTGGGCAGGACTGGTAGAAACTCAGCAATTCTATAACTGGGTGCATGCATATAAACACCCCCTGCATATGGAAATTTATAGAATACTAGTGCTTTTGCAGGTGGGTGTACACTTAGGTGCAGGTCCGGCATTAGGGGGGTGCACACAGGGCAGTTGCCCTGGGCCCCAAAAATCTAGGCTGAGCTGGCGTATCCTCCCCCTTCTATGTGTGCCAGTCCGATGTCGCCTTCACTACCGCTCACATTTTTTTGTTACTAGGGGAATGTGGTGCCGGCTGCGACAGCAACTCTGACTCCAAATGCAGCCTGTGGCCTCCCTCCACATGTTCCACCCCCAATGCCGCAATTTGCTTTTTCAGCCTGGACAGACTGCGCAGCCCAAGGAACGCAGGAAGGAACGCTGCAGGCTGCGTTTCAGAGTCACTATTGCAGCTGGCATTCCTCTGTAACAAAAATGCAAGCAGAGGTGAAGGGGGAGGACATGCCATGCCAGGAAGCCTCCAGAACTGTTTTTTTGTTGATTTTTTTTTTAAAATCTTTATTAATTTTTCAAAACTAATATAAAGTGCCAGGAATTATACAGACATTAATAATCAAAACAAGCACTTATATTCAATCAATAACAATGCAGAAGAAAAATATCCCTCCCCTCCCATCCAATACATTTAATCAAAGAATAAACCAACAAGATATCCCCCCCCATCCTGTCCTGGATGTTTATGGAAATAAATAAATAAAAAAAATTTTTTTTAAAGAAGAATGAGTTTCAAGACGTACCAGGTAATCAAACCGGATTTTAGACGTATCTAAAAATGACTTAGGCCTTCACAGTGCTGCAGTATACCCAGAGCTACAAAGGGCGTTGTAGGAGGAATGGTGAGGATGGGATTTGGGCGGGATGTGGGGGGGGAGGGTATTAAAAGAAGTGCCAGATTGGGCATGGGGGGGGGGGAGCTTATAGGACCAGAAACAGAGGACAGAGAGAGAGATGGTGGGCAATGGTATGAAGGGAGAGAAGTTAGACCTGGGGTGGTGTGGAGGAAGAGGGACAGAGATACTTGAAGTGAGAACTGTTGGGAAAAGAAAGAAAGAAATGGTGGACCTGGGGAAGGGAGGCAAGCAGGCAGGGGGAGAGATGGGATGGGGCAGTTGGGAAGAGAAAGGGAGAGAAGTTGGATCTGGGGATGGGAGAGAGGGAGAAATGTTAGGCCTGTGGATGGAAGGCAGAGAGATGCAGCATCTCTCTATTGTTTTCTCTATTTCATTGTTCAGCATCAAGAGGGGAGGGAAGAAGAAAAACAGAAAAGAGAGGGAGCAAAATGTTGGACCATGGAGATAGAGGAGGAGAGATGGAATCATGAAAGGGCAGGAGGGAAGAGAGTTGGGATAAGATGATGCTAGGGGATGGAAAGAAAGGTACAGGGAGTTATAGCCTGACCAGTGGAGAGAGGGAGGGGGATTCTGAAAGTGGTGAGTCATGTGGATGAGGTCAAAAGGGAGATGACAAGATGAGTGAGAGAGCAGTGAGTACAGTGGTAGAAATGTGGTAATGGGGAGTAAATAGAAGAGAATAGGAGGCTGGGAAAGGAGTGAGATGGGAAATGGAAGAGCTAGGAACTGAGAGAAGATGGAGAAGTGAGATGTAGCTGAACATTTTCTGTTTAAATCTTTATTGATGTTCAAACTTTGATAGTGCAATAGAATTGGTAAATCATAAATACTGCATAGAACGCACTAATAACTATACAATTATTACATTAAACAGTCATTTACTCCCATCCTCATCTTAATTATTAATACAATAATATATATGATGTAATTTCTTTTTTTAATTAATTTTTTTATAAATTCTTTATTCATTTTTATATCTTACATCAAGTGCATCAAAAAGTAACACCATTTTGACTTAAATACATCACTTGAAATTCTACAATTGTTCATATTACATAGAATTATCCCTTTCCCTCCCATCCCTTCAATACCTCATAACGCATATGCCATATAATAAAGTCACCCCTCCCCCCCCCACCCCATTCTTTCATTTGTACAAATCAGGGAAAATAATACCTATTTATTGCAGTAATTTGTTAATGGCCCCCACACATCTTGAAATTTATTAAAATTCCCTTTCTGAATAGCTAATGTTATTTCCATTTTATAAATATGACACACTGAATTCCACCAAAAACGGTAGTTTAATCTATTCCAATTTTTGCAATTACATGTTATTTATTGTAAGGCAACTCCTGTTAAAATAAGTAAGAGTTTATTATTTTTGGAAGATATTTGGCTCTTAACTCTCATAGACATGCCAAATAATACTGTATCATATGATAATACCACATGATTTTCTAATAAACTATTAATTTGGACCCAAATTGATTTCCAAAAATCCATAATAAATGGACAATAGAACAATAAATGATCTAAAGTCCCTGCTTCAAGATAACAATGCCAACATCTATCAGACTTAGAGCAATCTAATTTTTGTAAACGAACAGGGGTCCAGAATGCTCTATGCAACAGAAAAAAAAACATGTTTGTCTCATAGATGCAGACATTGTGCATCTCATCCTCCAAGACCAAATTCGTGGCCATTGAGACGCAGTAGATAGGACCCTGAAGCCGTCGGCACAATGTGCGGCAGCGGCAAAGAAGGCAAATAGAATGTTGGGCATGATAAAGAAAGGAATCTCAAGTAGATCGGAGAAAGTTATAATGCCGCTTTATAGGGCAATGGTCAGACCACACTTGGAATACTGCGTCCAACATTGGTCTCCCTACCTAAAGAAGGATATAAAACTGCTGGAGAGGGTGCAGAGACGAGCAACAAAACTGGTGAAGGGTATGGAGAAACTGGAATACGAGGATAGACTTATAACATTAGGATTGTTCTCCCTTGAGAAAAGGAGACTGCGTGGGGATATGATCGAGACCTTCAAAATACTGAAAGGAATCGACAAAATAGAGCAGAGAAGATTATTTACATTGTCCAATTTGACACGGACTAGAGGACATGTAATGAAGCTAAGGAGGGACAGGTTCAGGACTAATGTCAGGAAGTTCTGCTTCACTCAGAGAGTGGTTGACACCTGGAATGCCCTCCCAGGGGAGATTATTGCGGAATCTACCGTCCTAGGCTTCAAGAGCAAACTAGATGCATATCTCCTTAAGAGAGGCATATAAAGATATGGTGGACTATAAATTATGCCAGGTGTACACCTGGCAGGGCCTCCGCGTGTGCGGATCGCCGGACTTGATGGACCAAAGGTCTGATCCGGAGATGGCAGTTCTTATGTTCTTATGTTCTTATGTAGTAATTTGATGCTTAATCTCAATGCTCCAAATGTCTCTAAGACCAGTCCTTGGTTTTTTATTCATAAATCCAGATATTAATTTATACCACTGAGCGGCCTTATGTTCCAGAAAACCCACCTGAAAGCATAAGAACTCTAAACTATATTGATTATTAAGATTTTTCCATTCAGGGAACCCCACCTGAATGGCCTGCTTCAGTTGCATCCATCTAAAATTTTGTGATTTATTAAGGCCATATTTATGTTGCAACCAGTGTTCCCTCTAAGCGGGCGGGTGTTGTGAGCAAACTTTTTTCACCGTGAGCCAAAAATATCGGGCGCCAGCAAGTTATGAGCCAACTCGCCCGATTCTCCTCTCGCCGCCCTGCCATCTGCCGTACGCCTCTTCCGATCGTGCGCTGTGACGAGAAACGTGTGCGCTGCGATGTAATATTTTGTGCGCCAGCGCACGCCAGCGCACGCCAGCGCAGCTTAGCGGGAACACTGGTTCAAATGGTTTTATTTATTTCCCCAAATTTATTTTTGTTATACGCATTGAAAATATTTGATATTGCGTTTAAATCAAAATCTCAATAAACTTGAAACGAGTGCCCGTGAGATTGTGGGAGGGTTAAATACTCAAAACTTAGAAGTTTTTGCTACGCCAGCTTTCTGGTATCTTTACATACAGTGGCGTACCTAGCATATGTAACATCCGGGGCCCATCATTTTTTGGCACCCCCCCCCATCTGTAAGAAAAACATGATTTTTAGTAACAAACCACACGTCACACATGAGTACCTAGGAAAAGGCAGCATCTTACATATTGCAGTGAGCAGTACATCAATACACCCATTGTAAAACTAAACAAGCCAGACCAGCACAGATCAATCCTACACCGTCAATCCTAACAGAAAACCATGTCTTTCGAACACACAGAACACAGAAAACACCTTCGCCTAGTAAGGAATATGTAATCACAAACTAACCCCTCCCTCTTTTACAAAACTGTAGTGTGGATTTTAGCTACGGAGGTAACAGCTCTGATGCTCATAAAATTCTGAGCATCAGAGCTGCTACCACCAAGGCTGGTGCTAAAAAACGCTTCACAGTTTTGTAAAAGGGGGGATAAAATAAAAATACATAGACAAAGGTTAAATTGAACCAGCAAGAAGCTGGACTCTGCATACAATGCTTCACAGAAACAGTGACACATGTCTCCTAAAGCAATAAATAAATAGAAATTTTTTTCTACCTTTGTCTTCTGTGGTTTCTCCTTTCCTCATCTTCTTGTAACTCTCTTCCTTCCATTCACTGTCTGCCGTCTCTCTTCCCCTATATGGCATCTTCTCTCCTTCTATGCCCCTTCCAGAAACTGTATGCCTCCCCCTTCCATCTCTCCTTTCACCCCCTTGGTCTGGCATCTCTCTCCTCGCCTTCCCTCTCCCACACCTCTCCTCATAGTCTGGTATCTCCCCTTCCCTGATTCTCTGGCATCTCTCTCCTTTCCTTTTCTTCCATCTTTCGCTCCCCCTCCATGCTCTCACATCTCCCCCTTCCTTTTCCCTTAGACTGGCATACCTTCCTCCTATGCTCCAAGCCCTGGCATCTCCTTTAATTCCCTCCCTCATCTTCCTTCTCCCTCCAGCTGGGTACCGCAACACTCTTCCCTGCAGCTCTGCACTTCCCCACAATTGCCATGCTTCGGTTCCTCTTCTTCCTTCCTTCCTCCCCCCCCCCCCGCGGGACCCTGCGGCACCATCAACTCTTACTCCCTCTAATGTCGGCCCTGCAGCTCCAGACTTCCTCGCACCTTCTCCCCTCCCCCTTTGGATCGCTATTATTTTAAATGTTATAGCCGCGGAGCTGTATCCATCAGTGGAGATGTCTAACCTCGGCCTGCCCCGGAACTCTTACTGCAGCAGCCGCCCGTCTAGGCAGGAACAGGAAGTCACTGTTGCAGTAAGAGTTCCGGGGCAGGCCGAGGTTAGACATCTCCACTGATGGATACAGCTCCTCGGCTATAACATTTAAAATAATAGCGATCCAAAGGGGGAGGGGAGAAGGTGCGAGGAAGTCTGGAGCTGCAGGGCCGACATTAGAGGGAGTAAGAGTTGATGGTGCCGCAGGGTCCCGCGGGGGGGGGGGGGAGGAAGGAAGGAAGAAGAGGAACCGAAGCATGGCAATTGTGGGGAAGTGCAATCCCCCCAATGCGTCCCCTTACCTTACCTCCCCTTACCTTTGCGACGCGTGTGTGCGCTGTGAAGAGAAACTTTGCGCTGCGATGTAATATTTTGTGCGCGAGCGCAGGCCAGCGCACCTTAGCGGGAACACTGGTTGCAACTGTGAAAACTCAAGCAGTTTACCATTAGAAATAACATCTTCTAATACACGTATTCCTGTAATCATCCAATGCTTCCAGATAACCTTAAATCCGCCAATTTGAATCTTGGAGTTCAGCCATATAGTTTGATTTGTTGATTTGTGAATTGGAATAGGTGATAAATTACTCACATATTTTATTGTTTTCCTTGTGTCTACAGATATTCTATTTTCTTTATATAATCTAGGCATTTTGATACTAAGTACATGGCATAATCGCAGAGGAAACATGAGGTGCCATTCCAACCATAACCAATCCGGGATATTATCAGCAGGCTCTGAGAGGATCCAATACATACCCTGGCGTATAATATAGGCTTGGTGATACCTATAAAAGTTTGGAAAATTTACCCCACCCTCTGTAATCGGTTTTTGTAGAGATACTAAAGCAGTTCTAGCCTTTTTGCCCAGCCAAATAAATTTTGTAAGAATAAAATTTAACTTTTTTTAAAAGGACCCCTGAAAAAAAATTGGTAACATACCCATTTGATAACAAACCACAGGCAAAATCATCATTTTAATGGTTTGAACTCTCCCCCACCAAGAAAGATGTAAAGGATTCCATTGCTCACACATTTCTGTTACCTTCTGTAATAAAAATTTTTCATTTACTTTCATTGTTTCTTCCAACGTGTTTTTTATCCAAATGCCTAAATATTTTATTCTGTCCTCTTTCCATAGAAAGGGGAATGTTTCAACTAAACCTTTAGTACAATGGACATTAAGTGGAAGAACTTCTGATTTATTCCAATTTATCTTGTATCCTGAAAATTTTCCTATCAATTCTAGTAAGCTTGGAATGGTTGTTTCCGGATTTCTCAAATGAAGCAATATATCATCTGCATAAGCAGAAATTTTATATTCCCGATCTGAATAAGAAATACCCTGTATCTCCTTCGCTTGCTGAATAGCTAATAACAAGGGTTCTAATAAAATATCAAAAAGTAAAGGAGACAAAGGACAACCTTGTCTAACCCCCTTCTGCAGACTAAAATGTTCTGAAAAATTATTATTAATATACAATCTAGCAGCAGGGGAGCTATACAATGTTTGGATCATTTGTATAAATCCTAAACCTATACCAAACCATTCCATTGCTTGATACATGAAGGCCCATTCTACCCGATCAAAAGCCTTTTCTGCATCCAAGGATACAGAAAAGGCTAGGCTAGATCATTCATGGCTTTTGTTAAATTTAACATATGAAAAGCAAATCTGGTGTTATTAGATGAATGTCTCTGAACAACAAATCCTGTTTGGTGCATACCAATAATAAAGGGGAGAGCCTTAGCCTAGCGTATAGCCAATATTTTAGCTAAAAGTTTTCCATCTACATTAATTAAGGAAATAGGCCTGTAATTTGAAACCAATATTGGATCTTTATTTGACTTCGGCAAAACTATAGTTAATGATTCTGCCATAGTACCTGTAGTGGGGATTCCCAAGCCCTGCCAACTGAAGACATCTTCCTCCAGTCTGGCAACTCAAAATCTGCAAGCTTTGCAGCCAATGGCAATATCCTCAAGCTGCCCCTGCTTTCATGCATGCATGAAAGCCAAGGGGGGGGGGAGCAGGGAGGAGGGAAGGCAGCAGCTCTGCAATATTGCTGCCAACTGCAGAACTTAGGAAGTTTGAGGGGGAGGAGGTGGCTGTCAGTTGGTGAGGCTTGGGGGATCCCAACTAGCTACAGCAGGGGAGATATTCATTTTGAGGGAGCCTAAGCTCAAAGTGGGAGGCCAAAAAAAGCAGTAATATTTACCCTGATTAAACGATCCTCCACGTGTGCTGCTGACAGCTGATTCAGCATCCCCGCTCTGTACAATTGATGAGGCTCACCTCTGAAGAGGCTCACCGAAGCTGTAATAGAAGTAAAAGGGAGAACCAGGAGCGCATCCCTGCTCATCAGAATGGGGATGCGGAAGCCTTTGGCTGCTCCCACTGTCAGTGGTGTACGTGGAGGATCACTCAGTTAGGGTAAGTATTACTGCTTTTTTGGTTCCTCTCCACAATGTCCCTTTAATGAAGGTTTATTATTAGATATGTACATCTTCTATATTAGTGATTGCAAATTTGGGATCTGCTCAACCTTTTTTTTGCTCGTCAGCTAATGTTGGTGTTTGTGTGGCCCCAGAAAAATTTTGTCAGCCAATGCGGCCCAGGAAAGCCAAAAGATTGGACACCCCTCCTCTATCTAGTGTACCTGGGGCAATGGGGGGATTAAGTGACTTGCCCTGGGTCACAAGGAGCAGCAAAGGATTTGAACCCACAACCTTAGGGTGCTGAGGCTATAGTTCTAACCACTGCACCACGCACTCCCTCCTAATAGATTTCTCTATACAGTAATCCAAGCTGTAGCCAATGCTGCAAATAATTCTCTCCCTTCTGCTCAGTGTTTAGCTGCAGCCAGCAAACTGAATGTTGGGAATTATTAGGAAAATCATAGAAAAAACATAGAATATCTTAAGGCGTCTGTATTGCTCCACGGTGTGACTGCACCTTGAGTATTGAATACAGTTCTGGTCATCCTATCTCATAAACGGTATAAAGGGCCATTTTCAATGTGACAATTCAAGTTTAGTTGTTTTGCGGAATATGCACAAAAATCCAGTACCAAACATGCCCATTTTCAAAACTGCAATACTTCTCTTGTTTTTTCAAAAAAGGATGAGTTTGTGCTCTGTGGGCCTGATTCTGTATAGAACATTGGTCTCAGTGCCCGCCTTAAGAAGTGGCTGAGAATTGGGTACCAGTGTCCTATGCAGAATCGCATCTGCCCTAATAAATAGACACCGGCAGCAGGAGCCAGTGGGCATCCTTCCTGCTGATTTTGAGGGTGGGTGTAGAGAGTCCTCTGCCACAGCATGCTCAGCTGATCACGGCAGGGGTATTTTCCCCTTGATCAGCTGAGCTGGCAGGAGTCTCAAGCTGGCTGCGTCTACTTTTACCATCTGAAATATAAGCCAGCATTTTGCAGACCTACATTTCAAGCATCTGTTGCGGCTCTAGGGTGACGCCTGGGCCCGCTTAAACTTGCCCAAGGCCACTTCCAGGTGAAACCACACTCACACCCAGCCTTGGGCAAACTTAGGTGTCCCTACATCCGTGACAAATGCCTACATTGTAGGTGTCCTGCTTCGGGGAGCTTTTTTCTAAAAATGTATGTCTCAATTGGCTGCCAGATGGTGGTAGCACACGTACCGCCACCTACATTTGGGACGCCTGTTTGTAGAATCAGCCCCTGTGTGTCTATCTTTTTGAGTCAGTTCAAAAAAAACAAACATCCAAAAGAAAAAAGCACAGAACATGCCCTTGGGATATAGGAGAGACCAGCATTTATATTTGCTTGGCTAACCAGACATCCCAGCAGAGCAGTGGGATACCCTAGGGGGCACTGCAATGAACCTCACATAAAAAGTCCCAGGTACACATTACACTATTGCCCCTTTATAGTGTATGGTAAGCCCTCCAAAACCCACTGTACCCAGCTGGACATAGCCCTTATGCCTGCAGATGATACCTATATGTGGGTACAGTGGGATTAGGATGGGGTTTGGAAGGCTCACATGTTCAAGTTTCAAGTTCCTTTATTTTTGATATACTGTCTATCAAAGCAAGGGTCTAAACGGTGTACAATATAAAATGATTGTAGAAAACAATTAAAATAGGTAAATAAGAGCAATATATTATCAAATATTAAAAATACTAGACGGATTCACATTAACGTACATGGAACAAAAGGGAAGTTGGGGATGGAAAGGTTGTTTAAAATACATTGAAGTAAAATGAATAAAAAAAGGAAGGCAAATGGGGAGTGGCAAAACATTAGGATGGGGATCGCTTCAGAAGAAGCGTTTGATGTTCCATTACAAGGATATGGCCCCCAAGTCCCCATCTCGCCACCCACCAGACTACTTCAGGAACCTGATGGCTATTCTAATAAGACTGACCATAACATATGAAGCTGCTAGATAGGCAAGTATGTACTGTTTCATTCACATCTTTGAGGGGTGTGAGGGGAGTCATGTCTTCATCGCTCCAGTGGTC
This sequence comes from Geotrypetes seraphini, assembly GCF_902459505.1. Lineage (NCBI taxonomy): Eukaryota > Metazoa > Chordata > Amphibia > Gymnophiona > Dermophiidae > Geotrypetes > Geotrypetes seraphini. The sequence goes on along the minus strand of NC_047086.1, from coordinate 338,266,998 downwards.
ATCTGGTCAGTTTGGCTACCTTTTTGATAATTTGTTGTCAAACAGGTCTAGCCCCAGATGTCTAAATTGTGCCCTAGATATATTCTTAAATGTCTGATTATAGCAGAAAAATGTCCAGTCATAAGCCTGCTCTAGCCCCATCCACACCGCGCCTCTAACACCCCCTCCCCCCCACTTGAGATTTAGATGAACAGCATAGATATTTGTCTAGAAAATAGGGTTCAAAAATAGCACATTGGAAGGTTTTTTGGTGAGAAAAATGTCCATCTGTCCCTTTATGCCACTTTTTGGATGGCTTTCCTTTTTGAAAATGAGCCCCGTAGTGGAATTGGAAAAGGTTGAAAGAAGGGCAACCAAAATGATGAAGGAGATGGAACCCCTTTCATATGAGGAAAGACTTAAGAGGTTAGGGGTCATCAGCTTGGAGAAGCAATGGTTGAGGGGGGATAAGAAAGAGGTCTATAAAATCCTGAGCGGAGTAGAGCAGGTGGACATGAATTGATTGTTTACTTTTTCAAAACATACAAAGATGAGCGGTTCTCCATGACATTGCATGGTAATATTTCTAAAACGAATAGGAGAAGATATTTTTTTTACTCAATAAATTGTTAAGCTGTGGAACTCATTACTAGAGGATATGGTAACAGCAGTTAGAGTATCTGGTTTAAAAAAGGTTTGGACAAATTCCTTGGAAATGTCCATAAACCGCTATTAAGGTAGACATGGGAATAGCCACTACTTATCCATGAAGGTCGGTAGCATCAGCTCTTACTACTCTTTGGGATTATGTTAGGTACTTGTGATCTGGATTGGCCTTTATTGGAAGCAGGATACTGGGTTAGATGGACTATTGGCCTAATCCAGTATGGCTATTTTTATGTTTCAAGTTTATTAAAATCTTATAATACCGCCAAATCAGACTTCAAGGCAGTATACATATCATATTAAAATGCAAGTGTTTGAAAATACAGGATACAACAAAGGGATATCATACAAAGACTTAACAATACAAGACTGACAGACAAACTGGTACAGAAGGGAGGCGGTAGAACTACATTATTTTAAAGAGAAAGAACAAGTGGAACGGACAATAGGAGGGGAGCAGATATCACATGAATCAATCATGTTCAGAGAAAAAAAAACAAACAAACGTCCTTAAACGTTAAAGCATCCTTGAATGGATAGGTTTTGTGATTAGACTTGAAGTCTAAAATAGTCATGTCTTCTCTTAAATACTTTGGAGTGGCGTTCCACAAAGTGGGAGCAGTAATTGAAAAAAATGTATGGTCGCATTGTGCTAATATGTCTCAGGGAAGGTACAGCGGAGGGTTCTTTGGGGATCGTGAGGAATCAGTACTCTATTCAAGAAATCAGGGGTATTGGAAGAACGGATTTTAAACATTAACAGAAGGATTTTGTATGCTATCCTTTGTCCTATAGGAAGCCAGTGGGCCTTGATAAACAACGGCGTGACGTGGTCATATTTTTTGGCCTTAAATATAACCTTAATAGCTGTATTCTGCATGATCTGCAGGCACCTAATTTCTTTTTGTGTTATTCCTTTATAGAGGGAATTACAGTAGTCTAGGTGAGAAATTATCAATGAATGAATTAAGATATTAATGGATTGAGAGTTAAGTAACTTAGAGAGGGAGCGGATCATTTGCAATCTTTAAAAACAGCCTTCAACTCACTGATGGATAAAAACTTTGCCTTAACATGTAGCTATGCTATCATATCCACTGTTACCTCCTTGCTCTAAAAACCTGTCCAATTTACTCTTGAATTGACTCAGTGTTGTAGTTCTAACTATTCCTGCTGACAGAATGTGCTATAATATCATCTTTTTATGTACAAAACAAACCCCTTCTTCCTTTGTTGGATCATTCTACAACACTTTAATCTTAAGAGGATACATTCCTTGCTTTCTTTGTAGTTGTTTTGGTTAAAAAAAAGTGAGATCCCTGAAGAGTCCATTGCTATATTTGTCCAATGTAATTAAATTGCCTCTTAGACATCTCTTTTCTAATGTAAATAACTTCAGCATAGATGATCTTTCAGCACACATAAGTGCCCATGTGCTCTTTATTAGTTCTATATGCTCCCTCTGGCTCAAAGGCAAAGAGGGCTTTATTCTACATCGTGCTCAGCACGATTCAGTGACAAAATTCAGATTCCCTTCTTTCACACAGTACTCAGGTTTGGAATGTGATACCACTTGAAATAGGGCCTGCCTCAACTTGCTCTTAGTTGGCACAAAGACATCCAACATGTAGCTTGAGGAGAAGTCTAACATTCTTCAGCACTGGCGCAAAAAAATGTCTTTTTTTAAAAAGGTTCCCACAGCCCCAGGAAATTAATGAAAAGCAAATAGATTACAAAAGACATACGCAGAAAAAAAATCAATAAAAGTGCATATGTTAAAAGAGCACTTTTTATTTAGGGGCTGTTGACATCTATAAATAAAAAGATTAGGCATCCAGCATGGCTTTCTAAAAATTTGGGTCATATAGAGGGAAGAATTTATAGGTCAATATGCATATGCAAAAGGTCTCTTATAAAAAACCAAAGGGTTAGAGATGTCGTCTAAATGTACCACATATCCTGTGACTTTCAAGATTGATTCAATGGTAGCACTAATCAAAAGTTTTTTTTAAAAAAACCTCGGTGATTAAATGCTTCAATGCACAAGCCTTCAAATTGGTCATATTGGTGTTAAAAAATTATTTGGGGTATAGATATGGAATGTGTTATAACATCTGATTTAAAACACAAGCTAGCAAATTTTATATAGTCTGCCTATACTTAGGCACCTAAATTGGCATGCCTAGCCAATGTAGGTGCCTAACTTAATTGATTATAAGCTTAATTGGCACCAATAATTACACTTAACACTTCATCATTGGTGTTAATTGGACTTAATTGAAACATAAATCTATGAAAAGTAGGCGCCTAGTCCAAGGCAAGGTTAGGGGTGGATCATGGGCATGTTTCAAGTTAGGCGCCTCTTTATGAATTAGGCACCATTAGGCGCTTATCTTAGGCACAGATATTTTTAGGCAAAGAAAACCCTGGCATAAAAGGCTCTTTCGTCAGTCCACTGGCTACCCATAGCCAAATGCTGCATCTTTAAAGGCATGATGCTGGCATACAAAACCCTTCACAACATGGTACCAGGCTACATGTCAACAAAACTCACTCAATATGTACCAAATAGACCACTGCCAGGAAGGATCACACCTCGAAACACTGTCGGCCGTGCCCTACAATTCCAAACTGCCAGACGTCGATCCTACTCACATTTCCTACCAAATCGCTGGAACCAACTACCTTCGCAGACCAGATCCATCAACGGACTCCTAAACTTTAGAAAAGCAATAAAAACATACCTATTTGCCTAACCAGCCACCATATGTTAAAAAAAAAGAAAAAACCAGAAATGCTTATTGGAACCTGACTATCTATACTTGACATTGTATTTTAAAGATTACACATTGTAACTGATGACTGTATATGATGACTGTTGACTGTAAATAATGTATATGTATATGATGTATATGCAGAAGATAACTGATGACTGTATTTGAAGCATACATAACCTGTAAACTGTCTTGACTATATATTATGCATGTGCAACTTGTAACCTGTTCTGAGCCCTTTGGGGGAGAACGGAATAGAAAATGAACGAATTAAATAAATAAAATAAAAAGGGTGTGTCTAAGCACGTTTAGGCAGCGCTACCTGCGATTCTATAAAGTACTCCTAATTTCTCTCTGCTGGGGAACTCCTCAGATAAACTTATTTCTGTTCCCCCACAATTAAACACTGCCTCACTTCAGTTCCAGATGATCCTCTCTTCATAATCTAGAGCAGTGGTCTCAAACTCAAACCCTTTGCAAGGCCACATTTTGGATTTGTAGGTACTTGGAGGGCCTCAGAAAAAAAAATAGTTAATGTCTTATTAAAGAAATGACAATTTTGCATGAGGTAAAACTTTTTATAGTTTATAAATCTTTCTTTTGGCTAAGTCTTAATAATAATATTGCAATTTATAGCTAAAGAGACGTATGATCAAGAAACTGTTTTATTTTACTTTTGTGATTATGCTAAACATACCGAAGGCCTCAAAATAGTTCCTGGTAGGCCGCAAGTTTGAGACCACTGATCTAGAGGTAGATGCCTTTCTTCTATTTCTTTCCCAATCTGTAAACTTTGTACTTAGAAGCTTGGTGCCTCCTGGGATAGCCTCAGCATTTGCTGATCTTCAGATCCTGTCAGAATCATGTTGAAATACATCTAGAAAACTGTCTAAATAGCAGTGCTACTCTCGGAAGTGGACAAGGTTTTGATCATGGTGTACTCTTCATCATCAGGATGCTGTTTGGCCTTACAGCAGCTTATCTAATAGAACATTTTGCATTGGCTGTACCTAAACACTCTCAACGTATTTTGACATATTTTACCTTCCCTTCTGTCAAGGAATATCGATATAAAATATATTTTGACAGATTACTTTCTTTTCAGGCAGCAGTCAGAGACGTATGATCAAGAAACTGTTTTATTTTACTTTTGTGATTATGATAAACATACTGAGGACCTCAAAATAGTACCTGAGGGGCTGCATGTGGTTCCCGGGCCGCGAGTTTGAGACCACTGCTGTAACTAGTTGCTACCCAGCACTGCTTATATGATATCAATTGTAATCTAGGATCCTTTTGTGCTCCAACCTCCTTTTAACTGTTTAATGATTTTATCTTGTAGAATGTGTAGCTACTTTGTAATTAGTGGTATATTACATAAAAATGAAATGTGAAGTGGTAACAATTTGTGGTGTTATATGATTTTTACGTATGTATGGGGTGATTACGTTCAACTCTTTTATAAGCTGTGATGAGCATTTTTGTATATGTAGTGATCGAGCAAGTGCACATAATTAATCCACCAGCTTCATAATGTTTAAATTTGGGCATTTTTATGTTCAGCATAGAGGTTATTAGTTTGACCTTGAAGAAAACAGAATTCTACAGATTATTATGATACATTTTAGTAGTATCAATAATAGTAGTAGCATAGTAAATGATGGCAGGTAAAGAGAGAAAACTAAGACTTATTCGCTCTATTGTCTCTATCTTAGACCCCTCCCCCCACCAACATCTTGATTCACTCTCTAGTTATAGCCCACATCGATTACTGCAAGGCCCTGTATCAAGGTATAACACAAAAGGAAATACGTTGGCTTCAACTATTACAAAATACTGCAGTAAAACTAATTTTTTCAGCAAAGAAATATGATCATGTCATCCCCCCTCTTGCGTATAGCACACTGGCTACCCATCACTCATCATCTCTCTTACAAAATGTTTCTAATAACATTCAAAACCGTCGGATGCAGCAACTGCCATATATCCAGAAGCCCGAGTTGTACTGTTACCGTTCCTGGATTGATTGCACTGTTTTTGTATCTCCTTGTATTACGACTTATATTTTCTTGCTGTGCTCTTGGCTGCATTATCAATCAATAAAAATCATTAAAAAAAAACAACCATTCAAAACCAAACATTCCCACTTACCCGCATTCATCGACAAACTACTAATTCCTTATGCTCCTTCCTGAATTCTTCGTTCAAATAATCAAAGTTTGCTTACTATTCCTTCTATCTGTGAACTATTTCTTGACACAGCCATCTTCTCGGTCACTGCCTCTACTCTTTGAAATGCCCTTCCACTGGACCTCTGATTAGAAACTTCTCTTGACAAGTTTAAATCAAAACTCAAAACATTTCTTTTCAAAGATGCCTATGACCTTTGATCTCGTCCAGTTCTAAGAGAATCCATGCCGCTCTTCTATGGTCTTATTAACACTAAACGAAAACGCTTCTTTTGAAGTCAACCCTACCCTATTGTTTCTACCCTTCCCCACTCTACCCTCCCTCTTATAGTTTTTTTTAACCTTGATGTAATTATTTACTTTCCCGTTTTCCTTTTTTCCCCTATTTATTCTAGTAAGTCTGTTTGTATTGCTCTCCCTTTTTAATAGCTTTTATTTGTATTTTTTAAATTAATATTTTATATTGTAAACTGTTTAGGTATATATTTGATAAACGGTCTATCAAAGAATAAAGAAATTTGGAAACTTGGATCCAGGATGTTCAGTTTTGATCTTGCAACACTGGGGTAGACACATCCATAAATTCCCATATGCAGCTCAATACCAGCTCCATTCTACCCCCATATCTTTTCCTGACATGTTTACCCTCTTGCTACCATTGCCCTCCATTTCTCCTCCTCCCCAAACCAAAGAATATATTTATCTCTCTGGGCACGATGGACCACTGGTCTGATCCAGCAGGGGCAATTCTTATGTTCTTGTGTTCTTAATACTTTCCTTATGCTAATTGACATTTGGGTTTCAATCATGGTCCTTCCATGCAGGGCACTCCAGACTTCATGTTAAGCATGATGTTATTCTATCACTGGTATTTAAGAAAGTGCTTTCTCAGGAGCTCCATGCAATTATACCAGTACTATCTCTTCTCCTTTTTCTTTCTTGCCTCGTCGTCTTCTCCATGCATCTCTCCTTTCTCTCTTACTCCTCAATTTCCTCTTTCTTCTCCATCTTATGTTCCTTCTACCTATTCACCTTTCTCTTCCTCTCTTCTCTCATTCTTCACCCCTTCCTTCCCTTTCTCCTCCACCCCTCTTCTCCCTCCTGTGCTTTATTTTTTCTCTCCTTCTGTGTATTACTCTCCATCCTTTTTCTCTTTTATCTCTTCACAATCTTTCCTGCTTCTCCACTATGCCCTTGTACCCTTTGTCTGCACATCTAGGAAGCTACTAGGTATAAGCCTGAGACGATTACTAGAAGGGGCACACATCACATTTTTGGTTTGAGACCAGAGGTGGGACCCAGATTTATCTGGGGAGGCCGCAGCAAGCTGCACCAGACTTATACTCAATGCATAGTCTTTCAGTCTGAACCAAACTTTACTGCCCTTTAAATGATTTCAGCATAGTACTCTTTGGGGATCACTTTAAAAACAGAAAGACATCCAAAATGGCACTTGGATGTTTTATTTGCTAAAATGGCCAAGTGTCATTTTTATGAAAGTGACTTTTTAGACATCTTGAAGGTCATTTTCCCTCTAGTACGTTTAAATCTTAAGGGGGCATGTTAGAGGCATATTTTGGATTATGGCATCTATAGGACTTGGTCTTGCAGGGATAATGAAACCTTTCTGAAGACGTCTAGGGTGTCATTTAGATAGACCTGTTTTAAAAGCACATAAGGGCCAAAAAGTTACCCAAACTAACTAGATGACGACTGGATGCATGAAGGCATGATCTAGCCCACACTCCCCCAGTGGTTACTGACCCCCCCTCCCAGCCCCCCAAGTTGTGAAAGAAATAGTATATACCAGACTCTATGAAAGCTGCAGATATTATGGGACATCCTAGTACAGCAGCAAGCAGATGTCTGGAGTAGCCTAATAGGCGGTATAGTAAACCATAGAGAGGGGCCTATATCCAGGGGCCTATATCCAGGCCTATATCCCAACCTACCACTATATTTATGGTAGGAAGTATGAGCCCACCAAAACTCACCCAAAACTTACTGTACTGCCATGTGGGTGATACCTGCAGCCATAAGGGCTATCTGGGTAGTAGATAGGTGGGTATAGTAGGTTTTGGCGGGCTCACCATACACTTTAAGGGGGTTAAGATGAAATGTATACCTGGTACCCTTATTTGAAGTTCACAGTAGTGCCCCCTAAGGTGCCCCACTGCTCTGTTGGCATGTCTGTGTGGCCAGTCCATTAAAATGCAGGCCCGTGCTCCCCATTCCTGTCAACTAAAACAAGGCAGCAACTGTTTTAGTTCTTTTTATTGTTCCTGACCCTTTTTTGAATCCTTGCTCCTCTAGCAAGTGCTTTCATGGCCAACCTGTGAAGGTATGAACTGGCTGATTCTTTCAGTTAGGCTGCTGCTTCAGGCATATGTGGTCCCTGTAGTTGCAAGGTCAGAAGCAGGAGATGAACCTAAGACAAAGTGGAATAGCAGGGAGTGAGCTTACATACTCAGAAGAAGTGTTTTGTTGCCACTACTATAGTATCTTCTCTCTGAATATGGCAAGGCCTTCTCAGGCTTCCACCAATTTCTGAATCAACTAGAAGTTGCAAAATATTAGCATTTTGATAAGGGCCTTTTGGCTGCTTGTGTGTTCTTTAGTGATATTCACAGTGAGGGGATTCAATAACTGTGGCAACCAACATAAAGAGTCTGATGACCCAAAATTAACATCTCTCATCCCCAAAAAACAGCAACAAGGACAAGAGGAACTCAGTGACCCAAATTTTAATTCCTTCCCCTACAGAACCAACAAGAGGAATCCGGTGATCCCAACACAACGGTTTCTACCACCACCTCAAAGAGAAAGGGATGGGACTTGATATATTACAATCAAAGCAGTTTACTTATCATATACAGATATTTATTTTGTTCCTGGGGCAATGGAGGGTTAAGTGACTTGCCCAAAGTCACAGGATCTTCCGGTTGGTCATGTGAACAGTGGTATTCAGTAGCACTGTAACAGAAATCATGTGGTTACTGCAAACCATAAATTGATTTGCTTATTGGGTGGTTTGTTTTATTTTAATAGGATGCCAAATGGCCACTAGGCTTCAAATCTCTGACCTTTAGTTTGTGGAGTTGTCAAACATGTTTGGAATATGTATCATCCGTATTAGCTGCACCAAATTATTAACATAAACTCTCTCTAATAAAGTCATATTGTGAAGCAAAAGTCTTTCAGACCTATAGAACAAATCTGCTGTACTATAACAACCCTAACTTCTAGGAGTCTCACAAGGGCTTATCTAGGAAAAAGCAGCACTATAAACATTGCAGTGGGCACTAGAACATCAATACACCTATTGGTAAAGCTAAACAAGCCAAATTTTAACAGATCAGTCCTACATAGACCTGGCCTCTTGTGAAAGTCTCACCTAGAAGACAGGCTCAACTGTAAGCAACACATGGCAATGTATTACCAGGCCTTAACAACAGCCAAAAAAATGTTTCTCTGACAATATCAAACAAGATGTTAATTCAACCAAGCAACTATTTAAAATAGTAAACAGTCTTCAAATCAGACCAATCTGCAATATCAAAGATATCTTTAGATTGGGTTTGCAGATGTTGATCAAAGGAATCTCTATCTGGAACACTTGACTTCCATAGAGTGAAGAATACTTTATTATTACCAGTGTCCTTATCATCTACATTAGAAGCAGTGCAGTCTAATTCGTCTCATGCATCTTCATTATCATCATCATGCTGGACAATTACAGAGAAGGCTTTCACAAAATTGAAATCACTGTCTATTATTGTTCTAACAATTTTTCATCTGATAGCAATGAATAAATAAAGCTCTGAGGGCCACCAAAAGATTTCAAGCTTACACATACTACTAATTTTGTAAACTGCCTTGATATGCTCGTTCATACTGGGTATTATTTTATTTCTATTTATTTATTCAATTTTCTATACCGCTCTCCCAAGGGAACACAGAATGGTTTACATTAATTTATTCAGGTACTCAAGCATTTTTCCCTGTCTGTTTGGGTGGGCTCACAATCTATCTAATGTATCTGGGGCAATGAGGGGATTAAGTGACTTTTGCCCAGGGTAACAAGGACCAGCGTGGGTTTAAACCCACAACCTCAGGGTGCTGAGGCTGTAGCTTTAAACACTGCACCACACACTCCCACTAATATTGATTCTGCATCATTTCAAGGATACTAGTGACCTGGATTGGCCACCCTGAGAATGGGCTACTGGGCTTGATAGACCATTGGTCTGACCCAGTAAAGGCTATTCTTATGTTCTTATCTTCAAGAACTGATGCAAGAACATCAAATGTGTGGTAACCCTTCAGTCTTAGGACCAAACAAGCAGACTTCTTCTCTAAAGACTATCAATCTAATGGACAGTCACCCAAATGTAAAATTTTCCATTGGATGACCAGCAGTTGTGGTAGAGACATACACATATCTGTTCTCCAAGAATTACAACCAGCTTCAGCTTAATCTCTGCTTCAAGCTGACCCAACTCATCACTGTTCTGTTTGGTTGAAGACTAGCAACCAGTTCAGCAAACACAGGCAACTCTACTGTTCTCATTGGCCATATTTACTGAACAGCAAAATTTAAGATGAAATGATCCACTGTTGTGATGAGATGTGCAATAGCAAAATCCTGTTTTCAGTTTTGCGGTTTCATTTGGGTTTCTGAGAAATCGCTTTTTACATCATGCTTCCACTTTTACTTATAATTGCAAGCATCAGATGTAACTAGGTAAACGTAATGAAAATTGGTGAAATTAGTACTTCAATTAAAGTAAAAGTAACAAAACTTTTACATAAGTACAGTAATTAGTTACTTTTACTTATGGCTCCTTTTACGAAGCCACGTTAGCGGTTTAACGCGCATAATAGTGCGCGCTAATTTGCCGGCAGCACTAGCCGCTACTGCCTCGGCTAGCGTGCGCTAAAAATGTGCATGCAATAAAGCCGCTAACGCGGCTTCGTAAAAGGAGCCCATAGTTACTATACAATACTGCCTGTTTCAAAAGGTCTTAGCAGATGAAAGGAGAGGCAGCAGCATTCTCCCATGTTCCAGGTTTCTATCATATAAGAGTAGGGGTTCTCATCCCAGTCCTTGGGACACATTTAGCCAGTCAGGTTTTCAGGATATCTATAATAAATGTGCATGAAATAAATCTGTACGTACTACCTCCATTGTATGCAAATCTATTTCATGCCTCATTGTGAGTATCCTAAAAATCTGATTGGCTAGGTACATCCAAGGATTGGGTTGAGAACCACTCTACTACAGGGAGAAAACAGAATCTCTAGTCTGTTTTTGTACTCCAATGATATGCTGCTGCAAAGGAAACTTATTATTGAACTGTTTTGCTTTTGAAGAAACTTAACCTAGCAAAGCGTTCTTGTTCTAGAACACCAATTGTGTTTTAAGTATCCCCTTGAATTTGTCAGTCATATACCTTAGAGATCTGGAGAATCCATTTCCCCATCAGAGAATCCATGTTAGATTTTAAAGAAGGACTCAAGCCCAACAACACTACTTAGAATAATGCAACTCACCAGTCACCAATCGAGTTTTTCAGGTTTTTATTAAAATTTTATAAATCGCTTATCCATTTCCTAAGCGATGTACAAAATATAAATATAGGGAAATACAATAAAGACAACAATATCACAAATAAAAATAAAACAATCTACAAGAACCAAGAGGAAAGAGGGGAGAAATATATTTCATAAAAGAAAGAGCACCCCACTGTCTTCTAAACCATATACTAAACAGCACAAGGGGTGATCACTGTATGTTCATTGGGGGGGTGGGGTGGGATGGGGGAGCTGGGGGGGGTTTCTTCTGTGAGGTGGGGGCGGTGTTCAATCGTGGGGGACATCAGAGTCCAGTCCTCCGCGGCTGTTGTTGGGTGACATTGTATACCATGTTTTACTATCGCAGTTGTGCTTTCTGTTGTTTTGCATAATAAAACAGATTTGAACATAAAAAAAAAAAAACAATCCTTCACTTAAATACTTTCAGTGACTGGGTAATGATGGCTTTGTGCAATGCAAACAAGTACTGAGCAAAATCATAAGAAAAGAGAAAATGCTTATCTGTGGTAGGAGATCTAACGATGGCCAGCGTTTCACAATTAGAGCTGCCTCAAGGTGAGAAAATGAAGATCCATCCTGAATTTATATGCATCAAAATGATGTCCAAACTCTTCACAAAGATTTTAAAAATAATTCATGGGACTCATCCTTGGAATCTAGTGAGCTTCTTGTCTCAGAGCTGTAACCAGGAAGGTGTTATATTAGGAGAAGCAAATTCTGATAACAAATCTTTTGGGGACAACAATAGTAACGTAGTTGATGATGACAAATAAATGGTTCATCCAGTCTTCCCAACAGCCATTCTCATTATTAATTCATTATTAAACCAACAATGAATGTGGTATAAAATAAATATACTTGATCCTGATCTTTCATTGCTATTTTCGGGACACAATCTGTAGAAGTCAGCCCGGCATTGACCTTAATGTACCACTACTGGAGTTGCCATTAAAATCCACTCCAGCTAGGGTTACCATATAGCTCCAAAAAAAGGAGAATGGATTGAGACACCTGGGTTTTACTTCCATTGCTTTCAATGGATGTCTCTGTCTGTCTTCCTTTCTTCCATTGCTGTCAGTAGAAGTAAAACCCGGATGTCTTGATCCATCCTCCTTTTTCTGGAGCCATATGGTAACCCTACAAGCCTATCCTGATCCATCTCACCATATTCAGGACACAGACCATAGAAATCTACTTGGCATTGACCTTAAATTTGAACTACTGGGTTTGCTGTTGAAGTCTTCTCCAGCTAAGCTAGGGTGATCAGGTTACCCATTGGCCAATCCTGATTTTAAGATTACATCCCAAAGCAGTGTAGTATTTGTAATCCATGATTCTCTCTATTGAAATCAGTGCTGCAGGTCCTATAATGCACCAGGATGAGGGTGGTAGAAATCCAGGAATGGCCAAAAGGTCTCCCTTCTGGAATGGGTAACCTGGTCACCCCATCTCCAGCACATTCTAGTCCAGTGTTTTACTCGGTTCTGGAGTACCCCCTTGCCAGCCAGGTTTTCAGGATATCCACAATGAATATGCATAAACTTGATTTGCATACACTGCCTCCATTATATGCACACTTCTTTCATGTATATTCATTGTGGATATCTTGAAAACCTGATTGGCAAGGGAGTACTCCAGGACAGAGTTTAGAAACACTGTTCTAGTCTGTTTTGCCACACAGCTTGTAGAAGTCTGCCTGGCACTGTCTTTAGCTCCTCATAACTGGAATCGTCATCTAAGCACCCATCAATACATCAACATGCATGCAGTCATTTAAGTTTTGCTTTTTTTTATACCATCCTTTTTCTATTTAGGGATCCTATATATTCATTCCATGCCTTTTCTTTTTGAATTTTATCATTGCTTTTGTCTCCCAGGCATCAACCACCCTCTTCATGACCCTCCCCCCCCAGACCCTCCCTCTTCATGACCCTTCATGTCTCCCAGGCATCAACCACCCTCTTCATGACCCTCCCCCCCAACCATAGAGTTGTGATTTGAATGTACATTATTTAATGTGATATGACAGTTTTCAAAGGGACACCTTTGAGTTGTCTTTTTTGACAACTCCTCTCAAAGAATCACAATATTTGGAGTGTTGATACCAACCCAAAGAAGGAGCACTCTGTATATCACAGTATAATAGAAGCTTATAAACTGTGATTCATCATGGGTTTCTCTCCAAAGCTGGATCTCGTCATTTTCTTGGATGTGGTATCTGAAAAGAATTGTGCTTGTGCAATTTCCTTCTCTAAGTTTGATAGTCAAATGATGCCTTATATAGTTCCTTTTAAGGCTTATAGGAAATTGGAATTGTGCTAGTATGAAAGTAATACAAATTAAACTTTAATAAGGCTTGATTCCTAATCCAGGCAATTGTCTGCGTTGATGATTGATGCACTAGATTTGTTTCTTAGCTCTTCCAGTACAGCAGGGAGGCACATTGAGAGAATTTTCCACGACAAGCCAGTTCTTACGAATAATCACACAGGCAATTTTTGGCGCCACCATATTCTTGCAGTTGCACACATCTCCTCTGACTTCCATCCCAGGGCTATTTCTGCAAACAGCTTGGCATCATGACAGTGTGTTGCTGAGGATATGAGTCCATGGAAAAGAAGGATTATTTACTGGACTGGAATGTGTTTCTTGATGTTCTGCCAAGAACGTGCTAGTTGAGATGAATGCAAATTACTTGGCATCCAAACTGAATTCAGACTTTGAAATATGAGCAACCTGTCTGAAAATATGAATTTGTGCTCTTGGATTAGACTTAAACCAGTGGTAACTGCTGTATACAGTATTTTACAACTAGATAAATAAGTCACTTTCATAGAACTGGGACAGACATGAAAAATTCCCTACCAAGTTCTAAACAAATGATACCTCTTTTGTACAGTCTTCCATTCTCTTAACATTTAATGAAATCAATTGTTTAATGATCTCTATATATTAATCTGCATTAAAGTATCAGGTCACCCATGCTAACTTTCCGATTTTAATCCACATGCTAAATCTGACTTTAATATGCAACATACCAAATTCATGAGAAGTATAATATAAAGCATATGTAATGTATATTCTTTTAGAGGGCTAGCATAATAACCCACCATGCAAACCATGCATAGTACAACATTGCATATCTGAGCTGGAGAGCTATACTCAGAGGTGCTGTACTCTAGTTTATCTTTACTACTCCTTTTCCTTTCATAGCCATGGCCCTGGTGCTGCTATCCCCTCCTCTTTCACAAACAGCCCTGCGCTGCCCTTTTCACAATTCAGGATTAGAAGCAGCTCTTAATAAAAATGCCTTCTTCCTAAAATGGCCTTCTTCCTATTATTTTCATGGAGTTCTTTTCTCTATTTTAAAAATCATTTTTAAATGTGCATCGCATTGATCCACCTGCTAGAAAATGGCGGTCTATCAAGAAAAAATAAACCATAAACCATCTTATAATATGATCCATGAAAGCTAGATCTGGCAGCCCGTACTGTAAAACTGGCTTTGTGCATATTACATGCTTCTCCTCTTGCCAGCTGGGAAGCAAGATCGAGAGTAGGTTACCTACTGTTCACTTCATTAAGGGGGAGAGCACACCAGAGATGATGGGACAAGAAGGAACACTGTGAGAGCGTCCCAGGGTTGGAGTTGTGGGGGAGGAAGGGGTGGTGCTGGTGAAAGAAGGATCATAATGGCAGCTTTAACTCTTTATTTGGCATTGTTGTTCAGAAGCAACATGTGTCTTCTATGTTTCTTATGGGAGATCTGCATCTCCAAATGCCTGTTACTTGGCACTGTTGCTCTCGTTCAACATCAAGTTACGTAAAGCAGCCATTTCACCATCTGCCAATTAAAGGGTTAAGGGTAGGGAAGAAGAGAGATCACAGTGAGAGATTTTTAGGGATGGAGGAAAATTAGCATGGTGAGAGTTTTCCAGGTGTGCTGTACTGGGAATGGGCATTTGGTGAAATCTTTCCAGGGGTAGGATGGTGTAGGAGAAGGAGCCTGATGAAAACTCCCTGCAGCTGGATATGGGGAGTACTTTTCAAACTGCTGGTGTATGAAGAGAACTTTCTAGGATTTAGGGACATATGGCCAAACTTAGGGGTCAGAGTGAGAGGACCCAGATGGGGAGGGATAGGTGCAAGGAGAAGAAGATGAAAGGATCAGAGATAAAGGCCAAAACACGGGAGAGAAAGTGGAATAATGTACATAGTTTCCTTCTGAAAATTGTGTGGACAATGTATACAAGGAGCCGCTGAAAAAGTTCTCAGCCCAAACTAGAAGAGAATGATATGGAACCATAAAACTTACAAGTTATTCCACACCTTTCTTGGCACTTCGTTTCAATGATATGAAATGAAACAAAAAGTGTCAAGAAAAGTGTGGAATAACTTGTAAGTTTCATGGCTCCACATCATTCCCTTCTTGGTTGGGCTGAGAACTTTTCAGCGGCCCTCCTCATATGTCTATTTAGTTATAAGATTCACCCTATTATTAGTTATATGTTAGTTTAGCTTAATTATTTTGCCTTAAATTATTTTTCTCATTTACCCTCTAGATCAGTGGTCTCAAACTCAAACCCTTTGCAGGGCCACATTTTGGATTTGTAGGTACTTGGAGGGCCTCAGAAAAAACAGTTAATGTCTTATTAAAGAAATGACAATTTTGCAAGAGGTAAAAAACTCTTTATAGTTTATAAATCTTTCCTTTTGGCTAAGTCTTAATAATAATATTGTCATTTATAGCTAAAGAAACATATGATCAAGAAACTGTTTTATTTTACTTTTGTGATTATGATAAACATACCGAGGGCCTCAAAATAGTACCTGGCGGGCCGCGAGTTTGAGACCACTGGTCTAGAGAGGTTCAGGAGAAAACAGGCCTGCTCCACATAAAGAGCTAGTTTCAACTACTCAACAGAGCTTATCTAAGATTTCTTTTATTTAATTACTTTTTATCCTGCGCTATCCCAAAATTCAAGGTGTGTCTATCCCACAATTTTTTCTAAGCTAGTTGATTGACAGATGAACATACAGGCCAGCTTCAATTCATATATTTTTTCATAATTTTTAAAGCATCCCCTCCCCCCCTTTTTTTACTAAGCCAAGGTAGAGGTTTCTACCGCAGCACTAAATGTTCTGATGTGCATAGAATTCCTAGTAGTGACAGAGCATTTAGTGCCCCGAAACACGGTAGAAACGTCTACCGTGGCTTGGTAAAAGAGGGCCTTTGAGAGATAGCTGTTGGTTGGGAGAATAAAGTTATTTTTTTTACAAGTCAGTGCCACTAATGGCTCTGCTTCTTCTGTCCCTAATAAAGGAAACAGAGAATGACACAGGGACAAATTTTTCCCCATCCCCGCGGGAACTCATTTTCCCGTCCTGGCAAGTATTTTTCCTGCCCCTGCCCGATTCCTGCAAGCTCTGTCCTCATCTGCACAAGCCTCAAACACTTAAAAATCATAAGTGTTCAAAGCTTGTGTGGTTAAGGCAGAGCTTACAGAAATGGGGCAGGGACAGCGACAGTGACAAAACTCACGGGGACGGGATGGGGAAATTGAGTTCCTGCAAGGGCGGGGGACAAATTTGTCCCCGTGTCATTCTCCAAATGGAAGTCCACGTTGGAAAGGATGGGACTGGCAAAGCCTTCAGTGACACCAGTAGCAGAGTGTCTCCACACCTTTATGCAGGCTGTACTTTACTGCTGCAGGTCCCAGGAATCCAAGAGGGGTGGTAGTATGAAGAAAGATTCTGGACCAAGCAAGGAGGGTAGAAGGAAATTGCTGCATCCTGGGGAAAGGGCATAGTAGAAAGATGCTCCACCACAGGGCGGGTCCAGTGGAGAAGGGGGTCAGAGGAGAAATGCTGGTTGAGGTGGAACGGTGGGAGATGCTGGACCAGGGTTGAGAAGGGAAGAAAAAGAAGATCTTGGATTGGGGAGGAGGAAAGAAAGGAGATATGGTAGATTGGGGGTTGGTCACAGGAAATGGAGTCTCCTGGCTCCACCTTAGCTCTGTTCAAAACCAGTCCAACACTACTTAGATAGCGCCAAGGTGGTCTGACTGGATTTTCAGTGGCATTATCCAGACAGTGCTGCTGGAAATCTGAAGATGGATCTTGTCAGTGGGATTTAACTACCTGGATAAGTCTCACTGAACTTTGACCTTTGGAGAGGGATACATTGTCTGTTTAAAGTTTTAATTGCCATTTATTTTCTGTTTTTATGATTTTGTGAATATGATATTTTAAACTGCAATGAGCTAGCACTGGATTTGTGATTTTATACATGACTTTATTAAATAAATTCTAGTATGACATTTTGTTATTCCATCTGCTTACACCTGGTTTGGAGCTATGTGTGATACAGCCTTCTCCCTTACCACATTTGAAATGCTAGAGTGGTTTCTGTGGGCTTATGCATGTCTCCCAAATTCTTAAAATCCTGTATCACAGAGATGCTCTTTCTAGCCATTTACTAACATCCATTATTCATTGCAGATTAGTGATTAGTCTCCCTAGTTTTTCCATCTCCTGCAGTATATCATTTTTTATTTTTTTTTTTTAGTTAATTATATATTTTATTGATTTTAAGATTTGACAGTTTTCAAATTCCAAATCAAAAGAAAAAATACAGTGTAAGCACAGACAAACACAGGATTAACATTTAGGAATTTTGAAAAAAAATTATTACAGAGTATAGTTAGTTCACCATTAACTGGAGGAGGAACTGATAATAAGATGAAATCTTTAACAATAAAGTAAGTAAAATAAGCAGAAAATAAAGATGCAGTCTGATTGCTCCTGAACTATTCTTTCTGAGCTAAATAAGAACCAGACATACCCATAATTCTCAAGAATTATTCTAGCTGCTGTAAATCATAGAAGACATATCTGTCCTCTTTATAAACCATTACACATTTACAGGGAAAACGTAGAACAAAAGTAGCCCCTAACTGAGTAACCTGTGGTCTCAAAATAAGAAACTGTTTTCGTCTTTTCTGGGTAAAGCGAGATACATCAGGAAACATTCTGATAGTATTAGTCAAAAATGGAACATCTTTATATTTAAAAAACAATTTCAACATCCATTCTCTATCAGAATCAATAGCAAATTGTACCATCAAAGTAGCGGCAACCTGAACCTCAGTCTCCGACTTCTCAAAGAAATTAGTTAGATCCAAGCTATCAGCAGATAAATTCTGCTGGTTTGGATTTTGAAACTTAACTCTTTTGGGGAGGTAATATATCTTTGAAAGAGGTGGGTAAGAGGTTTCCGGCACCTTCAGAATCTCAGTCATATATGTTTTTAAACATAACTGAAGCAGTTATTGGAAAAACTTTGGGAAAATTAATAACCCGCAAGTTACATCTCTTAATGGAATTTTCCAGCATTTCTTGCTTGAAATGTAGGTTCGCACTGTCTTTAATCCAAGTTAAAGCTTGCGCTTCCAGAGTTTTCATCTGAATTTCCAAATCTTCAGATTTATTTTCCAAAGTCGTTACCTTATTTTTAAGTTCCAGATTTTCTGAAAGTACCTTAGTACAATTAGTAGAAAGTTGTTGTATTTGGTTCCCCAGAGAGGCTTGCAAATTAACAATGGCATTCCAGATGAATTCTAAATTGATTACCTCAGGTCTCTGCAGGGAAAACAACTCTGCTCCGGAAGCCCCTGTTGCCAACAAAGTACCTGTATCCACAGCAGCCACCACAGAAACCTCATGGGTCGGCCGAGCTTCCCCCGCCGATCGCTGTGTTGATATCTCCTGCAGCTCATCCTGCCTCAAACCAGAGCCGGAACTCCCGCTCTCCACAACTGGCAGGAGGACGTCCCGAGCCAATGGCTCTTCCGCTGCATCGGGGCGGGGCGGCGGCATGCACTCATCCGGGGACAGAGTGGCACCCTCAAAGGAGAACTCCGGCGCCTCAGCCTGCGCTCGTTCTCCAGCTGAGGAAGTTCCCGGTTGCGGTGTCCGCAAACCAATCTTGAAGACATCCATTGGGCCAGACTGTTGCTGAGTTTCATCCAGAAACACCCGGAGCTTCGACTTCCTCTTTACCATCAGGTAAGTGGCAAAAGTTCTGAAGTCTAACGGGGTGGCGTTTCCTCGAGAGCTTCAGATTGCCATCTTAGTCAAGCTGCTCCTCCAGTCTTATCATTCTTTTTTTTAAAATTTGTACTATATTGTTCCTTTTCTAGCCCAGTGTTTCCCAACCTGTCCTGGAGGCACACTGACTTATCCAGTCTGATTTTCAAAATATCTGTAATAATTATACATGAGATAGCTTTGCATACACTGGAGACTCACTGTAGGGAAATCTAAGGGCTCCTTTTACGAAGCCGCGTTAGCGGTTTAACACGCATAATAGCGCGCGCTAATTTGCCGGCCGCGCTAGCCGCTACTGTCTCCTCTTGAGCAGGCGGTAGTTTTTCGGCTAGTGTGTGCTAAAAAGGTGCGTGCGATAAAGCCGCTAACGCGGCTTCGTAAAAGGAGCCCTAAGTCATGCATGGTCATGGTTGCAATCCTGAAAACCCAACTGGCTAGCTATGCCTCAAGGAAGATTCTTCAGGCTGAAGGGGACAACAGGTACGAGGGGGCATTCGGAGAAACTGAAGGGAGATAGGTTCAAAACGAATGCAAGAAAGTTTTTCTTCACCCAAAGGGTCGTGGACACTTGGAATGCGCTACCGGAGGAAGTGATCAGGCAGAGTACGGTACAAGGATTCAAACAGAGACTGGACGGATTCCTGAAGGATAAAGGGATCATGGGATATTGAGAAAGCTAACCAGAAAATAAGTATAGAAACCCAGGTCGTGCATGTGCAAGACCGGAGGGCTAGGAAGGGAAACCAAGGCGGCATGGGGGCCCCTTCTGGTGATTTAGACAGGTCGTGACCTGTTTGGGCCGCCGCGGGAGCGGACTGCTGGGCAGGATGGACCTATGGTCTGACCCGGCGGAGACACTGCTTATGTTCTTATGTTCTTATGAAAAGGTTGAGAAACATTGCTCTAGCTTAACTAATTTTTTTCCATCCAAAGCTGGGACGACTTCTGAACGTGATCTCGCCAGCCTTACTCATGATTAAATTAGACTTTCAGAGTTATTCTTGGTTGACAATCACTGATTTTCATGTTAAAAAAAAAAAAGTAAGCAGTTGACCTGGGTTGTATTCTCTTGGGAAGCACAACTGCTTGGAGTGTGATGCCGTATACGATTTGATAGCAGCTACAGTGTAACAGCTCTGTCCTGGAGTACCCCCTTGTCAGGGGCCAGCAGTAGTGGGGGAGAACTCTGCAATGTGCTGACAACCAGTTTTTCTGAACTGAACAGAAGCCCCTTTAAGAAAACGGGAGTTGGCGGTAGATCTACCACATGATTAGACCAGTCACATGCAACTCTGGAGACAGGACTAGCTTGATACTTTCCTACAGCTCAGCAAAATAAAAAGGCAAAATGTGGAATAAAATATTCCCAAGAGGGGGGGGGGGGGGGAAATACACATAGCAAAGCTCAAAAAAAAAAAAGAATGTCAGCACTCTTTCTTATACTGAATCTGGCTATTGTAACTTCAGTGATTGATTTCTGATATACAAATATGTAGACTTTTTAAATATACCCTTGGGCAAACTGAGCTTTTTCTTGGCTCTAAATAGGAACTAATTCATAAAATCCTATTATACTCATCATTCAAATTGAGGTCAATTTAAACTCTAGATGGTGGAAGTGAATGTGAGTATGAGAAAATAAGTTTCTTTCTCTTTGAAAGAACCCTGAATGGGTGGAAACTTAATACTCAATATTCTGAGGCTTGTTCCTGTTTATAAATAGGTAAAAAAAGAGAAATTACCTCCAGTGTCATTTTGGTGGTTCTATATATTGTATTTAATTGGAAGTTAATTCACAGAAATATTATAATGAGTATGCCATGTAATCCAAGAATGAAGAAACTGATATAAACCTTTTCATAAGAACATAAGCAATGCCTCTGCTGGGTCAGACCTGAGGTCCATCTTGCCCAGCAATCCGCTCATGCGGCGGCCCAACAGGTCCAGGACTTGAGCAGTAATCCTCTATTTATACCCTTCTTTTCCAGCAGGAAATTGTCCAATCCCTTCTTAAATCCCAGTACTGTATTCTGCCTTATAACGTCCTCTGGAAGCGCATTCCAGGTGTCCACCACACGTTGGGTAAAGAAGAACTTCCTGGCATTTGTATTGAATCTGTCCCCTTTCAACTTTTCCGAATGCTCTCTTGTTCTTTTATTTTTTGAAAGTTTGAAGAATCTGTCCCTCCCTACTCTCTCTATGCCCCTCATGATCTTGTAAGTCTCTATCATATCCCCTCTAAGTCTCCTCTTCTCCAGGGAAAAGAGACCCAGTTTTCAGTCAGTATGTACAACCAGTTTGAACAGGACCTCTTTTGGATGTTCAGAAGTCTTCAGATCCATTCACTGGAAGCGGAACTTGGCTAGATAAACCATCAATTTGACCCTTTGTGGCTATTCTTATCTTTTTATGTGTGTAATGCAAAATGGCAAAAGTCACTACTCATACTTGATTTTCTCCATTTCTTAAAACCTCAATGCTCAAATGAAGCATGCTAATAGAAAGGGTTTGTTAATATATTATTATCCAGGAAAGTTTCTGGGTTTCAGAACTTACAACAGCAGGTCAGACCTGTGGATCCCAGTTTGGTTCTAACTTGTGAAAGTTACAGCAGGCTCATGGTGAAGCAAGAGAACCAGGAAAAAAGCCAATTCAATGAAAGTCACTTGTTCCTCATTTGACTCCATTATACGTACATAAGAACTGCCATACTGGGACAGACCAAAGGCCCATCAAGCCCAGTATCCTGTTTCCAACAGTGGCCAATCCAGGTCCCAAGTACCTGGTAGAAACCCAAAGAGTAGCAACATTCTATAGCTGACATTGTGATGCCATAATGCCTTATTCTACCAATGCCTAAGAACCAACCTCATTAGTGATGTCACAATGGCTTGATTATCCCTATACTTGGCTCACATAAGAACTGCCATACTGGGACAGACCAAATGTCCATGAAACCCAGCATCCTGTTTCCAATAGTGGCTAACTCAGGCAGTGGTGTAGCAAGGAGTAGCACCCAGGGCAGTGGTGCCCCACCCTCGCCCTCTTCTCCGCCCCTTTCTCCTTCCTGGCCCCCCTCCACCGTACATGCACCCCCCCCTTCCCCTCCCTCATACCTCTTTCATTTTCCTGGCACGAGAGGAATCACGAACTTGCTGCACACATCGTGTCTGCTCTCCCTCTGGTGTCATTTCCTAGGTGCAGGACCTGGAAGTGACGTCAAAGAGAGCTGACACCGATGCAGGCAGCAAGTTCGTGATGCTGCTCAAGCCAGGAAAATTAAAGAGGTATGAGGGAAGGGAAGGGGTGCATGCATGCAGCGAGGGGGGGAGCGAGAAGAAACAGGGCAGCAGAGAGGAGGACGGGAGCTGGTGCCCCCCTCCCTGCTCTTACTACACCACTGAACTCAGGTCCCAAGCACCTAAGCTAGATCCCAAGTAATAAAACAGATTTTAGGCTGCTTATCCTAAGAATAAGCAGTGGATTTCCCCAAGCCATCTCAATAATGGCCTATGAACTTCTCTTTTAGGAAGTTATCCAAACCTTTTTTTAAACTCTGCTAAGCTGATTTCACCACATTCTCTGGCAATGAATTCCAGAGTTTAATTACACATCGTGTGAAGAAATATTTTCTCCAGTTTGTTTTAAATCTACTACTCAGTAGCTTCATCGCATGCCCTCTAGTCCTAGTAGTTTTGGAAAGAGTGAACAAGCGATTCACATCTACCCTTTCTACTCCCCTTAGTATTTTATAGACCTCTATCATATCATCCCTGAGCCATCTCTTTTCCAAGCTGAAGAGCCCTAGCTGCTTTAGCCTTTCCTCACAGGGAAGTTGTCCCATCCCTTTTATCATTTTCATCGCCCTTCTTTGTATCTTTTCTAATTCTGCTATATCTTTTTTGAGATAAGGCAACCAGAACTGCACACAGTATTCGAGATACAGCTGTATTATAGAGTGATACAAGGGCATTATAATCTCTTCATCTTTGTTCTCCATTTCTTTCCTGATAATTCCTAACACTCTATTTGCTTTCTTAGCCACCCGCTGCAGATTGAGCTGAGGGTTTCAATGTATCCTCAATGATGACACTTAGATCCATTTCCTGGGCAGTGATTCCTAACATGGAACCCTGTATTATGTAGCTTGTACTGTATAGTTCAAGTTCCTCTTTTCCACATGCATCACATTGCAGTTGCTCGTATTAAACATCATCTGCCATTCTAATGGCCACTCTCACAAGGTCCTCTTGTGATTTAACAACTTTGTGTCATCAGCAAATGTAAGTATCTCACTAGTTATTCCCATCCAAAGAGATAGCTGAGTGGACATATGATTGAAGTCTACAAAATCCTGAGTGGAGTAGAACGGGTACAGGTGGATCGATTTTTCACTCCATCAAAAATTACAAAGACTAGGGGACATTCGATGAAGTATTTCAGGGAAATACATTTAAAACCAATAGGAGGAAATTTTTTTTCACTCAGAGAATAGTTAAACTCTGGAACACGTTGCCAGAGGAAGTGGTAAGAGCGGATAGCGTAGCTGGTTTTAAGAAAGGTTTGGACAAGTTCCTGGAGGAAAGGTCCATAGTCTATAATTGAGAAAGACATGGGGGAAGCCACTGCTTGCCCTGTATCGGTGGCATGCAATATTGCTACACCTTGGGTTTTGGCCAAGTACTAGCGACCTGGATTGGCCACCGTGAGAACGGGCTTCTGGGCTTGATGGACCTTTGATCTGACCCAGTAAGGCTATTCTTATGTTCTTAAGTGCCAACATCTCTGGCTATGCCACTGCAGTCTGGTTTTCAGGCTACCTCTGATGAATATACATGATATACTGGCCAAAAAGTCTCCCTTCTGGAATGGGTAATCTGATAACCTGGTCACCCTAGATCAGTGTTTCTCAACTCGGTCCTGGAGTACCCCCTTGCCAGTCAGGTTTTCAGGATATCCACAATGAATAGGCATAAACTTGATTTGCATACACTGCCTCCATTATATGCAAGGCCTCCTGGCTCCCGCTCTCTCTGAAAGAGGAAGTGGAAGCCAGCAGAGGCCTTAAACATACATGGATGTTCAAAGACCTATGGTGGCCATGATGCTTTTTCTATAGATATTGACTTTTGCATCAACCGGAGGAAGGGAGGTAAGACACTGAACACCTCATAGGGCAAGGGAGAAATGGAGGAAGGAAAGGAAGGAGCCAGAAAGAAGTTGGACACTTTAGAACAGTGGTCTCAAACTTGCAGCCTGGGGGCCACATGCGGCCCGCCAGATACTATTTTGAGGCCCTCAGTATGCTTATCATAATCACAAAAATAAAATAAAACAGTTTCTTGATCATACGTCTCTTTAGCTATAAATGACAATATTATTATTAAGACTTAGCCAAAAGGAAAGATTTATAAACTATAGTTTTACCTCATGCAAAATTGTCATTTCTTTAATAAGACATTAATTATTTTTTTCTGCGGCCCTCCAAGTACCTACAAATCTAAAATGTGGTCCTGCAAAGGGATTGAGTTTGAGACCACTGCTTTAGAAGGAGAGGGAAGGAGAGAAAGAGACACAGGACACCCTGGGGGAGGGGGAGGTAGGGAATGGAAGGAGAGAGATACTGAATACAGCAAGAGGGAGAAGAGAGGGAAAGGAAGAAGAGCAAGAGATGCTGGACATACGGAGGGGGTCGGGGGGGGGGGGGGGTCGGGATAGAGGATGGAGAAGGCACACAGCTGAATGTTTACCTAGGAGCCAAACATACTCAGGCCAGTTCTGTTGATTCACCTGCTCTACAATCCATTCCTTCATCCCTACCTTGCTTTCAGCATCATTCCCCTCCTCAAAACCTCTCCATTCTCCATTTTAATTGTAGGCAGCATACCTTCCAGGACATGTAGCAGAAGTGCTTTGAAACCCTGGGAGCTGTTTTATTTTTGTCTCATGTACTGCTTATTCCATTGCTAAATAGTTGTTTCTGTTGACAGAAGATCAGATCCCTATCCTCTTTGCCTGCCAGCTCTCTGTAATCTGCAGGGAGAAAGGGAACAGCAGCAGCTACTATGAAAATTACCCCATGAGATAAGGTTTGCCTTGCCCATCAAGATCACAAGTCGTATGCTTGATCTAGATTTTATAACTTGCTTTTCTAAGCCAAAACTCAAGAAGAGTTACCCACAGTAGGAAATGTAAGCTATATTATACTACAATATATTTTTTTAATATACAGGACAATATTAAGCCTGCGGCAGTCAACATTTTGGTCTTTTTATTTTTTATAATGTTGACCACTGTTGTCTGAATTAGACCCAGATATTTAGTGTCAGGCCTAATCTTGCTACAAGCAATGAATATCTGGGTCTTTGCAGGCTCCTGAAAGTTATCTGGATGTGACTGAAATTCAGTGCTCGTACCCAGATGACAAACTGGGCAGTGTTAGGCTAGCTTCCTCCCCACCCCCACTCCCCTTGATTCTATGGCATAAAAAATGTTCAAATTTGCATGCCCAAATTTTGGGTGTGATCCTGAGATGCACGCACAACTAAATTGGGTAACGAGCCAATTACTATCAACTATTGGGTGCTAACCATTATTAAAGTTAATTGGCACCAATTTGGATTTGCACACACACTGCGCTTTTTTATGGATTTATTTAAAACATCCGTATGCAAACAAGTCCTAACATTCAAGACTAACACATCACACTTAATTTACATAGTACCATAGTAAATGACGGCAGATAAAGAAATGAATGGCCCATCCAGTCTGCCCAATCGTACTCTCTATATATATATTAATGATTTAATTTAAATTGTTCTTTTTCTTAGATATTTCTGGGCCAGAAACCCAGAGCTCTGCCCAGTAGTGTGCTTAGGTTCTATCTACTGGAGTTTCCGTCAAAGCTCACTCCAACCCATCTAAACCATATCAGCCATCAAAGCCCTGCCCAGCCCATCCTCAACTGAATGGTCATATACGGGACATAGGCCATGCAAGTCTGCCCAGTACTGGCCTTAGTTCTTCAATATATACCCATTATTTTCTGATTAGAGATCCTCTGTGTTCATCCCATGCTTGTTTGAACTCTGTCACCATTTTCCTCTCCACCACCTCCCTTGGGAGCACATTTCAGGCATCAATCACCCTCTCCATAAAGAAGAATTTCCTAGCATTACTCTTGAGTCTACCACCCCTCAACCTCAAATTATGCCCTCTGGTTTTACCATTTTCCTTTCTCTGGAAAAGATTTTGTTCTAAGTTAATACTTTTCAAGTATTTGAACATCTGAACAGTGGCGTAGTAAGGGGGGGATGGAGAGGGGGGCGGACCGCTGGCACCACTCCGCCCCCCCATGCCATGCTTGCACCCTCCCTTCCCCACCACCCCAGTACCTATTTAAAATCTTCACCAGTACAAGCAATTACTTCCAGCCTGCTGCTCGTGCTGGCTTGGTTCCCTCTGAAATCACTTCCAGGTTTGCAGGGCCAGGAAGTGATATCAGTGGGAAAACCAGCACAAGCATCAGGCTGGAGAAGCTGCTCGTGCTCACGCTGGCAAAGATGTTAAGAGGTATGGGGGTGTGAAGAGAGGGCACGAGTGTGGTGCAGAAGGAGGGGGGAGTAGAGAGGAGGGCACGGGGGTGTTGGTGCAGAAGGTACAGGGGGACAGAGAGGAGGGTGCTTGGGGGTGCCTCGCTATGCCACTGTATCTGAATCATATTCCCCTGTCCCTTTTTTCCTCTAGTCTAGGGTATACGTATTCAGGGCTTCCAGTCTCTTCTCATACATTTTTTGGTGCAAACCTCCTGCCATTTTCATCACCTTTCTCTGGACCGCTTCAAGTCTTCTTATGTCTTTTGCCAGATACTTCCTCCAAAACTCAACATAACTCCATAATAACCAGTTAAAAATAAAATACAGTCAAACCTCGGTTTGCGAGTAACGTGGTTTGTGAGTGTTTTGCAAGACGAGCACAACACTCCTGCAAACTTTGACTCACAAAGTGAGCATTTACTCGATATGTGAGCCCCCAAGAACCGGCTTCGCCCCTCCCTGCCCGCGGCCCAAACCCTTACCTCGAGTGGACAAGACACCGGCATGTAGCACCAACCCACAGGACGTGCCTGCCGCTTATCTCTGCTGGGCTGCTGTGGGGCCTTGAGCATCTGCACATGCTCAAGGCCTTCTGGCTCCTACTTTTTTCGAGATTCTGAATCTCATGAGAATCTTGGAGAGGCCCCATGTGCAGATGCTCAAGCCCCACAGCAGCCCAGCAGAGATCAGCAGCAGGCGTGGCAGGCTCTTTCAGCACCAGCACATCCTGTGGGTTGGTGCTGCGTGCCAGTGTCCTGTCCACTCGAGGTAAGGGTTTGGGCCTGTAGAAGGATTTATGGTTCACTTAGCAGTATTATAAACACGTTACGTCTCTGTTAAGTTGTCTAGGGAAAACCATAACCTCTTATTCAAGTCCAAATATCATGGTCTAATTATACGACACAAAACCCAGGCTAATGAGAAATATCTTTATTATGAAAATAGAAAAATATAATTCACAAGCCAGCTGCAGAATCTAAGTATTGTTCACAAAATATCTGATTACACAAATGAAACTCAGTACATAATTATCACAATCTAATGGTTAGACAATTGAGTGATTCTACTTGTTAAATTCACACTAAATAATTCCTTATAATAATAATCCCTGATTAGCCAATGATTATATTATCACCAATGGAGCTTTTCAACCCTTATCCTTTATCACAAGTGATCCTTATCTAACCCAGCTGATAAGAGTATAAATCCCGTATTCTCATCTTAGGGTCAGCCACTCAGACGAAATTAGGTGGAAGGGAAAACTTCTTGGTAGCTTTGGTAGACGTCAGGAATCTGGTTGTTAAAGGTACACGTGTTGACAATCCTTGATGAGGCTATAAATCATCCGCAAACAAGTCCCGTTCCGTGCTGAGTTCAGAGCCGTTTTAAATGTCTTAATTGCTTTCTCTTAGGCAGAGAGTCACACGAGGTATCTTACAGGTCTAATTATTGAAAGAAAAAGTTTACATTTAGAACATCTGTGAGCAGATCTGAGCTTCCCCGGACCTTATCACAGACTAACTAATTAATTAATTAGCCGTCTTTCTTGCATCTCATCAGATGACCTCCTCGGACCAATCCAGAAACAAAACTTGGATGAATAATCTTTCTGTGAAAAGTATCATATAGGCTGGTAGATCCAGGGCCGTTAGACAGATAAGAACAGGATAATTTCTTCAAGATTCATACTGTCCCATTTTGAAAGCACAGATGAATGTCCTTGTATAGCATCATTCTGGTACATACCCATAATGCATCAGGCAGAAACAGCAAAGCTGTGTACTCCTTGCTTCTTGCAAAATTCATGCTGGAAAGTTTCTTGTGCTCAGCAGAAAGATATCTTGAGAATGGTTCAGGCTTTGATGACATCAGAGAGGCCTAACCCACAGGTGTGAATACGGAAATATCCCTACAGTCCCCCCTCTTGAAGGAGAAATAACTTCAATGGAGTCTATTTCACCCTCAACCTAACTAATTAGGAAAGGATCGCCAAGACCCAAGGTGATATAAAAATGTATAAACATAAGCAATACCATATAAATCAGCAATAAATCAAAGATATCAATAATCAATGTATAATAATTATAAAGGCAAGGGCAAAATATGTGAACCCAGCCAAATAAATGATAATAAAATCACTGATAAATGGCAATATATGATAAAATCAAAAATCATAACTACTTAGCAAGGCACAAAAGGTATGCCAAAGCCAAAGTTAAGACAGATAGTTCATAAACAAAAATACGGCTAGCAAAATCACTCCTTCATAGCCGCAATGTAATCATGCATTCTTAAGTCCGTATGTGATGGTTTCTGACGAATAAGACGTCGAATCCGGATGGCCTCATAGAGTGCAAAAACAGAGAACCCAAATAAGAGAACCCACAGGATGGCAAAAATTGGAATAACAACAGTGATAAAAAGATCAATACTGCGGGTATCAACAACTTCATGTACATTGGAGGAGCCAATATGAAAGTCCTCAACATGAAGCTTATCATTATCAACTTTCAGTTCAATGCTGTGGGAAGGCTTTGTCAACAAATATTGTTCCACTTCAAGGGTAAAGTTGATGGAATGTCCACGAAAAACATCTAATATTTCCAATTCAGTTTCAGTAGGAGTAGAGTCCAAATGGAAAAGAGAAACATCGAAATAAGATATGCTGGAGCAGGATCTGGAACGGGAAGAACAAGAAACCAGGAGAATCTTGAAGGACCACACGGGACTGCGGACCAGGATCGGTCACTTTGGTAACAACTCCAATCAGCAGGACAACCAGGAACAGCATCGGCAGAACTCGTTTCACCATCTGAAAAACAGAAAAGAGAGAGAACAGCCTAGGCTGTTGCTAGGTTAATGTCTTCATCACAACAATGGTTTCATCCTGGGAAAATTTACTGGGATGACATGGTCTCAGTTGATTAATGTGGACCCATTTAAGGACATCTGCACCTGGAGAATTTGATGTGATGCAAATTTGATAGGCCACAGGTGAAGCTTTTTCCACTATAGGGAATGGACCATGCCAACTTGGCAAAAATTTACATTCTTTGGTCTTGGTTTTGCCAATTTGGTATTCCTTTGTGGTAGTCCTATGATCATAATAGGCTTTTCTACCTTTAGCAGCAGTTTCCAGATTTTTCTGGGCAAAGGAAAATGCACCCTGTAAATGTTTACGTAAATGGGTGACATATTCATGAGCAGTAGTAGCACTAGAAAGATTTACATCATTAGTTCTATACAACAAAAGAATTGGTAATGTCATTTCTCTACCTGTCATCATTTCAAAAGGCATCACCCCCGTAGACCGGTGAGGCGTGGCACGAATAGCCATCAGTACAAAAGGTAACTTCATGTCCCAATCCTTACCAGAGGTAGACACATACTTCTTCAGGATTGTGATGATGGTACGATTCGCTCTTTCCACTTGTCCCGATGATTGAGGGTGGTAAGCTATGTGCAATTTACTTTTCACTCCGAGCATCTTCCACATGTGTCGCATCACATCCGCAGTGAAATGTGATCCTTGGTCTGAGTCCACTCTCATGGGCAAACCCCACCTACTGAACACATGATTCAGTAACAAGGTAGCGGTAGTCTCTGCCGTACAATTGGGTGCAGGCAAGCACTCAATCCACTTTGTAAACAAACAAGTGACAGTCAACATATACTTATTACCTTGGGAGGAACGGATCACTGGGCCGATCCAATCAATCTGGATGTCGGACCAGGGCATGACCAAACCCTTCTTTCTCAAGGGTGCTCGGTGAAGTGGTGTAGAGGGTTGAAATTGGCAACAAGTCAAGCAACCTCTCGTATATAACTGCACATCTTGCCGCATATGAGGCCAGTAGGCCACTTGCTTCAGTGTCTCATATGTAACTTCTTCACCTCTATGTCCAGCACAAGGTTCATCATGGGCATGTTGCAACATGATTCCTCGATATGCACGGGGTACAACCCACTGCACAATACCATGCTTACTCATCCGAGTGAGCAGGTCCTGGTGAATCGAGAATTTCTCTCTGGAGGTGTAGAGTATCCTCAGTTCTTCATCCTTCTGATCGTCTTCAGACAATGGATGATCCTGTGGATTCTGTATGAAGTGATAGAACTTTCCCAGGATAAGATCTGTCTTCTGAGCAGTTACAAGATCAAAGGAAGGGATATCATTACCCCACTGCACTACAGGTGTTTCAGCTACCTGTTTCGCTTGGCGTCGAGTAATAGCATGTATCATCGAGAACAACTCTTCAGGGCATTGCCATAGTTCACCTGACAAAGCACCTTCTTTAGCCAGTTGATCCGCAAGGTCATTTCCGATCTTGTCATCACTATTAACCTTGGCGTGACCTTTCACTTTCTTCCAGTAGATGTTCATGTCATTGTCTCGTACCAATTGATCTAAGGCTAGAATCAAGTCGCCATGATGGACAGGCTTTCCTTTGGAATTTAACATGTCCTTCTTTTTCCACACGGGTAAGTGAGACACAAAGTTCTGACGCACATAGTCAGAATCTGTACAGATAATCAGTTCTGGGATCCCCTTCTGTACCGCATACTGTACAGCGACCAGAGCTGCTACAATCTCTGCATATTGGTTGGTTTTAGCACCCAATCTATACTTCAAGGTTTCCATAGGTGTGTCGACATTCCACACTACACCTACTCCTGCGACCAGAGTATGGGTCGAGGCCTGGTGGAAGGCACAGCCATCTATGTAGACTTGAGGTATATTGGCACATAGCTGTTCATCATAAAGATGATGACGATGGGGTTTCTCCTCTTCTGGTGGAACATCAGGTTCCGGTATACCTGTAAGAGAATCTTGTTCTGTACAATCATGCAATTCTGCTATCCCTTGGGCTACTGTATTACGATGTTTCAGGGCATACTTTACCTGTAAAGGCCATCCTTGGAGAGCCAAAGTCCATGAGACTATTCGGCTATTGGAGACACGACCAGTTTTGATCTTGTCACTACCCAAGAAACTAATGGGTTGATGGCAAGTCTCTACAATGAGTTTTTCTCCTTGGATGTAACTCCGAAAATGTTGAAGAGCCCAAACAGTTGACAGAAGAGCTTTCTCACAGTCAGAATACT
This sequence comes from Geotrypetes seraphini, assembly GCF_902459505.1. NCBI lineage: Eukaryota > Metazoa > Chordata > Amphibia > Gymnophiona > Dermophiidae > Geotrypetes > Geotrypetes seraphini. The sequence goes on along the minus strand of NC_047086.1, from coordinate 338,234,985 downwards.
TCCTCTCTACATCGGTGAAGCCTTTGCTTGCATAGGCCACCACACGCTTGTCAGAGTCGTATTTCTGGTACAGGACAGCACTCATAGAGTGTTTGGAGAATCCTAGGTCGATGAAGAATTCACGACCACTCTCGGGGTAGGCCAAGCAAGGAAAGCGACTAAGCTGCTCTTTCATCTCTTGCATAGCATCTTCCTGTTCAGGACCCCACGTCCAAGGTACATCCTTCTTCAGTAAGGCAACCAAGGGTCTAGAGATCTCTGCATACTGATCTATGAACTGTCGAGAATAGTTGCATATCCCCAAAAATGAATGAAGTTCCGTCAAATTGGTAGGTCTCCTCAACTGTTGTAGTGCCTGTATCCTTTTCTTCTGTGGTCGAAGACCTTCAGAGGAAATGTCATACCCTAAGTAATTCAGAGATGTTCGGCACCATTGACCTTTGGCAAGGGTCAATTTAGCTCCTGCATTTTGCAATTGTTGGAACACATGTTCTACCTCTTCCAGGTGTTTCTGAAAGGTAGGACTCTTGATCAGGATGTCATCCACATAGACTAGAGTTCCTCGAGCTTCCGCATCTGGAAGGGCTTTAAGGAGAAATATGTTGATCTCAGCTGGAGAGTTCAGAAAACCAAAAGGTGTTCTATTCCACGTGTACTGTTTCTTCCCAAAGGTAAATGCTAGTTTGTATTGATCCGGTGGATGTACAGGAACTGTCCAAAATCCAGACGCTAAATCCAAGCTGGTAAAATACTTAGCTCCTTTGATGGTAGTCAAGCTCTGGTCAAGATGGGCCATAGGCCACCTAGACAAGGGTACCCGCTTGTTTAGCTGTCGGTAATCCAAGGCAATTCTCCAACTGTTATTCTTCTTCAGGATTGGCCACAAGGGTGAGTTGTATGTACTGTTACAAGGCCTAATGATACCCCTAGTTTCCAGGGTATCAAGTATCTCTTGCATGGACTCATACGAGGCCAAAGGAATCTTATACTGACGTACGAAGACGGGCTTACTGTGGAGATCCGTAGGAATCTTGGTCACATGTAGATCAGTCAGTCCAGTGTCATAAGAATCCACTGCAAAAAGGTCTCGATACTTGTACAACAACTGTGTTAACTGAGCCTTTTCTTCATCAGAAGAGCACGCATCAGCTAGGTCCACTTGTTCCTTTACCATGGCATCAAACTTAGAAAAAGGTTGGTTGGAAGAGATTTCCACTTGGTCTTCAATCTGTTCTTGCAAAGATGAAGATTCAATGGCATTCACCGCTTTAGATTGGTCAGACAGAGCTAACTTCCTGGATAAAATCAAAAAATCATTCTCCACTGTTACATGGGAAGTCGATGCATCATATGGCCAAAGGAAGTCCAGTGAAATGAGTCCTTTAGGTGAGGTAAAAATACGGTCCGGTATATCCCCCCCCTGGCAGGGGTTGACAATGGAAGACAAGCTGCCAATGATGGGCAATGTTACCTCAACATCAGGAAAAGATTCTCCCACCAGAAAACCCAAAGGTTCTCCAGAGGAGAGAAAGACTTCCGTAGGTTGAGCATTGACAATCAACACATGGAAAGAAGAGGTAGGTACTTCAAGACAGGGTAAAGCACCTAGAGAAAGACCATGCTCGAGAAAAGAGGAATTCGGGTTGAAAAAGCCAATATCATCGAGCATGCGTTGACCATGGGCCAAACGAAGAGGCAGAGCAAAATCCTGCACAAGATTAGGAATCATGACGTCTTCAGCACAGACCACTTCACAAACTTGAGGAAGAGGTTGTCCAGCCTTGAGACCATCCATCAGATCCACATCTTCTACCGGGTGCCTTGCAATCTGCTCCAAAGCACACCGTTCACCAAATCAACGTAGACTCCTAGACGAACAAGACAATTGGATCCCAAACACAAGGATGTGTGTAGGCCTTTCACCACAGAAAAGGGATGAGTGAAAGTCTTAGAACCCAGGGTCAGCGGTAGGCTACAAACCCCAACAAGAGACTTGACCCCCTGACCTGGTATAGGTAGGTGAGTAGAGTGATGCCGAACAAACGGAACTGATGTGGTTCGCTGAAGTTGACAGTAAAAAGATTCACTGATCATGGAGTTGTCACTCTGGAGTATCAGTTGAGCTTGAACTGGGACAGAACCGTGCAGGTAAACATCAACAGACAAATCAGTATCATCCTGGTGAAGTACAGCCAGTAGACGAGGATGAGACGTCAGAGAGCTGGAAACAGATGTGGTGGGATCTTGGACAGTCTCTTGAGGTGGGTCCGGCACGGGGAACGTAGACTTCAGAACAATCTCCAAATGGTCAGCCTGTAGAACAATGTCAGATATTTGTTCCTTGGGAACGCTGACAATCTCGCGGTCTGTGGGACCCTCCTCTGGAACATTGGCGTACCGTAGCTCCAAAATGTGTGGATTCGCTGAACGCAGGAAATTTATTCGAATTGAAGTATCGTTTCGCTCCACAGTACTGGCAACCTGGGGCAGGCGTGTAGTCGGTACCTTTCCAAAAGGAAGGGGACGAGTCACCTGGGCCCAGACCACTTCTTGGATATAATCCAAAATAGGCCGCAATCTCTTCAAAAGATCGTTTCCAATCAAAAACTCCTCTCCTGGACTAGTTGTAATAATCACTGGGTATTTGACATTCATTTTGCCTAACTGCAAGGTAAGCCAAGTTTGACCAACTGTCTCAATGTTCTGATGTCCATATGCAACCAAAGACAAATCACTGGGAATAATCGACAGTGGATTCTGGGTACCCATGGTAGTCTGCAAACGTTGGAATAGTCCCTGAGTGATCAAAGTCACTTCGGAAGCCGTATCAAGTAAACCGGGACAAGACAAAACATGTTGGAGAAACAAAGGTATAGTGTACCGTTGACCCATAGGTGTTAACCTACCCAAGAAATACTTGTGTGACTTAATGGAATCCCACGAAGGAAGCCACTCTGTGTCATCAGATAATTCACTGGATTGTACCGGATCAATGTCTTGTGTAGCATCAGGAGATGTTGTTTGGACAGAAGATACAATAGTAGATGGAGAAAGTGGTTCTCGGACTAGACATGCGTTATCGTCCTCCAACAATTCGGGTGTGTCATCCAGGTCGTCTACTGAGGGAGCCTGGGTGTCAGTTACTACAGACTTGACCACTCGAGTGCCGGAAGGCTTGTAACCAACATTGTTATCCTTTCTCCTCGGGGTCTGTTCCCTTCTCGCTGGGACAGATACTGCCAGTTGTTTGCAAGTCAGTTCCAGGGCAGAATTACGATCCACCACCTGAGCCAATTGTTCCATTACCATGCTGAGGTCACTCTGCTTCTGTTGCTTATTGGGCCTTCTCTTCTTCTGTGTCTTGGGTCCATCCCTATTGGGTGGTGCATCAGAAGAGTAAGTCAGGTCCGCTGGACGGTGTGATACAGGTCCTGGAGTGGAAACTACAGGGCTACTAGGTTCTAAAGCAAGTGAAGTCTGAACTGCGCATACACTCAGCTTAGGTTCCTTAGATCGTGCTTTGAGCACCGGTTTCTCAGATTGGCCTGCAGGAACCCTGACTTTATGATCATAGAAATCCTCGGCTATGGCCAGGATTGATGAGTAAGAGGCCTTTTTCATACCAGCCACAACCACACTCATATATTCAGGCAAGGCTTTGGCAAAGAGAGATCGGAATTCTCCATACTCCAGTTCGTCCTCCGAAGGAGTCCTGTCTGGAAAGAAATGTCGTTTCAGACGGAAAGCAAATTCACGGGGATTTTCCTGGAGCTCACAACGCAAATGGAATGCAGCTTTGCGAGATTCGATGGAATCAGCGTATGTACCATAACGTCTCTTGAGTTGTTGTTCCACCTCTAACACATCCGAAGTACCAGTGATGATGGATCGCAATGTCTCAGAACACTCAGAAGCAAAGAACCAACGGAGTAAACGCGGTGCGGCAGGCTCTTTCAGCACCAGCACATCCTGTGGGTTGGTGCTGCGTGCCAGTGTCCTGTCCACTCGAGGTAAGGGTTTGGGCCTGTAGAAGGATTTATGGTTCACTTAGCAGTATTATAAACACGTTACGTCTCTGTTAAGTTGTCTAGGGAAAACCATAACCTCTTATTCAAGTCCAAATATCATGGTCTAATTATACGACACAAAACCCAGGCTAATGAGAAATATCTTTATTATGAAAATAGAAAAATATAATTCACAAGCCAGCTGCAGAATCTAAGTATTGTTCACAAAATATCTGATTACACAAATGAAACTCAGTACATAATTATCACAATCTAATGGTTAGACAATTGAGTGATTCTACTTGTTAAATTCACACTAAATAATTCCTTATAATAATAATCCCTGATTAGCCAATGATTATATTATCACCAATGGAGCTTTTCAACCCTTATCCTTTATCACAAGTGATCCTTATCTAACCCAGCTGATAAGAGTGTAAATCCCGTATTCTCACCTTAGGGTCAGCCACTCAGACGAAATTAGGTGGAAGGGAAAACTTCTTGGTAGCTTTGGTAGACGTCAGGAATCTGGTTGTTAAAGGTACACGTGTTGACAATCCTTGATGAGGCTATAAATCATCCGCAAACAAGTCCCGTTCCGTGCTGAGTTCAGAGCCGTTTTAAATGTCTGAATTTCTTTCTCTTAGGCAGAGAGTCACACGAGGTATCTTACAGGTCTAATTATTGAAAGAAAAAGTTTACATTTAGAACATCTGTGAGCAGATCTGAGCTTCCCCGGACCTTATCACAGACTAACTAATTAATTAATTAGCCGTCTTTCTTGTATCTCATCAGATGACCTCCTCGGACCAATCCAGAAACAAAACTTGGATGAATAGCCTTTCTGTGGAAAGTATCATATAGGCTGGTAGACCTAGGGCCGTTAGACAGATAAGAACAGGATAATTTCTTCAAGATTCACACTGTCCCATTATGAAAGCACAGATGAATGTCCTTGTATAGCAACATTCTGGTACATACCCATAATGCATCAGGCAGAAACAGCAAAGCTGTGTACTTCTTGCTTCTTGCAAAATTCATGCTGGAAAGTTTCTTGTGCTCAGCAGAAAGATATCTTGAGAATGGTTCAGGCTTTGATGACATCAGAGAGGCCTAACCCACAGGTGTGAATACGGAAATATCCCTATAGGCCATGGGCAGGGGGGGGTGAAGCTGGTTCCCGTAGGTGGGATGGGGTGGAAGCGCACCAGTGGCCTCAAGGGGGGGGTCTTTTGGGGATGTGGAACGAATCATCTGAGTTTCCCTTACTTTGTATGGGGAAACTCGCTTTGATATACGAGCACTTTGGTTTATGAGCATGCTTCTGGAACAAATTATGCTCACAAACCAAGATTCCACTGTACTCTTAATCTACAATAGGCAAAATCATTCTTTTCATATAAAATATTAAAATACAGCAATAATAATTATTCCCACTCTTCTATAACACAATGCACCCAAATCCCGCAGCGTGCAACCTAAAAGGGGGTAGCCACAGGAGGGGCATGGGTGGGTCAGGGGCGTTCTGAAATTTTGCACGAAGTATTATGTAGAGTACCAAGGATGTGTACCCAAATTGGGTGCCAGGAATTGGCACTGCATGCTATTCCATGAAGGTTGTTCAATACAGAGTGTCCTTTATAGAACAGTACTGGGTGCCAATTTTTTTTTCTGGCACACAAATTTGGGTGTCGTTTACTGAATCTGGTCCTTTATGTGGTCCAACCTTGAATATCATTGGTGCAGATAACTACTGTGTCCACCCCAACTCTCCTCCCAGACCACTCCAGCACTAACTGGAAAGTGCTGCGGTAGTTAGAGCTAATATTCAGTGGAACTTTCTGATTAAAAGCCAATTAATATTAGCATATGGTTCATTTAACTGGGCAGAAGCCTGCCTGATTCAATAGCTCTGATTATCGACCCCATAATCAATAAAAACCTGTTCCTAGTCATAAAATAATGTAATTCACTGATTGCCAAAGGAATTAATAGTCTCACTTCATACCATTTGTGGAATGTGTGGAAATGTATTTGTGTGTAATAATAACAATAATAATCATGGGTCTGTCTTTAGAAGAATGACATTCAAGAAGGTTAATATGCTTTTTTCTCAGAGAAAAAAGTTTTTTAAAATTCCATTTTCCAATCAACCAACCAACTGGAACAGTTCCTTTAACCCTGAGCTAAACTATATTTACTTAGAAAACACTGACCCCTGGTGGTATCAAACTGACATACTACAACTGTATTGTGAAAAATTCTGCTTGTGGAAACGAGGTACAAGAGTTACTTTTCTTTTATCAAGATATTTGGGCAAAAATATTTACCTTTTTAGTGAAATTAGCAATTAAGATGGTTAAGAATATTTCTTAGAATGTAATCACTTTTCCTAGTTTATTTCATTGCAATTTAGGTGAGTTAAACTTGGTGGTATGCTCTGCCTTTGGCAAACATATTTTCTCAATGGTCAAGCTGTAAGTCAGGTTGCTTAGAGGTTATATCGCTTTGTGTCTGAAGTGGATTTGTGTATCAGTGTTTCAACTTCAAGAAGCTGCCAATATTGAGCTTTGACTTAGCTTACAGGGAGCAGTTTCGCAAGCATGGACTTGGAAAGGAAAAGGGAAGCTTTGAGACCTTATTATGGAGAAGCATCATAATTTCATTCACATATAGGACTGGCTCCAGCCATAGTGCATATGGAGTAGCATGAGAGTCTGGTTGACTTCAGGATTCAGTAATTCTTATCCAAACTCTGAGGGTCAGTGTGAGAGAAGATCTCATTCAAGGGACTTGATGGTGTGGCAAATAGGACTTTTAGAAAACACCTGGAGCTGCTGGAGGCAGAAAAAGGAACAGTAGCCAATTACAGGTCATTTCACCAAATTAATGTAAAAAGTGGTCTTAGTGTGTGCCCTTACATGGGTCTTTCCTAGGCGCTAAAGCCATTTTTAACAATAGCCCTAAAATGGCTGATTTTCTATTAATGGTCATGCACTGTTGCCAATAGTGCAGTCATTTAAAAAAAGTAACCACATCAGCACTTACTGCCATCCATTTTGTAGGTGGTAAGGTCTTACGTGGCATTCCCGCATTAACCAGTTGCCACACACCAGTGTCGATGTGCTGTTTAGTGCAGGATGTTTGAGCATATCCAACAGTACACCATGACACGGTGACAAAATTCATCACCATTCCCGTCCCCGCGGATAACAGCGGAAAACCATCTCCATGTTATTCTTTAAGGAGAGAGGGAAGAATCAGAATGGGCACAGGCCACTGACCCTCAAGCGTTGCATTGAAGAATGCTGGTGTAGAAGGACTGAGGTTGAGATAGACACTAAAGAATGACACAGGATTATTTCCCGCGGTTATCTTCAGGGATGGGAATGGTGATGAAATTTGTCACTATGTCATTCTCTACTGACCATTTTAAGCTGCATGTTCACGCCTGTAGTCAACCAGACTCTCATGCAACTCTCAACCCCCTGACATACCCCCTCATAAACACATTTTTAGTGTGCATATATAAGGCAGTTACTGCAGGATGCCTGAGCATGTCTCACAGTACGCCATTTTAAGCTGCATGTTAATGCCTAATGTAGCTTAGTAAAAGGGCCCTATATTGGATATTCATTAATCTGTGTGTCCATTGAAAAACATACCTATGTCACAATATTTATAACCACAGTGATGAAAAATAAACAGCAATAATGAAAAAAAAGTGGACCACTGGTTGTGGTCAAAGACAGAATGCTGATCCTGAATAATTTCTCTGATGTTTGAATGTAAATAGCTTTAACTAGTTAAAGTTCACCTACAAGTCCACAATCAGATTAATTTGTATATGTAAAGTACACTCTTAGGGGCCCTATTCACACTTCAGGATTCTCAACTATTTACTCATACAATGGTAGTATTAATTGTAAACTTAGACATAAAAATCATTATAATTTACCCATTTTAAACAGATACCAGTTAATTTAGGCCTCCTTTTACTAAGCTGCGGAATAGCTTCTTACTGCGGGCCAGCGAGATAAATGCTCCAATGCTCATTTAATTCCTATGAACATCGGAGCATTTACCTCGCCAGCCTGTGGTAAGAAGCTCTTCTGGGGTTTAGTAAAACCCAGCGTTAGTGAACTAAAAAAGAGCAGTGATCTCCATTTACCTACTGAGTAGGTAAAGCATAGGCAAAGGTGATATTCTCTGGAAGAAACCACCTCTAAAAGTGGCAGGCTACTTTGGTCTTTGAGCGGTTAACCTCATAGTCTCCATTAATTCTGTCTTCAAATATTTTGGCAACATTGGGCCTATACTATGGGGATGGGACACAAGCCATTTACTTGTTTCTCAATGGCTTCAGTGGCCTCACTGTCTGGTACATCACTTTTGATCCAAGTCAAATATGAACAGGTAAACAAGGATATGCTCCTGTGCCAATCCACTGAGTCAGCTAGCCTTAATTAAGTTATTGCTCCACTTAAAGGTAATGCCAAAGATATTTAAACATGATGATTTTCTAAATTATGCCTAGTAACCTTCCCAAGTGCAAATTTAAGAGTCATATGATGCACTGAAGCTATGAGCAGTGTGGTTGAAAGGCTCCTCCTGATTCCTTTATAAAACACAATTTCATATCTTTTTTGTGTGTTTTTTATGCAGGTGAAATTATATCAATTGATTGTAATAAAGAGAACCAAGAATGTTGCCAGTAATGTCAAAACAATAAGTACAAAAAGCTGGCAAAAAATGATTGATTGAGAAGAGTAATCCAAGAGAATCAATAATCAATCACGTATCACTTGGATTATGATCATTTTTTAAGAGAAATTAGTAATGGGAACCAACCTGTGTACCAACAAATACTCCCTTGGTGGTATCTCAAATTAAGTGCTTATAGTTATGGTACCTTGTGAGTCCGCTGCCATACATCATATATTCTCTCAGTAATGTTTAATTATATACGTGATGTTCAGAATCTTTTCAATGTTGTTTGTGGCACAATTATTTTTTTTCTTTTAATTATTCATCGCTCTGGATTAACCAGCTCATACGTCATACTCAAAAGTGGTCTGCAATGCCAGTCCAAAGTTTAATGCAAAACATAAGTGAAACCACAAAATGAAGCAATATTCATGTGAATATCAAAAAATCAAGTGACACTTGATTGCTTATTGATTATTCTCTTGGATTACTCTTCTCAGACAATCATTTCTGCCAGGTTTTTGTACTTATTATTATGTCAACTGAACCACAAAGACAATCTACGTTTTATGAAGATGTGGAAAGATAACATTGATGAAAGTTTACTTTTGGCTTCCTTAACTAGTCCACCGTCAGAGTGTTCAAAGCAAGGCCTAATGTAAGATTTGGGGTAGAGTGATGATGAGAGATTTAGCCCCAGTGCCTGTGTGGAGGTGACAGAGTATCTATATATATATTTGACATCATTCTCAAAAAAGAAAAAAAAAGAAGTAAATATTGATGCCACAGCAAAAAGCCTATGGAATGTGGATGTACTGTATGTGGCTAACCCAAAAACCCATGTGCGTTTCTTGTGCTGGGTAGAGGGACCTTGCCAACAGCTGCCCTTGCAAAGTAAGATCTAGTCAATAAAGAGTCTAGTGCAACAATTCCCAAAACTTTTTACTATGGCAGACCCCCTAAAAATATTTTCATGCACAGAGGAACTCTCAATTTACATAAACATGTGTTTGTTCATACAAACAGATTCTCATCTAATTGCTTATGGAACCCAGTTTGGGAATCACTGGTCTAGTCTAAGGAAGGGCATTTGACTACTCTTTCGGTTTCCATGCACCAATGTTCTGGCTCTGTTACAGCATTAGCCTTCATTGATTCTGGAGCAGCTGGACATTCATTATACATGGAATACACCTTAGACCGAAATCTTAAATTTAAAAAAATGGTTTATGATCACTATGAATCTGCTCTGCAACAATCTTGCTTTTGGTTATTTAGTCTCTCTGGCTCCAGCAGCACAACCCACTCATCAACTGGTAACTGGGGCAGATTGTCTTATGGCTTCCTGCTCATAGAGAATGACACAGTGACAGAACTCATCACCACTCCTGTTCCCGCGGATAACCGAGGGAAACTATCTCCATGTCATTCTTTAAGGAGAGAGGGAAGAATCAGAGTATGAATGGGCACAGCCACTGACCCTCAAGCCTTGCATTGAAAAATGCTGGCGTAGAAGGATTGAGATTGAGCTAGACACTAAAGAATGACATGGGATGGTTTCCCGTGGTTATCTGCGGGGAACGGTGTTGAATTCTGTCACTGTGTCATTCTCTTCTACTCTTGTAGCCCCTGTAGCAGAAGCACTTTTGGGCTTCCCATGCCTTTACAGATATCTTTAGCAGGGTGAGGTGGCCTAGTGGTTAGAGATGCTGCCTTAGCACCCTGAGGTTATGTGTTTGATTCCAGCCTGCTCCCTGTAACTTTGGACAAGTCACGTAACCCCCCATTGCCCCAGGTACCAGAGTTAGGTTGAGTCTGCCATGACAGATAGGGAAAATACTTAAGAGTACCCAATTACTATTGTCAACAATGTGTTTCAGGGCTTCTCTTACAGTATATGATTGTCTGTCTAGATGAGACACTGGTGTTCTTGCCATATCTGACCACTAGGCAGCACTTAACATTCAGCCTCATTGTTCTGCACCCATAGTCATGTGAGCAGGTTTTCTGTATGGAGAAAAGTGTAAACAGAGTGTATTGTTCTAAGATAAGCTCCCAGAGTGCACTGCTGTTTTGACCAGTGAGCTGGTGCTCCCCTGCTTCTTGATTGCTTTTGTTGTTTGTTCTTTAAGAACTCCCATTTTAGTGATGCATATGGCCAAAAAGTACTGTTCCCCTTCTGATTTTTATCTTTGAATCTGCTAGCCTCAAAATGACCAGCTTTGTATCTGCTTGCCACTAGGAGGCTCATAATCAAAATTTTTAAATGTCCAAAAACCAGCCCAAGTCAGCACTTGGATGTCATACTAGCAGGGTCATCCAAGTGCCAATAATCAAAATCAACTTTCTGGATATTGAGCAGCACTTCGAAGCTGCTGTGCATCCAGAGCTCAAAGAGGCATGTTGGGAGATGTGTTATGGGTGGGCTTAAACCTGGACATCCTGAAGCAATAATCAAAGCTTTCCCAGGATGTTCTAGGTAGAACTTATATGCTGGGCTTACTCAAATGTAAAACAGGTCTAAGTGTCCCAAAGGTGACCAAACTGGCCACTGGAGGGTTTAAGGCATGACCCCCCTTACTTCCCCAGTGGTCACAACACCCTCCTACCATCCACAGAGGGTATAAAAACAGGCTTCTGATAAGCTGAGCTGGTTTCGGGGAGTCCTACCAGCTCTGCTGATGGGGGATGCCCCTGCCACGATCAGCTGAACTGGCAGAGAGATCCGATTCCTCTCTCCATCACACTCACCAATCCCCCAACCCCCTACATAGAGACCCCTACCCTATACCCCTACCCCCAAAATCCCTCGACAACCCCTGAACCTTTCTTCAGAACAATCGGCAGGAGGGTTGCCCTTCCTGTTGCCGGGCCCCATCAAACCCCGACACTCTACCCCAAACTCCTAGCACCAATCTACGGCAGCCCCTGAACTTCTAGCACTAAACTAGGGTGGGGTGCTGCACCTGCAGCACCCCACCCTGGCATTCCCTAAACTCCTGACACCTCAACCCAGCACCCCTCTTACAACCCCATACCTTCAAAGACAATCTGGCGGGAAAGATTCCTACTCCCTCCTGCCAGCAGACCCACTTCTTCATAATGACAGGGTCTTCCCCTTCTTGGTGCATCCTGGGATGCACCAGGGATAGGCCTAAGGCTCTGATTGGTCCAGGTGCCTAAGACCCCTCCTATGGGATGCACCAGGAAGAGGAAGGTCCTGCCATTATGAAGAAGAGGGCCTGCCTGTGGGAGTGGGCATCCTTCCCGCTGGATTGTCTTCAAAAGTATAGGTTGTAGGGGGATGCCAGAGTGGGGTACCATGCGTTCAGGGGGTGCTAGAGATTTGGTGGATGAATCCCCCATCAGCTGAGCTGGCAGGACTCCCCAAAACTGGCTCAGCTGATCAGGATTCCTCTGCCATGATCAGACAAGGTAGTTATGTATGTCTGCAAAACTTGCTTTTGTGCGTTTTTCATGTTTTTATTTTTGAAAATGGCCAAAAAAGATAGACGTCCTAAGGAACAAAAGATCCACATAGGTCATTTTCAAAAATAAAAGATAGACGTTTAGCTGTTTTGAAAATGGACATTTTCTGTTCTGGATCTCTGAATGTTTTTTCCCAAAATGTCCAAATTAGACTTAAGACATCCTATCAAAAATGCCCCTCTTAGTGTAGCTAAGCTTTAAAATATAGTAGTACCATTTTCACAGAGAGTTTGTGAAAATACACTTCTGGCTTGCCTTAATCTTAGGAGATGCTGGATGAATGTGAGTTCTTTGAGAAGAAATTCCTTAAGATCTACTGAATTGTAAAGTTTATTATTTTTTTAAGCTTTATTAAAGAAAGCTTGTTTAAGGAATTACAGAGTTCAGCCTGGTACTAATACAGGCTACAGATCCAATGAGTTTATCCGTTTGGGATCCAGTCGGGTTTTCAGGATTTCCCCAATAAATATGCATGAGATCTATTAGCATACAATGAAAGCAGTGCATGCAAATAAATTTCATGCATATTCATTGGGGAAATCCTGAAAACCCGACTGGATTGCAGCCTTCCAGGAGGGACTTTGACACCCTACTCTAGGATAAGCCTCAGAATAGTAAAATTAGAAGCTGATCAACAGTCTTCAGAGTTGAGAGTGAAAGGTCAGGATACTCATCAATGCCAATTTTTTGTTAATCCTGAGAATTTTTTTTTTTTAAAGTTGGAACCACTACTTGGGCTATATAAAAGGTTTTGAAAGAGATCTAGACCAAATGGCTTCCACAATATACTGGCTTAGGCCTGTAGTCCTTAAAGCTCTTTAACAGTTCCTGAGTTTCATCACTATTGATGCTTTATCCAAAAATTTTCAAGTGTAATGGCTCCATTCACAGCCTTGGCCTAATGACTCCAGCCTGCTTAGCATCCCCAGGCCCAGCAAGCAGGAAACTACTGAGTCAGAATCATGCCTTGTGCAATACTCACCCTAGCACCCCAGTTCTGCTTACTGTGCTACTATCAAGAAAAGGAGACAAAGGATAGGGAGAAGATTTGGTGCTCCATCTCCCTTGTCATACTGTGAGGTCATACTACTCACACAAGCCTATCACAAGCTGAATGCACTCTTGGTATTGACCGCAATCTTTTGTCACCTTGACTTCATATTTCTGAAGTTGGGCAGTCTCATGGGGTTGCCATCAGAGTTGCCCTCACTGCAGCCATTTTGAAGAGAAAGACCACATAAGCCCTGAACTCACCACTGGACTACCAGAGCTTGTAAATGTAGACCCCCCCCCCCCCCCAGGGGAGGAGAGTAGGCCTACCTTAGTCAGCTAACTGGGGAGAATGATATCAGTGAGGCAGCAGCTGGCAGGTATATGGGTGGATGCAGTGAGTCTCCACATTATCAGACTTTTTGGTTATCCAACAACCTGTCTGTCCTGTTTGATAATTGAGATTCTACTGTACTAGCACTTATGTGCTTAAGTGTACACAAAACCACTAAAGTGTCAGCAGGGCATCTAAGCACTGCTCTTTAATGGCATGCCTAACTTACATAGTGTGTAGATGCAAGGGGGCATCCACATGGGCCTCCCACTTATGCACATGACTTATGAATACTGTAAGTTATATGCATCCTCATCACATTTAGGTGTCCATAGTTACACCTGGTCTATGGCTGGAGTAACTGCTGATACATAAATGTTAGGCATGCCAATATCATGTTATACCATTATTATATAATGGAATTTAGGCACCCAGGGGCCATGGTAGAAGAGACTCATTAAACATTCTCAGGGCACCTAAATGAAGATACACAGTTGTAGAATTACCCCCACGGAGGGCAAATCTTCAACAGGGCATCTGGTAGAACTCAATGCTATATAGGAACTTAGGTGTCTACTAAATCTTAATTTCTGGGGGAACAGCCTAGAGCACAGTTTCACTGCTTTTTTCCCGTCTCCGATGTAAGGCTGCTCTGCCAACATCTACTTCCTTCCAGGCAGCCTGCAGGGAAGACGATGGGAGGGGGTGAACCTAAGAACATAAGATTAGCCTTACTGGGTGAGACCAATGATCCATCTAGCCAGTTTCCTGTTTCCAACAGTGGCCAATCCAGGTCTCCAGAACGTGACAGACACCCAAATGAACAGTAATCCTTCCAAAGCATGTGGGTGATTTCAGCTAGCATTCCTACATGGGGGTTGGTGCATCAGTATATTTGTTTGAAATTTAAGTGGAACCTAATGTTGCACCAGCTACAGTGTTAGAAGCAGGGGAAACATTGACTAAAAAAGAATCCACATCTATTTCTTCATATGATTTAATTTCTTACTCTTGAAAAAACCAAACAAACAGATATGTGTAAATTTTGGCAACAAGGAAACAATAGTGAGAATTTTTCATACATGATTTATCCACCTGGACTATTGGGGGTTTTTTTTCACAAATATACTGGTGAATAGTAGAAATGGTAAAGTTTAACCACTTGCTTCTTTTGAGATCCTCCAAAGATGATAAACCCAAGAGTCATAAGTATAGTTTAAGTTTATCACTTTGCTGCCCTACTGAAGCAAAACTTATTAACCAGTTTAGTAACCAATGCACCAATATGTCTTTAAACAGTTTGTTTAGATATGAGAAGAACTGAAGTCCTTTCTAACTTGACCATCAGATGTTTGTCCCCCATTCCTTTGCCTCTTGCAGTATCTTTTCCCTTCCTATGACCGTCTAAAGTTTCCTTCATGTTTGTTTTGCTTATAGTTGAAGCATAGAATTTGATCCTTTGCACTAAACTGGATTAACATAAGGTTAAGAGGTCCTTTTATGTAACTGCAAAAAAAGTGCCCTGCACCCTGCTCACCACACCCCTGCTCCTTCCTTCAGAGGGGAACCAGGCTAGCAGGAGAAGTTGCTCATGCTACCAAGTGTAGCATGATTTGGCGAGGTGCCGGCACCCTACTGACATGGCGCCCGGGGCGGTACGCTTCCCCTTACACCACTGATGCCAGATATACACCCAGACTACAGTATTTTTCATCTACATGTGTGTGAGACACACCTATACTGTGCCCACACTAGGGTTTACCAGACGTCCAGACTTCCGTGAACATGTCCTCCTTTTCGAGGACATGTCCAGGGGTCTGGATGGCTTTTCAAAACCTGGCACTTTGGGCTTTGACAAGCTTCCTGTAAAAATTGTGTTGGGAGGGAGCAACCGCGCATGCGTGGATGCAATGTGATTACATCATGTCACATCTGCAGATGCCATCCGGGGGTGGGGCTAGGGGCTGTAACGGGGCAGAACTAAGCAGGCCGTAGGTCTGGATTTTCCTTGGTTTCTTTGCACAAAGCTGACGGCAGCGGCTCCTACACGTGCATCCCATGGCTGAACCGGAAGTCTTCACTCTGATGTCAGAGGGAAGGCTTCTGGCTCAGCTGCAGGACGTGCATAGAAACCGCTGCCCGCGGCTTTGTGCAGCGAAACAACTGTGGCTGGAAGGAGGGAGGGAGATGGCCAGAAAGTAAACACCTGCTGGAGGGAGGCACGTACTTGGGGCACAGAATGGAGGGGAGGGAGGGAGAGGGGCACGTTGGGACACCGAAGGTAGAGCAGGACCCCTGTTCATAAGTACGACTCCGACGTAAGTTGGATGTTCGTAAAACGGGGACTGCCTGAAGTTATTTGCAGCAGCATTAACAGTGCTGTTGAAAAGTAGTGGTTAGATCTGAATTGGCTAGAAGCTGTTTCTGGCCAATTAAAAACACTATCGACCCCATCAATCCCAGCTCCCCCATACTTTCCTCTGTTCTAGAAGCGAAGTAGGTACCAAGGAAGGGTTATAAACACTAATGAAATCTTAAAAGAAAAAGCAAGCTATAATACTTACTTATACATAGCTGCACTTTTCAATTTTATTATAAACAATGCAATGCGTGTGTGTGTATATACAGTATATATCTGCTTTAACAAAAAAAGCAACACATTAACTAATACATGAAAGCAATACACTCATTTTTCATGTTGTTCTTAGGTATTGCCATGCCAGGCTAACTAACATGCCGTTTGCTCCAGCGATATGCTGAATCTTTTGTTGTCGGACTCCTCCAATAGCTCTTCTACAGTGGATAGCTGTGCCTGAGGAAAGCTGCTATAAATCAGGTGCTCAGATGTATACGTGTGAGGCAGAGGAACCGCAGTGTGTTTTGATTTTTCAGCAGGGTCTTTTTCAGGTGAATGTCTTTTCTCAAAGCTGAGATCCCCCTTAGCATGTCTTTTCTGTACTATTCCACACAAGATAGCCACCACTGTTACTAGCAGTAAAATTGCACAGAGAGGCACGACTATCAGAATTTCCAGATAATTATGAAATCCAAAGTCTGCAAAAGACAAGAAGAGAGGAAATTCATTTTTTTTCTAAGATGTTTAAGGATGATAAAGAACACCCCCTCCCCCCCCCCCCCGACTGAACCCTTTACTGTTGACATACAAGCAGAAGTTGCCCTATAAGTGCCAATTTGCCACTTTTCCTACTCATATGTAGATATTTTCTTGGTAATACCATGTAATTGTTTAAAATGGTGGTCTTTAGCCAGTGGGTTACTGTGTGTGGAGGAGAAGATGGAGAGATGAGTTGGGCTGGAATCTCTAACAGTCCCTGCACCCCTAAATGAAAGTGTGGTCTTCTGCTTCTCTCTCCCTTCCCAGCATTCAGTGCCTTTTGAAAAAGAATATATACAGATGAGGTAGGAGCACCCACAGAAAACAGGAATGCTTGCTCTGTTCCCGCTATTACAAATTTGAGAGAGAGAAAGTTTGCTGCTAAAGGGGCAACTCTTTTTGAAATTCTTTTTTATTTTTTGCATATCTTATTTGTTCATTAACCATGCCATAACAAGAATCCCATCATATTCCAGTATATAATGTTTGAGAATCTCAACGATTATATATAGGTGTGAAAAAATTACCGTATTTTTCGTTCCATAAGACGCACCCTAGATTTAGAGGAGGAAAACAAGAAAAAACCATTCTGAACCAAATTCTCCCTGCCAGGCACTGCACCCAACCCCACACTACTTGCCAAGCTCTGTACCCTGTCCCCCCTCTGTTGGTCTAGTGGTAGGCTGGGACAGGGCACAGGGCAGGCAGGCCTAGTGACTGGCAAGCAGGTAGGCACAGGGCAGGCAGGACATATGAGGCATATGAGAACCCGGCAGAGGATCAACACAGCAACCTCCAATTTACTGTGAACACTTGAGATTAAGCAAGAAAAATGTTCTGGAACTCCTTTTCCCCAAATGCTATCACCTATGGTTAACCGGGAGTCAAGTGTTAAAAAATTACTCAAAAGAAAAAAAAAAAAAAAAGTATATATATAAACACAGAATAGCTTACCTTATCCTGTGGCCTCAGGTTGGATGGTCAGATTTTGAAAGGACAGAACTCTACACCCTTTACGATGGACAATTATCTAGTGTCTATCCCACATCGTCTCCACCTGGGCATTAAAAGTTAATTACCCACCTGGGGAGTTTCAGGGCTCTTGAGGTCCTGGGCCCAGCTTTTGTGTGTGTTGGGGGGGGGGGGGGTTGGGGAGAGAGGGGGCTTGTGGTCTAGTTCAGAGGTGGCCCATTCTGGAGGGAAGTCTTGATCCTCCAGTGACACGGTAGAAACAGCTGATATGCTGGCTGCCAGAAGGAAGGAAAAATAGGGCAGGCCCAATGTGAGCAGCGTAGTAAGCTGACCTCCCGGCAGCCACGCCATTTGCTTTGTTGAGTTTCACCTGCCGGCAGCGGAAAAAAAGCTAAAGATACATATGTGCAAAGCCACGCATGCACTGAAGAACGATGGATGCCCGACTGGTGTGCCAGTAATACACACCAGTAACAGGCGTTTGCTAAGGTGAGCCGAGGGCCAGGAAGAGCAGGAGATAAAAAGTGCCCACAGGGTCCAAAGAAGGGTGCAGAAAAAAGACAAATCAGTAGGGCGAGCTCAGCCTCTTCTGTTTCACCAAGTTCACAGCAAAGTCTCCCTCCCCCCTCCTCTCCCTTCTCCCCACAGGCCTCTTATCTCTGCGCAGCTCCTGCTCAGACGGCCACAATTACCCACGAGTGCTTGCGGTGGTGGATGAGCCACAGGGACAGTGTCTGCATGCTCTGCTGTGAGTTTCTTCTCCAGTGCCGCTTCAGAGAAGGCCGACATCCCTGGATAGTGGAGCAAAAAACACTGGCCGAAAAACACTGGTTGAGGACAGTCGCTAATATCCACAACCTTCACCGCCATAACCACTAGCACGATCACGGCCAGGCAATGGTCCCAAGCACCCGCAGCCCCTACTCCCTCCAATGCGCATGCATGAGGCCTTCAAAGCAATTAAAAACAGGTTGGTGGGGGAGGTGGTGGTTTGTGGTATTCGCTTCATAAGATACACCCTTATTTTCACCCACTTTGGGGGGGGGAGGGAAAAAGTGCGTCTTATGGAGTGAAAAATACTGTAGTTCTCTAAATAACAGAACTTGAGGTCAATATGTAAAGTCATTGAAGACCATTGCACAAGTAGATCCCTGTAAATGTAAAATTGGGTACCAGGACAATAATTCTGTTGGGTCGGTGAAGGTATAGCCATTTCTTCAAAATAAAAATCAACCTTAATTTTTCTTATGGAAACCTAGTCTATATGAGGAAAAGCTAGAGAGGTTAGGACTTTTCAGCTTGGAAAAAAGATAGCTGAGGGGGGGGGGGTATATGATTGAGGTCTATACAATCCTGAGTGGTGTAGAACGGGTGAAAAGCAATCAATTTTTTACTTTTTCAAAAATTGCAAACACTAAGGGGCACTTAATGAAGTTACATGGAAACACCTTTAAAATAAATGAGGAAATATTTTTTCATTCAATGAATTGTTAAACTCTTGAAACTCGTTGCCAGAGGATGCGATAACAGTGGTTAGCATAGCTGGATTTAAAAAAAAAAAAAAAAGTTTGAAGAAGTTTCTGGAGGAAAGTCCATAGTCTGCTATTGAAACAGACATGGAGGAAGTCACTGCTTGCCCTGGAATTGGTAGTATGGAATGTTGTTACCATCTGTGTTTCTCCCAGGTACTTGTGACCTGGATGGCCACTGTTGGCAACAGGATTCTGTGCTAAATGAACCATTGGTCTGACCCAGTATTGTTCTTATATATATGTGGAGGCTTTATTGATGGCTTTGTGGTGACGGATTGATGGGTAGTTCTCTTTTTATTTAGGCTTTCTTTTTTCTTTGGTTTCTCCTCCATTGATGTGGACTAGAGGAAATATTTTGGTTTATTGGGGGTTTTGTTCTTTGATTAACTTAATGGTTTCTGTTAGTTTCCATTTTTCATATGAAATTTGTGTATTTGAAAATTGCCAAGAGAGACAATGTGGTTTGCATTTAACAAGAAAACTGATTTTATTCTAAGAATTTTGATTGTACTTACTCTACTGTGGGGACGTGGAAAGGGGATCTCTCGGCCCCGTCTCACTGAAGGATGGATGCAATCTATCAGTTTTAGTGATCCTGGCCAGGATTTACTTAAGCTTCTTGTTAGTTAAGTTCTTATTAACTGTATTTGAACCCTGGTTTTAGAAATAGCATCAAGCAGCTGCCAAGGCTCATGCCCCACTCTCATAAAGGCCAAGGTGATAAAGTTAACATTATTTGCATCTTAACTTCAGTGGTCAGGTAGAAGTTAAGTTTAACTATTCTTTAACTATTAAATGAATTGGGCCAGAATAGTAGGGATGTGCATGGAAAAAAAATTCATTTAGTTTTTGGGCCATTGTTGTACTTTTTACTAATTTTCTGACTTTTCAGTTTGTTTCACATATTCATTTTAATACTTTTTCACATGCAGTTAGTCAACTTAACATGCTTTAATTCATAGCTTAACATAAATTCTTAACACATTTAGCCAAAGTCAAAGGTGTGCTAATGAATACATATCCTAGGGCAGGGGCAGGGAATGTGGGGAGTTCCAGCCTCATGCCACCTGGACACAGGGATCCTTTAATCTAGGCATTAGGAGCAGAGCCCTTGGATCAAGGGGTCCTCAAATTGGGGACCTCATGTCTTTGGCTGATTTTCTAAAACTTTGCCTTGGATTTCCATTATGTCTATGCAAAGTTAAAATTGTAGTTCACCTCGCCTCCAGGGGCAAAGTAAAGATTTAGAGCCAAGCTGGGCGTGCTCACATTTCCACATCTGTTCCTGTGGATTGGTCTCCTTAAAAAGCATCTCATTAGTATATCTCATCATGCACAAGTCCACTTCAAATGGCAGCTGGAACAGCGAGATGCCGAATCCTGCCGGCTTCAACATAATCCATACTTCCGGTTTCCCAATGTCATATCCTTACCTGGCAGAGTTCAAAAACCAAAAACTACAAAGATCCCCGTTCTGGACGCCATTTGAAGTGGTTTGTGCACGATGAGAGATGTTTGATATTAACTCCGAAGCAGCCAAGAGTATTGGTGAAACAAGGTTCCTTGTCGGGAAAGAGTGAGATGCAAGTGTGAGAGACCTATTGGTGAAAGAGAGATGTTGGAGTGAAGTCCCATCTTTAAGCTAAGTCCCTTTGTGTGCACCTGAATGGCATTTTTAAACCTTGTTTGATATTGTTGGGAGGTTTTATTTAAATGCCTATGGTATTATTGGAAGCAGTCAGAAGTGATTGATTCAGAAGTTCTGCTATGTTAGTTTGAGGCTTTTTTTCTCTCCCCCTTATTGTTTGTGTTAACAAGGTTATAAATGGAATGCCTCAGTGACCACAACACAATATATTATTGAGTAGTCATTTGTTAACTTGCTTGTTATCCTTGTAAATGTTTTTGCTATTATTTGGGTTTTTAAAAAAGTGTTGCCAGAGGATGTAGTATGAGTTGTTAATGTAGCTGGTTAAAAAAAAAAGGGTTTGCATAAGTTCCTGGAGGAAAAGTCCAAAAACTGCTGTTGAGACAGACATGGGAGAAGCCACTGCTTGTCTGGATCGGTGGCATGAAATGCTGCTACTATTTGGGTTTTTGCAAGATACTTGTGACTTGGATTGGCCTTTGTGAAGACTGGATACTGGACTGGATGGACCATTGATCTGATCCAGTAAGGCCCCTTCTTTCTCTTTCTACTGCTCTATATTCTACTGCTCTATATTCTACTGCTCTATATTCAGAGCAACCCAGCCACCTCCAAAACTCCAGTGTCTTACTGTGCAATCTGCAGATACTCCTGCTCCCTTGGCTTGTAGTTACCTAAGAACTCCTGCTCCTTCTCTACAGTATATTCAAGTACTCAAAGCACATAGATCCGTCCTCAGTGCTGTGTATGCTTCACAAAACAGGCCTCTACTGTTCATATTTTGCATGCTATCAGTTCTCACATTCTGGGACTACAGCTATAGCTAAGAGATAGGCATAAATATCTACATGTTTAGATGCTTTAAGGCTAGCATTGGTGTTTCTTGTGATGAGATTAAGGCTTAAGCACTTATCTGGACCTGAGCATCAGGTAGTGGCAATTTTTCTGCAGTACACATATGCATGCTTAAATCACTGTTCTAGGCATGAAAAAAGCATTAAAAATTATCCCCAAATGTATTAAGTTAGAACAATAAAAAGTATACCATTATATTATTTTTTTTGCCTGGTTATGCTTAATTTCTACACTTATGTGATTGAAATTAGCAGACCCACCGAAAAGAAGCACATAGATTATGAAATGAGATGCCACAGTGAAGGCTATAATGTTGAAAATGACAGAGTGGCAGCAACTACAGTCGAACGCCGATTATCCGGAATAATCACAGAAAGAGGGTAGTCCGGATAATTGGACATTAATGTTTTCTTTTGGTTTTAATTTTTAAAAAAATACTATCAGCATGCACCCCCCCCCCTCGACAAGGAAAGGCAGCATTCCCCCTACCCCACTCCCTTCCTGAACAGGCACCACCTCAACCCCCTACCGGACCCATAGGAAAGACTCCAGACCTACCTTGTTTCCCTGGTGGTATAGCAGCAGCACTGGAGCAAGAGTGATCCTACTCGCTCCTGCCCATGCTCTATCAGTGACTAAAATAGCTGCAGAGACTTCCAGGGGCAGTCTCACAAGGCACGGGGGGAGGGAAGACTGGGCTAGGCTGATGGCAGCGGTGGCAGAAGCCGAGAAGGAGCACTAGTGGGAGGGAGAGTGATAGGAATAGTACTTTGGAGGGAACTCAAATATAACCTGAGACACCCCACAGTGGTGTACCAAGGAGGGGACAGGGGGGGAAGTCTGCCCTGGGTGCACGCCTTGAGGGGGGTGCATAGCCGGCCAGGTACGGGTCATCCGGTGCCGGTCTGCACAGGGCTGGCAAGATTGCATTGGGGCCACTGGCAGCGTATGGGCTGCAACGGCGATGAGCGGCATCGGCGGCCCCCTGTGATGCAATTCATGATCAGCAATGCGCCCCCTCCCCCGCCCCCCCGCGATGACACTTAAGATTGGCAATGGGCCTCCTTCTACCCCTGGCATCAACAGCACTTCAGATCGGCAACGTGGTGCTCAGTCAAAAGCTTCCTTCTGACTGAACTGCCTGGGCAGAAACAGGAAGCTGAGTCAGAGGGAAGCGTTGGACTGAGCACCGTGTTGCCGATCTGAAGTGCTGTTGATGCCAGGGGTAGAAGGAGGCCCATTGCCGATCATAAGTGTCATCGCGGGGGAGGGGGTGCATTGCCGATCTTGTTGCCAAAATCGGAACGGTGAGAGGAAGGGAGAGAGATGGGTCTGTGATGGATGGAGAGATTGAGAGAAGAGGGCAGATGATGGAAGTGGGGAGAGAGAAGAGGGCAGATGATGGAGGTGGGGAGAAGGGACAGCAAATGCTGAATGGAAGTGAAGAAAGAACACATACTGGATGGAAGGAGGGATAAAGAAAAAGGACATATGCTGGATGGGGGAAGAAGATAGAGTTAGTGAGATAATGGAGAGGGGTGAAGGAAAGGGGTGGCATGCTGTGGATAGACACAGTGAAAAGAGGGAAACTGAGGACTGCATAGTAAGAAAGAATTTAATTTAGACAGAGGCAGAAAATAAAGAAGGAAGACCAGAGAAGGAAAGGGAAGAGAGAGGAGAGAGAGATGCCAGAGACAGGAAAGGAGACAGAGATATCAGATCTGAGCGGAGGAAATGAGAAGAGAGAGATGCTAAAAATCACAGGGGGGAGAGAAAGAGAGATGAAAGGAGAAAGATGCCAGACCATGAGGGAACAGAGAGAAGATGATGGATGCCAGCCCAAAGGGGGGTCTAGAGGAGAGATGCCAGGGGGAGACAGACAGTTTCTAGAAGGGGCAGACACTGGATTGAAGAGACAGGGCAGACGCTGGAAGGAAAAAAAGTGAAAAGAAGATAAAAGCAGAAACCAGAGACAACAAAAGGTAGAAAAAAATCATTTTATTTCTATTTTGTCATTAGAATATATCAGATTTGAAATATATATCCTGCTAGAGACATAACTGGGGACTGCAAAACCCAGGCAGTACTTCTTTAGCTAGATGGAAGGGGTAGAGAAAGAGGGCACATGTTGGAAGGATGGGATAAATAAAAGGAGGGCTCATTATGGGGGAAAAAGGATTGAGTTAGGGAAATACTGGAGGGGGTGAGGGAAAGAGGTGGCGAGCTGTAGGTAGACAGTAAAAAAAGAAATTGATGAGAGGGTAATAAGAACATAATCTAGATGGATGCAGAAAATAAATTGAAAAGGAAAATGAGGGAAGAAAGGGATTGCAGAAGAGGTGTGGGAGAGGGAAGGAGAGGAGAGAGATGCCAGACCAAAGGGGGTGAAAGGAGAGATGGAAGGGGGAGGCATACAGTTTCTGGAAGGAGGCATACAGTTTCATAGAAGGAGAGAAGATGCCATATAGGGGCAGAAAGATGGCAGACAGTGAATGGAAGGAAGAGAGTAACAAGAAGATGAGGAAAGCAGAAACCAGAAAAGACAAAATTTTCTATTTATTGTTTTAGGAGACATGTGTCACTGTTTCTGTGGTGTTGCATTGTATGCAGAGTCTAGCTTCTTGCTGGTTCAATTTAACCTTTGTCTATGTATTTCTATTTTATCCCCCCTTTTACAAAACTGTGGAACGTTTTTTAGCGCCAGCCGTGGTGGTAGCAGCTCTGATGCTTAGAATTCTATGAGCGTCAGAGCTGTTACCACCGTGGCTAAAATCCACACTACAGTTTTGTAAAAGGGGGAAGGGTTAGTTTGTGATGACATATTCCATACTAGGCAAAGGTGTTTTCTGTGTTCTGTGTGTTCGAAAGACTTGGTTTTCTGTTAGGATTGACGGTGTAGGATTGATTTGTACTACTCTGGCTTGTTTAGGTTTACAATGGGTGTATTGATATTGTACTGCTCACTGCAGTATGTAAGATGCTGCCTTTTCCTAGGTACTCATGTGTGACGTGTGGCTTGTTACTAAAAATCATGTTTTTCGTACAGATGGGGGGGGTGTCAAAAAAATGATGGACCCCGGGTGTCACATATGCTAGGTACGCCATTGCACACACACCCCACTCCCCCGGAAGCAATCCGGATAATTGGAGTTTAGATAATCGGCGTTGTACTGTATTTGCTTTCCAGGGATCTGTTTGCAGGTATAAAGAGTAAGTTCAGAAATATGAACCTGGAAATGATGTGAATGGCATACTAGTTGGTGAACACTAATCTACAGGATCTGGTAGAATAACCAGGAAGTTCTCTCCCCGAGTAGAAGACACCCAGCACACGATGGTAGGCACAAGAGGACAAGGGATCTGGAGCCATCCAAAAGGTCAAAAAACCTTAGCTAATTTAGGCATACATTAAAGCTTTGCTAATGACATCACCTTCTAATTCCTTAACCATCTTGCACAAATGATTGTTCTAGATTTTTTTTTTTTTTAAACCACCGCAGAAGACTAGGTCTTTTCCCATTTCTTGAAGCTGAAGAGACACACAACTAAACTTCTCTGGAGAAGAACTGCTTTTCGTGCTCGATTATACAAAGGGATAAAAATTAGTAATCTCCATTTATTTTTTGAAAGAATTAGAGATTCATCTTGATTAATGTCCAACAATGGCATATCAAATCAATGCGCCAATGAAAAAGATGTCTTGGAAGCTGAGACGGCTCCGAAGGGTCCAATTTCAAATGTTGATTTGAGCCTATATTTTGACACACCACTAATGTAACTCTCGTTATTTGGGTTGCTCTAGAAGAGTTATTATATTTCAAATCCTTCAAAACTATGCCACTAGACTGTTACTTTACTGATTATTGGCAGGACAGCTTTTAAATTAATTGCTCAACTTTTAAGATACTTCACGGCCAGGCTATATTACTTTTGAGTCAGCTGCTGACCTTTTCTCCATACCTGAGATATTCTGACAAGGAAACTTATTGCTTCATTTTCCAGATATATAAAAGATTAAATACCAAATGATCTTTCCCCCCCCCACAATGGCATATTAGGTAGCCTTAACTTGGAATTAGCAACTAGAATTAATTCAAGATAATTATATGATTTCTCTCATAAGAAGTTCAAAACCTCTCTTTTTAAGAAATATTTAATCAGCTTTATTTGTTTGATCTAGAATGCCTAGTTTCTATTTTGTGATTTGCATAAGACCACTTTTTAGTAGTTTGTAGAACATAAAAATTTTATTTGTATTTAGTGTACTGTATTTTATTGTATAGTATTGGTCAAACTAAGGCTGTACAGAGAATTGGAATAAACTTACATTTTATGACATAGAGTTAGGCTGGCTCCAGCATGTACTCCGAGAGCTCAGTAACAAAGCTGGCTGCAGGATTGGCTTTCAATCCAAGTCAGAGTGTAAGCTCTTCTGAGCAGGGACCATTTAATGTCAAAATGTATAGTGCTGCAAAAGCCATTCAGTGCTATAGAAGTGTTAAACAGTAGTAGTAGTAGTAGTAATAGTAGTAGTATTACAGGGTACCTCCTTACTCCCATACATAGAGGATACTACCCTTGCTGTGTACTGATTGCACTCAATTCAGCACTGTGTCAGAGAAGTAGGTATCTTTCTGAAAAATCAAAAAGCACAATTATAAATGGTACCTGACTGATGGATGTGGACACACAGAGTACCAGGTGCTGCAGAAGAATGGTCATCAAAGCCTCTCTTACAGTGGCAAGAATAGGTGCCAAATTCATTCAGACATGTGGCCTGTTTGTCACACAGATGCATTGTAAGTTTGCATTCATCCACATCTGCAATATATGAAATCGATATGAAAAATAAACTACTGTCCCTGAGATACCTTTCCTTCAAATTAAATGCTAAGGGGCTCATAATTTTAAAAAAACAAACAACAAAAAACCCAAAAACATTTTAAAAAGTAGGCTAAAATCGGTACTTGGATGATCAAAAAGACAGATCATCCAAGTACTGATAATCAAAGCTAGTTTTAGACGTATCTAAAACCAGCTAAGGTCTGTACCCTGACTCTGAAAGCCTAGAGTGAAGAGAGGCATTTCTAGAGGAGGGGAAAGGGCTGGAGATGGGCTGACCTAGACTTAGGGCTCCTTTCATTAAGCTGTGATAGCAGTTTTAGCGCGCTCTTAACACGCGCAGAATTGCCACACACACTAGACGGTAACACCAGCATTGAGCTAAAAACGCTATCGTAGCTTAGTAAAAGGAGCCCTTAGTCGTACTGCAAGTATAACTAAAAGTCTAGGGAGATGGCCCAGTCGGAACTTATACGTTTTGACTTAGACCAAGTCAAAACAGGTATAAGTTCCTAATAGGGGCGACTGCCACGATCAGCTCAGCAGCCACAGCAACCTGCCCACCCCCCACCTAATCTCTCCTGTAGCAATCGCGATCCCCTCACCCCGACAAAACCCCAAACGGGCAGGAGGGAGCCCAAGCCCTCCTGCTGGAAGATGAACCCCCAAACCCCCTCAAACAATACCGGCAGGAGGGAGCCTAAGCCCTCCAGCCAGAAGGCAAACCCCCAAACCCCGAACCGGCAGGAAGAAGCCCAAGCCCTCTTGCTGGAAGACATCCCCCCAAACCCCCCAATGCGCCCCCCCCCCCGAACCTCCCTCCCCCAACTAACCTAATCAGATGGCTGGACGGACAGGTCCTCTGGCCAGCTGGCAGGCCCACTGTCTTCCAAATGGTGGGCCTGCCCCTTCCCGGTGGATTGAGGGGTGCACCGGGGAGGGGCCTTGGGCCCGATTGGCCCAGGTGCCTAAGGCCTGCCCATAGGAAGGGCCTTAGGCAACTGGGCCAACCGTAATACACAAATGTTTTCCTGCTGCTCATGTCTCATTCAGACAGTATCCATTTGCTAAGAATTCTTTTCCTCAGCCTACAGCACAGCCTTCACTCTTTCTCCTATTCTTCTTAAATTCCTACTTCAACAATTCCCCTTCTCCTCCTACCCAGCACTTGTGGCTCCGCCTCATTTCCATGTAATAAAGCAACCTTCCTAACATCTGGATCCTACCAGTCTCTACACTAGAAGTGTAAAAAAATCTACAAACATTAGTTATCCTCAGTGGGGTACCAAGGGAGGGGTGGGGGGGGCGGTCTACCCCGGGTGCACGCCCCAAGGGGATGCATAGCTGGCCATCCACTGGGGAATAAGCTGCCGCCATCGGGAACAAGCCAGCGCCGAGTTCTCCCTGCTTTTCTTCCTCACAGGGCCGACCAACTCTCGCCACCCGACGTCGTTGCCTTGCTGGCCCAGAACGTCCTCTCCGACGTTAGAATTGATGTCAGGCGGCGAGAGTTGGTCGGCCCTGCGGGGAAGAAAATCAGGGAGGGAGAACTCGGCACCGGCCTGTTCCCAATGGCAGCAGTGGCAGCAGCAGCATGTTTCCCAATGGTGGTGGCATGGTGGAGGGCAGGGAGAGAGAAAGAAAGAAAGAAAAGGGGCGGGGCCAGGGAACAACAAAGAAAGAAAGAAAAAAAGTGGGACATGGAGAGAGAGAGAAAGAGGCAGAGAAAGAAATGGGGCATGGAGAGAGAGAGAAAGAGACATATAGAAAGAAAGGGGGCATGGAGAGAGAAAGAAAGAAGGGGGCAGGGTGATACAAAGAAAGAAAGAAAAAAAATGGGGCATGGAGAGAGAGAAAGACAGGCAGAGAAAGAAAGGGGGCATGGAGAGAGAAAAAAAGAGGGGGGCAAGGTGAAAGAAAGAAAGAAATGGGGCATGGAGAGAGAGAAAGAAGCAGAGAAAGAAAGGGGGCATGGAGAGAGAAAGAAAGAAGGGGGCAGGGTGAAAGAAAGAAAGAAATGGGGCATGGAGAGAGAGAGAGAGAGAGAAAGAAGGGGGCAGGGACAAAGAAAGAAAGAAATGGGGCACGGAGAGAGAGAGAGAGAGAGAGAAAGATAGACAGAGAAAGAAAGGGGGCATGGAGAGAGAAAGAAAGAAGGGGGCAGGATGAAACAAAGAAAAAGTTGGGGGAGGGAATGAGGTCTGGAGGAGAGGAAGCTTACAGGAGGCTGAAAGAAAGGAAGAAATATTGGATGCACAGTCAGAAGAATAAAGTGCACCAGAGACTGATGAAATTACCAAACAAAGGTAGGAAAAATAATTTTATTTTCAATTTAGTGATCAAAATGTGTCTGTTTTGAGAATGTGTCTATATTTTGCACTATGGCTCCCTTTTACTAAACCGCAATAGCAGTTTTTAGCGCAGAGAGCCTATGAGCGTCGAGAGCAGCATGGGGCATTCAGCGCAGCTCCCTGCGCTAAAAACCGCTATCGCGGTTTAGTAAAAGGGAGGGGTATATTTGTCTATGTTTGTATAGTTGTTACTGAGGTGACATTGCATAAAGTCATCTGCCTTGACCTCTTTGAAAACCCGCGGAATATAAATGATAATTAACATTTTCTCTGCGTACAGTGTGCTTTGTGTTTTTAAAATTTTATTGTTGGTAGATCATTTTGACTTGGCCACGAAGGTAAGGGGGAGGGAGGGAGGGGAGCTGCTGAAAGACATCTAGTAATCCTTGCAGGCTTGACTATGCAGGGAATTATTTTTGTAAAATCATGTTTTGTTATGCGACTGGCATTATTTAGACTTTAATTTCTATGAATGAATAGAATGAAAATGATAAAAAAATTACTTGCTTGTTTTTATGTGTGTGCACTGAAGGAAAGTGGAGAGAGAGTGGGCTGAGGACGCTGAAGGGAAATGGGGAAGAGTAAGAGAGTGGGGAGAAGACGCTGATTTATAAATTGACAATTGTACAGAATATTGTTTCTTTTTATACTTTAATATAATAAATTCAATCTCTGCCCGGGATCAGAGCGGTCTAGAATTGGAGACTGGAACAAGTGATGCTCTGCACTCAGTTGTTGACAACCTACCTTCCACGTCCGCTACTGGATAGGGAGATCCAGATTGGACTTTACTGGTCTATTCAGATTATCCCTAATATAGTTGGGAATGGGACCCCACTGTAGGTTTGTGGATATAGGTTGGATGTTCATGGCAATCACAGATTACACTGTTCTGAACGAGTGCAATTCATTGTTAATGTTGGGCATTTGGATATATGACTGATAGGGGTATTTTTGCAATAAGTGGTTTCTTTTGAATGTGTGGGAGTATGGTAGAGTGTGTGATGAGGGTAAGTAATAAGAGATGTGTCATTATGGGCCTTTTCGGTATGACTCACTTCTTATTATGGCTGATTCGAAACTGGGTGAATCAGCTAATCGGAGGGGGGGGAGGGGGAGGGGTGGGGATGTTTGTAAGGGCTCCGGCAGACGACGGGCCCTGGGGAATGGGAGGTCACTGGGGACACCTCCGGGATTGATTATAGGATCATGGAATGTAAATGGGCTTAATAGCCCTGGTAAACGGAGTATAATCTTCCGTGAACTTAGTCGTATGAAGTGGGACATTTGTCTCCTTCAAGAGACACACTTAAGGCCCCGAGACATCTCCCTGCTACAGAGGCCGCAGTTTGACATGCTCTGGACTCACCAGGGAGAGGGAGATTCCAGGAGAGCAGGGGGATTGGCCATCTTGGCACGTAAGGGACTGGGCCTTCAGGTGGAACAAGTCTATAGGGACAGAGAGGGCAGGTGTCTAGCGTTACGAGGAGTAATCCAGGG
The DNA here is from genome assembly GCF_902459505.1 of Geotrypetes seraphini. Taxonomy (NCBI): domain Eukaryota; kingdom Metazoa; phylum Chordata; class Amphibia; order Gymnophiona; family Dermophiidae; genus Geotrypetes; species Geotrypetes seraphini. The sequence continues at coordinate 338,204,643 of NC_047086.1, read as the reverse complement.
TCGCCCTCTAACTATTATCAACATCTATGGTCCTAATGTGGGTCAGGAGGCCTACTATAGGAAACTGAGGAGGGCACTGAGTACTTTTGCGCAAGGAGCGATTTATCTGGGAGGAGACTTTAATGTCCCCCCAGATCCGGCAATAGACCATTCGGGGGGAGGGCGAAGATCACTTCGGAAACCAGCTGCAGAGCTACGGGCTCTTATGGGATCACTCGGCCTAGTAGATGGATGGCGCCTACTACACGGGACACAAAGAGCTTATACTTTTTACTCACATGCACAAAATACTTACACGAGATTGGATGGGGTATGGATTCATAGGAATCAAGCAGGGGAGCTGCGAGCAGCGGAGATAGAACCGATGCATGTGTCAGACCATGCGTCGGTTTGGATATCATGCACGGAAATGTTGGACCCGGGGGGGCAGTAAATATTGGAGACTTAATGAATCCCTGCTGAGTTCCCCTCAGGTGGTTGAGGCGGTGAAACATCTTATTGGAGACTATCTAACTTTGAATGATAATGGGGAAGTATCTGATGCTATATTGTGGGATGCTCTTAAAGCGGTTGTCCGGGGCGAATTTATTAAATGGGGGGCTAGATTTAAAAAACAGAGAGCCCGAACCTTTCTTCAGCTAAGAACTCATTTAACTCAGTTGGAAATGCAACATCAGAATAGGAGGGACACCCGATCGTTGGTTCAATTACAAAGAGTAAGGGAGGAATTATACCAACTTCAAGTGGAAGAAACGGAACGTATGCGAGAGAGATTCCGACTTAATATCTATGAACATAGTAATAAAACTAGTACGCAATTTGCTAGATATATACGGATTAAACAGGCTCGGAATACTATAACTCGAATAACAAGAGAAGTAGGGGGGGAACTACACGTCACGGACACCACCATCCAAAAAGAATTTAAAATTTTTTATTCGGAACTGTACAGGCACCCGGGGCCCATAGAGGTGGGGGCGCAGACGGGATTTTTGGACTCGCTGCAGATACCAGTGTTATCAGAATTGGATCAGGAATATTTAAGAGAGCCGATACAACTTTCTGAGATCCTAGGGGTGATTGGCGGGTTGAAGAATGGTAAATCTCCAGGGTTGGACGGGTATACTAGCCGATATTATAAACAATTCTCGGCACAATTGGGGCCCCTCTTGGCTAGAGTAGCTAATGGAATCTCCGAGGGAGGTAGGTTTCCGCCTACGATGGGGGAAGCAGGGGTGGTGATACTGCCCAAACCGGGACGGGACCCCTTACTCTGTGGATCTTATCGACCCATATCTTTGTTAAATTTAGATGCAAAAATATTGGCCAAGGTTTTAGCGCAACGTTTGGGGAAGGTATTACCCACCCTGATCCATCAGGATCAAGCGGGGTTTATACAGAGGAGACAGGTGAGCGATAACATCAGAAGAACTCTTAATTTACTTTGGGAAGTAGGTAAGAGCCGAGATAGGGCAGTTTTGATCTCGGTCGATGCTGAGAAAGCATTTGATCGGGTTCTTTGGGGGTTTTTATGGGAGGTGATGGATAGGATGGGTCTGGGGGGGAAGTTTGGAGAATGGGTTCGGGCTCTATATGTGGAACCGAGGGCATGCCTACGGATTAATCAATCGTACACTGACTTCTTCTCCATATACAGGGGAACTCGGCAGGGATGCCCCCTTTCTCCTTTATTGTTTGCGGTGTCCCTTGAACCACTTGCGTTAGCTATTAGACATCATGCATCGCTGGTGGGGGTAGTCAGTGGGGGGATGGAACACCGAATAGCGATGTTTGCAGATGACATCCTTTTATATGTGGGTCAACCTGAGATTTCCATACCTCAAATTCTACAGATATTTGATACTTATGGGAGGGTTTCCGGATTTAAAATAAATTTAACAAAGACGGAGATCTTGAATTTGACGCTGACACGGCAGGAGGTGGATAATTTGCGGGATACTTTCCCCTTCAGATGGGCGGAGCAAGGTATTAGATACTTGGGAATTTATATTCCTTCGGACCTCCAGAGAATATATGACAAAAATTACTTGCCCATTTATCAAACTATCCGAGCTGACTTGCAACGCTGGCATGGGCTGTGGATATCATGGTGGGGTAGGATCGCGATCGTAAAAATGAATGTACTTCCCAGGTTGCTATTTCTTTTCCAGACTTTGCCTATACCGGTCCCTCTAGGAGACTTGAGGAGACTGAGTAGGGAAATTCGTAATTTTATTTGGCATCGTAAAGCCCCAAGACTATCCCAATCACTGTTGTGGGCTCCTAGGGAGGCGGGGGGCAGGGGGTTGCCTAACTTGGTGTGGTATTATCAAGCGGCGCAGCTGAAAATGGTGCTGGAATGGGAAATAGGGGAGTATAAAAGTGGGGTACAAATAGAAAGGAATTATAGTGACATGGAACCTTTGAAATTCAAAATGTGGTCATCTGGGGCGCAGCGTACGTGGGTCCAGAGCATGTCTAACCCTTTTGTGCAACATTTGGCACGATTATGGAGTCAAACGCGTAAGCAGATGGGAGACGGAGCTCAGGTGTCATCACTAGCAGGGATACAGTATGAACCCCGGTTTCCAGCTGGCCGAGATAATAAGATCTTTCACAGATGGTTTCTAAAGGGACTAAGAGTGTTTCGTGACCTCATTGGAAAAGATGGGCCCATCCCATTCCCTATACTTCAACATCTTTACGATTTACCCGATGGGGACTGCTTCGCATACCTACAAATTCGACATTTTATCTTAGCACAAGGTTGGGGATCTGGGTTACAGCAAGATAGGGAACCCTTGGAAAATCTTTGGTTGCTGCTACAGAAGGTTCCTAAACCTCTGTCGGTGATCTACCAATACAAGAGGGGACACTCACCCGCTATTTACTCTTTTCGAATGAAATGGGAAAGGGACCTAGACTCAATGTTGTCTGATAAAGATTGGGAGACGATTTGCAGGGAGGCATATAAAGCGTCCTCCTGTGCATTGATTCAGGAAAATGCATACAAGGTGCTAACACGGTGGTACTATACACCGGAACGTTTGCATAGAATGTATCCTGGAGTGCCTGATCTATGTTGGAGATGTGGACAGCAAGGGGGATCTTTCATGCATATCTGGTGGGAGTGTAGGCTTATTCAATCCTTCTGGAAAGTTGTGACTGGTATACTGTCTGAATGTCTGGGGGAATGTGTTGCTCTATCTCCTCAGAGTTGTCTTTTAGGATTATATAATAACAGGGACCGTTCTTGGCAGACTAAATTCCTCAGATGGGGCTTAGCAGCAGCGAAATGTCTAATTGCTAACCATTGGAAAAACGTGGAAGCCCCCTCTCAAGCTGCATGGGTAACTCGATTACTCTCTATGGGAAAGATGGAGATAGCCATAGCGAAGAGATGTCATAGTTATACCACTTATTTTCATACTTGGAGGAAGTTGGGAGAAATACTGGATGCTCTTTGGGGGACCTTCTAGAGACCACTGCCTTGTTGTCTGCCGGAAGAATGGGGCGTTGGGGGGGGGGGGGATTTGGGGACTGTGGATGACAGGGGAACTAGTATTATGATGGGACTTGGGTGATGAGGAAGTTTGTCTATAGGAACAGATAACATCTTGCTTTCTTTAGTGTGTTATCTGACAGCTGTTTGTATATGATATTCTTGGCTGTATGTTGCAAAGCATTTATTATGTTACCTCTGTGCACGGTTAAATATAAAAGTTTCTTTTCAATAAACATTTAAATATGAAAAAAAAAAAAAAATATATAATAAATTCAATATAAAACAATTCAAGGCTTGTGTGGATGGAATCAGGTGGTTTGCGGGGATGGGGACTGAGCTGACTGGGAGGGGACGGAGACAAATTTTTTCCCCCTGTCATTCTCTAGGCTCTGCCACGAATCAATTTCGACTACGTGCAGACGTGCAGGGTGTCAGTTGGGTTGACGTAGCCATTGTAGCGCAAGCGGGCACGGGGTATGGCTCTCAAAAAAAATCTTAATCATTGGCTCTTTTGACTAATGAGTTTGCCTACCACTGCCCTAGGGCCTTTTAGCCGGGTGCTGCGCCTGGCTAATTTAGATGATTGCCCGGCTGCCATCTATCGCGAATCCTGCCGCTGCTCACACTTTTAAAAAAAAAAAACCAACCCCGCCTCTCACCAGCTTGGCGATTTCCCACCTTAGCTCGTAGCGAACTTCCCTTCTCTTCCCTCTGAAACTGGAAGTTACGTTCCGGGGGGAAGGAGAAGAGAAGTCGGCACGTACACGTTCGAGCCCCGGAGTATGAGTTCGCTAGGGCTAAGGTCAGCGACGGAGGGAAGCTAAGGGAGACAGGTCAGCGACGGATTGAAGTTAAAACTTGTCTTGCTGCTCTTTCTTTCTTCGGGCCTTCCTGGCTGCCAGGTCCTGCCTACTTTCTGTTTCTGCGAAGGCAGGACCCGGCAACGAGGAAGGCCTGAAGCAAGAAAGAGCAGCAAGAGGTCAGTGATGGAGGGAAGCTTGTGACTCCGCCGATGGGAAGAGAAATGCTGCTGCTGCACCCAAGGGGGGTAGGGGGAAGAGAGATGCTGCACCCAATTGGGGAGGGGGCAAGAGAGAAGTGCTGCTGCTGCTGCACCCAATTGGGGAGAGGGGAGAAGGAACACCAGGGAAGGAGAGGAAAGAGATGCCAAGACCATGGAAGGAAAGTAAAGGAGCTACCAGACCATAGGGGGGGGGAGATGTCAGGGGGGAGGGGGAGGAGGCAGATGCCAGACCAGGTGGAAGGAAGGAGAAGAGATGCTAAATAATGGAGTGGAAGGGGGAGACGGAAGGAGAGGAGAGAGATGCCAGGGTATGGGGGGAAGGAAGAGAAACTAAAGGAGACAAAATGCCAGACCAGAGGGAAAGAAAGGAGAGGAGGTGCCAGAGGGAGAAATAGGAGGGAGATGCCAGGGTATGGGGGGATAGAAAGGAAGGAGATAGAGATGCCAGACCATGGGGTGGAGTGGGAAGGAAGGAAGGAAGGAAAGGAGAAGAGAGAGATGCCAGAGTATAGGGGAGAGGGTGAAGCCAAAATGAATCATGTACAAAGGAGAGAAAGGGCACAGGATATACAGTTTATTGAAGGGACATAGAAATAGGGAAGATGACAAAATGTGAGTGGACAGTGGGTGGACAGTGGATGCAAGGGGCAGAGAGAGGGTGGACAGTAGATGGAAGGGGTAGAGAGAGAGAGGGCAGAAGCTGGGTGGAAGGGGCAAAGAGAGGGCAGATGTTGCATGGAAGGGAGAGAGGACAAATGCTGTATAGAAAGAAGAGATCAAAGAGAAGATGATTAAAGCAGAAATGACAAAATGATTTTTTTGTTGCTTTACTTAGAATCAAGTAGTATTGTAACTGTATTGATAAAATTTTATAAATAGGAAATGGAAATAAGGAAATTTTTTGGACTAAACCCTTTTCCTCAGGTCAGGACAGGATACCATAACAGTACTGTTCTGAAGAAAGATTTGGCCTGTGAAAGCTAATTGAAAAATGGATTAGTCCAATAAAATGGTATTTGTTTTATTTTTATTTGTTAATTTGTAAAGTGGTGATTGTTATGTATCAGTTTTTTCAAATTTACATCTACTGTCTTTATATTTTGCACAGTATTGGAGGACATGTTACTGTTTTTGTGGTGTTGTGGTGTTGCATTGTATGCAGAGTTTGGTTTCTTGGCGGTTCAGTTTAACTTTTGTCTACACATTTCTATTTTTAGTTTGTGATTATTCCATATTGAGTGAGGGTGTATCTGTTCTGTGTGTATGAAAAGAACATAGTTTTCAGTTGGCATTGGCTGCAGGATCAATTGACTGTGCGTGATCTGGCTTGTTTAGTTTTACAATGTATGTGTTGGTGTTCTAGTGCTCACTGCAGTGTTTAAGATGCTGCCTTTTTCTAAGTACACTCTTGTTGTGCGATATGTGGATTGTTACTAAAAATCATATTTTTCATATAGATGGTGGGGGGTGTCAAAAAATGATGAGCCCCGGGTGTCACATATGCTAGGTACGCCACTGCTATAAATTACCTTATTTTTACCTTACCTTCAACAGAGAATGAAACCAATATGGCTGTCTCATTTCCCAGTGTACTGTTGGCCAATGTGTCAAGCTGAGATTTTACTTCTTGTGACATATTCCTGGTTTCAGGTTTGAACTGGATCCAAAATGATAGCACCGTATTGTGTGTTTCCATCCTACATGAAAGCCAAAATATTATTCAACAATTTTTAAGATACAACAAAAATAGATATAGTTCTGAACTTGAAGTACAGTTTAACAAACATGTGGAATAATATCTAATGTGTATCCTATCAGTTTAATATATTACCTCCTCTTTTACAAAACTGCAAAAGCAAATCCTATGAGCATGGGAGCAGTGCAGAGCATTCAGCACTCCTAGGCTGCGGACGTTATCCTTGGCCGTAAGGGTGTCTGTGCCCCAGGAAAAGGATGACGGGGGTATATGCAAGGATCTTTGTGGATCCAGAGAAGTTCTGTTTTGGACTCGATTTAACTACATTCGGAAAACTGTTTCTAGAATCAGGCCCTTAAGGTCTATTTGAAGGCTGGAATTACTAGATGGTTTTACTGGAAGATCTACACAGTGTAAGCACCCAGAATAAAGATTAAGGTATCATGGTCTAGAACAGACATGGGCATATTACGGCCGCGGGCCATAACCATCCCGTTTAGTTTTTTAATCCGGGCCGCCTACCATCTGAACCCCGCTGACCGTGAGCCCTACATACCTCTCCCTCCAGAGCAGCATTGGGCCAGCAGCACTCTAAACTGATGTCATCAGTAATGCAACACATGGAAGGCCCCGATGAGTGAAGGCTGCGAAGCAGCCTGTTTAGAGTGCTACCAGCCTGATGCTGCTCTGGAGTGAGGTATGTAGGGCTCGCGGTCGGAGGGGTTCAGATGGGAGGGAAGGATGGAGGGTCAACGGGAGTTCGGCTGCACGGCGGGGGCGGGTGCTCAAGGATTCTGCTGCACAAGGGATGGGAGAGGGAGGGAAGGATGGAAGCTGGGCAAGGGTTCTGCTGCACGAGGGACAGGACAGAGTGAGGAAAGGATGGGAGGGATAGAGAGATGCTGCAGAGGGAAGGCACAAGGGGGATGGGTGAGAGGGAAAGAAAGATGCTGCACATGTGGGGGAGAGAAAGGAAAGAGGAAGAATTGGAGTGAAGGAGAGGAAGGGAGAGATGATCATGTACATTCATTTTGTACAATAAGCCTTACGATTTCATGCTTTGCTACCTTTTAAAGACCAAAACCTTTTATGTTATAATATTTGCTTTTAATTTATATTAGTTCACACAAACACTCCATCCTTCTGCTCTTGGTCCGGCCCCTCTGTCAAATTTAAGAACCCATTGTGGCCCACGAGTCAAAAGGTTTGCCCACTCCTGGCCTAGAAGTTGGTCACTAACATTCCATATCACTAAGGCAGATATATTTTTCTAATGTGCAGATTCTGTATTGAGACTACACTATTAAAGGCAGTTAATGCAAACCCTAATGGCAAGGGAATAGATGTAAGTTAAGCACCAGTACTATTCAAAATACATAACTAGAGCCAACAATTCTTCCACACTCTTTAGTATAGTACGATCTCTATCACCATACTCAAATAAGAAACCTCCTCCTCTACTTATGCAACCATCAGCCTCAGAACTTGCTAACTTCTTCGATCAGAAAATAAAAGATATCAGATCAAACCTTGGACAACCCATACCCATACAATCTCTGGACTCCTCAGACCAGACAAACCCAGTACCCTTCAGCACTCTCTCTAATTTTAAATCTCCGTCATTACCAGAACTCCTCAAAACCTTCCAATCAATAAACGCCCCTAATAACTCAGCTGAAAGCATCCCCCCAACAATTTAAAAAAAAATTCTCTGCTATTTTTGGTCCATTCATTCTGAAAATGATAACAAAAAGTCTCTCTTCTAATCTCATCCCAAAAGCTTGGAAATCTGCCTTAGTCTTTCCAAAACTAAAATACCAAAATTTAGACAACACTCAGTCAGCAAACTTTCATCCTATTGCCAACCTCCCTTTCATTTCTAAACTTACGGAAAAAATTGTCCTGAATCAGCTCACAGAATTCCTCAACAAAACTAATGCACTACACCCATACCAAACAGGTTTCCGCTCCAACTACTCCACTGAATTATCTCTGAAAGGCCTTACTTCTACTATACACTATTTCAATGATCACCGCAAATCCGTACTTCTTATCTCCCTAGATTTGTCAGCCACCTTCGACACTGTCGACCATCACCTCCTTATCGACCATCTCAGGAACTGTAGTATCACAGGTTCAGCTCTTTCATGTTTTACCTCTTATTTCAAAGATCGTAATTTCAAAGTTTACTCGAAAGAGAAAATCTCATCTCCCATTACTCAAACTTTCGGCGTTCCTCAAGGCTCTATTCTTTCTCCTTTACTATTCAATATTTTTCTCGCTCCTCTTCTTACTTTAGCTCAGTCTATTGGTTTTACTATTTTTGCTTACACAGACAACATCCAACTCCTTCACCCTGTTGACTTTCTAAACATTAGCAAAATACAAGAAATTAATACCAAACTAGATAAAATCAGTGATTGGCTTCACATAAACAGGCTTTCCCTTAACATCAATAAATCCAGTGGTATACTCTTCCCAATTAGAAACAATGAAATGATAAATAGACAAATCTTCATTAAATCTTGCCCAATAAAAATGGAATCAAAAATAAAATTGCTCGGAGTTATTTTAGACAAATATTTAACCTTTCATGACCAGATAAGCTCTGTTGTAAAAGCCTGTTTTCACAAACTTTGGCTCATTCGTTCCCTAAACTCAATTCTTGAAACTGATGCAATTACAACTCTCGTTCACTCACTGGTCATTTCTCATTTAGACTACTGTAACTCTCTATTTAATGGAATCACTCAAAAAGAACTACGTCATCTGCAGCTCATTCAAAACATGGCAATTAAGCTTATCTAAAAGGTTGGGAAATATGATCACGTTACTCCTCTTTTGCGAGAAGCTCACTGGCTCCCCATTACCCATCGTATCACCTATAAAACTTTAATGCTGTTCTATAAAATCAAACTTTCGCGCCTCCCATCTTTTCTCGATAAACTTATCATTCCTTCTTGCCCTTCCCGGACTCTTAGATCGGTCGATCAGAATTTACTGACCATACCTTCCATCAAAGAATTCTATTACACGAGGAAATCTATCTTCTCTGTCGTAGCTCCTATTCTATGGAACGCCATGCCACCTCAGCTCCACCTTGAAAATTCACTTGACAAATTTAGGATTAAACTAAAAACATTCCTATTCAAAGACACTTAAAGGCATTTAAATATTTCCTCTCCAACAGCTAGCAAACTAGATACGAACCGCTTTTAAGAAGCGATCCCCTTTCCTGACGTTATATCCTTCCCCTCCTTTTAATTTGTTGTTGTTTTTTAACAATGTAATTATTAATTTTCCCTTCTCCCATTACCTCCAAGCTCACGTTCATTCTTGTAATTGTCCATTTAATGTTTACACTTCCCCTCATAATAATTTAATTTTCACTTTTTATTTTTTATCTTTTTAACATTGTAAACCGGCCAGGTGTCTTTCGATGGTCGGTATATTAAAATTAATAAACTTGAACTTATGAAAGTTATTTATTTAAAATCTTACAGCCCACTTAAACCTAAGCAGGTTATGATATACAGTACATAAAAATGATCAAATAATAAAGATAAAACATACTAACTACACCTCCCAATTGCACTTTATCCCATTAAACATCCAATTCTCAATCACTAACTGAAAAATTCTACAAAAAGAGATGTCTAAGAGCCTTTTAAATATCTGTACATCAGTAATCAATCTCAGTTGGCCAACCAGGTGATTCTATATTTGTATCCCTGCTGTTGAAATGGCCATTGTCCTTGTACTAGCATATTTCACTTGTTGTATCTCATCTGGATGACTCTTGCGCACTTGTTCTGCGACCCCTCCAAGAACTTTGTTTACTCTCATTTTTATTGGCTACCCTGAGTTGTGCAGATGCCTCAAGTTCACCGTGTATTTCCAGCAATTGCAGTAACATCTAGTGGGCAGACCAACATATTAAACCCCTGAGGCAGACCTCCTTTTGGAGGCTGAAACACGGACCGTATTGGGTCTTTGGCTACAGGACTTTCGAGTCATTGTTCATAGGACTTTTATACTTGGACTTTTCATGTGATTTTATATGTACTATATTTATAAGTTGATTTGCATCAATAAAGATGGTCTACCCCAAGGTTAACATGCTCCATTCTACACCCCACTCTACATCTAAATGATACCATCCCTAAATATACCCCTCCTCCCTTTTACTAAGCTGCGGTAGAGGATTCTACTGCAGCCCACAGTACTAAATGCTCCAATGCTGCTCTCATTCAGACAAGTCCATTTAAACTTGGCTGAGCCGATGTCTCCTTCATATTCGGCACAGCTGGAACACCCCGTGGTGAAGATGAAACAAAGCTCATAATCACCTCCTACTGCATTAAGGTAGGCTCTGACTACTGGGCTGAAGCAGCCACTTTACCTCTTCTCTTCAGCATTTAGCTAGTTTTAAGAAAGGTTTGGACAATTTTCTGGAGGAAAAGTTTATAGGCGCTGGGAATTATACCTGGTTTCAGCAGGCATAAGTCCTGGTACCCAAACATGGAATCGAAATTGGTACATAATGCTATTTTATCATGATGGCTCATCTTTGAGTGCGCACTAAAGACTATCACTGAGTGCCAATTTCTTCTGGCATTGATTTTTTGAGCGTCATTTATTGACTTTAGATTGTTGCATTAATTACTAACCACAAACTACAAAAAACTTCATACCTTTCAGTTTGTAATAACTTCATTTCAAGATGTTGCCTTGAAAGAACAGATAATTTCTCTTTTATCTGCAAAAGAAGTGTAATATTTAGCTCATTTTAAGAATTGCAATGTAGACAGGTTTACTTAGACCTTGCATATCTAGAAGGGAGGGCTCTCTCTTGTCCCCCACCAATTCTGTTACTATTCCATGGAGCCCCAACATTTCATAGCAAAAAAATGTCATGTCTGTGTAGAGTGATACAAATATATTTGGCTGCTAAAATATAATTTGTATAGGAATGTTCAAAAGCAGTCTTTCATCAGAGATCAGGTTTTACAGGGTCAAGCTATACCTTAGTCAATGTACATTTCTGCTGGGACTCGAAAACAGTTTTCAAACTATCCAAACAATGATGAATAAAATGAGTGGGCAACAGTATATAAGAAAACAAAAACAGTAGCCAAAATGAAGCTCTAGGTTATGAGATACTATGGATAAATTCACTATCAATTATAACATAAGAAATGTGACGGTGGGTATGGTAATGGTCCATCAAGCCCAGCATAGTTGTTAGATCCCAAACAGAGAATAAAAATTTAAACTATGGTAAACAAAATATTCTATTATCAGCTTCAAATTTTGTTTTATACTGCTAAAAAAACAACATCAAAATAACAAAACAGATTTCAGTTGAGCAATGCAAGACTTAGGAATACCACTGTACCCCCCCTCCAGTGGTCCTTCTCCTGAGTTTGTTTCTCTCTCCTTGTTCCTTGTAGATGTGAATGTGGAGTGGAAAAGGTAGATGTAATCGCTTGTTCACTCTTTGCAAAAAATACTAGGACTAGGGGACATGCGATGAAGCTACTAAGTAGTAGATTTAAAACAAACTGGAGAAAATATTTCTTCATATAATGTGTAATTAAATTCTGGAATTCATTGCCAGAGAATGTGGTGAAATCAGTTAGCTTAGCAGGGTTTAAAAAAGGGTTAGATAATTTCCTAAACGAGAAGTCTACAGTATAGGCCATTATTGAGATGGCTTGGGGAAATCCATTGCTTATTCCTAGGATAAGTAGCAAAGAATCTGTTTTGCTACCTGGGATCTAGCTAGGTGCTTGGGACCTGGGTTGACCACTGTTGGAAACAGGATACTGGGCTTGATGGACTTTCAGTCTGACCCAGTATGGCAATTCTTATGTTCTTATACATTATTCCAGCCAGCCCAGAAAGCAGATAACCAGCTTTACACACATACAGCAGCAACATTCAGCATTTCTGAAGAGCCATCAGGCTAACTCACTTTTCATTTCATCTCAGAGGTATCCTAGAGAACTTCTTTACATTAAGATGTTCATCAAATTAATTGTGCTAGTCATGCACCAAACAAAGACCCCCAATTATGACCCGATAGCTTTTGGAGAGGGGGGGCTTCAGCAGTTTCCTAACACAACTTTGTACTTGCAGCTGAAGTTGGAGCTAGGGCTAAGATCTGGAAGTACTGTGTATGCTTTTATTTGCAACTAGGTGACAATTTCCCCATTTTAAATCCCCTACTCTCCAAACATTATTAGTTTGACCATTAGTGAGTCTCTGGAGCAGTGGGAGGGGGGCTCTTATAGGATTGCCCTCTATGTGAGGAAGTATGAAAGATCTACTTACCTTGCCATTTTCACATTCTACAATATTTAAAATCATGCAAAGGAGCAAAGACAAAATTTGAAAAAGGTCTCAGAACGTTTTAAAAAAAAAAAAAAAAAGAAAGAAAACAACCCAAACCCTTCTAGAACACTCTTTCAAACTTATGATTTTAACTTGTCCTTCCTCCTGGAAATCAATTCCTTGTTTAAAAACAACAACAACAAACCCAGCTCTGATGTAGAGAATGACCCAGTGACATAATTCATCACCGTTCCCATCTTCACGGATAACTGCGGCAAGCAATCCCGTGTCATTCTTTAGTGTCTAGCTCAACCTCAGTCCTTCTACACCAGCATTGTTCAATGCAAGGCTTGAGGGTCAGTGGTTGTTACCATTCATACTCTGATTCTTAGATGAGCCAAGTATAGTATAATGAAGTCATTGTGACATTACTGATGAGGTTGGCTTTTAGGCATTGGTGGAAAGAGGGATTATGACATCATAATATCAACTCTGGAATGTTGACACTCTTTGGTTTCTGCCAGGTACTTGTGACCTGGGTTGGCCACTGCTGGAAACAGGATACTGGGCATGATGGACCTTCAGTCTGTCCCTGTATGGCAACACTTATGGTCTTTTATGTTCTAACCATCCTGTGTCATTCTTTAGTGTCTATCTCAACCTCAGTCCTTCTACACCAGCATTCTTCAATGCAAGGCTCGAGGGTCAGTGGTTCTGCCCATTTATACTCTGATACTTATGTGAGCCAAGTGTTGGATAATGAAGCCATTGTGACATCACTGATGAGGTTGGCTCTTAGGCATTGGTGGAATGAGGCATGATGACATCAAACACTCAGCTCTGGAATGTTGCTACTCAACCTCAGTCCTTCTACACCAGCATTCTTCAATGCAAGGCTTGAGGGTTAGTGGCTGTGCCCATTCATACTCTGATTCTTCCCTCTGTCCTTAAAGAATGACAGAGATGGTTTCCTGCGGTTATCTGCAGGGACGGTAATGAATTTTGTCACCGTCTCATTCTCTACTCATACGAGCTATTTGTGCTCCACTGGAAGGTGTCCGATCCACTCTCCTTCCAGTTTCATTGTCTTGGAGTAAAATAATACTCATAAGGGTTGCATCAGTGCAGGCAGCTTTAATTAAAGATAGGACATTGAATATGGCAGCAGAAAATGACCATATGGTTTATTCGTGCAAAACAATTGTTCAGTCTCTACCATCCTTTCACTCCTCAGAGATCCTCTGTGCTTGTTCTATGCTTTCTAAGGAGATATTTTCTTTTTACAAAACATAGTGGATACGTAGAACAATTCCCTTAGATTACTCCCGTCTATTCCATTTCCATAACATCTTCTGGCTCCTCATTCTAGAACCCTCTTTTTTTGATAGAGACCCAGTTCCTGTACATGTATATCTTGGACGTAAATACCTTTGTCACCTCTCTTCTATCTTGAGCTATGAGAGACAGAATCACATTTCAACCAGTTCTAAAATGGGTCTTACCTTAAATTTAATGAATTCTGTGAGATCCTCTTCATTGCTAGTGTTTGGAATTAATCCTTGGTGTTCGATTTCAATAATGACTTTAAATAAAACATCTGTTGGAAGCACAAGAAAAAATATCAAGTTATATTCAAGTCATGTTTTGCTGTAGATTGCTGATATAAAACAGCCTTGATTTTCAGTATAAATAAGGCGGTATATCAAAACCCAATAGACAATGGGAATACATTCAGTCCTTGGATAGCGAGTAACGTGGTTTGCGAGCATTTTGCAAGACAAGCAAAACATTTTATTCAGTTTTAACTCAAACGAGCGTTGTCTTGCAGTACAAGCACATATCGCGTGTCACGTCATCAGAACCCACAGTTGAAACGCGCACATCTTACGCCGAGCGTGGCTGAACATAATAAAAGTATCACGCCCAATTTACCCACAGTTCAACCATGCACTACATAGGCGCATCTTACACCGAGCATGGCTGAACGTAATAGAAGTGTAACACCCAACTTATCCATAGCTCAAGTGCTCACAACACACAGTATTTTGTATTAAAGTTTTGTGGTTGTGGAATGAATCGTCTGAGTTTCCATTATTTCCTATGGGGAAATTCGCTTTGATATACGAGTGCTTTGGATTACGAGCATGCTTCCGGAACAAATTATGCTCGCAAACCAAGGTTTTACTGTATATTCTCAAGGTCTGATCAGAGTATTCAATTACTCAGTAGTTTGAAAAACAAACAAAACATTCTTGTTGCATGAAAAATAACAATAGCTATAAAGATCAACGAGCCAAATAGAATTCTTTTGCCTGAAAAATCACATTACCTCCAGGGCTGTGTATGGTTTCTAATGCAGATCCATTTCCCCAGGGTATGTGCGTAGCAGCTGTATTAAAAAGAAAATATACGTTTTGAATTTTTATACAGGAGTATGAAGCAATCTAACACTACCCCATTCCTGTTTACAGAGCCACACAGCAAAAACCCCAAACCCTTTAAATCCCTATGGGCTTCGGGGCAGTTATCGTAGTGGCCTGCGCTATTTGGCTTTGTAAAAGGGGTTAAAATATTTAACAGAAACTGACTTTGTATGAATTAACTTTAGATTAACTTGTACACGTGTTATGTTTTTATACTCATATGTGACAGTTTCATGTTTAAAAATACACAAATTTAAAAACCTAACACAAGATTTGGAATTAATCCTTGGTGTTCGATTTCAATAATGACTTTAAATAAAACATCTGTTGGAAGCACAAGAAAAAAAATATCAAGTTATATTCGATGAGAGTAATGGTAAGGAAGAAACTTAGGAACAGCTCAATGAAATCACTGACTGTAGAGCAAACCTGGGCTTTATTCAAGAACACGGTGAGCGAGGCACAAAATCTGTATATCCCCAGATTTAGAAAAGGATGCAAAAAGAGCCGAACAAAAGACCTGGCGTGGATAACTAAAGAAGTGAAGAAAGCGATAGGCGATAAGAAAAATTAATTCCGGAAATGGAAAAAGGAAAAAACCGGGGAAAACTGGAAAGAGCACAAGAAGCATCAAAAAGAATGTCACCTCATGGTTAGAAGAGTAAAAAGAGAATATGAAGAGAGGCTAGCCAGGGAAGTACAAAATTTCAAACCGTTCTTCAAATATGTTAAAGGGAAGCAGCCGGCAAGGGAGGAAGTGGGACCGCTGGATGACGGAGATAGGAAAGAAGTGATGAAGGAGGAAAATGAAGTGGCAGATAGACTAAACATGTTCTTTTCGTCAGTATTTACAAAAGAGGACACATCCAACGTGCCAGAACCTGAAAAAATCTTCAAAGGAGATCAAGATGAAAAATTAACATCCATGGAGATAAGCCTTGTGAAGACGTACACAAGCAGATATATTAAAAACTGACAAATCTCCAGGCCCGGAAGGAATCCACCCTAGGGTATTGAAAGAACTAAAGGAGGAAATAGCAGAACTACTACAGCAGGTTTGTAATCTATCCCTGAAAACAGGCGTGATCCCGGAGGACTGGAAGATAGCTAATGTTACACCCATCTTCAAAAAAGGACCGAGAGGCGACTTGGGGAACTACAGACCGGTAAGTTTGACTTCGGTTCTGGGGAAGATGGCAGAAGCGCTGATAAGACAGCATCGATGAGCATCTAGAAAGGAACAAACTGATGAATACAAGCCAACATGGCTTCTGCAAGGGAAGATCGTGCCAAACAAACTTATTGTACTTCTTCGAAGGAATTAACAGACGGATGGACAAAGGGGACCCCATAGACATCATATAAGAACATAAGAATTGCCATCTCCAGATCACACCCTAGGCCCATCAAGTCTGGCGAACCGCACACGCGGAGGCCCCACCAGGTGTACCCTGGCATAGTGAAGCACTCTAAGCTTCTCATAAGGAGATGTGCATCTAGTTTACCCTTACCTGTATCACTTTATGCCACTCATAAGGAGATGTACATCTAGCTTACCCTTAAATCCTAGAATGGTGGATTCTGCAATTACCTCTTCTGGGAGAGCATTCCAGGTATCCACCACTCGTTTCGTGAAGCAGAACTTCCTCATATTTGTCCTGAACTTGGATTTCCAAAAAGCCTTTGACAAAGTACCCCATGAACACCTACTGCGTAAACTGAAGAACCATGGGGTGGAAGGAGACGAACATAGATGGATGGGAATTGGTTGGTGGGTAGGAGGCAAAGGGTTAGAGTGAAGGGCCACTACTCTGACAGGAGGAGAGTCATGAGTGGTGTTCCGCAGGGGTCGGTACTCGGACCACTGCTGTTCAATGTATTTATAAATTATCTAGAAACAGAGATGAAGTGCGAAGTAATAAAATTCGCAGACGACACCAAACTATTTAGTGGAGTTAGGACTAAAGAGGACTGTGAAGATTTACAAAGGGACCTGAACAAACTAGAAGAGTGGGCGAAAAGATGGCAGATGAAGTTTAATATAGAGAAATGTAAAGTCTTGCATGTAGGAAACAGAAACCCGATGTACAGCTATACGATGGGAGGGCTGTTAATGGGTGAAAGTAGCCTAGAAAAGGACTTGGGGGTACTGGTAGACAAGACAATGAAGCCATCGGCAAAGTGCACAGCGGCCTCTAAAAAGGCGAATAGAATACTAGGTATTATCAAGAAAGATATTACAACCAGAATGAAAGAAGTTATCCTGCCATTGTATCGGACGATGGTACGCCCGCACCTGGAGTACTGCGCCCAATATTGGTTGCCGTACCTTAAGAAGGATATGGCGATACTCGAGAGGGTTCAGAGGAGAGTGACGCGACTGATAAAAGATATGGAAAATCTTTCATATGCTGAAAGATTAGCGAAACTGGGGCTCTTTTCCATGGAGAAGCGGAGACTTAGAGGGGACATGATAGAGACTTACAAGATCATGAAGGGCATAGAGAAAGTGGAGAGGGATAGATTCTTCAAACTTTCGAAAACTACAAGAATGAGAGGGTATTTGGCAAAATTAAAAGGGAACAGATTCAGAACCAATGCTAGGAAGTTCTTCTTCACCCAAGGTGGTGGAGACCTGGAATGCGCTTCCAGAGGGTGTGATAGGACAGAGTATGGTATTGGGGTTCAAGAAGGGATTGGATAATTTCCTGAAGGAAAAGGGGATAGAAGGGTATAGATAGAGGATTACTATACAGATCCTGGACCTGATGGGCCGCCATGTGAGCGGACTGCTGGGCACGATGGATCTCTGGTCTGACCCAGCAGAGGCACTGCTTATTTCTTATGTTATGTTATTAAATACGTATAGCTTTTTGTTGCATATAATTTAGCATTCTTATTCAGTGTTCATGTATACATTTTAGAACATTCTGTACCACACAAGCTTATGGCAATTTTAGAATGCTGCTATTTATATGTGAAGATAGCCAGAGAACCTAGATGTAAAAGAATATCTTGGGCATAGCATGGGTGGGGCAGAAATGTACGTACTCCTTTTTATCATCGGAATACATGTATATTTGAATAATTTTTCTCATTAGCTGTGGTAGTTTGTAGAAGGCATACAAACTTCTGCAAAAGTGTTCACTTAAACCTGGGCTTCAGATGAGAAAGGGCAATTGTACATTGTCCTAGGAAATTTGTATCAGCTTTACAATATAAAACTTTAAGGAACTTTGCTCTAAATTGGGTGGCACTTCAATACATGAATGTCTAGAATATGGATCTTAACATGAAGACTTGCTGGCACTCATACATGGAAGTAGTGAGAATCAGCAATTCTGTGCATAACCACTGGTGCTTATATGTGGAAGCTGCTGCATCCCCATGTGTAAGTTTTTTAAAATGGATGCTCCTGCTGTACATGTCAACAAATAGACATGTACTCCTGCACGCCCTTGTGTGTTTACCAAAATATTTTGTGTTTGGCAAAGCCTTTTGTAAGAAAAAAAAACAAAAACCAACCCCACAAAAAACCTGGGGGAAAAATGAAAGTAATCACTAAAAGGATGCAGAAGAAGATGAAGTGGGGCAAACTGGAAACAACCACAGCAACAACACACCCTACTTGTTAGGGTTCAATTAAAGGAAGGCAAGAGGACTAACAAAGCCATTTACATCAATAAATATGGATATCCAGCTTTGGCTCCTCTAATTGCCTCCTTTTTTCATATCTAGAATGTAGCTTATTTGTTTACTGTTGTTTTTCTGTCTATTATTTTTTCTTTTACTTATCCTTTTAATGCAGTATCTCTAGCATGCCCCGACAGGACCATTTCTATTTCAGCATCCTCACTCATTTGGGGCTAGAGTTGATCTATATAAAAAAAGGAGGCTGTGCTGTGGAAAAGTGAAAGTCCCAATTTTCACCGCAATGCCCTATGCACAGTGGCGTACCTAGCATGTACCGATCAGCTGAAGATAAGTTGAAAAAAATTATCTTCTTATTTTTTATTTTTCATTAGCGGAGCACAGCATAAGGTTTTAATGCACATTGAAGGTTTTTTGCCAATTAGGTGACCGCTCGACCACCTTTTACAAACCACTTCGGTGGAGGTGGGAGGGCCTTTTCTGAGGCTTTTTCCTTCATTTTTGAGCTTGTTTATAGCCTATCATACTATAGGACATTACAGCAATCACCATTGAAAGTGTTTATTATTTTACACATTGTGTTTTCATGATATCTGGGTCATTTGTACCTAGCATATGCAACACCTGGGGCCCATCATTTTTTTTAAAACCTCCCTCATCTATTAAAAAAACATGATTTTTAGTAGCAATCCACACATCACACAAGAGTGTACCTAGGAAAAGGCAGCATCTTCACTAGAACATCAATACACCCACTGTAAAACTAACGAGTCAGACTAGTATAGTTTGATCCTGCACAGTCAATGCTAACAGAGAACCATGCCTTTTGTACACACAGAACACAGAAAACACCTTCGCCAAGTATGGAATATGTAATCACAAACCGTAGCGTGGTTTTTAGCATCAGCCACAGCAATAACAGTTCTGACACTCAAAGAATTCCTATGAGCGTCAGAGCTAATATTGTCACAGCTGGTGATAAGAAAGCCTAATGCGACTTCATAAAATGGGACCAAAAAGGGAGGGGGGAATACAATAAAAATGGAAAATAAGATAATACCATTTTATTGGACTAATACATTTTTAAATTAGTTTTCAGAGGCCAAAACTTCTTTTCTCAGGTCAGTAAGTCTCTGAATTCTCTACCCCTTCCTTCCAGCATCTTCTCCTCGCTCTGTTCATTTCCATCCAGTGTCTGCCCCCTCTCTCCACTTCCATTCAGTGTCTGCTCCCCTCTTTCTTCCTTTATCTGCTCCCCTTTTTTTCTCTCTCTCTCTCTTTCCCACTTCTATCCAGCATTTGTCCCCTCTCTCCACTTCCATCCAGTGGCTGCTCCCCTCTCTCTTTCCTCCCCACTTCCATCCAGCATCTGCTCCTTTCTCTCTTCCATCCCCAGTTCCACATATTCCTGAGATTGATGTAGTTTCCTTCAAGAACACTAGAGGGAGCAAGTCTGCACAATTACCTGTAGCACAGAGTACACAGGAGCTATGCCCTTAATCAACAGACAGGAAGCTGCAGAGCAGTTAGAGAAGCTCCCGCACCTGGAACTTGGGGGCGTGGTTGCAGGTTCTTAAGTGTGAAATTGTTAGAGAGGAGAGCAGGACAGTTGCAAGCATGTAGGCTACAGCAAGACAGAAAACTCTCAGAGCTGAGAGGACAGTCTGACAGTGAACAGCCTCTGGCTATGGAGCTTGAAGAGGTTGGTTCAGAAACTACAGTTCCAGAGATCCTGCTATGCCAGCCAATGGAAGTGGAACATTCCTCAGAGCTGCCACACCAGCAGGACATGGATGTTTGTTAATATATTAAGGCAAGTGCATGTGGGGAGAGGTGCAGACCAAAGCATAGTGAGAGAGTGACCAGGGAGCTTTGTGTTTTAATTCTGTGTTGGGGAAATGGGTTCCTGTTCAGGAAAATTTCCAGCACACAAAGCACATTTCTCCAGCCAGGAATTAGACACTGGCAAACCAGTGCTTTGCCATCAAGCACCCCAAGTTGAGCATGTTTTTTTTATTATTACTTGTTGTTGGATTTACCTTTTTGTGCCTGCAGGAGTTACTGTAAATCCAAGATAAAAGAACTTACCAGTCTGGGGGGGGGGGGGGGGGTTCTTGCTTTGCCTTTGTTGTACACGAGCCGGGCAGAGCTCCGCCGCAATCATGTAGGGCTTAGAAGAAGCCCACAGAGACTATTGACTTTTGTTTTATGATAAACATTGTGGAAGGCATTCTGACAAATTGATTTTGGACATTAAGAACTGTGTTTGATTTGCAGCCTTAATTTTTGATGTATTCATTACTGGCTACTTGGAAAACCACTTACCTTTTTGAGTTTGAATCAATCTATAATAAAATATGGTCTTTCTTGAAGTTCCAAGAACATTGTTGGTGTGAGTGTTTTGAAGTTTGAACTACTCAGTCCCCAGAAACCTAGAGGTGCAAAATAAAACTGTCACTTGCCACCCGGAAGTGCCTTTGCCTAAGAGTGCCTGTGACAGCAACCAGAACAACCTTCGCTGGTTACACCTGCTCTTTCTGCTTTAAATCTTTTTACCCACTCATAAACCTTCTCTTGATTCATGGTGCTATGTCCATACTGAGTCAATATCCAATGGTGAATTTCCACAGGTTTCACTCCATCTGCCCAAAGAAAGCGTACTACTGCACGTTGTTTTTCGATGGTGCAATCATGCAATGAAGCATCTGTGTTTTTGACATCATGGCTGCCACATGACTCCAACAGGCAATGTTTGAGTACATATGTTGCATTTCGCTAGATCTGTTCTGGTTATTGCATAATTCAACAAATTACAGGTAGACATTCTAGCATAGAAACATGATGTCAGATCCAGTCTGCCCAAGAATCCTGGTGATGTCTTGATGGGTTTTTTTTCCTTTTGGCTAGCTCTACTCTTCTGGCATTTCACTGTTTCTTCACAACACTTAAAAAAAAAAAAGATTCCAGTTTTTGGACAAGCAAAACATTTCAAGATCGCTCTCTTGCAGATGTCTGAAGATCTATGTGCTCTGTAACACTCACATACCAAAACATTTTTTTTTTAAGATTCCACAATTTTACAAAGATTTTATATTCTCCAGAGCCAATATAAACTACTTGAACTTAAATTTTCCTTCTCAGAACATAGTTTTATGATTACCTGTTACTTTGGGTTAAATCTTGCATATTCTTAGCCAATTTTATGCCAAAATCTCTGAACCACCCCAAATATGCTGTAGGATTAAAAAAAAAATTTGCCAAATGTGACGATAAAAAGAGAATTTTATAGTAAGAAGTACAAAAAAAAAATAGCACTTGCAGAAAAGACTCGTAAGTCCGAATATATATGCCTCCAATGTCTCTTCATGTTATGAATTCCAAAGGCAACTAGAAACTAGGTGATATAATCAAAATTTAAACCTGGCAAGCTGAAAGTTCCAGTAGTTCTTATTGGCAAATATAAAATTCCAGCATTCCATGATGTTATTGTCATTCGTATGTTACTTGTCATGCCATGACTCCTCAAACATTTGCCCTTAGGCATTTCCTGCCTTATTTCTAAATAGCTAGTTTTCTCCAGCTTGGCATAAAGTAGACACGCCACTCCTCATTTTAGACTCCCTACTGCATGAACTCAAAATGCTGTTTAATTAAGAATTTGAGGGCAATTTTCCGAGGTATTTCTGCACATAAGATAGGATTTTTAGATCAGAAATGGAGCCTTTTAAAAATTACATACTAATAAAGATCTATTTAGCTGTAGAATTGTATTTCACATTTTTTTTGCTGTTTGGATGACTTTATCAAAACTGCCAACGTATACACACCAGTAATTCTCATACTTATCTAGTTTAAGCCCATTTTAAAGCTTCAAAATTCACATGACCCCAATGTAAGCATAATAGCAGACCCCCCACTCCCCTTCCCTTTCTTAGCTACTTTCTCTGACTCCCTATCTAAAGTATGAAGGCGGCAGCAGCAGGAATATTCATTAGAGAGATTTACATGCAATTGAGGCAGCACTTACAAATCTCTCTCATGAAAATTCATTGTGGATATCCTGAAAAGCTGACTGTCTGGGGTGCCTCCAGGGCCAGATTTGGGAACAACTCGTTTAAGCCTTACCAGATTTGCTATACTATCTCTATACTTCATGGGCTTTGTCAGTGTACGATTCAAACATGGCTTTCAGTGCAGTGATATTTAGCCAGCCTGTCCTTGAACTGCATTATTCATACTATCATACTTTTCTCCCTGTCTGTTGGGTACGCTGATTAGTACCACCCATAGGCTATAACTTTTCAAAATGATTGGAGCTCAGAGAGAGGGCAACATCAGAGCCTAACATGACCGCTTGAGAGAAGCTCCGATCGAGCTTAGCAAGTTTGAGTTAGCATCGTCTCATCCTTGTTGATTTGTAAAATCACCTACAGCCATGGGGTAACATTGAACACTATGGCAACTGATCAAATGAGTAAAGGGACAGTATATCATGATATCCCTTGTTATGGCATCTGTATCCTTCAATCTAGGTTGATCAACTTCCTGGAAGAGTTGCTCTATAGAACTGAAGGACTGTCTGATCAGGAATGTGTGGAGGGGCATAATCGAAAGTGTGCCTAAGTCTGAGGTTGGACATTATGTGCAAGATGCCCACAAATCCAGTAGGAAAAACATCCATCTTCAAAGCTGTCAAATGTCTAGGTATAAATTTTGGTCCTTAGGATGTCTACCTTTTTTTGCCCATTTTTAAAAATAAAAACGTCCACGTGAAAAATGTACAAAAGCAAGTTTTGTAGACATACCTACCAACTACCTTGTCTGATCACGACAGAAGGAATCTTATTATTGAAGATGAATGCCACACCATTTTTCCTGTGTGTTTCATGACTAGAGTAGCAGATCCCTATCAAACCGATTTTGGTTTTTTTCATTTGATCTAACAATTTCCAGTTTTCCTTGATTTATGCTTTGTATGTTCCATGTTCAGAATATCTTTACAGCTTCTGATCTCCTTTTTCTCTCCAGCAAAATTGAAAGCATCAGGATGTCCTGGCAGCTTTGATCCGTCAGCTTCATAAACACTGGGCATACTCTGAAGATGGTCAGCTCTTCTCTAGTAGTATGGTGAGTGCCTTCTGACCTAGGGGACCATCTTCCAGCACTATATGTCAATTCTTTATGTCTCATCATCATCAAGTTTTCTTGGCAGAATACAGAAGTAGATTGCCGGGCCTTTCTTCTGCGCAGTATAAATTCAGTGTTGCCATTGTCACATCAAGCACAATCCTCCACCTCCAACACTACCCATTTGCTGCTGCCCAGATGGGTGGTACATCATTAGTTTGGCATCTCCGCTGAAACCTGTCTGCCTTGAGAGGCCCTGCTGGTAGTGAAACTACCAACGGTATAGCTTTCGGCTTCTTAGATGTGCACAAGCCCAAGTGGCACATCAAGCCCATGTACTGTGACTGGCATAAATGCGCATGAGTCGAGTCTCTTTCGTTTGAAAGGAAGCTCTGGAATGAGAGAGCAAAGGATGAAGTTAAGAGGTGATAGGTTCAGGAGTAATCTAAGGAAATACTATTTTACAGAACGGTGGTAGATGCATGGAACCAGTGTTCCGGAAAAAGTGGTGGAGACAGAGACTGTGTCTGAATTCAAGAAAGCATGGGACAGGCACGTAGGATCTTTTAGATAGAGGAAGAGATAATTGTTACTGCGGATGGGCAGACTGGATAGGCCATTTGTCCTTTATCTGCCATCATGTTTATGTTTTTAAGTTTCTATCATATTACCTAGTGATCTAGATCAGTGGTTCCCAACCCTGTCCTGGAGGAACACCAGGCCAATTGGGTTTTCAGGCTAGCCCTAATGAATATGCATGAAGCAAATTTGCATGCCTATCACTTCCATCATATGCAAATCTCTCTCATGCATATTCATTAGGGCTAGCCTGAAAACCCGATTGGCCTGGTGTTCCTCCAGGACAGGGTTGGGAATCACTGATCTAGATAAGCTATACCAGTGTATAGCAAACTGTGTGCAGCACAATGGGGTCTAATTACTTTGCGATGAGAAACTCATTCACACGATAGAGATTAAACCTTTTATTTGCCTTTACTCAGCCGACTACCTATAGCAGGCCTGTACAACTCCAGTCCTCGAGGTCCGAATCCAGTCGGGTTTTCAGGATTTCTCCAGTGAATTTGTATTAGATCTATTTGCCTGCCCTGCATGTATATTGATCTCATGCATATTCATTTGGGAAATCCTGAAAACCTGGCCTGGTGAGGGCCAAAGTTGTGCAGGCCTGACCTATAGGATGTGCAAGCTCAAGGCCCCATCTGGAAGGCCTCCACACATGCACAGACATCGACATTATGTCATCCAGTCATGTGACTTCCGCGCATGTATGGAGGCCTTCCAGCCGTGTGCTATAGTTTCAAAAGGTTTGCGACACATTAAGCTAGATGCATGTAATTTCCCTCCAAAATTAAAAATATTATTTGATGTCATGGAGCAATGGGAGGAACTTAATCTTTCCTGCAGAGGTGAGAATCTGAGCAATAAAAATGATGGTATTACCAAAGCTCTTGCCTTTTTATGGTCAATTCAAATACCAAAATCTTTTTATATCTGGTTAAATAGGAAAATGTTCCACTATGTTTGGAAAAAACAGCCCCCCCTAGAGTTAGTAAGCAGATTTCATATCGTTTGAAAGTAGGAGGTGGAATGGAAATCCCTAACTTTCAACAATATCATAAGGCAGCACACCTAAATACTATCTCTCATTGGATCAAGCATATGCCTAAGCAATGGATACGCTTTGAACAAAATTTAGTCACAGATGTTCCTCTATGGGCAATACCCTAGTTACCTAAAATGCAACTGGCTCCGATCCTGCTTAGAGACCCACTCCAGACCTGGCTGGGTATATGGGCCCAAATGTTTTCTGAATGACAACATTTTGCCAAAACAGCTATCTAGTATACCCCTGACCTAGATATCAGCCTGTTCTGGGGGATATATGCGAGATGAGCTAAAAATATCCTTTATACACAGAAATCAACTTTGGGGGGGCTGAGCGGATGATAAACCTGGGAGTCACTTCAGGAGGAGTATGGACTGTTGGGGAGAGATTCCTTTTACTATACTCAAACATACACACATACATACACTTGGAACAGGGATTAGAGAGAGGGTCCCTTTTAAGGATCCATTTTCCGCATATATTCAGCTCTTAGGATACAAACAGACCCAACATATAACTAAATGGGAAGTCCCATGAAATCACAAAATGGAAATTTACCTTTAAAGGTTTATTGAAGGTTAGCAATTTGAATGAAAAGGACAACAAAATTTTATACAGGTGGTATTACACTCCAGAGCGTTTGTTTCGGATATACCATACAGGATAGTATTCATAGTAGTGAAAAGATTTTGGACCCTACTATTAGATGCTTTAAGACAGGCAATAGGATTATTTCTTCCTCTACTATAGAGGCATGTTATTGCTTGCTCCATATGGGAAATCCTACTATTGCATGCTTTAAGCATAAACTGGCAGGTTATTTATTTATTCTTTTATTTATTTTTTTTTTTACAGCCGGGAAACTTAGATATTGGGGAAAAAAACCCCAGATGGCCACTATTGAGGAAGTTTTACAAAAGTTGGATTTTGTCTTATGATGAAACTTACAGCCATATGAAACAATCAACTGCCAGACTTCTATAAAACATGGAACACATGTATACAATGAAGAAATCTATAATTGGGAGACATGTGGACTAAGATGAACTTTCTCCTTTTTTTTTTTTTTTTAATTTACATTGAGTTTCTCTTTTACAATACCAGTCTATAATATTGTGATGGATGGGAATTGGACGATGTTCATCCTAAGGGATTAAATTAGTAATGGTTTCTTGATTTTTCCCTTTGTTATTATGGTTACTGTATAAGGATGATAGTTCTGCTTATTATTCTGCTAGATATGTATATGATTATTATATCAATAAAGGGCTCCTTTTACAAAGGCGCGCTAGCGGTTTAACGCGTGTAATACCGCGCTCTAAACTGCCGGCCATGCTAGCCGCTACCACCTCTTCTTGAGCAGGCGATAGTTTTTAGGCCAGCGTGGGGGTTAGCACGTGATGAAAAGTCATGCGTGTTAACCCTGCTAGCGCGGCTTAATAAAAGGAGCCCAAAGTGTTTATAAATTTAAAAAAAGAAAGATTGGAGCTGCTAAACACAACACAAACTACCTCTCCTTGAATATAATAAAGGAACTTCCTCAATATTAGGGTGCTCAGCACCCACAGAGCTGTCACCTATGTTTTTACCACCTCATTTGTGTTGAATGTTGCCTATCCTGGAACGTTCCTTGTTTTATATAGCTATACCTAGTAGAGCCACTAGAGGTCTCCAAATAACCATTAGATGTAATTGTTGAGTTTCAAAGTAGAGATTTTACAGTTTAAGAGAGTAGGTGTTACTGACTCATAACAACAGGTATTGCCATACTTTTCCACTACTAATTGACAGTACACATAGGGTTACAAGATTTTCCCAAAGGACAATCCGGACCCATGGTCATGACACCCAGGCCCGCCTAGTTCCACCCCATTCCACACCCCCAGTCCCGCTCCTAGACAGCATCTGCACATGTGCGGACGCAATATAATGATGTCGCAAGCGCGTGATGTCGCTGCATTGCATCTGCGTATGCCCCTTCCTGACAGGAAAGCTTTTCAAAACTCAGCCAACGTGCCAGGTTTTGAAAAGACATCCAGACATCTAAGTACACATATCAACCAGTAGTGACCAAACCTTGTAGTTTGCTAAGTTATTCTACGCGAAAAGAAAAGTTATACAGTTCAGTCCTTAGACTTCACAATATAAAATATGTATCAAGACCCCTAAAGATCCAACTCAACAAGAATTAGGAGGTATGCTAGCAGTGGGAAAGTGTATCTGATGTGGGGAAAACATGTCTCTGAATTATTCCCAATCCCTCTGCATCTGTGTGTGAGCATTTGTGTATGATAGAGGAGAGAAGCTGGCTGAAAGCAGCCAATTCCCTGTTATTTTTTTTTTTTTTTTTTTTTAAATATATTTTTATTAGTTTTGAAAACATAAAATACAAAAGAAAACACCAACATATCATCAGAAAATACACAAAGCCAAATGTCATAGCTCCTCATCTAAACAAAAAATCCTTTAGCTAAATACAGCAGACATATTATTCATCATATGGTAAAACAATCCAAACCTCAATATATCCCCCCCACCCCCCACCCCACCCATACCCCCTTCCCTCCTAATCAACTACCAGGCTCATGTGGAGTGAGGAAGACCTCCAAGCAACATAACCAGACCATACAGTCCTATAAGGCTCCATGCGCATCCGCCGCATGGCAGTCAATTTACACATCAACTGGATCGTATCTAAACGATTAAGCAAGTATTCTCGCTCAGGAACCTTAGCGGAACGCCAACAACCCGCTAAAGCCACCCTCGCTAAAGTGAGCACAAAAACAGCCAAACGATGTTCCCTGGAAGAAAACCCCGGAAAAGGCAAATTGAGTAAGCAACACTCCATCAACAACGGAATATGCTTTCCTACAATTTGAACCAATATCTGCCCCACCATATTCCAATAGTCCCGCACCATAGGGCAGGACCACCAAATATGCCTAAAAGAACCTACCTGACCACAACCCCTCCAACAGAGATCAGAAAGAGTGACCCCAAAAGAGACTAATTTTACAGGTGTCAGATACCAACGATAATATAATTTATACCCATTTTCCAAAAGTAGAGAAGTGAGAGGCAAAGAGAAAAGACTTCGATAGCATAAACCCCACTCCTTATCATCCAAAACTCTTCCAATTTCCCTCTCCCAAAGAGGACGATAACTATCCTCCGGATCCTCCCTCAATAAAAGAGCCCGATATAAATAAGAAATCCCTCCCCTCCCAATCCCTTTCTGCAGAGCCACTTCCAATTTTGTGTCCCCCAAGAGCAAGTCCCAATAAGCCTGTTTATATAGAAAGGTGCTTAATTGCGCGTACGGTAACACATCAGTGTGACTCAGCCCATACTCATCCTGAAGTTGTGCAAAAGGAAGCAAAGCTCCATCCTGCCAAATTTGACCCACAGTACGCAATCCAGCTCGAACCCACCTATGCCGAATAGGGTCCACACCCCCTGGAACAAAACCCTCCAGTAGACTTATGGGAGACAAGGAAAAATGTCTACGCTCCGGAAACATCTTCCGTCTTAACTGATACCAAGTATTTAAAATTACTCTCAAAAAAGGATTGTCTAATTTCAAATGTGCCCTTAAGATGGAAATTGGAGCCCACGGAAGCCTCCACAGCGATATATCAGGCAAACAAGCCTGTTCCAAATACATCCAAAGACGGTCCTCATAGCCAATCCATGCAGCCACTGCTTGTAATAAAGCCGCTTGATAGTAAAGGCGGAAATTAGGGACTCCCATCCCTCCCTGCTGTTTACGTTGATATAAAAGGGCTCTCCGTACCCGTGGAGGTTTACGTTTCCAAATGTAAGCAAACACTTTACGATTCAATAAGCGAAAATACCCCATCGGTATCTCAATTGGTAAAGCCATAAATAAAAATAAAAGCTTCGGAAGTAACATCATCTTAACAGCTGCTATACGACCCATCCACCCAATAGTCATACCTTCCCATTTATCCAAATCTTGAAAGAGTCGTTGCTGCAATGGAGGGAAATTAACCGCAAATAACGAATCCGGGCTAGCTGTCAATTGCACTCCCAAATATTTAAGGGATTTCTTTGCCCAGCGAAAAGCATATTGATCCTGAAGCAACTGAACCTGAACAGATGAGAGATTAATATTAAGAATTTCAGACTTATCCATATTTACCCGAAAGCCAGAAACCCGCCCATAATCATCCAAAGCCTGAATCAAGTACGGTAAGGAATCCATAGGATTCCGCAAAAACAAAAGAACATCATCCGCAAACAGCAAAATCTTATAGGACTGGTTATCCACTACCAACCCCTGAATATGTCCATGCTGCCTTATCAAACATGCAAAAGGTTCCATTGCCAAAGCAAACAACAAGGGTGATAATGGGCAACCCTGCCTTGTTCCACGACCCAATTCTATAGGGTCCGTAAAGAACCCGTTGATCTTAAAGCTAGCCAATGGAGCCCTATATAACAATCGAAGCCAAAAGAGAAACTTTTCATCAAACCCAAACTTACACAGAACACCAAACAAAAAACCCCAAGCCACCCGATCAAAAGCTTTCTCAGCGTCCAAAGAAAGCAATATCGCTGGAACATTAGAACGAGTTGCATACCAAATCAAGTGGAGGGAAGATTTAATATTATCAAACGCTTGGCGGTTACAAATAAAACCTGCCTGTTCTACCTTTATCAAAGTCGGTATCACACGCTGTAATCGCTGCGCCAAAATTTTTGTAAAGATTTTATAATCAGAATTCAATAATGATATAGGCCGATAAGAACCACAATCCTCACTATCCTTATTTGGTTTTAATAACAATGTCACGGCCGCCAAACGCCAAGAAGCCGGTAGAATAGATTCCTCTTCAAAAGCATTAAAGACCCGAACCAGAACTGGGGCAACAATTCCCTGAAACCTCTTATAAAAAACATTTGTAAAACCATCCAATCCCGGTGAAGAGCCCACCGGCAACGCCTCAATCGCCTCCCGAACTTCATCAAGGGTGATAGGTAAGGAAAGCTGACAGGCCTCTCCACCACTCAGAGAGGGCAGCTGCACCTTATCCAGAAATCCCTCAATCTCCCCTACCGACACATCAGCAGCCTGGCCATAGAGAGAGGCATAATAATCCCTAAACTCATGACCAATATCCATAGAGCCTGTAACCCTACGACCTTCACCAGTTCTTATAGCGGGTATAAAATTACGATAAACCCTTTTTTTTAGTTTATGGGCCAAAATGCGGCTTGATTTATTGCCAAATTCAAAAAAGGTTTGTTGGACCGCTTGCAAAGCACTCCGTATCTCCTCTAATTCCAACGCCCTAAGTTGAATTCGCAATGCCTGCAACCTCTCTCGGTCCTGAGACGTTAATTCCACGCGTTTCTCCCTCCTCTCCAATACCTGAATCTCCTCTCGGAGCAAGCCTTCCACACCCTCCTTCACTCTACGCTCTCGAACAGTCAAACCTATCACCTGACCCCTAATTACTGCTTTAAAAGCTTCCCACAGCAACCCCGGTGAAATCCCATCCAGATCATTAAACTCTAAATATTCCATCATAGCCTTGCCCAGCCATTCAACATTCACAGGATTTAGCAAAAGCCCAGCAGGAAAACGCCAAGGCGGACGTGAGCGCCGTTCTCCACTCCGCTCCAAAATTAAAAGCACTGGCGAGTGATCCGATATTGTACTTGATTCTATAGAACATTGCCTCAAACGCGACACTAAGCCCTCTTCACCCAGCCACAAATCTATCCTAGAGGCCGTATTATGTACTGAAGAAAAATAAGTATAATCCCTCACCGTGGGATTCGCTTTCCGCCAGAAATCACATAAATCCCAGTGACACAAAAGAGATCGTAAACTCTTCCTCTCCATCTTTCCATAACGCACACCTGAGGCAGAATTATCAACCAAAGGATCCAAAGTGAGATTAAAGTCCCCCCCCATCACTAACGTTCCTTCCACACAAGTCTGAATTCGAGCCTCTAGCCTACTAAAAAAACGACTTTGATGTTCATTGGGAGCGTAGACATTGACCAATGTATACCAGTCTCCATCCATTTGAGCTACCAATATTAGATAACGACCTTCCCCATCCCGAATGACCCGCTTGCACACTGTGTGAACCGTACTCGCAATCAAGATCCCCACCCCCTTACTTTTCTTATCAGCCTTATTAGAAGCTAAATAAATCCCTGAAAAAAGAGGATTATGCAATAAATGTTCATGACGTGAACGGAGATGCGTCTCTTGCAAAAAAAGAACCTGAGGTCTCAGTCTTCGTGCCTCCCTAAATAAGTGCCGCCGCTTATACGCTGTATTTAGGCCTCGCACATTCAACGTGAGAAGTCTAAACTCTAAATCAGACATCAAATCGTATTAACCTCCATAGCTGCATATAATGCCAAAGAACTCCACCTCCACTAGCCCCAAAGGTCTCCCCACTCCACAGTTGCCACCAAAAAACAAAACAACTACCAGCAATCCCTTCCCACCCCAAACCCATCCCCTTCTCCTCCCATCCCTCCACCCCCCCCAACTCCATACCCAGGCCTATCCCCAACTGAAAGACCTAGGTCCAAGGAAGAAGAAAGAACTCCCGCAAACCCCACTCATATAAAACCCAAAATTCCCAACATTCCCGGGCAATCACATCCAAATCCCTCCTAAAACACCCCTTTCCTCAAAAGCATAACAATCCAGCAACAACACAGTCACCAATCAAATCCCAAAAGGAGGTTCCCCAAATAAAATCACTCCCCATCCCCGCCAACCCAACACTCCTAAAAAAGCCCCCATATAACCCTCCAACCACACCCTTTCCCAACAGCCCAACCAACCAAACCGAACATAAATACTCTCCCCAGGCACCCCTCGTATTTTAGATAAACAGAGCCCCTGAAAGAAACCAAATCCCACACACATCACAAAGTTATAATATCAGGGTCCAGCAACCGAACCGGCCGCTGCCCCCGGCGAATTCCTAGTAAGACGACCCCCCGTCCGGGCAACCCTTTGCCAACGGGGTCGCTGGGGACGTTCACCCAACACAGGAGCCTGTCCCAGCCGACTACTGGATGATGGTATCTCCCCAGTGAATTGAACCGAAGGGAAAATTTGAGCTGCATCCTCCAATGAGCGCACTGTGCGTAATCTTCCTTCTAAATAGAACAATAACGCAAAAGGATATTGCCAACGATATTTAATAGATCGCTCCTTCAGATAGCGAAGTACTGGACGCAACTCCGCTCGACGTCTCAATGTCACAGCAGCCAAATCTTGATATATCTCAATGTCGAAAGAGTCCAACTTCAAATTAGGCTGTGCCCGAGCAGCACGCATAACCGCCTCTTTAGTTTTAAAGTCCACAAAGCAAGCTATTATATCACGGGGTTTGTTCCCCCTTGGTGCCATCAATGCTCTATGTGCACGTTCCAAATGAATATCATCAGGAGCCATGACCACCGTATCCGTTGACAATAGCATGCTAGCCACCTGCTGCACCACTCTCTCACTATTAACATACTCCGCCAGCTCAGGCACACCTCGAATCCGCAAGTTAGAGCGCCGTCCACGATTCTCCAAGTCCTCCAGCTTATCAAGCACAAAGGTTTGGTGAGCCTGTAAATCCTTCATTTTAATATCCACGTCCAGCAAATGCTCTTGATGTTGTTCTAATCCCTCCTCCGTCTCAGCCACCCTGTGTCCCAGCTCTGCAATCTCACCTCTCAGGTCTGTTGCCAGGGTCGATAATTCAGTACGAACAGATTTAATATCAGTGTGAATGTCCTGAAGCATTAGCTTTAATTCTGCCAAAGTCTCTACTGCCGAGGGCCTCCCCTCCTCTCCAGCCGCAACAGAGATTACCTCCATAGGCCCCGCTGCACTTCCCGTCTCCGCAGCCGCCATTTTAAGCCTGCCCCCGTCATGCGGGAGAAAAGAGTAATCCTGCAGAGTTTTTTTCGGCTGTCCCGCCATCCAGCTCAGCAATGTAACACTCGTTGCTCACCGACTCCAAAATTCCCCCTTCGGGTGTAAAACACGCCGCGAAAATGCCGGGAAAATGCCAAATTATCGCCGGGGCTTGCGGAGCACCAACACTAGCCGACCATTCGTGTCGGTGACGTCACTTCCTCCCCCTGTTATTTTTTAGTGTATCAAATTTTCTGCTTCTTCCACAGAAAAGCAGTAGACTCAGGGCTAGCCCAAGAATATACGACACTTTGGAAACATTCAGCTGTCTGCCTGCCCCCTCCCCCCAATAGTCCAGCAGTTCCCTCTTCCCCCCAGGTGACCCAACATCTCTCAATTTCACTCAACCTCCCTCCATCATTTCCCCTTCCTTCCATTACCTGTTTAGCGCTTTATTATCTTCTGCCTCAAATTACGTGTGTAAGGACTTATACTAGTGGTTTATAATTATCAATTATATGTGCAATTGCCAATACAGAATTCGTACTTAGCCTTATCCCGATGTCTTGTACAGAATTACTCCCGTAGTGGATGACAATTGACAAACAGGGGCCTTAAATGTTCACTGCCCATTGGTGAACACATAACACCATTTAAATATCGACCCAACTCTGGTTTTAGACAGCAAATATATGAAAGGACATTGAAAGCATAGCATTTGTTTAAAGATGGGCTAGCAAAATAATGCATGGTCTACACCAATAGGCTTTTGAGACACAAAATAGTCTTTGGAGTAAAGAAAGGAAAGGAGAAACTTGTCAAACAAACAAATCCAAAAAAAAAACCTAAAACCTTTCAAATATCTAGTAAGCTCTCATATTTTGTGTATGAAGGGAAAATAACAGTAGGTCATAATATGAAATTGCAGAGAGGGAGGCTTTGAAGAATTAAGAATGTACTTGTTTACTGAGAAAGTGATGGACGCTCAAAGTAGCCTGCCTACAAAGGTGTTAACAATCAAGCCATGACTAAAGGGGGGGGGGGGATATGGCACAGTGGTTAAAGCTACAGTCTCAGCACCCTGAGTTGTGTTGAAACCCATGCAGCTCCTTGTGACCCTGGGCAAGACACTTAATCCTCTACTGCCCCAGGTACATTAGATAGATTGTGAGCCTACTAGGACATACAGAGAAAAATGCTTGAGTATCTGAATAAAATCATGTAAACCATTCTGGGTTCTCTTGGGAGAATGGTATAGAAAATTGAATGGATGAAATTCAAGTATGTATGCAAGAATAAGACATTTGATATACAAATGCATATATCTATTTACCTAGAATGGGATACAACTACCGTAGGAGTAAGGAGGCATAACAGGTATCCCTTCCTGTGCGCTGAATACTGGTGTGAACAAACATATGGATAAAGGCGAGCCAGTTGATGTAGTGAATCTAGATTTCCAGAAAACTTTTGATAAAGTTCCTTACGAGAGGCTCCTGGAAAAATTAAAGAGTCATGGGATAGGAGGGCATGCTCAATTGTGGATTAAGAATCGGTTAACGGACAGAAAACAAAGGGTAGGGTTAAATGATCATTTTTCTCAATGGAGGAGGGTAGATAGTGGTATGCTATTTAACTTATTTATAAATGATTTGGAAATTGGAACTATGAATGATGTGATTAAATCTGCAGATTACACTAAATTGTTCACAGTTGTTAACACAGTTGTTAACACAGTTGCTACAAAACAATATTTGGTTTATCCCCAAGCTACATCACCCCTCACTTCACCCTTAACCACAACTATAAGAACTCCCGAAAAATTAAACTCTTCGCCTTCCCCTCCCTAAAACTATGCCACTCAAAAAAATTTCTTGACAAAACCTACGCCTTCCAAGCCACCAAACTAAACCCTTGGCTAGCCCAAATGGTCCTCCAGGCCTACAACTACCTCGACTTTAGAAAATCACTCAAAACTCACCTATTCCGAGACCAAGACCCTTAATGCCCCCTTTCTACCCTCCTCCTCCCCCCTTCCTGATCTACTCCCCTCCCCCTTCTCCCTCCTCTCCCCCCTCTTCGCTCCTTGCTGTTCGCAACTCTATGATCAATTCAATATGCAACCACTTGTAACTACTCTTGCCTTGCTGTTTGCAACTCTATGATCAATTTGATATGTAACCACTTGTAATCTCTGTTTAACTAATGTGAACCGCCTAGAACTCTTCGGGGTATGGCGGTATACAAAAATAAAGTTATTATTATTATATGGACTGTGTAAAACTGCAGGAAGACAATGAGAAGACTGGGTGTCCAAATGGCAGATGAAATTTAATGTGGACAAATGCAAAGTGATGAATATTGGGAAGAATAATCCAATCATAGTTACCGGATGCTAGGGTCTACTTTGGGGGTTAGCGTGCAAGAAAAAGGCTCTTGGTGTCATTGTAGACAATACGATGAAACCTTCTGCCCAATGTGCAGCGGCGGCCAAAAAAGCAAAAAAGATGCTAGGAATTATTACATTACATTAGAGATTTCTATTCCATCATTACCTTGCGGTTCAAGGCGGATTACAAAAGATTTATGAATGAGGGTTACAATGGAAGAACATTTCTCATTTCTAGAGTTGTGAAGAGTAGATCTTTTGCCATTTCTAGAGCTGTAAAGAGTAAGGTCATTTGTCAGTTCTCAAGTGGTAAAAAGTGGTGAAGAGAAGGTAGATATTTATGAATGGAGGGTAACAAAGGAAGATCATTTGTCATTTCTCAGGTTGTACAGAGAAGGTCAGGTAGTTTCAGTATGGCGGGAGGAGGGAGGGAGGAATGAATGATGGAGTAAGTGAAGTTAGGACTGTTTCAGGAATTTCTTGAAGAGTATAGTTTTTATTTCTTTTCTGAATATCTTGTAGTCTGGGGTGGTTATCAGAAGGTTGGAGATCTGGTTATCTAGTTTTGCGGCTTGAGTGGCTAGGAGGCCATCGTATAATTTTGTCCGTTTTACTTCTTTGACCGGGGGTGGTATGAATGGGGAATGCGTTTTTCTATGTCTGGTTGAGGATGCTTGGATGATGCGGTTGTTCAGGTAGGATGGGCTGTCTCCATTTAGGGTTTTAAATAACATGCAGTAGAATTTAAATAGTATTCTTTCTTGGATTGGTAGCCAGTGTAAGTTGATGTAAGCTTCTGTGATATGGTCATGTTTCCTCAATGAGTAGATGAGTCTCAGAGCTGTATTTTGGATTGTTTGTAGTTGCTTGGTCATAGTAGCAGGGCATGGGAGGTAGCGGAAGTTGCAGTAATCCAGCAGTCCTAGGATTAGGGATTGCACTATAAGCTGGAACTGTGTTCTTTCAAAGAATTTCCGGACTTGTCTCAGGTTTCTTATGACTGCGAAGGATTTCTGTATTATTTTATTTATTTCCGGTTGCATGGTACAGCATCTGTCTATTGTTATTCCTAGTAGTTTTATGGTGGTTTGTATGGGATAGTTGATTGAGTTGAATTCTATATTGGTTATGATTGGGACTTTGTCATTTTCAAGGAAGATGAATTTAGTTTTGGCTGGGTTGAGTTTCAGTTTGTGATCTTTCATCCAAGTCATGACTGATTCTAGTGTTTGATGTAGTATATTTGTCATGGTGGTCTTTGGCTGATCAAATGGTATGAGAATGGTAATGTCATCCGCATAACTATAGGTGGTTATTGCTAGATTATCCAGATATGTTCCGAGAGAGGCAGTGTATAGGTTGAAGAGAGAGTAGGGGATAGAGGGGATCCCTGTGGTATGCCGCAAGTGTTTGACCAAGGTTCAGATTTTTCTTTGTCCGATTTTACTCTGTATGTTCTGGATTTTAGGAAGCCTTCAAACCAAGAGTATACTTTATCTGAGATACCTATTGCATCCAAGATTTGCAGGAGGATGTTATGGTCTACTAGGTCAAATGCTGCGGTCAGGTCCAGTTGTATGAGAAGCATTTTTTTCCCTGTGCTAAGGTGTTGTCTGGCTGTGTCAATAAGAGAGCCAAGTAATGTCTCTGTGCTGAAGTTGGTTCTGAAGCCAGATTGCATGGGGTGGAGTAAGTTATGGTCATCTAGATCAGTGGTTCCCAACCCTGTCCTGGAGGACCACCAGGCCAGTCAGGTTTTCAGGATAGCCCTAATGAATATGCATGGAGCAGATTTGCATGCCTGGCACCTCCATTATATGTTGATCTCTCTCATGCATATTCATTAGGGCTATCCTGAAAACTCTGCGATCCTCCAAGACAGGGTTGGGAACCACTGATCTAGATAGTTGGTGAGGAGTTTGGCTACTAGGCCTTCTGTAAGTTTGACGTATAGCAGTATTGAGGCAATGAGTCTGTAGTTGGATGGTTGGTTTGTTGGTCCTATTGGGCCTTTTTGGATTGGGGTGATGATTTCGCTGAGGTCAGTAGGGAAAATGTCGTCTGTGAGCATGGTTTGTATCTATTGCAGAAGTTGAGTACGGAATTTTACACTGGAGGTAATAAGGAGATATGATGGTCAGTGGTTGAGGTCACAGGAGGCGTGGCTGTATTTTTTGTAGAATTTATTGAGTTCGGACCATTCTATGTTGGGGAATTGAGACCATGCTCTGTCTGCTCCAGTTGACTCTTTTCCTGTGTGGTGAATTGTGAGTTCGTTTAGGTGGGATGGGGTAAAATTGAGGGTGGCTCTGGCGTTTGTAATTTTATTCTTGAAGTGATCTGCTAAGAGGGTGGCTGAGGGGGTGGGGTATTGTTAGTGGTCATGTAGGGTTTGGCGTCTGTTAGATCTTTTAATATTTGGAATAGTTTTTTGGTATCTTGGGTTTCTGTGCCTATAACATTGGTGTAGTGAGTTTTCTTTTTATCTTTTAGTAGAAGTTTATATTGTTTGTTAATTTTTTTTCCAAGCAGTTTTTGTTTGATCTAGGTTTGTTTTTCTCCATTTTCTTTCTAGTCGTCAGCATTGTCTTTTAAGTTGGAGCAGTTCATTGTCAAACCATTGGTCTGATCTTCTGCTGGTTCTAGTTTTGGTTTGTAGTGGGGCTAGTTCATCAAGGATGTTGGTGGTCATGTTATTCCAGTGAGAGATGAAGTCTTTGGGGTCGCAGTTCTGGATTGTTTCATCTATTTTTGTCCAGAATACGGATGGCTCGATGTGTTTGCGTGAGGTGTATGTTATTTTTTTGGATTTAGGTGTGGTTATGTTCATGGTCCAGTTGATGTTGAAGGTGTATGTGTAGTGGTCTGATCAGAGGGATGGGGACCAGGTTGGGTGTTTGAATTACTGGGGTGGGTGGTTGATGGGTCATGAAGGCTGCGATGTCGAGTTGATGTCCTTTATCATGAGTGGTTTGTGGGTTTAGGATTTGGAAGATAAGGCATTGAGAAATGATAGACAGTTTTTTGCTGATTTGGATGTTTGGTCTTCTAGGTGTAGGTTTAGGCTCCTAGGATAAGGTTGTATTCAGCTGTTAAAGAGTTTTAGTAAATTAAGTTTTCAAATTCAGGTCTTACTGTGGTCCAGTTCCCTGGTGTTATATAGCAGAGCATGCAGTTTAGTGAGTTTTTTAGTGTGGTGCTTGTAGGATAACAGGCAAGGAAGTCCATTTGTGTGGTGGATGTTTTTTTTCTAGTATATTTAGGGTGTCCTTGATTAGTATTGCTAGTCCTCCTCCTCTTTTTTTTTTCTCTGCAGATCACTTATTTTGTACCCCTGAGGACATACCTCTTGTTATTCTAGGATCTGTGTCTGAGGTTAACCAGGTTTCTGTGAGGAAAAGGCAGTCTAGGTTTTTGGTTTTTATCCAATTTTTTATATGCTCTGTTTTAGGTCCTAAGGCTCTGATGTTTACATAGGCACATGATAGGGTAGTGATATCTGTTTGATGATTGTGAGTCATTTCAGGGTAGAGGTCAAGGTTTGGTCTTGGGAAGTGTTGGTCTTCCTCTCCAGGCTAGGGTGATGGGATGTTGAGTGCTGGTTTGGTGGCTTGAGCTTCTTGTTATAAGGGTTCTCCTGTTGTGGTGTTGGATATTGATTGCAATGGAGCTTGTGGGGGTGGTGGATAAGTTATTTGCTACAACTTTCCAACTGGTAATGAGGATGATTATCAGTAGGGTGGCTTGAGTGTGAGTTTGTTGGGTTAGCTTCATTTTGGTGTCAGGGGGTAGAGGTCTGGACTGGTTCAGAGTGTCATTTGTCCTGCTGGTTTCAGTGTGGGAGATAGATCCTGCTGTTGGCCTTTTCTGGTATGTGTTGGGGCAGCTCCCGGTATCAATGGAGCTGCCCTGAAGAGAGGAGCCGAAGAAACTGCGAGCCGCAGGGGGCTTCGGGAGGCGGAGCTGGTCTCCCACACGGCCCGAAGTCTCTTCCCTGCAGCGGGAGGGCTGGTATGTGTTGGGGCAGCTCCCGGTATCAATGGAGCTTCCCTGAAGAGAGGAGCTGAAGAAACTGTTATTAAAAAAGGGATGGTTAGGGGGGGCGCTAGTGAGCTCCACTGGAGATGGCTGCCTAGAATCACAGCTCCAGCGCAAAATCGAACTAATCCTCAAAATCAACATTATCGTTTGGGTGTTTTGCTTTCTCATTCATCAATTCTCGCTGCTAAGTAGCATGGCTACCTCAAAAGCTGGAAAAAAGAGGAGTATCGAACCGGCTTCTCCGTCAAAAGCTGCAGCCAAACTTGATGAGGAAACAGCGTTCTCACTACTAACGGAGTTTCGTGCCCTTCGCACGCTGCTGGGTGACATGAAAAGCGATCTGGATGAGATCAAATCTGAGTTCCACACGTTTAAAGCAGAGCTCACTGACCTTAATCGCCGCATGGACACAGTGGAATCACAATCGGCCATGCTTATTGAAAATATCAAATTGCTGCAGCGGCAGACCAAGCGTATCACGCTGCTGGAGGCCGAACTGGCTGATGGTAACAACCGCACACGGTGGAATAATTTCCGGATACTCGGCCTACCAGAATCACGAGAGGGCCGCGACCTCGTAAAATTTCTTGCGACTACGCTACCGAAGCTTTTGGATCTTGAATTTAGCCACGCTTTTGAAATAGAGCGTACACATAGAATTCCTTCTCGCCAGCCTACTAACCCGACAAAATACCCAAGACCGGTTATTGTAAAGCTGCTTCGCTACCCGCAGGTGTTGTCCATTATGCAGCAGGCTCGTCTCAAGTCTCCAATCAAACTGGACAGCCATACCCTGCTATTTGTGCCAGACCTCTGCAAACAAACCGCTAAGGCCCGCAAGCAACTGCTTGAATACCGGCCCAGACTCAATCACATGGGAGCATGTTTTGGCATGCTGTACCCTGCGAAGCTTCGGGTTACCTATAACAACAGCACTAAGGACTTCACATCCCCTCTTGATCTTGCAGATTACATTGAGTCTCTTTCACCTAGTGAAATTGATAAAACTTGAGTATGCCTTAGCTGTGTTTCTGTGCTACTTCATATTTGTCACATATACCCATATTACCAGCCAACTGTTTAAATGCTTTATTTAGCTTGTTGATGTTTCTTCTCCTGCCATGCGCTGTGAGCTGTTGATTCTGTGCTCTCCATGGGCTCTCTGACTCTTGATCAACTTCTTTGTTACTGTTTTGGTTACTTGTTCTTACTAATGCATCTACTGTTTTCTAGTCCTTGTATTGCTGAACATCATCTCTGCTTTTGCAAGTATTATTATCATTTCTAATACTGCATACTGTGCTCATATTAACTACTTTCTTTTACAGAATTATGCTGATATTTTACCGCTCACTGTTCTTAACTGCATATTTGATACTTTTCCATATTCTAATCCTATATGCCTCTTAGATGTTTGACATTAAATGTCAAAGGTTTAAATAATCCTGTT
The DNA here is from genome assembly GCF_902459505.1 of Geotrypetes seraphini. NCBI lineage: Eukaryota > Metazoa > Chordata > Amphibia > Gymnophiona > Dermophiidae > Geotrypetes > Geotrypetes seraphini. The sequence goes on along the minus strand of NC_047086.1, from coordinate 338,163,465 downwards.
AAGACTTCCGGTTTGGACTTAAACAAAATGGTCGTGTGAGCTGCTTGCTCCCACCCTTTTTTGAGATAATCGTTCAGAATTTGCCTGTTCCTCTTACTTTCTTTCGTTTTTTTTTTTGCACTTGAAGCCTTATTAGTAGCTTTTATATCTACTAGTACAACATGGCCAGCAAAAAATCTAAAACCGACATGCTTCCAGCCAGTAAACGCCTCAAGTCGGCTCCCCCCTCTCCTGAGAAGCCTGGCTCTGCTGCAGACCTCGTGGAGGAGATTGACCCGATCCTCAAAGAACTGCAAACAATAAAATCTTTGATGAAAACACACATGGAAATTTCGCAGGATATGAGAGGGGAATTAGAATTAATACACACGCAGATGGCTGCATCTCAACAACGTTTTGACTCACTTTCTGATCGTGTCACGGCTATGGAAGCAGATCTCCCGACAATGAGGGCTAACTCAGCGGCCATCTCTAAATTAACTGCTGATCTTGAGGATATGGCTAACCGCAGACGTAGGTCTAATTTGCGGATCCTTGGAATGCCAGAAGGGGCCGAGGGCAATGATACACTTACCTTCCTGACATCTTGACTTCCGAAGTTCCTGGACATCAAATTCTCCCCGATATTGGAGCTCGAACGCGCTCATCGCTCCCCTTCCACTCTGCAACCTGGTAACAAGCGCCCACGCCCGCTGGTTGTCAAGGTACTCCGTTTCCAGCATGCCTTACAAATTTTAAACGCTGCGAAGGGGAAGGCGTCCATGCTACACCAGGGACGCAAAATTATAATCGTTCCCGATCTGGCTCCAGCCACTGCGGCGAAAAGAAAGTCCTTCCTTTCCATGCGACAGGACCTAAAAGATCTCGGTGCACAATACGGACTCTTCTACCCTGCTCGTTTCCGAGTAACCTATCGCAACAAAACAGACAACTACAGTGATCCGGAGGTCCTTCGAGCGTGGCTCCACCAGACGAAAATGGGGTAACTGCTTTCTGACTACCATGCCTGCGGATTCCTACACTGGACTTGGCGCTGCACCCTTTCTGTGATCTATCACTACGTGCTCACCGGCTCCCTGCCTTGATCTCTTCACTGAACTACCTTCAAGTGTAATGGATGATGTTTCTCTCTTTAACTTGCCGGCGCTTAGATTTCGCCTCCTGACTATCTCAACAAATGCTCCCTTCGCTGGATATAGCGGCACAACTCTCCTGCTGTTTCCCGCCGTATGCTGCCTGGTTCCCAACATTGAACTCTCCACCACGCTGCCTGCAACTTCAGGGACTTTTTACCCCCTCCTACCCTGACCTGTTGTTATTGCTCTCAATTTACTTGCTTATACTCAAAATTTCCTTTTTCCTGCTTCTCTCTTATTTTTGTATGTCGCACCGCCCTACTTTAACTTTCCCTTTCTCTCATGTGCTTGCTCCTCGTCATTTTGTGTTCTGTCGTTTCTATTTCCTCCGATGTCTCCATACCTCACTTGCACTGCTGGACTTTATTTTCTACAACCAAAGTGCTCTACCCCTTCTCATTTTAGTTTTGTAATACCCCCTTTCCCTCCACAACCTTGCTTATACTGCTCCTGCATTTTGTACTTGACTGAGTCTGGTTGGTTTTTTTTTTTTTTTTTTTCTCTCCGCCATTTTTACACGTGCTCTCTCTCTCAACGATCTACCTTACTCTACTGTATGTCTTTTTCCCTTCTCATTCTCTATCTCTTCATAATCGCTGAACCTTTGATTAATGGCTGTTATATCGGCATGTCTCTGTTTTTTCTGCTCTATGTATATTTTCCTGTTTGATGTTTAATGCTCCTTCTTTCTATATGAGGCCCCCCACCACGTGCTATATTTCTGCCTAATGCTTCCTAATTTCTTTCTTTTCTGTCATTTTGTACCTCGGATGATATGAAATACATGCCATGAATTTCTACTGTCTTATCTTTCACACATTAATTCACTGCTAATAATACGTTTTTATAAATTTCTACTTCTTTTCTCTCTCACCTCCATCATTTCATCACCTTCCTTTACTTAAATTAATCTATGAATTACTGCTAAATTGCTACATATCTTTCACTGTTAACTCTTATTACCCATTACTATTTGTGTTATTTCCTTAATGAATTTTGAATCATTTCTAGCTTTGCTTTTCTGGTAACAATCCTTCCTATGTACAGTTCTATCTTATTAATTGACGGATGAATGCATGCTTTCTTATTAGTTTATTTTTCTATTCCCCTTGCTACTGAACTGTTTGTAACCCCCTTTTATTTATTGCAGCACATGAATTACTGCTAAATGGTTTAACATTTCTTATTATCTAAATTTTATTATCCTTTTTATTTGTGCTATCCCCCTGATGAACTTCAAATCATTTCTAACTCATTTTTTTATGGTATTTATCCCTTTTGTGTACTATTCTACCTTATTAACTGATAGATGAACTCCCATTTTCTTACTAGCTTATTATTGTTGTAGTATCATATCTTTGATTGCCTTATTTTTATTACCCTTTATACCTTGCGTTATCCTCCTGGTACATTTTCAATCGTCTCTAGCCTGGCTTTTATGATAATTCTCCTTCTTATGTACTGTTTTACCTCATTAACTGACGGTTGAACTTATGTTTTCTTACCAGTTTGCTTTTCTATTTCTCTAGCTGATAAACTATTAATAACCCTCGTTTATTTATCTTAGCCTATAAATTATTGCTAGACTGTTTTATATCCTTTATTAACCAATAATTTATTATCCAATATGACTTTCGATATCCCCCTGATGAATTTTTTTTTATTAATTTCCATGATAGGTGTCATTCCTATGTGCAATTTTATCTCCATCAGCTGATGAACTCTTAATAACTTTTTTTTTTATTAATCTCAAACTATGAAGTCTTGCTAAATTGCTTTATATCTTTTATTGCCTGACTTATTACCCCTTATAATTTCTGGTATCCCAATAATGAATTTTAAATCCTTGATAGTTCAGCTTTTGTGATATTTATCCTTTCTATTTTCCCCCTGATAAATAATTCATCACTGTCTCTATTCCCATGATTATTTTAATATGTTTTACTTAATAATGAACTTATGTCACGTGTAATGAATTGTCTTACGACATGCACTCTATCTCTCTCTCTCTCCCAAGCATATAACATTTTATTTGTACTGGCTGTGCTTCTCTCTCCTCATGCTATCAATTTTTCTTCTATTATTCTGTTACTGTCTGGATATATCCACGCTCTCCTCTTGATAATACTTGAACTTTTTTCTGTTCCATTTCGACTTTTATTGTCTTAGGTAAGCTCAGGGTAGCTGGTTCTATATCCAGGAGACTGTCTCCCTCAGATATCCTATTGATTTAGACTCGTCTCCTGGATGTCCTCTATATTAACCATAAACAGCTTTATGCTGATTTCGCTCCTTGACCCAGTGTAGATGCTAATGAAAATTTTTTCCCTTTTTCTTATTAGTATGGCACATTTTCACTGTTTTGTTGCCTGATTTCTTAGGTTGTCTAATCCATACGGCCGCACGTTCTCCTGGTTTCATGTTCGCCCTTCCAATATTATTCCTTCTAATTCTCTGAATAGTGTATACAGTTGGCATTTACCATTGATGGTATTTGAACAGAACATGTTTTTTGGTTTTTTTTCCTCTTTCCATTTATCATTGCTTTTCATACCTTATTTTATTTCAGTTACCTTATGCATTCTTCTCATGTTCTATGCATTGTATTTTGTGAAATATGCAACCTATGTTGGTACCCTTTGGCTTCTGCCCACATACGCCCACACTATATACCACATTATTAACAGTATTGGGCACTTTATCCCCTTAACATTTACCATTGTTGGTAACTGATGAGATCATATACCTCCTGAATTTGGGTGGTCCTTGTGTCTCCCGCTCCACTTGTTTGTCAAACTGGTGCTATCTCCCCTCTCTTCCCTGTCCTGGAGAGGACTTCTTATCCTTTCTCATATTTGTGAACCTTCCTTCTTCTTTATTCTTATCTCACTAATGTACGGGGTGGACGTCCCCTGTCATGACCTTCTTCACTGCGACTTTTTCTTCTACCTATATGTCTTCTCTTAAATTGGTATCGTGGAACGTCAACGGTGTCAACCAACCACTTAAATGTAAGAAAATTATAGACTATCTTAAAATGAAAGATTATAATATTCTCTTACTGCAGGAGACTCACCTAAATCCCATAGACTGTTCCAAGCTTCGTATTCCCGGATATGCTACACATGTATTCTCCCCTGCTTCTCATAAAAAAAGAGGAGTGTCCATCCTTGTAAAGACTTCGTTACAAGCTCGTGTCTTACATCAATTGTCGGATCCTGATGGCAGGTGGATTGCAATTTCAGTTCAGATCGGTGACTTTTCTATTTCCATCGTCAATATCTATGCTCCAAATATTGATTTACCATCCTTCATGGACTCCTTGAGGGACACCCTGCTGGATGTAGCTGACTATCCTTTAATAATTGGAGTGGACTTTAATCTTCCATTAGATATAAATCTAGATAGACACTCTCACTCGCAGTTTCGTCCCTCCAAAATGTGATCTGAACTCCACAATGTTATTCAAGACTTTGGCCTTTGCTATCCATGGAGATTACTTCATCCGGATGAACGATCTTTCATGTTCTACTCTGCTCCTCATTGCTCTTATTCTAGGCTAGACTTCTTCCTCATCTCCAAGTCTCTTCTCCCTATGATCCGAGCAGCTCTTATTCATCCTATTATTCTTTCGGACCACGCTCCCATCGGGTTACACGTGGAATTACAACACACACGTCCTAATCGAAATTGGAGGCTCAATACTTCTACTCTCTTGGACCCTGCTTTCCAAGATAAAATCCGAAGCTTCATTGCGGACTTCTTTTCTATTAATACTTCTTCCATTGATTCTTACACCTCCGTCTGGGAAGCTTTTAAGGCGACCCTTCGAGGCGAAGTAATTAGTTTCTCTGCTTGGAAACGTAAGTCAGATCGTTCTGCCATGGAATCCCTGGAGAAGGATATATCCCTATTGGAACAACAGCAGATCCTGAGTAATCTTACCCACATATCTCCGGATTTAGTCCAGAAAAAGGTTGAATATAATATCCTATCTCGGCTCAAAGCTCAACAAGACTTCTTAATCTCCAAAACCGGTACATACATGTCTGCCAACAAAGCGGGGCGCTCTATGGCTCGCTACCTGGCTAATCACAAACAAAGATCTAGAGTGGCTGCATTAATAAAAGAAGATGGTACTTCTGTTACAGATGTCGACTCTATTTCTCAGCTCTTCGCCACTTTTTATAGTGCTTTATACTCCTCGTCCACCAGTTCCTCCTCCATTCCTAGTTCGATCTTCTTCCAAGATATCTCCCATCCTTCTTTGGACCATGTCCAGGCTTCCTGCCTCGGTTTTCCTATTGCTGAAGCCGAGATTCTTGAGGCCATAAAATCCCTTTCCTCACATAAGTCACCAGGGCCCGATGGACTCCCGTTGGAATTTTACAAAACCTTCTCTACTGATCTCGTCCCTTTGCTGAAACATCTTTTCGATTATCTTTTCTCCAATCCTGATGATCAGGGTGGTTTTACGGAAGCACACATCATTGTTTTACCTAAAGCAGGGAGGGATGAAACACGCGTAGCCAACTATCGCCCCATTTCTTTACTCAACACTGATTGTAAGATCCTCGCTAAAGTCCTAGCCTCCCGATTGGATAAGATCCTGGGCAGCCTAATCCATCCTGATCAAGTAGGTTTTATGAAAGCTCGTTTCATTGGTGACAACGCACGCACTTTCCACTCTGCTTTGGATATTGCTCATTCCTCAGCTGAACCGATGATAGCTATTTCACTGGATGCCGAAAAGGCCTTTGATATGGTGGAATGGAACCACTTATTTGCGGCCCTCCAATGGTTTGGATGTGGCCCAGAATTTGTTCAATGGGTTAGACTATTATACAATAAGCCTTGTTCTAGACTACGGATCAATGATTCTTTATCCACCCCCATCTCTCTCCACAGGGGCACTCGACAGGGTTGCCCCTTGTCTCCCCTTTTATTTAATTTAGCTCTTGAACCATTACTCTTGGCAATCCGTCAACATCCGCATTTGCTTGGCATCCCTGTGGGCTCCTCACAACTCAGAACCTTAGCTTATGCTGACGACTTATTGGTGTTTCTTTCAAAACCAGCCACCTCCATTCCTGTTCTCCTCCAATTAGTATCTGACTTTTCGCGTTGTTCCGGCTATCGCATAAACTGGGATAAATCCGAGGTTATGACTCTACTTCGCTGGCTGATTGTGGTCCCATCTCATTTCGATGGGCCAGTTCTTCCTTAAAATACCTTGGTATCCTTTTTCATCAGGATACTGATACCATGATGTCTATCAATTTAGCTGCCTTAACATCCAAGATTGATGAATTGGTGAAAAGGTGGTCCCCTCTTTCCTTGCTTTGGTGGAGGCGTCTTGAGGCTATTAAGATGACTATTACACTGATTGTCAATTATTACCTCTCCATGCTCCCTAGATTAGCCCCTAAGGAGTTTTATAAAAGTGTTGAAGTGAAGCTTTCAGCTTACCTTTGGTGTAAGAAAACCCCTCGTATCTCCCTGAAAATTCTTAAATCCTCCAAAGAAAATGGGGGCATGGGCTTTCCGGACTTTTTTCTCCATCACATTGCCTCGTTTCTACGCTATAGTTCTTATTGGTCCCTGGATTCTAGTATATCTGATGAAATAGCTGCCTGGTTTCGAGTTGAACAACATCTTGTCCGCCCGATCCCATTATCTACCTTATCTTTCCTTTCTACCCCTGCATTACCTTGTAAATCTACCACCATTTATGCCACCCTTCAAGCGATTCAGCATTTTGATCATATTTCAGGATCCGATAGACGCAACACTGTCATCTCTCCTCTATGGTGTAACCCTTCCTTTTGCATCGATAGCCGCCCTATCTACTGGAGGTCCTGGATAGATAAAGGGATATTGACCTTAAATCAAGTCATGGACAATGGTAAACTCCTTTCCTTTGCTCAGCTCATGGACAAGTTTGATCTGCCTGCAACGGAATGTTTCCATTGGATTCAACTATCTCACTGTCTGCTTAAATGCTCACCATCCATTTTCACATATAGTCATATCTCTCCCCTCATGACACTCTCACGGTTAGCTCTTGAACTAGGTCACGTCACGTCCCTCTTCTATAAAGATCTTCGCTCACATTTATACCCCAGATCTAAGAGATCTACGGACGTCTGGATGCCCTACTCCACTTGGCAGGGATCTGAGCAGGATTGGGATCATTATTTCAGTAAAATAATTCGGCCAACAGCATCTGCCAGCTTATCTCAATCGCTTTATTTTCTTGCATACAAAGTATTTTGGACGCCTAATAAGATGTATATGGCCGGTCTCAGAGATTCCAACTTGTGCTGGCATTGTACCTCGGAGTTAGGGGATCTTCATCATATGATATATGCATGTCCTATCTTCCAGGACTTCTGGACACAAATATGGTGCCTCATTCAACGTATTCTCCCTATTTCCTCGGGGTTCTCTTTCAATATCTTGCTTTACAGAGCTTTAGCGGTGTCTGATCCTCTTTCCACCAGTCAACAATCTCTTCTTAATATTTTAATAGCTTTAACAATTCAAATGATTCTTCACAATTGGAAAGCCGCTGACTTGCTTAATGTTGTTTTCTGGTGGAACACTGTTCTTATGATTCATTCCTACGAATTAAAAGCTGCCGAATTTACAAATCGACTACACCTCGTTTCCAAGATATGGGAACCCATTCAACATTACTCTTTTTAACCGTTGTCTTTCACCCAGTCTTTCGTGATCTCGACTGTATCCACTCCTGTCTCTTCCTTTTCTTTCCACTTCTCCAGATTGGCATGGGATGTCCGTCCCGTATCTTTCATCCATCATTCTCTACTCATTTCTTCTATTACCAGTCTCTTTCTCTCAACGTCTATTTGTTCACTATCTTTCTCTTCCCTTCTTCTCTGCTCTTCCCCCTTCGCCCTTTCTCCTCTCCAGGTTATACAATGGGGTTTTCTCTTTGGAACCTCCAGGTTCTCCCTGTATTCCTTTTGGTTGTGAAATATTGCTAATACCATGTTACTTGCTTTCTGTATCCTGTATTCTCTGGATTTCTGGATGGTTCTATTGAACCTCTCTGTTCACTTGTTCATTGTTCTTTTTGTTCTTTATACAACTCTGTTTTTTGTTACTGAAAATCAATAAATATATTTGAAATCATTAAATAATCCTGTTAAAAAAAAAAAAATTATCAGTTATATATCCAAATTTAATGCGGACATACTCCTATTACAAGAAACGCATTTAGATGCCAATAAAAACACACTTAACCTTATCATGGGCTCACCCTGCTATTTTTTCCCCTGCTGTACTCAGGAAAAATGGTGTTTTATTATTCATCTATAAAAGACCTGACCTCAAGATCATTTCACATACCTCTGATACTCAAGGAAGATGGTCCCAGGTTCTGTTAGATGTTAATGGACATAAATTTATGCTACTGAATGTCTATGGGCCTAAATTAGATGACCCGCAATTTTTCATGGACCTGGCCGACATTCTGAACAAATACAGAGACTATCACTATATACTAGGAGGTGACTTTAATGTAATTCAACACTATGTTCATGACAGAAAATCTACCACTCCATATAAAAAATCTAAAAATTGGCATATGTTACAAGATGTTATTGCTCAATTTCATCTAGTGGATCCATGGAGGATTACCCACCCAGATAATTCGGAATTCACTTTCTATTCCAGTCCACACAATTCATACTCCCGCATAGATTACTTTTTGATCAGTCAATCTCTTGTACAATACATTCATACCTCTGATATAATGGAGATCAGTGTCTCTAACCATGCTTTGGTGCTTTTGGATTTTACCTCCCTTCTTGAACCCGCTAAGAAATCTCAATGGCGCTTCAATAATACTCTGACGCAAGATGAAGATTTTAAAACATATATTTCAAAACATATAGAAGAATATTTTACTTTCAACTCCCCGGCAGCATCCAAATGGCCTGTGGTATGGGATACCTTTAAGGCCTTTATACGGGGTTCAATCATCTCACACACAGCCTATAAGAAAAAATCATTGCTGGCGAAGCTGGAGCGATTGGAAGCTGATATTAAAACATTGGAATCCTTGCACTGTGCTTCGCCTATTAATATGAATATTTTAACTCAGCTACGGACTCAAAGATATTCTTATAATCTGGTTCTCAGTACTAATGCTGCTAAACAATTATTTTCTCAACATGCCCACTACTATACTGATGCCAATAAATGTGGCCATACACTTGCCAACTACCTGAAGGGAAAAGTGGATCGCACTAACATTTCTTCCATCACGGCTGATGATCAAACATTGCTTACTGATCCTAAAGAGATTCTGGCTCATTTTCGTTCATACTATGAACAATTATACACCTCCGCTGCAGCTACTCAACTTGACATGGAAAATTTCCTTGCCCCTTTACATCATAGAAACATAGAAACATAGAAATTGACGGCAGAAAAGGGCCTCAGCCCATCAAGTCTGCCCACACCAATGACTCACTCCCTGACTTTTATTCCCCTAGAGATCCCACGTGAATATCCCATTTTCTCTTAAAATCTGATACGTTGTTGGCCTCAATCACCTGCTGAGGTAGCTCGTTCCAATGATCGACTACCCTTTCGGTGAAGAAGTACTTCCTGATATCACCATGAAATTTCCCTCCCCTGACTTTCAGCAAGTGCCTTCTGGTGACCGAGGGCCCTGTAAGACAGAAGATATCTTCTTTCACCTCTATACGTCCCGTAATATACTTAAAGGTCTCAATCATGTCTCCCCTCTCTCTTCGTTCTTCCAGTGAGTACATCCGCAGTTTTTTTAGCCTTTCTTCGTACGTGAGTTCCTAAGCCCCAAGACCATCCTGGTAGCCATTTGCTGAACCGACTCAATTCTCAACACATCTTTCCGGTAGTGCGGTCTCCAGAATTGAACACAATACTCCAGATGAGGTCTCACCATGGATCTGTACAGCGGCATTATGACTTCAGGTTTTCTGCTGACAAAACCCCTACGGATGCAGCCCATCATTTGTCTTGCCTTGGACGAAGCCTTCTCCACCTGATTGGCAGCCTTCATATCATCACTAATGATCACTCCTAAATCACGTTCTGCCGTGGTCTTGGACAAGGTTTCTCCATTTAGTGTGTAAGTTCTGTGTGGATTTTTTTTACCTAGGTGCATCACTTTACATTTTTTAGCATTGAAGCTTAGCTGCCAAGTTGACGACCACTGTTCCAGCTGCCGTAGGTCCTGCGTCATAGTGTCAGGCACACTGCTTTTACCTACTATGTTGCATAGTTTGGCGTCGTCGGCAAACAGTGACGCTTTTCCTCTAAGCCCTTGGGTTATATCTCCTATGAATAAATTGAATAGAATCGGCCCTAAGACGGAGCCCTGTGGTACTCCACTCGTTACTGCTGACGTTTTGGAGGGGGTACCGTTTACCATCACACTTTGAAGCCTACCGCTTAGCCAATCCCTAACCCATGTAGTGAGTGTATCCCCTAATCCCATAGATTTTAGTTTGTTCAACAGCCTGCGGTGTGGGACGCTATCAAAAGCTTTGCTGAAGTCCAAATAAATCACGTCCAGGGACTCCCCGGCATCCAGATGACTAGTCACCCAGTCAAAGAAGTCAATCAGATTAGATTGGCAGGATCTTCCCCTGGTAAATCCGTGTTGGTGTGGATCACGTAGATTTTCTTCGTCTAGTATTTGGTCGAGTTTCTGTTTGATCAGTGTTTCCATGAGTTTGCACACTATGGATGTGAGACTCACCGGTCTGTAACTTTCTGTTTCTGTTCTGCAGCCCTTTTTGTGGAGTGGAATTACGTTAGCTGTTTTCCAGTCCAGGGGTACTCTTCCCGTGCGCATGGAAAGATTGAAGAGCATCGATGACCATGCCAACTCCTTATTAAGTGTCACTCTCACAACAGCTGAAATTGAGTCTGCTATGGACCACATGGCCAAGTCTAAAGCACCAGGACCCGATGGAACACCACATTATCTGCCTATATCTGGGACAATCCGAAATACTCATTCAACATAAATCTGTACATTGGAGCGTCTGGATCACTGCAGGGATTTATAATATAGGTCATCTATATGATTCGGGGGCTTGGATTGCCTTCAATACTATATGCTCTCGATACCGCATTCCCCGATCGCATCAGTTTCGTTGGATGCAACTCCGCCATGCTATCTCTGATGGATATGACGTCCCCTTTCTTACCACAGAGTTTCCTTAAATATTGACTATAAATAAATTTATACAATCTAAGAAAAAAGGTCAATCTGCTATGTGGTATAAATTGCTGATGGAACCTCTCTCTGACTCACCTTTAGGAGTTCTTGATGTATGGTCTATAGACTCGGGTATCTCTCATGATCGTGTCACCTGGAACCTTATTTGGAAAGAATAACTTACTGTACTTCATTCTGCCTCTATTACTCAAACTATATTTTTCCTCTTCCATCATGCTTTTTGGACTCCTTATAAACTTTCAAAACTACCTAATAATGGCAACAATACGTGTTGGTCATGCAATACTACTATAGGCACATTAGATCATATGATTTTTTATTGTCTCCCAATCCAAACATTTTGGGATTCCATTTGGATAACTATTGCCAAGTTACTTGACATCGATGAACCCATTACCTTGGCAGTGCTGATTTATGGAAATAAAGGTTTAACGACTCCAATTACTGATGAACAGGCCAAATTGTTACGATGCCTATTGTTAATAGCTATAAAACTTATCTTAGCTAACTGGAAAAATGCTGATAATGTTTGTTTGATAATGCGTTATGAGAGATGCTTTGCAGAAAAACATGGATCATTACATACTCATGACAAACATTGGGCACCCTTAACTTCCTTTTGCGGTATGTCTTAAATAATTCACTTATGTATGCAGGTATTATTTTCCTTTTAGATAATATTGCATGTACTTGCTGTATTACTACTATGGACTACTCCTATTTGATGCAGTCTGTTCCTGTTTATTGATCTTTTCTTTGTACTGGACTCAGCTTGTATTCACTTTGTTCTTTCTTTGTATACTTAATATACTTAATAAAGATATTGCACTTAAAAAAAAAAAAAGGGATGGTTAACAAGACTTAGAATGTTATAATACCCCTGTATCATTCCATGGTGCAACCTCACCTGAAGTACTGCGTTCAATTCTGATCTCCTTATCTCAAAAAAGATAAAGCAGCACTAGAAAAGGTTCAAAGAAGAGTGACAAAGGGGATGGAACTCCTCTCATATGAGGAAAGACTAAAAAGGTTAGGGAAGAGAGATGTCTTAGGGGAGATATGATTGAAGTCTACAAAATTTAATTTATTTAAAAAATTTATATAGCGCATACAACTATATGATTTACATATCACATACATAATATCTTACATTCCCTGCAATTTCCACATATAACATAGACATAACTAAACATCATTAACATCCCCCCCCATATAAAACTGTCAATATACCAAGTCAAATCAGATTTCAACAATTAAGGAAGCAAAAAAGCATTAGTTCAAAGATCCATTTCATGGTAGATGACAAAACCAGTCATCATATACTAGCAAAACAAATCAAATCCAAACAGTTCAGAAATGCAAACAAGCTTTAAATCATACATTACTGTCAGAGTATTCTGAAGAAGATATTTTCAGATGGAATAAGCATTAGCAAATAATTGCGTTTTCAGCATTTTCTTAAAATTTATCCTCCCAATACAGAATCGTAGGATACCAGGCAGGGCATTCCATAGTTCTACACCAGCCACAGACATCATTGATGCTCCAATCCCGTCAAAAATTACAAAGACTAGGGGACACTCAATGAAGTTACAGGGAAATACTTTTAAAACCAATAGGAGGAAATATTTTTTCACTTAGAGAACAGTTAAGCTCTGGAACGCAATGCCAGAGGTTGTGCTAAGGGCGGATAGCATAGCTGGTTTTAAGAAAGGTTTGGAAAATTTCCTGGAGGAAAAGTCCATAATCTATTATTGAGAAAGACATGAGGGAAGCCACTGCTTGCCCTGGATCGCTAGCATGAAATGTTGCTACTCATTGAGTTTTGGCCAGGTACTAGGGACCTGGATTGGCCACCGTGAGAATGGGCTACTGGGCTTGATGGACCCAGTAAGGCTATTTTATGTCCTTAATTAAACAGCAAAAAGTTTGCTCAGCAGACAACAAGCAGCAGCAAACATCCAGATTAGCTGTGAAAATAAAAACTTAGCTGTGAAAGAGAGGAAACAACTTAAGAGAATCTTTCTTTTCATGTGTGCTGTGCTGTTGCAAGGTTTATGTAAACAAACCGTAAGCCTAAATGAAAGACATATTCATGTGAAAATTACTCTGCAAACTACTAGCCACAAAGAAGGCAGGAGAAAAGTAATTGAACTTGAAATACTAAAAAATATCAAAAGAAACTTTCTAATAGGTTTTTGAAATATAAACTGCTGCATTGACCAAAAAAATTTTCACAGTCAACAAGCAACAGAAAGAACCCAGACTAGCTATGCAATTAAAAAAACTTAAAAGTGGGCTTTCTTTTTATGTGCCGAATCAAGGTTTATGTGAACAAACCCTAAATAAAATAGACCTATTCATGTGAATAGTAACTGAAATACTCTGGAAACAACATAACATAAAAATCCATTTCTGGACCGCATTACCTTTAAGTTCTGTGCAGTTTACAAAAGATTAGCTAGGAACACATTGTGGATGAAAATTAAAAACTAGGGGCCCAGGAACTTTGAAAATAAAGTCTTCAATTGTCTCCTAAAGTCATAGGATTAGGTGACACATTGACGAAATGGGTTGGAAACTGGCTTGGAGGTAGGCACCCCCTCCGAAATGACGGAGGTGATCAGTGGAGTACCACAGGGCTCGGTCTTGGGCCCGATCCTATTCAACATCTTTATAAGAGACTTGGCAGAAGGCCTTCGAGGTAAAATAACATTATTCGCCGATGACGCCAAACTAAGTAATGTAGTGGGCAAATGCACAACGGACGAAGATTCAATGCCCGACAACATGATGCACGACCTACTCCTACTAGAGCGCTGGTCTAGGACCTGGCAACTTAGCTTCAATGCCAAAAAATGCAAGGTTATGCACCTAGGCAACCATAATCCATGCAAGACTTATACCCTCAATGGTGAGATTCTAGCAAGAACGGTAGCAGAACGAGACTTGGGGATGATCGTCAGTGAGGACATGAAGGCTGCCAGTCAGGTAGAGCAGGCCTCATCCAAGGCAAGACAGATCATAGGTTGCATACGCAGGGGTTTCGTCAGCCGTAAGCCAGAAGTTATTATGCCTTTGTAGAGATCCATGGTGAGGCCCCACCTGAAATACTGTGTGCAATTCTGGAGGCCGCATTATCGCAAGGATGTGCTGAGACTGGAGTCGGTTCATAGAATGGCCACCCGGATGGTCTCGGGACTTAAGGATCTCCCATACGAAGAACGATTAGACAAACTACAGCTATACTCGCTCGAGGAGCGCAGAGAGAGGGGGGACATGATCGAGACGTTCAAGTATCTCACGGGCCGCATCGAAGCGGAGGAAGATATCTTCTTTTTCAAGGGACCCACGGCAACAAGAGGGCATCCGTGGAAAATCAGGGGCGGGAAACTACGAGGTGACACCAGGAAATTCTTTTTCACTGAAAGGGTGGTTGATCGCTGGAATAGTCTTCCACTGTAGGTGATTGAGGCCAGCAGCGTGTCAGATTTTAAGGCCAAATGGGATCGTCACATGGGATCTATTCACAAGGCAAAGGTAGGGGAGGGTCATCAGGGTGGGCAGACTAGATGGGCCGTGCCCTTTATCTGCCGTCTGTTTCTATGTTTCTATGACACAGACATCAATAGTACAGTCCTCCCCCGATATTCGCGGGGGTTCCATTCCAGGAACCCCCGTGAATTTTGAAAAACCGCAAATGCGGTTTTTTGTGGAGGAGACTAGAGAGGGCAGCGGGAGAGGCAGGAGAGAGCAGCCAGAAGGCTGGCGAGTAAAGGAAATCACTCGCTGTATGCTCCGACCGCCTCTTCCTGTACTAAAGTCGGGCCTTACCAATCAGAAACTGCGTGTCAAAGCAGTTCCTGATTGGTAAGGCCCGACTTTAGTGCAGGAAGAGGCGGTCGGAGTACACAGCTAGTGATTTCCTTCACTCGCAAGTGCTCCGGCTGCTCTCTCCTGCCTCTCCAGCTGTCCTCTCCTGGTCAGCGGTTCGCGGTCAGAAAATACCACGAATGACCGGAACTGTGAATTGTTGACCGTGAATGACAGGGTAAACACTGTAAAGGTTTTAACTCCTTGTCCCAGATAGCAGCCTAATATGAAAGCATCCAATCATGATAGTTTTTCAATTTACAGCCTTTTACCGATGGAAAAGTCAGGAGGGCTTTAGCACCTCAAGAAAATTTTTAATAAGTAAAACAAAATAGTTCTATCAAGTAAGAAGGAGTATCACTAGCTAGAACTTTGTAATATACGAGTACAACCCAACTTGAAAATAACCTGTACCTCCACTGGCAGCCTGTGCAATTCTCTATAGAATTGAGATACATGATCAAATTTTTTTCAGGCCATAAATCAGTGTCTGCAGAATTTTAAATAATTTTCACAAAACAGGAAAACAGGAGGGAGAAAAATGCAATACATATAAAAACAACATACTAAAAGGTTTTCAAAATGCAAACAGCAAAAATTTATACTCAACAGTCAACAAGTAACAGAAAGCAAATACTGTCAAAAAGGAGAGAAGCCACAAAACAATCAAATGCATCTGCTCTTACAAAATGGCTGTCAAAAAGAGGCTATCCCCATGTAGTCCATTTCTCCAGAAGAAATTGGGAAAATAAATGCGGCTTTATATTAAGGGCCTCTTCTACTAAACCGCGTTAGTGGTTTTAGCACAGAGAGCTGCGCTGGATGGCCCGCGCGCTACCAACACTCATAGGAACTCAAGCGTCGAGAGCAGCGCGGGCCATTCAGTGCAGCTCCCCGCGCTAAAACTGCTACCACGGTTTAGTAGATGAGGGGGTAAGTGTTGGGACTGTTTCAGGGTTTTTATTTCCTCTTCCCCACCCACACTGTTGCATGCCCCTTCCAGCAATCTGGCTCAAAAGGGGTTACATATTAGTTGACTTTGATGCCTATGGGGAAACTAATGTAGATGTAAGAACAGCTGTCAATACTTCAAAATGAGGCTATCCCCATGTAGTCCCATCTGTAAACGAGACAGATGGTCTTACAGAAATAAAACCCCAAAATGCTTAGAGAATAGTGAAGACCAAAGAGCAAAATAGTGGCCCTTAGATAAAATGATAAAAGAAACATCAGGAAATTGAAAAAAACAAATGTAAAAGAATTTTTTTTTAAATATGCATAATTAAAAAAAATACATAAAAGAAAGTATACAAATCAATATGGAAACCAAAAAAGTATCACAGCCAAAAGTACTGTTTACAGAAATTGTTTCAAATCCAATTTGGAATCTAGACCATATGGGGTGACAGTGTTTAATTCAATAATGTATCGCTGTTCCTCTTTCAAGAGGAGTTAATTAATATCACCCCCTCTCCATCTCTTTGGGAAATGTTTTACAACAAAAAACTAAATCTGATGATATGTGACCTGCTGCATACCAATGCTCAACCATAGGTGCTGTGCGTACCTACTTGACAATGCAGCTTCTGTGTTCAATTATCCTTGTTTTAATACATCTGTTAGGCTTGCCCACATACAAAAATTGACAATGACAATTAAAAAAAAAATTAAAAAAATCTATTGTTTATAATTATTTATTTGTATGTTTTTAGACTCCTAAGGCAGGCCTTGTGGCCATAACATGGTTTATCAAATAAAGATTTACACATTGAACGTGTGGTTTCCTCAAATATCCTTTTTGCCATCAGTGAGCAATTGTCTCTGCTGTTTGCTTTTGCTGGGACTTCCCTCTTCCCTTCCCCTCCCCCCCCCCAGGAGAGGGAGAGCCTCCAACTCATTATTGACCAGGTACAGAAATGGCCACTAGAGGGAGGAGTAGAGTTCCCTCAGTTTAATTCTGATCCCCAGGGGAACTGACCAGTAGAGGGAAAAGTCTATATAAATCCATCATACTGCACACTAAGTAAATTTGTATTTAGGTGGACCAGAGCAGCAGCCAACTTTTAGCTGGAACTCTATTGCAGGCTTGCACCAGACTTCTCTTTCACTCCAAATGAAGACAGATCACTCTAGTTTATAGTACTCCAAATGAACTTTAATCTTCTCTAAAGATTTTGAGATGATCGTTCCTTGAACAATTTGGTAACTATATACAATTCTCCCAAGTGCAGATTGAGTTAAAACAAATTACAGCTTGTTTCAAATCAAACTTTTTATATTTCTGTAGCCCTAAATCTAGGGCTACCCTGCACATAGGTGCTACACAGATAATAGAAGGACAACCTTCATGGCAGCCATGGGAAAAGTATGCACTGAAACTCCACAGACGAGTGCATGAAATCTACCCGTGGCTACAAATGTAATCCAGTGGCAGGATTTTGATACACTCTTGGATATGTTTGGAAGGAGATAGCACAGACTAGCAGAACAACAATTATATTCCCCAAGCTAACAGCAAAATTGATAAGGCACAACTTCTACCTATCCTATCGAGGCCAGATTAATCTTCAAATTTGGCTGCCTCTGCTTCAAGACTCTTTTCAACACCGCAGAACATTACTGTTTACATTTCCTTCTCCCAAAGGATGCCAATTCAAAAGATTCTGCAACAGGACACTCTCCTTTCAATCAGGGATCTGGAACAACACCTTATACGACCTGATCCTGAACTCACTAACATACCATTCAGTCAGAAAATCATTAATAACCCACTTATTTGTCTGAACCTTCAAAAGTGCTCAACACCTACCTCTTCTTACACATTCCTTCCTCCTTCCCTCTATGTTGCCCCACCACATAACTGTCTTATCTACCCCTTCCCAAATCTAATTGATGTTACCTCACTGTTTTCCTTACAGCACCTCTTGTACACAGTCTTGAACTGAAAGGTATGACGGGATATAAATAAAGCTATCATTATTATTATTATTATTATATGGTCACGTCTGTATGATAAACAACTGTCTGAAATAATGTAGGTACGGGGTGGGGGAGGCTATCATATGGGGTGAGTGGAGGTGAGTAGAAACAGAGCTTGTCCTGGGCTCCCAAGCTGAAACTGAAGGAGATGCAGCCTGCTGGTGGGCTTTGCCCACCCCCAAGTTTTTGCCCTGGACTCCAGCATGTTAGAAAACACCAACCTTGTGTATGTGGAGGAGCTGGGCAGATGAAATAATCCTTAGCTGTCAATATCTACTGTGTTGCTACTAATGCTAAATTATTGTACATATTGTACATGTCCTCTTTTGTCCGGGTTTTGGAAGTCCCCGAGCTTGGGGCTGCATCTGGAGGCCCTCTGTGCATGCGTGGATGTCAAATGCATGCACGTATGCGTGCGAGGTCATTGCGTTGACGTTCACGCATGCACAGAGGGCCTCCAGACATCAGGGAAGGCGACAGGAGGTTCAGCTGGAGGTGGGATGGAACAGGGCGGAGCTAGAGGCAGAACAGGTTAAGTCTAGGATGGAATGGGGCAGGGCTAGGTGTCTTCTTTTTTTTTTAAGAGGAAAACTGGCAACCCTAACTGTACACATTTAGGATAGTGGAAAGGACCCTAACCCATTCTTCTTATTTATTTTTACCCTAAGTGTAGGGATGCCTTTGTGATGTCAGTGTCCTCCATGAAAATAACCGATTCTGTAAAACCACATCTGAATTACTATACAGTACAGGCAGTTTCCGAGTTACAGACACCCAACTTAAGTATGACTCATACTTAAGAACACAGTTGCAGCTTCATTTGATTTCACTGAGAGGAATTTTCAGTAATATAGACTCCTACACTTCTCCTGTAGCAGATTTAGGAATGATGGATGGCCACATTAAGAATAGTGTGTGGTTGTGCATGCTGTACCTTAGAGGGAACACTGGACTAAGGGCAATTGGCCCTTTTGTCAGCTGGGAGCAGCAAGAATCTTAAAATCTATAAGTTCTGAGTTACATACAAATCTGACTTAAGAACAGCTTTAAAACCATAACTCGTTCTTAACCCGGTGACTTCATGCATATTCAAGTTCCACAGCAGCACACAAATACTCTATAAGCAACAAAAGGCATACAACAGTCTACATATTGGGATCATTTTAGCCTATACTTCACTTGCAGAATATTTTCGCAATTTTTTTTTGTATATTTTGTATGGATCCATTTTCTTGCAAATTGTTTTTCTAAAGTTAAGACTGGAGGAAACTAAAATAGTTAAACTTGCAGTAGAATCAGCAATAAAACTGAATAACGAAAGATCAAATAAATTTTGAAACAAAAAAAAATTCCTAATAGAAAATAAATCCTACTTATAGCAGAGGGGTATATGGCTATAGGTCACCAATGCAATGAATAGATTACTCATAGTAGTAAGACAAGTTATCCTTGACTTATGCGAATCTACATTATTACTAACCACAATTAAAATAAATATTTAAAAAATTAAGTACATACCAAAGCCATCTTGATTGTCTCTTGTTTCCAGAGGAATCATATTTTGAGGTACCATGTCAGAAAAGGAATAATGAGATGTTCTCTCTCTCTGAGTGATCAGGATGCCTAGATCTGTAGACAGTCGACTCCGTCCTGCAGTCTTCTTCAGTTTATCAAATGGCGAACTTGGCAGTATTTGAGAGGATGGTTTCTCATTTATATGTATCTCATTAACCTCTTTCAAAGGAGGGGTGATGTCTTCATTTTGATTCCCAAATCTGTGAAATGCAAACTCTCTTGCACGTTCATAAGCTTTCATCATCTGATAATTCAACCAGGCTCTGAAATAAGGAAATATTTCTGAAGATTCATTAATTGTATGGTGTTTACTTATATTTTCCCTGTACACCATAGTGCTGACAGCTTCAGATACCCACTGAGATAGCTTCTTTGCATCTTGGAAATGAAGTTCTGCAGAGCTTGTGGACAAATTATTTAAGTAATCTTTATTTGAAGTGTTTAGTGCATATATATTTTTTTCATCTTGTAACATTTGTTGTTGGACTTCAGCCCTCGCAAGTAGAGAGCCTAAAGGTGGTAGGATAGTTCTACTCGGCAGGATTTGTTGCGGATCCATATTAAGAATGTTTTGGTGATAACTAATAAACACTCCTGTAGATGAGTCATCTTTCAATACATCATTTGCTGCCATAGTAACAACCTTAAGATCCATTTTGTCAATGTCTTTCGATTTTGAGCTTTCCAGGGTAAGATCTTTGAGATAGTTGCGATCAACTGTTGATACCAAATGTAAATCAACTGGTTTAGATTTTTCATGGGGAGTACCAAGATAACTTTTTTCTTTAGACATTCCCACTGCTGATGATTTAAACTGTAGGCGTACAAAAAATTCTGTTTGAGTCTGGGTGACTAGTTGAATATAGGACAGCAATCTTGGACTGGTCACATCCTTATAAACTGAATGATTTAGATGGGAAACCTCACTATGTCCATTTGATATCACAGAACTGAAACATTTTATATGAGTACTTCGAACAGTTTGTTCTCTAAGGTTTTCCATCATGTTTTGAGACATAACTTGTACAATGGAAAATGTAGCATGCTCAGCACTTGTTTCCCCTGAATTTAGCTTTAGCTCATCCGAGCTAGTCAGTTTATTGGCTTCAAGACCCATTAAATGCCTCATTTTACTCCACGACTCTTTTGGTTGTGACATGGTGCCAGCATTTGAAACGTCTGCAGGTTTTATGGGATCATTGAGGAATGGGGTACTCACATAAGTTTCTGACCGCCAGTCTGAATAAATAGTTTCCCAATAACTAGCAGTATTAAAAGAATTCTGCTTCTCAGTTAAGCCATTTAATACTGAGAAATCTGTTTTGGTTCTGAAATACTTTTCTTCAATTGGATCACTTTCAGATGAACTGTGGCCATTTGTTGTCAAAAAGGTCACCTTTATAGGTTGCTCAGGACTGGCTTGTAACATGCTTTGAAGGTTAACTTTCACTGATCTTTCACCTTCATTATATATACCTGGCATTCTAGTGACGGTTAAACAAGCATGAGTGCATTCTATTTTTCTAATAGTAATTTCAGATGTTTCTTCCTGTGCTACTGTTAAAAAATCCCTGGAATAATGTGCAGCATGTTCTGTATGAGATGTGGGATCAATGATATTTGCCTCCCCTGATAAGTAAGCAATGGTAAAAAGAAAGGGCTGTTGTACTGAAGATTTGTTTTTGCTAAGATCCATTTCCTTTACTACCATGGGGGCAACTACAGAAGCAAGACAGGGCTGTCCCATAGCAGCTTTTGATTCAGTGATGTCATAGATCTTCTCTACTGAAGCCGACATATCAATAGTAGAAAAGAAATGTTGATCTGTTGATTTTGAGATCCTGATGTAATTGATTTCCTTTAAATGTGTTGCCATAGAAGGAAGCAAGCGATGGAGAGCATAAGCTTCAGTGCCACTACTGGAATCCATTTCCCTTATAGATATTGAGGCAGCTATAGAAACATGAAACGTCTGCTCAAGAGAAGGTTTAATGTCACCAAAGCAATCAATTTCCCTTGTGGAAGTTTTAAAGTCAGTCAAGAAACTAACTTCCATTGAAACGGTTGAGACTGAGATGGAAGAAAACAAGACTTGTTGTGCAGAGGTTTCATAAGCACTCATTTCCCTCATATAAGTTGAGGTAGCCACAGATGAAAGTAGAGTCTCTGGTGAGTAGGTTCTAGTATCGTTAACATAAACCAGTTCCTTTATAATTACCGGAGCAACTGCAGGATAAAACAAGAATTGCTCGGTAGAAGGGTTAATATCACTGACATAATCCATTGCCCATCTAGAGGCAAAGGCAGGAATAGAAGAGTAAAAGGACTGTCTAGTGCAAGGTGTAGTTTCATGGGCATAATCTAATTGATTTTCAAACGTTGAGACAGCCATAGAAGAAAGCAAATGCTCATGAGTATAAGGCATGGTGTCATTGATGTGAGCCATTTCCTTGACAGATGTTGGGACAGTTACAGAATGCAAATATTGTTTTATAAATGCTTTAGGGTCCTTGACTCTATTAACTTCCCCCAATTGTACTGGGAGAGTATAATCTTTGGAATCACCAACATAACCTACTTCCAGTAATGTTGAAGCAATCGTAGAAGCAAGTAAGAACTGATGATCATCGGTCTGATGAACGTAACTCACTCCAGTTATAGATGTTGGGACAAACTGAGATGGAAAAGCTTGTACATTAGGTTTTATGTCACAGATATAATCCATTTTACTGGGAGATACTGGAGAAGTCTTGGAAGACAGCAGGAACCGAGAAATATAAGTTTTTGTGCAACTTATACAATTAGTTTTGAAGGGTTGCTGAATACTAACTGTGGTTTCTTTGATGTAATCTATTGGAGTAGACAGGGGTGGATGCATCCTTTGCTCTGTAACTGTTTCAAGGTTTCTGCTAGAAAGTGTTTCTGTGAAAGGTCCTGAAGTGAGGAAAGAAAGTGAGGATGTCCGCATAAAAATACTTGTTTTACCACTGTGTTTAATTTCCTTTAATTTTACTGCATCACTAATGGAAGAAAGTAATGGAATTTTGGTTGATGGTTTAATATTGTTACTATATTGGTTTTCCCGTACTGGAGTTGGCAACCTTATTGAAGAAAGCAACGGGCAATGGAGAGCAACATCAGTTCCATAGTCTTTAAAGATATAATACGATCCATGAAAATATTTGCCTCCAAGTTTGTGAGAAGGACTGCTAGATAAGAAGACTACATGAACTGCCAAGGCTCGAGCTGCAAACACGTGAGTAATTTTGTTCCAACAGGCATATACAACGGTGTTCTCTACTGTTGAGAGTACCCCTTCAAACACTATTTTATCTTCATTCCTATCACAGTCTTCATTGGCTATGAAGTTTTTGACATAAACAACAATGTGTTTTCCTGGTCCTGCCCAGATGGTCCAGTTACACCAGATATTAGTTAGCGAGTTGTCAGTATGAATTGGAGGGAAAAATTCTCCAAAATCTTGGCTTAGAAATAGATGGCAACTGGTTACAGGGACGTACACCAACATTGGTGGTTGTGCAGATACTGCAGGAAAAAGAAATTGCGAGAGTAAGTTTAAATATTTAGTTTTGAAGGCTACATATTTTGTAAAAACAGTGTAGAAAAAAGTTGCCAGAATAGTGCAATGCCTGCAAAACATAGCCCTACTCACAGCAGCATTTCCCAAGTCAATCATGGAGAACCCCCCATTACCAGTTAGCACATGCAAAAATCTCTCATGCATATCTATTATGGGTATCCTGTAAATCTGACTAGCAAGGGGGTGCTCCATGACTGATTTGGGAGACAATGGCATACACTCTGGAGAAAGAAAGGAGAGAAACATGCAAATATTTAGCAGGCTTCAATAAAATACATAATGAAAGATACTAAAGGATAAAAGGTCATGATAAGCTGAAAGAAAGGATGCTAAGAATTTTCAATAAACACTTTACTGGAAGTTAGAACACTTAGAATAGCCCAACAGAATGTTACTTAAAGTGACAGAATTAGAGAACATAAGCTCCTAATTCTATGTAGTGCTTCAAAAGTTAGTGCCTAAGGCTAAAAGCTGACGTTAAGCATCAAAACAGGTGCCATTCTATAAGATAGGGCCTAAATGTAAGAGAACATGTTGCATACTTAAGAGTTTTCAGACATCTGGGAAAACTGGATATGTCTTCTTTTTAGAGAACTGTCTGAGTGCCTGGAGGGACTTTCCAAAACCCGATAGTGAATTTTTCAACATGCTACTGAGGAGCTGAATGGCTTGAATAGCAGGATTAAGTGGCAACATTACTATTAAGATCATCGAGAGCTGTTCCTTTAAGTGTCTACTTGTTTAATTGAAGTGACCAAAGTCAACACATCAACTGAAATGAAATAGAACGCTGAGATCCAATGAACAAAATCTATTGACGATCCCGTCTCTTAGGGTTGTTAATACGAGACGGCAGTTCATTTTTTCAGTCACTGCGCCTCAGTCTTGGAATTCTCTCCCTATTTACTTAAGGGAAGAACGTAATCTGGAGAAATTTAAGAGTAATCTAAAAACTTTTCTTTTTAAGGATGCTTTTGATAATTACAGGGCCGCCATAAGAAATTTCTGGGCCCCTTACTGAGCAATCCTATTGGGCCCCCACGCACCCTTCCCCCCCCCTTCTTCCATGGGCCGAATACACACATACTTTTCTGCTAATGCTCCACCTAAGCCAGTCCCGTAAAATCTTCTCACGTCCATTGGGTGATTTGGCATAGAGGAGATATTCATAAAAAGAACGTCGGTCAAGATCTTTACTCATAGACTGTGCCATTTGCTTTAAATCATCTTCCATCATTAATCCAAATTGCACAATTCTTTCTCTGTCTTTGTCCTGAATGGCATCTGGCCACATTGCTGGATCCTTCCAGTCAACAAATTTATGAGCAGGCGCGGAGAACGCATTTTTAAACAAATGTAGTTTATCCTTGTACTCCTTATGTAATTTTAATCATCTATGGATATGTTTGTATGTTTATTGTTCAAATGGTTTTATTTATTTCCCCAAATTTATTTTTGTTATACGCATTGAAAATATTTGATATTGCGTTTAAATCAAAATCTCAATAAACTTGAAACGAGTGCCCGTGAGATTGTGGGAGGGTTAAATACTCAAAACTTAGAAGAATAACAATTTACTTAAAGTTTTTGCTACGCCAGCTTTCTGGTATCTTTACATACAGTGGCGTACGTAGCATATGTAACACCCGGGGCCCATCATTTTTTGGCACCTCCCCCCCCCCCCCATCTGCAAGAAAAACATGATTTTTAGTAACAAACCACATGTCACACATGAGTACCTAGGAAAAGGCAGCATCTTACATACTGCAGTGAGCAGTACAATATCAATACACCCATTGTAAAACTAAACAAGCCAGAGTAGTACAAATCAATCCTACACCGTCAATCCTAACAGAAAACCATGTCTTTCGAACACACAGAACACAGAAAACACCTTTGCCTAGTATGGAATATGTCATCACAAACTAACCCCTCACTCTTTTACAAAACTGTAGTGTGGATTTTAGCCACAGTGGTAACAGCCCTGATGCTCATAGAATTCTGAGCATCAGAGCTGCTACCACCACAGCTGGCGCTTAAAAACGCTCCATAGTTTTGTAAAAGGGGGGATAAAATAGAAATACACAGTTTCAACGCTCTAGCTCAGAGGTGCCCAGATTTTTTGAGCTTGTGAGCTACTTTAAAATGACCAAGTCAAAATGATCTACCAACAATAAAATTAAAAAACACAAAGCACACTATATGCATAAAATCTAACAGTATTTTATTGAATGAACCTTCAATATCTGCACTTTATTGTAGAAAATGACAGAAATTTAACAATTTATTATTTCTACAGCGCTACCAGATGTACGCAGAGCTGTATGTGAAACACAAAAAGAGACAGTCCCTGCCATATATTTTGATGTATGTGTGGGTTTGGCCAGTTTTGGCCTTAAATGATATTTGTTGTCGATGCGACGTGTATGTTATATGTAATTTGATTTGATATGTAATTTGTTACAATGTGTCTCTGAAGTGTTTTGTATGATAAATGTAAATTTTTTATTTTGTATGCTAATATGTAACTCACGCTGGATAAGGGCAGGTGAGAAATAAACAAACAATAGAGCTTACAATCTAATCGAGAAGTCGTTGTAAATCAAGTATATATGGCAAGTACCCTCTACCTACGTAGCCTATATAATGTTTTCTACCCAGCTATTTATCTACACCAGGGGTGTCCAATGTCGGTCCTCGAGGGCCGCAATCCAGTCGGGTTTTCAGAATTTCCCCAATGAATATGCATGAGATCTATTAGCATACAATGAAAGCAGTGCATGCAAACAGACCTCATGTATATTCATTGGGGAAATCCTGAAAATCCGACTGGACTGCGGCCCTCGAGGACCGACATTGGACACCCCTGATCTACACCATTAAGAAGATGTGATATTTAAAGTTTTTTCATTTTTTCAACAGAACCAGCGTTCATTGCTACAATTGCACTATCACTGATCCTTTTGGCATTTGAACCGCTAAGCCTTTTTTTCGGGTTCCTTGAAACAGAACTGCGAAACATGGTCCATATCGGGACCCGTTAAGAACTTTCAAGAGATAAGTGGAAGAGTTCTCTTTTTTTGTCATTGCTAGATTATTTTTACCACTGAATTAGCACATTAGCACTTTACTTAATACTTCCATACACAATGATGGGGCGGTGGGTTTGGCTATAGGAGCTCCGGCTTCTGGCTAAATCACACTTTTCTGAGTGTATGTGACAAAGTATAGAATTTTCATATACTACTTATTTAAAAATTATTTTTGTTTATTTAGGAGTTCTCTACAGTATTAATATTATAGAAACATTGCAAAGAGAAATACACGAGTCAAACAGAAATAAACACAAGTCGATACAGCATCAACATCATCAGACAATGCAGGCATCATTGAATGCTTGACTGTTTGGAACGCCATTGGTAGATGACTTCACCAAAGTGTGTGTGTTTAGCTATTAGTGAAGTATGTTAAATCTCTGTTATTTTCCACAATATAAACGCACATATTTAAGGTTCATTTAATAAAATACTGATTAAAAAAAATACATGTTGTGCAAAAACTGTTTCATCGCTGAGTGTGAAAACATATACGTTATAGCTATAATACCAAGAAATTTGCTCCATTATCCCCTTCCTTTACAAAGCCGTGCTAGTGTTTTTATCACCGGCCACAGCGGTAACAGCTCGGACACTCATATGAATTCTAACAGCGTCAGAGCTGTTACCACAGCAGCCGGCACTAAAAACGCTAGCTCAGCTTTGTAAAGGGGGGGGGGGCAAGCAAAAATAGCAAATTTTAAGAAAAACAGAGCTTTATGTAATCGGTGGCTTTGAGGGACCCCGCCAGGATGGGATTTTAACTTTTTTTTTTTTTTTTAATTTTCTGATCAAGCATTCAGATTCATGGGAAAAACTTCAATTTGCAGTTTTTCCAACTTTAGTTTTTTTCTGCCCAAACCTACTCTAGTGCCCCCTAACAGGATGCGTGCCGACATTACAGATTTTTTCAGGAGTGGTGCGTCACAAACTTCAACAAAATGTGTTCCGATATAACATCTAATTTGCCAGTCCAACCATTGTTGCACTATCCCTTGATAACTAGGATCCTCAGGGCTATATGCCCTGCAAGTTGGATCAGGTCTCATCCTGCTGAAAATCTCTCGCTGGGCTTCTACCACACATCACCTAGAGTAGAATATATAAATACAATAATTGCCATAAATCCCACACCAGATGTCTGAGGTAGTGGTCTGCCCTGCTTAGCTTAGGTAGCTTGTCATCACCAGCTCTCTCCAGGGATCATACATACACGCCTGAGGAAGAGGAGCGCTTATCCATTTGATCTCGCCTTCCTCAGCAGCTGCCTCTAACCTCAACACAACCACAGGCAGCCTTTAGCATCTCAAATCAGCCTATCAATGTCTGGGGTTCTGGACTGCCCTCTCAATGGGGAGTTCTTTGGACGCTGCTGGGTCTACTTCTCCTGGTGCGGTAATCCCATTTTCAAATCTTTAGGGATATAGTACACCTTTCCTGACTCCTATTAATAACATGGGGGCACCTCAAATAGAGATAGGGTCAGTTTTCCCGTTAGATGCAAAGATATGGCTGCAAGGGACATTCATTTCACCATTTCCCCTGGACTAGGTCTACTAACTTGGTTTCTGCTCTTCTCCTCTTTACGACATCCCTGTCCAGTTGGCCATTGGTCTTTGTGACCCTGGAGGGGTGGCATGTTTGGATAAGCCAAGGTTCCTTTAGCTCATCATCCTTGGACTTTTCCCTTGGTGATATCACTGGGGTTACTATGCTCCACCATTGGTTTTCCAATCACTTGAGCTTCCCAACTCTGAGGGGTCTTTCCTAGATCAGTCATCCCCCTAACTAACTCCCCCTCTGTATCTAGAGGAGCAGGTCTGGGTTCTAACCCTCTGGGGCCGACTCTCTCCCTGCCCCCTGTTCTTCAAACCAGAAGTATCCTCATCCAGGTTTAGGCAGTGTAGACATTTTTTAAATAAATAAAATAGAGGTACTCAAAGGTCCTAATGTCCTTTCTTTAGAAAATAAAAACTTGCAGCTGCAAGGGTTGCATTTTAGTTGTACAGTCATCATGTCCCCATGGGCATCTTCCACAGATATTTATTTATTTTATTCAATTTTCTATCCTGTTCTCCCAGGGGAGCTCAGAACAGTTTACATGAATTTATTCAGGTACTCAAGCATTTTTCCTTGTCTGTCCTGGTGGGCTCACAATCTATCTACAGTACCTGGGGCAGTGGAGGATTAAGTGTCTTGCCCAGGGTCACAGGAAGCAGTGTGAGTTTGAACCCACAATCACAGCAATCGGTGTGTCATGATGGGACTCTCACAGTTCCCAAACTAATTTCACTCCTTGCATACCCACTCCATTCACTTTGTTCTCTCTGCATGTGCATTTTAGCATTCTGGGTGTGGTCCCTGACTGTTACTCATACACACACTGCAAATCTCCCTTTGCACCATCATGACATCACAGCCCTCCAGCTGCTGTCAAAACGTGACAGCAATCTATTTCTTCTCGGACAATGTTTCCCGCTGAAAGAACAAATACAGTAATTTGCAGGCTGTTTTCATGCCAACATGGCCCTCATTGGTACTCACAACTCTTGGTGACAATCTCCACTCTGCTTGCTTCCTGCAAGCAGATCAATGAATGGTAATCCAACCCCGTTTCAGATTTTATTCCACCAACAAAATGTCCTATTTCAGAGAGTGTCAAGGTCTTGGTGATCTCGATGTCGAGGTACACCTATGAGAAGACACCAGTTGTAACAAAGGTGATTTAGCTTCAGCGCGCCTCTGTACTGAATGCATCAATGTATCTCCACCTGCTATTTCATCTCCTTTGCCTCCATCTGGAGAAGTTCAAAAGAAAGCTAAGAAGCATATGCATACTTCTCCCTCCAAGCAATGTCTTCGGTGTCGAAGTCGATGTTGATGGTGGTCAGCGAGTATCGCCAGAGTCGGCAGACATGATCAATGTTCACGGTGTCCCACAATCTCCTCATATTGGGCTTGACTGGCTTTTGAGTGATCTGTTTTGCAGTTTAGAGCATTGGCTGCAAGAAAAATCACAGTGCTCGGAGCCCAAGCACCCCACACACCAATTATATGGGGGTCAGTGGGGGCTACTTGGAGCTCTTGATATCAAGGGGAATACTGTCAATGCTAGATTGAAGGACTCAGTGGCAAAAGGTGGGTGAAAGACAAGGGCTAAAACAGATGAAAAAACAGGGAAACACACAAATGTGATATTATATTTGTATATTATTACTTATTTCTTTTCTCAGATTTGTACAAGACAGGTGCATAGATAAACAAGTGTGCAAATCTGAGAAAGAAAATAATACAAACATAATATCTCAAGACAAGTCTCCTTTATAGAGATGGAGAAAAACAGCAGCTCAGAGACCATATGCATATAGCATTTTCACATTTTTGCACATATATGACTTGAATGTGCTTGGGCCCCCCTTTTTAATCAAGCCACGTTGGAGTATTTACCGCGCCAGCCCATGCTAAAATACTTGATAAAAAGTGGCCTTAGCATGCAAATAGGAAATCAAATTAAGTTTCTTACCAAAATGTATCTGCTTTTCAATTTGCTGAACAAAATTGTCCTAAAATTAAAAAAATAAATGTGGTCAATGTTAAGAATGTAATCCATTTTTCAAGAAGAGTTACATTCAACTACAGTGGGTATTTCCCCAATCCCTGGAGCGTTTATAATCTAAGCTTATACCTAAGGCATTAAAGGGTCAAGTGGCTTGGCCAAGGTCACAAGGAAGAGTGATGCACTTAGGCAAGTCACCCAATAATATGAGAGAGACTTTTTTGAGTCTGAAAATTAACATATGAAACCAAAGCCTTTCAATTTAAATGATTTCAACGTATAATAAAATGTTTTATGATTTGAAACAGTAGCTCTTCCACTTCATAAGGGGAAAGAGTGTTTGCAGGATCCTAGAGGACCACCAGCCAGCTGGGTTTTCAGTTAGCCCTAATGAACATGCATGAGAGAGAGAGAGTGAGAGAGAGAGAGAGAGAGATGCTTGCCCATAAGTGTTCTCTCATGCATATTCATTAGGGCTATTTATAAATGATCTGGAAATTGGAACGACGAGCGAGGGGATTAAATTTGCAGATGACACTAAACTGTTCAAAGTTGTTAAAACACATGTGGATTGTGAAAAATTACAGGCACACCTTAGGAAATTGAAAGACTTGGCGTCCAACTGGCAGATAATAATTAATGTGGACAAATGCAAAGGGATGCACATTGGGGACAATAACCCGAATCACAGTTACCGGATGCTAGGGTTAGCGCCCAAGAAAAGGATCTAGGTGTCATCGTAGACAATACGATGAAACCTTCTGCCCAATGTGTGGCGGCCAAAAAAGCAAACAGGATGCTAGGAATTATTTAAAAAAAGGATGGTTAGCAAGACTAAGAATGTTATAATGCCCTTGTATCGATCCATGGTGCAACCTCATCTGGAGTATTGGGTTAAATTGTGGTCTCCTTATTTCATGAAAGATATAGCGACACTAGAAAAGGTTCAAAGAAGAGCGCCCATGATGATAAAGGGGATGGAACTCCTCTCATATGAGGAAAGACTAAAACAGTTAGGGCTCTTCAGCTTGGAAAAGAGACGGCTGAGGGGAGATATGATTGAAGTCTACAAAATCCTCAGTGGAGTAGAATGGGTAAAAGTGGATCGATTTTTCACTGTCAAAAATTATAAAGACCAGGGAACACTCGATGAAGTTACATTACATTACATTACATTAGGGATTTCTATTCCGCCATTACCTTGCGGTTCAAGTTACTGGGAAATACTTTTTTTTTTAGTTCAAGGAGTTTTATTGATTTTATATACAAGATGAAATACAAAGCCAACAATATGGGTGTTCTAAACCAATAGGAGGAAATTTGTCATTCAGAGAATAGTTAAGCTCTGGAACGCATTGCGAGAGGTTGTGGTAAGAGCGGATAGCATAGCTAGTTTTAAGAAAGGTTTGGACAATTTCCTGGAGGAAAAGTCCATAGTCTGTTATTGAGAAAGACATGGGGGCAGCCACTGCTTGCAATGGATCAGTAGCATGGAATGTTGCTACTCTTTGGGTTTTGGCCAATAGGGACCTGGATTGGCCACCGTGAGAATGGGCTACTGGGCTTGATGGACCATTGTTCTGACCCAGTTCTTATGTTCTTATGAAAACCCAACTGACTGGTAGTCCTCCAGGACAGGTGCAAGAATCACTGCCCTAGCTGAAAACATTTCCTTTACAATTAAGATGCAGACTACAACCCTTGCATGGCTATTTTGATCTCTGTCTCAATTTCCTTTCATACAATTCAAAAAAGGTTAGAAATACCAGCCAGTGCAGCCTCCTCTATCACACACAAAGGCTTCATGAATGCATCCTCAGCAGTCACACTATGAAGTGGGATTCGGCCTTAAAATGTACTACAGTACTCCTGCAAGCACTTTCCACCTTCTACATTAATGAACTTACTGTACATATTACTAGTACTAATTTCTAATGTGTTCACAGATATACACAGAGCTCTACAGTTTAAAGTCTAATCACAACAGATGTGACGGAAGATTATGAAGTTAAAAATCTTTAAAAAAAAAAAAAAGAAAAAGGTGAGTTGTGAATTCAGATGTGAAAAACAGCTAAAGAGGGAGCATGATGCACCAACTTAAAGCTGCTCTAGGCAAATGGCACAGCAAGGCTTAAATAGCAGAGATGGGCACAGCTAATGAGTGACTTGCTAGATGAATGCGAAGCTCTGGAATGAGAGGAGGGCATAGGATGAAGTTAAGAGGTGATAGGCTCAGGAACAATTTAAGGAAATACTTTTTTACAGAAAGGGTGGTAGATGCGTGGAACAGTCTCCCGGAAGAGGTGGTGGAGATAGAGACTGTCTGATTTCAAGAAAGCCTGGGATAGTCTCGTGGGATCTCTTACAGCAGGGGTGTCAAAGTCCCTCCTCGAGGGCCGCAATCCAGTCGGGTTTTCAAGATTTCCCCAATGAATATGCATGCGATCTATTTGCATGCACTGCTTTCATTGTATGCTAATAGATCTCATGCATATTCATTGAGGAAATCCTGAAAACCTGACTGGATTGCGGCCGTCGAGGAGGGACTTTGACACCCCTGTCTTAGAGGAAGAGATAATGGTTACTGCAGATGGGCAGACTGGATGGGCCATTTGGCCTTTATCTGCCATCATGTTTCTATGTTTCTAACAAAGACTATAGGGAGACAGAAGACAAGATAACAAGTGCTTTTGTATGGTGAGCAATAGAAGTTTGGGCTGTATATGGAAGTGGATAGGGAGAGTGTAATGACTTGAGAGGGGTTACATAGCTATAGCAATGTTGAAGGAAATACAGCAAAAAAAAAAAAAAGATGGTTCTGTGGGAGGACCTGGAGGTAAGTAGAGCAGATGAGAGTTTTAGTTACATGCTCAGAAAGGGACAGATTTTTAGCAATGTTGTAAAGGAAAAAATAGCATATCTATATTTAATTTCTTATATACCCTGGATGTTCTGTCTGAAAAATGTCACTCCTTGGCAAAGTAAATCTCACTCTTTGGGTTAGTTCACCCTTGGCACCACTGGGACATCTCTGGGCCTGGTTGTCATCTCCCTACAGAGTGGCCTGTATAGTGATTTCAAATAAGATTACAAATACCAGAGTGCACACTGAAGAAAGGTTCAAACCCAGAACTGGTTGCAAACAAGAGATGAATTGTCAAGCAATTGATATAATTTTTCCCCAAAAAAATTTACAACATTCTTCAGCTTTGTACAAGATTTTTATGCTGCAGTTTCAGAATGGCTGAATAATTTTTTTATGGGAAAAATATTATCTTGGTTCTAATTTTTACAGAAATAGATCTATTCTTTCCTGAAAATGTACTTGCTTTAGGCCAGGGGTTCTCAACCAAATTCAAGACCTAGTCAGTTAGATTTTAGGATATTCATAATTAATATTCATGAGACAGATCTACATGTAGGCACCTCTCTCCTTGAAAACTTGATGGGCTGGCTGTGCGCCACTGTGAAACCATTTCTCTAGGTTGAACGTGTCAGGACAATGACTCCCAATCCTGTCCTGAGAGCTCCGCAACTGGCCAGGTTTACAGGATATCCACAATGAATATTCATGCAAGAAATTTGCACATAGTGGAAGTAGTGCATGCAAATCTCTCTCATAAATATTCATTATGGATATCCTGAAAAACTGACTGGCTGGGCAGCTCCCTGGACTCTGTTGGGAACCACTAGTTCAGCAGTTAAAAGTAGTCACTCTGTGCAGTCCCCTTTCCTAAAAAACATGAAACTAAAATCACTTCACAACTCTACAGACAGCATGGAATTAGGCTGGCGATGCTAAAATAATCACTCCTTTGTAAATAGATAGCATTCAGTAATGCAGTTAGATCTCTCCCATACATATAAGCCTAGATCAGTCTCCCAGATATAGGCCCTGTAATACCTCTAGAAGGAGAAGTTTTGAAGGTGATAACTTTGTTGTGACACTGAGCAACCTTGTTGATTGCGAGATAAATTATTTTATTCCATTTATAAGGCACATAGCAGTAAATTATCAATGGCATAATCCAATCTGGAAATAAAGACAAAGCAAAGCTCTGCAGAACCTCTTCTTAAATAACTGCTTTAGGGATTTATTTACTTAATATATACTGCCATTTTGAGCCTACGGGAAATATACTTAGCAAATAGAGCCCCAAGCTGTTCTGGTAGATGCAACTCCAGCTTCATGATGTGATGGCCTACTACCCTGAAGAGAAGACAAATTTTTGAATTTAGGGAATTTATAAAACACAGCCATCAGGTCACTTCATTCTCTCTGGGTCTCCAACATTTTTGCTGGAAGCTCCAGGGTTTTTCAGTTTCATCTATTCTAAAGCCTCCGGGCAAATGCAGCTCCAGAAAAATAGAAAAGGAGTCCAGAAAAAGGTTTTGGAATCTCTAGGAGAAATACTTTAATATAACGAGCCTGTCTTAAGTACTTTTATTCACTTGGCAGGTTTGAGACACTTACCTTTTCATTTGCAAGCTTTCCCTTGTCTGGAAATGTAGTCTTGGAAACCTCGTCACTTAATTGTTCTGCCAGGAATAGAGTAATCAGGTGAAAAAGAGTGAAAAAAACCACCTGCTTCATTGTAAAGATTTACCACATACTTCCAAAGCAACTAAATAAAATAAAAATCATGTTCCAAACTCAGCCAGAGCTATGACTTGCTTTCTCTCTTAGACTACTACTAGTTCAGGAGTATCCTTGTTACAAAAGCTCAGTCAATAAAACAAACATGCATTTTCATTACTAGAACAACATCTCCACCTGTAAGCTGAGGGTGGAGTTTATATCCACCTCATATTTAAGGCAGGACCTGGGAATTTGCCACTCTTTCTCTCTCTGACCCTAGGTATGCAATAAACCAAGAAGCTTACTATCTTGTGTAAGAGTAATTCAAAACAAGCAAAGCACTTGGCTATATAGCTCTAGGCCAGTGGTCCTCAAATCTGTCCTGGGAAACTACCAGTCATTTAGAGTTTCAAGATATCTAAAATCAATAAGTGTAAGCTGGATTCGCATGCACAGTCTCTGAGCATGCAAGACCATCTCATGAACATTCATTGCAAGTAAAACATCTGATTGCCACAGTACAGGTGTGGGAATTTATTTATTAATATTTTTTCCTTACCTATTCATTAAGGTGAATTACAAAAATTAATCTGTTAAAACAAGATTATATCACAAAATAAAAATTGAAGTTTGCAATTTAGCTGATTGTGGACTATTTGCTCCATTATATATATATAATTTTTGAATTGATAGTGGAATGGACTTGAAACAGAGCTTGGAGGACTAGCCTAGTGTTTAAAGCAGGGAGCTGTAACCCAGGAAGCCAGCGTTCAGATCCCACAGCTGTGCCTTATAAATTTGGGCAAGTCACATAAACCTATATTGCTTTAGGTATAAATATTGAACTGTAAGCTTTTTGAAAAAAGAAGTATCTACTATATCAAAGATGCCAAATTACCCAGTTCCAGGCTGGAGGGTTTTGACTGGTCCTGGTTTTAAACTTGCATCCTGAAGCATGTGGGGTTTGTAGTGCCTGGTGCTGCCCATTGAAATCAGCACTCCAATTCCCATAATGCACCTTGTCAGAAATCCAGGACTGTTCCAAAATCTTCAGCTTGGATCTGGGTAACTTGGTATATCATCTGCTATATTTAAATGTAACTTAACCTTGAACTGCAGCTATTGAAAAGATATGAGGAAAGTAGATAAGGAGTGAAGACAGAGGATAGAAATAGGCTAATAGGGAGTAGCTGAGAGACAAAAAAGAATTAAATGCTGAGGAAAGAGTGAGAGATAGGGAATGGAAGGACTAGTGAGAAAGCACAGATGAGGAAATAGACTAGGAAGGAGATGAGCGAAGTAGATGGAAAGCTGATAGGTAAAAGACAAATGAGAAATTGAGGATTGAAGGATGAGAAAGAACAGAGAAATGTAAATGATTTGGGGGCAGAAAGTAGAGAAATGGAGGAAAGAGATATAAGGACAAGATCAATACTGTGTGGCGGGGTAGGGCTACCTTATAGCTCTAGAAAAAAGGAGGACAGAGAGGAAGTGACGTCATCTTACTTAATGGCTGCTTAGAGCAGGAGCTCCGTAGGGCTTTTGTTTACTTTTGTGATTGGCGCTTCCAAAGTGTGGATTTTTTGCCACTATTTTGGTCCGGGTGTGCTCCCCTTCTTATGGCTACTCGAAAGCGCTTGGAGAAATTTAAATTTTTCGGCAAACCGCCGGATAAATCGGGCCCGGAGGCGACGGGCGGCATGGGGGAGAAAAAAAAGATGGCGGCTGGACCTGCAACTCACTCGGAGTCTTAGGATGAGGGCATTCCGGATCAGCTGGGAGGCTGGAGATGTGCCCCAGAAGTCCATGATGGACTGGTTTAAAGAATTGAAGGAGGAGATCATCGGGGAGATGTGAGAGCGGCGATTAAGGAGCTTCGGTTGGAGGTCAGTGAATTGGGAGCCTGCGTCTCGGCTTCCGAAGACCACATGGCCATGCTTACTGCGGCTGTGTCTACCACCACTGATGTTATGGGCCATCTTTCAACTGAGCTCCGGGATCTTCAAACTCAGGTTGAAGACCTTGAAAATCACTCTCGGCGCTGTAATCTGGCTTATAGGGATTGCAAAGCAATGGTTCGTGCCTTTTGTGAACATCTGCTGCGGGCTGATGGGGCTGAAGTGCCTGATACCATCGTGCTGGTGCGTGCCCATCGCAGTTTGGGAGCCCTGCGTGCAAAGGGCACTCGCGATATCATCGCTTGCTTTGGGGAGTTCACCCTGAAGGAACGTATTTTGCTGGCTGGCCGCCGACAAACTGCTCTCCGGTGGAAGGATTTGGCTGTGGGAGTTTTTCAAGATCTGGCATGGTCTACCTTGCAGAAGCGCAGAGCGTTTAAAGATGTCACGCAAGCGTTGCGCTCTGGGGGCCATAAATATCGTTGGCTCTTTCCCTTCGGCATGTGGATGACCATTAATGGTACATCTCGGCGTGTGAGCACGGTGATGGAAGCCTGGGCGGAGATGAGAGCCCTGGGCTATGGGACTCTGCTGGATGGAGAGTGGCCTCCGGCTGTGGCATCTATTTCTGCACAGAGCGAGACTTGGCGTACGGCGTTGCGCTCTGGCAAGAAACCTGCGAAGCCCCAGTCCTGACTGTGTTTGACCATCTTCTGGCCTGATTTCGGTTGTTGGCTTAAGACCGGCCTGTTCTGAGCTGGCCATGTGGGAGTGACTGGCGGAGATTGAGACTATTGTTGGAGCCTGTGCTCCCTTGGACTTGTGTTTATCTTTCTATGCAAACAAAAACAAAAATAATTTTTTGTGTTGTTTTCCGGTTGCTTGTGTTTGGGCTTTGGTGGGGTACATTTGGTTGAATGGACGGGGATTGGTGTGTGGGGGGAGTGCTTGGAGTTTGAGTGTGGGGTGGGGGTATGTGGTGTGGCACATTGTGTATGTTAGCGGGTGCACACTTTGGCAGTTTCATTGTTCTTGGGATTGGGTGCTGATTGCCTTTGGGGGAGGATTGCACTTTCTACAAGCTGGCTAATCCTGGTGATCAGGGTTTGATGCAGCTAAAGGAGGAGGGAGGGGGATGGGGCCTGTGGGGGCTAGGGTGAGAGGTGGGAAGGGGAGTGTGGATGGTAAGCTTTTCACTGTAGGTTCATGGAATGTTAATGGACTTAATTGTCCGGGTAAGCGCAGTATTGTGTATAGGAAATTGGTCCGAATGCAATGGGATGTTTGTTTACTTCAGGAAACACACTTGAGGTCTCGTGATGTGGCAGTTTTACATTCCCCTTCTTTTGATCAGATCTGGACCCACCAGGGGTCACCTCCTGGGAAACGGGTGGGTGGGCTTGCCATATTAGTCAGAAAGGGGCTGGGTCTTGTGGTGAATCAAGTCTACCGTGATGGAGCTGGGAGATGTCTGGCTCTTGTGGCTACATTGCAGTGCCGCCTCATCACTATTATCAATTTGTATGGTCCCAATACCGGACAGGCTGGGTATTTCGGGTCCCTTAGAGCTGATTCGGTGGATTTTGTGAAGGGGTCAGTTTATCTTGGTGGGGATTTTAATGTTACACCCGATGTTAACTTAGATCACTCTGTGGGTGGGACTCGCTCTCCTTCTAGGGCCTCTAGACGGGCTCTACTGTCTCAGTTTTCTACTCTAGGCTTGGTAGATTGTTGGAGGTTGTCTCATCCTACGCAGCGCTCCTATACTCATTATTCTCATGTACATAGATCGTATGCATGTATAGATGGGCTATGATAGCGTCCCACACCACAGGCTGTTGAACAAACTAAAATCGATGGGATTAGGGGGATACACTCACTACATGGGTTAAGGATTGGCTAAGCGGTAGACTTCAAAGGGTGATGGTAAACGGTACCCCCTCCAAAACGTCAGCCGTGACAAGTGGAGTACCACAGGGCTCCGTCTTAGGGCCGATTCTATTCAATTTATTCATAGGAGATATGACCCAAGGGCTCAGAGGAAAAGTATCACTGTTTGACGACGACGCAAAACTATGCAACATAGTAGATAAAAGCAGTGTGCCTGACAGTATGACACAGGACCTACGACAGCTGGAACAATGGTCGTCAACTTGGCAGTTAAGCTTCAATGCTAAAAAATGTAAAGTGATGCACCTAGGAAAAAAAATCCACACAGAACTTACACACTAAATGGTGAAACCTTGACCAGGACCATGGTGGAACGTGATCTAGGAGTGATCATCAGTGATGATATGAAGGCTGCCAATCAGGTGGAGAAGGCTTCGTCCAAGGCAAGACAAATGATGGGCTGCATCCGTAGGGGTTTTGTCAGCAGAAAACCTGAAGTCATAATGCCGCTGTGCAGATCCATGGTAAGACCTCATCTGGAGTATTGTGTTCAATTCTGGAGACCGCACTACCGGAAAGATGTGCTGAGAATTGAGTCGGTGCAGCGAATGGCTACCAGGATGGTCTTGGGGCTCAGGGATCTCACGTATGAAGAAAGGCTAAAAAAACTGCGGATGTACTCACTGGAGGAACGAAGAGAGAGGGGAGACATGATTGAGACCTTTAAGTATATTACGGGACGTATAGAGGTGAAAGATGATATCTTCTGTCTTACAGGGCCCTCGGTCACCAGAGGGCACTCGCTGAAAGTCAAGGGAGGGAAATTTCATGGTGATGCCAAGAAGTACTTCTTCACCGAAAGGGTGGTCGATCATTGGAACGAGCTACCTCAGAAAGTGATTGAGGCCAACAACGTGTCAGATTTTAAGAGAAAATGGGATATCCACGTGGGATCTCTAGGGGAGTAAAAGTCAGGGAGTGGGTCATTGGTATGGGCAGACTTGATGGGCGTTGCGAATGGAGTGCGGGGCGGATCTCCCTTGCCCACCTCTATGGGGGAGGCCGGGATGTCGGTCTTGCTCAAGCCAGGCAGAGACCCTACTGGGTATGGATCGTACCGTCCGATTTCATTGTTGAATACTGATGCAAAAATTTTAGCGAAAGTCTTGGCTCTTCGTTTGGGCAGGGTACTGCCCTTCCTGGTGTATTTGGATCAGTCTGGCTTTGTTCAACGGTGGCAGGTTTGTGATAATATTAGAAGAACGTTACATCTCCTGTGGGCCGCACAGCGGACTACTGCTAAAATTGCCTTTTTGGCGATTGATGCTGAGAAGGCTTTCGATCAGGTAGCATGGGAGTTTTTATGGCGAGTGATGCGCAATATGGGGTTGGGTTCTTTCTTTTTGGCCTGGGTGCAAGCCTTTTATAAGGCTCCGAAGGCCACTGTTCGAATTAATGGGGGTTATACAAAATTTTTTTCGATAACTAGGGGTACTCGACAGGGTTGTCCCCTGTCTCCCTTGTTCTTTGTCCTTTCTATGGAACCCCTGGCCATTCATATTCGGGAACACGGAGATTTAATGGGTGTGCAGGTTGGAGATTTAGAACATCGTTTAGCCCTGTTTGCTGATTGTGTTATTGTATGTTCGGGACCCAGAGGCCTCTTTGCCGATTCTTGTTGACCTTTTTTTGGAGTATGGGCGGGTTTCGGGGTTTACGGTAAATATGGATAAATCTGAATTATTGAGTGTTAATTTGGGAGATGCGGATCAACAGCGCTTAGCTGCTCGGTTTCCTTTTCGCTGGGCTCCGGGGGTCATCTGAAAAAAGGAGGACAGAGTGAGACATTTGGGTTTTGAAAACTATGGAAGTAAAACCTGGATGTCTCAATCCATCCTCCTTTTTCTGCTCAGCTCAGCGGCTGAAGAAACCAGAACTCATGGCAGCCACTGACCAATTGGGTAAGAAGCGGGGCAGGAGCGCGGAAAGCTTGCACCTGCCTGCTGCACCTCTGGACCACCAGGGATTGGCAGAGGAGTTAGGACGGATAGGGCAGGGAGGGGGGCAGGGGGCACAGCCTGGTGGCGGCCTGAAATAAGTCTGGGAGGGGGCACTGACCCGAATATAAACCAGGACCCCCATTTTTGGGCCAAAAAT
Organism: Geotrypetes seraphini; assembly: GCF_902459505.1. Lineage (NCBI taxonomy): Eukaryota > Metazoa > Chordata > Amphibia > Gymnophiona > Dermophiidae > Geotrypetes > Geotrypetes seraphini. The sequence continues at coordinate 338,122,862 of NC_047086.1, read as the reverse complement.
CCTGGTTTATACTCAAGTATATACGGTAATGAATCAGAACCGTTGAATATCACCCCCGCCCCCACGTATCTCTGTAAATGTTTGCCAGCACAAGCGGCTTCTTGTACTTGCTGCTCACGCCAGCCTTGGCTTTATTCTGAAATCATGTCCTGGTCCCGCAACCAGGAAGTGATGTCAGACGGGAGCCAAGGCCGGAGGCGAGCAGCATGTGAAAGGTGCTGCTCGCACTGGTGAACATTTCAAGAGGTACGTGTGGGGGGCGTGGCAGAGAGGAAGAGAGGTGCTGGCACCAGCAACCCCTGCAAGGACAACACCCCTCCCCACCCCCTTACTAGGCCACTGCTATCACCACAGATTGCTAAACTTAAACTATTTTGTGGGTGGTGCGGGAGCCGAGCCAATATTCAGCATTTAACTGCCTAAGTTTAGCAGTTAAATTGGATTACATAAAAGTCAGTCTCACCTAGGGTTACCACCCATCCCTGCCCCATCACACCCCAGATCCGACACAATCCCGCCCTAGCCCCAGCCCTGCTGACTGCTCTAGTCAGGCAGGAGGACATGCGCGCATGTGACACGATGACGTCATGTGCATGCACGTGACATCCTCACGTTGCCCTCCTGTCCGACGGCGATTTTGAGGGAGGCTTTTCAAAACCCAGACAATGTGCTGGGTTTTGAAAAGCCATCCGGACCTCCAGACATGTATGCGGTTAAGTGTTGAACATTGCACGTAACTGCATAAGAGACAGCCAGCTACATAAACCTGGATATTCAATGCTGGTGGCCAGACATGGCTTGGCATGTTATTTTTGGGAATAACACCAGCAGCAGCAAATAAAATGCTCACCGATGCTGGCTGAATATTGACCCTAGAATTTTTAAACCACCACCACTTTAAATGAAGCAAAATTTCACACATTTGATTCATGTTACATCCAGATTCCAGTGCACAGGGCTGCCAGGAAATTCTTATTTTGAATCTGAAATTGGCTGGTCCTCTGCAGGTGTTGCAGAGAAGTCAAAAGAGAAGCTATTTTTTATGCCCTGCCCCCAGTTTGCCACCCTTAAATGTATCTTTGTCAGCGCTGCAATCCTGAAGAGCATCCGATTCGTTAGCCCACACACGTTCTACCCCTCAGTCTCCTAGCAGGAAGTGGCAGCTGCCAGATTTGAAGCTGTTGGTGGTCATGAAGGCAGAGAAAACACTGACTAGTTGCTCCCTAGTCCTTTACACTCTATGAGAGTTTCCCAATTTTGGGCAGGAAATGGCCCTTTAAAAGGCAGAAAACTTGGCAGATCTGATGTTGTTGCTGTTATATGAAGTAATTTTGCTTCTTCTCCTGCCACAGGGATTCTTACATCTGTGCTGGGGGTTACCAGTCAGTAGAAACATAGAAACATAGAAGATGACGGCAGAAAAGGGCTACAGCCCATCAAGTCTGCCCACTCTGCTTACCCACCCCCTGTCTATGCCCTAATGACCCAATTTCCTTATCTTGATCCTCGTAGGGATCCCACATGGGTATCCCATTTATTCTTAAAGTCTGGCACGCTGTCTGCCTCGATCACCTGCACTGGAAGCTTGTTCCAATGATCAACCACTCTCTCTGTGAAGAAATACTTTCTGGTGTCACCATGAAATTTTCCGCCCCTGAGTTTGAGCGAGTGCCCTCTTGTAGCCGAGGGTCCCTTGAGAAAGAAAATATAATCTTCCACTTCGACACGTCCCGTGAGGTACTTAAATGTTTCAATCATGTCTCCCCTCTCCCTACGTTCCTCGAGAGTATAGAGCTGCAATTTGTTCAGTCTCTCTTCGTACGAGAGACCCTTGAGCCCCGAGATCATCCGCTGAACCGATTCAATTCTGCGCACATCTTTACTGTAATGTGGCCTCCAGAATTGCACACAGTAGGGTTTTCAGGATATCCACAAAGAGTATGTACGAAATACATTTGCATATCTACTGTCTCCATTATATGCAAATTGTTCTCAAGTTCTCTAGGGATATTCTCAAAATCCTGTTGGTTCCGCAAGACTAGCTTGAGAGCCACTGATTTATACTGTGCACCCAAACTCCATCATCTTCATGAAACAGAAGAGCTGTTGCTCTCTCAAAAGACAGGGTTCACTCTTCAAATGACTTAACACACAAAAATAATTGTATATATAACCAGTGGTGTAGTAAGGGTAGGATGCACCTCGGGCAGTGGCCCCTCCCCCCTCCTTCCGTGCCAACTCCTCCACCTTCCTGTCCGACCCCCTGCCACTCTCACGTCCTCCCTTCCCACCCCCGTACCTCTCTAAATTTTCATCTGCGCAAGCAGTTTCTCCAGCCTGCTGCTCGTGCTGGTATTCCCTCTGATGTCATTTCCTGGCCCCGCAACCCGGAAGCAATTTCAGAGGGAGCCAGGCTGGCGCGAGCAGCAGGCTAGAGTAGTTGCTCATACTGGCGAAGATTTTTAAGAGGTACGGAGAGGGGGGCAGGGAAGGAAGGGCGTGAGTGTGGCTTGGGGGGGAAGGAGAGGTGCTGGCGCTCCCATCAAGATGGCGCCTGGGGTAGTCTGCCCCCCCTCCTTGCACTCCCTTACTTCACCACTGTATATAACCCTTTATTCACCTAGATAGTCTTAGGTCAGTGGTCTTCAATGCAAGGCCTATGAGCCAATGGCGGCCCTCGGAGCCTGTGTAGAATATCATCCTCCCCATCAGGATCTGGGACTTTTTGTTTCCAGCGCTGCAGTCCTGCACTGTTTGAGCTGTGGGCAGCGCAAACGAAGTAAACATGCTGCCTTCTGTGGCCCCGGAAGTTTTTCCTCTGTAAGTATTAGCTAGCTGCTATTTGAGCCTGAGGATGTCACATGTAGGGTTACCATATGGCTCCAGAAAAAAGAGGACGGATTGAGACATCCAGGGGGGGTTTTCCATTGAAAGCAATGGAAGTAAGTAGGAGAGACTGAGACAACTAGGTTTTACACTTTTCCCTCCAAAATTGCGGGTTTAATACCTGCAAATTTGATTATTCGTGATTTTTCCCTACTACATTTTAAAGGCTGCCCGGCCCTTCCCAGACCTTACCTGGTGGTCTAGCGGTGATGCGGGGCAGGAGCGATCTTCCTACACTCCTGCCCCCAACAAAAATGGTTGCCATGAGTTCCCGTTGTGATCTCGTGAGACCACGGGAACTCGCGGCAGCCATTTTTTTTATGACAGGTCTGCATGGGGCAGGAGCATAGGAAGATTGACCTGCCCCACGTCACCGCTAGACCACCAGGTAAGGACCAGGACGCAGGAGGGAGACAAGAGGAAGGCGGGGATGGGTCAGAGTTGGCCCCAAAAGTTATTCGCGAATTTTCCATACTCGTGGGCCGGCAAATTCGGAGGGAGAAGTGTACTTCCATTGAAAGCAATGGAAGTAAAACCTGGATTTCTCAATCCATCCTCCTTTTTTTGGAGCCATATGGTAACCCTACCCCTTCTGTCACATGTGACATCCTCAGGTTCAAATAGCAGCTAGCTAATACCTACAGAGGAAAAACTTCCAGGGCTTTGACGCTGGTTAATGAACGTTCATTTCCCTGACAAAGCTTTTTGCGAAATAGGGAGCCCTGTTGGAAATTGTGGTAACAGTGTGCAGGCGATAGGGATTCAGTGGCCGCTCTGCACTTTGCTCATGTTCCGCGTTGCGGGTTTTTCCTGCTTCTTATGCCCAGCACTACGAAGACTACTTTAAAGCAGATAAGTGCAACAGCATTTTTGATACTTATATTAAAGTGAATGCTATAGCGAATGAATTAAGCAGAGTACAGTTCCATTTATCTTTGGAGTTTTTGACTGAGGATGTATCTCCCTGTCTCAATATTGAGACAGGTTTGTCTATGTGGGAGCTGTATTAGAGAGTTGCGTGGGGACAGAAATCCCACCCGTCCCCGCCAGGATCCTCTCCGTCCCCACCCATCCCCACAAGGAATTACCTCCATCCCCACCTGTCCCCATAAAAAGCAGCAAATACTTCTGACAGGATCATCAATTCCACAGTTTCTTTTGTGTTTGTGCTGCTGTTTTCCTTGTGGAATCTCTTTGGTGGAACCCTTTTTTTGTTTTCTGTTCAGGTAATTAACTTATAAACCCCCTCTTTTACTAAGGCTGATGTGTCCATTATATTATATGGATGAACCCTGCTTCCAAAGCCTTCCATCCCTGCAGGAGTCCTGTTGGCTAGAGGGGTGTCCCCATGGGAGTCCCGTGGGTTAGGGGGGATTCCCGCGGGACCCGTGGGATTCCCGCGATCCCAGTTCCCGTGAAGACCTCTAAGCTGTATGTCTTTGAGGACATCCCTCTTAGACACTGAGGTCTTTTCTCCAATTTTGAGTATGATTGGGGTTTGAAGTTATTGCTGTATGTAGTGCTGGGTAAATTATTGGATGTATGTTTTTGAAGTTATTATTTTGACATCCTTTCTTGTTTTTTGAGGTTTTTTTTGTAACTCTAAGAAAAGGCCATATGCTTACCACTCTTGTGTTCTAAAATTACCCACACACTGGACACATCTTAACAAACACACAAAGAGGTTGAATTAGCATATTTTATTTATTTTTAAAATTTCTATACCATTTTTTTTCCAAAACGGTTTACACAAAAAGTAACATACATAAAATATCATAAAAATCAGGACAAGATAAGAACAAAAACAGACAGATTCAATCTTTACATAAGGTCAATTGTTCAAAGAAATGCATCTACAAATAGTTGTATTTTAACATTTTCCTAAATGAGTTCCTGTCTCTACATTTTCGAATTTGACCAACAAGGCTATTCCACAACTTAACTCCTGCACATGTGAAAGTCCTGGCATTCGTTTCCACATATTTAGGATTAGCCTTCATTTTCAGCAATGCTGAACTTTCGGAGCGCAATGATCTTAATGGCTGATACCCAGACATCAAGCTCTTAAAGAATTCAAGAATCGTACCATATAAAAATTGATGACATAACAGAATTGCTTTGTCTGCTTCAACCTTGGCTGTGGTTCATTTATACATTACAACATGACAGAGACTCACCAACAACCCAATAGCTTAATAGCACTATGTGACCAGTGAGTGAGAAAGGAAGTGTTTGATGTGAGCGGGTATGAAGGGGAAGGAATATCTAGAGATGGAGGGAGGACAGAAGAGTGAAGAGAAGGGTGGAGAGCTAATATGAAAGGGGTGGGGGGACTAGGAAGGGGTGGAGGCAGAAGACTGTGAAAGGAGTAGAAGAATGGGTGAAAAGAGGGTGCTGCTGAGAGAAAGGATAATGAGGCACAAGGGATATAGGGACAAAGTATGCAGATATTGAGCATGAGGGAGGGAGGGACAGGGACAAAGAACAAATATCAAATGGAGAAGAAACCCTGGAAAGAGCAGAAGATGGATGGGATGGTTGGGAGATCAGTGAATGGGACTCCGAAGTATGGTTACCATATGTCATCCTTTTCAGAACTCTGTTTGGCGTCTGGGAGGCTTTTACAAATTTACTGTTTTGTCTGGGGATTGGGGCAGCAGCCTGAGAGACACACATATGTTGCTCCGGGCCCTTCCCCTCACTGTACCCTGTAATCTATGGGCCACCAGTAGCTTCAGTGAGCTAAACATGCTGCCTGCAGACCCAGAAGCTTTCTCTCTGCAGCGTCCTTCCTCTGCGGGGATGCTGCAGAAGGAGAGGGAGAAAGATGCCAAATTGGGGGAGGGAGAAGGAAGACAAGGAAAGAAAAGAAAGGGGAAAGGAAGGGCAAGGAAAGAGAAATGCCAGACAAGTTGTGGAGAGGAGAAAGACATGGGGCTTGATTCACTAAAGTCAGCGATCATCGCTAACACGTTTAGCTATGATCGCTGCTAACCAACCCGATTCTCTAAACAGCGTGTTTTTCCCCTCGATCACCCATTTTCCGATCCGATCCGATCCAATCTGGCCATGCAAATTAGTAAAATCCCATTCAAAATAGCCAATGATTGGTTCACTTACATCGTTTGGCTATTTAGCAATGGGTTTTACTGATGCTAAAACTGTGTTACCAACAGGTCTGCCCTTTTTTTTTCTTTCTTTTTTTTTTAATGGCACAGATATTTTGCATGTATTCCACACACAAAATATCTGTCCCATAAAATTTTTTTTCAAAAAATTCTCCACCACCGGCCCTCCCCCAACGACCCCTGGCATATATACACCCCCCAAACAAATACGCACCCCTCTCTGACAAACACGGCAACCCACAAATGGCAGGAGGATGCCTACTCCGTCCTGCCATGAAAAACCTCCCCTCCCCCCCCCCCCCGATAAAAAACAGCAGGAGGGATGCCCACTCCCTCCTGCCATGAAGAACCTGAGACAATCAGGACCTTAGGCCCCTTACAGTTCCTCCAGGATGCACTAGGAGGGGAAAGGGCTGCCATTTTGAAGAGGTGGCCCTTTGAGGCAGGAGAGAATGGACATCTCTCCTGCTTAAAAGGTATTGGGGCGGTGGATTCTTAAGATGGGGAGGTTTGATCTGAATCCCCCTCCAGCTGACTAGACCACCAGGATTTTGTGGGAGGGGGAGGGGTGATCGGAAGCCAGGGGGCGCTTGATGTCGGGGAGGATGCCAGGTGTGTTTGTTTTGGTGGTAGGGAGTGTGCAGAAGTGTGCCTCCACCCCGGTGCCCCCCTTCCTTCACTATGCCACTGCATGCCCCTACCAACTTCCTGCACCGAGGGTAGACCTTCCCCGCTATTCTGCCCATTGGTAAGCTTGAGCACTTCATATAAAAGGACCTGGGCAAAAATAACACAAGTTAGTGGTAAAATAATGATATCTTATTGATATCTTGTTATCTTGTTGATAACTTCCCCACTTAGGATATAGAACCTTGTAGCTAACTGTACATTTTAAAACTCCAAGAGCAAGGAGTCAAGTTCAAGTTTCAAGTTTATTTATTCTTGATATACCGCTTTTAAATACATTAATGTCTGATTGCTCTAGGCAGTGGCAGTTTTGTTTTGGGGGTACAGGATGAGAGTTTCTGTTATATTGTAAAATTGAAGAGTTGTAATTATCTTGCATTCAGTCTTAATAACTCCCCTGCCCCCTTTTACAAAGCCGCAGAAGCAGTTTTTAGCGCAGGCTGGCACGCTGAATGCTCAGTGCTGCTCCCGCCACTCATAAAGTTCCTATGAGTGTCGAGAGCAGTGCAGAGTATTCAGCACGCCGGCCTGCACTAAAATCCACTTTTGTACTTTGTAAAAGGGGGAGGAGAAAGAGATTTACCATAAAAAGAGCGAAAATGTCTAGTTCTTAAACCAACAAGCAAAAAAACAGAAGGAATTGACCCCAAAATATCCACAAAGAAGAAAATCCAGAGAAAACCAAAAAAACCTCTGTGGAGTGACCTTTTGTCGAAATGCGGACCATGTTGGGTCCTGTATCCCTAGCGGACTAGGTCCTTTAAGGCTCTTATGTGGATGATTTCAGTGTACCTTTGGAATTTTGACACTTTCAAATAAAGTCCATTTGGGAACATCGTCACTCCACAGAGGTTTTTTTGGTTTTCTCTAGTTCTTAAACCAAACAACATACCAAGAGGTATTCTAGTTCAGAATTCCATATAATTGATAATATAATACTATTTATTCAATATAGTGATGTGCTTGAAATGAAATAGGAAATGGCATGGAATGATATAAAATGAAACTAAATTTTGTTTCAACCTGTTTTCTCTGTTTTACGTGCTCAATTTACTTTAATAACAGGTGTTATTTTGCAAACAGTGGGTGCTCTTTTTTTACAATATGCATTACTTGCAAAATAATATGTGCTGTAAAAAAAAAAAATTCTGATTGCAAAAATTAACAAAGGAAAAGAAAAATGTTTAAAAAGAAAAGCAAACAAGATGTCAAACCAGCAGATCAGAAATATATTCCACGTACAACCTTACCTCCCCCTTTTTTTTTTTTATGAAGCCGCGTTTGCGTTTTTTATTGCCGACAGCGACAGTAAATGCTCCGACACTCATAGGAACTCTATGAGCATCAAAGCTTTTACCGCCACAGTCGGTGATTTAAAAAAAAAACCCTAACGCGGCTTTAAAAAAGAGGGGGCATTAGAAAGGCCTACATAATTAAGCATGAAAGTGACTCAACAGGTGTTCATAATTTACCCCCCAGCCGGCATACTGAATGCTCTGTGCTACTCTGATGGTCCTAGAGTTCCCATGAATGTCGGAGAAGCATAGAGCATTCAGCATGCTGGCTGGCGCTAAAATCCTCTTCTGTGCTTGTGTAAAAGGGTGGAGGGTTAGTTTTAGGACAGTAATGTCAGTATTGGAGGAGGGGGAAATGGCCATGTTAATACTTCTGAGAAACTAGTAAGCTTGAAGGCAATGAGTGGGTAGATACAATGATTATATACATTATCTGTTTATAGCTTATAGATAAGGAGTTATTTGCATTTTGTAACTAGAGAGACATAAAGCTCAAGATAACTGAAGCTGGATTTCCTTCTCCTTTTAGCTGTGGATGAATTCATGTATATTGGTACCAGATAGGGATTTCCCCGGACATGTCCTCCTTTTCGAGGACATGTCTGTGGGTCCGGACGGCTTCTCAGAACCCAGCACTTTGTCCAGGTTTTGAAAAGGTCCCTCAAATCGCGTCAGGCAGGAGGGCACCTGCCTTTGAGCGGATGCCCTGTGATAACGTCACGCGCACACAGGCGTGCATGCGACGTCAACGTGTCGCATCTGCGCATTGGCAGATGCCCCCTCCTGCCTGACAAGAGCAGGCAGCAGGGGGCGGGGCTAGAGTGAGATTGGGGCGTAATGTGGAGGGGATGAGTGGAAGTAGGCGGGTCTAGGGATCCAGATTTTACTAATAGCAATCCATTTATCAAGAAAAAACTTATCTTGAATTTTAAATCTTAGACTCCTTCATAATGCGAAGACCAAGAGGATCATATAGGGTTCTTTTATTAAGGTGCGCTAACCGATTTAGCTAATCTTTAATGCACGCGAAATTGGTTAGTGCGCCTTAATTAAAGGACCCCTTAGTTCTTGATTACTGTTCCAAAGCATTACCATATAACTCAGCACTTATAAACCAACTGCATCCTGCTTTCTTCGATACTTTTCTCTTTGTTATTGTTGTATTTCGAAGGAGGACCCATAAGGGGGGAGGGTTGGGGGGGTGGTTTGGTGGGGGGGGGGGGGACTTTGGCTTTGTAATATCAAAATGTTGAGCGTATCTGAAGTTTGTTTTGTATCATTGTTTGCTGTTTTTCCTGAGCTCAATAAAATATATTTGAAATAAACCAACTGCATAATGCTTCCATATCACTCCATGAGAAGGCCGGTCACGTTGGTCGTTATTATCCAAATGTGCTGATAACTGTCAAATGTGTGATGTCTATTCATCGGTATCTATATTTTATGTATGTTTCACTTGCAAACCGTTCTGAGCTCTTTGGGAAAAACAGGATAGAAATTAATTAAATAAATAAGTAACTTTTACAAAAGCGTAGCGTGGTTTTTAGCGCCAGCCGCGGCGGTAACAGCCGCTACGCTCATAAATTCTATGAGCATCAGAGCTGTTACTGCTGCGACCGGCTACACTTTTGTAAAAAGAGGGGGAGGAGCTATATGAGCCTTGCTAAAACTTCTTACTCGTACAATTTTTTTTTGCAAGCCTGATATTTAGGTACAGAAGAACAGCACTTTCATCATCTTAATCTGCCGCTTCTTCACAAGACACCTCACCACTGTATACACTTCATCACATATTCAAGCTAAGTGCATTGAAATTATCCGCATGGAAAACTTGTAGCAAATGGGGGGGGGGGGAAGTGTGCTGATAATTTGTTCACATGTCTAAATGCAACCAGAAGTGCCAGCACACTTTTGCACCTAAATACAAGCCTCGCTAGAGCTTCTTACACATAAAATTTTCATAAGGCTCATATATTGGTGCATAAGAACATGTGCCAACAGTGGTGTAGTAAGGGTAGGAGGCACCTGGGGTGATGGCACCTCCTCCCCCCCCCCCCCCGCACCTCCTGCACCTTCCTCTCTGTGCCCCCCACTCCTTCTACGCCCCCCCCCCCATACCTCTTAATCTTCACCAATGCGAGTGGCTTCTACAAGCATGCACCTCGCACCAGCATTGGATTCCCTCAGACATCATGGTCCTGTGACCCAGAAGTGATTCAGAGGGGAACCAGGCTGGCACGAGCAACAGGCAGAAGTTTCTCGTGCTAGCAAAGATAATATGGAGGTATGGGGAAGGGGGAGGGATGGCGTGAGGGTAGCATGGTGTGGCAGGATGGGGCAGAGAGGTGCCAGTAACCCCACCGACTTGGCACCCGGGGTGGTCCACCCCCACCCCCCTTACTATGCCACTGTGTGCAGATGTATGCTGGCTTATATTCTCCCTGTTTGCCACAAGTTTGCCGTGCATATTATTTGATTTAATTTAGCTTGAATATGTTATGAAGTGTCACATGATGAAGTACCTCAGTGATGAAGCATCAGGTGATGAAGTAATACCAAACTAGGTCTCATAAACTCATAATGGTACGATCTATCCAATCTGCCCAACAAAATAAACCCATGGCACAAGGCATGATGTGACATCACTTATGCATACCCGATCCCTATTTGTCTTCGCAGTTCCCAGGGCACAGACCGTAGAAGTCAGCCCAGCTCTAGCCTTGTTCTCCAACTCCTGAAGCCATCTTCGAGGCCCCACTCCAGCCCTCACAAATTGTATGTCATTTAAAAAAATTAGGAAATAAACACAGGAGAGGCAGAGCTGTGGCTGAGAGAGAGACATACCCACCACCCAATCCATCGGTTTAGGCAGTCTTACACAGTGGTACAGTCCAAAAATGCCAGGCTACTTGGGAAAGACTCTGGAGGTAGCAGTGGTGTCCAGGTGAGCAGGAATGTCAGGGTCGGAAAAGCACAAAAGGGGGGGGGGAGGCAGAATCCCAGTTAGGCAAGTGCTACAAAAGGAAGGTGGCAGCAGTACAGATACTACAGTGACTGTTTTTGGGTTTTTTTTAATTTAATTGAAAAGTTTTGAGTTACATAGTAAAAGAGAAAACTATTGCCTCTTATTATGCATATGTGAAAAGGTACAGAGAAGGGCGACAAAAATGATAAAAGGGATGGGGCGACTTCCCTATGAAGAAAGGCTAAAGCAGCTAGGGCTCTTCAGCTTAGGGAATCACTTGTTCACTCTTTCCCAAAATACTAGGACTAGGGAACATGCAATGAAGCTACTAGGTAGTAGATTTTAAACAAACAGGAGAAAATATTTCTTCACACAACGTGTAATTAAACTCTAGAATTCGTTGCGGGAGAATATGGTAAAATCAGTTAGCTTAGCAGGCTTTTAAAAAGGTTTAGATAATTTCCTAAAAGAGAAGTCCATAGGTCATTATTGAGATGGCTTGTGAAAATCCACTGCTTAGTCCTAGGATAAGCAGCATAGAATCTGTTTTGCTACCTGAGATCTAGCTAGGTGCTTGGGACCTGGGTTGGCCACTGTTGGAAACAGGATACTGGACTTGATGGATCTTCGGTCTGTCCCAGTATAGCAATTCTTATGACAGCACCATAAGTACTGCAATAAATTTCTTTTAAAAGAACAATAGTAGTGAGTATAGAGTGAAGCTGCTCATGAGGGTATTTTCCCTTAATGTCTTCTCTTTACTTTAAGAATTGTATTTCTTCCCTCCTTACCCATTGTTTAGTAATGTTAATTTAATGGAAATTAGCTTTATTTAAGTATTTGTACGTATTGTATTGTCCCCTAAACAAATGTGAATTTTAAAGTGTAAATCGCTTAGAAATCCTGATTAAGCGATTAATCAAGTCTCCTAATAAACTTGAAACTTAGGAACTTGAAGTTTCAGTAAGTCTAGGGTTACCATATAGCTCCAGAAAAAAAGAGGACAAATTGAGATATCCGGGTTTTACTTCCATTGCTTTCAATCGAAGTAAAACCCAGATGTCTCAATCCGTCCTCCTTTTTCTGGAGCCATATACTTAGGTAACCCTAAGTAAGTCCCCTTCCACAGGTGTTGTGCTTGTATTTCACTTTGAAAGTGTGATGATATCACCATGCTGTGGCATCCTGAGAACTCTGAACTGCAGCCCTACAAAAACCTGTAGTGATTTTATACGACAAGGCTTGTCACAAAGGACATGACATACCTTCTTTAATTTAATCGTTATGTGGAAGTAAAAAAAATTTAAACATCAGGTTTTGAGTTTTACATAACAAACTACCTTGAGTTCTATAAATAGTTGCCGTGGGGCATGACTTCAAAAGAATTGAAATGAGAAGGAATGAGTAGTTTGTGAAGGAGGGAAAAGGTTGTGTGGGAATATTGAGAGAGGCAGCTTATGTTGCAGACTAAGCTGCTGAGAAAGACAGCAAAAGGGGAAAAAAAGGGCATCTGGGGATTTCCCAGACCAATGTGAATTGAGTAAAAGTAACAGTGAAAAATTTAGTGTGTCTTTTGTGAGTTTAATCTTCAGAGAATGCATATTTCCATGCAGGGACTTCTGAAGATTGATATATGGGATGGGTTTAGCAAAGTGTCTTTTTTCTTACTGAAATGAAGTTTCAGTTTCTGAATGAAACTGAATAAGTTTCAGTTTCAGAGGTAGGCGTTTCAGAGAAAAAAATTAAAGTATTTCTAGGTTGAATCTATATATTGAGATTCACTTACAAGGAATAGCCAGGACTAACATCCAAGCCAGGAACATCAGGAAGAAACTCACTCAAGTAATGTCATTTTTATCCACAATATGTGAGCACTGAGGTTACTGTAAGTTCAAAGTTCATCCACAACTACACTGGACAACAAAGATTTTGCTTCTTCAACACTTTCGGGTGTATCTTATAGATTTATGGTTGCTGATCACAAAAATCACATTTAAAATTATTTTTCATGTACCTTTTTAACAAAAATGTACATTATTACAATTTCTTATTATACTTTCAGGCTAATGCAATTAATTTTTGGCCTAATCCTTAATATAAGCCTACTGCTCACATTATACATTCCTGGATATAGTGTGGGCATGTCCAGGAAGGCAAAGGTTTTATTTATCTAAGACAGATGTTTCCAAGAATAACTGACACTAAGATTAAGGAAGGCATTTTTGTCAGTCCACAGATCAATGACAAGAGATTTGAAGATCTGTTAAGTTGAGCCAGAGAAAATCACCTGCAAAGCATTCAGCGATGTCATTGAGAATTTTCTTGGCAGTTATAGAGCATCAAACTATACTCAACTGGTTGACAAACTTTTTAGCATATACAAAACCATGAAGTGCAACATGTCACTTAAGATGCACTTTCTACATTCACACGTGGACTTCTTCCCCACAAATCTTGGTGCAGTCAGCGATAGACTTGGTGAAAGGTTTCACCAGGACATTGCCACTATGAAATAAAAGATATCAGGGCAACTGGAATCCATCAGTGCTGTCTGATTATTCTTGGACACTGCAATGAGATGCACCGGACACTGAGTACAAATGAAAATCAGCAAGAAAACACTTTTAGCCATGGCGAACTACCACAGCATATCAGAAAATTTGTGCATTAAAACATGTTATAGTCAATTAAAGATACCATCGTGTTTCCCCAAAATTCCTACGTGATACAATAAGTGGGAAATTATGTTTGTGTTTATTTTGAAGGGGTCTATCATAATCACCAGTTTGTTTTAAGGAAGCAAAACCTTTGGAAAAATTTGCTGTCCATTGCTATTTTTAATAGCAGAACTCTCCAGGACACATTGTTTAGAATAACAAAAGGGGTGAAAATTCAACCAGCGGTGGTCAACATTTCTTTAAAGCCCGAATTCTCTAAACGGCACTGGTTTTTTAGGTGCCGATAGGCGCTCAAACTCAGTAAAAAACATCATTGAAGTTACATTTTTAACTGAGTTTCAAGGCGCCCACCGGCACCTAAAAATCCAGAATTGTGCCTCCTTAGGCACTTTAGGTCGTCTAATGCCACTGTGGTCATGGCTAATGCCGGAAGTGACATTAGGTGTCCTAAAGCACCTATGGAGATGCGATTCACATCATAAGTAGGCACCGAAAATGTAGGCCAGGAAAACTGTGGCCTACTTTTGCCAGAGGTGCAATGTACCTGGCGCCATCACATGATTGACAAGCAATCAGTGGCCGCCAACAATGGCGCCAGTTACAGAATGTGGGCCTAAATGCCGATTACTGCTGGCTAAATTAGGTCTGGATATTCAGTTTCGGCACTGACAATATCTGGATTATCAACGGCGCCCAGAACTTATACAGGTAGGGCCAGTATTAATTTTGATATACGGTAGCTATCTGAGCAAAGTTAGGGATGCCTTTAGTGTGGCCAGCGTCTACAAAACTCTCAGTTCCTTCCTGAACCACCCTGCTGTGGTGGTCAGTAAGGATGTTCAGCAGCACTGTTTGCTTAAGTGCCAGCGAATATTGGCTCCCAACCTGCTCACTGTGATTTAAATAAGCAAAGGTAGAGTTGCCAGATTTTCCAATCGGAAAATCCGAACCCCCCTAGACCCACCCCCAGGCCCGCCCAGTTCTGTCTATCCCCACCCTAATCCCACCCCCGCTGCCTTCTCTTGTCCAAGTTTCAAGTTTCAAGTTTATTAAGAGATTTTTTAGACCGCTTAATCAAATATCTAAGTGGCTTACAATGTAATAGTACATAAAAATAAAAAAATAAAAACGTACATCATTATAAAAACAAATAAAAACAAGGGGTTCTGGAAAAATCCAAATATAAGAAAACACAATCATACGGACCTATGCAAACAATAGGGAAGAACTACAGTTTTTATAGAAAAGGTAAACATAAAAGGAAAGTACGGTAGGCTTGGGTAAGATAGCAGTTTACTTTATAATTGAAATTTTCAAAGATTTTAAGAGTTTAAGATTTATGAAATTTTTAAAATATGCAAATATTAAAATATTGAAATATTAAGACCTTGAAATATTAAAAAATATTAAAACATTAAAGTATGCCCTTAAAGTATGTTGCCCGCTCTTGTCCGCAAATCGGATTATGGATTGAAGGTTATATCAAAAAGGTGGGTTTTCAGTGTGGGTGCTTCCAATTAGGTACCCAAAATTGTACAAAAATACCACTTATACTAGTGTTACACCCACATAAACTTCTTTTTTTCTTTTTTTCAATTTTCTTTTTCTTTTTCTATTTTATCTTAATTTTTTATCAACACTTTCAACAAACTTTTCTTTTCACTCAGGAAAAAGCCTGAGTGAAAAGAAAAGTTTGTTGAAAGTGTTGATAAAAAATTAAGATAAAATTGAAAAAGAAAATTGAAAATTGAAAATTGAAAAAAAGAAAAAAAGAAAAAAAGAAGTTTATGTGGGTGTAACACTAGTATAAGTGGTATTTTTGTACAATTTTGGGTAGCATATTTTTCAGAGCCACTTTGGGTGATAGTTTTTGAGTTAGTGCTTCCAATTAGGTGCCTGGAGGGCACATGATAGAAGCCTCTCCCATAAAGGGAACTAGGGGTCTACATTTGTTTATACATGCGTGCCTAATATTTCCTCTCAGCTATCAAATGCCACTGCTTTGAAACATGGGCCCTTTCATCAGGTGTTCATTTAACCTGAATACGTGGCACACCAGCTCGAGCTCCCATCTAGGTTAAATGAATACCTGACCAAAGGGTCCATGCTTCATGGCAGCAACATTTGATAGCAGAGAGGAAAAGTGGCTTCAATGAAAAGCAACCTCTGGAAATTGAGCTAGTGAAAAATCCAATTCCGCTGTCTGTGTTGCCCTAAAGAAAGGATCAGTAGCACTAGTATTTATGACTCCTGAAGCAGGCTATAGGACGGGGTGCCGAAGAGTTCTCATCTCAACCAACTTCCTGAATCTGACATTATTTTGCTACTTTAATGAAATAAACTAAAATAACACTCTTTTCAGCTAAAGTGGCAAAATAATGTCAGATTCGGGAAGTTGGTTGGGCGAGCTGAGAACTTTTCAGCACCCCTTTGTATAGCCGGAACATGCCAGTGAAGCCCTTGTTAGTGCAATAAAGCTTTTGTGTGAACACCACTTGAGTTTCTGTGTTTCTGTCAACCCTGCTATTCTTTTTGCTTCTATGACTTATCTATGGAAGACTGTTTTTTGTTGCTTTATGTGTACAAGCTATAATACATGGATATGTCTATATACGGTCCCCATACACACATTTACATCAATAGTAGAGGCCACGTATATGTAGGGTTACCATATGGCTCCAGAAGAAGGAAAGTCGGCACCGGGCGCAATCTTCCTCGGGGCGCTGGCACCCCTCTTTCTCTCCACCCCCTCGTCCCATTCCTTCCCCTGCCGCGGGGGGCGCCCCTTCCCTTCCCCCGTACCTTTTAAACTTGGGCGCAAGCAGCCACCAACTTACTGCCCATGTCGGCTTCAGCGCTCTCTCCGACATCACTTCCAGGACCGTTTAGATTGTAAGCTCTTTAAAGCAGGGACTGTTTTCTTACTCTTTGTGACTCTGTGCAGTGCTGCGCGTGGCTGGTGGCGCTATAGAAATAATTAATAGTAGTAGTAAGTTGGTGGCTGCTCGCACCCAAGTTAAAATGATATGGGGAAGCGGCACACGCGTGCAGCAGGGGGGGGATGAAGAAGAGAGCGGGGAGGGGGGCCTCCGCCCTAAGCACCGCTCACCCTCGCTACGCCACTGCATACGGGTTTTACTGCCATTGAAAGCAACGGAAGTAAAGAGGAGACATTGAGGCAGAAGCAACTGAAGTAAAACCCGGATGTCTTAATCCGTCCTCCTTCTGGAGGCATATTGTAACTGCGTATATGCTATTGGAATGGGTTCTATTTTATAAAGGCACTTGGGTACCCATCATGCCTTTATAAAGCAGACATAAAATAGGTGCTTTTTGAACATGTTAATAGATGCCCTGTTATTAAAGCATGTGTCCATGCTTAATACATCTGGCCCTCTCTTAGATATGTTTTCAGAAGCATACATGGGGACAGCAATGCAATTGACCTAACAGAACAGGAAACGCAGCCATCGGAAACAATGGGGTTTATGGCTTAAAATGCTGCTCATATCATCAGAGATTGCTTATATTTAGCTGTTTTATAACGTGAGAGCTTTCATTGATTGCACCCCTACAGACACAGTGGATTGTAAAAAGCTTTATGGTCACAAATAAAAGGCACTGAGCACTTATTCGCTTCCTGTAATCCCACAAGAGGCTCGTTTTCTTTTTCTTATATGACAGGAGGACTGAACTCTAGTCTTGTCTATGCCTATTTTGAATTTGTTAAAGTGTCTGGCTGGTTTTTAAATCTACTTGTAATAAGAACAATAGTTTGACGTGTTGCTTTACTTTGCTTCTCAGGTAGACAATAAAACACTGCAGTACTTGCTTAGCAGAGGGGCCTCCAATAGGGTTTGTAGGGTCATGAAATAGTTAACTGATGTTTAAAATATTGCTCTGGCCTACATAGCTGAAAAGAGTGTATAATCTATTGACTGCATCTGCCTAAAATGTATGTCCCTACCTTACCACATTGTAAGCTGAATAGATAAGAGTTTGAGCCATGATGTACCCTGCCCTTCTGTACATTTACCTGCAAGAGTTAGATAAGTGTCCTGCTAGTGACCTGCTAGTGTGAGCTTAAAACCAATGAGTGTTAAGAAAAGTAACACGTGAAAAGCTTTTTCTAGAATTCAGTTGTATAGCCAGAAAAATGAATAAATATCTCTGTAACTTCCTGGTTTCGGCACTTCTGAGCCAGCTTGAAGCTCAGGGGTCCAACATGCATGCTGTGAATAAAACTTGTATTTTCTTCACGCCTCTGACTTTGTGTATCCAAGTGACCTTTCATTTGGCGCCCGAACAGGGACTTGAAGGTCTCTTGACCACTGGTTACTCGATTGGTCACTTGTTTCTGGTCCTACGGCTGATATGTCTGCTTAGCCGGCTGCCTTCCTTTTGGGGGGTTGGCAGACCTCAGGACGTTGGACCGCTTCAACTGACTTATCTAGTCTCAGTTTAAAGTACAAGAATCTGTATCTGTATCTGTACCTGGAGTGGCCACTATCTGGTAAGTGGGGATTGATCATCCCTATCCTGTCTCTCGTCTCCTGCCTAGTAAGCCACGTGATCTGTCGCTGAAGTCGTGGGAAAGGGATTCTAGGAACTGTTATTTTCTGGTTGAGTAACTGAACTGAAATCTGTTGTGTTTTGTGTGTTTGAGAGTGTCTGAGACGTCCTTGAGGACGAAGCGAGTGTGGACCTGTTAGTACTGCGTTTCCCTAGCCCGGAGACGGGCGGGGCCAGGAATACAGGGAAGTGTTTTTGTCCTCCATTGCACAATGGGGGGATGTCTGTCTACCTGTGGGGATCCCTTGATATGTTAGATAATTTTAAAAAAGGAATTTGTCTTTGATTATACTTAACAAATCAACCCTTATTTGTCTGTGCCAGTTAGAATGGCCGATATTTGGTGTGGGCTGGCCCCCTCTGGCTCCCTGGAAGAGGACATAACTCGTCAGGTTTTTATGCATTCGTTTGCTGTCAGTTCCTCTTCCAGTCAGCCAATTTTTGCATTCCAATGGGAAAACCCTTCCACTGGACATACCTCCTAAGTAACCTGGACCCGTCTACCCCAGGGCTTTAAAAATAGCCCCACTCTATTCAGCACTGCCCTTGCTTCAGACCTTGCCAAATTCTTCCCTTCATCTGATTCCCAAGTCCTGCAGTATCCCGGGTTCTTTATGACTTCTGTCTGTCCAAATGTATTAGTGAAGTTTAAACTGTCAGTTGTTCACAGCATGAGAGGAGAGTACTTTTCCTTTTGTGCTGATAAGGGCCATGAAGTGTTTAGCACTTCAAATGCGGTTTCTCCTGAAACAGATAAGTAGTTTTAGATTTAAAGTTTTTGGCTATGTTATAAAATGTTTATATATATTTAGAAATGTATATAAACGAAAAATATGATTTCTGGAACTTATATTCCATGCTAAAAAGAAGTTCTTTGTCCAAATTTAGTAGTTATTTGTCTAAATTTAAAAATTCTGAAAAGGACTACATCTGTAATTTGATCTCTTTGATCTTTAAGTAACTCTCTCTCCTTTGTGAAATTCTGTAGGAAGGGGGAGTAAGTCTCTACTGAGACCCATGTTGATTGTAAAAAAAAAAAAAAAAAATAAAAATGAACAATGTTTAAACTTGTGAGTACAGTAAAACTTTGGTTTGGGAGCATAATTTGTTCCAGAAGTATGCTTGTATTCCAGGGCACTAGTGTACAAAAATATACATACTTGTATTGCAAGCCCTTGCTCGTTTGGAACAGTCACTGCATTCCTGCAGCGTCATATAGAGAGGAACCATTGGCTCAGTTGTAAAAATGTGATGCTTCTATACTGTATGTACGTGTATTGCAAGACGTTGCTGGTATAGCAAGTTAAAAATTTAATCATTGCTTGTCTTATAGAACACTTGCAAACCAAGTTATTTGCAATCCAAAGTTTTACTGTATATTCCAATCTTTGTTTTGTATTTCTGTATATAAAAAATGTAAGTTTAGGTATAACAATGTAATTTTTAGGAATGCTTTTGTATTGAAGTAAATATTTTTGCCAGTCAGCTGATAGTGAAGGGACTGCTGCTTTAGAGAGCGCTTGTGTCAGACTACCCTGCTTAGTGGGTGGATCCAGAACTGCATTTAGCTTAATTTTATAAGTCAGCTCTTTGGGGTAGGAACCTGATATAGAATAGGGATTGAGAACAATTCTTATGTGTTAGTACACATCTTAAGTTCAATTATTTTGTACCTTCTCTAATCTTTTGTAAACCACATAGCTCTTCACGGTATTGCGGTATATAAACTGTTATTATTATTATTATTTATCTGAGTCTTTCAGATAGTGGGTCTGCCTTTTAAATTTTCCTGTGGCCATATTTACATTGATTTCAAGTATGCCTTCCTCGTGTCACCTACCTTGGCTTTCAAATCTCCAAGGGTACCAGGTCCCTTCCTACACCAGGCTGTCTGTAGTCTCCCTGTCCCTGATAACTGCAAGGCTCTGAGCACCTTTCTCAGTATTGCAGGATACTGTCCCATCTGGATCCCTGATTTCTCTACTATTGCTCGTCCTCTGTATGATTTCACCAAAGGCACTGACTCAGCCCCTTTTGTCTGGACCCAACTTCAGGAGCGGTTTTTTCGCTGCCTCCAAAAACTTCTGACTCAGGCCCCTGCCCTCTGGCCCTTCTGCCCATGAAGCTGAGCTGTATGCCCTCACTTCTGCCTTGCGCCACTCTGCCTCTCAGTCTTGCAATATATATACTGACTCCAAATATGCTTTCCTTAACTTGCATTCCCATAGGGCCATCTGGAAATATCGAGGTTTCATTACAGCCTCCGGCCGCCTGATCCATCATGCTCCCCTCATTCTTGACCTTCTTGAGGCCGTACAACTACCCTCACGTGTTTCTGTTATGCACTGCCATGCTTATAGACGCGTGACGGACCTTGTCTCTCGTGGCAATGCCCTTGCCGACCACACAGCCCGAGCTGCCAGTCTCTGCCCCCTCTTTCGGCTCCTCTGTATACAATCATTCCTTTTCTGGATTCCCTTACACCCCAGTACGCTTCTCAGGAACAGACTTGGGCATGCATTATTTTGGGCCAGTCTGTCCTGAAAGGGGGGTGGATACAAAATGCACCAATTCAAGTGCCAATCCAGACACACACACTGATACTTCAAACGCAAGCACAACACCCTCATAGTTATTCCTCAACACCTGGCCCTCACGATTGTCAAAAGATGCCATGATTTGGCACACTCTGGAGAACCCGCTATGAAAATGACTCTCAAGAGACATTTCTTTATCAATCACCTTGATCAGCTAGTCCGGAATACGGTCCGACAGTGTGTTGTCTGTTCTAGAATAAAATTCCCAATCAGATGACTGCCACCTCTTGGATACCAACCTATTGGAACATATCCGATGCAGGTTCTGTCTGTAGATTTTACCCACATGCCCATTTCCCGTTCCCTCAGTCACTTCCTAGTCTTCACAGACACCCTGACTAGATGGGTCAAAGCCTTCCTTACTTGCACTGAACGCGCCAGAGACGTAACCAAACACCTCCTGAATAATTCCGTGCCTTGATCTCCTTGTTTTTATAGGCAGTGACAATGGCCCTGCTTTCATTGCCGATGTTGTCCAACAAATTGCTCAGGCCCTCCAAATTGAATAGAAATTATATGCTGCTTACCATCCTGAGAGCTCTGGTCAGGTCGAAAGAATAAACAGAACTCTTAAGACCCTTCTCACAAAATGAATTGAAGAAACTAATCTGTCCTGACCTGTCCTGCTGCCTTCTGTTCTTTTTCAGATTAGATGCATCCCATCTAAGCCCCATTTGAGCTCATGTCCGGCCGGCCACCACCCATTGTGAACCCAGATCCTGGTTCCTTTGCTACTCTGGAATCAGATATCCTCCAGAGTCAGGTCCAGTCTTTAGCTAAAGCCCTTTAAGAGTTCCACAAATGGGTCCTGGAAAGGGCCCCACTATCGATAGCTACACAAGTCCATGGGTATGTCCCTGTAAATACAGTATGGCTAAAACTTGGAAGTCAGACCCCCTGAAACCTAGGTGGATAGGTCCTTTTACTGTCCTAATTTCTTCTCTTACAGTTGTCAAGGTGTCCGGACATGAAACTTGGTTCCACTACAACACGGATCTTCAGCTGAAACTTTCTAAGACCTCAAAAGTTCTGAATATTTACCACTGTACTTATCAGGTGTTCTGAATATAATTCTTTATAAGTGTTTGAGTTTAATTGACTGCCTGTGGTTCACCACTGCCTTTAGCAAGTGTCTTGAGTATAACTGTTTGAAGTTTTCTAAGTTGTGCCTGAAAGAAAAATGAGTTTCCTATGTTAGTATATATATATCTGATATTTGTGTTGCCCTTACTTATGCTTCTTTCTTCTGTATTTCTTTCCTATTGTACTTAACAAGTGCAGCCCCTTTGCCTGATGTTTGTTTGCATGAAGGAGTTAAGTACAGAAAGTGTCAAACATTTGAGGGTATTTTCTGTTTCCAACCAACTGGTGATGAAGTTTAAAAGTGGGCGGAAATCTGCATTTATAATGTTGAGGGTCCACTTATCAACTAGACTCTTATTGTAGACCCCACTCGCCTGGTGTCTTTGTATTGTGATACATGTGTGCTATTTGATGTTTCTCAAGGTCATGGTACTACCCCTAATTCAGTTTTGTGTGGCTCCCTAGATTGACAGCGTTATTATACCAAATGTGCTAAGTATATAGGTCTGTATAACCTGATGCCTTTAAGAACTGCCCCTATGAGGAAACCTTCACTAATGGTGGAGCCTGTCCTTTATGAGAAAGAATACCCCGTCTGCCTCCCTTACTATAGGTCCTAGCTCCGGCCCCTTGTGTACTACAGGCTACTGTAATCCCATGGTTTTCACTATCACTGACCCATATAACTGGAATGCCAATGTCCAAGTCCAGAAGGCCAGAGACTGCATGGCATTGTATATTGATGGTAAAAGGTGAGACTCAGGTACTGATGTATATGTCTGAATTGTATCCCGCTCATGTGCTCCTGTCCATCACTCTTTGGTGTTTCCCCAGTTTTATGAAAGTAGATACTAATATCCTGTAATCACTAGAAATCTGTTTATATAGTTTGCTGAAACTATAGGTCAGACTCTTAATGTTAGCAATTATTTTGTATGAGGAGGGACTGGTATGGGAGAACAGTGGCTATGGGAGGCAATGCAGCTGGACATGTTAAACCTGACTTCACAGACCCTCACTTTTACGTCAGGTCCACGACCTTCACGATGGGCCTTGTCAACCTCCATTGTTGCTTCCCACTGTCTTCAGCCCTTCAGACACTGCTTAATGGAACTTCCTATGAATTATGGTCAGCTCCTGATAGTTGATATTGGCTCTGTGATCCGTTTGCCTACTCTTGGTTGCCTGCTTAATGGACTGGTACATGTGTGCTTTGCATGATCCGTCCCAGCTTCTTCCTGTTACCGCTGGCCGATGGTGAACACCTGGGAGCCCCTGTATTCAACACCAGAGGTCGCCAAAAGCGGTCTACTTCCACCAATTCCCTTAAAATAGGTGAATGGGGTGATGACTGGCCTGCAGAACGGATCATTGCTGCTTATGGACCTGCCACATGGGCCGAAGATGGCACCTGGGGCTATCGGACCCCAATCTATATGCTGAACTGCATTATTTGTCTACAAGCTATATTCAAACTGATTAACTTGAGTAAAGTGATTGAGAACGATGTGGATCGTATCACCAAACTGGCTCATGTTCCTGACCAGACCTAGCGTGACCTTACTGCAGACTGGATCTCTGGTACCTTCAGCTCCTGGTTGCCCTCTGGTTCAGCATTGAAGATCATCTTGCTGGTTGCTGCCCTGTCTTCTCTGCTCCTTTGCTGCCTGCCCTGTATGGTCCCCATAGCCATAAAGCTGCTCCACTGAACTATGGACTCTGTTATCAAACGTTCCACTGCTGAATTGGCCCTTGCCCTCTCCCAGTATCGTCCCTTACCCACTGGGGACCCCGACTTTCCTGACCCCTAACTTTATTTTGTCAGGCTTGGCTCCTTAGGTACGCCAGCCTGAAAGGGGGGAATGTAGGGTCATGAAATAGTTAACTGATGTTTAAAATATTGCTCTGGCCTACATAGCTGAAAAGAGTGTATAATCTATTGACTGCATCTGCCTAAAATGTATGTCCCTACCTTACCACATTGTAAGCTGAATAGATAAGAGTTTGAGCCATGATGTACCCTGCCCTTCTGTACATTTACCTGCAAGAGTTAGATAAGTGTCCTGCTAGTGACCTGCTAGTGTGAGCTTAAAACCAATGAGTGTTAAGAAAAGTAACACGTGAAAAGCTTTTTCTAGAATTCAGTTGTATAGCCAGAAAAATGAATAAATATCTCTGTAACTTCCTGGTTTCGGCACTTCTGAGCCAGCTTGAAGCTCAGGGGTCCAACATGCATGCTGTGAATAAAACTTGTATTTTCTTCACGCCTCTGACTTTGTGTATCCAAGTGACCTTTCAGGTTCACTTTGCATTTGGATTAACTCTGTGCCCATTTGGTACCTATAATCCATAGAATTTTTTATTATTGGTATGCACCAGACAGGGTTGTTGCTCAGAGACATTCTTCTAATAACACCAGGTTGGCTTTACATATTTTAAATTTATCAAAAGCCATGAATGATCCAGCCTTTTCTGTGTCCTTGGATGCAGAGAAGGCCTTTGATCGAGTTGAGTGAACCTTCATGTATCGAGCATTGGAGTGGTTTGGTATAGGTTCAGGATTTATACAAATGATTCAAACATTGTATAGCTCCCCTGTTGCTAGATTGTATATTAATAATAATTTCTCAGAGCGGGTTAGACAAGGTTGTCCCTTATTTCCTTTTCTTTTTGATATTGTATTAGAACCCTTGTTGTTAGCTATTCAGCAAGTGAAGAAGATACAGGGTATTTCTTATTCAGATCGGGAATATAAGGTTTCTGCTTATATAGACGATATACTGCTTCATTTGAGAAATCCGGAAACAACCATTCCAAGCTTACTAGAATTGATAGAGAAATTTGGAAAATTTTCAGGGTACAAGATAAATTGGAGTAAATCAAAAGTTCTTCCACTTAATGTGCATTGTACAAAAGTTTTGTTTAATTCATTCCCCTTTTTATGGCAGGAGGATGGAATAAAATAGTTAGGTATTTGGATAAAAAATACACTGGAAGACACAATGAAAGTGAATGAGAAATTTTTATTACAGAAGGTAACAGATATGTGTGAGCAATGTGTGAGTTATTGTTCTATTGTCCATTTATTATGGCTTTTTGGAAATCAATTTGGGGCCAAATTAATTGTTTATTAGAAAACCTGGTAACATTGACCCATGATACTATATTATTTGACATGTCAATGAGAGCAAAGAGTCAGATATCTTCGAATAATAATAAGCTTTTGCTTATAATGACAGGGGTTGCCATACAACAAATTACTTGTAACTGGAAGAACTGGAGTAGACTGAATTATAATTTTGGGTGGAACTCATTGTGTTATATATATAAAATGGAAAGAGTAATAGCTACACAGCAGGAATATTTAAGGAAATTTCAAGATGTGTGGGAGCCTTTAACAAAATATTGTAATGAATAGATGCCATTTTTTCCCTTAAATTTATAAGTTCAATATTCAGGGGGGAGGGATAATTTTTAGTATATCATATAAAAATATTTGTTTTGAAAGGGTGGGAAGGGAGGGAGTTAAGGTTATATGATTTTTATTATTGCTGAATATTAAGTGATATATTTAATGTTAAAATGTTTTAACTTACTGTCACACTTATTGTAAGTTTGAAAATGAATAAAGATTAAAAAAAAAGAATTGTTTAAAGTGTCTTTGGCTGATTCTAAATCTGTCTTGAATATGAATTGTAGTTTACATTCCCACCCATCCTCCCTGCCTCTTCCAATTTTTTTTGGTTTCATTTTGGCAGAAAGTAGGAACTGTTCCCTCATGCTTTGTAAAAGGGAGCTGCAACTCCTTTTCCTGATGAGTTTTAAAAAAGAATTCTTTAACCTGGGATAAACTGCTTGCTTGTAAAATTCAGCCTTTTCTGTGTAGAGAACTGTTCTGTCTGCAGAATGCCTTCAGCTGAAATTTCTTGAGTATTCACCCTTTTATCCCACCCATCCACCTGCCTACCCTTCTTCCTCTTTTTTTAAAATATATTTTTATTGAAAATGGCAAATGGCCCATACAGCCTCTTTTTTTATATAGAGACAAGGAAGGGGAGGAGGGCAGGAAATTCCTGTGCGTTCTGTTCTAGGACAAGGAGTCCTTGATGTGATATGCATAAGAGTCTTTCCAAAAGAGATGGCTTATAACCATCATTTCAACCCATATGCTTTTTATGGGGTTTTTTGGCATTAAAAAAAACTCCACTGAGTTAAAGATTCATCTCAAACTGGGCGACAACCCACCACTGTGCACAGACAAAAAGAAATAAAGCTTTCCCTTAGCTGAAGAAGAATGCTTTGTGTGTCCACCAGCGTTCTAGTTGTCAAAAACGCCCATGAGCTTCACTGCTCATGTTCTTCAAACATTCTTCTTGCACCTCCAAGAGCCTTGTTTCACTGTTAACCGGCTGCCTCAGGGATTCTAGAACAACTGGCTTTTCCTCAGCTGCTCTTTGAGCAGCAGTCAGCAGCATACTCCGGTTTACAAAGGAGTAATGTTTAAGAACATAAGAATTGCCGCTGCTGGATCAGACCAGTAGTCCATCATGCCCAGCAGTCCGCTCACATGGCGGCCCTCTGGTCTAAGACCAGCGTCCTAACTGAGACTAGCCCTACCTGCATACATTCTGGTTCAGCAAGAACTTGTCTAACTTTGTCTTGAATCCCTGGAGGGTGTTTTCCCCTATGACAAACTCCGGAAGATTGTTCGTTTTCTACCACTCTCTGGGTGAAGAAAAACTTCTTTACATTTGTACGGAATCTATCCCCTTTTAACTTTAGAGAGTGCCCTCTTATTCTTCCTACCTTGGAGAGGGTGAACAACCTGTCCTTATCTACCAAGTCTATTTCCTTTAGTACCTTGAATGTTTCGATCATGTCCCCTCTCAATCTCCTCTGTTCGAGGAAGAAGAGGCCCAGTTGTTTCTCTAATCTTTTGCTGTACGGCAGTTCCTCCAACCCCTTAACCATCCTAGTTGCTCTTTTCTGGACCCTTTCAAGTAGTACTGTATCCTTTTTCATGTACGGTGACCAGTGCTGTACGCAGTACTCCAGATGAAGGCGCACCATGGCCCGGTACAGCGGCATGATAACCTTTTCCGATCTGTTCATGATTCCCTTCTTTATCATTCTTTATCATTAGATGATTGAAAATATTTTGTGAATTTGTACGTCTTAACTTTCATGATTTCACTACAAGATTCCTGAGGCAGGCCCTTGTGGGCCGAAACACGATTGTGTCGAGTCTATCACAATAAAAGAGACTGAGCACCAATTGGTCACCTTTGTTGTTTTGTTTGCTGTTCACTGTTGTGAAGGCAGTTTCTCCTGTTGGTTCTCTTGCATATACTGACTCCATTATATGCAAATTTATTTCATGCATATTCATTGTGGATATCCTGAAAACCTGACTGACAAGCAGGTACTCCAAGATCGAGTTGAGAAACACTGATATAAACCATCAACAAGGTAATGGTAACATCTGCCACATCTTAGCACAACCTCCCTGCCCTGCCAGCACATCATCAAAAATATATTTATCCATCCAAGAGATAGTAGAAAAGAAATCTTATCTCAGGGCTCATGGTCCCAATCAGTTCTTGTGATCCGGAGGTGGTAACCATTACCGAATTTTCTCAATCCCCAACAAAACAGTGCCCAGTGAAAAGTAAAAAAATAGTCCAAAAAAATGGCCAATTCAAATAGTCCCAAAACCAACAAACTGATAGGGATAGACTCAGACATATTTGCTAACGGCATGTTTTGGCATATGTAGGGGGTGCTGAAAGGTTCTCAGTCCAACCAACCAACTTCCTAAATTTTGCCACTGTAGCTGAAAAAAGTGTTATTATATTTCATTAAGTGCCAATTTGAAGAAATGAAATTATATGTTTTGACATGGTTTCAGATCATTTTTTGAACCATATCCATGTCATTCTCTTTTTGGTTGTGCTGAGAACTTTTCAGCACCCCCTCGTAATGGAAAACCAGCAGCATTGCTCTCTCGGCTGAACGCTTTCGCTGGATATTTTCAAGATAGTGGCATTGGAATTTCATCTAGGACTCCTGAGGAAGGGTATTTTACCTGAAACTAAGCTTTGTACAACCTTACAACCTGTAAAAGAAGTCAGGTGTTGATATTTCAAATATATGGAAACACCTATCAATGGAATACTGAGAAAATACGACCGAGCAGACACTTGAGATAAGTACCACACAAATTGTGCCAGTTGACAGCATTTAATCTTGATAAATTGGCAAAAAAGATATATATAACTATAAGGTTTGCACAAAGCACAGTCACTTGTTGCATGTCTTGCACTTATATTATTTAAACACACACGTGTACGCCCATGATGATGTGTAGCGCAGCTTGAAAAAGAGCCGGCTTCACATGTATAAGCCTGAAACTCTGGCATTGCTCCAGCGTCCCGTTAGCTTTCATAATCACACCGAGGGTACACTATTATAATTATTAAACATTATAGATGATTTGTCTTTATGCCACCTTACCTTGATTATTTCAAAAGGGATTGATTATTTATTTTGATACTATTGAGAGTTCCCTTTGTGGGGTTTTATATAGTGTGAGTTTCACTGCTTGGAAAACATTGATGCTCCAAGAATAGAATCTGATCTCATTATGGGGGGAGTGTGTGGTGCAGGGGTTAAAGCTACAGCCTCAGCACCCTGAGGTTGTGGGTTCAAACCCACGCTGCTCCTTGTGACCCTGGGCAAATCACTTAATCCCCCCCATTGCCCCCAGTACATTCGGTAGATTGCGAGCCTGCTGGGACAGACTGGGAAAAATGCTTAAGTACCTGAATAAATTAATGTAAACCGTTCTAAGCTCCCTTGGGAGAACGGTATAGAAAACTAAATAAAATAAAGAAGAGCAGCACCCAGTTTTCCAGAAATCTCGCATGCTATGTCAAAAGAACTGCTAGGAGACTTTATTAGAGGAATCAACTTGAAATAACAGCCAGCAGGAATACAAACCAATGTTCTTTTCTGAATGTTATTCAGAAAAGAAAGCAAGGATTATAAAACTGATATTACTATCCATCTGGGAACAAATGACCTAGCTAGAAACTGCATGTCTGAGGGTCAAAGAGACTTCCAAATGCTGGGAGAGATACTTAAACCCACAGTCAACTCCATAGCATTTTCTGAAGTTCTAACTATTCCTGGTAAGGGAGAAGAGAGGTTGCATCAAACAACCAGTTTTAACACGTGGTTTCAAGCACGGTGTAAGCAAGAAGATACAGTGGTGCCTCGCATAAAGAACGCCTCGCACAGCGAACGCTGCACACAACGAACTTCATGTCATGATTCATACAACGAACTTCGTTTCACACAACGAAGTCGCCCGAGCTTCCACGATCGCTGCCGATGTATTGCATCCTTCCGTGCAGGCACTGCAGGCAGTCGTTAGTCACTGCGCTTAACTTAAGCACGTATCGCGGCAATCGTTCTTCATTATGAATTAAATCACGCACGCACGCACGCACGTATCACGGCAGTCGTCCTTTTAAGATAAACTCAATATTTTTTATATATCATGGCTTCTAAAAAAAGCAGGAAGGTGATTTCTGTTGAAATGAAACGGGAAATAATTAGAAGGAGTGAATGTGGGGTAAAACAGTGTGACCTCGTCAAAGAGTTTGGCCTCAGCAAGACCACCATTTTCACCATTTTGACAAATTTATCTTTTTTTATGTCATCTTAGCATATTTTATGCTGCAGAACGAATAATTTTTTTTAACATGTATTGTTATGGGAAAACGCGTTTCACATAACGAACTTTTCGCATAACAAACTTGCTCCTGGAACGAATTAAGTTCGTTGTGTGAGGCACCACTGTATAAGCATGGATGGTGAGAGGGACTTTGCAGCAATAGAGAGGATATGAAGGTTACAAAACAGTGTGCCAAGGTGGTGGCTGTAGCCAGAAGGATACTAGGCTGTATAGAGATGAATGCATAACCAGCAGAAGAAAGGAAGTGTCGATGCCCCTGTACAGGTCATTGGTGAGGCCCCACTTGGATTATTGTATTCAGTTTTGGAGGCCGTGTCTGATGAAGGATGTAAGACTTGAAGCAGTCCAGAGGAAGGCGACAAAAATGATACGGGGTTTGCATCATATAAGACATACAAGAAGAGATAGGAAGACCTGAACATATATATTCTAGAGGAGAGAAGGGACAGAAGTGATATGATATAGAAATTTAAATACTTGAAAAGTATTAATATAGAACCAAATCTTTTCCAGAGAAGGGAAACTGGTAAAAACTAAAGGGCATAAATAGAGGTTGTGGATGATAGACTTAGGAATAATGTTAGGAAATTCTTTTTCATTGAGAGGGTGGTAGATACCTGGAATGCACACCGGGGTTACTCTTTTTCTGAGAATTTTTGAATTCTAAATCCTGCTAAGTCAGTAGCTCTCTAGCGTACTGATAGACTGACAGACCAATGCTCCCTCTAAATATTGGCTGGGTGTGTGCAAAATTTATTTTCATGTGAGCGACAGGTTCTAAATGGTTTGTGTGTGTGTGAGCGACCATGTAAAATCTGTGAGCGACTCTCCTAGAATGTATGAGCAATTGCTTAGAGGGAACATAGTAGCAGACCCTTAAGACCCTTACAGGAGTATCCAACCTCGGTCCTCGAGAGCTTCAATCTAGTCAGGTTTTCAGGATTTCTCTAATGAATTTGCATGCGATTATTTGCATGCACTGCCTCCATTGCATGCAAATACTGTAGATCTCATACATATTCATTGTGGAAATCCTGAGAGCCGAGACTGGTCACCCCTGGTTTGGCTCATCCACTGAATCCCCTGCTATAAATGTCATCGCATGCCACTGAATATCACAGATAGAATAAGATGCTGGGGAGTGGTAGGGTGATAGATATAAACTTGAGAGATTTGTTTTTGTTATGGCGGGGGGGAGGGGATGTTTCATTATTAAAACAAAACTAGATCAAAATAAATGATGTTAATTTTTCTTTTATATCATTTGTTCTATTATTGTATATGATGCATTATTATTTGTACAGTGCACTAGAGAATGACACGGTGACAAAATTCATCACCATTCCCGTCCCCGCGGATAACCGCGGGAAATAAACCCATGTCATTTTTTAGTGTCTATTTCAGCCTCAGTCCTTCTACACCAGCATTATTCAAAGCAAAGCTTGCGGGTCAGTGGTTAGAAACATAGAAACATAGAAATTGACTGCAGAAAAGGGCCACGGCCCATCAAGTCTGCCCATACCAATGACCCACTCCCTGACTTTTACTTCCCTAGAGATCCCACGTGAATATCTCATTTTCTCTTAAAATCTGACACGTTGTTGGCCTCAATCACTTGCTGAGGTAGCTCGTTCCAATGATCGACCACCCTTTCGGTGAAGAAGTACTTCCTGGCATCACCATGAAATTTCCCTCCCTTGACTTTCAGCGAGTGCCCTCTGGTGACCGAGGGCCCTGTAAGACAGAAGATATCATCTTTCACCTCTATACGTCCCGTAATATACTTAAAGGTCTCAATCATGTCTCCCCTCTCTCTTCGTTCCTCCAGTGAGTACATCCGCAGTTTTTTTAACCTTTCTTCATACGTGAGATCCCTGAGCCCCAAGACCATCCTGGTAGCCATTCGCTGAACCGACTCAATTCTCAGCACATCTTTCCGGTAGTGTGGTCTCCAGAATTGAACACAATACTCCAGATGAGGTCTTACCATGGATCTGTACAGCGGCATTATGGCCATTCATACTCTGATTCTTCCCTCTTTCCTTAAAGAATGACATGAAGATGATTTCCCGCGGTTATCCGCGGGGATGGGAACGGTGATGAATTTTGTCACCGTGTCATTCTCTACTATGCACCTTTGGGGTGTGCTGGTGTTCTATATGCTGTGTTTGCATCAATAAAAATTGTTTGAACCTAAAATGATTTCCAATGAAAGGGCATCTGTAAGAAGTAGCTCTTCCTATCAGAATAATAATTCATAAAGGCAGTTAATAAATCAATAAACTTACCCCCCCCTTTACAAAATAGTTTTTAGCGCCGGCTGTGGCAGTAACAGCTCTGATACTCATAGTATTCCTTTGAGTGTCGGAGCTGTTACCGCCATGGCCGGTCTAAAAACTGTGCTACTGTTTTGTAAAAAGGGTAAGGGGTTAATCTAATATAATAAAACGGTAAGCCGCGCATGCGCACTTCCTATGCGTGCGTCCATTTTCCGTGAGCTGTAGCAACCCATAGGAAGTACGCATGCGCGGCTTACGGTCTGGCCTCACGCGAGGCAAGACAAGTGCACATGCGCGCCCTTTCCTGCTCTCCACCTGCGGAGCGGCAGCTGCCAGCTGCTAGCACCCCCTGCCCTCTCCAAGCCGGGACCGCAGCCAGCCAACGATCGCCTCCACAGCGCGGAATTACTTATCTGCCAAGCCCGTGAGGGGAGGAGGGAGAGGGCTGGGGGCTGTCCCGCTGGCAGCATGGCCCCGATCCCCTTGCGCCGCAGCAGTGTCGGTAGGGAACAAGTCGACGACTCCCCCCTCCCGCACCAACCGTTGCCGCTCCTGTTTGAAGTGGCCTGATGAGGTTCACGGCCGGCTGTAGCGAACCTCGCAGGCCGCTCTCCACATGAAGCACGTTCCCTCTGACGCGATCGCGTCAGAAGGAATATGCTACCATATGGAGAGCGGCCTATGAGGTTCAATACAGCCACCCATGAACCTAAGCAGGCCGCTTTGAACAGGAACAGGAGCGGCAGCGATGGCAGGAACCATGGATGGATGGAGGGAGGTAAGAACGGGAGGGGAAGCCAAAAAAGAAGGGCTACGGAGCAGGCAGAAAAGGGAGCTGTTTTGGTGGGAGGGTTGTGCTGAGTGCACGAAGCAGGCAGGCAGGCATTGCACAACAGGGGGAGAGGCAAAGGGGGCTTCTTTGGGGGGATGGTTGTGCTGGGGGCTGACAGCAATCATGGGGGGAACAGAAGAGGGCCACGGAGCAGGCAGGCATGGCACAACAGGGGGCCAGAGGGAGAGCGAAAGGGGGCTGCTTTGGGGGGAGGGATGTGCTGGGGCAGACAGCAATCAGGGAGGGGGAGGAACAGAAGGGGGGCCATGAAGCAGGCAGGCATTGCACAACAGGTGGAGAGGCAAAGGGGGCTGATTTGGGGGGATGGTTGTTCTGGGGGCAGAAAGCAATCATGGGGGAAGGAATAGAAGGGGGCCATGGAGCAGGCAGGCATTGCACAACAGGGGGATAGGGGGCTGCTTTGGGAGAAGAGTTCTGCTGTGGGCAGACAGCAATTATGGAGGAGAACAGAAGGGGGCCACGGAGCAGGCAGGCATTGCACAACAGGGGGAGAGGGAAAGAGGGCTGCTTTGGGGGGATGGTTGTTCTGGGGGCAGAAAGAAATCATGGGGGGGACATAAGGGGGCCACAGAGCAGGCAGGCATGGCACAACTGGGGGCCAGGGGGGGAGGGAAAGGGGACTGCTTTGGGGGGATGGTTGTTCTGGGGGCAGACAACAATCATGGGAGGGAACAGAAGGGGGCCAAGAAGCAGGCAGGCATTGCACAACAGGGGGAGAGGGAAAGGAGGCTGCTTTGGCAAGCAGGGGGGCCAGGGAGACAGAAAGAAAGACGCACAGACAGGGGACCAGGGAGAGACACAGACAAAAACAATGACAGACAGACAGCATCCAGGGAGAGAGAGAGACAAATAAAAAGCAAAAAACAGACATACAGACATCTACTCTAGCACCTGTTATTGTAACGGGCTTAAACACTAGTTAATTAATAATAGCCATTAAAAGAACATGGAGAAAGTGAATTACAATGGTTGCCTTGAAAAGATCTAAGATAAATTCTTTGTCCATAGGAGTATTATATTGATCTCCAGCATAGAGGTGAATTCATACATAATTAGAACCAATGCCATGCAAAGTAATCTTGCTTGCTGGTGACTTCAGTTTACTGAATGTGGACAGGAGTCTGCCTATTGCACTGTCAAGTGAGAGTAGTTAAGTCTTACAGGGGAAAGGGATTATAAAGCACAGAATGAAAGGCACAAGCCTCAAACACTTATGATTTTATATTTAAATCTTTTCATTGAAGCCTAAAAAAGGGACAATATTCTGTATAATTGTGGTTTATAAATCACAAATAGAGCCTTCCATTTCAGTCTCGTTTTGGTACAACCTCAAAAATTATGTTGCCTTCTGGGAAGATAATTGGATTGTCTTTCAGACATGGGTGTAAAAGAGAGCCATTATGGTGTAGTGGATGAAGCTGTGTTGCTGAGTTGTGAAGCTGTGTTGCTGAGCAGTGAAGCTGTGTTGCTGAGCAGTGCGAGCTAAATGCCGAGTCGCCCATAGGAATAGAATGGGTAGATCGGCATTTAGTTCCCGTTGCTCAGCAGTGCAGCTTGATAAAGGAGGGGTTAAGTGTTGGAAATGCTCCTTGATGCCAGCAATGATGGATGAATCTGTTGCAGTAACAGTGATATGCTTGATCATCAGGGCATGTGATGGAAGGACATTGCGGATGGTAGGAGTTTGATCAGCAGACAAGAATCTTGTTGCCACATCAAAAGCAGACAAAACACAAATGATGTCATTTAACAGTACAGTGTTCCCCCGCGAATTCACAGTTTGCGAATCATGGACTCGCTCATTCGCAGTCTGCTCCGACCACCTCTTCCTGTAGTAAAGTCGGGCTACACCAATCAGGAGCTGCAAGTCAAAGCAGCTCCTGATTGGTGTAGCGCGACTGTACTACAAGAAGAGGCGGTCGGAGCAGACCACGAGTGATTTTCTTCACCCTCCGGTGCTCCAGCTGCCCTCTCCTGCCTTCCTTGCCTTTTGACAGGCAAAAAACCGCATTTGTGGGTTTTCAAAATTTGTGGGGGTTCCTGGAATGGAACCCCTGTGAATTTCAGGGAATACTATAGTTCATTTAAATCCAAAAGCAACTTCTGCAGTATTTTTTAATAATTGAATTCAGTTGCCAGTAGCCTAAGATCTGTTAAGTTTTTAAAGTACGTATTGATACTAGCATTTTATAGATGTTGTTTCGTCTAGTTGGAACTGCCTGTCTAAGGCTAGAATCAAGCTTAGTGAATGACAGAGGGACAAAGTTTGTCCTTATCCCCATGGATTCTGTGTCCGTTTCCTTGGGCTCGCTCTCTGGCCCCGTTTCATGGTTCCCGCCCTGTCCTTCCTGCACTTGCCTACTGTCTCATTCTATTTATGCTTCTCCAAGTTGTTCTTGGATGCCATTCAGCCCTTCAGGGTTTTGAAGAATTCTGTATTTGTTTATGTGCCTGCAGGGATCTTTCCTGAATTTTTTGATGCCTTTGTTAGCTGTTTTGGAGTTGATGTTCTCATGTTCCTTTGTTGAGCAGAACACTTGATTCTTCCCATTGGGCCCTCTCTTGGAGCTCTTTGTGCTTGGGTACTAACTACAGGTGGTGCTAGAGCTCCCAGTGAAGTAGAGGAGAGTCACAGAAAAAATTCAGAGCCAAATAACAATCCTAATCATATTTCTTGCCAAGCTAATGGAATCAATTAGCTCCATAGATCAGATCCCTCAAATAACTCCTGAACTTTAGAAAAGCAATAAAAACTTATCTCTTCACCTAATCCCCTGTCTATTGCCTATCGAAACAAGATTATCTGTGCAGATTAGTTAGAACAGTGCCTCTCAAACCTTTTTAGCTCTGGCACATTAAACAGGGCAAATGTTATTTGCGGCACATTATAATTGAAATTATATAATTGTAAAAACCAACAAAAAATTAAACTTGAGAGTTATTTATTTAAAGTTCTTTAAGCTATGTATGGGTAATTGTAACAATGGTGAAATTAAAGTAGATAGAATAGAATTGCTAATCAATGCGATGGATGCACTTGTTTGTGAGTGCAAATTAACTCAAAATGTAGCTCGATAGTCAACAAGCAAACACGCATTTCATCATCTGCAGTCATTCTCTTTCTTTTCAATTTAATTTCTGTCAGAGATGAAAAATGCAAAGATAAGAAGATCCAAATGGTAACAAAGCCTTGATTGCTTTGTTACTCAAATTAGGATACCTACTGCATAAAAAAACCTAAAATTACTTGCCGTTAGTTTTCAAGGACCAATCACGTCCTTGAATGATGCTTGTTTGGGCGGTTGTATCCTTATGCATACAGATGTCGGATAACATTTACAGACTCGTGCATATGTGACGTACTTGTCTATTTTAGTGTATACCTTTGAAGGAAATTTTTGAAAATAAAGTAAAATTCTGGAATCTCTTTGGGGCACACAGTTTGAGAGACACTGAGTTAGAATAAACACATTGTATTATAAATATGGCTAAATGTAAACCGTTTGACTGTATCTTATCCTGTAACCCGTTCTGAGCTCGTTGGGTAGAATAAAAAAGAAAATTAATTAAATAAATAACCAGGGATCCCCATCTAGGGTTACCTGACATCCAGATTTACCTGGACATGTCCTCTTCGTAGAGAACCTGAGTGTCTGTACATCTTTCTAACCCGTAAGGAGTTTGTCCGAGTTTTCAGCTCAGGGCTGTGCCTGGGTTCCTGTGTCCGATGCTGTCAGGCACAGCTGGAAGCTTAAGAGGAGGGGCTTGGGTAGAATGGGGCGGGGCTGGGGGACGGGGCCACATGTCTGGGTTTTTACTTTGTGAAATCTGGTAACCCTATCCCCATCCCCGTGCCATCTCTACTTAAGAGTGAAATTCTTGGCTGAGAAAAAGTTGAGTGAAAGAAGAGATGTGCACAGCTGAGAGGATGCACTTTTGTATTTATGTGAACACTGCATCTGATAATATTTCATTTCTGCTCCCTGATGGTTGATTCCTCTGTTATCCTTCCTGGACAGTTTGTTCTGTTATTGCCTATTCTTTGTGATGTGGCTTCTGTTTTCCTGTTGGCTGCATTATCAATAAAAATTATTTTTTTTAAAAAAAGAGAAAGCGAACCAAAAACATGTAAACATGATTCTTTGCATAAGCCTTTTCTGGCTCTAAACCTTTCATTGCTGATTTTCTGAGGATTATTTGTTCATGCCTGTCTGATTTTATTTGTTTTATACAAATATGTATGTAATATTATGTATTATGTAAACTGTTTAGGTTTTAAACGGCATAGAAAATTTTTAAAATAAATAATCAGGAAACCTTATTTTGAAGGATCACCTGATGACAGAGCAGGCAGAAGTCCTTCCTATCTAATTCAAGCCCCAATCTGGCAGACAAAACACAGCTGCCAGTCTGAGGGATTTTTTTTTACTTCTGCGCAGGTCCAAACACCTAACCTAAGCATCAATATACAGTAACTGAAGAGTTCTGGCATTCTTAAATTCCTAAAACAGTCGGCCCTGAAAGGCACCAATATAATTTCAGAGGAACTTTTCAGAATACCTCTATAACAGGGGCACTAATTTAGTACTGGAGAGCAAGATAGATGAAAAAACATAGCAGTTGAGATAATGACATAAAAATGGTCACAATCTACACATAAGAGGAAAATTAAGCCTAGAGAAAAACTGAAACCTCTCCTCGTCAGCCAGTGCATTGAAGATGGCTCTTGATTACCATGAATAAACGTACAGCACTAGCAAATCAGTATTTTGCTACTATTTAGCCCTGGAATCATGGTGCAAAACATTCACCTTAACCAATACATACGAACAAACTGTTTTTGCAGACAGAATGTGCCACAAAGGCCTTATACATAGGTGTGCTATCCACAGAAACAGTTTGGTTGGTTGCATTTTTAGTACAAAAGGAAGTGGGAACGGACAATGAACACTCCACTGAAAATCACTAATGTAAAACCAACTTGTTTATTTCATAAAAGGACACAAGCAGAAGCTGTGGATCCGACACAGCACTGTGTTTCGGCGTCTGAGGAACGCCTGCATCAGGGGTCACTGTGGCGTATATGTTCACAGATGACAGGTCTGGGATAAAACAAAGCTTGGTCCAACTAACATGCCAGAGTAACCAAAATCACTGAAAAGCAAATGCTTCCATAGCTTTTCAGTGATTTTGGTCTAATTGGTCTAACTGTGGTCTAACTGTGTATTTATGGCAAACAAGAACAATTCAAATTTAAGAAAAATTTGAGTCTGCAGTACAAAGCAAGCACCAAAAACAAGAAAAAAAAACTGCAGATAGAAATGTACAAGGACAGGAATCTTTATTAAAAAAACCATATAAATTTGTAATCCTTTAAAAATGACTCTCATATACATGGAATAGGGATCCTTTTCTTTCGCTTTCGGCAGCCAGACTCACCTAGTACGTCAGCTTAGAAAGAGATTTTTCCGCATCAGATTTGAAAATTTTGATGACCATACATATTACCACGTTGTTTTACGCATCATTCTCTACATGTGATACATTGGACAACTCGGACCCCTGAGGAAGGAGTGTTTCTCCGAAACACGGACCATGTAGGATCCGGATTCCATGTATATGAGAGTCATTTTTAAAGAAGTACAAATTTATATTGTTTTTTAAAATAAAGATTCCTGTCCTTGTACATTTCCAAACAAGAAGAATTCACCAAATAGCTCCACGGTAGAAAAGGGACAACCAGGAAACATGTGTTTCTCGCAATTCCACACAAGTGCCTGCGCTTACACATACACTGACTAGGGATCAGTAGTATATAGTTTTATTTGTTTAGACCCACAGGCAATTTTATAAGCTCCCATTTCTGCATGCCAAATGGTCCTGTGGAAGAAGAGAAAAAGAGGAAGGACCACAAAGGCCTAGATTCACTAAACGGACCTACCGATCCAATCCGGGTCCAATTCGGGTCCGGGGGGGCTGATTCATGATGCATCTTCATGCAAATGAGGACGCTCAGAATCACACTCCCAACCGACTGCAGGGATTGTTGAATAGCGATCCCGACGCATGCCGAGACCATCATGCTTACAGAGCAGCGATCTTTTATTTTTTTTACTTTTCTTTTTCTTCGCGAGCCCATGGTTTTAACCCGCTTTAAACCCACAGGTTAAAACCATGGGCTCACAGTGTGGGGAAAGGCAGGAGAGTCGGGGTGGCGAGAGGAGGAGATTCGGGGTGGCAGGAGAGATTCGGGGCAAGAGCATGGCGGCAGGAGAGATTTGGGGCAGAAAGCAGGGCGACAAGAGGAGAGTCGGGGCAGGAGAGTAGGAGAATCCAGGCAAAGAGCAGGAGATGCAGTCGGAGAGCAGTGAGTGACTGGTCCCCAGCAGTCGCTTCTTTTGTTGATCAGCCAGCCCAGTTGGTGGTCCAGATTTGTTTAATGAATCACTGCCTGCCTACTTTTGAATGCCATTCCCCCTCATTTGCATGTGCGGATTGGAGGATGATCGGGACACAGGTTAGTGAATCGGGTCGGAGGAACATCGGGTTGCAAAGGGGTCGCTAAGTGGTCGGGACGTGATCAGTGGGCTTAGTGAATCTAGCCCAAAGTATTCTTTTGGGTCATGGGAGTTACAGCAAGATATAATGGATTGCATTTGAAAAATGCATCTTGATCCATTACTTCATGAAATGATTTCAGTTTTCTGAGCAGATTAACAAATGATGTTTTGATAAACAAAGTAAGCAAAAGTAAATTAAAAGGACAAGGATATGAGAAGTTGCAGATAACACAATAGAGTTTACAGAAGGATCACCACTGGTGTGTTTGTGCTTCCGACAGGTCTGCTGCTCCCTTCTAAAAGATAAGTGTTCACCAGTTCCTGAGTCCAAAGCAAACAAATAAGGAAATAAATGCACTCTAAATCAACAACCTCTGTAGAAACTAAGAAGATCCTGCCTCGAGGATTAGTATAAGAGCAATGCCAAGGAAGACAAATGAACAATTACACTAAGAACCTTTTATTCGCAGTCCAGAACTTCAACTTGCTGGGTTGGATACGGTAGAAGGGTGGGGCAGCAGCGTAGTGAGAGTGAGAGGCTCCCAGGGTGGGGATGCCCCTCCCCCCCCTTCCCTTTCCCCATACCCTTACTTTCCCGACATGAGCAGCATCACCAATTCGCTGCCCGCATTGGCATCGGCTCTACCCTCTGACATCACTGCCCAGGTGCGGGACCTGGAAATGATGTCAGAGGGAGAGCCGACATTGGCACGATGAACAGGTTGGAGTTGCTGCTCATGCTGGCGAAGAGCTAGAGGTATGGTGGGGGGGAAGTGAAGGTGCGCGTGCAGTGAGGGGAGACGTGGGAAGGAGCGGGGGTGGAGAGGAGGTCGAGTGCCTGCGCCCCCATTAAGACAGCGCCTTGGGCGGACCGCCCCTCCCACCCACCCCTTTACTATCCACTGCACCCACCCACTTTATGTTTATGTTATAAATATGAAAAAATGAATTCAGAAATATCATTTCATGATAAACTTTTTAAATTAACATGATGAATTTTGTTAACTCTGATTAGTTGGATGCCTTTATTTCTTATTTGATTGCACATCCGGGGGGAGGGGGGTTAATATATTTTGATGTATTCATTGATTGCAAGTGCTGTTTATGATATTGATAGTATGCTTAATTTAAAGCACTTTGGTTTTGTTCTCGAATTAGGGAGGGGGAGAAATATTTTGTAGTATTCTTTCATCGGTTGTAAGTGCTGTCTATGAAGTTAATAATAATAATAACAGTTTATATACCGCAGGACCGTGAAGTTCTCTGCGGTTTACAATGATTAGAAATGAATGAGTGAATAAACAAAGTACAGACTTAGCGATTGGTGGTTCTTGCAATCGTTTGTTAAGGACTAATGATTAGCACGTGCTAAATGCTAATGCTATGGACATGTTAGCTTTTAGCGCACGTTAATCATTAGCATGCACTAAATCAGTTAGCACACCTTAATAAAAGGACCCCTATGTTTGATGTTGTGGGACAGGATCCTGGCTAGGTCTAGTTGCCCATCTGAATCCTAGTCCCAGAGTTTGAAGAAAGGTGGTGGAACACAGCATTCATTGCCTCCCAAGAATTGCACACTGAGATTTCCCTGGTTGAATAAAACATTTTAATGGTAAACAAACTTCAAACACAATTGCAGAAATGGCACGAGCAAAAAGAAAAAGGCTTCTATGAATTCAGTCCATTCTTATCAGGAAACAAGTAAGTTCCACTTTAGCACAAGACGTGCTTTTAGACTCAGTCCAGTCCGTAAACAAAAGTCCAAAACTTTTCCTTCTGGCCTCATTCTTGGGCCTATCAAAACAGTGCATTAGCCGAACACTTCTCCTTTGAAAAACACTCTCCCTGGCTCTGGCTGTGGCCCTGTTGGGTAGAGCCGAATTCCCAACAGGCTAGGAGGAGGCAGGCCTGTACACCACAGGTGTTGCCGACCTCCCACAAGACAGGCTCAGGTTTTACTTCTTTGCCCCCAAGCACAACTCAGAGCAGTGCACAAGGTGCTCCAAAAATAAAACACAAAACTCAAAACTTTCAGCTTCTGGTTTCTACAGTTCCTGGGGTAGCTAGAACCCCACAATGCCCCAGCATAATACTCTGGCAGGCTTTAAAACAAAAGGCCAAAATGCAAAACTCCAGTGAGGAAAAAACTGCTTGGCTTAACAGCCTACTCACAGTCCATCAGCTGTTCTTCCCAGTCAGGCAAAACATAGTCCTCAGGCTGGGCTTCTAAGACTGGTTTGGTATGGCTGGCTTCCAGTTCCTCCATCTACCAGTCCTCAGAGAAACTGCTTTGTGCTGGCCCTGGGTCAGCTGGAAGGACTGGCTTCCTTCCCAGCTTCCGTTCAGCTGCTTGTCCCAGCTGTTTCTCCCCTTTCTCTGATGAGGAAAGCTCAGTAAATAGGGGCAACCAGCCACGCCCGCTCCTAGCAGGGACAGACAAACTCTTAAAGGGCCCTGCATTCTCAACGTCAGCCTGAGCTCTGGACACTCTTAAAGGGACTCTTTCTAAAGTTGTGCGCAGGATTTCTACACTGTTCAGGATGTTTCCTATACTTGGTAACAGGGTTTTTAATGGGGCTTACAGGGACATTCTCCCTGTTTCTAGTAGGGCTAGCCAGATTCCTGTCACATTGTACACTTGAGAAAAGCTACTTGCCTAAAGGAAGATATTGATGAGTTGTTTTATTTTTGTATCTGTTTTCTAAAAAAAAAAAAAATTTAATTTAAGACAATTGATCAATGAAGCGGGTTCTATAAACGTTCATCTCTTTTTTGGAGTCACTATCCTAAGATTTAGAGCTTGTCAAGGTGTGGAGATTTTGCACTTCATGTCATAAACATTATCCTTAGGAGTTTTTAGCCTTGTTGACAGAAAGTCCTGTTTTGAAGGCCAGGAGATTTTTTGCGTTTCCTGGAATTTTCTAGTAAGAAAACTGAGAACTTTTCTGTTGCACTCTAGGATGTTCAACCAACATGACCCAGTGCCACCCAGGGAGAAGAGTTTGTCTGGAACACAAGGAAGCATAAGTTGGTGAGAACAGATCAGAGTATTTGAAAGGATGTAACAGCGGGATTCTTCCTCATGGAGGAGCCCTTAGAACTGTTCAGTAGGAGAAAGCAGAGTTAGAGCATAAACCAAGGATTTCTGATTGTGCCAGTGATATATCTAATCCTTTAAAAATTAGAATTTGTCTCAAAGTAAAAATTTAAGTAAAGTTGTTCTTTTGGAACCTTTGGAGTACAGTCAGTCTCACTGGAGTCCAAGTGCAATTCGGTGTTCTGTCCCAAAATTCTCAGAAACTTTGCTTTTACACCTTCAGAATAGAGCCAGGGCTGCGATGAGCCCCCCAGTATAGCCCCCTTTCTGTTCAGATATACAGGAGGGGGGCTTCAAAAATATTCAGACACAGGACTAGAGATAACCTTTTAGTGATGGCTAAGAAACCTGTCTTATAAATTGAAAATGACTTATTGTTTTAATTCACGTGTTGTCTGGTATAGTTTAGTGGTATGTATAGTTTATAAATTACAAATAATTTCTTTTTACCAAAACCAAAATTTATTCTCATGAAACAGCGATCCAAGATGATAAGAAAGCAACTGTGAACTGTAGTGAAAAATAACATATTCCCTGTGTTCTACACAAGCAAACTAATTAAACCACCTGGGATCAATAAACCAGAAAGGTCATGGGAGTTGTTTTTCTGCTGTTAATTGCTTTTATCTTTTTCCTTGTTGTTATTGTTACCACATGGAGAAAAGGCGTATGTATGGTCACTGCCCCGCCCAGTCGGGATAGCTGGTTATATAGGACAAAATTTCACTTTCCTAAACCTGAGAACTCACTTTTACTTTGAGGAAGCTCTTATAAGTCATTCTTGCCAACTACACGGGAGAAGCTCCTTGTGACGCATCAGATACTCGCTAAGAGTATTCTGTGCCATGGCATGTATTATTTTCTTATTTATTATGAAAACGAAACATGAAAATTCCTCATTGACCTAGATAGCTGATGCACAATGAATCATTATCTTACATTACAAAGAACTATAGAACATTTGTCAGTGCTAGCATGACTTTAATAATTAGCCAAGCACGAATATGCTTTAATTCCAGGTCACCATGGCAGCAAAGGAACAATTTTTCTCCCTCAGAAATAAGTGACTTAATATATTACTCTGCCCTTGGCAATAGTTCTGGTGATATGTATATTGGACATCAGAAAGGACAGAATATATTTTTATTCAACCCAATAATACAGAGAACAACGCATCTATATTTCCAGCCTTTTTAGTTTTGGTTAATTTGGTCTGA
Source organism: Geotrypetes seraphini (assembly GCF_902459505.1). Taxonomy (NCBI): domain Eukaryota; kingdom Metazoa; phylum Chordata; class Amphibia; order Gymnophiona; family Dermophiidae; genus Geotrypetes; species Geotrypetes seraphini. The sequence goes on along the minus strand of NC_047086.1, from coordinate 338,079,203 downwards.
GTCATGAGTTCTCTTACCATGTGGTTCTTACCCTTGTGAACTGGAAGTGATTCTTTTTTTGTTTTTTTTGTAACAACATTTTATTGAAATTTTTCAAATGCAAAAAGGTACAAATAAAACTATATAATAATACAATACAATAAGCTGCATACTCTCAAGTCATATATAACAGAGTCATATATAATAGAGGTTATTTAAATCCTTACAAAACTCATCTAGATGGGCCCAAATCCCAGTAAAACTGGCAATATTATTGTGCTTGAACGCTATTATTTCTTCATATTTCCTGATGACACAGAGGTGAATCCACCATTCATGAAAGTTAAGCTTAGAATTATCTTTCCAATTACAGATAATATGATAAATAGTTAACGCAATCATAAAATCAAAAACAATTTTGAATGATTGTGGTAACGAGATATCTGGGTTTGAGAAGCACAGTATGATGGATTTATAAGATAGAGGCATCTTATTATTATTCATATGCGTTATAGATAGAATTCTGGACCAAATACCCGACCAGTAAATTGCATGTTAGGACATGTATAATGGAGGTGCAAGAGAGTCCCAGGTTGCTGACAACAAGACCAACACAGCTCTGAAGATGAATATAACACCTTTGCAATTTTAGTAGGGTCAAATAAGCTCTATGTAAGGTAAAATAAGTAGATTGACAAATAGATGCCGACATAGTGGGTCTTGCTGAATATGCCCAAAATGATTTCCAGTCAATCTCCCCAGGATTTACATTCAGATCTACTGACCAAATATCATCCATGGGGACATCCTACTCTCCATCTACTTCTCTTAAAATTTATAAAGTTTTGACACTTTTTTATTTCCTAACAGTAGAGATCCTATAAACTTAGAGAAATTGGAGAGACCAGATGCCTCCATATATAGAGATAATAAGGAATTAAGAGGTACTGAAATCCTTTGCCAATAATTAAAATCTAAACCAGGATAATCCAAAGTATGCTCTAATTCATTCACCAAAAATAATCTACCCTCAGTGGTTAAGTGAGAAAGAGCCCAACTATTCTTTGATTTGACATACCACCTTTATATCAGACAAAATTTGAGAATCAAAGATGCTGCTGAACCACAAAGGGAGGGACATGTTCCTTCTCCCTGAGACCTCCATTAATAGCTTTGAAGAATGAAGAAATGTTTAGGACTGAGGATTTAAATATTCTTAAAGTGGTATTAAATGGATATTTGTCCATGAATGGTAGGAAATGAACATAAGAACATAAGAACATAAGAATTGCCACTGCTGGGTCAGACCAGTGGTCCATCGTGCCCAGCAGTCCACTCATGCAGCAGCCCTTAGGTCAAAGACCAGTGCTCTAAATGAGTCCAGCCTCACCTGCGACATTCCAGTTCAGCAGGAACTAGTCTAACTTTGTCTTGAATCACTGGAGGGTTTTTTCCCCTACAACAGACTCCAGAAGAGCATTCCAGTTTTCTACCACTCTCTGGGTGAAGAAGAACTTCCTTACGTTTGTATGGAATCTATCCCCCTTCAACCTTATAGAGTGCCCTCTCATTCTCCCTACCCTGGAGAGGGTGAACAACCTGTCTTTATCTACTAAGTCTATTCCCTTCAGTATCTTGATTATGTCCTCTCTCCTTCTCCTCTTTCCAAGGGAGAAGAGGCCCAGTTTCTCTAATCTCTCACTGTACGAAAACTCCTCCAGCCCCTTAACATTTTAGTCGTTCTTCTCTGGACCCTTTCGAATAGTATGGTGTCCTTCTTCATGTACAGTGACCAGTGCTGGACGCAGTACTCCAGGTGAGGACGCACCATGGCCTGGTACAACAGCATGATAACCTTCTCTGATCTGTTCATGATCCCCTTCTTAATCATTCCTAGCATTTTGTTCGCCCTTTTCGCCACCACTGCGCATTGCGCAGACGGCTTCATCGACTTGTCGACCAGAATTCCCAAGTCTCTTTCCTGGGGGGTCTCTCCAAGTACTGCCCCGGACATCCTGTATTCGTGTATGAAATTTTTGTTACCGACATGCATCATCTTACACTTATCCACGTTGAACCTCATTTGCCATGTCGCTGCCCATTTCTCGAGCGTGGTTATGTCACGTTGCAGATCTTCGCAATCCTCCTGCGTCTTCACTACTCTCAATAACTTCGTATCGTCTGCAAATTTAATCACCTCACTCGTCGTTTGAATTTCCAGATCGTTAAAAAATATGTTGAAGAGCATGGGTCCAAGCACCGAGCCCTGCGGTACCCCACTGGTGACGCTCTTCCAGTCCGAGTATTGTCCATTTACCCCCCACTCTCTGTTTCCTATCCGCTAGCCAGTTTTTAATCCACGTGAGTATTTACATTACATTACATTACATTAGAGATTTCTATTCCGCCATTACCTTGCGGTTCAAGGCGGATTACAAAAGGTTAATTAAAAAAAAAACAGAGTTACAATGATTAGCTAGAGAGGTAAGTTGTAGATCTTATAAACATTTAGCGGGTTGTTGAGGGTGAGGTGGTTTGTAAAAGAGTTAATAGGTGGTCATAGTGGAGGTTCTTTTGTTATTATTAGTGCAGTAATGGGTAGATCAAATGTCAGTTTTAGAGTTACTAAGAGGTCGTGGTGTTATTGCTGCTTCAGGAATTTCTTGAAAAGTGTGGTTTTTATTTCTTTTCTGAACGTCCTATAGTCTGGGGTGGTCATCAGAAGGTTGGAGATCTGGTTGTCCAGCCTTGCGGCTTGAGTGGCTAGGAGGCCGTCGTGTAGTTTTGTTCTTTTTACTTCCTTGATTTCACCCTCGATTCCATGGCTCACAATTTTCCGAAGTAGTTGTTCATGTGGAACCTTGTCAAATGCCTTCTGAAAATCCAGATATACACTGTCGACTAGGTCACCCTTGTCTATCTGCCTGTTTACTCCCTCGAAGAAGTGCAGCAAGTTCATCAAGCAAGATCTTCCTTTGCTGAAGTCGTGCTGGCTGGTCCTCATCAGATCGTGTCCATCAAGGTGATCGATCATGCAGTCCTTTATCAACGCTTCTACCATCTTTCCCGATACCGAGGTCAGACTCACTGATCTGTAGTTTCCTGGATCTCCTCTCGAACCTTTTTTGAAGATCGTCGTAACATTCGCCACCTTCAACAGATTGGCTATTAGTTGAAGCAGTTCAGCTATAGTCCCTTTCAGTTCCTTGATGACCCTCGGATGGATGCCATCCGGTCCCGGAGATTTATCGCTCTTAATCCCATCAATCTGCCTGCATACCTCTTCTAGATTGACCGTCAACCCTGTCAGTTTCCCCATCTTTGTTTCCAGCATATGACCTGTTGGGTTCCAGTATGTTGTGTATATCATCTTTGGTAAATACAGACGCAAAAAATATGTTCGGCGAGGGCTTTGTCCTCCTTTAGCACTCCCTTTATTCCATGGTCATTCACCAGTCCCACCGCTTCCTTCGCAGGTCGTTTCCCCTTAACATATCGAAAGAATGACTTGAAGTTTTTCGCCTCCTTGGCTATTTTTTCCTCGTAGTCTCTTTTGGCCACTTTTACCGCTATATGGCACCTGCGTTGATGCTGTTTGTGCTTTTTCCAGTTTTCGTTTGTTTTTGACCTTTTCCATACCTTAAACAAAGTCTTCTTGTCTCTGATCACTTCCTTCACCGCTACAGTGAGCTATGCTGGCTCTTTGTTCTTTTTCTCTTGGATCCCTTGTTGATACTCGGTATATATATAGATTTTGTGCCTCGGTGACTATGTTCTTAAAAAGGGACCATGCGTGCTCTAATGTTTTTACAGTGCTTATCCTCTTCTTAATCTTCTTCCCCACCATGAGTCTCATCCTTTCGTAATTCCCTTTTCGGAAGTTCAGTGTTGTGGCCGTTGTTTTGGATCGGTGTTTTGCCCTTGCATCCAGATCAAAGCGGATCATATTGTGATCACTGGTTCCCAGCGTCCCCTCTATTTCTACACTTTGTGCCGGTCCTCGTAGTCCATTTAGAATTAAGTCCAGAATTGCATTTCCTCTCGTATTTTCCTTGACAAGTTGTTCCAGGAAGCAATTGCCTACAGCATCCAGGAATTTGGTCTCCCTGCCACAGCCAGAGGTGCCTAGGTTCCAGTCTATCCCCGGATAGTTAAAGTCACCCATGATAACTGCATTGCCTCCCTTGCAGTTGCGTTTAATCTTGTCTGTCATTTCTCCATCAATTTCTTCGGACTGCCCTGGGTGTTGGTAGTAGATGCCGATCTTCGTTTCCAATCCATTTTGACCCATAAAAACTCTAACTTATTTGTCATTTCTGGTGTGTTCTCTCCAGCAGATTCAATTCCCTCTTTGACGTATATGGCCCCTATGAACTGCAAACAGAGGCCTTGATGCACTAAACTCTCCAATTGTCTTAACGATCATCGCTAAACCAGTTTGACTGGTTTAGTGATGACCTAATTTGCTGATCCGATGTACACAGTGGTCCACTGCATGTTCTATGCGTTCATACATTCTCTGACTCTGCCATGCAAATGACCTCATTAGTATTACAACGAGGACTCCAACCCTATCCCAGTTGACAGATCCTGGACTGCCTTTGAGCATGTATCCGAATCCCAGGTCTCTAAACTCTGCTTCAAACTGAAAGCCTGCAACTGCACCTTGGACCCATTCCCCTCCCATCTCATCTCTTACCAAACTTATAAACTCTGCCCTACTTTCAGGCCTATTTTCTGCAGAAATGGGACATATTGCCCTGTCCCCACTACTGAAAAAAGCTAACCTAGACCCCTTCTCACCTTCCAGCTACCACCCAATAGCAAATATTCCCCTCCTGACCAAGATGCTAGAGTCCATCATATCTACCCAACTTTCATCCTATTTAGAGAGATTCTCCATTCTCCTTTCTTACCAATATGGCTTTAGACCCAACTTCAGCACCGAATCCCTATTGGCCTCATTAATCTCAAAGATTCAACAACTTCATTCTCATAATAAGTTTGCTGTTCTTCTACAATTCGACCTTTCTGCAGCATTTGACATTGTCCATCATGATATTCTCATTTTCCAACTTTCTGAAATTGGCATTAACTCTATAGTCTTAGACTGGTTCTCGAAATTCTTACGCTGTTAATATGAATGGCACCTCATCCTCTCCTTGGAAACCGATTTGTGGAGTCCCGCAGGGCTCACTTTTATCCCCTATTCTATTCAACATCTATATGTCCTCCCTGAAACTCCTCCATCTTTCACCCCTGGAAACACTTTACACTTATGCTGATGATATCCTTGTCCTCCTCGAGACTGACTTGAACTTCATCAACCTCGCTGAGAACATATCCTCATGTATAACAAACCTCTAATCCTAGGCCCTTACCGTACAAATGAAACTGAACGAGTCCAAAACAAAACGTCTTTGGCTCGGCCCAAAATTAGATCAACCCACTGTCCTCTGGCACCACACTGCAGCTTGAGTTCTCTAGCAAAGTTCTGGGCATCATCATTGATTCTACACTATCCTTCAACAACCACCTCAACTCCTTGGTAAAAAAATGTTTTTTCAGTCTTCACATGCTGAGGAAAGCGAGATCCTGCTTCCATCAACAACACTTTGCTGTCCTTGTACAATCCATCATCCTTTCCAGATTGGACTACTGTAACTCCATCTACTTAAGCCTAACAAAGAAAAGCTTTCACAGACTTCAGCGGATTCAGAATACAGCGACTAAACTAATCTTCGCAAAAAGTAAATTTGACCATGTCTCCCTATTCCTGTCCAAACTTCACTGGCTTCCAGTAGTCTCTAGGGTACACTTTAAATGCGCTTGCCTAACTTTCAAGATCCGACATGGCACCCTTCCTCCCCTTATCCCACTATCTTAGAATTCCTCGAATCCTAACATCACCAGATCCACCCAAAAATTCAAGCCATCCTTCCCCTCATTAAAAGGCATATCCCATCCAGGAAAACTAAGGACATCCCTCTCCTTCAGAATCACAGAGCTCTGGAATAACCTTTCTACCCCACTTCGGAATCTGGGCGCCCTCTGACTTTTCCGAAAACATCTGAAAACTTGGCTATTCTCAAAAATGTAATATTTCCTTCTCTTTGTTATACTAAGTCCCTCTAAACTTTCTCTATACTGTCTTGTAACCCTCATTGGAGTTCCTTCTCTATACCATTTCCTGTAAACCGTACCGAGCTCTACGATTGTGGAGATGATGCGGTATACAAACTTAAGGTTTAGTTTAGTTTAATATTAAAACTAGCCCACCAAGCGATGTTCTAACATCATTTTGCCATTTTAGCAATTACTCAAATGACACTAAAAAACCAAAAGATGCAGACCTGTTGGTAACTTTGTTACCTCTATGGCAGTGGTCTCAAACTCGCACCCCAGGGGCCACATGAGGCCTGCCAGGTACTATTTTGAGGCCCTTGGTATGTTTATCATAATCACAAAAGTTAAATAAAACAGTTTCTTGATCATATATCTCTTTAGCTATAAATTACAATATTATTATTAAGACTTAGCCACAAAGAAAGATTTATGAACTATAAAGAGTTTTACCTCATGCAAAATTGTCATTTCTTTAATAAAACATTAACTATTTTTTCTGAGGCCCTCCAAGTACCTACAAATCTAAAATGTGGCCCTGCAAAGGGTTTGAGTTTGAGACCATTGCTCTATGGTATACACTAACTGGACAAATTAAAGTTTTAACAGTGTAGCCACAAGGAAGGAGAACTAACTCACAGTTAAGCAAACGAGCCTCAGAGCATAAGCAGAGGTAAAAACACTGCTATTTCACAAAGCCGTAAAACGGCTTCAGTGTTGCAAATCACAGGCTCTTCCAACCAACGAGAGGAAGCGCAGTAAAAAAAAGGATAACAGCCCAAAGAGAAGCATCTGCATTTCAAACCAACCCGCCAGTGGAGCAAAAATAAGTACAAATGCTTCCAGTAACACAAATTGCAAAACTGGATGTAGTAGTATAGACAAATGTTCAAAGAAATTTCTCTTTTACTTAGCTCAAAAAAGCTGACATCACGTTTTCCACTGGAATTCAAGCCAGTACTCCACCCATGCTGTTCCAGATTCACAATTGTAATCCAACTTTAATCTGTCAAGTTAATGTATACCCTAGAACAGGAATCCAGTTGGGTTTTCAGGATTTCCCCAATGAATATGCATGAGATCTGTTTGCATGCACTGCTTTCAATGCATATTCATTAGGGAAATCCTGAAAACCCGACTGGATTGCGGTCCTCGAGGACCGCAGTTGCCCTAGAAGTAACTGGTTTTGACAGAGTTACCTGAACAATTGGTAACTGTGTTACCAACAAGTCTGCCATATTTTTTTCATTTTCTTTAATGGGCAGGTGTTGTGCATGTGTTACACAAGCACAATACCTGTCCCCATTTTTAAAAAAAGTCATGCTGCCCCCCCCACGACAACACCCGCAGACACAAACCCCCACCCCCTCTAATAGCCGCCCCACCGATGACAACCACAGAACCCCCCCAATGACAGCCGCCAATAGCCGCACCCCATGATGACAGCCACTGATAGCCACTGCACCCCCCCAATGATGACAGCCACTCCTCCAATTATAGCGATGGCCCCCCAAAAAAATAAGAGAGACAGGAGAGATGCCCATACCCTCCTGCCTTGGCAACCCAGCCTTTTGTAGTGCATTTGGGCTACCCCCCATCTCCAACACTCCCACCCTCTGACACAAAGGCCCACCACTAAGTACCCAAAAGAAGGCCCTGGTGGTCTGGGGGTGCCAGCTCTGATGGGATGCACTGGGGAGTGAGCTCCTGGAATGATAGCCGCAGACAGCCACATTCTGGAATGCACTGGGAGGGAACTAAGGCCCTGATTGACCCAAATACTTAAGGCCCCTCTCATAGACCCATGCATCCCATCTGAACTAACTCCCCCCAGCCCAGAAGACGAAAATGGTAAAAAGATTAGGACAATTTCACTATGAGGAAAGGCTAAAGTGACTAGGGTTCTTCAGCCTGGAGAAGAGTCTACTCAGGGGAGATATGATAGAGGTCTGTAAAATAGAGTGGAGTGGAACAAGTAGATGTGAATCACTTGATTACTCTTTCCAAAAACACTAGGACTGGGGGGCATGCGATGAAGCTACTAAGTAGTAGATTTAAAACAAATTGGAGAAAATATTTCTTCACTCAATGGGTAATTAAACTCTGAAATTTGTTGCCGGAGAATGTAGTGAAAGCAATTAATTTAGCAGGCTTTAAGAAAGATTAGGATAATTTCCTCTAAAAGAGAAGTCCATAAGCCATTTTTAAGATGACTTGGGGAAATCTACTGCTTATTCCTAGTTGATAAGCAACATAAAATCTGGTTTTCTCCTTGGGATCTTGCCAGGTATTTATGCCAAGTTTATTCAAATTTTGATCATTGAAATGTATCTGGTCAGTTTACAATGCTAAAATAATATAAAACATAAAATTTTAAAAATGAAAAGGGGTGGAGGGTTAAGACAATTACATTTGACATAAATGATACAGAAGGAGATAGAGGAAGGGAAGAAGAGTAATTACATCACAAAATAAGAAGAGGAATGAGGGGATGGGAAGGAACATCAGGGAATGGGTGGTCGCTTCATAGAAGCAGTCGCTGTTTATGAAAAAGGACATAGTAATGCTCGAAAGGATCCACAGAAGAGCGACAAAAATGATTAAGGGACTGGAGGAGTTGCCGTACAATGAGAGGCTAGAGAAACTGGGCCTCTTCTCCCTTGAAAACAGGAGACTGAGAGGGGACAATCAGGACACACATTTTAAGAATCAGGCCCATAGTTTAAGGTAGCCAAACTGTGTCTATTTTAAGCCTATTTTGTAAAGAAAAGGCACCTACTTTTCATTATAAAATACCAACATAAGTGTTCAAAAATGTGTTTTTATTTAAAGTGGAATCACTTATACTAGATCTGGTGAGCATGACTGTGCCTACATTTTACTATCTGTAAATATAATCCCCACTGTCAGGTTGTAAGATCTCTTAGCTCATAAATTTTAGTGAACTCAGTATATTAATATTTTCAATATCATGGAAATGTTAATATACTGAGTTCACTAAAATTTATGAGCTAAAAGACCTTAGAACCTGATAGTGGAGATTATATTTACAGATAGCATTAATTTGACCACTTGGTCAGACATATTTCATTTATTGCTGATGCGCCTACATTTTGTAAGAATGTACGTCAAATATCGTATTTCATAATCAAGGCATGAATTTGCGTGCATCACCCAAATTTTGCCAATGTTCACACCCACAGTGATAGTCCATGCCAAACAAACAATGCATTTACTTTTTATGCTGGTTGGTATAAGAAGTTACTTATGGTCAAGAATGATTAAAATATCGCCAGTTAACTATGTTCTTGGATGGTCATATAACATTACCCTCTTACCTCCTCATTCTATAACTTGGTACTTACATTTACATGCCAAGTGTGTGCATTAGTTATTGAATACTAACATGAACCAGAGACGCTTTGACAGTCACTTCGTAAGTGCTAGTTGGATGCTTCTTAGGGCTCCTTTTACTAAGGTACGCTAGCGTTTTTACCACGTGCTGAAGATTAGCGCGTGCAAATCATGCGCTAAATGAAAAATACTAACGCAAGCTCTATGGAGGTGTTAGCGTTTAGCACGCACGGCATTGTAGCGTGCGCTAAGCACGCGCTAAAACCACTAGCGCACCTTAGTAAAAGGAGCCCTTTAGCACACATCTGGTTACCAATGGAACAGACAATTCATGTTAAAAAAAGTATTATCTCTGGTGCATCAAACTCTACATCGGTAATGCCACATTGGTACCAGAGTCTTTGAAAGATTTATAGACCTGTTAAAGCTAATAGTATGAAAATAGCATGTCAAACATTTACAAATATAAGATATATATCTACAGGAATGAAAATGTTTACGATCACTGGGAGAAGTTATCCGGTCAAATAAGACTTTATGCAGAATACTCTACTTTTTTTAAAAAACTGCTTAAGACAAAGTTATTTGTTGATGCATATTTTTAATTTGGCGTGATATTTTTTCTGAAGTTGCTCTTATTCCCTAAGATAAAGCAGATGATTATTTTTTTTAAAGCAATATAAATGGCTCCTTCTGTGTCACTGGCTATAGGAGCAGTGCTCTTGGATTGTTATGCTTTAATGTATGTGTATTTTTATTTTTTTTTTATGTATGTAATCTTGGAAACCGCTGAGATTTTTGGCGGTATAGAAATTTTTTAAATAAATAAATCTTGCTTAGAACATAAATGGAAAGGAGCATGCAGAAAGGGAGGCACATGGGCAGGGCCAGTGGCATAGTAAGGGTGAGTTGTAGAGTAGACAGCCCCAGGCGCCGTCTTGGTAGGAGCTCTTGCCCCCCCCCCCCCATGCCACGCTAGTGCCTTCCCTTTCCCTTCCCCCCCCATACCTCTTTAAAATCTTCGCCAACGTGAGCAACTACTCTAGCCTGCTGCTAGAGTCACGGGGTCAGGAAGTGACATCAAGAGAAGGTCAGTGTGAGCAGCAGGCTGGCAAAGATTTTAAGAGGTACGGGGGTTGGAAGGGAGGGTGCGAGTATGGTGCAGAAGGAGCAGGAGGGCAGAGAAGAGGGTACGGGGAGCTCAACCGCCCTTGGCGCCTCCTACCCTTGCTACGTCACAGGGCGGGTCATGGGCATGTCCAGCAATTGCACATGTAAATTACAAAAATGCTTAAGTTACACACTAAAGTGCCTGCTATTGACATGGCATAAGTGGGTCTGCCTAATATAGGCACTTTTCTGCTGACTTATGCTAGTACTCTATAACAGTGTTCTTCAACCACCGGTCCGTGGACTGGTGCCGGTCCACAGAAATTTCCTGCCGGTCCACAGGGCCGGCATGTACATTGGGCCTGAAACAGTGTTCTTCAACCGCCAGTCCATGGTGCGATCGATGCGGCATTATCTTCGGGCTGACTCCCTCTTCCTCACTGCCGCAGTGCACAAAGCCACAGGCAGCGACTCCTATGTGCGTCCTGCGCCTGAACCGGAAGCCTTCTCTCTGACATCGCAACGTCAGAGGGAAGGCTTCCAGATGAAGCGCGGGACGCGTGAGGAGCCGCTGCTCACGGCTTTGTGCACTGTGGCAGTGAGGATAAGGGAGCCGGCCTGAAGATAACACCGGGGGCGGCTAAAACGGCCAGGCGGGAGCAGGCCAGAAATTAAGGCACAGCATGTTTTTTTTTCCTCTGGGGAGGAACTGCCTGCAGAGTCTTGCATCTTAGGGTTTGTCTGTATATATTAGTACTTTTAGTTTTTGGTCCCGTATTTGCATAGGGGTTATCTGTGTTCTGGTAGGAATGAATGTTGAGAAGCATACGTACAGTATGCTTTGTGTAGTTTAATTTTGTGGTTAACTATTATGTGTTGTTAATAAGATTCTATTGTTTGTATATATGAAAAATGAATGGAAAAAATAGTGTTACAATTAGTACTATTATGGTGGCATGGTCTGAGGCAGAGAATGGGCGAAGATGGGCGGGGTCTGGCCTACGACTTAGCCCAGTGTTCTTCAGCCGCCGGTCCGCAGACCGGTGCTGGTCCACAAAATAATTCTTTTATTTCCGCCGGTCCATTGGTGTAAAAAGGTTTAAGAACACTGCTCTATAAAAACACATGTGAAAGTGTTTTTACAGAATAGTGGTCAGCACACGTAAATCTGCTGCTTCAGATCTAGCAGCAAGTTATAGGATTGCCCTCCTAGTAGTGAAAATCAGGGTTCAGCATCTATTTCCTTCACCTTCATTTTATTTCCAAGCCTCGTACTTCATAAGAACCTAAGTTTAGGTGCAGGATGAAAATAGATTCCTACTTTTAAGATCTCACTGTCTTTTTTTATGTGCTCCTCTCCAGCACTCTATCCCCAAACGTGTGCTACGGGTGGCCCAGGCTGGAACAAATTGCCAGATGTGTTTAGAAACTTACCTTCTACTGAAGGCTTTCATATATAGGGTTTAACACATTTTCTTTTGTTCTGTGTGCTATTATAATGGAGTTCTTTTCTATTTTAATTTAATCTTGTTTCAACTTTTTATTAATTTCTTTAAGAACATCATACAATAATGCAAGAAAGAAAATAACATTAACAATAATTCCATAAAAGCACTTATAATCTTTACATGAAACAAGAATAAAGAAACCCCCTTCCCATCCCCTCCCTCCCTATTTCTGGATGTGTATTATGTTTCCAAACTGACAGGGACATATACATAAATTATTTTAAAGATCTTTTACGTAAATTTCCAATGGACCCTAAATCTCCTTAAATTTCCTGCAATCACCTTTTTCTTCTGCTAATATGTTCTCATACCGATAATATAAACAAAGGGCTCCTTTTACAAAGGTGCGTTAGGGCCTTAACGCGTGGAATAGCACGCACTAAAAAGCCGTGCGTGCTAGCCGCCGCCGCCGCCTCCTTTTAAGCAGGCGGTAATTTTTGGATTAGCGTGCACTATAGCGCGCGCTAATCTTGTGCGTGAGCTATAAACACTAGCGCACCTTAGTAAAAGGAGCCTCCCACCAGAAAGGTAAATTTAAATCTGTCCCAATTTCTCCAGTTCCTCATAATCAATTGTAAGGCAACTCCAGTCACAAAAAGGAGAAGATTACCTTTATATTTTTTAAGTGTCATAAGTGAAGTTCCAAACAAAATTACTCCATAGGATTGCGGTATGGGGACTTCAAGAATAAAAATTTATCTTTTTCCAGATAGACTTCCAAAAGGCCAATATTAAGGGACAGTGAAAAAAGATAATCTAAAGTTCATACTTCTACAAGACAATGCCAACATCTATTAGACAGTGTTTTATCTATTTTCAGCAGTCTCAATGGGGTCCAAGCAACTCTATACATAAAAAAATATAGGGCTCCTTTTACAATGCCGTGTTAGCGGCTTTAGTGCGCGCGACTTTTAATCACGTGCTACCCCCGTGCTAGCCGAAAAACTACCGCCTGCTCCAGAGGAGGCAGTAGCAGCTAGCGCGTCCGGTGGTTTAGCGCGTTAAACCACTAATGCGGCTTCATAAAAGGAGCCCATAAAGTTTGTCTCATAGATGCTGACGCCGTACATTGCACTCCACGCTTCCAGATTTAATCTTGAATTGTTGCATTACCTCGCTATTGTAATTTGCTTTTGAAAGGCGCCATTTTAAAAGTAAATAAACCATAACCTGTATTTAGTTTTGGATGACAAATATATCAAGTTTGTTTTATTGTATTTGTTTCTGCTTTTAGATGCCACATTTTTTTTTTATAGTCCATAGGAGAACACTGTAAAACTCTGCCCTGAAGCAGTTTAAAGCATGCCATGTGTTTCACTGCACAGCTCTGGGCTTGAGACCCAGGGGCATTGCTACTGTAGGCTTAGCGATGCTTTGTATACCCAGGGGGGTATTCTTACATCCTACGTTTTTCTTGCCAATCAAGAATGAATTATTTGTGCCATCATAAAAGTGATGATTGTACGCTGTAAATCTTTGAACGTGTCCTTATTTTTAACCAATAAATCAATATAAAGATAAAGGTTATAGTACAGGGCCTTCTTTATCAGAAGACTGGCCTGCTGTAGCCTGCAAACAAAGCTCGTGTTATGTCTATCTTTACATGCCTGCTAGACATTAATTCCTGATGAGTCTCATAGGGATCAATTAAGAGGGCATGCTGAACACATTGCCAGCAACAGAAACAAAAGCCTTCCTAAAGCAATATAAGCAATTTTTTAATTCTAGGCAAGCTGAGTCCTTTTAACAACAGCACTATGGGGTACATTTTCAAAAGGTCTAGCCACTTCATTTTGCGCTCCATTATGCCCATATGCTAAGCCCATTTTAACTGTAGCCTTTTTTCAGTTCTCTTCATTAATGCCTGTGCATTAATGTTACCATTAGCACATGGCCATTTTTATGTGAAAGTGTATCTTTTATGCACAAGTGTATTTTTGTTCACTTGTGCATCCAAAATCAAATACAAGGCCGAGTTAAAAGCCTACCTCTTCGAGAGTGCTTTCGATTCCCAACTCCTCTCACCTTGGGTTCTGCATCACCAACCCTATATATCATGCCTGTCTGTTCAAGTTAGATTATAAGCTCTTTCAAGCAGGGACAAAATGTAGAGTAAATGGCAAAATGTACAGTGCTGCATACGCCTTTCAGCGCTATATAAGTCAGTGTTTTTCAACTTTTTTTACACCTATGGACCGGCAGAAATAAAAAAAATTATTCTGTGGACTGGCATCGGTCCGTGGACCGGTGGTTGAAGAACACTGAGCTAAGTCGTGGGCCAGACCCTTTCCATCTCTACCCAAGCTCCACCCCAGACCCCGCCCCATAATAGTACTAATTGCACCTTGCACGTCCCTTGCCTCACCTGGAAGCCTTCCCTCTGACGTTGCAACGTCAGAGAGAAGGCTTCCAGTTCAGGCACAGGATGCCCATAGGAGCCACTGCCCGTGGCTTTGTGCACTGAATCAGTTAGGAAGAGGGAGCTGGCTCGAAGATAACGCCGCATCGATCGCACCATGGACCGGCGGTTGAAGAACACTGTTTTGGGCCTGATGCTCGTGCTGGCCCTGTGGACTGGCAGGAAATTTCTGTGGACCAGCACTGGTTCATGGACCAGTGGTTGAAGAACACTGATATAAGTGATAAGTAGTAGTAGTAGTAGTAGTAGTAGTAGTAAGGTCTCCTGCATTATCAATGCACTAACCAGTTAGCATGCGGTAATGTAGACGTGCTAACTGGTTAGAGCAGAAACATTCAATCTCTGCCCCTGACATGCTGCCTAAAAAAAAAAATCATTCCCCCAAAATATTTACCATACAGTTATACTGTAGCAAAGAATAAACAAATGTTTTTGCCGTGTTAAGCATGTGTTATAGCATCTGATCTCCTGAGAGCTAGGAGGCTAGATCAATCCTTATGAAACTGTGTTGAGGTTGAATAGTTTAATTTATAATAGTTTCTGGAAGCCTGGGGAAGTATTTAGAGGAGAAAAGTTAACCAGCGTAGCTGCCTACTTTAAGCATTCAAATTTGGGAGCAGGAATATCTGGCCCACGTCCAGCTGTGCAGCTGCTGTGACCAGTACCAGTAATCCCCCCCCCCCCACACTCACTCCCACCCCTTTACTCCCTGCAGCACTTAAACAAAGAAAGAACACCCCCTCCAAATTAATCATGTCCCCTTCAGACACATCTTATCAAATAAATACCTTCCAGCATTAAATCCCCCATTTGATCTCCCTTCTTGGGTATCTTATCAAAAGAAAAAAACTCCCCTGATCTTCTGATTCCCCCTTCGGTATACTTGTAGCTCTCAACCAAAGGAAGAACACCATCTGAATTTGATTCCATTTCCTGGTCTCCAACCTGAATTCCAGTGGCCCCCTAGCTAGATATACAGCATCCCTGAGAGCTTATGATTATGGAAGGTCCCTGTCTTCTCTGTCCAGAAGGAAATGAAAGCACTGCTACACACTGCTGAACAGTGTTGCCTGCCAGTGTTTGCTCTGAATGACTACATGAACAGGTTTCAAAACCTCCTCAGCCCTTTCTTCCATCTCTGGAAGAGGCCAAGGAAATAATTACCAGACACAAAAGTGTAGTTTAAACATCAAGGCCTTGGGAATTCTTGACGTTCTACTAAATGGTAGAATACCAACCAAGAATCTCCCTGAATTACAAGTGATTTTACTGAGTTTATAACATCATCAATTAATTCATTATTAAACATTCATAGTTGGTATATTTTCCAATTGATCTCTCTTTCCCTCTTTCCCTCTTTCTTCATTCCATCTCTCCCTCAGCACCTTGCATTGGTCGTCATTCCCACTGCAAGCACACCACCCTAAGATCCTGATCATCTACTTAGTGTAGTGGGCTGAGAACCTGAGGATCTGGGTTTGATTCCTACTGCAACCTTCATTGGCCCAGGTACATAACTTAGGGACTGAAAAAAAGTACCTGTAATCCCCCTCCAACCCACCACAAAAGAGACCCCCTCCTCTCATTGAAAATCGGCTCTGATTGGCCATGCCCAAAAAAGGGCTGGTTAGAGGCTGTATGGGGGTGGAGTTTGGGAGGAGCCAGGCTTGCTTATGATCATCAAATGTCTCCTGCTTGCATCAGGAACTCCCAGATATGCCCCTCCCATGGTCATGCCCCCTTTTCAGAACTGTGTGCAAAATTACACGTGGAATCCAGCACCAAACAATGTATGTGTAAATTTTAATTAATTAATTACATTACATTAGTGATTTTTATTCCACCATTACCTTGCAGTTCAAGGCGGATTATAGAAGAGGATTTCTGGACATGTCCAGAGTTGTTACAAGTAGAGCGGGTTCCTTCAGAGGTTTGAAATGTTTCATACGGTGTTAGTTAGTCTTCATGGATTTCTTGACTAGCAGGATTTTTATTTATTTTCTTAAAGTTTTGTAGTCTGGGGTTGCGATTAGTAGATTGGAGAGTTGGTGGTTTAGTTATGCTGCCTGTGTGGCTAGAAGGCCTGCGTACAGTTTTTTTTTTTTATTGCATTTAAAACTTTACAATATCATAAAGATATCAAAAGAAAAAAGGTTATCATACAAATTTTCAATAAAACATATCAACAAAAAAGACAATCCTTTACAAGCCCACTAAAGAGGAGACATATTGCTATATATCAACAAATTTTTTAAAGAAAAACAAGGGAATAGATTGAGTTTCAGCGAACCCAAATCATTCCCAACTAAATTAGGACATTGGACATTCCTACCTTTATTCTCAAAGATTAATGAAAATTAGAAAAAGAAAAGAAAACTCACTTCTGTTCACGAGCTACCAAAAATTGTTGCAATTGAATGGGATCCCAGAAAACAAACTCAGTGTCCTGTATTTTGACTAAACATTTACAAGGAAATTTCAAATAGAATGAAGCCTCAAGTGCCAATACTCTAGATTTTAATTTCAGAAATTCTTTTCTTCTAAACTGAGTAGCTCTTGAGACATCAGGAAACATACTAACCAAATCCCCACAGAACTTGGTCAGTCTGTTTTTAAAGTAAAGTTTCATTAACAACGCTTTATCTGCTTCACTAGTACATGTTAGAAGCATTGTAGATCGAGTCTAGATAACATCTTGGGAATCTTCCAAAAATTCTGTTAAGTTAACATCATCTGTTACCAGATGATCTACTTCCTGTATTGTTTCCTTTTTTTGGGGGGGAATATAATAACAATTATTAATTGGAAAACTATCTGCGTTGGGTAATCCCAGTATCTCTTTAAAATATTTTCTTAGTAATATCTCTGGCGATAACAAATGAGTAACTGGAAAATTAACCAAACGAAGATTCTTTCCCCGTTGTAAATTTTCTAACATTTCTATTTTTGAGTGCAGTAATGTAGAATCTTTT
Organism: Geotrypetes seraphini; assembly: GCF_902459505.1. Taxonomy (NCBI): domain Eukaryota; kingdom Metazoa; phylum Chordata; class Amphibia; order Gymnophiona; family Dermophiidae; genus Geotrypetes; species Geotrypetes seraphini. The sequence goes on along the minus strand of NC_047086.1, from coordinate 338,061,738 downwards.
ATAGCAGATAGTGAAACAGCTTGCAATGCACTACTCTGAGTTTCAATCACACCTAATCTAGTTTCCAAGCAATTTAAATTGGTATCCACATTCTCAAACTTTTGAGCCACAGAGTGAGAAAAATCAGATATTTGTTTCATTGACACTCTGAGAAACCCCTCAACCCTAGTTATTCCTAACCACAAGTCTTTTAAAGTAATATCCTGTTTTTCCACAGTTAGTGGTTGCTCATCCTCCACAGTAGTAAATTCAAGTGGTTTAGGTATATCAATATAATTCAGTTTACTTATTGAAGTGGATGGTACCACAGAAACTGTGGAAGTAGTGGGGGATATATTCCCACTAACACGGGATATAGGATGAAGGGGGGGTGTCCTTATTAAGGGACTCATCGATGCTCCGGATATGGGAGAAGTCAAATCAGAAACATTTTGTAGTGGAGAGTCTAAGGAGAAAGCCAGGTGTCTATCCATTGGTCCTGTAACAACGGGTGTCAAATTTTTTTATTTAACTTTCCTTTTCCCCATATTGAAAGACTTATACAACCTGTCCTGTTGCTCAGTTCCTCAAGTACTCCCCAGTGCTCCAAGGGGCACCCAAGGGGCGTAAACTGCCCCTTAGGGCATGCCCCTTTGGCCACGGCCGCCTCCGCGGCAGCGCAGGCAATTTATAGGAAACAATAAGGCACCTGAGGACAGACCTGATGACGTCAGGGGTCCGTCCACAAGGCTGCCTGTCCTAAATTAGTCGGGAAACGCCGCTGCTGGAGAGGGCTGGTCGGGGCTACAATAACTCCTCAGCGTCCTGGCAAGTATCAGCAAAGTCAGCTCCCCGCCTTCGTACAGTTTTTTACGTTTGATGTCTCTGATTGGAGGGTAAGTGAATGGTGTCTAGGTTCTCCTGTGGCTGGTTGTGGTAGTTTGGATTAGGCAGTTGTTCAAGTAGGCTGGGCTGTCACCATTTATGGATTTAAATGTCAATCACATGGTTTAACAATGTTTGTCTACGCAGACGATATTCAAAATTTATATACTTTAGATTCAGGTTCTATAAATCAGAATCTGGTCTTTATTACAAATTGGTTTATTAAAAACAAAATTAATCTGGAGAAGTCTACATCTATATTCACACCATATGAACAGGTAAAACCATCATTACAGATTAAGCTATGTGATATAACAATACCTTATGTAGCATCAACCAAGATTTTAGGAGTAATCCTAGACTCCATATTGTCTTATCAATTGCAGATCTCACAGGTAATTAAACAATCGTTCTTTAAATTACACCTCATTAAATCCATTCGTTCATTGCTTTTTCTAGGGGCCTTGGATATATTGATACACTCATTAGTGATTCAGCAACTTGACTACTATAATTCGCTTTATATGGGCATAAGTTAGAAGGATCTACGAAGGCTTCAAATAATTCAAAATACAGCAATTCGACTGATCTATAATTTATGTAAATTTGACCATGTAATTACTTTTTTGAAAGAGGCACATTGGCTACCTATAAATCACCGAATTACTTAAACACAAGAGAACCTTTATTCCTTATACGTTCATTGAGCCCATACTTACCATCATGATCTCTTAGATCAGAAACCCAAAACCATCTCAGAATTCTAACAAATCAAGAAATAGTACAGGAACATGTTAGAACGGTTACTTTTTCAGTAACTGGCCTAAACTTTGGAATTCTTTACCATTATCTCTTAGATTATTGAATTCTCTTGAAAAATTTAAGACTGATCTTAAAACTTTTTTATTTGAAGATGCTTATAAAATATATTTTAAAACATTGATATTAAAGATAAATAAAAAGGGTCGACCTAGATACGTCGGTAGAGTTTTGCAAAACATAAGATTACCAGATTGTGTTAAATGTCAGGTTTGTTAGTGGCCCCCACAATGTATGGTTGGTGGGGTCACTTGAGAGGCGCCCTGACAAACGCCCAGTCCCAGGTTCAGTTCCCTCACTGAAGATTCACCAGGAAGTAGAATCAAAGAGGCACAGCCAGAGGTGATTGCATAAAGAATATATTATAGAAATAGTCTTACAGAAAAGTAGTATTCATAGGCATTACAACAATTAAGCATTACAATTAAGTAGAGAGAAAAGCAGTTTCCCTGCCTTACATAGTTCAGAGACAAAGAGACAGAGAGTCTGAAGTTCTAGGGAGAGCCAGAGAGAGAGAGAAAGAAAGAAAGAACAAGAGAGCCAAGACCCAAGAGTCAAGAGATAGATAGATAGATAGCTTTCTGTGTGTTGTAGAGAGGAGGATTTTATAGCTTGGAATCTTATTCTGTGTATAGAAACTATTGTATGTCCCAGTATCTTTCTGTTTAGAATTTGTAAACTGTTTGAAACAATGGTTAATTTAATTGCTAAGGAGGGTGTGATACTTACAGGCATGGTAGATGGGATTAGTCTCTGGCTTCTTTGTCCCATTCAAGCAGCCTATCTTCTTGATCTGTGCCCCTGTACCCATTGTCCTAAGCATCCTCTTAATCAGACATTAACACATTTTAGCTAGTCATGATTCAATCAGGGCTACTTAAAACAGTCTCCCTGCCCTCAGGGTCTATCTGCATTCACATGCCAGAGTCAGATTGATATAATTTCCCATAGGCCTTCGCTGACATAAGTAATGCCAACTGAAAATGCTGAATGTTAGCGATAGCTATGCTGACATCTACCTTCCCCTCCTTTACTATAAAACTTTGTAGTTTCTTTGATCCCAAATTTTATGTGTATGTGACATGTGATATTGTTTTATTATTTGTATTACTGAATTTTAGATTGTAAACTGCCCAGAAGGAATGTCCATGGAGCGAGATAAGATTTTAATAAACTTGGAAACTTAAATTGGGCACGCACTCAATTATGTGCACAATTTTGAGTACCATATATAGAATTAGGGCGGCAATGCAGGTTAGTAAAGAAGCCCTAATTGAAGAGACAAAGAAAAATCCATGACCCCTTTACTCTCCCTCAAGGTCAGGCCTTTCCACCCTCATCAGGAACTCATTCTCTGCCCCTCCTACTCCATTGGATGTGTTTGTCTACACTTCTCTTGCACTCTCTCTCTCCAACCTACCCTTCACTTGCACTCTCTCGTCCCCCAATCTCCAATCTCTATCAGGTTTAGCCTTTTCCCTACCTACCTCATCAGGGACTGCTTTCTACCCTCTTACTCCTATCTCTCCCTTCTTTTTCATTTGGCACCCTCTTCTCCATCTGATCCTCGCAACCCAAAGACATATCTCTTCTCCCTTTCCTCCTATGTACCCCCATCTCCATCCCTTTCCCCTCCAACACCCCGTTCCCCATCAGAAACACTATTTCTAATCAGAGACCCCTCTTTTGTCTCATACTATTAACTACCTCATCTCTCAATCAAGCACACCTCCTCGCCTGTCAGGCACTCCTTCCTCCTTAAGTATTCTCTCCTCCTTTCTCCACCATTCTCTATCAGGCACATCTTCTTTTCTATGCTCCCATCACTGTCTGGAGTTTATGTTTCTTTTCTATCTCATCTCCTTATTCCTGTTCCAGTTTGGCAGTCTGTGTAGTTCTTTGAATCTGATTTAGCAGCTTGTGCTGCTCATCCCCCTCCCGTACCATTCACTATCTTCTCTTTGAAAGCCGCCTGCTCTATACCTACTGGGCCACATGAGATTTAAAAGGGAAATCAGTGAATCACAGGGGAAGGAGATGAGCAAGAGTAACTAAAGCAGCTGCATAGAAATAAGAGAGAAGAGAGCAGGTGCATCATTCCTGTTCCTGCTCTGCCAGACACTGTACAAATAGCAGCAAAACTAGACTGTCCAGTTGAAAATGGACAGTGGCCACCCTAGTTTAAGGTTGCATTTTATCCTGCTTGTCTCAGATATCAAATCATCTAGTTCCTCTAGCCCTGATTCAGTACATGTGTAGGAAGCTGCAAAAATGCTATGTCATTGCAGTCACAGGCAGAACATTCTGTCCCCTGCTCCAGAAGTCAGATGCCAATCAAATGGTAAAAGTAGGCGGTGCACTTAGAAGGCTCTGATTCAATAGGATTCAAACAGGAGTTTTAGGAGGGATGTATAAAATCCAGCTAGAAGGGAGGAACAATGTCCTTCCTCTCTAAAGGAGGGTCTTTAGAGGATTCCAGCTAAGAACTCCACCCTGGGACCCACCAGAGTCTTAGCTCTCTGATGTAGGAATTAGAGGAGGAGGAGCAGGAGCTGCTAGTCTGTTAATCAGCTTTCTCCTGTTGCCTGAAGAAAGTAAAATGGTCAGAGAAGTCATTCTTACCCACAGCTGCCCCCCTGGGGCACAGAGTCCCCTAAGGTAGAAGGTCTAGCTAAAAGGAGAATGGATCCTAAACCTTAGTAACATGCAGAGATTGAAGCTGTTATCTAAAAACCCCAATTAAGGAAAGGGTTGAAGGGTATAAGCAGTGACATAAGTGAGTGCCAACTTCCTATGTGTGCCAGGAAATATTCACCTGTCCAGGGGTTTATCCTTCACCTATTCACAAAAGCAAGTATTTAGCACTCCAGTAATCTATCCCATCTGAAAGAAAGCATCTTGCCACCATCACTGGGTAACCCTGTCACCATTAACTAAGTGAAATAACAGAGGCTCAGTTATTCAACTAATATTTTAGAGCATCTACATTGAAAGGGATGATACAGAATAGCTGGGAGAGACTTGGTGCTTAATGCTGAAGAGTAAGGCATTATATCTACCACCTACTAAATGCATGAGAGATGTGGAGTGTAAATATGTATGATGTTCCTCCAAGGAGACCAACTAATGTTTCTTTGATGAAATATTATGGTTGATGTTAATACTATGGACAATTTGTCTTTTCCTTTTTATTTTTCATATCTTATATGTATTTCTTAAATACCAAAGTGCCCGCCCGTTAAAGGAATGTTATCTTGTAGAACCATTCTGGTCTCTGGTACTGTTTTTGCTTTGGATATGTTTCTATGTCTCTTCACTGTTACCATGGTAATCTCAATAACTAGCTGGGGAACCTTTGTGTTTCCAGATTTAAAGATAGGAAGGAAGGAGAGGTTTTTAGGCCATAGATATTACAACCTGATTATGTACCTGCTCTGAGATGACTACCGTATATACTTGAATATAAACCGGGATTTGTGGGCCAGAAAGTTGGCCCATAAATAGGGGTCCCAGTTTATATTAGAGCTAATACACCCTCTTGCAAAATTATTGCAGGCCGCCGCAAGGCTCTGCACCCTGCCGCCCTCCCTGTCCTAACCAGCATTCATTTTCTCATATTTATAAATTAAACATAAATTTGCCCACCAGAATGTGAAATTTAGATGATCCCAATTTTTCCAATTTCGCATAATTAATTGGATAGCTGTACCTGTCATAATTAAAAACAATCGCCTCCTATATTTATCTAAGGGATCTTTAACATACAATGCAGTCCCACAAATCACTATTTCATAAGTTAAAGGAATCTCAGAATCTAAAATATTATTAATATGTCCTCAAATCGACTTCCAAAAGCTCAGAATCATAGGCAATGAAACAATAAATGATCCAAAGTACCTACATCTAGATGACAGTGCCAGCATCTATTAGACCTAGAATTATCTAACTTATTCAATTTAACTGGGGTCCAATAAGAACGATGTAACAGAAAAAAAACAAGTTTGTCTCATAGATGCTGACGCTGTACACTTTATTCTCCAAGACCAAATGCATTGCCATCGAGATGCATAAATATATTGCTTAATCTCGATGCTCCAAATGTCTCTAAGCACATTTTTGGGTTTCTTATTCACAAATTCGGAAATTAATTTATACCACCTGGTGGCCTGATGACCTAGCATATTTGTCTGAAAGGAGAGAAATTGCAAACTATAATACTTTTTCAAATTACGCCAATCAGGGAACCCTTTCTGAATGGCCTGCTTCAGCTGCAACCAATTATAAAATTGAAATTTTGAAATACCGAATTTTTGTTGCAACTGTGAAAATTCCAGCATTTTTCCATTTAAAATTACATCATTTAATGTTCTTATTCCTGCATGCATCCACTTCTTCCAGACAATTTTAGACCCGCCTATTTGAATCTTGGAGTTAAACCATATAGATTGACATAGAGATTGTTCTATAGGAATTTCAGTTAACTTATTGATACGTCTCAAAGTCTTCCAAGTATCCAAAATAATAGTATTTTCTTTAACATAACTAGGTATCTTAATGTCCAAGATATGAGAAAGACGCATTGGGGACATAATTTTCCATTCCAAAAATAACCAATCTGGATAATGTTCAACGAGCTCATGCAGGATCCAATACATACCCTGATGTAAAATATAGGCTTGATGGTACCTATAGAAATTTGGAAAATTTACCCCCTCCCCTCCACAATCGGTTTTTGTAGAGATACTAAAGCAATTCTAGCAGTTTTGCCCATCCAAACAAACTTAATAAGAATACTATTTAATTTTTTGTAAAATGACCCCTGAAAATAAATTGGCAACATACCCATTTGGTAACAAACCACAGGCAAGATCATCATTTTAACTGTTTGAACTCTTCCCCACCAAGATAAATGTAGAGGATTCCATTGCTCACACATTTCTGTAACCTTAAGCAATAAATATTTTTCATTTATTTTCATTGTCTCTTCCAATGTTTTATAAATCCATATTCCTAGATACAGAGGAGGGTATAAAATTTTGAACCTTTGTTGTACCGTATGCTGCATTTCTTGTTTATTTCTCTGTTGGTTCAATAAAAATTGTTTTCACTTGAAAATCCGCCACTAAAATGTGTGCAGGCTAAACCGCCAGAAAAAAAGTTTAGTGACGGTGTTAAAGTTTTGAGAATCTTGCCCTGAGTTATCAATGTTGTCCTTGTATTTTCCTGCTTTACCACTATGTCCAATTTTCTTACATCAAGCTTCTTATCAGTCAAAATGGAAATTCTCAATCGTAACCTCTTTGTTTTCGCAGTGCTTATCTAGTAAAGCAATGTTACAGTGTTTGCACTTTCCAGTAGATGGGTCATGTTGCTTTATCACGCCTTTCTGTTTATAGCCTGTCTGACATCATTCAGCACCTCACAGACAGCAAGTGAGTAGCCATTTCTCATCTCTCAATTCTATGACAAATTGAATGGACTTATGATCTCCACATAGGCCACCTTCCTCTTGAAATGAAAGTGATAATGTCTTTTTGATTTCTGGCCATTGGCTGCTTCTAGAGAACAGCAGGAGACCTGACTGGTATCAGTTAGTCTTTTGTGTTCTATGACGCTAACCTTTCCCAAAGGACATTCTTGTTTGTATGTCTGACAACATCCAATATCCCTCCATCGAGAGGGACAAGTGAGAAGTAAGTAGGAACACCATACCTTTGACATAGCTCACTTCCTGAATGTGATCAAGGTTATTGATAACTCTCATTTGGATCTGGAGCCGGCACACCATCTGCTGGAACTGTAAACATTCCTATACACTGAACATTCGGATCTGCTGTGACCATTGCTTATTGGAGACAAATGCAATAGTCATATTTTCTGGTTCCTGTTATGATGACCACAAATTAAGGTGGAGATCCATTATGAACTACTGTACAAGTTTTCTGTGACCACAAACATGTAAGCCAATTTTCAAAAGGAAACTCCCTAAAGAGTTTCCTATTGATAACTGGATGGACAAAATGCCCACAGACTGCATATTCTATTTATTTATTTGGATTTCGCTCACACCTTTTTCAGTGGTAACTCATGGTGAATTACATTGAGGCACACTAAATATTTGTGTAGCATAAGTCCCCAGGGAGAAAAGTACTTGTGGAGATTTGAAAAACATATTCCCACATTTATTTCCCCAACGTTCTCCTGTAGCTAAAAGTAGGTGCTCTATGAAACTCTTGAGGTTTGGGAACATTTCTACTCCATTCAGCTAGACTGAATTGTATAAGTTGTTTAGAGGAAATAAGGGGAATCTTTGGATAGCCAATTTACTAGTACATGACTTTGAACATTGTCCTCATAAACAGGTGCTTTATTGAGTGTTATCAGCAGCTATTTGTACCACTGATTCATCTAGGCTTCCTCACCTATACCAGCCTCCAGTGGATTTTCCCCATAATCTCTTCTGAACATTTCTCAAAACAGAATATGCTTGATTAGGATAAAAAAACAACTTGTATTGAAAAATCTTGCACTGTAACTATGACAAATTGTAACCTGTAAACTGTATATTATGTACATTGGCATTAGATCCCTAGTATGTGTCGAGTTAGGATAAAAATTTGTATTGAATAAACTTGTATGTAACTATATTATGCATGTTGACCTGTAACCCGTTCTGAGCTCGTTGGGGAGAACAGGATAGAAAACAAATTAAATCAATAGGTTTTCTATTTCATTCACTATACTTTCTCATATCTGGTGATCTGGTGTACAGTTTATGCTTATGTCACTCTTTTTTTTTTGAGCAGGATATTCCCATGTAGGGCTCAATTCTATAGTAGGCATCTGGAGGTATATTTCTGCTCTTCCCCTAACTTGCTAATATCCCCTAATATCTGGCTCTTTACTAGAAAATGACATGGGGACAGACTTTTCCCTGTCCCACAGTGACAAAACAGGGACGGGATGGGGAAATTGAGTTCCTGTGGGGACGTGGATAAATTTGTCCCGGTGTTATTCTCTACTATTTATTAAATTAAATGGCCACATATTATCCCTGTTTTCTTTAAATCTACTTTATTGCACGTATAACATTTCTCTCTGGATTAGATTCAGTAAATGATACCCAAATTTGGGTATCAAAAAATGTGCTGTTCTATAAACAGCACTGCAAGCTGGATGCCATTTATAGAATAGTGTGTAGATTAAAGGTTTGCACGGGAACAGGGATCGCGAGAATCCCGCAGGTCCCGTGGGAATCCCCCCCTAACTCACGGGACTCCCACGGGGACCCCCCTCTAGCCAACGGGACTCCCACAGGGATGGAAGGCTTTGGAAGCAGGGTTCATCCATATAATATAATAGACACGTCAGCCTTAGTAAAAGAGGGGGTTTATAAGTTAATTACCTGAACAGAAAACAAAAAAAGGGTTCCACCAAAGAGATTCCACAAGGAAAACAGCAGCGCAAACACCAAAGAAACTGTGGAATTGATGATCCTGTCAGAAGTAATTGCTGCTTTTTATGGGGACAGGCGGGGATGGATGTAATTCCTTGCGGGGATGGGTGGGGATGGAGAGGATCCTGGCAGGGACGGGTGGGGATGGGTGGGATTTCTGTTCTCGCGCAACTCTCTAGTGTAGATGTACAAATTAAATCCTGCTGGGCAGTCTTGCCTAGGGCTAAGAAGAGAAGATCACCGATTACCTCTAGCTAGCGCTGCCTTTTGCTGCAGGAGGCTTCTTTTGATGTAGATTCAATCTCCTCAGGGTCTTCGCTGATCCACAAGAAACAAACAATGAAGGTGACCAATTGGTGCTCAGTCTCCTTTACTGTGTTAGACTCGACACGGTCGTGTTTCAGCCCTAAAAGGGGCCTGCCTCAGGAGTCTGAGATAAAACAACATATAATGAAATCATATCAGCATCCTCCTTAATTATGTAAAATAAAATCCACAATAAAATATCGCATAAATAACTTTTGTATAAACAATTATATAGAAATATAAAAACATTTAATGACTACAATTTTAATATACATATCATATGAAACAAATTTTTTTTAAAATTATACTTCAAAAAGAAATTGTTATGCAATGAAAATACATATATAGATAAAACCATCTAAAAACCAAAACATATTTAAAAATACCAATAAGCATAGAATTCACTATTTAATGTTTGATGAATTGAATGAAATTAAACATAAAACCAAATTATTTAAAAAAGAAGAAATATACTATTTGTTTATATGAAATAAAATCAAAGTCCCTTATAAATGAACATACAGTACCTTGTTGTTAACACGCAGTGAATAAGATGTACAGATTCATATACTCCTATTTTTCATTGAGTTGACAATAAACCTTGGAAAACAGTGAAGGATATGAAAGACAGAAAAGAAACAAAAGAAGAGAAGGGAGTAAAAAGAAAAAGTTTTCATTCTTTTACTCCAGTGTTCATAGAGAAAGTGACCAGCCCTGAAGGACAAACACCGGGAAATACCTTCTTAGACTTTACAGCCCTAATAGAGTCTGAACTCAATTTGGTAAAAATTAGCTGCATGCAGGTATTACTACACTTCCTCAAAATGATATAGGAAATTGTTTTAATGGTGGCCTTTATCGGTATCTGCTAAATAGGTGTGTTGTGCCTCTGGATGGTTTTGTAAATTATATTTGTATTAGGTCTTTTGACGTTTAAGTTGGTATCCTCTGTGTAGGAACAGTATGCTTCTAGTTTCGTGGTCTGATCTTCCAGGGCATGAGTATAAGTTACAGTGGCGTACCAAGGGGGGGGCAGTCCACCCCGGGTGCACACTCCAAGGGGGTGCACAGCCAGCAGGATCCGGAACCTCCCGTGCTGCTCCAAACAGCACCTCAGCGCAGCTGCCATACATATAACAGAGCAGAGTCGGCAGCCGCGCTAAAGTGAACGAAGGTCCCACGATGACTGTGCCGTCTACTGCCTCTGTTCCGGAAGAGGTAAGTGTGGAACGGCAGCCGCAGTCATCACGGGATCTTGCCGCAACTCCCTGCATTTGCCGGCCCAGCCCCCTCTGACGTCACTTACCTCTTCCATCCAGAGCAGAAGCAGTCATTGCAGGACCTTGCTGATTTGGGATATAGAAAGAAAGGAGCATAGTAGGGTGGTGAAGGGAGAGAAAGGAGGTCAGGGTGTTATGGAAGGGTGTGGAGGGTGAAAAAGGGGGGTCAGGGTGGTATGGAATCATGGTGAAGGGTGAGAAAGGGGGTCAGGGTGGTATGGAATCATGGTGAAGGGTGAGAAAGGGGGTCAGGGTGGTATGGAAGCATGGTGGAGGGAGAGAAAGGGGGCAGATGCTGATGGAAGTGGGGGGGAAGGGAGAGGAAAGAGTGAAATGTCAGACCATGTGGGTGTGGGAGAGGGAAGGGAAGAAGAGGAGAGCAGAGATGCCAGACCATTGGAGGAGGGAAGGGAAGAAGATGGATGTCAGACTAATGGGGTGAAAGGAGAAATGGAAGGGGGATGCATAAAGTTTCTAGAACGGGAATAGAAAGAGAGAAGGGGCAGAAAGAGGGTAGACAGTGGATGAAAGGAAGAGAGTGACAAAAAGATGAGGATAGCAGAAACCAGAGAAGACAAGGTAGAAAAAAGTTCTATTTATTTATTTATTTTTTGCTTTAGGTAAGATGCATCGCTGTTTCTGTGATGTTGCATTGTATGCAGAGTCCAGCTTCTTGGTGCTTCAGTTTAACCTTTGTCTACGTATTTTTATTTTATCTCCCTATTTACAAAACTGTAGAGCATTTTTTAGCGTTGGCATCTGAGCTGTTACCACCATGGCTAAAAACCACATTATGGGTTTGTAAAAGGGGGAGGGGTTAATTTGTGATTACATACTAGGCGAAGGTGTTTTCTGTGTTCTGTGTGTTCAAAAAGACATGGTTTTCTGTTAGGATTGATGGTGTAAGATTGATCTGTTCTAGTCTGGCTTGTTTAGTTTTACAATGGGTTTATTGATGTACTGCTCACTGCAGTATATAAGATGCTGCCTTTTCCTAAGTATTCATGTGTGGCGTGTGGAATGTTACTAAAAATCATGTTTTTCATACAGATGGGGGGGTGTCAAAAAATGATGGGCCCCGGGATTCACATATGTTAGCTAGGCCACTGGATAGTTATGCTGGTTTTATTGATCATGATCTTTACTTTATACTGATCATAGGAGGCCCTGGCTTCACCAAATATTTCCTGCTGGTTTGCCCCCTTCTCTTACCTGCAAAGTATGGGCATAGTTTGGGGAGAGCAATATGCCTCCCCCCCCAACACTGCAGGCCTTAAAAATTTGCTTGCTTTGAGTTGTAGCTGCTTTTAGAGTTTGAGACTTGAAAAGCCTTATGAGCTATCAGACAGCTCCAGATCATTGGGGGGGAAATCTGAACCTTTCATGGTTTTACTCTCACTGCACACAATGGAGGCAAAACTAGGACTGTGTCAGCCTGTCCCTGAATGACCCAGATCTGTCAGATAGATTTGCTATTTATAGCATTAATTAAATTCCAGCTATACCCCCTTGCCAGGTTATAGCAGCAAACAGCATTGCCTGTGATTTAATTTCTGGTGTACTGTACTATATATTGTTATTGTTTTAAGGCAATGTAGTATCCATGTTCTGTGAATATGTAAACAAGGTAAGGGATTCTGCTGCTATGTTCTTTTTCTATAGAAAACCTTATTTCTTCTGTTTTCCCAGTAAGAGATGTGTTTGTATTCTAGGGACTGGTGTAACATTTTCTCTGTTGCCTTCTTGGAGGTGTATGGCTCCTGCAGGGCTGGAGCCATGGTTGTCATCCTGCCCCCTAAGTACCAGTTCCCTAGAAATAATGTACTAAGTTCCCTAGAAATAATGCACTGAATAAAAGCATTTATGCACTTAGCACTAGTGCAGATAGCATAAGTGCTTTTGAATATTGACCAATTTTTTGGCTAAATTGTGCCTTCTCTTTCGGAAGATACTATTCTCTTGACTACACTGACCTATTCTTATACAGTCATTTGTTTGATGTCTATGCCTCTGTATCATTCTAATATTTTGTAAGCCGCAGTGATTCCTAGCTGACGTTTGCGGGATACAAGAATCAATATGGTATGTTAGAGTACTTCAACACATGTCTAGAGCAGTTAATTTAGAACACTGCAGCTTGGTTAATCACAGTTTTAAAAAAAAGTTTGACCATGTAACTCTTATTTTTATGGTAATAAATTGAAATTCGGGTATACTGTCATTTGAATATTGTCTATCACCTATGTTTGGATTAATTTTGCTGTACACCACCTTAGGTAAATTTCATCAGAAAGGCAATAAATAAATCCTAATAAATAAACAAAAGAAGAAAATTGAAAATCTGGCCCAGTTTAAAAAATTAATTCGTTTTTTGACTAGTTTTTGAAGACAATACCTTCTTTATTGGATCAGAAATGAACAAAAAAGTAGCAAATATCAGAATAAATAAGAGAAACATATAAAAGTATTCTAATGACAAGTCTCATAGAGGGTGGGTAGGACTGGGGGGAGGGGGGAGAAACAGGGAGAGATAGATAGGTGATCAGGAGGTGACATATTTTTTCGCTCCATAAGACGCACCTGACCATAAGACGCACCCTAGATTTAGAGGAGGAAAACAAGAAAAAAAATATTCTGAACCAAATTCTCCCTGCCAGGCTCTGCACCCAAACTCACACTCTTTGCCAGGCTTTGCACCCTGTCCCCCCTCTGGTGGTCTATGGTAGGCCGGGACAAGGCACAGGGAGGACAGGGACAGGGCACAGAGTAGGCAGGCCTAATGGCTGGCAGGCAGGCAGGCTCAATACCCTCCCACGTACCCCCCAGTACCTTAAATCATCCCCATCCCCCCATGAGCCCCCAGTACCTTAAATCATCCCCTCACATACCCCCCAGTACCTTAAATCATCTCCCATGTACCTCACCAGTACCTTTTTTAATCATACCCCCCTTGTATCTTTTTAATCATATGCGCCTCCCCCTTGGGGGTTGTTTTAAAAAGGTGGTCTGGTGGGCAGGCGGTGTTTAAAAAGGTGCTGCGGTGCAGGGGGTGTTTTGCAACTGTACGGGGGCAGCATTTAAAAAGATGGTGCAGCTGGTACGCGGGGGGAGTGTTTTGCAGCTGTACGGGGATACAAGTTTTGCACCTTCACATCAAAAGATTTACTGAGATTTCCACCCACTTTTGAAGTAAGTCTGTATGTCATGTCATGTGTTCTACTAATATACCCTGGTATTGTTTAGTATCTCTAATTTTTAATTTGTTTTTATGGTATTTTTTTATTGTATACCGCCTAGAAGTTTGATTAAGCAGTATAAAAACATTTTAAATAAACTTGAAACTTGAAACTACTCTTAGGGCCATATTCTATAAAAGGCGACCCAATTGTAGGTGGCGGTATGCATCCTAGCACTATCTAACCAGCCAATCGGGACACATGTTTAAAAAAAAAAGGGTAGGACTGGTGGGAGGGGGGAGAAACAGGGAGAGATAGATAGGTGATCAGGAGGTGACATATTTTTTTCGCTCCATAAGACCATTCCGAGTAGCACCTCCTTTTCTAGTGAATTTGCCCTCATCACATGTCTAAAAACAGGTCAGTTTCTGCCTGGTAATCTTGCCTTCCAAGGACAACTCTGGGTTTATATGATCAAGAACTTCTTTGGTAGTGATCCTAGCTGTCCATGGGATTTGTAGAAGTCTTCTCCAGCACCACAGCTCAAAGGCGTCAATTTTTCTTCTATCTGCTTTCATGAATGTCTATGTCTCGCAGCTATAGCACATGATTGGAAACACAATGGCATCAAACTAAAAAAAAAAAGAAGAATTTTAATAGCAAGTGAACAATATAAGATAAAAACATTTGCAGTTATGTACTAGGGCAGAATTCAGATAGTCATAATGTTTGGAAATGACACTTTAAATTATAATACTGCTAATGGAAAACTGGATTTTAAAATATCATTGCATGTGATACAAATGCATCTGTTCTTGAAGTTTGCTTTCTACAGAGGGACCACTTGCAACTAGTGCTGCCCAATTCGCAGATTCACTTTCTAAAAAAAAATCAAACGCACTGATTCAATGAGTCCTGACTCCTGACATGCCTCTGGGCATCCTAAAGTAGCAGCAGCAGCAGCGGTGGCAGTGACTGGCTTGGCAGAAGCAACGCGGTGAACAGGCTTCTCTAGGCCTGCCCCACCAGGGCCTTTCCTCTGCCGTGTCACTGATGACATGGCAGAGGAAAGCCTTAGCAGGCAGGCCGCTAGAAGTCTGCTCACCGCGCTGCTTCTGCAAAGCCAGTCACCACTATGGCTGCTGCTATTTTAGGAGGCCCATAAGGGGGGTGTGTCAATCGGGAGGTGTTGCACAGGAGAATAGGAGGGATGGAAAGCTGCTGCACAGGGGGATAGGAAGGAGGAAAGCTGCTGCATAGGGGAATAGGAGGGATGGAAAGCTGCTGTACATGGTGGGGAGAGGAGAGAGGAAGAATTGGTGAATCCCTGGAGGGGGTTTTCCCCTATAACAGCCTCCGGAAGAGCGTTCCAGTTTTCTATCACTCTCTGGGTGAAGATGAACTTCCTTACGTTTGTATGAAATATATCCCCTTTCAACTTTAGAGAGTGCCCTCTCGTTTTCTCTACCTTGGAGAGGGTGAACAACCTGTCTTTATCTATTAAGTCTATTCCCTTCATTATCTTGAATGTTTCGATCATGTCCCCTCTCAGTCTCCTCTTTTCAAGGGAAAAGCGGCCCCAGTTTTTCTAATCTCTCACTGTATGGCAACTCCTCCAGCCCCTTAACCATTTTAGTCGCTCTTCTCTGGACCCTTTCGAGTAGTACTGTGTCCTTCTTCATGTACGGCGATCAGTGCTGGACGCAGTATTCCAGGTGAGGGCGTACCATGACCTGGTACAGCGGCCTGATAACCTTCTCCGATCTGTTCGTGATCCCCTTCTTAATCATTCCTAGCATTCTGTTCGCCCTTTTTACTGCCGCCGTGGAGATGGAATGGAGGAGAGGAAGGGAGAAATGCTACAGAGGTAGAAAGCGGTGAGAGGGAGATATCCTGCATATGGTGGAGGGGAGGGAGACATGCATGGAGAAGAGAGAGGGAGAAATGTTGGACATAGGATAGAGCACAGAGAGAGATGGTGCATGGGGAGAAAGAAATGGTGCATATGATAATGGAGGGGAGGAAGAGAGAGATGCTGCATGGAGGGGAATAGAGAGGTTTGACCCAGGAAGAGAGAGAGAGGGAGAGATTGTAGCAGTGGGAAAGAAACAGAAATATAGGCTATGGCAGTGGAAGGAAAGGTACAGAGATGGAAGATATATGGTGAGCATGGAGAAAGGAGAAAATGTCAAAAAAATTATTTTTTGTGATTATAATATGTCAGATTTGAAATGTGTATCCTGCCAGAGCTGGTACTAGACAGCGAGTGTGAGCTAGGACCTAAAAAAGAGAAGAAAAGCCTTTTTTGTTTATTTTGTTTACACTACAGTGCCAGCATGGGGCTGGGGTGGGTGAAGAGTCTACAAAATAAACCCACCAGGACATTTGAAAAAAATGCCCTATTGGGCGGGAAAAGTGAATTGAATTAAAAAAAAAAAATCAATTCAATAGGCCAAATCGAATACAAAAAATTTTCCCTGAATTGGGCGATGCAACAAGATAGTCAGCAATTTGTTTCAGACTCCTAGAACAGACTTTGTACACACAGTAAAATTAACCTGCAGACACATTAAATCAAGCTCTCTTAAGCAGCACTGACTTTAAAGTGGGGGGCTGCACGATAGACGGTTGAGGATGAAACATCCACTATGCTTCTGCCCCCCCCCCCCATTTCACAGGAAATTATAGGGCTAAAGCAGTGCTCCCCAAAACCTAGAGCCCAAGGCAATCACCTCTCTTCATCCCCTGCCCCTCCCCAAGACCAGTTATGACTACACACACACTAAGGGGTAAAAAACAAAAATGAGTCAGACTGTCCTGAAAAATAAATGAAACAATCTGGTAACCATAATGTTATCTTCTCTTCAGAGGTTAGCCAAGATCATTAAATAGTTGTTTTATTACTGTGTTGAAACAACAACAAATACCACCCACATAATTTGGCACTAATTGGCACCTCAGCAGAGAAACCAAGGATTGCACAAACAGGAAACTCTCTCATAGAAACATGATGCCAGATAAAGGCCAAATGGCCCATCCAGTCTGCCCATTCACACTAACCATTATCTCTTCCTCTCTCTAAGAGATCCTATCCTACGCTTTCTTGAATTCAGACACAGTCTTTATCTCCACCACCTCTTCCGGGAGACTGTTCCACGCATTTACCACCCTTTCTGTAAAAAAGTATTTCCTCAGATTACTCCTGAGCCTGTCACCTCTTAACTTCATCCTATGCCCTCTCATTCCAGAGCTTCCTTTTAAACGAGAGACTCATCTCATGCGCATTTACATTATGTAGGTATTTAAACGTCTCTATCATATCTCCCCTTTCCCGCCTTTCCTCTAAGTATATAGATTGAGATCTTTAAGTCTGTCCCCATACACCTTATCACGAAGACCATGCACCATTTTAGTAGCCTTAGATGTGTTCCCAAAGTGCTCACAGGCACACTGGTGGGTCAGTGTTTGGAAGCTTACACCAATTGTTTGGTTTTTGATGGTTAATATATGTAAAAAGAAACTCATTTTTAAAATCTTATCTACACAAGAGGAAGAGCATAAGTGGTGTGTAGATAAATTTTAAAAGTGAGTTTCTTTTTACTTATATTAACCATCAAAAACCAAACAATTTTCATTAGACATTAGATCTTAACCAAGTTATTTTCTAAACATAACAAGGTGAACAGATTCTGAAATATGCAGTCCAGTTTCACCATTGCTTTAAAGAAGGAATTTGAGCCAGCAGATGTCAGCTGGAAGTAACAGAAAAACAAAGAAATTGAGAATCTTAAAGTTTCATTTTTTTTTTGAACTGGCATTTTATTTTGTTATGCGTGTCTTGTTTCACAGTGTCCCAAACACCCTGCGCTGAATCAAAAAATAAATGCACTGTTGGCTATTCATCACACTTAAGGAGCACTCCCCAAATGGCTACTCACAAACTGTATAACTTTGAGACACATCAGCATGTCCAGTGCAACAGGCAGGTCAGTTATGTGGAAGTGTGTGGCACAGTGGTTAAAACTACACCCTCAACACCCTGAAGTTGTGTGTTCAAATCCCATGCTGCTTCTTGTGACCCAGGGCAAGTCACTTAATCCTCCAAAAAATAAAACCAGGAACTGGCTCCCAGTGATTTCCAGAATCCATTTCAAATGCTCCTGCCTGGCTTTTAAGATCATTCACGGCATCCTTCCTCCCTTAATCCCACTATCTTATAACTCCTCGAGTCCTGACTCTACCAGACCCGCCCAAAGGTATAAATTATCCTTCCCCTCTCTACATGGTATTCGCTATGCAGGCAAACTGGGAAAATCCCTTCTCTTCAGAATCACAGGTCTTTGGAACGACCTTACTACCCCGCTGCGGAACCTGGGCTCCCTCCAATTATTCCGCAAGCAACTGAAAACCTGGCTTTTCACTAAAATGTAATTCTATCCCCCCTTACTCTTCTCTTCTATATATAAGTTCATGTAAACCTTTTTTTTCCTTCTCTTCCTATATTTTAAGTTCTTGTAAACCGTGCCGAGCTCCACAACATCCGTGGAGATGATGCGGTATATAAACTTAAGGTTTAGTTTAGTTTAGTTTAGGAACAAGAGAAAAAAAATATTCACTACCAATACCTCTCTAGAACACTCTTAATTCTATTTATAT
Source organism: Geotrypetes seraphini (assembly GCF_902459505.1). Classification (NCBI taxonomy): domain Eukaryota; kingdom Metazoa; phylum Chordata; class Amphibia; order Gymnophiona; family Dermophiidae; genus Geotrypetes; species Geotrypetes seraphini. Next base: position 338,043,181 of record NC_047086.1, on the reverse strand, counting down.
CTCTTTACTATGATCTGCTTACAAGTCATTTTACTCAAGGAGGGAAAGAGCTTCAGAACCCCGTGTACTGCTGCTATTTGTGTTAAGCAGACATACTAGAAAGGGTAGAAACCTCACTGGCTCAAAAGCTCCTGTCCCGACCTAATTAATAATGGAGTAAACTTAGAAGTTGTCTTCACAGCAGCTATCCAAATATTTTATAATAGCTTTACACATCATTCAAAAACTTTGTGTTTGCAATTGCAACAAACTTATCTGGATCGGGACGTTTGAATCTTCGATTGTGTTGTCTCTGCCCAGTCCTGTTCTTGCCGACGAGAGCTAGCTGGCGTTTCGCTATTACAGCTGCGTCAGGGCAACGGACTTCTTCCTTAGAAAAAAGCACAAAATAACAATGTAAAGGTTAAACAACTATAAAGAACAGGCAATAAAGCCCATTCTTCAACATTTCAAACTCTTACACTCGGCGTGTCTTCACTCGCTCATTCTGGGAAAATCTGCCATCTTTGCCCAGAATGAGCGAGTGAAGACACGCCGAGTGTAAGAGTTTGAAATGTTGAAGAATGGGCTTTATTGCCTGTTCTTTAACCTTTACGTTGTTATTTTGTGCTTTTTTCTAAGGAAGAACTCCGTTGCCCTGACGCAGCTGTAATAGCAAAACGCCAGCTAGCTCTCGTCGGCAAGAACCGGACTGGGCAGAGACAGCACAATCGGAGAAGATTCAAACGTCCCGATCTAGATAAGTTTGTTGCAATTGCAAACATAAAGTTTTTGAATGATGTGGACAGCTATTATAAAATGTTTGGATAGCTGCTGAGAAGACAATTCTAAAGTTATTAATTAGGTTGGGACAGGAGGTTTTTGAGCCAATGAGGTTTCTACCCTTTCTAGTATGTCTGCTTAACACAAATAGCAGCAGCACACGGGGTTCTGAGGCTCTTTTCCTCCTTGAGTAAACTGACTTGTAAGCAGATCATAGTAAAGAAGATTCTCCACTTTTCAGAGATATAAATAGAATTAAGAGTGTTCTAGAAAGGTATTGCAAGTCACTAAATCCCCCATTTCCCCATGTACATTAGGAAGAGTATGAGCCCACCAGGACAGATAGGGAAATATGCTTGAGTACCTGAATGTAAAACCACTTAAACTATAAGTGGTATAGAAATCCTATATAATAAAACGCTAGCCGCGCATGCGCACTCAGACCTGCGTGATCTGTAATCCCTGATCCGTAGGTCCGTGGCCAGAAAGCACAGCACAGCCGACGACTACCCCCTCCCGCCCTCACTCACTGCCAAAACCAACACCTCCTCCTTCTCGCCGGCTCACCCGCGTTTAAATGGAGAGAAAAGCGCTGCACCGCTGTTTTCCTTCTGATTTGGTTTCCTTGCTGACTCGGACTGCTGCTTCTTCACGTCATCAGCAGTGTTGCTGTCACTATCACTGTCCTGCCCTTTTTCCATCTGTTCTCCGGATCTGCCACACGTGCCATAAACTGCCACAGGCTCCACCACTGTACGCATCGCAGAAGCAGCATTGAGAGAAAAGCGCTGCACCGCGCTACCGCTGGCTTTGCCATCTTCTGTCCACTGCGGCCAACCCTAGTGGAAACAGGAAGTAGTCAGAGAGGGCGGGCCGCAGTGGACAGAAGATGGCAAAAGCCAGCAGTAGCGCGGTGCAGCGCTTTTCTCTCAATGCTGCTTCTGCGATGCGTACAGTGGTGGAGCCTGTGGCAGTTTATGGCATGTGTGGCAGTTCCGGAGAACAGATGGAAAAAGGGCAGGACAGTGATAGTGACAGCAACACTGCTGATGACGTGAAGAAGCAGCAGTCCGAGTCAGCAAGGAAACCAAATCAGAAGGAAAACAAAGCCCGTGCTGAGGGGGCCACTTCAGAAAACAAACAAAAACAGCATGACTGAGAAGGACAAAGCTCAGAAGAACGTTGAGAAACTAACAGGAGAGGAAGCTACGAATGAGACAGAGAGGAAGGAGCCCTGTGCAGATGTTTCTGCCCCAGTGAATGGCGAATTTGCAGCCCAGCAGAATGAGAATGGTGAAGACAAGAACCGGGAAGAAGACCACAGTTTGGGTAGTGTAAAGCAAGAGGTGCCGACTGAATATACACAGAATGACACACACATTGATGCTAAGATGGAAAAGTTAGGCAGTGACAGAGAGAGAGACAGATAGAAAGAAAGACAGAAAGCTGCCAAGGAGAGAGAGAAAGAAAGAAAGAAAAACAGACAGACAGTGGCCAAGGAGAGATAGAGAAAGAAAGATAGAAGGCGATCAAGAATAGAGACAGAAAGAAAGACAGTGGCCAAGGAGAGAGAGAGACAGAAAGAAAAAAAGACAGACAGACAAGCAGTGGCCAAGGAGAGAGAAAGAAAGACAGACAGCAGCCAAGGAGAGAGACAGAAAGACAGACAAACAGACACATCTATTCTAGTACCCGTTAATGTAAAGGGCTTAAAAACTAGTACTAAAATAAATAAACGGCACACAGAAGAAAAGTGGCAGCAAGGGTGACCCAAAATCTAGTCCTCAAAAGTCACATCCCAGCTGAGCTTTCAGGCTTTCCTCAATGAATATACAGTATATGAGATCTATTTGTAGACAGAGGAGACAATGCAAGCAGTAGATCTCATGTACTGTATATTCATAGTGAAGTTTGGAAAATCAGACTAGTGTGGGTTCTCACGAACCAGATTTGGGGACCACTATCCTAAACAGCTAATAGTTAAGAAATAATGGTGTCTATGACTTAGGACACCTGACACTATTCCAATATTGTGTCCACTCCACCAAGAAACATCAGAGCAGATGAAAATATAATGGTCCTATGATCAACATCAGAGGCAGTTTGGTGGGGGGAGGCCCAGCTCCTAGTCAACCCAAACCCCACCACCACCTCCCTCTTCCCTTCTCCAAGGCCTAGTATTAGATTATTTCTCAACACAGGGACTGTGAATAGCTGGTGATCTCTGAACCCCTTTCTCCCAGCCCTAGTATCAGCTCCCTTCTGCCACCTCCCCCGTCAAGACTCCCCTTCTACTACCACTTCCACCATGTCTGTATAAGCCTCCTTTCTCATCTCCATATAATTCCAGGCCCCTTTCTCCCACTCTCAGCCCCTACATTAGACCCATCTCCAAGTTCCAACCACCTTCTCCCATCTGCCCCATGTCAAGCCCCAGCCCCTGCATCAGACCTATCTTCCATATCCCCTCTCTCCCCCATGGTCTAGTATTATCCCCTCTCACTTCCCTCCCCTGGTTTCAATTTCTCTCTCTCCCTTTCCTGTCCCCATCCTGTATCTCATTATCCCCCCATGCTCCAGTATCTCCACTCCCTTCCCACCTGTGTTCTAAGCATCTTCACTCTTCTGCACTTCCTTCAAACCTTGGACCCTGTGGCAGCTACTCCAATATGGATGTGACAGTGTTAGCAGCAAAAGGACTGGTCAAGGAGTCATAGCGCCTCAGAGTTCAGGCATGCTGTGAGACTTTTCTGACCCTGCCTCCAAAGTATTTGTCACAAGAGACCTAGGAACCAACTTTTCAAAATTGTTGGGGGTACCCAACATCCTCCCTCCCCTGGCCACCACCAAAAAAGAAATAGTCTTACATTTTGTTAAACTTTGTCATAAGAATCTGACAAGATCCCAAGAAGCAAAACATATTTTGTGCTGCTTATCCTAGGAATAAGCAGTGGATTTCCCCAAGCCATTTTAATAAAAGCTTATGGACATCTCTTTTAGGAAATTATCCAACCCTTTTTTAAATCCTGGTAAGCTAACTGCTTTCACTGCATTCTCAGGCAATGAATTCCAGAGTTTAATTACACGTTGAGTGAAGAAATATTTTCTCTGGTTTGTTTTAAATCTACTACTTAGTAGCTTCATTGCATGACTCCTAGTCCTAGTATTTTTGGAAAGAGTAAACAAGTGATTCACATAAGAACATAAGAAGGTGCCTCCGCTGGGACAGACCAGAGGTCCATCTTGCCCAGCGGTCCGCTCCCACGGCGGCCCATCAGGCCTATCACCTGAACAATGGTCCCAGACTAATTTTGTAACTTACCTCTAATCCTATCCTTATAACCTACCTCTACTCCTATCTGTACCCCTCATTCCCTTTGTCCTCTAGGTACTTATCCAAACCTTCTTTGAAGCCCTGTAGCATGCTCCTGCTTATCACATCCTCTGGTAGCGCGTTCCATGTATCCACCACCCTCTGGGTGAAAAAGAACTTCCTGGCGTTTGTTCTAAACCTTTCCCCTTTCAATTTCTCCAAGTGCCCCCTTGTACTTGTAGTTCCCCATAATTTGAAAAATCTGTCCCTATCTACTTTTTCTACACCCTTCATGATCTTGAAGGTTTCTATCATGTCTCCTCTAAGTCTCCGCTTTTCCAGGGAGAAAAGCCCCAGCCTTTTCAGTCTGTCAGTATATGAGAGGTCCTCCATACCCTTTATTAGCTTAGTTGCTCTTCTCTGGACTCTCTCAAGTACCGTCATGTCCTTCTTGAGGTACGGCGACCAGTACTGGACACAGTACTCCAGGTGCGGGCGCACCATTGCACGATACAGTGGCAGGATGACTTCCTTTGTCCTGGTCGTGAAACCTTTCTTAATGATACCCAACATTTTGTTTGCTTTCTTTGAGGCTGTCGCACACTGTGCCGACGCCTTCAAGGTTGTGTCTACCATCACTCCCAGGTCTCTTTCAAGGTTGCTCACCCCTAGCGGTGATTTTCCCATTTTGTAAGTGAACATCAGGTTTTTTTTCCCTACATGCATGACCTTGCATTTCCCTATGTTGAAGCTCATTTGCCACTTTTTGGCCCACTCTTCCAGCGTTGTCAGATCTTTTTGGAGATCTTCGCAGTCCTCCATGTTATTAACCCTGCTGTATAGTTTGGTGTCATCTGCAAATTTAATAGCCTCACATTTTGTTCCTGCCTCCAGGTTGTTAATAAATATATTGAACATCTACTCTTTCCACACCACTCAGTATTTTACAGATCTCTATCATATCTCCCCTGAGCTGTCTCTCCACCAGGCTAAACTCTACTTTCTTGTGCCCAGTGCCTCTCCTCTTCTCACCAATCTGTACTCTTTTCTTTTCCCTCCTCTTCTGCTTTCCTATTTCCTGCCCAGCACCAGCACAGATCCCATTTTCTATCAACTTTCCTTACCCCCAGACCTCCATAGCCCTGTTCAGACCACTTTCCATCCTTCAGCCCCCTTTTATACCCATCTCAAAACAATGAGCTCATGCCCTCCTGAGTCCTAGCATTCACCCCACCCCCACTCATATCCCACTCCCTCCCTATTCTCTGCTCTTCACCCTCAGTCCCCAGGTCACTACACAATCAAACAAATTCACAATCACATAACAGATAATATTTTAAAAACTAAACTAAAACATCATCCATAGAATGTATGCAGAGAATCAGCTGGGAGCTGTGGCTCCTGCATGTGCCTGCAGGCAGCTCACCGGACCAAGCCCAATGCAGGACAGCAAAGCTGTTTCGGTCAGGGCCTCTGAAAAGCACTGAACCAGAGGACTGCAGATCCTGACCTCTCCCACCCCCCAAACCTGGGAAGTAAAGAGGTTGACATTGAGACACTCAGAGGCCAGTCCATCGTCAGTATTCAGTCCAAGTCGTCAAGTTGATGTTTCCTTCGTGCAGCACACTGTTGCTGGCTGCAAGCATCTATGTCATCATTCCCCGCCTACTCTAAGTCCTTACTAAGGATGCTCATTGGTAGCATACAAGTCAGCAGAAGACAGAGCGGTACTAAAAAGCTACAGTGTGTCTGCAGTCAGAGTGTATGCTATCCCACAAATATTGGGAGTGCTCAGGCACCCACCGACCTGGTTCCATATGACAGGAAGTGGGCCTGGCAGAACCTCACAGAATGCCTGAATGTGGTCCTTTAATTACTAACATTGTTGTAGCCATGCTAGAGGAGTTGTGATGGGGACTGAGGTTTGAGGGTAGTACAGAAGAAGGGAAAATGTCTGGACATGTGGGCAGGAGAGAGACCCTTGTTCCCATTTCGATCCCTGCAGTCAGTAGTGTGGTGGTGGTGGTGAGGGGGGGCAAACCACCACGGACACCATCTTTACGGGAACGCCAGTGCTTCTCTGCTTCCCCCTGGCATACCTCTTGAAATGTTCGCTGGCATAAGCAGCATCTTCCATCTGCTGCTTGTGAAGGCCTCGATTCTTTTCTGACATCACTTCCTGGTCATTAGAGCAGGACGTGACATCAGAAGGGAGCTGAGGCTGGCATGAACAGCAGGTGGAAGATGCACCAATGAACACTTCAAGAGGTACACGGGGGATGGGGGGAAAGAGCAAGGGGTGCACAGTGCAGCGATGATTGGTGCCACCACCCCGGGCGCCATCCTCCCTAGCTATACCACTGTCTGCAGTGTTGGGGGGCACATTGCCCTCCCCAAAACTATGCCCATACTGTGCAGGTAAGAGAAGAGGGCAAACCAGTAGGAAAAATTTGGTGAAGCCAGGGCCTCCTATGATCAATATAAAGTAAAGATCATGATCAATAAAACCAGCATAACTATCTTATACTCATGCCCTGGAAGATTAGATCAGATCATGAAACTGGGAGCATACTGTTCCTACACAGAGGATACAAACTTAAACATCAAAGGACATGCATACTGTACCTGAAATGTAGCTCATTTTGACCACAGCTTTGAAAAACTGAGTTATTAAATAAAAAGATCCAAAATCTGAACATCCAAACAGAAGGAAGAATCTAGACCTTGTAGAAAATCAGGACCAGTCAGTTAATACAGTAGGCTGTTTTTACATATTTACATTGACAATTACATAAATTCATTAAGATACCCTTTTCTTTCATTGCAATTTTTGTTTGTGAGAGGAAAACTTTCTTAAATTTTATAGTTACAGATTTTACATAACTATCCAGCACAGTGCATGAGGATATGATGAATTGCCAGCCAGCAATAGGGGGGAAGTTCAAGAGAAATTCTATCCACTGGAAAAGGAAAATACAAAGAAAAAAAAAATCCACAATTTGTATGGCAGGGGCAAGCTTGAGCTAGCCTTATCTATATATAGTACCTCGAATGAACTCAGGTCCACCCAGCGTCCAGGTCCACCAGTTGTCTATCTGGCAGGGGATTCCAAAGCCCTACCAGCTGAAGAAATCCAAAACTGTGCTCAATCACTTAACCATGACACTCAGTGGCAACATGCTGAGTTGCTGATGCTGACATCATAAGCATACTTGGTTCTCATGCATGCTCAATCCATGCAGAAGAACTGAGCATGCTCATGATGCTGGCCTCAGCAGCTCAACATGCTACCACTAAGTACCATGGTTGAGTGACTAAGCACAGCTCCAGATTACCTGGCAGGGTTTGGGGATCCCTGCAAGCGAAGGCTTTTTTTTTTTTTTGGGGGGGGGGAGTTAGTAAAGAGGAGAGGAGGCAGCGGAAATGGACTGCCTAGTACTCCCTCCTCCTCCACCCCCCCCCAAAAAAAAAGTTAGTTATGGCTATACCACTGTTGTATGGATTCGAAGAGTGTGGAGTGATTCTCATATACATACATACACACAAACTTAACTGGTGTGTGTCCATAGTGCCTCCAGCCTTATCTCTGTTGGGCTCTTTTCAGTTTATTTTCAGTCACACTTATCTCTATGGAATCTGACTGCCCTGCACCAAAGAGCTTGACCTTTATCTATCACAGAAAATCAGTGCCTAACTACTCTGTACCTAAGCCTTCTGTGTACTCTTTGTCTCTAAGCCTATTAATCCTTACCCTTTCCAATACAAGCTTCTTTCCCTCCAAAATCCTTGAGAGAAATTGCAAGAAAATATTGCTGCTCTCTGGATTTATGATTATATCACCCATGGGACTTAGAAATAGACTGAAAAAAGCTTGCTTGGCTGCTTGTCAAACAGTTTCAACATGGTAGGTCACATGACTCCTGCTTCTTCCTTATCCCTTTCCTAGGTAGCCCCATTCTGTCTGGTTAGCAGACTCACTAATCAAGCCCATGACCCATAGAAAAGTTTCTCAACTCATTCCTGGAGTACCCCCTTGCCAGTCAGGTTTTCAGAATATCCACAATGAATATGCATTAAATAAATTTGCATATAATGGGGACAGTGTATGCAAATCAAGTTTATGCATAGTCATTGTGGATATCCTGAAAACCTGACTGACAAGGGGGTACTCCAGGACTGACACTGCAATAGGAGACCCTAGAGACTTATAGCTGAAGCCACTGAAACTACACAGTCAAGAAAGAAATCTATCATTATCCCCTGGACACATCACAACAGACAAAACATGCCCCAGAGGAACCCATTGGAACAGCATGGAGTATGTCCTTGATAATTCTGACCAAGGGGAGTATGTCCTTGATCAAATTCTGGTCCAATGGGCTCCTCTAGGAGTACATTTCTCCTGATGCCTAGAAAGCAAAGTTACTCACATGTAGCAGATATTTTCTAAGGACAGCAGGACACACATTCTTATAGGCGTGTGATATCCTTCGACAGAGTCTGGTATGGAGCAATTTCCCACCTTCTTCTTAAAAGCATTTGGAACGCACTATGCATGTGTGCTCATCGTCCTACTTGCCATCACCGTGTGGGACTATGCAGTCTAAGACAAAGCTAATAAATTACAACTCTTGGGAACGGTAGGTGGGAATGTGAAAATGAAAGACCTGCTGTTCTCAGTCAACACCTGCCAGAGGTGAGTAACTTTCTCTGAGGACAAGCTGGACCATCATGCTATCATATGGAATCCTTAGCTACCAGGTGGACTGAAACAAAATAGGGAGAAAAAACAAAGGCTGCAACAGGCAAAGACCTAGAACATATTTCAAAATTTTTTTTTTTATAATCAACCTGGAACAGAAACAAATTGAGCTTAGGAGTGTGGAAATAGATTCTAAACCTCAAATAGATTCTGAAAGACCCATTGACCAAACTGATTGTCACATCAGGAATCATCTGGAAGCATTGGATGAAGGCAGGCATACGTACACTAGATTATGTTATTTCAAATGGGAAAATGCTTGATGTTTCAGGACTGCAACAATCTTTTGGTATTTCAAAGTCTCAAATTTATAAATGGTTGCAGTTGAAGCAAGCCATTCAGAAAGGGTTCCCTGATTGGCGTAATTTTAAAAATCATTATTGCTTGCAGGTCCTATGCTTCCAGACAAATTTCCTGGGACATCAGGCTGCTCAGTGGTATAAATTAATATCTGAATTTTTGAATAAGAAACCAAAGACTGGTTTTTGTGACATTTGGAGCATTGAGATAAAGCAGCAGATTTCTGCGTCTCAATGGCCACGAATTTGGACTTGGAGAATGAGATGTATGGCATCTGCATCTATGAGACACACATGGTTTTTCTTGTTACACAGAGCTTTTTGGACCCCTGTTCGTTTACAGAAATTGGATAGTTCTAAGTCTAATAGATGCTGGCACTGTTATTTCAAAGTAGGAACATTGGATCATTTACTGTTCTATTGTCCATTGATGCTTAAATTTTGGAGATCCATTTGGGATCAAGTGAATAAATTATTGGAAAATCCAGTGGCATTGACGTACGATACTGTGCTATTTGGCACGTTAATGAGGGCCAAAAGTCCAAATATCTTCCCATAATAATAAACTTCTCTGTATTATGACAGGGGTTGCCATACAACTTATTTTGAGGAATGTGAAAAACTGGGATCGGTTAAATTATACTTTCTGGTGGAAATCTCTATGCCACATTTTTTAAAATGGAGCATATGATGGCCATACAACAGGGACATTATAAGAAATTTATGGATGTTTGAGAGCCATTGACAGAATTCTGTAAAGAGTGATTGTTGATTTTGCCCTTTGATCATACATGTCCAGGGTGGTTGGGTGGGAGGGGGGGGAGATTCTTTTAATTAGAGTGCAATTGTTGGATATGTATAAAGGGGGGATGATATATGTATTTGTCATAAATATAATTTGATAGAATTTAAGTGTTGGTAAAGTGTAAAATGTCTGTAAAATATGTTGCACTTATTTTTGGCTTCAAAATGAATAAAGATATTTAAAAAAGGAGTCTTGCTTTAAGCGGTAGTGAGATGTGAATGTGTGGACTAATTACCATGTAGCAGTTCTGCAAATGTGCTCTATTGAGGCTGATCTCAAGTGAGCTTCCAACAAAGCCATGACTTTGACATTATGAGCCATGACATGACTCTGACAAGAGTCAGCCCAGCTTGGGTATCAGTAAAGGAGATACTGTCTGCTAGTCATTTGGATATGTACTTACCAATGGCTATCCTCATCTTGTTAAAGAAACAAAAAGCTGGGTGCACTGTCTATAGGTTTTAGTCTGTTCCAAATATAAGGCCAAGGCAGTCCAAAATGTGCAGTATGCTTTTGCCAGGATGGGCATGGGATTTTGGGAAGAATGTTGGCAGAACAATTGACTGGTTAAGAAGGAACTCCAAATCAACCTGAGGAAGGAACTTTAAATGTGTACGGAGAACTAGAACAAAAGAATTGCCGCTGCTGGGTCAGACCAGTGGTCCATCGTGCTCAGCAGTCTGCTCATGCGGCGGCCCTTAGGTCAAAGACCAGTCCTCTAAATGAGGCCAGCCTCACCTGTGTTCGTTCCAGTTTAGCAGGAACTTTGTCTTGAATCCCTAGAGGGTGTTTTCCCCTATAACAGACTCTGGAAGAGCGTTCCAGTTTTCTACAACTCTCTAAGTGAAGAAGAACTTCCTTACGTTTGTATGGAATCTATCCCCTTTCAACTTTAGAGAGTGCCTTCTCGTTCTCCCTACCTTGGAGAGGGTGAACAACCTGTCTATATCTACTAAGTCTATTCCCTTCAGTATCTTGAATGTTTCGATCATGTCCCCTCTCAGTCTCCCCTTTTCAAGAGAGAAGAGGCCCAGTTTCTCTAATCTCTCGCTGTACGGCAACTCCTCCAGCCCCTTAACCATTTTAGTCACTCTCCTCTGCACCCTTTCGAGTAGTACCATGTCCTACTTAATGAACGGTGACCAGTGCTGGATGCAGAATTCCAGTTGAGGGCGCACCAGGGCACAGTACAGCGGCATGATAACCTTCTCCGATCTGTTCGTGAGCCCCCTTTTTATCATTCCTAACATTCTATTCACCTTTTTCACCGCTGCCACACATTGCGTGGACGGCTTCATCGACTTGTCGATTAGAACTCCCAAGTCTCTTTCCTGGGAGGTCTCTCCAAGTACCACCCTGGACATCCTGTATTCGTGCATGAGATTTTTTGTTACCGACATGTATCACTTTACACTTATCTACGTTGAACCTCATTTGCCATGTTGATGCCCATTTCTTGATTATGTCATGTTGCAGATCTTCGCAATCCCCCTGTGTCTTCACTACTCTGAATAACTTTGTATCGTCCGCAAATTTGTACCAATGTCCAGATCGTTTATAAAGATGTTGAAGAGCACGGGTCCAAGCACTGAGCTCTGTGGCACCCCCACTGGTGACGCTTTTCCAGTCCAAGTATTGTCCATTTACCCCCATTCTCTGTTTCCTATGCTCCAGCCAGTTTTTAATCCACATGAGTATTTCACTCTCGATTCCATGGCTTGCAATTTTCCGAAGTAGTCGTTCATGTGGAACCTTGTCAAACCTCTTCTGAAAATCCAGATATACAATGTCGACCAGGTCGCCCTTGTCTATCTGCCTGTTTACTCTCTTGAAGAAGTACAGCAAGTTTGTCAAACAAGATCTGCCTTTGCTGAAACCGTGCTGGCTGGACCTCACCAGACCGTGTCCGTCAAGGTGATCAATGATGCGGTTCTTTATCAGCGCCTCTACCATCTTTCCTAGTACTGAGGTCAGATGCACCGATCTGTAGTTTCCCAGATCTCCCCTCGAACCTCTTTTGAAGATTGGCATAACATTCGCCACCTTCCAGTATTCCAGAATCTTTCCCAATTTGATCGACAGATTGGTTATTAGTAGAAGCAGTTCAACTATAGTCCCTTTCAGTTCCTTGATGACCCTCGGACGGATGCCATCCGGTCCCGGGGATTTATTGCTCTTAAGCCTATCGATCTGCCTGCATACCTTTTCTAGATGGACCGTCAACCCTGTCAGTTTCCCATCGTCATTTCCAGCATGTAGCCTGATGGGTTCCGGTATGCTGTGTATATCCTCTTCGGTAAATACAGATGCATAAAATGTGTTCAGTTTATCGGCGATTGCTTTGTCCTTCTTTAGCACTCCTTTTATTCCATGGTCATCCAATGGCCCCACTACTTTCTTCGCAGGTCGTTTCCACTTACTATATCGAAATAACAGTTTGAAGTTTTTCGCCTCCTTGGCTATTTTTTCCTCGTAGTCTCTTTTGGCCCCTTTTACTGCCTTATGGCACCTGCGTTGATGTTTGTGCTTATTCCAGTTTTCGTCTGTTTTTTACCTTTTCCATTCCTTAAACAAAGTTGTTGTTTTTTTTTGTCTCTGATCACTTCCTTCACCTCTACAGTGAGCCATGCCAGTTCTTTGTTCTTTTTCCTCTTGGATCCCTTGTGGTGAAATCTTGTGTAAGGTGGATCAGCTACTAGAACCTGGAGCTCACTCACCCTGTGGGCTATCATGACCACCACTAAGAACACCACTGTTCAAGTCAAAAACTTCAGATGACAGGTGGCAAATGACTCAGATGGAGCCGGGTGAGAATGACAGTGTGGTTGGTTTGTCTGGGGGCTTGAATTGCAGCAAACTTCTTATGAAAATCGAACTAAAGGCTGTAGAGAGATGAGCTTATCTTTCACAGGCTGATGGTAAGCACCAGTTATAAAAAAGTGAACCCTAACAGAGTTGGTCTTAATTCCAGACTCTGACAAGTATAAAAAGGTACTCAAGCAGTTTTTCTGTAGGACAAGAACAAAAAAATCTAGGACCTTGCCCTCACACCAGACGATAAACCTCTTTCCTTTAAAATTATATGTAACTGCCTCTGGGAAAAGGTAACAAAAGTGGATCCAAAATATTGAGAATGGCTGATTTTTCAAGTCTTGTGTCCATATGCAGTCTGTAAAAGTTACATGTTTGAACTCCTGTAATTTTTTTCACATAAAAGGATGGGGTTTGGACTGTGTATTACAAATTGTTTGCTCTAATATAATTTATTAAAACCTCATTTTTTGTTTCCAGCTACTTTAGTCACATGTTCCCAGGCATTGTCACACATGAAGTGAGCAGGATACAGGAGACATGATCCCATGCCTCATTGCTTGTTGATATAGTATATTGCAATCTGATTCTTCTTTTGAATAAGTACAGTTTTGTGCATTAACCACTCTGAAATCCTTTAGTGCATTCTACACTGCTCAAAGCTCCAGGAGATTGATATGTAACCAGCTTTCCTGGGACAGCTACTGACCTTGAATATGAAGTCCATTCACATGAAGGGCGAAGATGGATGCATCCTTCATCAACATCTTGTGGGGTTGAGGAATCTGGAATGGAAGTCCCTGTGTCAAATTGGACTGAATCATTTACCATGAGACCCCTTGCAGTGAAATTTGCCAGGTTGCCAGAGGTCTGCAACCACTGAGAAGCTAGTGTCCACTGGGCTGGTCTGAAGTAGAGTTGTGCCATGGGTGTCACATGGATAGTGGACACCATAAGGCCCAATACTCTTAACATCTGCTAAGTTGTGACTTTCTGCCTCTGGCAGGCCTGCAGCACAATGCAGACTAGTACATCTGCACACTAGTCTGGGAGAAAGGCCCAGACCTGAACTGTATCTAGCAGGGCTCCTATGAATTACATTATTTGGACAGTGAGCTGATGGAACTTTGGATGGCTGACAACGAATCTTAGTAGCTCCAGCACCCGAACAGTTTTGGACACATTCCTGATCTCCTCTCTTTGATGTGCTCTTTATTAACCAATCATCCAAGTAGGAAAACATGTAAACCCCAGTCTGGTAGGGATGCTGCAACCACTTCAAGTCACTTAGTAAAATCCCTGAAAGCCAATGCAAGGATACAAGTCACTACATAGTAGTGGTTTTTCCCTAATTTGGATCCTTGATTCTACCTGTGACTTGAAAGTATCTGCTTGTGCGTGTAAGCATTTTTAGTTCAGAGAGCATAACCAGTCATTCTCCTGAATCATGGGGATTAAGGTACCTAGGGGAGCCATCCTGAACTTTTCCTTAGTCAGATACTTATTCAGGACTCCAAGGTCTAGGATGGGATGGAATCCTCCTGGAATAAAATCCCTTCCATTTTTCTCCTTGGTGTATTAGGCTCGATAGCATTAGCCTGCAAAAAAGACTCCTATAGAAGCAACTCCTGGTGCTGACACCTTGAGTTTGATGTTGTTGGGGAAGTAATTTGCAGAGAATTTTCACCAATGGAGTAACCCATATGGACTATTTTTGAGAACCCACTGATCTGAGGTAAGAACAAAAGAACAACCATACTGGATCACATTTCCTGGAAAATATTTAGCCTCCTTCTTACAAGTAGGCCATCTAGTATGGTTACTTTGATTGCAACTATGCTCTGGAGCAAGTCAAAGCTCACTCCTAACTTTGACTGGGGAGCTAGCTAGGACTTTTAAGTCCTCTGCTGCCTCAGGTGGGAAAGAGAGGTCTGGAAGACTGGGAAGGGCAGGACAGCAGTAGGGCCTCCTTTGACCTCTACCCAAATACATCCTAGAGGAGAAGATTATAGATGGAATGGGTTGGGAGTATGACTTGATGGCATCAGCATGATTTTTGATGAGGTTCATGATCTCCTCCAGTTTGTCACCAAAAAGATTATCACCCTGGCAGGAGACATCCACCAGCTGCTCCTGAATAGCGGTTTCTAGATCAGAAGTTCACAGCCAGGTCCTATGTCCATAGTGAGGGCCCTGGATACTTCAGGACTCATAATCGAAACAGTAATATGTCTAAAAACCCACGCATGTCACCACTTGAACGATCATAAAGACAGGTTTCGTCCAAGTGCCAATAATCAAAATGGGTTTTTAGACATATCCAGGGACATTTTAGGCCTCTGAATCCCGTTGTGTGCCAGTGCTTAAAGGGGCATTTTTGAAGGAGTGGTTAGGGTGGCAAGTGGGCCGACCTAGACTTAGTTGTACTGCAGGGATAATTGAAAGTTTTAAAAGGCTGCCTGGACGGAACTTATACATTGTGACTTAGACTATCTAAAACCAGGTATAAGTGCCCAGAAGGTATCCAAAATGACCAGATAACCACTGCAGGAATCTAATCTAGTATTTGTGAGTCGCACAAACCTATACAAGCTCTAGGCAACTTGAGGAAAGGAAGGGGAAAAGGAAGGGAAGGGTCAGGGTAGAAGGAAGGAGAGGAGGGACGAAGAAGGGACAGGAAACTTAAAACTTGGGTGAGTTAAATAGGGTCAGATGCTTAAAAAGATATTAAGGGATTAATTGTCAAAGAGTGAAGTTTTCAGTTTCTTTCAGAATTGGGTATGGTTGGTTTCCGTTCTTATAGTCTCTGTGAGGTTGTTCCAGATTGTGACTCCGAGGAAGGTGAACATGGATTGGAAGATCCCTTTGTACTTGAGATTTTTTTTTTTGTCAAGGGGAGGCTCAGTTGGATCCTTTTGAGAATTCTGCGTGAGCTGGGCCATGCGTCAGTTATAAGTTTGATGAGAGGGACTGCTGAGTTGCCGTAGATCAGGGGTCTCAAAGTCCCTCCTTGAGGGCCACAATCCAGTCAGGTTTTCAGGATTTCCCCAATGAATATGCATGAGATCTATGTGCATGCACTGCTTTCAATGCATATTTATTGGGGAAATCCTGAAAACCCGACTGGATTGCGGCCCTCAAGGAGGGAGTTTGAGATCCCTGCCGTAGATGATACGATGTATGATGCTGGCAATTTTGAATTTTATACGAGCTGTGATAAGTAACCAGTGGAGTTGTTTGCGATATGATGAGATGGAGTCGTATTTTTTCCAGACCAAAGATGAGTCTTACTGCAGTGTTTTGAATGAGTTGCATTTTGTAGGAGAGGGTGGTGTTGATTCCCAGATAGGCGGAGTTGCAGTAATCCAGTTGGGATAGAATCATCATCTGGACTATGATGGCAAAGTGATGCTGGTGGAAGTATGGCCTGATGAGTCTTAGTTGTTTCATGGTGAAGAGGGCTTTCTTTCGAAGATGGCTATTTGAGGTTCCATGGATAGTGTGGAGTCTAGTATACAGCCTAGTATTTTAGAGGTTTTTTCAACAGTAAGTATGCTGCCTGATTGGAGCGTGATGCTTGTTGGTACTGTTTGTTGTGGAAACAGAGGACTTTGGTTTTTGCGGCGTTTAGCTTCAATTTCTGAGCGGTTGCCCATGTTTGGATTTTCTCTATATTGTCATAGATTTTCTTGGAGGTGTTAGCAGGATTTTCTGCCACCGGAATGAGGAATAAGATATCATCTACATATGACATTATGCTCTCATCTTCAAGTTGGATGTCTCCGAGAAAGTTCATGAATAGGTTGAAGAGAATAGGTGAAAGTGGTGATCCCTGCGGAACTCCACAGAAGGCCCTCCAGGTGTTAGAGTAAACAATGTCTTTTTTGTCAGTGTATTCTCTGTTCATGAGGAAGTCTGTGAACCAGTGCAGTACCTTATCTGTTGCCCCTATCTCATAAGGACTATTGAGGTTGTAGACAGGTGGGTAGAGTGGGTTTTAGGGGGGCTCAACATTACTTATATGGGAGTTCTGATGAGATGTTTATGTGGCACCCTTTTTGTGAAGTTCACAGCAGTGCACTGTAAGGTGCCCCATTGCTGTGTTGTCATGTCTGGGTGGCCAGTCCATCACATTGCTGGCCCCTCCCACATCCTAAAGGTCTTGTTCTAAGCATTTGGGACTTGGATAATTTTTTGGATGAGAATGTGGTATAAACATAGACATACTAGCGGTCTGGACAATCAAACAGCTGAAACAAACAAACCAAAAAAAAAAACAACCAAAAAAATGATCCCAAAGTCTCCATAGAGAAGAAAATCCAGAAGAAACCAAAAGAAATTCTGTGGAATAACGATGTTCCTAAATGGACTTTATTGAAAATGTCAAAGTTCCAAAGGTACACTAATATCATCCACATAAAATAAAATCATCCACCTAAAAGTAAAATGATCCACATAAAAATCCGCGTTTCAACAAAAAGTCTTCAGTTTCTCTCTTCCGGCTCACCACATATTAGCTTTCCAACATATTCGTCATTATAGGACCCCCAGGGACCCCTTGGCTACTAACTGACAAAGCTTTGCAGGCTTCTCAGGTGTTAGTCTGCACAGTCAGTAGTGTAATAAAGGGGGGTGGTCTCCTCTGGGCACTAGCATCCTCCTCTCCACTCCTCCTCCTGCTGCACATGTGCCTTAACTCCTCCCCCCCCACCCCCATACCTCTAACTCTTCACGGGTGCAAGCAGCAACTACAACCTGTTGCTCACGCCAGTATTGGGTCCTGTGCCTAGGAAGTGGTGTCAGAGGGAGAGCCAAAGCCAATGCGGGCAGCAAGTTGGTAATGCTGCTCGTGCCAGAAAAGTTAAAGGGGGATCAGGGGAGGGGCACCACCACCCTAGGCGCCTCTCACCCTCGCTACACCACTGTGCACAGTCCCCCCATATTTTTCATCAAGGACTTCAAGTATATGCTCATGAAGAGCTGGTAAGAATGTATGTGGGAAGCTAGCATAGCATTCTGAAATACTTTCCTCGCAAAAGAATCCAAAGTGCGAACAACCCTTCCCCAGGGCACCTTGAAATGAGACTTGCTCTCGGCTTTTTTGAGAGCAGATTCAATTACCATAGAGTAGTGCGGCAGCAGGAATTTCTCAAGTCGGGGAGTCTTCCGGACACTATACATACAGCTGAACTTTCATATATAGGTTGTACAGAGAGGGAGGGTCTCCTACTGTCTTATCTGTAGAGTCTTAACAATGTTGTGACCAGGCACCATCAGTGTTTTCTTAGGAGGGGCATCAAAGCCCATTATGACCAACATTTCCTCCCTGGTCTCATCCTCAACCTCTAGCTTAAATGGGATGATCTGACAAAACTGGTGAAGGAGATCTCGCAAGGAGTCTCTCTCCTTTCATGCAGCAGGAAGGGATCTGAAAGAAGGACCAGAGATCACAAGTACCTCTAGGTATTCCTTAGCAGCCCAGGACAGAACACAGAGGAATGATACAGGACCTTGACCTCAAGGAAACTTCCTCCTCCAAGGAACAGAATACCAACACCTTCCCAGTCAGTACCAATCCCAGTATTGATACCAAATCAATACAGCATAGGCCTCAAGAAAGGGCTAGACTGACATCAAATCTAATATAGACACTTGATGCCATAACAATATGCTAAGTGAGAAATTGCCCCAGCTCTTCTTGAAGCATAGCCCACAACTGCTTCTTAGAGACAGATATTGGTAAAGGTGGGGGACTCAGTAGATCAGGTCCACGGAACGGTCTGGGGATAAATCAGGCTCAGAAGAGACTGGCACATTATAACAAATCCCTGGAGGGGGAGTTACTCTTACAACACAGATGCATCTTGGGCCACCGGCAATGCCAATGCCCCTGTGCTCCTGATATTGTATTTCGATGTAGATCCAATGTTGATGCTTGCTGCTTTCCATCTAACACATAATATCAAAGTCCCTTACGCCAACAAGGACAACATGGAAATGATGCTCAATTTTGGGGCAGACAGAGACCTCCTCGATAACAATGCAGATTCCAGGGGTCATGGGGACCAATACCTCCAATGTCAATAGACTAGATTTGTGTCCACTAAAAATATTTCTGTGCTGGTCCTCACAACTCTTAAATGTTCTTTTTGACATCTAGTGATAAGAGTTTGTACAAAGAAATATTATGGTCAGGCCCAAAGCATGTCAGACAGTAATTATGTGTGTCTATATAAGACATTATCTTGCCACGCCAGGAGCACTTTTTAAAACTACTGGGAGTTTTCTGAGATATGTCGGGGAAAATAACCAAAGGGAAATCAGCTCAATGATGAAAAAATGAAGAGAAAAATATACCCTGACTAGATCACTCAGGCCTAAGGGGGCTGCAAGCCATGGTAAATAAACGTGACAAAAAAAACTAAAGTAAATAAAAAATAGGGAGACCCAAAAAAAAAGGGGGGGGGGGGGACTAACAGTATAACTCTAAGAGAGACATGAGCTGTGAGAGAGATGAGAGCATAGATCTTTACTATCCTGTGGATGAAGAAAAACTGCCTGGTTCTCTGCAGCAGCAGACTGGAAGATGTGTGCACACAATGTGTAGTGCACTGTTCCATGCTTCTAGAAAGAAGCTGAGAAGTTGCTCTGCCCTGAGCTCTATCGGATGATTGCATCTACTTGTGATAATAATGTCCTATTACCTTTGTAGAAAATAACTTTTTACAGACATCTGCACTGACTATGGAACTCCTTTAGCTTCCTAAATCTCTAGCTTCCTCGCCCAAGGGTTGTGGGTTCATAGTAACATAGTAAATGATGGCAGCTAAAGACCCAAATGGTCCATCCCGTCTGCCTCACACTGGCCAAGCAAATGCAAATGTTGTTTGCTGGCCCCATAGACAGTAATGGCACTGCAAACATCTAGACCAGGGGTGTCAAACTCAATTACATAAGGGGCCGAAATCTAACACAAAGACTAAGTCGTGGGCCAAATTTTTTGTTAAGATACTTAGGGGTCCTTTTATTAAGGTGTGCTAATCGATTTAGCGCATGCTAAATGCGCACCTTAATAAAAAGACCCCTTAGTCTTAGTAGAAGTATAGGCTTGCAACCTCTCCAACTTCACGCCGGCTCTGTGATATAAATAAAAAAGACTTTTCCTCTCAATTTTAGGTCCTAGTTCACGCTTGCTGTCTAACACGGGAAGGGGTAAAATACGGACCTGACGGACCTTGCGGATCTAAACCCGTACGGCCTTAAACATCTGAGGTCCGTGTCGGTCCGTGTCCGTGGCACTTGTAGTTTCAGTCGCTGACAGACCTTGATGAGATTTTAGCACTGACGGATCCGTCTCAGCATAGGGAGGGAAAAGTGTTAGGATCCGTCAGCGCTAAAATCTCTTCGAGGTCTGTCAGAGCCAGAGACTCATGCTGGAGCGGCAGAGCAGAAGCCAAGAGAGCGGGGAAAAGAAGTCTCCAAACTCCGGCACGAGTCTCTGGCTCTGACAGACCTCGAAGAGATTTTAGCGCTGACGAATCCGACATTTTTCCCTCCCTTTGCTGAGACAGATCCATCAGTGCTAAAATCTCATCAAGATCTGTCAGCAACAGAAACTACAAGCGCCACGGACCGACACGGACCTCAGATTTTTAAGGCTGTACGGGTTTAGATCCGTCAGGTCCGTGAGGTCCGCATTTTACCCCTTCCAGTCTAACACCACCTCTGGCAGGATACACATTTAAAATCTGACATATTGTAATCACAAAACAGAAAATAAAATTATTTTTTTTACCTTTTGTTGTCTGGTCATTATTCAAGTCATGTTGGTCCCAGGCTCTGTCTACCTCCCGCAGAGCTAAACTAGGCTTCCAGCAAACTCTTCTTAGCAGTTTGGATCAAACCATAACTAGCTGTTAATTGGCTGCTTGCAGGAGGATTCTAATTCTGCATTTTTAAACAGGCTTTTCCAGCAATACCATAATAAACTCCATCACACCACGCCAATCTATCACACTAATCGAGAAGTTTTTAAAACAAAAGTGGCAAGTAGAGCAATCCCATTTTTTTAAAATCTGCTTTGAGATTACGGGAACATTACAAGCAGCATAGCTGTGAGGGATATGAAGGTCTCTGCCCGCAGGGACGTATCTTCATCTTTAAAGCAACCTACATAGGATCACCAGTCAGCTGTAGCGAACCTAGCAGACTGCAACGGCCTCCGCAGCACGTTCCCTCTGCTGTGGTTCCCGCCCCTCCTCTGACGTACGAGATTGCGGCAGAGGGAATGTGCTGCGGCAGCCAACGGCTGCCTGCGAGGTTCACTATAGCCGGCGGGCGATCCTCAGACTGCTTTAAAGAGGAGAATGGGAAGCCAGGATGGAGGAAGGACCAGGCGAAGGCAGAGGAAGGCACTGGTAAAAAAGTGTAGTCGTGCCAGCGGGACAACTTAAATAGAAATTTGTAACTGTCTGGTGGGTCAAAATTTATTACACCACAGGCCAGAGTTTGACATGTCTCATCTAGACCTTTAGAGAAAATAAACCAAAAACAGCCTCCTTCATTGCATTTTACCTTTAAATTTTCCCTACCAAATGAAAAGCGATGGGACTTGAGAATCTAGAGAAGGAAAATACTGTATGATGCAGATGTTCAAATATTCAAAAGAAATAGCAACAAGAAACAAACTTTTTCCAGATGAAAGAAAACTATAGAACTAATAGATATGGTATGAAGCTCCATTGAAGGAAATATTTTTTCAAGATAGGGGTGTTGGATACCTGGAATACTCTCCTAGAGTAGGTAGTGGACAGAAAAAAAACAAACAAACAACAGAATTCAAAAAGCTGTGGGCTAAATAGAGAGGATCCCTTAATGGCAAGAAGTTAAAACAGAAAACACAGTGGCAACTTACAACAAGCTGTGCTTTGTCTCAAAACAACAGTGGGATGAGTTTCTTGTGCCTCTAAAAGGACAGGGAGGTAACCTGCTTGAAGCAGTACATACAAATCTAACCATTGTATTGGGCAGATTACATTGGCCATTTTGATCTTTATCTGCTCTCATCTACTATGAACAAGATACAACCAGTTAGTTTCAAGTTTCCCTCTGAATACCCTGAGCTCGCTTGTATAAAACCTAAATCTTTTTAAAACAAAAATCCTGGGAGAGTTTATAAACCCTCAGTATATTTCTCTTTGCTGCCTTTCCAGGATTTCTGCCTTACATGAGAGAATTACTTTAAATGCTAAGAATCTGGCTAGAAGAGGCACTGAAGGAATGGCTAGCTCAGACAGGAAAAGTGTGTGGAAATTTCCTCCGAATATACGTACCTTGATTCACAGAGCTATAGGAGTGTGGTCATTTTGTACCAGTCCTCAGGAGAGTTCTCCCCAAGGGTGTGGCGTTCAATTAGAGGTGTTTTAAGTAGAAGAGTATGCTGCCTATCCCCAGAGTCATTACACAAGAGGTCTGCCTTACTGCTGGGAAAACTAAAAGCAATTTGTATGCTAGAACTGAACAGGATTATTGGAGAATTCCAAACTTAGGTCTCTCATGTTGATGTGGAACAATATGATAAAATTGTTAAGTTCTCATGAGCTGTGGTGAAAAATACTGTGTAGCCTAAGAGGGATATACTGAAGCCTTAGATTTTAGTTTCAAGACCATGTAATAGCTTCAGCATTGTAGCCTCTGTCTAGGCTAGAACAATGGTGTTCGCAAAAGCTTTCCCAGTCAATAGATTCTTCAGAGTAAAGACATCAGCAGATGACACAGGTGACATTTAAAAATGATTGTGAATGCCAAATAATACAAATTACTACTCCCTGGTCACAATAAAGACACTTGTTCAATACTGGGGGGAACCCAGAGTTGGTTTCTATGGCAGATGATGTAAGCATAGGGTTAATATATGAAGAGCAGAATCAAAGAAGTGCAAGTCCACCTAGTACTGGCTCCTGTTCAATTAATACTATTCACACTTATTCTGTCACCATGTTCTGTCTCCACCACCTCCCTCAGGAGTGCATTTCAGGCATCAACCACCCTCTCTGTGAAAAAGTTTCAAGTTTATTAGGTTTTTATATACCGCCTATCAAGGTTACCTAAGCGGTTCTACAATCAGGTACTCAAGCATTTTCCCTATCTGTCCTGGCGGGCTCACAATCTATCTAACATACCTGGGGCTATGGAGGATTAAGTGACTTGCCCAGGGTCACAAGGAGCAGTGCGGGGTTTTAACCCACAACCCCAGGGTGCCGAGGCCATAGCTCCATCCACTGCGCCTCCCTAATATTACTCCTAAGTCTA
Organism: Geotrypetes seraphini; assembly: GCF_902459505.1. Lineage (NCBI taxonomy): Eukaryota > Metazoa > Chordata > Amphibia > Gymnophiona > Dermophiidae > Geotrypetes > Geotrypetes seraphini. The sequence continues at coordinate 338,020,118 of NC_047086.1, read as the reverse complement.
CTACCTTGCAACCTCAATTTATGTCCTCTAATTTTACCATGTTCCCTTTTCTGAAAAAGATTTGGTTTTATATTAATACCTTTCAAGTATTTAAATGTCTTTATCATATTACCCCTATCCCTCCTCTCCTCTAGAGTATACATATTCAGGACTTCCAGTCTCTTCTTGTACATCTTCTTATATCCTTAGTCAGATATGGCCTCCAAAAGTGAACAAAATACTCCAAGTGGGGCCTCACCAATGACTTGTACAGGGGCATCAACAAATTAGAGAACAGCAAATCACTTGGACCAGATGATATACACCCAGGGTACGAAAAGAATTCAAAAATTAACTGCAGATCTACTATTGGTAATTTGTAACCTGTCATTAAAATTGTCCACAATATCTTAAGATTGAAAGGTGGCCAAAGTAGCACCAATTTTTAAAAAGGGTTTCAGTGGTGAACTGGGACAACTATAGACTGGTAAGCCTGATGTCAATGATGGGCAAAATGATAGAAACTATTATAAAGAAGAAAATTACTGAACACAATCAATTATGGTTTAATGAGTCTGAGTCAATATAATAAGGGGCTCATAATCGAAAGAGAAAAACGTCCAAAAACTGGCCTAAGTCGGCACCTGGACGAATATTTCCCAAATACGTCCAAGTGCCGATACTAAAAATGGGTTTTGGACATATTTCTAAACGACCTAGGCCTTCATAGCGTCGCTAAACGACCAAAGCTAAACGGGGCGTTTCAGGAGGAGTGTCGAGGGCGGGAGTTGGGCGGGATGTGAGCCAGCTTAGTCATACAGCAAGAAAGTTATACAGCCGACGATCAATGGAACTTGGACGTTGTGACTTAGACCAAGTAAAACATGGTCTAAGTCACAAAAAAACCACCTAAAGTCACCAGAGAAGCACTGCAAACACATAAAACAGACCCCCCACACACTACCTCAGTGATCCCCGATCCCCCCACCCCCATAACAATATTAATCACACCTTTAAAATTCAGCCTCCAGACCATCATCACCTGGTCGCCTGACATATAGGAAAGCCTAGTCGTCCAGCACAGAGACAGCTTAAGTCGTCTTGGGGGTGGGTTAGGGACTCATGGAAAGGATGACCCATGCCCATAAGTCCCTGTAATCACTGCATTGATTATGAAACATGTGCACTCCCCTATACACTCCCAAAACCGTTTTGTACTGGCATATAAGTGGCTCCTGCAGCCATAAGGGCTATTGGAGTGGTAGATAAGTGGGTCTAGGGGATTCTGGAGGTGGTTTGGGGGGCTCTCCGTGACGTATAAGGGAGCTGTAGTGAGGAGAAGACATGGCACCCTTTTTGTGAAGTTCACAGCAGTGCCCTGTAAGGTACCCCACTATTTAGATGCCATGTCTTGGTATTCAGTCCATCACTTTGCAGACCCCTCCCACATCCAACAGGGCTTGTTCTATGCGTTTTGGACTTGGACAAAAAGTTAGACGAAAATGTGGTATAAAGATGGACGATTTAGCGACTTGGACGATCAGATCTGCAGGACGTATAATTAGACGATTTTCGAAAGTAAAAAAATTTTGAATGTATTTTTCGAAAATGAGTCCTAGGCTGTTTGTTTACTTTAAACGACTTGCGAGTTGGACATAAACAGACTTGGACGTCCCTTTCGATTATGCCCCTCCACATGTAATAAACATGTATTCAACCAAGGGAAGTCTTACCTCACCAATTTGCTACACTTTTCTGAAGACATGAATAAACATGTGGATGAGCTGGTTGATGTAGTGCATCTAAGTTTCAAAATGCTTTTGGCAAAGTCATGCATGAGAAACTTCTGAGAAAATTAAAAAGCTATGGAATAGGAGGCAATTTTGTGTTGTGGATTGGGAACTGGTTAGAAGAAAACAGAGTAAGATTAGACGGTCAATTTTCTCAGTGATAGAAGGCTAATATTGGAGTTCTACAAGGATCTAGCAAAGAAGCCAACCACAGGGAGGTGGGTGGGTTGCGAGAATATCTGCCTGCTGTCCCTGGATAACACCTGTTATGGTAAGTAACTGTGCTTTATCCCAGGACAAGCAGGCAGCATATTCTCTACATGTGGGAGACCTCCAAGCTAACCAGAATGGGATGGAGGGAGAGTTGGCAATTTAGGAGAACAGATTTTGCAAAACAGACAGGCCAAAATGGCCGTCATGCCTGGAGAAAGCATCCAGACAGTAGTGCGAGGTAAACGTATGAACTGAGGACCAAGTAGCAGCCTTACAGATTTCCTCAATCGGAGACGAGCAGAGGAAAGCAACAGACGCCGCCATCGCTCTGACCTTGTGGCCTGTGACTCGACCCAGCAGGGAGAGACCAGCCTGAGCGTAACAGAAAGAGATACAAGTGGCCAATCAGTTAGAAATGGTCCGCTTAGAAACAGAACGACCCAAGCAATTCGGATCAAAAGAGAAGAACAGCTGGGGAGCAGAACGATGAGGAGCAGTGCGCTTCAAGTAGAAGGCCAGCGCACGCTTACAATCAAGAGAATGCAGAGCCACTTCTCCAGGGTGAAAATGGGGCTTCAGAAAAAAACACAGGAAGAACAATGGATTGGTTGATGTGAAACTCAGAAACAACCTTAGGCAAGAACTTAGGATGGGTACGGAGAACCACCTTATCATGATGGAAGACAGTGAAAGGTGAGTCTGCTACCAAGGCTTGAGCTCACTGACCCGATGGGCAGAAGTGAGAGCAATCAGAAACACAACCTTCCAGGTAAGAAACTTCAAGTGAGCCCGTGCTAGCGGCTCAAACGGGGGTTTCATCGAGCGAGCAAGAACCACGTTAAGATCCCAAATCAACGGAGGAGGTTTAAGGGGTGGATGAACGTGGAAAAGGCCTTTCATGAAGCGGGAAACCACAGGATGAACAGAGATAGGCTTCCCATCAATCGGCTGATGAAAGGCAGCAATGGCACTAAGGTGGAACCGAACCGAAGAGGATTTGAGTCCAGTGCCAGACAAGTGTAAGATAATCCAGAACAGCAGGTAAGGAGGTAGACATCGGCTCCTGCTGTCGAGTAGCACACCAGGAAGAAAATCGGGTTCACTTCTGATGGTAACATTGGCGAATGGACCTTTTCCGAGATGCCTCCAGGATGTCCAGAACAGGCTGAGAGAGCTGGAACGAGGGCACTAAGTCTCGAGGAACCAAGCCGTTAAGTGCAGAGACTGAAGGTTGGGATGAAGAAGAGAACCTCAACTCTGCGTAAGCAGAGAAGGAAAATCAGGCAGAAGAAGAGGCTCCCTGGAACTGAATTGCAACAGAAGGAAGAACCATGGCTGTCAGGGCCACCGAGGAGCTATCAGAATCATGGTGGCACTCGTGGACTTGAGCCTGACAAGAGTCTTCAGAATCAGAGGGAATGGAGGGAACACATACAGAAACAGGTTCGTCCAGTCCAGCAGGAAAGCATCTGCCTCGAGTCTGAGAGAGGTGTAAACCCTGGAGAAGAAGCGGGGCAACTTGTGATTGAGAAGGAACGCAAACAGATCGATGTCCGGAGTCCCCCAACGAGCAAACACTTGACGCAGGGTCAAGGAATGGATGGACCACTCGTGAGGCTGCAGAAGACGACTCAACCTGTCCGCCAGACAATTGTGCTGGCCCTGAATGTAGATCGTTCGAAGGAACATGTTGCGGCAAAAAGCCCAATCCCAGAGCCGCATCGCCTCTTGGCACAGGGACAGGGACCCCGTACCCCTTGTTTGTTGATATAATACATGGCAACTGGTTGTCCATGCGGATCAGCATCACTCGGTCGCGAAGCAGGTGACAAAAAGCCTTCAGGGCGAGGAAAATCGCTTGAAGCTCCAGATTGATGTGACAAAGGCAGTCAGCACTGGACCAAAAGCGAAGACCGTCCAGATGACCCCCCCAAGCATAGGCTGACGAGTCCTTCGTCAGGACCTTCTGCGGAGGAGGAGCATGAAACATTTTTGAATGGGATATTGCTGAAGGGCTTTCTGGAAAGATCTGTCTCTTTGCAGATACCACCAAAATCTGCAATAGAGTAGACATCCTGCTGGTGTAGATAACATGAGGAAAGAATCTTTTCCACTAGAGACACACTTGTCTAGAAAGCACAGTTACTTACCGTAACAGGTGTTATCCAGGGACAGCAGGCAGATATTCTTGACTGATGGGTGACGGCACCGACGGAGCCCCGGTACGGACAATTTTAGAGTGATTGCACTCTAAGAACTTGGAAAGTTCTGGTAGGCCGCACCGCGCACGCGCGAGTGTCTTCCCGCCCGACAGAGGCGCGCGGTCCCCAGTTAGGATAAGCCAGCTAAGAAGCCAACCCGGGGAGATGGGAGGGACGCAAGAATATCTGCCTGCTGTCCCTGGATAACACCTGTTACGGTAAGTAACTGTGCTTTATCCCAGGACAAGCAGGCAGCATATTCTTGACTGATGGGTGACCTCCAAGCTAACAAAAAGAGGGATGGAGGGAAGGTTGGCCATTAGGAAAACAAATTTTGCAAAACAGATTGGCCGAAGTGTCCATCTCGTCTGGAGAATGCATCCAGACAATAATGAGATGTAAAAGTATGAACTGAGGACCAAGTAGCAGCCTTGCAGATTTCCTCAATAGGAGTGGAACGGAGGAAAGCTACAGATGCTGCCATCGCTCGGACTCTATGGGCCGTGACAGAGCCTTCCAGTGTCAGTCCGGTCTGAGCATAACAGAATGAAATGCACGCTGCCAGCCAATTAGACAACGTACGTTTAGAAACAGGACGTCCCAAATTATTCGGATCAAAGGACAGAAAGAGTTGGGGAACTGATCTGTGGGGTTTCGTACGCTCTAGATAGTAAGCTAGAGCCCTTTTACAATCCAAAGTATGCAGAGCCTGTTCCCCAGAATGAGAGTGAGGTTTCGGAAAGAAGACAGGCAGAACAATAGATTGGTTGAGATGGAATTCAGAGACAACCTTAGGGAGAAACTTTGGATGTGTACGCAGAACCACCTTGTCATGATGAAAGACCGTAAAAGGTGGGTCTGCAACTAGTGCATGTAGCTCACTGACCCTCCTGGCAGAGGTAAGAGCAATAAGGAAAAGTACCTTCCAAGTGAGAAACTTGAAAGGAGTGGTAGCCAAAGGTTCAAATGGAGGCTTCATTAAGGCGGAAAGAACCACATTGAGATCCCAAATAACAGGAGGGGCTTTAAGAGGTGGTTTCACATTGAAAAGACCTCGCATGAACCTGGACACCAGGGGATGAGCTGAGAGAAGTTTTCCATGAACCGGCTCATGGAAGGCAGCAATGGCACTGAGATGGACTCTGATGGAAGAAGACTTAAGGCCAGAGTCAGACAAAGAAAGCAAATAATCCAACAATGTCTCCACTGCCAGGGAAATGGGATTAAGATGGTGAAGAAGACACCAGGAAGAAAATCTTGTCCACTTCTGATGGTAACATTGCAGAGTGGCTGGTTTCCTGGAGGCATCTAGAATGGAACGAACGGGCTGGGACAAAAGAGTATTATGAGAAGTCAGCCCGAGAGATACCAAGCTGTCAGGTGCAGAGACTGGAGGTTGGGATGTAGAAGGGTCTCCTGATGCTGTGTAAGCAGAGAAGGAAACAGTGGAAGAAGAAAAGGTTCCCTGGAACTGAGTTGAAGTAGAAGGGAGAACCAATGTTGCCTGGGCCACCTCGGAGCAATCAGAATCATGGTGGCTCGTTCCTTCTTGAGCTTGAACAAGGTTCTCAACATGAGAGGCAGAGGAGGGAAAGCGTACAGGAACAGATTGGACCAGTCGAGGAGAAATGCATCCGCTGCCAGACGGTGAGGAGAGTAGAGTCTGGAGCAGAATAGGGGCAGCTGGTGATTGTGAGGAGCTGCAAAGAGGTCTATCTGAGGAGTGCGAAGATGGACTGTAGAGTGAAAGGATCGAGTGTCCACTTATGAGGCTGGAGAATTCTGCTGAGCTTGTCCGCTAAGGAATTCTTTTCTCCCTGAATGTAGATAGCTTTCAGGAATAGGTGGTGATTTATGGCCCAAGTCCAGATCTTCTGGGCTTCCTGGCACAAGAGGCGAGAGCCCGTCCCACCCTGCTTGTTGATGTAGTACATCGCAACTTGATTGTCTGTGCATAGCAGGAGAACTTGAGGGAAGAGAAGATGTTGGAAGGCCTTGAGGGCATAAAACATCGCTCTGAGTTCCAGGAAATTGATGTGATGCTTCTTTTCCTGGGCTGTCTAAAGGCCTTGAGTTTGGAACTCGTTCAAATGAGCTCCTCAGGCATAAGGGGAGGCATCGGTGGTGATGACTAGTTGATGAGGAGGTAGATGGAGCAGAAGACCTCTGGATAGATTTGAGGATATCAACCACCATTGTAGAGACTGACGAAGAGATGATGTGACAGATATGTAATGTAATGTAATGTAATTTATTTCTTATATACCGCTACATCCGTTAGGTTCTAAGCGGTTTGAAGAAAATATACATTAAGATTATAAATGAGAAGTAAGAAGGTACTTAAAAAATTCCCTTACTGTCCCGAAGGCTCACAATCTAACTAAAGTACCTGGAAATTAATAAAGAAGAGAAAATAAAGATGGTTGAAAAAAGAAAAATTCTATGTGAACTTATAGGATGGAAATTAAACTGACAGTGAAGAACTGTATGAAAAATACGTATGGAATGCAGTTAGAGAGGGTAGGTTACAATCTATTTATGGTATTTGTTTAATTGGAAGGTGTTAAGGTGGGTAATTTGGGGGAAGGTTATCTGAAGGTAGGTGAATCTTCTGGAGGTAAAAGAGGAGGGGTTAAGATATTTGGATGAATTTTTTGAAAAGCAGGGTTTTGATTTCTTTTCTGAATGTTTTGAAGTTGTCGTGACGTGAGCAAGGATCCATCGCTTGGGACCTCTGGGTAGCTAAGGTCCATTGAGGAGTGCGCAGGTGAAGACGTGCGAAGGGTGTGACATGAACTGTGGAGGCCATGTGACCCAAGAGTATCATCATTTGCTTGGCAAAGATGGAAAGTTGTAGAAGCACCTGCTGACACAGAGATTGAAGCGTTTGAAGACGGTTGGATGGCAGGAACGCTCTCATGAGGACTGTGTCCAAGACAGCTCCGATGAATTGAAGTCTCTGAGTGGGGATGAGATGAGATTTGGGTAGATTGATCTCGAACCCCAGAAGTTGAAGAAACACGATGGTTTGGTTGGTGGCCAGGAGAACAGTCTGAGATGAATTGGCCTTGATTAACCAGTCGTCCAGGTAAGGAAAGACCTGAAGGTGGTGAGATCGTAGAAAGGCAGCCACCACAATCAGACATTTGGTGAACACTCTTGGAGAGGAGGCAAGACCGAAGGGCAGCTCCTTGTATTGGTAATGACAACGATTGATCATGAAGCGTAGGTACTGTCTGGAGGACAGATTGACCGGTATATGAGTGTATGCTTCTTTGAGATCGAGTGAACATAGCCAGTCGCCTTGATTGAGAAGGGGGTAAAGAGTGGCCAGAGAAAGCATTTTGAGATTTCTCCTTGACCAAGCATTTGTTTAGATCGCGAAGATCTAGAATGGGTCTTAGATCTCCTGTCTTTTTGGGGACTAGAAAATAACGGGAGTAGAATCCCTGTCCTCTCTGATCTAGAGGAACTTCCTCTATAGCGTTCAGAAGGAGGAGGGATTGAACCTCTTGAAGAAGGAGGGAAGACCGAGGTGTGTTGAAAGCAGACTCTCTTGGCAGACTTTGGGCAGGAGGTGTCTGAAAGTTGAGAGAGTAGCCGTGGCGGATGATGTTGAGGACCCACAGGTCCGAGGTGATGATTTCCCAACAGCTTATGAAATGTATAAGGCGTCCTCCTATGGGCTGTGGAAGATGAGTAGAAGGAGGAAGATTGGCTATGTCCCGGAGAACCAAGTCAAAAGGGCTGAGTTGACTTTTGAGAAGGAGGAGGTTTCACTTGCTGTTGCTGCTGGGCAGGTCGAGCAGGTTGCCTCTGTTGCTGCCTCTGACGCCTGGGTTGTTGCTGTGTTTGAGGTAAGGGACGAGCCACAAACCTTCGTTGGTAGGCCGATTGTTGACGAAAAGGCCTAGAAGGTGGGGTCTTCTTCTTTGTCTTAAGGAGAGTATCCCATCGAGTTTCATGAGCTGAAAGTTTCTGAGTAGTAGAGTCCAAGGATTCTCCGAACAGCTCATCCCCTAAGCAAGGTGCATTGGCCAGTCGATCTTGGTGATTGACATCGAGTTCGGACACTCTGAGCCAGGCCAGTCGTCGCATAGCCACTGACATAGCCGTGGCTCTAGAGGTCAGCTCAAAAGTGTCATAGATTGATCTGACCATGAACTTGCGCAGTTGCAAGAGCGATGAAGAAGTTTGGCGAAAGGCTGATTTCTTACGGTCAGGGAGATATTTCTCAAAAGATGACAAACTTTGAATAAGATGCTTAAGATAAAAGGAAAAATGGAAAGCATAGTTTCCTGACCTGTTCGCTAGCATTGCATTTTGATACAGCCTTTTGCCAAACTTATCCATGGCCTTACCTTCCCTGCCAGGAGGGACAGAAGCATATACACTAGCCCCCGTGGATTTCTTTAAAGTAGACTCTACTAATAAAGACTCATGGGGGAGTTGAGGCTTGTCAAAGCCTGGAATTGGTATAACCTTATATAAGGAGTCCAGTTTATGGGGAGCTCCTGGAATGGTCAAGGGTGTCTCTAGATTTTTATAAAATGTCTCTCTTAAAATGTCATGGAGAGGCAGCTTGAGAAATTCCCTCGGAGGCTGGTCAAAGTCAAGAGCATCTAAAAATGCCTTGGATTTTTTGGATTCAGCCTCCAAGGGAATAGATAAAGAGTCACACATCTCTTTAACTAACCATGAAAGACCACATGGACTCCTTAATCAAAAGAGGGTTTTTCACTCTCTGGAAACTTAAGTCCATTAAGGCGTACTTCCATACTTCCGCTTTCAGAATGCTAGTACAATCCCTAATACTAAACCACCTGGACTATTGTAACATCACCCATCTGACAATCCCCCAGAAGCAAATGCAAAGACTACAACTGATACAAAATGCAGCAGTCAGGATGATTTTCGGGCTGAAGAAGTCCGATCACATAACCCCTTCCTACCGACTCCTACACTGGCTGCCGATGGAGGCGCGCACGAAGTTCAAACTAGGATGTCTCTGCTTCAAAGTATTAAATGGTCTAGCCCCAAAATACATTACAGACCTCTTCTCATTCCCAACCAACAGACATGAAAGAAAAACACACATGAAATTTGTCTCCCCACCGGCTAGAGGGTGCAAATATAAGAGACACCATCAACAACTGCTATCATATCAAGCAGCCAAATGGGGTAAAGACCTAGAAAAATTAATCATGCACACAAACAACTATGAAGAATTCAGGAAACACCTAAAAACTTACCTATTCCTGAAATACCTAGGTAACGAACCGGAACATCAACCCCCCTCGTAACATCACCACATACCTGAACGTGCAAACTGTTAACCCCAACCCCTATTCGCTAAATATGAACACTCTATGAACTTACGGAATATTTCTACTTCTGTGTAAACAACTTGGCACTTCCTGGCCTTGCAACACACAAACTGACGTTAACATCATTAATGTCATCAGATGTACACTGCTATATTCTCTAATTCGTTGTACGAAATATACACTGCTATACTCTTTAATCAGCTGTTCGTAAAGCTTCACTTGATTGTATTTACAGTTTCTTTTATTGTAAACCGCCTAGAAGTCGCAAGATTGTTGGCGGTATATAAGAATAAAGTTATTATTATTATTATTATTATTTAAGAAAAGAGGTGAAAGAAGTTGCTTCAGGTTTGGAAGATGGATCAAAACCAGAAGGATCCTCGTCCCCTGATGAACACTCTCCCTGAGAGGAAAGGCTCTTCTGAATCACCCCACAGATCAGGGTCCCTCACCTGAAAACTGCGGTCTCGTGACTCCGGTGTGGAGGGTTCTAGGTGTCGAGTTTTATGGGTCGACTTACCAGACCTCTGTGAACCGGTACCGGGAGATGTTAAGGGTTGTGCCGGTGCCGATGTTTGAACAGCCTGGTGTCTCGGTTCCGGTGCCAAGACTGGCATTGATACCGAAGAAGTGATGTGCCCCGGTACCGACAAAGTGGATGCCGATAAAGGGGGCTGCTGCACCGTCGGTACCGGCAGCTCAGACCGGACCGGGACTGGAAGGCTCGGAGTCAAAAGAGCAGGGAGTAGCTGTTGGAGTTGTTCCTTTAGCTGGACCTGCAGGATTGCGGCAATGCGCTCGTCCAATGAAGGCACCGGTACCGCTTTTTTCTTCTGCGGTACCTTGGGTGCCGCTCTACACTCCGAAGAGGAACCCGATGTCGAGGGGCTCACCTCAATCGGAGCGGAGCGCTTCCGTGGGCGCCTCGTGGTCGGCAGGATTGGACTCGCTGCTACTGAGACCGGAGGACGCTCCAACGGGGAAGGCTTCTTAGCCGGCTTACCTGCGGGGTGCGACGCCAGCGCGGTATCGCGCGGTGTCGACGAAGTAGGTGCCGACTGAGATGGAGCTGACGTCGGTGCCGGTGGTGCGGAATCAGACATCTCGGCGCCGAACAATAACTGCTGCTGTATCTGGCAGTTTTTAAGTGTTCTCTTCTTTAAAGTCGCACAGCGGGAGCAGGTAGACGCTCGATGGTCAGGACCAAGACACTGCAGACACCAGTTGTGTGGGTCTGTCAGTGAAATTGGTCGAGCGCACCGCTGGCACTTTTTAAACCCGGGTTGAGGGGGCATGAAAGTGAATACGGCTTCTGCCAAATCGAAGGCCGAGGCCTCGATGATGGCAATAGGCCCCGCCGGGGCTAACCGAAAACTGAAGAAAAAAATTATTTATTTTTTTTTAAGAAAAGAAAAGAAATAACGGAAATAAAATTTCCAAAAGGGTTTACGCGAGCGGGAAGGCGATATTAAGTTAGAAAAAAGAACTTTCAACAGCCGTTGAAAGAAACGCGTCTTCTTAGCTCCGCGGAAACTAAGAAACTGGGGACCTCTGTCGGGCGGGAAGACACTCGCGCGTGCGCGGTGCGGCCTACCAGAACTTTCCAAGTTCTTAGAGTGCAATCACTCTAAAATTGTCCGTACCGGGGCTCTGTCGGTGCCGTCACCCATCAGTCAAGAATATGCTGCCTGCTTGTCCTGGGATAATGTCTCTTGTCTAGAATGTCTTACCTAATGCACTGGAAATACTTTTTTTAAGGAAAACAGTTCAAAGATAGTTTTCTATGCTTTAATTATCCTCCAAGCATATGCCTAGGACCCAAATATAAATGACCCTCCTAGTCAGTTCAATGGCTTCCAAGGCAGATTTTTGCATTGGTAAGTCAACAGTGGGCAAAACAAAGACTTGGAGGGGAGTAAGGGAAGAGCAGCACCTTCACTATCCTCAAGTCTATCTCCTTACCCACTAATTGCCCTCCAACTAGCAGGAGTTGGCACTCGTGCTTCATGCAGTTATTGGGCCAATTTATGTATTTTTTTTAAAGTGTATACATTATCACCTGCTTTTAATTAACAGGATAAGTATTTCATACATATTAGGAGTAATCAGATTAGCATTTAAGAGTTTAATTGAGAATATTTTTGGTGGGTTTTTTTTTGGGGGGAGGGTTATTATGAGGAACCAAACAAAATAAGGGTTAGAAGAGCACTGTAGATTTTAGAAGTACTGTATGTGCATGTGTGTGTTCTTAAGAAATTATTTTTAAGACACTTGTTATTAACCATGTTACTTTACTGTTTGTTATACATTTGATAAGTGGTAAATAACATTTTTGGTGATCAATTCTTACCATGTACCTGAATTTCATAAATCTTACCCTAAAAACTTAAGATTGCATTATATTACACTTTACATTTATTGATTTCTATTCCACCTTAACCTTGCAGTTCTAGGCAAATTACAATAAGAGATAAACTGGTCATTTCCAGCAATATCACAATTTAGTACATATTATAAAGCAGCACTAACATTTCCTATTTCCTTTCAGAAAGTTCTATAATCTGATACTGCTAGTAGAATTCTAGTGATGTCGTAGTCCAATTTTGCTGCCTGAAATGACAATTCTCTTTTGTTTTATGTCCTTGATGGAAGCATAGGTAAATGGGTTCTGGACTCTCCTTGATCTGGTCATGTTTTTCAGGAAATGCTCACTCAGGTTAGGTTGAAGCAAAGCCGTTCAGGACTTTGAATAAGAAAGTAATATTTGAACAAAATTTGTGCTTGCATTGAAAGCCAGTGTGTCTCTAAGTAGGCAAAGGATGATACATTGTCATGTTTGTCCAGAGATTTCAGTCTGAGAGCTATGTTTTGTATGGTCTGTAGCTGTTTTATCATTACCGTGGGGCATGTTAGGTACAGGATGTTACAGTGACCTAACAGACACAAAACTAGGGACTGAACCAGAAGACGGAACTGCACCCTTTCAAAAACTTTTTGAATACTACGCAAGTTTCACATTACTATGAAGGATCAATCAAGCACCCCTTGTAGCTTTAGCAAAGGCATCAGTGGATAAGTAACAGAGCTTACCTCTATATTGGTTAAGGTGAATAATTCTCTTTTTCCATCAGTAAGATCCTGGGATTTTTGTGTTCAGTTTTAACTTGTGGGATGTCCATCCAGTCTTCCACTGTTTCAAAAATCTTTCAAGTTTTTTCTAGTAGTGGCTGTAGAGTGATCAATAGGAACAAGAAGAGTGATATCATTGGCATAACTACATAAGGTTATGCCTATGAGGGTCATTTCATAAATAATGTACACATCCCCACCCATCTGGTAGAACACTAGATGGACTTTGGAGCTTCAGGAAGACCGTGAAAACCTTCTTTCTCTTTACAAACCCAGGGCCTTAAGGACATGCACCAAGAAATGCCATTCAGAAGCAACACACCTTCACCACCTACTTTCACCAGATGCTGCTTAGTGTATATGTTTTATTGTCATGTCTATAATGTAAATTATGTCATCTATGTCCTGTTTTGATTATATTATGGTTGTGCTTTGTAACCCATTCTGGGCTCCTTTGTGAGGACAGGCTAAAAAAGTGAGCAAATAAATAAAATATTTACATGTTTTATTTATTTTTCAAGTATTTCTTTAATATAGTTTCTCTGCTTTGCAATGACCGAGTCCCATTGTACAGGAAGCTTCATTATTCCATACAAGACACTGGTTTTGTTCAGTTGTCGAATGGCTCGGGTAACGATGGAAGAAAGCTCTTCCAAGATGCAAAACGATGTCCACACATAGGTTGTTTCAACTTTGGAAAAAGGTCTAAGTCTGGTGGACTCATGTCTGGACTGTAGAGAGCATGAGGTAACACCTCCCAGCCATATTTGTGTAGTTTTTCAATGACGACATTCCCTATGTGTGGGCAAGGTTGTCGTGAAGAATGAGTGGCCCAGCCAAGAACAACCGAGTTTTGTGCATTTTTCTACGCATTTTTTGCAAAAATAAAAACCACGATAATACACTGCTGTGACACTTCACACAACCACTCCGAAAACGAGTTGCCCACTAAGAAACTGTACTAAGGTCCACTGTTAACTCACCACAAACTTCACGTAACACATTGTGGATTTCTGTTGGGTTTTTGCCATGTAGAGTTTCAATGTTAATGTACAACTTCTGATCGTCAACAGACACAGTACCTGAGACACCTGCAACCTCCATTTCCCACACTTGTCACAGCCACACTATGTACACTACAGAGCTCCTAAGCACACGTCCTGCTGCTTCAAGAACTTAAGTGAGTGAAACAAGGTTTACTGCAATTGCATCATCCACTCCCCAATGTTGCCAACCTGTGCATTATTTATGAAATGACCCTCATAGTTTGTCTAGGATGTTGCCCAAGGATGCAATATATAAATTGAATAGTACTGGGGACAATGATGACCCTTGGGGTACAAAGTAGGGATTGGACCAGATCTCTGATTTTCCACTCTGGATTTTAACTCTGTATGACCTTGATTGTAGGAATCCCTGGAATCAGGTGTAGACCTTACCTGAGATCAGTGGTGTAAAAGTAAGGGAGAGAGGCACCCCTCCCACCCTTCCTCCACACACTCCTTCTCCGCCCCTTCCTCTGCCCTTCTCCTGTAGTTCTGTAATGTTCCTGGCATAAGCAGCAACCCCCAAGCTGCTATCGTGCCAGTGATGGCTCTTCCCCTGACATCACTTCTTAGGCACAGGGTCCAGAAGTGACATTGAAGGAAGAGTCATCACTGGCGCAACAGCAGGTTGAGAGTTGCTGCTGTCAGGAACATTACAGAGGTTACTGGGGAGGGAAGCAACGCGCACACACAGCAGTGGGGGAGAGGGGTGGAGAGGATGACAGATACCTGCATCCTCACCAAGACGGCGCCTGAGGCGGGGTGGACCAAACCCCGCCCCCCCAGCACTACACCACTGCCTGAGATACTATTGCTCCCAGTATTTGCTAAATCAGAAGTACAGGAAAGATTGAACTGTACAATCAGTATCTTCCTGCTTTCACTCACTGTAAAATTGGGCCCTGATAGTTAAAATCTTGCTTGTATAGAATTCTGCTAGTTGAATGGCTCAGAGGGAAGGGTCCCTTTTAGTGGCTAGGCAGGGATTAGTGTCTGTGAGCTCTCTTAATAGTTTGAACAGGTTTTTTTTGTGTGTGTCTTGTACCTCTGTTATTACCAGTTTTGAGTTGTAAGATTTCCTTTTCTGTTTCAGCTTAATCTTATACAATTTAACCCCTCTCCATTTTTTCATTAGGTAGTCTAGGTTCTTTCTCCAATCTATTTCTAGTTTTCTACGTATTTTGAGCAGAAATAGCTCATTGTCAAACCATTTGTCAGCTCGCCTGTTGATCTTGTTCTTTATGTATTTTGATGCCTAATCATCTAGGATTGTGTTGCTTAGAGAGCACCATTGTTTTATAAATTCTTTTGGATTATAATCCTTGCTCATAGAGTTTGATTTGTTCCAGAATAGAGCAGGATCTACTCTGTCGTGTCTCGTATATTGATCTCTTTCTTTCTTGGTGCTACCTTGTGCCCAAATTAATGTTAAAAGTGTACATATAGTTGTCTGAACATAGAGAACTACCCTAAGCCCCATTTGGGATATGAATTTCAGGCGAGGGGGCTGGTGGTCCATAACTGCATTTAATTGATGAGCCTTCTCATGTGTCATTTGGGGATCAGCTTCAAGGAATGATAGTAAGTCCTCTACTTGCCTGATAGACTGATCCTGTAGATGGGGAGTCAGGTCTTCTAGGATCAGATTATATTCTGGAGGTCAGCGAATTTCAAAATATAAATACTCTTCAAACTCTAACTTTACTAGCCTCTAGTTCAGTGGTTCCCAATCCTGTCCTGGAGGACCACCAGTCAGTCAGGTTTTTAGGATAGTCTTAATGAATATGCATGGAGCAGATTTACATACCTATCAACTCCATTAAATGCAAATCTAAACTAAACTAAACCTTGGGTTTATATACCGCACCATCTCCACGAATGCGGAGCTCGGCACGGTTTACAGGAAGAAAGATGAGAGAGGAACTACAGTGGAGAGATTAAAGAGTTAGGTGTAAAGGGGGAAGGTGAGAGGCCTAAGAGGGGGGAAGTGTTACAGTTTTGAGAATAGCCAGGTTTTTAGGTGTTTGCGGAAGAGTTGGAGGGAGCTTGAGGTTCGGAGAGGGGAGGTGAGGTTATTCCAGATCTCAGTGATTCTAAAGGGGAGGGATGACCCAAGTTTGCCTACATGGGAAATCTCTCTCATGCATATTCATTAGGGCTATCCCAAAAACCCGACTGGCTGGTGGTCTTCCAGGACATGGTTGGGAACCACTGCTCTTGTTAAACAGCAAGCAATTAAGTCCATGTTTTGAGTGGAAACTTTGTCCAGAATTTCAATATCTATGAAACGCTTTACAAGGATGGCTAGACCTCCCCCTCATTTTTTTTCTTGGCAAGCAACCACAGTTTTGTAGCCTGGGGGACAAAATTATTTTATTCATGGGTCAGAATCCGAGGTTAGCCATGATTCATGCTTCATGTAAGAAACAGGCTTCCTAGCTGGTGATCTTTGACCCAATCCTTCACAAGGATCATAAAACTATTAAGCAAAAAACATTTAAAGATTACTCCCATTTTTAACTCCGAGGATAAAAATGCATAAACTAGTTGAAGTTTTGATAACTTTACTTAAAAAATTAACTTTATTTAACGCCAATCTAAATTACAGCAGATTTAAAATATTATGCTTTGAACACTGTACAAAATAAAAATGTTGCACAAATTATTCAGGAAACTGTTTTGGTCTTCCATTTCAATAAATAAAACACATAGGCACTTCTACATAGATGCATAAGGAGCAGTCACTTATGAAATCACACAGAGTGAAAATATGTTAAGAAAATTCAAGGTAGAAACAAATCCTTCAATTACGATCAAAAATGTCTAAACAAGCTATTAGTTTTTTATGATGAAGGTATATTTTTAGCTTTATAGTCAAACCTCTAGAAATGACTAGAAATCAGATCTCACAAATTATATGTAAATTTTTGTTTCTAACTGAAAGGAATGTATGGCCCGACCCACCCAATAGCCCAGTGGTTTAGAAATGATCATAGAATTCCTGTCTTAGGATAGGATGGGAAGGGAATGCTATGTAGCAGCTTTTGTTCCCTTGTGGAAAGGAAAACTGCTATGATCATAACCGCCATTATGTTGTGGAGAAAAAAGATAATTCTCTAGGTTAAGGGGTCTTCAAAGGTGCTCATAAAGAAAATAATCCTCCATGTAATCATAAAATACAGTTAAGTCAATGGTAATAGATTCACATCTATTCAAGCACTTTTCATACTAAGTATATATCCCCCATCTTCCCTTTTACTAAGCTGCAGTAGAGGTTTCTTCTGCAATCCGGAACACTAAATGCTCCGACACTGCTGCAACGCTCATGGAATTCCTATGAGCGTTAAGAGCATTTAGCGCCCCAGGCTGCAGTAGAAACCACTACCGTGGCTTAGTAAGAGGGTCTGTGTTAGTTGATCAGAAAAGGACTATGCATGAAGTGAGAAGGAAAATAAAATGTGCAAGGTTCCTGCCAAAGTCAAGTTTGTAGCAATTTAAGCTTAGTCACGGCACTTTACATTCAGAGCAGGGTTATACAAGGCCAAAGCACAAAAGATACTCACCTGTATAAGCTTTGGATCAAAACATCCTATGTTGTGTATGTAATCTCAATAATAACCAAACTCTTGATTCTAAAGCTGCTAGAGATCAGATGTGTCAGGAAGATGA
Source organism: Geotrypetes seraphini (assembly GCF_902459505.1). Taxonomy (NCBI): domain Eukaryota; kingdom Metazoa; phylum Chordata; class Amphibia; order Gymnophiona; family Dermophiidae; genus Geotrypetes; species Geotrypetes seraphini. Next base: position 338,002,764 of record NC_047086.1, on the reverse strand, counting down.
GGTAGCTGAACTACAAAAGGTGCATGATAAACTGAAAACTAATGGCCATCAAACAACCAGTATTAATGGATTTTGATATCAGGAGAATTTACCTTAAACCTAAGAGGAATGAGAAGACAGATTACAGCAAGTCTTAATAATCAAATAAGACCAACTCAGACAGCATATATAAAGAAAATATCAAGTAACAGCATCTTTCTCACCAACCAAGTAACTGGAGAGGAAGAAATTTGAGGCAATATACTCAGTATTTCCGGCTCTTTTTGAGCTCTCCTATACTGTTAGGGGTCGGATCACCAAATAAGTGTTTTGAGCAGCCATTAATAACTTTTCAAAATGTATAGTTGTTCCATAAAAACAAGAAGTTATATGGTCTACTGCTGGCATTTTCTTATTACCTTAATAATTGGTTACCCTCCTTCCAATACTAATGTTAAGAATTAGCAGAAACAAACCCATTCCTTTAAACCTAAAGGGGAAATGCCTCTGGGATATTAGCAGCATTTTTTTAAACTAAAAATTTTCATTGCGTTGGGTTTGACATCTGCCAGAAAGACCATGTTATTGATTGTCAACCCCGCTACACTGGGAACAGATTTTTCCCACACTGTTAATATATTTCAGCATTTCAAAATTCTATCTTGGCTCTAAATATCATTGACCGTCCTTTCATATGCACGTTTAAATTCATCAATGCAAATTAAATGCAATCCACGCAAAAATGCTGTTCCCTTTATAGGTGTTAACATGCTGTGTAATGCAAATTTTACTGTTCATTCAAGCAGCCAACTTCTCCCACCATACGAACTGCAGTCTAGACTTCCCACTATTAGAACTCAAAACACAGTAGAATATGGGGATGGTATTTACCAACCCCAGAAGATTAACAGTGTTTCAAAACCTCATTTTAGAGACTGTACAAGTGAAGTAAGGCCTTAATGAATAAAAAAACAAGATCACCATATTATGCTATAATCTCAAAACCACCACAAGTGCAAATTTATGCATTTTTTGAGTACCATATGTGATGGCCTATGACCAACTCAGATTAGCAATATGGGATTACAAATGACAAATTTGAAAGTGAGAAATGCACACAGAATAAATTGTAATAGATAGGAATTACAATTCATATTTAAGAAAGTCTTTGGGAACACTTTGTACAATCAAATGGTAGACTAATCTTTCTTGGACAATCTGCCATGTGCATCAAGTGCAAAATATCTAGCTTTTCATAACCACCACTTTACATCTTTAGCAGTTTAAATGTGGATCCTGCAACTGTGACCAAATTTTAATCATTTCTTGAGGTTGTCTGCTATGTACTAACATTAAGTTTGTATATGAACAGATGTTCTTTTTCTGTTTTTCTTCTATATCAAATGTTTTGAAACCTTTGTGTTTTTCTGGAGCAAGCCCAAGTTTTTGAAGGCACATTCCAGTATAAACATCATCAATGGGATAAAGGAGGACCTGATTAGTTATTTTGTACAATCTCAATGCCAGATTGCCAGAATAAAGAAACCCTCCACCTCCTGCATATGGAGGGTAAGATCCTTCATATATACTTTCTGGGATGTAGTATTTCAGTTTTTTGTCTCTGTGAGGTCCAGCATCTTTGATCACATCACCTATAAATAAATCTTTGGCTTTATCCTTTGTTAAACTCTTCAAGTAATCTAGGATCTGATGGGTATTCACAAAAACATCATCATCTCCTTTAAAAATAAACTGAACATCTGCACAGGATTGGCTAACCCATTTAAGGAATAGTACCTCCTTCAATGTCAAATTGAAGAATGTGTCCCTGTAGTTCCAAAGAAGAAGGTCTTGATGAGTTTCACTCTCGTATCTCAACATGTCTGAAAGGTCAGGGAAATTATCCTCGGGAGGAGTTTGCCCAAGTAAAAATACCCTGACTACAGATAAGTCACCAATTTTCAGTTCTTGTCCCCAAGATTCCCTAATTGCTTGTCTTCTATCAAAATGTGGTGTTAGTGACTTGATAGCAAGCAGAAGAAAAGGTCTGTGCTGGCATTTATTTTGTTGATCCATCAATAATGAGTAATTCCTGCATCTCAGGTAGACCAGAAAATCTTTAAATCTAGTTGGCAAGTTCTCAAAATCCTTTATCTCAGCCATTACTGTTGTATCCATATCACAAACATTCAGAAGACTAGCATTGGTAACTAAATTCTCTTCAACAGTCATGTTGGATAATAATGTCAAAATAGGATTGTATAAACTTTCTAGTTTCTTTTGGTGTCTATTCCAATAAGCAGCGGATGGAGTATATTTCTTCCAGAACTTGCCCTGGGGTATTACCACTCTTCCTTTCCCATCTTTGTCTCGACCATCACCTCTCGCAACTTCCACAATAACATAAATAAAGAAATTCACCATCATTAGAATCAGCAGGAGTTTTAATCTTCTGCGTCCAACACTCATTTCTCATACCTAAGTAAAACAAAACAAAAAGTGTCAAATATAAAACAAATATTGCAAAAATATTGCTACCATAAATCTAAATAAATACTGGGAAATATTTATTTATAGCTTTTATATACCACTTATAACTTAAATTATAACCTACATGGTGTACATTCAGGTACTCAAGCATTCTTCCCTATCTGTCCTGGCAGGCTCACTCTATCTAATGTACCTGGGGCAATGAGGGATTACGTGACTTGCCCAGGGTCACAAGGAACAGTGTGGGATTTGAACCCACAACCTCAGGGTGCTGAGGCTGTGGCTCTAACCACTGCACCACACACTCCCCACAATAATGTAGTAAAGGTGCTTTCCACCCAACAGAAATATTATGAAGCATTCATTTTCCATCATAATTGGCCAAATGGTGAATTGTGTCTAGGTATATGTATCATAATTGGCCAAATGGTGAATCGTGTCTAGGTATATGTAACAGAGGTTTACAAATGAAAAGTAATGGAATTAACCTAAAATAAGTACCATCAGAAGAATAGCATAACATAAAATTTTATTTGCATACAGCAATACACCTGTGAAGTTTGATGCGGTTGACAGGAATTAAGTAGAAGACCATACATGAGAGGTCAGGATAAGTACCCAGTTTGAATAGTGAGTGGACCTCGATCAGGAGCCAGTGCAGCTCCTCGTAGTAAGGTGCGATAGGGTCAGTTTTCTTTAGGCCAAAGACAAGGCGCACAGCTGTGTGCTGATTCGTCAGAGTTGAAACGTTTCTTGGGACATGAGATGTAAATGAGGTTGCAGTAGTCTAGCATGCTGAGGATCAGGGCTTAGCATAGGATTTGCAAGGGAAGGGTGTCGAAAGTAGGAACAGATTGATCGTAGTTTCCAGATTGCTGCAAAGCCTATGTGAACATCAGCAGCGATTTGGCTTTCTATGGTCATCTTTTGGTCTAGAGTCAATCTTAGGATTTTGATAGTGGACTGTAACGATAGGGTTATACCCCCTAAAAAGTGATGTTTTTTTCATTGAGGTTCGAGGGGCTTGCGAGGAAGAGCTTAATTTTTTGGGGGGTTAGTTTCAGTTTGTTTCATCATCCAGTCTTCGGATAATCCCTTCAATTCGCTTTGATTCCATTGAAAGCAGAGTGGGTATTGGAAGGAGGACCACAATGCCATCAGTGTAGCTATAGCTCTTAACTCCCAATGAGGCTAGGTTAGTGACTCGCAAACTTTCCAGCTGGTGGCACACCAAATCCAGTGCCCCGGCCGGAAGGCACCTGGAAGTGCACAGATGTCTACCCGATGACGTCGATGCGCATGCTTGATGTCATCGCGGAGGCCCATTTGCATAATAGTGCAATTTCCTCCTCCACCCGCCCACCCTGGATGTGTATGTTGAAAGGGCCAAAAATATGTTCAATTATCATTCCTTACAGAATTGTCAATGGTTCCCAAACATCCATAAAGCACAGTTACTTACCGTAACAAGTATTATCCAGGGACAGCAGGCAGATATTCTTGACTGATGGGTGACGGCACCGACGGAGCCCCGGTACGGGCAATTTTAGAGTGATTGCACTCTAAGAACTTAGAAAGTTCTAGCTAGGCCGCATCGCGCGTGCGCCTTCCCGCCCGACGAAACTTGCGGTCCCCAGTTAGTATAAGCCAGCTAAGAAGCCAACCCGGGGAGGTGGGAGGGACGCAAGAATATCTGCCTGCTGTCCCTGGATAACACCTGTTACGGTAAGTAACTGTGCTTTATCCCAGGACAAGCAGGCAGCATATTCTTGACTGATGGGTGACCTCCAAGCTAACAAAAAGAGGGATGGAGGGAAGGTTGGCCATTAGGAAAATAAATTTTGTAAAACAGATTGGCCGAAGTGTCCATCCCGTCTGGAGAATGCATCCAGACAATAGTGAGATGTAAAAGTATGAACTGAGGACCAAGTAGCAGCCTTGCAGATTTCCTCAATGGAAGTGGAGCGGAGGAAAGCTACAGATGCTGCCATAGCTCTAACTTTGTGGCCCGTGACAGACCTTCCAGTGTCAGGCCCGACTGAGCATAACAGAATGAAACGCAAGCAGCAAGCCAATTGGATAGAGTGCGTTTAGATACAGGATGACCCATTTTGTTAGGATCAAAAGACAAAAACAGTTGGGGAGATGATCTGTGAGGTTTAGTGCGTTCGAGATAGTAAGCCAAAGCACGTTTATAGTCCAAGGTATGTAAAGCCTGTTCACCTGGATGAGAATGAGGCTTCGGGAAAAACACAGGTAGGACAATGGACTGATTAAGATGAAAGTCAGACACAACCTTAGGGAGAAACTTTGGGTGTGTACGTAGAATCACCTTATCATGGTGAAAAACAGTGAAAGGTGGATCGGCCACTAGTGCATGTAACTCACTGACCCTCCTGGCAGAAGTGAGAGCTATAAGGAAGACCACTTTCCAAGTGAGAAATTTGAAATGTGCTGTGGCCAAAGGTTCAAAAGGAGGCTTCATTAAAGCGGAAAGAACCACATTGAGATCCCAGACCACAGGAGGGGGCCTAAGAGGTGGTTTCACATTGAAAAGGCCTCTCATGAACCTGGAAACCAAAGGATGAGCAGAGAGGGGTTTGCCATGAATAGGTTCATGAAAGGCAGCAATGGCACCAAGATGAACTCTGATAGAAGTAGATTTGAGACCAGAGTCAGACAAGGAAAGAAGATAGTCCAACACCAGTCCCACTGCTAGAGACATGGGATTATGGTGATGTAAGAGGCATCAGGAAGAAAATCGAGACCATTTCTGTTGATAACACTGAAGGGTGGCCGGTTTCCTGGAAGCATCAATGATAGAATGGACAGGCTGAGAAAGGAGTGAGTAAGCCGAAGTTAGCCCGAGAGATACCAAGCTGTCAGGTGCAGAGACTGTAAGTTGGGATGCAGTAGGGACTGTTGATGCTTAGTAAGCAGAGAAGGAAACAGTGGAAGAATTATGGGTTCCCTGGAAATGAGTTGAAGTAGAAGGGAGAACCAATGTTGTCTGGGCCACCGTGGAGTGATGAGAATCATGGTGGCTTGTTCCCTCCTGAGCTTGAACAATGTCCGCAGCATGAGCGGTAGAGGGGGAAATGCATATAGGAAGAGATTGGTCCAATCCAGGAGAAATGCATCGGGTGCCAGACGGTGAGGGGAGTAGAGTCTGGAGCAAAACAGGGGCAGTTGATTGTGAGGAGCTGCAAAAAGGTCCACTTGAGGAGTGCCCCATTGAGTGAAAATGGATTGGAGAGTCAAGGGGTCGAGAGTCCATTCGTAAGGTTGGAGAATTCTGCTGAGATTGTCTGCTAAGGAATTCTGCTCTCCTTGAATATAGACAGCCTTCAGGAATAAATGACGAGCTGTCGCCCAAGACCAAATCCGTTGGGCTTCCTACACAACAGGCGAGAGCCCGTCCCTCCCTGTTTGCTGATGTAGTACGTTGCAACTTGATTGTCTGTGCAAATGAGTAGTACTTGAGGAAAGAGAAGATGCTGAAAAGCCTTGAGGGCATAAAACATTGCTCGGAGTTCCAGGAAATTGATGTGGTGTTTCTTTTCCTGGGCAGTCCAAAACCCCTGAGTTTGGAATTCGTTCAAGTGAGCTCCCAAGGCATAAGGGGATGAGTCTGTGGTGATCACGAGATGATGAGGAGGTAAATGGAACAGTAGACCTCTGGATAGATTTGAAGATGTCAACCACCAAAGAAGCGATTGTCGAAGAGACGATGTCACAGATATGTGTTGTGAGCAAGGATCCGTCGCTTGCGACCACTGGGTCACTAGAGTCCATTGAGGAGTGTGCAGGTGGAGAAGGGCAAAAGGGTGACATGCACTGTCGAAGCCATGTGCCCCAAGAGCACCATCATGTGATTTGCTGAGATGGTAATCTGTTGAAACACCTGCTGACAGAGATGAAGGATGGTCTGAAGGCGGTTGGATGGCAGAAACGCCCTCATCAAAACAGTGTCCAGAATGGCTCCAATGAATTGAAGTCGCTGGGTTGGAATGAGGTGCGACTTGGGTAGATTGATTTCGAAAACCAACAGTTGAAGGAAGTAAATGGTCTGGTTGGTAGCAAGCAGAACCGCCTGAGGGGAATGAGCCTTGATCAGCCAGTCGTCCAGATAAGGGAAGACTTGAAAATTGTGAGAGCAGAGATAGGCTGCTACCACAATCAGACACTTGGTGAATACCCTGGGAGAGGAGGCAAGACCGAAGGGTAGCACCTTGTACTGATAATGATGTTGATTGATGAGAAAGCGTAGATATTGCCTGGACGTCAGATGGCTAGGAATATGTGTGTAGGCCTCTTTGAGATCGAGAGAGCATAGCCAGTCGCCCTGAGTGAGAAGAGGATAGAGAGTGGCAAGAGAGAGTATTTTGAACTTCTCCTTGACCAAACATTTGTTGAGATCTCTGAGATCTAATATAGGTCTGAGGTCTCCGGTCTTTTTGGGGACTAGAAAGTACCTGGAGTAAAATCCCTGACCTCGCTGATCTGGAGGAACTTCTTCGATGGCATTGAGAAGGAGGAGGGATTGGACCTCTTGAGCAAGAAGGAGGGACTGAGACTTGTTGGAAGCAGACTCTTTTGGCAGGCCTAACGGCGGAGGAGTCTGAAAGTTGAGGGAGTAGCCGTGGGCGATGATAGAGAGCACCCACTGATTGGTGGTGATTATCTCCCATCGAGCCAGAAAAATGTTTAGTCGACCTCCTATAGGCTGTGGAAGAGGACATGAGGGAGGAAGACTGGCAATGCTCTGGAGAAGAGAGTCAAAAGGGCTGAGTTGGTTTAGGCTGGGCAACAGGTTTCATTACAGGTGGCTGTTGTTGATGAGCCTGTTGATAATGTTGCTGCCGTTGTCTCCGAGGCTGAGGAGGATGAGGCTGAATTGGCCGAGCAGAGAACCGGCGCTGGTATGACGTCTGTTGCCTAAAAGGACGAGGAGGAGGTTTCTTTTTATTTTTAAATAAGGTATCCCACCTCGTCTCATGAGCCAAAAGTTTCTGGGTGGTGGTATCCAGAGATTCTCCAAACAGCTCATCACCCAGGCAGGGAGCATTGGCAAGGTGGTCCTGGTGGTTCACATCAAGGTCTGAGACGCGAAGCCATGCCAATCGTCTCATTGCTACAGATATAGCAGTAGCTCGGGATGTCAGTTCAAAAGCGTCATAGATGGAACGGACCATAAACTTCCTGAGCTGCAAGAGACTGGCAGTGCATTGCTGAAAAGCAGAAAGCTTGCGGTCAGGAATATATTTTTGAAAAGTGGCCATCTGCTGGATAAGATGTTTCAGGTAAAAGGAGAAGTGGAATGCATAGTTACCTGAACGGTTGGCCAACATAGCATTCTGGTAAAGTCGTTTACCAAATTTGTCCATAGCCTTGCCCTCTCTGCCAGGAGGGACAGAGGCATACACACTTGAGCCTGCAGATTTTTTGAGAGTCGATTCCACCAGTAAAGATTCATGTGGAAGCTGAGGTTTGTCAAACCCTGGAATAGGGATCACTTTATAAAGTGATTCCAATTTCCTTGGAGCTCCTGGAATGGTGAGAGGAGTCTCCAGATTTTTGTAAAAAGTTTCCCTTAAGATATCATGAAGGGGTAATTTAAAAAATTCTTTTGGAGGTTGGTCAAAGTCCAAAGTATCCAGGAATGCTTTTGACTTCTTAGAATCAGACTCCAAGGGGAGAGAAAGGGTGTCTGGCATCTCCCTAAGAAATTTAGTGAAGGAAGAGTGCTCTGGCTTACTAGCAGGATCCTGCACTGATGGGTCAGCCTCGTCCGATGAAAAATCCTCCTCGGTACCGAGGGGATCCTCGGAGTCATCCCATAAATCAGGGTCACGTACCGATGGAAGACTGCCCTGAGATAGAGGAGTAGAGGATTAAGTATGCCTGGTCTTGCGTACCGATTTGCTGGAATGCATCAACACCGTTCCCGGCGACTGTAAAGCGGGACGGGTGTCGGAGAGCGGTACCGGATCAGAGACAGCATAAGCAGCTCGACTAAGAGACTTTGGCTCTGCCGATAAAATAGGCATCGATATAGAAGAGGCAGATTTAAGCGGTGCCGATAACGTCGATGCCGACAACATAGGCTGATCGACGATCGGTACCGGAGGCTCAATAGGTACCGACACAGGAAGGTTCGGAGTCAGTAGAGCCGGGAGCAGGTGTTGTAATTGCTCCTTAAGCTGGACCTGGAGGATGGATGCTATGCGCTCATCCAGAGACGGTCCCGATGGCACCGGTACCGCTTTTTTCTTACTCGGTACCTGCGGTGCAGCTCGACACTCAGGCGAAGTCGATGCCGATGAAGAGGCAGTCACTTCTATGGGAGCTGAGCGTTTGCGGGGCCGGTGCGCAGTCTGCAGGACTTGGCTCACTGCATGTTCGACTGGCGGGCCAAGAACTGTAGGGGATGGCTTCTTAGCCGGCTTACCTGTGGGGTGCGACACCGAAGATACATCTTGCGGTGTCGAAACGACCGGTGCCGACTTGGAGGAAGTTGCTGATGCCGGGGTCGATGCCGGTGGAACCGAAAAGAATCTGCTGTTGAATTTGGCGATTCTTCAAAGTCCTCTTTTGAAGAGAACTACAGCGGGTGTACGTCTCAGCCCTATGGTCTGGACCCAAACACTGAAGGCACCACTTGTGCGGTTCGGATAAGGAAATAGGGCGTGCACACCGCTGACACTTTTTAAAACCCGGTGAAGGGGGCATGAAGGGAAAAACGGCAGTAGCAAAATTGAAGCCCGAGGCTTCGATGGTGCCAACAACCCCGCCGGGGCCGACCAAAAAAGAAAAAGACTTTTTTTTTTTTAAATTTTAATCAAGAAAAGAATAAAAAAAGAAAACGTGAAAAGTTTCACAAAGAAAATTGCGCGAGCGGGAAGGCGAAAAAGATATATCCAACAGCCGTTGGAAACACGCGTCTTCTTAGCTCCGCGGAAACTAAGAAACTGGGGACCGCGCGCCTTCGTCGGGCGGGAAGGCACTCGCGCACGCGCGGTGCGGCATAGCTAGAAATTTCTAAGTTCTTAGAGTGCAATCACTCTAAAATTGTCCGTACCGGGGCTCCGTCGGTGCCGTCACCCACCAGTCAAGAATATGCTGCCTGCTTGTCCTGGGATAAATTTCCTATAATGTCCGTTTGGTCTAGTTTTGGATTTTTGCGTCTTCTGACATCAGTAATCACGTCTTTTTAGATCCACGCCTCTTTTCTGTAGGTTGTGCAGTTGTACAATTGGAGGCTGGCGTCTCCCGATGCCACGATACTAGCAAAACAAGGATTTGCATAATTCTCTTGTTGAGACTGAAGATTTCGTTGAGTATTGAAGAGGCCAAGTTGCCGAGTGTGAAATACAATCGCTGGTTGAACTGTTCTACGAAGACTGCACAGTACTGCAACGTTAAGCTAAGTTTTTCATGGAGCTACGTTGTACTTTGTATGAATGTGTCAGCCTGTAGGGTTCTCTTTTTTCATTAAATTCTGCCCCTCCTTTTGATATTTTTAGTGTCCAGTGGTTAATTCAGGAATTTTGAGCACTTTTATTTCATGCCCGGTGTTTTGGCTAGAATGGCTTTTCTCTGATAAAACAGGAGTTTTTGCCTTCTGGTAATTTTCAGGAGCAGACCTGTGATAGATTTGTGTACTCTTTAGGAAGTGTCTACTTGCTGAGTATTTATCCTCTGGAATTTGAGGGCTAATTATTAATTGAACTGGCAGTGCTCTCCTTATGATCTCTGGACACTAAAAACCCATGACACTTTCTTGTTATTACTTGTAGTATAGGTGTTCAGGTTGCTTCATACATTATTCTAATATTGTCCTCAATACATTTTTTCACATCCCATTACTGTCTGGAGACTCATTCCAGACAGGATAGTCATTCCAACCAAGGAGTTCTACAAAATGTTATTTTTTGTTCAAGTGCCAACTTCCTTTCGAAGTAGTTAGGGAATCCCATCTGTGAGAATATGCTGCCTGTTTGTCCTGGGACAAAGCACTGTTACTTATCTGTAACAGGTGTTATCCAGGGACAACAGGCAGATAGTCTCAGAACCCTCCTACCTCCCCTAGTTGGCTTCTTAGCTTTTTTACTGAACTGATGGTCCCGCGAGCCAACATCAGGCAGGAAGGTACTCACTCATGCATGGTATGGGTGGTCTTGAGATTTCTAAAGAAGTTAAGGTAACAGTACACTTTCCATATCAAGGCTCCGTGGATGATAAACATAGAAACATGATGGTAGATAAAGGCCAAATGGCCCATCTAGTCTGTCCATGTGCAGTAACTATTATCTCTCTGTGAGAATATGTTGCCTTTTTGCCCTGGGATAAAAATAATTCCTCCTATTTCTTTTAAAAATATTTTCATATAACTTCAATGCATGTGCCCTAGTCTTAGTCATTTTTTAAAAACAGCTCTTATTGATTCACTTTTACCCATTCTATACTAGTGCTGCCCGATTCACCGATTCACTTAAGTGAATTGATTCGTTTTCTTAAAAAAAAAAAATTGGGCTCACCGATTCAGTGACCAACCCTCCTCCCCATATACCTTCGGGCCTCCTAAAGCAGGAGTGTCAGCACTCTGGCAGCGAAAAGCCTGTCCTAAGTGATGCTTCTCGCTGGTCGTCCACAGCCGCTGCTGCCCCTCCTTTAGGAGGCCCCATGTCAAGAGCTCACAGTGGAGGGGTCGTCAGTCAGGAAGTGCTGCATAGGAGCCAGCACTGTGGGTACCCAAGCACCCCCAATGTTTTGGGGACCCCATGTGACACATTACTCTCAGCACCATAGCTGTAGAGGGCTCCCCAAAGGCTGGTATGCTTCCCCCTTCTCTCCACCATTGTCCAGCTTCCCCTTGCCTCTTGGTATCACTCTGACTACTTGTAAACCGAGTCGAGCTCCAATGAGAGATGATCCGTTATATAAACTGAAGACTAGATTAGATTAGATTAGATTAGATTAGATTAGATTAGATTTAAAAACTAATTAGGGCCTGCAGAGGATCACCGGTGCTGTAGTGATTCTAGCAAGCTGCCGTCAGTCTCCCCTGCACGTTCTACCGTGGTACAACCCAGACCAAAACAGGACATCAAGACAGAGGAGGGGAGGGACTGCAGCAGAAGGCCATAATTAGTTTTTAAAGTGAAACCAGGAGGATGACGGTGGAGAGAAGGGGGAACATGCCTTCAGGGAGCCCCCTTGGTGTAGCTATTAGAAGTATATGGAGGGATGGGGTCCAAAGAGAGGGTCATATGCCGGACTGAGGGGGGGAGTTAAAGGGGAACAAATAATGAGTTTGAAAACAGAGAAGGAGAGATATGGTGGACAATGGAATGGAGGAAGAAAGGGAAAAGAAAGGAAGGGAAGTTGGATGGAGGGGAGATAGAAATACTGAATGGGAGGGTAGTTGGGAAGAGAAAGGGAGAGATGGTGGGCCCTAAGGTGATGGGGAAAGGAGGGAGAGATGCTGGATAAGGTTATTGAGAAAAGGAGAGATGGTGAGATCCATCACTGCAACATGACTTAAGTAAAAAGAAATGATGATATAAGCATACACCAAGTTACTATAAAAGAAAATTTCTCAAATCTGATTTATACTTTTCTTCCGGGCCTCAGCAACACAACTCCACTGCTCAACAATAGCTCATAGCTGCGAGCTTTGTGTGTGTCCTCTCATCACTGCCCCACTCTTTATGTGTAAACTTCCAAACACTGATTATACATTTATTTATTTACTTTTTTTTTTTTTTTTTGGGGGGGGGGCTGTGGTTGGTTCTGTTATTTCTGGAAAATTGAGAGCTTGTTCTTGATATTTTTCTTGTTTTTGTTTCTTCTTGTTGAGCTCAATAAACATATTTTGACAATACATTTATTTATTTTTTTTATAAACTTTTAAATAGCTTAACTAGTTTAAATAATTAACTTATCTTATAATGCTTTTCATGGTTCGACCCAGGAGGATTGAATCCAACATGTTTTGCCTTAGCTTTCTCAAGGATCCTCCCCTATAATCAAAAATACATATCAATCTATATCCCTCTGTAATGCCAAGTTCGTTAGGTAGTCAGCACTTCACGGCATACAAAGAGACATACACAACGTAATGCTTATACTAATTTAATCATTACATAAATTGTATAGCAGTAATATACAAAACACAATTGAATTGGAACAACTTCATCATGATCATAGTAACACTGCCCCTCACGGTCAGGAAATCCCCCTTTTCAGGCAGCTTATGGACTGGATCAATCACGAGACTAAACTAAACTAAACTAAACTAAACCTTTGGTTTATATACCGCACCATCTCCATGAATGCGGAGCTCGGCACGGTTTACAGGAAGAAGGATGAGAGAGGAACTACAGTGGAGAGATTAAAGAGTTAGGTGTAAAGGGGGAAGGTGAGAGGCCTAAGAGGGGGGAAGTGTTACAGTTTTGAGAATAGCCAGGTTTTTAGGTGTTTGCGGAAGAGTTGGAGGGAGCTTGAGGTTCGGAGTGGGGAGGTGAGGTTATTCCAGATCTCAGTGATTCTAAAGGGGAGGGATGACCCAAGTTTGCCTGCATGGGAAATACCTTTTATGGAAGGGAAGGATAGTTTAAAAATTTGGGAGGATCTGGAGGAAGTAGGGGTTGGGGAGTTCCAGGATAGAGAGATAACGGCAGGAAGGATGCCATGTAGGATCTTGTAGGCCAGACACGCACATTTGAAGTGGATCCTGGGGATTACTGGGAGCCAATGGAACTTAGACAGGAGTGGTGAGACGTGATCAAATTTGCTTTTCGCGAAAACAAGCTTAGCTGCGGCGTTCTGAATCCGCTGAAGTCTGTGGAGGCTTTTCTTGGTTAGGCTGAGGTAGATAGAATTGCAATAATCCAATCTGGAGAGGATGATGGATTGTACTAGGACTGCGAAGTGTTTTTGGTGAAAATAGGGTCTGACTTTCCTTAACATGTGAAGACTGAAGAAGCATTTCTTCACCAGGGATTGGAGATGTTCGTTGAAGGATAGAGAAGAGTCTAAGGTGACACCCAGAACTTTGCTTGAGAACTCGAGCTGTAATGGGGGGCCGGAAGACAATGGGATGGAGGAAGGTAGATGGTCTAATTTTGGGCCGAGCCAAAGGAGTTTTGTTTTGGACTCGTTTAGTTTCATATGCATTGTGAATGCCCAGGATTGGAGGTTCTTTATGCATGAGGATATGTTCGTGGAGAGGTTAGTGAGGTTCGAGTCGGTCTCAAGGAGGACGAGGATGTCATCAGCGTAAGTGTAAAGAGTTTCAAGGGGGGATAGTTGGAGTAGTTTCAGGGAGGACATGTAAATGTTAAAGAGGATTGGGGAGAGGGGTGAGCCTTGTGGGACACCACAAGTCGGGGTCCAGGGGGAGGATGAGGTGCCGCTCATGTTAACCATGTAAGAGCGGGAGCGCAAGAATTTGGAGAACCAATCAAGAACTATGGAGCTAATGCCTATCTCGGAGAGTTGGAAAATTAGAATGTCGTGGTGGACAACGTCAAAAGCTGCGGAGAGGTCGAATTGTAGAAGGACAGCAAACTTGTTACGAGAATGCAGTTGCTGAACCTTAGAGATTAGAGAGGCCAATAGGGATTCAGTGCAGAAGTTGGGTCTGAAGCCATATTGGTAAGGTAAGAGGATGGAGAATCTTTCTAAGTAGGAAGAGAGCTGGGTAGATATGATAGACTCGAGCAGTTTGGTGAGGAGAGGGATATTTGCTATTGGACGGTAGTTGGATGGTATGGAGGGGTCTAGGTCAGCTTTTTTCAGTAAAGGGGTCAATGCGATGTGTCCCATTTCAGTGGAGAATAGGCCTGATAATAGGGCAGAATTTATGAGTTTGGTAAGAGATGTGATAGCCTGTGCAGGGATTTTCTCAAATAGGTAGGAGGGAAATGGGTCCAGGATGCAGTTGCATGATTTTAACTTGAGGCAGAGTTTAAGGGTCTGAGAATCAGATATGAGCTCGAAGACAGTCCAGGATCTGTCGGCAGGGATGGGGTTGAGAGCAGCTAGGGTGGGGTTGGGTTCGGGGGGCACCAGAGAATTGTAGGAGATTGCGGGCAGGAAGGAGCGCCTTATCATCTTATCATTGAAGAATTTTGCTAGGACCTCGGCTGAAGGAGATGAGGGAAGAAGGGTGGAGTCATTTTTAGTGGTTAGGGAGCGCCAAATGTTGAACAATGTGCCATTCTGGTTTTTGGATTTGGAGATCTTGTCTCCATAGAAGTTCTTCCTTGCTTTTTTTAATATTGAGTTGTAGAGTTTGATATTGACTCTCCAGGCCTGTCTGTCAGATGAGGATTTGGATTTTTTCCATTTTCGCTCTAAGGCTCGACATTTTTGTTTCAGGTCTCTATGGAGTGGAAGGTACCAAGGGGCTTTATGGGGATAGGTGATGGATTTAGTGGTTTGGGGGGCGAGGGAGTGGTAGGTGGACTTGGAAAGGGCGATCCAGTTGTGCCAATTGTTTTCAGAGTCTGCAAGCTTGGGAATGGAGGGGAGGAGGTTGAGGAATTTGGTCCAGAACAGATCGCTCGAAATTTTTTTCCGGAAGGTAATAGAATTGGGGGATCGGGGTGGGGATCCGAGATGAGACATGAAGATGGGGAGGCAGAAGGCCCCTAGGAGATGGTCTGACCACGGGATGTGTTCCCAACGGGTGTCTTCGGCAGACGTTTTATAAGCGGTGAGGTCGAGGAACTGGATGAGGTCTAGGGTGTGCCCTTTTTCATGGGTAGGAGCGGATGTGGGGGGGGAGAAACCTAGGGAGATGAGGAAGTCATTGAATTCTATCGTGTCCTTGCTGGTGGAGTCGTCAAGGTGGAGATTAACGTCTCCGATGATTAGTAATCTTTGGAATTTGAGAAAGGCATTAGTTATGGTCTCGAAGACAAGGTTAGAGGAATTGGACCAAGGGATAGGTGGACGGTATAGTAACAGGATGCCCAGTGGGTGAGGACGGAGCTCATCATTGATTGAGGCTAGCATATATTCTAATGAAGCGTGGGTGCCTCTCTCGAGGAGCTGGACATCAAAGAAGGATTTGTAGAAGAGTGCCAGGCCACCTCCTTTGCAGTTGATTCTGGGTGAAAAGAGGCCTTGGTAACCATGGGTGCAGAGTTCGTTTTGTGTGAAGAGGTCGTCTTTTGAGATCCATGATTCTGTGATGCACAGGAATCCAGGATCAAGGTCCTCAAGGAGATCCTTCAGAATTTGAATTTTATTGCATGCGGATCTGGCGTTGCAGTAAAGGGTCGGGACAGGGGTGAGAGAGTTAGAGGCATGGCAGGGGAAGTTAGCATGGGGGACAGGCTTTAGAGAGGTGGGATTGACTTTGCGGGGTTTTTTTCTGGTGGGGTGATTCCTGGGGTGCGTCAGGGTGGGGATTCTGGTGCCAGGGCCAGAATTGTGACTATTTGAGGAGTCGAGCAGGTTGGGAGAGGGAGGGTTCAGGCAGAGGGAGGTGTTGAGAGATGAGCAGAGCAGGAGTATAAGGACCCAAAGGGGTGGCTTCATGGTGGGGTTTTTTGTTTTTTTTTTGGTCAGAAAAGGGCCTTAGCAATGGGCAGAGACTAGTAACTGGACAAATTCCAGCGGAGGGGCTTAGCGATGGCTAATTGGGTAAGAGCCTTTGTAATGCAATCAAGTAAACTGTACAGATCACGATGGAATTTGAACATGGGAGACTTAAGCCAGGCAGGCAGAGTGGAGGCAGCGGACTGTTCAGCAGGGGCTGTAGGGGGCGGAGTTAGTCTCCTACGTCGGCCAATTCTTTCCCTTGCGGAGGCTGGAGCCGAAGAAGGGCTGAGCAGGAAAGATAGCAGTTTTACAGGTTTGAAGAACGGCTCAGCAAGGGCTGTTGGGGGCGGAGTTGGTCTCCCACGACGGCCAACTCCTTCCCTTGCGGTGGCTGGAGTCGAAGAAGGGCTGAGCAGGAAAGATGGCAGTTTTTCAGATTTGAAGAACGGCTCAGCAAGGGCTGTTGGGGGCGGAGTTGGTCTCTCCACGAGACTATCCCTTTACGGCGCACCGATGGATTCTGAGTAAAGTCCCTTGCTTGCGCCTTTTATAATCTTTTGCTACATGACTAACTATCATGCCTCACTCTGTGCTTCTGCAGCAAACAGTAAGCTTGGACATTCATTAAGCCAAGATAAGATTCCAGCCTACACTCTATAACCAGGGGTGTCAAACTCAAATCACATAAGAAGCCAAAATCTAACACACAGGCTAAGTTGCGGGCCAAATTTTTTATTAAGACCCCCTCCTTTACTAATGCACAGCATGGGCCTCAGTGCTGGCAGCAACTGCTCCAACACTCACAGGACTTCTATGAGCGTTGGATCAATCACCACCACGAGTGGCGCCAAAATCCATGCTACACATCAGCAAAGGAGGGGGTTAGTCTTAGAACTATAGGGCTACAACCTCTCCAACCCCACGCCAGCTATGTGTTACATACAAAATAAATGAAAAAGACTTTTCTTCTCTCTTTTAGGTATTAGTTCATGCTTGCTGTCTAACACCAGCTCTGACAGGATACATATTTCAAATCTGACATATTGTAATCACAAAATAGAAAATAAAATTATTTTTTCTACCTTTTGTTGTTTGGTCATTTTTGCTTTTGGTTCCAGTTTCTCTTTCTGATTTTTTCTATCTTCTAATTCTCTTTCCAGTGTCTGCCGTCCATTTTTTTCTCTTCTTCTCTCTTGCTCCAGTCCCTGTCTCCCAACATATTGATTTTTCCCTTTCAATTTTTCTCCTTTTTTCTTTTCTGCTCTGTCCACTCAAATCTTGCACTCTTTCTCATCCTTCTCCTTCTTTTTAAATTTTCAGCTACCTATCAATTTTCCATCTTCTCTTATTCTGTAGCTCTCCCATTTCCTATCTCATTCCTTTCCCAGCCTTCTATTTCCTTCCGTCTCTCCTCCTCTCTCCTCTTGGTCCAACATTTTGTTCCCTCTCCCCTTGATGCTGAACAATGAGATGGAAGGAGAAAAAAAAAAAAAGATGCTGCATCTCTCTCTCCCTTCCTTCCTCAGGCCTAACATTACTCCCTTCCTTCCATCTCCAGATCCAACTTCTCTCCCTATCTCTTCCCAACTGTCCCCATCCCATCTCTCCCCCTGTCTACCTGCCTCCCTCCTTCTCCCCAGGTCCACAATTTCTCCCTTTCTCTTCCCAATGGTTCTCCCTTCAAGTATTTTCCCTCTTCCAACACACCATCCCAGGTCCAACCTCTCTCCCTTCATCTCTCTCTGTCCTCACAGCCCAGCATGTCTTTCCCTCCAGCACCGGTCCGATGTCACCACCAAGCCGAAAAATCTGCCGGCTGTTGTACATGGCTCCCCCTCCTGCTTTTCGCCTGCCATGGTCTTTCTCCAATGACACGCAACTTCCTATTTCCACCCGGGTGGACCACAGCAGATGGAAAGCAGGAAGGGGAGCCATGGACAACACTGCCGAATCACTGCAGTGGCCGGCAGACTTTCCAGCGTCACAGTGACATCAGACCAGCACAGTAGGGAAGATATGCTGGGCTGTGAGAAGGGTAAGTTCGGGAGCATTCCTGCAGGCCACATAAGAAGACCAGGCGGGCCGGATTCGGCCAGCGGGCCTTGTGTTTGACACATGTGCTCTAAACCAAAATAAGATTCCAGCCTCCACTAGCCTCCCCCACCTGCCTAATGAAGTATCCTGAGATTTACTGTTCATGTTCATGCTGTTTCTCACATAATAATAACAACAACAACAACAACAACTTTATACTTTTATACCGCCATAACCAAAAGTTCTAGATGGTTTACACTAAAAAGAACTGGACAATCAGTGAAATACAATAATACGGTAAAAAATGCAAATATTTGTAAAATAGAATTTCAATAATAAAACTCACTAAGTAATAAACTTATTGAACAAAGTGGTCTTAATTCCACAAGCCAGCTTCTGGAAAATGTCTGCACATCCTCTATCTATCTCTATGGCCTGTACTTCATTTTTTTAATTATTATTATTATAACAGTACATAATACATACAGTATTCTAAAGCAATTAAAAGTCCACATCAAGAAAAAGAGGGGAACAATATTTTAAATAAATTAACACTATATAAGAAATATTGCCTATAATACTGCAAGGTTTTGTTTTTTTTTGTTTGAACATCTGCTCCTTTATCTAACAGGAATCTTTTTAGCTGGTCAGGTTCAAAAAATAAAAAGCATACAAAATATTTAAATAAGTAACCATACATTTGGCTAGAAATTTTAGAAAAAATTGTTACTCCCAATGACAAAACTTGAGATTTATATTGAAGAAATTGTTTCCACCTATATTGGGTAGTTCTACAAACATCGGGAAACATTTGCAATGTCTGGCCACAAAACAAGGAATCTTTTTTCAGTAAATAATTTTTCAAAACAATACTTTTATAATTTTCCGAGGAGAAAGTAACCAGGAGGGTGGCACGTTCAGAAATTTCATCCTGAGTGGTTTCAAGAAACAGAGTTAAATTTTCTAATGGATCTTTTTTCTGTTCAGATCCATTAGCTTTGCCACCCTCCTGGTTAGCTATCCCTCTAACTGGGCAATAGAAACATCTATTCAATACTATAGTTTCAGCATTGCTCATTTCTAGAACCTCTTTAAAATACTTTCTAAGTAGTATCTCTGCCGAGAGCAATGGACATATTGGAAAATTCAGTATTCTCAAATTAAAAATAATAATAATAGCAGCCTTATTTATATCCCGTTATACCTTTTCAGTTCAAGATGGTATACAAGAAGAACAACA
Source organism: Geotrypetes seraphini (assembly GCF_902459505.1). Lineage (NCBI taxonomy): Eukaryota > Metazoa > Chordata > Amphibia > Gymnophiona > Dermophiidae > Geotrypetes > Geotrypetes seraphini. The sequence continues at coordinate 337,983,464 of NC_047086.1, read as the reverse complement.
AGAGATGCTGTAAGGGCTCTCATATGATTTTCCATTATTTCACATTGCCTATGGAACCAGAAACTATCCTTAATTGTTGAGGTACTAGTTTGCTGCAACAATCCTATCTGAGATTCTGATTTATTTAATGCTCCTTCTAATACATTAATTTTCTCATTCAAAACCTTCATTTTAGATACTACTTGATCTGAAAAAACACAAAGCTTTTGGACTAGACCCTGTAATAAAGATTCAGACCTCTTAACCACTTTCCATACATCCATAAGCGTTATATGCTGAGGTATTTCCTTGTTAGACAAAGTTTCAGTAAGAAATTCAACTGATTGAAGTTTATTGTCCACTAAAGAGGATTCCAATTGAGGTTGATGTAACAGTTGGTCTGAAGCAGGCTTCTCACCTATAGAGAGACTACTATTTGGAAAAGTCTCCCCAGGAGAGAAGCATGAGATGGGTTGACCCGGGGAAATCCTTTCCCCAGAACTTATTGAAGCACTCGATAAATTTCCTGCAATGGGAGAGGAAGAGCTAGGCCGTAATCGCTCCTCTCCGTCAGCCGCAGGAAGTGGTGAGATCTTATCTCTGGTGCTTGCCCCTCCCGATGACATCGGCAAGGGGCCTCAGGAACAGGTGGTAGTAGTAAAGCAAAACCATCGGATATCCCCTCTCCTCCAGGCAATAATCTCTCCTCTCTCGCCATCAACTGCAGGAAGCGGCGAGATCTTATCTCTGTCATCCCCAGTCAGCTCTCTAGTGGAGCTGCACCAGCCATAATAGGCATGCTGCGAATGACAGAATAAAGCAGCAAAACATAGGAGAGCAAGGAAGTTCCCCTATCTAGAACAGCCACAGTAATAGCCATGGTAAAAAAGGGTATCCTAGCAGATCACGGGGGAGAATTATCTCGTGGAAGACATGCCAGCCAAGAATCCACAAAAGGCAGGGTAGCAGCCCAGAAATTATGGCAGATCAGCCCTGTTAGGGAAAGAGCCTGGGTCTAGGAAAGTGCAGAGAAGCAGTGAGAGGAAACCTTTTGGGACCCCCTAAAATGGAACCACTATACCGGATGGCACCTAGTCTGAGTCTGTTCCAGCGGCTGTCCAACACCCGCACAGAGAGTATAGGATAACACTGACAGGGCCACGGCTAAGAATTTTGGCAGGAAAGGACACAGCACCCGGCACGAGACTAATAAAGCAAAGATTCAAACTCTGCACTGCCGAGCAGGAATTGGCCACTGCTGAAAAGAAGGCCCACCATAACAAGGATGGAAGAGACTGGCGTCAACGTCCGCCTTTCATCAAAATCGTGCTACAAGCCCACGGAGGAGACTTACAGCAATTTCGACCTGCCCATCAAAATCGTGCCACAGCCTCGACTGGCAGCAATGCTGGCCAGCTTGCCAAAACAGAGCCATTTGCTCATACAAACAGCAGCAGCAGGACCCCTTGAAACGAGTCATCAACGAAGGCAGCAGCGGAAAAGCCTTGTTGTACCCCTGTCCAAATGGACCACTGCCATGAGAGCCACCAGATATGCAATTCAGCGCGAAAACATCAGACTGTGCGGAGAAGGCACAGAAATGGAACGGCCACCTTCAAAACACCGATGCTAGCCCTGAAATGGGCTCTCACCCTGCCCCCCCCCCAACCGATGGCCATTAGACTATGCTGCTGAGAATGCAAGAGAACTCAATGTAACCATGATGATGAAGCAGGAAATTGGAGGCAATGCTCATTTCAACAATGGGAAGGGAGCATAAAGAACCTGCACAAACAAGGAAGTCAAGTGCCCCAAACATACTCACAGCTCTGAGGAAGGCTAAGTTGCTGGCTGGATACTGCAGACATCCCCATTGCCCTGCACTCTCTCTGGGTTTGAGTACAGCACAGTTACTTACCGTAACAGGTGTTATCCAGGGACAGCAGGCATACATTCTCACATGTGGGTGACGTCATCTATGGAGCCCCGATGCGGACAGCATTTCAAGCAAACTTGATTGAAGATTCAAGCTTGCTGTGCTGCACCACGCATGTGTGCCTCCTGCTCCACTAGAGGGCGCATCCCCTCCTCGTGGTCTCCAGTTCACATATCCAGCAAAGAAGCCAACCCCAGGGAGGTGGGCGGGTTGTGAGAATATATGCCTGCTGTCCCTGGATAACACCTGTTACGGTAAGTAACTGTGCTTTATCCCAGGACAAGCAGGCATGATATTCTCACATGTGGGTGACCTCCAAGCTAATAACGAAGGGGTGGAGGGAAGTTGGCAATTTAAGAAAACAGATTACGTAATACCGATTGGCCGAACCGGCCATCGCTTCTGGACAGTGTATCCAGGCAGTAGTGAGAGGTGAAAGTATGAACCGAAGACCACGTGGCAGCCTTGCAGATAACCTCAATAGGCATGGACCTGAGGAAAGCTACCGAAGCTGCCATCGCTCGGACTTTATGCCCCGTAACTCGACCATGCAGCGCGAGACCAGCCTGTGCGTAGCAGAAAGAAATGCAAGCAGCCAACCAGTAGGACAGGGTGCGCTTGGAAACTGGGCGTCCCAACCTATTAGGGTCAAAGGACAAAAACAATTGTGGAACTGTCCGATGAGACTGAGTGCGTTGAAGGTAAAAGGCCAACACCCTCTTGCAGTCAAGAGTGTGGAGCGCCACCTCTCCAGGGTGAGAGTGGGGCTTGGGAAAGAACACAGGCAGAACAATGGACTGGTTGAGATGAAAATCAGATATCACCTTAGGCAAAAACTTAGAGTGAGTGCGGAGGACCACCTTGTCATGGTGGAATACCGTGAAAGGTGGGTCTGTCACCAAGGCCTGCAGCTCGCTAACCCTCAGAGCAGAAGTGAGAGCGAGTAGGAAGATCACTTTCCAAGTGAGGAACTTAAGATGAAACTTATCCATAGGCTCAAATGGAGGTTTCATCAGTTGAGCTAGAACCACATTAAGATCCCAAACCACCGGAGGCGGTTTGAGGGGAGGATGAACATTCAAAAGCCCCTTCATGAAACGGGAAACCAAGGGATGGAGTGAAAGAGCCTTCCCTTCCAGGGGCTGATGAAAGGCAGCAATGGCGCTGAGATGGACTCGAATGGAATTGGTCTTCAGGCCAGAGTGAGATAAATGGAGCAAATACTCCAGAACCAAAGACACAGGGACCGACACCGGGTCCTGGCGGTGAGAGGAGCACCAGGACGAGAATCTAGTCCACTTCTGAGAATAGCAGAGTCTAGTCGAGACTTTCCGAGAAGCCTCCAACACTTCCCTGACCGACTGAGGTACAGGGAAGGAAGTCAAGGGGAAAGAAACCAAGCAGTCAGATGAAGAGATTGAAGATTGGGATGTAAAAGTGAACCCCGACTCTGAGATAGCAGAGAGGGAAAGACAGGCAGAAGCATAGGTTCCCTGACACTGAGTTGAAGTAGTAGGGAAAACCAAGGCTGGCGGGGCCATCGAGGAGCGATCAAGATCAGAGTAGCCCTCAGAGATTTTAGATGGACCAGCGTCCTCAGAATCAGAGGAAACGGCGGGAACGCATAGAGGAACTTTCCCTCCCAATCTAGGAGGAAGGCATCGGCCTCGAGACGGTCCGGGGAGTATATCCTTGAACAGAAGAGAGGCAGTTTTTGATTGTCGGGGGAGGCGAACAGATCTATCTGGGGAGTCCCCCACGTGTCGAACACCTGTCGCAGCACCTGAGAATGCAGGGACCACTCGTGTGGCTGGAGGAGGCGGCTGAGCCTGTCCGCCAGGCAGTTTTGTTCCCCTTGGATGTAAACCGCTCGAAGGGAGATGTTTTGGGAGACCGCCCACTCCCAGAGCCGTAAGGCCTCCTGGCAGAGGGGCCAAGACCCCGTCCCTCCTTGCTTGTTTACGTAGTACATCGCCACCTGGTTGTCTGTGCGGACGAGAACCACCCAGTCGTGAAGCAGATGCTGAAAGGCCACCGCGGCAAGGTAAATGGCCCGAAGCTCCAGCACGTTGATGTGGCAGCGACGGTCCTCTGTGGTCCACAGCCCTTGAGTGTGTAGACCATCTACATGAGCCCCCCAAGCGTACTCCAACGAGTCCGTGGTTAGGACCTTGTGGTGTGGAGGGGCGAGAAAGAGCAAACCCTTGGAAAGATTCGAAGAGTCGGTCCACCAACGGAGCGATCTTTGCAAGGAAGGAGTCACTGTCACATGGCGGTTGATCGGGTCCCGATCCTGACGCCATTGTGATGCCAAAGTCCACTGTGGTAACCGCAGGTGAAGGCGAGCAAGCGGGGTAACGTGGACTGTGGAGGCCATATGGCCGAGGAGCGTCATCATCTGTCGTGCCGAGACCGAGGTCGATCTCGATACTTGTCAGCTCAGATTTACCAACGCCTCCCGCCGCTGAGGGGGGAGGAAGGAACGAAGACGGACCGTGTCCAGCACGGCCCCGATGAATTGTAAGGACTGAGAGGGGCACAGCTGGGATTTTGGAAAGTTTATCTCGAACCCCAGACACTGAAGCGAAGTAATAGTCTGTCGGGTCGCTGAGATAACCCCCTCCCTGGTCGGGGCTTTGATTAGCCAATCGTCCAGGTATGGGAATACTTGTAGACCCCAGGAGCGCAAGGCAGCCGCGACCACTACAAGGCACTTCGTGAAGACTCGGGGGGACGAGGACAGGCCGAAGGGGAGGACCCGGTATTGTAGGTGGAGGTCCCCCACCTGAAAGCGGAGGAATCTGCGACAAGCAGGTGTACCGGAACATGGGTGTAGGCCTCCTTCAGATCGAGGGAGCAGAGCCAATCGCCCTCGTCAATCAGGGGGTAAAGAATCGGAAGGGAAAGCATCCGAAACTTTTCCCTCGTCAGAAATTTGTTCAGGCGCCTCAAGTCCAGGATCGGGCGCAGGTCTCCTGTCTTCTTCGGTACCAGGAAGTATCGGGAGTAAAACCCTTGGCCCCTTTGATTTTGGGGAACCGGTTCTACCGCCCGCAGGCGAAGGAGGTCCTGTGCCTCGGAGAGGAGGAGGGACAGTTGCGCTCGATTGGGAGGACATGCACTCGGTGGGCTGTCGGGAGGACATGCACTCGGTGGGCTGTCGGGAGGAACCTCCCGAAAGTTGAGCGAGTACCCTGATGAGATCACGCCAAGGACCCATGAGTCCGACGTTATGGCTTCCCAGCGAGGGTAGTAGGCTTGTAGGCGGCCCCCGATGGGAAGGAGACCAGGTGGAGGTGCGGAGGGGGCCCGCCCCCGTCCGCTCGTCCCGTCAAAAGGACGGAGACGGCTTCGCAGGCGCAGTGGGCTGTGATTTTGGTGGAGCCCTAGAGTGAGCCTGGGGGCGTCGCGGCGGCGGTCTGGAAAAGGCTGGAGTAGACTTCTGGGGGTAGCGGCGAGGCAATCCCCGGAAGGGGCGAGAGGCTTGCGGTTTAGGTTTTTGCCGGACAAGGGATGCGAAGGAACGTTCGTGTTCCGACAACTGTTTCGTAGCTGCCTCGATGGTGTCGTCAAACAGTTCCTTCCAGACGCAAGGGAGGTTAGCTAACCGATCTTGCAGGTTAGGGTCCATATCGACGAGCCCTAGCCACGCCAGTCGGCACATGGCCACCGCGAAGGCTGCGACCCTGGAAGACAGTTCAAAGCCATCGTAAGCGGCATGGAACAAGTGCAGTCGGAGGTTGGAAAAATCCTCGAGGAGGAGGCCAAACGCTGCCTGACGAGGGGCAGGTAGGTCGCCCGAGAAGGAAGCCAGCAGCCCAATGAGGTGTTTCAGGTAGGAGGAAAAGGTGAAAGTGTAGTTCAGGACCCTAGAGGCCATCATAGAGTTCTGATACAAACGGCGTTCGAATTTGCCTAGTGTCCGGCCTTCGCGTCCAGGAGGAACCGCTGCAGACACTCTAGAGGGGTGAGCTTTCTTCAGAGAAGACTCCACCAGTAAGGATTGGTGGGACAACTGTGGTTGCTCAAACTGCTCAAACTGTGGTTGCTCAAACTGGGCAAGGCACCGTTCGGTACTTAGACTCCATTTTAGATGGGACCGCCGTCACCATGTAGGGAGTCTCGAGGTTCCTTGTGAGGGTCTGCCGGAGTACCGGGTTCAGCGGTAGCCGGAGGGACTCTCGGGGCGGGGAAGGCATATCCAGCTCCGCCAGGTACTCCTTGGAGTACCTCGAGTCGGATTGTAAGTCCAAGTCAAGGGCACGTCCCATGTCCTGGACGAACCTCGTGAAGGAAGGTCGGTGGGATCCCATGGCCCCTTGCGGGGACGGTGACCGAGACCTCCGTTTTGCCGAGAAGGAAGGGGAAGCCTCCCTCGAATAGCGAGGTTCTCGCTCGGACCCTCGATCCAACGCCGGGGACGCGCTATGGAAACGCTCCCGGGTCGAGGACCTGCATCGCCTCGAGGAGCTCTTTGGGGACGATGCCGGGGTACGGGGTACCGACCGATGTCGGGTCGGGGACCCCTCCCCGGACTCCCTCGGCGAAAGCCTGGAGCCTCGGACTGGGGGGAGTCAGTAGGAGCTGTGGGTTAGTGAGAGACAGCTCGGTAACCCGTAGCGGTCCCCCCGATCGGGTCAAGGGGGAGCGGCCTCGAACCAGAGGCGAACTCCGGGCCTTTTTAGAGAGGGGCTTCGATTTTCGTTTCGCCCCGTGGTGCTCCGCCAGGGACGCGCGTCTCGAGTGCCTCTGAGAGGAATCCGAGGAAGAAGAGAGACAGCGAAAACGGCGTGCTTTGCCTCGAGGGGTCTCGATGCGTTGCTCAGGCTGGTCCGGCGCACGCGAGGTCGAGGCCGGTTGAAGGTGAGCCATGGCAGCGGAGAGCTCTGTTGTGATCATTGCTCGGAGCAGCTCCTGGAATACCGGCACGGACAGCATCGACGGCATGTCCGAGGCCGCGGTGCACTCCACCGGGGGCGATCTCGATTCAGAGCATTCCCCAGTGGTGGAGGCACGTCCCGAGGTCTTCGGGGGTTTCACCGGGGCCGTGGGCAAGGAACTCCCCCCATTGTCCCCGAGGTTGGCTTCTTTGGAGGTATGGAACCTGAGGAAGGAAGAGGGGACTTACCCGGAGCCGAAGACCTCTGAGAGCTCGGGGTCTTCGAGGTCGAGTCCCGAGGTGGGGCCGAGGTACCCGAGGCCGAGATCGAGGCCGAGGTCGAGGGTTGATCGGCAGCAAATAGGTCCGCCATGCGGGCCCGGCGGCGGCGGAGCGCCCGGTGTTGGAAGGTTGCGCACCGGGGGCAAGTTTCTGTTGGATGATCGGCCCCCAGGCAGAGGATGCACCAGCGATGCGGGTCTGTGAGTGATAGAAGACGCTCGCACCCGGTGCACTTTTTAAAGCCCGAAACGGGCCGGGACATAAGAAGTTCAGGCGACCGCGGCCAATCAGGCCACGCTGCCGCGACGACCCTGGAGCCCCCGGATCGCAAGAAAAAAGCGCGAAGAGCAGGAAGAAGAAAAAATTTTATACGCACAGCGACTTTTAACGAAGAAAAAACAAAAAATCGTGGTGCAAAGAAGGCACTAGGGCAGAGCTAAGAAAAACGTGTCTTCTTAGCACAGCGGAAAAAAACGAACTGGAGACCACGAGGAGGGGATGCGCCCTCTAGTGGAGCAGGAGGCACACATGCGTGGTGCAGCACAGCAAGCTTGAATCTTCAATCAAGTTTGCTTGAAATGCTGTCCGCAATGGGGCTCCGTAGATGACGTCACCCACATGTGAGAATATCATGCCTGCTTGTCCTGGGATAACATTATTTTTTAAACCTGAATAGGGCGGTAGAAGAGTAGGTCCATGTCTAGATGGAGTTAAAAGGATGGGTAAGGAACTGGCACCACCCCAGCTGTACCCCAACATGGAACCCAGGAAGCCCAAGTCCCTTGCTCAACTGAGTCAGCAAAGCCAAAACAGGAGCGTAGCAGCACCTGAAGAGGGAGTAACCCCTGCATACAGGCCATGTGGAGCAGCAGATGAAACCAGGAGCAGGAGAGACTATTCACTCGTTTGTAGAGATAAAGAATACTGACGTACGAATGAGCAGACCATCATATATATGACAGAGCTCAACTTTGTGCTCTCTATCTCCACATGCTGGTAGGTGGACTTAACCCACTCATCTAGATTCATCTGCTGTTGATGACAAGGAACTGTGTTTTAAACAGCTTTATGCTCAGATGATGATCACTTAATGTCCTGCAATTCAGAATGTACTACTAGAAGGTATTCTTCAACCCGATATTTAAAGATGAACCCCTTCTGTCATCTCTTAAGTACCTTCTAACATATTACTTTTCAGACCCTCAGAAATGTCACCAGATGTTCAATAACATTTCATAACACCTGGCTTTATGCATTCAGTCTTCACCGGGTCACTTATAACAATACTTTAACAGTTGACTAACTTAATTAGGATAGAATGAATTTAACTTTCACTTAACTTAGGTGGTTGTGGTACGGGATAAGTGTGCCAACATGTTTCACCCTTAGGGATTTCCTCAGGGCCACAATCCCTCAAGTAAGGTCTTTTCCACGCAGACGCGACCACCCGATAGTTCTTAGAACTAGAATTAGCGTGTGCAAGCTTCTGAACAGAAATATCTCACTGAGGCACCAATTCAGGCTGATCAAGGATAGAGACCACAACTACAGCCTTGAGATAGCGGAAACCACTGGGACAGAAGTGAATGCTGTCGCGGACCCACTTCTAGAGTTGCCACCCGGATTCTAGAACCAGGTAGATAAGCCCATACTATCAGGCTGGGGAACTGACGGAGAAGAAGACTAACCTGACACAGGCAATTTTTGTCCCTATATCTGGTAAGAAACACAATCCCCACCTTCGTGTGGAACACTACCCCAAATGTACCAAAGATTGGGTTGGGAGAAGAGAACTTGTTGGAAATATGAAGATCCACCTCACAGATTGAAGAAGAAAAGATACCCACGTGAGTTACCTTGAAACTGTCTTGTCTGTAAAACTCTCAACTCACCCAGGTGTCCAAGGAAGGATATACCTGAAACCCCTCAGGGCGCCGAAACAGCACCACTACTGTCATAACCTTTGAAAACGTACGTGTAGCCGGTTGATGCCGGTAGTTCAGTATTAGCAGGGCAAACATGGCATATATTCCCTGTGGTACTGGAGGGAGGGTGAGGCAGGGACCTGGGGGCCCCAGATGTAACCCCTAAAACCGGCACTGTTCAGCTGGACACTCCTATCTCACTGAAGAGAAACCTCCATAGAAGAAATTAATTTTCCAGCCACAGCCAGAATCCAGGAGCTAGTTGAATAGCGACCATCACCCGCTGGGAGATAGAGCATACTGAAGATACAAGAGGCATGCCAGCCAATTGGACCACCTGTTAATCAGTTTCTCTATCATTACCTGCTCTATCATTACCACTGGAGTATTAGTTGAGTATTTCTAATAATTTATGATTATTTAATGGGGTATAGGTATTAACTCTGTGTATGAATTGGGTGATTATGATTGCCTGTCTATATAAAATTTTATTGTTGGGATCACAATGTATACATATGAGAGACAGGTATTGATTTATATATTATCTCTTATATTTCAATTGATTTTAGTTAAAATTTTCAATAATATATTTATGAGAAACTGGAAAAATTGGGACCATTTAAATTTCACATTCTGGTGGGCAAATTTATGTCTAATTTATAAATATGAGAAAGTGAATGCTGATTTGTCGGGAAACATAAAAATTTTTAAATGAATATGGGGCCCATTGATGTCATTTGTAGATCTATTATAGTTTTGAATTTGTTATTATATCAATTGCACACCCAGAGGGGATGGGTTGGGTTGGGGTTTGCACAATTAAATATTTGCATATTTGGAAGCGTATGAATATCAATAACTTTATATATAATAATTTTTACGGGGGAAATATGTTGATCTCACTATATATTGTAAAGACTTTAGGTGATGTATAAAGTGTAAAATGTATTCTTTTCCTTGTATTCACTTAATGAAAGTATTAAAAATGAATAAAGATTTAAAAAAATATATATATATATATATGATTGGAAAGGGTATGTTTTATCTTTATGAAATATTTTTTTCCACACATAATAGATAAAGGGATTGCTGGGGGGGGAGGGGTCATGAGTCTGCCTATACGCATTTAAGCTGACCATGAGATATTTAAATGGAAGGGTGTGGTGGGAGTGGGGAGGGATGGGGTTTAGGATGTGTATGGAAAACCTATTTTTAAAATTTTACATTTAGTAGCTTCATTGCACGCCCCCTAGTCCTAATATTTTTGGAAAGAATAAACATCTACCCTTTCCACTCCACTCAATATTTTATAGACCTCTATCATATCACCCATGAGCCATCTTCTCCTAGCTGAAGAGTCCTAGCTGCTTTAGCCTTTCCTCATAGGGAAGTCGCTCCATTCCTTTTATCATTTTCATTGCCCTTCTCTGCTCCTCACTTGAGGAGTCCAAAGGAGATGTAGATTCTAGCTCAAAGACATGGGAAACCAGTAGAATAATAAGGACTCAGGGAATCGCATCAATCCTTAACCTAGACATAATTCCAGATGTGCAGGGTTGGCTTTTCAACTGGTGAATCTGACTCTGTTTCTTTTCTTTCCTGTGATCCAGCAGAAATTCCTTCTCCTGTGAGACGTTGAATCAAGCTCCCAAATATTCCAAAGTATACGTGGAAACCAATTGGCTTTTCCAAACATTTAACTGCCCAACTGAGAGACTGCAAGAAAAAAATGACCCTGGTAGTGACTAAAACAGCTCTCCTGAACAGAGGCGGTTCTGATCACCAGTCATCCAGATAGAGATGTGCTTAGATTCCTTTTTTTCTGTAGGAAGGGCACTACCACCACCATGATCTTGGAAAAGGTTCTGGGAGCTGTCAAAAGACTAAATGGCATTTCTCAGAACTGAAAGTGCTTTCTCAGCACTACAAAGTGCAAGAAGTGCTGATGCGGAGGCAAGCCTCCGAGATCTAACGACATGAGGAACTCTTCCTACTGAACAGTCATCACCAAGCGCAAACTCTCCATCTGGAAATGCTAGGCCTGTAGAAACCAGTTGACTTTCTTGAGGTCAAGAAATGCCTCTTCTTCTTTGACACCAAAAAATAAATGGAGTGACTGGGTACTGAAATCACCATACCTAAGCTCATTAAGAAGTACAGAATAGAATGCATGGGGACTCCAAGAAAAATAATCTATGATTAGAGAAGATAATTCTAATTTGTAGTTTTCTCTGATAACCTCTAGAATCCACTGGTCTGATATGATCTTCGTCCACTCCCCATAAAAAAGGGATAAACACCCTCCTATTGCCTCCAGTGAGGAGTAGACTGGAACCCCACCATTGCAAGGGGCAAGAGGCAGGGCTATGTCTTTCCTCTATCTCATTGTATAGGAGCAGCTGGAAATTCCTCAAGACTGATTTGCAGGTCATTGGTCTCTAGAAAGATGAAGAGTGTCCATCCCCTAAACCACTTAAAAATCTTTCAAGTAAGAACAAGCCTGACTGAACCTGAAGTTGGTTTTAGGCTGGTCTTCAGACAAGCTCAGAGTCTTAGAGCCCCCCCAAAAAAAATCTTCCTCAAAGAGATGTTTCCCCCAAAAATGTAATTTGGTAAGACGCTGCTCAGATGCAGCATCTATTGCCCACTGACGAAGCCACAACAAATATCTGGTTGCGACCATCAAAGCCATCTTCTAGGAAGAAGCCCTGATCAGATCATATAAAGACAGCCAGGTATGCTAATCTCATAGCAAGGAATTCAAAGGTAGCCTGGGCACCTATAGAAGACATGAAATCTGTCACCTGCTGCAACTAGCTGAGGCATGAGGCAGAAACCTCAAAAGGAAAGCTTCAAGATAGTCTTAAAAGAATATTCATGATAGGAAGGTAGAGTCTCATCATCTACTGGAAAAGTAGCCTTTTTAGTCAATCAAGCCACTAAAATATCCACTTTAGGCAACTTTAGCTTTTTCCAGCTCCTCCTGAGCAATGGGATAGAGAAAAGACATAGCTCGTGGCACCCTAAAGCTAGCATCCGAAGTAGACCATTAGGCTGAAATGAACTCCTGCATTGCCTTATGAACTGGAAAATATTTGGGAAACTTTTTGTGCTTGCCACTTCAAGATGAAACCTGGAGTCAGAAGAAGAACCTCTAAAGCTCTAGTTACAAGTATAAAGTAAGGCAACTCTTCCCTATGAAAACCTGTACTGCTGTAGGGTCATCAGCCTCACAATTTACGATTTCACCCTCCTCCAGAGCTTCAGATAACACTGACAGACTGGAAGCCACAGGATCCCCCCTCCCCCTCCAAATGGAGGAAGAAATGAATCCATCTCAGGATTGTCTAAGCAACTCCTTTTAGAGGAAGATTCAATCAATGGAGTTTGCGAAACCTGCAGAGGTTCAGGGCTCTGGTGAAAGCATTTCAACAAATAAACTTGGAGCGGGAAAAGTATAAATTTTGAAGAAAAAGGCTCTTGAATAGAATTACCAATCTCAGAAAATACTGCTAAAGCTGCTCCAGAGTTAAGAACTTACTGTGAAGATACAGAAAAGCACACACCTGAGGGAGCAAAATTGCATGATTTCAACATGGCCACGGGTGTCAAGGAGAGAAACCCAAGGAGTGCTCGTCAAATGTTCCTCTGCAGGGGAACCCAATGATCCCAGTGGCCTAGCATGGCTTCCGATGTTGACAGGGTTAAGACTTGATGCTGCCCCAGACTCCCCACAGCTGTAGCAATACCACAAAGGAAAACAAAAGGAAGCTGAAACTGTGACTTTAAAAAGCAACTCAACAGAGGAGTAAAATTTAAAGGAGTATGCTCCATCAGATTCCCTAACAAAGCCTAATAGTGGCAGCAGTGCAGGAACAAACCCTTCACATAACAGCTACAGAACCAGCATTTTTGCTCTCATCTCCTGTTTTGTTTTGTTTTTGGGGGGGGGGGTTAGTTTGCATCCTCCACAAAACGTACAGGAGAAAATTTGATCCTGAATGAGGTATCTTACCCCATTATTTGAACAATTAAAATTTTAGGAGTATATTTTGACAAAAGTTTGTTTAGGAGTAACTATATTGATGTCTTAGTCCAAAAAGGTTTCTTTACATTATGGAAATTACGAACAATCAGATCATATTTCAACACTACTTCATTTAGGATATTGGTACAATCTTTGGTGTTGAGTATTTTTGACTACTGCAATATAGTACACTTGGCAGGATATCATAAAAATCTTCAAAGATTACATGTTGTACAAAACACTGCTGTGCGTTTGATTTTCAATCTGAAGAAAACAGATCATGTTATACCTTCTTATAAAGAACTTCATTGGTTGCCAGTAGAGGCTAGAGTGTTTTTCAAGTTTGGAACCATGTGTTATGAGGTTTTGCATTGTCAAAACACCTAATTATTTCAATTGCTCATTGCAAGCTACCACATTATTTGTCTTTCCCTCTGTCCGAGGTTGTTTATACAAGAGATTCTTAGAAAGATTACTGTCTTATCAAGCTGCAAGCTAGGATGCTGAATTTCACAGATCATCATCTTTTCTTCATTTAATATGCATTTTTAGAAAACTTAAAATCTAGTTTATTTGTGAAATTTTTGGAGATTGTTAAACCACATAGAACTGCGAGATTCTGCAGTATACAAACACGGTGTTATGTTTATGTTATGAAGGAGAATCAGGGAAGAGGATGGGGGAAGGATCTGGCATCGCCAAGTATACCCCCTAGGGTAGGCTTCAAATTGGCCCCCATACCCTCAAGCTCAAGAGAGCTAGGACAGCAGATGAAACCATGAGCTCATGAGAGACTTGTCTACCACCTGCTGAGATAAAGTAGATACTGACTAACCAGGATGTATACTGTTATATAGGAGAGTGTTGCCATCTATCTCTACCTGCTAGTAGATGGTCATAGCCCATAAGTTCATAAATTCATATATTGTTGCTAAGGAATGTGTGCTAAGTATTTCAGGCCAAGCCAATATCCATTTGTTAGTTTCTGCCTTTGTATACGCCCCCAACCTGGTATCACTTGACAGCTAGACCAAACTCAATAATACTTGGGGAAATAATCCATTTTAATTTTCAAACAAAGTGCTTCTTTTGCAAGCTATGAAATCGAAAATACATTAAGACAAAAGGCTAAGGCAGCCCGACATTCTCCACTGCACAGCTCCCTGATCCCACCAGATGCTCTTAACGCCCTAAAGGTTTTCCATGGTGGTCCAAATGGTCTCTTGGGCCCCCAGTATACCTATGTGAAGAGGTGTTAAGTGGCTACCTGATAGGGATCGACACCCACTCTTTTCCTGCTTTCATATCACTGTCATAACAGGTTGGCACCTGACCCTCCCAGGATGCACTACAAAGGGTCATGTGCCACAATTTTGCAAGATAGCAGTGCAGAGGCAAGAATGAATGGCCATCACTCCTACCTCCCAATTTACCGTGTACAGGGAGAGGGCAGACAGGGCAGGTGTTAAGGGCATGTAAACAGGGCAACTGCCCTGGTCCCCAACAGGGGGCCTCCAAGCCTGTTTGCAGATTTTAGGGCCCCTCTTTCCAAATATTCTGCCTTGGATCCCAGTATTTTTAAAGGAAGGGGCCATTTGTGGTTGGGCGAGGGAAGGATGAGCACAGAGTGCCACCACTGTATGTGGGATCAAAGGTTGGGGTGTCTCATATGGGCCACTTTAGTGAACTGAGGTGAAGATTATTTATTCCCGATTTGCTATACTGTTTCAACTGTCAAGCAACGCGAACTCCAGTTAATGACAGGAAACGAACACAATCATAAAAAGTGTATAAATAATAATCATAACAACTTTATTTTTTATATATCGCAATACCACAAATAGACCAAGACTTCCAGGCAACCAGAAGACAACTGAGGCCAGCCCATGGCCAGGTCAGCGACTAAAGAATCCAAAAGCTTGTTTCAAAAGTCAAGTTTTTATCATCAATTTAAAGGTTTTAAATTTTAAGTTGTACAAAAAAAAAAAAAAATCCCCACTAGACTTTATATCAGGGAGCAATATTTAGGCCCTCTTTTACTAAGCAATGTAAGGTTTCTACTGCGGTCCAGAGCACTAAATACACCGACACTGCTCCAATGCTCATAGAAATTCTATGAGCGTCAGAAGCAGCGTCTGATTCTAAGGGCCCGATTCTCTATATGACACTGATCTTGGCAGCCACTGATTTCATGTCAATCACACATTGGTGATCCTTTGGAGAATCGCGGCTAGTTTTCTTGATAGATGCCTTAAATGCAGGTCAGCATTTTACAGGCCTACATTTAAAGGCGTCTGCCTCGCACTTACGGAAACGCATAGGGACGCTTACGACACCCAAGACCACTTCTAGGGGAAACCATGCTCACGCCATAGACATCCATAAGCACCCACATGCATCTCCGTAGACATGCAACGGACACCTACAATGTAGGCATCCTTCCTCATTTGAGTTTTTTTAGAAAACGTATATCCCAATTGGGACACAAGGTTAGAGATTAGCATGAGAAAATTCAAGCATAAAAATCACTACGTTAGCAAGTAGCAACACACTTACTACCTCAACTCCTGAGTCAAGATAGAATGCTGCTGCCTCGTGTTTATGCATTCTATTCTTTAAAAACTTGCTCATACAAGAGTGTAATTATGCAATGTTTTAGCCCTGTATATATCTTGATTAGTTTACACAATGTTTATGCATTCTTGATATCATCCTGCATATTTACAACACATTTGTTCTGAACAAGTGAAAAAATGGATGCTTTGTTCAACCTAGAATACATTTTTCACTCATCTCTAGTACAACGGATTGCAGCTGAGATTTTTTGGACATGATTTCAGTGCTTTTCTTAAACCAGGAACCTTGTTCTACGATTTAAAAAAAAAAAAAAAAAAAACCCAACACAAAACTACTCACTATATCTATATATTTCTCGACTTAGCAATGTCTTCCTCATCTTCCTTTGACATAGCAATTTAACTGTAACTAGGGACTGGACTCTGGTACCAAAGTGTTCATTCAAAAATACTGTATATACTCGAATATAAGTCGTGACCCCCATTTCACCCCAAAAAGGGAGGGGGGAAAAATAAAAAAATAAAAATGGTTGACTCAAATATAAGTCGGGTGGCGGCTTAATATTCAAGTGTCCTGCCCTGAGCCCCCCACCCTGCCAAATAATCAGGACTACTCAAATCTAGTCACTTCACAACCAGTCAAGATGACCTTTATTCTATGCAATCACTGTGGTGTTTTAATTCCAAGACACACTATTTAGAGGCTTAAGGCTTGCCCCATCTGTCTTCAACTTGCTAGTATTAAGGAGGAGCTCTGCAAACTTAAACAGGAATTGAATACAATTAGAGCAGCTTCCATCACTCCACAAAATCATACCAACTTACCACCTCTACCTCAAAGAATAAAACAGCCCAGGAATAAATGGGTCACAGTAGGCTCAGGAAGAATGCTACATGTAACACACAAACAGGGCTCAGTCTTGGATCCGATACTATTTAATATCTTTGTACGAGACCTGCCCCAGGGACTTTGAGGTAAAATTACATTATTCGCCGATGACGCTAAGCTATGCAACGTAGTGGACAGCGCAACCGTGCCCGACAATATGAGGCAGGACCTACTTTTACTGGAAAAATGGTCTAGTACTTGGCAACTGAGCTTTAATGCCAAAAAGTGTAAGGTTATGCACCTTGGTAGCAGAAACCCCTGCAGAACATACACCCTGAATGATGAAACCTTAACAAGAACAAGAACAGGACCTGGGTGTAATCATCAGTGAAGATATGAAGACTACCAATCAAGTGGAAAAAGCTTCAACCAAAGCTAGACAAATGCTGGGTTGCATCCGAAGAAGTTTTGTCAGCCGAAAGCCTG
Organism: Geotrypetes seraphini; assembly: GCF_902459505.1. Classification (NCBI taxonomy): domain Eukaryota; kingdom Metazoa; phylum Chordata; class Amphibia; order Gymnophiona; family Dermophiidae; genus Geotrypetes; species Geotrypetes seraphini. Next base: position 337,966,545 of record NC_047086.1, on the reverse strand, counting down.
AAGTTATAATGCCGTTGTACAGGTCCATGGCAAGACCTCATCTGGAGTACTGTGTTCAGTTTTGGAGGCCGCATTATCAGAAGGATGTGAAGAGGATGGAGTCGGTTCAGCGAATGGCCACTAAGATGGTATCAGGACTCAAGGATCTCCCGTATGAAGAACGTCTAAGCAGGCTGCAGTTATATTCCTCTATGAACGCAGAGAGAGGGGAGACACGATAGAGACGTTCAAATATCTTACAGGCTGTACTGAGGTGGAAGAAGATATTTTTCCTTACAGATCCCATGGCAACAAGAGGACATCCGCTCAAACTCAAGGGTGGGAGACTTCATGGAAACATCAGGAAGTACTTCTTCACTGAAAGGGTGGTTGATTGTTGGAATGGTCTTTGACGTCAGGTTGTCAAGGCCAACAACATGCTCGACTTCAAGAGACGATGGGATAAACATGTGGGTACACTCCATGGAAATGCTTAAGGAGAGGGTTCTTTTAGGGGGAGGGTTCTTTGAGTGGGGCAGACTTGTTGGGCCGACAGCCCTTTTCTGCCATCATAATAAGAAAAAATAAATAAATGCTAGATGTAATTTACTTAGATTTCAGCAAAGCCTTTGATACGGTTCCTCATAGGAGGCTGTTGAACAAACTTGAAGGGCTGAAGTTAGGACCCAAAGTGGTGAACTGGGTTAGAAACTGGCTGTCTCACAGACGCCAGAGGGTGGTGGTTAATGGAAGTCGCTTGGAAGAAGGAAGGTGAGTAGTGGAGTCCCTCAGGGTTCGGTGCTGGGGCCGATCCTGTTCAATATGTTTGTGAGTGAAATTGCTGAAGGGTTAGAACACAGGTGTCGAAGTCGGTCCTCGAGGGCCGCAATCCAGTCGGGTTTTCAGAATTTCCCCAATGAATATGCATTGAAAGCAGTGCATGCACATAGATCTCATGCATATTCATTGGGGAAATCTTGAAAACCCGACTGGATTGCGGCCCTCGAGGATCGACTTTGACACCCCTGGGTTAAAAGGAAAAGTGTGCCTTTTTGCAGATGATACCAAGATTTGTAACAGAGTAGACACCGAAGAGGGAGTAGAAAATATGAAAAAGGATCTGCAAAAGTTAGAGGAATGATCTAATGCCTGGCAACTAAAATTCAATGCAAACAAATGCAGAGTAATGCATTTGTTATTAATAATCGGAAGGAACCGTATATGCTGGGAGGTGAGAAGCTGATATGCACGGACGGGGAGAGGGACCTTGGGGTGATAGTGTCCGAAGATCTAAAGGTGAAAAAAGTGTGACAAGGCAGTGGCTGCTGCCAGAAGGATGCAGGGTTGTATAAAGAGAGGCGTAGCCAGTAGAAGGAAGAAGGTGTTGATGCCCCTGTACAAGGTTTTTGGTAAGGCCCCACTTGGAGTATTGTGTTCAGTTTTAGAGACCGTATCTGGCGAAGGAAGTAAAAAGACTAGAAGCGGTCCAGAGGAGGGCGACGAAAATGATAGGAGGCTTGCGCCAGAAGACGTACGAGGAGAGACTGGAAGTCCTGAATATGTATACCCTAGAGGAAAGGAGGGACAGGGGGAGATATGATTCAGATGTTCAGATACTTGAAGGGTATTAACCTAGAACAAAAATCTTTTCCAGAGAAAGGAAAATGGTAAAACCAGAGGACATAATTTGAGGTTGAGGGGTGATAGATTCAAGAGCAATGTTAGGAAATTCTACTTTATGGAGAGGGTGGTGGATGCCTGGAATGCGCTCCCAAGAGAAATGGTGGAGAGGAAAACGGTGACTGAGTTCAAAGAAGCGTGGAATGAACACAGAGAATCTAGAATCAGAAAATATTAAATATTGAACTAAGGCCAGTACTGGGCAGACTTGCGTGGTCTGTGTCTGTATATGGCCGTTTGGAGGAGGATGGGCTGAAGAGAGCTTCAATGGCTGGGAGGGTTTAGATGGGATGGAGTAGGTTTTAACAGAGATTTCGGCAGTTGGAACCCAAGCACAGTACCGGATAGAACTTTGGATTCTTGCCCAGAAATAGCTAAGAAGAAAAAAAAAAAAATTAAAAAATTGAAATTGAAATCAGGTTGGGCAGACTGGATGGACCTTTTGGGTCTTTATCTGCTGTCATCTACTATGTTACTAAGTTCTGAACCCAGCCCCCCTACCCTCCCTGCCCTGCACTTAGTCCCATTTCCTACCATTGTGAACCAAGCCCCCCTCCCTGCCAGGCTCTGAACACTGTCCCACCTTCCTTTCCTGTACCCTCTTCCCCCTAAAGAGAGCCAACCTCATCAGTGATGTCACAATGGGTTGATTGTCCCATACTCCCCTCTGCCCTCTAACCCAGCCAGCAGATTAACCCTTCCCTTTAACTTAAACCACCTAGTGGGAGGCCGGGACAGGAGGGATCCTTCCTGTCTCCTGCCTCGGCCGACACTAATAATTACCACCCTCCCTCCTTCCCTCCCTCACGTACCTGTTCCCTGGTGGTCCAGCGTGTATCCCGAAGATTGTAAATGTAGTAGCCAGCGGCGCACCCAGGCCAGCACACAGCAGCAAGCTTTTTGTGCTGCCAGCCGGCACTGCACCGCTCCTTGATAGGCTGCCGTTAGAACCGCGAATCTCGCGAGAACTTGCAGCAGCCTATCAAGGAGTGGTGTAGGGCAGGCCGTCAGCACGAAAAGCTCGCTGCTGCATGCCGGCCCAGGTGCGCCGCTGGCTACATTTACAATGTTCGGGAGAATTTCAGCGCGGAATACATGCTGGACCACCAAGGAACAGGTACGCAAAGGAGGGAAGGTGGTAATTATTAGTGTTGGCTTGGGAAGGAGACGGGAGGGATAGCACAGTTACTTACTGTAACAGGTGTTATCTAGGGACAGCAGGCAGATATTCCCACACATGGGTGACATCATCAACGGAGCCCCGCAGCGGACAGCCTCGAAAGCAAACTTGCTTGAAGATCTCGAGCTTTCGAGTGCTGCATCGCGCGTGCCTTCCCGCCTGAACTAGGGGGCGCATCTCCTGTGAGGATCCTCAGTTCAGATACCAAGCCAAGAAGCCAACCAGGGGAGGTGGGAGGGTTGTGGGAATATCTGCCTGCTGTCCATGGATAACACCTGTTACGGTAAGTAACTGTGCTTTATCCCAGGACAAGCAGGCAGCATATTCCCACACATGGGTGACCTCCAAGCTAAGTTTAAAGGGGGGAGGGAAGTTGGCAATTTACAAAAAAAGATTTTGCAAAACAGATTGGCCAAAATGGCCATCCCTCCTGGATAAAGTATCCAGACAGTAATGAGAGGTGAAAGTATGAACCGAGGACCAAGTGGCAGCCTTGCAAATTTCCTCAATAGGAGTTGATCTGAGGAAAGCGACAGATGCCGCCATAGCTCTAACTTTGTGGCCCGTCATGCGACCTTGTAGAGGAAGACCAGCCTGAGCATAGCAGAAATTAATGCAAGCAGCCATCCAGTTGGAGATGGTACGCTTCGAGACAGGACGTCCCAACCTATTTGGATCAAAAGAGATGAAAAGTTGAGGAGATGTTCTGTGAGGTTGAGTACGTTGAAGATAAAACGCCAACGCACGTTTACAGTCCAAAGTATGCAATGACGCCTCACCAGGGTGAGAATGCGGCTTAGGAAAAAATACCGGTAGCACAATAGATTGATTGATATGAAAATCAGACACTACTTTAGGTAAGAATTTCGGATGTGTACGGAGAACCACCTTATCATGGTGAAAAACTGTGAAAAGCGGGTCCGAGACCAAAGCTTGCAACTCACTGACCCTACGAGCCGAAGTGAGGGCAATTAAGAATACAGCTTTCCAAGTGAGATATTTAAAATGAGCCAAGTCAATAGGTTCAAATGGAGGTTTCATCAGTTGAGCCAGAACAACATTAAGATCCCATACAACAGGAGGCGGTTTGACTGGTGGATGGAGATTAAAAAGGCCCTTCATAAAACGAGCAACCAAAGGATGTGCCGAGAGTGGTTTCCCATCCAAAGGTTGATGAAAAGCAGCAATCGCACTAAGATGAACTCTAATAGATGTGGATTGAAGGCCTGACTGAGATAAATGAAGCAAATAATCCAGAACTGAAGCCAAAGGGGAAGATTTCGGCTGAAGACTATGACTAGAACACCAAGTCGAGAATCTGGTCCACTTTTGACCATAACATTGACGAGTGGACGGTTTCCTGGAAGCCAGAAATACATCTTGAACCGACTGAGAGAATTTAGAAGGATCTGTCAAGTAGAAAGGAACCATGCCGTCAAGTGAAGAGACTGCAGGTTGGGATGAAGTAAAGACCCCTGACTCTGAGTGAGCAGAGAAGGAAAAACTGGTAGAAGAAGAGGTTCTCTGATGCTGAGTTGAAGAAGAAGAGAAAACCAAGGTTGTCGGGGCCATCGAGGTGCTATGAGAATCATCCGACTTCAGTTTGACAAGAGTTTTGAGAATTAGAGGGAATGGAGGGAGGGCATAAAGAAACTGACCCCTCCAGTCCAGAAGGAAAGCATCCGCCTCGAGACGAAGAGGCGAGAAAATGCGGGAACAAAACAGATGTAGTTTGAAGTTGCTGGGTGCCGCAAAGAGATCCACCCGAGGTGTTTCCCATCGAGCAAATACCTGACGAAGTGTGGGGGAGTTGAGCGTCCATTCGTGAGGCTGAAGCAGACGACTCAATTTGTCTGCAAGGCAATTCTGTTGACCCTGAATATAGACAGCGCGAAGAAGGATGTTGTGAGAAATCGCCCAATGCCACAACCTCAGAGCTTCCTGACAAAGGGAGTGGGAGCCCGTCCCGCCCTGTTTGTTGACATAATACATCGCTACTTGATTGTCCGTCCGAACCAGGACTACTTGGTCGTGAAGGAGGTAAAGAAAAGCTTTGAGAGCAAGAAAAATCGTTCTGAGTTCCAACAGATTGATGCGACATCGACGATCTGTGGTGGTCCACAACCCTTGCGTACGGAGACCATCTACGTGAGCTCCCAATGCGTATTCGGACGAATCTGTTGCGAGTACTTTCTGATGAGGAAGATGATGAAACTGCAAACCTCTGGAAAGATTGGAGGAGAGCATCCACCAGCGGAAAGACTTCTTCAATAAAGGAGTCACCGCTATATGACGAGAAGGCGGATCTAGGGCCTGTTGCCACTGAGATGCCAGGTCCATTGAGGAATGGGAAGGTGGAGTCTTGCAAAGGGAGTCACATGAACCGTAGATGCCATATGCCCGAGGAGGACCATCATTTGGCGAGCCGTGAGAGTCGACAGGGAAGCTACGTGATGACAAAGGCGTAAGAGTTTCTTGACGATTGAGGGGGAGGAAAGCTCTCATGTGAACAGAGTCCAACACGGCGCCAATAAATTGGATCGATTGAGTTGGAACCAACTGAGATTTTGGAAAGTTGATATGGAACCCCAGACTTTGAAGAAAAGAAATAGTCTGAAGGGTCACTTGAGTAACCCCTGGAAGAGAAGGGGCTTTGATAAGCCAATCGTCGAGGTAAGGAAAAACCTGGAGACCCCGAGCACGGAGGGCTGCAGCCACCATGACTAGACACTTGGTGAAGACCCTGGGAGAGGTCGCCAAGCCAAACGGAAGAACCCTGTATTGAAGATGAAGGTTCCCCACCTTGAACCGGAGAAATTTGCGAAAATTCGGATGGACAGGAATGTGAGTATAAGCCTCTTTGAGGTCCAGTGAGCACATCCAATCTCCTTGATCCATGAGGGAGTACAAGACTGGAAGAGAGAGCATGCGAAATTTCTCTTTGACTAGAAATTGGTTGAGAGCTCGGAGATCCAGAATGGGTCGCAAATCCCCCGTCTTCTTGGGAACTAGGAAGTATCTGGAATAAAATCCCAGATTGTGCTCGGAAGGAGGGATTTCCTCTACCGCTCGAAGGCGAAGAAGTGCCTGAGCCTCCTGAAGAAGAAGGGGGAGTTGCGAGAAACTTGAAGGACACTCATTTGGAGGGTGATCTGGAGGCACCTGAAGTAGGCGCAGCGAGTATCCCTCGCGGATGACCGTGAGTACCCAGAGGTCCGATGTAATGGTTTCCCAGACAGATATAAAAAGGGAAAGACGACCCCCGATGGGTAGGGAGGAGTTTGGATGCAAGAAGGTTGGAATGCTCACCACTGGACCGTCAAAAAGACGGAGCGGGTTTGGTCGGAGCAGGCGCCTGGGACTTCTGAGGACGTTGTTGCTGGGGCCGTCTAGGCGGAGGCCTAGAGAAAGCCGGCATGGATTTCATAGGATAGCGACGAGGAGGTGGCTTGTAAGCTCTAGTCGCAGAGGGTTTAGGCTTTGGGCTAAGAAGAGAGGCAAAGGAACGTTCATGCTCGGAGAGCCGCTTTGTAGCCGCCTCGATTGAGTCATCAAAAAGTTCAGAACCTTGGCACGGCAGGTTGGCCAAACGATCCTGCAAATTGGGATCCATGTTCACGATTCTGAGCCAGGCGAGGCGGCGCATGGCCACTGCAAATGCCGAGACCCTAGAAGAGAGCTCAAATGCATCATAAGAAGCCTGCAACATGAAGAGACGCAATTGAGAGAGGGATTGGATAATACGCTTGTATTCAGAAAGGCGTTCTTTGGGCCAGTCTGGGCAAAAGGATGACAACTGCTTCAAAAAGTAATTAAAATAAGAAGTAAAGACATAGTTGTAATTCAGAATTCGATTAGTCATCATCGAATTTTGATAAAGTCTGCGACCAAATTTGTCCATAGTGCGACCTTCACGCCCCGGAGGGACTGTTGCAGACACCTTAGAAGGATGAGCCTTCTTTAGGGACGATTCCACCACTAGAGACTGATGAGAAAGTTGCGATTTCTCGAAACCTTTGCAGGGAACTGTGCGATACCGAGACTCCAGCTTCGATGGGATCGCTGTCACAGAATAAGGAGTTTCCATATTCCTCAGGAAAGTCTGCTTCAGCACCGGTGTCATGGGCAGACGCAAAGTCTCCTTAGGAGGATGGGAAAGCTCCGTATCCGCCAAATATTCAGGCGTGTACTTAGAATCAGAATGCAAGTCGATGTTAAGAGCCTGCCCCATATCAAAAACAAATTTCGCAAAGGAAGAAGATTTCAAAGTGGAGGTTTCCTCAGGGGAGGCAGAACGCGAACGAGGAGCCACTGAAAATGATGGGGAAGCCTCGCGTGAATACTGTGAGACTGGCTCCGAATCGAGACGCAAGGTGATGGAGGATGCTGCACTGCCAGTCAGAGGCGGAGTGGTGGAATGTTTCCGCTTAAGACTCCGAGACGGAGAAGTGCGCGGAGTGCGAGGTTTTGCAAGAGGAGACAGATCCCGAGGCAAAAGTCTCGAAGGCAGAGTCCTCGACCTCGAATGCCTCGATGAAACAGAGGAGGCAACAGTACTCTGAGAGCGAGGCACATGCTTCGAAGGGAGATCCGAAGGCCTCAAGCTCCTCGAGGAAGGGATCTTCGAAGACCTGGACCGATGCTTCGATCGAGGCAAAGACCTCTTAGAAGCTCGGTCAGGGGAAGAGTCCGATGAGGAGACCCGAGATCGAGACCTGCGACGAGGAGACTGCCGACGAGGCACAGACTGCTGCTCAGGCTGGACTTGTGAAGACAGGGTCGAGGCCGGGACCAACTGAGCCACAATTGAGGAAATTTGCGTCGTCAAAATTGACTTGAGCATGTCCTCAAACATGGGGACAGAGACCAAGGGACTCGGAGTCACAGGAGGTCTCGTGCGTTCCAATGAGGGCGACCTCGAAGGAGAGTATTCCCTGGACTTGGAAGCACGTTTCGAGGATGGTCTAGAAGATGAATTCGAACCTGGAGCCCCAGGTTGCGAGGAACTAGACTCCGTCGGCTTCTTAGGAATGGCACCTGAAAAGGAAGCAGGAGACTTACCCCCCAATCCAGGCTTCGAGGACACCGTGGAGGCCTTCGAGGCCGAGGACCCGGAGGTCTTCGAGGCCGAGGCCTGCAGAGGAGGCGAAGCCGAGGTCTTAGTACGCGAGGCTTGTCCAGAAGTTGAGGACTTCGTAGATGCCTCGGCCGAGGCCACAGCTTTATCAGGCTCCATTCGAGGAAAAAGCTCGAAGAACCTGTCGCAGCAGCGCTTAAAGGCACGATGTTGAAGAGTGAGGCAGCGAAGACAATCTTCCGGACGATGGGTCGTCCCCAAGCAGAGCATACACCGACTATGGGGGTCGGTGATGGAGATAGTCCTGCCGCACTGATAACACCTTTTGAACCCGGTAACAGGCCAGGACATAGAAAGGACAAAGTCCGTGTCGACAACGAGGGAGAGAGGCCTAGGCCTCAATCTCCCAATCCGACGCAAGAAAATACAAAAACGAATTTAAATGTTTGGTTTTTTTTAGAGAAACAAATCAGAAACACAGCGACCGAAAAGAAACAAACACTACTCAGCCACGGTGAAGAGAAGGCACAACGCTACGGGAACCAAGTCGACAAGTCTTCTCAGCTCCGTGGAAAACGTTGAACTGAGGATCCTCACAGGAGATGCGCCTCCTAGTTCGGGCGGGAAGGCACGCGCGCATGCGCGATGCAGCACTCGAAAGCTCGAGATCTTCAAGCAAGTTTGCTTTTGAGGCTGTCCGCTGGGGGCTCCGTTGGTGACATCACCCATGTGTGGGAATATCTGCCTGCTTGTCCTGGGATAACCCTCCTGTCCCGGCCTAAGGCAGGCCCGCAGGAAGTCCAGGAGGGTTTCGGGTGGTCACTGGGGGATGACCCAAATATAAACCGGGCCCCCCGTTGGCCAATTTTTTGCCCCAAAATCCCGGTTTATATTCGAGTATATACAGTATATTATCAAAGAAAATATAAACCCCGCCCCTCACCACCACACACACTATTAGTTTGATCATTAATTCGTGCATCAGTGTATCCTCCAGAAACCTGAATCCAATCACCTAGGTATTACCCTTTAGCACAGACTATTATTTTATTTATTACCCTGCTCCTCTGATACTACAAATGCCATCGCCACCTTCACAGTATCCCCAGAAGACCTGGGGACCTAAATAACTTATTTAGGCATCAAATCAAGAACCTTATACACAGCAGAGCCAAGGCTAACCTATTTGCTCTGCACAGAACAAAGAGGAACTAATCAAGACTAGTCAATGGTGGCCACATGTCATGTCCATGACTAATACAGCAAGAGAAAAAGGAACACTTTCAAAGTGTTTCAAACTTGTCAGAAAAACATAAGATGGTAAACCCGAAAGAGGAACTTTCTGACTCCCAAAAATCCAAGTCATCTTTTTCTCATGCAAGAGGTGTTGCTCTTCTTTTCAACAAATCAGAAAATAATATAAATACTCTAAGCAATGGGAGACCACAGTTTCTCAAAGTACACAAGGTAAAATAGAAGTTTAGCACTAGTTCACACTTAACTATAATTATGGTTTGAGTAAAGTTGTGCAGGTATCGTGCTAGTGCACTTAGACATAAAAGAGGTCAAAGAATTTGTAGGTAATAACCGAACAATAATTATATCTGTGTGATTAGCTGTCAAGTTCAAATTACTGTAGTACTAAAAGGTAAGTTATGTTCTTTTATCATTTTTTAAAATCTAGCTTAAAAAGTGCCACACAGGAGAAAAAGGCCAAAATAAACTAAAGTGCCAGACAAGATATATTTTCTAAGCAAGAAGTCTTTGGTTATAAGTAATTTTGCATCAGTGGCATAGCCACAAGTGGGCATGGCCCATCCAAAATTGTGGCTTTCTTGCTGTAGCTGGTGGAGATCTGTAGTCTAAACCCCACCAATTGAGGACCTCCTCCTTAGCCAGCCAGCAATCTTCTAAGTGGCAGCTATCAACACTTGCCTCCAGCTGAGAAAGACACCAGCTCCTTTGTGCATGCTCAGTTTTTCCAGATCTAATCTAATCTAGTATTTCTAAGTCACACTATGCCTAAATAGATTGAAGGTGACTTACAACATAAGGAATAACAATGTATATGCTACAGTTTGAGGAGGACAGTTATGAACGGAGTAATGGGGAAAAGAGGACTGAGGTTCTGTACCAGTATAACACTTGAGTATGGGATTTAGAGCGACACTAGATATTTTGAGTTAGTTGCCCATAGCATATATGCTTTCAAAGAAGAGAGTTTTTCATTTTTTTCAGAATCTGTTGTAGAATGTTTCCAACCAATGAAGAAACAGAAGTATCTAATATAATAAAGAGCTAGCCGCGCATGTGCACTCCTATTTGCGTGTTCTGTGCGCATGTAGGTCTGTGGCCGAAGTAGTGCGCATGCACGCTAATAAGTCACCAGCCGATCGCCTCTACAAGCCGGACCGCAGCCAGACGACGATCTCCGTTCCTCCTGCCGCCGCCGATCTCCATTCCTCCTTTGCCGCCCACCCCCTTCTCTTCCCGCGGGCCCGAATGGCGATTCCAGCAGCGTGTGCATCAGTCTTCACACGCTGCTTCGGGCCCTTCTACTGCCCTGATTTGCTCTGCCGCGTCTCTGATGATGTCATCAGGGACGTGCCAGAGTAAATCAGGGCAGTAGAAGCACCCGAAGCAGCGTGTGGAGACTGATGCAAGCGCTGCTGGAATCACCACGTTTGTAGTCCGGACCGCGGGAAGGGAAAGGGGGGGTAGAGGAAACGCTAATGCTGCTGCACAAGGAACTGGTGGGGGGGGAGGGAAATGGAGGGGGAGGGAATGCTGCTTTGCACATACAGACAGAGAGAGGAAGGGAAACACAAAGAAAATAAGAAAGACACAGGGGCAGGTGCACAGTGAACTGGTGTGGGGGGAGGGAAATGGAGGGGGATGGAATGCTGCTTTGGACAGACAGACAGAGGGAGGAAGGGAGACAGAAAGAAAAGAAGAAAGACACAGGGGCAGGGAGATACACAGAAAGACAGACAGACAAAGGGGGCCAGGGACAGAGACAGACAGAAAGGACAGCGGGAGCCGCGTCAGGAGGGGTGCGGGATGCGGCAGTGGGAACTTTTCCAATGGGTGCAACTGGGCGGCTGTCGGGAACCTCTGATCAGGGGCAGAGCAAGGTAAGAGTATCATAGGGATAAGAAGGAGGAGGGGGGATAAAAAAGGAAGGGATGCCTACTGCTGGACAGGGGGAGAAGGAAAGAGATGCTGATGGACAGGGGGGGTGAAGAAAAAGGAACGGAGGACTAATGTTGCACAGGGGGAGAAGGAAAGAGGTGTTGCTGGACAAGTGGGAGGTAAAACAAAGGGAGAAGGGCTGCTGCTGCATAAGGAGAGCAGTGAAGGGGTGGTGGTGGACACAGGGGAGGTAAAAGGAAGGGAAAATGGACAGGGGGAGCAGGCAAGGGGTGGTGATGGACAGCCAAGGAAAAAGAAAGGCAGAAAGAAAGAAAGCTGCTAAGGAGAGAGAGAGAGAAAGAAAGAAAGAAAGAGACACACACACATATGTTCTAGCACCCGTTAATGTAACGGGCTTAAAAACTAGTTAAAATATAAATCCCATACATAAACTATCATTCAAATGAAATACACATATGGGATTGATCCCAAACCTATTAATCACGTAAATACAGTATAAATTGTGAAAAGTGCTCAGAACCCACACCTCCTGCATTAGAGCCACAACAGAACCATCGAGGAACCATCATAGCACTTTAAATGTTCCTGACCAATCCCTTCTACCATATTAAAACTAATGTGTATAAAAAAACTGTATCAAACTTAGCAAAGAAAACACTTATCTGTTAATGTAGAAGCAGACTAGTTCCAAAATATCCTATGATGACAAAGCAACATGCTGTAATCAAGCAGCTCCGCAGGACATTATATACCCATCATATGATATCATGAATAACGACTGTGAATGTTGTGTCCAATTCATCAAAATATAAAGATTCAAAAACACTCCTCTACTCAAACCTGAGTTTCAATGGAAGGCTTCTTCAGGAGTAAACAGTACACAAAAAAAACTGAAAGTAAAAATAAAATCTGATAAATTACAAACAAAAGATACGAGTACTTTGTAATTTATACTGTATTTTACCATTTATATTGTATTTACAGTACTCCCCCGAAATACACAGGGGTTCCGTTGCAGGCAGGAGAGGGCAGCTGGAGCGCTGGCAGGTGAAGAAAATTACTCATGGTCTGCTCCGCCTGCCTCTTCCTGTAGTAAAGTCGGCTACACCAATCAGGAGCTGCTTTGACACACAGCTCTTGATTGGTGTAGCCCGACTTTACTACAAGAAGAGGCGGTTGGGGCAGACCGTGAATTTGCGGGGAACACTATACATGATTAGTAGGTTTTGGGTTTGTGGTCAATCCGGTATGTGTATTTCAATTGTAGAATGTTTCCATCCTGATGTCAGTTGAGAGGTTGTTCCAGGTCTTGGTGCTGAAGTAAAGGCTGCTTTGTTTACCTCATTGGAATAACTACGAGACGGCATTATATCTTCCAAAACAGACAATATTTGTTTATTGTTAGTATAAAAACTTACAAAAGTACAGCAACAAAGGCATAGCAGAAAAATGTATTGTCAGTTCAGAATATGCAATGGAGAGAAGAATTTGCACCCATATGCTTAGCAGGGGGCTTGCAGTTCCCCGTAGCATAAGTAAGTGAATCTCTCTGGCTCTACCTAAAATACACGTGTTTTTATACAGAGCAATTCTTCCTTTGTTCCAAAAAAGTCCATCCCCGAATTCTGGTTATGTAATTCCCTATTGGTACATAAAATAATGTATACCTAACTCCTCCTCTCAGTCCACGCCTCTCTCACCTCCATCCCCCCTCCCCAGTAGGGGGGGGGGGCCTTGCAGAAACAGAGAACTCTTGGTGAACTTTCTTTCTCCAGCGCTGAAATGACTTTGTAGATGTTAATTAGTGGTTTTACAATTCTGTGCATCTTCGGGATGGTGTCCTTGTATGCTGAAAGTTGGCAAAGGTGACCTTTCAACAATCCAGCTGCTTGGTTCCCATAACTTGGTTCAGAGACAGGGAGCAAATGTTTTGGTACCAAGTTCTCTCATCTCGCTACACCCACATCGTCCTGCAGGGATCCTTGCTCATTATAAAAGTTTTATGGCTTTCCAGGGTGCCTGGCATATGAAGTCATACAGCACTGATAACAGTTCAGCAGAACCTTGGAGAAATATCCTCCCAGCAGGGAATGGAGACAAAAACGTTAGCATTGCAAAGGCTGCAGGTGTTTACAGACAGCAAGGTACAGGCTGGGCCTGGCTATGGGAAAATATAGGTCTGTAGTGTCCAGCATACACAAGTGAGGCCAGTATGTCCAGTTGAATCACCTGTATGTCCAGGTTATCCATGTCAGTGCCATGATAAGTGAAGAGCGAGTCAAATGTGCGTTTGTATTTAACTCCTTTGGGAGATGAAGGATTAGTTTAAGCAATTCCAGGTTTTCTGGTTTATGTTGAACAGGAATTGACAAGTAAGTTTATGAGTGGTTCAACAGTTTCAGATGTATAAGTACTGAACATATATGGACTACTAATGGCAACAGCAAAAACCTAGATATACTGCGGCTGACTGCTGCTTCAAAGAGTGCTTTCTGCCCAAGGAAGAGAAGGCAGAATTTATCGATACCTACCAGCTCAAGCATCTAATATTTGGGATTTAAGGGGGAGGGCAGAGAGCAGGGCACAAATTCCATACTCATCCAGTTTGGGCTCAGGCCTACCTGAAAATGTCCCTCTGGCTACATGCCCGTAGTTTGTACACATTCTGAAGTACCAACTTACTACTTGTATTTACTGCAACAAAATCTTAACATCTTTCTAAAGATACATATTTTTTTAAGTCATGAGCAAGTTTTAATGTATAGCTTTGTGAAACTGTAGAGACACCTCTTGATAAATGTAACGTCACCTGCTTATAGATTTTAATGTACTGGGCTGCTTAAGCATCCAAACTAATCAGGGATGATAACTCTTCTGCTGTGAATGTACACAAAGATTTAATTTTGAAGGACTGTACGCACATATTAGGACATCTTCCCCCAATTTCAAAGTGTTGCATTCTACAGAAACAACAAAGGAAAATGGGGAGACCCAATGATCCACAGTGAAAACAATCATAGAAACAGAGTATGATGGCAGATAAGGGCCGGCGGCCCAACAGTCTGCCCACTCAAGACTAGCCCTCCCTTCCTGGGGTATCCATTTTTTAAGCATAACTCTGTGGTACCCCTACCTGTTTATCCCATTGATTCTCGAAATCAATCACGCTATCCTCCGATAAAAACAAAAAACTGATACAGATGTTATGGAGATAATTTATTGTATACCGACATATAAAAACATGAAAATTAAATTTAAACAGTGGTAAAAATCCAACAGGACCCTACACGGTCCGTGTTTCAGCGAACACACCTTCCTCAGGGGTCCAGTTGTTTGCAAACTCACATATAAAGAATTGGACTGAAAACAGTCGGTCTTTAAACATGTGAGCAAAGAACACCGCAGACTGAAGTAGCGGTTTTTTTTTGCTACTTCAGCTTGTCTGCGGTGTTCTTTGCTCACACATTTAAAGACAATAGACTGTTTTCAGTTCAATTCTTTATATGTGAGTTTGTAAACAACTGGATCCCTGAGGAAGGCGTGTTCACCGAAACACGGACCGTGTAGGGTCCGTTTGGATTTTTACCACTGTGTTTTTCATCATTGTAATTTTTTCATTGAATTTTCATGTTTTTTATATGTCAGTATACAATAAATTATCTCCAGAACATCTGTATCAACAGTTTTGTTTTACATTCTATAGAAAGCCTTGAAATATACTTCAGGGGTAACCCAAGGCTAACGTGTACCTTTTTTTTAAGTTTTGCACAGTTACTTGCCAGATTTGCTAACAAGACTCCCCAGGGGGTAGGGAGGAGGAGGCTGAACCGCGCCTGGAGACAACAGCCACAACGCCGACCAAAATCGAGAACAAAAAATTTCCAAGGCAAGTTTCTCGTGGCGTTATTACCTCCTGAACTTATAAAACGAACGCAGGAGGCGAGCCAGGCCAAACCTCTACCACCTCTACACCTTCCATGAGGAGGAGGGAAACCTCCCCACTGACTTCCAACGAAGCGAGGCGGCTGAAAAGGCCAATCTAGAGACTTTTAAAATAATATGGGAATCATCAACCTCCTATAAAAGAGATTCAATCCCTTACTTGCATCACCACAGAAAAAAAATGAGGATTTCGCTCGCGCGCCCCCCCCCCCGCCCCCCACTTCTCCCCTCCCCCCGCCAGGGCCGTCAGGAAAAGAATCATTGCATCGCTCTCTCTCACTCCAGCAACTCCCAAAACTAGACGGCAAAGAAAAGACGCAATTGCACTAATCTCTAAGTTTCGTTTCCTGACAGTCTGCAAATGACTACAATTAAGACTTTTTGTGTGTGTGTTGGCTCACAATCTTCCACTGGGGGGAGGAACAAAGCAAATAAAACGATTAATAGCCCCAGACCTTGAGGAAAGAATACTAACCTTGCTGGGAATCCGGGGAGGCATGGAAGTGAAAGCCCCGACCCGAGATCCACGAGGCGGAGGTGCCCAAGGACAGCTGCGTCGCCGAGGTAAAGCTTCATATAAGGCGGCTCTCCTGCCACCGGCACTTTTAACATCGCCGGGGAGACGTAGCCTTCCTCCTTTTAGTGTCCCCCCTCGAACGGCCTCGGGAGGTGCCTCATCCTCCCCGTTCGAAGCTTCACTCGGAGAGTGGAGCAGCGGCAAGCGAGCGCTTCCTCCCGGTCGGGGCCCCAGACAGTAACGCCCAAGAGCCCCCCCGGCGTTATGGCGAGGAATAGAGCGGAGACTCTCCTGAAACGCACGGCCTGCTACAAACCCGCCGTCGGAGCCAAAGTGGCTGACACTTGTTGCCGAGCAGTCAGTCTCCCCCACACCGATACTAGACCTACATCCGCGAGAACACACACACACGCGCGCAGGCGCGCGCTCTCCCCCTCGTTCGCGATCGCGCGCTCCGGCCCCCTGCCTCTCTCGAGTTTAAGCAGAGCTGACCCTGAATCAGAAGCGGCTACTGCCGGCTGGTGCGCGCGAGGGGGCGTTCTTTGCGCACGGAGGTGCCTGCGCTGCAGACCAATCTGTAGGCGGGACTGGGTCGCGAGAAGTAGGGGGCTGGAGGACGGTGAGCAGGATCACGTGAGCCGGTCGCTGTCCCCGAGGCTTGACTTGTTTGGGGGTGAAAGCAAGGTGAGCACGTGAGGGAGTGCGAGAACCTTATTAGGGTAGGAGCAACTTTTCCGAAGCCACTCAGTGTGTCTGTGAAACTCGCCTACTGCTCATGTCATCCCTGTGTCTAGGCGGGTGACCAACTCTCCCTTATTTCCCGGGAACTCCCTTATCAGAGGACTTAAGTTCTGCAGCATCAGCAGAAAAAAAAAATACATCTGTAGTTCTGTCTCCGCCCGCACGCTGCCCGCGGGCTCTGGCCAGCTTTGCCACCAGGTCTTATAAAAAGATGAATTGACAAGTCACAATATTACAGTCTCTCTCGGGCTTGGAATAGGCGGAAAGACTGCAATCCCGGGGTTTCAGTCACAACACCCAGCCATCACCCCTAACTGCTTCTCACGAATCAGGCAGAGGCTAAGGTGCATGAACTGGATTGTAGATTTAAAAATCAACTATTTACATTTTCTTTCAGTGTTAGCAGTCATCAGGTTTCAAAAGTTCTGTATGATCTACAGCAGTGTCTCACAAACTTTGTCAAACCACAGCACACTAAATGTGGCTGCGGCTTGAGGCATCCAGCAATGCACTGACATCAATGTGATGGTGTCAGGTGCATGCGTGATATCATCAGGTCAATGTTCACTATCACCCACTCTATTCAACATCTACATATCATCCCTAGGACACTTCCTAAAAAGGCTAAACCTACACTACTACATATATGCAGATGACATCTCCATTTTAATCCCAGTGAACAGCATAACAAACGAGACCTCAGAATACATTTCTCATCTTATGACTGAAATAGAACATTGGATATATTTCAAGCTGAAGCTAAACACAGAAAAAACAAAAGTCTTCCTTGCAAGCCCAACAGACAAAATTACCAAAACAACGTTACATGTAAAAGATCGTGACTAACCGATTACTAAAACAATAAAAATATCGGGAGTCATATTAGACACACATTTGACAATGTTTGAACACACGAACATAGTGGTAAAAAAGTGTTTCCTGACATTATGGAAGTTAAGGACCATCAAAAATACTTCGACCCATTATCATTTAGACTACTAGTGCAATCGCTAGTGCTTTCTACACTGGACTACTGCGATATTGTTTATATGGGTATACCCAAAAAACCAGTGAGGAAACTTAGAATTGTCCAAAACACAACGATCCGCTTGATATTTGGATTGAAAAAGAGTGACCATGTTAGCCCCTACAGACTGCTTCACTGGCTGCCAATGGAGACACAAATAATGTTCAAGTTCTCTTGCATATGCTTCAAGCTAGTTTGGGGACTAGCTCCTATCTACCTGTTACCTCACTTCATACTATACAACCCTACAAGACAAACCAGAATCTATTTGCATACCCAAGCATTACTGGCTGCAAATACAAAACCTTTCTGGATAGAACTTTTATGTACCAAGCAAACAAACAACAACAGTGGTTAGACAACTACATCAATGGAGCAAGAATGACCTATGACGCCTTTAGAAAAGCCATAAAAACTGCCTTATTCGACAGAAATATCACCTAAAAAGTACCTACACCAAACACTAAATATGTCCTCTTCTGCATATAAATCTGAAACTTCTAACATTTGCTAACAATCTATATATTGTATTTCAACTGCCTTTTTTAAGATTCTGTATGCTGTAATTCTCTGACTTCTGCATATTGTAACTCGCTGACTGTCCAGCTCTCTTCAATGTGAACCGCCTAGAAGTCTCACGACTATGGCGGTATAGAAGAATAAAGTTATTATTATTATTATGCATGCTCAAAGGCCCTGAGCCGCCAGTGGGGGGGGGGGGGGGGGGGATTGCCGGCAGGGAAGACGGGTGGAGAGAAGGCGAGGCAACGGCTGATTGCGAAAGGCATGTCCTGCAGGCAGTCAGCCGGCACCTCTCCTCCTTCCCTGCATCTCACGGCACACTAGTGTGCCGCAGCACACAGTTTATGATACACTGATCTACAGTATAACCACGTCACATCCGGTTCACTATAAACATGCCTCAGTCTTTTTCCCAGTCTCTGTCCTTTCCTAGGGATCCCAAACAAAAAATAAAGTTCTTAAATCTTTTCGGGAAGGGGTAAAACACGGACCTTGCGGATCTAAAACCACATGTCCTTAAAAATCTGAGGTCCATGCCACTTGTAGTTTCTGGCTCTGACAGACCTCTATGACATTTTAGCTCTGACGGATCCTAATGCTTTTCCTATGCTGAGACTAGCGGCAAAACTTTTGCCCTGAGGTCTGTGCCACTTTTAGTCTCGGCATAGGGAGGGAAAAGCATTAGGATCCATCAGTGACTAAAATGTCATAGAGGTCTGTCAAAGCCAGAGACTAAAAGTGGCGCAGACTTCAGATTTTTAAGGATGTGCATTGTGCAGTTCAGATCCGTGAGGTCAGATGCACTGCAGACCTTTGCACACATTAACCCCCCCCCCCCCAACCCAGCTATTTGCCATCCAGTGTCATATCGCGGGGGATCTCAGAATCAGTGCGGAGGGAGAGATCTGGAGGAAGGGACAATCGGGCTAATTAGCAAAAGCCATGGTGCGCCTCCTCCCTCCTTAGCCATTAGGGAAGGCAGAGCCGGGGGCCTGAGCTGCAGGGAAAGTGATGGAATAAGGGTCTGGGTAAAACAAGCTAAAAGGCGGGCTTGTCAATGCCCAGACCTCAGATTTTTAAGGACGTGCAGTTTTAGATCCGCGAGGTCCGTGTTTTACCCCTTCCCAATCTTTTCCCTCTGTGAACCTCCTTAGGTTCCCTCTATCTTCTCTCTGCCTCTTTCAATTGTTCTCCACTCTCGGGGGCAAATTCTCAAAATTAAAATCTACCTTTAACTTGCTCGCTAGACCTGTTCCAGCCTGTTTAGCATACATGTATTTTAGCGGTGGATTATTCAAACAGAAGCCAATCACTAGCAGCTCTGCACATGGAAGAAGCGCGGGAAGACCACTCCTGCTCTGGTTTACCGCTGGACCATTGGGGATTTTAAAGGTACACGGGGGAGATCAAAGTTTTAACAGTCGGCTGGGACAGGAGGCAGGTGGAATACCTTCTGACCTGGCCCACCAGGGATTTTAAAGGTACACCAGAGAGGCAAGGGAGGTAAAAGTTTTAACAGTCAGCCAATACAGAAGGCGGTTGGGATCCCTCCTGTCTCGACCCACTGCTGGACCACCAGGTCTTATGACAGGCCCAGTGGAGGCCTGCAACAGGTCTTGGAGGGGAGGCGGGTGGGCACTGACCCAAATATAAGCCGAGAAATCTATTCCACTCTCCCTCACATACCCTTCACCTTACCTCAACACTAGGAGATTGGGCTTCTGAGGCTGCTAGGGGAATCCCCGTAAAGGACTGAGGTTAAGAATCCCTATGGGCATTCAGGCTCTCCATCTCACAGGGATTCTTCAGGACTGCCCCAGAGCCCAACTACTCCCTTTTTACTTCATGGGGAGAAAACAGGCAAGCAAAAATGGTCTCACCATTGTGGATCCTATCACAAGTTCAATGAGTGTCCTTCACAGCTTTACAATGTCCCCCAAACAGGTCCTGTTGAACACCTATAAGAGATAAGTGGGAATTTCTTTCCCCCTTTTCCTTTTGCCATTGAAAACATTTTTTAAATAGCACACATTAGCACTTCCTTTAAAAATTCCATACACAGTGATGGGGCGGTGGGTTCGGCTATATGAGCTTCAGCTTTTGGCCGAATTACACAATTCTGAGTGTATGTGAAAAGAATTATAAGCTCTTTATATATATATATATATATATATATATATATACACACACACACAACTCATCTAATAACTTTCTTCTCAGGAGTTCCATACAGCATTGATATATTGTACCAATTTTGACCTCCTAGCCTTTATGAGATTTAACGGTGTCAAGTCAAAAGCGCGCCGGGACAAAGGCGCGCGCAGACAACTGAGCACAATGCGGAGCCATGCACCAAAGAAAATGACTGTTTAAAAGGACTCCGACAGGGGGCATGGGGGGGAACCCCCCCACTTTACTTTATACAGATCGCGCCGCATTGTGGGGGCGTTGTGGGGAGTTTGGGGGGTTGTAACCCCCCACATTTTACTGAAAACTTCACTTTTTCCCTAAAAAACAGGAAAAGACAGTTAAGTTTCCAGTATAATGAGGAGGGATACAACCCCCAAACCCCCCACAACGCCGCCGCAATCTGTATTAAGTAAAGTGGGGGGGGGTTTCCCCAACAAAACCCCCTGTCGGAGCCCCTAAAAACACTTTTTCTTAGGCGCGCTTCCGTCTTGCGCTCAGTTGTCGGCGCGCGCCTTTGTCTTCGGCGGTTTTTGTCTATGAACCGATTTAACAAACAAGTCTCCCTACTTTATTTATTGTGACTAGGTACTCTTGCTGCCTATTTAGATGAATCTGTGACTTGCTGGAGATTGGAGCTCTCAGGCAGTTGCAGCTCTGGGCAGGAAGGTCTCTGCTTACACCCTTGACATGCCCTCAGTTCTCTACAGCACAGTAGTGCATCAGATCTCCACTTTCTTCCACCACAAGGTTTCTCGGGCCCTGCAGGTTTAGCAAAGCTTCTTCTCACTCTGGCCCCTAGATTCAGGGGCCTCTTTCCACAGGCTTGGTTATATACTGTGCCCTTCCAATAGCACCTGAATTAGTTTCTCCATGCTTGTTATAACTTCAGTGCTTACTCCCTTTCCCTCTCTCTCTCTCTCAGCCCATAGGCTGTGTTTGCTAATCAGGTGTAGGCAGCAGCTCAATCAAGCCTCAGGTTGTCCAAACAATGGTTGTAGTTTCTCTTGCAGCTCAAAATACTTCCCTACAGAAGCAGTCTTTATTACAACACTTCTTCTCTGGAGGCACACACAGGTGTTCCCACTGATTAGGAGAATCTTTTAGTTTGCCAAAGACTTTACTCTGTATAGCCTGTTCTGAAATCCAACAGGTATTTCTTTCCTCTGTTCCTTCACCCAGGCCAGGTTTCCCTGCTGCTCTGACAACACTCAAAAGAAAATCAGAAAAAACTCCTGCTTGTTCAGCACTGACTGACTGTTATGTTTTTCCTCTCTTCCTGGCAAAGCTCTTTTCCTTAGCCTGTTTAAAACATTCCTCTATTCTTGTGTAGTGGTTCCAAACTCAGAAGGCACCTGAATCTAGCTTCTCTTGAGCAGAAGCACCATATATTACAGGGCTAGGTTGGATTTCCAGGAGAGGTCTGCTCACAAACAGCCAGGACACACTTTGCATATGAACAAAAGAAGTTTTATTTTCCATTCTAGCCTGATCCTATTATTTCACAGGTTCAGGAAGCAAGCTATACTTTCCAAGGAACAGAAATAAAGTAACTTTTGTTACATCCACTCTGGAGTCAGTACAATAGGTGTTTTATCTCAAACTACGAACTAGGTCTTGCAGAAAACCACACATTTTTCCCCTTGCTCCTCCTACTTAGCAGAGGAACACAGAGTCCCCTACAGTTTTTATTTTTGCAAGCAAATTCTGCAGAAGCGCTTCTGATCTGCTCTGCTTCTTTTTCTTATTGTTTTTGCTTGTTTCTTATTTTTTTGCTTAATTTTGGTGGCTTCGGTGCCTTGAGACCCCTTTTGTAGGGATTCTCTGCCTGGGAATGGAAACAGTTTCTGCAGAGCTTGACTGCAGCTTCACGGGGCAAGCTTTGGGTGGACCTGTGGAGCCACCTCAAGGCTCGGGATCTGTTCCCCTGGGAGCATGCTTATCTCATGACCTTGTCAGAGGCTTAAGCACAGGCTCTTTGTGCCCTGATACTTGAAGTATCAGGGCACAAGCTGCATTTTCCTGCCCCCGGTCACATGGTGCTGTTACAAGGGGGGGGATTTTGGTTGGGGTCCGATCAACTGGCAGCTTGAAGATCCTGAAGATTGGACTGTTTGGAGATACAGCAAGACCATGATTCACAGAGGCTACTGTGACTTAGTCCTCACCACTCTTGAGGTCCAAAAAGCCCTCTACTATGGTGGCCTACCTCAAAGCATTGGAAGGCTTTCCAGAAGTGGTATGCCAGGAGACCAGGTGGAGCTGTTGCATAGAGAATGACACGGTGACTGTTACCTGCAGCTAGCCGCAGGTAATCCGCTGAAATGGGGAGGAGATAAAAATGGTTGCCGCAGGTATGGGGACAAAGCCATTCACCACCCTGTGGAGCGGTGAATGGCCTTATCCCTGCAGTTAAGTATTTTGCACGCGTTGCCTCACATCACCTCTCACAATCGCATGGTGCAGCAGTCCCTTCCCTCCTGATCATCTGGGCATCTCCCTCCCTCCCTTCCTTCCCCTCACCTTCACTGGCAATTTTCATTGTTGTATCTCTGAGCGGCATGAGCATTTTCACAAGTTGTGCTCGGCTGTCAGAAACTTCCTTTTGATGCAAACAGAAACAGGAAGTTACATCAGAGGAGAAGTTTCAGAACAGCCGCACACGACTTGAGAAAAGGCTTGGGCCGCTTAGAGACAGAACAATTAAACTCGCCAGCGAAGGTGAGGGGAAGGAGGGAGGGAGATGCCTGGACCTTGGCGATCGGGAGGGGGCTGCTGGATCAAGTGAAGGGCACTGAAAGGAAGTGAAAAGAGAGGGGGAGAGGAGAGAGAAACATGCTGAAGGGAAATGGGAAGGAGAGAGAGAGGGGAACACGTTGGAAAGAAGTGGAGAAAGATGGGGAGGGAGGAGCAGATGCTGTATGTTAGTGGGTAGGAGAGAGAGGGGAGAAGATGCTGAAGGAAAGGGAGAAGGGGAGAGAGTGGAACAGACACTGAAGGGAACTGTGGAGGAGCGAGGGAAGCACATACTGGATGAAAGGAGGGGATAAAGAAAAAGGGCACATGCTGGATTGGGGAGACAGATACCAGATCTGAGGGGAGGAAAGGAGGAGAGAGATGCTAAAAACCACCTGGGGAATGGAAGAAGACAGAGATGCCAGACTATGGGGGGGGGGGGAGCAGAGGGAAGAAGATGGGTGCCAGACCAATTGGGGGGGGTGGAGGGAGAGACAGACAGTTTCTGGTAGAGGCATACAAACAGAGCAGATACCATATGGAAGAGGCAAAGAAGAGAGACAGTGGATGGAAGGAATAGAATGATGAGAAGATGAGGAAAGCAGAAACCAGACAACAAAGGTTGAAAAAAAATGTATATTTCATTTCTTTTTTTTTTCCTTTAGGATAAAGTAGTATTGTAGTTGTGTTGATAAACATTTATAAACAAAGCCCTGCCAGCTGAAGATCTTTCTCTAGTTCAGCAGCCAGAACTTTGATTTATAAAATGACAATTGTACAGAATATTATTTCTTTTTATACTTTAATAAAATAAGTTCAGTATAAAATTATTTGAGGCTTGTGCGGATGGGATCAGATGGTTTGCGGAGATAGGGACCAAGCTCGCGGGGACGAGGCAGAGATGGGGACAAATTTTTTTCCCCGTGTCATTCTCTACTGTTGTGTGCTCCAATTCCGGTAGTCTTAGTCTTCCTGCAGGCCGGTCTAGAAAAAGACCTGGTGATGGCTTCCCTCAAGATACAAGTGGCAGGCCTTTCCTGTTTTAGGGCGCACAGAGATTCCAGTTCGCTTACAGCTCATCCAGATGTGACCAGATTTCTTTTTTTGGGGGGGTGCTTCGTTTGCAATTACCCCTGCAATAGCCTTTTCCTATGTGGAATCTAAATGTTGTGCTGAAGGGGCTTGCTGAAGTTCCTTTTGAGCCGCTTAAGGATGCATCCCTTCTAGACCTGACGGTCAAGACAGCATTCCTCATGACAATTGTTTCTGTAAGGCGTATTTCTGAACTGCACATCTCTCTTGTAGACAGCCGTTTCTCCAGATCAAGGAGTCAGAGGTTTCCCTCCATGGAGTTCCTTTCTTTTTTTCTAAAAGTGGTTTTGCATTTCCATGCCAACTAGGAAGTCCATCTACCTGCTGGTTGGAGCAGAAGGATAAAGTCTTACTGAGACTAGTAGTGCGAAGAATTTTACTCCACTATTTTGAGAGGACCAACAACTTCCATCTTTCTGACCATCTGTTTGTCCTGACTAGCCAATCCAGGTGGGATAGGTCAGCTTCTTAAGGCCTCTATTGCCCAACAGATCTACATTACCATTTTGTCAACTTATATTGCCTGTGGTAAACAGCCGCCAGTTTCTCTCAAGGTACACTTGACAAGGGGTGTTGCAGCTTTGTGGGCAGAGTCTCGAGGAGTTCATCCAACTGGGATTTGTAGAACAGCTACTTGGTCTTCCCTTCATACCTTCACAAGATTTTACAGAGTGGATGTTGAGGCTCGGTCTGACACCACCTTTGGGGCCACAGTGTTGTGGGCAGGCTCATCTGTCCCACCTTAGATGTTGCCATTGCTTTGTTATGTCACCTATTGTACTGACTCTGAAGTGGATATAACAGAATGAAAGATTAGGTTCTTATCTTTGATAATCATCGTTCTGTAAATCCACGGAGGAGTCGGTATGACCTACTCTGTATCTACTCTAATTCTTTCTTTATTGCATGCATTTCCTGCCTCAGCTGTTTCTCCTTTCAGGCTTGAGTACCTTCCACCCAGCAGTCAGGATCTGCAAGGAAGCGTTCTACATATCTGAGTACATATCTTTGCCGCTAGCTATGTTCCAGTTAGTCCTCGTTGCACACAGCAGGTTGAATTCTATTGCTGCCATGTTCTTGCCTCATGTTGCTTGTTTATTATATATTGCAGAGCAGAACAGAATGATGTTTGCGGAGAGATTCCCAGTTTCCCCCTTTGTGAGTATGCTTTATTCCAGTGATGTTCGTTTGCTTTTAGTCTCAATAGTAGGGGGGCTCTGTGTTCCTTTGCTAAGTAAGTAACATACATAGTAAATGATGGCAGATAAAGACCTAAAGTAGGAGAAGCAAGGGAAAAACTGTGTGGTTTCTACAAGACCCGGTTCGTGGGCTGAGATAAAACACTTATTATACTAACTCCTCCATGGATTTACAGAATGAAGACTATGAAAAAGCTATAGCCAGACCTGGAATAAAACTCCCCAACTTCAATATATCAGTGGCTTACCTAAACCAAGCAAAGAACACTCCTTTCACTTAACAGTCTTCCCAGTGCTTTGCCTCAGCCACAGCTAGTGAAGTCTGACTTCCCAGGGCTTTGCTATCAGCCCACAGCTAGGGAAGTCTAGTTTCCCAGGACTCTGCTTCAGCCCACAGCTAGGGAAGTCACACAATTCCATTTCTTTCCAGGACTTTGCCTCAGCTCACATCTAGGGAAGTCTAGTTTCCCAGGCCTCTGCTTCAGCCCACAGTTAGGGAAGTCTAGAAGTTTCTCTCTAAATCCTGGGGACCTCCCTGTCTCATTGCACTCTTGGGTATTTAAACTCCTCCCTGCCTGAGACCTGCCCCCCCCCCCCATCAATCATCACTTTTACATACTCCTCCAGCACTTTTAAATTCTGACCCAGCCCCCACAGCACCTTTAAATTCCGTCTAAGCCCCCCAAATCAATCATCACTTTTACGTACCCCCGAGCACCTTTAAATTTTGTCCCAGCCCCCTAGCACCTTTAAATTCCATCCCAGCCCGCCCAATCAATCATCACTTTTACATATCCCCAGCACTTTTAAATTCCGTCCCAGCCCTACGGGCAGTACCTTTAAATTGTGGAGGTCGGTGGACGGCTGCCTGCTGATTGTCGGGGCCCGCGGCGCACAAGTGCGCAAGTGCGCTAATGCCTGGACCCGCGACACTTCCTAATTGTGCTGGTCACTGGTGCTTCACTGGTCAGCTGCCTGCTCATTGCCGGCATGTCGGGGCCAGCGGTGCACAAGCGCGCTGCTGCGTGGGCGCGCACCACTTCTGAATGGCTGTCAGTTCTCGTGAGGAGCTAGTGAGAACTGAGGCACCCATTTAGAAGTGGCGTGCGCCCATGCAGCAGTGCACTTGTGCGCCGCTGGCCCTGACATGCCGGTAAACAGCAGGTAGCAATCCAGCAAAGCACCAACAACTGGCACAATTAGGAAGTGTCACGGGCCCAGGCATTAGTGCACTTGTGCGCTGCGGGTCCCAACAATCAGCAGGCAGCGTCCACCGACCTCCACAATTTAAAGGTACTACCCGGGGGGGGGGGGGGTATATTCACATCATAAGACGCACCCTTATTACCACCCACTTTTTTTGGGGGGAAAAAGTGCGTCTTATGGAGCGAAAAATACAGTATGTTTTATTATTTTAAAGCTTGTATGTTAGATCATGATTATGTTTGTATTTTACTTAGGTTTAAGCGGGTTAGGAATTTTTTAAATAAATAAAATAGCCAGTTAGCAGGCTGAATATTGCTGCTAACTAGTTAAGTAGTGGCTCCATCTGGATTCCATCCTTGAACTGCCCCTAACTTAGCCAGTTTGTACATGGCTGGTTGGAACCAATATTCAGTAGCACTCCATTGAGCCAGCCAGCTCAGTGAGTTTTAATTATTTTATGCAATGAGACCTACAGTGGTTATTGATAACTAGGCCTAGCAGTAAAATAACTCTTCTAATAACTCCTCCCCCCCCAAATGCCTTTCAAAAATCCCTGTTTCCATAGCAAAGCAGCAGATGAATCCAGAGACTAGTGGGTATAGCTCACATCGACCAGCAGGTGGAGATAGAGAACTGATTAACAGTTGGCCTTAAAGCCTGGTGTTCTTTCTGTTGATTCAGTTTTGCTCTATCTCCCAGCAGGGTTGGAGCTACCTTTCTAGCTCCTGGTCTCTGGCTGCTGCCGGATAGATTGGATTGGTGTTCCGTTGGAATTCCTCTGTTGAGACTAGTTCTCTTCAGTAGGTTGGGGGTGCCTGGCTGATTGGTGCCGGCTTTGGGAGGTACACCTGGGCCCTCCCAGGTCCCTGCTCCACCCTCCCCTCCGTTGGATAGAGGGGTTCCTTTCCAGGTTGCAGGAGTATTGGCTGGCTTCTTCATTCCAGTATAAAAAAAAAAAAAAAAAAAATGGAGCCTTCCTGCTAGTACTGAGCCGGGAAGTGGTTAACTCGGCTTCCAGTACATTTCCCACCGATTCCCTGGCTTCGGGGGTAAGAGGCTGACCATTTGGGTGAGTAATTTTACTTACTTGTTTGTGGTGGTTCCTCGTAGCGTTCCCGGGTGCCGGGCGTCTTGGGGGGCGGAGTCGGCGTTCGGCGCCGTTCGCCGCGTGTGTGAAAAAAAAAAAAAAAAAAAAGCGTCGGAGCTTTGGTTGAGCCGAGTGGGGATGGCTGCAGAGGCTGGTCAGCAGTGTTCGCGCTGTGGGAAGCGCCGAACACTGTCGGGTCTTTGCTCTGCCGGGTGCTTGGAAGCACCGGCAGACGTTCCGTTTTTGACGGCTTGTGAGGCGGCCATTGCCCGGGTGCGGGAAGCTCGCTCGTTGTCCCCGCCGCCCGAAGTCGATGCAGAAGTACTGCAGGGCTCTGCCACGGAGGACAGGTGTGTGGCGGCGGGGGGGGAGGAGTCGAGACCGCCGGAGGACGGCGCGGGCCCGCTCCTCGGCTCGGAGCAAGGCGGGGGAGTGCCCCTTACTTGGGGATCATTTTCGCCCGAATTGGTAATGTTGCTGCATCAGGCTTTTAAATGACAGACCTCGCAGCCTGCCCAGCCGCTGCTGGGGGCCGGGCGGTCCCTTGCGGTTCCCTCTACCTCTGCGGGGGGGGGGAGGGGACGGATACCAGACCCACGGCGGGGGCAGTAGGGTCCCCGGGGCGGTCGCAGGGGACAAAGAAGCGCAGACTGGTGTCTGCGGAGGCTGAAGATATTTTGCCGAGGTCGCCTTTCTCACTTCCTGAGTCGTTAGAGGAAGGTGAGCTGGTGGATGGGACGCAGAGAGTCTCCCGGGTAGGGAGGTGGATGACCCTTCCGCTCTCCGTTTGTTCCATAGAGAGGAACTTTCTTCCTTTGTTTCAAAGGCTTTGCAGAGTTTGAACATTGCTCAGGAAGATACTAAGGTGTCCGGTAGCCCCCTGACGGCAGGGACACGTAGGCCGCCTACGACCTTTCCGGTCCATGAAGCCATGCAGGAGCTGATCTCGGCGCAATGGGAGGCGCCGGAGGCCAGTTTCAGGGTGGCAAAAGCCGTGAGGCTCTTGTATCCGGTGGACCCGACCGAACTGGAAAAGTTTAGGTTACCTAGGGTGGACGCCTTGGTGGCGGCGGTGGCTAACAGAACTACCTTGGCGGTAGAAGGGGGCGTGACACTAAAGGACGCGCAGGATAGAAAGAGTGAAGCGTCCCTAAAGATGTCCTTTGAAGGGGCTGCAGTTACCTTGCAGGCCACAATCTGCAGTGCCTACGCGGCGCGTGCATGTCTGCAGTGGTCCCACGGGATGACCGATAATTTGCTGGAAGCTGGGGGTTCAGTCCCTTCGGAGCTGGATTTGGAGGCTGGCTTGGCTTATTTGGCAGACTCCTTATATGATATTATTCGGGCGTCTGCGATCCAGATGTCTCTGTCTGTGGTTTCACACAGATCCTTGTGGCTCCGTCATTGGGCGGCCGATGCAGCGTCCAAGTTTCGGCTGGTGACCCCCGGTAAGGTCCTCATCGTCTAGACCACGTTTCCGGGAGGTTAGGCGTGCCAGGGCTGGTAAACCTTTTTCCAGGTCCGTATCTGGCCATTCTCTGCTTCGAGACCTCGGTTTCGGCAGAGGAGTTCCTTTCGTACGACGAACCCCTCTTCAGGGCAGTCAACACGCACCCCAGCCAGGCGCATTCCACGATGACGGGGGCTTGGCTCCCTCCGCCCTGCCCTTAAGGGGTCGGTTTTCGGCATTCAGGGCGGAGTGGGCCGCAGTCACGTCCGATCAGGGGGTGTTGGACGTTGTTCACGACGGGTACAAATTAGACTTCGCCTCTCCCGTCGTAGATTCTTTCTTGGTGTCCCCGTGCAATGGGGCGGCCAAGGGAGCCGAGGTCCGCAGGACTCTTTAGGTGCTGCTCGATCTGGGGGCGGTGGTTCCGGTGCCCCCGGAAGAGGTAGGCCGCGGTATATATTCCCTTTACTTCATTGTACCAAAGAAGGGGGGGTCCTTCAGACCGGTGCTGGATCTCAAAGGGGTCAACAGATTCCTCAGTGTGCGCCATTTCCGTATGGAAACAGTACGCTCGGTTATTGCGGCGGTGAGACCGGGAGAGTTCCTCACGTCCCTCGATCTCATGGAGGCGTGCCTCCATATTCCGATATGGCCTCCGCATCAGCAGTATCTGCGATTTGCGTTTCTGGGCCAACATTATCAGTTTCGGCCAATGCCCTTTGGCCTGGCGACGGCTCCCCGCACGTTTTACAAAGTCAGGGTGGTGGTAGCCGCTTTTCTACGCAAGGTAGGGATTCGGGTACACCCTTACTTAGACGATTGGTTACTCCGCGCCTCATTCCGACAGGAGAGTGTGTCGGTAACTCAGAGAGTAATCTCTCTCCTTCGGTCGTTGGGGTGGATGGTCAACTTTCCCATGAGTTTTTTTGTCCCCATCGCATTCATTGGTGCATCTGGGGGTGAGGTTCGATACGGCTCTGGGGGAAGGTGTTTCTGCCCCGAGACCGGGGGGAGAAATTGCAGGCTCAAATTCGCCTCCTTCTCGGGTCAGCCAGACCTCGAGTGTGGAATTATGTACAGGTGCTGGGCTCCATGGTGGCGACTCTGGAGGTGGTTCCCGGGGCCCGGAGCCACATGAGGCCCTTACAGCAGTCTCTGCTCTCTCGCTGGTTCCCAGCATCTCTGAACTACAATGTTCGTCTCCAATGGAGTCCGCGAGCAGCTCGCAGCATGCGCTGGTGGCTCCAGGACTTGCATCTTTGGAGGGGCATGCCATTGGCCACGCCGGATTGGGTGGTAGTTACAACGGATGCCAGTCTGCGGGGCTGGGGAGCCCAGTGCCTGTAACTGTCGGTGCAGGGGATGTGGTCCTCCCAGGAGGCTCAATGGCCCATAAATTTGCTGGAATTGAGAGCGATCCGGTTGGCGCTGCGGGCTTTTCAGTCACTAGTTCAGGACAAGCCGACCAGGATTTTTTCGGACAGTGTCCCGGCGGTCGCATATGTCGATCGTCAGGGGGGCACCCGGAGTCCGCAGTTGGCCGAAGAGGCATGCAATTTGTTTCGATGGGCAGAGGGGCATGTTCCGCTTCTGTCGGCGGCACACATTGCAGGGCACGAGAACGTGCAAGCGGACTTCCTCAGCAGAAATCTTCTAGATCCGGGCGAATGGGAGTTGTCGGCTCGAGCGTGCGGCCTGCTAGGCCGTCGGTGGGGGTTGCCAGAGATGGATCTCATGGCCTCGTCCCGCAATGCGAAGGTGCCTCGGTTCTTCAGCAGACGCAAGGAAAAGGGTTCGGAGGGGGTGGACGCATTAGCTCTCCCGTGGCCTCCGAATTCCCTTCTGTATGTATTCCCGCCTTGGCCCATGATAGGGCGGGTGTTGCAACGCATCTCTCGCTTTCGAGGCAGAGTAATCCTGGTGGCTCCGGATTGGCCACGACGGCCGTGGTACGCGGATCTGATGCTGCTGTCGGTAGGCGAGCAGGTAGCGTTCCAGGTGACTCCGGACTTGCTAACTCAGGGTCCAATATTAGTGGAAGATCCGGGCCGCTTTGGTCTTACGGCCTGGCTATTGAAAGGTCACGGCTGGAAAAGAAGGGCTATTCAGAACGGGTGATTTCCACCCTGCTTAAGGCTAAGAGGATTTCTACGTCAGCCTCCTATGCGAGGGTCTGGAGGATCTTTGAGTCATGGTGTGGAAGACACGGAATTGCGCCTTTCCATGCTTCTCTGCCGGCTATTCTGGCGTTCCTGCAGGAGGGCGTAGAGAAAGGGTTATCATATAACTCTTTCAAGGTTCAGGTATCGGCCATTGCCTGTTACAGGGGCCGGGTGGCTCGCTCGGCTCTCGCTTCACAGCCGGACGTGGTACGTTTCCTCAAGGGGATTCAACATCTCCGGCCGCCGGTTAAGCGAATTTGTCCAACTTGGAACCTTAAACTCGTCCTTGGGAAATTGCAGGGGGCACCTTTTGAGCCCCTGTCAGCGGCCACTTTGAAAGATGTCACACTAAAGACAGTTTTTTTGGTGGCGATGGCTTCAGCAAGGCGGGTGTCGGAGTTGCAAGCGCTTTCTTGCAGGGAACCCTTTTTGCGGTTCTCGGAGACTGGGGTGACGGTGCGTTCGGTGCCGTCCTTCCTGCCTAAGGTTATTTCGTCCTTTCATGTGAACCAGAGTCTGTTTCTGCCATCCTTCAGGAGGAGGATTGGGGGAAGCGTTTTTGGTCGGTACGGCTCCTGGATGTCCGCCGTATGCTTCTCCATTATTTGGAGGTGACGTATGCTTTTCGCCGGTCGGACCATCTCTTTGTCGCGTTCGCGGGTAAAAACAAAGGGATGGCGGCGTCTAAAGCGTCCATTGCGCGTTGGGTCAAGGACGCTATTGCTTCGGCATATGTGTGGTCAGGGAAGAAGGTACCGGAGCACCTTCCTGCTCATTTCTCTCGGGCTTTGGCTACATCTTGGGCGGAGTCCGGGGGGGATGTCATTAGAGGAGAGTTGCCGGGCGGCCACTTGGTCGTCAGGGAATACTTTTTCAAGCATTATCGGTTAGATGTAGCAGCCCGTTCAGAGGCGACTTTTGGCGCGGCAGTGCTGGCAGAGGCGGCATTGGCGTCCCACCCAGTTTGAGTTTGCTTTGCTACATCCCACTAGTCTCTGGATTCATCTGCTGCTTTGCTATGGAAGGTAAAATTATGGTCATACCTGTTAATTTTCTTTCCTTTAGAAGCAGCAGATGAATCCAGAGCCCCTCCCCAAGTGCACGGGCTGTGTGTAGAGTGTTTAGGTCATGAGGTTAGCCGGGGCTATGGTTGGTAAGTGTATTATTTCATGACTGAAAAAAAAAAAAAAAAAAAAAAACACAAGAAACGAAAAACGAGGAAATATCAGTGGTATTCAGAAGAGAAAGACACATTTTTTATTGGAATGGAGTTTGTGGCTGCTCATTCTCCTTTCGGGATGCTTGGGCAAAGTGCATAACTGAATCAACAGAAAGAACACCAGGCTTTAAGGCCAACTGTTAATCAGTTCTCTATCTCCACCTGCTGGTCGATGTGAGCTATACCCACTAGTCTCTGGATTCATCTGCTGCTTCTAAAGGAAAGAAAATTAACAGGTATGACCATAATTTTACCATCCTAGTATGTCGTTCATTTCACTATTAAGATGACAATTTCAAACCTATGTACCTTATTTTCCATGGAAAACATCCCCATAAGAACCCATGACAATTTGCAAAGCAAAAGGTATGTCTTTGGTTTTGCTGTAAAATTGTGCAATGTTCACAGGTTGAAAATTCCTTCAGATTTTCTCCCAATGCAGATTGGCTGACAGTTGCACCTTACAGCGTAAATATTAGCTAACGCTTGTTTCTTACGGCCTCTTTTACAAAGCCACGCTAGCGGCTGCCGTGCAGCAACAGCTCCAAAGCCCTTTAAATCTTTATGGGCTTCGGTGGTCGCTAGCGTGGCTTTGTAAAAGAGGCCGTAAGTGCTAGTGCTTTCTTTTTTATTACTGTAATTTTATTTCTTTGTTTTCTTGACCTGGCAACCTTCTTCCTATTCCTCTGGCTTTTGGCCAGTTTTAAATCTGTCCAACCCTTTTAGATGTTAGAAAAATAGGCTGAGTCTGGTGGCACCCTGAGCCTTCATTCACAGCAGTCCTGGACTTTAGCCCATTTTAAATCCCACTTTTTCTAGCTAGCTCAGCCTTTGCAGCAGCAGGTCTTGTGGTTAAGAAACCCAGACCAAAACTCCCTCAGGACCCTGGTACAAATACTTGTATGTTTATTTCATTTCTCATGTCTGTCTTCGTTGCTGTTTTTACAGTGCAATTGTCCTTAAGGACTAGTACAGATAAACTGGAGTCATCATGGATGCAGTGCCCTATATACTCTTAAATCTCATAAGGATAATTTAATTGCTTGCCAGGAATTCCTACTCAAAAGGACACAGACAGAAGATAGTTTATGGACAGGCCCAGATTCACTAACCCTCCAATCCGTGTGTGATCCGTTTCTGTTTGCATGCAGGCTGATGAATTCACTAAAGGCCCGCATGCAAATGGGGACGATCGGTAACACGCCCCCTACCCATGGCCAGGATCACTAAAGAGTGATCCCTGCTCATGCGCACACCCTGATAGTAGTGACAGGAGAAGCAGCCTCCTGTCACTGCTGTCAAGGCTCAGTCCCGATCTCTCCTGCCTACCCTGCTCTGCCCCGATCTCTCTTGCCTGCTCACCGGACTCTCCTGCTCTCTGCCGCCGTTCCCAGCAGTGCAAGCCCATGGTTGTAAAGCGTTCCTGCACTGCAGGGATCGGCGGCAGAGAGCAGGAGAGTCCGGTGAGCAGGCAAGAGAGATTGGGGCAGAGCAGGACAGGCAGGAGAGCCTGCACTAGCCCCATCCACCAGCCCGACACACTGGCCCTGCCCGACACCCCCCCCCAAGGTCCCAATCTCTCCTGCCTGCTTGCCGGACTCTCCTGTTCTCTTGCGCTGTTCCCTGCAATGCAAGCCCATAGTTTTAAAGTGGGCCTGCACTGCGGGAAATGGCAGCAGAGAGCAGGAGAGTCCAGAGAGCAGGCAAGAGAGATCAGGGCAGAGCGGCACATGCAGGAGAGCCTACACTAGCCCCACCCACCGGCCCGACACACTGGCCCTGTCCGACAACCCCCCCCCCCCCACTGCCTCAACCATGAACGGCCCACCAGCCCCACCACCTCATCCACAACCAGCCCACCCCAGGTCGGCTCAGGTGGTCGGGCCCGGCTTACCCACCCCTCGTACCTTTAAAATAGTTGGGAGCAGGAGGGGTGCCCGGTCCCTCCTGCTCCTTGGGACAAGGCTCCCTCCATCTTTGGGAGCAGGAGGGGTGCCTGGACCTTCCTGCTCCTAGGTGAATCTTTAGGAGCAGGAAGAAAGTCCTCCTGCTCCTGCTCCTCCGGCCGCCGCCCAATAGTGGCCTTAGGCCCCGCCCCAACGCATCATCTGATGCACAGCGAGGGGCCTAAGGCACTGATTGGCTGAGGCACCTCGGGCTCCTCCCAGGGAGGCCCCGATTCTCAAAAACTAACACTGGTGCTAGAGATGATTAGCATTAGAATAGCACTGACATTAGGGTTCTCCAAATATTCAGAGGGCACTAATGCTGGAAGCAGTTCACACACCAAAGAGTGCAAATACTAGTATAGTCAACCCTGTGCTAATTTTAGGTCTTTAGATATTCCCTTCAATGCTCAGGAACAGCGCACAAATCAAACCTTGCCCTTACTGCTGGGAACATAACACCAGATTGGAGCTGTCATTAGATTTCCAGTGCCAGAAATAGTATTCAATGCTGAGGAGCCAGGGAAACTGAAACAAATCTCTGTAACCTGGAAAATCTAATAGGGCAACTTGACAAACTGAAGAGTAGCTAATTGCCTGGACCAGATGGTATATGTCTGGAGTACTGAGAAAATTGAAAAATGAGCTTGCAGAGCTATTGTTAGTAATTTGTAATTTATCTTTACAATCCAATATGGTTCTGGAAGATTGGAAGGTGATCAGTGCAATGCCAATTTTTAAAAAGGATTCCAGAGGTAATCCAGGAAGTTACAGACTGGTGAGCCTGACGTCAGTGCCAGGCAAAATGGTAGAGACTATTATAAAGGGCAAAATTACAGAGTATACACTTCCCCCTCCCCATTCGCGGTTTCGGCAATCGCTATTTCAGATATTCACAATTTTTTTGGGGAGGGGAAAAAAAGGAAAAAAAAAACCCATAGTTTAGCCTTCCCCCCGGCATCCCGGCCTTACCTGGTGGTCTAGCGGGCTTTCGGGGCAGGAGCTCCTGCCCCGTGTAGATCGCCAATAGGAAATGGCTGTGGGGAGTTCCCGTCGTAGTCTCGAGAGACTACGGCAACTCACAGCAGTCATTTCCTATTGGCGATCTGCACGGGGCAGGAGCGTAGGAAGTTCGCTCCTGCACCGAAAGCCCGCTAGACCACCAGGTAAGGCCGGGATGGAGGGAGGGAGGCGGGGGTGGGTCAGAGCCGGACCAGAAGATATTCGCAGTTATTCACCATTCGCAGTCCGGCTCTGGCCCTATCCCCCGCGAATCCAGAGGGAGAAGTGTATATATATAAACATGAATTAATGAGACAAAGCCAACATGGATTTAGTCAAGTGAAATCTTCCTTGATTTCTTGATAGAACATTATCATTTCAAGCAGGCAAATGGAATAAATGTTTAACCAACTTTATTTCAAACGCATTTTCCTATCAAACTTTCAAGAAGTCAATTAAAACCTATCTCTTTGATAAATTTCTCCGACTCCATTTCTCTGTCTTGGTGTATCTTTAAAATACTTCCAGATAAAGCAGGCTTTATACATCAGCGTCAGGCCTTTGATAATATTAAGACGGCCCTCCACTTGATTTGGCATATACACCAGCTAAAAATACCGGCATTGGCACTCTCCTTAGATGCGGATAAGGCCTTTGATAGGGTTAGTTGGGAATTTTTATTTGAGGTCTTGGTAAAACTAGGGTTTACGGGGCAATTTCTAGAGTGGATCCATCTTCTTTATACTGAATCCCTGACTCGGTTTAAGGTGAATGGCTTTTTGACGGAGCCTGAACGTTTAGGGAAGTTAGCTGGCAGGCGCCTCTCTTCCTCCTCAGTGTGCTGCAGCACACTTGGAATCTCAGGAGGCACACAGCTTGAGATACACGACCTATAGTAACTTAACACGTTGCCACAGCAAATAATGAAGATCACTTAATACCCCCTAAAAGTGGCATTAAGTGCATATGTGTTATCTGTCATACACTTAACACATGGTAAATGTATTCTTTCTGTGTTCATTGCATGAGCGGATGCTGGGAACATCCCCAACAGCAGCATGGTTATTTCAGCTAAACTTTACCACAACTTAATAAAAATACATCTCAATGTATTACAGGTGGGTTAATAGGTGAAGTTGAAATGAGGACAGGGATCACTTTTAATTAGTTGAGCAAAGGTGCAAGAGATCGTGCCTTTGTTCACAAAGGGAAAGGCAAGGAAATTTCAGGTACAACAAATTTCTTCTGTCCTTCTAAGTTAATCTTGCACTCATATGCTAATTCATCCAGGAGTCACAAACAGCTTGCAAGTAAACTGCAGGAAGGGGTGGCGAAGGTGAAAGTGTGGGGTCGGGGCCAAAATCAGGGGGGGGTCAAGTGAGATGGAGTAGAGGGGAGTGAAAAAGGTGCAAAAGAATGAGACATCATAAAACACATTTCTATACACACACATACCTCCACTCTCTCTCAACACACATTCCACCCATCCCCCCACAACCTTCACACTCTAAGGCCCCAATGTGGCCTGCTGGTTAGAGCTGCTGAGTTGGATCCTAGCCTGCTTCCTATGACTCTGAGCAAATCATTTAACCCTCCATTGCTCCAAGTACCACAGTTAGATTGTGAGCCTGCTGGGACAGATAGGGAAAACACTTAAGATTACCTGATTACTTATGATTTATTATTTTATTGCCCCTTTATACTTCAATTTTGTAGATCCATTTGGGATCAGATAAACAAAGCAATGGAAAATCCACTGGCACTTACATATGACACAGTGCTATTTGGCACTATGAGAGCTAAAAGCCAAATATCATCTCACAATAATAAACTTCTCTTTTTTATGACAGGGGTTGCCATTCAGCTTATTTTAAGGAATTGAAAAATCTGGGATAGACTGAACTATACTTTTTGTTGGGAGTCTGTATGTCATATTTTTAAGATGGAACGAAGTATGGCTACACATCAGGGACATTATAAGAAGCTTCTGAAGATTTGGGAGCCATTGACAAAATTTTGCAAAGAGTGATTGGTGATTATGCCCTATGGTCATACATGTCAAGGGTGGGAATGTATTTTTCAATTTCTCAATTTGAGTGTATTTTTGTAATATAATGGGGGGTGATATATCTATTTGTCATAAATTATAAT
The DNA here is from genome assembly GCF_902459505.1 of Geotrypetes seraphini. NCBI lineage: Eukaryota > Metazoa > Chordata > Amphibia > Gymnophiona > Dermophiidae > Geotrypetes > Geotrypetes seraphini. The sequence goes on along the minus strand of NC_047086.1, from coordinate 337,929,290 downwards.
TGTAAATATATTTAAGTGCTTTTATAGAGTTATATGATTGTATTATATCCTGCATTTAATCATGGCTTTAAAATGAATAAAGAAATTACTATTCAATGTATTGTAAACCGCTTTGGATGACTCTCTTCATGAAAAAGGCAGTTAATAAATCCCAATAAATGCATAGCTAATATCAAGACACATGGAGATTATGGTGTCATAGAATGTATTTGTCAATGTTGTCACGCAACTCTAGGCTTGTTTATATATTAAGTTGTAAAGGGAAATGTCATAGCTCCAAGTTGGAAAACCTGAAATATATGTTGCAGAACTGGAGGTTCAGGATTCATACTGATGTAATCTTTTCTTAGGCAGTGGAGGCCCAGAGAAGGATCCTCAGCATATGCCTTCACCAACTGTATGTAACTACCACAACGTGGCTGTGGTTTTAATCAAGGACTCAGATAGCGTGCAAATTGTGTCAACACTCATAGGACCCCTGAGGAAGGCTGATTGTTGCCAAAACATGGACCGGGTAGGGTCCAAGATGTAATCTGTGAGCACTGAACATTGCTGACACATATTTTGCTATAAATTTTGAGGTTGTTTTAACTTGGACAATTTAATAAACATACAGTTCCTGGACTCGCAGAGACTCTTGCTCCTTTTTGTGCCTTTGACACTTCGACCTTGTCAGCGGAACACTAGTCCTTTCCCTTGGTTTTATATTAGCCCTCAGGCAGTGAGCATTAGGGGATTACTCTTAGTAAGCTGTAATAGTTTGTCAGAGATCAGGGCCAGGACCAGCTTGTGCTAGGCCATTAACACAGATAAGCCACTCATACAGTGCTCCTCTTTCTCTTGGGCCCCAATGCTCAAAAGCTTTCCATGTTGGTAAGACTTGTTAAACCAGTTTTATGTGCAGTGCTGGATTAACCCTATAAGCAAAGTAAGCACGTGCTTAGGGCATCAAGGGAAAGGGGGGCGCACAGAAATTTTTCATAGCCAAATTTATCATTTAAATTATTACATTTATAGCCATTTTCAAAATTTAATGAAAAATGAATAAGCTCTGTTTATAAAGCGTTCTCTTGTGTCATGGTGTTTTTTTCTGCAAAATAAAGTACACTGTGCTCGCAGATTGAAAGCTATACAAATTTTGAACAAGTCTATACGTGTTTGAAACAGCGCAAGTGATGGGTACTAGCTCATAAGGAGTTCTTAGTTTAGTTTCCAACTGTCACTGGTGTTAATGGCAGGTGCATTACCGGTAATAACCTCTTCTTGCTTTCAAAGTCTCAAAGTTGCTTAATGACTATTCCAATAGCACACTCATTTCTGGTTCTTTATTCTATTAAAATGTAAGTACGTTTTATATATTTTGAATGCATTTAATTCTATTCTTGGATATGAGCTCAGAGAGGACTTCAACAGTAATTTCTCGGCTGAACTTCAGCAGTTTCATTCATATGTGCGCCATAGGTTCAATGCAACAGAAAATGTAAAAACAAGATTCAGTCACGCTGAACTTTATAGAATAATTTTAGAAGACAATATTGAATGTGCCTTTCCAAATGTAGACATTGCATTTCGTATATTTTTAACATTAATGATCACAAACTGCTCAGCTGAACATTCATTTTCTCAGTTGAAATATATTAAAAATCCCCTCAGAACAACTGTGCAACAAGGCAGGCTGGATGCCTTATCTCTATTATGTACAGAAGCAGATGTGTTACGTAAGATTGATTATGAAGATCTGATCAAAGACTTTGCAAGAAAAAAAAGTAAAAGAAAATTATTAAGCCATAAAATAATATTATTTTCTTTCTTACTGTAATTTTTGTTTAATTTTGAATTTTCGATAAATAAAATTTTATTTTATGGTTTATTATTGTTTTAATATTTTGAAATAAAAGTGTAAGAGGGCACCAAAATGAGTTAGTGCTTAGGGCATCTAAAGGTATTAATCCGGCTCTGCTTATGTGGCATGGAAGCTCTGCCACCGATGCTCAAAAGGGATCACGGAGGCTTTTACCGATCCTCGTAGCAGCCATCAAGAACCCTAAGCTAATGTATTGCAAGGAGCTTATTAGTATTTAAATGAGCTCTCCCTGAGATGCACAAAAAGGAACAGACACACACACCTTTTTTTTTTTTCAGGCCAAATTTATGATGCCGTTTTTTTTCAGGCCAAAGTTATGATGCCGTTGTACAGAGCCATGGTGAGGCCTCACTTGGAGTACTGTGTTCAGTTTTGGAGACCACACTACCGAAAGGACGTGCTGAGGATCGAGTCGGTTCAGCGAACGGCCACCAGAATGGTCATGGGGCTCAAGGATCTCACGTATGAAGAAAGACTAAAGAAGTTGCAGCTGTACTCACTTGAGGAAAGAAGAGAACAGGGAGATATGATTGAAACATATAAGTACAGCACGGGACGCATCAAGTCAGAAAATGATATCTTCTGGCTCATGGGACCCTCGACCACCAGAGGGCATCCGCTGAAAATCAGGGGAGGGAAGTTTCATGGCGACCCCAGGAAGTACTTCTTCACTGAAAGAGTGGTGGATCATTGGAACAGACTCCCACCCCAGGTGATAAAGGCCAGCAGCGTGACGGATTTTAAGAAAAAATGGGATACTCACGTGGGATCTTTAAGGGAGTAAATTCAGGGGGGGGGATACTTGGAATGGGCAGACTTGGTGGGCTATAGCCCTTTTCTGCCGCTTTTTCTATGTTTCTAAATTTTCCAGCAGGTCTGGGCCTGCTGCTAGCTGTTGTGTTTGTGTTGTGTTGAATGTATGTCCCATGCAGGACACACACACAACAGCTGTACCCATTTTTTAGGTTTTTAAGAAAAACCTCCCAAACTACTTCTCCTCTGCCCATGATCAGCTGAGCAGGCAGGGGAGAAGAGAAGAATACCAACGTGAGTTATAAAATAATAAAACTACATACGACAATAACAAACAGCAATAATTATAAGTATGAATAACACATACAATACTACAAAAACAATCAATTAATAATGCAGATCAGATTCCACAATAGAAGAACCAAGAAGTGCCCCATATGATGAATTACTCAGCCTATTCCACAAATACTAGTCGTTGTAATTCCCTCCCTGATCACATACATGGAAGGGCATTTTCGATTGGACGTCTAAGTCTGAATTTGGATGTTTTGGGAAAGACATCCAGAAATCCAGTAGAGAAAATGTCCATTCTCAAAACAGCAGGACATCTATCTTTTTCTTTTGGGAATGACCTATCTAGATGTTTTGGCCCCTAATACGTCTTATCTTTTTTTACCCATTCTCTAATATACAGATGTCCACATGAAAAATGCACAAAAGCCAGCTTTTCGGATGTGGTACCCAACTACCTTATCTGAACAGCTTGCCATCAGCTGATCGTGGCAGGGGAATCCCAATCAGCTGAGATGGTTTTGTGGAGTCCTGCTGGCTCAGCTGATTGGAGATTCCCCTGCCACGATCAGCTGAACTGCCATGGAGAACCACGATTCCTCTCTCCCTCCCTCACACCCACTGATTTTCCCTCAGTCCCCCTCCATAGAAAACCGCTGTCCTCAGAGACCTACACCCCTCCCCCTGACATCACCTTGACATTACTCAACATCCCCAGACTCCCCTCCTGACATTACCTGACAGTGGCTCAAAATAGAAGACCCGACATTTTGAGCCAATCAGGGCCTTAGGCCCCTCCCACTGCATTCCAATATGTAATGGGAGGGGGAAGGCTCATCATTCTGAAGAAGCAACCCTATAGACAGGAGGGAGTGGGCTTCCCTCCTGTTGGTTTTTTCATCAGAAGGAACGGGGGTGTCGGGATGATGTCATTGAATGTTGCAGGGTGTCAGGAGATGTAGGGCGATGTTAGTGGTGGGGTTTAAGGTTTTGAGGACAGTGGCTCTGTGGCGGGGGGGATTGTTGTATGTGAGGGAGGGAGAGAAGAATCACAGTTCTCCCTGCTAGTTCAACTGAACTGGGCTGGGGAATCCCCAATCACTGAGCTTGCAGGACTCCATGAAACTGGCTCAGCTGATCAGGATTCCCCTGCCATGATCAGCTGATGCAAAGCAATTTGGACAGATTGGACTGTATTGGGTTTTTTGTTTTTGTTTTTTTTAAGATCGTCAGTGACCACTGGAGAATAAGGGGAGGTCATGCTTTAATTCCTCCAGTGGTCATCTTGTCAGTTTGGGCACCTTTTTGACCTTTATGCATGTATGAAACAGGTCTAAGACTGTTTTCCTTAAAGTTTGATTATCCCTGCTGAATGTCCAAGTGCTAATCCTGCCCTAATCCCACCCAAAACATGTCGCTAAACCCCTCCCCCCCATACTTTAGGGTTACCAGATTTTCCAGAACAAAATCATTGTGCAGGAAACCCACACACTAAAAAATAGCACAGCCCACTTTTAAGCACAGGTTTGTAAAAGGGCCCCCATGTGTGTCCATCTTTGGAGAGCTATGCTCACATTATTAAATCAGTGCACAGTCAACTAAGGAAGATGCTGACTAGAATATGCAAATAAGTTATTGGTTAGACTGAATCGGTCGGTATTTGTCTTAAAAATCTTAAACCATGATAGCAAGAGAATGTGGTGTAAGGGCAGATTGAATCTGAGTGTGAGTCACATCTAAACTTCAATTTTCTTCTACACACTGCTTCCTCTAGTTAGTTTCCTGGAAGAATTGTCCCCCAAATTAGTATTTCTTATACAAATATCTTAATTTACGACTGTGAATTTGGCTCACATTGCATTCAGGAATGCTGCGATTCTAAAATTACTTTTCCTGTAGCCCCAAGGGTTTTATTCTTCAGTTTTTGGTTATGCTGCTTCTTGTTCACTGCTAATCTAATTTATCGTAACTGCATCCTTGTCTGTTTATTTATTATTTCTCCTATGGGAGTATGAGACAGGCATTTCCTTCCTTAGTACTCCATATCTGACTCTGTACATAGCACTGATGAGAATCTGGAGTTCATGATCTGAGCCAGATCCATCTGTAAAACAAAGCAAAATATTTACCAAAAATATCAGAATCCATTTAAGCACTCCATGACTTATTCTGGCTGTGCTGACAAAAGGCCTTTCATGTGTTACTTTTCTTAAAATGTTTGCTCTTCAGCTAAAACAACTATACCAATCCAAACTGGAATTTTAATTGCATTCTTTTCAGGCATCCTTCCTGGTGAAGTACTGTACAAATGCCCTATGTGCTTGATGCTATCCACGTGGGTCCTTTTTTCAACTGAGGGTTTATGAAAAAGGTTATGCACAGAAAACTTAGTTGAGGGAAAACTACCCAAGTAAATTTTCACCAGACTTTTAAAACATGTATAATTTCTTGCATCCAGAAATTTTAGATAGAAGCATAGCCAAATATGGCAAAAAAAGAATCTTTTTCTCTCCCTTACAGCAGTGCTTTTCAATCTTCTCCTGCAGGCACACCTAGTCAGTCAAGTCTTCAAGATCACCATTATGACTATGCACGAGAGAGGTTTCAATGGCGCTCAAATTTCAGTGTAATTACTAGTAGGGAGAAAATCACTATAACTCTGTGATGAAAATATTAATGTTATTCTTTATTAAATCACAGCTCTTCCTTAAATTTTCAACGTATATATTAAAAGCAAACGCTTATCTTTCACAATAGTATGTTGATTCAGTTCCCTATAACGCTGAGCAGTTCATATAATTGGATGGTAAATCATCATGTCTTTTTCAAGCTCCAGCCATCCAATACAAAATGGCGGAACAACTACAGAAAGTCGATAGCAGCGTTAATGGATTGTGCAACTAGTGTAAATGGAGCAAACAGAAAATATAATGTGCAAAAGTGCTTTAAAGTGCTGTTAAAAGTGCCTTGTGCTTTTTACTTCAATGCCTGGCCCCCCGACCCAGGTTTCGTGTTCTTCATCAGGAGGGGTCTAGGTTAAAGCAAACTTACATTTTGTAAAGGTTTTAATGTAAGTTTGCTTTAACATAGACCCCTCCTGATGAAGAACACGAAACCTGGGTCGGGGGGCCAGGCATTGAAGTAAAAAGCACAAGGCACTTTTAACAGCACTTTAAAGCACTTTTGCACATTATATTTTCTGTTTGCACCATTTGCACTAGTTGCACAATCCATTAACGCTGCTATTGACTTTCTGTAGTTGTTCCGCCATTTTGTATTGGATGGCTGGAGCTTGAAAAAGACATGATGATTTACCATCCAATTATATGAACTGCTCAGCGTTATAGGGAACTGAATCAACATACTATTGTGAAAGGGAAGCTCAAATTTCAGTGCCATGGAAAAACTGTACTAGACACTATTCTATTAAGGGTACTCCAGGCTAAGTGCCCTGTGTAGAATAGCATTTAGAGCAGATTCCTGCATCTAACTGTGGACACGAGGACTTGCTGTATATCCTTAAATATAAACTGAGACTTTGGAGCCAAAAAATTGGCCCAAAAATGGGGGGTCTCAGATCCACCTTAAATCCTGGTGGTCCAGTGGTGTGTGGTGAGCCAGGTCGGGACAGGAGTGATCCCTCACTCTCCCGAGGTGAGGTATCGGGTTCTGTCCCGGCTGTTAAGCAGCTATAGAATCACTGTGTGCCTCTTCTTCCCTCTCTGCTATAGAATCACCACGCACCCCCTCCCTCAGAGAAGCAGAATAGGATTCCCTCCAGGCCTACCTTAATCATTGGTAGTTTTGCAGGATGAATCATGGCAGGAGTGATCATGTTACACTCCTGCCTGTGCAGTTTCGCAGAAAAAATGGCTGATGTGAGTTCCCGCGGCAATTCACGAGACTGCTTCCAGTCTTGCGAATTGCCATGGCAATTCACAGCAGCCATTTTTCAGTGAGACTGTGTGGGTAGGAGTGTAAGAGGGTCGCTCCTGCCCCAACTCATCCCACTGGACCACGAGTGACTAAGGGGAGGCCTATGCTGCTTCTCTGAGGAAGGGGGGAGGGGCGCATGGTGATTTTACAGAAGGGAGGGAGGGAAGGAAGGGGTTTGCAGTGATTCTACAGCCAGCTGATAGCTGGGACAGGACTCAACACCTCACCTCGGGAGAGGGAGGGATCACTCCCATCCCAGTTTGGCTCACCACACCACTGGACCACCAGGATTTAAGGTGGACTTGGGGGGAGGCCAGCACTAGGCTTGGGAGAGGTGGGTGTACAGCTGGATGGCACTTGAATATAAACCCTCGGTTTATATTTAACATTTTTCCCCTAAAAAGAGAGGGAAAATGTTATCTTGGTTTATATTCAGATCAGTTTATATTTGAGTATATATGGTATACTAGTGGTCTCAAACTTAAACCCTTTGCAGGGCCACATTTTGGATTTGTAGGTATTTGGAGGGCCTCAGAAAAAATAGTTATTGACTTATTAAAGAAATTACAATTTTGGATGAGGTAAAACTCTTTATAGTTTATAAATCTTTTCTTTTAGCTAAGTTTTAATAATAATAATATTGTAATTTATAGCTAAAGAGACATATGATCAAGAAACTGTTTTATTTTACTTTTGTGATTATGATAAACATACCGAGGGCCTCAAAACATGTGGCCCCTAGGCTGCGAGTTTGAGACCACTGTGGTATACCAACTGAAACCTGGTGTAAATCGTGGCACGCAAATTGGGTACACACTGCACCTATATGGAATACCCCTGACTCTCGTATGACCACCCCCTTTTGGGTTGTGCATGAGACATTTTGGGCACACAGCACTATAGAATAGCATGTAGGAATCCAAATTAATGCTAATTATGTGCCAATCAACTCCAATTAATGACACTAGTTGGTTGTTAGCACCCAGTTGACTCTTTAGTTTGTCTGCACAGCTAGACGCCACCCACAAATTTGGGCACCCAGCTGTGGGCAACCTAAATAGAATACAGGCCTACTTTAATTTTATAATTGAATATACATGCATTTTTACTGCGGTTCTTCAGAAAATCTAAATGGCTAGGTGTGCCTCTAGGAGGGACTGGAGAAGCACTGCCTTACAGATCTTCAATGCTTATCTCATGCTTTGTTTTTAATTGAGATACAATTCTTGTCTCATCCACCTCTACTGGGAAGCCGCTCTACAAATACACCATTCTTCTCCTAAAGAAACATTTCCTTACATTATTTAACACATTTATATACCTCCTAAAACCTAAGTGGTTTCCAGTATCAAACATTCATAACAATTTCCATAAAATACATAAACATAAAAACAACATCCATTATCTGCTTATCCTTATATTTTGGCCATATACCTAAAGTAATGTGGAAACTTTTCATCCATATTACATATAGGTATCCACAAACAGCTGTGTCTTTAATAACTTCTTGAAGTTAACATAGTCCACACGTAATCTCACATGTCCGGGTATATTATTCCACAGATGCACACCAACAATACAAAACATTTTCGTTTTTGTAATTACATAGCACACTTTCATTTCTTTAACTGCTGTTAATCTTATACCCCTTCCGATCTCAATGTCCTTCCAGATTATGTCTGAGGCTCTTCCCTTTCACATACATTCTATGACCTCTTGTTCTAGAACCTGTGTAACACTGAAATGCATGCATTCCCTTTCACAACATACATGACTCAATAAAAAATCAAGCCCTAATTTCAAAGGGGATAGAATGCAGGCAAAGGCATTTCTTCTCTCCTCCTGCTGAAGCAGTTAGTGGTCAGAATGGGGAAGGGATGATGAAGAGGATTTAAAAAGTCCAGGAGGATGAGAGAGAAATCATTTTTTGTGTGGGGATGGCTAAGAAGGGGCTGATTAAAACTTTCAGCTGAAAGTAAAAAATACTGTATCTTTGGAAAGTTTATGTACTCCAAGGAGTTCATCTTTCCAATCTTGTTATATACTACATTAGGTATCTATGTGTTTTAGTTACAGGAAAGGGCATTTTCAAAGCTTTCCCATGGGTTAAAGGCAGATGACATAAGAATATGAAATAAGCCATGCTAAATTAGACCATGGTCAATTAAGTCCAGCATCCAGTGCTTGACACTGGCCAGTTTGGATCATAAATATCTGACAGATTCCAAACAGAAGATCTGTTTTTTACAAGATTGTAGCAGGTTTCCGGGTCTTGCCTGGGAGTTACCATATGGCTCCAAAAAAAGGAGGACGGATTGAGACATCCGGGTTTTACTTCCATTGCTTGCAATAGAAGTAAAGCCCAGATGTCTTTATCTGTCCTCCTTATTTCCATTGTTTTCAGAAGAAGTAAAACCCAGATGTTTCAATCTGTCCTCCTTTTTCTGGAGCCATATGATAACCCTACTTGCCGCATCTGTGTAGAAAAAGCCGAGGTTTCAGCTATCATGCTGTTGCTTTCTTCAGAGTATGCTGTGAGGTCTGCAGTGTGTCTTTATATATAGTGGGTTCATGGACCTGATTTGAGTCAGTTCAAATCCAGGGATAAGCTACGACCTTCCCAAGCCTGTCTGACAAAAAATAATGTATGGGTTTTCTCCAGGAAATTGTCACAAAATGTTTTTATTTTGCATCCCACTGTTATGTGTCCTGATCACATTCTCCAGCAATAAATGCTCCCCCGCTTTTACTAAGCCTGCCGCTAACCCAGAAGTCTCTCTTCAGCAAAGGGGAGGCTTCTGGGTTAGTAGCAGGCAGCATGTGAGAGTCGTTGCTGACACTGCGACCCAAAGAAGCCTTAGAGTACAAGGGAGAAGAGGAAGGAAAATTGGTGGTACAGGGGGAGGGGAGGGTGAGATGAAGGAAAGATGTTGGCACAGGAGGAGGAGAGGATGAAATTGCATGGTGAGGGGAGAGGATGAAATTGCACATAATGGAGGGTAGGAAGGGAGAGATGGTGCATGGAGGGGGATAGAGATTTGTCACAAGGAAGGGAAAGAGAGTGTTGGACATGGGGGTGGTTGAGAAGGAGGGATAAATACACAGCAGGTGGAGGGGGAAAAGGAGGGAAATGTTGGATCCAGGAGCAGAATGGAGTGATGGAGGGATGACTGGAAATGGGAGTGAGGGAAAAGAGTGAGAAAAATGCTGGACCATGGTGGAGAGTGCAGCAGGGAAGAGATAGAGAGATGTCAGACTACGAGAGTGAGGAGGGAAGGACTATAAGGGTGGAGGAAGAAAGACGCTGAGAATGGTAGAACCCCAAGGGGGAGGAGAGGGTGGCAAGGAAATGGATGAGAGGATAGATATAACAGAGGGTAGAAATATGGTAATGGAGGAACATTGAAGATGAAAGGGAATGGAAGCCTGAGGAAGGAATGAAATGTGGAATGGGAGAGAAGATGGAAATTTGATAGGTAGCTGAAAAGTGAAAAAGAGGAGAAGGATATGGAAGAGGCAGAAAAGAGCTAAATAGGAATGATCAATATGTCAAAGGTAGGTGTAGTGAGCGAATACAGGAGAGAGTAGAAAAGACAAATGGATAGCAACCGTTTGAAGGAGAATTAGCAGACAACAGGAAAACAGAAAAAAGAAACTGGAACTAACATGATGAAAAAATAAAACATCCAGACAACAAAGGTAGAAGAAAAATATTTTGTTTTAAATGGAATATGGATAATAATTAGCAAAAATATTGTTTAAATTTTGACAAATAAACTTGCAGAATTTGCTAATTTTGTGTGCAGAATTCCGCCAGGCGTAAACTATATTGCTGCCAGTGGGGTGAGGGAGGGTGATGCTTCAATACTGCAGAACTTACCTATCCCCTCACTATTGAAAATGTGATATTGAAACAGCACCACTGCTGGCAGGAATGTATGTGGTGGACTCCCATTCAGCTTAGAGCAGGGGTGTCAAAGTCCCTCCTCGAGGGCCTAAATCCAGTTGGGTTTTCAGGATTTCCCCAATGAATATGCATGAGATCTATTTGCATGAACTGTTTCATTGTATGCTAACAGATCTCATGCATGCATATTCATTGGGGAAATCCTGAAAACCTGACTGGATTGCGGCCCTTGAGGAGGGACTTTGACACCCCTGGCTTAGAGGGAACGTTGGTCACCACCTTTCCCGGGAGGCTGTTCCACACATACACCACTCTTTCTGTACATATGATGCAATATCAAGCTTATATATATATTTCTATAAAATACTGGTGTGCTCTGTGTGGGCATCATTTTCAGTTTCCTGCATTCTCTTTTATTATACCTAATGTTCTATTTGCCTGACATTACTGAGAAGGGATAGTGAGAGGAGAAAATATTCAAATGAGACTGGAAATGCTTGCCTGTAGAATGGGATTATTAAGGTAGGATGCAAATATGAGTGCCTTTTATAGCATACTTTTTTTTTTACATTGTCAAAGGCTATGCAAACAAGGTGAGGTGGTACAGAATCTAATCCAATTCAGAAGTCATTGATCAGATTACATATTCAAAATTTGAGGAGGACACTTTCAAAGCCATTTTATAAGAAGCTTTCACCCCCAACTCTATGCCTTCTCTGTCCCTTGGATTGCATACTGGTAGGCTCATAAAATACTAGTATCGGTAGTGCATACTTTTCTACATGTAAACAGTTATTTGTACATATAAAAGTTGTTCTACATGTATGTATGCCTTATAAAATTACCCTCTATGGGGTAATTCTATATATGTTAGGCACTATTTCTGCACCAGTTTTTCGTGATGAAAAAAGCATTCTAATGGGCACAAGGCACCAAAATGGTGCAGAAACAGCAGCTCTCTACAAAAACACACTTACGTGCCCATTTATAAAATAGGAAGCCAAGGACCAGCCTCAACGACAAGAGCAGAAAACACACAACAGAGGAGTCGTGAGGATGAGATGTCAAATAATCAGCCAGGGATGTAATGTTCACAAGTCATAGAAACATAGAAGATGATGGCAGAAAAGGGCTACAGCCCATCAAGTCTGCCCTCTCTGTTTACCCACCCCCTGTCTATGCCCTAATGACCCAATTTTCTTATCTTGACCCTCGTAGGGATCCCACATGGATATCCCATTTATTCTTAAAGTCTGGCACGCTGTCTACCTCGATCACCTGCACTGGAAGCTTGTTCCAATGATCAACCACTCTCTCTATGAAGAAATACTTTCTGGTGTCACCATGAAATTTTCCGCCCCTGAGTTTGAGCGGGTGCCCTCTTGTGGCCGAAGGTCCCTTGAGAAAGAAAATATAATCTTCCACTTCGAAACGTCCTGTGAGGTACTTAAATGTTTCGATCATGTCTCCCCTCTCCCTACGTTCCTCGAGAGTGTAGAGCTGCAATTTGTTCAGTCTCTCTTCGTACGAGAGACCCTTGAGCCCCGAGATCATCCTGGTGGCCGTCCGCTGAACTGATTCAATTCTGCGCACATCTTTACTGTAATGTGGCCTCCAGAATTGCACACAGTACTCCAGATGAGGTCTCACCAACGGCATTATGACTTCAGGCTTTCGGCTGACGAAACTTCTATTGATACAACCCAATATCTGCCTTGCCTTAGATGAAGTCTTCTCCACTTAATTGGCAGTTTTCATGTCTGCACTGATGATTACTTCTAAATCTCGTTCTGCTGAAGTCCTAGTTAAAGTTTCTCCGTTCAAGAAGTAAGTCCTGCATGGATTTCCGCTTCCGAGGTGCATGATCTTACATTTCTTAGCATTGAAGCCTAGCTGCCAGGTTGAGGACCAACTTTCCAATGTAAGCAGGTCCTGCGCCATATAATTCTGTAAACTGCATTTACTTACTATATTACATAGTTTGGCGTCATCGGCGAATAGTGTTATTTTACCTTGAAGCCCTTGAGTCAGATCCCCTATGAATATGTTGAAAAGGAGTGGACCCAGGACCGAGCCCTGCGGCACTCCACTGGTCACCTCTGATGTTTTAGAGAGGGTACCATTAACCACCACCCTCTGAAGTCTGCCACTCAGCCAATCATTGACCCATGCAGTTAGTGTCTCTCCTAACCCCATCGATTCCATCTTGCTTAGCAGCCTGCGGTGTGGGACACTGTCAAAAGCTTTACTGAAGTCCAGGTACACGACGTCCAAAGACTCTCCCAAGTCCAACTTTCTTGTTACCCAGTCAAAGACGCTGATGAGATTGGATTGGCAGGACCTATCCTTGGTGAATCCATGCTGACTGGAATCCCGAAGATTCCCTTCATTCAAGATCGTGTCTAATTTGCTTTTAATTAGTGTTTCCATGAGTTTGAACACTATTGATGTGAGACTCACTGGTCTATAATTCACAGCCTCTGCCCTGCAACCCTTTTTATGCAGAGAAACGACATTAGCTAATTTCCAGTCCAGGGGAACTTTCCCCTTACTTAGGGAGAGATTGAATAGCTCAGCCAACGGTTTCGCCAGGACATCGCTCAATTCTCTGAGCACTCTTGGGTGCAAATTGTCTGGTCCCATGGCTTTGTTCACCTTGAGTCTTGCCAGTTCACTGTAAACTTCACCTGGTGTGAACTCAAAATTCTGAAACGGGTCTTCTGTGCTTTGTGTTGCCTTCAACTGTGGACCGTGCCTTACAGGTGAAGACTGAGCAGAAGTATTCATTCAGTAGTTCGGCTTTATCAGAATCTGCTTCCACGTAACTTCCGTCCGGTCTTCTACGGTGTACTATCCCGCCTGTGTTCCTTTTTCTGTCACTAATATAACTGAAGAAGGATTTGTCCCCCTTTTTAATGTTTTTTGCCAGAATTTCTTCCACTTGAAATTTTGCCTCCCTAACTGCCATTTTGACCGCTGTAGACCTGGTCCTATATTCTACCTTTGCCTCTCTTTTCTCCGTGCGCTTGTAGGAGAGAAACGCTTTTTTCTTCTCCTTAATGAGGTGCGAGATCTCCGCGGTGAACCATTGGGGTTTATTGTTTCTTTGTCGTTTATTTACTGATTTTATGAAGTGGCTAGTTGCTTCATGTATGGTTGATTTCAGTGTTAACCACTTAGCTTCTACATCATCGGTCTCCGCTTGGTCCTGCAGCGTCCGATGAACAAAATCTCCCATGCGTGCGAAGTCTGTGTCCCGGAAATTGAGTACCTTTGTTTTCGTGTTTGATCTAGGGAAGCCTTTCCTAAGGTTGAACCATACTATGTTGTGGTCGCTGGAGGCTAGCGTATCTCTTACTGAGACCTCTGAGATGCTTTCCCCGTTGGTGAGTACCAGGTCAAGGATCGCCTGGGCCCTAGTGGGCTCCGTTACCATTTGTTTGAGACGTGCTCCCTTTATGGAGGTTAAGAGCCTCCTGCTACCGCTGGTTGTCACTGAAAATGAGTTCCAGTCTGCATTAGGCATATTGAAGTCCCCTAGTAGTACAGCTTCTCCTCGTAGAGTGATATTCTCTATGTCTTCAATTAATTCTGCGTCCATGTCTTCTAGTTGTCTTGTATCTAGGTGTATACCACACCTAGATACAGGCATTTTTCTCTGCCTCTTGCCAGGTTTACCCAGAGGGACTCCCCGGTGTACTTGACATCTGTGATCCTGGTGGTTTTGATGTCCTCTTTAATGTATAGAGCTACCCCCCCCCCTCCTAACCTGCCCTCTCTGTCCTGACGAAGTAGATTGTAGCCCGGTATAGCCATATCCCACCCATGTAAGTCCGTGAACCAAGTTTCAGATATTGCCACCACATCTAGGTCGGCATTCCTTATTTCAGCCTCCAATTCAAGAATTTTGTTACCTAAACTGTGTGCATTGACAAACATGGCCCTCCATATCTTGTGTTTGCTAAGTCCCTGTGAGGCGTATCCTACCCGAGTTGGTGTGACTCCTAAAGAACTGTTTGCAATGTGGGTACTTACCTTGGACATGGAAGCGGAGTTTCGACTCACCTCATCAGGATAATTCCTTTCTGCACTAATATGTGAATGGGTACCCTCCCCCGACTTACCTAGTTTAAAGCCCTGTGAAACAGGTGGGCTAGTCGGTGTCCGAAGAAGTTCTTACCCCTACTGGTCAGATGGAGTCCGTCTGGTCCCTGAAGTCCTTGTAGCGCTTCCCCATGGTTTAGGAATCCGAAGTTCATATCCCGGCATCATCCCTGTAGCCACTCGTTCGTCCTCAGGATATGTTCATCTCTGGCTCTTCCCTTGCCTCTAACTGGGAGGATCAATGAGAAAACCACCTGCGCTCCTGTCTGCTTCAGCCTCTCACCCAGTGCTCCAAAGTCTCTGGTGATGGTGTCCGGTGTGTTCCTGGCAGTGTCGTTGGTTCCTATGTGGACAAGAAGCATAGGAAAGTGGTCTCGGGGCGTGAGCTCACTTACACTCTTACTAAAACACTGATAAGAGATCAGTAGAAACTGTATAGAAACTGGTGTCCACTGATCACTTACCAGCATTTTAGTAAGAGTGCATGTGAGCTTCATGCCAGATATTTAGACAGACTCTTGATAAAGGCGCAGATGCCGAAACACTGCCAGTGTCGAGTCTATGAGCCTATAAGGCACATTTATCAATACAGTGACTTGTGATCATTACACCCCTGGCTAATTGACATCTCATCCTCACAACTCCTCTATTGTGCGTTTATAAAATAGCACATAAGTGTTCCACGTGGATCTGCAAAAGGGGTGCGTATATAGAAGGAGCATGCTAGAACACTCAGAGGGGGAGGAGCAGTAAAATGATAACAACTTAGCATAGGTGATTCTGTTTTCACTTTTGGTTTTCTTTGGACAGAAGGGGGCTTGTCTAGGTTTGGGAGGTTTTTCTGTTGACTTGCCAAAGTTGGCGGTCACTAAGTCTTTCTGCGCATGGGGACCTTAAGGTATGAAGATGCTTGAGGAAAAAAGAACCATCTAAATCAGGGGTGCCCAGTACGTTGATCGCGATTGACCAGCAGATTGGGAAGCCTATGAGCGTCAAGAGCAGCGCAGGGTATTCAGCGCAGCTCCCTGCGCTAAATACTGCTATTGCGGTTTAGTAAAAAGGGAGGGAGTTGTTGCTGAGGTGACATTGCATAGAGTCATCTGCCTTGACCTCTATGAAAAAACCCCAGAATATCAATGATAATTAACATTTTCTCTGCTTTTCAGTGTGCTTTGTGGTTTTTTTTTTAAATTTTATTGTTGGTAGATAATTTTGACTTGGTCATTTTAAAATTAGCTCGCAAGCCCCAAAAGTGTGGGCACCCCTGATCTAAATCATCCATTCTGGAACTCTTAAAGAAAGTGACACCAGGATCAAAACAATTTTCTAAGTACCAGGCACTAGCAAATGAAGTCTGTTTTGATTTATGATTTCAAAACACGGTAAAATATAAGCATTTCAAAAAAGAATAATCTATGGCATTAAAAAAGCAATGCTTTTGTTTTTAATCATTCCATTTCTTCCAGGAAAGACTCAAGTTAGGACTGTGGCCTCCATGAACTATTCCACATATTTATTATCCTGAACTTAAAAAAAAATAGTTTCCACCATCTGTTCTGAATTGTTTTTCTCTATCGTCTTCATCTTTCAGCTATGCATCATGAAAGCAATGCTCTTTTTTTTTTTTTTTTTATTAAACTCCACTCTATCAAGAACTTTAGGAGGAAAAGCTTCAGAACACCCAGACATAAGCCTGTGTTGGTGCTGACAATCAAAGGCATTAAAAAAAATCTCATATTAGGAACTGTTAAGTAGCACATTAACCCATTAAAAACCAGAAAATACCATTTATTGGTTTTCTTACCTATACCTCTTGCTAAGAAATTACTGAAAAACATCAGTAATAATCAAATAAAAATAAAGGCCACCTACTGATTCTAAACACTAAAAATTAACAGGCCACTTTGCCGTTACTTCTCTTCCTATGAATATTATCCCATTCATATTTTCCCAATAGTCAATGCATGAACTGTCACATCAGTTACAAGATATACCTGCAGATCTTTAAATGCTATATTCCAAAATAAGAACCTCATCCCGAGTGTCCAGCATTTTCAGCTCCTTTCAGAACTATCGCTTTTAGGAAAGGTATTAGAACTGGGCACCTTTGAGATTTTTTTTATTTGTTTGGATGATTCCGTTTTCTGAATCCTTTTTAGTTTGTTTCAGACAGCAAAATCTTGTGAAAACATCAGTGAACATAAGAATTGCCGCTGCTGGATCAGACCAGTGGTCCATTGTGCCCAGCAGTCCGCTCATGCGGCGGCCCCCAGGTCAAAGACCAGTGCTCTAAATGAGTCCAGCCTTACCTGCATACGTTCCAGTTTAGCAGGAACTTGTCCAACTTTGTCTTCCATCAAGGTTTAGATAAAGAAGAATTGGTGACGATGATGGCATCAGCCTGAGCAGATGTGGCTGCTTGTGCACAAGCTTTTTCTTATTTTTTCTACTCTATTACCTCTTATTTTTGTTTCTGAATGGCACCTAAATGTTAGAGGAAGGTGAGGAGCTGTCTCCCTGAGCCTCTTAAATCTGACCCAAGAAAGCAGCTCTTCATTTTGTCACCTGTCATTTCTGTCACCTTGTCAGTGTTTAATGCACCTGGTGTTAAGCTGCTGAAGGATTTGGCTCATGTGCATCCAAAAGGCACTCCTTACCTCCCTAAGGGCATCTATGATCGTGCCAACATACGTCTCCATGTCATATCAATTGGGGGGGCTGCATTAACGTCCCTTCCTAATGCTGCTGCCACAGTAAGATCTGAGGGGCCTGAGATATATCTAGGCAACCTGAACCAGTAGGAAATGTTTTGGTTAAACCTCCTGTTGTACCCCCGGATGCCTCTGGGCTTCCTAGGTCTGGTTAGAAGCTTTGACATCACAATAATCCAGATCACTTTTTGTCAAGCTAAACTTACAAGTCTGCATAAAAGTTCTATTGGCTCTCTGTCTATCTGTCTAAGAGAGTGGACAGATTAGAATACCAGGGAGAAGCCAGGAACACTATCTGCTATGGTGCCCACAGTAGATGTCTTAGTTTAAGATTTGTGAACTTTCTGCATGTTCTCTTTTAACTTCCCACTGACAACAGAAACATTTTTGGATATTCTTTAAAATTCCAAGGGAAGCAGCTCCACCTGTAAGCAAATGCTATCACTGGATTTTAAGATTTTGGCAAGAAGAATTAAGAGCACTTATTTTCTTGAGTGATAACCTGAAAGTGTCAGCACTACTGGAGAGATCTTCCGAGGAAGAGACTGCAGAACACTTCTGGTGGTATCTGCATTTCTGCAAGATAAATACTGAATTTTCCATCTATGAGTTACTTATATTTTTGTAATAAAGCTGCTATTTCTCTGTGCCAAAAGGTCTGGGTTTACTCAGATATACATATAGCTGCACAAGAGGGAAAAATTATCTTTGTCTCAGGAAGCATCAGCCCTTGCATTGTAAATGTCTGATGGTTAATAGTAATCAGAAATATTTTTTGTAAAGGGAAAGTTCAGAAGACCCGTTTCAAAATTTCGAGTTTACGCCCAGCAGCATCTACTGTGAACTATCAAGACTCAAAGTGAACAAAGCCATGGGACCAGACAATCTACACCCCAGGGTGCTTAGGGAGTTGAGTGATGTCCTGGCGGAACCGTTATCCACGCTCTTCAATCTTTCCCTAAGTACAGGATGCAGGACAGAGGCTGCGAATTATAGACTGGTGAGTCTCACATCAATAGTGAGTAAACTTATGGAAACACTAATCAAACACAAATTAGATACGATCCTGAACGAGGAGAATCTGCGAGATCCCCATCAACATGGATTTATAAAGGGAAGGTCCTGCCAATCCAATCTAATCAGCTTCTTTGACTGGGTAACAAGAAAGCTGGATATGGGGGAGTCCCTGGACATCGTGTACTTGGACTTCAGTAAAGCTTTTGATAGCGTCCCACACCGCAGGTTATTGAGCAAGATGAGTTCGATGGGATTAGGTGAAACATTAACTGCATGGGTTAAAGATTGGCTTAGAGGTAGACTTCAGAGGGTGGTGGTGAACGGTACCCTCTCCAAAACGTTGGAGGTGATCAGTGGAGTGCCGCAGGGTTCGGTCTTGGATCCAATCCTATTTAACATCTTCATAAGGGACCTGGCTCAGGGGCTTCGAGGTAAAATTACATTATTTGCCGATGACGCCAAATATGCAACATAGTAGGCAAAAGCACAGTGCCCGACAGTATGACGCAGGACCTATTCTTACTGGAACATTGGTCCACGACTTGGCAACTAAGTTTCAATGCCAAAAAGTGTAAGGTCATGCACCTTGGCAGCAGAAATCCGTGCAGATCTTACACCCTAAATGGTGAGACCTTAGCAAGGACTACAGCATAACGAGACTTGGGGGCAATCATTAGTGAAGACATGAAAACTGCCAATCAAGTGGAGAAAGTTTCATCCAAGGCTAGACAAATGATGGGTTGTATCCGTAGAAGTTTTGTCAGCCGAAAGCCCGAAGTCATAATGCCGTTGTACAGATCCATGGTGAGACCTCATCTGGAATATTGTGTACAATTCTGGAGGCCACATTACCAAAAAGATGTGCTGAGAGTTGAGTCGGTTCAGCGAATGGCCACCAGGATGGTCTCGGGACTCAAGGATCTCCCATATGAAGAACGGCTGGGTAAGTTGCAGCTATATTCACTCGAAGAGCGCAGAGAGAGGGGAGACATGATTGAGACGTTCAAATATGTCACGGGCCTTATCGAGGTGGAAGAAGATATCTTTTTTCTTAAAGAACCCACGTCAACAAGAGGGCATCCGTTGAAAATCAGGGGTTGGAAACTTCATGGCGACACCAGGAAGTATTTCTTCACCAAAAGGGTGGTTGATCATTGGAATGATCTTCCACTGCAGGTAATTGAGGCCAGCAGCGTGCCAGATTTTAAGAAAAAATGGGATAAGCATGTGGGATCTCTTCATGGAAGAAATTAGGGGGGTGGGTCATTAGAGTGGGCAGACTTGATGGGCCGTGGCCCTTTTCTGCCATCATTTTCTATGTTTCTATAATGTCTGGTGGTTAATAGTGATCAGAAATATTTTTTTTTTAACCTGCCCAGTTTCCAAGTTTACTGGATGGCAAATAGAGAGTTGCACAGGAACAGAAATTTTACTCATTCCCAATGGAATCCAATCCAAACCCACCCATCCCTACAATTACTATCCTCTATCACCACTAGTACCTGTAGGAGTCAACAGTTATTTACTTGCTTACAGTCTTCTGTTTCCTCTTAACCCAAATAGCCTTCCTAGCACTGCCAGCAGGGGTTAGTATTTCAAGATTGTGTTTTCAATTGCTAGAGACAGGCAGCTTCAGGA
Organism: Geotrypetes seraphini; assembly: GCF_902459505.1. NCBI lineage: Eukaryota > Metazoa > Chordata > Amphibia > Gymnophiona > Dermophiidae > Geotrypetes > Geotrypetes seraphini. Next base: position 337,909,069 of record NC_047086.1, on the reverse strand, counting down.
ACTTTCCTGTCCCTCACTATTGAAAATGTGATAGTGAAACAGCACCATCCACTGGAAGACTCCCACTCAGAGGGAATAGTGGTTCCAAGCCTCAGTCTGATGTTCCAAATGCCTCTCTATGCATTCCAAGCCTCATTCTGGAGTCACCAGAGATTTTGACTGGGCTCCCATGGGAATCCCATAGAATTTCTTCCATACTCATGGTTCCACAGGTTCTGCAAGATTCCTGTGCATATTGCTAATGGCAAAAAGGTGGCTTTTGTGGCTTGTGGGTGGGGCAGATGGATGATTCAAGGTTGATTCTGGGTTTACTTTTATCACTGTATTATGTTTTTTATTGTAATTATGGGAGTAGGATAGACCCTTTTTCCTTTTCTGTTTCATGAAGATTTCTTGATTCCACCTCTTTTTTATAATTCTATTAGCAGCATCAATTAATGTGATTGTTTCTTTTCCTGAGATGATGTTTCCCTATCAATTTTGCCTGATGCATCTTTTTTTCTATTTTGAAGTTATTTTCAATTGTATTTTTCTAAACATTCAATAAAACAGATAAAGGGAACTGTTTCTAATGGCTGAGCTTCAGTTTTCATTTGCTTTTGATACTATTCATCATGCAGCACTGCGTATAATTATTTGTTCCATCTAATTTGAATTCACCAATTGTTACCTTGTTTAAGGCACTTCTTTCTTGGTATATGCAGAAGGTTTGAGAACACTGAGCATGGCATGCTTCAGGAGTCCATTTTGTCCTCTACCCCTTTGTCTTCTGTGCTTTCAATAATTATATGAAACTATAAGGTTCTTTGTTGGAACAGTTCAGATGTTATTACTTTCCATATGCTGATGATGTTCAGTTCTTTTCAACCACAGGTTCATCTGTTGTATCAGCTTTCCATCTAAGTAGATTGTATTAAGTTAGTGTTGCAACAGATGACATCAAACTTGCTTTCAATCTGAAAATAATGAGGTGCTTTTGGAGAGCTGCACTTTCAGCCTTGATACTTCTTCATATTTATGAACTGATGGTCACTTGAAACATGCATTGTCTGAAGTACAGAATTTAGGGGTTATTTTGTACATAAAATTGAATATGAAGGATACTGAAACATTCTTAGCCCAACCAAGAAGAGAATGACATGGATGTCAATCAATGATCTGAAGCAATGTCAAAATATAGAATTTCATTTCTGCAAATTGGTGCTTAATGACATAAGATAACACTCTTTTCAGAATTTAGGAAGTTGGTTGGGCTGAGAACTTTTCAGCACCCCCTTGTATTTTGTGCTTTATATGATTTATAATTTTGTATATAAACCACTCATCCAATAAATGCTCTGGGTGATATACAACATATATGTATAACCAAAATACAATAAAACAACATTAAATGCAATAAAATTCAAAAGTAAAATTAAATTAAAATTGCATCTGATTGCCTGTTTACAGGCCCTGCTGTGATAAGAATCTTAATAAATGCAAGTTGTGAAATTCGCACCTGTGCCTTGAATTTTCTATTGTTTTAGTGGAATATAAGTGCCAAATGTTAACAATGTGTGAATATCCTATCTCATCTCTAGGAAAAGGAAAAGATGCTGAGCTCCTACAGAAGTGTCATTACCATCTTCCATTCTCCAAAAATTCTGCAAGACTGCCTGAGACTGAGCAGTTGTCTTGCATGTCAACATAAACCAGCCCCATTCTGTTTTTACAGACGTGGCCATTCAATTTTTTTGAATTTATGCATATTTTTAAATTTCAACAAAGCAAATGGGCAGAAAAGGAAAACATTTGTGAGATCGGTATATGAACAAGACTTGGAGAGGAATTTTAAGAGGATGGCTCCGGGCTGTAACATATCGGAACCCATGAACTGGAATTGTTTACCCTTCTCCGAGTGTGCCTTTAGATACATTAGGATAAGTCCAGACATTCAAGCTGGATAAAAATGTATGATGATTGCAAAAATACATTCTTAACAACCACTCCCTATAAGGAAAAAGTATGCGTATGTTCTACCATATTCAAAAGGTATGCGCATCACTAGGGGAGGGGAAGACGTTGTATGGTGGAACTTAAGCAAGTAAAATGTTATACGAGGGGGTGCTGAAAAGTTCTTATCCCAACCAACTTCCTATATTTTGAGCATTATTTTGCCATTGTAGTTGAAAAGAGTGTTATCTTATTTCGTTAAGTGCCAATTTGCGGAAACAAAATTCTATGTTTTGACATTGTTTCAGATCATTGATTGAACCACATCCACGTCATTCTCTTCTTGGTTTCAGCACCTCCTCAAAATACTACTGGATTCTTGGTACATTAATGCTTTGATAATGAAAGTGACTACTGGGCAGAGTGGATGGTCTATGCAGGTCTTGATCTGCTGTCATTCATTATGTTACTTTGTTAGCTGCCCTGTACTGGTGTCACTAACCTTGGATTATGTATAGGTTGCTCATATTTGGGTGCAGATTCCAGATCTGCACATAAACTACCATTAGTAAATTAGGCATTAAATCAATTATTAGAATTAACAAGCACTTAATTGACCGTAATTAGGAGTTATGTGCATATCTGCCCTATGCCTTGTGTGATAGAAAGCAACTACAAAGGAAGCATAAGATGAAGATGAAAGATGAAGAAGCAACCTAAGGAAATACTTCTTCAAAGAAAGGGTGGTGAGTTTATGGAACGTCCTCCTAGTGAATGTGAAAATTGAAACAAAGCATTTTTAAATGGCATGGATGAGCCGGATGGATAAGCCATATGGTTTAGATCTGCCTTCATTTTTCTAAGTTATACAATTCTGGCATTTGCATGTGTAACTGCCTTAAGTCAGGCACAGATTGTAGCAGGCATAAGTGCTAGTGCCCAGTTAGGTGCAAAATGCACTCTTAGCTTTACAGAATACTAGCTTACCACAGCTTATCTTGGTCTATCTTTGAGCACCATTTATTGAATCTAGCCCTAAGTCCAATTCTGATAACAAATCTTTATACAAGGAGAGAGTTTATCCAAGGGAATTGCCAGAACCTTTGCGATCTTGTTCTTCCTGCCTCCCTGAGTCAGGCCAGGTGTGTACAAGCGCCGAACCCACAAGCCTTCACCTCCATCAATTCAGATGTCAGAGAGGAAGTTCTGGACCAGCCAATTGCTGCCTGACTTGTCTGGAACTTCCTCTCTGATGTCAGAATTGACGTCGGGGAGGGGGAGGGGTGAAGGCTTGTGGGCCCGGCACTTGTAGGGAAGCACTTGCAGGGAAGCCCGGCGTGGTGGCTTGGGGGAGGCAGGAAGAGAGAAAGAATCGGGGAGGTGGAGAAATCTGCATGATTGCTTAGGGAAGGCAGGGGGAGAGATAAAGACAGACATAAAGAAGGGGGCAGGGGGAGAGAGAAAGAAAGAGACAGAAAGAAAAGGGGAGGGAGCAGAAAGAAAGAAATATTAGATTTACAGAAGAAGGAAGTGCAACCAGAGACTCATGAAATAACCAGACAAAAAGGTAGGAAAAATTATTTTATTTTCAATTTAGTGATCAAAAAATGTGTCCGTTTTGAGAATTTATATCTGCTGTCTATATTTTGCACTATGGCCCCCTTTTACTAAACCGCAATAGTGGTTTTTAGCACAGGGAGCCTATGAGCGTCGGGAGCTGCGAGGGGCATTCAGCGCAGCTCCCTGCGCTAAAAACTGCTAACACAGTTTAGTAAAAGGGGAGGGGGTATATTTGTCTATTTTTGTATAGTTGCTACTGAGGTGACATTGCATATTTTAAAGTCATCTGCCTTGACCTCTGGAAAAAAACCCGAATACAAATGATAATTAACATTTTCTCTGCGTACAGTGTGCTTTGTGTTTTTTTGTTTGTTTGTTCTTTGTTTGTTTGTTCTTTTTTTATTTCTTTATTCATTTTAAAGCCATAAGTTAAGTGCAAAATATAATACAATCATATAACTTTATAAAAGCACTTAAATACAATTACAATTATAATCTATGACAAAAAGATATATCACCCCCCCATAATTATGTCCAAAAACTATACTCAAATTGAGAATTTGAAAAATATATTCCAACCTGCCCTCCCACCCACCCACCCACCCTGGACGTGTATGACCAAAGGGCATAATCACCAACCACTCTTTGCAAAATTTTGTCAATGGCTCCCAAATCTTCAGAAACTTCTTATAATGTCCCTGATGTATGGCCATATTCCATCTTAAAAACGTGACAGAGAGACTCCCACCAAAAGGAATAGTGCAGTCTATCCCAGTTTTTCTAATTCTTTAGAATAAGCTGTATGGCAACCCCTGTCATAATAAATAGAAGTTTATTATTATGGGATGATATTTGGCTTTTAGCTCTCATCATAGTGCCAAATAGCACAGTGTCATATGTTAGTGCCACTGGATTTTCCATTACTTTGTTTACCTGATCCAAAATGGATCTCCAAAATTGAAGTATCAAGGGACAATAAAATAATAAATGATCTAATGTGCCAGGTTTGAGATGACAGTGCCAACACCTATTAGACTTGGAACTATCTAATTTCTGTAACCAAACTGGGGTCCAAACTGCTCTATGTAACAAAAAAAAAACCAAGTTTGTCTCATAGATGCAGACACTGTACATGTCATCCTCTAAGTCCAGATTTGTGGCCATTGAGATGCAGTAATCTGATGCTTTATCTCAATGCTCCAAATGTCACGAAGACCAGTTTTTGGTCTCTTGTTCAAAAATCCTGATATTCATTTATACCACTGAGCGGCCTGGTGACCCAGGAATTCCACCTGGAAGCACAGGAACGGCAAACTATACTGATTTTTGCCCCTCCCCTCCCCCCCCGTTCTGATGCCTAGGTCCTAGTGGCCATCCATTCTCAAGTGTCTCTCTATCCATATACTGGCAAGAACTGTCTTATCAAACAAGACATCATTCAATACCCTCCAGCCCAAGAATATGTAGCATCTCTTGCTTCTCCCTATTTCTAGGCCTGATGTGCCTCTTGGAAAAATCATTATGCCAGGGCAAGAGCCACTCAAGAAGGAATAAGAGCCAATTCTTACTTCTGGCTTTGCAGCTTGACTGCAGCTCCTGGCTGCTGTCTACCGCCAGTTGCTAAAGGGCCCATGACACTGGCTATCCTGGCTTCCTGAAAGCTTGCCTACACAGAGCAGTCAGCAGCAGGCAGTAAGCCCTCAGAACTTGAGCAATGTTGCATGGTGATTGCTCTGGTCCTAAAGGTGATACACACTTTCTTTCTTTCACTCATACTGACTGCTGTAGTTAATGGAACAAGTACCTGTAGCTCCTCTAGTCTGCTCTTTCTGCTTTGATGTGATGCCAAACTATTAATTTTTTATTTATGAAATTATGCAATAGTAATACATAATAGATGAAAGGAATTATTAACATTCCAATACATAATCAAATATGTTCTCTTAGGTTTCTGTGGTTGGCATCTTGATTGTTGCAGTTGTCTGGGTCTCAGCACATCTGGGTAGGTACTCATAGAACCAATATCTCAGCCATCATGCTGTGGCTTTCTTCAGGGTGTGCTGTGAGGTCTGCAGTTTGTCTTTATTTATAAAGGGTCCTCCAACTTGATTGGTTGGGGCTTGAGGTGATTGAGGCAGGAAAGTCTGTTGGTCCTGAATTTGAATTTAGGCGGGAAAGTTTGTTGGTCATAAAGTTGAATTGTGGAGGGAAAGAACAATGGTCACAATTTTAAATTCTGGCACAAAATTCCACTGGCACAATTTTTTATATTCTGGTAGGAGAGGGCTGGAAATTTTGAGAGGGAGGAAGAAGGTGTTTGTCCTCGGCCCCAGTTCTTTTTGCGCTAAATTTCTTTTGGATGAGCGGTTGCCATGCTTTGTATATGGAGAGCCCTTTATTTCCATTGAAGTTACTGGGATGTCTTGCTATCTCCCCAGCTAATCAGGCTGGTGGACCCACTATATGTAAAGAAAATGCAGACCCCTTAGCACCCCTGAAGATAGCCACAACATGATGGCTGAAATGTCAGTTCCACCTACCCAAATGCATCGAGACCTGGACAACTGCAACAGACATAATCAAATATACTTCTTCAAGTCCACATCTGGAGAAAAATCTGCAATTCCTAGTAATGGAAAAATTAAAGAGGGAAAACAGAAGAAAAAAATAATTCAAAATACAGGCATAATCATAATCTTTAACTTATCTATTTCATCCAATAGGCCGTTTCAAGAGGTAATAGGATCCCCTGTAGTGGTAGGCTCCCCAGCTGGCTTCCCAGCCACAAACTATTCAATTTTATTATATTTCTGTTATCCATGTTGTATCTCACCCTTTTATTTGTTGGGTAGTTTATATATGAAATTGACAACTGTAGTTAATGAATCTGCCACAGAATTCTGAATCATCTTCAACAACTTTTAAAGAGGAATCAGGAAAGCCCTTCTGTTCTGTAGTTCTGTAATCATTCAATTCTTTGGAACAAAACAAAGAACAGCATTTTAGAAGGAAATATAAAGTGGAATTGAGATGTTCAGATTGGGGCATCTTAAATTCTGCTTGCATTTTTTTTGGGGGGAAGGGGTAATAACCATTGTAAGATTAAGGGGGCAATCTCCTCTATCTTCTTCAGTGGACTGATGCTCAATGCAAGCACTTTTCTGAAACCTAGATGTCCCAGGTAGCAGGTGTAAATCCAAACATTGATTGGTTTTTTTTCGGGGGGGGGGGGGGGGGACGTAGATATGCATTCTCCTTCTAAAATGAAGAATACGTGTTTTTTTGCTTGCTTTTGACCCACCCCAACCATACCTAGACCGAGTTGCCTAACTATTCCCCACTTTTACAAAGCCATAGCCCAATTTTTTAATGCCGGCTGCTCGATAACAGCTCCGATGCTCACAGAATTCCAATGAGCGTCAGAGCTGTTACTGCCACGACTGGCACTAAAAACCGCACTATAGTTTTGTAAAGGGGGGGGGAGGTAATGTTCATATTTTTGCAATTTAGATGTGTTTATCCTAGCTTTTTAAAATCAGGATTTAGATATATGTGCAATAAAAGTGTCTATTAGCCACTTACACACATCTAAAATGCAAATAACACTAATAAAATATGCATCAAAATGATGTGTTTTATGACCTTCCTAATCTGAGGTTTCATTTTCAAGTCCTATACAATACCAGATTATGGTTGTGAATTGATGGACATGATTAAGAAATACCAAAGGTGAGAGTGCAACTCACCAGAAACATCTCATTTTTCAAATTTATTTAATGTCATATACTGCATCACTAACTTGAAAGATGGGTCGACATTTTCTTGCAAGACTATGGGCTTTTTCTTTCAAACTGCGCTAGTTTTTAGCGCAGAGAGCCGCATTGAATGGCCCACGCTGCTCCTGATGCTCATAGGAACTCTATGAGCGTCGGAAGCAGTGCGGGCCATTCAGCGCGGCTCACTGTGCTAAAAACTGCTAGCGCAGTTTGGTAAAAGAGGCCCTATATATCATTTTTATTGTTTGTGTATTTATGTTGTCCAATGAATGCCTTATGGTGTTTTATGGCTAGATACTTCTAAAACAAATAGCACCTTTTTACGTGTAGATTGATACATATACAAATAGTGATTTAATAAGACTGCTATTTGCTTGTATATTACCCACCTATGGTACAGATTACATGGAGGCATGGTAGAGAAGATGCAGGGATGGAGCTTAGACTTGCCTAAAATTAGACATGTTCTTCACATTTCACAATGGGAAACCACATCTAGATTTTAAAATATCCACAGTTGGCCTCTGCACCTACCCCAAGGCATTCAAAAGTGCCATCTTGAAGAGGCAGGTGCAAAGGCTGATGGAACCTCTTCTGCCCCACCCACAGTCAGCTCCAGCACCAGTAAAGTACCCCCTGATCTCTTTCACCCTACATTACACAAGTAAAGCTATTAGGGGTCAAGAGGTGCCAATTGAACCTGGGCACTGGATAAAGCAGGATCAACCAGGAATAGCTCCTGTTCTTTAACAGACCACCAAGAAAAACCTAGGTTAGGTTTTAGACCCATCATGGGGTGGGGATGCCTTCCTTGTGTTTGGTGGTGGGAAGAGAACATGATAACAGATATCAGCCTGACTTGAGACCAGCTATTCTGCTGCTACACCGTGTTCCTAGCTGCAGCAATGCATATATTCTGGCAATGGGATGCAGTTTACATTTTTAGTTTGTAAAGCTGCTGCTCCCGTTGGACATGATGGGAAATAAACCTTCTCTCCTGCGCATCCTAGATCTTTTACAAGACTGCAATTAGTCAGAGCCTTATGTAAAATGCAGGAAAAACTGTGCACATCATGACCTGGATTTCTCAATTCTTCGCTCAACATTCTATGCAAAAAGGGCCTTTTGATGTTGTCTTTGGTTACAATTGTTCATTTTTATGTTCTTTTAAATAGCATTTATTTCATATGTTGATATGTAGTATAGCAAGGATGTATGCAGATTTAACAGTATAGAAATATGTTTTAAATAAATATCAAGTTTCAAGTTTTTATTAAAATTTGATAAGATCGCGTTGGATGTATTACAGTGTGTGGAACTGCTTTGCTACAGCAGGACTTGGACAGCTTGCCATCATTGATGAAATCAATATTTCAGTTTCAGTTCATTAAATTATAGAGAAGAATGTCTGGCCTTATGTCTGATCTGAGAGTTATGTAGCAAGACAATAACCTTAACCATTCAAGTAAATCTACTGCAGAATGACTGAAGAAGAAAAAAAGATTTCGTGTTTAGAATTGGTCAGGTTGAAGCTCTGACCTAAACTCTGCTGAAATGTTGTCGTAAGACCTGAAATGAAGGGCTGATGCAAGGAAGCCAAAAGTACTCAAGGGCAATGAGAGAGACTAATCAACAGTTATAAGATACATTAGGGGCAATTTTATAACTGGATTCCAGCCCCCCCCCTCAATTCTATATATGGTGCTCAAAATTGTGCATGAAATGTGGGGATGTGCCAATTTGCAAGCACAATTGAACAAGCCGCTTTTGTTTGCCAGATAAAATACAGGGTATGAGACTATGTGGTTAATGAAGAAGAGATGATGACGGTGAGGTGCTGCTCACCAATGTATTTTATTGTTTGTATTTTTGCTCTGTTTTGTGGGTGTATTTATTGTTGATTTTGTACGTAATTTTGTAGTTTTGTATGTTAGTTTGTAACCCACCCTGGTTAAGGGCGGGATATAAATAAATAAACTAAAAACCAAACCAAGTTAATTAGCACAAATATTGGATGCTAACAATTATTGGCACTGACTGGCAACAATCAGAATTTACATGCATATCTTCCTAGTCAGGATTTTATAAAGATGTGTGCATAAATTTATACATGAAGATCCAAAGGCGAGCCTAGCTGTGGGAGGGGCACGGGCGGATCATAGAATTTGCACATAGTGCTATCGAATGTAGAATATGGCAGATCTGCACCTAATTTACATTACTTTACATTACATTACATATTTCTATTCCGCCATTACCTTTCGGTTCAAAGCGGATTACAAAAAGAGTTATGGAAGAAGGGTTACAACGTTAGATCAGAGAAGGTTTCCAAAAGAGGGAAAAGTAGAATCTGGGGTTAGGGAGGGGATGGGGGTTAAGCTTTATCATGGTATTAAGCTTTATTAAGGGATTTCTTGAAGAGTATAGTTTTTATTTCCTTTCTGAACATCTTGTAGTCTGGGGTTATTGTCAATAGGTTGGAGACTTGGTTGTCTATCTTCGCTGCCTGAGTGGCCAGTAGTCCGTTGTATAGTTTTTTCCGTTTTACTTCTTTGATTGTAAGTGAATGGGGTGTGTGTTTTTCTTTGCCTGGTAGAGGTGGTTTAGATGAGGCGGTCGTTTAGGTAGGTTGGGCTGTCTCCATTTATAGTTTTAAATAGTATACAGTAGAATTTAAATTGTATTATTTCCTGGATTGGAAGCCAATGAGAATTGATGAATGCCTCAGTAAAGTGATCATGTTTTTTCAATGAATAGACGAGTCTCAGAGCTGTATTCTGAATTGTCTGTAGTTGTTTAATCATTATTGCAGGGCAGGGGAGGTAGAGGATGTTGCAATAGTCTAGGATACTTAGGATTAGAGATTGTACTAGGAGCTGAAATTGTGTTTTTTCTAAGAATTTTCGGACTTGTCTAAGGTTTCTCATAACTGCAAAAGATTTCTGTATTGTTTTGTTAATTTGTGGTTGCATGGTGCAGCCTTTGTCAATAGTCATACCTAGAAGTTTTAGGGTGGTTTGCAAAGGGTAGTTGATAGAGTTAATTTCTAAGTTGGTTATAGTTGGGATTTTGTTATTTTCTAGGAGGATGAATTTAGTTTTGTCTGGGTTGAGTTTCAGTTTGTGGTCTTCCATCCAAGTCGTAACTGTAGCTAGAGTTCTGTGTAGTGTGTCTGACATTAAGAGCATTGGTTGGTCGAAAGGAATGAGGATGGTGATGTCAACAGCATAGCTATAAGAGGATAGGCCTTGTTTGTTCAGGTAAACGCCAAAAGAGGCCGTATATAGGTTGAAGAGAGTAGGGGACAGTGGGGACCCTTGTGGAACGCCGCAGGGGTTGGACCAAGGTTTGGATTTTTCTTTGTCTGATTTTACTTTGTATATTCTGGATTTTAAGAAACCTTCAAACCATGAGTATACTTTATCTGAGATGCCTATTGAGTCCAAGATTTGCAGTAGGATGTTATGGTCTACCAGGTCAAATGCCACCATCAGGTCCAACTGTATGAGCAGCATTTTTTTTCCAATGCTGAGGTATTGTCTTGCTGTGTCGATAAGGGAGCCTAGTAATGTCTCTGTGCTGAAGTTAGTTCTGAAGCCGGATTGCGTGGGATGGAGTACGTTATGGTCCTCGAGATAGTTGGTGAGGAATTGGCTACTAATCCTTCTGTTAGTTTGATATATAGAGGTATTGAGGCTATTGGTCTGTAGTTGGATGAGAGGTCTGTTGGTCCTTTTGGGTCTTTTAAGATTGGGGTGATGATGATTTCGCTGAGGTCATTCGGGAAAATGCCATCTGTGAGCATGGTTTGTATCCAGTGTAGGAGTAAGGTACGGAACTTAGTGCTCGCTGATGACAGGAGATATGGCGGGCAGTGGTTGAGTTCACATGATGCGTGGCTGTATTTATTGTAGAGTTTGTTGAATTCGGTCCAATGTATCTTAGGGAATTGGGACCAAGATCTGTCTGCAGCACAAGATTCATTTTCTGTGGGGAGTATTGTGACTTCGAGTAGGTGGGTTGGATTACTAATGAGAGTAGCTCTGGTGTTTGTAATTTTATTCTTGAAGTGTTCAGCTAGGAGGGAGGCTGAAGGGGAGGAGTTATTGTTAGTGGTCAAATAGGATATGGTGTTAGTTAGATCTTTTAATATTTGGAATAGTTTTTTTGGTGTCTTGGGTTTCCGTGCCTATTAGGTTGGTGTAATGTTTTTTTCTCTTTTCTTTTAATAGAAGTTTGTATTGTTTGTTAATTTTTTTCCAGGCAGTTTTCGTGTGATCTTGGTTGGTTTTTCTCCATTTTCTTTCCAGACATCTACATTGTCTCTTGAGTAGGAGTAATTCTTCGTCGAACCATTGGTCTGATCGTCTGCATGTTCTGGTTTTGGTTTGAAGTGGGGCTTGTTCATCAAGGATGTTGTTGCTCAAATAGCCCCAGTGTGAAATGAAGTCTTTGGGGTAATCTTCTTGGATTGTTTCGTCTACTTTTGACCAGAAAATGGCTGGCTCGATGCATTTGCGTGATGTGTAGGTTACTATTTTGGATATTGGTTTGGATTTGTTTTTGGTCCAGATGATGTTGAAGGTGTAAGTGTAGTGGTTTGACCAGAGGGATGGGGACCAGGTTCCATTAGAAGTTTGAATTTCTGAAGTAGATATTTGATGGGTCATGAAGGCTGCAATGTCCAGTTGGTGTCCTTTCTCATGAGTAGTTTTAGGGTTTAAAATTTGGAAGGATAGGGCATTGAGGAAAGAAAGTAGATTGTCTACTGGCTTGGATGAATGGTCTTCAAGATGAAGGTTTAGGTCTCCTAGGATAAGATTGTGTGCTGCTGTAAGTAAGTTTTGGTATATGAAGTTTTCAAATTCGGATCTAACCATGGCCCAGTTTCCTGGTGTTATATAACAGAGCATGCAGTTTAGTGAGTTTTTCAGTGCGGTGGAAGAGATTTGACATGCTAAAAGGTCCATGTAAGGGGTGGAAGTTTTTTCCAATATGTTTAAGGTTAGGGAGTCTTTGAGTAAGATCGCTAATCCACCTCCTCTTTTTTTTTTCTCTCTGCAGGTCACTGTAATTTTGTATCCTTGAGGGCAGACTTCTGTAATTCTTGGTTCTGTGTCCGATGTTAGCCAGGTTTCTGTGAGGAAGAGGCAGTCTAGGTTTTCGTTTTTTATCCAGGTTTTTATAAGTTCTGTTTTTGGACCTAGGGCTCTGACGTTTAAGGGTGGTGGTTTCTGTTTGGTGGTGCAAGGTGCAAGGATTTACACCAGGGCTCAGTTAGTGTAAATTCTCATGCCCAAAATTGGGCACAGATCCTGGTAACTAAGCACTATTCTATTCTAAAAGCATCCAGCTCAGAGTGCTGATTATAGACTAGTGCTTAGCGCTCATTTTTTCAACATCCAGATTTGGGCACCATTTACTGAAGCTAGTCCCATGTGTTGGGTGCCACTTCTATGACAGCATGTATGTGTAAGCCTAAAGATGTGGTCACAATATTAGGCATGCTCATTTATGCCAGATCGATGACAGGGGTTAAGTGGGTGTGTCAATGTGCTACTTATTTTGTAGATAACATACAGTATTCTGTAAATTATTAGTTTTTTTGGAAACAGTAAACAAGCCACTCCACTCAATATTTTATAGACCTCTATCTTATCTCCTCTGAGGCATCTCTTCATCAGGCTGAAGAGCCCTAGCTGCTTTAGCCTTTCCTGATAGGGAAGTTGTCCCATCCCTTTTATCATTTTCGTCGCCCTTCTCTGAACCTTTTATAATTCCACTATATTTTTTTCGACCAGAATTGAACACAGTATTCAAAGTGCAGTCATTCCATAGAGCGATACAAAGGCATCATATTTTCATTTTTCTTTTCCATTCCTTTCCTGATAATTCCTAATATTCTATTTGCTTTCTTAGCCACCGCCGCACATTGAGTTGAGGTTTTCAATGTATCCTCAACGATGACACCCAGATCCTTTTCTTCGGAAGTGACTCCTAACATGCTCTGCATCATGTAGCTATACTTTGGATTCCTTTTTCCCACAAACATCACTTTGCACTTGCTCACATTAAACGTTATCTACCATTTTGAGGCCCAGTCTCTCAGTCTCATAAGGTCCTCTTGCAAGTTTTCACAACTTTGAATAACTTTGTGTCTTCAGCAAATTTAATTATCTCACTAGTTATTCCAGTCTCTTGATCACTGATAAATATGTTGAAAGGCAGCAGTCCCAACATAGACTCCTGGGAAACCCTTCTCTATTGAGGATATTGACCACGTAAACCTACTCTCTGTTTTCTGTCTTTCAACCAGTTTTTAATCCAAAATAGAACATTACCTCTTATCCCATGACTTTCTAATTTGCTCAGAAGTCTTTCATGAGGTATTTTATCAAATGCCTTTTGAAAATCCAAATACACAGTATCAACTGACTTACCTTTACCTTTATCCACATGTTCATTCACCCCTTCAAAGAAATGCAGTAGATTGGTGAGGCAAGATTTCCTTTGACTAAATTCATGTTGGGTTTCTCTCATTCATCCATGTATCTGTTCTGTCATTATGCCTGGCACCGACATCAGACTCACTGGTCTATAATTTCCCAGATTACCTCTGGAACCCTTTTTAAAAATTAGCATCATCTTGGCTACCTTGGCTAACCTCCAGTCTTCCGGTACCATGCTGGATTTTAAAGAACAATTACAAATTACCGTATTTTCACGTGTATAACACGCATACGCGTATAGCGCGCGGGTCCAAAGCATGTCTGTAAAAAAATTTTTATATAGCACGCATACGCGTATAGCCGCGCATGCTGCTATAACCTCCTCCCACTCCCGCTTATTCTTCTGGCCTGCGAAACGGCCTCCTCCCCCCCCCCCCGCTCACGTCATCCCCCCTCCCCTGCGATCCAACAACCCCCCCAGCACCGCAAAACATCTCTTACCCGATTGGACACCGGCACCAGCACCAATGCACAGGACGTGCCAGTGCCAGTGCCCAAAGATCCTCCCTCGTTGTGCTGGGCTGGGCTGTGCGGTGCAGGGAGATCCTCCTTCTTCCCTGTGCCGGGCTGGACTGGGCTTTGAGCATTTGCGCATGCTCAAAGCCTTCTGATCTCGCTCTCTCCGAGATTCTCAGCTCTCTCCGAGATTCTCAGAATCTCGGAGAGAGCGAGATCAGAAGGCTTTGAGCATGCGCAAATGCTCAAAGCCCAGTCCAGCCCGGCACAGGGAAGAAGGAGGATCTCCCTGCACCGCACCGCACAGCCCGGCCCAGCCCAGCACAACGAGGGAAGATCTTCGGGCACTGGCACGTCCTGTGCATTGGTGCTGGTGCCAGTGCCCAATCGGGTAAGAGATGTTTTGCGGTGCTGAGGGGGTTGTAGGATCGCAGGGGAGGGGGGGTGACGCGAGCTGGGGGGGAGGATGCCGGTTCGCAGGGGGGATGCCGGATCGGAATGAAAAAAAAAAGTTGTAAAACGCACTCACACCTATAACGCGCACGGTTATGCACGGTTTGTAAAAATCGTGTATAACGCGCGCGTTATATGCGTGAAAATACGGTACTAACAATAACTCTGCAAGTTAATTTTTCAATTCTATCAGCACTCTGGGATGTATTCCATCCAGTCTAGGTGATTTGCTATTGTTCAGTTTGTCAAAATGACCCATTATGTCTTCCAGTGGTACAGAGAATTTTTGAGTTTCTCCGATTCATCAGAATTGAATACCATTTCTGACACTGGTAGCTCCCCACATCTTCCTTGGTGAAGACTGAGGCAAAGAATTCATTTAAGCTATGACGTTGTCTGCACTGAGAGCCCCTTTTATCCCTTGGTTGTCTAGCAGTCCAAATGATTCTCTTCCCGGCTTCTTGCTTTTAATACACCTAAAAACATTTTTACTGTGTGCTTTTGCTTCCATTGCAATCTTCTTTTCTCAAGGTCCCTCTTTGCTTTGCATTTGAGTTGACATTCCTTGTGTTGTTTAAAATTATTTTCAGTTGGATCCTTCTTCCACTTTCTGAAGGATTCACTTTTAGCTCTAATAGCTTCCTTCACCTCATTCGTTAACCACGCTGGCTGCCATTTGCTCCTCCTTCCTCCTTTTTTATTACATGGAGTATATCTAGTCTGGCCTAATGTATATTTTTGACCTTTGCAGATGCACATCTAAGTTTCTTTTTTATCATTCTCCTCATGTTATCATAGTCTCATTTTTTTAAGTTGAGTGCTGTTGTATTGGATTTCCTGTGCAAACTTATTCCAGGGATTATATCAAATCTGATCATGTTATGATCACTGTTAACAAGCGACCCTGACACTATTACCTACTCCACTAAGAACAAGATCTAGAACTGCTTCACCTCTTCTTGGTTCCTGAACCAGCTGCTTCATAAAGCAATGCTTGATTTCATCAAGGAATTTTATCTCCCTAGACTCTGATATTACATTTACCCAATCAATATCGGGGTAGTAGAAATCACCTATTATTATTGTGTTACCCAGTTTGTTAGCCTCCCCAATTTCTGATAACATTTCAGCATCTGTCCATTCATCCTGGTCTGGCGGACAGTAGTACACTCCTATCACTATCCTTTTCCCCTTTACACACGGGATTTCTACCCATAGGGATTCCAAGGTGTGGTTTTGCTCCTGTAGAATTTTTACCCTATCACTACGATATAGCTTGTACACCGGTATGATAGTGTCCCATTGGTTATCTTTCTTCCACCAGGTCTCAGAGATGCCTATTATATCTATCTTTTCATTTAGTGCAATATATTCTAACTCTTCCATCTTGTTTCTTAGGCTTCTGGCAATGGCATACAGACATTTCAAACGATATTTGTCATATCTATTTATAATTTGCTCTGCAGTTGGCATGGTTAATTTGCAATCTTTAAAATCAGCCTACTCTGTATTTAAAGAAACCTGGTCTACTGTGGTCTGTAATGCAATCTCATTATCAACATGTCCTCCTTGCTATTTCTCCTATTTAAAAGTTATCCATTGCTTTGGTACAAACTGAGGGAGAAGGGCACTGACCAATGACACAAGGATGTAGAGCTGAAGAATCTGATGCCTTCTGCAAGTTTCCTGTAAGTTTGGGGATAGAACCTATAGTCCAGACTACTGAGGTAAGAACCTAATCTTCCTTTCCATTAAATCAGTTTCTATTTTTCCACCATTGTTAATTGCAGATTAAAGTATGAGATGTTTATTATAAGTCTATACAGTCACCTTCTTTCCTCCGCAAGATACCTCTATAATTTGAGCTGTGAAATATATTTGAGTGATAATTTAAATTCACTATTATGAACTGATAGAAAAACAGTTTAACACAGGACTTAAATTGAAGCCCAAGAAAATGCTACAGATATAATTATGCTGAATATGATTAGTTTAAAGCTGGAGGCAGCAATTTTACATTATAGAAAATCATGTTTATTGAAAAGCATTTTGTATTATCTATCATATTAAAACACTTTCCTCAATAGAAAAACCTTGCTACTCTTGAAAATTAACTGGTATGAGTCAATGCAGTTATGCTCTTTTCAGCTTCTGACAGTTTCTTCAAAATATAGTTAATCTTGGGCTCATCAAACTCCAAACAAAGAAATTCAGATTCCTGAAAAGCAATACAAGAAAATATTGAGTTGAGTAAAGCAAACAAAAGAATGTTATATTAAATATTGATTTTTAATCATGAGTCTGTCCCTGTATCATAATAGGGATATTTAGAATAAATACAAAGAATGGCTGCCAAGTAAAGGGAGTATCCAGAGTCAGGTGCCAGAAATATTGTTTGCTAAAATAAAACATATATCTGGGTGCAGCTGATGTCTGTTAGATATGCCTCATTGCTCCGAAGAACGGAGCTTACAACTAGTGTTGCACACACCTTAGTTTTAATACCTTAAAGCCTTTATTTGGCATTGTTGGGGTTTTTTTTTTTTTTTTTTAATCTTTATTCATTTTTAAAACTTTCAACAAGTGTAACATAAGATACAATCATTTTCTACTTTAACATCACTTAATATACCATCAAATTCTAACTCACATCAAATATCACCCTCCCTTATACCCAACAATTGTTCTTAAGCATAAGAAATCTTAAAATATTCCCTCCCCCTCCCCACCTTGGATGTGTATGAACAAAGGGAGAAAATAATATTCATTCTGTATAATATTTTGTTAATGGCTCCCAAATATCCCTAAATTTCTTATAATGCCCCTGCTGTATAGCTATTACCTGTTCCATTTTAAAGATTTGGCATAACGAATTCTACCAAAAATTGTAATTCAGTCGATCCCAATTTTTCATAATTTGCTATATGGCAACCCCTGTCATGATGTTGTTGCTGAGAAGCAACATGTGTTTTCTACGGCTCTTATGGGAGATCTGCATCTCCAAATGCCCATTACTTGGCACTGTTGCTCTCGTTCAACATCAAGTTACATATAGCAGCCATTTCACTATCTGCCAATTAAAGGGTTAAGACCTTGTGAAGTCTTAGAACTTTTTTTTGTTGTTGGTATTTTTGGAAGTTATCACAACCTACAAAGACTCCTGTTTATAAACAAAATTCCAAAAAAGCAGAGAAGAAGATCAGGAAACAGGTTATATATTATACTTTTGTATTAGCTTAATAGACAAATGACCAATAAATAAAGTCATCTCAGTAACTGCTGTCCTATTTCCTTGGGTAAGTGGTAAAAGTGTGCATGGCCAAAAGGTTCAGTTCATGCTCTTTTTAAATAAAATTTTCTCAATTTCGGGCAATTTTTTATATCTTTTTCACCTAATTGTTATTTTTATCTACATTGTGCAAATGCTAGAAATTTTTTCAGTGTGAAAATTGCATATTAATTCATATGTATAAGCATGCACAAACAATTTGTGGACACTTTAAATTTTTAGGTGCCCAAACAAACTAAGGGCCCACAGAGCCACGGTAGTAAATACACCAAAGCCCATAGGAACTGAATGAGCTTTGGTGCATTTACTATGGCTTTGTAAAAAGGGACCTGAATGTGCATGTCACATATGAACTCCTCTTGTAGGTGGACTCACATGGTCATTGTTATGTCACTTCATTCTTCTGTGTATATGGAAAGCAATAGCAAATAGAAGAAAAAGGGGAAGAGGAACCTATGTAATGGTGTTAGAAACAAAGAAATCCAGAACCTGAGGGCAGATGAAAATAATCAATCAATCACATGGAACAAAAGCCCAATGGATGACTCAAGTTTCCAAGACAAGGTCAGTCAACATGAAACAGCAGCAAGACTCTATCCCCCTCCACCCCACCCCCTTTTATGAAGCTGCATTAAGCTTTTTTTTTTTTTTTTTTTTTTTTTAAATCACCGGCTGTATTAGCTCCAACACTCAGAATTCCTATGAGCGCCAGAGCTAATATAGTTGCAGCCAGTGATTAAAAAAGCCTAATGCAGCTTCATAAAAAGGGGAGGGGAGGGGCATATTATTGCACAGAGTATGGGCTCCTTTTACGAAGATGCGCTATCGGTTTTAGCGCATGCAGAAGATTAGCGCATGCCATGGCACGCGCTAGCTGAAAATCTACCGCCTGCTTAAAAGGAGGCGGTAGTGGCTAGCACGTGCTATTCCATGCGTTAAGGCCCTAATACACCTTCATAAAAGGAGCCCTAAATATTTTTGGTTCAATTGCAGTTTGTTCGGGGTCTGATTCCAATTTTCAGGCATTTTTTTGTTTCTTTCACAGGACTCCAGGCTTTAGCCAGCAGAGATTTTTAGTGTGTATTTAAAGGTAGCACTTTAAAGACAAGATATGTGGATTATTTAAAATTAATTTGGAATGTAATGAATTTGAGAAACAGAAAAGGTTGTTTAAGGAAAATCATATTATAAGATTTAGAAAGATGAAAATATAAAAATATGCACATATGAAGATTTTGACAGCACCACTGGGCTAGGAAATGAAGTCCACAGCAACCATCTGAGGATCCATTTTGTTCAGTCATTTTGAAGCCATTTATTTAAGATTTGACAGAATGTTAAATATTTAAGGAGCACTAATGAAGGTACTTCCATAAAATGTGTATTTTTAAGTAGCACAAACATGGCAGACTGGGTCAAATAGTCCCGACATGCCACCATTTACTCTATCCCTATGTAATGCCTCTATCCAACCAAAAGGTAGTGTTCTTTGAAAAAAAAAAAAAAAAGGCAACAAAGCACTATATTCATTTTTTTAATACCATTCCATTGACATATTACAATGCTTCTCAGCCCCATCTTGGAGGCACATCTAGCTAGACCCACTGCATTCAAATCTTCCTTTTGAATAATCCCTAGCTCCTATATGTCCTATCTCTCTGTCCAAATAAGACTGTAAGCTTTCAGAGCAGGGACCATCTATTACACGTCAAATGTACATCGTTACATACACCTTTTAGCACCACAGTAGTGATCCTGAAAACTCAACTGGCTAGGAGTGACTCCAGGAGAGGTTTCAAAACTACTCCCATATAGCATGGATGTTTCAGTAAGAAGAGGCACAAGATTTTCCTCTTTTTTTTTGTGAATGGAAAGTAAAGTAAAATAATGCAATGTCTAAGGCAATGTCTGAGGCAAACATCCAAAATTCAACCAAAACCTAAGCACAAAGCAGCAAATTATCATAGCAGATGAAACCCATAAGGCCATTTATTTTAACCATTTCCCTTCCTTTTGGAAGGCTGCAGACCACACTTGATTGTCCAACTTTATCCTTGCTGACACTATTAAGAATTCTCTCTGCTAAACCCATGCTTTTTAAATTATAATACGGTACTATTCCTCCCTCCAAAACCTTCATAAGGCCGTGTTTATGTGAACAGATATTTCTAACTTACTCCTAAGTCTATGTACTCTATTTCCAGTCATGTTGTAACCTTTGTTCCAGACCTTACTTTCTACTAAAAAGTTGAATATTAAATTGACCCTGTGCAGAGTACACTGCTATTTAGTATTATAAAGGCAAAGGGCTGCTAAAAAGAAAAGATTAAACTAGATTTTTGATTTGTTTGGGTTTAAAAAAAATTTGATTAATTTGCTTGATATATCACTTACTAAGAGGGGCCATTGAAAAGTTCTCAGCCCAACCTAGAAGAGAATGATATGGAGCCATGAAACTTACAAGTTATTCCACACTTTTCTTGACACTTTTCATTTCATTTCATAGTGTCAAGAAAAGAGTAGAATAACTCATGGTTCTAGATCATTCTCTTCGAGGTTGGGCTGAGAACTTTTCAGCGGCCCTTCAAACAAGGTCTATGGTTTATTAGAACTTGCTGAATTGCCTTTCCTCAATAAGATAACAAGGTGATGTGCATCATTAAAACAAGGGAAAATTAGAAAGGAATACCCTCAAATTATAAAGAGAAGGGGAATAAGAGAAAGGAAAACTATAAATAAGATTGTGGATTAGTAGATCGCCTGGGAACCGTCAGAACCCAGCTGAACAGCAAAGGCCTTCTCAAACAAGTGAGTCTTTTTAAATTTAGTGCAAGAGCGTTCACGACAGATTATGGAAGAAAGGGAATTCCAAAGTGACAGAGATTGTCAAAAGAAAACATGTTCTCTAGGGCAAACATTGAGAATTCCACCCCAGAAGGAAACCTACTAACGGTTGTTATTGAGGGAGCGAAGAACTCTAGCTGGGGTAAGAGGGAAAATCGAGGAAGACAAGTATGATGGCATGCCAGAATAAAAGATCTTGTAGGTTAGAATCAAAATTACAAGTTTATTTAAAATTTGATAAATTTTATATTGGATATGGAATGAGATGGCAAGCAGTGGCATAACAAGAGAGGTTGGCGCCCAGGGCGGTGGCATCTGGTATCGCCATGCACCCTCTACTATTTCCCACCGCTTGAGTGCCCCCCCAACATACCTCTTTTTTTAAGTTCAGAACTGTTTTATTACATTTTACAAATCCACAAGAAAACAAAACATATGGTGCAGTCCATCAAGTACATATACTCAATGTACATTTAAAAAAATAGCACCACAATACATTCATCACAATGACAAAATAAATAAAATGAAATAATAACAGTGATAAAGCTAAATATATGACAAAAACATAATCCGAAATGACCAATATAAATAAATAGTTCACCTGCCTCAAGGATAGTCCAACTCAGACCACCTCTTACAACTCTCCCCTATGACAACTAATGACTTAGACCCTCAGAGATGCCACCATGATACTCAAAAGATTTCATAGTATCTGGCTTTATACATCCAATCCTCACCGAGTCATACCTGTGAATTTCTTATATTCTCTTACATGAGTGATTATGTCATTGAGATCTTGTTAACTGAAACTTTGTGGTCGGTATATGGGCGAAAATGCTTTGTAAAGGGATAGTAGACTTGAGGAAACCCTTCGGATGAAACATGTCAGCTTGTTAGTCCCTGAGAATTTGACCACTATAATACTAAGCTAAGTATTTAATATCTCTAAAAAAACCTTAATGACATAATCACTCATGTAAGAGAATATAAGAAATTCACAAGTATGACCCGGTGAGGATTGGATGTATAAAGCCAGATACTATGAAATCTTTTAAGTATCATGGTGGCATCTCTGAGGGTCTAAGTCATTAATTGTCAAAGGGGAGAGTTTTAGGAGGTGGTCTGAGTTGGACTATCCTCAAGGCAGGTGAACTATATGATTTACTCTCTCAGAAAATACTTCTAAATTATATATCATGCTGGTTAAAAAATTCAATAAAAATAAATGGCACTATCTGGATTTCACTCAAAATAAAAAGGCTCAGTGCAAGAATAGTACTCAATACCAGTATATCATAGCTATACCTCTTGAAATGTTTGCTGGTGCGAGCAGTATCTTTCACCTGCTGCTCATGCTGGCCTTGTCTCCCTTCTGATGTCATCTCCTGGCTCCGCGATCAAGACTTGACATCAAAAGAGAGCCAAGGCTGGCACAAGAAGCAAGTGGAAGATGCTGTTCACGCCCGTGAACATTTCAAGAGGTACATTGGAGGGGGGGGGCAGAGAGGCACAGTGTCCCCTGCGAAGACAGCACCAGGGGCAATCCACCCTCCCTTACTACACCACTGATGGGAACCAGTATTGCTGAATGAGAAGAGGAGCGATCTAATTAAATCTAGTAGCGTGAATCAAAATGGAAATAGCAATATTTTGACTCACAGTGAGGAATATGCTGTGGGAAACCTGAATAGATTGTATTACAAGAATGTACCTTTGAAACAAGAAAAGCATATAGAAATATTATCTGTGAGAAAGAGTCACGCTGAACCTAACAAATTTAAACTGATGAAGAGAAAGGAAATAGGTTTAGGCCAGTGCAGAAATTTGATGAGTGAAAGAGATTTTTTTTAAACAGTTTACAATAATAAATTTTTAAAACAGCTAACAACTTTTGAAAGAATATAAAATATGACAGAATACAACATTAATAAAATATGCTTTGGATTGCTGGTGATGGTAAAATACAAACCACCCAATCAGCTTTGACTCCCACATTGCTTAAATTTTTTTCATGGGTTTAACTCATCAGGCTTTAAAAAAAAAAAAAAGGCTGATTTTATAAATGGAAAACCCATCACTTTGTGATATTTTTGCCTTTGCCTACCCCTCTAAAGTAGGGATGCTCTATGTTAGACTTCGAGGTCCATAGCCCAGTTGGGTTTTCAGGATTCCCCCAGTGAATATGCATGAGAACTATTTGTATATAATGAAGGCAGTGCATGCAAATAGATCTCATGCATATTCACTGAGGAAATCCTGAAAACCCAACTGGGTTGTGGACCTCGAGGACTGACATTGAGCATGCCTGTTTTAAAATCAGGAAGGCGAAGAGTTTTCATTGAAAGATGTTTCTTGTTTACAATACCAACAACAACAGAAGAGACAGTTAATTCTGAACACTTAACAACTAATGGAAAAAAGCAGAACGAGCCTGGTTTTCAAAACCCACTTATATTGCAACTAATAGTACAGCACAAGCATAAGTAAATCAGTCAGTCATAAAAGTCATGGACTCGACACGCAAAGTGTTTCAGCTAAAACGCCTACATCAGAAGTCCCTGATAACAAACCAAATATGAAAGCCAATTTCGTGACGATATTGGGTTACTAATGATCAGAAGTCTGCAAGAGTAGGGATCTTCTCGGTCTTCCACAGGTTCATCACAACCTTGAGTGCTTATAATAAACTTCACCAGTATACTAAGACAAGATCATAATGTCTTGGTTCCCACTGAGGAAACAATATTGACAAGCCTGGGAAGTTCCACCACCAGCAGCCGTAGCATCTCTGGCTATGTGGATCCTTCTACGGCTGCTGCTGCTGCTGCTGGTAGAACTGATTGATTTACTTGAGCTTTACTACTGGT
The DNA here is from genome assembly GCF_902459505.1 of Geotrypetes seraphini. NCBI lineage: Eukaryota > Metazoa > Chordata > Amphibia > Gymnophiona > Dermophiidae > Geotrypetes > Geotrypetes seraphini. The sequence continues at coordinate 337,885,383 of NC_047086.1, read as the reverse complement.
TGCAATAAAAGTGGGGTTTGAAGACCAGGCTTGTTCTGCTCATTTCCATTCTTGTTTACAATACACCATATCATGGCAGAGTTTTTAATTGGTATTCCAGGTTTACACCTACAAAGTTCCAGATAAAATAGAGTAACAAAGTAGCACTACCGTGTTTCCCCCAAAATAAGACAGGGTCTTATATTAATTTGTGTTCCAAAAAAATGCATTAGGGCTTATTTTCAGGGAATGTCTTATATTTTTTCATGTACAACAATCATCTCTCCCAATTCTTCCTCTTTCCTTTCATCCCTCCTCCATGTGCAACAATCATCTCTCCCAATTCTTCCTCTTTCCTTTCATCCCTCCTCCATGTGTAACAATCATCTCTCCCAATTCTTCCTCTTTCCTTTCATCCCTCCTCCATGTGCAACAATCATCTCTCCCCAGTGGCGTACCTAGGGTATGTGGCACCCGGGGCCCATCATTTTTTGACACCCCCCCCCCCCCCCCCATGTAAAAAAATTTTTTTTTTTTTTTTTTTTTGCAATAACCATGAAATGGAATAAATGGTCAGAATAGAAACAGGCAGTGAAAATTTTCTTTTATTGAACCTCATATATGTAACCATTATTCCAAACATAACATAACATAAATTATGTCTCAATTGTCATGACATCAGAAGTACATATGGAGTAGTTGCAGGTGATGCTTGGGACAGTTCTGATTGTGTTAGTTCGGTTTTATGTGTTTTTTGAATAGAAGGGTTTTTATTTCTTTTTGAAGGTTTTGCAGTCTGTGGTTGATATCAATTGGTTGTAGAGTTGGGGGTCGAGTGTTGCAGCTCGAATGGCTAGGAGGTTGTCGAACAGTTTTTTTCTTTTGACGTTTTTGGTTGGAGGGTGTGTGAATGGTGCACAAGTTCTCCTATGTCTGTTTGAAGTGGATTGAATTATTTAGCTGAAGAAATTAGTTACCCCCCATTCCACACACATTAATTCTCTTCCATTTTTGTTCCCATTATAAAAAACACTGATAAGTTCCCAGAAAAAAAATACATTAAAATAAGAAGTGAAAACAAAGGCCCCTACAGATGAGAACATAACATAAGAATAGCCTAACTGGGTCAGACCAATGGTCCATCATGCCCAGTAGCCCATTCTCATGGTAGCCAATCCAGGACACTAATACCTGGTCAAAACCCAAAGAGTAGCAACATTCCATGCTACCGATCCAGGGCAAGCAGACACTTCCCCCATGTCTTAATAACAGATTATGGACTTTTCCTCCAGGAATTTGTCCAAATCTTTCTTAAAACCAGCTACACTATCTGCTTTTACCATAACTTCTGGCCACTTCATTTTTAAATTTAGATCTTTCCTTTCAAACAGAGACCTTGCTAGATGTCAAATACAGCACAAGGTAACTTCACATGGACTTAGCTGTGCAGGAAATGTGAATCTCCTCATACACCCACCATATAGTGCAAAAATGTGCAAAGGTCTGTTTTTTTCTTTCTATCACTACATAGCCTAATGCCACACAAGCAGCGCTGTTACAAACATATTCTGTAGGTCAATGCTAAGGATAACAAAGTTTCCTTCCTTGGACCAGAAGGAGATAAACCACTGGAAGAGATCCCAAAACAACACCCAAAGACCCACTCAGTGTGTGAATCAGTTGAGTGGAGTGGACTAACTGGGGGGTGGAAATGGGCCCGGAGTTTGCTCAGCAGAATTTCCCAGACCACCTCTTCCTCTCAACACATTGACACGCTGCCACCATCACCACTAGGAACACCTCACTGAGTAGGCCAGCTATGCTATAAACTTTATAAAACACATTATTATATTTTCTTATAAAGCACATATTTTAACTGACCTCTCTGACATCCTCAGCCTTTCCATTCACAAAAATAGAAGGAAGAAAAGTTCCCATTTCCTGCTGTCTCATGTCCCCGGCCTATACAATATTTTTTTTCTGCAGACCCTTCAAAAGTCTGACCAAATCCTCGTTTCACTTGCATTATAAAGTACTGAGGATGCCATCTCTCCCCAATCCCAGGTCCTAAAGTCTAAGACAGTAGCGCAAACTAATGCTGCCAGATACAGAAAAAAAAAATTTTGATTCGATTCAGCCCTATTGAATTGGTTTTTCAATTCGATTTTCCTGCCCAGTTGGGTGATTTTTTTCAAAACTCCTGGTGGGTTTTATAGCTTTTTCACCCCCTTTGGCTTCTCCTAACCACACTGGCGCTGTGGTGTAAATAAAATAAAGAAACAAAAAGGACTTTTCCTCTTTCTGTTAAATCCTAGCTCACGTTTGCAGTCCAACACCAGCTCTGGCAGGATACACATTTCAAATCTGACATGTTATAATCACAAAACAGAAAATAAAATTAATTTTTCTACCTTTTGTTGTCTGGTTATATTTCAAATCTTGTTGGTCCAAGGCTCTGGTTTTCTTCTGATAACTTGCTTGCCAGGGTCTCCTTCTTTCTGCATGTTAACCATCCATCTGCCAACTCTGTCCTCCCTTTCCATTTCCCTTCCCTTCCCAGGAAGTCTGGTATCTTTCCTTTTTTTCATCTCCCTCCACAGATCCACCTTTTCTTAAATACCCTTTCATCCGGCATCTCTCCCTCCTTCCCCACCATCCCAGAGTCCACCATCTCTCCGTTTCTTTTCCTAATTACCCTCCTATCCAGTATCTCTATCCCTCCTCCACACCATCCCTTGTGTCCAATTTCTCTCCCTTTCTGTTCCTTCCCTCCCTAAATCCCATGGTCCATCATCTCTCTCCCTCTCCTCTATTTTCAGACCCATTATTTCTTCCCCCCCCCAAAGTTTGGCATATGCATGTCTCTTTGAACACCCCCTTCCCTCCGTGTACTTCTAAATCATGGTCCCCCCCCAAAGGCCTGTCCCCCCTTAAAGGTCTGCCTGTCCCACCTTGAAGGCCTGCACCCCCCTTGAAGGCCTGTCCCTTCCCCTTGTAGGCCTGTCCCCCCCTTGAAGGCCTGCCTGCCTGTCCCCCCCTTGAAGGTCTGCACCCCCCGAAGGCCTGCACCCCCCCGAAGGCCTGTCCCCCACTTGAAGGCCTGTCCCACCCCCTTGTAGCTTCTCCCCCCCCCCCTTGTAGGCCTGTCCCCCCTTGAAGGCCTGCCTGCCTGCCTTTCCCCCCTTGAAGGCCTGTCCCCCCTTGAAGGCCTGCACCCCCTTGAAGGCCTCCACCACCCCCTCGAAGGCCTGCACTCCCTTGAAGGTCTGCACCCCCCCGAAGGCCTGTCCCCCACTTGAAGGCTTGTACCACCCCCTTGTAGCTTCTCTCCCCCTTGTAGGCCTGTCCCCCCCTTGAAGGCCTGCCTGCCTGCCTTTCCCCCCCTTGAAGGCCTGCACCCCCTTGAAGGACTGCACCCCCCCCCGAAGGCCTGCACTCCCTTGAAGGTCTGCACCCCCCCGAAGGCCTGTCCCCCCCTTGAAGGCCTGTCCCACCCCCTTGTAGGCCTGTCCCCCCCTTGTAGGCCTGTCCCCCCTTTAAGGCCTGCCTGCCTGCCTTTCCCCCCCCTTGAAGGCCTGTCTCCCCCTTGAAGGCCTGCCCCCCCCCTTGAAGGCCTGTCCCCCCCCTTGTAGGCCTGTCCCCCCCCTTGTAGGCCTGTCCCCCCCCCCCTTGTAGGCCTGTCCCCCCCCTTGAAGGCCTGCCTGCCTTTCCCCCCTTGAAGGCCTGTTCCCCCCCTTGAAGGCCTGCACCCCCTTGAAGGTCTGCACCCCCCCAAAGGCCTACACCCCCCCCGAAGGCCTGCACCCCCCTGAAGGCCTGCCTGCCCCCCTTGAAGGCCTGCACCCCTTGAAGGTCTGCACCCCCCCCCCGAAGGCCTGTCCCCCCTTGAAGGCCTGCCTGCCTGCCTGTCAACCCCTCCCCCTTGAAAGCCTGCTTGCCTGCCCGCCCGCCCCACCCTGAAGGCCTGATGCCCCGACCCACCCCGAAGGACTGCTCGCCCCCCTGGCCTCCCCGCACCACCTATGAAGCAGCCGCAGCAGGATTGCGAAGTCAGCGTCAGCGATCCCTGCGCTGCTTCCTGCGCCACGGTCCCGCCCCTCCTCTGACGTCAGAGGAGGGGCGGGATCGCGGCGCAGGAAGCAGCGCAGGGATGCTGACGCTGACTTCGCGATCCTGCTGCAGGCTGCTTCACAGGTGGTGCAGGAAGGTCAGTGGAGCGAGCGGTCCTTCGGGGGTGGCGGGGGACTGAACGGCAAGGCCGGGAACACCCCCTTAGGGCTGGTACCCGGGGCGGCCCGCCCCCCCCTAGGTACGCCACTGAGCTGAATATACAGTTTAGTAATAAATTAGCCTTAAATCTGTAGTTGAGGCAGTGAAAGGCCCAGTATGGCTGCTCTTATGTTCTAACTTACCCTAAGGTCACAAAAAATAACACTTGAAGATGTGGAATTGCAACTTTGGCTTCCAAGGTTCTCAGGCCACTGCTCAGACAGAATGAAAAACATTAATGTGACCTGGAATCACAGGAAAGAGGGAAGGGAGGGGGGTGGCAACCTCTGATTTCCTAAGCAAATAAACTGTAATCTAATAAATGTGTATGTATATTTGGCACCTCTGCTCCTGTTCTAGTAAATAAGTTAACCCCATCTGTATTTGCTCAACAGGAAATAAATTAACAAGCCAACAATAATACCCCGTTTCCCTGAAAATAAGACCTATCCCGAAAATAAGCCCTAGCATGAATTTTAAAGATGCTCCTAATACAAGTCCTACCCCAAAAATAAGCCCTAGTTAAAATCGACCCCCCCCCCCCAAATGTACCCAACACTCCCTGACTCCATCCCTGACACTAGTGCTGTCTGATTTGCTGAAAAAAATTGGACTCGTCGATTCAGCAACCCCTACCCCTGCTGCTTTAGGAGGCCTTAGCAGAGGTATGTCAGTCTCACGGTGGGAGGGTTGGTGGAGTTCTGCTGCACAAGGGGATGAGTGAGAGGGGAGAAAAGATGCTGCATGGGGGGGGGGGGAGGAAAGAGAAAGAATTTGGGGTGGAGGAGAGGAAGGGAGAGATCATTGTTGTACATGAAAAAAATAAGACATACCCGAAAGTAAGCCCTAGTGCATTTTTTGGATCCAAAATTAATATGACACTGTCTTATTTTTGGGGAAACATGATAGCTAACCAGTGTCTTCATCTAGGAAAGAGTTTGTATAGCTCAGGTTCATCTGCTATTCTCAGTCTGTTTATTCAAGCATATGTTGTAATATAGTGTTTCTCAACTTCTTCAAGCCAAGTACCCCCTAAGTCTAACAAATATCAACCAAGTACCCCCACCCAAGCCCCACCCCACACCTGCCCAGGCTCCACCCCAGACCCCAATTTCTTCTACCCATTTTTCATATACACACAATATAATCTTATTGATACACACCTACAGTATATCCAATAATTCCCTTTTCCTGTTCCCTCACCCACCGGCAGCATCTCTCTTTCCCTCCCTTCCTTCCTAACCCCCCACCCCCACCCCATGCAGCTTCTGTCCTTCCCAACCACCCCACTAGCGTGCAGCATCTATCCTTCCCTTATTCCCAACTTCAGCCCCCACTTCAGCATCCAACCTCTCCCCAGTTCCCAATTCCCCCACCTACCAGCTCCCCGCTGCTGTATTTTAAAATCTTCGGGCAGCTGGAGGCGCAACAAAGCCAGCCTCCTGCCGTCTGCCTGCCTGTCAGCCTCGGGGTGGCAGGGAGCTTGGGGAATCGGGAATGAAGCCTGCCTCCCGCCATCTGCCAGTGCCCCAGAAGTGTTCTTTCTGCAGCGTTCTGCATAGGCTTCAGAAAGAACACTACTGGGGCAGGCAGGCAGATGGCGGGAGGCTGGTTTTGTTGCACCACTGGCTGCCTGAAGTTTTTAAAATACAGTGGCGGGGAGCTGGTAGGTGTGGGTATCGGGAACTGGGGAGAGGTTTGGATCCAGCTGAGAGGGTGGGGTTGGCTTTGATGGAGGGGGGCAGATAGGAAGGAGGGATCGGTGGAGGCAGCTTAGGCGGAGGTGGGCGGGCAGGCAGGCAATATTTGTGTCGGCGCATACCCCCCAACAAGCAGCTCGCATACCCATACCGCGTATTGAGAAACACTTGTAATAGAAAGATGAGACACCTTTCATATTGTCTTAGCACTGTCTCTGCTCAATGGACAAAATGTGTTTATGTATTCTTTCAGCTAGCTCATTATGCTATATTTAAGAATGTATAATTTGGACTTTAATTTAGAAAATTGAGAAGTTGCAGAACTGCTTTTACCTTGTAGGACTATGACTTAAGGGGGAAGTTATCAAAATGTGACAAAAGGCGAGCTTTTGCCGCTTCTTAATTTACCACAGGTTGCTGACTACCATAATAAAGGAATAACACTGTCTGAGAGTTACCTAGTACACAGGTTTAGTCCATCAGCCCAGGAGCTTCAGGCCGCCATGCCATGGCCTGATGTTCCCAGGCCACAGTGCAAAGAGGTCCAACACTAGCTTAAAACAGTTGGTGATAAGTTCCTGTAGAATGATTTAGTCAGTGCTAGGTAATTACTGATAATAAACTCTTGAATGTCTAGGGCAGGGGTGCCCAATACGTCGATCGCGATTGACTGGTAGCTCAGGAAGGCAACGTGAGTCGATCACGGAGCCCATCTCGGGCTCCATGATAGACTTGTGTTGCCGTCCTGATCTATCGGGCCGATCAGCCTTCCTCTCCAGTGTTTTCCCTAGGGCCTTTTAGCTGGGCGGTCCGCCCAGCTGTCATCTGCTGCTGCCGCCGCTGCTGAACATTAAAAAAAAACATAAAACCCCGGCTTGGAGATTTCAGCCCCTAGCGAACTTATGCTCCAGGCTCTAACTTGTGCATGCCAGCTTCCCTTCTCGTCCCTCTGAAACCGAAAATTATGTTGGGGGGGGGGGGGAGTAGGGAAGCCGGCACGCACATGTTGAGAGCCCTGAAGCAAGCGTTCGCTACGGGCTAAGGCGGGAGACAGGTTAGTGAAGCATTTGCTCTTCTTGCTGCCGGGTCCTGCCTACTTTCTGTTTCTGCGAAGGCAGGACCCGGCAACATTTCCCCAAATAGGTCGATCACGATCTTGGGCCGATCAGCCTTCCTCTCCCCGACGGCAGAATTGACGTCGGGGAGAGGAATGCTGGTCGGCTGAAGCAGGGAGAGCTTGGGGCGGCGTCAGCTTTCGGGTCTGTTATTGGTGGCGGTTTGGGTCCTGGTTCCCGATGGCAGTGGCAGTGGCTTGGGGGAGGGCAGGGAGAAAGAAAGAAAAAGGGCAGGCAGGGAGACAGAAGGAAAGAAGAGAAACAGAAAAAAAAGAAAGGGAGGCAGAGAGAAAGAAAGGGCAGGGAGAGAGGAAGGAAAAGTTGGGGGAGGGAATGAGGTCTGGAGGAGATGAAGCATACAGGCTAAAAGAAGGGAAGAAAGATTGGATGCACAGTCAGAAGAAGAAAGTGCAACCAGAGACTCATGAAATCACCAGACAAGGTAGTAAAAATGATTTTATTTTAAATTTAGTGATCAAAATGTGTCTGATTTATATCTGCTGTCTATATTTTACACCAAGGTCCCCTTTTACTAAACCGCAATAGAGGTTTTTAGCGCAGGGAGCCTATGAGCGTCGAGAGCAGCGCTGGGCATTCAGCGCAGCTCCCTGGGCTAAAAACTACTATCGTGGTTTAGTAAAAAGGGAGGGGGGTATTTGTCTGTTTTTGTATGGTTGTTAGTGAGGTGACAGTGCATAAAGTCATCTGCTTTGACCTCTTTGAAAAACCCTGGAATAGGAATGATGATTAACATTTTCTATGCGTTCAATGTGCTTTGTGTTTTTTTTAAATTTTATTGTTGGTAGATCATTTTGACTTGGTCATTTTAAAAGTAGCTCGCAAGCCCAAAAAGTGTGGGCAGCCCTGGTCTAGGGGTTTATTTTATTCTCTTAGCACTGCCATAAATGGTCCCAGGAAACAACTTTTTGCTTTTCTATTCGCTTATAGGCAATGACCACACTATTCTGAAAGTAATTGTCTTTATTATGTGGTTATCCCAACAAAAAACAAGCTTGCATGTATACAAGCTTTGTTACCAGCATCCATATGTAAATATTCATAAATGAACACAATACACAAAGGATAATACTGATAGTAACCTTGTTTCTTACGCATAGCCTCTAAGAGAAAAGAGCGCACAGCTAGGCTTATCTAAATGATTACTGGTACATAAGCAGCGGTAACTACTGGCATACCCTTAGCACCAGAACTAAATACTGTATATAGCACACAGCATATAAACTAAGATCTCCAAGATCCAGCCATGCTTCTCACATGGCTAAATCACAGACAAAGTCCAGTAAACTTCCTTGCACCTGCACAACAAGCAATTCTAAACTAAAACCTATGCGAACAAGATAAACCTGCTCACCATTTTCATTCCTGGGCTCCAGTCCAGGGCAATGAGCCAGAAGCGGACTCCAGTTCTTTGAACAGTTGCAGAATTTCAGCACACGGCAAACTTCACAGGGCTTATGGCAGGCTAAGCCTGGGCAGTCAGCTGATATCAGTCTTAGGTCGGAGATAAAGTTCCAAAGTTCAAGTGAAGACTAGTGCCCTCTTACAAGGAACAGCCCGAGGGAACTCTCTCCGTGATCTTAGGTCTGGTATGGCATATGCGTCACTCCAGCTTCCCTTCTCTCCCTCCAGCACAATGTTGAAGTTATCTTTTCCGCACCTCACAACCAATTGCCCAAGACTGGTCACATCCTTTCTTCTGACCCCCGCCAAAAAGATATTTTTGACCAATAAGGTTCTTGTTACCAGGCAGTTTTTTTCTTACATACCGAAGTGTCCTGCATTATCTGCCCAAGGTCCAAAGTCATCATACATTGTCCTGGAGATAAGATTGCCAAAAACTGACTATCACTGGTCCAAGCTGAAACCTTCTTCTCTCTCATTCCTCAGGTAGTGGGGCCCCCTTGGCTACCAGACAAGCAGCTTGTAAAATTTCAAGATGCTGGCAGAAGTGAACCTAATTTTTTTTTAAGCCATACTAGGCCCAAGGCCTGAAAATGGTGATACAGGCACAGGCCTATATTCCCACCCCATGCCCACCAAAAGTACAGTCCCCATCTAGGGTCACTGGTAGCAATTTGTAGTCTGTCTAACTCACTGCCGTTGTCTATCAACTGCCATGGGTTTCAAGGCAAGACTCCAAGGGGGAGTTAGATAGATGCCAGGATCCACAGGGAGGGGGGGCAATATTGAACCTGTGGTGAGAGGAGGAGAAATGCACTGAAACTGCCCAGAGGGGTTAGGAGGGGAGAGATCTGGGGACCAGTAGGGGGGAGGCAGAGAGAGGAGGAGTTAGATGCCAGATCACAGGAAGTGGGGTGAGGGCAGAGGAAGAGAGGGATACCAGGACCTGCTTGGGGGTGGAGGTGGGGAACGGAGCAGGATAGATACCAGGACCTGTGGGAGAGGGGGGAAATAAGGCAGAGGGAAGAGAGAGAGTCCCAGGAGAGAAAAGGTGAGAGATGATGCAGGACTCAAGGGGCTGAGTGGAAGGGGACAGAATGACAAACCGGAGAGGAGGGAGAGATGCAGGACCCCAGTAGAAGTAAAAAAAAGAGAGATGGGATCTTGAAGAGGAAATACACTTAGCCAAAATACCTAGTGTGCATGAATGTAACTCACCTACTACTAAATAAGGTGTGAGCAAAATCCAAATAAATAAATATACTTGTTTATTTCCATATATTTAAGTGGGCTAGCAAAGCAATCACAATTCTCCATCCTCTAATGCCAATCTTCTGCTAGTTTCAATTTAACTAATCTTCACTTCTTACAGCAAGACTGAACTTAATTGGGTACTTGTTTTTGCACTTTAATGCTGAATGAGAAATACTAAGCACAATCATGTTACAGTGCTGAGCAACTTTATTTTTCAAACATGATTAAATAACATATAGCCCTGAACCCCAACTATCCAAATTACTTACGAGTCATACAGTTAAAAGAAGCATACTTAGGGCCAGTTTTACAAAGCCGCGCGGCAACAGCCCCGAAGCCCTTTAAATCTCTATGGGCTTCAGGGCCGTTACCGCACTGCAGCCACTAGCGCGGCCCTTAGTCTCAACTTCTAATTCTTTGAGATGTAGAAAATCAAAGCAATTTCACTTCATAATTTAATTTCAGGATTGATATACCACCTTTGAAAATCACAAGACAAGTACAAAGTAAAATGAGATAAAATAACACATCGCGAAAACATAATCAGCACCTTTTTAGACAGGTCATGGATGTGGGCAAAGCGATGTTTTGTTAAAAACATGCATGTGACATATTTCAAGACAGCAGGGCTGTACTTGCATGTGTATACTAAATTTGATGTTTCTCTGCCCCCTGCTAAGAAGGTCTTGAAATGAGTACTAAACACATAGGAGATAAACGTGGATCTCAAGAAATATAGCTATGGTACATGTACAAATCCAAAAAGTGCCTTGTAATGCAGAAACTGGGTTCATAACGGCAAACATGGAGTAATTAGTGTCTGTAAGGATCCTTGGTCATGGAAACTACCTGTGTAGCACCTGCATGACAAAATGTCTACCAGAGTTCTAGCAAGGACATAAAGCATGAAACACTATATGTACAGCAGCACAGAACACACGGTCCTATTTAAATAGGCTCTGGTTGAAGTGCAAAACACTTACATATGTGCAGCATGTAAATGTCCCCTCCTGACAATGAGGGAACACAACTTTTCAGATAAAGAGAACTTCCTCCTGATGCTCCTTGTAACGAGGAATGCCTCTTCTAGGAGGGCAAGCACCAGTTCCTGAAGGCGTCAGCAAGAAGGGTCTGGGATGAGATCCAAAGAAGTTGGCAAGATAAGGATCTACACTGCCCACAATCCCACGTACCTAACCGAGACCAAGACAAGCCACACCGATTCCACGCTTTTGACTGCACACGTGCCTAGCTGCAGATGGCAAAGGTCACAGCACAGTGGTAGCATGGCCAGTTCAGTACATTACCAAAAATATGAGGAAACACCACTTATGAAGAAGCTGCAACCACCAGAGCTTATTTTTCAAAATTTTTTATAGAGCTTTTTTTCAATTTTTTCACAAGAGTTATACTTATTTACTCAGGAAAAAGCCTCAGAATAGGAGCCCACGCTCAGTCCTGTTACAGACTTGACTTTCAGCGTGGTTTATTTGCTCCGTGGTTCCAATCATAGGCTAAAAAACCCGAGTATAATAAATATCTTTATATACTTTTAAATAGTTTTAAATATTTAAGATTACTGCTATGGATGCGACACTTCATTAGTCTGAAAAAGCTAGCAACTAAGCACTTATCTCAGCATTGGTTTTATGTGCTGTCATGCTGTCAAATTACTGCCACTGCCTGCCAACGTTTCGTGGATATAGCGTTTTAGTCCACTGCTTCAGGGCTGAAGGCAGAAGCATTCAAACATTGTTCTCAGCTGCAAAGGATTTTCCAAACCTTCTTGCTGGTGCACATATGGAACCTAGAGATGAAAGTCTCACACTCATTTGAAAGCTCTCTCACTCTTACACACTATGAGCCCTATTTCTCACTCATCAGATCTTCAGTACCACTGCACTGATCTTGATCACTACTTTCATGAGAGGCAAGCCAAGTGGTCCAACCAGGAAGAAGTCTGAGCACACCTTTCTGCTTACTGCTTCCCCTTGCCTTGTCCCTTTTCCCTTTACTTCAAGTGCATGTGCTCTGAAATCAATGTACAGTATACCCCTGCGAATTCGTGGTTCGCAGGCTCAGTCATTTGCGGTATTTCCCAGAGCCTCGAGCTCTATACTTAATTGTTATGCTTATAAATATTGCTTTTCTGTAAGCCTATTTCTATAATATATTCTTTATGCAATCACCTCTGGCTGTGTTTCTTATTTGATTCTACTCCTGGTGAATCTTCTGTGAGGGAACTGAACATGGGACCTGGCGTGTGTAAGGGCGCCTCTCACGTAACCCCTACCACCTCACTTTGTGGGGGACATGACTAACAAACCTTACACTTAGTAAAAGGAGCCCTTTATTTCATCAGAGGTTGTGGGAGCCAAGATTCTAAGCTACCATCTTCCTCTATCCAATTCTCTGGTTACCCAGTTAAAGAAACTGATCAGATTTGTCTGACAAGATCTGCCTCTAATGAATCCATATTGCCTCGGGTCCTATAATCCATTCTGGCACCCCAAATCTTGAGAAATATAATGGTGGTGGATTTTTTTTAAAGGAATCAGATCTCTTTAATTTACCTATTATATGTTATTTTGAATATGTTTTACATTTTTTTCTCCTGATAGAATAGCCAGAGGAAATAAACGTCACAGTCTCTCTTTCAGAGGATAATAAGGATATGAGTAATGTAGGCTCTAATGAAGAAATATTCAAAATTAAGTGGCTTGAACTTATATGAACATCATATTATAATCAACAGAGAAAGCAATGTACTGTACTTGAACTGAGGGACTAAGTGCTATTTTCACATTGTTGTGCGAACGATTGTATGGTGAAGTGAATAGAGGCGTGGTACTTGGAGTAATCACATTTATATTAAGAGATAATGTAAAGGCAAAGAGGAAGAAGGATCTGATTAAAAATAATTACGGTATAAACAGCATGAAGAATAGCAAATCAAATGCAAAGCACTAATAAAAAAAGGCAAAGAGAGACCTTGAAAAGAAGATTGCACTGGAAGCATGACACACAGCAAACCTTTTGTAGGTATATTAAAAGTAAGAAGATGGGATAAGAATCAGTTGAACTGCTAGATAAAAGAGGGATAAAAGGAGCTCTCAGGGAAGCCAAGATCATAGCAAAAAGATTAAATTAAGTTTCAGGTTAGAAACATAGAAACAGACAGCAGATAAGGGCCACGGCCCATCAAGTCTGCCCACCGCAATAACCCTCTCCTACCTTTCCCTGTGAAGAGATCCCACATGACGATCTCATTTTGTCTTAAAATCAGGCACGCTGCTGTCCTCAATTACCTGCAGCAGAAGACTATTCCAGCGATCAACCACCCTTTCGGTGAAGAAGTATTTCCTGGTGTCACCGTGTAGTTTCCCGCCCCTGATTTTCCACAGATGCCCTCTTGTTGCCGTGGGGCCCTTGAAAAAGAAGATATCCTCTTCCACTTCAATACGGCCCATGAGATATTTGAACGTCTCGACCATGTCACCCCTCTCACTGCGCTCCTCAAGTGAGTACAGCTGCAATTTATTCAGCTATTCCTCATACGGGAGATCCTTGAGTCCAGGTGGCCATTCGCTGAACCGACTCAAGTCTCAGCACATCTTTGCAGTAATGCGGCCTCCAGAATTGTACACAGTATTCCAGATGGGGTCTCACCATGGATCTATACAAAGGCATAATGACTTCGGGCTGACGGCTGATGAAACTCCTACGTATACAACCTATGATTTGTCTTGCCTTAGATGAAGCTTTCTCCACTTGCTTGGCAGTCTTCATGTCCTCACTGATGATCACCCCTAAGTCACATTCTGCTACAGTCCTCGCTAGGATCTCACCATTAAGGGTGTAAGTCTCGCATGGATTTGGGCTGCCAATGTGCATGAGTTTACATTTTTCAGTATTGAAACTTAGTTGCCAGGACCTGGGCCAGCGCTCCTGTAGGAGTAGGTCGTGCACCATATTGACAGGCATTGAGTTATCAACAGGCACTGTTTTTTTGTCTGTTGTGTTCTTGCCTACTACATTGCATAGTTTGGCGTCATCGGCGAATAGCGTTATTTTACCTCGAAGCCCCTCAGCCAAGTCCCTGTTGAAAAGGATCGAGCCCAAGACCGAGGAAGATGTGGAGGAGATACCAGTGCCAGAAATGGTACTAAGTGCTGATGAACCAGAGAAACTCAAAAATTCTCTGTACCACTGGAAGACATAATGGGTCATTTTGACAAACTGAACAGTAGCAAATCACCTGGACTGGATGGTATACATCCCAGAGTGCTGACAGAATTGTAAAATGAACTGTAATTTTTTTAAATCCAGCATAGTACCAGAAGACTGGAGGGTGACCAAAGAGAAGCCAATTTTTAAAAAGGGACCCAGAGGTGATCCGGGAAATTAGAGACGGTGAGTCTGACATTGGTGCAGGGCAAAATGAGACTATTATAAAGAACAAAATGACAGAACATATACATAAGCATGGATTAATGAGAGAAAGCCAACATGGATTTAGTCAATGGAAATCTTGCCTCACTAATCTACTGCATTTCTTTGAAGGGGTGAATGAACATGTGGATAAAGGTAAAGGTAAGTCAGTTGATACTGTGTATTTGGATTTTCAAAAGGCATTTGATAAAGTACCTCATGAAAGACTTCTGAGGAAATTAGAAAGTTATGAGATAAGAGGTAATGTTCTATTTTGGATTAAGAACTGGTTGAAAGACAGAAAACAGAGAGTAGGTTTACATGGTCAATATTCTCAATGGAGAAGGGTAAATAATGGAGTTCCCCAGGAGTCTCTGATGGGTCTGCTGCTTTTTAACATATTTATCAATGATCTAGAGATGGGAATAACTAGTACAATAATTAACTTTGCTGATGACACAAAGTTGTTCAAAGCTGTTAATTGCAAGAGGATTGTGAAAAATTGCAAAAGGACCTTGTGAGACTGGGCATCAAAATGGCAGATGTCGTTTAATGTGAGCAAGTGCAAAGTGATGCATTTGAGAAAGAGGAACCCAAACTATAGCTATGTGATTCACCACCCAGGAAAAGGATCTAGGTATCATCGTTTAGGATATATTGAAACCCTCAGCTTGGTTTGCAGCGGCGGCTAAGAAAACAAAAAATGTTAGGAATTATCAGGAAAGGAATGGAAAACAAAGAAGAAAATGTTATAATGCTTTTGTATCACTCTATGGTACGGCTGTACCTCAAATACTGTGTGCAATTCTAGTCGACATATCTCAAAAAAGATATAGCAGAATAGAAAAGATACAGAGAAGAGCAACAAAAATGATAAAAGGGAACGGATGACTTCCCTATGATAAAAGACTAAAGCGGCTAGAGCTCTTTAGCTTGGAGAAGAGATGGCTCAGGGGAGATATGATAGAGGTCTATAAAATACTGAGGTCCAGAATCACTAAAAGATAGCGATCCAATCGCTGTTGGCCGATTCCTGGCTGACTTTAAAACAGTGATTGATTCACTATCTTGTTTGCGTGCAAATGATTTGCATGCAAACTCCCCGACTCAATCGCTCAATGAGCGATTGAGTCGAGGAGAGCCCTGACAGAAGTGACAGGAGATGCAGCCTGCTATCACTGCTGTCAGGGCTCCTGTCAACTGCCACTTAAACATATGGCAGGAGGGATGCCCGGTCCCTTCTGCCATCGGCCCCCTCCTCTGCAGCCGGCCGAACACCCACACGGTGCAGGCTTAAACATATGGCAGGAGGAATGCCCACTCCCTCCTGCCATCGATTCCCACTCCTTTCCTTCCCCCACCCAACAACAAACAAATGGCAGGAGGGATGCCTACTCCCTCCTGCCACCGGACCCGGATGATGATACCCCTTCCCCTCCCCTCTCTCTTACCTTTAAAAGTTGGGAGCAGGAAGGGTGCTCAGTCCCTCATGCTCCTCTGGACTCTGGCAACACAATACGGCCTTAGGCCCCACCCCGGTTCATCATGTGATGCACAGGGAGGGGCCTAAGGCCCTGATTGGCTCAGACGCCTCGGACTCCTCAAGGAGAGGAGTTCCATCCCCTTTACTATCTTGGTTGCTCTTCTTTGAACCTTTTCTAGCGCCACTATATCTTTCTTGAGATAAGGAGACCAGAATTGAACGTAATACTCCAGATGAAGGGGCATTATAACATTCTTAGTCTTGTTAACCATCCCTTTTTTAATAATTCCTAGCATCCTGTTTGCTTTTTTGGCCACCGCCGCACATTGAGTGAAAGGTTTCATCGTATATGATGATATCCAGATCCTTTTCTTGAGCGCTAATCCCCAAGATAGACCCTAGCATCCACTCGTAGTATGATACGATAATGTACAATTTCTTCCAGGGTTACAACAGGAATCCTTTACACGTTGGGTTTCCAATGGTTTGAGTTTCGTGGCAGATTTTCTGACAGAGGAGGGTACAATCTAATCTTTTGATATGATGCAGCTTAGGAGGGGAATATGGACAAGTAATTGTTATGCTTATCTCCAGTTAACTGATTATATTCGTTCGTTATTCAGGCATAACTGTACACTGCAAATTTATGATAAATTAGTTGCTTTCTTCACATCTCCCAAACAGATGTCCCCATCTATTTCTAGCTTGCACATGCCACTCTCTGAATTGATACCTCACAAACTATATACGTCTGTTGTGGCGGCGTGGACAGTAGAGCTACAAACATCGGTTTCAGAGAGAGAAATTCTATCAGCTCTGTGTAATGCCCCTATGCTAGACATGGAGAAAGTCATTATCCACTATGGGCATCGTATCAGTATTAGCAGGATTGCTGTGCAGTAACCGCAAAAGAAAATGCCAAGTTCTCCTGGCTGCTATAAGTAAGACATGCCTACGAAAGTGCTCTAGTATACAACGAAGGGGGGACTGCAGCAGGGAAAATGAATGATAAGGATGGAATAATTCCTTTTCTAAAGTCCAGGGAGTAAAATCATCTGTGTTTAAGTCCCAGTCTCGACAGGCCATATTATACATTTTCATATTAGAAAGCCCAAGCTCCCCCCTACACCCCCCCGGCTCTCCAATTACTGTAGAGTAAATCTAAACAGTATTTTATAGAGCATCTCTCACTGGTATCATGTTCCTAGTGGACCTATGTTAGGAATGAAGATATTTCTTCACCTATTCTCCTGAGAGATGTAGCAAAAGGTCTACATTCCATTTTTGCACTATCAAGTTATAATTGACTTCTTGTCCTGTAAGTATTTGTGATGAAAATGCATGGGCACTACCAACGGAATGTCTAATTGAAATGCCTCTGCTAGCAGTTCATGGAGTCTGCTAATAAGCACAAAGGTGGTATCGTGGAAAGATAATGGCACAATTGCAAGTATGGAAAAATATAGCATAGACCCCCAAGCTATATTCAGCTCACAGGTCAGCAAAAGATCAAAGCTTCCTCTCCTCTGCCACTACGTGAACCTCACATATGGAATGTCCCGTTGCCTCCATTTCTGTGAAAGCTGGGTTTGCTCTGTCTGCAGAAATATCACCATTACCCAGAAAGAGCAATAGAAGAGAAAACTCATAAGGGAGGCCCAGTTACCAGCACATCCAGTGCTGCACAAACTGCATTGGTTTATTAATAAGATAATCTTTCAGAAGCCTTCCCAATCATGGGGACTTCATATGGAACAAATAGCTGAAATGCAAAGGGGAGACTGACTCTCATCTCAAGTACAGTGAAAGAGAAAAACAAGGTACCATGATACCAATTATTAATATATCTCATATGCATACTACTGAGAAAAGCTTAAGATTTAAAAGCACTAAACCTCCCTTGTCTCTTGGCAACATAATTTGTGAGAGAAGGAGATGAGCCCGTATGTTATTCCAAGGATATTTAGTTAACATTTTGGACAACAGTTTGTCATAGAAAGCGGAGAGAACCATAAGAACATAAGCAATGCCTCTGCTGGGTCAGACCTGAGGTCCATCGCGCCCAGCAGTCCGCTCACGCGGCGGCCCAACAGGTCCAGGACCTGTGTAGTAAACCTCTATCTATACCCTTCTATCCCCTTTTCCAGCAGGAAATTGTCCAATCCTTTCTTAAACCCCGATACTGTTCCCTGCCCTATAACGTCCTCTGGAAGCGCGTTCCAGGTGTCGACCACACGTTGGGTAAAGAAGAACTTCCTAGCATTCGTTTTGAATCTGTCCCCTTTCAACTTTTCCGAATGCCCTCTTGTTTTTTTATTTTCTGAAAGTTTGAAGAATCTGTCCCTCTCTACCAGTTGCAAAACCTGAACTACATAAAGCCTAGGGTGGTCAAAAAAAAAAAATAATCAAATTAATGTCACCTCATTTTTAATAGGATATGACCTCCACACGTCTATATTTGTTCTATGTCTGGACACCAATAATTGTGAAAATTATAAACCTTTCGGTGAACATTTAGAGGTTGCTCAATGATTTTAAATTTAATACATAAATGCATGTACAGAATTTATATTAATTTTCATCTAAACCTGTGTGGCATAGAACTACACTGAGGTTGAGGGTTCAAAACCTGTGATGCTCCCTGTGACCCTGGGCAAGCTGCTTAATCCTCCACTGCCCCAGGTACATTAGATAGACCAGTATTTCTCAGTCCTGGAGTATCTCGGACCTGGAGTACCCCCTTGCCACTCAGATTTTCAGGATATTCACATGCATGAAAGAAATATGCAGAATATGCATGAAAGAAATTTGCATATATTGGTGGCACTGTATGCAAATCGAGTTTGTACATATAATAATCTATTTTCTTGTATACCGCCCCACCAGTAGTTCTAGGCGGTAAAAGTTTGGAGATAAAAAAGTTTGAAGATGATAAAAGTTTGGAGATAAAAACTGTTAAAAAAAACACATCCTAATAAAAAGGCACCATGGTAACATATACTCAGCATTCTTGTTTATCAAATAGATGAGTTTTGAATAATTTTCTAAATATAGGGTATGAATAAGTTTGGACAATCAATGGACTCATCCAAGAATTCATCTTACCCACCTGATATTCCAGTGTCCTGTCCAAAAAGGTCCTATAACGATAATCTCTTGGAGTAGGGAAGATAAACACAACTGAATTTCTGGTATGTTTTTTTAATAAAACAATTTCAGATAAGAAACCAGATAAGAGGGTAATAATCCATAAAGAGCCTTGTAACAAAAACATCCAAACTTAAAAAACACTTTAGCCCCAAAAGGCAGCCAATGTAATCTAGCATAAAAAGGACTAACGTGATCAAATTTCTTAAGACCAAAGATCAGATGAACTGCAGCATTCGGAACCAATCGGAGTCTTAATAAAATCTTTTTTGGTAATCCTAAATAAACAATATTACAATAGTCCAAAGTAGACAATACTGTAGACTGGACCAGCAACCAAAAAGCACAGTTACTTACCGTAACAGGTGTTATCCAGGGACAGCAGGCATATATTCTCACATGTGGGTGACGTCATCTACGGAGCCCCGGCGCGGACAGCTTTTCAAGCAAACTTGATTGAAGTTTCAAGTTTGCACACTGCACCACGCATGTGCATGCCTTCTCGCCCACTAGAGGGCGCATCCCACCTCGTGGTCCTCAGTTCCATAACTAGCAAGGAAGCCATCCCCGGGGAGGCGGGCGGGTTGTGAGAATATATGCCTGCTGTCCCTGGATAACACCTGTTACGGTAAGTAACTGTGCTTTATCCCAGGACAAGCAGGCATGATATTCTCACATGTGGGTGACCTCCAAGCTAACCAAAACAGGGCAGGTGGGAGGATGGCAATTTAGGAAAACAGATTTTGCAATACTGACTGGCCAAACCGGCCGTCACTCCTGGATAGAGTGTCCAGACAGTAATGAGAGGTGAATGTATGAACCGAAGACCAAGTGGCAGCCTTACATATTTCCTCCATCGGAGTGGATCGGAGAAAGGCTATCGAAGCTGCCATTGCTCGGACCTTGTGCCCCGTGACTCGACCCGGGGGAGGAAGGCCAGCCTGAGCGTAGCAAAAGGAAATGCAAGCGGCCAACCAGTTAGACAGAGTGCGCTTGGAAACTGGATGCCCTAATCGATTGGGATCGAAGGACAAAAACAATTGAGGAACCTTCCGATGAGACCTGGTGCGTTGAAGATAATATGCCAACGCCCTCTTACAGTCAAGCGTGTGAAGCGCCGTCTCGCCAGGATGGGAGTGGGGCTTCGGGAAGAACACAGGAAGGACAATGGACTGATTGAGGTGGAAGTCAGAAACAACTTTAGGTAAAAACTTAGGATGGGTGCGGAGAACCACCTTGTCGTGATGAAAGACAGTGAAAGGAGGGTCCGCAACCAAGGCTTGCAACTCCCCAATCCGCCTGGCGGAGGTGAGGGCAATCAGAAACACCGCCTTCCAAGTCAGAAATTTCAAGAGGGACTTGTTGAGTGGCTCAAAAGGGGGTTTCATCAGTTGAGCCAGAACTACATTCAAGTTCCACACGACAGACGAAGGCTTAAGAGGGGGGCAAACCCTGAGTAACCCTTTCATGAAGCGTGTCACCAAGGGATGGAGTGACAGAGGGCGTCCCTCCAGAGGTTGGTGGAAAACAGAAATCGCACTGAGATGAACCCGCACCGAAGTGGTTTTCAAGCCGGAGCGCGACAAATGAAATAAATATTCTAAAACCGAGGATACCGGAACTGATACCGGATCCAGGTGAAAAGACGAACACCAGGTGGAAAACCTGGTCCATTTCTGCGCATAGCAAAGCCTCGTCGAGATCTTGCGGGAGGCTTCCAACACCTCCTTCACCGATTGAGACAGGTCCGGAGGAGTCAGGGAACAAGAAACCAGGCTGTCAGGTGCAATGACTGCAGATTGGGATGTAACATGGATCCTTGACTCTGAGACAGCAGAGAAGGAGAGACAGGCAGGGGAAGAGGCTCCCTGGCACTGAGCTGGAGCAGCAGGGAGAACCAGTGCTGACGCGGCCACTGAGGTGCTATGAGAATCATCGTGGCCGTGGACGATTTTAGGTGTACCAACGTTCGCATGATCAGAGGGAACGGAGGGAATGCATACAGGAACCTCCCTTCCCAGTCGAGTAGGAAGGCATCCGCTTCCAGACGGTCCTGCGAGTACATCCGAGAACAATATAGTGGTAGTTTGTGTGTCTCCGGAGAGGCAAACAGATCCACCTGTGGCGTTCCCCAGCGAGCGAAAACCTCGCGTAGAACTGCTGAGTGTAGAGTCCACTCGTGCGGTTGCAGAAGTCGACTGAGTTTGTCCGCCAGGCAATTCCGTTCTCCTTGGATGTAGACCGCCCGGAGGAAGATGTTCCGGGAGGCCGCCCACTCCCAGAGGCGAAGAGCTTCGGAGCAGAGGGGCCATGACCCCGTTCCCCCCTGCTTGTTCACATAATACATTGCCACCTGATTGTCCGTGCGGACGAGGACCACCTGGTCCTGCAATATGTGAACGAAGGCTCGAAGTGCTAGGAAGATGGCCCGCAGCTCTAGCACGTTGATATGACACTGACGGTCTTCTGCCGACCACAGGCCCTGCGTGCGAAGACCGTCGAGGTGGGCTCCCCACGCGTACTCCGAGGAGTCCGTGGTCAGGACCTTGCGAAAAGGCGGGGTGCGGAACAATAGCCCCATGGACAGATTTGAAGAGTCTGTCCACCAACGCAGCGATTTCCGCAAGGGCGGAGTCACCGAAATGAGGCGAGACACCGGGTCGCACTCCTGACGCCACTGGGACGCGAGGGTCCACTGAGGGATCCTCAGATGTAGCCTCGCAAACGGCGTGACATGTACCGTCGAGGCCATATGGCCCAGCAGCATCATCATGCGCTTGGCCGACACTCTCGACAGTTGAGAGACCTGGTGGCTCATCCGTACCAAGGCTTCCAACCGCTGGGTCGGCAGGTAGGAGCGTAGGCGCACCGTGTCCAGCACCGCACCTATGAATTGAAGAGACTGCGACGGCCTCAACTGAGACTTTGGAAAGTTTATCTCGAACCCGAGAGTTTGCAGGAAGGCAATAGACTGTCGGGTCGCTGAGATAACCCCCTCCCTGGTCGGGGCTTTGATGAGCCAATCGTCCAGGTAAGGGAACACGTGGAGTCCACGTGACCTGAGGGCTGCTGCAACCACCACCATGCACTTCGTGAATACTCGTGGGGACGCGGCCAGGCCGAAAGGCAGTACCCTGTACTGGAGGTGGAGGTCCCCCACCTGGAATCGTAAGAATCTTCGACAGGCGGGGTGCACCGGAACATGGGTGTATGCTTCCTTCAGGTCGAGGGAGCACATCCAGTCCCCTTCCTCCAAGAGGGGATACAGAACCGGGAAAGATAGCATTCAAAACTTCTCCCGGGCCAGGAATTTGTTGAGCTTCCTGAGGTCCAGTATGGGGCGCAGGTCCCCGGTCTTTTTTGGGACCAAAAAGTAGCGGGAGTAAAACCCCGTACCCCACTGGTCCTTGGGGACCGGCTCGACCGCCCGAAGCTTCAAGAGGGCTTTGGCTTCGGTTATAAGGGTCGGTAGCTGCGAACGGTTGCAGGGGACTAAACTTGGGGGACTGTCCGGCGGCGAGGACACAAAGTTGAGCGAGTAGCCCTCGGAGACGATCCGGAGCACCCAAGCGTCTGAGGTAATCCCGGTCCATGCCTCCCGGAAGGACCGAAGACGGCCCCCGATAGGAAGGGGTTCCTGTGAAAGTGCGGAGGGGAACCCGCCCCGTCCGCTCAGCCCGTCAAAAGGAAGGCGCTGGCTTAGAAGGGCCCTGCGCCGGGGCTTGGGTTTGTCCCCCTCTGCCTCGCTGAGACGGACGTCTCGGAGGAGGTCTCGAGAAAGCCGGGGTCGACTTCTGAGGGTATCGGCGCGGCGGAGGCCGAAAGGGTTTCTGCGGCGGGGGCCTAGGTTTGGGGCGGACCAGGGATGCTAGAGAGCGCTCCTGTTCCGACAAGCGCTTGGTCGCCGCATCCAATGACTCGTCGAATAACTCGGACCCCACACAAGGCAAGTCTGCCAGGCGTTCCTGCAGGTTTGGGTCCATGTCGAGGGTGCGAAGCCAGGCCAAGCGGCGCATGGCCACCGCGAGGGCCGACACCCTCGAAACCAGCTCAAAGGCGTCGTACACTGCATGGAATAGGTACAACCGCAATTGAGACAGGTTGGACATAAACTTATCGAATCCTGCTCTTTGGGAGTCCGGTAACGAGTTTCGATATTGAGGAAGGTCCTTCACCATACCACGCAAATAGGAGGAAAAGGTGAAGGCGTAATTTAGAACCCTGGTGGCCATCAGGGAATTTGAATAGAGGCGACGGCCAAACTTGTCCAGGGTCCGCCCCTCCCTGCCTGGTGGAACCGCCGCAGAAACCCGTGAGGGCTGTGATTTTTTAAGAGCAGACTCCACCAGAAGAGACTGGTGTGAGAGCTGCGCCTTATCGAACCCTTTAGGGGGAATCGTCCTATACTTCGATTCCATTTTTGAAGGCACAGACGTGACTGTAAGAGGGTTTGACAAGTTCTTCAGCCAGGTTTGCAGAAGGACACTGTTGAGAGGGAGTCTAGGCACCTCCCTAGGAAGAGTGGGGAGGTCCTGTTCCTCCAAAAATTCTTTGGAATACCGAGAGCCTACCATCAGGTCAATCCCCAGGGCTTGGGCCATGTCCTGAACAAAGGATGAAAATGAGGACGGCCTAGCCTGGGGAGAGGGGGTTCTCGACCGCCCCACCGAGGAGAGGGGGGAGGCCTCATGGGAATAATGAGGATCCCTAACCGATCCCGAATCCCAGGATCCCCTCTCGAGGGCCCTCGAGGGGGAAGGGGAAGTTATCCTCCTCGCAGAACCCTTGGGTGAGGACCCAGGGGTTCGTGGGACACTCTCCCGTTTCCTCGGCGAGGCGGCCCGGGAAGACTTCCCATGGGGTGAGCGGAGGAGCCTCGGGTTGTCGAGGCGCAACTCCGACACCTGCAGCGCCTCGCCCCCGAACGACGAGGAACGGTCGCGCCGAGGCGAGCCTCAGGGCCGCTTAGACTTCCTCGATCGACGCCCCGTCCGAGGTCGCGTCGAGGGCGAGGCGTGTCTGGAAGACCCGGAGGAAGAGGAGGAAAGACGGCGCACTCTGCGCAACTTTTCTTTGGGCCTTACACTCCGCTCAGGGGGTTCCCCCGAGGTCGAGGTCCGGGGCGGGGCCGAGACCGAGGTGAACGGGGCCACAGTACCCGAGACCGAGGTCGCCGAGGCCGGGGCTCCCGAGGGAGCCGAGGCCGGGGCCTCCGAGACCGAAGGCGCCCAGGCCGAGGTCGAGGCCGCCGGAACCGCAGCACGCTGCAACACTTCCAGGGCTCCCGACAGCTCCGATGAGATCAGAGCTCGGAGGAGATCCTGGAAGGCCGGAATCCCCACGAAGGTGGGGAGTTCCGAGTCCGGGGCACACTCCCTGGAGGGCGACCTCGGTCTCGAGTATTCCCTCGGGGTGTGCGGAGTCGAGGTCCGATGCGGGG
Organism: Geotrypetes seraphini; assembly: GCF_902459505.1. Lineage (NCBI taxonomy): Eukaryota > Metazoa > Chordata > Amphibia > Gymnophiona > Dermophiidae > Geotrypetes > Geotrypetes seraphini. The sequence goes on along the minus strand of NC_047086.1, from coordinate 337,861,143 downwards.
CCGGGGTCGACCCACCCGCCTTGGCCTGACTCGAGGATGGCTTCTTTGCTGAAGGGGATGGAACAGAGGACTTACCCGAAGCTTGCTTCACTGACGACGCCTTCGAGGAAGAGGGCCGAGGCGAGGCCGAGGCCCCCGAGGACGCCGAGGCCGAGGTCAAGGCCGGGGCCGAAGCCGAGGCCGACGTCGAGGCCTTAGGCGGCGCGTCGACGGCGAACAATTCGGCCATTCTTGCCTTACGGCGACGGAGGGCCCTGTTTTGGAAGGTAGCACAGCGATCACACGAGTCTGTCGGATGTTCGGGCCCAAGACAGACAATGCACCACCGGTGAGGGTCAGTGATGGAAAGCAACCTCTCACACCGGCTGCACTTTTTGAATCCCGTAACAGGACGGGACATCCACGAAGAAAAAGAAGAAGGCCGGGAACGTACCGACGTCCCGCGGCCACGGATTCCGGTAGCCCCCGGAGCCCGAGGAAAAACGAAAGACTTTTTTTTTTTTTTTTTAAAGGGAACCGAAAAGAAAAACAGCACCGCGAACTAATTTGAAGGGAAAACAAACTAAACGCGGCAGCTAGAAGGCAAAAACACTGGAGCTCAGATCCACAGGGCTTTCTTGCTCCGCGGAAAAATTTGAACTGAGGACCACGAGGTGGGATGCGCCCTCTAGTGGGCGAGAAGGCATGCACATGCGTGGTGCAGTGTGCAAACTTGAAACTTCAATCAAGTTTGCTTGAAAAGCTGTCCGCGCCGGGGCTCCGTAGATGACGTCACCCACATGTGAGAATATCATGCCTGCTTGTCCTGGGATAAAGACTCCACATCAAAATACTTCTTAATGGTCCTCAATTTCCACAGTAGTGCATAACTTTTTTTGATTAACAGATCTGTATGTTTCCTAAAAGTTAAGCTACGATCCAGAGTTATTCCTAAAATCTTCAAGTTTGATGCTATCTCAAAACTTTGACTATTAAATTGGATCGTTGTTTCCTGAATCTTTTCATTCGGGTTAGCTAAAAAAATCTTAGTTTTTTCGAGATTAAGTTTCAGCCTAAACTGCAGCATCCACAATTCTACTTTTCCAATACATTGGAGATCAAGATGATTAATTCATTGTGGATATCCTGAAAACCTGACTGGCAAGGGGGTAATCCACTTATATAGACTGTGAGCCCGCCAGGACAAACAAGGAAAATACTTGAGTACCTGATTTGTAACCCGTTCTGAGCTCCTTTGGGAGGATAGGCTAAAAAATTGAATATATAAATTGTGAGCAAATGAACATGGAAATAAATTAAAATACGTGGAGGGGCATAATTAAAAAAAAACGTCTAAGTCCCCTTTTGGCCTATGTCCTTAAACGTTCAAAGGAGAAGCAGGGAAAGTGTCCATAACCAAACAAACGTCCTTGTTTTGATTATGGCCTGCCTCTACTAAACGCCCAGATCACCACTACGTCTACAAGTACACCCCACGACGTCTACACTTTTTGCCCATAATGAACCAAAAAAACGCCTAAGCCCCAAACGTCCAACACAAGCCAGTCCTTCGCCTAAAAGCTGGATCCTGTAACCGGTGTCTGTCAAAAACAACACCGGTTACAGAATCCCCCCCCCCCAACGATCCAGGCAGGAGGGTGCCCAAGCCCTCCTGCCCTGTCGAACCGCGAACCCCCCCACCCCCCGACAACATCGGGGCAAGAGGGAGCCCAAGCCCTCTTGCCCCATCGAACCGCGGCCCCCCCCAATGACATCAGGGCAAGAGGGAGCTCAAGCCTTTTTGCCCCGTCAAACCGTGATCCCCCCGATGGCATCGGGGCAAGAGGGAGCTCAAGCCCTCTTGCCCCGGCGATCATGACCCCCCCGACTCGATATGGCCAAGAGGGAGCCCAAGCCCTCCTGGCCCCGGCAACCCCCCCTCCGACACGAACAGGCCAGGAGAGAGCCCAAGCTCTCCTGGCCCCAGCGACCCCCCTCCGACACAACGGGCCAGGAGAGAGCCCAAGCTCTCCTGGCCCCGGCGATCCCCCCCCTCCGACACAACGGGCCAGGAGAGAGCCCAAGCTCTCCTGGCCCCGGTGACTCCCTCCGACTGGATTGGGCCAGGAGGGAGCCCAAGCCCTCCTGGCCCCGGTGACCCCCTACCCCCCCACCCCCACTACAATACGGGCAGAAGGGATCCCAGGCCCTCCTGCCCTTGACACAACCCCCTTCCCCCCAATGACCGCCCCCCAGAACCCCCGATCGGAACCCCTCCACCGACCCGTGATCCCCCCCGGCTGACCCCACAACCCCCCCACTCCTTCCCCGTACCTTTAATGTTGGCCAGATGGACGGGTACCAAGCCCAACTGGGATCCCTCCTGCCCGTATTGTAGTGGGGGGTAGGGAGTCGCCGGGGCCAGGAGGGCTTGGGCTCCCTCCTGGCCCAATCCAGTCGGGGGAGTCGCCAGGGCCAGGAGAGCTTGGGCTCTCTCCTGGCCCATTGTGTCGGAAGGGGGGGCAGAATCGCCGGGGCAAGAGGGCTTGGGCTCCCTCTTGCCCCAATATCATTGGGGGTACCGCGGGGCAAGAGGGCTTGGGCTCCCTTTTGCCCCGATATCGTGGGGGGAGGGGGGTGATGTATTGTGGCAGGAGAGATTGGCCATCTCCCCTGCCGTGATGTGATCACTCCTGTACCCAAACTGCCACAACCCACGGCAGTTCGGGTAGAGGGGTGATCGCATCGCGGTAGGGGAGATGAGGCATCTCTCTTGCCATGATGGTTGCGGTGGGTAGGTTGCCGGGCCGCTGAACTGATTGCGCCAGCAGCCATCAGCTCAGCGGCCCCTTTTTCGGCACTTAGACCTGGTTTGACTTTGTCTAAGTCAAAAAGGTCTAAGTGCCGACTAGGCAACCTGTCAACTGTTTTGGTTATATGTGTTGTACGCCTAGGTGTAGGTTGGCCCACCTCCCGCCCACCACCCACCCTTTCCCCTCCTCTAAACATGCCTATTTTCTCTCTGTGCGTCTAGAGGCAGGGAAAAGGCCTAAGCTGGTTTTAGATACATTTAAAAATCAGCTTTGGTTATGGGTACTTAGACGATCAGGCTTTTTAAACGTCCAAGTAGCCATTTAGGACACTTTTTAGACATTTGTTGTTTTTTTTTATTATGAACCCCATACTGTGTTACTTATAGCTGAAAATAAGCTTATTGTCTAATGATTTACAGCAGGGGTGTCCAAAAGGTCGATCGTGATCGACCGGTAGATCACGAAGGCAACGCGAGTCAATTGCGTTGCCTTTGCATTCTACTTGCTTTCTGACTCAGAAGTGCCAAGCCGACCAACTTCCCCACCTGATGTCAATTCTGACATCGGAGAGGAAGTTCCGGGCCAGCCAATCACTGCCTGGCTGGCCCGGAACTTCCTCTCCGACATCAGAAATGACGTCGGGGAGAGGAAATCTGATCGGCCCGATGCTTCTGTGTGGGGAAGCAGGGAGAGCTTGGGGCGGCGGTGGTTTGGAGGCCTGTTCCCCGATGGCAGCGGTGATTTGGAGGCCTGTTCCCCGATGGCTGCAGCAGTGGCTTAGGAGCAGGCAGGGAGACAAAAAGAAGGGGGAGCAGGGAGAGAAAGAAAGAAGGGAAAAAGAAAGAAAGGGGGGACAGGAAAACAGAAAGAAAGGGGACATGGAGATAGAGAGAGACAGACAGACAGAAAGAAAGAGGGGCAGGGAGACAGAAAGAAATACAGAAAGAAAGAAAGAAAGGGGAGGGGGCAGGGAGAAAGGAAGAAAAAGTTGATGGAGGGAATGAGGTCTGGAAGCATACAGCAGGCTGAAAGAAGGGAAGAAATATTAGATGCACAATCGGAAGAATAAAGTGCAACCAGAGACTCCTGAAAATCACCAGATAACAAAGGTAGGAAAAATCATTTTATTTTCAATTTAGTGATCAAAATGTGTCTGTTTTGAGAATTTATATCTGATGTCTATATTTTGCACTATAGCCCCGTTTTAGAAAACCGCAATAGTGGTTTTTAGTGCAGGGAACCTATGAGCATCGAGAGCATTCAGCGCAGCTCCCTGCACTAAAAACCGCTATTGCTGTTTAGTAAAAAGGAAGGGGGGATATATTTGTCCATTTTTGTATATTTGTCCATTTTTGTCCATATCCTGAGGTGATATTGCATAAAGTCATCTGCCTTGACTTCTTTGAAAACCTGTGGAATATAAATGATAATTAACATTTTCTCTGCCTACAGTGTGCTTTGTGGGTTTTTAAAATTTTATTTTTGGTAGATCATTTTGATTTGGTCATTTTAAAAGTGGCTCGCAAGCCAAAAAGTCTGGGCACCCATGATTTACAGTATTATACACTGTTCAATGTTCAGTGCTGACTGGTAACAAAGGTCATTATTCCATAGTAAGTACAAAATACTGTATTTGTTATGTGTGAATGTTGAACGGCAGTTCTACATTCAGTCACTATTCATCAGTATGATTTTGGAGCAAGTTGGATAGGTCTTTCTGTGCTGAGCAACAAGGCGAAGGAGGAGCTGCTTCTACTCCTCATTCTTTGTCAGACTTGAATATTCCTGCACTAAGGCAACTGATCTTTCAGCAGAGCCATCCACTACCGTCATTGATGATGCTGACTGCTTCAAATATTGGTAGTTTGGATCATCTCTCCAGTTTGCAGGATCTTTAAACAGAAATTGTTGAGCCTTTTCTTGTCCATGGGTGTCAAAAACACCAAAGAAGGCATAAGTTCTCTTTGTTATATATGATGCCAGGCAGATGGGACCGAGTGACTTGGGAGGACAGGCGAGACGTTTAACTGAACTTGTGGATTGTGGAAGCTGAAGGTTTGCCACCATCTTGGGCTTTATGTCGTAGCTTCAACTTGGTTTTCAACTGCCTATTTATCACTAAACTTAACTTTCTACTTTGCAGCAGTAATAGTACTAAGCTGTTATTATTCAAATAACAATAAAACTGTTGTTGTCAATGACAACAGCTACAAAGAATAGCTATTTAGTGTACAACCAGTATTAAGTAACAGTTTCTAACCACATTACCATATTGTTATGAATAGCCAGCTACATTATGAAGATATTGTAGGACCATGAGAGAGCTCTAAATTTATCCAAAACTGCTTTAAATTTTAACCATGTCTTATCTACATCTACCTCAGACTTGTGGAGGCATGTTCTCATAAGGCTAAATTTTCACCACAATCTTATAAAGCCACTGGGCCACCACTATCACGCTAGAGGGCTATTTTCCCCATCAAAGAAAAGTACATGACTGCCAAGCCTGCAACTTATACCACTTTTAACATTCAGATATTCTATACACTGTCTCTAATTTCTTATTTTCATCACTATTAATCCAAATGTGGAGGAAAACCTCTGTCCGATATATTTGATGTCCTTAACTGTGTTTTATTGGTCTTAATAAAATCGCTTTATAGAAATACTGCCTAGCAGTATGTTTTCATTTCCAAACTGCTAATGAAAAAGGTGCACCAGCTTAGAATTAATTTTTTATGAGGTGTCCTAGCAACAGTTCTTACATGTAATTCACAATAGTTATGGATAGGTAATGTAAGAACACCAATTACAAATGCAATACAAAACCATATGCCCCAGTAAGTGATAGGGTTGAACATTACATATAGGTACAGGCACTGAACAATTACTAGGCTAGGTCACAATGTGAATTATTTATTGTGTGTAACTGAGTTTCTAATGCATTCTTATTTTCTCTAACAAACCCTGAATTTTGCTTAAAAGTAAGACTGTTCTCTAATTTGCATATACAGAAGGTTTAAGTTGCTCAACACACTGGCCTTCCTGGAGTTGTGTACTGACATTTCAAAGGTACTTTGAAACAAAGTAGTATGTAATATATATTTAAGGGCTCCTTTTACTAAGCTGCGATAGCGTTTTTAGCGCATGCAGGATTTTAGCACGCGCTAAACCCGCGCTACTCTGCTAGAACTAATGGCAGCTCAATGCTGGCGCTAAGACCACTATCACAGCTTAGTAAAAGGAGCCCTAAGTTTATGTGTTACCCATTCTTCATGTGAACGTACGGTCTAGTTCACTCAAATGTGCTGCTAAGAATTATGTCCTTGATCCAGTCATTTGATTTTATAAACATTCTGAAATATTATTAGTTTTCCTCATATCTGGAGGGAATGGATCACAGTAGGGTCAGGTAGACTGCAACATGTGACACAGAAACATCCACCCTCAAAATTGTTGCACCTACAGAATTCTTTTGCTCTATTACAGCATTGCAATGCTCAAGAAAAAAAGAACTGAGAAGAACCAGAACACCAGTGAAGGTAACTCAAGAAGAAAAGTACCCCCAAAGGAAAAATAAGAAAGCCTCAAACCAGAAAATTATTGCAGTTAGGGGAATCCATCATCAAAGGCATTAACTTTGGAACACAAGTCAAGGAGCCTAAACTAGTGAAGTATCTCCCAGGATCCTCGGCTGCCAGGAGTACCACACAAATGCTGTCTATAATTAGGGAAGAAACTAAGAATTCTAAAGCTGATGGTGCTATCCCACTTGGGAAGAGAGATGTCCTTAATATCATTTGGTTATTAAGGACATCTCTCTTGCCTTTTCCTTTAAACAAAGGTGCAACTATATCTAATCTATGAGGCATTAAACTGGAATTAGATCTAATTGGAAAAGATATTAGTTGAAAAACCTGTGGTGAGGTCAGGCCATAAAAAAATCTTAAAAATAAACAACAAATTTTAAACGCTATTCGTGCTTGGAATGATAACCAATGAAGCTCTCTGAACAAAGGTGACACTTGAGTGAACTATATGTTGTTAGGTGTCATCGACTCGTGTTTGAATCGCAGTGACTTGATGAATTGCAGAACTAAAAAAAAAATCGGTTTTGTGCTAGTCTGGACAAGGTGGCAGATTTAATCCCTTTATTGTCATAAAGTGATGCTTCCATTGTGAGAGAGGCAACCTCTCATTAGTAGGACCAGGAGGCAATATCGGTCATAGACCAGGGAGAGGATCCCTCTGTTCGCTGACTCTCTAAGTCCATTCAAGAATTAAAGACAGACCCTCTGCAAACCCTGACCTCCCAATGTTCTCTTCTGTGATACAAATGTGAAACGAATGATTATGAGAGAATTATTAATATTGAATGACACTGCCTTGGATCCGGGGCAGACGTTAAAAGAACAGGTACTATGAAAACAAGTCGTAATCACGAGGCAGGCTAGGAGTTTCTAACACATACTGATTGGTAAACATCCCCCCGGCATTCAGTTAGCTCAATCCACAAGCATTCAGTTAGCTCAATCCATAAGGAGGGGATGTGTAGTCAGATTGGTAAACATCCTCTACAAGAAGGGGATGGGTAGTCAGCTCACGAGGCAGGCTAGGAGTTTCTAACACATACTGATTGGTAAACATCCCCCCGGCATTCAGTTAGCTCAATCCACAAGGAGGGGATGTGTATAAATAGTGCCTTCCCAGAAAGAAAAGGAGGGACATTTCCACTGCTGACGAGCTGTGTGATGATATATTGATTAAGCCTCTTGTTCGTGATCCCCCGACAGAGTGATGATGCAATAACCGGTAATGTATTGATTCAAACTCTGTACTTAATCAATGATTATGGCTAGAAATATTGTATTTATGTAATAAAACTTAATTTGTATACTATTTTGATCTCCTGGTATTCTTCCCAGTGAGGACAGTGACCGAAGGCCTTTTATTGCCTTTTTAAATAGTAATATCTGAGCGGGATCCAGGCTCAATCTACATCTTTTCCTGTCAACTGGACATGAGGATCCTAGTCACAGAGCCATGGGAGACTTCTGAAGATGGCCAAAACCATGACTAAGCTGTATCACATGGATCAGGAATTCCAACAAATATTTGTTCTGCCAAAGGTTGATTTCCTGGTAGCCCAGGTGACCAAACGTATTTCCCTACCAAGTGAGAGAGGAGTAGTTTTAAAGAATCCACCTGCAAACCTTTATAAAATAGTCTCTCATATTAAAATTCATTATATTGGAAAAAGGAAACTTTTCAACATTTGACCAAGTCAAAAATAAGTGGGACCTATACAACAAGCACCCAATATCCTAATACAAACTGCTCAGTAATGTTTGGTTTTGTTGTTTTTTTAAGGAAAGAAACAATCTTGATATAACAAAGTGAGAGCCACAGATATGGAGGTACTGTTCAATAATATGGAGCAGAGAAGTGGGCTAGGAAATAAAAGGGCCCAAGTTCAAATCCCACAGCAGTTTTTGGTGGCTTTGTAAGTCACTTAATCCTCCATGCTCCAGAAGGAGGAAATGGCACACTACTCCAGTATCATGCCAAGAAAATCATGAGGGGGGGTCCCCTCTCTGTATAGTTACCAGGAGTCAAATCTTACTTGAGGGCACATCTGGATCTGGATTCAGTGTATAAAAATAAAATTACAATTTTTAGTTTACATTAAATTAAATATTAAAACTTACAAAGAGCATATATAACAAAAAGGGGATAAAGCTGTGGAGTTGTGTTAATTGAACAATAAGTCAGACAGGGTCCCTAATTTTCCATTTTCTGAAAAGCATTAAATTTTAAAATGTGACACACTGAAGGGGAACTTATGTCCTAAGTGAACTGGATATAAGGACTGCTTTAATTAGGTGATATTGAATTTATTAGAAGAACAGAAGGCATAGAAAATGTATTTATGATTTATAAATGTAGCAACCCTATTAATTAAAAAAAATTATTTTACACTTGGATAAAGGAAGATTTTCCATTGATTCAAAGCAGGAAACACCTCTAAGCTTGAAACGGCTTCCTTTGAATTACAGACTAATATAACACATAAGGAACCAGAAAGAATCAAATACAAGCAACTATGGCAAATTTCTAGGAAGAAATTCCCTGGAGAACAGGAAGGCCATGGGTCGTAACAGCCCAATTTGCAGAACTGACAGTTGAGTATAAACGTGAGTGTTGGAGTATGGGGTGAGTGATTTCAGAGTAAATGTTTGTGAAGGATGGGGAGGGGTGGGTGGGGGAAAAAAAATAAAGAGTGGAAAAGGTGCTTTGATTAATTAGCATCATGACTATGTCTAGATTATTCTGTAATATGCTGTGGTGTCTGCTCAGCTGGGATTTGAACTATAAGAGATTTTCTGCTTCTTGTAAATAAAAGCATATTTAAAAAAAAATATTGGTATGCAAAATACATTCTTTCTGATTCATAGCCTGCTTGGCTGCTGCTATTGTATTTCACTGTGGAAGAGGCAGTGCCTGCATTAATGATGTTATTTTACTTTATCTAAGACTACCTTGAATTGGATGAGCAGTTGGAACTGCGGGGACAGATTCATAACTTCTGTGGACCTAATGGTCCATAAATAAAGTAATAACTGCTACTATTTTAATTGCATTATTTCCGGGGATGATTTTAAAAATCATCTCTGCAGATGAAACTGCAAAGAAAACAGACTTTCATAAAATTGCCCCAATTATATGCTATATAAATATCACAAAGATTATTAGAAACTGGACCATCTGACGGCGATTTCAGTACAATATATTCAATTTTGTACTAAACATAGACCAAGCTCCTCATAGGTCCTTTATTTTTGCTTATTCCAGTGCAAATGGCTTTCTTTCCAAATTTCAACCAAAACTTTTAGCATTTATAATTTCAATAAATAGCATTTAGCTGAGAAATTATGTTCTCCTTCAAGGCATGGCAGACTTAGAGATCCCTCAACTATCTTGTGAGAAGATAGTGACTGCTACAAATGAAGATTTTGAGAGATTAGAAGGAACCTATTCCTAATACAGTGAAACATTTTCATGTCAAACAGTCCTTAAGTATGTGTGATAATGTAACAAAGTAGATGACAGCAGACAAAAACCTAAGTAGTCAATCTAGGCCTAGATTCACTAAACTTACCAATCTGGATCATTGTTGAGCGATTCTTGGCCAAGTTCTGCTGAGCAACCGATTCACAACAGATTGTACATGCAAATGATCTGATTGGACACGCGCCCTACAGCAATCCCACGGATCACTGTAAGAGCGATCGAAACACATGTGCAAAGTATCCTTGTGGGTTATTGATGCAATTTACGCATGCGCTTGCTCTTCGCCCTTCACTACGTAGTTAGTGGGTGGGGTTTATTCCGGCACATCATTGGCGGGTGTCGAATGCGCCATCCGCAAAGCACAAGCGAGCTCAAAAGAAAGGGAGAGAGGTGGCCTCAGTTTACTTTTGCTGGCCCTACGAGTTGGACATTTTAAAAAAAGGAATGATTTGTGACCGACGCAGTGAAGCCAGATTATCAAACAGAACTCGCTTTAAACCTGCGGGCTCGCAATGCGCTTTTTGCAGAATTTATAAAAAATGAATTCTTACGCATATGTAAAGTTATTTTACAATTTTATTTATAAATTTGATGGTTGTTTTATATGGGCTTGTAACTTCGACACTGATATTTCAGGGCGGAACAAGGCAGGAGACTAGGCAAGGATAGTAAGCGACTGGTCCTCAGCAGTCACTTCTTTTCAGATCAGTAAACCCAATCAGTTTTTTTCTTCTGCTTAGTGAATTGATCGTATCCTACTTTTGCATGCCATTTGCCCTCATTTGCATGGGCGGATCAGGGAACAATCGCGATGTTCCTCCTACTGGAATTGCTCTCAAAGCCCACTCCAACCTATCCTGATCCATCATGCTTTATACGGGACACAGACCAAAGAATTCTGCCCAGCATTGTCATTATGTTTCAGTTACTGGAGTTGCTGTTGATTCTCTCTCCAACACATTCTAATCTATCTAGTTCCTCAAAGCCAGAGTCACCATCTTAAGCACCATTCAACACATCAACATTTCTATACCAAACATTTAAATGACTGCATGCATTGTGTGGCAACAATGCATTGTACACAGGTTTGCTGAAAAAAATGTTCAAAAAGATGGCAAACAGGTACAAAATGCAGCAAAATGAGTCTTCCCAAATATTGCTCCTGGGGAATTCTGCGCAACTGTGAATGCAGAATTTATGCAGAGTTCCCCTTCTCCTTCTGAATATGCTCTGTTTCCAGCTGCCCGCCTCCCTCCTTGTCTAAATGCACTCACATCACAACATGGCAAGAGAGAGGAGCTCCACAGCCACACATGGGTGGTCTGCTTCTTTCTCCTCCTTAGCCATCCTGAGCTCGACTGTTTCTCTGACGCACATGGGCTTCCATATAGCCCCGCAGCTTAAAGGACAACTGATTTCAACCCGCTTGAATCTTTTTAGAGATCAGTGCACATATACAATAGATCCGTTATGTCCTCAAGATCTACCAAAATTGACAGTTCGCCGCCCGTTCCTACCTCCGCTGCGCACAACGCACCGAAGCGTTCTAAGCATGAACCACCATCTCCCGAAAAAGTGTGCTCATCTGCTGTAAAGGATCAGAGTGCCTCGATCGCTACTGATCTACAAATTCTTCGCAGCCTAATGCAAGATAATCTTGCGGCTTCCGAAGACATCCGCTCAGAAATTAATAATATTACTCTCCAGCTAAAACAATATAGCGCCCGCCTAGATCTCACTGAAGAGCGCATGGCGGTGCACGACTCACAAATTCAGGACACATAGAGAGGCCTACGCAAGATTGATTTCATTCAGCGCGATATCGAAGACATGTCCAACCGTATGCGTAGGAATAATGTGCATCTTATTGGTCTTCCAGAAAATTGGGAAGGTAAGGATCTCATTTCATACCTCCATGATTTCCTTCCTAAAACTTTAAACCTACAATTTTCTCCGCCCTTGGAGATCGAACGAGCTCATAGAGTTCCTTCTGGTCCTCCTCACAATTCAAATTTGCGAGACCAATTGTAATGAAGATACTTCGATATCAGCAAACCTTACAGATTTTGCAGGCTGCAAAATCCAAATCACTACTGCTGGTAGAGGCCAAAAAATATCTTTTTTGTACCAGATTTGTCTAAATCATCGACGCAAAAGAGGAAAGCATTTATATCAATGTGACCACAACTTAAAAGCATTGGCGTACAATATGGCCTATTCTACCTGGCCAAGATGAGAATCACATACCGTAACACCACCAAAAATTTCGAAGAACCTAAAGATCTACAAAAGTTCCTTGAGGAAAATGTATGCGACATGACCTAATGTCTACTCAGTGCTACATTCATCTACGGGTTGTTCTCATCTCCACGTATCCATATTGATTACTCATATGGGCAAAGGAGCTGTATGCTGGGCACATCTTGTCGGCATGCGACCCCATCGCTGGTTCTCTTTTTTCACATTCTATATGATCGCCACCATCATGGATCATATTTACCTTTCTTTTTGTTTTCCCCCTTTTTCAATTACCTGAATATGGAGCTTTTTATGTAACTGTTTTCTGTCACTCTCCCTCATATTGGAAGCCGATTACAATTGCTATCTTGCAACATCATTACTCAGTCATCAGATTTCATCTTGGGTCCCTCGGATAATCTCTCCTCATGCTTTCTAATGACTAAGATTAATCTTGTCTCTCTGAACATTAAGGGAATCTCCAATCTTGCTGAATGGAAAAAATCCTTCAATACTTCAAACATCTGAATGCTGACATCTGCCTAATTCAAGAATCCCATCTCAGTATCCCAGAAGCTCAAAAACTAACTGGAGGATGGGTCCAGCATTGCTATGCGGCTCCAGCTGATGGTAAAAAGAATGGAACCATCATTCTTGTCAACAAATCTTTCAACTTTCAACTCTCTATTTATAAATTTGACCCCACCGGAGGGTGGACATACATTGAAGGTACTATTGATGGCTTGCCACTCAACTTGCTAAACATATATGCTCCTAATTCTGATGATCCGGATTTCTTCAGTTTCTTCAACACCATCATCACCTCATCTTTATCTGAACATACCATCATTGCGGGAGATTTTAACTTCCCTATTGATCCCTTCACAGACAGATCTTCTCTCTGCCATCCCTGCAAACTCCACTCCTGAGCTACTCTTACTAATGCCATGAACAATTATGGATGGTCTGACATTTGAAGAATCTTCTACCCCACTACTAAAGATTTTACCTTTTACTCCGCACCTCATAAAACCTATTCCAGAATCGATTATATCCTAAGCTCTAAAGACATTCTAAATATGGCCACAGCTGCCAAAATTCATGACATCACCATTTCAGATCATGCAGCTGTTTCTTGCTCTCTTTTGTGGACACCCTCATCAAAATTAAAGCTTTGGAGAATGAATAATATCTTGTTACATGATAAAGACTTTTTAAATCATCTTACTCGTGAATCGGTAGCTTTCTTTTCTATCAACCAAAATTCTGTTACTGATTACTCCATACTATGGGAAGCATATAAATCATGGCTAAGTGGTGAGTCCATCAGTTACTCTGCATTTCAACTCAAACAGAAAAGTGCTGAACTGCTTCGTCTAGAAAAAGATATACATTCTCTTGAAACTCAACTCTATGACAACTTTGATCCGGCCCTGCACAACACTGCTGCGTCTTAAGTTTCAGTATAATGAAATATTCAGTAATTCTGCCTCCGCGTCAATGTTTCGACAATCCACCATGTACTATGCTCATTCCAATAAAGTCGGACGCCTTCTGGCTTCCTATTTGAAAGGTCGCAGAATGAAACATAGAATATTGCATATAACATCATCAGGGATAGTTCATACAGCCACCTGGGATATCCTTGAGGACTTCCGCACCTTCTACGAGTCCTTATATGCTTCTGAAACATCTTGCCCAGATCATCATATCACCGACTTTCTACAATCCATTAATCTACCTTCTGTGAATGACTCTCAACGACAACTCCTACAACAACCTATTTCCCCTGATGAAATTACAAAGGCTATTTCTTCCATGGCATCGGGACCAGATAGTCTACCTTCTCAATTTTACAAATCGTTCTCTTTACTTCTGACTCCACACCTGCTTGCATACTACCAGTCTCTTCTCCAAGCAACCTCCATCGTTTTCATGAAGCTAATATCATCGTTCTCCTGAAACCAAACAGAGATGCTCACCTGGTGAAAAACTACCACCCAATATCTCTACTGAATTTGGACTATAAAATATTTGCTAAGATCCTTGTACTTAGATTGGAAAAGATTATGCTATGCTTAATTCACAGAGACCAAGTTGGATTCTTAAAAGGGAGATATGGAGCAGACAATACCAGACTGCTTTGCCATGTACTCCACTCTGCCCTGTCTGATCAACATCCTCTAATGATTGCTTCTCTTGACGCTGAAAAAGCTTTTGACAGGGTAGAGTGGAGATACTTGTTCAAGGTTCTGGAGCATTTCGGTTTCCCTGCTGAATTTACTGACATGATATCACTTTTGTACAATCAACCTATAGCCAAATTGATCGCTAATAATGAAGTGTCTAACCCCTTTACTCTTCACAGAGGCACTAGACAAGGATGTCCCATGTCCCCACTTCTCTTTAACTTAGCAATAGAACCATTATTGGCTGCTATTAGACAATCTCCATCCATTGAAGGCGTTACCATTGCTAATATTGAATTCAAATTATCGGTATACGCTGATGGCATCTTACTTTATCTTTCTAATCCACAATCTTCCCTTACATCCCTTGTCCATTTAATATCTTCATTTTCTAATATGTCAGGTTACAAGGTATACTGGGATAAGACAGAACTCATGCCATTAAATGATGCTTGCATTCCCTTTCATATCCCATTATTTCCATTCACGTGGGTCACCTCTGGTATGAAATATCTAGGCATTCCTTTTGATAGAGATATTAAATCCACCTCATCCTTAATCATGGCTAAATCCATCTCTACAGTTAAGAATATTTTATCCTCATGGTCTCCTTTACACCTCTCCTGGTAGGGTAGACTTGATACCTTAAAATTATGGTAATTCCAAAACTCACTTACATGCTAAATATGTTTCCAATTTTACTCCCCCCTTCCTTTTATAAGAATGCTGAAAGGTTAATGCTCAATTTTCTCTGGAATAACAAACCTCACTGAATTTCCCTTCAAAAATTGAAAGCTCCCAAATCTTCTGGCGGGGTCAACTTCCCAGACCTTGGGTTATAACACAAAACATTCATTTTGAGACAAGGAGCGGAATGGCTTCACACTGAAGCCACACCAGATATTCCAAATTGGTTGCGTTTAGAAATCTCACTCATGCAGCCTACTCCTCTACTTAGATTACTAGGTTCCTCTTCAGTAAAGTCATGCCCCTACAATCCCCTCATACACACAACACATAAAACCTTGATGAATCTAGATAAACATTTAGAACGCCCTTGGCTTCAGTCTGACCTTTGTCCCATTTGGCATAACCACATGTTCCAAATAGATAAAAAAATGTATTTTCTGGCCTTTAAGGTCTAAAAATCAGATATGGGACATTGCATCCATTTGTCATTCTGATGGTTCTTGGAATACCTTTAATGAGTTGCAAAACAAATTCTCTCTCCCTGATTCTCAATTTTATAGATGGCTGCAACTCTGATCATCCCTTAAAAAGTCTAATCTCAAACCGACAATCTCGATTCACCCTCCCACTCTGCTCTGAAACAATCATGGGAAGAAGATCTTGGCATATCCATTTCTGACTCTGTCTGGGATTCCATTTTGAAATCTACCTTTCACACCTCCAGATTGGCTTCCATCACACAAAGCCTATACTTTCTCTTTCATAGAGCACAATGGACCTCTATCAAATCTCATAAAATTAATCCATCATTCCCGAGTTCATGTTGGACATGCTCCATAGCACCTGGCTCCTTTAAACACCTTTCACTTTATTGTCCTGCAATACAACCATATTGGACGTCTGTATGGAATACTATATGCTCCTTATTTCACATTAATATTGCACTATCTTACCAAATGTTGTTATTGAAATCTTCTGCATCTTTGCTTAACCTCTCTGTACAGGATGCTTTCTTGTTTGATGTCCTCCTTGCACTAGCTCTTAAGGTCCTTCTCAGCAACTGGAAAAACCTATCAAAAGCTTCTCACTGTCAATGGTGGAATTTAGTATGTCAAACTTACCGTTTTGAAGCTTATATTGCCAAAAAACTGAATAGTTATTCACGTTTCCAGGATAACTGGAAATCTTTGAAGCTCTGCAATGCTCTACTTCCTGACCTTTTTTTTTTTTCTCCTTCCCTCTTCTCTCATTCTCTTTTTTGGCACTTATTTATCAGTCTATTTCTTTATCCTTTCTTTTCCTTCCCCCTTCTTTTCCATTTTTCTTTATCTCCACGATGATAGGCAATGTTTATGTTTGGTTGATGTTTATTGAGAAATACTGTGAACACCTTTGTTTATATTCTCAATTTATTCTGGTTACTTCACTGTTTGTTATTATGATACAACATCAATCCTCTTACAGTATCATATTGTTTGTTCTTTTATAAAACTTCTTCAATAAATAAACCTTGACTTAAAAAAAAAAGATGAATCTATGTTTTGTCATACAATGCTCATCATGCTATGTCGCACCATGCCATGTTATGTTATGTTTTACTATGCTTTGTTAACTGTTTTGCCATCTCTATCAGACAATGTCTTGCCATACCATGTTTGCCAACACCCTGTATAAAAACAGATTCATATGTATGTAAACTTGTAACCCATTCTTAGCTCCCCTGGGAAGATGGGATATAAAACCAAATAAATAAATTTAACTTAGTTTCCCGTTAATACCATAGAACACCAACTACTGGCCATGAAACTGCTCAATGCACTTTTGTTTCAAAGTTCTTGTTAAAAATTTAATCTATTAGTATAGGTTACAAATCCTATTTAAATTAGTTTCTTATCTAATCATGATTAAGCTCTAACATGTTTTTCTTATGATAAGATACTAATTGGTAGCCAAGGCTTTTTACCTAAGTAACTTGAAATCCAGAGCTTTTTAGAAATGTTTGCTTTGAGAATGTCTTCTTTCTTCAAGTTGTCTAAAAGTTAAAGGGCTAGATTCACTAAGCAAATCGATCGTATACTGATCGGTTTGCGAGCCCTTTGCGACTCGATTTCTCTTTGACCCGATTCACTAACCTGTATCCCGATCATCCTCTGATCCGCACATGCAAATGCAGGGAATGGCATTCAAATGATGGCAGGCAGCGATTCACAAACCAAAACCCTGCATCAGCGACTGGGCTGGCTAATCACAAACAAGCGACTGCTGAGGATCAGTCGCTCAGGTCCTTTCCGACTGCCCTACTCTTTGCACTGTTTTTCTGCTCTCTACCCCAAACTCCTGCCCTGATCTCTTGCAGCCCCAATTGTCCTGTCCTGCCCCGACTCTCCCGCCTGTCCTGAACTCCTGGAGCCCCGACTCTTCCGCCTGTTCCGATCTCCTGCTGCCCCGAACTCATACAGTCCTGACTCTCCTGCCTGCCCCGAACTCCTACCTGCACCGACTCTCCCACCCTTCCCCGCAGTGCAAGCCCGTGGTTTTAACCCATGGGCTTAAAGCGGGTTAAAAACACCCAAACAAATTCCTACTGAGAGCATGCGCAGACAGACAAGGAAGATGGTCTGTGCATGCTCAAGGATCGCTCTCTAGCGATCCATGCGGTGTTTGGGGAGGTGTGTCAACAATTGTCCCAATTTGCATGCAAGCCTTTACTGAATTCGTCGGCCTGCATGCAATCGGGCACGGATCGGACACAGAATCGGGGGTTAGTGAATCTAGCCCAAAGTGCTTTCAAGTACAAATAATTAAGGAGTTGATTCACACAGCCTGAGTCTAGAAAGGAAGCTGTAATCAAAAACAGTTCAGGTAGTCTGGCAAATAAAATAATTGTTATTCAAAGTCTAAGCAGATAAGAATACTAAAAATACACTTGGACAGATTTAACCAATGAGAGGTCAGTTGGTATCATTTTTAAAAGTGCTGGCTGAGGATGGGATATGAGCACCTTCTCCAATGTCTTTCTACTCTGCCTCACATAAAGTTGGGAAAACCTTTCCAGAACTGATAGGGGAGGGGAGGAGGAGGGAGGAAGGTAGGAACATGAGTTACTAGATGTCAAGGAAAACCTGGATATAACCTCTTTTTAGAGGACTGTCCAGGTGGCCAGATGGATTTTCAAACACTGGTAGTTTATCCAGGTTTCCTGAGCTCGGGGCCATGTCTGGAGGGCCTCCAAGCATGCTCAGAGGCCCTCCAGACACAGCCCGGACTTGGGAAAGAAAATGAGGGGTGGGGCTAGAGGTGGAAAGGGGCAGAGCATGAGTGGCATTGGGTGGGCCTAGGGAGGAATGGGGCAAGGCCATGTGATCTCTTTTCTTCGATAAGAAATCTGGTAACCCTAGCCATGAGGGCCCTTGGATTTTGCAGAGTGATAGGATGGAGGAACAGGGCCTCGGGACCTTTATTTTTCTGCATACGAGTATGGTGAGAAAGATTTTAAAAATTGCGCCTCATGGCCACTTACCTTTCTGTTTGGGGGGTGGAGGAGAAGAACTGAATATTGGCCCTCTAGGCCAGTGGTTCCAAACTCTGTCCTGGAGGACCACCAGCCAGTCAGGTTTTCAGGACAGCCCTAATGAATATGCATGGAGCAGATTGGCATGCCTATCACTTCCATTATATGCAAATCTCTCTCATGCATATTCATTAGGGCTATCCCAAAAACCCGACTGGCTGATGGTCCTCCAGGACAGAGTTGGGAACCACTGCTCTAGACCACTTAATCTTCTATTTAGAGAACAGTGAGGAGTCTTTTAGAGCACCATGGCCCTTCAGCGTTCCTCTGTACAAACTAGATCTTTCACTTCAGGCCACTTAGCATGACAGATTTTGGCGTTAGCATGTATGAGAAATCCTCCATTGCCCACTGCTTTGAATGTGTAACCAGAAAATTAGTAACTACAAAAAGACAGTATACAAGTCCCATGCTTTTTCCCCCTAAATATTCAGCTGGCGGTGATCAGCATTTTTTGTCGTTGTCACTGGCATTTTTCCCAGATATTCAATGTCAGGCATTGCCCAGATATCAACACTGAATATGTGGGCATACACAGCTGGCTAACACTTATGTGATTGAATGCAATAATCAGCACTTAACTGCATAAGGTGAAACAGTCATATTTTTGCAGTTACCTTCAGCAAGTAAGTGTTGAATATTGGCACTTAACCGAATAAGGGCTAGATTCACTAAAGATAGCGACTCAATCGCTGTTGGCCAATTCTCTGGCCAATTTTCCAACAGCGATTGATTCACTATCAAGTTTGCATGCAAACCCACCGATTCAATCACTCAGTAAGCGATTGAGACATGTGCAGAGCCCTAACAATAGTGACAGGAGAAGCAGCCTCCTGTCACTGCTGTCAGGGCTTCTGCTTTTTTTTAATGGAACAGATGTTCTGTGCAACTTAAACGCGCACCATCTGTTCAATTAAAAAAGCACTCCCCCTATGCTAGCACCCCTGAACCCCCCCAAAATGGCATGAGAGATGCCCACTTCCTGCCATGAAGGCTCCTGCCCGCCCGCTCACTCAGAAAAAAACCCAGCAGGAGAGATATCCACTCCCTCCTGCCACCGCAGTGCCCCTCTCCCTCCCAGCCCCGGTACCCGTACCTCAAAGCTGGGAGCAGGAGGTACTGAGCTGGGAGCAGGAGGCTCCTCCTCTGGCCACTACCCGCCCCAGTGCATCATGTGATGCACAGCGAGGGGCCTAAGGCCCTGATTGGCTCAGATACCTCTGGCTCCTCCCTTGGGAGGGATCTGAGGTGTCTGAGCCAATCAGGGACTTCCTTAGGAAGGAGCCTAAGGAATTCCGATTGGCCATAACCAGAACAAACTCCATTCTTTCATCAGTTGAATTAGCTATGGGGTTTCTAGCTGTTCCCCTACTGTGCTACCATAACCAGGGTATTCTCTTTAACTTTGTTCCCTCAGACTTCCACAGCACATTAGACCACTCTTCATTTTATCATACTATTCAGGACAGTAAACGTAATAAATTATCTGGGGACTTACCCTAACTCATGGAGGTCCTCTGTGTTAAGTAGGACTGAATCCCACACACCTAATTCCTCCTTCCTGTTACAGATTAAACCCTAGTCTTATCCCAAACACTGAACTGGTTCCTAGACTCAGGGAATCCTGCTCCCTCATGCCAGACACTGAACCTTCCCCCTTCAGTAGCTTACTGAAGCACTGCCCCTCCTTGCCTATCTCCAGGTTGGGGCCCCTTACAACATATCAATCCTGGTTTCCACCCCTTACTTGAAAGAGGTTCCTTTCCCAACTCCAAGCATGGCTAACAGCTGTCAGGGGTTGGATTTCCCTGCCCTCAAACCTTAGATAGACCTCTCTGGGAACCTCTGTAACCTTGGAGTACAGCTTTTCCCCTTGGGTGTGTCTCTTCTCCTTCACAAAACTAAACATTTTTTTTCTCTCTCTCTCTCTCTATTTCTTTATAGGAAAGCAATACTAATTAATTCAGCTGGAAGCCTGATGAGTCATCACTTCCCCCTTCCTCTCCAGAGCAGTGCTGCCCGATTCAGAGAAAAAAATTTCAATTTGATTCTGCCTACTCAATCAATTTCTCAATTCGATTTGCTTTTCCCACCCAGTTGGGTGGGTTTATCCCCCAACATCCTGGTGGGTTTATTTTGCAGCCTCTTCATCCATCCCATCCCCCTTTGACCTCTCCAACCCCACGCTGGTACTGCGGTGTAAACAAAATAAATAAAAAAGATTTTTCCTCTCTCTGGTAGGTCCTAGCTCATGCTCACTGTCTAACACCAGCTCTGGTAAGATTCACATTTCAAATACGACATATTGTAATCACAAAATAGGAAACAAAATTATTTTTCTACCTTCCATTCCCATATCCAAAATTTGTTTCTTTCACTCTGTCTACCATCTCTCTCTTTCTTCCTGTCTTGTGCTGTAGGCAGGGCCGGATTAATCAACAAGCCCAGTAGGCACATGCCTAGGGCCCAAAATTGTGAGGGGGGCCCACTGAAGGAGGACAACTCACCTTGCTATTTTTTAAACAGCAACACCCCCCCCCCCAGCAGCAACGGCAACGGGCCACCCCTGCAGCAATAACAACAGCCCCCCCCCCCAGCAATGGCAACGGACCGCCCCCCCTCACGCAGCAACAGCAACGGCAACGCAGCCGGATATGTTCCTGGAAGGTCTGCGATGACTGCTTCTGCCGGTCCATCCCCCTCCGACGTCACTTACTTGCTCTGCAAGAAGTGATGTCGGAGGGGGATGGACCGGCAAAAGCAGTCATCACGTGTCTTTCCTGTAATAGATTCGGCCACGTTGCTGTTGCTGCAGAGGGGGCCCATTGCCGTTGCTGCGGGGGAGGCCTATTGCTGTTGCTGCAGGGGAGGCTGTTGTCATTGCTGCTGGGGGGGCCTGTTGCCGTTGCTGCGGGGGAAGGGCGTTGCCGTGGGGGTAACCCGTTGCCATCAGTGGGCAGAACCAGCAGCTGCAATGTTTGGGGGGGGGGGAGAAAGGAGCATGGAAGGATGGTGGAGGGAGAGAATGGGGGTATGGAAGGGTGGTGGATGAAGAGAAAGGGGGCAGGGTGGTATGAGAGAAAGGGGCTGATGGAATTGGTGTGCAGGGGAAGGGAAGAGATATAAGGGGAAGGTTACTGAATGGAATTGGGTTGAAGGGAAAGAAAGGGGGCAGATGCTGATGGAATTGGGGTGCAAGGGGAGAGAGACATAAGCGGAAGGATCCTGTATGGAATTGGGTTGGAAGGAGAGAAAGAGAGCTGATGCTGATGGAAGGGAGAGGAAGGGAGAGGAGAGAGTGAAATGCCCAACCATGGGGGTATGGGAGAGGGAAGGAGAGGAGAGAGATGCCAGACCATTTGAGGAGGGAAGAGAAGATGATGGATGCCACACCAATGGGGGGGGAAGAAGAGATGGAAGGGAGAGGCAGACAATTTCTGGAAGAGGCACAGGACAGAAGATGAAAGGAAGAGAGTGACAAGAAGATAAGGAGAGCAGAAACCAGAGAAGACAAAGGTAGAAAAAAATTTTCTATTTATTAATTTATTTGCTTTAGGGGACATGCATCGCTATTTCTGTGGTGTTGCATTGTATGCAGAGTCCAGCTTCTTGGTGGTTTTATTTAACTGTTGTCTACGTATTTCTATTTTATCCCCCCTTTTACAAAACTGTAGAGCATTTTTTAGCGCTGGCCGTGGCTAAAAACCATACTGCAGTTTTGTAAAAGGGAGAGAGGTTAGTTTGTGATTACATATTCCATACTAGGCAAAGGTGTTTTCTGTGTTCTGTTTGTATGAAAGACATGGGTTTTTTTGTTAGCATCAGGCATAGTTCTTGGGAGAACCTTGAATTAACCTGATTTGAATCTCCTTATTTTTCTGCCAATCTTCTTTTGTTTCATGTTGGATTCTTTGGTGGACTGCTTGCCTTGTTGTTTCGTTGCAAGTTAACATACATGGAGTGGAACGTACTAGAGGAGAAACATCAAAAAGAATGTCAACGAGTGGTTAGGAAAGCAAAGAGAGAATACGAAGAGAGGCTGGCTGGGGAAGCAAGAAATTTCAAAACGTTCTTCAAATACATTAAAGGGAAGCAACCAGCGAGGGAGGAAGTAGGACTGTTGGATGATGGAGACAGAAAGGGAGTGGTAAAGGAGGAAAAAGAGGTAGCTGATAGGTTAAACAAGTTCTTCTCGTCAGTCCTCACAAGCGAGGACACATCAAATGTACCAGAAACAGAAGAGATCATAAGTGGAGACCAAGAAGAAAATCTGTCGCAAATAGAGGTAAGCCATGAGGATGTCCTCCAACAGATAGATAGATTGAAAAGCAACAAATCACCGGGCCCGGACGGAATCCACCCAAGAGTATTAAAAGAATTAAGAAACGAAATAGCAGAAACACTCTGACAAATTTGCAACCTATCCTTGAAAACTGGGGAGATCCCGGAGGACTGGAAAATAGCAAATGTTACACCTATCTTTACAAAGGGATCGAGGGGTGACCCGGGGAACTACAGGCCGGTAAGCTTGACTTCAGTTCTGGGCAAGATGGTAGAAGCGCTGATAAAAGACAGCATCTGTGAGCACATAGAAAAAAATGGACAAATGAAAGCGAGCCAGCATGGCTTCTGCAAGGGAAGATCATGCCAAATGAACTTACTGCACTTCTTTGAAGGGATAAACAGCCAGATGGACAAAGGGGAACCCATAGACATCATTTATCT
This sequence comes from Geotrypetes seraphini, assembly GCF_902459505.1. Taxonomy (NCBI): domain Eukaryota; kingdom Metazoa; phylum Chordata; class Amphibia; order Gymnophiona; family Dermophiidae; genus Geotrypetes; species Geotrypetes seraphini. Next base: position 337,837,867 of record NC_047086.1, on the reverse strand, counting down.
TGACTTCCAAAAAGCCTTTGACAAGGTACCCCATGAGCGGCTACTTAGGAAACTGTGGAACCACGGGGTGGAAGGGGACGTATACAGATGGATTAAACACTGGTTGGAAGGCAGAAAGCAAAGGGTTGGAGTGAAGAGCCACTACTCAGACTGGAGGAGGGTCACGAGCGGTGTTCCGCAGGGGTCGGTGCTCGGACCGCTGCTGTTCAATATATTTATAAATGACCTAGAAACAGGGACGACGTGTGAAGTTATAAAATTTGCGGATGACACAAGACTCTGTAGCAGGGTTAGAACCGCGGAGGAATGTGAAGACCTACAAAGGGACCTGAACAAACTGGAGGAGTGGGCTAATAAATGGCAGATGAACTTCAATGTAGAGAAATGCAAGGTCATACATATAGGGAAAAAGAACCCGATATTCAGCTATAAAATGGGGGGATTAGTACTAGGGGAAAGTACTTGAAAAAGACTTGGGTGTGCTGGTGGATACAACAATGAAGTCAACGGCACAATGCGCAGCAGCCGCAAAGAAAGCAAACAGAATGTTGGGTATTATTAAAAAGGGTATTACAACCAGAACGAAGGAAGTCATCATGCCACTGTATCGTGCGATGGTGCGCCCGCATCTGGAGTACTGTGTCCAATATGGTCACCATACCTTAAGAAGGACATGGCGATATTTGAGAGGATTCAGAGAAGAGCGACAAAAATGATAAAAGGTATGGAAAACCTTCCATACGCAGACAGGTTAGAAAGGCTGGGGCTCTTCTCTCTGGAAAAGCGGAGACTCAGAGGAGACATGATAGAGACTTTCAAAATCCTGAAAGGCATTGAGAAGGTAGAGAGGGACAGATTCTTCAGCCTATTGGGAACCACAAGAACAAGGGGGCACTCAGAGAAATTGAAAGGGGACAGGTTTAGAACCAATGCTAGGAAGTTCTTTTTCACTCAGAGGGTGGTGGGCACCTGGAATGCGCTTCTGGAGGTTGTGATAGGACAGAGTACACTACGGGGTTAAATTCCTGAAGGATGCGGGGATTGAGGGATATAGATAGAAGTAGCTATAGGATTATGAAAGGGTATAGATAGAAACATAAAGGGGAATAAAGGGTTTTAGACAAGGATCACCTTACAGGTCATAGACCTGATGGGCCGCCGTGGGAGCGGACTGCTGGGTGTGATGGACCTCTGGTCTGACCCAGCGGAGGCAACTTCTTATGTTCTTATGGTTGTTTATACATAGTAACATAGTAGATGACGGCAGATAAAGACCCGAATGGTCCATCCAGTCTGCCCAACCTGATTCAATTTAAATTTTTTTTAAAATTTTCTTCTTAGCTATTTCTGGGCAAGAATCCAAAGCTCTACCCAGTACTGTGCTTGGGTTCCAACTGCTGAAATCTCCGTCAAAACCTATTGCAGCCCATCTACACCCTCCCAGCCATTGAAGCCCTCTCCAGCCCATCCTCCCCAAACAGCCATATACAGACCGTGCAAGTCTGCCCAGTATTGGCCTTAGTTCAATATTTAATATTATTTTCTAATTCTAGATCCTCTGTGTTCATCCCACGCTTCTTTGAACATATGGGTTACAGTTGGTTGATATAGAGTGAGGCAGTTGAGAGGCGTTGTAAACTTGGTTATTAATATAGACTTATATTTCGGATAGTATTACTGCTTTACAAATATTTGAACACTTTTATATATGCATGGAAAGGGTTCAGAGTTAAAGTCCTAGGTAAGTAGGTGGAAAGGGAAGAAAGGGGGATTTGTTCAGAGATGTTTGGGGTTGCATAGAAGGAAAATTGTGCACTGATACGCTAATCTTTGTTTGTTTAGCATTTAAAAAAAAAAGAAGAAATACAAGTGGAAATAAAGAAGTAAATAAGAAAACAGATAAATGGGGGCAGGGCATGGACATGATAGGTGAAGGGCAGGGCCAGGGGGGCCCAGTGTACTTGGGTGCCTAGGTGCCCTCAAAGAATTAATCCTGCCCTAGCTCTGTCCCCCTGACAATATCTCCCCCCCTCCCTAATCGGGCCCCCTCATGAGGCCTTCCCCCGTTTTTCCCCTCTTCCCGCATCCTCTATCTAGTTCAAATAAAGCCGATAAACAATTGAAACTATGTTACTCTGTAATTCTAATAACAAATCTGTAATTCTAATAACAAATCTATAATTCTGACAAATAATTGTAAATCTGCCTGTCTATGCAGACCCTAATGTAATTCAATGTAAACCGCCTTGAACTCGAATGGGTATGGCGGTATATAAAAATAAACTATTATTATTATTATTATTATTATTATTATTCCCCTCCATGCAGCCATCTCTCCCTGCCTCCCCTCCATTATCACATGCAACATTTCTTTCTTTCTCCCCCATGCCCTCCACCCTATGTCCAAAATTTCTCCCTCTCTCTTCTCCATACATGTCTCCCTCCCCTCCACCATATGCAGGATTTCTCCCTCTCAGCCCCTTCTCTTTGTTTCATCTCTCCCTTCCTCTCCTCCACCGCAATAATTCTGTCTCTCTCCCCTCCCCCCATGCAGCATCTTTCTTCCCCTCCCACCCATTCCTCTGTGCAGCAGCTTTCCATCCTTCCCTCCCATCCCTCTGCGCAGTAGCACCCCACCAACCCTCCCACCATGAGACCCGACATACCTTCAGGCCTCCGAAAGCAGCAGCAGCGGTAGCAGTGGCCGGCCTTGAATAGACAGTGCAATGAATAGGATGATTACGGCCTGCCCCACCAGGACTTCCCTCTGCCGCATCGTCAGTGACATCACTGATGATGTAGCAGAGGGAAGGCCCCGGTGGAGGCAGGCCGCGAACAGCCCATTCAGAGCGCTGCCTCTGCTGACTGGCCGCCGCCACTGCCGCTTTAGGAGGCCTAGAGGTACGTCAGGTCTCACCAAAGGGTGGGTGTTAGTCACTGAATCAGTGACTCCAATTTTTTCAGACAACGAATCGATTCACCAAAGTGAATTTGTGAATCAGGCAGCAGTACTCTAGAGCAGTGATTCCCAACCCTGTCCTGGAGGAACACCAGGCCAATCGGGTTTTCAGGCTAGCCCTAATGAATATGCATGAGAGAGATTTGCATATGATGGAAGTGATAGGCATGCAAATTTGCTTCATGCATATTCATTAGGGCTAACCTGAAAATCCAATTGGCCTGGTGTTCCTCCAGGACAGGGTTGGGAACCACTGCTCTAGAGCACCAACCTCCTGGTTTTAGAACACAGAGCCTTCTGGGAATTGTAGTCAAAACTTCTTTTAAAGGGACCAAACTTAAAAGTACCTGAACTTCAAGTTTCAAGTTTATTTAAATTTTGTTATCCCGCCTTTTCAAAGTTTCAAAGCAGCTAACATTCATAAAACATTTGAGTGGGGTAAAGACAATTAAGACAGAATAATTAAAATACATCAAATATTAAAATGACATCATTTAAAAAAAACCAAAACCAGAACAAAAACAGCAATGACAACAACTAAGCATTAAAACATACAACTATACTGGCACAAAAAAGGAGGGGGAAGAACTACAATATTTTTGAAAGGAAAGAACAAATAAGGATAAAACAAAAGGTAGGGTGGACACAGCAGATTTTCTGAGTAGAAAGGCTGGTCAGAAGAAAATTCTACTATTTGGTTAAAAGAGAACATCCTTAAAGGACGGTTGTGCTGCAAAAGCATCTTCAAAGAGCATAGTTTTTAAGCTTGATTTAAATTTGTCTAATGAATTAATTTCTCAAATATAAGCTAGCGCTGAGTTCCATAATGTGGGTGCCAATAATTGAAACCACCTTTCTGTACATCTAGTGAGGTATTCCAGCCTCTTTACATCCAGAGCACGGGATGGGCTTGGTGGAAGCGTGTTATGGGCAGGCTTTGGGCGGTCTCAAGAGCAGGATAGACATGGACATTTTGCAGCAATAATCAAACATTTTGCAAGACATCCTGGACAGAACATATACATTTGAAACTAGACCTGTTAAAGAAGGATCTAAGTGCCACAAAGGTGCCAAACTGACCAGACGACCAATCCATGCACCAAGATAAGATTCCCCCAGTGCTCAATTACCCCTTTCCACCACACAAAAATGAGAATAAAAAGGTACATACCTGTCTCTAAAACAGCAGCATCTGGTATGGGGAAGCCTAGTACTACTGAACACAGGTGTCGTAAGTAGCCTGATGGGTGGACTAATGAACAATAGAGAGGATGACCCAGGCCCATAAGCCACTCTGACCACTACATTTATGGTAGAACATGTGATCCCACCCAAACCCTACTCTACTGCCATATAGATGCCACCTGCAGCCATAAATGCTATTGGAGTGGTACACAGGAGGGTAAAGTAGGTTTTGAGGGGGCTCACCCTATATTATAAGGGGAGTATAGTGAGATATACAGCTGGTACCCTTTATGTGATGTTCACAGCAGTGCCCTCTAAGGTATCCCATTGTTCCGTCAGGATGTCTCTGTGGCCAGTCCTTTACTATGCTGGCCCCACCCACATCCAAATGGTCAAGATTAGGACGTTTTCAACATGGATGCTTTTCTGATCGAAAATAGGGTATAAAGTTAGACATTCTGGCGGCCTAGATGTTCCAGTTGCCAAGATGTCTAAAATATATATATATATATAGACATTCAGCAGTTTGCCATTCAAAAATAGTCATTTTTGTACCTCCAACTTTGGACGTTCAGTATTTATGAAACACTTATTCAGTTCCTACTGTGACAGGGAAGCCCCTGATCCAATGAAAAGAACATTTAAACCTCCCCAGCATGCATCAAGGGGCTCTGGAAAACCTGGCCTGGAGCAGGAACAGCTGACTCAGCCAGGAGGAAAGGTGCCGAGGCAGGGTTTTGCACAACCTAACAGCCAGGGGGGAAGGGCACTGCAAATTAATTATCTCCCCTATGATCCTTTCCTCAAAGTGAGAAACCTAAACCCAACCCAGGAGGGGGTGGGGTCAGCACTCGTGGTATCCAGGACAAGCTGCCTCAAATAGAGAAGAGGCAGAGCAAACTAGGAAGCTCAGCTGGCTCTAATCAGGAGAGTGCAGCTATGGCTCCAGAGTTCCAGTTCCCCAACCCAGGACGCTATCCAAAGGTCAGCCCAGCAGGAGGGAAATTGTAAGCCCTGGGAGGTTTATTGCCTGGCACAGCAGACCCTGGGAGGGTGACCCGGGAGGTTTGTCTGGAAGAGAAAACTTTAGCAGAGAGCTGACTGACAGGCAGGCAAGGAGGGGGAGGGGAGGAACAGCCCAAGACAGGAACTTGGAGATACAGCCTAGACTCCCTGACATACAGGGGGGAATGAAATATGAAGGGTGGTTGAGAACCCTAAGCTAAAGCAGGCTGTGAACAAGGCAGAAGTAGCTCTGCCTAATTAAGGGTAGCTTGAGGGAAGTCTGTTTGCCAGGCTTTCCAGTAAACCCCAAAGGACTCCCGAGGGAAAGTTATCAGTTTTGGTTCCTTCTGGGAGGGAGACAACTGGGGGAGAAACTCGTGTGCTAGCAGCAGGGGTGACTGACTGTATGAGCCACGGAACCCTGGCTGGGAATTGCCAGCCTGCCCAGGAGGAAGACGTGAGTCCAAGAAACTGAGCACACATTTGAATGTACGTTTTGAAAACGTTTTTTCTTTTGCTGAAAGACTGTGGGGAGGGACCCATTATAAAACCCAGGGCAGGTAGCCCACACGGGAGCAAGAGTGATTGCTGTAATGGACTTGTGGAAGATTGATTTGATGAACCTATTTTTGTTTGCCATGCTCCTGGAATTGTTAATAAACTGGAGAGTCCTTTTTTTCTGAAAATCCTTTTCCTGGTTTTTTTTCTGCCAGCTATACAAAAGGCGCTACATAAATCTACCTGTGATCCGCGGCGAGCTTCCCATCTACTCGGGAGCTGGCCCAGCCACACTACCTATCTTTTGGGGTTCCTTACAATCTTGGATATATCAATCAACCTCTTAGCAACTTCACTGCATGCCCTCTAGTCCTTGTATATTTGGAAAGAGTAAACAAGCTATTCACATCTACCTGTTCCAGTCCACTCAGGATTTTATAGACCTCTATCATATGTTCTCCTAGCCTTCACTTCTCCAAATTGATTTGCCCAAGGCAGTGGGGTAGTAAGGGGGGCAGAGAGGGGGGACTGCCCCCAGGCACCATCTTCATAGGGGGCGCCAGCACCTCTCCTCCTCTCTGTCCCCCGCGTATCTCTTTAAACATTCACCGGTGCAAGCAATATCTTCCACTTGCAGCTTGCGCCGGCCTCGATTCAAGTGGTCAGCTTCAGCTTAAGTGGCGGGGAAGAGTGGGGGATATATGGTGCGATGATGACAGGTGCCACCGTCTCAGGCACTACTCTCCCTCGCTATGCCACTGGCCCAAGGTCATAAGGAACAGTGTTGAGATTTGAATCCTGGTTTCTCTTCTTCCCAACCTGCTGCTCTAATATTACTACATTTTAGCTATCTATTTGTGCCTGAGGTACTGGAGGGTAATGAGGGTTCTCCAAGGTCACCAGATATTTCTGTAGGATAATTTTTCCCTGGATTTCAGACTGCTGCTTAACAGGGTGGATCTGACTTAAATCGATTTAAATCACTAGTCAGAAAGACTTGATTTAAATCATGCCTGTGATATTAAGGCATACATCGATTCACATTGGCTTCCAATCCAGGAAAGAATACAATTTAAATTCTACCGTATACAATTTAAAACTATAAACGAAGACAGCCCAATCTGCCTAAACAACCGCTTCATTCAAACTACCTCTACCAGGCATAGAAACTCCCCCCCCCCCCCATTCACATACCCCCCAATCAAAGAAGTAAAACGGAAAAAACTATACGACGGCCTACTAGCCACTCAATAAACTAGATAACCAAATCCCCAACCTATTGATAACAATCCCAGACTACAAGATGTTCAGAAAAGAAATAAAAACTATACTTTTCAAGAAATCCCTGAATAAAGCTTAATACCACGAATACCTCCTTCTTACCATCCTCTCCCTAAACCCTGATCCTACCTAACCCTCTCTTGGAAACGATCTCTGATCTAACTTTGTAACCCTCCTTCCATAACTCTTTTTGCAATCCGCTTTGAACTGAAAGGTAATGGCGGAATAAAAATCTGTAATGCAATGTAATGTAATATTATGAATTGCTTAATGGAACTAATTTATCTAAAAAATTTAAACACTGCATACACATATAGCCTCATCTTTATTTCATGATTGACTTTTGGACTATAACACATCTTAAATAGAAAACTCTTAATAGATGGATTTCTTTTATTTAAATTGGATTTTTTTAAATAAAATGCTTTTTAAAAAAAACCAAAATCAAAATCTAATTTTTTAATTAAACAAAAAATCATTGATTTTTATCCGTCCTGTGCTGTAACCACCAGATTATGCCTCCAGTCTCATAGTCCTGGCATCTCTTAAAAATATGTTTATTATTGCCTGATTGAAAAGCTCAGTCTTGTACCAAAATGGAAAAAGTGTTTTCACAATCCAGACTGCATAGTTTAAGGCTTAATGCAAACCGCATCAGAGACTAGGATTCTTTCTCTATTGGCAAAGGAAATATGGAAAATAATAGAACAAACCAAATTAAAGGATTTACTTTACCAAATTACATTTTTCATTTTTAATAACCAGACAGACATCATCCAACCTGCTATATTGCATTCAACTTTTCTACCCAGACACTCTTCACACTATGCGTACCTAACTCAAACACCAGTGGCATCAAATTTTTTCCAGTCTGGGAGTTAGTTACAAAGCTGTGGAAAATAAAGCAGCAATATTTACCTCATGAAACTCTCCCTAAAGAAGGGATTTTGAGACACAGAAGGACGGGAAGAAATCTCTAGTCAAAGTGAATTTTGAAAGGCAGATTTTTTTTTTTCTCTCTGGCCGAGATGAATTGAGAGAAAGAGAGAAAAAAACATTCCGACATTGAGTTAAAGTGAGAGGTGAGCAACACAGTGAATGAGATATCATTGTTAGGGCGTACACCGCACCACATGTCTCCCATCTGTCAAGAGGCCAGTTTATATGAGACCAAAATATAAGAGACCATGCAAAGTATGCATTGGTCTGTTCACCAGTTCCCAGTGACCGGCATTTGTTACTTACTATTTAACAATAAAATGCTTGGGGGTACTCAGTTGAAAATTTTTTGATCTAAGAGGTACTTATGTAAAACACCCTAGTGGTGATGTGATGCAATTACATTACAATTTAATTATTACAATTAAATGTATGAGTTGGGAGTACAATTATGTGGGTCAGGAGCACTGTTTTACTCAGTCATTTACTCAACTGGGGCAGTTTTGGAGCACCATGCTGGGGGAGGAGGTTACTGAGCGGGCGCTCTCCCTTAGTTTTTCCGTTGTGTTCCATGTTACCCCTAATGTAGGCCTGCAAGAGCTTTGCTTTAAACTTTTACACAATACCTATATCAGTCACTGTAAAGGTAAAACTATGGGTCTTTGGGAAGATGATATGTGTGTCAAAGGTAAGGGGGGTAGAGGAACCCTGCTGCACCATTTTTTTTAGAATGTCCCACCTTGCACACTTTTTGGAATGGGGTGTTCACTACTTTGGGGAATGTTTTGGGGAGCTCTTGTGAATTTTCCTTTCAGATACTGCTGTTGGGCTTGACGGGCGAGCTTGAGCAACAGGGCTATTCGGACTCTCAATGTCACTTCATGGTTATGGGTATCCTTTTAGCTAAAAAAGTTATTTTGATTAGATGGATGGATGCTGATCCCCCCTGTACTGCCACTCTACACCAATAGTATGTTAGAAATGGCCATGTTGCTCTTCTGCGCAGAAGATTACAGTGGCTGCGTACGCTGCCTTGTGGAAGTGGTTTCGTACTTTATATGATGGGAACTCCATGGGCTAAGGTGGGGTGGAGGGATTGGGGGGCAGGGGGCCTTTGGGATGAAAATGGAAAAATTTGCATTGAGGACTATTGTTTCGAGTTTCCCTTTCAGTGTGGAATTCTTGTACATGTGGCATTTTTGCTGTTAGGTGCTCGACTGTTTTCTTTGTACAACTGTTGTTTTTGTTCAATATGGTGCTGTGGTATACTTGCCATTGTATTACGTTCTCAGTTGCTATAAATAAAGCTTAAAAATAAACTAGTTAAGTGGAAGGAGACAGAGAGTAGTGGTAAATGGAGTTTGCTCCAAGGAAAAGGATCTTGTTAGTGGAGTGGCACAGGGATCCGTCCTTGGGCTGGTTCCTTTTAACATCTTTGTGAGTGATATTGCAGAAGAACTGTCTGGTAAAGTTTGGTTTTTTGCGGATGATACCAAACTCTGTAATTGAGTAGACACCTTGGAGGGTGTAGATAACATGAGGTGGGGTCTAGTGAAGCTTGAAGAATGGTCAGGTAATTGGCAATTAAGATTTCATGCTAAAAAAAATGTAGGATCATGCACTTGGGCTTCAAAAATCCAAGAGAATGGTATAGTGTAAGAGGTTAAGTACTTCTGTGTTTGAAAGAAGAGCGAGACTTGAAGGTGACTGTGTCTGATGATCTTAGGGTGGCAAAACAGGTAGAAAAGGTGATTGTCAAAGCCAGGAGGATGATCAGGTGCATAGGGAGAGAAAAAGAAGATGATAGTGCCATTGTATGAGGTCCCATTTGGAATACTGTATGCAATTCTGGAGGCCGCACCTTCAAAAAATATAAATAAAATGGAATCGATTCAGGGGGCTGCTACAAAATTGGTTAGTAGTCTTTGTCATAAAGCATATGGGGACAGACTTAAGATACCTCAATATGTATACCCTGAAAGAAAGGTGGGAGAGTGGGGATTTGATAGAGAAGTTTAAATATCTCTATGGCATCAATGTACAGGAAGGGAGTCTTTTTCAAATGAAGGAAAACTCCAGAATGAGAGGCCATAGGATGAAGTTAAGATATGATAGGCTCAAGAGTAATCTATGGAAATTCTTTTTAGAGAAAGGGTGGAAGATGCATGGAATAGTCTCCTGGTAGATGTGGTGGAGACTGTATCTGAATTCAAGAAAGAGTAGAACAGGCACGTGAGATCTCTTACGGAGAGGAGACAGTGGATGCTATGGATGGGCAAACTGGACGGTCCATTTGGCCTTTATCTGCAGTCATGTTTCTCTGTGTAACTACTGAAATTAAGTTACGTGATCTGCAATATCTATTATGGTAATAGTTCACATGCAGCAAGTTACCGAATATTAACTGCAAGGCACAGTCTACACCAGTGGTTTCAAACTCAAACCCTTTGCGGGGCCACATTTTGGATTTGTAGGTACTTGGAGGACCGCAGAAAAAATAGTTAATGTCTTATTAAAGAAATGACAATTTTTCATGAGGTTAAACTCTTTATAGTTTATAAAACTTTCCTTTAACAGTTTTACCTTATGCAAAATTGTCATTTCTTTAATAAGACATTAACTATTTTTTCTGCGGCCTTCCAAGTACTCTTATTTTTTCTGCAGCACTCACTTTTAAAGTTTAATATCCTTTCTTTCTCAAAAATGGCACATTTCAATCACTAAATTGAAAATAAAATCATTTTCCTACCTTTGTTTGGTAATTTCATCAGTCTCTGGTTGCACTTTATTCTTCTGACTGTGCATCCAATATTTCTTCCCTTATTTCAGCCTCCTGTATGCTTCCTCTCCTCCAGACCTCATTCCCTCCCCAACTTTTTCTTTCTTTCTCTGTCTGTCTTTCTCTGATTCCATGTCCCATTTTTTGCTTTGTTTCTGGCTCCCTGTCCCCCCCTTCTTTCTTTCTTCCTTCCTTCCTGCCCTCCCCATGCCACCGCCGCCGGGGAATAGGCTGCTGCTGCTGCCATCGGGAACAGGCCGAGATCTCCACGCTTCTTTTCTCCACGGGGCCGACCAACTCTCGCCGCCTGACGGCAATTCTAACGTTGGAAAGGACGTTCCGGGCAGCCAGGCAGCGATTGGCTAGCCAGAACGTCCTCTCGACATCAGAATTGAGGTCGGGCGGCGAGAGAAGCAGGGAGATCAAAGAGCATGGTGCCGGCCTGTTCCCCGATGGCAGCGGTGAGAAGGGAAGGGAAGCAGGTTGGGCACCACTGCTCTAGACAAGCCGCACTCTAGGGAGAACAGTGGAGGGTGGCCAGCTGTGCGGACCGCCCCCCCCCTTGGTATGCCAATGGAGCAGCAGCATGTCTGGCTGGCTCGTTCCGTTCAAAGCCGTGGGTGGTGGCTCCTTGCAAGATCTGCACCTGTGTCTGAAGCCTCTCTGATGTTGTGATGTCAGAGAGGCTTCCGATGCAGGAGTGGATAGCGCGAGGAGCCGCCAACCCGCGGCTTTGAATGGAACGAACCGGCCAGACATGTTGCTGCTCCAAAAGGAAGAGAATGATCCAGTCCAGACCGCGGGCCGCAAATAAAACTTGGAGAGCCACATGCGGCCCGTGGGCCGCGTGTTTGAGACCGCTGGTCTACACCCATTTTCCTGTCCACGCAATGCTATGCATTAAACATGCGATTTGGTGCTTGCTAAGTGTCAAGCCCCTATGTTAATCATTTATTTATATCTGGCTCACCTTTTTCAGTTGTAATTGAAGGAGAGTTGCATGCAGGTACAGCATTATTACCCTGTTCCTTGACAGCTCACAATCTAGGCTTGCACCTGAGGCAATGGAGGGTTAAGTGACTTGCCCAAGATCATAAAAAGCCCAATGGAATTTAAACTGGGCTTTCCTGGTTTTTGGCCCACTGCTCTAACCTTGAGGTCTGCACGGGAACGGGGATCGCGGGTTCCTCAGGGGTCCCGCAGGAATCCCCCCCTAACCCATGGGACTCCCACGGGGACCCCCCTCTGGCCCACGGGACTCCCACGGGGATGGAAGGCTTTGGAAGCAGGGTTCATCCATATAATATAATGGACACGTCAGCCTTAGTGAAAGAAGGGGTTTATAAGTGAATTACCTGAACAGAAAACAAAAAAAGGGTTCCACCAAAGAGATTCCACAAGGAAAACAGCAGCGCAAACACAAAAGAAACTGTGGAATTGATGATCCTGTCAGAAGTAATTGCTGCTTTTTATGGGGACGGGCGGGGATGGAGGTAATTTCTTACAGGGATGGGTGGGGACGGAGAGGATCCTGACGGGGACGAGTGGGATTTCTGTCCCCGCCCAACTCTCTACTCTAACCATTAGGCTACTCGTTCACTTCACTGTGTGCTAACAGTGTGCATTAACTGATTAACAAACTTTAGTTAAAGGAACCCTAAGGCTAGTAACTACTTTTACCTACAAGAATAGCATGGACAATTTAACCAGCTAGATTTAAACTGGCTGGATTTTAAACTGGCTGGATTTCAGTTCTGAATCTGATCACACGCCTTCTCAAATCCGTATTCAAGTGAGTTACAATTCAAATACTGTAGCCATTTCCTTGCTTAAGACAGCTTATGATTTATTTCTTTGTTTAATTTTATTTTACTAAAGCTTTATATATTGCATATCACACAAAAGTGCTCGTGGTTTAAAAAGAACAAATCTAAACAGAGAGGAAGACAGATTAGAAATAATTTAAAAATATTCCTTAACAAAAGGAAGCAAGTAAAAGAGGAAGAAATTAAGGCAGGCTGTAGGTCTGTTGGAATGACCATATTTTAATTTTTGCTTTGAACTTCACAAAGGAGGGTTCACTTCAAATATCAAATAGTAAAGTAGTCCACATAGAGCGGTGGTCTCAAACTCAAACCCTTTGCAGGGCCGCATTTTGGATTTGTAGGTATTTGGAGGGCCGCAGAAAAAATAGTTAATGTCTTATTAAAGAAATGACAATTTTGCATGAGGTAAAACTCCTTATAGTTTATAAATCTTCCCCCCCCTCCCCTGAAGGCCTGCATGTTCCCCACTTCTTTGCAGCGTCCTCCAGCTTCCCCCCTGACCTCCCAGTCTTAGTTTCAGCTAATTAACGCAGCCTGCAGAGAGGATCGCCGGTGCTGTAATGTTCCTTTCAGGCTGCCGTTGGCCTCCGCAACACGTTCCCTCTGCCGCAGTCCCGCCCCTCCTCTGACTTTCTAAACATTAGGCTACTCCTCCTCCGAGCTGAAATTCTTCTCACATTTAGCTGGCTATATGATAGCTGGTTAGAGTTTCCCTCTACAACAATATCAAACTTGCCCCATTAGGTCTTTTATCAAACTTTACTAGGACACCTTACATTTCTAGCTAGATTTCAATCTATTGTGCACTAATCAGTAGACACAACTACAGTATATTGTGACAACTTGTAAGTCCTTCTGAAAACTATGAAAACTTGGATCAATATGCAATCTTTATATTAATTTGCTACTCCATTAATAAGTTATAATTTTTTTATAAAAACCCATTTACAATGTTTGTACAAGGAGAGTTTGTACTTTGCCAACAAGTCTCAACAAGCAGGAATTACAAAGTTAATATTGGACTTCCAGCAAAGAGATTAGCAAGAGGGAGGGGGGAAAGGTGTTATTTACTTGATTTAAGATACGATAGGAATTTTTCCTTTATATGCCTTCCTTGTGAATATGAGTTTATTAATAGGAATCTAAGCATGGGCAAGAGGTGGCCAAACTCAATCTTTGAGGGCTACAATTCAATTTAGTTTTCAGGGTTTCCATAAAATGCCGTGGAATCGCGTATTTCCAATACCCCTCTTCCCCAGTCTATGTTCCTTTTCATTTACTTTCCTGATGTGAAACCTCCCCCCAGTTAGTTCTAAAGTATGCACCAGATTTTCTTTTAAAAGATTAATCTCGAAAGATAAGTATCTATTAGTAAGTATACGACAGTCTATGCTTCCTCTAATAACATCAAGATTGGTCAGATAGGACTATGGAATAACTGTGCTTGGCTGAAGCATAGGTTCTGGCTGTCATTCATGAGCAGTAACTGTAAATTCTCCCAATATCTTTGGTGTATCTGAGATAACTCAGAAATAAGGGGTCCTTGACCCAACCGTAAGAGAAACATGGACTAAATTTTACTCCCCTTTCTCTTTAGCTGCTGATATGCTTCTTGGCTAGCATGAAAGAGAAAATAATATTCAACCATGTAAAATAATGGCATAGCCAGATTAGATTTCTTCAGAGGGGGAGGGGAGCGAGAGCCCAAAGTTAACGTGAGTAGGCATTAGACATGGGCGCCAACATTTCAAAATTATTAGGGGTGCCACATAAAAATTACCTTTACCTGGACACAATGCAGGAACTTGCTTAATATCAAGGATGCTCAGTAGCTACTGGAACCCACAAAGCTGGCTCCTATGGTATGAACAGTATATTTTTATACAGAAAGAATGTCTTTTGGTGTATCTGATGACAGATTTCTAATTATAATTCTCATCATATATGATAAATGATGTGATTTTATAAAACAGAGAATAAAGACCTAAAAAACCCCAGATATCAAGTCAATTGAAAAACACCTATATTTAGGGTTTAGGGATAATATCACTGGTCAAAAAGCCTCTGCGTATTGAATTTTTAATAAGTACTTTCATACATATTTTTAATAATAATAATAATAATTTATTCTTGTATACCGCCAAAGCCATAATAGTTTGAGGCGGTTTACAATGAGAAGTACTGGACAATCGGTGAAAAAAATACAATACAAATCATCAGAAATACATACAAGATAAAAGGATAAAAGATTAAAAACAGTGAATCAGGTTACAAATTGATCAAACAACTGTGTTTTTACTAATTTTCTAAAAGTAAAATAAGATGGAGCAGGCATAATAATATTACCCAACCAGTCATTCAATTTGCCTGCCTGAAATGCAAGAGTTCTATCCAGAAATCTTTTAAAGCGACAAGCATTTATTGTTGGGTAAGCAAACATATGGATTCTGTGTGTAGGCCTGTTAAAACTGTCTAGAAAAAAATGAGAGACCAGGTACTCAGGAGCCATATTTTTATAAATAAATTTTTTTATATTTTCATCTTTTTGTATTTTTCTTTACTATCAATGCTTGCTTGCACTCATAGTGATGTTCAAAGGTGAATAGACAACTGCAATGATATATGAACATACAATGAATTTCTTATTAAACATGCAGGAATCTTCAACAGAGAATAACCAAGCACTTATCTTCTCTCTGAACAGAGGCTGAACCCATTTCACTCTTTAATGGTTTCTTCAGGGGAAATGCTCTGCTGTCCATTAATATACTGCTGTTTAAATAAATGCTGTGTTAATTTCCTGCGATCAACTCATGTCTCTCACCAATCACCATTGGGTTTGGCCTCCATTGGGAGAGAAGATAAGTGCTTGGTTATTCTCTTTTGAAGATTCCTGCATGTTTAATAATAAATTCATTGTATGTTCATATATTATTGCAGTTGTCTATTTATCTTTGATCATCACTATAAGTGCAAGCAAGCATTGCTAGTAAAGAAAAATATAAAAAGATGAAAATACAAAAATATGAATGAAAGCACTTATTAAAAATTCAATATGCAAGATCAAAAGATCGCAATATGCAAAATATAGATACAATAAAGAAAAGAAGCACAGAAGAAATAAAAGGGAAGAAATGGTCAGTCACAATAAATGAACATTTTGATCAAGGAGAGAGATAACTGTTGTTGTTTTTCTGTTGTTTCTCATGTTATGTACCATTGATCGTATTCAATGTATAAGTAGTGTATGTTATACAAAATTTCAATAAAAATTTTGAACTGGAAAAAAAAAAAATTCAATATGCAGAGTTTTGATTGACCAGTGATATTATCCCTAAACCCTAAATATAGGCAATCTTTCAACATCTGGGGTTTTTAAAGGTTTTTTTCCTCTGTTTTAACATCATTTAACATATATAGGGGTCCTTTTACTAAGGTGCGCTAGCTGTTTTAACGTACGCTTCCATAGACTATAATGGACGCACACACTAATATTTAGCACGTGCTAAAACGGCTAGCGCGCCTTAGTGAAAGGACCCCATAATGTGTTCATATTAGTAGTACCTTTTGGGAGTGGTCTGAACACAGAATTTCAGTTTTCGATCGATACATTAAGTAATGTCTGCCACAACTGTTATGTATCACGAGTGACACTTGTTCATTCATCATGATGGTCCTCCCTAAGTGGTTTATCAAAAAAAAGCAACCTGAACCTGATCATTCCTGTCCCTCGTGGTCACTTTTTCTGCTTCTCAAACCCACTCACTCATTTTCTCTCTCTCTGGCCAAGCCTTTCTTTTTGTCCTTACTCCACTTGCTCACTCATTCTCTACTCCAGCTTTGCTCTGTTCCCTGTGTTTCAAATTCACTTTCTGCTCACCTTAAGAAGCTTTTACTAGCAGGACCCCCCAGCCACCCTGCTATAGCAGGAGGAAAACAGAAGCAGCATTTGCCTACAGACTGCTTGATTCTTGCTTCATTGGTTCCCTGAAGTTTGAGCCTGCAAAGGCCTCCCAGTCTCATGGGACCTATTGGAGCAATGCACATCTTACTTCAATGAGCCAACAGAAAGGTAATAAACTGGGGGGTGGGGGTGGGGAGAACAAGATGGCCCCAGATGGTGGCCAAAGCTATTTATTACTCAAATAACACAGCACATTCAAAATCCATGTTTTTTAAAAGTAATTATTGTATTTGTCATGCCTATTATATTGTTCATCAATTCCATCCCCCACAGTTTATCATCCTTTCTCTCTCATGCCCCAGGTTCAACCACTCATGCACTACCCATCACTAACTCTTCTCAATCCCATTTCTTCATACCCTCAGACTCAATCCCTTTTTCCTCTTCTCCCCAGTCTTTCTTAATAATTTTCACCCCCTGCAGGGTTGCCCCTTCAATCCCCCTCTCTATTTCTTTCCTCACAAATTTACTCATCCTTCCATTCCCCCTTCATTTGTTTTTGCGCGCACACACATACACTTGCCTACCTCACAAGGTTCACTCCATTAATTCTCTCCCTTCCTTCCCTCAACACGCAATCAAACTTCCGTCCCTCCTTCATTATTTCCTCCCTCCCAGATTCACCCTTAAGAATGACACCCTCTCATTCTTCTCAGTCCCTTTCACCTCTATTATCTATCAACCCTCTCTCTTCTCTTCTTTTCAGTACTTTCAGCTCTACTTGATCAAAACCAGCAGGTGGAGAAGGAGGGGGAGAAGGAGAATGGGAATATATGACCCACTCTCTAAGCTCATCAAAGGATGGAGGGGGAAAATCGACAGGACATTAAGTCTGTGTTTCTGGTGGTGATGCACATTGGTGGTAAAGGAAAAAGACTTGGCTTTGCAATAGTAATGCGTACTGTGTGAGGGAAGGAGGGAGGAAGGCACGGGTTTGCAACAGAGGTAAGGAAGGAAATCCTGAATCTGTGGCAATAGACCAGTGGTCTTCAATGCAAGGCCTCGAGCTATTGGCGGTCCATGAAGACCTCTTGGGCAGCCTATGCACCTGTCCGGAACTCCTCTCTCCCACTCCTACTCCTACTCCCATCCCCCCATCCCTCGATGGGATACAATCCTTGCTCACCCTTATTCTTCCTCAGCAGAACTGTGCTTTTAGTCTTTGAGCGGATTACATAAAGAGATAGGTAGGTAGGAATTGGTAGATCATTTTGAGATTAGGGATTGTCTAGATCAGGGGTGCCCAACGCGTCGATCGCGATCAACCAGTAGCTCAGGAAGGCAACGCGAGTCGATTGCGGAGCCTATCCCGGGCTCTGTGATAGACTCGTGTTGCCGTCCTGATCTACGGGCCGATCAGCCTTCCTCTCCAGTTTTCTTTCTCCCTAGGGCCTTTTAGCTGGGCGATCCGCCCAGCTGTCATCTGCCGCTGCTGAACAAAAAACCGGGTCCTGCCTTCGCGGAAACAGAAAGTAGGCAGGACCCGGCAGGAAGAAGAACAAATGCTTGTCTCCCGCATTAGCCCGTAGCGAACGCTTGCTTCAGGGCTCTCAACATGTGCGTGCCGGCTTCTCTTCTCTTCCCTCCGAAACCGGAAGTTATGTCCGGGGGGGGGGGGGGGGGGAGAAGGGAAGCCGGCGCGCACATGTTGAGAGCCCTGAAGCAAGCGTTCGCTACGGGCTAATGCGGGAGACAAGCATTTGTTCTTCTTCCTGCCGGGTCCTGCCTACTTTCTGTTTCCGCGAAGGCAGGACCCGGCAGCATTTCCCCTAATAGGTCGATCGCGATCTTGGGCTGATCAGCCTTCCTCTTCCCGATGGCAGAATTGACGTCAGGGAGAGGAATGCTGGTTGGCCGAAGCAGGGAGAGCTTGGGGCCTGTTATTGGTGGCGTTTGGGTCCTGGTCCCCGATGGCAATGGCAGTGGCAGTGGCCTGGGGGAGGGCAGGGAGAAAGAAAGAAAAAGGGCAGGCAGGGAGACAGAAGGAAAGAAGAGAAACAGAAAAAAATGAAAGGGAGGCAGAGAGAAAGAAAGGGCAGGGAAGAGGAAGGAAAAGTTGGGGGAAGAAATGAGGTCTGGAGGAGAAGAAGCATACAGGCTAAAAGAAGGGAAGAAAGATTGTATGCACAGTCAGAAGAAGAAAGTGCAACCAGAGACTCATGAAATCACCAGACAAGGTAGGGAAAATGATTTTATTTTAAATTTTGTGATCAAAATGTGTCTGAATTTATATCTGCTGTCTATATTTTACACTAAGGTCCCCTTTTACTAAACCGCAATAGAGGTTTTTAGCGCAGGGAGCCTAGGAGTGTCGAGAGCAGCGCTGGGCATTCAGCGCAGCTCCCTGCACTAAAAACTGCTAACGTGGTTTAGTAAAAAGGGAGGGAGTATATTTGTCTATTTTTGTATGGTTGTTACTGAAGTGATAGTGCATAGAGTCATCTGCTTTGACCTCTTTGAAAACCCTGGAATAGGAATGATGATTAACATTTTCTATGCGTACAGTGTGCGTTGTGTTTTTTTAAAATTTTATTGTTGGTAGATCATTGTGACTTGGTCATTTAAAAAGTAGCTCGCAAGCCCAAAAAGTGTGGGCACCCCTGGTCTAGATTATTTGGAGGTCCTGATTTCATTACAGATAGGTCTTTGTATTCTTTCTAAATATGGTGTACGTAGGCAATGTTCAAATTGTAGCTGGTAAGAACATAAGAATTGCCGCTGCTGGGTCAGACCAGTGGTCCATCATGCCCAGCAGTCCGCTCACGCGGTGGCCCTTAGGTCAAAGACCAGTGTCCTATTTGAGTATAGCCTCACCTGCGTACATTCTGGTTCAGCCGGAACTTATCTAACCCTTTCTTGAATCCCTGGAGGGTGCTTCACCCTATAACAGCCTCTGGAAGAGCATTCCAGATTTCTACCACTCTCTGGGTGAAGAAGAACTTCCTTACGTTTGTATGGAATCTATCCCCTTTTAACTTTAGAGAATGCCCTCTCGTTCTCTTCACCTTGGAGAGGGTGAACAATCTCACTTTCTCTACTAAGTCAATTCCCTTCAATATCTTGAATATTTTGATCATGTCCCCTCTCAGACTCCTCTTTTCAAGGGAGAAGAGGCCCAGTTTCTCTAGCCTCTCATTGTACGGCAACTCCTCCAGTCCCTTAACCATTTTTGTCGCTCGTCTCTGGACCCTTTCGAGCAGTACTATGTCCTTTTTCATGCACGGTGACCAGTGTTGGACGCAGTACTCCAAGTGGGGGTGCACCCTGGCCCGGTACAGCGGCATGATAACCTTCTCTGATCTGTTTGTGATCACTTCTTAATCATTCCTAGCATTCTGTTCACCCTTTCGCTGCCGCCACAAATTACACAGATGGTTTAATTGTCTTGTCTACAACTATTCCCAAGTCTCTTTCCTGGGGGCTCTCTCCGAGTACAGCACCAGACATCCTGTATTCGTGCATATGATTTTTGTTACCGACATAGAAATTTTGCACCATCCCGATCCACATAGAAATTTTTATGGATAAGAATTATCCATAAAAATTTCTATGTGGATCGGGATGGTTCAGAATAAGTTGTGAAAGGGGACCTTTTCTTAAAGCAGCCTGTCGGCGAAACATGTCGGATATGACAGGTCCCTTTCCCGATGAGATAAGATCATCAAGAAAAAGAATATAATAAGATAAGTTTTAATCAGTTTTTATAACGGTTAAGTTATTGACATTAAGCACTTTAATAAGTTTGAGATATAATGAAGCACTTTAAAAAAAAACAAAAAATTGTGAAACATATTGAGTAGGGGCTAGTGAAGAAGCCATAGCCAGTGAGAAGAATTTTGGCAACCAAGCAAACACAAAAAATTGTGTGGTGACCAAATGGCATGTCTGAAGCCCTGATAGTTTGACTAAAGCAATTTATTAAGAAGAGAGAGTGGCATTGAGAGATATAGTTGTGGTATTATGCACCTAAAGTTAGGCATGATTTCTGGAAGTAGGCACTATTCTATAAACCTTGCCTAACTCTAAACATCATTTATAGAATAATGCTGAGCGGTTTTTTTTCAGCACCAATTTTTTAGGTGTCATATATGGAATTTACCCTTAACTCTCTACAGAAAAAACCGAAACCATGTCTCCCCTGTCGTACTATATTAAACACTGCTTGGCTTCAGTTTCCAAACTTGTTAAATTCAAAAGCCAAGCCACAAATGTTGGTTTTCCTGTACACAGGATGATCTCTTTTGCAAAAGACAGTTGCATTATCTGTGAAACAGCTTTTCAGCAGAACTGTACCTTCTTTCCTGTAAGCACACCGTCACAGTAACTTTTAATTTTAAGAGGCTGTAAGAGGTGTAAGATGGAGATTTGCCACCGATGTTCCTTGCAATAAACTCTGCACTACAAACAAGTCTTGGCCCTCAAAACTACTCCGTCCCCCTTAGTGATGCATGATGGTGCAGATGTTGCGGTCCCAGCGCAGATCCCTGGGGAACCCCACTATTTATATCAGCTATAGCAAGTCCATAGGTTTTTGGGTTGTTTTTTTTTAAATATAAATACAAGAAAAAGTGTACATTTTAGTACATTTTAACTGTATGTTGAATTTGTTTGACATCAGTTATTATGAATGTTATATAACCCACTCAGAACTGTGGATGTAGCAGGCTGTAAAATTTTTAAATAAATATATAAAAGACTCAGAGTCCCGTTAGGGAGGAAGCCTTCTTTTAAGTGGAAAGGGCAAATAACCTCACAGGCATAAAAACCTCCATCTGACTACAAGGACAAGTCAAATAGGTACACAAACAGTTAATAGAACAGTTAAATGCTTCACAGACACTATTCATTCAAGGAAGTCACTGTACCAAACATTAAAGAAGTAACAATAAACTTATCTTGAAATGCGTCATGTTGGCCATCCTCCAGCCTTCCGGTATTATGTTGGATTTTAGAGAAAAATTAGAAATTACTAATAGCTCTGCAAGTTCATTTTTCAATTCTAGCAGCACTCTGTGATATATACAGTCTGCGCCAGGTGATTTGCTACTGTTCAATTTGTGAACACCAGGTTTAGCATCCCTAGGCTCTGTGGATCAGCCATCGTTAATTTTAGCCCTCTAGACCAGTGTTTTTCAACCTTTTTTGGGCAAAGGCACACTTGTTTCATGAAAAAAATCACGAGGCACACCACCATTAGAAAATGTTAAAAAATTTAACTCTGTGCCTATATTGACTATATATAAAGTAATTCTCTTGAATAGGAATCAAATAAACACAAAGAAAGTATTTTATAATTACTTTATTATGAAATATTAAGTAAACAGAATAGTGAAAAATTATAAAATACTTTATTCAGTGCGAAACCTGGGCCTGTTTGGCTGAACACAAAGCTGATATTCTGGCTGGAATCGAAGACACACACGTAGCTCTTCGTCAACAGCTCTCAGTCTCTCTCTGTATTTGGTTTTTATAGCATACAAAAATAGACAAATATACCCTCCATCCTTTTTATTAAACCACAATAGCAGTTTTTAGCGCAGGGAGCTGCGCTGAATGCCCAGCGCTGCTCTTGACGCTCATAGGCTCCCTGCGCTAAAAACCACTATTGCGGTTTAGTAAAAGGTGACCATATTGTAAAATATAGACAGCAGATATAAATTCAGAACTGTGCATAGTAAGTGAAGGGAAGTTTTCATCTCTGGGAATTTACCCAGTTAACTATTAAGTTATTTGGGCAAATTCCTTTGAAAACTGTGGTAATACTGCCTCCACTTTGCTAAATTTAAAATAAAATCATTTTTCCTACCTTGTCTGGTGATTTCTGGTTGCACTTTCTTCTTCTGACTGTGCATCCAATCTTTCTTCCCTTCTACCAGCCTGTATGCTTTCTCTCCTCCACACCTCATTCCCTCCCCCAACTTTTTCTTCCTCTCTCCCTGACCTTTCTTTCTTTTTTTCTGTTTCTCTTCTTTCCTTCTGTTTCCCTGCCTGCCCCCTTTCTTTCTTTCTCCCTGCCGTTCCCCAAGCCACTGCCACTGCCATCGGGGAACAGGACCCACCAATGGATAACAGGCCCCAAAGCCGACGCCGACGCATGCTCTCCCTGACGTCAATTCTGCAATCGGAGAGGAAGTTCCGCCCAGACAGGCAGCGATTGGCTGGCCCGAACTTACTCTCCGACTGCAGAATTGACGTGGGGGAGAAGAAGACTTATCGGCTCGATAGATTAGATCGCCAAGACAAAGTGAGTCCTGGGTGATCGACTCACTTTGCCTTGGCGAGCTACTGGCGCCCCTGCCTCGGGCCCCCTGTCAGCTCCGGGCCCCTGAATGCAGGACTGGTAGTACTGCCCTGATGGCGGCCCTGCGGCACACCAGGCAACATCTCGCGGCACACTAGTGTGCCGCGGAACAGCGGTTGAAAAACACTGCTCTAGACTGTTCCCAAGGGTGGAGGGAATTCAGCTCCAAAGGATTGTTGTACGTTAACATCCTCTAAACTTACTCTAAGCTCTATTGGAAATCTAGACCTACAGCTTTCCCAAGAGCAGCCTAATCAGCATACACATAATTGCTGCACCAAATTGCATGTCTGCATCATCTATATAATTAGGTGCTACAGTGAACTGCCATTTTCTGATAGATAAACCTTCTTACCACTTCACTTTTCATGATTTGAATTTCAGTGCTGTTAAATATATTTTCTGAAACTGTTTCATGGTAGGTAGTCTTATTATTAAGTTTCATTTTGCTGATTTTGAGTTTACCTCATTCACTGTTATGCTGTTAACAAAATTGTAAGATTTATGTTGAATTGTACTTGCGAGTACACCGCTTTGGGTGAATCTCTTCATAAAGGCGGTTAATAAATTCCAACAAACAAACACCTCCCTCTGCAGGCTCTGCATCTTGGCACTGATCCTCTCCGTACCAAAGCTCTTTTCCAAACCTGGTTCAAGTGTCAACTGACTAAAATTGTTACCACCATTATTTAATCACGGAAAAGAACTGCAGCAGCTTTTAAAAGATACTGAAAGTTGGCAAGGGCAGGCAAGGTAGAATGCATTCCAATCAGGAGAACATGCTAGGGAACTAATGGGGGAAGGGAAAACACATCCATTCTGAAACAAAGAAGAGGAAATGAAAACAAGTATTGTACTTGGCTAACTGAGGAGCTGCCCAATTGAAATGGAAAAATTTAAGGAACCATTAAGATAATTAGAAGAGGCACACCTTTGGATCACACTCATTAAAAGTTTAGTGGATACCTTGACTGATTTTACTTTATCAGAAACACTAAACAAAGCAAGTGAAAAGCTGTGACACTTAGGCCTATTTTATTAAGAGAAGGAAAAAAGTTAAACATTTGCATGCTTAATACTGCATATATATTTTGCTAATTGCCTTAACAACTCTGACAGGGAAGTTAAAAACATCTGAATAGGTCTGCCAGAGGAATTACTGTGGAAAGGCGTTACTGAAAATAAAAAGCACTGCCTGCTGTATATTTCACTATGCTAAGCTCTGCAGTTCTAGCCACACAGAACACGTGCATTAATCATGGGACAGCCAGCCTGCTCAAAGAAAATCAAGCTAAGTGTTTTTGCTCTTGCTGTCTCCCCATGACCACACAAATGCATTACAGCAGCTAAATCAGTCTTTGGAAGTTAGAATTGGAGTTGTTTTCCATGGTATAAAATGTGATTAGAAGCTAGTAAGGCAAGATTTTAATACAGCAGTCTTAAGGAGACTTCCTGCCCAGGAAATAAAGCTTTCAAGAGAATAATCCTACTTTGCCTAGTTATGAATACTTGTTGCCAGCATTCCAAAGACTTATCTGTGAGGCCAGAGAAAGCCAAATAGCCTTATTAAATGTTCTTAAGTTTGTCAATTGTGCATGGAATTCTATTGTATCAGTTAAAAAAAAAAAGAAATTGACTAAAAAGGTTAGGGCTCTTCAGCTTGGAAAAGAGACAGCTGAGGGGAGATATGATTGAAGTCTACAAAATCCTGAGTGGAGTAGAATGGGTACAAGTGGATCGATTTTTCGCTCTGTCAAAAATTACAAAGAATAGGGGATTCTCGATGAAGTTACAGAATAATGCTTTTAAAACCTATAGAAGGAAATATTTTTTCACTCAGAGAATAGTTAAAGCTCTGGAATGCGTTGCCAGAGGTTGTGGTAAGAGTGGATAGTGTAGCTGGTTTTAAGAAAGGTTTGGATAATTTCTTTAACTTTAACTTGATATACAAGCAATGTCTTGCAATATAAGTACATACAGTATACACGCATCACATCATCACAACTGAGCCGATGGTTCAATTTCCTGTTATTGAGAAAGACATGGGGGAAGCCACTGCTTGCCCTGGATCGGAATTTTGTCAGGTACTAGTGACCTAGATTGGCCACCATGAGAACAGACTACTGGGCTTGATGGACCATTGGTCTGACCCAGTAAGGCTATTCTTATGTTTTTAATTCTCCTCTTAGGTTCTTACTTCCAGAAAAATTGTTTCAGTATAAGATGCTGGAAGCTTCCACTGTAAGATGTTTATCAAATCACTCAGAATAGTGTTTAGGAATCTAATTCTAGTTTTGCTATTATCTGCTCTTCCACAGCCTCTTACTCAACATCCTAACAAGCAGTTCACATGGGTGATGTCATGTGCCTAGCGTTCTGAAAAACTAGTGTGGACAAGAGGACTTGTCTGAGTATTACAGAAACCTAAAATGAATGTATTTGACAGTTCACAACAGCCACTATAATAAGGTATAAATAACTAAAGAGAGCATTTTCAGAGTGAATTCCTGTCTATTTAATTTTCTTAAAATGATTTAGTTCTCTTCACAATAAAATCATAAAAATACAAATACAAATGTAATAGTCCAACAGGACCCTACACGGTCTGTGTTTCGACGAACACGCCTTCCTCAGGGATCCAGCTGATGCTATAGCATTTTTTCATGATACTCTGTTTGTCTTCAGTTATTCTCAGCTATCTGCTCAAAGCCAAGCATTTTGACTTTAGTCCTTTTTTATTATTTTTATTTTCATTTTTATTTGTGTTTTAACATCAACTGGACCCCTGAGGAAGACGTGTTCGCCGAAACACAGACCGTGTAGGGTCCAGTTGGACTATTACATTTGTATTTTTATGATTTTATTGTGAAGAGAAATAAATCATTTGCAGAACATTTTATCCATAGTTTTTTTGTTTTTCTCGTTGGATTGATTTTACTGTGGATTGCTGAGTCTTCTTTGTTCTTTTATTTAGTTTTCTTATCATTTTCTAGTTAAGAAAGACATTCATACACTGGAAAATAAATTTCTGTTTCTTGGATCCACCAATCCTGACCAGAGGGTTACCATAGTAGATACAGAACTACCAACAGATTATTATGGAATTGAATTTCTTCACCTTATTGCTCATTGCCTTCTACAACATCTTTCTCTGAACCTGCTAAGGGTATGCACAGCCCAGAAAAGTAAACAAACAGTGGTTAATGCCCATTTTAAACAATTTTGGGGCTTGTATTTGTGCATGGTATAAATTTTTACAATCAGATATATGTACAGTGGTGCCTCGCATAAAGAACGCCTCGCACAGCGAACGCTGCACACAACGAACTTCATTTCATGATTCATACAACAAACTTCGTTTCACACAACGAAGTCGCCCGAGCTTCCACGATCACTGCCGATGTATTGCATCCTTCCGCGCAGGCACTGCAGGCAGTCGTTAGTCACTGCGCTTAACGCGTTTCACATAACGAACTTTTCGCATAACAAACTTGCTCCTGGAACGAATTAAGTTCGTTGTGTGAGGCACCACTGTACTCTTTTGTCGGTTATGTTTTTAGGGAGGTTTTGTCGGTTATGTTTTTAGGGATGTTTTGTCGGTTATGTTTTTAGGGGTGGAGCCTTGAAAAAGTGGTTCACGCGAAACATAGGCTTTGACATCCCCAACAGCATAGACATCTCTAACAGAGACAATTTAACTGAAACTAAGTATCAGCTTACTGAATGAACTAAATTAAGTTAATGAACAAATGCAGTAAAACATAAAGCTCTTGATAAGAGATAAGTAAACAAACAGACCCAATGACGAGCTGGCACGTAAATCTCGGAACAATGAGAAGTTTGAGTTCTGAGTGGTGGCACTGAGGGCCTGATAAGACTTGGTAAAGGTTGCTATATAAGCAGGAAGAAAATATCCTGGCTTAATTGTTAGATGGTATAAATTTTTAGGCACGTTCATGAATGCATACCACTAGAACCTGAACACAAGAAAATGTTCATACAGTAATCATAATGTGGTAATATTATCCTAAAAAAATATTTTTTTTAAAGGAAGAAATCTACAAGTATTTTCCCATTTCATAATCTTCCTATCAGGCCAATTTTACAAAAAAAAAAAAAAAAAAAAAAGGACACACCCAATTTAGATAAACGTTTGCTGCCTTAAGTTGATTTTCAGTTTAATCTGGCCTGTGAAAATCACCCTTGTCAACAGTTAAAACTTAGACCCAGAATTAGAACATTCAATCTTTGGATTACTAAGCATTGCCAATCAGCTATGTTTTTTCTCCCATCTGCTAAAATGAAAACTACAGAATGTCCAACTGCACTCTACTCTTTCCCCCAAGTCTCTTCCTTCCTAACAGTGTTGCAGCCAGACCTACTATTTTGGGCGGACCCTCATTCATCCCCTCCCCTACCCAGTGGCTCGAAATCTCCCCTGCCCTTCCTAACCCTCTCCCCTAGTAGATATGAGGTACAGGTTAAAAAAAATAGTCTCCTCCATCCCCACATTCAATCTCTCTCCCTCTTTCTTACCCCCCTCTTCCCCTCTCTCTGAATCCTCACCCAGTCCCTAAGGTATATCTGAGGTATTGCCCATGGCAGCAATATAAATAAATCATTTTTATTAGCTGTATGCACCAGTCCCACAGGCTTCTCTCTGCCGTGTCCCATCAGTGGGGAAACAGAAAATGATGTCAGCTAAGATAGGATGAGGCAGAGGAAAGCCTGCAGAGCTGGTGCAGATGGCAATTATGAAATCCTGTTGCCAAAGGTTAAGAGAGGGGGGGGGGGCAGATGCTGGGCTGCTAGAAGAGAGAGAGAGGGGAGTGAGGTGCTGCTGTTAGGTGGGTCTGAGCCAGGCCCACCCAGAGCTATGCCACTGCTTCCTAATGCAAAATGTTGGGGAGAGGTGCTATTGAGGAAATGTCACCCTAGAAAAGGCAAGTGGGGGGATGAAAGAGTATTAGAGGAAGTGGTATTCTTCTAGTGTTTTGCCATTTCTTTACATTAGCATTTTATTGACATTCATCACTTAAAACTTATATCATCATAAGTAATAAAGTTATTCACCCTAAAAATTAATTTTAAAAATGTGAACGATCCAGTGAAACAATGCTCTTCAAATTAAAAGATTAAAAACATGTCAGTTAAAATCTGTTCTTCAATATCAACTAAGCTGTATACTTAGAGCAGTTTCTGAAAGCCCTTGATTGAGGCACTACACTAGTTACTAAAAAAAATCTGTAAAATAGGAAATGACTATCAATAACATAGTAATACAGTAAATGATGGCAGATCCTGTATGCTGGTCCCAGACACCCATGTTTAAACACTGATTGGTGAGTCTTTACCATGCTAACCTTATAAACAGCCAAACATGATATACCAGTTTTGTCACCTTCCTCTGAACCACATCAAGTATTTATATGCCCTTGAAGAGATACAGCCTGCAAAACTGGACACAATACTCCAAATGGGCCTCACCAACAATCTGTACAGAGGCAGCAATACCTCCTTTCTCCTGCTGGTTATACCTCTCTCTATGCAGTGTAGCATTGTTTGAGCAACAACAACCAACTTGTCACATTGTTTTGCCACCTTGAGATCCTCAGATACTATCACCTCAAGATCTCTCTCTTGATCTGTGAGTGTCAGTCTCTCCTTCCACCAACCCAACCCCCCCCCCCTCCCAGCGCATACTGCACTTTTGGATTTCAACACCCCAGACAGAACAGAAGTATTTGTTAAGCACATAAAATCATGATGGCAGATAAAGGTCAAATGGCCCATCTAGTCTGCCCATCCACAGTAACTATTATCTATTCCTCTCTCTAAGAGATCCCACGTGCCTATCCCACGCCATCTTGAATTCACAGTCTCTGTTTTCACTACTTCTTCCGGGAAAGTGTTCCATGCATCTACCACCCTTTCTGTAAAAACAAGTATTCCGTTAGATTACGCCTGAGCCTATCACCTCTTAACTTCATCTTATGGCATCTCGTTCCAGAGCTTCCTTTCAAATGAAAGACTCGACTCATGTGCATTTACTCCACGTTATTACTCTCCACATAGCGGTTCATAACATCTTTCTGTCTTACAATTCTATTTCTAGACTTCCTTCGTTTATTAATATACTTGAAAAAAATCTTGTCACCTTTCTTTATGTTTTTAGCCATTTGTTCTTCTGTCAGAGCCTTTGCTAGCCACATTTCTCCCTTCACTTCTTGCAGTTTTATCCAGTTATCTCTTCTGTGTTCTACTTCTTCTGTTCTTTTGAATTTCTTAAACTCCACCTCTTCTGCCTTTGTCAGCGACTTGTTTGGTGTCCCATATCAGTTTCCCTTAACTCTCATTCTTGTTTACCTTGCTTATGTGAAAAGATCTGTTGCTGATTGTATAAGCTCCTTTCAGTCTGAACCACTGATCCTCCACTATTCTTATATCCTTCCATCCCTTCTGCTCTTTCATCAAGATTTTTCTGAGAGCTATGAGAAAAGTAAAGTAGAAGTTGAAGCACAAAGAATCAAATACAACATCCAGAAAAGGTTCAAAGAAAATAGAAGGGGGAATCTTAGAACAATATGTAGAAAGAGATGGGGCATGCTAAAATGTATTTGATCTGTGAATTACTAAGATCTCATTTGTTTTCTTCTGGTTTGTTTTTCAAGAGAAGGAAATAAATAAAAACAGTTCGACAAAATCATTCCCATAAAAGGAGCCATGAAACTATTCAAACCACAGGCAGGATTGCATATTGTAGGGGATTTGACAGGAAAATAAGTCATTTAAGTGAGTGAGCGAATAACACTTTGTGGACAGTCCTTGAGCAGAGCAGAGGGCATTAATGGAGCTTCTGCCATAACTGCATGCTGCAGTGCACAGTCAAAACATTTTTCCTTTTTTTTTTTTTTGTGCAGCCCAGCTCTCTCTCTCTTTGACTGCTCTATCTCACAAAATTACCCAATGAATGAAACATCAAAGATAAAGTCTTCCATTTATTTGCATCGACAACAGTCGATCACAGCGGGTGCACTTCTTAAACCCGGACAAGGGCCGGGACATGAAAAACAAAGGCCGCGACCGAACGGGGCCACAGCAATCCGGGAGCCCCCAGATGCCGAGCACGATGCTGAAAAGGGAAAAGTCTTTTTTTTTTTTTTTTGAGATAAGAAACAACAAAACGAACGCGCACAGCGACTCTGAAAATAAAATAACAAAGCCGCGGTGCTAGAAGGCAAATCACACGGAGAGCAAAAGATCAGGGCTTCTGGCTCCGCGGAAACTTTAAAACTGAGGACCAGGAGGTGGGGATGCGCCCTCTAGTGGAGCGGGAAGGCATGCACATGCGTGGTGCAGCATAGCAAGCATGAAATTTCTTTCAAGTTTGCTTGAAAAGCTGTCCGCGTCGGGGCTCCGTGGATGACGTCACCCACATGTGAGAATATGCTGCCTGCTTGTCCTGGGATAACTACTACCTTGACGGTCAAATTATTAAGTAAAGTGGACCAGCATGTTTCCAATCATGTTTCTGACTCTATGAAAATAGTGGATTTGTCCCTTTGGGCCTCAGAAATTTTGCTGACCTAAAGAATGTCACTTTTTTGTGTGTGTGTGTGTGAAGGCAGAAGAATTCCTCATTCAAATCTCTGGTATTGAAAACAGCAGCTTCGTTCAGAAATGAAAATTCCAAATTAGTACTGACAGATAGGATAATGTATTTATTATTAATTCAATACTTGGTACCCTACTCAAGCATCATACAAAAAAGGAGACATAATTAAACAAGGGAGTACTGGAAAAGAATATAAGGAACAAAATGAAACTATAGATTTAATAGTTAACAAAGAG
Source organism: Geotrypetes seraphini (assembly GCF_902459505.1). Lineage (NCBI taxonomy): Eukaryota > Metazoa > Chordata > Amphibia > Gymnophiona > Dermophiidae > Geotrypetes > Geotrypetes seraphini. The sequence goes on along the minus strand of NC_047086.1, from coordinate 337,807,279 downwards.
CTTAAATAAGTGGGTTTTGAACATGGACCAAAAGACTAGCAGAGAAGAAAAGTATTTCAAAACCAGAAGGCAACTTCTTTCGCAGTGATGACTAACAGTGGAAAAGCAAAGAAACAGAATGAAGCTTGGTTGCTTCATAGAAAAGTAAAGATTGGCGACCAGAGAACTGGATAGAGGGTGTGTGTTAGATGCAATTTATTTAGATTTCAGAAAAGCCTTCAACAAGGTTCTTTCATAGGAGGCTCTTGAACAGTGACAGAATTCATCACTGTTCCTGTCCCCACGGATAACCACGGGAAACCATCCTGTGTCAGTCATTCTTTAGTGTCTATCTCAACCTCAGTCATTCTATACCAGCATTCTTCAATGCAAGGCTTGAGGGGCAGGGGTTGTGCCCATTCATACTCCAATTCTTCCCTCTTACCTTAAAGAATGACATGGGGATGGTTCCCGGTGGTTATTTGTGGGGATGGGAACGGTGAAGAATTCTGTCACCGTGCCATTCTCTACTCTTGAATAAATTTGATGTACTGAAGTTAGGGCCCAAAGTGGTGAACTGGATTAGAAATTGGTTGATGCCAGAGGGTGGTGGTTAATGGAATTCGCTCGGAGGAAGAAAGGTGAGTAGTGGAGTGCCTCAAAGGTCAGTGCTGGAGCTTATTCTGTTTAATATGTTTGTAAGCGACATTGCCGATGAGTTAGAAGGTAAGGTTTGTTTTTTTGTGGATGATACCAAGATTTGTAACACAGTGGACACCCAGGAAGGAGTGGAAAACATGGAAAAAGCATCTGCAAAGTTAGAAGAATGGTCTAACATCTGGCAACTGAAATTCAATGCACAGAAATGCAGAGTGATGCATTTAGGGAGTAGAAATCCAAATCCAAGGGAGCCATATATGCTGTAAAGGTGAAAGGCTGATATGCATGAGGGACCTTGGGGTGATAGTGTCTGAGGATCTGAAGGCAACAAAACAGTGTGACAAGTCGGTGGCAGTAGCCACAAGGATGCTGGACTGTACAGAGAGAGGCATAACCAGCAGAAGAAAAGAGGTGTTGATACCCTTGTACAAGTTATTGGTGAGGCTACACTTACTCCTTGTGTTTAGTTTTGGAGACTGTATCTGGCGAAGGATATAAGAAGACTTGAAGCAATCCAGAGGACGGTGACAAGAATGGTAGGGGGTTTGCACCAAAAGACATATGAGAAGAGACTATAGGACCTGAATATGTATATTCTATATGAGAGGAGGGTCAGGGGAGATATGACACAGATGTTTAAATACTTTAAAAGTATTAATATAGAACCAAATCTTATTCAAAGAAGGGAAAATGGTAAAACTAGGGAACATATATTGAGGCATATAGGAGCAATGTTAGGAAAGGGTGACTGATGTCTAGAATGCCGTCCCAAGGGAGGCGGTAAAGAGGTAAATGGTGATGGAATTCAAAAAAGCGTGGGATGAACACAGAGAATCTCTAATTAAAAATCGAATGATATAAATTAAAAAACTGAGGCTGGTACTGGGCAGATTGCTACAGTCTGTGCCCCATATATGGCAATTCAGTTTAGGATGGGCTGGGGACGGCTCTGATGGGAGCTCCAGTAATTTGGAACATGAGAACAGTACTGGGCAGACTTTACAGTCTGTACCCTTCAAACAAGATGGTTTGGATAGGCGGGAGTGAGCTTCAACGGCAACTCCAGTAGTTGGAACCTAAGGAAAGTACTGGGCAGACTTTATGGTCTATGGCCCAGAAATATCAAAGAAAACAAATTAATTTAATTATGAATTCATAATGTGTGTAATTATTGGGCAGACTAGATGGACCGTTCAAGCTCTTCATCTGCTGTCATTTACTTTCTATGTAACTATGCCTAAAGAAAGTCACGTGATCACGTCTCTGGAGCCCTATAAAATCTCGGCGGTTTCTCCGCTCTGGTCACCTTTCAAAGCTGTTAAACTGCGCGTTGTGCGCTTCTCTATGTGAGACAACAGTCCTCTGTCGGGTGAGTCTTTTTCCCTGTTAGCCAATAGCTATATTTAAATCGCTTTTTGACTTTATTTAGAATATTCTTTTAACGTGTTGCTTTGAATAAAGCATTAATTCATTTAACTTTTTCTTTTCAGAATCTCCCATCGCATGAGTGTTTCTCTTAAGATTTTTCCTTTGTGTTCCCTGAGGCAGGACCGAAACATGCATGTCGGAACTCGCAAGCTGCAAGCCAAGTTTGCCTAAGTTCTTTGACTATAAGCTATAGTAAACCGTAGTTTTTTCACAACGTAAAAACATATATGAATTGATATAACCTCTGGTTTACTTGTCCATGCGTTGATTGGGCTGTGAGGTGGTTTTTCCTCTGGGGTTCGCCCCAGTTTTCCCCTCCATGATTCTGAGCAAGCCTGTGAACTCTGTTATATCATCCATATAATACTTTGAACAGGTCCACGGAGTGATTTTCCTTCAGTTCAATCATTAAAGAAAGTAAAGAGCAGAGAGGATAAATATGCATTTGGGACAATACTATGTATGCATTTAGGGGTAAATTTCCAGTAAGCCATTTAAATCTGTGCACCTACTTGCCTCTATGCAGATATCAAGCTGATATTCAAATATAAATACTTTGCATTTGAATATCAGCTTGTTATGGTTTTTATATCTGAGGAACATAGCAAAGCAGTTTATAAATATAAAAATCAGAACGTAAGGAATATCATCTCATTATAAGTTAGCTAGTATAAAAAAAAAAGAGTGAAGGAAAAGGTAAAGGTAAAGAGAGAAAATAGGAGAGAAATATATAAAAGTATTAGGATCATGTCAAATCAGCCACTCAGCATGCTATATGCTCATCAAAAGCTTGTTGAAATAGTCAATTTTTAAGGGTGCTTTAAATTTTAGATGGAAATGCTGCATATGGAGAGAGAAAGGAAATGCATGCCAAAGGAATTGCACAGCGTAACAAGCACTATGGTGGGTGGAGACAAGTGATACACAGGAAACTGAGGGAACATAGTTTATCCTCGTGTAAACAGCATGACACTAGTGGAAGTACGGGGAATAATGAGGAAGGAAAGATAAGAGGGTATGTCAGCATGAAGTATTTCATGAGTTATAAGAATTTTTGGACTGAATTCTGAACTGAACTGAATTGAAAATCAATGACGATGATTCAGAAACTGAATTAATATGGTCATATTTATTGGCATGACAAAAGATTATCATCACTGTGTTCTGTATGGTTTGCATATACTTAATCAAATAGTAGAAAGCAATTACAGCATCAACTGAATTGCAAGGCTACTAGAATGTATGAAAAAAGTCATCTGGGAGGTTTCATCTAGGTAACAATGAATCACTCAAATTTGTTGTAACGTGAAGAAACATTTTTTTGACTAAGGCCAAAATCTGGTTCTTAAAGGAAAATTGATGGTCACAATAGACCCCTAGATACTTAGGGCTAGATTCTCAAATATTTGATTTAAAAACCGATGGGCCGCTGTCACAGCCATTATTGTAGCGATTTTTAAAAAGCGAGCCATTCTCCAAAAAATACTCATGCAAGTGAGGTTGGCAGAGAGTAGAGAAGGTTCGCTAAATTTGCATGTGCCTATCACTGGGCATAGCGTTGGGCATATGTGCAGAATAAATGCCTAAGGCTCTGATTGGTCCAGATTGTTTAAGACCCCTCCTATGGGAGGGGGCCCATATATATATGTACAATATTCTGAAATGGTTTCTCATTACTCTCATTCTACAACAGGTCTCTTAAATTTAAGCACCTTTTGCGTGGTTAAATTTATAGAATTCTGTCGTCCTTGCAGGTTAATTGCTTAATGGCATTAGGGCACTTAAGCACTATTCTATAATTATGCGAATGTAATCATTACAAGTACATTCACAGGGGAGGGGCATAGGTGTGGCCTACATTTATGCCCACAACTTACAGAATACAGTACGTTATGTTGCATTTAAGTGCTAGCATTTATACAAGCCATAGATCTGTCAAATGTGCTTGCCTACATTTTGGTGCGTTGATACGGATTTATGCTAGTACTAGTGTTTTAGCCTGTTACATTAATGGGTGCTAGAGTAGATGTCTGTCTGTCTGTTTTGTTTTTTTTAATTTGTCTCTCTCTCCTTGGACGCTGTTATTCTTTCTGTCTGTGTCTTTCCCTGGCCCCCTCCTTCCAACGTCTGCTCCCCCTGTTCTCCACACTTCCATTCGGTGTTTCTCCCTCTCTCTACCCCTTCCATCTACTGTTCACCCTCTGTCTTGCCCCTCTCTTCTCTTTCCATCCAGTGTCCGCCCTCTCTCTCTCTCTGTTCCATATGGCCTCTCTCCATCTCCTAACTTCCTTTTCCCTTGATCTGGCATACCTTCCTCTTTCCCTCCACGCCATTCTCTCCCCCTCTGCTCCCTTTCCTCATTTAACTACTTCATTGGTCAGCAGCAGCATTCACAATTCATTGCTGTTGCTGGCTTCAGGTCTTTCTCTCTGGCCGGTCCTGTCTTCATGAAAACAGGAAGTAGGCAGGACCGGCCAGAGAGGAAGGCCTGAAGCCAGCAACAGCAGCGAATTGTAAACGCTGCTGCTGCCTGAAGCACCCGAGGCAGACGCTTCTCTCCCCTCCCAGTCCAACCCCCGCTGACTCTGCGACCCTCCCAGCAAGATGACTTTAATATCAAACCTCCCTCCAGCGTTGGCAGTCGCAGCACGCTAAACAGGCTGCTTCGGCCTTTCTCCTGCAGTTGAGTCCCTCTGCCGCGTCACTGATGACATCATCAATGACGCAACAGAGGGACTCAACGGCAGAAGAAAGCCCGAAGCAGCCTGTTTAGCATGCTGCGGCTGCCAACGCTGGAGGGAGGTTTGATAGTAAAGTCATCTCGCTGGGAGAGAAGCGTCTGCCTCGGGTGCTTCAGGCAACAGCAGCGTTTACAATTCGCTGCTGTTGCTGGCTTCAGCCCTTCCTCTCTGGCGGGAGGTTTGTGCCGGTATGTCCCTCCCCCTCCAGTAGTGTGCAGCACTTTGCACGGCGCATCCTCTCACGATCCTGGGTCGGCCACACGCTTGTGCTGGGGACTCATACAGTCCAGTCCTTCCGGCGAGTGTAGGGAAGTGCTGGAGATTCACGCATGCGCACTCATGCGGCCACGGAACTACTAATCATGGAAGCACACAAATAGGAACGCGCATGCGCGAGTTAGCCTTTTATTATATAGGATTCTATAAGGATACTTATGTGTGTACGTGTCCTTATACAACAGGCTCACTATTTACTGCCTGTGGTAATATAATGCCAAAATGGTGGTACCCTGAAATAAAACTGCCTCCTGTATGTACTGTCAGTATTTATACAGTATGTGGAAGTTGTGAAAACACTACTTCTATGTATGAGTCCTGGCACTTACACATTGGATGCCACTCTATATCCATGCACAAAAGGGAGAAAGAAAATCCAACGTAGTCTGCAGTAAACAACAGCAACCAGAAAACAACGAACAGATTGCAGATAATGTACAAGATGCGGGCGTCGTTTATTAGTAAATGCAGTAACATATACAACCATATAGCCAACCAAGGGACCCGACATGGTCCGTCTTTCAGATAACACGCCTTCCTCAGGGGTCCTAATGAATTTAAGCATAAATACTTAAGATCTGCTGCCCATTTTGTTAAGGCTTTCCTCTGAGGAACCCAGACAGATAAATTAATTGAATCTGTAGCCTAATAATATTATCAGGTGATTCTGTAGTTCTTTAAACAAACTTTTAATATAAATCTAAAATAAAGAAACAAAAAACCTCACAGTTTTGGCAATCATGCAGGAGCTGAAACAAGAGACTGACAATATAGACAAACAACATAAAAGAGAGAGAAAAAGAGTCTCTGGAATGGACTACAGTTCGTAACATCCTTGTCTCATTTCTCCTTGATAAGTATAGGTCATTGGGTCTGTGATGGCTCTGCTGAAGTACTATGTTGCCTTCTGTGAAAGTACAGTGTTCAAGTTCCAAGGTGGTGCCAAGTTGTTCTTGGTAATCTGAAGCTCTGCCTCTCTGGCAACACTTGGATGATGAGTGTCTGGTCCTTCATCAGCTGATTGATGAGTTGAAGACACAATGCTGGTGGCACAACTGTTCATCTTTGGACTGTTCTCCATGTCAGAGTCAGGGTTTATGAGCTCATAAGAGTTCTCCTCAGCTGAAAGTGTTTAGGTTTTAGGAGAAATTCTGGTCCTGTTAACCAGGTAGTGTCCATTAGCCGGGATGCTGGCACAGCTCTGGTTGCCCAATCTGTTGGATTCTGACTAGTTGGCATGTAATGTCACTGCTCTGGTTGTGTTGACTTTCTTATATGTTCAACTGTGTTGCTGATATACAAATAAAATCTTCTTGTTTGTTGTAGATATATCAAAACTTATTAAGACTAATCACTGGTTTATTTTTCTATTTGTATATATTTGTTAAAAATACTTGTGCAATTAATCAAATAAATATATTTTTTAAACCATATGTGTAAAACTATCTAATTTTATAATATTTTGGGACTATCATGAAACTTATGGGTCCCTTTAGTTTGAAGGATCGACGGAGCAGAGCGTTTTTGATAAAGAATTTCTGAGGCTTGCCTTGTATTCACTCCTCTTGAAGAAGCCTAAGTGGCGAAACTCAGGACTGAGTTGGGAAGTTATAACGAAAGTTATTCACACATATATACACTTGGTGGAGGAATCCTGCGGAGCCACAATAAAAGACCACCCAAGCTGGAGAGGATAAGATAAGTGCTAGTATAATATTATAAAGAACATAGGAGAGAAAGGAGCTCCAGTCGAGGTGACGATTAACAAGGTTGAAATTGAGAGATAATCAATATCAGCTAAAGGGACCCATAAGTGTCATGATGGTCCCAAAATAATCTCGCTGTGGCTCCAATGCAGGAGACTGGGCACTGAACACTTATGAAATATTATAAAATTAGATAATTTTACATATATGGTTTTTAAAAGTATTTTTAACAAATATATACAAATAGCAAAATAAACCAGTGATTTGTCTTAATAAGTTTTGATTTATACACTGGTATTGAATATTTTGAACGCCTGATAATAAGTAATGTTGTAGATATATCCCAGGATGACTTTGCTGTCACTGTAGAAGTTGATTTGAATGTCAAGTTCTTCGAGTATCATATTGTTTCTACAGCTAGCACTGCTCCACGCAATTCCAAGCGTGGAATGGTATGATTAAGTTAAAGTGATAACTTGGCTCTGCCAAAGATGAATCCCACTTGGGACACTCGATCTGTATCTGTAGCTTTCAAATAGGGAACTACTGCTATGGCTTTTTCAGAAGCGTCTGATAAGATGAAGATTTCTCTGTGACAGGTAGTACAGAGTAGTGCTGCCTGATTCAGGAAAAAAAAAATTTGATTCGATTCAGCCTATTGAATCGATTGTTCAATTCGATTCTTCAATTCGATTCGATTTGATTTTCCTGTCCAACTGGGTGGTTTTTACCAAACATCCTGGTGGGTTCATTTTATAGCCTCTTCACCCTCTTTGCCCTCTCCTACCCACACTGCAGCTGCAGGGATCACTATAACACCAGCGAGCCTGCAGGCTGCCCTATTAGCATAAAGGAGGTAAGAGCGAGGAAGCTGGGGGGAGGCAAGAGTGGGCAAGCTGGGAGAGGCCTTTCTGACCAACACTCCCCCCTCAAGCAGGAGCAGCAGCAGATGGCCAGCAAGAGGCAGTGCTGCAGTTCCTGCTTTAGGAAGGCACGGGGGAAGGGTCGGCCATTGAATCGGGAGGCCGATTTTTTAAAAAATTGAATTGAATCGATTCACCTGATTCGAATTGGTGAATTGATTCGAATCGTGACTTGGGCAGCACTAGTACAGAGTGCTACAGGAACATAAATGCTTGGGATATGCAGTTCAAGATTTTTTTTTTTTTTAATCTTTCCATTTCTCCCATTCTTGTTACATTTCTGGTAGCAATGGAATATCCTGCTCATTAGTACTTTGAGAATGCTCTCTTAGTAGGGATCCACCTTGAATGGTTACAGGAGGAACGAACCCCAGAGTTTATGACAAGCCTGATGGAGATCCGTTTCACCATTCAAGTGGCTTTTTCAAGGGTGCTCAGGACACACTGCCAAAATTTATTTCAGCATCCTGACTCATTTAGGGCTAGCAGAAACTGCTGTTGATATAAAAGTAAAAATAACAAAAAATAAGTTTAAGACACAATAAGAATTATGTTAAATACAAAAGGAGTTGGAGGTTAGTTGGGTCAGTGATGGAAACTATGAACCGTTAAAAACTTGGTACTGGGTTAAATATCCTTACCCATGTGAGTTTCTGAGACCTTTTATCCTCCGTGCTCGCTTGAAATATCTTACAGTGGGATTTTCTCTGTATTTGTAAGAAAAATTATCTCCTACACTCCTTACCGGACAACCTCCAAAGTTGTGCTCCTGACCCAACAATCCTTCTCTCTCCAGCCCCCAAAGCATCAAGACAGCCCCAAATCTCTCCCTCCAGCTTTTTATATATTTATATATATACCGGTATATATATTTTATATATATATATATATATATTTTATATATATATATATATATATATATTTTTTTTTTTTATATATTTATATATATATATATATATATTTTATATATTTATATATATATATATATTTATATATATATATATATATATATATATAAAAAGCTGGAGATATATATATATATATATCTTTATTGCTTTTCCAAACTATCAACAGTGCATTTAAATTCTACATACATATAATAACTCTAGAAAAAACACTTACAACTTTCAATAAACCATAAGCAATCATTTTTATCTCACCTTTCCTCCCATCCAAATACCAACTTTAGATTCCAACAAGATCCTCCCCCAAGGAAATTTCTATAAAAATCAAAGAACCCTCCCTCCCCCCAAATCTCCAGCCCCCAAAGCATCATAGCAGCCACAGATCTCCCACCCTCCATCACTTACCCAAAGCAGAAAGCAGTTGGTGAGCAGAAGAAGCTTCTGGACAGCTCCGGCAGGGCCTTTCCTGTGCTGCATCAACGTAATGACATCATACATAGTGTGACATCATCACATCAATGTCCACACATGTCCAGAGGCCCTCCTGCCACAGTCCTGATTTTGTGTGCAGCGGCTTCAAAATGTTAGCGACACACTTCCATAAATAAAGGAGTCGGAGTCAAAGGTTTTATGTACCAATTTCATAGGCCTGGCATAACCACCCTCTTTACCCATGTGGCTCATGATTAAAATTTAAAAAATTTACAACTTAATAGCTAACACAATAGAGGCGTGCATGGTGATGGGGGACAAAGGGAAACTAACAGAAATCCACGAGAATCTATAGGGGTGGGGACAAAAAAGTCATTACTACTACAGAGATGTGAAGGGATGGATCAAACATAAATGTCCCCCACTACACACCTCAACTCCATACATATATCAAAAGATGAGTTCACCTTGATGAAAACTGGTGCATGTGTTCAGTAATTTTGACAATGAAGGAAACCACTGATATTTGCCGTTTTGTTTCAAGCATTTTGGCATAATCTCCACTGAGCTAGTCTCATCTATGTGACTTGACAATGCAGCTGATTTGAAAGTAGCACTTTGAGATGAGGTCTGCATAGGTTGCAAAGGTGATAATTTCAAATCTTGTACTCTCTCAGATTCTAGCCATCAAAAACTGAAGCTGATCCAAATGACCTCCCCAGTGAGATAAGGGAGCTTACAACATTGTGCAAAGAGGTGGTTGCACTCACTAAATGAACAAAAGTCAACTTATTCACTAATGAAAATGCTCAAGCAGTGCATGTCAACTCAGTGGAACTGCATTCTAGTGACACCAATACAATATTTGTGGCAGAGAATATAGAGGAGCTGTGGGCAGTTGCCACTGAACTAGGTACAAGCAAGTAGTTCCTGGCTAAATTATGTACAACTAATGACTTCTTGAAGGCAGATGATGTTATGGTACTGGAACTATTTGACAGGGCTACAAAAGAACTGTTGACAAATACTAAGCCTTCATTACATATGGTGGTCCAAACAAAATATCAGTTGACATGACATCTAACAACTGCAAGTTCAGACAGCTATGTGATAGTATCCTTACAGAATCATCCTGCAGATCACCTGGATTGCTATTTTATAGTTACAGAGATGCACTTGGCAGCAAGGCTTGCTGTATCCAAGTCTGAATGGTCATTTAGATCAGATAACAGTTGAAGGGCGGAACAGTGCCATAAACAGACTACAAACACCAAAAGCAAATCAAGCTGTACTTGAGGTGAAGCCGATTGTCAAAGCGCCAACAAAGCATCCAAAACAGAAAAATTGTCCAGAGGTGGAATTTTGGGGGAAGAATTATTCAAGAGTCAAGAAACAGCTTCATTGATTGACAAAGTGGATATATACTGTACTTATTGAGCTCAGTTAAGGAATTCTGCTTGTCTCTTACTACCTAATGGCAACATGTGTGGTTGAAACTAACACACTGCCTGCTTAGAACTCCTGCCACCAGCACATCATCATAACAATGCTTTTTCAATTGCAGGACAAACAATTGAAGAATATAGAATGGAATTGAGTGTTGGTTTGGTAGATGGTTTATCATTTTCACATAGGTAGAAAAAATTGTTTTCTTGTGTCTATATTCATAAATAAGAGGTTTTTCTTGTTTATTTAATAAAATGATACCTATTATTTTGTGCTAAATGTTAACAAATAATTTGATGCATTTTATGCTTTGTTTGAATTTACAAGGACAAAAAGAAAATCCAACAAAACTGCAGTAAACAATATGATAAGCCAGTGGTTCCCAAACCTGTCCTGGGGGACCCCCAGCCAGTCAGGTTTTCAAGATATCCCTAATGAATATGCATGAGAGAGATTTGCATATAATGGAAGTGACAGGTATGCAAATCTCTCTCATGCATATTCATTAGGGATATCTTGAAAACCTGACTGGCTGGGGGTCCCCCAGGACAGGTTTAGGAACCACTGCGATAAGCCAACGACAAAGAAAAATACTGCAGACGGATGCACAATTGTTGTGCACAAATGAACCACTATATGTCTGTGCTTCAAACAAACACTCTTCCTCAGGAGTCCCAAAAAGTAGTGGTTATAATAGACACGCAACAAATGCCTGATCTGTATGTTGTGTACTTGGGCGGTGATGATGTACTACTGAACAGCTGATGCAGTAGAAGGCCTTCTAATGTCTGCAGCATTTTTCTTTGGCTTTGTTTGAATTTACAAGATCTTTTAAATGTGGGTTGGATAAGGGGATGCAAAAGAAAACAGTGGAGATGGCGAGGGGACAGTACCAACATGATGGGGATGGAAAAGAATTGATTTGAGGATGGTGAAGGGAATAGTGGCACACCTCTACAAAAGCAGAAACTGAAAAGGGAAACAAAACAGTGGGATGCTAGTGAAAACAATCAAGAGAAGTAAGACGTTACAGTACATGAAAGCAGTCAGAAAGGCTGGTGTAAGGGTGAATAGAAAAGTTGAAAAAGAACACATTTTTTAAGTTTCTCAGCTGGAACCTAAGAAAGTGTGAACCATTTCTAAGCTCCATTAGGCAAGAGTCCCGAGGCAACATTCTAATGCTTCTCTGCAGCAAATCAAAGCAAGGAATAGAAAGCAGACAACTTGTAAATTAGTTTGAAAGTTATAAATATGAAATTTTAAAAAAATGTGCTATTTGGAAAAGGTTTTTAATCAAAGCATCCACTCATAGAATTGATCCCATAGCTTTCTATTTATTTAAATTTAAAACCAGGCTCTTCTCAATGGTCTTCAAAAATCTCTTACTGAATCAATAGATACCTGTTGATTGTTCTTTAAAACATCACTAATTGAATATCATCAGCAAATATGATTACACATCAAACTGTTCCATATAATTTTTTGCCAGTAGTGCTAGAGATTAGAACAGGAGATAAGAGATCCATGGGGAATACCATTCTTTATAATACGCTCCCTGTGGTCCTTCTGATCAATAGGAAGAAAACCAGTATGAAAGCATACATGAATATACCACAGGTGGGACAGTAACAGGCCTTGATGTACATTATCCAAAGCAGCTGACAAATCAGCTGTACCCAGCTAATCTAATGCTGTCCACCAGGACCAAAATAACTCTCTCTCTGTGTTACATTAAGGTCAGTAAACAAACTGTAAAAAATACAGTAACTCGAAGTGATACAAAATCCCAGATAACTGTCATTAGAAAATGGAAAAAAAACTGCAAAATGGTTGGCCTTATTTTTTCCCTTTTTTCAAAATAGGAGTAATCCTTGCTTTCTTAAGATCCCTTACCACTATTCCTGCCTCCAGACAGATTTATCAAATAAGCAATAAAAGGAGCAAATCCATTTCTGTAGTACCTAGAGACACAAAACTGGAACAAATCAATTTAGCGCTAGACTTTATTTAAATAGTTCAATATCCAGAGCATTTATTTTTACAAAAATAATCCCACTGAGTGAATATGGAATCGATAGTTGATGCATTTATCTGGCCATCTTTATAAGATATCTCATCAATTACCCAACTTCCTGACATCTCAACAACATCACATCTATACTCTAAAGCACCCGACAATCATTAATTTAACTCAACAAAACTGCCTGGGTGAACACAAATCAATACTTCCAGAACTCTTGATATTATATTCTCTATTTTAAAAAATTGCCCAGCTCCTCTGTTTCAAATTGATCACTTCTCTCTGGAGCTATACATGTAAACAATCTGCAAATTTCATCCTAAAAAACATGAAACCCTTATTGTTCAATGGTAATTGATCCACATAACCAATGACAGAACTGATGTTTAAAAAAAAAACTTTAAAATGATAAGTGGAATTAAAACTGATTTCCTGTCCTTGTCAATATTATTTTTTTCATACTAAATGGCATGCTGAGGATAGAACATAGAATTCTCCAGAAAAACCTAAAGTTGGAAAAACTGTGCAAATTGAAGTTTTTTTTCCATAAATTTAATTGTGTTTGACAGGAAAATTAAAAAATTAAAGCCCATCTTGGAAAATCCTGGCCTACATTTCCAGCACCTATTTATTTTTTTTTTTTTTCTGGAGGTGTGATTCTCTATATGGCGTCATCACATGATGACACAGCTTTGTAGGCGGTCACTGATATCTGTGCCATATAAAGAATCCAAGTCTCAATGTCTTCTTGAGATTGTCAGATAAAGCCTGTGATGCTGTTCCAGTCCTTGAAACAAGGCCTCCCACTGTTGTTATTTTCCACAAAGAAGTGCAGATATCGAAGGTTCATTTAATAAAAAAACTGCTAGATTTTTTGCACAAAATGTCTTTTTATTATTATTATTAAGTTCTTATATACCGCCATACCCAAAGAGTTCTAGGTAGTTCACATCAATTAAATTAGGATCCGGTCTGAACACGGATTTACAAAATTTTGTCGGAATTACAAGCAACGAGGAAGGAAGTATTGGGGTTTTAGCAGAAGTTAATCATAGTTGAATTGGGAGAGATGGGGGAGGGAGAGGGAACCAAGGGAGGGGAGGGGGGAGAGAAAGGAGGGGGTGGAGCGGGAGTTGGATTGTTGCGTGGAATAAGGGTTAAGGGTCCTGTTCGCAGAACAGTTTGAGCAGTTTTCTGAAGTCGAGGTAGGTCGGGGCCTTCAGCATCATTTGGGCTAGCCAAGGATTCAGCTTAGCCGCCTGGAAGGCGAAGGATTTGTCGAGGAATCTTTTGAGCTGGCATAATTTTATGGAGGGGAAGGCAAACATCTGAATTCTGTGGGATTTCTTATTGGTGCAATACATAGTGAAATGGGGGAGAGGTATTTTGGTGAAAGACCAAATACTGTTTTGTAGCAAATGCAGGCGAACTTGAAAAGGACTCGGGATTCGAAAGGTAGCCAATGCAGTTGGTAGTAGAAGGGAGCGATGTGTTCCCATTTGTTCAGGCTGAAAATGAGGCGGACGGCTGTGTTTTGAATCAGTTTTAGTCTTCTGGTGATTTTCTTTGTGGAGCTTAGGTAAATGATATTGCAGTAATCCAGTATACTGAGAATAGAGGATTGTACTAGTAGGCGGAATGCGGTGTCATCAAAGTATTTCTTTATGGTACGGAGTTTCCAGAGCGCCGAAAGGCCTTTCTTGACAGTGAGGTCGGTGTGATTTTCTAGGGATAAATGTTTGTCAAGCGTGACTCCTAGTATTTTTAATGTTTATTCGAGTGGGAAAACCAATCCTTTCACTTGGATTGTGGTGTCTTTGATTTTGTCTTTGGGGGTGGCCAGGAAGAATTTTGTTTTGTCCGGGTTTAGTTTTAGTCTGAAGGAGAGCATCCAGAGTTCTATCTGACTGAGTATGCTAGTGATGTGGGTGAGAAGTTCCTGGGATAGACTGGTTAGAGGGATGACAATTGTGATGTCATCTGCATAGATGAAGAATTTGAGCTTAAGTTTGTGAAGGAGGTTACTGAGGGAGGCGAGGTAGATATTGAACAGGGTGGGGGACAGGGGGGAGCCTTGCGGCACACTGCAGGAGTTAACCCAGCTATAGGAGAAATTGTCATTTTTGCGTACCCTGTAGGATCTGTTTCGTAGAAACCCTTGGAACCAGCTGAGGACCTGGTCGGAGATGCCAATGTGGGCCAGGCATTCCAGGAGAATAGTGTGGTTGACTAAGTCAAACGCACTGCTCAGGTCAAATTGCAAGATCAGGGCGCTGGAGCCCCGACTGAAGAGTATGTGCAAGTGGTCAAGTAAGGAGGCTATAATGGTCTCTGTGCTGTGGGCCGTGCGGAAGCCCGTTTGATTGTCGCTTAGGATATTGAATTTTTCCAGGTATGCGGAGAGTTCTGCTTTTACTGCCCCTTCCGCAATTTTGGTGAATAGCAGTATGCTAGCAATTGGTCTGTAATTGGAAGGTGCGTTGGAAGGTTCCTTTATGCTTTTTATGATTGGGGTTATTAAGATATGGCCTTGCTCTGGAGGAAAGTTTCCTGCGGATAGTAAGGAGTTGACCCATGATAGCATGTTTGCTTTGAAGTGGATCGGAGCCGTTTTCATAACATTTGGGGGGCAGGTATCTAGTTTGCAGAAGAAGTTGGTGTATTTGTTATATTTGTTGAAGGTTTTCCAGTCGATTGTGGTAAATTGGTTCCAGTTTAAGTCGGATCTAGACCCTTGGTCTGGTTTAGCTATGTCGATGTCAGGGAGGATGGGGAAGAGCTCCAGGGGATTGGTCATGGTAGGTAATGATGATCTTAGTTTTAGGATCTTGGAGTTGAAGAAATCCGCTAGGGTGTTGGCGGTTAGTGTTGATTCTTCATGGTTATTAGTAAGTGTTTCGATGTTGTAAAGGTTATTGATGAGTTTAAAGAGGGTGCTGCTGTTGGTTGTAATGTTACCAATTATGTGGGAGTAGAATTTTTTTTTTTTTCGTTTTTCCTTGGTAAGGTTTTTGTAAGTTTTTAGTTTGAGTCTCCAGGCAGTTCTGAGTTCCTGGGTTCCTGACTTTATCCATGATCTTTCTGACTTTCTGAGGTCCCTCTTTAACAGTAGCAGCTCTGAGTCGAACCATCCCTCCTGATTTGTGGTTCTGATGTGGCGGGTTTTTATAGGGGCAATTTCATTTAAAATGATTGTGCTGTCAATGATCCAGGTGGACATGAGTTGATCTGTTTCTTCGTTTTGTTTTGTGTACGTGTCGTAGCGAGACCAGAATTCCGCTGGGTCTATCGTTCCTCTGGTAGTGTGGGTTGTGATGTTTCTTGTTTTGCTGTTTTTTGAGTGTTTTTGTTGGCAGCCCATGGAAAAGTTGCATAGTCTGTGGTCAGACCATAGGGAGTCTGTCCAGTTGGCTTGTTTCCAGTATATTTTTGGGTTGGTCGGCTCGTTGGAGGAGAAAGTGACCAGATCTAGCTGATGTCTTTTTTGGTGAGTTTTGATTGGGGGGGTTTGAAGAAGCCTAGTTGGGCGGCGAGTGACCAGAAGTCAGAAACTTCTGGTTGGTCTGCTTGCTCCAGGTGGATGTTGATGTCTCCGCATAGAAGGTTGTAAGGACTTGTTAGATAGTTAGTTAATAAGGAATCAGCGAGGTCCTCTTTGGCTAGGGACCATTTTTTGGGCGGGATATAAAATAGAGTGATAGTTAGCGAGGAGGCCAGGGATTTAGAGGTGAGGGAGATGGCTAGTATTTCTGCGTTGGGAGAGGATTTGGTGTTAAGTACAGCACAATTAAGCTGGTCTCTGAAGATTATTGCTAGACCTCCTCCTCTTCCCCAAGTTCTGGCCAGGGAGAGGATCTTGTAGCCTGCAGGTAGACAGTCTTTGATTATAATATCCTTGTCTGATAGCAGCCAGGTTTCAGTGAGTAGGACAAAGTCGGGGTTGGTATCAGTCAGCCAGTCTCTAACCAGAATGGCTTTGTTCCTCATAGATCTAATATTTAGGTAGAAACCTAGTAGGTTCTGGTGGCTGGGGTGGTTGGCTGGGGAATAGTGGGATTAGGCCAGTTTTTTTAGTGTTCTAGGTTTTTTTGAGCAGGGTTTGGTGGGTTTGCGGGAGGGTGGCGTGTTTGGTGATAGGAGAATGTTTCCTATTCTTTTGTGGTTGTAACAGTATATTACTGAGGTACTAAGGAATCTGACCCCACTTGTTGAGCATGTTTGGGACTCTGTAGTGGCCTTAGTGTACAGAAAAGACTCATGTAAGACTACTTTTGTTGTGGCTGGAAAATGGCTGATTTTCCCAAATTATTGGTCATGTGCTAATTTTGCCATTAATAACGTTGCCAAAAATAAATTATTTAACTGATCCACACGGTATCAAAAATAACAAAACTAGTACAAAATAACAAAACTAATACAAAACTAGTATCAAAAATAACAAAGCTAGTACAAAAGAGAAGGGGTATAAAACAATTAAAAAAAAAAAATTAAGAGCAAAATCAAAAGTAGAGCCATATCACTTTAACTTTTCTCCAGCAGCAGGTAACCATAAAATCCATTTATGGATAATGTAGCACTTCAAGGGAAAATAAGGAAAAAATGTTGCCCTGAACTTTATATGCAGCAACTTGGTTGGAGAATTTGCAATAGGACACACTAAGGCCACTTTTGCTGCAGCTATAGTGAAAGGGCCCCATTGTCTATAAGACTCGTGAAGAAAGGACTGTTTCTATTTTGTGTATCTGTACGGTGCTGTAGAAATGTTTAACAGTGGTAGTAGGAGCACTTTTCCTTCTGTCACATCCTCTCTAACAAAAGACAAGTCATTCACATTTTGCAGTTTAACAGGTGCTGCTGTGTTTGAAGAATGATCTTGTATTGTGACGTCCTACAATTTGTTTCCAAGAAACGCTTCTGCAAGTTAAGCCCACAAATTTGCTTTAATTTTCCATGATTCAAAGACACACCAAACTACAGGTGAAGGAAAGTTTCATCACTGAAGTGCTTTTGGTTAGTTATTTATTTATACATTCTAGTTAACAGTCTTTTAATGTGGGATATTTTAAACAACTTATAAGGTGTCACCCAAAGTGGCTCAAAGGATTTAACCTATTATATATGCCAAAACATACCACTTATTAGGGACAGTGCACCTACTACCATCAGCTATTATAGTGTCTTATAAGAACTAAACTCAGGAAAAGGCCTCAGAATCGGAGCCTACGCACAGTCTTGATCACAGACTGAAGTTGTCAGCGTAGATTTTTTAGCTCCTTAGCTCCAGTCATAGGCCAAAAACCTGAGAATGTGTATTAGTATTTTTTAATAATTTTTATAAATATTTTTAATAAATAATTTTAAATATTCTAAGTAACTGAATGTTATTTTAGTAGATGCAACTATTCCTAAGTTTTGAAAAAACTAGCAACTGAGCACTTATCTCAATCTTCTTTCATGTGCTTCAGTATTGCCTCAGCTTCAAATGATTCATTGTTTGCTGTTAGATTGCTGCCACTGCCGTTTCGTGGATACACTACTTTTTCCACTGCTTCAGGGCCTTCCACAACTTCAGTCTGTGATCAAGACTGTGCGTAGGCTCCGATTCTGAGGCCTTTTCCTGAGTTTAGTTCTTATAAGACACTATAATAGCTGATGGTAGTAGGTGCACTGTCCCTAATAAGTGGTATGTTTTGGCATATATAATAGGTTGGATATTTTAAACAGTCATCTCTTGATGAGGCAGTCCTAGAATTTGTATTCTATTTTATTTTTTATTCCTATTGCAAATTCTCCAACCTGAAAACACTGACAAGATAGCATTCATAAATGTTCTTGTAATGATTGCTTCATTTAAATGAATACAGTTTCTCTCCTGAGATTCTTGTTCATCTGGGCTACACACCCAGGAGTTACAAAGCTTGTCATAAGGAAATAAAACATCAATTGCAATTTTTTTTCATAATTCCCTCCCATCTTACATTTTAATTACCATTACCATATGACTTTGCTGTTTTTAGTTTTCTACATCTTTGGTAAAAATTATTATTTTTTTTTAAAGCAAGAAGCCTGCAATTTATTCTATATTTCAATCCTGTGGGCATCTTCAGTGGAGATATAACATATCGTCACTTTTAAAGTATAAATTGAGAATATGGCATTTCAGATTACTTTGTGTATTCCCAAAGCTAACCAAGAATGGGGCATCTTATTTATTCTGGCAAAAAAAATTGCCATATATTGAACAAGCAGCTTGGTAATCTGATTTTATTTTTCATGAGTCTCGATGGTGCACAGAAGATTACAATACCAACACCCTTTCCAATAGTAGGCAAATGCATAGCAAAAACAGCTTAAAATGACTGGAGAAGCCCAACAAAATAAAAATTACCCTTTTCTGAACTCAGTGAAAGAGCTTGCTAAATATTGGGTGTACTCAGCACCCACAAAGCTGCTGCTTCGGGCCTATTCCAAACAATCGAGGAAGATGTGGGGGAGCTACAGGTGAATACCAGACATGGTATTCAATTCTGATGAATAAGAGAAACTCAAACAAATCTCTGTAACACTGGATGATGTAATGGATCATTTTGATCAACTGAACAGTAGCAAATCGCCTGGACTGGATGGTATACAGCCCAGAGTGCTGATAGAATTGAAAAATGAACTTGCAGAGCTATTGTTAGTAATTTGTCATTTTTCTTTAAAATCCAGCATAGTACTGGAAGACTGGAGGGTAGCCAACATGATGACGATTTTTAAAAAGGGTTCCAGAGGTGACCCAGAAAATTATAGACCGGTGAGTCCGATGTTGGTGCCAGGCAAAATGGTAGAGACTATTATAAAGAACAAAATGACAGAACATATACGTAAGCATGGATTAATGAGAGAAAGCCAACACGGATTTAGTTAAAGGAAATCTTTCTTCATCACTCTACTGCATTTCTTTGAAGGGGTGAATGAATTTGTGGATAAAGGTGAGCCGTTTGATATTGTGTATTTGGATTTTCAAAAGGCACTTGACAAAGTACCTCATGAAAGATTTCTGAGGAAATTAGAAAGCCATGGTATAGGAGGTAATGTCCTATTATTGATTAAGAATTGGTTGAAAGACAGAAAACAGAGAGTAAGTTTAAATAGTCAATATTTTGAATGGAGAAGGGTAAATAGTGGGGTTCCCAGGGGTCCCCTGGGACCGTTGCCTTTTAACATACAGTATTTATCAATAATCTAGAGATGGGAATAACTGGTGAGATAAGACGCATGGTGGGAGATTTGACTCTTGGTCCGGGTCGCAAATTTTGTCAGGTGTGGGAGCACTTCTGGCAGGACCTCACACCGCGTGCTCGCAGTAGACTTTTGAATCTTTAAGATTTTATTCTCACTCTCAGCTGTTGGACTGGCCATGGATTCTTGGGGAGGGGAGGGGAAGGGAGGGAGGGGATGGGAGGGGAACTGATTATATTGTTGAAAATGTTATTTTCTGAATGGCACTACTGTGTATATTTGCTTCTTACTGCTGGAATAATAAAAATCATTTAAACATAACTGGTGAGATAATTAAATTTGCTGATGACATAAAGTTGTTAAATTGTTTGCTTGTTTCTCACCCGTCCTTATCCAGAGTAAGTTAAATATTAACATACAAAATAAAGGATTTACATTTATCGTACAAAACACTTCAGAGACACACTATAACAAATTACATACTTACATATTAAATCAAATTACATATAACATACACATTGCATCAACGATGAATATCGTTTAAGGTCAAAACTGGCCAAACCCACACATACATCAAAATATAAAATTCTATAAGTGATGCAAGATGCCTCAATAAAAGACATCAATAAACCAAATAAAACAAACCAGACCATCGAACACCTCCGTGACCAGCACTCAGCACTCAAGAGTTATCACTCCTTCTCCCTCAGCCAAACTCAGACCCTATATTTCATTTTACAGAACAGATGTCTTTTCAGCAATTTCTTAAAGTTCTGAACATTTTGCTGCTGGCGAATGTATCCTGGAAGATTGTTCCACTCCCAGGGGCCGATGCAGTGAAAGACACTGTTTCTGGAAGAGGAAAGCCTTAACTCCTGCACAGATAGAAACATAGAAAGATGACGGCAGAAAAGGGCTACAGCCCATCAAGTCTGCCCACTCTACTATCCCACCCCATTAAGTCAGAGTGTTGCTCGACCCACGTAGAGATCCCACGTGTATGTCCCATTTATTCTTAAAGTCAAGTACGCTAGTGGCCTTGATCACCTGCACCGGTAGTTTGTTCCAGTGATCCACCACCCTTTCTGTAAAGAAATACTTCCTGGTGTCACCACCAAATCTCCCTCCTCTGAGTTTGAGCGGGTGCCCCCTTGTGACTGAAGGGAAGACTATGTCGTTTTCCACCTCAACACGACCTGTGACGTACTTAAATGTCTCAATCATGTCACCCCTCTCCCTGCGCTCCTCCAGAGAGTAGAGCTGCAACTTGCCCAGTCTTTCCTCGTATGAGAGACCCTTGAGTCCGGAGGCCATCCTAGTGGCCATTCGCTGGACTGACTCAGCTCGAAGTACATCTTTACGGTAATGTGGCCTCCAGAATTGCACACAGTACTCCAGATGAGGTCTCATCATGGTTCTGTACAGTGGCATTATGACTTCAGGTTTTCGGCTGACGAAGCTTCTATTGATACATCCCATCATTTGCCTTGCCTTGGATGAGGCAGATGGTACAGTCGGATCATATTGCTCAATTGAGCGGAACAGTTGACCCAGTTCACCTGGTGACCTTAGCGGCGTCAATAACAGTAAAAGAATGCTGAGGAGTAAAACGCGATTACCATCGTTAAACTTCAATTTTGCTGAAGAAGCTCTAACCTAGTTAGGTAGAGCAAAACGGAGTTCCTCTGTCGTAATAGCAACTCTGGATAGATGTTTAAGAAGTTACACTAAAGTTAAATAACAGACATGATCTGAAGTATGGATGTATAATAATATTAGTCCTTCACGTATTTATATATTAAAAAAATATTTATAAAATCAAAAAGAAAAATTTTATAAAATTACAACAAAAATCTCTTTAGAAATTCAATAAATAGACAATTGGACTGATGATAGTCTGCAATATGGTCATTCCCAGTTACATACCACATCTTCAAGATTTTAGGATCTTAACTACCAAAGTACACCTATTAGGCTCTTCACCATACCCATTTTGTTCACTAATCCCCCACATACCATCTAAAGCCTTTTGTTCCTCTCAGTCAAGTACTTAATCATTCTCTCTTTATGTCATACCTACTACAATTTTCTCAGGACAAAAATTTTCTGTTTGATCAGCCCATCTGAAAAGGTTAAAACCTGCATATAGTTTCACACAGAGCTGAATACATCTCTTGCAGAATTAAAAAGGTTATGCCTGAAGCAGTGAAGACCTTTGGCCTACATCTGCTCCTTAGTTCACTAAGCTACAGCAACATGGATTTGTTATTGTATCACGTGCTCTTGTCCATAGCCTGAATCAAGGGCAAAGTGCCCTGCCAGTCACTGTAGTGCCTGAAAGATCTAGATGCTACCAGCAATAAGCTAAGGATCCTGGAATTCCCCCTGAAGTTACGATATGGGGGATATTTCTGAAGATGCTCAGATCAAGAGGTCGGAACAGGCGGCGTGGAGAATATCTCATCGCCAAGATAATCCTGGATTCTGTAGCCACCAGGGCATTGCCTAGGCTGATAGCGACCTGAATGGCTCACAGGATAACTGCTCTGACGTACTGCTCAAAATGGAGACAGTCCCCCACAGGCACATTCAACAACAAAATAGTCAAAAAGAAAATCAAGCAATTAGGCAAAACATCATGGGGTGCATTCAATCCTGGTCAGATTATTGTTCAGAATTCTTTATCTCCTTATGATGCAAAAATAGAATGGCAAACAAGAAACAAACAATAAACAAAAAACTTGAGCACATAGGAGCTCAGAGTATGGAAAGCCCAGGACTCCTCCAGGCTTCAACAGGGAAAGGTCTGTGGATTGATCCCTGCAGGTCAGCACTAGCCAAGTAGCTCAATCCTTGCAAGATTTTGTGAGTAGTATCAACATTCTTCATCCCCATCAAACAACTTTTCGTAAGCACCATTGTACCAAGTCAGCATCACTTGGTTTAACAACATATATTCACAAAGGACTTGACCTATCTTTTTTCTGATGCATATTCTCAGGTATAACGGGTAGCGTTGTGGGGATCATGGAAGACAGAAGAATATCATTAATGTTTTGGGGGCTTTTTAATTCTTGATTGTAGTATGTGTAGATTATTTTGTATATTGTGTATTTTAAATATGTTTAGATTGTAAGCTGCCTTGAAGGTTTCCCCTAGGGCGGAATAGAAATTTTAAAATAAACTTGGTAGTCAGGCCTGCCTCAAACAAGCTGCTGGAGACATGAGGAATACTGGTGAGTTCCAGGGCTGCACTATTTCTTATACTATGAAGACATCACAGAAAGCTCAGGTGTTCCATCTGCTGGTTAGGGAACATAACCCACTTGTCTGGACTGGTCTGGTAAGAAAACAAGGACAAGCAATTATTTTCCTAAAATACCACATATTCCTCTCCTCCTATTATTCTAGAAAACTAGAACAACTAAAATTCTTAACTAAGAGCTGGAGCAAAAAACA
Organism: Geotrypetes seraphini; assembly: GCF_902459505.1. Classification (NCBI taxonomy): domain Eukaryota; kingdom Metazoa; phylum Chordata; class Amphibia; order Gymnophiona; family Dermophiidae; genus Geotrypetes; species Geotrypetes seraphini. The sequence continues at coordinate 337,784,080 of NC_047086.1, read as the reverse complement.
TACCTTTACTAGTTCCCTAAACCTTAAAATGATTCCAATTTCAGGTCAAGAGTGAAATATTACCATTGTGTAGGCACAAAAATATTTAAAGCCTCATCACTGTGTTGATGTTAATCTTACTTAGGGTAAACTTGGAAAGCCAAAGGAGCTTGTTAAGAAAACTATAACTGAATTGTAGTGGAGAGCTTAGGTTCTTACCTCAATAATCTTCTTTCCAGTAGTCTGCACCATAGATTTATCCCCATACTCATGGAAAACTTGCAGAAGGTATCAAACATAATTTCTGCAGCTTTGCCTCCTTGTGCCACTGTGTAGTAGAGAATGACACAGGGAAACCATTTGTCCCCATCCCCACCCTGCGAGCTTGGTCCGCATCCCATCCCACAAACCATCTGATCCCATCTGTACAAACTTCAAATAGTTTTATACTGAACTTATTTGATTAAAGTATAAAAAAAAACAATATTCTGTACAATTGTCATTTTATAAATCAGAAATAATACAGAGCAAGAATCAACAAAGCTCCTGTCTCCCCTCTTCTCCTCCTCCTCTCAAATTCTCCTCCACTATCGAGAAAACTGAAGTCAAATTACTACAGAATGCTACATACAAAAAAAAAAAATCAAGCTAACAGAATGCTTCAGTCACACATAGCAGGAATAGTGTAGGGGAGTGCAACTACGGCAACTATCCTTTGGTCAGAGAGAGCCCTAAGCCAGCTGAAAGCTAAAGAAGCACAGCCTGGGCTTTGCTGTCCCCAGTTATGTCTAACACCAGCTCTGATATATTTTAATCACAAAATAGAAAATAATTTTTTTCTACCTTTTGTTGTCTGATCATTTTATTCTTCACATCACATTGGTCTCAGTCTCTGGTTTCTGTTTCCATTTGTCTACTCTTAACTCACTTGCCAGGGTCTCCAGATCATTTTACATGTCTTCTGTCTCCATGCTCACCATTCATCTTCCATCTCTGTATATGTTTTCCCCCTCCCCATGTTCAGCAAGCATCTCCCTTCTCTATCTCCTATACTTCCTTTTCTAGTATTTCCCCTGTGCCCATCTCCCTGCCTTCATCATTTCACCATTCTATGATCCCCTCCTCCTGTGTACAGTATCACTCCTCTATATCCTTATGCCCTCCCTGTCCAGCATCTTCTTTCTGCGTTCTTATTCCCCCCTTGTCGAGCCATCTTCTGTGTCCATATACCCTCCCATGTCTAGCATTACCCCTCTGTGTCCATATACCACTCCCATGCAGATGCAGAAGTCCCCTTTTTGTCCCTGTTCCTATGCTCCCATCCATGCCCACATCTCCCCTCTTTCTGTATATCTCCCTGTATCCAGCTTCTCCCCTCTCTTACTCCCTTACACCAATGTGTCTCTCACACTCTGTTTCCTCCCTCCCTCCACTATGTTCCATATTTCACTCTTCCTTCATCCCCTTGGTTCAGCTTCTCTCTTACCCTTTCCTTCTTTCTCTTCCTCCCTGCAGGTCCTCTCTCCCTTCCCTCTAGTCCCCTCCCCATGGGTCCAACACCTCTATCCCCTCCCTTCAGTGTCCAGGTGTGGGTCTGGCACCTTTCCGTTCCATTCAGCTCCACTCCACCCACCACATAGGCCCAGCACCTGTTTCCCTTCCCCCCAATCCTCAGACTAGATCCAGCAACTGTCTCCCTTCCCTTCAGCTCCAGCCAGTCCAGAAGCCCAAGCAACTCCCTCCCCTTTTCACGGGTGCAACAGCAGCAGTCCCCCTCATGATTCTAGCAGCCCCCTCCCTCCCTATCAGGGGTCCAACAGCCCTCCCTTTGGTGGGCAGTAAAATAACCTCAAACAAAACAACAAACCTGCTACTCTCCTGGGTCGGCACCTTCGCGCCTCCCGGGGTGGGCCTACCAGCCTGTTAGAAACTTCCTGCACACAGGGCTGCTCCGACCGGAAACTTCTTGCTGCCGAGTCCTTCCTTCTGATGTAACTTCTGAAGGGTCTCTTCACATGCATGTCTCTTCACATCTAGCATGTGGCTTACAATCAGGCAATGACGTAGGTCAACGGTCTATGACACAGGCCATAAGGTCATCCAATCCTTTGCTGAAAAGCATCTGTCCTTTGAAAAGAAACCTGCTTAAGGTAGCCTCAGATGCTGAATTGCCCACCCATTGTCTAATCCAGAGCACCTGTGAATGGAGCTAGAGTAAGCAGACACTTTGCTCATTACTCTAAACCCCTCATAAAGAGTATCAGCTACATAATCTACCCCTCCCCCTCTGAAAGTAACACTTAGGATAAAGCGCCTTTTTCTGCAGCTGGAGCATGATGCAGCATCTTGTGGCAAGTGTACACCACAAATGAGACTGCAGCTGCTGACATAAGACATAAGGCTATAGCCTCAAACTGCCTCTTGAGCACAAGGTCTCCAGCAAGGAGAGCAGAGGCTGATGGATTTCTCCTCCCATCAATCCCCCCAACCCTCCAAAGATAGCCCCGTGTGTCCTGTGGAGCCCCTCCAACCAAAAAACAGTAGGCTGGGTTGGGTCAGACCCTCCCCCTCCCCAGCTCAAGGACCCTCCCCCAACACCCCTGTACCTATTTGTTGAAGATTGGCAGGAGGAATGCCCACACCCTCTTTCAAGGGCCCGCCTCTTCAAAATGGCAGCCCTACCCCTGTCTGGTGAATCCTGGGATGTATTAGGAGAGGCCTAAATAACATATAAGTGGTTGAGCTGGCAGGGGAAGCCCTGAAGCTTCCAATCAGTGACTTTGGGGAGCCTGCCAGCTCAGCTGATTGGAGATTCTCCTGCTGTGACCAGATGAGCTGGCAGGGAAAGCAGGGGCTGCTGGCTCAGCCGCAAACTTTTTTTTTTTTTAAATTGGAGCAGCTGTTGTGTATTCACACAACACTTGCACAGCAGCTACAGCGATTATTCAGTGCTGGAGGGGCGCTCCCTTTTGTGCATTGCTAGGAGAGCTCATTTAAATACTAATGAGGCTCAGATTTTCAAAATACTTTTTCCTTAGGCACAGAATAAGAAGATACTTATAAATAGTACAATAAAGATAATATAATTAGGTTTATGAAAAATTTTTATGCTCAGAATCATGGAGGGGTGACTGGGGAAAACCCCAGAAAAAACCACCCAATCATTGCATGTGTAAAGATAGATAGCAGGTTATATCAAGTCTCTAAAGAAACAAGCTGTGTGAAAGTTCTCCGTTTTTCAAGTGAGACAGATGCTATTTTTTGAATCTTTGATGCCCATCGCATGAGCGTTTTTCTATACACTATCGTTGGTTCCCTGAGGCAGGAGCGAAACGTGCACGTCAGAACCTGCAAGCTAAAAGATAAGTTTGCCGAGTTCTTTCAGATCATTTTATGCATGTTGCTTAAGAGAACTTTTTAGCCCTTTCAGGGCTCCTTATGATTTACACCTTTAAAAGACTTGATATAACCTGCTGTCTATCTTTACAAATGCGATGATTGGGCGGTGAGGTGGTTTTTTCTGGGGTTTTCCCCAGTCACCCCTCCATGATTCTGAGCATAAAATTTTTCATAAACCTAATTATATTATCTTTATTGTACTATTTATAAGTATCATCTAGAGTGGTTTTTTGTTGCAACATTTATCCTTATCACTCTTCCTATTGAATTATTTCATATTTGCCCCGTTCTTCATATTTGACAGAATAAGAAGAGGCATTTGTTTGCATTAGAGGATTAATTGGTGGTAGCAGCAGCTATAAGAGATATAGGCACTACATGAATGTAGTATTTAGACTGGGAAATTTCATTTTGCAGTACTTTCCCTCTTTCTTTCAAACCATATACCCACTTATTCTCTGTGCTAGTTTCTATCTGACTTAGCAAATTTTATTTTGCATACCCATTTGCTATGGAGCGGTGTTGGTCATGACACCATAACCTCAGAACAACCAAGATTTCTCTTACAATAACTGATGAGAATCTACTACATGATTCATCTTCAGTTCTATCTTCACCCTTCAATTATTTTTTTTGTTTGTTTTTACATTTTTAACTGGTTTTAGACCGTTCAGAAAATGAATTTAGGACTAGATTTTACTAGAGTGCACCAACATCATTCATATGCAGTAAAGTAAAAAGGTCCTACTGCATAAAATGGGCCCTGCAGTAATACATGTTGACCTTGTGGTTCAGCAACAGGTATCGTTGCCCATACACTCTACCTTTATCCCAGAACAAACAGGCAGCATATTCTCACATGTGGGTGACGTCATCCACGGAGCCCCAATGTGGACAGCCTTGCAAGCAGACTTGCTTGTAGAACTTTAGAAAGTTCACGACTGCCGCACTGTGCATGCGCGAGTACCTTCCCGCCCAACCTAAGGGGACTCCCCTCAGTTTTCCATGAAGCCGAGAAGTCCTCTATTCGATGCTCTGTGCTAGACTTAGGGCTCCTTTTACAAAGCCGCGTTAGTGGTTTTAGCGCACGCACCAGATTAGCGCGTGCTAGCCGAAAATCAACCACCTGCTCAAAAGGAGGCGGTAGCGGCTAGTGCGCGCTATTCTTTTTTTTTTTATTATTATTATTTATTTATTACTTTTAAAATATTTCCAAGAAACCTCTTGTACAGAATATTGAAAAAGAAAAATAACATATTTTGAACAAAACAGAATCTCAATTAGGCAATAACATTCTTAATCAATACTATTCATCCCATAATATGGATCCAAGAATTCCAGTGAGTGCCAATGAAATTAAGTCATATTATTAACAAGAAAAGCAAAACATCTGACTGCAGTGGAGGAGTCTACCTAATTGCTCTACTATTGATGTTATTCATTAACCCCTTCCAGGCGTTTCGTAGAGAGGAACCCCGTTAGTTGAGAAGGGTCAAAGAATACATATGTATTGGATCTATATTTAACAATACACTTACAGGGATATCGTAATAAAAAAAGGCCTCCTATCATTGTTACTCCTGGTTTAAGAAGCAGGAATTATCGTTTATGTTTTTGGGGATCCTTAGTCACGTCCGGGAACATCTGTATCTTTAGTCCCAAAAATTCTTTATGTCTATTTTTAAAGAACATTTTTAATAACCAGTCTCTATCCGGCAATAAAGCCACTGTTAATATTAATGTAGTAGGTTTTACTATATCTTTCAATGATGTTTCCAGGATTGCAGCAGCGTCCATTTGTAGATCCTGTTTTGGAAAAGGAAAATCTTCTTGTTCTTTCTCTTTCGCTGGTAAATAGAATACTTGTGCAAAAGGAGGAAGCATTTCTTCTGAAACATTCAAATTTTCCATAAGATATTTTTTCAACATTTCTTTTGCGGAAATCATTGGAATTTTTTGGAAAATTTAGTAATCTAAGATTATTAGAGCGGGAATTATTTTCCAAATTTTCAATTTTTCTTCTCAAATTAGTATTATCCCTAATAAGGGTAGTCTGTAATTGCTTCACTTCTAACAAATCTTTTTCAATATTTTCTACCTTATGTCCCGCACTTATCAAGTACGTTTTAATTATGAACTTTCAGATACCTGGAGCAATCCATCCGGTGTGCCACAAGGGTCTCCGCTATCTCCATTGCTCTTCAACGTCTACATGTCCTCACTAGGCACGCAGCTAACCCAGTTGGGGATAAAACTATTTAGTTATGCAGATGATTTTACGATCATCATCCCATTCATTAATTCTATCTCTGAAACTATTCCTAAAGCTTCAGAAGCCATAAACGTGATGGAGCACTGGATGACAAACTTTAGGCTCAAACTTAATTCAGAAAAAACAACTTTCTTCGTTGCTTCGCCACATCCGCTTGACACCAAATCACCACTATGTATCAATAATCTTAATTACCCTATCCAACCTACTATAAAGATACTAGGTGCCTAACCATGAGAGACCAGGTGGACTCCTTGATCAGAAAGGGATTTTTCACTCTCTGGAAACTCAGATCCATTAAAGCTTATTTCGATACAGCGGCATTCAGAACCCTAGTCCAATCCCTCGTACTGAGTCTACTTGACTACTGTAACATCGCCTATTTAGCAATTTCCCAAAAGAACATGCAGCGTTTACAATTGATGCAAAATGCAGCAGTCAAACTGATCTTTGGGCTGAGGAAGTTTGACCACGTGACACCTACTACCGGCAGCTGCATTGGCTGCCAATGGAGGCGCGCGTAAAGTTTAAATTTGCCTGCTTCTGCTTCAAAGCACTACACGGACTTGCCCCTGAATATATAACTGACCTTTTCGTCTTCTCAGCCAACAGACACAAGAGAAGCTCACATTCCAACTTCGTTTCCCCCCCAGTGAGAGGTTGTAAACTGAAAAAACACCATGAACATCTTCTCTCGCACCAAGCAGCATCATGGGGTAAAGACCTAGAACAATTGCTTTCGCCTACTACTTATGAGGAATTTAGGAAACGTCTGAAAACACACCTGTTCCTAAAGTATCTAGACAACTGATCCTCTCTTCTCTCTCCCCTCTACAGCGATTAACTTGTTCTATTGATCACTCTTTCCTCAAAAATGGATTTCCTGTCCTATTAACCATCTTTCTTCCTCCCCTCTTAAAGTCAATCAATTTGTACCTTTGCTTAATCTTTGTAAACCGCATAGAACTTCACGGTATTGCGGTATATAAGCTGTTATTATTATTATTATTATTTATTATAACAGTCTCTTGTTTAAAGTTTTTCAGTTCTTCTTTTTGTTCTAATACTGTTTTTTCCAATTCCTTTATCTGTGGGAACAATGATTGCCCCAAACTAACGACTAAGTCCCATAAGGAATCCAGGGTAACATTGGTAGGTTTTGCAAAGGAAAAAGTACCTGCATGTATTGGGTGGATTGTATCAACCTCCAGATTCCTCTCTTCTTCTTCGCCTTGTCTTTTCATCAGCTCCATAGTTGTTCCTGCCGCGGGCTCGATGGATTCTGTAGCCTGGCTCATCGAAGCCTCCAGGGAGAACAAGTCTGCTTCCTCAGTTAGACTGTCCTCTCTAGGTGAGCTGGCTCCCTGCGGCTGTGGAGGCGGGGTCCTTGCGTCGGGGCTCAGAGTCGCGTCTAGCCCAGGGAGGTTCGCAACGGCATCACTTGCTACCGGGACCTCCAGCGGGCGATTCCCCGGTGTTACCGTCTCCTGCTCCAGGCGCCTCAGTATTTCATCTATCCTAAGCAGGGGAGAGGTTTCCGGGTGCTGTGAGGCTCCACCAACGCTCTTACCTCTCCTCTTTGGCATCTCTTTAAGGAGAATTACGCGACCATCTTGGATCCGTACTGAATCTTTTTTAAGATTAGCGCGTGCTATTCTGCGTGTTAAGGCACTAGCGCGGCTTTGTAAAAGGAGCCCTTAATTTTTTTGTGCCTTCTCTCACCGCGGCTCGTGTACTGTTTTTCTTACAGGGTCGCTGTGTTTTCTTTTTTGTATCTTTTATTTACAAAAAAAAAAAAGATTTAAATTTAACTTTTCTTTTCTGTCAGGGCGGGGCCTTCTCCGTGGCCTCAGCCTACGGGCATCAACTTGGCTGCGGCTATCTTCCCTTCTATGTCCCGCGCGATATCCTTCAATAACCCACATAGGTGGTGTGTTCAGTGTTTAGGGCCTGACCATCTTCCGGAGTCGTGTACTCGCTGTGCTACTCTTCAACCTCGAGCCATTAAACGTCGTTGAGTTCAGGTAGAGAAGATTTTCTGTGGTATGGATACTCCAACCCCAACTTCGACTCCGAATCCAGTCAAGTCATCTACGGGGCTCCTGAGGTCTACCTCGTGCTCATCCTTAATGAAACCTTCCTCGTTTGGAAAGTCCTCATCTTCGAGCAAATCCTCTCCTGAGGAGCAGATCTCCTCACTGCCTCTCTCAGGCAAGGTAGTTCAGTAGCCTCCTTCAGAAATGCCACCCTTAGAATGGGTAGTCATGAAGCTGCCCAAGCAACATGTCTCCAAATCGAAGCACAAATATATTAGGCACAAGATAAAATGTATTCTTCTAAGGTTTCTGATCAAACAATATCAAAAAATAGCCACCTTAGATATTCTAATTATGAATCATTTAATGACCTTAGCGGTGAAGCTGTGTGTCAACTTTCATACACAGATCTAATAGCACCAAAATCTTCATTGGTCTATTTTTTATTTTTTTTCACCCAACTGGTGAAAACAATTGGTTGCTGAAAGAAGGCAAACACCAACCCATTAGAAAATATGGATACCTATGGATGATTTTGTATCTAGCAGTAGTGTCTATAAAATACCTAATGGAGTGGAACGGGTAAACGTGAATCACTTATTTACTCTTTCCAAAGATGCTAGAACTAGGGAGCATGTGAAGAAACTACTATGTAGCAGATTTAAAACAAACTGGAGAAAACATGTAATTAAACTCTGGAATTTATTGCCAGAGAATGTGGTTAAAGAAGTTAGCTTAACAAGGTTTAAAAAAGGTTTGGATAATTTCCTAAAATAAAAGTTGATAAGCCATTATTAAGATGGACTTGGGGAAATCTACTGCTTATTCCTAGGATAAACAGCATAAATCTGTTTACTCTTTGGGATCTTGTGAAGGGATGCAGTTCTGAACCAGGGCAAGGACAGCACATAGGTAAGGTCAGCACACTGATCTCAGGCCCTGTGTAAAGATCTGAGGCCTTGTGAAAAAAGTATGGATCCTTTCTCATTCCCTCTCCCCTTCTGCCACGTAGAAAATGCAAGGAAAATGTTAGCACCTTGAGAATGCTGAGGCATTCTCCCCTCCCTTTTTGTCACAAGATCCTTGTCACATATTAACCTGACCCAAGTCTACCCTTATCTTATTCCTCATCTTGTTTAACTATTCCTTATATGGGCAACAATCAGACTTTGCCTACGTGCAAAAGCAGGCCCTGAGTTTAAGTCTAATCATGAGGTGCTTAAGGAACATGTATTATAACGTTTGGACTGTCACATGCTATAGTAAGATTATAGACATATTAAAAGTGTACACAAGGGAATCACTTTATTGTAACTGTTATGATGTATTCAGATGTCACGTGAGATAATAGCTTTGAGAATCACATTAGATATGTAAACAATGAGTTACCTTGTTATAATCCACACTGAAAATGCACGATAAAATTGTAACCTTGCAAAGCATTAGCTAAGTAATTAAGGGAGTTAAGATTCTCAATAAAAGGGTGAGAGACCATCCATTAGGGTCGCCTCATCCCGATCTGAGCCTTGTGTGAAGCCACATTCCTACAATCTTGCCAGGTACTTGTGACCTGGGTTTGCCACTGTTCGAAACGGGATCCGGAAGGTTCGCCCCCCACATTTCGCCCCCAGCAATTCGCCCCTCACATTTCGCCCCCCACATTTCGCCCCCAGACACATTTCGCCCCCACACATTTCGCCCCCCGGATGTTTTGCCCCCACACATTTCGCCCCCGCACATTTCGCCCCTGAGCGTTGGATTATGACCCCCATCTTCTTTCTTCCTCCCTCCCCCCCCCAACGCGGGACCCTGTGGCACCATCAGCTCTTACTCCCTCTAACGCCGGCCCTGCAGCTCCGGACTTCCCCACACCTGCTCTCCCCCCCCCCGATCACTATTATTTTAAATGTTATGGCAGCCGCGGCGCTGTATCCATCGGAGGAGACTTCTAACCTCGGCCTGCCCCGGAACTCTTCCTGCAACAGCAACTTCATGGCCGAGGTTAGAAGTCTCCTCCGATGGATACAGCGCCGTGGCTGCCATAACATTTAAAATAATAGTGATCGGGGGGGGGGGGGAGAGAGCAGGTGTGGGGAAGTCCGGAGCTGCAGGGCCGACATTAGAGGCAGTGAGAACAGCCAGCTGTGCACTTTGAATTTGTAGCCTGCCGTCGTGTCGGCAAAGAAATCGCCTGCGAGAGGAATAGTCTGACACTCAGGGGCGAAATGTGCGGGGGCGAAACATCCGGGGGGCGAAATGTGCGGGGGCGAAATGTGTGGGGGCGAAACATCCGGGGGGCGAAATGTGCGGGGGCGAAATGTGAGGGGCGAATTGCTGGGGGCGAAATGTGGGGGGCGAAACTTCCGTGAACCGTTGGAAACAGGATACTGGGTTTTATAGTCCTTCAGTCTATCCCAGTATACCAACACTTATTTTTTATATTCTAATTATATAGTTACATATTATCATTAATTCAATGTACAACACAGCAAGTTTTTCTTGTCTGTTTATATAGCTGTTAGTTTTCTTAAAAAAAAAAAAAATAATAACTTTAAAAATGGGCACTGTCATTAAAAAAAAAATTGACTCTAATAAGTGTTAGCACAAATTAATGCATTAATACTCTTTAGTAAATCTAAAGCTTTGAAAATGTGTGATTCTGATCAGAGCCCCTAGATCTTACCCGATTCAAATTATTATCCAGTGCCATCAACCAGAATTTTGGTCAAACGTCAAAATCTTCCACTGTGACTAAATACTTAATAGATTAGTATATAGGCCTTCAAGGGGGGGAGACAGGCCTTCAAGGGGGGGACAGGCAAGCAGGGGGAGATGTAGGCCTTCAGGGGGGACAGACCTTCAAGGGGTGGGACAGGCAGGTCTTTGGGGGGATGCAGGCCTTCAAAAGGGGGGGGGACAGGCAGGCCTTTAAGGGGAAAACAGGCCTTCAGGGATGGTGGCACAGGCCTTCAGGGAGGACAGGCAGGCCTTCATGGGAGGGGGGCCCTGGTATAGAAGTACACGGATGGAGAAAGGGAAGGGGGGGTTAAAAGTGACGTGCATATGGAAGAAATAATGGGTCTGAAAATAGAGGAGAGGGAGAGAGATGATGGACAATGGGATTTAGGGAGAGAAGGAACAGAAAGGGAGAGAAGTTGGACACAAGGGATGGTGTGGAGGGGGGGATAGAGATACTGGATAAGAGGGTAGTTGGGAAAAGAAAGGGAGAGATGGTGGGGAAGGAGGGAGAGATGTTGGATGAAAGGGTAGTTAAGAAAAGGTGGATCTGTGAAGGGAGACAAAAAAAAAGGAAAGATGCCAGACCTCCTGGGAAGGGAAGGGCAACGGAAGGGGAGGACAGAGATGGCAGATGGATGGTTAGCATGCAGAAAGAGAAAGGAGTTCCTGGCAAGCAAGTTATCAGAAGACAACCAGAGCCTGGGACCAACAAGATTTCTATAATGACTAGACAATAAAAGGTAGAAAATCTAGTTTTATTTTCTGTTTTGTGATTACAATATGTCAGATTTGAAACGTGTATCCTGCCAGAGCTGGTGTTAGATTGCAAACGTGAGCTAGGATTTAACAGAGAGAGGAAAAGTATTTTTTGTTTGTTTATTTTGTTTACACCACAGCGCCAGTGTGGTTAGGAGAAGGCAAAGGGGGTAAAGAGTCTATAAAATAAACCCACCAGGATGTTTGAAAAAAAACACCCAATTGGGCAGGAAAATCGAATCTAATTGAAAATCCAATTCAATAGGCTGAATCGAATCAAAAATTTTTTTCCTGAATCGGGCAGCACTAGTCCACACTAACCTTGATCCACCAATGCAGGAATACTGCAAATATCCCTTTTATACATATTGCAACTCTATGCTTAAAAATTTCATTAAAACTAAAGCCAAAAATGTCATGCTGAAAGCAGCTCAAAAGTTGCTTGGAAGGGCATGCCTCTTTCCCTGGCATGGAGATAAAGTACAGAGTGATAAGTTGGCCAATGGACTCCTCCCTCCAATTTGTTCTGGCTGCTAGATAGGTAAATTCTAGTTATATAACTGGAAGTCACCAAGCTGGCTGGTGGCCCAAATGGCAGCATTGAGAGCTGGCAGCTAAGATTTTTAGTCTCTTCTGAAGGGCAGACTTAGAGCATACTGCAAAGTCGCTATGGTTGACCCTGTAGGAGGAGGAAAAATGGCTGCTGCTACTACTGTGTTGACCCCTGCCAGCTGAAGAAGCAGTGTTACAGGTGAGTCTTGGAGGAGACTGCCCTCAAGGCTGGCAAGGATAGGTATAAATGTGGTCATGTCATTTGAAGTAGCAGTTACAAATATTATATATACACATCATATATTATTATATATAATTGGAATCTCTACTAGGAATGGACATAGAAATAGGGAATGCAACCTGCATAGTTCGGTCTCATGAGACTGCTCACTATTATACTACAACTACTATCCAGAATGAACTTACATAAGAGATATTTGCATACAATGGAGGCAATGCATGCAAACGTATCTTCTGCATATTTATTGTGGATGCCCTGTGTCCCATGGACTGGGTTGCGAACCCCTGGTCTATGACATAATCAGACCCCAGATCCATGTGTTTGGACAGACAGATATGACATATAGGTTGGGGATGAAGAACCCAAGATGAGAGGAGTTAGGAGTGTAAAGCACTCTCAAAGAGGTGGGCTATTATCTGGGCCTTGAACACTCCAAGCGACGGAATCCACCGTAGGGATTCGGGCAGTTTGTTCCAAGCATACGGTGCAGCAAAGCAGAAGGGATGGAGTCTGGAGTTGGAAGTTGAAGAGAAGGGCAGATAGGAGTGATTTACCAGCTGAGTGGAACTCACAGAGGAGATCATAGGGGGAGATAAGTGAAGAGAGATGGTGAGTGAGTGCATTTGTAGATCAGTAAGAGGAGTTTGAATTGTATTTGGAAACGGATGGGAAGCCAATGAAGTGACTTTTAGGAGTCGTGCAGCCAAATTCTGGACAGATTGGAGGGGAGCAAGATGGCTAAGCAGAAGGCCTGAGAGTAGCAAGTTGCAGTAGTCTAAGCATGAGGTGATGAGGGCATGGATAAGTGTTTTGGAAGTGTGCTCAGAGAAGAAGGGTTGGATTTTGGTAATATTATAGAGGAAGAAGCGGCAGGTTTTAGTGATATGTTGTATCTGAGCGGTGAAGGAGGAAGAGGAGTCAAAGATGACCCCGAGATTACGAGCAGACAAAAGAGGAAGGATGAGAGTGTTGTCCAAAGAGATGGAGAAAGAGGGACGCGAAGATAGGCAAATGGCAGGCCATCCAAACTGATCCAAGGGCTCAGGTATCTTGCCAGTTGGCCATAATCTGCTTAGGATTCTGAACAGTCTTATTGCTATTTCTCTCCTTTGAAGTTGACTTACATTATATAATTTGGAATTCTTTAAAGTGTAGCCACGTGATCCCTAGTACTTTATTCTGTGTGAAACACTAATACAACTGCACACACAATGATATGTTTCTAACAGTATCTAACTTTAAGAATCAAGTTGATGAACATGGAAAAGGCACAGCATTAAAAAAAAACAAAAAAAACACCAAACTGGACGGAATTATTCAAATTAAATATGTAGTGTTAGACAAATGAAGTATGTAGCTCAGGCATGGACAAACTATTTTGCCTGTGAAAGCAGCAGTATAGTTTGCTCATCTTTGATGCAAGCTGTGTTAAGTTGATGCAGCACCAAAATAATCTAATAGCAGTTGTGTATCATGGTCTCATCTTTCACCCTTGACCAAAGTATGATGCAAAAAAGTCCAAATGTACCATTCATCTTTTCCTAATCAACTATGTTATGATCACAGATGATTCTTTACACACAAGTTAATTTAGATATTAAACTAGTGCTGTTCAAACAAGTCTTAGACAAGAACCCAAAAAGGAAAACACAGCTTTTTAACATATTGAGCCAGATACAATAAAGATGTTTTTCTAACTTATGTCTATGAAAAAAATGCTCAGCACATCTGGCCCATTATTTGCTCAGAAGGTGTGGTTCTGAAAAGCAAAGTAAAATATACTCCTAATACAGAGTGCAATTGAAGAAAAATGCAAAGATATGGCAGCTCTGGAAATTTATGGAGGAAAACCAAGATCTTTCTTTTAGGGGTAGAAATAATGTCAGCAAACAAGATGGAGCTGACACCTACTATTTGCACTACCTAAATATATTTTAACTAGTTTTCCAGAGTTATGCTCTCTTCATTGGGTTACAGCAAAATAAAGTACTGTTGTTCTCAGAGCAATGCTGGATGCTAAATAGAAAGGAGGGAAAACAGCATCCTTTTGCCAGGTCCGCTGTGGGTCTCCTGAGGTGAGTCAACAGTTCAGAGCAGTGCAGGTGGGGGTCAGACAGAGGGTGGAGATATTATAGAAATCAAAGGAGCAGGAGAGGACAGTATTTTTTTTTTTTTTTAATTCAATTTTTCTATACCGTTCTCCCAGGGGAGTTCAGAACGGTTTTACATGAATTTATTCAGGTACTCAAGCATTATTCCCTGTCTGTCCCGGCGGGCTCACAATCTATCTAATGTACCTGGGGCAATGGGGGGATTAAGTGACTTGCCCAGGGTCACAAGGAGCAGCGTGGGTTTGAACCCACAACCCCAGGGTGCTGAGGCTGTAGCTTTAACCACTGCGCCACACACTCCCCTTAGATCTCATCCACAGTGAATTTTGTTGTTATTTCTATGGAGGGCTGGGGGGGAATGAGGATTGTCTGCTTGCTTGAAAGAGACCAGTTAGAGCTGACTTTCAGAACTAGCTGGCTAAATTTAACCAAACAAACCCAGACACCTGGCTTAAATCTAGAAAAATTTTCATCTGAAAACCTATGTAATTCTTACCTGCCCAGGTGAGCACCAGATGAGTGACTAATATATTTTTACAGTTTGTAGGGAGGTCAGGGCCAGGGCCAGCTTGAGCTGAGAGGCCAATTGGCACCGCAGTCCATTCACTCAGTGGTTTTCTTTCTCTCAGTAACAAAAGATTTACTATAACTTAGACCAGTGGTTCCCAACCCTGTCCTGGAGGACCAGCAGGCCAGTCAGGTTTTCAGGCTAACCCTAATGAATTTGCATGAGAGAGATTTGCATATAATGGACGCGACAGGCATGCAAATCTGCTCCATGCATATTCATTAGGGCTATCCTGAAAACCCGATTGGTCTGGTGGTCCTCCAGGACAGGGTTGGTAACCACTGACTTAGACTACTCAATCAAAATTCAGTAGCAACTATGTACAGCAGTAGTAAAGTAGGAATAATATTTTGACACTTACAGTTTTTTAGTAGGCTTTTTTTTTGTTAAGGACACTCTCTAGGAAGGAGGCTACATATAAAGTCTTTTTTGAGCTTTTCACTAATTGAAAGCCCCTCTCCTTAGATGGGGAGCTGCTTTGGAATTCCTTTATGTTCTTTACATAGGGCTCACTGAGCCTTCAAATGCAAAGTCCTTGGTATATTCGTCCTCAGATGGTACTCAGCTGTTGGTTCCCTTATCCTTGTAGTTCCTGTATCCCTCACACTTGCTGTTTCACAGCTCTGATCCTTCTCCTTTGTTTCAGTGCAGCAGCTGAATGGCTCTGTTACTGTTTTCCACTATACTTCTCTTCCCCTGCACACTTGCAGGACTGGCCAGTCATGAGCAACCCTTACATTAATGATGCTGAGGCTAGGGAGCAGAAGCCAAAGACAAAACACTCACTCTGAATTTGGTAGTCTGTCAGTCTAAGCAGAAGGCCCATTCCTTGCTCCAGGATAGTTAGGGTTAAAAAAAAAAAAAAGGGTCAACAATAATATACAGGAGGAAGTATCTAGAACCTTAGTGCCTATACAATTAAATCTAGCCAATCTACCGTATTTTTCAGTCCATAAGATGCACTTTTTCCACTCGCGAGAACTGATGCAGCCATTCAGAAATCGTGGCGGGGCCAAGCAGCAGTGCAGACAGCGCGCTCCTGCTGGCCCATACACCGCTGGACCACCAGGCTTCAGGGGGCATTTAAAAAGGTACTGCAGGTGGGCGAGGGTGTTATAAAAGGAAGGGCCATTGGGCAGGCCATGTTTTAAAGGTTACTGGGAGGAAGAGGATTATTAGTTGGCTGGGACAGATCCCTCCTGTCCCAGCCTACCACTAGACCACCAGAGGTGAGGGGGGTGGCAGGTTATAGGTCAGGGAAGGGGGGGATAGGGTGCAGAGCCTGGCAATGAAGGGGGGACAGAGTGCAGAGCCTGGCAAGGAGTGTGGGGTTGGGTGCAGAGCCTGGCAGGGAGTGTGGGGTTGGGTGCAGAGCCTGGCAGGGAGTGAGGGAGGCTGGGTGCACAATTTGGTTCAGAATGGGGTTTTTTCTTGGTTTCCTATGCTAAATCTAGGGTGCATCTTATGGTCCAGTGCATCTTATAGAGCAAAAAATTCGGTAGTTAGCTTCAGTTGAAAATAAAAGATTTATATTATATAATCTGCTTCTGTTGTCTCTCTCATGAATATTCATTGTGGATATCTTAAAAACCCAGCCTGTTGAGTGTATCCAGAGGATTGAACTGAGAACCACTGAGAAACAAAAAAAGTCTCGACCATTTTAAGGGTTTACTTTGTCATCTATTTAAGGAAGCATTTACAGTATGACAACCTTCAAATCTAGACTCTGTTTGTCAGCTATGAAGGAAACACTCTCTTGCCCCAGCCCTTTTGTTCTTCTTGTAAGTGTTCTCCTTTTCTTTTGCAATTGTATTTCATATCCCCAACCTTACGTTTCCCGTTAGCCATACTGTATGCCCAAATTTAGTATTGCCATTTGTACTGTGAGTTATTATTATTTTAACCCCAAATCTTTTTATTGTAACTCGCTTAGAAACCATGATAAGCAATTTTATCAAATTTTAATAAAAACTTGAAACTTAAAAACTAAATCCAGATCTTTCTTTTTACTCACTCCTCTTCCTTTGATTTTGGCCAAACCATATATAGTTAACTCTGGTAAGTCACAAAGGAGAGCAGTTAGCATCAAAGGGGGTTAGAAAACAATGATTTCACACAAAACAGGCTCAAATCAGCCCAGACACAACATTTACTGTCATTTTATCCTGTCTTACCTCTTTGACAAACTTGGCATTGAAATAATGGCCTATCTGCAATCCAGACATCAGACAGAGTCCAGAGGCACTCTTGATTGTCCAGTTGCTGTTACTAACATAATTACAGAGTTGTTCCAGCCTGTCTGCTTGCCCCTTGAACTACAATGCAGTGTATATTCCTGCCAAATACTAATCAGCGTCTTTGTGTCTGAAAAAACCCCAGACAGAATGGAGTTTGCATTAACCAGGCCCCCAGATGCCCAGATGACTGAATATGTCAAAGAACTACCTTTTTAGCTAAATAGAACTGTGTTTAAGGAATAGTGAAGCAAATAAGATATGGAACATTTAGAAAAGCAGAGCATGAACAGCCAGGTCATGCTTTGAAATGAAAATCAGCATTACTAGGAAACACATTTCAAATTCTTAAGCATTATTTTTAGGACTCATTGCTACACATAAAAATGCCTTGGGGGAGGGGGCAGAGTACTTCAAAACGACACGTGAAAGTCAAAAGCTGTCCCAGTCTATACACTGCATTTCAACAAGCTGAGACCAGAAGAAGCTTTCCCTAACTTGCTCATCCAAGGGATAAAAAGTTACTCCTGCTAGAATTCTACACTACTGCGCAGCACAGAATTTGCGCAGTAGGCCCCATCCACGCAGAATTGTTGTCTCCTGCACTCCTGGTCCTGCTCCTGACAACACCCCTCCCTTTCCTCTGTTTGGACCCCCTTCCCGTGCGGAGCTGGTTTCTCTTATTTGCAGGCCCTCCCAAAGCAGCAGCGGCGGCGGTCGGCCAGCAGTGGTACTGATGTAAATAGGCTGCTTGTAGGCTGGTCCCGCAAGGGCCTTTCCAATGCTATGTCACTTCCGATGCAGCAGAGGAAAGGCCCTGGCAGAATTGGCCACATGCAGCCTGTTTACAGCACTGGGTTTGGAGCAAAAGTGTTAATTACTTAAGCAATAAGAAGATGGAATATAACAAAAGAGAAGCCAACTGCATGAAACTCCCAATTATTTTCGTAATCTTGTCAGTATCTGGTCAGCAGGAAACAAAGAACCAGTTTGAACTGAATTCCTGAGTTGTGATTGGACACTATTACTGACGTTATTGAACCTAACTTCCAGCTTCTATGGTCCATAAAACAGGAAGATTCACCTAAGCTCCCTCTCTCTTTGGATCGCCGTTGGACTTCTCACTACTATGCTGCAACTGAAGAACTTTTATTCCAGCAAGGAACTTTCATCTCATCCAGCTACCCTCTGCAAACCACAGACCTCTTTCACCCTTTGAACCAGAAGCAACAATAAGAAAAATAAAACTTTTTGGCATTTATCAGAATGAGTTAATTTTTATCCAGCTTAATTAATCATTCTGCATCTCTAACAATATTTTATTTTGTGACACATTTCCCTTATTTAAAGATCCCTAAATTGTAACTAAAATTAATGCATTCCTTCATAATCTTGTAAATAAACTTGCTCTGTAAAAATAAGAATCTAATTCTTTCTTAATGTTCTAAATATATTGTCCTGAAGTTACTCAGAGCTAAGTTATAAATAGATAGTGCTGTCCCCAACATCTATTTATATACTGTATTTTCTTGTTATATTTAGTAGAGAGAGGAAGAGTGTGACTCAGACCAGAAAGGAGGTGGGAAGGGAAGAAGAGATTCTTAGCCAATGATGAAAGGGAGAGAGAAATGACACACCATGGGAGCTAGGGAGGGGATTCAGGGTGCAAATGAGAGAGAGGGCGATTTAGAGGGAGACAAAACTACAGTTGGAGTGAGAGAGGGAACTGAGGAGGCTGGAACCTGAGAAAGGTAAAGGTAGGGCAGCGCTGGCACCTTATGAGAATGGCTGCCGCACCGGGGTTCCTCCAAACAAGAAGATTTTATTTTAAATAGAACCAGGAAGGTGAGGGGAGGGAGAGAGACAAAAGGGGAAGAGATGCGCAAACAGCATGCTAGCCCTGGTCACTTGAGGTCCCAGAAATATTGGGGGTGATCAGGCACTCACAGAGCAGGTGCCTATGATCTGCTATGTCATATACTTTACGGCTGATTTATTTAAAACATGGCTAACTAGAAACATAGAAACAGACGGCAGAAAAGGGCCATGGCCCATCCAGTTTGCCCACACCAATGACCCACCCCCAACTCCAGTTTGCATCAATTTAAGATTGAGCTCAGTATGCCAGATAAAATCAAAAGCAATTTTAAGGTTAATAAAACCTACAAATATACTCCCGGAGGGTATGTTTTTCTCATACTTGTTTATCAGTGATTATAAGGCATAGATGTGGTCACAGAGAAACCTAATCTGACTTATGTGCAAGCTTTGTTAATCATTACCAATTGTAGTACTGTTTGTTGAGAATACACCATAGTTTGCTAATGTTACTGCTGACACAAATCCTTCTATATTTATGTTAATGGTATTTACCGGTACATGTTAACAGATTGAGGTAATTAATCCTGCTGACCAAGTCTTGCTCAAATAGACAGAAAAGAGATTACACTTCTCCCTCCGTATCCATGGGGGTTAGGGGCAGAGCCGGCCCGCGAATATTAAATATTGTTAAATGTTTTTACTAGTGTTTCCTGGACTTATACACTGCTGCAATTAAGGATAGTTTTATTGCCCTAGTAGCTATACAAGCTTCTCTAAACTGTAGGCACTTCTTAATTTCCTGTATTTTTAAAGGAGTGTCTAATGCTGTTTGGTTATATTCAGTTACACATTCTAAAATGTTTAATTTCGCCTGAGGCTGTTTTTGATCGCTTGTACAAGGCGATCAAGTTTGATCTCTTTATACTTAGTACAGTAAATGATGGCAAATTAAAAACCAAAATGGACCATCCATTCTGAATTATTTATTCTGATTTTTCCTGTATTTAGTTCCACTATAAGGTTGCTTTATAGTCTTTTCAAATTGCAAAGATAAGTGCTGCATAGTTAGAACATAAGAACATAAGAAGTTGCCTCCACTGGGTCAGACCGAGGTCCATCTCGCCCAGCGGTCCGCTCCCGCGGCGGCCCATCAGGTCTGCGACCTGTGAAGTGGTTTCTGACCACTTCTGTAACCTACCTCAAGTTATATCTGTACCCCTCTATCGCCTTATCCTCTAGGAACCTATCCAAACCCTCCTTGAACCCCTGTACAGAGTTCTGGCCTATCACATTCTCCGGAAGCGCGTTCCATGTGTCCACCACCCTCTGGGTAAAAAAGAACTTCCTAGCATTTGTTCCAAACCTGTCCCCTTTCAATTTCGCCGAGTGACCCCTAGTGCTTGTGGCTCCCCACAGTTTGAAGAATCTGTCCTTATTCACTTTCTCTATGCCCTTAAGGATTTTGAAGGTTTCTATCATGTCCCCTCTAAGTCTCCTCTTCTCCAGGGAGAACAGCCCCAGCATTTTTAACCTGTCAGCGTATGAAAAATGTTCCATACCTTTTATCAGTTTAGTCGCCCTCCTCTGCACTCCCTCGAGTATCGCCATGTCCTTCTTGAGGTACGGCGACCAGTATTGAACACAGTACTCCAGGTGCGGGCACACCATTGCGCGATACAGCGGCATGATGACCTCCTTCGTCCTGGTTGTAATACCCTTTTTGATGATGCCCAGCATTCTGTTTGCTTTCTTTGAGGCTGTCGCACATTGCGCCGATGGTTTCAGTGATGTGTCGACCATCACCCCCAGGTCCCTTTCAAGGTTACTCACCCCTAGCAGTGTTCCCCCCATTTTGTAGCTGAACATCGGGTTCTTTTTCCCTACATGCATGACCTTGCATTTCTCTACGTTAAAACTCATTTGCCACTTTTTTGCCCAGTCTTCCAGTCTCGTTAGGTCCCTTTGCAGGTCTTCACAGTCTTCCGTGTTTCTAACCCTGCTGCAGAGTTTGGTGTCATCAGCAAATTTGATAACCTCACATTTTGTCCCTGCCTCCAGATCGTTAATAAATATATTGAACAGTAGAGGTCCCAGCACCGACCCCTGTGGAACTCTGCTCGTGACCCATTGCCAGTCTGAGTATTGGCCTTTTACTCCAACCCTCTGTTTCCTGCCTGCCAACCAGTGTTTGATCCATCGGTAGATATCCCCTTGCACCCGGTGGTTCCACAGCTTTTTAAGTAGCCGCTCGTGAGGTACCTTGTCGAAGGCTTTTTGGAAGTCAAGGTAAATGATGTCTATGGATTCCCCCTTATCCATCTGGCTGTTTATTCCCTCAAAGAAGTACAGCAAGTTCGTGAGGCATGACCTTCCCTTGCAGAAGCCATGCTGGCTCGCCTTCAGTTGTCCATTGTTTTCTATGTGTTCGCAGATTGTGTCCTTTACCATTGCTTCCATCATCTTCCCTGGAACCGAGGTCAAGCTCACAGGCCTGTAGTTTCCCGGGTCACCCCTTGATCCCTTCTTAAAGATGGGCGTGACATTTGCTATTTTCCAGTCCTCTGGGATCTCCCCTGTTTTTAGGGAGAGGTTACATATTTGGCGAAGTGTCTCTGCTATTTCGTTTCTCAGTTCTTTTAGTACCCTTGGGTGGATGCCGTCCGGGCCCGGTGATTTGTCGCTCTTTAGTCTGTCTATCTGTCTGAGGACATCCTCTTTGCTTACCTCTAGTTGTACCAGCCTTTCATCGTGTTCTCCGTTTATAATCACCTCGGGTTCTGGAATATTGGATGTGTCCTCTCTGGTGAAGACTGACGAGAAGAATTTGTTTAACCTGTCAGCTATCTCTTTTTCCTCCTTTATCGCTCCTTTCCTGTCTCCGTCGTCCAGTGGTCCCACTTCCTCTCTGGCTGGTTGTTTCCCTTTCACATACCTGAAGAAGGGTTTGAAGTTTCTTGCTTCTCCTGCCAGTCTTTCCTCATATTCTCTCTTTGCTTTCCTGACCTCTCGATGACATTCTTTCTGGTGTCTTTTGTGCTCTTCCTGGTTTTCCTTTGTTGGTTCCTTTTTCCATTTCTTGAAGGATGATTTCTTGTCGCTTATCGCCTTTTTAACTGCAGTTGTTATCCATGCTGGGTTTCTAGTTCGATTTTTTTTGCACCCTTTCCTAAACCTTGGGACATACAGGTCTTGTGCCTCGAGCACTGTGCCTTTAAGCAGTGTCCAGGCTTCCTTTCCGGTCTTCACCTTCCCTGAGCTGTTGCTGAGCTTTTTTCCTACCATCTTCCTCATGTCCTTGTAGTTTCCTTTTCTGAAGTTGAGTGCTGTCGTTGTGGTTCTTTTCACCTTTGATGCTCCCATGTTTAATTTGTACTGGATCATGTTGTGATCGCTGTTCCCTAATGGTGCTAGTACCACCACTTCCTTTGCGGGTCCCTCTAGCCCGTTGAGGATTAGGTCTAGAGTGGCATCCCCTCGCGTTGGTTCCGTGACCAGTTGCTCCATGAAACAGTCCCTTATCGCCTCTAGGAATTTAGTTTCTCACGTGCAATTTGAGTGCCCAATGTCCCAGTCTATTCCCGGATAGTTGAAATCCCCCATAACCACCACTCTTCCACTTTTGCACACCTGTCTCAGTTCGGCCTCCAGGTCCAGGTCGTTTGCTTCTGGCTGTCCTGGTGGGCGATAGTACAGACCCAATTTGATGTCAGCTCCTTCCCCTCCTGTCAGTTTAACCCATAGCAACTCCAGACTGTCTGCTCTTATTGTTGTTTCTGTTCTGGATGAAGGAATGGAGTCCTTTATATACAGTGGTATTCCTCCCCCTTTCTTGTGTGCCCTGTCCCTCCTGTAGAGTTTGTACTAGAGAGCTGCACGGGAACGGGGATGACGGGAATCCCGCGGGACCCGCGGGTTCCCCCTTTGGGTCACGGGGATCCCGTGGGGACGCCCCCTAGGGTCGCGGGGATCCCGTGGGGACGCCTCCGAGGGTCGCGGGGTTCCTGCGGGGTTGGATCGCAGTGCACTCGAGCCGCGAGGGTAGTCTCCTTCTCCTTACCTGCCCTGTCGCAGCACACAGCCGAACGGAAATCTTCCCGATGTCAGCGCTGACGTCGGAGGGAGGGCTTAAGCAAAGCCCTCCCTTCCTCCGACGTCAGCGCTGACATCAGGAAGGCTTCCGGTCAGCTGTGTGCGGCAGGGCAGGTAGGGAGAAGGCAATGGCGTACGAAAGAGGGGGGAGGGGGCGGTCCGCCCCGGAGAATGTGCACAGCCGGTCAGGTCCCCCGATCGACCGACAACAGGCCCGGCCGACAAATCTCCCTGCCCTGTAGCCGCGAATCTAAATTACCTCTTACAGCAGCTTCACTACTCCAGCTGCTGTAAGAAGGTAATTTAGATTCGCGGCTACAGGACAGGGAGATTTGTCCGACCGGGCCTGTTCTGTTGTCGGTCGGGTGCAAAAGCGCCACAAAGGTGGAGGCAGGGAGGGAGGAAAGGTGGAGTGGAGAAGAAAAGACGCTTAAGGGGGGAGAAGGCCGCTGAAAGCACTGGGGAAGACAAAGGGGTGGAAAAGAACGCTGAAAGGACATGGGGTAAACGGGAGGAGGGGGGGAAGGACCCTGAAAGCACTGGGGAAGACAAAGGGGTGAAGAATGCCGCTGAAAGGACATGGGGAAGACAGAGGGGGGAGAAGGCCGCTGAAAGGACATGGGGAAGACAGAGGGGGGAGAAGGACGCTGAAAGGACATGGGGAAGGCAGAGGGGGGAGAAGGATGCTGCCTGACAGGACATGGGGAAGATGGTGGGGGAGAAGGGCACTGAAAGTAAATGGGGAAGAGGGAATGGGAAGAAGACGCTGGCAGGGAAGAAGACAGAGGTGCCAGACTATTGGGGGAGCGGAGGGAAAAAGATGGGTGACAGACCAATTTGGGAGGGGGGAGAAAGGGAGAGGCACAGTAACAGAGCAAATGGAAGACACAGAGAGAAGAGAGGCAGTGGATGGAAGGAATTGAATGAGAACATGAAGAAAGCAGAAACCAGGCAATAAAGGTAGGAAAAAAATTCTTTTTTTTTTTTTTGCTTAAGGATAAAGTAGAATATTAGTTGTGTTGATAAAAATTTATAAACATTAGAGGCTCTGGTAGAAACCCGTTTACAAAGTATGTATTCTTCCCAATTAATATTTCCAAATTAATAAAGTCTTTTTGCTTATTTTTAAATGGGTTTCTACCAGAGCCTTTAATTCAGTAGCATAATTAAATGAAATAACTATTTCTGTAGTTTATAGGGACGGGCGGGGACGTAGGGGATTCCTCGCGGGGACGGGTGGGGACGGAGGGGATTCCTCGCGGGGACGGGTGGGGACGGGTGGGAGTCCTCACGGGGACGGGTGGGGACGGGTGGGACTTTGGCGGGGACGGGTGGGATTTCTGTCCCCGCGCAACTCTCTAGTTTGTACCCTGGTATGGCCACATCCCATTTGTTGTCCTCCGACCACCATGTCTCTGTGATTCCTATTATGTCTAGGTCCTTTTTTCCGGTTATAACTTCTAGCTCCCCCATTTTAGTCCTTAGGCTCCTAGCATTTGTATATAGGCAATTTAAGTCCCAGTTTGTTACCTTTTCTTTTGGATCTACTCTTGGTTTGTTGCTCCTGCTGGTCTCCTCACGTGCTGCCTCATGTGGTGTGTCTATCCCTTCCTCTGCCCGCTTCTTTGTTCTTTGATAGCCCTCTGGTTCCGGCTGTTTCCTCCTTGTCTTGCTCTTTAGCTCTAATTTCCCATCGGGTCCCTGTGCTGCATTTTTGGGTTTATGTCCATAAAGTGTCCATTTTGTCTCTAGTCCACTATTGCCAGTTCCTGTCTCAGTATCTTTGCTCGATACTGTGGTCCGATGTGTCGAGGTCAGGTCGACTATCGGCTTTCCCCTTGTTATCAGTTTAAAGTCATGTCTATGCAGGTCTGGATGTTACGTGCCAGCATCCTCGTCCCAGCCGTGCTCAAATGCAGTCCGTCTCTCCTGTAGAGCTTGCTTTTCCCCAGGAAGGTTGACCAGTTCCGTACAAAGAGGAAACCCTCCTCGTCACACCATCGCCTTAGCCATCCATTTGTTGCTTGAAGCTCGGTCTGCCTCCTCGCATCTGCCCTTGGTACTGGCAGGATCTCTGAAAAGGCTATCTTCCCTGTCCTCAGCTTCAGCTTCCTCCCCAGGATCTTAAAATGCTCGGTCAGTGTAGTCATGTTGAAATTTCTTCTGCTGACGTCATTTGTTCCGACGTGGATTATCACTGCTGTGTCCTCTGTCTCAGCTCCCTCCATGATTCTCTCGATTCTGTCAGAGATGTCCTTTGTCCTCGCCCCTGGGAGACATGTCACTAGGCGATCCGCTCTGCCTCCTGCTATGTGACTCTCCACCTCTCTCAGGATTGAGTCTCCCACCACGATAGCAGATTTTCCTCTCCTCAGCTTCCTCCTGGGTCTCAGGTCTGTATCGATGATTGGGTCCTCCAATCCTTCTTTCTCCTGGTTGGTTCCTCCGCAAGGTTCCTCTCCCTCGGCTCCTGGTGGGTCCTGGTGGGTCCCGGTGGCTCCTGGCGGGTCCTGTCCTCCATCCATTTGTTCCCTTCTGAAGAATGGGTGATCCTATGTCTCTACCATCCTGCAGGCCTCCTCGATGAATCTTTCGAGCTCTCTGACCTGTTCGTTGATGTGGTTTTCTCTGGTGGTGTCCTCAGTTGATTCAAATTCCCTTGGTTCCTCTATGGAGCGGAGTCCCTCTAGCTCCTGTACTTTGATCTGCAGTCTCCCGACCTCCTTCTTTAGGCTAGCCAGTTCCTCACATCGACTGCATATGTAGGCCTGCCTCCCGGAAGGGAGGTAGTCATACATGTGACAATCAATGCAGTATACTGGAAAGCCTCGCTGGCCTTCTGCTGCCTCCATTATTCCTTCTTTGTGACTAAAGTTGGTGCGCTGGAGTGTGCCTGACGTGTATCTGAAGGCCCTTGGTGTGTAGGAGTGGTACACGGCGTGCAGCTAGCTGAAAGTAGATAGAGAAGAGAAGAATGAGAACAGAAGAAAAGTACTTTTTTTTTTTTTTTTGAGTTAGAGTTAGAGTTTGCTGCTGGGCTGCCTGTGCTCCTGGCTCCTTCTCTAGGCTCCTTCGCAAAGGCGCTCTCGCTAAGGCGAGCGCCTTTGCCGCTCGCCTTCGCCGAACGCCGAACGGCCGTGCGCCGTTGGCTTGCCTTCTTTTAAGGGGGAGCCTGGGCGCTGACGCTGTCTCTGACGCGTTGGGGGGGGCGGAGCTCCCTCTCGCCGCTACCCCTGCTGATAGCCTGCCTGTCCGCCTTTCAACTCCTTCGGCGGCTCCCTTCTCCTGCCTCTCCGAGTCTCTCCTGTTGTTCCCCGCTCTCCTTCACTCCCTGCCTATCCTCAGCACGCGGGTCTTCAGTGCAGGTCGCGCTCCGGCTTGCCTCCTTTTAAGGGGGAGCCTGGGCGCTGACGCTGTCTCTGACGCGTTGGGGGGGCGGAGCTCCCTCTCGCCACTACCCCTGCTGATAGCCTGCCTGTCCGCCTTTCAACTCCTTCGGCGGCTCCCTTCTCCTGCCTCTCCGAGTCTCTCCTGCTGTTCCCTGCTCTCCTTCACTCCCTGCCTATCCTCAGCACGCGGGTCTTCAGTGCAGGTCGCGCTCCGGCTTGCCTCCTTTTAAGGGGGAGCCTGGGCGCTGACGCTGTCTCTGACGCGTTGGGGGGCGGAGCTCCCTCTCGCCGCTACCCCTGCTGATAGCCTGCCTGTCCGCCTTTCAACTCCTTCGGCGGCTCCCTTCTCCTGCCTCTCCGAGTCTCTCCTGCTGTTCCCCGCTCTCCTTCACTCCCTGCCTATCCTCAGCACGCGGGTCTTCCAAAGGGCTCTACAATGCTTCAGGTCAGAGAATTTTTTTCAACATTCCTCTTAGATTTTTATATTCCTTATCAACTTGAAGTGAATAACTTGCCTAGTGGTTAGAACATCAGTCATGAGTGACATTCAAGGGTCCTCACAGCTGCTATTAGGATAGTCACTTAACCCTCCATTGCCTCAGGTACACAGATTGTGAAACCTTCAAGGACAGGAAAATACCTATTGAACTTGAATTAAACTCATCTTGAGCAAAATTCCAATAATAAATAAACGTTTGTGTCTCTTTTTTCATAAGGTTCTTGTTATTTCATATTTTTTTCTGTAATCTGATATTTATAAAAGTTCAATAAACATACTTGGAATGGAATGGACAAAAGTGCAAAAAATAAAATAAAATTATAAATATATAAATGCTTTGGTTGGTTAGATTTTTTATTCCTGATTTTTCAGTCAGCAATTCCCTCACTGCTCTGTGAACAACTGTAGATGCTGTAAATCTTACTGCTTTGGTTTGTGTTCTGTGTTGTCCGACTATAGTCATTAATCAGGAAAGGGGAAAAGGATTGGGACTTGTATACCACCTTTTTGTAGTTATATAACCACACTCAAAAAGCGGTTTACATATATACAGGTACTTATTTTGTACCTGGGGCAATGGAGGATTACGTGATTTGCCCACAAAGAGCAGCCCACAACTGTTAATTCAAATACGGAATGACCTCACCACACACACACTCCCCTATCCCCTCAATATCTGAATGAAACAGTACATACCTCTGTCTAGAACAGCAGCAAAAGCCTAGTAGAACTCTACACAGGTACTTTAAGTAGCCAGGTGGGCGGGCAAGTGAACTAGAAAGAAAGACACAGGCCCATAAGCCACTCTACCTGCTACATTTATGGTAGACGTATGAGTCCACCAAAACCCTACTATACTGCCATATAGGTACCATAGTAGGTTTTGGGGAGATTTGGAGGACTCACCATAAATTAGTAGATTTTGGGGAGGTTTGGAGGACTCACCATAAATTAGAAGGGAGTTATGGTGAGTTATTAAATTAGAAGGGGGTTATGCTTGAGTACCTGAATAACTGCATATAAGCCGTTCTGAGCTCCCCTGGGGAGAACGGTATAGAAAATTGAATAAATAAAAAAAATAAAATAAAATATACATCTGTCTCCCTTTATGTGAAGCTCACAGTAGTGCCCTCTAAGGTATCCCACTGTTCTGTTCATAGGTGCCAGCTCTGTGGGTGCCTGAGCACTCCCCAATATTTTTGGGACCTCACGTGACCCCATGCAATGCATCTCTTCTTCTTCTGCCTCACCTTCCCGCACTGGAGTTCCAAGTGGGGGGGTGCGTCCAACCCAGGTGCAGCACATAAGCCTGAAGCCAACAAGAGCAGTGAGTTGTGAATGCTGCGCTGCTGACCAGGGAGGGGGTGACAAAGAAAGGGAGGGAGACAATTACTTCACCCGAGTGGAGAAAGGGAGGGAGAAGGAAGACCAGGGAAGGGAGAGAAAGAAAGGAAAGGAGATGCCAGACCATGAAGAGGGAGGGAGAGATGTCAGGGCATGGAGGGAAGGGAAGGCGAGATGCCAGGGCATGGAGGAAAGGGAAGGAGAGAGAGATGCCAGACTAAGTAGAAAGAAAGGAGAGGAGATACTAGAGAATGGAGGGTGAGGGAGAGATGGAAGGGAAGGGAAGAAGAGAGATGCCATGGCATCAGGGGAGGGAAGGGGACATATGACTAACCAAGGGGAAAGGAAGGAGAGGAGATGCCAGACAATGGAGGGGGAAGAAGAAATGGAGGGGAAGGAGAAGAGGATGCCAGGACATGGGGTTGAGATAGGAAGAAGAGAGAGATGCCAGACCATGAAGTGGGAAGGAAGGAAGGAAAAGAAGAAAGAGATGTCAAAGCCTAGGGGAGGGGGTGGAGACAGAGAGAGCAAAATGGAGAGGGAGTGAAGCTGAAATGAATCATGTACAAAAGAGAGAAGGGTCACAAGATAGATGGTTTATGGAAAGGACGGTAGAAAGAGGGAAGATGTCATATGGAAGGGGCAAGGACAGACAGTGGATGGAAGGAGCAGAGAAAGAGGGCAGAGGCTGCATGGAAGGGAGAGAGGACAGACGCACACTGTTTAAAGATGATTAGGGAAGAAACAACAAAAAGGTAGAAAAAGGATATTTTTGTTGCTCTCTGCAGCTTGAGTTCTCAAGCTATGTCTTGGGTATCATCATTGATTCCACATTGTCCTTCAATGACCACCTCCAATTCTTGGTAAAAAAATGCTTTTTCAGCCTTCACATGCTGAGGAAAGTTAGATCCTGCTTCCATCAAAAACATTTTACTCTCCTTGTCCAATCCATCATCCTCTCCAGATTGGACTATTGCAACTCTATCTACTTAAGCCTAACTAAGAAAAACCTCCACAGACTCCAATGGATTCAGAATGCCGCGGCCAAGCTCATCTTCGCTAAAAGTAAATTTGACCATGTCTCCCCGCTCCTAGCCAAGCTCCACTGGCTTCCGATAATTGCCAGGGTCCACTATAAATGCGCCTGTTTAACTTTCAAAATCCTATATGGTATCCTCCCTCCCTTTATCCCTCTTTCTTAGAATTCCTCAAACCCTAATACCACCAGATCCTCCCACAAATTAAAACTATCCTTCCCCTCGCTAAAAGGCATTTCCCACACAGGAAAGCTAGGGGCCTCCCGCCACTTCAAAATCACTGAGCGCTGGAACAACCATACCTCCCCTCTTCGGAACTTGAGCTCTCTCCAAGTTTTCCGCAAACAACTGAAAACCTGGCTTTTCTCAAAAAATGTAAGTCTCCCTCCAACTTAGGAATCAAGGAAACTTATATCTTGGCATCCCAAGTCCTCTAAATTTTCTTCACACTTCTACCTCTAACCCTCTGTTGTAGTTCCTTCCTATTTCTCCTACTGTAAACCGCGTCGAGCTCTACGAACGTGGAGATGATGCGGTATACAAACCTAAGGATTAGATTAAATTAGTTGTATTGATAAACATTTATAAACAGAAAATGGAAATAAGATCATTTTTTAATTGAACTAATTTTAATACATTTTTTAAATTAACTTTTGGAGTCCAAATCCCCTTCCTCAGGTCATGGCAATGACTTGGGCCTGCGACCCTGCACACTAGCCATAAGGTTCCAGACGCTGGCCATAAAGCAGATGACCTTTAAAGGACAACCGGCTCAAGGTCGCTTTAGAAGATGAATTGCATGCCCATTGCCGAATCCAGAGCATTCTGCGAGCCGAAATGGAATTGGCAGCAACTTTCAAGATGTCATACAAGGCATCAGCCATATAATCCATACTGGAGATGAGAAAATCCAAATTGCAAAGCACCACAACATCAGGATCATTGAACAGCTTGGAATGGCATAATTGAGCCACAAAAGAAGAGGCCAACGCCGTCCTTAACTCCAGCAGCTTAGGGACAAAATACACACATCTGTCCTGAACATCACTGGGGAGAAATGTGTGCTTGGTGACCTGCATCACCGAGGAATCTACCTTCGAGGAAGCAACGTACTTGTTAAAGGCATCTGCCATGGGATACAGCTGTACCATGGCATGAGCACATTTTAAAGGGACCCTCAGGAGTCTCCAAACGTCCATAAGAGCCTGTATGAGATCAGGATTATTAGGAAGATGGTGGCCTCTGGTCACTTATAAGTGAACATTCTGCAGTGATTGGCTGCTCAGCCTCCAGCTTCAATTCCTGAAGAGATTCCAAGAATAAATCAACAAGGTGCGCATGCTTGAAAAATCGGCGCACAGTGGGATCCTCCCCCAAATCTGGGACCCAGCACTGATCTGGATTCTGGAGATCTGCCAAGTTCGCCATATCTGCAACCACCACAGTGCCTCACAGCAAAAACAAAGGTATGGAAAGGGTATCTGGTGCACAGCTGTCTTACCTGCCAGCACCCCCAAAGAAAAGCAAGTGAAAAGACCCTGGTCTAGAGCTGGGATCCCTGAGACAGGCGCAGGAGCCAGTGGAAGGAAAACACTCATAGACTTTTTAAATAAGTAATCCTGATAAAGCATATTCACAAATTCCAGGGAACACCCATCCTCCGCGGCGGAAGCCGACCTCTGCACATTAGTTTTAGACTGTTTGGAGGATCTGTGAGGTTTCTCGCCAGAGACGCACTTGTGTTTCATCGAAATGTCGCCAGCACAATCCCCAAAGTCCCCCAACACCATTTTGTGGGAGTCAGGACAGAAGGCACTAGAAGACCCTCCTTGGAGGTCGAAGGCACCAAACCTGGGTAAGCCTCGCAACCATTGCGGGCTGAAGCGCACATGGAATAGTGTTAAGTCTGGCATTTTCATTTGGGAGTGTGATTTTTTTTCACAGGTGATTAATCTCATTATGGACTATATGATGTATGAGGCAACTCTCATTTAGACTGATGTCTAGTGCTGGTCA
The DNA here is from genome assembly GCF_902459505.1 of Geotrypetes seraphini. Lineage (NCBI taxonomy): Eukaryota > Metazoa > Chordata > Amphibia > Gymnophiona > Dermophiidae > Geotrypetes > Geotrypetes seraphini. Next base: position 337,752,998 of record NC_047086.1, on the reverse strand, counting down.
TCTCTGAGATTTTGCCTGAGCCAGAGGTTCTCGTTATCTACAAAGGGCTCATACTGATGTCCACCACTTTAAATGTTGTTTCCTCCCATTGAATGATTGTCTTGTCAAACTTACCTCTTTAGGTTTTAGGTGTTTTAGCCAATTCTTTAGTGGTCTTTCTCCTAGGATAGTATTGGCTATCTTTCAAGGGGTTTTTCCATTTTGCTGTTCAGCGAATCCAACAGCCATCCACCGCAAATGAGGCATGAATCCATGACATCCTTCCCAGGGGAGGTCATCTATGTGGTTTTCTTTCAAAAATGAAGCTGGCAAGTATAAAATATAACTAAAATGAAATCTGGAAAAATCCAAGATGGCCACTGAAGGCCTGTTTTGACTAAACATAGCCCAAGAAAACCACAGAGAACCCTCAAAAATGGCAAATTTAGGATTTTAGGGATGGGGGCATAGGGCATGCAGTGAAACCACATAAAACCCCCTTTTTCAAGACCCCCCAAAAAAATCTCTGATTCAAGCTGTTAGCTTGTACTCACAGAAACATGTGTTGACAGGGGAAACACTGCAGACAGAGCGGAACAGCTCACAGGGAGATATTCTGCCTCAACTTGATAGAAAGCTGAACTTTGAATCTTCTGACTGCCCCACCGGAATGACTTCCATGGCTGGTCACGTCTGCCATCCTCGGACACGCCTGCAGCACACATGGCAGAGGAACACAGTCTGGCTCTGATCCCGAGCACTCCTCCACGGAAGCACACCAGCCTGCGCTCGACCCACTAGTGGACGAAACTGGGGCGAGCTAGCTTCCAAGGGAATGGTTCCTGAACCCCGATCTGATGTGCAGGCTGTCCAGAGGGCTTACTGACAACCAGGGAATCCTCCAGAAACAGACTTGTCTCAAAGGTCTGCAATCTCCCATAGTTGGAGCTGTCCCTCAGGGAACCTTTGCAGCACGAGGGCAAAAACCACAAACGTAAAGACTGAAATTACACGAAATAAAACACGAGCAGAAGAGACTCTCCTACAGCCTGGCTTGTAGGAAAAAAGACTGAGGAACTCAGGCACTGACACAGTGATGAGGTATGAGGGGAAGGGGTTTAAGTCTCTGGAATTTTGAAGCTTCCTATAAAGTCCTGGTGGGTAGATGGAAATAACCTACTTGTCCCGGAATAATAGGACATTACCTCCTATCTCATGACTTTCTAATTACCTCAGAAGTCTCTCATGAGGTACTTTGTCAAATGCCTTTTGAAAATCCAAATACACAGTATCAACTGGCTCACCTTTATCCACATGTTCCTTCACTCCTTCAAAGAAATACAGTAGATTGATGAGGCAAGATTTCTCTTGACTAAATCCATGTTGGCTTTCTCTCATTATTCCATGCTGATGTATATGTTCTATCATTTGTTCTTTATAATAGTCTCTACCATTTTTGCCAGCACCAACATCGGACTCGCTGGTCTATAATTTCCTAGATCACCTCTGGAACCCTATTTAAAAATTGGCATCAATTTGGTCACCCTCCAGTCTTCTGGTACTATTCTGGATTTTAAAGAAAAATTACAAATTACTAACAGTAGTTCTTGTACAATCCCACTTTATGGATTAAGAACTGGTTGAAAGACAGAAAACAGAGAGTAGGTTTAAATAGTCAATAGTCTCAATGGAGAAGGGTAAACAGTGTGGTTCCCCAGGGATCTGAGCTGAGACCATTGCTTTTTAACATATTTATCAATAATCTAGAGATGGGAATAACTAGCGAGATAACTAAATTGGCTGATGACACAAAGTTATTAAATCGCAAGACGATTGTGAAAAACTGCAAAATGGATCTTGGGAGACTGGGCATCAAAATGGCAGATGACATATGACGTGAACAAGTGCAAAGTGATGCACGTGGGAAAGAGGAACCCAAACTATAGCTATGTGATTCAGGGTTCCACGTTGAGGATACATTGAAACCCTAAGCTCAGTGTATGGTGGGAGCTAAGAAAGCAAAAGGAATGTTAGGAATCATCAGGAAAGAAATGGAAAACAAAGATGAAAATGTTATAAATGCCTTTCTATCGTTCTATGGTGTGGCCATACCTCGAGTATTGTGGGCAATTCTAGTTTCCGTATCTTAAAAAAGATATAGCAGAATTAGAAAAGGTACAGAGAAGGGCAGCAAAAATGATAAAAGGGATAGGATGACTTCCCTAAAGAAAGGCTAAAGTAGCTACAGCATTTCAGCTTGAAGAAGAGGCGGTTTCAGGGGTGATATGATAGAGGTCTATAAAATACTGAGTGGAGTGGAAAGGGTAGATGTGAATTGCTTGTTTACTGTTTCCAAAAATACTAGAACTAGAGGGCATATGATGAAGCTACTAATTAGTAGATTTAAAACAAACCAGAGAACATATATACATTGGATTGCAAGTTACTTGGTTTGCAAGTGTTTTGCAAGACAAGCAAAACATTTTATTAAACTTTAACTTGATATACAAGCAACGTCTTGCAATATAAGTACATACAGTATACACGCATCACATCATCACAACTGAGCCAATGGTTCTTCTCTCTCTGACGCTGCGGGAGTGTAGTAACTGTTCTAAATGAGCAATGTCTTGCAATACAAGCGCATATAGTATTTTGTATTAAAGTTTTGGGGCTGTGGAACAAATCGTCTCAGTTTTCATTATTTCCTTTGGGGAAATTCGCTTTGATATACAAGTGCTTTTAATTCAAGCATGCTTCTGGAATGAATTATGCTCGCAAGCCAAGGTATTTCTTTACTCAACATGTAATTAAATGCTGGAATTTACTGCCAGAGAATGTGGTGAAATCAATTAGCATAGCAGGGTTTAAAAAAAGGTTTAGATAAGCAGCATAAAATCTGTTTTTATTTAATTATTCAATTTTCTATACCATTTTACTCCTTGGGACCTTGCCAGGTACCAGGGACCTGGGTTGGCCACTATTGGAAACAGGATACTGGGCTTGATGGACCTTCGGTCTGTCCCAGTATGGAAATTCTTATGTTCTCATACCTTTATAGCTTTGTCCAAAGTAGAGACACATATTTATTTGTGATTTTCATGCCAGGTACTTGTGTCTGTTTCTTGATACCCAATTTGTGACTACATCTAAACAATTTTGCTGTGGTGACATTGATTTTATTCTATTTATGTATTAATTAAATTTTCTATACCTTCTCCCAGGGGTGCTCAGAACAGTTTACATGAATTTAGTCAGATACTCAAGCATTTTTCCCTTTCTGTCTCAGCGGGCTCACTATCTATCTAATGTACCTGGGGCAATGAGGGGATTAAGTGACTTGCCCAGGGTCACAAGGAGCAGTGTGATTTGAACTCATAACTTCAGGGTGCTGAGGCTATAGTTTTAATCACTGCGTCACACTCTCTCTGAGGGTTGAAGGGCTCATTGGGAAGAGCAGGAGGATGTTGTCTATGTGCAAATGAGCTGAGATTCCTTGAGTTTGGATTAGTGATGCAAGGGGACTTAAGAAAAGGTAGAATAGGAGGGACTTAAGACAATGTTGAATAGGATTAATCCATATCTTTCTACATTAACCTGAAAGCAAACACCACTTCTAAATTATGCATCTCAGAGACATAACTAATGGTAATCCTAAATCCACCTAACTCAAATTAATATTGATATGCACAAATTACCCTTTACACATAGAGTATTAATTAAAATCTTATCTGTCCTAACTTACCTGCCCATTTTTTCCCAATTCGATCTCTGCTATAGCAACAGGGGTATTGCCAAGATCCATGTCCCTCGATTGAGATTTTAAGTCAACTCTCCAGTTGATGGTTTTAAGAGAGTTGTCCCACCTGGACTGAGTGATTAGACTTTCTCGAATATTTGTCTTATGATTCTTCCAAAACTTTGCAATAACTCTGGCTTGTTCTTCTGTGATTCCACCTTGTTTCTTGGTCTGGGCAGTTAGGAATGCTTCAAGCTGGTTCAAATCCATGTCTGCGGAAACTATTGACTGGGGAAAAATAAGGAAATATTTCTTAATTTTTTACTCCTTGACAGTGCGTACAGAATTATTCTACAAAACTGAAGTAGGTCTAACAATGAGCATACCCCCTAATTCTATAAGGCTGTGTGCCCAAATTTCCAACTAGCACATGCAATTTATAGTCTAAGGTCAGTTGCACACATAACTTAACCTTTTCCTATTGTGTGTCCCGGATGACGGGACATTCCAAAAATGACATAGACAGTGGATAAACAGTCTGCATGGACTAATAAAGAGCCAGGAACACAAAATATTTGAATTTACAGACTTATTTACATTATGTTTACAATAGCCGTAAATGATAACGGTGAATAATGCAAAACTTTGCTAAAATAATTACAATTGGAACCAGCATAACATAAAATTTATTACGATAGGAAAATGTTAAGGCCAGTTAGTATATAATCTATTAACAACCAATTACTAGCTATAATTGGTGTTTATTAGTGCTAATTGGCAGTTATGCTTGTAACTATCTATAACTGGTATTCTATAAATTGCATACTTGTGCCCAACAGGGTGGATACAAACCAATTTTTATTTTTAATACAAAAGAAAAAAATCAGATTTTTAAAAAATTTAAATTTTATTTATTTATTTATTTATAGATTTTTATTGTTATATCATAACAAACTCAAGCAAAAGATACAAAATATAAAGAAAATAGTTCAAATTAAAATATAAACATTAACAAGCCCACATTATTGAGGGTTGACTAATCCTGTCGCAATTTTTTCCTCCAGAAAGTAAAATAAGAAACTAAACATCAATATTCAATAAACTATAACACCAGGCAATAAATCTCTATATTTCATTCCTTCTCAACTTCTGCATTAGTAACAGGTAATATATCCAATTTAGGTTTGTCTAAAAGAAAATTCTCTAAATGAACTGGGTCTAAAAATATATATTTAGTATTCTGAAAAGTCACCAAACATTTACAGGGGAACTTAAGAAAAAATGATGCGCCCACACCCAAGGTTTTTGCCTTGAGTTGCAGGAATTGCTTCCTCCTGTGCTGTGTTTGTGTAGAGACATCTGGAAAGATATTTATCTGTTGACCGCAAAACAGGGCATTTTTGTTCAAAAAATACAATTTAAGTATATCTTGTTTCTCTATTTCAGTCATAAAAGTGACTAATAATGTTGCTCTCTTGGCTATATAGTCTTTTGATGATTCAAGAAATTGGGAAATGTTTAAACTATCAGGGGATACTAATTGATCTTCCCCCCCCCTTCTTCTGATATCTTTTTAATGCCGCTAGGCAAATAATAAAGATTATCTGGAATAAACTTTTCTAAACCTGTATAGGAAAGTATATCTTTAAAATACATTTTTAGTAGTTCCAAAAGAGAGAGAAAATGGGAAATAGGAAAATTCAAGAACCTGAGGTTTCTAGATCTCATAACATTTTCCATTTTTTCCTGGAGATGTAATATAGTATTATCCTTAACATGAGATACAACACATGATTGCATTGCAACAACAGGTGTTTCTACTTTATCCAGTTTCTTCCCCATAATTGCCAATTGATAATCATGCTCAGCCACTTTATTTGTTATTTCTGAGGAAAATTGACAAAGTTGAACTACTGTGCCCTGTAATGAGTTCTCAATTCTATTTACTACAGTCCAGACATCTTGCAAAGTAATTTGTTTATTGCCTATCTCAGGCCTAGAAATAGGACCAATAGGCATTGAAACAGGAGATACCATGAAAGATTGTTCCCCCTTAGATATATTTTTAGAGTCCAGTTCTGAAAGTAATGGAGAGGCTGAATCTGACCCTAGTATGGAAACAGAGTCTGCCTTCTCCCTTAATACTGTAAGAGGCTGAGGTGGAGGTGTGGGTTCGCCAGAAGAGATAGAAGCAGATTGGGATCGAATTTCAAGCCTACCTTCTGTAGGAGTTACAGTTGAAACGGAAAAATGACGATCCATTGGTCCAGTCACATTCAGGGAAGAAGATATAATCTTAGCTTTCCGTTTTCCCATGATAATTCCCTTTAATGCTCCTCACTCCTTGTGGCTCCGAAGGGGCTTCAAAGGGGCAGGTCTTGCCCCTTTAGCCACGCCCCTCCGGACACACGGCCTTGGGCACGCGTCCGCAGGCCGCGTTCCGCGGCTCACACAGTTCTTATGTAGGAAGAGAGGACTTCCTCTCCGAATTGGCAAGTGCCGGGTGGTGGCTGCAGGGTTGCCCGACTGGAGGAAAATTGCCGGCAGGCTCAGTTAGCCCTCTTTTCTCCGCAGCTCACACAGTTCTTATGTAGGGAGAGAGGACCTCCTCTCCGAATCGGCAAGTGCCGGGTGGTGGCTGCAGGGGTGCCTGACTGGAGGAAAATCGCCGGCAGGCTCAGTCAGCCCTCTTTTCTCCGCGGCTCACACAGTTCTTATGTAGGGAGAGAGGACCTCTTCTCCGAATCGGCAAGTGCCAGGTGGTGGCTGCAGGGGTGCCTGACTGGAGGAAAATCGCCGGCAGGCTCAGTCAGCCCTCTTTTCTCCGCGGCTCACACAGTTCTTATGTAGGGAGAGAGGACCTCCTCTCCGAATCGGCAAATGCTGGGTGGTGGCTGCAGGGGTGCCTGACTGGAGGAAAATCGCCAGCAGGCTCAGTCAGCCCCAAATTTGATTTTTTAAAAAAAATAAAATGCTTTTTTGAGGAAAACTATCAAAAAATAGTTTTCTATTTAAAACACATTATAGTCCAAAACTTATTCATCATGAAATAAGAATTTGTTTTTAATTATGTAGCATGAGGCTGCATATTCACACAAAGTTAAAATTTTTTGGTACATGAATTCCATTAATCCATTCATAATTTTACAGCCATAATTTAAGTCATCTTTCTGACTAGTGACTTAAATTGATTTGATTAAAATCAAAGCCACCCTGCTTGATTCCGGAACTTGGAGGCAGCAGAAATGGCTGTGAAGCCCCCATCCCCAGGCATTCTTTTGACATTTTTCAGCTTTAAAATGTATTTCCTTAAAAGCAGAAAGTCTGAAATTTTATTTAATAATGGCTTCTAAAAAGAAAACCAAGCCTGAAACAGCTTTTAAAACAGGTGGGAAGGCAAAAAGATTAAAGTAAGATCCACCCACTCCTTCCAAGACTCCCCTGCCTGTGGACGCTCTGGACATGATAGAGCTAATTGAGGAGCTGAGAAATATTAGATTAGTGATGAAAGATAACACAGATCAACTGGCAGTAATGAAGGAAGAAGTGGCAAACTTGGCACAGAAAGTGGAATTGGAACATACCAAAATGGAGCAGATAGAAACCCAAATGGAGAAAGTGGAAATGGAGCAGCTGCAATATAAAAAAAGAAGATCACAGGGTTCTTCAGGACATGGAAAAACGGATGGTAGATTTTGAAAATCGTTCAAGAAGAAACAATGTGAAGATACTGGGATTAAAAGAAGGGGTGGAGGGAAAGAATGCTATAACTTTCCTGGAAGAAATCATACCAGAAATACTCCCTCTTAATGTAAAAGTGCCACTAGAAATTGAAAGGGCACATAAGATCCCAGGAAGGAGTTCTAATGGTCAGTAAGGATCTAGACCATTAATATTTTGCCTGTTTCGTTTACAGCATGCTATAGAAATTTTAAGAGTGGCAAAGGAGACCAAAAATCTGACTTACAAAGATTCAAAGATTACATTTGTTCTGGATTTTGCGAGAGCAACAATGAATATACGCAAACAATTTTTACAATTGAGACAATTAAAGGAGATCGGGGCAAAATATGGGATTTATTATCCTGCATTCATGAGGATTACTTATAAGGATAAGTTCTACCAGTTTGAAGACCCTGAGAAGTTGAAGGAGTTTTTGTCTTAACAAGGAACACCGATGAACTGAGTGGATAATCCTGTCATCTGTAATTGAGTCTTTGTTTATTGTTTTTCTTTTGGTTTTTGGGAATGCAAGGCTGAATTTTAGTGTTTTTAACTATTTATTTCAATATTTGTAGTTTGACATTTTAACTATCCTTGGTTTTCCAACTGTCATAGAACCACGAGGACAGTATTTTTTTCATTCAAGTGAGCATCGTAACAGGAGAGAATTCGATATCTCTTACACTTTCAGCGAATAACAGGCTAGTAAAAAGGAAGCTCCCACCCACTATGTTAATAGAGGTCTCAATCGGGAAGCATATTAATACTTTACGGAAGAGGAATTCAGTGATGGTAGGAGGAAGTGGGTGGCGTGGACGAAGCATATGTGCAACTGAGCCGCTTGATCAAGGAATACCTTGGGCTGACAGAGCAAATGGATTCTGGGGCTAGCAGAGCTGCTTCGGGAGACAGGGCCTATCCAGACTTGCAAGATTCAACGACAACATTGGATTCATTACCAAGTACAGCTGGCAGATTTGGCCCAATAGCTGCCACCAGTGAATTCCTTGATTCTGCTGTCAGAAAATATTCTGCTAGAAGGTCGGAAAAACTATTAGTACAAAAAAGCCCAATGGAAGAAGCCTCACAGCAGAGAAGGCAGCAGGCTGCACGTCAAGCTTTGATGGGCAAGCCCCCAAGTGCATACACCCACCTGTTTGAAAGGAGTATAGTAACTGTTCCAGCAACACTGGACCCAGCATCGTGTTCCTCTATGCTGCCAAGTGGAAGTAACGTCACCCAGGACCACAGTCTGCTCAGTGCCAGCCCTGAAACCAGCTCCCAGGAATCTGACAACACTTCTGGTTTATTGATGCTGTCCTCAGCAGGTGTGTTCTCTGCCAAGGGCTCTGCTACTTTCCATACTCTGACCATCAATATTCTTGACCCAGAAGAAGATCAGATCGAGCCAGTGATCCTGGCAGCTGAGCCTGAATTGGAAGGGGATCAAGTCAGTGGCATTGGTTCGGAGGTTGCTGTTCCACTGTCTCGTATGGAATCCACAATCAGCCGCCCACCTAAGAAGTCTTCCTCAGCTCAAGAACCTACAACCAGCCACCCTGGCTCCAACAACAAACCCATTCTTCCACCAATCCCATCTGGCCGGAAGATGGCCAAGGTTTAAAGGCCGAGACTAATTGGAAAATATCCAACATTGAGCTCAGATTATCAATTTGCAACAGAAATTTTGTTAAATGTTGGGGTTTGTTTATCCTCCTAAGCAGTGTCTTTGCTCCCTGCTGTTGTAAATCTGTATAGTTTATGCTTTTCCCATGACACCTATTGTTTCATTTAGATTGTTGAGATCGGACATTATAAAGGGCCACTTCCATATTCACTACCTATGTGGAACAGGCTAGTATTTGCACAGTGTAAGCAACTCCATGCTTATGTAGTTCAGTTCAGGGAACAAGTATTCCATTCGTCACAGTGTGGATTGATTTGGGGCAATATAAAGGGCATTCAGTGGTTATATTAATTAAATATAATTGTTTAAGTAATCTCACTACTTTAATGAATTTCCACATATATAGGGAATGTACTTTATTTTATCATATTCTATTATTTATTTGTTCACTTCTTATGAGTATTTATCTATTTATTCAGGTATTTATGAAATATTTTAGTCTATAGGGGTTGATTAATTTTAAGTTTATAAGGGGAAATAATTATGTTGCCTGTGGGAGGGTTCTGGCTGCTAATCTAAATGTATGTCTCAAGCAATCGTATGATATGGGGGATAGGGAACTGGGGGGGGAGAACAGGGGATTTTTATTAAGGGGTTTAGGATGTGTATTGAGCAAAGGGTGTTTTTGTGAGAAAAAAGGATTTTTGGTATACTATTATGGGTTTTCTTTTTTGAAATTTTGCAATGAATTTTAAAATGTTTTTAAATGTCAATGGCCTCAATCATCCTGTTAAGAGGAAAAAATGCTCAATTTTTTAAAGCAGCAAGATGCGGATATATATATATGATACAGGAAACTCATTTGTCTGCTGGGGAATCGATGAAGTTGGAAGGGAGGTGGGTCAAGCAGTGTTTCTTTGTGCCAGCTGTGGGAAAGAAAGCGGGGGTGGATATTTTAGTGCATAGGAAATGTTCAGCTATATTTAATTTTATTTCTGCAGATCCTTCAGGAAGGTGGGTTCAGGTGACTATGACCTTGGGGAAACATGCTCTGACGCTGTTTAATATCTATGCCCCTAATTCAAATCAAGCAGAATTTTTCAAAACTCTTTAACAGGTACTTCTACTGCTAGTTGCCTCTAATCTAGTAGTAGCTGGGGACTTCAATGCTGTTATGGATCCATTGCTAGATAAACAACCCAGTAAGCTTTTGAAATCAATGGGATTGGATAATTTAGTTCAATCCTGTGGATTAAAAGATATCTGGCGGATTCTCCATTTTAATGCTTGGGAATTTTCTTTTTGCTCCCATGTTCATAAATCATTTTCAAGAATAGATTATGTATTTGTATCAGATCAGTTAGTTCAACAGATAACCAAAGCTGACATAAAACAATTGGGTCTATCAGATCATGCTGGAGTTTGGATTGAATTAAAATTTGAGGAACAAGGTTGGAATAGACCTGTTTGGAGATTCAATAATACATTGCTTGCAAATTCAAACTTTATTGAAGAATTTCAATTAAAAATGAATGAATATTTTCAAATCAATGCTTCAGAGGAAATCTCTTCAGAAACACTGTGGGATGCTTTCAAAGCTACCATGAGGGGGCAAATAATCTCATATTCGGTGTATGTTAGGAAAGAGCTTAAAATAGAATATTCTAATTTGGAACAAAATATTAAGGTTTTAGAGTCCCAATTGGCCTTGAAATGGGAACAAACTACTTTATAGGCCCTCTTAAAAGCTAAATATAAATACAATGAGATTTCCTCTCAAATGGCTAGAAAAGAGTTGTTTTCTCAACAGGCTCTGTATTATAGAAACTCGAATAAACAGGAAGAGTATTAGCTAATTACCTTAAAGCTAAAAAAAGAAAAGTAAAAATTGTGGCTATCACAGATGAGAATGGGGAAACTCATTCTCAGATTTGAAATATATTAAAACAATTTTTGAAATATTATAAGGCTTTATGTTCTTCTGAGCTTTATTCAAATAAAGAACTTGAGGGTTTAGAGTTCTTGAAGTTAATTAAGGGGCCTAAAATTCCCAAGCATATAAAAGGAACTCTTGATGTGTCTATATCAATGAAAGAACTACAAGCAACGTTGAAGTCCCTTAGAGTTTGATCCGCTCCAGGTGGTGATGGGTTCACTGTAAAGGTCTACAAATCATTTCAAATTACCCTATTACCTCATCTATTAAATTTATATCAGGCTTAACTGATTAAAGGGTGCATTACAGGTATTATGGCAGAATCTTTAAGTATAGTTTTGCCGAAGCCAAATAAAGATCCCACGTTGGTTTCAAATTACGGGCCTATTTCTTTAATTAATGTAGATGGAAAACTTCTGGCTAAGTTATTGGCTTTACACTTGGCCAAGCCTCTCCCTTATATTATTGGTATGCACCAAACAGGGTTCATTGCACAAAGACATTCTTCAAACAACACCAGCCTGGTTTTCCACATGTTAAATTTAACAAAAGCCATGGAAGGATTTGGCAAATTTTCTGGCTATAAAATAAACTGCAGTAAATCGGAGGTTCTTCCACTAAATGTACATTGTCCAAAAGGATTATTTGATACATTCCCTTTTCTTTGGAAGGAAGAGGATATAAAATATTTAGATATTGTGACAAACCTACTGCATCCCCGAGGTTTATCACAGGGAAATATAACAAAACATAAAAACCCCGGTGCAGAAGGGCTGACCAGGTCAGTGCCCAAGAGAGTAAGTCAGCTGACTACCCTGTAAGCAGTGAAGAAGACATGGAGACAGAACAAGAAAGCTTTGCTTTACCTAAAGTAGTGCCTAAGCAAAAGCAGAAATCTCTGCTCTCTTATCTAGTGCCTGGGAGACAGAAGGCAGGCAAGCAGTTTTCCCTAAGAGAAACATTACATGCAGAGGGAAGGAAATCCTCCCCCCTCTCTGCAGCTACAGGGGAGTGATTTCTTCCCTCAGCTTAAAATGAGGCTCTGTAGAGAGCTAGAGAGGATGGAGAAGGAAGGAACCAGGACAGCCCTCAAGTCAGGAGCAGTGCAGAGGCAGGGAGCCCAGCATGAGGCTGTTTTTGCCTGGAAGCAGCCAGGGCAGTTTGCTGAGACCGATTGGGACATAAAGGAGGAACAGATTGGGAACTCTCCTTCAGAATCCTGTATGCCTGAGCCTATGATGATTGAAGAGAGTAGTGCTCCATTTGAAACACAGCCTGAACAAATGGAGATTGCGTAAGAACTGTGAGTCCAAAGGGAAAGATTATTTTACCTTGTTATCTCTCTGCTGTCTCGCTGATAAATGGGGAAATGTTATGGCAGGATTGGAAACTGCCAGGTTTGCTTCCTGATTACATGGCTGGGTAAAGCACAAGAGCTTATATGTTTTCTGTACAAACCTTAGCTTAACTAAAACAAACACTGTGCAGAAAAAAGCCTGAAATTGCTCTGGTTTCTTGTTACCAAACCTCAGTGCATGCTTACAGCTGTTAGCTGATTACTATAGCAACCTGTGAAAGACAATTAGCCCTGCCTGCCTTAGAAGCTAGACAAAACTCTGACTGGAAGACTGCTCAGTTTGTCTGCTTGTTAACTACAGCTCAAGCTTAAGGAATAGTTTTCATCTAGCCAGTTTCAGCAGGACTTTATTAAAGCTGAAAGAAGCTTTGACTATGATGGCAGATAGCCTACCTAATTATAAGACTCTGGTGAAGAGAAATGCTAGAACTGTGTTGCATTTGATAAAGCCTAGAGCAGACTGAACTATATTTTGTTTTTAAAGAATTATTTTCTCATTTGTAAACTTCATGCCACCGGTGGAACCGGGATTACTTTGTGTTGCTGAGGCCAGTGGCCTAATAAAGCTTATAATTTTCATTGAAGCCATTCTAATTGATTCTATAAAGGAACACTGGCTGTGCTAGGTAATAACCTAGGGGTATCCTATTTGAAAGGTTTCCCTACTTCAAAGGAGCTCACGCCAGAGTTTAAGTCATGTGTCACTGCCAGGCTGCCTCACTTCAATCTTAATTGCACCAATAAGAAATCCCGCAGAATTCAGCTGTTCGCCTTCCCCTCTCTAAAACTATGTCATCTCAAAAGATTCCTAGACAAAACCTTCGCCTTCCAGGCAGCTAACCTGAACCCATGGCTAGCCCAAATGGTACTCGAGGCTCCCACATTCCTCGGCTTCAGAAAATTACTCAAAATTCACCTATTCTGCGAACAGGACCCTTAAATCCTCCCTACACCTGCAATAAAACCTCACCCCACCCTCGTACTGCTCTTCTCCTTCCCTCATGATCTCTTCTCTCTTCCTTACCTTCTATCCTCACCCTCTTCGCTCTTTGCAATTCTGATAAAATGTTGTAAATCTGCGTGTCATCGCGGATCTTAATTAATTGATGTGAACCGACTAGAACTCGCTGGGTATGGCGGTATACAAGAATAAATTATTATTATTATTATAAACCGCTTGGCGAAAGCATAGGTGGTGACAGTATTTGGATACAAAAAAATGTTGGAAGAGACGATCAAAGTAAATTAAAAATCTTTATTGCTGAAGGTTACAGAAATGTGTGAGCAATGGAACCCTTTACATCTGTCTTGGTGGGGGAAAGTTCAAACAGTTAAGATGATGATTTTGCCTGTGGTTTGCTACCAAATGGGTATGTTGCCAGTGTTTTTTTCAGGGTCCTTTTATAAGAAATTAAATAGAATTCTTACTAAATTTATTTGGCTGGGTAAAACTGCAAGAATTGCTTTAGTATCTTTATAAAAAACAATTGCAGTGCGTGGTGAGGGATAATTTTTCCAAATTTTTATAGGTGCCATCAAACCTATATAATGCATCGTGGTATGTATTGGATCCTCCCCGAGCTCATGGAAAATCTTCCAGACTGCTTATGGTTGGAATGTCAACTCCTGTCTCCATTGAGATTGTGTCACATTTTAAGTATCAAGTTACCTAGGATGTTTAAGGACAATAGAATTTTATTACATACTTAGCAAACATTAAAATTTATTAATAATTTAATACCTATTCCAATTCATAAATCCACCTGTCAGTCCCTTTGGATTAATTCCAAGATTCAAATTGGCGGGTTTAAGATCATCTGGAAGCATTGGATGCAGGCGGACATATGTATTCTAGATGATGTAGTATCAGATGGAAAGTCGCTTGACTTTTCATGACTGCAAGAAACATTTGGTATTGCTAAGTCTCAATTCTACAAGTGGTTGCAGTTGAAGCAGGCCATTCAGAAGGGGTTACCTGATTGGTGGAATCTGAATAATCAGTATAGTTTGCCGGTCCTATGCTTCCAGACAGATTTCCTAGGGCATCAGGCTGCCCAGTGGTATAAAATAATATCTGAATTTTTAAATAAGAAACCAAAGACATCTTCGTGACATTTGGAGCATTGAGATAAAGCAGCAGATTTCTGCGTCTCAATGGCCACACATTTGGACTTGGAGGATGAGATGTGTGGTGTAGGGCACTGATCTTTGATCAGAGGGCCGCAGCGTGAGCAGACTGCTGGGCACGATGGACCACTGGTCTGACCCAGCGGCGGCAATTGTTCTTATGTGTGCATCTATGAGACAAGCATGGTTTTGTTTTTTTTGTTACATAGATCTTTTTGGACCCCTGTTCGATTACAGAAATTGGACAGTTCCAAGTCTAATAGATACTGGCACTGTCATCTCGATGTAGGGACATTGGATCATCTACTGTTCTACTGTCCCTTGATACTTAAATTTTGGAGATCCATTTGGAGGTCAAGTGAATAAAATATTGGAAAATCCAGTGGCATTGATGTACGATATTGTGCTATTTGGCACGTTAATGAGGATTAAAAGCCCAATATCTTCCCATAATAATAAACTTCTCTTTATTATGATGGGAGTTGCCATACAACTTATTTTGAAGAACTGGAAAAACTGGGAGCGGTTATATTATAATTTCTGGTGGGAATCTTTATGCCATATGATTACTATACAGCAGGGATATAGGAAATTTAAGGATGTTTGGGAGCCATTAACAAAATTCTGTAAGGAGTGATTATGGATTTTGCCCTTTGAACGTACACATCCAGGGTGGGGAGATACTTTTAATTTAATTATGGTTGAGTGCAATTGTTGGGTATATAGAAGGTGGGGAGGATACATGTATTTGTTATGAAATATAATTTGATTGAATTTAAGTGCTGTTAAAGAATAAAATGTCTGTATAATATGTTGCACTTATTTTTAGCTTTAAAATGAATAAAGATATAAAAAAAAAGACTCCTGAGAAAATAAGAGAGTCATAGGATAGGAGGATTTTTCTGCCCTATCTTTTTTTTTCTTCCAGGTGTAAGTACTTCTGCATTACAGTATGGCTGGGAAACATCGTATCACCAAAGCTGGTGCTCAGGTTACAACTTCTGTCTCTGTGTAGACAGAAAATGTTATCCAGGCAGAAGGAGTAGTTCCATGTACAAGCTGTCTTCAGCTTGAATCCCTCATGAAGGAAGTAAAAGAACTGAGAGAGGAGGTAGCAAGACTGAGAAGCATCCGTGAGAATGAGAGGTACATCGATGAAATGGTTCATGAGGCGTCAAAGATTTCCAGCAGTAGGGAAGGTGTGTAAGGTAGTGGTAGTTGGTGATTCCCTTCAGAGGGGTGCAGAAGTGTCCATCTGCAGACCAGACATGATGTCATGCTGTCTGCATGGTGCCAAAATCCAAGATGTTACGGAGAGCTTGCTGAGACTCATCAAGCCTGATGATTACTATTTGATGCTGCTCATCCACATTGGCACTAACGATAATGCCAGGTACCCATGCAAACGTGTCAAAAGTGACTTTGTGGTTCTGGGAGAGAAGGTGAAGCAGTCAAGTGCGCAGTTGGTATTCTCACCCTTTCTCCCTGTTGAGGGTAAAGTCAAGTTTATTTTTTAGAATTTGATTAATCGCTTAATCATACTTCAAAGCGATGAACATTATAAAAACTTTACAATTTTCAGGGGGAACAAACAAACAGCACTCAACAAACAAGACATACATTACAAAAAGGAAAAAAGGGTATGAAATACAATATTTAATAGAAAAGAAACAAATAAAGGGATAAACATCAGGAGGGGGTAAATAAAAACAACGGAGTATAAAATTCAAAAGGGCAGACTAAACTTTAAAAATAAAATTAAATCAGTCAAAGGCATCTTTAAAAAGAAAACACTTTAACTTGCTCTTAAATCTGTTTATAAGACGTTCTTCTCTTAGACAAATGGGCAAGGAATTCCAGATTTGTGGTGCTGTGACAGAAAAAAAATATACTGTCGAAGTGTACTAATGATTTTAAGAGAAGGAACTGTCATTAAGTGTTGATCACTAGATCTAAGTGTTCTGGCAGAAGCATAGGGAACCAAGAGTCTATCGATAAATGCTGGAGCTTTAAAAAGAAGAGATTTTAAAGTTAACAGTCCATGAAGATTGTGGCTCAGGAAGAGTTATAGGCCTCTGTAGTTGGAGAAGCATCAATCATGTAGTCAATGTGAAGATCAGAATCTATCACTGAGATGAAGACCGATGCCTCATTTTTTGACGGTACCGGTCTGGAGAAGGAGATGGTGTACGATGCTTGTGTTTTCCTAAGTCCAGGGCAGAGAAGCTCGCATCCTGGAGATGACTACATGGCTATGTGGATGGTGTCGTCGAGAGCGTTTTGGCTTCCTGGACCATGGGATGATTTTCCAAGGGCTGCTGAGCAGGGATATGGTTACTGCTTACACATATTTTCAGGGGTGTC
Source organism: Geotrypetes seraphini (assembly GCF_902459505.1). Lineage (NCBI taxonomy): Eukaryota > Metazoa > Chordata > Amphibia > Gymnophiona > Dermophiidae > Geotrypetes > Geotrypetes seraphini. Next base: position 337,736,146 of record NC_047086.1, on the reverse strand, counting down.
ATTTAAAGGTCTGATGCTGGTGCTTTACTTTCTCCAGCAGTCACTGCCACTGAAAATAGTGTCCAATGGTTTAAAACTATCGTAATAGCTGAAATATTATTGATATTGGTTAAAGAATATTATTACTAATAGCTATCTACAAGCAAGCTGGACATTGTCACTAAATTTAAACAAATATATCATCAGATTTATGTACAGTGTCCAGATCTCAACAGAGCATCTCATTCAAATGTCTTATCAGGCAGCTAAACCCAGCATTTATTACTAGTGAAGACTCTAAACTCTTAATCAATTATTCTTTGATACAGTTAATCACCAGATAAGTAAGCAAAACACTTCCAACTGAGATGTGCTGGAACAAGAATTCTGTCACTACAGATAGAATCCATTCTGTGACTAACCCCTCTTATAGGAAGTTGAGGCTGGGTAGATCAGCTATGTGTAAATAGTATTTTGGGTGAAAACACTATGAATTACTAAAGCTTACAAGCAGTAGAATTACTGATTTAGCATGAAGAACTTTCTAAGCCTCTCGGACATGCTAGCTGTCTCATGTTAAGTGCAGCTCCTACATCCATCTTGTCTTAATCTCCTCACTTAAGCCCCTCACTCAGCATACATAGGGCCAGGCAAGATAACAAGAGCTCTACAAGGCACCATAAGGAACATGTGCTCACACAAGACCAATTATAATGAAATAGAGAATTACAAGGAGAAAACATAGGAGAAAACACCCTCCAGGGATTCAAGACAAAGTTAGACAAGTTCCTGCTGAACCGGAATGCATGCAGGTAGGGCTAGTCTCAGGGCGCTGGTCTTTGACCGGAGGGTCGCCGCGTGAGCGGACTGCTGGGCACGATGGACTGCTGGTCTGACCCAGCAGCGGCAATTCTTATGTTCTTATGATTTTTAGTCCAAACATATAACTACTTTAATATATACAGACAGTCTACTCACATTTTAATGGGTGCAGCACACACAGAACTAATATGAGGACAAGGGGGGATTAGTCTCCTGGGTACACAGGGATTTGTAAAACTGAAAAGAGAGGCACGTTTATCTTTCAATAATATTGGTATTCTTTGTAAATAGGGCTTTTAGTGCTAATTAATGTCTTGGCATCCCATAGGAAAGAAAAATGTAGCAAATACCCCAACAAGAAGGCATTGCTTCTCTTCTCTGCTATAGTTTTCCTTTATAATATGAAAACAAAGTTGTTCCAAAATGATGGAAAAGAGAGCTTAATGTAACCTTTTCTTATTTTGTCTATTTACATTTTTCAAATTGCTATTCTATTCAGAACAAAAAATCAAACCATAAATATACCAGAATAAGTGCCAGATAACCACCAAAACAAGAACACTATGGGCTCCTTTTACGAAGCTGCGTTAGTGTTTTTAGCGCACGGACCAGATTAGCGTGCGCTATAGTGCGCGCTAGCTGAAAAACTACCACCTGCTCAAGAGGAGGCGGTAGCGGCTAGCGCAGGCGGCATTTTAGCACGCGCTGTTCCGTGCGTTAAGGTCCTAACGCGCCTTCATAAAAGGAGCCCTATGTTGCAAAACAGAATTGCCCCCCATGAAAACAAAAACACACCACTCAGTCACATTTTCCCCTCCTGCTTTTATAAAGTTTCCCTCTCCACCACCATCACACAGATGAACAATAAGCTCTATAACAGGGTTATCCAAAATCAGTCCTCAAGGGATGCAATTCACTCAGGTTTTCCCCAATGAATGTGCTTAAGATCTATTTGCATGCACTGCTTCCATTGCATACAAATAGTTCTCATGCATATTAATTTGGAAAATCCTGAAAATCCGACCTGGCGAGGGCCAAGGTTGGATACCATTGCTCTATAAGCAGAAACTCTCAAACAAACATACAAACAAAAAGAGAAAATTACAAATAATATAAAATACCGCAATAAAAATTATCACAGGAAAAGGAAATTTGATCACATTACACCCTTATTAAAGAACGCGCATTGGCTCCCCATCAACCATAGAATTACTTACAAACTGGCACTAATTACATTTAAAGTCCTACTATCTAAAGCTCCACTATTCCTAGCTAGTCATTATCCCATATAATCCTTTCCATACTTTACGATCAGAGGATAAAAATCTTCTCACAATCCTTTCCTACAAACTATAAACACTAGGTGAAATACACTTTTTTCAGTTACTGCTCCCCAAATCTGGAACCTACTACCAGATCTGGTAAGGGAAGAAAAAACCTTTGAAAAGTCCAAATCAAAACTAAAAAGCTACCTATGCAAGGATGCCTTTAATTAATCTGATTTGGGAGACATCTACACTCGAAGCAGGCAAGCATTGATCAAACAAATGCCCTTCTGTTTTTTCCCTTTTTTGTTCTCTTTCCTATACTAATTTGTAGTTCCTCCTTCCATTTCCCTCTTGTGGAAAGTATGTCTGTAATTCCCCCCAAATTGTTTGCCCCCCCCCATTTTTTAAAATTGTTCATCACTTTGTAATCTATGAAAAAAGCGATTTTATCAAATCCCAAATAAACTTGAAAGTATCAAAACCATATACATTTTCATATCCAAAACCCCAGTCAGAGTGGTAGCCATCCAGACAGAGAAGGGCTCCCACATTTTCCATTATGTTCCCTACAGGCATCAATGCTCTCCATCCAATGAATATCCTATAACTTGTCATGTGAACTACTTCCTCTCTGCCAGGTACATCCAGCCCTTATGAATATATAGCCAGGGTGTTTTTTGCAGCTAGCAAACATTGTCTAGCCATCCTTTCCTCATCTTTATTTTCCTGTTAGATTCCAGCACTCAGAAGACAAAGCACTGGAGTAGAAGTAATATCACACCCTACAATTTCCTTGATCAACCCCAGTCCCACTTGAGACAAAATTCTTGGCTCTTGAGACATTTCCACAGAAGTGCTAAAAATGCCCTTTCTCCCCACACCCCATCTAATATTTTCCATGACCATGCTTGTGCCATTCTTAGATTTGTTTGAGGGCAATATACATCCTATAATTGTTTGAGGGCAATATACATTCTATAAAGAACTTTATATTCTGTTTCCTGCAACTATGCTGAAATCTATGAGACAAATATTCTGAAAAATGATTTTCTAGTCTTCTAACAGAAAATCATCTTTCACGTCACTCTGCCAGTTTTTCTGAAAAGACCCTTCCTCATACCTATGGAGTAGTAGAAGAGTATAAACCCTGATAACCCACCTTTCTTTAAACTTTATCCAAAAGTCTTCAGTTAGTACTAGGGCCTCTTTCAAGTCTATCAACTGCCTTCCACTCTGAAGATTATGACACACCTGACAATAGTAGTAGAAATCAGTCTTTGTGCCATGTTAGTCCACTTTTCAAAATAATATACAAAAATAAAACAAAAACAGGTCTGTACTTGGGCTGGCTCTATTTAACATCTTTGTAAGTGATATTGCAGAAGGACAGTCTGGCATAATTTGTCTATTGTGGATGATATGAAGCTCTGTAATATGGTAGACACCGCGGAGGGTGTGGATAACATGAGGTGGGATCTGGCAAAACTTGAAAAAATGGACTGGTAATTGGCAACTAAGATTTAATGCTAAAAAATGTAAAGACATGCACTGGGGCTGCAAAAATACAGGTGAACAATATAGTATAAAAGGCAAAGTACTTCTGTGTATGGAAGAAGAGCAGGACTGTAACTTTTCTAATTCCACTATATCTTTTTTGAGATGCAGCGACCAGATATTGCACACAGTATTTAAGACAGCCACACCAGCACGGAGTGATACCAGGCATTCATTGCAGTTGCAATACTTTTACTTTTTACTCAAAAAGTATTATATTAGACATAAATAATGTACTTAAATGAAAGTTAAAAAGTTAACATGTTCTTTATTGTACTTTTGCTTAAGTATTAAAAAAATATGTTTACTTTAACTTTTACTTTAGCCAAATACTTTTGAACACTGAGTAAACCTTGACAACTGTTCACAAGTTTTCAACTCAGGCCCATTCCATTCTATTCTTTTCTTTATCTAATGCAGTGGCACATCTTGGTGAGGGCACAGGCATCCCTCCCTCTTCTCTGCTCCCTCCCACTCATCCCCTCGCCATGCATGCACCTTCACCTCCCCACCCACCATACCTCTATCTCCTCGCTGGTGTGAGCAGCAATTCCAACCTACTGCTCGCACCAGCGTCAGCTGTCCCTCCGACATCACTTCCAAGTTCCGTGTCTGGGAAGCGACGTCAGAGGGAGAGCAGACGTGGGCAACGAGTTGGTGATACAGCTCGTGCTGGGGAAGTTAAAAGAGCAGGGGTAGGAAAAGGGTGCGCACACGGCAAGGGGAGGTGGGGGCGGATTAGGGGGGCGGGTGAGGGGCGCACCTACAACCTCTTACCCTCGCTACACCACTGGTCTGATATGCTTATTAAATTTTCTTCCAGGGCAGGGGAGATCTGAGTTAAGTGAGCCATGCTGAACTGGGGCAGGTATCAGTAATAGCAGAGTTCCTCCCATACTGCCCCACACCTAGCAAATGAGGCAGGCAGAACATGAGAGCTGCCGTTTCCTGGAGCGCTAGGTAGATGAAACAACAAAAACTAAAGAATCCCGCAGAACCTACAATGGACTCCCAAGAGTCACTTCCTGTTGCAAGAGGCTGAAACTGAGCTAATGAATAAATCATCAGCACAGTGAGGGGGAAGGGAGACCAGTCGTCCCCCTCACTGCACCGAGACTTCCATCTTTTTCAAAGCCTTTTCTTCGGTGGGAAACCCCGCCCCCTTCTTCCCCAGAACCAACCTAGATTCTCTACAGCCTTTTAAAGGGCTCTGGGCGGGGGGGGGGGGCAGCTAGGGGTGTCTGACCAGTTGCCTTTGCAGGGGAATATTCAGTTCTTGCCGGGCAACTCTTCGGCTTCTTTTAAACGCTGGGCCCAATTCGGAATGACTACTTTGGTGCATGTACTGACTGAGGCTGGGACCCTACCCTCTTGGCCGGTATTTCATCTTCAGAATGGGATTCAGGCCACGGATTTCTTTGCCAATCTGCAATTGGACCATTATGTTCATTCTCTGCAGGTGGAGGGCTTGAAGCTGGGTTTAGGCATTCGGCTCCACTCCTTTTTTGCTAGCTTTGCTGATGGGGAGCTTTCTGTTTCGGCGTTACATAAGGCTATCTGCTTGTTGGTCCCGCCTCGCTCTTGGGACTCTTTGTGTGCCTGTTAGGCCCCGGAATTGGGTATTCTACCGACGGATTTGGGTGTGGGAGGCCTTATTCGGCAAATTCCGACTATTTCTGTCAGTTTCAGGTGCTCCATAAGGTGTTCTTCACAAAAGTTCAACTATACCACTCTGGTTTGGCAGATTATGATCAATGTGAGAAATGTACAGCTGCCCCTAGGTCCTTTTTTCATGCCTTTTGGAGCTGTCCAGTAGTTAAGTCCTTCTGGTGTTTGGGACTATATCGTCTGGGCCTCTCCAATGACACAGGGTTGATCTTCTGCCTGTTGCTGGGTTTTCATCTTGTTGTTCCTTACTTTTGATGGCTGCATTTGGCTGGGAGGTGGGTGGGGTAGGAGTTGGGGGAGTTGTTGTATATTCTTGGCTAGACCTGTACCTTTTCCTGTGTTTTATTTCTCTGTTCAATAAAAATTGATTTCACTAAAGGGCTCTGGACTCCAGCGTTTCAACTTAAATGGTCAGCACACTGAGGGGAAGGGAGAGCAGTTGTCCCCCTCACTGCACCGAGACTTCCATCTTTTTCAAAGCCTTTTCTTTGGTGGGAAGCCCCATCCCCTTCTTCCCCAAAGCCAACCTAGCTTCTCTACAGCCCTTTAAAGCCCTATCACTGCCATCACACTTATACTCCCCATAATGGCTTTCCACATCTGTGTTATCACTGGCCAGGGCCACTATGGAGAACTGACAAACCGCTATCACATGTAGCAAATACCTGCTAAAACTCCCAACATCATAAAAAATTCTGACAAATACAGAACCACCAAAAGCAAACGCCATCGCAGCAGCCTTAATAAATGCCAGATCTGTAAATGGCAAAGACCTCATCCTATTACATGCTATAACAGACAACAGGTGGGATCTCCTATTAGTGACTGAAACATGGCTAAAGGACAACGACAGGGCCACCCTAGGTGCTCTATGACCTCAGGGTTACCAAGCACTGGCATGTTCCCGCCCCAATAAAAAAGGGGGGTGGGGTGGCAGCCATCACAAAATCCAAGTTGAACCCACAACATATAAACTCGATCTCACTAGAAGGCCTGGATGGCCTCATTCCCTCAATAGGCCACAACAGTAAAACCATATTCATATTGATCTACAGAGCCCCCCCTCCTCCCCAATGTTGATGTTCGACGAACTACTAACTATGATAAGCAACCTTTCAGTCAACTACAAACAAATTATCATCCTAGGAGACTTTAACTTCGTAGAATACCCAGAAATCACCGGTGCACCAAGGGAATTCATAAAGACACTGTCTGACCTCGGTTTCATCCAACAAGTCCACTCCCCCACTCACTCCTTCGGGAACACTCTAGACCTGATCTTCATCTCAAAAGGCCTGCTACTCGACAACAAACCAACCCCGCTAACTAACTTTCAGGTCCCCTGGACTGACCACCACATAATCTCATTCAACTTACACACTAAGACCAAAAGGCCTGTAGAGAACACTGCATCACACAAAACAACTACTTTCGACCCAAAGTCAGTCAACCTTCACACTTTATTCATTGGCATCTCCTCACTTGACCTAAACACAGGTCCCATGACCAATTCGCTAGAGGAAAAGGCACAGGTGTGGCACTCTGGCATAAAGTCACTGTACGAAAAATTAGCTAAAGCCAAAGAAGTAAAAACTAACACAAGATCTTTCTCCTCACCCTGGTTCACAGAAAATCTGAGAGAACAAAAACGGAGAGTCAGGAAAGCTGAAAAAACATAAGAACATAAGAATTGCCGCTGCTGGGTCAGACCAATGCTCCATCCTGCCCAGCAGTCCGCTCACGCAGCGGCTCCAAGGTCAAGACCAGTGCTCCAAATGAGTCCAGTTTAGCATGAACCTGTCCAACTTTGTCTTGAAACCCTGGAGGGTGTTTTCCCCTGTAACAGACTCCAGAAGTGTTCCAGTTTTCTACCACTCTTTGGGTAAAGAAGAATTTCCTTACATTTGTACGGAATCTATCCCCTTTAAACTTCAGAGAGTGTCCTCTCGTTCTCCCTACCTTGGAGAGGGTGAACTGTCTGTCTTTCTCTACTAAGTCTATTCCCTTCAGTATTTTGAATGTTTCGATCATATCCCCTCGCAGACTCCTCTTTTCAAGGGAGAAGAGGCCCAGCTTCTCCATTCTCTCACTGTACGGCAACTCCTCCATCCCCTTAACCATTTTAGTCGCTCTTCTCTGGGCCCTTTCGAGTAGTACCGTGTCCTTCTTCATGTACAGTGCAGGACGTAGTACTCCAGGTGAGGGCGCACCATGGCCTGGTACAGTGGCATGATAATCATCTCTGATCTGTTCGTGATCCCCTTCTTGATCATTCCTAGTATTCTGTTCACCTTTTTCACAGCAAAACACACAGCATTGAAAATAAAGCTACCTGGAAAACCCTCTTGAAAGAATACAAACTAGCGACATTCGAAACAAAAAAGGCACACTTCACAAACCTAATATCCAAGATCCCAAGCAGATCAAAGGCTATCTTCTCACTGTCCAAAAACTTGTTTTCCTCCTCCCAAGAATCACACCACAACCAAAAAACAAACTTAGACAGTGAATCCCTCTCAAACTTCTTCCACGACAAGATATCCAAGATACGAGAAACCCTAGACTTAGAAGCCAAAGCCCTGCCAAACATCCCAAAAACTATGCACACAACAACCCATGCAAGTCAGAAACTCTAAATGGTTTCAAACCAGTATCCATTGATGACCTTAAAGGCACAATAGTCTCCCTACACTCCACAACCTCAATCTTGGACCTGTGCCCATCCACCACACTGCAGGCTATCAATGAATCATTCCTGAACTCCATTTTATCTCTAATTAACGAGTCCCTACAATCAGGCAAAATACCTCAGAGGTGGAAAGCTGCCGTAGTAAGACCACTCCTGAAAAAAACCTACTATGGATCCGGACAATCCAAGCAGCTATAGACCAGTCTCAAACCTCCCATTTATCTCAAAAGTACTAGAAAATATAGAACTCACACAACTGCGAGACCTCATGGAAACAAACACCACCCTCTCCAATTTCCTATCAGGATTCAGGAAGAATCACAGCACAGAAATGGTGCTCCTAGACATTGTAGATGACAGTTGGAAAATTCTCGATGAGGGTAAAAACGCATTGCTGGTTCTATTAGACCTGAGTGCCGCCTTCGATACTATTGATCACTCACTTCTCCTATCCAGACTACACTCCATCGGAATCCGTGATGTCGCATTGGCATGGTTCTCCTCCTTCTTAAAAGAAAGATTTCAGAAAGTACTACTAGAAGCCAAATCTCTCTGCTATGGAGTACCCCAGGGTGCATTGCTATCCCCACTCATCTTCAACCTACGTCAAACCATTACTCAACATTGCAGAAAAATATCAAATCAAAATCCACTCTTATGCAGACGACATACCGCTCTACCTCCCCCTAGGTCAACATCGAGACGCACAAATCCAAAAACTTAATTGCTGCCTAACTGAAATAAAAAACTGGATGACTGCAAACAAACTACAGCTCAACGCATCAAAAACTGAACTTCTCTGGATACACAAGGATTCCTGCACATATCCCCGCCCATCCCTCTCCTGGGGAAATGACACCCTTACAGCCAAAGACAACGTCCGCAGCCTGGGAGTGATTCTCGACTCAAACCTGTCATTCTCAGAACACGTATCAAAATTAGTGTCTTCATGTTTCTATTACCTACGCCAGCTAAAGTGCGTCCATGCTTACTTTTCAGAGAACGATTTTGCCCAGTTACTATATGGGTTTGTGTTATCCCACTTAGATAATTGCAACACGCTACTAGTAGGCTTATCCACAAAAACCGTCTCCCGTCTCCAAGATGTGCAAAACACTGCAATCTAATTCCTGAAAAACCTGGGCTTCTGCGACCACGTCACCCCTGCACTAAGATCCATGCACTGGCTGCCTATCCGAAAACAATGCACCTTTAAAGCCCTGGTTCTAGCTTTCAAGACATTCCACAAGATGGCATCTAGCTACATAGCATCAAAACTACAAATTTATGTCCCCAACCAATCACTGAGATCCCAAGCTGAAAAATGGCTAGCCATTCCACCCGGATGCTCACTCACATCTGAAACATCCCGGAAACGCTCTTATTCCCATTTCATAGCCAGATTATGGCACATAATCCCCCCATCTGTCAGATCTTTGAACAGTCTATGGAATTTCAGGTACGCCTTGAAAACCTTACTCTTTACAAACCCAGCTCCTTAGCTTACATCTGCATCCCTGACTGACCCTTATGGTGATCCACTGAATCAAAAACCCACCATACTTCAATGACGCACAAACCTGCAAAACTATTTTATCTTATGTTAGGCTATGTCCCTACGGAAAATGATGTAATTTAAACCACCATAGGCTATGTCTCTTCAGAAAATGCTGCAATTTTAAAACACCCTATGTCTACTAAGTCTATATTTCCAAATCGGTATGTTACAACTATACCAGTGATGGCTAACCTTTTTAAGCCCGAGTGCCCAAACTGCCGCACAAAACCAAAGAATTTCCTCAAAGTGCCAGCACGTCAATTAAACCTTAATAACAAGATTTTAGTATCTAAAAACTCTTTATAAAGTTGCCTGAACTATGTAGCATCATTTTTAAAGGTTGGAATCTTTGTATTGTCAGAGAATCAATTTGATTCACAATCCTTTGGTTTTCATTTCAATTTATTGGCAATTTATAATGTTTTAATGATTTCATTCATGGGCCGAATACACACATACTTTTCTCTGTCGCCGCACTCTTTGACCAAAAGATTTGTAAGCCTGCAACCACGTCAAGGTAGACTCTTTCAGCAGCTCCCCTCCCTCCCCCTTACCTTTGTGGCCAAGTCAAAATGATCTACCAACAATAAAATTTTAAAAACACAAAGCACGCTGTACGCAGAGAAAATGTTAATTATCATTTATATTCCGCGGGTTTTCAAAGAGGTCAAGGCAGATGACTTTATGCAATGTCACCTCAGTAACAACTACACAAAAATAGACAAATATTCACCCTCCCTTTTTACTAAACCGCGATAGCGGTTTTTAGCGCAGGGACCTGCGCTGAATGCCCCACGCTGCTCTTGAAGCTCATAGGCTCCCTGCGCTAAAAAACGCTATTGCGGTTTAGTAAAAGGGGGCCATAGTGCAAAATATAGACAGCATATATAAATTCTCAAAATGGACACATTTTGATCACTAAATTGAAAATAAAATCATTTTCCTACCTTTGGTAATTTCATCAGTCTCTGGTTGCACTTTATTCTTCTGACTGTGCATCCAATATTTCTTCCCTTTTTTCAGCCTCCTGTATGCTTTCTCTCCTCCAGACCTCATTCCCTCCCCAAACTTTTTCTTTGTTTCACCCTGCCCCCTTCTTTCTTTTTCTCTCTCTCCATACCCCCTTTCATTCTGTATGTCTGTCTTTCTCTCTCTCTCCGTGCCCCATTTTTCTTTGTTTCACCCAGCCCTCTTTCTTTTTTTTTTTTTGGCTCCCTGTCCCCCCCCCTTTCTTTCTTTCTCCTTGCCCTCCCCTATGCCACCACCATTGGGAAAATGCTGCCACCGCCACTGGGGAATAGGCTGCCACTGCCGCTATCGGGAACAGGCCGGCACCGAGTTCGCCCTGCTTCTCTTCCCCACGGGGCCGACCAACTCTCGCCACTCGACGTCAATTCTAACATCGGAGAGGATGTTCTGGGCCAGCCAGGCAGCGATTGGCTGGCCCAGAACGTCCTCTCCGACATCAGAATTGACGCGGGTGGCGAGAGTTGGTCGGCCCCACAGGGAAAAGCAGGGAGAACTTGGCACCGGCCTGTTCCCAATGGCGGCGGTGGCACTCAAGTGGCTAAAGAGACGCAGTTTGCCAGCCTAGGGAGAACACTGGAGGGTGGCCAGCTGTGCACCCCCTTGGGGCGTAAAACCGGGGCAGACCGCCCCCACCTCCACCCCCACCTTGGTATGCCACTGTCTGTACCTCACTCCCTCCCTATGACCAAAAATTCTCCTTTCTTCTATTCCCCGTGTACACAACCATCTCTTTCCCTCCCTTCCTCTCTCCCAAGTCCTTGCCTTCTGTGTCCAAAAACACATTCCCTCCCCCACCTCAGCATCTCTTTCCCTCCCTTCCTCTCTCCCAAGTTCATGCCTTGTGTCCAAAAACCCATTCCCTCCCCCACCTCAGCATCTATTTTCCTCCCTTCCTCTCTCCCAAGTCCATGCCTTCTGTGTCCAAAAACCCATTCCCTCCCCCACCTCAGCATCTATTTCCCTCCTTTCCTCTCTCCCAAGTTCATGCTTTCTGTGTCCAAAAACCCATTCCATCCCCCACCTCAGCATCTCTTTCCCTCCCTTCCTCTCTCCCAAGTTCATGCCTTCTGTGTCCAAAAACCCATTCCTTCCCCCACCTCAGCATCTCTTTCCCTCCCTTCCTCTCTCCCAAGTTCATGCTTTCTGTGTCCAAAAACCCATTCCATCCCCCACCTCAGCATCTCTTTCCCTCCCTTCCTCTCTCCCAAGTTCATGCCTTCTGTGTCCAAAAACCCATTCCCTCCCCCACCTCAGCATCTCTTTCCCTCCTTTCCTCTCTCCCAAGTTCATGCTTTCTGTGTCCAAAAACCCATTCCCTCCCCCACCTCAGCATCTCTTTCCCTCCCTTCCTCTCTCCCAAGTTCATGCTTTCTGTGTTCAAAAACCCATTCCATCCCCCACCTCAGCATCTCTTTCCCTCCCTTCCTCTCTCCCAAGTTCATGCCTTCTGTGTCCAAAAACCCATTCCCTCCCCCACCTCAGCATCTCTTTCCCTCCCTTCCTTTTTCCCAAGTTCATGCCTTGTGTCCAAAACGCACTCCCTCCCCCTTTTGTGTTCCCCGTTTGTCTCCCAGCCCATCTTAGCAACTTTCTCAGCAAAATGTAGCTCGAGCCGCGTAGGCTTGTCTTCTATTTCCTGCCTGTCCCGCCGCGCACACATAGCCAATCGGAAATCTTCCCCGACTTCAGCGCCGACGTCGGAGGGCGGGCTTTGCTTAAGCCCTCCCTCCGACGTCAGCGCTGACGTCGGGGAAGATTTCCGATCGGCTGTGTGAGCGGCAGGGCAGTCGGAGTAGAAGACGAGCCTCGCGGCTTGAGTTATATTTAACCCCGCGGGTCCCCCATCGTCCCCGTTCAGCTCTCTCTCCTGTGCACCCCCTGGTAGTACTGCCCTGATGGCGGCCCTGCACGTGCCAGCTGCAAGGCCTTTGCGTGCCACAGGTTCGCCATCGCTGAACTATATTGTAAAAGCTGAAATTTATACCTCTAGGTACACCAAGTTTGTTTTTCCCACCAAAGTTTGTCCTGCTTATACTGTGAATGTACTCTTGTACTCTGGGCTCCTTTGGGAGGACGGGCTACATAAATGAATAAAATAAATACTACAGCTGGGCAGGATAAGGGGTGCCTAAGAACCTGATTGGTGAGACTGGGTAGGCCTGAAGCTACGCCCCTGTTAAACGTGTAATTAAATTCTGGAATTCATTGCCAGATAACGTGGTGAAAGCAGTTAGTAGGGTTTTTAAAAGGTTTGGACTATTTCCTATGGATTTGGGGAAATATGCTGCTCATTCCTAGGATAAGCAGCATAAAATCTGTTTTACTCCCTGGGATCTTGCCAGGTAGTTGTAATCTGAGTCGGCCACTATTGGAAACAGGATACTAGGCTTGATGGACCTTTGGTCAGGAATGGGACGATTCAGTGTGAGAAGTTTAATCGCAGTCGTTTTATTGTGGTCCTTGTCACAGGCACCCCAAGGCGAAGACTGCCTTGAGGGTGCAAGTGGCAATTTTCCCAGTGACCGCTAGGGGCACACTAGAAATCAGGATACCAAGCTTGCTCAAAGGCAAAAACACCAGTGTGACAAGAGTTCATCAAGTGAAACAAAAATCAAAGTTTATTGTGAGACAAACTTCAGAAAGACATGTGGCTTTTCCAATAGCATTCAAACAATGCAAAAAGAATATCAAAGAAACAAACCATTCATAAGAACATAAGCAGTGCCTCTGCTGGGTCAAACCAGGGGTCCATCCTGCCCAGCAGTCCGCTCACGCGGTGGCCCATCAGGTCCAGGTCCTTCCCCTCCCTGGTGCATCCTGGGGAGGTGCTTGAGGCTCTGATTGGCCCAGGGTTTTTTTGTTTTTTTTTTAAATTTATTTATCATTTCAAATTATCATTACATCATTACATTCTACTACAAATCCTGGATACAATAGGTATCACAGATAAAGTATACACATGGTTTGAAGGATTCCTTAAATCAAGAACCTATAGAGTAAAATCAGACAAACAAAAATCTGAACCTTGGTCAAACCCCTGCGGAGTTCCCCAAGGATCCCCTCTATCCCCGACTCTCTTCAATCTCTATACAGCCTCCCTCAGCTCTCACCTGGACAAACAAGGCATAACCTCCTACAGCTATGCCGATGACATTACCATTCTCATACCCTTCGATCAACCTGAACTCTCCATGACGAACACAATATACCAAACACTAAAATCAATAGCAACCTGGATGAAAGATTTGTCGCCAAAAGTCAATGCCGCTTTTGGAGAATGGCTCAGCAGTTTTTAAGAATCCACCACAGTGCTCATTTTAATTTTGAGGAGCCCATTTGTAAGGCAGTGTTAGAGACTCCTAGAAAGCTTGCTAAAGATCGGATTCGCAACAAGCCATTTTGATAATCTGCCAGCTAAACCTTGTGGAACCAGTTTAGTGACCGCATTAAAGGCAACCTAAAGTTTTGAGAATCTGGGCCTCTGCGATGACTGCAATTCTCTTGCTACATCATAATCAGAAAGTGAGCAAATGGCCAAATAAGAAGAAACTCTCTAGTTCAACATGTTTATACAACAAGCACAGAAGTATAAAAATTGCATAAACCTGAACCAGCTACCAATGTACTAAACAAAGAATAGGCATATCAGATCATAATTAATCATGCATTAATATGCTGCAGTGACTGCAACCTAAGACAATTCTGGAACAAGCCTAAATACAATGAATTTTCATCATGCAGTATACTAGTAATGAAACATGAGGGTACAACATTAAAAATCTCATGATTTATTGTCAAACACGTACCTTAGGTTATCCTCAAACTATGAATTTCATTTAAGTTTTTATGTAATTTTTTAACATACAAGGTTGAATTTGTAAAGAATTGTTCTTTTTTGCATCTCCAGTCATTCAGAATTTTGTTTGATTAAGAAACCCTTTTACTAAGCTGTGTAAGGCACTAATGCACACCTAAAGCAGCAACACATGGAATACTATGTGGGCTGTGCTTAGGCATCCTTTGAAATCTGTGGATACTAAAAAAAAAATTATTTTCTTTTTTTTAGGTGGCGTGTCAGGACCAGAGAGTAGGCTTTCCTGCACAAATCATTTAGTGCATCTACATTACTACACACTAACTGGTTTGTACACAGATAACATAGGAGCCCTTACCATCTATATAATGGGCGGTAGTAAATACTCCCGGGATAATTTAAAAAAATGGCTGCTTGCTAAAGCCAACATCAGTGCACAGCCATTAATGCAAAAACAAACAAACAAACAAAAACCAAACAAACTCAGAAAGCGAGGCCGAGGAGTTCCTGCAGGTCGGGCTCTCCCCCTACCCCACCCCCCCCCCCCGCCGCCGGATGAACCTGCAGGCAGGTGTACGATCTCAGGGCCCCAAGCTATGTAAGAAGAAAGGGTCTGGGTTAACGAATGACCCTCCCTCCTTTTCTCTCCCGTGTCTTTCGGCCCCTTCGAAAGAAGCACATTCCTCTGGCTCCCAAGGGCGTACCCTGTCCCGGGATCAGATCTGTCTCTCCCGAAGAGAGCGAGAGCTCACCACTACCACTCGCCGCTAGCTGCATCAAGGCCCTTCCCCCTTCCGCTGTGGTGCAGAGGAGGTTGGGCGCCTGCCGCTGCCGCAGCTCGGAGGAACACCTCCTCCTTCAGGCGATATGACCTCCGCATCCAGCCACAGCCCCGCCGAGTGCAGCTACCTGGTTGATCCTGCCAGTAGTATAAGCTTGTCTCAAAGATTAAGTTATGCACGTGTAAGTACACACAGCTGGTACAGTGGGACAGCAATTCCGAACTGGGAATGTTAGATGACGTCACCAAAGTGTGGCTGACTTATCCTGCTGTCCATGGAGAAAAAGATTTCTTTAGGTCTGTGGTAAATATGGACTTAGGGTGCAGGAAAGACCCACGCAAGTGTGAGCTAAGGCCATTTTTTACTGCAGCTTAATAAAAGGAGCCCTAAGTTTCTAGCTTATTACAGATTAACCAGTCAGCCAAAATATATAAACAATTGTGTTATCTTTGATATCTAGTCCTGTGAAGCATAACAGTAGGTTATCTACAAAGACGCGAATATCCAGTCCAAACCTCTTTTTTTAAAAAATGTTTTCTTTTATAATCTTACATATACAGTACTCCCCCGAAATTTGCGGGGGTTCTGTTCCGCAAATATGGTTTTTAGGCAGGGGAGACAGGAGAGGGCAGCTGAAGAGGCAGAAGAGGGCAGCTGGAGCGCCGGCGAGTAAAGGAAATCACTTGCTGTATGCTCCGATCGCCTCTTCCTGTACTAAATAAAGTCAGGCCTCCTGATTGGTAAGGCCCAACTTTAGTACATTTTAACTTTTTTTGTGTGTGTGTATTTTTTCTTCCCAACTTAGCTCTGTCCATCTTCTTGAAATTCAAAATCCAAACTGTAAAAAAAGTCATCCACCACTCAGAAGTCCCAAAAACACTTTTACCTCTTCCCTGAAAGGAGAGGTGCTTATTTCTTTCAGTCTTATTCACTGCTAAAATGGTATCCGCCCTGCACTGCTTCACACTTTGATATGTATATACACATAGGGATGATATGATTTTGACTATATTTGGCCAGACATCTAGAGATAAGCACCTCTGCTCCTGCCTATAAAGTGGCATGGATGATCGTGGAAAAATGGAGGACATCAGATAGGCTTCCCAACTCTCTAGGCAGTATGGCTGTTGTAGGAGCAACAGGGTTGTTGAGATCTGTATGGGCTTGTTGATGTAAAGGTAGGGATCAGCTTCTAGATGTGTCAGAGTGGTTATCAAAGAGATTAACTCAGTGACCCTGTGATACAGGATTTCCATGTTAAGACTTTGGGCTAGATTCACTAAGCAAACTGATCGTGTATTGATCGGTTTGCGATCCCGATTTCCCTCCTGCAGTTTTCACTACCCTGTTTTGAGATCCACGCATGCAAATGAAGGGAACTGCATGCAAAGTAAGTAGGGATGTGATTCACTAAGGCCTTGATTGGCTCAAGCGCCCCAGACCCCTCCCAAGGTAGGAGCCTTAGCCAATCAGGGCCTTAGGCTCCTCCCCATGCATCACATGATGCAATGGGGTGGGGCCTAAGGCCCACATAGGCAGTGCATCATGAGGAGGGGCAGGAGGACTTTGCAGTTCCTCCTGCTCCCCAAAGACTTCGCGGGAGGCCTACGGAGCAGGAGGGACTGAGTACCCCTCCTGCTCCCAACTTTGAAATAGGGAGTGCCGGTTCGGACCAGGCCCAGGTGGGGGTGGGCCAGTCGGGTGGGTGGTGTGATGGGCCATTCAGGTGGGTGGTGTGGTGGGCCGGTGGGAGGGGGGTTTAAATGGCGGCAGGGCAATTTTTTTGTGGGGTTCGGGGAAGGAGGGGTGTTCGGAGCACTTGTTGGGAGGGAAAGTTTAATTTTTTTTTTTTTAAATTGGGGCAGATATTTTGCATGTGTAAAACGTGTAAAATATCTGCCAGATTAAAATTTTTTTTAAAATGCGGCAGCAGAAGCCCTGACAGCAGTGCAGTTGGCTGGAGGCGTGCCAACGATCGTCTCCATTTGCATGCAGGCCTTTAGTGAATTAATCGGCCTGCATGCAAACAGAAATGGATCGTACACGGATCGGAGGGTTTGTGAATCCAGCCCTTTATCATTTTGCTACCCAGTCCAGGTGTCATTAATTTTCCCTCAGTTACATAGCCATGATAAAGTTATTGCATTTTTGGAAAATATGAGCTTAGCAGCTCATTATCTGTCTTATAAATAATTACCATACACTTAATTTGTTCTTGTTATACAGCAGGGGCAAATTTTCTGGCATGCCATCAACTTAAAACAATCACTCTATGCCTCTATTTAAAACAAAGTGTTCTGGATCAATTTCTCAGTGTTTGTAATACCTTAAGTCTGCTTCTTTTTGTTCTAGGGCTTGGAGTGAAATATGGCTTTCTGAATTAGCTCTATGAGTTAAGAGTTTTGTGTGGGAGTTATAAATATAGTTTAAGCTGCTTCTCAGTTTCCAAATAAGGGTAAAATGTTCCATCCGGTTGTAATGATGATTATCATTTCTTGCCAAGGATTTTATCATCTCATCCTGCTGGGTGGTTGCTTCTCAGTCTGATTTGCAGTTGCTAGAAGCCAGTTGCATGATTTCTGCAAGGTCTTTTTCCTGACTAATGCCAAAGGTAGCTTTAAAAGATATGTGTGGTTTTACAAATGTTGAGTTGGATGGGTTGTCTGTCATTACATCAGCAGCATGCACTGCACTTGCAGGGCAAAACTTTAATCATATTAAAAGCCA
The DNA here is from genome assembly GCF_902459505.1 of Geotrypetes seraphini. NCBI lineage: Eukaryota > Metazoa > Chordata > Amphibia > Gymnophiona > Dermophiidae > Geotrypetes > Geotrypetes seraphini. The sequence goes on along the minus strand of NC_047086.1, from coordinate 337,718,256 downwards.
AATATACTAAAAGCTTCAACTTCCACAAAAATATGACCTTTTTTTTTCCTAGAGCTCTTTTGTGCCTGTCAAGTGGTTAAAAATATTACAGGCAAAATATTGCTGCAGTTTTGCATCTGAATTCAAATGAAACCTCACAACAGCAGCATACAGTATATGCCAAACCACTGGACAAGCTGCACAGCCTTGAACAGACTTGTAATCATATGGTCTTTTTGCAAACATAAGGCTTATTGGTTCCTGAAATGCAATGGATCTCTGACTTTTAGGTCCTGCCGACTCAGTTTGATTCTTTCAAAAGTACTTAATTCAACTACTACTAGGACATTTCAGCTGCTACTCTAAGGAACTGTATCATTGGACAATAATGAGCTGCATTTGTTAGATGTCCAAAGAAAACTTTTCTGGGTTTTCTTGTGTTCCGTGGCTATACTTACTTTACCCCTAAATGGCCATTTTAAAAGGAAGTCATTCTTTCTGGGAAGATCGCAATTGTTTTATTTTTATTTTTTTAAATACAGTAAAACCTTGGTTTACGAGCATAATTCGTTCCGGAAACATGCTCGTAATCCAAAGCACTCGTATATCAAAGCGGATTTCCCCATAGGAAATAATGGAAACTCAAATGATTCGTTCCACAGCCCAAAAACTTTAATACAAAATACCATACGTACTTGTATTGGAAGACCTTGCTCATTTAGAACAGTCACTACACTCCTGCAGCGTCAGAGAGAGAAGAGCCATCGGCTCAGTTGTGATGTGTGTATACTGTATATATTTGTATTGAAAAACATTGCTTGTATATCAAGTTAAAATTTAACAAAATGTTTTGCTTGTCTTGCAAAACACTTGCAAACCAAGTTACTTGCAATCCAAGGTTTTACTGTATATTTTTATTGAAAATGGCAAATGATCCAGACAAGGAGTCACAAACAACAAGGTAACCAAATAAGAAGAACAAAGAGAGCAATAAAAGATCCAACAAAGGCAATCCTCCCTAAAGAAAGAGCCCAACAGTGAACAGATCCATGCCAAGTAAAGAAAAAAATCAGCAGGTCATCCCAGACCCATATCACCCAGGACTGGTACAACTCCAGACCAGACCATCAGCCATAGTACTTTTTTCTTTAGAAATCCACCAATCCACAAGCATCAAGACAAACACTCCAAACCACACAACATACACACAGAATGCATATCACAACCAATGCAGTCTACACAAACAAACCACCCTTGCTAATTCCCCCCCTTGGAGCACAGGTAAAGGAAGCCTACGTGCCACAGTCGGTATTCCAGAAGTGCTAAGACAAGAATAAGGGCAAAGAACAATTAAGTATCACGGAGATTCAGCAAGCCCCCCCACCCCCAAAGTAACATAATGCCTCATGTCTAATCGTTGGGATTTATCATAGGAACGAATCTCAAATTGAGCCATCTCTCTCAGCTTGGCCCACCATTGAGCAGCTGGGAGGGGGGGGGGGAGTCCTCAGAAGCCCAGTAGGTCAAAATCATCTTTTTCGCCACAAGAATACCAGCACTACGCGTCCCAACAGACCCAGTGGAAGATCCTGCCATGTCAGACACAGTTTCCCAATGACATCAAGGTGGCGAAGGACGTTCATAGAATAAAATTAGATGGGGTTAGTACTCAAATATATGCCCAGATAATGAACCGAGGGCGGTATAGGGAGCAAAGCATGCCACGGTTCCACAGGGCCCCCAGCCAACAATAAGAGCTCAGACTTACTGCAGTTAACCTGCAAACCCGACAATGCCCCAAAGACCCGTACTATCACCAGCGCTTCGTTCAAATGAATGGGAGCCTGTTCCAGATACAATAAAATGTCGTCCGCGAACAGGCTGATTTTGCATTCCCGGCCCCCACCCAAATTCCCTGAACACTAGATGCCTGTCGGATCTTGTGTGCCAAAAGCTCAATAGTCAAGAGAAACAAAAGTGGGGAGAATGGGCAACCCTGTCTGGTCCCCCTACTGCAGCCCAAACACCTCTGTCAAACTCCCACTGATAAGCAGTCGAGCCCTAGGGTGAGTGTACAGTACCTTGATCCAGTCCAGGAAGAGCCCCATGAAACCATAACCCTCCAAAACCCAAAATAAATACTCCAGGAAACGCTATCAAACGCCTTCTCCATGTCCAAGCCTTCCACTGCAGAGTGCCCCCCCCTTACCCTTGTGCTCGTGAATAGCCCTCAGTACTTTCATCAAATTCATCGAGGCATAGCGACTAGGCACAAATCCCACATGGTCCGGATGGATCAAAACTGGCAAGAAACAATTTAGGCGCCACGCCAATGTCATAGCTAGTAACTTAATATCCTGGTCCAATAGAGAAATGGGCCTGAAGGAGCCCACCAATTCAGGGTCTTTCCTTGGCTTTGGCAGCAGCACAATATGTGCCAGATTTTCAGGAAAGCAGCCTGCTGCTCCCACCACTGCATTACACATGTGACTGAGTGGACCAACTAACAAATCCGAAGCATCCGATAATATTCTGGACCAAAGCCATCCGGGCCCGGTGCTTTGGCTAAAGTTAGGGAGCCAATTGTGGTGGACATCTCATACGCCATTATGGACGCATTCAAGACCACCACCTGATCTTCAGTCAGCCGGGGGAGCCCCAAATCCGCAAAGAATGTAATCAGGGCTGCCCTATCCAAGGGCCGCTTTGGAGGCATACCAAAAAGTAACGGGGCCCACCTTACCCGTGTCGTTTGTGAGTTGGTAATCTAACCAGTGTACTCACAAAAAGGTGCGGAACTCAGGGTCATGATATTGGTGAGGAGGCAATTTCCAGGAATATGTCCAGCTCGTGGAGGCAAGACTCAACTGGAATCCCACTGGTGCATGGTCAGAAATAGTGCTCTCATAGATTTTGGAGCGAGTGGCCATAGAAAACAGGCGCTTATCCAGGAGAATGTAATCCAGCCTGGCGTACACCTTGTGGGCATGGGAGCAGAAAGTGAAGTCAGTGTCATATGGGTGCAGGGTACACCAGACGTCTTCTAAGTCCAAATATTGGGCAAGGAAGCCCACCCCTCGACTGTCGTGATCCTTTGAGCATGCTCTAGGTGGCTTGCAGACTACCCCTGGATTTGCAATGATATTGAGGTCCCCCCCAGAACCAAATGATACTCAGGGTATTGGGAGATGTGGGCGAGAACAGAGGATAAGAATTTATGACAGTAGACATTGGGGGCATACAAGTTGCACAGCAAGAGTTTGAAACCCCATAGCTCCCCCAGAACCATCACAAATCAGCCTGGATTTGTTTATGAAGATGAAAGGATAAGCTCTTATGGATGAGAATGGCCACATCTTGCTGTCTGCCCTCAAAGGCCAATGAAAACATCTCCTCCACCCAGCTGCAGCGAAGTTTGGCATGTTCCAATCGAGAGAGGTGGGTTTCTTGTAAATAAGCAATGTCGGTACCCAAATTACGCAGACTGGACAAACTCTAGATCTCTTTACCGGGGATTAGATACCATCTACATTGAATGAGGTCACAGTCAACTCAGCCATACTCACCCTGGAAGAAAGTGAAGTCAAAAGGCTCTTCTTTGACCTTGGCTGACTCTTCTTTCTCTTCCAGTGATTTTTTTTTATTATTCATTTACTGCCTTTTTAAAGGAATTCACTCAAGGTGATAATGGGGCTTGAGCTCTCCACCACAATGCCCTCTCTTTTCTGGCCCAGACATTCTACTCTGTTATTTTTCTTTCTATTCCCCATGCATATTTTTTGCACATGTGCAGAGATGCATGCATACAGACAGAAAGACAGACTTGTCCACCATAACAGAAGCTCACATTTTTATGTAAAACATGCCTTGAAATTATACAGCAAAAGCCTTAGCATGAAGTAAAGCCTCACACCATAAATCTCTGGGGAAGTGCTAGCTGATGCAAAACAACAATAAAATTTACAAAATCAAAATTTAAACCTCTTACCATGCAAAATAATCATAATCTCTCTCGTAAAAGTTAAATTTTACTGTAATTTTATTTCTCCCACTAATCCTTTGTTACCCCAGGCACAAACTAAGGGCCTCATTTATTAGCTTGGGTTGGAGTGCATTAATATCCATTACCAAGTGTTAATTTGAATTAAAGCACACTACAGTATGTAACACAAACTTCACTATTCTCAAGGGAGCCTATTTTCAAAGTGTATATAACTTGTGTTAATGCAACTTTGAATGTAAGGCTTCTAGATCAAGGAAGTACTTTACCTACTCAACTCCGGCTGAATTTCGTACACAGGTTAGCTTGGATTTAGAAGGGCAAATTACATCTAAAAATGGAAAAGAATGCCTGCTTGACTTTAAAAACAGTGTGCTTAATCTTAAAATTAAAATGCCTTTATTGCTTTAATTATCCATTTTGTAATCTTCCTTCGATACACCCTTTCCCAACACAAGATGCAGAATTCTAAAACATAGCTAGTATTGTACTGCCATCTACAGGAAAAGCACAGTTACTTACCGTAACAGGTGTTATCCAGGGACAGCAGGCAGATATTCTTAACACATGGGTGACGTCACCGACGGAGCCCTCGGTACGGACCTTTTTAACTAGAAGTTTCTAGTTGGCCGCACCGCGCGTGCGCGAGTGCCTTCCCGCCCGACGTAGGAGTGCGTGGTCCCCAGTTAGGATAAGCCAGCTAAGAAGCCAACCCGGGGAGGTGGGTGGGACGTAAGAATATCTGCCTGCTGTCCCTGGATAACACCTGTTACGGTAAGTAACTGTGCTTTATCCCAGGACAAGCAGGCAGCATATTCTTAACACATGGGTGACCTCCAAGCTAACAAAGAGGGAGGTGGGATGGTTGGCCATTAGGAAAATAAATTTTGTAACACAGATTGGCCGAAGTGTCCATCCCGTCTGGAGAACGCATCCAGACAGTAGTGAGTAGTGAACGTGTGAACTGAGGACCAAGTGGCCGCCTTGCAGATTTCCTCGATGGGCGTGGAGCGGAGGAAAGCTACAGAAGCAGCCATAGCTCGGACTCTGTGGGCCGTGACAGTTCCTTCCAGTGAGAGACCGGCCCGAGCGTAGCAGAAAGCAATACAGGCAGCAAGCCAATTTGAAAGTGTCCGTTTGGAGACAGGGCGACCCAAACGGTTGGGGTCGAAAGACAAAAAGAGCTGAGGGGCTGTTCGGTGAGCTCTGGTACGATCAAGATAGTAAGCAAGGGCACGCTTACAATCCAGCGTGTGCAACGCCTGTTCCCCAGGATGCGAGTGAGGCTTAGGGGAGAAGACGGGTAGCACAATGGACTGGTTGAGGTGAAAAGCTGAGACCACCTTGGGAAGGAATTTAGGGTGGGTACGCAGAACAACCTTGTCATGGTGAAAAACAGTGAAAGGTGGGTCGGCAACCAGTGCATGCAGTTCGCTAACCCTCCTGGCAGAGGTGATGGCAATTAGGAAAAGCACCTTCCAGGTAAGAAGCCTGAGTGAAGTTGTGGCAAGAGGCTCAAACGGAGGTTTCATGAGAGCTGAGAGAACCACATTCAGGTCCCAGACGACAGGAGGAGGCTTGAGAGGCGGTTTGATGTTGAAGAGCCCTCTCATAAATCTGGAAACCAGAGGATGAGCCGTGAGGGGTTTTCCGAGAATAGGCTCGTGAAACGCAGTGATGGCACTGAGGTGGACTCTGATGGAGGTGGTTTTGAGGCCAGCGTTGGACAGCGAGAGCAAATATTCCAAGACAGTCTCCACCGCCAAAGAGGTGGGTTCTTGATGATGCCGGAGACACCACGAGGAGAATCTGGTCCACTTCTGATGGTAACATTGGAGAGTGGCCGGTTTCCTGGAGGCGTCCAAAATGAGGCGGACCGGTTGAGATAGATTATCCGGAGAGGTCAGCCCGAGAGAAACCAAGCTGTCAGGTGGAGGGAAGACAGATTGGGATGCAGTAGAGACTGATGCTGCTGTGTAAGTAGAGTAGGAAACACAGGAAGAGGAATGGGCTCCCTGGAGCTGAGTTGGAGCAGGAGGGAGAACCAGTGTTGACGAGGCCACCGAGGGGCGATGAGAATCATGGTGGCGTTGTCCTTGCGGAGTTTGGACAAGGTCCGCAACATCAGAGGAAGTGGAGGGAAGGCATAGAGGAACCGATCCCTCCAGTCGAGCAGGAATGCATCCGGTGCCAGACGGTGAGGAGAAAAGAGTCTGGAACAGAATTGGGGCAGCTGATGGTTGTGAGGTGCTGCAAAGAGGTCCACCTGCGGAGTGCCCCATCGAGCAAAGATGGAGAGCAGAGTCGGAGGGTCCAACGTCCACTCGTGAGGTTGAAGGATGCGGCTGAGATTGTCGGCCAGAGAGTTCTGTTCGCCCTGGATATAGACCGCCCTGAGAAAGAGATTGCGGTCCGTGGCCCAGGTCCAGATGCGCAGAGCCTCCAAACAAAGGGGGCGAGATCCGGTGCCGCCCTGCTTGTTTATGTAGTACATGGCGACTTGATTGTCTGTGCACAGGAGGAGGACTTGAGGACAGAGAAGATGTTGGAAAGCCTTTAGGGCGTAGAACATGGCTCTGAGTTCCAGGAAATTGATGTGATGACGACGCTCCTGTGGGGTCCAAAGTCCCTGGGTGCGTAGATCGCCTAGGTGAGCTCCCCATGCGTAGGGGGACGCATCGGTGGTGATGATCATAGAGTGAGGGGGCAGATGAAAGAGTAGACCCCTGGAAAGATTTGAGGAGTTCAACCACCATTGGGGAGATTGCTGAAGAGATGATGTCACAGAGATGGGATGAGAAAGAAGATCTGTAGTCTGTGACCATTGGTTGGCGAGAGTCCATTGAGGTGTCCTGAGGTGGAGTCGCGCCAGAGGCAGGACATGCACCATCGAGGCCATGTGACCCAGGAGGACCATCATCTGTCGGGCAGGAATGGAGGGATGCATGAGTACCTGACGGCAGAGATGGAGCAGGGTCTGCTTGCGATCGGAGGGGAGAAAGGCCCTCATCAGCGTGGTGTCCAGGACTGCTCCGATGAATTGAAGTCGCTGGGTGGGAAGCAGATGCGACTTGGGGTAGTTGATCTCGAACCCCAGGAGGTGGAGGAGAGAGATGGTGTGATGAGTAGCTTGTAGCACGAGTTGAGATGAAGGTGCTTTCACCAACCAATCGTCCAAGTAGGGGAACACCTGGAGGTTGTGAGACCTGAGGAAGGCCGCCACCACTATCAGGCATTTGGTGAAGACTCTGGGGGAGGAAGCGAGGCCAAATGGTAGTACTTTGTACTGGTAGTGGTGGTGTAGTACCTGGAACCGCAGGTAGCGGCGAGAGTTCTGATGGATGGAGATGTGAGTGTAGGCCTCTTTGAGGTCCAGGGAACATAGCCAGTCGTGTTGAGAAAGAAGAGGGTAAAGTGTGGCAAGGGAGAGCATCCTGAACTTTTCCTTGACCAGACACTTGTTGAGGTCCCTGAGATCGAGAATGGGACGGAGGTCTCCCGTCTTTTTGGGTACCAGGAAGTAGCGGGAGTAGAATCCCTGACCTCTTTGATCTGGAGGTACTTCTTCGATGGCATTGAGAAGGAGGAGGGATTGAACCTCCCTCAGGAGGAGGGGGGTTTGAGAGGAGTGAGAAGCAGACTCTACGGGAAGGTTGTCCGGTGGAAGAGTCTGGAAGTTGAGAGAGTAGCCGTGGCGGATGATGTTGAGGACCCACTGGTCTGACGTGATGACTTCCCAACGGCTTGAGAAAATGGTGAGACGACCCCCTATAGGCTGTGGAAGAGGCAGCGAGGGTGGATGACTGGCTATGCCCTGGAGAGAAGAGTCAAAAGGGCTGAGATTGTTTAGCAGGCTGAGAAGGCTTAGAGGGTTGAGTGGCCTGAGATCGAGCCTGGGCATGGTGCTGCTGTTGACGGGGTCGCCGAGATTGTTGAGGAGGCGGATTGAGTGGCCTGGCTGAGAACCTCCGCTGGTAAGATGATTGAGGCCGATAGGGTCGAGCAGGCGGAGCCTTCTTTTTCGGCTTGATTAGGGTGTCCCACCTGGTCTCATGGGCCGAGAGTTTCTGGGTGGTGGAATCCAGTGACTCTCCAAAGAGTTCATCCCCGAGACAGGGGGCGTTGGCCAAACGATCCTGGTGGTTGATGTCCAGGTCGGAGACTCTGAGCCAGGCTAATCGACGCATGGCTACGGCCATGGCAGAGGCCCGAGAGGTGAGCTCGAAGGAGTCGTATATTGAGCGGACCATATATTTTCGCATCTGGAGAAGACCAGAGATGTGTTGTTGGAATAACGGGACCTTGCGCTCAGGAAGGTACTTCTGGAGGGCAGACAGTTGTTGGACCAAATGTTTCAGATAGAAAGAAAAATGGAAGGAATAGTTGTTTGCCCTGTTGGCAAGCATGGCATTCTGGTAAAGCCTCTTGCCAAACTTGTCCATGGTCTTACCTTCTCTGCCAGGAGGGGTAGAGGCATAGACACTGGAGCCCTGAGTCTTTTTTAAGGTGGATTCCACCAGAAGGGACTCATGGGGCAATTGAGATTTGTCGAATCCAGGAATAGGAATGACACGGTAAAGGTTGTCCAGTTTACGGGGGGCTCCCGGTACCGTGAGGGGATTTTCCAAGTTTTTATAGAACGTTTCCCGTAGGATGTCATGCACGGGAAGCTTAAGGAACTCCTTAGGAGGTTGCTCAAAGTCTAAGGCCTCTAGAAAGGCTTGAGACTTTTTTGAGTCAGATTCTAGAGGAAGTGACAGGGCAGCAGACATTTCTCTCAGAAATTTAGAAAAGGAGGATTGCTCTGGTTTGGAGGTGGCATCGGGTGCCGATGGTTCCTCATCAGATGAGGAGGGATCCTCCTCGGTACCGAGAGGAGTGTCCTCCCATAAGTCAGGGTCCCTGACCTCTGGTGCATGCCGAGACACCGGGGTGGAGGGCGCGGTATGGCGAGTCTTGGACAAAGACTTTCCAGAGCGCACCGAAACGGTACCAGGGGAGGACGACCGGCGTCTATCTCGGTCCCGAGAAGAGTGCCGTACCGCCTGGTGCCGAGGAGGATCCAATGTGGCCTGAGAATGAACCACTGGATCGCCATGAAGTTGTTGGGCCGAAAGGATCGGCATGGAGGTGTTCACCGGTACCGAAGGGGTGGACACCGGGGGCTCGGTACGGGGCTCGGGCCGGTCTGGTACCGGAAGGAGCGGTGCCAGGATAGTGGGCAACAGTTGTTCAAGTTGTTTCTTCAACTGCTCCTGGAGTTGAGCCTTTAAGATGGCCGAGATACGGTCATCGAGGGGTGGCATCGGAACCGCTTTCTTTTTCTTCGGTTCCTTAGATGCCGCTCCACGCCCCGGCGATGAGGAGGCCGATGACGAGGCACTCACCGAGATCGGGGCGGAGCGTTTGCGGGACCGGTGCGATGCCGGTAAGGACGGTGTCGCCACCGTAGCTGGAGGGCGCTCGAGGGAAGAGGAAGGCTTCTTAGCCGGCTTACCTGGCGCCAGCGGCGCCGATGCGGGGTCGGTCGGTGTCGAGGTCGACGGTGCCGATTTTTGAGGTACCGCCGTTGAAGGTGAGGAGTCCATCGCCGACTCGGTACCGAAGAGAAGAGTTTGTTGGATTCTTCGGTTTTTAAGAGTTCTCTTTTTAAGAGTGGCACAGCGGGTGCAGGAATCCGCCCGATGCTCCGGACCCAGACACTGCAAACACCAATTGTGTGGGTCAGTTAAGGAGATCGGGCGTGCACACCGCTGGCACTTCTTAAAACCGACCTGCGGGGGCATGAAGGGGAAGATAGCCTCCGCAAAATCGAAGCCCGAGGCCTGTATATTGGCAACAGGCCCCGCCGGGGCAAAACGAAAGAAAAAAGGGAAAAAGCAAAGTTTTTTTTTTTTTTGCAAATCAAAGAAAAAATAAACCCGAAGGTAAAGAAAGAAAAAATAAGGAAAAAAGCGCGAGCGGGAAGGCAAAAAAGTGGTTTCAACGGCCGTTGAAAAAACACACGCGTCTTCTTCGCTCCGCGGAAACGAAGAAACTGGGGACCACGCACTCCTACGTCGGGCGGGAAGGCACTCACGCACGCGCGGTGCGGCCAACTAGAAACTTCTAGTTTTAAAGGTCCGTACCGAGGGCTCCGTCGGTGACGTCACCCATGTGTTAAGAATATGCTGCCTGCTTGTCCTGGGATAATATGAGACAATGCAACATATACAGTATAAAATAATTTGTTTATTTATTCCGCAGCTATCTGCCAGAGCATGTAGTTTTGTTTTCAATTTATTGCATTTGTAATCAGGAAGTGAAGCCATTTGATTAGTAGCATTTGGGAATAGAGGGGTGGAGGGATGGGGGGATTAGAAAGATGGGATGGGGTGTGGGTGTATTGGGAGGTTATTGGTAGATAACTGTCAGTTTAATTTCCATCCTATAAGTTCACATAGAATTTTTCTTTTTTCAACCATCTTTATTTTCTCTTCTTTATTAATTTCCAGGTACTTTAGTTAGATTGTGAGCCTTCGGGACAGTAAGGGAATTTTTTAAGTACCTTCTTACTTCTCATTTATAATCTTAATGTATATTTTCTACAAACCGCTTAGAACCTAACGGATGTAGCGGTATATAAGAAATAAATGACAAATGACAAATGACATATATTAATGTTGATATAAGTCTCTTCTTATATTCAATTTGTTATTGTCTTTTATTATTAAATTTAACAAATAGATTGAAACTAAAGAAATATACATTATTATAATTTTTGATAAAGTTAATTTAGTAATACTCTCTTATTTTACTTGTCTTAATTACTGACTTTTCTACATTTATATTAATTATGTTGGACTAATATTTTTGTAAGTTATATTATATGTATGGTTTTATTATTATAATTTAATAAAAAAATTATTGAACATAAAATAGTTTATTGAGAGCTTCTATACCACTACTAATGACTGGGGAGTCAATTTAGAGCGGTCTACATGAGCCTCTGTAAAGGCGCTACTATACATGAGCTTCTGTAAAGGTGTCATCATATAGCCCCCTCTTCTACGAAACTGTGCGGGCCATTCAGCGCGGCTCCCCACGCAGCAGCAGGAGGCTATTAAACTCTATGAAAGGAGCAAGCCTCAGGCAACTGGTGTTGGAACCGACAAGGGATCAGGCAATACTGGACCTGATACTTACCAATGGAGAAAGTGTCACAGAGGTCTCGGTGGGCGACACATTGGCCTCCAGTGACCACAACATGGTATGGTTCAATATCAGGAAAGGTTTCACTAAATCTACTACACTAACCAAAGTCCTCAAATTCAAGGACACAAATTTCAAAGATATGGGAGACTTCGTTCACCAGGCGCTACAAAGCCAAGAAGAAACCGATAACGTGGAAGACATGTGGTCGACTTTGAAAGCAACCATACAAGAAGCAACAAACCGCTATGTAAAATCAGTAAGTAAACGGAGAAGGAACAATAAGCCACAGTGGTTTACTGCGGAGATCTCAGACCTGATCAAGGAGAAGAAAAAAGCATTCATCTCTTACAAACAATCAGGGAAGCAGGACTCTAGAGCAGACTACCTGACCAAATCAAAAGCCGTCAAAACAGCAGTCAGGGAGGCTAAATTCCTCATGGAGGAGTCTCTAGCAAAGAACATCCAGAAGGGAGATAAATCCTTCTTCAGGTATATCAGTGATAGAAGAAAAAACTCAGGCGGGATTGTACGTCTTAGGACTCCAGATGGAGACTATGTGGAAAAGGATTCGGAAAAAGCCCAACTATTAAATGAATACTTCTGCTCAGTCTTCACCCGAGAAGCGCCAGGGCTCGGCCCTCAGCTACAAACAAGGGTTGGCTCAGTTGACCCGTTTAGTAACTTTGAGTTTACGCCCAGCAGTGTCTACGGTGAGCTGTCAAAGCTCAAGGTTAACAAAGCAATGGGGCCGGACAACCTGCACCCCAGGGTGCTTAGGGAGCTGAGTGATGTCTTGGCGGAGCCACTGTCCGCGCTCTTCAACCTCTCCCTTAGTACAGGCAGCGTCCCGTTGGACTGGAGGACGGCTAACGTCATTCCACTGCACAAGAAAGGCTCAAAGATGGAGACAGCAAACTACAGACCAGTGAGTCTAACATCGATAGTGAGCAAACTAATGGAAACTCTAATCAAACACCAATTAGATAAGATCCTGGATGAGGAGAATCTACGGGATCCCCGACAACATGGATTTACTAAGGGGAGATCCTGCCAATCCAACCTGATCAGCTTCTTTGATTGGGTGACAGGGAAGCTGGATATTGGGGAGTCCCTGGACATCGTGTACCTGGACTTTAGCAGCATTCGATAGCGTACCACACCGCAGGTTACTGAGCAAGATGAGTTCTATAGGATTAGGTAACACATTGACGAAATGGGTTGGGAGCTGGCTTGGAGGTAGGCTCCAAAGGGTGGTGGTGAACGGCACCCCCTCCGAAATGACGGAGGTGATTAGTGGAGTACCACAGGGCTCAGTCTTGGGCCCAATCCTATTCAACATCTTTATAAGAGACTTGGCAGAAGGGCTTCGAGGTAAAATAACATTATTCGCCGATGACGCCAAACTGAGTAATGTAGTGGGCAAATGCACAACAGATGAAGATTCAATGCCTGACAACATGATGCACGACCTACTCCTACTGGAGCGATGGTCTAGGACATGGCAACTCAACTTCAATGCCAAAAAATGCAAAGTTATGCACCTGGGCAGCCAGAATCCATGCAAGTCTTATACCCTTAATGGCGAGATCCTAGCAAAAACGGTAGCAGAACGAGACTTGGGGGTAATCGTCAGTGAGGACATGAAGTCTGCCAATCAAGTGGAGCAGGCTTCGTCCAAGGCAAGACAAATCATGGGCTGCATACGAAGGGGTTTCGTCAGTCGTAAGGCGGAAGTCATTATGCCATTGTATAGATCCATGGTGAGGCCCCACCTGGAATACTGTGTGCAATTCTGGAGGCCGCATTATCGCAAGGATGTGCTGAGACTGGAGTCGGTGCAAAGAATGGCCACCCGGATGGTCTCGGGACTCAAGGATCTACCATACGAAAAACGGCTTGACAAATTACAGCTATACTCGCTCGAGGAGCGCAGAGAGAGGGGAGACATGATTGAGACGTTCAAGTATCTTACGGGCCGCATCGAGGCGGAGGAAGATATCTTCTTTTTCAAGGGTCCCACGACAACAAGAGGGCATCCGTTGAAAATCAGGGGCGGGAAACTACGAGTTGACACCAGGAAATTCTTTTTCACTGAAAGAGTGGTTGATCGTTGGAATAGTCTTCCACTACAGGTGATTGAGGCCAGCAGCGTGCCTGATTTTAAGGCCAAATGGGATCGGCACATGGGATCTATTCACAGGGCAAAGGTAGGGGAGGGACATTAAGGTGGGCAGACTAGATGGGCCGTGGGCCCTTATCTGCCGTCTGTTTCTATGTTTCTATGTTTCTATGTTTCTATGTTTCTAGAAACTGCTAGCGCAGCTTCGTAGAAGAGGTCCATAGAGTTACAAAGTGCTTTTGTGAGGTGTTACAATACATGGGCTTCATACAGATTTGCATAGAGCTTCTATGAGGTGTTACAATACATAGGCTCTAAACTGAAATACATGGAATTCTGTGGTGGTGTTGCAATACCGGAGTTATTAATACTGGCATGATTATGCTATAATCCATCATCCTACTTATATGCACATGCTTATACCAAAATCAATCATCCTACGTACATAAACATGTAAGACTAGGGACTCGTTTTACTAAGCTGCGGTAGCGTTTTTAGCGCACGCTGCAGATTAGCGTGTGCTAACCCCCAGCACTACATGGAAAAACTAACTCCAGCTCAATGGAGGCGTTAGCATCTAGCGCGAGTGGCATTGTAGAACGCAATAGGTCACTTTGGACTGTCTATGCTGGGTTCTATGGATGCCGACAACCACACTTGAGAATATGCCACCTGCTTGTCCTGGGATAATACATAATGCAGAGGTAGGCAATTCCGGTCCTCGAGAGTTGGAGCCAGATCAGGTTTTCAGGATATCTACGATAAATATGCATGAGATAGATTTGCATCTCAAGGAAGCAGTGCATGCAAATCCATCTCATACATATTTATTGTGGATATCCTGAAAACCTGACCTGGCTCTAGCTCTCGAGGACCTGAATTGCCTACCCCTGACTAGTGTAATCATGATCATAGCTAAACACAAAGGGCTACACATATGGCTCCAGAAAAAGGAGCCATACTGACCAGATCACAATCTTTAAAATGTTCTTTAGATCAGATACTACATTCATACAATACACATTTCCTATCGTGTCAACTGAGAAAACTCCAGTCTTCAAGGACCTTCAGACTAGAGCAGTGGTTCCCAACCCTGTCCTGGAGGACCACCAGGCCAGTCGGGTTTTCAGGATAGCCCTAATGAATATGCATGAGAGAGATCTGCATATAATGGAGGTGCCAGGCATGAATATCTGCTCCATGCATATTCATTAGGGCTATCCTGAAAACCCAACTGGCCTGGTGGTCCTCCAGGATATGGTTGGGAAGCACTGGACTAGAGAATGACACGGTGGTTGATACCCACAGCAAGCTACGGGAAGCCACGGGTACCCCGCCGAAAAGGGGGGGGGGTGAGAAAATAGTAGTCGCCGCGGGGACGGGGACAAGGCAATTCATTGCCCCGTGGAGCGGTGAATGGTCTTGTCTCCGCAGTGAAGGGAACACAACGTGCAGTCACAGATCGCTCGATCCAGGATCCCCCTACCACCCGATCACCGCGTCCTGCCATTTCTCTCCCTCCCTCACCCTCACCTTATGTGCTGAATTTTTCTTCTCCCAGCGGCACACTTTCAACAAGTTGCGCACGAGCGCGTCTGCTTCAGTTGAATCCTCCTCTGATGCAACCGGAAACAGGAAGTTGTGTCAGAGGAGAAGATTCAATTGAAGCAGCCACGCGCATGCAACTTGTTGAAAGCGTGCCGCTGGGAGAACAATTAGGCACATAAGGTGAAGGGAAGGAGGGAGGGAGATGGTGGAACATGGTGATTGGGCGGGAGGGGGCTGCTGGACCACGCGATCCTTTGTAAGGAAAAATAAATTTGAGTTTCAAGGTTTGAAACTCAAATTTCTTTTTTCTTACAAAGGTTTTTTACTATTTCAGACCTCTTTTACAGAAATCAATACTGATTTTTAATTGAATGTCACTCAAAACCACTTGCCAAACGCGTGCTATTGATCGCTGCACAGAGAAGATGCATTTTCATTTAGCCCCATAGGATCTAGGGCAGGCAAAATATGAAGTAACATCTGCGTATGAATCCAACCCTTGCACAAATGAGCCTTTCTATGGCAGAAGAAGAATTCAGGAAGACTAAATACTTTAAGGGGGTGGGGGGGAAGGTGTTTTTAAATTTTCTTTCTCCAGGCATAAATCCATTTTTATTGTAGAACTACCTGCATGGCCCTTTTTTCATAAGGTAGATCTTTGGTATTTCTGCAGCAAGATTTAGAAAATTCTGTAGCAATTCAATAGCACATTTGCATACATTTTTTACATATTTTATGAGGGGTGGAAGGGAGTCCAGTAAGGTGCCTCTCCCATCTGCAGGATAGTAATAGATTTTTCCAATGGGGGAGCGCCTATTTGGTACATTTCCTTGTTTGGAAAGTAGGGAGCACATGGGACCAGATGGTTTGCAGGGATGGGATGGGGACTGAGCTTGCGGGGAAGGGGATGAGCTCACGGAGCGGAGACAGGGACAAATTTTTTCCCCATGTCTTTCTCTACTTCAGACCACCACAGAGTAGTTTAACTTCAAGTGGCTTAAATCCTCATTGATCCTGCTGAAGTTATATAATCTTTTTAAAAGTTTTATATTTTTTTCTTATTTATTCATAGTCAGAATTACAGGTACTTAGCTTTTTAGTATCTGCCCCCACTGTCAGTTGGCATGCTAGGGAATGTGTATTCCAGAAAAAGGACGACAGATTGAGACATCCAGGGTTTACTTCCATTGCTTTCAATGGAAGCAAAACCCAGATATTTCAATTTGTCCTCCTTACTTCCATTGAAAACCCGGATGTCTGAATCCAGCCTCCTTTTTCTGGAGCCATATGGTAACCCTATAAACATATATATTCAGCATCACTTCCTATACACATCAGTTTCCTAAATATATGTAGTAAGTGTTGGTGCCTGGGCTTAACAAAATTATCACACTGGCTCACTATTTAACCATTAGTTAAGAAGAAAAAATACCTTTATATCATCTACATTTTTATTGTAGCATACTCTGCTCTTCTACACATTCCACCTAACAGATCATTTACCCGATAAGAGCACTTCAATTTCTCAAATAAAAACACCCTCTCCACTAGTTTTCGCTGTCGCTCCATATATTATTACAAAAGAGGAGTCTTCAGAGTTGTCCCTGTACCTTAAACACACCCCTCATCTTGTCCATCAGCGCCCGGAACTCATGCGGAGACAGCTGAGGGTAGAGCTCTTGTTGAAGGAACTCCTCACTGATCTCCGGGTTGCTGAAATAGGTGCACTGTGCAATTCCGTTCAGCAGGGCACTCAAAGATTTAGAGCTATCCAGTTCAGCCATGATGACAAGTCACGTGAGAGCTCATCACGCGAGCCAGTCAATTACTATACAGTACACGGGTCTGCTAGTTTCAAACTTAGGCTCCAGGGCTAGTAAGCGCATGCGTAAGAGTGCAGTCACTGGGTGCTTCGGCTGGGGTGCTAGGGCAGACTACGTTAAGAATGAAATGAGATCCTTGTTTTACCTTATTCCATCTTTATCTTATGTAGCCGATGACTTGAGAAGCATGACTGCGTAAAAAAAAAAAAAAAAAAAAAATTCAGGCGCTACTAAAGACGCCAGTTTTACGTCATCAGTCCCTGCTGCAGCCTGTATTAGGTCCTCTTACAAGCGGTGTTTGGATTCTGGAAGCTTCTTGACAGTGAGAATCACTGCCTTAAAGAATCTGTAGGCATCCGTTTCTTAGTAATCGGTGTTGGTCTTTGGTTACCGGCTCTAGAACAAAGAGATGCCAGAAAACGTTTCGCCTAAAGGGCTGGCGGTTCCTGCCGCTGGAGCCAAAAGTAGGGGCGCTTATCAGGATCGGGACAAACCGGCTCAGATCCGATTCAGCAATATCTCGGCGGGCAAAGGTAAGGAGAAGTGCCGAGCTTTTTAATTTTCAGACTCGGAGAGGATCTATCCAATTGGAGGAAATATATATATATTTTTTCTCTCGGACAATAGTTAAACTCTAAACGCATTGCCGGAGGTTGTGGTAAGAGCGGATAGCGTAGATGGTTTTAAGAAATTTGATTGCAGCGCTATATTTGGACAATTTCCTGGAGGAAAAGTCCATAGTCTGTCATTGAGAAAACCATGGTGGAAGCTACTGCTTGCCCTGGATCGGTAGCATGAATGTTGCTACTCCTTGGGTTTTGGGTAGGTAGGTACTACTGACCTGGATTGGCCTCCGTGAGAATGAGCCTGATGGGACCATTGGCCTGAGTAAGACTATTCTTATGTTCACAATCTATTGCTTTAAGATCGAGAAGGAAGAAGAATTGGAGATGTTATTTGTCAGGAAATTTTCTGATGACCCGTCAACTCCACCCATTCCCCTAAAAAAAAAAAAATTCAGATACGTATTTTAGTAGAAGTAGCTGAACTGATGTGGCCTGTATATGGTGTAGCTGCATTAAGTTTTGGCTGGTATAAAGAGGTAAATCTGGGTATAGTAAGCCCCTGTATGTGCAAATTGGGACCAGTAAGGCCTAACTTGATCTAACTCTTGTAAAACGCATTTATTCCTTGCAGAGAACTGCAGTGTGTAAGATATTGTACTGTATTGTATGTCTGAAAAAAAAAAGCTGCTAGTTAAAATCGGGAATACTCTTGTTGGAAATATTT
The DNA here is from genome assembly GCF_902459505.1 of Geotrypetes seraphini. Taxonomy (NCBI): domain Eukaryota; kingdom Metazoa; phylum Chordata; class Amphibia; order Gymnophiona; family Dermophiidae; genus Geotrypetes; species Geotrypetes seraphini. Next base: position 337,700,303 of record NC_047086.1, on the reverse strand, counting down.
TCATGAGCTGGTATTTATTCACCCTCCTACACTATGGAGAAATCCACCATTCTGAAGGTAAAATATTTTCTGTGAGACTCCCAAGATTTTTTCAGAGCCCAGAAAATAAAATTGTAAGAGGAAAAGTATATGTTGAAAATTATTTCTAGTGAGTTCTCATTATTTATGGCTCATTATTTTGTGTAACTGTCATACTGGCAGAAGTATAGTGGAATATTGTCCTGTAATTGGTCCTCCGAGTGTATCCCAGAATGCACCAGGAAGGGACTTAAGGCCTTCATTGGCTCAGGCACCTATGCCCCCCCTATAGAGTTAGGCATTGTCAGCAGCAGTTTCTTTTTAGTTTTAACTGGGGAATTTGAACATCTTTTTTGTGTGAACCAAAAATCATTCAGCTCTGAATTGTTGATCTTGTGACAAACTAGTATCACTTTGGCAGATATATACAGACTCCTGAGGCAGGCGGAAGCGCTGAAGCATGGCTCATGTCAGGCCATATAATAAAACTTCGTTCAATAGCTCTGCAATCAAATTTGATAATCACTTGTTTTAGGATTCTCAGAATACCAACCAAGCAATAAGCTCAGCGTGGCATCACTCCTCATTAATCCATTGTAATGAGTGATTCTTTCATCTTAAATTTACTATAAACTTCCTCAAAGTCAATTTAGTCCTTATTAATTCAACTGATTCAATTTTTATTGCATTATAAATGACTTAGCTTTTGTAGTGTTGTAATTATATTGCAACAGCCCCCGCTGGAGAGAGGTGAGGACATCCTGGATGCTGGACCTCAAGTTGGGGGGGGGGGGGGAGAGGAAGGGCATGGATACCGGTCCACAAGTTGGGGGGGGGTACATGGTAGAGAGAGTGACAAAGTCCAGAATGGGAAGGAAGGAAAATATTCTTAGCCAGTAGAGAGAGGAGGAGAGAGATGCCAGACTATAGGGGCTAAGGATGAGATTTAGTTTGCGAAAGAGAGGTAGGATTTAGAGCAGGGGTCTCGAAGTCTCTCCTTGAGTGCCACAGTCCAGTCGGGTTTTCAGGATTTTCCCAATGAATATGCATGAGATCTATGTGCATGCACTGCTTTCAATGCATATTCATTAGGGAAATCCTGAAAATCCAACTGGATTGCGGCCCTCAAGGAGGGACTTTGAGATCCCTGATTTAGAGGGAGACAGTTTCAGTTTGAGTGAGAGAGGGAACCGAGGATGCTAGAACCTGAGAAAGGAAAAGGCAGGTATGTCTCATATCACGGGGGGGGGGGGGGGGTGTCGGTCTGAGGGAGAGAGGCTAAACCAACACGGAGAGAAGGAGGAGATGGGAACATGGATGATAGACTACAATTTGGTGGGGAGGGAACATGGATGGTAGGCCCATGGGAGAGGGGAGAGGGCAGGGGACATGGATGCTGCACTACAAGTGGAGGGGGGTGGAGGAGGAGACATGAATGCTAGCTGTGTAGGAGGAGAGGGGAGGGAACCTGGATGCTGGACCTGTAAGTAGAGGGGAAAGGGAGTGAGAAGGAAACCCAGGCCAGAAAGGGGGGTGAGAAGAAAGAGATGCTTCTCTGTAGAGAGAGGGAGAGAGATATGCCAGACCTTGGGGAGTAAGGAAGGGATTCAGGGTGCAAGCAAAAGAGATGGTGGGTGGGGTGAGGGTACATGGACCTGCAAGTGTGGGGGGCATGGTAGAAAGAGACCAAGTCCAGAAAGGGAATGGGAAGGGAAGAAGAGATTCTTAGCCAGGGGAAAGAGAGAGAGAGAGAGATGCAAGACTATGGGGGCCAAGGAGGGGATTCAGGGTGCAAGTGAGAGAGGGGTGAAGTTTAGAGTGCGACAGAACTACAGTTGGAGTGAGAGAGGGAACTGAGGAGGCTGGAACCTGAGAAAGGAAAAGACAGGAAGGAGTTTCAGGCTTCAGGAAGGAGAGTTCTACACAAAACTACAAATAAACTTGCAGAGTTTTGAACTATTGTGCACTGAATTTTCAAAACATTTGTGCAGAATTCTGCCAGGAGTAGATTATGCATGTCCTTATTAATTCATATGTAAAATTCTGCAGACAGTAATCACATAAGTAGATACTGAAGACCTGTGTCGGAGGAGATGCAGGTACACTCACATACTGCTTATGAGGGTGGTTTGAAAAGTTTGTGAAATAGCAAGTTAAACAATGTAGTCTCCATCAAGGGCTATACACTTAGTCCAGCGAGTTTCCAGTTGTTTTTTTTTTTTTGTAAGCTATGTCACCAAAAAACTGGAAACTCACTGGACTAAGGGTATAGCCCTTGATGAAGACTATGTTGTTTAACTTGCTATTTTACCAAACCTTTTTCAAACCACCCTTGTACTTTGCAGAAGCTTGTTTTGATGAGGCGTTTGATATGTGCATATCTTTATTAGAGTTTTTTGTTGCTCGTTAAGATGATGTAATGTATCGAGGCATGATCAATGTAGATTTTGTAATTGAAAAGGATTTCTTCCATCTTAGTGCTGATAAGAAAATGCTTAATAAATGATGATGCCTTTTGTCCCTTCTGATCTCTGCTAAAAAAAAAATAAATTCCAAACTCTATTGTGTTTTTCTGTTTTTAAAACCTGTATAATCTTTTTATGACCCAGTTTTACTCCCCCTTTTTTTTTTTTTTTTACAAAAGCGTTTTTTAGCGCCAGCTTGTGCGCTGAAGGCTCTGCACTTTTCCCGGCACTCAGTGAGTTCCTATGACGATAGCATTGTAAATATGAGGGAAATTGAGATTTCCTGCATTCAGTGGTATTGGGTTCTAAATTAGAGAATGACACATTGACAAATTTATCTCCATCCCCACAGGAACTCAATTTTCCTGCCCCATCCCCATGCGTTATGTTGCTGTCCCTGCTCCTGCCCCTGCCCCATTCCTGTAAGCTCTGCCATAACCGCACAAGCCTTGAACACGTATGATTTTAAAGTGTTTGAAATTTGTGCAGATGAGGACAGAGCTTGCAGGAATGGGGCAGGGACACGAAAAGAACTCACGGGGATGGGAAAATTAGTCCCCCGTCTCATTCTGTATTGAAAATGAACTTCATAGATAGATGACCCTAATAGTCCTTATTTGTTTTAACTCTTTGCTTTGTGTGTTGGTGCTTGTTTATCATGACTGAATAAACCTGTCCAAATCTGAGAATACTGTAAACTTCTTGTGTATCTAGAAATAATAGGAACTGGTTTCTTTCAGCTGTTGCTGATGCCATTAGAACAAGCCTTGGACCAAAAGGAATGGACAAAATGGTGAGGAGTTACCTATAAATGTGTTCCTTTTTAATAACTGCACAATTAATTCCTCCCCCCCTCCATCTGGGTGAGAAGAAATCAAAATGATTTAAGGAGATGATGATATGCCCCCCCAACACCTCTTTCTCCATCTATGACGTTCCTACCCCTTGCTAGCCTGTTATCCTGAAAGTGAGTTGATCTGAAATAGCAGTGCCCTGTCAGCCCTATGATGGATGGTTATGTTAGATTTAGAGGAGAAAGTTGGGGTGGCTCTGCTGCCACTCTGTTAGGCAAGACTAGACCTGGAATGGCAGTGTAAGCAGTGCAGCAAAAAGCTTCTGGAGTCAATAAAAAAAATCCTGACAACTGCACATACACAAAGAACCATTAGTGGTACTTTACTTGCATGGCTCCAATAAATGTAGGGACTGAGAGGGGCACAACTGGGACTTTGGGAAGTTGACCTCGAACCTCAGACGCTGAAGGAAGATAATAGTCTGACGGGTCGCTGAGATAATCTTGGGGGTATGCGGGCTGCTTGTTGGGGGTAAGCAGCCTGGCCGCCAGCGAAGGATATTCCCTGCCTGCTCATCCTTCGAAGCCGCCGCTGAGGATCCCTCCTTCCCTCCCACTGAAGCCGCTGCCGGGGATCTCTATTCCCCTTAAGTCAACCCATAGGGCTTCCCTCCGATTTTGGAGCTGATGTCCGAGGAAAACTTTACGGGTCAGTGGGAGGAGGGGGGTTCCAAGTTACTTCCTTATTCGAGCTGCACTCTCCTTCTGCCTTCAGCGGATATTGTTGCAGGGACACACAGGCAGCATTCTCACGCTGCATGTAGCTGACCCGGAAACCTCTTCGATGTCAGAGCTGACTTTGGAGGGAAGGCTTGTGTGTCAGTCATGTGCAGCGTGTGAATGCTGCCTACGCGTCCCTGCAATGATAATCGCTGAAGGGAGGAGTAAGTGCGGCTCAAACAAGTAAAAGGACATGGTATTTCTGGGACAAAGGGTGAAAGGAAGGGGTGTGATTTTGGGACAAAGGCAGGGAGGCAAAGGAGGACACAAACTCGATACAGAAGGAAGGTAGGGGACATGAACATGGGGCACAGGAGGGAGGAAGGGGGCACTAATTTGGGACATAGGAGGGAGGGAATAGAAAGGGAAAATTGTTGGGCATAAGTATGTGAGTGAGAGGGGAAAAAATGATGCACATGGGGAAAGGAAGAAAGGAAAATTGGGCGTAGAGAGAGAGGAGTGAGGTAGAGATGCATGGGGAATAGAAGGATGAGAGGGAGAAATGTTGGATATGGTAGAGAGGGAACTGAGGGACAGATTGAAAGATGCAAGGGGGAGGAATGTTGCACATAGTGATGGAGGGAGAGATGTGGTATTGTTCTGGAGATGGGTGATAGTAAGAAAAATGGGCATGGGGCTGGTGGGCAGTGGTGAAAAATGCACATGATCCAGGGATGAGAGGGAGAGAAATGTTGGATGTAGCAGTAGAGAGGGTAGGAGAGATGCCTGGATCTCTCGAGACAGATGAACAATAGAGAGGGAGACTTGTTGCCAATAGAGGGTGGAGAAGAGAGGAAGAAAAGTTGGACTTGTGGAAGGACAGAGAGATGTTAGTTGATGAAGGAAATGAGGTCTGGAGGAGAGGAAGTGTGCAGGAGACAGAAAGTGTTGAACTCATGGAGAGAGAGAGTGAGAGATGGATGGGGAGGGCAGAAAGGAGGGAAAGAGAAATATCACACTTTGGGGAGAGGGCAGAGAGCCCCTACTGACTTCTAAAAATGAGACCCCCCCCAAGAGTGGTGTAGTAAGCGGAGGGGGGGGCACCCCAGGCGCCATCTTGATGAGGTGCAGGCCTGTTCTCCTCTCCCCCCCCCGCTCCTTCAACACCCATCCCACTGCCATGCATGCTGCTTCCCTTCCCCCATACCTCTGTAACGCTCCTGGCGTGAGCAGTAACCCCCAAAGCTGCCCGCCCCCAGGCCCGCCTAGTTCCGCCCATCCCCGCCCCTGTTCCCACCCTAGCCCTGCCCCCTCTCCAAGTTGAACTCATGGAGGGAGAGATGTTGGTTGGGGGGAATGAGGACTGGAGGAGAGGAAGTGTGCAGGAGGTGGAGAGGAAGTGTGCAGGAGGCAGAGAGAAAGAGATGTTGGATTGGTGGAAAGGAGGGAGAAATGTTGGATCTGCCAGTAGAAGGAGTGGGAGAGATGCACCCTGGATATCTCTTTCTCCACTCCCTTTGCAGCAAGGGAGGGAATGAGAGAGAGAGGGAGACATGTTCCTAATGGGGTTGGCAGAGAGAGGAAGAAAAGTTGGACTCATGGAGGGACAAAGAGAGATGTTGGTTGGGGAATGGAATGAGGTCTTGAGGAGAGAAAGTGTGCAGGAGGCAGAAATAAATAAATATTGGACGCACAGTCAGAAGGAAATGCAACCAGAGACTCATGAAATTACCAGACAACAAAGGTAGGAAAAATGATTTTATTTTCAATTTAGTGATCGAAATATTAGTTTTGAGAATTTATATCTGCTGTGTATATATTGCACTATATTTATTTTTCTATAGTTGTTCCTGAGGTGACATTGCATGTTTTAAAGTTATTTGCCTTGACCTCTTTGGGGGAAAAAAGTAATATAAACGATGATATACATTTTCTCTGCATACAGTGTGTTTTTTTTTTTTTTGTTGTTGTTTTAAATTTTCTAATTTACCAATATGTATTGATAAGATTATATTGTGTGTATATGAAAAATGAATGGAAGAAATTGCATTGCAAGTAGTACTATTATTATAGGTGTGTGGTTTGGGACAGAGCCTGGGTAGAGGTACTCATTTGATATTTATTAGACTTAGGAGGTACTTGGCTTGAAGAAGTTGAGAAACACTGGCTTAAGGGGTGCAGATGATTTTTCATGTGATCCAGATTTTTAAATGCCATACATTTCTGAAGATCTGTAGTCATTTAGAGAGATGTATTTTTCCAGATCCAAGATGGGAAAGGAGATGTGACCATTACAAATGATGGTGCCACTATTCTGAAGCAAATGCAAGTTCTGCACCCAGCAGCCAAAATGGTAGGTTTATTTTCCTGAATGTAGTATGTGAATGTAAACCTCATTTTAACGTTCAGGGCATATAGCACAAAATCTAGCATGTTAATCTCCCTTCCAAACTCACCCTTTATTACTCCCTTTAGCCAGATCACAAACAGACATAAATCTGTTTTAGATCCATAGCTTATCTCGCGTTTAGTCAAGGCATCCTTCTTACTCTGATATTTTGTCTCTTTTCTATCCTAATAGATGGTGATTTGATTCTTATAGTCTTTTTGTTTTCTTTAGTTGGTGGAGTTATCCAAAGCACAAGATATTGAAGCTGGAGATGGCACTACATCTGTTGTTGTTATTGCTGGTGCTCTGTTAGATGCCTGCTCAAAACTGCTTCAAAAGGGTATGTTTTTAACTTGTTCTCACTGATAATTTTGTGGAAAGGATGGAATATGACCTATGTTACAGTAAATTGTTTTTAAGTCATGCACTATAATTGTAGAATACTACTAAGATGTTAGAATTCTATAGTGGTGGGACAGGGAAGGGATGTAGGGAGGAGGATTGAAATTGTAAAACTGAATAATTTAAATGTTGGTAGATCATATGTATTTTTATTGGCTATGTTCATTTATGTTTAAGCAGTTTTTATTAAATTGTCAAATAATGTTACATATCTGTTCAATAGTATTTAGCAAAGATGGGTAATTCCATGTCAGATGGTCCAATTTCAAGGACCAGAAATTGATGAAATTTTTTCAGGGAATATGTTGAGACTTCTAATGAAGATATCCCGTTTTGAGGCATGATCACAACTAAGTCCAGTTAGGGGCCACTTTTTTGTATCCACGGAAGATACTAAAAAGATGTCAAACTTTGGATTCAGGTAATATAACCAACATTTGGTCATCCAGGATAAAAGCCACATTTCTATGACAACTTTTTAGGCTGAATCCAAACTTACTGCTGGGTCAGTCCATGTCAACTGTACAAGTGGTCCCCACCTTACCATCTTCAATTTTAATTAAACTTGGCATGTAGGTACCCAGCAAAGTTTCAACCCCTAAAACCTAAAATTCATGTAGTAAGTGGTGCTTAAGTAGAGGCCTTAAAATTTTTGTGCGTGTCATACAAAACAAATGGGCAACTTCAAGGGCCTCCTGTACACAGAGTATTGCTAACATCAGCCTGAAATTTAGGGCTCCTTTTACGAAGGTGCGCTAGCGTTTTTAGCGCACGCACCGGATTAGCATGCGCTAGCCGAAAAACTACCGCGTGCTCAAGAGGAGGCAGCAGTGGCTAGCACACGGGGCATTTTAGCATGCTCTATTCCACACGTTAAGGCCCTAACAAACCTTCGTAAAAGGAGCCCTTAGTCTACTAGTGCAATTTTGTGTACTTAATAAGCTTTTAGAGTTTTAAAAGTCTAGATTAAACGCTTTTCTGATGCCTCAGTGCCAAAGTTGGCCAAAAACTCAGTTTGCTAATTTTTGGCTTCATTTTTGAGGTGCCATAGATTTGTAACAAATTTAAGTGGTGACTTCTTGCTTGGTACACCTGCTCAACTATTGATTACTGTTCATCTATGAAAATTTCAAGTCCTGCTTTCATTTATTTGCAAAGATATTGCAAGTCAAACAGAGTAGCAAAAATATTAACAAATTTTACCCATCTTTGAAGCCTTGTATTTAATTTTTGACACCAGCAATCACTTTGGTTCAAAAAGCATTGGATAGAGCAACTTTTTGTCTACCAGATGTCAAATTTTCAGGAGAGTGTTTGTTGTTTTTTTTTGTACAGAAAAGAAATTTTTATTGAATTATGGTTAGTCAAAGCAGCATAACTTGAACTATTTGAAAGTACCATATTTTCGAAAGTGGGTGGAGCAAACATACAATTTTTAAACCCCCCTGTATTGTTTTAAAACACCCTGCCGCTGTCATAATAGTACCTGATGGTCATTGTGTATCCCTCACTCGCTAGTGGCACGGAGGTCAGCTGTCATTCAGAAAGCAGTGTGGGGCCAGGTGGGAGCATGGAAAGCTCGCTCCTGACCTGTGCGATGCTGACCAGGAAATAGAACAAGATAGCCATCGAGGGAGCTATTTAAAAAGGTACCGGGCGGATAATTTAAAATTACTGGGGGGATGATTTAAAAAGAATCAGATAATAATATTAAATATTGAACTAAGGTCAGTACTGGGCAGACTTGCATGGTCTATGTCTGTATATGGCCGTTTGGGGGAGGGTGGGCTGGGGAGGACTTCAATGGCTGGGAGGGTGTAGATGGGCTGGAGTAGGTTTTGACAGAGATTTTGGCAGTTGGAACCCAAGCACAGTACCGGGTACAATTTTGGATTCTTGCACAGAAATAGCTAAGAAGAAAAAAAAATTAAATTGGGAGACTGATTGGACCATTTGGGTCTTTATCTGCCATCATCTACTATGTTACTATGGTACTGGGGGTGTAAAAAAATTGTTTGTCAACTGGGACAGATCCTCCTGTCCCGGCCTACCACTAGACCACCAGACGGGGGACAGGGTACAGAGCCTGGCATTGTAAAAAATTGTTAGTTGGCTGGGACGGATCCCTCCTGTCCTGGCCTACCACTAGACCACCAGAGGGGGGACAGGTGCAGAGCCTGGCATGGAGAATATGGTTCAGAATGTTTTGTGTTTTTTTTTTTTTCTTGTTTTCCTCCTCTAAATCTAGGGTACGTTTTATGGAGCGAAAAATATGGTATTCTGTATCGCTTGGTAGATCGGTATACAGTACTCCCCCCGATATTCGCAGGGACTTCCGTTCCAATCAGGAGCTGCTTTGACGCGCATCGTACATTTTTTTTTTTTGTTTGACATTTTTGATTGGAGGGTGCGTGCGTTCTCCTATGTCTGGTTGTGGTGGTTTAAATTAGTCGGCTGTTCCAGTAGGCTGGGCTGTCTCCGTTTATGGCTTTGAATAGAAGGCAGTAGAATTTGAAAAGTATTCTTGCTTGTATTGGGAGCCAGTGTGAGTCGAGATATGCCGCTGTGATGTGGTCGTATTTCCTCAGTGAGTGGAATGCACTCATTTGTGTATGCTGTGCACATCAGAACGTTAAGCAGCATAGTTGAGGATGACTATAAGGACTTAATGGGAAAACCAGTTTGCAATTTGGAATCGAAAAATTGTATGCTCCACAGGTGTGATGAGTGTCCTAGTAAAGGTGTACTTGAAACTTACCTTTTCAGTGAATACAAGGATATTGATCCTGAAGAAATGATTGAATTCAAGCAGTGGATCCAAACAGATCGTGCAACTCTAGATGTGAAACAAATGGAAGTCAAATATTTTATAGCTGTGCTTGCTGAAAAGATTACAGATCTTTCAATACATCGTTACATTACATACATTACATTTTGAAAAATCAAGCACATTACTTGAAAACAGTCAAAAAAAATTTAAATCCTGATGAACTTGTTACTCTAATGGATTTTGCTGAAAACTATTCCTTTGTTCAGGATGCTGTTCAGCCAATTGTCTATTTCCACTTTAACAATGAAATTCAATGCATGAGTGTTTGTATCTTTAGTGACAGCTTAAGGCATGATACAACGGCAGTACACGATTTTTGGAAAAGTTTATTCTTCACATAAAAAGCTTACTTTCTGCCAATGTTAAGCATATAAAATATTTCAGTGATGGCTCTACTGCACAATACAAAAACATTAAAAACTTTGTTAATCTCTGCTATCACTATTCTGACTTTGGTATTCATTAGAGAGTGACACGGGGAAAAAATTTTGTCCCTGTCCCCGCGACAACTGTAACCCCATCACTGCGACCATTGTCCCCGCAGCATCCATACAAACCTCAGTACTGCAATATTTAGCTTATTCCTTCCTTATAAATCAAAGTTCTGGCTGCTGCACTGGAGAAAAAGATGTTCAGCTGGCAGGGCTTTGTTTATAAATTTTTATCAACACAACTAATGTACTACTGTATCCTAAAAGAAAATAAAGAAATTTTTTTTCTACCTTTGTTCTCTGGTTTCTGCTTTCCTCATCTTCTCCTCATTCAGTTCCTTCCATCCACTGTCTGCCTTCATTCTGCATCTTCCATTTGCCCTGTTACTGTGCCTTTCCCTTCCATCTCTCTCTCTCCCCAATTGGTTTGGCACCTATCTTCTTCCCTCCGCACCCCCCGTAGTCAGGCATCTGTCTTCTTCCCTTCCAGTGCCTTCTCCCCATTTTCTGTTCCCCATTTCCCTTCAGCACCGGTTCTTTTACACCGCCCTTCAGCACCCCTTGTGCGGTCCGAACATTTCACTCCCTCCCTCCCTCCCTCTTACCTTCGTGACGTGTTTTACTTTACAGTGTAATTTGTTCAAGCCGCCGGAGCCTGCCTGAAGTCGCTTGCATCTGCAGGCGGAAGCTTCTCCTGTGATGTAAACGAGAGGACGCCAAAAATAAGTGCTCCCTGTTGGAACCCTTGAGAAAGCCTGTTTAGGCAAAATGGGTCCCGTCGGGCATACAATTGTTGGGGCAAGCAAATTATACTACAATAAAGGATAAGTAAAAAATGAATTACCAGCTGTTGATTGTTTTTATGACTTCTAAAGGATAAAGTATCATAAAGAAGAAAGTCTTCTACATGTTGAATAAGAAATTCTACAGATTTGATGATTTAACCCTGATGAGTGAGGGTATTTTGTATTGCAAACCATAAAGAGACCCACTTAAGGCTTGGGAACCTTGGCTAAGGAACCCACCCACCCATGGCTGAACTTGCCTGGCTATTGAGTGTGACCTCTTGGCGATGGGGTTGTCAGTTTGAATAAACTGGCAGTGGTTAAACCACCTTGGACCAACGCAGGTTTTGACAATATTTTAATAACTATTAAATATATATGTAGTATGCTTAACACTATTCCTTTACTACTAACCAACATTCTTAGCGCCTGGCAGTCTTTAGCCTTGTGCCACAATTGTTTTAAAACAAACAGTAAATTATGTGTGGTGTAAAGTTCTTTCATAGTTCAACTTGAATATTTGAAGATCCCTCCAATGACAAATACAGTACTTTTAAATAGTTAGTTAACACTGCTGAGACTCTCTGAATTCAATTGCAAATTTCTTCCCCATACAAAAAAACATCCTCCTGAAAATTTGATATCTGGTAGAGAAAAAAGTTGCTCTATCCAATGCTTTTTAAACCGAAGTGATTGCTGGTGTCAGAACTGAAATACAATATGGATGGTAATTATTACTTAATGGATGCTAATTTAGGGCTGAAATGAATTTTTAAGATAGACTGTTATAGAACATGTTACTTACTTAAGATAATTATTAATTAATGATAGTCAAAATAATGAAATTTAAATGGTTGTGTTCTGTGGGAAATATTCATGGATGGCATATAGGATAGGGAGGGTATAGAAATGGTGATAAAATGAAATTAATGGGTAAAGGGAATGTTCTAATGAATTATTTTATTTCTATAAAGATATTTGGAAGGTAGTAAAGAAATGTTTAATATTTTAATGTACTAAGGAATAGATAAAGTTTTTTTTTGAAAAGTTTTAAAAAATGAATGGGGGTGGTTTTATTCTCAATTGTGTTGGTAAAGATGGAATTATTCATACTGTTAAATTAAATTGTGGGTTTATTTCTTTAAAGGTTCTGATTGGGGAGGTAAAAGATAAAATGGCCTGGGGGGAGGGATATTGTAATTGCTAATCCTATGCGTGCTCCAAGGCAGTCATTTTATTTGGAGGGAGGGATTTTTTTAAATTAGGGTTTGGATGTGCAGGGGAAATATAAATTTACTGAATTATTGGTGGGTATTGTGGTATCTTTTGTGGTCCCTTTTTACTATAATATAATGGATTTAAAATTTTTTTCATTAACTGTTAATGGCCTCAATCATCCAATTAAAAGAAAAAAAAGCTTTCTTTTCTGAAACAGAATGCAGATATATGTTAAATCCAAGAGACACACTTGTTGGCCTTAGAATCTAAAAAATTAGAAGGGGGTTGGGTAAAGCATTGTTTTTTTTGCCCCTGTTGTAGGGAAAAAGGCTGGTATAGCTATTCTGGTAAATAAGAGATGTACAGCTATATTTAAACTGATTGCTGCAGATCCCTTGGGAAGATGGTTACATGTGGACATGAACATGGGAAATACTACGTTGGCGCTTTTTAATGTATATGCCCCTAATTTGAATCAAAGTGAATTTTTCAAAGCTCTACAGAAGTTGATATTATCACTGGCTGCTTCTACTTTAGTAGTTATAAACAAAACAGACTGACTCTGTAACAGTAACACAACCCCAGAGGAGGACTCGTTTTACAAAAAGTTGAGCTCAGAGATATAAAACTCTGAAGAGGGAGAGGTAACCCCCTCTTAGGGAAAGAGTTTATCTTCCAATCATTGCTTCATAATTGTGACAAACGAGCCCAACTCCAAGGTATGAGAGTTTTAACTATGTATATATCTCAGTGTGGATGCAATGTGCATTCAACAGACTTTCAAAAAAGAATAAATATTCTGCATTCAGGTAAGCACTAGAGTTTTCAGCACTTTAGTAGTGGCAGGGGATTTTAATGCTCTTATGGATCCTTTGATGGATAAAAAACCTAGTGAAATCATTAGGATTAGATAATCTAGTGCAGTCTTGTGATTTGAAAGATATATGGTGAATACTTCATTTTAATGAACGGGAATTTTCTTTTTGCTCCCATGTTCACAAATCTTTTTCAAGATTATATTTTTGTTTCAGATCAATTAGTTCAGCAGGTAACACAAGCTTCCATAGATCCAATTATTTTGTCTGATCATGGAGGGGTGTGGATTGAATTAAAAATTGCTGAACAGGATAATAGTAGACCTGTATGGAGATTCGATAATACATTGCTTGCGGATTCAAATTTTATTGAGGAATTTCAATTAAAAATTAATGAGTATTTCCAAATTAATTCCTCAGAGGAAGTCTCTTTGGAAACTTTATGGGATGCATTTAAAGCAACCATGAGAGGACAAATTATTTCATATTCAGCATATATTAGAAAACAGCTTAAAATAAATTTTTTTAATTTGGAACAAGAAATTAAGGTCTTAGAATCAAAATTGATTGAAAAATGGGAACAAATTACTTTACAGGCTCTTTTGAAAGCTAAGTGTAAGTATAATGAGATTCTTCGCAATTGGTTAGGAAAGAATTGTTTTCTCAGCAGGCCTTGTATTATGGAAACTCAAATAAGGCGGGAAGATAATTGGCAAATTATCTCAAAGTGAAAAAAAGAAAGAAAAAAATTATTGGAATTAAAGATGACAGAAGATTTTCATAAGAACATAAGCAATGCCTCCGCTGGGTCAGACCTGGGGTCCATTGTGCCCAGCAGCCCGCTCACGCAGCGGCCTAACAGGTCCAGGACCTGTGTAGTAATCCTCTATCTATACCAGTGGTTCCCAAACCCTGTCCTGGAGGACCCCCAGCCAGTCGGGTTTTCAAGATATCCCTAATGAATATGCATGAGAGAGATTTGCATTCCTGTCGCTTCCATTATATGCAAATCTCTCTTATGCATATTCATTAGGGATATCTTGAAAACCCGACTGCCTGGGGGTCCTCCAGGACAAGGTTTGAGAACCACTGATCTATACCCTTCTATCCCCTTTTTCAGCAGGAAATTATCCAATCCTTTCTTAAACCCTGGTACCGTACTCTACCCTATTACATCCTCTGGAAGCGCATTCCAGGTGTCCACCACACGTTGGGTAAAGAAGAACTTCCTAGCATTCATTTTGAATCTGTCCCCTTTCAATTTTTCAAAATGCCCTCTTGTTCTTTTATTTGAAAGTTTGAAGAATCTGTCCCTCTCTACTCTTTCTATGCCCTTGATGATCTTGTAAGTCTCTATCATATCCCCTCTAAGTCTCCTCTTCTCCAGGGAAAAGAGACCCAGTTTCTCCAATCTCTCAGCGTATGAAAGGTTTTCCATCCCTTTAATCAGACATGTCGCTCTCCTCTGAACTCTCTTGAGTAACGCCATATCCTTAAGGTACGGTGACCAATATTGGACGCAGTATTCCAGATGCGGGCGCACCATCGCCTGATACAACGGCAGGATGACTTCTTTCGTCCTGGTTGTAATACCCTTCTTGATTATACCTAGCATTCTATTCGCTCTCTTAGCAGCCGCTGCGCACTGTACCGTCTGCTTCATTGTCATGTCCACCATTACCTCCAAGTCCCTTTCTTGGGTACTCTCATTCAATAACATCCCTCCCATCGTGTAATTGTACCTCGGGTTTCTGCTTCCTACATGCAATACTTTACACTTCTCAACGTTGAACTTCATCTGCCATCTCGTCGCCCATTTCCCTAGTTTGTCCAAGTCTCTTTGCAATTCTTCGCAGTCCTCCTTTGTCCGAGCTCCATTAAATAATTTGGTGTCATCCACAAATTTTATTATCTCACACTTCGTCCCTATTTCTAGATCATTTATGAATATATTAAATAGCAGCGGCCCGAGCACCGAGCCCTGCGGAACACCACTCGTGACCTTCCTCCAGTCTGAGTAGTGGCCCTTCACCCCTACCCTCTGTTTCCTACCCTCTCAAATTCTCTAATTGGACCTATATTAAAACAATTTCTAAGTTTTTATAAAGCTTTATATTCTTCTGAGCCTTATTTAGATAAGGAAAAAGATGGTTTAGAGTTTTTTTAATTAATTGAGGGACCAAAAATTCCTGCGCATATAAAAAGAAGTTTGGAAGAGCCTATATCGCCAAAAGAATTACAAACAGGTTTGAAATCCCTTAGAGTTGGATCCGCTCCAGGTGGTGATGATTTTATGGTAGAGTTTTATAGATCATTTCAAAATACCCTTTTACCACATCTATTAAATTTATATCAGGCTCAACTAACTAATGGTTGCATTACAGGTATTATGGCAGAATCTTTAACTATAGTTTTGCCAAAGCCAAATAAAGATCCTATGTTGGTTTCAAATTACAGGCCTATTTCTGTAATCAATGTAGATGGAAAACTATTGGCTAAGTTATTAGCTTTACGCTTGGCTAAGGCTCTCCCTTATATCATTGGTATGCACCAAATGGGGTTCATTGCTCAGAGACATTCCTCAAATAACACTAGGCTAGCTTTTCATATGTTAAACTTAACAAAAGCTTTGAAAGATCCGGCTTTCTCTGTATCCTTGGATGCAGAGAAGGCCTTCGATCGTGTGGAATGGACCTTTATGTACCAAGCAATGGATTGGTTTGGTATTGGTTCGGGATTTATATGGATGATTCAAACTTTGAATAACTCCCCTCCTGCTAGACTATATATTAATAACAATTTTTCAGAATGTTTTGGTCTGCAGAGAGGTGTTAGACAGGGTTGTCCTTTGTCTCCTTTGCTTTTTGATATTGTATTTAGAACCCTTGTTGTTAGCTATTCAGCAGGCGATGGAGATACAGGGTATTCCTTACACAGGTCGGGAATACATGGTCTCAGCTTATGCAGATGACATATTGCTTCATTTGAGGAATCCTGAAACAACCATTCCACATTTGCTGGAATTAAAAGAGAAATTTAGGAAATTTTCAGGATGCAAAATAAATTGGAGTAAATCAGAAATTCTTTCACTAAATGTTCATTGTACAAAAGGATTATTTGATTAATTTCCTTTACTTTGGAAAGAAGAGGGAATGAAATATTTAGGCATTTGGGTAAAAAATATGCTGGACGAGACAATGAAAGTGAATGAAAATTTTTTATTGCAAAAGGTCACAGAAATGTGTGAGCAATGGAACCCATTACATCTTCCTTGGTGGGGGAGAGTTTAAACTATAAAAATGATGATTTTACCTGTGGTTTGTTACTAGATGAATGTTACCAGTGTTTTTCCAGGGTCCTTTTATAAAAAATTGAATAGTATTCTTACAAAATGTATTTAGCTGGGTAAAATCGCAAGAATTGCTCTAGTATCTTTACAAAAGCCAATCATGGGGGGGGGGGGGGTAAATTTTCCTAATTTTTATAGGTATCATCAATCCTATATTTTGCATCAGGGTATGTATTGGATCCTTAGCAAAACAAAAACTACACCTCACTTAGTGTGAAGAGGAAATTGTATTGGTAATATGGCTGAATCTCTAAACTAAGATATGCCACAGTGTTCGTATCAAATATGTTGTATGTCTTTAATACTTGCTATATTCCGTCATCTTCTATTCATCTCAGAAGTAAGAAAAGCAAATGTCATCTGATGGTTCAATCATTTATTATTCTTTAATCATGCAGAGCTACTAGCATGCCCTGACGGGACCCGTTTCGCCCGTAAAGGGCTTTTTCAAGGGTTCACAGTAGGTGCTGTGCATAGTAATGAAACATACAACAATTTCAATTTTTTATTTTTTATTCTAAATCATATAACATATTATATATCTTAAATTATTATTAAATTATTCAATCTAATTCTTAAATTCATAAATTTTAAATGAAGAACTCTAACTTATGTATTTAAAAAACTATACATTTAAATTCCTCATAAATGTCCTAAGATCTGAATTTATTAAAATACTATTCTCTTATCAAGACCTACTTATATCAAATAATAAATTCATTACTTTTAAACAATTATTAACTTATTCAAAGTTTTAACCTAAATATTAACTCATTTTATACAAAAATGTTTCCAATACCCAAATGGATATAAGAAACATTTTTACACATTAATTAGGTTAAAACTTTGAATAAGTTAATAATTGTTTAAAAGTAATGAATTTATTATTTGATATAAGTAGGTCTTGATAAGAGAATAGTATTTTAATAAATTCGGATCTTAGTACATTTTTGAGGAATTTAAATGTATAGTTTTTTTAAATACATAAGTTAGAGTTCTTCATTTAAAATTTATGAATTTAAGAATTAGATTGAATAATTTAAGATATATAATATGTTATATGATTTAGAATAGGGATTTGATTAATAATAGTTAACGCCGCCTTAATATATGTGAATAGAGATACAATTTATTATAATTATTATATATTTAATGTATGTCTTTGTAAAAAATTGAAATTGTTGTATGTTTCATTACTATGCAGAGTACCTACTGTGAACCCTTGAAAAAGCCCTTTACGGGCGAAACGGGTCCCGTCGGGGCATGCTAGTAACTCTGCATGATTAAAGAATAATAAATGATTGAACCATCAGATGACATTTGCTTGTCTTACTTCTGAGATGAATAGAAGATGACGGAATATAGCAAGTATTAAAGACATACAATATATTTGATACGAACACTGTGGCATATCTCAGTTTAGAGATTCAGCCATATTACCAATACAATTTCCTCTTCACACTAAGTGAGGTGTAGTTTTTGTTTTGCTAAAGCTTGAATAACCTCACTTTCATCTTTGTAATATATTATGTATTGGATCCTCCCAGAGCTCATGGAAAAGTTCCCAGACTGGTTGACATTGGAATGGCAACTCATGTTTCCTTTTGAGATTAAGCCATGTTCTCAGTATTAAGATGCCTAGGTTATGTAAAGAAAATAGAATATTAGTAGATACATAGAAAACGTTAAGACATGTTAATAACTTAACACCTATTTCAATTCTTAAATCAACATATCAGGCCCTATGGCTAAACTCCAAGATTCAAATTGGTGGATTTAAGGTCATCTGGAAATATTGGATGAAGGCAGGTATACGCACTTTAGATGATGATATTTCTAATGGTGAGCTGCTTGATTTTTCACAATTGCAACACAAATATGGTCTTAATAAATCACAAAATTATAAGTGGTTGCAATTGAAGCAGGCCATTCAGGTAGGGTTCCGTGAATGGAAAAATCTTAGTGATCAGTATAGTTTGCCGTTCTTGTATTTCCAGGTGGATTTTCTGGGACACCAGGCTGCTCAGTGGTACAAATTGATATTGGGATTTATGAATAAAAAACCCAAAAATGGTCTTAGGGATATTTGGAGTATTGAGATTAAGCATCAAATTAATACATCTCAATGGCCACAAAATTGGTCTTGGAGAATGAGATGTACAGTCTCTGCATCTATGAGACAAACCTGTTTTTTTCTGTTGCATAGAGCAGTTTGGACCCCAGTTCGTTTACAGAAGTTAGATAGCTCTAAGTCAAATAGATGCTGGCACTGTCATCTCGAAGCTGGGACATTAGATCATTTGTTATTCTATTGTTCATTGATTCTTACATAAGAACATAAACAATGCCTCCGCTGGGTCAGACCTGAGGTCCATCGTGCCCAGCAGTCCGCTCACGCGGCAGCCGAACAGGTCCAGGACCTGTATAGTAATCCTCTATCTATATCCCTCTATCCCCTTTTCCAGCAGGAAATTGTCCAATCCTTTCTTGAACCCCAGTACCGTACTCTGCCCTATTACGCCCTCTGGAAGTGCATTCCAGGTGTACACCACACGTTGGGTAAAGAAGAACTTCCTAGCATTCGTTTTGAATCTGTCCCCTTTCAATTTTTCAAAATGCCCTCTTGTTCTTTTATTTGAAAGTTTGAAGAATCTGTCCCTCTCTACTCTCTCTATGCCCTTCATGATCTTGTAAGTCTCTATCATATCCCCTCTAAGTCTCCTCTTCTCCAGGTAAAAGAGTCCCAGTTTCTCCAATCTCTCAGCGTATGAAAGGTTTTCCATCCCTTTTATCAGACGTGTCTCTCTCCTCTGAACCCTCTTAAGTAACGCCATATCCTTCTTAAGGTACGGCGACCAATATCGGACGCAGTACTCCAGATGCAGATACAACGGCAGGATAACTTCTTTCGTTCTGGTAGTAATACCCTTCTTGATTATACCTAGCATTCTATTCGCTCTCTTAGCGGTCGCTGCGCACTGTGCCGTCGGCTTCATTGTCATGTCCATCATTACCCCCAAGTCCCTTTCTTGGGTACTCTCATTTAATAACATCCCTCCCATCGTGTAGTTGTACCTCGGGTTTCTGCTTCCCACATGTAATACTTTACATTTCTCAACGTTGAACTTCATCTGCCATCTCTTTCGCCCATTCCCCTAGTTTGTTCAAGTCCCTTTGCAATTCTTCGCAGTCCTCTTTAGTCTGAGCTCCACTAAATAGTTTGTTGTCGTCCGCAAATTTTATTATCTCACACTTTGTCCCTGTTTCTAGATCATTTATGAATCTATTAAATAGCAGCGGCCCGAGCACCGAGCCCTGTGGGACACCACTCTTGACCCTCCTTGGAAATTAATATGGGGTCAAATAAATTGTATATTGGAAAATCCAGTGGCATTATCGTATGATACTGTGATGTTTGGCATGTCAATGAGGGCTAAGAGTCAAATATCATCTAAGAATAACAGGCTCTTACTTATTATGACAGGGGTTGCCATACAACAGATTACGAGAAATTGGAAGAGACTTAATTACAGTTTCTAGTGGAACTCTTTATGTCACATTTATAAAATGGAAAGGATAATAGCTACACAGCAAGGGAATTTTAGAAAATTTCAGGAGATTTGGGAGCCATTAACATAACATTGTAATGAGTGAATAATGTATTCCCCTTAAAATGCACATCCAAGTTTGGGGAGAGGGGGGAAGGGATTTTATGGTTTGAATATTAAATAAGGATTATTGGAATGGGGTTTATGTGTAGGTTTCTTGAATTTAAGGAATGTAATTGATTGGGGGGGATAAATTCTGATGGATGTTAACAATATTAAGTGTTGTATTGGAGATCAAAATGATTTAAATGCTGTTACACTTATTGTAAGTTTTTTAAAAATGAATAAAGAATTTGAAAAAAAACCAAACTGAAATACAAGGCTGCAAAAATGGGTAAAATTTATTGTTAATATTTTTGCTGCTCTGTTTGACTTGTAATATCTTTGCAAATAAATGAAAGCAGACCTGAAAATTTTCACAGATGGATAACAATCAGTAGTTGAGCAGGTGTACCAAGTGAGTAGAAACCGTTAAAATGTGTTACAAAATCTATGGCACCCCAAAGATGAAGCCAAAAATTAACAAATTGAGTTTTTGACCAACTTTGGCACTGAGGCATTAGAAGAGCACTTTTGAATCTCTAAAAGCTTATTAAGTACAAAAAAGTTGTACACGTATATTAAATTTCTGGCTGATGTTAGTAATACTGTGTGTGAAGTTGTCCATTTGTTTCGTACGACATGCACAAAAATTTTAGGGCCTCTACTTAGGCACCTCTTACTACATGAATTTATTGTTTTCAAGGCTGAAACTTTGCAGGGCTTAGTTTTTCAAGCCAGAGCATCTTTGTACCAAGTTTCATTGAAATTGGAGATGGTATGGTGGAGATCATTCTGAAAATTTGTACAGTTGGTGTGGAATACCCATGCAACATCTTTCTGCTGCAATATGTGTATTCAGGAATAAAATTCTATCATTCAGGACTACTAGACCCATCTACAAGAAGATTATCAAGATAAGAACCTAATCTTTCTCTAAGTTCAGTACTTAACTGAAATCCTTAAAATAGTAATGATTACAAGTTTTTTAGAGGCCAAAATTCACTTGTCTTGTCTCTTTTTTTTTTTTTTTTTTAAACTAGGAATTCATCCCACCACCATTTCTGAGTCATTCCAGAAAGCTCTGGAAAAGGGAACAGAGATTTTATCCAGCATGAGCCAGCCTGTTGAGCTCAGTGACAGAGAAACCTTGCTTAATAGTGCAACAACTTCCCTGAATTCAAAGGTAGACATCAATTTTACATATTTTGAAAGGAAGAATTCAACAAATAGTCGGGGGGGGGAGGGTGTTAAAAGTTTCCAATCAGCAATCTATATGTGAGGGGTTGATTTATTAAGACATACTAAAATTTGGCAATTGTAGTGGGCATAGTTTAATGAACATTAACACTGTTTTGATATAGCTATCATGGTAGCATGCTTTAATAAATTAACATCTTAGTGTGTTTGAGTAGAAACTCTGCTAATAACCTTAGTCCTGGTTCGGAATTGCTATCATTTTCCATTACTATGAAGAAGGAATTCAGTCCTGGTTCGGAATTGCTATCATTTTCCATTACTATGAAGAAGGAATTCAGTCTTGGTGTAAGCAGATTTACAAGGGGATGCTGAAAAGTTCTCATCTCAACCAAGAAAGGAATGACGTGAAGCTATGAAACCCTTAAGTTCAACACACTTGGCACATCATGTATGAAGTTTCTGTAACCCTTTTGAAAAAATACTCTGGTCACTGGAAAACTGCTCCGCTGCTTCAGTCACCTCCGAATCACTCAAAAATTTGTCGCATGGTGCTAAGACATGCAAGACTGCCTAGTGGATATAGTTCTCAGGAGACTTTTTGAAGAAGTTGGACATGAGAAGAGTGCTTCTGCGATATCTGGAGGTAACCAACAAATTTAGACTCTCTGACCATCTGCTTATGCTGACTCATTCGACTAAGCAAGGTGTGCTTGCTTCTAAGGCCACAATTTCCAGATGGATCTGTAAAGCCATTTGTCAGCCTACATTATCCATGGGAAACAGTCCCCTGTTCTGTTATAGTGCATTTGACTAGACATGTGGCTTCATCGTGGGCAGAGGCTAGATCAGTCTCTCCAGCAGAGATTTGTAGGGCGTTGACCTGGTCCACGTGACACACATTTGCAAAGTTTTACAGGGTGGATGTTGCTACACAAGAGGATTCTTCTGACTTTGGGTTCTCAGTGTTACGGGCTGGCACTGTCAGCCTGCTTTAGGTTTCTGAGACTGCTTTTGAACATCCTGCTAGTCCAGAATGGCACTGGAAAAAGAAATACAGTCGTAGAAAAAATTAGGACACCCTATTAAATATTCAGTTATTTCTTAAGAAATGGTCACATCGATGTTGAATCCTTTTTTTAAAAAGTTTATCTCTGGAAAAGAAAGTGATGTAATTGCAGGTAAACAACAAAAATTTAACTTGATTTACTCATGAAACTAAAGATATCCACAAAAATGTGTATTCTAACTGAGGAATAAATTAGGACAGCTCTCACTTACACCTGTGTGTGATTTGAGCCACTTTTATCACATCAATGTCGGATTGAATGTCGGATAGTGCTAAAATCATATTACTGAATTCTAAGCACATAAGTTTGTTACTTATCTCGTCATATTGCTTGATAACTTATGCTGGCCCAAACTGCGTTGTAGTAATTAGCATATTCCCAATGTGACGGGTCCCGTTTTGCTGCAAATCGCGATTTCTTCAGGGTTTTTATTGTTGGGTTTTTGTCAGCATTTGGGCTCTTGTCCTGGGTGGTGACTCCTAATGTGGAACACATTAGGAGAACATGATTAGAACATCAGTTACTCAGCATTTTAAAGGTGGCTTACCTTACTTAAAACTCAGACATTTAGTTTGGTGTGCTCATGACTGCTGCGCTGAGGGTAAACACCATGGTGAGATAAAAAGAGCTGTCTGAGGCCTTCAGAAAGAAGATTATAGCAGCTTATAAGTCTGGTAAGGGATTTAAAAAGATCTTGAAAGAATTTAACATTAGCCATGCCACGGTCCGGAAAATAGTGTACAAGTGGAGGACTTTCCAAACAACTGCCAACATGCCCAGGTATGGCTGTTCAAGTAAGTTTACCGCAAGATGCTAAAAGAAGTCTCGAAAACCCTTAAAAATCATCACAGGACCTACAGCAGGATCTTGCTACTGTTGATGTGAAAGTGCATACCTCTACAATCAGAAAGAGACTGCAAAAGTTTAACTTGCATGGGAGGTGTGCAAGGAGGAAACCTTTGCTCTCTAAGAGAAACATCAAGGCCAGACTGAAGTTTGCCAGAGAGAACGTAGACAAACACTAGGACTTCTGGAATAGTGTTCTATGGACAGATGAGTCTAAAATTGAATTATTTGGACACCAGAAAAGAGCACATGTTTGGCATACACCAAATACAGCATTCCAGGAGAAGAACCTCATACCAACTGTGAAGCATGGAGGTGGAAGTGTCATGGTTTGGGGATGCTGCAGCAGGACCTGGCCAGCTCACCATCATAGAATCCACCATGAATTCTACTGTGTATCGGAGGGTGCTTGAGGAATATGTGAAACCATCTGTAAGAGAATTAAAGCAAAAGCGGAACTGGACCCTGCAACACAACAATGACCCAAAACATACCAGTAAATCCACCAAGAACTGGCTGAAAACTAAGAAATGGAGAGTTCTGGAGTGGCCAAGTCAAAGCCCTGAGCTTAATCCCATTGAGATGCTGTGGGGTAATTTGAAACAGGCTGTACATGCAAGAAACCCCTCAAACATCTCACAACTAAAAGAATTCTGCATTGAGGTGTGGTCCAAACTTTCCTCAGACCGATGTCAAAGACTGATAGATGGTTACAAGAAGTGTCTCACTGCAGTTATTTCAGCCAAAGAGGATAACAATAACTATTAGGGTGTAGGGTGTCCTAATTTATTCCTCAGTTAGAATACACATTTTTGTGGATATCTTGAGTAAATCAAGGAAAATTTTTGTTGTTTACCTGCAATTACATCATTTTCTATTCCATAGATTTAAAAAAAAAAAAATTGACATTTATATGTGAACATTTCTTAAGAAATAACTGAATATTTCATAGGATGTCCTAATTTGTTCACATGACTATATGTCCTTACCTTGGTGATCTTTTCTAGTAGATATGGATGTCGTTCTGAATCCCCACCTTGTTCTTCCTGCTCCTGCCTACTGTCTCATTCTATTTATGCTTCTCAAAGTTTGTATCTTGGATGCCAGTCAGCCCTAGGTCTATATAATATAGTGTCTACAGGAGTACTTCCTGAACTCATTTGATGCTTATGTTGGTTGTTGCTTGTTCATTGTGTGTTCAAGAATTAGTATGTTTGAGCAGAATAGTTGTTGGTTTGGGAAATTTCCCGTTTTCGTCCTTGACATAATGTCGATGGAGCTATTGTTTACTTGGGTACTTAACTGCAGGTGGCAATAGAGCTCCCAGTGAAATAGGAGGATCACAGAAAAAAATCAAGAGTGGATTCCTTCTGCATGTGGCTTGCGGCCATGGAGAAATAACCCATTTGTCCAGAATGGCACACCTATCTACTGGAAAAGATATTATCAAGGTAAGGACATAATCTCTTTTTCTAATGCAATAGGTATGTCATTCTGGAAGTATGGGTAATATCTTCATGCTCTTAAAACATGCAGAAGGAATCCATTCTACCTTTTGAATACCTTCTCTTTCACTAGAAGGCTCTGCTGCCCCCTTCAGTTTTTCCTTTTGCACATGAGCTGGAAAGAGTGTTTTTGATTTGTGCAGGGTCCATTGTGCTGGATGGGCACCTAAAAAAGCACACTTGTGCTGCACAGCACGTGAAGAGAGGGTGGGAGAGGTCAGCTTAGCCTCCCTTTTGCTCTCTAGGGCTTAGGAACCGTCAGGGGGTCCATCGGCTGGGAGTAAATCCCATCCAGATCCCTGGAATGGGGTCCTTCCCAATGCAGGAGTGTGGAGGCCATGGAGCCCAAGAGATACAAGCTGGAGTCATCTAAACGAGACACAGTGCTGCTTCATACAGCATTTTCTCCAGAATTTGTTAAACTGATGTGGAGAGCTTATCTGGATGGACAAGAACCCCAGAGGTGGTGTGCAGGGGGCCTGGGCTCCCAGAGTGCATCTACCTCAGTCTCGGAGCCTGGCCAGGATCCAGTTGGCCTTTCCAAGGGAGACTTAGACAATGAGGAGTCTGTTTATATGCCCAACGTTCAATTTGATGGAGACAAGAGACCCGAAGGCAGGAGATAACTGACAGGGCAGGGCTCCAAAATGACACACCTATCTCCTGCACCTCCCTACTATCTCTGTTGAGAAGTATAAAGAATGAACTATTGCTATAACACATTGGGGTTATACTTGAGCTTCTTAAATGTTTGCCATTAAACAATCAAAATAATGTTTAACACATTTATTATGATTTCAGAGCAGAACAGAGATGTAGTTTGGGGAGCTTCCCCATACCCCTCATTCACATGTTTTTGTATGGGGTTGTTGCCTGCTTTAGTATAAACTGAAGGGGGCAGCAGAGCCCTTTAGTGAAAGAGGAGGTAATCAAAAGCTGGAGTGTTCCTTCTGCACGGCTTACGAACATGGAGATATTACCAGTCTGTCCAGAATGACATACCTATCTACTAGAAAAGATATTAGCAAGGTAAGAATCTAATCTTTTTTATCAACAGTAACTAGTCGTTCTAAAAAGTTGGCACCAGCTGGCTGAAAATGCTGCAAAATCAACTTGGATGTGTCCATTCAATGTCATTTCTCATCAGCATTCAAACATTTGGGCACCCACTTGACTGACAGCTTCTGCATATTCAACTGCTCATGGATTATACACCCAACATGTTCCCTGGATATCTGTAGTGTCTCTACAATTGTTTTAGCCGATATTTGCCGATTTGCCAAAATCAAGTCATGGACATGGTCAACAATTTCAGGAGTTAACACTGTTTGAGGTCTCCCAGACCTTGTTGCATCTTTGGTCTCAGTCTCCATGTTGAAAATTTGCACACCACTTCACTGTGGATTTATGAGGATATTTGTCACTCAATCATATATTCATGGATTTCCTTAGGAGTTCTCTTCTGTAGGAATAGAAACATCATGTTGGCTTGGAGTTCCACACTTAAATTACACATGCTTTGTTGACATGGTTCAGTTGATCTGAAACAATGTCAAAACATTGCATTATGATTCTGCAAGTTGGCACTTTGTAAAATAAAATAACACTCACTTCAGCTACAACAGCAAAATAACGCTCAGAATTTAGGAACTTGATTGAGCTGAGAACTTTTCAGCACCCCTGTAACTCTATGTGCAGAATACTTAAGGATATGAATTTTATATTGAAATACAAGCCCTATCATTCTGACTTTGATTTCAAAACTGATGTATAATGTTTCACTGTAGGAAAGTTTGACATTGTAAAGTGGAAATTTACTATTACTACTACTACTTATTTCTGTTGCGCTACCAGACACATGCAGTGCTATACATTAAACATGCAAGAGGTGGTGCCTGCTTGAAAGAGTTTACAGTTTTAATTATAACAGACATATAGGACAAATGGTGAATATATGTATGTTTAGGTATGAAATTACAGAGGGAATGATGAAGTAGAGAGGGTATGGATCTACAGAGGAAATGGCAGATAAATTTCTGTGCTTTGCAAGTTGGTAAGGTTAGGACTTTGAAGAAGTGGGCTTTAAGCCTGTATTTGAATACCGCCGGGCAGGTTGTTCCTGGCATGCAGTGCAGCAAGGCAGGAAGGACTAGACAGAAGTTGGCAGTAGAGGAGAAGGGAACAGACGAGACTTACCCAACAATTGGAGTTCACTGGGTGGGGTATAAGGAGAGATGTTGAGGAGCCACAGAGTGGATACACTTGTAGATTAGTAAGAGGAGTTTGAACTGTATGTGGAAATGGACAGGGAGCTGATGAAGTGAATTGAGGAGAAGGGTAATGTGAGCATAATGACCCTGGCAGAAAACGAGCCATCCTGCAGAATTCTGAACTGATTCAAGGGGAAGATATGGCTTAGTGGAAGACCTTCAAGGAGTAAGTTGCAATAATGTAGGCGAGAGGTGACGAGTGTAGATGAAGGACTTGGCTACATATTAATAGAGGGAAGTCTGGATTTTAGTGACATTGTAGAGAGACAAGTTTTGGTGGTCTGTTAGATATACAAAGAGAAGGAAAGAGATGAGTCAAAAATATCTGAAGGTTGTGAGCTGTTGAGACAGGAAGGATGAGAGTGTTAACCTCCGAGATGAAGAAGGGAAGAGGAGGGTTTAGGAGGACAGATAAGAGTTCAGTCTTGGCCATGTTTAATTTTAGATGGGGGTGAAACATCCAGATAGCAATGTCAGCCAAGCAGGCTGAGACTCAAGCATGGATTGCTGTAGAAATTTCAGATATAGAGAGGTATATTTGTGAGTCGTCAGCATGGAGACGGTACTTGAAGCCGTGGGAGAAGATCAGAGTGCCAATGGAAGAAGTGTAGATGGAGAAAAGAGGTGCCAGGACAGAGCCATGAGGTATGCCGATCGATAACAGAATTGCAGTAGAGGAGGCTCCTCCAGAGCATACACTAAAAGTACAACAGAAAAGATAGGATGAAAACCATGAGCTAATAGAGCCCCGAAACCCAGAGGACAGCATATCAATGAGTAGGCGGTGATCTACAGTGTCAAAATGCTGTGATTAGATAAAAGAGAATGAGGTCAGAGTAGAGGCCTTTGGATTTGGCTAGGAGCAGGGCATTGGAGACTCTAGCAAGGACAGCTTTCATATAATGAAGAGGGCGAAAGCCAGATTGAAATGGGTCGAGGATAATTTGAGATGAAAGAAAGTCAAGACAGCGGTGGTAAGCAGCAAATTTGAGGAGCTTGGATACAAAGGGGAGAAGGGAGATGAGCGAAGGGGAGAAGGGTCGAGCAAAGGTTTTTTGTGTAGCATGTTTGAAGGCTTTGGGTACAGCAGTGGAGAGCGATAGGTTGAGGATATGGCAGATAGAGGGAATGACTGTAGGAGAAAGATGATCAGTAGTCGGGTGGGGATGGGATCAGATAAGCAGGTAGTGAGTTTGAAGGAGGAGAAAAAATGTGCATTTCAGAACAGGCGGCAGGGATTGATGGAGTGTTGGCAGGTTAGATAGGAGGAGTGAGAGGTGGAGGCAATATGGTAGAGAACTGAAGGTTAATCTTGTGAACCTTGTTGTGGAAATACTCGGCCTTAGTCTGGGAATCTAGCGAAGGAGGAGTTAAAAGTGAGGGCACTTTGAGTAGAGAGTTGATTGTGGCAAAAAGATGGTGAGGTTGCATCCATGAGAATCGTAGTTTTGCAATCAAAAGGGTGATTTGGAAGAAGGTTTGCAGAAAATTTGAAGTACAGAAAGTCAGCGTGAGCACAGGAACATCCAGTGACATTTCATTGATCAAGCACAGGAATGTATCAGATCTTGGCGGACAGCTAGGGCTGGGGTTTGGTGCACCTTACAGAGCATGATATGGGAGGAGTGAGGGTATCAAGAGTAGAGGAGAGAATAGTATTATAGGAAGAGATGTTTCATTGACAGATTTACATAGTGTAGTGTTTGCAAGGAGGGAGGAGACAGTGGCAGAGAGCATACACGGGTCAATAGCTTGAAAGTTCTTAAATCTATTGGTGAGGATTGGTTTTGTCTGTGGGCCAGGTTTATTTTTGAAGGTTATCAGATGATGGTCAAAGGGGAAGAATTGAGATGGAGAAGTCTAATTGGGCTATTAGAGAAAAGGCAGTGGCCATTCTGGTGTGTGGGGGAATTGGAGCACAGCTGAAGATTGAATGAGGATATCAGGGCAAGAAACTTTGATGTGTAGGAGTCAGAGGTGTCTTCAGCTTGAATGTTAAAATCACTAAGGATAAAGGAAGGAGACAGAGACAGGAGTCAAAGTCCGTGAGAAATGAAGATAGATATTTGTGAGGAGGTGGATAAATGACCTATTCACAGAGGAAAGGGAGTGAATAGACCTACGGAGTGGACTTCAAAAGAGGAGAAACAATGATATTGAGGAATGCAAAGAGGTTGAAATCTACAGAAGGGTGAGAGTAGCAGCCCAACAACTTCTCCACAACTTACTGGGCGAGGCGTATGGGAGAAGTGGTAGCCTCAATGACATAGGACAGCTATTGAAACAGTCTTTCAGGGGAGAGCCAGGTTTCATTAGTGCAAGCATGTAGAAAGAATGAGAGATAAAGAGATCATAGATGTAAGTGAGCTTGTTGAAGATAGTGGGCATTCCACAGGGCACATGAGAAGGGGAGAGGAACAGAAATAAGATTGGAGGAAGCTGTGGTGTGATTTGCATGAGTAGGGTGAGACTTTATAAGGAGGGCCAAGATTGGAGTCTATGTCCCCAGCAGTGAGCAAAGGGAGGAGCGGAAGAGTAGGGGTGTGTGATGAAGGTGAGATGTTGTCAGATAGGATGGGAGAAACTGTTGAAGCCTTAGAGTTGTGAAGAAGGTGGGCGATAGAAAGGATGGTGAGGTGGTGAATTCAAATAGTGGACAAGGTAGATTTGAGGACTTCAGTGGTTTAGGGTGGAGGGGAAGATTGAGTAAGGTCGATATTAAGAGAAGAAGGTGTAATGGAGCCATAATCTAGAAAAGGAAAATGATATCTGGCGAGAGGTTGATCAAGGTAGGTTGGGGATTATCTTGGGGAGTAATGGGAGGAGTTTGTACGTATATTGTAAGATTTGCTATGTAAGGAAGGTGGATGTGGTTGAGAGGTTACTTTGAAGTGACAGTAATCGGGGAAAGGGAATGGGTCTTCCAAACTGCCTTTTTTTGATTAAATATTCAAAATGATGGGCAGTAGAGCAGTGATTCCCAACCCTGTCCTGGAGGAACACCAGGCCAATCGGGTTTTCAGGCTAGCCCTAATGAATATGCATGAGAGAGATTTGCATATGATGGAAGTGATAGGCATGCAAATTTGCTTCATGCATATTCATTAGGGCTAGCCTGAAAACCCAATTGGCCTGGTGTTCCTCCAGGACAGGGTTGGGAACCACTGCAGTAGAGGATTAAGAGATTTGCCCAAGGTTACAGGAGTATCGCTTGGATTTGATCCCACAACCTCTGGGTGCAGAGGCAGCAGTTCCACCACCAAGCCAGCTAGTTTCGCAGTATAAGGAAGGGGTGACTTAGTGATAGTCAAGAGGGTCTCGGAGAAATTTTTGGAAATAGGAGTTTCAATTAGTGATATTTTCTTGTCAGGATCAGCGGGATGGCAATTTAATAGGAGTATAAATATAATGTGAGCCTAGGGATGGGAGGGGTGAGGGGCAGGGTGAGAGGGCTTAAGTAACAGAGATGTGTTTACAGTGTAGCTATGGGGTCAGTCCCAGAAACAAGCATATTCTGTATTTTTCGCTCAATAAGATGCACTTTTTCTTCCCCCAAAAAGTGGGTGGAAAGAAGGGTGCATCTTATGGAGCAAATACCCAACCCCCACCCCTGCGGTCCATGCTGCTCCATGAATGCCTTTAAAGCTGCAGGGAATGAAAGGATAAGAGAGCGTGTAGCAGAGGACGGTGTAACTTCATTCATACCTAGAAGAGAAGGAGTCAAAGTGAATGCATCTACACCAGCTCTCCTTATGGGAAGGGAAAAGAGGGAGCACAGGTAGAGCGGATGCTGCAAGCTTTACCTGCAGGAAGAGGAAGGGCACGGCGGCAATTATTTCCATCTGCAGGAGGAGGTACATGAAGAGCTATAGTAAGGAGAGGGAACGGCAAGTTGTGTTTTTTTCCTTCTATATGAGAGGGTACAACGCTCCTTAGCGGTGAGAGGGCGTGCGCACATGTGCTGAAAACCCCGGTTTTTCCATTTCTTGCAGAAATAATGCGTGTGCGGTGAGGAAAGGCACAACGCGAGCTATAGCTACTGCAGCCTAGGCAAGTGGTGAGAGGGGCTGGGGGGAGCGTGGCTGGACAGTAGATAAGCATGTGAATGGGTCCTTTGCTGGCCTCCCAACACTGTTGCATGTGGGCAGGGAGGGTTGTGTGAGTCCTAGCAGCTGCCCGTGCATACATCGTAGTTTCGTTTTACTGTCTCCTGTTTTTTTTCTGTTCGCTTTTTCACAAGGCCAGTGAGACTTTGAGTTTATACTAGCTACCTATACATTTTCTAAGTATTTTGGACCGCCAGAGGAACTAAAATAAGGTACGGGGGAGTTTGGGGTAGGTAGGGGGGTACGGGGGGCCCTGCCTGCCTTCCTTCCTGCCTGCCTCAGGATGGGGGGCCCTGCCTGCCTGTCCTGTGCCCTGTCTCAGCCTACCACTAGACCACCAGAGGGGGACAGGGTGCAGATCCTGGCAGGGAGAATTTGGTTCAGAATGGTTTTTTTCCTTGTTTTCCTCCTCCTGAATCTAGGGTGAGTCTTATGGTCAGGTGCATCTTATGGAGCGAAAAATACAGTACATTTTACTGAAGCATATTTACCAAAGCAGAGAGGAATGGCTACATTGATTACTGAGATAGGTAAGTCCTGAGGAAGCAAGGAGAAAGTTGGCTAGAGACACCTTTTTAAAGGTAGAGGAAAATCAGGGCTTTCAGGCAGGGCACTTGGAAATAATGAATTGCAGGTAACAGTAGTGCATCAAATAGTCATGCTTTACTCTCTTTTTTTTCTTTTACTTCTAAACTGTTTAGGTTGTATCACAGTACTCCAGTCTGCTTTCTCCAATGAGTGTTGATGCAGTGATGAAAGTGATTGACCCATCCACAGCTACCAGCGTGGATCTCAGAGACATTAAAATTGTCAAAAAACTTGGGTGAGAAACAGACCCATGACATTTCAAAATAAAGTATATATATTGTCTTTCAAATGCTTATTTGAAAATGTATATCTTTCTATTCTTAAAAAATGTGTTTTGCTGATCTGGTCTGCCTCCTAGATTGCTAATGAAGATATGCTTTACTGATTTATCTTTTTAGTGGCACAATTGATGATTGTGAATTGGTTGAAGGTTTAGTTCTTACTCAAAAATTGGCAAATACTGGTGTAACCCGTGTTGAAAAGGCAAAAGTTGGTCTCATTCAGTTCTGCTTGTCTGCTCCGAAGACAGATGTAAGTAAACCAAGTGTTTTGAAAACTGTTTCAGCACAAAATGCATTCCTAGGGCAGGTGGTTACATTTCATTTCAGCATGAAAGGTGCTGCTACTCTAGCAATAGTTACCTGTCCTTCTGCTTGGTTAATTAACTATGCTGTGCTCAGCACACTTTGTAATCTAATCTTCATTTTATATACCGAATCTACTCCCTAAGGAGCTTGACTCGGTTTACAGTTCGATAAAAAATGAAACATAACAAGTAAAAACTGTGGGATAAAAACAGAAATTGGTTAGATTAGATAGATGGAAAAAGTTAGAAAAAAGTATGTTGAATTGCTTAAAATTACTATACAACAGCTAGAATCAAATTAACTATTGTGAAAATAACCAGGTTTTTAAACTTTTTCAAAATTGAAATATTTGATCTACCAGTCTTAGAGAATCTAGAAGTCCATTCCAAATTCTCATCAATTTAAAAGT
The DNA here is from genome assembly GCF_902459505.1 of Geotrypetes seraphini. NCBI lineage: Eukaryota > Metazoa > Chordata > Amphibia > Gymnophiona > Dermophiidae > Geotrypetes > Geotrypetes seraphini. Next base: position 337,667,863 of record NC_047086.1, on the reverse strand, counting down.
AAAAGATTTACTAAGCTTTCCAGTGCATTTAATACCTTTCAGAGAAGGAAATGCTAATTTGTGAATTGTTGTAGTTCTTGAATAGCATGATCTAAAGGAATTTCCATTAAGGGGAATCAAAGAGTCAAATATTCCTTAAGAGTTTGAAAACCACACATGCACACTTGAACTGTATCCTATAATGGACCGGAAGCCAATGGAGTAATCTGCTAGACCTTGATGGTTTCAGCAACTGTCTGGGGAACCATTTTAAGATGGAAGACTACATTAAAATTATTTTCATTTATTACATGGATGTCAAAGTCCCTCCTCGAGGGCCGCAATCCAGTCGGGTTTTCAGGATTTCCCCAGTGAATATGCATGAGATTATTAGCATACAATGAAAGCCCACAGTATACCCACAGTATTTGCCAATTTGCAAATAGATCTCATACATATTCATTGGGGAGGTCCTGAAAACCCGACTGGATTGCGGCCCTCGAAGAGGGACTTTAACATCCGACTTATTAGATCACAAATGAGGATAAATAGAACATTACACTTCTCTCTCCCTATTCGTGGGGGTTAGGGGCAGAGCCGGCCCACGAATAGGGAAAAAATTGTGAATAACTTTTGGCCGGCTCTGACCCACCCCCGGACCTTACCTGGTGGTCTAGCAGTGACGTGGAGCAGGAGCGATCTTCCTACACTCTGTGGTCTCAAGACTACAAAAGGAACTCCCTGTTGTAGTCTCTTGAGACCACGGGAACTCACAGCTCGGCTCTGCATGGGGCAGGAGTGTAGGAAGATCGCTCCTGCCCCGCATCACCACTAGACCACCAGGTGAGGTCCATGCTTCGATCACACCCCCCGCCGCCTCTGATCGCCTCCCTCCAAGTCCTGGGGCTGTTTTTTCTCGGGGAGGGGGGTCTGGGGTAAAAAATGCGGATAATCGAAACTGCGAACATCGAAACCGCGAATAGAGAGGGGGAAGTGTATTCCAATAAAGTACAAGAGACTATAAGTTGCAAAAAAGGTGTTTTCATTTTACATAAAGTAAAATTGACCTTTCTATAACATCCCACAGATCAATCCAGAGACTTGTGGATTGTATCCATCTACCAGCAGGTGAAGATAAAGCTCTGGTATTCTCTTTGTCATGTAGGACCCTGTGCAGAAGCCTCACTCTCAGTATTCTCTCTGTCCTGTGCGCCTCTGGTTTGGTGCTAGCTCCTGGCTTACTCACTAGAGCAGTCTACTTTGAGGGTTGAGCAGGCCTTGGTGGCTTCATGGTAAATCTGGTAGCACCAAAACCCTCCCCTTTTCTCTCCCCCCCCCCGGTCTGTTTTATGATCTGCTCCTTTCTTTTCGTAGTGCTGTAATCTACCTCTTTAAGACAGACAAATCCAAACAAACATCTAGAGAATGCAGTCTAATGCAGTGTTTCTCAACTCGGTCCTAGAGTACCCCTTGCTAATCAGGTCTTCAGGATATCAATAATGAATTTGCATAAACTTGATTTGCATACACTGCCTCCATTATATGTAAACTTCTTTCATGCATATTCATTGTGGATATCCTGAAAACCTGACTGGCAAGGGGGTACTCCAGGATCGAGTTAAGAAACACTGATCTAAAGGAGCTGGCCAGTTTTGGCTGTGGAGACATTATTTTGGCAACACAAGTTTATGCCTGCTGTACCTCTGGCAGAAACAAACATCTGGAGTGGTCAGTGACAGTCTTCTGGTTATAGCTGCTTTTGGTGAAATAGTGAAACACTCTGGTGTGGAAACCGGCAATTAGCATCAGGTGTCTGCAGCTCATTGGATTGGGTTTCTCTTTGTGGTTCCCCTCCAGTAGCTGTTACCTCTCCATCCCGCTCGGGCACATTGTCTGCTGTGCTGGAGGAAATTTTGGCAGGCTTTGCGTGCAGTTTTGCCTTTGCCATATTTGAAGCACTGACATGTGCTTCTCTTCCAGAACAGTTGGAATGGGGTTCACATGGGGGCTGAGAGCAATGTTAGAGATCCCTGGAACAGAGGGGAGGGGGGAGGGCAGGACTCTGCTTTGATCCCATTTTCACATGAGTCTGTGCTTTTGCTTTTTTTTTTCCCCCTTTTAATTTTTATTTATGAATTTTTATACATAATACAAAATGCCATATCTCAACCAAACAAAATAGTACAGATAATAGAAAGTCTTCCGTGTGGTTCCTTCACAGACTCTACCATTCAGAACAATAACAACCAGAACAAAAAAATCCCCCCCTCCCCTGCACTCCAGTGTCAAAAGATCAATGTAACACTTCGAGCTCTATGTGACAAACCATCCCAAACAGGAGCCCAAGTCCCCTTAAATCTTCTCCATTGACCAGAACCACACTTTTTTACATCCAAATATTTAAATTTTAACAAAGTAAACAGTTCATTTCACCACATAGTAATAGTGGGCACTTCTGCCTGTCTCTACAGTAATAAAATACATTTCCTGGCCAACAGTGAGGCCTTTTGCAATAACAAATCCCCCCCCCCCCCCCCCGAGAAGTAACCTGAGAAAAGAGCAATACATCCGCCCATAAAGATATCCTGTGATGCAAAACAGTCAGTCTGTAGGTAAATTCCAACAAAAGACCAAAATGTTTGTAATCTCTCACAAGACCAAAACATATGAAGCTACCCAGCGGGCGCATAAGAATAGCCTTACTGGGTCAGACCAATGGTCCATCAAGCCTAGTATCCTGTTTTCACGGTGGCTAATCCAGGTCACTAGTACATGGCCAAAACCCAAGGAGTAGCAATATTCCATGCTTACCGATAAGCAGTGGCCTCCTCCATGTCTCTCTCAATAACAGACTATGGACTATTCCTCCAGGAACTTGTCCAAACCTTTCTTAAAACCAGCTATGCTATTCGCTCTTACCACAACCTCTGGTAATGCGTCCCAGAGCTTAAGTATTCTCTCAGTGAAAAAAAATTCCTCCTATTGGTTTTAAAAGTATTTCCCTGTAACTTTGAGTGTCCCCTAGTCTTTCTGTAATTTTTGACGGAGTGAAAAATAGATCCACTTGTACCCGTTTTACTCCACTCAGAATTTTGTAAACTTCAATTATATCTCCCCTCAGCCATCTCTTTTCCAAGCTGAAGAGCCCTAACCATTTTAGTCTTTCCTCGTATGAGAGGAATTTGTGCTTTTAATGCACAAGGCTTATCTATCTAAGAGGCCTCAGGCAGCGAGGCCTTCCTCTGCTTCTGGGGTGGGGGGCCTTGGAGCTCAGTACACTAAGCAGGCACAGTTTGATCTCCCCAGAGATGGATGAGCTTTTGCTGTTTCCTATCTGTGACCTCTGTCTGCTCTATTTTGGACTCGCCCTCATCAGAGGAAGCTCCCCATCTTTCAGAAACAATCCCACTGTGGTGCAATTTTCTGACAGGAGGTCCTTAATATACTTTCTCTGACTTTCCATATTCATTTCGCTGCAGAGCTTCTAATTTCAGTCCTTAGGTGGGCTTGCAAGTGACATAGGCTATAATTCATCTGTGTCCTCTATCTGTAAAGGATTTGGAATCCCTCAGGTTACATAGTGTAGATTATTTAATCGCAGTTGTTACCAAGAAAACAACCTTAGCAGTAGAAGGTGGAACAGCCCAAAAAGATGTTCAGGATAGGAGACTGGACTCTTCTTTTAAGCTCTCATTTAAGGTGGCTTAACGATGATTGTAGCCTAAGGTTTGTGGTTGTTATGCAGCTCGTGGTTCCTTAACCTGGGTGAAGGCTGCCTCAGCTGAGGATCTGGTACAGTCCTTACCTTCTCTGGAGGTCAGGTTAGCCTGTTTGGATATGCTCTATGACCTCCTACAAGCATCGGCAAAGGAACTGGTTTTGGCTTCAGCATTGGTTTGCGGATATGGCTTCTAAAGCTAGGTTGCTGAAGCTCCCTTTTCGAGACATGCTCCTGTTTGTTGAGAACTTAGACAAGATTATTAAGGATTTAGGAGATTCCAAGTGCTAGTGGCTACTGGCAGTCAAGTTCAAATCCTCTTTCCATTCCAAATTTTGGGAAGCAAGACACTACAGGCCTAATTCTAATCCTTTTCAGAGGCAGTATTTTCAGCAGAAACAGCCATTTTATGGGGAAGGCACTTAAGTGCCCTCTTCATTCTTTCTCCAGGGCATCTCAGGCCTCCTGTTTCATGCAATCATGAGGTCTTAGTTCAGGCTTGCTGATGTAATTTGTCTCTCTCTGGAGGAGTGAATCAAGATCGTAAGAGCAGTGAGTCTTTGAAGTGGTCTGCAACAGATACAAGCTGGAATGCTCTTGGACACTTCAGTATTTTTTCACAGAATCACTTTCCAAGGCTCCCGCCAATGTATTGGAGAAAGAAGATGGAACTTCTATCCAGGTGGGTGTTGTCTATAGACCTTCGACTTAATTTCAGCAAATTCATAAAGATCTGGATACAGATATCCAAAAGTTGGGAAAGAAAGGGGAGGTGCTGTTGCTGGCTAATTTCAACCTGCTGGATGCGGACTGGAAAGTTCTGTCTGTGGAATCAGAAAGAAGTAGAGAGATCGTGGATGCCTTTCAAGATGCTCTGCTCAGGAAAAAAAGCAATACTGGATCTGGTGCTCACAAATGGTGACATGTCAAGAGTGGGGACCCAACTAGGAAGTAGCAACCATCAAATGGTTTGGTTTGTATTTGTGGGATAGAAGACATCAATGTAATGTAATATAACAGCCAAAGTGAAGGATGGCCACACAAAATTCACACATTTTTCTAAGAGGAGTTTATCATTTACAAGTGCTCAAGGGTCCATTTGTTCTGAATGGCAGCTTAACTTGGTCCTATGAGCCTTCCAGAGAGCACCTTTTGAGCCATTGGACAGGATCTACTTGAAGGAGTTTGACATTGAAGACAGTTTCTGAACGCTATGGCTTCATCCAGGAAAGCTTCAGAGTTGTAGGTGTTTTTTATGCCGGGAATCATATCTGTGGTTCACAGAGGCAGGTGTGATGGTTAGGATGGTGCCATCCTTCCTTTACAAGCTGGTCTCGGGGTTCAATCTGAACCAACTGTTTTCTCTCCCTGCTTTTAGCAGGGAGGATTACCCAGAGAATTTTCATGCTCTCTGCTGTTTGGATAGTCAGAGAATCCTTATCCAATATTTGGAGCTCATCAGTGACGTCCATTGGTCCCATCATATTTTTGTTTTGTTTACAGGATACAAAAAAGGAAATCGAGTGTCTAAGGAGACGGTAGTGAGGTAGCTGAAGTAGGCTTTATTGTTGGCCTACATCAGTAATGATTTTTTTAGTACTAGAGTGATTGCCTTTTTCCAATCAGAATGAATCATTCCGAGTGATACTGTCATAGGTGATGGATAGAATAAATGGCAGAAATCTCTGTGATGGAGATTTCAATCAGAAAGATGGTGGTAGGTCAAGGTGGCAAAAAGTCAAACTTGTATGATTAAGATTCAGAATAAGAGAAGATAGAGGTGGGAGGTCAAATGTAGACCATGAAGAAGATCCAGTCAGATTGGGACTGTCTTTAGTGAGGTTAGACTTGATATCTGGCAGTTGGTAAGGTTGAGTTAGTTATGGTAGGCACTGTGGTCACATCTACCAAATTACTGATTGGATCATCATATTGGTCCAAAATCTATAATAAATGTGATGAATTCTTGAAATATGCACTTTATCTGCCTCCTTTCATAAATATAACATCCAAAAACTTTAACAAAGGTTCCAACATGAATTGACCCTTACCTGGAGGGCACCTTAAACTTTTATGTATCTTAGGTTGTGAGTTCAAACCTCACACTGCTCCTTTCGACCATGGGCAAGTCACTTAATCCTCCACTGCCCCAGGTATATTAGATAGGACTGTGAGTCCGCTGGGACAGATAGAGAAAATGCTTGAGTACTTGATTTGTAACTCATTCTGAACTACTTTGGAAGGATAGACTTACAAACAAATTCAAGGTCTCTTAATATGCTGTTCTATCAAAAATTGAGGTTGATAATATGCATTCACTCAAGCTGAAATTTCTTTCATCAGTTCAAAAGAAGAATTTTATTCTAATTTACAATAGGATTCATCATCTGCTAGTTGTCTTTGAGCTTCCATCTCATTGTATTCTATCTTGTTTCACTGTCGTGCCCCCTTTATCCGCTTTAATTATCACTATATTTCATCAATTGTTGCAAAACCAGGTATTAGATCAATTGCAGTGGCAGATTTCAACCCTCCCTCCTTTAATTTCATTTATAACCTTGAAAAATTATTAAATTTAAAAGAACAATGTTGGATATATGAGTTGCGGGCAGTGACCCCGCTCGGACTCAATGCTGAGCTTGAGTGGGTGTCACTGGTTTAGGCAAGAGGTCTGTGATTGAAGGAGAAGAGAATCAGCTATTTGAATTAGAGTATAAATAATAAGAAGAAACATGCTGCCACCATCTTGGTCTGGAAGAATATGGGAGTTAGATGATGCTGATATTGGTAAGGTGGTGTGATAATTTTAGAGACATTTGGGTGTTGGATATACTAATATAGATGAGTATATTTTTTTAGGGAAGACTACTGAAGTTGGATGGCATTATGATATTGGTAAGGTGGTGTGATAAATTTTATAATTATAGAGACACTTGGGGTTGGATACATCAATAAAGATGTATGTCTTTTAGGGCAGTGTCCTTGAAAAAGCAATTTGCAAAACATGTTAGATGAAACTTTCCAAATTGATTGATTTGGATCATTGTTATTTTGAAGTTAAGTAAAACTAGTTTTGAAAGTGAGTGAAAGAGAATTAATGAAAATTTATAAAAAAATTAAGGCCCCCTTCAAGCCACATTAGGGTTTTTTTTATCACCGGCTGCTGCAGTAAAACCTCCCACGGTCATAGGAATTTTATTTGCATTGGAGCTTTTACCGCTGCAGCCTACGATTATGTTTAAATGATTTTTATTATTCCAGCAGTAAGAAGCAAATACAAACAGTGGTACCATTCAGGAAATAACATTTTCAACAATATAATCAGTTATCCCAGGACATGCAGGCAGCATATTCTTGACTGATGGGTGACGGCACCGACGGAGCCCCGGTACGGACAATTTTAGAGTGATTGCACTCTAAGAACTTGGAAAGTTCTAGCAGGCCGCACCGCGCACGCGCCTTCCCGCCCGACGGAGGCGCGCGGTCCCCAGTTTCTTAGTTTCCGCGGAGCTAAGAAGACGCACTTTCAACGGCTGTTGAAAACTTTTTTCTCATTCGCCTTCCCGCTCGCGTAAACCTTTTCAGAATTTGTATTTCCCTTTTTTCTTTTCTTTTTTTATAATATTAAAAAAAAAAAAAAATTCTCTTTTTTTTTTTCCTCTCTTTTTCGGGTTCGCCCCAGCGGGGCCTGCTGCCACCATCGAGGCCTCGGCCTTCGATTTGGCAGAAGCCGTTTTCACGTTCATGCCCCCCCAACCCGGTTTTAAGAAGTGCCAGCGGTGCGCAAGGCCCATTTCCCTCACTGACCCGCACAACTGGTGCTTACAGTGCCTGGGTCCTGATCATCGGGCGTCCACCTGCACCCGCTGTGCCACTCTAAAAAAGAGAATGTTAAAAAACCGCCAGATCCAACAGCAACTTTTATTTGGTACCAAGATGTCGGATTCGGCGGCACCGGTCCCGACTTCGGCCCCGACGCAGTCGGCACCTACCTCATCGACGCCGCGCCGGCGTCGCATCCCTCAGGTAAGCCGGCTAAGAAGCCTTCCCCGCTGGAGCGTCCTCCGGTCTCAGTGGCAGCGAGCCCAATCCTGCCGACCTCGAGGCGCCCGCGGAAGCGCTCCGATTGAGGTTAGCCCTTCGACCTCGGGTTCCTCTTCGGAGTGTAGAGCGGCACCAAAGGTACCGCAGAAGAAAAAAGCGGTACCGGTGCCTTCGCTGGACGAGCGAATTGCTGCCGTCCTGCAAGTACAGCTCAAAGAGCAATTGCAGCAGCTCCTGCCTACTCTTCTGACACCGAGACTTCCAGTCCCGGTCCGGTCTGAGCTACCGGTACCGGCAGTGGAACAGCCTCTTTTATCGGTATCCACTTTGTCGGTACCGGTACAAACAGCTTCCTCGGTATCCATGCCAGTTTTAGCTCCGGAACCGAGGTCTTTACACCAGGCGGTGCAAACTTCGGCACCGGTACGCCCGATGACATCTCCCGGTACCGTTTCTCAGAGGTATGGTAAGTTGACTCACAAAACTCGACACCTAGAACCCTCCACACCGGAGTCACGGGACCGTAGCTTTCAAGTGAGGGACCCTGATCTGTGGGGTGATTCAGAGGAGCCTTTCCTCTCTGAGGGAGAGTGTTCGTCAGGGGACGAAGATCCTTCTGGTTTAGATCCATCCTCCAAACCTGATGCAACTTCTTTTACCTCTTTTCTCAAAGAGATGTGCGACTCTCTCTCTATTCCCTTGGAGGCTGAATCCAAAAAGTCCAAGGCATTTCTCGATGCACTGGACTTTGACCAGCCTCCAAGGGAATTTCTCAAACTGCCTCTCCATGATATTTTGCGAGAGACTTTTTACAAAAATCTGGAGACACCCTTGACCATCCCAGGAGCTCCCCGCAAACTGGACTCCTTATATAAAGTCATACCTATTCCGGGCTTTGACAAACCACAACTCCCTCATGAATCATTGTTGGTGGAATCCACTCTAAAGAAATCCACGAGGGCTAGTGTGTACGCTTCTGTCCCTCCTGGCAGAGAAGGTAAGGCCATGGATAAGTTTGGCAAGAGGTTGTATCAAAATGCGATGCTGGCAAACAGATCAGGGAACTATACTTTCCATTTTTCATTCTACCTCAAGCATCTCATTCAGACTTTGTCATCTTTTGAGAAATACCTCCCTGATCGTAAGAGATCCGCCTTTCGCCAGACTTCTGCATCGCTCTTACAACTGCGCAAGTTCATGGTCAGATCAATCTATGACATATTTGAGCTGACCTCTAGGGCCACGGCTATGTCGGTGGCCATGCGGAGGCTGGCATGGCTTAGAGTTTCAGAACTCGACGTCAATCACCAAGATCGACTGGCCAATGCACCTTGCTTAGGGGATGAGCTGTTTGGAGAATCCATGGACTCCACTACTCAAAAACTCTCAGCTCATGAGACTCGATGGGACACTCTCCTTAAGACAAAGAAAAAGACCCCACCTACCAGGCCTTTTCGCCAGCAGTCGGCCTATCAACGTATATTTGTGGCTCGTCCTTTACCACAGGCCCAGCAACAACCCAGGCGTCAGAGGCAACAGCAAAAGCAGGCTGCTAGACCTGCACAGCAGCAACAACAAGTGAAACCTCCTCCTTCACAAAAATCCACTCAACCCTTTTGACTTGGTTCTCCAGGACGTAGCCAGTCTTCCTCCTTCTGTCCACCTCCCACAGCCCATAGGAGGACACCTTACTCATTTCATAAGCCGTTGGAAAATCATCACCTCGGATCAGTGGGTCCTCAACATCATCCGCCACGGCTACTCTCTCAATTTCCAGACTCTTCCTGCCCAAAGTCTGCCAAGAGAGTCTGCTTTGAACACTCCTCAGTCTTCCCTCCTTCTTCAAGAGGTTCAATCCCTCCTTCTTCTGAACGCCATAGAGGAAGTTCCTCTAGATCAAAAGGGGCAGGGATTCTACTCCCGTTATTTTCTGGTCCCCAAAAAAACAGGAGATCTCAGACCCATCCTAGATCTTCGCGATCTCAACAAATGTTTGGTCACAGAGAAATTCAGGATGCTTTCTCTAGCCACTCTTTATCCTCTTCTCAATCACGGCGACTGGCTATGCTCCCTAGATCTCAAAGAAGCATATACTCACATTCCGGTCAATCTGGCCTCCAGACAGTATCTCCGCTTCATGATCAACCATCGTCATTACCAATACAAGGTGCTACCCTTCGGTCTTGCCTCCTCTCCAAGAGTGTTCACCAAATGTCTGATTGTGGTAGCTGTTTTTCTACGCTCTCACCACCTTCAGGTGTTTCCTTACCTGGACGATTGGTTGATAAAGGCCAATTCTTCTCAGACAGTACTCCAGGCCACCAACCAAACCATCCTGTTTCTTCGACTTCTGGGGTTCGAGATCAATCTACCCAAATCTCATCTCATCCCCACTCAGAGACTTCAATTCATTGGAGCGGTGCTGGACACAGTCCTGATGAGAGCGTTCATGCCGTCCAACCGTCTTCAAACTCTTCAATCTCTTTGTCAGCAGGTACTTCCACAACGTTCCATCTCTGCCAAGCAAATGATGATACTCTTGGGTCACATGGCCTCTACAGTCCATGACACACCCTTCGCACGTCTTCACCTGCGCACTCCTCAATGGACCCTAGCTACCCAGTGGTCCCAAGCGACGGATCCTTGCTCACGACACATATCTGTGACATCATCTCTGCGTCAGTCTCTACAATGGTGGTTGATATCCTCAAATCTCTCCAGAGGTCTTCTGTTCCATCTACCTCCTCATCAACTTGTCATCACCACCGATGCCTCCCCTTATGCCTGGGGAGCTCATTTGAACGAGTTCCAAACTCAAGGCCTTTGGACAGCCCAGGAAATGAAGCATCACATCAATTTCCTGGAACTCAGAGCGATGTTTTATGCCCTCAAGGCCTTCCAACATCTTCTCTTTCCTCAGGTCCTTCTGCTATGCACAGACAATCAAGTTGCAATGTACTACATCAACAAACAGGGTGGGACAGGCTCTCGCCTCTTGTGCCAGGAAGCCCAGAAGATTTGGGCTTGGGCCACAGATCACCAATTGTTCCTGAAGGCTGTCTACATTCAGGGAGAGCAGAATTCTTTAGCGGACAAACTCAGCAGAATTCTCCAACCTCACGAGTGGACACTCGATCCTTTGACTCTATAGTCCATCTTCACTCAGTGGGGCACTCCTCAGATAGACCTTTTTGCAGCTCCTCACAATCACCAGCTGCCCCTCTTCTGCTCCAGACTCTACACTCCCCAACGTCTGGCAGCAGATGCATTTCTTCTGGATTGGTCCAATCTGTTCCTCTATGCTTTCCCTCCTCTGCCTCTCATGTTACGAACCTTGTTCAAGATCAAGAGGGAACGAGCCACCATGATTCTGATTGCTCCACGGTGGCCCAGGCAACATTGGTTCTCCCTTCTACTTCAGCTCAGTTCCAGGGAACCTATTCTTCTTCCACTGTTTCCTTCTCTGCTTACGCAGCATCAGGAGACCCTTCTGCATCCCAACCTCCAGTCTCTGCACCTGATAGCTTGGTATCTCTCGGGCTGACTTCACATGATTCTCTTCTGTCTCAGCCAGTTCGTTCCATTCTGGATGCTTCTAGAAAACCGGCCACTTTGCAGTGCTACCATCAGAAGTGGACCCAATTTTCTTCCTGGTGTCTTATCCATCATCATAATCCCACTTCCCTGGTAGTGGAGACTTTGTTGGATTATCTTCTTTCTTTGTCTGACTCTGGTCTCAAGTCTACCTCCATCAGAGTCCACCTCAGTGCTATTGCTGCTTTTCATGAACCAGTCCATGGAAAACTCCTTTCAGCTCATCCCTTGGTCTCCAGATTCATGCGAGGTCTTTTTAATGTGAAACCTCCCCCTGTAATCTGGGATCTTAATGTGGTTCTCTCCGCCTTAATGAAGCCTCCGTTTGAACCTTTGGCCACGGCTTCTTTCAAGTTTCTCACTTGGAAGGTTCTCTTCCTTATTGCTCTCACCTCTGCCAGGAGGGTCAGTGAGCTCCACGCACTAGTTTCTGATCCACCTTTTACAGTCTTTCATCATGACAAGGTGGTTCTGCGTACACATCCAAAGTTTCTCCCTAAGGTTGTCTCTGAATTCCATCTCAACCAATCCATTGTTCTGCCTGTCTTCTTTCCGAAACCTCACTCTCATTCTGGAGAACAGGCTCTGCATACTTTGGACTGTAAGCGGGCTCTAGCTTACTATTTAGAGCGTACTAAGCCCCACAGATCATCTCCCCAACTCTTTCTATCCTTTGATCCGAATAAATTGGGGCGTCCTGTTTCTAAATGTACGTTGTCTAATTGGCTAGCAGCGTGCATTTCATTCTGTTATGCTCAGACCGGACTATCACTGGAAGGTTCTGTCACGGCTCATAAAGTTCGAGCTATGGCAGCATCTGTAGCTTTTCTCCGTTCCACTCCTATTGAGGAAATCTGCAAGGCTGCTACTTGGTCCTCAGTTCATACTTTTACATCTCATTATTGTCTGGATGCTTTCTCCAGACGGGATGGACACTTCGGCCAATCTGTTTTGCAAAATTTGTTTTCTTAATGGCCAACCCTCCCTCCATCCCTCTTTTTGTTAGCTTGGAGGTCACCCATCAGTCAAGAATATGCTGCCTGCTTGTCCTGGGATAAAGCACAGTTACTTACCGTAACGGGTGTTATCCAGGGACAGCAGGCAGATATTCTTGCGTCCCACCCACCTCCCCGGGTTGGCTTCTTAGCTGGTTTATCCTAACTGGGGACCGCGCGCCTCTGTCGGGCGGGAAGGCACTCGCGCGTGCGCGGTGTGGCCTGCTAGAACTTTCCAAGTTCTTAGAGTGCAATCACTCTAAAATTGTCCGTACCGGGGCTCCGTCGGTGCCGTCACCCATCAGTCAAGAATATCTGCCTGCTGTCCCTGGATAACACCCGTTACGGTAAGTAACTGTGCTTTCCCCTCCCCTCCCCTCCCTTCCCCAAGAATCCATGGCCAGTCCAACAGCTGAGAGTGGGAATAAAATCTTAAAGATTCAAAAGTCTACTGCGAGCACGCGGTGTGAGGTCCTGCCAGAAGTGCTCCCACACCTGACAAAATTTGCGACCCGGGCCAAGAGTCAAATCTCCCACCATGCGTCTCTCCAGTGTTGCGTGCACTATCATTAGGGATCTCCATGCAGCCTATGATTTAAAAAAAACCCTAACGCAGCTTGATAAAAGGCGACTTAATGTTATGGCACTTCTCCTTTTTTTCTGCATGAATAATTTCTTCTTTTGGTTATTTTTGAGGAAATTACTTAACAATGTGATGCCTCTATGCCACGCAAAAAAAATTGGTGGCAGCCTTTATAGTAAATCACAAATTAATAATCTTTAAACACTTTTTTTCACCCAGTGCAATAGGTGTGTCATTCTAGACGAGCATGTTATTTGCCCATGGCCCCAAGCCATATGCAGAAGGAATCCACTCTGGATTTTTTTGTGTCACTCCTACTTTACTGGGAGCTATACTGCCACCTGCAGGTTTTCCCTTGTGCACGCGAGCTGGAAAGAGTGTTTCTGTTCTGCTCTCTTTTTCTTATTTCATAGTCTCTGCATGAGTTAGGTTTAGTCACTCAGCTGGCTCCTTCTACTTCCTCCTACTTTGTGTGGCGTGAGAGCTCAGTCCTCAGCATTTCCTTGGCATCCTGATTAACATCTTGATCTTGGAGCAGTGGGACTCTCCAGAAGGAGCTCTCGAGGTAGCAAAAGCCAAGCCATGTCCCAGCTGTATCCTGTGGCACAGGAGTTTCAGCAGCTTTTTAGTTGGCCTAAAGTAGATTCCTTGGTTGTGCAGGTCATTAAGCGCACCTCCCTTCTGAGTGAGGGCAGCGTGATGCTCAAGGACATGCAGGATTGCTGAGTGGGTGTAGTTTTCAGGAGACTTTTTTAAAAAAAAAAAATTTTTATTCATTTTTAATACTTTCAATAAGTAAAAACAGTATTAAAAAAAACATTTTACACTTTAAACATCACTTAATATTTTTACAAGATTCAAACAGATTAATACCCCTCCCCCCACCCAACCCAACCATTATCATTAAAGTATCTTTTAAATTTACATAAATGATAAAAATGTACTATACATGCCATAACCATAAAATAAGTAAAATATGGCAAATTTATAAATGAAGTATATCCAGTACAGTCTTGAAAGATTTGAAAGTATAGAATTGCTGTATATCTGGATGCCAAATTTATTATTTTCTTCTTTATTATCTTTCAAACCGACGCCTCAGCCCCACCACTCCACCGCATATATTGTTTTATATCGCGGGAAGCATGTTGTGGTGCTTCATCATTGGCTGTCAAGTGTTGAAAAATTTTTTTATATAAGCTTTAAACTTTCTTTTTATTATTTTACTTATTTCTGTGAATTCTTAAAGAATAAATATCAAAATGGTTTAAATTTGCTTCCCATCATCTTATAAATTTTACAAGTAAATGGTACTTATCCTCAGCCAAAGACCCAGGGAGCCAGACCCGACATGTTTCACACGTAAGTGTTTTTTCAAGGGTCTCCCAGGGGTGCCGCTGTCATCCGACTCATATCATTTGTGAGAAAAAGATGGCCCATCTTGGGTGGTGGGGCTGAGGCGTCGGTTTGAAAGATAATAAAGAAGAAAATAATAAATTTGGCATCCAGATATACAGCATAACCATAAAATAAGCATTTATAAACATTCAGAAACTATTTATCAATCCCTAAAAATCCCCTCCCTCCCAATAAAAGATAAGAATTCATTAAAACCTATATTCCACCCTCCCCCCTGGATGTGCAATTAATATGTCAACAAAAATTAAAACTATAATAATTCTACAAAAGACATCAATGGGCCCATATTAATTTAACATTTTTTATATTCCCTGACAAATCAGCATTCATTTTCTCATATTTATATATTAAACATAAATTTGCCCACCAGAAAGCAAAGTTAAGATGGTCCCAGTTTTTCCAGTTGTGTGTAATCAATTGAACAGCTGTACTGGTCATGATTAAAAAGAGTAGTCTTTTTTATTTGTCTAAGGGATCTTTTACATGCAACACAGTTCCACAAATCACTACTTCATAAGTCAAAGGGATTGCAGATTCTAAAACATTATTATGTCCCCAAATCGACTTCCAAAAAATCAGGGCAATAAAATAGTAAATGATCCAATGTTCCTATGTCTAGATGACAGTGCCAGCATCTATTAGACGTAGAATATCTAACTTATTCAATCTAACCGGGGTCCAAAAAGAACGATATAGCAAAAAAAAAAAAACAAGTTTGTTTCATAGATGCTGACGCTGTACACCTCATCCTCCTAGATCAAATACGTGGCCATCGAGATGCAGAAATATACTGCTTAATCTCAATGCTCCAAATGTCTCTAAGAGCGTTTTTGGGTTTCTTAATCACAAGTTCAGATATTAATTTATACCACCTGGCGGCTTGATATCCTAGCATATCTGTCTAAAAACAGAGGAACTGCAAGCTATAGTAATTTTTTCAAATTACGCCAAATCGGGGAACCCTTTCTGAATAGCCTGCTTCAGTTGCAACCATTTATAAAATTGAAATTTTGAAATATCAAAAGATTATTGCAACCGTGAAAAATCAAGCAATTTACCATTTAAAATAACATCCTCTAATGTTCTTATACCTGCCTGCATCCACACTTTCCAGGCAATTTTAGTCTCACATATTTGTATCTTGGAGTTTAGCCATAGGGATTGACACAAAGACTGTTCTATAGGGATTTCAGTTAACTTATTGATACATCTCAGGGTCTTCCAAGTATCTATCTATTTTTCTATCTATCTATCTATCTCAGGGTCTTCCAAGTATCCAAAATAATATATATTATATAAATATATATATAAATTATATATACTATTTTGGATACTTGGAAGACCCTGAGATATATATAGATATAGATAGATATAGATACTTGGAAGACCCTGAGATATATATATATATTTTTTTTTATTTTTTTTAATTATTTATTTATTAGCCATTTTTCATAAACAAAATAATATTATTATCCTTAGCATAATTAGATAGCTTAATGTCCAATACATGAGACAGATGCATTGGGGATATAATTTTCCATTCCAAAATTAACCAATCTGGATAATGTTCCGTGAGGTCAGGCAGGATCCAGTACATACCCTGACGCAGAATATAGGCCTGATGATACCTAAAGAAATTTGGAAAATTTAAACCCCCCCCCCTCCCACAGTCGGTTTTTGTAGAGATACTAAAGCAATTCTAGCAATTTTGCCCATCCAAATAAATTTGATAAGAATACTATTCAATTTCTTATAAAAAGACCCCTGAAAATAAATTGGTAACGTTCCCATTTAGTAACAAACTACAGGCAAAAACATCATTTAACTGTTTGTACTCTCCCCCACCAAGACAAATGTAGCGGGTTCCATTGCTCACACATTTCTGGAGACTTTTTGAGGCAGTGACTTTGGGAGTCAAAGCTGCCTTGGCGGTGTCCTTTGTCACACACGCTTGTTGGTCCAGACTGCACCTTGGAGAGCAAGGGTGATAAGCTGCCTCCTCAACTTCTTATCTGGTGTGGATTATGTGGCCGATGCCCTGTACGACATTATTCGTGTCCTTGGTAAAGCACCAGCTTATTCAGTTTCTGCTTGCAGAATGCTCTGGATCAGACAATGGGCTGGTGATTCCACCTCTAAGCTACTCTTGCTAGATGCCCTTCACCAAAGCGATGGTTTTGGTAGCAGCTCACCTGTGCAAGATAGAGCTGTAGGTGCAGGCCTGTCTGGACAACTAGCTGATCAGAGCTCTCTTGTCCAAGGGTCGGTACACAGTGGGTCAGGTGATCCGAGTCCTGGAGGATCTGGACTGGATTGTGAATTACTAAAAGAGCAATTTGACGCCAACTCAATCCCTGGAATATCTGGGAGTTTTGTTGTGCTGCCGGCCACATCTTTCTATCAGAGGCACGCAGACAGAAGCTGAGCTCCCAAATTTCTTATCTCTTGGCCAAGTTTGCTTCTTCAGTGTAGGACTATCTTTAGGTTCTGAGGTCCATGGCAGCTGTGATAGACATGATGCCTTGGGTGAGAGCTCACATACGTCCTTTTCAGACAATGTTGCTTTCATGCTGGTCTCCACAAGTGGATGCCTTACAAACGCCTCTGCTTTGGATGTTGGGGGTTCATGCCAGCATGGATCGGTGGCTCCATCCTCGTTTCTTCTCCAAGGGCGTGCCTCTGCGGATTGTTTCCTGGGTTGTAATGACAGACGCCAGTCTTCTGGGCTAGAGAGCCCATTGCAACTGCTGACCAATTCAGGGGCGTTGGACCCGTCTCAGGCCTTCCGGTTTGCTCTGGTGAAATTGTAGAAGACTCTTGAAGGTTGGACTCTTGAAGGTCTTGAAAACTCTTGAAGGTTGGACCTGTCTAAGGCCATCCAGTTTGCTCTGGTGAAATTGCAGAAGACTCTCTTGAAGGTTGGACCCATCTCATTAAAAAGGGTATCACGACCAGGACGAAGGAAGTTATCATGCCGCTGAATCGTGCAATGGTGTGCCCACATCTGGAATACTGTGTCCAGTACTGGTCGCCGCACCTCAAGAAGGACATGGCAGTACTTGAGGGGGTTCAGAGAAGAGCGACTAAACTGATAAAAGGTATGGAAAACTTTTCATACGCTGACAGGTTGAAAATGCTGGGGTTTTTCTCCCTGGAAAAGAGGAGACTTAGAGGAGACATGATAGAAACCTTCAAAATCCTGAAGGGCATAGAGAAGGTAGACAGGGACAGATTCTTCAGACTCTGGGGAACCACAAGTACTAGGGGTCACTCGGAGAAACTGAAAGGGGACAGGTTTAGAACAAATGCTAGGAAGTTCTTTTTTACCCAGAGGGTGGTGGACACATGGAACGCGCTTCCGGAGGTTGTGATAGGCCAGAGCACATTACAGGGGTTCAAGGAAGGTTTGGATAGGTTCCTAAAGGATAAGGGGATTGAGGGGTACAGATAGAAGTAGAGGTAGGTTATAGAAATGGCCAGAAACCACTTCACAGGTCATGGACCTGATGGGCTGCCGCGGGAGCGGACCGCTGGGTGCGATGGACCTCTGGTCTGACCAACTGGAGGCAAATTCTTATGTTTTTATCTCAGACTAGAATGTTGGACCATCTCAGGCCATCCGGTTTGCTCTGGTGAAATTGCAGAAGACTCTTGAAGGTCAAGCAGTCAGTATTCTCTGACAATGCAACAGCGGTGGCCTATATCAATTGACAGGGAGGCACCAAGAGTGCATCTCTGTCTGGAAGCCCGCATGCTATTTCACTGGAAGTGACTTGCAATAGAGCCCATCAAACGAGTTTAAGCCTGGAGCTACGGTCACACTAAGGATACACTCTCACAAATTATTATTAGATTTTATATATTTCCCACTTGCCCACACTTTCTACAGGGACATACTAGTTTGGAAACATAGCGTGAGTCTCCTGATTGGATTTTGAATAAAGTTATTTCATTGGGTGGAGCACCTTCAGGTGCTGTCGACAACACATATTGTGGGTATAGACTATGTTCAGGCTGACTTCCTCAGCAGACATACCTTGGATCCAAGGAAGTGGATGCTGTCAACTGAAGCATTTCAGGCTATTGTCATTGTCAGGCTATTGTCATCCTCACTTAGACCTCATGGCAACTGGTGAAAAGCAAGAAAGCAGACAAATTCTTCAGTTGAAGATTTGAGTCCAGCAGCAAAGGTCTTGACATGCTAGTCCAGCCGTGGTCTCGGGGACATCCTGGGGGACATCCTGTTGTACTTTTTTCCTCCCTGGCCCATGTTAGGCAGAATCATTTAATAGATTGCAGTTCATCAGGGAGGAGTCATTCTGGTGGCTCCAGATTTGCCTTGTCATGGTACGCAAATCCGATGTGTCTTCGAACAGGCCACGGCCTCTTGTTGCAGGTACATCAAGACTTCATTTCACAGGAGCCAATGTCACCCCCAGTTTGCATGGATGATCCAGATCGCTTTGCCCTTACAGCATGGCTATTGAGCGCGAAGCATTAGAACACAAAGGATATTCAGATGTGGTTATTGCCACCCTTCTCAAGTCTAAGAAGTCAAGTACAGTTGCTGCCTAAGCTAAGGCATGGAAGATGTTCCAGCATTGGTGCGCCTAAGTACTTGTGGAGCTGTTTTCAGCTACGGTTTTGGTGGTGGTGGCTTTTCTCCAAGTGGGCCTTGAGAAGGGCCTCACCTTGGTTTCTCTTCATGTCCAAGTCTCTGGGCTCTTTTGTTTCAGAGCTCGGGACTATATACCTATACTAGCATCTCATCCAGACATTGCCAGATTTCTAAAGGGTGCTGTCTGCATTAGACCACCGATCAAGCCCCCAGTCCCTTCGCGGGGATCTTAACGTGGTTCTCAAAGGCCTCACCAAAGCTTCATTCAAGCCTCTGGAAGATGCGTCCCTCTTGGATTTGACGCTAAAGGTGGTTTTTCTGGTAGCAGTTACCTCAGTTTGGCGAGTCTTAGAGATCCAAGCTCTTTCTTGTTGAGAGCCTTTCCTCATAATCTTGGAGACTGGTGTCTCCCTGTGCAGTGTTCCTTATCTCCCAAAGGTGGTTTTGACATTTCATGTTAATCAGGAAGTCCTCTTACCTGTATTCCAGTCCACAGGTTCTAAGAAACAGGACTGCATTTTGAAGAAGTTTGATGTTAGAAGAGTATGTCTTCGTATCTTGTCACCAACAAGTTTAGACTCTCTGACCATCTGTTTGTGCTGACTCTTTCGACTAAGCGAGGTGCACCCGCTTCCATGGCTACGATTTCCAGATGGATCCATAGCGCCATTTCATTAGCCTACATTGTCTGTGGGAAACAGTCCCCTGTTTCTGTTAAGGCACATTCAACTAGAAGTGTAGCTTCATCGTGAGCGGAAGCTAAGTCAGTCTCTCCTGAGGAGATTTGTAGAGCAGTGACTTGTGCCACTTTACACACATTTGCAAAGTTATATAGGGTGGACGTAGCAGCAAAAGAGGGATCTTCTTTTGGTTTCTCTGTGTCGCGTGCCAGCACAGTCAGCCCGCCCTAGATTACTGAGACTGCTTTTGTATGTCCCACTTGTTTAGAATGACACTTATTGCACTGGAAAAAGACATTATGTCCTTACCTTGATAATCTTTTCCAGGAGATAGGTGTGTCATTATAGACTCCCGCTCTGTCCTTCCTGAGTTTGCGTACTGTCACATTTTGTTTATGTTTCTCCAAGTTGTATTTTGGATGCCATTCGGCCCTTTGGGCCCCGAAGAATACTGTGTAAAATGTTTTAGGGTCTACCGGAGTACTACCTGAGCTCCTTTGATGCTTCTCTTGGCTGTTACTTGTTCATGGAGGTTTCAAATGTTGTTATGTTTGAGTAGAACAGTTGTTTTGTTTGGTAAATTTTCCCATATTTGTCCTTCACTTAATTCTGATGGAGCTCTTGTTTGCTTGGGTATTAACTGCAGGTGGCAGTAAAGCTCTTGGTGAAGTAGGAGGGACACACAAAAAATCCTGAATAGATTCCTTCTGCATATGGCAGCACAGTCGCCTTGAGAGTCCAGATTTAGGTGAGGATCCCTCAGTCCTCAGACTCTTAAAGCGTGTGTATGTCCACCATTTTATTTCAGTGCTCCTGAAGCAGACTTTATTTCCCTCTTCATTCTTTTGGATGCAAGTGGTGATATGCAGGAGTTACATAGCCCACCCATTGCTGAGGTGGATCCAGCAGCTCCCACCAGATGAGGTCAGGCAGTGGATATCATGTATGACCTTTATTCAGATTATTCAGCAGTAGCACAAAGATGGTTATGGTTTCACAACTGGTCAGCAGACCTAACCTCCAAGGCATGTCTTTGTAAGCTTCCTTTTTGGAAAAGATCTCAAGACACTTCTGAAAGACTGTCTGTAGATTATGCTTGCCCATCAGCAAAAGAGGCTGTAAGGTGGCTTGAGCTGAATTCAATTTCCTCACACTACACCTTAGAGGTTTTGGTGCTTTTGTCATACTTGAAATTTGCTAGAGTTGGGAGGGACACCCTTTGCAGGAGGTAAGAGGGGTCCATTGAGTTGTGGTGGAGTCACCCTGAGGAGTACAAATGATTGAACATCTACTTTATTTTTCTCCGAGTGGTTCACATCACCTCAGAATGGTGGATGTTTGAGATTTAGCAGGGTTATGTTGTAGAACTGATTTCAGATGTCTCTATTGCTTTTCTAGATGGTTTAGGTCTCAGAAAGTCAGCAGAAAGAGAGAACTTAGTGTCTTTTCTCCAACTTGGGGTCATTATGTGATTCTTTCGTATGAAAAGATGGTATATGGGATCAAAAAGGAATCGTCCAAAGGAAAAGTGCAATTCCAAAAACTGAAGCAGAGAGTGTTGATACAGGGTGGTTGAGGATCTCGGAAACCTGCTTGGATATAAGTAAATAGATCTCAAGACCAAGACTTACAAGTTCCAAGTTTCAATCATTGATCCTCAAAACCTCCCCCTCCTATAATTATAAAATCAATTCTTTGTTATTTCTTTCTTTAAAATGCTTTCAACAGTTTATCCTTCTTATATTCAATATAAATCATTATCCACCCAACAGAGAAACAGAATAATTTATCTTAAATAGATGCAAATGATCTAAAGCCCGACGGGACCCATTTCACCCTTTATATAGGCTTTTTCAAGGGTTCAATAAATGACAACGCATCTATTTTTAGCTGCCTCACTACCGATAAAGGCTGGGTGCTCAACAGCTCCAATTCTACTGCCTAACTCACATGTGCTTTAAAAAAAACAAGTTATTCTATTTCTCTGCTGGGTGGATGATGATTTATATTGAATATAAAAACAAGGATCCATTGTTGGAAGCATTTTAAAGAAAGAAATAATGAATTGATTTTATACTTATAGAAGGAGAGGAAGGTTTTGAGGATCAATGATTGAAACTTGGAACTTGTAAGTCTTGGTCTTGAGATCTATTTACTTATATTCAAGCCAGTTTCTGAGATCCTCAACCACCCTGTATTTAATACTTTTTGCTTCAGTTTTTGGGATTGCAATTATGTGATTCTCATGATGGTGTGGTCAGGGTGGGGTGCTATTCCATTTACATTGTGGCTCCAAAGAGGCTTCTTCTGCCCTTGGGCCTCAAAGGAGTTAGTGTGGTCTCACAGGCCCCCTCATTTCCTCATGAATCCTGTGAATTTCATGAGTGGCAATCGAAACGGGGA
This sequence comes from Geotrypetes seraphini, assembly GCF_902459505.1. Taxonomy (NCBI): domain Eukaryota; kingdom Metazoa; phylum Chordata; class Amphibia; order Gymnophiona; family Dermophiidae; genus Geotrypetes; species Geotrypetes seraphini. The sequence goes on along the minus strand of NC_047086.1, from coordinate 337,645,830 downwards.
GTTTCTTACATTCTTGGACTTGTACGAGGCATATTTACATATTCTGCTCTGGTAGTATCCCTGAGCTTCCTCCATTACCAATTCAGTGTCTTTCCCTTTGAGAACTAGTGATGATTTTGCTGCACGGGCAACTGATTAAAGGAAGATGTTAGAGTAGCTGCTCACAACCTTCTGCAAACGCTGGAGGACCTGGATTAGGTGGTGAATTATGCAAAAGAGCAGCCTTGCCCATTTTGCGGGTCTCAAATATCTGAGACCTGGTTTGACATAACAGACAAGGTTTACCTGATGGCAGGGGAGAGTAGGCAAGCTGTACTTACAGAATATTTTGCTCAAGTCAGGACCTGCAGATTTGGAATTAGGATTTGAGATCCACAGAGGCAACTCGGGATCTGGTTTGCTGGGTTAAAGCCTGATGGGTCTTAGGCATGTCCTTATGGAGGTGCTGAGGATTCTCACTTGGGAGAGGTGTAGCAACTCCTTAAGGAAATGTCTTTGGCACCCCCTGACAGGCTTGTGTTGCTACTGCCATATAATCAGAATGGGGGTGACCATTGCCAGGGATATTTTGGCTTAGTTGCATGAATGGTCCATTAGACTGGAAATTAGGGCCATTCAGATGGCTGTGAAGAGGTTTCTCCTATTTGTGGCAGGGTAGCAGTCTTGATTTTGTCCTATCAATTCTCTGTGGGGGTGATTTATGTCTATAAGCATGGGTGCTTTGGCACTTCATAGTAGTGCAAGAAGTCAGTCTGCTGTTCTGGTTGGTGGAGCACAACCTTCTGATGGAATTGAAAATATGCAAGTGGACTTTTTTTTTCCAGCTGGAAAGTTCTTGATCCCAATGAGTGGGATGTTGAACCTCCTTGTCTTTCAGATGTGGTGGAGCAATGAGGTCAGGCAGTGTTCAGTCTGATAGAATCTCATGGGAACACCAAGGAGTCACAATTCAGTTGTATAAAGCAGAGTCAAGAGCCATAGGCATTGACATGCTGAGTGTGAGTTCAGCCCTGTTCCTCAGTTTGTCTGCTGTTCATCTTTTCCCTGTGGCTGCTCATTGACTGGATTCTACACAAGATAGCGCCCTTCCATTCCTGATCATTCTGGTGTTCTAGATTGGTAGTTTGGACCATGGTACGCTGACTTTGTCTGCCTTCTAATGGGAACTTCACTTAGTTGCCTCGGGGTCTTGGTCATCTTTGTCAAGGGCTTATCCTCAAGGAGGATCTAGATCTCTTTAAACCTTGACCAGTCCCTTTCAAGGGAGAAAGTGGAATTGTTTTTGGACTGTTTATAGAATGGGTAAGGTGATGAAAAGCATACTGAAGATGAGATGTAGGGCTCTGGAGAGGATGCACAAGATTTTCAGTAATCAAGCTAAGGAGTATGAATGCAATCTCAGCAGGAAAATCTTGATGTGCTTTCAAGAGCTTTTCTTGTATCTTAAGTACATTGAGATCAAAGAAAATTGTTTAGTGGGGGAAATTTCTTATCAAGTTAACTTGATTTTATTTTGTTTGCAGATGGATAATCAAATTGTTGTTTCGGACTATGCTCAAATGGACAGAGTGTTGCGTGAAGAAAGGGCCTATATTCTAAACCTGGTTAAACAGATTAAGAAAGCTGGCTGCAATGTGCTACTCATCCAGAAATCTATTCTCAGGTGTGTACCTATTTGTTGGCAAAAGTTACACTATATGTATCATATAAAATCTTAACTTGATTGACCTGTTGATAAATTTGAAAAGCAATTTATAGTTTTGGGAGGTTAATTGTAATACAGGTTTATTGGTTATGATTAAGATCTGCCTCAAAGACACTTTGAGACACATTTTCAGAGTACTTAAATACACAGTTCCATAGGTTACTGTGGTACTTTGTGTGTCTTAAGTGCTTTGAAAATGAGCCCCTTTCACACCAGTACCAAAGAGGGAAATTGCCATCTCTAATTTTTTTTTAAACTGCTTTTAGCTACGTGGTTCCTATCCTTTGGGACTAAGTGCATTATGACCAAATTATGCAATAGTGTGATTATAGTCCAGTACTGTTTATTGTGAAATATGGTTCTTAGAACACACTTACAGATTATATTGAGATGGTTCTTGTGCTGAAATGGCAATGTAGCCCAGACCAATCTTAAAGTAGCACCCAGGACAGTGAATTATTAGTAGTAACTTTGCTGTGTGTGATGAGTTATACGGTATATTCATCCTAACCAAAGTTTTGGCATTTCCGTGTATTACAGAAACCTGGCTTAGAGAATGAGTCACCCTATTACGAGTGTTTTCTTATATCCCCTTCTGGCTACATTTTCATTAGTAAGCCATTGTATACAGGCAGTGGTGTTGATTTTTTTTCTGCCCAGTTAGAACATCTTTTTTATGTCATAAATATTAAGTATTTCCTCTTTGCCAGTTCAAACCAGTGTAGACATGTGGATATACTTTTCTATACTAGCAGATGGAGACCAATAACAACTTAGACATGACTCTATACAGGGTCCTTGACAGTCAGTTGTTGTTTTCTCTTTCCACAGATGACAGGTAGGCCTATACGCTCTGGATCTAACTGGGCCAACAATTTTAGGCTCTGCGTCCCCTTTAGGAGATAACATTTGGATTCGAGTAAATAAATTGTATAGATGAGTGTGTGCATGGTAGAGAATGACACGGGGAAAAAATTTATCGTCGTTCTCGCTCCATCCCTGTGAGCTCGTCCCTGTCCTGTGTCCGTGAGCTCAGTCCCTGCCCTGCATACTGTCAGATCCCATCTGCACAAGCCTCGAATAGTTTTCAGTATAACATCATCTTATTTTATTAAAGAATAAAAAGAGACAATATTCTGTACAATTGCCATTTTATAAACACAAATAATACAGAACAAGGATCAACAAAACCCCTGTGTCCCCTCCCTTTCACAAATTCCCCTCCACTACTGTGAAAACTGAACTAACCAAATTACTACAGAATGCTTCATAGAAAAATCAAGCTAACAGAAAACTTCAGTCACACGTGGCAGGAATAGTGTTAGGGGAGTGCAACTAGGGCAACTGCCCCCTGGTCAGAGAGAGAGCCCTAAGCCAGCTGGAAGCTAAAGAAGCACAGCCTGGGCTTTGCGGTCCCCAGTTATGTCTAATACAGCTATATCAGGATACATATTTCAAATCTGAAATATTCTAATCACAAAATATAAAATATATATATTTTTTTCTACCTTTTATTGTCTGGTAATGTTATTCTTCAAATCGCTTTGGTTTTGGGTTCCTTCTGTCTTCATCGTGGCATGGCTGGCTCCTGAAGGTAAAATAGGCGCAAGAGGAGCTAGGGAGGAGATGCCGAGTCTGACACAGGCGCAATTTTTTTTACCACAGGAGTAAGACTTTTCACCACTCCCACAGGGCAGTAAAAAGTCTTGTCCCTATTCCTGCAGTAAACCAGTTGCAAATGTCTCCATTCCTGCAGATTTACTGCAGTGACCATGGTTTACCGCAGTACACGGACCCTGTGTCATTCTCTAGCACATGGCATCACATGGCCCTACAAACATCATTGCTGCTGTTTGTAATGTGAACTTACTGCAATGGGCTGCTAGTTGACTTACCAAAACATTTATTGAAGGCTTTGCAGGTGGCTCAGAATGCCATAGTGAGAGTTTATTGTAGGATGTTTGCGATATGATCACATTTCAGGGTGTTGAAACATCTGCATTGGTGGCCCATTGCAAAGATGATGAGTTTTAAGACTTTTGGTATTTACGATTTTGAATATTTGTGCATTGTTGTTGCTTCAAGTTTGAAGATTTTATCAACCACCTAGAGCCCTAAGCTCTTCAAATATGGCATTTTTGGATGTTCCTTCTTTCCATGTTGTTATTCTGGAGGAGTATCGATAATCTATTTCTATGCATTTGGTCCAAAGCTATGGAACGCACTAGCATATCATCTTAGAATAGTACAGAATATAGGAATATTTAAGAGATTCAAAACTATTATTATCCCAGGACAAGCAGGCAGCATATTCTCACATGTGGATGTGGGTGACGTCATCTACGGAGCCCCAGCGCGGACAGCTTTTCAAGCAAACTTGATTGAAGTTTCAAGTTTGCACACTGCACCACGCATGTGCATGCCTTCTCGCCCACTAGAGGGCGCATCCCACCTCGTGGTCCTCAGTTCAATTTTTTCCGCGGAGCCAGAAAGCCTGTGGATTTTGAGCTCCCTTTGCCTGCCTTTCTGTCACCGCGTCTGGTTTCTGATCGGTCGCTGTGCTTTGTATTTTTTCTTTTCGTGTCGTTATCGATCCGTTTAAAAAAAAAAAAAAAAAAATTACTTTTCGTTCGGCTCCCGGCAGCCGTGGCCGCGGGACGTCGTTCGTTCCCGGCCTGTTTCATTGTTCATGTCCCGTCCTGTGACGGGCTTTAAGAAATGCAACCGGTGTGAGCGGTTGCTGTCAATAACTGACCCCCACCGGTGGTGCATAATTTGCCTGGGCCCCGATCATCCTACGGCCTCCTGTGACCGCTGTTCAACGTTCCAGCCCAGAGCTCTCCGCCGCCGACGGGCGAGAATGGCGGAGTTGTTTGTTGTTGACCCCGCGCCTGTGAAGGCCTCGACGTCGGCTTCGGCCCCGGCCTTGACCTCGGCTTCGCCTCGTCCCTCGACCTCGAAGTTGACGTCGGGGACAAAACCTGCCTCGGGTAAGTCCTCCTTTCCATCCCCTACAGGGTCTGCTAAGAAGCCATCCTCTGCTCCTACCACGGCAGGTGGGTCGTCCTCGGCCCCGCCTAAAGCTCCGGCCACGCACGCCCCGAGGGAATACTCGAGACCGAGGTCGCCCTCCAGGGAGCGTGCCCCGACCTCGGACCTCCCGGACCTTCGTCGGGATTCCGGCCTTTCAGGACCTCCTCCGAGCTCTAATTTCGTCGGAGCTGTCGGGGGCCCTTGAACAGCTGCAGCGGGCTTCGGCCCCGACTGCTTCGACCTCGGAGGCCCCGGCCTCGGCGACCTCGGGTATCGGGGCTCCTCCGACCTCGGCCTCGGTTTTACCCTCGACCTCGGCCTCGGGGGCACCGCCTGAGCGCAGCGTGCGGCCTCGGGACAAGGTGCGGAGGGTGCGACGCATTTCATCCTCCTCCTCCTCGAGGTCCTCCCGGGGCTCCTCACCCTCGACCCGACCTCGGACGAGGCGTCGCCCGAGGAAGCCGAAGCGTTCGCGGGGCTTTCCTCGGCGGCGTGATCGTTCCTCGCCGCTCGGGGGCGAGGCATTGCCGGTGTCGGAGTTGCGCCTCGATAACCCGAGGCTTCTCCGGTCCCCTGCTAGAAGGGTTTCCCGCGACTCCTCGCCGAGGAGAAGGGAGAGTGCCTCCGCTCCCCGGACTCCGGGTGCCTCGCCTAGAGGCTCTTCGAGGTGGAGACGTTCTCCTACCCCCTCGAGGCCTTTGGAGCTGACTTCGTGGGGCTCAGGGTCCGGCAGAGAACCTCATTATTCTCACGAGGCTTCTCCCCTTTCGTTGGCGGAGAGGTCGAGAACCCCTTCACCGCCCGCCAGGCCGTCCTCCTTTTCCACCTTTGTGCATTACATGGCACGAGCCCTGGGGTTGGACCTCATGGCGGGTTCCCAGTATACGAAGGAATTCCTGGAGGAGCAGGACCTCCCCGCTCCGCCTAGGGAGGCCCCTCGGCTCCCCTTAAATAAGGTCCTCCTACAGACCTGGCTGAAAAATCTAGCTAACCCTCTTACAGTCCCGTCTGTCCCGTCCAAGATGGAGTCGAAATACAGGACGGTACCTACCAAGGGGTTTGAGAAGGCGCAACTCTCCCACCAGTCCTTACTGGTAGAGTCTGCCCTGAAGAAGACGCAACCCTCCCGGGTTTCTGCGGCGGTTCCACCCGGCAGGGAGGGTCGGACCCTGGACAAGTTTGGCCGTCGCCTCTACTCTAATTCCCTGATGGCCACCAGGGTACTAAATTATGCCTTCACCTTCTCCTCATATCTGCGTGGCATGGTGAAGGACCTCCCTCAATATCGTGACTCTTTACCGGACTCCCAAAGGGCGGGATTTGACAAATTTATGTCCAACCTGTCTCAATTGTGTTTGTACCTTTTCCATGCTGTGTACGATACATTTGAGCTGGTTTCGAGGGTGTCGGCCTTCGCAGTGGCCATGCGCCGTCTGGCCTGGCTTCGCACCCTCGATATGGACCCAAACCTGCAGGAACGTCTTGCAGACTTGCCTTGTGTGGGGTCCGAGTTGTTTGATGAGTCTTTAGAGGCGGCGACCAAACGGTTGTCGGAACAGGAGCGCTCATTGGCCTCCTTGGTCCGTCCCAAGCCTAGGCCCCCGCCGCAGAAACCCTTCCGTCCTCCTCCGAGGCGGTATCCCCAAAAGTCAACCCCGGCTTTTTCTAGGCCGCCGCCTAGACGCCCATCTCAGCGGGGCAGAGGGGGACAGACGACAGCCCCGGCGCAGGGTCCTTCCAAACCCGCGCCGTCCTTTTGACGGGCTGAGCGGATGGGGCAGGTTCCCCTCCGCGATCTTGCAGGAACCCCTTCCCATAGGGGGGCGTCTCCGGTCCTTCTATGCGGCTTGGACCGAGATAACATCCGACGCTTGGGTGCTTCGGACCGTCTCCGAGGGCTACTCTTTCAATTTTTTGTCAGCGCCGCCGGATCAACCTCCGGGGGCTTCCCCTTACAATCGGGCCCAACTTCCCATCCTTCTGGCCGAAGCCAAGGCCCTGTTGAAGCTTCGGGTGGTGGAACCGGTACCCCACGACCAGCTGGGGACGGGCTTTTACTCCCGTTACTTTTTGGTCCCAAAAAAGACCGGGGACTTACGCCCCATACTGGACCTCAGGAAGCTCAACAAGTTCCTGGTCCGGGAGAAGTTCCAGATGCTGTCTCTCCTGGTTTTATATCCTCTCTTGGAGGAAGGGGACTGGATGTGCTCCCTCGACCTGAAGGAAGCTTACACCCATGTTCCGGTGCGTCCCGCCTTCCGAAAATTTTTACGGTTCCAGGTGGGAGAACTGCACCTCCAGTACAGGGTCCTTCCCTTCGGCTTGGCCTCGTCCCCTCGAGTCTTCACGAAGTGTATGGTAGTGGTCGCGGCAGCCCTGAGATCTCGTGGGCTTCATGTTTTCCCGTACCTGGACGATTGGCTGATCAAAGCCCCGACCAGGGAGGGGGTTATCTCAGCGACCCGACAGTCTATCATCTTCCTTCAACGCCTGGGGTTCGAAGTAAATTTTCCCAAGTCGCAGTTGTCCCCGGCCCAGTCTCTTCAGTTTATAGGTGCAGTGCTGGACACTGTGCGCCTGCGTTCGTACCTCCCGCCTCCTCGGTTGGAAGCCTTGGTTCGGCTGGGCCGTCTGGTCTCTCAACTGCCTGTGGTGTCAGCCCAGCGCATGATGATGCTTCTGGGCCACATGGCATCGACGGTCCACGTCACTCCGTTCGCCAGGCTACACCTGAGAATTCCTCAGTGGACCCTGGCCTCCCAGTGGCGCCAGGATTGCGATCCGGTGTCTCGTCTCATTACGGTGACTCCTTCTTTGAGACGATTGCTCCGTTGGTGGACCAACTCTTCCAATCTTTCCGGGGGTTTGCTATTTCTCGTCCCTCCATATCGCAAGGTTCTGACCACGGACTCCTCGGAGTACGCGTGGGGGGCCAACCTCGACGGTCTACGGACACAGGGTCTGTGGTCGACGGAAGACTGTCGCTGTCACATCAACGTGCTGGAACTTCGTGCCATCTTTCTGGCGGTTCGAGCGTTCGACCACCTACTCCAAGATCAGGTAGTCCTCGTACGCACGGACAACCAAGTGGCGATGTACTATGTGAACAAGCAAGGTGGGACGGGCTCTTGGCCCCTCTGCAGGGAGGCACTTCGCCTTTGGGAGTGGGCGATCTCCCGGAACATCTTCCTACAGGCGGTCTATATCCAGGGAGAACAGAACTGCTTAGCAGACAAGCTCAGTCGGCTTCTTCAGCCGCACGAGTGGTCGCTCTACTCCAGAGTCCTGCGCGAAGTCTTCGACCGCTGGGGGACCCCGCAGGTGGATCTGTTTGCCTCTCCGGAAACTCGCAAACTGCCCCTGTATTGTTCTCGGATGTACTCCCTGGACCATCTCGAAGCAGATGCCTTCCTTCTCGACTGGGGAGGGAGGTTCCTGTATGCGTTCCCTCCTTTTCCTCTGATCATGAGAACGTTGGTGCGTCTCAAATCATCCGCAGCCACTATGATTCTCATTGCGCCTCGGTGGCCGCGTCAGCACTGGTTCTCCCTGCTGCTTCAGCTCAGTACCAGGGAGCCTCTACTTCTACCTGTGTTTCCTTCTCTGCTGTCTCAGAGTCAGGGTTCGATGTTGCACCCCAATCTTCAGTCGTTACACCTGACCACTTGGTTCCTTGCCCCTTGACTTCGCCCCGGGTTTCTCAATCCGTGAGGGAAGTGTTGGAAGCCTCCCGCAAGATTTCGACCAGGCTTTGTTATTCTCAGAAATGGACCAGGTTTTCCTCCTGGTGTTCCTCTTATCACCTGGATCCTGCTTCGGTCCCGGTGTCTTCGGTTCTGGATTACTTGTTGCACCTGTCTAATTCTGGTCTGAAGACGACATCTGTGCGTGTTCATCTCGGTGCCATTTCGGCCTTCCATCGACACCTGGATGGACGCTCTCTTTCGCTCCATCCTTTGGTGACACGCTTCATGAAAGGACTAATCAAGGTTTGTCCCCCTCTGAAACCTCCTCCCGTCGTGTGGGATCTGAATGTGGTTTTGGCTCAACTGATGAAACCTCCCTTTGAGCCAATCGACAAATCTCTTTTGAAATTTCTGACTTGGAAGGTAATTTTTCTGATTGCCCTCACATCTGCACGACGGATTGGTGAGTTGCAAGCCTTGGTTGCGGACCCCCCTTTTACTGTGTTTCATCATGATAAGGTAGTTCTCCGCACTCATCCGAAATTTTTGCCAAAGGTGGTGTCTGATTTTCACCTCAATCAGTCCATTGTCCTTCCTGTGTTCTTCCCGAAGCCCCACTCCCATCCTGGTGAGACGGCGCTTCACACGCTTGACTGTAAGAGGGCGTTAGCATTTTACATCCAACGCACCAGGTCTCATAGGAAGTTTCCTCAATTGTTTTTGTCCTTTGATCCTAATCGCTTAGGACATCCTGTTTCCAAGCGCACCTTGTCCAACTGGTTGGCTGCTTGTATTTCGTTTTGCTACACTCAGGCTGGTCTTCCGCCCCCGGGTCGAGTCACGGGGCATAAAGTCAGAGCGATGGCAGCCTCTGTGGCTTTCCTCCGTTCTACACCGGTGGAGGACATATGCAAGGCTGCCACTTGGTCTTCGGTTCATACGTTCACCTCCCACTACTGTCTGGATACTTTGTCCAGAAGTGACGGCCGGTTTGGCCAGTCGGTGTTACGTAACCTGTTTTCCTAAATTGCCATCCTCCCACCTGCCCTTTTTTGGTTGGCTTGGAGGTCACCCACATGTGAGAATATGCTGCCTGCTTGTCCTGGGATAAAGCACAGTTACTTACCGTAACAGGTGTTATCCAGGGACAGCAGGCAGATATTCTCACAACCCGCCCGCCTCCCCGGGGATGGCTTCTTTGCTAGTTATGGAACTGAGGACCACGAGGTGGGATGCGCCCTCTAGTGGGCGAGAAGGTATGCATATGCGTGGTGCAGTGTGCAAATTTGAAACTTCAATCAAGTTTGCTTGAAAAGCTGTCCGCGCTGGGGCTCCGTAGATGACGTCACCCACATCCACATGTGAGAATATCTGCCTGCTGTCCCTGGATAACACCTGTTACGGTAAGTAACTGTGCTTTTTAGACGTTTGAGATGATAGTTTAGCAGTGTTCTTCAACCGCCAAAACAATCTTGCCGGTCCATGAAGGATTCGATTCCCCACCACAACAGAAGGTGTCGGCGTCAGCTGACTTACAACTTCCTGTTGCCTTCGCTGTGCTGGGACTCCTGCCTTTGTTCCGCAGCTCCCAGACCAGCAGCGGCAGTTCTGTGTGCTTTTAACTTCGGCACACAGTTTCCCCTAAGCAGTAGTTTAGCCACGGTTTCATAAGGCAGCCTTGGGGCCTTTGGTAGGCCGTCCCACATTGCATCATTGAAGTGGACTGGCCTACCAAAGGCCCCGAGGCTGCCTCATGAAACCACGGCTAAACTACTGCTTAGGGGCAGCTGTGTGCCGAAGTTAAAAGCACACAGAGCTGCCACTAGCCTAAAGAGAGGAAACATTTGCTGGAGAGGGAAGGAGGGAGGGGAAAAGGGGTACTGCTGGACAGGGGAGAAGGTAAAGGGAAGAGACTTACTGTTGGATAAGGGGAGGAAGAAAGGGAGAAGGGGTACTGCTGGACAGGGGAGGAGGAAAATAGGAAGGAAACAGCTGGCAGGGAGATTAAAGGAGGGGAAGGAGTCAGGATGGAATGGAGAGATCAGATGAGGGAAAGAGGAGAGACAGAAGAATGAAAAAATAGGGAGAGATTGATGCTGGGAAGGGGGGGTCAGATGAGAAATGAGAGAGGGACAAAGATGCTAGATCTGGTGTAGGAGAGAGAAAAATGAAGAGAGCAGAATGAATCATGTAAAAAGGAGAGAGGGGGCACAGGCTGGATGGAAAGGGAAGAGGGCAGACAGTGGATGGAAGTGGCAGATGCTAGATTGAAGAGACAGAGGGCAGATACTGGATGGAAGAGAGTGAAAAGACGATGAAAGCAGAAACCAGAGACGACAAAAGGTAGAAAAAAATAATTTTATTTCTATTTTGTGATTAAAATATATCAAATTTGAAATATGTATCCTGTTAGAGCTGATGTTAGACATAACTGGGGAGTGTAAAGCCCAGGCAGTGCTTCTTTAGCTTCCAGCTGGCTTAGGGCTCTCTCTGACCAGGGGGCAGTTGCCCTAGTTGCACTCCTCTAACACTATTCCAGCCATGTATGACTGCGGTATTCTGTTAGCATATTTGTGTAGCATTCTGTATTAATTTGGCTTATTCAGTTTTCTTGATAGTAGAGGGGATATATGTGAAGGGGAGGGGAGACGGGGTTTTGTTGATCCTTGCCCTGTATTATTTGTATTTATAAAATGACAATTGCACAGAATATTGTTTCTTTTTATACTTTAATAAAATACGTTCAATATAAAATCATAACTATTTGAGGCTTGTGCAGATGGGATTAGATGGTTTGCGGGACCGAGCTCATGGGGACGGGGCGGCAATGGGTTTTTAAAAAAAGATTTCAGTCCACGAAATAATTATTTTATTTCCGTCGGTCTATAGGTGTAAAAAGGTTGAAGAACACTGTAGTAGAGAATATTGTAGATTTTTTAAAACCTTTATATTAGGAGTGCAGAAGTTGATGCTGGATTGATATTAACTTTTAATGTAATTTGTTTTATGATGTTTGATTGTACTGATTGTGTATACTGGATATTATCCACCATTTACTCTGTAGCCCCTCAATATCTCTCCTCCCTTATCTCCCCTCTATGCTCCCCCATGAACTCCATTCATCAGGTAAGTCCCTCTTATCTGTAAACTTCTCCACTGCCAACTCCAGACTTAGTCTCTTCTTTTTTGCCACGTCATGTGCCTGAAACAGGCTCCCTGAATCAATACTGTAGTGTACCTTCTCTAGCGGTAACATAACAGCAGATTTCTATACCGCATAACTGTGAGTTCAATGCGGTTAACAAAAGATTATACTAATGAAAAAAACAAAATATGCTAATAGTAGTCGGATATCTTTATCGCAATATGCTGCCTGATAAGCGAGAGTGTGTTCGTGATATTTCTTACTTTTACAGCCCTTGACCGAAGGAAATGTAAACAGAGGATGTGATTTTCTACTATTCTTCAAATCTGTCAACAAGATATCGTGGGGCAAGTCCAAAGGCTACTTTATAATATAAACATCCCAACTTAAAAATTACCCAATCCTCCACCGGAAGCCAGTGCAATTCATGATAGCAAGGCATCACATGATCAAACTTCCTCAGGCCATAAATCAATCTTGCTGTCGTATTCTGCACCAAGGTCAATCTAGCCATATTTTTCTTGGTGCTTTTCAGATAGACTATACTACAATAGTCCAATAAGCCCAAAAGTAGTGACTGAACAAGGATTTTGAAAGCAGCAATCTTAAAATAGGGTCTAATAGTGCATAATTTCCATAGAGTATAATATCCTTTTTGGACCACTGTATCAATCTGATTCTTCATAGTCAGGCATTGATCGAGAACAACTCTCACTTACTGCCAGATACCTATACCCAATGTATCATTCCTTCTACCAGAACCTCTCCAACCCTGAGATGTCTGTCCAGATTAGATTGTAAGCTTTTCTGAGAAGGGATTGTCTATTGAATGTTAAATGTACAGCACTGCATATGCCTTTCAGCACGATAGAAATGATAAATAGTACACTTCTCCCTCCGTATTCGCTGTGATAAGGGATTAACAGAACCGCAAATACTGAAAAACCGCAAATAACTTTTTCCATATGTTGTTTGCTGTTTTCTATTAAAAACCATCGTGAATATGGTGAAACCGCAAATAACATGGTGGGAGACCTGGCCTGTTTCTGAAGAGGCAAAACACGGTGAACAAAGTGCTGGGAATCAGCAATTTTCTCTATGCAAGCTGATGTAATTGGGGGGGAGGAGCCAGCAAGCTAAAGACCGTGAATAATCAAAACCGCGAATACAGAGGGAGAAGTGTAGTAGGATATTAGAGCAGACTATAAATACTAAAATAAATGTCAGTTTGAAGATGATGCTAATTATGTTCAGACGCAAACTTGATGAACAATTTGGTGGTGTTAAAAAGAAAAAATTCATAACCTTCAAGAAAGTATGATCATTTGATTGAGACTGATATGCCAGAAAGCAGATTCTTACAAAGTATGACTTAGATGTTTTTGCCTTGAAACTAGTGATTCATAGAAACATAGAAAATGACAGCAGAAAAGGGCCTCAGCCCATCAAGTCTGCCCACCCTAATGACCCGCCCTCATAACTTCACCCAGCTAGAGATCCCACATGCGTATCCCATTTTTTCTTAGTCTTGCATGCTGCTGGCCTTAATCACCTGCAGTGGAAGTTCATTCCAATGATCGACCGACCACCCTTTCGGTGAAGAAATACTTCCTGGTGTCACCATGAAATTGCCCTCCCCTGATTTTCAGCAGATGCCTTCTTGTGGTCGAGGGTCCTTTAAGAAGGAAGATATCGTCTTCCACCTCGATACGACCCGTGATATATTTAAACGTCTTCCATCTGTAGAATAGGCTTGAAAGCGGGATTCTCAAGTAGGCTTTACATTTATAGTTGAGACATGGATTATAAATCGGAAGAATTCCCCAATAGTTCTCGAAGTTTGTCCTTTGGGTAACAAAATGATTCATGTCTGAGACAAGATAAGAGGGGTGGAGGTTTGGCTTTAATCTATAACAGTGGTCTCAAAACTCGCGGCCCGGGAGCCACATGCAGGTACTATTTTGAGGCCCTTGGTGTGTTTATCATAATCACAAAAGTAAAATAAAAAAGTTTATTCATCATATGTCTCTTTAGCTATAAATTACAATATTATTAAGACTTAGCCAAAAGGAAAGATTTATAAACTATAAAGAGTTTTATCTCATGAAAAATTGTCATTTCTTTAATAAGACATTAACTATTTTTTTCTGAGGCCCTCCAAGTACCTACAAATCCAAAAGGTAGCCCTGAAAAGGGTTTGAGTTTGAGACCACTGATCTATAATGAATTTTATTCAGTTATAATATTACAAGAGACAATAATGGAATCACATTTAGAAATAATTTTTTGTCAACTTAGCAGTATAAACTTCTCCAGTAGTTTGGTCTAATTCTGATCTATAGGCTACCAGGCACTTGGTCAACTGTTTATCAGAGAAAACAGATGAGATGGGCTCATTACATTTTATACAGTTTTATAGTCTTTAAATTTTAGAATGGGACCTATTTCTGTTAAGAATAAATGATTTCAAGTTGAATATAAAAAAAAATCACACTTCCACACAAAATATATTCAAAAAGCCACTGTGCCAGAGGTTATCAAAACAATATCTTATCAATAACGGAGAAAAGACCTCAGTTCTTTCCAGGGATAGTTGTTACCTGGAAAAACTATGTTAGCTATACTGCTACATAAGAAAAAACATCCTTGGTCTACAAAAACTCAGTATGATATTTAATACTATTTAATCATTCATAGCTTTTATCCGTGTTTTATATAACAAATTTCTCTAGCAATTGATAACCTCTGGCACAGTGGCTTTTTAAATATATTTTGTGTGGAAATGTGACCTATTTCTGTTACCCATACTACGGGTCATGCTTTAGATTTTGTGTGATTATATGTCTAATGAAGAGGGGAGTCCATTAGAACATAAGAACTGCCATCTCCGGATCAGACCTTCGGTCCATCAAGTCCGGCGATCCGCACACGCGGAGGCCCTGCCAGGTGTACACCTGTCGTAATTTATAGTCCACCATATCCTTATATGCCTCTCTTAAGGAGATATGCATCTAGTTTGCTCTTGAAGCCTAGGACGGTCGATTCCGCAATAATCTCATCTGGGAGGGCATTCCATGTGTCAACCACTCTCTGAGTGAAGCAGAACTTCCTGACATTAGTCCTGAACCTGTCCCCCCTTAGCTTCATTACATGTCCTCTAGTCCGTGTCAAATTGGACAATGTAAATAATCTTCTCTGCTCTATTTTGTCGATTCCTTTCAGTATTTTGAAGGTCTCGATCATATCCCCACGCAGTCTCCTTTTCTCAAGGGAGAACAATCCTAGTGTTATAAGTCTGTCCTCGTATTCCAGTTTCTCCATACCCTTCACCAGTTTAGTTGCTCGTCTCTGCACCCTCTCCAGCAGTTTTATATCCTTCTTTAGGTAGGGAGACCAATGTTGGACGCAGTATTCCAAGTGTGGTCTGACCATTGCCCTATAAAGCGGCATTATAACTTTCTCCGATCTACTCGAGATTCCTTTCTTTATCATGCCCAACATTCTATTTGCCTTCTTTGCCGCTGCCGCGCATTGTGCCGACGGCTTCAGGGTCCTATCTATCAGTACACCCAGGTTCTTTTCTTGTTCACTCTTCCCCAGAGTTGCACCTGACATTGTATACTCGTATTCCTTATTCTTATTGCCTAAATGCATTACCTTGCATTTCTCCACATTGAACTTCATCTGCCATTTCTCCGCCCATGGTAGACCATGTCTGTTGGGAGCAAGTGGCATAGTCACATTTATTAGCCTTCTTTCTAAAAGCTCCTAAATTGTTGAAAAAATAAAAATCAGTTTGAAAATAAAATGTTTGGTCATGGGAAAATTGATAGAGATCAATTTTGGCAAAATGTAATGGAGAGTTTAGAAAAGAAGAAAGGAAGTATTAGTGTTAGTACTATGATAGATGATTGGAATAACTTGGTTGTTAATGGCTTTAGATAGGATTGCACGAATTAAAGAGATGAAAACTAGAAGGTAAAAGATCTATTCTTGGTTTGATGAGGTTCTGGGAGAACTTGTAGGAGGTTGGCGAGGAAATGGTGGAAAATGAAGGAAGAGGAGCCTTTTTTTTTTTTTTATTAAGAATGGAAAGAGAAATTTGAAGAGTATAAACAGAAAAGGAGTATTATGAAAAAAAGAATTAGTCAGAAAACCAAATTGAGACCATTTTTCAAATTTTTACAGAGCTAAGTTGAATTTTGT
Source organism: Geotrypetes seraphini (assembly GCF_902459505.1). Lineage (NCBI taxonomy): Eukaryota > Metazoa > Chordata > Amphibia > Gymnophiona > Dermophiidae > Geotrypetes > Geotrypetes seraphini. Next base: position 337,630,055 of record NC_047086.1, on the reverse strand, counting down.
TACTTATATAGCAAAAGAGTGTCTACCTATTGCAGACAAGATGGCAAGGTTTGTTTTTTTTTATTCAATCTAAAGTACAGAAGATTAGGATGTGGGGTTTTTTTTTGTTTTTTGTAAAACCAAGTTCCGAAGGACCTACTAGATTATGGTATATGTAATGAAGAATTAGGAATTGCTGGTGACTTATCTGGGCCTACCTTTGCTCGGGTCTCGGAGGAACAGATTTTAAAAGTTTTATCATTCTTATCGAGTAAACATTGTATTTTGGACACTTGTCTTTTCTTATTAAGATCAGTTCCAACAAAAATACTATGTTGGTTGATTTGTTTTGTAAATAAGGTCTTAATTGAGGGTTTATATCCAGGTTAGCTTGCTGATATTGTATTGACGCCAATTCCGAAAGCACTGAATGTGGATTTGAGTACAGTCAAGCATTATCGTCCAGTAGCGAGTATTCCATGGCAGGCAAAATTGTTGGAATTTATAGCGTATCAACAATTTGTTGATTATATATCTCTTCTGAGGTTGCCTACACAACATGGTTTTCGACAGGTCCATAGTATTGAAACTCTTTTATTAATTTTAGTATGTGAGACGAAAGATTGAGATTTTGGAAATCTAACATTATTGCATCAGATATATCTGCAGTGTTTGATTCAATAGATCATAATGTTATAAGCTGTGTAAATTGAGTGCTATTTAATTGGGTGGGAAGGTGTTGAATTGGTTTTCATGTTTTTTAAAGCAATTTTTTAAGCACAAGAAGATATTGTGTTAGAGGAATTAATGTAAATTCAGAGTACAGGAGAGCAAATTGTGGTGTTCTTCAAGGGTCATCTGTCTCATTTGCTTTTTAATTTGTGTATGAATTCTTTGGGTGAATGGTTGACAAATTTAGGCATTTTTATTTTATCTTATGCTGATGATATTTTTATCTTAAGTCCAGAATTGGATAATCTGGAGGAAACTTTTTGAGATTTGTTCAATAGTTGGATAATTGGGCAGCCAATAATTTCTGACAGCTGAATAAATGCAAAATGCCACCCCCCCCCCTTTATGAAGCTAGGTTAGGAGTTTTTTTTAATTGCTAGCCGTCATAGTAAAAGCTCCAACACTCATGAATTCCTATGAGTATTGGAATTTTTACCACCGTGGCTGCATAAAAGGGGGGAGGAGGGGTAAATGAGTTTGTTTTGGTAATCTATATGTGTATAAAGATCAGAAAATAGTACTGAATACTGGAGAAATTCATACGATAGAAGAAAAATCTATGGTTTTGTGAATTTTGGATTGTGGTTTGACATTTGAGAACCAAATAAATGGATTGGTAGTCTCTGTTTTGTTTTGTTTTGTTTTGTTTTGTATTATGTTCAGTTTTGGAGACCCTATCTGGTGAAGGACGTAAGAAGACTTGAAGCAGTTCAGAGGAAGGCGATGAAAATGATAGGAGGCTTGCGCCAGAAGATGTATGAGGAGACTGGAAGCCCTGAATATGTATACTCTAGAGGATAGGAGGGACAGGGGAGATATGATTCAGACATTCAAATACTTGAAGGGTATTAACGTAGAACAAAATATTTTCCAGAGAAAGGAAAATGGTAAAACCAGAGGACATAATTTGAGGTTGAGGGGTGGTAGATTCAAGAGCAGTGTTAAGAAATTCTACTTTACGGAGAGGGAGGTGGATGCCTGGAATGCGCTCCCGAGAGAGGTGGTGAAGAGGAAAATAGTGACTGAGTTCAAAGAAGCGTAGGATGAACACAGAGGATCTAGAATCAGAAAATATTAAATATTGAACCAAGGCCAGTACTGAGCAGATTTGCAGAGTCTGTATATGGCCATTTGGGGGAGGATGGGCTGGAGACGGCTTCAATGGCTGGGAAGGGTGTAGATGGGCTGGAGTAGGTTTTGACGGAGATTTCAGCAGTTGGAACCCAAGCACAGTACCGGGTAGAGCTTTGGATTCTTTCCCAGAAATAGCTAAGAAGAAAAAATTTAAAAAATTTAAATTGAATCAGGTTGGACAGACTGGATGGACCATTCGGGTCTTTATCTGCTGTCATCTACTATGTTACTATGTTTTTTTCATGTTACTATGGTTTTGTTTTTTTTTTTTCATTTTTTCATTTGCATACTGCCTCAGTTGGATACTATAATTCTTTATATTGTGGTGTTAACACTGAATTTGATAAATAGGCTGCAATTGCTTCAAAATATGGCTCTGCATTTGATTTTTAGAGCAAAAAATATGACCAGGTTACTCCTCTTTTGAATTAATTAGATTGGTTGAAGATTGAGAAGAGAGTAAATTTTAAATTGGTTATACTTATATGCTGTATAAATTGTTAAAGGGAATGGGACCAGAAAGTTTAATGAAATATATAACTTTCCCAATAAACAGAGCTACCTTCTGGTATAAACAGTCATTGAGGCTTGGCTATTCTATAAGTTCATATGATGTTTGAAATCTTTTATGAGCATATCTTTTGAGTTTATAGGAACAAAGCTTTGGAATCATCTTCCAACTGCACTAAGAAAAGTTTCTTATTATATCTTTAGAAAATTGTTAATCTTTTTATTTTTAATGATAAATGAATAATTTTGTATGGACATAATATTTTTAAAATTGTTCTTATCTGCCTAGAATCTATTGTGAGAATAATGCAGAATCTAATCTAATCTTCTATTTCTGCGTTACACATACCTAAGCAGGCTCAAGGCGACTTACAAAGAGAAGTGAGAGGGGAGGAGAAATGAGGGAACAGTTGGGCAGGGGAAGATCTGAGATGTTCAAGTGTCAGAGGTAGGTTTTCAGTTTTTTCCAGAATGTGGTGTAGTTGGGTTCCGTTCTGGTCGTTTCAGTGAGGTCATTCCAGGTTTTTACTCCTAGGAAGGTAAGCATGGAATGAAAAATTTGCTTGTATTGGAGATTCTTTGTTGAAGAAGGTTTAGTATTATCCTTTTAAGGGTTCTGTGGGAGGTAGACCATGCCTTTGAGAAGAGCTGGATGAGTGGAGCTACTGAGTTTCCGTGAATTATTTGGTATATTATGCATGAAGTTTTAAATTTTATTCGTGATGGGATGGGTAACCAGAGTAGTTGCTTGATGAAGGCTGATATTGAGTCATATTTTTTTCAGGTTGAAAATTAATCTTACACCTGGGTTTTGTATGAGTTGCATTTTATGGATCAGTGCGGTGTTGATTCCCATGTAGGCAGAGTTACAGTAGTCCAGCTGTGGTAGGATCATCGACTGTACAGCCAGAGCAAAGTCATGCTGATGAAAGTAAGGTCTGATGAGTCTTAGTTGCCTCATGGTGAAGAGGGACTTTTTCCAGATATTAGAGATTGGAGCTTCCATGGTTAGTGTGGAATCAAGAATACAACCTAGGATTTTGGAGATTTTATCGACAGCGAGGGTGTGGCCCGATCGGAGAGTGATGCTTGTCATTGCTGTCTGTTGGGCTGTGTGGAAGTATAAGGTTTTGTTTAGTTTAGTTTTAGCTTGTTGATTGTTGCCCAATTTTGGATTCTTTCAATATTGATTGAGACTTTGTTGATGACATCTGATTGATTGTTGGTTGTGGGGATGAGAATAGAATAGAATTAATGTAATGTGGAGTGGAGTTAGGCAAAAAATTGAAGTGACTGGAAGTTGGATTATCTAAAATATCATTTAAAATGGGGCTGCATGGTAATCGCAGTTAACATTTTGATTTACATGTCATTTACTAATTATGATTAACTTTACTAGCTGCAATTTAATTTTCTTAATCTTAGCATTTTCCTTCTGCCCACGTGTCCAGCATATTGCCCTCCTTCCATTCCTCCCCAACAGCACTTACTAGAAGTTGTGATACCTAGGGCTCTGTCCTAGGACCTCTTATTTTCTCCATCTATACTCATTCCCTTGGAGCTCTGATCTCCTCCCATGATTTTTGATATCGATTTTTTGATACAGACTATTTGCAGATTTACCTCGCTACACCAGAAATCTCTATTGAAACCCAGGCCCGAGTCTTAGCCTGCCTGTCTGACATTGCTGCTTGGATGTCCCACTATCACTTAAAACTAAACATGATCAAAACTGAACTACATATCCTTTCCCCTAAACCCATCTCTCTCGTGATAACACTCTCATCCTCCCTGTCTCTTCAGCTCACACCTCGGGGTATTGTTTGATTCCTCTCTCTTTCTCTGCACAAGTCCAACAGACCGCCAAAATCTGTTTCTTTCCCTAAAATATCTCCAAAATCTGACCCTTCCTCTCTGAGCTTACTATCAAAACCCTTATCACCTCTCGCCTAGACTACTGCAACTTGCTTCTCACAGGTCTTCCACGTAACCGTCTCTCTCACCCACTTAAATCCATTCAAAATTCTACCACATGACTTATATTCTGCCAGAGTTGCCATGACCACACCACCCCTCTCCTCAAGTCACTTCATTGGCTTCCTATCCATTTCTGCCTCCTCCTTTTGACTTACAAAATCCTATTAACTTGAAAGTGCATTCACTCTGCAGCTTCTTTATCGTTCCTCTCTTATCTTTCCCTGTACTTCTCTCCAAGAACTACGTTCACCAGGAAAGTCTCTTAACTGTACCCTTCTCTACTGCCAACTCTGGACTATGTTCCTTCTACCCTGCTGCACCATACACCTGGAGCAGACTGCCTGAGTCAATATATCAAGCTCCGTCCCTGGCAGTATTCAAATCCAGACTAAAAGCCCACATTTTCAAGACTGCTTTTAACTCCTAACCCCCACTCACTTGTAAAGTAACCAAGCCTGAGAAATTCCCAACCCTCTATTTGTCCTGTTTGATTAGATCAGAGGTGGATAACAGAGACTAACATGGTGACTTTCCCACGGCTATTAAGGGGTAACCCGCAGGAACAGTGGAAAAAAAATCAATTGGTTGTCATGAGGGCAAGATTTTTCACCACCCTATGGAGCGGTAAATGGCCTTGTCCCCGCAGTAAAGGATCTACCATGAGTTGCCACCCTTCCCACCCCTCCCGGTCAGCAGTCCCCCCTTGCAATCATGGGTCCAGCAGCAGTTCCCCCTCACGAGTCCAGGGGAGACAGGGGTTTTGTTGATCCTTGCTCTGTATTATTTGTGTTTATAAAATGATAATTTTACAGAATATTGGTTTTTTTTATACTTTAATAAAATAAGCTCAATATAAAATCATAACTATTCGAGGCTTGTGTGGGATGGAATCGGATGGTTTGTGGGGACGGGGCAGGGACCAAGCTCGCAGGGACGGGATAGAGACAGGAATAAATTTTTTTTTCCCTGTGTCATTCTCTAGTGTCCAACTTCGGCCCTTGCCAGGTTGGATTTTCAGGATTTCCCAAGTTAATATGCATGAATCTATTTTCATACAATGGAAGCAGTGCATGCAGATAGATCTCATACAAATTCATTGGGAAATCTTGAAAACCCAATTGAAATGCAGCCTTCGAGGACCGATGATGGCTAATCCTAGATTAGATTGTAAACTCTACTAAGCAGGGACTGTCTCTTGAATGTTTTAAATGTACAATGCTGCAAACGTCTAGCAGTGCTATAGATATGATTAGTAGTAGTGTTACTGATGTCATCTTCATCCCCAGTGCCTTTAGACAGCTACCAAGTCATTGCACTTGGTCAGGTGCTTCTAGGATTGCTGTTTGCACAGAAGTCAGCAAGGAACCAGTATGCAATTTAGGTATTGGGGAGATGGATTAGAGACGGCTAGGGATCAAGAGGAGCCTGTGCTGCTGCTGCTATGGCCCATTGTGGATTAAGAGTCAGATTGAGAGAGACAACAGGATTTTGTGAGTAGAACCTTTACTATTGCTGCTGCTGCTACTACTATTAGTTATTTCTAGAGTGCTACCAGACATGTGCAGCGCTGTACAGAGTCACAAAAGAGACAATCTCTGCTCAAATGAGCTTACTAATCTCCAACTAATCTATCCAGGGGCCTGCTAGTCCAAGCACACTGCTTCAGAAAATATTGACAACTAATGCTTCCATGTTCTGATGGTCCTCCCCATCTCGATGGTCTCCATACCCAAGGCTCCTGGACTCATCACAAGAAAGCTTTGAGCAATTCATAATGCTTTGTGCACATTCCAGAATCATCTCATCAACCATGCAGTGCCAAGTAGTCATGTACTACATGAACAAACGGGTTGGAACAGAGTTTTACCTGCTCTGCCAAGAAGCGATCAAAATCTGGTCTTGGCAGACAAGTTGAGCAGACTCCTGTAGTTGCATGAGTGCTCAGTCAATTCAATCACTCTACATCAGATCTTTGCAACTTGGAGGAACCCCAGAAGTGGATCTCTTTGTTTCTCCCAACAATCACAAACTTCTACTTTTCTGTTCAAGACTCTACACCCCAATTGTCTGGAGTTGGATGCTTTTCTCCTCAACTGGCGAAAGAAGTTCCTTTATGCTTTCCTTCCAATTCCTCTACTCAGGAAAACTCAAACTTCACCAAGAACAAGCCACCATGCTTGATAGCACCTTGGTGGCTACAACAACCATGGTTCCCTCTCCTCTTACAGCTCAGTGTTCAGGAACCCATCACCCTTCAAGATCTTTCCTACCTTGCTGACACAGAACGAAGGGTCTCTCCTTCATCCTAACCTAAGCTCATTAGTTTTCACAGCTTGATTATATCTCTTTCAGCCGCTAAATACATTAGCAATATCCACACCATTGTCAGCCATCATTGATGCTTCTAAAAATCCATCTATTCAGTGCTGCTATTGTTTCAAATGGACTTGTTTCACAGTCTGGATCTAGTGATTTGTTATTGCACCAATCTCCTTTCCTCTTCCATCGGTCCTTGACTACCTTCTGCATCTCCTAAAAACTACTTCACTCAGACAAAAAGCCATTGTCTGTACATACTTTGATTTCAAGATTCATGAAAGGCCTTTTGCATACCAGTCCTCCAATTAAACCTCCTCCAGTGGCTTGGGACCTTAATGTTGTAATTTCAATTATGATGACACCTCCTTTTGAGCCTCTCTTGACTTCATCTCTGTAACATCTAACTTGTAGCTATCAAGTCGGTGAAATTCAAATCCTTGTATCAGATCCACCTTATTCAAGATTCTACCATGACAAGGTAGTTCTTCGAACTCATCTGAAAGTCCTCCCAAAGATCGTCTCAGAATTTCATCTAAACCAGGGGTGGGCAATGTCTGTCCTTGAGGGCCACAACCCAATCCGATTTTCAGAATTTCTCCAATGATTATGCATGAGATGTATTCGGGTACACTGCCTATATTGTATCCAAATAGATTCCATTCATATTCATTGAGGAAACCCTAAAAACTCAGCTGAGTTGAGGACTGAGGTTGTCCACCCTTGATCTAAACCAATCTGTGGTTCTTCCCGTCTTTTTGTCCAAAACCACATTCTCACCTGGTGAAGCTGCACTCTACATATTAGACTGTAAACGTTCTGTTGCCTATTACTTGGATCGCACCAAAACTCACAGGACTTCAACTTAACTGATCTGTCATTTAATTCTAATGGACTAGGAACTCCTATCACCAAAAGAACCATCTCCACATGGTTGGTTGAATGTTATCTCCTTTTGCTCAAGACCATGTTATATGGCATATAAAGTTCTAGCAATGACAACTTTAGTAGACCATCTACATTCCACTCCCATTGAGGACATCTGTAAAGCGGTCACCTAGTTCTCGGTTCATACCATCGCATCTCACTATTGCCTGGACATTCATTCCAGGAGGGATAGTTGGTTTTGGCCAAACAGTTCTACAAAATTTATTTTCCAGTTAGAAGCCAACATCCTTCCAAACCTGTTGTTTTCGCCAGACTCATGGTAATTCTTAATAACCCTCTTCTCCGAGGCATAAGCCTGGCCAGCTAGGGAGTCCCACATGTGAGAATATGCTGCTTACTTGCTCTCAGATAAAGTGAAGTAAGTTACCTGTAGTAGGTGTTATCAGAGGACAGCAGGCAGATATTCTCACAACCCACTCACCTCCAAGTGGGCGGAAAGGCATTCATGCTTGTGTAGTACGGGCATTTTAAAAGATTTTTCATTGTAAAAGTGACAGTACACTTTTACATTGTCCATATCAGGCTCCGTGGATGATGAAATTCACATATGAGAATATCTGCCCGCTGTCCTCAGATAACACCTATAGATAAGTAACTTGCTTTCTTTTCCTAGCCCCCCTCCCCCTGCATGTATCACTTTTAATACTGCTTGTCACAAACAGGGTGACTTTTCTACCTTTTTGACCATCCCTATCCTTTCTAAGTAGATTGTATTGTAGTTCAGTATGTTATCTCCCATTCCAAGGGCGTCATTGAACCATGTCTCTGTGTGATAAATTTGCAGATCATGAACTTTTCTTAGACTGTGAGTATTCATGGTCATTGCTTTCCAGGTACATCTCAATAGCAGTTTAATCTGTATATTTTGTTTAGTCTCAACTTTTCTAGTGGCGTAAAGAAGTGAATTGCTAGGATTGTTGTTTAAATTGTTTCCTTCACTAGTGTTACATCTTTTCTTTAGCTAGGGATGGCCTTAAATGACCTGCTTCCATATGTCAACCTCACCTACTTAAATGCCTAGAAATCTTTTTAAGTAATCTTATACCAATTTTAGATTTGTGAAAAAAGTTTTTAGACCCTAAGCCTACTAGTACTACTTGGGCAATTACTTTGACCTTCCTTCCTCCTTTCACCTGCTATCTTAATGTGTAATAATATGGGCTTTGCATTGTTTGTCGCATCTTATAATGATGCTCAGTATTACCGTATTTTCACGCATATAATGCGCGCGTTATACACGATTTTACAAACCGTGCATAACCTTGCGCGTTATACGCGTGAGCGCGTTTTACAACTTTTTTTTTTCAATCCGATCGGCATCCCCCCTGCGAACCGGCATCCTCCCCCCCCCGCTCGCATCAACCCCCCTCCCCCGCGATCCTACATCCCCCCAGCACCAAACATCTCTTACCCGATTGGGCACCGGCACCAGCACCAATGCACAGGATGTGCCAGAGATTCTCGGAGAGAGCGAGACCAGAAGGCTTTGAGCATGCGCAAATGCTCAAAGCCTAGTCCAGCCCGGCGCAGGAAGAAGGATTATCTCTCCTGCATCGCACCGCCCAGCTCAGCCCAGCCCAGCCCAAACCAACGAGGGAGGATCTTCGGGCACTGGCACGTCCTGTGCATTGGTGCTGGTGCCGGTGCCCAATCGGGTAAGAAATGTTTGGTGCTGGGGGGATGTAGGATCGCGGGGGAGGGGGGGTGACGCGAGCGAGGGGGGAGGATGCCGGTTCGCAGGGGGGATGCCGGATCGGATTGAAAAAAAAAGTTGTAAAACGCGGGTAAGCGAGCGGGGGGGGGGGGATGCCGGTTCGGAGTAAGCGGGAGGAGGTTTTAGCATGCGCGGTATACGCGTGTGCGCGCTATATTAAATTTTTTAAACATAAATTTGTGTTCCCCGCGCGCTATACCCATGTGCGCGTTTTACACGGGTGCGCGTTATATGCGTGAAAATACGGTAACTGTTTGTCCATTTCTTAAGATGATTGCAAACTGCTCTAATGTGTTAAATGAATGGGAGGTATAGCAAAGTCTGTGAATAAACTAATCCATCTTTCTATTAGCCTTGACTCTAGATTTTCTTCTTGGTTCTGAAATGCTTTATTTATTTATTTTTCCCCAATTTTGTTTATAAACAGCTTTGGCATGCCTTGCAAAAGATGGTAAAACTAAAGGCATAAAAAACACATATGGCTGAATATGCTAAGGGTCTATGAGAAAAGATGCCCACTGAATCTGACCTGCAGTGACTTTTTAATGGTAGGGTAATAGTTTGTATTGGAGCCATGCCTCACAACTGTTAAGTATGCCCATATATCGCCATTTAAAAAGAAAAAAAATTTGAACATAAAAATGGTGTCAGTTGTGTATAGGTGATATCTTGAAACATTCCTGCTTCCTGAGAGAATGCAACTTTTAGTAAAAGGGTATGAAAATGTAGAATGTGTCCAGACTTTCACTATACACCAAAAAGAAGAAAATATTTTATTAATTGAGACAGCTAAATCCTGTGCTTTCTTGTGATTGTTTCTAGAGATGCCCTCAGTGATCTGGCTTTACATTTTCTGAACAAAATGAAGATCATGGTGATCAAAGATATTGAGAGAGAAGATATTGAGTTTATATGCAAGGTAAAGACATGCGTTCAATTTTTACAGTTTTATTTTACTTTTTTCTAATAGCTATTTTTATAAAATAAATACTCTTTAAAAAAAGGTACACGTCTCCCTCTAGATTCACGGATTTAGGACTTTTTTTTAATTCTTTATTCATTTTCAAACTTACAATAAGTGCGACATATGTTCAAACAAATTAACAATAAATACATCACTTAATAATCATCATTGGTACAACACATAAACTCTTCCCACCCTTTCCTACCATATAATCAAATATCTTATAGAATATGTAATAGTAAAATAAAACCCCCTCCCCCCCTCACTATTGAACTTGTAAATTTAAGGGAAACAATTTCATCTAAACAGTACAATATTTTGTTAATGGCTCCCACACATCTTGAAATTTCCTGAAACATCCCCGCTGTATTGCAATAAATCTCTCTATTTTATAAACATGACATAAAGAATTCCACCAGAAATTATAATTTAATCTACTCCAATCTTTCCAATTATATGTAATTTGTTGAATGGCAACACCAGTCATGAGTAATAATTTATTATTGTTTGTAGAAATCTGACTTTTTGCTCTCATTGCCATACCAAATAACACAGAATCATATGATAATGCCACTGGGTTATCTAATAAACAATTAATTTGGTCCCAAATTGATTTCCAGAAATTCATAATAAATGGGCAATAGAATAATAAATGATCTAAAGTCCCTGCTTCTAGATGACAGTGCCAACATTTATTAGACATAGAGCTATCCAATTTTTGTAACCGAACAGGGGTCCATAACGCTCTATGTAACAGAAAAAATCAAGTTTGTCTCATCGATGCCGACACTGTACATCTCATTCTCCAAGACCCAATTCGTGGCCATTGAGATGCAGTAATTTGATGCTTAATCTCAATGCTCCAAATGTCTCTTAGACCAGTGTTTAATTTCTTTTTAATAAGTCCATTTAATAATTTATACCACTGGGTGGCCTGGTGACCCAAGAAGTCTGCCTGAAAACATAGGAACTCCATACTATATTGATTATTAAGGTTTTTCCAGTCTGGTAACCCCCCGCCTGAATGGCATACTTCAGTTGCAACCATCTAAAACTTTCTGATTTATTAAGTCCATATTTATGTTGTAACTGTGAAAATTGAAGCATATTACCATTAGAAATATCATCATCTAATATACGTATTCCTGCTATCATCCAATGCTTCCAGACAAGCCTTTCTCCGCCAATTTGAATCTTGGAGTTCACCCATATAGATTGATTTGTAGATTTGTAAATTGGAATAGTTGTTAAATTGCTTACATAACGCAATGTTTTCCATGTATCAGCTAATATTCTGTTATCTTTACTGTAACTAGGTATTTTGATACTGAGCACATGGCAAAGGCGCAATGGAGATATGAGTTGCCATTCTAACCACAACCAATCTGGGAGTTTTTCCATGAGCTCTGGGAGGACCCATTACATACCCTGGTGCAAAATATAGGCTTGATGATACCTATAAAAATTGGAAAATTTACCCCTCCCTCTGAAATTGGTCTTTGTAAAGATACCAAGGCCACTCTAGGAATTTTAACCAGCCAAATAAATTTTAAAAGAATGTTATTTAATTTTTTATAAAAGGACCCTTGAAAATAAACCAGCAACATACCCATCTGATAACAAACCACAGGCAAAATCATCATTTTAATAGTTTGGACTCTCCCCCACCATGAAAGATGTAAAGGATTCCATTGCTCACACATTTCTATAACCTTCTGCAATAACGATTTTTCATTTATTTTCATTGTTTCTTCCAACGTATTTTTAATCCAAATGCCTAAATACTTTATTCCATCCTCCCTCCAAAGAAAGGGAAATGAATCAAGCAAACCCTTTGTACAATGAACATTGAGTGGAAGAATTTCTGATTTACTCCAATTTATCTTGTAACCTGAAAATTTTCCAAATTTCTCAATCATTTCAAGTAAGCACGGAATGGTTGTCTCAGGATTTCTCAAATAGAGCAAAATATCCGCATAAGCCGAGACCTTATATTCCCAATCTCTATGAGGAATACCCTGAATCTCCTTCTCTTTGTAAGTTTATAAACCCTGACCCACCCTAGCCTCCCAGACCTCTCCATACCTTACCTGATGGTGAAGCAGGGCAGGAGCAATCTTCCTACGCTTCTGCCCTGTATGAAGCTGTGAACAAAAATGGCTGTTGTGAGTTCCCATGGTCTCACGAAAGTACAGCAGGAACTCACGGTAGCCATTTTTGTTCACAGCTCTGCACGGGACAGAAGCATAGGAAAATCGCTTCTGCCCCTCTTCCCTGCTATACCATCAGGTAAGGTGTAGAGAGATAGGCGTAGGTCAGAGTCGACCCTAAAGTTATTCACGGGTCAGCTCTTCCCCTAGCCCCTTCAAATTTGGAGGGGAAAGTATACTTCTAGTGCAATAGGGGTGGTATGCTGAACCATAGGCGGTTGTCCATCTGTGCTCATGAGCATACTGCAGAAGATGTCAATCACAGCTTTTCAATTCTCCGTGGTATCTGCTGCTCCCTTCAGTTTTTCCTTCTGCAAGCAAGCATGAAGGTGTCGTTCTGATCTGCTGTTTATTTCTTTTGTTTATTTTCCAGTTCAGGGTTTTTACGCAGCTCAAGGGACTGCTGTGCCTGCTTGGAGACGAACAGACTTTAGTCTGCAGCTGGCAGATGTATTCTTTGGGGATCTGTGCAGCCAGCTTGCTAAAGATTTGTGAAACTCAGTGTAGTGCTGCTTTTGCTGGCTTTCTCCTTGTAGAGTTTGCTTGCTCATGTTTGGGGGGGGGGGGGGGAGGGAGAAAGCCCTGAACGACAGCCAGGAGCTCTGTGTGGCTAGCCAGTCAGTCATGAGCTCCAGCTGCTTCAATCAGCATTGTGATATTGGCACTTCTGGGGCTTGTAGATTTTGTAGCATATTGATGGCAACAGAGATGCAGTTTCCAGGATGCAGGACACTTATTACCTTCTTTGAATCAGATCTTGCTAGACTTCATTGAAGCTTATATATTCCTGTTTGTCAGCTTATCAGGATTTTCTCCATTTTGCAGTTCTAGAGCACCATTTCCAATTTGTAGTCTTTCGTTTGGCTTAGCTGTAGCATCCAGAACATTTTCCAAGGTAATGGTAGTTGTCACCCCTTCCTTGTGGGCAGAAGAATTTTAATTCATCCTGCATAAGGGTCGCTGGTTGAGTGGTAGTATGTCTCTAAAATCTTGGGGGCCCCTATACAACAATATTGAATGTAAATAGGACATGATACTTTGTTTACTCAATTCTCAGTTTGGTTTTCTTTCTCTAATAGATCTTGGGAGGAGGAGGGGGAGGGAGTGTTTTTTTCTCACCATCTAGCAATTTCTTGTTATAAAAATGCGTTTAAAAAAAATCTAGAATGTGGTAGTCAGCTAAACCAAATGTGAACTTTGACTGTTTCAAACTGTGAAATATTTGGAAGCATTGTTCAATACACAGCAGAGTGGAGTGTGTGTTCCTGAGCAGAGTTAACAAGTTGCAGGCCCAAGTAAATAAAGAATGATTCATGAAAACAGCCTGACCACATAGGACTTTCTGCTAATTTTGAACTCAATAGCAGTGATGTTGGACTTCATACTGTGGATGAGAACTCGTGCAACCTCTGCAGAGAGCTCTATTACAGTGTTTCTCAACTCTGTCTTGGAGTACCTCCTTGCCAGTCATGTTTTCAGGATATCCACATTGAACATGCATGAAAGAAATTTGCATATAATGGAGGCAGTGTATGCATATCAAGTTTATGCTATTCATTATGGATATTCTGAAAACCTGACTGGCAAGGGGATATACCAGGACCGAGTTGAGAAACCCTGCTCTATTACACCACCAGTTGCCATTATTTTGCCCCTTAAGGAAGATAGGAAAACTCTGGTATGGTTGTTGCAAGCATCCAGCTTGGCACAAGGGATTGAGTGTGGAATCTCCAAACAGAATAAAAATAACTATGGATGCAAGTCTTAGTGGCTAGGGAATATGTTGACTGGGCCCAGGAGTACTGGTCTCAAGTAGAATCTGCATAGTCCATCAGTCATCTGGAAACGAGAACTAGTTTTAATAGTTTTCAGCCATGCTGCTGATTCTGTTACATCCACTCCAGAGTCAGTATGATAGGTGTTTTATCTCAACCTGTGAACCAGGTCTTGCAGAAAACCACATACTTTTTTCTCTCTGCTCCACCCACTTAGCTGATGAGCACAGAGCCCCCTTACAGTTTTTATTTCTGCAAGTGAATTGTGCAGAAGTGCTTCGGATCTGCTCAGCTTATCTTAATTTTTTGCTTTAGTTTGCCCTTGCTTTGGTGCCTTGAGACCTCTTTTGGAGGGGTTCTCTCTCTGGGAAAGAAAGCAGTTTGCGGAGTTGGACTGTAGCTTCACAGGTGGATCTGTGGAGCCAGTCTGCTGTTTCACCTCTTAACTTGGGATCCATTCCCATGGGAGCAAGTTTGCTCCTTGACCTTGCCAGAGGCTTAAGCATAGGCCAGAGGTACAGGCTGTATGCATCCTGAGTAAGAGCCCTCAGGGTATCAGGGGGCTTTTCCCTGCCCCCCTGGTTGTGTGGCGCATTCCCATGGGGGTGAAGGGGTCCATCTGATTGGTAGTCTGAAGCTGAGTGTGGAGAAAATTTGAGGCAAAAATTCCCTTCCCTTCACTGCAGCTACAAGATAGAACTGAAAGGCAAGCACTTGGAGACTGCCCAATTACTTTTTATGGGAGAATCGGGGGGAGGGGGGACTGGATCTAAAAATGTGGTTTTTAGCACTTTCTGGAGTAGGGTACAGATCTCAACCCAAAGATATCAGTCTCCAAAATAAGACAAAAGTTGATGTTGAAAGAGAGAAAAGGGATCTTGGCAACCCTACAGACAAATAAATAATCCCTGTAATGATCTGGTTTTCATTGTCTTTCATTGATCCCAAAAATTTTCCATTTAACTGAATCATATATTAAATGATTTTAACTTTAGATGTACATGTTATTCTTTCAAGTTTTATTTTCATATTGATATTTTTTATATTATTTTATATGTATGCTTTATCAACGGAAATCAGTCACTTGCTAACTTTGAAAAGTACTTGTATATTCCTTCAGAGCACCTTACAGAATATCAGCAAACTATTCACACTCTTTCACAGACTAGAAAGTATATAGCAAGGTCAGCTTATGATACTTTGAGATGTCATCCAGAGCATTTGCTATGTTTGTGGCTATGAGATGTCTAGCTTGGCTAAGAGTCTCTGATATGGACTTCAATCTTCAGGATAGATTAGCCAGTATTCCATGTTTAGGAGAAGAACCTTTTGGCGATTCCATTGAGGCAGCCACACAAAAATTGACAAAACATGAAAAGAATTGGAATTCTTTAGTCAGAACAAAGACTAAGCCTCATGCTTCACAGTAGTCTGCTAAGCCTTCTTATTCATATCAAAGGCAATATACTTTTTCATATATATATATATATATATCATTTTATATTCTGCATATCACGGTATAGCAGTATATAAGAAATAAAATAAATAAATAAAATCTTATAATTCTATGTGGATTACAAATTATTCAGTTACTCAAGCATTTTTCCCTAACTGTCCCGGTGGGCTACCACTCTAACTAATGTACTAGGGCAATGGGGATTAAGTAGCTTGCCCAGGGTCACAAGGAGCAGTACAGGATTTGAACCCACAACCTCAGGGTGCCAAGGCTGTAGCTCTAACCACTGCATCACACACTCCCAGCTCTAACCACTGCATCACACACTCCCACTTTACTTCTAAACTTTCTGCTTCTAGACCACCACCACAAAAGAAGCAAAAACAACAACGGCCTCAGAAAGCACAGGCGGCAGCTCCTCAAAAACCTTCTCAGTCCTTTTGATATGCTTATGGAGAGCATAGTTGCTGTTCCCCTATCCCAGCCTCTTCCTCAACCAATTGGAGGTTGTCTACAATTCTACCATCAACTTTGGACTCTAATAACAACCGACCTGTGGGTTCTCAAAGTTATCAAAGAAGATTACTCTCTTCATTTTGTCACTATACTTCAAAATCATCCAAGAGAGTCATCTTTCAACCCTCAGCAGAAGTCCCTTCTTTGGGAAATAGAGGCTCTGCTTCCATTAAATGCCATAGAGGTAGTACCCCCTTCTCAGAAAAATCAAGGGTTCTACTCCAGGTATTTTCTCATGATTTATATGTTTACTATGCTGAGAACCTTTTTGAGAGTGTGGATTGATGATATTGTTTTTTCTCAAGTGGGCTTGTGTTAGTTGGGCCACCCTTTATGAAAACAGGAAGTTGTGTCAGAAGAGAGAGTCCAGGTCAGAGGAAAGGCTGATGCTGACCACAGGTAACTTTGAGTAGGGCCTCTGCTCGGAGATTGTTTTATGGTGCTCAGTAGTGGTTTGTAGAATCCAGGCAAGCTCAACCTTCAGGTTCCCAACCCACATCGACCTCCAAGAAGTCCCAGTGAAGTCAGGCCAGTCACCAAATTCCTATAGATAGGAGGACAGTTGTTAGCGTACTGGGAGGCCTGGGCAAGGATTAAGTACTGGACATCATTTTGAGAGATCTACAAGTTCAAATTCTTTCGTCCCCTACGTGATCACTTTGTGGACTCTCCAGCTGGACTGCCAGAGAAGCAATCAAGGCCTGAACAATTGTAGAATGGCTCATGGATATTCAAGGAAAAGGAGCAGATCGTGCCTGGTCACCTCTTTTTTGATAACAATTAAAATAACACATGCAAAGTAGTCACACAAGTAAATGACGAATGTTAGGCTTGAATTATGGACTCATTATGGATTCAACACAGACTGTGTTTCGGCTAATATGCCTGCATCAGGAGTCCGGAATGAAAACAGCTATCGCACGTAGTATCAAGCCAAAGGTAAAATGTTCTGAGTTTTCTCGGACAATGCCTGTTGAGAATGGAGGCCCAGTTATTGTTTCGCTGGACAGAAGTCCACCTGCAAGCTCTATAAGCAGCACAGGTAATAGGCATGGACAGTATACAAGCCGACTATCTCAGCCAGCAGACCTTGGGCTCCGGGGAGTAGTCTTTGTCCTGGAAGGCCTTCAACAGCCAAGATTCAAGCCTGGAAATAATAATAATAATTTTATTTTTATATATCACCTAACTAGCAGTTCATAGCTGAATTCACTAGTAGAACCTTAGCTAGAGAAAGAGCTGTTGTACTTGTTTTCCCCATGGCCCATGATAAGCCGGGTCATTCACAGAATATCAGCCACCCAGGGTTGGTAATTCTGGTTGCTCCAGATTGGTCGTGTCAGTCATACATGGATATGGTTCAGCTACAGAGGTACAAGTGTTTCAAAACTGCCTCTTCCTTCAACTTCTCTTGCAGGGTCTAATTGCCCTGAAAGATCCAGAACGCTTTAGGCTTATGGTATGGCTCTTGAGCACACCTTAGTGTGGAAGGACTACTCAAAGGTGCTGTCGCAGCCTATGCTAGGACCTGAAAAATGTTTCAGTGCTGGTGTGCTAAGCTGAAGGTGGAGCTCTTTAAGACTCTGATGTCCTTAGTCCTGACATTTCTTCAAGGCAGACTCGAAGTGGTCCTGGAAGTTTGTTCCCTTACAGAGCAGGTGGTGGGCCTCTTGTGCTTTAGGGCTCAAGTGGAGAAAGTTTCTTTAGGCTCTCATCCTGTGGGAGCTGTATTTTTTAGAAGGGAGAATTGCAGCTGCATTCTCCTGTGCAACAACCTTTCCAAATGTAGAATCTTAACATTGTTTTGCATGCCTTCAGTAAGGCCCCTTAAGAGCCCCTTAAGAGCCCTTAGAAGAGACTTTGCTGATGTATCTTACTGTTAAGATACATTATATTACATTACATTAGTGATTTCTATTCCACCATTACCTTGCGGTTCAAGGCGGATTACATCCAAACTAAAACAAGAATTACATTTCAACTTTGAAGTAATAGATTAAACGATGAGATAAAATTTTAAGGGAGAATTATGGGTTTTAGATAATGTTTGGTAACTAGAAAAATTAGAGAGTACTAAGGGTTTATAGAGTGTTGGATGTTGGGTTAGGATTGTTGTGCTGGATATGTTTAACGTGTTTTTTGAAGAGTATGGTTCATTTCTTTCTTGAAGGTTTTGTAATCTGTGGATGAAGATAACAAGAGTGGTGATTTGTTTGTCCAACTTAGCTGCTTTGGAGGCTATTAGATTGTCAAAGTTTTTTTGTTTGACATTTTTGGATGGTGGGTAATAGAATAGTGAATGCGTTCTTCTGTGTCTGATTGAGGAGGATTGATTTAGTCTGTTATTCCAGTAAGTTGGGCTTTCTCCGTTGATAGCCTTGTAAAGTAAGCAGTAGAATTTGAAGTTCCCTCTCGCTTCTATTGGAAGCCAATGCGAGTCATGGTATGCCTCTGTGATATGGTCATATTTTTTTAGTGAATAGACAAGTCTCAGAGCTGTATTCTGCACCGTCTGCAATTGCTTCATCATGGTTGCGGGACATGGTAGGTATAGTATGTTGCAGTAGTCCAGCAAGGATTAGAGATTGTACCAGTAGTAGGAATTGCTTCTTTTCGAAGAATGATCGGATTTTTCTCAGATTTCTCATGGTCATGAATGATGTCTTTATTATTTTGTTAATTTGGGGTTGCATTTTACAGCTTCTGTCAATCGTGATTCCAAGCAATTTTAAAGTAGGTTGTATTGGGTATGAAAATGAATTTATTACAAGATTAGTTAACGTTGGAGTTTTGTCATTTTCAAGTAGAATGAAATTTGTTTTGTCAGGGTTAAGTTTTAATTTGTGCTCTGTCATCCATATAGCCACTGATTAATATGCCACTGATTCGAGGGTTCTGTGTATTGTGTTTGCTATTAAGGATTCTGGTTGGATGAAGGGTAGAAGAATAGTGATGTCATCTGCGTAGCTGTATGAAATTATGCCAAGATTATCCAGGTAGTAGCTGAGGGAAGCTATATATACCGTATTTGCCGGCGTATAAGACGACTGGGCATATAAGACGACCCCCCCAACTTTTACAGTTAAAATATAGAGTTTGTTATATACTCGCCATATAAGACTACCCCTTCTTCCGCACACCTTCTGCACAACAAATAAAACTTAAAAGAACATCAGAATTTATTTCAACAATTTTAATTAATTCACTAAAGCTGAATAGAACAATAAACCCATGGGAGCTGCCATGCTATTTGTTTTCTAAACTGTTAACCAAACTGAAACTGTCAATGATAGAAGGAAGATAACACATAGAGGGAGAGAGCAAGTGCCGGGCAAGTCCCTAGCAAGTTTGCTGGCATGACAGTTTCCCTTTAAAAGCCTTCAAAAGCCTCCTGTTCGCCCCCGCAACTTCCTTAAGGGCTAGACTCCACACACGGCCGCATGTGCGAGAGACGTAGTAAAGAGAAAAGGGGTGGGGCCAGAGCGCCGCTGCTTCCCGCTGCGCAGAATGAAGGAGCTGGCACCCTTGTCACACTGATGTCCCGCCATGGCCCCGCTGATGTCCCGGCAGGTTTACTAGTACCGTAAGCACCGTAAGGAAGGAGATGTTAGGGCATGTAAAGTAGAGAGTTGCGCGGGGACAGAAATCCCACCCGTCCCTGCCAAAGTCCCACCTGTCCCCGCGAGGAATCCCCTCCGTCCCCGCCCGTCCCTATAAACTTCAGAAATAGTTATTTCATTTAATTATGCTACTGAATTAAAGGCTCTGGTAGAAACCCATTTACAAATAAGCAAAAAGACTTTATTAATTTGAAAATATTAATTGGGAAGAATACATACTTTGTAAACGGGTTTCTACCAGAGCCTCTAATGTTTATAAATTTTTATCAACACAACTAATATACTACTTTATCCTGAAGCAAAAAAAAAAAAAAAAGAAATAGAATTCTTTTCCTACCTTTGTTGCCTGGTTTCTGCTTTCCTCATGTTCTCATTCAATTCCTTCCATCCACTATCTCTCTTCCTTCTGCATCTTCCATTTGCTCTGTTACTGTGCCTCTCCCTTCCAAATTGGTCTGGCACCCATCTTCTTCTCTCCGCTCCCCCCATAGTCTGGCATCTGTCTTCTTCCCTGCCAGCGTCTTCTCCCTACTCTCTCTTCCTCATTTCCTTTGTGTCCTTCTCCCCCCCATCTTCCCCATGTCCTTTCAGCGTCCTTCTCCCTCTCTGTCTTCCCCATGGCCTTTCAGCGTCCTTCTCCACCCCTTTGTCTTCCCCATGTGCTTTCAGCATCCTTCTTCCCCCCTCTGTCTTCCACAAGTGCTTTCAGAGTCCTTCCCCCCCGCCCTTCCCATGGCCTTTCAGCGTCCTTCTCCACCCCTTTGTATTCCCCCATGTGCTTTCAGCGTCCTTCTCCCTCCTCTGTCTTCAAGTGCTTTCAGAGTCCTTCCCCCCCCTCCTGTCTTCACCATGGCCTTTCAGCGTCCTTCTCCCCCCTCCTTCTCTACCGCCCCGGGTGCAGCACAGCCGGCCAGGTCCCCTTACTTTTGTGGCACTTCCCCGACCGACCGACAACAGCCCCGGTCCGACAAACCTCCCTGCCCTTAACCGCGAATCTAAATTACCTTCTTACAGCAGCTGTAAGAAGGTAATTTAGATTCGCGGTTAAGGGCAGGGAGGTTTGTCGGACCGGGGCTGTTGTCGGTCGGTCGGGGAAGTTTCCCTATATATGTGTATATATATATATATATATATATATATATATATATATATATATATAGTTTCCCTATATATATATATATATATATATATATATATATATAGTTTCCCTATATATGTGTGTATGTATGTATGTGTGTATATATATATATATATATATCCCCTATATATATAACCTCTATATATATATATATATATATATAAATAACCAATTGATTTCGAATAAGTAGGTGTAGTGATCCTTGGGGAACTCCGAAGGGGTTGGACCAAGGTTCTGATTTTTCTTGCATTGTTTTGACTCTGTAAGTTCTTGATTGTAGGAGTCCTTTAAACCATGCAAGTACTTTGCCAGAGATTCCTATTGAGTCGAGAGTTTGTAGAAGCATGTCGTGTTCGACCAAGTCAAAGGCTGCAGAAAGGTCTAATTGTATCAGCAGTATTTTTTTGCTTGTACTGAGGTGTTGTCTTGCAGTGTCCATTAATGTTCCTAGAAGTGTTTCTGTGCTGTATTTGGCTCGGAATCCTGATTGTGTGGGGTGGAGTATGTTGTGATTCTCTAGGAAAGAGGCTAGAGTTTTGGCTATGAGACCTTCCATCAGTTTAATGTACAATGGGATTGAGGCAATGGGTCTGTAATTGGATGGTTGGTCTGTTGCTCCTTTAGGGTCCTTTAATATCGGAGTTATTATGATTTCACTGAGTTCTGGTGGGAAATAATCCTCTAGTAGTGAAGAGTATATCCATTGTAGAAGCAGGGAGCGGAATAATGTGCTTGATGTTTTCAGTAGGTATATGGGGCAATGGTTGAGGTCACAGGCTGCATGGCTATATTTATTATAAAGATTGTTGAATTCTGTCTAATCTATAGGTGAGAAATGGGACCAGGTTCTATCTGCTGCAACTGATTCTTTATCTATTGGTGGAAATGATGACTCTATGTGTGAGGGTGTTCCGTTGAAAGAAGCTCTGATAATTGCGATTTTGTTTTTGAAGTAGGAAGCTAGGAGGATGGCAGTAGGTGGGGCGAATTTTTGGTCTCTATGTAAGGTGTTGTGTTTGTGAGGTCTTTTAGTAGCTGGAATAATTTTTTTGAGTCTTGAGGTCCATCTCCAATTTGTTTCGAGTAGTATGTCCTTCTTTTTTCTTTCAGTTTTTGTTTGTACTTTCGGTTTGTTGTTATCCATGCTGTTTTTATGGAATCTTGGTCTCTTCTTCTCCATTTTCTTTCCAGTTGTCTATATTGTCTTTTGAGTTGGAGTAGTTTTCAAACCACTTGTCTGATATTCAGAGGATTTTGGTTTTAATTTTTTCTGGGGCTAGTTCATTGAGGGTGGTCTTACTTAGCAGGTTCCATTTAGAAATGAAGTCTTTAGGTGTGTAGTGTTATATTATGGAATCTGTTTTTGACCAGAATACTGTGGGATTTATATGTTTGCGTGAAAGGAAGGTAGTCTGTTGAGTAGTCGGAGTGTATTTGTTGCTGGACCAATTGATTTCGAAGAAGTAGGTGTAGTGATCAGACCAAAGGGAACTGTTCCATTTTCCGTTTGAGGTTTGAATTTCTGGATGTGTAGTCTGTTGGGACATGTATGCTACGATGTCCAGTTGGTGTCCTTTTTCATGTGTAGCTTGAGGATCTAAGATTTTATATGTTAGGGCTTCTAGGTATGCTAGTACGGATTTAGCATTTTTGCAAGATTGGTTTTCAAGGTGAAGGTTGAGGTCTCCTAGAAGGAGGTTGTAGGTAGTTGCTAGAGAGTTTCGATAGATAAAATTCTTCAAATATTGGTTTGGCTGTGCTCCAGTTACTTGGGGTTATGTAGCATAGTATGCATGTGAGTGTTCCTTTAAGTGATGTGCTTCAGAGTTGACAGGCAAGTAAATCCATGTATTCTGTTATTTTGTCTTGTAGGTGTTTGTTTAATGTGTTTCTGGATATGATAGCAATTCCTCCTCTCTTATTTTCTCTGCATACCAGTGTTATTTTGTAGCTTTTTGGGCAGACTTCAGTTATTCTAGGGTCAGTATCAGAGGTGAGCCAGGTCTCTGTGAGGAAAAGGCAGTCAAGGTTATCTTCTTCTATCCAATTTTTTATGCGTTCCATTTTGGGGCCAATGGATCTGATGTTCATATAGGCGCATTTGAGAGGGGTGTATTCTGTTGGCGAGTTGCTCGTTGTTTTCAGGTATATGAGTGATCTTTGGTGGGGTAGTATTGTGGTAATGTAGGGATTTGTTGGTTTTCTAGTTGTTGATTTAGGGGAGGGTTGATAATTGAAGGGCTGATAGTTTGTGTTTCTGTTTAATATACGATGCCAGTTTGGATGGGTAATTCCTCTGGAGTTTGCTATGATAGGTATTGGGTGTATGTTGTGTTCATATGTTTTCCAGTCTGTGAGGAGCAGAAGTATCAGAAGGATTGCTTGAGTATAACTTAAAAGTGTGGTTCTCATGGTGGTGCAAGATGCAATACTCATTCTACCTGACATATCTAGTATGGTATAGGATTTGGGGATGAACAAATATAATACCCAAGTCAATGCTAATATTGCCTGCTACAGGTTTCAGTGTGCCCTGCCGGAAAGGGCTCCCGAGACTGGCCGCTATTGTGGAGTGCAGTGCTTCTCTTCTGGCAGTTCTCTCCCCTGCTGGAACGGGGGAGGGGTGAAGAGGCGGCCAAGAGCCCTGATGGAAAGGGCTCCCAAAAGTGGCAGTTGGTGCCAAGCACTCTTCTAGTTCCCTTCCCTGCTGGAATGGGGGAGGGGTGTAGATGAGTCCAGGTGCCCTGCCGGATAGTTTTCCTAGTAGCTGTTGCCTCAGCAAGAAGTGTCTCAGAGTTGCAGGCTCTGTTATGCAGAGAGCCTTTCCTCAGATTTATAGAGACTGGTGTATCGCTTCTCACTTTACCTTCCTTTCTGCAAAAGGTAGTTTCGGTCTTCCACGTAAATCATGAAATCTGGCTACACATGTTCTATACCATGGGTTTGAAGAGAAAGGACAAAGTTTTTGTGGTGTTGAATGTTAAGAGTTCTCTATTCATCTCTCATATCATCTGTTTATACTAATGAGTCCTAGCCACTGGGAGAAGCTGGCTTCTATTTCAAGAAGTATTCGCATGGCTAGTTCAGCGTATATCGGGTATGGTAAGCAACTACCAACTTCTTTTGAGAACACGCTTTATGAGGAACATGACCATGAGGTGGAGTTCCAGGCATTTCTGTCCATACTTTCACAAACTTTTATAAGATGGATGTAGCAGTATGACTGGACACTGCTTTTGTGTCCTCGATGCTAGCTGCAGGCTCATCTGCCCCACCCTAGACTAAGGGGATTGCTTTGGTATGTCCCGTTGGTTCAAGACCTTGTATGCCTTTTGCACTAGAAGGGAAGATTAGGTTCTTATCTCAATAAACTTCTTTCTAGGAGAAAGGCATACGAGTCTCAAAGGCCCGCTCTGTTAGATTTCATTTAGCCTACGTACTTTCTCAGACGTGTGTATTTCCAGATGCTTGAACTTCTCCTACCAGGTCTGAAGAGTGAGGAAATAACTCTCATTTGCAAAACAATAAATGAGAGACTGAGAACTACATAAGTTTTAATGCTAGTTACACTCAAGTGGGTGGCTTGTTTTCTGTTATGTTCCTATTGGTTTCTTTAATTGTAATCGTTTTAAGAGCAGAGCAGACTTGGCTTTGTTGAGGAAATCTTTGTTCCCCTCCTTTTTATTTCTCCTCTTATAGTGGTTGTCAACTGCTTTGGTATGAACTGAGGAATTGCAACACAGCCCAATGATATAGGAAACGGAGCTGAAAAATGTAGATGATGTCTTCTACGCAACTAGCGTTTAGAGATGAATAACCCACTGGTTCAAGACTTGTATGCCTTTCTATTAGAAAGAAGATTGAGGTAAGAACCTAATCTATCCTTAATTAACACCTTGATCACAATTATTGTGCAGCCTTAGTATATATATACCATTAGGAAAACTTAATTCATAACTGTTTTAAACCATTTTAAAAGTTGAAAAAACTTTTTTTGTGCTATATCCAGCCAAAATGTGATTTGTGTTTTGCTTGTACATTTGTCTCATTTAGAGAAATCAGAATAGCTTATTGATGTAAGCAATATTCATATTTTTCAGACAATTGGAACCAAACCAATTGCACATATTGACCAGTTCACACCTGATATGTTGGGATCTGCTGAGTTGGCAGAGGAGGTCAGCCTAAATGGTTCTGGAAAGTTGGTGAAGGTAATATTGAGTTCTGCAAATATTAAGTAGGAAAACTTTGTCTTTCACAATCCAATTATGACATTTCTGTACCATAGATCACAGGCTGTATAAACCCTGGAAAAACTGTTACTATTGTGGTTCGTGGATCCAACAAACTGGTAATGGAGGAAGCTGAACGTTCAATCCATGATGCTCTGTGTGTCATTCGTTGCTTAGTCAAGAAGAGGTAAGTTACAATATAGAAATTGCTTTTATTACAAATAAAAGATAGTACAATTTGTAGTAGATATAGGAGTTTACCTTCCGAAAACTAATTTGTAAACTGCTCTGGGGTCATTCCATACCAAATGGTTTAAAATTAAAAATTTGTATGCAGAACTAGCACAGCATTAAAAAAAGAGAGTTTCCCACAATATCAGATTCTTAATTGCAATAGTCACTGAGCTAGACCCCCTTGTTTTACTGGGTGCTGGTAGCACCATGCACAGCAGTAAATAAAATGTCATTTTTAGCTGCTCATAAAGCTGACAATTGATGGTTATTATTATCCCCACAAGCAGCTTGTTTTGAGTGCTGCCTCCTGTCGACCAGCTGCTGCTTCGGGAAGGAAGGGAGGGAGGAAACGAGGAAGTTCATGGCTCAGGACCGCCACCTGCTTTGGGGCTTGAGGGAGGGAGACTTTGCAGCTCAGGACCGCTGCTCTGCTGGTGCTTTGGGGTGGTAGGAAGGAGGGTGTTTATGACTCAGCTGCTTTGGGGCTTGAGGGAAGGTGGATCTGCGTCTCAGGACTGCTGCCGAACTGGTGCTTCGAGTTGGGAGGGAGGTGGGATTCGCGGCTCAGGACTGCCGTCTCTTCTACTGCTTGAGGGAGGGAGGGGGGTTTGTGACTCAGGACTACTGCCACTGGTGCTTCAGGGGACTGTTGTTTTTTTTTCCCCCCAGGCAATTTTTTTGCTGGTTAACTGAGCTTTTACTATAACAGCAACTGATAAACCCATAACAACAACTGATAAACCCAATGCCCCCTTCACTGGAGAATGAACAGCAAATGAAGCACAAAATATAGTACCAATCATTAAACTCACTCACCATCAGAAAACCCATATTAAAACAATACTGTAGAACCTTCAGAAATCTTTGAAAAGCATAAAACAGATTGAAATAGTGGTATTCAACTAATTGAGCATAAATGCAAAAATTGCATGTCACACTGCTAAGCATTCCTAACTTTGAGGTGAATTTGTACATTTATGACAGTGGCATTTTATTTTTAATTTATCATCTTTCATTATTTCTATTTTCTATTTCTTTGATTTTTGATCTTGGAAATGTATTATATGTTGTTACTTATTTAAAATTTTTTTTTTTTTTAAATTTATATATTTATTTGCATTTCAAATTAAACACACAAGAATCCTCTTGTGGCAGAAATACAGCGCACCATGATTAAGGAATATATATGATTATCATCAAAGAAAAAGTTCAGAAGAAAAAGGTAGACATAATAAACTACAAATCATATAAATATTAGGAGAATATACAAAAACTCTTCCTTAGACCACACTATATCCCTGGAGAAACAAGTGGAGAAAGATAGATCTGTTCCTATAAGAAAATTAATAACAAATAAGCCTTTATGTGGTATAAACCGGCCTTCTCTTCTTTTCTTTTACAGCTCTAATACTATTGCATTAATTTCTTTGCATCCAAAAAGGTTTGAAGCTGCTCCAGCTCAAAAAATACATATTTTGTACCAACATATTTTATCTGGCATTTACCGTATTTTCGCGGATATAACGCGCACCGTTGTAAAACGCGCACAGGGGTATAGCGCGCATAAATCACGAAGATATGTAAAAAAACTTTTCTATACCGCGCTCAGGCATATAACGCGCATGCTGCCCGACTCTCCTCTGGCCACCCCGACTCTCCTTTCGCTCTTCCCGACTCTCCTCTGGCCACCCCGACTCTCCTTTCGCCCTCCCCGACTCTCCTCTGGTTGCCCCGACTCACCCTGACTTTCGGTGCACTGCCCCGCCTCTCCGTGCGCTGTCCCGGCTCTCGTTCACCTGCCCTGACTTTCCGTGCACTGCCCCGCCTCTCCGTGCGCTGTCCCGACTCTCGTTCACCTGCCCTGACTTTCCGTGCACTGCCCCGCCTCTCCGTGCGCTGTCCCGACTCTCGTTCACCTGCCTTGACTTTCGGTGCACTGCCCCGCCTCTCCGTGCCTGTCCCCCTTGAAGTCCTGTCCCCCCTTGAAGGTCTGCCTGTCCCCCCTTGAAGGTCTGCCTGTCCCCCCTTGAAGTCCTGTCCCCCTTGAAGGTCTGCCTGTCCCCCTTGAAGATCTGCCTGTCCCCCCTTGAAGTCCTGTCCCCATCCTGAAAGCCTGATGCCCCCCCTCGACGTCCGATTCTTCTCCCCCCTCGGCAGGACCACTCGCACCCCCACCCCGAAGGACCGCAGACTCCCCGACAATATTGGGCCAGGAGGGAGCCCAAACCCTCCTGGCCACGGCGACCCCCTAACCCCACCCCGCACTACATTACGGGCAGGAGGGATCCCAGGCCCTCCTGCCCTCGACGCAAACCCCCCTCCCCCCCAGCCGACCCGCGACCCCCCTGGCCGACCCCCACGACCCCCCCCACCCCCCTTCCCCGTACCTTTGGAAGTTGGCCGGACAGACGGGAGCCAAACCCGCCTGTCCGGCAGGCAGCCAACGAAGGGATGAGGCCGGATTGGCCCATCCGTCCTAAAGCTCCGCCTACTGGTGGGGCCTAAGGCGCGTGGGCCAATCAGAATAGGCCCTGGAGCCTTAGGTCCCACCTGGGGGCGCGGCCTGAGGCACATGGGCCAAACCCGAGCATGTGTCTCAGGCCGCGCCCCCAGGTGGGACCTAAGGCTCCAGGGCCTATTCTGATTGGCCCACGCGACTTAGGCCCCACCAGTAGGCGGAGCTTTAGGACGGATGGGCCAATCCGGCCTCATTCCTTCGTTGGCTGCCTGCCGGACAGGCGGGTTTGGCTCCCGTCTGTCCGGCCAACTTCCAAAGGTACGGGGAAGGGGGGTGGGGGGGTCGTGGGGGTCGGCCAGGGGGGTCGCGGGTCGGCTGGGGGGGAGGGGGGTTTGCGTCGAGGGCAGGAGGGCCTGGGATCCCTCCTGCCCGTAATGTAGTGCGGGGTGGGGTTAGGGGGTCGCCGTGGCCAGGAGGGTTTGGGCTCCCTCCTGGCCCGATATTGTTGGGGAGTCGGCGGTCCTTCGGGGTGAGGGTGCGAGTGGTCCTGCCGGGGGGGGGATGGATCGGACGTCGGGGAGTCGGCCGGGCAAGAGGGCTTGGGCTCCCTCTTGCTCCGATCGTGGATGCGGGTGCGGGTGGGAGCGCGTGCGAGCGGTCGTTCGGGGTGGGGGTGCGAGCGGTCCTGCTGGGGGGGTGAATCGGGCGTCGGGCGGGGTGGGAACTGTTTAAAAACTTTTGTATACCGCGCTCAGGCATATAACGCGCGAGGGGTATGCGCGGTACGTAAAAACCACGTATAACGCGCGCGTTATATCCGCGAAAATACGGTACATGGGTAAGATAACAAGAAATTTGCTCTTATTTTTACAGCTTCTTCACTCATAGCCAAGAATAACTTTCTGCGGTCCTGTATTATTTTTGTAACATCAGGGAATATTCTAATTTTTTGACCCATAAAAAATCGAAAAAAGGCCTTCATAATTAAATTCAGGTCCTGCTCAAAAAACAATGAAATGACCAAAGTTCCTCTATTCGCGTTCCTCCTGGGAATTTTCTAATAAATCAGCCAAATTATTCAGATCAATTTGTTGTTCCGTTTCTTGTTGTTTCTCTTGTAAGTTCTCTCTCTTTTTTGGTAGATAATACAATTTATTTATTGGTGGAATCATTTCGGAGGTAAATTGAAGATTTTCCATCAAATATTTTTTGAACAAATCTGAAGGATTAGTTAATTGTATTTTAGGAAAGTTTAATATCCGAAGATTAAGCCTCCTATTGTGATTCTCCAATTGTTCAATTTTCTTCTGAAAAAGGATTCTTATCTTTGACAAAGATAGCTGAAATTTTCTGAAGAGAGTAGATCTCCTTAGTTATCTGGTCAAACTTAGTCAGGTAAGTTGGGGGAGGGTACATACTTATATCCCAGAGCAGTAAGAAACCATCCTGAGGAGGCAAGTCGCACTCACACTACCAAGTCTAAGGTAAGTACCAATGATATCCACAATAATTCAGGGAGAAATATCACTGATAATTTAGGAGCCACACTAGCTCGTAAAGGAATCTCTTCACAGATATGGAGGGCTATGTATGTTAATGCACACAGCTTGGGCAATAAAATTCTAGCATTAGAGACTGAGATAACAAACGCCGATCTTGACGTGATAGCGATATCCGAAACCTGGTTCACGGAATCGCATGGGTGGGAAATGGTTATACCAGGGTACAACCTACTTCGTTGCGACTAAGAGGGTAAATTGGGAGGAGGAATAGCGCTATACACTAAAGAAAGCATCAAAACCACCAGAATCACAGATGTTAGATACACCGGGGAATCCCTCTGGGTGAACCTGGCCAGAGGGAATGAAAAATGCCTATACCTTGGGGTGATATATAGACCTCCCAGGCAACAGGAGGACAAAGACATGGAATTAATCGAGGACATAGAGAACATCACACTGCGCGGGGACACAGTAATGCTAGGAGACTTCAACATGCCAGATGCAGATTGGAACACACTCTCCGCGACTACGGGTAGCAGCAAAAGAATATTAACCTCCATAAAGGGTGCACGTCTCAAGCAATTGGTATTGGAGCCCACAAGGGACCAGGCGTTACTAGACCTAGTTCTCACCAACGGAGATAGCGTCACGGAAGTCTCAGTAGGAGAGACACTGGCCTCCAGCGACCATAATATGGTATGGCTCAACCTCAAGAAAGGTTTCCCTAAGACAAACACAGCAACAAGGGTTCTCAACTTTAGAGGCACAGACTTCAACAGCATGGGAGATTTTGTCCATCAGGAGCTACATAAACAAGCAATATCTGACAATGTGGAGGATATGTGGTCATCTCTGAAGTCCATCCTACACGAAGCAACAGACCGATACATAAAGACAGTAAGTAAATGCAGGAGAAACAAAAGACCCCAATGGTTCAGTAAAGAAATTTCAGACCTAGTTAAACAGAAAAAAGACGCATTTATCACCTACAAACATTTAGGCAGAGAGGGGGCGAAAGAGGACTATCTAGAGAGATCTAAAGCTGTCAAAACAGCAGTCAGAGAAGCCAAACTCCGAATGGAGGAAGAGCTAGCACGGAAAATTAAGAAAGGGGATAAATATTTCTTCAGCTGTATTAGTGACAGGAAAAGAAACAAAGATGGGATAGTACGCCTGAAGCAATCGGATGGTAACTTTGCGAAATCAGATTCTGAGAAGGCAGAACTACTAAACAAATACTTCTGTTCAGTGTTCACCCGCGAAGCGCCGGGAGCTGGTCCACAGCTGCAGACGGGAGATAACCAGAAAGACCCGTTTCAAGATTTTGAATTTACGCCCAGTAGCGTCTATGACGAACTATCAAGACTCAAAGTAAACAAAGCCATGGGACCGGATAACCTACACCCCAGAATGCTCAGGGAGTTAAGGGAAGTCCTGGCAGAACCATTATCTGTTCTTTTCAATCTTTCCCTAAGCACAGGAAGGGTCCCCTTGGACTGGAAAACCGCCAACGTAATCCCACTCCACAAAAAGGGCTGCAGGACAGAGACCAGTGAGTCTCACGTCTATAGTGTGTAAACTCATGGAAACACTGATCAAACAGAATCTTGACACAATCCTAGACGAAGAAAAACTGCGTGATCCACACCAACACGGGTTCACCCAGGGTAGATCCTGCCAATCTAATCTGATTAGCTTTTTTGACTGGGTTACTAGACAACTGGACACCGGAGAGTCACTGGACGTGGTATATTTGGACTTCAGTAAAGCATTTGATAGCGTCCCTCATCGAAGATTACTGAACAAGCTGAAATCGATAGGATTAGGAGACACTCTAACTACATGGGTTGGGGATTGGCTGAGCGGTAGACTTCAGAAGGTGGTGGTGAACGGTACCCCATCCGAAGCATCGGACGTGATCAGTGGAGTGCCGCAGGGCTCGGTGCTGGGCCCGATTCTATTTAACTCATTCATAAGAGATATGACGCAAGGACTTAGAGGAAGGGTATCACTGTTCGCCGACGACGCCAAACTTTGCAACATAGTAGGCAAAAGCTTATTACCTGATAATATGACACACGACCTACTGTTGCTGGAACAATGGTCAACTACTTGGCAGCTAGGCTTCAATGCTAAAAAATGCAAGATAATGCACCTGGGTAAGAGAAACCCGCGTAGAACTTATGTACTAAATGGTGAGACCTTGGTTAGGACCACGGCGGAACGTGACCTAGGGGTGATCATTAGTAAGGACATGAAGGTTGCCAATCAAGTGGAGAAGGCTTCCTCCAGGGCAAGACAAATGATGGGGTGTATCCGCAGAGGTTTCGTCAGCAGGAGACCTGAAGTTATGATGCCGTTGTACAGAGCCATGGTGAGGCCTCACTTGGAGTACTGTGTTCAGTTTTGGAGACCACACTACCGAAAGGACGTGCTGAGGATCGAGTCGGTTCAGCGAACGGCCACTAGGATGGTCTTGGGGCTCAAGGATCTCACGTATGAAGAAAGATTTAAAAAATTGCGGCTGTACTCACTTGAGGAAAGAAGAGAACGGGGAGATATGATTGAAACATATAAGTACATCACGGGACACATCGAGTCAGAAGATGATATCTTTTGGCTCATGGGACCCTCGACCACCAGAGGGGAGGGAAGTTTCATGGCGACTCCAGGAAGTACTTCTTCACCGAAAGAGTAGTGGATCATTGGAACAGACTCCCACTCCAGGTGATAAAGGCCAGCAGCGTGACGGATTTTAAGAGAAAATGGGATACTCACGTGGGATCTTTAAGGGAGTAAATTCAGGGGAGGGCAGACTTGGTGGGCTATAGACCTTTTCTGCTGCTTTTTTCTATGTTTCTATGTTTCAGTCTTAATATTTTGTACAGATGTAATAAGGTCATCCAGTTTACTTACAATTTTTGAGAATTGTCCAGCAGATTGGGTCGCTGCAGTTTCTAATTTTTGAAGCATTCTCCAAATGTTAGGCAAAGTTGCCTGCGAGGAGTCGGTTCCTTCCGCTCCTCCATTCAGTGTCATCTCGGCTCCATGAGCTGCGTGGGGTCCTTCTCCGGTTGGCGTCGGACACATCGGGTCCTTGGCGTTCCAGTCCTCAAGACAACTCTGAGCCAGGTTAGGCAGTAAACGAGCTGCAGAGGGGGGAGAGAGATGTTTCTAACCCCAAGGCTCCGATGTCTCCCTCCACCGAAGCAACTATAGGGATGTTCCCCTCCCTCTCTCTCTGGCCGGTGTGCTTGTCAGGAACCGGTCCAACAAGGACTGTCCGGTTGTAGAAGGCTTCAATCGGTCGGACCCCTTGCGTTTCATATGCGGCATACTATTCTCACTAGGAGAAAAAATTGAAACGCTGGCAAAAAAAAAATGCTCAGGCTGAAGTATGTGGAGCTCAAGTTCCTGATTGCTACCATGACGACGCCATCTTGTTTCTCCACTTATTTTTAATTTATCAGGTACTTTAGCTAGATTGTGAGCCTTCGGGACTGATAGGGTAGTTTTTCTCAAGTACCTAATTTCATTTTAGTTTGATACATTGTTAACCGCTTAAGTCAGTAAAATGCAGGAGCGGTACATCAAATCATAAATAAACATAAATATTGTAAAACCAAAAGGCATGTATCTTATACAGAAAAATTTTCTCTTTTCAAACAGTGTTGCTTTTAGGAAGATTTTTTTATAGTTGACCCTGACAATTTATGAATTTCATCACCTGTGTCAATAATGCCAAATTTGAAGGAGTATTGTGATGCAACTATTCATGCAGAACTGCTGCAAATTTGAAAGTGTACTGTCCAGTGCAAGAATAATCTGTGATAAAAATCTGGTCTGTATTTACTCTAGCTCTGGAGCTATAGCAGATGCTAAACTGGTCAAAATCTTTTGCAACAAACTGTGACAAATTTTTGGGCACACTTGAGCAAAACTTTCAAATAGGCTTTTGTATGCATGATGCTCATGCATCTAACACAATTATTCTCAATTTTACAAGCAGCTAAAAATGATATTATTCATCACTGTGCATAATGCTGCCAACATCCAGCCAGACAAATGGGTCTAGCTCAGTGACTATTGCAGTTAGTAATCTAAAATCGTAGTACCTTGACTATTCTATGTGCAAATTTTGAACAAAACCTGATGAAACATAGTGGGTGGGAACCATTAGAGCACTTGGCATGGAATGACCCTCTAGTATTAATGTATATCAACTGTCAAACTGAACAAATTTTGTAGGACAGTTCAATCAGCTGTTTACTAAGTGCTTTTGATTTTTAGAGCTCTGATCGCAGGTGGTGGTGCTCCAGAAATAGAATTGGCCTTTCGTTTGAATGAATACTCGCGTACACTGAGTGGTATGGATTCCTATTGTGTCCGTGCCTTTGGAGATGCCATGGAAATCATTCCATCTACTCTGGCAGAAAATGCAGGCCTTAACCCTATTTCCACTGTAACGGAGTTGAGAAATAGACATGCCCAAGGAGAGAGAACTGCTGGCATTAATGTACGAAAGGTAATATCTGACTCAAGCTGTGATGAGATTACTTTTGCAGTTTGGTAATTTCATATGTAAAAGGCATGATGAGGATCTTAAACTATTTCTTAAAAAACATCAAGCAAATTTACCAGCACTTGACACGTTCTAAACTTCTTATGTAATAATCTTGTATATTATGCTTTTAAAGCTACAGGGAAAGACTACTACTCAGCTTGTAAAGAAGATAACATGCCCCCAGTATAAACCTTTAACATTGTTCTCAATCAGCTCACAAAAGCACCGTTTGAGCTTCTAATCTAGGTCATCACTCAATCCCCTAACATGGAAAACAATATTTCTAATTGCCATCACATGGCCAGTAGAGTCTGAAAGCTTTCAGGCTTTGATCACCTATGCCCCATACAGTCATATCTTCTTCAAGAGATCATTACTGCACACACATTTCAAGATTCTGCCCAGGACTTGAGTTTCAACTCCAACTAGTCTATAATTTTCCATTCATTCTTTCCAGTCTTACATGTGTCCTCTAACAGAAAAGACCAGATTGTAGACTACCATCTATGTGACATAGGATTACTCTGGTCATATCTTATATACCTACAACAATAATCTAGGCCTACTGGCAGCTAAGTGCACAATATCCACCTGAGTGTTGCATTGCATTGACTTCTGCTGTTGGCAGGCTAATTGGTAACGCTTAGCTTGAATTAGTTCATTCACCACAGAGATATCTGTGGTCAGCCTCGGAGCCCTTCCTCCTCCGGTCATCTGCAAGTCTGCCATATGGGGCTTGATTCACTAACCTCCTTTGCGTGGCCGATCCATGCAGGCCTGACAAATTTACAAAACAAAACAAAATTAAAATGAGGGCGATCGGAGGAACGCCCTCCTCTGGCCACACGGCTCGCTAGTGTGTGATTCTGACGCATGTGCAGACCAACTGGTCTGCGCATGCGTCTAGAGCCGTGACTTTTTTTTTAAAAAAACTTTTACTAGCCCAGCGAGCCTGTGGTTTTAACCCGCTTTAAACCCACGGGTTAAAACCATGGGTTCGCAGTGCGGGGAAGGGCATTAGAGTCGGGGCAGCAGGCAGGAGAGATTCGGGTCAAGAGCAGGGCGGCAAGTTGGTGCAGAGCACAAAATTGGGGCAGACAAGAGATCGGGGCTGAGACAGGGCAGCAGATTGGGGCAGAGAGCAGGGCGTCAGAAGGCAGGGTAGTCGGAAAGGACCTCAGCGACTGGTCCTCAGCAGTTGCTTATTTTGGATCGGCCAGCCCAGTTGGTGTTGCTTTTTTTATTTTAGTGAATCGTTTCCTGTCTGCATTTGAATGCCGTTCCTCCTCATTTGCATGTTCGGATCGGAGGATGATCGGGACAGAGGCTAGTAAATCGGGTCACAAAGGGCTCGCAAACTGATTGGTTTGCTTAGTGAATCTAGGCTATTGTCTCTTGTTCTTACTTTCAACAAGCCTTACTCCTTAGGCTTTACAGCAGGGGTCTCAGAGTCCCT
The DNA here is from genome assembly GCF_902459505.1 of Geotrypetes seraphini. Lineage (NCBI taxonomy): Eukaryota > Metazoa > Chordata > Amphibia > Gymnophiona > Dermophiidae > Geotrypetes > Geotrypetes seraphini. Next base: position 337,594,620 of record NC_047086.1, on the reverse strand, counting down.
CCTTGAGGGCCGCAATCCAGTCGGGTTTTCAGGATTTCCCCAATGAATATGCATGAGATCTGTGCATGCACTGCTTTCAATGCATATTCATTGGGGAAATCCTGAAAACCTGACTGGATTGCGGCCTCAAGGAGGGACTTTGAGATCCCTACTTTACATCTTCTTGTGATATGGTTTTACTTAAATATCAGTTTGACCATCTGCCATAATTGGGTTGTGTGAGGACAAAATGGAAGTGACTTGCAGCTTGGAAATCACCATAGAATGTGCCTGTTTTTCTCTTGTTTGTGGAAAAAGCAAAATTGTTTACCTGCTGGTCAGTAGTACTGCCAGCTCCTACTGCCCCACCTGTGATTGAGGATCATCTGTTTGGTACTGGAGAGTTTCTGGAGTTTTCCAGAGCTACAGATAAGTGGCACAGTGCTAATGAACCCTGCCCTTGAATTGGCCAGTCTCCTTGCAATTTTGGTAGGAACAGTGGCAATTTTACTCGTAAATTGCTGATTTTCCTATGAGATGTGAAGGGGGGATCAGCTGTGGATGGTGGTGGTTCAAGACAACCCCCTTTGCTACTGCTGAGGGAGAGAGACCTGAAGAGAAGGGCTCCAAGGAATCCCAGAATTGACTTTAGGGCACAGTTCTACCAAGCACACTTAGCAACTCTCCATCCCTACCAGAGAACTCACTTCTTACTAAACATAGATAGAGAATGAACTGAAGGGAGGAGGGGCTACCAAGTTTAAGCATTCCCTTGCATAAAGGCACTTGAACGTACAGCTCAGCAACTGCAGGAGAGGGTGGACGACCACGAAAACCAAGCTCGACGGAACAACTTAAGAGAGGTGGGTATACCGGAAACAGTAAAAGATAGTGATCTGCACGCCTGGCTGGAAACCTGGTTACCCACATCCCTCCAAATGGCGAGAACCTGCCAAAGCTGAGTGGAGTGAGCGCACCGAATTGGGCAGCGACAAGAGGGAGAACATCGACCTCGCCCAGTGATCATGCGGTTCTTCAACTTTGTAGAGAAGGAGTGGGTTCTGTGCCAATATCGGCAAGGTAAGCAGCTCACCTATGAGAATCGACCGGTGCTCCTGTTCCAGGACTTTTCCTCAGCGGTGGTGGCTAAGCGGACAGCGATGGCTCCATTTTGTTCAGCGCTATACCAGCGGGGCCTCCGCGCCATCCTTTAGTATCCCGCTCGAGTGCGCCTGCACTATCATGGGAAGCAGCTATCCTTTGACCAACTGAAAGAGTTAGAAGCTTTTGTGCAGGCTTTACCACCAGCAGCTGCTGAAGATTCTGGTTTGTTGCAGGCACCCTGAGGAAGATGCGCAGAGGAGCCACCTAAGCAGGACTGTGTTTGCCTCGCTTGTGTGCAGCTTTCAGTGCCTTTCACGCCACTGGTGGGCAGGGAGCCTTGGGTACTGGGGTTGTCTTTGTGCCTGGCTCCTTCATCTCTTTCCATCCGGGCTTACTCCTGTTTTTGTCTTCTTTCTTTGCTTCCTCTTGTACCAGCTTCTGTACAGGAATTGCGTGCACCTGAGTGGGGTCTACACACTTCTTTGAGAGCTGGCAGCCTCTATTTTGGGGAGAGTCTTTGGACCTAGATTTTCTCTTCAGGCTGGACAATGTTATATGTACTTTGTTTCAAATTCAAAGGGAAGAGTTCCCGGAGGTCTCCTCTTTGTGATTGCATAGGATGTTTGATTGGGGGTGGGGGGCAGAGCTGGGGAAGTTTCTCGTTTTTTTGGTTAAGTTTTTTTTCTTTTTGCTTTGGTGTGCATGTGGTGCAGAATGTATGTGGGGGGGATAATGGAGACTGGGGACGGTTTAGGGGGCTGTCTGCTGTTTTGAGAGGACTGTTGGGTAAAGGGAGTGTGGCTTGTTCACCTGGAAGGCAGGGGGTCTTACTGCTACTTTATTGGTTTCGTTCACTCTGTTACCACTTTGACTGTTACCACTTTGTCTCGCTTAATGCTGAGGGTATCCACTCACCTGTGAATAGAACAAAGATCCTGTCATTGCTCCGGAAACTTCAAACTGATATTGTCTATCTACAGGAAATGCACCTTACTATGTCTGAACATGCTAAATTGAAGAGGGAGTGGGTGGGGGAGGTGTGGTCATCTTTTAATGGGAGACAGCGGGGTGTGGCTATTCTTGCTCACAAAAAACTACCACTGCAGGTCCATAGGGTTATTACTGACAAACAGGGACAATATGTGATTATTGTGGGGGAATTGTGGGCAGTGCCACTGGTCTTTTGCAATGTCTATGCTCCCAATGTATACTAGCATAGTTTTTATACTCATTTGGTGGCTCTCTTGGCCAACTACCCGACACATAAGCTTTTTGTGGGGGGGCGACTTTACCTTTCAGGCTAACCCGCTCTTGGATCTTAAGCCACCTTGACAAGGGGATGCCAGCCACGACACTAAGGGGGTTAATTTCCTTGTGAACCAGTTGGGGGTAGTGGATGCATGGCGGGTTTTGCACCCAGACGAACGGGACTACACTTTTTATTCTCACCCTCACAAAACATATTCGCGGTTAGATTATTTACTTCCTTCGCAGAGCCTCCTGTCCAGTGTGGGTGTGGCCTGCATCGAGGAGTCTACAGTGTCCGACCATGCCCCTATCTCTATCACCTTGCATCTGCTGAATAGGGACTAGGACAGAGTGTGGAAACTGCCGCCTTACTTGTATAAAGATTTGGCCTTCCATACTTTCTTTTTGAGCCAAGTTTCAAGACTATGTCCATGACAATCCGCCTGCGGATGTGACTCCCACGATGTATTGGGAGGCTGCAAAGGTAGTTCTTCGGGGCCATATTTCCTATATGGCCAAAAAGTGAAAAGATCAGGATGGAGTCATCTTGCGCCTCTTTTTGGAACTGCAGCAGATCTGGAGGATTCATGTCACTAGGTTGGACGAGAGTGCCAAGGCCAAAGTTTATCAGCTTCGTAGGGAGATTCAAAATTTCCATCTTGGAGAGATTTGCCTTAAATCCAGACAAGGCCCCATAGGTGCTCATCTGTACATGCAAGGCCCATAAGTACTCCACAGTAGTGCTGCCTGATTCAGGGAAAAAAATTTTGATTCGATTCAGCCTATTGAATTGGTTTTTCGATTCAATTTTCCTGCCCAATTGGGTGTTTTTTTTTTTTTTTTCAAACATCCTGGTGGATTTATTTTATAGCTTCTTCACCCCCTTTGTCTTCTTCTAACCACTCTGATGCTGTGGTTTAAACAAAATAAAGAAACAAAAAGGACTTTTCCTTTCTCTGTTAAATCCTAGCTTACGTTTGCAGTCTAACACCAGCTTTGGCAGGATACATGTTTCAAATCTGACATATTGTAATCACAAAACAGAAAATAAAATTATTTTTTCTACCTTTTGTTGTCTGGTCATTATTCAAATCTTGTTGGTCCCAGGCTCTGGTTGTCTTCTGATCAGAGTCTCCTTTTTTCTTTCTCCGTGCTAACCATCCATCTTCCATCTCTGTCCTCCCTTTCTGTTTCCTTTCCATCCCCCGGAGGTCTGGTATCTTTCCTTTTTTTCATCTCCATCCCTGCAGCTGCAGCAGTGGACCCCATCAACCCCAGATCCAGCATCTCTCCTTTTCTCAACTACCCTTTCATCCTGCATCTCGCCCTCCTGTCCCACCACCCCAGGGTCCACCATCTCTCCCTTTCTCTTCCCAACTACCCTCCTATTCAGTATCTGTATCTCCCACCCCCCTCTACACCATCCCTTGTGTCCAACTTCTCTCCCTTTCTGTTTCTTCCCTCCCTAAATCCCATTGTCCACCATCTCTCTCCCTCTCTTCTGTTTTCAAACCCATTATTTCTCCCCCCCCAGTCCGGCATATGAACATCTTTTTGACCCCCCCCCTTCCCTCTTGCCCTCCCTCCATGCATGTACTTCTACACCAGGGTCCCTCCCTGAAGGCCTGTTCCTCTTGAAGGCCTGCACCCCCCCAAAGGCCTGCATGTTGCCCCCTGGCCTCCCGGTCAAACTTTTACTTAATTACAATAGCAAAGCATTCTGCAGAGAGGATCGCCGGTACTGTAGCGATCCTTGCAGGCAGCCACCGGCCTCTGAAGCTGTCGTTCCCTTTGCTTTGGTCCGCCCCTCCTCTGACGTCAGGGATCGCAGCAGAGGGAATGACAGCTCCGGAGGCTAGTGGCAGACTGCAAGGATCGCTACAGTCTTAACAACAGTTGCCTCTTGCAAGGTAAATTCAAACCATTCACATTAAAACTGCTAACTCAGACTATTACCTTTCCGTCCTCTCATCACCCACATGAGATACCCATAGTGCCCTTGCAACACTCCCCACCCCCTCCCCCCAACCTCCTCCCCAAGTCCAATTCTACCACCCATCTAGACTTTGTGTGACTCCCCCCCAACTTCATCTGACACATCAAAACCTCCATAACCCCCCCTGCATACATCCACCCCCCTCCCCTTCACATACCAAAGCATAATCCCCCCCCCGACTTGTCACCCCCTTACAATCCCATGCACTTCCAAAAACACACTGCTAAGGTCCAAAACACTGATTCCAGAGTATACAGTACATTAGAATACCAAATGGGACCACATAGTCCCTTTATGTGTCCTCCCGCTGCTCTCCTTCTTCCCGGACCCTCTGCTCCTGCCCAGATCAGTCCCTCTGAGACTTCGAGCTCCTTGATACATCCTGCCAACGATATTTCTTCAACTTCCGTCGCCACCTTCCGCTTTCCTTCGAATCTGGAGTCACCAGGCCCTCCTTTCTCAATACTTTCCACGCCTCAGAAACCAGAGTGACCTTAATATGATTTCCTTTGAGCATGAACAAAAGCCCAAAAGGGAACAACCACTGATACTTGATGGAATGCTGTTTTAGGACTTGCAAAACTGGATGGTACTCCGGTTTATGCTGCAGGGTAATAGACGAGAGATCCTGGAAGACCTCCACCTTACAGTTGTTCCAAGTGATTGGATCCTTGGCCCTCACCGCTTTCAAAAGTGTCTCCTGCTCTTGAAAATTATGTAGGCAAGCAACAATATTGCCTGGCAGCTCTCCGCGCTGTATCCTCAACACCCAGTAGGCCCTATCAATCTTAGGCAATACCAAGGATTTGGGGTCACCATCTTCCACCCCTCCAAGAAGATGTGCATATAAGCTTCTCACCACCTTTACTGCATCCTGGTACTCCTCAGTGTCAGGGACCCCCCCCCCCCCCAGCCAAATATTGTTCCTAAAGTCTTCTACATTCCAAAAGATCTCACTGTGTACCAGTAGCCAGAGTAGGCAGTGCTTGTACCTGCTCCTGCTCCTCTGCTCAGTCCCTTTCACTCTCTGTACTAGTTCAGCCAGATCCTGTCTGATCTCGCGAACTGCCTCCTTAATTTTCCCCTTGACACCTGCCACCTCTCATTTGATTTCAATAGCTCACTGCTGTACACCGGCTTTCTTGATTGCAGCAGAGCCTTTAGACGGGGATACTGCCTGCGGTTCATCCTGGCCTGAATCAGGCTCGGAATCACTTGCCTGAATCACATGGCACCATTTTGGAAACCGCTTCCATGTGGTGTAAGGTACTGCTCGCTGATCCTCCCGGTGCCTATTTATAAGATGAAGTTTTCTTTTTTGTCGGCATCACTCTGCTCCACCACTCTTCTGATTGCAGCATCCACCAAGTTGTGTCCAGGAAAGGGAAAATAACGCTATATTAGGAGGTTTGAATGCTCAAACAGGTCGGAGCTCACTCTCTAACCAGCCCTGTAATCGGGTATCTTTGCCAGAAGCTCCAATGGTTCAGTAGTTTAAATAGTAAATACTAGTAATATGTGGAAGCAAAACAATTTTGGGGTTTGTTTTCATGTTGAAATTTTTTGTTTTCAGGGGTGTGTTTGGTTTGTTTCAAGCATTTATTTTAATAGAATTTTAACACATTATAGCATATCATACATTGATTTGTAGGTTATTATATAAACTGAGATTTTTGGGCAAGAAAAGGCCCAAAAATGGGGGTCTATGCTTATATTCAGGTCATCACCCACCTGCCCCTTCCCGGATTTGTTATAGGCCTCCGCTGGGGTGGGGCGAAACAGGAGGGATCCCTCCCATCTCCTGTCCCAGCCAACTCTGCCAAATTTTTTGCCTTCCCATATACCTTTTTAAATCCCTGGTGGTCCATCAGTCTTCCGGGCAAGAGCAAGCTTTCCGCACTCCTGCCCAGTGTTGAGCAGCTCGCTGAAAGGCTGCCCCGAGTTCTTGTGAGAATGCGAGGCAGACATTCAGGGAGGGGCTCAGTGTGGGGCAGGAGCATGAAAAGCTCGCTCCTGCCCGGTACACCGCCAGACCACCAGGGATTCAAAAAGGTACGCAGAGAGAGGTGGGATGGAGGTAAAAAGAACTGACAGTCATCCAGGACAGGAGACGGGAAGGATCCATCCTGTTCCGGCCCACCATATCATACGGCAGGCCCAGTTGAGGCCTGCAGGACATTGAGAGAGAGGGGGTACAGGGCAGGGAGGGGTACTGGGTGGAGAGCCTGGCAGGGAAGAGAGGGGGGGGGGGCAGGGCACATGAATATTAACACACACATGTGTCTTATATTCACGTCCACCTTTTTTTTTTTTTTTTTGAGGAGGGGAAGGGTACCTTGTCTTAAACCCAGATCGACTTATATTCAACTATATATGGTTAATCAAATTGGAATGCATTTTTTTAAACACACAAGAAAATGAATATTACTAATAAATATATTGCAGGCAATTGCTTACAACTGCTGAAATATGTCCACCTAGCCTGTGATATTAGGAGCCATGCAGCACATCAAGAAAGGGGAAGCCAGAACATAAATATTTGGTATAACTAACCAAACGTAGATTCATTTATGTTAAAAGAAAGTAGTGTTAACAGCATAGTGACTGATTTAGTATATATTCTTAGTAATATGAAGGCTATAGATATCATTCATAGTTCCATGTTTAAATACAGTTGTGGAAATTTCTTGCAAAATATTTAGGTCAATAAATATTAGCAAGTAAATTGTCCAGGACAGTCGTTAACCACCTTCTTTTTTTTTTTTTCCCTAGGGTGGGATTTCTAATATTCTGGAGGAGTTGGTGGTGCAGCCTTTATTAGTATCTATCAGTGCTCTGACACTAGCTACAGAAACTGTGCGCAGCATTCTCAAGATTGATGATGTGGTTGGTATTCCCTGTATAGTAATGCTTTGATTTGAGCAACTACTAGTTGAGATCTAAATTATAGACTTGAATAAAATATACAGTACATTTGTTTTGCATTTATTTAGGAAGTACCGTATTTTCACGCATATAACGCGCGCGTTATACGCGTTTTTACCTACCGCGCATACCCCTCGCGCGTTATATGCGTGAGCGCGGTATACAAAAGTTTTAAAACATAGTTCCCACCCCGCCCGACGCCCGATTCACCCCCCCCAGCAGGACCGCTCGCACCCCCACCCCGAACGACCCGCTCGCACGCGCTCCCACCCGCACCCGCATCCACGATCGGAGCAAGAGGGAGCCCAAGCCCTCTTGCCCGGCCGACTCCCCGACGTCCGATACATCCCCCCCCCCCCCGGCAGGACCACTCGCACCCCCACCCCGAACGACCGCTCGCACGCGCTCCCACCCGCACCCGCATCCACGATCGGAGCAAGAGGGAGCCCAAGCCCTCTTGCCCGGCCGACTCCCCGACGTCCGATACATCCCCCCCCACCCCGAACGACCGCTCGCACGCGCTCCCACCCGCACCCGCATCCACGATCGGAGCAAGAGGGAGCCCAAGCCCTCTTGCCCGGCCGACTCCCCGACGTCCGATACATATCCCCCCCCCCCCGGCAGGACCACTCGCACCCCCACCCCGAAGGACCGCCGACTTCCCGACAATATCGGGCCAGAAGGGAGCCCAAACCCTCCTGGCCACGGCGACCCCCTAACCCCACCCCGCACTACATTACGGGCAGGAGGGATCCCAGGCCCTCCTGCCCTCGACGCAAACCCCCCTCCCCCCCAACGACCGCCCCCCCCAAGAACCTCCGACCGCCCCCCAGCCGACCCGCGATCCCCCTGGCGACCCCCACGACCGCCCCACCCCCCTTCCCCGGACCTTTGGTAGTTGGCCGGACAGACGGGAGCCAAACCCGCCTGTCCGGCAGGCAGCCAACGAAGGAATGAGGCCGGATTGGCCCATCCATCCTAAAGCTCCGCCTACTGGTGGGGCCTAAGGCGCGTGGGCCAATCAGAATAGGCCCTGGAGCCTTAGGTCCCACCTGGGGGCGCGGCCTGAGGCACATGGTCGGGTTGGGCCCATGTGCCTCAGGCCGCGCCCCCAGGTGGGACCTAAGGCTCCAGGGCCGATTCTGATTGGCCCTCGCGCCTTAGGCCCCACCAGTAGGCGGAGCTTTAGGATGGATGGGCCAATCCGGCCTCATTCCTTCGTTGGCTGCCTGCCGGACAGGCGGGTTTGGCTCCCGTCTGTCCGGCCAACTACCAAAGGTACGGGGAAGGGGGGTGGGGGGGTCGTGGGGGTCGCCAGGGGGGTCGCGGGTCGGCTGGGGGAGCGGTCGGAGGTTCTTGGGGGGGGGGGCGGTCGTTGGGGGGGGGGGGGGTTTGCGTCGAGGGCAGGAGGGCCTGGGATCCCTCCTGCCCGTAATGTAGTGCGGGGTAGGGTTAGGGGGTCGCCGTGGCCAGGAGGGTTTGGGCTCCCTTCTGGCCCAACTACCAAAGGTACGGGGAAGGGGGGTGGGGGGGTCGTGGGGGTCGCCAGGGGGGGTCGCGGGTCGGCTGGGGGGGCGGTCGGAGGTTCTTGGGGGGGGGCAGTCGTTGGGGGGAGGGGGGTTTGCGTCGAGGGCAGGAGGGCCTGGGATCCCTCCTGCCCGTAATGTAGTGCGGGGTGGGGTTAGGGGGTCGCCGTGGCCAGGAGGATTTGGGCTCCCTCCTGGCCCGATATTGTTGGGGAGTCGGCGGTCCTTCGGGGGGAGGGATGTATCGGACGTCGGGGGGGGGGCATCAGGCTTTCAGGATGGGGACAGACCTTCATGGGGGGACAGTGCACGGAAGTCAGGGGGGTGAACGGAGAGTCGGAAAGTCAGGGCGGGCGAAAGGAGCGTCGGGCAGCATGCGCGGTTTACCCGTGAGCGCGGTATACCAAAGTTTTTGTACATATCATCGTGATTTCTGCGCGCTATACCCGTGTGCGCGTTTTATACGGGTGCGCGTTATTTGCGTGAAAATACGGTACCATGAAAAAAGACTCATGGTATTGTAACTTCACAATTACTTAGCATTTTCCCCTTTATTTCATAAACTACCTCACCTAATCCCTAGCCCAACCACATACCACTACTCCTCTAGAATCTAGTATGCATGAACCCCAAGATTTTGGTTAGTAGTTTCATCACTGAGTAATGGTGGAGACTAGAGAATGACACGGTGAAAAAATTGGTCCCCGTCACCGCCCCGTCCCCGTCTCACCATCCTCTGCACCGCCCCGTCACCGCCATTCCCTTCACCGCCCCGTCACCGCCACTGCCACCCCATTCACCGCCCCGTCACCGCCACTGCAACCCCATTCACCGCCCCGTCACCGTCACCGCTGCATACATAAAAGCCTCAAACGGGTACGATTTTATATACTTTTCTTTATTTACGTATAAAGGAAACATTCTTTAAAACTTTAAAACTTAGTTAAATATTAGTTAATAACTATACAAAAACAAAACACGACATGTACTTTTAATTGTCCTCCACGGAGCTGGTTTTTTTTTTTCACACAAACAGTCCTACTAGAAACCTCTAATGTGGCTTAGTAAAAGAGACTGGCTGAGCTACTCTTTCCAATAGCATACACATTCTCATGCTGAAATAGAAGGAACAAAATGCATAGGGAGGCAAAAGAAATCATAACAACCTAGCAGACAAATTGAAATTCAGAAAGAAAGGTGTAGAGCAGTAGATATATAGAGGATATGCAAATGAATCTGATTAATATATATTTTAAAAACTATTAGATAACAATCATGAAATCACAGGAAACAGTACATATGGAGAAACACACATTATTGAACATTGAAATAGCATTGAACGTGAATATAGGTGAAGCAAAATTCATCGTGCCAATTTCTCCACTTCCACGATTCTTTCCCTACACTCACCCCCAAGCCAGCAGCCGATTTCACTCTGCTCCTTCCTCGATGTCCTGAACTTCATCGGGCAGCAGCAGCATTCACAATTCACTTCTGTTGCCCGCTTCAGGCCTTCCTCTCTGTCGGGTCCTGTCTTCATGAAAACAGGAAGTAGGCAGGACCCGGCAGAGAACAAGGCCGAAAAAGAAAACCGGCAAACTAAGGAAAGCTGGAGAGCAGTAGCGTACCAAGGGGGGGGGGCGGGAGGGGCGAAAAAGGTAATGGCGCCATGCCTTGGAGCACCGAGGCAGACCGAACCCCCGAACCTCCTCCCAGCCGAACCCCCGCCGAACCTTTCCGACTTTCCCAGCGAAAGCAGCAAACCTCCCAACAGTAGCGTCATCAGTGACGCGTCAGAGAGAGGAGAAAGCCGCGAAGGAGGTTTAATTACAGGTGTGGCAGTAGCGATTGGTCCTCTTCTTAGGGGGCGGAGTCAATGCGGCAACGTGCAAGTCGGGTTGAGGAGACAGACCACGCGAAGACAAACATGGCCGCCTGGAAAAAAATGACACCCGGTCACGACCAAAGACTCACGGTGAAAACACGGTAAATAGCGGTTCTTTGAAGGGGGTACATTGGCCTGCGGGGACAAATCTTTTCACCTGCACCTGCGGGCGGTGAAAACTTTTTTCCCCGTGTCTGCGGCGATTTGAGTATAGAGTCTCTGAAGCCCGCAGCCAAACCGCAGGCTCCCCGCGGCTCACTGCGGGGATCTCTCCCCGTGTCATTCTCTAGTGGAGACTCCTTTCTAGGTCAGTTTATTTAAAATTTGATACAAATGCTTATAAGGGATTTCTAAGCGGTGTACAAATTTAAAAAAAGGGGAAACAGTATTTTAAACAATCTTAAGACAAGCATAGACATAGATGAACCTGACACAGGAGGGCAGAGGGTAGAACTACAATTTTTAAAAAGGAGAGTTACAACAATAGGATGGGGAAAAATAAGTGCAGCAAATCAGGGGGAGTGTGGCACAGTGGTTAAAGCTACAGCCTCAGCACCCTGGGGTTGTGGGTTCAAACCCACGCTGCTCCTTGTGATCCTGGGCAAGTCACTTAATTCCCCCCATTGCCCCAGGTACATTAGATAGATGATCTCATGTAAACCGTTCTGAGCTCTCCTGGGAGAACGGTATAGAAAATTAAATAAATATTTGAAATAGATAAAAATGCATGAGTGGTCAAAGTAAAGGTTGCAGAACCTAGCCTCCAGGATTAGTTTTCAAATGTATCCCTATATAAAAAGGCTTTTAAGGAACTCTTGAATCTATCTAAAGCAGATTCTTCTCTGTGCATGGAGAATGATTCGGCCTGACAGTTGTCTTGTTCCTGGAGGACAAGGATCCCCATCTAGAGGGGGAACAGGGTTCCTTCGAGCTTTCCTATTTTTCTGGATATAGGGAGTGGCGCCTTCTGTCTGTTTGAAATGACTCAGTTCTGCTTAGCAGTACCACATGGTCCAGTCTCTATTTATTCAATTTTTCTAATTCTTTAAACAAGCACATCAATACTTGAATACAGATTTGCAATAAGAATCCAGAGAAATTAATAAACCTAACACCACTTACAGCAGTAATGTAAGGAGAAGAAATAATAATACATTATTTAGTCCACAAAATTAAAAATAAGGATCCAAGTATTGTAAAGGAATACATGTCAATTATAAGAACAGCCCAGGAGACAATGATAGAAGACCCGCAACAGCCTGTACTTTAAACTGCAGGAAGAGCTACTGGACCAATCACCACTCCCCCCCTCTTCCTTGGCCAAGATAAATTCCAACAATTGTTTTGGTTCGAAAAATAAAAAATTTTTCCCTTGTAGTAAAAAACAGCATTTTGCTGGAAATTTCAATATAAAGGATGCACCCAGAGCCAAAGCCCTGGGTTTGTAAAGTAGGAATTCTTTTTTCTTCTTCGGTGTCACTTGAGCAGTGTCTGGAAAGATCCAAATTGCCGAGCCAAAGAACTTATTCATATGACTGAAGTAAAGTCTAAAAACTAAATCACTCATGCTCCAAGGCAAATGTCACCAAGAGAGTAATCCTTTCCGTGACTACTTCAGGGAATTCTCCAAAAAATCTATTAAGTTCATTCCTCCCTTCTCCATTTCTCCCATTTCAATAGGAGTTGAACTATCTTGTTTTTTCCCTGGAGATATATATTGAGCCCCGGTAATAGGTGGTAAATTATCTTGCAGAATCATTAAAATTTCCTTCAGATATTTACGCACCATCTTAAGTGGAGATAATACTGGAGATTTAGGAAAATTTAATAATCTTAAGTTGTTTCTTCTCTGTTTATTTTCCATATATCCAAGTTTAAAAAAAAATAAAAGATCTTTCTTTAATAATCTCTGTTTCTGCCTCTTTTTTTTTTTGAGTAATCTGTTCTTCATGTCTTTTTATTTCATCTCTCTGTTATTTTAACATTCTCTCTTGGGCCCCTACCAGAGAGTGACAGAGACACAATCCGCCTGTACCTTAGTCATTGCCTTTTGGAGGTTAGAGTCCACGAGTTCAATAGCTCTCCACAGTTCCAAAGATCTTACCAAAAAGAGATTTGGTCATTTTCAAAGAGATTAAGAGTGTGGTTAATTGTTTAGGGTAGATGGCTTTAGTGAGAGGCAGTGTTTGATACTTGCGGTGTTATTTCTTTTACAGGGATTTCTTGAATAGTATGGTCTTTATTTCTTGCATGCGTGGATATCGGTGTGATGTTATCACGGCGACGTCCACACACTTCTGGGTGCCTTGAGCTGTGGCCACTACCTTTAGTGTGCCCCGGCTTAAAAAAGCTTGAGACACACTGCTCTAAATTCACTACTGCTGACTTAGTCAATTGTCCAAACTGAATGTTATTACTCACAGAAGTTAAGTTTTTTCCTGCCTCTGCTTTGAAAGCCAATATCTGGGCTCCAGTGGGGAGTTCTTGCTCCATTTCTTCTCCCACTGCTCTGGGGCTACACAGCAATCCACCTTTCTGGGTAAGCTGGTTGGCCACACTCTGCAGGGCTTCTTCCGAGTTGGACAAGACTTCGCCCCTGAATTGGGCTAAGGGAAACCCAATCGTCACTGAGGTTTGCCGAGCTCAGCATTTCTCCCAGAGTTTGGGGCAACTTCCACAACTGGCGGGTAAACCCTCCATCCAGCATCATCTGCACCAGAGTTTTGGAGGTCCCAGTCACCAGAGGAGTCGGCCGGGTTTTTCCCTTCCTCTTCCCCATTGTGGGTCTCATTCTGCGCCTGGTCCCATCGCTGTTCGGCCCCGCAGGAAAAAAACAAATGCCGGCAAGAGAAATCAGCTGCCGGCAATATCACAGCACTGCGTGGACAATCCGCGCACAGCAGAGAAGAGGGCTTGTGAAACAGCGTTAGCAAGGAGCTCACCACCTTGCATCTATTATGAACGCCATCTTGGATCGTTCTCAGCACTTCTACCTCTGGAAAGACAGCTCAAATCTGTGCGGCTATTACACATGGATTCTTCTCTGGATATACGGATTGGCTGTTCAGCATGATTCCATCTCTGGATTTTGGTGCAGCTCCTAACCAGTTGGCATGACCCATCTCAAGAGGTTAGGCATGGTGCCGCCTGCCTTTTCCGTATGGTTCCATTTTTGGCGGTAAAAGCAGCCTGATGGGCACCACTCCAATGCTACAATTGCAACTCTTCTTTGGATGCTTGCTTCGTTTGGGGATTTCTAGGGAGGTAGTACATGATTGTGTATCTCTGCTTGGCGTGACTACACCTCATATAGAGCACAGATCCTCCTGCCTCTTTGGCTTGACACCACCTGAATATGTGGCATGACTCCATCTCTGGATCTGGATTCCATCTCTGGATGCAGAGCGCAGCTTCACTTGCCTGAAAGGCATGGCTCTATTTTGGAATGTAGGGTGCGGGCCCTACTGAGTGGCATTGCTCGATCTTTAGATGCAGAGTATTGGCATGGTTCCTTCTTCAGATGTAAAAGATGGGTTCGCCTCCCTGATTTGCATGGTTCCTTCTGCGGATGTAGAAAGTGAGCATGGCTCCAACATTGGATATAGTGCATTGAATGCCCTACCTGTTTGGTAGGGCTCCATTTCCAGATGTGTAGTGCATGGGCTCACCTGCCTAGTATGGCTCCATCATTGGATGAAAAGCACTGATTCACCTGCCAGATTGTCATGGCTCCATTTCTGGATGGGGTAGACTGTCCTGAATGCCTGCTTGGCATGTCTTCATCTCAGGTAGTGGAGGGTTGCTCCCAAAGCCTGCTTGTAGTGGCTCATGTTCTAGATGTAGAGTGCTGATACAGATGGATGCTCGGCATGGGGCATGGCTCTGGGAGTAAGGCTTCATTCCAGACTCCTTATTGAAAATGTTCCATCTATTGTGGTAGCGCACCAATCCGAACACCGGCTTAGCGTGGAACCTTACTTGGTTATAGAACTCCACTTGGATGTTTACCTAGTGCCACTCCATCTTTGGAGGTTGCACACTGGTTGATTTCTGAGACCAAATGGGCTTCATAGGGAAACACAGCCCAGTCTCTGGATATCGGGCACAGGCCACCATTTGTGACAGGGTTTAGCTGATTTCTAAGGTCTAGCATGAGTTGACAGAGGCAGAAAAGAAAAAAAGAGTAACTATCAATATATCAGAGACAAAGGTAGTGAGGGAATATTCAGAATAGAGGATTAAAGACAAATAGTAACCGCTTGAAGGAGAGTTAGTAGAAGACAGGAGTGTAAAAAAAAGAGAAATTGGAACTAACATAATGGAAAGGTTGAAAAAAGCATTATATTTTGAATGTTTAAAATGGAATATATTAGCTTTAGGAAATGTACATAGCAAATGTTTTTGTATTGTGTTCAGTAGAAAAGGAATTTCCTTTAGAAGCAAACATTTATAAAACTGTGTTTATCTTCCAAGTTAGCATTAACATTTCAAATAACATTCGCTGACTTTTAGAAAGCCATAGTAGAGATTTCTACCACAGGCCAGCGAGGTAAATGCTCCAATACTAATAGAATTCCTATGAGCTTTGGAGCATTTACCTTGTTGGCCCATGGTAGAAACCTCTACTGCAGCTTTGTAAAAGGAGCCCATTGTAGCTGCATAATTCCTGATTTTAAGTGATAGAATAGGGATATGTGATGTATCAACTAATTCTGTTTTGTTTTTAACCTTCCTTTACAGGTGACCACTCGATAAATTGATTCTGATATTGAATACTGGCACAATGGTGGCCCATTACTGTTTGTGATCCCCGCATTGCAGGCTACAAATCTTCCAGAAATTGAAAGTTTATATGCTTAACAACTATTTAATAAAAGCTTTTGAGTCAAGAAGACCATTTATTTTTCTTGCATTTCTTAATTTACAATGCTTTTTTTTCATTCATGTCAATTTTGTTTATTATCATTCAGAGCACTTGAACTATAGCAGTTCTCTTCTCCCCCCATCTCAGCCTAAATCTCAAGAACAAAGCATCATGCTGTAACCAGTTCTCGCTATAAGAACTGTCATTTAAGTAGTAAGTCATTGTGATCTTTAGAATATAGGAGAAGATTTTTCTTAAATTGTCCTGATACCCAAATTTAGGGAAGCATCATATATAATTAATAGACAACATTCACTATGACAACACAGCTCTCTCTAAAGTCCAGGGCTCCCTCAGAGGAGGTTCCACCTTGGAATTAGCATAAAAATGGACCCAAATCTTCTCAAATTTGTCTTTTTTTTTTAATGCTGTTAATTTTTCTTCTTGGAAGGCTGTGGCATTTCCTGTGTGTCTTAACCCAAGGTGTCTCAACCCAGTCCTCAGATCACATCTAGCCAGTCAAGTTTACCGGATATCTGAAATGAATATACATGCAAAGTTTAATTTTCATTATCTCTGTTTGCAGATTTATCTCATACATATTTGTAGTGGGTATCCTGAAAACCTGATTGACTAGATGTGTTCTGAGGCCTGGGTTGAGAACTGCTGTCCTTGCCAGGCTAATCCAGATATGGGTTTTGGTCCTCTTCTGGCAGATTGAGGCAGAGAATCCTACATGCTGACTTCAACCTATGTAGTATGCTCTAGCAGCTTCCAGTATTCTATCTCCAGCAGATAAATGGTAAACCCTTACAGCTGTGAAAGGACTGGTTAAGTCAGAGGATTGTATGTTGAGGACTTCTAGCATGGTGGTCATTCTAGCATCCTCTCAGACCTAAAATACCCATACCAACACCAGCTTGATAAGGAGTGGAAGAGTAGCCTAATGGTTAACGCAGTGGCCTGAGAACAAGGCAAGTCACTTAACCCTCCATTACTTCAGTTACAAAATAAGTATTTATTATATAATATGTAACCACAGAGAAGTGGTATATCAAATCCTATCCCAACCTCATTTCTGAACAGGAGCCTCTACCTAGTTGTTACTTAGGTGGTGGACTTTTTTTTGAGGTGACAGGAAGTTGAGGCTTACTGTGTCTCCACCCCTCTTCTCAATTAACTTTCCTAATCAGCTGCTCCAGGGCAGCTTGCCATACTGAAGTCTTTAGAGGGCAGGCCTGAAAGTGTTAGCAGTTGCAACTTGAGAACATTGCAGGCAGGAGGGAAGTCAGCAGTCTAATATTTTGGAGA
The DNA here is from genome assembly GCF_902459505.1 of Geotrypetes seraphini. Lineage (NCBI taxonomy): Eukaryota > Metazoa > Chordata > Amphibia > Gymnophiona > Dermophiidae > Geotrypetes > Geotrypetes seraphini. The sequence goes on along the minus strand of NC_047086.1, from coordinate 337,577,782 downwards.
GGAGGTTGTATACCTGAAGATGTGCATCTGCCAAACAAGTGTTGGTTCAGTGCCAATCAAAATTTATAAGTGTTCAATAATTCTTATAAGGAGGAATAATAGCCTCAGAGTTCCAGTTAAAATATTACAAAAAGTAATAATTTATTTTTATATACCGCCAAAGCCATAGTAGTTTGAGGCAGTTTACAGTAAGAAGTACTGGACAAATGCTGAAAAAATGCAAATCATCACAAATACAAGATAAAAAAGGTAAAAAAATTAAAAACAAAATGTTAAAGGGGATGGAACAACTTCCTATGAAGAAAAGCTAAAATGGCTAGTGCTCTTAATCTTGGAGAAGAGATGGCTCAAGGGAGACACAATAGAGGTCTATAAAATACTGAGTGGAGTGGAATGGGTAGATATTAATCGGTTGTTTTTTCCAAAGATACTAGGACTAGAGGGCATGCAATGAAGTTACTAAGTAGTCGATTTATGTCCATTCTGTTTTGTTGAAATGTTCAAGAACATGCAACAAGAAAAGAAAACAGCATCACAATGACCATACTTACCTGTGGAATGTGTGTTCTTATAAACACCCCATAAGCAGTTATCCTAAACAGAACCCCCTTCCCCTCCTCAACAAGGAGCATCCAAAGTTAAATGTGCAGGTCATTTAGTACCATACTTCTAGCTCAGTGCAATCATGACTGAAACTAAGGGTTCCAGACTTTAAAAAAAGTGTTAATATTTCAGTTCAGTTGTAGAATCTCTTGCCTCCAACTGATAATAATAATAATAACAGGTTATATACCGCAGTACCGTTAAGTTCTATGCGGTTTACAAAAGATTAGTGAAGTACAAGTTGAGTTGACGTACAAGTTGAATTAGCTTAAGGGATGTGGGAACAATAGGGAGAAAGGGCAGGAACACCGTTAGGGAGGGGAAAGAGAGAAGTGGGTCAGCTGTCTAGGTATTTCAGGAATAGGTGAGTTTTGAGGCGTTTCCTGAATACCTCATAAGTGGTGGGCAATAGGAGTTGTTCTAGGTCTTTACCCCATAGAGCTGCTTGATGTGAGAGAAGATGCTCATGGTGTTTTTTTAGTTTGCATCCTCTAACCAGGGGGGAAACAAAATGCAAGTGGGAGCTTCTCTTGTGTTTGTTGGCTGAGAAGGAAAAGAGGTCAGTGATGTATTTAGGGGTTAGACCATAGAAGACTTTAAAACAGAGGCAGGCGAACTTAAACTTTACACGAGGTTCCATCGGCAGCCAGTGCAGCTGTTTGAAGTATGGTGTCACGTGATCGAACTTCTTTAGACCGAAGATTAGTCTGACCGCAGTGTTTTGCATTAGTTGTAAGCGTCGCATATTCTTTTGGGGGATTGCTAAGTATGCGATGTTACAGTAGTTGAGTTGACTTAATACGAGGGATTGTACCAGGATTCTGAAGGCAGAGTTATCAAAGTATGCTTTAATGGATTTAAGTTTCCAGAGGGTGAAAAAACCCTTTTTGATTAGGGAGTCCACCTGGTCTTTCATGGTGAGGCATTGGTCCAGAGTTACACGCAGTATTTTAATGGTGGGCTGTATGGGGTAGTTATGTTTGTTGATGTCTAGTGGAGTTTTGGTGTCGAGAGGGCGCGGTGAAGCGACAAAGAATTTTGTCTTCTCAGTATTGAGCTTGAGTTTGAAGTCTGTCATCCAATGCTCCATCACGTTTATGGCTTCTGATGCTTTTGGAATTGTTTCCGAGATGGAGTTGGCAAATGGGATGATGATCGTAAAGTCATCAGCGTAACTGAATAATTTTATCCCAAGCTGGGTTAGTTGAACGCTCAATGAGGTCATGTAGATATTGAAAAGCAGAGGGGATAGTGGGGACCCTTGCGGAACGCCGGATGGGTTGCTCCAGGTGTTGGAGAGATCATTGTTGAAGCGAACCTGATAGGTGCGGGATGAAAGGAAACCATGAAACCAGTTTAGCACTTCGCCTCTGATGCCAATAGCGTCTAGACACTGTAGCATTTTTGCATGGTCTACAAGGTCAAAGGCAGAGCTCATGTCGAATTGCATGAGCAGGGCATTGAGGCCTTTGCTTAAAAGTAGGTGCAAGTAATCTAAGATGGCCGCAATTGCCGTTTCTGTGCTGAAAAGCGGTCTAAAGCCGGATTGAGTCTCATGAAGGAGTGAGAACTGGTCCAGATATTCCATTAATTGGGAGTGTACCAGCCCCTCCATGATCTTTACAATGAGTGGTATGGAAGCAATTGGTCTGTAATTGGTAACTAGGGCTGACGATTCTTTGCTATTTTTTAGGATAGGGGTTATTATGTGGCCTTTGTTGGTGGGGAATTTTTCAGGTTATGGGCTAAGTAGTGCAGTAGAGATAATTTAAATTCAAGTGGTGCCGCTTTCATGATTTCCGGGGGACATGAGTCCAGGAAGCAGTATGATTTGGAGTATTTGTTATATAATTTGGTATAGTTATTCCAATCTATGTCTTGAAAGGAATCCCAGAACATGTCTGCAGGGGTTTCATTTCCTTGTGTGTTAGCTATATGGTGATCACTAGGTTCTTTTATTGAGCAATTGTTTCTTAGTTTTTTAATTTTTGAGTCTAAAGTGCAGGGCTAGGTCGTTCGCCGAGGGTAATTTAAAGTTGTGTATGGGTAGAGTGTAACGGGTGGTGTCGAATAAGTTAGTAACCAGATTGAACAGCTCTTTTGTATTAACTCCTCGTGAGCTGTTTCAGGATGAATTGATTTTGTTTGAGTAGAATGCTTTGTGTTTATCTTTTATTAGTTGTTTGTAGTTTTTTTATTGGCTCTCCAATTGTTACGGTCTGATAATTCTCCTGTTTTTTTCCATATTCTTTCTAGATGTCTGGCTAACTGTTTCATTTTTAGGAGATCGATGTCGAACCATTTGTTATATTTATTTGCATTACTTTTACTGGTATGTTTAGGTGCAATGTTGTCTAAAATGCAGGTGCTGGTAGTGGTCCAGTGATCCCAGAAATCAACTTCTTCCTCTACCTCTGCTTGTAGTTTATATTGCGCCCAGTAGTTATCTGGATTGATGTGGCCTCTCGTGAGATGTTCTTTTTTTATTTTTGGTCGAGTAATTTGTTTTCGTTGGAACCAGATTAGCTTGAAGTAGAAAGTGAAGTGGTCGGACCAGATGTCGTGGCACCAGGTGCTTCCTGGTAAGGAGATGGTGGGGTCTGGGATTTCCTTTGTGGACATGGCTACTACGTCTAGATGGTGGCCTTTTTCGTGAGTTTGTGCGGGGGGAAGGAGGTTGTAGTTAAGTAGGGATAGGAAGTTTTTGAATTCTTTCATGTCTGTGTTGTCCTCTTCATCGAGATATATGTTTGTCTCCTGCGATAATATTGTAGGAGGAACTAAGAGAGTTGTGTAGGACGAATTCACAAAAGTCCTCTTTGGCTTTTGACCAGCTTTTCGGTGGGACATAGAATAGTATGCATGAGAGGGAATCTTCTAAGTGGATGTTACTGATTTTGCAGGCTAGGATTTCTAGTTGGTTGGATGTTTTGGAGTCCATAAGTTCGAACTCGAATCCTTCTTTGAGAAGAATTGCTAATCCTCCTCCTTTTTTTCCCTCACGGTTTAGTGTAAGGATTTTGAAATTGTCAGGAAGGAAATCAGTAATTATTGGGTCATCTTCAGACAGTAGCCAAGTTTCGGTTAGAAAGAAGCAGGCTATTTGCTTGCTGATGATCCAATCTTTGATTAGAAAGGCCTTGTTCCTGACTGATCTAGTGTTAAGATAAGCACAGGGGATAGTAGCGGATGTGATGGGATTGGTATAGGTAATGATTCTTATGGGTTTTACTACCCTTGTTCTATTTTTGAGAGTGCGTTGATGTGTTCTTTTGTTTGGGATAATGCTAATGTTATATGTTTTGTCTTCTTGTGGAATGGAGATGTGCGTGGTCGATAAAGCGGGGAAATGGGTAAATTGTAGTTGAGGGTAGAGAGTGTGAATCTCTTTGATGCTAATACATAGCATGTAGAGTAGTAATATTAATAAGAGATTCATAGTTGGATTGTGGAAGGGTTGGGGTGGAAAAGAAGATAAGTTAAATGGAAGTTGGTTTTGAGACGTCTCTGACCGTTTAGCGTCTAACAATGCATGCGTCTAACAGTGCATGCGTCTAACAGTACATGCCACTATGTTCTTCATGCATCTAACAGTACATGCCATTAACATTAACAGTACTTGTCATTAACAGTTTTCATGTGACTATCAGAACCTGTTCCTAGCGACACATGCGTCTAATAGTACATGTTGTTAGTATTAACTGTGCATGAGCCTAACGGTTTTTCATGTGACTATCAGTACCTGCTCCCAACAATACATGCGTCTAACAGTACATGCTACTAAGTTCTTCATGCGTCTAACAGTACATGCTACTAAGTTCTTCATGCGTCTAACAGTACATGCTACTAAGATTCTTCATGCGTCCAACTGATGCTACAACTGCACCTAGTTCCTCCAATGCCAGAAACTTAGTGGGATATCTTGCAACCAATATTGTATAATACATTTGTGCCCTACTATGCGGGCTTTCTTTTTTTTTTTTAAACGTATGTTTATTAACAGGGAAAAATACACCGCCCATCCGGGCACAACAGTAATCATCAAAAGGGCAAAAAACAGACCATTACATATGAAAAGCAGGAACAATAAACAAGCAATGCTACCCCACAGTGTCCCCCACACAAGTATAATATACAGAGTTAGAAGAAAAATAAAAACAATGAGAGCAACGGGGGCAGACGCAGTGAAGTACGGCTGCAAGGTAAAGTTGCCCAGCTGGAACAGTGTTCTCCCACCTTTTTTCTTTTGTACCATATTGGAAACCCCCAGACCCCACACAGAACTCCGAATACCAATCACACACTACAACATCCATCCCATACGTACCATTCACTCATATCCCCGAGCATCTCCCTCCCTCCCCCCCCCCATCCCTGAGGCACCAGGGTATTCTAGGAAAGATGATGTAAAAAAGGAAAAACAGGTATAATGCGCAGCAGTGGACTAGTCAGGGATGCACAGAAGAGATTCTGATCTAAGAAGACCCCTGCTCCCCCTCCCGTGCACACGACGGCACCAGGTCCCGCAGTCTCTCCCATAAACCAACATAATGCTGCTTAAGCACGCTCGGTGTTCTAGCATAGGAACGAATTTCAAACTGAGCCACCTCCCGGAGTCGACTCCTCCAGTGTTGTATCGGAGGGGCCTCCTCAGACATCCAATAGGTCAAGATCAGTTTCTTCACTACTAGGATAGCGTTATAAAAGAATCTGCATTGGGGTGTGGTGAAACCCTGATCCTGGAGGGAGGTCTGCAGACCCAAGAGTATGAACCCATAGTCCCATTCTACAGTACGTTGCACTGCTTGTTCCAGTAAGGGGAGGGCCTCCCGCCACACACTCAGCCTAGGACACTCCAAAAAGGAGTGAATGTAGGTACCAGCGCTGCTCTTGCACTTAATACAGAACCCACTCTCCCAGAGTCCCATGCGTGCCCCCCTCTGCGCCGTGAAATAAGCCCGGTGGAGGATCTTATACTGGAGTTCTTGGAAATCTGCAGATTTAGTATAGGAGTATATTGTAGCGAAGCAGGCCGCGAAATGCGGTTCAGAGATATCCTGCCCCAAATCCCGCTCCCAGGAAGTGCGCACTGGAGTAATGACCGAAATAGCGAGAGAGGACTTAAGTATGCGGTACCAGTGCGCAAGGGAATTCATTGCAGGCGGGGTGGCCGAAAAAAGGACATCCAGAGGCCCCTTGTCCCAAGCCCCAGCATTTCCTCTACTTTCCGTCTCCCAGTAGTGACGTACCTGAAAATAAGAGAACAAATAGCATGAAGGGAGGCCCCACTTGTCCCGTAATTGCTGAAAGGATGGGAACCCAGTAGGAGACAAATCGAGTATGTTTTCCATCATCAGACATCCCTGGGCCGCCCATTGCTGAAATACAGATCTACCCCTGCCCGGTGGGAACCTGGGGTTACCCTCTATACGCATGAAAGGAGATATGTCCGAGGGCAGGTGCTGTCTACGCCTCCACCAACGCCACGCCACCAACGCCACGCCAGCCTTAGCGGGCGCATATAACGAAAACAAGTGATGTATCGCCTCCCAGGATCTTCTTGTCGATGTAGTAGATTCAGAAATTGGAAAGGGGCACTCCAGCCCACCATCCATCCCCTGGGGGAGTAGCGTGGGCACTCTGTGTAGCCCTCGTGGATCCATCGGAGAAGAGAAGCAACGTTATAAAGCCGGATATCCGGGACATTGAGTCCCCCCAGAGATTTATCCAAGATGAGTTTGGACATTGCTATTCGAGGAGTGCGGGACCTCCATATGAAACGGGAGATAGTGGATTTGAAAACAAGTTCGTCCCTTCTGGTGAGCCAAAGCGGCATGGTCTGTAAAGGATACAAGATTTTTGGTACCAGAACCATTTTTACCAAGGCCACTCGACCCAGTACCCCCAGCGGTAGTTCCTGCCAAGCCTGGCACAATTTTGCTATAGCCTCAAGTGGCCGACGGATATTAGCGTTGTAAAGTGTAGGTAGATCAGTGCTAAGGTATATTCCAAGATATCTCATCGGTTTAGTCGTGGGTGCAATGGGTAACACCGCATGCCAGGGCTCCCCCCGACCCCCGGCCAGCAACAGTAATTCCGATTTACTACAATTAACTTGTAAGCCCGACAATGCGCCAAAAGCGCGGATCACCTCCAGAGCTCTGGGCAAATGCAAGGAGACCTGGTCCACATAAAGTAAGATGTCATCAGCGAACAGGCTGATTTTACATTCCTGGCCCCGTACCATAATTCCCTGAATGGTCTCATCCTGCCGAATTTTCGCTGCGAGGGGTTCGATAGCCAAAAGAAAGAGGAGCGGGGAAAGAGGGCACCCCTGTCTCGTACCTCTCTGTAATCCGAAGTCCTCAGTTAAGCCCCCATTTATCATTAAGCGCGCCCTGGGGTTCTGGTATAAAGCTGATGCCCAGGCCAGAAATTCGCCCTGAAATCCACCCCGGCGCAGGACCCAGAAAAGATAATCCCAAGAAATGCTATCGAATGCTTTCTCCATGTCCAGGCCCGCCACCGCCTCCTGGCCTCCACTTCCTACCCTATCATGGATCGCCCCCAACACCTTCAGCAGATTCATAGAGGCATAGCGGCCCGGCACAAACCCAACCTGGTCTGGGTGAATAAGATCAGGGAGAATACCATTTAAACGCCTCGCCAGAGTCGCCGCCAAGAGCTTGATATCCTGATCCAGGAGGGAAATCGGGCGGAACGACCCCACCAAATCCGGGTCCTTACCCGGTTTGGGGAGCAGGACTATGTGCGCCATGTTATCCGGAAAGGAACCCCCCGTCCTCGCCACCTCATTGTACATTGCGCTCAGGGGCTGTGCCACCAAATCCTCGAGGATGCGATAGTATTCAGGACCGAACCCATCCGGGCCCGGCGCCTTGGCCAGTTTAAGAGACCGAATGGTGATACGGAGTTCCGCCTCGGTTATAGGTAGGCTCAAGGATGCGGCCTGATCCTCCTCCAGGCTCGGCAGTGACAAATCCCTGAAAAAGTCCCTAAGAGCAGTCTCATCCAGCGGACGCTTACCATATAGGGTCTCATAATACCTAACAAATTGTTCAGCAATTTGACTCTCCCCTTCGTGCCGAGTGCCCCCAGTGTCGCGGATTGCTGTAATAAGTTGACGTTTCTTATACGGTCTCACTAGGTTAGCCAAAAGTTTCCCTGTCTTGCCCCCCCATCTGTGCATGTTATACCGTTGAAACGCAAGGGTCTGCTCCGCTCGTTGGCGGAGTAAGGTCTCGATGCGATCTCGTATTGTCTTGTATTCCTGTCTCTCCGTGTCCGAGAGGGAGGAGATATGGGCCCTGCGAAAACCGTGCAATTGCCTCGTGAGGGACAAGAGCTCTGCTCCCCGAGCCTTGCGTTTAGCCGCAGTATATGCGATCACGTGCCCCCTCAGAACTGCCTTGGACGCATACCAGTAGGATATCGGTCCAACGTCAGGGGTATCATTAGTGGCCTGGTAGTCTGCCCAACGTGCCCTAAGAAACGTCCGGAATTCCTGATCTTGGTACAGGTGCAGTGCCATTTTCCAAGAAGAGACCTTACTGCCAGCCGCAAGGGTCAGGGTAAGATCCACAGTAGCATGGTCCGAAATCGTGGAATCCACTATCTCCGATTTAGCAGCCCTAGAAAATAACCTTTGATCTAGTAAAATATAATCCAGGCGGGCGTACACTTTATGGACATGTGAATAGAAAGTAAAATCCGAATCATATGGGTGCAATGCCCGCCAGACGTCCACCAGGCCTAAATGCTGTATGAGGAAGCCCACCCCTTTGTTGTCATGGTCCCTCAAGCTACCCCTGGGAGGTTTGCAGTCCACCCCTGGGTCTGCAGTGATATTCATATCCCCCCCCAGGACCACCTGGTATTCCGGATAAGCCGCTATGAGAGATAGAACTGTGGAGAAGAATTTGTGACAGTAAGAATTGGGGGCATACAAATTGCAGAATAACAGTTTTAAACCCCAGAGTTCTCCCAGCACTAGTACATATCTCCCCTCCCGATCAGTCAGTTGTTTATGCAAAACAAAGGGCAACCTTTTATGGAACAAAATTGCCACCCCTCGGCGTCGTCCCCCAGAGGTGGAGGAGTAAACATCCCCAACCCAATTTCTCCGCAATTTAGAATGTTCAATCTGAGTGAGGTGTGTCTCTTGCAGGAAAGCCACATCCGCGTTCAATTTACGCAGGCCAGTAAGAATACGAGATCTCTTTACTGGGGACCTGATGCCATCAACATTAAAGGTAACAATCCTTAGATCAGCCATAACAATGAGAGAATAGCTTCATACTGCACAGTGACCTGGAGAGAAACATCCCTCCAAAAGTGAGAGAGTTCATCCATTCTCCACCAGCCAGATAGGAATTGGTCCTGTGCAGAAGGAGCAGATGGGCCCAGACGAAGCCTCCCAGCTAAGCTTCGCTGCCCTCGGTATCTTTGTGCCCCCTAGTCCTATCCCCCATCCCCCCATACATCCCCCCCGTACACACATCCCAGACACAACCACACACTCCCATTCACACCCCTCCACACATTCCTCCAGCAGCCCTCCACCCCCCACCCTAGCCCCCCATGCTGATCCCTCCCCACCAGCATACATACCCATAACTTTATCCCCCAACCTGCCCGGAGCCCTCCCCCCCACCCACCAAAAATTCCCCTAACATACAGTCCAGGTACATAAGTGAAACATTATCATGGGACAAAGAAAAGACAGTACCAACAAGTCCATAAGTGAACCTTCCACAGCATCCGCGAGCCGCTCCAAGAGGCCCTGGTCTAGTCAGGATGCCCAGCTCTGAATGGGTCAGATAGAATCCCTCAAGATGGAGTGTGGCCGAAAAGTGTGCAGGAGTCCATATGGGGACATAGGCACCGAGGCTTCTTACAGCCCTGCACGGGTCTCCCAGTCAGCTCCCCCAACCTGGACTCGGTTGCCGGTTTCTAGGTGAAAGAAAGAAAGGTCCCCACTTCCGCAGCGACGCTTGGAGTCCTGCGTCCTCGCGGTACCCGCTGAATTTGGTCAGGTATGTGTCTGCTCTACAAGCCGGGCTCTTAGGGACTCCAGCGCAGCTTCTCTGAAAAGCAGATTTTATATGCTGAGGGATCTTGGATCAACTGCATCAGGCTCGAGATATCCTTAGGCGGGTAAAGTCGCCAGGAACGCCTTGGCCTCATCAAGTTTCAAGTTTCAAGTTTATTAAGTCTTGATGAATCGCCTATAAATTTGCTAGGCGATGTACAATAAAAATAACATGTATTAATAAATGAAACAAGTACAATTTTAAAAATGACATAAAAAACAAATTTGTTGTGTAGACAAGAAACATACTTTGCAAACTACTCAAAGAACCTATATTCACAATAATGTGAGGGTAAAACATACAAGACATGTGAGGATAAATAGGGAAATAGTTACAATTTTGATAGAGGAGAGGAATAAACATAAAAGGAAAAAACAAAAGGTGGATAAAAGATGGCTGTTATTTATTTTTTTTTTTTTTTTTTAAAAAAAGAGAAAAACCGAAAATGTAAATAAGAATGTCAAATTTTTACTGCTCATAATAACCATACGCATCTTTGAAAAGAAAAGTTTTTAGCATTTTTTTAAATTGAGTTAGGTCTTTTAGTTCTCTGATGTGTTGGGGTAGAAGATTCCATGATTGAGGGGCATTAACTGAGAACATATCCTGTCTTCTGGTTCCTATCATTTTAATAGAAGGAACTGTAAGAAGATTAGTTGAAGAAGAACGAAGTGAGCGTGTCGTACTATAAGGAATAAGCCATCTGTTAATGAATTGGGGTTCGTTGTAATTTAAGGCTTTGAACACTAAAAGCAACAATTTAAAAGTGAATCTATGGCTTATAGGAAGCCAATGAGATTTAACCAACAGCGGAGTAACGTGATCGTATTTTTTTTTTTTGTGAATTAGTTTCACGGCTGTGTTTTGTATGAGCTGCAGCCTTCTTTTTTCTTTTAAAGTTGTATTAAAGAGGAGAGAATTGCAATAGTCTAGTTTAGTCATAACGAGGGAATGAATGAGAATGTTGATTGCTTCTGGTTCTAAAAATTTAGTTAGTGATCGAATCAAGCGAAGTTTATAGAAACAAGATCTAACTATATTGTTTATATGCTCATGATAAGAGAACTTATCGTCGATAGTAACTCCCAAAATTTTTAAAGAAGTGACCTGTTCTAAATTGGTGTTGTTGATCGAAATTGGAGAACTCAAGGTTAAATCTTTTTTCCAAGGAAAAAGCATCGTTTTTGTTTTGTTAATGTTTAAAGATAATTTATTTATAGTTAACCAATTTTTTATTGTTGCCAGTTTATTGTTAATTGCTACAATATCATCGGTGCTTTCTGGATCCAAAGGATGAATGAGCTGAATATCATCTGCATAGACAAAAGCTGTGAAACCTAGAGATTGTGTTATGTTTAGAAGAGGTGCGAGGAATATATTAAATAGAAGAGGAGATAGTTTTGAACCTTGTGGAATACCATATTCTAATGAGTAGCTTTTGGAAATACTATTGTTGAATCTAATGAAGGAAGAACGGTTAGACAAAAAAGAATTAAACCATTCAAGAGTTTGATCAATGATTCCAATAGATTCAAGTCGATTAATTAACAGGTTGTGGTCAATGGTGTCGAAAGCGGCGGTTAAGTCTAAAGAAATTAGAACCACAGATCTATGGTGTTCAAGGAAATAGTGAATGTTGTTGATTAATCCTAACATGGTATATTCAGTGTTGTGGAATTTTCTGAATCCAGTTTGAAAAGGGTGAAGAACATTCGTGGATTCAACAAAGTCAGATATTTGTTCGAAAACGAGACTCTCAACTAGTTTTGCCATAAAAGGAATATTTGCTATCGGTCGATAATTAGAGATTTCTTCGGGCGTAGTTTTATGGTCTTTAATTATTGGTGTGATTATAGTTTGTTTCCAACTCTGGGGAAATGTAGCGGAAAGAAAACTATTTTGTATTAGTGAGAGAATGAAAGGGCCTAAACAAGAGAAAAATTTTTTGTAGTAATAAGGTGGTAAAATTTCATCACGAGTTCCCTTAAGGTTGATTTTGTGTAAGCTATGCTCAATATCTTTCAGAGTAGGAATTTTAAGTTTGGAGCATTTAGACAATGGAACAAATGAGGGAATTGTATTGTCTGCAGGTTGATTACATACACTAAATTGAAATGATTCTCTAACCTTGTTAAGTTTGGCAGAAAAGTAATCCGCAATATCCTGGGCTGTAAGATTACAATTTTGTACATTGTTCTTTTTTAATAGAGGGGATAAAGATTTTACCAATGAAAAGAGAGTTGCTGAACTTTTGGTTTCTGTAATTTTTTTTGTTGTAATATTTGTTTTTCGCTTGATTTATTTTTAGTTTATATAAGGTTGCGTGATCTTGGTATTGTTGTAAATTTGTAATTGTTTTATTATTTCTCCATTTTCTTTCGAGGGATCTTTGCTGTTTTTTTAGTAGTGATAGTTCTTCTGTGAACCATGGATTTGTAGTTTTGCGTCTTGAGATTGTTTTGGAGATTAATGGAGCTTTAATATCAACTAGGTTTCTTAATGTACATACCCATGTTTGAATTTGATCTTTGAGAGATGAGGAGGAAAAAACTGAGAGAAGTGAATCAAATGCTGATGTTACATCAGCTTGTTCGATTTTAGAAAAATCTCTAAAAGTAATTGTTTTATGGTTAGGCAATAAAAAATTAGAAATGGGTTGTTGAAAAGTAAGATTACTAGATATAAGGAAATGATCGGACCATGGTACTGGAGAAACTACATCGCCGTTGTTAAGGGTGAGGGTCCGGCCCTCATGCCAGACCCTGAGTTTCGCTGGGTAAACCAGTGCGAATTTCACTCCTCTATTGTGGAGGTCTGTGCAGGAAGGTGCCATGAGCTTGCGTTGGGCTGCCACCCGCACTGAGTAGTCGTTGAACATGAGCACTCGCGAGCCCTTGTACTCCAAGGCCCCCGCCTTTCTGTAGGCCCGGAGAAGGAGCTCCTTTTCCCTCCAGTTAGTATAGCGGGCTATAGCAGTCCTCGCCCTCCCCCCCTCCAGGGGCCGGCTTCCAATGCGGTGCGCCCGTTCACAGGTAAAGGCCTCCGCGTTCCCGGTCAGGTTCAAGGTTTCGGGAAGCCACGTGCTAAATATGGCGTATAGCTCTGGTTCACCCACCGTCTCCGGGAGCCCGACCAGCCGCAGATTGTTTCGGCGGCTTCTATTCTCCTGCTCTTCCAGGGCCTCCAACAACTCCCGGGATGTTTTCTTCAGGTCTGCCACCTGGGCCGTCAGCGTCGCGCACGTGTCCTCCTGATCGGACACCCGCTGCTCTACCTCCGTCAGGCGTCGGCTGTGGGAATCGAACTTCTCATGCATCTCATCCACAGCCGACTGGATTTTATTGAGTCTGTCCGCCAGCGCCGCCGTGACCGAGCGCTTAATATCAGTGATCCAGTCACCGGCGGGAATCGTGAATGTGGCCTGCTCCGCCGCCATCTTGGAGGGGGTAAGAGAGGGCTTGTCCCGGGTACCTTTAGCCGATTTAACGGGCATACCCCGTGCCGCCGCGGTCGCTGCAGACAGCGTTCGTGAGAGCTGGTTTTTATATCTCGTCCCGCTGACTCGTAGCTGTAGTAGGGGTGCAAAAAGGCCGACTTTATAGCGGATTTAGTGTGAGTGAGGCAGGAGCTCTCCTGTCGTGCGACTGCTCAGACAGGCTGCATCACGTGACCCCCCCACTATGCGGGCTTTCTATAACAGTAAATGTCCCTCCAACCCAAAGATTCCACAGTTGGTTGCTTTACCAAAGAGGAATCCAAATGAGGAGCACAAAGGGGGGTGGTACCTAAAAGTCTGCCCAAATATTGTAATATATTAGTCCAAAACTGTTTTGTACTGGGACATAGCCAAAGGACATGAGTAAAATAATTTGCTTGTTTTCCCACAGGTCATAGTAATTTCCCGTCCTGAATGAAAGGCCTGTGTCTAGGCCCAAAAAATAATCTGGAATTTACATTCCCACCTTGTAGACCCCACTAGTACTATAGGTTAGAGCTTGGCTTATAAGAACATAAGAAGTTGCCTCCGCTGAGTCAGACCAGAGGTCCATCTCGCCCAGCGGTCCGTTCCCACGGCGGCCCATCAGGCCTATTGCCTGAGCAGTGGTCCCTGACTATTTCTTTAACCTACCTCTACTCCTATCCCTATAACCTAACTCTACTTCTATCTGTACCCCTCAATCCTTTTGTCCTCTAGGAACCTATCCAAACCTTCTTTGAAGCTCTGTAACGTGCTCCTGCCTATCACAGCCTCCGGAAGTGCGTTCCATGTATCTACCATCCTCTGGGTGAAAAAGAAGTTCCTAGCGTTTGTCCTAAACCTGTCCCCTTTCAATTTCTCCGAGTGCCCCCTTGTACTTGTGGTTCCCCATAATTTGAAAAATCTGTCCCTGTCTATCTTTTCTATGCCCTTCAGGATCTTGAAGGTTTCTATCACGTCTCCTCTAAGTCTCCGCTTCTCCATGGAGAACAGCCCTAGCTTTTTCAGTCTGTCAGTATATGAGAGGTTCTCCATACCCTTTATCAGCTTAGTTGCTCTTCTCTGGACTCCCTCAAGCACTGCCATGTCCTTCCTCAGGTACGGCGACTAGTACTGGACACAGTACTCCAGATGCAGGAGCACCATTGCACGATACAGTGGAAGGATGACTTCCTTCGTCCTGGTCGTGATACCCTTCTTAATGATACCCAACATTCTGTTTGCTTTCCTTGAGGCTGTGGCGCACTGTGCCGACGCCTTCAGTGTTGTGTCTACCATCACTCCCAGGTCTCTTTCAAGGTTACTTACCCCTAGCAGTGATCCCCCCCATTTTGTAAGTGAACATCGGGTTTCTTTCCCCTACATGCATGACCTTGCATTTCCCTATGTTGAAGCTCATTTGCCACTTTTTGGCCCACTCTTCCAGTGTCGTCAGATCCTTTTGTAGGTCTTCGCAGTCTTCTGTGGTTTTAACCCTGCTGTATAGTTTGGTGTCATCCGCAAATTTAATGACCTCACATTTTGTTCCCGCCTCCAGGTCGTTAATAAATATATTGAACAGGAGCAGTCCCAGCACCGACCCCTGCGAAACTCCACTCGTGACCCATTGCCAGTCTGAGTAATGGCCCTTTACTCCAACCCTCTGTCTCCTGTCTGCCAGCCAGTTTTTGATCCATCGGTGGACCTCCCCTTGCACCCCGTGGTTCCATAGCTTCTTAAGCAGTCTTTCGTGTGGTACCTTGTCAAAGGCTTTTTGGAAGTCAAGGTAGATGATGTCTATGGATTCCCCTTTATCCCCCTGGCTGTTTACCCCCTCAAAGAAGTGCAATAAGTTTGTGAGGCATGACCTACCCTTGCAGAAGCCATGCTGACTCGACTTTAGCTGTCCATTGTTTTTGATGTGTTCACAGATGCTGTCCTTAATCAGCGCTTCCATCATCTTTCCCGGGACCGAGGTCAAGCTCACTGGCCTGTAGTTTCCCGGGTCACCCCTTGAACCCTTCTTGAAGATGGGCGTGACATTTGCTATTTTCCAGTCCTCGGGATCTCTCCAGTTTTTAAGGATAGGTTGCATATTTGTCGAAGTAACTCTGCTATTTCGTTCCTTAGTTCCTTGAGTACCCTTGGGTGAATGCCGTCTGGTCTTGGCGATTTGTCGCTCTTTAGCCTGTCTATCTGCCTGAGGACATCCTCTTGGCTTACCTCTAGTTGGACCAGCTTATCATCCTGATCTCCATTTACGATCTCTTCGGGTTCCAGAATGTTGGTTGTGTCCTCCCTCGTGAAGACTGACGTGAAGAACTCATTCAACTTGTCAGCTATCTCTTTTTCCTCTTTTACCACTCCCTTTCTGTCTCCTTCATCCAAGGGTCCCACTTCCTCACTTGCTGGTTGCTTCCCCTTAATGTACCTGAAGAATGAATTGAAGTTTGTTGCTTTCCCCGCCAGTCTCTCTTCATACTCTCTTTTTGCTTTCCTAACCACTCGGTGACACTCTCTTTGGTGTTTTTTGTGCTCCTTTTGGTTGTCCTTTGGTCCTTTTTCCATTTTTTGAATGATGCTTTCTTGTCACTTATCGCCTTTTTCACTGCATTTGTCATCCACACTGGGTTTTTTGTTCTATTTTTGTTGCACCATTTCCTGAACTTGGGGACACACAGGTTCAGTGCTTCGTGCACCGTGCCCTTGAGTAGGGTCCAGGCTTTTTCTACGGACTCCATCTTCCTTGTGTTGCCGTTGAGTTTCTTTCCCACCATTTTCCTCATGGCATCATAATTCCCTTTTTTGAAGTTGAGTGCTGTCGTTGTGGTTCTTTTCACCTTTAATAATCCAATTTCTAGCCTGCACTGGATCGTGTTGTGCTTGCTGTTTCCTAGTGGGGCTAGTACCGCCACCTCCTTTGCGGGTCCCCCTAGTCCGTTGAAGATTAGGTCAAGAGTGGCATCTCCCCGTGTTGGTTCTGAGACCAGCTGTTCCATGAAACAGTCCCTTGTGGCCTCCAGGAATTTGGTCTCCCTCGTGCAGTTTGAGTGCCGATACTCCAGTCTATCCCAGGGTAGTTGAAGTCCCCCATCACAACCACACTTCCGCTTTTGCATACCTGCCTCAGTTCAGCTTCCAGGTCCTGGTCGATTTCTTCCGATTGACCAGGTGGGCGATAGTACAGACCCAATTTTATGTCTGTTCCAGTTCCTAGCGGTAGCTTAACCCATAGTGATTCCAAGCCATCCGCCCTTATTGTTGTTTCCATCCTGGTCGAGGGTATGGAGTCTTTTATATATAGCGCTATTCCTCCACCCTTTTTGTGTGTCCTGTCTCTCCTGTAGAGTTTGTACCCTTGGTATGGCAACATCCCATTTATTGTCATCAGTCCACCATGTTTCTGTAACTCCAATTATGTCTATGTCCTTCTTGCTGGCTATGACTTCCAGCTCTCCCATTTTTGCCCGTAGGCTCCTAGCATTAGCATATAGGCAATGTAAGTCCCTGTTGTTTGCCCTCCCTGCTGGTTTTCCTCGTGGTTTGGCACTCCTACCGTCCCCCTCATGGGTTGCCAGTCCCCGCGCCTCGTCTCAGTCATCCTCCTCCTGCGATGTGTCTGTTTCGTCTTCAGCCTGTTTCCCCATTTGGTTGCCAATGAAGCAATGGCTCATATACCACAGAAAAACCTGTAAATAATTGGTTAGGAAGATCAGGTTCACCCAGTGTATTTGGTTTCTGTCCTGCTCTAAAAGCTATGTGGTTCCCCCAGTATTGTTCAGTCTGCAGGTCATGCAATTCTGTGTCTGCTAGCTTGCACTTCACACTTAAAATTATTAAAAGAAAATTCACCTATGTACCTTCACAGGAGATAAGACCGGTTTACAGGATGATGCATTATTTCCTACAGGAAGGAGGATGTCCAAGGAGGCAAGCACCTCTGAGGCTTTCCTGGATTTGCTTCACTTCTGCAAACCACATAACAAATAAAGCATTACTAAGCAGGTTAAAAGTTCCTGCTGAGCTGGCGTTGGTCCAAGCCACTACTTAACAACCAAGCTCAGAAGACCGTGTAGCCTGCAGTTCCTTCCTGCTCGGACTCTGCCTCCCCTAGGCTAGTTACAGCTAGAATTAGGCCTCTGCCGTTTGCAGCCTGCAATCTGTCCATGTAACCTTCCTAGCTTTAGCATTTGT
This sequence comes from Geotrypetes seraphini, assembly GCF_902459505.1. Taxonomy (NCBI): domain Eukaryota; kingdom Metazoa; phylum Chordata; class Amphibia; order Gymnophiona; family Dermophiidae; genus Geotrypetes; species Geotrypetes seraphini. Next base: position 337,560,415 of record NC_047086.1, on the reverse strand, counting down.
TTACTGGTTCCCATGCATTCATTGAGAGGATCAGCCCAGGTTCTTCCCCAGTCATATGGTCAAGCCCTGCCAGGCTCTAATTCCTTCCCCTACCAGCACAGCTCTGATCATTAGCCTGTGTCCCCATGTCACTTAGGCAGCCTTGGGTCCTTTGATGGGTCATGCCCATCTCTGAGGAAAGAGGAAGTTGCATCATCAGAGGCAGGCTGTGACTCAGCAAATGCCCTAAGGCTGCCTAAGTGAATCGCTGCTGCAGGCAAGTTCATTGAGCTCCCCTGATCTCCATGGACCGTCAAGAAATGTTTGATGACCAGCGGTTGAAGAACACTGGTATAGGAGGCAAAGTACTTCTGTGTAAAGAAGAGTTGGACTTGGGGGTGATTATGTCTGATCATAACAGGCTGGCAAAACAGGTAGAAAAGGTGAAGGCCAAAGCCATAAACATAAGAATTGCTATACTGGGAGAGACCAAAGATCTATCAAGCCCAGTATCCTGTTTCCAACAGTGGCCAACGCAGGTCCCAAGTACCTAGCTAGATCCCAAGTAGCAAAACAGATTTTATACTGCTTATCTTAGGAATAAGCAGTGGATTTCCCCAAGCCATCTTAATAATGTCCTATGGGTGCATAAGGAGAGGAATAACCAGTAGGAAAAGGAAGGTGATAATGCTGTTGTATAAGTCTCTGGTGAGGCCCCATTTGGAATACTGTGTGGAAGACTGCACCTTCAAAAAGATATAAAGAGGATGGAGTTGGTCCAGGGGGCTGCTAAAAAATGGTTAGTGGTCTTTGTCATAAATCTTAATGGGACAGACTTAGAGACCTTAATATGTATACGTACTCTGGAAGAAAGACAGGAGAGGGGATATGGCATTAATGTACAGGAGGTTAATATCAAAGGAAGGAAAACTCTGTAAGGAGAGGATGAAGGATGAAATTAAGAGGTGATAGGCTCAGGAATATTCTAAGGAAATACTTTACTGAAAAGGTGGTAGATGCATGGAATTGTCTCCTAGTAGAGGTGGTGGAGACAAAAACTCTATCTGAATTCAAGATAGCATAGGACAAGCAAGACTCTATGTTTAACCAGTTCTGGTTCATCATTGTTGGTCATTCCCACTGACTTTTGTTCTCATATTTTCTCAAAAAATAACAAAAATTTAACCCAATGCATTGCTATATAAAACACGCACAAAGAACCATATAAAGAACTGCTCTTTTGGCAGTGCACTTTATTAGCTCTTCTCAAATGTGGTTACTAATACACATAGAGGGGCATAATCAAAATAAACATCTAAGTCTGTTTTGGGCCTAGGGCGATAGTCACCCAAAATCCATTCTTGAAAAATACGTCCAATTTTTTGTTATTTAAAATAATCTACTTCTTTGTCCAGCTGTTTGATCATCCAGCCCACTAGTACATCTACCTTTATACTACATTCTTGTCCAAAAAATCATCCAAGTTCCAAACGCCTCGAACAAGACCTTTTGGAAGTGGGAGGGGCCAGCAAAGTGATGGGCTGGCCACCCAGACATGTCAACAAAGTAGTGTGGCACAAAAAGGATGCCATATAAATATCTCACCACAACTCCCTTGCAGGTCATGGTGAACCCTCCAAAACACCCCCCAAAACTACCATACCCACTTGTCTACAACCCTAATAGCCCTTATGGCTGCAGGTGCCACCTATATGGCAGTAGAGTAGGGTTTAGAGGTGTTTTGGGGAGCCCACATTTTTCACCATGAATGCAGTGGTTAGAGTCCTCTCTATGGTTCACTAGCCCTCTCCCATACCTCCCCCAGACTACTTAAGCCACCTCTATGCAGCTCTACTAGGCTTTCCTATGCCAGGTGCTGATGTTCTGGAGGCAGGCAGATATGTATGTTTTAAATCTGATTTTTATGGTGGTGGTGTGGTCAGTGATCACTGGGGGAGTGTGCAGTATGACTAAGTCTAGGCCAGGAACCAGCCACCATGATACTCATTGCATCTCAGTGGCCACGCCAACCTTGGTTCCTTCTCCAACTTCAAATGAGCAAACAACCAATTACTCTGCAAATCTTTCCAACACTGCTGACACAGAACAACGGTTCACTACTGCATCCCAATCTATGTTCTTTGGCCCTCACAGAGTGGTATCTCTCCTAACTAGTAAATACTCTTTCGTTGCCTGCACCAGTGTTGGCTATTATGATAGCATCTAGGAAGTTTTCCACATGGTGCTGCTACCACTTCAAGTGGACTCACTTTTCATTTTGGTGTAGTGGCAAATCTATGGATCCAGTAATCTGTCCTGTTCCATATGCACTGGACTATCTCTTACACCTCTCTAATTCTAGACTAAAGACTAATTCAGTGAGGGTTCATCTTAATGCTATAAGTGTGCACCACACACCTCTGTAAAACAAGCCTTTAGCAGTACATCCTCTGATTTCTAAATTCATGAAGAGTCTTTATACTAGTAAGCCGCCTCTGAAAACTCCTCCAACAACTTGGGACCTTAATGTGGTGTTTTCAGCGCTCATGAAGCCTCCATTTGAACCACTGTCAGCTTCCTCTCTCAAGCACCTCATTTGTGGTTTTCCTCATTGCTGAATCAGTGACCTCCAGGTGCTAGTAGAAGATCCACCTTATACTACATTTTATCTTGACAAGGTGGTTCTTATAACTAATCCGAAATGTTTTGTCCAGAGCCAAATGCTCATCCTGATGAGGAAACACTTCATACATTGGTCTGCAAACGTGCTTTAGCTTGCTACACGGATAGAACTAAGTCTCACAGAAATTTTACTCGGTTGTTTCTGTCATTTGACCCAAACAAGCTGGAAACTCCTGTAACCAAGAGAACTACTAGTATCTCCACATGGATTGTGACTGTATCTCAGTCTGATTGAGATCTTTAAGTCTGTCCCCATAAGCCTTATGATGAAGACTATATATCATTTTAATAGCCTTCCTCTGAACTGATTCCATCCTTTTTATTTCTTTTTGAAGGTGCAGCCTTCAGAATTGTACACAATATTCTAAATTAGGTCTCACCAAAGTTTTATTCAGGGGCATCAATACCTCCTTTTTCCTATTGGCCATACCTCTCCCTATGCACCCTAGCATCTTCTAGCTTTTGCTGTCATCTTTTCAACCTGTTTGGCCACCTTAAGATCATCACATACAATCGCGCCCAAGTCCCGTTGTTCTGTCGTGCACATAAGTTCTTCATCCCCTAAACTGTACTATTCCCTCAGGTTTTTGCAGCATTAAATTTTAGCTTCGCCAGCTCTTGCTTCTTGTTATTGCAGATTTTGGTATCATCCGCAAAGAGGCAAATCTTACCTGACAACCTTTCAGCAATATCATTCCCTCATTTGAATCCAACATCTCTCCCTCCCCCCTCCCAATCCCAAGTCCTATGTTTCCTCTTTACCTTCTACCCCTCCCAAATTTGGCAACACCAGGCTGCACTCTGGTGGAAGCGGCATCTTGCTGCCGGCCAGTATACCTGCTGGCCGTCTCTCTCTGCTGCAAACCTTATCCGACATCTATTCAATCCCCCACCTCCACCCCACATCTACTTTAAATTTATTGTATATGTTGCCGGGCAGAGGAACTGATTCTCAACGTCGTCCTGCCGCCACTCGGCACCTTCTCTACACTACCCACCCCAGCAGAAACAGGAAGTTGTCAGAGAGGGCGGTGCACAGTGGAGAGAAGACACTGGCCGGCAACAGGGTGGCATTGAGAATTGGTTCCTCTACCCGGCAACATTTACAAGAAATGTAAAGTAGATGCAGTGTATGTATGTGTGTGTGTGGGGGGGGGGGGGGAAGATGTAGATGTTGGAGGTTTGTGGTAGCGAGAGCCATCCCAGAAGAGTGCCACCTGTGTAGTTACCACCGGGAATTTTTTGAAGAGGCCATGACCCCTGTGGCTTCCCCCCTATTCCAACGCCTATGTCCCCACATGTGAAAATATGCTGCCTGCTTGTCCTGGGATAAAGCACACTTACCTATGCCAAGTACAGTAGGCAGATATTCTCACAACCTGCCCACCTCCCCTTCTTGGCTTCTTAGCTGTTACTGAACTGATGGTCCTGCAAGTAGGCAGTGGGTGGGAAAGCAGCCGTTTATGTGTGGTATGGACAGACTTTTGATTTCTTAAAGTGACAGTTCACTTTGGACGTTTGTGCTGGATTTCTTGGACATCACCCACGTGAGAATATGTGCCTGCCAGTGGCGTAGTAAGGGGGGTGCTGGTCCGCCACAGGCACGGTCTTCCTCAGAGCGCTGGCATCACAGACGCTACAGAACAAAGGGGAAAAAAATAAAAATGCCCCCTCCTCCCCTAACCTCCCCACACCTCCCAGAACCTTGCACATCACACCAATTACCAAACAGCAGAATCTCCTGCACCCTGCACAAAAACCACTATGCCTCCCAATTTTTCTACAAGCGTACTCCTTCATCTACTGCTCTTCCTACTCCTAACCAACAGAAAAACAGAAGGTTATCATACATCCTCTATCCCAACCTTAACAGAATCCCAAAGGCTCCCTCTACTTGCCAGAAAACTTTACTCGCCCAGAAACTTGATAGATTGCTCCTCACTCAACCACATCAGCATACTAACCAGCTGGGGAAAAAGACCACCCCCAAAACCAAAATCAGAAAACCGCAACCATCATCCACAAACCAAAGAAAATCTCCTCCACCCAAACTGCTCACCCACTCCCCAAACTCTCAACATCTCATTATCCTGCGCATACATGAACATCAGATCAATAAGCACAAAAGCAGACCTCATTAAGGACTGGATAGTTAAAAAACAACTAAGCTGCTTATTCCTATCCGAAACCTGGCTAACCTCGGAATCTGATCCCACCATCACAGAACTATGCCCTACGGGTTACAAAATAGAACTGATCTGCAGGAAAAAAAACCATGGTGGAGGTCTAGCCATCATACTCAAAAACAACATCAATATAAAGACCCTAGACAAACACTCCACCCCACACCTAGATCTCCTAGCCTGTCAACTATCCGATGATTCTCTCACTAACATGCATCCTTTGTTACTCAACACCAGGAAAATGGAATAATAACAAACAAGATATCGAAAAATTTATTTACCAGAACTCCCTAACTTCACCTCATAATCTAATCCTAGGAGACATAAACCTCCATCTTGAAGATCACACCTCTAAACAAGTAATAAATTTACTCTCATACCTCAAAGCTCTGAACTACCAGATCCTTAACCCCCAACCCACACATGAAAAAGGCCATCAACTAGATGTCGCTGCTTACATGACCCAACACCCTCACAAACCCGAAATCCATATCTCAAATGGGACCTGGCGCCCCTCACTCTGGTCAGATCACTATAAATACACCTTTAACATCAACTGGCCTCAAAGCATTAACAAACAACCTCCAAAAAAAAACCTCCTTCAAAACACGCCAAAAAATTGAACCCCCCACATTCTGGGATAAAGCAGACCACGCCATCACCAACACAGCCCCCAGCGAATTCATATCCCAATGGCGTACCATAAGCGAAACCATCCTGAATGAACTAGCCTCAGAAAAACTAAAATCTAAAATATGTAGACCTTCTGATAAATGGTTCGACTCCGAACTCCTCCAATCAAAAAAGCTTTGCAGACAACTAGAGAGAGACTGGAAAAAAAATAAGAGCTTAGAACACACTAAAACAGCATAGAGAAATCAAATTAACCAATACAAAACCAAACTCAAGGAAAAACGGAAAGCCTACTACTCCAAAATGATAGGCACAAAAATCCCAGACACAAAAAAGCTATTCAACCTGGTAAAGAATCTCACTGATACTAAACCTTACCTTGCCACTCAAGGTATCCACCCACCGACAGCCATCCACCTAGCAGACCACTTCAAAAACAAGATCACTAATATCAGAACCGCATTCATCAACACACCCACCCATCTCGAAAAGATAACAACAAACCCAAAGTCAGGTGAAGCCATCGTAGCAGACAGAAGCTGGTCCAACTTCCCAATCCTACTTTGGTCGGATATGAACCGACTCTACAATAAATACAGCCATGCTTCCAGCGAACTAAATAATTGCCCCACCTACCTGTTATCAAACGCCTCCACCACATTCAAAACCAACTTTATGCTATGGATTCAAACCACGTTAACAGACGGCCAATTCCCACAGGACCTAGGAGAGATCTTAATCACCCCAATCATGAAAGATCACAAAGGCCCAATAGATAGCCCCTCCAACTACAGACCTATCGCTTCAATTCCAATATACGTCAAAATAATAGAAGGCCTAGTTACACAATACCTCACAAACTACCTGGAAAAACATAACCTACTCCACCCCTCACAATCAGGATTTCGAACTAACCATAGTACAGAAACTCTACTAGTCTCTCTTCTAGATACAGCCCGGCAAAACATCAGTAAAGGAAAAAAGATGATACTAATACAACTTGACTTCTCTGCAGCATTTGACCTAGTTGACCACACCTTATTACTACAGATACTCGACGCCATAGGAATCTCAGGCAAAGTCTACAATTGGTTTCAAGGGTTCCTCAAATCAAGAACCTATAGGGTAAAATACAATGATATCAAATCAGAGCCTTGGGCAAATCCCTGCGGAGTTCCACAAGGATCACCTCTCTCACCTACTCTCTTCAACCTCTTTATCTCCTCCCTAGGAGCCACCTTAGACAACCTAAATGTCACATCCTTTAGCTACGCAGACGACATCACCATACTCCTCCCCTTCGACCCATCAGAGCCCACCACCACAGCAAAGCTGGAAACAACCCTAGATACAGTAGAAAAATGGATGATGGATCACAAACTAAAACTAAACTCAGAAAAAACAAAATTCCTCCTGCTTGAAAAGGCCAAAACTCCTACCATCACAGAACTGATAATCAAAAATACCAAATACCCAATACAACCCGAACTAAAACTACTAGGAGTTACCATTGACAGATGTTGCACAATGCAGTCCCAAATCAACAAGACTACCCAGAAAGCTTTCCTAACCATGAGAAACCTACGCAAAATCAGAAAATTCTTCAACCAAACACAATTCAGACTAGTTGTACAATCCCTAGTCTTAGGTCTGCTGGACTATTGCAACTCCCTATATCTTCCTTGTCCAGCCATTATGATAAAGCAACTCCAGACCATACAAAACACCGCCCTCAGACTGATCTACTCACTTAGAAAATATGATCACATAACAACTGCCTTCTTAGACTCCCACTGGCTACCCATACAAGCACGAATTCAATTCAAATTCCACTGCCTATTATTCAAAGCAGTACAAGGCTCTTCCCCATCCTACCTATACAACCGCTTAAACCAGATCTCCACCACAAGACACAGAAGAACCCCGAACCCTTTTGCCTTCCCTCCACCCAAAGGCACACAACGCAAGAAAATGTTTGACAACCTTCTGGCAACACAAGCAGCAAAACTCAACCATTCCATCTCCAACCTGTTGACAACCTCGGATGACTTCAAAACATTCCGTAAAGAAATCAAAACCCTGCTTTTTAAAAAATTCATCCAAAAATCTTAAACCCTCTTCACCCACCTCCAGCTAATTTCACCTACCTCCACTGAATTCACCTACCGCCAGATAATTCTCTCCCAAATATCCCACCATCCTTCAAATAAACAGACCCCTAAAAAAGATTGTAATCTTGCCTACTCTAACTGTATTCCATTTGCTAATATCACACAGTTCGGCACTGTCAGTTTACTATTCAACCCGTAAGATCCCCTAGAATTCTTTCCAGCTACCCCCCCCCAAAAAAAAAAAAAAAATGTATCCTCACTGGAAAATGTCCAGTATATTCTTCTGTAATGTGATCATCACTGGAAATATCCAGTCAAATCTTTTGTAATCCTTGAACTGCAAGGTATAGGCGGAATAGAAATCCGTAATGTAATGTAATTACTCCTGCTCTCTCCCCCCACCCTCTTTCCCCTCCTCCCCTACCTTTTTAACTTCGGCGCGAGCAGCCACAAACATGCTGCTCGCGTCTGCTTCGGCGCTCTCTGATGTAACTTCTGGCACCCAAGCCTAGGAAGTGACACCGGAGTGAGCGCTGAAGCTGACAAGAGCAGCAAGTTTGTGGCTCCTCTCACTGAAGATAAAAAGGTATGGGAAAGGGGCGCGCGCATGCGTGGCTGTGGTGGAAGAGGGGCGCCACTCCCCCCCCTCCCGTCATGCCGGTTGTTAATTACATGTAAGTGGCTGTGCTTTATCTACTGTCAAGTAAGTGCAACAGATTCCACGTGCAGAAAATCTTGCTTCTTTTTGTTTTTTAACCAGGATTTCAATACTGTTAAATAATAATCCTGGAGATCTAGGTTTTATCTTGTTCCTCGATACACCCATACACCAGTAGACCAAGTGCTTCTGATGCCGCAGGTCCGTGCTGTGTTAGTGTGAGCAAATGCACTTGCGCTTAATTATTTGAAGGAAGGAGGAAGCGGAACTTGAACGTTTTGGAGGAGTGGTTGTTCACTGAGAGCACCGCAGGAACTACATCCCCGCAAACCCCGTTTACACACAGCTTTCTACGTCCCAACGTGTTTTTTGAGGGAGAACGCAGGCAACAACCCCCCCCCCCCAGCTTTCCCTTTCCGTTGCCCCGCCCTCCTCTGACGCAACTTGTTCAATTTTCCAGCGTCCTGTCCTCCTCTGACGCAGATTTGTTGGGTGTTTTTTTTTGTTTTTTTTTTTAAAGAAAGGCGGGGCGTATCCAAGGGAGAGAGGTTGTGTTAAGAGAGGACAGAGTACCGGAGAAGGAAAGCTGGGGGATTGGTTGTGGGCGATCTCAGGTATGAGTTGATAGTAGAATGGGGGAGAGTTTTAGAGGGAGGGGTGCTGGATTGTGCACAGGGAGAAAGGATATGTTGGACTGGAGATAAAAGAGAGGAAGAGATGACAGACCACGGGGAGGGGAGTTTGATCTTCACCCCATGAGCGTGAGGGCTGCGTATGACTTTATATCTCTGAACTTAGGGTTACCATGTTATGATACAGCGAGATAGGCTTTCGGTGCTAAGGTTAGGCTTAGGCCTATATGTGGTGATTTTTTTTCCTCCATAGACGTACAGTGTGAAAAGCCGTTTGTGTAGCAGATCCTTGGTGGTTTTCTAGAATACTATAAAGGTGCACCTGCTGCTTCATGCTATGTCTTTCACAGGAGTTAAAATCAACTCCCTTTAAGGTTCTGATAACTTAATAAGTTTTATCCTGTTACATCTTTTATGGATTCAGGGGAAGATTCTTAAATGTTTGTGGTAAAATCCCACGGGCAGCTGTGGATGCTATTGTAATGATTTAAAAAAGGTGAATCATTCTTAAAAAATGCACATGCAAATGAGGTTTGTGGAAAGTCAAGGAGGGTTGCTAAATTTGCATGTGCTGATCGCTAGTGATAGCGATTGGCACATGTGCAGAATAAATGCGTGGAAAAAAAAGACCCCAATTTGAAGATCAGTGAGAGGGATGCATGCCCACTCCCTCCCACTGCTAATGTCAAGCAATCCTTCCCTGGCAGTGGGAGAGAGGTCCACTCCCACCACCATGCAACAACCTGACACTCCCCTCTGCCATCGGGAGAAATGCGTACTCCCTCCTGCCACCAAGCAACCCCCTGCAGCCATGAGAGAGATGCTCACTCCATCCCGCCACTGCTGTCATATCCCCAATGATCCCCATGGCCTCTGATTGGCTTTAAGCAACCTGGGTCAATCAGAGCCCTAGGCCTTTCCCCGGCGCATCCCAGGATGCACCGAGGAGGGGAAAGCCTGCCATTTTGTATATGTATGTATGGTTGATAGTTTGGCAGTAAAAAAATCTTTTATCAACATTGGATGAGAATTTAGTAATGTCATCACCAGTATAAGGAGTGGGGCAGCTTTGAGTTGACAGTATTTCTCTGCCTTCAGCAGATGGTGTAGATTGGATTGATGCAGGAGGGTCTTCTGTGTAGGTCTGTCCCCCTAGGGTTCACGGTCTGCAGTCTTTGAGGTAGAGCTTTGGCCAGAGTTAACTCTCATAGATTAGTCCTTGGACCTTTCTCTAGTTGAGAGTGGGGAAGTCCAATCCTCTATAGATCCAAACTCTAGTTCATGGGCTTTAGCTTTAGGCTGGGATTCCACAGGGCTTCTGTTAGTAGAAGTGAATTAGTTTTTTCTTTAACTTGACCCTTGCCCGCAGCCCCACATATTACTCTTTTTTAGTCCTTGGTGCTGGAGTTCTGGCCTCTGGGCCTCGGTACTGGTGGTTGGTTGTCAGGTGAACAGGAGTCTGTAAGTGCTCTAAAGCAGGACTCAACAAATCCTGGGAGCCAGGTTGTCATGACACCTACAAATTGCATTATTGTGTCTTGGATTTCATACCCCTGAAATGTTATTCCTACCTCTACGCTACCTGAAACAACATAATCTTACATGCCGTTCGGTCTGTCTATATAATAATAATAATTTAATAATTTTATTTCTTATATACCGCTGTACCGTGAAGTTCTAAGCGGTTTACAGTAGAAACAGAAGAAATGCAATAAGTAAGATTAATTAAGATGAAGAGAGAGTACTTGGAGTTCCCTGACTGTCCCAAAGGCTCACATTCTTGCTAAAGTACTTGAGAAAAATAAATTAGTTAGGTTATAAACATAGAGTAGAAGAAGGTAGGAAAAGAGTTCATAGGAAAATTAATTTTGAATACATTATACATTATATATATACTTGAGCTTGTCCATGTAGGGGGTTCGGGAAGTCTTGCCAGATGTGAAACTGAGTCTTCCCCCAACTGCCTTTGACACAGTCAACCACCATCTCCTCACATCCAGACTCTATGACCTCAGAATCAAGGACACAGCCCTCCAATGGGTCACCTTCTTCCTCCATCAAAGGACCCAGACTGTCCTACTAGGGACACACAAATCTAACCCCAAGCCTATCAAATATGGTGTTCCTCAAGGCGCCCTTCTATTCCCCCTCCTATTCAACATCTACATCAGGCCTGTCATCGATATAGCGCAGAAATATGACATCCAGCTGCTCCTCCCACTAGGCGAGAACCGGTCGTCCCAAATTGCTAACCTCCAATACTGCCTCTCTGACATGAAAACTTGGTTGTCAAACAATAAACTTCAACTGAACGCCTCAAAAACCGAACTCTTATAGATCAGGAAAAAAAGCACCAAATACACACGTCCTACACTAGCATGGGACTCCACTCTACTAACGGCAACAAATCAGGTATGCAGCCTAGGAGTAACCTTAGACGGACACCTATCCCTATCTGCCCACATATCCCAAGTAGTCTCCACCTCCTTCTACTACCTTCGCCAACTGAGAAGGATCAAACCCTACATCTCCACACCTGACCTGACCTGACTCCTCTACGCATATGTCCTCTCCAGAATGGATTACTGTAACTCCCTATTTAATGGACTAACCAAAAATAATCTCAAGCGCCTCCAAAGGGTCCAAAATGCAGCTATCCGCCTCCTACACAACCTCAACTACCCATCTCCCCAGCACTCCGCGCTGAACACTGGCTCCCAATTAGCCAGCGCTGTGCTTTCAAGGCCCTGGCAATAGCGCATAAGAGAATTTATACCACCACCCCCTCCTACATAAAATCCAAGCTTCCCATCTACACCCCCACTCGCACCCTCCACTCAAAATCGGACATACGCCTATGCATTCCCCCCGGAAGGTCCCTCCTCTCAGAAACTGCCCGCAAATGATCCTACAGCCACTTCATTCCACATCTCTGGAACCAACTCCCCCCCTCAACTCAGACTACAGAACTCATTATTGACGTTCCGTAAAATGGTAAAGACCCTCCTCTTCAACTAAAGGTCACCCTCAGTCTACACCCCTCCCTTAAGCCCCACCTCTCTCTTCTCTCTCCTGTCTATCTTCTCTCTAAATTTCAGTATAGTCCTCTCTTAGTCTGTACTCTGATAAATTGTATCTAAACTCAAATAACTTGTATTTAAACTAAACTACTTATACTTAAACTCTACTCTTAATTTGCTGTATACTCCCTGTATTTAAACTACTGCACAGTCTTGTATGTCCAAACATTTAAACCTATTGTATATCTTATATGTCCAATTACACTCCATTGTGTATGTTCACTTGTAGACCGTTCTGAGCTACTGGGAGGACGGGATAAAAATCTAAATAAATAAATAAACTTTCTGCACTGCGCAGGTCAAGTATATAGAGAGCTCTATCATCATTAGTGATGGAGAGAGATGTTTCACAGTGCTGCCTGAATAAGAGGCATGAGCAGAAAGATACTGGGGAAGACTGGAGGGCACGAGAGAGACAAAATGGAAGGAAGACACTAAGGGGGAGGTATAAGAGAGATGGATAAAACAGTCTAGTTGAAGGCTTTGGGAAGGGGGATAGGAGAGAGAAACTGATGGGGATCCAGGCTTTTAGAGGGTGCTGTCACCACACAGGTGATACCATGCTTTGGGAAGGGAAATTGACTTCTACATTTAATTAGCAGCTAGTCACCTTAAGGAACTGATTTATTAAAGTTTTTGCCCATAGGCACAAATCAGGAAAAACAATTCTTAGTAATTTTCAATTTCTAAAAGAGCTACTTCTAATTTGGGAGGGGATTCCAATCTTCAAAACACCCTAACTCCCCCTCCCCAACAAAAAAAACAACACCTCACTGGGGTAAATGTTGGAAGGTTGGAATAAGTTTTGGGTTTGGCTCCTAGATTTAATGAAAATTTGTTGAGGCCTGTGTAAGGTGGTAGGGGTTACGTGAGAGGCGCCCTTACACACGCCAGGTCCCAGGTTCAGTTCCCTCACAGAAGATTCACCAGGAGTAGAATCCAATAAGAAACACAGCCAGAGGTGATTGCATAAAGAATATATTATAGAAATAGGCTTACAGAAAAGCAATATTTATAAGCATTACAATTAAGCATTATAATTAAGTAGAGAGCAAAGCAGTTTCCCTGCTTTACAGAGTTCAGAGGCAAAGAGACAGAGAGTCTGAAGTTCTAAGGAGAGCCAGAGCGAGAGAGAGAGAGAGAAAGGGGGATGGGGTGATGGTCTAAGTTTCGGGTTCCATAGATAAAGAGAAGGATAGTCAGAGAAATAGACAGAGAAAGAGAGAGCTCCATGTGTGTTGTAGAGAGGAGGCTTTTATAGTTTGAAATCTTATTCTGAATATAGAAACTATTGTATGTCCCAGTATCTTTGTTTAGAATTTGTAAACTGTTTGAAACAATGGTTAATTTAATTGATAAGGAAGGTGTGATACTTGCAGGCATAGTAGATGGGATTAGTCTCTCGCTTCTTTGTCCCATTCAAGCAGCCTATCTTCTTGATAAACAATCTAGTCTGGCTGGATGCTTAATGTATGTGAATTCTGTGCAGGAGCACAGAATTCTGCATCAACATTCCAGAGTCAGATAATTTCCCATAGGCCTTTGCTGACATTAGTTATGCCAACTGAAAATGCTAAATGCTAGCAATAGCTATGCTGACAGCCTGCCCTAAAGGATTGGCTGCCATCTCCTTTTGCTTGTCTCTCTCTCCCCCTCCTTGCTGCTTATTCTTTCCCCCTTCTTTTCTGGGAGGGGTTAAGGTGTACAAAATAAGTAAAATAAAAAACATAATGCATGTGGGGATAGAACAGTGGAGATTTGTAGTTAATTTGTTAACTTAGTTTTGGGGAGCAGTGGCATGGAAAGGAGGTGCCTATGAGGAAATTCTGCCCTGCCTCAGATGTCTAGGGATTTTGGTGCAAATGATGGGAAAGTTTGGACTTTAGGAGTAGTAGGTGCAATGCTGCAAGACCATTGTGGGGCTGAGAGCCAAACTGGGCTGAGGTCGTTCACTGCTGCATCTCCAGTTCCCATGTGACACGGCAGCCATTTTACTTTTTTGTGACAGTTGACTCAATATTGCAGTGCATGGGAGATTTAGCAGGTGGCTAAAACTCTCACTGTCGGTTCTTCCATTCATCAACTTGAAAACATTCAAAGGGGAGTACAGAATCCAGGTTCCAAAGAAAGCTTGCCTAAATGTATAATCCAATAATACATTCATATTTTATTAAACAAAATTTCAGATTTCAAGATCAGTAAACCTACGTTGACCAAAATTAAGCCCATATACTAATGAACTAATCACTATTTATATGACCCATCATTTATAACTCCTGAATCCATCATCAGTCTTGCCCTTTTGTGAGCTAGTGTCAAGTGTTAAAACAAATTTCTATTGTGGATACACAGGAGTCCATGCTTGAGTTGCTGTTTCCCATTTCCTGTGAACTGCAGAAGGATATCCCTTTAAGAACTTGAGAACTCCATTTTGCAGTGAAGCACAGCACTCTTTTCAGTTATTTCTTGTGCAACCGAACTCAGAAGGTTTGTATTGCTCTGCTTTGTTTTTTTCCACTGGATTTTTGAAGTTCTTTGTGGCTTCGGTGCTCAGAGGTCCCCTGCTCGGGCATACTCCACCAGGGAAAGGAGGCAGTCCCGCATGGGAGGACTGCTGCTCCCAGGATAATCTCTGAGTTCCTGCAGAGCCAGCCTGCTTTGGGTTCCTTCAGGAGTTCAGGGCCTATCCCCCTGGGAGCGGCTTGCCTGCTTATTCAGTAAGAGGCTTGAGCTCAGGCTGTGTGTCCCCTGTGTTTCAAGTTTCAAGTTTATTAAATTTTGATTTTACGCAATATCAAATATTTCAATGCGTATTACACAATTGTAATGTACAATAGAAACCAGGGATGACAAATACAAATACGAATAAGACAAAATTATACAGACTAATCATTATGTTCTATTAATACAAACTGGAACAAGTAGGTAAAAGGTGGAGATACAATTTATATTAAAAAAAAAGGGAACAATTAAGTTATCCCAGGACAAGCAGGCAGCATATTCTTGACTGATGGGTGACGGCACCGACAGAGCCCCGGTACGGACAATTTTAGAGTGATTGCACTCTAAGAACTTAGAAAGTTCTAGTAGGCCGCACCGCGCACGCGCGAGTGCCTTCCCGCCCGACAGAGGCGCGCGGTCCCCAGTTTCTTAGTTTCCGCGGAGCTAAGAAGACGCGTCTCTTTCAACGGCCGTTGTGAGAGAATTTTTGTGTAACTTCCCGCTCGCGTAAACTTCTTGAGGAAATATTATTTCCTTTCCTTTTTTCTTTATTTTATTTGTTTTAAAAAAAACAAAACAAAAACCAATTGTTTTTTTCCTTCTTTTTCGGGTTTGCCCCGGCGGGGCCTTTAGCCACCATCGAGGCCTCGGCCTTCGATTTGGCTGAAGCCGTCTTTACATTCATGCCCCCTCAACCCGGCTTCAAAAAGTGCCAGCGGTGTGCACGACCAATTTCACTAACTGATCCTCATAATTGGTGTCTCCAGTGTCTTGGTCCCGACCATCGAGCGTCTACCTGCACCCGCTGTGCTACTTTAAAAAAGAGAACTCTTAAAAATAGAGAAATTCAACAGAAATTACTGTTTGGTGCCGAAATGTCTGATTCTACACCGGCACCGACATCGGCACCGGCGCAGTCGGCACCCACTTCATCGATACCGCGTCGGTGTCGACTCCTGCAGGTAAGCCGGCTAAGAAGCCTTCCCCGTTGGAGCGTCCTCCGGTCTCGATGGCAGCGAGCCCAATCCTGCCGACCTCGAGGCACCCACGGAAGCGCTCCGCCCCAATAGAGGTGAGCCCCTCTACATCGGGGTCTTCATCCTCGGGGCGTAGAGCGGCACCGCAGGTACCATTAAAGAAAAAAACGGTACCGGTGCCTTCCCTCGAGGACCGTATAGCTGCTGTTCTGCAGGCGCAACTCAAAGAACAATTGCAGCACCTCCTGCCTTCGTTCCTGGCACCGAACTTGCCGGTACCAGTTCGGTCTGAGCCACCGATACCGATAGTGGACCGTCCTATTTTATCGACGTCCACTTTGTCGGTACCGGTACAATCTGTTTCCTCGGTCTCCATGCCGATTCTTGCACCGGAGCCGAGAGCTCACCATCAAGCCGTACAGACTTCGGCTCCGGTACGTACAGTGACATCTCCCGGTACCGAGTCAGGCAGGTCAGGGAAGTCTCTTCGCAAATCCCGTCATTTAGAGCCTTCCACACCGGAGTCTCGAGACAGGAGTTTTCAGGTTCGGGATCCTGACTTATGGGGTGACTCAGAGGATCCTATTCTTTCTGAGGGAGAATGCTCTTCTGGTGATGAGGACCAGTCTGCTTTAGGACCCTCCTCTAGACCAGAAGTGTCTTCTTTTTCTTCCTTTTTAAAGGAAATGTGTGACTCTCTCTCCATTCCTTTGGAGGCTGAGTCAAAGAAATCCAAGGCTTTTCTAGATGCTTTGGATTTTGACCAGCCTCCAAAGGAATACCTTAAGTTACCTCTCCATGACATCTTGAGAGAAACTTTTTATAAGAATCTGGAATCTCCCTTAACTATTCCTGGGGCTCCCCGAAAATTGGATTCCTTGTATAAGGTCATTCCTATTCCTGGGTTTGACAAACCCCAATTGCCTCATGAGTCCCTTTTGGTTGAGTCCACCTTAAAAAAGTCCAAGGGAGCTAGTGTATATGCTTCAGTCCCTCCTGGCAGAGAGGGCAAATCCATGGATAAGTTTGGAAAAAGGCTATACCAAAATGCAATGTTGGCCAATCGGTCAGGAAATTACGCCTTTCATTTCTCTTTCTATCTTAAGCAGCTGATTCAAAATATCACTGCTTTTGAGAAGTATCTTCCTGATCGGAAAAAGTCTGCTTTTCACCAAACTTGTTCCTCTCTTTTACAGCTTCGTAAATTTATGGTCAGATCCATTTATGATACCTTCGAGCTGACCTCCAGGGCCACAGCCATGTCAGTGGCCATGCGACGGCTAGCCTGGCTTCGAGTTTCAGAACTCGACGTCAATCACCAGGATCGGCTAGCCAATGCACCCTGCTTGGGGGATGAGCTGTTTGGAGATTCCATGGACTCCACTACTCAGAAACTTTCGGCTCATGAGACCAGATGGGACACGCTTCTTAAAACTAAGAAGCCTCCACCAACCAGGCCTTTTCGTCCACAATCTTCCTACCAACGTAGATTTGTGGCTCGTCCTCTGCCTCAAGCTGCACAACACCCTAGACGTCAGAGACAACAACGACCAGCTGCTAGACAGCCTCAACAACAGCAGCAGGTAAAACCTACACCTACACAAAAGTCTACACAACCCTTTTGACTTGGTTCTCCAGAACATAGCCAGTCTTGTTCCTTCTACCCACCTTCCACAGCCTATAGGAGGACGCCTTACTTATTTCATAAGCCGTTGGGAACTTATCACGTCAGATCAGTGGGTCCTGAACATCATCCACCACGGCTACTCTCTCAACTTTCAGACTCTACCTCCTCCAAGTCAACCAAAAGAGTCTGCTTTGCACTCTCCTCAGTCTTTCCTTCTTCTCCAGGAGGTGCAATACCTCCTCCTTCTGAACGCCATAGAGGAGGTTCCTCTAGATCAAAAGGGGCAGGGATTCTACTCCCGTTATTTTTTAGTCCCCAAAAAAACAGGAGATCTCAGACCCATTCTAGATCTCCGCGATCTCAACAAATGTTTGGTCAAAGAAAAGTTCAAAATGCTTTCTCTGGCCACTCTTTATCCTCTTCTAAATCAAGGCGACTGGCTATGTTCCCTCGATCTCAAAGAAGCATACACTCATATACCGGTCAATCTGGCCTCCAGACAATACCTACGCTTCATGATCAATCGTTGTCATTACCAATACAAGGTGCTGCCCTTCGGTCTTGCCTCCTCTCCGAGAGTGTTCACCAAATGTCTGATTGTGGTGGCTGCCTTTCTACGATCTCACCACCTTCAGGTCTTTCCTTACCTGGACGACTGGTTAATCAAGGCCAATACATCTCAGACTGTTCTCCTGGCCACCAACCAAACCATCAGGTTTCTTCAACTTCTGGGGTTCGAGATCAATCTACCCAAATCTCATCTCATCCCCACTCAGAGACTTCAATTCATAGGAGCTGTCTTGGACACAGTCCTCATGAGAGCGTTCCTGCCATCCAACCGTCTTCAAACGCTTCAATCTCTATGTCAGCAGGTGCTTCCAAAGCGTTCCATCTCAGCAAAGCAAATGATGATTCTCTTGGGTCACATGGCGTCCACAGTTCATGTCACACTCCTCGCAAGTCTTCACCTGCGCACCCCTCAATGGACCCTTGCTACTCAATGGTTCCAAGCGACGGATCCTTGCTCACGTCACATATCTGTGACGTCATCTCTTCGTCAGTCTCTACAATGGTGGTTGGTATACTCAAATCTATCCAGAGGTCTTCTGTTCCATCAACCTCCTCATCAACTAGTCATCACCACCGATGCCTCTCCTTATGCATGGGGAGCTCATTTGAACGAATTCCAAACTCAAGGCCTTTGGACAGCCCAGGAAAAGAAGCATCACATCAATTTCCTGGAACTCAGAGCGATGTTTTATGCCCTCAAGGCCTTCCAGCATCTTCTCTTTCCTCAAGTTGTCCTGTTGTGCACAGACAATCAAGTTGCGATGTACTACATCAACAAACAGGGTGGAACGGGCTCCCGCCTCTTATGCCAGGAAGCCCAGAAGATCTGGTCTTGGGCCATAGATCACCATCTATTCCTGAAAGCTATTTACACTCAGGGAGAGAAGAATTCCTTAGCGGACAAGCTCAGCAGAATTCTCCAGCCTCACGAGTGGACACTCGATCCTGTAACTCTACAATCAATCTTCACTCAATGGGGCACTCCTCAGATAGACCTCTTTGCAGCTCCTCACAATCACCAGCTGCCCCTTTTCTGCTCCAGACTCTACTCTCCTCACCGTCTGGCAGCGGATGCATTTCTCCTCGACTGGTCCAATCTGTTCCTGTACGCTTTCCCTCCTCTACCTCTCATGTTGAGAACCTTGTTCAAGCTCAAGAGGGATCGAGCAACCATGATTCTGATTGCTCCGAGGTGGCCCAGGCAACATTGGTTCTCCCTTCTACTTCAACTCAGTTCCAGGGAACCTTTTCTTCTTCCACTGTTTCCTTCTCTGCTTACACAGCATCAGGAAACCCTTCTACATCCCAACCTACAGTCTCTGCACCTGACAGCTTGGTATCTCTCGGGCTGACTTCGCATGATACGCTTTTGTCTCAGCCTGTTCGTTCAATTCTGGATGCCTCCAGGAACCGGCCACTCTTCAATGTTACCATCAGAAGTGGGCACGGTTTTCTTCCTGGTGTCTTCTTCATCATCTTGATCCCACTTCCCTGGCAGTGGAGACATTGTTGGATTACCTTCTTTCTTTGTCAGACTCTGGCCTCAAGTCCACTTCAATCAGAGTCCATCTCAGTGCTATAGCTGCTTTTCATGAGCCAGTCCATGGAAAACTCCTCTCAGCTCATCCCTTGGTATCCAGGTTCATGCGGGGTCTTTTTAATATGAAACCACCTCTTAAAGCCCCTCCTGTTATCTGGGATCTCAATGTAGTTCTTTCCGCTTTAATGAAGCCTCCATTTGAACCCTTGGCTACCGCTTCTTTCAAGTTCCTCACTTGGAAGGTACTTTTCCTTATTGCTCTTACCTCTGCCAGGAGGGTCAGTGAGCTACATGCACTAGTGGCGGATCCACCTTTTACGGTCTTTCATCATGACAAGGTGGTTCTGCGTACACATCCAAAGTTTCTCCCGAAGGTTGTCTCTGAATTTCATCTTAACCAATCCATTGTTCTGCCTGTCTTCTTTCCGAAACCTCACTCTCATTCTGGAGAACAGGCTCTACATACTTTGGACTGTAAGAGGGCTCTGGCTTACTATTTAGACCGTACTAAGCCCCACAGATCATCTCCCCAACTCTTTCTGTCCTTTGATCCGAATAAATTGGGACGTCCTGTTTCTAAACGTACGTTGTCTAATTGGCTGGCAGCGTGCATTTCATTCTGTTATGCTCAGACCGGACTGACACTGGATGGTTCTGTCACGGCCCATAGAGTCCGAGCCATGGCAGCATCTGTAGCTTTCCTCCGTTCCACTCCTATTGAGGAAATCTGCAAGGCTGCTACTTGGTCCTCAGTTCATACTTTTACATCTCATTATTGTCTGGACACTTTCTCCAGACGGGATGGACACTTCAGCCAATCTGTTTTGCAAAATTTGTTTTCCTAATGGCCAACCTTCCCACCATCCCTCTTTTTGTTAGCTTGGAGGTCACCCATCAGTCAAGAATATGCTGCCTGCTTGTCCTGGGATAAAGCACAGTTACTTACCGTAACAGGTGTTATCCAGGGACAGCAGGCAGATATTCTTGCGTCCCTCCCTCCTCCCCGGGTTGGCTTCTTAGCTGGCTTATCCTAACTGGGGACCGCGCACCTCTGTCGGGCGGGAAGGCACTCGCGCGTGCGCGGTGCGGCCTACTAGAACTTTCTAAGTTCTTAGAGTGCAATCACTCTAAAATTGTCCGTACCGGGGCTCCGTCGGTGCCGTCACCCATCAGTCAAGAATATCTGCCTGCTGTCCCTGGATAACACCTGTTACGGTAAGTAACTGTGCTGTTTGTACATAAGGGCAGGGTTGGTGAAAAGAGAAGAGAGAAAAAAAAAAAAATTAATTGATAGAAATAGCTTCAATTATTATAAAATGATTCAAGGGGAAGGGTAATGTTAGGAATAATTAATCGATTTAATATTAGATAATTTTTAATATGAAGAGTGTATGAAGATCCAGATTAATATTAATGATATTTTGATAGAAAAGAAAAAAAAAAGAGAATTAAGATTAAAAACATTTGTAGTTTCTATGTTGATGTTCTGCTCATTTAATTCCTTAAAGAACAAGTGTTGTGTTTATTACAATTATCTATCTATGTATTGAATGCATCTTTATAAAGACTGCTTTTTAGACCGCGTTTGAATTTGACTAGTGATGCTTCGTTACGTAAATAAATTGGTAAATTGTTCCACAGTTGAGGTGCTTGTGCTGAAAATATAGTTGCTCTTCTTGTCCCAATTATTTTTAAAGAAGGAATAGTTAATAGGTTTTGTTGCGTTGATCTCAGTGTCCTTAGTGAAGAGTAAGGGATTAGTAATCTGTCCAGAAATAACGGCTCGTGTGCTTGTTGGATTTTAAATGTTAATAATGCGATTTTAAACGTAATTCTGTGTATAATAGGTAACCAGTGTGCATCTTGTAAGAGAGGTGTAACATGATCATATTTTTTTGAGTTTGTTATAATTTTTATAACTGTATTTTGTATTATTTGTAGTCTTCTTATTTCTTTATGAGTTATGCCACAGTATAAAGAATTGCAATAATCTAACCGAGAAATGATTAGGGAATGGATGAGAATATTAAGTGCTTCTGGTTTAAGAACTTTTGCTATTGATCTGATAAG
This sequence comes from Geotrypetes seraphini, assembly GCF_902459505.1. Classification (NCBI taxonomy): domain Eukaryota; kingdom Metazoa; phylum Chordata; class Amphibia; order Gymnophiona; family Dermophiidae; genus Geotrypetes; species Geotrypetes seraphini. The sequence continues at coordinate 337,538,952 of NC_047086.1, read as the reverse complement.
TCGCAATTTATTGAAACAGTTTTTGACAACTGTACTGATTTGATTATGATAGCTTAATTCTTGGTCCAAGGTTACTCCCAATATTTTTGTTTTATTTACTTGTTGAAGGGGAATATCGTTTAATAATATCTGAGATGAGAATTGTTCTTTTAGATCTTTTTTCCAGGGGAAAACATCACTGAAGATTTTGTTGGATTCAGCGCTAACATATTATCTTTAAGCCACTGGCTTATTTGTATTAACTTGTTATTTATGGATATTATCTCATTTGAGTCTAATGGGTTTAAAGGGTGAAGCAATTGTATATCATCTGCATATGCAAATGTAGAGAATCCAATGGATTGACTAAGCGTCAGTAGAGGAGCCAAAAAAATATTAAATAAAAGCGGTGAAAGAATTGAACCTTGTGGAATTCCAAATGAATTGATGAAATTATTAGATGTTGAATTATTAAATACTACTTTTGCTGAGCGATCTTGAAAATATGATTCAAGCCAGCCTAGCACCTGTCCTGAAATGCCGATTGAAGAAAGTCGGTTAATTAGTAAATGATGATCTATAGTATCGAATGCTGCGGATAAATCAAGTGAAATCAGAATTATTGATTTGTGGTGATCTAAATGGTATTGTATGTTAGTAGTGAGTCCTATCATTGAGTGTTCGGTTGAATGATTTGCTCTAAATCCAGTTTGATTTGGGTGTAGTATATGTGTTTTTTCAATGAAGTTAGTTATCTGATTAAAAACGACTTTTTCTATTAATTTAGTGAGGAATGGCAAATTGGCTATTGGGCGATAATTTGATATTTCCAAAGTTGATTCTTTGGGATTTTTTATCTTAGGTCGAATAATAGCTTCCTTCCATTCTTTAGGAATGTACCCTGTAGTTAAACTTGATTCTATAATGCATCGAATAAAAGGGCCAAAAAAAGAAAAATGTCGTTTTAATATAAAAGGGGAAATAGTATGAATATCTGTTCCTTTTGCGTTAATTTTTCCTAGAAGAGATTTAAGATCTTCAATGGAGGGTATAATGAAATTTATGCATTTGGAAGTAGGTATTGTTTGTATTTGTGTTTCTTCTTGGTTAATATTTGTATTTGTTTTAATGTTGCTTCTTATTTTATTTATAAAGTAATCAGCAAGATTTTGTGCGCTAGGTCTAGCTTGTAAGGATGGATCTTCTATAATTTTGGGTACCGTAAGCTGTTTTAGGATATTATAGAGAGCAGATGAATTTTTTGCATTCGTTATTTTATTTGAATAATATGTAGTTTTTGCTTCATTTATTTTGTTTTTATAGTACTGCATTTGTTGTTTGTATTTGATTTGATGTTGTCTAGATTTAGTATGTCTCCATTTCCTTTCTTCGGATCTGAGTTGTTTTTTAATTAATAGTAGTTCGTCTGTAAACCAGGGATTTTCCATTTTTTTGTTATTGATGATTTTTGTGCGTATTGGAGCGATATTTTCTATCAGTTGTTCTGTTGCTTTGTGCCAAATTTTTATTTGTTCCTTTATTGTTAAGAGATTGAATTCTTCAATTTTAATGTTAAAAGATGTGGCTAACATTGGGGCTTCTATTTTAGTGTAGTCTCGATATGTAATTGTTTTTTTGGTGTGGTATTATTCTTTTTAATTTGAAAGTTAAAATTAGTGGTTATTAAATAATGGTCTGACCAAGGAACTGGAGTTAAGGTGGGATTTATGAAGTTATTTTTGTGATTGGTGGGGGTAAGAATCATATCTAAGGTATGTCCCGCAGTGTGTGTTGGATTATTAAATAGAGTAGAAAGATTAAGATTAGAAATTAATTCGAAGAATTCAATCGTGAAAGAGTTGTTTAGATCAGTGTTTTTCAACCTTTTTTGGGCAAAGGCACACTTGTTTCATGAAAAAAATCACGAGGCACACCACCATTAGAAAATGTTAAAAAATTTAACTCTGTGCCTATATTGACTATATATAAAGTAATTCACTTGAGTGCCACCGCTGCCATCGGGAACAGACCGGCGCCAAGTTCTCCCTGCTTCTCTTCCCTGCGGGGCCGACCAACTCTCGCCACCCGTCGTCAATTCTAACGTCGGAGAGGACGTTCTAGGCCAGCCAGGCAGCGATTGGCTGGCCCAGAACGTCCTCTCCGACGTCAGAATTGACGCGAGTGGCGAGAGTTGGCCAGCCCCACAGGGAAAAGCAGGGAGAACTTGGCGCTGGCCTGTTCCCGATGGCGACGGTGGCACTCAAGTAGCTAAAGAGCCGCAGTTTGCCGGCCTAGGGACAACACTGGAGGGTGGCCAGCTGTGCACCCCCTTGGGACGTAAACCCGGGGTGGGGCAGACCGCCCCCCCCACCCTGGTATGCCACTATCTGTACCTCACTCCCTCCCTATGACCAAAAATTCTCCTTTCTTCTATTCCCTGTGTACACAACCATCTCTTTCCCTCCCTTCCTCTCTCCAAAGTCCATGCCTTGTGTCCAAACACTCATTCCCTCCCCCACCTCAGCATCTCTTTCCCTCCCTTCCTCTCTCCCAAGTCCATTTCTTCTGTGTCCAAAAATGCATTCCCTCCCCCACCTCAGCATCTCTTTCCCTCCCTTCCTCTCTCCCAAGTCCATGCCTTCTGTGTCCAAAAACGCATTCCCTCCCCCACCTCAGCATCTCTTTCCCTCCCTTCCTCTCTCCCAAGTCCATGCCTTCTGTGTCCAAAAACGCATTCCCTCCCCCACCTCAGCATCTCTTTCCCTCCCTTCCTCTCTCCCAAGTCCATGCCTTCTGTGTCCAAAAACGCATTCCCTCCCCCACCTCAGCATCTCTTTCCCTCCATTCCTCTCTCCCAAGTCCATGCCTTCTGTGTCCAAAAACACATTCCCTCTCCCACCTCAGCATCTTTCCCTCCCTTCCTCTCTCCCAAGTCCATGCCTTCTGTGTCCAAAAACCCATTCCCTCCCTCACCTCAGCATCTCTTTCCCTCCCTTCCTCTCTCCCAAGTTCATGCCTTGTGTCCAAAACGCACTCCCTCCCCCCTTTTGTGTTCCGTGTTTGCCTCCCAGCCCATCTTTGCAACTTTCTCAGCAAAACGAAGCTCAAGCCGTGAGGCTTGTCTTCTGCTTCCTGCCTGCCCTGCCGCGCACAAATAGCCGAACGGAAGTATTCTCCGACGTCAGCGCTGAATGCAGGACTGGTGGTACTGCCCTGATGGCGGCCCTGACCGTACGGCACACCAGGCAACATCTCGCGGCACACTAGTGTGCCGCGGAACAGCGGTTGAAAAACACTGGTTTAGATCATCTAGGTGAATATTAAAATCTCCTAATATTATTGTGTTGGTTGCTAGAGAGTTGAAATCGAATAATAACGATTGTAATGAATCAAATGTATCTCTTCCCATTGGAGGGGGAGCATATGTAATGTAATGTAATTTAGTATATATCAATAAAAAATCAGTTTGTGGAGAGGTATTTATTTTAAAATGTATATATTCTAACGATATACTGGCTAATGATTGGTCAACTTTAAATAAAGAAGAATGATTGAATAATACTGCTAGGCCTCCTCCTTTCTTTCCTATATGATGGTTGTAAATAAAAGAAAATCCTATTGGGCAAGCATATGAGAGAGAAGCTTCTTCTCCTGTTGTTAGCCATGTTTCTGTTAAGCAAAGAATATCCAGATTATATTGCTGTACTATATCTTTAATAATATGAAATTTACTTTTAATTGATCTTATATTAATTAAACCTATATTTATATTGTTGGAATAGATAGAAACTGAGTTGGCTAATTGGATATTAAGATATTGAGGAAGCCGAGGCGGTAGAGACTCTGGAAGCCGAGGCAATAAAGACTCACCCCTTTTAATAGGTCTGTGTCCCCAAAAAGTGGGTATCCGGTATACTGGATCCTCCATCGAATCTTGGCTTGGATGTAAATAAAGAAGAGTACTAATAGTAAAGATACAGATGAGTTTATAGAGAAAAGGTCCAATTGTAAAGGCGCACCAAGAACCCTAGGGATATCAGGGAGCTGGCTGTGTAATTTCTCCCCCATCTCTGCGTGGAAGTAGGTTGCCATGGTCCATCTGGCTGACTGAAAACCAGAAGACTTCCTTCAATGGTTGAGGATCTGAGCAGTTTCTGAGGCAGAAATCCTTTCTCTGCAGCCAAGCTGATTCAGACAAACGGGCATCTGAAGTCACAGTGAATACTTCCATTATTCCCTATGGGATACATCGGGAAGGGGGTATGAAATGTGGTGTTTTAATGGTTCTTGGGGTTAGTATTCGGATCACCCTCCTCTAAAATCCTAAAATTGCTATTTTTTATTTTTAGATGTAGATTCAACCGCCTGTTTTTGGTGCAATTTTTTTTTTTTTTTTATGGTGGCCATCCTGGATTTGTAGCAATTTAATTTTAAACTTCTTTTTTTTTCTACTTCAAAACCGCTCATTTTGAAAAGTGACTGCCTCTGATGAATGCCCTTAGCTTTTCAAGTCCCAGATTCTACGTCGGTTGTGCAGAGTTGTCTGTTAAGGAGCAGCCATGTTCCACTTGTTGCGGGAGGAAGGGGCAGGAGTATCAGGCTCAGCCCCCCAATCTGTCCTCCAAAGTCTTGAAATGCCCCAAATCCCGGAAGAACCGGTTGAAGGGGAAGAGATCCTACTCGGATGAATCAAGCAGCGATGGGGTAAAATGCAAGCATATGGTGGTGGAAAATGCATCTCCTCTTCTCCAGTCTGGAGTTACGCAAGGAGCCTCAAGTCCCCCCAGTGCAAGGCTTCTCAGATTTTTTCAGCCTTTTATGGAAAGCCTATTTAACAGGACCAGGAGTTGCTGTGCTGCCTAGGGATGTGCCTACTCCACCTAAGGGGGCTCCTTCTCCCAAACAGACATCCCTGACTCAAACCACACCTGTTCCCAGTGTCAGTGACCCTTCAAAGCAGGATTGGGATGATTGGAAGTCTCTTTCCATGCCTTTGCTTTCGCTGGGCTCTTCTGCAGCAGTGGATGATATGGGATCCCTTTTGGGGTCCAGTATCCAGGGGGCAGGTATGGCAGCGGATCATGGTGATGAGCCCTTAGGTCAGTTTCAGTCACCAATGTAATTTCTGACACCCTGTCTATACTGAAGCTTGATCCCATCTTCCTTCCACCTCGCAGTCCTCTGTCATGTGTGGCACTAATGCACAGACAAACATTTTTCTGGCTTACCCGGATCTTACTTCTTTGGTTACTGACCAGTGGGAGAAACCCTAAGGCTCACTTAAGGTGGCAAAAGCTATGTCTCGGCTCTATCCTATGACTCCAGACTTCCAGCAGCTATTTGTCCAATCGAAGGTGGATTCTGCAGTGGCGCAAGTAAACAAGCACACCTCCCTTTCTAGAGATGCTGAAAGACACACAGGACTGCAGAGTGGATTTGGTCCTGAATGAAGCGCTGGCTTTGTGTATGAAAGTCTCAGCTGCCTCCTTTGTGGTGTGCACCTGCCATATTAGACTGCAGATGAGCCTCTTGAAGCTTGGGGACTCTTGTCCACATGTTTAAAAAGGGCATGGATTACGTGGCCGATGCTCTTTATAATATCATTAGAGTCCTGGGTAAGGTTTCAGCTTATTCCATTTCGGCCCACCAGATGCTCTGAATCAGACAGTGGGCGGGTGACTCAGTCTCCAAGGCCACTCTCAGCAGATTACCCTTCAAGGGGCAGATTCTGTTTGGCAAAGGGCTAGATGACCTCATGGCCAGTGTGGTGGATTGCCACCCCAAAAATTAGAATATTAGAGGCAATAGAAGCAATTTTTGTGCCTTCAGGAGAGCTCACCAATTTTTCTCTGGCTACTCCTCTCAAGAGACCCTTTCAGGGATCCAGACAGAGATTTGGCGGTTATGCGGTGGCTCAACCTCCAAGAAGCAGCAATGACGCCAGTAGGATGGCTGATCATTCTTATATAACAGGGCGGCTGTCGGCACTCGGGGACAAATGGGAACAGATCTTGTCTGACCATTAGGTGCTGGACATTATGAGTTAGGGGCACAGAATTTTGAGTTTTATTGGCTCCCTCCAGACCTGTTCCTCGACTCCCTAGCCGGATGGCTGGAGAAGCAGTTCAGAGTCCAGGTGACAGTGCTCTTAGACATTTCTGCCATAGAACCAGTTCCCGAAGAAGAATTGGGCTCAGGCAGATACTCTATACTTCATAGTGCCCAAAAAAAGGTAACAAAGATTGGAGACCTTTTCTGGATTTAAAATCTGTAAATGAGACCCTGAAAGTACCCCACATTTGCATGGAAGCGGTCTGCTTCGGGAGAATTCCTTGCCGCTCTGGATTTGACGAAGGCATATCTTCACTTCCCCATCTTTCCGGCTCACAAGAGATATCTGAGATAAAAGCCAGGAACAATCAGATCCAGAACAAAATTATCGAGACAAGCCCATTAATATTTCTGAATTATTGGAAACCTCTGAGGAGAAAATTGTGAAATCATCAACACTTCTGGTAACAGTTGCCTTAGCTCCTAATAAGGAATGGATATTGAGGTTATTTTTCAAAAACAAATCTAAAAAATTTTTGGGACACAAAATACTGATGTTTCCTGATGTCTCTAAAGACACCCAGAGAAGAAGGTGAGAGTTCCTGCTGATGAGACCCGCAGTGACATCTATAGGAGGAGTTTTCTTCTTACGATATCCCTGCAAGTGCATAATCAGATATAAATCCTTCAAATATGTTTTTTATGATCCATCCCAGCTGACTGGATTTCTGTCTCTTAAATGCCTTGATAAAGAATAGGTGACAGCAATTCTAATTAAGATAACCTCCCACCATTATAGGCTATTGCCTTATCGTTGTTTTTTTATTTATTTATTTATTTATTTATTTATTTAAGTACTTCTATATTGTCATTTTCACTTGATTGAATCTTGGAGCCCTATAATAGAGGACTTGAATGATAGGAATTGTTATATTTTTTATTTTATTTAGCTTTCCTCTTTAACTCATACTATTTGTAAGTTTTATCTCTGCCATTCTTTCTGTTCAAGATGTGTATGCTTGGAAATGTAATTGAAAATTAAATAAAGAATTAATAACAAAAAAAGAGATATCTGAGATATCGTATGCTTCAGTGCCACTTCCAGTTTGTGGCGCTCCCCTTTGGTTTGGTCACGGTTTCCCATACCTTTACTAAGGTGATGGTGGTTGTAACAGCCTACCTTCAATGGATGGGGGTCCAGGTACATCCTTACTTGGCTGATCAGGGCTGCCTTGCTGGTGGACCATGAGTGTGCGGACCTGGGCTAGATAGTCAACTTTCAGAAAAGTCATCATCAGCCAACTCAATGTTAGAGTATCTGGGAGTCTTCTTCGACATTGTAAAGGGCCGTGTTTTTCTTCCCAAGCCACACAAACAGAAGCTCAGGATGCAGATCCTCATAATCTTGGCCTTTCCAAGCCCCACGGCTTAGCTGACCGCTGGCCTGGTAGTATTTGCAGGTGCTGGACTTGATGGCAACCTCCTTGGAAGTGGTGCCCTGGGCAAGAGCTCATATGTGCCCTCTCCAGCACTCCCTTCTGTCCAGATGGTCCCTGCAAGAGTGCACTCTGCAGATGTGACTCTCCTGGACGGTGGAGGCGAAGCACAGCCTGGATTGGTGGCTCCAAGGGGAGAATTTGGTGAGGGGCATGCCACTCCGAATTGAAGCATGGGTGACACTCACAACTGACACCAGCCTCAATGGCTGGGGGGCCCTCTCCTTTGATCGCCCTCTCCAGGGCAAGTGGTCCATCAGTCGTCTGGAACTGAGAGCCATTCGGTTGGCCTTGCTACAGTTAGTCTTTCCTGTCAGGGAAAGCAGTCAGGGTGTTTTCAGACAGCTTTACCACAGTGGCTTATGTAAACAGACGGGGCCACCAGAAGTGCAGCCCTCTGCTTGGAGGCTCGGATGATGTTCCAGTGGGCAGAACTTCACTTGCAGGCCCTCTCGGCGGCTCATGTAGCAGATCTAAGTCATGTTCCACTTGTTGCTGGAGGAAGGGGCGGGAGTACCAGGCTCAGCCCTCAGTCTCTGAGGGGATGCATACCTTGGCATCAATACTATTTTTATCCACAAGCTGCAACTCATCCAGAACACAGCCGATAGACTATTCTACAAATTAAAGAAATTTGATTCAATCACAACCTTCATCAGGCAACTACACTGGCTCCCAATATCATCCCGAATAATTTTCAGATCATCATGTATCCTACACCAGATTCTATATGGAAACTCAGCAGCCCCTCTCATCCAACTGTTCTCTACTGATTGGTTGACATCAAAAAGAATCCTTAACAGAATCCAACTAAACCAGCCATCACAAAATACCTCTACTACAAGCAAATTTTCCACTCTTTGCTAACTTATCTGAGTGTAAAAACCTGGAATGACCTATTAGAAGCCATCAGGAAAGAGACATCACTTTCAGAAAAAACCTGAAGACTCACTTCTTTGACAATTAACTGTCTTTAATTTCTGTATAGCACTCCCAACTTTTAAGTCCCTCCTCTTGCTTCTCCATGCCACCTTCCCCTACTACTTTCCCCTTCCTCTTTGATCTGTTGCCTTGAGCCTGTATAGGTAAGTGTGACTCACAAATGGAAGATTAGATTAGATTAGATTCTTCACCCAGAGAGTGGTGGAAAACTGAAACACTCTTCCGGAGGCTGTTATAGGGGAAAACACCCTCCAGGGATTCAAGACAAAGTTAGACAAGTTCCCACTGAACCGGAATGTACGCAGGTAGGGCTGGTCTCAGTTAGGGCATTGGTCTTTGAACATAAGAATTGCCGCTGCTGGGTTAGACCAGTGGTCCATCGTGCCCAGCAGTCCTCTCACGCAGCGGCCCTTAGGTCAAAGACCAGTGCCCTAACTGAGACTAGCCTTACCTGTGTATGTTCTGGTTCAGCAGGAACTTGTCTAACTTTATCTTGAATCCCTGGAGGATGTTTTCCCCTATAACAGCCTCCGGAAGAGCGTTCCAGTTTTCCACCACTCTCTGGGTGAAGAAGAACTTCCTTACATTTGTATGGAATCTTTCCCCTTTTAGCTTTAGAGAGTGCCCTCTTGTTCTCTATTCCAGTTTCTCTAATCTCTCACTGTATGGCAACTCCTCCAGCCCCTTAACCATTTTAGTTGCTCTTCTCTGGACCCTTTCGAGCAGTATCGTGTCCTCCTTAATGTATGGTGACCAGTGCTGGACGGAGTATTCCAGGTGGGGATGTACCATGGCCTGGTACAGTGGCATGATAACCTTCTCCGATCTGCTCGTGATGCCCTTCTTAATCATTCCTAGCATTCTGTTTGCCCTTGCCGCAGCAGCAGTGCATTGCATGGACGGCTTCATCGACTTGTCGACCAGTACTCCATAGTCTCCTTCCTAGGGGGTCACTCCGAGTACTGTACCAGACATCCTGTATTCGTGTATAAGATTTTTGTTACCGACATGCAGCAAGTTGGATTCACACCTTCTTGCAAATCACATCGGGGGATACGGGAAATCCGGGTCTTCAATAAGGAGCACCTAACTGGGCCTCCGCGTGTGCGGATCGCTGGACTAGATGGACCTAGGTCTGATCCGGCGAAGGCGTTTCTTATGTTCTTATGTTCTTACACTTATCCACGTTAAAACCTCATTTGCCGTGTCGCAGCCTATTTCTCAAGCATGTTTATGTCACATTGCAGGTCTTTGCAATCCTTCTGTGTCTTTACTACTCTGAATAACTTCGTATCTTCCGCAAATTTAATCACTTCTCTCGTCATACCAATTTCGAGGTCATTTATAAATATGTTGAAGAGCATGGGTCCAAGCACCGAACCCTGCGGCACTCCACTTGTGACACTTTTCCAGTCCAAGTATTGTCCATTTTTCCACACTCTCTGTTTCCTATCTGCCAACCAGTTTTTAATCCACATGAGTATTTCACCCTCGATTCCATGGCTTGCAATTTTTTGAAGCAGTCATTCATGTGGGACCTTGTCGAACACCTTCTGAAAATCCAGATATACAATGTCAACCAACTCGCCCTTGTCTATCTGCAGCAAGTTTGTCAAGCAAGATCTTCCCTTGCTGAAGCCAGGCTGGCTCGTCCTCATTAGATCATGTCCGTCAAGGTAATCAATGATGTAGTCCTTTATTAGCGCCTCTGCCATCTTTCCCGGTACCAAGGTCAAACTCACCAGTCTGTAGTTTCCCGGATCTCCCCTCGAAACTCTTGAAGATCGATGTGACATTCACCACTTTCCAGTCTTCCGGAATCCTTCCCGATTTGATTGATAGATTGGCTGTTAGTTGAAGCAGTTCAGCTATAGCCCCTTTCAGTTTCTTGATTACTCTCGGATGGATTTATAATTTTTAAGCCTATCCATCTGCCTGCATACCTCTTCTAGACTGACTGTCAACCCTGTCAGTTTCCCATCCTCATTTCCTGCATATAGCCTATCAGCCTCTGGTATGTTGTGTATTAGAGAATGACACGGTGGCGGTTTACCCGCGGCCACCGCATTTTAGCCGCGGGTCACCCGCCGAAAACGGGGAAGAAAACTAGCAGTCGCTGCGGCGACGGGGACAAGGCCATTCACCGCCCGTGGGGCGGTGAATGGTCTTGTCTCCACAGTGAAGTATCAAGGATCGCGCGGTCCCCGCAGCCACCGCCCACCCGCCCATAGCATTTAGCCAGCTCCCTCCCTCCACCTCACCTTAAATTTCGAGTTTTCCGGCTTCCTTTTTTCCGAGCCGCACGTGTTCAAAAATCCGTGAACGCGCGGCTGCGCGAGTCAATCAATCTTCTCCTCTGACGCAACCGGAAACAGGAAGTTGCAGGAGAGGAGAAGTTTGATTGACTCGCTCAGCCGCGCGTGCACGGATTTTTGAACACGTGCGGCTCGGAAAAAAGGAAGCCGGAAAACTCGAAATTTAAGGTGAGGTGGAGGGAGGGAGCTGGCTAAATGCACGGCTTTTTGAACGCGTGCGGCTAGGGAAAAAGGAAGCCGGCAAACTCGGAACGAATATAAGGTGAGGTGGAGGGAGGGTGGGGGCTGCTGGACCATTCTTCATTACTTTGCCATACTAATTCCATTCTATGTTAGGTGCCACGGACTCAGATTCGAGTCCGAGCGATGATGAGTTAAAGATCCCAAAAGAAGCCAACTTCTAAATCCAGTGGTTAGAGCTACACTACACTCCTTGTGACCCTGGGCAAGTCACTTAATCCCTATTGCTTCTGACACAATGGGCAGTTCCAAAGACCAAGACTGGCCAGTGTCAAAGACAGGATGCTGAGCTTGATAGACCCTTAGTCTCCACTGTTTTTAGTGATCAACAAAGTTCTATGTTTCTATAATCACCCTAATTCTGTTATCATTGGACTAGATATTCAAAATGATTTAAATGGCCAGGACAGGCTCCTGGCTGTTCAAATCATCTGTCCAGGGCTAACCAGGCATTTTCAATCTTCATGTTCAGCCCAAATGGTGTCTCACAATTCAGCAAAAATACCCAATGTTGTTCCTCATAATTTAAATATTGCTCATAGAAGGAACAACATTGGGTATTTTTGCAAATGGAAGTTGGAGGGTTAATTCCCTTGAAACAGCCAATTGAGTGAAACATGAATTCATGCTGGGACACAAGATAGGTTGAATTTGTTTTGAATTTAAAAAGAAAAATGATCAATGAAGAATACTATAATGGCAAGAAAATATAATGATAAAACAGCAACTAATTTTGCCTATTTTTATATATTAAAAAAGTACTACATAAGGTGAATGTCCATATTGCTGTCTGTTGTTCTGCTGAGCACTGGCATTGAAACAGCAAAATGCATTTATTGCATACTAGTCCTCTGTCGGAAACATTATGGTGGTATATTAGTTGTGTTAATAAAAATTTATAAACAAAGCCCTGCCAGCTGAACATCTCTTTCTCTAGTTCAGCAGCAGGAACTTTGATTTATAAGAATGGAATACGCTAAATATTAGAGCAGTGTTCTTCAACCTTTTTACACCCGTGGACCGGCAGAAAAAAAATAATTATTTTGTGGACCGGCAAACTACTAGGACTAAAATTTAAAAATCCCGTTTCCGCCCCATCTCCGCGAGCTCGGTCCCCACAAATCATCTGATCCCATCCACACAAGCCTCAGTTATGATTTTATATTGAATGTATTTTATTAAAGTATAAAAAGAAACAATATTCTGTAGAATTGTCATTTTATAAATACAAATAATTCAGAGCAAGGATCAACAAAACCCCTGTCTCCCCTCCCCTTCACATATATCCCCTCTACTATCAAGAAAACTGAACAAGCCAAATTATTACAGAATGCTACACAGAAATATCATGCTAACAGAATACTGAAGTAACACATGACAGGAATAGTTTTAGGGGAGTGCAACTAGGGCAACTGCCCCCTGGTCAGAGAGCGCCCTAAGCCAGCTGAAAGCTAAAGAAGCACTGCCTGGGTTTTGCAGTCCCCAGTTATGTCTAACACCAGCTCTAGCAGGATATATATTTCAAATCTGATATATTCTAATCACAAAATAGAAATAAAATTATTTTTTTCTACCTTTTGTCGTCTCTGGTTTCTGCTTTCAATCTTTTTTTTCACTCTCTTCCTTCCAGCGTATGCCCTCTCTGTCTCTTCAATCCAGCATCTGCCCCTTCCATCCACTATCTGTCCTCTCCCCCTTCCATATGGTATCTGTCTTCTTTCTATGTCCCTCTCCCCTTTCCATCCAGCTTGTGCCCCTCTCTCCTATTTACATGATTCATTCCAGCTTCACTGCTCTCTTCATTTTTATCTCTCCTACACCAGATCTATCATCATTGTCCCTCTGCTTATTTTTCTGCTGACCCCTTCCTATCATCAATCTCTCTACTTTCTCATGCCTGTGTCTCCCCTTCCCCTTCCCCTCCTCTAATCTCTTTGCCAGCTGTTTCCTTCCTTTTTTCATTCTTCCTTCCCCCCTCCCAGCAGCATCTCTCCGTCTCCCTCTCCAGTAGCAGCTGTCCCTTTTTTTTCCTTGCCCAGCAGCTTCCCAGATTCCTTTCCCTCCTCCCCTCCCAGAAGCATCTCTCCTTCTTCTCCCTCTCCAGTAGCAGCTGTCCCTTTTTTATCTTGCCCAGCAGCTTCCCAGATTCCTTTCCCTCCTCCCCTCCCAGAAGCATCTCTCCGTCTCCTTCTCCCTCTCCAGTAGCAGCTGTCCCTTTTTTTCCTAGCCCAGCAGCTTCCCAGATTCCTTTCCCTCCTCCCCTCCCAGAAGCATCTCTCCTTCTTCTCCCTCTCCAGTAGCAGCTGTCCCTTTTTTTCCTAGCCCAGCAGCTTCCCAGATTCCTTTCCCTCCTCCCCTCCCAGAAGCATCCCTCCTTCTTCTCCCTCTCCAGTAGCAGCTGTCCCTTTTTTTATCTTGCCCAGCAGCTTCCCAGATTCCTTTCCCTCCTCCCCTCCCAGAAGCATCTCTCCGTCTCCTTCTCCCTCTCCAGTAGCAGCTGTCCCTTTTTTTCCTAGCCCAGCAGCTTCCCAGATTCCTTTCCCTCCTCCCCTCCCAGAAGCATCTCTCCTTCTTCTCCCTATCCAGTAGCAGCTGTCCCTTTTTTTCCTTGCCCAGCAGCTTCCCAGATTCCTTTCCCTCCTCCCCTCCCAGATGCATCTCTCCTTCTCCTTCTCCCTCTCCAGTAGCAGCTGTCCCTTTTTATTCCTGGCCCAGCAGCTTCCCAGATTCCTTTCCCTCCTCCCCTCCCAGAAGCATCTCTCCTTCTCCCTTTCCAGTAGCAGCTGTCCCTTTTTTCCCCTCCCAGCAGCTCTTCTTACTTCCCAGCGCAGCGATTCACGAAGGCAGCCTCGGGTCCTTTGTTGGGTCGCGCCGCCTCTGAGGAAAGAGGAAGTTGCATCATCAGAGGCAGCCGCGACTCAGCAAAAGCCCCGAGGCTGCCTTCGTGAATCGCTGCGCTGGGAAGTAAAGGAGAGCTGCAGAGAGGGGAGAAAGCCACTGTCGGAGGCTCCCCAAGATCTCTCCGGCCCAGCGCACGCTTCCGATGCTGATCTTGCCGGTCCTGCGCGGACCGGCAGGAAGTTCAAATGAGTCAATCTTGCCGGTCCTGCGCGGACCGGCAAAAATTTCCTGCGGACCGATACCGGTCCGCGGACCGGCGGTTGAAGAACTGTGTATTAGAGTACTAAGGCTTATATGGATGCTGCGGGGACGGTGATGGGGCGGTGAATGGGATGGCAGTGGCGGTGACGGGGCGGTGAAAGAGATGGCAGTGACGGTGACGGGGCGGTGAATGGAATGGCGGTGACGGGGCAGTGCAGAGGATGGTGGGCCGGGGACGGGGACAGATTTTTTCCCCGTGTCATTCTCTATTGTGTATATCCTCTTTGATAAATACAGATGCAAAAAAATGTGTTCAGTTTGTCGGCGATGGCTTTGTCTTCCCTTAGCACTCCCTTTATTCCATGATCATCCAGCGGTCCCACTGCTTTCTTTGCAGGTCGTTTCCGCTTAATATATCGAAAGAACAGCTTGAAGTTTTTCGCCTCCTTGGCTATTTTTTCCTCATAGTCTCTTATCCCAGGACAAGCAGGCAGCATATTCTTAACGCATGGGTGACGTCACTGACGGAGCCCCGGTACGGACCTTTTTAACTAGAAAGTTCTAGTTGGCCGCACCGCGCATGCGCGAGTGCCTTCCCGCCCGACGGAGGAGTGCGTGGTCCCCAGTTTCTTCGTTTCCGCGGAGCGAAGAAGACTCATGTGTTTTCAACGGCTGTTGAAAAACTAATTTTTGCCTTCCCGCTTGCGTATTTTCTCAATTTTTTCCTTTTTTCTTATCGGATTCCCTTTATTTTTGTTTAAAAAAAAAAAAGACTCGTCGAGTTTTCTTTATTTTTTCAGGCCGGCCCCAGTGGGGCCTGTTGCCACCATACAGGCCTCCGAATTCAATTTTGCGGAGGCCGTGTTTCCCTTCATGCCCCCTCAACAGGGTTTTAAGAAGTGCCAGCGGTGTGCACGCCCGATCTCCCTCACCGACCCACACAATTGGTGCCTCCAGTGCTTGGGTCCAGAGCATCGGGCTGACACCTGCACCCGCTGTGCTACGCTTAAAAAGCGTACTTTGAAAAATCGGCAGATCCAGCAAAATATTTTGTTTGGTACCGGATCTGCCATGGAACCAGCTGCGACGTCGACGGCACCACAAAAGTCGGCACCGATGACATCGACACCACCGGACCCTTCCTCGGGGTCGTTGGGCCCAGGTAAGCCGGCTAAGAAGCCTCCCACTTCCCTTGAGCGCCCTCCTGCCACGGTTGCGACACCGGCCCTCCCGGCGCCGCACCGGCCCCGCAAACGCTCCGCTCCGATCTCGGTGAGTGCCTCATCATCGGCCTCCTCATCGCCGGAGCGTAGAGCGGCACCTATGGTACCGAAGAAGAAAAAAGCGGTATTGGTGCCTCCCCAGGACGACCGCATCGCGGCCATACTCCAAACACAGTTACAGGAGCAGCTGCAACAACAGCTCCAACAACTGTTGCCTGCGTTGCTGGCACCGCACCTTCCGGTACAGAACCGGTCCGAGCCTCACACTGTCCCATCGGTGTCAACCCCCTCGGTACCGATTAATACTTCCATGCCGGTGCTCTTGGCAGAAACACCTACAGTACGTACCCGTGATGCTGCCGACCCTGTCCGGTCCCAGGAACGACATCGGTCTTCCTCACCCGGTACCGCCTCGGTGCGCTCAGGCAAATCTCTTTCAAAGACCCGCCATGCCGAGCCCTCCACACCGATGTCCAAACGTATGCACCCCGACGTTAGGGACCCAGATTTGTGGGAAGACTCCCCTCACGGTACCGAGGAGGACGCTTCATCAACCGATGAAGAACCCTCCATAACCGACACCGTCTCCAAACCAGAGCAATCCTCTTTCTCCAAATTCCTTAGGGAGATGTCGGCAGCTCTTTCCATTCCCTTGGAGTCCGACTCTAAAAAGTCTCAGGCTTTCCTCGATGCCCTAGACTTTGAGCAACCTCCCAAAGAATTTCTGAAGTTGCCCGTCCACGACATCTTACGGGAAACTTTCTATAAAAACTGGGAAGCTCCCCTCACGGTTCCTGGAGCCCCTCGTAAATTGGATAGCTTATACCGGGTTATCCCAATCCCGGGGTTTGATAAACCTCAATTGCCCCACGAGTCCCTCCTGGTGGAATCTACCTTGAAAAAATCTCAAGGTTCCAGTGTATATGCCTCCACCCCTCCTGGATAAATTTGGTAAGCACCTTTTCCAAAATGCCATGTTAGCCAATAGAGCCAACAACTACACCTTCCACTTCTCCTTCTACATGAAGCATCTGGTGCAACAGCTCTCCTCCTTACAGAAATATCTTCCTGAACGTAAGGTCCCTCTTTTCCAGCAACATATTTCTAGCCTCCTCCAACTCAGGAAATTCATGGTTCGCTCCATCTACGACTCATTTGAGCTGACCTCTCGCGCATCTGCCATGGCGGTGGCCATGCGCCATTTGGCATGGCTGAGAGTCTCTGACCTAGACATTAACCACCAGGACCGCCTGGCTAACGCACCTTGTCTGTGTGATGAACTCTTCGGAGAATCCCTGGACTCGACCACCCAGAAGCTCTTGGCACACGAGACCAGGTGGGACACTCTGATCAAACCTAAAAAGAAGACTCCACCTGCTCGCCCCTACAGGCAACAGTCTTCTTACCAACGTAGGTTCTCGGCCAGATCTCTCAACCCGCCTCAACAGCAGCCACGCCGACCTCGGCAACAATATCAAACCCAGGCTCGCTCTCAGTCTCACCAACCTGCCAAGCCTCTACCTCCGTCAAAACCATCTCAGCCCTTTTGACTCTTTTCTCCAGGGCATTGCCAGTCTCCCAACATCATTACCTCTTCCTCAGCCTATCGGAGGTCGCCTCCAGCATTTCCTCAGCCGTTGGGAGGTCATCACATCAGACCAATGGGTCCTCAACATCATTCGCCACGGCTACTCTCTCAACTTCCAGACTCTTCCACCAGACAATCCTCCCGTAGAGTCTGCTTCTCACTCCTCCCAAACCCCCCTCCTCCTGAGGGAGGTCCAATCCCTCCTTCTCAATGCCATCGAAGAGGTGCCTCCGGACCAAAGGGGTCAGGGATTCTACTCCCGCTACTTCCTGGTTCCCAAGAAGACAGGAGACCTCCGCCCCATCCTCGATCTCCGGGACCTCAACAAGATGTCTGGTCAAAGAGAAGTTCAGAATGCTCTCCCTGGCCACGCTTTACCCTCTTCTCTCTCATCACGACTGGCTATGTTCCCTGGACCTCAAAGAGGCCTACACTTACATCCCCATCAATCTGAATTCACGTCGCTACCTCCGCTTTCAGATTCAGCACCGCCACTATCAGTACAAGGTACTACCTTTTGGCCTCGCATCATCGCCCAGGGTGTTCATCAAGTGCCTTATTATGGTAGCGGCCTTCCTCAGGTCTCACAACCTCCAGGTGTTCCCCTACTTGGACGATTGGTTGGTGAAAGCAACTACGTCTCCACTTGTGCTGCAAGCCACTCATCACACCATCTCTTTCCTCCATCTCTTGGGGTTCGAGATCAACTACCCAAAGTCGCATCTGCTTCCCACACAGCGACTTCAGTTCATCGGAGCAGTTCTCGACACCACTCTGATGAGGGCGTTTCTCCCCTCCGACCGACACCGGACCCTGCTCCACCTCTGTCGTCAGGTGCTCCTTCATCAAACCATCCCAGCTCGACAGATGATGGTCCTCTTGGGCCACATGGCCTCGACGGTCCATGTACTTCCTCTGGCGCGACTCCACCTCAGGACACCTCAGTGGACTCTAGCCAACCAATGGTCACAGACCATGGATCCTCTTTCTCATCCCATCTCTGTGACATCGTCTCTTCAGCAATCTCTTCAATGGTGGTTGAACTCCTCCAATCTTTCCAGGGGTCTACTCCTTCATCTACCCCCTCACTCCATGATCATAACCACGGATGCCTTCCCCTATGCGTGGGGAGCTCACCTAGGAGATCTACGCACCCAGGGACTCTGGACCCCTCAGGAGCGTCAACATCACATCAATTTCCTGGAACTCAGAGCCATGTTCTATGCTCTCAAGGCCTTCCAGCACCTTCTCTGTCCTCAGGTTCTTCTCCTGTGCACAGACAATCAAGTTGCCATGTACTACATAAACAAGCAAGGCGGCACCGGATCTCGCCTCCTCTGTCAGGAGGCTCTCCGCATATGGACCTGGGCCACGGACCACAGTCTCTTCCTCAAGGCTGTCTACATCCAGGGCAAACAGAACTCCCTGGCCGACAATCTCAGCCGCATCCTTCAACCTCACGAGTGGACTCTGGACCCTCCAACACTCCGCTCCATCTTTGCTCGCTAGGGCACTCCACAGGTGGACCTCTTTGCAGCTCCTCACAACCATCAGCTGCCCCAGTTCTGTTCCAGACTCTTCTCTCCCCACCGTCTGGCCCCGGATGCATTCCATCTCGACTGGATGGATCGGTTCCTCTATGCCTTTCCTCCACTCCCTCTGATGTTGCGGACGCTATACAAACTCCGCAGGGACAAGGCCACCATGATTCTCATCGCCCTTCGGTGGCCTCGACAACACTGGTTCTCCCTTCTGCTTCAGCTCAGCTCCAGGGAGCCCATTCCTCTTCCTGTGTTTCCTACTCTACTTACACAGCAGCATCAGTCTCTACTACATCCCAATCTGTCTTCGCTCCACCTGACAGCTTGGTTTCTCTCGGGCTGACCTCTCCAGAGAATCTGTCTCAGCCTGTCCGTCGCATTTTGGATGCCTCCAGGAAACCGGCCACTCTTCAATGTTACCATCAGAAGTGGACCCGGTTTTCCTCTTGGTGTCTCCTGCATCATCACGATCCCACCTCATTGGCGGTGGAAACTGTACTGGACTATTTGCTCTCTCTGTCCGATGCTGGCCTCAAGTCTACCTCAATCAGAGTCCACCTCAGTGCCATCACTGCGTTTCATGAGCCTATCCTCGGAAAACCTCTCACGGCTCATCCTCTGGTTTCCCGGTTCATGAGAGGCCTCTTCCATGTCAAACCACCTCTGAAGCCTCCTCCTGTCGTCTGGGACCTAAATGTGGTTTTATCAGCCCTCATGAAACCTCCTTTTGAGCCTCTTGCCACGACTTCGCTCACACTTCTAACTTGGAAGGTGCTTTTCCTCATTGCCATCACCTCTGCCAGGAGGGTTAGTGAGCTGCATGCACTGGTCGCCGATCCACCGTTCACTGTTTTTCACCATGACAAGGTGGTTCTGCGTACCCACCCTAAATTCCTCCCCAAGGTGGTCTCGGCTTTGGGATCCGGAAGGTTCGCCCCCCACATTTCGCCCCCAGCAATTCGCCCCTCACATTTCGCCCCCCACATTTCGCCCCCAGACACATTTCGCCCCCACACATTTCGCCCCCACACATTTCGCCCCCCGGATGTTTCGCCCCCACACATTTCGCCCCCACACATTTCGCCCCCGTCTCGGAGCGCAAATCCTTACCTCGGAGCGCAAATCAGTCCAGCTACTGTTGTGAGCGCGAGAGAAGCCAAGGGGGATCGAGGCTTGGCCAAAGCGAGACAGCGTCCCGCGAGAGCTGTGCGCGAGCGAAGCCAAGGGGGGGAGGGAGTTGTGAGCGCGAGAGAAGCCAAGGGGGATCGAGGCTTGGCCAAAGCGAGACAGCGTCCCGCGAGAGCTGTGCGCGAGCGAAGCCAAGGGGGGGAGGGAGTCGAAGGCCAGAGCGAGACAGCGGAAAGGGATGAAGGGGGATCGGGGCTTGGGCCAGAGCGAGACAGCGGAAAGGGAACATGAGCTGTGCGCGAGCGAAGCCAAGGGGGGGTAGGGAGTCGAAGCCTGGGGATGAAGGGGGATCGGGGCTTGGGCCGAAAGGGAACATGAGCTGTGCGCGAGCGAAGCCAAGGGGGGGTAGGGAGTCGAAGCCTGGGGATGAAGGGGGATCGGGCCCAAGGCCAGAGCGAGACAGCGGAAAGGGATGAAGGGGGATCGGGGCTTGGGCCGAAAGGGAACATGAGCTGTGCGCGAGCGAAGCCAAGGGGGGGTAGGGAGTCGAAGCCTGGGGATGAAGGGGGATCGGGCCCAAGGCCAGAGCGAGACAGCGGAAAGGGATGAAGGGGGATCGGGGCTTGGGCCGAAAGGGAACATGAGCTGTGCGCGAGCGAAGCCAAGGGGGGGTAGGGAGTCGAAGCCTGGGGATGAAGGGGGATCGGGGCTTGGGCCGAAAGGGAACATGAGCTGTGCGCGAGCGAAGCCAAGGGGGGGTAGGGAGTCGAAGCCTGGGGATGAAGGGGGATCGGGCCCAAGGCCAGAGCGAGACAGCGGAAAGGGATGAAGGGGGATCGGGGCTTGGGCCGAAAGGGAACATGAGCTGTGCGTGAGCGAAGCCAAGGGGGGGTAGGGAGTCGAAGCCTGGGGATGAAGGGGGATCGGGGCTTGGGCCGAAAGGGAAATGGAATGTCTGATATGTGGCCATTGCCTGAGTCTCATGAGCAATTAAACCTAGGTATAGATCTTTAAAGAGAAAGGTTTTGAGGCTAGATTTGGAGTTGTTGCAGTTAGTTTCCTGCCTTGCTACAATCCCTCATGCCATGCTTGCCACACAATGTTTAACGTTCCATGTGTGCATGACACACATAGCACGGAGCTCTGGCCCAAGCCCCGATCCCCCTTCATCCCCAAACTTCGACTCCCTACCCCCCCTTGGCTTCTCTCGCGCTCACAACAGTAGCTGGACTGACCTACCCCCCCTTGGCTTCGCTCGCGCACAGCTCATGTTCCCTTTCGGCCCAAGCCCCGATCCCCCTTCATCCCCAGACTTCGACTCCCTACCCCCCCTTGGCTTCTCTCGCGCTCACAACAGTAGCTGGACTGACCTACCCCCCCTTGGCTTCTCTCGCGCTCACAACAGTAGCTGGACTGACCTACCCCCCCTTGGCTTCGCTCGCGCACAGCTCATGTTCCCTTTCGGCCCAAGCCCCGATCCCCCTTCATCCCCAGACTTCGACTCCCTACCCCCCCTTGGCTTCTCTCGCGCTCACAACAGTAGCTGGACTGACCTACCCCCCCTAGGCTTCGCTCGCGCACAGCTCTCGCGGGACGCTGTCTCGCTTTGGCCAGGTGCTCCTGCTTGGATAATCACTGGCGTGTATGGGGGGAGGGGAAAGTAGCCGTGTTCAGCACACACATCCCACCCTTCTCTAATACAGCTGTCTAATGCTGCAGTTGATTGCATCTCTCCAGAAGCCTCGATCCCCCTTGGCTTCTCTCGCGCTCACAACAGTAGCTGGACTGATTTGCGCTCCGAGGTAAGGATTTGCGCTCCGAGACGGGGGCGAAATGTATGGGGGCGAAATGTGGGGGCGAAATGTGGGGGGGCGAAATGTGTGGGGGCGAAATGTGTGGGGGCGAAACATCCGGGGGGCGAAATGTGTGGGGGCGAAACATCCGGGGGGCGAAATGTGCGGGGGCGAAATGTGAGGGGCGAATTGCTGGGGGCGAAATGTGGGGGGCGAAACTTCCGTGAACCCTCGGCTTTTCACCTCAACCAGTCCATTGTGTTGCCGGTCTTTTTCCCTAAACCCCATTCTCATCCTGGGGAACAGGCGTTGCACACGCTGGATTGTAAGCGTGCCCTTGCATACTACCTTGACCGTACCAGGGCTCACCGCTCGTCTCCTCAGCTCTTTCTGACCTTCGATCCTAACCGTCTAGGTCGTCCTGCCTCTAAATGGACGCTTTCCAACTGGCTTGCTGCCTGCATTGCGTTCTGTTATGCTCGGGCCGGTCTCTCACTGGAAGGTGCTGTCACGGCCCACAGGGTCAGAGCTATGGCTGTTTCTGTGGCTTTCCTCCGTTCCACGCCCATCGAGGAAATCTGCAAGGCTGCCACTTGGTCCTCAGTTCACACGTTCACTACTCACTACTGTCTGAATGCCTTCTCCAGACGGGATGGACACTTCGGCCAATCTGTGTTACAAAATTTATTTTCCTAATGGCCAACCATCCCTCCTCCCTCTCTGTTAGCTTGGAGGTCACCCATGCGTTAAGAATATGCTGCCTGCTTGTCCTGGGATAAAGCACAGTTACTTACCGTAACAGGTGTTATCCAGGGACAGCAGGCAGATATTCTTACGTCCCACCCTCCTCCCCGGGTTGGCTTCTTAGCTGGCTTATCTTAACTGGGGACCACGCACTCCTCCGTCAGGCGGGAAGGCACTCGCGCATGCGCAGTGCGGCCAACTAGAACTTTCTAGTTAAAAAGGTCCGTACCGGAGCTCCGTCGGTGACGTCACCCATGCGTTAAGAATATCTGCCTGCTGTCCCTGGATAACACCTGTTACGCTAAGTAACTGTGCTTTTTGGCCCTTCTTACCACTTTGTGGCACCTGCTTTGATGTTGTTTGTGCTTTTTCCAGTTTTCATCCGTTTTTGACCTTTTCATTCCTTAAAAGAAGTCTTCTTGTCTCTGATCGCTTCCTTCACAGCTACAGTTAGTCACGCCAGTTCCTTGGTCTTTTTCCTTTTGGATCCCTTCTTGATACGCTGTGTATATAGATTTTGCGCCTCGGTGACCGTGTCCTTAAAAAGGGACTATGCTTTTTACAGTGGCTTATCCTCTTCTTAATCTTCTTCCCCACCATGAGTCTCAACCCTTCGTAATTCTCTCTTTGGAAGTTCAGTGCTGTGGCTGACGTTTTGGATCGATGTTGTGCCTCTGTGTCCAGGTCGAAGTGGATAATATTGTGGTTGCTGCTTCCCAGCGGTCCCTTCTACTTCTACACCTCGTAGTCCATTTAGAATTAAGTCCAGAATTGCCTTTCTCTCATATTTTCCTTGACAAGTTGTTCCAGGAAGCAATCACCTACAGCATTCAGGAATTTGGTCTCCCTACCACAGCTGGAGGTGCTTAGGTTCCAATCTATCACCGGATAATTGAAGTCACCCATGATAACTGTGTTGCCTATCTCATCAGCCCGACTTCTGCCTGCCTGCCCTGATCTCAAGGCAAGCTGGATCTGCGTGCCGTTGGCCCCTCCCCTTTTAAGGGGGAGCTCCGGATGTGCTGCGGGTGACATCAGGGGGTGGGTGGAGCTACCTCTCGCCTCAGCCCCTCACCCTCTGCTTCCTCTGCTGAACTCCTGTTCGCTCCCTTCTGCCTCCTCTGTCCAACTCCTCTTCTCTCCCTTCAGCCCAACTTCTCCTGCCTGCCCCAATCTCAAGGCAAGCTGACCTAGGGGCCGCCATGGGAGCAGACTGCTGGGCATGATGAACCACTGGTCTGACCCAGCAGCAACAATTCTTATGTTCTTAGAATGTCCAAACACAGTAAATCCAGCCTTTAATACCATAGTTTAGTCCCTGTATAAATACATTGATGGCCTTCTGAATGAACCTCCCCATAAATCAGAGGAACAACAGTTCATCAATCTTCTGTTGCAGTTTGATATGATAGTTCAACAAGGCACCCATTTTCAAAATATCTTCTTCAAGGACATAAATATAAATTAGTACTCTGTTAGCTTTGCTATTGCGGTTTAGTAAAAGTGGGCCATAGTGCAAAATATAGACAGCAGCAGTGTTCCCTCTAAGCGGGCGGGTGTTGTGAGCAAACTTTTTTCACCGTGAGCCAAAAATATCGGGCGCCAGCAAGTTATGAGCCAACTCGCCCGATTCTCCTCTCGCCGCCCTGCCATCTGCCGTACGCCTCTTCCGATCGTGCGCTGTGACGAGAAACGTGTGCGCTGCGATGTAATATTTTGTGCGCCAGCGCACGCCAGCGCAGCTTAGCGGGAACACTGGTTCAAATGGTTTTATTTATTTCCCCAAATTTATTTTTGTTATACGCATTGAAAATATTTGATATTGCGTTTAAATCAAAATCTCAATAAACTTGAAACGAGTGCCCGTGAGATTGTGGGAGGGTTAAATACTCAAAACTTAGAAGTTTTTGCTACGCCAGCTTTCTGGTATCTTTACATACAGTGGCGTACCTAGCATATGTAACATCCGGGGCCCATCATTTTTTGGCACCCCCCCCCATCTGTAAGAAAAACATGATTTTTAGTAACAAACCACACGTCACACATGAGTACCTAGGAAAAGGCAGCATCTTACATATTGCAGTGAGCAGTACATCAATACACCCATTGTAAAACTAAACAAGCCAGACCAGCACAGATCAATCCTACACCGTCAATCCTAACAGAAAACCATGTCTTTCGAACACACAGAACACAGAAAACACCTTCGCCTAGTAAGGAATATGTAATCACAAACTAACCCCTCCCTCTTTTACAAAACTGTAGTGTGGATTTTAGCTACGGAGGTAACAGCTCTGATGCTCATAAAATTCTGAGCATCAGAGCTGCTACCACCAAGGCTGGTGCTAAAAACGCTTCACAGTTTTGTAAAAGGGGGGATAAAATAAAAATACATAGACAAAGGTTAAATTGAACCAGCAAGAAGCTGGACTCTGCATACAATGCTTCACAGAAACAGTGACACGTCTCCTAAAGCAATAAATAAATAGAAATTTTTTTCTACCTTTGTCTTCTGTGGTTTCTCCTTTCCTCATCTTCTTGTAACTCTCTTCCTTCCATTCACTGTCTGCCGTCTCTCTTCCCCTATATGGCATCTTCTCTCCTTCTATGCCCCTTCCAGAAACTGTATGCCTCCCCCTTCCATCTCTCCTTTCACCCCATTGGTCTGGCATCTCTCTCCTCGCCTTCCCTCTCCCACACCTCTCCTCATAGTCTGGTATCTCCCCTTCCCTGATTCTCTGGCATCTCTCTCCTTTCCTTTTCTTCCATCTTTCGCTCCCCCTCCATGCTCTCACATCTCCCCCTTCCTTTTCCCTTAGACTGGCATACCTTCCTCCTACGCTCCAATCCCTGGCATCTCCTTTAATTCCCTCCCTCATCTTCCTTCTCCCTCCAGCTGGGTACCGCAACACTCTTCCCTGCAGCTCTGCACTTCCCCACAATTGCCATGCTTCGGTTCCTCTTCTTCCTTCCTTCCTCCCCCCCCCCCCCCGCGGGACCCTGCGGCACCATCAACTCTTACTCCCTCTAATGTCGGCCCTGCAGCTCCAGACTTCCTCGCACCTTCTCCCCTCCCCCTTTGGATCGCTATTATTTTAAATGTTATAGCCGCGGAGCTGTATCCATCAATGGAGATGTCTAACCTCGGCCTGCCCCGGAACTCTTACTGCAACAGTGACTTCCTGTTCCTGCCTAGACGGGCGGCTGCTGCAGTAAGAGTTCCGGGGCAGGCCGAGGTTAGACATCTCCACTGATGGATACAGCTCCGCGGCTATAACATTTAAAATAATAGCGATCCAAAGGGGGAGGGGAGAAGGTGCGAGGAAGTCTGGAGCTGCAGGGCCGACATTAGAGGGAGTAAGAGTTGATGGTGCCGCAGGGTCCCGCGGGGGGGGGGGGGAGGAAGGAAGGAAGAAGAGGAACCGAAGCAT
Organism: Geotrypetes seraphini; assembly: GCF_902459505.1. Classification (NCBI taxonomy): domain Eukaryota; kingdom Metazoa; phylum Chordata; class Amphibia; order Gymnophiona; family Dermophiidae; genus Geotrypetes; species Geotrypetes seraphini. The sequence goes on along the minus strand of NC_047086.1, from coordinate 337,513,379 downwards.
GGCAATTGTGGGGAAGTGCAATCCCCCCAGTGCGTCCCCTTACCTTACCGACGCGTGTGTGCGCTGTGAAGAGAAACTTTGCGCTGCGATGTAATATTTTGTGCGTGAGCGCAGGCCAACGCAGCTTAGCGGGAACACTGGACAGCAGATATAAATTCTCTGGTGATTTCATGAGTCTCTGGTTGCACTTCCTTCTTCTGACTGTAAATCCAATATTTCTTTCTTTCTGCCCCTCCCCTTTTCTTTCTGTCTCTTTCTTTCTCTCTCCCCCCCCCCTGCCTGCCTTTCTTTCTCTCTCCCCCTGTTCCCCCCAAGCCATTGTGCCGATTTCTCCACTTCCCCGATTCTTTCCCTACCCCCTAAGCCACCACACCAATTTCTCCCTGCTGCTTCCCTGAGCCAGGCTGGGCACGTACAAGCACCGGACTCGCAAGACTGCTGACTGAACGTCAGAGAGGAAGTTCCAGGCCAGCCAGGCAGTGATTGGCTGGCCCAGAACTTCCTCTCCGATGTCAAAATTGACATTGGAGGTGAAGTCTTGTGAGTCCGGCGCTTGTACGTGCCTGGCCTAGCTCGGGGAAGCAGCAGGGAGAAATTGGTGTAGTGGCTTAAGGGGTAGGGAAAGAATCGGGGAAGTGGAGAAATCGGCGCGATGATTTGGGGGGCAGGGTGAGAGATAATCAATACAGTTACAATACTACTTGATTCTACGTAAAGCAACAAATTTTTCTACCATTTTTTTGTTTCTGCTTTAATCATCTTCTCTTCGTTCTCTTCTTTCTATTCAGCGTTTGTCCTCATTCCCTTCCATGCAACATCTGTCCTCTCTTTGCCCCTTCCACCCAGCCTCTGCCCTCTCTCTCTCTCTACCCCTTCCATCTACTATCCACCCTCTCTCTGCCCCTTGCATCCACTGTCCACCCTCTCTGCCTTTTCCATCCAGTGTCCACCCTCTCTCTGTTCCATATGGCATCTTTCCTCTTTCTATGTCCCTTCAATAAACTGTATATCCTGTGCCCTTTCTCTCTTTTGTACATGATTCATTTCAGCTACATCCCCTCCCCTATGCTCTGGCATCTCTCTTCTCCTTCCCTTCTCTGTACCCATGACCTGGCATCTCCCTCCTTCCCCTCCCCCCATATGCGTTGACATCTCTCACCCCCCTCTATGGTCTTGGTAGCTCCTTTCCTTTCCCTTCCTCCCATGGTCTTGGCATCTTGTCTCTCCTCTCCCTTCCCTGGTCTTCCTTCTCCCCACTCTCTCCCCAATTGGGTGCAGCAGCTTTTCTCTTCCCCCTCCCCCCCAAAAAAGTGGGTGCAGCAGCAGCATTTCTTTTCCCATCCCTCCCAGCTCACACATCCATCGGCAGAGTCGCTAGGCAAGTTGCAAGCTTCCCTCCATCGCTGACCTATCTTCCATAGGTCAGCGACGGAGGGAAGCTTACAATTTGCTGCTTTTACTTGCTTCGGGCCTTCCTCATTGCTGGGTCCTGCCTACTTTCTGTTTCCACGAAGGCAGGACCCGGCAGCGAGGAAGGCCCAAAGCAAGTAAAAGCAGCAAGTTGTAAGCTTCCCTCCGGGGCTCTAACGTGTGCCTGCCAGCTTCCCTTCTCTTCCCCTCCGAAACCGGAAATTACATCCGGGGAGGTAGGGGGGAGAAAAGAGAAGTTTCTGGCAATCTGATAATGTCAAAGAGTGTATGCACCAAATTAAAAAGTACTTAATCTCCAGCCATCTCGTGCTACAATGTACCCCAAAAGTGGCAGGCATTACTCGGTTAAATGAGAGGGCAATCAGCTTATGATAGAGTAACAGCTGCCCCTCAGACCTGCTCCACACAAGTTCTAGGCGACTACCGTATTTTGGAAAGGTCAGGGCAAGCTATGGGTTTACACTGAAAACAGCTCTTTCTGCCAAACTCACTGAAAGCTCTGAACTCCCACCCCCAAGCAAAGGCCAGTTAGAGAGAGGGCAGAGAGTCCCTCACCTCGTTTGTTCTTCGTGCTGTGCTTCCGGGCTGTCGCCAACTCCTGCTCAATGTTTTTCCCAAGTATTCATTCCTGTTTCTTGGCCAACGTTTCCTCGGTCTCCCGCAGTCAGCCCACAGCCTGCGGCGTCGGAGCCCCGCAGCTCCGGGAAGAGCCTCCAGTGCCCTTGAAAAGTTTCATCAGTTTACTCATCTCTCCTCAGTATCGTTGCCGATATTAACCACAGATGTTACAGAACCCGAACGCAGAACCACAAGTCCTTTCCCACCTGGACTGTAACACAAACCCACTGAGGAGAACCCGAACGGCCAAGTGACTTCTGGAACAGAAGCAACACCTGTGTGGCTGTACGGTGATGTCAGACAAGGAGCAGGTTCTGCCGGGTCATGCACCTACTACTTGAGCGGGAGGGGTGTGCCGGCTCTCTCTCAGCGCTAAATTACTCACACACTGCATCAACCTGTCAAGCGCGGTTTTCACGGTATTGCCACTTAATATTAGTGAAATTCCAGTCCAAACATCGGATTCTCATGATTTTCCAAAGGAATTAAATCATCTTTATTTCCGCTGCTGCTAGCCGGGCGGTTATCTAAATTAAAGGCCCTGGGGAAAATACTGTCTTAGCCAGGACATGCTTATTCTTCATAGGTTGTTGCCTTTTGGCAACAAATTGTGAGGAGTTCTAACACCTCTTCAGGGTAGATGTTTGCTTCTTTGTATGGCCTTACCCTGCTCCTTTTTGTGTAGCAAGTTGGTAGCTGGATTCTGGGTGTGCTGATGAGGATGGAAATGTTGTACCCTTTAGATCTCTTAGGGTTGTCTTCTGGGGATGAATTGCTCATCCTGGAAGTCCTTGAAGTTCAGTGGCCTCTCCCTTGTCTGAGTGCTTGGTCCTCATGGCCACCTTACATTAGGTTGTATGAAATTATTCAGTATTAAGGCAGTTTCAAGTTGCCTTGATCCATTGTTGGTTGAGAGCGAAGTCAGGCCAAATGCATGGACTGTCTAGGTTTGAGGGGCTCAGTAGATATTAATCTCGTTGCTATGTGCGATTTGCATCTTGGAGCCCCAGAATGGTGGTGCACGAAGCTAGAGTGATTTTATTTCATTGGGCACCAGTATTCCCAGTTGTCTCAGTGGGAATGCTTTAGATCAGTCTTGCCTTATGAAGATGGTATTTTCTGTTGCAGAGTCTCCCTCCTTCCTGAGTTTCTTTAAAGTATTGGTAAGGCCTTCCTGTTTGGACTGGTCTAGCAGATAAGGAAGGTGAAATTTGCTCTTACCTGTTAATTTCTTTCCTTGAGTCCTATAGACTATCTAGGATCTACCCAGGAAGACTGTGACTGGTTGATCCTCTTTGTGTTCCCTATCAACTGGGGTAATTTCTCAGTGTGAGATTCTCACACTTTTGTTAGGGCTGGGGCTTCCAGAAAGTTAGTCTGTAGTGCTGTAGCACTATACCATCTTGTAATGCCTTAGTAGTGCTTTAGCATGCTGCATGATAAGATACATTTGTGCTTTGATGTTGAAATGTACTGTGGGTACTAAGATATTTTATAATGTTGCCCTGTATTCCTGATCTCTAATGGTTTGGCTCTCTCTTATTTTTTACTTACAGTTGGTTCCTAATACTGTTCGGTGTTAAGAGATCTGCTTTGGCAATAGTATAGTGGTGAGTGTAAGGCAGAACCACTCCTTACACTGGTGATACTGAATTGTCAGCATTCTCTGCCTCCATCTGCTGGTTGGGAGGTGAAACCCGCTTATCTGGACTAGTCAAGCTGGACTCAAGGAAAGGAAAGGAAATTATCAGGTAAGAACAAATTTCACCATAACATTAACAAACAGGTGTGGATATTTGGGGGGACAAATAATAGGCATTTTGAAAACACCTATTTGGTAATATGCAGGACAAAATTGAGCTCTCAGCTACCTGTCATAAAAATAATATATTATTTTCAGGAGGACAATGAATTCTGAATCAGATTCTGAGAGCGAACACAGCCTCCATGAGAAGAAAAATTGGTATGGTGAAGAAGACTATGTAGACATTTCTAAAATGTGGTACTCAAACAGGGAGTATTACATGCAACTGGAAAAACTGAAGAATGCCCACATAATGGTCATGGCACAACTAGAAAAAATGTACCAAAACAAGCTGCACCTCAAGGGAGTACTGCCCCTGGAGAATAAGGAAAATATTGGTAATGGGGTCTACAGGTAAGAGTGCTTGTATTCTCTACTTGTATATTCACCATTTCTTATAACTTTTTTAGCTCTGGCACAATAAACAGAGCAAATGTTTTTCATGGCACATTATAACTGAAATTATAAAATTGCAAAACAAACAAAAAATTAATCCCTCCTTTTATGAAGCTGCGTTAGAGTTTTTTATTGCTGCCCATGGCAGTAAAAACTTTGACGCTCATAGAATTCCTGTGAGCATTGGAACTTTTTACTGCGGCTTCATAAAAGTGGGGGAGGGATTTGAGAGATTTATTTAAAGTTCTTTAAGCTATGTTTGGGTAATTCTAACAGTGAAACTAAAGTAGATAGAATAGAATTGCTAATCAATGTGAAGGATGTGCTTGTGTGCAAATCAACTGAAAATATGGCTTGTTAGTCGACAAGCAAACACGCATTTCATCATCCACTATCTGCAGTCATTTTCGATTTAATTTCTGTCAGAGCTGAAAATCCAAGTTTACAAAGATAAAAAGATCCAAAAGGTAACAAAGCCTTCATTGCTTTGTTGCTCATGTTAAGATAACTACTGCATATAAAATAAAAATAAAATTGCTTCTTGAAAACTAACAGAAAGTAATTACGTCAAAGAATGATGCTTGTCTGGGCGGTTGTATCCTTATGCAGACAAGACACTCATAAAATTGACAGACTTGCATATGCAATTTACATATCATCTATTCTTGTACAATCCCACTTTATTCTGGGACTAGTGGGTTATTTCCCTCCACCCGCCATGGTCCATAAGAAGCCTCAAAACTTCAGAGACTTTTTCCTCCCTCCCTTACATACCTCCTCTCTGAGGAGGCTGTAGGAGCTCATCTTTTCTGCTCATGTTTTATTTTGTGATCTTTCAGTATTTTTTGTTCATGGTTTTCGCCCTCGTGATGTGGAGGTTCCTTGCGGGGACATCCTTGACTGCAGGAGATCGCAGTCTGTTGGAGAACATCTGTTTCTGGGGGTTCCCTGCTCAGCATTAAGCCCCCTGGAGAGCCTGCACATCAGATCGGGGCTCCGGGACCTTTCCCTTGGGAGCTAGTTCACCTCAGGTTCGTCCACTAGTGAGTGTAGTGCAGGCTGAAACGTGACCGGGATCGGAGCCAGACTGTATCCCTCCAGGCGTTTACATGGCATGTCCACAGGTGGTGGAGCTCTCCGGCTGTAGTGATCAAGCCGGTGGGGCAGTCAGAAGACTTGAAATCCAGATTTCTAGTTCACTGAGGCAAAGGATCTCCCTGCAAGCTGTTTAGCAGCATGCAATTTCTCTCATTCAGTACAGTGAGTAAAAGGTTTCAGTTTCTCCTGTGAGCACATGGTTATGTGAGGGCAAGCTAACAGCTTGAATCAGAGATTTTTTTTTTTTTTTTTTTTGGGGGGGGGAGGTCTTTAAAAGTGTTTTTAGGTGGTTTCCCTGCATGTCCTATGCTCCCTAAAATCTCTGTTTTTGAGGGTCCTCTGTGGTTTTCCTGGGTCATTTTTAGTCAAAACGGCCTCGGTATCCACTTTGTTTTTTTCCAGATTTGATTTCAAAGTTATTTTTCATACTTGCCAGCTTCAGTTTTGAAAGAAAACCACATGGATGACCTTCCTAGGGCAGGATGGGATGGATTCATGCCTCATTTGTGGTAGATGGCTGTTGGTTGCGCAGCCGTATTCAACGTGCGCTGTGGCCCGTAAGGGGGGCAAGATTTGTTCGAATACGGTGCCTTTGACCTCCGGGGAGGATCTTAAAGCACCTTATACCCCGACTCCTGTGAAATTGGCATCAGGGGCCTTGGGGAGTGCGCTGTCACCATTTTGGTGAACTGTAAGAGCAGCTCCAGCGAAAAACCTCATAAATCTTTCAAACTTTCCAAAACTGAGGTGCAGAAGTTGACTCCCGCCAGAGGATGGTTTTCCCCCCAAAATTTGTGCACGTGCTTTATCAGGCTTACTTAGTTAAAAAGTTCCTGCCTGTTTCCCTTCTACCAGCTTCTGTGCCAGTCACAGGGACCCCTGCTCCAAGGAATCAGGGTCTCCTTGTCTTCCTGTGAGTGTACCAGTCCACAGTTGTGCCAGATACTTATTCCATTCCTCTGCTTTCACAAGGCAGCTCTGCGGTGGTCAAGGACATGGCGAATTTGGTGGATCTCTAAGATCCGAGCCGGTGCGGAGCCTGTGATTTGGGGGAGCGCCCCACTATGTGCAGGTTCTTCAAATCTGCACACCTTGTGGATTTAATCTCTGATTCTCTGCAGGAATTGCAGCTACAGATGGAACAGCCAGTCTCTGTTGAATGTTCCCTTATGAATAACGCAGACATGTCAAACTCTGGCCCGCGGGCCAAATTTGGCCTGCGAGAGAATACCCACCTGCTTGCTCTCTGCTCAGCGGCGACAGAGGGAAGCAACCACCACCAACCAGGTCAGACACAGGAAAGGACCAGCCATGAGACAGCGAGGAGAAGCACGCAACAGGGCGAGAACGGAGGGGGAAATGGAGGCTCCTGGCTCAGGAAGAGCGCCCCCTGCAGCTGTACTTCCAGCTACATTTGGAGCTTATTCAGTATCGGCCTGGCGGATGCCCTCTTTGATATGATGAAGGTTTTTGCTACGTTTGGAGCTTATTCAGTATCGACCTGGTGGATGCCCTCTATGATATGATGAAGGTTTTTGCTACGTTTGGAGCTTATTCAGTATCGGCCTGGCGGATGCTGTGGATTTGCCGCTGGTCGAGAGACTCTTCTAAGGCTACATTGAGCCAATTGCCTTTCAAGGTCTTGCTCTTGTTTGGGCCAGGGTACGGATGACCTCATGGCCAGTGTTCAGGACCATAAGCCTAAGGTGCTACCTGGCTTGGAGCCTCGCCCGACTTGGGGTTCAGGACAGCCAATTTTTCATCCACACAGGAGTCCTCACTAGTACGCTGGGCCCCCTGCGACAGGGCAAAGATTCGAAGCTCCTTCCAGACAAAGTTGGATAAGTTCCTACTGGAACAGACCATACGCAAGTAAGGCTAGACTCAAATAGGGCACTGGTCTTTGACCTAAGGGCCGTTGCATGAGCGGACTGCTAGGCATGATGGACCACTGGTCTGACCCAGCAGTGGCAAATCTTATGCTCTTCCCAAGAGAAAGTTCTGACGCTGAGCCTTTGGCCCCTCTCCCTTGGATCGGGAGACGCTTCTCGGTCTACCTTCCAGAGTGGCAGAGGATGATTTTGGACCAGTGAGTCCTCGAAAGGGTCTTTGACTACAATTTTGCGACACCCCTTCGGATTTCTTCCTCCCACAGGAAATCAAGAAAGGGCTTGATGTGTGCGGGCCATGGTTCACAGATTGCTCAATCTAGTAGCGATAGAACCAGTTCCCAAAGATGCCTTCATCGTGCCAAAGAAAGGCTCTTAAGATTGGAGGCCTGCTCTAGACCTCACGGCAGTGATTGCTTTTCTGAGAGTTCCACATTTCCGGATGGAAATAGTGCGTTCAGTTGTGGCAGCAGTGGCGCTTGGGGAGTTCTTGGCTTCCTTGGATCTCACGGAAGCGTACCTCTGCATCCCGATCTTCCCAGAACACAGGAGGTTTCTGAGATTCCACATGCTCGGGTTGCACTTCCAATTCGCGGCTCTGCCCTTTGGGCTGGCGTCAGCGCCCAGATCCTTCACCAAAGTCATGGTGGTAGTAGCTGCCCACTTGCGCTTGCAAGATGTGCTAGTACATCCGTACCTGCTCAGAGCTCCCTTGCTGGAAGAAGGCTGCAAGGCGGTTCTCCAGGTAGTGCATCTGCTTGAGAGTTGTGGCTGGGTAATCAATCTGAAGAAGAGTCACCTCGAGCTGATGCAGGACTTGGAATACCTGGCAGTCCAGTTCCACATGGGCCGGAACCAGGTGTTTCTGCCAGACTTCAGGAAGCTCATGCTTCGGAGTGCCATTCGGGTCATGTTGGAGGTTCAGGTTCTGACGGCCTGGCAGTACCTGCAGGTTCTGGGTCTCATGGTTGCGACCATAGTTGTAATTCCATGGGCCAGAGCTTGACTCCAGCCTCTTCAACTGTCCCTCCTGACTCGGGATTCGCTGGGGGTGAAGTTACCTTGGTTGGTGGCCCGCAGCAGCATGCTGTAGTGGCTGAATCCTATAACTCTGGACAGAGGACTTCTTCTGCGAGGCTTGGACTGGGTGACCCTGACATCGGACGTGAGTTTGTCTGGTTGGGGGGCAGTTTGCATATCTGTTCCGGCCCAAGGCCGGTGGACTGTGCTGGAGAGCAGATGGTTGATCAGTCACCTGGAACATCGTGTGATCCGTCTGGTCCTGTTGCAATTTCAACAGTTTCTCTATCGGAAGACCATTCATGTTTTCTTGGCACTGAGATAGCTATAGCCTATGTCAACAGTCAGGGGGGTCCCCTGCTGAGCCTGGAGGCTACGATGCTCTTTTCCTGGGCAGAAACATAGAAATAGACGGCAGATAAGGGCCACGGCCCATCTAGTCTGCCCACCCTAATGACCCTCCCCTACCTTTCTCTGTGAATAGATCCCATGTGTCTATCCCATTTGGTCTTAAAATCAGGCACGCTGCTGGCCTCAACAACCTGAAGTGGAAGACTATTCCAGCGATCAACCACCCTTTCAGTGAAAAAGAATTTCCTGGTGACCCCGTGCAGTTTTCCACCCCTGATTTTCCACGGAATAGAAACATAAAGGCATCTGGTGACCCTGTCCATGGCTCATGTAACCCCTAGCTGTCAATGCTGCGCACTCAAGCGCCAGGCCATAGGACCAAAGCAGTCCAGATCTTGAAGCGCTATGGGACCCTGCATGAGCAGCCGCTGATGGCAAGGGAGACGCAAACCTCTCCATGCTCAACCACTCTAGGTCTGCACTAGGTCTTCTGGGCCAGTCTAGGGCCACCAGGATCACCGGACCCACGTGAGAGGCCACCCAGCGCATGGCGCGCCTTATCATGGGCCATGGGGGAAAGACATAGAGAAATTCCCCCTCAGGCCAAGGTTGAAACAGAGCGTCCAACCCTTCGCTGCCAATCTCTCTGCGGCGGCTGAAGAATCTGCCCGCCTTCCAGTTCTCAGCTAGCATCATCCGATCAAAGGGGGTACGGCCCCACCGTTGGACTATGGATTCAAACGCTAGCCTGGACAAGGACCATTCTCCTGGGTCCAGAATCTGTTGACTTAGAAAGTCTGCCTGGTTTGTTCCTTATAAGAAGTAAGGTTTGTGAGATTAGAAGGGTCCCTGGGTGGTGGCCCCTTCTGACCTTAAGGCTGTGTCCCCTTTCTCAAAAGTTATACTGTATTCATTTGGTACTGTTCAAATTTCATGTTATGTTTAAATGATTTTTATTATTCCAGCAGTAAGAAGCAAATACAAACAGTAGTACCAGTCAGGAAATAACATTTTCAACAATATAATCAGTTGCCCTCCCATCCCCCCCTCCCCTCCCCTCCCCAAGAATCCATGGCCAGTCCAACAGCTGAGAGTGGAATAAAATCTTAAAGATTCAAAAGTCTACTGCGAGCACGCGGTGTGAGGTCCTGCCAGAAGTGCTCCCACACATGACAAAATTTGCAACCCGGGCCAAGAGTCAAGTCTCCCACCATGCAACTCTCCAGTGTTGCATGCACTATCATTAGGGATCTCCATTGTGCATATGACGGGGGATCACGGGAGAGCCAGTTGGTGAGGATGGTTTTTTTTTCCCATCAAAAGGGCTCTGGAGATAAATGCTGACATTCCCCTGGGTTTGGGCGAGGCTATATTATAAAATCCAAATAACGTCCTCGGTTGCGGAAGCCATCGCCTTCCCCAAAGCGATGTGGTATATAGGCCAAGATGTCTCCAAAACTGTTGGATTGCGGGGCAGGCCCAAAATATGTGACTCAAAGATGCGTGAGCCTGATTGCATTTCCCAGTGAGTAATATTGGGTGACACCTTCTGAATGTTCTTCAGGACCCGTTGTAACTGTTGAGCAGTCAACTGGCAATGCAAGTCCTCAGCCCACACTGTCGCTAATATATCCAGATTCGTACTTGGTTGGCAATCCCGGATCCCCACAATATGAAATCGTAGAGGAATCCTCTGTTGGGCTGAAAGGCTGAAGAGTTCCGAAAGCGCCTCCCTGCAGACTTCAGTAAAGGCAGCCACTGGGAGGGACTGAACAAAGGGACGGATCTGGTAATAGGCGAAGAGATCATTAGCCTGTAGGTCAAAAGTTCGTTGCAGCTCGGCAAATGTGGGCAGGCTCCCCTCCTCTGAAAACAGGTGAAAAAGATATTGTAGACCCTGTGCTTGCCACCTAAGAAAGGTGGCATTTCAAATTTCATGTTATGCAAAATTTGGCCTTAGGGCATTACTTGTTTTGATTTGTTTCTCATGAGCAGAATTGATATGTAGAGGGGAGTCCCCACACCCCTCTTTCTCTTCTTGTGTTTCCTGTTTGTACTAGATCTACCTGGCTTTGGTACCGTCTGGAAGTCCAGGAGAATGTCTAGGATATGACATCAGAGGGAGGGGCTACAATTTGATTGTGAGTTCCCTGCAGTCAAGGCTGACAGAGTTACACAACCCTATGGTGAAGCTTCCAGAGTATATTTACAAGAAAGAAGATTAGCAGAGGTAAGTAACCTAATCTTTCGTTAGCCATTTTCTGCATTGGATTGGCAAATGTGATCATAGCTAAAGCTGTCAAAACAGGTTTAGCGACGATCACTGACTTTAGTGCATCTGGGCTAAAGTCCTGGCGGGTAGATGGAAATAACCCACTGGTCCAAGAATAAAGTGGGGATTTTCAAGAAAGAAGATTAACAAAGATAAGAACCCAATATTTTGTTGCTTCTATATCAGAAGACTGGCAACTGAAAAGTTTTCTGATGCTGTCCCTAGCAGTCCTGCAGCAGGTTAAAGCTTTTATCCTGTAAGTATCTCTGTTTCTTTGTTGTCAGACTGGCTCCTACCTACAAAGTAAAGGTGCCTGCTCCAACTGGCAAATAGTAGGTGCTTCATTGCTGTCCTCCAGAGAATTCAATTTAGTCATACTTTTTCTTATTTTGTAATCCGTTCCTGATTTCCTTTTGGAATCTCACATAAGGGATCTCAATAAATGCCTTCCAAAAAATACACTATGGCACTTAATTTCAAAGCATGTGGATATCCATGTGCTTAAAACTTCCAAGTCCAAATAGCAAGGGGACATGTTTTAGGCAAGATTAAGTTGGGGCTGAAATTTGAACATCCAAGAGTGATTACCAAAGAGGAAGAAATGTCTATGTCTAAAAAAAGAGGACAAACTTAGTTAGGCCTGTTTCAGGCACATCCAGGGTACATAAAAGTGCCCTGATTGAGCAGCTGTCCACTGGAAGAATTAAGGCATGACTTCTTCATCTCCTAAACCCCCCCCCCTCTTCGTGGTTTCTGTTCCCTGAAAGTGAAACCAAAAGGGGATACCGCGATAGCTTCAGATTTTATAGGAATTCTTAGCAAAGTAGGATGCAATTATGAGGAGTAGCCGAGTGGTTATGCAGTGGACCATAAACCAAGGGACTGGGGTTCAAATTTATATATATTGTAACTAAATATATAAGTCACTTGTAAACTCTAAAGGCTATAAAAGTGGTGGACATTCAGGTACAGTAGGTATGTTGCTGTTCCAGCTCATAAAATGGATGTTTGTGCTAGATATTTCCAGTGTATGGACATCCATCTCACATATTTTTAAACAGGCAATCTTCACGTATTTCCTATTCAAAAATACATGCGAGATGGACGTTCATTTGGGACAGTCTGACTTGGGATGTCCTTTTGAAAATGCTGTATGCCAACTGGTTCATCTTTATGCATGTTTATTTACACTCTCTCTTTGTTAAATTCATGTTGGTTTAACTCTAGGCATAGTAATTTTGTTTTTCAGAATAACTTCTACTATTTTGCCTTGTATCAGTGTTAGGTTTACCATAATTATATTTGTGCAAACAGCATACGATTCCTTACAAATAGGTAAAGTACCTCAACTCACGAGATGCTTGCAAAGACATCAATCATTTTCTTCTCTCCACCCCCTTGTCTCTCCAGGCAGCGCCCCCTCTCCTCAGTCTTCTGCAAGCGAGTTGAGAAGATAGCTTCATCTGCTCTGCACTAGATACCTTATTTTTGAAATTTAATCAGCTGTTGTTTGAGGCTTCCCTGTGCTAAGAGGTTCCCAGTAGTTCAGGGACAGCTCTGCCTGGGAGAAGGGCCAGACATTGGGGTCTGAATCCAGGATGGTCACATTTTTTCAAAAGAAGCACCTGTCTGGCCGGTCTGCTGTAACACTTTGAGCTTTGGAATAGGTATCCTGGGAGCAGAGCTTGCTTCTTCAGAGTCAGGAATGTATGTGTGCGCAGGCTGATCTGACCCTGCGACTGGCCAGGAAGCTTGGCAGAGGTTGGCTGTGTCCCCTCCCCCCAAAGAATTGTGTGGGAGAATGAGGAGTCAAGAGTCAGGTTTTGGAACCTAAATAAAAGGCAGCCCGAAGACACAAGCCGCTGAAGCTACCCTTAGCTGAGGCAGAAATTCTTTCTCCATTTCCAGCTGCAGTTACAAGCTGATGCAGGCACAGAACATGGTAGATGTCAGTACAGCTCATTTTTGTCTATGGGATAATCGGAGTGGGTCTGAATTCAGCAAAACTAAGGGTTTCTGAGGGTGTTCCTAGGGTCCCCCACCTGTAAAAATCCTGTTTTCAATAATTTTGGACTTTTGCTTTTGCTTCCATTGGCTGTTTTTTTGGTACTGAAATGCTGCCATGCTGGCCATCTTGGAATTTCCAAATTTATTTCAAAAGATGCTTTCTGCCTCAAATAGCCTTGATTTTGGTAAAAATCAATTATTCCTCATTTCATACCAAATTCAGCCCCACCCTAATCTTTCTCAAAACATGCCCTTGCTATATAGACAAGGTGGTTTAGACCAGTGGTTCCCAACCCTGTACTGGAGGACCACCAGGCCAATAGCGTTTTCAGGATAGCCTTAATGAATATGCATGGAGCAGATTTGCATGCCTCTCACTTCCATTATATGCAAATCTCTTGTCATGCATATTCATTAGGGCTAGCCTGAAAACCCGATTGGCCTGGTGGTCCTCCAGGACAGGGTTGGGAACCACTGGTTTAGACTCCATTTCATGCCAAATTTGCGCTGGGTGGTCAGAGAAGGAGCATCTTTGTACCACGGGGAAAGTGAAGGGGGGTGGGAGCCGTGGGCTTAGCTCCCCGGTCATTTTACGGGTCAGGAGGTGCTGAAACCTAGAGATCTGAGATGTAAAACCTTGTTAGACTCTCTTAAATGTGACTTGTCATCGCCAGCAAAACATTTTTGTGTAGACACCCCTGACCCTGAGAGGAGATGTGTGTCAAACCGGCAGAGGTCCTTGGAGGTCCCAAGCCAGGTCTTTGACCCTGATTTTGTGACTTTGATGTATGCATCTTACCAGAAGCAGAAAGGTTCTTTCTGGGTCAGCCGGTTAGTTCTCAAAGGAGTCTATCGCCACAAAGCAAGGACTCGCTGCAACCAGTCAGATAAGGACTGGGACAATCTGGGATTTGAGCTAATTCCACTGTTCTCCCACCACTGGAGGATTCTAGCTCTCAGTGTGGGGTGGGCAACCAGTAGTTGGTGACAGCCTTAGATCAGGGAGAGGATTCAACCTTGCACAGGCTATTTAAGTCAACACATTTCACTGAGGTTATTACAGTCTCTCTGTAGGAGTTGTATTTAGAGTCCCCACAGGTTTCTACTGCCCAGCCCTCGCTGTTAAGCAGTATCAAGTCACAGTACATGCTTCTCTTCATACCCAGAGATTACCAGGATGATAACAGAGCATTGGGAGAAGCCTGAGGGTCCTCTGACAGGGGCCTGGGCAGTGATGAAATTGTATCCCATGGCTTCTGATTTCCAGCAGTTATTTACTCCACCTAAGATGGATTCTCTGGTGGCTCAAGTTACTAAAATAAGTCTGCTCTGTGAAGTTGGAGAAGTCCTGAAGGGTTTACAGAATTGCAGAGTTGACTTGGTCCTCAGACGGCAGTTTGAGGCATTGGCATGAGGCTTTAGGGCTGCAGCTGTGGCTTCCATTGTGGTGCGGGCCTTCCATAAGATGCTATGTCAGAATCCATCCGCAGAGGGAGCAGGGTGCCCTCCTTTGCTGGGGTGTACTATGTAGCTTACACTATTTACAACATGTTCAGGATCATGAGTAAAGTGGCAGTGTATTCCATCTCCACCCACAGAATGCACATGGATCAGGCAGTGAGCGGGAGATTCAGCATCTAAGACCACCTTGAGTAAGCTCCCTTTTTAAGGGGGCATTTAAGGAAAGGACTGGACAACTTGATGACCAACATGATGGGTTGTTGTCTCATGTCCTTGCCAAACAGTAAGCCCTTAGGTACCAGGAGTTCGTCGTGTTTCCTTTCATGGCTGCAGAAAACTGCGTTATGGATCTGCAGGCTCCTTATCCCAAAGGCTCTTCCAAAGCTCCAGATCAGGGGTAGGGAACTCCGGTCCTCGAGAGCCGTATTCCAGTCGGGTTTTCAGGATTTCCCCAATGAATATGCATGAGATCTATTTGCATGCACTGCTCTAGATAGAGGTTTGGGGGTTTCAGAACAGCCTGCTTTTGCTTCGCCACAAATTTTAAGGCCAATGACACCAGGTCGTCCTCCAAGAACCCCCGCATAGGATGGAGACTCGGAGTTCTGAAGGCTTTGGTGCAGATTTCATCAGACCAATGGGGTCTGGACATCATTGGGTTACAAACTCGAATCCTCTCTGAGTCATCTTTCTGGACTCTCTGGCAGGAAGACCAGAGAAGCAGCCAAGGTCAGAGTGACTGTCTAAAACGACTGTTTAAAATTGGAGTCATAGAGCCGGTGCCAGATGCAGACTTGGGCTCAGGCAGATACTCAATATACTTTATTATGCCCAAGAAAGACTCGGAAGATTGGAACCAATCCTGGATCTGAAGTCAGTAAATGTAGTATTAAAGGTTCCCAGGTTCCAGATGGAAATGGTGAGATCAGTGTGCGACAGCCTCAAAGAAAGCGAACAGAATGTTGGGTATCATTAAAAAGGGTATCACAACCAGGACGAAGGAAGTCATCTTGCCGCTGTATCGTGCAATGGTGTGCCCACATCTGGAATACTGTGTCCAGTACTGGTCGCCGTACCTCAAGAAGGACATGGCAGTACTTGAGGGGGTCCAGAGAAGAGCGACTAAACTGATAAAAGGTATGGAAAACTTTTCATATGCTGACAGGTTGAAAATGCTGGGGCTGTTCTCCTTGGAAAAGCGGAGACTTAGAAGAGACATGATAGAAACCTTCAAAATCCTGAAGGGCATAGAGAAGGTAGACAGGGACAGATTCTTCAGGCTGTGGGGAACCACAAGTACAAGGGGTCACTCGGAGAAGTTGAAAGGGGACAGGTTTAGAACAAATGCTAGGAAGTTCTTTTTTACCCAGAGGGTGGTGGACGTATGGAACGCGCTTCCGGAGGCTGTGATAGGCCAGAGCACATTACAGGGGTCAAGGAAGGTTTAGATAGGTTCCTAAAGGATAAGGGGATTGAGGGATACAGATAGAAGTAAAGGTAGGTTATAGAAATGCTCAGAAACCACTTCACAGGTCATGGACCGCTGGGCGCGATGGACCTCTGGTCTGACCCAGTGGAGGCAACTTCTTATGTTCTTATCAGTCATTGCCTTGGTAGCTCTGGGTGAATTTTTGGCCTTGCTAAATTTGACCTAGGCTTACCTGTATATATACCCAATTTCACAGATCTCGGGAGATTTCTCAGGTTCAATGTACTTGAGAGCCATTTTCAGTTTTTGGCACTACCCTTCGGCTTGGCAACAGTGCCTTGCACATTTAACAAAGTAATAGTAGTGGCAACAGTGCATCTGTGCAGATTATGCTTCCAAGTTCATCCATATTTGGATGATTGTCTGATCCGAGTGCTGTCTGAGATAGAATGTCACTGGGCAGTGTCAGGCAGTTCAGCTTGCAGTGTCAAGCAGTTCAGCTCCCGCAGGAACTGGGGTGGATTATAAAGTTCAGAAAAAACCACCTGGAACCCACTCAGTGTCTGGAGTATTTGGGGGTTCTGTTCAAACATGGAAGAGGGCTGAGTTTTTGTTCCAGATCCACACAAACTGAAGCTCAGATATAAGTCCTGGAGATTTTGGAGCTACTGATGCCTATGGCTTAGCATTACCTGCAGGTTCTAGACTCCATGGTGGCAACCATAGAGCTAATTCTGTGGGCAAGAGCCTATCTGCATTCTCTGTAGAGCACCATTAGCATGATCGCCTCAGAGGGACTCTCTCCAGTCGCAGTTAACCTGGACGGTGGAAGTGTGCCAGAGTCTTCAGTGGTGGCTCTGGCCGGTGTCATTATCCAGAAGCCTCCCTCTCCACATAGTGTTGCCAGTTTTATGAGGGGAGGGGGGTCATTGCGGGGGTCATCCAGTATAAGGGCGTTGGTTACCATTACAGAGGGCATGGTCCATCAACAGATTAGAGTTGAGACCCATTTAGTTGGCTGTACGGTTCTTCCAGACGCGGCTGAAAGGCAAAGCAATCGGGGTCTTCTCAGACAATGTCACGACCTTTGTGTACATCAACAGACAATGAGGAACCAAGAGTACTTCTACCTAATTGATGTTCGCTGGGTGGAAGCCCATCTATAGGCCATCATGGCGGCTCATGTAGTGGGAGTGGACATTGTCCAGGCCAGTTATCTCAGCTGTAGGACCTTGGATCTGGGGACATGGTCCTTGTCCCAGAGTGCATTCAACTGTATTGTGAAATCTGAGGGCAGCCAACATTCAATCTCAGCAGACAACAAGAAAGCTCCTTGTTTCTTTAGTCAAAGGTCAGAGCTGGGAAGTGTCAGCATAAATGCTTTCGTACAACCTTAGCTGGTAATTGGACTCATGTATGTGTTCTCCCCATGGCCAATGATAAGCTGGGTCCTTCACATGATAGTAACCTATCAAGGATTCGTAATCCTGATGACTCCAGATTGGCTATTTTGTCCTTGGTACACGGATCTAGTCTAGTTGCAGCTAGGCAGCTGTCTCAGACTGCTGCTGCACCAGGATATTCCGCTTAGGGCATGGCTGTTGAGCGCACAGCCTTAGCATTAACAAGATATTTGGATATGGTTATCACAATGCTTCTACAGTCGAAGAAGTCAATGACTACAGCGGCCTATGCAAAAGTGTGAAAACTTTTTTTCAGTTCTAGTGTAAGGAGAAGCAGCTAGATCCTTATGGGCTCCCATTTCCGAAGTCCTGTCTTTCTGCAGGAAGGTATAGAGAAGAAGGGCCTGGAGGTAGGATCTCTCAAAGTTCAAATAGCCGGTCTTTTGTGTTACAGAACTCTAGTAGACAGAGCTTCTTTGGCCTCTCACCCAGGTGTGTCCAGGTTCTTGAAGGGAGCTCTCAGGCTCTGCCTTCCAGTACAGCTGCTGGTCCCTATGTGGAATCTCACAGCATGTTATAGGACTTTGCTAAAGCACCATATGAACCGCTGTCGGAGGAGTCTATCATGGATCTAACCATGAAGATGGTCTTTTTAGTCGTCTATCTCTTCAGCGAGGAGGGTGTAGGAATAGCAGAGAAGAAGAGGTAGTTTTGGTGTTTCATGTCATCCAGGAAGTTTGACTTCCTGCTTTTCAGCCCATGGGAGAAAAGAAACAGAACAAAGTATTGAAGTGCTGGATGTCAGGAGAGGAGATGACCAGTGCTAGCCGTTGGGGCAGACCAGCCTCTAAAGCTTCTATCACCCGATGGATCAGCATGGCTGTTTTCTTGGTGTAAATTGGACAGCAGTCACCATTTGCAGTGAAAACTCACTCTCCCAGAAGTGTAGCAAATTACTGGGCAGAGTCCAGGACAGCCACATGGTCTACCCTTCATACCTTTTACAAAATTTTAGAGAGTGGATGTGGCAGCACAAACGGATGGGGCCTTCGGTCCTCTGTGCTGGTCACAGGCTCATCTGTCCTGCCCTAGACTCGAGAATGCTCTGGTATATCCCATTCATAATGAATCGTTTGCTGTTTATATAGGAAGGATTAGGTTCAACTTCTTAACTTGGTAATCCTCTTTTCTGTAGAACAGCATACGATTCCTAATGCCCTGCCCTTTCAGATATCTGTTAGCCTGCAGAGGCTTGGCTTGTTGCAGTCAAGGAAGAGAAGCAGAGCCTTTGAAGAGGTGGCATATTAGTACCAAAATCAATGACAGCACATTTTGCCTTGTTGAGAGCTGTACAAGTGTTAGTGCTGGTTGCACACAGGTAGCTGTTTTTTTGTTGTTGGTTTTTTTTTTTTTGGACACTGTTGTTGCCCTGTTGGTGGCTGTTTATCAGCTGATGTTTATTGCAGAGCAGATTGAATGGATTGGGGAGTTCCCCAAGCCCCCTCTTGTTTTCATTTCCTTTCCTAAGGGTTATCTCTTGCTTTTGTATGGACTGAGAGGGCTTGCGCTCTGGAGAGACAAGAAGGCGGAGGAAAGAAAACGATTGTCTTCTGTAAGCAACTTGCAAGTTGAGGTGCTTAACTCATCCATAAGGAATCATATGCTGTTCTACAGGAAAAGAGGATTATCGAGTTAAGAACCTAATCCTTCCTGATGCTATTAGTAATAATTAATAGTAAAGTAAGCATAACTGGCTTAATCTTTTGTCTAGGTCAAATTCTGAAAAGAGTTCATTGGAACAAGCTGTTTTACCTAAATCCACTACAGAGTCTGATGTGAATAGTCCTGTTTCCTCAAGCTTGTCAAATGATCATAGTGATGAATTAACAGATGAAGAAAATGATGGTGAAAATGGAGTTTTAACTTCAGCACAACTGAAGATCTTGAAAATGTGGCATGGCTTCTCTGTTGATGATTACACCCAGAGGAGATGGAGTGTCTTTTCAAGATCATCTAAATTCAAATATAAAAGGAAAGCAAATAATTGGTCAAAAAGGATCACTGTTCCTGAACCTTTCCAAATGACTATTAGAGAAGCTACGAAAAAACAACTAAAAGTTAAATCCAAATCAGAGGTTGAACTAGAAAATAGTTTAATGAAGAAACAATTGGAAGAAGAAGCAGAGTGTCAGAAACAATTTAGAGCAAATCCTATCCCTGAATCTGTCTTCTTTCCACTGTACCATGAAATAAAGGAAAGAAATGAGGAACGCAGAAAATTTGTGAAGGACAGAAGCAAAGAGATTTTGTTGGCTTCGCAGGTACCATTTAAATTTATTGAGAGAGAAGAGCAGAAAAAAGAAATGAAGAAACTACAGTTAGTAGCTCCTAAAAAGAAAACAGAGACATTTAAAGCAAAGCCTGTGCCTAAATCAGTTTACAACCCAGCCATCAGTGAAAGATTAAAAGAAAACAACCTTTACAGGGCAATTCAGACTCAGATGAGAGCTCAAGAGCTCTTACAGAGTTCAGTTCCTCCCAGCATGCTTACTTCACGTTGTCCTTCAGGAGAAAGGAAATCAAAATGTTGTAAGTCAAAGGAAGAACTTAACAGAAAACCACAGATCAACTTGCAAGTTCCAGACTTTGAAGTTTTGCACAGAAAATTCCAGAAACAGCTCCATCAAAGGAAAAATGCAAAACAGGTCACAATATGTGAACCTTTTTATCTTCACACTTTAGGTATCCCATCCAGGAAAGAGAAGATTATCAAGGATATTAAAATAGATGAAGATAAGCGAAAGGAAACACGCTGGCCATACATGACACCAAGACAAAAGCCACAAATAAGAAGCTCAAATATTGGTATATCTCCCTGGAGTGCTTTGCAATCTGAACCTCCAAGAACTACAGAATCTACAAAGAGAAGGCAGCAAGCTGTCAGGTATATATATATATAGATATATAGATAATGGAGTTACTACTTTTTAGGGATTATTTCCAGTGTCTGAATTGTTAGTTCATAAGCACCACTTTCTGATTTTTAAATCTTTATTCTCAAAAAGTTGTGTTTACAGAGAACATCTTAGCATGTACTGTGAATAGAAATTTAGAGAATGAATGATTGTAACTCATGACTGATTGACAGTTCTGTGGAAAACCTCTCTCCAAGACAAGAAAAATAGTTCAGTGCATATTCATTGTAGGCTCCATTCATACTAAGCAGGAAAAGATTTTCTCATTTGTACAAGGGGAAAATGCCAGAAGAAAGTATTTGAATTATTTGACTCTGATGTTTTTACCTATATTTGCATATAGGAGCTATTCTAGTGCAATAGACACTTTATTCCTGAATCTTTGGGTAGTCAACCCCTTCTTGTGAGAATTCTTGTATGGAGCCTCATTAGCATTCTTTTGCTCTGCCTCCCATCCCTTTGGGCTGTCCTCCAATTCCTCAGTTGTTTCTACATGTGAGATGGTAGGAGTCTGTCTTTTCTGCTCGTGTTATTTTTCAATTAAATTCAGTTTTTGCTTACTGTTTACAAGGCTTTTTGGTGCTGCAGAGGATCCCAATCTTGGGGCATCTCTGGCTGTGGGAGAATGCAGACTCTAAGTTTGAGGGTCTGTTTCTAAGGGGCAAGCTGCTTTGTAGTGCACTCACTTGGACAGAGCCTGCACTAACAGTTTGGGGACTCGGGGTCTGATCCCTTGAGAGCAAAGCTCACCCCAGGTTTTGTCCATAGTGGACATGAATGTAGGCCAAGTGGGTCCTTGGCGGGTTTTCCTTCCTCTGAGTTTTTCTATTTTTACTTTTATTGTTATTGCTTTATACTGTGATATTATTAATTTATTAATAATTAATTTATTTAAGCCCGTTACATTAATGGGTGCTAGAATATATGTCTGTCTTGTCTTTCTTTCTGTATCTCTCTCGCTGTCTCTCTTTCTCTCCTTGGCCCCCTTTTTCTGTCTTTCTGTCCCTCTCCCTGCCCCTGTGTCTTTCTTCCTTTCTGTCTATCTCCCTCCCTCCTGCTTTCTGTCTGTCATTCTTTCCCTCCTTTTCCCTGTGCAGCAACATTTCCACCCCACTTCCCTGTGCAGCAGTAGCAGTATTTGCCTTCCCCTCCAGGTCCCTTTGCAGCAATAGCAGCATTTCCCCCACCCCCCCTTCCCTTCTCTTACCGCGATCTGGCCTGCTCCGTTCGGCCCCTCCCCCTTCCCTTATAGCATTACCTGCAGGCAGGCTCAGCTTCTTCCTTGCAGCTCACGGCTGTTGTCCTCTTCTTTGTCGGCTCCCCCCTTCCCTTCCTGTGGTCTTGTCTGCTCGTGCCAAATTTTTTTTTAAGTTTAAAGGTTCTGCGTCAGTTCGTGGCTGGAGTTCTCTTCTTTATCGGGGCCCCCCTTCCCTTACCGCGTTTCGAATTTTATTTTTAAGTTTACAGGTACCGCGGCGGCTCCTCTCACGATCTCCACCAACGTGGAACCCTTCTCTGACGCTGGTGTGGCTCGTGAGAGGATGCGACGCCGCGGCTTTTAAACCCCGCAATTGGCACAGTACAGGTGCAGAAGACAGTCCTGGAGACTCACGCATGCACACTCTGCCGACCACGGACCTATAGATCAGGGAACATGCCGGTAAGAGTGCGCATGCGCGCTTAGCATTTTATTATAGTAGATAGTGTATTCTCTTATGACTGATTATATTTCTAATGTTGTGAATCCTTATGTTATATAGTTTTTCTCTCAGGTTTTCTTTTTTTGACCTCCAAGCTAACCATAATGGGATGGTGGGAGTGTTGGCAATTCAGGAAAATAAATTTTGTAATACTGCCTGGCCAAAATGGCCATCCCGTCTGGAAAAGTATCCAGACAATAATGAGAGGTGAAAGTATGAACCGAGGACCAAGGGCAGCTTTGCAGATTTCCTCAATAGGAGTAGATCTAAGGCAGTGGTTCTCAACCCTGTCCTGGGGACCTCCCAGTCAGTCGGGTTTTCAAGATATCCCTAATGAATATGCATGAGAGAGATTTGCATACCTGTCACTTCCATTATATGCAAATCTCTCTCTCACACATTCATGAAACAGTAAACCTCTGGAGAGATTGGAAGAGAGCATCCACCAGTGGAGAGACTGTTTCAACGAAGGAGTGACTGTAATGTGTAGAGAGAGTGGGTCGCAAGCCTGTGCCCACTGAGATACCACGATCCACTAAGGAATTCTGAGGTGAAGTCTGGCTAAAGGAGTCACGTAAACTGTTGAGGCCATGCGACCAAGGAGAACCATCATGTGTTTTGCGGAAATTGTAGTCAAGGAAGACACTTTGTGGCAGAGACGAATGAGAGCATCCTGACGTTGTTGAGGAAGGAATGCTCTGAGTCACAGTGTCCAGGACAGCTCCGATGAACTGTAAATTCTGAGAGGGCTATAGCTGGGATTTGGGAAAGTTGATTTCAAAATCCCAAACTTTGTAGGAACCACGTAGTCCGTAGGGTCGCTACAATAACTCCTTAGGATGTTGAATCCTTGATGAGCCAGTCATCCAGATACAGGAACACCTGGAGCCCATGGTTCCGCAGAGCTGCTGGCACTGCAACTAGGCACTTGGTGAACACTCTTGGAGATGAAGCCAGGCTGAAAATGCAGATTTCCCACCCGAAATCTGAGGAACTGTCAAGAGGCTGGATGAATTGGAATGCGAGTGTAAGCCTCTTTGAGATCTAGAGCAGTGTTCATCAACTACCGGTCCATGGACCGGTGCCGGTCCACAGAAATTTCCTGTCAGTCCACAGGGCCAGCACATGCATCAGGCCCAAAACAGTGTTCTTCAACCGCCGGTGCACGGTGTGATTGATGCGGCGTTATCTTCGAGCCATCTCCCTCTTCCTCACTGATTCAGTGCACGAAGCCATGGGCAGTGGCTTCTATGCGCATCCTGTGTCTGGACCAGAAGCCTTGGCTTCCAGATGAGGCGTGGGACGCGCAAGGAGCCGCTGCCCACAACTTTGTGCACTGCATCAGTGAGGAAGAGGGAGCTGGCCTGAATATAACATCGGGGGCGGCATAAAATGGCCAGGCGGGAGCAGGCCAGAAGGTAAGGCATAGCATGGAGGGAGGGAGACAACAAAGGTAGGGGGAAATGATTTTATTTTTGAATTTTGTGATTGAATTATGTCAATTTTGAGAATTTACATCTGCTGTCAGTGTGTTTTGTGTACTTTAATTTTGTGGTTAACCATTATGTGTTGTTAATAAGATTATATTGTGTATATCTATGAAAAATGAATGGAAAAAATAGTTTACAATTAGTACTATTATGGGGGCGGGGTCTGGAGTGGAGATTGGGTAGAGATGGGCGGGGTCTGGCCCATGACTTAGCCCAGTGTTCTTCAACCGCCAATCTGCGGACCGATGCGGTCCACAAAATAATTCTTTTATTTCTGCCGGTCCATAGGTATAAAAAGGTTGAAAAACACTTATCTAGAGAACATAACCAATCGTTCTGATCTAGAAGGGGGTAAAATGATGCTAGAGACAGCATTAAAAATTTCTCCCTGGCAAGAAATTTGTTGAGGGTTCTGAGATCCAAAATGGGTCACAGATCGCCCGGCTTCCTCAGAACTAGGAAGTAACGCAGAGATCTCAAAGTCCCTCCTTGAGGGCTGCAATCCAGTCGGGTTTTCAGGATTTCCCCAATGAATATGCATGAGATCTATGTGCATGCACTGCTTTCAATTTATATTCATTGTGGAAATCCTGAAAACCCGACTGGATTGCGGCCCTCAAGGAGGGACTTTGAGATCCCTGAAGTAACGGGAGTAAAACCCCTTGCTCTGCTGTTCCAGCGGAACCTCTCGATGGCCCGGAGACGAAGCAGAGCTTGAGCTTCCTGAAGAAGAAGGGCAGTATGGGATGGATTGGAAGGATACTCTCTTGGAGGTAGATCTGGTGGAACCTGGATGAAATGAAGAGTATCCTTCCCTGATGATGGACAGCACCCAGAGGTCTGATGGAATGATCTCCCATCGTTGGTAAAAAAGACCTTGGAAGGGTTGTTCCTTTTAAAGAGGACTCCACAAGAAGTATGTTTGGCAAGGATATTGCCCAACTGCCGGTCCAAAATGTTCCGGATCAGAGCCTCCTAGTGTGACTCCAAGACTGGAGAATCTGGGACTCTTGGTGGAGCTACAGCCTTCGAGGAAGAATGACTCTTCGTCTTGGAGACATGCTTCTTAGGCAGCTTGATGACCACTGCTGGCACCTAACCTGAGGGAGGCAGCGAGGCAAGCGTCTCGTCAGGTGAAGACTTAGCAGATTTGCTCGAGGACGAGGTCCTGTCGAACGAGGCATGCTTGATCAAGGCCAAAGTTGAGGCAGAAACCTGGTAAGCTTGACCGGATGCGAGGTTGAGGTCGAGACTGGGGCAAGGGGATCCATACCGCCAAAGAGCTTTTCCACCTGCACTCGACAATGCTTGTGAGCACGAGGTTGAAGGGTAGCACAGCGAATGCATGACTCCGGACGATAGTCAGGTCCCAAACACTGAGTACAACACCTATGTAAGTCAGTGAGGGGAAATCGCACGCTGTCAACGGCTACACTTTTTGAAGCCTGTGACCGGCCTGGACATAGGCAGGAATAGCTTCAGCAAAATTGAAACCCGGCGACGGAGGCTGTAAAGCAGGCCCCGCTGTTACACAGAAATAAAATTAAAGTTTTTTGTTTTTTTTTAAATTGAAAAGAAAACGCGCAAGACACACAGTGACCCTGTAAAATAAGAAAACACGAGCCACGGTGAGAGAAGGCACGAAGTTTAGAGCTGAGTCTAGCGCAGAGCATCAAACACAACTTTTCGGCTCTGCAGAAAACAGAGAACTGAGGAGACACGCGCCCTTGCGTGGGCAAGAAGGCACTCACGCATGCGTGGTGCGGCAGTCGCGAACTTTCTAAGTTCTGCAAGCAAATTAGCTTGTGAAGCTGTCCACATCGGGGCTCCGTGGATGATGTCACCCACAGGTTGAGAATAGCTCCACATACTCCTTCTAGGGTCCTTAGATCTATGAATCAAAATCTATTGACAGTACCATCAATAAAGGACCTATATTACACCAGAAATTCCATTTTTTTCAGTAGTTGCACCTTCGCTCTGGAACGCAATGCCATTCCATCTTCGCAATGAAGACTCCCTAAACAAATTTAAAACAAATCTTAAAACCTTTCTCTTTAAAGATGCCTACCAATAAGTAGGAAATAAGTGAGTGAGAAAACAAAAAAAAAAACCCAAATACGCTTTTAAGAAGCGATATCCCTATCTTCCTTAATGTTACTTCCCTTCCCTTTACCCCCCTTTTATTTATCATTGTAATTAATTACTTTCCTATCCCCTAAATCCTCTCATTTCTAATCACTCAATTGTCATAGGTTTAGGTTTACCCCATATTATTTTATTTTACCTATTTATATTGAACCTTTAATTTGTGATATTGTAAACCGCTCAGATACATGTGATGGTCAGTATATCAAGCCATGAATAAACTTGAAACTTGCTTGTCCTGGGATAATAAGAGGTTAGCTTTCATAAACTACAAAACATCGCAGAAAGAGGAAGACAGGCAAAAATATCTGGAAAAGTTAAGAGAGTTGGTCAAGAAATCAGGAAAGCAAAGATACAAATGAAAGAAAAAATAGCTGACATGGTAAAATGGGGGAGATAATACATTTTATAGATATATCAGTGATAGGAAGAAGTGCAAAAGTATCATTGTGAGACTCAAAAGTGAAGGGGAGAAATATGTAGAAGCTGATAAAGAAAAGGCTGAATTGCTTAAGAAATATTTATGTTCAGTGTTCATGGCTGAAGATCCTGGAGCGAGACCACAGATGACAAATGTGAATAGGGATTGTGGAGTGGTAGACCCTGATTGATTTTTCAGAGGGATTGTGTTCGTAAGGAGCTAACTAAATTAAAGTAGACAAAGCAATGGTGCCAAATGGTGTACATCTGAGGTTGCTGAAAGAACTTAGTGATGTTTTGGTGGCTCCACTGACTGACCTTTTCGATGCTTCTCTAGAATCAGGAATGGTACTGAAGGACTGGAGAAGAGCTAATGTCCCTCTCCACAAAAGTGGAAGTAAGGAAGAAGTAGGGAATTACAGGCCAGTAAATCCGACTTCTGTGGTAAGCAAATTAATGGAAACGCTTTTAAAACGGAGAATGGTGAAGTTTCTGGAATCCAGCAGATTACAGGACCGAAGGCAACATGTATTCACTAGAGGTAGGTCTTGTCAGACAAATCTGATCAATTTCTTTGATTGGGTGACCAGAGAATTGGATAGAGGGAGTGCGCTAGATGTGGTGCATTTAGATTTTAGCAAAGCCTTTGACAGTGTACTACACAGATGGCTGGGTCAGGAACTGGTTAAGTGGAAGGTGACAGAGGGTAGTGGTCAATGGAGATCGCTCTGAGGAAAGGGATGTTACAAGTGGTGTGCCTCAAGGTTCTGTTTTTGGGCCTGTTCTTTTTAACATTTTTATAAGCGATATTGCTGAAAGGCTTGTCTGGTAAGATTTGCCTTTTTGTGGATGATACCAAAATCTACAATAGAGTAGACACCCCGGATGGTGTGAACAACATGAAGAAAGACCTAGCGAAGCTTGAAGAATAGTTGAGATTTGGCAGCTAAAACTTAATGCACCCAATTTTCAGGATCGTACTCTACCATTTGCCATTTTTTGGAAGTGTTCCTAAGTTTCTTCCTTACCATTTCCCTCATTGCTTCGTAGTTTTCAGGAAAGGAAACTACGAAGCAATGAGGGAAATGATAAGGAAGAAACTTAGGAACACTTCCAAAAATGGCAAACGGTAGAACATGCCTGGTCTTTTCTCAAGAACACGGTGAGCGAGGCGCAAAATCTGTATATCCCCAGATTCAGAAAGGGGTGCAAAAAGAGTCGAACAAAAGACCCTTGGATAACTAAAATAGTGAAGGAAGCGATAAGCAATAAGAAAAACTCATTCAGGAAATGGAAAAAGAACAAAACTGAGGGGAACTGGAAAGAGCACAGGAAGTATCAAAAAGAATGTCACCGAGTGGTTCGAAAAGCCAAAAGAGTATGAAGAGAGGTTAGCCTGGGAAGCACGAAATTTCAAACCGTTCTTTAGATATGTTAAAGGGAAGCAACCAGCTAGGGAGGAGGTGGGACCGCTGGACGATGGAGACAGGAAGGGAGTGGTGAAGGAGGAGAAAGAAGTGGCAGAAAGACTTAACTTGTTCTTTTTGTCTGTATTTACAAACGAAGACACATCCAACATACCGGAACCTGAGCAATTCTTCAATGGAAATCAAGCAGAAAAATTAACATCCATGGAAGTGAGCCTTGAAGATGTACGCAGGCAGATAGAAAAATTAAAAACTGACAAATCCCCGGGTCCGGATGGAATCCATCCAAGGGTTCTGAAGGAATTAAAGGAGGAGATAGCGGAACTACTGCAGCAAATTTGCAATCTATCCCTGAAAACAGGCATGATCCCGGAGGACTGGAAGATAGCCAACGTTACGCCCATCTTTAAAAAGGGATCAAGAGGTGACCCGGGAAACTACAGACCGGTGAGTCTGACCTCGGATCCGGGGAAAATGGCGGAAGCACTGATAAAAGAAAACATCGATGAACATTTTGAAAGAAATGAACTTCTGATACCAGTCAACATGGTTTCTGCAAGGGGAGATCGTACCTAATGAACTTATTGCACTTCTTCGAAGGAATTAACAAAAGGATGGACAAAGGAGACCCTATAGACATCATATATCTAGATTTCAATGAACGCCTACTCTGGAAACTGAAGAATCATGGGGTGGAAGGAGACGTACATAGATGGATCAGAAACTGGTTGGCGGGTAGGAGTGAAGGGCCACTGCTTGGACTGGAGGAGGATCACGAGTGGGGTCCCGCAGGACTCTCGGGCTGCTGCTATTTAATATATTCATAAATGATCTAGAAACAGGGATGAAGTGTGAGATAATAAAATTTGCGGACGACACCAAACTATTTAGTGGAGCTCGGACTAAAGAGGACTGCGAAGAATTGCAAAGGGACTTGAACAAACTAGGGGAATGGGCAACGAGATGGCAGATGAAGTTCAACATTGAGAAATGTAAAGTATTACATGTGGGAAACAGAAACCCAAGGTACAACTATACGATGGGAGGGATGTTATTAAATGAGAGTACCCAAGAAAGGGACTTGGGGGTAATGATGGACATGACAATGAAGCCGATGGCACAGTGCGCAGTGGCCGCTAAGAAGGCAAACAGAATGCTAGGCATAATCAAGAAGGGCGTTACAACCAGAACGAAAGAAGTTATCCTTCCATTGTATCAAGACAATGGTGCGTCCGCATCTGGAGTACTGCGTCTAATATTGGTCGCCGTACCTTAAGAAGGACATGGCGTTACTCGAGAGGGTTCAGAGGAGAGCGACGCATCTGATAAAGGGGATGGAAAACCTTTCATATGCTGAGAGATTGGAGAAACTGGGTCTCTTTTCCCTGGAGAAGAGGAGACTTAGAGGGGATATGATAGAGACTTACAAGATCATGAAGGGCATAGAGAGAGTAGAGAGGGACAGATTCTTCAAACTTTCAAATAATAAAAGAACAAGAGGGCATTCAGAAAAGTTGAAAGGGGACAGATTCAAAACTAATGCTAGGAAGTTCTTTACCCAACGTGTGGTGGACACCTGGAATGCGCTTCCAGAGAGCGTAATAGGGCAGAGTACGGTACTGGGGTTCAAGAAAGGATTGGACAGTTTCCTGCTGGAAAAGGGGATAGAGGGGTATAGATAGAGGATTACTGCACAGGCCCTGGACCTGTTGGGCTGCCGCGTGAGCATACTGCTGGGCACGATGGACCTCAGGTCTGACCCAGCAGAGGCATTGCTTATGTTCACCACAATTCCTAATAAGCAGTTATGACTCCAAGCCATCAGCTGAGCCTCCATGAATTGGAGGGAGGTCATCGGCCTATTGGGGAGCGTGGGTGGAAATCACTAGATGCTGGATATTACATGGGAAGTGTACAAACTCAGGTTCTTTTATCCCTGGACCTTTTTCTAGACTCTCCAGCCTGGAAAGAGCAGCTAAAGTCAGAGCAACAGTACAAAGGGTGATGGATCTGGAAGCCATAGAGCCCATAACAAAGGAAGACTCGGGCTCTGGCAGATGCTTCATAGTGCCCAAGAGAGGCTTAGAAGACTGGAGGTCGAGTCTAGATCTCAAAGCAGTGAATGCGAACCTCAAGATACAATGTTTTCGAAAGGAGACAGTGAGGTCGGTGCTTGTGTCAGTGGTGCCAGGGGAATTTCTCGCTTCCTTGGATTTGATGGAGGCCTATCTGTACATTTTCATTTTTCCAGAACACAGGAAGATTTTGTAATTTCATGTACTAGAGCAACACGTCCAGTTCACAGCCTTGCCCTTGGACTGGCCAAGGTAATGGTGATTGTTGCAGTACACCTGTGCAGAGCGGGCATGCAAATCCATCTGTATCTGGACAATTGACTGAGCCCAATCTGATTCCGAAGGCAGACTAGCAGTACACAGGGCGATTCAACTGCTGCAGAAGCTGGGCTGGGTTGTGAACTGAAAAGCCACCTGGAGCCGATGCAGATCTTGGAGTATCTGAGAGTCTGGTTCAACACAAGGGAAAACAGTTTTCCTCTCGCAAGCCCCGCAGAGCGAGAAGCTTCTGCATCAGATAGGGGTGTTTCAGAGCTCCAATGGCCTGGCATTATTTGCAGGTCCTGGGATCAATAGTTGCAACCATGGACATAGTCCCATGGGCAAGATCACAGTTGCATCCGCTTGAGGATGCT
The DNA here is from genome assembly GCF_902459505.1 of Geotrypetes seraphini. Classification (NCBI taxonomy): domain Eukaryota; kingdom Metazoa; phylum Chordata; class Amphibia; order Gymnophiona; family Dermophiidae; genus Geotrypetes; species Geotrypetes seraphini. The sequence goes on along the minus strand of NC_047086.1, from coordinate 337,483,330 downwards.
CTCCTCTCCCGATGGTGCCTGCAGAGGGATGCGCTTCACCAGCAGCTTCCTTGGACACCAGGAGCTTATTGAAGTCTAGCCTGGTGGTTGGAACCCCCGTCTCTCACAAGAGGAGTTCCCCTTTGCATCTCTTCATAAGTGACTGATAATGGATGACAACCTATACAGCTTGGGGGGGGGGGGGCACATTGCGAGAGGCATCTAGTTCAGGTCCCCTTCCCAGATGATCAAATACTTGGAACTTCAAGCCATCCACCTGGCACTTCAGGAGTTTGAGTGCATTGCAGAACAAAGCAGTATAAGTTTTCTTGGACAACGCAATGGCAGTAGCCTTTGTAAATTGCCCGGGGGGGGGAGAGGGGACCAAAAGCACTGCTCTACGATTGGAAGCCCAGATGCTGGTTTGATGGGCAGAGGTGAATTGATATGAACAAACTATTAGCAGCTAATAGATGTTTTAACCAAGACCTCGAATGCTCAAGACACTACTTGAACTGATTTCATTACCTTACTGGGGTGACGTGTTCATCATCGGTCTTGTTTGATTTTTAATGCAGACAATGATACTGTATTGTATCTATATGGTGCTGTACATAATAAATAATTTAGAAGAGCACTTAGCTTGTGACTTGACGTCTACCCAACCGTTTCACTGGTATGTTTCCTCAGGGGCAAAAGCTCTTCTTGTCAGTGTTATTCTGCATTAAAACACACAAATTATACACTGTTATAAGTACTCTTACTGCACCTCTGCTGTTCCAATGCGGATTCAAGTAGTGTCTTGCGTGTTTGAGGTCTTGGTAAACACATCTATTAGCTGCTAACAGTTTGTTCATATCAAGTCACAGTTCAGTTCAGTTCAGTTGAACAAGCTATTTTTCCATTGATCCCTTTTGATGTGCAGAGGCCCATCTTCTAACACTCAGTAATGCATGTGACAGGAGTGGACAATGTGCAAGCGGATTTCCTCAGGTGGAAGATCCTGAATCTGTGGAGTGGTCACTGTGTCAGGAAGCCTTCACCTGCATTGTGAATCATGGAGGTGCCCAACATTCAATCTAATGGCATCAGCAGCCAATAAGAAGGTGGTTTGGTTCTTCAGTCAAAGACACAAGCCAGGAAGCAAAGGCCTGGATGCCCTGGCACAACACTGGCCAAAGGCAGGTCTTCTTTGTCTTCCCCCCGTGGTCCATGATAAGCCTACTTCTGCACAGGATAATGGCACACCAGGGACCGGTGTTTCTAGTAACACCAGACTGGTTGTGGCAACCATGGCATTCAGACCTGGTCTGTCTACAAAGGAATCAAAGTCTCAAACTTCCCTGTGATCCTTGGCTGCTCATGCAGAGTCTAATTGCCCTGCAGGATCCAGAATACTTTGGTCTTACGGCATGGCTCTTGAGCGCACGGTGCTAGTGAGAAAAGGCTGCTTGGTTGGAGTGGTCTCCAACCTTCTAAGAAGGCAACTATAGTAGCATATGTGAAAGCCTAGAAGTGATGCCAAACTTGATGCGCTCAGATGAGTGAGGAAACCCGAGCTTGGCAATGATTTCTGTGGTACTTGTCTTCCTGCAGGAAGGTCTGGAAAAAAGGACTAGCAGTTTGCTCCCTGAAAGTTTAGTTTGCAAGGCTCTCCTCGTCTGGGTCTAGGATTAATAAGAGTACCGTAGCCACATATCCAGATATTATTACAATTTTGAAAGGTTTTATGTCTCCGTCCTCTGGTGCAAAAGCCTTTTCCAACATGGAATTTTAATCTGGTCCTCTGTATGCTGGTGGGAATGCCCTATTAACTTCTGAAGCAAGCTTCCCTGATGGACCTCACCATCAAGATGGTGTTTTTAGTAGTGATTATCTCCGCCCAAGGGTTAGACTTTCAGGCTTTGTCTTGTAGACCCATTTTTCAGAATTTCAGATTCAGGCGTGGTCTTAATGCATGGTCCCATCTTTCTTACTGAAAATGGTTTCCAGCTTTCACATCAATAAAGATGTCCGCTTACCTGCCTTCACTCCAGGATTGAAAGAGAGTGATCAGGTGTTGAAATTCATGGATGTGCATAGACTCTTAGGCCCTGATTCTGTAAAGCACGTCTAAAGTTAGGCGTCCTTTGTAGAATCGCGCTCGGCAGCATTCAGCCCTGTTTAGACATCTACCTTTAGAGAATCAGGTTTAGGTGAGATTTAGACATAAAAAATGTCCTTAATGTTATATTTTATTATTATGTTATTAGAATGGCGATATTATGCTGTTTTTCATTATAATTGTAATACTGGGCATTGGATCTGTTTAATGATTTTATTTATTTCTCTTCCATCAGACAGAGTGACTGGGATTTGAACCAGCAACATTAGGGTAGAAGGCTGTAGGTTTAACCAGTGTGCTACAGAGTGAGCTAACAAGCTACATAGCAGTTGTAAAACTAGGTCTTATTGTAAGGAAGTTTACTTTTGAGCATAGTTTAGGCTTCAGTTTGCTCCCTGAAAGTTTAGTTTGCGAGGCTCTCCTGGTCTGGGTCTAGGATTAATAAGACCACCGTAGCCACATATCCAGATATTATTACAATTTTGAAAGGTGTTATGTCTCTGTCCTCTGGTGCAAAAGCCTTTTCCAACATGGAATTTTAATCTGGTCTTCTGTGTGCTGGTGGGAATGCCCTATTAACTTCTGAAGCAAGCTTCCCTGATGGACCTCACCATCACCCCTCCATCCGCATGTATAGTCTGTACTGCATGTATAGCCGCATGTATACTACTGCTTGTACAGTCTAGTTACCACCGTTCCCCAGCTAAGCACCACCTCTATTTCTATCTTACTAGTAACAAATGCTAAGCTCCATCTCAGTCTGTATCTCACTATTAGCAATTGTTAAGTCCCACCCGTTTGTATCTCACTATTAGCAATTGTTAAATCCCACCCGTTTGTATCTCACTAGAAACAACTGGGTGCAAATTCTTCAGTTTTTGTCCCTCTCCCGTTTTCACTCAGTCCTCACCCGACTCAACTCTCCTCCCTCCTGACTGGCAAACTCCACCCCAACCTCCTCTCATTGGTTCTCCTTGATTCCCACCATGAAGTCACCTTTCTGGCTCCTCCTCCTCTGCTCTTTCACCAACACTTCTCACTGCCAAAAACCTCTCCCCCACCCAACCTTTCCGACTCCACATACTCCAACAACACCTGCCCTGGCCTCAGAATCCCCGCACTAGTACGTACCAGAACCCACCCCTTCAAAAAATACCGAGGAGTTAACCACACCTCTCTAAAGCCTGTTCCTCCAGCCAACCTACCCAATCTTACCTCTGACTCTCTCTCACCCCAGTCCCAACACTCTACTGTAATGCCAGATCTGTCCGAAATAAGACCCAAATACTAAAAGATTTACTTGTAGATTTCAATCCGGGTTTCTTGTGCATCACTGAATCATGGATCGAAAAAGATGATTTTTTCACACAAAACGAACTTTGCCCCCCTGGCTATTACGGCCTCTTCTCTCCCAGAATCAACTGGAAAGGAGGAGGCCTGGCTCTGCTTTACAAATCATTCTTCGATGTCCAGCTCCTTGAAAAGGGCAGCCATACCTCTTTAGAATTCATGCTAGCTTCAGTCAACGATGAACTTCATCCCTACCCATTAGGTATCCTGTTACTTTACCGTCCACCTACCCCCTGAAACAAATCCTCCGAACTCGTTCTCGAGACCATAACAAGGGCCTTCCTAAAATTTCAGAGACTATTGATCATTGACGATATTAACCTCCACCTAGATGATAACACCAACAAGGATGCAACTGATTTCAAAGACTTCCTCACCTCCCTAGGCTTCACTGCTCCTTCGCCCACCCCTACCCACGATAAGGGACATACTCCAGACATCATCAGCTTCCTCGACCTGACCGAACACAAAACTTCTGCTGAAGAGGCCCGTTGGGAACATGTCCCATGGTCTGATCACCTTCTAGGCTCCATCTGCCTTCCCATTTTCATGTCTCACCTTGGCACTCCACCCCGAGCCACTAATTCTATTACCTACCACAAAAAAAAACACGAGTGAATTGTTCTGGTCCCAATTTCTCAACCAACTTCCCCCTTTTCCTAAACATGCCGACCCAGATTCCAATTAGCACAACTGGGTAACCCTTTCCAGGACCATTTCCCGTGCTCTTGCCCCTTTATCTACTAAACCTATCTCCTATTCCCGCAAGGCTCCCTGGTATCTTCCATACCACAGGGAATTAAAGCAGAAATGTCGAACCCTGGAGCGTAAATGGAAAAAATCGAAATCCCCTTCTGACAGACAATCCTGGAGAGACAATATCAAGTTCTATAACACTGTATTAAAAAAAGCAAGGAAGAATTTCTATGGAAATAAAATCACCAGATCAAAAAAACAAAATAGTACATTGTTCAACATCTGGCGCAACCTAACCTCAAAAAACGACTCTACCTTTCCCCCTTTCCCCCATCCGCAAAAGACCTAGCCAAATTTTTCAACAAAAAGATTACTACCATAAGGAGTTCTTTCCCCCCCAGCTGTCTCTTACAATTCTCTGCCTCCCAATGACTCCAACCCTATCCCCACTGATAGATCCTGGACTGCCTTCGAACTCGTATCCGAACCCCAGATCTCTAAACTTTGTCTCAAACTGAAATCCTGCAAATGCATCCTAGATCCTTTCCCATCCTACCTTTACGAAAACATTCCTGCGCAGGCCATCTCCTCCCTTACCAGTCTTATAAATACTGCTCTATTATCGGGCCTGTTCTCCACAGAAATGGGACACATTGCCTTATCCCCTCTTCTGAAAAAAGCCGATCTCGACCCTTCCTTACCATTGAACTACCGCCCCATAGCAAATATTCCTCTCCTAACTAAACTGCTAGAGGCCATAGTCGCTACCCAGCTCTCTTCTTACCTAGAAAGATTCTCCATTCTTCACCCCTACCAACACGGCTTCAGACTCAGCTTCAGCACTGAGTCCCTCCTAGTTTCCCTAATTTCAAAGGTTCAACAACTACAGTCTCGTAACAAATTCGCTGTTCTTTTACAATTCGATCTCTCTGCAGCTTTCGATGTCATCCATCTCGACATACTACTTTATCAACTTTCCGAGATAGGAATTTATTCCACCGTCCTAAAGTAGTTCTCAAATTTCCTTCGCTCTCGCTCCTACACTGTCAACACAAATGGCACCATGTCCGTATCTTGGACACCATCTTACGGTGTCCCTCAGGGATCACCCCTATCCCCTATTCTCTTTAACATCTACATGTCCTCCCTGAAGCTCCTCCAACTTTCCCCCCTTGAAACAATCTACACATACGCTGATGACATCCTTGGCCTCCTTGAAACAGACCAGAACTTCACCACCTCCACGAGAACATTACATTTTGCATAATGAGACTCCACTCCTGGTCCCTCTCGGTACAGATAAAACTAAATGAATCAAAAACAAAATTACTCTGGCTCGGCCCAAAGTTAGAACACCTGCCCACCATCTTCACACTACCCACAAGTGCTGCTCTGCACCTTGAGTTCTTAAGCAAGGTCCTTGGCATCACTATTGATTCTTCTCTCTCCCTCAACGACCACCTCAACTCCTTGGCAAAATCATGCTTTTTCAGCCTCCACATGCTGAGGAAAGTAAGATCCTACTTTTGCCAAAAACATTTCGCCGTCCTCGTCCAATCCATTATCCTCTCCAAATTTGACTACTGCAATGCCATTTACTTATTCCTAACAAAAAAAGTCTTCAAAGACTCCAGCTTATCCAAAATACTGCAGCCAAGTTGATATTTGCAAAACGCAAATCTGACCATGTCTTCTCACTCCTGTCCAATCTTCACTGGCTCCCAGTGATTTCCAGAATCCATTTCAAATGCTCCTGCCTGGCTTTTAAGATCATTCACGGCATCCTTCCCCTAATACCATTATCCTTTAACTCCTCGAGTCCTGACTTCACCAGACCTGCCCTAAGATATAAACTATCCTTCCCCTCTCTACGCGGTATTCTCTATGCAGGTAAACTGGGAAAATATCTTCTCTTCAAAATCACAGGTCTCTGGAACGACCTTACTATCCTGTTGCGGAACCTGGGCTCTCTCCAACTATTCCGCAAGCAACTGAAAACTTGGCTCTTCTCTAACATGTAATTCTATTTTCCCCCTTACTCTTCCATTCTATATATAAGCTCATGTAAACCTTTTCCTTTCTCTTCTTATATTTTAAGTTCTTGTAAACTATGCCGAGCTCCACTTCTGTGGAGAGGATGCGGTATATAAACTTAAGGTTTAGTTTAGTTCAGATAGACCTGAGTTCTAAGGACGGAACTTGGGCACAGTTTGGACGTGCTTAATGCGATCTGCTAAATAGCTCTCTGAGTTTTATTTTTGCTTTATTAAGCTCAAAATACATTTAATAAGCCACCACATAAACAGGGCTGCCCTGTTATATGATAGCTTAGCAGATCCCTAAGCTATCATATCACAGGGCAGTCAGAGATACCTGCCTGCAAGCTGCTATAGCTCAATAAGTAAAAGTCCTGTGCTCCTCTTCCAGAGGTCATGGGTTCAAATCCCAACCAGCTCCCCCAGCACATATTTTAATTGTGGCATTCTACCTTGTAGGTGCACCTTGATGATCTCACAATGAGGTCACCATTGTGCAGCTGCAAACCTCCATTTGCAATGATGTAGAAGCCATGCTAAGGTCTGTATCTGGGGTTTTTTCTGTTTTTAACCTTATGCAAATGAAGTTATGTATGCAATTTGCTTTCAAGAATGAGCTGATTGGAGCACTTTAGTCAGAAAAAAGGGTAGCTTTTTAGCAAGAAAACTAAAGCTGTGCTTCAGTTAATGGATCTTTTCCTCTAATTTACAAATAGCATTGCTGTTTGTACACAAAAATAGGTTGTGCAAGCAGTATATCTGTTTTGATGTGCCCTGTTTGTGGTGCCTTATTAAATGTATTTTGAGCTTAATAAAGCAAAAATAAAACCCCAGAGAGCTATGTAGCCAATCACATTAAGAACATCCAAAGAGTGCCTAAGGTTCCGTCCACAGGACTCAGATCTATTTGAAGCCCAAACTAAGCTCAAAAGTAGACCTGGTTTTCATTCGCCTACAACTGAACTGAAAGGGACCATAGCGGAACTGCTTCAACTAATAGCCAATCTGTCGATCAAATCGTGAAAGATTCTGGAAGATTGGAAGGTGTCAAATGTTATGCCAATCTTCAAGAAAGGTTCAAAGGGAGATCCGGGAAACTACAGACCAGTGAGTCTGACCTCAGTACCAGCTAAGATGGTAGAGGCACTGATAAAAGGCCGCATGATTGATCACCTTGACGTACATGGGCTGATGAGGACCAGTCAGCACGGTTTTAGCAAAGGCAGAACGTGTTTGATGAACTTGCTGCACTTCTTTGAAGTAGTAAACAGGCAGATAGACAAAGGCGACCCGGTCGACATTGTATATCTAGATTTTCAGAAGGCGTTTGACAAGATTCCATATGAACGACTAGTTTGGAAAATTGCGAGCCATGGAATTGAGGGTGAAATACTCGCGTGGATTAAAAACTGGCTGGAGCATAGGAAACAGAGAGTGGGGGTAAATGGACAGGAAGAGCATCGCCAATGGGGTGCCGTAGGGCTCGTTGCTTGGACCCGTGCTCTTCAACATCTTTATAAATGATCTGGACATTGGTACGACGAGTAAGGTGATTAAATTTGCAGACGATACGAAGTTATTCAGAGTAGTGAAGACGCAGGGAGACTGCGAAGATCTGCAACATGACATAATCAGGCTCGAGGAATGGGCATCAACATGGCAGATGAGGTTCAACATGGATAAGTGTAAAGTGATGCATGTAGGTAACAAAAATCTCATGCACAAATACAAGATGTCTGGGGCGGTACTTAGAGATACCTCCCAGGAATGAGACTTGGAGTTCTGATTGACAAGTCGATGAAGCCATCCAAGCATTGTGTGGCGGCGGCGAAAAGGGCGAACAGAATGCTAGGAATGATAAAGAAGGTGATCACGAACAGATCGTAAAAGGTTATTATGCCATTGTACCGGGCTGTGGTGCACCCTCATCTGGAGTACTGCATCCAGTACTGGTCGCCATACATGAAGGACACAGTACTACTCGAAAGGGTCAAGAGAAGAGCGACTAAGATGGTTAAGGGACTAGAGGAGTTGTCATACAGTGAAATATTAGAGAAACTGGGCCTCTTCTCTCTCGAACAGAGGAGATTGAGAGGGGACATGATCGAAATATTCAAGGTACTGAAGGGAATAGACTCGGTAGATAAGGACAGGTTGTTCACCCTTTCCAAGGTAGGGAGAATGAGAGGACACACTCTAAAATTGAAAGGGGATTGATTCCGTACGAACATAAGAGGTTTTTTTCACCCAGAGAGTGGTACAAAACTGGAACACTCTTCCGGAGTCTGTCATAGGGGAGAACACCCTCCAGGGATTCAAGACAAAGTTAGACAAGTTCCTGCTTGAACCATAACGTATGCAGGTAGGGCTAGTCTCAGTTAGGGCGCTGGTCTTTGACCAGAGGGCCACCGCGTGAGCGGACTGCGGGGCACTATGGACACTAGTCTGGCCAAGAAGCGGCAATTCTTATGTATGTTCCTATATAGGTATCATATGGATGCCCTAAGTCGCTCAGTGTTATGTAAATGAATCAAAGGATGCCCAAATTGAGTCATTGCCCAAACCACGCCCATTCCAATTGAGTTAGGCATGAGTTTTAAACATGGGCGTCCATGAAATTGTGGCTGTGTCTACAAAGTGGCGTTTGTCCTTTGGATGCCTAAGTACCAATTATTGCATAAGACCCTTAATTGGCTCATTAACCACTTAGATTGGGTGCCTAAAGCACACCTAACTTTAGGCATGACTTAGGTGCCCTTTATAGAATCAAGGCCTTACTGCGGTATCTAGAGGTTTCAAGTGAATTTCAATTGTCGGATCATCTGTTCGTATTGGCTGGGGCTGCCCATAAAGGTCAACCAGCCTCGATGGTAACCATTTAAAAATGGATCTTTATGGCCATTTCTTCAGCCTATGTTGGAAGTAGAAAACGTCCATCTATATCCATAATGGCGCACTCTACTAGAAGCATAGCTTCCTCATGGGTGGCATCTTTGGTGATGTCCCCAGACAAAATCTGTAGAGCTTCCACATGGTCTTCTCTCCATACTTTCATGAAGTTTTACAGGGTGGACATGGTGACCAGATAACACTTATCTGTCCCACCCTAAACTCCCTGGACTGCTTTGATATGTCCCACATGTTCAGGAATGGAGTGTCTTGTCGCACTATAAGGAAAGATTAGGTTGTTACCTCGATAATTTTTCTAGTAGACACTCTTCATTTCGGAAGCCTGCCCTGTCAGATGTTCATTTGCCTGCTTACTGCCTCAAAGGTGCCAGGGAATTCGGACATCTTGTTTCTTTCCTTTGTCCAGTATTGCCAAGAATAGAGGACGTAACTGCCACATTGAAGAAACTAGAGGTATCTATGAAATTCCACAACTTTTTAGTACAGGTGGCACTCAGGTTGGTGACTTGTTTTTCACCTTATGTATTGCAAATAGTTTTCTGTTAAGTGTTTAATAATATGTGCAGAACAGCCATGTTTCTCAGTGAGTGTCACTGTACCCCCTCCCTCTTCTGTGTCTTCGCCAGAGCTGACCATCTGCTTTGGTACGAATTGAGAAATTAGAGGACAGCCCAGAAGGATGGGAGGCAGCAAAATAATGCTATTGAAGATCCCTACAAGAATTCTCGTGAGAAGGGATTGGCTACTCATACATTCAGGAATGAAGTGTCTACTAGCAAGAGCCCACAGACCCGATCCAACCAAGAGTGTGAGCTCCACCCCCTCTGCAGTCCACTAGGAAGATCAACTGTTTTTTACACCTAAGCAGCAACAGGACCAGCCACCATTACCGAGAGCCCTTTGCCCTGATCCAGCCAGACAAGTAAGCTCTTCCCCCAGCATTCCGTTGGAAAAATCAATCTGCTTGCTTTTAAATATCATCAGAAGTAAGAGATCAACTGCTTTTACACCTAAGCAGCACCAAGACCAGCTGCCACTATCGAGAGCCTTTGTCCCAATCCTGCCAGGCGTGTGTGCTCTTCACCATACAATTCGTTGGAGAGATCAATCTGCCTGCTTTTAAATATCAGCAGCATTGAGAGATCAACTGCTTTTACACCTAAACAGCACCAAGACCAGCCGCCACTATCGAGAGCTCCTCCCCTTATATCCCGTTTAAGAAATCAATCTACCTGCTTTAAATATCAGCAGCAGTAGAAAAACAACTGCTTTTACATACAAGCAACAGCGAGACCTACCGCAACCACCAAGAGCCCACAGACCCGATCCTGCCAGGATTGTGAACTCCTCCCCCTGCAGTCCATTGGAGAGATCAATCTGCCTGCTTTTAAATATCAGCAGCAGTGGAGATCAACTGCTTTTACACCTAAGCAGCAACGAGACCAGCCACAACCACCGAGAGAACACAGACCCGATCCTACCAAGAGTGTGAACTCTTCCCCCCCCTGCAATCCGCTATGAAGATCGACTGTCGGCTCCGGGCGGCTTTCCCGCAGAGGAGAGAATCCTGCATTCATCGTGGGCCTCATCTGGGGCAGCCTCCTTGGAGCGGCTGGGGCACGGGCAGTGTGTCTGGGAGGGAATGCATGGATGGGAGAACATCGCAGGGGAGGAGACATAGACATCCTGGGACTGTCGGCCAAGTCTCTTCCCTGAAGAAGCCCTTTTTCTGGAAACTAAAATCTTGTTAAAATGTTTATTTTATTTTTATTTTTCCTCTAACTCTACTTTTCACTTCTCTATTACCCTCCAGGTACTTTAGTTAGATTGTGAGCCTTCGGGACAGTAAGGGAATTTTTCAAGTACCTTTCCTATTTCTAATCTTAATGTATATTTTCTGTAAACCGCTTAGAACCTAACGGATGTAGCGGTATATAAGAAATAAATTACATTACATTACATTACATTATTGCAGTAAGAACCTAATATTTTCCATCACAAGTGTTCGAGGCTTGTGTAAATGAGGACAGAATCTATGGGACAAGGCAGGGGATAGGGACAAATTTTGTTCCCGTGTCATTCTCTACGTAAAATAGCATTGTGCTATAAGAGGACTGTTGGCCTGCTTAACAAGTTTGGAGAACATCATAAATATAACAATTGTCAACATACATCATTATAGCACTGACCACCTGGTTTTATTTAGTGATTTGTTTATTCTAATGCCAGACAAGTCATAGTATGATTTAAACTCGGTTTACTTGTCTGCTTTCTATTTGCTAATCAAATTTAAAATAGCTGTAAAATAATTCATATGCTGCACAACTATTTTCTCCACACAATATGCTTTCAATTTTACTTGTTGACCCAGTGAAACTACCAGCAAGCAAAACATTTTTATTTCTTTTTCTTGCAGTCTTCAAGATGGCAGTGGTGGTGGTGAGGAAAAGTATCCCAAAGACTATGGAAATGATAAAGTCAACTTGGAACTCAAGAGTAGTGATGATGAAACTAGTTGGCATTGATTCCTCTGTGTGTTCCTGTCTTTTGCGATTTATTATTGGTGAAAGGGAAACCAATAATTTTGAGTCTAATGAACCATCTTAATAATAGAAACAAAGAAAGCTGGACTATGCTCCTTTTTGTTTTTCTCTTGTATAATGAAAATCAGTCACCAGCCTCCAGTGTGCCTTCTAGGCTGGACTGAAGTCAGTTTCCTGTATTCTTACCAGCAAGGGTAGTGCTAAAGTCTTCATTATTTCATGCCACAGAGCATTCAGGGTCTGCTGAAAATTCCCTGAGCAACTGAAAATTATTAGCACTTACTAATCAAATGAAATGACCAGTAACTTTTCTGTTAAGGATAACTCATGAAAAAATGCTTCTCTTTATTTATTGTTGATTTATTAATTGTCCTATAGATCAGTAAAACTCCAATCTGCATTTCCACCATGGCAATTGATTGTCCTGATATTCTTAATATAACCATTAAGTAGGCACATATCACCAAAGAATTAACAGTATGGCTCATTGCTTCATGAAATTCATATTTTTAAAATTATGTGACTATCTCTGGAAAAACATGACTAAAATTGCTAGAAACAAAATAATTAGGTTTTACTTATTCCCCCCGTTTTATGAAGCCACGTTAGGCTTTTTTTTATCACTGGCCACAGACTTCCTATGAGTATTGGAACTAATACTGCTTCGGCTGGCGATAAAAAAGCCTAACGCAGCTTTATAAAAGGGGGCCTATATTAGAACAAAGTTTATAATACAACAGTCCAAACCCCATCCTTTTATGTGAAAAAATACAAAAAAGCTACAGAAGTTCAAATGTGAGTGCATTTGGACCCACATCGTAAAAATCAGTCAGTAAGTCTTGACTAAAGTCACAGATTCAAAATGTTATGCTTTCTCAGAGTCGCAGATCCTTCATTAATCCTTAAACAATTGTTGGATCACTAGCATATTAAGTTTTTCTTACAATATGCTGGCAAACTTTTTGTGAACCTTGTAATTATATACAATAGCTATGTTTTTATCACCTCTGGAATGTAGCCAGTTTTCATTAGCCTAAAAAAACCCCCAAGACATTAGCTTTTGTGAACCAAAGATAAAATTAATATATTCCTAAATAGCTTGCTTCTGGTATTCATAGATGTTAAAGCATAATCGGAATCCAGACATGATGCACTTGTGTTCTTCTATAATACATTACATTAGTGATTTTTATTCCGCCATTACCTTGCAGTTCATTATTGTGTTCCAATTAAAAACTACTACTACAACCAAATGCATGCTGCACTGTACATTAAACATGCAAGAAACAGGAATTTTTTTTCCATGTCATTCTTTTTAAAATCGATTTGCATAAATCAAAAGATTTCCTACTTTGAAAAGTAATGGGTCACCTACCATTGCTAGAAAAATTAGTATCTAATTGATTTAATAGAGAATAACAAACTGTAAAATATACATTATTGCAAAGTACTGGCATATAGAATGATTTTGCTTTTAGAGGTAGGTGTGAACATGTACAATTTTTTTCTAGTTTCAATGGATCTTGCTACATAAAGTTGGCCACACGAAAAGCAAGGAGTTCCTAGGTTAATATCTGTTACCTTAAGTCAGTGGTCTCCATCACATGGCCCCCAAAGTCCTCCATTGTGGCCTTCAAACTGCCAGCTGAAATGCCCTTCAAATCCTGTAAATGCATTCATTTCAGTCTTGCCCACTCGTAGTAACTGCAAACAATCTCTTATGTGTCTCATTTATGGAATTTGTTACTATTGACAATCCAAAATAAAGCGAATTTTTAAAATATATCCTTGAAGTGATGTAGAATCAATATTAGTATACATTTAACACCTAGTATGAACGAGCATGTCGAGGCGGTTTACAAAATTAGTACTATGTGTAAGCTTGAAATCTTTTGGTGGCCCTCAGAGCTTTATTTATTCATTTATCTATACCAATCTCCCAGGGGAACTCAGAATGGTTTACAATAATTTTATTCAGGTACTCAAGCATTTTTCCCTGTCTGTCCTAGTGGACTCACAATCTGTCTAATGTTACAATCTAATATTCAGTTACAAGATGGCGCCCGATTAAGATGTAATTCTGTATTGCCTCCCTTGATCTGTCTATTTTTTGCTTTAATTTGCTTCATTTTGCTTTTTATTTGATTCCTTTTAGCTATTTAATCTATTTTATGCATTTGTTTTTAATTTTTACTTGGGTTAAAGCTATGGTTTCTGTTTTTTATTAAATTTCCTGTTTCCCTCTGATAACCGTTTTAGATCATTAATGGTTGAAGGCCTCTCTAACTAACAATGCTTTATTGTACCTTGCTGACCCCCTTGCTTGACAGCTTGTCGCTGGTGGGAGACCATTACTGAAGAGGAACATTTGGAGGACTGGTATGGCAGATTCAGTGCCTCACCCTGGTGCAGTGTTTGGTGCAGTGTCCGTCTCCATGGCTGTGGTGGACCCTGTCTTTTATCATCTGGGCGGAGCTGGAGGTGTTTCTGGTTTCTTTCGGCGGAGGATGCATCTTGCTATCGTCATCTTACTGGTGATGTGGTAGAGCTGTCCTTGCAGCGGGAATGCCTTCTCCCCCAGCTTGTGTCTGCTGGAGTTCCTTGGGAGATCGGATCGGCTCTTCTTTCTTTCCTTGGGGTCTTCTGGTAGAGTTGTGGCCTCTGTTTGTTTGAGTCAGCCACTATCCTCCTGCTCTTCATGAATTTCTGCTTCTAATTGGCTGGATTCTCTGGTGTTGGGAACCATACTGGAGCTGCCTCTGGAGGCCTGCCAACACTGTGCGATCAACTTGAAGAACAATATCCATTTACCACCATCTGAGTCAGGAATAGAGGAGCAGTGACAGGGGTGCTGTTCTTATTTTACTTTTTTGCCCTTTTTTGCTTTTACTTCGTTATGACTTCGTTATGACTTCGTTAGGGTTTTTTTTGCTTTTTGTAAGCCATTTTGTATCTACAGCACACTTCTCATCTCTAGTTTGTTAATAAATGGGTTTTTTTCAGGCACTTTAGATTGTGAGCCTTTTGGACAGATAGGGAAGTTTCAAGCGCCTAAAATTACTTGTAACGCATAGAATTGCAGGATATGTGGCCTATAACTATTTGAATAAATAAATAAATGTACCTGGGGTAATTGTGGATTTAAGTGACTTGCCCAGGGTCATAAGGAGCAGCATGGGTTTGAACCCACAACCTCAGCTTTAAGCAATGAGCCCCACTCTTCCACTTTCTTGTATTCATACTGCAACCCTTTATATGGAAAAGATTGGAGACCACTGCCTCAAGTGATTGTCCTTGAGATTTATTGAATAGCCAGAGAGAGAAAATGTGTATGTGCACTTCTCAGAAAGTGGCTCATTTTGAAGCATGTTGCTTGGCAAAGACTGCACATTTAGGGTTGAAAAAGTGTCTTTAACCCGTCCCAAGTAATCAAACAGATTTTATGCTGCTTATCCTAGAATAAGCAGTAGATTTTCCCCAGGCCATCTCTCAGGAAATTATCCAAACCTTTTTAAAATCCTGCTAAGTAACTGATTTCACCACATTTTTCGGCAACAAATTCCAGAGTTTGCATGTGTGAAAAAATATGTTCTCCCATTTGTTTTAAATCTATTACTTGGATCCAAGATGGCCGAAGTTCCGTTGGGCTGAGCTGCACACTGTGGGAGCTCGCTCGATAAACAAAGTGAATCCTTTGGGGGAACTTATTTCTTCATTTCATTATGCTGAAGAGAAGGGGCCTTAGCGCCGCTGGAGCCTCATGGCGCTCTGGTGTGTCCTCCTTCGGTAATATTGAAGAGCTCCTGCGCCTTCATAAAGGATATTCCAGCAACGTCAGCGTCGGTATCCCCATTGGAGGCACCTCAGCGGTGAGACCGAGGCGACTTCCTTGGGCTTGGAAACATCATTAAACAATAGCAGGAGAAGCTGTACATAGCCCACTTGACATTTCTGTAAATAACATTCAAATTTACTGCGGCTCTATGATTCACAAGCTCACCACAGCAGAGATAGCTTCAGAGTGAACTGCCCTTGTTTTATAACGTCTGACATCATGCTCAGCTGACCAGCAAGCCTCTCTCTCAAGCCGTGCATTCTCTGTGTGCTGTTCGTAATCAATAAAGATGTTGTTGTTCCTGCTATTGCTCTTTCTCTTTTAGACATTATACTGGTCCACAGCCCTGATGCAGCCTGAGGGTGAAACGGACAGCTAGCTTAACATTGGCGAAGAGACTAGCAGAGACAGCAGGAAAGACTGAGTAACAATGACTTTCACTGCCTATTTTCAACAAACCCTGCCTGGGATCTAAAAGTTAAGTCCCTGTTTAAGAACTATAAGTATTTTTGATTAACAACAGGGCAGGAGGGGAGCATGAGCCAGTGAGGTTAATTCCCTTTCTAGTGAGATTGTAAAACACATACAACACACGGGCATCTGAAGCTCAGCCCCTTTGATAGTAACTAAAAAGAATTTAAGTTTAGGAGCTAGTCATAGTGGATTTACACCTCTGGCTAACCTGGACTAAGAAAATTGAAATGACATTTGAGAAGGGTATTTTTTGAAGTGAATATATGTTCTTTCTCATCCTGTATATAATTTTGGTGAACTCCACTATTTACCCTTTTCAATTCAGAATATTAACCATTTACTAATAACTTTATTCTTGTATACCACCACACCACTTAGTTCTAGGCGGTTCATATCAAAGAGAGACTGAACAGTGATAGTACTGTACATTTTTAGGGAAATACAAAACCTGCTCTCTGTTTCAACCAGTTCTTAATCCATAATAGGACAATATCAACCAGATCACCTTTTTCCACATATTCATTCACTCCTTCAAAGAAATGCAGTAGATTGGTGAGGCTAGATTTCCCTTGACTAAATCCTTGTTGGCTTTCTCTTGTTAATCCATGCTTATGTATATGTTCTGTCATTCTGAGTTTTATAATAGTGTCTACCATTGTGCCTGGCATTGACGTTGCTCATCAAGTCTATAATTTCCCAGATCACCTCTGGAACCTTTTTTTAAAAATCGGCGTCATGTTGGCCATCCTCCAGTCTTTTGATACTATGCTGGATTTCAGAGAAAAATTACAAATTTACTAATAGCAGCTCTGCAAGTTCATTTTTCTATTCCATCAGTACTCTGGATATACAGTATACCATCCGGTCCAGGCAATATGCTACTGCTCAATTTATCAAACTGTCCCTTTACATCTAGAGATTTGTTTGAGTTTTTCTGATTCATCAGAATTGAATACCATTTCTGGCACCGGTAACTCCCCCATTTCTTCCTTGGTGAAGACTGAAGCAAAGAATTAATTTAGGCTCATATTCTATAAATGTTGCGTTGTTAGGCACCTGCATCACGCCTATGGAGGTGCTTTATGACTCCTAATTCCACTGTAGGTGTGGGTAATGCCAGCAGTGGCATTGGGAGTCATAAAGCACCGGAAATGTAGGCCTTGAAAACCCTAGCCTACATTTCTGGCACTTACCTTTCCTGAAACCATGATTTTTATATAAACGGCGCTGTCGTGTGATCGACACTCAATTGGCAGCCATTTTTATGGAGGCGGCTGAAGCCATTTATAGAATTCCAGCCTTATTCTCTGTTATAGTCTTGTCTTTCCTGAGAGCCTCTTTTACCCCTCAGTTGTCTAGTGGTCCAACTGATTCTCTTCCTGGCTGCCTGCCTTTAATATACCTAAAAATCTTTTATGCTGTGTTTTTGCTTCAGTGCAATCTTTTCAAGGTGTCTCTTTGCCTTCCTTATTAGCTCCTTGCATTTGACTTGCCATTCCTTGTGATGTTTTCAATTATTTTGAGTCAGATCCTTCCACTTTCTGAAGGATTCTCTTTTAGCTCTAATAACTTCCTTCATCTCGCTCGTTAACCACGCTGGCTGCTGTTTGGTCGTCTTTCCTCCTTACATAGACTATATCTTTCTGGGATTCCAGGATGGTATTTTTGAATAACATCCATGCCTGATATAAATTTTTGACCTTTGAAGCTGCTCCTCTAAGTTTCTCTTATCATTCTACTCATGTTATCATACTTTCCTCTTTTAAAGTTAAATGCTATTGTATTGGATTTTCTGTGTGAACTTATTCCAGGGATTATATTAACTATAATCATGTTATGATCACTGTTATCAAGTGGCCCTAACACTATTACCTCCACCAATTCATATGCTCCTCTTAAGAACTAGGTCTAGAATCACTTCACCTCTTATCAGTTCCTATAGCATTCCTTGATTTTATCTCCCTAACATGTCCACTTCAGCCTTCTGAACCTGCCTCAAGTGCAGCTGCACTGAAAGCATGCTGCTTTTCTGCACTGCTCAAGGCCACCTGCAGCATATCATCCAGTCCTTTCTCTAGTAGAGCTTCCTGTTTATGGGCAGAACACTGCAGGGAGGCCTCAGATGGCGCAGAAAAGCAGCATGCCTTCAGCGTGGCAGCATTTGAGGCAGGTTCACAGGGCTGCGGAGGGTAGTCTGTCGGAGCTGAGAGTGGGAGGATACTGCAACGGAGGACTGAAATTGTTCAGTCATCTCTGCGCAAGGACATCCCAATTAAAAAATAAATGGGAGGAATGAAACAATGTGGGGTGTGAGTGGGGCACTCCCCAGTTTACTTCATACTCTTCGCGCTGCCATTGGGGGGAATGGGTGTGGTAGGAACCCTCCATTATAGAGTAAACTTAAACCCTTTTTTTCTTTTTCTGGAAAGAAAAAGAGAGAAAGACACACAGACACAGCGACTGAGAAAAATAAGAAAGCCGCGGTGCGAGAAGGCAACGAAGAGCTGAAGTGAAAAGGACTTCTCTTCTCCGCAAAAAACGTTGAACTGAGGTACCTCACAGGAGATGCGCGCCCTGACTCGGGCGGGAAGGCACTTGCGCATGTGCGGTGCAGCACTCATAAGCTCTTACAAAGATCTTCAAGCAAGTCTGCTTGCGAGGCTGTCCGCTGCGGGGCTCAGTCTGTGACGTCACCCACCTGTTAATATGCTGCCTGCTTGTCCTGGGATAAAAGGCTTTAACAGCCACAAACTTTGCTTATTTGTATTAATTTTGGACTAGTCAACAACTACAGTATTTTTGTGCATGTACTTCATTAAAAAAAATGTTTCTTGGATTGTTTGTACCTCTTTGTGTTTCTTGCACTGAAATTTACACAGAATAGTGGCGTTCACAAACTTTTGCTCCTCACTGTATATACATACATAGATGTACAAAAGACTTGCATCACTTGACTTGGTTGATGCGTTTTAAGCTACGTAACCATTTGCTATGTATTATCTTATTTAATATTCCATTCTACTATCATATGTTCAGTTTCTGTACATATATATATTTATCCCAGGACAAGCAGGCAGCATATTCTTGACTGATGGGTGACGGCACCGACGGAGCCCCGGTACGGACAATTTTAGAGTGATTGCACTCTAAGAACTTGGAAAGTTCTAGCAGGCCGCACCGTGCACGCACGAGTGCCTTCCCGCCCGACAGAGGCGCGCGGTCCCCAGTTTCTTAGTTTCCACGGAGCTAAGAAGACGCACTTTCAACGGCTGTTGAAAATTTTTTCTCTAACGCCTTCCCGCTCGCGTAAACTTTTTCGGTATTTTATTCCCTTCTTTACTTCTTTTCTTTAAAAAAAAAAAAAAAAGAGAAGAATTTTCTTTTCTTTTTTTCTCATTTTTTCAGGTTCGCCCCGGCAGGGCCTGCTGCCACCATCGAGGCCTCGGCCTTCGATTTGGCAGAAGCCGTTTTAACGTTCATGCCCCCCCAACCCGGTTTTAAGAAGTGCCAGCGGTGCGCGAGGCCCATTTCTCTCACCAACCCGCACAACTGGTGCTTACAGTGCCTCGGTCCTGACCATCAGGCGTCCTCCTGCACCCGCTGTGCCACTCTGAAAAAGAGAACTCTTAAAAACCGCCAAATTCAACAGCGGTTATTTTTTGGTACCGAGATGTCGGATTCGGCGGCACCGACTCCGACTTCGGCCCTGATGCAGTCGGCACCTACTTCATCGACACCGCGCGATACCACGCCGGCGTCGCATTCCTCAGGTAAGCCGGCTAAGAAGCCTTCCCCGCTGGAGCGCCCTCCGGTCTCAGTGGCAGCGAGCCCAATCCTGCCGACCTCGAGGCGCCCGCGGAAGCGCTCCGCTCCAATTGAGGTTAGCCCTTCGACCTTGGGTTCCTCTTCGGAGTGTAGAGCGGCACCAAAGGTACCGCAGAAGAAAAAAGCGGTACCGGTGCCTTCGCTGGACGAGCGAATTGCCGCCGTCCTGCAAGTTCAGCTTAAAGAGCAATTGCAGCAGCTCCTGCCTGCTCTTCTGACACCGAGCCTTCCAGTCCCGGTCCGGTCTGAGCTACCGGTACCGGCAGTGGAGCAGCCTCTTTTATCGGCATCCACTTTGTCGGTACCGGTACAAACAGCTTCCTCGGTATCCATGCCAGTTTTAGCGCCGGAACCGAGGTCTTTACACCAGGCGGTGCAAACCTCGGCACCGGCATGCCCGATAACATCTCCCGGTACCGTTTCACAGAGGTCTGGTAAGTCGACTCACAAAACTCGACACCTAGAACCCTCCACACCGGAGTCTCGGGACCGTAGTTTTCAGGTGAGGGACCCTGATCTGTGGGGTGATTCAGAGGAGCCGCTTCTCTCTGAGGGAGAGTGTTCGTCAGGGGATGAGGACCCTTCTGTATTAGATCCGTCCTCTAAGCCTGATGCATCTTCTTTTACCTCTTTTCTCAAAGAAATGTGCGAATCTCTCTCTATTCCCTTGGAGACTGAATCCAAAAAATCCAAGGCATTTCTCGATGCACTGGACTTTGACCAGCCTCCAAGGGAATTCTTGAAATTGCCTCTCCATGATATTTTGCGAGAGACTTTCTATAAAAATCTGGAGACACCTTTGACCATTCCAGGAGCTCCTCGCAAACTGGACTCCTTGTATAAGGTCATACCTATTCCTGGCTTTGACAAACCGCAACTCCCCCATGAGTCTTTACTAGTGGAATCTACTTTAAAGAAATCCACGACGCCTCTGTCCCTCCTGGCAGAGAAGGTAAGGCCATGGATAAGTTTGGCAAGCGGTTGTATCAGAATGCGATGCTGGCTAATAGATCTGGGAACTATGCTTTTCATTTTTCGTTCTACCTTAAGCATCTCATTCAGAATTTGTCATCTTTTGAAAAACACAAAATATATACCAATCACTAGAACCTTAGAAATCTTTGACAAGCAGAAAACAGTTAGAAATATAGTGGTATTCAAATTATCGAACATAAATGCAAATATTGCATGTCACACTGCTAAGAATTCCTAACTCAGGTAAATTTGTACATTTATGACTGGCATTGCAAAACCAAAAGGCATGTATCTTATAGAGTAAAATTTTATCTTTCAAACAGTGTTGCTTTTAGGAAGATATAGGCAGACCTTCTATAATTGATGAATTTCAGCCCCTGTATTAAAGATGCCAAATTTGAAGGAATGTTATGATGCAGCTATTCATACAGAATTGCTGCAAATTTGAGAGTAGTGTCCGATGCAAGGATAATCTATGATAAAAATCTGAAGTCTGTATTTACTCTTGCTCTGGAGCTATAGAAGCTGATAAACTGTTTAAAAGCTATTGCAACAAATTTTTGGCCAGCATAATGCTCATACTAGCATAAAAAGTTATGCTGGGCAGTATTCCAAACATTAGAACTCTTGACCAATTCTCAATTTTACAAGCAACTAAAAATGACACTTTATTCATCACTATGCACAATACTGCCAAGCAGCCAGCCAGCCAGCCAAGTGGGTCTAACTCAGTGACTATTGCAATTAGGAATCTAAAATCTTAGGAAAATTCTCTTAGTACCCTTACTATTATATATGCAAATTTTGAACAAAATCTGAAACATAAGGGTTTCACTTGGAATGGCCTATATGAAAAACTAGTATGGAAACAGCCTGAAATGATCTTGAACTACTGGCATGTAAGTGCTTACAACTCTTAAGATCCTCCTAGCTAAGTATATTGTTACAAGGAAGGCAATCTTCAGCATGATATCCTTCAAGAGAGTCTTCCCTGAGCGTTTCAAAGCAGGGGCTTGGCCAGCAGTCCATTTTTAGAGGAGTTCAGGGTGGATGGGTTGAGGGTAGAGACACACTTTTCCTCTCTGTTCTCCCAATCCCCTGCTGTGTTGGAAAAGCAAAGTTACAGAGCCCAGTGCAGACACTACCATAGTGCACAGTCACCTTAAATCTTTGAGGCACTGTCCCTACCCGATGCTTGAGCGTAGGATCAACAATACAGTAAAAAAGTTAAGAGGCAGGTAGGTGTGAGAATATATGCCTGCTGTCCTTGAAGAACTCTGCTACAGGTATGTTTCTTTGCTTTCTCTCAAGGACAAGAAAGCATAATAATCTCACATATGGAACTTTCTAGCTGCCAGGCTCAGCATATAAAATTTAAATTGATAATTAACTAAAAAATGAGCCTGGTGGAAAAAAGGCTAGGGGACAGAGCTGAAGGGCTTTTCAAATAATAAAAAAAAAAGAAAAAACAGATTCAGCTGAACTGCTTGTCCAAACCAGCTACAGAGAGTAATGAGTGGTGAAAGTGTGGCTAGAAGCCCATGTTGTCACTACAAATTTCTTTAACAGAGGCAGAGTGAAAATGGGCTACTGAGGCAGCCATCACTCTTACATTATGGGTGGTAAAGCCATGAAGAGTTAGCCCAGGCTAAGCAAAGGAGATAAAAGCTAGCCATGTAGAGATGGTACTGTACATTTGGAGCTAGAAATCTCTAATCTGTTAGGATCAAAGGATACAAAAAGCTGGGAGAACTTCCCATGAGGTTTTGTAGGTCCAGATAATAAGCTGTCCAAGATTTGGAGCGTTGCCTTGCCAGGAAGAGTGTGTGGCTTAGGGAAGAAGACAGGAAAAACAATCAATTGATTGAGGAAGAATTCCGATACTACCTTAGAGAGGAATTTTGGATGAGTTCAGAGAATGACCCCTTATGATAAAACCTGGTGTAAGGGGGATCTGCACACAAGAGCTTGAAGTTCACGTAATCTTTTGGTAGAAGTGAATATAATGAGAAAAATGAGACTTTCCATGTGAGAAACTTTTAGAGTGCAGGAGTGAAGCAGTTCAAATGTGGAGCTTTCATGAGGGCAATGAGGATGATATTAAGGTCACACATTACTGGAGGCAGTTTGATAGGAGGCTTGATGTGGCACAACCCTTTCATAAACCAGCACTATTAAACTCAGTCAGGGTACACTTAAGTTCTGTTTTTAAAATGGAGGAGGTAGTCGAAGAGGGTCTAATGCTCAGGATACATACCAGATGGAAAATATCTTCTATTTATATTGGTAACAGCAGTGGCGTACCTAGCATGTGTGACGCCTGGGGCCCATCATTTTTTGGCACCCGCTCCCCCCCATCTGTACGAAAAACATGATTTTTAGTAACAAGCCACATGTCACAAATGAGTACCCAGGAAAAGGCAGCATCTTACATACTGCAGTGAGCAGTACAACATTAATATACCCATTGTAAAACTAAACAAGCCGGACTAGTACAGATCAATCCTACACTGTCAATCCTAACAGAAAACCATGTCTTTCGAACACACAGAACACAGAAAACACCTTCGCCTAGTATGGAATATGTCATCACAAACTAACCCCTCCCCCTTTTACAAAACTGTAGTGTGGATTTTAGCCGTGGTGGTAGCAGCTCTGACGCTCATAGAATTCTGAGCATCAGAGCTGCTACCACCACGGCTGGCGCTAAAAAATGCTCCACAGTAGAAAGCTGCACGGGAAAGGGGATGACGGGAATCCCGCGGGATCCGCGGGGATCCCGCGGGTTCCCCCTTTGGGTCACGGGGATCCCGTGGGGACGCCCCCTAGGGTCACGGGGATCCCGTGGGGACGCCTCCGAGGGTCGCGGGGTTGGATCGCATTGCACTCGAGCCGCGAGGGTAGTCTCCTTCTCCTTACCTGCCCTGTTGCAGCACACAGCCGAACGGAAATCTTCCCCATGTCAGCGCTGACGTCGGAGGGAGGGCTTAAGCAAAGCCCTCCCTTCCTCCGACGTCAGCGCTGACATCAGGAAGACTTCCGGTCGGCTGTGTGCGGCAGGGCAGGTAGAGAGAAGGCAATGGCGTACGAAAGAGGGGGGAGGGGGCGGTCCGCCCCGGAGAATGTGCACAGCCGGTCAGGTCCCCCGATCGACCGACAACAGGCCGGCCGACAAGTCTCCCTGCCCTGTAGCCGCGAATCTAAATTACCTCTTACAGCAGCTTCACTACTCCAGCTGCTGTAAGAAGGTAATTTAGATTCGCGGCTACAGGACAGGGAGATTTGTCCGACCGGGCCTGTTCTGTTGTCGGTCGGGTGCAAAAGCGCCACAAAGGTGGAGGCAGGGAGGGAGGAAAGGTGGAGTGGAGAAGAAAAGACGTTTAAGGGGGGAGAAGGCCGCTGAAAGCACTGGGGAAGACAAAGGGGTGGAAAAGAACGCTGAAAGGACATGGGGTAAACGGGAGGAAGGGGGGGGGGGGAAGGACCCTAAAAGCACTGGGGAATACAAAGGGGTGGAGAATGCCACTGAAAAGACATGGGGAAAACAGGGGTGGAGAAGGCCGCTGAAAGGACATGGGGAAGACAGAGGGGGGAGAAGGCCGCTGAAAGGACATGGGGAAGACAGAGGGGGGAGAAGGACGCTGAAAGGACATGGGGAAGACAGAGGGGGGAGAAGGACGCTGAAAGGACATGGGGAAGACAGAGGGGGGAGAAGGACGCTGAAAGGACATGGGGAAGGCAGAGGGGGGGGAGAAGGATGCTGCCTGACAGGACATGGGGAAGATGGTGGGGGAGAAGGACACTGAAAGGAAATGGGGAAGAGGGAATGGGAAGAAGACAGAGGTGCCAGACTATGGGGGGAGCGGAGGGAAAAAGATGGGTGCCAGACCAATTTGGAAGGGGGGAGAAAGGGAGAGGCACAGTAACAGAGCAAATGGAAGACACAGAGAGAAGAGAGGCAGTGGATGGAAGGAATTGAATGAGAACATGAAGAAAGCAGAAACCAGGCAATAAAGGTAGGAAAAAAATTCTTTTTTTTTTGCTTAAGGATAAAGTAGTATATTAGTTGTGTTGATAAAAATTTATAAACATTAGAGACTCTGGTAGAAACCCGTTTACAAAGTATGTATTCTTCCCAATTAATATTTCCAAATTAATAAAGTCTTTTTGCTTATTTTTAAATGGGTTTCTACCAGAGCCTTTAATTCAGTAGCATAATTAAATGAAATAACTATTTCTGTAGTTTATAGGGACAGGCGGGGACGGAGGGGATTCCTCGCAGGGACGGGTGGGACTTTGGCGGGGACGGGTGGGATTTCTGTCCCCGCGCAACTCTCTACTCCACAGTTTTGTAAAAGGGGGGATAAAATAGAAATACATAGACAAAGGTTAAATTGAACCAGCAAGAAGCTGGACTCTGCATACAATGCAACACCACAGAAACAGTGACATGTCTCCTAAAGCAATAAATAAATAGAAAATTTTTGTTCTACCTTTGTCTTCTCTGGTTTCTGCTTTCCTCATCTTCTTGTTACTCTCTTCCTTCCATCCACTGTCTCTCTTCTCTTCCATTGGCTGTTACTGTGCCTCTCCCTTTCTCCCTCCTTCCAAATTGGTCTGGCACCCATCTTCTTCCCTCCGCTCCTCCCATAGTCTGGCATCTGTCTTCTTCCCTGCCAGCGTCTTCTCCCAACTCTCTCTTCCCCATTTCCCTTCAGCATCTTCTCCCCAATCTCTCTTCCCCATTTTCCTGCAGCATCTTCTCCCCACTCTGTTCCTCATTTCCCTTCAGCATCTTCTCCCCACTCTCTGTTCCCCATTTCCATTCAGCATCTTCTTCCCCATGTGCTTTCAGCGTCCTTCTCCCCCCCTCTGTCTTCCCCAGGTGCTTTCAGCGTCCTTCTCCCCCCTCTGTTTTATCCTGTTTTCCTCTCCACCCCAGCTTTTCTCCCTCCCTGCCCCTTACCTTCATGGCGCTTTCTCCCCCCCCCCCCAGCCCGGACAACAGGCCCGGTCCGACAAACCTCCCTGCCCTGTGGCTGGCAATGTCTAAACTGCCTTCTTACAGCAGCCGGAGCATTGTAGTTGCATAAGGCTGCCATAAAGGTCATCTCTGATGCAACTTCCGGTTGCGTCAAAGATGACCTTTACGGCAGAAACACGCAGCTTCAACGCTCTAACTCAGGGGTGCCCACACCTTTTGGGCTTGCGAGCTACTTTTAAAATGACCAAGTCAAAATGATCTGTCAACAATAAAATTAAAAAAAAAAAACACAAAGTACACTGTACGCTGAGAAAATGTTAATTATCATTCCTATTCTGGGTTTTTTCAAAGAGGTCAAGGCAGATGACTCTATGCACTAACAACCATACAAAAATATACAAATACACCCCCTCCCTTTTTACTAAAGCACAATAACAGTTTTTAGCGCAGGGAGCTGCGCTGAATGCCCAGGGCTGCTCTCAACGCTCATAGGCTTCCTGCGCTAAAAACCCGCTATTGTGGTTTAGCCATAGTGCAAAATATAGACAGCAGATATAAATTCAGACACATTTTGATTACTAAATTTAAAATAAAATCATTTTTTCTACCTTGTCTGGTAATCTCATGAGTCTCTGGTTGCACTTTCTTCTTCTGACTGTGCATCCAATCTTTCTTCCCTTCTTTCCTGTATGCTTCCTCTCCTCCAGACCTCATTCCCTCGCCCAACTTTTTCTTCCTCTCTCCCTGCCCTTTCTTTCTCCCTGCCTCCCTTTCTTTTTTTCTCTCTTCATGCCCCCTTCCTTTTTCTCTGTTTCCCTTCTTTCCTTCTGTCTCCCTCCCTGCCCTCCCCCAAGCCATTGCCGCTGCCATCGGGGAACAGCCCCACAATCACCGCCATTGGGTAACATGCCCCAAAGCTGCTGCCGCCCCAAGCTCTCCTTTCCTGCGTCGGGCCGACCAGCATTCCTCTCCCAGACGTCAATTCTGCCGTCGGAGAGGAAGTTCCGCCCAGCTAGGCAGCGATTGGCAGGCCTGAACTTCCTCTCCGACGGCAGAATTGACGTCGGGGAGAGGCAGGCTGATCAGCCCGGTAGAATTTTCCGGACTTGGCTGGCTGTGCATCCCCCCTAAGGCTGCACCCGGGGCGGACCGCCCCCCCCCCCCCCCCCTCCCCTGCCTTGGTACGCCACTGGGTAACAGTTTTGTATAAAGTTTTCAGGAGGCTTGAAGAATCACAGAAACATCTGCTGAGAGATGTATGGAAGCTATGCCCATGTCTTGAAGAAACACGCCGTCAAGTCAAGGGAGTGGAGGTCTGGGTAAAGGAGTGACCCTTCGATCTGCGTGATTACTGTTGGAAAAAGATTGGCAATAGAACTAGAAGAAGAGAGAACTAAATATGCTAGTAGGACACAATTAATATCATGGTTTCTTGATCGTGCCACAGCTTAAGAGTTATCTCTATGAGAGGTATCGGGTAAAAACATACAAAAGTTAAATTTCCTCATTGCAAAAGGAACACATTCTGAACAATTCGACTGGGAGCATAGAGTCTGAAGCAGAGGTGGGAATTTTGTAGTTCTGAAGAAAAAGTGAATAAATCTATTTCTGGTCTCTCCAACAGATGGAAGATTTACTGAAGCAGAGACGTTGTGAGGGACCACTCACGAGAATTGGAGTACACTGTTCAATTTATCTGCTGAACAAGTTATCTTCATAACCACATAACTTCATTGACCACATAACTCCATTCTACCAAAAATTACATTGGCTTTCTGTCGAGGAAAAAGTTCTTTTCAAATTTGGATGCCTTGTCTATAAAGCCCTACATGGCCTACTCCCTAACTGCTCAATTCTTGTTCTCGTCGCCAAGCTGCTCCACACATTCCTGATCATTTTTTACCTACCCTTCAGTCAAAGGCTGTACTCAGAAAAGATTCATTAACTGACTCTTATCATACCAAGCCGCTTCCAGGGATCCTAAACTGGGCCAAATGGTTAGAATATCAACATCATATATGCATTTTAGAAAGCTATTAAAAACCCATCTCTTCTCAAAATTCTTGTAATCCCTTCAAAGCAACATACTGATGTGAAACTATTGTTAACTTGTTGATGCCAATATTCTATCTATTGTAGCTCACTGACAATGAATGGTCAGCCCATCTCCTTTGTAAACTGCATAGAACCGAAAGGCTTTTGTGGTATATAAATAAAAACTTATGTTATGTTATGTCCATGACAAAAGGACATCCACAAGGTGCTCTTGAATAGCAGACTCTAAATTAGATATCCTGAGCCATGCTAAATGACACGTGGCTACTGCCAAAGCAGAGGTGAGATGAGACATCAATGGGACAAAGCAGAGGCGAATGGGCCAAAGCAAATAGAATGTTAGGAATTAAAAGGAAAGGAATGGAAAACAAAGATGAAAGTGTTATAAGGCCCCTTGTATCGCTCTATGGTACAGTCGCACCTCAAATACTATGTGCAATGCTGGTTGCTGTATCTCAAAAAAAGATATAGCAGAATTACCGTAGAAAAGGTACAGAGAAGGGTGACAAATGATAAAAGAGAAAGAATAAATTCCCTATGAAGAAAGGCTAAAGCAGCCAGGGCTCTTCAGCTTGAAGAAGAGATGGCTCAGGGGTGGTATGATAGAGGTCTATAAAATACTGAGTGCAGTGGAAAGGGAAGATGTGAATCACTTGTTTACTCTTTCCAAAAATACTAGGACTAGGAGGCATGCGATGAAGCTACTAGGTAGTAAATTTAAAACAAACCAGAGAAAATATTTCTTTACACAACATGTAATTAAACTCTGTAATTCGCTGGCGGAGAATGTGGTGAATCAGTTAGCTTAGCAGGGTTTAAAAAAATATTTGGCTAATTTCCTGAGAGAAGTCCATAAGCCATTATTGAAATTAACTTTGAGAAATCCATTGCTTATTGCAAGGATAAACAGCACAAAATCTGTTTACTACTTGGGATCTTGCTATGTACTTGGGACCTGGATTGGCGACTTTTGGAAACAGGATAATGGGCTAAATAGACCTTTAGTCTGTCCCAGTATGACAATTCTTATGGTGTTCTTCAGCTGAAGCTGCTTCCTATCCTTGGAATTGGGGAGGGGTGATTAAGGGGATAAAAGAATCCACCTCAAAAATGGGGGATAGCAGCTTGTGCTTTGCCCCAGCGTCGACCAAGTGGGAATTGGGGAAGATTCAGATGTCCAGAAAAAAATTAAAGGTCTTCCTAAAGCAGCTACAGCACCATCTTCAGCAGCCTTAGGCCCCTTAATAGGAAGGTCTTGTGGACGAGCAAAACAAACGTCGGAGAAAAAGGCTCACCTGGGTCCCTGTTGGAAGAAGATGGGCCTGCCACTGCCTGCATATTGATTCACAATGATCCAGACCCCCCCCCCCCCTGGAGCTGAACCAGAGGCTGCTTGAGCTGTTGAAACTGCCACGGAAGCTGCCTTGTGCTAATTCAAAATGGCTATCGGGCCACCATTAACCACTGCTAAAGCAAAATCACAGCGAGGAGCCTGACCCAATTAAGAAGATTTAAAGGGCCACTCACTGCGTGCAGTAAAGCCAGAAAAGGCCTTCACAAGAAGTTTTACCCCTGTCAGGTACATGAATGGACCACTTATCAGGTGCAGCCAGCTGTGCCTGTTTGATTTTATTTATTTATTTTTTTAGTGTGGGAAGGGAGTGAAATAGCAGAGACCAGATGAGATTGGGTGGGGAGGGGGGGTTACCAGATATAACCCCTAAAGCCAGGACCATTCAGCCATGACATCCCAATGCTCTACTTAACTAGGGGGCCAGTGCAGGAGCTCAAAAGCAGACACACCAGGAGCGAGTGGGAAAGACCATCTGCCTCCTGGAGAAAGAGCATACTGGTTTGTCAGGAGAAGTACCATCCAATAGGTTAGAGTACAAGTCAGTAATCTCTATCTCCACCTACTGGTAGATGGTAATCAGAACACAAGGACACATTAATACACTTTCCAAATTGTAAAAATGCAATGGGGAGCGGTCATGTTGGGTAGGATTGCAGTTATCCTAGCTAAATGGACAGAACCCATTAGTCCAGTGTTTCTCAAACTATATGCCATGGCACAGTGGTGTGCCCCAAAGATATTCCAGAATTTTACTTTATTTTAAAAAATTCCTTTCATAAGTATACACTAGAATAGATGACAGGTATATCACGTACATAAGAGCCTATCAATGTTACGAGCATCTATGCTTAAGGATACAACCACCCAGACAAGAATCATTCTTTGATGTGATTGGTCCTTGAAACAGCTAGTAATTTTAGCTTTACTTATTTATGCAGTAGTTATCCTAACTTGAGCAACAATGCAATCAAGGCTTTGTTACTGTTTGGATTTTATCTTTGTGAACTTGGATTTTCAGCTGACAAAAATTAAATTGAAACAAATAAAAAAAGAGAACTGCTGATGGTAGATAATGAAATGTATGTTTGCTTGTTGAATATCGAGCCATGTTTTGAGTTAATCTGTACTTAAGTACTCCCATTACATTAATTAGCAATTCTATCTACTGTAGTTTCACTGTTACAATTACCCATACCTATTTAGCGTGCTGCGGCTGCCAACTCTGGAGGGAGGTTTCTGCCCGTATGTGCAGGAGAAGCGGTATGTCCCTCCCCCTCCAATACCTGTGGAGCTGCCGCCACTCTTAATAAATTGAACAGGTGCGGCTCCTGAGTAGGCTACAGCACTCGAGTGTGGGCCCGTTGTAAGTGCGCATGCGCTCTCCTGCCTGCCACGGACATACGGAACACACAGGTAGGAGTGCGCATGCGCCGCTTAGGGTTTTATTATAAGAGATTATTGTGGGGTTTTTTTGGGGGGTGAGTATTTTTGCACACACCATGATAGGAATAACCCTCATTCCTAAGCCAGGATAGTTGTTGGTGTATGATCTCCATCTACGGGAGATATTACTAATGCTCATGGTAGAACTTGCACTGTATTCATCCTGTAAAGACAAGTGAATGGAACCCAGTAATGTTAAAGTTCTCTCTCTTTCACTCACAGATGTGATCTTATCTTCAGATTGAAACTATTCAATAGTCTACAAAAACAGGTATACATAGTAGAAACCAGAGACTTATTTTGTTGTAGCATCAGAGAGTTACTCCAGTACTCAACCTCTCAGCACTAGAAGAAACAGGAAAAGACTCACCAAGCCTAAGTACGGTTGAGAATTTTTTACTTATTTGACAGTATTCAAAGACACACCTACATGCACCGGGGATACGTTGCGCATACAGCATGTTCTGGCATTGTCATACATATTACCAAAACAACTTTAAGATCTCTCCACCCACAATTTATTAAAAAAATGAAAATGTAAGAAGCAAAGTTTCCGCTCTTACACAAGTCAAGAAAAATCACCGTTTTAGTTATCTTAGGTAAGATCTACCTACCGAGATATAGGGTAACTCTAGATCTCCCACCCAGTAAAACGAGAGAGCATGAGAAAATCATTCGGGCTATAAAAAGTCTCAGTAGCGAATTAATAGGACAAAAGCAGAACAAACTCAGAAACTATAAATCAAGTTTTCGAAATACAGAAATAAGAATAGCCTTCATTAAAGTATCTACTATGGAGAAACCCCCCACTATTTTCAACTCTTGCACAATTCCAAAAGTGTCTGCTCCTCTCAAATTTTTATTTTGGAAAAGTGTTGCCAAAATAACAAAAACAATAGCCTCCAAAAAGCACCTCATTCCTTTCAGTACGTCTTAAGAGACAGTTAACCCCCCCCCCCCCCCAACAAAAACGGCCATCACACCATTTCACTGCAAAAATACATAAACCGCTACGGTCGTACCCCAGCAATACAGTATACCATGCCATGAATTTCAAAAGTCCTGTCACGTATAAAGTCAACGCTGATCTACTTCTGTCCCCCACATCCAAGTCGAATCAAAACACATACGCTTAAAGAAAACAGAAAAAAAAAATCCACATGCAACCACTAACCAGAACATACAACCAAACCAGTCCCTTAGCTCAAGCACAGAGAGAACAAAGTGAACAGTAGAACAGCAGCAACCAAAGGCACCTTATTGTTTTATAATATTATCGTCTCTAACTGTGACCACTGCTCCCCCACCTAAAACTCTTTGTGCCCTACTGAAGCCTAAACGTTGACCGCAAGATAAAAGACTGGACTGCAGGCCCTTCCCTCGCTAGTAAACATTAGTGAGGAGGAACTTAACTTAACCTTCCTTATTTCTAAGGTGTGCAGAATCATAGCAGACGTAAAAGCTACTAGAACCAATCCGCTAAACTCTGGGCGGCACTTTTCAACCCTGTGTCCGCAAATCGCCGCTGGAAAGAGGCAGTGCCGCAACGTAGGCGCGTGGAAGGATTGAAAAAAACAGGCAGCAGCCGCGACCAATAGAAGGCCAACTGGGAGCGTCGCGCAGAGCACGCTGTCCAATGGCAGCCGAGAATGGGTGAGGCCCAACTCCAAACGCTCCGCGGCGCCATGGGCTGAAAACTAAACCGAGATGGAATCTCCCAGTCTGAACCGGTTTCAACCGGTTACGAGTTTGTTGCACTAGAGGAGAAGAAGCGCTTCTTTCAGTCTCCCAAACCGCTGCGCTGCATGTAATTTGGTGGAAAATTCACGGCCAAGGAAAGTTTAACCCATAAAATGCCCCAGGACGCTCGACTGATCTGAAATTAGTACTGCTGGAACGGCGAGGGTGTTGAGCTTGGTTGCCCTCGATTGCTATTGAAAGGATCTTTAGGTTGGACTTTATCCTGCCTATAGCTGACCAGCCGGAGTCACATTGGTTAATCGTATTTGGCCCTTATTTTGCGTTTTGTTTATAGCGCCTGGGCCCAGATTTATAAGGGAGAAGAAAAACATCCTACACCCTCGATTTAAAGTTTGCATAATTTCAAAATAACAATAAAATAGCATTCTACCGGTAAGAATTTTTTTTAAAATATTTTTTTGTGATCGAAAACTTATTAAATACTAAGGAAGAAACAGTTCTATTTCGGTAAGTAAATAGAATATTCCCGTATGAGAGGTGGTGGCGGTGCGTGTGTGTAACGGATAGGATTATTATTTTAGAAAATAATGTGAGGGTGGGGAGGAAAAAGGCCTGAGCTCTGTGGATGGGGAATGAGTGAGGCCTTGTGTTAGGCTGTGCAGCCTCCTATTGAATGAAAAAGTTGATACCAATAATTCTAGTATGCGTGGGGGAGGCACTGGTAGCCCCCCCTTCCCCCGTTATTCACAGGCTCCGAAACTCGGTCCCTTCTGTCTCGCCAGCTATCTTTCTGCCGTAGCCTTCTTATGGTGGGAAAGAGGCAAAAGTCAGAACTAGAGACTAGGGTTGTCTAGTGATGCGAGGGGTTATCTCTTCCATATACGCCTCCCCCAACCCCCTCTCTTAAGCGAGTTTATTAGGAGTGGAAATTTCCAGAAATATCTGGCGTATAGCAGCATTGAAAGGTCCGCGCGGATCACGTGTGATGCTAGAAAGCAACGAAAGGGGAGGGACTGTGGTGGCCGTGCTGCAAGTACCTAGAAAAGGGGTGGAGGGTTTGGTTAGAAAATCTAAATTCTTACTCGTAGGCTTGTCACGCCCCCTAACCGTGTGGAATGTGGAAGCGTATGGGTTTAAACATTAAAGTAGTAGTAGGTTTTGTAACTTTGGGGTAAGCGTCTGGTTTTAGAAACCTCCCTTACAGCATCTATCCACACATTAAAAAAAGGCTTATGCGCTTTTTCTGCAACTTTTAGAGCTTTCCGCCGTGGTACACACAATGTAACTCCGTTAGGATTGGGAAAGTACAGGGTGCTGATTTCACTCACTTCTAGTTTGTGTTTTGAAGGGACGCCTTATCTGCACATGTCACGTGTTTCTATGTGTAAGATATACAGTACCTCTGATCCTGTCTGTAAGGGACTTGTGTAAAAAAACCCCAAAAATCTTTATGTAGCCCTTGAGCTGGGGAGAGTGAATTAATAGTTAACTCGTTGATGTGAATTATATCACTATTAAAAAGAAGATATTTACATATGTGGAATACTGTAGTTATTTTCTGAAAGGGGACCTCATCCTTTGAGAAATTTTTTTTCTTATGAAGCAGCTTTTGAATTATAAGTTTTCTATTTCATGTAGTTAAATTCTCTCAACTGTTTCCAAATATACTTAACTAATTTCCTTTAATACGAATTTAGATGGGTATTCAGCCTTTTTGCTATTGGAGCCCTATTCCTTATTTGTAGGCTGTGTTTGTTATCGGATGTTCTTAGGATTACCGTGGGAAAATCAGTTTAATATATCTGGCACTGATAGGATAGCTGCCATTTGTGTACTTAGTTTCAGGATTAGGTAGGTTATCTAGTAAAAGGTTGCTGCTACTCTCAATTTTATATTCAGGAGTATTTCCTATAGACTTGCCTGCAGTCTACAGGCACATGTAATTCCGTCTCATGTACTGGTAAGGATTACAAGCATTTGTACCTGAACTTCTCTTAGCAAGTGTGTGAATTCAAACTGCTGGTGAGAAAAATGATCTTGAGAAATCTATCTGTTTAAGGAGGAGTAGTAATAGTAGATACAGTATGATAGTTATTTTCAACTGGTAACTTCTTTAGCAAGGAATGCAAAAGATGTGTTGCTAAATTCACAGGGTTCAGATGAAACCTGTATTCTAAGTAATCTTGACTGATTAAAATTTTAGTGTGATCTAAACATTATGGGGCTCACAATAAAAATAAACATCCAAAAAGCATCTTAAATTGGCACTTGGATTTCATAATCGCCAGGATGTCCCAAGTGCTGATAATCGAAACTGCCTTTGTGGACATCTAGAGAGGTGTTCCAGGCTTTGTATTTCCAGAGCTTGAGATGGGCTTGGTGGAGGTATGTTAGGGGTGGGCTTTGGGCGTTCATAAGGGTGGGTTAGACTTGGACGTCTTGCAGCAATAGTCAAACATTTGGCAAGACGTCGTGGATGGAACTTAGACGTTTGGATTTAAACCTGTTTTAGAATAGTCTTAAATGTCTCAAAGGTGACCAGATGACCACTGCATGCATCAAGGTAGGATACCCCCACACTTCTCCAATGCTCACTTACCTACTTCCACCACACATGATGGTTCTTCTAGGCCACTTGGCTTCAACTGTCCATGTCACACCACTGGCAAGACTGCATCTTCGCACTCCTCAGTGGACTCTGGCTTCCCAGTGGTCTCAAGCGACGGATTGTTTCTCACAACATACATCTGCGACATCATCTCTTCTGTGGTCGCTTCAGTGGTAGATGACCTCCTCAAATCTATCCAGAGGTCTTCTTTTTCATTTACCCCCTCATCACAAGATCATCACAACAGACGCATCCCTTATGCCTGGAGGGCTCATATGGACGATCTGCAGACTCATGGGTTTTGGATCGCCAGGGAGCGGAAATTTCACATCAGTTTCTTAGAACTCAGTGATGTTTTTATGCCCTCAAGGCTTTTCATCATCTTCTTTGCCCTCAAGTCCTCCTCCTTTGCACGGAAAATCAAGTAGCAATGTACTACATAAACAAGTAAGGAGGCACGGGCTCATTCCTGTTGTGTCAGGAAGCCCAGAAAATCTGGACTTGGGCGACAGCTCTCAATCTGTTTTTGAAGGCGGTCTACATTCAAGGGGAGAAGAATTCCCTAGCAGACAACCTCAGCAGAATTCTTCAACCTCATGAATGGACTCTCGACTCTGCAACTTTCCAGTCCATCTTTGCTCAGTGGGGAACTCCTCAAGTGGACTTGTTTGTGGCTCTTCACAATCACAACCTGTCCCAGTTTTGTTCCAGACTTTACTCTCCTCTCTGTCTGGCAGCAGATGCCTTTCTCCTGGATTGGACGTTTCTATATGCATTCCCTCCACTTCCTCTCATGTTGCGAACCTTATTCGAGGTCAAGAGGGAAGCAGCCACTATGATTCTCATTGCTCCACGGTGGCCCAGACAACATTGGTTCTCCCTTCTCCTTCAACTCAGCTCCAGGGACCCCATGCCTCTTCCAATATTTCCTACTCTGCTCACTCAGAATCAAGAATCGCTTCTACATCCCAATCTACAATCTCTACACCTGACAGCTTGGTTTCTCTCGGGCTGAATTCATCTGTCTTACGTCTTTTTCAGCCTGTTCGTCAAATTCTTGATGCATCCAGAAAACCAGCCACTCGGCAATGCTACCAACAAAAGTGGACTAAATTTTCTTCCTGTGTCGTCTTCATCATCACGATCCAACATCCTTGGCAGTGGAATTGGTGTTGGATTATCTTCTTCATCTGTCTGACTGGTCTCAAGTCTACATCTATCAGAGTCCATCTCAGTGCTTTTACTGCTTTTCACATACCAGTCAAGGGAAAACCACTTGCTGCTCATCCTTTGGTATCCAGGTTCATGAAGGGGCTTTTCAATGTTAAACCACTTCTCAAGCCTCTACCTGTCGTCTGGGACCTTAATGTGATTCTTTCCAGTTTGATGAAGCCACCATTTGAACCAATGGTCACAGCTCATCTCAAGTTTCTTACCTGGAAAGTGGTCTTCCTTATTGCCCTCGCCTCTGCCAGGAGGGTCAGTGAGTTACAAGCATTAGTAGCAGATCTACCTTTCACAGTTTTTCATCATGACAAGGTGGTTCTGTGTACACATCCAAAGTTTCTTCCAAAAGTTGTCACTGAATTTCATCTCAATCAGTCAATTGTTTACCAGTGTTTTGTCCTAAACCTCATTCTCATGCTGGAGAAACTGCTTTGCATACTTTGGACTGTAAGCTGGCTTTGGCCTACTACATTGACTGGACAAAGCCACAACAAACATCTCCCCAACTTTTCATCTTTTTTTTGATCCAAACAAAAGTTGGAGCATCCTGTATCCAAGGGAACGATTTCCAACTGTCTGGCTGCCAGCATTTCGTTCTGCTATGCTCAGACTGGACTGGCACTGGAGAGTCATGTCACAGCCCACAAAGTTAGAGCTATGGCAGCTTCTGTGGCTTTCCTTAAATCTACTTCCATTGAGGAAATCTGTAAAGCTGCCATCTGGTCCTCAGTTCATACATTCACTTCTCACTGTTGTCTGGAATCTTTCTCCAGATGGAATGGGCACTTCGGCCAATCTATATTACAAAATGTATTTTCTTAGGCCAACACTCCCACCATCCCATCTCTGTTAGCTTAGAGGTCACCCATTCGTGAGAATATGCTGCCTTGTTCTGGGATAAAGCACAGTTACTTACCGTAACAGGTGTTATCCAGGAACAGCAGGCAGATATTCTCACATCCCACCCACCTCCCCGGGTTGGCTTCTTAGCTGGCTTATCTTAACTGAGGGACTGCGCGCCCTACGTCGGGCAGGAAGGCACTCGCGCATGCGCGGTTCAGGCTATCGCAAACGTTCTAAAGACTTAAAGTGACGATGCACTTTTAAAGTGGTCCGTACCAGGGCTCCGTCAGTGACGTCACCCATTCGTGAGAATTATCTGCCTGCTGTCCCTGGATAACCTGTTATGGTAAGTAACTGTGCTTTATGTGGCAGAATTTCGACTTTGGGTTAGAGCATGCTCCTTCCCAATACCACTCCTCAATACCTTCCGATTCCCCAAAGCAACCTCATTTACTCTTTATCTCCTCTAGAAATTACCAGATATCTTCTTCATTTAATACCTTTTTTGTAATTCTTTAGTAATCCACCTTGAACCGCAAGGCATTGGCGGAATAGAAATCTCTAATGTAACCTTTTACTGTCAGGGGCCCACATTTTATATTTTGAAGCTTGGCGGATCAAAACACATTTCATATTTTGCCACTTTTTGACAAAATATGTAGCAAAATATGATGGTGCATCTTCCTGTCCCTAGTTTTCACACAGCCTCTCTCGTTCATGTAACTCTCACCACTAGCCCCCCTCCCCCCCCTTCTCTTGCTTGCTTGGCTTCAGCTGCAGAAGAAACTGGGCATTCTGCTTCCCCATCATGACTTGACATAGAAATGTGAAACAAACATAGAAACATGATGGCAGATAAAGGCCAAATAGCCCATCTAGTCTGCCCATCCGCAGTAACCATTATCTCTTTCTCTCTCCGAGATTCCATAATAGAAACATAGAAACATGATGGCAGATAAAAGGCTAAATGTAAGCTTGAGCCACATGGTGCTGGAAGGTTCGCTTTGTCTTAGGTTTTGCAAGACTTGAAACTGAGATCAACCTGAACTTCTAGCACCGCATGGCTCATGTTTTAGACTAAGTTGTGGCAGAGAAGCAAGAATCCTACTGTAAGCACTTGTTGGACCAGGTTAGATAAGCCTGCTTTATATCATTTTAACTTTCGTTCTACTTCTTTGTCTGTCCTAAGAGCAGACAACTGATTGATGGCAATAAACTTAATGCAACTTTGGGTTCTAAGTTTTGGGGCAGACCAGCACAAGGTTTTTGTCTACCTTTACTTAGTTTTTCTGGCATTGTTTCCGTAAGGCTAAACAGAAATTTTCTTTGAAAAATAGGTGTATTAATGGCTATTTGCTTGTAAAGTGAGGATTGTACATATAATAGAGAACTTACACTCAAATATTTGGCGACTTTTACTATTTTAATTAAGATGTCTAATACTGAAGTCAATTCCTTAGCAGCCCATGAATCTAGAGACGAGTGGGTTAAGTCCACCTTCCAGCAGGTGGAGATAGAGAGAACAAAGCTGAGCTCTGTCATATACTGGTATATGTGGTCTGGTTACTGAAACTTCAGTATTCTCTATCTCCGCAGACAGATGGATGGTCTGTCCTCTACTCCTGGTTTCATCTGCTGTGTTTTTTTGGTCAGCTGGTAGTAGCTCCTTTAGTGTTTTGAATTAGAACCAGCCTGTTTATAGTTTATTACAAGCTTGATATACTACCATTACAAGTTGAATGATCATAGCAGTGGACAAAGAAGCTAAAAAAGAAAAGCCATTAAAAACAGGATAGAAAACCATTTGTTTAATCAAGGCGGGGAAAGAGAGAAAAAGAGGAGAAGAGGTCGGGTCATGACCAGTAGGCTAGCCCTGCGAGAAAAAAATCCAAATGTCAAAAATTTTTAACAAGTAGATGAGGTAAAAATTTATGTTTCTCAAATTGTAAGGACATTTTTACCTTTCCTTTATAACCCTCAATTTATCTTTGCATTAAAGGCCATGCACTAATGTTGCCATTTTAAAAAATTAACAGAGGAGCACCTACTAGAGAATGACACGAGGAAAAAATTTGTCCCCATCACCACCCTGTCCCTGCTACCACCATCCCTGTCACCGCCTCATCACCGTGACCACTGTCCCTGCCCCACGACCATTGTGCCCGTCCCCACGACTATTGTCCACTCTCTCCTTCCTATTGTGAGTGAACGTGCGCGATCATGGATCGCGTGGTCCAGAAGCTCCCTCCCGCCCGATTGCTGCGTCCTGCCATCTCCCTCCCTCCACCTCACCTTACCTTAGGTGCCTGCTGAGTCCGACTTTAATTCTTTTCCCAGCCGCACGCTTTTGATAAACAACGTGTGCAGCTGCTTGAGCTGTTGAATCTTCTCTGACCCAACTTCCTGTTACTGGTTGTGTCAGAGGAGGATATTCAAGCAGCTGCGCACGCACGGCCTATTGAAAGCATGCGGCTGGGAGAAGAATTAAAGTTGGACTCAGCAGGCACCTAAGGTGAAGTGGAGGGAGAGAGATGGCAGGACATGGGATACGGTGATCGGGTGGAGATACTGGACTGCACGATCCTTGCTGGCTTCACTGCAGAGACTAAGACCATTCACGGCTCAATGGGGCGGTGAATGGCCTTGTCCCTGTAGCAATTTTTTTTCTCCCCGTTTCGGCGGGTTACCCGTGGCTAGCCGCGGGTAACAACCACCGTGTCATTCTCTAGCACCTACCACCACCCATTCGTTAGGCAGTAAGAGCTCCTGTGTTTTCTGTGTGATAACCAGTTAGTACAAGGTAATGTAGACTTTCTAACTGGTTAGTGTAGAAATGCTCACCCCTGCCATGTCCTCTTAAAAAATGAGATTGTTTTCACGTAACCTAGGGATGCCTAAGCATCCCTAGGGTACT
Organism: Geotrypetes seraphini; assembly: GCF_902459505.1. Taxonomy (NCBI): domain Eukaryota; kingdom Metazoa; phylum Chordata; class Amphibia; order Gymnophiona; family Dermophiidae; genus Geotrypetes; species Geotrypetes seraphini. Next base: position 337,443,474 of record NC_047086.1, on the reverse strand, counting down.
TAACTTTGCGCTATTTTTGAATTTTGAGAGTTACCCTCGATGTCCCTTTCCTTAGTGTTCTCATGAGACCAGCCTAGAACCTGTGGATTGTTTTCATTGGTCAATGAATGGAGACAGAGTTCTTAAGTCCTGCATGCTTTTCCCTATAAAGACACTGAAGTACGAGTCCATCAATATTTCTCTGTCTTCAGCTAACACATCATGCAGCTTCTGAACTGATTTGGTTAGACAGGCTCCTGAACCATCTGTTAATGTGGTGTACCTTCCTCTCTCCCTCCAGTATGGGGGTGCATTGAGCAGTCGCAGAACCATAGTCTACAGTTGCATGACTTGGCTGTGCCAGTCCCTGTCCTAAAACAGGAAATGGATGTTGGAAGGAGCAGGGGACCAGCAAAGCCAACAGCCGCACACCTGTAGACTGTTTCCTCTACTGCTCAAAGCACCTCCATACTGCCTACATCTGGGATGGACTGCACCCACCACCCTGCCCTTGATATGTCACTGATTACAGTAGAGCTAATTTCTTCTTAGCATGGAACACCGGAAAAAGGAGAAATTAAGGGAATACTTGGTGAAGTCTGGGTCCCTTCCTTCTTACTTCCCTGTTTCCCTTTAGGGATTTTTTTTCCTGGAGTTGAGGTGCTGCTATGAGCAAAGTGGAATTTGGCTGAGTTTTTCACACAGCTTTACCAAACCCAGAGGGTTGGCTCTGGCCAAAAATGGAAGCAGGATGCCAAGTATGATGCTGTCCAGTCAAACATTGCATTTGTATAAGCTGTGTTGCACCGAAAGTGTGCCAAACAGGTAGTAGTAATAATAATAGCTTTATTTATATCCTGTCATACCTTTTCAGTTCAAGATGGTATACAACAAGTGGAGCTGTAAGGACAGCAAGTTTACATCAGTTAGATTTGGGAGGAATAAAAGGGGGAGGGCATGATAGGTGTTGAGTAGTGACAGTGCCACCTTGAGTCTGGCTCTGAAATCTGAAGCGCATAGATGCCAAGTTGGCCTGTTGCTATGGCTGTTTTATTTTTCATGCATATTGATAGGCCAAGTTGCTTGATAGGGATATGTAACCTGTCTTCAAAATTGTCTGTAGTGCCTGAAGATTGGAGGATGGCCAATTTTATGTCAATTTTTTAAAAGGGTTCCAGGGGAGATCCGGGAAATTACAGATCGGTAAGCCTGACTTCAGTGGCAGGTAAAATAGTGGAAACAATTATAAAAAAAAAATTGTGGAATGCATAGACAAACATGATTTAATGGATCAGAGTCAGCATGGGTTCAGTCAGGGGAGATCTTGCCTCACCAATTTGCTTGCTTCTTTGAAGGTATGAATAAACATGTGGATAAAGGTGAGCCAGTTGATGTAGTGTATTTAGATTTTCAGAAAACTTTTGACAAAATTCCTCATGAGAGGTTCCTGAGAAAATTAAAAAGTCATGGGAAAGGAGGCAATGTTCTGTTGTGGATTAGGAATTTATTGAATAGAAAACGGAGGGTAGGATTTAATGGCCATCTTTCTCTATAGAGGAGTATAAATAGTAAACTGCTGCAGGGATCTGTACTGGGACCGGTGCTATTTAACCTGACGAGCGAGGTGATTAACCCCTCCCTTTTACAAAACCTTAGTGTGGTTTTTAGTGCTGGCTGTGGCAATAACAGCTCCGACGCTCATAGGAATTCTATGAGCGTTAGAGCTGTTACTGCTGTGGCTGGTGCTAAAATCTGGTGGGGATAATTTGCGGATGATACTAAACTGTTCAAAGTTGTTAAAATTCATGCAGATTGTGAAAAATTGCAGGCAGACTTTAGGAATTTAGAAGACTGGGTGTCCAAATGGCAGATGAAATTTAATGTGGAAAAATGCAAAGTGATGCACATTGAGAAGAATAACCCAAATCATAGTTACCAGATGCTTGGGTCCACCTTGTGGGATAGCACCCAGCACCCAAGAAAAAGATCTGGGTGTCATTGTATACAGTACACTGAAACCTGCCCAATGTGCGGTGGCAACTAAAAACAACAACAAAAAAAAGCAAACCATGCTAGCAATTATTTAAAAATGAATGGTTAACAAGACTAAGAATGCTATAATGCCTCTATCGTTCCTTGGTGCAACCTCACCTTGAGTATTGCGTTCAATTCTGGTTGGCTTATCTCAAGAAATAAAGAGTGACCAAGATAATAAAGGGAATGAAACTCCACTCATATGAGAGAAACTAAAATGTTAGGGCTCTTCAGCTTGGAAAAGAGATGGCTGAGGGGAGATATTGAAATCTACAAAATCCTAAGTGGTGTAGAACAGATACAAGTGGATCAATTTTTTTTACTCCATCAAAAATTACAAAGACTAGGGGATACATGATGAAGTTACAAGGAAATACTTTTAAAACCAATAGGAGGAAATATTTTTTCACACAGAGATTAGTTAAGTACTGCAGCGTATTGCCAGAGGTTGTGGTAAGAGTGATTAACGTAGCTGGTTTAAGACATGTTTGGATAATTTCCTGGAGGAAAAGTCCATAGTCTGCTATGGAGAAAGACATGGGGGAAGCTACCGCTTACCCTGGATCAGTTGCATGGAATGTTGCTACTATTTGAGATTTTGCCAGGTACTAGTGACCTGGATTGGCCACCTTGAAGACGGGCTCCTGAGCTAGATGGACCATGGTCTGTTCCAGTAAGGCTATTTTTATGTTCTTAATTGTGGCTGTTTTATTCAATACAATACAGTGTCTTATACCACAAATTTTCTGCAAGAAATCTGTGTGGTTTACAATAAGATTTAGATCATGTTCTTAAATTACATGGTTATCAGCAGCATTGATTTACTTATTGAGGAGATGGGAAGGATAGTTTGTAGCGCTGCATAGTGTGTGAGTTGAAGAAGGAATGTGGAACTTTAATGTCGGATGTTAGTCCCTTTTGAGTTCTCTCCATAGATCAGTTTGTGGACCATGCAGGCTATCTTGAACTGGATTCTTCTTTTCATCAAAAGCCAGTGTAGTTTTTCTAGTAGTGGACTTGCCCTCTCATATTGGTTCTTTTTGAGAATTAGTTTTGCAGCTGTGTTTTGTAAGAATTGAAGCCTCGTGCATTCCTTTTCTGTAATACCACAATAGTCCAGGTATGGTATTAGGATAGATTGTGAAGCTGGTTTTGGTTAGGACTGGTCTTATTGTCCGCAATTGTCTCATCTTAAATTTTTTTTTTTTTAAACGTGTTTCCCCCAAAATAAAACAGTGTCTTATATTAATTTTAGGCCCAATAAACTTACTAGGTCTTATTTTCAGGGTATGTATATGATGATCTCTGCCATCCTCTCCTTCACCCCAATTCTTCCTCTTTCCTTTTTCTCTCCCACATGTGCGGCATCTTTCCTCCCCTCCCTTCCATTCGTCGTGAAGCAGGACCCTTGCCCAGCTTACCTTCCTCCCCTCCCATCCCTTGTGCAGCAGAACCCTTGAGCAAGCACCTGCCCCCGCAGCCGAACCCTGCCGACCGTGAGCGAGCCCTACATACCTCCCTAAGCAGTGTCGGGCCGATGTCATCAGTAAAGCAGCAGAGTGAATTCACAGGCGGACAAGGCTGAAGCAGCCTGTTTAGAGTGCTGTCTGCCCACTGAACAATTTTCAAGCACCCAGAGTCTGGTATTATATGCAGCTTTTGGGCTCCATTGTGGCAGTTCTAGAGGTGGTATCCTGAGCATGAGCACAAATGCAGCTTCTTCTGTAAGCCTTATTGTCTCGATGGGCTCTGATTTCTTGGGACTTCAATTGCCAGCCAAAATGAGACATAGTCTGGACTGGTGGGACTGCTCCAGTCACCTACTTCAAGGGAATTCTGTTGAACCCTACAGATTGGATTGTAGTCTCCATCAGTAGGAGCCCTTTGTCTGGCCAAGTGGGCTGTAGATTTGGTTTATGTGCTTGGCCTTGCTGGAGTTCCTCCTTTTAGTGCAGGGTTTCTTGTAAACCATTGCTGTGGCATTGTCTGCTTTCACATCAACAAGCAGGGAAATGCCAGGTTCCAAGCAGTTCTCTGGAGGTGCCAGTGGAAGTGAACCTGTTGGTCCTCTCTGTGGTTCTAGTTGCCATCAAGCACAATGCCCAGGCATACTTCAGTTGTTCCCTGTTGGAGGCTATTGACCTTTCAGCTCATTTTGGATGGTGGGAGCAATCAGTGTAGAGGTCAACTTGTTTTTGCCATTTGCTTCAGTTTTAGTGCCAAATCAGGCCTGAAATACCAATTCAGCTGTATGTTGGACAAAAATGCAAGTGCATTTTCAACTGAAACCAAACCTGCTCCCTCCCCCCCAAAAATAAAAACCCCAAAAAAACAAAAAACAAACACACCCCAAACCACTGATGCCCTTCCCTCAGCCTTCATTTTGGAACCCTGGTTGTCTAATGGCCTCACTTGGGCAGAAGTAATCCCCAGTCACTCTTACCTGCCATCAAAATGATTGCTGAGACCTTCTGTGGCAGTCATTTGAGACTGGAGCTAGAGGCTGACCGAATGTTTGGTTCTGGATTTGGCCATGTTTTGGTTTTGGCTGATGTCAGTGCACTTTTGGCTGAAACAAACTCACGCTTCCTCCCACTACCCTAAACTTCTCTGTGGGCCTAGTGGCCTCTTCATGGCAGGAGTGATCTCCAGTCGCTCCTGTCTTTGCCAGCTCCAGCCGTTAAAATAGTTGCTGTGATTTCACATGGCAGCCTTGTGAGACTGCAGTAGAAGGTTCTGACATCTATTTTGAGATTGGAAGTGGAATCCAAGGGCTCCATTGTGAGGAAGATCGAGGTAGCCATTGCAATTGCTTATATTTGCAGGATTAAAACTGCTGTCTGGCTTGAGGGTTCACTTTGTTCAGGCTCGAGCAACCTACCAGGCAGTTTCTTTGGAGGATAGCTGTCGAGCGGTGACATGGTCATTGCTTTATTCGTGAAGCAATGTAAGTTGGATGTGCTGGCCAAAATATATTCGAACTTTGGCAGAGCCATCATTCAGGTGGGCTTTGTCTTCCTCCTCCCACTGAGTCTACTTGGGTACATCCCCCTTGTTCAGGAGGGTATGCCCTGATGACAAATAAGGTGAAATTGCTATACCTGTTAACTTCCTTTCCTTTAGTTGGATTATATCATCCTCAGAAGTCTTCAATCCGGGGTTCTTAGGTTTCCTCAGAAGACTTCAATCTGGGGTTCTTAGGCTGCTCTGCTTTTTCTCCTGTGTACTCCCATTTTCACACCCCAGAAAAAGTAAATACTGGTAAGATGAAGTGATAAAACTATGAGCACTGTGTCCTGTGTAGTGTTGAGGCTCATCTTACGTAAGCTGCAGTGGTTGATAGGACATGGGTGTGCCCTATCAGAAAGCATCTGGTTTGGCAGATGGTTGCTGGAGCTTTCCACTAAGCAGCAGCAGGTTATACCAGTGAGTTCACTGGAAAAGATTAGTTTTCTCTTCCTCCTCCTGCTTGTAGGATGGTATAACATCCACTTGCTCAGGAGAGTACAGTCCAACTAAAGGAAAGGAAATCAACAGGTATAGCATAATTTCAACTTTGTATGTTATAATGAAATTAATATTCCAAGATTATTATATACAGTATACCATAACACAGACTTTTTAGATGTCTCCAAGAATTCAAATTACAGTCCAAAACTCTGGGCTGCTCGGAGATTGGGTCAGTTTGGATTTTCCAGATTCTTAGGCAGCACTTTTACAATTCACCCTTCTCTTTCCCCCTTCTACTTTCTCTCCCTCCCACTTACCCTCTTTCTGCTGTACTTGGCTTCCTAAATGCAGCAGTAAAGACACTGAGAAGGTGTTGATGTTCCTGCATGCATTGCTCTTAGGTTGCCGGTCCCTCTCCTTCTGACTTTATAGAGAGGAAGACGCTGGCTGGGAGAAGGAAGGCAGAGAGAGATAGATGCAAATGCATTTATAGGAAAAGGACTGGGTTGCAGAGTTTGGATTCTCAGGTAGAATGGATATTGCAATTTTCAAAACATCTGGATTTGTGAACTTGTATGAGATACATAGGGCCAAATCTTCTACCTCTGGGAACACAGGGGAAATCCTTTAGATAATCAGGACTGTTAACTTCCTGGTATCAGAGTTTTAGTTCCCCCCCACCCTTTTATCTGCTGGGAAAACAGTTTATTGGAGAGTGAAGTTTATGGTGCCATGTTCTGGGTACCCTAATGTTAGGAGGATGCATATTTTGATTCTAGTCAGTGTATCGTTAGATTTGCCTTTATTTGACATTTGATGGTTGACTTTATTGTATATCAATATTTGTTAAATCACACAACCCAATTTTTTTTTTTTTTTTTACTGCATTTGTTCATTTTATTTTACAGTAATCTATGCCAGCAATTATGACAATGTTAGCAGACCATGCAGCTCGTCAGCTGCTGGATTTCAGCCAGAAGCTTGATATCAATCTTTTGGACAACGTCGTTAATTGTCTGTACCATGGAGAAGGGGCACAGGTAAAATGTGGATTGTGTAAATGAAAATGTCCATTTAATTTTAGTGTTGTTTCTGTTTTGTCTGGATAGTTTAAATCTGTTTCAAAATCGATTCTCAAGCATATAAAATCGACTCTTTGGGTGGAAATCTGACATTTAATTGAATTTGTTGGGAGGCAAGGGTTTAGAGGTGAAATCAGTGGTGAATGGTGATAGATCACTGCCTCTCTTTCTCAGGTTTGTTCCTTGTCCCCGAGACTGGAAAAGGTTCAGTCTTCCTTTTAGCATCAGGGCATTCTCTGAGGTAGAGAATGACATGGGGCAAAAATTTGTCCCTGTCGCCATGAGCGTGGTCCCCCGTCCCCGCAAACCATCTGATCCCATCCACACAAGCCTTGAATAGTTTTACACTGAACACAGCTACAATACTACTTTATCCTAAAGCAAAAGAAAAGAAATAGAAATTTTTTTCTACCTTTGTTGTTTGGTTTCTACTTTCCTCATCTCATCATTCTCTTCCTTTCATCCACTGTCTGCCTTCTCTGTGCCTCTGTCTCTCCCTTCCCCCCCCCCATTGGTCTGGCATCTCTGTCTTCTTCCCTTCCATCTCTCCTTCCCTCAGGTGGTTTTTAGCATCTCTCTTCTTTCTTCCCTTCAGATCTGGTATCTCTCTCCTCCCCCACCCCCAATGCTCTGGTATCTCTTCCTCTTCCTTTGCATAGGGAGAGGTATGGCTAGTAGGAAAATTGAGATATTGATGCCCCTGTATAAAACTTTGGTGAGACCTCATTTAGAATATTGTATACAATTCTGGAGGCCGCACCTTCAAAAAGATATAAAAAGGATGGAGTTGTCCAGAGGAAGGCTACCAAAATTGTATGTGGTCTTCATCATAAGGCATATGGGGACAGACTTAAAGATTTCAATTTGTATACTTTGGAGGAAAGGCGGGAGAGGGGAGATATGATAGAGATGTTTAAATACCTACATAATGTAAATGCACATGAGTCGAGTCTCTTTCATTTGAAAGGAAACCCTGCAATGAGAGGGCATAGGATGAAGTTAAGAGGTGATAGGCTCCGGAGTAATCTAAGGCAATACATTTTTTACAGAAAGTGTGGTAGATGCATGGAACAGTCTCATAGAAGAGGTGGTGGAGACAGATATTGTGTCTGAATTCAAAAGGGCCTGGGATAGGCACGTGGGATCTCTCGGAGAGAGAAAGAGATAATGGTTACTGCAGATGGGCAGACTAGATGGGCTATTTGGCCTTTATCTGCCATCATGTTTCTATGTTTCTGTTTTCTTTTCTGCTCTTCCTTCACAATTTGTTTTCTACTTCTTGTCTTTTTCCTTCAGCGCCTTCTCCCCTCTCTCTCCTACCCACTTACATGTGTCTTCTGCTCCTCCTTCTCCTTCCCCTTCCCCTCTCTCCCTCCCTCCCTCCCTCCCAATCACCACAGTCCAGGCATCTCCCTCCTCCCTTCCCCTCACCTTCGTGGTGATTTCCATTTTTTTTGTCTCCCAGCTGCCTGAGCGATCTTTCATCAAGTCGTGTGCGGCTGCCTGAATCTTCTCCTCTGACACAACTTCCTGTTTCCAGTTGTGTCAGAGGAAATGTTTCAAGCAGCTGCATGCGACTTGTTGAAAGCCATCTTGAGCAGCTGGGAAACAAAAAAAGAAAATCTCCATGAAGGTGAGGGGAATGGAGGGAGGGAGATGCCCGTACACTGGCGATCAGAAAGAAGGAGGGAGGGGGCTGCTGGACTGCATGATCAGTGACTGCGTACGTTCCCTCAATTAATTGCGGAGATACGGCTATTCACCGCTGCACGGGATGGTGAATGGCCTTGTTCTTGTACACACGGTGACCACTTTTTCCCTAGCAACAGCAGCAGATGAATCCAGAGACCAATGGGATAGCTCACATCTAGCAGCAGGTGGAGATAGAGAAAATGATTAACAGGTGGTCCTATTGGCTGGCACTCCCCCTGTTTATCTAGTATTCTCTATCTCCCAGCAGGAAAAAGTCGCTATTCAACTAGCTCCTGAATTCTGGCTGTGGTTGGAACTTTATTTTCTCCTGTTGAGGTTTCTCTTCAGCGAGACTGCCATTCTGTTTCTCCTGTTGAGGTTTTTCTTCAGCGAGACTGCCATTCTGTTTCTCCTGTTGAGGTTTTTCTTCAGCGAGACTGCCATTCTGTTTCTCCTGTTGAGGTTTTTCTTCAGCGAGACTGCCATTCTGTTTCTCCTGTTGAGGTTTTTCTTCAGCGAGACTGCCATTCTGTTTCTCCTGTTGAGGTTTTTCTTCAGCGAGACTGCCATTCTGTTTCTCCTGTTGAGGTTTTTCTTCAGCGAGACTGCCATTCTGTTTCTCCTGTTGAGGTTTTTCTTCAGCGAGACTGCCATTCTGTTTCTCCTGTTGAGGTTTTTCTTCAGCGAGACTGCCATTCTGTTTCTCCTGTTGAGGTTTTTCTTCAGCGAGACTGCCATTCTGTTTCTCCTGTTGAGGTTTTTCTTCAGCGAGACTGCCATTCTGTTTCTCCTGTTGAGGTTTCTCTTCAGCGAGACTGCCATTCTGTTTCTCCTGTTGAGGTTTCTCTTCAGCGAGACTGCCATTCTGTTTCTCCGGTTGAGGTTTCTCTTCAGTGAGCTGGCAATGCTATTTCTCCTGTTGAGATTTTCTCTTCAGTGAGACAGGGGTGTCCGGCTGAACGGTGCCGGCTTTAGGGGTTACACCTGGCCGCCCCCAGGTCCTTGCCTCACCCTCCCTCCATTGCTAGAGGGTCTGACTGGGTCTCAATTTTTTTTCTTCTTTCCCTTCTCTGTTAAAAAAAAAAAAAAATAGACCACAGTTGCTACATTCTGCCATGCTTTTGCTGCAAACTGACTTCAACCAGCCCTAACAACTAGCTTGTGAGTATGTATGGCTTTTACGGTTGTTTGAACTTCAGGTTCTGTTTGGGAATCTTAGTACTGTGGGTTCGGTCATCGTACATTTAAGGCATGGATATTTTATTGAGGCTAAGTTTTATGACTAGAAATCCGTGGAGGGAGCTGGGACTTCCCGCCTTTTGCATGCACGCGCTTGGTTTCCTTGTTGGTTACAGCGCGGCAGTAGCGGTGCAATTTCTTGCTCGCACTTGTTCTCATTGTTGGGTTTCAGTGCAGCAGTAGTCTTGTTTATTCTGAGGCTCTCTTTCATCGGTGTTTGTCACGGCCATGTGCAGCTGATTGTGCAGGTGCCGGTTTATAGCAGCATGAGATGGGACATGTTTTTCCGGCGCTGTGGGCCGTTCTTCTGGTTATTCCCTGAGTCTGATTTTATTTCTATGCAAGCCCCAGCAGGGTAAATTTTGCGGGGCTTGAATCCAACTATGTTTCTAGCAGCGTTGATGCAGCGGCCACGTGTCAGTGAGAATCCGGCGTGCGCTTGGGTCTCCGGCGATGGCGGAAGAGCTGCAGCGTTCCGGTAGTTTGTTTCCAGCTGACTTTGGTCAGGGTATGCCGGGGCTTCTCTCCTTTCCGGTTCAGACAAGTTGTATGTGTGTCACCAGCTTTGGAACAAGCTTGGGCAGCTTTATATGTCTATGTCTGTGTTCCTGCTGTACTCCCTTGAAGGAAGCTGCTTGTTTAATCGGACTCTGGGGTTAGCACTCAAGGGGTTTACCAGAGAGACTCTGCCCTGTGCTAGGTCACCCTGTCTCGGTTTGTCTCTGGACTGGGGCGACATACGGCAACTCACGGCACGGTGAGATCAGCAGTAAGATAGTGCCCTGTATTTCACACAGGTATCTCATTGTCTCTCTTGGGGTCCCGGCAGATTGAGCCTTTGTCTGTTGGTAACTGTCCTTATTTGGGCCTCTGTGCTGAGCTGCATGTGTCTAGTAGTGGCACAGGATATATATGCCTAAAGGTAGTACAAACAGTTTCCAAGTTCGGGCTGTCTCTATGGGCATAATGACTCTGCACTTCTTACTGCGGCCAGGGCTCTCTTTCTCTATTTCTGAGGGGGCCTGGACTTCAGATTTCCATGCTTATCACACTGGTTTCTCCTGTCACCATTTTCTCATGGCACATGCTAGACGGACCCCCGTCCAGACAGGAAGGGCTGTACAGTTCCTTTTAACCAGGAGCCAGTTACCTATTCTATCAAACCCGCGGAGGATCACGCGCTATGTGGCTGTTAGCCTCATCCCTGAAGCTCTCATTAGCGATGTGAGCTTTGTCTGATACCTGTAAGGATGCTGTTGTTTTCCACGGGGCGGTAGATGCAGCATCTTGATGAGTGTAGTATGTATTCACTTTAAAGGACATACGTATTTCGCTCATGTTACATGGGGTTAGTACTGTTTTCATGGTTCCAGTATATTCCTCTTTACATTACCAAATCTAAGGTAAGTACCAATGATATCCACAATTATTCAGGGAGAAAAATCACTGATAATCTAGAAGCCACACTAACTCATAAAGGAATCTCTTCACAGATATGGAGGGCTATGTATGTTAATGCACACAGCTTGGGCAATAAAATTCTAGAATTAGAGACTGAGATAACAAACGCTGATCTTGACGTGATAGCGATATCCGAAACCTGGTTCACAGAATCGCATGGGTGGGATATGGTTATACCAGGGTACAACCTACTTCGTTGCGACCGAGTGGGTAAATTGGGGGGAGGAGTAGCACTATACACTAAGGAAAGCATCAAAACCACCAGAATCACAGATGTTAGATACACCGGGGAATCCATCTGGGTGAACCTGGCCAGAGGAAAGGAAAAATGCCTATACCTTGGTGTGATATATAGACCTCCCAGGCAACAGGAGGACAAAGACATAGAATTAATCGAGGACATAGAGAACATCACACTGCGCGGGGACTCAGTAATGCTAGGAGACTTCAACATGCCAGATGCAGATTGGGACACACTCTCCGCGACTACGGGTAGCAGCAAAAGAATATTAAACTCCATAAAGGGTGCACATCTCAAGCAATTGGTATTGGAGCCCACCAGAGACCAGGCGTTACTAGACCTAGTTCTCACCAATGGAGATAGCGTCACGGAAGTCTCAGTAGGAGACACACTAGCCTCCAGCGACCATAATATGGTATGGCTCAACCTCAAGAAAGGTTTTCCTAAGACAAACACAGCAACAAGGGTTCTCAACTTTAGAGGCACAGACTTCAACCGCATGGGAGATTTTGTCCATCAGGAGCTACATAAAGAAGCAAAATCTGACAATGTGGAGGACATGTGGACGTCTCTGAAGTCCATACTACACGAAGCAACAGACCGATACATAAAGACAGTAAGTAAACGCAGGAGAAACAAAAGACCCCAATGGTTCAGTAAAGAAATTTCAGACCTAGTTAAACAGAAAAAAGACGCATTTATCACCTACAAACACTTAGGCAGAGAGAGGGCAAAAGAGGACTATCTAGAGAGATCTAAAGCTGTCAAAACAGCAGTCAGAGAGGCCAAACTCCAAATGGAGGAAGAGCTAGCACGGAAAATTAAGAAAGGGGATAAATCTTTCTTCAGCTATATTAGCGACAGGAAAAGAAATAAAGATGGGATAGTACGCCTGAAGAAATCGGACGGTAACTTTGCGGAATCAGATTCTGAGAAGGCAGAACTACTAAACCAATACTTCTGTTCAGTGTTCACCCGCGAAATGCCGGGAGCTGGTCCACAGCTGCAGAAAGGAGATAACCAGAAAGGCCCGTTTCAAGATTTCGAATTTACGCCCAGTAGCGTCTACGATGAACTATCAAGACTCAAAGTAAACAAAGCCATGGGACCGGATAACCTACATCCCAGAATGCTCAGGGAGTTAAGGGAAGTCCTGGCTGAACCATTATCTGTTCTTTTCAATCTTTCCCTAAGCACAGGAAGAGTCCCCTTGGACTGGAAAACCGCTAATGTAATCCCACTCCACAAGAAGGGCTGCAGGACAGAGACAGCAAACTACAGACCAGTGAGTCTCACGTCTATAGTGTGTAAACTCATGGAAACACTGATCAAACAGAATATTGACACAATCCTAGACGAAAAAAAAACTGCGTGATCCACACCAACACGGGTTCACCCAGGGAAGATCTTGCCAATCTAATCTGATTAGCTTTTTTGACTGGGTTACTAGACAACTGGACGCCGGAGAGTCACTGGACGTGGTATATTTGGACTTCAGTAAAGCATTTGATAGCGTCCCTCATCGAAGATTACTGAACAAGCTGAAATCGATAGGATTAGGAGACACTCTAACTACATGGGTTGGGGATTGGCTAAGCAGTAGACTTCAGAAGGTGGTGGTGAACGGTACCCCATCCGAAGCATCAGAAGTGATCAGTGGAGTGCCGCAGGGCTCGGTCCTGGGCCCAATTCTATTCAACTTATTCATAAGAGATATGACGTGGGGACTTAGAGGAAGGGTATCACTGTTCGCCGACAACGCCAAACTTTGCAACATAGTAGGCAGAAGCTTGTTACCTGATGATATGACACACGACCTACTGCTTCTGGAACAATGGTCGACTACTTGGCAGCTAGGCTTCAATGCTAAAAAATGCAAGATAATGCACCTGGGTAAGAGAAACCCGCGCAGAACTTATGTACTAAATGGTGAGACCTTGGTTAGGACCACGGCGGAACGCGATCTAGGAGTGATCATTAGTGAGGACATGAAGGTTGCCAATCAAGTGGAGAAGGCTACCTCCAGGGCAAGACAAATGATGGGATGTATCCGCAGAGGTTTTGTCAGCAGGAGACCTGAAGTTATGATGCCGTTGTACAGAGCCATGGTGAGGCCTCACTTGGAGTACTGTGTTCAGTTTTGGAGACCACACTACCGAAAGGACGTGCTGAGGATCGAGTCGGTGCAGCGAACGGTCACCAGGATGGTCTTGGGGCTCAGGGATCTCACGTATGAAGAAAGACTAAAGAAATTGCGGCTGTACTCACTTGAGGAAAGAAGAGAACGGGGAGATATGATTGAAACGTATAAGTACATCACGGGACGCATCGAGACAGAAGAGGATATCTTCTGGCTCATGGGACCCTCGACCACCAGAGGGCATCCACTGAAAGTCAGGGGAGGGAAGTTTCATGGCGACTCCAGGAAGTACTTCTTCACCGAAAGAGTGGTGGATCATTGGAACAGACTCCCACTCCAGGTGATAGAGGCCAGCAGCGTGACGGATTTTAAGAGAAAATGGGATACTCATGTGGGATCGTTAAGGGAGTAAACTCAGGGGGGAGGGATACTTGGAATGGGCAGACTTGGTGGGCTATAGCCCTTTTCTGCCGCTTTTTTCTATGTTTCTATGTTTCTATTGTGAAACTTGAATTTTCCTAGGAGAATCTTCTTGCAGATCCTATAGTCTCATCCTGCCATTCCCTGACCTTCTGCACTTTATTCTGAGGGGATCTTGACTTTTTTCAATGACTCTTCAGGCTTTCTCATGAGGGAGAAGACGCTATAATATCAGGTCAGGGAGCTGTGAAGATTTTTCAGGATGCTTGCATTTTTGCATCCTCCTCAGGTTTCCAGTTCATTCTTGGAGTCTCTATGTTTTGTGTTTCCCTTTTCAGTGTTACTGGTCCTCAGGACAGTTCTTGTAGTTCTTCGGGAACTAAGGGACGTTGTTCCACTTACTGCATGGTGCCCGAGACGGGGGCATTGGGCAGGCTGGATCCCATTCTTCTGAATTAGTTTCTCGGGGTTACACATTTCTGCAGACAACATGGTTTGCCTGCCTCCCTTGGAGCAGCGCTTTCGGTTTTGGCACATGGCAAAGCCTACCCAAGGCTTCACGAACGTTTTAGGTGATGTGGACGGTGGTACCGTTTTGGAGCTACCAGCCGATTCATCTAATTTCTTCTTGACTGCTTGCTTGATTCGGACGACTTCCGGTCGGGCCATTTGACTGACACGAAAAGGGTGGTATCTTTTCCTCAGTTCTTTACATGTGCATCTTCGAATTTGCACAGCGCTCTTTTCTCCTGTACTATTTATTGGTATATCGGGGTTTTTATTCATATAGGAGAGACATGTGTTTCTTTCCGGAGACTTGGGCGTGAGGTCTCGGTCTCAGATTGGTATTCTTCTTCGCTTACCATGACCAAGAGTATGGGATTCTGTACAGTTTCTGTGATCCATATTGCTGACTCCACTGGGAACTCCGGCTTGCTTTCCCCTTCTTACGCTACAGCAGTCGCTTTTGTTCCGGTGTTTCCCGGTATCTCAGGACTCCAATTATTTGGTATGCTCCTCCTGCATCGCTCTGTATGATTTGGTGGCTCAGCGCGATTTCTCTTTTCAAGGCATGCCTCGTTCTTTGCTGGACTAGCTCATGACCACCGACCATCCCGGGCTGTCGGGTTAGGGAGCTCGTTGGCTTCCATCCTCAGCTCCAGGAGTCTGGTCTTCAGAGGCGACTCAGAACTTGTTCATTCTTCTACTCTTGAGCAGGGTCAGGCTACCTTTCTGGAGCTTCAGATCATTCTTCCGGATTGCCGCTGAGGGTCCTTTTGGTCAGTATTATGATGGTATTCCTCTACAGCTTGGGCAGTAGGTGTTGTACTCAGTTGGCAGGTGAAGTTGGTCTGCTTCAATGGGTGGACTCTCATCTTCG
Source organism: Geotrypetes seraphini (assembly GCF_902459505.1). NCBI lineage: Eukaryota > Metazoa > Chordata > Amphibia > Gymnophiona > Dermophiidae > Geotrypetes > Geotrypetes seraphini. Next base: position 337,428,355 of record NC_047086.1, on the reverse strand, counting down.
TCTTCTGTTGGCAGATCCTTTTATGGATCAGGATAAGAGTTTGGATAGACTTTCTCTCCGCGGAATCTGAGCATGGCCCATTTCTTATATGTTACAGTGTACAGCGCTGTGTACGCTCTGGAAAGTGTGCATGTTAGTAATAGTGTAATCTTCTGCATCCTGGATATTGAGATTTGTGGCTCAGGCGTTCGAGCTCTTTTTATGGACGTGAGATCTCCTTGACCTAGACCTCATGGCCTCGTCTCTCAATTCTAAGCTTCCTAGCTTCTTCGGTGGGCCCAGGAAGTAGGAGTTAGAGGGGGTAGCTGCATGGCTCCTTTCTCGCCTCTGCCTTCTCTTTTTCGGTGTTTTCCGCTGGCTGATGATGGCTTGGATTTGCCATCTCGAGCTCGCTTTCCGAGCACAGTATTTGTAGAATCTCTGGATTGGCGGCGCCATCCTTACTATGCGGATTTGATGAGTCTTTCAACAGCCAGACTAAGAAGTTTCCTGGTATTTCCGGCTTTGCTTGCCTAGGGTCCGATCAACATGGATATTTGTACTACTTTAGTATTACGATCTAGTTTTTTGAAAAATCTTGGTTGACGTGTAAGGGTTATGCGAAGCAGGTTGTTTCTTCTCTTATCCAGGTGCTACAGACGTCTTCTGTGGCTTCTGCTTCCTTTTGGAGGTTTTTCCTTTCTTGGGTGCTTCTTAACGTTTGAAACACTCCAGAGTTCCTTTTTGGCACAAGTGTATTGCCGAGGGCTTAGCTTTCAATTCGCTTCAGCTTCTAGTGCCATTCTTGGCTTGTTACAAGGGCTAGGTATATTGCTCTTCGCTTACTTCTCAGCTTCATGTAGTTCAGTTCCTAAACAGAGTGCGGTATATTCATGCGCCTCTTAGAAAGCCCGGTCTTCACGTACTTCTTCTCAGTTTACCAAAGGCTTCATTTCATGTCTTTTGGGACTCTAAAGGGCTGTGCTGTTGAACATGGGGTTTCTTGTGGCCATGGCTTCAGCTCTGCAGTTTTCTATGTTGCAGGCCTTGTTTAACGGGGATTCCTATTTCTGATTTCCGAAATATGGGGTATCAGTTCGGATGGTACCACTATTTCTTTCTAGGGGGGTGTCATCCTTTCTTTTATGTCATGCTCGCTTTTCCTTCCTTCTTCCTGGGAGGAGAAATTGGGAGCAGTGCTTTTATTCATTGCATTTTTTGATATGTACGTAGCGTTCTCCGCGAGCTCGGTTTCTAACAACTTTTAGTTGTTTATATCTCCTTTTTGTATTCTTCAAGGGACGCCTCAAACGTATGGCGGCGTCCGAAGCCTCCATCGCTCAATGGGTCCAGGAGGACATTCTTTATGCTTGCTTGCTGGCAGGGAAGCGGTTGGCGAAAGAACTTTATGACCATTCTGCCGGAGCGATGGTTACTTCTTGGGCTTGGCCCAGAGGTTTTTTCCTTGGAGGAGATTTGTCTCGCGGCTAATTGGTTTTCCGAGAGTGCTTTCTCTCCGCATTTCTGCTTGGATGTGGGGGTGCATGCGGTAGGGGCGTTTTGTGCTTCGGTTGTTGCGGAGGTGGCGTTTGCTTCCCACCCAGATTGAGGATTGCTTTGCTACATCCCATTGGTCTCTTGATTCATCTGCTGCTGTTGCTAGGGAAGGAAAAATTATGTTCTTACCTGTTAATTTTCTTTCCCTTAGACACAGCAGATGAATCCAGAGCCCCACCCTTTCTGGATATTGTCTCTCGGTTTTTTCTTTTGCAACTTTCGCAGTTTGTTATTATGGCAGGTTGTTTTCTGTATTATTGCATTTTGAGATTTGTTATGGGAAAGAAGTTTTTTACATGCTATGCCTATTGATGGTTACGGATGCTTGGGCAAGGAGCTATACTAGATAAACAGGAGGAGTGCCAGCCAATAGGACCACCTGTTAATCAGTTTCTCTATCTCCGCCTGCTGGTAGATGTGAGCTATCCCATTGGTCTCTGGATTCATCTGCTGTGTCTAAGGGAAAGAAAATTAACAGGTAAGAACATAATTTTTCCATACCCCTAATGCAAACCAGGGTTTATTTTTTTGAACAATTAACGTAAGTTGTTAATGCGCCATCAAGAGGGAGATTTGTTGATAGGGGGTGATTTCAGTTTAACTGTTGATCCATCATTAGATAACTCTGCCCCTGATGTTCACTATGCAAATACGGGTCGGGTTACTTTGATGTGTTTTATCCAACACTGGGACCTATGGAGAAGTAAACATGGGATGCAGTGGGACAATGCTTAGTACTCCCCCAATATATCGCATTTCTCCTGCATCGACCTCTGGTTGGGAGATGTGGGGATTTTGCCCAAAGTGAAAGACATTATCTACCCACACACCTGGTCAGATCGTAGTCCTGTTTTGTTACGCTTTTTCAGATTGGCCCTAAGACAAAAGACTACCATTGGATACTCATTGTGAAAAACATTGGAAAAGGATACTAAAATAGACTTTAATGATACTGGGTATTTCAGCCTTTACACTCTGGGAGAAGCTCAAAGTAGTCATGAGAGACATCTCATTATAGGCACACACCTGGAAAACTAAATTAAACAGGAGCAACAATTATAGTGAATAACTAACATTTAGATTCTCAATGTTAAGACAGATCAGGCCACTGCCAAACAAAAAGAAACATTACATAAGGCTAAGTTGCAACTACAAGATCTTGAATTAGCACAGGGGTGTCAAAGTCCCTCCTCGAGGGGTGCAATTCAGTCGGGTTTTCATGATTGCCCCAATGAATATTCGTGAGATCTATTTGCATGCACTGTTTCATTGTATGCTAATAGATCTCATGCATATTCATTGGTGAAATCCTGAAAACCCAACTGGATTGCGCCCCTCGAGGAGGGACTTTGACACCCCTGAATTAGCAGATATCGCACTTCAGTTAAAATTTATTTTATTTTATTTATTCATTCAATTTTCTATACCGTTCTCCCAGGAGAGCTCAGAACAGTTTACATGAATTTATTCAGGTACTCAAGCATTTTTTCTCTGTCTGTCCCGGTGGGCTCACAATCTATCTAGTGTACCTGGGACAATGGGGGGGATTTAGTGACTTGCCCAGGGTCACAAGGTGCAGCGTGGATTTGAACCCACAACCCCAGGGTGCTGAGGCTGTAGCTTTTAACCACTGCGCTACAAACACATTCAAACATATGTTGAATTCGGTAATAAAGCAAACAGGCAGTTAGCCTAGAAACTTAAAACAGACTATATGAAATTGCATTTCTTTGATCTATTCCCAGAGTGGGTCTTCATTAATTGATAATTTGGAAATCATGAGGGATTCTTTTAACTGGAAAGACAGAGAGGAACTGAGAGGAGTGTGTTGTTTTAAAAGGGGGTGGGATGTGGGAGGTTTGGATGAAGGAAAGTTGGATGAGGAATGAATAAATGAATATCTTACAAATATGAAGCAGAAATCTGATTTGATATTCAACAGTTTATGTGAAAATTTTCTGTAAGAAAAACTCCCCCAAAACATTCTGGTTTCATCTTTACAAGTATATAAAAAAAATCTGATGACTTCATGACTTAACAGTAAAAGTACATTTTTGTGTATGGTTTTTGTTTTAGCAAAGAATGGCACAAGAGGTATTGACTCACTTAAAGGAGCATCCTGATGCATGGACACGTGTTGATACAATTTTGGAGTTCTCACAGAATATGAACACCAAAGTAAGCAGGTGCTTGTTTTGAACAAGTGTCATTTTAAAAAATTTGTTTCATTTAAAAAATTTTGAGGAAGGTATCTAGTACTTGAGCTTCAGATTGTCAAAATACCATTTTATTTTCAGTTTTTATTCAACTACTGCAAATTTTAGTCTATTGTAAGTAGGTGTAGCATTTAATTTTTCATTCTAACTAGGAGTATTTACTTTGTACGTAAGAAGTTTAAATTTTATAAAGTCATAGATTTGGATTGTTAACATTGAAGAGAGTTTAAAATCTGGTGAACAATATGTTCTAATTTATAATGAATTTGCATACTTGGTGATTTTTATGCTGGTGGGATAAATTGACCTCAGTAGATTAATGTACACTTCTCTATCTGATTGTGACAGCATTTTACTCTGTGTGTTTCAACACATACCTGTGACCAGTGCACTTCTTAGCCCTTCCCTGTACCCCTCATTCCAGCATTTAAAAGGTCCATAAATCTTATATCTAATTTAAGTCTTTTCTCTCTTTGTGAGCAATATCTCTTACCTTAATAAATTAATGTACCCTTCCTTAGCAACAGCAGCAGATGAATCCAGAGACCAATGGGATAGCACACATCCACCAGCAGGCGGAGATAGAGAAACTGATTAACAGGTGATCTATTGGCTGGCACTCCTGTATCTTCAGTATGCTCTATCTCCCAGCAGGTGATGGATGCTATTCAACTATCTCCTGAATTCTGGCTGTGACTGGAAAATTATTTTCTCCTGTAAAGATTTCTCTTCAGTGAGACTGCCATTCTATTTCTCCGGTTGAAGTTTCTCTTCAGTGAGATGGCAATATCAGTGAGATGGCAATTTTATTCTCCTGTTGAGGTATCTCTTCAGTGAGACAGGGATGTCCGGCTGAACGGTGCCGGCTTTAGGGGTTACATCTGGGCCCCCCCCCTCCAGGTCCCTGCCTCACCCTCCCTCCATTGCTAGAGGGTCTGACTGGGTCTCGATTGTTTTCTTCTTTCCCTTCTCTGTTTACAAAAAAAAAAAAAGGGGGAGATCACAGTTGCTACATTCTGCCCTGTTAGTGCTGCACAACCAGCTCTTACTGGCTTCAACTGGCCCTAACAACAAGCTTGTGAGTATGTATGTGTTTTTTTTTACTGTTGTTTGAACTTCAGGTTCTGTTTGGGAGTCTTAGTACTGTGGGTTCGGTCAACGTACGTTTAAGGAATGGATATTTTATTGAGGCTAAGTTTTTTATGACTAGAAATCCGTTGAGGGAGCCGGGACTTTCCCGTCCTTTGCGTGCATGTGCTTGGTTTCTTTGTTGGTTACAGCGCGGCAGTAGCGGAGCGATTTTATGCTCGCACTTGTTCTCCTCGTTGGGTTTCAGTGCAGCAGTAGTATTCCTGTTTATTTCGAGGCTCTCTTTTGTCTGTGTTTGTCGCCGCCATGTGCAGCTGATTGTGCAGGTGCCGGTTTATAGCAGCGCACATGAGATGGGACATGTTTTTCTGGCGCTGTGGGAAGCACCACACCGTACTTTTAGTTATTCCCTGAGTCTAATTTTCTTTCTATGCAGGCTGCGGCAGGGTAAATTTTTGCGGGTCTTGAATCCAACTATGTTTCTAGGAGCGTTGATGCAGCGGCCACGTGTCGGCGAGAATCAGGCGTAAGCTTGGGTCTCCGGCGATAGCGGGAGGGCTGCAACGTTCCAGTAGTTTATTTCCAGCTGACTTTGGTAAGGGTATGCTGCGGCTTCTCTCCTTTCCAGTTCAGACAAGTTGTACATGTTTCACCAGCTTTGGGACAAGCTTGGGCAGATTTATATTTCTATGTCTGTGTTCCTGCTGTATTCACTTGAAGAAAGCTGCTAGTTTAATCGGACTTTGGAGTTAGCACTCGAGGGGATTACCAGAGAGATTCTGATCTGTGCTAGGTCACCCAGTCTCGGTTTGTCTCCGGACTGGGTCGACATACGGCAAATCAAGGCACAGTGAGATCAGCAGTAAGATAATGCCCTGTATTTCACACGGGTATCTCATTGTCTCTCTTGGGGTCCCTGCAGATTGAGTTTTTGTCTGTTGGTAACTGTCCTTATTTGGGCCTCTGTACTGAGCTGCATGTGTCTAGTAGTGACACAGGATATATATGCCTAAAGGTAATATAAACAGTTTCCAAGTTTGGGCTGTCTCTATGGACATAATGACACTGCGCATCTTCCTGCGGCCAGGACTGTTTTTCTCTATTTCTGAGGGGGCCTGGACTTCAGATTTCCATGCTTATCACGCTGGTTTCTCCTGTCGCCATTTTCTCATGGCACATGCTAGACGGGCCCCCCGACCAAACAGGAAGGGCTGTACAGCTCCTTTTAACCAGGAGCCAGTTACCTATTCTATCAAACCCGCGGAGGATCACGCGCTATGTGGCTGTTAGCCTCATCCCTGAAGCTCTCATTAGCGATGTGAGCTTTGTCTGATACCTGTAAGGATGCTGTTGTTTTCCACGGGGCGGTAGATGCAGCATCTTGATTGAGTCTAGTACATATTCACTTTAAAGGACATACGTATTTCGCTCATGTTGCATGGAGTTAGTACTGTTTTCATGGTTCCAGTATATTCCTCTTTACATTGTGAAACTTGATTTTTCCTAGGAGAATCTTCTTGCAGATCCTACAGTTCTCATCCTGCCATTCCCTGACCTTCTGCACTTCATTCTGAGGGGATCTTGGCTTCTTCCAATGACTCTTCAGGCTTTCTCATGAGGGAGAAGACGCTATAATGTCAGGTCAGGGGGCTGTGAAGATTTTTCAGGATGCTTGCAACTTTGCATCCTCCTCAGGTTTCCAGTTCATTCTTGGAGTCTCTATGTTTTGTGTTTCCCTTTTCAGTGTTACTGGTCCTCAGGGCAGTTCTTGTAGTTCTTCGGGAACTAAGGGACATTGTTCCACTTACAGCATGGTGCCCAAGACGGGGGCATTGGGCTGGCTGGATCCCATTCTGCTGAATTAGTTTCTCAGGGTTACACATTTCTGCAGAAAAACTTGGAGAATATTTACATTTTCCCTATGGACTCCAAATTGGCACTAGGTTTGTTTGCCTCTCTTTGAGCAGCGCTTTCGGTTTTGGCACATGCCATTTCACCTACCCAAGGCTTCAAGAACATTTTAGAAAATGTGGGCAGTGGTACCGTTTTGGTGCTACCAGGTGATTCACCTAATTTCTTCTTGACTGACTGCTTGATTCGGACGTCTTCCATTTGACTGACACGAAAAGGGTGGTTTCTTTTCCTCAGTTCTTTGGACGTGTATCTTCGAATTTGCACAGCGCTCTTTTCTCCTGTACTATTTATAGGTATATCAGGGAGATGTTTTTATTCATATAGGAGAGAAATGTGTTTCTTTCCAGAGACTAGGGCGATGGATCACAGTCTCAGGTTTGCATTCTTTGGTCACCATGACCAAAGTAGTGGGATTCTGTACAGGTTATAGGATCCATGTTGCTGACTCCACTGGGAACTTCGGCTTGCTTTCCCATTATAATGCTACAGCAGTCGCTTTTGTTCTGGTGGTTCCCGGTATCTCAGGGCTCCAATTATTTGGTAGGCTCCTCATGCATCTGATTTGATGGCTCAGCGAGATTTCTCTTTTCAAAGGCATGCCTTGGTCTTTGCTGGACTAGCTCATGGCCACCAAACATCCCGGTCTGTCAGGTTGGGGGGCTCGGTGCCTTCCATCCTCAGGTCAAGGAGTCTGGTCTTAAGAGGCGACTCAGTACTTGTTCATTCTTCTACTCTTGAGCATGGTCAGGCTACTTTTCTGGAGCTTCAGATCATTCTTCCGGAATGCCGCTTAGGGTCCTTTCAGTCAGTATTATGATGGGGGTATTTCTCTACAGCTTGGGCAGTAGGTGATGTACTCAGTTGCCAGGTACAGTTGTTCTACTTCAATGGGTGGACCCTCATCTTCCTCTTCTGTTGGCAGATCATTTTAAGGGTCAGGAAAAGAATTTGGATAGACTTTCTCTCCTCGAAATCTGAGCATGGCCCATTTATTGTATGTTACAGTGTACAGCACTGTGTACGCTCTAGAAAGTGTAAACGTTAGTAATAGTGAAATCTTCTACATCCTGGATATTGGGAATTTTGGCTCAGGCGTTCCAGCTCTTTTTATGGACGTGAGATCTCCTGGAACTAGACCTCATGGCCTCGTCTCACAATTCAATGTTTCCTAGCTTCTTCGGTGGGCAGAGGGAGTGGGAGTTAGAGGGGGTTACAGCGTGGCTTCTTTCTCACCTCTGGTTTCTCTTTTTCAGTGTTATCCCCTGGATGATGATGGCTTGGATTTGCCATTTCAAGCTCGCTTTCCGGGCACAGTATTTGTAGAATCTCTGGCTTGGCTGCGCCATCCTTGCTATGCAGATCTGATGAATCTTTCGTCAGCCGGACTAAGAAGTTTCCTGGTATCTCTGGATTTGCTCACCTAGGGTCCGATCAACATGGATATTCGTACTACTTTGGTATTATGACCTAGCTTTTGAGAAGTCATGACTGACGTGTAAGGATTATGCGAAGCAGGTTGTTTCTTCTCTTATCCAGGCGCTACAGATGTCTTCACCTGTGGCTTCTGCTTCCTTTTGGAGGTTTTTCCTTTCTTGGATACTTCTCAACATTTGCACCCTTCCAGAGTTTCTTTTTGGCACAGGTGTATTGCCGAGGGCTTAGCGTTCAATTCCCTTCAGCTTCAAGTGCCATTCTTAGCTTGTTACAAGGGCTAGGTATATTGCTCTTCGATTACTTCTCAGCTTCATGTAGTTCAGTTCCTAAACGGAGTACGGTATATTTGTACCTGTCCGGAGTATAATTGATCCACTCCCATGCCTCATGTGACCTAAAACGCTAACTTTGCTTAAGCACTGCGGCAGAAGAAAACTACCTAGGAGTCTGAAATTTTTGCAGTTTCGTACAACACCTTGTTGCACGTTTCTGTGCCAAGTTTGAAATCTTTTGCGAACATGCTTCCATTTCTGCAGGTCAGCAAATTAGGCAAGAAAAATTCACGAACAAAAATTTTGGCAGAGTTTGGCTCCATACTGCTGCTGGTAGGTAAGTCAGCTGAGGGTACAACTTTACCAGCAGACGTGTACCATGAGGTACTTCCATGATTTGCAATATAAGCTTTTACAGTAAGTGAAGCTGAAGATATGACCATCCAAAAAATATGACTTTATGCATTTATGTTAAATAAATATAGGGATATATATATTTTTTCAATTGTGATAATAACTTAAATGACAATATTCATATCACAATTTAAAAGAATTAATTAATAATTTAAATAATGCTCAGATCCACAACTATAGTCAGTTAGTAGGCTGATCTGATGGAGCAGGTCGGATGGGTCCTTCTTTGGAGGCTGTTTCTAGATAATTCCTTCCTGAGGAAGCACAAGGCTAAACTCGAATAGAAGGGAAGATATTTGTAATTTTTGGCTTCCAGAAGTTATTATTTATTAGCACATGCACAAGCACTTTATGACACCAGCTGCTTATTAAATGACCATCAGAGAAGCAATAACCACCACAAAGATAAGTTTATTTTATAGTAAATGGATGTTGGATTGTTATATGGTGGTACAGACATTAATAATGCCATGATGGTCTGATGGCAACTGGTGTTGTGTGTCTTTACAGTAGAACACTAAGGTTGTGGGTCTGAGCACTATTTAAATTATTAATTAATTCTTTTAAATTGTGATATGAATATTGTCATTTATGCAAATTTTCACTGTTTTTCAGATTCAAATATCTCTAATGTGTAGGTTTTTTTTTGTTCATTTTTTTTATATCATTTGAAAGAGCATGTTTTTTGTTACAGAAGCTATCCTGTTTCATCTTGCACCCGCCCTTTCTTTGGTGAGAATTAAAGCTTCAGGATTAAGCTTTAAAGATATGCAGTAGTTGTATACGCGCACAAATGTTTAATATTGAAAAGAGGCACAACTATGTTTTATGCAAATGAACAAGGTACATGAAGTTTCACAGTTAAGTTCAGATTGTTACTGTTTTATAATTCCCTTCCCTGTATCCATGCATTTTCATATACTCACTGCCACTGGTCATGAAGTTCATGACAAGCGTATACATTGAGACTACATATTTATCAGTGTTAATACTTAGTGCGTTTTTAGCTAACCACGCACTAAATGAAAAATACTATCCCAAGCTCTATGGAGGCGTTAGTGTTTAGCGCGTGTGGTATTGTAGTGCATGCTAAGCATGTGCTAAAACCGCTAGCGCACCTTAGTAAAAGGATCCCTGATTTAAAAGTTGAATTTATGCAATTTCCTGATCTTTGTCAGTATGTATGTGCACTTTAAATAAGTGTGGTTTTTGTATTTTTCTTTTTTGTCTTTAATAAAGCTTAGAAATTTATATAGTATTATTTGACTATTGGGAATGTCTTTCAGACAATGGATCAATAACTGATAAATATGTGGCTGGTAAATATGTGGTTTTGGTCAATAATACACTTGTCATGATCTTCGTGACTAGTGGCAGTGGGTATAAGAAAATGCATGGATAAAGGGAAGGGGATCATAAAACAGTAACAATCTGAACTTAACTGTGAAACTTCATGTACCTTGTTCATTTGCATACAACATAGTTTGTGTTAAATATGCCTCTTTTCAATATTAAACATTCGTGCGCATATACAACTAATGCTTATCTTTGAAGCTTTCATTCTCACCAAAGATAGATCGGGTCCAAGATGAAACAGGATAGCTTCTATAGCAAAAAACATGCTCTTTCAAATGATATAAAAAAACAAAATAAAAAATAACCTATACATTAGAGATATTTGAATCTGAGAAACAGTGAAAATTTGCATAAATGCATAAAGCCATATTTTTTGAATGGTCATATCTTGAGCTTCACTTCACTGTATAAAGGCACGTATTACAAATCTTGGAAGTAACTCATGGTACATGTCTATTGGTAAAGTTGTACCCTCAGTTGACTTACCTACCAGCCAAAATTTTTGTTCGTGAATTTTTTTTGCCTACTTTGCTGACCTGTAGAAATGGAAGCATATTTGCATTTCAAACTTGGCACAGAAACTTGCCCCAATGTGTTGTATGAAACTGCAAAATTTCAGACTCCTAGGTAGTTTCCTTCTGCCGCAGTGCTTAAGCAAAGTTGGCGTTTTAGGTCAACACAAGACAAGGCCTTGGAGTGGATCGATTGCTTTTGTTCAACCACCCCTAGCTCCTGACCAAATTGAGATAGATCCAAACAATTTTGCAGTTTCCTTTGAGACTCTAGACCAGTGTTCTTCAACCTATGGACTGGTGGGAGAAAAAAATTATTTTGTGGACCGGCAAACTACTAGGACTGAAAATTTTTATTTTTATTTTTTTTAATATAATATTTCTTTATTGAGCAAAAACAACCATATACAAAACAAGAAGAAGCAAAAACACATCCGCACTCCCTAGCAGCCTCCGTATCAAGTTAACAGTCAACACAAAACAGTAATACAGGAGAGAGCAGATGGTAAGAGACCAGAAATTGCCCAATACAGGATTTTACAATAACCTCCAGCAAACCCCCAACCCTCCCAACTTCACCCCCCAGACCCAGACCCTTGTGGTTAGAGGAACAATCAAATAGATAAAGAAATCGTGAGAAATGAAATTGATAAAAGAAAAAAAGCGAAATCAGGCAGTACACCAAGGAAAGCAGCACCGCGCCCCCTACAAGAACCACCACAGCCCAAAAGATTAGCAATTCAGCAGCACACTTTGCTCCCGGTGCGGAAGGGACAACCAATACCCCTCCCACATATCCTGAAATTTGGCCCACCGGCTCTCATCATGTGTCCCCACTGCCCTGCGCTCCAGGAGCGCTATGTCATACAGTGATAAATGCCACTGAGAGAAGGAGGGAGCATGCGAGGCCCACCAGGAAACCAGAATGTCCCTCTTAGCCAAAAGGAGAGCATTGGATACCAACATCTGCTACCCAACAGAGCAGTGGAAAAGAGCTGCTCCATCATAAAAAAGGACTATAGAAGGGGTGTATGCAGGCAGCGAAGGAGAAAAGGAGGACAAGAAGGTCCACACTTGCAGCCAAAAAGCCCTTATCTGAGGGCAAGCCCAGAACATGTGACCTAGTGTAGCAGGGCACTTGGGGCAACAAGCATGAACAGCAAAGCCGGCTCGATATGCCCTCTGCGGGGAAATATACGCTCTATGAAATAATTTATATTCCTGCTCCCTGTGGAGCATATTGGAGGAGATAGCACGCAAGAAAACAAAGCATGCAACAAGAACAGACCAGAGACAGGTGACAAGAAGTCCCTGTCCACTGAAAAAGTCAGAAAGGATGAACTCTCCAAACACCAATCCTGAATCTGTCGCAAACAACACGCCAAATTATAAGCTCGGAGATCTAGGAGACCGAAACCCTCCTGCACCTCCGGTAACATCAGGACGCGAAGGGGCAAACGGGGCCTCCGTCCCCGCCACAAAAAGATCCGCAGGGCACGGTACAGCTCCTCCAAATCCGTTTGGCGCAACCAGAGCGGTAAAGTCTGGAGCAGATAGAGCCACCGGGGAACAATCATCATATTGTATAAAAAGATGCGACCCGCAAGAGAAACCGGCAGAGCACCCCATAAACATAAGCTCTCGACAGATCTCCGAAGCAAGGGCCTGACATTGAGCTCATAAAGGCGCGCCAAGGAGGAAGGGATTAGAACACCCAGATATTTCACCTGTAGAGAAGCCTCCTTCAGAGGGAAGTCAGACTACAGATGGGATACGCGTAAATGAAGAGGGAGCGCTTCCGACTTAGACACATTAAGTTTAAGACCCGAAAGTTCCCCAAACTTCCGAAACAACTCCAGCAGTAAAGAAAGGCGCGAGACCGGCTCCGTCAAAAGAACCATAATATCATCCGCAAAGGCCAAGTAGCGCAAAGAGGATTCTCTCACCTCCACCCCCGCGAGCAAGGGATGGGTGCGAATACAAAGTAATAGGGGTTCCAAAAATAAAATATAAAGCAAGGGGGACAAGGGGCAACCCTGCCAATTCCCCCTTCGTAATGAAAAAACCGGAGAAGCGATCCCGTTGACCAGCACAGCAGCCTTGGGATTTGAATATAGTGCACGTAGAGCTCTCATATAGAATCCATCCACCCCGTATCGGATTAACAACGGGAAGAGGAAGGCCCACTCAACCCGATCAAAGGCTTTTTTGGAATCAAAACTAATAGCCAAAGTAGGCTGCCGTCTAGAATCACAATGAGCTAAAGCTTCCGAACATTATGACCCGCCTGACGGCCCTTCACAAAACCTACTTGGTCAACTCCCACCAGAGAAGGAACAAGTGTGGCGAGCCGGTTAGCCAATATCCGAGCTAGAATTTTAAGATCAACATTGATAAGTGAGAAGGGCTGATAAGACTCCACCAAAAGAGGGTCCTTACCCGGTTTAGGCAATACAGTTATCAACGCCTGATTTGAACCAGGAGGAAAGAAACCGCCATTTACGGACTGTTCAAAATACCATCTCAACGGGTCAGCCACATAACCTTGCAGAAGACGATAGAATTCCCCACCAAATCCATCCGGACCCAGGGATTTATAGAGAGGTAAGGTTTTAATAACCCCCAAGACCTCCTCCCTGGTAATAGGGGAGGCCAAACTCACACTGTCAGAATCCGAGAGCCGGGGTAAGGGCAGCGAGTCTAGATATGCCTGAATCAGAAATTCCCGGTCCACCACCTCCGCCGTGTAAAGGGAACTATAAAAGGTGACAAAAAGCTTTTCAAGTTGAGACTGAGCTGTAACCAGCTGCCCCCCAGAGTCCTTAAGAGAGGTGATGGAGGAGGAACCCCTCCGCGCCCTGGTCAGCTGGGCCAACATTCTGCCCAGTCGATTACCAAACCTATGTAGCCGATATTTATAATAAAAGAGCGACTTGTGGGCTCTTTCATGTAAGAGAGCATGGAGCGCTGACTGAGCCACCTGAAACTCACGTTTATGGGACAGAGTTGGGGAATGTAATACCAAGAGCCTGCTATCTCGCACTTTGCGTTCAAAAGCCAGAATCTTGGCCGCCATCATTTTCTTCCGGCGGGCACAGTAAGCTATCACAGCCCCCCGAATCACCACCTTAGCAGCCTCCCAAACAAGAGCTCCATCCCCTGCATGCACCACATTGAACTCAACATAATCCCGCCACTGTGTCTCTAAGTAACGTTTGAAATCAGGGTCAGAGTAGAGCGCTACCTGAAAACGCCAGCGCCCACCCCCATCAGAGGGTCTATCTGCAAGATTGACATCCATCCATACCATAGTATGATCAGAGATAACCATCGTCCCTATTTCAGCCTGATTGACAGCATAGAAGGAGGAACTAGAGAGAAAGACATAGTCAATTTTGGAAGAGGAACCATGTACTTTGGAAGTATCCCTCTCTCCAGGATGGAGTGTTCTCCAGACATCTACCACGTCCAAGGCCTTCATCCAAGCATTCAGCCCATTATCCGATCTCCCAGATGACCAAAGGGTCCCCCTGGTGGAGTCCAGAAGAGGATCCAGGATAGAATTAAAGTCCCCCAGGAATATTTTGTGGGTCCCAGGTATCGGGGTCAACGATAGAATCACCTCCAAGAGCTTTTTATAAAAGGACCTTTGAGCGGTATTAGGAGCATATACTGACATCAAAAGAACAGGGCGCTGATACAGCGTACCCTGAACCAGTACATAATGACCCTCCGGATCCGAGATGACCCGGGACTGAACAAAAGGTACCGACTTATGAAGCAACAAAGCCACCCCGGCCTTACCCTTAGGTGAAGAAGCAGAATAACATTGCCCCACCCAGGACCGTCTCAGTTTACCATGTTCTGTCTCGGAAAGCTTAGTCTCCTGCAGGCCCACTATATCTGCCTGATGGCGAGCTAAATGCTGAAAAATCTTGGTTCTCTTAATCGGAGAGTTAATCCCAGACACATTCCACGTCACACAGCGCACTCCCCGTTTAGTTTTCATTCATAGAAAAAACCAAGACGTCCACAGAACAGAAGAATAGAGAACTCCTGCCGAGAGTCCCAGCCCACCTCCCGGCAGTCAAACATCCAGCACACACACAAATATGTCCCTCCAACAACCACACAGATCCAGACCCCTCACCCCTCCAACAAAATCCCCCAACTCCAACTCCCCCCCCAGACCCCAACGGTCCCACACCAGACCAGACCCCCCCTCCACCCTTCCCCCCTGCCCAACTCCCCTCTCCCAGTCCCCCCCTGACACCCCAATCCACCACTCCAGAAGAGGGTACTGCAAAAGGCCCTAAGTCCCTCCCCCCTTCAGCCTCCCAGTCAGAGACCAAGTGTTAAAGAGCAATGAGAAGAAAAGAAAAGAGCCAAGGGGCCAACACTGGAGATAATACAGAACCCCATGTGGATAGAGAAGCGAAAAGAAAGGAATAGGCAGAATCCCACCATGTCAGGAACCAGCAATAAACCAGAACAAAGAGCAAGAAAACAGTGATTAGAACAAAACATAAGTGACCCCCAAGAAGGAGCCACAACATGTGTAAAACCACCCTAATAGGAACCAGCATGTCCCAATGGGAACACCTCCAGTGCTCCACAGGTGTCCCCCCGCTCAGAGCAAGAAGAAGCCACAAGACACAGTCAGTCCATCAAGTGCTCGGCTCCAGATCCGGTACCACTGAAGAACTTGTGCCCGGGCTGCAGCACTAGTCTCAAAAAGAAATGGCTGACCATCATGAAGCACCCGGAGCTTGGCAGGAAATTGCAAGGTGAAACGCAGCTTTTTCTCAGTGAGTTGCTTGCAGATGGTCGAAAAACCCCGACAGAGAGATGCCACCTGTGCAGAATAGTCCTGGAAGATCAGGATACGCTGGTTCTGGAACTGTAAGTCCTTCTTTTGACGATAAGTGCGGAGGAGAAGCTCTTTGATAGTAAAATTGAGAATACAGAGGATCACCACGCGCGGTCTGGTCGTGCCCTCCTGCCTCCTGCCCAACTGGTGCGCTCGTTCAGTGCGTAAGGGGCCCAGACCCCACGTAGCCAGCAGCTCCTTTGTCAACCACACTTCCAGCGTAGGCAATAAATCGCCATCCGACACTGGGACCCCCACCAGACACAAATTATTTCGTCTGGAGCGGTTCTCCAGGTCCTCCATTTTCTCCTCACATTGCCCAACTTTGAGCCGCAATTGCTGGATTTCCGACTGCATCGTGGTGAGGGAGTCCTCCGCGGTGCTGACCCGCTGCTCGACCTCGGATACACGTGAATTGAACTCCGCCACCGTTGGTGAATAGCGTTGCTAATGACTCCTGCACTTTGTCCAAGCGCGTTCCCAGTGCTAGCACGACTGCCTCAGTGAGGCACGCGATCATATCCGCCCCAGCCGAATCAGCGGCATCTCCCGAGCCTGTCATTTTCCCTTCAATGCTGGGCCCTGATTTTGTGCGCTCACGCACTTTTTTTACCTGCCTTTGCGGCCATATCCACACTCCCTTTTTGCAAGAATTTGTCCATAAAGCCCCAGGGAAGCGGGAGGAGTCGCTCGGTAATGGATATATTCGCTGAATATAGTTCAGGGAGGCCAAAGCAGGGGAAGAACAGCGGAGCTCAGGGAAAACGCGTCTTCCCTGCTCTCTGCACGGCCACGCCCCCCTAGGACTGAAATTTAAAAACCCCGTTTCCGCCCCGTCTCTGCGAGCTCGGTCCTTGCAAACCATCTGATCCCATCTGCACAAGCCTCAGTTATGATTTTATATTGAATGTATTTTATTAAAGTATAAAAAGAAACAATATTCTGTACAATTGTCATTTTATAAATACAAATAATACAGAGCAAGGATCAACAAAACCCCTGTCTCCCCTCCCCTTCACATATATCCCCTCTACTATCAAGAAAACTAAATAAGCCAAATTATTACAGAATGCTACACAGAAATATCATGCTAACAGAATACCGCAGTCACACATAACAGAAATAGGGTTAGGGGAGGGCAACTGCCCCCCTGGTCAGAGAGAGCCCTAAGCCACTGCCTGGACTTTGCAGTCCCCAGTTATGTTTAACACCAGCTTTAGCAGGATATCTATTTCAAATCTGATATATTCTAATCACAAAATAGAAATAAAATTATTTGTTTCTACCTTTTGTTGTCTCTGGTTTCTGCTTTCATCTTCTTTTCACTCTCTTCCTTCCAGCGTCTGCCCTCTCTGTCTCTTCAATCCAGCATCTGCTCCTTCCATCTACTGTCTGACCTCTCCCCCTTCCATATGGTATTTGTCTTCTTTCTATGCCCCTCTCCCCTTTCCATCCAGCCTGTGCCCCGTCTCTCCTTTTTACATGATTCATTCCAGCTTCACTGCTCTCTTCATTTTTATCTGTCCTGCACCAGATCTAGCATCTTTGTCCCTCTCTATTTCTCTGCTGACCCCCTTCCCATCTCATTCCTGTCTCTCCCCTTCCCCTCTAATCACCCTGCCAGCTGTTTCCTTCCTTTTTCCTTCTCCCTTCTCTCCTCCCCCTGTCCAGCAGTAATTTTCTTCCCTTCCCTTTCCCTCCTCCCCTTTCAGCAGCATCTCTCCTTCTCTCTCCCTCCAGGTCCAGTAGCAGCTGTCCCTTTTATTTCCCTTGCCCAGCAGCTTCCCAGACTCCTTTCCCTCCTCCCATCCCAACAGCATCTCTCCTTATCCTTCCCTTCCAGTAGCAGCTGTCCCTTTTTTTTTTTTTTTAACCATGCCCAGCAGTTTCCCAGCCTCTAACAGTGGTTTTCTCCCCTCCCAGCAGCTCTCCTTACTTGCCAGTGCAGCGATTCAGGAAGGCAGCCTCAGGTCCTTTGATGGGTCGCGCCGGTTCTGAGGAAAGAGAAAGTTGCATCATCAGAGGTGGCCACGACTCAGCAAAAACCCCAAGGCTGCCTTCCTGAATCGCTGCGCTGGTAAGTAAGGAGAGCTGCTGGGAGGGGAGAAAGCCACTGTTGGAGCCTCCTCATGATCTCTCTGGCCCTGTGCGGACTTCAGCTTGTCGATCTTGCCAGCCCTGTGCAGTCCGGCAGGAAATTGCAGATGTCAATCTCGCTGGTCCTGTGCAGACCGGCAGGAATTTTCTGCGGACTGGCACCGGTCCACGGACCGGCGGTTGAAGAACAGTGCCCTAGACCACAGTTCTTCAACCGCCGGTCCGTGGACTGGTGCTGGTCCGCAAAAAAATCTTGCTGGTCCGCGAAAGATTCGGGTCCCCGCCGCAGCAAAAGGTGCCGGCGTCAGCTGACGTGCAACTTCCTGTTGCCATCGATATGCTGGCACTCCTGCTTTCCACCACCGACTCCTGCCGCGTATGTCTCTGCACCCCCAGACAAGCAGCGGCAGCTCTGTGTGCTTTTAACTTCGGTACACAGCTGCCCCTAAGCAGTATTTTAGCGCGGTTTCATGAGGCAGCCTCGGGACGTTTGGTAGGCCGGCCCACATTGCATCATCAAAGCGGGCCGACCTACCAAAGGCCCCGAGGCTGCCTTGTGAAACCGCGGCTAAAATACTGCTTAGGGGCAGCTGTGTGCCGAAGTTAAAAGCACACAGAGCTGCCGCTAGCCTACATAGAGGAAACATTTCCTGGAGAGGGAAGGGAGTAGAGGTGCTCCTGGACAAGGGAGGGGGAATGGGCTACTGCTGATAGGGGAGAAGGGAAAGGGAAGAGACGAGAATTACTGTTGGATAAGGGGAGGAGGAAAGGGATACTCCTGGACAAGGGAGGCAAAGGGGGTACTGCTTACAGGGGAGAAGGGAAAGGGAAGGGATGAGAGTTACTGTTGGATTAGGGGAGGAAGAAAGGGAGAAGGTACTGCTGGACAGGGGAGGAGGAACATTGGAAGGAAACAGCTGACAGGGAGATTAGAGGAGGGGAAGGAGTCAGGATGGAATGGAGAGATCAGATGAGGGAAAGGGAGATACAGAGGAATGACAAAGTAGAGAGAGATTGATGCTGTAAAGAGGGGTAAGATGAAAAATAAGGAAAGAAGGACAAAGATGCTAGATCTGGTGTAGGAGAGAAGGGCATAGAAAGAACGCAGATACCATATGGGAGGGGGAGGGTAGAGGGCAGACAGTGGATGGAAGAGGCAGATGCTGGATTGAAGAGACAGAGGGCAGACACTGGATGGAAGAGAGTGAAAAGACGATGAAAGCAGAAACCAGAGATGAGAAAAGGTGGAAAAAAATAATTTTATTTCTGTCTTGTGATTAGAATATATCAGATTTAAAATATGTATCCTGCTAGAGCTGATGTTAGACATAACTGGGGAGTGCAAAGCCCAGGCAGTGCGTCTTTAGCTTCCAGCTAGAGAGTTGCGCGGGGACAGAAATCCCACCCGTCCCCGCCAAAGTCTCACCCATCCCCATGAGGACTCCCACCTGCCCCTACCCGTCCCCGTGAGGAATCCCTCTGTCCCTACCCGTCCCCGCCCGGAATCCCTTACGTCCCCGCCTGTCCCTATAAACTTCAGAAATAGTTATTTCAGTTAATTATGCTACTGAATTAAAGGCTCTGGTAGAAACCCATTTACAAATAAGCAAAAAGACTTTATTAATTTGGAAATATTAATTGGGAAGAATACATACTTTGTAAATGGGTTTCTACCAGAGCCTCTAATGTTTATAAATTTTTATCAATACAACTAATATACTACTTTATCCTGAAGCAAAAAAAAAAAAGAAAAAGAATTTTTTTCCTACCTTTGTTGCCTGGTTTCTGCTTTCCTCATGTTCTCATTCAGTTCCTTCCATCCACTGTCTCTCTTCTCTCTGTGTCTTCCATTTGCTCTGTTACTGTGCCTCTCCCTTTTTTCCCCCTTCCAAATTGGTCTGGCACCCATCTTCTTCCCTCCGCTCCCCCCATAGTCTGGCATCTCTGTCTTCTTCCCTGCCAGCGTCTTCTCCCCATTTCCTTTCAGCGTGCTTTTCCCTTCCCATCTTCCCCATGTCCTGTCAGCATCCTTCCCCCCCTCTGTCTTCCACATGTGCTTTCAGTGTCCTTCTCCCCCCTCTCTTCCCCATGTCTTTCAGCGTCCTTCTCCCCCCTCTCTTCCCCATGTCCTTTCAACGTCCTTCTTCCCCCTTTGTCTTCCCCATGTCCTTTCAGCGTCCTTCTCCCCCCTTTGTCTTCCCCATGTCCTTTCAGCGTCCTTCTCTCCCCTTTGTTTTCCCCATGTCCTTTCAGCGTCCTTCTCCCCCTTTGTCTTCCCCATGTCCTTTCAGCATCCTTCTCCCCCCTTTGTCTTCCCCATGTCCTTCCTGCGTCCTTCTCCCCCCTTTGTCTTCCCCATGTCCTTCCAGCGTCCTTCTCCCCCCTTTGTCTTCCCCATGTCCTTCCAGCGTCCTTATCTCCCCCTTTGTCTTCCCCATGTCCTTACAGCGTCCTTCTCCCCCCCTCCCATCTTCCCCATGTCCTTTCAGCGTCCTTCTCCACCCCTTTGTCTTCCCCAGTGCTTTCAGTGTCATTCTTCTCCCCTCAGTTTTACACATTTCCCTTAAGCGTCTTTTCTTCTTCACTCCACCTTTCCTCCCTTTCTCCCTCCCTGCCTCTTACCTTTGTGGCGCTTCCCCACCCGACCGACAACAGATCAGGCCCGGTCCGATAAACCTCCCTGCCCTGTAGCCGCAAATCTAAATTACCTTCTCACAGCAGCTGGAGTATTGAAGCTGTTGTAAGAAGGTAATTTAGATTTGCAGCTACAGGGCAGGGAGGTTTGTCAGCCAGGCCTGTTGTCGATTGGTCAGGGGAAGCGCCACAAAGATTAGGGGACCTGACCGGCTGTGCACACTCCCCCCATGGCTGCACCCGGGGCGGACCGCCCCCCCCCCCTCCCCCCTTTGGTATGCCACTGCCTTTTCCCTACCTGCCCTGCCACACACAGCTGACCGGAAGTCTTCCCGATATCAGTGCTGACGTCGGAGGAAGGGAGGGTTTTGGGTTTTAAAAAAATTTCAGTCTTATTAGTTTTTCGGTCCATGAAATAATTATTTTATTTCTGCCGGTCCATAGGTGTAAAAAGGTTGAAGAACACTGCCCTAGACAACACCCCTGTAAAATTTGGTTGGATTTCAAGGGGGTCGAGCATGGGCTCCTTGTCCACTTGACATAGAATGACCCCACAGCAGGTTCTTTCTCCATAGCTGTTTTCCAATTGTTATGTTGCATTGTTCTTATTCTTGTCTTTTGAGTTAGAGCAGAGTAAAATTGTTTTTTGTATGTGAGGAGATTCCCCGTTTCCCATCCTCCTTTGTCTTCTGTTTCAGTGGAGATACCGCATTTTTTGCTCCATAAAACACACTTTTTTCTTCTCAAAGAGTGGGTGGAAATAAGGGTGCGTCTTATGGAGCAAATATACCCCTCCCCCTGGGTACCTTTAAATTGTGCTGGTCCAGCGGTTTATCGGCAGGAGGGCGCTTTCTGCGCTTCTGCTCCTCCCGCACTGGATGGCTGCCTCCTGAGTCCTCATGTTGGGGCCAAAGTAAGAGCAAGCTTTTCGCGCTCCTGCCTAGGCGCTGCTTCCTGGATGGCTGCCGTCAGTTCTTGTGGGACTCGTGAGAACTGACAGCAGCCATTCAGGAAGTGGCATGGACCTAGGCAGGAGCGCGAAAAGTTTGCTCTTGCTTTGTGCGCCACTGGCCCTGAGGACTCAGGAGGCAGCCGTCCAGCGAGGGAGGTGATACACTGCTGGACCAGCACAATTTAAAGGTGCCGGGGGGAGGGGCAGCTGGGACTAAATTTAAAGGTAATGGGGGCTGAGACTGCCTAGGGGCTGGGACTGCCTGCCTTAGACCTGCCCTGTAGATCCCCCGACAAGGGATCAGGCAATACTGGACCTGATACTTACCAATGGAGAAAGTGTCACAGAGGTCTCGGTGGGCGACACATTGGCCTCCAGTGACCACAACATGGTATGGTTCAATATCAGGAAAGGTTTCACTAAATCTACTACACTAACCAAAGTCCTCAAATTCAAGGACACAAATTTCAAAGAAATGGGAGACTTCGTTCACCAGGCGCTACAAAGCCAAGAAGAAACCGATAACGTGGAAGACATGTGGTCGACTTTGAAAGCAACCATACAAGAAGCAACAAACCGCTATGTAAAATCAGTAAGTAAACGGCGAAGGAACAATAAGCCACAGTGGTTTACTGCGGAGATCTCAGACCTGATCAAGGAGAAGAAAAAAGTATTCATCTCTTACAAACAATCAGGGAAGCAGGACTCTAGAGCAGACTACCTGGCCAAATCAAAAGCCGTCAAAACAGCAGTCAGGGAGGCTAAATTCCTCATGGAGGAGTCTCTAGCAAAGAACATCCAGAAGGGAGATAAATCCTTCTTCAGGTATATCAGTGATAGAAGAAAAAACTCAGGCGGGATTGTACGTCTTAGGAAACCAGACGGAGACTATGTGGAAAAGGATTCGGAAAAAGCCCAACTATTAAATGAATACTTCTGCTCAGTCTTCACCCGAGAAGCGCCAGGGCTCGGCCCTCAGCTACAGACAAGGGTTGGCTCAGTTGACCCGTTTAGTAACTTTGAGTTTACGCCCAGCAGTGTCTACGGTGAGCTGTCAAGGCTCAAGGTTAGCAAGGCAATGGGGCCGGACAACCTGCACCCCAGGGTGCTTAGGGAGCTGAGTGATGTCTTGGCGGAGCCACTGTCCGCGCTCTTCAACCTCTCCCTTAGTACAGGCAGCGTCCCGTTGGACTGGAGGACGGCTAACGTCATTCCACTCCACAAGAAAGGCTCAAAGATGGAGACAGCAAACTACAGACCAGTGAGTCTAACATCGATAGTGAGCAAACTAATGGAAACTCTAATCAAACACCAATTAGATAAGATCCTGGATGAGGAGAATCTACGGGATCCCCGACAACATGGATTTACTAAGGGGAGATCCTGGCAATCCAACCTGATCAGCTTCTTTGACTGGGTAACGGGGAAGCTGGATATTGGGGAGTCCCTGGACATCGTGTACCTGGACTTTAGCAAAGCATTCGATAGCGTACCACATCGCAGGTTACTGAGTAAGATGAGTTCTATAGGATTAGGTGACACATTGACAAAATGGGTTGGGAGCTGGCTTGGAGGTAGGCTCCAAAGGGTGGTGGTGAACGGCACCCCCTCCGAAATGACGGAGGTGATTAGTGGAGTACCACAGGGCTCAGTCTTGGGCCCAATCCTATTCAACATCTTTATAAGAGACTTGGCAGAAGGGCTTCGAGGTAAAATAACATTATTCGCCGATGACGCCAAACTGAGTAATGTAGTGGGCAAATGCACAACAGACGAAGATTCAGTGCCCGACAACATGATGCACGACCTACTCCTACTAGAGCGATGGTCTAGGACATGGCAACTCAACTTCAATGCCAAAAAATGCAAAGTTATGCACCTGGGCAGCCAGAATCCATGCAAGTCTTATACCCTTAATGGCGAGATCCTAGCAAAAACGGTAGCAGAACGAGACTTGGGGGTAATCGTCAGTGAGGACATGAAGTCTGCCAATCAAGTGGAGCAGGCTTCGTCCAAGGCAAGACAAATCATGGGCTGCATACGAAGGGGTTTCGTCAGTCGTAAGGCGGAAGTCATTATGCCATTGTATAGATCCATGGTGAGGCCCCACCTGGAATACTGTGTGCAATTCTGGAGGCCGCATTATCGCAAGGATGTGCTGAGACTGGAGTCGGTGCAAAGAATGGCCACCCGGATGGTCTCGGGACTCAAGGATCTACCATACGAAAAACGGCTTGACAAATTACAGCTATACTCGCTCGAGGAGCGCAGAGAGAGGGGGGACATGATCGAGACGTTCAAGTATCTTACTGGCTGCATCGAGGCGGAGGAAGATATCTTCTTTTTCAAGGGTCCCACGACAACAAGAGGGCATCCGTTGAAAATCAGGGGCGGGAAACTACGAGGTGACACCAGGAAATTCTTTTTCACTGAAAGAGTGGTTGATCGCTGGAATAGTCTTCCACTACAGGTGATTGAGGCCAGCAGCGTGCCTGATTTTAATGCCAAATGGGATCGGCACATGGGATCTATTCACAGGGCAAAGGTAGGGGAGGGACATTAAGGTGGGCAGACTAGATGGGCCGTGGGCCCTTATCTGCCGTCTATTTCTATGTTTCTATGTACTCTGTCCTGGCCTACCACTAGACCACCAGAGGGGGGACAGGGCAGGGCGGGGGGACAATGTGCAGAGCCTGGCAGAGAGTGAGGGGGGCAGGGTGCTGAGCCTGGTATATATGAGTACACAATTTGGTTCAGAATGTTTTTTCTTGTTTTCTTCCTCTAAATATAGGGTGTGTCTTATGGTGTGAAAAATACAGTAAATTGCTTTGGAACTTAGTTGGAGGGTGCACTGGGCTCTGCCTCCATATGGGAGGTGCTCATACCTGTAAGTATTCTCACTTTGTAAGACAAGTTTGCGGAAATAGAGTGATCACTACTTATATGGGATCTGTAGTAGATTAACAGAAAGAAGATTATTCTGGTAAGAACCTAATCTTTCAATAACATACTTATATACTGTTGTTTTTCAAATTGCAGTATTATGGACTACAAATATTGGAAACTGTGATAAAATCAAGATGGAAGATTTTACCAAGAAACCAGTGTGAAGGTAGAACATTCTGAAGTTCTATATATGTATGATGTATATGAAATAGTAAAAATACTTCTTTCTCATTAAGTAGATGTGATTTTATATACATATGTACTCAAGCACTACAACTTGACAACTTTGTGTATATGCTTAGGAATAGAGTTAACAAGTCTTTGCATCTGGTTTAGTGTTCATAAACTCGCATAAATCTGTTGGTATTTCAGGACACATATTCATTGTGGATATGATTTGCATGTTTCATTACCACTGAATGCATGTATGCATAAACTGAGTTGGCATATATTGTAACCACACTGCAGCCCTAGGACGGGGCTCAGCAGCCCTCTCAGTGGCTACATACAAAAAGTGCACCGGCGTGTGACCAGGACTGGAGTCACCCTGCAGGTTTTCCACAGAACTTAATCAAAAGCCCAAACACAGTGGTAAGGATGGCAATAATGCAAAATTTACTTGTCAAAAATATAAAAGTCAGAATGTCATAAAGTTCAAAGAAACAAACAAATTGTTCAAACTGGAAACAAAATAAGGCCAGAGGAAAATTATGGCAACCTTCAGGATTTGTATTCCTTTTGAAACATGTCTCTCTGTGACTTGCACTCTCACAGAGCAGCTTTACACTATAACTTTCTTTTCTCGCAAGTCTGCTCCTCAGCAGAACTCAAGTAAGTTCATAGCATTCAAAACAGTTCCCAGAAATATTCTTGTTCACTGCAAACACAAATAAAAATGAAGTCTCCAGCCCAAAACTGTAGCAGGGCTGGGTAAAGAGGAGTCCATTAAGTTTGCCTTCAAAAGCACACAAGACGGCTTTCAAAATTCCCACCCGGTTATTGGCAAACTTCTCCCCACTCACTCTTAGCTTATAAAACAGTTGTCCAGTACAGAAAAGACTTTGTCAGTGACTAGGAGCAGGAAAAGGAACCTAGCCACAAAAATAAGAAAAAAACCCCGCACAGGTTCAGATCAGGCTTGGAAACAGGAGCTGCCAATTCTCTTGGCTTTCTTTGCAGCTTTGCCTCACACACTCTGACTTGTGCTGCCAATGGGGTTGTGGACCCCAGCCTCTTCCACACCCAGGTCTAAGGTATTACCCTAGCTTGCCAGAAACACCTTACTTAGGAAAAACCTCTTGTCTTTCTTCACACCACCTTCCTATCTCAGTGCAAACTACAGCCTTTTAATGGGGAGGAGCCACGCCCTGCTCTAACTGAGCGATTTCACCTGGGCTCCTCTTTGGCTCCCCCAGTGGGCATTAATGAAAACACAGGGACCAAGTCAGGCACGGAGCCTGACTGGTCACAATATGCACTGTGGTTATCCTGAAAACATGACTGACTTGTAGGGTCAGGAGGAGAGGTTTGGAATGTGTCTTATCCTTATTGGAATGTGGCAAGTTAATTGTAATTTATAAATACTTGTAAATGGATAAGTAAATATTTATATATTAACTTTCCTAGCCCAAAGTAGTGTGCATGGAATTCTGCATTTCCCTAGCAACAGCAGCAGATGAATCCAGAGACCAATGGGATAGCCCACATCTACCAGCAGGCGGAGATAGAGAAACTGATTAACAGGTGGTCCTATTGGCTGGCACTCCTCCTGTTTATCCAGTATGCTCTATCTCCCAGCAGGGGTCGGATCGCTATTCTATTAGCTCCTGGATTCTGGCTGTGTCTGGAACCTTCTTTTCTCCTGTTGAGTTTTTTCTCTTCAGTGAGCTAACAATTCTATTTCTTCTGTTGAGGTTCTCTCTTCCTCCTGTTGAGGTCTCTGTTCAGTGAGACAGGGGTGTTCGGCTGAACGGTGCCGGCTTTAGAGGTTACACCTGGGCCCCCCCAGGTCACTGCCTCATTCTCCCTCCATTATAGAGGGTCTGCCTTAGTTCCCCTTTTTTTTTTTTCTTCCCTTATTAAAAAAAAAAAAGGGGACACTGCAGTTACTTTTCTGCCCTGCACATGCTCGGCAATGGCATTTGGGCTTCTGCTGACCCTAATCACGAGGTTGTGAGTATGAGTTTATTTCTTCTGGTGTTTTAACTACGGGACACTTATTTTGTTAAGCGCTGAGTTTTTCTTTTTGGCGCGGTGGAATTGGATTTCTCGGGGTTGCATCTGTGAAGGGCTTCTCTCAATTGAGGGAACCTGTGCTTTCCCGCGCATTTGGGGTGCGAGCTTCCTTTCCTTCCCTGGCGATGGTGCTGCTGCGTTTGTCGGTTTCTGGGGCTCCCTCTGTTCAGCAGTATAGCGGCCAGGGGGGGTGGCGCGTACTTAGACAGCTCCCGGTGTTGCCTTGGAGCGCTGCATGTTTGCGCGGCTCTCGGGGTGGTGAGGAAGGCTCCCGATATGTTCTTCTGAGAATGTCCGGAAGCAGGGGCTTTGTAGAGCGCATGTGGCCTGCAGGGGTTCTCCAACGCTGTTGAGACCCAACCGCCTTTCATACGTCTCCTCCCCCGGGGTGTATTTTATTCAATCATGGTGAGCCTCAGCTGTGTGTTGCTATGTCAGCACGTGCCTCCTGGACTGTTTTCTGCAGTGCTGTTTTCGGTGCCGGCCTATTTTGGCGCGAAACTGTCGCGTGTTTGAGTCTCCTGCACCGCATCGTTCAGAGGGTTGTGTTGTGTAGCTGGCTGTCTCGGAGCGTGCCGCGGCTTATCCCTTTACGGGGTCATCTGAGTTGGTGCAGTTGCCACAGCTTTGTTCGATGTTACAGTGGTTAAGTTTGGTGTGTATATGTGTTCCCCCAGCTTCTCTTGCAGAGCGGCGGCCTTTTGTTCTTGGGCCTGCTTTGTTCTATCTCCAGGCACTTTCACATGTGATTCTGCCCTGGGTTTGCCGCCTGTACTCGGTTCTTCTCCAGAATGGGTTGGTAGGCGGCACAGCGAAGTGGGGGGGGGGCAGAGAGTGCCCGCGTTTCATTCGGGTGGTTCTTTCTCTCTCTAGGGGTCCCTGACTAGTGGGACTGTGTGTGTGTGGCGATTTCCCTGATCTTTCTGCCTATGGGCAGTGCTGCGTGTGTCTGGTAGTGCTGCGGAACTGCTTTATGTCCCTATGGTGCGGTTCTAAGGGCATGAGCCGCCTTGGTTACTGTGGAAAAAAAACAAAACGCCTAAACAAGGTGCCCTTTGGGGGCGGTTGGTTTTTGGAGCACCTTGCATGCAGTTTAAGTTACTGCAGGCTGCCGCAGTTTCCTATTGTTTTTCAGTCTTCCGTCTTGGTCATTGCTACATTGCGAGTATAGTTGGTTTTCAGGAGTGTTCCTTTCTTCTTTGCTGAAATTGTGATTGTCCTCCAGCATGTTTTATGACCGCTGCTGCTTCCACTGTCAGCTCTTTCAGCTTTTTCATGGACAGGGAGCTGTCATATGGGCAGGTCACGACGCTTTTGTCTGATACCTGTTAAGTTGCTGTTGTTTTCCAAAGGGCGGTAGATACAGCATCTTGATTGCATCTAGTACGTATTCCCTTTAAAGGCCATACGTATTTCGCTCACGTTGCATGGAGTTAATACTGTTTTCATGGGTTACATTACGAACCTTGATATTTTTTTTTTCCTAGGAGAATTTCTTTCTTCTTCCAGTTCCTACGGTGCTCATCCTGCCGTTTACTGACCTTCTGAGGGGATCTTGACTTCTTCCAAGGCCTCGTCAGGCTTTCTCATGAGGGAGTAGTCGCTATACTGTCAGGTCAGGGGGCTGTCCACATTTTTCAGGATGCTTGCACCTTTGTATCCTCCTCAGGTGTCCAGTTCGTTCATGGAGTCTCTCTGTTTTGTGTTTCTCTTTGAAGTGTTACTGGTCCTCAGGACGGTTCTTGTAGTTCTTAGGGAACCACTTACTGCATGGTGGCCAAGACGGGGGCATTGGGCAGGCTGGATCCCATTCTGCTGCATTAGTTTCTCAAGGTTGCACATTTCTGCTGACAACCTGGGAGTATATTTACATTTTCTCTATGGACTCCGAATCGGCACTAGGTTTGCATGCCTCTCTTGGAGCGGCGCTTTCGGTTTTGGCACATGCCATTTCGCCTACCCAAGGATTCACGAATGTTTTAGATGATGTGGGGGTTGCACCATTTTGGCGCTACTAGGCGATTCATCTAATTTCTTCTTGACTGCCTGCTTGATTTGGACGACTTCCAGTCGATCCATTTGACTGACACGAAAAGGGTGGTTTCCTTTCCTCAGTTCTTTACACGTGCATCTTCGAATTTGCAGTGCTCTTTTCTCCTGTACTATTTATAGGTATATCGGGATGATGTTTGTATTCATATAGGAGAGACATGTGTTTCTTTCCGGAGACTTGGGCGTGAGGTCTCGGTCTCAGATTGGCATTCTTCTTCGCTTCCCATGACCGAATGAATGGGATTCTGTACAGGTTCTAGGATCCATATTGCTGACTCCACTGGGAACTTCGGCTTGCTTTTCCCTTCTAACGCTACGGCAGTCGCTTTGGTTCCGGTGGTTCCCGGTATCTCAGGGCTCCAATTATTTGGTATGCTCCTCCTGCATCGCTCTGTATGTTTGGTGGCTCAGCGAAATTTCTCTTTTCAAGGCATGCCTCGGTCTTTGCTGCACTAGCTCATGACCACCGACCATTCCGGGCTGTCGGGTTGGGGGACTCGATGGCTTCCATCCTCAGCTCCAGGAGTCTGGTCTTCAGTACTTGTTCATTCTTCTACTCTTGAGCAGGATCAGGCTACCTTTCTGGATCTTCAGATCATTCTTCCGGAATGCCGCTGAGGTCCTTTTGGTCAGTATTAGGATAGGGGTATTTCTCTACAGCTTGGGCAGTAGGTGTTGTACTCAGTTGGCAGGTGAAGTTGTTCTGCTTCAATGGGTGTACTTTCATCTTCATCTTCTGTTGGCAGATCCTTTTATGGATCAGGATGTGAGTTTGGCTAGACTTTCTCTCTGCGGAATCTGAGCATGGCCCAATTCTTGTATGTTACAGTGTACAGCGCTGTGTGCGCTCGGGAAAGTGTGCATGTTAGTAATACTGTAATCTTCTGCATCCTGGATGTTGAGATTTGTGGCTCAGGCATTCTAGCTCTTTTTATGGACGTGAGATCACCTGGAACTAGACCTCATGGCCTCGTCTCTCAATTCAAAGCTTCCTAGCTTCTTCGGCGGACCCAGGGAGTGGGAGTTAGAGGGGGTTGCTGCGTGGCTCCTTTTTGCCTCTGCCTTCTCCTTTTCAGTGTTTTCCGCTGGCTGATGATGGCTTGGATTTGCCATCTCGAGTTCACCTTCCGGGCACAGTATTTGTAGAATCTTTGGATTGGCGGCGCCATCCTTACTATGTGGATTTGATGAGTCTTTCGACAGCCGGACTAAGAAGTTTCCTGGTATCTCCGGCTTTGCTCACCTAGGGTCCGATCTACATGGATATTTGTACTACTTTAGTATTACGACCTAGCTTTTTGGAAAGGTCTTGGCTGACGTGTAAAGGTTATGCGAAGCAGGTTGTTTCTTCTTTTATCCAGTTGCTACGGATGTCTTCTCCTGTGGCTTCTGCTTCCTTTTGGAGGTTTTTCCTTTCTTGGGTGCTTCTTAGCGTTTGAACCACTCCAGAGTTCCT
Organism: Geotrypetes seraphini; assembly: GCF_902459505.1. Taxonomy (NCBI): domain Eukaryota; kingdom Metazoa; phylum Chordata; class Amphibia; order Gymnophiona; family Dermophiidae; genus Geotrypetes; species Geotrypetes seraphini. The sequence goes on along the minus strand of NC_047086.1, from coordinate 337,398,370 downwards.
TTTTGGGCACGAGTGTATTGCCGAGGGCTTAGCGTTCAATTCCCTTCAGCTTCTAGTACCATTCTTGGCTTGTTACGAGGGCTAGGTATATTGCTCTTCGCTTACTTCTAAGCTTCATGTGGTTCAGTTCCTACACAGAGTGCGGTATATTCATGCACCTCTTGGAAAGCACGGTTTGGAGTACAATCTTCACGTACTTCTTCTCAGTTTACTGAAGGCTTCATTTCATCCTTGTCTTTTGGGACTCTGAAGGGCTGTGTCGTTGAACACGGGATTTCTTGTGGCCATGGCTTCAGCTCTGCGGTTTTCTATGTTGCAGGCCTTGTTCAACGGGGATTCCTATTTCTGATTTCCGAAATATGGGGTATCAGTTTAGATGGTACCACTATTTCCTTCTAGGGTGGTGTCATCCTTTCTTTTATGTCACGCTCACTTTTCATTCCTTCTTCCTGGGAGGAGAACTTGGGAGCAGTGTTTTTATTCACTGCATTTTTTGGTATGTACGTAGCGTTCTCTGCGAGCTCGGTTTCTAATGACTTTTAGTTGTCTATATCTCCTTTTTGTATTCTTCAAGGGACGCCTCAAATGTATGGCGGTGTCCAAAGCCTCCATCGCTCGATGGGTCCAGAAGGACATTCTTTATACTTGCTTGCTGGCAGGGAAGCGGTTGGCGAAAGAACTTCATGACCATTCCGCCGGAGCAATGGCTACTTCTTGGGCTCGGCCCAGAGGTTTTTTCCTTGGAGGAGATTTGTCTCATGGCTACTTGGTCTTCCGAGAGTGCTTTCTCTCCGCATTTCTGCTTGGATGTGGGCGCATGCGTTAGGGGCGTTTTGTGCTTCAGTTGTTGCGGAGGCGGCGTTTGCTTCCCTCCCAGATTGAGGATTGCTTTGCTACATCCCATTGGTCTCTGGATTCATCTGCTGCTGTTGCTAGGAAAGGAAAAATTATGTTCTTACCTGTTAATTTTCTTTCCCTTAGACGCAGCAGATGAATCCAGAGCCCCACCCTTTCTGGTTATTGTCTCTCGGTTTTCTATTTTGCAACTTTCGCAGTTTGTTATTATGGCGGGTTGTTTTCTGTATTTATTGCATTTTGAGATTTGTTATGGGAAATAAGTTTTTTACATGCTATGCCTATTGATGGTTACGGATGCTTGGGCAAGGAGCTATACTGGATAAACAGGAGGAGTGCCAGCCAATAGGACCACCTGTTAATCAGTTTATCTCCGCCTGCTGGTAGATGTGGGCTATCCCATTAGTCTCTGAATTCATATGCTGCGTCTAAGGGAAAGAAAATTAACAGATAAGAACATAATTTTTCCATGCTTTACAAAATTCAGTGCAGATACTGGCTGTAGAGGAGGGAGTGAACTGCTTCACAGTGGGTCACTCCTCCTTCTGTGCCAGCTTAGAACCGACTGTTTGTTTGGACCGTAGTCTCGCGTGTGCATAATTCCACAAGGAGTAAACTTTGTGCTTACATTTTACCTGTCTGAACTGGTCTTGCAGAATTATCCTGCCAGCAGTTGGAGACAACAACTTTCTTAAATTTTTTTTTAAACTGATGCCACTGTTATAAGGAATAGTGCAAAAGTCTAATTTGCCTGTCCAACTAATAATGGCATGTTGCAGTGGCGTACCAAGGGGGGGGGCGGGAGGGGCGGTCCGCCCCGCCCCGGGTGCCAGCCCTGAAGGGGTGCTCCCGGCCTTGCCGTTCAGTCCCCCCACGCCCCCGAAGGACCGCTCGCCCCACTGACCTTCCTGCACCACCTGTGAAGCAGCAAGCAGCAGGATCGCGAGGTCAGCTATCCCTGAGCTGCTTGGGCGCTGCTTCCTGCGCCGCGGTCCCGCCCCTCCTCTGACGTCAGAGGAGGGGCGGGACCGCGGCGCAGGAAGCAGTGCCTAAGCAGCGCAGGGATAGCTGACGTCGCGATCCTGCTGCGGCTGCTTCATAGGTGGTGCAGGAAGGTCAGTGGGGCGAGCGGTCCTTCGGGGGTGGTGGGGACTGAACGGCAAGGCCGGGAGCATAGGTAGTGCTGCTTCATAGGTGGTGCGGGGAAGCCAGGGGGGCGAGCGGTCCTTCAGGGTGGGGCGGGTAGGCATTCAAGGGGGAGGGGGGTGACAGGCAGGCAGGCCTTCAAGGGGGGGGCAGGCCATCGGGGGTGTGTGCAGACCTTCAAGGGGAAGGGACAGGCCTTCAAGGGGGGGGCAGGCAGGCCTTCAAGGGGGGACAGGTCTACAAGGGGGTGGACAGGCCTACAAGGGGGTGGGACAGGCCTTCAGGGGGGGTGCAGGACTTCAGGGGAGGTGCAGGCCTTCAAGGGGGGGACAGGCAGGCAGGCCTACAAGGGGGGGGGGGACAGGCCTACAAGGGGGTGGGACAGGCCTTCAAGGGGGGGACAGGCCTTCAGGGGGGTGCAGGCCTTTGGGGGGGGTGCAGACCTTCAAGGGGGGGACAGGCCTTCAAGAGGGGGGATAGGCAGGCAGGTCTTCAAGGTGGGGGGACAGGCCTACAAGGGGGAGGGACAGGCCTTCAAGGGGGGGACAGGCCTACAAGGGGGTGGGACAGGCCTTCAAGGGGGGTGCAGGCCTTCAAGGGGGGACAGGCAGACCTTTAAGGGGGGACAGGCCTTTGGGGGGGACCCTGGTTTAGAAGTACACGGAGGGAAGGGGGTGTTCAAAGAGACGTGCATATGCCAAACTTTGGGGGGGGATGAAGAAATAATGGGTCTGAAAATAGAGGAGAAGGAGAGAAATGATGGACCATGAGATTTAGGGAGGGAAGGAACTGAAAGGGAGAGAAATTGGACACAAGGGATGGTGTGGAGGAGGGATAGAGATACTGGATAGGAGGGTAATTGGGAAAAGAAAGGAAGAGATGGTGGACTCTGGGGTGGTGGGGAAGGAGGGAGAGATGCCGGATGAAAGGGTAGTTAAGAAAAGGTGGATCTGTGGAGGGAGATGAAAAAAAGGAAAGATACCAGACTTCCTGGGGAGGGAAGGGAAATGGAAAGGGAGGACAGAGTTGGCAGATGGATGGTTAGCACGCAGAAAGAAGAAAGATGGAGACCCTGGCAAGCAAGTTATCAGAAGAAAACCAGAGCCTTGGACCAACAAGATTTGAAATATAACCAGACAACAAAAGGTAGAAAAATTAATTTTATTTTCTGTTTTGTGATTATAATATGTCAGATTTGAAATGTGTATCCTGACAGAGCTGGTGTTGGACTGCAAACATGAGCTAGGATTTAACAGAGAGAGGAAAAGTCCTTTTTGTTTCTTTATTTTATTTACACCACAGCGCCAGTGTGGTTAGGAGAAGCCAAAGGGGGTGAAAAAGCTATAAAACCCACCAGGAGTTTTGAAAAAAATCACCCAACTGGGCAGGAAAATCGAATTGAAAAACCAATTCAATAGGCTGAATCGAATCGAAATTTTTTTTCCTGAATCTGGCAGCATTAGTTTGCGCTACTGTCTTAGACTTTAGGACCTGGGATTGGGGAGAGATGGCATCCTCAGTACTTTATAATGCAAGTGAAACGAGGATTTGGTCAGACTTTTGAAGGGTCTGCAGAAAAAAAATATTGTATAGGCCGGGGACATGAAACAGCAGGAAATGGGAACTTTTCTTCCTTCTATTTTTGTGAATGGAAAGGCTGAGGATGTCAAAGAGTTCAGTTAAAATATGTGCTTTATAAGAAAATATAATAATGTGTTTTATAAAGTTTATAGCATAGCTGGCCTACCCAGTGAGGTGTTTCTAGTGGTGGTGGTGGCAGCGTGTCAATGTGTTGAGAGGAAGAGGTGGTCTGGGAAATTCTGCTGATCAAACTCCGGGCCCATTTCCACCCCCCAGTTAGTCCACTCCACTCAATTGGTTCACACACTGAGTGGGTCTTTGGGTGTTGTGTTGGGATCTCTTCCAGTGGTTTATCAGTATCTCCTTCTGGTCCAAGGAAGGAAACTTTGTTATCCTTAGCATTGACCTACAGAATATGTTTGTAACAGCACTGCTTGTGTGGCATTAGGCTATGTAGTGATCGAAAGAAAAAAACAGACCTTTGCACATTTTTGCACTATATGGTGGGTGTATGAGGAGATTCACATTTCCTGCACAGCTAAGTCCATGTGAAGTTACCTTGTGCTGTATTTGACATCTAACAAGGTCTCTGTTTGAAAGGAAAGATCTAAACTTAAAAATGAAGTGGCCAGAAGTTATGGTAAAAGCAGATAGTGTAGCTGGTTTTAAGAAAGATTTGGACAAATTCCTGGAGGAAAAGTCCATAATCTGTTATTAAGACACGGGGGAAGTGTCTGCTTGCCCTGGATCGGTAGCATGGAATGTTGCTACTCTTTGGGTTTTGACCGGGTATTAGTGTCCTGGATTGGCTACCATGAGAATGGGCTACTGGGCATGATGGACCATTGGTCTGACCCAGTTAGGCTATTCTTATGTTATGTTCTCATCTGTAGGGGCCTTTGTTTTCACTTCTTATTTTAATGTATTTTTTTTCTGGGAACTTATCAGTGTTTTTTATAATGGGAACAAAAATGGAAGAGAATTAATGTGTGTGGGATGAGGGGGTAACTAATTTCTTCAGCTAAATAATTCAATCCACTTCAAACAGACATAGGAGAACTCACGCACCATTCACACACCCTCCAACCAAAAACGTCAAAAGAAAAAAACTGTTCGACAACCTCCTAGCCATTCGAGCTGCAACACTCGACCCCCAACCCTACAACCAATTGACATCGACCACATACTGCAAAACCTTCAAAAAGAAATAAAAACCCTTCTATTCAAAAAACACATAAAACCGAACTAACACAATCAGAACTGTCCCAAGCATCACCTGCAACTACTCCATATGTACTTCTGATGTCATGACAATTCAGACATAATTTATGTTATGTTATGTTTGGAATATAAGAAAATTTCCACTGCCTGTTTTTATTCTGACCATTTATTCCATTTCATGGTCATTACAAAAAATATTTTTTTACATGGGGGGGTGTCAAAAAATGATGGGCCCCGGGTGCCACATACCCTAGGTACGCCACTGGCATGTTGTGAACTGTTGCTGCTTGATCGCTGAATTGTTTCCCTAAGATACCATCCACAGGCTTCATGCTGTTGTTGAGCTGAACACCCCTGTGGTTTGCTCTCAGGTATAATTTTGTGAACCTTTACCATGAAAGAGTACCGTATTTTCACGCAAATAACACGCACCCGTATAAAACGCGCACACGTGTATAGCGCGCAGAAATCACGATGATAAGCACAAAAACTTTGGTATAACGCACTCACGATTATACCGCGCATGCTGCCCGACTCTCCGTTCACCCCCCTGACTTCCGTGCACTGCCCCGCCTCTCCGTGCGCTGTCCCGACTCTCCGTTCACCCCCCTGACTTCCGTGCACTGCCCCGCCTCTCCGTGCGCTGTCCCGACTCTCCGTTCACCCCCCCTGACTTCCGTGCACTGCCCCGACTTTCCGTGCGCTGTCCCGACTCTCCGTTCACCCCCCCTGACTTCCGTGCACTGCCCCGACTTTCCGTGCGCTGTCCCGACTCTCCGTTCACCCCCCCTGACTTCCGTGCACTGTCCCCCCTTGAAGGTCTGTCCCCATCCTGAAAGCCTGATGCCCCCCCCCGACGTCCGATACATCCCTCCCCCCGAAGGACCGCCGATTCCCCAACAATATCGGGCCAGGAGGGAGCCCAAATCCTCCTGGCCACGGCGACCCCCTAACCCCACCCCGCACTACATTACGGGCAGGAGGGATCCCAGGCCCTCCTGCCCTCGACGCAAACCCCCCTCCCCCCAACGACCGCCCCCCCAGCCGACCCGCGACCACCCTGGCGACCCCCACGACCCCCCCACCTCCCTTCCCCGTACCTTTGGTAGTTGGGCCAGAAGGGAGCCCAAACCCTCCTGGCCACGGCGACCCCCTAACCCCACCCCGCACTACATTACGGGCAGGAGGGATCCCAGGCCCTCCTGCCCTCGACGCAAACCCCCCTCCCCCCCAACGACCGCCCCCTCCCAAGAACCTCCGACCGCCCCCCCAGCCGACCCGCGACCCCCCTGGCGACCCCCACGACCCCCCCACCCCCCTTCCCCGTACCTTTGGTAGTTGGCCGGACAGACGGGAGCCAAACCCGCCTGTCCGGCAGGCAGCCAACGAAGGAATGAGGCCGGATTGGCCCATCCATCCTAAAGCTCCGCCTACTGGTGGGGCCTAAGGCGCATGGGCCAATCAGAATAGGCCCTGGAGCCTTAGGTCCCACCTGGGGGCGCGGCCTGAGGCACATGGTCGGGTTGGGCCCATGTGCCTCAGGCCGCGCCCCCAGGTGGGACCTAAGGCTCCAGGGCCTATTCTGATTGGCCCACGCGCCTTAGGCCCCACCAGTAGGCGGAGCTTTAGGATGGATGGGCCAATCCGGCCTCATTCCTTCGTTGGCTGCCTGCCGGACAGGCGGGTTTGGCTCCCGTCTGTCCGGCCAACTACCAAAGGTACGGGGAAGGGGGGTGGGGGGGTCGTGGGGGTCGCCAGGGGGATCGCGGGTCGGCTGGGGGGCGGTCGGAGGTTCTTGGGGGGGGACGGTCGTTGGGGGGGAGGGGGGTTTGCGTCGAGGGCAGGAGGGCCTGGGATCCCTCCTGCCCGTAATGTAGTGCGGGGTGGGGTTAGGGGGTCGCCGTGGCCAGGAGGGTTTGGGCTCCCTTCTGGCCCGATATTGTCGGGAAGTCGGCGGTCCTTCGGGGTGGGGGTGCGAGTGGTCCTGCCGGGGGGGGGGGGATGTATCGGGAGTCGGGGAGTCGGCCGGGCAAGGGGGCTTGGGCTCCCTCTTGCTCCGATCGTGGATGCGGGTGCGGGTGGGAGCGCGTGCGAGCGGTCGTTCGGGGTGGGGGTGCGAGTGGTCCTGCCGGGGGGGGGGGATGTATCGGACGTCGGGGAGTCGGCCGGGCAAGAGGGCTTGGGCTCCCTCTTGCTCCGATCGTGGATGCGGGTGCGGGTGGGAGCGCGTGCGAGCGGTCGTTCGGGGTGGGGGTGCGAGTGGTCCTGCCGGGGGGGGGGGATGTATCGGACGTCGGGGAGTCGGCCGGGCAAGAGGGCTTGGGCTCCCTCTTGCTCCGATCGTGGATGCGGGTGCGGGTGGGAGCGCGTGCGAGTGGTCGTTCGGGGTGGGGGTGCGAGTGGTCCTGCTGGGAGGGTGAATCGGGCGTCGGGCGGGGTGGGAACTATGTTTTAAAACTTTTGTATACCGCGCTCACGCATATAACGCGCGAGGGGTATGCGCGGTAGGTAAAAACGCGTATAACGCGCGCGTTATATGCGTGAAAATACGGTAGATCCTGTGTAGAATTTATAGAGCAGCAGCAAGTGAGATCGCTCCTGTGGTGGGGCAAGGCCTAGTGGTGATTTGGTTCGTTGAGGGCTTCCTACCTTTGTATCATCTGGACAATTCTCTTACACCACCACCCCTCTTAAACTTTTTTTTTCTTTCTCATTTGTTCTATGTCTTTTGCAGGGTGGAGGGAAACAGTGCTTTTTATAGATTAGATATTCAAGTTTCCAAGTTTATTTGTTCTTTGATATACCGTTTATCAAAAACATACCTAAACGGTTTACAATTATCAGAGTATTGTTAAAATTAAATTAAAACTTTAAAATTAAAATAGGGGGGAAAAAAAGAAAAGTAGGAGGGGGGATGACAAAACATACAGACATACTGGAATAAAAATGGAAAAGTGGGAGATGGGAAGAACTTAAATACAATGGCAAAAATAAAATGCAAAAAAGGGAAGAAAGAAACAGGAGGGCATTAATACATTAGGTTAGGAGTTGCTTCAGAAGAAGTGTGTGTTATTTATTTATTTATTTATTTATTTTGATTCGGTACTGCCGAATATAAGGAAGCTGTTTGGGCACACGGAGAAGAGTCAAATTGAGAATTGTCTTTAAAGAGGAATGTTTTTAAATTACATTTGAATTTTTCAAGGGATGTTTCTTGTCTGAATTTAATGGAAGGTTGTTCCATAGCATAGGAGTAGTGACTGAAAAAATGGTTTTGTGGGTAGAATCTATAAATAGTTTATGAATAGGAGGAACAGAGAACAGGTTTTGGGTAGTGGAATGCAGATTCCGGGAAGGGGTATATGGAATAAGTAATTTATCAATGAATGCTGGTGAATTGGACTGCTTGGTTTTAAATGTTAACAGAACTATTTTATAGGTGATGCGGTGAGGAATGTGTAACCAGTGAGCTTTACGAAGGAGAGGAGTCACGATGGTCAAATTTTTTAGCTTTGTAAATAAGCTTGACTGCAGTATTTTGTAAAAAGTTCCTTTATATAAGGCATTGCAGTAGTCAATGTTGGAAATGACAAGGGAGTGAATTAGAATATTGATGGAGGGGGGATCTAATAAAGAAAGAATAGAACAAATAAGCCTTAGTTTATAAAAGCATTTTTGAATGACGCTGATTTGGTAGTGAAAGGTGAGATCTTCATCAATAATAGCTCCTAGGATTTTAATTTTTTTGTCATGTTGAATAGTGCATGAATCTATATTGATTGGATAGTTCAGAAAGCTTTTTGGGAAAGTAGAGAAAAATACACTCCAAATCATTGGGACTCAGAAGCTCAAAGTAGAGAATGACACGGGGACAAATTTTTCCCCTTCCTACAGGATCTCTCTATCCCTGTCCTGTCCCCGCCAGCCCTGTCCCTACCCCTGTCCGTGCCCCATTCTTGTAAGCTCTGTCCTCATCTGCATATTTTTAAAATCATAAGTATTCAAGGCTTGTGTGGTTAAGGCAGAGTTTGCAGGAATGATACAGGGATAGAATGGAGATATTGAAATCCTGTGGGGATGGGGACAAATTTGTCCCCATATCATTCTGTACGCTCAAGCTAGAGCAGTGTTCTTCAACCTTTTTACACCCGTGGACCGGCAAAAATAAAAGAATTATTTTGTGGACCGGCAAACTACTAGGACTAAAATTTAAAAACCCCGTTTACGCCCCATCTCCGCGAGCTCGGTCCCCGCAAACCATCTGATCCCATCTGCACAAGCCGCAATTATGATTTTATATTGAACGTATTTTATTAAAGTATAAAAAGAAACAATATTCTGAACAATTGTGATTTTATAAATACAAATATACAGAGCACAGACCAGCAAAACCCCTGTCTCCCCTCCCCTTCACATATATCCTCTCTACTATCAAGAAAACTGAACAAGCCAAGTTATAGAATGCTACATAGAAATATCATGCTAACAGAATACTGCAGTCCCCAGTTATGTCTCTAGCAGGATATAAATTTCAAATCTGATATATTCTAATGACAAAATAGAAATAAAATTATTTTTTTCTACCTTTGGTTGTCTCTGGTTTCTGCTTTCATCTTCTTTTCACTCTTTTCCTTCCAGCATCTGCCCGTTCCATCCAATGTCTGCCCTCTCCCCCTTCCATATGTATCTGACTTATTTTTATGCCCCTCTTCCCTGTCCATCCTCCTCTCTCCTTTTTACATCATTCATTCCAGCTTCACTGCCTTCTTCATTTTTATCTCTCCTACACCAGATCTAGCATCTTTATCCCTCTCTCATTTCTCTGCTGACCCCCTTTCCAGCATCAATGTCTCTCTACTTTCTCATTCCTCTCTCTCCCCTTTCCCTCATCTGATCTCTCCATTCCACCCTGACCCCCTTCCCCTCCTGTAATCTCCCTGCCAGCTGTTTTCTTCCTTTTTTCTTTCTCCCTACCCTCTTTCCTTTTTTTCCTTCTCCCTTTCCTCCTCCTTCTATCCAACATTAACTCTCTTCCCATCCCTTTCCCTCCTCCCCTCCCAGCAGCATCTCTCCTTCTTCTCCCTTCCCTCCTCCCTCTATCCAACATTAACTCTCATCCCATCCCTTTCCCTCCTCCCCTCCCAGCAGCATCTCTCCTTCTTCTCCCTTCCTTCCTCCCTCTATCCAACATTAACTCTCTTCCCATCCCTTTCCCTCCTCCCCTCCCAGCAGCATCTCTCCTTCTAACTCCCTTCAAGTCCATTAACAGCTCTCCCTTTATCCAGCACCTTCCCAGCCTCCTACAGTGGCTTCCTCCCCTTCCAGCAGCTCTCAGTTCTTGCCTGCAGGAAGTTGCCGGTAAATCACTGCCCTGGCAAACAGGAGAGCTGGTGGGAGGGGAGACAGCCGCTGTGACCATCTGACCATCTCCCTTCACCTGCACCTGAATCTGCAGCTCTCTCCGTTCTAATCGCAACTTCCCCGCGGCCCTCTTCAGCAACTCGGCAGGGGCGGTGATCAAGACACGCTGCCGACGTCGGGACCTTCACTCTCTAAGTCCCGCCTATTTTGTTTCAACTTCCTGTTTCCGAACAGGCGAGACTCAGAGAGGGAAGGCCCTGACGTTGGCAGCCTATCTTGATCGCCTGAGCCTGGGAGTAACATTAGTTAGCAGGAACCGCAGTCGGGAGGAACCTCAGTCGGCAGGAAATTTAACTGCCGACTTGATCTCACTGGCCCTGCGCGGACCGGCAGAAATTTTCTGCGGACCGACACCGGTCTGTGGACCGGCGGTTGAAGAACTGTGAGCTAGAGCAAGGATAGGTACAGTGGGAACCTCCCTCCCTTTTTTTTCTAGGTGCCATGTGGAGCCCTGCAGGACAGGTTTTTGAGCTAATAAGCTCTGGAACCTCCCAGTGGTTCCTGCCCAAGTAGGTCAGGTGTGCTTGGAAATAGGAGCAGAGAAGGCAGGGAGCAGGAGTTGTGGCATAGCTAGTACTGAATGGGGCCCTAGGTAGAGAAATTGAGGCTGGCCCCCCTCTCCAAATAACCTAACATTTTCCCCAGCTAGTGGAGACTGGGAGCAAGTCTCTTCAGCACATAAGTCAGAGAGTATGTGTGCTTGCTTAGTGGAAATTAAGGAGTCTTGGATAGTGTGTGTGTCTGAAGGTTTTATTTGTAGGGCAGGATGGTATAGGATGTGAAGGGGGTATCTAGGACAGTTGGTGTGTGTGGATGTCTGCTGTGGGCAAGGTTGTGTAAGGTGTGAGAACAGGCACGTGTATGTTGGGGTGTAGTAGGCCATATGTTTGTGGTGTGTGCTATATGGAGTGTCTAGGGTTGGAGGGGTCTATGTGTGCAAGATGAAAAGAAGGGTTTTAGGTACATAGTGAAGGTGTGGTGATGGGGCTTCTGAGAAGGGTTTAGGGAAGACTCTTTGCATTTCCTCCTTTTCCATGGGCCTTGTGAAATATATTTGAAGTCTGGAAGGAGGATTTTATCTCTAGCTGTGATTCCAGTACCTCTTGACTAGTCTTCAATTTCTTTTTCCTTGCAGTCAGGCAGTTGATAAAACACTATAGTGTTTCATTTCAGGCTGTTGAATAAGAGCTGTGAGATCTCGCAACTCATGAGACTTCAGCACTATAGCAGTAGAAAAAGAGGCACATTAGGAGTAGTCTTGCTGCCAGCTTTTATGAGGAAGAATTAAGGACTGATTAGGCAGCATAGGAAGAGGTAAGCATAGTGTGTGCTAGCTTGCCTTCTTACAGCAGCACCACTGCTCAGCAGCAGTTCAAGAGCCCTCTTGCCTGACACGAGGGATGAAATGTTACACCACCACCTCCCCTTCCCCCCAAGGCAACCAAAAGAGGGCCTCTGAAAATAGTCAAGGAGGAGAGTTAGGAGATTCCCCCTGCCATCAAATTTAGAATGTTAGGCTACTGCTCCAAGGAAAAAAGAAATGCAACTTAGATTCTCAGGCTACGCACTAGAAAAAATGAAAGCCTTGTCAGTATTGATTATAACGAATAAAAACTGTTTGAAATTAAATTGTCACCTGAAACTTCAATATTAAAAAAATACTGCTCTGCACCTGCAATGTCAATAGTGTTAAATTCAAACTTATGTCCTCTTGAGGACAAGCAGGACATCACTTACCACAGTTGAATGACATCTGACGGCCTGACATGGACACTACCCAGCATTCTGACTCTTCCAGAAGCTTTTTTAAACCCTGCATGTGCAGGTGTCCCACTTCTGAGACCAGCAGTCTATTTTCATGAGGCTGAGATGTGTTCTTCCTTTTGCACGTTCCTTTCTTTGTGGCGTTCCCAATGTGAATATTCAGAATAGCTTCCTCTCTTACTCCATTTTTATTTCTCCTACTTAGGGCCAGTTCCTTAGCAACAGCAGCAGATGAATCCAGAGACTAGTGGGATAGCCCACATCTACCAGCAGGCGGAGATAGAGGAACTGATTAACAGGTGGTCCTATCGGCTGGCACGCCTCCTATATCTCCAGTATGCTCTATCTCCCAGCAGGTGATGGTCGCTATTCAACTAGCTCCTGGATTCTGGCTGTGTTTGGAACATTGTTTTCTCCTGTTGAGGTTTTCTCTTCAGTGAAACAGGGGTATCCAGCTGAACGATGCCGGCTTTAGGGGTTACACCTGGGCCCCCCCAGATCCCTGCCTCACCCTCCCTCCAATGATAGAGGGTCTGACTGGGTCTCCATTTTTATTCTTTCCCATCTTTTTTAAAGAATTAAAAAAAAAAAAAAAAGAGACCACAGTTCTTCAATTCTGCCCTGTTTGTGCTGCAAAACCAGCTCTCACCGGCTTCAACCGGCACTGTACAACAGCTTGTGAGTAGCTTTGCCTGTTGGTGTTTGCTATGCGGGTTCGGCGTCCTGTGAGTACTGTGATCAGCTTCTTTGACTGGGTGACGAAGAAGCTGGATGCTGGTGAGTCCCTGGACATCGTCTACCTGGATTTCAGCAAAGCATTTGACAGCGTACCACACCGTAGGTTGCTGAGCAAGATGAGTTCTTTAGGATTGGGCGACACATTGACCAAATGGGTTGGGAACTGGCTTGGAGGTAGGCTTCAGAGGGTAGTGGTGAATGGCACCCCCTCCGAAATGTCAGAGGTGATAAGTGGAGTGCCACAGGGCTCCGTCCTGGGCCCGATCTTGTTCAACATCTATATAAGAGACTTGACAGAAGGGCTCCGAGGTAGAATAACATTATTCGCCGATGATGCCAAACTAATCAATGTAGTGAGCAAAAGCACAACAGACAAAAATTCAATGGCAGATGAAATGATGCATGACCTACTTCTACTGGAGCGCTGGTCTAGGTCCTGGCAACTCAGTTTCAATGCCAAAAAATGCAAAGTCATGCACCTGAGGAGCCGAAATCCATGCAAGGTTTACACCCTAAATGGCGAGATCCTGACAAGAACTGAAGCGGAAAGAGACTTAGGGGTGATTGTCAGGGAAGACATGAAATCTGCAAACCAAGTGGAGCAAGCTTCATCCAAAGCAAGGCAAATCATAGGTTGCATATGCAGGAGTTTCGTCAGCCGCAAACCGGAAGTCATTATGCCACTGTATAGATCCATGGTGAGACCGCACCTGGAGTACTCTGTTCAATTCTGGAGGCCGTATTACCGCAAGGATGTGCTGAGACTGGAATCGGTCCAGAGAATGGCCACCAGGATGGTCTCGGGACTCAAGGAGCTCCCATACGAGGAGCGGTTAGGGAAGTTGCAGCTCTACTCACTCGAGGAACGTAGAGAGAGGGGAGATATGATCGAGACATTCAAGTATCTCACGGGCCGCATCGAGGTGGAGGAAGATATCTTCTTTTTCAAGGGTCCCGTGACAACAAGGGGGCATCCGTGGAAAATCAGGGGCGGGAAACTGCACGGTGACACTAGGAAGTTCTTCTTCACTGAAAGGGTAGTTGATCGCTGGAATAGTCTTCCACTCCAGGTTATTGAGGCCAGCAGCGTGCAAGATTTTAAGGCCAGATGGGATAGACATGTGGGATCTATCCGCAAAGATAAATAGGGAGGGTCATTAGAGTGGGCAGACTTGATGGGCCGTGGCCCTTATATGCCGTCTATTTCTATGTTTCTATGCACCAGTTATTTTGTGTGTTGTGCTATATGGTTTCGGTGGGGACGTCCTAACGTTGGGTATTTCCAGTGTGGGATTCTGTTTTTTTGGCGGGCTCTGATTTTGTATTTTGCAAGCCGTTGAATGCCGGCCATTTTTCCCGCACGCGGGCAGTTCTTCTGTGGGCAGAGTCATTCAGTTGCCCGCGGCTGTACTTTTCAGCAGGACTGAGCTCTTTCGCTATCGGTGGGGCCGCAGCGTTTCCTGAGGCCGGACTTTTGGCAGGACTGAGCTCCTTCGCTGTCGGCAGAGCTGCAGCGTTTTCTGAGGCTGAAATTTTCAGCGGGCCCGACTCCTTCACTGTCAGCAGTGCCGCAGCGTTTCCCCAGGCAGTTGATTTCAGCAGGCCGAACTCCTTTGCTGTCGGTGGGGCCGCAGTGTTTCCCGACGCTGTCATTTTCAATGGGGCCGGGGTGTCTGGGTTGTCGGACTTCGCTGAGCTTGCTTTGATATTTTTTTTTTTTTTGGTCTGCATTAATAACAACAACAACAAAATATCCAATAATAATAATGATTTATATTTAGATGTCTAGGATGCCGTTCTTAATCTCGGGGGTGTTCTTTGTACTTTGCCTTGTGTTTCTGGTGCGTGCTTGTGTTAGGCGCCCACCTTGTTCGGCTTGACAAGGTGTTGCAGGGAGCTTTTCATTTGGTGCTCAGTTCGGGGGACTTCTGCGCCGGATTGGCACATTGCTCATCACGGCAGTGTGTCATCAGTGATTAGCATTTACCTAGGGCTTTATGCGGGTTTCTCCTGGTGTCTCTCGGAGTCGTTCAGTCTAGAGGCTGTACCTACTTGGAGGTTTTATTCCCTGGGTCTCTGGATAGTGCTGTGGGTGTTTGGTCGCGCTATGGCATTCTTTCATGGTGATTTCAGTGAGCCTTTCTGAGGTGCAGCTGAGATAGGGGAGGAGCGAGGTGGCCGGATTGCGCTTCTCCTTTTCATGTGGCAGGACTATCTTCCTCTATTTTTTGAGTAGCCAGGCCTCCCGGTTTCGGCGCCTTTCGCAGCGGTCTAAGAACTCCGTCTTCTCATTTGGCATATTGGACGGCCCTCTGAGCTGGCAGCTCGTGCTGTGCAGCTCCTTGTAGCCCGGGGCTCACCTTTGGTGACCGAGGGTATGTCAATTTGTCCACTATACCTACCTCTTTTAGGGCCACACATGGTTGTCTATCTCGAGTACCCTTTCACCGATTACTCCCGGTTCTGAGGTCTGTGCTTCCTCTCTTTTTGACGCAGGTGGCTTTTGAGAGGGGTGTAGGATATCTGGCAGTTGTTTTCCTCGCTGAGGCTCTCTTTTGGGCTCACAGCTTTGTCTTAAAGGTTTAATGGTACAGTTTGTTTGCCATAGGGCGCTTATTGCAGCTTCTAAATACTGCCTAGTGCGTTTTCTCTTTAAGGGCAGTTGGGGTTTGTAGATGCTTAAATGGCCTCATTCTTTTGTTCCTTCTTTCGCCGCGAACTGGACTTTATCCCAGGACAAGCAGGCAGGTATTCTCACAAGTGGGTGACGTGATCCAACGGAGCCCCGATGTGGACGCCTCACAAGCAGACTTGCTTGAAGAAACTCTAAGTTTTGAGTCGCCCGCACCACGCATGCGCGAGTGCCTTCCCGCCCGACATCGGGCGCGTCTCCTCAGTTCTTACTTTTCTGCGTGAAGTGTTTTTCACTTGTGCCTTCTTTGTCTGTGGTTTTGGGTTTATTTTTCTCAGAATCGCCGGTTTTCTTCTTTATTTTCTCTTTTTTTAAAAAAAAATAAAAATTTATTCCGTTCGTTCGACCGGGCAGGCCACGTGGCCGCAGCCCTGCGGCTTTAATCTTGCGGCGGAGCTTTTTCGGCCTATGTCCTGGCCTGTACCGGTTTTAAAAAGTGTTCCAAGTGCCAGCGTGCGATTTCCCTAATGGACCCTCATCGACGCTGTCTTCGGTGTCTCTGGCCTCAACATCTCCCGAAATCGTGCCGGCCTTGCTCAACACTTAAGCCTCGTGCTTTCAAGCGTCGTTGCATCTTGTGGCAGCAGCTCTTCGGTATGGAGTCTTCGATGGAGCTTTCGTCCTCAAGGGGCGCTTCGCCTTCGACATCATCCAATGCGCTCCAGGCTGCCACACCTTCTGCTCCGAGCCTCATTAAACCTGCCTCATTTGTACCGGCTATGTCTTCGATGCCTGCTGTGGTGCCTTCCTCTGTCTCTTCAGGTCAGGTAGCACAGCAGCCCATTTCCTCGATAGTGCTTAAAGTGCCCAAGGCTTCTAAGTCCAAGCACTCTCACACTGCCTCGAGGGAGCACAAAGCCCGTGCAGGTGGTCCCGTTGGAGACGCGGATCCATCCTTGCCAGCTTCGTTCCAGATCTTATTGAAGAAGCAATTCATTCAGCTCTTTACTACCATGGGGCCGAAGCTTCTCTCACAAATCCAGCCTGGGAATGCGGAGGTCTCCTGCGAGGTCGAGCCGCTTCCTGTGCCTCAGTCATATGCACACTCTCTACAGGGAGCATGGTCTCTGCGAGTGTCTGGTCTGGCAACTCGGCATGCATCGCAAGGAGCAGAGTCTTTGCCCATGCCTCCGTTGGAACCCGTGCACTTGATGCAAGGAGCAGAGTCTTTGCGAGTGCCTCGAGGATCTTCCACTCAACAGCCTCTGCTTCATTCCACTGCCGCCAGCCCTATCCATTCTCTGGGGGCTTCGGCGGGGACACGCTCTCCTCGATTGTCGAGGCCTGCTTCCAGGCACAGCTCGCATCATCGATCGAGGCATTCTTCGAAGCATTCATCCAGGCATGCCTCGCCTCATCGGAAGCAGCCTTTTCTTCAATATTCTCCACCGACTGCTTCGAACCTCCCGCTTCTGGATCTCGAAGACCCGGTGGGTTCTCTTTCTCCATCCAGATCACCTTCTTCATTGGAGCATGCTGCCTCGACGTCCTCGAGTTCCTCTCAAGGCCAGGCTTTGGCAGATCAGCTGTCTTTTTCATCTTTTCTATGCCAAATGGCAGCTGATTTGGATATTCAACTTGACACTGGCTCCAAGTTTTCCAAGGAGTATCTCGAGACCATGCATCTCCCTCAACCTCTTGCTGAATCCCTCAAGCTTCCTCTTCACAAGCTTCTCGATCAAACCTTTGTCTGCTGTCTGGAAACTCCCTATTCCATTCCAGCTGTTCCAGGCAAATTGGATTCCAGATACAGGACTGTTCATCATAAGGGATTTGACCACGTTCAATTGTCTCACCAATCCCTTTTGGTTGAATCTTCTTTGAAGCGTTCTCACCCTTCTCAGATGTATGCCACTGTTCCTCCGGGAAGGGAAGGAAAAACAATGGACAGGTTTGGTCGTCGCATCTACCAAAACTCTATGATGACCTCCAGAGTCCTCAACTACAATTTTCATTTCATCACCTACTTTGAATTCTTTCTATCCATCCCTCAAAAATTCATGCCTTATCTGGATTCTCGAGCACAATTTGAATGTCAAGAAGTCCTTGCATCCTTGTCCCAACTCTGGCTGCAGCTTCTTCAGTCCTCCTATGATGCTTTTGAGCTGTCTGCTTGAGCTACTGCTTGCTCGGTAGCCATGTGGCGTCTGGCGTGGCTCCGTACCATCGATATGGATCCTAATCTGCAGGACCGGCTGGCTAATGTCCCTTGCGCTGGCAATGACCTCTTTGAGTCCATTGGGCGGCCACCAAGAAGCTTTCGGACCACGAGAAGTCCTTTGCTTCCATTCTCCGTCTGAAGCCGAATCGGCCCCTCCTCGACCTACACGCCTGCCTCTGATTTACCAACTATTATAAAAAGTGTATACTGGATAAGAATCTTAACCTTGCAGACTCATGAGTGGATAAATGAAAAAGCCTCAGCCCCACCACTCCACCGCTGTAATATCTTGTTACTGCGGGAAGAAATTATGTGGTGCAATCATCACTGGCTATTTCATTCATTTATAAGTGCTTTTTGTTTAAATAGTACATAAGAACATAAGAAATGCCTTCACCGAATCGGACCCTTGGTCCATCCGTTCTGGTGACCCGCACACGCGGAGGACCAACTAGGTGTTTAATAATGAGACCTTGTTTACCTGTATCCCTCAATGTGATTTGCAAGGAGGTATGCATCCAACTTGCCCTTGAATCCTATAATGGAGGTCTCCATCACAACCTCCTCCGGGAGAGCGTTCCAAGCGTCCACCACTCGCTGTGCGAAACAGAACTTCCTGACATTTGTCCTGGGCCTGTCGCCTCTCAATTTCAGTACATGACCTCTCGTCTGAGTCACATTTGACAACGTGAATAACGATGCATCTTGCTGGATTTTATCTAGTCCTTTTAGTATTTTAAAAGTCTCTATCATATCTCCACGCATTCTTCTTTTCTCTAGAGTGAACAAGCTCAGTTTTCTGAGGCGTTCTTTGTAGCTCAAATTTCCCATACCTTTTACTAGCTTTGTAGCTCGCCTCTGTACCCTTTCCAGCAGGGTTATATCCTTTTTTAGGTAGCAAGACCAGTGTTGGATACAATACTCCAGGTGTGGCCTGACCATTGCTCTGTAAAGCGGCATTATGACATTAGCCGATCTACTTGTGATTCCCTTCTTGATCATGCCCAACATCCTGTTCGCTTTCTTTGCAGCCGCCACGCATTGTGCCGACGGTTTTAGTGTCTGGTCTATCAGTACTCCCAGGTCCCTTTCCTGTTCGCTCTTGCTCAATGTCACACCTAACATTTTATATTCATGTTCCTTGTTCTTCGTGCCTAGGTGCATCACTTTGCATTTTTCTATATTGAATTTCATCTGCCACTTTTCCGCCCATTTCTGTAGCTGGTTCAAATTTCTCTGGAGTTCTTCACTATCCATTTGTGATCCAACCGACCGACAATTTCGTGTCATCTGCGAACTTGATTGTTACTCGTTGTTTCCTCTTCCAGGTCATTTATGAATATATTGAATAAGATTGGCCCGAGGACCGAGCCCTGGGGCACACCGCTTGTCACCTTTTCCCAGTCCGAGAACTTCCCATTTATGCTTACCCTCTGCAATCTGCTTTCCAGCCAATTCCCTATCCATCTTAGTATATCCCCCTCAATTCCATGGCTTTGTAGTTTCTTCAGAAGCCTAGCATGTGGAACCTTGTCGAACGCCTTCTGGAAGTCCAAGTATATTATATCCACCGGGTGTCCGCTGGGTCATTCCATGTCAAGTGATCAGATTCTTGGAAAGTGCCCTGCATGACCATCACGGATTTTGATGAAACTTCATATGCAGAGTCCACCATGTCTCAAACGAACTTTGGTAAAGTTTTAGTTTCACCTGTGGAATATTTGTTGAGATATAGCCATTTGTTTGACACCATACCACAATGAAATACAGTACGACGATGACATTCTGACAACTTTGAGACACAATATCTCACGAGCTATGTTTCCAAAAAAACTGAAACTTAGCTACCCTGCACAACTTTTGGAGCTCTATTCAGTGCTACCAATAATAATTTTTGTCGAGCACTGAGTGAATGGCTGAATTACAGTAAACTTGGCCGAAAAAATTAGTTCTCCAAAAAAAGTCAAAGTTTGACATTACTTAGCTCCCACAATAATTGAGTAATAAATGCGAAATTTGGCGCATAATGTCTCAGTACAACGTTGTTTTCAAAAGTACAATTTCAACCTCCAAGCTCTTTTCATTAGTTTACAAATTAAGTGTAAAGTTGCTAATTTGTGTAAAAAGGCCAAAAATAGGGTATTTTCAGCCTGCTTTTACAGAAAAATACCTTTTAGAAACTCTTTCAAATCAGTCTCATTAGAAAGAGCATATTTCAAACCCCCTAGAAAAGTGGACTTCATTTTTCAACGCAGGTTAACAATGGCTGAAAAAGGGGGACAAAGTTGGGAGACGTTGCCACGGCAACAACCTCTATTTCAACATAGTTCTGTCATTTTTAAAGTTACAGTTTTGTATTGACGTAGTATTACTACTACTCTATTGCGTTGGTCCATGGTGACATTGTCACTACCAGTTCAAGAGTTTGAACTGGCAACCCCATCGCCATAGGGGTCACGCCCGATAGCTGTGCAATACCAGCCACGGGTGGGCCACTTCGTCCAGGTTCCCAAGCCTCGCATTTGGTTTCTTTGTCAAGGTTCCAAAGCCTTTTGTTGGTATCTTTCTGGTTCCAAAGCCAATGATTAGGGTGTCTTATCCTAGGTTCCCAAGCCTAAATTGGGTATCTTATATGGTTCCCAAGCCGAAGTGAAGTCCACTTTGTTGGCATCGATTCGTTGGTATCCATTTTAAACTGAATTAATAATAATGTGGATCTGAAAAAAAAAACAAGTTGTAATTTGTGATCTGCATGCAACAAAATTATCACCTCAATTTCTAGTTAGGAATAATCATTAATTAAGAACACTATAATTGTACCCAAAGCTTGAGTAAAAATAAACAGGGAAAAACAGTGTGAAAAGTGAAATAATTGTAAGTTGAAACGTAGGCCGTTGCCATGGTGACATCTCCCAACTTTGTCCCCCTTTTTCGGGCATTGTTAACCTGCGTTGAAAAATGAAGCCCACTTTTCTAGGGGGTTTGAAATATGCTCTTTCTAATGAGACTGATTTGAAAGAGTTTCTGAAAGGTATTTTTCTGTAAAAGCAGGCTGAAAATACCCTATTTTTGGCCTTTTTACACAAATTAGCAACTTTACACTTAATTTGTAAACTAATGGAAAGAGCTTGGAGGTTGAAATTGTACTTTTGAAAACAACGTTGTACTGAGACATGCGCCAAATTTTGCATTTATTACTCAATTATTGTGGGAGCTAAGTAATGTCAAACTTTGACTTTTTTTGGAGCACTAATTTTTTCGGCCAAGTTTACTGTAATTCAGCCATTCACTCAGTGCGCGACAAAAATTATTATTGGTAGCACTGAATAGAGCTCCAAAAGTTGTGCAGGGTAGCTAAGTTTCAGTTTTTTTGGAAACATAGCTCGTGAGATATTGTGTCTCAAAGTTGTCAGAATGTCACTGTCGTACTGTATGTCATTGCAGTATGGGGTCAAACAAATGGCTATATCTCCACGAATATTCTACAGGCGAAACTAAAACTTTACCAAAGTTCGTTTGATACATGTGGGACTTTGTGCATAAAGTTTTATCAAAATCCGTGATGGTCATGCAGGGAGCCCTTGATCACTTGATATGGAATAACCCCGCTATCAATGTTTGTTCACCTTCTCAAAAAATTGAAGTAAATTCGTCAGACATGATTTCCCCTTCCTGAAGCCGTGTTGACTGTTTAAATAAATAATTTATTAGGTAATAGTAAGAAATACTGAGGTTCAGTATACTTATCTTATGCCAGCTAAACCCTGGGAACATGACCCGAAATGTTTCGCACCGTCTGTGCTGTATCAAGGGTCACCCGGGTTGCCTATGTCATCCGACTCTGTCTATGCTCTTTTACAAACATAGACAGAGTCGGATGACATAGGCAACCCGGGGGACCCTTGATACAGCACAAACGATGCGAAACATGTCGGGTCATGTTCCCAGGGTTTAGCTGGCATAAGATAAGTACACTGAACCTCAGTATTTCTTACTATTACCTAATAAATTATTTATTTAAACATACTATTTAAACAAAAAGCACTTATAAATGAATGAAGTAGCCAGTGATGATTGCACCACGTAATTTCTTCCCCCAGTAATAAGATATTACAGCGGTGGAGTGGTGGGGCTGAGGATTTTTCATTTATCCACTCATGAGTCTGCAAGGTTAAGATTCTTATCCAGTATACACTTTTTATAATAGTTCTGGACTTATACTGGAATAAGGACTACTGAAACTAGTGCCATAGTTCTAATGAGCTTAGTCTGATTTACCAACGGCATTTTCCACCTAAACAAGCTCCTGCCATTCGTCAGCCTGTCAAGAGGCAACATCCACAGAAGCAGCAGAAGCCTCAACCACCTGCTGTTCCTAAGGCTCCTCAGCCTTTTTGACTGTCTGGAAAAGAGCATAACCTCAGTCGTTCTGCCATTTCCCGTTTTTCCCCCTATCTGAGGTCATCTCCATCATTTTTACCATCGATGGACGACTGTTACCACCGACCTCTGGGTCCTTTCCATCCTCCGGAACATCCGCCAAGAGAATATCCTTCCAATTCTACCCAGACCGCCCTTCTTCTTCAGGAAGCTCAAGCTTTGCTTCAGCTCCGTGCCATTGAGCCAGTTCCTTTGGCTCAGCAGAACAAGGGATTTTACTCCCGGTACTTCCTTGTTCCGAAGAAGACGGGCGATCTGCGGCCCATTTTGGATCTCAGGGTGCTCAACAAATTTCTGGTCAGAGAAAAATTTTGCATGTTGACCCTGGCATCACTGTATCCCCTCCTCGAGCAGAACGACTGGTTATGCTCTCTGGATCTCAAGGAGGCCTACACTCACATTCCCATCCATCCGGCCTCCCATCAATACCTCAGATTTCGGGTGGGAAATCTACATTATCAGTACAGAGTGCTCCTTTTGTCTTGGCCTCGTCACCCAGAGTCTTCACCAAGTATCTGGTTGTGGTGGCTGCAGCGCTCAGGAACCATGGTCTTCAGGTGTTTCCCTACCTGGACGTCTGGCTCATCAAGGATTCCACGTCCCAGGGAGTCGTCCTAGCGACCCAGCGGACTATCTTGTTCCTGCAGAGTCTGGGATTCGAGATCAACTTTCCGAAGTCCCATCTCCAGCCTTCTCAGACTCTTCCATTCATCGGAGCTGTCCTGGATACAGTCCAACTCAAGAGCGTTCCTTCTTAACAACATCTGGAAGCTCTTCTCCATCTTTGTCATTCAGTCTCCTCTTGCCCGTCCATCTCAGCGAGACACATGATGGTTCTTTTGGGTCACATGACTTCCACAGTACATGTGACTCCTTTTGCCAGACTTCACCTCAGAATTCCTCAGTGGACCCTGGCATCTCAATGGACGCAGGTTTCCAATCCTCTGACTCGACACATCCAGGTCACTCCTGCTCTGACACAATCTCTGTGCTGGTGGTTGCTCTCTTCCAATCTATCCAGAGGCTTACTTTTTCACACGCCCCCCCATCAGAAGGTTCTCACGACCGATTCTTCAACTTACGCTTGGGGGGCTCATCTAGATGGTCTCCATACTCAAGTCTATTGGACCTGTACGGATCGTCAAAATCACATCAATCTCCTGGAGCTCGGGGCGATTTTCAACGCTCTCAATGATTTTTAACATCTGCTTCACGACCGTGTAGGCCTCATTCGCACGGACAATCAAGGCGCAATGTATTATGTCAACAAACAAGGAGGGACGGGATCTGCCTCCCTCTGTCAGGAAGCTCTGAAAGTTTGGGATTGGGCAGTCCGCCAACCGCAAGACCTACATACCTCCCTCCAAAGAGCAGCGCTCTAAACAGGCTGCTTTGCAGCCTTCTTCCGTCGGGGCCTTCCGTGCGCTGTGTTACTGATGACGTCATCAGTGATGCAGCTGAGTGAATGCTCCAATGGGAGAAGGCCGTGAAGCAGCCTGTTTAGAGTGCTGCCAATGCTGCTCTTTGTAGGTCTCGCGGTCTGAAGGTTGGTGGGGTTCGGACAGGAGGGAGAGATGGAAAAATGGGAGGATCAGCAGGGGGGTAAGCTGCGGGGGTGGGGGGAAGAGCTGCTGCTGGCGAATCCAAGACATTCGGGTTAGGCTTCCGGGGACAAGGAGTTATTTTGGGGTAGGACTTATATTGGGACCTATCCTGAAAATCATGCTAGGGCTTATTTTCGGGGTAGGTCTTATTTTCAGAGAAACATGGTAGTTGTGACTTTTGATACTGAATGCTCTTTTTTAATTTACATATTTCAAACACTATTAAGTCAACGTTCTATAAGTTTCATTTGATATGTTCTATACAATCGTTGATTTGTCCTTCGTTAAATATCTTAATACACTCTTGTAAATCAGCAACTAGATTACTGTAATTCCTTGTTGAAAGGGGTTAGACTTTAAAGGATTGCAAAATATTCAAAATACTGCCTTGAGATTAATCTATAATGCAAAGAAATTTGATCATATTACTCCTTTATTCAAAAAAGCTCATTTGCTACCAATTTCACATTGGATTACTTATAAAATATTAGTTTTTAGATACTACAAACAAACAAACCAAATTATTTATTGCATCATCTTTCACCTTATGTCCCACAAAGAACTTTACATTTGGTGGAACATAAGCGATTAGTAATTCCTTCATATTGGGAAGTAGTCAATGAACGAACACATTAGGCAATCTACTTTTGCAATTAATGGTCCTTTCTTTGGCATCTACTTCCAGTCCACTGACGACTACATATTTCTTTGGACTCTTAAGATCAATTTAAAAACTTTTCTTTTTCGTAATGTGTATTCTTAAAATTATTTGATTTATGGAGGACATTTACAAAGCCAAAAAATTCGATCACGTCTCTCCACTTCTCAAAAAAGCACATTGGCTCCCAGTTACACACCGAATCTTATTTAAAATATGTCTGCTTACATTTAAATCATTATTATTTAAAACCCCCGCTTTTATATTTAGAGTTTTAATTCCTTATCGTACTTCGAGACAGTTAAGATCGCAGGATCAACACTTATTGGCAATACCCTCACTGAAAGTTATCAATACAAGGCGTCACACCATGTTCTCAATAACAGCTCCTCAATCTTGGAATGATCTCCCACTTTTTATTCGAGAGGAAAGGAACCTAGATAAATTTAAATCCAAACTTAAGAGCTTCCTTTTTAATGATGCTTTTAATGTATAAATTTTATATTCTAAAACTTTTTTACTTTTCACTTTTTATTTTATATATTAAATATAAATTTTATTTGCTACCCCTCCTATTGTTTTTTCCTTAAATGTAATTAAATTAAATTAATAATGATTGTAACCCTTTAAAAAACCTTCCTTAGCTTTGAAATGATATGTAGAAATTATGTATAGCAATGTCTGTAATTATATTGTTTGTTATATTTGTCACCCCAACTGATTTTTAATGAGATTGTACATCGCCTAGGAAATGTGATAGGCGATTAATCAAATTTTTGTAATAAACTTGGAAACTTATAAAGATGGATGCAGCCTTGCCTAGCACAAGTAGCACCTTCCTACTGTATTATCCCCTACTGTAGGAAGATTTATGGTACTAATCAATTACATAAACAAATTATGTCTCTGATAGTGGTCTAGGGAAAACCATAAACGCTGATCCAGGTTCAAATTTCTTGGTCTATTTATACGACACAAAACCCAGGCTAATGAGAAATATCTTTATTATGAAAATAGAAAAATATAATTCACAAGCCAGCTGCAATATCTAAAAATATTGTACACAAAATATCTGATTACATAAATGAAACTCAGTACATAATTATCACAATATAATTGTTAGAAACTAAGTAAAACTAATTGTTGCACACACTAAACAATTCCTAATAATAATCCCTGATTAGCAAATGATTACCGTATCACCAAGGTAACTTTACAAACCTTGTCCTCTATCACAATTGGATCCTTATCTAACCCAGCTAATAAGACCGTAAATTCCGTATGCTCACCCTTAATCAGGCCTCCGGCACAAATGAGGTGAAATGGAAACTTTTCTTGTTAGCTGTAGGCGATGCAGGAAATCCTTGTTAAAGGTACACGTGTTCGTCAGTTCTGGGTAAGGCTATAATTCATCAGCAGACAAGTTCCTTTTAGTGCTGAATTCAGAGCTGTATTAGAGTCCGAATTACTCTCTCTTAGGCAGAGAGTCACACGAGGTAACTTACAGGTCTAATTATTAAAAGAAAAGGTTACGTGCAGAACACCTGTGGGAAGATGTGAGCTTCCCCCCATCTCAACACAGACTAATTAATTAATTAGCACCTTCTCCCTTGGATCTCATCAGATGACTTCCTCGGACCAATCCAGAAACAGAACTTGGATGAATAGCCTTTCTGTGTAAAGTATCATATAGGCTGGTAGACCCAGGGCCATTAGACAGATAAGAACAGGATAACTTCCCCCAGAATCACACAGTCCATTATGAAGGCACAGATGGATGTCCTTGAGTAGAATAACATTTTGGTACATACCCATAATGCATCAGGCAGAAACAGCAAAGCTGTGTACTTCTTTCTTCTTGCAAAATTCATGCTGGAAAGTTTCTTGCAGACATTGGTTCAGAAAGATTTCTTGCAGACAATGGTTCAGGCTTGGTTAGGTCATAGAGGCCTAATCTTCAGGTGCAATTACGGAAACACCCCTACAGTCCCCCCCCCCCCTTGAAGGAGAAATAACTGCAATGAAGTCTATTTCACCTTCAACCTAACTAATTAAGAAAGGATTGTCAAGACCCAAGGTGATACAAAAATGCATAAACATAACTAATACCATCTGAATCAGCAATAAATCAAAGATATCAATAATCAATGTATAATAATCATAAAGGCCAGGGTAAAATATATGAACCCAGCCAAATAAATGATAACAAAATTACTGATAAATGGCAATATATGATAAAATCAAAAATCATAACTACATAGCAAGGCACAAAAGGTATGCCAAAGCAAAAGTTAAGACAGATAGACCAAAATAAAAAATACGGCTAGCAAAATCAACCCTTCATAGCCGCAATGTAATCATGCATTCTTAAGTCCAGATGTGATGGTTTACGACGAATAAGACGTCGAATCCGGATGGTCTCATAGAGTGCAAAAACAGAGAACCCAAATAAGAAAACCCACAGGATGGCAAAAATTGGAATAACAACAGTGATAAAAAGGTCAACACTGCGGGTATCAATAACTTCATGTACATGGGAGGAACCAACATAATAGTCCGCAATATGAAGCTTATCATTATCAACTTTCAGTTCAATAGTGTGGGAAGGTTTTGACAACAAATATTGTTCCACTTCAAGGTTAAAGTGATGGGATGGCCACGGAAAACATCCAGGATTTCCAATTCAGTCTCAGTAGAAGTAGAGTCCAAATAGAAAAGAGAAACATCGAAAAAATGATGTTCTGGAGCAAGATCTGGAACGGGAAGAACAAGAAACCAGGAGAATCTTGAAGGACAACACGGGATGCAGACTAGGATCGATCACTTGGGTAACAACTCCAATCAGCAGGACAACCAGGAACAGCATCGGCAGAACTCGTTTCGCCAACTGAAAAACAGAAAAGAGAGAACAGCCTAGGCTGTTGCTAGGTTAATGTCATTCATCACAACAATGGTGTCATCCTGGGCAAATTTACTGGGATGACATGGTCTCATTGATTAATGTGGACCCATATAAGGACATCTACACCTGGAGAATTTGACTTGGTGCGAATTTGATAGGCCACAGGTGAAGCTTTTTCCACTATAGGGAATGGACCATGCAAGCTTGGCAAAAATTTACTTTCTTTGGTCTTGGTTTTGCCAAAATTGTAATAGAATACCTTGTCGCCAATTTGGTATTCCTTTGTGGTAGTCCTATGATCATAATAGGCTTTTCTACCTTTAGCAGCAGTTTCCAGATTTTTCTGGGCAAAATAAAATGCACCCTGTAAATGTTGACGTAAATGGGTGACATATTCATGGGCAGTAGCAGCACTAGAAAGATTTACATCATTAGTTCTATACAACAAATGAATCGGTAATGTCATTTCTCTACCTGTCATCATTTCAAAAGGCGTCACCCC
The DNA here is from genome assembly GCF_902459505.1 of Geotrypetes seraphini. NCBI lineage: Eukaryota > Metazoa > Chordata > Amphibia > Gymnophiona > Dermophiidae > Geotrypetes > Geotrypetes seraphini. The sequence continues at coordinate 337,370,685 of NC_047086.1, read as the reverse complement.
CGTAGACCGGTGAGGTGTGGCACGAATAGCCATCAGTACCAAAGATAACTTCATGTCCCAATCCTTACCAGAGGTAGACACGTACTTCTTCACGATGGTGATGATGGTACGATTCGCTCTTTCCACTTGTCCCGATGATTGAGGGTGGTAAGCTATGTGCAATTTACTTTTCACTCCGAGCATCTTCCACATGTGTCGCATCACATCCGCCGTGAAATGTGATCCTTGGTCTGAGTCCACTCGCGTGGGCAAACCCCACCTACTGAACACATGATTCAGTAACAAGGTAGCGGTAGTCTCTGCCGTACAATTGGGTGCAGGCAAGCACTCAATCCACTTGGTAAACAAACAGGTGACAGTCAGCATATATTTATTACCTCGGGAGGAACGGACCACTGGGCCAATCCAGTCAATCTGGATGTCGGACCAAGGCATGACCAAACCCTTCTTTCTCAAGGGTGCTCGGTGAATGGGTGTAGAGGGTTGAAATTGACAACAAGTCAAGCAACCTCTCGTATATAACTGCACATCTTGCCGTATATGAGGCCAGTAGGCCACTTGCTTCAGTGTCTCATATGTAACTTCTTCACCTCTATGTCCAGCACAAGGTTCATCATGGGCATGTTGCAACATGATTCCTCGATATGCACGGGGTACCACCCACTGCACGATACCATGCTTACTCGTCCGAGTGAGCAGGTCCTGGTGAATCGAGAATTTCTCTCTGGAGGTGTAGAGTATCCTCAGTTCTTCATCCTTCTGGTCATCTTCAGACAATGGATGATCCTGTGGATTCTGTTTGAAGTTATAGAACTTTCCCAGGATAAGATCTGTCTTCTGAGTGGTTACAAGATCAAAGGAAGGGACATCATTACCCCACTGCACTATAGGTGTTTCAGCTACCTGTTTCGCTTGGCGTCGAGTAATAGCATGTACCATCGAGAACAACTCTTCAGGGCATTGGCATAATTCACCTGACAAAGCACCTTCTTTGGCCAGTTGATCCGCAAGGTCATTTCCGATCTTGTCATCACTATTAACCTTGGCGTGACCTTTCACTTTCTTCCAGTGGATGGTCATGTCATTGTTGCGTACCAATTGATCTAAAGCTAGAATCAAGTCGCCATGACGGACAGGCTATCCTTTGGAATTTAACATGTCCTTCTTTTTCCACACGGGTAAGTGAGACACAAAGTTCTGACGTACATAATCATAATCTGTACAGATAATCAGTTCTGGGATCCCCTTCTGTACTGCAGACTGTACAGCAACCAAGGCTGCTACAATCTCTGCATATTGGTTGGTTTTAGCACCCAATCTATACTTCAAGGTTTCCATAGGTGTGTCGACATTCCACACACACTACACCTACTCCTGCGACCAGAGCATGGGCCGAGGCCTGGTTGAAGGCACAGCCATCCACGTAGACTTGAGGTATATTGGCACAGAGCTGGTCATCATAAAGATGATGACAATGGGGTTCCTCCTCTTCTGGTGGAACATCAGGTTCCGGTATACCTGTAAGAGAATCTTGTTCTGTACAATCATGCAATTCTGCTATCCCTTGGGCTACTGTGTTACGATGTTTCAGGGCATACTTTACCTGTAAAGGCCATCCTTGGAGAGCCAAAGTCCATGAGACTATTCGGCTATTGGAGACACGACCAGTCTTGATCTTGTCACTACCCAAGAAACTAATGGGTTGATGACAAGTCTCTACAATGAGTTTTTCTCCTTGGATGTAACTCCGAAAATGTTGAAGAGCCCAAACAGTTGACAGTAGAGCTTTCTCACAGTCAGAATACTTCTTTTCTACATCAGTGAAGCCTTTGCTTGCATAGGCCACCACACGCTTGTCAGAGTCGTATTTCTGGTACAGGACAGCACTCATAGAGTGTTTGGAGAATCCTAGGTCGATAAAGAATTCACGACCACTCTCGGGGTAGGCTAGGCAAGGAAAGCGACTAAGCTGTTATTTCATGTGTTGCATAGCAACTTCCTGTTCAGGACCCCACGTCCAAGGTACATCCTTCTTCAGTAAGGCGACCAAAGGTCTAGAGATCTCCGCATACTGATCTATGAACTGTCGAGAATAGTTGCATATCCCCAAAAATGAACGAAGTTCCGTCAGATTGGTAGGTCTCCTCAACTGTTGTAGGGCCTGTATCCTTTTCTTCTGTGGTCGAAGACCTTCAGAGGAAATTTCATACCCTAAGTAATTCAGAGATGTTCAGCACCATTGACCTTTGGCAAGGGTCAATTTAGCTCCTGCATTCTGCAATTGTTGGAACACATGTTCTACCTCTTCCAGGTGTTTCTGAAAGGTGGGACTCTTGATCAGGATGTCATCCACATAGACTAGAGTTCCTCGAGCTTCCGCATCTGGAAGGGCTTTAAGGAGAAATATGTTGAACTCAGCTGGAGAGTTCAGAAAACCAAAAGGTGTTCTATTCCATGTGTACTGTTTCTTCCTAAAGGTAAATGCTAGTTTGTATTGATCCGGTGGATGTACAGGAACTGTACAAAATCCAGACGCTAAATCCAAGCTGGTAAAATACTCAGCTCCTTTGATGGTAGTCAAGCTCTGGTCTATTGAATCTTATGCTCGTCTTGTCTCTGCATTCCATACCAAGCCCATGTTTGCGTCCGTGTTTTGGGATGATTTCTTTCATTCAGTGTTCACTGTTCATACCAATGTAACTGCGATACGGATTGCGCTTGACTGTAGCACTTCTGAGACTCTCTCTCTGCCTACTACGTCTTTCCTGCTTTTCCCTGTGGTCAGAGCTGCCGACCCTTTGGACTTCAGCTCTGAAGAGGGGGAGGGGGGAAAGTTTGCCGGAGTGTTCCGCGTCTGCTGTGGATGATTTGTTGATCTGTGAAAAGTCCTGCTCTGAGGAATCTTTGCTTTTAACATCTTGTGAAGGGGGGGAACATAGCCCACGGCTTCAATTTTGCCCAGGCACGTCAGAAGAGAACAGGATATCTCCTGTCTCTCAGACACACCCAGTAAGGTCTACCTCCACTTCCTTTGATGTCACTAGATCTCCTGTCTCTCAGACACACCAGTAAGGTCTACCTCCACTTCCTGTGAGATCACTAGACTCACTGATTTTCAGACATGCCCAGTAAGGTCAGTTTCTGATGAGTCTGAACAACCACCAGATGGCAGCAGTGAACCAAACCCATCTCAACCAGTGCACACATCAGCTTCACAGCATTCACATTGCAACACTGTGTCAGTGAATATTATGCAGGCACAAGCAAAAGAGAATTTTTCTGTTAAACTGCCCTATCATACACAGATTCCCTCAGAAGAAGACCTCGATGGTCCACCCAAATTTTCTGAAGAGGATCTCGCCGAGAACCACCTTCTCCACTCACGATTGTTTCAAGTTCAAGTTTCAAGTTTATTAGGTGACTTGATCAATCGCTTAATCAAACATTCTAAGCGATGTACACTTTAAAATATAATTGTTAGAAACTAAGTAAAACTAATTGTTGCACACACTAAACAATTCCTTATAATAATAATAATCCCTGATTAGCAAATGATTACCGTATCACCAAGGTAACTTTACAAACCTTGTCCTCTATCACAATTGGATCCTTATCTAACCCAGCTGATAAGATCATAAATTCCGTATGCTCACCCTTAATCAGGCCTCCGGCACAAATGAGGTGAAATGGAAACTTTTCTTGTTAGCTGTAAGCGATGCAGGAAATCCTTGTTAAAGGTACACGTGTTCGTCAGTCCTGGGTAAGGCTATAATTCATCAGCAGAGTTCCTTCTCTTTTGGCATTTTGTATGGTTGATCTGTTAATTGTTTTATATTAAGATTGTAAACTACCTAGAAGAATTTCTAGTAGGCGGGGTAGTAAATGAATAAAAACTTGAAACTTAATGTAATTATTATTGTGTTACGAGTAGAGCAGACTCTTTTCTCCAGGGCTAACCACCTGCTTTGATATGAAATGATGAGTACTGGACATTCCAGAGAGAAGGGAGGCAGAGCAAAAAAAAAAAAAAAAAAAAAAGCAAATGAGGCTGTTTTCACATATCCTGCAGGTGAAGATGCGTAACCCCACTGGTTCAAAACTGAGGTTCCCATCTCCTAGAAAGAAAATTAATAAAGTAGGTATAAAATCTTCCCTTACCTATAGTATGTGTTCTCTTGAGGACAGCAGGCATATGTTCTCACACCTGCCCACCTCCCTTAGTTGTTTTCTTAACTTTGTTACTGAACTGAAGGTCCTGTAAGCTGATGGGTAGGAATGCACCAGCACACATGCAGTACGGATACTGCGTTTAAACAATTTAAAATGACACTGCACTTGGTGTCCCTACCAGGTTTCATGGATGACGTCACCCACATGTGAGAATATATGTCTGCTGTCCTTGGAGAATACCTGCTACAGATAAGTATCTTCACTGTCCTAAACAGGAATAATTTATTTATAGCAAGATTTTTAAGTATACATTTTTTGTACAAAAGCATACCATACAAGAAAAAAAATCTTGAGAAGGCAGTACTTGCAATCTTCAAACAGTACATAAATTAATCCAAACATAAGTCAGTTCATTCTGTTGAGCATATAATATTTATGTATTGTACAGTTGACCCTCCGTATCTGCGGAGGATCAGTTCCAGGACCCCCCTCCCCCGAGAGTGCTTTCGTCTCCTAACTCCTCTCACCTTGGGTTCTGCATCCCAACCCTATATGTCATGTCTATCTGTCCAAGTTAGATTGTAAGCTCTTCCAAGCAGGGACAATCTAAAATGTCAAAATGTACAGCACTGTGTTTGCCTTTCAGCGCTTTATAAGTGATAAGAGGTAGGTCCTGCCAGACAAATCTGATCATTTTCTTTGACAGGATGACCAGAGAATTGGATATAGGATATGTGAAAGATGTGGTGTATTTAGATTCTAGCAAAGCCTTTAACAGTGTTCCACACAAATGTCTAATAAATAAACTGAATGCCCTCGGAACTGGTCCTAAAGTGACAGGCCAGATCGAGAACTGGTTGAGTGGAAGGCGACAGAAGACTTGTCCTGATTCTCTGAAGCATCCCGCTCTACTCTTCAGTTCTGCCAGATAACTCCTTTTGTTATCCGCCTTGAACCGCAAGGTAATGGCGGAATAGAAATCACTAATTTAATGTAGTGTGATCGCTCTGTAGAAAGGGATGTTACCAGTGGTGTGCCTCAAGGTTCTGTTCTTGGGGCTGTTAAGAACATAAGAACATAAGCAGTGCCTCCGCTGGGTCAGACCACAGGTCCATCCCGCCCAGCAGTCCGCTCCCGCGGCGGCCCAAAACAGGTCAAGACCTGTCTGAATCATCAGAAGGGGCTCCCTTGCCACCTTGGTTTCCCATTTAAGTCCTGCCTTCCTATCGAAGTCCTAGCCCTCCGGTCTTGCACATGCACGACCAGGTTAGTTTATACTCATTTCCTGATTTACTTCCTATACTTGTATTACCTCCCAGCTCCTCCTCTTTTGAACATTTTTATAAACCATATTGCTGAAGTGTTGTTGGGCAAGATTTACCTCTTTGCGGATGATACCATAATCTGCAATAGAGTAGACACACTGGATAGTATGAATAACATGAAGAAAGACCTGGTGAAGCTTGAAGAATGGTCTGAAATTTGGCAGCTAAAATCTAGAAACATAGAAAAATGTCGGCAGAAAAGGGCCACAGCCCATCAAGTCTGCCCACCTAACAGACCCACCCACCTAGGCTTACCTTCCCAGAGATCCCACTCTAATGCTAAGAAATCTAAGGTCATGCATTTGGACTGCAAAAACTGAGGAAATGGTACAGTTTAGGGCAGGGGTGTCCAACCTGCAGCCCAAGGGCCGCATGTGGCCCCGTGAAGTATTTTGTGTGACCCCGGTCGAGGGCGATGTAGTGTTTTCCTCTGCTGCCCCCGAGTGTTTACCATCTTGCCGGCTCCTTTCTCTGTTTTGCGACAGTGTTTGCAAGGCCCCAGAAACATTTTTTTCAGCCAATGTGGCCCAGGGAAGCCAAAAGGTTAGACATCCCTGGTTTAGGGGTTAAAGAACTTAGGTGCACGACAGAAGAGCGGGACTTGGGCGTGATTGTATGTGATGATCTTAAGGTGGCCAAACAGGTTGAAAAGGTGACAGCGAAAGCTAGAAGGATGCTAGGGTGGATAGGGAGAAGTATGGCCAGTAGGAAAAAGAAGGTATTGATGCCCCTGTATAAGATTTTGGTGAGACTTCATTTAGAATATTGTGTACAATTCTGAAGGCTACACCTTCAAAAGATATAAAATGGATGGAGTCGGTCCAGAGGAAAGCTGTTAAAATGGTATGTGGTCTTCATCATAAGGCATATGGGGACAGACTTAAAGATCTCAATCTGTATACTTTGGAAGAAAGGTGGGAAAAGGGAGATATGATAAGAGATGTTTGAATACCTATGTAAATGCACATGAGTCGAGTCTCTTTCATTTGAAAGGAAACTGCAATGAGGGGGCATAGGATGAAGTTAAGAGGTGATAGGCTCCGGAGTACATTACATTACATTACTGTTTTCTATCCCGCCAATACCTTTCAGTTCTAGGTGGTTTACAAAAAGAGTTGGCCTGGGCATTCCCAGGGAGTTTACAGAGTTGATAGAGTGAGCTTATACGAATTGAAGACTAGCATGAGTGAAAGGTTTTGGGGGAGGGTTTATAAGGTTTTTGATGAGTGATGGGTTTGGGGGAGAGGGTTTCTAAGATTTTTGATTAGTTCATTTGACAAATTTTTTGAAAAGTATAGTTTTCAGTTCTTTCCTGAATGTTTTGTAGTTGGTCAGTAGCTTGGAGAAGTGGCAATCTATTTTCGCTGTTCTGTTGGCTAGTAGTTCGTCATATAGTTTTTTGCTTTGTATGCCTTTTGCTGGGGGATGGGTGAAGAGGGGCCTGTGTTCTCCTTGGCCTTGATGTGTTATTTCTGATCAGGTGTTTGTTCAGGTAACTGGGACCAGTTCCATTTAGGACTGAAGAGAGTGCAAAATAATTTATATTGTATGCTTGCTTGTATTGGGAGCCAGTGTGAGTCTTGGTAAGCAGTAGTAATGTGATTTATTTTTTCAATGAATCTATCAATCTGAGAGCTGTGTTTTGCACCGTTTGTAATTGTTTTAAGGTATAGGTGGGGCATGACAGGTATAGGCTGTTACAGTAGTCCAGGAGGCCCAGGATTAGCGCTTGGACCATGAGTCTGAATTGTTCTTTGTTGAAGTATTTTCTGATTTTTCTTGGGTTGTACCTGGTTGCAAATGCCTTCTGGACCGTTTTGCTGATTTGAAGTCGCATGGTGCAGCCTTTGTCTATTATTATTCCCAGCAGTTTTAGGTTGGGTTGTAGGGGGTATAGGTTGGAGTTTGATTCTAGGTTTGTTATGGAGGGTGTTTTTGTTTTTGGGGTTTTTTTTTCCCCTGGAAGTAGGAATTTGGTTTTGTCTTGATTCAACTTTAGTTTGTGGTCTCTCATCCATTGTGATATTGTTTCTAGTGTTATGTGTATTTTGATTGTTGTGTCATTGGTGGATTGGTCGAAAGGCAAGATGATGGTGATATCATCTGAGTAGCTGTATGAGGTTATGTCTAATTTGTCTAGGTATGTGCCGAGTGTGTCTATGTAGAGGTTGAAGAGTGTTGGGGATAGTGGTGAGCCTTGGGGTACTCCGCAGGGATTGTTCCAGGGTTCAGATTGTTCTTTCTTTGGACTCTGTATTTCCTTGAGCAGAAGAATCCTTAAAACCAGTTGTAGACTCTGCCTGTGATTCCTATTGCCTCCAGAGTTTGTAGTAAGATGTTGTGATCTACCAGGTTAAATGCTATGGTGAGGTCTAGTTGAATGAGCAGCATTTTTTTGCCTTTGCTTAGGTGTTGTTTGGCTGTGTGTAGGAAAAATAGTAGTAATGTTTCTGTACTGTGTTGGCCTCTGAAGCCTGATTGTGAGGGGTGGAGTAAGTTGTGGTTTTCTAGGTATTCGGAGAGGAGTTTTGCTACGAAGCCTTTTATTATCTTGGCGTATAGTGGTATTGAGGTTATGGGTCTGTAATTGGATGGTTGATCTGTAGCTCCCTTAGGGTCTTTCAGGATGGGGGTTATGATGATCTGGGAGAGATCTTGCGGGAATTGGCCTTCTGTGAGCATGTGATTAGTCCATTGCAAGAGGTGGGTGCGGAATCTGGTGCTGGCAGCTTTTAACAGGTATGGGGGATAGTGATTGAGGTCGCATGATTGTATTTTTTGTAGAGTCTGTCTAAGTTGAGCCATTGTATGTCTTGGAAGTCTGACCAGTTTCTGTCTGCTGCAAGGTGATAGGCTCCAGAGTAGTCTAAGGAAATACTTTTTTTACAGAAAGGGTGGTAGATGCATGGAACAGGTGGTGTTGACAGAGATTGTGTGTCTGATTTTAAGAGAGCCTGGGATAGGCACATGCGATCTCTTTGAGAGAGAAAGAGATAATGGTTACTGCGGATGGGCAGACTAGATGGGTGTTTTGGCCTTTATCTGCCATCATGTTTCTAAGTAGTAGTAGATGCTTAAGTCTCTTGCCCCCCACTGCACTGCACAATGTGCCGCTAGCGTTCTACTCATGTCTTCAACCCTGCAGGGCCCTTGCAGCAATTGTATCAGCCAAACTTAAAGGCTGAGGCCTGCACCGGGCCTCTCCCTCTGACCCGGCTTGCCCCTTCTGAGACAACTTCCTGGACAGACTGGGTCAGAGGGAGAGGACTGGTGCATGCTGCAGGCTTTGAGTACAGCTGTTGTTGTTTTCTGTAGGGTCCCAGTAAGGCTGAAGACATGATGATGGAGGACCTGATACAGAGAGCCGTGGTTGGTTGAATTTGTAGATCCCAAACCTGCAGATACGAAAGGCCAACCCTAGAGCCATGATAAAAGTTCAGTTTCAACAAGTTATTAGCATTACATATGTTTTTATTTTCCTTTGAACAAGATTAAGTACCAATTTTAAATTACACACAGGTTATTACATTACATTACATTACATTACATTAATGACTTCTATTCCGCCTGTACCTTGCAGTTCTAAGCGGATTACAACAAAAAGATAACTGGACATTTCCAGGAATAGGAATACAATTAACGACGTAGGGCCTAATACATCTAAACGATAGCTGGACGTTTTCAGGAAGAGGAATACAGTTAAAGGCGTTAGGTCTAAATCACATGTTGAAGGGAGGATCCTAAGAAGGGGAGAGAGGGGAGAGGAGTGGGGTTAGGAAATTAGAATGTATTTCTTGAATAGTATGGTTTTGATTTCTTTTCGAAAAGCTTTGAGGTCAGTTGAAGCTGTCAGTAGGTTGGTGATGGAGGGGTCCAATTTAGCTGCATGTGTTGCTAGTAGGTTGTCGTACATCTTTTTGCGCTTAGTTCCTTTATAAGGGGGGTAGGAGAAAGGGGACTGGGTTCTCCTTTGTCTGGAATAGAGGTTCCTATTTAGGCGGTTGTTTAAGTGGGAGGGTGCCGTTCCGTTTAATGTTTTGAATATTATGCAATATAGCTTAAATTGGATGCGGGCTTGTATTGGAAGCCAGTGTGAATCTAGGAAGGCGTTGGTGATGTGGTCAAATTTTCGAAGGGAATAGATCAGTCTGAGGGCAGTGTTCTGGACAGTCTGTAGTTGTTTTATTAGGTAGGTGGGACAAGGAAGGTAGAGGATATTGCAATAGTCCAGTAGACTTAGGACTAGGGATTGAACTATGAGTCTGTATTGTTCTTTGCCGAAGAATTTTCTAATTTTGCGAAGGTTGCGCATGGTAAAGAATGCTTTTTGTGTGATTTTGTTGATTTGCACCTGAAGAGTGCAACATCTATCTACTGTTACTCCAAGGAGTTTGAGAGTGGTCTGTATAGGATATTTGGTGGTTTTTATTTCTAGTTCTGTTATCGAGGGGGTTTTGTCTTTTTCAAGCAGTAGAAATTTAGTTTTGTCTGGATTGAGCTTCAGTTTGTGTTCTGTCATCCAGTTTTCCACTATTTCTAGGGTTTTTACCAGGTTATCTGTTGTAGTGGGGTCTTGTGAGTCAAAGGGAAGGAGTATGGTTATATCGTCTGCATAGCTGAATGAGGTTACTTCGAGTTTGTCTAATAGGGTACCAAGGGAGGCGATGAAGACATTGAAGAGCATGGGTGAGAGTGGTGAGCCTTGAGGTACTCCGCAGGGATTGGTCCAGGTTTCCGATAGTAGATCTTTTGTTTTTACTCTGTATGTTCTTGTTTTGAGGAATCCTTGGAACCAATTGTATACTCCGCCTGAGATCCCTATTGCTTCTAATATCTGAAGAAGTATACTGTGGTCAACCAGGTCAAATGCGGCTGAGAGGTCTAGTTGAATTATCAGCATCCTTCTTCCTTTGCTAAGGTGTTGTCGGGCTGTATCTAGAAGGGAGGCTAGCAGTGTCTCAGTGCTGTGGTTGGATCTGAACCCTGATTGAGTTGGGTGGAGTAGGTTGTGGTCTTCAAGGTAGTTGGTGAGGTATTGGGCAACCAGACCTTCTATTAGTTTAACATAAAATGGAATAGAGGCTATGGGTCGGTAGTTGGAAGGGGTGTCTATTGGTCCTTTGTGGTCTTTCAGTATTGGAGTGACTATGATTTCTCCTAGGTCTTGTGGGAATTGGCCTTCCGTGAGCGTTGTTTGGATCCATTGCAATAGGCAAGCTCTAAATTTGGGGGAGGCATTTGTTAGTAAATATGAGGGGCAATTATTCAGGTCGCATGAGGCTCGACTATATTTATTGTAGAGTTGGTTAAAGTCCCACCATTGCACCTTTTTAAAGTTGGACCAGTGTCTGTCGGCTGCAGTGGCTTCATCAGTTGTTGGGTTTATTATGATCTCTTCTAGGAGGGTCGGTGAGTTGGAGAAGGAGGCTCTGATGGTAGCGATCTTGTTCTTGAAGTGGTCTGCTAGTTGGGTGGCCGTTGGAGGTTGGATTCCTTGAGTGGCTAGGAATGGCTGTGTGTCTGTGAGGCTTTTCACAAGTTGGAAGAGTTTCTTTGTGTCTATGGATTCTGTGCCTATTAGTTTGGAGTAGTAAGCTCTTCGTTTTTCTTTAAGTTTGGCTTTGTATTGTTTTATTAGGTTTCTCCAAGCTACTTTGGTTAGTTCTTGGTTCTTTTTTTGCCATACTCTTTCGAGTTGTCTACAGTGTCTTTTTAGTTGAAGAAGTTCTGTGTCGAACCATTTGTCAGAGGATCTGCAAAGTTTGTGTTTTGTCTTTTCTGGGGCTAGTCCATTCAGGGTTGTTTCGCTCAGGGAGCGCCACTGGCGAATGAATACTTTGTGGTCTATGGAGGCGATTGCGGGGTCTACTGTGGTCCAGAAGGTAGAGGGGTCGATTTTTGGACGGGTTTTGAAGGTGGTTTTGTGGGTTTCGTGTTTGCTTGTGCTTTGTGTCCAGTTGATGTTGAAGGTGAATTTGAAGTGGTCTGACCATAGAGAGGGGTGCCAAGCCCCATTGGAGATATGAATGTTAGGTGTATGGGGGTGTTGGGCCATGTAAGCTGCAATATCGAGTTGGTGGCCTTTTTCGTGTGTGGGTTGCGGATACAGAATTTTAAAGTTACTGTTTGGTTTATTTTGAAATTAATTTGTATCCTTGTCTCAATGCAGGAATAAAAAAATATGTTGTGGGCTTAATTATTAAAACTTCATCTGATGCAACATGTGTTGAGGTAAGCTGTTTGTGTGAATTGTAGGGATTTTTGTGTGTGTGTGTGTGTTTTTTAATTTTATTTTGTTGCTGTTTAGTGTAGGGAAGCAAATACTGATTATTAAATATGCTGTTCTTTTTCAGAAAGAGAAGGTATATATAGGGAAGCTGAATATGATTCTCGTCCAGGTATGTCATCAATCACATCTGAGTTAATCTTTTTCTTTCCTTCTGAAGATTTTTTTTTTTTTTTAACTTTTGCTCAGGTCTTTTTTTTTTTTTTTTTTCACTAAATGTACCATCTCTTTGGGTTATTTTATACTCTTAAAAAAAGTATTCTGTGCAGCCTTTCAAGGTTGAAATTGTAAATGTTGTTTTTATTTGCTTAAAAAGAGAAAAAAAGCCCCCAAAGAGGAAACAATAAGGCAAACCAAAAAATAAGGAGGACTATCTATTCCAACACAAGAATAACATTTAACTTTTAATTCAGTTACGTCCCTTCTGGATTCCAGACTTTAAGGGGGTTCATAATCGAAACATAAACACGTCTAAAAACCTGCCCAAGTTGACACTTGGACGACCTAAAAGACAGGTCTTCCAAGTGCTGATATTCAAACCTATTTTTTTTATGTATCCAGGGACTTTTTAGGCCTCTGAATGGCGCTGTGTGTCCAGAGCTAAAAGGGATGTATCTGGAGGAGTGGTGTGGGCAAGATGTTTGCCGACCTAGACTTAGTCATCCTGCAGGGATAATTGAAAGTTTTACAAAATTTCTTGGATGGAACTTATACATTGTGACTTAGATGATGTGAAAACAGGTAGGTATAAGTGCCCAAAAGGTATCCAAAGTGACCAGATAACCACTGCAGAGACAAAGTAAAGACCCCCCACACACTCCCTCAGTATTCACTGATTCCCCTCCCCTCACAAATATCAGAATAAAAATGTACATACCTATCTCCAGAACATCAGCACCTAGTATAGGAAAACCTAGTAGAGCTGCACACAGGTTTCTTAAATAGCAATAGCAGTGGGGGGGGGGGGGCGGCTATTGAACCATAGAGAGGAGGACCCAGGCCCATAAGCCACTCTAACCACTACATACATGGTGGAAAATGTGAGCCCACCAAGAATCCCCAAAAAACCCTACTGTACTGTCATATAGGTGGCACCTGCAGCCATAAGGACTATTGGGGTTGTAGACAGGTGGGTATAGTGGATTTTGGGGGAGCTCCTGCGCAGAAGTTAAGTTATGGAACTCCTTGGTGGAACAGATACGAAATTGCTGTGAAAAGGGTAGCTTTAGAAAATTACTAAAGGCGCAGCTATTTGTTGATGCCTTTTTTTAGGTATTTCTGACAGTTGATTAATTAACCATGATCTTTTTATCCACATTCTGGTATCTTTTGAAGATTGTTTTTATGTTTATTTTACCATATGTTTTTAACTATTCGTTTGTTTTACCATGTACTTATTTTTATATATTGTATATGTAAATCTTGTAAACCGTTTAGTTTTAAACAGTATATAAATTTGTAAAATAATAACTTATATTTTATATAAATCGTTATCCACCCAGCAAAGAAACTGAATAACTTATCTTAAATAGATGCAAATGATCCAAAGGCTGACGGGACCCGTATCACCCTTTATATGGGCTTTCTCAAGGGTTCAATAAATGACGCTGCATCTATTTTTAGCTGCGTTACTCCCAATTTATCTACTGTAATAAAACCCTAAGTATGCATACGCACTTCAAACTTCGTGATCCCTGCACCCGTGATCCTTAGCTCCGTGCCAGTAGAACGAGCCTGTGGCAGTTTTCTGGTTTGTACTGCGCATGCGGAGTTTAAAATGGTGACCAGGGATGAGGAGAACACGCCGACGACTCCCTCCTCCTGCCCTGACTCACTCTAAGTCTTGACATGTCAAAATCTGGCCCGCAGGGTAGTAAATCTGGCCCGCCGGCACAAACCGCTGCCGCTGCTCTTCATTCACGTTTGCCCTCCTCTTCAAAGCAGCTTGCTGAGGATTGCCAGACAGCTGTAGCAAACCTCGCAGGCCGCTCTCCACCTTGGTAGCATGTTCCCTCTGATGCGATCCCGCCCATCCTCTGACATACAGGATCGCGTCAGAGGGAACATGCTACCGAGATGAAGATTGGCCTGCGAGGTTCACTATAGCTGGCCGGCGATCCTCAGCAGGCTGCTTTGAAGAGGAGGGCAGACGTGAATGAAGAGTAGTAGTGGCGGCAGCGGTTCGTGCCGGTGGGTCAGAAGAAACCAGGAAGCCGGGATAGAGGGAGGATAGGAACGACGGTTTGGGGTCAGGTATTAGGAAGCAGGGAAGAGGTGCTGCTGTACAGCGGGGAGGTAAAACTAAGGGAAAAGGGCTGCTGCTGGACAGATGGAGCAGTGAAGGGGTGCTGCTGGACAGTGGGGCGATAAAAGGAAGGTAGAAGGGCTACTACTGGACAGGGGGAGCAGGGAAGGTGTGCTGCTGGACACAGGGGAGGTAAAAGGAAGGGAGAAGGGCTACTGCTGGAAAGGGGGAGCAGGCAAGGGGTGGTGGTGTTTAGCCGAAGAAAGAGAGAGACAGAAAGACAGACAGCAGCCAAGGAGAGAGAGAGAGACAGAAAGAAAGACAGACAGACAGAAAGCGGCCAAGGAGAGAGAGAGAGAGAACACATCTATTCTAGCACCCGTTAAAGTAACGGGCTTAGACTAGTATAAAATATAAGAAGAAGGATCCACTATTGGAAGCATTTTAAAGAAAGAAATAATAAAGCATTGATTTTATAATTATAGCAGGAGGGTGAGGTTTAGAGCAGTGTTTTTCAACCTTTTCACACCTATGGACCTGCAGAAATAAAATAATTATTCTGTGGACCGGCATTGGTCCGTGGACCGGCGGTTGAAGAACACGGGGCTAAGTCGTGGGCCAAACCCCGCCCATCTCTACCCAATGTCCACCGCAGACCCTGCCCCCATAACAGTACTAATTGTACCTTGCACGCCCCTTGCCTCATCTGAAAGCCTTCCCTCTGACATTGCAACGCCAGAGAGAAGGCTTCCTGTTCAGGCGCAGGATGCCCGTAGGAGCCACTGCCCATGGCTTTGTGCACTGAATCATTTAGGAAGAGGGAGCTGGCTCGAAGATAACACCGCATCGATCGCACCATGAACTGGTGGTTGAAGAACACTGTTTTGGGCCTGATGCACGTGCTGGCCTTATGGACGGGCAGGAAATTTCTGTGGACCGGCACTAGTCCATGGACCGGTGGTTGAAGAACACTGGTTTAGAGGATCAATGATTGAAACTTGGAACTTGTAAGTCTTGGCTTTGAGACCCATTTACTTATGTCCAAGATAGTTTCTGAGATCCTCTACCACCCTGTATTAACACTCTTTGCCTCAGTCTATGGGATTGCATTTTTCCTTTGGGGGGCTCACCATATCCTATAAGGGAGTTCTGGTGAGATGTTTATGGCACTCTTTTTGTGAAGTTCACAGCAATGCCCTGTAAGTTGCCTCGCTGCTCTGTAGCCATGTCTGGGTGGCCTATCCATTACAATGCTGGCCCCTCCCATGTAGAAATCCATATCTTTTCTGAACGTGTGCTCCACCCCCTTAGCATGAGAGTTAGTAAACAACCTTAGTTTAAATTTTTGCAAGCAGTCCAAGCAGAAGTCTTTTGTAGTTGCTCTGCTTCTGTTTCTTATTTTTTTCTCTTAAAGTTCATTTTGGTGGCTTCAGTTCTTTGAGACCCCTCCCCTGTGGTCCCCTGTTGGGGAAAAGGACACAGTCCTGTGGTACTGAACTGCAGCTTCAAAGAGAAACTCTGGTGAGTCTGTGGAGCCATGCTGCATATGTGCCAACTTCAAGTACCCGGGGTCCCTTCTTGTGGGAGTCTGCTGGCCGGTGACTTTGTCACAGGTTACGAGTGCAGGCTGTATGCCTCTGGACAGAAGCCTACCTGGGTTTCAAGCGCAGGCTGTCTTTCCCGTCCCAACCGCATGGCTGAGGATTTGTGGGGGCAGGGTTAAAGTCAGTCTCTGGCCAGCTGGCTGTCCGAATATCTTCAAGTCTGTGCATTTAAAGCTATTTCTGAGGTAGAAAGTCCTTTTTCTCCACTCAGCTGCTTTAAAACAACTGACAGACAAAGGCATACAGACTGTGAGTACTTCCATTATGGGAACTTTGGGGGTTAAACTTTTATTTTTCTGTGGGTAGAGTTCAGGTCCCCAAATCACTATTTTTTTATTTTCAGTTTTTGGGGGTTTTTGAAGTGAATTTGTGACAGCAGCCATCTTAGATTTTAAAATCTTTCTTTTTTTTCTGACTTTTGTGCCTCAAAATCTCTTTGATTTGGCTCAAAATCAATTGGGATGGACTCCCTTGCCTCTAATCTATTGGATGTGGACATTGCGCTGGATCAGCAAGGAGAAGTTCCGCATGCTCTCTCTTCCCACTTTATATCCCTTGATGGAAGAGGGGGACTGGTTGTATTCACTAGACCTGAAAGAGGCTTACACTCATGTGCCGATTCACCTGGCCTTTCAACACTTCCTTCACTTTTGGGTGGGGGACCTTCAACTGCTCAACCAGTTCTTGACCTAGCCCGTCACTTTGGGATCCATCCTGCGGGCCCTTAGTTTATTTATTAGACGTCTGTGTGGAATACTGTCAAAGGCTTTGCTAAAATCTAAATATACAACAGCCTGCTTCTTTTTGCCTCAGTCACTCTCATTACAGGTTTGAAGTTTTTCCAGCCAGTTGGCAGATTCTGTGAGGAGTTCTGTAAGTTATACACATAACCAAAGGCCTTTCTAGGGGTGCTCGCTTGCACACTGCAGGTTAGTGATACATTGTTCCTCAATGTTTTTCTGCATTGCCTTTGTGCCTGTTTATCACTTGTTAATATTTTGCAGACCAAACTAGTTCATGAATTACTTCTGTTTATGGTGATTCTCCCCTGTACCCCCCAGGTATGTGCTTGGCTTTGGGACTGAACTAAGGTTGTTTGCTAACTCTCAGGCTAAGGGGGTGGAGCATGTGTTCAGAAAAGATGTGGATTTCTGCAACATCCGGACTGTGGGTTGGGATTGAACACCTTTACAAATGGAATCCTCTAGGGACTAACAGAAAGAAGATTATCGAAAGTATAAACCTAATCTTCTAATTTAAACTACGATTGATTTAGTGTGTATATATATCTTTTCTGTTGAAAAAATATAGTTCTTCTGTTTCATATTATTTCTAGAAATGTACACCGCTTTGACCTGCTGTATTGCCTAGCTGTATTTTTTTTGGGGGGGGCAACAGGCCAGGGCAACACAGTTTTATAGCCCAGTGATGTTTTAGGGTAAAACAGAATAATCCACACTAGCTGTTTCTTACAACTAAAGTAACATAGTGCGGCATAAATATTGTTACTATAATCAACAGCGTGAGAATGTAGGAGTGCACAATTACAGTGTAACCTTGGTTTGTGAGCATAATTCGTTCCAGATGCATGCTCGTAAACCAAAGTACTCGTATATCAAAGCAACTTTCCCCATAGGAATGAACGGAAACATGGGCGATTCGTTCCACATCCTAAAAAGACCCCCCACTTCCCCATGAGGCCAATGGCACGCTTACATCTCACCTCACCACATCCCAAACGGACCACCCCCCCAGGGCCACTGGTGTGCTTCCACCCCACCCCCCAAGAACCAGCATCGCCCGTCCGCCCAAACCCTTACCGTGATCGGGCACCGGCACACAGCACCTGCCTGTGATCTCTTCTGGGCCTTGAGCATCTGCATATGCTCGAGGCTTTCTGGCTCCCACTCTCTCTGAGAATCTCAGAGAGAAGGCCTTGAGCATGCAGATGCTCAAGGCCCAGCAGAGATCAGCTGCAGGCTCCTTCGGCACCAGCACGTCCTGTGGGTTGGTGCTGCGTGCTGGTGCCTGATTGCGGTAAGGGTTTGGTGTGGGGGGGGGGCAATGCCAGTTCTTGGGGGTGGGGGCTCGCAAATCGAGTTAACTCTCTGTTGTGAAGCAAGATTTGCAAGTGTTTTGCTCGTCTTGCAAAACACTCGCAAACCGCGTTACTCGTAAACCGAGGTTTGACTGTACTTTAGAAGCTACGTATTTTATAATGTACGTTTTAATCTACTGCAATTGTGTTCCTAACAATAAACATCCAAGTCTCCAAAATATAATTTTTAGCATGGTAATCTGGGAGTCCATTAAGAGAAAAGTATCTTAATGATCTTAGTATCCTTAGAGACATCTTAAATGGAAAATTAACCACATCTCTAAGCAATCCTTTCTTCAGCATATCCTGCTATGAGCTAACTACCCATAAAAATGTTTTTTAAATTTAAGTTTAGTTCATGATAAGAAACCCATACACTGCTCTGTAGTAGGAATCAAATTGTCCAAATATGATTTCTCTGAACTGATAAGGTGATATCGTATAACTAAAAAGCAAATACCTAACATAGCAAAACCTTATGAAAATATTAAATAAAATAGGAAATAATGGAGTGCTATGAGGCACTCCACAATTAACAGTCCAAGAATTTGATATGACTTTATCCGTGTTTTACTCTGTTTTATTTGATAGAAAATCCCTGACCCATTGCCTATAATTTCAGTTTTCATTAAATTTTGATAGTAACAACTGATCTACTAAACCAAAGTCAAAGGTCATCAAACAGCCTGATTCCCACTAAAAGCACAGTTTCTTATCTGTAACGAGTGTTACCCAAATACTGCAGGCAGTTATTCTCACATGTGGGTGATGTCATCAACGCAGCCGAGTATCGACCATGCAAAGGTGTACTGTCACTTTAAACTTTTAAAATTATTGAAACTGCCCATATCACACCATGTGTCGGTCATCCTGCCTGAGACTAGCTTGCAGGACCATCAGTTCATTTAAAAAAAAAAAAAAAAGCTAAGAAGTCAGTTAGGGGAGGTGGAAGAACTTTGAGAATATTTTCCTGCTGTCCTTGGATAAAAATAGATCATTTTTTTAAATTTTGATAATCTTTCCTTTTTCAGATACTGAAACAAGAGTGGCCAAAGCATTGGCCAACCTTTATTAGTGACATTGTTGGGGCAAGCAGGACAAGTGAAAGTCTTTGTCAGAACAACATGGTAATTCTTAAACTATTGAGTGAAGAGGTGTTTGATTTCTCCAGTGGGCAGATAACTCAAGTAAAGGCTAAACATTTAAAAGACAGGTAAGTAAAACCATATGTTTTTCACATTTTGTTGCTTTAAATTTTCCTACAAGTGCTTGAAATGAAGTGGTTGCAACACGTTTTGTTTCCAGCATTTATATGGTATCTTCATCCAAAGCATATCCTATATAATAAAAGACTAAGCACACATGCGCACTTAGGATTTCGTGTTGCCTGCCGCTGTGGTGTGTGATCCGTGGCAGCCAACCCAGCGGCAGGGAACATTCTGGCCACTCCCCTCCTCCTGCCCTCACTCACCCTGGAAGCCAGGCAAGCTCTCTCCCTGCCTGCGTCCTCTGCAAGGAACACACCTCGGCCCTCACTCGCTGCTGCTGCTGCTGATCCTCCTGTAAAGAGCAGCCTGCGATGGTGGCCGGCTTTAGCGAACCTCGCAGGCTGCTCTCCAACTCGGTAGCACGTTCCCTCTGACGCGATCCCGTGCGTCAGAGGGAACGTGCTACCGAGGCTGGAGAGCGGCCTGCGAGGTTCGCTAAAGCCGGCCACCATCGCAGGCTGCTCTTTACAGGAGGATCAGCAGCGTGAGAGGAGCCGCTGCCAGCACTTTTAAAGCTTAAAACAAAAACCTTCGGCCGCAGCAGGCCAGCCCGCGGGAAGGGAAGGGGGAGGGGCCGAACGGAGCAGGCCAGATCGCAGGGAGGGGCCGAACGGAGCAGGACAGCTCAGTTAAGAGAAGGGAATTGCTTCACAGGGATCTGGAGGGGAAGGGAAATATCACTGCTGCTTCTGCAAAGGAAAGTGGGGGAGGAGAGAAGGGAATGGGGAGGTGGGGGAAAATGCTGCTACTACTTCACAGGGATCTGGAGGGGAAGGGAAATATCACTGCTGCTTCTGCAAAGGAAAGTGGGAGGGAGAGGAGAGAAGGGAATGGGGAGGTGGGGGAAAATGCTGCTACTACTTCACAGGGATCTGGAGGGGAAGGGAAATATCACTGCTGCTTCTGCAAAGGAAAGTGGGGGGGGGAGAGAAGGGAATGGGGGTGGGGGAAAATGCTGCTACTACTTCACAGGGACCTGGAGGGGAAGGGAAATACCGCTGCTGCTTCTGCAAAGGAAAGTGCAAAGAAATACAGACAGACAAAGGAGGCCAGGGAGAGAGACAGACAGGGGACCAGAGAGACAGACAGAAAGAAAGACAGACAGACAAAGGGTGCCAGGGAGAGAGAGAGAAAAATAGCAGGAGGGAGAGAGACAGAAAAAAAGGAAGAAAGAAACAGGAGCAGGGAGAGAGACATAAATAAAGAAAGAAAGACGGGCATATGTGGTATATAAACTTAAGGATTAGATTAGATATATTCTAGCACCCATTAATGTAATGGGCTTAAACACTAGTTATAAGAATATAGTTAAATGAGAAGGGGAAAAGGTACATAGGAAATGTAAATTATTACAGTAAAAAAAATTTAAAAAAAGGTTAGCCTTCAGTTCAAGTAACAGTGTTGTAAATGTTAGGCTTATTCAGAGGGAAAAAGGCAAGTCCCATGAAGGCATATGTAGAACTTATACATTTTGGCTTTTACCCAGGTGTTGAAAATGTAGCAACTGGCATTCTTGTACAATCCCACTCTTTTCTTGAACCAGTGGGTAGTCAATCTTGCAAGATCTCTTGTAGGAAGTTTCACTTACATATGTTTGATCCTCTCCTCTTACCTCAGGACTGCCCTGACTTCCAGTTGTCTTCCTACAAGTGAGACAGGTGGTTAATTTTCTTTAACTTCATATTTTTGTGCAGCAGATGTTCCCCGCGGAGATAGCTATGCCTGCGGAAGACCACAAACTACTGGATAAGTCTGCTTCCAGGGGGTTGGCTGCTCTGCAGTGCACCTACCTGGACAGTCTGTTAAGAAGGCAGGAGACAACGGAGCAGCGTGCACTGTAAGATGTTTATCTTTGTTTGATTAAAAGCAGCAGGGGAGGCTAACTAAGTCGCAGGCAGCGTGGGGTAGGCGAGAGGTAGCTCCGCCCACCCCCAGCGCGTCATCAGAACCGCGACTCGGCGCCCCCTTAAAGGGGAGAGACACGGAGAGAAAGTTCAGCTTGTTAAGAAGGCAGGAGACAACGGAGCAGCGTGCACTGTTAGAAGTTTATCTTTGTTTGATTAAAAGCAGCAAGGGAGGCTAACTAAGTCGCAGGCAGCGTGGGGTAGGCGAGAGGTAGCTCCGCCCACCCCCAGCGCGTCATCAGAACCGCGACTCGGCTCCCCCTTAAAGGGGAGAGCATCAACGGTGCGCTGCCGTTCGGCGCGCGGTGAAGGCGAGCGGCAAAGGCGCTCGCCTTAGCGAGAGCGCCTTTGCGAAAACGCCTTAAGAAAGTGCCAGGAATCAAGGCCAACAAATTATCAAATTAGTTAATCCTAAAACTAAGTAGTAATTTGTCATACAAACTTGTGCGGTTGGTTGAGACAAAGGGAGGACAACTAATTCGGTAGGAGGACTCGCGGGTACTTACTGGCACAGAGGGTTAACACATACATCACACATACAGCACAGGCAGCTCGGAGGAAAAACCGGTTATGAGCACCTACGGAAACCAGAAGATGAGCTTTCCAGTCTTCTGCACCAGCTGCAGTATGTATGAATACCTCCCCTCGGGGACTATGGCATACATTTGCAGCCGGTGCAGGGAGCTGGAAAGCCTGAAACAGCAAGTCTGGTTGCTGGAGGGAACGGTGAAAGAGCTAGAAGAACTTCTCATCAATAAAGAGGTAAATCGCAAGCAGGAGAGGTTGATTGTGGAATCCAGCACTAGTGATGTGATTGAAGAAGTGGAGAGATACATTGAAGATGCCCACCAGCAGATTGTGGAGACCCCGGGGCTTGAGATCTGCGACCGAACAACCCAGGAGGGTGGAATAATTGAAGCAGAAAGTGGCACCAATCCAATCAGCACAGACGATAGACCATCTGAGGATGAGACATAGAAGAAAGATGATATGACTTACACTGAGAATACGGACTTAAGACTCCCGAGGAACCTCCAACTAAAGAAGATTGGGATTATAGTCGGAGATTCTATAATAAGAAATGTGGACAGCCACATTGCAGGAGGAAGGGAGATAGACTGGTCACCTGTCTGCCTGGAGCAAGAGTGAAGGATGTGGCAAGCAGGATTACCAGGATTATAGATGGAGCAGGAGGAAAGGATACTGCAGTGCTTATCCACATGGGAACCAATGATGTATGCGGACGGAAGTATGACAGGGAAGTAATGAAGGACCAGCTTCGCTCACTTGGAAGGCAGTTGAAGGTCAGGGAGGTGAAAGTGGCTTTCTCGGAAATCCTTCCGGTACCGAGAGCGGACGCAATGAGACAGGATGAACTGAGAGCTGTGAACACCTGGATGAGGCGTTGGTGCGAAGAGGAGGGTTTCAACTTCGTGCGAAACTGGACAACATTTTGGGGAAGAAGCAGGTTCTATAGAAAGGACGGACTACACCTTGCCAAACAGGGAGCGAGAGTCCTGGCTGAGAACATCAAGAAGTCCATTGGAAAGGCTTTAAACTAGAGATCAGGGGAAAGCCGACAGTCGACAATCGGTCGATGGCCTGGACACCTGGATATCCTGAGGAGGCATCTTCAAGCCTAATATAGGGCAAGAATATAGGACACTACAAGAGCCGAGGAATCTTCAAGCAACCACACTAATATAGGGCAAGAACATGAGGATACTACAAGAGCCAAGGAAAAAGATCAAATGGATACAAAAAAGGATGGGAGAACCACTAAATCCAGTAAAGCAGCACGAACAGATATTAAATGTATGTACACGAATGCCAGAAGCTTAGGAAACAAAATGGGCGAGCTGGAAGAATTAGCAAAAAGAAAACAACTGGGTATCATAGGAATAACAGAAACATGGTGGAATGAAGAGAATGAATGGGACATGGCGTTGAAAGGATATAAACTCTACAGAAGAGATAGGATTGGGCAAAAAGGGGGAGGTATTGCCCTGTATGTCCAAGAAGAAATAGTCTGTTAGAGAAGGAGAGACAGAAGCAAATGGTAAACCAGAGTCACTCTGGATAAAGATTCCTGGACAAAAGGAAGCAGACACACAAATTGGACTTTATTATCGTCCCCCGGGACAGACTGAAGAAACAGACCAGGAAATGATGGAGGAAATTAATCGTAGATGTAAATCGGAAAATACGACGATCATGGGAGACTTCAACTTTCCGGGGATCAACTGGGAATTGGCAACATCAAACTGCGGAAGGGAGTTGAAATTCCTTGAAATGTTAGGAGATTGCTTCCTTGAACAAATGGTAGGAGAACCAACAAGAGGAACTGCAATCCTGGACTTGATCATAAATGGCATTACTGGTAGGGCAGCAGATGTTGAAGTTACGGCCCCGTTAGGGACAAGTGATCACAATATGATCAATTTTACCATTGGCATCGGAAGGGAGAAACCAATCAAAACTGGAACCACGACCTTTAACTTCAAAAGAGGAAATTACGACAGCATGAGAACTATGGTTAGAAAACGGCTCAAGAAGGGCAAAGCGGACATCCAAACAGTTGATCAAGCATGGTCTCTACTGAAAAACGCCATCACAGAAGCACAGAATCTTCACATACCAAAGATATCCAAAGGAAGGCGAAAAAAGAACAAAGGAGAACCAGCCTGGTTATCCAAAGAGGTGAAAGATGCAGTGAGGGAGAAGAGGAACTCGTTTAAAAAATGGAAACGAGAAAAAACGACGGAAGCCTGGAACTGTCACAAAATTGACCAAAAAAAAGTGTCATAAAGTGGTAAAAGACGCTAAAAAAGTCTATGAGGAAAAGATAGCGCATGAAGCCAAAAACTTCAAGCCTTTTTTCAGATATATAAAAGGAAAGAAACCAGCAAGAGAGGCAGTGGGCCCTCTCGACGACCAGGGAACGAAAGGGTCAATTAAAGAGGACAAACAGGTTGCTGATAGGTTAAATTCATTCTTTGCCTCAGTCTTCACAGAAGAGGACATTACATCAGTGCCAACCACAGGGAAGATTTTCACCGGGGGCATAGAGGAAAGCCTCACAACAGTTAATGTGACGTTGGACATGATATACTTTCAGATTGACAGACTAAAAAGCGACAAATCCCCTGGACCGGATGGAATTCACTCAAGAGTATTAAAGGAACTTAAGGTGGAAATTGGCGAATTATTACAATCTGTAGCTAATATGTCCATTAGAACTGGGCAAATACCAGAGGACTGGAGGATAGCAAATGTCATCCCAATTTTCAAAAAAGGATCAAGAGGTGATCCAGGAAACTACCGACCTGTGAGCCTCACATCGGTTCCAGGGAAGATAATCGAAACACTGATAAAAGATAACATTGTACAACATTTGGAGGATCACAATTTAATAAGGGCTAGTCAACACGGTTTCAGAAAAGGGAAGTCATGTTTGACAAATTTACTACAATTCTTTGAGAGAGTGAACAAACATTTGGACAGTGGAGATCCAGTAGATATAATTTACTTGGACTTCCAGAAAGCGTTTGACAAGGTCCCACATGTAAGGCTTATGAAGAAACTACTAAGCCATGGAATAGGACGAGAAGTGCACAGATGGATCGGCAAATGGCTAGAAAACAGAAGGCAGAGGGTTAGCATAAATGTGAAATTTTCGGATTGGGAGAAAGTGACTAGCGGCGTGCCCCAGGGCTCGGTTCTTGGGCCTATCTTGTTCAACATTTTTATAAACGACCTAGAAGAGGAAACAACATGCAATATAATAAAGTTTGCAGATGATACAAAACTATGTCGGGCAGTTGGCTCTCAAAGGGACTGCGAGGACCTCCAGAAAGATTTGAACCAGCTGGAAACGTGGGCAACAAAGTGGCAGATGAACTTTAACATAAACAAATGCAAGGTGATGCATCTAGGAAGGAAAAACAAAGAACACGAGTATAAGATGTTGGGGGTGACATTAGCAAAATGCGAACAAGAAAAGGATTTGGGGGTACTGATTGACAATACCCTAAAGCCATCGGTACAATGTGCGGCGGCGGCAAAGAAAGCAAACAGGATGTTAGGCATAATTAAGAAGGGGATCACGAGTAGATCGGAAGATGTCATAATGCCACTTTATAGAACAATGGTCAGACCGCACTTAGAATATTGTGTCCAACACTGGTCTCCATACCTCCATACCTCCTTTCTCTGTTGGAGAAAGTGCAAAGGCGAGCCACGAAACTTGTCAAAGGAATAGAGCATTTGAGCTACAAAGAACGACTCAGGAAACTGGGATTGTTTACCCTCGAGAAGAGAAGACTGAGAGGGGATTTGATAGACTTTTAAAATATTAAAAGGATTTGATATAATAGACCAGGAAGCAGCATTGCTAACATTCTCTGATGTGACACGGACAAGAGGTCATAGCCTGAAACTGAGCGGCAGCAGGTTCAGGACAAATGTCAGGAAGTTCTGTTTCACACAGCGAGTGGTGGGTGCTTGGAATGCACTCCCGGAGGAGGTTGTGGCAGAGACTACTGTACTGGGATTCAAGCGCAGGTTGGATGCACACCTTCTTGCATATCATATTGAGGGATACGGTAAAGTTGGGTCTCCAGAAAGGAGTACCTAAATGGGCCGCCGCGTGTGCGGAGCACCGGTCTAGATGGACCTCGGTCTGATCCGGTGAAGGCATTTCTTATGTTCTTATGTCTGTATTCACAGATCTGGTTTTCAGGGACCATTCCCTTAGGAGTTTTCCCCAGGTTTGTCCTCTAGTGGGTTTCAGTGCAAGCTGCGTAGCTCCATGATGGTGTACCCAGGATCAGGTCAACTGCGTTCAAGGTTATTTTTATCCTCTTTTTTGAGCCTCCTGATATCCTGGAAAAAAGGCCTAAGTAGAGGCCAGGTGTGACATCCAACCAGGCAGAAGGAAGCCAAAGATCCACTGAATGCAAGCAGTCTGCTATTGCCTATACTTACCTTTTGTTTTGTGTTGGTTTAAAGTACAGTACTGCATTATTTGATTCTTGTGTACTGCATATTTTCTGTTCTGTCTTTTTGCCCTGTTTTTGGATTGATTTTGTTTTTTCTGAAAACTTGTTTATTTTGCAAAGACTGCACAATAAAAGTCTACTTTTGTTTTCAACAATTAAAACCTTGCCTTTGTGACTTCTGTGAGCTTTTCTGGATGGTCTGTAAAGGTGCTTTGGGAAACCTTATTAGCCAGCACTGCCTGTAGGGCCTTCTCCCTGTTGAAAAGCAGGCCTAGTATTCAGTGCCGCCTAGTGGTGGGTTACCGCATTGCTCTTAGCGGGTCCGGCCAGGCGACAGTTCCCATTTGTCATTGAAAGCTGACATCCACCCTCCAATGTGAGGATCAGCCATCCTCCTGTCATCATTGCTCTTTTTTGAGGGTGAAACCACTGCAGGAATCTGCGGGCTGCTGGCGCAGATAACGGTCAAATCTGTCTGGACCCCTGAAAGGGCCTCATAGTAGCAACTGGAGAAAAACTGGTGAGATCTCCAAGGCACGAAAATTGTCTCTATTGCCCCCAGCAGGTCAATTGCTCGTACTATCCAGGAGGGATTTGTGGTTGTGATCAACCACACTGGCCCACTGTCAGACAGCATCTCCTTGAAGAGTAATTTTCTGAGAGTGTCCATGGAGGCTGAATCGCCCACCCTCTGTCTGATCCAGAGCATCTGGTGGGCCAAATTGGAGTAAGTTGAAACCTTACCCAGGACTCTAATGATGTCATAAAGAGCATTGACTACATATTCCACACTCTCCTTAAAATATGTGGGGATAGGAGTCCCCAAGCTCTGAGGAACTTGTTTGTAGCCTGGTATGGCAGACGTGTGTTACAAAAGAGGCAGCCGCTGCAGCTCTGATACCCAAAGCCAGCGCTTCAAACTGCCTTTTCAGGACCTCTTCCACTCTATGGGCCTGTGCATCCTTCAGCATCACTTTACCTTGACTAGGAGGAGAGTGCTCTTGGTTACACTGCAAAATTGCACCTTCGGTTGGACAAAAAGCTGTTGAAAGCTCGGAGCCGTAGGATAGAGCCAAGACATAGCTTTGGCCACCTTAAGTGAGCCCTCAGGAGTTTCTCATTGGTCAGTGACCAAAGAGGTAAGATCCGTTTGAGCAGGAAAAAAGTTCATCTGTGCATTTCTGCCACACATGACTGAGCACTGTGAGGTGAAAAGCTGCTGGTCATCAAGCTTCATTATAGATAGAGTGTCAGAAATGATATGGGAGACTGAAGCTGACCTGAAAAGGTGACACATGGAAGGCTCATCATTGTGGTGATCCCTTCCCCCTGGATTCTGGACCCCGAAAGGGATCCCACATCATTCACCGTTGGCAAAGAGCCCTGTGAAAACGAAGGCATGGAAAGAGACTTTCAATTATCCCAATCCTGCTCTGAAGGATCACAGACACTGAGAGCTGGTGTGGTATGAGGTGGGGAAATTGCTTGGGAGAAGGATCCCCCTTAGGCAGAGTAGGCATGCCTGTAGGCATCATAGCACTTCCCAGTCTCGTTAAATAGGCTTCCCATAAAAGGCTGATATAATCTGGGAAGCCTTGCAATAGGAGACCTGAGGCTCATTGCATAACTTCAGACTGGAGAAGAGGAGATGCATTTTCTGCCACAATGTGCTTGCGATCTCTTCCCCATAGCCTGTTTTTTCTGGGAATTCAGGAATTCCAAGGCCTTGGAGGACTGACTGGGAGGCCAAGCCTGAAGCTCCCGCCCCTTTCTCACCCAGCAACTCTGTGCAACTGATGTAGGTTCCGGAATTAGAAAGGACTGGGGCATCCATCAGAGGCAGTCTTGCAAAAACGAGTGGTTTTGAAGCAGAAAAAAAAGAGTTTAAAATAAAATCGCTGGAAATCCAAGATGGGCACAGACAAAAAAAAAAATTGCGCCAAAATTGGGCCATTGGAGCCAAATGCAAAAATTTAAAAATTGTGATTTTAAGGTTTTAGAAGAGGATTATGAGTACTAACCCCAGACACTAAAACTCAAAACTCAAGCCCATCCCCAATTTTCTGATGCCTGTTTGTCTGAATCAGCCTGGCTATAGGGAAAAGATTTCTGCCTCTGAAATTACTCAGACCGCAACTAACAAAGGAAATCTTCTGGCTATCGGTCGGACGGACCCCAACCACCAACTCTCACTGTCAGGATTCCTCACGCAGCAACAGGATGAGAAATTACTTAGCTAGCTCCTTGATGCCTTTATGTTTCTAACTCGGGCCACACAATCTGCGCTCAATCCTCTGATAAAATCAGCAGGCTAGCCACTCCCAGGGGATTGGACCCTGAGCTCCTGAAGGGACCCAAATCAGGTTGGCTCTGCAGGAACTCTGAGAAATTGTTCTCGGAGCAGCAGTCCTTCCAGTGGAGTATACCTGAGCAGGGGACCTCCAAGCACTGAAACCACAAAGAACTTAAAAAATCTAGTGAAAGAGTGAGGGGAAAAAAAAGAGCAGAGCAAAACACACCTTCCGAGTTCACTGCAGAAGGAATAACTAAGGGGGAGGGGGATTGCTGCGCTCCACTGCAGAAGGGGAGGCGTCCTCAAGTTATTAAAGGGATTCCTTCTGCAGTTTGCAGGACATGAGAATCAACAGCTCAAGTATGGACTCCTGTGTATCCATAACAGAACTTATCCCAGGACAAGCAGGCAGGTATTCTCACTAGTGAGTGGGCGACGTCATCCAACAGAGCCCCGATGCGGACATCTCACAAGCATATTTGCTTGTAGAAACTTTTAGAAGTTTCGAGTTGCCCACACCGCGCATGCGCGAGTACCTTCCTGCCCGATGCACCGGGCGTGTCTCCTCAGTTCTTTCTCTTCCGCGGAACTGAGAAGTCCGTATTCGACTCTCTGCGCGAAGTCTCTTCACTTTTGCCTTCTGTGCCCGTGGTTTTGAGTTTTACTTTGCTCATTATCGTTGGCTCACGTTGCGTTTTCTTGTTTAAAAAAAAAAAAAAAATTTTCTTTCGATCGTTCGACTGGGCAAGCCGCGTAGCCGCGGCCCCACGTCTTCGATCCTGCAGCGGAGCTTTTTTGGCCTATGTCCCGGCCTGTTACCAGTTTTAAAAAGTGTGTCAAATGCCAGCGCGCAATTTCGTTGACGGACCCTCATCGACGCTGTCTTCAGTGTCTAGGGCCTCAACATCTTCCGAAATCGTGCCAGCCTTGCTCCACACTTACAGCACGTGCTTTTAAGCGTCGCTGCATCTTGTGGTAGTCGCTGTTCAGCATGGAGGCGTCGCCGGAGCTGCCCGCGTCGCAGAGCGCCACGCCTTCAACTTCCGCCTCAGCTTCTTCGGCCTCGAGTCTGCTCAAGCCTGCCTCGTTCGTGCCGGCTTCAACTCCGATGCCTGCTGCGGTGCCTTCCGCCGTCTCCTCAGGTCAGGTAACGCAGCCTCCCATTCCTCCAGTGGTGCTCAAGGTGCCCAAGGCTTCTAAGCCCAAGCCCCCGGGCGTCCGAGTTAGCGATGTCCATGCTGGAAGTCCCATTGCGGATGCGGATCCCTCTTTGCCGGCTTCATTCCATGCCATGATGGAGAAGCGATTTGTCGAGCTCTTTACTAAGATTGGGCCGACGCTTCTCTCCCAAATCCAGCCTGGGCACGTGGAAGCCTCCCGCGAGGTCGAGCCGCCTCCGGTGCCTCCTCGACGCACACTCTCGCTGCTGGGAGCAGAGTCTCGGCGAGTGTCTGGTCTGGCTTTGGGGCATGCCTCGCAAGGAGCAGAGTCTTTGCCCATGCCACCTTTGGAACCAATACCCTCGATGCATGGCGCACCCACCTTGCCTGGAACAGAACCTGCCTCCTCGATGCTGAGCCTCGAGCCTTGGGGAGTGCCTCGCGGGACTTCGTCTCAGCCTCCGCTGCTTCGATCCACAGCCTCCAGCCCCATCTACTCAAGGGCTGCTTGTCTGGGCTTCACGTGCCTCGGCGCTCGAGGCCTGCTTCGCAACACAGTTCTGGTCGTCGCTCAAGACATTCATCAAGGCATGCCTCGCTTCGTCGTAAGCAGCCTTTTCGGGAATTTTCACCGGATTACTCACCTCCTCATCCTATGCCGGAACTCGAGGACATCGTGGGTTCGTTTTCTCCCTGGCGGTCCTCGGCCTCAGCGGATCAGGCCGCCTCGTCTTTTTCGAGTCCGTCTCGATGCCCGGCCCTCCCTGACCAGTTGTCCTTCTCGTCCTTCCTGAGGTAGATGGCAGTGGATCTGGATATCACCCTGGATTCAGGTTCAAAGTTTTCTAAAGAGTATTTGGAGACGATGCATCTTCCTCAACCTCCTGCTGAGTCTCTCCGTCTGCCTCTCCATAAGCTTCTGGACCAGACTTTCATGAGATGCTTCAAGACTCCGTACTCCATCCCCGCGGTCCCAGGGAAGTTGGATGCCAGGTACCGCACGGTGCACCATAAGGGCTTCGACAGGGCGCAGCTCTCTCACCAGTCCCTTTTGGTTGAATCCTCCTTGAAGCGGCCTCATCCCTTCCAGGTCTTTGCCTCCACTCCTCCTGGCCGGGAGGGCAAAACCATGGACAGATTTGGCAGGCGCATCTACCAGAATTCGATGATGGCTTCTTGGGTCCTGAATTACAGTTTTCATTTTGCGACCTACTTTGAGTTTTTTCTCTCCATTCTTCAGAAGTTTTTGCCCTATCTGGACTCTCAGGCTCGCTTTGAGTACTCGGAGGTCCTGGCGTCATTGTCCCAACTCCACCTGCAGATGATGATGATCATTTGAACTCTCGGCCCGAGCTGCTGCTTGTTTGTTGGCCATGAGACGCCTGGCGTGGCTCCGGACCATTGATATGGACCCGAATCTCCAGGACAGGCTGGCGAACGTTCCCTGTGCGGGAGCAGACCTTTTCGACGAGTCCATCGAGGCGGCGACGGAGAAGCTGTCCAAACATGAAAAGTTATTTCAATCTATTCTCCGCCAGAAGCCCAAGCCTGCTATTGCTCGTCCGTCTCGCCCGCCTATAATCTATCAGAGGCGCTTCCGCTGAAGCAGGCACCCACCATCCGTCCGCCTGTGAAGAGGCAGCACCACCAGAAGCCCCAACAAAAGCTTCAACCTTCTGCTGTCTCCAAGGCTCCCCAACCTTTTTGAGGGAGGTTCAGAACCCTGCGATCCCGGAGAAGAAATCCTTTACTTGCTTAAGGTGTGGGAAAGCCGGGCACTTGCAAAAGCAATGTAGAGTCAAGCTGACACTTACCACTTAGGTAGTAAGGCAGGAAGAGATGCTGGACCCTATGAAATTCAGGTAAATATAAATGGCCTGAAGGTAAAGGCTCTCCTAGACACAGGGGCCGAACAGTCGGTCATGTCTAGGGCATGCTGGGATGTTGGCCGGAAGAGGGGTTCTTTTTGCAAAATGCGGAATAAGGTAACGGTAGTTTGTGTTCACGGGGGGGGGAAAAGGCCTACCCTAAATATCTGGTTCCCATTCAATACCAGGGAAAGGTACAAACAGTAGGGGTAGCCGTCATTCCCGAGGCACCTGCTGCATTCATCCTAGGCCTGTCTCGTAGGGAGCATAACTTCCATCGTTCTGCCCTCCCCATTTTTTCCCATTGGAGGTCGTCTCCATCAGTTTTACCATCGATGGACGGCTATTACCACCGACCTCTGGGTCCTTTCCATCGTAAGAGACGGATACTCTCTTCAGTTTCATCAAGTTCCTCCGGAACATCCTCCAAGAGAGTATCCTTCCAACTTAACCCAGACCGCCCTTCTTCAGGAAGCTCAGGCTTTGCTCCGGCTTCGTGCTGTCGAGCCAGTCCCTGTGCACCAACAGAACAAGGGTTTTTACTCCCGGTACTTCCTTGTTCTGAAGAAGACGGGCGACCTGCGTCCTATTTTGGACCTCAGGGTGCTCAACAAGTTTCTGGTCAGGGAGAGGTTTCGCATGTTGACCCTGGCTTCTCTCTATCCCCTCCTCGAGCAGAACGACTGGTTATGCTCTCTGGATCTCAAGGAGGCCTACACTCATATTCCCATCCATCCGGCCTCCCGTCAGTACCTCAGATTTCGGGTGGGACATCTTCATCTTCAGTACAGAGTGCTCCCTTTTGGCCTAGCTTCGTCACCCAGAGTCTTCACCAAGTGCCTGGTTGTGGTAGCCGCAGCACTCAGGAACCATGGTCTGCAGGTGTTTCCTTACCTCGACGAATGGCTCATCAAGGATTCCACGTCTCAGGGTGTCGTCCAGGCCACTCAGAGGACGATCTGGTTTCTGCAGAGTCTGGGATTTGAGATCAACTTTCCCAAATCTCATCTACAACCTTCACAGACTCTTCCCTTCATCGGAGCTGTTCTGGATACTATTCAACTCAGAGCGTTCCTTCTTCCTAAACGCCTGGCGGCTCTTCATCTTTGTCACTCGGTCTCCTCTCGTCCGTCCATCTCGGCGAGACACATGATGGTGCTCCTGGGCCACATGGCCTCTACAGTTCATGTGACTCCTTTTGCCAGATGTCACCTGCGGATTCCTCAGTGGACCCTGGCGTCTCAGTGGTTGCAGATCTCCGATCCTCTGACTCGACACATTCAGGTCAGTCCTGCTCTGCTACAGTCGCTTCGCTGATGGATGCTCTCTTCCAATCTTTCCAGAGGTTTGCTGTTTCACATGCCTCCCCATCAGAAGGTCCTCACGACCGACTCCTCGAACTATGCTTGGGGGGCTCATCTGGACGGTCTCCGCACCCAGGGCTATTGGACGAGTGTGGATCATTTGTGCCATATCAATTTCCTGGAACTCAGGGTGATTTTTAATGCTCTCACTGCTTTTCAGCATCTGCTTCACGACATGGTGGTCCTCATTTGCACGGACAATCAGGTCGCCATGTATTATGTCAACAAGCAGGGAGGCACAGGATCGGCCTCCCTCTGTCAGGAAGCTCTGAAAGTTTGGGATTGGGCGATTCACCATAACACCTTCCTCAAAGCTGTCTACATTCAGGGGGCGGACAATGCCTTGGCGGACAACTTGAGTCGTCTTCTACAGCCTCACGAATGGACTCTCCATTCCACGCCCCTTCATCACATCTTCTCCCTGTGGGGAACGCCTCAGATAGACCTCTTTGCAGCTCCCCACAACTTCAAACTGCCTCAGTTCTGCTTCAGGACTCCTCATCGTCTCGAGGCAGATGCTTTTCTTCTGGACTGGGGGAATCTCTTTCTGTATGCGTTTCTTCTCATTCAAAAGACTCTGGTCAAGCTCAAGTCTGACCGGGCCACCATGATTCTGATTGCTCCTCGGTGGCCCAGGCAACCTTGGTACTCCCTTCTTCTGCAACTCAGCAGCAGGGAGCCCTTCCTTCTACCAGTGTTTCCATCTCTGCTTACGCAGCATCAGAGATCTCTGCTTCATCCCAACCTGCATTCGCTACACCTGACAGCTTGGTTCCTCTCAGTGTAACTCCCCTTCAGTTTTCACAAGCTGTGCGGGATGTTTTGGAAGCTTCAAGGAAGCCTGCTACTAGACAATGCTGTTCCCAGAAATGGACTAGATTCTCTATTTGGTGTTTTTCTCATCACAAGGAGCCTCAACATGCCCCCTTGTCTTCTGTTTTGGACTACCTTTTGCACCTGTCTCAATCTGGCCTCAAGTCTACATCGATCAGAGTCCATCTTAGTGCAATTGCTGCTTTCCACCAGCCTCTTCAAGGGAAACCTCTTTCAGCACATCCTGTGGTTTCCAGATTCATGAAAGGACTTTTCCATGTCAATCCCCCTCAAACCGCCTCCAGTGGTTTGGGACCTCAATGTTGTTCTTTCTCAACTTATGAAACCTCCCTTTGAACCTCTTAACAAGGCTACTCTGAAATTTCTCACTTGGAAAGTGGTGTTTCTCATTGGCCTCACTTCTGCTCGTCGAGTGAGTGAACTTCAAGCATTGGTTGCGGATCCGCCCTTTTTACAGTGTTTCATCATGACAAGGTGGTCCTTCGCACTCATCCCAAATTCCTCCCCAAGGTGGTCTCGGAATTTCATCTGAATCAATCCAATGTTCTTCCAGTGTTCTTTCCAAAGCTTCATTCTCACCCTGTAAATCTGCTTTGGCTTTCTATTTGGAACACACCGAACTGCTCCTCAACTTTTCATCTCCTTTGATCCGAACAAGTTGGGATGCCCTATCTCTAAGCGCACCATCTCCAACTGGATGGCGGCTTGTATCTTTCTGCTATGCCCAGGCTGGATTAACCCTTCACAGTAAAGTCACAGCCCATAAAGTCAGAGCAATGGCAGCCTCTGTAGCTTTCCTCAGATCGACACCGATTGAGGAGATTTGTAAAGCTGCCACTTGGTCCTCGGTTCATACCTTCACCTCACACTATTGTCTGGATACCTTCTCCAGACGGAATGGACAGTTTGGTCAAACAGTATTACAAAATTTATTCTCCTAAGTTGCCAACTCTCCCACCATCCCATTTGGGTTAGCTTGGAGGTCACCCACTAGTGAGAATACCTGCCTGCTTGTCCTGGGATAAAGCAATGTTACTTACCGTAACAGTTGTTATCCAGGGACAGCAGGCAAGTATTCTCACATCCCACCCACCTCCCCTGGGTTGGCTTCTCTGCTGGCTATCTGAACTGAGGAGACGCGCCTGGTGCATCGGGCGGGAAGGCACTTGCGCATGCGCGGTGTGGGCAACTCGAAACTTCTAAAAGTTTCTACAAGCAAGTATACTTGTGAGATGTCCGCATCGGGGCTCCGTTGGATGACGTCACCCACTCACTAGTGAGAATAGCTGCCTGCTGTCCCTGGATAACAATTGTTACGGTAAGTAACATTGCTTTCCAGTTAAACCTAGGGTATGGAAAGATTAGGTTCTTAACTTTGCTAATCTTCTTTCTTGTAAATATACACTCTGTTCCTGAACCAGTGGGTAGTTAATCGCATGTTGCAAGATTTCTTTTAGAAAGCTTGATTTACATATTTTTTGATCCTCCTCTTACCTCAGGACTGCTCTCTGACTTCTTCCAGTTGGTAGAAAAGCAGCCAATCATAAAGGACACTGAAAAGGAGAGCGGTATGGGGAGGGATAGTTCCTGAGAAAACAAGTCTAATCTGCTCATATTGTAAAATTGCATAACCACCATGATCAAAACAGGTTTGTAAACATTATAAACTATGAATTCTTAACAAGGAGACACAGCCTGCACTATTAGTGTGGGGACATATAACAAGAAACCCCTCTGGGGCAATTTGCACGATATTTGTGAATGTCAGTCTTGGAAAGGCAGGTCAGAGAATCTGAAGTCTAACTTATCGGTACTTATTGAGACAATTGGCAAATCAGAAACTTCCAGGGCAGGCTTCAGGAATAGTGTGTGGATTTAAAAGAAAGAAGATTAAGGTAAGAACCTAATCTCTCCTTCTTGTACAATCCCACTCGATTCCTGAACCAATGGGACTGATGAGCCTGCTGCTAGAACTGAAGGCAAAATCCTGCTTGGCTGCCACATCTATCCTTTAAAACCTTGTAAAGGTATGCAAGGAGGACCAAGTGGTAGCTCTACAAATCTCTTCTAGGAAAACCGCCAAAGATTCTGCCTTTACCGAAAGAGGCGGCCCCTTTCTGGCTCTAATATAGGCAGATGAAATAGCCATGCAGATCCATCTGGAAATGGAGGATTTGGAAGCTGGTCTGCCCTTACTGGATGCACCTACAGCATGAAAAGGTGATCGGACAAACAAAATTTGTTTACCTCAAGTATCTCAGCAAAAGCCGGCGCATATCCAGCGATTTCAACACTGCAATGTTTGCTTAAATCCAAGGTTGCAGATGCTGGCAACAGCACCTCCTTGGTTGATGTGGAAACTAGAGACCACCTATGGAAGAAAGTAAGGGACAGTGCATAGCACTAAGGCACAGACCTCCTGCTTTTGTGTCTCATCAAGACATGCTTACAGACCATTGAGAGATCCCAGAGGGGCCCCTTAGGGTGGCTAAGGCTATGACAAAGCTGTGTTATATGGTTGTGGCATTTATCCAGCATTTTGTTCCTTAAAAAGTAGATTCACTGGTGGCACAGGTTACAAAGCATACCTCCCTTCCCAGTAAAGGTGGTATAGTATTGAATGATGCCCAGTTTGATTTTGTGAAAAAAAAAGCTCTTTGAGGCATCGAGGTTTGAAGGCAGCTATGGCAGCATTTTTTGTCACATGATCTGGAGACTATTGTTAAAAAATATCTCCAGTTTTTAATGTCTGGAGTGGATTATATGGCTGACGTTTACTGAGTCGTGAGCAAAATGACAAAGATTAAGTTCTGAATTCATTAATCATCTTTTTGGTAGACACACCCATTCCTGAAGCCTACATTTACCTCGCTGGTCTGTGATAGAAATCTCTACCACAGCTTTGTGAAAGCCAGTGTGTGTGTGTTTTGTTTTTTGTAACTGAAGTTATCCCAGGACAAGCAGGCAGCATATTCTCACGTGTGGGTGATCTCATCCATGGAGCCCTGGTACTGACACTTTTTAAAAATGCATTGTCTCTTTAAAAAACTTAGAAAGGTCATGATAGCCTGCACCGCGCATGTGTGAGTGCCTTCCCGCCCGACGTAGATGCAAGGCTCCTCAGTTCTTAGTTTTCCGTGGAGCTAAGAAGTCGCTCAGCGTTTGTTGAATTTTTTTTCTTTGCTTTCCCGCTCTTGCATTCATTTCTTCAGTTGAATTTGTTTCTTTTTTAATTACACTTCAACAATTTAAAAAAAAAAATTATTTTTTTCTTCAGCCAGCCGGTGGTTTTACCGGCGGGGCGCTGTGTTTCACCTTAGCCATCAAATTCAATTTAGCTGAGGCTGTCTTGCCGTCCATGTCACACTCGCTGACAGGTTTTAAAAAGTGCAGCTGGTGTTCTCGCAATATTTCCCTTACGGACCCTTACAGCTGGTGCCTTCAGTGTCTGGGTCCAGAGCACTGGATACAAAGCTGCTTGGTGTTCCACTCTTCAAAAGTGCACCATAAAAAGCCGCATCCTTCAACAGGAAAAGTTGTTCGGTGTTGGCATGGAGAGAGAGACATCATTGACACCGTCAACATCGAAGGCACCAATGACTAGTCACTGACACCGCCCGATGTACCATCTTCGACTCCGGTGTCTCAAGTCATCGCTCTATCTGGTAAGCCAGCTAAAAAGCCAACAGCTTCCCAGACAGGGTCGCAGACCACTAAGGCATCGATTCCATTCATGCCAGCCAAGCGAAAACCCCTTAAGCGACTAGTTCCACAATCGAGGGGTGATACAACTTCTGAGTCATCCTCTCTGGAACGTGTCGCAGTAACCAGTGGTACCAGTGAGTAAACCAAAATTACCTGTGCTAACTTTCCAACAGAAGCTCAATGCTCTGTTCCGTGAGGAGTATGAGGATAAGTTTAATCTTTTTACCCCGACGTCGACTCCTCTGGTACCGGCCCAGCCTGAACCTAACATTGCAATGCCTTCTGGTACTGTCGATGCTGTATCGATGCACCGACAGGATTCTCGACACTGGTCATCGCATCCATCCAGTCCTGCATCGAAATATCATTCATCTAGACATCGCTCTACCTCCTCGAAGCATCGGTCTTCGTCTTCAAGATAGTCTAGTACAGGGATCTCAAAGTCCTTCCTTGAGGGCCACAATTCAAATCCGGTTTTCAGGATTTCCCCAATGAATATGCATTGAAAGCAGTGCATGCACATAGATCTCATGCGTATTCATTGGGGAAATCCTGAAAACCTGACTGGATTGCGGGCCTCAAGGAGGGACTTTGAGACCCCCTGGTCTAGTAGGAGCTCATCCAAATCTAAGCATGGTTCTACACCAAAAGTTTCTCTAAATAACCTTTGACACCGGATCTGCACTGGTTAAAGAATCGTTCTCCTTCAGTTTTAGTGGATTCTAACCTACAGGATGATTCTAATCCAGAACCTTCTCTTTCTACTACTGAGGAAGATTCTCCTGCTTCCTGGGAGGGCATCCTCTCCTACAGAGAAGTTTTCCTTCACCGCTTTATTCATCAGCTGGGGAAAGATCTTTCAGTGAAGTTGGAGGCAGATTGTAAATACAGTGCAGACTTGTCCTAGACATAATCACTAATTTAAAATCCAGATTCACTCCTTTGCTGATGACATCTTACTATATAATCCCACTGGGAAAAAACCGCAACTCCAAGAGCTCAAAACTTCCTATATGCCTCTTAAAAATCAAAAACTGGATGTCCATCAACAAACTACAACCAAATGCCTATAAAACAGAACTTTGGATCTACAAAGAGCACTGCACCTACAGCCGTCACTCTCTCTGGGAATCAACTGCCATAATTGCAAAAGACCACGCAGCTTAGGGATACTCTTTGACTCAAACCCCTCTCTCCCCAACTATATTTCTCAAGTGGTCTCTTCCTCATTCTATCTCCAGCAACTCCTAAAAATAAGGAACTACTCAGAATCTGACTTTACCCAACTTCTCTATGCCTGCGTTCTCTCTTGAATGGACTATTCCAACACACTATTCATTGGACTGACAGCAAAGAATATACAAGGTCTTCAACGTGTACAAGATGCAGCAATCAGACTCCAACAGAACCTGCATGCCTAGGACCCTGTCTCCCAGGCTCTATCATCAGCCAACTGGCTATCTGTCTTAGGTGCCATTGACTCATGCTTGAGTCTTAGTGATTTGATGAATTAAGAGTCAAAATCTTTAGCCAATCTTTGGCTTTCAGATTCTCTCAACTATGGAATGAACTTCCCTTAATTTTGAGGAGCCCCAGTCCTTTTCATTTATTCCGCAAATCTTTAAAAACTTTTTGTTAAACACTTTGAAAATTAATCGTTTTAAAATTCTTGTTGATTTTCTTTCAGTATTTTTAAAATTATTGTTAAGAGTCTAGCTTCCTTTGGTTGATGACCCGGTATATAAAGCTAAGGTTTAGTTTAGTTTAATTCTGTAAGGTCCTCCAGCGCCATACCCATGGTTGTTTTCAACATGTCCAGCCATCTGATTGTAGGTTGCTATCTTCGCCTAGTTCCTTCGATCTTTTCAACATAAACCGTACCAAGCTACTGGAATCAACTGCCCCCAAAGATCAGATCCCTTGAAGGGCTTCTGAACTTTAGGAAAACAATAAAAACTTATATCTTCACCTAATCCCCCCACCTAATGCTGTAAGGTTAAGAAGTGCACACTAAATGTATGTCAAGATACAATGAAAACACTGTACAGTCAAACCTCGGTTTGTGAGTGTTTTGCAAGACGAGCAAAACATTTGCAAAATCGGCGCCTTAGAAACCGAGTTTGACTCTATTTGCGAGTGCCATCCCCCGCGATCCGGCATCCCCCCGCTCGCGTCGTCTGCCCCTCCACGATCCTACATTCCCCCCTGCAAGCACTGAAATAACATCCCTTACCCCGATTTGGCACCGGCATCAGCACCAACGCACAAGACATGCCAGTGCCCGAAGATCTTCCCTCTTGGCTGTGCTGGGCTGGGCGGTGCATCGGAGATCCTCCCTCTTGCCTGTGCTGGGCTGGACTGGGCCTTGAGCATTTGTGCATGCTCAAGGCCTTCCGGTCTCGCTCTCTCCGAGATTCTGAGAATATCTGAGAGAGCGAGACCAGAAGTCCTTGAGCATGCGCAAATGCTCAAGGCCCAGCCCAGCACAGGCAAGAGGGAGGATCTTCGACGCCCAGTACAGCCAAAATGGAGGATCTTTGGGCACTGGCACCGGCATGTCCTGTGCGTTGGTGCTGGTGCCTTTGCCAAATCGGAGTAAGGGATGTTATTTTGGTGCTCGGGGGGGGGGATGTAGGATCGCGGGGGAAGGGGGTTAGCACAAGTGGGGGGGGGATGCCGGATAGTGGGGGGGGTATGGAGCAGCGCTAGTAGCCTCAGGGTGGGGGGGAGGGAGGAGGAGGTGGAACGAATCAAAGCGAGTTTCTTTTCCCTTACTTCCTATGGGGAAACTCACTTTGATATATGAGCAATTTGGTTTACGAGCATACTTCTGGAATGAATTATGCTCGTAAACCAAGGTTCCACTGTACTATAAACTAATATGTATGTTAACCTGTAACCTGTTCTGAGCTCATTGGGGAGAATGGGATAGAAAACAAATTAAATACCTAATGTTTGATAAATCAACAGCAAACTAAAGGCTAGCAGAACTACTTGCCTGGTGGCAATTTGGCAAACTACCAAATATATTGATAAGTAAATTATTTTATGCCTGCTGGTAATCTCAGAAATAGTTGTTACAGTACTGCTGAGTGTTACTGTTCACATGGCTGCTGGACTGGGGAGCTAGGCCACAAGATGCTGGTCTGGGGACATAGGGCTTAGAGTAAAGTATCTGCATATATTTCCAGAATACTCCAAATACTGTTCTGTTGAATATGTTGTCTTATGGGGATACTGGTATGTAATTCCCTAAACAGCATACAGTGGGGGAAGCAGGTGGGATTCTTCCCTGCTATATTCAAAAGTTCTACTGTCCCTTATTAAGAGTGGTGCTCATACAGGGGGAGCCGTGTCCCCCTTTTTAGCTGAGCTAAATATCCAGTGTCAGAGTAAAATTCAGAATAGCTATAAACTGCAGGTGAACAAGTAGAGAAAGTCTTTCCAACCTCTCAGCAAGTGTTAGTGAGTGCATGTCTGTGTATGCATCTGTAAGAAGCTAATGTAATGGAAAATTGTTGTTCAAGTCAGCTCAGTCCTTTGAAGGAATATTGTTGTGGAATGAGTTTTCTCTTTCAGCTCATTTGCAATACACTTCTAGTTCTTTCAGAAAACATAGAAAACATCTTAGGAAATCTGAACATTTGAATTGGTTGTTTTTGGATTACTTTTAATGTATAATACACACAATTGTCAGTTCCTAGTTATGCCTATTTATTGTTTTGCAATCTGCTTTAAACCAAGTAGGTATTAATGGAATATGTTACTAGTATTCCCTTTTTCTTTTCCCTATTGAGGGTGTAGCGCTTGAATTTTATTTATTTTCATTTTCATTTTCATTATTATTATTATTTTTTTTTGCTTGGTCATAAACCTATGTCAGATGTTTGCTCTTCACTGTTTTCACTGTTGGTGTTCAAATGGACATTTCTTGTTGGTCATGTCAGTTCAGGCATTTTATTGCAAAAATTGATGGCTTTTGTAGTGGACACAAGTTCTTTATCAGACACATCTACTGGCTTTCTCTTCCATTTACCTTTCTTTCAGTCAAAGGTGTCAATATAAAAAGTATTGTCGTCTTCAGTCGTTTCAAGCTGCAGTATGGGATAAATATTTGAATTCTCTAAACTCTCTTGCTCATATCAGCATTTTAGAAGACAATTGAAAACATAATTGCTTTAAAAGATTTTTAAGAAATTAATGTATTCAACTGTATATGTGCAGTTTTTTATTCTATTTTGTAAACCGCTTAGGACTTAATGGTATTGCGGTATAGAAATACATGTTATGTTATGTTCTAGCTGGGGCAATATTAGCTTGCAGGGTAGCAAGGGTAGCATCATTTTGTTCCTCTCAACTCTTTGGTCATGCTTATCCCCTGCCCTTTTTCCGGCATCTAGGATGACCATATTGTTCCAAACCCATTGCATGCAGGGAATTCAGTTTTGGCTTCCTAATACAGGTGTCTTGAAAGAGATGATAGCTGTCTGCATACTTGGGGAAATGTAATTGGGTAAAACCAAGGATTGCTTAGCTTGTCCTTCTGGACATGGAGCTGAAAGATCATCCTATCTGTTGTCCTTTTTTGGTTATTCCATTTTCATTGAAATGACTGTGTGAAAAATAACTTGAATTAAAAAAAAAAAATTCTTCAGAATATTTTTCCTGACTGCTTTTCTTTTGGCTTTCTTTTAGTATGTGTAATGAGTTTTCACAAATTTTCCAGCTCTGTCAATTTGTGATGGTAAGTCTAAATCTCCAATTTGATATTATGCCAATTTTTATTTTTTTTTTTTTTTTTGGTGGAGGGTAATTGTTGAAGAAACTATAGTGCTAATGCTTTGTGGGAGTCAGGCATCTCAGAATTGGGGATGCTGTTTCTGCTGTTCGCCATGATTTTCTGAGGGAATAAGTCTACACCTTTGAACTACTAGATGTAGATGATTATTGTATTGATGTGCTAAGTGGAAGGTGGAAAGTCTGGGTGGTTGAAAATGTAGATTAATAGCCTAGCCCCAGTAAGGGTCAGTTGTAATAGAACTGTAGCCCAAAAGAAGATAGTAGATACTATCAATGTATTTTTTAAAAATACGCATTCTCATTGTAGGAAAATTCCCAAAATGCTCCTCTTGTTCACGCAACATTGGAAACTTTGTAATAGAACTGTAGCCCAAAAGAAGATAGTAGATACTATCAATGTATTTTTAAAAAATACGCATTCTCATTGTAGGAAAATTCCCAAAATGCTCCTCTTGTTCACGCAACATTGGAAACTTTGCTGAGATTTCTTAATTGGATTCCACTGGGATACATCTTTGAGACTAAACTAATCAGTACATTAATATATAAGGTAAGATGCATTTTTAAGAATTTGATCAATCATTCAATATGCAATAGTGGGCATTTTTAAAAAAGCTTACCGCCGCAAGCCAATTTAGACCTGGCTACATATGGGCATCAGCAATGAATATCCAGATGAGTGAAAATACCCAGGAGTTATGGAGGTATACCGGATATACTGTGCCATACCTGTGTAACTAAACTAGGCAAAGTTAGGACTACTGTTGAAGGAGTCTCATTAGCTTGGTTGGCTATGTGAATGCTGACATAGAATATTGTTGGTGCCTGCTTATTTTTTGGGATTGTGTAATTGCTACCCAGATAGTGCCGCAGTCATCAGAGGAGATATTCAGGAGCACTTTCTATTTGTTTCTCAATTTCAATAAACTTTCATTCAATTGGATAAATAAACTAAGGATTAGTTTATTTGGGGGGAAAAGGACCTTAGTAACCTACACACTGCACATTCCAGTGTAGTAGGTTTGATATGCTTAACCATATGGTCATCCATGTGTGCAAGATGTAAATTGCAGCTTTTTACTCTTCCTTCTTCTCCCTGGGCTGTGCTGCCCCTATCAGTTCTTCCTTTTGCAAGCAAGCATGAAGGCATCTTTCTGATCTGCTCAATTACTTAATTTTATTTTTCGGGGGGTTTACAAATTTTTGCGGTGCTTGAATTCCTCTGAGAAGGATATTCTCTGCCTGCTTGGATAGGAGCAGACTTCTGTCTGAAGATGGTAGGTGCATCCTTTGGGGCCTGTTCAGCGTGCCTGATGAAGATTTGCGGAGCTCAGGGTTCCGTGCCCTCAGCACTTGTTCACTTCCTTGACTTGGTTAGGAGTTTGAGCACAGGCTGTGAGGCACCAATAGCGCTCTAGGGTACTCACAGTGCCGGCTGCAATTTTTTTTGCCTCCTACCTTTTTTCTTTCGTTCAGTGTGGTCTTTTGGGGGTTGAGGAGTGATCTGACTGGCAGCCCAATGATTTCAGTGCAGGATCTGACCAACGAGTTGAGGCAGCGATCCTTTCCAGTCCCAGCTACACCTTAACAGAGCTGAAGCAGGCTATAGCACAATTACTGACCATGTGGTCTGTGAGTACAGGCTGTGACAGCTTATAGGGAAATTGAGGGGGGGAAGGGAGTTCTTTAATTCCCTGGTTTTGGTGGTTTCTTTTGTTAAAGCCTTGGTCCCCCACCCCTAAAATCCTAAATTCACCATTTTTTGAGTGTCCCTGAAGCAGTTTTGGGCAGTTTTCTGGCACCATAAAGCTCCTGAGGCAGTCATCTTAGATTTTCCAATTTTTCTTCTAAGTGATCAAACTTCTTTAAAACAACTTGTTTTTCCTCAGATGTAACAGGAATGGAGCCTTAGACCCTAAAACCCCTGTATCATGCCTTATCTGTGCTGGATGGGTGACTGAAGAGCACCCTTCTGCTATGTGGCATGTGATGTAGGGATGGGAGCAATGAGCTTTGCCCCTCGACAGTCTGTTAGAACTGGAGACAGGACAGGAATCCTCTTTGGGGGGAAAAATGCCCTCCAGAAATCTGGGACTGCGCTTTTGCAAACCGTTGAAGTTCTGCCACCCGAGTAAAGGTGGCTTGCGCATCCCAAGGGAGAAGAGCAGGTGCCTTTTCAGGCTTTTATTCCTGAATTTGTTAATCTCCTGTGGTAGGATTACACTCAAAGCAGCTGCCTTAATCCCCAAGGCTTAAACCTCAAACATCCTTCTGAAGACCATGTGGTCCTGTGAATCCTTTAAAACTGCTTACTTTGTAGGGATGTGTGCATTCACCTTGGCCAATAGGGAGTCCACTTTGGCATCGCAAACATTTACT
Source organism: Geotrypetes seraphini (assembly GCF_902459505.1). Taxonomy (NCBI): domain Eukaryota; kingdom Metazoa; phylum Chordata; class Amphibia; order Gymnophiona; family Dermophiidae; genus Geotrypetes; species Geotrypetes seraphini. Next base: position 337,326,382 of record NC_047086.1, on the reverse strand, counting down.
CGAACTCTTGATCTATAGCAGTGTATCGCAAACTGTGTGCCTCCTAAGATTTCAGGTGTGCCGCAACACACTGGTGAGGAGGAGAGTCATCCACGCTGGCTGACTGCCTACAGGACGTGCCTCTTGCAGTGAGAGGCACATCCTGTAGGAAATCAGCCAGCACAGATGACTCTACTCCTGGCCAGTGTCTCTCCTCTCCCCGCACCTCCTAGATCCCTCCACCGAAGTGGGTTATGGCCAGATGGGCCTCCGCGCATGTGCAGACGTTGAAGTCACGCGTGTGCATGATGTCATCGCATCGACGTCCGCACACTTCTGGGTGCCTTCTGGCCATGGCACTGGATTTAGTGTGCCGCTGGCTGGAAAGTTTGGGAGACACTGATCTGCAATCTTTTTCTCTCCCTCTATACCCCTTTAGTCCAGCATATGCCCTGTCTTCCCCCTCCTTTTTGGTTTAAATCTACTTTCCCACCCCTCCTCAAGGTCCTTTTCTATCCCTCTGTCTCCTCCTCTTCCTCTCCCCACCCCCCAAATGTCCAGATCCAGCGTCTCTGAAAAGTTTTTTTTAAAAGTTACTGACAAATTCATACGCCCTTTCCCCTGTAATATCAACCATAATCCCCCCCAAACCCACTCACATTCTTCTTTCTAAAACTCCCCGAGCATGGAAACATAACCAATTGTACCACAAAATCACCCTATACTGAGCAACAGACACTCCTCTGAGCTCTTAACTCCTGCGCTGTAGTGTCCAACTTCTTTTTGATTTGAGTCAGGGTTGCCAAATACAAACTGTTTATTTATACACTGCACATATCCCAAAGAGGCTATTCTTTTGTTTTTATGCAATTCAAAAAGACATGGGGTATACAAACAGCATCCCTCATTTGGGAAAAGAATAAAGTATAGTATACTTCCAATCCAACCAAAACATAACTACCCCCCCCCCACACACACACACACACATACACACCAAAAAAAAAGAGGAGCTCATGGGGTGGGGGGAAGAGAGGTTATCTGCACAGTGAGAGGATAACTTACATGGATCGGCAGGTTCAACTCTAGAGAGCTTTACAAAACCCACCAAACCGCTGAGGCTGTCCCGCAGAATTAAATAAAGGGGATGGCTGACAGTTTCACTGCCATAGCTCCTCCTCCTCCTCCAGAATTATCTTCCATTCGACCCCTCTACATACAAAATAATAAAAAGGAGGGGGATTGAACAGAATTAAAATAAATGCAGGATCGGACATAGAAGTCAGCGGCCCATCAGTCTGCCTTAGGAGGCCTGCATTCCGTCTTCAGCTCATCTCCCTCTCCCTTACCCTTACAACTTTCTTTTTGGCTTCCCTATGCTGCGAATTTTGACTCTTTTTTTTTTTTTTAACCAAAACTGGTGGGAGATGGTCAAAAAAGACTGTACAAGAAAAATCTCTCCTGGCGAGGCAGTTAGTAACAACAGGATCTGAATCGCCAGCACATTCTCTCATTACACAAAGGCTGTCACCGCTCAGGGAAGGAAACACAGACGGTACAGTCGGCGGCAGCACGTGCACACACACAGACACCTACACACGCCTCTTACATTGATGAAAGCTACTGGTAAAAAATAAATAAATAACCCACCGGTTCACCTCCAAACCTCCTCCCTCACCCTTCAGGCTCCTACCCCAGCTGTTGGCCGTCCACCCCAGGACCTCTTCATTCCACGGGTTGTAAATGAAGTGCTTCCAGTCAGTACGGGTCTGTCCAAAGATTTTTTGCTCTCCTCTTTGGCCATGGCAGGCTTGCTAGTGCTGGCGCTCTTCCCGTAATGACGGCGGCACGGCTCTTTCTCAAAGTTGAAGCTCCTGCTGCGGCACCGGAATTTTCATTGGCTCAGCTAGGGCACAACAGACCAATCACAAACGATCTCAGAGTTCTAAGTTCGTTTGTGATTAGTCTGTTGTGCTGTAGCTGAACCAATAAAAAAAACTCTCAGCAATAGGCGGTCTGGACCCAGCCAAAAAGTAGCCCAATAAAGCGGAGAGATTTGTGAGCTCTTGTAATGAGAACCGCTGTAGCTAGTATTGTCCCGTCAACTAGATTTTGAAGGGTAGTTGTGGTTTCAGTATTTAACAAGTGCCATTCCAGACTGTCTGTCTGAAATTCACAGCCGGGCGATCGCTTAAATTAGCTGGGCGGAGCGCCCGGCCGAAAGTCGCTAGGGAGAACACTGATGATGATATTGAAACTTCTGGTGTAGCAATTTTAGTCAACAGGAAATGTACTACTGCTTTGTTTAAATTAAGGGCTACAGATCCCTTAGGAAGATGTAGAAATGAGCATGGGAAATACTACAACGGCACTTTTTAATGTTTATGCCCCTAATTCGAATCAAAATAAATTTTTCAAGACTTTACAGCAACTGATACTACCACTGGCTGCCTCTAATTTAGTGGTGGCTGGGGATTTTAATGCTGTTATGGATCCTTTGTTGGATAAAAAACCTAGCAAAATTATGAAATCATTAGGTTTAGACAATTTTGTAAATTCATGTGATTTGAAAGATATATGGTGTATTCTTCATTTTGATGGATGGGGATTTTCTTTTTGCTCTCATGTTCACAAATCATTTTCAAGAATAGATTACACAAGCCTCCATAGACCCAATTATTATATCTGATCATGGAGGGGTGTGGGTTGAACTTAAAATAGGAGATCAAAACAATGTTAGACCTATATGGAGAATTGATAATACACTGCTTGCTGATCCAAAATTTTGTGAAAATTTTCATATAAAAATGATTGAATATTTCCAGGTTAATGCCACTGAAGAAATCTCTATTGAAACTTTATGGGATGCTTTTAAGACAACCATGAGAGGACAAATTATTTTTTTTTTGGCATATATTAGGAAACAGATTAAACAACAATTTTCCATTTTGGAACAAGAAATTAAACTTTTGGAATCAAAATTGACTGATAAATGGGAACATTCTGTATTCCAAGATCTTTTAAAAGCTAAATGTAAATATAATGATTTCTTCCAAATTGGTAAGGAAGGATTTATTTTCTCAGCAAGCTTTGTATTATGGAAATTCAAATAAGGCGGGAAGATTTTTGGCAAATTATCTTAAAGCAAAAAAAAGAAAGTCAAAAATAGTTGCTATCAAAGATAAGAAAGGTGATACTTGCACTCAAGTTGAACCTATTTTAAAACAATTTTTAAAATTTTATAAAGCTTTTTATTCTTCTGAGCCTTATTTAGATAAAGAAAAAGAGGGTTTAGAATTTTTAAAATTATTAGAGGGACCTAAAATTCCTGAACATATAAAAGGAAGTCTTGAAGAGCCTATATCATAAAAAGAATTGCAAACAGCGTTGAAGTCCCTTAGAGTTGGATCCGTTCCATGTGGTGATGGATTCACCTTAGAGTTTTTTTAATCATTTCAAAATACCCTATTACCACATTTGTTAAATCTATATCAGGCTCAACTACTTAAAGGTTGTATTTTAGGCACTATGGCAGAGTCTTTAACTATAGTTTTGCCAAAGCCAAATTAAGATCCTACGTTGGTCTCAAATTACAGGCCTATTTCTTTAATTAATGTAGATTGTAAACTTTTGGCTTTACGCTTGGCCAAGGCTCTCCCTTATATTATTGGTATGCACCAAACTGGGTTTGTTGCTCAGAGACATTCCTCTAATAATACCAGACTGGCTTTTCAAATGTTATATTTAACAAAAGCCATGAATGATCCAGCCATTTCTGTTTCTTTGGATGCAGAGAAGGCATTTGATCGGGTGAAATGGACCTTCATGTATCAAGCTATGGAATGGTGTGGTATAGGGACGGGTTTTATACAAATGATTCAATCCTTGTATAGCTCCCCGACTGCTAGATTATATATTAATAATAATTTTTAAGAAAGCTTCAACTTGCAGAGGGGGTTAGGCAGGGATGCCCCTTGTCTCCTCTGCTTTTTTATATTGTATTAGAACCCTTGTTATTAGCTATTCAACAGGCAGAGGAGATACAGGATATTCCCTATTCGGAGCGGGAATATAAGGTCTCTGCTTATGCAGATGATATACTGCTTCATTTGAGAAACCCTGAAACAGCCATTCCATGCTTGCTTGAATTAATAGAGAAATTTGGAAAATTTTCTGGGTATAAGATTAATTGGAATAAATCTGAAGTTCTTCCACTTAATGTACATTGTACAAAAGATTTGTTTGACTCATTTTCCTTTATCTGGAAGGAAGATGGAATAAAATACTTAGGAATTTGGATAAAAAATACACTGGAAGACACAATGAAAGTAAATGAAAAAGCTTTATTACAAAAAATAACAGAAATGTGTGAGCAATGGAATCCTTTGCATTTATCTTGCTGGGGGAGAGTCCAAACGATTAAAATGATGATATTACCTGTGATTTGTTACCAAATGGGTATGATACCAGTTTTTTTTCAGGGGTCCTTTTATAAAAGGTTAAATAGAATTCTTACAAAATTTGTTTGGCTTGGTAAAATTCCTAGAATTGCTTTAGTGTCTTTGCAAAAGTCAATTAGGGAAGGGGGTAAATTTTCTCAATTTTTATAGGTATCATCAAGCCTATATTTTGCGCCAATGTATGTATTGGGTCCTCCCAGAGCCTATTGAAAATATTCCAGACTGGTTGTGATTGGAATGGTGACTCATTTTTCCTCTGCGATTAAATCATGTTCTTAGTATCAAAATGCCTAGGATATATAAAGAAAACAAAGTGTTAGTTGATACATGGAAAACTTTGAGGTTTGTGAATAATTTAACACCTATTCCTATACATAAATCTATAAATCAAACTATATGGCTTAACTCCAAGATTCAAATAGGCAGATTTAAGGTCATCTGGAAGTATTGTGTAATGGCAGGTATTAGAACTCTGGACGATGTTATATCTAATGGTAAACTGCTTGACTTTTCACAGCTACAATAAATCACAAAGTTTTAGATGGTTGCAGCTGAAGCAGGCCATTCAGGCAGGGTTACCTGAATGGAAAAATCTTAACAACCAATATAGTTTAGAGTTCTTGTGCTTTCAGGTGGACTTCCTGGGACACCAGGCCGCACAGTGGTATAAATTGATATTTGGATTTATAAATAAAATTTAAAAAAAATTGTCTTAGGGACATTTGGAGCATTGAGATTAAGCATCAAATTACTGCGTCTCAATGGCCATGAATTTGGTCTTGGAAAATGAGTTGTACAATGTAAGATTCTATGAGACAAACTTGGTTTTTTCTGTTGCACTGAGATTTCTGGACCCCTGTTTGATTACAAAAGTTAGATAGCTCTAAGTCAAATAAATGTTGGCATTGTCATCTCGAAGCAGGGACTTCAGATCATTTATTATTCTACTGTCCATTCATTTTGGCTTTTTGGAGATCGATATGGGACAAATAAATTGTTTCTTAGAAAATCCTGTGGCTTTATCGTATGATACTATTTTATTTGGAATATCAATGAGGAAAAAAAGTCAAATTTCTGCAAATAATAATAAATTATTACTTATTGTGACAGGAGTTGCCATTCAGCAGATTACATTCAATTGGAAAAACTGGAATAGATTAAATTACAGTTTTTGGTGCAATTCACTGTGTCATATGTATAAGATGGAAAGAACATTAGCGTTGCAGAAAGGAAATTTTAATAATTTTCAGGAGGTTTGGAGACCATTAATAGAGTATTGTAATGAATAAATTATTTTTCCTCAGCTAATATAATTGTACGGGGGGGTAGGAGGAAGTCTATTTATATATTGATGTGTTGGATTAATAGAGAATAATTTCTATATGTAATCACATGTGTAATAACAGGGTTGGGAAGGAGGGATTTATATTTATTTTTAATTGTGATATTAATAATAATATTCAAGTGATATTGTATAAGTATTATTGTTATTTTCTGTTGCACTTGTTGTAAGATGAAAAAATGAATAAAGAATATTGAAAAAAAAGAAACTTCTGGTAAAACAACATCTTAACTGTGCGCTCATGTATAAAGGAATTTAAGGCCGTCTCTACAGAAATGAGGTGTTCCTTGTTAGCACGGGAAGCTTTATTTTCATAGTTTTGCTCTGTCTCTCTTACCTTTAGACTGCCCTCCAACTTCCAGTTGTCTTCATTCAAGCGAGACAGTAGGAACTAGTCTTCTGCTCATGTCTATTTTCTTTCTCTTTGGTATTTTTTTCCCACTTCTTTGCATATTTTCTGTGCTGCAGAGGATGATCTTGTGGGACAGCTCTGACTGTGGGAGATCACAGACTTTAAGGGATAAAGTCTGCTTCCAGAGCAGTGTTCTCCACAGAAATTTTTTCCAGCCGGGTGGCATGAAAAAGTAGCCGGGTGGGGCGGGACGGGGAAATTTGGTGGTGGGGAAAATTAAGGGCTCCTTTTACTAAGCTGCAATAGCGTTTTTAGCACTTGCAGAATTGCTGCGCTACACGGCTAGAACTAACGCCAGCTCAATGTTGGTGTTAGCGTCTAGCATGTGCGGCAATTCTGCGCAAGCTGAGCGCGCGGTAAAACCGCTGTCGCAGCTTAGTAAAAGGAGCCCTAAATGTGTACTATTTGTATTAGTTAATTATTATTAGTTATTTTCCAATGCTCAATATGACTGCCTTTCTTAAGGTTTGACACTTGTTCCATAATATTTATATTAAATTTAAGAAATATCCAATTCTAGAAGAGAATAATTAGATATTTGCCCTCTTTCAAATGGTATAGAGCAGCGTCTCTCAAACTTTTTTAACTCCGGCACACTAAACGGAGCAAATGTTTTTTTGTGGCACACTAAATGCAGCAAATGTTTTCCATGGCTGGAAAAAATTTCTGTGGAGAACACTGTTGCCATTAGTTTTCAAGGTCCAATCATGTCAAAGAATGATGCTTATCTGGGCAGTTGTATATTAAAAAGAATGGATAAGATAACATGAGAAGTGAAATTGTCATGAATCAGAGGGATACATACCCTGTAGGTCCTAAAAGCAGTCTTGTGGATTAAATATAAACTATGAAGGCAGTGGCGTACCTAGCATATGTGACACCCGAGGCCCATCGTATTTTGACACCCCCCCCCCCCCCATCTGTATGAAAACATGATTTTTAGTAACAATTTTAGTAAACAAGAGTGTACCTAGGAAAAGACAGCATCTTACATATTGCAGTGAGCAGTACATCAATACACCCATTGTAAAACTAAACAAGCCAGACTAGTACAGATCAATCCTACACAGTCAATCCTAACTGAAAATCATGTCTTTCGAACACACAGAACACAGAAAACACCTTCGCCTAGTATGGAATATGTAATCACAAACTAACCCCTCTCCTTTTTACAAAACTGTAATGTGGTTTTAGCCATGGTGGTAACAGTTCAGACTCTCATAGAATTCTGAGCAATTGCCACCATGGCCGATGCTAAAAAAACGCTCTACAGTTTTGTAAAAGTGGGGATAAAATAGAAAAACGTAGACAAAGGTTAAATTGAATCACCAAGAAGCTGGACTCTGCATACAATGCAACACCACAGAAACAATGATGCATCTCCCCTAAAGCAAAAAAATAAATAAATAGAATTTTTTTCCACATTGTCTTCTCTGGTTTCTGCTTTCCTCATAGTCTTGTCACTCTCTTCCTTTCATCCATTGTCTACCCTCTCTCTGCCCCTTCTATATATGGCATCTTCTCTCCTTGTATTCCCTTTCCATCTCTCCCTTCACCCCTATTATTCTGGCATCCATCTTCTTCCCTTCCCTCATTCAATGGTCTGGCATCTCTCTCCTCTTCTTCCCTTCTCTCTCCCACATCCCCATGGTCTGGCATTTCACTCTCTCCTCTCCCTTCCCCCACTTCCATCAGTATCTGCCCCCTTTCTTTCCCTCCAACCCAATTCCATCCAGTATCCTTCCCCCTTATGTCTCTCTCTCCTTTCCCTGCACACCAATTCAATCAGCATCTGCCCCCTTTCTCTCCTTCCACCACCCTTCCATACCACCTTGACCTCCTTTTCTCCCTTCACCACCCTTCTATATTCTTCTCTCCCTCCAAACCAGCAAGGTTCCATGATGACTGCTTCTGTTGCCTCTGCCTCTGGAAGATGTAAGTGATGTTGGAAGGGGTTGGCCGGCAGAAGCAGGGAGTTGCGGAAAGGTTCCGCAATGACTGCAGCTACCGGTCCACCCTTTCCGATGTCACTTACGTCTTCCGGAGGCAGAGGCGGCAAATGCAGTCATCGCGGGACCTTCCTGCACTTCAGTGCGGCTGCTGACTCTGCTTCAGAATAAGTATGGCAGCCATGCTGAGGTGCAGGTGCCATTTAGAGCAGCTTGGAAGATCCTTGATCCAGCCGGCTGTGTACCCCCCTAGGGCTGGCACCCGGGGCGGTCTGCCACTGTATGAGGGGGACAAAAAATAAAAAAAAGAATGGATAACTTGACTGATTTAGACATATCATACAATTATAACCACAAAAATATGTCATAAAATGTAATTCTAAACTCAAGACTCCAGACGAAAAGAAAGGAAACCAGAAAAGACCAAACCCATAGTACTAAGATCCAAATGCTAAAATCGGACATGTCCATTACGAAGAGACGTGTGGATCACTGCTAATTATAACGAGTGAGTCTTTAAAATATAAGACGGTAACGGATAGCCAGACCTGGTGGACGGAAGTGACAAATACTGGAGCCAAAACCAGAGCATCGTGATGAAACTTGAATATGGATACCTATTTATACTTTTGAGTAAAATTGCGATGCGAACATGTCATAGAAAAGAATAAATAATGTGTAAACTAAAAACCAAGAACAACATAAGCCTTCAGGAGAGATATTAAAACCATACTCTTCAAAAAACACATAAAACCTATCCAGCACAACCAATCCCAACCCAATATCCAACACTTTATTTACTCTTAGATCTCTCTAATACTCTTTTATCTACCAAACGTTATCTAAAACCCATAATTTCACCCTATTCTTATCTCCTATAGACCTCCACTTCCCTTTGGTAACTCTTTACCCAACATATATTACCTTAAAAATTCTATGTCATCGCTTATTCTATTCCTTCAAATTTTGAATGTAATTTTTAGTTTGGATGTAATCCGCCTTGAACCGCAAGGTAATGGCGGAATAGAAATCACTAATGTAATGTAATGTAACATAACACCGAACTCAGAATTAATGAAACAACATGCTAAAAGAAGTTAACCCCCCCCCCTAAAATAGGGCATATACATACTTAAAATGATGGCTGGTTACAAACAGTATGCCTCTAGACTATATAGACCTAAACAGGGCAAAAGTAAATGTATGGGAAATGAACAGCTGATAATACAGAGTGTATCTTGAAAACATAAGCCGATAGTAGCTCAAAGACAAGCCGACCGGGTAGATGAAAAGTGAACCTGGGAAAGATCTAAATTATTGTACAAATGAGCTTCTATTAAAACCAAAGAATAAAACCACAGCACTTAGGAAAGTAAAAAAGGGAGAGTAAAATGGACTTACCAAAAAGGTCTCTGCACTGATGAGATAAACTCGTACGCAGAATAAATGTGAACACACGACAGACAGTGGGGCTATGATATTTGATCCTTTGAAAGAGGCGCCAAAAAAGTATCGGCAGTGGATTGAATGCATACTGATAGGGGAGGGGCATCAGGCTGTTAAAAAATGCTGCTTTAATAAATAAATGAAAATACTGGTGAAAAACTAAATAAAAACCCAAAGCCATGATAAAATGCCGAACCTGACTGCAAGTGGTAGTGAAAGTAGCATAAGGCACTCGTAGTACTGTTAGTGTCAGAGCTGCTTAGAATAAAGAACCGTTCTGTACATGAGGAGAAAAAAGAAAGAATGAGGTGATAAGATGTAAAGTGCTGGCCCCTCATTGCACCACTTGATAAAACTAAGGAGCGATGTTCTAGAGCAGGGGTGCCCACACTTTTTGGGCTTGCGAGCTACTTTTAAAATGACCAAGTCAAAATGATCTACCAACAATAAAATTTAAAAAAAACCCACAAAGCACACGGTACGCAGAGAAAATGTTAATAATCATTCCTATTCCGGGGTTTTTTCAAAGAGGTCAAAGTAGATGACTCTATGCACTGTCACCTCAGTAACAACCATACAAAAATAGACAAATACCCCCTCCCTTTTTACTAAACCACGATAGCAGTTTTTAGCGCAGGGAGCAGCGCTGAATGCCCAGCGCTGCTCTCGACGCTCATAGGCTCCCTGCGCTAAAAACCGCTATTGCGGTTTAGTAAAAGGGGACCATAGTGTAAAATATAGACAGCAGATATAAATTCAGATACATTTTTATCAGTAAATTTAAAATAAAATCATTTTTCCTACCTTGTTCTCTGGTGATTTCATGAGAGTCTGATTGCACTTTCTTCTTCTGACTGTGCATCCAATCTTTCTTCCCTTCTTTCAGCCTGTATGTTTCCTCTCCTGACCTCATTCCCCTCCCCCAACTTTTTTTTTTCCTCTCTTCCTGCCCTTTCTTTCTTTCTCTCTTCATGCCTCCTTTCTTTTTTTCTGTTTCTCTTCTTTCCTTCTGTCTCCCTGCCTGCCCTCTTTCTTTATTTTTCCTTGCCCTCCCCCAAGTCACTGCCAATGCCGCTGCCATCGGGGAACAGGCCTCAAAGCCGCCGCCGCCTCAACCTCTCCCTACTTCGGGCTGACCAGCATTCCTCTCCCCGACATCAATTCTGGCGTCGGAGAGGAAGGCTAATCGGCCCAAGATCACGATCGATTGGGAGAAATGCTGCCTGGTCCTGCCTTCGCGGAAACTGAAAGTAGGCAAGACCCAGCAGCAAGAAGAGCAAATGGAAAGCTTCACTGACCTGTCTCCCGCCTTATCCTGTAGCGAATGCATGCTTCGGGGCTCTAACATGTGCGTGCCGGCTTCCCTTCTCTTCCTCCCCCCACCCCCGGACATAACTTCCGGTTTGGGAGGGAAGAGAAGGGAAGCCAGCACGCACACGTTAGAGCCCGGAGCATAAGTTCGCTACAGGCTAAGGTGAAATGTCCAAGCCGGCTTTTTTTGTTGTTTGTTTTTTAATGTTGAGCGGCAGCAGCAGAATCTAGCTGGGTGGTCATCTAAATTACATGGGCAGACCGCCCGGCTGAAAGCCCTTAGGGAGAACACTGCAAGGCATTGGCTGCTTGGCAGTACACCCACCTGAATATAGCCTGCATTCTCAGTTCAGGGATTGTTCTCTTGAGAGCATTGCTCACTCCAGGTTTGTTTGCTAGTGGATATGAGCACAGGCTCTGTGGCATTCTACCCAGGATCCAGGACGACTGTTCCTCCATCCTTTCATGTGCTCTGGTTTTGGGCAGGGTTGAAGTCTGTAGCTGATGGGTCGGGCCTGAGAGGCAGTCAGAAGAAACAGGCAGTCCAGGCTTTTTGAGGCAGAGGATCTCCCTGTAAGCTTTTGCAGCTTTCATTTTGCAACTCCCAGCACACAGCATGCCACAGTGAGTAACAGGCTGACAATTTGTAAGATTGTGTGTGGGTGGTTTCTCCAAATTTGCGTTTTGGGAGGCTTGGTGGGTAGTTCTGGGTTCTCCCACCTAAAATATCCCAAAATTGTTGGAGTTTGTGCTTTATTTCCCTTCCCTGGGCCATTTGTGGCACTCAAATCGCTGTCAATGTGGTTACCTTGGATTTCCCGAGTTGAATAAAAGTCTTGTCTCTGCCTCAAACCACATTGTTTTGGCTTAAAAATGGTTACGATAGACTCCTCAGGGTAAGATACTTTGACTTCCTGGCCTATATGTGGCGGATAGCTATCGGGAGAGCATCTGTGTTCGATATGCTACAAGGCGTGTGAGAGGAGGTGGTAGTGTCGGCTTCAGTTCCCCCCTCTTGCCTCTTCAGTATGTACTGGTGTTCAGTCCATCCAAGGACAGGCTATAAAGTTCAAAATTGGTCCAGGGGCAGCGCAGGTGCATTCCTGGTGAGTACAACTGTGTTTTCATTCCCAAATCCCTAAAGTGTTGGTCCCCAGCATCAGAGCCATGCACAGTCAGAGGACAATCTTCCTGAGAATGACTTGGATGATCCTGATGATTGCCTTTACTTTTCTCTGACAGGCGCTTCCACAGTGTGGGATAAGGCTGCAGTCATAGATCTGCAGGACCCAGATCTGGAGGACATTCCAGATTTCAGGGAAAACTCCACTGTATGTCAACTGTTGAAACCTTCAGCACTGATAGGGATAATTTTGGAATCCCTTCATGAGTAGAAATTAGAGACTCCTCAGTCCTTGACAGCGCAGTGCTCCCTTATGAGTAGCATGAAGCATCAGTCTTCCTTTTTTTCCTGACCATCCAGACATCACGAAGATGCTCATGGATCACTGAGAGGTGCTGGAAAGTCCTCTTGAGTTTCCAAAGTCTATGACTAAACTCTATCCCATGGATACTTTTAATCAGATTTTTGTTTCCCTGTTGGTGGATTCTTTGGTGGTGAAAGTGTGTCTTTCTTTCCAGTGAAGGTGGTGTGGTGTTGGACACTCAAGACGACTGAGTTGATTTTGTGCTCAAAACGCTTTTTGACTCCGTAGTCTTGAGTCTTAAGAGCGGCCGCTGCGGCACCTTTTCTTGCTAGGGCCTTTCATTTTTAAGCTGCGGCACAATCCTGACACTATCATTTTATTTAAGTATTTATATTATATACCACCTATAACCTAAATGGTTTATATTCTGGTACTCAAGCATTTTTTCCTGTTCTAGTGGGCTTATACTATGTAATGTACCTGGGGGTATGGGTGATTGATTGACTTACCCAGGGTCACAAGGAGCAGTGTGGGATTTGAACCCATAACCTTAGAATATAGAGATCCTATTTTGTACAGTGTTATGACATTCTTCTTATAAAAGGTACTATTTTAAATTGCCTCCTCAATGTAGGCTAAAGCATGTGTAATATGCAAAATTTCACCATATTTTTTGCTCCATAAGACACACTTTTTTCCATCCAAAAGTGGGTGGAAATGTCGGTGTGTCTTATGCAGCAAAGATAATTTTTTTAAAATATCCCCCATCCACCCCATCGTACCTTTTTAAATGTCCCATTGTTAGGGGTACGCGGGCTGATTGCTGCGCTGCATCTCCAGGAAGTTAAGGGAAAGGCTAGCGTGCAGCGATTGCTTGTTGCTGGCCCACAAGACTTCCCCCGATGTCAGTTCAGACGTTGGAGAGAAAGGAAGGGCCAGCCTTCCTGGAGCTGTGGCAAGCGGTGGCGGACCGGAGGCAGAGGAAGAGGAATCGTCGGGCGGTAGGCAGGCTTCAGCGCTGCAAGGAGGGAGGAAGGTAGGCTTTGGCATGGCAGGGGGGAGGGCAAAGGCTGGAAGGCAGTGAGGGGGAGGGGGCACGAACTCGAGACATGGGAGGGTGGGAGGACAAAGGACATAGGCTGGCAGTGAGGGGGGGAGGGGGCACAAACTTGGAACATGGGAGGGAGGACAAAGGCTTGCAGTGAGGGGGAGGGGGCATAAACTTGGGACATGGGTGGGAGGGACTAGATAAGGACAATTGTTGGGCCTGAGTGAAGGAAGGAAGGAGACTCATGAAATCAATAGACAACAAAGGTAGGAAAAATGATTTTATTTTCAATTTAGTTATCAAAATGTCAGTTTTGAGAATTTATATCTGCTGTTTATACTGTGTGTATATGAAAAATGAAAGGAACAGAGTGCAGAGCCTGACAGGAAAGGGGGTACAGGGTGCAGAGCCTGGCAGGTAGTGTGGGGTTGGGTACAGAGCCTGGCAGGGAGTGAGGAGGGCTGAGTACAGAGCCTGGCAGGGAGTATGGGGGGCTGGGTGCAGAGCCTGGTATATATTAATACACAGTTTGGTTCAGAATTTTTCTTTCTTGTTTTCCGACTTTAAATCTAGGGTGCATCTTATGGAGTGAAAAATACGGTAACTCTTCCAAGGTATTTATTTTTAAAATGTATACACTGTCTAAACAAACCTAGGTGGTTTACAAAACACATGATTCTTTGCTTTTTTTATGATTGACTTCTCAAAAAACTACAAAGTCATGGAATAGAAGGGGATATACTAAGATGGATAGGAAAATGGCTGGAAAACAGAAGACAGAGAGTGGGCATAAATGGGAAGTACTCAGACTGGAAGAAAGTAACTAGCGGTGTGTCTCAGGGCTCGGTTCTTGGGCCTATCTTATTCAATATCTTCGTAAATGACCTGGAAGAAGAAACGACCAGTGTTATTGTCAAGTTTGCAGATGACACAAAGCTATGCCGGACAATCAGGTCACAAAAAGACAGCGAGGAACTTCAGAGAGATTTGAAGCAACTTGAGAGATGGGCAGAAAATTGGCAGATGAGTTTTAATGTAGAAAAATGCAAAGTGATGCATCTGGGCAGAAAAAACAAGGAGCACGAGTATAAACTATTAGGTATAACATTGGGGAAGAGCGAACAAGAAAAAGACCTAGGGGTACTGATAGACAGGACCCTAAAGCCGTCGGCTCAATGCGCAGCGGCGGCAAAGAAAGCTAACAGGATGTTAGGCATGATAAAGAAAGGAATCACGAGTAGATCAAGGGAGGTCATAATGCCGCTTTATAGAGCAATGGTCAGACCACACTTGGAATACTGTGTCCAACACTGGTCTCCATACCTGAAGAAGGATATAACACTGCTGGAGAAGGTGCAGAGGCGAGCGACGAAGCTAGTAAGGTATGGAGAACTTGAGCTACAAGGATCGCCTCAGAAAACTGGGATTATTCACCCTTGAGAAGAGAAAACCGAGAGGGGATCTGATAGAGACTTTTAAATTACTAAAAGGAATCGACAAAATGGAGCAAGCTCACTCACCAGCAGGGGGAAAGGATGGAGAGCAAGAAATAGCTTTATTCACATTGGCGAATGTGACCCAGACTCGGACAAGAGGTCATGGCCTGAAGCTGAGAGGGGACACGGCCAGGACAAATGTCAGAAAGTTCTGCTTCACACAGCGAGTGGTGAACGCCTGGAACTCTCTCTCCCGAAAGAGATGGTGGAGGAAACTACCATTCTAGGATTTAAGGAAAAATTGGACGCACATCTTCTTGCAGGACACATTGAGGGATGCGAGTGACTAATGTATGCACCAGGGTATGCCTGGCTGAGCCTCCGCGTGTGCAGATCACCGGACTGGATGGACCCCAGGTCTGATCCGGTGCAGGCATTTCTTATGTTCTTTATACTGTTCTTATGCTCAGAAAGAAAGTTTTAAATTTTGAGTCATTTTTCCATCGTTTAACAATGGGCAGACAACAACATACACCACAAAATCTGATGTAGAATTAATGAACTGATGCAATTTAACTTTTACTATTATTATCAGGGGACGTAAATGTGTTGGTCAATCATTTGTTTACATTTGCCATATTTGGAATGTCCAGAATTCTTGTGCATACCTATGGAAACAGGAAGGGACATAAGGACCAGTTTTGTTGAGATTCTGCCCTCTAATGTGGACTACAAATAGTGAATGATCTTTAATCAACTCTAATCAAACACCAATTAGATAAGATCCTGGATGAGGAGAATCTACGGGATCCCCGACAACATGGATTTACTAAGGGGAGATCCTGCCAATCCAACCTGATCAGCTTCTTTGACTGGGTAACGGGGAAGCTGGATATCGGGGAGTCCCTGGACATCATGTACCTGGACTTTAGCAAAGCATTCGATAGCGTTCCACACCGCAGGTTACTGAGCAAGATGAGTTCTATAGGATTAGGTAACACATTGACAAAATGGGTTGGGAGCTGGCTTGGAGGTAGGCTCCAAAGGGTGGTGGTGAACGGCACCCCCTCCGAAATGACGGAGGTGATTAGTGGAGTACCACAGGGCTCAGTCTTGGGCCCAATCCTATTCAACATCTTTATAAGAGACTTGGCAGAAGGGCTTCGAGGTAAAATAACATTATTCGCCGATGACGCCAAACTGAGTAATGTAGTGGGCAAATGCACAACAGACGAAGATTCAGTGCCCGACAACATGATGCACGACCTACTCCTACTGGAGCGATGGTCTAGGACATGGCAACTCAACTTCAATGCCAAAAAATGCAAAGTTATGCACCTGGGCAGCCAGAATCCATGCAAGTCTTATACCCTTAATGGCGAGATCCTAGCAAAAACGGTAGCAGAACGAGACTTGGGGGTAATCGTCAGTGAGGACATGAAGTCTGCCAATCAAGTGGAGCAGGCTTCGTCCAAGGCAAGACAAATCATGGGCTGCATACGAAGGGGTATCGTCAGTCGTAAGGCGGAAGTCATTATGCCATTGTATAGATCCATGGTGAGGCCCCACCTGGAATACTGTGTGCAATTCTGGAGGCCGCATTATCGCAAGGATGTGCTGAGACTGGAGTCGGTGCAAAGAATGGCCACCCGGATGGTCTCGGGACTCAAGGATCTACCATACGAAAAACGGCTTGACAAATTACAGCTATACTCGCTCGAGGAGCGCAGAGAGAGGGGGGACATGATCGAGACGTTCAAGTATCTTACGGGCCGCATCGAGGCAGAGGAAGATATCTTCTTTTTCAAGGGTCCCACGACAACAAGAGGGCATCCGTTGAAAATCAGGGGCGGGAAACTACGAGGTGACACCAGGAAATTCTTTTTCACTGAAAGAGTGGTTGATCGCTGGAATAGTCTTCCACTACAGGTGATTGAGGCCAGCAGCGTGCCTGATTTTAAGGCCAAATGGGATCGGCACATGGGATCTATTCACAGGGCAAAGGTAGGGGAGGGACATTAAGGTGGGCAGACTAGATGGGCCGTGGGCCCTTATCTGCCGTCTATTTCTATGTTTCTAAAGCAGTCTAAACTTTGAAGTAGGTTCCAGTGTTTTCTTAATCTTTGTCCCCAGCCAAATGTGAAAAATAGAAACTACAGACAAACTTGTTCTTTAACATCCCTCTGTTTTTTAATTAGCAAAGATAATCAATCTCTATTTCTGGCTCTTACATGTGCATGGTTAATGCAGCTATCAGAATATCCTGCTTCTTTGAAGCTGTGTTTTAAATTGGTGGCTTGTGTTTCAAATTCTTCTGAAGTAGCGCAAAGTTTCTTTATACACAAAAATTGACTTACAACTAGGTTATCGTTAAGACTACTTACGTGAAAACTCTCATAATGCAAATATTTTTCTATCGCTAGGTTTATGAAATACTGTAATATCAAAATCTTTTTTTCTTTATCAAAATATCCAAATAGGAGATTTATCCCAGGACAAGCAGGCAGCATATTCTCACATATGGGCGATGTCATCCACGGAGCCCGGTGCGTACAGCCTGACGGAGCAATCGTGCTTGAAGAAACTTTAAGAAAGTTTGTGACTGCCACACCACACATGCGCGAGTGCCTTCCCACCCAATATAGGGTGCGTGTCTCCTCAGTGTCTCTTCAGTTCTGTCTTTTCAGTTCTGATTTTTCCATGGAGCTGAGAAATCCCTACTTCAAGGCTCATCGTGCTAAATTAGTGCATTCCATCCGAGGCTTGTGTTTTCTTCGGATTTCTCTTTTTCTTGCTCGAGTTCTTCTTGAATCGTGTGAGGGTGTTTTTTGTTTAAAAACCCCCCCCCCGCAAAAAAACCCCCCCCAAAAAAACAGTTCCTTTTTTCGTCCCGTTGCCTTTTGACAGCAGGGCCTATTCCACAGCCTCACATTGGCGATCTGAGTTACCGTTGAGGCAGCGTCGATCCTCGAAGAGGCGTTCTCCTATACATTGAGAATCGCAATGGAGATTGATATTGCCACGGCATCGAGGATCGAAGCGGAGACCTACATCACCTCGGCATCGAGCTTGCAGTGGAGATCGACATCGCCTCGGCACCGGGGCTCGGAGTGGGAGTCGACATTGACTATCGGGGCGCGAGGCCCAGTCCACCAGACATAGGTCTTCTTCGACTGACCATCGCAGATCCACATCAAGACTTCGACCATCAGAGTTCAAATCATCTTCTTGATATTCCTCAACGACATCAGACTCCAGTCTCGCATGTAGAGTGCTCTCAACAGTTGGGAAGTGAGTCATCTTTTTTTACCTCATCACTCTGGCAAGCAGTTTTCAAAATCAAGGCATTCTTCTACAACACGATCTCTGAAGAGAAAACATTCTCAGCCACCTGTCACTTCAACACCGCAATGTTCTAGAGTTGATGATCATCTTCTTCTTTACCTGAAGACTCAAGAGCTTCATTTTCAATATGACCCTGAAGTTTCTATGTCATATGAAATGCCAGAAGGTTCTCCTAGACGAGAATAGTCATATTCTGATTCAGTATCTTTCACCAGATTTCTCTATCAGATGACTAAAGATCTACAAATTGCACTTGAATATGATTCTAAATACACTAAGAAATATTTAGCTGAGTTGGAGTTACCTCAACCTCCTAAAAAGTCTCTTAAGTTACCTATGAATGGTATACTTAAACATACCTTTAAACAAAATCTTAATACTCCATATTCCATCCCGGCAGTACCATCCAAAATGGAATCTTGATATAGAATGGTTCAGTGTAAAGGTTTTGAGAAACGACAACTCTCACATCAATCTCTAGTGGTCGAATCTTCACTCAAAAAATCCAATCCTTCTAAGATAGATGCGGCAGTTCCTCCTGGTCGTTAGGGCAGGACAATTGACAAGTTCGGGTGTAGAATCTATGAGAATTCCATGATGGGCAACAGAATTCTCAACTATAACTTTGTTTTTACATCTTACCTGAAGTACTGGATTAAGACCATGCCTTCCTTTTTTAAAGATCTACCTTCTCATCGTTTGG
The DNA here is from genome assembly GCF_902459505.1 of Geotrypetes seraphini. Classification (NCBI taxonomy): domain Eukaryota; kingdom Metazoa; phylum Chordata; class Amphibia; order Gymnophiona; family Dermophiidae; genus Geotrypetes; species Geotrypetes seraphini. The sequence continues at coordinate 337,307,527 of NC_047086.1, read as the reverse complement.
ATGAATTTAAACATATGCACCGTACCCTACAACAGCTTAGAGTACCTAAGATCCAGGCAGCATATGATGCCTTTGAAATATCCTCCAGGGCCACAGCATTCTCAGTGGCTATGCGAAGGCTGGCATGATTGCGGTTGGTGGATATGGAGCCTAATTTACAGGACAGATTAGCAAGTATTCCCTGTCTGGGTGAAGAACTGTTTGGGGAATCTATACAAGAAGCCACCAAACATCTCTCTGACCATGAGAAGCATTTTGCTACCCAGCTTAGGCCAATACCCAAACCTTTGGCTACTAGGGGTTTTAAGCCTTCTTCTTAACCAGAGGCGCTACCCCCTTAGACTTGCTCCTTATTCAAGACCTCCAACAAAGAAGCAGGCCCAGCAGCAACAGCAGCGTCAACGAAAGCCTCAGACACCAGCTACAACAAAGCTTACACAGCCTTTTTGACCATCTAAGTCAGAGCATAACAACAATCTTATCTGCCTCTGTCTTTTCCTCTTCCTATTGGAGGGCGCCTTCATCACTTTTATCACCTGTGGGAAATCATCACTTCCGATCTCTGGGTACATTCCATCATAAAAGAAAGCTATTCCCTTCATTTTCTACAGATTCCATCAGATTGCCCTCCAAAAGAGTGTCCTTCCAATTTGTTGCAGACTTCCCTTCTTTTACAGGAAGTACAAACTCTGCTAGCTCTCAATGCCATTGAGAGGGTTCCCCTGGAACAGCAGAGCATGGGATTTTACTCCCGTTACTTCCTTGTTCTGAAGAAGACAGGAGGTCTTCAACCGATATTGGATCTCAGAGCTCTCAACAAATTTCTTGTCAAAGAAAAGTTTTGGATGCTCTCCCTGGCATCTTTGTATCCCCTTCTGGATCGCAACAATTGGTTATGCTTTCTAGATCTCAAAGAGGCTTATATTCATCCAGCATCTCGCAAGCTCATCAGATTTTGGGTCTGGCATCATCTCCCAGAGTTTTCACTAAGCGCCTAGTAGTGGTAGCAGCAGCTTTACGAAGTCATGGCCTTCAAATTTTCCCATACCTGGACGATTGGCTCATAAGACTCCACGTTCCAGGGGGTTACTGTAGGATTTGAAGACAATTTTCCCAAGTCTCAACTGCAGCCATCCCAGTCTCTGCAGTTCATTGAACCATTCTAGACACTGTGCGACTCAGAGCATTCCTTCCATAGCAATATCAGGATGCTCTCATTCACCTTTACCAAACAGTGTCTACCCTCAACTTCACTCTCAACGAGACACATGATGATTCTTCTAGATCACCTGGCCTCTACTGTTCACGTGACTCCTTTTGCCAGACTTCACCTCAGAATTCCTCGGTGGACCCTGGCTTCTCAATGGGCACAGGCCTTCGATCAACTCTCTCAGCATATTACAGTGACTTCTGCTCTATGGTAATCTCTTCAATGATGGATGCTTTCATCCAATCTTTCCTGTTCCAGACGCCTCCTCATCAGAAGGTCATCACAACAGATTCCTCGACCTATGCTTGGGGGCTCATCTAGGAGGTCTCCGTACCCAGGGACATTGGTCCGCCATGGACCGTCGAAATCACATCAATCTGTTGGAACTCGGAGCGATCTTCAATGCTCTCAAAGCTTTTCAGCATCTTCTTCACGATCAAGTAGTGCACATTCGTACAGACAACCAAGTAGCCATGTATTACGTGAACAAATAGGGAAGGACAAGATCTCTCCTTCTTTGCAAGGAAGCTCAGAAGGTTTGGAATTGGGTAATTATTCACAATGTGTTTCTCAAAGCAGTTTACATTCAAGGAGAAGAAAACTCCTTCGCGGACAAATTGAGTTGCCTTCTGCAACCTCACAAATGGACACTCAATTAGACATCTCTCCGTCACATTTTTTCTCAGTGGGGGACTCCTCAAATAGATCTGTTTACGTCTCCCCATAACTACAAACTGCCTCAGTTTTGTTCCAGTATTTACTTCCCTCACCGCCTGGAGGCAGATGCTTTTCTTCTGGAATGGACGACCAGGTTCCTTTATGCATTTCTTCCATTCCCTCTCATTCTCATGACACTGGTCAAGCACAACCACGCCACCATGATTCTGAAAGCTCCTCGGTGGCCCAGGCAACCTTGGTTCTCCCTTCAGCAGGGAGCCACTACTTTTACTAAATTTTCCATCTCTGCTTACACAGAGTCACGGTTCTCTTCTTCATCCCAATCTACAGTCCCTACATCTTACAGCTTGGTACCTCTCGACATAATTTCAAATCTATAGTTTTCTCAATCTTTCAGAGACATCTTAGAGGTTTCCAGAAAACCTGCCACCAGACAATGTTACAATCAGAAGTGGACTAGGTTTTCTGTGTAATGCACTCTTCATACAAGGAGCCTCAATCTTCCTCCTTGTCTTCAGTTTTGGATTACTTACTTCATTTATCACAATCTGGCCTCAAATCAACCTCCATTAGGGTCCATCTCAGATTTATGAAAGGACTTTGTCATATCAAACTACCTCCAGTGGTTTGGGACCTCAATGTGGTTCTTGCTCAATTGATGAAGTTTCCATTTGTCTACAGCTCATCTCAAGTATCTCACTTTGAAAGTGGTCTTTCTTATCTCTCTCACTTCTGCTCGCAGAGTTAGCGAGCTTCAAGCTTTAGTAGTGAATCCACCTTTCACAGTTTTTCATCATGACAAGGTGGTACTCTGTACTCATTCAAAGTTCTTTCCAAAAGTTGTTACAGAATTTCATCTCAATCAATCAATTGTTCTTCCGTTGTTTTCCCCTAAGCCTCATTCTCATCTTGGAGAATCAGCCCTTCATACTCTAGACTGTAAGCGTGCTATGACTTTCTATTTTACAAAGGACTAAATCACATAGATATTCTCCTCAACTTTTTGTCTCCTTTGATCCAAACAAGTTGGGTCATTCAGTTTCCAAGAGAACAATATCCAACTGGTTGGCTGCTTGCATTTCCTTTTGCTATGCTCAGACTGGTCTGCATTTAGAGGGATGAGTTACAGCCCTCAAAATTAGAGCAATTGCAGCTTCAGTAGCTTTCCTCAGATCTACACCTGTTGAGGAAATCTTTAAAGCTGCCACTTGGTCATCGGTTCATACATTCACTTCTCATTATTGTCTGGATTCCTTCTCCAGACGGGATGGCCGGTTTGGCCAAACAGTATTACAAAATTTATTCTCCTAAACGCCAACACTCCCACCATCCCATTCTGGTTAGCTTGGAGGTCACCTATATGTGAGAATATGCTGCCTGCTTGTTCTGGGCTAAAGCACAGTTACTTTCCGTAACAGGTGTTATCCAGGGACAGCAGGCAGCTATTCTCACAACCCACCCACCTCCCCTGGTTGGCTTCTTAGCTAGCTATCTGAACTGAGGAGACACATGTCCTATGTTGGGCGGGAAGGCACTCGCGTATGCGCCGTGTAGCAGTTGCGAACTTTCTGACAGTTTCTTCAAGCAAGATTGCTTGTCAGGCTGTCGTCACCCACGGAGCCCGGTGCTATCACCCATATGTGAGAATATCTGTCTGCTGTCCCTGGATAACATCTGTTATGATAAGTAACTGTGCTATCTCCGTATGCCTGATACTGTGGATCAGAAAGTGGTCTGATGATTCTTCATCCAAGGCAGGGGTCTCAAAGTCCCTCCTTGAGGGCCGCAATCCAGTCGGGTTTTAAGGATTTCCCCAATAAATATGCATGAAATCCATGTGCATGCACTGCTTTCAATGCATATTCATTGGGGAAATCCTGAAAACCCGACTGGATTGCGGCCCTCAAGGAGGGACTTTGAGATCCCTGATCCAAGGTGACCCTCTACAAACTGCCATTGAAGGGACAGTTATTGTTAGGTTTGGTGTCTTGCACACTAGCCATAAGGTCTTCCAGACCTTTACCGAAGTCCTTGCCAGACAGCAGGCCTTGGTCCTCTACGGGGCCAAGGCATTCTGCATTTCATATCGTCAATATGCCGGGGGTGTCTTGGGTCAAAGATCTTTTTAGAACACCAGATAAAGATTTGATGGAGCTAGATGACCTCAGTCTTCAGGAGCATGCTCTACTTCCACCCCAAAGATATCACCACAGATTGCTAAATGCTAGACATTCTGCAAAAAGGATATAAACCTGATTTATACTGTCCCCTCCCAGAGATTTTCCTAGACTCTCCATCAGGGAAACTAGAGAGAGGCAAAGGGCATAGTAGCTGTCCAAAGATTACTGGATATGATGGCCATACAGCCAGTTCCATAGTCCAACTGGGGCTCCGACAGATACTCGATATACTTCATCATGCCAATATACTCATCATGCCGAAGACTGGAGACCAATTTTGGACCTCAAAGCAGTCATTGCGGCCCTCAAAATTACTAGGTTCTGAATGGAAATGGTGAGGTAGGTGATTACCTTTTTTGCGCTGGGAGAATTTCTGGCTTCTCTGGATTTAACAGAGGCCTACTTTCATATTCCCATTTTTCCGGAACACAGAAGGTATAAGTCCGAAGGACACTGGGCAGTTTAGTCCAGCTGCTATAGAAATTAGGGTGGGTGGTCAACTTTTGGATGAGTCACATAGTTCCAATGCAAGACCTGGAACACATAGGAATCTGGTTCGCCATGGGAGTGAACAGGGTTTTCCCCCCCACAATCGTGCAAGGAGAAACTTCTCCAATTAATTTCTGCCTTTCTGAACAGTCTCATCCTGGCAATACCTACAAGTGCTGGGGTTGATGTTCCCTGAGAAATAGCCCTCTTGCGATCACTTCAGGAAGTGCTTATCTCCAATTGGAGTCAGCAAAGGGATCTACTACATCATTGGCTCCCTTGGATAACGGAGACTTGTCACAGTCTAGCATAATGGTTGAATCCTTTCTCTCTCTCTTCAGGAGAGTTCCTCTCCGGATCTCCATCTGGGTGATCTTGATGACGGATGCCAGCCTTTACGACTGGGGGCTATTTAACTTCGTTCACTTTTCGCCTTCTCTCAACTGCGGTTTGCGTTCGTTTCTTCACGAATCGCTGTTTTAATTTATTTCTTTTATTTTACTTTTTTTAAAAAATTTCTTCTTCCGTTCGTTTTCCGGGACGGGCCGCTCAGCCGCAGCCCGAGGGCTTCGACTTTGCGGCGGCTATTTTTCTGCCTATGTCCCGGCCTGCTACAGGCTTTAAGAGGTGTAGCAAGTGTCAGCGTGCGATCTCTCTCACGGACCTTCACAGACGCTGCCTCAAGTGCCTTGGGCTGAAACATCATCCTAGGTTGTGCCTGCCTTGCCAAACACTTCAGCCTCGTGCTTTCAAGCGTCGTTGCATTCTGGTGGACAAGCTTTTTGAGATGGAGTCTTCTACTGATCCCTCGACTTCGAAAGCGTCTTCAGCCTCGACTTCCATCGAGGCTCCTTCGGCGCCTACTGCTTCCACCTTGAACCTCATCAGACCTTCATCGTTTGCAGCGGCTCTTGCTTTGACGTCACCTGCTGTATCTTCCCCTGTTTCCTCAGGTCAGATAACTCAGCAGTCGGTTCCACTGGTGGTGATTAAAGAGTCTAAGACTTCTAAGTCGAAACACACTCAAAGCAGGTGGTCCGGTTTCAGATGTGGATCCACTTTTGCCAGCTTCTTTCCAGACCATGTTAGAGAAGAAGTTTATTCAGTTCCTTACTAACATGGGACCTAAACTACTTCCTCTAATCCAGCACGAAAAGCAGGGAGCAGATTTTTTGCGAGTGCATCGACGAGAATCCTCACACTCTAAACAAGGAGCAGAGTCTTTGAGAGTGCATCGAGGTTCCTCCACCAAGCCTCTAGCTCTATTAATACTTGGGCGTCGGCTGCTTATGTCTCTGAGGCAAAATCTCCTCGATCCTCAAGATCTGGTTCCAGACACAGTTCTCATCACCATTCGAGGCCTTCATCGAGGCAACCTTCCAGGCATCGCTCTTCTTCTCAGGACAGACCATCTTCCTCGAAGCCTTGATCTACTCCATCCTCGACCTGACCACTGACTCCTCCTTAGAGGTCTCAGATGCCGGACCTCGAGGATATTCCGGTCTCGGTTTCTTTGATGCTTTTTTCCATGCCGAAGCTTCTTCTTCAACACAGGCTGCCTCGACGTCCTCTAGTCCCTCTCGAGGCAAGGCATTGGCAGATCAGCTATCTTTCTCGTCTTTCCTGCGACAGATGTCTGTAGACTTGGATGTTCAATTGGATACTGGCTCCAAATATTCTAAGGAGTATCTAGAAGTTATGCATCTTCCTCACAGAATGTCTTAAGCTTCCACTTCATAAGCTTTTGAATCAGACTTTTGCTCGATGCATGGATACACCTTTTTCCATGCCAGCAGTTCCAGGGAAACTGGACTCGAGGTATAAAACTGTGCATCGCAAAGGGTTTGACAACTCACAGTTATCTCATCAGTCCCTGCTTGTTGAATCATCCTTGAAGAGATCTCATCCTTCCAAGGTCTATGCCACAGTTCCTCCTGGACGGGAGGGGAAAACTATGGACAAATTTGGACGTCGCATATACCAGAATGCTATGATGTCCTCTAAAGTCCTCAATTACAATTTTTATTTCATCACTTATTTTGAATTTCTTATTTCTCTTCTACCAAAGTTTTTGGCTTATCTGGTTAACCAAATGCATTTTGAGTTTCAAGAAGTCATTGCTTCTTTCAATTACGTCTGCATCTCCTCCAATCATCTTATGATGCCTTCGAGTTATCTGCCCGAGCGGCTGCTTGCTCTGTAGCTATGCGTCGTCTTTCCTGGTTTCGTACCATTGACATGGACCCTAACCTTCAAAACCGCTTAGCTAACATTCCTTGTCAAGGCAACGACCTCTTTGATGAATCCATCGAGGCAGCCACCAAAAAATTATCTGACTATGAAAAATCATTTGCTTCAATAGTCAGACCTAAACCAAAGACAGCTCCTGCCAAGCCTGCACGCCCTGCTGTTATCTATCAAAGGCATTTTGCTCCAAAGCTGGTTCCATATACTCGCCCTCCTCTGAAAAAACAGCAACCTCAGAAGCAACAGAAACCCCAACATTCTGCTGCACCTTTTTGACTGTTTACAACAGAGCATAACCTCCACCGTTTTGTCTCTGTCTCTTTTTCCCCGTATAGGAGGTCGTCTCCATCATTTTTACAACCGATGGACGTTAATTACATTCGACCTCTGGGTACTTACCATCATCAGGGAAGTATACTCTCTTCATTTCACTCAGGTTCCACCACAGATTCCTCCAAGAGAGTTATCCTTCCAATCCGTCCCAGACCGCCCTTTTTCTTCAGGAAGCTCAAGCTCTGCTTCATCTCCATGCCATCAAACCAGTTCCCTTGGAACAGCAGAACAGGGGTTTTTACTCCTGTTACTTCCTTGTTCCGAAGAAGATGGGCGATCTGCGACCCATTCTGGATCTCAGGGCTCTCAACAAATTTCTAGTCAAAGAAAAGTTTTGAATGTTGTCCCGGGCATCCCTTTATCCCCTTCTCAAGCAGAATGACTGGTTATGCTCTCTAGATCTCAAGGAAGCCTACACTCGTATTCCCATTCATCTGGCCTCCCGTCAATACCTCAGATTTCGGGTGGGGAATCTGCACTATCAATACAGAGTTCTACCCTTCGGCCTGGCCTCGCCTCCCAGAGTGTCCACCAAGTGGCTGGTAGTGGTAGCGGCAGCTGTAAGAAATCATGGTCTTCAGGTATTTCCTTACCTCAACGACTGGCTCATCAAAGATTCCACATCTGAAGGGGTTATTGTAGCGACTCAACAGACTACCTAGTTCCTACAAAGTTTGGGATTCGAAATCAACTTTCCCAAATCTCAACTTCAGCCCTCTCAAAATCTACAATTCATTGGAGCTGTTCTGGACACTGTCCAACTTAGAGCATTCCTTCCACAACAACGTCTGTAAGCTCTTCTTCAACTCTGTCATACAGTGTCTTCCCGCTCTTCCAACTCAGCGAGACACATGATGGTACTTCAGGGTCACATGGCCTCCATAGTACACGTGACTCCTTTTGCCAGAATTCACCTCAGAATTCCTCAGTGGACCCTGGCATTTCAATGGACATAGGTTTGAAATCCTCTTTCTCGCCACATCACAGTCACTCCTTCTTTGAAGTAGTCTCTCCGTTGGTGGATGCTCTCTTCCAATCTTTTCAGAGGCTTGCTTTTTCAAACACCCCCTCATCAGTAGGTCCCCACGACAGACTCTTTGACCTATGCTTGTGGCGCACATCTCGATGGTATCCGTACTCAAGGCCTCTGGACCAGTACGGATCGTCAGTGTCGTATCAATCAGTTGGAACTCAGAGCTATCATCGGAGCTCTCCATGCTTTTCAACATCTCCTTCACGACACAGTACTCGTCCGCACGGAGAACCAAGTCGCCATGTATTATGTCAACAAACAGGGAGGGACAGGGTCTTCCTCCCTTTGTCAAGAAGCTCTGGAAGTTTGGGACTGGGAAATTCGTCACAACACCTTCCTCAAAAGCAGTCTGCATTCAAGGGGCGAAGAATTGCTTGGCGGACAACTTGGGTCGTCTGCTGCAACCTCATGAATGGACTTTCCATTCCTCGCCTCTTCATCACAATTTTTCACAGTGGGGAACGCCTCAGATAGACCTCTTTGCAGCTCCCCACAACTTCAAACTGCCTCAATTCTGCTCCAGGATATACTTTCCTCACCGCCTCGAGGCAGATGCTTTTCTTCTGGAATGGACGAACCTTTTCCTCTACGCATTTCCTCCATTCCCTCTCATTCTCTAGACTCTGGTCAAGTTGAAGAATGATCATGCCACCATGATTCTAATCGCTCCTCGGTGGCCGAGACAACCCTGGTACTCCCTTCTAGTTCAACGCAGCAGCAGGGAGCCATACCTGTTAACAATTTTTCCTTCTCTGTTTACACAGAGTCAAGGTTCTCTGCTTCATCCCAACCTGCAGTCTCTACCTGATAGCTTGGTACCTCTCAACATAACCCCTCTTCAGTTTTCTCAATCTGTAAGAGATGTTTTACAAGCTTCTAGAAAGCTTACAACTAGACAATGCTATCACCAAAAATGGTCTAGGTTTTCTACATGGTGTTTTCTCATCATAAGGAGCCTCAGCATTCCTCCTTATCTTCTGTTTTGGACTACCTGTTGCACTTATCCAATTCTGTCCTCAAGTCTACATCTATCCAAGTCCATCTCAGTGCAATTGCGGCTTTCCATCAGCCTATTGAAGGGAAACCCCTCTCTACTCATCCGGTGGTTTCCAGATTCATGAAAGGACTTTTCAATGTCAAACCTCCTCTCAAACCGCCTCCTGTGGTTTGGGACCTCAATGTTGTCCTTACTCAACTCATGAAGCCTCCATTTGAACCAATGGATAAGGCTCATCTGAAGTATCTCACTTGAAAAGTGGTGTTTCTCATTGCTCTCACTTCTGCTCGACGAGTCAGTGAGATGCAAGCTTTAGTTACTGACCCACCATTCACGGTGTTCTATCATGACAAGGTGGTTCTTCGTACTCATCCGAAATTCCTACCTAAAGTGGTATCAGAATTTCATCTCAACCAATCCATGGTCCTTCCAGTGTTTTTTCCTAAGCCTCATTCTCACCCTGGAGAATCAGCTCTTCATACTCTGGACTGTAAACGTGCTTTGGCCTTCTACTTGGAACGCACTAAACCACACAGATTTGCTCCTCAACTTTTTGTTTCCTTCGACCCAAATAAGTTGGGACATCCAATTTCTAAGCGCACCATCTCCAACTGGATGGCGGCTTGTATCTCATTCTGCTTTGCCCAGGCTGGATTACCTCTTCACAGTAAAGTCACAGCCCATAAAGTCAGAGCAATGGCAGCTTCAGTGGCTTTCCTCAGATCCACACCTATTGAGGAAATTTGCAAGACTGCTACCTGGTCCTCGGTTCATACCTTCACTTCTCACTATTGACTGGATACTTTCTCCAGACGGGATGGACAGTTTGGCCAAACAGTATTACAAAATTTATTCTCCTAAATTGCCAGCACTCCCACCATCCCATTCTGGTTAGCTTGGAGGTCACCCATATGTGAGAATACCTGCCTGCTTGTCCTGGGATAAAGCACAGTTACTTACCAGGGACAGCAGGCAGCTATTCTCACAACCCACCCATCTCCCCTGGTTGGCTTCTCTGCTGGCTATCTGAACTGAGGAGACGCGCCCTGTGCTGGGCGGGAAGTCTCTCGCGCATGCGCAGTGTGGGCAACTCGAAACTTCGAGTTTCTTCAAGCAAGTCTGCTTGTAAGGCGTCCGCATCGGAGCTCCATCGGATGACGTCACCCATATGTGAGAATAGCTGCCTGCTGTCCCTGTATAACACCCGTTACGGTAAGTAACTGTGCTTTCTTGTAAACCCTCGCAGTTTTTCTGAAGCCCACCTTGAGAGTTACTGATTCGCCGATTGTCTACCTCAATAAGTACCAGTAAACTGGACTTCTATATTCTTTGACCAGCTTTTCCAAGAATAGTATCTGCAATTATCGTGCACTTTGCCCCAGGAAAGTTCTGAACCTGGGTTCGACCGAACCCCAGGGGTTCGGTGTGAGTCAGTCTTGCGGGTTCGGCGGAGGTCAAAACACACCTCCGACTCATATAGCGCGCAATCCTTTTCGAGGATGCTGGACATAAAAACGAAGAAAAGGAACAGACTTTGTTGCGAAAATGACATGAGAGTGGCACTTGCCAAGGTAAAGCCGCGCATTTCTGAACTGATCTCTAAGAGGCAACAGCAGAAGTCACACTGATTTGCAGTAAATTTCATTATTATGTTATTATTATTCGAGATATAGGAGAACTTTTTGTTTTCAAAATTGATATTATTTTTTCCCTCACTGTATACCTATGTTTTGAATTTGTAAAAATCATATTTTATTTTTCCAATAAAGAAGGGTTCGGTGAATTTGCATATGAAACTGGTGGGGTTCAGTACCTCCAACAAGGTTAAGAACCACTGCTCTAGAAGCTATTATCTTCCTCAACCACATCCTAATTTGACTATGCAGCCTGTGTCTGGCATCCCAGTACACCCCTACACCTCCTCCTGACAAGCATATCACACCTGTTTTCTGCCCTGTTTCCTCTGCCACACTGTTTTCTGTAATGTGCAGCAGTGGCACTAAAGTGGAGAGATGCCATGGGACGTTCCATAATGGGGAACTGCTATACATTCTGCCGATGCCAAACACACCCTTTCTGAAATCACTTCTTGTTTTTGAGGGAGTAGCACCAGCAGTGTATGTAGCAGCGCTGCATTATGGAAGGTCCCGTTGTGGGAACCATCAGAAGGTGTGGCAGCTTCCAAGAAATCTAGTGTCTAGAAATAGTGTCAGAATATCTTATGTGCTCTTATTGGAAATCTTCCCTATTGCCTACCAGTGTCAAAGTATTTCAAATTATCAAAAGTGCCAGACATATGTTCCAGCAGACTACAGTGGTCCCTCACCTCTTACTTAGCAAACTCTTTATATAGTTCAATAAAATAGTTTTAAACCTTCTTTTATTTCCTTTGTCTTCATGTTAGGGCTCCTTTTACAAAGGTGCGTTAGGGCCTTAACGTGTGGAATAGTGTGCACTATCTGCTACTGCTTCCTCTTGAGCAGGCGGTAGTTTTTCGGATAGCGCACGCTAATCTGGTGCGTGCGCTAAAAATGCTAGTGCACCTTTATAAAAGGAGCCCTTAGTCTCTTTATTTTTACTTTTTCCTTATATATTCATTTTTTTATTTTTACATTTCCAGTCTGTCTGACTTCTAGTTTTGTTGTGTCAGCCTTTTAAACTGAACAGCTGTTCCATTTTATAAAAAATGGACAAAACTGAGTGTCGCACCATAAGAACATAAGAAGCACCATCTCCGGATCAGACCTTCGGTCCATCAAGTCCGGTGTTCCGCACACGCGGAGGCCCTGTCAGGTGTACACCTGGCGTAATTTAGTCACCCATATCCTTCTATGCCTCTCGTAAGAAGATGTACATCTAGTTTGATTTTGAATCCTAGGACGGTCGATTCCGCAATAATCTCCTCTTGGAGAGCATTCCAGGTGTCAACCACTCTCTGAGTGAAGCAGAACTTCCTGATATTAGTCCTGAACTTGTCCCCCCTTAGCTTCATTCCGTGTCCTCTTGTCCGTGTCAAATTTGACAATGTAAATAGTTTTTTCTGCTCTATTTTGTCGATTCCTTTCAGTATTTTGAAAGTCTCGATCATATCCCCTCGCAGTCTCCTTTTCTCAAGGGAGAACAATCCCAGTCTCTTAAGTCGATCCTTGTATTCCAGTTTCTCCATACCTTTTACTAATTTTGTTGCTCGTCTCTGCACCCTCTCCAGCAGTTTTATATCCTTCTTTAGGTTGGGAGACCAATGTTGGATGCAGTATTCCAAGTGAGGTCTGACCATTGCTCTGTAAAGCGGCATTATGACCCTCTCTGATCTACTTGTGATTCCCTTCTTTATCATGCCCAACATTCTATTTGCTTTCTTTGCCGCTGCCGCACATTGTGCTGATGGTTTCAGAGTCCTATCTATCAGAAAATGAGGTCCTTTTCTTGTTCGCTTTTACCCAGAGTTGTACCTGTCATTCTATACTCGTGTTCCTATACTGCCTAAATGCATCACTTTGCATTTCTCCACATTAAACTTCATCTGCCATTTCTCCACCCATTTCTCTAACTAACACAAATCTCTCTGGAGTTCCTTGCTATCCTTTTGCGATCTGATTGCCCAGCATAGCTTTGTGTCGTCTGCGAACTTGATGATCTCGCTGGATGTTCCTTCTTCTAGGTCATTGATATAGATATTAAAAAGATCGGCGCAAGTACCGAGCCCTGGGGTACACCGCTAGTCACTTTCTCCCAGTCGGAGAACTTCCAATTTATGCCTACTCTGTTTTCTGTTCTCCAGCCATTTGCCTATCCATCTTTGTATATCTCCCTCTATTCCATGGCTTTGTAGTTTCCTGAGAAGTCTTTTGTGTGGAACTTTGTCGAACACTTTCTGGAAGTCTAAGTATATTATGTCCACCGGTTCTCCACTATCAATTTGTTCATTCACAGTCTCAAAAAATTGAAGTAAATTCGTTAAACATGATTTCCCTTTCCTGAAACCATGTTGACTTGCTTTCATCAGGTCGTGTGTATCTAAATGCCGGACTATGCTATCTTTAATCAGTGCTTCAACCATCTTTCCAGGGACAGACGTAAGGCTCACAAGTTTGTAGTTGCCCGGTTCTCCTCTCGATCATTTTTTGAAAATTGGCGTGATGTTCGCTATCTTCCAGTCGTCCGGTATCTGTCCAGTTCTAATTGTCAGGTTGGCAAGTTTTTGCAATAACTCTCCGATTTCAACCTTCAATTCTTTTAAGACTCTTGGGTGAATTCCATCTGGTCCAGGAGATTTTTCACTTTTAAGTTTGTCGATCTGGTAGTATACCTGGTCCAAGTCCACTTCTACTGTGGTGAGGCTGTCTTCTATTACTCCTTTGAACACTTCCACTGCATCTGGCATTGTTGCAGTGTCCTCCTTTGTAAAGACGGACGCAAAGAAGGAATTTATGCAATTTGTTTGTCATCCTTTATGTACCCTTTTCTTCCCTGGTCGTCCAGCGGTCCCACCTCCTCTTTTGCGGGTTTTTTCCCTTTTACATATCTAAAGAAGGGTTTGAAATTTTTGGCCTCTTGCGCTATTTTCACCTCATAGTCCTTTTTGGCATCCCTCACCGCCTTGTGGCATTTCTTCTGGTCATCTTTATGTTTGTTCCAAGCTTCGGTTGTTTTTGTGCGTGTCCATTTATTGAAAGAGTCCTTCTTATCTTTTATGGCTTCCTTCACCTGTCTGGTAAGCCATGCCGGTTCTCCTTTGCCTTTAGTTCTCCTTTTTTTGGAAATCCGCGGAATGTAGAGATTTTGTGCTTCCGTGATAGTATTTTTCAGTAGGGACCATGCCTGATCTACCGTTTTAATTTTGTCCATCTTTTTCTTGAGCCGTAGTTTTACTATGGCTCTCATGCGATCGTATTTTCCCTTTTTAAAGTTTAAGGTCGTGGTTAAGGTTGTGAATGTTTCCCTTTCCCGATGTCAAGTTTAAAGTTGATCATGTTGTGATTGCTCTTCCCCAGCAGGACCGTGATTTCTACTTCTTTTGTCGGTCCCGTGAGGCCATTTAGTACCAAGTCCAAGGTGGCTTTGCCTCTTGTCGGCTCCCTTACCATTTGTTCCAGGAAGCAATCCCCTAGCGCCTCCAGGAACCTGGCCTCCTTGCCGCAGTTGGAGGTTCCCAGGTTCCAGTCTATCCCTGGGAAATTGAAGTCTCCCAAGATTATTACATTGTCAGTCTTGCATTCTTCATTGATTTCCTCTATCATTTCAGAGTCAGTTTCCTCCGTCTGCCCTGGGGATCGATAGTACAGGCCAATTTTTGTGTCTGCGCCATTTTGTCTAGGAATCTTGATCCAGAGGGACTCCAGTTTCTCTTTCCTTTCCGGCATAGCCACACCAACAGATTCTACTCCTTCCCTGAACATATAGGGCAATACCTCCACCTTTCTGCCCTACTCGATCTCTTCTGTATAGTTTGTATCCCTGTAGTACTGTGTCCCATTTGTTTTCTTTATTCCACCATGTTTCTGTTATGCCAATGATTTCCAGTTCATTTCGTCTTGCTATTGCCTCTAATTCCCCCATTTTGTTTCACAGACTTCTAGCATTAGTGTACATACATTTGAGTTCTCTTTGCGTTACCTTTTTGGACTTTCTACGCTTGGTTGTCTCTACTATTTCATTCACGGTATCATATTCTGCTCCTACATTGTCTCCCTTGTTTTCTGTTTGGCCGTCCCCTCCTGTGCCTGAGTCATCCCTTCCTGCCTTGTCTCCCTTATTTGCTGTGAGGTCGTCCCCTCCAGTGTATGAGTTGTTGCCCATGGTTCCTTCTTCGGGGCATCCTGTCGCCCGGGCCATCGACTGGTGGTCGACTATCGGCTTTCCCCTGTCTTTTAGTTGATAAAATTCTTTCATTTGAAGTGAAAATCACCTACTAAATTTAAATCTGAGTTAGTTGCAGTATATGGTGATGCGTCACTGTCATTTTCAAGGATAAAAGTGTGGGCTGTGGAGTTTAAGTGGCTGAGCAAGCATTGTTGATGAAGAATGCTCTGTATTTCTAAAAAAAGCAATCAATGAAATGGTTGAAGTTCACTGAATCGTGATGGAAGATTGTCGATGGACCCTAAATGAGATAGTAGAGGCTGCTGGCATTATACAACTACCAGTCCTTTGTATAAGACGGCGAAAGCTTGTAGAGGGATATGAGCCTTGAAAAAAACCCGTTGGGTGAAACATGTCGGCATAGATGTCCCTACAAACTGACCACCTGAAGGCAAAAAGTTAAAAGCTAAGTACCTTTCTTAGAAATGGTTGTTTACAAAATGTTTAAAAATAACTTTAAAAACAATTCAACTAACATAGAAACATAGAAACATAGAAATTGACGGCAGAAAAGGGCTATAGCCCATCGAGTCTGCCCATACCAATGACCCACTCCCTGATTCTTACTCTCTTAGAGATCCCACATGAATATCCCATTTCCTCTTGAAATCTAACACGCTGCTGGCCTCAATCACCCGCTGAGGCAGCTCGTTCCAATGATCGACCACCCTTTCGGTGAAGAAGTACTTCCTAGCATCACCCTGAAATTTCCCTCCCCTGATTTTCAGCGAGTGTCCTCTGGTTACCGAGGGCCCCGTAAGACTGAAGATATCATCTTTCACCACTATACGCCCAGTAATATACTTAAAGGTTTCAATCATGTCTCCTCTCTGTCTTCGCTCCTCCAATGAGTACATCCGCAGTTTTTTTAACCTTTCTTCATACGTGAGATCCCTGAGCCCCAAAACCATCCTGGTAGCCATTCGCTGAACCGACTCAATTCTCAACACATCTTTTCGGTAGTGTGGTCTCCAGAATTGAACACAATACTCGAGATGAGGTCTCACCATGGATCTGTACAGTGGCATTATTACTTCAGGTTTTCTGCTGACAAAACCCCTACGGATACAGCCCATCATTTGTCTTGCCTTGGATGAAGCCTTCTCTACCTGATTGGCAGCCTTCATATCGTCGCTAATGATCACTCCTAAATCACGTTCCATCGTGGTCCTGGACAAGGTTTCACCATTTAGTGTGTAAGTTCTGTGTGGATTTTTTTTGCCTAGATGCATTATTTTACATTTTTTAGCATTGAAGCCTAGCTGCCAAGTTGATGACCACTGCTCGAGCTGTCTTAGGTCCTGCGTCATAAAGTCAGGCACACTGCTTTTGCCAACTATGTTGCATAGTTTGGCATCGTCGGCAAACAGTGATACTTTTCCTCTAAGTCCTTGGGTCAAATCTCCTATGAATAAATTGAATAGAATCGGCCCTAAGACGGAGCCCTGAGGTACTCCACTCATCACTGCTGACATTTTGGAGGGGGTACCGTTTACCATCACCCTTTGAAGCCTACCATCTAGCCAATCCTTTACCCATGTAGTGAATGTATCCCCTAATCCCATTGATTTTAGTTTGTTCAACAGCCTGCGGTGTGGGACGCTATCAAAAGCTTTGCTGAAGTCCAAATATATCACGTCAAGGGACTCACCGGCATCCAGATGATTGGTCACCCAATCAAAGAAGTCAATCAGATTAGATTGGCAGGACCTTCCCCTGGTAAATCCGTGTTGATGTGGATCACGTAAACTTTCTTCGTCTAGAATTTTGTCAAGTTCCTGTTTGATCAGTGTTTCCATGAGTTTGCACACTATGGATGTAAGACTCACCGGTCTGTAATTTCCTGTCTCTGTTCTGCATCCCTTTTTGTGGAGTGGAATTACGTTAGCTGTTTTCCAGTCTAGGGGTACTTTTCCCGTGCGCATGGAAAGATTGAAGAGTACGGATAGTGGTTCAGCCAGAACTTCACTCAGCTCTCTGAGTACCCTGGGGTGTAGATTGTCTGGCCCCATGGCTTTGTCAACTTTGAGTCTTGAAAGTTCGTGGTAGACGCTACTAGGTGTAAACTCGTAATCGCGAAACAGATCATTTTGGCTGTCTCTTATTTGTAGTTGTGGACCATTTCCCGGTGCTTCACAGGTGAATACTGAGCAGAAGTATTCGTTTAGCAGTTCTGCCTTGGTAGTATCAGATTCTGCGTAGTTTCCATCTGATTGCCTAAGGCGTTCTATTCCATTTTTGTTTCTCTTCCTGTCGCTAATGTACCTAAAGAAGGATTTGTCCCCTTTCTTAATGCTTCGTGCTAGATCTTCCTCTGTTTGAAGTTTGGCTTCCCTGACTGCCTTTTTGACAGCCTTAGATCTGGCCAGATAGTCTTCTTTTGCCTCCCTTTTCCCAAGATGTTTGTAGTTGATAAATGCTTCTTTTTTTATTTTAATGAGGTCCGAAATTTCCTTGTTGAACCATTGTGGTTTTTTGTTTCTCCGGCGTTTGCTTACTGTTTTTACGTAGCGGCTAGATGCTTCGTTCAGGATGGATTTTAGATTTGACCACATAGTTTCCGGATTGTCAGTTTCTGCATGGTTTTGCAGCTCTTGATGGACAAAGTCTCTCATGTGGTCGAAATCTGCCTCCCTAAAGTTGAGGACCCTCGTTGCTGTGTTTGATTTAGAGAAGCCTTTTCTGAGGTTGAGCCATACCATGTTGTGGTCACTGGAGGCCAGCGTGTCTCCCACTGATACTTCCGAGACACTGTCTCCATTTGTGAGTACCAGGTCCAGTATTGCTTTTTCTCTGGTGGGCTCTAATACCATTTGTTTTAGTTGTGCACCCTTAATGGAGGTTACTATTCTTTTGCTACCGCTCGTAGTTGCTGAGAGGGTGTTCCAGTCAGCATCTGGCATGTTGAAGTCGCCTAGCAGTACTGTGTCACCACGTAAAGTGATGTTCTCAATCAATTCTTTGTCTTTGTCTTCCTTTTGTCTCGGTGGCCTGTACACCACACCGAGGTAAAGGCATTTTTCGTTCCCTCTGGCAAGGTTTACCCAAAGGGATTCCCCTGTGTATCTAACCTCTGTGATCCTGGTAGTTTTGATATTAACTAAGACAGTTAGAAAAGTACCCATGATGGGTACTGCTTTGGAACGTCCCATCAGTGAAGCTGTGTCGGTCTGGAGAGACACTTAAGAAGGAGAAATTAGGTTCTTACCTTCCAATTTTCTTTCTATTAGTCTCTTCAGATCAGCGTAGCCCCCGCCCTGTCTGTCTGTGTATTTCTTTTGGGATTCGCGTAAAACATGTGGGTTTTTCTGCAGGATCTTGTGTTTTTAGTAGGGTAGGGAAGATTAAAAGAACAGCGGTTTTTGGCTCGGCTGGTGTAGATGGCGAACTGTGGGGACGTTTGCTGAAGGTACTTCTCCTATTCAATTTCCAACAGTATTACTTTGTTAGTTGTTGCTCCTGTTGGGAGTATTGTTACTGTTATAATTCACACTTACTAGTTTCTTAGTTCTGCTTGGCTATTCGATAGACTGAGTGTATATGGGAATGCACAGCCTACTTGTACTACAGCCAAAAGTTTGTCTGTGTTTCCACCTGCTGATCATGGTGAGTTATTACCCATCCGTGAAGCTGTGCCGGTGTGGAGAGACTAAAAAAAAGAAAATTAGCAGGTACACATCTCCCTCGGTATTCGTGGGGGATAGGGGCAGAGCCAGACCGCGAATGGAGAAAAACAGCAAATATCTTCTCGTCCGGCTCTGACCCACCTCCCTCCCTCCTTCCCCCTGGCATCCCAGATTTACCTGATGGTCTAGCAGGCTTTCGGGCAGGAATGATTTTCCTATGCTCCTGCCCCGTGCAGATCGCCAATAGGAAATGACTACCGTGAGTTCCCGTAGTCTCTCGAGACTACGGCGGGAGCTCAAGGCAGCCATTTCCTTTTGGCAATCTACATGGGGCAGGAGCGTAGGAAGCCTGCTAGACCACCAGGTAAAGCCGGGATGCCGGGAGAGAGGCGGGAACGTGATCAAATATGGTTCCCCTCACCCCCCAAAAAAAAATCGTGAATTTGTGAAACCACGAGTGTGGAAACCGTGAATGGGGAGGGGGGAGTGTAAGTACCTAATTTCTTCTTCCTAACATTGCTCCTGAGTCTTCCTCTCTGCAACCTCAAATTATGCCCTCTAGGTTTACCATTTTCTCTTCTGTGGAATAGATTTGGTTCTATATTAATACCTTTCAAGTATTTAAAAGTCTGTATCGTATGTCCCCCTGTCTCTCCTGTCCTCCAGAGTATACATATATAGGTCTTCAAACCCCTTACCATTTTCGTCGCCTTTCTCTTGACCACTTCAAGTCTTTTTATAGCCTTCATCTGATTTAGCCTCCAAAACTGAATACAATACTACAAGAGCGGCCTCGCCAACGACCTATACAGGGGCATCAACACCTCCCTCCTTCTGCCAGTTATTCCTCTATCTATTCAGCCTAGCATCCTTCTGGCTACAGCCACAGCCTTATCACACTGTTTAGATGCCTTTAGATCCTTAGACACAAGGTCCCAAGGCCCCTCTCTCCATCAGTGCTTGTCAGCCTATCAAAGTGTGTCTCAAATGTTCTCAATCCGTGGCACACTAAAGGTAGTGCCCACATCTCAAGGCACCCAGAAGTGCACAGATGTTGCTATGATGACATCACACGCATGAGTGACATCATCACATCGATATCCACGCATGCGCAGAGGCCCTCCAGACAGGCCCTGAAATGCCAGTAGGGTGTGCCATCAAGGAAGTTTAACAAATATCAACTGAGTACCCCCAACCACAGACCTCCCAAGCTCCACCCTAGACCCACCCAAGATCTTCCCCAGATCCCGCCTCCTTTACTAATTGTAAAGTAATTTTTTCATTTTTCATATATACACAGCAGATATAAATTCTCAAAACTGACACATTTCAATCACTAGATTGAAAATAAAATTATTTTATCCCAGGACAAGCAGGCAGGTATTCTCACTAGTGGGTGATGTCATCCGACAGAGCCCCGATGCGGACGTCTCACAAGCATATTTGCTTGAAGAAACTTCAGAAGTTTCGAGATGCCCGCACCGCGCATGCGCGAATGCCTTCCCGCCCGATGCACCGGGCGTGTCTCCTCAGTTCTTTTCTTTCCGCGGAACTGAGAAGTTTTGCTTCAATTCTCTGCGCTGAGTGAACCCGTGTTTTTGCCTTCTAGTACCGCGGTTTTGAGTTATTTTTCTTTTTATCGTGTGTTTCATTCAGTCGTTTCTTGTTTTAAAAAAAAAATAAATAAAATTTCTTCCGGGATTCGACCGGGTCGGCCGCGTGGCTCAGGCCCCGCTCCTTCAATCTCGCGGCGGAGCTTTTTCGGCCTATGTCCCGGACGATTACCGGTTTTAAAAAGTACAGCAAGTGCCAGCGCGCAATTTCGCTGACGGACCCGCATAGACGCTGCCTGTGTCTTGGTCCAGAATATGTTCCGAAATCGTGCCGGCTTTGTTCCACTCTAACAGCACGTGCTTTTAAGCGTCGCTGTTTCCTGTGGGAGTCGATGGAAGCTGCTAAAGAACCTTTGGCTGGCGCGCGAAGGCCTCTTCTACTCCTGCTGCATCGGGTCTCTTGAAGCCGGCCTCCTTCGTCCCGACTTCGACCCCGCCGCCTGCTGCGGTGCCTCCTTCGGTCTCCTCAGATCAGGTATAATTTCCCCGGTGGTTATTAAAGTGCCGAAAGCTTCTAAGGCTAAGCACTCGACCACTCGGGACCGCGAAGACTGTACAGGAGGTCCCACTTCGAGTGCGGCTCCCCCCTTGGCGGCTTCGCTGCGGTTGATCATGGAGGCTCAATTCATTGATATCATGACCACCATGGGGCCCAAGTGGCTTGCCACGATCCAGGCTGGGCAAGCAGTCCCTCAGGGGGGCGAGCCGCCCCCTCCTCCTCCCCCCCCGCCACTCGCTCTCGCTGCTCGGGGAGGAGGAGCGGTGCTCGGCGGCCAATTCATCGAGGCGTGCTTCGTTTAGTGACATGCCGCCTCTGGAACCCATCCCCCTTCAGGGCGAAGAAATTTGGGATCTGCCTTCGGGTAGTCGAAGCCCTGGGCATTATCAGGAGGAATTCTTCCGCAGTCCCTTCCAGGCATGGAATGCGACTCGAGAGGCATCAGCCCTTCCTCCTCTTCGCTCTACGGCCTCCAGCCCCATCTACTCCTTGGAGGCCTCTGGGGAACCGTCTTAGCATCGCCGGTCCAGATCTCCTTCGAGACACAGGGAGGGGCATCGTTCCAGGCATTCTTCGAGGCATTCCTCTAGGCATTCTACAGTCTCGCCTCAGAAGAAACTTCCTCGTGTGGGGTATTCATCTTCGGATATCTCTCCTCCTCCGGGCTCGGAGTACGAGGATACCTATGGCTCTTTCTCTCCTTGTCGATCCCAAGTCTCCTTGGATCTAGAGGCATCGATTTCAACCAGCCCGTCCCGCAGACCTGTGTTGGCGGATCAGTTGTCTTCTTCGTATTTTCTCAGGCAGATGGCGGATGATCTCGACATCACTTTGGACTCGGGTTCCCGATACTCAAAGGAGTACCTAGATACCATGCATCTGCCTCATCCTCCTGCTGAGTCTCTTCACCTGCCTCTCCACAAGCTCCTCGACCAAACCTTCATGCGATATTTTGAAACACCGTACTCCATTCCTGCCGTTCCTGGCAAACTGGATGCCAGGTACCGCACGATACATCATAAGGGGTTTGAGGGCTCCCAGCTCTCCCATCAGTCCCTGTGGGTCGAGTCCTCCCTCAAACATTCTCATCCGTCCCAGGTGTATGCATCGGTACCACCGGGCAGAGAGGGCCGGACCATGGATAAGTTTGGGCGGCGCATCTACCAGAACTCGATGATGGCATCCAGAGTTCTTAATTACACTTTCCATTTTGCCACCTATTTGGAGTTCTTCCTGCCTGTGCTTCGGAAGTTTACACCTTATATTGAATCTCAGGCTCGTTTTGAGTTCGAGGAGGTGGTCGCCTCGCTGTCCCAGCTGCGTCTTCAACTGATGCAATCCTCCTATGATGCTTTTGAGCTTTCAGCACGGCTGCTGCCTGTTCCGTGGCCATGTGTCGCTTAGCCTGGCTTCGAACCATTGACATGGACCCGAACCTCCAGGACAGACTTGCCAATGTTCCCTGTGCGGGTGTGGATTTATTTGATGAATCTATTGAGACCGTGACGAAGAAGCTGTCGGACCATGAAAAATCTTTCCAGTCCATCCTTCGTCCAAAGCCTAAGCCTGCTCAATCTCGTCCCTCTCGACCGCCCTTGATCTATCAGCGGCGCTACACTCCCCGACAGGCTCCGGCTGCGAGGCAACCAGCGAAGAGACAACCCCCGCAGAAGGCTCAACAAAAACCCCAGCCTTCTGCTGTTCCCAAGGCTCCTCAGCCTTTTTGACTCTATAGTAGGGAGCATAACCAACACCGTTCTGCTACCTCCGGTCTTTCCAATTGGGGGCCGCCTCCATCATTTTTACCATCGATGGATGGCTATAACCACCGACCTTTGGGTCCTTACCATCATCAGGGAAGGATACTCTCTTCAGTTCCATCCCCCCAGACCACCCTCCAAGAGAGTATCCTTCTAACTTGACCCAGACCGCCCTTCTTCAGGAAGCTAAGGCCTTGCTCCGGCTTCGGGCCGTCGATCCGGTCCCGGTGGACCAACACAACCAGGGGTTTACTCCCAGTACTTCCTTGTTCCGAAGAAGACGGGCGACCTGCGTCCAATTCTGGACCACCGGGTGCTCAACAAATTTCTGGTCAAGAAGAGGTTTCGCATGCTGACCCTAGCTTCTCTGTACCTCCTCCTCGAGCAGAACGACTGGATCTGAAAGAGGCCTACACTCACATTCCCATTCATCCGCCCTCTCGCAAATTCCTCAGATTTCGGGTGGGACATCTGCATCTGCAGTATCGAGTGCTTCCATTCGGCCTGTCCTCGTCTCCCAGAGTCTTCACAAAATGCCTAGTAGTGGTGGCCGCTGCACTCCGGAACCTTGGTCTTCAGGTATTTCCCTACCTCGACGACTGGCTCATCAAAGCCGCCTCGGCTCCCGGGGTCGTCTCGGCGACCAACAAGACTATCTGGTTCCTGCAGAGTCTGGGGTTTGAAATCAACTTCCCCAAATCTCATCTGCAACCGACCCAGTCTCTTCCCTTCATAGGGGCAGTTCTCGATACTGTGCAACTCAGAGCATTCCTTCCTCCTCAATGCCTGGAAGCCCTGCTTCATCTCTGCCAGTCGGTGTCTTCTCGCCAGTCCATCTCAGCGAGACACATGATGGTTCTTCTGGGCCACATGGCCTCTACAGTTCATGTGACTCCTTTTGCCAGACTTCACCTCATAATTCCACAGTGGACCCTGGCATCTCAGTGGACACAGGTGTCGGATCCTTTGACTCGTCACATTATAGTTACTCCTGCTCTTCAGCAGTCTCTGCTTTGGTGGATGATCTCTTTGAATCTCTCCAGAGGTTTGCTGTTTCACTCCCCTCCCCACCAGAAGGTTCTCACAACCGATTCCTCGACATATGCATGGGGAGCTCATCTGGATGATCTTCGCACTCAAGGCTTCTGGACCAGTGCGGACTGGCTGTGCCATATCAATCTGCTGGAACTCAAGGGCGATTTTCAATGCTCTTCAAGCTTTCCAACATCTGCTTCACAACCTGGTGGTCCTCATTCGCACGGACAATCAGGTCGCCATGTATTATGTCAACAAGCAGGGGGACACGGGATCGGCCTCCCTCTGCCAGGAAGCTCACAGAGTCTGTGATGGGCGATTCGCCACAACACCTTCCTCAAAGCTGTCTACGTTCAGGGGAAGGACAATGCCTTGGCAGACAACTTAAGTCATCTCCTCCAGCCTCACGAATGGACCCTCCATTCCAGGCCCCTTCATCAGATCTTCTCTCAGTGGGGGACACCTCAGATAGACCTCTTTGCGGCTCCCCACAACTTCAAACTGCCTCAATTCTGCTCCAGGATCTACACTCCTCATCGCCTCGAGGCAGATGCCTTTCTTCTGGACTGGAGGAATCTCTTTCTATATGCATTTCCTCCGTTTCCTCTCAATCAAAAGACTCTGGTCAAGCTGAAATCCGACCATGCCACCATGATTCTGATAGCTCCTCGGTGGCCCAGACAGCCTTGGTACTCCCTTCTACTTCAACTCAGCAGCAGGGAGCCATTCCTTCTTCCAGTGTTTCCTTCGCTGCTTACTCAGCATCAAGGATCTCTGCTCCATCCCAACCTGCAGTCTCTCCACTTGACAGCTTGGTTCCTCTCAACGTAACTCCTCGCCAGTTTTCCAAAGCGGTGAGGGATGTATTGGAGGCTTCCCGGAAGCCTGCTAGTAGACAATGCTACTCCCAAAAGTGGACTAGATTTTCTACCTGGTGTGTTTCTAATCATAAGGAGCCTCAACAAACCTCCCTATCTTCTGTATTGGACTACCTTCTACACCTGTCTCAGTCTGGCCTCAAGTCTACATCCATACGAGTCCACCTGGGTGCTATTGTGGCTTTCCATCAGCCTCTGTAAGGGAAACTTCTCTCTGCTCATCCTGTGGTTTCCAGATTTATGAAAGGACTTTTCATGTCAATCCTCCTCTCAAACCCCCTCCAGTGGTTTGGGACCTCAATGTTGTACTTTCTCAACTTATGAAACCTCCTTTTGAGCCTCTCAACAATGCTCCGCTGAAGTTTCTCACTTGGAAAGTGGTTTTTATGGTTGCCCTCACTTCTTCCCGCAGAGTCAGTGAGCTTCAGGCCTTGTTGGCGGATCCTCCTTTCACAGTATTCCATCATTACAAGGTGGTCCTTCGCACTCATCCGAAATTCCTGCCTAAAGTGGTCTCTGAATTTCATCTCAACCAATCCATAGTTCTTCCTGTGTTTTTTCCAAAGCCTCATTCTCATCCTGGAGAATCAGCTCTTCACACTCTGGACTATAAACATGCTTTGGCTTTCTACCTGGATCGCACCAAACCACACAGAACTGCTCCTCAACTTTTCGTCTCCTTTGATCCGAACAAGTTGGGACGCCCTGTCTCGAAGCGTACCATCTCCAACTGGATGGCGGCTTGCATCTCTTTCTGCTATGCCCAGGCTGGATTACCCCTTCCCTGTAAGGTCACAGCCCATAAGGTCAGAGCAATGGCAGCCTCTGTAGCCTTCCTCAGATCGACACCGATTGAGGAGATTTGTAAGGTGCCACCTGGTCCTCAGTTCATACATTCACCTCTCACTATTGTCTGGATACTTTCTCCAGACAGGATGGACAGTTTGGCCAAACAGTGTTAAAAAATTTATTCTCCTAAGTTGCCAACTCTCCCACCATCCCATTGAGGTTAGCTTGGAGGTCACCCACTAGTGAGAATACCTGCCTGCTTGTCCTGGGATAAAGCAATGTTACTTACCATAACAGTTGTTATCCAGGGACAGCAGGCAGCTATTCTCACGTCCCACCCACCTCCCCTGGGTTGGCTTCTCTGCTAGCTACCTGAACTGAGGAGACACGCCCGGTGCATCAGGCGGGAAGGCACTCGTGCATGCGCGGTGCGGGCATCTTGAAACTTCTGAAGTTTCTTCAAGCAAGTATGCTTGTGAGACATCCGCATCGGGGCTCTGTCGGATGACATCACCCACTAGTGAGAATAGCTGCCTGCTGTCCCTGGATAACAATTGTTACGGTAAGTAACATTGCTTTCCCTACCTTTGTTGTCTGGTGACTTTATTTTTCTGTGTTTCCAGGGACTTCTTTATCCATTGACTGTTTTTTCTTTCTCCACTTTCTGCCCTGCATCCATCTTTGGCATTAATTTAACATTCAATTTTTCCATTTTTCTGCTTTCGTCTCAAAATCTACTTTTCCATGTCATACCTTCCCTTCCTCTCTCTCTCTCCTTCCCCCCTCCCCCCAGTAGTCCAACATATCTTTCCTTCCTTTTCCCCCTTCCAATCTGGCATCTCTCTCCTTCCCATAATCTGGCATCTCTCTCTACTACTACTACTACTACTACTACAACTACTACTATTATTATTTCTATAGAGCTACTAGACTCCCCTCCTTCCCTTCCATTCCATGGTCTGGTATCTCTCCCTTCCTTTAGTCATCTCCCCCCTCCACCCACCCCCCAGTGTAACATTTCTCTTTCATCCTCCTTTCTGCCCCCTGCAGTCCATCTCCCTTCCCTTCCTCCTTTCTGGCCCCCCTCCCAGTCTAATATTTCTTTCTCTCTTCCTCCTTCTTTTTCCTCCGGTCCTCCTTCCCTCCCCTAACCAACATCTATCTCTCTCTCCCTCCATGGGTCCAACTTTTCACTCTGCCCTCTCCCTCTTCCCCCCTCCCCCCCGAATGTGACATTTCTCCTTCCCTCCTTTCTGTCATTCCCATCTATCTCACCCTCTCCATGAGTCCAACCCTTTCTGCATCCTGTATACTTTCTCTCTCTCTTTGCCTCTTCCCTCGAGTGACATCCTTCCTTCCCACTCCCTAGCTCATGTTCTCTCACCATGCACCATTTCTCCCTCTCCCCAGCCCACTCCCTCTTTCATCATTCTCACTCCTCCTTTAACAATTTTCCTTCCTTCCTTCCCTCCCCCCACTCACAGCTATTATGTTCTCTCCCCATCCACCATCTCACCCTCCCCTCCAATGTGTAGCATCTTTCCTTTTCCTCCCCTTCTGCTAGGTCCAGCAGCACCTCTTCTCCCTTCCCTTTCCCTGCACCCCTGTCCAGTAGCACATCTTCCTCTCCCCATGTCCAGCAGTATCCCTTATCCCTTCATCCTCCCCCTGTCTAGAAAAAAACCCTTCTTCCCTTTCTCTCCTTCGTGTAGTTGATGGTGTGGGGCAGCATTCCAGTATCAGGAGCTTAGATTTATTTCTGCCTGTCGATTCTGCCGTTTTTTGTTTTTTTTTAAATTCTCATGGCTGTTGGCTACCCTCCCGTTGCGGTATCGAGTCAGGGCCATGGGGGGGAGTGAGCTATCTGTGATGTCTGCCTGTGCGCCTGCTTCACTGGATTTTCAACGCTAAGTGAAAACTGAGAACTGCTGTCCATCGTGGTGTGTGCAGGAGCAGGAAAGAAAAAATCCCTTCCTTCTGGGTCCTAGTTCCTGCCCCTATAGTTACCGACGCTGTTTTCTAACCTACAGTGAGAGCTATTAAGCTCTTTTTTACCTGTGAATATTCACATAGAAACATAGAAATAGACGGCAGATAAGGGCCAAGGCCCATCCAGTCTGCCCACCCTAATGTCCCTCCCCTACCATTGCCCTGTGAATAGATCCCTCCTCTTCCTTTGCTCTGTGAATAGATCCCACGTGACGATCCCATCTGGCCTTAAAATCAGGCACGCTGCTGGCCTCGATCACATGTAGTGGAAGACTATTCCAGCGATCAACCACCCTTTCTGTGAAAAAGAATTTCCTGGTGTCAGCTCGTAGTTTCCCTCCCCTAATTTTCCACGGATGCCCTCTTGTTGTCGTGGGACCCTTGAAGAGGAAGATATCTTCCTCCGTCTCTATGCGGCCCGAGAGATACTTGAACGTCTCGATCATGTCCCCCCTCTCTCTGCGCTCCTCGAGTGAGTATAGCTGCAATTTGTTTAACCGTTCCTCGTATGGGAGATCCTTGAGTCCTGAGACCATCCGAGTGGCCATTCTCTGAACCGACTCCAGTCTCAGCACATCCTTGCGATAATGCGGTCTCCAGAATTGCACACAGTATTCCAGGTGGGGCCTCACCATGGATCTATACAATGGCATAATGACTTCCGGCTTTCGGCTGACGAAGCCTCTGCGTATGCAACCTATGACTTGTCTTGCTTTGGATGAAGCTTGCTCCACTTGATTGGCAGCCTTCATGTCCTCACTGACGATCACCCCTAGGTCACGTTCTGCTTCAGTTCTTGTTAGGATCTCGCCATTTAGGATGTAAGTCTTGCATGGATTTTGGCTGCCCAGGTGCATAACTTTGCATTTTTTGGCATTGAAGCTGAGTTGCCAGGACCTAGACCAGCGCTCCAGTAGGAGTAGGTCGTGCATCATGTTGTCGGGCATTGAAACATCATCTATTGTGCATTTGCCCACTACATTACTTAGTTTGGCGTCATCAGCGAATAATGTTATTTTACCCCTAAGCCCTTCTGCCAAGTCCCTTATAAAGATGTTGAATAGGATTGGGCCCAAGACCGAGCCCTGTGGCACTCCACTGATCACCTCCGTCATTTCAGAGGGTGTGCCGTTCACCACCACCCTTTGAAGCCTACCTCCAAGCCAGTTCTCAACCCATTTCGTCAATGTGTCACCTAATCCTATAGAACTCATCTTGCTCAGCAACCTGCGGTGTGGTACGCTATCAAATGCTTTGCTAAAGTTCAGATACACGATGTCCAGGGACTCCCCAATATCTAGCTTCCCCGTCACCCAGTCAAAGAAGCTGTTCAAGTTGGATTGGCACGATCTCCCTTTTGTAAATCCATGTTGACGGGGATCCCGTAGATTCTCCTCATCCAGGATCTTATCCAATTGGTGTTTTATTAGAGTTTCCATTAGTTTGCTTACTATCGATGTTAGACTCACTGGTCTGTAGTTTGCTGTCTCCATCTTGGAGCCTTTCTTGTGGAGTGGAATGACGTTAGCTGTCCTCCAGTCCGACGGAACGCTGCCTTTGCTAAGGGAGAGGTTGAAGAGCTTGGACAGTGGCTCCGCCAGGACATCACACAGCTCCCTTAGCACCCTGGGGTGTAGGTTGTCAGGCCCCATTGCCTTGTTAACCTTGAGCCTTGATAGCTCACTGTAGACACTGCTGGGCGTAAACTCGAAGTTACTGAACGGATCAACTGAGTCAACTCTTGTCTTTAGATGAGGGCCAAGCCCCGGCGCTTCTCGGGTGAAGACTGAGCTGAAGTATTCATTTAATAGTTGAGCTTTTTCCGAATCCTTTTCCACATAGTCTCCGTCTGGTTTCCTAAGACGTACAATCCCGCCTGAGTTTTTACTTCTGTCACTGATATACCTAAAGAAGGATTTATCTCCCTTCTTGATGTTTTTTGCCAGAGACTCCTCCATGTGAAACTTAGCCTCCCTGACTGCCGTTTTGACGGCTTTTGATTTGGTCAAGTAGTCTGCTCTAGAGACCTGTTTCCCTGATTGTTTGTAAGAGATGAATGCTTTTTTCTTCTCCTTGATAAGGGCCGAGATCTCTGTAGTGAACCACTTCGGCTTATTGTTCCTTCGTTGTTTACTTACTAATTTAACATAGCGGTTTGTCGCTTCCTGTATGGTGGTTTTCAAAGTCGACCACATTTCTTCCACTCTATCGGTTTCTGCTTGTTCTTGTAGCGCCTGGTGAACGAAGTCTCCCATTTCTTTGAAGTTTGTGTCCTTGAATTTGAGGATCTTGGTCAGTGTGGTAGATTTAGTGAAACCTTTCCTAAGATTGAACCATACCATGTTGTGGTCACTGGAGGCCAATGTGTCGCCCACCGAGACCTCTGTGACACTTTCTCCATTGGTAAGTAATAGGTCCAGTATTGCCTGATCCCTTGTTGGGTCCAACACCAGTTGCTTGAGACCAGCTCCCTTCATAGCATTTAATAGCCTCCTGCTGCTGCCGGAAGCAGAGGTAAGTTTATCCCAATCCACATCAGGCATGTTGAAGTCACCTAACACTACTGTGTCCCCACGCAAGGTGATATTTTCTATATCACTGATTATTTCCATATCCAGGTCATCATGTTGTCTTGGGGGTCTGTAAATTACGCCAAGATACAAGCATTTGTCCTTCCCTCTGGCCAAATTAACCCAAAGGGATTCCCCAGTGTACTGGACATCTGAGATTCTTGTGACCATAATGTCATCTTTAGTATATAATGCTACACCTCCCCCTATTCTGCCCTCCCTGTCCCGGCGAAGCAAGTTGTAACCTGGTAAGACCATGTCCCACCCGTGGGAGTCTGTGAGCCAGGTCTCAGATATTGCCACCACATCCAAGTCGGCATTCCTTATTTCCGTTTCTAATTCCAGGATCTTGTTTCCCAAACTGTGTGCGTTGACGTACATAGCCCTCCATGTTGTATTTTTGGTACGTCTCAGTGGGGGTGTTCCTGCTTGAACTACTTGAACACCTTTAGTATTGTTTGTATTCTCCCTAGACTCATAACTACCATGTGTACTCCCCTTGGACCCAGAATTCCAATGTGTGCTCCCTTTAGACCCAAAATTACAATGTGACACATAATTGTCATATGAACATACCCCTGATTCGAAAGTTTTCGTACTCGCCCCTGACCCAGAATTATGGTGACTACTTTCCTCAGCCCCAAAAAAGTATTGGCAGTTTAGTTCGCCAGGTATGTTGTATGTGCCTGTACCCTCCTCCTCTTCTGTTGGGTGGTGTGTTTTTTTTGTGGGGTTGTTTTTTTGTTTTTTTTTTAATTAATGAAGAGAGGGGCGAGCTTGACCCGGCAGAGGTAGACAGAAGCCCAATGCATCGCTGGCATGTGAACCTCTGGCCATAAAGGAGGTGCCCCTCAAGAGAGGCAAGTCAGCTGGCCGGCGCTTCTTTTCCTCCTCAGTGTGCCGCTGCACACTTGGAATCTCAGGAGGCACACAGTTTGCGATACACTGGCCTATCACCTCCCAACACATACGTTCCCTTGGATTTCTACCCCCCAGATGCATCACTCTGCACTTCTTCACTTTGAATTTTAGTTGTCGGACATTAAACCATTCTTCTAACTTTTGCAGATTCTTTTTCGTGTTGTACACTCTGTTACAAATCTTAGTATCATCCGTAAAAAGGCTAACCTTATCTTCTAACCCTTCAGCAATGTCGCTCACAAACATAATAAATAGAATCAGTCCCAGCACCGATCCCTGAGATACTCCACTAGTCAACCTGTCCCTTCTCTGAGCAAATTCCATTAACCACCACCCTTTGGTGTCTATCCGTCAGCCAGATTCTAATCCAGTTAACCACTTTGGGCCCTAACTTCAGCCCATGGAGTTTAAGAGCCTCCTATGTGGAACCATGTCAAAGGCTTGGCTGTAATATAAGTAAATTACATGTAGCACACGTCCTTGATTCAATTCTCCGGTCACCCAATCAAAGAATTCAATTAGATTCGTTTGGCATGATTTACCTATCTTCAGCGCCAGCTGCACATATTTGTCAGTTCAGCATGCAGTGGCTCTTGCATTCTGCTGACCTGGTTCTGGGTCAGTGTCCCAGCAAACAAGTGCAACTGGGGCTGAAAATAAGGAGCAGCCAAGCGGAAGGAAGACAGACACACGCTTGCACACTAATTCTTCACGGATCGGCAGGAAATTTTAGCAGACCAGCGGTTGAAGAACACTGGACTAAAGCCCACAGATGGTCCACCCAACTCTTTAATCCTAATAATATGAGGGCAATCATCAGTAAATGCACTTTATCCAGTTGGCTGTCGGACTGTTATCTCCAGTACTTAGATCTAGACTAGGCTGACTCTGGGAGGTCGCATCATGGCTCATAATGTCAGAGCCATGGCTGCGTTAGTAGGCCACTCAGCCTCCAAAGAGAAGACTT
Source organism: Geotrypetes seraphini (assembly GCF_902459505.1). Classification (NCBI taxonomy): domain Eukaryota; kingdom Metazoa; phylum Chordata; class Amphibia; order Gymnophiona; family Dermophiidae; genus Geotrypetes; species Geotrypetes seraphini. Next base: position 337,275,851 of record NC_047086.1, on the reverse strand, counting down.
GCAGCTGTAATGTGGACATCTGTGTACACAATCCGATCTCATTACTAATGGTGTCCGATTCGCTGATTCAAATTGATTCGCCGATTCGCTTTCTAAAAATAAATTGGCAGGGCAGGCCAGAAGCAGCCTGTTCAATGCACTGCCTCTTCCCGCCAGCCACTGCTGATTTGGGAGGGCCCATATGTCTGATCTCATAGTGGAGGGGGTCGGTTGGGAGGTGTTGCACAGGGGGCTAGAAGGGAGAGAAACATACTGCTCAGGTGATAGGAGGGAGGGATGGAAAGCTACTGCACAGGGTAATGGTAGGTAGAGATGGAGAGCTGCTACACAGGAGGATGGGAGGGAGAAATAGAAAGCTACCACTCGGGGAGATCGGAGAGATGGAAAACTGTTGTGCATGGTGGGGGGAGGAGAGTGGAAGAATTCTTGGAAATGGGGTAGAGAGGAAGGGAGAGATGCAACAGAGGTAGAAATGGGTGAGAAGAAATCCTGCATATGGTGGAGGGGTGGAAGACATGCATGGAGAAGAGGGAGAAATGTTGGACATAGGGTGGAGGGCAGGGATAGATAGTGCATGGGAGGAGAAAGAAATGTTGCAAATGATAATGGAGGGGAGGAGGAGAGAACATAAGAAGCGCCATCTCCGGATCAGACCTTCGGTCCATCAAGTCCGGCGATCCGCACACGCGGAGGCCCTGCTAGGTATTCACCTGGCTCATTTTATAGCCAACCATATGAGATGCAGAGATGCTGCATGGAGGGGAATATTAGTAATGAGATAGGAATAGAGGTTTGACCTAGGGCACGAGGCAGGGAGAGAGAGATCGTAGTGGGAAAGAAACAGAAATATTGGATATGGCAGTGGAAGGGAAGGTACAGAGAAGGAAGATGGATGGTGAGCAAGGAGATAGAAGAAAACATCAAATGGGCAGGAGACCCTGGTGAGCAATTTAACAGAAGACAAACAGAAACCAGAACCTGGGACCAACATGATTTGAATAATAAAATGACCATACTACAAAAGGTAGAAAAAATAATGTTATTTTCTATTTTGTGATTACATTATGTCAGACTTGAAATGTGTTTCCTGTTAGAGCTGGTGTTAGACAGTGAGTGTGAGCTAGGACCTAACAGAGAAGAAAAGTCTTTTTTGTTTATTTGGTTTATGCCATCTCCCACCCCACGCTAATGATATGGCAAAGGGGGGGCGTGGTGAAGAGGCTACAAAATAAACCAACTGGGATGTTTGGGAAAAAACATCCGATTGGGCAGAAATAGTGAATCGAATCAAAAAATATTTCCTTGAATCGGGCAGCACTGCACATTACTGTTTCAAACAAGACTCGTGATGCAACGGTTGGGTTGATCAACCAGTCTTCCAGAATTTATTCAGTCTGGAATCCCCTCCCCCCCATTTTTCTTTTTGTTGTTCCATGCTTTTAAAGACAACACAAAGACAAAAAGTACTGTAGTAGTTTAGCTTTAATCTGTTACAGGCCTTGATCTTGGTTTTAGTTTTCAACAGATTAGAAGCTAGGGATTTTCTTATGTGAGTATACTGTGTCCCACTTGTCCCCAGAGAAAGGGAACTATTCAACTATTGTAGGTGTTGTCCAAGGACGTCAGGACATATCATATACCCACCCACCTACCACCCTAGGAGTTGTATTTTATTAGCTTTTGTGATGTTTTGTCTGGTCCCACATGCTGCAGGTAGGCAGGTGCATGCATATACATACACATTTTGGTCTTCTAAAGGCTTCTAGAAAAGTTGTTGGGAAGTTCTTCACCCCAGAGTCCATTGGATGACATCACCCATATGTGAGAATGTCCTCCTCTTATTGGAGAACATCTGCTGCAGGTAAGTAACTTTATTGATGGATTTAAATTTCAGTTTTTGTTTCCACCAGAAGAATTTGTATATTAAGCTTAGAAATCAAAAGCAATTATAAAAGTGGACTGGTTTAACATTGCCCTTAGGGACTACTTCACAAAGCCAAAACTGTTTTTTTTGTTTGTTTACTCTCTTCCTAGTTTTTAAATGTTCCCATGTTTCGAAATGTCTCTCTGAAGTGCCTCACTGAGATAGCGGGTGTGAGTGTAAGCCAGTATGAAGAGCAGTTTGTGACATTGTTCACATTGACCATGATGCAGCTAAAACAGGTAACTTTTAGTGTTCAGTAGGATCTTTTTGGATTTGATTATGGATTTAAATTTTTGATTTTTGTATACTTAACTTACCTTTTGGAAATACTGAATGTTATATTACAGGTTTTTGTGTGTGCATATTGAATCATACGAAGCCAGCAGAATTATAGGTCATTGGATTTCTTACGATGACTGGGAGAGGATCAATTCTGCTTGATTTTATGAACCTATGAATAAAAGGTGCTCTGCTATGTATAAGGGAAACCATAAAAACCACACAATGATATGGAATACACAATACTATATATCTTACTATGTATGTAAGCATATGGGCTACTATTAAGACATAGTGACAGAGTTCAAAAAAGCGTGGGATGAACACAGAGGATCTAGAATCAGAAAATAGTAAATATTGAAGAACTAAGGCCAGTACTGGGCAGGCTTGCATGGTCTGTGTCTGTATATGGCTGTTTGGTTGAGGATGGGCTGGGGAGGGCTTCAATGGCTGGGATGGTGTAGATGGGCTGGAGTGAGCTTTGAGGGGACTTCATTAGTCGGAACCTAAGCACAGTACTGGGTAGATCTTTAGATTCGTGTCCAGAAATAGCTGAGAAGAAGAAAAAAAAAAAAGTAAATTGAATCAGTTTGCTCAAACTGGATAGACCATTCAGATCTTTATTAAATTAAAACTCTGCAGAAATTGGGATATATGCTAAAATATCACAAATGAGTGGAAAATAACATGTCTTAATAGACACTTAGATTTGTGCTGTCTTGACAGCAGGTGGTAACTACAAATTAACTGAGCTGTGATGTCCTCCCTTAAATATTCTATGCAACTTCTTGGCCAGTCACTATTTCTCAGTCTCCATGAAGTTATAGGTCTGGCTTCCTGTGCAATCTAAAGTAGTCTAATAGGACTTTTTTTTCTAGTTTTATCTTACAGCACTGTGTACGCCTTTCAATGCTATATAAGTGATAAGTAGTAGTAGTAATATTAATAAAACTAGCGTTTAAGCCCGTTACATTAGCGGGTGCTAGAGTAGATGTCTGGGGTTTTTTCTTTGTCTCTCTCACCTTGGACGCTGTCTGTCTGTGTCATTCTTTCTGTCTATGTCTCTCCCTGGCCTCCTGTCTGTCTGTCTTTCTTTCTGTCTCTGTCTCCCTGGCCCTCTGCCTGCCTATATTTCTCTGTTGCGCCATGCCTGCCTTTCTCTTCCATGATCCCCTTCCTATGTCCATAGTGTCCCATCTTATGTCCTTAGTGCCCTCAGTGCCTCCTATGTCCTTAGTGCCCTCAATGCCTCCTTCCTATGTCCTTAGTGCCCCTTCCCATGTCCTTAGTGCCCCCAGTGTCTCCTTCAGTGCCTCTGTCCTGTGTCCTTAGTGCCCTCAGTGCCTCCTATGTCCTTAGTGCACTCAGTGCCCCTTCCTATGTCCTTAGTGCCCCCAGTGCCTCCTTCCTATGTCCCCCTCACTGCCTTCCAGACTTTGTCCCCCCTCCCCTCTCGAAGCCAGCCTGCCTGCCTCCCTCCCATCCCCCATTTGCAGTAGAACCCTTGAGCAGCATCTTTCCATTTGTACCCCCCCTCTATCTCCCCATACAGTAGAACCCGGCATTTTTCTATCCCTCCCTCCCATCCCTCTGTGCAGTAGAACAGTTGTGTAGCATGTTTTCATCTCCCCCGCCACTACCGCCACCGTGCATCTGACCCCACTGGCCCTCCCACCGCGAGACGACCTCCAAATCTCTCAGCTCCAGCAGCGTCCGCAGTATTCTAAACACGCTGTTTCGCAGCCTTCTACTGCCCATGATTTCCTCCTCCGCGTCTCTATCTCAGTGGAAATTGGGCTTTTCTTTGTGGGGTTGTTGGAGCTTCAGCCATGCCATCAAGGTCAGTGATATAGCTTCTTCCTTGGAGAAAGAATATTTATAATATGAATTCAATTTCATCATCATAACTTGTAAATTATATTTAATTTTATTTAATGGCATCAGTTCTAATGTCAATGAAAAGATACAGTATAGTATATTGCAGGCATGTCCAACGGGTAGATCGCAATCTACCTGTAGATCGGAGGGGTCAGAGGTAGATCGCCAGCCCCACTTTGCTCCATCTCTCCATCAACTCGCCCCATCGCTAGGAGAGAGCTCGGAGAGAGCTCATGCCGGCAGGTCGTTTACCGAGGGCTTGCTACCGCTGCTGATCCTTTGCCTGTCTTTTTTCCCTGCCTGCGTGAATCTTGCCTGTGGGTGTATTGGGAGCACTTGTTGTTTTCGGGTCAATAGTTTGTGGATATCCCAGGGGGCTGCGCCCCGTGATGATACGCCACAGTCCTGGCATCATACCTGGTCTCCTGCCTCCCAGAATTGCCCATTCCTACCCCCCACCCCAGCACCCCTTAGAAGTGTGTTATATACCGGGATTTACCTGAATACACTTACTGTATTAGTTGTGTTGTGTGCTGGTTGTTGGTCGCTTTATAGTTCACTTTAATTAAATGTTTTCGGGCAGACACAACAAAGTGTCAAGAATTTTATGATTTTGGCAGACTTTTCCAATTTTGTTCTAACTTGTCTATGCCTTGCGATTGGTTCAAACCACTGTGACTTTTGCTTGCCTCTGCAATTTTATTTTGCCTAGCCTTTGCGTTGGTTCTACGCTGCAATTTTATTTTGCCTAGCCTTTGCGTTGATTCTACGCTGCAATTTATTTCGCCTAGCCTTTGCGTTGATTCTACGCTACAATTTTATTTCGCCTAGCCAATGCATTGAAGCCTTTGCATTGAAGCCTTTGAATCAGAAAATAATATTAAATATTGAACTAGGCCAGTTACTGGGCAGACTTGCATGGTCTGTCTGTGTCTGTGTCTGGCCATTTGGTGGAGGATGGGCAGGGGAGGGCTTCAATGGCTGGGAGGGTGTAGATGGGCTGGAGTAAGTCTTAACAGAGATTTTGGCAGTTGGAACCCAAGCACAGTACTGGGTAAAGCTTTGGATTCTTGCCCAGAAATAGCTAAGAAGAAAAATTAAAAAATAAATAAATAAATAAAAATTTAAATTGAATCAGGTTGGGCAGACTGGATGGACCATTCGGGTCTTTATCTGCCGTCATCTACTATGTTACTATATTCTACGCTGCAATTTTATTTCACCTTGCCTTTGCGTTGATTCTACACTGTGTGCAGAATTTATTAAATCGCGTGTAGTGGTATTTGAACTTGTTTGATGGTATTTGATTTTATCTGGTTTGCTGGCCCAAAGAGCACTGTTTCGCTGCATATGCTGGGGAATGCGGAAATCTCAGGTTTAGCCTCTGATCACCTTTTTAATGCTGCCAAATTATTGTTGGGATGGATGAGAGACAATTTTACCCTCTAGAGGTCCTATGATGTGGTGACATTACCTAATAAAGGTTCTGTTGGTCCTAAAGCAAAAAAAAAAAAAAAAAAAAAAGCGCTCTAACCCTCCTCTTGAAGGGAGTTTTTGACCCTCTGTCTTTTACACCTGACTTTGAACTTGCTCTGGCAGAGTCCCACAGCTGCATGTCCTGGTACCTTCACCCTCAGTCGCTGTGCTCAGGGATGTCTCTAAGAATAGACTCTCGAACCTTGCTGACAATGGATGCCAGCCTACTGGGATGAGGAGCACACTGCAAGGATTACCCAGTGCAGGGTCGATAGTCCCCATCGCAGCCCTGTTGATCCATCAACAGGCTGGAGCTCAGAGCCATGCAGTTGGCGCTGATTCAGGTTCAGTCCCAGTTGATGAACAAAGTTGTCAGTGTTTTCCAACAACACGACAGCAGTGGCTTCCATCAACAAGAAAGGAGGCACCAGGAGTATCAGCCTACAGAAGGAGGTGAAAGCTCTTTCGCTGGGTGGAGACTCATCTTCTGACCAACACTGCGGCTCACGTCACATTCTGGACATGAGAAAATGGTCTCTCTCACTTCAGGCGTTTCAGAACATCGTTAACTATTGAGGCAACCCTACATTCAATCTCATGATGACAGACAGTGAGCAACAAGAAAGCGGTGCGATTCTTCAGGCGGCGATATGAGCATGGAAGCGCCGGGATCGATGGCGCTGGTTCAGCCTTGGCTGATGGGCAAACTCCTGTATGTGTTCCTTCCTTGGTCAATGGTACAGAGAGTCTTGAAGTGTGGCCAGGTATCAGGAATGGGTTATTCTAGTGGCCCCAGCATCCATGGTATGCAGACATAGAACGTCTTCAGGTCAGCCACCCTCTTGACACTTCAGCTACTCCTGGGACTTCTCTCTCAAGGTTCGATCGTCCTACAAGATGGGGAGTGCTTGGTCACACACAGACCGTTCTTCGGTGATCGTTTTTGCACAGGCTAAAGTTGTTTTGTTTGTGGTTTCATTTGATACCTTATCAACCTGGGACCCCTGATGAAGGCGTGTTAACCGAAACACGGACCTTATCGGGTCGTTTGGTTTGTTCTAAGGTGGTAATGCTAACCGCACTCAATTATTTGATATAACAAATTTAGACTGCATCATTGTACGTTTGTCTGCAGTCTTTCTTTGTTTTGCTCTTGTATTTTTTACTGCAGACTTTGTTGGTTTTCCTTTTGTTGTTTGTTCACGTACCAGGATGCCAGATGTTCTCTTTCTGTGCACCCAGATGTTGTCAGGAACTTCTAGGGTGCTCTGAGTTTGCGGCCCCCTGTGCGCCAGCCCTCTCCGTCCTAGAATCTGAGCATCATGTTGGAAGGACTCTTGAGGGCTCCGTTTGAGTCTTTACAAGATGCCACCCTAATGGACTTCACTATCAAGATGATGTTTCTGGTTGCCGTCACTTCTACAAGGTGTATCTCCATGACTCTTCATGCAGGGATCCGTACCTGCATATCACAGAGACCAGGGTTTCTTTGAGGACTGTTCTCTCCGTTCTCTTTCTTGCCGAAGGTGGTCTTGGCGTATCACTTTGACCAGGAATTTCACTTTCCAAACCTCGGGTTCTAAGAATACGGATAGTGTCTTGAAGGTGCTAGATCAGAGTTTCTCAACAGGCGGTAAGGGTACCCTTAGGAATACATGAGCTGCTTATTGGGGGTGCATGGCACTGCGCAGGTCTCCTGACCCCCCCCCCCCCTTTCTGTCTTATTGGATGCTGCCGGGGATCCCATGCTTTCCTTTCTGCCCTCAAGCTGCATGCCCTCCTCTGGGCCGAAGCCAACCCGGAAGGCTTCCCTCCAATGTCAGAGCTGACGTCAGAGGGAAGCCTTCTGGGTCAACAGGGGATCCCAGTTATCTCCTTGCAAGTGGGTTGCTTCTTCCTACCTTCAGCCGCACTTATTTCAGGTACACAGTCATTGGCTCTTACACGCTGCACGAGGCTGTCCCAGAAGCTTTCTCTCTGACATCAGAGCTAATCTCTGAGGACTTTCTTAAGAGATCAGACTCCAGAGGTGACCCTTGAGAGGAGGAATGCTGGCCTACTGCCTTAACCCTTAGTAAACCTGGTTCTAAGAGAGAGATTGTAGAGGCTCAGCATTAAAGATAGTTTTTCACAGCAACCTGTGAAAGGTAAACTTGGGTTTCAGTAGATTAGATCAGTGTTCTTCAACCTTTTTACACCCATGGACCGGCAGAAATAAAAGAATTATTTTGTGGATCGGCAAACTATTAAGACTGAAATTTAAAAAAACCATTTCTGCCCCGTCTCTGCGAGCTCGGTCCCCGCAAACCATCTGATCCCATCTGCACAAGCCGCAGTTATGATTTTAGATTGAACGTACTTTATTAAAGTATAAAAAGAAACAATATTCTGAACAATTGTGATTTTATAAATACAAATATACAGAGCATGGACCAACAAAACCCCTGTCTCCCCTTCACATATATCCCCTCTACTATCAAGAAAACTGAACAAGCCAAGTTATTATAGAATGCTACACAAGTAGGCAGCTACTGGGAGGGGAGACAGCCACTGTCGAAGGCTCCCCAGGATCTTGCTCTCACACACTGACCATCTCCCTTGTACCTGCAGCTCTCTCCCTTCCACTTGCACCTTCCCCGCGGCCCTCTTCAACAACTCGGCAGGGGCGGCGATCAAGACAGGCTGCCGACGTCGGGACCTTCACTCTCTGAGTCCCGCCTGTTTTGTTTCAACTTCTGTTTCCAAACAGGCGAGACTCACAGAGGGAAGGCCCCGACGTCGGCAGCCTGTCTTGATCGCCCGAGGCTGGGAGGAACAGCAGTCTGCAGGAGCTGCAGTTGGAAGGAACCACAGTTGGCAGGAAATTTAACTGCCGACTCGATCTCGCCGGCCCTGCGCGGACCGGCAGAAATTTTCTGTGGACCGGCGGTTGAAGAACAGTGGGTTAGATCATTGTAGTTCTCTTTTTAGCTCAACATAATCAGGCAATAGTGTAGCCTTTAGAGTCTCCGTTAGGGTTTAATACAAAAGTTTACAAGTTTATTAGAAATTTGATGAATCGCTTATACATAATTTACTAAGCGAATTGCATTAAAATCCAAAATATGCATATAACATACAATTTAAAAATACAACTTAAAAAAGGGGTTGGACGAACAGACTGAATACGAAGGGGGTAAAGTTACAAAATTAATAATTTTGAAAAGAAGAGAACTATAGAGGGAATAAACATAAGGAGGGGTATCCATTTTTTTTTTCTTTTCTTTTTGATTTTTGATAAGGAGTCTACTGCACTGTGTATATTCAATCAGAGGATAAAAGCATCTTTAAACAAGAAAGTTTTTAAAACGGCTAATGTCTTTTTCATCTCTTATGTATTGGGGTAGGGAGTTTCAGACTTGGGGGGGCCACTATTGAAAACATATCATGTCGTCTAGTGCCAATAACTTTTAAAGAAGGGACTACAAGTAGACCTTGGGCCGTAGAACGAAGAGAGCGGGATGTGTTATACGGAATAAGTATCCTATTTATAAATTGCGGCTCGCTTGTAGATAAGGTTTTAAATACTAAGAGTAGAATTTTAAAGGTAATGCGATGATTAATGGGAAGCCAGTGTGAATCAACCAAGAAAGGAGTTACATGATCATATTTTTTACCCTTGTGAATAAGTTTAACGTTTCTTTTCTTTTTGAGTAATGTTTAATAGTAATGAATTACAATAATCTAGCTTGGCAATGACAAGTGAGTGTATAAAAATATTCAGAGATTTTGGTTCCAGAAACTTGGAAATAGAACGAATCATATGTAATCGATAAAAACAAAATTTAATAATGTTACTTACGTGCTCATGATAAGAAAAATTATCGTCAATGATGACCCCAAGTATTTTTAATGATGAAACTAAATCAATATGAATATTATTAATGATGAAGGGAGTGCACAACTTTATTCCTTGTTTCCACGGGAAGAGTAGGGCCTTTGTTTTTTTAATATTTAGCGATAGTCTGTTAGAGTTAAGCCAGTTTTTAATTATCTCTAGTTTTCTGTTAATCTGATATATCTCTTCCAAATTTTTTGGATTTAAAGGATAAGACAGTTGAATATCATCTGCGTAAGTATAAATAGTAAAGCCTATAGATTGGCATAGACTTAGTAAGGGTGAAAGAAAAATGTTGAATAGTAGCGGAGACAGTATAGAACCCTGGGGAATACCATAATTAAGAGAAAAAGATTTTGAAATTGTGTTATTAAAGTGTACCGTATATTGTCGATCAGTATTTTAGCCTAGATTAGTTTTTTAGAATTCATTTCAGGGCATAATATCAGATTAGGGCACAAATAGCTGTCAAGGAAAGACTCTGGTGTTAATTTAATTCCCTCTCTCCCACCCCAAGGCAGAGCTTTTTGATTTATAGGTCATGAGTCAACCAGTAACGGGGCATTACTTTGGTAGGATTTTTCTGCCCTTTCTTTATTCTTCTAGGTGTAAGTACTTCTGTACTACAGTATGGCTGGGAAACAGCTTATCACCAAAGCTGCTGCTCAGGTTACAACTTCTGTCTCTGTGCAGACAGAAAATGATACCAAGACAAAGGGAGTGGTTCCATTTGCAAGCTGTCTTCCAGCTTGAATCTCTCATGAAGGAAGTTTCAAGTTTTATTTATTTTTGATTAATCGCTTAATTAAAATTTTTTCTAAGCGAATTACAATAAATAAAATAACATGTAATTTTAACAAAGTATTAAAACATCTAATATAACAAAGTATTAAAAATATAAAACAAAACAGGCAAACAAAACAAAAACTAAATAAAACAAAGCATAAAAGAACAATAAATAACATCAGAGAGAAAGTTAAAGAAAGGAAAATTTACAGGTTAAAAGCATCTGTGAATAAAAAGGAAGTAAAGGAACTGTCTGGGACACGGCGCTACCGGGATACAAACTATACCGCAGAGACAGAGTAACTCAAAAAGGAGGAGGCATTGCCATATACGTCAAAGAGGGAATTGAATCTACTGGAGACAACATGCCACAACAGACGGATAAGTTAGAGTCTCTATGGGTCAAAATTCCAAGAACAAATGGACTGGAAATGAGGATCGGAATCTACTACCGACCCCCAGGGCAGTCCAAGAAAATTGATGCAGAAATGACGGATGAGATTAAACGCAACTGCAAGGGAGGCAACGCAGTTATCATTTCGACTTCAACTATCCGGGGATAGACTGGAACCTAGGCTCCTCCAGCTGTGCTGGAGAGACCATGTTCCTGAATGCTGTAGGCAATTGCTTCCGGGAACAACTTGTCAAGGAAACTTACAAGAGGAAATTCAATTCTGGACTTAATTCTAAATGGACTGCGAGGACCGGCACAAGGTGTAGAAGTAGAAGGGACGCTGGGAAACAGCGATCACAATATGATCCGCTTCGATCTGTATGCAGGGGCGAAACATCAGTCCAGCACCACGGCCACAGCACTGAACTTCCAAAAAGGGAATTATGAAGGGATGACACGCATGGTGGGGAAGAAGATTAAAATGATTATGAACAATGTAAAAACGCTAGAGCAAGCTTGGTCCCTTTTTAAGGATACGGTCACTGAGGCGCAAAATCTATATATGCCGCGTATCAACAAGGGATCAAAAAAGAACAAAGAACCGGCGTGGCTCACTGTAGAGGTAAAGGAAGCAATCAGAGACAAAAAAAACTTTGTTTAAGGAATGGAAAAGGTCGAAAACTGGAATAAGCACAAACAACATCAACGTAGGTGCCATAAGGCAGTAAAAGGGGCCAAAAGAAACTACGAGGAAAAAAATAGCCAAGGAGGCAAAAAACTTCAAGCCATTCTTTCAATATATTAAGGGGAAACGATCCACGAAGGAAGCGGTAGGACCGTTGGATGACCAAGAAATAAAGGAAATGCTAAAGGAGGACAAAGCAATCGCTGACAGACTGAACCCATTTTTTGCATCTGTATTTACTGAAGAGAATATACACAGCATACTGGAACCCATCAGGCTATATGCTAGAAGCGAAAACGGAAAACTGACAGGGTTAACATTCAGTCTAGAAGAGGTATGCAGGCAGATTGATAGGCTTAAGAGCGATAAATCCCTGGGAACGGATGATATTCATCTGAGGGTCATCAAGGAACTGAAAGGGACTATAGCTGAACTGCATCAGCTAATAGCCAATGTGTCGATCAAATCAGGAAAGATTCCGGAGGACTGGAAGGTGGCAAATGTTACGCCGATCTTCAAGAAAGGTTCGAGGGGAGACCCGGGAAACTACAGACCGGTGAGTCTGACATCGGTACCGGGAAAGATGGTAGAGGCGCTGATAAAGGACTGCATTATTGATCACCTTGACGGACACAGTCTGATGAGGACCAGCCAGCATGGTTTCAGCAAAGGCAGATTTTGTTTGACAAACTTGCTGCACTTCTTCGAGGGAGTAAACAGGCAGATAGACAAGGGCAACCCGGTCAACATTGTATATCTGGATTTTCAGAAGGCGTTTGACAAGGTTCTGCATGAAAGACTACTTCAGAAAATTGCGAGCCATGGAATCAAGGGTGAAATACTCATGTGGATTAAAAATTGGCTGGAGCATAGGAAACAGAGAGTGGGGGTAAATGGACAATACTCAGACTGGAAGAGCGTCAGCAATGGGGTGCCGCAGGGTTTGGTGCTTGGACCCATGCTCTTCAACATCTTTATAAATGATCTGGATATAGGTATGACTAGTGAGGTGATTAAATTTGTGGACGATACGAAGACAATGAAGACACAGGGGTAATGAAGACACAGGGGGATTGTGAAGATCTGCAACGTGACATAATCAGGCTTGAGGAATGGGCATCAACATGGCAGATGAGGTTCAACGTGGATAAGTGTAAAATGTTGCATGTCGGCAACAAAAATCTTATGCACGAATACAGGATGTCCGGGGTGGTACTTGGAGAGACCTCCCAGGAAAGAGACTTGGGAGTTATGATCGATAAGTCGATGAAGCCGGCCATGCAATGTGCGGCGACGGCGAATAGGGCGAACAGAATGCTAGGAATGATAAAGAAGGGGATCACGAACAGATCGGAGAAGGTTACCATGCTGCTGTACCGGGCCATGGTGTGTCCTCACCTGGAGTACTGTGTCCAGCACTGGTCACTGTACATGAAGAAGGACTACTACTACTACTACACCGTACTACTCGAAAGGGTCCAGAAAAGAGCGACTAAGATGGTTAAGGGGCTGGAGGAGTTGCCGTACAGTGAAAGATTAGAGAAACTGGGCCTCTTCTCCCTCGATCAGAGGAGATTGAGAGGGGACATGATCGAAACATTCAAGGTACTGAAGGGAATAGACTTAGTAGATAAAGACAGGTTGTTCACCCTCTCTAAGGTAGGGATAACGAGAGGGCAATCTCTAAAATTGAAAGGGGATAGATTCCGTACGAACATAAGGAAGTTCTTCTTCACCCAGAGAGTGGTAGAAAACTGGAACGCTCTTCCCAAGTCTGTCATAGGGGAAAACACCCTCCAGGGATTCAAGACAAAGTTAGACAAGTTCCTGCTGAACCGGAACGTATGCAGGCAAGGCTAGTCTCAGTTAGGGTGCTGGTCTTTGACCAGAGGGCCGCCGCGTGAGCAGACTGCTGGGCACGATGGACCAGTGGTCTGACCTAGCAGCAACAATTCTTATGTTCTTGTGAGAGAGGAGGTGGCAAGACTGAGAAGCATCTGTGAGAATGAGGCGTACATCGATGAGGCATCAAGATTTCCAGAAGTGGGGAAGAAGAGACTATGCTCAGGGAAGACAGCTGGACTGAGATTACGGAACACTGCAAGATTGGTATAGTGACTCCACCGCCCTTGAACTGAAGAACCGGTATGCTGTCCTGGAAGTTGAGATGAGAGCATCCTAAGGAGAGGAAGGACCAAAGCTTGACATCCCAAAACTTACCGGATCTGTGAGCACTAAGAGACATAAAGTAGTGGTAGTTGGCGATTCCCTTCTGAGGGGTACAGAAGCATCCATCTGCAGACCAGACATGATGTCACGAGAGGTATGCTGTCTGCCTGGTGCCAAAATCCAAGGTGTTGCCAAGACACATCAAGCCCGATGACAATTATCCGCTGCTGCTCATCCACGTTTGCACTAACAATACTGCCAGGTACTTCTGTGAACGTATCAACAGTGACTTTGAGGCTCTGGGAGAGAAGGTGATGGTGTCAGGTACACAGGTGGTATTCTCGTCCATCCTCCTTGTCGAGGGTTAAGGGCAGAGAAGCTCGCAACCTGGAGATGAATGTATAGCTGCATGTATGGTGTCGTTGAGAATGTTTCAGCTTCCTAGACCATGGGATGATTTTCCCAGGGCTTCTGAACAGGGATAGTGTGCAAAGAAAAGAAGTGTCTTTAGCAGCAGGCTGTCTAATCTACTGAAGAGGGCTTTAAACTAGAAGTGATGGGGAAGGGTGAGTACAAGCCCTCAGGTAAATAAATCACTGAATACCTCTACACCAGTGGTCTCAAACTCAAACCATTTGCAGGACCACATTTTGGATTTGTAGGTACTTGGAGGGCCTCAGAAAAAATAGTTAATGTCTTATTAAAGAAATGACAATTTTGCATGAGTTAATACTTTTTATAGTTTATAAATCTTTCCTTTTGGCTAAGTCTTAATAATAATAATAATGTAATTTATAGCTAAAGAGCCATATGATCAAAAAACTGTTTTATTTTACTTTTGTGATTATGATGTGGACCCCGGGCTGTGAGTTTGAGACCACTGCTCTACACATTTGGAAAAAGGGGGCAGTATCTGAAAAGCAGTATACTAATACTTGAATATGGAAAACAAGATTCTGAATCTAGAAGCTGTGATGGAAGAAGATTGAATATAGTGGCGATCATGGAAACGTGGTTCAAGGAGAACCATAACTGGGATGTAGTTATAGCAGACTATAATCTGTTCATGAAAGACAGAGTAGGAGGAAAAGGAAGGGGGAGTAGCATTATATGTTAAAGATCATATTAAAGCCACACAATTGCATGATCTGCAGGGCAAGGCAATTTGGAAAGAGAGAATGGTAAATATATCTACATTGGTGTGATATACAGGTCGCCTTCACAGACGGAAGAAATGAACAGAGATTTAATAGTAGACGTTAAGAATCTAAAAAAGGGGAAGTTTTATTATTAGGTGATTTTAACATGCTGGATGCTGATTGGGGTATCCCTATTGCGGGGTCTTCTAGAAGTAGAGAGATCCTGGATTTTCTCAAGGAGACCTGTTCCAGCAGTTGGTAATGGAACCCATGCGGGATGGAGTCATTCTAGATTTAGTGCTTACAAACGGGGAAAGTGTTTCTTTTATTACAGTCATCTGGCATCCAGTGATCACTGCATGGTACGGTTTAATATTATGATGGGTATAGAGAGGGTCATTCAAAAGCAAAGGTTATAGACTTTTAAAAAACTAACTTTGTTTGGATAGGGGATTACGTCAATTGTCTGGATGGAAACGTCTGGATGGAGTAGAAATGCAGTGGGCAAAACGGGATCATATCCCACTACTGTGCACAGGGAAAAGGAAAAAGAACCAGAGACAAAGTTTCACTTATCTTCACAGATGTCATCAAAGCAAGGATCGTGATCAAATGAAGAACATTAAGAAAGGGGACAAATCCTTCTTCAGGTACATTAGCGACAGGAAAAAGAACACAAACGGGATAGTACGCCTTAGAACGCCAGAAGGGAACTATGTGGAAACAGATTCTGATAAGGCCAAACTACTGAATGATTACTTCTGTTCAGTCTTCACCTGCGAGGCATCAGGGCACGGGCCACTGCTGGAAGCAAAGCAAAGCATGGAAGACCCATTTCAGAATTTTGAGTTCACACCAACTGATGTTTACAGAGAACTGTCAAGACTCAAGGTGAACAAAGCCATGGGACTGGATAATTTGCACCCAAGAGTGCTCAGAGAGCTATGCGATGTTCTGGCGAAACCGTTAGCCATGCTCTTCAATCTCTCCCTAGGTACGGGGAGAGTCCCCCTATACTGGAAAACAGCCAACGTTGTTCCTCTGCACAAAAAGGGTTGCAGAGCAGAGGCTGCGAATTACAGGCCAGTGAGTCTCACATCAATAGTGTGTAAACTCATGGAAACTCTACTTAAAGGTAAATTAGACACGATATTGGATGAGGGAAATCTGAGGGATCCCTGTCAACATGGATTCACTAGGGGCAGGTCATGCCAATCCAATCTTATCAGCTTCTTTGACTGGGTGACAGGAAAGCTAGACTCGGGAGAATCTCTAGACATAGTGTACTTGGATTTCAGTAAAGCTTTTGACAGTGTCCCGCACCGTAGACTATTAAACAAGATGAAATCGATGGGGTTGGGTGAGAAACTAACTGCATGGGTCAATGATTGGCTGAGTGGAAGACTTCAGAGGGTGGTGGTCAACGGCACCCTCTCTGAGACATCGGAGGTGACTAGCGGAGTGCCGCAGGGATCAGTCCTGGGACCATCCCTTTTCAACATATTCATAGGGGACTTGACCCGGGGGCTTCAGGGTAAAGTAGCGCTGTTCGCTGACGACGCCAAACTGTGTAATATAGTAAGTGAAAGCAATCTCAAGGATAGTATGACGCAAGATCTGATCACGTTGGAAAACTGGTCCTCGACATGGCAGCTGGGCTTCAACGCTAAGAAGTGTAAGGTCATGCATCTCGGCAGTAGAAATCCATGCAGAACATACACCTTGAATGGAGTAGCACTAGCTAGGACTTCAGAAGAACGGGACTTGGGAGTTATCATCAGTGCAGACATGAAGGCTGCCAAACAAGTAGAGAAGGCCTCATCCAAGGCAAGGCAAATGATGGGATGTATCAAGAGAAGCTTCGTCAGCCGCAAACCTGAAGTCATAATGCCACTTTACAGATCCATGGTGAGACCTCATCTGGAATACTGTGTGCAATTCTGGAGGCCGCATTACCGTAAAGATGTGCTTCGAGCAGAGTCGGTCCAGCGGATGGCCACTAGAATGGTCTCCGGACTCAAGGGTCTCTCATACGAAGAAAGACTGGGCAAATTGCAGCTCTATACTCTAGAGGAGCGCTGGGAAAGGGGTGACATGATTGAGACATTTAAATACGTCACAGGTCGAGTCGAGGTGGAAAATGACATATTCGTTCCCAAGGGACCCTCGGTCACAAGGGGGCACCTGCTTAAACTCAGAGGAGGGAAATTTAGTGGTGACACCAGGAAGTACTTCTTCACGGAAAGGGTGGTGGATCATTGGAACAAACTTCCGAGGCAGGTGATCAAGGCAAACAGCGTGCTCGACTTTAAGAATAGATGGGACATCCACGTGGGATCCCTACGAGGGTCGAGCAAAGGAACTAAGTCATCAGCACTCAGACCTAATGGGGTGGGTCAGTAGAGTGGGCAGACTTGATGGGCTGTGGCCCTTTTCTGCCGTCATCTTTCTATGTTTCTAAATGCGTGAATCTTCTTGATATAGCATACTCAACACTGAAGTGAAGATAAGGAACCGATCTTAATGTCCAACAAGGCTCTTGTTTCGCCAACGAGTGGCTGCTTAAGGGAAACTCCCGTTCTCTCCTACTCCGTTCACCTCCGTTTTGAAAGATTACATTTTTGAGTAATAGTGGAGGTTTTTTTGCCCATGATACATAATAAGAACGGCTAAAAAACGAATTGCGTTGCCGTCAGCATATGAAATAGAGTTGAGGCTTTTTCTCCACTTGAGTGAAATGGTTTTTCAGTGGGCATTCCCACCACTTGGCTAATAAAATTTTTTGATTTATTTGATTTAAATGTCTCTATCATATCTCCCTTCTCCCCGCCTTTCCTCTTTAAGTCTGTCCCTATACACCTTATGATGAAGACCACGCACCATTTTAGTAGCCTTCCTCTGGACTGACTCCATCCTTTTTATATCTTTTTGAAGGTCTCGCCAGAGTTTTATACAGGGGCATCAATACTTCCTTTTTCCTACTAGCCATACCTCTCCCTATGCATCCTAGCTTTCGCTGTCACCTTTTCAACCTGTTTGACCACTTTAAGATCATCACATACAATCGAACTCAAGTCCCACTGTTCTGTGGTGCACATAAGTTCTTCACCCCCTAAAGTGTACCGTTCCCTCGGTTTTTTTTGCAGCCCAAATGCATGACCTTGCATTTCTTAGCATTAAGTTTTAACTGCCAAATTTCAGACCATTCTTAAAGCTTTGCTAGGTCTTTCTTCATGTGATTCACACCATCCTAAATAGGAACTAGAAAATGTAAGGTAATTAATTTAATCAATTTTTCTAGCTAATTTTAAAAGTGTTATCTTTGACATATTGTTTTGATTAAATAAAACATTTAAAATGTTTAAACTTAAAACGTAGAAAACGATCGAATTGTATGGAATTGAAATTTTTTTCCTGAATTGGACAGCACTAGCGCATTGGGACATGGAAGGTGGGCACGAACTCGGGACACAGAAGGAAGAGAGGAAGGTGGCACTAACTTGGGACATAGGAGAGAGAATAGAAAGGGAGAATTGTTGGGCATGAGTGTGTGAGTGAGAGGGAAAGAGATGGTGCACATGAGTTAAGGAAGAAAGAGGAAAATCATTGGGCATAAAGAGAGAGGATTGAGGTAGAGATGCATGAGGAAGAGAAGAAGCAGAGAAATGGTGGAGAGGGAACAGAGGGACCGATCGAAGGGAATGCAAGGTGAGGACAGTTGGACATAGTGATGGAGGAAGAGATGCGACATGGTGCGGGAAAGAGGTGATAGAAGGAGAAATGGGCATGAGGCTGATGGACAGTGGTGAAAAATGCTGCACATGACCCGGGGAATGAGAGAGGGAGAAATGTTGGATGTGGCAGTAGAGGGGATGGGAGAGATGCACCCTGGATCTCTCTCTTTTCCCACCTTTGCAGCAATGGAGGGAATGAGAGAAAGACAGATGGACAGTGAGAGAGAGACATATTGCCCAATAGGAGTTGGGGGAGAGAGGAAGAAAAGTTGGATTCATGGGGGTGACAGAGAGAGATGTTGGTTAGGGAAGGGAATGAGGTCTGGAGGTGTGGAAGTGTGCAGGAGTTAGAAAGAAAGAAATATTGGATGCAGTCAGAAGGAAGTGCAACCAGAGACTCATGAAAGCACTAGACAACAAGGGTAGGAATAATTTATTTTCAATTTAGTGATCAAAATGTGTCAGTTTTGAGAATTTATATGTGCTGTCTATATTTTGCACTATATTTGTCTATTTTCTATCGTTGTTACTGAGGTGGCATTGCATATTTTAAAGTCATCTGCCTTGACCTCTTTGACTAAAGAAATAATATGAATGATGATTAACATTTTCTTCGTGTACAGTGCTTTGTGATTTTTAAATTTTGTGGTTACCATTATGTATTAATAAGATTATATTGTATGTATTTGAAAAATTAATGGAAGAAATTGCATTACAATTAGTAATATTATGGAGGTGGGGTCTGGGACAGAGCTTGGGGGTTACTTGGTTTATATTTGTTAGACTTAGGGAGTACTTGGCTTGAAGACGTTGAGAAACACTGTGCTAGATGTCTAGGGCTATTTTTCGTTACCTGGAGGTTATGACTTTCATCTT
This sequence comes from Geotrypetes seraphini, assembly GCF_902459505.1. NCBI lineage: Eukaryota > Metazoa > Chordata > Amphibia > Gymnophiona > Dermophiidae > Geotrypetes > Geotrypetes seraphini. The sequence goes on along the minus strand of NC_047086.1, from coordinate 337,256,634 downwards.
TCGGACTACTTCTTCCCACCGCACTCTTTATCATCCCTCCAACCCCACTTGTAGGTCCAGCATCTGTTCTTCCCTTCTTTCTGGGTCACTTTCTCTCATACTCCCTCCCTCCCTTACCCGACACAGTAGAGCTGGTCCTGACAACCTCCTCCCTCTGTTCCCGAAGCAGCAGAGTTTGCCACGACAACCCCCTCCTCCCCTTTCCTCACTCAACCTGAAACAGTAGCAGCAGCCGGCGAGCAGAGGAAGCACCGGTAAACAGGCAGCTTTTGACAAACCTCAGCAGGGCCTTTCCTCTGCTTCTGATGCCTCTGATGCTAGAGGGGGGAGGGGTGTGATGGGTCGGGAACACAATTTTGGATGTTGTCTGAGGAGTGCAGGAGACAATTTTTTTTTCTGGTTGATTGAGTGCTGGTTAACTGAGAGTATATTGTTATTTGGGGTTCCCCCAGAGTTCCATAGTTTTTTATGGGTAATAAAGATTATTGTTCCTTTCCTCTCATGGTTTGTTTACAAGCTATGTGTTTATTTATGAACAGATCAAAGTCTAGTTAGGGAGTCTCCTCATCCTCCTTCTCCGATTCTCTCCTGTAGGGCTTTTGCTGGCTTTGAAACTGACTGGGGGCAGCAAAGAGCAGGGAAAAAGAAATGTTACTGAGTATCTTCTGCAGTGGACTTGTGAAAGCGGATGCAAGTCCCTTAGTTCAGCATACCATCCCTATCTACTAGAAAAGATGTAATCTGATTGCTCACTCTCAATCTTACTATGAGTTTAGAAAATCACTGAAAACCTATCTGTTTGGTAAATTTATGTGATGACTTTGCTTTGTATCACTCTACATTGTATCATGTTGTATTTTATTATATTGTATAGCATTGAATTATGCTGATTTCTACTGTATCTTGCATCTTCGCTGATATGCCTCAGTTCTCTTGCTGTTAACCACCCGGATCTTCTGGTTGGGCGGTATATAAGAAATAAAATTATTATTACTATTATTATCAAGGTAATAAATTAGTCTTTTTATCATTCACTCTATAATTTCCCTAACTGCTAAGCACTAATTTCTTGTGCAATCCCACTCTATTCCTGGACTAGTGGGTTATTTTTCCATACTTGCCAGAGCTTGTAGGAAACATCATTACACAGCCCCGCCACTCTTACCTCAGGACTGCCCCCAAAGAACCCAGTTTCTTTCCTTCAAGCCAGACTGTAGGACCTTGTCTTCTCTGCTTGTATTTGTTCTTTAAATTCAGACTTTTTGTACACAAATTTTGCCCTTGTGCTAAGTAGTTCCCCACGGAGACAGCGCTGGCTGTGGGAGATCACAGACTATGGGGAAAGTCTGTTTCCAAGAGGTTGGTTGCCAGGCAGTGCCGCCTCTGGACTACCTGCACTTTCAGATCCGGGGCTGTGACACACTTATCTCTTGCTCTAACCAGCAGAGGGATTAGGTGTGTTGAGTTCTGGCCTGTCGGCGTGGCCTCCTCAGGTTGGAGGAAGACTTTTCAGGTTATAACAGACCTAGGCGTCTGCCTAGTCTGCCAGGCCACACTGAGAGTAGCTTGTAAAGAGAAGACCACACAGGTAAGTCTTGTTACAAAAGAATGTTCTTGTACTTTATTGAACCCAGGGGTCTGAATACCATCAGCCACCCGCATGTCATGGCAAAAATATAAAATACAAAATAGCTTGCAGTTGTCAGAATGGCTTGCTACAAATGCCACATACAGTTCAATACCCTGGACTTTTCAGTCTAAATACAGTCCTCTTCACCAGGGGTTAAAGTAAATGCAAATATCAGGAAAATAAACTTTCAAACTTTGTAAACACCTTGTGAACACAGCCAGAGTAATTGCAGATCCCAAACCTAGCAATGAATTTCTCAAACGTTTCAGCTTACCTAGCTGAGACACCGATAGGTTTTGCAGAGCAGGCTTCACAGCTCGTTACTATCAGCTGGGCTTCCTGGTGACGGAACACAGCATGGCATTAGATAAGCTGTGAACTTTACTTAGGTTTTCCCCACGGAGCTTTCACACCCCTATAGATAAAGTTCCTTGAACAAACAATGCTCTCCAGGCAGTCATACAGTGTAGTGGAGAGATTTTCCTGCTCTTCCCCTAATCACTGTCAGCTGGGCTTGGGTTACGGGAGCCAGCACAAGCACAGCCTTGGTTCCTTTCCCTTAGCAACTAACCTCCATGTCAGTGGGGAAATAGCCAGCTTCCAGCAGTGGTTCAGAGACATCCATAGCCTCTGTCTGCTCAGCAGCCTCTGGGGTGGAGCTGAGGTAGTCCTCGGTCATCTCCACGTCCTCACTGCTGCGGGCTGGAGGAGAGAGACTTTTCCCCTCATCTGCCTCCAAGCCTTGCTGCTTCTGCCACTGCCTGAGCTCATTAGCTCTAGCCCCGTCCCGGCTCTCCTTACTGTGATCCCATGCTCTGTTCTTATGTGAATTAAAGCCCCACCCCTTTCTCCTAGGAGCAGCTGTGTTAGGCAGGAAATCCCTAGGGAAATAATTCAGGTTTCTCCTAGGCTGGTAATGAGCATACCTTCCAGCATTGGGACTCCCCTTCTCAATAAGAGTCCTATCAGGCTTTCTAGAGTACCTGTACTGAGATGGCGCTCTCTGCTGGATATTCCTATGCTCATGCCTCTCCTGCTCTACCTCACTGTCTGAGGGGTACAGCCAAATCCAAACCTTTACTTTTAACCTGGTCAGCCCTTCTGACCAGGGACCGTGTTCTGCTTTTATCCCTTACATGGACAAAACTGGCCACAGGTTTGTCACAGGGCTCAGGGATTGTTTTCATGGGAGATTGCTCACTTCAGGTTGGTCTGCTAGTGCAGTGGTCCCCAACCCTGTCCTGGAGGACCACCAGGCCAATCGGGTTTTCAGGCTAGCCGTAATGAATATGCATGAGGGAGATTTGCATATAATGGAAATAACAGACATGCAAATCTGCTCCATGCATATTCATTAGGGCTAGCCTGAAAACCTGATCGGCCTGGTGGTCCTCCAGGACAGGGTTGGGGACCACTGTGCTAGTGGGTTTGAGGGCAGGCTTCGTGAAGTTGTGTGCGTCAGGTCATGTGCGTGGCATGTTCCGATGGCCGGAGTTCCTGGCTGCAGGACTCAGGCCAGTGGGGCAGTCAGAAGACCAGTAGTCCAGTTTGCAAGACTTGTTGAGGCAAGGGATCCCCTTATAAGCTGATTTCCAGCACACAGCATAGGACAGCAAATATAGCTGACAGTCTGTCATGGAGATTTTGGGGGGATCCTTAAAAGTGGGTTTTGGGTAGTTTTGGTGTTTGTCCTATTCTCCCTTATCCCTAAAATCCTAAAATTGCCACTTGCTTTTTTAATTTTTGGGGGGTGAGAGGAGTTCCGTGCTTTTTCTTGTGCTACTTTCTTTTGAAAATTGGACAGCGGCTATCTTTGATTTTTCTTAATTGGAATTTAAAATTATTTTTTGTCTCTTTAAGCTTCGTTTTTGCAAGAAAAGCACTCAGATGGAGTTCACAAGGCATAGTACTTGGATTTATGCCTTGTTTGCGGTGGATGGCTGTCTGGCAAGCGGGCATGTTCACGTGCTCTGTGGCATGGGAGGGAGGTGGAATTTCATTGGTCTAAGTACCCTCAACCTTTGTACTTCCTGCCCATGGGCATGGGAAAATATCGAAAGCTGCCCTGAAGAGTGCACAATTGCTATGCCAGCAAAATGCAAATGCGATTCAGTGGCTAAATCTCACAAGAGTTTTAAGAAGGGTTCACAGGAGGTGGCTTCTGCCCTGGATGATGGGTTTTCTCCAAAATGTATTAATATGATGTATTGGGCTTATTTGGCTAAGAAATTGATGCCAGTCCCCTCTCCACAACTGTCCTTACCACTATGGGGACTAGTGCTGCCCGATTCAGGGAAAAAAAATTCAATTTGATTCAGCCTATTGAATCGATTTGATTAGATTTTCCTGCCCAATTGGGTGTTTTGGGGGTTTTTCAAACATCCTGGTGAGTTTATTTTATAGCCTTTTCACCCACCCCACCCCTTTTTCCCTCTCCTACCCACACTGGCGCTGTGGTGTAAACAAATTAAACAAAAAAGACTTTTTCTCCCTCTGTTAAATCCTAGCTCACGTTCGCGGTCTAACACCAGCTCTGTTATGATACACATTTCAAATCTGACATATTTTTAATCACAAAATAGAAAAAAATATTTTTTCTACTTTTTGTTGTCTGGTCATTATTCAAATCATGTTGGTCCCAGGCTCTGGGACAAATGTCTTCTAATAACTCGCTTGCCAGGGTCTCCTGCCTATTTGTCATTTTTTTCTTTCTCTGTGCGAACCATCCATCTTCCATCTCTGTCCTCCCCTTCCATTTCTTTTCCCTCCCCCGGAGTTCTGGCATCCTTCTTTTTTTTCCATCTCCATCCTTGCAGCTGCAGCGATGGACCCCACCTTCCCCAGATCCACCATTTTTCCTTTTCTCAACTACCCTTTCATCTAGCATCTCTCCTTCCTTCCCTACTACCCCAGGGTCCACCATATCTCCCTTTCCCTTCCCAACTACCCTCCTATCCAGTATCTCTATCCCCCCTCCATACCATCTCTTGTGTCCAACTTCTCTCCCTTTCTGTTCCTTCCCTCCCTAAATCCCATTGTCCACAGTCTCTTGCTCTCTCCTCCATTATTTCTTCCCCCTCCCCCTCAGTCTGGCATATGTACGTCTCTTTGGACCCTCCCTTTCCTCCGTTTGTCAGTCCGTGTACTTATACATCAGGGCCCCTCCCAAAGGCCTATATGTTCCTCCCTTCTTTGTAGCATCCTCTGGATACCTCTCTGGCCTCTCCTGGTTTTACCTTCAGCCATTTAAGGCACCCTGAAGAAGATTGTCGATGCTGTAGCAAGCCTATCAGGCTGCTGTCGTCCTCCGCAGCACTTTCCCTCTGCCGTCTGTAGCATATTCCCTCTGCCACGGTCCTGCCCCTTCTCTGACGTCGGGTGCAGGATCATGTCAGAGGGAACGTGCTGTGGAAGATGACAGCAGCCTGTTAGGCTCACTACAGCATCAGCGATCCTCTTCAGACTGCCCTAATTAGCTGGTAAGACCGGGAGGCCAGGGGTAAAGCCGGAGGATTCTACAAAGGCCTATGCAGCACTTCCCGACTGACCCTCCTCCCTCGCCTCTTAAAGCAGAAATGGAAGCTGACCATGCCTTTAATTACGCAGGTGGGCACCACTACAGCGGGGGATGTTGCAGCCCTTGCAGATCTCCAGGACCAAGATCCGGGCGGACTCCAGATCTGGGGTAGAGTCCTTCAGTGCGGAGATTTTTTAAGCCAGTGCATTTGATGGATTTGATCTCTGAATCCCTCCAGGAGTTGAAGCTGGAGGCTGGGCAGCTTGTCACTGTGCCTCTTGAGTGATCAGAGGCCGCAATCCGCCACCTTTCTTGATCATTCTGCCATAGTTAAGATACAGACATTTGCTGAGGGCCCCCTGAGAAGCGCTAGTGCCATGTCTTAGCTTTTACCGATGGCGGACACTTAAATAGCACTTTGTATACCCCAAGATGGATTCCTCAGTGGCACTTGTTACTAAATTTACTTCTCTCCCCAGTAACTGAGAAGGGGGAGTGGGGTCCTAAACGATGTTCAGGACCGTAGAGTGGATTTTATTCTCAATCGCCTTTTTGACTCAGAATCTGCCAGAATTAAGGTGGTGATGGCCTCCTCCTTTGTGACCAGGGCTTGACATTCTAAGCTACACCATGATCCTCACAATACCATGATCCAGGATCTTGGTTTCGGGGGTGGACTACATGGCGGATGCCCTGTATGACATGCTATAGGTCTTCTGCAAGCTTTTGGCTTATTCCATTTCAGCGCGTAGCTGTGGATTCGGCAGTGGTCCGGCGACCTGATCTTGAAGACAACATTGAGAAGGTTGCCTTTCCAGGAACAACTCCTATTTAGCAATGGTTTGGATGACCTTATGGCTAGAGTTCAGGACCACAGACCCAAGTGTTTGCCTGTCAAAAGGCCTCGCCCCTCCAAGCATTCAGGGCACTCTAATTTTCATCCTTTCAGGCGTTCCATTCAGTACTTTGAGGCCTCCTCTGGGCAGCATTCTTCTCAGGCTGCCAGGCCGAGGTCAAAGGCTCCCGACACCAGTCGACCACGGGGAGCCATTTGGCACTCACCAAGAAGGAATTCTGAAGCCAGGTCTGTGACCACCCTCCTACAGATCGCGGGGGGCGGCTGTCTGCGTTTTTGGTGGAATAACAGCCCTCACCTCGGACTGTTTGGTCCTGGAAGTCCTCAAGGTGGCTACAAGTTGGAATTTCATCGTCCCCTGGCGATTATTTTCTGGATTCCCCTGCAGGATGACCAAAAAGGTGGCTTGGTTGAAGGCCACGGTCCTCAGGTTTGCTGGACATTGTGGCCATAGATAGAGCCCATTCCGGAGCCCGACTTGGGCTCCTTGTGATATTCAATTATACTTCATCGTTCCAAAGAGGCTCTGAAGATTGGAGGTTGATCTTGGACCTCAATGTGGTCAATGCGGAGCCGAGAGTGTCTCACTTTCGAATGGGGACAGTACATTCAGAGATTGCTTCGGTGGCTCTACGGGTGTTTATGGTCTCCCTGGATCAGACAGAGGCATATCTAATCTAATCTAATCTAATCCTTAGGTTTGTATACCGCATCATCTCCACGTTCGTAGAGCTCGACGCGGTTTACAGTAATAGGAAATAGGAAGGAACTACAACAGAGGGTTAGAGGTAGAAGTGTGAAGACAATTTAGAGGACTTGGGATGCCAAGATATAAGAGTTTCCTTGATTCCTAAGTTGGAGGAAGACTTACATTTTTTGAGAAAAGCCAGGTTTTCAGATGTTTGCGGAAAACTTGGAGAGAGCTCAAGTTCCGAAGAGGGGAGGTAAGGTTGTTGCAGAGCTCAGTGATTTTAAAGTGAAGGGAGGTCCCTAGCTTTCCTGTGTGGGAAATGCCTTTTAGCAAGGGGAAGGATAGTTTTAATTTGTGGGAGGATCTGGTGGTATTAGGGTTTGAAGAATTCCAAGAAAGAGGGATAAAGGGAGGGAGGATACCATATAGGATTTTGAAAGTTAAACAGGCGCATTTATAGTGGACCCTGGTAATTATCGGAAGCCAGTGGAGCGGGGAGACATGGTCAAATTTACTTTTAGCGAAGATGAGCTTGGCTGCGGCATTCTGAATCCGTTGGAGTCTGTGGAGGTTTTTCTTAGTTAGGCTTAAGTAGATAGAGTTGCAATAGTCCAATCTGGAGAGGATGATGGATTGGACAAGGAGGATAAAATGTTTTTGATGGAAGCAGGATCTAACTTTCCTCAGCATGTGAAGGCTGAAAAAGCATTTTTTACCAAGGATTGGAGGTGGTCATTGAAGGATAATGTGGAATCAATGATGATGCCCAAGACCTTGCTCGAGAACTCAAGCTGCAGAGGAGCCAGCGGGTAGTGGGATGGAGATGGGTAGGTGATCTAGTTTTGGACCGAGCCAAAGAAGTCTTGTTTTGGACTCATTCAATTTCATTTGCACAGTGTGGGCCCAGGATTGTAGGTTCATTATACAAGAGGATATGTTCTTAGACAGGTCGGTGAGGTTCGAATCGGTCTCGAGGAGGACAAGGATGTCATCTGCATAAGTGTAAATTGTTTCAAGGGGGGATAGGTAGAGGAGTTTTAGGGAGGACATATAGATTTTGAAAAGGATAGGGGATAGTGGAGAGCCTTGTGGGACTCCACAATTTGGAACGAGAGCGGAGGAATTTAGAGTACCACAATTCGGAACGAGAGCGGAGGAATTTAGAGTACCAACCTAGGACTGTGGAGTTGATACCTATCTCAGAGAGTTGGTAAACAAGAATATCATGGTGAACAATGTCGAAAGCAGCGGAAAGGTCAAATTGTAGGAGGACGGCGAACTTGTTTCAAGAGTGAAGTTGTTGAACCCTTGAAATCAGGGAAGACAGTAGGGATTCGGTGCTGAAGTTAGGACGAAAGCCATATTGATAGGGTAAAAGAATAGAGAATCTCTCTAAGTATGATGAGAGTTGGGAAGAAATGATGGACTCTAGCATCTTGGTTAGGAGAGGGATATTTGCAATTGGGCGATAGCTGGATGGTATGGAAGGGTCTAGGTCAGATTTTTTCAGTAGTGGGGTCAAGGCGATATGACCCATTTCTGGGGAGAAATGGCCCGACTGAAGGGCGGAGTTTATGAGAATGGTGATAGAAGAAATAGCCTGAGCAGGAATGTTCTCGTATAGGTAGGAGGGGAATGGGTCCAAGGAGCAATTACAGGATTTCAGTTTGAGGCAGAGATTGAGGACCAGGGATTCAGATACGCGCTCATAGGTGGTCCAGGATTTGTCAGCTGGGATAGGGTTGGAGACAATTAGGGTGGGAATGGAATCGGTGGGCACTAGGGAGATGTAAGAGACTGAAGGAGGGAAAGAGCATCTCAAGGAAGAAACCTTATCGTTGAAGAATTTTGCTAGAACATCGGCTGAGGGAGAGGAGGGGAGCACGGTGGGGTCTCTTTTGGAGGTTAGGGAGCGCCAGATGTTGAATAGAGTACTGCTTTGATTGTTGGACCTGGATATTTTGTCACCATAGAAGTTCTTTCTTGCTTTTTTTAGTGCTGTATTGTACAGCTTGATATTGACTCTCCAGGACTGTCTGTCTATAGGACATTTAGATTTTTTCCATATGCGCTCCAGAGCTCGACATTTCTGTTTTAGCTCTCGGTGATATGGGAGGAACCAAGGGGCCTTGTGGGGATAGGAGATGGATTTAGTGGAAAGGGGGGCGAGGGAAAGATAGGTGGATTTGGAGAGAGCGACCCAGTTATGCCAATTAGTACCTGAATCTGTAGGCTTAGGGGCAGAGGAGAATAGATTGAGAAATTTAGACCAGAACAGGTCGCTTGTGATTTTTTTGCGGAAGGTAATGGGGTTGGAAGTGCGGGGTGGAGCCCCAAGGTGCGACATAAAGATGGGGAGACAGAAAGCCCCTAGGAAGTGGTCAGACCAAGGGACATGTTCCCAGCGAGTGTCGTCAATTGACATCTTGTGAGCGGTAAGGTCGAGGAAGCTAATGAGGTCTAGTGTGTGCCCCTTTTCATGGGCTGGGGATGGTGCAGGGGGGGTGAGGCCAAAGGAGGTGAGGAAGCTAATAAGTTCAATCGTATCCTTGCTGGTGATGTCGTGTAGGTGGAGATTGATGTCTCTGATGATCAATAATCTTTGGAACTTGAGGAAGGCGTTTGTTATAGTCTCAAGGACGAGTTCGGAGGAGTTGTTCCAAGGGGTAGGTGGGCGGTATAGGAGCAGGATGCCCAGTGGGTAAGGGTGAAGTTCATCGTTGACGGAAGCAAGCATGTATTCTAGTGAGGTGTGGCAACCCCTTTCGAGGAGCTGAACATCGAAAAAGGATTTGTAGAGAATTGCCAGGCCATCTCCTTTACGGTTAGATCTAGGTGAAAAGAGACCTTGGTAGCCATGGGAGCAGAGTTCATTTTGTGTAAATAGGTCATCTTTTTTAATCCATGATTCCGTGATGCATAGGAAACCAGGGTCAGAATCATCAAGTAGGTCCTTCAGAATTTGAATCTTGTTGCAAGCGGATCTTGCGTTGCAATAAAGCATTGGGACTGGGGTGAGCGAGTCAGAGGCAAGGTTGGGGAGATTGGTAGGGGAAACAAACTTTAAAGAAGCATGGTTGATTCTTCGGTGGGGGGGGGGGGGTTGGGGAGGATATGGTCTGGTGCGAATCAGCGTGGGGATTTTGAGGCCAGGGCCATGAGGGTGGCTTCATGGTGAGAGGTTGGTGAGCCTTTGGTGAGCTTTTGGGTTGTGAAAATAAATATATATATATATATGCAGTTTGTACAAAAAAAAAAATTAATATATATATATATATATATATATATATATATATATATATATATATACAGTATATTAATTAATTTTTTTTTTTTTTTTGGGTGGGGGAAGCTAGACAACTTGGTATCTAAGTAAGAAGAGGATCTAGACAACTAGGTAGAGAAAGGACTAGACAGACTTAGCATACCTTGATGGAACTAGTATAGAGGTAAAGGAGAGGGCTTAAATATTGCACTCGTTCCTTAACATTGAAAGCACTTATCAATTTGATGGTTTCCTATAAGATGCTGTGGACAAGGACAGGCACTTAGCAACTGAATAGTGTCAAATAAGAAACTTTGAACAAGGTCAGGCACTTAGCAACTGAATAGTGTCCTATAGGAGAACTTAGAACAGGGTCAGGCGTATATTGGCTATACATGTGGGTTTACATGCGGTAACAGGCTATAGGTGCAGTTTATAACAATCTATGACATGCTGGACATGCAGTTTGTACAAATTAAATAAGCAGGCTATACAAGCTATACAGGTTATATAGGGACAGGGAAAGCTGTGTTGAACCAGCTGATAGAATCCCCAGGAAGAGCAGCAGTTAGGAGAGATGAAAGAAAAAACAGTTCCCTCAGAGCCTGGTGTGCTTTTTCACAAGTGACTTGGCACTAGAGGACAGCGTTAGAGTGGCCCCTCTTTGCTGTTGTGTTGAAACCAGCTGATAGAATCCTCAGGAAGAGCAGCAGTTAGATATGAAAGAAAACACAATTCCCTCAGAGCCTGGTGTGCTTTTTCACAAGTGACTTGGCACTAGAGGACAGCGTTAGAGTGGCCCCTCTTTGCTGCTGTGTTGAAACCAGCTGATAGAATCCTCAGGAAGAGCAGCAGTTAGGAGAGATGAATGATCTCATCTTTCTGGACTACAAGAAGTACCTGAGGTTCCATGTTCTGCATCAGCAGTTTCAGCGCTGCCCTTCGGATTGGTGACAGCGCCCAGGACCTTCACTAAGGTGATTGTGGTGGTGGCAGTCCATCTGTGCACCCTGGGAGTTCTGGTCCACCAGTTTCTGGATGACTGGCTGATCAGGGCCTCGTCAGAGTTTGAGAGGCATCAGGTGGTTCATTAAGCTGTTCAGTTGCTTCAGCACCTGGATTGGATGATTAACTTCTGGAATAGTCGCCTCGAGCTAATGCAGGACTTGGAATACCTGGGAGTTCACTTCTATATGGGTCACAACAAGGTGTTCCTGTCCATGTTGCATCAGGATAAGTTGTGCCAGGTGGTCAGGGATTTCCTGGCCACTCCGGTTCCAAGGGCCTGTCAGATCTCTATTTTCTGGGGGCCATGGTGGCGACGATCGATGATCTCCTTGGGCCAGGACCCATTTATGCCCTTTGCAGGATGCCCTGATTTTGTGCTGGAGTCTGAAAAGTGATGCTCTGCATGCCCCACTACTGTGTACAATGTTGGCTTGGAGCAGCTTAACCTGGTGGCTACGCCCTCTCTCTCTATCCAGGAGTCTTCCCCCCTCCAGATTTCCAAGTGCCAATCTCACAGGCTGGGGGCTGTCTGCATTGGACATTCCTGTTCAGGGCCGGTGGTCCCCCTCCAAGCAGAAGTGGTCGATCAATCGTCTGGAGCTTCAGGCGATTCGACTGGCTTTCCTCCACTTCGAGAGTCATCTCCGACTTCAGGCCGTCCGCGTATTCTCAGATAACACCACAGCAGTGGCTTACATCATTCGTCAGGGGACATCAGCAGCGAATCCCTGAGCGTTGAGGCCCAACTTCTTTTCTGGTGGGTGGAGAGACCCCTCGTGACACTTTTAGCTGTGCACGTGGCAGGAGTGGACAACGTCCAGGCAGATTGTCTTGTTGTCAGATTCTGGACTCCGGGGAGTGGTCCCTGGCCCAAACAGCATTCAACTGCATAATGGAATGCTGGTGTCCCACTTTCGACCTCATGGCATCGGCGACCAACAAGAAAGCGGATTGGTTCTTCAGTCAGTATCACGAGGCAGGCAGCAAAGCCTGGACGCAGGAATGTCTTCTGTATGTGTTCCCTCCATGAGATGGATAGCGGCTCACAGGGGTCAAGTGATCTTTGTTGTACCCGACTGCCTGAGGTGCCCATGGTATACTAACCTGGTTCAGTTGCAGTGGGATCACGAGCTCTAGCTCCCTTTTCATCCTCACCTTCTCATGCAGGGCCTGATTGCGCTGCAGGATCCAGACTGCTTTGATCTTACAGCCTGATTTGTGAGTGCACTGCCTTAGTTAGCAGGGGCAATTCTTTAGCCATTGCCACTCTTTTCCGCAGCAAGAAATAGCTCACAGTGGAGGCCTATGTAAAGGCTTGGAGATGATATCAGGTGTGGTTCATCCAGAAGCATGAGGCTCTGTCTAACTTGTCGGTTCCTCATATTCTGGAGTTCTTTCAGGACAGCCTAATGAAAGGACTGGCAGTGGCTTTTCTCAGAGTCCAGATTGCTGGTCTTTCTTATATAGACTCTAATCCCCTGAGGGGCTCCCTAGCCCCTCATCCGGATGTCATCCGTTTTCTGCAAGGCACTCTGAGGCTTCAGCTCCCCTATCCAACTTGGAATTTCAACTTGGTTCTCCGCTTTCTGGCTCGTTCACCTTATAAGCCTTTGGAGGAAGCATCCTTAAATGGATCTTACGATCAAGACTCTTTTTTGGGTGACCATTACCTCCACCTGCAATGTTTCAGAGCTTCAGGCTCTTTCCTACCGGGATACCTTTTTGCATATTATGGATTCCAGCGTGGTTCTGTGCACTGTTCCCTCCTTTTTTCCAAATGTGGTCTTGGCTTTCCACATTACTCAGGAAGTCCGGCTTCCTGGTCTTGCTTCCTCCAGTTTGAGGGAGCAGGACCGGGTGTTGTAGTCCTTGGACGTGCGCAAGATCCTGTTGTGGTACCTGGAGGTTACGAACAATTTTCATCTCTCTGACCATCTCTTTGTTCTGGCAGGTTTTGCCTGCAAGGGCAGGCCGTCTTCCAAGGCTACCATTTCCAGATGGATCCATATGGCCCTTTCTTCAGCTTGCATAGCTGCTGGTTGGAACGCCCCCCTCCCCCACCACTCCAATTGCGGTGAGGGCTCATTCTACCAGAGGCATCGGTGATCTCTTTGGAGGAGATTTGCAGTGCAGCTACCTGGTCCTCTTTGCATAGGTTCACCAAGTTTTACAGGATCGATGTGGCGCCGAAGCAGGATGCTGCTTTTGGTTCCTCTGTTTTGGCAGCAGGCTCATCAGTCCCACCCTTACTCTTCGAGAGTGTTCTGTTATGTCCCACTAATCCAGGAATAGAGCGGTATTGTACAAGAACGAAAGATTAGGTTCTTACCTTTTCTAATCTTTCTTATAAATCCATATTCTATTCCTGGAAACCCGCCCTGGGATTTGCTGATGCGCTGATTGTCTGCCTTTACAAGTATTGGTAAGCTGGATTTCTGTTTTCTGACCAGCCTTTATAAGAGTGCCATCTGAATCTGTTTAGCATTTAGGTTGGGGTGTTTTATTTTTTTTTTTTATTTTTTTTTTGGTGGGGGGGTCTCTAGTTCAGGTGCTTCCCTCTGTTTCTCCTTATAGCACTTTTTTTGTAGTTCAGGTTCCTAATGTTTAAATGACCTGTTTCAATTGTTGCTGTTTGTTCTAAATTTCTTGTTATGAGCAGATTAGACTTGTCAGGGAGTGTCCCCATACCCCTCTCTTTTGCCTTTGTCCTCTACAGATGTTCCTGGCTGCTTTGTCATAGACTGGATTCCAGGGGGGTGGGTGCAGTCCTGAGGTAAGAGGGGAGGGACTCAAGACTGTGTGATGAGGATTCCTACAAGCTCTGGTGAGTAAGGGAAAATATACCCAATAGTCCAGGAGTAGAGTATTGATTTACAAGAAAGAAGATTAGCAAAGGTAAGAGCCTAATTTTTCGATCTTTTAGTCTCTCTAATTCTTCTACCTGAGCACTGTATAGATGCACCTTCTTGTTCATTTTGTCTGTCTTGACTAGATGGTAAGCTCTTTTGAGCAGGGACTGTCCTATGTTTTGATGTACAGCACTGCGTATCTCTAATAGTATTATAGAAATGATTAGTATTAATTTCTCAGTATTTACTATGTGGATTCCTAAATGTAATGTACTTTAGTTTGAAGTAAATGAATTTTTTCCTAATATGTGGGGTGCATCTATCTTTTATTTTAGATGCTTCCTTTAAATACAAATATTCGTCTTGCATATTCAAATGGGAAGGATGATGAACAGAACTTCATTCAGAATCTCAGCTTGTTTCTTTGCACCTTTCTGAAGGAACACGGTCAGCTTATAGAAAAGAGGCTAAATTTGAGAGAAACTTTAATGGAGGTAAGTTCTCTACGATCATGTTCATGGATACCTACTATCATAGTTTGCATCATGAAATCAATAAGAACTTGTAAAAAGCACATGAGTCCTGAACCTTTGGGTAGTAGTATATCAGCACCCGTGAGGTATGCAGAAGGCATCATCTACATTTTCAACTCCACTTCCCTGCATCACCGAGCACTGCCCTCGCTCGTTAGTTTTTTCCTTTTGCAAACAAGTTGAAAAGGTGTCTTTTCATATGTCCTGCTAAACTTCTTGTTTTTCTGGTATTATTCAACATTTTTTTTTTTTAAGAGGCTTTTGTGTGTGATGGAGGTTCCCAGTAATCCTGGGACAGCTCTAGTTGAAAGAAGCTGAAGATGAGGTGTTCTGAGATCTCTAGCTGGGTAGGCCACCCTTGCTGCAGGGCACCTGTCTGACCAGCCTGCCTAACTTTTGGATCAGCTCAAGGTTTGACCCTTGGGATTCTACTCACTGGATTTTAACTAAAGTGAATGAGCGCAGGCTGAATTTGAGCTCCCCCTGGTTGGGGGACCTTGCGGGTGCTAGCTGCCCCCCCTCCCCTGATGAATCATGGAGACTGGTGGGGTAGAGAGTTTCATGCTGTTTCAGCCTGTTTAAAAAGCAGCTAGAAGAAACAAGCCCCTGGAGATCCTGCTTGCTTGTCTGAGGCTGAAAAGCTTTTCCTTCAGCCAGCTACAGTGAGAGCAGATACAGGCACATCACATGGCAGCACAGTGATGCCTTTACAGTCTATAAAAGACATCGGCGTGAGTTTTTAAGAGTTTCTGAGGCTTCCTTTGAGTGATCTCTCTTCTCTAAAATCTTGTTTTTGACATTTTTTGCCCATTTGTCGCTCCCTCTGGCCATTTGTAGTTCCAAAATCACTGCTTCTGCAGCCATCTTGGATTTTCTGATTTTATTTTAAAAGCCTCCCCTTACCTTAAAACACCTAGTTTGGGTCTGGAAACAAGATGGACTCCACAAGTGATTTAATACCACTGTATTTTGCCGATTTTATACTGGATGAGATCCTGAGGCTTGCCCGTGTGCCACGTACCGAGGCACGCATGATGGCAGGAGCTTCAGGCTTATCTCCCCTGGGACACAGAAGACTCAAAGTGGAACATAAATCCATCTTAGAGCTCTCCACTGGCAATCATACATTACAAGCAAAGAAAAAATGCATAGAGGCTACTTCGTCAGAGAAGTCTCTTGAGGTAGTCTTAAAATGATCCCTTGGGAACTCAGGTCAGGTTTTTGATTCTAATTTTGTGGTACTCATGTTTGATGCCTGTGTGAAGTACAAGCAGCCTCCAGGTCCAGCTGAGGTTATGCCAGTTAGCACGCAGGAGAGTTTATCCCTGGTGGCAAGCCATGAGTTTAGTTTGGTCGCCTGGAAGGAGAAGGTTTTGTCAAGGAACCTTTTGAGATGACAATAGTTTTAGGGAGGGGAAGGCAAACAGATGAATTCTGCGAGAGTTCTTATTGTTGTGATTTAATTTAAAGTGGGGGATGAGGTAGCTTGGGGATAGACCAAACACCGTTTTGTATCTGAGGCATGCGAACTTGAATAGTACTCTGGATTCAAATGGTAGCCAGTGCAGTTTATGGTAGAAAGGGGTGATATGTTCCCATTTGTTTAGGCCAAATATAAGGCGGACGGCAGTGTTCTGAATCAGTTTTAGTCTCCTGGTGGTTTTCTTCATGGAGTCTAGGTAAATGATGTTGCAATAATCCAGGATGCTGAGAATGGAGGATTGTACTAACAGTCGGAATGAGTTGTTATCAAAGTATTTTTTTATGGTGCGGATTTTCCAGAGCACCGAGAAGCTTTTCCTGACGGTAAGATCAGTGTGCTTCTCAAGGGAAGGTGTTTGTCTAGGGTGACTCCTAGTATTTTTAGGGTTTGTTCTAGGGGGAAGTCCGATCCATTCACTTGAATTGAGGTATCTTTGATTTTATCATTGGGGGAGGCCAGGAAGAATTTAGTTTTGTCAGCATTTAGTTTTAGACTATAGGATAGCATCCAGAGTTCTATCTGCCTGAGTAAGTGTGATATAGAGTTAAGCAGCTCTAGGGTGAAACTGGTTAGTGGGATGATTATTGTGATGTCATCTGCGTAAATGAAGAATTTGAGCTTGAAGCTGTGCAGGAGGTTTCCCAGAGAGACGAGATAGACATTGAATAGGGTGGGGGATAGTGATGAGCCCTGGGGAACACCACAGGAATTGTCCCAGCTGTGGGAGAAAGAGTCGTTCTTGATCACTCTGTAAGATCTATTTTTTAGAAACCCGTGGAACCAGCTGAGAACCTGTCTGGAGATGCCGATGTGTGCAAGGCAGTTTAGGAGAATGATGTGGTCGACTAGGTCGAAAGCACTGCTTAGGTCAAGTTGCAAGATTAGGGCGCTGGAACCCTGGCTGAAGAGTGAGTGCAGGTAGTCGAGTAGAGAGAGTATGATGGTTTCGGTGCTATGGCCAGAGCAAAAGCCCGATTGGTTGTCGTGTAAGATGTCGAATTTGTCCAGGTATGTGGTGAGTTCTGCATTTACCGCCCCTTCAGTTATTTTGGTGACTAGCGAGATGCTGGCGATAGGTCTGTAATTAGATGGAATGTTGGGAGGTTCTTTTGAGTTTTTTATAATTAGACTTATCAAGATGTGGCCTTGCTCTGCTGGGAAGTTTCCAGCGGATAGTAGAGCGTTGACCCATGTCAGCATGTTGGCTTTGAAGTGGATTGAGCAAATCTTCACAATTTATAGAGCCTTCAGAAGCGGCACTCCAAAGTACACAAGGCATTGAAATCTTATGGAGCTAAATTGCCGCTATGCTTTCTCATTTGCTCATTTAATTATTTTATATTTTTATTTTTATAGTTTTACATCTTTAATTTGAAAAGTTTATCCCAAAAAACTTATCTGGATAGTTGCGTGTGGCACAAAAGAGCACCGACGCAAACATGCATGTTTCGTTGCAAGGTCTTTGCTTCAGGGCGCGGTATTTTTTTAGGCTAGTATAGTTTCTCAAAACAAGGAGAGGTGTTTGCCTCAGGAAAACTGTACCCTGAAGCAGAGACCTTGTATCGAAACATGTTCGTCAAGCCAAACCTTTTTTTAAACCAACATTCTAATGAAATAATCAGTCATTGTTTTCTGCATGCAGATTGCACGATTCAGGCTGTGTATCTGACTACTGATGTTGTAAAACTGTCCATAGTCATGACATCCATTTATCTCCAGACAACAACACTGTGTGTGTAGGGACTTCAGCGCATCCGAGACGGAAACAATTTCTGCAGGTGGTTAACTAGTCGTGATGACAGCAGCAGTGTTTTCGTCCTCATCAGAATCTTGGTTGTCTGCAGTATCCTTTATGACAGTACAAATATTGGAATTAGTACTGTCAAATGATGTGGGTTCATCGTTGTCAACGGCAACATACAGCTCAAACTCTTGTGTTGAGATTCCAACTGGGAGTTCAATGGACAAAGTGTCAGCTTCAGTTGTCTCATTGATTGTGTGAACGAAGCTCGCCCCTCGATAGCAATTTGAAATCGTTGATGATGAGACTTGACTCCATGCCTCCCGTACCATATGAAGAGAATCGAGCATTGTCATTTATCTCGCGAGCTCAGCAACTCGGAGGCTGGATTCTGTGCTTGCATCAATCACTGCCATCACATATCGTAGGACAAGTGACCTGTAATGACGTTTGAAGTTTGCGATTATCCCTTGGTCCAACGGCTGGATCAAAGAGGTAGTGTTTAGCGGTAGAAACACGGGTTTGATGTTGGTTAGTCTTACGTCTTTGCTGTGTGCTGTGCAGTAGTGCTGCTTGTTTCAGGATAAAAAAATTCTGATTCGATTCAGCCTATTGAATCGATTTTTCTGCCCAATTGGGTGTTTTTTTTATAGCCTCTTTACCCCTTTTATAGCCTCTTCACCCCCTATACCCTCTCCTACCCACACTGGCGCTGTGGTGTAAACAAAGCAGACTTTTCCTCTCTCTGTTAAATCCTAGCTCATATTCGCGGTCTAACACCACATCTGGCAGAATACATATTTCAAATCTGACATATTGTAATCACAAAATACAAAATAAAATTATTTTTTCTACCCTTTGTCTGGACATTATTCAAATCATTTTTGTCCCAGGCTCTGATTGTTTTCTGATAACTCACTTGCTAGGGTCTCCTGCCTATTTGTCGTTTTCTTCTGTCTCGTGCTAACCACCCATCTCTGTCCTCCTTTTCTGTTTCCCTTCTCTCCCCCAGAGGTCTTGCATCTTTCCTTTTTTCCATCTCCATCCCCAGATCCACCTTTTCTCAACTACCCTTTCATTCAGCATCTCTCCCTCCTTCCCTACCACCCCAAGATCCACCATCTCTCCCTTTCTCTTCCCAACTACCCTCCTAGTCAGTTTCTCTATCCCCCCTTCACACCATCCTTTGTGTCCAACTTCTCTCCCTTTCTGTTGCTTCCCTCCCTAAATCCCATTGTCCACCATTTCTCTCCCTCTCCTCTGTTTTTAGACCATTATTTCTACCCCTCCCCCCCAACGGTCCGGCATATGCACATCTCTTTGAACCCCCCCTTCCCTCCCACCCTCCATGTACTTGTATACCAGGGCCCCCCTCCCCTGAAGGCCTGCATCACCCCCACCCCCACCCCGGCCTCCTGCTCTTCCATTTACCTAATTCCAGGAGCTGAGCAGCCTGCAGAAAGGATCACTGTTGCTAGTGATCTTTGCAGGCTGTCATTGGCCTCCGGAGCTGTCTTCCCTTTGCCACGGGCCCGCCCCTCCTCTAAGGTCAGGGTCAGGATCGCAGCAGAGGAAACAACAGCTCCGAAGGCTGATGGCAGCCTGTAAAGATTGCTATCACTGGTGATCCTCTCTGCAAGCTGCTCCACTGCTGGAATTAGGTAAATGGACGCGCGGGAGGCCAGGAGGAAAGCCAGACACCGCAGCACTTCCCAACTGACCCTCGCCCTCTAAAGCAGGAGCAGCAGCGGCCGGCCAGCAAGAAGCAGCTC
Organism: Geotrypetes seraphini; assembly: GCF_902459505.1. NCBI lineage: Eukaryota > Metazoa > Chordata > Amphibia > Gymnophiona > Dermophiidae > Geotrypetes > Geotrypetes seraphini. The sequence continues at coordinate 337,237,289 of NC_047086.1, read as the reverse complement.
TGCCACTCCTGCTTGCGAGGGGGGGGAAGGCCAGTCACCAAATTGGAGGCCAAATTTTTTTTGTTGTTTTTAAATTGATTCAAATCAATTCACCTGAAGTGAATCAGTGAATCAATTTGAATCGTGAATTGGGCAGAAGGCAGCACTACTGTACAGTTATCACACAGCATTACAATGTGCCTCCTACGCCTTCTCATCAGATTGTCGAGCTTCTGCAACCATTCAATCCATAATGTCGCTGTCATCCATGCGTTTTAGTTGCTTTCATATTCAACAGGCAGGCATTTAATGTTTTTGAAGCACCGAGAATTTTGATTCTTCCCAATCACCCAGTGGCTCAAGCTTTTCACTACTGTCCATATTGCAACTGATCAACAATGTCAATTGTTCCTTTAGCACCTTGAAGCCAACAGCTTTGCTGCGTTTAAAAGCCAGTGTTCCATCAGGCCCGTCTCATCGGCATTGGAAATATCACATGGTTCTTATCCACCAATGATTGATGGCAACACTTCCATGACCCATCTTTCTGCACCAAACTCATCTGCGTCTTTTTTTATCACCATGCTGCTTCTTAAATTTTATGCCGTTGCGAAATTTCCACCTCTCTAACCATCCATGTGTTGCTTTGATGTCTTCTGTGCCCAGTTCTTCAGATGACTGTGCTGCTTTCTCCATCAGCAGAGGTCCACTGATTGGCAGTCGTTGACTTCTAGCTTCAGCAAACCATCGCAGCAATGCCTGTTCAATGTCTCCAGCCTTCCCAATTCTTTTCCATTTTCTGGTAGGATTGATGCTGTTTTGCCAGTCTTTCAATATGGCTTGCATTTTTTTTTATAAATCTAAGAAATCTGGTTAGGATGAACACTGTAATGTTTTGCAATAGAGACCTGACTCTCCCTTTGATCAAGTTTCTTTAAGACATCGACATGTTCAGCCAAAGACAATGATTTTAGCCCAGGCAACGCCATGGTGCAGTCCTGAAAGTTCGAACACCTGGCCAGGCCTAGATTGCTGTTCTAAAACACATGACTCATCCACGTCAGAATGTGATTGCTTTTAACTGGAGTGAACATAACGTGAAAGAATAGGGGCGGGACCTATGACATCAGTGCGCATAAGTGGGTTGTGTGCTTATCAGAATTGTAGATATCCGGTGTTTACGTCCATTGACTAATGTAAAAAAACGGGATCATGGTGGTGGGTGTGGATAACCGAAGCATGCGCTTAAGACGTGCATGTAGGTGGAGTTGACTGTAGTTACAAATATTATCCCAGGAATGCCTCCCCTCCCTTCTCCTAATTCAGCAATAATTCTTATTGCTATATGCAAACTGTGTTAAGACAAATTCCCTCTACTGGGGTTATTACACTCTGCAACAATTGCTTATTTCATTTCTCACAAAGGTTATCTCTGCTTTGATACAAATTGAGGAGAGAAGGCAGTGCCCATGATGCAGAGAGGTGGAGTTGAAAATGTAGACATTGCCTTCTGCATACCTCGTGCACTATCCACACGTTCAGGGCTCGTGTGCTTTTCTACAGGAAAGATTATCGAGGCAAAAACATAATCTTCCGTTATAGTTATCTAGTTGAATGTAAATGTAAGTTCTAAGTTGATGCAATCAGTATTTAGAATGTAAATTAAGCCACAGAATTCTTAAGCTATTAAGAATGAATGTACAAAGTAGATAACGAAATTAAGGATGACACTTTCCTATACCTTGCAGCATATTCTGTATAAAGTGCGATTTACAATGAAGTGTTTGTCATGTTTGTAATTTTGTTATAATGTTTTTATAGAGGTTGAGCCCTCTATATTGGCAGCAAGTGTTGAAGTTTCTAGTTTTAGTTGAAAATACTTCATCTAATCCATAGTATCCACTTTACCTAGTATATGTGGTCTTTGATTAGATACTACACTTCCTTTCTGTTAGATTAGCAACACTTTTCTCTCCTCTATTTTGATTCATTATGTCAATACAATTTTGTAATACTTAATGATCTAAAGGTTGAAGTGCCTTCAAAGGGTCATCCTTTAACACCTTATTAAAGGGGGGGAAGAGAGGAGCATTATCCTTACAGTAACATTCATTCTTCCTCTCCTGTGTTTTAGTGCATAATCGCCTGACTCCCTAGGCCCAGTCTGCCTTAATATATGAAGAAATCTGAATGTAGATTGTCAGAAACCTTATACTTAACGTTTCTTGCCCTTATTTGCGTGTTGTGAGTGTTTGTATGCTCTAGCATTCTATTTGCACAATAAATGCAATCATTCAAATTCTTCTAATAGTATTTTGATATAAGGAGTTTTAATATAAAGGATGCTTCTGTTGGTGAAAAGTTTCTTATATTGAAAGGAAATAGAATGGATAATGTTTATAACACTAAATCTTGATATTCATAAAAGGTCAATATTGGATTGTGATAGGGGTCCTTTTACTATGGCGCTCTAGCCATTTTAGCACACACTAAATGCTAACGCATCCATATAATATAATGGACGCGCTAGAATGGCTAGCGCACCTTAGTAAAAGGACCCCATAGTTAGCTGTGGAAAGTCTTGAAATCATTTTATGTAAATGCCCTCTTTTTATTTAGGCCCTTCATTATATGTTACTTGTGTCTGAAGTGGAAGAAACTGAAGTTTTTAAGATATGTCTTGAATACTGGAATCATTTGGCTGCTGAGTTATACAGAGAGAGTCCATTTTCAACATCGGCTTCCCCATTGCTTTCTGGAAGTCAACATTTTGATGTTCCTCCCAGGAGACAACTTTATTTGCCAGTTCTGTCTAAGGTAATTACTTAAATTTCTGATCCTAGTATTTTTTTTTTTTTACAGAACATGCTTAAAAATATTATACCACAACCAATAAAAAATAATGATGATATCCTATATTTCTAACAATTCTGTTTAGCACATTGTTTGGAGAAAAGTGTTCACCTCTTATTGCAGGTTACTGGATACCAAAATGACACTTGGAGCTTTTTGTAAATATCAAATCCTTTCTTTATTCTAGCATTGGGCTCTTTAGCAGCCCTTACTTTTAGTCTGAGGAACAGTCCAAAATTTGATAATAGGAGGAGAAGTTTGAAAATAGTTTTTTTTGCACTTCCCATGTTCCTGCCTTTTTTCTTGGAAAAACTGTTACCTGTGACCCACCTTGTCAATCTTTTTCTTCGCTTTGAACCATCTTATTTTTAATGGACGCTTTTACTTTGGATTTGGTATTGTCTTTGTTTACCATGTTCAAAAAGTTAGCCAGTAACTTCTAGTTTTTTGCAGTCTAGCTATAAAATAAAAATTGCCATGAAGATCTAGGACAGGGGTGTCAAATGTTGGTCCTCGAGGGCCACAATCCAGTCAGGTTTTCTGGATTTCCCCAATGAATATGCATGAGATCTATTAGCTTACAATGAAAGCAGTGCATGCAGATAGATTTCATACATATTCATTGGGGAAATCCTGAAAACCCGACTGGATTGCAGCCCTTGAGGACTGACATTTGACCCCCCTGATCTAGGACAAAGTTATCTCTGCCTACCATCTGAGGAAATTGCGTGGCTGCAGTGAAGCTCAGTACACACATTTCATTTATTTACTGTCAACACAACCTTGGGGTTTGGTAGTAGCTTTACCATACTATCCTGGAAGCCCAGACCAAATATATTCCATGTACTATAAAAGGAGGAAGGAAGACCTAATTAAACTAAATCTTATGTTCTCTATAACAGTAGAGCTCGGCATGGTTTTCAAGAAATTAGAAAGGAGAACAGATACAATATAGAATTTAAAACTTTGAAAATAGCCAAGTTTTCAGATGTTTTCAAAATGGTTGGAAAGAGCCCAGATCGTGCAGTTTAATAGGAAAATGATTCCACAGCTCAGTAATTTTGAAAAGTAGAGACTTCCCTAGCTTGCCAATGTAGGTAACGCCTTTCAACGTAGGAAAGGACAGTTTTAATTTTTGAGTAGATCCGGTAATGTTAGATCTTACAGATGTCAGATCTTACAGAATTCCATGACAGGAGAATTAAAGGAGGAAGGATGCCATGCAAGATCTTAAATGTTAAGCAGGCACATTTTAAAATAAACCCTGGAAATTATTGGAAGCCAATGAAGTTTTTGCAGGAGCGGAGAGACATGATCAAATTTACTTTTTGCAAAGATCAGCCTAGCAGCAGTATTCTGGATCAGTTGAAGTCTTTGATAGCTTTTCTTGGTCAAGCTTAAATAGACCGAATTACAATAATCCAGCCTCGAAAGGATGATTGATTGAACAAGGACAGCAAAGTGTTGTTGATGGAAACGGGATCTCACTTTCCTCAACATATGAAGACTAAAAAAAACAACATTTTTTTTACCAGAGAATTAAGATGGTCGTTGAATGAAAATGTTGAATTTATAATGACACCCCAAACTTTACTTGAAGTCAATCTGTAGTGAGAATCCTGAAGGCAAAATAATGGATGAAGGTAGCTGCTTTAATTTTGGGCCAAGCCAAAGTAACTTTTTGTTTTTGGACTCGTTCAGTTTCATTTGTACAGTAAGGGCCCAAGAATGAAGTTTTGTTATACATTATTTTATATTCCCAACAAGGTTAGTGAGATTCAAGTCTATCTCAAGGAGAACAAAGATGTCATCTGCATACATAAATAGTGTTTCGCAGGGGGATAAACAGAAAAGCTTCAAAGTAGTCATGTAGATGTTGAAAAGAATAGGTGATAAAGGTGCTCCCTGTGGGACTCTGCATAAAGGCTTCCAAGAGGATGACATGGTACCATTCATATTAACAATATATGAGCGAGATCGTAAGAATTTTGAAAACCAGTCTAAGACTGGAATTGTATTAGCTCAGAAAGTTGGTAAATCAAAATATCATGGTGAACGACATCGAAGGCCGCCGATAGACTGAATTGTAGCAAAATTGCATACTTATTGCGCACTTGCAATTGCTGAACCTTAGAGATTAATGAGATCAGTAGAGATTTGGTACTGAGATTAGGTCTGAATCCATGTTGTCAAAATAAAAGAATTGGAAATCTCTCTAAAACTGAACAGATATAATGGACTAACATTTTGGTTAGAGGAGGAATATTCGCTATAGGTTTATAGCTAGACGGTGAGGATGGGTCTAAGTCAGCTTTTTTCAATAGTGGGCACAGAACAATGTGACCCATCTTTGCAGAAAAAAGACCTGATGATAAGGCAGAATTAATAACTTTGGTAAGAGATGAAATGGACCGAGTAGGAATTTTCTCATATAGATATGAAGGGAGCACATTTGCAGGATCTTAATTTATGACATAGGTTTGCTACCTGGGCCTCAGATATATACTCAAAGGTTGTCCAGATTCTATCTGCTGGAATTGTGATTGGATTAGTATCACCCGACACCAGAGAATTATAACAAACTAATGATGGCATGGTTAACAAGTGAGGGGAAGGAAGCTGTTGGAGCTAAAATAAAATCCTTAAGAAAATGGAAGAAACAGCATAAGCATAAGGAATGGCAAGTCGTATGCAAAGCACTAATAAGGAAGACAAAGAGAGACCTTGAATAGAAGATTACATTAGGGGCAAAAACACATAGTAAAAACTGTTTTTAGGTATATTCAAAGCAAGAAGCCAGTAAATGAATCAGTTGGACTGCTAGATGACAGAGGGTTAAAAGGGGCACGCAGGGAAGACAAGACTAAGCAGAGATTAAATGAATTAGTCTTTGCCAAGGAAGATGTGGTGGGAGATACCAGTGCCAGAAATGGTATTCAATGCTAATGAGTCAGAGAAATTGAATTAAATCTCTGTAAACCTGGAAGATATAATGGGTCAATTTGACACATATAAGAGTAGCAAATCACCTACACTGGATGATATACATCCCAGAGTACTGATGGAATTGATAAATAAACTTGTAGAGCTATTAGTAATATGTTCATCTATAAAATGATTCATGAGGCATCAAAGATTTCCAGCAGTGGGAAAGAAGAGGCAGTGCTGAGGGAAGACAGCTGGATTCAGATTACAGAACCCTGCAAGATTAGTACTGTGATTCCACCCACCCTTGAACTGAAGAACCGATATGCTGCCCTGGAAGTGGAGGAGATGAGAGCATCCAAGGGAGAGAAAGGACCAAAGTTTGAAATCCCCAAACTTACTGGATCCGTGACCACTAGGAGGCGTAAGGTAGTGGTGGTTGGTGATTCCCTTCTGAGAAGTACAGAAATGTCCATCTGCAGAGCAGACTTGATGTCCCAGGAAATATGCTGTCTGAGTCTGAGCAGAAGTCTTTTGATGATTGTCTGCTTCTGTTTCTTATTTTTTCACTTATTTTGGATCTTCCAAGGATTTACTGCCATATTTCATTCTGCCCAGAGGATCACAGGTTTTTACATTTTCATATTTTGCATCAGCATTTCCAGTTCACAGCTCTGCCCCTTGGCCTTGCAACAGCACCCGCAGTTTTGGCCAAGTGATTGTAGTTCAAGTGGCTTTCCGCCAACAGGGGGCCATGTACACCCTTCCTGGGACAGCGGGTGTATGAAGACATGGTGGGGATGGTATTGTTGGAGAATAACACAGGGACAAATTTATTTCTTTCCCCTCAGGAACTTAATTTCTCCGTACTGTCCCCGCAAGTTTTGTCCCTGTCTCTGCCCTATTCATGTAAGTTCTGCCTTAACCACACAAGCCTTGAACACTAATGATTTTAAAGTGTTTGAGTCTTGTGTAGATGAGGACAGAGCTTGCAGGAATGGGGCAGGGACAGGCAAAGAACTAGCGGGGATGGGACAGGAAAATGAGTTCCCGCGAGGACGGGGAAAAATTTGTCCCTGTGTCATTTTCTAGGTAGTGTCTCTGCTGCAGGCATGGGCAAGTTCAGGAAGAGATGCAGGGCATCCTCCCAGTCTCTGGATTTTCTAGGGCTTCTTTTCGTCTCCAGATGAGATCGTGTGTTTCTTCTCAGGGCAAGTAGACAAAGCCTTCATCAACAGATTAGAATTCTCTTGGATTGTCCAGCTCTCTCTGCCTGGGTTTATCTGCAGGTTCTGCGGCTCGAGCAGCCTCCTTGGAGGTGATCCTCTGGGTCAGAGTGACTATATGCCGTTGACAGGATTACCTCTTCTTTTTATGATCTCCGCTGAGTTTTCCTACCTTTAGAGGCTGCAATTTGAGCTGGTGGCTTCAGGGTGGCTCTCGGCCAGGGCTGGCTTCTTCGGATTTCTGAGTGGATAACTCTTAGCACCGATGCCAACCTGTTGGGTTGTAGGGCCTGCTCCATTCAGGGGTAGTGGACTCCTGGTCCACAACGTTGGTTGACCTTTCGTCTGGAGTTTTGGAAATTTGGATGGCGCTACTTGCTCTTCAGCCCCTTCAGAAAGATCAGCGATGTCAATTTTCCTCACCATGGCAGTGGCATATGTACATCGTGAGGGGACTCACTCTGTGTTTCTCACTCTCTCTGTCTCTCTCACTCTCTCTCTCTCTCTCTGTGTCTCGAAAGATCAGTGACATTCCACTGGGAGAAAGCGCTTATTCTTCCTTTCTCAGTGGCCTATGGGACCGGAGTTTCCAATATTCCGGCAGTCTTCCTCGGCTGACATTTCCTGGTCTCAGGAGCCTTTTCATCTACTATTACAAGAGCCGGGGTTTGCCCCATAGGGTCTTGTTGGCTTCGACAGAGATCTCGAAAGCAAGACACCTTTTTGGTTGACGAACAGCAGGGTAGCTAGGGTCGGATGCATTGGTTTGGCCCTGGCTGGCTCAAGCGTTCCTGTATGATGTTCTCCCCGTGGCCTCAGATAGGTCTGGTCATCCACTGGATAGCGATGCATTCCGGCTTATGGCTTCTAGTGGCTCCAGATTGGCCTCACCACCCATGGTATGCAGTTCTCATACATCTTTAGCAGGGTGAGAAGCTCTGGTTCCCTTTTTCATCATTAATATCTTCCTATTTTCAAAACCGGAACTACAAAGTCAGGTTCAATAATGCCACATCCTCTACCATCACGCAAACTCCCACAGGGTTCCATTCTTTCTCCTCTTCTTTTCAACATCTTTACAAGTCCATTACTTACCATAGCTCAAGCCATAGGTTTTATTGTCTTCATGTACGTAGACGACGTTCAACTGCTTCACTCTGTTCTGCCCACGTATTTATCTAGCAAGGGTATATAGAAGTCACCTCCACCAAAGCTCCAGAGTAATATGATACTTTATTGCATACACATCAAATAATACATCAGATAATACTAAGCAATGCAGATAGACATCAGATAATGGCAAGACAAGAAATAGACACTAAACAATGGCAAGACAAGAAATAGACACTAAACAAAATACTTCACCATGTTTAGCACGCCCCCTTCCAATACTGATCGGGAATCTGTTCGATCAAGGGAAGAGACCCAACCCACTGCTCCAGAGGCTGCAGCAAGATTCAAAGTCCAGTCTGTGACTCTGTCTTTTATAGCATAGAAAGTGCTGAATTTCTTACACACACACAGACACTGCTGTTTCTGCAGTAACAACAGGTGTCTCCCTTATCTCCTAACTTTCACAGATGGAATGTTAACCGCTGCTCGAACCCTCCCTTATCCCTGTAGCTTGAGAGCCCTTCCTCGGCAAGACATGAAACAGTATAAGAGATATGATAAACAACTTGCTCTCATGAAAAGGCTGCCTAATTTTCTTGGCACAGATGTAAGGCGAGGCTTGCAGCTAAAAAGCAAGCAGACATGAAGATTCACACTAGAGAATGACACAGTGACAAAATTCATCACCGTTCCCGTCCCCGTGGATAACCGCGGGAAACCATCTTCATGTCATTCCTTAAGGAGAGAGGGAAGAATCAGAGTATAATTGAGCACAACCACTGACCCTCAAGCTTTGCTTTGAAGAATGCTGGTGTAGAAGGACCGAGGTTGAAATAGACACTAGAAAATGACATGGGATTATTTCCCACGGTTATCTGCGGGGACGGGAACGGTGATGAATTTTGTCACCGTGTCATTCTCTGATTCACACCTAATAGCCAAAGTGACTACTTGCCATGCCCTGGCCAGCCATGGGCATAACACACCTTTTAAACGCAAATGCTCCAGAGGAAATATTAGAAATCAACAATAAACTCAAGAAAATTAGCTCTTGATTCCAACAAAACAAACTCTCATAGAACATTTCTAAATCCAAGGGCGCACTTTTCTCTATTTCTCTTTTTTTTAAATTATAAATCTTTATTGAAAACATTTTTATTACAGAAAAAAAACACACACACAATACATAACAATACAATTATTTTAGGGATATCCAAAATACAATACTTTCACTTTTCCAAAACAAATTTTAATTTTAAATCTCTCCCAGGTCAAAGCAATCTGAGTTAAATAGAGCACTAATTATTAATATTACTATCTTGTAGATTTCGATATTCATTCATTCAGTATTATATTTAACATACCAAGCCTGTAATGATTCCCACCTCTTAGGGAATCGAGTTAATTTATTCCTACAAATAGCTGTCAATTTACTAAGATAAAATGTATGCCATATGCCCTGAATAATCTGAGGCGTAGAAGGGATATTAACAGATGACCATGTTCTTGCTATTTCCCATTTGACAACTCCTGCATATACACCTACAACCTTAAATACATTCTTATCCATTCCCATTGGTTTATATTGCTCCAGAAATAGTTTAGCATCACATACTATAACAGTGTTCAACATTTCAGAGAATAACAGAGCACATTTATTCTGACGGTGGGCCAATCTATTGGCTTTACCACATTTGTGTATGCTGACGATGTGCAATTAATCCATCCCATTGATCTTAACAATATAGAGGAGGTTGTAGCCATAAACCATAAATTAGAAAAAATTAAAACATGGTTAGATTCAAACAAATTGTCTCTTAACATCAATAAATCAAAACTTATGATTTTTCCTTTCAAAGAAGGAATAACTCTTCAGGCTCCCCTGAAATTTGAATCGCTCCCTATTAAAGTTGTCCCTACTTTAAAAGTGTTAGGAGTCACTTTCAACAGTAAATTCTCTTATCACATTAGTACAGTTGTCCAGAAATGTTTCCATCGTCTTAGAATGATACGTTCTCTTGTGAAGTTACTAGAGCCAGCTTCCTTGAATACATTGATCCACTCTAGTAATTTCTTGCATAGATTACTGCAATGCCCTTTATAAAGGCATTACAAAAAAGGAAATTAGACAGGTTCAGATTGTGAAGAACACAGCTATCAAGATTATTAGTGGCACTAAGAAATAAGATCACATTTCACCTCTCCTGTTCAGCGCACATTGGTTACCTGTTGAACATAAAATTAGTTATAAAATCTTACTTTTAACTTTTACAACACGTTTAAATAATCAACCAAAAATTATTGACAAACTTTTAATTCCTTATAGTCCTTCAAAATCTCTTCATTCAATGTCAAAAAACCTTCTTGTCATACCATCATTAAAATTAATCAACACGTTGCGTTCCAATAATTTTGCTGTCACTGCCCCTTCTCTCTGGAACTCACTGCCCAATTATTTGCGCAGTGAATCTATAATAAAACAATTCAAATCAAAATTAACATTTTTGTTCCAGGATGCCTTTGGACAATAACTGTCCTTTTAAGGACGAAAACAAACAAATTTTATCACTTTTTACCCTAACCTATTGTTCTTTCCCCTTTTTGTTGTGCTATTTCTTTCACGATTGTAGTTCTTCCCTTTCTCTCCTACTGTTTGAAGTAAGTCCAAATGTCTTATTATGTGTTTCAATAAGCTATTTTGGTATTGTTTAGTATCCCTAACTTTTAATCTGTTTTTTATGTAATTTTTATATTGTACACCGCTTAGAAACCTGATTAAGCGGTTTAAAATTTTTTTTTATAAACTTGAAACTTGAAAAGGTGACTGTGAAAGCTAGAAGGATGCTAGGGTGCATAGGAAGACGTATGGCCAGTAGGAAAAATAATGCTAGGGTGCATATGAGAAAGGTATAGCCAGTAGGTGCATAGGAAGAGGTATGGCCCTATATAAGTCTCTGGTGAGACCTCATTTAGAATATTGTGTACAATTTTGGAGACTGCACCTTCAAAAGGATATAAAAAGGTGGAGTCGGTCCAGAAGAAGGCTACTAAAATGTTGCATGATTTTTGTCATAAGGAGTATGGGGACAGACTTAAAGATCTCAGTCTGTATACTTTGGAGGAAAGGCAGGGGAGGGGATATATGATAGAGATGTTTAAATACCTGCATGGTGTAAATGCGCATAATTCGAGTCTCTTTCATTTGAAAGGAAGTTCTGGAATGAGAGGGCATAGGATGAAATTAAGAGGTGATAGGATCAGGAGTAATCTGAGGAAATACTTTTTTACAGAAAGGGAAGAAGATGCGTGGAACAGTTTTCCGGAAGAGGTGGTGGAGATAGAGACTATCTGAATTCAAGAAAGCATGGGATAGGCACATGGGTTCTCTTAGAGAGAGGGAATGATAATGGTTACTGTGAATGGGTCAATTGGCCTTTATCTGCCATCATGTTTCTGTCTTACTGTCTTTAAAATGAAGTATTGTACCAGAAGATTGGATGGTGGCCAATGTAACACCAGTTTTTAAAATGGATTTAAGAGGTACCATATTTTTCGCTCCATAAGATGAACTTTTTCCACCCCCAAAAGGGGGTGGTAAAATCGGTGTGTCTTATAGAGTGAATACACCTCTGCACGCCCCCCCCCCCCCCCCCCGGTGTTCTGCTGCTGCTGCTAGTGGCCCCGCCCATCCCCCCACGTTGTACTGCTCCTCGTCGCCACACCCCCCCACCGTCGCCGCAGGAAAGAAAGAGAAGGGCCGGCGGCATGCAATTGGGCCCACAAGTCTTGCCCCAATGTCAACGTCGGGGCAAGACTTGTGGGCCCGATTGCACGCCGTCGGCCCTTCATGGAGTTGCGGCAGATGGCATTAGCATTTGCCGTATCGGCAGCAGGAGTCAGCCTTTGCTGACACGACAGTGGCGTCAGGTGTGCACTGCGGTCCAAGCATGCAGGAGTCACATTTTGGTCAGAGAAGCCGGCTTTTTGGTGTTTTGTGGAGGGATCTTCGGGCTCTTGAGATGGCAGTGCTGTAGTTCCTGCGGTGGGGCCTTGAGGATCGTTCCTGTGGCAATTTCAGAGATGTATGTGTTCAGTGGGGGGGGGGGGGGGTGTAGCTTGGTGTGGGTGTGCTAGTGGAACTGGTGGGGCATGGCCTGGGAGGTGAGCCTCTGGTTATTTGGTGTTGGTAGGTTGGGGTTTACCAAGGTTTGGTGAAGGGTTTTTTTGTGCTCCTTATGGCGCCTGCTAAAAAGTCTGGTTCCAGGGGAGGGAAGGGTGGTGGAGCTCAGAGGGGTCATTCTGCAGTGGTGGCTGTGCCTGTTGGCAGACCAGGGAGGAAGAATTGGCGTGGCAGGATGGAAGGCAGGCTTCGTGGAGTTGCAGCAGCAGTTGGCAAGTGGTGGACTAGGGAGGAGGAATTGGCATGGCAGGGAGGAAGGCAGGTAGTCTTCAGTGTGGGAGGGAGGAAGTCTGGCAGGCTTCGGTGAGGGAGGAAGGACAAAGGCTAGAAGGCAGTGAGAGAGAGGGGGCAAGAACTCAGGACATAAGGCGGAAAGGAGGGAGAGAATAGAAAGACAATTGTTGGGCCTGAGGAAGTAAGGAAGGTAAGAAAGAACTATCTAGTACAACCAGAAATCACCAGACAACAAAGGTAGGATTTCAGTTTAGTGATCAAAATCTTTCTGCTGCAGTATATTTGTCTTTTTTTCTAGGGGGCTGGGTTCATAGGCACAATTTGGTTCAGAATATTTTTTTCTTTGTTTTTCCTCCTCTAAATCTAGGGTGCATTTTATGGAGCAAAAGATATGGTAATCTAGGAGATTATAGACTTAGCCTGACTTTTGTCCTTTTGCTAGGCAAAATAATAGAAACTATTGTAAAGAACAAAATACTTGGATTAATGAGACAAAACCAATATGGTTTTAGTTGAGGGAAATCTTGCCTTACCAATCTATTATATTTCTTTAAAGGGGTGAATAAACTTGTGGATAAAGGTGAGCCAGTTGATATTATATACAGGGGAACCTCGGTTTGCAAGTAACCCGGTTTGCAAGTGTTTTGCAAGATGAGCAAAACACTCAGCAAACTTTTGACTCGCAAACCGAGCACTGCCCCGATAAACGAGCACTTACTCGATAAACGAGCACTTACAGTCCAGGAAGTGCCGCTTCGGGGAATTCCTCTTCCATCTTCCGGCCAGCCTTCCACATTGGGTGCCTTCCGCAGGTTGGAGGACCTCTGTCTGGGCCTGTGCGGCCGGGTGATGTTCCCCCGCGCGTTCCGTGTGACGCACACAGGGTCAATCATTGGCGTCGTGCGGGTGGGGCAGCGCTCGGCTGCGTGGGCTCGGGTGGGGGCTCTCCAGCATGCAAGGGGCATCCGACATGGAGGGCTGGCCGGCGGATGGAGGAGGCATCCCTCTGAAGCGGCACTGCAGGTTCTTTGGCGGCTGGCACATTAAAGGCATCCCCCCCGAAGCGGCACTGTGGGGTTGTTCTTCATGACGGACGGAGGAGGCGGACAAGGAGGCGGATGGAGGAGACGGCGCTGCAGCACCCGGCCCCGACAGGTACATATCCCGGGTTCTGGAACCAATCATTGCTGTTGCCACTATTGTCTATGGGGAACTTTGCTTTATGAGCATTTTGGATTACGAGCATGCTCCTGGAACGGATTATGCTCGAAATCCAAGGTACCACTGTATTTGGATTTTCAAAAGGCATTTTACAAAGTACCTCATGAAAAACTCCTGAGGAAATTAGAAAGTCATGAGATAAGAGGCAATGTCATATTGTGGATTAAGAACTGGTTAAAAGATATAGAAAACAAGAGAGTAAGGTTAAATGGGTATTCTGAATGAAGAAGGGTAATTAGTGGGAATCACCAGGGATCTGTATTAGGACTGCTGCTTTTAACATGTTTATCAATGATCTAGAGATGGTTATAATTAGTGAGATAATTAAATTTACTGATGACTCAAAAGTGGTTAAATTGCTAGAGGACCCTGTAAAACTGGCCATCAAAATGACAGATGACATTTAATGTGTGCAAGTGCAAAGTAATGCAGGTTGGAAAAGAGGAATCTAAATTTATAGATATGTAATAGAAGTTTCTACATTAGGAGTCGCTACCCAGAAAAAGGATCTAGGTGTTGTTGTTATGTTCAATCTAAAGAATGACATGGTGACAAATTTGTCCCTTTCCCCATAGGTTGTCCCCATCCCTGCATGCAGTCTGCATCTCCATTCTATCCTCGTTAACTCTATCCTCATTTGCAGAAGCCTTGAACACTTAGATTTTATATTTAAATCTGTTTATCTATAATAATAAAAAGCTAAGTGCGCATGCGCACTCGCGCCGCGTGTTCCCTGATCCCTTTTCTGTCGGGATGTGCTGGGAAGAATGCGCATGCGCGCTTACTACCTACGTCACACATGACAACTCAGCTGGGGCAGTCAGGGCCTCCCCCGCCACGCCCAACCCGCTCATACAACTCCCGCAAAGGGGGGGGAGGGAGGGCTACTTCCCTCTCTCTCCGTTTGCCGTTGAGATCGTCCGCGACAGGCCCCGCAGCCTCCCTCCTCTGAACGTTGTTTTCCCCGATTATCCAGCATCCAGCCCTACCCCCCTCCGCCACCACTTCCTGTTTCCGGCGAGGCAGGCCGCGTCAGAGGGGACGGGGTATCGAAGCGCGAGCGAGCTGCGGAAGTGGTGGTGGTGGTGGTGGGCGGCCTCAGGTATGAGTTTGACATTAGGATGATGGGGTGGGGAGCCTGAGAGCGAGCGTGCGCGCACAGGGAGGAGACGGGGAGAGACGCGCTGGACTGGCAGGGGGTTAGAGAAGCGGAAGAGGAGAGACCGGTCTCCGAATGCGTGTGAAGAGAGGGGGGCTCTTGGAGTCTGAGGCCAGCGGAAGATGTGTGACACTCCCACCTGTGCTTCCCTCCCCCTTCTCCCCTGCAGAACAACTTCCGAGGGAAAACACAGTGCGACTCATTGAGTTCAGTAGATTTAACCTGCTGGACTTGGCTGATGCAGCATAAACACCAACCTTACCTTCTCCTCAAATTGACAGGGCTCATTCACTACCCAAATACCTCCCTTCACACTCATCCAGTATGCTTCCGACCCTGACTCCTCCCCTCCTCCCACTACACATTTATTACTCGCCAATGTCTTAGCAAACTCACTAATCATTCCTTACTGCCTCTCCCACTAATTAATGTTCCCACTAACCCAATTCCGTTCCTCTCTCCATCTGATTCACACTCTCCCAATCCCTCCATCCACACTTATTTTCCAACCACTATTCCTGATTAGACACTCTCTCACAGTCTGACCCAGATTCTCTACTGCCCTGGCTCCATGTGACACACACACTTCAAAACTGTTTCCCATCCTCGACTGCTGTGACATTCACTCAATTGCTCTTTCCTTCCACTGCTCTGACAGACACCAAAACTATCTCCCTCCTCCCATCCAGTTCATTTGTTTCCCAACTTCTCCCTCAGTGACCACTTTCAAAACTCTACCCTCACCCATAAACATCCTTTTTTTTTACTGTATCTCCCCAACTGCCCTGCTCCCATTCCACCCCCAATCTGGCACACTTACTCACCCGACTGCCACCTTTCCTAGGATTCAGCACACTCAATTCCAAGCCACTTCACTCCTCCTCACGGATCTGACACAAGTTCACAGGGAAATGGATGGGGAGGGAATGCTGATGTGGCTACTGCACAGGGAAGTGGAGGGGGGGGAGAGAAATGCTGCTGCATAGGGGGCAGGGAGAGAGACAGACAGAAAGAAAGGCATTTAGTGGGAGGGAGGGAGACAGAAAGAAAAGAAGAAAGAGACAGGGGCAGGGAGAGAGACAGAAAGAAAGACAGACAGACATATATTCTAGCAGGTGGGAGATAAAACAAAGGGAGAAGGGCTGCTGCTGGATAAGGGGAGCAGTGAAGGGGTGGTGGTGGACACAGGGGAGGTAAAAGGAAGGCAGAATGGACAGGGGGAGCAGGCATGGGATGGTGGTGGACAGCCAAGGAAAAAGAAAGAAAGAAAGACAGAAATACAGAAAGCGGCTAAGGAGAGAGAGAGAGAAAGAAAGACATAAAGACAGACACATACACATATATTCTAGCACCCGTTAATGTAACGGGCTATAAGACTAGTTAAAGTATAAAAAGATTAAAAGAGATATATATATATATACAACTGTTTATAAATTACAAATAGAGCCGTGTATTTTGATCTGAGTTTGGTACTTCCTTTCCTAAGATTCAGTTGTCTATGTTTTTATATCATCTGGGAAGGTAATTGGATTGTTTAGACATGGGTGCAAAAGAGAACTTAAACTGTGTAGTGGATGAACAGGAAAATTAATCTATTAAATGTTGGAAATGTTCTTTGATGCTAGCAACATTGGATGAATCTGTTGCAGTAACAGTAAGAAGCTTAAGCTGGGCACATAACAGAAGGGCGTTGCAGATAGTAGGAGTCTGATCAGCAATCAACTGTTGTTGCCACATCAAAGGCAGACAAGACACAAATGATGTAATTTAACAGTAGTTCGTTTAAATCTAAAAGCAGTTTTTGCAGTTTTTTAAATCACTGAATTCAATTGCCAATTGTTATGTTTAAATGATTTTTATTATTCCAGCAGTAAGAAGCAAATACAAACAGTAGTACCATTCAGGAAATAACATTTTCAACAATATAAGCAGTTCCCCCCCTCCCCTCCCCTCCCCAAGAATCCATGGCCAGTCCAAGAGCTGAGAGTGGGAATAAAATCTTAAAGATTCAAAAGTCTACTGCGAGCATGCGGTGTGAGGCAATTGCCAATTGTTAAAATGTGTTAAAGTTTTTACATATTGATACCAGTCTCAGGTTTTTAGAGAGTGACACAGGGACAATGTTTCTCCCTGTCCCCGCAGGCTCTAATCTCGTCTCCATGGGCTCTGTCACCGTCCCCCAGGTATCCGTCCCCATGTCATTACGTAGTTGAAACCCTCTGCCCATTGTGCAGCAGTGGTAGGAAAGCAATATAATTTGTAAGAATTATTAGGAAAGGAAAGAAAAACAAAAAATAAGATTGTTTTAATGCCTTTGTATCACTCCATGGTGTGACTGCTCCTCAAATACTGTATGCAATTCTTGTCACAACCTCTCAAAAAAAAAATATAACAGATTTAAGAGGTACAGAGAAGGTCTGAAAATGATAAAGGGGATGAGATGACTTCTCTATTAGGAAAGGCTAAAGAGGCTAGGCTTTTCAGCTTGGAGAAGACACAGCTCATTGGATTGAAAGTTACTCTCTGCTCCCATGCCAACATCTCCAAGATGTGGGGAACTGTTGTAGCCTGGAGAGCGAATCCTCAGTTTGTACTGCAAAGCAATTGTGTAAACTGTATTAACTGAATCTTAAGCTTTATAAATTTTAAATATAGAATAAGTGTATTTATACCAATCTCGAGTATAATTTTTTTTCTCTGAAATCGGCAAGTTAATGGTCATTACTATTTAAAGATACTTCCTGATGAATAAGTTGAAATCTTGGGAAAATAATCAAGGGAACAAGTGTAATTTATACTGCTTACATATTTGATTGCTTTCAGTTGCTCCACAAGAATTGTTTCACAGATTTTTTTGGAAGACTGGTTTTCAACTGAAATCTCGCTTCCTATGGTTAAGTTTTGTATTTTCCTTTGGTGGTTCTGCAAGGCAGGAATTAGAAGAAATAGTTACCTCTGATAATGTCCATCAGTAGATAACTTTAATTTGACTCCGTTTTTGGGAGGAGCACTTTATTGGCATCTTTTGCACTTGACATTGAGAGAAACTTGATTTTTAAGCCCATTTTTCATCTCAGCTTCATGGGGAGAACATCATTAAACTTGCCAGAGAATTTGAAAAGAGACTAATGGATTTTCCCACCAAAATTCAGATTGATGGCCAATGGACTTTCCGGCCTTATTCACCTCAAGCCTCAACCAATCGGTTTGAGGTCCCACTATATATAAAGACAAATTGTAAACCCCACAGCATACCATGAAGAAAACTACAGTATGATGATTGAAACATCAGTTTTACATTACATTACATTAGTGATTTCTATTCCACTTGTGCCTTGCGGTTCTAAGCGGATTACAAATTAGAAGACTGGACATTTCCAGTAGCATTGCAGTACTGGACATTTCCAGTAGCAATTGCCCCCCTAGAATTTAAAAAGGAACTTTTTGCATGGCTAACATCCGCCCTTGCAAACGGAACACTAAACAAAAAAATGGGCCATATACTAATCACTCCAATCCCCAAAGATCAGAAAGCCTCCCCAGCTCTGACACCCAATTTCAGACCCATAGCAAGCATTCCCCTCTTCACAAAGATACAGGAAGGATTGGTCAACCTTCAACTAGTCAATTACCTGGACAAATTTAACCTCCTTAACGAACACCAATCAGGATTCAGAAAAGGATACAACACAGAAACTGTCCTAGCCTCCTTGCTGAACCACCTTTATGATCTCTTTAGCAAAGGCAAAAGCGCACTGATCCTACAATTAGATCTCAGCAGCGCGTTCGACCTGGTTGACCACGAAATCATGCTACTGTGCCTTGAAGCAATGGGAATCTCGGGAAAGGCAAAGAAATGGTTCCAAAAGTTCCTAACAAACAGATCCTACCAAGTAATCAGCAATGGAAACTACTCTAAACCATGGAAAAACCCTTCAGGCGTACCTCAAGGTTCCCCCCTATCCCCCACACTTTTCAATATCTATATCGCCTCCTTAGGTCACCTACTACAAAAACTAAATTTAATATATTACATTTATGCGGACGACATATCCATCCTTATACCCTTAAATGACATCACAAAAGAAATTGTAGATAATCTCTCAAACACAATGACCGAAATCGATAAATGGACCACAAATTTCAAACTAAAACTAAACGCAGAGAAAACAAAAGTCTTTCTGGCTAGTCCCAATGACAAAATTACGAGAACATCGATAAAAATAAATAATCACGAATACCCAATTTCCAAAAACATAAAAATACTGGGTATCACTCTTGACACTCACCTAACTATGACTGACCACACAAACTCACTAGTGAAAAAATGCTTTTACACGCTATGGAAACTAAGAACCATAAAGAAATACTTTGACCCTTCATCATTCAGGTTGCTGGTACAGGCACTGATCCTATCCCTTCTTGACTACTGCAACATCATCTACCTAGGCATCCCACAAAAAACAATAATAAAACTGAGATTAATACAAAACACCGCCGTTCGCCTAATTTTCGGACTAAGAAAAAACGACCACATCAGCCCCTACTATAAAAAGCTGCACTGGCTTCCAATAGAAGCGCGAATTCTATTCAAATTCGCTTGCACCTGTTTCAAACAAGCCTGGGGACTAGCACCTTCATACCTACAAACTCACTTCACCCTACACAACCCCACAAGAACGACCAGAAACAAAAACATCTTTGCATACCCAAAGATTACAGGCTGCAGATACAAATCCTTCTTGGACAGAACCTTTAAGTTCCAAGCGAACAGACAGCAAACCTGGCTGAAAAATCACATAAACGAACCAAATATGACTTATAATACTTTCCGCAAATCGATCAAAACCACCCTATTCACTAAATTCATTGACTAAAACGGTCCCCTCCCCCACTAAGACCCCTCTCACGGAGGTTCTAAATCTTTCAGACACTCATTACCCTTAGATCTACAATTAGTATGTAAGTTTACCATTTAGACTATTGTACTGCATCTAGACTCTTTATTCAGTACTGTATTTAAACTTATTGTATGGTATTGTATTTAGACTCACTCTACTGTATTATATGTGGATTTATTGTATTGTATTAGTATTGTACTGTACTTATTATTCGCTGAATGTTGTGGCCACCAGCTTAACCCCGAACAGGGCTTTGTTGCAATTCTGATGGCTACACTAAACTGCACCTAAGCGTGTGACCCGGCCTGGAGTCACCCTGCAGGATCGGGTTTTCAAAAGTGAAAAAAACACCACAAATAAAGTTCCAACACATGGACAGTTTATACAAATAGTTCTCTTTACTTAATCCTTCCAATCAGGTAAGTAATACTTTCATTGATTCAGAATTCCAGACAGAAGTCCAAGAAAGAAAATATAAAAAAAAACATGCAATACTGTCAAAATGGCAGAGTAATTGAAGCAGCACTAATTAACTCCAACTTTCCTTTTTCTCACTGCTTCTTAAGTCTCTCCAATTGTTGAGACCTGGGCTCAGTAGAGAGCTCACTCTGACTGCTACCAAGCAGTCCTTTTCCTTATTCAAAAACAGCTACAGTCCAGCTTTCAAGTTTTACTTAGATTGCAGTTCATAACAAAAAAATAAGAAAGCCTCTGGCAATTAATAATCAAGGTTGCCAGGAAGAAGAGAGAGAGTAGTAGGTTTTGCAAAAAATACAGTCTTTCAAACAGACTTTCACATTCCCTCCCAGGTGGAAGCAAAACCTCTCCCCCAAATACTCTCTCTAAACTTTCACAGCAAAAATCAGCATTCAAAAACAAAAGAACAGCACACAAACAGTTTCCAAAACTCACTCACTGTTTGTGGCTCAGAGTCCAGTTCACCTGCATTGGTTCAGGTAGGTTAGCATTCTCACCAGCACAAGACTCTTGGAAGTCCATAAGTTCCTCAGAATGAGACAAACCCTCTGGTTGTTCAACCTCATCCAGCTCCATAGGTTGGGGCTCTCTGTCCCTGTTTGGCTCGTCAGGGTCCCTAGGGAGGCAAAGCCTAAGCTTCCTCCCTAACCGGCTTCCTTTCCTGTTGTCAGGGGCAGGCTTATATACTCTGGGGAAACGCCCTGTTGTATCAGCCCTGGCAGTATTCCAAGGGCCTCTTGGGCTCCCCCGGTGGTCCAGGAAATTATTTAATTCAGATCCAATCTGTTCTTTACCAATTCCTACCCGGGATTTTGGTTTCACCTCTTTTCCCTTTATCTTGACTGGGACCTGCGCTGGAAGAATTCCTGGCTGGTCACAATGTCCAGCCTTCTTACAATGTAAACCGCCTAGAAGTCGCCTGACTATGGCGGTATAGAAAAATAAAGTTGTTATTATTATTATTATTATTACATAGAATCAAGAATGTGTCAAGTTACAATTGTTAGTCTGGACATTTCCAGGAGAAATTGAAAGCAGATAGTAGATAGTGATAGGTTGTTTTGATGAATAGAAATAATACAGTCAGGATTCAGAGGTGTTGCTGTGGTGGTGGTGGTGGTGGTCATGAGAGTATTTTCTAATACTATTGTACTACCTGACCAGATGTAATGAGATCCTGAAAACTGCAATAAACATAATGATATTCTTCATTTCCTATTTTTGCTTTCCATTTATTTATATTTTATAACAGTGACCCAAAAAATATTTTAAGATGTAGCAGTGGTTCTCAACTAGTGTATTGTGATGATATCATGAGGACCCAGAAAGTATGTTTCAAGGCTACCACACGCAGTGGAGTTTTGTTTCGTTTTTTTAAGTTACCAGAATGTCTCTTCCATTCCCTCCCTTCCTCTCACCTTCCACCATGGATTCAGTTTCTCTCCCTCACCGCCCCCCAACTCGATACCTCAAACGCAGCTTGGCTGGCATCAGCAGCAATAACATCCTGCCTGGGTTGACCCAGAGTCTTTCCTCTGCTGTGGTCTGCCCCTGTGATTCAACTTCCTGTTTACTCATGAGTGGGACACAGCAGAGGGAAGGCTCCTGTTCATCTCAGGTAGTGTTTTATTGTTGCAGGCAAATATTTCAGGCTTGATGGACTGGGAGATGGGTGCTGTACCTGCTGGGGAGGAGAACAGGAGAGATGCCAAACTATGGGAGAGGGAACATGTCAGACTTGGGAAGAGAGAAAGAGATGCTGGACTATGGGAAAATGGAAGGAATAGATGGGAAAGATGCAGCTATTCAAACCTGATGCCATATTCCTTCTTATATTCTGTACGCATCAAACTGCAGTTAGCAGGCTTTCACTTCTAGAGCACAGTTTGCTGCCTTCACAACCCTGGAAGGAGGAGGGCATTGGGCTTTGTAAATTCTTCTGCAATGTAGCTGGATTAACTGCAGTCCTCCTTCCCGCCAAACTTCTGCCCTGCTGAACATTGAAACTGTATTTTTATGGGATGAAGGAGAGAGGGAGTTGCTAAATCATAGGAATGGAGGAGAGATGGGTTGAAGAGAACAGGGAGTGGTGGTAAGAGCTGGTTTGGACAATTTCCTGGAGGAAAAGTCCATAGTCTTGTTATTGAAAAAGACAAGAGAGAAGCCACTGCTTACCCTGGATCAGTGGCGTGGAATGTTGTTACTCTTTGGGTTT
This sequence comes from Geotrypetes seraphini, assembly GCF_902459505.1. NCBI lineage: Eukaryota > Metazoa > Chordata > Amphibia > Gymnophiona > Dermophiidae > Geotrypetes > Geotrypetes seraphini. Next base: position 337,214,806 of record NC_047086.1, on the reverse strand, counting down.
TTGCCAGGTACTAGTGACCTGGATTGATTGCCTTGAGAACGGGCTACTGGGCTTGATGGACCATTGGTCTGACCCAGTAAAGCTATTCTTACATTCTTATGGGAGATACTGGGCTACAAATGTATAGGAAGGAAGAAAAACAATGCTTGGATAGGTGAAACCATGTGGGAGAAACCATGGGGGTTCTCAAGATAATAAGTGAAAGGATGATGATGAGTACGGAGGGTAGAAGTGTAGTAATGGGAAGTGGGTAAAAGAACTGAAAAGGAGGCCAGAGAACAAGAGCTAGGAGAAAGGAGTATGGAAAGTTAATAAGTAAGTGGAATATGGGTGGAGGACTGAAGATTGAGAGGTTTAAAATTTTGAGTGGGCAGACAAAACAGAGGAAGTATGTCTGAGACAAATGCAGTGAGGGAATGGAAGAAAAGAGGAAATTGGAGAAAGCACAAATGGACAGCATGCACTAGAAAGAGCAGAAGACAAACAGGAAAAGAGAAACTGGGACCAACATGTTTGGAATAATAAAATGGCCAGGCAACAAAGGTAGAAAGTGTTTTGAATTTATTATTCTTAGGTGGAATATGTTAACTTGGGAATGTCATTTAATTTTGTTCTGTACAAGAGGAAATGTATTTATTAGTCTTTTTTAATGTTATGATACATGCCTTGTTTGACTTCTTGGGGTTCCCAGTTAAATTTTTTTATTTCTTTCTATTTCTAATTTGTGATCCCTGTATTTGGTGAGGGTTTGTGTATTGCATGTAACTGAGGCATGTTCTGATTGCAGGTAGTTTGTGTATAACTCTATAGCAGTTCCAGTTACTCTGTTTTACCAGTAGTAAATGTATTGGTGTTCTGGGGCCCTGCGTAATATTTGTAGTGCTGGTATCATAGGAACTAGTTCTGCTGTTATATGTTAGGCTTGATAATGTGTATGTTAAGTTAGGATTTTCTCAGGTTTTGTATTTCACAATGTGCCTTGTATTGGAGAGGTTTATGTTGGTATTACTAGAAAAATTATCTGAGTCAGAATATTTTTTTCTTTTTGAATGGTAACTTCCATTAAGAAAATTAGCTAATTATGCTGCACCTATTGGCAGGAGATAGGCCTTTTACATTGAATTCATAATAACAGCCATATTGTATCAGACAAAAGGTCAATGAAGATCATAATGCATTGTGTTGTGTATGCAAACATTGTCCGTCAGGTGTGTCAAGAATGAAAAAATGTTGAGAACCACTGAATTAAACAGATGTAGTTATTTCAGTACTTATTTGTTTGTATAGGTCCGTTTATTAATGGTTAGTCGAATGGCAAAACCAGAAGAAGTACTGGTTGTGGAAAATGATCAAGGAGAAGTGGTTCGAGAGTTCATGAAGGATACAGATTCCATTAACTTGTACAAAAATATGAGGGAAACACTGGGTAAGTAAACTAAATTACCATTTGTCAACCTGAAATGTGCTAGACCTGAATGATTATCAGGCTCAGAAATATTAAAAACCTTTGGATGTTGGTTTGAACAGTTGTAACATACCAACACTGATTCACTTAACTTAATTAAGGAATGTAAAAACAGTCTTACTGGGTCAGTCTTCATGGTGACCAGTCCAGGTCACTATTTTCTGGCAAAAACACAAAAGTAACGACATTCCATGCTACCAATCTAGGGCAAACAGTGGTTTCCTCCATGTCCATGTCTCTAACAGACTATGGACTTTTCCTCCAGAAAAATGTCCAAACCTTTCTTAAAATCAGTTATGTTAACGGCTCTTACCACAACCTCGGCTACATGTTCCATAGCTTAACTATCCTGAGTGAAAAAAATTTCCTTCTATTGGTTTTAAAATATTTCTCTGTAATTTTGAGTGTCCCCCTAGTCTTTGTAATGTTAAACAGAGTAAAAATTTGATCCACTTGTACCCGTTCTGTACCACTCAGGATTTTGTAGCATGTCTATCATATCTCCTCTCAGCTGTCTTGTCCAAGCTGAAGAGCCCTAACCTTTTTAGACTTTTCTCATATGAATGTCACCTTCTCAACTTCCATTGGGTTAGTATAAAAAGAATTTGTGAGAAATCAAATCTAGCAGTAGAATGAGGAGGATTTTATTAGTTCCTTGTTTCATACTGTTTAGGTTTTTAATGATTGAATAGGTGTGTTATTCTGGACAAACAGGTTACCTTCCCCAGGCTGCGAGCCTCTGCAGAAAGAATGCACTCCAAATTTATTTCTGTAACACTCCTACTTCACCAAGATGTCCCTTTTGCACAGAGGCTGAAGGAGTATTTCTGTTCTTCTCACATATGGGTGATGTCACCGACGGAGCCTCAATGCCGAAGCCTCGCAAGCAGACTTGCTTGAAGAAACTAGAAGTTTCGAGTCAGCCGCATTGCGCATGCGCAAGTGCCTTCCCGTCCAGCACAGGGCGCGTCTCCTCGGTTCTCAGTTTTCCGCGGAGCCGAGATGGCCTTCTTTGACTCTCTGTGTTTAACTACTTCGTGCCTTCTCTCAGCACGGTTTGTGTTATTTTTCTTCACAAATCGCTGTACTTCCTTTATTTATTTCTAGTTTAAAAAAAAAATCTTATTTCTTCCGTTCGGCTGCCGGGGCAAGCCGCTCGGCTTCAGCCCAGGGGCTTCAACCTTGAAGTGGCTGTTTTTCCTTCTATGTCCCGGCCAGCTACAGGCTTCAAGAAGTGTAGCCAGTGCCAGCGTGCGATTTCTCTCACGGACCCACATAACAGGTGCCTCAAGTGCCTTGGGCCACAATATCACCCGAAGTCGTGTGAGCGCTATGCTACTCTTCAACGTTGTCTACTTTCAGTGGAGAAGCTCTTCCAATTGGATTCAATCACTTTTTCGACTCCGAAGCCGACCTTGGTCTCGCCTTCGACCGAGGGCCCTCCTGCCTCCACTGCTTCGACCTCGAGCCTCATCAGACTTTCCTCGTTTGCAACGGCTCTTTCTTCGACGACGTCTGCTGTATCTTTCCCTGTTTCCTCAGGTCAGATAGCTCAGCAGACAGTTCCACCGGTAGTGCTTAAGATGCCTTAGACTTATAAGTCGAAGCACATTTCCACTGCCTCGGTGGAACGTCCAGCCAAGGCAGGTGATCCAGTTTCAGATGCGGATCCATCCTTGCCGGCTTCTTTCCAGACCATGTTAGAGCAGCAATTTGTTCAGTTCCTCACCAAAATGGGACCGAAGCTAGCTACTCTAATCCAGCCTGGGCATTCTGCAGATTCCCGCAAGGTTGAGCCTTTTCCTATGCTTCAGTCTGAGTCTACACACTCTATGCAGGGAGCAGAGTCTCTGCAAGTGTCTGGTCTGGCATCTAAACACGTGAAGCAAGGAGCAGATTCTTTGCAAGTGCCTTGGCAGGAATCCTCACACTCCATACAAGAAGCAGAGTCTTTGGGAGTGCATCGAGATTCCTCCATCAAGCCTCTGGAGCTTCGATCCACAGCCTCCAGTCCTATCCATTCTTTGGTAGCATCGGCTTCTTCCCTCTCCTGGGCGAAGTCTCCTCAATCTTCGAGATCTGCTTCCAAGCACCGTTCTTACCAACGATCGAGACCTTCATCGAGGCATCCTTCCAAGCATAGCTCTTCTTCTAAAGAGCGTCCTTCTTCAACTAAGCCTCGATCTACACCTACTTCTACTAGACCACCGACTCCTCGATCGAGGTCTCCACTTCCAAACCTCGAGGACTTAGCGGTTTCGATTGCTTCGTCCAAGTCTCCCTATTCTTTTGATGCCTTGTTTCCAGCCAAAGCTTCATCTTCGACCCAGGCTGCCTCGACGACCTCGAGTCCTTCTCGAGGCAAGGCACTACTGGATCAGCTATCTTTCTCCTTTTTTCTTCGTCAGGTGGCTGTTGACTTGGGACATTCAATTGGATGCTGGTTCCAAATACTCTAAGGAGTATCTCGAAGTCAATGCATCTTCCTCAACCTCTGGCAGAGTCACTTAAGCTTCCTCTTCACAAGCTTTTGTCTCAAACTTTTACCAGATGCCTGGAGACTCCTTATGCAATTCCAGCTGTTCCAGGCAAATTAGACTCCAAATATAAAATTCTCCATTGTAAAGGATTTGAGAATTCACAGTTATCTCACCAATCCCTACTTGTGGAGTCTTCCTTGAAAAGATCCCATCCTTCCAAGGTTTATGCTACCGTTCCTCCTGGAAGAGAAGGGAAAACTATGGACAAATTTGGACGTCACATCTATCAAAATGCCATGATGTCCTCTAAAGTCCTCAATTACAATTTCCATTTTGTCACTTATTTTGAGTTCCTCATTACACTTTTGCCTAAATTTCTTAGTTATTTAGATACTCAAAAGCACTTTGAATTTCAGGAAGTCATCGTTTCTCTATCACAACTCAGATTACATTTCCTTCAGTCTTCTTATGATGCCTTTGAGTTGTCTGCCCGGGCAGCTGCTTGTTCTGTAGCAATGCGTCGCCTTGCCTGGCTTCGTACCATTGACATGGATCCTAATCTTCAGGACCGCTTGGCTAATATTGCTTGTGCAGGTAATGACCTCTTCAATGAATCTATTGAGGCAGCCACCAAGAAATTGTCTGAGCATGAAAAATCCTTTGCTTCTATTGTCAGACCTAAGCCAAAGCCAACTCCTGCCAAGCCTGCACGCCCTCCTCCTATTTACCAGAGGCGTTTGCTCCAAGGATGGCTCCTTACACTCCTCCCAAGAAACAGCAGAATCAAAAGCAACAGAAAACTCAATCTTCTGCTGCACCTAAGGCTAAGCAGCCTTTTTGACTGTTTAAAACAGAGCATAACCTCTACCATTCTGTCTCTGAATTTTCTTCCCCCTATTGGAGGTCATCTCTATCATTTTTACCACCAATGGGAGACAATAACATCCGACCTCTGGGTGCTGTCCCATCATCAGGGAAGGATACTCTCTTCATTTCACTCAGGTTCCACCAGAGCTTCCTCCAAAAGAGTATCCTTCCAGTCCATCCCAGACCGCCCATCTTCTTCAGGAAGCTCAAGCTCTGCTTTATCTCCAGGCCATCGAACTAGTTCCTTTGTAGCGACCCAGCGTTCTATGTGGTTCCTACAGAGTTTGGGATTCGAAATCAACTTTCCCAAATCACAACTTCAACCCTCTCAGAATCTACAATTTATCGGAGCTGTTCTGCACACTATCCAACTCGGAGCATTCCTTCCTCAGCAACGTCTGGAAGCTCTTCTTCAACTTTGTCATGCAGTGTCTTCCCACTCTTCAATCTCAGCGAGACACATGATGATACTACTGGGTCAAATGGCCTCCACAGTACACGTGACTCCTTTTGCCAGACTTCACCTCAGAATTCCTCAGTGGACCCTGGCATCTCAGTGGACACAGGTTTGCGACCCACTTTCTCGACACATAAGTCATTCCTTCATTGAAGCGGTCTCTCCGTTAGTGGATGCTCTCTTCCAATCTCTCCAGAGGCTTGCTTTTTCAAATGCCCCCCAACAGAAGGTCCTCACGACAGATTCTTCAATCTACGCTTGGGGCGTTCGATGGTCTCCGTACACAAGGCCACTGGGCCAATACGGATCGTCAATGTCACATCAATCTGTTGGAACTCAGAGCGATTTTCAAGGCTCTCAACGCCCAGGTAGTCCTCATTCGGATGGACAACCAAGTCGCTATGTATTATGTCAAACAGGGAGGGACGGGATCTTCCTCCTTTTGTCAAGAAGCTCTGAAGGTTTGGGACTGGGCAATCCACCACAACACCTTCCTCAAAGCTGTCTATATCCAAGGGGCGAAAAATTGCTTGGCGAACAACTTGAGTCATCTTCTGCAACCTCATGAATGGACACTCCATTCCTTGCCTCTTCATCACATTTTTCACAGTGGGGAACGCCTCAGATAGATCTCTTTACAGCTCCCCACAACCACAAACTGCCTCATTTCTGCTCCAGGATATATTCTCCTCATTGCCTCGAGGCAGATGCTTTTCTTCTGGAATAGACAAATCTCTTCCTGTATGCATCCCCTCCATTCCCTCTCATTCTCAAGACTCTGTTCAAGTTGAAGAACGATCATGCCACCATGATTCTGATTGCTCCTCGGTGGCCGAGACAACCTTGATACTCCCTTCTATTTCAACTCAGCAGCAGGGAGTCATACTTTCTACCAGTTTTTCCATCTTTGCTTACATACAGGGATCTCTGCTTCATCCCAACCTGCAGTCTCTACACCTGACAGCTTGGTACCTCTCAACATGACTCCTCTTCAGTTTTCTCAACCTGTCAGAGACATTTTAGAGGCTTCTTGGAAGCCTACCACTAGACAATGCTATCTTCAAAAATGGACTAAATTTTCTATGTGGTGTTTTTCTCATGATAAGGAGCCTCAACATTCCTCCTTATCTTCTTTTTTTGGATTACCTTTTGCACTTATCCACTTCTGGTCTCAAATCTACATCGATCCAAGTCCATCTCAGTGCAATTGCAGCTTTCCATCAGCCTATTCAAGGGAAACCCCTCTCTGCTCATCCGGTGGTTTCCAGATTCATGAAAGGACTTTTCAATGTCAAATCTGCTTTCAAACCGCCTCCTGTGATTTGGGACCTCAATATTGTTCTTGCTCAATTGATGAAGCCTCCATTTGAACCAATGTCTACGGCTCATCTGAAGTATCTCACTTGGAAAGTGGTGTTTCTCATTGCCCTCACTTCTGCTCGAAGTGTCAGTGAGCTGCAAGCTTTATTTGCTGATCCACCTTTCACTGTCTTCCATCATGACAAGGTGGTCCTCAGTACTCATCCTAAATTCCTCCCTAAGGTGGTATCGGAATTTCATCTCAACCAATCCATTACTCTTCCAGTGTTTTTTCAAAGCCTCATTCTCATCCTGGAGAATCAGCTCTTCATACTCTGGACTGTAAACGTGCTTTGGCCTTTTATTTGGAACGCACCAAACCACACAGAACTGCTCCTCACCTTTTTGTTTCCTTCGATCCAAACAAGTTGGTCCATCCTATCTCTAAGCGAACCATCTCCAACTGGATGGCTGCTTGTATTTCCTTCTGTTATGCCGAAGCTGGATTACAACTACAGGGTAGAGTCACAGCCCATAAAGTCAGAGCAATGGCAGCTTCAGTAGCTTTCCTCAGATCTACGCCTATTGAGGAAATTTGCAAGGCTGCTACCTGGTCCTCGGTTCATACTTTCACTTCTCACTACTGTCTGGATGTTTTCTCCAGACGGGATGGCCATTTTGGCCAGAGAGTGTTACAAAACTTATTCTCTTAAATTGCCAACACTCCCACCATCCCATTCTGGTTAGCTTGGAGGTCACCCATAAGTGAGAATAGACTGCCTGCTTGTCCTGGGATAAAGGACAGTTACTTACTGTAACAGGTGTTATCCAGGGACAGCAGGCAGCTATTCTCACAACCCACCCGCCTCCCCTGGTTGGCTTCTTTGCTAGCTATCTGAACTGAGGAGACGTGCCGTATGCTGGGCACAATGCGGCTGATTCGAAAGTTCTAGTTTCTTCAAGCAAGTTGGCTTGCGAGGCTTTCGCATCGAGGCTCCATCGGTGACTTCACCCATATGTGAGAATAGCTGCCTGCTGTCCCTGGATAACACCTGTTATGGTAAGTAACTGTGCTTTCTCTGCTATTTATTTTATTTGAGCTGTAAGCCAGCTTGCAGAAGCATTTTTGTTACTCGGGGCCATCCCCTGTTAGTGTGGGTCACCTGCTGCTTGGCAGAGGTTTGAGCACAGGCTGTCGGGCATCTGTAGGATGCTCAGTGGTGTCTCACAGGGTTCCAGCTGTGTTTTTGCTTCCTTCCTGGTTGCGCATCAGTCTGTCCGCAGGGATAGGTGTTCAGTCAGATGCCGTGTCTGATTGGCAACCCAAAGATTCAGCATTGGAGAGACATTCTGGATGAGGCAATTATTTCTTCTCTACTTCCAGCTACTGTTCAGACCTGAGGCAGGCTGCAGCAGTTTCCCAGCACAGGCTACAGTGAGTAATAATAATAATAATAACAGTTTATATACTGCAATACCGTGAAGTTCTATGCGGCTTACAAAAGATTAAACAAAGGTACAAATTGATTGACTTTAAGAGGGTGGAAGAAAGAAAATTAATAGGACAGGAAATCCATTGTTGAGGAGAAAGTGATCAATAGGACAAGTTAATCGCTATTGAGGGGAGAGAGATGAGTGGATCAGTTGTCTAGATGCTTTAGGAACAGGTGTGTTTTTAGACGTTTCCTAAATTCCTCGTAAGTAGTAGGCGAAAGCAATTGTTCTAGGTCTTTACCCCACAATGCTGCCTGGTGTGAGAGAAGGTGTTCATGGTGTTTTTTCAGTTTACAACCTTTCACTGGGGGGGAAACAAAGTTGGAATGTGAGCTTCTCTTGTGTCTGTTGGCTGAGAAGGAGAAAAGGTCAGTTATGTATTTAGGGGCAAGTCCGTGTAGTGCTTTAAAGCAGAAGCAGGCGAATTTAAACTTTATGCGTGCCTCCATCGGCAGCCAATGCAACTACCGGTAGTAGGGTGTCACGTGGTCAAATTTCTTTAGCCCAAAGATCAGTCCGACTGCTGCATTTTGCATCAATTGTAAACGTTGCATATTTTTTGGGGAAATAGCGAAATAGGCGATGTTACAGTAGTCAAGTAGACTTAGTACGAAGGATTGGACCAGGGTTCTGAATACCGATGTATCGTGGTGGGCTGGAGAGGGTAACTAAGTTTATTGATACATAGTGGTATTTTGGTGTCAAGCGGATAATAATAATAATAACTTTATTTTTGTATACCGCAATACCACAAACAGTTCAGAGCGGTTTACAATGTAAGAGACTGTACATATACAGCGAAGATACAATGTAAGGGAATGTACTATGCAGTTGAGAGCAATTTACAATGCAGGGGACTGTACATATTTATCATAGGTGAAGAAACAAAGAACGGGACTTGGGAGTGATCATCAGTGCAGACATGAAGGCTGCCAAACAAGTGGAGAAGGCCTCATCCAAGGCAAGGCAAATGATGGGATGTATCAATAGAAGCTTCGTCAGCTGCAAACCTGAAGTCATAATGCCACTGTATAGAACCATGGTGAGACCTCATCTGGAGTACTGTGTGCAATTCTGGAGGCCACATTACCGTAAAGATGTGCTTCGAGCTGAGTCGGTCCAGCAAAATGGCCACTAGGATGGTCTCCGGACTCAAGGGTCTCTCATACGAGTAAAGACTGGGCAAATTACAGCTCTACTCTCTAGAGGAGCGCAGGGAAAGGGGTGACATGATTGAGACTTTTAAGTACGTCATAGGTCGTGTCGAGGTGGAAAATGATATATTCTTTCCCAAGGGACCCTCAGTCACAAGGGGGCACCCGCTCAAACTCAGAGGGAAATTTAGTGGTGACACCAGGAAGTATTTCTTCACTGAAAGAGTGGTAGATCACTGGAACAAACTTCCGGTGCAGGTGATCAAGGCCACAAGCGTGCTCGACTTTAAGAATAAATGGGACATCCACGTGGGATCCCTACGTGGGTCAAGCAGCACTCAGACTTAATGGGGTGGGTCAGTAAAGTGGGCAGACTTGATGGGCTGTAGCCCTTTTCTGCTGTCACCTTTCTATGTTTCTATGTTAATGTCGTTTTTTATGAATTAAGTTTGAGCCTAAAGTTTGTCATCCATTACTCCATCACGTTTATGGCTTCTGAAGCTTTGGGAATAGTTTCAGAGACAGAATCAGCGAATGGGATGATAATCGTAAAATCATCTGCATAACTAAATAGTATTATCCCCAGCTGGGTTAGTTGCATGCCCAGTGAGGACATGTAGACGTTGAAAAGCAATGGGGATAGTGGAAACCCTTGTGGCACACTGGAAGCATTGCTCCAGGTGTCGGAAAGCTCATAATTAAAACGTACCTGATAGGTGTGGGATATAAGGAAGCTACGGAACCAGTTCAACACCTCATCCCTGATACCAATAGCATCTAGGCATTGTAGCAGTTTCCCGTGGTCTACCAGATCAAACGCTGAACTCATATTGAATTGCATGACCAGGGCATTGAGGCCCTTGCTAAACAGTAGGCGCAGATTGTCTAAGATAGCCGCAATTACTGTCTCCGTACTGAATAACGGTCTAAAACCGGATTGAGTTTTCATGTAGGAGAGAGAATTGATTAAGATAATCCATCAGTTGGGTGTGTATCAATCCCTCCATGATTTTTACAACAAACGGAATGGATGCTACCGGTCTGTAGTTGGATATTAGGGCTGAAGATTCTTTACGATTTTTTAGAATTGGGGTTATTATTATGTGACCATTATTAGAGAGGAACTTCCCATTTTTTAGGTTGTGGGCTAAGTATTGCATCAGCGATAGTTTAAATTCTAATGGTGCCACTTTCATGATTTCTGGGGAGCATGAGTCCAGAACGCAATAGGATCTAGAGTATTTGTTATATAGTCTGGTGTAATTATTCCATTCTAAATCTTGAAAGGAGCTCCAGATCATGTCTGCCGGTATATCATTTCCTTGGGTGTTAGCTATTTGATGATCACTAGGGTCGTTTGTTGAACAGTGGATTCTAAGGTTTTTAATTTTTGAATCGAAGTGCAGTGCTAAGTCATTTGCAGAGGGTAGCTTAATGTTGTGTGTGGGTGTGGTGTAGCGAGTGGTGTCAAATAAATTTGTGATCAGGTTGAATAGCTCTTTTGTATTGATTCCTTGTGAACCATTGCTAGATGAGTTGATTTTAGTGGAGTATAATGCTTTACGTTTGTCTTTTATCATTTGTTTGTAGATTTTTATGTTAGCTCTCCATTTATTACGGTCTGCTAGTTCTCCTGTTTTTTTCCAAGTTCTTTCCAGTCGTCTAGCTAGTTGTTTCATTTTTAGAAGTTCGGTGTCGAACCATTTGTTATATTTATTTGCATTGCTTTTGCTATTACATATAGGGGCGATTTTATCTAAAATGGATGTGCTGGTTGTCATCCAGTGATCCCAGAAATCGATTCCTTCTTCTGTCTCTGTTTGCAATCCATATTGTGACCAGTATTCTTTTGGATTAATATAGCCTCTTGTGTGATGTTCTCTTTTTTATCATTGGGCTTGTTTTAGATTTATAATAAGACCAGATTAGCTTGAAATAATAAGTGAAATGGTCAGACCAGATATCATGACACCAGGTGCCTTTAAGTAGAGAGGTGACAGGGTCTGGGATGTATTTTGTGGACATGGCTACTACATCTAACTGATGGCCTTTTTCATGTGTTTGTGTGGGTAGAGGGAGGTTGTAATTGAGTAGGAATAGAAAGTTTTTAAACTCTTTCGCGTTTGTGTTGTCCTCTTCATCTAGGTGTATGTTTATATCTCCTGCAATGATATTGTAAGAAGGACCGATTGAATTGTGTAGGACAAATGCACAGAAGTCTTCTTTAGCTTTTGGCCAGCTTTTTGGTGGGACATAGAATAATATAGGGATTCTTCTATTTGACAGTTGCTAATTTTACAGGCTAAAATTTCTAGTTGGTCGGTCATTTTGGAATCCAGTAGTTCGAACTCAAATCCTTCTTTAAAAATAATTGCTAATCCTCCTCCTTTTTTTCCCGCGCGGTTTAGCGTAAGGATTTTGAAGTTGTCTGGTAGGAGATCAATTATTATTGGATCATCTTCCGATAGTAGCCATGTTTCGTTTAGAAAAAGGCAGGCTATTTGCTTGTTGATGATCCAATCATTAATTAGGAAGGCTTTATTCCTGACAGATCTAGTATTAAGGTATGCACAAGGAACAGATGTGGGTGTGATAGGTTCGGTAGCAGTAGTGGTTTTGATGGGTTTTACTTGCCTGTTGTCAAAGCCTGTTAAGTGAATTGGGGGGGGGGGGGGGTGTCAGAAATTTTAGTTTCCAGGGGTTTGTACTTGTATTCCTATGTTCCCCCTTTTCCAAAATCCTAGATTTGCCAGTTTTTGCATTTAATTTTCTTTGTTATTTCAGTGTTTTTTGGTGCCAAAATCCTGATGGCAACCATTTTGAATTTTAGCTATCAATTTTTCTAAAGTTCTCTACATCTGCTAGTTTTGCCTTAAAATTTGTTGGGATGGAGTCCTTGGGCTCTTTTACCAATAATCCTTGCCAAAAATGTGCAGATTATGCACCTCAGGAGCATCCTTGTGCCACGTGCTGTGCTGTATGTGCAAGAGAGGCGGGAGTGTCTGGCTTAGTCTCTCCTTTGCACTCTTAGACTGAAGAAATGGTGGCTAGCCCAGTGGTTCGAGCATTTTTCTTTTCTGGTCCTAGAAACAGTGACTGTCCTGCACCAAAGGGCATGGAAGCCGTAGAGCCCAAGAGACGCAAGCTAGTTATCTTCGGATGACTCTGCACTACCTGATACAACTTTTTCACTGGAATTCGTCAATTTAATGTGGAAAGCCTTTCAGGGCACAGGCAGGCTGTGCTTTGGATGCTGCATGGGAGGGCACAGCCCTTCTGGGTGAATTTGCCTCTGTCTTTCACTTCTCAAGGCCTTGTATGAGGACACAGATGATGATGAGTCTCGCTGTTCTTTTATTGTCTCAAGATGCACCTCCTGCTTCGGGGGATGCAGGCCTGCGGTCTAGCACTTTGGATCCTGGGGATGATCCCATGGTCCTGCACTTATTGCCTATGGCTCTGCTAGATTTCATTTTTGAGTCCCTTCCTAAGCTGAATCTAGACTCTCAGCCAGTCCATCTATTTTCTCCTCTCATATGAGTGGTGTGAGGGTTCAGTCCCATACAATTCCCTTGCATCCAGACATTAGCATATTACTCACTGATCAGTGGGATTCTCCTGAGGTGGTCCCTCAAAGTTGTGAGAGCCATATCTCTGCTGTATCCTATGGCACAGGAGTGCCAGCAGCTTTTTACCCAGCTAAGAGAGGATTTTTTAATTGTGCAAGTTACTAAGCGCACCTCTCTTGGAAGGCGATGTAGTACTCAAGGATATAGAGGATCTCCATGTAGTTATGGTCCTTAAGAGGCTTTTTGAAATGTTGTCCTTGGGAGTCTGGCAGCCTCAGCAGCGTTTTTTGTGACGCGTGCTTGTTTTCCAGGATACATATTTTGGAACACGAAGGAGAGGAGCCTGTTGACATTATTTGTGTTATGAGTAAAGTTTCAGCTTATTCCATCTCTGCCCTCAGAATGCACTGGATCAGACAATTGGCTGGAGATTCCACCTCTAAAGCTACTCTCAGCAGATATCTAAGATCAGAAAATAGTATGAAATTGAGTCTAGAGCAGGGGTACCCAATATGTCGATCGCTCAGGCAACCCCAGTCGATCGCAGAACCAGGTTCCCTTCTCTTCTTTTTTTTTTTTTTTCCCTTCCTGACTGGCCCACCTCTTGAACGCCGGCCAATCAGAGTGCTGGCAGGGCGGGGTGAAGGTAGGTGGGGGATGAAGCTTAGCGCACTACAGGAGAAAGAAGCCTGTTGAGGTAAGAGCCAAGGACTTTGTAGTGCTGCCCGATTCGAATCTATTCACATCGGGTGAATCGATACGATTTTAACCCCCCTCCCTCCCCCCCCAAAAAAATTGGCCTCCCAATTCTGTGATTGATCCTCCCACCTCACCCCCTAAAGCAGCAAGATTTGCAATGCTGCCTCTTGCTGGCTGGCCGCCGCCGCTCCTACTTTAGAGGGCAAGAGGGGAGGGTCAGTCAGGAAGTCAGCTCGTTCAGTCCCCGCTGCCCTCCAGACCCCCCAGGCTGTCACTGCTGGTGGAGGAGGAAGAGGAGTCCTCGGCACAGAGCAGGCGGCTGGAGAGGATGACAGAGGGGCGTTTCGCACTCTCGTCCTTATAGCGGTGGACATGCTTGGAGCGTGGAAGGGAGAAGTAGGAGTAGAAGGGCTTATGTGGGTCGTCGGTCGGGTTTAGGTAGCAATTAGGAGGGGTGCTGGTCGTGGAGCCACTGGCCGGGGACATGTTGATGTAGTCGGCGCAGGGCAGCTTGCCCTCGTTGCTCTCCACGGAGAAATTGGGGTTGGCCCCGTTGGTCTTGCCGTAGCCGTCGGGCAAGCAGCTGCCACTGGGTGACATCCAGCTTTCTCCCTGGCCTCCCGGTACTTTAGCAATTCTTGTAGGTTGCCATAGGCCTCAGGAGCTGTCTTCCCTCTGCCGCGGTCCTGCCCCTCCTCTGAGTCAGAGGCAGGATGGGGGCAGAGGGAAGACAGCTCCCGAGGCCTATGACAACTTGCAAGGATCGCTAAAGTACCAGCGATCCTCTCTACAGGCTGTTCCCTGCAGGAATGTGGAAGAGCAGGGAGGGGGGGGCAGGCCTTCCGGGGGGGGCAGGGGCAGGCCTTCAAAGGGTAGCACAGGCCTTCAGGGGTGGGATGCAAGCCTTCGGAGGAGGGGGATCCTGGTGTAGAGGTACATGGAGGGGAGGGAAGGAGGGTTCAAAGAGACGTGCATATGCCGGACTTTGGGGAGAAGAAATAATGAGTCTAAAAACAGAGGATTTGGGAGAGAGATGGTGGATTTAGGGAGGGAAGGAACAGAAAGGGAGAGAAGTTGGACACAAGGGATGATGTGGAGGGGGAGGGGGAAAGAGATACTAGATAGGAGGGTAATTGGGAAAAGAAAAGGAGAAATGGTGGATCCTGGAGTGGTGGGAAAAGAGGGAGAGATGCTGGATGAAAGGGTAGTTGAGAAAAAGTGGATCTTTGGATGGAGACGAAAAAAAGGAAAGATGCCAGACTTCCAGGGAAGGGAAACGGAAGGGGAGAACAGAGATAGAAGATGGATGGTTAGCATGGAGAAAGAAGAAAGAAGGAGACCCTGGCAAGCAAGTTATCATAAGACAACCAGAGCATGGGACCAACAAGATTTGAATAATGACCAGACAACAAAGGTAGGAAAAATGATTTTATTTTCAATTTAGTGATCAAAATGTGGCTGTTTTGAGAATTTATATCTGCTGTCTATATTTTGCACTATGGCCCCCTTTTACTAAACCGCAATAGCGGTTTTTAGCGCAGGGAGCCTATGAGCATCAAGAGCAGCGTAGGGCATTCAGCGTAGCTCACTGCATTAAAAACTTCTATCACGGTTTAGTAAAAAGGGAGGGGATATATTTGTCTATTTTTGTATAGTTGTTACTGAAGTGACATTGCATAAAGTCATCTGCCTTGATCTCTGAAAAAAAAACCAGAATATAAATAATAATTAACATTTTCTCTGTGTGCTTTGTGTTTTTTAAAAATTTTATTGTTGGTAGATCATTTTGACTTGGTCATTTTAAAAGTAGCTCGCCATCCAAAAAAGTGTGGGCACCCTTGGTCTAGAGCAGAGGTCTCAAAGTCCCTCCTTGAGGGCCGCAATCCAGTCGGGTTTTCAGAATTTCCCCAATGAATATGCATGAGATCTATGTGCATGCACTGCTTTCAATGCATATTCATTGGGGAAATCCTGAAAACCCGACTGGATTGCGGCCCTCAAGGAGGGACTTTGAGATCCATGGTCTAGAGGGTAAGATGTCAATTATGCAAATTAGGATTGGAGCAACAATGATGTCTGTGGCAGGTACTAAACTTTGGATTGCCCTGCCTGGTATTCTGCGATTTTGTGCTGGGTGGATTAATTGTAAGAAAATGTTGAAAACTCAACTATTCGTTAATGCCTTCCTATGTTAATACCTTTCTATAGTAATCCCTCCTTGTGGTTGTTACTGCTTCTGTGGAATTTCATGATACAAAAATGAATTTGACTATCAATGTCTTCCCATTTTAATATTGTTGAAATTTGAACTGCTAATGTTTGTTCATCGTTTTCTGGAATTTTGTAATCCAGTGTGAAGAGGATGAAGTTTAAGAATTTGTTAAAAATGTGTCTATTTTGTCTTCCTGTGTTAGACCTGTTTGTCGGAAGCTCAAGATATTGTGTATGTAATTTGTAAACTGCATAGCTAATATGCAGTACAGTTCTCCCCCGATATTTGCAGGGGTTCCGTTCCAGGATCCCAACAAATGTTGAAAAACCGCGAATACAGTTTATAGCCGGGGAGACAGGAGAGGGCAGCCGGAGCACCAGCGAGTGAAGGAAATCAATCGCAGTATGCTCATACTGCCTCTTCCTATACTAAAGTCGGGCCTCTGCAATCAAGAGCTGCGTGTCAAAGCCTGATTGGTAAGGCCCGGCTGCCCTCTCCTGCCTCTGGCTGACCTCTCCTGCCCAGTCATTCGCGGTCATAGACCGCAAATTAGCGGGGGAGCACTGTATATACATTTTTAAATGAATAAATAAAATTATTATATGATGGTGGGTGGATGCTGCGGATTGTTAAAACCAAATAACAGTTCCAGTGTTCCCTAAAGTTACGGGAATCTTTTGGGCATGTTTTCTCCTGATTAAGCTGCTTGAAATGAAATGGGGATGATCCATTGAGAATTAACTACCATTACTTAATATTTCCATGGCCCTGGCTGTTCACCCATCAACTACAAAAGTTAACTAATTCCTAATGTTCGCGTAGCTAAATAACGATTAGGCAATGGGGTGTTGATAATGGACCAATGTTAGTTCATAGAAACATAGAAATAGATGGCAGATAAGGGCCACGGCCCATCCAGTCTGCCCACCTTAATGACCCTCCCCTACCTTTCTCTGTGAAGAGAACCCACGTGACGATCCCATTTTGTCTTAAAATCAGGCACGCTGCTGGCCTCAATCACCTGAAGTGGAAGACTATTCCAGCGATCTACCACTCTCTCAGTGAAAAAGTACTTTCTGGTGTCAACGTGCAGCTTCCCTCCCCTGATTTTCCACGGATGCCCTCTTGTAGCCGTGGGACCTTTGAAAAAGAAGATATCTTCTTCCATCTTGATACGGCCCGTGAGATATTTGAACGTCTCGATCATGTCTCCCCTCTCTCTGCGTTCCTCGAGTGAGTATAGCCGCAACTTATCCAGCCGTTCCTCGTACGGGAGGTCCTTGAGTCCTGAGACCATCCGGGTGGCCATTCGCTGGACCGACTCCAGTTTCAGCACATCTTTGCGGTAATGAGGCCTCCAGAATTGTACACAGTATTCCAGATGGGGTCTCACCATGGATCTATGCAATGGCATAATGACTTCAGGCTTATGATTGACGAAACCCCTACGTATACACCCTATGATTTGTCTAGCCTTAGATGAAGCCTGCTCCACTTGATTGGCAGTCTTCATGTCTTCACTGATGATCACCCCTAAGTCCCGTTCTGCTACAGTCCATGCTAGGATCTCGCCATTAAGGGTGTAACTTTTGCATGGATTTTGGCTGCCAAGGTGCATGACTTTGCATTTTTTGGCATTGAAACCTAGTTGCCAGATCCTAGACCAACGCTCCAGTAGGAGTAGGTCATGCGTCATATTGTCGGACATTGAGTTTTTGACCGTTGCACTCCTTTCTACTACATTGCATAGTTTGGCGTCATCTGCGAATAACGTTATTTTATCTCGAAGCCCTTCAGCCAAGTCTCTTATAAAGATATTGAACAGGATCGGGCCCAAGACCGAGCCCTGCGGCACTCCACTTATCACCTCCGTCATTTCAGAGGGGGTGTCGTTCACCACCACCCACTGAAGCCTACCTCCAAGCCAGTTCTCAACCCATTTTGTCAAAGTGTCACCCAATCCTATAGAACTCATTTTGCTCAACAGCCTGCGGTGTGGTATGCTATCGAAAGCTTTGCTGAAATCTAAGTATACGATGTCCAGGGGCTCCCCAACATCCAGCTTCCTCTTCACCCAGTCAAAGAAGCTGATCAGGTTGGATTGGCAGGATCTCCCCATAGTAAATCCATGTTGACGGGGATCCCGTAGATTCTCCTCGTTCAGGATCGTATCCAATTGACGTTTGATAAGAGTTTCCATCAGCTTGCTCACTATTGATGTGAGACTCACCGGTCTATAGTTTGCAGCCTCCATTCTGCAACCTTTTTTGTGGAGTGGAATGACGTTAGCCGTTTTCCAGTCCAACGGGACTATACCCGTACTAAGGGAGAGATTGAAGAGCGCAGATTGTGGTTCCGCCAAGACATTACTTAACTCCCTGAGCACCCTGGGGTGTAGGTTGTCTGCCCCATCGCTTTGTTAACCTTGAGTTTAGACAGCTCACAGTAGACACTGCCTGGCGTAAACTCGAAGCTACTAAACGGGTCTACTGAGCTATCCCTTGTCTGTAGCTGAGGGCCGGATCCCGGCTCCTCGCAGGTGAAGACCGAACAGAAGTATTCGTTTAAAAGTTTAGCCTTTTCCGAGTCCGCTTCTACATAGTTCCCGTCTGGTTTCCTAAGGCGTACTATCCCGCCTGTGTTTCTGTTTCTGTCGCTAATATAACTGAAGAAGGATTTATCGCCCTTCTTGATGTTCTTCGCTAACGTCTCTCGTTTCGGAATTTGGCCTCTCTAACTGCTGTTTTGTCGGCTCTTGCCTTGGCCAGGTAGTCTTCTCTCGAGTCCTGATTCCCTGATTTTTTGTAAGAAATGAACGCTCTTTTCTTCTCTTTTATGAGGCCCGAGATCTCCGCAGAGAACCACTGTGGCCTATTGTTCCTTCGCCGTTTACTTACTGATTTTATATATCGGTTGGTTGCCTCCTGTAAGGTATCTTTCAGAGCTGACCACATTTCTTCTACGTTATCTGTTACTGCTTGGTTTTGTAGAGCTTGATGGATGAATTCCCCCATGCCCTCGAAGTTGGCGTCCTTGAAGCTTAGGACCTTGGTCAGTGTGTTAATTTTGGCGAACCCCTTTTTGAGATTGAACCATACCATGTTGTGGTCACTGGAGGCCAACGCTTCGCCCACTGAGACCTCTGTGACACTTTCGCCACTGGTAAGTAACAGGTCCAGTATTGCCTGCTCCCTTGTTGGCTCCAGTACCAGTTGTTTCAGTCTTGCTCCCTTCATAGAGTTCAATAGCCTCCTGCTGCTGCTGGATGCAGAGGAAAGTGTGTTCCAATCCACACCAGGCATATTGAAGTCACCTAACAGTACTGTATCCCCACGCAAGGTGATATTCTCTATGTCTCCGATCAGTTCCATATCCAGGTCCTCCTGTTGTCTTGGGGGTCTGTATATTACGCCAAGATACAGGCATTTGTCTTCCCCCCTGGCCAAATTTACCCAAAGGGATTCCCCTGTGTACCTGACATCTGCGATTCTGGTGACTTTAATGTCATCTTTAGTATATAGTGCTACACCTCCTCCCATTTTGCCCTCCCTGTCACGGCGAAGTAAATTGTATCCCGGTATGACCATGTCCCACCCGTGGGAGTCCGTGAGCCAGGTCTCAGATATCGCCACCACATCCAGGTCAGCGTTCCTCATTTCAGTCTCTAATTCTAGGATCTTGTTGCCCAAACTGTGAGCGTTGACGTACATGGCTTTCCATGTCGCATGTTCGTTTTTAGTGCTAGTTTTAATGTGAGCACCTACCCCAGACACAGAAATGTGTGTACCCTGTGGGGGATTTCCCGCTTGAGCTATTTGGACTCTTTTGGTACAATTTGCAAGGTGTGTACCATCCCTAGACCCCAAATCACAACATGTACCCACCCCAGACTCGGAAATGTGTGTACTCGCCCCAGTCCCGGACCCAGAATTTTGGTGTCCACTTACCCCAGTCTCAAAAAAGTATTGGCAGCCTAGCTCGCCAGGTGGGTTGATTGAGCCTGTACCCTCCCCAACTTACCTAGTTTAAAGCCCTGTGAAGTAGGCGGGCTAGTCGGTGTCCAAGGACGTTCTTCCCTCTTCTGGTCAGGTGTGGCCCGTCTGATCCTTGTAGTCCTTGTAGCGCCTCTCCATGGTGCAGAAACCCGAAATTCATCTCCTTGCACCATCCTCGCAGCCAGTCATTAGCCCTCTGGATGCGCTCGTCCCTGGCTCTACCTTTGCCCCTCACTGGGAGGATCGAGGAGAAGACCACCTGCGCTTCCATCCTCCTCAGCTTCTCACCCAGGGCTCTAAAGTCTTCTTGTACCCTCTCCTGGGTGTTCCTGGCAGTGTCATTTGTTCCAACGTGGATGAGAAGCATAGGGAAGTGGTCCTGGGGCTTGATGAGTCTGTCCAGGCAAGCAGTTACATCCCGAATCCTGGCCCCCGGCAAACAGCAAACCTCTCTTGATTGTAAGTCTGATCTGCAGATTGGTCCCTCGGTGACCAGACAAGATTTTTTCTACACCTTTAAAAAAATCTACGAGTTGCATCATACCTAATCGGATTTCCATATTCTGGTGTTTACTTTCTATAGTAGACTGCCAACCCAAGTCTTTGCTTGATAGACCCAGATCCTTGTGGCTTCAGATGATCTTGGCAGTTTTCCACCTCCACTTCCTTGAGAATCTCCCAGAATTACAGACACAGGTTTTCTGGACCCAGATGAAACTGGGCTTCAGCACCCTGTGCCATCCCCTCCAACAAGAAATCACAATGATGCCAGGTTGGAGATAGTCCCTGTCAGTCTAGGAGGCTGAATCTCAGACCTTCTGCAGGCCTGGGTTCAGATGTCATCTGACCGCTGGGTTCTGGACATCATCCAGAGTGGCTACAAGCTGGAATTTGCCAGATCTCTAACGGATTAGTCTGTGGACTCTCCCGTGGGGTGCCCAGACAAAGCTTCTTGCTTGCATGCCACTGCAAGCAGAGACATTCAGGCCATAGAGCTGGTACCACCTGAAGACTCCATATACTTCATCGTGGCAAAGAAAGGCTCCGATTGGAGACCTATTTTAGACCTTGTGCACATGAATACAGTGCTCAGTGTCCTGCATTTTTGCATGGAGATGGTTCAATCTGTCATAGCAGTGGTGGCTTCAAGAGAGTTCCTAGCCTCTCTTGATCTGACAGAGGCCTGCTTGCATATTTCCATTTTCCCAGATCACAGAAGGTTCCTAAGGTTTCATGTCCTGGAATAGCATTTCTAGTTCTCGTCCCTGCCCTTTGGCCTGGTGATGGCTCCCCACACATTTACCAAAGTGAGTGTGTTGATGGCAGCCCACCTGCGAAAGATGGGTCCTACAGGTTCATCCCTACCTGGATCACTGACTGATGCAGGCTCCTTCATTGTCTGAGGGTTAGCATATGCCAAATCAGTCCCAGGTGATCTTAAGTCCTAGAGGATCTGGGTTTGATTGTAAATTCCAACACAATCCCTGGAGTACCTGGGAGGTCTTGTTCAACACGGCTGCAGGTCGTGCCTGTCTTCCAGAGGTATGCAGACATAAGCTTTGTTCTCAGATACAGTGCCTTCTGACCCAGCCAGCTCTGTCACTGTTGGATTATCTTCAAGTCCTAGGTTCAGTGGTGGGCACAGTAGATGTGGGTCCTTGGGCAAGAGCCCACATGCATCCTCTCCAACATGCATTACTCATGTGCTTGTCTCTGCAGACAGACTCATTACAGAGGTCTCTCTACCTTGGATGCTGGAGGCCCAGGCCATCATGGATCGGTAACTCTGCCCTCAGTCCCTTACCAAGGACAAGATCCTTTGCATAGTGTCCTGGGTGGTAGTGATGACGGATGCCAGTCTCCTCGGCTGGGGTGCTCATTACAACCATCATCCGATTTAAGGACGTTGGTCGCCCACTCAGAGAAAGTGGTTGATCAGTCGACTGGAGCTTCGAGCCATTGAATTTGCTCTGGTAAAATTGCAAAGGACTTTGGAAGGCCAGAAGGTCCAAGTCTTCTTGGACAATGCTACAATGTTGGCCTATGTCAATTGCCTGGGCGGTACCAAGAATGCCAAGCTATATCTGGAAGCCCGCCTGTTCTTCACCTGGGCAGAACATCATCTACAAGCGCTCTCGGCAGCCCACGTTGTGGGAGTGGACAATGTACAAGCAGACTTCCTCAGCAGACAGACATTGGATCTAGATTGCATCTGGGGGGAGACTTGAGGCTCAGATTGGCCCAGGTTGTTTAAGGCCCCTCCTATGGGAGGGGGGCCTTATGCGTCCAGGTCAATCAGAGCCTTAGGCTTTTCCCCAGATGCACCAGGATGGGCCTTAAACCTGGGCCAATCTGAGTCTCAGGCCCCTCACCGGTGCATCCCAGGATGCACTGGGGAGGAGAAGGCCCACCATTTTGAAGGGGCGGGCCTGCTGGCTGGAGGGAATAGACATCTCTCTAGCCAGCCATCTAAGTAAGGTAAAGGGAAGAGGGCAGAGGTCATCGGAGGCATTGGGCGGGGGAGTTGCATGGTGGCAGGAGAGAGTGGGCACCTCTCTCACTGCTGAGGTGGTGTTGCTTGGCTGCGGGAGCAAGTGGGCATCTCTCCAGCTGCCGGGGGGATATTTGCAGCGGGAGTAAGTGGGCATCTTTCCTGCTGCCAAGGGGTGTTGGTTTGCAGCAGGAGATAGTAAGTGTCTTTCCTGCTTGGGGGGAAGAGGTTAGTGGTGGGAAAGAGTGAGCATTTTTGCTGCTGCTGGAGGGATATTGGTGGGGAGGTGATTGCTTGGCGGTGGGAAGGCAGATGCAACATCTGTTTTTAACAAGCACGCATAAGACACGCCTTTTCTCCTACAAAAACTACTATAATTCATAAGATATGGCTATAATACACTTGCTTAAGAAGCATACTTTTATCACTCCCCCTAAAAAAAAAAACCTCCTATAATTTATGTGAATCATGTAATTTTTATTTTGTTTCAATAGCCACAGTCAAAACACACGCCATGAGATGTACTTTTAACAATGCTGGTACTGTGCCGGCACCCCCAGACCAGTTGCTGATTTTTTGTCACCAAAAGCCAAAGCCGTACTTGTAAAATGACTCAGCCGTGTTTAAGAATCCATCAGAATGCTCATTTCAATATTCAAGAGCCCATTTGCATGGCAGTGTTAGAGACTGCTAGAAAGGTTGCTAAAGACTGCCATAAGCCGTTTTGATAATCCGCCACTAAAATGCATGCAGACTAAACCAGCTGGAACCAGTTTAGCGACCACGTTAAAGGCAACCTTTAAGTTATGAGAACCTGGCCTTTTGTTTTTCTATCATCTTGGTCCCTGTTTCTCTTTCTACGTTTTGTCTTATCTTCTCTTTACAGTGTCTGCTGTCCATTATTTTCCTCTTCTCTCTCGTTCCATTCTCTCACTATGCCTATTTCCAATATATTGATTTTTCCATTTCAGCTTTCCTTTATTTTTTCTTTTCTGCCTCATTTCGCGAAGGATTAGCACACATTTTTATCAGGTGATTCAGGTCCTGGAGGAGCTGGGTTGGATTGTGAATTACAGGAAGAGCTATTTGACGCCAATGCAGTCCTGGAATACCTGGGTGTGGTGTTCGAAATGGCAGCTGGCTGCGTCTATCTTCCAGAGGCACTCAGACAGAAGTTGTGCTTTCAGATTTCTTGTCTCCTGGACAAGACAGCTCCGTCGGTCTTCAAGTATTGGGCTCCATGGCAGCCACAATAGATGTGACTTGGGTGGTGGCACATATGCGCCCTTCAGCACACTTTGCTCTTCCACTTGGCTCCTCAGACAGACACATTCCAGACAAGTCTTCCTTGGACTCTGGAGGACCGGGACAGCATAGCTTGATGGCTTCTTCCTCAGTCCCTCTCCAGGTGCATGCCGCTGCGAATTGCTTCCTGGGTGGTTGTGACGACAGATGCCAGTCTCCTGGGCTGGGAGGTCCAATACAACCATTATTCTAGTCAAGGACGCTAGTTGCCCTCCCAGCAGAATTGGTCACTCACCTGGTTGGTACTGAGGGCCATTCGTTTGGCTCTGGTGAAATTTTAGAGGACAGAGGGCCAAACGGTCAGTCTTCTCCAACAAAGCATCAGCGGTGGCATATGTCAGTTGCTAGGAAGGAACCCAGAGTGCTTCTCTGGTCAGGAAGCCCGCCTGCTGTTTCTTTGGGCATATCGTCATCTTCTAGCACTGACAACAGCGCATGTGACGGGAGTAGACAGTGTTCAAGCCAATTTCCTCAACAGACAGATGCTGGATCCAGGAGAGTGGGCCCTGTCCCCGGAGGCGTTCCAAGTGATAGTGAGACGCTGGGGATGGCCCGATTTGACCTCATAGCTACAACAAGAAATAGGAAAGCAGATCGCTTCTTAAGTCGAAGATGCAAGTGGTTTGATGCTCTAGTACTACTGTGGCCTCAGGAGATTCTTCGGTATGTGTTTCCTCCTTGTCCACTGATCGGCTAGGTCCTGGTTAATTTTGGTATGGACAATTTTTAGCTGTCTGTATAAATTATGGTTCATTGAGATTTGAATGTTTTACTGTTTTGCCATTAGAATAGTTTTATGGAGATGTAGTTTTTTTTATAATATTTATGAAGAAAAAAGTTGTTGTTTTGAAACTTTTGTTCTTAATCTTTCCTTTTCTATTTTTAATGAAGTTCTTTTCTTGATGAATGTGATTTATGCATTGTAAACCCGTTGGATCCATTTAGGCCGTTATGCGGTATATAAAGTTTTTAATAAACATAAACATCATGAGCCATCCAGGCTGTATCATTCTGGTGGCTCCAGATTGGCCTCGCAGACCTTGGTCCACAGATATGATGCGCTTGCACAGAGGTCGCAGCCTACGCCTAAGTGTTTATCCAGACCTTCTCACGCAGGGTCCTATCGCCATGGAATACCCCAGTCACTTTGTTCATAAGACGTGGCTCTTGAGCGTGAGGCCTTAGAGCATAAAGGATATTCTGCCCTGGTTGTGTATACTCTGCTAAGGTCTAAGAAGTCATCCACAATATCAGCCTTCCAATATCGGTGTGCCCAGGACCAGGTGGATCCATATTCAGCTCCGATCTCGCAGATTCTTGCTTTTCTGCAGGCTGGTTTGGATAAAGGCCTAACTGTGGCTTCTCTCTTCGGGTCCAGGTGGCTGGGCTCTCCTCTTTTAGATCCCAGGAGCAGCAGACTTCCTTGGCTTCTCATCCTTATGTTGCGAGGTTATTGAAGGGGGCTATTCGTGTCCGCCCTCCCAGTTAAGCATCCGTTCCTTCCTGGGACCTTAACATGGTGTTGTCTAGCCTTACTAAGGCTCCTTATGAGCCCCTGCGAGAGGCTTCCCTCTTGGATTTGATGCTTAAGACAGTTTTTCTGGTTGCCATTACCTTGGCACGCTGTATTTTGGAGCTGCAGGCTTTGTCTTGCAGGGACCCTTTCCTCTGCATTTCAGAGATGGGGTTTCTCTTTGGATGGTTTCTTCCTTCTTACCTAAGGTGGTGTCCGCTTTTCATGTTAATCAAGAAGTCTGTTTGCCTGCTTTTCAACTGACAGGTTCCAAGTCACAAGACCGCTTGTTGAAGAAACTAGATGTGCGCAGAGTTCTTCTGCAATATTTGGAGGTCTGCAATGAGTTTTGTCTTTCTGACTATCTGTGCTGATTCATTCATTTAAGCGGGGCTCTCTTACTTCCAAGGCCACAATTTCCAGATAGATCCATAAGGCCATTTCATCAGCCTATATTCTTTCAGGGAAACAGTCCCCTGTTTCAGTTACGGCGCATTCTACCAAGAGTATGGCTTCTTCATGGGCTGAAGCTAGATCTGTCTCGCTTGATGAGATTTGCAGAGCAGCCATATGGTCCTCTGCACATGTTTGTCAAGTTCTACAGAGTGGATGTGGCGGTAAGACAGGACTCCACATTTGGGCCCTCGGTCATAAGGGTCGGTGTAACTTGCCCAACTTAGTTTTTTGGGGGGACTGCTTTTGTACATCCCTACTGTCTAGAATGTCTCACCTATTGCACTAGAAAAAGAGATTATGTACTTACCCTGGTAAGCTCTTTTTCAGTAGATAGGTGAGACATTCTAGATTCCCCACCCTGTCTTTGCTGCACCTGCTTACAGTTTTCAGTCTGTTTATGCTTTTCCAAGCTGATTCTTGGATGTCTGTTAGCTCTGAGGGCTGGAAGGAATTTGTATATATTTCAGTTTTCTGGGGAGTAGTTCTGAGCTCCATTGATGCCTGTTTTGGCAGTTGATGGTACTGTTTAGTTATGTTTGAGCAGAACCATTTGTTTAAGCCTATTCACACAGATGCCTCTACTTCACATGGATCGGATGGCTCTCTGTGCTTGGGTACTAACTGTAGAGGGCGCTAAACTGATCAGTGAAGTAGTTCAGAGGCAGAATGAAAAATCCAGAGTGGATTCTTTCTGCAGCCATGCAATTAAAGGGAAATAACCCTACTGTCTAGAAAGTCTTTCCTATCTACTGGAAAAGAGCTTACCAGGGTAAGTACATAATCTCTTTTTATTGACTGCATCTCTTTGAAGAAAAATGTTTGCCATTGCTATTTTGGAAAAGTAGAGTTCTGGTAGATATAATAAGCTATTTTGGTTTTGTTGATTATAGTTTTCATGTTTTTGGGTATGGGGATCTTTTTGTAGGGAGAGTTTCTTACCTTTAGAAATGGGAATGAAAGATTTGATTTTTACAGCTTTGTTGTTGCCTCTTGACTTTTGAACTTTTGGAAAATTGTAGTGCTAAGGCAGAATCTTCTGACCACAGGATGCAATAAAGTATGAATATTGTCTGTCTTTATTACAGCAGTTAATTTTAAGGTTTGATTTACTCTTCACTGAAATTAACACATTAATGGCTGATTTTTAAACAATTCTTGCAGTTTATCTCACTCATCTGGATTATGCGGACACTGAAAGAATAATGACAGAAAAGCTTCATAATCAAGTTAATGGAACAGAATGGTCATGGAAAAATTTGAATACGCTGTGCTGGGCTATAGGCTCAATCAGTGGAGCTATGCACGAGGAAGACGAGAAGAGATTTCTTGTTACTGTTATAAAGGTGTGTGTTCATGGTAGGGCATCCTTTTGCTTAATTGTTAAATATATATATAGATACATTTCTCTGTACTATCTACAAATAGTAAATGGTTGGTTGACATACAATTTTTCTTGAAACAGCCATAATTATGAGCTGTGTTCCATGGAAGATTATTGATGCTGGGGCAGGTTTTGGAATTGATGTGTGCTAGGCTAAATATTATAGTCTGAACTATTATAGAATATAAATAAATCATCAGGAGTAAATTATGCAGATTGAATAAAGGAAAAGGTGTAACAAGTAAGTCTGCCTTAGCATGTAACATCCACTATAAGGATGTAATTTGCTTTGAACATTTGACATACATTCACGTTTTGAACTAGTTAATGGGACATTTGAGGCCTACTCATATTTTGTTTGAAATTTAAAAAAAAAATTAACTTTAATACTGGTAAACCAATCTAGATTTAGATGAGTGAGTTATGTCATCTTGACAGCAGATGGAGGCAGAGACCTGGAACTTTCTTCAGTGATGATGTCACAGTATAAGGAGTGATGCAGCCCTGGACCTTACCAGCATTCTCTGCCTAACAGCAGATGATTTCAATATGGACTGGTGTAACAGTTACTAGTTTTTCACCCAATGAAAATTTTCCAGGATTGATCTGTGAACCGTTCTACTGATGGAGTGGTTGAATTGTTCTTCCTGCCCCATGTCCTGGCCTGTGAACCTTGAGCTGCTTGGTACTTCAGACAGCAGGTGCTCTGCCAAGTATAGAAAGCCTCAAAAGAGTTTTACACCACAGTCCACTTTTGTTTTTTCTACCTACCTACCTTTTATCTGTTTCTTCTGACACACAGATTTTAGGGGTGGTTTGGTTCCTGCCTGGACCTGCCTTCTGAAGGGATATACTGTAGGTTAATATTTTAAATTAAAAGGGAGTGTCATAAAGCCCTTAGCAGCCAAGGAAGCAGAATTGGGGACTTCTGGAGAAAACCATCTAGAGTCCGTGAGAGAATTCCTGAGGCTGATTGGGGGGAGGGGGCGGGAAATGGAGGGGACACCAAAGTAGCTACCTGGGGAACGAGAAGATTTGAAGTGCTTCAGAATATCAATCTTTGTTGGGGCCCCAGTTTGTGGGTTAAGAAAGAATAGGCTAAATTTGTCTGCAGCCTCTATTAGAGGAAAGCAAGTTGTTTGGGGAAGAGTGAGGAATCCAATGCCTGTTGGAAGGAAATTTCTTTGCTCATTTCCTATGTTATGTAAGCCCTTAGGATTGAGTTTGTTAATGTAGGTGTCCGAATAAGACTTTGATCTTGGAAAGGTCATATATTGTCCAAGTCCTTTTCTCTTTATAAGATTCTAAAAATAAAGTTTACTTTTGAAATGAGGCTTTCCTGGAGGCAGTGTTGAAAGGTATTAGAATTTTGCAGAAAATCTTATCTGGTTCAACAAGAAGAATAAGACTTCCTTTTTCCACTTTTTTTCAGTGGATGCCATGGATGCAACAGTAACTTGATGGACTACCATTCTATTGAAAGATAAGATAAGAATAGCCTTACTGGGTCAGACCAGTGGTCCATCAAGCCCAGTAGCCCATTCTCACAGTGGCCAATCCAGGTCACTAGTACCTGGCCAAAACCCAAGGTGTAGCAATATTCCATGCTACCAATACAGGCAAGGAGTGGCTTCCCCCATGTATTTTTCAATAATGGACTATGGACTTTTCCTTCAGGAACTTGTCCAAACCATTTTTAAACCAGCTACGCTGTCCACTCTTACCACATCCTCTGGCAACGCATTCCAGAGCTTAACTATTCTCTGAGTGAAAAAAAAAATCCTCCTATTGGTTTTAAGAGTATTTCCCTGTAACTTCATCGAGTGTCCCCTAGTTTTTGTAATTTTTGATGGAGTGAAAAATCGATCCACTTGTACTCGTTCTACTCCACTCAGGATTTTGTAGATTTCAATCATATCTCCCTTCAGCCGTCTCTTTACCAAGCTGAAAAGCCCTAACTGTTTTAATCTTTCCTCATACGAGAGGTGTTCCATCCCCTTTACCATCTTGGTCGCTCTTCTTTGAACCTTTTCTAGTGCCACTATATCTTTCTTGAGATAAGAACTGAACACAATACTCCAAATGAGGTCGCACCATGGAGCGATACAGTGTCACTGAAGGATTATTGGCCGATATGCTGTATGACCTAATCAGGATATCGGCCTAGTTGGTTCACTTTTTTTGGAAGCTATGATGCAAGTGTATGTTTTTGTTTAGTGAAGACAAACACATCTGAGCTGGTTAAGGATAATGAGAGAGGCTAAGCCAGAACTAAGTACTGAATTTTTAGTTCAACCAATGCAATGTCCTTGTATCTTGCAGTTTGAGGGAGGTTTCATTCCAGGAGGCATGCTCTCTATACTCCTCCTACTCCTCTTCAAGATTGACACACACACAAAAACATTCCCATGCGTCAGAATCATGCCATTATGGATGGCCATGAAACTGAGGGCACTCTCAAAGGTCATGGCTGTAGTGGCTGCTTTCCTTCACAAGCAGCAAGAGAGAATTGGCTGGACAAGGCATCCATGAAAGTCTGGGCCTGGTAGTTAGCTGTGCTAATGGCCAGCTGATTCACTTTTAATCCCTTTTTTTAGAAAGCACTTCAATACCAGGTTGGGGAAGGTTTTCCTAATGTGAGAGTGAATGCTCTGTTTGCTGTGTCAGCTGTGAACCTTTATGCAATGTTGTCTTCATTGAGCTTTGGGTGGCTGTGCTGGTCCTAGTCTTTTGAGTGTGGAGCCACAGGAGACCCCTATAATCTCTGCTCTGCAGTGGTCACACAAGTCACAGGACTTCTACATCCATCTCAAGCTGTGAAGAATGTTCAAGGAGATGAGCTAGTAAATGTCTCTAGAGCACTTCATCTTGGAAGGCACTCTTAATCCATCATTCATTTGGCTCTGGAGAGTTCTTCTGATTTGTGCAGGAAATGGTGATTCTTTAGCATCCCTACATCCCTACAGACCAGCACAGAAACGGTTGGGTTTACGCTCCTCTGCCAGCAGGTGGAGACTGAGATACTAATGTTTGGCTACAGTACAAGTGTGCTGTGCAGCCTCTATTAGTGCTTCCCGATTCAGGGGAAAAAAATTCGATTTGATTTGATTTGGCCTATTGAATAGATTTTCCGATTTGATTCACTTTTCCTGCCCAATTGAGTTTTGTTGTTTGGTTTTTTTTTGTAACAGCCTACCAGGTTTATTTTTGTAGCCTCTTCACCCCCCCCCCTTTGCCTTCTCCAAACCCACACCAGAGCTGTGATGTAAACGAAACAAAAAAGACTTTTCCTCTCTCTATTTGGTCCTAGCTCACGCTCGCTAACCCCAGCTCTGGCAGGATACATATTTCAAATCCGACATATTGTAATCACAAAATAGAAAATTTTTTCTACCTTTTGTTGCCTGGTCATCTTATTATTCAAATCATGTTGGTCCCATGCTATGGTTTCTGTTCATCTTCTGTTAACTCGCTCAGCAGGGTCTCCTGCCCAAATGACGTTTTCTTCTTTCTCCATGCTCACCATTCATCTTTCATCTCTGTATCTTCCCTTCCAGTGCCATATCCAACATTTTTTTTTTTCTTTCCTACTGTCTACCATCTATCTATCTTGTATCTTTCTACCATCTGTCTATTTCATATTCTCCTTCACATAACATCTCTCCCTTCCTTCCCTCCATTATCATATGCAACATTTCTTCATCTCTCCCTGCCCTCCACTCTATGTTCAACTTTTCTCTCTCTCTCTTACCTATGCATGTCTCCTTTTCCTCCACCATATGCAAGATTTCTCCCTCTCACCCCTTTCTACCTCTTTGTTTACTCCTGGCAGAATTCTGTGCAAAAACTTTCAAAATTCTGCACACACAATTAGAAAAAAAAGCAAGTTTATTTGTCAAAATGTAAACAGTATTTTGCTAATAATTATCCATATTTCATTTAAATGTCTTTCTTCTACCTGTGTTGTCTGGATGTTTTATATCATGTTGGTTCCAGTTTCTTTTTTCTGCTTTCCTGTTGTCTGCTAATTCTCTTTCAAGTAGCTGCTAGCCGTTTGTCTTTTCTACTCTCTCCTGTCTATTCCCTCACTACACCTGCCTCAGACATATCGATCATTCCCTTTGAGCTTATTTCTGCCTCTTTCTTATTCTTCTTCTCTTTTTCACTTTTTGGCTACCTATCAGATTTCCATCTTCCCACCCATTCCCCATCTCATTCCTTCCTCAGCCCTCCATTCCCTTTCATCTTCAATATACCTCCATTACCATATTTCTACCCTCTGTTATAGCTATCCTCTTACCTGTTTCCTTGCTACTCTCATCCTTCTCTGGGTTCTACCATTCTCAGCATCTTCCTTCATCCACCCTTAAAACCCAGCATCTCCTCTCTACCCTCGTAGCCTGACATCTCCCTATCTCTTCCCTGCATTTCTCTTACTCTCTTCCTTCACTCCCATTTCCAGGCGCATCTCCATCACTTCATTCTGCTCCTGGATCCAACATTTCCCCCCTCCTCCTCACCTTCCACCTACTGTGTATCTCTCTCTCCCTCTCATCTGCCCCAGGTCCAACACCTCTCTCTCTCCCTTCCTTGTACCCTGTATCAAATCTCTCTATCCCCCTTCATGCACCATCTCTCCCTTCCTCCCCTCCATTATTTGCAATTTCATCTTCTCTGCTCACCATGCATGTCTCCCTCCCCTCTCCCTATGCCATTAGATTTTCTTCCTTATCTCTTCCCTCCCCCTGTGCCATCAGATTTCCTTTCTCTACTTCCCTGTACTCCAAGGCTACTACGGAGAGACTTCCAGGTCAGTGGCAGGCAGTGTGGGAGAATTGCTACCGATACCGCTACGAGATTTGATGCTGATTCGGCGGATGAAAAGAGAATTCCATTCCTCCCATCCCCTTGTACAGAAGTTTTTCATCTCTCCTATCCCCCTGTGCAGCACTTCCTGTTTGACACTCATTCCCCCCATTCCCCCCCCCCCGGTAATTCTTGGGCCTCCTAAATTAGCAGTGATAAACAGACTGCACATGGCCTACCCGCCAAGGCTTCCCTCTGCCGCATCATCAGTGATGCGACAGAGGGAAGACCCTTGCAAGCAAGCCAGAAGCAGCTTGTTTGCTATTGCTGCTTTAGGAGACCCGGAGGACACTCGAGGCTCACTGAATCGGTGATTCTGGTTTTGTTTTGTTCAGGAAACAAATCGATTCACCAAAGTGAGTCAGTGAATCGGGCAGCACTAGTCCCTATTACAATAAGTCTTCTCAGTCTCTAGCAGGTGGAGTGGGTAAGCTTTTGAAGTCTGTGCTGAGGTTTATTGGGCCTATTGGATCTGATTTAGTGAATCTTTCCTGTCCTTTTTTCTGTCTGGACAGAGCTTTGGGCACCCTCTCGGGGGTACCACACTCAGAAGGTTCGAGTCCCTTCCCCCACCTCCCCAGGTTTTCTGAATTTAGAGGAGCCTTAACTGTACGCCTGGCACAGACTACAATTTAGAGTGCCAGTGGGGGTCTGCTCTCTTGATACAGCTGGTGAGCTGTGAGAAGTAAAAAAAAAAAAAAAAAAAGGCACAAGAAATAAAAGGAGCATACAGTGTTTCTGAGGCTGCCGTTTTGTACAGCGTTGTGCATGGGTTTTTGGTGAATTCATTGAGTGCTTCAAAAAAAGCAGCACAAGCGCGTTTTATATGGGCACTGAGCAGTGGATGCATGAAATGTTCCAGCCACCTTGAAGGGTCCTGGCTTCAGGTGTCTGCATTTCAGACCCCCCCCCCCCCTTCTTCGCGCGTGCACTGCTCATCAGCGGGAGACAATGGGGGCGATCTGGCTTCTCCTGCCACCCACCCCGGGGTTTCCTCTTTTGCCGACAGTCTGACAGATTCGGTGTTGCAGACCGCTGGGGAGACTGGGGATTCCCTTACCACTGGGGAGACTGGGGATTCCATTACCGCAGCAGCTGGTGGTTTATCTATTGCGATGTGGTAGCATTTGGCATCAGTGCTGAGTATTTCAAGTGACAGTTTGTCGATAGCCCTTCCCTCAGTTTTGACAGGAAGCATGTCCATTTTTGCTCATGGCCTCAGGTGGCCTTCCTCCTGTCTCGAAATGACAGGAACAGGTCTTAAATGTGTTTTCCGATCCTGCTGTGGTTTCTGGATTGCCACCGGGGATTTTTTTTACCCTTATTTTGTGTTAGCCATGTGCAAGGTTCCAGGGGTCTCTGGGTTACTTGGGACGGAGGGGGTGTTCCCTCCAATGGTTGCCCCCGTTCAATTGCCTGCTATGGCTACCTCTACCAGCCCCTTTAGCCGTCGTCCAAGCAGCCATGGGTATCTTGGGGCGAGGGTTCTCTGTCTGATCCATTTTCTACGGATGTGGACTTGGATCTTTGGGAGGTCCTTCCAGATCCATTAGGGGGGCCTGAGGTTATAGATGGAGATGTTTTAGAGGAGCCAGTTGGCGAGGATGCGTCGGTTGTGCACATTTTTCATCGGAAAGAATTGCAGGAGCTTATTCTTCAAATGTCTTTGGTTTTACACTTTGAAGAGGAAGCTAAGGACCTTCCCCTCCCCTCCCCCCCCCCCCCCGGGCTGTGGACCCTCTTCTGATGCTGACTGGATACCTCTAAGGATATTCGGGATATAGTGCACACTCAGTGGAAAGTTCTGGATGTGCCTTTTCGCTTGACGCAGTCCATGGCCAGAGTCTACTCCATTTCTGAAGGGGATAGAAATACCTTTTAAGTCTCCTGTGGTTGATGCAGTGATTTTTGCTTTTGCGCGCAGACATACCGTACCGGTGGAAGGTGCCTCGACCCTGACAGACCCTCAAGACCATAAAATGGAGGTTCTGCTTAAACGAAGTTTTGATGTGGCTGTCCAGGCAGTGATTTGTGGTGGTCTGGTAGCCCAGGCTTGTTTCTGGTGGTCTGAGAGAGTTCTAGACACGAGTCGGTTGACTTTTCCTTAGTGGATCTGGAAGTGGTTAAGATTGAGCTGGGAGCTTCTTTTCTCTCTAATGCCATGTATAATCTGTTGAGTGCCTCATCCAAGTCCATGGCTATTGGTGTAGTGACCCGCCGTACCCTGTGGCTTCGGGGTTGGTTGGTGGATGCAGCTCAGTAAGTTTCCCTTTCGGGGGCCCCTTTATTTTCAGGGAGGAGTTAGATAAGCTGGTTCAGATCTTGAATGACTGTAAGGTGCCTCAGTTACCAGAGGACTGACCTTGCCAGGCTTTGCGTGGTGGTTCTGCCTGGGGGACGTTTGAGTTAGTTTCATAGGTACCACCCTGGTCGGGGTGCAACATCTCTTCCTTCCAGAGGACATTTCTTCTAACGCATGCAGTCCATTCAGGGAGCCCGTTGGGGGGAGTCACAACTCCTCCAGAGGTGGCTCCGCTGCCCATCCAGCCCATTGACTCATTGCGGGTCCTTCCCCCGCTTCCAGTGGAGCCCAGTTGCAGGAGTTTTACTAGGGATGGGCCGAGATCACAATGGATCAGTGGGTCCTGGAGGTGATTCGGAACAGTTATGCTTTGGATTTTCACAACCTTTGCCAGATCGTTTCCTCTCTTCTCCTTGTCAGGCAATTTGGAAGAGGAGGGCTTTTTGGCAGACACTGCTCAAGTTGCTGGACCTCAAAGCAGTGATCTCAGTGCATCCTCAGGAGATTCGCACCAGCAGGTACTCCATTTACTTCATGGTGCCCAAGAAAGAGGGGTCTTTTTGGGTCTCAAAATGGGTCAACATAGCACTCTGGGTTCCGTCTTTTCATATGGAAACCCTGTAATCCGTAATTCTTGCTGTCCAGCCTGGGGAATTTCTGACTTCTCTTGATCTTACGGAGGCCTGTCTGCATGTTCCCATTTGGGCCTCCCATCAGCGTTTCCTTCATTTTGAGATTTTGGGAGAGCATTATCAGTTTTATGTGCTTCCCTTTGGGCTAGCTACGGCACCGCACACCTTCACCAAGATTATGGTAGTGGTGGCAGCAGGATGAAAGGAATTGACTTGGCAGTGGAGGAGAAAAGTACAGACAAGTAAATTACTAAGGAGCTGTCGAATGAATTTGCAAATCAGTAAGAGAAATTTGAAATGTATACAGAAACAGATAGGGAACCAGTGAAGTAACTTGAGGAGAGGGTTATGTAAGAACATAAGAATAGCCTTACTAGGTCAGACCAATGGTCCAAGCCCAGTAGCCCGTTCTCATGGTGGCCAATCCAGGTCACTAGTACCTTGCCAAAACCCAAGGAGTAGCAACATTCCATGCTACCGATCTAGGGCAAGCAGTTCCTTGCCCCATGCATTTCTCAATAACAGACTATGGACTTTTCCTCCAGGACATGATGCTGGCAGAAGATGCAATAGAATTTTGAACAGATTGAAAGGGAGGCCCGTGAAGAGCAAGTTAAAGATTCCAAAATGTGATGTTAATGATTAACTGAGACTGAGGGGAGGATAATTAAGCATAAAAGTTATGAGGTTAGATAGGCATGGAGAAATTAGAGGTTGAGCAGTTGGAGAAGTAGCAAGAATGAGGCAGTGGCCATGCTGGTGAATAGGGAGTAGTAGAGCATAGCTAGAGATTGAATGAAGAGGTTAAATTTAAGTCAGGGGGCATTAGCATAAATGTTAGTTCCCAAGACTGAGGAAAAGGTGGGGATGGTTCAAAGATGGACTCCTGTCTTTCCTTTTATCAATGAGAAAGGGGGTCTATAATCGATAGCTTGACAGACAGGTAGGGGATAAAATTGGAGAGGACTTCAAAAGAAAAAAAGCAATGAGACTGACGTGGAATCATTTGAAACCTAGAAGAAGGCACAAGTAGCTGCCTTATACTACTGCTTCATTCAATTGGATGAGGTTCAAAAGAAAAAAAGCATGAGACTGAAGTAGAAAAAGTTGAAACCTACAAGAAGGCACAAGGAGGTGTATGTGTCACCCTCCTGGTACCGCCTACCTGAGGTTGTAGGCTGAGTGTCCTTCATCGCCTTGTCACACCTGTGCCCCCAAAGAGCATAACGGGCAGTCAGGTAGTAACACGTTGCTCCAATCTGATGGGGTACCACTGGAACTAGGGGAGCCTCTCAGGATTTTTACCCCTAGGCAACAGCCTAGAATTGCTCTTTCAAAGAATAACATTTAATCAGAATGGCCTTAATGAAGAAATATAAACTTTATTTGGCCATTGGCCTCAAAATCATAGTCCATCACAGGTTTCAATGTGAGCATGAAAATATAACCAGAAGAAAAGGTTCCTCAAAACAAACTTTAACTCAATTGCCAATCTGTACTTTATTAGGCACATTATATTCAGTCCTCTTCACCAGAGTCTAAGGCTAAGCATACTTTATGCAGGAATAGAATACAATCCTAAAGTTTCACTGTTTTACAGCAGCTGAAATAAGCAGCTCCCTATTCCTAAGCTGCAGGATGGGAGTTTATGACAGTGATTAAAGACCAGCACTTCTGGGCTGCTGGTACAGGTAGCCAAGAGAAAGAGACAGAATCAATTATACTTCTGGGAAGCATGTTCCTTAGCAAGCCACACAGACAGCTTTATATCATTCAGAGAAAACATAGCAGTTTTACACTCAGAGATTCTCAATCATTTCTGAGAAGCATGCAGGCTAAATGCATTTAACAGGCTGCTATAGTAACAGTGAACAGCTGTTGTCCTCTGTGAACAGTGAGTCAGAGGAATACAGCAGGCTGAGTTTCCTGCTCAGCGTTTGGTTTAATTTAGTCACTGTTTTGTACTATGAAGGATACTGTCCCTTTGCTTAAAGCATAGAGGAAAAATGCAGAAAACTTTACAGTCCAAAATTACTCTCTCTGGTAGCCAACACAATCTGCTTACCAGAGGAAAAAAAAAAACAGCCATGGAAAACATCCAATAGACTCATGTTAGTTTCAAGCCAATTCCATTTGCTTGGGCTAAACTTCAGCTGTAGCATTGCTGTCTTCCCATATCATATCCTCACTCAGCTCCGAGGAACAGACTCCTGAAGGAAGGTTTCCTTCTCCTTGCTCATCTCTTATTTCCAATTCAGGGCTGCCTGCCTGGTCTGGAGTAAACTCAATCCCGTTCTGAGCTTCCTGTCTCTCCTCCCGTCCTCCTCTCCTCTGCTCTCTGCAGGAAAAAAAATTTGATTCGATTCAGCCTATTGAATAAATTTTTCGATTTGATTTTCCTGCCCAATTGGGTGTTTTTTTAAAAAACATCCTGGTGGGTTTATTTTATAGCCTCTTCACCCCCTTTGCCTTCTGCTAACCACACTGGCGCTGTGGTATAAACAAACAAGACTTTTCCTCTCTCTGTTAAATCCTAGCTTACGTTTGCGGTCTAACACCAGCTCTGGCAGGATACACATTTAAGATAATAAGATCATAAGAATTGCCGCTGCTGGGTCAGACCAGTGGTCCATCATGCCCAGCAGTCCGCTCATGCGGCGGCCCTCTGGTCAAAGACCAGCAACCTAACCAAGACTAGCCCTATCAGCGCACGTTCTTGTTCAGCGGGAACTTGTCTAACTTTGTCTTGAATCCCTGGAGGGTGTTTTCCCCTATAACAGCCTCCGGAAGAGCGTTCCAGCTTTCTACCACTCTCTGGGTGAAGAAGAACTTCCTTACGTTTGTACATATCCCCTTTCAACTTTTAGAAAGTGCCCTCTCGTTCTCCCTACCTTGGAGAGGGTGAACAACCTGTCCTTATCTACTAAGTATATCCCCTTCAGTACCTTGAATGTTTCGATCATGTCCCCTCTCAATCTCCTCTGTTGGTGGGAGAAGAGGCCCAGTTTCTCTAATCTTTCGCTGTACGGTAGCTCCTCCAACCTCTTAACCATCTTAGTCGCTCTTCTCTGGACCCTTTCGAGTAGTACTATGTCCTTCTTCATGTACGGCAACCAGTGCTGGACGCAGTATTCCAGGTGAGGGCGCACCATAGACCGGTACAGCAGCATGATAACCTTCTCTGATCTGTTCATGATCTCCTTCTTTATCATTCCTAGCATTCTGTTTGCCCTTTTTGCTGCCGCACATTGCGTGGATGGCTTCATCGACTTGTCGATCAGAACTCCCAAGTCCCTTTCCTGGGAGGTCTCTCCAAGTACCGCCCCGGACATCCTGTATTCGTGCATGAGATTTTGTTACCGACATGCGTCACTTTACACTTATCCACACATCTGGCATGTTGATGCCAATTCCTCGAGCCTGGTTATGTCATGTTGTAGATCTTCGCAATTCCCCTGTGTAAATTCCCCATACATATTATAATCACAAAACAGAAGAAAAAAATTATTTTTTCTACCTTTTGTTGTCTGGTCATTATTCAAATCTTGTTGGTCCCAGGCTCTGGTTGTCTTCTGATAACTTGCTTGCCAGGGTCTCCTTCTTTCTTCTTTCTCCATGCTAACCATCTATCTTCTATCTCTGTCCTCTCCTTCCATTTCCCTTCCCTCCCCTGGAGGTCTGGCATCCTTTTTTTTTCGTCTCCAACCACAGATCCACCTTTACTCAACTACCCTTTCATCCAGCATCTCTCCTTCCTTCCCCACCACTCCAGGGTCCACCATCTCTCCCTTTCTTTTCCCAACTACCCTCATATCCAGTATCTCTATACCCTCCTCCACACCATCCCTTGTGTCCAACTTCTCTCCCTTTCCTCCCTAAATCCCATTGTCCACTATCTCTCTTCCTCTCCGCTGTTTTAAGACCCATTATTTCTTCCCCCCCCCCCAAAGTCCGGCATATGCACGTCTCTTTGAAACCCCCCCCTTCCCTCCCTCCCTCCCTCCGTGTACTTCTACACCAGGGCACCCTCCCCTGAAGGTCTGTCCCCCTTGAAGGCCTGCATCCCCCAATGGCCTGCACCCCACCTCTGAAGGTCTGTCCCCCCCTTTGATGAAGGCCTGTCTCCCACCCCTGAAGGACTGCCTGTCCCTCCTGAAGGCCTGTGCCACCGTCCTTGAAGGTCTGTACCCCCCCGAAGGACTGCGCACCCTCTCCCCCCCCCCCCCGGTAAGGCCTGGGTGTTCCCCCTAGCCTCCCACGCATCCATTTACCTAATATCATCAGCCT
Source organism: Geotrypetes seraphini (assembly GCF_902459505.1). Classification (NCBI taxonomy): domain Eukaryota; kingdom Metazoa; phylum Chordata; class Amphibia; order Gymnophiona; family Dermophiidae; genus Geotrypetes; species Geotrypetes seraphini. The sequence goes on along the minus strand of NC_047086.1, from coordinate 337,175,882 downwards.
GCAGAGAAGATTGCCGGTGTTAGCGATCTTTGCAAGCTTCCATAGGTCTTCGGAGCTGTTTCCTCTGCCGCGGTCCCACCCCTCCTCTGATGTCAGAGGCAGGAAACAGCTCCGAAGGCCTATGGCAGCTTTCAAAGATCGCTAGCACCAGCGATCTTTTCTGCAGGCTGCTGATATTAGGTAAATGTTTCAAGTTTTTTCAAGTTTTTATTAGGATTTTATATACCACCTATCAAGGTTATCTAAGCGGTTTTTACAATCAGGTACTCAAGCATTTTCCCTATCTGTCCCGGTGGGCTCACAATCTATCTAACGTACCTGGATGCGTGGGAGGCCAAGGGGGAAGCTGGATTCCAGCAGGAGGCCGGTGGGGTAGCCGGACACCAGCACTTCCTGACTGACCCTCGCCCTCTAATGCAGGTGTGGCAGCAGCCGGCCAGCAAGAGGCAGCGCTGTCGCTCCTGCTTTCGGGGAGGAGGGTCAGTTAGCGAATCAGGAGGCCGTTTGTTTTGGGTTTGTTTTTTTAATTGATTCGAATCGATTCATCCGAAGTGAATCGGTGAACCGATTCGAATCGTGAATTGGGCAGCACTACTGCAGAGCCTCACTTTAAGCTGAGGGAAAAAACCACACACCCTTGGCTTCAGTGGGGGGGGGGAAGGGCTTTCCTTCCTCAGCCTGGGATGTTTCTCTGAGAGAAAACTGTCGGTTTTCTGCCTTACAGGAACTGGATAATAGTAGGGCAGAGATCTCCTGCTTTGCTTTGGCACTACCTTAGGTAAGGCAAACCTTTCCTATTTTGCTCAGTCTTATCTTCACTGCTCATAGGGTAGTCAGCTAAATTACTGTCATGGGCTCTGACATGGTCTGCCCTTCTGCACCGGGGTTTATATGTTTTCCTATATTTTCCTGTGATAAACCTCAGGTCTGCAGTAGGTTTGTCACAGCCTACCCAAGGCGTTAGAGGCACTGCTTACCCATGAGGTAAGAGGACGTAACCCACTCATCTAGCAGGACTACAAGAAAGGAAATTTTATCAGTTAAGAGCAATTACTTTTGAAAGTACATGATTACTTTTTTGGTCAGTGAGTCATGTTGACTTAAGTTATAGCATGAGCCTTAACACAAATGTGTGCCAAGACAGACTTAAGAATTTTCATATTTTGTCTAACTTGCATGGTTTATTCCTGATTTTTGTTATGAACGTATTGGAAGCCCCCTCTTTTTTTTTTTTTAAAGGTCCTACCTAGGTTGTATAACACACGGTATCAATTTTTTTTTTTTTTTTTTTTCGAATGTAAGAATGATCATCTACATAAATCTTTCTTTTTACATACAAACTTTGCTAAAGTGAAGTAGCAATTGTGAGCAAAATGCCATTTCTTTGTCTTGCAGGATCTTTTGGGACTCTGTGAACAAAAACGAGGAAAAGATAATAAAGCAATTATTGCTTCAAATATCATGTATATTGTAGGTCAATACCCAAGGTTTTTGAGAGCTCACTGGAAGTTTTTGAAGACAGTAGTCAACAAGCTGTTTGAGTTCATGCATGGTAAATATAGCTTATTCATATATATATGTGACAGTAGTCAACAAGCTGTTTGAGTTCATGCATGGTAAATATAGCTTATTCATATATATGTGTTTATATATATATATATATATATATATATATATATATATATATATACTAGTCCTATAGCCCGTTACATTAATGGGTGCTAGAATACATATGTGTGTGTGTCTGTCTTTATTTCTTTCTCTCTCTCTCTCTCCTTAGCCGCTTTCTGTATTTCTGTCTTTCTTTCTTTTTCCTTGGCTGTCCACCACCACCCCTTGCCATTCTCCCTTCCTTTTACCTCCCCTGTGTCCACCACCACCCATTCACTGCTCCCCTTATCTAGCAGCAGACCTTCTCCTTTTTGTTTTACCTCCTCCCTATCCATCATCACCTCTTTCCTGCTCTCACTGTCCAGCAGTAGGCATCCCTTCCTTCCCCCCCCCGCACCCCTGTCCATCAGCACCTCTTTCCTGCTCCCCCTGTCCAGCAGTAGGCCTCCCTTCCTTTTTCTCCCCCCTGTCCATCAACACCTCTTTCCTGCTCCCCCTGTCCAGCAGTATGCCTCTCTTTCTTTTTCTGCCCCCCCCTGTCATCAGCACCTCTTCCCCTGTCCAGCAGCACCTCTTTCCTGCTCCACCTGTCTAGCAGTAGGCCTCCCTTCCTTTTTCTCCCCCCCCCCCGGTCCATCAGCACCTCTTCCCCTGTCCATCAACACCTCTTTCCTGCTCCCCCTGTCCAGCAGTACGCCTCCCTTCCTTTTTCTGCCCCCCCTGTCCAGTAACTCTTCCCCTGTTCAGCAGCACCCTTATCTCCTCTCGCGTCTGCCCTCTGCCGACAGCCGCTTCGAGCCGCTGTGGCCTGCAGGCGCCGACAGCCGCCTCGCAAGCCTGAAGCAGACAGCTGCCTCACCTCAAAGCCCTCCTCCTGGCAGCCAGCGCCGCTCCGTGAAACCCTCCTCCTGGCAGCCGCCGCTCTGTACCGCCGCACGCACCTGAAACCGACAGCCGCCTCTCTAACGTTTCCGCCATCCCTGCCATCGCGGAACCGAAGGCGTCCTGGTGTAGTGCATGTGCACTCTAGCCGCCACAGCCCGACAGATCAAGGATCAGGGAAACGTGGTAAGATTGCACATGCACTCTTACCATTTTATTATATAGATATATGCATGTGTGTGTGTAGAACTGTAACCCTTCTTTTTCTCTGAATTGCTTTTCATATGGTTTGTAACTACAGCACATTAATAGCATTCTTATTTTCTATGAAGTGTAAAACTTATTAATATTTTATTTTTTTTAGAAACACACGATGGTGTTCAAGACATGGCTTGTGATACATTCATAAAAATAGCTCAGAAATGCCGCAGACATTTTGTTCAGGTTCAAGTGGGAGAGGTGATGCCATTTATAGATGAAATTCTGAATAACATTAACACTATCATTTGTGACCTTCAGCCACAGCAGGTAAGTAAATGTTTTGAAATATACCTGAGCAGCCAGTATTTCATAGAGATGGCTGGATGATTATCTTCAATAGTTCCTCCTCTCATTGGTTTTTGTTCTATGTATTGTGCTCTGTTTTTACACTGCTTTTTTTGTGAATCCTAAAAAGGCAACTATACAGCAATTCTGTAACAGATTACTTGGTAACAGCCTAATCTATAACGAAATGTAGGTGCCTACTTTATAGAATATTGGATTAATTGGGTATTAGTATGGCCCAAAAACTCAAGTTTATGGGACATGACTTCCACAAGTCTATTTTTGTTCTCTGTCACGTCACTTTTAATTGTGCCAAATTATAAGTGTTTTGGTGAATATTTAGAGGTTGCTAAATGATTTTTAATTTAGTATATAAAAAAGAGATTATGTACTTACCCTCGTAAGCTCTCTTCCAGTAGATAGGTGAGACATTAATTTAGACATCTGGATTATGTTCCTATGCCGCGTGCCTGTGCAGAAGGAATCCACTCCAGATTTTCTCTTTGTCTCCTGTATTTCACTGGGCTCATTAGCTCCACAAGCAGCACGCCACCAAGGGACACCCATCAGTGTTCTCCCCAGAAATATTTTCCAGCCGGGTGGCATGAAAAGTAGCTGGGTGGGGTGGGCGAGACAGGGAAATCTGATGGTGGGGAAAATTGAGGGCTCCTTTTACAAAGATGCGTTAGCACCTTAATGCGCGGAATAGCGTGCGCTAAATTGCCGCGCATGTAGCCGCTACCGCCTCCTCTTAAGCAGGCGGTAGTTTTTCAGATAGCATACGCTAATCCGGTGTGTGCGCTAAAAACACTAGCGCACCTTTGTAAAAGAAGCCCTAAATGTGTACTATTTTTATTAATTATTATTTTCCAATGTTCACTATTGCTTCCTTTTTTTAAGGTTTGACACTTGTGCCAGAATATTTTTACTAAATTTAAGAAGTATCCAATTCTAGAAGTGAATAATTAGATATTTGCCCTCTTTCAAATGGTATAGAGCAGTGGTCTCAAACTCAAACCCTTAGTGGGGCCACATTTTGGATTTGTAGGTACTTGGAGGGCCACAGAAAAAATAGTTAATGTCTTATTAAAGAAATTACAACTTTGCATAAGGTAAAACTCTTTATAGTTTATAAATATTTCCTTTAACAATTAAAGGAAAGATTTATAAACTATAAAGAGTTTTACCTTATGCAAAATTGTCATTAATTATTTTTTCTGCAGCCCTCCAAGTACCCTATTTTTTCTGCAGCCCTCACATTTAAAGTTTAATATCTTTCCTTTCTCAAAACTGACACATTTCAATCACTACATTGAAAATAAAATCATTTTCCCTACCTTTGTTGTCTGGTGACTTTATATTTTTGAAAACAACGACAGACTGCAGATAATGTACAAGACGCAGGCGTTGTTTATTAGTAAATGCAGTAACATATACAACCTTATAGCCAACCAAGGGACCCGACACGGTCCGTGTTTCGGATAACACGCCTTCCTCAGGGGTCCATGGTGGTTAAGGTATAAAGCAAACTGCATAAAAGATAACAAACACACGCCAATCACGATCAAATGGGGCCCATTTCTGTCTCTCTGTCCCCCCTTTCTTTCTTTACTTCTCCCTGCCCTCCCCCATGCCACCACCATTGGGGAACAGGCCGCCGCAATCAGGTAACAGGCCGCCACTGCTGCAATCGGAGAACAAGCTGCCGCCGCTACAATCGGGGAACAGGCAGCCACCACCGCAATCGGGGAACAAGCTGCCGCCGCCACAATCAGGGAACAGGCCAGTGCCGAGGTCTTAACTCTCCCTGCATATCTTCTCCAGCGCGGGCCAACCAATTCACGCCACCCGATGTCAAGCCTAACGTCGGGGAGGAACTTCCGGGCCAACCAGGCAGCAATTGGCTGGCCCAGAACTTCCTCCCCGACATTAGAATTGAACGTCAGGTGGCAAGAATTGGTCGGCTCCGAGCTGGGGAAGATATGTAGGGAGAGCTAAGACCTCGGGCGCTGACCTGTTCCCTGATTGTGGTGGCTTGGGGGAGGGCAGTGGGGAAGGGAAGCAGATTGGGGACCCCTGCTTTAGGCAAGGACAGATCGCGGGCCGCAAAATAGTCCCTGGGGGGCCGCATGTGGCCCACGGCCGCGTGTTTGAGACCGCTGGTATAGAGGTTTAAAAAAGGGAAATGCGTTAATGAAATCATTAGGTTCAATCTAGCCATTTATTTCTGCATGAATTTAAACAACTAAAAAAAAAAGATAAATATAGCTCATCCAGTCATACAAGAAACATCTCTACAGCACCTCTAATAATATTTTGATCACTATATTCCTTCCTGAGGTCTCACTGAGGATATGAAATAGATGCGATCCCCACTTCCAAACCTCTTCCACATAATTTATGGAGAGGTGTTACTGAGCCTTGAAGGAGACCTGTGTGATCGCACTACAGCAAAATAAAAAAGTAGCAGATAAAAATCAAAGTGAGAGCTAGGCAAAACAGCTTAGGTAAAAATGCAGGTAATAATTAGCAATGTATTAAAAATATTTTATTTTTATTTGCTTATAATGTCATTTGAAAGCTGTTTGATGTTAATACAGCTTAATTTAATTCATTATAGTGTGTGGAGGGGACGACAACACCTACATCAACAGTAAAGTTAGCATAGGGTCATTAAATCCAGTGGCGTACCTAGTATATATGACAGCCAGTGCTGATCATTTTTTAATAACCCCCTCCTCTATATAAAAAAAGTTATTTTTAGTAATAATCCATGAGTTACACAACAAGGGTGCACCTAGGAAAAGGCAGCATCTTAAACACTGCAGTGAGCACTAGAACACCAACACATGCATTGTAAAACTAAACAAGCCAGATCCTGCACAGTCAATTGATCCTGTACAGTCGTTGCTAACAGAAAGCCATGTCCTTTTCATACACACAGAACAGAGATACACCCTTGCCTAATATGGAATAATCACAAACTAAAAATAGAAATATGTAGACAAAAGTTAAACTGAAACGCCAATAAACCACACTATGCATACAATGCAACACCACAGAAACAGTGACACGTACCCTAATACTGTGCAAAATATAAAGACAGTAGATGTAAATTTGAAAAAACTGCTACATAACAATCACCACTTTACAAATTAACAAATATAAATAAAACAGGGAAGAGAGAAATAAGAAAATACCATTTTATTGGACTAATCCATTTTTCAATTAGTAGTAATTAGCTTTCAGAGGCCAAATCTTTCTTCAAGACAGTACAGTATACTGCTGTTATGGTATCCTGTCCTGACATGAGGAAAGGGGTTTAGTTCCCAAAAAACTGCCTTATTTCCATTTTCTATTGATAAACTTTAATCAATACAGTTACAATACTACTTGCTTCTACGTAAAACAACAACAAAATTTTTTTTCCACCTTTTGTCGTTTCTGCTTTAATCATCTTCTCTTCACTCTCTTCTTTCTATTTAGCGTTTGTCCTCGTTCCCTTCCATGCAACATCTGTCCTCTCTCTTTGCCCCTTCCACCCAGCCTCTGCCCTCTCTCTCTCTCCCCCTTGCATTCACTGTCCACCCTCTCTGCCCTTTTCATCCAGTGTCCGCCCTCTCTCTGTTCCATATGGCATCTTCCCTCTTTCTATGTCCCTTCAATAAACTGTATATCCTTTGCCCTTTCTCTCCTTTGTACTCTGTGACCTTTGTACTTTGTGCCTTTGTACTCCTGTGCCCTTTCTCTCCAATTCAGCTTCACCCCCTCTCCATTTTTTTTGTCTCCACCACTTCCCCTATGCTCTGGCACCTCTATCCCCTTCTCTCCCCCCATGCCCTGGCATCTCTCTCCTCTCCTTCCATCTCCCCCTTCCACTCCATTATCTGGTATCTCTTCTCCTTCCTTTCTCTCCTTCCTTCCTTTCATCTGGTCTGGCATCTGTCTCCTCCCCCTCCCCCCATATGCCCTGACATCTCTCCCCCCTCCATGGTCTGGTAGCTCCTTTCCTTTCCCTCCCTCCTATGGTCTTGGCATCTCTTTTCGCTCCTCTCCCTTCCCTGGTCTTCCTTCTCCCCTCTCTCTCCCCAATTGTGTGCAGCAGCACTTCTCTTCCTCTCCCCCCCCCTCCCCAATTGGATGTTGCAGCATCATTTCTCTTCCCATCCCTCCCCTCATGCCCTGGAATCTCTCTCCTCTCCAATGTCTCCCTCTGCTTCCTTGCTCTGGAACCTTTCTTTCCTTTCCCTCTGGTCTGGCATTTGTCTCCTTAGTTTCCCTTCCCTCCCCTCCCCCATGCCCTGGCATCTCACTCCTCTCCCCTACCCCCTCCATTATCTTGCATCTCCTTCCTTTCTCTCCCTCCTTCCTTCCTTTCCCCTGGTCTGGCATCTATCTCCTTCTACCCCCCCCCCCATAGGCTGGTATCCCCTTTCTTTTCCCTCCCTCCTATGGTCTTGGCATCTCTTTCCTCTCCTCTTCTTTCCCTGGTCTTCCTCCCCCCCCCCATTGGGTGCAGCAGCAGCATTTCTCTCCCCCCTAATTGGGTGCAGCAGTAACAGCATTTCTCTCCCCCCATCACTTCTCCCCACCCCCGCCTCGGTCGGCAAATTCGCTACAGGCTAAGACAGGAGATAGGTCAGCGACGGAGGTAAGCTTACAACTTGGAGCTCTTCCTTGCTTTGGGCCTTCAACTTGGAGCTCTTCCTTGCTTCGGGCCTTCCTCGCTGCTGGGTCCTGCCTTCATGGAAACAGAAAGTAGGCAGGACCCGGCAGCGAGGAAGACCCGAAGCAAGCAAGAACACCAAGTTGTAAGCTTTCCTCCATGCCCTATCTCCCGCCTTAGCCTGTAGCGAATCTATTTCTCGGACCTACTTCATTTCTCTTAGGTACCTTCTCCCTCCGTTAGCCAGCAGCAGTTACTGAAGCACGCAGCGGCGAGCTTCCGCCTCTCCTCTTTCCGATTGGTTTCGCTTTGTGCAGGAGCGTCTTGTACGATAAGCTGCAGAACAAAAGTAAACACGACGTCGGGGTTCTTCCTGTTTGTGCACTGGGTCATAATGAGCCTGCAGCCCCTGCCTCCAACTGCGACTATAAAAATCGACCAGCAGTAGGAAAATTGTTTAAAAAAGTAAAGCTGAAAACCCTTTTTCTGGCGCTTAAAAAAAAAAAAAAAAAGTCAGACGGAGGCGAATTTGCAGCCAAGATGACAGCCGGGCGCTCACCTAATCTAGCCGGGCGGGGCGCCCGGCTGAAAGGCACTAGGGAGAACACTGCCCATGGTAAGGAAAAAAACAAGTGTTCTGTTCAAAACATAATATGCTGATGACACAAAGTTGTTCAAAGTTCTTAAATCGCAAGAGGATTGTGAAAAATTGCAAAAGGATCTTGTGAGACTGGAAGACTGGGCGTCCAAATGACACATGACGTTTGATGTGAGCAAGTGCAAAGTGATGCATGTGGGAAAAAGGAATCCGAACTGCTAATCCAAAATATGCTGAGACCAGTAAAATGGTCTTTTGCTGTGCGGGGGTCAAACTGTGGAACTCACTGTTGGTCAATTACGAAAATATTATGACATGGGTAATTTCAGAAAACTATTAAAACGCAGTTATTTGTTAATGCATTTTTCTAGGAACTGATCTTTGCGATTGTTCTTTTGATGGGCACTTTACATGATTTTCTGATGATTTTATGTTAATGTTTCTTTGATTTTATTTGTCTTACAGAATTAAGTATGTAATGATATGTAAACCGTTTAGGTTTAAATGGTATATACATTTTTAAAATAATAAATAAATAAAATATAGCTATGTGATGTTGGGTTCTGTGTTAGGAGTCACTTCCCAAGAAAAGGATCTAAGTGTCATTTTTGAGGATATATTGAAACCCTCAGCTCAATGTGTGGCGGCTGTTAATAAATCAAATAAAATGTTAAGAATTATCAGGAAAGGAATGAAAATGTTATAATGCCCATGTATCACTATGGTATGGCTGCACCTCAATACTGTATGCAGTTCTGGTCGCCATATCAAAAAAGATATAGCGGAATTAGAAAAGGTACAGAGAAGGTGACAAAAATGATAAAAGGAATGGGATTACATTACATTAGTGATTTTTATTCCACCATTACCTTGCGGTTCAAGGCGGATTACAGAAAAGGATTTCTGGACATGTCCAAAGGTGTTACAGAGTAAAGCAGGTTGCTTCAGAGGATTGAAATGTTTCATTTGGTGTTAGTCTTCATGGATTTCTTGAATAGCAGGGTTTTTATTTCTTTTCTGGAAGTTTTGTAGTCTGGGGTTGCGATTAGTAGATTGGAGAGTTGGTGGTCTAGTTTTGCTGCCTGTGTGGCTAGAAGGCCTTCGTACAGTTTTTTTCCATTTGATGTCTCTGATTGGAGGGTATGTGAATGGTGTCTGGGTTCTCCTGTGTCTGGTTGTGGTAGTTTGGATTAGGCAGTTGTTCAAGTAGGCTGAGCTGTCACCATTTATGGATTTAAATAATAGACAGTAGAATTTAAATAGTATTCTTGCTTGAATTGGGAGCCAGTGTGAGTTGAGGTATGCCTCGGTGATGTGGTCGTGTTTTCTTAGTGAATACATTAGTCTCAGGGCTGTGTTTTGTACTGTTTTTAGTTGTTTAATCATTGTTGCGGGTCAGGGGAGATAGAGGATTTTGTAGTAGTCGAGGAGACCTAGGACTAGGGACTGGACCATGAGTTGGAATTGTTTTCTGTTGAAGAATTTTCGAACTTGCCTTAGGTTTCTCTTGACCACGAATGATTTCTGTATTGTTTTGTTGATTTGTGGTTGCATGGTGCAGCATCTGTCTATCGTCATTCCCAGAAGTTTTAAAGTGGGTTGAATGGAGTATGTGATTGAGTTTATTATTAGGTTTGTTATGGTTGGGGATTTATTGTTTTCGAGGCATGTGAATTTTGTTTTGTCTGTGTACATGGTCTTTCATCCATGTTGCCACTGTTTCTAGAGTTCTGTGTAGTGTGTCTGTCATGGTGGGCGTTGGCTGATCAAAAGGAAGGAGAATGGTGATGTCATCTGCATAGGCTATAGGAGGTTAAGCCTATTTTGTCTAGGCAGGTGCCGAGGGATGTAATGTAGAGATTGAAGAGTGTTGGGGATAATGGCGATCCTTGGGGCACGCCACAGGGATTGGACCATGGTTCTGATTTTTCTTTGGTTTTTCTTTAATCTGTAGGTCCTGGATTGTAGGAATCCTTGAAACCATGTGTGTACTTTGCCTGTGATTCCTATTGTATCTAGTATTTGTAGCAGGATGTCGTGGTCTACCAGGTCAAATGCTGCGGTGAGATCTAGTTGTATAATCAGCATTTTTTTGCCTTTGCTGAGATGTTGTCTAGCTGTGTCCAGAAGGGAGCCTAGTAGTGTCTCAGTACTGAAGTTGATTCTGAATCCAGACTGTGCAGGGTGGAGCAAATTGTGGGTTTTCTAGGTAATTGGTGAGGAGTTTAGCTACGAGGCCTTCCATTAGCTTGACATATAGTGGAATTGAAGCTATGGGATGGTTGATCTGTTGCTCCTTTTGGGTCTTTGAAGATTGGGGTGACGATTTCGGAGAGGTCTTGTGGGAAAAGGCCATCTGTGAGCATGATTTGTATCCATTGCATGAGGAGAGTGCGGAATTTTAGGCTGGAGGATTTTAATAGATATGGAGGCATTGGTTGAGGTCGCAAAATGCGTGGCTGTATTTTTTTTAGAGTTTGTTAAGGTCGGACCATTGTATTGTGGAAAAGTGGGACCAAGTTCTATTGCTGCAGTTGATTCTTTTTCTGTGGGGGGCATTGTGATCTCTTCTAGGTGGGTTGGGGTTCTTGTGAAGTTTGTTCTGGTAGTTGTAATTTTGTTTTTCAAGTATTCAGCTAAAAGGGTGGCTGAAGGGGGAGGTTTGTCGTTTTTGGCTAGGTAGGGTTTGGTGTCTGTGATTTCTTTTAGTAATTGGAATAATTTTTTTGTGTCCTGGGCTTCTATGCCTATTTGGTTTTTGTAGTATGTCTTTCTTTTTTCTTTTAGTTTTTATAGTTGGTTTAGTATTTTCCATGCTGCTCATGTGTGTTCTTGGTTACCTTTTCTCTATTTTCTTTCTAGTGTGCATTGTCTTTTGAGTAGGAGTAGTTCATTGTTGAACCATTTGTCTGATTGTCTGCTGATTCTGGTTTTTGTTTGTATTGGGGCTAGCTTATCTAGGGTAGTTGTACTTATATTGCACCAATGTGAGAAAGTCTTTGGGGTCACATTCTTGGATTGTAGCGTCTATTTTATTCCAGAATTTGGAAGGGGTCGATATATGTACGTGATTTGTAGGTTAAGCTTTGGGATTTTGGTTTGGTTTTGACTTTGGCCCACTTGATATTGTAATGGTCTGAACAGATGGATCTGGACCATTTTCCGTTTGAGGTTTGAATCTCTGGTAGAATGGGCTGTTGGGACATGAAGGCTGCAATATCTAGTTGGTCTCGTGTGTGGTTTGTGGGTCTAAGATCTTGTAGGTTAAGGCTTTGAGGTAAGATAGGGTTTCTACTTGCTTAGATTTATGGTCTTCAAGATGGAGGTTTAGATCTCCTAGGATTAGGTTGTAAATTGCCATTAGTGAGTTTCGGTATATAAAATCTTCGAATTCTGGTCTTGCTGTGTTCCAATTCCCTGGTGTTATGTAGCAGAGCAAGCAGGTTATGGATCCTTTTAGTTTGGTGCTTGAAAGTTGGCAGGCTAGTAGATCCATGTATGGGGTGGATGTTTTGTCTAGTATGTTTAAGTTTAGGGAGTTTCTGACTAAGATGGCTAAACCTCCTTCTCTTTTTTTGTTCCCTGCAGACCACTGTTATCTTGTATCCCTTCAGGCAAACTTCTGTTATCCTGGGGTCCGAGTCTGAGGTTAGCCAGGTTTCAGTGAGGAAGAGGCAGTCTAGATTTTCGGTTTTTATCCAGTCTTTTATGTGTTCTGTCTTTGGGCCTAGAGCTCTGATTTTTATGTAGGCACATGTTAGTGTGGTGTATTCTGTTTGCACACTATTTGTTGCTTTTGGGTAGACAAGTGCTCTTGGTTGGGGGTGTGGTTTAGTCCTGGAAGGGTTTGTTGGTCTTCTCCATGTTGGGGTGTGTGGTGATTTGATGTATGCAGATCTGGGAGTTTATGTTTCTATCTGTAATGGTTCTCCTGGCTGGGTGATGAATTCTGTTTGTAGTTGGTATTGGGGAGATGTTGTTTGCTGCAGCCTTCCAGTTGGTTAGGAGCAAGATGATCAGTAGGATAGTTTGTGTTTGTGGTATAGCTTTCATTGTGAAAGATGACTTCCCTATGAGGAAAGGCTAAAGCGACTAGGGCTCTTCAGTTTGGAGAAGAGACAGCTCAGAGGTGATATGATAGAGGTCTATAAAATACTGAGTAGAGTGGAAAGGGTAGATGTGAATTGCTTGTTCACTCTTTCCAAAAACACTATGACTAAGGTAGTACGATGAAGGTATTAAGTAGTAGATTTAAAATAAACCGGAGAGAATATTTCTTCATACAGCGTGTAATTAGATTCTGGAATTCGTTGCCAGAGAATTTGGTGAAATCAGTTAGCTTAGTGGAGTTTAAAAATGATTTGGATAATTTCCTACAAGAGAAGTCCTTAGGCCATTATTGAGATGGCTTGGGGAAATCCACTGCTTATTCCTAAGATAAGTAGGATATAATCTGTATTGCTACTTGAGATCTAGCTAGGTGCTTGGAACCTGGGTTAGCCATTACTGGAAACAAGATACTGGGCTTGATGGACCTTCGGTCATTCCCAGTTTGACAATTCTTATGTTTTTATGTAAAATAGCAACCGTAAACAGCCAACAAATGCCTCAAAAGAGCACTGAACTACTCCTATTGAAAAAAGGCAATACATAGTTAGAATTCTTCCCTGCCCCTAAGGGCTGACGTGCATCCAAGAAATCACTTGGTGAAGCATAAACAGAATGAGACAGTAGGCAGGCGCAGTAACAGTAGGAGTCTAGATGGTCTCACCTATCTGCTGGAAAAGAGCTTGCTTGGTTAAGTATATAATCTCCATTTCGAGTACAATAGATGAGACATTCTAGACTGCTGGTACATACAAATGTAGCCCCCATAAAGTAAGGATGGGCTGACTGCACCAGCCCTCAAAAACGAGGCATCAAAAGCAGAGTCCAGTCTCACCGCCCCATCTACTCTGTAAAAATTGGCAAACATATGGAGTGAGGACCACATTTGCCACCCTGCAGATCTCAGAGGAGACAGCTCTAACTTTGGTCAAAGAAGAAGCCACACTTTGTGTTTAATGTGCCTTGACAGACATGGGAGATTGTTTCCCAGAATGAATGAAGACTGACAAAATGGCCCTACAAATCCATCTGGAAATCATGGCCTTGGAAATGGTAGCGCCCCACTTAACAGAATGAGTCAACACAAAGAGTTGGTCAGAGATGCAAAACTAATTTGTGACCTCCAGATAGGGAAGAAGCACTCTGCACACATCAAGTTTCTTCAGAAGATGATCTTGTGTCTTGGAACCAGTAGGTTGAAAACTAGATAAACACACTTCCTGATTGACATGGAAAGTTGAAACCAACTTCGGAAAAAAGGAAGGAGCCATCCTCAGGGAAACACTAGTCTCTGATATGCGGAGAAACTGTTCTCTACAAGAAAGAGCTTGGATTTCTGAGACACGCTGAGCTGAAGTAACAGCAACCAGAAACACTGTTTTGACCGTCAAGTCCAAGACAGAAACCTCTCAAAGGGCCTCAAAAGGAGCCTTGGATAGGGCTAGAAAACACCAGGTTGTGGTCCCAGGAAGGAAACGGCAACTTAACTGACGGTCTGACATGAAGGAGCTCCCTTCAAAAATCAAGTGACATCAGGATGAGACACCAAAGAGGAATGACAATCCCAGGTTCTAAAGCAAGAGATCCCAGCCACTTAGACCTGAGGGGTCACCACAGTAAGGCTTTTTTATCAAGACCAGCCTGAAGAAAGGCAAGAATCATTGTTATCGGAGCTGAAAAAGGCTCCATCTTTTCCTGAACGCACCAATGCTGGAAAGTCTTCCATGCCTTAGCATAAGCAGACACAGTAGGTCAGTGTTCTTCAACCTTTTTACACCTATGGACCGGCGGAAATAAAATAATTATTTCATGGACCGGCAAACTACTAGGACTGAAATTTTTTTTTAAAAACTATCGCCGCCCCGTCCCCGCGAGCTCGGTCCCACAAACCATCTGATCCCATCCGCACAAGCCTCAAATAGTTATAATTTTATATTGAACATATTTTATTAAAGTATAAAAAGAAACAATATTCTATACAATTGTCATTTTATAAATACAAATAATACAGGGTAAAGATCAACAAAACCCCTGTCTCCCCTCCCCTTCACATATATCCCCTCTACTATCAAGAAAACTGAATAAGCCAAATTATTACAGAATGCTACACAAATATCAAGTAACAGAATACCACAGTCACACATGACAGGAATGGTGTTAGGGGAGTGGAACTAGGGCAACTGCCCCCTGGTCAGAGAGAGCCCTAAGCCAGCTGGAAGCTAAAGAAGCACTGCCTGGGCTTTGCACTCCCCAATTATGTCTAGCAAGATACATATTTCAAATCTGATATATTTGAATCACAAGATAGAAATAAAATTATTTTTTTCTACCTTTTGTCGTCTCTGGTTTCTGCTTTCATTGCCTTTTCACTCTCTTCCATCCAGTGTCTGCCCTAAGAACATAAGAACATAAGAATTGCCACTGCTGGGTCAGACCAGAGGTCCATCATGACCAGCAGTCCGCTCACGCGGCAGCCCTCTGGTCTAAGACCAGCACCCTAACGGAGACTAGCCCTATCAGCGCACGTTCTGGTTCAGCAGGAACTTGTCTAACTTTGTCTTGAATCCTTGGAGGGTGTTTTCCCCTATAACAGCCTCTGGAATGCGTTCCAGCTTTCTACCACAGAACTTCCTTACGTTTGTACGGAATCTATCCCCTTTCAACTTTAAAGAGTGCCCTCTCATTCTCCCTGCCTTGCAGAAGGTGAACAACCTGTCCTTAGCTACTAAGTCTATTCCCTTCAGTACCTTGAATGTTTCTATCATGTCCCCTCTCAATCTCCTCTGCTCAAGGGAGAAGAGGCCCAGTTTCTCTAATCTTTCGCTGTACGGCAACTCCTCCAGCCCCTTAACCATTTTAGTCGCTCTTCTGTGGACCCTTTCGAGTAGTACTGTTTCCTTCTTCATGTACGGTGACTAGTGCTGGACGCAGTACTCCAGGTGAGGGCGTACCATGGCCCGGTACAGCAGCATGATAATCTTCTCTGTCTCTTCAGTCCAGCATCTGCCCCTTCCATTCACTGTCTGTCTTTCCCTGCCATCTCTCCTCCTGCCCCCCCCCCCCCCAATTTGGTCTGGCATCCATCATCTTCCTTCTGTTCCCCTCATGGTCTGGCATCTCTATCCTTCCCTCCCCCCTGTGGTTTTTAGCATCTCTCTCTTCTCATTTCCTCCACTCAGATCTGATATCATTCTCTGCTCTCTCTTCCCTTTTCTTCTCTGGTCTTCCTTCTCTATTTTCTGCCTCCATCTAAATTAAATTCTTTCTTACTATTTAGTCCCGTTTCCCTCTTTTCACTGTGTCTATGCACAGTTTGTCACCCCTTTCCCTCACCCCTCCATTATCTTACTATTTTCTTCCCCTTTATTTATCTCCTCCTTCCATCCAGTATGTGTTCTTTCCCCACTTCCATTCAGCATCTACTCTCCCCTCTCAACTGACATCCATCTGCCTTCTGCTCTCTCTCCCTTCTCACTTCCATCATTTGTCCCCTTCTCTCTCTCTCTCATCTCCTCCATTCCATCATCTGTCCCCTTTTCTCTCTCTCCCCCCCCCCCAACTTCCATCATCTGCCCCCCTTCCCCTCACTTTTGTGGGTCACTTTCTTTCCCCTGAGGGTGGCTCATGTCAGAGGGGAAGCTTTGGCTGAGCAGAACCGCTTGCAAGAAACAGTGGAACTTACTTGATTGATTTCGATGCTGGGGCCCGTTGCCGTTTGAAGGAAAAAAAAAAAAAAAAGGGATCTGCAAAGGCGAGAAGAAGGGAAACCTCCAGGACAGCTGCTCTTTGCCCTCCTTCAGCGACCCAAGAGTCCAGACCAACAGTGGCAGCTCTGTGTACTTCTAACTTCGGCACAGAGCTGCCCCTAATCAATAGTTTAGCGCGGTTTCATGAGGCAGCCTCGGGGCCTTTGATAGCCAGCCCGCTTCGATGATGCGATGTGGGCCGACCTAGCAAAGGCCCCGAGGCTGCCTTATGAAACCGCGCTAAACTATTGATTAGGGGCAGCTCTCTGCCGAAGTTAAAAGCATACAGAGCTGCCGCTGCTGGTCTGGAGGTGCGGAGACAAGGCAGGAGGCAAACGCGGTGGAAGGCAGGAGTCCTGGCACAGCAACTGCAACAGGAAGTTGCAAGTCAGCTGACGCTGGCCTTTCGTTGCGGAGGGGACCGAATCCTTCGCGGACCGGGAAGATTTTGTTTGCGGACCGGCACCGGTCCGCGGACGGCGGTTGAAGAACTGTGCAGTAGATGACTTTTTAGATTTGAGAAGAGTGGCAATGATCACACTTGAATAATCCTTATGTTCTAAGGCTGTGCTCTCAAGAGTCTTGCCGTAAGAGCAAAGCGAGTCAGGTCCTTCATGCAGACTGGGCCTTGAGTAAGAAGGTCCAGAAGGGCATTAGATTGCGTATTGTGGTCTGCGATTCCAATCTGGTGCCACCAGAATGATGCAGCCTAAATGAGTTAAGATATGCTAATGTACTCAGCCAATCGTGGGTCATGGTGGAAAGATATCCGAAGGCCACTGCTGCACTAGGGTGTAAAGCCCCTTGCTTCTTGACTCTGATCTTTGACTGAAGAAACGAGCTGCTTTTTTGTTCCCTGCTGTGGCCATGAGGTCAAAGCGGGACTGCTCCCAGCACCGCACTATTGTCTGGAATGTTGCTGAGGACAGCTCCCACTCTCCTGGATCCAACATCTCTCTGCTGGGGAAATCTGATCGAACGTTGTTGACTCCTACCACCTGCGCCGCTGTGAGCACTTGGAGGTGACATTCCATCCATAGAAAAATGAGGTGGGCTTCTTGAGCCAGAGTGGTGCTCTTGGTCCCTTCCTAGTAATTGACATAGGCTACTGCCATTGAATTTTCTGAGAAGACCTGGACCACCTGGCCCTCCAGAGTCTTCCGTAATCTCACCAGAGTCAGACAACTGGCTCTCAGCTCCAACCAGTTGATCGACCATTTCCTAGCTTCGAAGGCTGGCATCCGGCATTGCCACTACCCTAGAGGCAATCTGCAGAGAGACTGCAGAAGAAGCCACTAATCCATGCTGACTTGAGCCTTTAGAGTCCAGGAAAGCCTGGTCTATAACGCATCCCGTTGTGGAGTCCAGCGTGAGAGTAAGGCATGCTGAAGAGGTTGCATGTGCGCTCTTGTCCAGGGAGACATGCCCAACGTGGCCCCCATGGACCCCAGAACCTGAAGTTAGTCCCACAGTGATGAAGTCTTCTTCTCCCAAAGGGAAGACATTTGAGAGCACAGCTTCCGTTTGCATTACTCTGGAAGATAGGCGTGGCCCACAGCCATGTCGAATAGATCACCCAGATCCATTCTAGAGATTGCAAGGGTGTCATATTGCTGCTCTTGTAATTTACAATCCAGCCCAGGCCCTCTAGCACCTGTATCACCTGATCCACCGTGTGTCGACCTTCTTCCAACGAGGGAGCTCTGATCAGCCAATCGTCTAAGTAAGGGTGAACCTGCAGACCCATCTTCTGCAAGAAAGCTGCCATGACAAACCATTACTTTGGTGAAGGTATGGGGAAACGTAGCTAGCCCAAAAGGCAGGGCTTAGAACTGGTAACATGGAAGCATAGAAATTTGCAGTGAGACGGAAAGATTAGAATGTGCAAATAATCCTCTATGAGATCCAGAGAGGCAAGGAACTCTCCCAGGGCCACCGCTGCTATTACCAATCACCCCTTCTCCATGCAGAATCTTAAGAGCCGCATTGACTTTCTGAAGATCCAGAATTGGCCTCCAATCTTCGGAGCTTTTCTTTGACATGATAAAATATATTGAGAGGTCGGGCAGTACCAGCTCTCTAGCTTGAATATCAAGCAAGCGTTGAACAGTGGCTTGAATCTTGAATGCCTTGTCTGGCCACCCCGCAGGAGAGTCCACAAACCAATCCATCAGCACCTGAGCAATTTCCAACTTGTAGCCCGACCGAATAATGTCCAGGACCTACTGGTTGGATGTAATACGAACCCAAGCTGATAGAAAATCCATGAATCTGTCCCTAATTTATAGAGGTGGACCCTCGCCCTGGCGTCATTGAGCCTTTTTGGCGGAGGGCACGGGACGGGCAGAAGTCTAATTACACCTGTAGCTGGAGAACTGTTGCCGGGAGCCCTGGGAATACCTCGGAGTCGTGACACTTGCATACGGGCGGGAACACCTGGAATCATGAAAATTAGAGTGCCCAAACTCCCTTGAGGACCTGGGTCTGCTATCAGGCAAGGATTTAGGGCAACAGTCCACCACCGAATTCATTAAGTAGTCCAGTCCTTTGCCTTTTAAAGTGAGTCTAGCCAAATTAGCTTTAGAAGTGGAATCTCCAGCCCATTGCCTGATCCAGAGCATCCTGCGAGCTGAAATGGAGTATGTTGATACCTTGACAAGCACTCGCATCATATCATATAAGGCAGGGGTGGGGAACTCCGATCCTCGAGGGCCGTAATTCAGTCGGGTTTTCAGGATTTTCCCAATGAATATGCATTGAAAACAGTGCATGCAAATAGATCTCATGCATATTCATTGGGGAAATCCTGAAAACCTGACTGGATTACGGCCCTCAAGGACCGGAGTTCCCTACCCCTGATATAAGGCATCGGCAGCATAAGCTCCCCCAGCCAAAAGAAGTTGAGGAGCCTCATTCTCCAATGTGCAGAGCTGGGACAGACAGGTGCGTATGAGAAACGCTGCCGAAGCAGCCTTAATGCCCAGGGCAGCTGCATCAAAAAGCCTCCGGAGGACTACATCCACCCAGCGATCCTGCATATCTTTAAGCACCACACCACCCTCACTAGGATGAGAGGTGCGCTTAATCACTTGCACAGCTTATGAATCCACCCTAGGCTAACCCAGAATCTGCTGGCAGTCCAGTGCTAGATGAAACAAAGGTGGCATGGCTCTGGCAATCTTAAACGTGATTTCTGGAGAGTCATATTGCTCCGAGACTAAAGCGTTCATATCAGAGTGCCAGGGCAAAATTGTAGATTGTGAGTTGTAGGGATATTTCCGTATTCACACCTGAAGGTTAGGCCTCTATGATGTCATCAAGCCTGAACCATTGTTTCAAGAATCTCTCTCTGCAAGCAACTTTCAAGCATGAATTTTGCAAGAAGTAAGAAGTACACAGCTTTGCTGTTTCTGCCTGATGCATTATGGGGATGTACCCGAATGTTGCTATTCAAGGGCATTCATCTGTGCTTTAATAATGGCACAGTGTGAATCTTGAAGAAATTATTCTGTTCTTATCTGTCTAATGGCCCTGGGTCTTCCAGCATATATGATACTTTATACAGAAAGGCTATTCATCAAGTTCTGTTTCTGGATTGGTCCGAGGAAGTCATCTGATGAGATTCAAGAAAAGAAAGGTGCTAATTAATTATTAATTAGTTAGTCTGTGATAAGGTCCGGGGAAGCTCAGATCTGCTCACAGATGTTCTAATTGTAAACTTTTTTCTTTCAATAATTAGACCTGTAAGCTACCTCGTGTGATTCTCTGCCTAAGAGATAGAAATTCAGACATTTAAAAACTGTTCTGAACTTAGCACAGATAAACGGAACTTATTGCTGATGATTTATAGCCTCATCAAGGATTTTCAACACGTGTAACTTTTACAACGGTATTCCTGACGTCTTCCAGCTGACAAGAAGTTTTCTCTTCCACCTAATTGTGCCGGAGAGGCTAATTAAGGGTGAGCATACGGAAATTACTTTTATTAGCTTGGGAATTAGATAGGAATCATTTGTGATAAAGGTAAAGGATTGAAAAGTTACCTGGGTGATAATATAATCATTTGTTAATCAGGGATTATTATTATAAGGAATTCAGCTCATTTAAGGACTCCGAAATATGATCTGGCAAAACCTTAGACTTAAACAAAGTACCATTGGATCATACCCTGGCTCAAATGCTATAGAGGGCTCAGCCAAGCCAGAAAACAGACCCAGATCCCCCGATCTGGGGAGCGCTACACCTGTAAATTAAGGGATCCGCAAGCTGGTCATCATCCGGATCAGGCAGCGCTGGGACAGTGGTCAACTGAAAAGATGTTGAGTCCATAGAAGCATCTCCACTTAGAGGCATATCTGATGCAGAGTGGGACTGCGCAAGGGAAGATCGCTTGGCATGAAACTCATGCCACAAATATTTCATAAAATCTGATATGGCCTACGGCTCTTGGGGTGCAGAGTCCGCCCCTAGATAACTTTCCCTTGCATTTCTGAGGCTGCGGAGGATCCATGGCCTGATGCACAGAATTATCCGCTGTGATGAGCCCTGAAAATAAAGAAGGCCACCCCACCAAGCTAACTGAGCATTTAGATACTGCTTAAATGAGGAAGAGGCTAAGCTTTGTAATGTTGTCCATCCTGGCAGCGCCACACACATGTGGTAAAAGGATGCTCCACAAGCGCTAAAGTTGTGCAAACCTGGCATGAATTCATATTAGGAGAGCCCAAGGACTCCATCCCAACAAGTTCTGATGCAAAAAAAACCTGCAAAATAAAAAAGCAGGGAGCTTTTGGGAAAAAAGATAGCTAATATCCAAGATGGCCATCACTAAGAAATTTGTGCCAAAAACACAGTATTTTTACACACAGAAAAGTTTAAAAACAGCAATTTTAGGTGTTTTTTTTTAGGAGGGGGAACCCAGGGGAACATGCAGAAACACTGAAAACATTGAATTCCAAACCTCCCTTGATCCATCTCACAGGCTGACAACCTGTGTACTCACTGGCCTGTGCTTAGATATCAGAGAGAGTACTGCAGCCTGCCTCAGCTCTGAAACAGTAGCTGGATCAGAGATTCACTGCCTCATGCTGGGAATGCCTGTTAAACGCATATATTTGATCTTGTCAGACTCACTGCCTGACTGCACCTCCACTCCTGTGATGGGCGCGCTCATTGACGGGCAGAAGCGTGAAAGCGCAGCCTGAAACCTGTGAGATACTGCAGAGTCTCTAAGGTAGGCACAATAGCTTATGCACAAACCAAAGGACCACCAAAAAGGAGAAATTGGGGATGGCTCCAAGCTCTTATGAAGCAGATGTAGGCTAGCTACCAGATACCACAAGGGATTGGCCTAATAGCTGCAGACCAAAGTCTGTGTGATCTCAATGCAAGCAGAGCTGAAAAATCTGAGTGCCAAAAATCCTGAAAAGGGAACGAAAAAGACACCGAATAAAATAGAGAGAGCAGAACAACATACTCCTGCAGGCACATGTGCAGAAGGAAAAAACTGTAGGTAGAGCTAATAAGGGAAAGGGATTAGGACTTATATACCACCTTTTTGTACTTTTACAACTACACTCAGCGGTTTACATACAGATACTTCAAGCATTTTCCCTATCAGTCCCAATGAAGTACAGGAGATACACAGAGAATATCTGGAGTGGATTCTTTCTGCATAGGCATGCGGCCATAGAAACATAACCTAGCTGTCTAGAATTTCTTGCCTTTTGCACTAGAAATGCAATTACAGAATTTATATTAATTTTCCATCTAAACTGAATTGTGAGCAAATGTACATAGAAGTTAAAATACAATCTTTTACTTATAGCTGAAAATAGACTTGTTGGCCTAATGATTTATTCCACTGCAATAGGCAGGTTATCTCTCAATGGCCATGAGCCATCTGCAGAAGGAATCCAGTCTAGAATTTTTTCTCTGACCCTCCTGTACTTCACTGGGAGCTGTATTGCAACCTGTAGTTTTTCCTTGTGCACGCGAGCCTGAAGGAGTGATTTTGTTCTGCTTTCCCTTTTTCTTATTTTCTTTAGTGTTTTTTCATCTCTTTTCAGAGTTTTCTTTCTGCTCGGAGCGTTTCTTCAGCTCTGCCTATGCAGAGAACATGCAAAACTCCATGACAGGCCAATCCCTGGTACTGTCTGTTAGCCAGCCTGCATTTGTTTCTTTGGTGTTCGGGGTCATCCCCGCTTTTTCCTCACCTTCTGTTTAGCAGGGGATTGAGCTCAGGCTTTTAGTCATCCTTTGGTGGCTCAGCAGTGGCTCGCAGGACACCAACTGCATTTTCACCTCCACCCTTTCTCTTAGCGAATCCGTTGGTCTGCAGGTACATCAGGCACTGTTTCTGATCAGCTTTGAAGCAGTGAATCTCTGATCCAGCTACTGTTTCAGAGCTGAGGCAGGCTACAGTACTCTTTCTGATATCTCAGCCCAGGTCACAGTGAGTACACGGGTTTTCAGCCTGTGAGATGGATCATGGGGGAGTTTGGATTTCGATGTTTTCAGTGTTTCTGCATGTTCCCCTGGGTTCCCCCTCCTAAAAAAAACAAACCCTAAAATTGCTATTTTTAAACTTTTCTGATTTAAGCTTCTGTAAGAGATCTCAGACAGGCTGCAGCAATGAGTAAGGCGGATTGTGTATGTGTGAGGGGGGCAGGGGTAGGGTCTGAATTTTTAGAGGTTTCTGCATGTCGCCCTGTGTTCCCTCACCTGAAAAATCCTAAAATCGCCATTTTTGTACTTTTCTTTCAGTGAAAAATATTGCTATTTTGGCACAAATTTCTTTACATTGGCCATCTTATATTCTAGCAATCTTTTTTTTTTTTTTTTTAAGCTCCCTGCTCTTCCAAAACTTCAGTTTTTGCCTCAAACTTGTTGGGATGGGAATCCATGGACTCTTTGACTTCAAATCCTTGACAGGATTGAGCAGTTAGTGCCTCCTGAGTGACCTTGTGCCTTGTGGCACAGCTGGGAAAGTCAGCAGCACCATGCTTAACCTCTCCCCTGCCTAAGCAGGTGACAAAACAGCTATTTCTTTTTCAGGGCTCAGTAAGACTGAATGTTCCACACAAAAGGACATGGCAGTTCAAGAAATGCAAGGTCAAGTCATTTAAGGTGACTCTACTCCCCAGAGACCGAAGGCCTTCTCATAATTTATGAAATATTTGTGGAATGCATTTCAAGATAGCCATTCTTCCCCTGAGCAGTCTTGCTCCGCCTCGGGCTTATCTTTCAGTGGTTTTGCCTCTTCAGGCACATCCTCTTCTCAATCAGGTCCTCTTCTCAATCAGCCGTTGTTCCTGAGTTAGCCAACCCTGATTTCGGCAAAGTTTATGATGAGGATCAGCTTGCAGACCCCTTGTATTCTGGGGATGCTTTTCCCGTGTCAGGGGACTTGGGACAGTATGTTAGATCTTCAGATCCTATGGATTTTGAATCTGGGGATGATCCCACGGTTCTGTGTTTATTTAAGTCTGCTGCTTTGTCAGATCTCATATCATAGAGACTGCAAGAGTTGAATTTAGTCCCTTAGCCGGTTCCTTCTGCCTCCTCTAGAAAGTGCTCAGGGTGGTGAGAGCTATGTCCCATCTGCACCCTATGCAACAGGAGTGCTAGCAGCTTTTTAGTCAACCTAAAGTGGACTCTGTGTGACTAAGCACACATCCCTTCCCAGTGAGGGTCATGTGATGCTTAAGGACATGCAAGACCACTGTGTGGATGTGGTTTTCAGAAAACTCTTGAGGCAGCGACTTTGGGAGTAAAAGCTGCCTTGGTGGCATCCTTTATCACACGTGCTTGCTGGAGCCTCCTGAGCTTCTTTTAGCTGGAGCAGATTATGTAGCTGATGCACTGTATGACCTTGTGCGAGTCTTGGATAAGGTGTCGGTGTATTAGATTTCTGCTCACAGAATGCTCTGGATCAGACAACGGGGAAGTGATTCCACCTCTAAAGTTATTCTTGTGCAGCTTCCTTTTAAAGGGCAGCTATTTGGCAAAAGTCTAGATGACCTTATGAATTCTGTGGTGGACCGTCGCCCTAACTCTGTTTGATAGCAGACTCAGAACCTCTAGAGGGTAGAACACTTTAATTTTCATAGCTCCAGGTGTTCCCACCATATTATGGTGCCACATCTCAGAGATTTTTCCAGGGCTACAGGCAAGGGTTCTCTGGCTCCAGGCATATCCAGCCTTCCACCTCCCGGTCTGCTACAAACTGGAATTTGCCCGGCCTCTGACAAATTGGTTTGTAGACTCCTGTGGGGCTCTCCCAAACCTCCTCTCTCAGGGTCCAGTCTTCATGGAAGATCCAGATTGCTTTGCTCTTACATGCCATATTGAGCGCGAAGCACAAAGGATATTCTGAGGTAGTCATTTATACTCTTCTGAAATCTGAGTTGACTACTGTCTCTACCTATGCTAAGGCATGACTTTCCAACATTGGTGCAACCAAGAATGTGTGGAGCCATATTCTGCTCTAGTTTCAGTGGTGCGGGCCTTGATAAGGGACCGTAGTCCTTTGCTTGCGTGTCACCCTAATGTGGCCAGATTTCTGTATGGTGCTGTTCATATTAGCCCACCAGTTAAACTACTATTCCTTCGTGGGACATTAACTTTGTTCTTTCTGGCATCACCAAGCCTCCATTTGAGCCTCTGAAGAATGCTTCTCTCAAGGACATCACGCTAAAGGCAGTTTCTCTGGTCTATGTTCTGTCTTGTAGAGAACCTTTCTTGAGGATTTCAGAGACTGCGATCTCTCTCCGCACGGTTCCTTTGCTTCTGTCGAAGGTAGTGCTGGCATGCCATGTTTCAACCTATTGGGTCTATGAAGCAGGACCATATTTTGAAGAAGTTGGATGTGCACAGAGTTCTGCATTTTCTGGAGGTCACAAATGAATTTTGCCTTGCTGACCATCTGTTTGTGCTGACTCATTCTTCTAAGCGAGGCACTTCTGCTTCCAAGGCCACTATTGCCAGATGAATCTGTAAGGCCATTTAGTCAGCCTTCATTCTTTGCGATAAACAGTCTTCTGTTTCTGTTAAGGCACATTCTACCAAGAGTATGGTCTCCTCGTGGACCGAGACTAGGGCGATCTCCCCTGAGGAGATTTGTAGAGCAGCTACTTGGTGCACTGTGCACACGTTTGCCAAATTTTACAGAGTGGATGTGGCAGCAAGACAGGACTCTGCTTTGGATCCTGTCTTGAGGGTCAGCGCAGTCAGCAAGTCCTAGGAGTTTGAGACTTATTTTGTATGTCCCACATGTCTAGAATGACTCCAGAGGGAAATTCCTTCCGCAGCAGTGGCTCTGGGGTAGCTTCTCACCTCTCTAGATCTGATGGAGGTGTACCTGCATATTCCCATTTTTCTGGACCATAGAAAATATAGGTTTCATGTACTTCAGGAATATTTCCAGTTTGCGGCTTTCCCGTTTGGATTGGCAACAGCCTTCAGCACTTTCACCAAGGTAATGGTGGTGGTTGCGGTTCATCTGGGTGCTCCCCTATCTGGACAGTGGCTGATCAGAGCTCCATCCAAGTTGTATTCAGAGTGGGCAGTGCTGCAGGTACTGGATCTGCTACAGCTGTTGGGTTGGATAGTCTAGAAGAGCCATATAGAACCAACCAAGGGTTTGGATTATCTGGGGATTCATTTTGACACTGCAAAGGGCCACGTCTTTCTTCCTGAGCCACACGAACAGAAACTCAGGAAACAAATCTTAGAGCTCATAGGTATGTTGATTCCTATAGCCTGGCATTACCTTCAGGTGCTGATCTCAATGGCAGCCTTCCTGGAGGTTGTTCACTGGGCCAGGATGCATATGTGACCTCTCCAGAATGCTTTTGTCTTGATGGCTCTCTCGGTGTAATTTTATAAAGATACAACTCCCCTGGACAGGAACCGTGAGGAACATCTCAAAGGTTATGGCTCTTTGAATCATGTGGGTGACTGTCAGGACCGATGCCAGCCTGTTCAGTTGGGAACCCATTGCGAGGGCCGCTCAGTTCAGAGCCATTAGAAAAGGTAATCCATAAACCATCTGGAGCTCCAAGCCATTCAGCTAGCATGTTTAATATGGTGCTTTAGTTAGATTGTGAGCCTTTTTGGACAGATGGGGAAGTTTTAAGCACCTAGTGTTAACTGCCTTGATCCGACAGTAATTATAAGGAAAAGCGATATATCAAACAAACTGAACATACATACATACATACATTGAAACTCTGGAAATGGTCCTGGATGGAAAAGCAGTCAGAGTGTTCTCTGTCAGTGCCACAACAGCAGCGTATGTGAACAGACAGGCCCCAAACATGCTCCCTTACATCTAAAGCAGTGTTTTTACACCTATGGACCGGCAGAAATAAAAGAATTATTCTGTGGACCGGCATCGGTCTGTGGTGAGAACACTGGGCTAAGTCATGGGTGAGACCCTGCCCATCTCCACCCCAGACCCTGCCCCCATAATAGTACTAATTGCACCTTGCACGTCCCGTGCTTCATCTGGAAGCCTTCCCTCTGACGTTGCAACGTCAGAGAGAAGGCTTCAGGTTCAGGCGCAGGATGCACGTAGGAGCCACTGACCGTGGCTTTGTGCACTGAATCAGTTAGGAAGAGGGAGCTGGCTTGAAGATAATGCTGCATTGATCGCACCGTGGACCGGCGGTTGAAGAACACTGTTTTGGGCCTGATGCACGTGCTGGCCCTGTGGACTGGCAGGAAATTTCTGTGGACCGGCACTGGTCCATGGACCGGTGGTTGAAGAACACTGATCTAGAGGATCAGATGCTGTCCTAGTGGGCAGAAACCCATCTACATGCCCTTTCCGTAGCCCACATAACCAGAGTGTAAAATATTCAGGCCAACTTTCTCAGCCAGCAGTCTCTAGACTCGGGGGAATGGAGTCTCTCCCCCAAAGGGCGTTCAAACTCATTGTGCTTTGCTGGACCAGATCAGTAATGCATTTGATGGCTTTTACCAAGAACGTTAAAAGTGAGGCACTTTAGTCGAAGAGAAGATTCGGGAAGCTTAGGGGTGAACACGTTAGTTCAGCCCTAGCCCATAAAGGATCTCCTTTATATCTTCCCACCATATCCCATGGTGGGCTGCATCATCTGCAAGATTGCGACTCATCCAGTACTCGTGATTCTTGTTGCCCTAGACTGACCTCGCCGACCGTGGTATGCAGACATAGTACATCTTCAAAAAGACAGGGGCCTCAAGCTCCCGGTTCATCCAGAGCTTCTCAGTCAGAGACCAGTTCCCATGGAGAATCCAGAGTGCTTTGGTCTTACAGCATGTCTCTTGATCGCATGATCCTAGTTTGCAAGGGCTATTCGGACATAGTTATTGCGACTCTACTTCAAGTTGAAAAGCCTTCCACAATGGTGCCCTATGCCAAGGCCTGGCAAGTTTATCAACAGTGGTGTGAAAGCTATTGGATGGAGCCGCTACAGTCGGTTATCCTTGCCTTTCTGCAGGCCTGCTTGAAAAAGGACTTGCAGTGGCATCCCTCAGAGTTCAAATGGCAGGCCTCTCTTGCTTTCAGGTGCACAGAGGTAAAGTTTCACTGGCAGCTCATCCAGATGTGACCAGATTTCTAAGAGGTGCTCAAGTTGCAGCCTCCACTGTGTGAACCTTTTCCGTCCTAGAATCTTAACATCATTCTAAAGGGTCTCACTAAAGCTCCGTATGAGTCACTGCAGGAGGCATTCATCTTGGATCTCACGGTGAAGACAGTGTTCCTGGTGGCGATCGTCTCATATTACTATCAGAATTGCAAACTCTTTCATGCAGAGAGCCCTTTCTCAGGATCACAGAGGGTGGAGTAACTCTCCATACTGTTCCTTCAACCCTCCAAAGGTTGTATCCGATTTCCACATCAACCAAGATTTTTGTCGGCCTGCTTTTCATCCCACAGACTTGGGTAAGCAGGATAGGATTTTACAGAAACTGGATGGGCATAAGAATTTTATTCACTTTCTTGAAAAGACCAATGACTAAATGGGGCAGACCGATGTCTAAAGCTTCTTTAACCAGATGGATTTGCGTGGCAATTTTATCGGCATGTCACCTTTGGCAAACAGCTGCTGGTTTCTCTTAAAATGCACTCGACTAGGAGTGTCACATCTTCATGGGTAGAGTCTCAGGCAGTTCTTTCTGCAAAGATTTGTAGAGTAGCTCCTTGATCTTTTTTTCATACCGTTATGAGGTTTTACAGAGTGGATGTCGTGGCTTGAGATGGCGACACCTTTGGATTCTCGATCATGTGGGCAGGCTCCTCTGTCCCACCCTAGACGTCAGCCATTGCTTTGGTATTTCACCTAACATACATACTCCTATATAGATATAATAGAATGAAAGATCAGGTTCTTACCTGAATAATATTCGCTGTTGATTTTCACATTACTCTGTACAGCCTGCCCTCAATATTCTTATTCGCCTGCTATCTGCCTAAATTCCAGAACTGGAATAGTTCTCCTGCCAGTTAGATGGCTGAGCATAAAGAAATCTTATATAAGTGACTTGTTGAGCTCCTAGCTTCTTTGATGTTAGTGCTTATTGCATACAGCAGGTTGATTCACTATTTGTTGCTATGTTATAAATGCTTGTTAATAATTCTTCTTTTTATAAGTTGCAGAACAGATATGTATGATTGTAGGGAAGTTCCCAGTACCCCTTGTTTTCTATTCAGTGGAGATCGATTGCTTTGGTACAACCTGAAGGGGGTACTAAACTCCGCTAGAACTGAAAGCTGTGAGTGGCACACTTCTGCAAAGCCAGATCACGGCTTGGGATTGATAACCTAACATACGGACTCCTATGAAGATTAACAGAAAGAAGATTATCCAGGTAAGAACCTAATCTTTCATTTGTTTTTATGTTGTTACCTATCTCTTTGCATAAGCAAAGCTTAATTTTTCACAACTTTTAAAATTCAGATTGTTGAACACACTTCTGTCACAAAAGTTTTGTCTACAAATGAATGTAAAAGTTTAACAAATTGATATGTTAGTTGAATGTAGTAATTCATAAATGGATATACTTTGAAAAATGTTTTGTGTATTTTTTTTATTAGGTTCACACATTTTATGAGGCTGTGGGTTACATGATTGGTGCACAGACAGACCAGACCGTTCAAGAACATTTAATAGAAAAATATATGTTGCTTCCCAACCAAGTATGGGATAGTATAATTCAACAGGCAACAAAAGTAAGAAATAATACATTTGATCACATGTCTCTACAGTTTATAAAGAGCAGGTTTGCAAGTAGATTTATAACTTGCGCTGGCTTTTACAAAGCCATGATAGAGGTTTCTACTGTGAGATAGCAAGGTAAATGCTCCAACACATAGAATTGGAGCATTTACCTCGCCAGCTCACAGTGGAAGCTTCTACTGCTGCTTTGTAAAAGGAGCCCTTAGATTGTTAGCATTGTTGAGTCATTTTAAATATGGCATTTATAGGAGGCTGAGCACTTCTTGGTGCTCAAGGCCTTCTCTTCTTGTTAAAATTTATAGTGAAATTGTAATTCCAAGAGCAGTTAAAAGAGGGAAAAAATAGTACATAGCATTTAGTAAATATTTTACTTATTGATAGTTGATAAGATTCTTTTTCTTTTTCTCTTTCCTATTTAAACCAAAAATTATTTTTGTAGTTAACAGGAATGGTTTTTCTAGTTGTGATTTCTTTTGTTGGCTGTCCAGAAAAATAGCTGCCTGCTTGCCCTTGGAGAAATCTTCTGATTGAGCCTTGCAGGAATGCTTCTCAGTAGCTTTTTGAATCAGTGCATTGCAGTTGTGTATTAGAGAATGACAGGGGGGAAAAAATCTGTCCCCATCACTGCCCTGTCACTGGACCGCCGACCCCTTCACCGCCCCGTCCCCGCAGCAACCACCCTTCCCTCGCCACCTCACCGCCCTTCAGCGGCCCGAGAATCTCCCACCCTCCCCCTTACCTTCGCAGTGTAAAGAAACTTAAGGGAAGGAAGGCGCGTGGTCACCGATCGCTCACACGGCCCTCTTGCCAAATCTATCTCCCTCCCTCCCCCTTACCTTCTTTGCACTTTAGAAAAGAAACTGATGCCAGCAAAGCCTGCCTGTGCCGCCCTGCAGTCGCATGTGTGTGGATGGAAGCTTCTTCTCTGACAATTGTCATTTTATAAACACAAATAAAAAGAGCAAGGTTCAACAAAACCCCTCCCTTTCACAAATATCCCCTCCACTATTGTGAAAACTGAACAAACCAAATTACTACAGAATGCTACATAGAAAAATCAAGCTAACAGAATACTTTAGTCACACATGGCAAGAATAATGTTAGGGGAGTGCAACTGGGGCAACTGCCCCCAGGTCGGAGAGAGAGCCCTAGGCCAGCTGGAAGCTAAAGAAGCACAGCCTGGACTTTGCGGTCCCCAGTTATGTCTAATGCCAGCTATAGCAGGATACATATTTCAAATCTGAAATATTCTAATCACAAAATATAAAATACATTTATTTTTTTTCTTTTTGTTGTCTGGTAATTTTATTCTTCAAATCACATTGGTCTCAGGCTTTGGTTTTAGGTTCCTTCTGCTTCATCGTGGCATGGCTGGCTCCTGAAGGTAAAATAGGCGCAAGAGGAGCTGGGGAGAAGATGCTGAGTCTGACACTGGTGCAATTTTTTTTACCACAGGAGTAAGACTTTTCACCACTCCCACGGGGTGGTAAAAGGTCTTGTCCCCATTCCCGCGGGGCAGTGAAAAATCTTGTCCCCATTCCTGCGGTAAACCAGTTGCAAGTATCTCCATTCCTGCAGATTTACTGCGGTGATCCGCGGTAAACGGTCCCCGTGTCATTCTCTATTGTGTATGTCTGCATGATTGCAGTTGTTGCACGGGATCTGAGCACTCTTCTTTTATTTTTTATTTTTCCTATTGAGCAGTACAGATCCAATAACCAGAGCAGCACATTGTTTAACATCTGGCGCTTCTTAACCTCTAAAAATGACTCCTCTATTCTCCCCTCCTCTCTAGTAGTGGATGACCTAGCAAAATTCTTCAATGAAAAGGTTGCTACTATAAGAAGTTCTTTTCCATCAATAGTCACTTACAATTCTCTGGTGCCCAGCGACACTAATCCTATCCTCATAGACAGATCCTGGACAGTCTTTGAGCATGTATCCGAAGCCCAGGTCTCTAAACTCTGCCACAAATTAAGATCCTGCAAATGTGCCCTGGACCCGTTCCCTTCCTACCTTTATGTGAAAATTCCCGCACAGGCTATTTCATCTCTCACCAGACTTATCAACTCAGCCTTACTATCTGGCCTATTTTCCGTACAAATGGGACACATTGCCCTGACCCCACTTCTGAAAAAAGCTGATCTAGACCCATCCTCCCCTTCCAGCTATCGTCCTATAGCAAATATTCCTCTCCTGACCAAAATGCTCGAGGCTATTATATCCACTCAGCTCTCATCTTACTTAGAGAGATTATCCATTCTATTACCTTGCCAATATGACTTTAGACCCAGTTTCAGCACTGAATCCCTGCTGGCCTCTTTAATCTCAAAGATCCAACAACTTCAATCTCGTAATAAGTTTGCTGTCCTACTACAATTCGATCTATCTTTGGCCTTTGATGTTGTCTACCACGATATCCTACTTTAATAACTTTCTGAGATAGGCATTGATTCCACAGTCTTAGACTGGTTCTCAAAATTTTTACAATCCTGCTCTTACACTGTTAACATGAATGGAACCATGTCTTCTCTTTGGAGTCCGCTATGTGGTGTTTCCCAGGGATCACCTCTGTCTCCTATTATTTTCAACATTTATATGTCTTCTTTGAAATTCTTCCATCTATCTCCCTCTGAAACTCTATTTACATATGCATATGACATCCTTGTCCTTCTCAAGATAGATTCGAACCTCACTAACCTCACTGAAAATATAACAGCTTGCATAATGAAACTCCAATCCTGGGCCTTCTCTGTACAAATGAAGCTGAATGAGTCCAAAACAAAACTACTCTGGCTTGGCCCAAAATTAGATCAGTTACCCACGCTCATTCCACTACCTTCTGGTCTCACATTGTGTATGTCTGCATGATTGCAGTTGTTGCAAAGTTTTGGGCATCATTATTGACTCTACACTTTCCTTTAATGATCATCTCAACTCTGGTAAAAAAAAAAAAAAAAATGTTTTTTTTAGTCTTCACATGTTGAGGAAAGTGAGATCCTGCTTCTGCCAACAACATTTTGCTGTCCTTGTACAATCAATCATTCTTTCCAGACTGGACTATTGTAATTCCATCTATCTTAAGTCTAACCAATAAAAATCTTCAAAGACTTCAGCTGATCCAAAACACTGCGGCTAGGTTGATCTTCGTAAAAGCAAATTTGACAATGTTTCCCCACTTCTGTCAAAACTTCACTAGCTTCTGGTGATTTCTAGGATTCACTTTAAATTTACCTAACTAATATTCAAGATCCTACATGGTATTCTTCCTCCCCTAATTCCACTATCCTGGAATTCTTTGAGACCTGATACTACCAGATCCGCCCACAAATTCAAACTATCTTTCCCCTCGTTAAAAGGCGTCATGTATGCAGGTAAATTAGGGAAATCCCTTTTCTTCAAATTCACTGAGATTTGGAATAACCTCCCTGCCCCGCTGTTGAACCTAGGCTCATTCCAATTATTCCAAAAGCATCTGAAAATCTGGCTTTTCTCCAAAATGTAAAGCTATCTATTTAAAATGTAAAGCTAGCTATCCTCTTCATAACCTCTAATTTCTTATTATGTCCTTCCCTCATTTATTGAATTTACCTGTAAACCGTGCCGAGCTCTATCTTTATGGAGATGATGCAGTATACAAACTTAAGGTTTGGTTTAGTTTAGTTTACAGACATGCTTGTTAGCTTTCCTTCAAGCATGGACTGTTGTAAGTCCTATTGCAGCCATATTAGACCTTAATCCCCAAGTAGTTTTCCATTAGGGTTTTCAGTACTTTTTAAGTTGTATTGTTTGGGGGTGGTTTGCAGTAGAGAATGGCATGGGAACAAATTTTTCCCCGCCTTGTGGGAACTCATTTTCCCATCCTGTGCCAGTGAGTTCTTTTCCTGTCACTGCTCCGTTTCTTCAAGTTCCATCCTCATCTGCACAAGCCTCAAAACAGTTTAAAATCTTGTACGGTTAAGGCGGAGCTTACTGGAATGGAGCAGGGACAGCAACAGCAAGAAAACTCAAGGGGACGGGGACAAATTTGTTCCCGTGTCATTCTCTAGTTTGCAGTTTTCTTATACTGGCAGCTGGCCAAATACATTTTTTATAATTGAGTTTGATTTCACTGTTCCTATTTTTCCTCAGCATGTTCCAACAAAAAACTTTAAGGCATGTACTCAGCACAACAGGACTCTTTGCATTACAGACACCCATAACTTGTGTCTGCAATGACAGGGACCTGATTGTGATTCCTTTTCATGTAAACTGTTCGCAGAGGCATCATACTTGTGAGAAGCAGCACAAAATGATTTTTGGTACCAAGAAGTCTGGCCTATTAACATTGGTGTTGGGAGTACCACACTTTATGGCTCCAGAAAGTGCATCCAGACATTGGGGGCACACCAAAACCAAGAGAGTCTTGACCTCTCTCAGTATCAAACATCAAGTTCACCCCTCCCCTCCAAAGAAGAATCTCAGTGTCAAGGAAAATGTTATGGGTTCTCAAGCAGAGGGCAAGGTACAATGACTGCCCCCCCCCAAAAAAAAAATAAAGTGGAGTGACCTAGTGGTTAGAGCTGCAACCTCAATACCCTGAGGCTGTGTTTTCAAATCCTGAATTGCTCTTTGTGACCCTGGGCAAGTCATTCAATACTCCATCGCCCCAGGTACGTTAGATAGATTGAGCGCTCACACGGACAGATAGGGGAAAATGCTTGAGTACCTGATTGTAAGCCTCTTAGATAACCTTGATAGGTGAGTATATAAATACCTAAAATAAATTTTTAAAAAACACACTACCAAAAGCATTCAGGCACTGAAGTCACAGGTGAGAGTAGTTGCTCTCCATGACAAACGGATGGCATGTGTTGGCCTTCAAGGATCTGAGCTATTGTCCTCAGGTTTCTCTAAAAGATGTGACCATGCTGTAAGGCCAGTTTTTGTTGGTAGTGATCTTCAAGGAGTGTCTCGGGTAGATTCAAGAAACACATAGAACGCTTCTTTGGACAACAAGAAGCCATGGTGTCAAGGTTATTTAATAACATGTATTGCTGTTTCTCATGGCAGCAGCAGCCAGGGTAATTTCAAAGTGTTTAGCAGTCATTTCAGCATCTTTAGGCAGACACTGGATGTATGTGTGTCGTGCCTCCCCCTCCCCAGGCAGTTGGTTGGTCAAGAGCCCATCAGAGGAATCTATTCGTATGACCATTTAGGTGCTTGATCTACTAGGGATCATCATAAGTTATCATAAATCCCAACAAAGCCTGCCTCAGTGATTCAAGTTGGTAAAAGCCCTGCTAGACATGACTCAGGCTTGCACATTTCTTCCTCATCAGCATATAGAATCTCAGTAGTTACAGACGTGTACCAAAGTCAGTAGATAATCAGCTTGGAAGATGCTGAGAATGTTAGGCCATGTAACTTCCATTGGCATACCTCAAATTTGAAACAAGCTTAAATAGGTATGGTCTTACCAATGGTTCCAGGGGAGATCTTGCAAGATGTAAATATATCACAACTAATTCAATGAGCCTTCTGTCTTGATAGTTAGTTTACTGCAATCTGGCCAGTGGTAAAGACTTCCAGGTTCCTCAAATTCAAGTGACATGATTATTGATGTGATCATGTAAATGTGGCTTTGAACTCAAGGTCTCTGGTCTGCTCAGGATAAACTCAATCAGATAAACATCCTGGAGCTAAGAGCAGTCTGGACATGCTAAAGGCTTTCAGAGATTGGTTCTCCAACCAGTTTATTCTCATTCAGACAACTGAATTTATTTTCATTCAGACCACTGGTTTGCAGTATAGTACACCAAAAAGCAAAGAGACACAACGTTGAACCTCCTATAGCAGGAGGTAGTCAGGATGTGGAATTGGGCCATATCCCATGAGATGTTGCTCAGAGCCATATATGTGGCAGGGAAGAACTGTCTAGCAGAAAGGCTGAATCAGGTCATTCAACTTTTTAAAAAAATTTCCATCTTTATTAAGAACACAAGGATAATAATAAACAAATGGCAAAGCTTATTTTAAACATTAACCCAATACCCAACCCTCCCCTCACCACCACCACTCCCGGCCAGGTCATACAACTTGTTTCTATGAGTGGTCTCTAAACATGGATCATACTCAAAAGATCTTTTGAAAGTCAGGCAACCTCTCTAATTTAAAATTGAAAGAAGGTGAATTATGATTCCCAGCATGGTTTAATAGTGAGGAGAAAGAGGCAGAGAAAGCAAAAAGTACATCTTTGAGAAATGGAAAGTTGACCCTAATGAAGAAATAGGGAAGTGCACAAGTACTGGTAAGTTAGATGTAAAAAAAAAGAAAAGAAACATTCTGTTGTCCTATTACTCTCAAATGTATAGATATCCTCCACCTTCTCACTTTTCCCAGACAAATCTTGCTCCTTGCCTGACAGTTGAAGGCCCAGAAGTCCCAACCTTCTCCATAGCCAAAACAGAATTCAAACTTTGTTATTAAGAAGCAATTGTAAATGATTCTTATATTAAATTTTTAATAGCCAGTCAGTAAAGCAAACGTTTCCAAATAATGGAGGCCATTAATAGCTCAGAATCTGAAGTTTCTAGAAACCTGTTAGGTTTCCCAAGCAAATCTAGTATTACTTCATAAAGTTGTGGTTGCTTTCCTTATATAAGCTTAGATGGTAATAAAAAGTTTTGAACAAGGAGGTAGATTTAAAGCCGATGTGCCCAAAATTTCCTGGCAAAGCTGGGTTTTTTTGTCATAAAAGTAGATAGTACATATACATGGAGCAGAGATGACCAGGATGTTCAAACTAAACTAAACCTTAAGTTTGTATACCGCATCATCTCCACAGAAGTAGAGCTCGGCACGGTTTACAGTAATTGGTATAGAAAGAAATTACAATGAAGAGTAGAAGGACTTAGAAAGACAGGTTTAGAGGGAATTAGTAAATCGATGAGGGAGAGGTCATTGCATTTTGGAGAAGAGCCAAGTTTTCAGATGCTGGCAATAGTCTTTAATAGATGTCTCATGCACTCGTAATGAACCTGACACAGGCCATGTTTCAGCAACTTACCTGCATCAGGAGTTCAGACTAGACAAAAATATAAAAATACTTGTGAACAAACTTTTTACAATAAGAACATAAGCAGTGCTTCTGCTGGGTCAGACCAGGGGTCCATCCTGCCCAGCAGTCCGCTCACGCAGCGGCCCATCAGATTCAGGACCTGTATAGTGATCTCTATCTATACCCTTCTATCCCTTTTTTCTTCAGGAATTCATCTAATCCTTTCTTGGATGATCAGATATATAATGTATAAAGATATATAAAAATCTAATGACAATAAAAAAATGTTATAAATATATAAATATAAAAATGTATAGATTTTCTAAACATTGAATATGCAAATCATCATTAAAAAAATTATAACAAAATCTTAGGGCTCCTTTTACGAAGCCGCGTTAGCGGCTTTATCGCACGCACCTTTTTAGGGCGTGCTAACCCCCACGCTAGCTGAAAAACTACCGACTGCTCAAGAGGAGGCAGTAGCGGCTAGCGCAGCCAACAAATTAGCGCACGCTATTACGTGCGTTAAACCGCTAACACGGCTTCGTAAAAGGAGCCCTTAATATCTGAGGAGAGAAATAAAAATGTGTAAAAGAATATATAAGAATTGCAATATTTGACAGACCGAAGGTCTATCAGACCCAGTATCCTGTTTCCAACTGTGGTCAACCCAGTTCCCAAGTACCTAGCTAGATCCCAAGTAATAAAAAAGAAATTATTCTTCTTATACTAAGAATAAGTAGAGGATTTCTCCAAGCCATCTAAATAGTGGCCTATGGACTTCCCTTTTAAGAATTTATCCAAACCTTTTTTAAAACCTGCTAAGCTAACTGATTTCACTACATTCTCTGGCAATGAATTTCAGAGTTTAATGACACATTGTGTGAAGAAATATTTTCTCCAGTTTGTTTTAAATCTACTGCTTCGTAGCTTCATTGCATGCCCCTGAGTCCTAGTATTTTTGGAAAGAGTGAACAAGTGATTCACATCTACCCTTTCCATTCCACTCAGTATTTTATAGATCTAGAGATATGTTGGTGCACTGGATGCTTCAGAATTGAAATGCTGTAAAATAGTCCTATGTAAGAAATAACATAATGGCATAATGGCCTTATTTGCATAGGGGTTATCTGTGTTCTGATAAGAATGAATGTTGAGAAGCATACAGTGTGCTTTATGTAGTTTAATTTTGTGGTTAACCATTATGTGTTGTTAATAAGATTATATTGTGTATGTGTATATATGAAAAATGAATGGAAAAAATGATGTTACAATTAGTACTATTATAAGGTGGAGAAGGGCAGGGTCTGGCCCACGACTTAGCCCAGTGTTCTTCAACCGCCGGTCCACAAAATAATTCTTTAATTTTCGCCATCCATAGGTGTCAAAAGGTTGAAGAACACTGATATGGCCAAAATTGTGGAAACACTTGAATTTTTCTTGATTGCAGAACTTTATTCAACAGTTGCTCCAGTTACTCATTTATTCCTGCAACATGTGATACTTATAAATATTCTTTGTAATATTTGTTGTAATTTTGTTTATTTTGTGGTTAGGAATAACTTTAGTGATTTGACATCAAAAAGCTAAGCAATCGGTCGTGTTTCTTGTGATATGTATTGCTTAGCTTTTAAGCATATACTGTAGGTTGTTTGTGTTTCATTTTGATGCTCTGTTACAGCTTGTGGGTATTGTCTAAAGACCTGTTGTGCAATATGACAAAATTAGAATTGCTATATTTTTCATTAATTGCTATTTAATTGAATTAATTGAATATTAATTGTCTAAATACATATCGTCAAGTGAATGGGCCGAGTGGTAATACCTGTCACATATCCACTTCCAGGCATCTTGTTCTCTGTTAAAACAACAATTTACACAGGGTTAGACATACATCATACATTCATTCCCTTCTAAAATCCATGACCAGGTCTTCCCAACCTTCCTGGTCATTCACTGGATCCTCCCTGGACTCTGTCTCCAGGTCTTCTCATGAGTCCTTTCTAACCCTGCATTGGCCCTCCAGATCCTCAGCAGCTTCCGGTGCCATTTATCGTTCACGCTGGTTGCCACCATCCCAGCCGGTCCCTCCGCTGGACACTCCTCAGAACTCTGGCCAATGCTCGCAGGGTCTACCAGGCTACCCCCAGCCTTGGACTCTTCCAGCACTTCCGTCACTCAATTATCTTATCCTGCATACACTGAGGGCTCCCAGCCCCTCAGCCATCTTATCGCAGTCTCATGCCCTGAGGACTTTCTTTCCTGGAGTATTCTTCACCGGTCCAACCACTGGTCGTCAAACCTGAGCCACTTCCTCGACTCCAGGGTCCTCCAGCTAATCCTTAGTTCTTTCCTGCCGGTGTATAGGTCCTGCAGACCCTCCCACCATTGGGCCAGATCTCTCCACCGGTGTAAAGGTCCCCACAGACACTCCCATTACCAGGCTTCCATTCTCCGCTGCACTAATCTCCCCTGTCTGGACTGGTCAGCCTGGCCACTCTGCTGCACTGGGCCCCCTGTCAGTGCCAGCTTTCAGGGCTTAGCGGGAGTTAGACCAGAGGACAGCATTCCTTCTCCCGAAGGTCACCCAGCTCCAGAAGTAGCTCCTTGCCTTCTGAGCTTTCTGTACTGGGAGCTATTCTTTTCAGCACCACAATCCACTCAGGGTGAATGGACAGCTCCCAGCAACACTTGCAGCTCTCAGGTAAAGCATCTCTCCTCTCAGGCTCAATGTGCTCCACTACTCTGGCTCCCTCCACTGACCAGTGACAGATATTCTACCCTGTCACAATACACTAAAATTATAGCTGTATGCTAAATTTTGCAGAAGAGACTTGCCTGATCACCTAAAAAGAGAGCAACAGCCATAACTTTAAGAAAAGAAGGCTACAGTTATCAAGAGATTGCAGCCATAATTAGTCAAGGTGTGTCACCAGCCATGGTACTGAAACTCTGCAAGCGCTTTGAAGATACCTAGGAGTATCAAAAAAAGCTGGAAGGGGGCTGTTAAAAGATTACAACACCTCAGACTGATAGAAGGATAGTGAGAAATGCAATGCAATAGTGTTCCTCCTCCACAGCCTTCCTGCTATCAATTGGTGTACCTCAAGGCTCTGTCCTGACCGCTCCTTTTCTCAATCTACACTTGCTCACTTGGAACGCTGATCTTCTCCCATGGCTTCCAGTATCACATCTATGCTGACAACTCACATATCTATCTCTCTGCTCCAAATATCTACTAAAACCCACACCAGAGTCTCAACCTGCGTGTCCGACAATGCCACCTGGATGTCTCGCCACCATCTAAAATTGAATGTGGCTAAAACAGAACTACTCATCTTCCCACCTAAACTCACCTCTCTGCATCCCTCATTTTCCGTTTGTGTACAACACTCTCATCCTTCCTGTTTTGTCTGCTCGTAATCTTGGGGTCGTCTTTGACTCCTTTCTCCTTCACTTCCCAGATACAACATATCGCTAAAATCTGTCACTTCTTCTTCTATAATATTACCAAAATCCAACCCTTCCTCTTTTGAGTACACTACCAAAACACTTATCCACACCCTCATCACCTCGCGCTTAGACTACTACAATGTTGTACTTTTAGGCCTTCTGCTTAGCCATCTTGCTCCCTTCCCGCTCCCTTCCAATCCATCCAGAATTCGGCTGCATGACTTTTATTCTGGAAGAGCCACTATACTCGCATTACCCCTCACCTAAAGTCACTTCATTGGCTTCCTGTCTTTTTCAGACTACAGTTCAAACTCTTCTTACTGACCTAGACTTCCTGCTTTTTAAACATTCTTTATCCCAGGTCAAGCAGGCAGCATATTCTCAACAGTGGGTGACGTCACCAACGGAGCCCCGCAGCGGACAGCCTCGAAAGCAGACTTGCTTAAAGATCTTTGTAAGAGCTTCCAAGTGCTGCACTGCGCATGCGCGAGTGCATTCCCTCCCAAGTTAGGGCGCGCGTCTCCTGTGAGGAACCTCAGTTCAATGTTTTCTGTGGAGCCAAGAAGTCCTCTTCTTTCAGCTCTGCAGCCTTTGTTGCCTTCTCTCACCACGGCTTTTGTTATTTTATTAGTCATTGCGCTCGCATTTTATTGTTATTTTCTTTCTTATACAATTTTTTTTTTTTTAACCCTTTTATTTTTTCTTTTTCTTCCGGCAGCGGCCTTATGGCCTAGGCCTGGCCATTTACCTCGTTCGGTACATCGGGCTTCGTTTGTTCTATGTCTCGGCCTCTAACCGGGTTCAAAAAGTGTAGCCAGTGCAACAAGACCCTTTCAATCACCAATCCTCATAGTCGGTGTATTGTTTGTCTGGGTCCCGAACATTGTCCCGACGCTTGTTCGTGCTGTGCTACCCTCCAACCTCGGGCCCTTCGTCGGCGCCATGCCAAGTTCCTTCAACTTTCTGGCACGATGGACCAGCCAACTGACAAGGTCTCGGCTTCGGGGACGGCTTCGACCTCTAAGTCCTCGACCTTGACTCTAGCTTCTGCCTCCACCAAGGCCTCGACCTCGACTCCTTCAGCCTCGAAGGCCTCAGTGGCAGCTCCTCTGAAGACCCCGACGGGTAAGTCTCCTATCTCTCCTTCAGTTACTACTCCTAAGAAGCCTCCAGAGTCACAGGCATCCCAGGCCATATCTACCAGCCTACCTGCCTCGATTAGACCTCCAGCTATGCGTGCCTCCAAGCATCGGGAATACTCAACCTCGAGGTCGCCTTCCTTGGAGCGCACTGCTGCACCTTCAAGACCTGATCCTTTTGTCTCGGTGCCCATGTTTGAGGACATGTTAAAAGCCATTCTGACCACGCAGATTTCCTCGGTCATGGCTCAACTCCTCCCGTCCTCGACCCTGCTTCCTGTGAGCCAGCCTGAACAGCAGTTTGAGACCCCGGTGGAAGCACCTAGAGCAGGGATCTCAAAGTCCCTCCTTGAGGGCCGCAATCCAGTCGGGTTTTCAGGATTTCCCCAATGAATATGCATTGAAAGCAGTGCATGCACATAGATCTCATGCATATTCATTGGGGAAATCCTGAAAACCTGACTGGATTGCAGCCCTCAAGGAGGGACTTTGAGACCCCTGACCTAAAGGCAAGTCTCACTGGTTCTCATCCAGTGATTCTTCACCTACTCCTCGGACACAGTCTCCTTCTCCTCGACCGAAGCATCACTCGAGGCATTTGAGGCATCTCGCTTCCAAGCTTCCTCAGGAGACATCTCTACAACAGAAACCTTCGCCTTCTCTGGATACTGAGACTTCTATGCCTCGTTTATCCAAGGCTACTGAGACTTCTTCCAAATCCAAACATAAGTCTCGTAAAGCTATTACACCGGCTGCTTCTCCTCGAAGTCTATCGAGGTCGAGGACTCCTCTATCGAGACCGTTTCCGAGGGAGCCTTCTCCTCCTGCCTCGACCCAATCTGTTCCTCAAACCCCGGGAACTTCACCATCGAGAGTTTTGAAACGTAAACATTCACTGACTCCTTCTCACGCAGGTAGTGCAGCTTCCTCACTCACTGTGCACCTGGACTCTGAGCCTCTGTCTCAGTATTCCAGAGAGGCTTCTCCCTCCTACTCAGTAGTTTCTCAGTCTCACACTCCTTCTTCTGAAGATGCCTCAACCTCGAAATCTGCCTCTTTTGCCAGGTTCGTCGTCGACATGGGAAAAGTTCTTCAACTGGATCTCCACTCTGATTCTAAGTATACACCTGAATACTTGGCAGACATGGAGTTGCCTCATCCAGCCAAGGAGACCTTGAGGCTTCCTATGACTCCAGTATTGAAGAAAACTTTCTTAAGGAATATGGAAACTCCTTATTCCATCACAGCTATTCCATCTAAGCTGGAATCCAGGTATCACACAGTACCTTGCAAAGGCTTCGAGAAATCTCAATTATCCCATCAGTCTTTGGTGGTGGAATCTTCTTTAAAGAAAGCTCATCCATCTAAGCTTTAGGCTGCGGTCCCTCCAGGCATGGAGGGCTGTACCATGGACAAGTTTGGCTGCAGATTATACCAGAATTCCATGATGGCTAACAGAATTCTCAATTATAACTACATTTTCACGGCTTATTTTAACCATTTCCTCAAATTACTACCTAAATTCTACCCGGCTCTTGAGGAACAAAGTCTTCCAGAATTCAAACAGATCATCAGAACTCTGTCTTGTGTTGTGATGAGACCTGAATCTCCATATTTGGCAATGACAGTGTCTGCTATGTTCATCAGTAACCGGGCAAGGACTGTTATGCAGAGTATATTACTGCCACGGAACTCTGAGGACTTTCTTAGCGATCAGACTCTACAGTGACCCTTGAGGGGAGGAATGCTAGTCTAGTGTCCCTCAGTAAGCCTGGTTCTAAAGGAGAGTTTGTAGAGGCTCGGCATTAAAGATAGTTTTCACAGCAACCTGTGAACTGTTGACTAAAAGGTTTCTTTGGATTTGTTTAGGACTTTTTTGAGACTTTGGGGAGTAGTAAGTAGGAGAAGAGGCCTAGAAAACTCTTAAACTCAGGCCATGTGCACTATATTTCATGAGGGTGTGAATCCTCTCACCCTAACTGAAAAGTGCTGCTTGAAGAGAGACCAGTGACTGGTTTCAGCCTCTTAATTTGAGACTGAAGTCTGAGGACTTTATTAGAGATCAGACTCTTGAGGTTAATTCCCCCCCCCCCCCCCCAAAAGCGGAGCTCTTTTTGGCTCTTCAGCCAACCAGGAACAGGGCATCGCTTTGCTAGGATTTTTCTGTTCTTTCTTTTTTCTTCCAGGTGTAAATACTTCTACAACCTCATTATGGCTGGGAAACATCATGTCACCAAAGCTGCTGCTCAGGTTACAGCTTCTGTCTGTGCAGACA
Organism: Geotrypetes seraphini; assembly: GCF_902459505.1. Lineage (NCBI taxonomy): Eukaryota > Metazoa > Chordata > Amphibia > Gymnophiona > Dermophiidae > Geotrypetes > Geotrypetes seraphini. Next base: position 337,132,594 of record NC_047086.1, on the reverse strand, counting down.
GAAAATGTTTCCCAAACAGACGGAGTGGTTCCATGTGCCAGCTATCTTCAGCTTGAATCCCTCATTAAGGAAGTAAAGGAAATGAGAGAGGAGGTGGCAAGATTGAAAGGCATCCATGAGAATGAGAGGTACATCAGTGAAATGGTTCATGAGATGTCAAAGATTTCTAGCAGTGGGGAAGAAGAGGCTGTGCTGAGGGAAGACAGCTGGACTCAGATTACGGAAGCCTGATGACTTATCTGATGCTGCTCATCTACATTGGCACTAATGATACTGCCAGATACCCCTGTGAAAGTAACAAAAGTGACTGCGGCTCTGGGAGAGAAGGTGAAGGAATCGAGTACGCAGGTGGTATTCTCGTCCATCCTCCCTGTCAAGGGTAAGGGCCAGGTTGGAGAAGCATTTATCCTAGAGATGAATGTGTGGCTACGTGGATGGTGTTGAGAGCATTTTGGCTTCCTGGACCATGGGATGATGTTCCAAGGGCTGAGCAGCATCTATCAAAGACGGGAAGAAGTGTCTTCAATGGCAGGCTAGCTAATCTGAAGAGGGTTTTAAACTAGAAGTGATGGGGAAGGGTGATCAAAGCCACCGGTTGAGTACAATCCGTCAGGTAAGTAAATCACTGAATACCTCTAGACGGAGGGGAAAAGGGCACAATGTCTGGAAAGTAGTATATACTAATCCTCGAAATATGGGAAACAAAATTCTGGATTTAGAAGCAATGATGGAAGCACTGGTCGCCGTACATAAAGAAGGACACAGTACTACTTGAAAGGGTCCAGAGAAGAGTGACTAAAATAGTTAAGGGGCTGGAGGACTTGCTGTTCAGTGAGAGATTGGAGAAACTGGGCCTCTTCTTCCTTGAAAAGAGAAGATTGAGAGGGGACATAATCTAAACATTCAAGGTACTGAATGGAATACACTTAGTAGATAAGGACAGGTTGTTCACTCTCTCCAAGGTAGGGAGAACGAGAGGGCACTCTCTAAAATTGAAAGGGGATAGATTCCATACGAATGTAAGAAAGTTCTTCTTCACTCAGAGAGTGGTAGAAAACTGGAACGCTCTTCTGGAGTCTGCCGTAGGGGAAAACACCCTCCAGGGATTCAAGACAAAGTTAGACAAGTTCCTGCTGAACCAGAAGGTATGCAGATAGGGCTAGTCTCAGGGCGCTGGTCTTTGACCAAGGGCCGCTGCGTGAGCGGACTGCTGGGCATGATGGACCACTGGTCTGACCCAACAGCGGCAATTCTTATGTTCTTATAAGATGAGTTTCAGCAGTTGGTAATGGAACCCATGCAGGATGGGGTCATACTGGACTTAGTGCTTATAAACGGAGAAAGTGTTTCTGATGTTACAGTTGGTGATCACCTGGCTCCAGTGATCACTGCATGGTACAGTTTAATATTAAGACTGGTATAGAGAGGGCATATTCAAAAGCAAAGGTTCGAGACTTTAAAAAAACTAACTATGTTTGGATGGGGGATTACGTCAAGGAATTGTCTGGATGCGAATGTCTGGAAGGAGTAGAAATGCAGTGGGAAAAACTGAAAGGAGTTATTGTAAGGGCGACAAATCTTTTTGTGAGGGAAGTAAAAAGTAAGAGGAAAAGAAGGCCACTTTGGTTATCAAAAGTAGTAGCTGAGAAGGTAAGGAATAAGAGGTGCAGGTGATCGAGGCAAACAGCGTGCAAGAATTTAAGAGCAAATGGGATGCCCATGTGGGATCCCTTAGAGGGTTAAGCCAAGGGAACCTGTCACCAGAAGTGGGATCCCTAGGATAGTAGACTTGGGGGTGGGTCAGTAGAGTGGGCAGACCTGATGGGCTATGGCCCTTATCTGCCGTCATCTTCTATGTTTCTATGTTTACCATAAGTAGTTCTTTCTCCCCAGCTGTCTCTTACAATTCTCTGCCTCCCAATGACTCCAACCCTATCCCTGCTGATAGATCCTGGACTGCCTTCGAACTCGTATCCAAACACCAGTCTCTAAACTTTGTCTCAAACTCTGAAATCCTGCAAATGCATCCTAGATCCTTTCCCATCCTACCTTTACGAAAACATTCCTATGCAGGCCATCTCCTCCCTTACTAGTCTTATAAATACTGCTCTACTATTGGGCCTGTTCGCCACAGAAATGGGACACATTGCCTTATCACCTCTTTTGAAAAAAGCCGATCTCGACCCTTCCTTACCATCGAACTACTGCCCATAGCAAATATCCCTCTCCTAACTAAACTGTTAGAGGCCATAGTCGCTACCCAGCTCTCTTCTTACCTAGAAAGATTCTCCATTCTCCACCCCTACCAATACGGCTTCAGACCCAGCTTCAGCACTGAGTCCCTCCTAGTTTCCCTAATTTCAAAGGTTCAACAGCTATATTCTCGTAACAAATTCGCTGTTCTTTTACAATTCGATCTCTCTGCAGCTTTCGATGTCGCCAACCACGACATACTACTTTATCAACTTTCTGAGATAGGAATTGACTCCACCGTCCTAAAGTGGTTCTCAAACTTCCTTCGCTCATGTCCGTACCTTGGACACCATCTTGCGGTGTCCCTCAGGGATCACCCCTATTCTCTTTAACATCTACATGTCCTCCCTGAAGCTCCTCCAACTTTTCCCCCTTGAAACAATCTACACATACGCTGATGACATCCTTGTCCTCCTTGAAACAGACCAGAACCTCACCAACCTCCACGAGAACATTACATCTTGCATAATGAGACTCCACTCCTGGTCCCTCTCGGTACAGATAAAACTAAATGAATCAAAAACAAAATTACTCTGGCTCGGCCCAAAGTTAGAACACCTGCCCACCATCTTCGCACTACCCACAGGCGCTGCTCTGCACCTCAAGCAAGGTCCTTGGCATCACTATTGATTCTTCTCTCTTCCTGTCCGCTGTCCGCGCTGGGGCTCCGTAGATGACGTCACCCACATGTGAGAATATATGCCTGCTGTCCCTGGATAACACCTGTTACGGTAAGTAACTGTGCTTTTTCAGCCTCCACATGCTGAGGAGAGTAAGATCCTACTTTCGCCAAAAACATTTTGCCGTCCTCGTCCAATCCATCATCCTCTCCAAACTTGACAGCTGCAATGCCATTTACTTATGCCTAACAAAAAAAAGTCTTCAAAGACTCCAGCTTATCCAGAATACTGCATCAAGTTGATCTTTGCAAAATGCAAATCTGACCATGTCTCCCCACTCCTGTCCAATCTTCACTGGCTCCCAGTGATTTCCAGAATCCATTTCAAATGCTCCTGCCTGGCTTTTAAGATCATTCACGGCATCCTTCCTCCCCTAATCCCACTATCCTTTAACTCCTCGAGTCCTGACTCCACCAGACCCGCCCAAAGATATAAACTATCCTTCCCCTCTCTACGTGGTATTCTCTATGCAGGTAAAACTGGGAAAATCTCTTCTCTTAAAAATCACAAGTCTCTGGAACGACCTTACTATCCCATTGTGGAACCTGGGCTTTCTCCAACTATTCCTCAAGCAACTGAAAACTTGGCTCTTCTCTAACATGTAATTCTATTTTCCCCCTTACTCTTCCATTCTATATATAAGCTCATGTAAACCTTTTCCTTTCTCTTCTTATATTTTAAGTTCTTGTAAACTGCCGAGCTCCACTTCCGTGAAGAGGATGCGGTATATAAACTTAAGGTTTAGTTTAGTTTTCATAAACTACAAAAGATCGCAGAAAGAAGAAGACAGGCAAAAATATCTGTAAAAGTTAAGAGAGGCTGGTCGAGAAGTTAGGAAAGCAAAGATACAAATGGAAGAAAAAATATCTGACACGATAAAACAGGGAGATAAAACATTTTTTAGATATATCAGGAAGAAGTATAAAAGTGGCATTGTGAAACTCAAAAGTGAAGGGGAGGAATATGTAGAACCTGATAAAGAAAAGGCTGAATTTGCTTAACAAATATTTCTGTTCTGTGTTCATGGCTAAATATCCGGGATCGAGATCACAGAAGCCAAATATGAATAGGGATGGTGGAGTGGTAGAGCCCGATCGATTTTCAGAGGGTTATATTCGTGAGGAGCTAGCTAAATTAAATGTAAACAAAGCGATGGAGCCGGATGATGTACATCCGACGGTGCTGAAGGAACTTAGGGAAGTTTTAGTGGCTCCGCTGAATGACCTTTTTCAATGCTTCTCTAGAGTAGTACTGGAAGACTGGAGAAGGGCGGATGTGGTCCCTCTACACAAAAGTGGAAGTAAGGAAAAAGTAGGGAATTACAGGCCAGTAAGTAAATTAATGAAAACACTGTTAAAACAGAGAATGGTGAAGTTTCTGGAATCTGGTGGATTACAGGACCAGAGGCAACATGGATTACTAGAGGTTAGGTCTTGTCAGACAAATCTGATTAATTTCTTTGACTGGGTAACCAGAAAATTGGATAGAAGGAGTGCGCTAGATGTGGTGTATTTAGATTTTAGCAAAGCCTTTGACAGTGATGATACCAAAATCTGCAATAGATTAGACACTACGGATGGTGTGAATGACATGAAGAAAGACCTAGTGAAGCTTGAAGAAAGGTCTGAAATTTGGCAGCTAAAATTTAATGCTAAGAAATGCAAGGTCATGCGTTTGGGCTGCCAGAACCCAAAGGAACGGTATAGTTTAGGGGGTGAATTGTGCACGACAGAAGATCGGAAGTTGAGTGTGATTGTATGTGATGATCTTAAAGTGACCAAACAGGTTGAAAAAGTGTCGGCGAAAGCTAGAATGTTGCTAGTGTGCATAGGAAGAGGTATGGCCAGTAGGATAAAGGAGGTATTGATGCCCCTGTTTAAGACTCTGGTGAGACCTCATTTAGAATATTGTATACAATTCTGGACACTGCATCTTCAAAAAGATATAAAAAGGAGTCAGTCAAGTTGCCATCCAAGCTCATTCCAGCCTATCCAACCATCCTCTTTGCAGGATGTCTACCATAAAACTTGGGCTAGTGGGGTAATCCACTCTGAATTGTTCACATTTCTCAAGTTTGATATCAAAGATTTTGTCAGTTCTCTGTCACTCATCGGTTTGTTTGTTTTTTTCATGATTATGCAGTCAGACCCTTTGCAAATTCTGACCTTAATTACTTCCCGAGTGTATTCTAAATCATATACAAAAAGACAATGTTTGTTGAAACAAGTTCATTATTCTAATTCCTTATCGGATTCAGATTATCATGGGTCTAATATTAGATTTTGTAATTTAAATGGGTATTGTACGAATATACATTCAATTAGAAATAAATCTTATGTGGTTCATGATTGGTTGCAAGAGGCCAATCCAGATTTTGTATTTTTAACAGAAACTTGGTTGCTTTAAGATACCGATCCAGTTATTAACGAACTTTTACCCCATGGTTTTAAAATTATACCATTATCTAGGGTCACTAAGAGAGGAGGTGGAGTGGCAATTATTCTAAAGGATAAGTTTGATTTTGTAAATCTGGATTCTAAATCCAACTCAGATTATGAAATTCTTTCTTGTAGACTATCTTCTAAGTATCTGGATTCTTCTCTTGTTGTCACTTTATTTTACATATTGTGAAGGAAGATTTTTATAATTTCCTTTCATTAAATTCCATCAGAGGTTCTTATAATTTGCTATTGGGAGATATCAACATTCATTTAGACCAAGTGGACGATGTTGAGGTTAAAGATTTGTTTGCTTTTCTATCCTCACTAGGTTTTTTTAATACCTATTTCGGAAAAAACACATCAAAAAGGGCATCATATTGATTTGGTTACATTTTCCTCCATAGATATTTCTTTACCGCAAATTGATCTGTTCGAATCTAGGTGCGCTGATTCCATTTGGTCTGACCATCGTTTGTGTGAACTACAAATTAGATGATAGGAAAAATTAACCATATATCAATATGTTGATAATTCTGACAATAGAATAATAATTGATAGTACAGGAACGGTCAATCCAGTAGAGTTCTGGGCATTATAAATTAAAGGAGGAATTAGATTGTGCTGATAAATTTTTATCTGAGTGGAATAGTTTTAGGAACTTGACTTTGGATACCATTGCACCATTGAAAACGTACTCTAAAAGATCAAGATCCATAAATAAATAGTATGATGAGGAACTGTTATTGTTTAAGAAAAAATTACGGAAAATGGAAAAATTGTGGGTAAAATCGGGTAAAATAGGGGCTTTCTGTCTCCCCATCTTTATGTCGCACCTTGGGGCTCCACCCCGTACTTCCAACCCCATTACCTTCCGCAAAAAAATCACAAGCGACCTGTTCTGGTCTAAATTTCTCAATCTATTCTCCTCTGCCCCTAAGCCTGCAGATTCAGGTACTAATTGGCATAACTGGGTCGCTCTCTCCAAATCCACCTATCTTTCCCTCGCCCCCCTTTCCACTAAATCCATCTCCTATCCCCGCAAGGCCCCTTGGTTTCTCCCATATCACAGAAAGCTAAAACAGAAATGTCGAGCTCTGGAGCGCATATGGAAAAAATCAAAATGTCCTATAGACAGACAGTCCTGGAGAGTCAATATCAAGCTGTACAATACAGCACTAAAAAAAGCAAGAAAAAACTTCTATGGTGACAAAATCTCCAGGTCCAACAATCAAAGCAGTACTCTATTCAACATCTGGCGCTCCCTAACCTCCAAAAGAGACCCCACTTTGCTTCCCTCCTCTCCTTCAGCCGATGTTCTAGCAAAATTCTTCAACGATAAGGTTTTTTCCTTGAGATGCTCTTTCCTTCCTTCAGTCTCTTACAACTCCCTAGTGCCCACCGATTCCACTCCCACCCTAATGGTCTCCAACCCTATCCCAGCTGACAGATCCTGGACCACCTTTGAGCGCGTATCTGAATCCCTGGTCCTCAATCTCTGCCTCAAACTGAAATCCTGTAATTGCTCCTTGGACCCATTCCCCTCCTACCTATATGAGAACATTCCCGCTCAGGCTATTTCTTCTATCACCATTCTCATAAACTCCGCCCTTCAGTCGGGCCATTTCTCCCCAGAAATGGGTCATATCGCCTTGACCCCACTACTGAAAAAATCTGACCTTGACCCTTCCATACCATCTAGCTATCGCCCAATTGCAAATATCCCTCTCCTAACCAAGATGCTAGAGTCCATCATTTCTTCCCAACTCTCATCATACTTAGAGAGATTCTCTATTCTTTTACCCTATCAATATGGCTTTCGTCCTAACTTCAGCACCGAATCCCTACTGTCTTCCCTGATTTCAAGGGTTCAACAACTTCACTCTCAAAACAAGTTCGCCGTCCTCCTACAATTTGACTTTTCCGCTGCTTTCGACGTTGTTCACCATGATATTCTTGTTTACCAACTCTCTGAGATAGATATCAACTCCACAGTCCTAGGTTGGTTCTCTAAATTCCTCCGCTCTCGTTCTTACATTGTTAACATGAATGGCACCTCATCCTCCCCCTGGAAACCGAATTGTGGAGTCCCGCAAGGCTCTCCACTATCCCCTATCCTTTTCAACATCTATATGTCCTCCCTAAAACTCCTTCACCTATCCCCCCTTGAAACAATTTACACTTATGCAGACGACATCCTCGTCCTCCTCGAGACCGATTCGAACCTCACCGACCTTTCTAAGAACATATCCTCTTGTATAATGAACCTACAATCCTGGGCCCACACTGTGCAAATGAAATTGAATGAGTCCAAAACAAGACTTCTTTAGCTCGGTCCAAAACTAGATCACCTACCCACCTTCATCCCACTACCCTCTGGCTCCTCTCTGAAGCTTGAGTTCTCGAGCAAGGTCTTGGGCATCATCATTGATTCCACATTGTCCTTCAATGACCACCTCCAATCCTTGGTAAAAAAAATGCTTTTCAGCCTTCTCATGCTGAGGAACGTTAGATCCTGCTTCCATCAAAAACATTTTACCCTCCTTGTCCAATCCATCATCCTCTCCAGATTGGACTATTGCAACTCTATCTATTTAAGCCTAACTAAGAAAAACCTCCACAGACTCCAACGGATTCAGAATGCCGCGGCCAAGCTCATCTTCGCTAAAAGTAAATTTGACCATGTCTCCCCACTCCTGGCCAAGCTCCACTGGCTTCCGATAATCGCCAGGGTCCACTATAAATGTGCCTGTTTAACTTTCAAAATCCTATATGGTATCCTCCCTCCCTTTATCCCTCTTTCTTGAAATTCTTCAAACCCTAATACCACCAGATCCTCCCACAAATTAAAACTATCCTTCCCCTCACTAAAAGGCATTTCACACACAGGAAAGCTAGGGACCTCCCTCCACTTCAAAATCACTGAGCTCTGGAACAACCTTACCTCCCCTCTTCGGAACTTGAGCTCTCTCCAAGTTTTTCGCAAACATCTGGAAACCTGGCTTTTCTCAAAAAATGTAAGTCTCCCTCCAACTTAGGAATCAAGGAAACTCTTATATCTTGGCATCCCAAGTCCTCTAAATTTTCTTCACACTTCTACCTCTAACCCTCTGTTGTAGTTCCTTCCTATTTCTCCTACTGTAAACCGCGTCGAGCTCTACGAACGTGGAGATGATGCGGTATACAAACCTAAGGATTAGATTAGATTAGATTAGTAAACATGAGGATAAGGTTTCCTGGAGACATAATCTGAAAGAATATAAAAATTTAATTATTGACAAAGTAGCCAAATTTATGCATCTAAAATTGGATTAGCCAACAAATAATTATTTAAATTGGTTGGCAATTTATTTGACACTGAATCTAAAAAAACGATCAAATTCTGATTGTATGCCAACTGCGGATTGTTTGGCCGAATTTTTTAAATGCAAAATTATCCAGTTAAGATCTGATTTGGGGTCATTTATTAATTTGGATAGGGTTGAGATGATGCAATTGTTGGATGGTTCAAGAACAGACATGAATTGGTCTAATTTTAATTCCCCAGACTAGTTCCTTTTTTGTAAATTATTTAGGAAGTACACTAGGTCTTATTATAGGCTTGATAATTGTCCTCCCAATGTATTGAGAAACGCATTTTTCAAGTTTAAAACTGAATTATTTAGATGGATTACATTCTTATTTAATGAGGGACGATTTCCAGAAGATCTTGGCCACATTGTAGTTACTCCCATTGTCAAAAATTCAAAGGAGCCTATTGTGAGCCTGCCGGTGCCGGGTTTTCCAGATGGCCATCGACCAGGGTTCAGTAAAGACCGATTTAGACGTGCCTTCAAAGAAAATTGAAGATCCTGCTGGTACTTATCAATATAAAACAAAACAAACGTCAGGACCAATAAAGATTTTCAAGAGTATTTGAGTCCAACTTTATTCCTGTGATAGCAAACAGCTATAGTGCAGTCTTTGCATTCAAACACAAACATAAAAACTGGGCTTACAAAAATTACAGCCCACACTTTTCTTGCAGGTAAGTTAAAAAAACAACAAATGACTCTTTTGTAGCCTTGCCCTGAGAGTTTCACAGTCCATAAAGGGCAACCTAAGGCTACCAAAATTACCCAGTCTTTACACTGGTTCTTTATAATGGGTTTGTTAAACACAGTTAGCAATTGCTGCCTAGGCCTGGGTTTTAGCCGGCCTTCCCCAGCCAACTTAACAACTAGCTGGTGGGGGAGGGGAGTAGCTGAATCCACTAATTTAAAGACTGCCAAAAATTGGCCCCACAATCCCGCCCTGAGGATCTTGTGTGGATTCTTCCCCAGCCACAACCCCTTTCTCCCGGGCAGCCACAAAGTCACACCCAAACAGAGAGAAAAACAAAAGTCCAAATGTTCAAACAAGAAAAAACCCTTTCTTCACTGTCACCAGCACTAAGACACACCTGCAGCTGTGAACCTAGCACTGCTCACACTGCCTGCCCTTGTCTTGTGCTTCCAGACAGCCTAAAAAAAAAAACAGATTCAGCAGCCACCAAAAACCACAAAGAAATCAAACTTAGCTTTGGTCCATGAAGCTTTCTTCTGGTTCCAGGGAAGTGTCCATGAGTTCTAGGGTATCCTGGCTGGCTGGCTGGTTGGTCTCAGGGACAGAGGTAACATCTGCCATCTCAACATCCTGAATCTGAGAGGGTTCAGGAGCCCAGTCCCTTGAGCCTCCTTCCTGGGCTGCCCCAGGACAGACTGACTTGTTTCTCCTTAGTTCAGCCTCTAAATTCCTGAGCTGGGTACGCCCTAACCTGAAAGGGGGAGGGACAATCTGCTGTTTCTGCTGGGCTTTCTGATTAGCTCTAATTGGGTCCAGCAGTTGTGTCTTAGCTGTGCTGTGTGCCTGCCTCTTAGGCTGTTCTTTCTTTAAAGGCACCTCCTGCTGCACCAGGCTATTCCCACTATCATCTTCCCCTCCCCAGGGCCCTGTAACCTTGTGGTTCAATGGGAACTCAGGTCTTATCTGCTTGTCTGCATTCAGCCTGTCACTCTGGTTAGCCCTTATTAAGGTAAGTTTAGGGTTAGGCGCAGCCTTCCCTAGCACAAGCCGGGCTTTAGGGCTAGGGTTGTGACACTATTACTTATAAAACTAATTATAGGCCTGTGGCTAGCATTATTCCATTGTTTGTGAAACTTATGGAGGGCTTGGTAAATGTTGAGTTGGCTAATTATTTGGATAAATTCAACATTTTGCATGATCATTCGGGTTTCCGTGCTGGTTTCAGTACTGAACCAGTTATTGCGTCATTATTGGCGTATCTTCACACGCAATTTAGCCTAGGTATAAGTATTTTGATTCTACAACTAGATCTGAGTAGTGCGTTTGACTTGGTTGACCATGATTTGTAACTGATTTGTTTGGAGACCATGGGAATCACTGGGAATGTCCGTAGATGGTTTTGAAGGATTTTTACACAGTAGATCTTATCAAGTATATTCTACTGGGACACACTCATTCACCTGGAGTAATCCATCTGGCGTCTCTCAGGGATCCCCATTATCACCTACTCTTTTCCACCTTGGATTGCAAGTAACTTGGTTTGCAAGTGTTTTGCAAGACAAGCAAAATATTTTATTAAATTTTAATTTGATATTCAAGCAATGTCTTGCAATACAAGTACATACAGTATACACACATCACAACTGAGCCAATGGTTCTTTTTTGTCTGACGCTGCAAGAGTGTAATGACTGTTCTAAACAAACAAAGTCTTGCAATACGAGTACAAACTGTATACACGCGTCACATCATCACTACTGAGCCGATGGTTCTTCCCTCTCTGATGCTGCAGGAGTGTAGTGACTGTTCTAAATGAGCGAGGTCTTGCAATGCAGTACGTATAGTATTTTGTATTAAAGTTTTTGGGTTGTTTAACGAATTGTCTGCATTTCCATTATTTCTTATGGGGAAATTTGCTTTGATATACAAGTGCTTTGGATTATAAGCATGCTTCTGGAACGAATTATGCTCACAACTAAGATTTTACTGTATATTTGATTTCCGTGGCTAACCTCTTTTAAAAACTTAAAGTCAAATTCTACCTCTATGCTGATGACATTACTGTGTTATTGGCTATGTCATCTTTTTCTGATGACGTAAAAGTCCAGATTGCTGAAATTTTGGCTAAGATACAACTTTGGATGTTTAGATTTAAACTTAACTCAGATAAAACAAAATTTTTTCTTGCCAGTCCAAATAATACAGTTTTAGGCAAACAGGTCTTAATTAATGATCAAACCTTTGAAATTGTTCCTTTTATTAGGATTTTAGGGGTTATACTGGATTTTAGGAGTTACACTAGATGGACAGTTAACATTTGAGGATCATACTGATCTTAAGATTAAAAGATGTTTTATGACCCTCTGGAAACTCAGAACTATCAAAAGATATTTTGATTTTGTTTCTTTTAGAATTTTGGTACAGTCTCTAATTCTGTCTGTCCTCGACTATTGAAATATCGTCTATATTGCATCATTTAAGAAAAATTTACAATGTATTCGATTAGTACAAAAAACGACACTGCGCTTAATTTTTGGCCGGAAGAAATATGATCACATTAGCCCATTTTATCGACTATTACATTGGTTGCCTTTTGAGGCACGTATTCTTTTTAAATTTTTGTGTCTTTGTTTTAAATCTCTTTTTGGTTTGGCTCCAGGATATCTAGCCTCTCAATTTAATATTTATACCTCATCAAAAAACACTCGTAATAAGTTAATGTTCATGTATGCTTCGATTAAGAACTGTCGTTACAAGAAATTTTTGAATAGGACATTTGCCTTTCAGCTAGGCAAACTGAACTCTTGGTTAAGCCTGCTTATTTGTCAAACAGATTCTTATAACGTTTTAGAAAATTTTTAAAAACACACTTGCTTGGTAAGTTTGTTAAATAACTATGTAATTTTCTTCTTGTCATTCATTCTGATTAACCTGTTGTACCTTTCACTGATTGTACAGTTCTTCTTTGTTGTTAACCGCCTGGAACTTTGTGGTTGGGTGGTATACAAGAATAAATTTATTATTGTTATTATAAAGTCCGGCCATGTTCCAAGTTAGTGGAGTTCCCATTGATGCCCTCCCCAGCCCATCCTATACCAAATCACCACATATGGGACACAGACCATGCAAGTCTGTCCAATACTGGCCTTAGTTCTTTAATTTACATCCTTCATTTTCTAATTAGAGATCCTCTGTTTATCCCATGCTTTTTTGAGTTCCATTACCGTTTTCCTCTCCACCACTTCCCTCGGTAGGGTATTCCGGACATCTACCACCCTCTCCGTGAAAAAGAATTTCCTAACATTGCTCCTGAGTCCTCCTCCCTGCAACCTCAAATTATGCGTTCTAGTTTTACCATTTTCTCTGGAAAAGATTTGGTTCTATATTAATACTTTTCAAGTATTTAAACATAGAAACATAGAAAGATGACAGCAGGAAAGGGCTATAGCCCATCAAGTCTGCCCATTCTACTGACCCACCCCATTAAGTCTGAGTGCAAATCACCCAGTTCCTTAACTCGACTTTCGTAGGGATCCCACGTAGATGTCCCATTTATTCTTAAAGTCAAGCACGCTGGCGGCCTTGACCACCTGCTCTGGAAGCTTGTTCCAATGGTCCACCACTCTTTCCGTGAAGAAATACTTCCTGATGTCCCCATTAAATTTCCCTCCTCTGAGTTTGAGCGGATGCCCTCTTGTGGCCGAGGGTCCTTTGAGAAAGAAGATGTCATCATCCACCTCGATACATCCCGTAATGTATTTAAATGCCTCAATCATATTCCCCCTCTCCCTGCGCTCTTCTAGAGTGTAGAGCTGTAGTTTGTTTAGCCTCTCTTCATACGAGAGACCCTTGAGCCCCGAGATCGTCCTAGTGGCCATCCGCTGAACCGATTCGACCCTAAGCACGTCTTTGCGGTAATGTGGCCTCCAGAATTGCACACAGTATTCCAGATGAGGTCTCACCTTGGTTCTGTACAGTGGCATTATGACTTCAGGTTTCCGGCTGACGAAACTTCTATTGATACATCCCATCATTTGCCTTGCCTTGGATGAGGCCTTCTCTACTTGTGTGGCAGCCTTCATGTCTGCACTGATGATTACTCTCAAATCTCGTTCTACTGAAGTCCTAGCTAATGTTTCTCCATTTAAAGTGTAAGTTCTGCATGAATTTCTGCTACCGAGGTGCATGACCTTACATTTCTTAGCGTTGAAGCCCAGCTGCCATGTCGAGGACCAGCTTTCCAACATAAGCAGGTCCTGCGTCATACTATCCTGCAAATTGCATTCACTTACTATATTACATATTATCCCAGGACAAGCAGGCAGCATATTCTCACATGTTGGTGACGTCATCTACGGAGCCCCAGCGCGGACAGCTTTTCAAGCAAACTTGATTGAAGTTTCAAGCTTGCTATGCTGCACCACGCATTTGCATGCCTTCTCCCTCCATTAGAGGGCGCATCCCCACCTCGTGGTCCTCAGTTCTGTTTCTTCCGCGGAGCCAGAAGCCCTGTTGATTTTGTGCTCCGTGCCTTTTTGCCTTCTGCCACCGCGGCTGGGTTATTTTTCTCGGTCGCTGTGCTTTGTTTATTATTTTCTTTCGTTCGCGTTGTTGAATCCGTAAAAAAATATATATATATTTTTCGTTCGGCTCCGGGGGCTCCCGGGAGCCGCGGCCGCGGGACCTCGTTTGTTCCCGGCTGTTTTTTGTGTTCATGTCCCGTCCTTTGACGGGCTTTAAAAAGTGCACCCGGTGCGATCGGTTACTTTCTATCACCGATCCCCACCGGTGGTGCCTGGTTTGCCTGGGTGTGGATCACCCGACTGATTCCTGCACTCGGTGCTCCACGTTCCAGCCTCGAGCTCTCTGCCGCCGACGTGCCCGGGGAAGGCCTCGACGTCGGCCTCGGCTTCGGCCCCGGCCTTGACCTCGGCCTCGACTCTCTCGACCTCGCCGCGGCTGCCTTCATCGTCGAAACCTGCGTCCTCGACCCCGAAGCCGACCCTGGTTAAGTCCCCGCTTCCTTCCTCTACTCCAGGGTCCTCTAAGAAGCCATCCTCGGGCTCCTCGACGGGGGCGGGTGGGTCGTCCTCGGCCCCGCCCCGGGCGTCGAAGTCGGGTGCTCCACGGAAATACTCAGTGCCGAGGTCGCCCTCGAGGGAGCACCCGCCGACTTCGGACATGCCATCTATGATGGCGATCCCAGTGTTCCAAGACGTGCTCCGAGTGCTTATCGCCTCGGAGCTGTCCTGCGCCCTGGCCCACCTGCAGCCGGCTTCGGCCTCGGCAGCCTCGACCTCGGCCCCGGCCTTAGTTCCGATGGTGGTCCCGGCCTCGGGCCCGACCTTGCCCTCGACCTCGGCAGTAGACCAGCCTGAGCGGAGTGTGCGGCCTCGGGACAAGGTGTGTCGGGTTCGCAGGATTTCCTCTTCCTCCTCGTCGGGGTCCTCCCGCGGGTCCTCGCCCTCGGGTCGGCCTCGGGCGAAGCGTCGGCCCAGAAAGCCCAAGCGCCCTCGCGGGTCGCCTCGGCGGCGCAGTCGCTCCTCGCCGACACGGGGAGCGGAGACTCTGAGGGTCTCGGAGCTCTGCCTGGATAACCCGAGGCTTTTCCGTTCCCCTGCGGGGAGGGGATCGAGGGACTCCTCCCCGAGGAGGAGGGAGCTTGCTTCGGTGCCTCGTACCCCGGGGACTTCCCCGAGGGGTTCCTCGGGGCTTCGGAGGTCTCCAACCCCGACGAAGTCCTTCGGGGTGGCTTCCTGGGGTTCAGAGTCTGGCACCGGTAGGGAGCCCAGGTACTCCCGTGAGGCGTCCCCGTCCTTCTTGGCGGCGCGGGCCTCTCGCTCCCCTTTCCCTCCCTCGAGGCCCTCCTCGTTCTCGAGGTTTGTTATAGATATGAGGAAAGCTTTGGACCTCGACCTTTTATCGGGGTCCCAGTATTCGAAAGAGTTTTTGGAGGAATAGGATTTGCCATCTCCTCCACGGGAGTCTCCGCGTTTGCCTTTGAATAAGATTCTTCATCAGACATTCTTGCGGAACTTGGACTCCCCTTATGCAGTCACGGCGGTCCCCTCGAAGATGGAATCAAAGTACCGCACGGTCCCCTGTAAGGGCTTCGAGAAGGCGCAGTTGTCCCACCAGTCTTTGCTGGTGGAGTCGTCCTTGAAAAAATCCCAGCCTTCTCGAGTCTCGGCAGCGGTCCCGCCCGGGCGTGAGGGGCGGACCCTGGATAAGTTTGGGTGCCGCCTCTACCACAATTCGATGATGGCTCACCGGGTGCTTAACTACGCTTTCACCTTCTCTTCCTACCTGCGTCAGCTGGTGAAGGCGATGCCCCGCTTTCACGGGGTTATGCCTGATTCGCATAAGGGGGACTTTGGCAAGCTCATGGACACCTTGTCGCAGCTGCGCCTGTTTCTTTTCCATGCCATTTATGACGCCTTTGAATTGTCATCCCGGGTCTCCGCCTTTGCGGTGGCGATGCGCCGTCTAGCGTGGCTGTGCATTGTGGACATGGACCCGAATTTGCAGGAGCGCCTGGCCAATTTTCCATGTGTGGGCTCGGAACTTTTTGATGAGTCCCTGGAGGCGGCTACTAAACGCTTGTCCGAGCACGAGCGCTCTTTCGCCTCGTTGGTCCGTCCCAAAGCCAAGTTGGCGACGCCGAAGCCGTATAGACCTCCGCCACGGCGCTACCCGCAAAAGTCCACGCCGGCGTTCTCCAGGCCTCCTCCCCGGCGACCCCCTCAGCAGGCCAGGGCATCACACCAGAAGCCTCAGGCGCAAGGGGCGTCTAAGCCGGCGCCGTCTTTTTGACGCTCTGAGCGGATGGGGGCGGGCCCCCTCCGCGCTGACGCCGTCCCCACTAACCATCGGGGGCCGGTTGCGGACCTTTCATTCGGCCTGCACTCTGATCACTTCGGACGCTTGGTTGCTCCGTGTCATCTCGGAGGGTTACTTACTAAACTTCAGGAATACGCCGCCGGGCGCGTCTCTTTCCAATCGTGCTCAGCTGCCGCTTCTCCTCTCGGAGGTCAGGTCCTTGTTGAGCCTTCGGGCGGTGGAGCCGGTACCCCCCGAGCAACGGGGACAGGGGTTTTACTCCCGTTATTTTTTGGTCCCGAAAAAAAACAGGGACTTGCGCCCCATTTTGGACCTCCGGAAGCTCAACAAGTTCCTTGTCCGGGAGAAGTTCCGCATGTTGTCGCTTCCGGTCCTGTACCCACTGTTGGAAGAAGGGGACTGGATGTGCTCCCTGGACCTGAAGGAAGCGTATACATATGTTCCGGTGCATCCTGCCTTCCACAAGTATCTTCGGTTCCAGGTGGGGGAGTTGCACCTTCAATATCGGGTCCTCCCGTTTGGCTTGGCTTCGTCCCCTCGAGTCTTCACGAAGTGCATGGTGGTAGTTGCGGCGGCCCTGCGTTCTCAGGGTCTGCAGGTCTTTCCCTACCTGGACGATTGGCTGATCAAGGCCCCTTCCAGGGAGGGGGTTATCTCAGCGACCCGACAGACTATCATCGTCTTTCAACGTCTGGGGTTCGAAGTGAACTTTCCCAAGTCCCAACTGTGCCCTGCTCAATCCCTTCAGTTTATCGGGGCCGTGCTGGACACGGTTCGCCTCCGCTCGTTCCTCCCTCCTCCACGGTTGGAGGCCTTGCTTCGACTGAGTCGACAGATTTTGCGGCTGAATTCGGTGTCGGCGCAGCGTCTGATGATTCTGCTCGGCCACATGGCGTTGACGGTTCATGTCACGCTGTTCGCCCGCTTACACCTGAAGATTCC
The DNA here is from genome assembly GCF_902459505.1 of Geotrypetes seraphini. Taxonomy (NCBI): domain Eukaryota; kingdom Metazoa; phylum Chordata; class Amphibia; order Gymnophiona; family Dermophiidae; genus Geotrypetes; species Geotrypetes seraphini. The sequence continues at coordinate 337,115,399 of NC_047086.1, read as the reverse complement.
TCAGTGGACCTTGGCCTCCCAGTGGCGTCAGGATCGGGACCCGGCCTTCCTTCCGGTGACAGTGACTCCTTCCTTACGGCGCTCGCTCCGTTGGTGGGCCAACTCTTCCAATCTTTCCGGGGGTTTGCTCTTTCTCGTCCCTCCGCATCGCAAGGTCCTGACCACGGACTCTTCGGAGTACGCGTGGGGGGCTCATCTCGACGGTCTGCGGACTCAAGGTCTATGGTCGGCGGAGGACCGTCTTTGAAACATCAATGTGTTGGAGCTTCGAGCCATTTTTCTGGCTGCTCGAGCGTTCTGCCACCTGCTGCACGATCAGGTAGTCCTCGTGCGGACGGACAACCAAGTGGCGATGTACTATGTGAACAAGCAGGGAGGGACAGGCTCTTGGTCCCTGTGCCGGGAGGCCCTGCGCCTGTGGGAATGGGCGGTCTCCCAGAACATCTTCCTTCGGGCGGTTTACATTCAGGGAGAGAGAAACTGTCTGGCCAACAAACTCAGTCGTCTTCTCCAGCCGCACGAGTGGTCGCTCAACTCCCGAGTTCTGCGTGAAGTCTTCGACCGCTGGGGGACTCCTCAGGTGGATCTGTTTGCCTCCTCGGAGACTCACAAACTGCCCCTCTACTGTTCTCGGATGTACTCCCCGGACCGTCTCGAGGCCGATGCCTTTCTTCTCGACTGGGGAGGGAAGTTCCTTTATGCGTTTCCTCCTTTCCCTCTGATCTTGAGAACGTTGGTACATCTCAAATCGACCAGTGCCACTATGATTCTCATTGCGCCTCGGTGGCCTCGTCAACATTGGTTCTCCCTGCTCCTTCAACTCAGTGTCAGGGAGCCTCTACTTCTGCCTGTTTTTCCCTCTCTGCTGTCTCAGAGTCGGGGTTCACTGTTGCATCCCAATCTTCAGTCCTTACATCTGACGGCTTGGTTCCTTTCCCCTTGACTTCAGTTCCTGTTTCTCAGTCTGTAAGGAAGGTTTTGGAAGCCTCACGCAAGGTCTCGACTCGGCTTTGCTATTCCCAGAAGTGGACCAGATTTTCATCCTGGCGTTCCTTGCACCATTTGGATCCGAGTTCGGTTCCGGTGTCCTCGGTCCTGGACTATTTGTTGCATTTATCTCAGTCTGGGCTGAAGACGACTTCCATTCGGGTGCACCTCGGTGCTATTGCTGCTTTCCATCGGCAGCTCAAGGGTCGGTCTCTCTCTCTTCATCCTCTGGTTACTCGTTTCATGAAGGGTCTTTTGAATGTTCATCCTCCTCTGAAACCTCCTCCTGTGGTTTGGGATCTTAATGTGGTTTTGGCTCAACTGATGAAGCCTCCTTTCGAGCCTATTGATAAATCTCATCTTAAGTTTCTCACTTGGAAGGTGATCTTTCTGCTTGCGCTCACGTCTGCTCGTAGGATCAGTGAGCTGCAGGCTTTGGTTGCGGACCCCCCTTTTACTGTGTTCCATCATGACAAGGTGGTTCTTCGCACCCATCCTAAATTTTTACCTAAGGTTGTGTCTGATTTCCACCTTAATCAGTCCATTGTTCTTCCGGTGTTTTTTCCGAAGCCCCACTCTCATCTTGGCGAGGTGGCGCTTCACACGCTTGACTGTAAGAGGGCATTGGCTTTTTATCTTCAACGCACTAAGTCTCATCGGAGGGTTCCTCAATTGTTTTTGTCCTTCAACCCTAATCGGTTGGGACGTCCTATTTCCAAGCGCACCTTATCCAACTGGTTGGCTGCTTGTATTTCTTTTTGCTATGCTCAGGCTGGTCTCACGCTCCATGGTCGAGTCACGGGGTATAAGGTCTGAGCTATGGCAGCTTCTGTTGCTTTCCTCCGGTCCACTCCTGTGGAGGACATTTGTAAGGCTGCCATGTGGTCTTCGGTTCATACTTTCACCTCCCACTACTGTCTGGATACGTTGTCCAGAAGCGACGGCCGGTTTGGCCAGTCGGTTTTGCGTAATCTGTTTTCCTAAATTGCCATCCTCCCACCTGCCCTTTTTTGGTTGGCTTGGAGGTCACCCACATGTGAGAATATGCTGCCTGCTTGTCCTGGGATAAAGCACAGTTACTTACCGTAACAGGTGTTATCCAGGGACAGCAGGCAGATATTCTCACAACCCACCCTCCTCCCCGGGGATGGCTTCTTTGCTGGATATGGAACTGAGGACCACGAGGTGGGGATGCGCCCTCTAGTGGAGGGAGAAGGCATGCACATGCGTGGTGCAGCATAGCAAGCTTGAAACTTCAATCAAGTTTGCTTGAAAAGCTGTCCGCGCTGGGGCTCCGTAGATGACGTCACCCACATGTGAGAATATCTGCCTGCTGTCCCTGGATAATACCTGTTACGGTAAGTAACTGTGCTGTTTGGCGTCATCGGCAAACAACGTCACTTTACCCTGAAGCTCTCGGGTCAAGTCCCTTATGAATATGTTAAAAAGGAGAGGACCTAGGACAGAGCTCTGCGGCACTCCGCTGGTCACCTCTGACGTCTCAGAGAGGGTGCCGTTGACCACCACCCTCTGAAGTCTCCCACTCAGCCAATCATTGTCCCATGCAGTTAGTGTCTCACCTAACCCCATTGATTTCATCTTACTTAATAGTCTGCGGTGTGGGACGCTGTCGAAAGCCTTACTGAAATCTAAGTACACTATGTCCAGAGACTCTCCCGAGTCTAGCTTTCCTGTTACCCAATCAAAGAAGCTGATGAGATTGGACTGGCATGACCTACCCTTAGTGAATCCATGTTGACTGGGATCCCTTAGATTCCCCTCATCCAAGATCGTGTCTAATTTACGTTTAAGTAGTGTTTCCATGAGTTTACACACTATCGATGTGAGACTCACTGGTCTGTAATTTGCAGCCTCTGCTCTGCAACCCCCTTTGTGCAGAGGAACGACGTTAGCTGTTTTCCAGTCCAGGGGTACTCTCCCCGTGCGTAGGGAGAGATTGAAGAGCAGGGCCAATGGCTCCGCCAGGACATCGCACAGCTCTATGAGCACTCTTGGGTGCAATTTGTCTGGTCCCATGGCTTTACTCACCTTGAGTCTTGTCAGTTCGCTGTAAACATCAGCTGGTGTGAACTCCAAATTCTGAAATGGGTCTTCCGCGCTTGGCTTCGCTTCCAGCTGTGGCCCGTGCCCTGGTGCCTCGCAGGTAAAGACTGAGCAGAAGTATTCATTCAGTAGTTTGGCTTTATCGGAATCCGTCTCCACATATTTCCCATCCGGTGTTCTAAGGCGTACTATCCCGTTTGTGTTTTTTTCTGTCACTAATATACTTGAAGAAGTATTTGTCCCCTTTCTTAATGCTCTTTGCTAGAGTTTCTTCCACTCGAGTTTTGGCCTCTCTGACTGCTGTTTTGACCGCTGCCGACCTGGTCCTGTATTCAATGTTAGCTTCTCCTTTCCCCGTACGTTTGTATGAAAGAAATGCTCTTTTTTTCTCCTTTACGAGGTACGAGACCTCGTCAGTGAACCACTGGGGTTTCTTGTTTCTTTGTTGTTTATTTACCAATTTTATGTTGCGGATAGTTGCCTCGTGTAGGGTTAGTTTCAGGGTTGACCACATCGCTTCCACATTATCAGTTACTTCTTGATCCTGCAGCGTCTGATGGACGAAATCTCCCATGCGTGTGAAGTCAGTGCCCTGGAAATTGAGTACCCTCGTTTTTGTTTGTGATCTAGGAAAGCCCTTCCTAAGGTTGAACCATACCATGTTATGGTCACTGGTGGCTAGCGTTTCTCCCACCGAGACCTCCAAGACGCTTTCCCCGTTCGTAAGTACCAGGTCTAGGATAGCCTGGGCCTTAGTGGGCTCTAGCACCATTTGTTTGAGCTGTACTCCCTTCATGGATGTTAATATCCTCCTGCTACCACAAGTTGTCGCTGAGAGTGTGCTCCAGTCTACATCAGGCATGTTGACATCCCCTAGCAGAACGACATCCCCCCGTAAAGTGATATTCTCAATGTCTTCAATTAGTTCTGTGTCCTTGTCCTCCGATTGTCTTGGAGGTCTGTATACCACACCAAGGTACAGGCATTTTTTTCCACCTCTGGCTAGGTTTATCCAGATGGATTCCCCGGTATACTTGACATCTGTGATTCTTGTTATTTTGATGTTCTCTTTGATGTAAAGTGTTACCCCTCCTCCTAACTTACCCTCTCTGTCTTGGCGAAGCAGGTTATATCCTGGTATAGCTATATCTCGGTATAGCTATATCTCACCCATGAAAATCTGTAAACCATGTTTCAGATATAGCCACCACGTCCAGGTCAGCATTCACTATTTCTGTTTCCAATTCTAGAAATTTATTCCCTAAACTGTGTGCGTTAACATACATAACTCTCCACTCTTTGGGTTTGCTAAACCCTGTAGAGAGTTTCCCATTTGAGTCACAGTGTCTCCTAGTGAATCTTTTGCAGTGAGGGTTCTTACCTCGGACTTGGACGGGGAGTTTTGGCTCACCACATCAGGATTGTTACTTACTGCTTTGGTATATAAGTAGGTACCCTCCCCCAACTTACCTAGTTTAATGCCTTTCGAAGCAGGCGGGCTAGTCGGTGTCCAAAGACGTTCTTACCTCTGCTGGTCAGGTGGAGTCCGTCTGGTCCCTGGAATCCCTGTAGCGCCTCTCCATGATTCAGGAATCCGAAGTTCATTTCCCGGCACCATCTTTGTAGCCACTCATTTATCCTCAGGATACGTTCGTCCCTGTCCCTTCCTTTGCCCCTAACAGGAAGAATTGAAGAGAATACTACCTGTGCTCCTATCCGCTTCAGCCTCTCCCCCAGAGCTCCAAAGTCTCTAACTATGTCCTCTGGGGTGTTCTTGGCGGTGTCATTCGTTCCGACGTGGATAAGTAGCATGGGGAAGTGGTCCTGGGGCCTGAGAAGTCTATCAAGGCAGGCGGTCACATCTCGTATTCTGGCTTCAGGCAGACAGCAGATCTCCCTCGACTGCATATCTGGTCTGCATATTGGTCCCTCGGTGCCCCTCAGCATGGAATCCCCAATGGCTATTACTCTGCGCTTCTTTTGAGAGGGTCGATCCATTTTCCTCGGAGATGGAAACGTGTGACGAACCTGGTCCTGCTTCACGTCGGTAGCCTCTTCCTGCAAGACCTGGAATCTGTTCCTCAGGTTGAGTTGTGGAGTCGATGTGGAGCTACCCTGGTAAGAGAAAGAGTAAGAAGGTGAAGAGATTGTAAATGGGGGAGGGGGTCTCTGTATCATGTCGCCCCTGTCCCTCCTCTCCTCCAGAGTATTTATATTTAGGTCTTCCAATCTCTTCACATTCTTCTTTTGGTTCAATTTTTGTCGCCTGCCTCTGGACCGCTTCAAGTCTTTTTTTTTTTTTATATCCTTCACCAAATACAGCCTCCAAAACTAAACAAAATACTCCAAGTGTAGCCTCGCCAATGATCTATATAGGGACATCAAATAGGGGGGGCATCAACATCTCCCCCCTTCTGCTGGTTATTTCTCTTTAAATAGATATAAAAATTCAAGAAAAAGAGTACAGAAAGGACTACCAGGTGAAACTGAAAGAAGCCAAGAGAGAGAGAAGTCTGGCAAAAGCATAAGCTGAAGAGCAAATGGCTAGAAATATAAAAAACAGAGACGAAATATTTTCAGATATATTGGTGAAAGGTAGAAGATGAAACATGAAATTGTGAGACTAAATGATATGTATCAATATATGGAGAGTGATGAGGAAAAAGCAAACATGCTTAAAAGAAGATCCTGGAGAAGGACCAAGATTCTCTGGCAAAGTTACACACACGAATGGAGTAAATATCTTGCTGTTCACGGAAGAAAGTGTTTATAAACAACTTGAAAAATTGAAAGTGGACAAAGCAATTGGACCAGATGGGATCATCCGAGGATATTGAGGGAGCTCAGAGAGGTTCTTGCGGGTCCTATTAAAGATTTGTTCAATAAATCTTTGGAGAAGGGAAGTGGTTCCTGGGGATTGGAGAAGAGCAAATGTCCTTATTAACAAAATTTGTCACAGAGATGAAGCGGGAAACTACAGGTCGGTAAGCCTCACTTCAGTTATTGGAAAAATAATGGAAGTGTTGCTGAAAGAAAGGATAGTGAAATTCCTGGAATCTAATGGGCTGTAGGATCCTAGGCAACATGGTTTTACTAAGCTATAAATTGCGCCAAACGAATCTGATTGAATTTTTTGATTGGGTGACCAGAGAATTGGATCAAGGGCATATGCTAAGTGTAATTTACTTAGATTTCAGCAAAGCCTTTGACACGTTTCCTTATATGAGGCTCTTGAACAAACTTGAAGGGCTGAAGTTAGGACCCAAAGTGGTGAACTGGATTAGAAACTGAGGGATGGATGCCAGAAGGTGGTGAGTGCAATTCGCTTGGAGGAAGTAAAGGTGATGGTGGAGTCCATCAAGGATCAGTGCTGGGGCCAATCCAGCTCAGTATGTTTGTGAGCAACATTGGTGAAGGGTTAGACAGGAATGTTTGCCTTTTTGCGGATGATACCAAGATGTCTAACAGAGTAGACACCAAGGAGGGAGTGGAAAACATGAAAAAGGATCTGAAAAATTACTTGAATGCTTTAATATCTGGCAACTAAAATTCAATGCAAAGAATTGCAGAGTAATGCATTTGGGGGATTAGAAATCAGAAGGAGCCGTATGTGCTGAGAGGTGAGAGGTTGATATGCATGATGGGGAGAGAGGGACCTTGGGGTGATAGTATACTACAATCACTATGCAGGGAGCACACTAATAACTTCCAAATTTATAAATACAAAAATGTGCTAGTACTAGCAAGGGGAGGCCAATCTATAAAGATTGCAAAGAAAAATTTCTAAAACCAGTACACCAAACATATACTACTATGAACCCAATGAGAAAAAAATGTGGAGAAAAATGGGAAATCTCAGTTCAGCTTCATGAATCTCCTCCAAAACTCGACTGATATATGTCAGTCAATTGTGGCAGCGTGATTATTTCAGTATAATTCAATAAGCACTTCCTTTCTTCAGCCCCAAAGAAAGGCAAAGAAACAGTGTGAGAAGGCTGTGGCTGTTATCAGAAGGATGTTAGGCTGTACTTAGAGAGGCATAACCAGTAGAAGAAAGGTACTGGTAGTTGGTGAGGCCCCACTTGGAGTATTGTGTTCAAGTTTCAAGTTTATTCAGTTTTGATTAATCGCTTTATTTTAATTCAAAGCGATGTACATAATAAAAATTACAATATAACAAAGTAATACATTGAAGATTGTTGACTGAACTTATGACAAATATGACAATACAAGAAACATATGGGAAAGAAATGGGCAAGAAGTTACAATGTAAAAATAAAGATGGGGATAACATTTAGGGAAGGTACATGAGGAAGGGGTGAAGCAGATTCTTGAGATTAATTTATAATGAAATTATTGATAATTTATGAAGGCATCATTAAATAGAAAGGTTTTCAGGTTACTTTTGAATTTCTCTAGATTGACTTCTTGTCTCAAGTGCTAGGGTAAAGAATTCCAGGTTTGGGGAGCAGTAACAGAAAAAATATATTGGCGTCTTGTATTTATGATTTTAAGGGATGGGATTGTTAGTAAATGTTGGTCGGTAGATCTTAGTGTTCTGTTGGTAGTGTAAGGGATTAATGATTTATATATAAAAGCTGGAGTTTTAAAAGAAAGAGATTTGAAAGTAAGCAAGCTAAGTTTATATATGATTCTGTGAGCAATAGGAAGCCAATGGGCTTCCTTAAGAAGTGGAGTGACATGATCGAATTTTTTGGCTTTAAAGATGAGCTTGACCGAAGTATTCTGTATGATCTGTAAACGTTTGATTTCTTTTTGAGCTATGCCTTTAAAGAGTGCATTACAGTAATCGATCTTTGAGATAACGAGAGAGTGGATGAGAATATTAAGTGAATTATTGTTAAGGAATTGTGAAACAGAGCGGATTTGTCGAAGCCTAAAGAAAGATGACTTAATGACATTGCTAATATGGTTATGAAAGGAAAGTTTACGGTCAAAGATGACGCCTAATATTTTAATATTGTCTACCTCTTGTATGGGATGATTCTTAATGGCAATAGGAAATTTAAGCTTTGGGTTATCTTTCCAAGGAAACAATAATACATTAGATTTATTAATGTTTAATGCAAGTCTGTTGTAGTTTAACCAAAGATGTATTTTTTCTAATTTTGCATTAATCTCAGAAGTATCTGAAGGGTTATCAATATCAATGGGATGTAAAAGTTGTATGTCGTCAGCGTAAGCGAAGACATTAAAGCCAATTGATTGGCATAAAGTTAATAGTGGAGCAAGAAATATATTAAATAAGAGTGGAGACAATATGGAGCCTTGGGGGACGCCATTAACTGAAGTAAAAGTATTAGAAGTAGAGTTATTAAAAGAAACTGGTGTTCAATTTTGGAGACCGTATCTGGCAAAGGACATAGGAGTTGAAGCGGTCCAGCAAAAGGCGACGAAAATGATAGGAGGTTTGCACCAAAAGACTTATGAGAAGAGACTGGTAGCCTTGAATATGCAAAGCAATGGCCAATCAAGGACTTCCTTAGGCTCAACCCTAAGGAAGTCCCTGATTGGCTCAGGTGCCTCAGGCCCCTCCCAAGGGAGGAGGCCATAGGCCCCTCTCTGTGCATCATTTGATGCACCGGGGCGGGACCTAAAGCCGATATTACGCAGGAGCTGGCCTCAGGAGCAGGAGGGGAACCCTGCTCCCAACTAAAGGTACCGTGGGGGGGAGGACAGACAGGGGGATTCCAGGCTGGGGGCAGGGGTGAAAAGGTTTCGGTGGGCTGGGCTGGGCAGACAGCAGTGCTTAGTTTGATGGTGGTGCCGGCATCTCACCTGCAATTTTTTTTTTTGGGGGGGGGGGGCTGGAGGCTTTTTTTCTTTCTTGTTTTTGTTTTTTTTTATTAGCAAGATATTTTGCGTGTGTAAAATACGCAAAATAGTGCCATATAAAAATAAACAGGCAAAAGCCCTGACAGCAGTGACAAGAGGCTGCTTCTCCTGTCACTACTGTCAGGGCTGCCCAGACGCAGTCACTCGCTGAGGGATTAAGTTGGGAGTTTGCATGCAAGAAAGATAGTGAATCAATCGCTGTTTTAAAATCAGCCAAGAATCGGCTAACAGCGATTGAATCACTATCTTTAATGAATCTGGGCCAAAGTGGGTGAAGAATGTGTGAAAAGTGTATGTGAAAAGAATAACCAAATAGAAAATCCACTTAATCTACTGTATGTGTAAATATTATTTGAATTTAAAACCATCATGATAAGAAATTCAGTAACAACAAATACTTGCTTATACACTGATTTGGAAACTTTGTAGGTTTAAACATAGGATTTGTAGTGTTTAAATTATTTTATCTCCTTTTTGTATTCAGGGGTCCATCCAAATGCAGTTAATTATTGGAAGGGGTGGGTTGTCTTCTGTTGCAGTTGGCCCATGTACAGGTTTACTATAGCCTATTACTCTGCCAAGTGTACAATTTTGCCCTGGAGATATAACACTTCTCTGCACTGTCTCTATTTTCCATAGTGATGAAGCTAGGGTGGGTATTTTTTTCTTACTTTTGGCAACATGCAACTGGTATAAATTTTTCAGTTTATGTTGCTAAGATTTGGTCTAGGTGTTTTATAGACTACTTATAATAATAATAATAACTTTATTCTTATATACCGCCAACAATCTTGCGACTTCTAGGCGGTTTACAGCAAAGAATATTGCAATGTACATCTGATAGTAACAGCATTAATGATAATAACAACAGTTATGTACTGTAGGGTCGTGAAGTACCTTTCGGTTTGCACAGGGTTGGAAGTTAGTGATTGGGGTTAACAGTTTACAAGAACAGATTTGGGGAGTGATTACGAAGGGGGTTATTGTCCTTGTTCGTTGCCTAGGTATTTTGTGAACAGGTATGTTTTCAGGTATTTCCTGAATTCTCCATAGTTGTTTGTGTGTGTAATTAGTTTATCTAAGTCTTTGCCCCATAAGGCTGCTTGATAGGATAGAAGTTGTTGATGGTATCTCTTATATTTGCATCCTCTGGCTGGTGGGGAGACGAATTTCAGGTGTAATCTTCTCTCATGTTTGTTGGTTGGGTATGAGAAGAGGTCTGTTATGTATTTAGGGGCTAGACCTGATAGTACTTTGAAGCATAGACATCCCAGCTTGAACTTCGTGCGTGCCTCCATTGGTAGCCAGTGCAGGAGTCGGTAGGAAGGGGTTATATGATCGGACTTCTTCAGCTCGAAAATCAGCCTGACTGCTGCATTTTGTATCAGTTGTAGTCTCTGCATTTGCTTCTGGGAAATTGCCAGGTGGGTGATGTTACAATAATCAAGGTGGCTTAATATTAGGGATTGTACCAGTATTCTGAATGCTGAAGCGTCGAAGTATGCTCTTATGGACCTAAGTTTCCAGAGAGTGAAGAACCCTTTTTTGACTAGGGAGTCCACATGGTCTTTCATAGTTAGACCTTGGTCTAGTATTACCCCCAGAACCTTCATTGTTGGTTGGATGGGGTAGTTAAGATTGTTTATGCGTAATGATTTTGTCGTGATATTTGAGAGTGGCGAGGCTATAAAGAATTTAGTTTTATCTGAATTGAGTTTCAGTTTAAATTCTGAGGTCCATTGTTCCATCAGGTTTAGTGCTTGTGTTGCTGTGGGGGTGATATCGGAGGGAGAAGTATTGAATGGGATAATGATTGTGAAGTCATCCGCGTAGCTGAATACTTTTATACCCTGTTGGGCCAGCTGCATGCCTTATAAACTGTTTGAATATATTTTTTGATTTGTGGAATATTAAATAAAGTGAACTTGAAGGTATTCAGCAAGTTGACAAAATTTTTTTTCTATTAACATATTCCTTTCTTAGATTTACTTCCTCCCCCCCCACCCAAGTTCTTATTTGATAGAGTAAAATGGTAATCTCCACTGGTTCACAATGAAAACACTTTGATCTAAAATAACAGATTCCTTTATTTTAATGAGAAGTTCTTGTACAATCCCATTCTATTCCTGGACAAATGGGTTATGCAGCCCATGTCGCAAAACTCTGCTTATAGGAAGTCTTATTTACATAATTTTTCTGACCCTCCCCTCTTACCTCGGGACTGCCCTCTGGTCACCAGGTGCTTTCCTACAAACGAGACAGTAGTAGCTAGTCTTTATCCCAGGACAAGCAGGCAGCATTTTCTCACATGTGGATGACTTCATCCACAGAGCCCCGATAAAGACACTTTAAAAGTGCATCACCACTTTAAGAAATTTAGAAAGTTTGTGATAGCCCTCACCGTGCATGCGTGAGTGCTTTCCCGCCCGACATAGGCGCGCAGCTCCTCAGTTCTGTTTTTTCCGCGGAGCATTGAAGTCACATTTCTAACAGTTTTCGTTATTGTGGTAAACTTGCCTTCCCGTTCTCGTGCTTTTCTTAATATTTTTTTCTTTCTTTTCTTTCTCATAAATCTAAAAAAAAGAGTTTACATTTTTTCTTTTTCAGCTGTCTATGGGTTTTTTCCGGTGGGGCCTATAGTTACACCTCAGCCATTGAGTTTAATTTGGCTGAGGCATTGTTCCTGACGATGTCACACCCGCTGATGGGTTTCAAGAAGTGCAGTCTGTGTTCTCGCACTATTTCCTTGACAGATTCTCACAGTTAGCGCTTACAGTATTTGGATCCAGAACACCGAATTCAGTCTTCCATGCTTCAGAAGCACACCATAAAGAATCGCATTCTTCAGCAAGTGAAACTCTTCAGTGTCAGCATGGAGGGGGTGCGCCTACACCATCTACATTGAAGTCTCCGATGTCAAAGTCAATGACACTACCAGAGGCACCAGCATCAACTGGCATTGCAACACATCACTCCCTCGGAGAAGCCACTACCCTCCCAGACAGGGTCGCAGGTCAAGAAGACATCAACTCAATTCATGCTGACCAAGCATAAAGCTGTGCAGCAACTAGTTCCACCATCGAGGGTGTTTCATCATCGGAGTCATCCTCTCCGGAACATGTCGCAGCACCTATGATACCAGCAATGAAGCCACATGTACCGGTGCTTACTTTAAGGCAGAAGCTCAATTCTCTGCTTCGAGAGGAGCTTGGGGACCAGTTTCAATTACTCCTCTCGACGCTGAGTCCTCCGGTACCGGCCCAGCCTGAGTCTAACATTGCCAGGTCCTCAGATGCCGTCGATGCTTAATCTGTGCACCCCAAGGACTCTCAACACTGCTCCAGTCCTACTTACTCCTGCATCGAAGCATCGGTCTTCTAGACACCGGTCCCCAGTGTCATTCGTCATCTTCCAAACACTCTGGCAGGAATTCGATGAAGTCTGGGAAGGCTTTACGCAAACGTAAGCACTCTGAGACTCTGACCCCAGATCAGCGCTGGTTAAGCATCGTTCTCCCTCTGTTCTGTTGGACTCTGATTTACAGAATGACTCCAATCCAGATCCTTCACTTTCCACTACTAAGGCAGATGACTCTCCTGCATCGAAGTCTCCAAGGCATTCTCCAGTTAGAGCTTCTTTTCCCACTGAGCAGCTTTCCTTTACTTGATTTATTCGACAACTGGGAAAGGACCTTTCTGTTAAATTGGAGGCCAATTCCAAATTCAGTGCAGAATTTCTGGAAACTTTGGATTATAATCAACCTCCTAAGGAGATGCTCAAACTTCCTTTACATGGGAGCTTGAGGGAGACTCTTTACAAAAACTGGAAGTCTCCTCTCTCGGTACCGGTAGCACCTAAAAAGCTGGACTCTCTATAAGATTAAATTCAATTCCGGGATTTGACAAGCCTCAACTCCCTCATCAGTCTCTCATGGTGGAGTCTACTCTCAAGAAATCTACTCTATCAAAAGTTTATGAGTCGGTCCCTCCTGGTAGAGAGGGCCGTACTATGGACAAATTTAGTCAACGGCTATATCAGAATTCCATCATAGCTAATAGAGCCGTCAACTGTAATTTCTCTTTCTATTGGGTCATTCCATGTCAAGTGGACCAAGAGCCCATGCTCAACCCCTTTGAAATCCAACCAGATTTTACAGGGATGTTGTCTAGGGTCTCAAATGAAACTCTGCAAAATTATTTGGATTTTTCTCAATTTGGTCAGGAGCTAGAGGTGGTTGAACAAAAGCAATCAATCCATTCCCATGCTTAAGCACTGCGGCAGAAGGAAGCTACCTAGGAGTCTGAAATTTTGCAGTTTGGGGCAAGTTTCTGTGCCAAGTTTGAAATCTTTTGCGAACGTGCTTCCATTTCTACAGGTCAGCAAAGTAGGCAAAAAATATTCACAAACGAAAATTTTTGCTAAAGTTTGGCTCCATACTGCTGCTGGTAGGTAAGTCAGCTGAGGGTACAACTTTATCAATAGACAAGTACCATGAGGTACTTCAAAGATTTACAATATTTACAATATGAGCTTTTACAGTCAAGTGAAGCTGAAGATATGACCATCCCAAAAATATGGCTTTATGCATTTATGCAAATTTTCACTGTTTTTTTCAGATTCAAATATCTCTAATGTGTAGGGCTGGTTGTTTTTGTTTTTTTTTATATCATTTGAAAGAGCATGTTTTTTGCTACAGAAGCTATCCTGTTTTATCTTGGACCCAACATTTCTTTGGTGAGAATTGACGGTTTAAAGATAAGCATTACTTATTTGCTTAAACATGTTATGTTGAAGGGTCATTGGCACTTCATTGTGAATGTGCAGTGGAACTATATTGATCTGAAAACTCATAACCAGGCTTTTCTGAACATGTTCTGACTTACAACTATCACAGCACAGTGGCTGTATGAACAAGTCTGGCTTTAAGGTTCATCATGACCTTATAACACCATATGACTTCATTATTTGACAAAGCTTGCCTTTCACGTATTGCTTTCTGTCTATTCTTTCTTTGCTGCTGCCAAACCTCCCCAACCCCAAGAAAACCAACTGACAAGGGGGAGAGACAAGAGGAAACCTCAATCTAAATTAATCAGCAAATTGCACATAGTGTGAAACAGGAGAACCCTCAGTAACACAGCCACCCACTAAGGGAAAGGCTGTCACCGGCTGACACTCAGAAAGAGTGTAAACTGTGAAACATCCCCGGGTATTTTGTGTTCTTTAGATATTTTACCCATGGATATCCCGGAGTGGCAACGTACTCTTGGTTATTCTGCAGACCAAATTACTCAATATTCTCATCGTACTTCTTTGCTAGATGGTGGCCACAGTGATATCTCTACAGGCTATTCTCAAAACAAACAGACATGGATCAACCTACAACGTAGTTTGATCCGCCTAGACCTACACAGTATGTCTCTGATAGAATACCTTAAACATCAATACATACCCAGGGGTCTACGGATACAGAAGGTTCCAGGCATGTTTACTGATAGGGAACCGTTTCTTTGTAAATGGGCATCTATTTTAAACAAATGTTCTGTAGATCTGATGATGCTTATAATAGACACAATTCAAGAAGTAACTCAGGAGGTCACCACTCAGGCAGACACAGTTCACGAAGAAATTCGCAAAGAATCAGACGCATTTCAGGCATTCCAAGAGAGCTTACCAACCATTCATCAATCATTAGATCAGTTTAGGACTAAAACTCGTTCATCTAAAATCAAAAAATTTCACCGAGACACTGAAGATTATAAGAAAGGGAACATTTATTCATGGTTAACATTCAAAGAAAAAGATTCTGAGCATACTACTACTTCCACTCACTCTTTCACCGATTTGGATTCGGGCTCCAGTAGTGGCACAGAAGATCTTAGACTTAGATCAAAGTCTCCGGTTTTTTTACCCCGGGGAGGGAGGGGCAGACAACGGAGGCAAAGGGGAAATCGCCTCACCAGCAGGGGACCCAACAGAGCACAATACTCCGACCCAAACCAGTCGTCTCGACCACAGACGAGGTCATCGGGCCCGACCAACCAATAGTATATAATTTATCCGGGGTTTCCTTATCCCCGGACCAATTAGGGGTATTAAACAAGGGACTATCTTTCGTTCCATCATGTCGTTATGACCCCTTTACCACCCGCAGCAATATTGAACGTTTCATACGTTCTCTCCAGATTAGACTGTTTTTTCACAAACAGCCGCACATCACGGATCAGTCTATTCTAAGAGCCCCTTCCAAGTGGGTCCCTCCAGGCCCATTGGATCCGGCCCTTCATACTTTTCGTGAATTAATTCTCAAAGATCTAGACAACTTGGAAAAATCTCTTAGTAATACACGTAGTTATTCCAACCTCACTAAAAGTGAACGGGCTGCTCTTATGTCTCTTAGTCATGACGATCGGTGTGTGATTAAGTCTGCCGACAAAGGCGGCTCGATTGTCATTCTGAACGATCAACAATACGTCACAGAGATCAATAAACATTTATCAAACACCCGATTTTATTCCATACTTTCAGGTGATCCCACAGATTCCCTCATTTCCACTATCGCGCAGATAGTGGATAAAGCATACGATGAGGGTCAACTTACCAAGGCGGAGACTAAATTTCTTAAACTAACATCTCCCCGCCGCCCCACTTTTTACATTGTCCCCAAGGTCCACAAGAAGGTTTGTCCTCCTCCAGGTAGACTTATTGTGTCCCTCCGGGGCACGGTTCTGGAGCCCTTATCCAAATTTATAGATTGGTTTCTCAAACCGTTAGTAACCCGTGCACCTTCTTATCTTAAAGATACTACTCATTTTCTTACATGCATCTCTCAGTTGACAGACATTCAAGATTCGCACATACTGGTTACCATGGACCTTGAGTCCCTTTACTCTAACATACCCCAGTCAGCTGCTCTTGAACTTATTTCCAGAACATTCATGCAGGATGTTCATCATGATAGGATTAGGGCAGATTTTCTTATTCAGTTAACACAATTAGTATTAAACCACAATTATTTCCAGTTTGACCAGCAATTTTTCCTCCAGACACACGGGGTTGCAATGGGTACAGCCGCTGCCCCCAGTATTGCCAATCTATATGTTGCACGGTTTGAGGAACGTTATTTATATTCCTCAGCCTGGTATACATACATCAAAGTATGGTACAGGTTCATAGACGATGTTTTTTGCATCTGGACGGGACCCATAGAACTATTACCTCATTTCGTTGATTGGTTAAACTCATTGGACTCTAATCTGAGATTCACCATGGAGTCCAATTTATCCCATATATCTTTTTTGGATGTATGGGTTACTAAGTCAGAACACATTCTAACTACTACAGTGTACAGAAAATCGGTTGAAGTTAATAACTATCTCAGTTACACCAGTTGTCATCCTACAAAACTAAAACAGTCCTTACCGGTCAGCCAGTTCCTCCGTGTCCCTAGGATTTGTTCTGACACCAAAGAGTTCCGCTTTCAAGCGAGGAAACTTTACGCCAGATTCAAGGAGAGAGGGTACCCTCATAACGTTCTACAGAACGCTTATACTAGGGCCCTTTTCGCTAATAGGGAACTCCTCCTTTCAACGACTTCTACTCAAGAAGCGGAGGGCACCACATGCATATTGACTTTTTCTAATCATGCTGCCCGTGTTGCCCAGAGCATCCGGAAACATTGGTCTATTCTTCAGCTTCACCCGGTCTTCCAGGATTTTCCCCGCATAGCGTATTCCCGGGCAAAGAACTTAGGAGACTACCTGGTTCATTCTAGGTATAGCAAGAACAGGGGCTTTACTATGCGGGAAGGCCGTCATTCCAGATGCAGTGACACTTGTGACATTTGTCATACTACCATTCAGGGCAATCAGTGGCAACATCCTAATACTGGCAGATTATACACTTTAAAGTCAGACACCATTTGTAAATCCATGTGGGCTATTTATGTTATCATCTGCCCCTGCACTATGATCTATGTGGGTCGCACACAGAGAACTGTCAGAACCCGATTGATAGAACATCGGTCACGGATCAACACTCAATCATTGAATTCTCCTATGGTCCCCCATTGTATCCAATATGGCCATACTTTCCGAGACTTACGCTGGTTCATTATTGAACATCTGTTTGCTGACTATCTGGGTAATAAAACCAAGTGGTTACAGAGAAGAGAACAATACTGGATATTTGAATTACAGACCCTTATTCCTAACGGACATAATGAGTATATAGAATGGCAACTTACATACTAGCCTTTTTTGCGAACTGACTTTTGCCTAATTTCCTTTTTTTGGTACACACAGTATAATCCCATTTGCATTTTTTGTGGGACTTACTTCAGTTGATATGCTGTCATTTTTTACTCTTTTTTGGTATTCAGGGAATTTCCACCTCTTCCCTCAAGAAATTGGTCATCTGACTTTTTCATCCAATAATACTAGTGGCTGCAGTTTAAATCTGGAGGCGTTTCCCTCTGTTAGGTGCCATTTTCTGCCTTACTTTCCAAGCCACGCCGGAGGAATCACCAGTCTTATTACAGTCCAGTTGTTCCTGAGGAAGGGGGTGTGCACCCCCGAAACGGAGTCCCGTTGGACGGATGATGTTACACATCGGCTGGCTGTTCTACAGTCTAAAGAAGCTAAGTACTTCCATTTATTGACTGGCTTGGTTCTGATTTGGACAGATTTGGACACTTTCCTTCCTTGTTTGGCCCCCCTGGCAAGGAGTAGAGACAAGAATTTCTTAACCTCGTAGTGTGTTTTTTTGATTTCTAGAATCTTTTTTCACACGTAGCACTTTTTGGGGGTGCACTTGATTTATTCTCACTCACAGGTAGAACCCGGGGATGTTTCACAGTTTACACTCTTTCTGAGTGTCAGCCGGTGACAGCCTTTCCCTTAGTGGGTGGCTGTGTTACTGAGGGTTCTCCTGTTTCACACTATGTGCAATTTGCTGATTAATTTAGATTGAGGTTTCCTCTTGTCTCTCCCCCTTGTCAGTTGGTTTTCTTGGGGTTGGGGAGGTTTGGCAGCAGTTATATATTTTTCCTCCCTATACATTTTTGGGTTCTATTTTGTATTCTTTCTTTGCAGCATCTGGTTCTTTCCCTAGTTAACTAGGCTATGCCTATGTGGATTTTGGAAACTTAATCTGCACTTGCTGACATGTACAACTTGCTTTGCTCTATTTTCATTGTGTTCTCACACTGATATTTTTCACCTTACTTTTATTCTGTATTTTTAGGTGACTCTTATCTTCTAGAGCAGGGGTGCCCACACTTTTTGGGCTTGCGAGCTACTTTTTAAATGACCAAGTCAAAATGATCTACCAACAATAAAATAAAAAAAAAAAAAAACACAAAGCACACTGTACGCATAGAAAATGTTAATCATCATTCCTATTCCAGGGTTTTTCAAAGAGGTCAAAGCAGATGACTCTATGCACTATCACCTCAGTAACAACCATACAAAAATAGACAAATATACCCCCCTCCCTTTTTACTAAACCATGATAGCAGTTTTTAGCGCAGGGAGCTGTGCTGAATGCCCAGCGCTGCTCTCGACACTCATAGGCTCCCTGCGCTAAAAACCTCTATTGCGGTTTAGTAAAAGGGGACCTTAGTGTAAAATATAGACAGCAGATATAAATTCAGACACATTTTGATCATTAAATTTAAAATAAAATCATTTTTCCTACCTTGTCTGGTGATTTCATGAGTCTCTGGTTGCACTTTCTTCTTCTGACTGTGCATACAATCTTTCTTCCCTTATTTTAGCCTGTATGCTTCCTCTCCTCCAGACCTCATTCCTTCCCCCAACTTTTCCTTCCTCATCCCTGCCGTTTCTTTCTCTCTGTCTCCCCTTTCATTTTTTTCTGTTTCTCTTCTTTCCTTCTGTCTCCCTGCCTGCCCTTTTTCTTTCTTTCTCCCTGCCCTCCCCCAAGCCACTGCCACTGCCATTACCATCGGGGACCAGGACCCAAACGCCACCAATAACAGGCCCCAAGCTCTCCCTGCTTCAGCCAACCAGCATTCCTCTCCCCGACGTCAATTCTGCCATCGGGAAGAGGAAGGCTGATCAGCCCAAGATCATGATCAACCTATTGGGGGAAATGCTGCCGGGTCCTGCCTTCGCGGAAACAGAAAGTAGGCAGGACCCGGCAGGAAGAAGAACAAATGCTTCACTAACCTGTCTCCCGCATTAGCCCGTAGCGAACGCTTGCTTCAGGGCTCTCAACATGTGCGCGCCGGCTTCCCTTCTCCCCTCCCCCCCCGGACATAACTTCCGGTTTCAGAGGGAAGAGAAGAGAAGCCGGCACGCACACATTAGAGCCCAGAGCATAAGTTCGCTACGGGCTGAAATCTCCAAGCCGTTTTTTTTTGGGTTTTTTTAATGTTCAGCAGCGGCAGATGACAGCTGGGCGGACCGCCCAGCTTAAAGGCCCTAGGGAGAACACTGGAGAGGAAGGCTGATCGGCCCGTAGATCAGGACGGCAACACGAGTCTATCACAGAGCCCGGGATGGGCTCCGCGATCGATTCGCGTTGCCTTCCTGAGCTACTGGTCGATCGCGATCGACGCGTTGGGCACCCCTGTTCTAGAGACTAATAATAAGCTAGAGCCCTGCAGTATTGGAATCTATGATAATTCTGAGTGCCAGAAATCATCTACCTTCTATTCTGGAGAAAGCTGCTTGATGCTTATTTCTGATTTCTCTTTGCCTGACCAGGAATTCATTAAAAGACACTCTGGACTTTCTACTTTGTCCGTGGAATCTAATATCTGTACTCATCATGAAGCCTTGATTCTGACGAAGTTTGAATTTCTACAGAAAAACTGCTGTAATCCTTTCAGAAAACAGAATCGCAGCAATATCAAAGGTCTACGACCAATTGATTTTCCTGCAGCTGATCATTTAAAAGCTATCACAAAGCACGAGTTTAAACCAGGCCAAAAGCTTTGCCTAAGATGCAGGCAAGACTTGCATGTCAAACTGCAAGATCTAAGTATCCCTAAGTCTGATTCTGACAGTGATGACCCTACCAATGCATCTGAAAACCTCAATGCCAGCTTTTCACCACTAGGAATCTGTCCTCTAAAGATTCAACAGATTAGCAAGCAAAATTCCGTAAGTTATGCTAAACACAAACTCTCTGAAGCCCATAATACAATTGCAGACCAAATTGTAGTTTTTGGTGACTTAACTCCAGCTGATATACATAGTAACATAGTAAATGACGGCAGATAAAGACCTGAGCGGTCCATCCAGTCTGCCCATTAGATATTCCCATTAAAAATACGTGATTAAATTAACTTGTCTCTTCTTTGATATTTCTGGGCCACAGACTAAAGTCCATCTGGTGTTGTAATAGGTTCCACTTCCAAATCCTGAAGTTATTGTCCAAGCTCACTCCAGCCTATCCAACCATCCTGTTTGCAGGATATCTACCTTAAAGTCTGGCCAGTAACATCCTCATGTTCCAAGTCAGTGGAGTTCCCATCGATGCCCTCCCCAGCCCAGTCCTACACCAAATCATCACATATGGGACACGGACCGTGCAAGTCTGTCCAGTACCGGCCTTAGTGATATCAAAGCAGAACCAGAAAGTGGCCAATATAAAAGGTGTTCTGACTATGACCTTCTATTGGCTGAACTGAAGCAGAAGTTGGAACTATCTAGTAATAGGGAGAAAATACAATTTCTCACTCTTGCTCCACACAGCTGGACTATTGAGAAAACTGCTTTGGAATTTGGCGTTTTAACAAGAATTGTTAAAAAGGCCAGGAAGCTGAAACAGCAGGGTGGCATTCTTGCTGTTCCAGCAACAAAGAGGAAAAGTGCTTGCTCAGCAGATTACACAGAAAGTCCTGGATTTTTATGAAGATGATGAAATCTCTAGAATATGCCAGGCAAAAAAGATTGTCTCTGTTCGGATCAGTGGTGAAAAAGTGCAAAAGCATAAAATATTGCTATTATGCAATCTGAAAGAACTGTACTCCACCTATCACAATCAGCATGGACCTGAAATTGGGTTCTCAAAGTTCTGTGAGCTTCGATCAAAGTGGTGTGTCAGTCAGTTCATCAGGGATTCATTCAGTCTGTGTCTGCACAATCCACCAGAATGTGAAACTTATGTTTTCAGCAATTCCAGATGACTACAAGGTGCTTCTAAATAAAACGGTCTATGATATGAACTCAAAAAACTGCATTTTGCAGCAGTGTGAAATATATATCCTGGGCAGATCCCTCTGGAGGAATATTTTACTGACTTCTTTGGTGTACTGAGTTCTTTGGGTACCCCTGCGGCGTAATCCAAGGATCCCCACTATCCCCTACACTCTTCAATCTCTATACTGTCTCCCTCGGCGCCTGCCTGGACAAACTAGGTCTAACCCGGGGGTCGGCAACCTGCGGCTCCAGAGCCGCATGCGGCTCTTTTCCACCTTTGCTGCGGCTCCGGTAGTGTGTCACGCAGGCATGCAGTTACAAGTCCGGCGTCGCGGCGGGAAATAGCCATGCTGAGCAGTGAGCTCAGCACATACACAGATGAAAGCCTTGCTTGCTGATTGGTCCGGCGGCCCCGCCCCGCCGTGCCGCCGGACCAATCAGCAAGCAAGGCTTTCATCTGTGTAGTGCTGAGCTCACTGCTCAGCATGGCTATTTCCCGCCGCGACGCCTGAAAAAGAAATCATCCTGGCCGGGGTCGGTGTCATGCTCCGGAGATCTACAGCCTTCCTATCTCCCTCTCCCTTCTACCTGCTTCCGGCCACATCCCCTGCTCCGCGGCTCTCTTCGGCAACTCAGCAGCAGCTTCTGACGTCGGGGCCTACCCTCTGCGAGTCCCGCTTGTTTCAACTTCCTTTTTCCACAAAGGCGGGACTCGTAGAGGGAAGGCCTCGATGTCGGCAGCTTGTCTTGATCACCGCTGCTGACGAGTTGCTGAAGAGAGCCGCGGAGCAGGGGGGTGTTGCCAGGTGCAGGTAGAAGGGAGAGGGCCAGATGCAGGACTCGTGGGTGAGGGAGCAGAAGAGAGAGAGAAAGAGAGAGGGGAGGGAAACAAAAGGAAATCTTTCATACTGGGCTGGGCCGGAGTGGAGGGAGGGTGGAAAGATTCTAGCTACAGGGTGCAGTAACAAAGAAAAAGGGGGGGGAAAGCTGAAAATGGAGATAGTGACACAAAGAAGAGAAAGAGTAAGCAGGACCTACTGAATAAGGACAGAGATACAGAGATGAAGAGGAGGTGAAATAGAGACATAGAAGTAATGCTGAAAAAGTGTGTGGGGGGGGAGATAATGACATTGAAAGGGCAAATGGTGAACATGGGGTAAAGACAAGGACAGAGACAAATGAAGATTCTGAAAAAGTGGTGAGATAGGGATATAGGTGAGATGGACACAAAGAAGGGTGATGCTGGAAAATAGGTGGAATGGTAATTCTGACAAACACAGAAGGGAAATGCTGGATCAAGGAGAGATGGGGCCCAGGCTGAATGGAATGAGGAGAAATGCCTTGTTGGCCCGGAACTTCCTCTCCTACGTCAGAATTGACGTCAGGGAGCGGAATGCTGGTCAGCGCAACACTTCTGCAGGGAAAGCTTGGGACGGTGGTGGCTTGGGGGCTGTTCCCCGATTGCGGTGGCAGCAAACCGAGTGGCTTGGGGGACGGCACGGAGACAGAAAGAAGGGGGAACAGGGAGACAAAGAAAAAGTTGGGGGAGAGAATGAGGTCTGGAGGAGAGGAAACATACAGGAGGCTGAAAGAAAGGAAGAAAGATTGGATGCACAGTCAGAAGAAGAAAGTGCAACCAGAGACTCATGAAATCACCAAATAGCAAAGGTAGGAAAAATGATTTTATTTTCAATTTAGTGATCCTGTATATAGCATTAAGATAAGAAACAATATATGCAGTGTTAGATTTGTTTTATAATGGTTTTGCGGCTCCAAGTTTTTTTTTTCTTTTCGAAAACGGGTCCAAGTGGCTCTTTATGTCTTAAAGGTTGCAGACCCCTGGTCTAACCTCATATAGCTATGCAGACGACACATCATTCTCATACCTTTTGATCAATCCAAGCCCTCCATGACAGACACACTACACCGAATACTAGAAACAGTAGTAACATGGATGGAAGATCATAAAATGAAGCTGAACCCAGACAAAACAAAATTCAGCCTCCTCGAAAATAACAAAAGTCCCAACAATAACCAATATAGAAATTAACTCAATCAATTACCCCATTTAACCCACCCTAAAACTACTAGGAATGACGATAGACAGATGCTGCACCATGCAACCACAAATCAATAAAACAATACAGAAATAATTCGCAGTTATGAGAAACTTAAGACAAGTTCGAAAATTCTTTGATAGAACACAATTCTGGCTCTTAGTACAATCCCTAGTCCTAGGTCTTTTAGACTATTGCAAAATTCTCTACCTCCCCTGCCCAGCAACAATGATAAAACAACTACAAACAATCCAAAACAAAGCACTGAGACTTATCTATTCATTGAGTAAACACAACCACATCACAGAGGCATACCTCAACCAGGGCTGTGGAGTCGGTAGATAAATGTTCCGACTCCGACTCCTCAGTTTTTTGTACTTCAGACTCCGACTCCAGGTACCCGAAATTTCCTCCGACTCCGACTCCACAGCACTGGTTAATTTTCAGATCGTTAAAATGGAATGTCAAGTTGAGAGAAATGAGCATTTTCGACACCACCTTCTTTTTGCTTTTAATCAAGGTTCTAAGGCCGCAGAAGCGGCTCACAACAATTGTGCTGTGTATATAGTGGGTGCTATAGCTGAAAGAATCGCTCGTGATTGGTATGCCAAGTTCAAAAATGGAGTCGGTAGATAAATGTTCCGACTCCTCAGTTTTTTGTACTTCTGACTCCGACTCCAGGTACCCGAAATTTCCTCCGACTCCGACTCCTCGACTCCGACTCCACAGACCTGACCTCAACTTACACTGGCTTCCAGTTCCAGCAAGAATACTATTCAAATTCTACTGTCTACTATTTAAAGCCATAAATGGCGACAGCCCAACCTACGTGAACAACCGCCTCATCCAAACTCCCTCAGCTAGACATAGGAAAACCCACACTCCATTCACATACCCTCCAATCAAAGAAGTCAAACAGAAAAAACTATATGATGGCCTCCTAGCCACACAAGCAGAAAAACTCGATAACCAAATCTCCAATCTACTAATTATGACCCCAAACTACAAAACATTCAGAAAAGAAATAAAGACTACTTTTCAAGAAATTCATGCAAATGACTTAATACCGCTAGCTCCTTCCCACTTCCCAATACCCAAAGCAATCTTATCTACTCTTTATCTCCTCTAGAAATTACCAGATATCTTCTTTTTTAATACGTTTTTTGTAATTCTTTTGTAATCCGCCTTGAACAGCAAGCCAATGGCGGAATAGAAATCTCTAATGTAATGTAACATGATCCAGATGATATCATTGAATTTAAGCAGTGGATTCACACTGATCGAGATACACTGGAAACTCGACAGTTATCCATAGAGGACTTCACTTCCAAATTAATTGGAAAAATTTCTAATTTGGCCAGCCACCATTTTATTTCCAAGTACCAAAGTGCTTATCTGAAGAAACTGAAAGCAAATATAAAGGAGGGGCATGCTATTGTTTTGATGGACTTAGCTGAAAATTAATCCTTCATTGTTCAGGATGCAGTACAGGGGTTTCACTGGGAAAATAGCCAAGCAACATTACACCCCTTCGTTGTCTACTTCTGCAATCCTGATATTCAAAGCCTATGCATATGCATGATCATTGACTACTTGTGTCACGATACTATTGCTGTTCATGCATTTTTGGGGAAGTTTATTCTGCATCTGAAGAAAGTCTTGCCTGTCTTAAGCCATATTCACTACTTTAGTGATGGTTCTGCTGCGCGATATAAAAACTTCAAGAATTTCATTAACCTCTGCAGCCATGATACTGACTTTCAAATTACTGCTGAGTGGAACTTCTTTGGCACCAGCCATGGCATATTTCAATGTGATATGATTGGGGTAACAGCCAAGCGTTTAGCTGCTCATGCCAGCTTACAACGCCCTCTTAATAACCAAATTTTGACACCAAGGGATTTATTTGAATTCTGCGATAAATCTGTCCCGGGAATCAAATTTTTCACTATGGAAGATATTGAAGCAATAAGACCTGCTCAGGAGCAAAGGTTTAGTATGGGCCACACAGTGACTGGAACAAGAGAAAAACACTAATTTAAGCCCATAGACACTGCTGGACTCTGCATTAGCAAAATTTCAAACAACACCATCTCATTCATTGCCAATGTCTTAGAGTCTGATACTGATCCTGAACATGTCCCTACCTTTCAAGCATCCAGCTTTCAACCTGAACAATACTTAGCTTGAATATATGACAATTCTTGGTGGATTGGTCATGTATGTGAAATTTCAATGGAAGAATGCAACATCCTGGTTAAGGTCCTGCATGGTCATTTCACTGGCCTCCCCACAGATATATATGCTGGATCCCTGAACAGCATATTATTGCAGGCCTTAATGCACCTATGACCACTTCATCAGGCAGATAGTACACTTATCCACAAGCTATTTTGGCAAACATTGACCAGATTTTCAAAACCATGTGCAAGAAACTGAGTTAAAAGTTGAATTTATGTGATTTCCTGATCTTTGTCAGTATGTATGTGCACTTTAAATAAGTGTGGTTTTTGCACTTTTCTTTTTTGTCTTTAATAAAGCTTAGAAATTTATATGGTATTATCTGACTGTTGGGAATGTCTTTCAGACAATGGATCAATAACTGTTAAATATGCGGTCTCAGTGTATAATATACTTGTCATGATCTTCACGACCAGTGGCAGTGGGTATATGAAAATGCATGGATACAGGGAAGGGGATCATAAAACAGTAACAATCTGAACTTAACTGTGAACTTTCATGTAACTTGTTCATTTGCATACAACATGTTTTGTGTTAAACATGCCTCTTTTCAATATTACTTGATGAATCTTAACCAATTGTTAGTGTAGTCCTTATTCACTTCTCTCTAAATCACTAACTATTCTCTGTACTTTTTAAATCTCTAATATTGTAAAGCTATATGGTGCCTGTTTATATATTGCAGCCCCATATACACTGTAAAGAGATTATTGGTCTAGTACTAACATATATTTCATAATATATGTATCCTACATAATAAAAGGCTAGACGCGCATGCACACTCCTATTTGCGTGCTTCCGTGATCAGTAGGTCTGTGGTCGCAGGAGTGCACATGCGCGCTTATACGTCACCAGCCCCGATCGCCTCCACAAGCTGGGACCGCAGCTATCCGCCGATCTCCGTTCCTCCAGCGGGGGGGGGGGGGGGATCTGGGAGGAGAGGGACTGCGGCCGCTCAGCGCCCCCACCGAGGAGCCCAGCAACTTTTCGCTGCCCGGGACCTGAGTCCTTTACCGCCCCCCCCTTCCCTTCCCGCGGGCCCGACTGGCAATTTAAGCAGCTTGTGCAGCAGTCTTCACATGCTGCTTTGGGCCCTTTTACTGCCCTGATTTGCTCTGCCGCGTCTCTGATGATGTCATCAGGGACGTGCCAGAGTAAATCAGGCCAGTAGAAGGACCCGAAGCAGCGTGTGAAGACTGCTGCACACGCTGCTTGAATCGCCATATGTAGTCGGGCCCGCGGGAAAGAAAAGGGGGGAGCAGCAAAGGACTCAGGACCGCATTTGTAGTCGGGACCGCTGGAAGGGAAAGGGGGGTAGAGGAAACGCTAATGCTGCTGCACAGGGAACTGGTGTGGGGGGGAGGGAAATGGAGGAGGAGGGAATGCTGCTTTGGACAGACAAACAGAGGGAGGAAGGGAGACAGAAAGAAAATAAGAAAGACACAGGGGCAGGTGCCCAGGGAACTGGTGTGGGGGGAGGGAAATGGAGGGGGAGGGAATGCTGCTTCGGACAGACAGACAGGGAGGAAGGGAGACAGAAAGAAAAGAAGAAAGACATAGGGGCAGAAAGACAGACAGACAAAGGGGGCCTGGGACAGAGACAGTCAGAAAGAAAGACAGCGAGAGTCGCGTCAGGAGGGGTGCGGGATGCGGCAGAGGGAACTTTTCCAATTGGTGCAACTGGGCGGCTGTCGGTAACCTCTGATCAGGGGCAGAGCAAGGTAAGTGTATCATAGGGATAAAAAGGAGGAGGGGGGAGAAAAAGGATGGGACGCCTACTGCTGGACAGGGGGAGAAGAAAAGAGGTGCTGATGGACAGGGGGCTGAAGAAAAAGGATCAGAGGCCTAATGTTGGACAGGGGGAGAAGGAAAGAGGTAATGCTGGACAGGGGGGAGGTAAAACAAAGGGAGAAGGGCTGCTGCTGCATAAGGAGAGCAGTGAAGGGGTGGTGGTGGACACAGGGGACGTAAAAGGAAGGGACAATGGACAGGGGGAGCAGGCAAGGGGTGGACACCCAAGGAAAAAGAAAGAAAGAAAGGGGCTAAGGAGAGAGAGAGAAAGAAATAAAGACAGACACACACATATATTCTAGCACCCGTTAATGTAACGGGCTATAAGACTAGTCTCCATAATAAAACCCTAAGCGGCGCATGCGCACTCTTATCGGCGTGCTTCCGTGATCTATAGGTCCGTGGCCGGCAAGAGTGCGCATGCACACTTACTACGGCCCCAGCGCGGCAGAGAAATCGCGGCACTCCCTGCTCTCCAGCAATGGAATTTTTTGCACGGCACGGCGGTGGAGATAATAGGGGAAGCCGAAGAAGTCAGCTGTTTGCCTGGCGTCTTTACCTTGCTGGCGGACGTTGAAGAAAAGGTTCCCCCCCCCCAACATCAATGTGCACAACGTTTCATGCCACATATACACCGCTGCCGCTCTCAACATAAATTGGGCCCCACACTCGCGGCCTGGGCTGATAACTTTCAAGCCACGGCTGCAGCTGCTATCAGGAACCGCACCTGACCCCAAACTGAATCGCTGCAAGACGGAAGTTGCCTGGCCGCCTAACTTTCAAGCCGGTGGCGGCTCCTCAATCTCGGCTCTGCAGTCGGGCGGCGAAGGAGGCGGGGAAGGCAGCCGCTGCTCCCGGAATCCACTGTTATTGCCATTGCCGCCACTGCCTCCTCCCCGGCCTGGGTGCGCAGCGTGGGGAGTGGGGCCCGGCGACAGATGCAGAAGTAGTGGCGGCTCAGGGGTGTGGTGATGACGGGTAGGTTCAGGGTTGCGCGGGTATGCTCGCCCCAACCGGCTCCTCCAGGCCGACGACGCTCACAGGCCTAAGTAGGCCGGCCATAGCAATGGATCCAATGCAGCAAAAATGGCCGATCCCCTACTGCACAAGTAGCCTGCATGCCGCTCCCGAAGCTCTAACTCAGGTTATTTCAGTGAAAGTGTGAAGGGGAAAAGGTGGAGAGAGGAAGGGAGAGATAGAAAGCAGAGAAGCTGCAGAAATCTCTCTCTATCAATTTCTCTATCATTAAACAACCTTCAAGATAGAAAGCAGGGAAGCTGCAGAATTTTATGACTTTTATTGTGATTTAAAAATTCTGAACTTTAGTTAAGTCCTTTCTTTGCAGTTTCCAAGTACCTGATCATTTTAACTGGATTATTTTAAAGTTTCCTTTTCAGTAGCGAAAGGGAGCCAGGGAGTGAACTTGGCTTTGCTTTGGGGGGAGGGGTGTGCTGGGGGCAGGGAGCAATCTTTATTTGCTTTGGGGAGGATACAGAAGGGGGACATAGAGAAAGAGAAAGAAAGGCAGGTAGGCAGGGGGCCACTGAGAGATAAAGCCAGACAGCGCACAAGAACGAAAGGCAGCGGACAGGGAGAGAGAAAGACAGACAGACAGGGGCCAGATAGAGAGAGACAGACAGAAAGAAAGATAGACAGAGGGAAGGAAAGAGACAGAAAGGAAGAAAGAGACAGAGGCAGGGAGAGACACAGAAAGACAGACATATATTCTAGCACCCGTTAATGTAACGGGCTTAAACACTAGTATGTGTATATATATATATATATATATATCTAATCTAATCTAAACCTTAGGTTTGTATACAGCATCATCTTTACATTCGTAAAGCTCGACACAGTTAACAAGAGTTAGGGTAGAAAGGAACTCCAGTGGAGGGAAGAGGCAAAATGAAGAGAAAATTTAGAAGACTAGAATAACCAGAGAGAGAGGAGGAGTTACATTTTTGAGAATAACCAGGTATGGACCTTCGGATATCAACTGGACCATGAATAATGCCCAGCAATCTCTTGTCTTCATCAGTCCACTTTATTGTTTATTTACTCAAAACTCTAAAATTCATTTAGTTTCATACTTATTCTTAATTTCATAATTCCATAACTATTTCTTCATTGTATTTCATTTTAATTTCCTTCATTTCCTTAGTTAATGTCTTTTTCTTCTAATTTAATCTTATTACTTGTTGCTCCTTTTGGGTCTTTCAAGATCGGGGTGACTATTTCGGAGAGGTCTTGTGGGAAAAGGCCATCTATGAGCATGAGTTGCATCCATTGCATGAGGAGAGTTCAGAATTTTAACCTGGAGGTTTTTAATAGGTATGGAGGGCATTGGTTGAGGTCGCAAGCTACGTGGCTGTATTTTTTTATAGAGTTTGTTAAGGTCGGACCATTGTATTGTGGAGAAGTGAGACCAGGTTCTATCTGCTGCAGCTGATTCTTTTTCTTTGGGGGTATCGTCTTCAAGAATATTAGTTCTATTTTCATCCAACAGATATTCCCTATTGATATATTTGGCACGTCGCCTTGCATTGTTGGTCACATGGAGAGGATAACCTCTCAAAAATAATTTCTTCTGTAAATGTCCAGATTGTTTTTTATAATCATCTAAATCAGAGCAATTTTGACGGATTCTTATCATTTGGGAGAAAGGTAAACTTTCTTTTAATTGGCATATCTTAAGAAGGTGTTTCTATCTGTCGCATGCTCAAGGCCTGCGAGTTCACGTTCTCTCCAAGATTCTCGGAGAGAACGTGAACTCGCAGGCCTTGAGCATGTGCACATGCTCAAGGCCAGCACAGAAGAGGAGGCCGACATGCCGGTGCTACATTAAAGTAAGAAGAGGGCTCTGGGGGACTTCAGGTTGCGGCTGGGCGGGTGCTCGATGGCAGCGGAAGGGTTCCCAATGGCGGCGGGGGGGTGCCGGATTGCGGGGGGAGGGTGCCAGTTCGCGGGGAGCGCTCGCAAATCGAGGTGCGCTCGGTTTCGGAGGCGCCAATTTTGCGAATGTTTTGCTCGTCTTGCAAAACATTCGCAAACCGGTGCACTCGTAAACCGAGGTACCACTGTATTGTGGAGGCTCCTCAGATAAGAAATCTATCAGTCAGCCAAGCAGCAGTTTGGTGGTTTCCGGCATCCACAGTCTACGGGGAACCACCCCATCTACCCCTAAGAAACAGTTCTGATGCCAGGCCTTCGGCTGCTCCTCCACAGATCGGAGGGCAGCTTTTGGCTTTCCTGAAAAAAATGGATGGTTATCATCTCTTCACTGGGTCCTGGATATTCTTCAGGACAGCTACAAACTCAAGTTTTATCAGCCCCTTTCAGAGCTCTTTCTGGACTCCCTGGTGGGAAGACCAGACAGGGCGGACTGGGTAGAGACCACAGTCCTAATTTCTCCTGAACATTGTGGCCATAGAACACATCCCAGTGGGCGACTTGGGCTCCAGCAGATATTCTATATAATTTCATCATATATATAAATTATAAATATAAATCATATATAAACATAATTTCAACATATATTTAATTTCTGCATGCCAACAATAGGCTCCGAAGACTGGAGACCAATCCTGGACCTCAAAGCCGTCAATGCGGCCCTCAAGGTCTCCCACTTCAGGATGGAAACTGGTTGGTGATCACCTTGGTGGCTCCTGGGAAATTCTTAGCTTTCCTGGACTTTACTGAAGCTTATCTTAATATCTCTATTTTGCCGGAACACAGGAAATATCTGAAGTTCCATGTCCTGCAACAGCACTTCCAGTTTGCGGCCATGCCCAGTACATTCTCCAAAGAGATGGTTGTTGTAGCAGCCCATCTCGGAATTCTAGCCATTTTTCCAGGTACGGATGGACTTATCAGAGCTTAGTCAGAGTCCCAAGGGCATCAGGCGGTTCCCCAGGTCGTTCATCTGCTTTAACGTCTAGGCTGGGTAATCAACTTTTGAAAGAGCCAGCTTGTTCCAACTCAAGACTTGGAAAACCTGAGAGTCCGCTTTGCCACAGGGTGGAACAAGGTATTTCTGCCCAACTTGCACCAGCTAATACGTGCTTTCCTAGAGACTCCTGCCTCAGCAGCCTGGCAGTATCTACAGGTCCTGGGGTCTTTGGTTGCAACCATGATTCCCTGGCCAAGGGCCTATCTGCTCTCACTACAGGATGTACTTATTTCCCATTGTAGTCTGCAGAGGGATCTGCTACATGCCCAGCTTCCTTGTTGAAGGCTCGGAAGAGACTGGCCTGGTGGTTGAATCTTCCATCTCTGTCCCAGATTCTTCTCCTCTGGATATCAGCATGGGTGATCCTGACGATGGATGCCAGCTTGAATGGCTGGGGTGATCTTTACTCAGACAGTCCGGTCCAGGGCCGGTGATCCCCATCCAAGAAGAAATGGTCAATCAATTGCCTGGTGCTTTTTGCAATATGTCTGGCTCTCCTGCTCTTCAAACTTCTCCAGAATCAGGCACAATGCCACATCAGATGGCCTATGTCAACCACCTGGGAGGCACCAGGAGCACATCACGCAAGGAAGGCCATCTTTTCTTTCGGTTGGCGGAATGCCACCTTTGGGTGATTTTTTGCAGCGCATGTAGCCAGAGTAGACAACTTTCTGGCAGATTATCTCAGCTGTCAGATATTGGTCCTGGTCACAGAGAGCCTCCAGCTGCATAGTGAAGCAGTGAGGTCATCCACCGTTCAACCTTATGGTGTTGATGGCCAACAAGAAGACAGATCAGTTCTTCAGCTGCCATCACGAGCCAGAAAGTGAAGGCTTGGACTTGCTAGTGCAGCCCTGACCACTGGAGGGTCGTCATTCTTTCTCCCGTGGCCCATGATAGGCTTTCTGTTGATATGTATCAAGATGCACAGAAGTTGTTTGGTTTTTGTGGCATTCATCTGGCAGAGACAGACATGGTATGTCAACCTTGTGCGTTTACAGCTGGATCAGAGGCTCAGGTTTCCCTGCCATCCTTGTTTCCTTACACAGGGCCTGGATCCAGACCACTTTGGTCCAGGCCACTTTGGTCTACTTTTGCGTTCCAGGATTCAGACCACTTTGGTCTTATGGCCTGGATCTTGAGAACACAGCCTTTTTTCAGAGGCTACTCTTCAGGAGTAATAGCTACTCCCTTGTGCAGCAAAAAGGTCAACTGTGGTGGCCTATGTTAAGTCTTGGAAGTATTATCAATCTTGATGCGTCTAGATGCCCAAGGATCCGATCTTGCCATCAGTTCCACTGATTCTCACATTCCTTCAAGATGGTCTGGAAAAGGGTCTAGCTTTCAGCTCTCTGAGGGTTCAGATTTCAGGACTTTATTATTTTGTACCTCAGCCCCTGAGAGGCTCTTTGGCTGCTCATCCAGATATTGTCAGGTTTCTTAGGGGCACATTGTGCCTTTGCCCCCACTATGGCTTCACTGTCCAATTTGGAATCTAAATCTTGTTCTATGGTTGCTTGCTTGGCCGCCTTATGAGCCTCTGGAACAGGCATTTTTTAATGGATCTCACTGTTAAGACAGTTTTCCTTGTGGCTATATCTTCAGTATGCAGGGTTTCCAAACTTTAGACTTTATACTGCAAAGATCCTTTTCTTCGGATTACAGATTCCAATGTGTTTCCTTTTGTCTTCTGAAGGTAGTTTCTAGTTTTTACATCAACCAGGAGGTCCGGCTGCCTACTTTTACTCCCTTGGGATCAAGAAAGCAGGACTGAGTGCTGAGGTCACTGGATGTTTGCAGGATTTTGTTGCGGTACTTGGACGTCATGAACGAGATTCAAGTTTCTGATAACCTGGTTGTAATGATGGGTGCTGCCCATTAGGGTAGGCTTGCTTCGAACGCCATCATTTCTAGATGGATCCCTATTGTGATTTCATCAGCCTATATTGCTGCCAGAAAGTAGCCCCTCTTTCTATGAGTGCTCATTCTACTAGAGGCTTCTCCTCATCTGCAGAATCATTGGTGATTTTCTCTTGAGATTTGCAGAGTTGCTACCTGATCTGCCTTGCTGCATACCTTTACAGAGTTTTTCAAGATCGATGTGGCAGCCAAACAGGATGCTGCTTTTGGTTCCTGTGTTTTGACGGCAGACTTATCAGTCATTAAGGGAGTACTCTTACATTCCACTTATCTAGGAATAGAGTAAGATTGTACAAGAATGAAAGATTAGTTTCTTAACCTTTGCTAATCTTCTTTCTTGTAAATTCATACTCTATTCCTGGAACCTGCCCTGGGAGTTGCTGATTCACTGATTGTCTGCCTTAATAAGCTGGTAAGCTGGACTTATGGTTTCTGACCAGCCTTTCTTTCTTTTCTTTTTTTAATTGTATTATATTACATCAAATAAACATTTGAATAGCAACATGATTATATTCAGGAAACATTATGATCACTTGACCAGCCTTTCTATTAGTACCATCCAGTTATGTTACGCACTTTGCCTTGGGGGTCCCTAGCTGTAACTCTTCCTTCTGTTAGTGAAGGCTGTGTCTCCTTATAGCACAGTTTCTTTCAGGTTTATAATGTTTGATAACCTGTTTCAATTGTTTGATTAAGACTTTTCATGTTATGAGCAGATTAGACTTAGTCAGGGAGTTTCCCCTGTACCACTCCCTTTTGTCTATGTCCTCTACAGGTATAACCGTCTGCTTTTCCACGAACTGGTAACCAGAAGGCAGTCCTGAGGTAAGAGGGGAGGGTCAGAAAAGTATGTAAATGAGGCTTCCTAAAAGCAGTCTCGCAACGTGGGATACATAACCCATTTGTCCAGGAATAGAGTGTGGATTTGCAAGAAAGAAGTTTAGCAAAGGTAAGAACCTAATCTTTTCATTATTTAAGTAATATTTTGTATCGTGAAACTTTTGTTTGGTATTTGTACACAAAATTAAATATAAAGAAATTAGAATATTTTTTTTTCTCCAACAGAATGTTGATATCCTTAAGGATCCTGAAACAGTCAAGCAACTTGGCAGCATTTTGAAAACAAATGTAAGAGCCTGCAAAGCTGTTGGCCACCCTTTCGTAATTCAGTTGGGAAGGATATATTTAGATATGCTGAATGTGTACAAGTGCCTAAGTGAAAACATTTCGGCTGCTATTCAAGCTAACGGTAAGACTGCTAAAGAAAATGCTTTGTATTATCCTCACCATGATATGGAAAAATCATAGAAACATTGAAAAATGAAGGCAGAAAAAGACCATAAGACCTATGTAGTCTGCCTAACCATGCCTTCCAGTGCAATAGGAATGCTATGCTGAACCAAGGACCTTGCATCACCTCCTGCGAGTCTGTTATTTCTTCTGGAAGCGAGCCTGTAGGAGCAACTTTGATCTGTTTGGTCATAGAAACATAATTTTCATGTGTTTTCTGTGGGATTTTGTGTTCCTATTCATCTCCAGTGACTGCCTAGCCTGTGTGAGAGTTGCAGACTTTTGTCTGCAGCTTAGAGGTGGATCCTGCTGAGACCTGTTCAGCCAGCCTACATGAAATATGGACCTCAGCATTTCTTTGGAGCGCACACTGCGTCAGCTGCATTTTCCCCCACCCTATTCATGGTGTTTGGATTCTGGTCCCAGGGGTTAAGGCTCAGTCCAGCTGTGGCCCGACTGGCAGCTGAAGAGTCAAAAGACAGCTTTCTTGGTGACAGAGGTCCTCTCCTAATTTCATCTACCCTGAGAGGATTTATGGCAGGCTCAACACAACTTCCCAGCGTCTGGTCTGTGAGTATAGCTGTCAAAACCCACAAGGCAGTTTGAGGGGATGGTTCTGAAATTGAGGTTTTTGAGGTTATATAATGTTGTAGCCTTGTTCCCCCACCCCAGAAATCCTATAATCACTGGGTTTTTAGGCCCTACAGTGGCGTTACAACAGTTTTTTCAGCGGGCCATCTTAGACTTTTTCTGATTTGAATTCTAAGTTCTCAAATTTCTTCAAAACGCCTTGATTTTGATTCTAACCACCAGGGATGGAGTCCTCATGCTCCAGTGACATGAATTCATGCAAACTTTGTGCCAGTTGGGCACCCGAAGAGTGCCTTGTGCTGCATGTTCCGCAGTGCATGCTGGGGAGCCAGGAACCTCCAGTTCAGTCTCTGACCACCTTATTAATACTACTACCACAATATAAAGATGGACAAGAAACCTATGTATCCTATCCAAAATAAGGCTTCAAAAAGAACTTGAACAAAAAGAACTTGAGGAAAATGGTTAAAAAGAAGCTAAAAGGATCATTTGCAAAGGCTAGGACTGTAAACCAGGCATGGATGTTATTTAAAAATACCATTGTGGAAGTCCAGACCAAATGTATTACATAATCAGCAAAGGTGAAAAGAAAAGGAAACGACAACCGACATGGTTAAAAGGTGAAGTGAAAAAAGTTAATAGAGCCAAAAAAAATCCTTTAAAGAATGGAAAAAGAATCCAAATGAAGAAAATAAGAAGAGACACAAGCACTGGCAAGTTAGATGCAAAGCATTGATAAAGAAAGCTAAGAGAGAATATGAAGAGAAACTTGCCAAAGAGGCAAAAACACAACAATTTCTTTAGGTACATCAGAAGAAGAAAAGCAATGAGAGAATCTGTGGGGACCGTTGGATGATCAGGGAGCAAAAGGGGCACTCAGGGAGGATAAGGCCATAGCGGAGAAACTGACAAACTAACAAAACCCACAAAAGACGAAGCCACCTCAGCAGATAGGACCTGGACCGACTTCCCAACGACACAATGGTCAGACCTAGACCGGCTGTATAAAAAATACAGCAAATCTTCATGTGATTTGAACAATTGTCCTCCTTATCTACTAGCTACAGCGTCCACTAAATTCACAGCTGGTCTCACGCTATGGCTGCAAACCACCCTAAGGGAAGGTCAGTTCCCCCCGGAACTTGGCGAAATCATAATTACTCCCATACTAAAAGACCCCAAAGGCCCAATAGACAGCCCAACAAATTATAGACCAATCGCTTCTATACCTCTATACGTCAAACTCATAGAGGGTCTAGTAGTACAATATCTCGCCAATTACCTAGAAGACCACCACATCCTACACCCTACTCAATCCAGATTCAGAACCAATCACAGTACTGAAACACTTCTGGTATCCCTACTATACATAGCCCGTCAGCACCTCAGCAAAGGAAATAAGTTACTAATCATCCAACTCGATCTTTCAGCAGCATTCGACTTAGTTGACCATTCCATACTACTCCAGATACTAGATGCCATAGGAATATCAGGTAATGTTCTCAACTGGTTCCAAGGATTCCTCAAAACAAGATCATACAGAGTCAAGTCAAATGATCTTCTATCCGACTCATGGTCAAACCCCTGCGGAGTTCCACAAGGATCCCCTCTATCACACATACTTTTCAACCTCTTCATAGCATCCCTAGGCACGGCCCTAAACATTACATCCTTCAGCTACGCGGATGATATAACCATCCTCCTCCCCTTCGACATCCAAGACCCCACCTCCAACGGACGCCTGAAAACAACATTGGAAACTGTAGAAAAGTGGATGACGAACCACAAGTTAAAACTGAATGCGGAGAAAACCAAATTCCTACTACTAGAGAAGGAACAAAAACCATCCCTAACAGAACTAGATGTAAACACAATCAAATATCCAATACAGAATACTCTCAAAATTCTGGGAACACACCTAGACAGAGGCTGCACAATGCAAACACAAATACACAATACCATAAAAAAAGCATTCTTCACCATGCGAAACCTAAGAAAAATAAGAAAATTATTTTCCAAAGAACACTTCAAGATCATTGTACAATCCCTCATACTCAGCTCCTTAGATTACTGCAACAACCTCTACCTACCTTGCCCAAATACTATGATAAAACAACTACAGACCGTTCAAAACACAGCTATCAGACTCATCTACTCGCTCAGCAAATTCGACCACGTTACACCCGCCTATGTAGTCTCTCACTGGCTTCCGATAAAAGCAAGAACTCAATTCAAACTCTACTGCTTACTTTTCAAAGTAACCCATGGTATGGCCCCCAATTACCTGAACAACCGTCTTTGCCGCTACCGACTACCCAGATCAAGAAGAACTCAGAATCTTTTCACCTTCCCCCCTCACAATGGTACCCGACGTAAGAAACTTTACGACAGCCTTCTAGCAACTCAGGCAGCGAAAATTGACCCCACCATCACCAAACTGATGATCAAAACAACAGACATCAAAGTGTTTCGGAAAGAAATCAAAACATTTCTTTTCAAAAAACACGTCCTTACTTAATACTCCCCTCCCCAATCGCACATGCACTCTCCCCAGCAAATAACACACTAGTCATCCCCTTGAACCTCATTTACGAAAAATATCCAAACTCCTAAATAAGCATCTCCCTTAGGTATCCATTTAACCTTCTCCTAAATAAGCATCTCCCTTATGTATCCACTTAACTGATTCCTTCAAAGTTAGGTATCTTTCTTCAGTTGCCTATATTGTTTTCCCCACTGAACCTTGTAACTACTTGAACCCTGTCAAGTTATTCTATCGATAAATCCAGATATCTTATACTTGTATTTCTATACCACAACATCTAATTTACTTAAATCGTTGTAATGTAATTCTCTCGGTAATGTCCTGATCTCTTTTAACTGTAATCCGCTTAGAACCGCAAGGCACAGGCGGAATAGAAATCACAAATGAAATGTAATGAAATGAATTCTTTGCTTCGGTTTTTATGGAAGAAGATGTAAGATATCTGCCTGAACTAGAAATGGTTTTCAATGGTGATGTTGAGGAGGAACTTAAAGAAATCTCGGTGAATCTGGAAGATGTACTAAGCCAAATCAACACATTAAAAAGTGATAAATCGCCTGGACCAGATGGTATACATCCCAGAGTACTAAAAGAACTCAAACATGAAATTGCTGACCTGCTGTTAGTGATCTGTAACCTGTCACTAAAATCAACTATAGTACCTGAAAATTGGAGGGTAGCCAATGTTGCGCCGATGTTTAAAAAGAATTCTACTCGGAGAGAAAACAAGATGGCGGACAGATGCTGATGGCATCCTGTGAGTTCCGCATTTTCTTTAAAATTTCACTTTTACCTGTGTTTTTCTAATTTGAACAATGCCTCATTCTAAAAGGAAAGGAGCGATGATTTCACCAGCGCTCTCATCCTCCCCAATATAGTCAATTTTGCTGTAATTTTTGGAGCTGCAGCCCACTGCCGGCACTCAGCTGCAAAATCATAGGGCAGGATTCGTGGCGGAGCTGAGCAGGGGAGTGCTTGACTCATTGGATCAAGTTTCACTCTCACCCCCAATGCCCCCGTTCCTCCTTGCTCAGTGGAGATGAGTGTGGAGTCGAATCCTAGACGTGAGGAGGAGGAGACCCTGGAGCCCGACTCACAAGAAGGCTCATCTGAAGAAGTTCTGGCTGGGAAGAGCTATGAGAAGGCTCTATTGCAGCGGGTAAAACCCGAAATTACACTGGAAACACTCCTTGAGGCAATAAAGGGCCTGGATGTGAAGGTTGGAAAGACTTAATAGTATGGAGGTACTGGTTTCTAAAGAAGATGCCTTTACTTTGAATACAGAAAGTTAAACAAAAATGTTTCCAAAAAATTCAATCTGAATCAGTTGGATTAAAATATTCTATTTCAACAATTATAAAAGATCAATATTTTCTTCAAAGGAAAATTGAACAGATAGAAAATTTCAATAGATGTTTAAATTTGAGGATTTTGAATTGTCCAAAGATTCCACTTTTGTCAGCAATTGAAATTTTCCAGAAGTTTCTTTTAGAGAATTTGAATTTTCCAGCAGAATCAATCTCACCTATTAAGGCTTATTTCTTACCATCTACTAAGGGAAAGAATAGTCTCTCTGAAAACTCCTTAATGACTCAAAGTATCGATGTTGTACCACAAGATTTAACAGGGATTTTGGAAGATTCCTTATCCAATGTTAAAGAGCATAGCACCCTTTTAGTGAGTGTTGTATTTGAACAAGATCTTATGTTTATGATGAAAATTTTCTTCAAGAAGGGAGCAGTTCCCTTTTGTGGACAGAAAATATGGATATATACAGACGTGACAAAGTCCACTCAGGAGAAACGAAGAGAATTTCATCTAATGCAAGATGATACAAGAGTATTGGGTTCTACTTTCCTGTTAGCGTATCTCTGCAAATGTGTTGTCAGATATTTGACTATAAAATATGTGTTATTCCTCCCTGAATATCTCGGGTCTTTTGTAGATTAAGAAGTTGACCGGTGGCTCCAGATAAAAAATTTTTTATTAGAGTAACTGAAGAATAGTCCATTTAAGCCTTTCTGGAGACTCAATACTTTGTAGAATACTTCCTTAAATTGTTGGTTTTCTCTCCCATTGATAGTGGTCTAAGGAAGAGATGTATTCCAAAGATTGTTGTTTCTATCTGTTTCATAATTTTCCTTTTTTTTCAATATTTTAGTTTGGAATGTACTCTGTATTGCTAGAACGGGTATGTAATTTGTAAGATTAAAAAAATGAATAAATATTGTAAAAAATAAAAGGGAAGATCCGGGAAATTACAGACCGGTAAGCCTGACTTCAGTGCCAGTCAAAATGGTGGAAACAATTATGAAAAATATAATTGTAGAACATGTAGATAAACATGATTTAATGAGACAGTAAGCATGGGTTCAGCTGAAGAAGATCTTGCCTCATCAATTTACTTGGCTTCTTTGAAGATGTGAGTAAAGGTGAGCTAGTTGATGTAGTGTATCTACGGTAGATTTTCAGAAAGCTTTTGATAAAGTTCTTCATTAGAGGTTCTTGAGAAAGAGTCATGGGATAGGTGGCAAAGTTCAGTTGTTGATTAGGAATTGGTTATCGGATTGAAAACAGAGGGTAGGGTTAAATGGTCATTTTTCTCAATGGAGGAAAGTAGAGTGGAGTGGCGCAGGGGTCTGTACTGGGATCGGTGCTATTTAGCTTATTTATAAATGATCTGGAAACTGGAACGACGAGTGAGGTGATTAAATTTGCAGATGACACTAAACTGTTCAAAGTTGTTAAACGCATGCGGATTGTGAAAAATTGCAGGCAGACCTTAGGAAATTGGAAGACTGGGCGTCCACGTGGCAGATGAAATTTAATGTGGACAAATGCAAAGTGATGCATATTGGGAAGAATAACCCGAATCACAGTTGCTAGGGTCCACCTTGGGGGTTAGCGCCCAAGAAACGGATCTGGGTGTTGTCATAGACAATACGATGAAACCTTCCACCCAATGTGCGGCAGCAGCCAAAAAAGCAAACAGGATGCTAGGAATTATTTAATAAGGGATGGTTAACAAGACTAAGAATGTTGTTATGCTCCATGGTGCAAGCTCATCTGGAGTATTGTGTTCAGTTCTGGTCTTATAGAAACATGATGGCAGATAAAGGCCAAATGGCCCATCTAGTCTGCCCATCCACAGTAACCATTATCTCTTTCTCTCCCTCAAAAGATCTCACATGCCTAAACCATGCCGTTTTGAATTCAGACACAGCTACTGTCTCTACCACCTCTTCCGGGAGACTTCCATGCATCTACCACCCTTTCTGTAAAAAGATATTTCCTTAGATTACTCTGGAGCCTATCACTTCTTAACTTCATCCTATGCCTTCTCATTGCAGAGTTTCCTTTCAAATGAAAGAGACTCAACTCATGCACATTTACATTACATAGGTATTTAAACGTCTTCTCTCTCCCACCTATCCTCCAAAATAAAAAGATTGAGATCTTTTAATTATGTCCCCATATGCCTTAGACTACGCACCATTTTAGTAGCCTTCCTCTGGAAAGTCTCCAGAATTGTACACAAGAAAGATATAGTGGTACAAGAAAAAGTTCAAAGAAGAGTAATCAAAATGATAAAAGGGATGGAATTGTTCTCGTATGAGGAAAGACTAAAAAGGTTAGGGCTCTACAGTTTGGAAAAGAGACGGCTGAGGGGAGATATAATTGAAGTCTACAAAATCCTGAGTGGAGTAGAACGGGTACAAGTGGATCGATTTTTCACTCCATCAAAAATTACAAAGATTAAGGCACACTCAATGAAGTTACAGGGAAATACTTTTAAAACCAATAGGAGGAAATATTTTTTTACTCAGAGAATAGTTAAGCTCTGGAACGCATTGCCAGAGGTTATGGTAAGAGCAGATATCGTACCTGGTTTTATGAAAAGTTTTAACAAATTCCTGGAGGAGAAGTCCATAGACCGTTATTAAGAAAGACATGGGGGAAGTCACTGCTATTCCTTGGGTTTTGGCCATGTACTAGGGACCTGGATTGGCCACTGTGAGAATGAGCTACTGGGGTTGATGGACCATTGGTCTGACCCAGTAAGGCTATTTTTATGTTGCTATGTTTTCTTGGAGAAGAAAAAAGATCTCGGAAACATACATTGACCACCAGATTTGTGAACAACATAATTATGTTGCTAATTTCTATCATAAAAAATCTCTAGGATGGTAGTTTTTTCATAGGCAGAGTCCTGAGTGGTTCCACCTGACAGTCGCAGG
This sequence comes from Geotrypetes seraphini, assembly GCF_902459505.1. Taxonomy (NCBI): domain Eukaryota; kingdom Metazoa; phylum Chordata; class Amphibia; order Gymnophiona; family Dermophiidae; genus Geotrypetes; species Geotrypetes seraphini. The sequence continues at coordinate 337,073,703 of NC_047086.1, read as the reverse complement.
AGAGAAGAAAATTTTTGCTTATCTCAGGACAAGCAGGCAGCATATTGTCATATGTGGGTGATGTCATCAATGGAGCCCCAGTATGGACACTTTAAAAGTGCATCGCCACTTTAAGAAACTTAGAAAGTTCACGATAGCCCACACCGCATATGAGTGAGTGCCTTCCCGCTTGACGTAGGCACGCAGTGCCTCAGTTCTTAGTTTTCCGCTGAGCTAAGAAGTCGTGTTTCTCAATATTCATTGAATTTTTTTCCTTGCCTCCCCACTCTCGCATTCATTTCTTCGGTTGATTTTGTTTCTTTTTAGTTACACTTCAACAATTAAAAAGAAAAAAGTTTTCTTTTTTCTTCAGCCATCTGGTGGGTTTACCGGCGGGGCTCTGTGTATCACCTCAGCTATCAAATTAAATTTAGCTGAGGCGGTCTTCCCATTCATGTCACACCCGCGGACGGGTTTTAAAAAGTGTGGCTGATGTTCTCGCACTATTTCCCTTACGGACTCTCACTGCTGGTGTTTTCAGTGCCTGGGTCCAGAGCACCAGATACAAACTTTGTGCGGTGTTCCACTCTTCTAAAGCGCACCATAAAAAGCCACATCGTTCAACAGGAAAAATTGTTCGGTGTCTGTATGGAGGGAAAGACATTATCGACACCATCAACATCAAAGACACCAATGACTAAGTCACTGACACCGCCCAATGTACCATCATAGACTTCGGTGTCTCAAGTCATCGCTCCATCTGGTAAGCCAGCTAAAAAGCCAACATCTTCCCAGATGGGGTCACAGATCACTAAGGCATCGAGTCCATTCATGCCAGCCAAGCAACAATCCCTTCAGCGACTAGTTCCACCATCGAGGGGTGATACAACTTCTGTCATCCTCTCCGGAAGGTGGTACTGGAGAGCAAGTCTAAGATATCTGTGCTAACTTTCCAACAGAAGCTCGATGCTTTGTTCCTTAACGAGTATAGGGATAAGTTTAATTTTTTTTACCTCGATGTCAACTTCTCTTGTACCGGCCCAGCCTGAGTCTAACACTGCAAGGCCTTCTGGTACCGTCGATGCATCAACAGGATTCTTTACACCAGTCGTCATGTCCATCCAGTTCTGCATCGTTCATCTAGCCATCCCTCTACCTCCTCCAAGCATGGTTCTACACCAAAAGTTTCTCGACAACGTAAACATTCTAAAGAGCCTTTGACACTGGACCAGCACCAGTCAAAGAATAGTTCTCCTTCAGTTTTAGTGGATTCTGATCTACAGGATGATTCTAATCCAGAACCTTCTCTTTCTACCACTGAGGATGAGATTCTCCTGCTTCCAAGTCTCCAAGATTTTCACCTGAGACTGTATCCTCTCCTACAAAGAAGTTTCCTTCACCCACATTTTGTCAGCTTGGGAAAGATCTTTCAGTTAAGTTATAAGCAGATTATAAATACAGTGCAAGTGGGAGAGGAGAGATGTTACGGACTTTTCCTCTCTTACAGGCCGTATCTTCCAACGGACTTGGGAACCATTTTGGAATACTATGACTTCTTTGGCTCACAGCCGTTTGCTTAACTGTTGATTCTATGTTTATATTCCCTTGTGCTGCACCTGGTGTACCTGTTTTCTTTTGCAATTTATTTTTGCTACTGATGTACTTGGAAGGAGGACACAAATGGGGGGATGCTTTTGAGAGGGCTTGTTGGGGGGTGGGATGGGGTGGTTCGTGGGGTTGAAACTCTGTGGGGAATGGTTCCTGTAATCAAAATTGTTGAGCTTGACTGTATTCACTTTTGTTTCTCTGTTTAGAGTTTTTGCTGAGCTCAATAAAATATATTTGAACATAAATACAGTGCAAATGTCCAGCCTCCTAGGGAGGTCCTTAAACTGCCATTGCATGGCATCTTTAGAGAAAACCTCTACAAAAATTGGGAATTTCCTCTTTCTGTGCCTGTGGCTCCAAAGAAATTGGACTCTCTACAAAATAATTTCCATTCCTGGGTTTGGCAAACCCCAATTACCTCAAAAGTCCACTCCCTCCCGAAGAGGGAGTGGAAAATATGAAAAAGGATCTGCAAAAGTTAGAGGAATGGTCTAATGCCTGGCAACTAAAATTCAATGCAAAGAAATGCAGAATAATGCATTTGGGGATTAATAATAGGAAGGAACCGTATATGCTGGGAGGAGAGAAGCTGATATACACGGACGGGGAGAAGGACCTTGGGGTTATAGTGTCCGAAGATCTAAAGGCGAAAAAACAGTGTGACAAGGCAGTGGCTGCTGCCAGAAGGATGCTGGGCTGTATAAAGAGAGGCGTAGTCAGTAGAAGGAAGAAGGTGTTGATGCCCCTGTACAGATCATTGGTAAGGCCTCACTTGGAGTATTATGTTCAGTTTTGGAGACCGTATCTGGCGAAAGACGTAAGAAGACTTGAGGCGGTCCAGAGGAGGGCGACGAAAATGATAGGAGGCTTGCGCCAGAAGACGTATGAGGAGAGACTGGAAGCCATGAATATGTATGCCCTAGAGGAAAGGAGAGACAGGGGAGATATGAATCAGACGTTCAAATACTTGAAGGGTATTAACGTAGAACAAAATCTTTTCCAGAGAAAGGAAAATGGTAAAACCAGAGGACATAATTTGAGGTTGAGGGGTGATAGATTCAGGGGCAATGTTAGGAAATTCTACTTTACGGAGAGGGTAGTGGATGCCTGGAATGCGCTCCCAAGAGAGGTGGTGGAGAGTAAAACTGTGACTGAGTTCAAAGAAGCGTGGGATGAACACAGAAGATGTAGAATCAGAAAATAATATTAAATATTGAACTATGCCAGTACTGGGCAGACTTACACGGTCTGTGTATGGCCGTTTGGTGGAGGATGGGCTGGGGAGGGCTTCAATGGCTGGGAGGGTGTAGATGGGCTGGAGTAAGTCTTAACAGAGATTTCGGCCGTTGGAACCCAAGCACAGTACTGGGTAAAGCTTTGGATTCTTGCACAGAAATAGCTAAGAAGAAAAAAAATTTTTTTAAAAAAATTTAAATTGAATCAGGTTGGGCAGACTGGATGGGCCATTCGGGTCTTTATCTGCTGTCATCTACTATGTTACTATTCTTGTTCCAACTGTCAGAGGGGAGGACTATGGACAAGTTTGGCCGACGCCTCTATCAAAACTCTATGTTGACAAACAGGGCCATCAATTATAATTTTTATTTTTTTGTTATCTGAAACATCATATTAAACAACTTCCTGCATTTCAGAAATATATTCTTTCACGTAAACAGAAAGACTTCAACATCTTGTGTCTAAGAACATAAGAATTGCCGCTGCTGGGTCAGACCAGTGGTCCATCGTGCCCAGCAGTCCGCTCCTGCGGTGGCCCTTAGGTCAAAGACCAGTGCCCTAACTGAGTCTAGCCTTACTTGCGTACGTTCTGGTTCAGCAGGAACTTATCTAACTTTGTCTTGAATCCCTGGAGGGTGTTTTCCCCTATAACAGCCTCCGGAAGAGTGTTCCAGTTTTCCACCACTCTCTGGGTGAAGAACTTCCTTACATTTGTACGGAATCTATCCCCTTTTAACTTTAGAGAGTGCCCTCTCGTTCTCCCTACCTTGGAGAGGGTGAACAACCTGTCTTTATCTACTAAGTCTATTCCCTTCATTATCTTGAATGTTTCGATCATGTCCCCTCTCAGTCTCCTCTTTTTAAGGGAGAAGAGGCCCAGTTTCTCTAATCTCTCAATGTATGGCAACTCCTCCAGCCGCTTAACCATTTTAGTCACTCTTCTCTGGACCCTATTGAGTAGTACTGTGTCCTTTTTCATGTACGGCAACCAGTGTTGGATGCAGTATTCCAGGTGAGGGTGTACCATGGCCCGGTACAGCGGATTGATAACCTTCTCCGATCTGTTCGTGATCCCCTTCTTAATCATTCCTAGCATTCTGTTCGCCCTTTTTGCCACCGCCGCTCATTGCGCGGATGGCTTCATTGACTTGTCGACCAGTACTCCCAAGTCTCTTTCCTGGGGGGTCTCTCTGAGTACCGCACCAGACATCCTCTATTCGTGTATAAGATTTTTGTTATCGACATGCATCATCTTACACTTATCCACTTTAAACCTCATTTGCCATATCATGGCCCATTTCTTGAGCATGTTTATGTCACAATCCTTCTGCGTCTTCACTACTCTGAATAACTTCCTATCATCTGTAAAGTTTATTACCTCGCTCGTCGTACCAATTTCCAGGTCATTTATAAATATGTTGAAGAGCATGGGTCCAAGCACCAAACCCTGCAGCACTCCACTTGTGATGGTTTTTCAGTCCGAGTGGCACTCCACTCGTGACGGTTTTTCAGTCCGAGTATTGTCCATTTACCCCCACTCTCTGTTTCCTATCCGCCAACCAGGTTTTAATCCATGTGAGTAGTTCACCCTCGATTCCATGGCTCACAATTTTTCAAAGTAGTCGTTGATGCAGGACCTTGTTGAACGCCTTCTGAAAATCCAGATATACATTGTCAACAGGTCACCCTTGTCTATCTGCCTGTTAACTCCCTCGAAGAAGTGCATCAAGTTCATCAAGCAAGATCTTCCTTGCTGAAGTCATGCTGGCTGGTCCTCATCAGATTGTGTCCGTCGAGGTGATCATTGATGCGGTCCTTTATCAGCGCCTCTACTATCTTTCCCAGTACCAAGTTCAGACTTACCGGTCTATAGTTTTCCTATTCTCCCCTAGAACCTTTCTTGAAGATCGGCATAACATTCACCATTTTCTAATCTTCCGGAATCCTTCCCAATTTGTTCAACAGATTGGTTATTAGTTGAAGCAGTTCAGCTATAATACCTTTCAGTTCCTTGATTACCCTCGGATAGAAGCCATCCGGTCCAGGGGATATATCTTTTTAAGCCTATCAATCTGCCTGCATACCTTTTCTAGACAGACCGTCAACCCAGTCAGTTTCTCGTCTTTGTTTCCTGTGTATAGTCTGTCAGCTTCCAGTATGTTGTGTACATCCTGTTCAGTAAATACAGACGCAAAAAATGTGTTCAGTTTGTTGGCGATGACTTTGTCCTCCTTTAGCACTCCCTTTATTCCCTGGTCATCCAATGGCCCCACCGCTTCCTTCGTGGGTTGTTTCCCCTTAATATATCGAAAGAACAGCTTGAAATTTTTTGCCTCCTTGGCTATTTTTTCCTCGTAGTCTCTTTTGACCCCTCTTACCGCCCTATGGCACCTGCTTTGATGTTATTTGTGATTTTTCCAGTTTTCATCTGTTTTTGACCTTTTCCTTCCTTAAATGAAATCTTTTTGTCTCTGATCACTTCTTTCACCACTACAGTGAGCCACACCGATTCCTTGTTCTTTTTCATCTTGGATCCCTTGTTGTTACGCAGTGTATATAGATTTTGCGTCTCAGTGACAGTGTCCTTAAAAAGGAACCATGCTTGCTCTAGCATTTTTACAGTGTTTATCCTCTTCTTAATCTTCTTCCCCACCATGAGTCTCATCCCTTCGTAATTCCCTGTGCGGAAGTTCAGTGCCATGGCCATCATTCTGGATCGATGTTTTGCCCCCGTGTCCAGGTTGAAGTGGATCATATTATGATCACTGCTTCCCAGCGTCCCTTCTACTTCTAAACTTTGCACCGGTCCTTGTCCATTTAGAATTAAGTCCAGAACTGCATTTCCTCTCGTATTTTCCTTGACAAGTTGTTTCAGGAAGTAATCGCATACAGTATCCATAAATTTGGTCTCCCTACCGCAGCCAGAGGTGCCTAGATTCCAGTCTATCCCCGGATAATTGAAGTCACCCATGATAACTATGTTCCTTCCCTTGCAGTTGCGTTTAATCTCGTCTGTCATTTTTCCATCAGTTTCTTCGGACTGCCCTGGGGGTTGGTAGTAATTGCCGTTCTTCATTTCCGTTCCATTTGTTCCTGGAATTTTGGCCCATAGAGACTCTACCTTATTTTTCGTTTCTGGCGTGTTCTCCCCGATAGACTCAATTCCCTCTTTGATGTATAGGGCAATACTCACACCTTTTTGACCCACTCTGTCTCTGCGGTATAGCTTGTATCCCAGTAGCACAGTGTCCCAGACATTTTCCTCATTCCACCATATTTCCATGATGCCGATGATGTCAAGGTTATCTTTTTGTGCCATTTTGTGAGAATATCTGCCTGATATCTCTGGATAACACCTATTATGGGAATTAACTGTTCTTTATGAGAGAAGAAACAAAGATATTAGGAAAACTTTCTTCTTGTCATATCCTTGCAAATGTGTTGTGAAGTACCTGGGATTAATTTGTGTTTTTATCCCATATAAGCAGGCAGTATATTCTCATAATTGGGCGCTGTCATCCATGGATCCCCTGTACAAACAGTGCAGAAGTGTACTGTCACTTTAGACTCCTTCAAAAATCTCGAGGCTGCTTATACTGTGCATTCACCAGTGCCTTCCCACCGAAGGTCAGCTTGCATGACCATCAGTTTTCTGTGGAGCTGAGAAGCTATAGTTATCCCAGGACAAGCAGGCAGGTATTCTCACATATGGGTGACGTCATCGACGGAGCCCAGATGCGGACACCTCACAAGCAGACTTGCTTGAAACTCGAAGTTTCGAGTCGCCCGCACCACGCATGCGCGAGTGCCTTCCCGCCCAGTTTTCCGCGGAGCCAAGAAGTCCGTCTTGACTCTCTGCATTTAACTTCGTTCTTTCCAGACCATGTTAGAGAAGCAGTTTATTCAGTTCCTTACTAACATGGGACCCAAACTGCTTCCTCTTATCCAGCCTGGGCATTTAGCAGTCTCCCGCGAGGTCAAGCCGCTTCCTTTGCCCCAGTCTGAACTTACACACTCTGCAGGGAGCAGAGTCTCTGCGGGTGTCTGGTCTGGCATCCAAGCACGTAAAGCAAGGAGCAGATTCTTTGCGAGTGCCTTGTCGAGAATCCTCACACTCTATACAAGGAGCAGAGTCTTTGAGAGTGCATCAAGGTTCCTCCACCAAGCCTATGGAGCTTCGATCTACAGCCTCTAGTCCTATTCATACATCGGCATCAGCTACCCTCATCTCCGAGGCGAAGTCTCCTCGATCCTCAAGGTCTGGTTCCAGACACAGTTCTCACTGACATTCGAGGCCTTCATCGATGCATCCTTCCAGGCATAGTTCTTCTTCTCACGACAGACCATCTTCTTCGAAGCCTCGATCTACTCCAACCACGACCAGACCACCAACTCCTCGCTCGAGGTCTCCCATGCTGGACCTCGAGGATATCCCAGTCTCGATTGCCTCGTCCAAGTCACCGGGTTCCTTTGATGCCTTTTTCCCTGCCGAAACTTCATCTTTAACTCAGGCTGCCTCGACGTCCTCGAGTCCTTTTCGAGGCAAAGCATTGGCAGATCAGCTATCTTTCTCGTCTTTCTTACGATAGATGGCTGTAGAATTGGATATTCAATTGGATACTGGCTCCAAATTTTCTAAGGAGTATCTCAAAGTCATGCATCTTCCTCAACCTCCGGCAAAGTCTCTTAAGCTTCCACTTCATACGCTTTTGAATCAGACTTTTGGTTGTTGCATGGAAACACCTTTTTCCATACCGGCTGTTCCAGGAAAATTGGACTCTAGATATAAGACTGTGCATCGCAAAGGGTTTGACAACAATCAGTTATCTCATCAATCCCTGCTCGTCGAGTCCTCCTTGAAGAGGTCCCATCCTTCCAAGGTTTATGCCACCGTCCCTCCTGGAAGGGAAGGGAAAACTATGGACAAATTCGGACATCGCATCTACCAGAATGCTATGATGTCCTCTAAAGTCCTCAACTATAATTTTCAATTCATCTTTTACTTTGAATTTCTTATTTCTCTTCTACCAAAGTTTTTGAATTATTTGGATACCCAAATGCATTTTGAGTTTCAGGAAGTCATTGCCTCTTTATCTCAATTAGGTCTGCATATCCTCCAATCATCTTATGATGCCTTCAAATTATCTGCCCGAGTGGCTGCTTGCTCTGTAGCTATGCGTAGTCTTGCCTGGCTTCGTACCATTGACATGGACTCTAACCTTCAAGACCGCTTGGCTAACATTCCTTGTGAGGGCAACAACCTCTTTCATGAATCCATCGAGGCAGCCACCAAGAAATTATCTGACCATGAAAAATCATTTGCTTCTATAGTCAGACCTAAGCCAAAGCCAGCTCCTGCCAAGCCTACACGCCCTACTCTTATCTATCAAAGGCGTTTTTCTCCAAAGCCGGCTCCTTATACTAGCCCTCCTCTGAAAAAACAGCAACCTCAGAAGCAACAGAAACCTCCAACCTTCTGCTGCACCTAAGGCTTCTCAGCCTTTTTGACTGTTTACAACAGAGCATAACCTTCACCGTTCTGTCTCTCTCCTTTTCCCCCTATAGGAGGTCGTCTCCATCATTTTTACAACCGATGATCACAACCGACCTCTGGATACTTCCCATCATCAGAGAAGGATACTCTCTTTATTTCACTCAGGTTCCACCAGAGCTTCCTCCAAGAGAGTATCCTTCCAATCCATCCCAGACTGCCCTTCTTCTTCAGGAAGCTCAAGCTTCTTTCTCTCCATGCCATTGAATCAGTTCCCTTGGAACAGCAGAACAGGGGGTTTTACTACCTTTACTTCCTTGTTCCGAAGAAGACGGGCGATCTGCGGCCCATTCTGGATCTCAGGGCTCTCAACAAATTTTTAGTCAAAGAAAAGTTTTGAATGTTGTCCCTGGCATCTCTTTATCCCCTTCTTGAGCAGAACGACTGGTTATGCTCTCTGGATCTCAAGGAGGCCTACACTCATATCCCCATTCATCCAGCCTCCCATCTATACCTCAGATTTCAGGTGGGGAATCTGCATTATCAATACAGAGTACAACCCTGCGGCCTGACCTCGTCTCCCAGAGTGTTCACCAAGTGCCTGGTAGTGGTAGCAGCAGCTCTCCGAAACCATGGTTTTCAGGTATTTCCCTACCTCGACAATTGGCTCATCAAAGATTCCACATCTCAAGGAGTTATTGTAGTGACCCAACCTGGTTCCTACAAAGTTTGGAATTCGAAATCAACTTTCTCAAGTCTCAACTTCAGCCCTCTCAGAATCTACAATTCATCTGAGCTGTTCTGGACACTTCTTCAACTCTGTCATACAGTGTCTTCCCGCACTTCCATCTCAGCGAGACACATGATGGTACTTCTGGGTCACCTGGCCTCCACAGTACACATGACTCCTTTTGTCAGACTTCACCTCAGAATTCCTCAGTGGACCCTGGCATCTCAATGGACGCAAGTTTGCTACCCTCCTTCTCGACACATAACACATAACTCCTTCCTTGAAGAAGTCTCTCCATTGGTGGATGCTCTCTTCCAATCTTTCCAGAGGCTTGCTTTTTCAAACGCCCCCTCATCAGAAGGTCCTCACGACAGACTCTTCGACCTATGCTTGGGGCACTTATCTCGATAGTCTCCGTACTCAAGGCCACTGGACCAGTAAGGATCGTCAATGTCACATAAATCTGTTGGAACTCAGAGCAATTTTGAAGGCTCTCAACGCTTTTCAACATCTTCTTCACGACCAGGAAGTCCTCATCCGGACGGACAACCAAGTCGCCATGTATTATGTCAACAAACAAGGAGGGACGGGATCTGCCTCCCTTTGTCAAGAAGCTCTGAAGGTTTGGGACTGTGCAATCCGCCAAAACACCTTCCTCAAAGCTGTCTACATTGAGGGGCGAAGAATTGCTTGGCGGACAACTTGAGTCGTCTTCTGCAACCTCACGAATGGACTCTCCATTCCTCGCCCTTTCATCACAGTTTTTCACAGTGGGGAACCCCTCTTTGCGGCTCCCCACAACTTCAAACTGTCTCAGTTCTGCTCCAGGATATACTCCTCACTGTCTCGAGGCAGATGCTTTTCTTCTGGAATTGACGAATCTCTTCCTCTACGCATTTCCTCCATTTCCTCTCATTCTCAAAACTCTGGTCAAGTTGAAGAACGATCATGCCACCATGATTCTAATCGCTGCTCGGTGGCCAAGACAACCTTGGTACTCCCTCCTACTTCAACTCAGCAGCAGGGAGCCATACTTTCTACCAGTTTTTCCTTCTCTGTTTACACAGAGTCAAGGATCTCTGCTTCATCCCAACCTGCAGTCTCTACACCTGACAGCTTGGTACCTTTCAACGTAACTCCTCTTCAGTTTTCTCAATCTGAAAGAGATGTTTTAGAAGCTTCTAGGAAGCCTACCACTAGACAATGCTATCACCAAAAGTGGACTAGATTTTCTACGTGGTGTTTTTCTCATCATAAGGAGCCTCAGCATTCCTCCTTATCTTCTGTTTTGGACTACCTGTTGCACTTATCCAATTCTGGCCTCAAGTCTACATCTATCTGAGTCCATCTCAGTGCGATTGTAGCTTTCCATCAGCCTATTGAAGGGAAACCCCTCTCTGCTCATCCAGTGGTTTCCAAATTCATGAAAGGACTCTTAAATGTTAAACCTCCTCTCAAACCGCCTCCTGTGGTTTGTGACCTCAATGTTGTCCTTACTCAGCTCATGAAGCCTCCATTTGAACCAATTGATAAGGTTCATCTGAAGTATCTTACTTGGAAGGTGGTGTTTCTCATAGCCCTCACTTCTGCTCGAAGAGTCAGTGAATTGCAAGCTTTAGTTACTGACCTACTATTCACTGTGTTCCATCATGACAAGATGGTTCTTCGTACTCATCCTAAATTCCTACCTAAAGTGGTATCAGAATATCATCTCAACCAATCTATCATACTTCCAGTGTTTTTTCCAAAGCCTCATTCTCATCCTGGAGAATCAGCTCTTCATACTCTGGACTGTAAATGTGCTTTGGCCTTCTATTTGGAATGCACCAAACCACACAGAACTGCTCCTCAACTTTTTGTTTCCTTCAATCCAAATAAATTGGGCCATCCTATTTCTAAGCATACCATCTCCAACTGGATGGCGGCTTGTATCTCTTTCTGCTATGCCCAGGCTGGATTACCCCTTCATAGTAAAGTCGCAGTCCATGAAGTCAGAGCAATGGCAGCTTCAGTACTTTTCCTGAGATCTACACCTATTGAGGAAATTTGTAGAGCTGCTTCTTGGTCCTCGGTTCATACCTTCACTTCTCACTATTGTTTGGATACTTTCTCCAGATGGGATGGATAGTTTGGCCAAACAGTATTACAAAATTTATTCTCCTAAATTGCCAACACTCCCACCATCCCATTCTGGTTAGCTTGGAGGTCACCCATATGTGAGAATACCTGCCTGTTTGTCCTGGGATAAAGCACAGTTACTTACCGTAACAGGTGTTATCCAGGGACAGCAGGCAGCTATTCTCACAACCCACCCACCTCCTCTGATTGGCTTCTCTGCTAGCTATCTGAACTGAAAAGACACGCGCTGGGCGGGAAGGCACTCGCGCATGCGCGTTGCGGGCGACTCGAAACTTCGAGTTTCTTCAAGCAAGTCTGCTTGTGAGGCGTCTGCATCCGTGCTCCATCAATGACGTCACCCATATGTGAGAATAGCAGCTTGCTGTCCCTGGATAACACCTGTTACGGTAAGTAACTGTGATTTTTGGCGCTACTCCAAAGTTTGTGAAACTTTCCATTTTTGTACATTCTTGACTTTATTTTCTTCAGTATTTTAGTTTTCTTTCAAAAATTTCATATTTTTATTTTTTACATTTTCGTTTTTTGAGCCTTCTGGCCCTGTGGACCCTATTTTTAGGCAAGGAGTATTGACGGTTTTTTGGTATATGAACTACTTGACATCCCTTGGACCATTGAGTACTTTGACCTTGCATTGACAGTTTTTCCATTGATGTCCAAGCCTTCTAGCATGTTTAAACGGTACAACAGGACCATCCTGGACACTGATCCACACAATTGGTGCCTCCAGTGTTTGTGCCCTGATCACCAGATGAAATCCTGTAAGCACTGATGTCTGCTACAAAAAGGATCCCTGAAGGCTAGACGGCAATTTATTTTATTTATTTTTTTAGTATAATTTATATTCCGCATACAATACAATACTATGCGGATTGCAAATTATTCAGGTACTCAAGCATTTTTCCCTAACTGTCCTGGCGGGTTCCCACTCTTATCTAATATACCTTGGGCAATGGGGATTAAGTGACTTGCCCAGGGTACAAGGAGAAATGTGGGATTTGAACCCACGATCTCAGGGAGCTGAGGCTGTAGCTCTAACCACTGCACCTCCCACATAAAAACTTTTCGGTTCATCTTCTGGACCATCAGGGACACTTTCTAAGAAAACTAAGAAGTGCATGCACGCATCCCCACCCCGAAGAGTGTCAGTCTTCTCAAACGTCAACTCCATTGATGTACTCCAAGCTTCGATGCCAAAGATCTGTTCTCCGTCACTGCAGGTTTTGTCACCTCAGAGGCATGCCTTATCATCAAGGTCACCAACACCTCAGCATCTACTGTATCAGTATCCATCATGGTTCCAGTGCCATCGATCCAGGAGCAGATCAGGGAGAGTTGGCTTCCATGCCGCAAACACAAACAACTCATGGCACTACTGTGACAACACCAGTACTGGCCCACCCTGAGCATCGCTTCTCAAGAGCTTCGAGGACTAGGTCACACACTACCTATTGACACCGGTCGAGAACCCAGACATCCAGACGTCAGAACTCTTCTTGTAATACGACCTCAGACCAGCATTTTCAACGATCCAAGAGTACTTCCAGGTGCTTATACCATTTTCACAGCTGACACTCTCCTCTTTGACGCATGTCCAGACATTGATTAAGACAGTCTTCCTCAACACCACCAGGCATCAAAAGAGTATGCCTCAGATTTGTCTCATTAAACCTACTCTTGAGTGCCAGGACATCTCAGCAGAAGAATCATATGGACTTGTTCTCTGACCCTTCTTCACCAACACCTCATAGGAGATCACTTCTGGAGAGTGTATCTGTTACATGTTCCATCCGTCCAATGGGTCAGCCTCTTCCAGTGAACATGGAGTTATAGACTGAACCCTAAGGCAGATCTAGTTGAAGCTTTGGGAATCTGCTGAAGCTGCCCTGTCATAACTTGATGAAAGATAAATAGAATCATAGAAACATAGAAATAGACGGCAGATAAGGGCCACGGCCCATCCAGTCTGCCCACCCCAAGTGTCTGTCCCATTTGGCCTTAAGATCAGGCACGCTGTTGGCCTCAATAACCTGAAGTGGAAGAGTATTCCAGCGATCAACCACCCTTTCATTGAAAAAGAATTTCCTGGTGTCCCCGTGCAGTTTCCTGCCCCTGATTTTCCACAGATGCCCCCTTGTTGCCGCTGGACCCTTGAAAAAGAAGATATCTTCTTCCACCTCGATGCGGACCGTGAGATACTTGAATGTCTCGATCATGTTACCCCCCTCTCTCTGCGTTCCTCGAGTGAGTATAACTTTAATTTATCCAGCCGTTCCTCGTACGGGAGATCCTTGAGTCCCGAGACCATCCGGGTGGCCATTTTCTGGACCGACTCAAGTCTCAGCACATCCTTACGGTAATGCGGCCTCCAGAATTGCACAGAGTACTCCAGGTGGGGCCTCACCATTTATATATACAATGGAAACTCCTGCGTATGCAACCTATGATTTGCCTTGCCTTGGATGAAGCTTGCTCCACTTGATTGGCAGTCTTCATGTTCTCACAGACAATCACCCCTAAGTCTCGTTCTGCTTCAGTTCTTGTTGGGATATCACCATTAAGGGTGTAAGTCTTGCATGGATTTTGGCTGCTGCATTTTTTGGCATTGAAGCTGAGTTGCCAGGACCTAGACCAGCGCTCCAGTTGTAGTAGGTCGTGCTTCATGTTGTCGGGCATTGAATTTATGTCCGTTGTGCTATTGCCCACTACATTGGCGACATAGGCGAATAATGTCATTTTACCTCGCAGCCCTTCTGCTAAGTCTCTTATAAAGATGTTGAATAGGATCAGGCCCAGGACCGAGCCCTGTGGCACCCCACTGATTACCTCCGTCATTTCAGAGGGGGTACCGTTCACCACCACCCTCTGAAGCCAGTTCCCAACCCATTTCGTTAATGTATCGCCCAATCCTATAGAACTCATCTTGCTCAGCAACCTACGGTGTGGTACGCTATCGAATGCTTTGCTGAAGTTCAGGTATACGATGTCCAGGGACTCCCCAACATCCAGCTTCCTCGTCACCCAGTCAAAGAAGCTGATCAGGTTGGATTGGCAGGATCTCCCTTTAGTAAATCCATGTTGACGGGAATCCCGTAGATTCTCCTCATTCATGATCGTATCCAATTGGCGTTTGATTAGAGTTTCCATTAGTTTGCTCACTATCGATGTGAGACTCACCGGTCTGTAGTTTGCTGTCTCCATCTTGGAACCTTTCTTGTGGAGTGGAATGATGTCGGCTGTCTTCCAGTCCAACGAGACGTTACCCGTACTAAGGGAGAGATTGAAGAGCGCGGATAGCGGTTCCACCAAGACATCACACAACTCCCTGAGCACCCTGGGGTGTAGGTTGTCAGGTCCTATTGCCTTGTTAACCTTAAGCTTTGACAGCTCGGAGTAGACACCGCTGGGTGTAAACTTGAAATTACTAAACGGGTCAACTGCATCAACCCTTGTCTGTAGCTGAGGGCCGAGTCCCAGCGCCTCGCGGGTGAAGACTGAGCAGAAGTATTCATTTAACAGTTGGGCTTTTTCCGAGTCCGTTTCTTCAAAGTCTCCGTCTGGTTTCCTAAGACGTACTATCCCGCCTGAGTTCCTATTTCTTTCACTGATATACCTGAAGAAGGATTTATCTCCTTTTTGGATGTTCTTCGCTAGAGACTCCTCCATGCGGAATTTGGCCTCCGTAACTGCTGTTTTGACGGCTTTTGTCTTGGCCAGATAGACTTCCCTAAAGTCCTGTTTCCCTGATTGTTTGTAAGAGATGAATGCTTTTTTCTTCTCCTTGATAAGGTCCGAAATCTCCGCAGAGAACCATTGTGGCTTATCGTTTCTTCGCCGTTTACTTACTGATTTAACATAGCAGATTGTTGCTTCCTGTATGGTGGCTTTCAAAGTCGACCACATTTCTTCCACGTTATCGGTTCCTGCTTGGCTTTGTAGTGCCTGGTGAACGAAGTCTCCCATTTCTTTGAAGTTTGTGTCCTTGAATTTGAGGACCTTGGTCAGTGTAGTAGATTTAGTGAAACCTTTCCTGAGATTGAACCACACCATGTTGTGGTCACTGGAGGCCAATGCGTCGCCCACCGAGACGTCCGAGACACTTTCTCCATTGGTAAGTATTAGGTCCAGTATTGCCTGATCCCTTGTTGGTTCCAACACCAATTGCCTGAGTCTTGCTCCCTTCATAGAGTTTAATAGCCTCCTGCTGCTGCCGGAAGCAGAGGAGAACGTGTCCCAATCCACATCAGGCATGTTGAAGTCACCTAACAATACTGTGTCCCCACGCAAGGTGATATTCTCTATATCTCCAATTAATTCCATATCTAGGTCATCCTGTTGTCTTGAGGGTCTGTATATTACGCAGAGATACAGGCATTTGTCCTTCCCTCTGCCAAGTTTACCCAAAGGGATTCCCCTGTGTATTGGACATCTGTGATTCTGGTGACCTTAATGTCATCTTTAGTATATAATGCTATACCTCCTTCCATTTTGCCCTCCCTATGTTGAAATATTAGGAGGCCCCACTCCTGGTCCTAGTGACTCCCAGAAAGTTGGATATTTTTTTATTATTTTTTTTTTTACAGAGTACAAGTCTTGTCCAGAATTTGATAAACCTCAATTGCAGCATCAGTCCCTCCTGGAATAGTCTGCAGTTAAGAAGGTTAGCAGTTCCAGAGCTTATGCTAGCACTGCTCCATAAAGAAAGTGAAGACCCCTGGACAAGTTTGGGAAACGTCTCTTTCAAAATTCCATGCTTACCAACCTGATCTTTAGTTATACAATTTTTACATGAAGTCATTAATGCAATGGCTAACTCAATTTTAACAATTTTTACCTGATGATCAACTTTCCAACACATCTCTAAAAATTTGTTCAAAACCAGAAAGTTTATGGCCCGATCTTTTTTCAACTACTTTGTTGTAATCTCTAGATCGTTGGCCCTTTCTCTTCTCATGAGAAGGTATGACAAGCTTGGCTACAGGTCTCAGATCTCAACCAGAACCTGCAAGACCAATTAGCCAACATATCATGCCTAGGAGAATTGCTGTTTGGTGAGAAGATCAAAGAGGCTACCCCGAATGTCTGTCTTCTTCAAAAGCTTCCAGACCTTAACGTCCCAAATGTTACTTCTTTCATAGATATCCTTCCTCCTTATACAACAAAATGAGATATGCACCATCCTTCACTACATCGAGAGTTCCTATACAGAAGAAACCTAGGCAGCAAAAAACTCAAGACTCAACCCCAACTGCACCAGAAGGCACAACAGTCTTTTTGACCAGCTTCTGGAGAGCTTAGCAAGTATTCTATAATCTCTCATTTCCACTCTGCCAATTGAAGGCTGTCTCATACGTGTCCATCTTTGTTGGTCTCTTATCACATCAGACACTTGGGTTCTCAAAATTGTAAAACAAGGATATACTCTACACTTTTGGAGCTTACATCCAATCCTCCAAGAAAGTCTTCTTTCATTTCCCAGCAGACTGCCCTCCTTCAACAAGTGCTCTTGACCCTCTGCAGCTCAATGCCATCAAGCCAGTGCACCTTCTGCAGAGAGGCCAGGGGTTTTACTCCAAATATTTACTTATACCAAAAAGATCAGAGGTCTAGGTCCAATTCTAGATCTCCGTAACCTCAAGTATTTGGTGAAGGAGAAATTCCAGATGCTCTCTCTGGGAACTTTATTTCCACTTTTGGAGAAGGACTGGCATTGCTCTCCAGATCTCAAAAAGGCATACATTTATTCCAATCCTTCCAGCCCACAGAAGGTATCTTCGCTTTCAGATAGGAACATGACACTTCCAATACAAGGTTCTGCCATTCAGCCTAGCATCAGCACCCAGGGCAGGGATGTCAAAGTCCCTCCTCGAGGGCCGCAATCCAGTCGGGTTTTCAGGATTTTCCCAAAGAATATGCATGATATCTATTAGCATACAATGAAAACGCTGCATGCAAACAGATCTCATGCATATTCATTGGAGAAATCCTGAAAACTCGACTGGATTGCGGCCCTCGAGGAGGGACTTTGACACCCCTGACCCAGGGTATTCACTTAATGTTTAGTTGTTGTTGCTTCAACACATGCTCTTGACGACTGGCTTATGAAAGCATTTTCACCTTAGCTCAGTTAGCCATTAACTCAACTATATGTCTCCTGGAACTTCTAGAGTTTGCAATCAATTACCAGAAGTCCCATCTCCAACCAACCCAGAATCTGGAACTCATTGAAGTTCTACTGGTCAAGATTCAGACTCATGTTTACCTCTCTCAAGAGAGACTAGACACTCTACTTCACTTTTGCAAACATGTGTCTACGCTCCATTCCTTCATTGCGAGACAGATGATGCAGATTATAGGACACATAGTTTCAACAGTTCATGTAATGCCATTTGATCATTTTTACTTCAAAAAGCCTCAGTGGGTTCTTGCATACCAGTGGTCCCAAGCCACAGATCAGCTATTCTAGAAACTAAGGGTCACCTCCCCATTACGTTAGTCCCTTCAGTTGTAGTTGATTCCAACAAATCTGGCCAGGGCCTACTTTTTCATATTCTTCTGCATCAGAAGATACTTACAACAGATGCCTCCATGTAAGGATGGGAAGCCCACCTTGATGGCCTTCACACTCGGGGCACTTGGAGTTTTAAAGAAAAATCTTTCCACATCAATCTTCTAGAGCTACGAGCAATTCACAATGCTCTCAATGCTTCAACTGTGAACACAGAACAGAAATATTTGTAAAGCAATTCAGCCTTTTCTTTATCAGCTTCTACATATTTCTGCCCTTCATCTATGATTCTCACAATGCCACTTTTGCACTTTTTCCTATCACTGATATATCTAAAAAGTTTTGTCGGAAATCCAAGATAGCCGCGGCTAAGACGTGCAGTGAAGTATGCACCCGATCAGCCTAAGCTCTTCTCTCCTTTTTTCTTCCTTGAGGTGTTTTCTGGCCTGATTTGCTCTCCGATGCCAAAGAGGAGAGGCAGGTGCGCTGCTGGCGCCTCACAGCGCTCTATGGTGCTGACTCTCGGCAACATAGAGGAGCTTTTGTGAAGGATGCAGGGAGCTGTAATGACGCCGGCGTCTGATGTCAGCCCGCTGAGGGCGGCTGGATTGAGCGAGACCGGGGCTGCCTCTCTTGGGCCGGATACCACTTTAAGCCCAGTCGTACGAGCACCACCCCCACAACCCCAGTCTACCAGCTCTCCAAATGGCGATGAAACTCCGAAGTTGGGGGAAGTACCCGCTATTGAGGCAGTGGAGATCACAGTAGAGAACATGGAAGCAGAATCACCCCTTCAAGTGATATCTGTGGAAGAAGCTGAGTCGGATCAGCAACGGGAGGTGAATTGACCCAGACGGAACATGACCAGGGGAACTTTTCAGAGGGTACACAAAACAAAAGTTTCCACAATGGGAGAAGCCCCCTCAGGTGACTTTGGACTCTCCATGGGATTTAATTGCTAATTTTTCTAAAACAATTAGCCCCAATTTCCAATATAGAGAATAAATTGACACATCACTCTAAAGAGCTTAAGGGTTTAAAAGAAGATCAGATGAGTTCAAAATCTTTTATTCCAAAGCTTGACCAAGATTTAAAAGTGTCTAAACAATTACAAGAGACCCTGGTTAAGGACAATGTGAACCTAAGAAGGAAATTAGAAATGTTGGAGAACAATTCTCGAAATAACAATTTGAGGCTTATTAATTTCCCTAGATTACCTTTGGTAACTCCTAGGGAGATGCTTAAGAGATATTTGGTAGAAGTACTACAAGTTCCGGAAGAAAATTTACCTCCATTCTCTCAGGTATATTATCTATCAAATAAAAAAAATGGGCCTCAAGCACAGTTAAAACCAGGTCAAGCACAATTGAATGTGTCTGAAATTCTGGAAACGTCTGATAAGGACATTGTAAATCCTTCTACTTTGATATTAACAGTAGCTCTATCGATAGATAAAGCATGGTTATTGAGGCTTTTCTTTAAAAACAAACAGAAGGACTTTCTTGGATGCAAAATTCAAATGTTTCCTGATCTTTGTAGAGAGACTCAAAAACATCTCCGAGAATTTCTTCCTTTGAGACCTGGGGTCATCTTATTGGGGGCTACATTTTACTTGAGACATCCTTGTAAGTGTATTATTTGCCACCACTCAGTTAAATATGTTTTCTTTGAGTCTCAACAGTTAACTGCTTTCTTGACCCTGTCCCGAATGGAAGAGGGAAAATCAAAATCAAGTGCTCTATAGTTTAAAATGTTACTCCTACCTCAGCACTATGTATAGCATATTCTAATAAGAATTATAATTTTCCTTAACTTCTCGCTTATGTGAAATCTTTGATCCCAATTATTGAGGACTTGAGTTTTGTTAGTTAAAATATATTTTCTTTTCTTTGTTGTTAAGAATTTCAAGGTGTAATTGTTTTATACATTTGAAATAGTAATGTTTTTTCTGACAAACTTTCTGTACAAGTATATGCTTGGTATGTAAATTTGAAAATCTATAAATAAATAAATAATTTTTTTTTTAAAGTTTTGTCTCCTTGTTTTACCTTGTCAGCTATTTTTTCTTCCATTGTTTCTTTGCTTCCCTGACTTTGACCAGCCCCTCTCTTAACTTTTTCAGATATTTTTGCCCGTCTGCCTCTTTCTGTGATCTTTTGTAGTTTATGAAAGCTACTAGTGAATTTCCTAGAATCTAGTGGTTTACAAGATCAGAGGCAGCATGGGTTTACAAAAAGGTAAATCATGCCAAACACATCTGATTGAATTCTTTGACTGAGTGACTAGAGACTTGGATAGAGGACGTGCGCTATATGTAATTTACTTATATTTCAGCAAAGCCGCTGACACGGTTCCTCATAGGAAGTTCCTGAACAAACTTGACAGGTTGAATTTAGGACCCAAAGAGGTGAACTGGGTTAGAAACTGGTTGATGGACATATATTGGAGGGTGGTGGTTAATGGAATTAACTCGGAGGGAGGAAGGGTGAGTAGTGGAGTGCCTCAGGGGTCGGTGCTGGGGCTAATTCTGTTTCATAAATTTGTGAGTGACATTGTCGAAGGTTTAGAAGATAAGGTTTGCCTTTTTGCGGATGATGTCAAGATTTGCAACAGAGTGGACACCACAGAGGGAGTGGAAAGCATGAAAAAGGATCTGCAAAAGTTGGAAGAATGGTCTGTCTGGCAGCTCCTATTATCAATCTTGCTACCAGCTCCGCCAGTTACTTGCAAGTTGCCTATGGTCTCAAGTTCTACAGGCTCCTTCCACTTGGGTCTTCTGGCAGCTTCCGGTCCCTCCACCAGTCACCAACAGCCTAGGACTTCAGACTCTTTGAGCTGCTTGTGGGGCCCCTGCCGATCCCTTACTTCCCACCTTTTGGGTTCCCACAGGTCCTGACACTTCATCAGTCCCACTGGTTGTCAAGCTTGAGCCCCTCCTGGACTTTAAGCTCTACTGATCCCTCCGGCTATTCCTTCCGGACCCACTTCCAGTCACTCGGGTGTCTTTTTCCAGACTCACGCCCTGAGGACTCTCCCTGTTTCCCAGCTGCTCACTCTACTCTGGTCACTCACACAACTCCACCAGGCCCCCTGCTGTTCGTCAAGCTTGAGACCCCACTCGGAATCCAAGCTTGTCTATTAGGCTGAAGCCAGCATTCCTCTCCTAGAGGGTTACCTGGTTCTCGAAAGAGCTTTTATTTCCTTAGCTCTTAGCTTCAGAACTGACCTTTTCAGCACCTTACTTTACTCGGGGTGAGTGGAAAGCTCCCAGGGGCCTTTACATGATTGTATGCAAATAAGCTCCACACTCCACTGCTCAGGCTCCCTCTGATGGGTCGTGATAGGAACTTCACCTTATCACAAGGACCCAAAATCTTTTTCTGTCCTTTGGGAATAGAAGTGAATTTGTAGTTAGCTATGCCTTTTTCCAGTCCTCAAAAGACTTACAATCTAAGTTGAAACTGAAGCAGTGGAGTGTTTCAGTGGCTTGCCCAAGATCAAAAGTTAAAATGTTGATCTAGGCTTTTGTTTTAATCCTGGCAAATCTGGGTTTACTGTAGCTTTTAGACCCTAATTAACTAGCAGATTGCATCTTTCTTGCTTATACTCAGGTGGGCTTGACTTTAGAATGGTATTTCAAAACTCATAATGGTAGTCATAAAGTCGACCCAGCTAAGGTCAACCTCTATAGAAGAGTTCTGCAAAGCAGCAACATTGACTTAGATCTACATATTAACATGTTATTACTGTTTGGAGAGGGGTTGATTACTCTGAAGGGATCTCTTGAACGTACAAAATAACATAAGAGTTGACATACTGGGGACAGACTAAAGGTCTCCTGTATCCAGCAGTGGGCAATTCAGGTCACAAGTACCTGGCAAGATCCCAAAAGAGTAAAAATGTAACTCCATATCAACTACAATCAATTTTATTTTCAGTTTTCCTTCTAAACCAGTGATTCTTAACCTTTTTGAATCTTATGAAAGCTATGGACCTTCTTCCCCCAGAAATATTCACATAAACACAACTTTGCATGCAGTGAATATAATGTACTTTATTTATTGAGATTTGCTAGTTTCATACACAAAGTATTATTTAACTTTAAACAATTTAAAAAATTTTTTTTTTAAACCCACTCCTTTTTTTTATGCAAAAAGTAAATGTCACTCATAATTATGAAATACAATCCTCTTGTGTAAATTAAAACAGACCTACTATTATGTTTACTACCATTACTACTACATCTATTGTCATGTTAACCTGCAAGAAAAATCAACAGTACCGGGCTATATAATGAATATAAATGTTAATTTTTATCTGACCCTCATGGACTCCCTGAAACCCACGAATAGATCCTCTAAGGGTCCACGGACCCCAGGTTAAGAACCATGTTCTAAACTAGAGAATGATACAGGGAAAAAAATTGGTCTCCATCTCTGCCCCATCCCCGCAAACTCTGTCCCAGTCCCTGTTAGCTCGGTCACTGTCTCTACCCCGTCACCACGAGCTCGGTCTCTGCCCCGTCCCCGCAAATCATCTGATCCTATCTGTACAAGCCTTGAATAGTTCTATACTGAACTTATGTTGTTAAAGTATAAAAAGAAACTATTCTGTATGATAGTCATTTTATAATTCAGAGTTCTGGCTGCTGAACTAGAGGAAGAGATCTTCTGCTGGCAAGGCTTGTTTATAAACGTTTATCAACACAGCTACAATACTACTTTATCCTTTAGCAAAAAAGGAGAAATAGAAATTTTTTTTCTACATTTGTCATCTGGTTTCTGATTTCCTCATCTTCTTGTCATTCTCTTCCTTCCTTCCACTGTCTGTCTTCTCTCTTCCTCTTCCATATTGCATCTGCTCTATTTCTGTGCCTCTACCAGTAACTATCTGCCTCTCTCTTTCATCTCTCCACCCCTCATTGGTCTGGCATCTCTGTCTTCTTCCCTTCCATCTCTCACTCCCTCTCTCAGTTATTTTTAGCATCTCTCTCCTCCTTTCCTCCCCTCAGATCTGGTATCTGTCTCCCCAATCCAGCATGTGTCCTTTTTTCTTTATCCCCTTCTCCCATCCAGTATGTTCTCCCCTTCCCACTTCCTTCAAGTGTCTGTGCCTCCCTCTCTCTCCACTTCTTCCAGCGTCTGTTCCCCCCTCTCTCTCCTCCCCACTTCATCCAGTGTCTGCACTTCCTTACAGCGTCTGTTCCCCCCTCTCTCTCCTCCCCACTTCTTTCCAGCGTCTGTTCCTCTTTCTCTCTCCTAACTAGTTCCATGCAGCATCTGCTCCTCCCTCCCCTCTCTACTTCTTTCCAGTATGTTCCCCTCTCCTACTCATTTCTATGCAGGGTCTGTTCCCCACTCTCTCCATTTCCCTTCAACATCTGTTCTTCTCTCACCTCCTCTCTCTCTCCATTTTCTGTCAGCACCCTTTGTGCGGTCCAGCAGCCTTTTCCCGATCGCCGCAGTCCTGGCATCTCTTCCCTTCGTTGGGGTATCTCCCTCCCTTCCCTTCACCTTCGCTGGGGATTTTAAGTTTTCTCTCTCCGAGCAGCCCGAGCCTTTTCACAAGTAGCGCGTGACTGCCCCAAAACTTCTCTGATGCAACTTCCTGTTTCCACCTAAGGGGCTTACGTCAGAGAAGTATCAGGGCAGCTACATGCGTGACTTCTGAAAAGGCTCGGGTCGCTTGGAGAGAGAAAACTGAAAATCACTGTGTCATTCTCTATTCTAAACCATTCTTATTGCTTTTGATGTTTTTTTGTTGTTGTTTAATTGATGACAAAAGCATAGTCGTCTTGTTCTTCAACATTCAGTTTTTCCTCCTTTTGGTAAAGGCAAACTGGTAACTAAGGATGCCCATTTGTGAAAACTTGATAAAATTTTTGTCCTAAAAAATAAAAAGCAAAATTGTTCTTTCAGGACAGCAGGATGGAGGTTCGGTATTACCAACCCACTAGCATAAGCAGTTTGCTTCTACCAGTTAAGACTAAGGTGGTTATATATAACAGCGCCAGTCAGGAACTCGCACATGTATATGGTACACTGTCACTTTCTCTAATCTTGAAATTATATTGGAGTTATTTCCAGTGTATCTCAAATTTATTAGACTCTAGAAAGGAGGCCCTGCAATTTATTTTTCAGTATTAATATTGCTATTAATTTCTACAGTTAAACTTATATATGCATTGCTGTACATATATTCATATGATAGTGTCCCTACTCTATGGAGCTTACAGTATAAACAAGGGAGATGAATGAGGTTAACATAAGATACCAGGAAATGTATTAAGAACATAAGAATTGCCACTGCTGGGTCAGACCAATGGTCCATTGTGCCCAGCAGTCATGATTAAAACCAAGGTTATGATTAAAAGAAATGAATATGTAAAATATTTTTTTAAAGTCACTTCAAAAGATTAGCCTTTATTATATAGTGCTTGAATATGAGGAGTATTCAAATGCATAGAACTCAGACTGGGTTTTTTGTGTTTAATTTAGGTGAAATGGTTACAAAACAACCTTTGATCAGAAGTATGAGAACAGTTAAAAGGGAAACACTGAAACTAATTTCTGGTTGGGTGAACAGATCTAATGATCCTCAGATGGTAAGTTTTTGTAAAATTGATCATAATGACATTTATTGTAGTTTACATGGTACTCTCTCAGGACACTCAGGATTTAGTTGTTAAGATTTTGCTGTGTAACTGGAGAATATGGTTTATGGTTTTTTAAACTTGTTATACCGCTCGTTCATTTTACTGGTCTAAGCAGTTTACAAAATATAATAAAAGTAAAAGGAAATCCATTATTAGATAGTATAGACCAGGAGTCTCAAAGTCCCTCCTTGGGTGCCGCAATACATTCGGGTTTTCAGGATTTCCCTAATGAATATGCATGAGATCTATGTGCATGCACTGCTTTCAATGCATATTCATTGGGGAAATCCTGAAAACCCGACTGGATTGTGGCCCTCAAGGAGGGACTTTCAGACCCCTGGTATAGACCTAATCCATATAAGCAGCAGGCATACTAAGGCAGTGGTTCCCAACCCTGTCCTGGAGGAACACCAGGCCAATTGGGTTTTCAGGCTAGCCCTAATGAATATGCATGAAGCAAATTTGCATGCCTATCACTTCCATCATATGCAAATCTCTCTCATGCATATTCATTAGGGCTAGCCTGAAAACCCGATTGGCCTGGTGTTCCTCCAGGACAGGGTTGGGAATCACTGTACTAAGGAACATTCACTCTTACAAACACAAATCAAGCCTAGGGTAAGGCTATCCTTCAACCACTGACTAACAGCACCCAAAATGAAAGAAGGGACTGTGGATATATTAAGTTTGGATGGAGCGGGATAAAAATTTGATAAATGAATTCATATGTAGTATGAATAAGTTACATCTAAATTACTCAGTTTGGATTTCATTTTGCATTAAGAAAAATTTATACTGTACAAAGTAGCTATTTGATGCCTGAAATAAAACCTTTTATTCCTAAGCATCAGCA
This sequence comes from Geotrypetes seraphini, assembly GCF_902459505.1. NCBI lineage: Eukaryota > Metazoa > Chordata > Amphibia > Gymnophiona > Dermophiidae > Geotrypetes > Geotrypetes seraphini. The sequence goes on along the minus strand of NC_047086.1, from coordinate 337,048,507 downwards.
GCAGGTAAATCCAGAAACTTATAGTTCATGACCTACCAGCAGGTGGAGATAGAATTCAGTTGTTGTCCTCTCTTATAGGGTGGTATGCAGCTTGGACATTTAGAATTTCTCTATCTCCAGCAGGTGGTGGATGGTCTCCCAGCCACTTCTGATTTCATTTGTGAATTCTGGTTCCTGTCCTGGTTTAGTTGAGTCTGTGTGTGTGTGGGGGGGGGGGGGTCGGTCCACCAGGCTTCTCCTGGTGCTTTTGTGAGTCTGTGGGTGTGCTCTTTCAGTCTGATAGTGTCAGCGATCAACAAAAAAGTAGCTCAGTTCTTCAGCTAAAAATACGACCCCAGAAGCACCGGCTTGGATACCCTGGTACAGTTGTGGTCACAGTTATGGCTTCTGTACGTGTTCCCTCTATGGCCCATGATAGGAAGTGTTCTGAGAAGAATAAAGTCACTCCTGGATCCAGTTGTTCTGGTAGCTCTGGACTGGCCAAGATGACCATAATATGCAAATCTGGTCCATCTACAGAAGGACCATTGTCTCAAGACTACCCTGTCATCCAGGGTTGCTCACAAAGGCACAAATCGTCCTGAAGGATCCAGAATGCTTAAGTCTTATGGCATAGCTCTTGAGCGAGCTGCCCTAGTGCACAAAGGCTATTCGGAGGAAGTCCTAGAACTGAAGTGCGGCTCGGGATTCAAGAAGAATGACCATGTCCTAAAATTTGCTAGGTTTCCGCAGAATGTTGCTTTGGTATGTGGAAGTCACAAATGAGTTTTGGCTGTTGGATATCTTTGTGCTAGCAGGATCTGCCTGCTGGATCTCATCCTCACCTTCTGTTATGTCATTCCAGATTCCATACATTAGGTGTTCAATCCCAACCTGCAGTTCGGGTGTTGCAGAATCTAAATCTTTTCAGAACACATGCTGTACTCCCCCTAGTGGTAGAATCAGTTTTCAGTTTCTACAAGCAGTCTGATTAGAATTCTTTCGCTGTTTCTCTCCTTCTGTTTCTTATTTTTTCATTTAATTCGCTTAAACTTCGTTTCTCGATGGCTTCAATGTCTTGAGACCAGACCTTGAGACCACTCCCGGTAGTCTGCTGTCAGAGAAAAGGATGCAGTCCTGCGGAGCTGGTCTGCAACTTCTCTGAGAAACTCTGGTGGATCTGTGAAGCCAGCCTGATGTGTGCCACGTTCTGGAAGTACTCAGAGTCTCTCCCGTGGAGTTTGCTGTCCTGTGACCACACAGTCACATGTTTCTAGCGCAGGCTGAGTGCATCTGAACAGAAACTCACTCGGGTTTCAAGGTACAGACTGCCTTTCCTGCCCCTGATCATGTGGCAGAGGATCCATTGGGGTGTAGTCAGTCTCTGGCTGGCTGGCAGTCCGAAACTCTTCAATTCCAGTGAATTTGGAGCTGTTTCTGAGGCAGTCCTTTTTTGTCTACTGAGCTGTTTTAAAAATGCTGACATGTAAAGGCACTACAGAGACTGTGAGTACCTCCATTATTTCCTATGGGAACTTCGGGGATGGCTTGTAAATTGATAAACTCCATTTTTCAGTAGGGTTCAGGTCCCCCACCTTCCCAGACTCCAAATCCTATTTTTTATTTTCAGATTTTGTTTATTTTTGCCGTTTTTGGTGCGAATGCGTGATGGTGGCCATCTTGGATTTTAAAATTGATCTTTTTTTTAACTTTAAATGCTGCCTCAAAAACCCCTCGATTTGACTCAAAATCAATTGGGATGGGCTCCCCAGCTTCTAATGTGTTGGATTTGGACATTGATTGCCCCAGATGTGCACCAAATCAACAAATTTGAAATGCAAGAGGGGGTGGGAGCTTCGGACTACGCCTCCTCCGTGTCTTCTTGAGCTTGGGAGCCGGCCTGGGTCTCCCAGGGGCCATTCTGGAGTCTGGCAGTAGTTTGCCTGTGTTCTGAATCTGGTGATTCTTTTGATGCACCGCATATACCTCAACAGTGCTCTGCCATAGTTGTGGAGTGGGCCTTATTACTGGATTTTATTTGGCTCCCCTGAACAGCATTTCCTCAAGACACCGCTCGTTTGACGCAGCCAGCAGGCACATCGGGGCTTTTTCGGTCTATAGTATCTGTGGCAAAGCTTCCTTTCAAGAGCTCTCTTGTCTGGCCGTGCCAGATTTCGATTGCAGTAGTTACCATGCAGATTTTCGGTTTCTTCTGTCTCCTGCCAATGTATTTAATTTGGATCCAGCTGCTGCCTTTGCTGAGACTGGTCTCCTCGGCCTCCCTGAGCATCCTGATTTGGAGGTTCTAATCCTTCTTCGAATTTTCAGCGGGCTGTCTGAAAGAGCTCGATTTGGGTATTTCACTTTCCAGGCTTCGGTCCTGTTCCGTTCTCCTGTGCCTTTTCCATTCCGTCCACACATCCTGGGACAGGTTTCATAACAATGTGATCTTCGGACAGTGTTTTCTGATCTACTACAGCTATGTCTCCACTTTATCTCCTGAATCCTGCTCTTTGGTAGGTCTCAACAGCCTGAGGTGGATTCTGCCTTGGTGCAGGTTTCCAGCGCACAGCCCTACCTAGTGCTGGGGAGTGAAGTTTCAGTTCTCTCAGGGTCGCAGGAGGCTGTTATGATACAAAATATTCTTTTCTAGCATCCTCAGGTAGCCGAGTGGCAGTGGCCACCATTTATGGTGCATGTCTGTCATTTCGGCCTGTGCAACGCATCCTCTGTGGTGGTGCATACCTGTTCTCTGCTGGTGTGGGTTGTTGTGGCTGCAGTGCTGGGTGTCCTTTATGATCTCTTTCAAGTCTTAGTACATGTTCTGCTGGTGCAGAGTCTGAGTGCCGGTCTCTTTGGACCTGTCTTTGGATGCGACGCTGCCTTGAGGTTCTCCAGGGATTCAAGACAAAGTTAGACAAGTTCCTGCTGAACCAGAGGTAAAGCTAGACTCAGGGCACTGGTCTTTGACCTAAGGGCCTTCGCGTGAGTGGACTACTAGACACAATGGACCACTGGTCTGACCCAGTAGCGGCAATTCTTATGTTCCTTCAGCAGCCGTCTTTCAAGGGCTGGATTGTTGTCATTATCAGTCAGGATGACCTCTTCTCAGGTGTGGTGCTTGCTGCCCTACATTGCTCTCTGTAATCTAGTTTCGCTGGCCATCGGGAGGTGATCGTATTTTTCTTTGTTCCTCTTCAGGTGTCGTCAGGGATATTCAGATTTTTCCCCCTAGAGACATTCACATGGCTACGCCTCCATTACCGATTCCAGGCGTCCTTAGGTTCCTGTGCAGTGGCTACACTCTACACGTGCGCACACACAAAAAAACACTGATGTTGCCTGGGGCTGGCGTGGTTTCCACACAGGGGGGCACTCACAGGCTGTCTTTCACTGTTTTGTCAGAGTGAATTTGTCTTTCATCGGACACTTGTTAATCCTACATTGCCTACCTTTGTCTTGATTTCTGGACTCCAAAAAGTTGCTGGCAACAGAGTCCAGGGTCTATGATACTCTGCAACTTCTCTTAGTCTTTGGGATGCTTGAACCTGTTCTAGTACCATAAATGAGGGCTTAGGCAGATGCTCCTTATACTTGTGCCAGAAGAGCTCGGTGATTTGGAGACATATTCTGGTTCAGCGGTCAATCACCCACTTCTTGTGCATTCCCTTTTTCTGAGTGGTCAACAGACCACACTGTGCTAGCTGCTGTCTCCAGGGGAGTTTCTAGTGTCCTTGGATCTCCCAGAGGTTTATTCCATATTTCAATCTCCCCCGAACATAGCAGGTTTCTGCGTTTCCATATTCTGCAACTGCATTTCCAATTCGCAGGTCTGCCCCTTGGCCTCGCAACAGCTCCCACACTTTCATCCCAGTGATTGTAGTTGAGTCGACTTTCTGCCAACAGGTGGTCCACATCCACCCTTCCTGGGACAGCAGTGCTCTGTGCTCCATTTCGTTGAGTGTACGAAAATATGGTGAGGACTTTGTGTCTCTGCTGCAGGCGTGGGCAAGTTCAGAAGGAGATGTGGGGCGTCCTCCCAGGCTCTGGATTTTCTAGGGCTTCTCTTTGTCTTCAGACGGAGTCATGTATTTCTTAGGGTAAGTAGATAGAACCTTCATCAACAGATTAGAATTCTCTTGGATTGTCCGGCTCTCTCAGCCTGGATTTATCTGCAGGTTCTGAGGCTCAGGCAGCCTCATTGGAGGTGATCCCCTTGGCCAGAGCGCCCATGCACCTTTGCCAGAAGTTCCCCTTCTGCTGATTATTTCCACCTTTAATGGCCGTTCTCCTGGACAAAGCCAGATAGCAGCAATTTGAGAGGGTGGCTGGCTTCTTCGGATTTCCAAATGGATAAAACATGAATGCTGTTGGGTTGCAGGCTCATTGTGGGGTCCGCTCCATTAAGGGGTAGTGGACTCCTGGTCAGGAGGATCTCGCTCCTTTATTAGGAAAGGATAGCTGAGTTCTGGGCTGTCTGATCACTTTTTCGTTCTCACTGCTGCACCTCACTGTGGTAGGCCGATATCCAAGTCATCGATTGCTTGATGTATTTGAAAGGCCATTTTTGCAACTTGCATTGCCTGCAGCACTCAATGCTAATTTCATTTACCGCACTCTTGACGAGGATAACGGTGTCGTGGGCGGTACCTCGCGCAATTCATTCTGATGAAATTTGTAGGGTGGCTCTTGGTCCTCTCTTCATGCTTTTACCCAGTTTTAACAAATGAATGTGGTGGCGCGTTCTGCTGCCATTTTTCAGGACCTTAGTTTTATAGGTAGTTTCTTCTGTCCCTCCCTATCTTCCGTAGTTTTGGTACGTCACCTAGCATGCTTCCTTAGCTTTGGTACATCACCTAGCATATGGAATCCAGAAGGGACATAACAGAAAGGAAGATTTGTTTTATAGCTTTGATAATCTTCCTTTCTGTTAGTTCCTGGAAGATTCCATAAGACCCATCCTCTCTGTATTCACTCAGTTGTTTGGTGTAGCCTGCTCCTTTCTGCCTTGGTTACTCTCATTGCAGGCTTGAAGATTTTCCAGCCAGTTGCCAGATCCTGTGGGTGAGTTTCTGTGAGTATACACATTACTGAATACCTTTCTTGGGATGCTCGTTGCAAAGGAAGTTAGTACTGCATTGTTCCTCAATGTTTTTTCTGAGTTGCCTTTGTGCCTATTTATTACTTGTGAATATTTTGCAGAGCAAACCAGTTTCCGAGTTACTTGTGTTGCTGGGGATTTTCCGCTGTACCCTTTTGTCCTGGATTTACAGATATGTGCTTGGCTTTGGGACTGAACTGATTCTACCACTAGGGGGAGTGCAGCATGTGTTCTGAAAAGATTTAGATTTCTGCAGCACCCGGTCTTCAGGTTGGGATTGAACACCTAGCATATGGAATCCTCCAAGGATTAACAGAAAGAAAGAAGATTATTGAATCTCTGCTCCGCCCCTCTCCCTGACCGCAAGGGAACATTTAAAAGATTGCAGCAGCTTGCTGGGCCCCCTTTTGGCCACCAGCAGGAGACGGCGAGACCAGCTCGTTCCCGAGGAGAGGACAGCGTGGGAGCTCTGCTCCGCCTCTCTCCCTGACCGCGAGGGAACATTTAAAAGATTGCAGCAGCTTGCCGGGCCCCCTTTTGGCCACCAGCAGGAGACGGCGAGACCAGCTCGTTCCCGAGGAGAGGACAGCGTGGGAGCTCTGCTCCGCCTCTCTCCCTGACCGCGAGGGAACATTTAAAAGATTGCAGCAGCTTGCCGGGCCCCCTTTTGGCCACCAGCAGGAGACGGCGAGACCAGCTCGTTCCCGAGGAGAGGACAGCATGGGAGCTCTGCTCCACCCCTCTCCCTGACCGCGAGGGAAAATTTAAAAGATTGCAGCAGCTTGCTGGGCCCCCTTTTGGCCACCAGCAGGAGACGGCGAGACCAGCTCGTTCCCGAGGAGAGGACAGCGTGGGAGCTCTGCTCCGCCCCTCTCCCTGACCGCGAGGGAACATTTAAAAGATTGAAGCGCCAACGGCGCTCAGGCGTCCTGCGCGCCGAAGAAGGCGCGCGACAAAGGCGCATGCGCCTTAGTGCGCGCCTTTGTGAAGTGCCTGCAGTGGCGACAGTAGGATTCTGAAGCTCACAAAACAGTGATATATTAAAAAAAAACAAAAAAAACCCCTAGTCCTACCTATAGCGGAATCTATAGCTAAATCGCTTCCAACGGAGTGGTGAGTGTGAAAAGCCTGACCCCCTCCAATAACAGGTAATCATTTAGCTTTACACACTACTAACTTGTTGCTGTACCTTGTCATACTTAACTGTTGGTATACCTTATTAAACTTAATTGTTGGCATACCTTGTTATACTTAATTTGTAAAGCCTGACCCTCTCCAGGAACAGGTAATCATTTAGCTTTACTCACAACTAACTTGTTGCGGTACCTTGTTATACTTAACTGTTGGTATACCTTGCTATACTTAATTTGTTGGTTAACCTTGTAATATTTAATTGTTGTATTCATCTTTCACTATCCTGTTTAAACATCTAAGAGCACCAAGAACAAGTCTCATCACCCACTCAAACAACTTACTCATATCTCCTACACGAACCCTACTTATAGGCATAGGCACTCCAAAGAGACAGATAACACCAACAGAGCAAAGAACTCCAGAACTAACACCCCTTTTTATGCACAAAAAATGGCAACACGCACACTTAAACTCATCCTAGTCCTACTACTGCTCTCCTTACTCATAGATAAATGGAAAACTGCAGGATACCACACACATTCTGTACCCATCCTCACAACAACACACAGACTGGTTCAACCCAACATGAAACTCCAAACCCCCAGAACCCTGACACCTTGTCCATCATCCAACCACGAAAACATTCTCACAATCTGGGGAAAAAGACCCCCAACAAAACCTAAGACAAGCTCACAAAAACTTCAAACACCATCTAGAACACTTATCAATACACTCACTACTTACTCTCTCACAAAATTCACATCAATAGCTTGCGCATACATGAATATACGATCTATCAGCCCAAAGACAGAACTAATCAAAGACTGGCTGATCAAAGATAATCTAGACTGCCTCTTCCTAGCCGAAACCTGGCTCACTTCCGACTCAGACCCTCGCATTACTGAATTCTGCCCAAACGGATACAAACTAGAACTAGTATGTAGAGAAAACAGAAGAGGAGGAGGTCTAGCAATCATTGTAAAAAACAACTTCAACATTAAAGTCCTAGCCAAGCACTCCACCCCCCCCCACCCCCACCTAGACCTTCTAGCCTGCTAACTTTCTGACAACACTCTCACAGGATCTCTGAACTGCCTTCTCTGCTATGTCACACCAGGAAAATGGAACACCTCTAAACAAGAACTCGAATAATTTATCTTCCAGAATTCCCTCTCCTCCACACATAACCTGATCCTAGGAGACATCAATCTCCACTTAGAAGACCACACCGCCAAACAAGTAGCGGACATTCTTTCTTTCATACCTCAACACCCTATCTTACCAGATACTCAATCCCGAACCCACGCATGAAAAGGGCCATCAACTTGATATTGCCGCTTACACATCTCCCAACCTCAACACACAAAACATCCACATCACCAACAGCTCACGGCATCCCACCTTATGGTCTGACCACTTCAAGTACACCTTCACTATCAACTGGGTGCATAATAACAACAAACCCACTCCACACATAACAAGCTTCAAGTCCAGAAAGAAAATCGAACCTACCACATTCTGGGACACAGTAGACCCAGAAATAGATTTAAACAATCCCAAGTAATTCATAAACACCTGGCGCTCCACAAGTGAATCCACTTTGAACAAACTAGCACCACTAAAAACAAAATATGCAGACCATCAGACAAATGGTTTGACGCCGAACTCCTACACCTAAAAAGACAATGCAGACAACTAGAAAGGACATGGAAAAAACAGAAACAAGACCACAACAAAACAGAATGGAGATTCCAAATCAAACAATACAAAATCAAACTGAAGGAAAAATGAAAAGACTACTACTCCAAACTCATTGGCACCGAAAAACCAGACACCAAAAAACTTTTCAACATTGTAAGAAATCTCACTGATGCCAAACCCCACCTCGCTACCCAAGGAAACCAGACTCCAACAGCCTCTCAACTAGCGGACCACTTCAAACATAAAATCATCACAATCAGATCCACATTCAACAACTCTCGAAACATCTTAGAAGAGATACTAACAAAACCCACAATAGACGAAGCCATCTCAGCAGATTGGATCTGGACCAACTTCCCAATGACACAATGGTCAGACCTAGACCGGCTGTTCAAAAAAATACTGCAAATCTTCATGTGATTTGAACAATTGTCCTCCTTATCTACTAGCTACAGCGTCCACTAAATTCATAGCTGGTCTCACGCTATGGTTGCAAACCACCCTCAGGGAAGGTCAGTTCCCTCCGGAACTTGGCGAAATCATAATCACTCCCATACTGAAAGACCCCAAAGGCCCAATAGACAACCCAACAAATTATAGACCAATCGCTTCTATCCCACTATACGTCAAACTCATAGAGGGTCTAGTAGCACAATATCTCTCCAATTACCTGGAAGACCACTACATTCTGCATCCAACTCAATCAGGATTCAGAGCTAATCACAGCACAGAAACACTACTGGCATCTTTACTAGATATAGCTCGACAGCACCTCAGCAAAGGAAACAAGTTACTAATTATCCAACTCGATCTTTCAGCAGCATTAGACTTAGTAGACCATTCCATACTACTCCAGATACTTGACGCCATAGGAATATCAGGTAAAGTTCACAACTGGTTCCAAGGTTTCCTTAAAACAAGATCATACAGAGTCAAGTCAAAAGATCTTATATCCGACCCTTGGACAAACCCCTGCGGAGTACCACAAGGATCCCCACTATCGCCCATACTATTCAACCTCTTCATAGCTTCCCTAGGCACAGCCCTAGATGCTCTAAATATAACATCTTTCAGCTACGCGGATGACATAACCATCCTCCTCCCCTTCGACATCCAAGACCCCATCTCCAATGGACTTCTGAAAACAGCACTGTAAACTGTAGAAAAATGGATGATGAACCATAAGCTGAAACTGAATGAGGATAAAACCAAATTCCTACTACTAGAGAAGGAACAAAACCCATCTCTAACAGAACTGGAAGTAAACGTAATCAAATATCCAATACAGAGCACCCTCAAAATCCTGGGAGTACATTTAGACAGATGCTGCACAATGCAGACACAAATCCACAAAATCATACAAAAAGCATTCTACACCATGCGAAACCTAAGAAAAATAAGAAAATTCTTCATCAAAGAGCACTACAAGATCATTGTACAATCCCTTATACTTAGTATCTTAGATTACTGCAACAGCCTCTACCTACCATGCCCAGACAACATGATAAAACAACTACAGACTGTTGAGAACACAGCCATCAGACTCATCTACTCACTTAGCAAATTTGACCACGTCACCGCCGCCTATGTAGACTCTCACTGGCTTCCGATAAAAGCAAGAACTCAATTCAAATTCTACTGTCTTCTATTTAAAGTAACCCATGGTACTGCCCCCAGTTACCTAAACAACCGCCTATACCGCTACCGCACACCCAGAACAAGGAGAACTCAGAACCTTTTCACCTTCCCCCCTCACAATGGTACCCGACGCAAGAAACTATACGACAACCTTCTAGTGACACAGGCAGCGAAAATTGACCCTACCATCACCAAACTGATGATCAAAACAACAGACATTAAAGTGTTTCGAAAAGAAATCAAAACATTTCTATTCAAAAAATACTTCCCTACTTATTAATCTCCTCCCTACTCGCACATGCTTTCTCCCCCGTGAATAACACATTAGTTAACTCCTCGAACCATACCTACCAATATATATTCAGATGCCTAAATAAGCAACCACCATCAGTATCCAATAAACTTTTTCCTTCAATGTTAGATAACTTTCCTCTGTTACCTGAATATATTGTTATTCTCCACTGTATTCTGTAATTTACTTGAATCTTTGCTATGTAATTCTCTCAGAAAAATCCAGATATCTTCTAATTTGTAACTCTCTACCGTATCATGTAACTTACATGAATCTTTATTATGTAATTCTCTCGGAAATGTCCAGATCTCTTCTAATTTGTAATCCGCTTAGAACCGCAAGGCACAGGCGGAATAGAAATCACTAATGTAATGTAATGTAATTGAAGGTATAAATCTAGTCTTCCATTAAGGATGCTAAAAAGATAGAGAGCTGTACGTTCCAAAGCATACTGAAAACCTAGATATTGGCCAAAATGGTCCTTTCGTTCTGAAAAATTAAACTCTGGTCCATCTTCTAGATCTGCAGCCTCATGCCCATCTCGGTGATAGACGACCCTTCTATGATCTGTATCAAATAATAAATCAGTACCTCATCAACCTTTTACGAAGAGTGGAATATAATTATGTCAAACTAGTGGGTTCTAAATATTATCAGAGAATTTTTTTCTCCAGGGAAATTTCTCAAGGAGGCTTACTTTCATGTTTCCATTTGGCCTCTTCGCCAGTACTTCTTGAGGTTTGCAATATTAGGCCATCATTTAAATTCTAGGCAATGCTGTATGGACTTGCCACAGCTCCCAGAACTTTTCCCAAAGTGATGGTGATGGTAGCAGCCTTCCTAAGGAAAGAAGGAATCGGGATTCATCTACTTGGATGACTGGCTAATCAGGGCCTCATCTTTCAAGAAAGTACTAATGTCACCTCTTGGGTGACAAATCTCTTACAGTCTGATCTAGGGTGGGTAATCAATTTTTTCAAGAGCTAATTGACTCCATCACAAATACTACAATACTTTGATACTCTGCAAGGCAGAGACTTTATTTCAGATCACAGGAGGTATACAATTCAGTCCCAGAACATCTATTGCTGCAGCTTCCCAATCCTCACACTTGGATTATGTTCAAGTTTATACAATCCATGGTGGCAATCACAGGCAAAAATCAGCATGTAATGGTAACTTCAGATTAGGGCTGTACCAAATATTCATATTTTATTTTGCCCCAAATACATTATTCAATAGTGATTTAAATTTGAATACAAATAATCTGGGGCTCTACTGTGCTACATCTTACTAAAATACCTGATCTCTGATTTCATGTTGCTTTTTTATTTGTTGTGTATGCTCATTGCCCATTATTTGTATCCGGTAGTCATATCTGACTGAATAATTTTCATTATTTGTATTTAGCTGAATAGTAAAATATACTGTTTGGTACAGCTTTACTTTAGGTGAGCATTCTTTGCCAGGGAATGCCATTGGTGACCCCACAATGGATCGTGCCATTGGTGACCTCACAATGTATTGTAGTCACAGATTCAAGCCTAGTGGGCTAGGAACCTAGCTCATTATCTTCATTACATTACAATGCTCAGGGTCTTTAGAACAAGATTGAAGCAATCTTTTAGAGCTCAGAATTGTTCAAAAAGCGCCAATAGTCTTCCAATCAGTTCTTAGAGGCCATCCTGTCTGAGTTCTGTCTGACAATGTCATAGCAGTAGCTTACGTGGACAGGGAAGCACTCAGAGCGCTGAGCCTACCTTGTTATTCAGTGGATGGAGAGGCATATACTCATGATGTTAGCAGCACACATTGCAGGATCTCTGAATATATAAGCAGAATTTGAGCAGAAACTTCCTTGATCCTGGGGAATAAGAGTTGTCAACTACCATCTTTCAAATGATCACAAAGAAGTGGGGAACAAGCCTTGGATTTAATGGTGTCTCGGTGCAATTCATAAGTTCCTTGATTTTTCGACAGAAGAAAGGTGTTTGGTGCTGAGGGGATAAATGCGTTGCTCCAACCTTTGCCGCATACTGAACTGCTGTATATCTTTCTACCTTGACTAGTAATAGGCAGAATTATTCTCCATTGATTTAGGTAAAGATAGCTCCAGATTAGCCCAGTAGATCTCATTCAGCTCCTGATAGACAAGCAATTTTGGCTTCCTTTACTCTCTCTGGATCCCATAAAAATGAAAGATTCCTCCCAGTTTAGTCTTACAGCCTGGCTCTTGAAAGTTCAAGGTTGAGAAAAAAGGGATAGTCCAAGGAGATAATTACTGCTCTACTGCAGGCCTGGAAGTGGTGTTCACATTGTTTTGAGAATTTTCAAAGCTTGTTGTTTGGAAAGAGCTATCTCGCTTCTTTTCATTCTTCCTTGTCTCAAATTTTATCCTTTTTACAGGAGCAGCATTGGATTGTTATTGAGGATGTCTTGTAAATTCCTTTATCCTAGGACAACCAGGCAGCATGTTCTCACAGAGGGGTGACATCATCCATGGAGCCCCATTACAAACAGTGCAAAAGTGTATTGTCACTTTAACTTCTTTAGAAGTCATGAGACTGCCCATAATGCACGAGTGCCTTCTCTTTTTGACGTCGGCTCATGGAACCATATATAAACTTACTATTTACCGGTTACTAAAGATAAAAACTTTGAAACAGGAGACATACCAGTAAATGAAAATGGGATTCAAGATCATTTGCAGCAAGAGAGAAATTTACAGGACATTTCTGCTATTCTTGATACTTTTTCTGAAGTCATAGAACGAGCTACCCTCATTGTCAATTTTCTTTCGAGCAAGAGCAGATTCCTTTTGTGGTCAGAGAATCTGGATATACCTTGATGTGACAGAATTGACTCAGGAGAGACAGAGAAAATTCTTAGCAATTAGAGAAGATGGAAGAAAGTTAGGAGCTACCTTTTTGTTTGCATATCCCTATAAATGTGTAATTAAATACTTAGGTTTGAAATGTGTTTTTCCGGCCCGAACACCTGAGGTCCTTTTTAGATCTCAAGAAGTTTACTAGTGATGCTATATGAAGTGGAAAGGTTAGAATAGACCAAGATTAATCCGTCTAAGTTTATTTCTTTGAAATGTTGTTGTTATAAAATCTTCCTTTGTTTTCCATCCTCCCCCTCTGTTGGAATTTATAATTGTAAGAATTGTAATGGAAGGTGGGCACTGAATTGCTTGAACGAGTGTTATAACTTGTAATGATTTGTTAAATAAATAAAAATAAAATAAAAAAAGATCTGACATTGAAATCTGTTTTTTTTTCCTTCTGACCAGTGATTATGCTAGACAAATTTCTGAGCCCCAAGCTTTGTCCTGTATAGACCCATTCATTCACTTTTCAGAAGGTGGGATCGCTGTCCAAACTGTTCCATCCTTTCTTCCAAAAGTCATCTCATCTTTCCAAATCAATCAACCTGTTATGCCTGCCTTCCTTCCTGAAGAGATGATTACAGGAATTATTCCCACTTTTTACATTTTCTGGACACTTGTTGAGTGGACCTTCGTTATCTAGAGATTAGGATCAGATAATTGAAACTCTTTAGTTAAAGTAAATGTAGCCTCCAAGGCAAAAATTGCTCAATGAATTAAGGAAGCTATTTCTTCTACATATATTCTTTCTAGTAAACAATATCATGGTTCTTTATGTGCCCACACTTCTAGAGCACTGTCTACATTGTGTGCAGAATTAGCAAATGACACGGGGATAAATTTTTTCCCGTCACCACGGGAACTCATTTTCCCATCCTGCCCCTGCAACCTCTGTCCTCATTTGCACAAGCCTCAAACACTTTTAAATCATAAGTGTTCGAGGCTTGTGCAGTTAAGGCAAAGCTTATGGGACAGTGACAAAACTTGCAGGGACGGAGAAATTGAGTTCCTGCTGGGCGGGGACAAATTTGTCACCATGTCATTCTCTAGGCAGAATCTCATACTTTTTTTTTTTTTCTTGAATATGTGTAAATCAGATATGTGGTCCTCCTTGCACACTTTTTCCAAACATTATTATCTAGCTATAGTTGCTAGTTCAGAAGCATCCTTTGGAGTATTGGTGTTCTCTGCAGATGTTCTTGTTTCCCGCCCTGTTTAAGAATTGCTTTGCTATATCCTATAAGTTTTTAGATTCATCTGCTGCTGATACTAAGGAAGGAAAAATTATCTTATCTGATAATTTTCTTTCCTTTAATCATAGCAAATGAATCCAGAATTCTACCCTTAGTGGATTTCTCAGTTATTTTATCATTGGTTTCTCTTTAGGCTTGTTGCTTCAAGTTACTCTTATTTTACCATTCTGTTAGTTTTATTCATTACTTTTTTCTGTGGGGGCATAGATGTTTCATCTGCCTTATTGATAACTCCTGCATTTTTATAAGAAACACTAACTGACCAAGTGGCATCCCGCCCAGTTGTCCTCTCTCTCTACCAGCTGGTAGATGGTAGTAGGTAGGTTTCTGCATGCATCAGCTGTGATTAAAGGAAATAAAATGATCAGGTAAGACATAATTTTCTTTGCTAGTTCCAGTATTGTTTACTCAGTTGTGTAGGTTTTTCCTCTTAGAAATTAGAAAGGGGGTGAGATCTGAAATACTGTCTCTGTTACAATCAATGCAGTTTATATATCTGTGGCAATGGAGAGCTAGGTAACTTACCCAAAGTCACAAGGAGCTGCTGAGGGAATTGAACCCAGTTCCCAGGTCAATATACTAGCTATTAGGCTACTCTTCCTCTCCATTAGATATATCTGCACACGTGCTTTTCTTTAATGTTTAGAATTTGTTTAAAAAAATAAATAAAAAGCAAGACAGAATGTAAGCCGACTAATGTTTGTCAAAGAAAAGGATAGGTGAATATAACATTGAAACTGCTAAGTGCCTTGTTTTTATTCTTAAATATCTCTACTGACTGGAAATAGATTTTGCTACCTGAAATAGTTTTTTACTCTAGAATTGAACATTGACTTAAATATTTAAATTATTAGAATTTAAAACTGTTGTTTCTCTGGATTTGAGCACAAACCTTTAAATCTAGAGATTTAAAACTGTTGACTGTTTCTCTAGGCTTGAGCACAGACTTTAATATATATTTATTTAAGTTTGAGATTTAAAATTGTTGGCTGTTTCTCTAGTTCTGAGCACAGGCTTCTATAGTTCTAAGCACAGGCTTTATTAATCATTTAATTATTGGGACTTAAACTTACATGACAATTTGTCTATAATGTGGTAACTCCTCTGTCTTCTAACCTACCCCCCCCCCCACACACACACACACATGCATGCACCTAAATACAACAACAAAAAAAGCTTTCCTTCCTTTTTCTGCTTAGCTCTGTCATTAGAGGTGATAAACACTTCTATCTTTCCTACTGCAGGCAAGACTTATTTTGCCAGCCAGCCAGTCAGAACAGAGAGCAGCTTTAAGGCTTAATCTGTAGTTGGAGATTAAAGCATAGATTTATTGGGAATATTTAGATTATTTTTTTATTTTTTATTTTTTTAAAGGGAAAAAGGTATATTCCAGCAGAATTTGTATCATAGTGTCTCAAATTGCTAGGTCCTCCTATAGAACTGTGAGAGGGTTCTTTGCTGACTCACTGAGACTTTACTCCCTTCTACCCATCCCAGGGTTGGCAACTCATATATAGACAGCCCAATAATTAAGAAGTCTCAGTCAATTCCAATTTCAACCAATCAAGATAAATTTTATTCAGTGCAATCATTGTGGTACTTAAGTTCCGAGGCACACCATCTGGAAACTCAAGGCTTGCCACATCTGTCTTCAACTTGACAGTATCAAAGAGGAACTCTGTAAACTTAAGCAAGAATTGGAGTAAATTAAAGCAGCTACAATTACCCCATACAAATATACCAATTTACCACTACTCCTCCAAAGAATAAAACAACCCAGGAATATATGAATCACAGTAGGCTCTGGTAGACTCCGGCATGTGGCACAGAAACATCCACCTTCATGATTGTTGCCGCTAAAAAATCCCTATGCTCCATTAGAGCAGTGTAAAGCTCAAAATAAAAGAACTGAGGAGAAACTAGAATCAGTGAAGATAACTTGTGAAGTAAAGCATCCCCAAAGCACATATAGAAAAGCTCAAACCAGAAAAGTATTACTGCTAGGGGATTCCATCAGAGGGATTAACCTTGGAGCACAGGACAAGGAACTCATTACATTACATTAGTGATTTCTATTCTGCCATTACCTTGCGGTTCAAGGCAGATTACATAAAGGAGTTATCTGGTCATTGCCCCCTAAGATCTCTTTTTTCTTACCTTCCTTCCCGCTCACCTTACATTTCACTCCTTATATTGTACTTGTTCCATGCTTACATATATTAATTGTATCTGTATCTGCTGATTGTACCCATTCGCTGATTGTTCAGCCCTTCTTTATTGTAAACCGCCTCGAACTTTGGCGGTATATAAGAAATAAAATTATTATTATTATTATTATTTAGGAATACATAAAGAGTTACCTGACAGTTTTGGTGGTATTACATAGTGGAGCGGGTTGCTATTGGGGATTCAGATGATTCTTGCTGTGTTAGTTTTTCTTTAAGGATTTCTTGAATAGCAGGGTTTTTATTTCTTTTCTGAAGGTTTTCTAGTTTATGGTCGTGATCAATAAATTGGAGAGTTGGTAGTCTAGTTTTGCTGCTTGAGTGGCTAGGAGGCCATCGTACATTTTTTTTTTGGTTTGACGTTTCTGATTGGAGGGTGCGTGAATGGTGTGTGGGTTCTCCTATGTCTGGTTGTGGCTGTTTGGATTAGTTGGTTGTTCAAGTAGGCTGAGCCGTTTATGGTTTTAAATAGTAGACAGTAGAATTTGCAAAGTATTCTTGCTTGTATTGGGAGCCAGTGTGAATCGAAGTATGCCGCTGTGATGTGGTCGTGCTTCCTCAGTGAGTAGATAAGTCTCAGAGCTGTGTTTTCTACTGTTTGTAGTTGTTTTATCATGGTTGCGGGGCAGGGGAGATAGAGGATGTTGCAGTAGTCTAGAAGACCTAGGACTAGGGACTGGACCACGAGCTGGAATTGTTTACTGTCAAAGAATTTTCGAACTTGCCTTAGGTTTCTCATGACTGTGAATGATTTCTGTATTGTTTTGTGGCTGCATGGTACAGCCTCTTGTCTATCAACATTCCCAGAAGTTTTAGAGTGGGTTGAATGGGGTATGTGACTGAATTTATTACTAGGTTTATTATGGTTGGGATTTTGTTATTTTTGAGAAGGATGAATTTTGTTTTGTCAGGATTCAGTTTCAGTTTGTGCTCTTTCATCCATGTTGCTACTGTTTCTAGTGCCGTGTAGTGTGTCTGTCATGGAGGGCGCTGTATGATCAAAAGGAAGGAGAATGGTGATGTCATCTGCATAGCTATAGGAGGTTAGGCTTAATTTGTCTCGGCATGTGCCGAGGGAAGCAATGTAGAGGTTGAAGAGTGTGGGAGATAAAGGTGATAAAGGCCTTCTAGGATCCTCAGCTACCAGGAATGCCAGACAAATGCTGACTGTAATTAGGGAAGAAGCAAAAATTTTGAACCCTGATGTTGTTATGCACTTCAGAAAAAATGACCTAGCCAACAATAACCTACCTGCAGCACAGAAAGCTTTTCGGGAACTGGGAGAGGGGTTAAAACCTTTTGTAAAGACTGTAGCTTTTTCAGAAGTACTGCCTACTTATGGAAAGGGTGTGGAACGAGTACAGAACACTGAGAACTTCAATAGGTGGCTCAAAGCCTGGTGTCATCAAGAAGGTTTTAGGTACATAGGAGGATGGGGCAATACATGGAACAACAAGAGACTATATTGTAATGATAGGCTGCACTTTACCATGGCAGGAAAAATAATCCTAGCTGAGACATTCAGGCAATATGTTTCTAGGCATTTAAACTAGAAGGTGGGGATGGCGTATGTATGAAGGACAATTATAGAGGCCACCCCCCAGCAAAAGACAAGATGTGATGGTAGTAAAGATTGCAACATAAACAGTATTAGCAACTCACTTCTTAGCATTGCAACAGGAAGTGAAACGAAACAAAAAAAACTATACAAAAAAGCAGATTACCACTGAAAAATAGCTGGAAAGCAATGACCGCAAACGCTCGCAGTCTAAGCAACAAAGGTCATGATCTGCAAGTCCTGATGTTAGAGGCAGACCTGAATATTGTTGCTATCACTGAGACATGGTTCAACGAATCCCATGGATGGGATGCAAACATACCGGGATATACTCTTTTTAGGAAGGACAGAGATGGTCAAAAAGGTGGAGGAGTGGCTCTCTATGTAACGATTGATATCCAAGCGACTGAAATGCAAGGGACCTGGGGAGAGGAAGAAGTGATATGGATCGCTCTGAAAAGAGAAAACGAAACTTTTATCTATGTGAGAGTAGTCTACAGACCTCCGACACAATCGCAGCAAATTGATAAAAATCTGATTGTGGATCTCCAAAAGTTTGGAAAGAAGAAGGAGGTGCTGCTGTTGGGAGATTTCAACCTGCTGGATGTGGACTGGAAAGTTTTGTCTGCGGAAACAGAAAGAAGTAGGGAGATTATGGATGCCTTTCAAGAGGCTGTGCTCAGACAAATGGTGATGGAACCCACGAGGGAAAAAGCAATATTGGATCTGATCCTCACAATTATGGAGAGTATCTCTAATGTTCGAGTGCTCACCTGGGAAGTAGTGATCATCAAACAGATATAATAGCTAAAATGGAGAGTTGCCGCATGATACTTAAAGTCCAAGATTTCAAACATACGGATTTTAATAAAATGGAAGAGTACCTGAAGAAAGAGCTGTTAAGGATGGGACTTAAGAGAAGTGGAAAACAGTGGTCTACGCTGAAAGGAGCGATAAAAATGGCTAAGGACCTTTATGTGAAGAAAATAAATAAAAACAAGAGAAAAAGAAAACCGATATGGTTCTCCAAACTAGTGACGGAGAAAATTACATTACATTACATTAGTGATTTCTATTCCGCCCTTACCTTGCGGTTCAAGGCAGATTACATATGATATGTCAGGACATTAGAAGTACAGAGGTATATTAGAAGTACATCAGGACATTAGATGTATCTAAGAAGTAGTTTGTACATTTTTTAGTTGCTAAGGATTAGAGAGTGTAGCAGGTGATGCTTGAGACAGTTATGACTGTGTTAGATCAGTTTAATGTATTTTTTGAATAGAAGGGTTTTTATTTTGTTTTTTGAAGGTTTTGTAGTCTGTGGTCGTGGTCAATAGATTGTAGATTTGGTAGTCCAGTGTTGCAGCTTGAGTGGCTAGGAGGTTGTCATATAGTTTTTTCCGTTTGACATTTTTGGTTGGAATGTGAATGGTGTATGTGAATGGTGCATGGGTATGTGAATGGTGCATGGGTTCTCCTGTGTCTGGTTGAGGTGGATTGAATTTGTCAATTGTTCCAATAGGTTGGCCTGTCTCCGTTTATGGCTTTAAATAGTTGGCAGTAGAATTTGAAGAGTACTCTCGCTTGTATTGGAAGCCAGTGTGAGTCGTGGTATGTCTCTGTGATGTGGGCTAATTTCTTCAGCGAGTAGATAAGTCTTAGGGCTGTGTTTTGTATTGTTTGTAGTTGTTTTATCATGGTTGCTGGGCAGGGGAGATATAGTATGTTGCAGTAGTCTATTAGACCTAGGATTAGGGATTGTACTACGAGCTGGAATTGTTTTCTATCGAAGAATTTTTGAACTTGCCTTAGGTTTCTCATGAGTTTTTTATTGTTTTGTTGATTTGTCGATGCATTGTACAGCCTCTGTCTATCAGCACTCCCAGGAGTTTTAGAGTGGGTTGAATGGGGTATGTTATAGAGTTTTTGACTAGGTTTGTTACGGTTGGGGTTTTGTTATTTTCGAGTAGGATGAAGTTTGTTTTGTCAGGATTTAGTTTTAGTTTGTGGTCTTTCATCCATGCTGCTACTGTTTAAAGGCAAAAGAGTTAGCGTTCCTGAAATAATATTAAACCCAAGAAGAGGAGTATAGAAAGGACTACCAAGTGAAACTGAAAGAAGCCAAGAGAGAAATACGTCTGGCGAAAGCGCAGGTGGAAGAGCACATGGCTAAAAATGTAAAAAAGGGAGACAAAAATTAGAGAATGACACGGTGGCGGTTTACCCGCGGCCACCGCATTTTAGCCGCGGGTCACCCGCCGAAAACGGGGAAGAAAACTAGCAGTCGCTGCGGCAACGGGGACAAGGCCATTCACCGCCCGCGGGGTGGTGAATGGTCTTGTCCCCGCAGTGAGGCATGAAGGATCGCGCGGTCCCCGCAGCTCACACCCGCCTGCCCAATCGATTCTAGTGTTTAGCCAGCTCTCTCCCTTCTCCTCACCTTAGTTTGTAGATTTTCTTTTTCGGCGACCCACACGCTATCAGAGAGCCGCGCACCCGCTGCTGCTCAGTTTCGATCTTGTGCTCTGACGCAACCGGAAACAGGAAGTTGCAGCAGAGCAGAAGATTGAACACTGAGCAGCCGCGCATGCGCGGCTCTTTGGGAAAGTGTGCAGGTCGCCGAAAAAGAAAACCTATAAACTAAGGTGAGGAGAAGGGAGAGAGCTGGCTAAACACTAGGATCGATTGAGCAGGCAGGTAGTGGCTGCGGGGACCGTGCGATCGCTAGTGTTCCCGGCTCAAATTGGAAGGAGGGAGTGAAAGGGAAAAGGATTCTGGGCCAAGGGGATGAAGTCGGAAAGAAAAACCCACAGCAGGAAAGAAAGGGAAGGACTGGCAGGTGAGCCAGATGCTAGAAGCAGGAGGGGGGGGGAGAAGAAAGAGGGGAAAAAAGCTAGATGGGGTTGAAAAGAAGAGACACACTGGTATGGAAGAGGAAGATAGGGGAAATCTGGACACAGGAAGGTAACAGAAAGAGGGGAAATTATGTGCATGGGGCATAGGGACAGAGACATAAAGGGGACATGCCATGGGGATGGTATATGGACACAGGGGGGGCAATGACAGATACATAGGGGAGATATTAGAAATGGAGAAAATAGGAGCACAGAAGCGAGATGGTTTGTGGGGATGGGACAGGGACCGAGCTTGCAGGCTCCAGTGGCTTGCACAAATTACATTGTAACGTGCCATGAAAATAAGAGGAAGGAAGGTAGATAGGCCACGCGAGAAGAGCTGAAGGGTAGTAGAAAGGAACAGATGGTAAAGGAGGGAGGGAAGGGTGGTGGTGGAAAGGAATAGAACAGACATTGAAGGAGGGTGGAGAGGAACAGACCCCCAAGGGAAATGTGGAAAACAGAGTGGGAAGAAGACAGATGCCAGACTATGCGGGAGCGGAGGGAAGAAGATGGGTGCTAGACCAATTGGGGGGGGGTTAAGGGAGAGGCACAGTAACAGCAAATGGAAGACGCAGAGAGAAGACACACAGTGGATGGAAGGAATTCAATGAGAAGATGTGGAAAGCAGAAACCAGACAACAAAGGTAGAAAAAAAAATTATATTTATTTATTTTTTGCTTTAGGATAAAATAGTATATTAGTTGTGTTGATAAAAATTTATAAACAAAGCCCTGCCAGCTGAACATCTCTTTCTCTAGTTCAGCAGCAGGAACTTTGATTTATAAGAAAGGAATAAGCTAAATATTACTGCCAGCTGAACATCTCTTTCTCTAGTTCAGCAGCAGGAACTTTGATTTATAAGAAAGGAATAAGCTTATAAGATTTATAAGAAAGGAATTTATAAGATTTATAAGAAAGGAATATTACAGTACTAAGGCTTATATGGATGCAGCGGGGACGGTGACGGGGTGGTGAATGGGATGGCAGTGGCGGTGACGGGGCGGTGAAAGGGATGGCGGTGACGGGGCGGTGAAAGGGATGGCGGTGAAGGGAACGGCGGTGACAGGGCGGTGCAGAGGATGGTGGGCCGGTGACGGGGCGGTGACGGGAACAGATTTTTTCCCCGTGTCATTCTCTAACAAAAATTTTTTCAGATATATTAGTGAAAGGAGGAAGATGAAAAATGGATTTGCTAAACTAAAAAATGCTGGGAACCAATATGTGGAGAATGATGAGGAAAAAGCAAACGTGCTAAACCAATACTTCTGTTTTGTGTTCACGGAAGAAAATCCCAGAGAAGGACTGAGATTGTCTGGCAAAGTTACATAAGAAAATGGAGTAGATTCTGTGCCGTTCAAAGAGGAAAGTGTTTATGAGCAACTTGAAAAACTGAAGGTGGACAAAGCGATGGGACCGGATGGGATCCATCCCAGGATATTGAGGGAGCTCAAGAGAGGTTCTGGCGGGTTCTATTAAAGACTTGTTCAACAAATTTCTAGAGACTAGAGTGATTCCTGGGGATTGAAGAAGAGCGGATGTGGTCCCTATTCACAAAAGTGGTCACAGAGATGAAACGGGAAACTACAGTCTGGTAAGCCTCACTTCGGTTGTTGGAAAAATAATGGAAGTGTTGCTGAAAGAAAGGATAGTGTACTTCCTTGAATCTAATGGATTACAAAAGGTAAATTGTGCCAAACAAACCTGATTAAATTTTTTGATTGGGTGATCAGAGAACTGGATCGAGGACATATGCTAGATGTAATTTACCTAGATTTCAGCAAAGCCTTTGACACGATTCCTCATAGGAGGCTCTTGAACAAACTTGAAGGGCTGAAGTTAGGACCCAAAGTGGTGAACTGGATTAGAAACTGGTTGTCGGACAGATGCCAGAGAGTGGTGGTTAATGGAAGTCGCTCAGAGGAAGGAAAGGTGAGTAGTGGAGTCCCTTAGGATTTGGTGCTGGGGCCGATCCTGTTCAATATATTTGTGAGTGACATTGCTGAAGGGATAGAAGGTAAGGTTTGCCTTTTTATGGATGATACCAAGATTAGTAACAGAGTAGACACCATGGAGGGAGTGGAAAATATGAAAAAGGATCTGCTAAAGTTAGAGATTATCTGGCAGCTAAAATTCAATGCAGAGTAATACATTTGGGGATTAGTAATCGGAAGGAACCATATATGCTGTGAGGGGAGAGGATGATATGCATGGAGGGAGAGAGGGACCTCAGGGTGATAGTGTCCGAAGATCTAAAGGTGAAAAAACAGTGCGACAAGGCTGCTGCCAGAAGGATGCTAGGCTGTATAAAGAGAGGCGTAACTAGTAGAAGAAAGAAGGTGTTGATGCCCCTGTACAGGTCGTTGGTGAGGCCCCACTTGGAGTATTGTGTTCAGTTTTGGAAACCATATCTGGAGAAGGACATAAGAAGACTTGAAGTGGTCCAGAGAAGGGCGATAAAAATAATAGGAGGTTTGCGCCAAAAGACGTATGAGGATAGACTGGAAGTCCTGAATATGTATACCCTAGAGGAAAGGAGGGGCAGGGGAGATATGATTCAGACGTTCTAAGTACTTGAAAGGTATTAACGTAGAACAAAATCTTTTCAAGAAAAAGGAAAATGGTAAAACCAGAGGGCATAATTTGAGGTTGAGGGGTGGGAGACTCAAGAACATTGTAAGGAAATTCTTCTTTACGGAGAGATGCCTGGAATGCGCTCTCGAGGGAGGTGGTGGAGAGGAAAACGGTGATGGAGTTCAAAAAAGCGTGGGATGAAAACAGAGGATCTAGAATCAGAAAATAATAGTAAATATTGAAGCACTAAGGCCAATACTGGGCAGACTTGCACGGTCTGTGTCAGTATATGGCTGTTTGATTGAAGATGGGCTGGGGAGTGCTTCAATGGCTGGAAGGGTGTAGATGGACTAGAGCAGTGGTTCCCAACCCTGTCCTGGAGGACCACCAGGCCAATCGGGTTTTCAGGCTAGTCCTAATGAATATTCATGAGAGAGATATGCATATAATGGAGGTGCCAGGCATGCAAATCTGCTTTATGCATATTATTAGGGCTATCCTGAAAATCTGACTGGCCTGGTGGTCCTCTAGACAGGGCTGGGAACTACTGGACTAGAGTGAGCTTTGACGGAGACTTCAGTAGATGGAACCTAAGTACAGCTTTGGATTCTTGCCCAGAAATAGCTAAGAAGAAGGGAAAAAAAAATTAAATGAATCAGGTTGGGCAGACTGGATGGACCATTCGGGTCTTTATCTGCTGTCATCTACTATGTTACTATGTTAAAGTCCTGTAAATAAGTCATGCATGAGAAGTACGCTTGATCATTCTTTGTATTGTAATGTCCTATATCATGTTTTTGAGTGTGCTGTCTTTACTATAGATCCTGTTGTGACCAATGTTCCCTCTAAGGATTGATGAGGTGTTACATACTCCACAAATTTATGAGCAGGCATGGAGGACGCATTTTTAAACAAATGTAGTTTATCCTTGTACTCCTTATGTATTTTTAATCATCTATGGATAAGTTTGTATGTTTATTGTTCAAATGGTTTTATTTATTTCCCCAAATTTATTTTTGTTATACGCATTGAAAATATTTGATATTGTGTTTAAATCAAAATCTCAATAAACTTGAAACGAGTGCCCATGAGATTGTGGGAGGGTTAAATACTCAAAACTTAGAAGAATAACAATTTGCTTAAAGTTTTTGCTTCGCCAGCTTTCTGGTATCTTTACATACAGTGGCGAACCTAGCATATGTAACACCTGGGGTCCATCATTTTTTTGGCCCCCCCCCCCCCCCCATCTGTACGAAAAACATGATTTTTAGTAACAAGCCACACGTCACACATGAATACCTAGGAAAAGGCAGCATCTTACATATTGCAGTGAGCAGTACATCAATAAACCCATTGTAAAACTAAACAAGCCAGACCAGCACAGATCAATTCTACACCGTCAATCCTAACAGAAAACTATGTCTTTCAAACACACAGAAAACACCTTTGCCTAGTATGGAATATGTCATCACAAACTAACCTCTCCCCCTTTTACAAAACTGTAGTGTGGATTTTAGCTGTGGTGGTAACAGCTCCGACGCTCATAGAATTCTGAGCATCAGAGCTGCTACCACCACGGCTGGCGCTAAAAAACGCTCCACAGTTTTGTAAAAGGGGGGATAAAATAGAAATACACAGCTTCAACGCTCTAGCTCAGGGGTGTCCAAACTTTTTGGGCTTGCGAGCTACTTTAAATTGACCAAGTCAAAAATGATCTACCAACAATAAAATTAAAAAACACAAAGCACAGTATACGCTGAGAAAATGTTAATTATCATTCCTATTCTGGGGTTTTTCAAAGAGGTCAAAGCAGATGACTCTATGCACTGTCACCTCAGTAACAACCATACAAAAATAGGCAAATATACCCCCCTCCCTTTTTATTAAACCACAATAGCAGTTTTTAGCGCAGGGAACTGCGCTAAATGCCCAGCGCTGCTCTCGATGCTCATAGGCTCCCTGCGCTAAAAAACACTATTGCGGCGTAGTAAAAGGGGGCCATAGTGCAAAATATAGACAACGTATATAAATTCAGACACATTTTGATCACTAAATTTAAAATAAAATCATTTTTCCTACCTTGTCTGGTGATTTCATGAGTCTCTGGTTGCACTTTCCTCTTCTGACTGTGCATCCAATCTTTTTTCCCTTCTTTCAGCCTGTATGCTTCCTCTCCTCCAGACCTCATTCCCTACACAAACTTTTTCTTCTTCTCTCCCTGCCCTTTCTTTCTTTTTTCTCTCTTAATGCCCCATTCTTTTTTTCTGTTTCCCTTCTGTCTCCCTGCCTGCTCCCTTTCTTTCTCCCTACCCTCCACAAAGCCACTGCTGCCACCATCGGGGGAAACAGGCCCCAAAGCCACCGCCGCAGCTGCCCCAAGCTCTCTCTGCTTCCCACCAGGCCGACCAGCAATCCCCCGACGTCAATTCTGCCGTCGGAGAGGAAGTTCTGCCCAGCCAGGCAGCGATTGGCTGACCCGAACTTCCTCTCCGACCTCAGCCTTAGGGCGGGTGCACAGCCGGGGCGGACCACCCCCCCCCTCCTTGGTACGACACTGAAGACATGGCAGCGGCTCCTCTCACGAATCCCCACCTGCGTCGGAAGTCCAATGCAGTCGGGGATCTTGAGAGGAGCCACCGCTGCATCTTTCAACTTTAAAACACAGGCCGCCGCCGCTTCCTCTCACCTCCGCCCGCCCTCGAGTGAGCGACAGGAGAAAGCGTATGAGCGACGCCACTGAAAATAGTGAGCGATCGCTCATGCGCTCACCTTAGAGGGAACACTAGTATTGTTCAGAGTTGATAAGTGACTTTGGTATATTTGTGTGAAACACAGGTAAGAAGAAAGAGAAAATCTCTTTTGCTCATAAAGAGAATTTGATTTATTTCTTATATACTTCTCCAGTACATTTATTGCCTAGCACAATTAATTAAAAAACAAAACAAAAATCACATAACTAAAATAAAACTTGAATATATTTTCATTATCTTGGTACAGAGATTTTAGCTCATCTCACCAACCAACACCACACCTTACCATTTCAGAAACTGTCCATCATACAATCTCATATTTAATGCAGCATTATAACATATTATGTATCAAGGCTACCCACTCTACTCAAAATAATCATATCTTTGCAATGGTAAGGTGAATGATGAAAAACATTGTTAGAATGGTTGTGATTTAAGTTTTCCTTTTTAAAATGACTTTGATTTATCATGTGAGCTTAGTTTTCCTTTCATGCCCTTTCAATTTTCTTTTTATCAACAGGTGGCTGAAAACTTTGTTCCTCCTCTACTGGATGCTGTTCTTATTGATTACCAGAGAAATGTACCTGCTGCAAGAGAACCAGAAGTTCTTAGTACAATGGCTATTATTGTTAACAAATTGGGAGGACATATTACAGCTGAAATACCTCAGATATTTGATGCTGTGTTTGAATGCACATTAAATATGATAAATAAGGTAAATACACATTTATAACTTTAGTATTTACAGTATGAATAAAGTACTGTGGTTACCATGTTCCTCTTGCACACAGAGAAAGAGGTCAGCAAACTAACTGTAACAGATACTTTATTAGACTAATAGATACATAACTAGATTTTCAGATTTTTGCTCTTTTCATTGAGTCCTTTGTCTTGTTGAAAGGAGAATAGCTTTTGAAAACTAATCGGAGTAGATGTAGCATTCACCATAGACGAGCAGGGCAAATGCAGGCACACTTCTGGTGATGTCACTTAAAACCGCCAGGGTGTCCAAAGCACTCTTTTGGTGCAATAGGCACACTATTCTTGAACACTTGGGTCATGAATCCATGGTTGCAAGATCCTATATAAAGAGCCTCATTAGCATTTTTCTGCTCCACCTCCCATCCCTCTGGGCTGTCCTGTAATTCCTGTTTTACTCTCTACACATGAGATGGTAGGAGCCAGTGTGTTCTGCTTATGTTTAGTTTAAAGTCAAATTCAAATTTTTAATGGTGCAGAGGTTCCTAACTGAGGGGACATCTCTAGCTGCAGAGAACACATATTCTGAGGGCAGTAGTCTGTAGCCAAGAGGCATCCCTCTTGGTGGCCTGCATTAACACTCTAGAAGCTCAGGGACCATTCCCTTGGGAGCATGGCTCACTCCAGGTTTTGTCCGCAGTATGCTTGAGCGCATGCTGAGTGGCCCCTAGACATTTTTTTACCAGGATTGCATGCCGACTGAATTTCCTTCCCTCAACTTTGCGCACGATTTCCATGGGGATTTGAGGTCCCAGTCTAGCCAGTTGGACTGAGGGCAGTCTGAAGAAGCAAGCTGTCTGGATCTCCTGGCTTGTCTGAGGTAGAAGTTCTCTGGCTACAGCTACAGCCCTTTTGCAGCTCCCAGCACCAGCATGGAACAGTGAGTAAGGCTGTGACAGCCTATGAGAGAAATCAGGGGTTCTTAAAAAGTCATTTCTAAATGTTTCTAGGGCTAGGGCCAGAGTTCCCTAACTCTAAACTCTTGTCCCCTGAGTTTTTTGACCCCTTAATTAGCTCCCATGGGCCGTTTTTAGCACTAAAATTATTGCTGTGGCAGCCATCTTGGATTTCCCAATTTTAAAACAAAAGCTTCTATCTGCCTCAAAATACCTCAACTTGGACCAAACTTGGTCTAGATGAACTCCTCAGTCCAGGATACTAAAGATTCATGTCAGATTTGCAATGAATGGCTAGCCAAAGGCTGTCTGAGTTCTATGTGCTGTGTAGCAGGTGAGGGGTGCAGGAGACACTGGCTTAGCCTCCCCTAGTCTCTGGAGGTATGGGTCCCTCTTGGCTCAAGTTTCATATGAGAAATCCTGGCTAGAGCTGGGAACCAGTGAAAGGACATTCCAGGAGATGCACAGTCACACGACATCCGTGAAATCCCAGAGTGGACCACAGGAGCACCTTCCAGAGTTCTCTGGGCATCTTGATCCGACTTTTGCTCCAGAATTTATAAGCATGATATATGAAGTGTACCTAAATTACAGTGGTCGCAGTGACCCCTCTGGTTCATGACAGTACTGGTGCCAAGGGTTAATCCCCCTAAGGATGCATTTTCCCCATGACAGCCATGCGCAAGATGTAGGGGTAAAGTCAGAAGAGTTCTAGGATGAAGAGAATTTGGTATCTATGCCATACTGTCCCAGGCGGGGTCCTCAGTTGTAGGAGACTGTATCATGCCTGAGAGAGTCAATTTCTGACCAGGTGACAGCCCTAGATCTCAGAGAGGACCCCTGACTGTGCGCAAACTGTTCAAAACATCAGTGCTTTTGGAGATTATTACTAGATAAGATACTGCCCAGTGCTCGCTCACGAGCAGCACCAAGACTCGTACCACATTTTTCCTCCCATCTAGGCATTACTAAGATGCTCATAGACCATTGGGAGGTCTCGGAAGGGCCCCTTCGTGTGGCTAAGACCATGCCAAAACATTATCTGCTCGAGGCTGAATTTCACCAGCTCTTTGGTCCACCAAAGGTGGATTCCCTAGAGGCAAGAGTTACAAAGTATACTTCACTCCCCAGTGAAGAGGAAGTGGTGTTGAAGGATGCACAGGACGGCAGACTTGACTTTGTCCTTAAGAGATAATTTGAAGCTGCAGTATTGGAATTGAAGGTAGCGGCATGATACATCGCATAGGTTTACCATTCAGAATTACATTGAACATTGAGTGCAGGTCAACGCAGATTCCCAGCTCCTTAGGTCAGGAGTGGATTATGTGGTAGTTGCTCTATGTGACCTATTCAGGATCCTGAGCAAAATTTAAGCATATGGTATTTCCCCCCATGGAATGATCTAGATCATACAGTGGGTAGCAAATTCATCTTTTAAGGCTACACCAAGCAAATTACCTTGACAGACACAATCTGATGAGGACCAGCCAGCATAGCTTCAGCAAAGGAAGATCTTGCTTAACAAACTTACTGCACTTCTTCGAGGGAGTAAACAGGCAGATAGACAAGGGTGACCCGGTCGACATTGTATATCTAGATTTTCAGAAGGCGTTCGACAAGGTCCCGCATGAACATCTACTTTGAAAAATTGTGAGCCATTGAATCGAGGGTGATATACGCATGTGGATTAAAAACTGGTTGGCGGATAGGAAACAGAGAGTGGGGGTAAATGGACGATACTCGGACTGGAAAACCGTCACGAGTGGAGTGCCGCAAGGTTCGGTGCTCAGGCCAATGCTCATCAACATATTTAGAAACGACCTGGAAATTGGTACGACAAGTGAAGTGATTAAATTTGCAGACGATACAAAGTTATTCAGAGTAGTGAGGACACAGAGGGATTGCAAAGATCTACAATGAGACATAAACGCACTCAAGGAATGAGCCACTAATTGGCTAATGAGGTTCAACGTGGATAAATGCACAGTGAAGCATATCGGTAACAAAAATCATATGCACAAATACAGGATGTACAGTGCTGTACTCGGAGAGAGCCCCCAGGAAAGAGACTTGGGAGTTCTTGTAGACAAGTCAATGAAGCCCTCTGCGCGGCAGCGGTGAAAAGGGCTAACAGAATGCTAGGATTGATTAAGAAGGGGATCACAAACAGATCAGAAAACTAAACTAAACCTTAAGTTTATATACCGCATCATCTCCACGGATGTTGTGGAGCTCGGCACGGTTTACAAGAACTTAAAATATAGGAAGAGAAGGAAAAAAAAGGTTTACATGAACTTATATATAGAAGATAAGAGTAAGGGGGGATAGAATTACATTTTAGTGAAAAGCCAGGTTTTCAGTTGCTTGCGGAATAATTGGAGGGAGCCCAAGTTCCGCAGTGGGATAGTAAGGTCGTTCCAAAGACCTATGATTCTGAAGAAAATGGATTTTCCCAGTTTGCCTGCATAGCGAATACCGTGTACAGAGGGGAAGGTTATCATGCCACTGTACCGGGCCATGGTACGCCCCCACCTGGATACTGCTTCCATCACTGGTCGCCGTACATGAAAAAGGACATAATACTACTCGAAAGGGTCCAGAGAAGAGCGACAAAAATGGTTAAGGGACTGGAGGAGTTGCCATACAATGAAAGGCTGAGAAACCGGGCCTCTTCTCTCGTCAAAAGAGGAGACTGCGAGGGGACATGATCGAAACATTCAAGATATTGAAGGGAATAGACTTGGTAGAGAAAGAAAGATTGTTCACCTTCTCCGAGGTGAAGAGAACGAGAGGGCAATCTCTAAAGTTTAAAAGGGGATAGATTCGGCACAAACATAAAGAAGTTCTTCACCCAGAGAGTGGTAAAAATCTGGAATGCTCTTCCAGAGCTTGTAATAGGGGAAAGCACCCTCCAGGAATTCAAGAAAAGGTTAGATAAGTTCCTGCTCAACCAGAACATACGCAGGTAAGGCTAGACTCAAATAGGGTACTGGTCTTTGACCTAAGGGCCTCTGCATGAGCGGACTGCTGGACACGATGGACCACTGCTCTGACCCAGCAGCGGTAATTCGTATGTTCTTATGTTTAAGGGTCAGTGCTCTTTAGTAAAGGGCTAGTCAATCTTATGGCCAGTGTGCAGGATCGAAACCCAAAGTCTTTACCTGACAGCAGATCAAGGGTTTCTAAGGGGTCAGGGGCTAATTTTCATGGCTCTCTGTGCTTTTACCAGTATTCTGGTGGACGTTAGGGCTAGAGATAATTTCAAAGTTCAAGACAGAGATTTAAGGATGCTAAGCGGCCATAGTCCTTCAGACTTCACCCACAACCCCCAAGAAATAGTTCTGACGCCAGGCCAGGAGCTGTACCTCGAAGGATAGGAGGAAGGTTGTCAGCTTACTTGGGTGACTTGGCAAAGATCACATCGGACCGCTGGGTATTGGAAATAATTCAGGAAGGGTATAAGCTCTAGTACTTTATCCCCTTCCATACCTCTTTCTGGATTCTCCAGCAGGAAAGCCAGAGAGGGCAATCTGAGTGACAGAAAAGAGTCTACTAGATGTAGCACCCATAGATGCCATCCCAGATAAAGAATCAGACTCTGGCAAATTCCATGTACGCCATCGTATCTAAACAAGACAGAAGACTCTGAAATCAGTCCATGCTGCTCTCAAGATATCACATTTCTGCATGGAAACAGTAATATCAGTCATTGTCTCTGTGGTGCCAGGGGAATTTCTGGCCTCACTGGACTGGACAGAGGCTTATCTGCATATCCCCATCTTCCCGGATCACAGAAAGTTATTGCAGTTCCATATTTTGGAGCAGCACTTCAGTTTTTCTGCTCTTCTATTTAGACTGGCCACAGCACCACACACACTCACCAAGGTGATGGTAGTGGAAGCACACCCTCGTAGGAAGAAGATAAGAAGTATATCCATACCTAGACAAGGCTGATGACGAGCTCCATCCGAATCTGAGGGGAGGATGGCAATGGAGTGAGTAATCCAGCTGCTGAAGAGCCTGGGCTGGGTCATAAACTTCTGAAAAAGCCATTTGGAGCCGACACAGTCCCCGGAGTATCTGTGAGTTCTTTTCAACACAAAAAAACAACATAGTTTTTCTCCCAAAATTCCTCAGAGCGAAGTTCATTTATCATATTAGAGGGTTTTGGGACAGGCAAGCACTGACAGCTTGGCATCAATTGCAAGTGCTGGGGTTCATGGTAACAACAATAGACGTTCCCTAGGCAAGGGCACATTTATGACCTTTCCAGGAGGCACTTTTATCCTGCAGGTCACTACAAGCAGATGCATTGCAGATGCCCCTGCCTTGGAAATCAGAGGCGTGATGTAGTCTGAACTTGTGGGCTGCATCCTCAGTCCCTGTCCTGGGGGGTGCCACTCTGCATCTCCACGTGGGTGACCCTGGCAACTGATGCCAGCCTTTACAGCGGGGGAGCTCATTGTGAAGGTCGCCCAGTACAGGAACACTAGTCTTCTGCCCAAAGTATTCGATCAACCGGTTGAAGCTGAGAGCCATCTGTCTGGCACTGCGGGCTCTTGGCAGATCTTTTCAGGGCAAAGCAGTACGAGTTTTCTCTGACAATGCAACTGCAGTATACTGTGTCAATCAACAAGGAAGCATCAGAAGTATTCTACTACAACTGGAGGACCAAATGCTGTTCCATTAGGGGAAAACAGACAAACAAGAAAGCAGAGTGTTGTTTTTGGTTTGTTTTTTTTACCTCTAAGCACACCAGTATCTCTGGACATCTCCACTGTTTGTTGCTAACTTTTGGAGGTGACTTTCCTGGTTTCGTTCTCCATTGGGAGGAGACCCACCTGCTGGCCCTTTTGGTTGCACTTGTAGTGGAAATAGACAATGCGCATGCGGATTTCCTCAGCAGGCAGACCCTGAATCCGAGACAATGGGCTCTGTCCTGGGAAGCGTTCAACAGCATTGTGAGTTCATGGGGGTAACTGACATTCATCCTCATAACATCAGCGACCAACAAGAAAATGCCTTGATTTTTCAGTCAAAGATACAAACCAGGAAGCACTGGTCTGGATGCCCTGGTCCAGCCATGGCAACAGGAAGGGCTTCTGTATGTGTTCCCATCGTGGCCCATGATAGGCAAAGTCCTAAGGAGAAGGATGCATCCAGGTAGTTCTTGTCGCCCTGAATTGGAAGAGATATCCATGGTATACAAATCTGGTCCATCTAAGGAGGGATCAGGATCTCAGACTGCCCTGTCATGCAGGATTACTTTCACAGGGCCCAATTGTCCTGGAGGATCCAGAATGCCTTGTTCTTGCAGCATGGCTCTTGCGTGCTTAACATTAGCGCACAAAGGTTACACAGAGGTAGTGATTGCCACTCTACTGAAGTCCAAGAAGTGGCAAACTTTGTCTGCCTATGCAAAGGCCTGGAGGCACTTCCAGAGCTGGTGTGCCCAGAAGAGTGTGGACCCAGTCACTGCACCAGTGTCATGGGTTCTAGCTTTCTTTCAAGAAGGGCTTGAGAGAGGACTAGAAGTTGGCTCCCTCAAGGTACAGAGAGGTAGGTCTCTTGTGCTTCAGATCCCAATCTAAGATAAGGACATTGGCCTCCCAACCAGATATGGCCAGATTTTCTGAAGAGAGCTTTTTGTCTTCATCCTCCAGTGCATCAACCTTGCCCAATGTGTGGAGTCTTAATCTTGTTCTGTGGGCTCTCACTAGAGCTCCATGTGAGCACTTGAATATGGCATCTGATGGATCTGACAATGTTTCTAGTGACTTATCCTGTAGAGAACCCTTTCTCAGGATTTCAGAGATGGGTGTTTCTCTGAGAACAATCCCTTATTTCTTGCCGAAAGTGGTATGGTTGCCGGCCTTCATGCCCTTGGAGTCAAAGAATAGTGACCAAGCTCTGAAATTGCTGGATGCTCGCAGAGTCATGCTGCACTATCGAGAAGTAACAAATGAGTTTCGGCTATTGGATCATCTCTTTTTGCTAGCAGGTACTAGCTGCCGGGGCAGCTTCAAAAGCAACCATTTTGGGATGGATTCGTATGGCCATTTCCTCAGCTTACATTTGCAGCAGAAAGCAATCACCAGTAGCCCTAAAGGCTCATTCCACTAGGAGCACGGCATCCTCCTGGCAGTGTCAAGAGCAGTTTCCCCTTAAGAAATTTGTAGAGTGGCCACTTGGTCTTCCTTACATTCTTTCACAAAGTTTTAAAGGATGGATGTAGTGGCCAAATTGGACACCACATTCGGATCTTCAGTACTCTCAGCAGGCTCATCTGACCCATTCTAAAATCCTAGAGGACTGCTTTGATACATCCCAAATGTTCCAGAATGATGTGCCTATTGCACTAGATGGAAAAATTAGATACCTTGATAATTTTCTTTCTATTAAATAGGCACATCATTCTGGCAACCCGCCCTATCAGATATTCATTAGCCTGCTGCTGTCTCATACTTGTCTGTAATTCTGGATACCTTGTTTCTTTCCTCTGTCTAGTACAGTCAAGGATAGGGAGAACCACTACTATTGTGAAGAGACCATGGAGTATTTTTCAGAACTCCAACTGTTAGTGCAGGTTGGTTGCCTGTTAGTTTATTTATTTATTTAAAAATTTATATACCGCATACAACTGTGCGGTTTCCATATCAATACATAAAATCTTGTTTCCCTACGATTATCACATATAACATAGACATGTCTAAACAGCATCATTAATCGTCCCTGGTATAAACAGGGATAGAGCGCAAATTCAATCAATTGAGAAATACAAGCAAGCTTTAAATCATACATTGCTGTCAAAAAATTATAAAAGGCGATTATCAACTGCAATATACCTTAGCATAAGAAGACATTGGCAAATAATTGAGTTTTCAGCATTTTCCTAAAATTCATCCTCCCTACCATATTATGGGGTTAAATGTTAAGATTTTTTTTAATTATTTCATGTTATATGAGCAGAACAGACCTGTTTCTCAGAGAGAGAGTCCTTTTGCTCCTCCCTGTTCTATTTTCTCCTTTAGGGCTAGCCATCTGCTTTGTTACGAACTGAGGATTACAGGACAGCCCAGAGGGATGGGAGGTGAAGCAGAAAAATGCTAATGAGGCTTTCTACACAGGATCTTGTGACAAGGGATTCACAACCCAAGTGTTCCAGAATGATGTACCTATTTACTAGAGAGAAAATTATCAAGGTAAGTACCTAATCTTTCTTTCTGCTGTTATGTGGTATTTATATTTTAATGCACCTGCGCAGGGATTTCCAGATTGACCTGAAAAACTGTCTGCTTCATCCCTGCTTAGATCCAATACACCCCTCCTTCTTCCCTCCGCATAATAATTTGAAAATATTCTCACAGACTGATTACATTGGCTGCTACTGTCCTTTACTTTCATTTTTGATTTGAGCTGTCACCAATGTTAGTAGTGCTAAAGCAACATAAAACCTCCTCCACTTCTGTCCTCTGGGCCTGATTTTATCCATACTGAAGCTTGCGCTAAGTCCTTGGGATCAGCTATTCATGTTAAACCTCAGACTTCTTCAGAATCATAGCTCCTCTCCAAACCTATCTACTGTAGCTAGTCTTCTTCATCTACTATAGCTGAAAGGACAGAACAGCATCTCGGTCTTCTCATAAAAGGAAAGAAAAGCTCAAACACACATCTCACAGAAAATCTGAGGTTATATCACAATCCAAAGACATACATCCTTAGCTCCAATGAACAAAATAAAGCTCAATCCAGTTTTGCTTCTCAGGTAGTGCTCTTGCTGCTGCTTTACATCCTCCAACTCCTCCCAAACAGATAAGGAGTTTGGAGGAGTGCTCAGTGTTGCTTCCACTTTCAGCCTATCCTTCTACTTCAGCTGTGCTCCCATCATCCAGACCAGTCAGCTTTAACCCATTTACTGTCAAAATTTGTCCATGCCATAGCTGCCATGCCACATGGAAGGTCACTTTAGCTCTTAATATTATTCCAGCAATTCAGCTTTCTTCTTAGTGCCTGCAGTCACCTCTATCTTATCTTACCCCTATAACCTACAAAAGGAATTTGTTCTCCCGGTCATTCCCCTTTCCCAGGAACACATAAATTCAGGTAATCCCTTTTTCAGGTAATCCAGTTTCAAGATGTCTTGACTTTAAGTATAAGGTCCTGTCTCCACCTGATCATTACTATTTCCAGCTTTCTTCTCAATCAGTAGTTTCTGTAGTGAAGACATAGAATTCTGTACTGTAGCTGTTGCTTCCCATTAGTATCAAATCTACAGAAGGATGTTGCTCCAAAACTTTGAACTTCTCCCCTTCTACAGTGGAGACCAGTTCCCTCTTCAGTTCTTTCTGCAAACAATCTCTCTTAAAGTAGCTAAAGCTGTCTAAGCTCCATCCTATGGCTGGAATTCCAACAGTTGGTTTCACAGCCAAAAGTGGACTCTGCAGTAGCACAAGTGACACCTTTTCATGTAGGAGGAATGATGCTGAAGGACGCACAGGACCATAAGATGAATGTGGTCCTTAAAAGACAGTTTGAAATGCTGGCTTTGGGTATCAAAGCTACAGCAACTGTCTCCTTTGTGGCACGGGCTTGTCATACCAGATTGCAGACTAATCCTTCAGAGCTGGGGGACGCCTATCCCCACATGATTAAGAAGGAAGTGGATTATTTGGCTGATTATCTTAGACATCGTCAAAGTCCTGAGTAAGGTTTCAGCTTACTCCATTTATGCCCGCCAAAAGCTCTAGATCAGACATTGGTCAGGCGACTCAGCCTCCAAGGGCACTCTCAGAAGATTACACTTCAAGGGGCATATGCTTTTAGGTAAAGGTTTAGACAGCTTTATGGCCAGTGTGGCGGATCACTGTTCTAAATTCCTCCCACAGAGCAGGGATTCATCGTTCCTCCAGGGCAGCAGAGGCAGTTTTCAGACCTCTAGGAGATCCCTGCCAATTTTCCTCCAGTTACTTTTCACAGAGGTCCTCTCAGGGGCCCAGACAGATTTGCCAGTTAAAGGCACCAGCAACCCTCGGGCTCCCGTGGTGGCTTGGCCTCCAAGAAGCCTCAGTGATTCCACGACAACAGCTGCCCCTCCTTACATCTGTGGGCAGCTGGTGGCTTTCTGGAGGGAATGATAACTGATTTCGTCCGACCGTCGGTTTCTGGACATTATTCTGGAGGGGCAAAAGATTGAATTTCCTCGACCCCCCTCCAGATCTGTTCCTGAACTCCCCAGCTGGACAGCCGAAATTGGAGGTCAGAGTCCAAGTAACAGTGCAATGGATCTTGGACATTCATACAATAGAACCAGTTCCCAAACAAGAATCTGGCTCAGACAGATACTCCTTATACTTCATATAGCCCAGAAAGGCAGAAAAGATTGGAGTCCCTATCCTTAGACAAACAGGCAGCATATTCTCATATGTGGGTGATGTCATCCATAGAGCCCCGGTACGGACAGTGATAAAAATGTATTGCCACTTTAAGATTTTCAGGAAGTTCACAAGTGCCTACCCACCCAATTCCGGCTTGCGAGTTCGTCAGTTTTTCATGTTTCGTGGAGTGAAGATGTATTTCAACTTTGTTCCCTCGAGTTTGCCTTCCTGCTTCTTTTTTGCACTTATTTTCATTTTTTTTTCTTTCTTTTTTTATTACTTAATTTAATATGTTTTGGTGTCAAGGGGCCCTCAGGCAACTTTTCAATCCTTTGCCCGCAGGGAATCGATGGTTTTTCAACCTTCTTTCTACTCCACTACGGTTTCGTCCTTTCTAGCAGTTCCTGACTCCGGGGCTAGATACACACATAAAGTAAAAGAACTAGAGGGAGGAAAACAATAATAAACTACCACAATATTTTCTTCCTCTATTTTAGAAATATTAGGCCTGGAGTGGTATTTCCAGCCACTTGGACTTTTCTGTAGTGCCGATCTCTATCAGTACCAGTAGACATTGACATAAAATAGTGTTGTGGCATATTTAGCATCGAGTCTATTTGATGTATGTCTTTCATCGACAACATTGCAGTAGACATCAACTTTGAATAGCATCATTGGCATACCTAGCATTGAGTCTGTTTGATGCATGCCTATTGAGGCAACCACACTTCGACACCTGCTGCACCTTCTGTACCAGCTAGTAGCATACAGTACCGGTGCCTCCTTTTCATACCTTTTTTCTTCAACATCAAAGGAGCTACATTGAATTAATCTCGACAACATCGTAGGTATCAGCGGATGATCCAACGGTACTGATGCATTCTTTATCCCAGGACAAGCAGGCAGGTATTCTCACTAATGGGTGACATGATCCAACGGAGCCCCAATGCGGACGCCTCACAAGCATTTTTGCTTGAAGAAACTCGAAGTTTCGAGTCGCCTGCACTGCGCATGCGCGAGTGCCTTCCTGCCCAGAATAGGGCGCATCTCCTCAGTTCTTACTTTTCTGCGGAGCCGAGAAGTCCGTCTTCGACTCTCTGCGTGAAGTTTTTTCACTTGTGCCTTCTAAAGTCCGCGGTTTTGGTTGATTTTGATCTTAATCGCTGATTTTCGTCGTTCTTTATTGTTTTCAAAAAAAAAAATTTCTTCCATCCCTTCGACCGAGCAGGCCACGTGGCCGCAGCCCTGCGGCTTCAATCTTGCAGCAGAGCTTTTCCGTCCTATGTCCCAGCCTATCACCGGTTTTTAAAAGTGTGCCAAGTGCCAGTGCGCGATTTCGCTAACGGACCCTCATCGACGCTGTATTCGGTGTTTCGGGCCTCAACACCTCCTGAAATTATGCCGGCCTTGCTCCACACTTACCGCACATGCTTTCAAGCAGCGATGCATCTTGTGGGAGTCGCTGTTCAGCATGGGGTCCTCGACGGAGCAGTCTTCATCGAAAGGCGCCTCACCTTCAACTTCATCCGCTGCACCTCAGCCTTCCACCTCTGCAGCGCCGAGTCTCATCAAGCCTGCATCGTTCGTGCCGGCCCCGACTCCAGCGCCTGCTGCGATGCATTTCTCAGTGTCTTCAGATCGGGTAGCATAGCAGCCTATTCCACCGGTAGTGCTAAAAGTGCCCAAGGCTTCTAAGCCCAAGCACTCACACACTACCCCCAAAGACCGCAAGGCCCGTGCAGGCGGTCCCATTGCAGATGCAGATCCGACCTTGCCGACCTCGTTCCAGACCTTGTTAGAGAAGCAATTCATTGAGCTCTTTACCACCATAGGGCCCAAGCTTCTCTCCCGAATCCAGCCTGGGCATGCGGAGGTCTCCCGCGAGGTCAAGCCGCCTCCGGTGCCTCAGCAATACACACGCTCTCAACAGGGAGCAGAGTCTCTGCGAGTGTCTGGTCTGGCATCGATGCATGCATCGCAAGGAGCAGAGTCTTTGTCCATGCCTCCGTTGGAACCGATCCACTTGATGCAAGGAGCAGAGTCTTTGCGAGTGCCTCCATTGGAGCCGATCTACCCGATACTGAGACTCGAGCCTCTACGAGTCCCTCGGGGCGAGCACAGCCAACAACCACTGCTTCGATCAACCGCTTCCAGCCCCATCCACTATTTGGGGGCCTCAGCGAAGATCCCCTCGCCTCGTCCATCGAGGCCAACTTCCAGGCACAGCTCACACCATCGTTCGAGGCATTCATCAAGGCACTCTTCCAGGCACGCCTCGCCTCTTCGGAAGCAGCCGTTCCTCGAGTATTCACCACCGGCTACTTCACCTCCTCCGATGCCGGAGCTCGAAGACACCCTGGGATCGTTATCACCTCCACGGTCCCCGTCCTCATTGGATCCAGAGGCCTCGACGTCCTCGAGTCCTTCTCGAGGCCCCGCACTGGCTGATCAGTTGTCCTTCTCCTCGTTCCTACGGCAGATGGCAACTGATTTAGACATATACCTGGACACGGGGTCTAAATTTTCGAAGGAATACCTAGAAACTATGCATCTTCTCAACCTCCGGCTGAATCCCTCAAGCTTCCCTTACACAAGCTGCTGGACCAGGCCTTTGTGCGGTGCCTCGAAACACCTTACTCCATCCCCGCTGTGCCCGGAAAATTGGATGCCAGGTACCGCACGGTGCACCACAAAGGGTTCGATGGCTCCCAACTCTCCCATCAATCCCTGCTAGTGGAGTCCTCGCTGAAGCGGTCTATGCTGCCGTTCCACCTGGTAGGGAGGGTAAGACCATGGACCGATTTGGCTGGAGAATTTATCAGAACTCCATGATGGCTTCCAGAGTTCTGAATTACAACTTCCATTTCATTACATACTTTGAATTCTTCCTGTCTGTACTCCAGAAGTTCATGCCCTATCTGGACCCCAGAACAC
Organism: Geotrypetes seraphini; assembly: GCF_902459505.1. Lineage (NCBI taxonomy): Eukaryota > Metazoa > Chordata > Amphibia > Gymnophiona > Dermophiidae > Geotrypetes > Geotrypetes seraphini. The sequence continues at coordinate 337,008,552 of NC_047086.1, read as the reverse complement.
AGTTTGAGTACCAGGAGGTTCTGGCCTCGTTGTCCCAACTCCGGCTTCAATTGATGCAGTCCTCCTACGATGCCTTCGAGCTCTCGGCTCGGGCCACGGCATGCGTGGTGGCTATGCGCCGGCAGGCGTGGCTTAGGACCATCGACATGGACCCCAATCTCCAGGACAGGCTTGCCAATGTGCCATGCGCTGGTACCGACCTCTTCAACGAATCCATCGAGGCAGCTACCAAGAAGCTCTCGGACCGCGAAAAGTCTTTCCAGTCCATCCTGCGTCTGAAGCCCAAGCCTGCTCTTCCTCGTCCATCACGCCCACAGTTAATCTACCAGCGGCATTACCCACCTAAACAGGCCCCGCTCATTCGTCAGCCTGTTGAGACCACATCCTCAAAAGCAACAGCAGAAGCCACATTCGTCTGCTGTCCCTAAGACTCCTTAGCCCTTTTGACTGTCTCAAAGAGGGCATAACCTCTGTCGTTCTGCTGTTTTCAAGTTTACCACCGATTGGTGGTTGTCTCTATCACTTTCATCATCGATGGACGATGATTACCTCCGACCTCTGGGTCCTCTCCATCGTCAGGGAGGGATACTCCCGGCAATTCCATCAAGTTCCCCCGGAACAACCTCCAAGAGAGTATCCTTCCAACTTGACCCAGACCACCCTTCTTCTTCATGAAGCTCAGGCCCTACTACAGCTGGGGGCTGTCAAGCCAGTCCCTTTGGCCCAACAGAACAAGGGTTTTTACTCCCGGTACTTCCTTGTGCCGAAGAAGACAGGTGATCTGCGCCCCATTTTGGATCTCAGGGCCCTCAACAAGTTTCTGGTCAAAGAAAAGTTTCGCATGTTGACCCTGGCATTCCTGTATCCTCTCCTCGAGCAGAGCGACTGGTTATGCTCTCTGGATCTCAAGGAGGCCTACACTCACATTCCCATTCATCTGGCCTCACGTCAATACCTCAGATTCAGGGTGGGACATCTTCATCTTCAATACCGAGTGCTCCCCTTCGGCCTAGCCTCGTCACCCAGAGTCTTCACCAAGTGCCTGGTAGTGGTGGCCGCAGCGCTCAGGAACCACCGCTTCCAGGTGTTCCCCTACCTGGACGACTGGCTCATCAAGGATTCCACGTCTCAGGGAGTCGTCCTCGCGACCCAGAGGACGATTTGGCTACTACAACATCTGGGGTTCGAGATAAATTTCCCAAAATCCCATCTACAACCTTCCCAGACTCTTCCCTTAATCAGAGCTGTTCTGGATACTACCCAACTCAGAGCGTTCCTCCCTCCCAAACGTCTGGAAGCTCTCCTCCATCTTTGCCACTTGGTGTCCTCTCGCCCGTCCATCTCGGCGAGACACATGATGATCCTCCTGGGCCACATGGCCTCTACAGTTCATGTGACTCCTTTTGCCAGACTTCACCTCAGGATTCCCCAGTGGACCCTGGCATCTTAGTGGACACAGATATCCAACCTTCTGTCCCGACACATCCAGGTCACTCCTGCTCTGCAACAGTTTCTTCGCTGGTGGATGCTATCCTCCAATCTATCCAGAGGTTTGTTGTTCCAAATGCCCCCCCACCAGAAAGTACTCATGACCGACTCATCCACTTATGCCTGGGGGGCTCATCTGGATGGTCTCCGCACTCAGGGTTATTGGACCAGCACGGACTGCCAGCACCACATCAATCTCCTGGAACTCAGAGTGATTTTCAATGCCCTCAACGCTTTCCAGCACCTGCTTCAGAACAAGGTGGTCCTCATTCGGATGGACAACCAAGTCGCCATGTATTATGTCAACAAGCAGGGGGGCACAGGATCGGCCTCCCTCTGCCAGGAAGCTCTGAATGTTTGGGTTTGGGCGATTCGCCACAACACCTTCCTCAAAGCTGCCAACATTCAGGGGGTGGACAATGCCTTGGCGGACAACTTGAGTTGTCTGCTGCAACCTCACGAGTGGACCCTCCACTCCATGCCCCTCCATCACATCTTTTCTCAGTGGGGAACTCCTTAGATCGACCTCTTTGCAGCCCCCCAAACTTCAGACTGCCTCAGTTCTGCTCCAGGATCTACACTCCTCATCGCCTCGAGGCAGATGCTTTTCTTCTGGATTGGACGAATCTCTTTCTATATGCGTTTCCTCCATTCCCTCTCATCCTTAAGACTCTAGTCAAACTCAAGTCAGACCATGCCACCATGATCCTGATCGCCCCACGGTGGCCCAGACAACCTTGGTACTCCGTTCTACTTCAACTCAGCAGCAGGGAGCCCTTCCTTCTACCAGTGTTTCCATCGCTGCTTACACAGCATCAGGGATCTCTACTTCATCCCAACCTGCAGTCTCTACACCTGACAGCTTGGTTCCTCTCAACATAACCCCCCTCCAGTTTTCTCAACCTGTGAGAGATGTCCTGGAAGCTTCAAGGAAGCCCGCTACTAGACAATGCTACCACCAAAAGTGGACTAGATTTTCTGCTTGGTGTTTTTCTCATCATCATGAGCCACAACACTCCTTCTTGTCTTCAGTTTTGGATTATGTTTTGCACCTTTCTCATTCTGGTCTCAAGTCTACATCGATATGAGTCCATCTTAGTGCAATTGCTGCTTTCCATCAGCCTCTTCAAGGGAAACCTCTCTCTGCTCATCCGGTGGTTTCCAGATTCATGAAAGGACTCTTCCATGTCAATCCTCCCCTCAAACTGCCTCCAGTGGTTTGGGACCTCAATGTGGTTCTTTCTCAGCTTATGAAACCTCCATTTGAACCTCTTCACAAGGCTCATCTGAAGTATCTCACTTGGAAAGTGGTGTTTCTCATCGGCCTCACTTCGGCCCATCGAGTTAGTGAGCTTCAAGCATTGGTTGCGGATCCACCTTTCACAGTGTTCCACCATGACAAGGTGGTCCTTCGCACTCATCCAAAATTCCTCCCCAAAGTGGTCTTGGAATTTCATCTAAATCAATCCATTGTTCTTCCTGTGTTTTTTCCAAAGCCTCATTCTCAAACCTGGAGAATCAGCTCTTCATACTCTCGACTGTAAATGTGTCTTGGCTTTCTACCTGGAACACACCAAGCCACACAGAACTGCTCCTCAACTTTTCATCTCCTTTGACCCGAACAAGTTGGGACGTCCTATCTCTAAGGTACCATCTCCAACTGGATGGCGGCTTGTATCTCCTTCTGCTATGCCCAGGCTGGATTACCCCTTCCCAGTAAAGTCACAGCCCATAAGGTCAGAGCAATGGCAGCCTCTGTAGTTTCAAGTTTATTCGAAATTTGATGAATCGCTTATACATAAAATACTAAGCGATGTACATTAAAATCCAAATTTGAATGTACAATAAAATACAAAATAATGATAACAAATAAAACACTAAGCGAATTACTATAAAATCCAAATTTAAACATACGTTAAGATACAAGGTAATAATAATAACAATAAATAAAAAAAAAAGGGGGGTTAGACCTACAGACCAACAGACTCAACTGGATGGAAGGGAAGGGGGATTCAGGTTACAATATTAATCATTTTAAAAAAAGAGAAACATGAAAGGAGAAAACATTAGGAGGGTTTTTTTTGGTTTTTTTTTTAAAGACTGCTGCACTGCAATTATTCCATATAGGAAGTAAACGCATCTTTAAACAGAAGGGTTTTTAAATTAGTTTTGAAACGACTAATATCTTTTTTGTCTCTAATATATTGGGGGAGAGAATTCCAGGTTTGAGGTGCAACTACTGAGAATATATCGTATCGTCTTGTGCCGATCACTTTCAAAGAAGGGACTACCAAAAGACCTTGGCTTGATGAGCGAAGGGAGCGAGAAGAGTTGTATGGAATGAGTATCCTGTTTATGAATTGCGGTTCGTTTGTGGATAAAGTTTTAAATACCAAAAGTAAAATTTTGAAGATGATGCGATGATTGATGGGAAGCCAATGTGAGGCAATCAGAAAGGGGGATACATGGTCATATTTTTTCCCGTTGTGAATTAATTTAATGGCAAGATTTTGAATAATCTGCAGCCGTTTCTTTTCTTTTTGGGTAATGTTTAGTAATAATGAGTTACAATAGTCTAGCTTAGAGATGATAAGTGAGTATATAAGTATATTAAGGGATTTTGGTTCCAAGAACTTAGAAATAGAACAGATTTGACGTATGCGATAAAAGCAGGATTTAACTCTGCTACTTATGTGCTCATGATACGAGAGATTTTCATCAATAATGACTCCTAATAATTTTAATGATGAAACAATGTTAATAGGAGTGTTATTGATGTTGAAAGTGGAGCACAACTGTAGTCCTTGTTTGTGTGAAAAGAGCATGGCTTTTGTTTTATTAATGTTTAATGATAATCTATTGGAATTCAACCAATTTTTGATTGTTTCTAATTTCTGATTGATCTGATGTATGTCTTCTAATTTTTCTGGATTTATGGGATGAGACAGTTGAATATCGTCCGCATATGTGTAGATTGTGAAACCTATGGATTGACATAGGCTCAGAAGGGGCGATAGAAAAATATTAAACAGTAATGGGGATAGTAATTTAAAGAGAAAGATTTGGAAGTGGTATTATTAAAGTGTACGGTATATTTTCGATCTGACAAAAAGGAAGTAAACCATTGTAAAACTTGGTCGCAGACACCAATGAATTTTAGCCTATTTAGAAGTAAGATGTGATCGATGGTGTCGAATGCGACTGATAAGTCTAATGAGAAGAAGATAACTGAATTGTGATGGTCCAGGTGATAGATTATATTTGTGGTTAGCCCAATCAGTGAGTATTCTGTATTGTGATTTTTCCGAAATCCTGTCTGATTGGGATGCAACACATTTGTTGCTTCGATAAAGTCAGATAACTAATCTAATCTAATCTAATCTAAATCTTGGGTTTATATACCGCATCATCTCCGCAGATGGAGCTCGACACGGTTTACATGGTTAGGGAAGGAACGGAACTCCAGTGGAATTATATAAGTATGAGAGAAGAGAGGTTGGTGTGAGAGTGCCAGGAGCGGGACGGGGTTATGTTCTGGAGAAGAGCCAGGTCTTCAGATGCTTACGGAATGGTAGAAGGGGGCTCAAATTGCGGAGAGGGGAAGGGAGACTGTTCCAGAGCTGAGTGATTCTGAAAGGGAGGGAAGAGCCAAGTTTACCAACAAGGGAGATGCCTTTTAAGGAGGGGTAGGATAGTTTTAATTTTTGAGTGGATCTAGTGGAGGTTGGATTTGAGGAATTCCAGGATAGAGGGATAAAAGGAGGAAGGATACCGTGGAGGATCTTGAAGGTTAGGCAGGCACATTTAAAGTAGACCCTGGAAATAACGGGAAGCCAGTGGAGTTTGGATAGGAGCGGTGTGACATGGTCAAATTTACTTTTTGAGAAGATAAGTTTGGCCGCGGTGTTCTGGATTAGTTGGAGTCTGTGGAGGCTTTTCTTTGTTAAGCTTAGGTAAATGGAATTGCAATAATCCAATCTGGAGAGGATAATGGATTGTACGAGGACGGCAAAGTGTTTTTGGTGGAAGCAGGATCTCACTTTCCTCAGCATGTGAAGGCTGCAAAAGCATTTTTTTATCAGGGAGTTGAGGTGGTCGTTGAAGGATAATGATGAATCTATGGTGATGCCCAGAACTTTGCTAGAGAATTCCAGCTGTAGAGAGGAGCCTGTGGGCAGTGGGATGGAAGTGGGTAATTGATCAAGTTTAGGGCCGAGCCAAAGTAGTTTAGTTTTGGACTCGTTCAATTTCATTTGTATAGTGTGAGCCCAGGATTGAAGTTTGGTTATGCAAGAAGAAATGTTAGCTGCGAGATTGGTGAGGTTCGTGTCGGTCTCGATGAGGACCAGGATATCGTCGGCGCAAGTGTAGAGTGTTTCTAGGGGGGATAGGTGGAGAAGATTCAGGGAGGACATATAAATGTTGAAGAGGATGGGAGAAAGGGGGGAGCCTTGTGGGACTCCACAAGTCGGTTTCCATGGGGAGGAAGAGGAACCATGTTTGGTGACGGTGTAAGAGCGAGAACGTAAGAAGTTCGAGAACCAGTCAAGGACTGTAGAACTAATGCCTATCTCGGAGAGTAGGAAGATTAGAATGTCATGGTGGACAACGTCAAAGGCAGCAGAGAGGTCGAATTGAAGGAGAACGGCAAATTTTTTGTGAGAGTGAAATTGTTGGATCTTCGAGATTAGGGAGGCCAGGAGGGTTTCGGTACTGAAGTTGGGTCTGAAGCCGTATTGATAGGGTAGGAGGACAGAGAATCTTTCCAGGTAGGCTGAGAGTTGGGAGGAGACGATGGACTCTAGCAATTTGGTTAGGAGCGGAATGTTTGCTATTGGGCGATAATTGGATGGGGAGGAGGGGTCTAGGTCAGCTTTCTTCAGTAGAGGGGTCAGTGCAATGCGTCCCATTTCAGGGGAGAAGAGGCCCGATGATAGGGCAGAATTTATGAGTATGGTGAGAGAAGAGATGGCCTGTGTGGGTATTTTCTCAAATAGATAGGATGGGAATGGATCCAAGGTGCAGTTACAGGATTTCAGTTTCAGGCAGAGTTTGAGGACCTGCGAATCGGATACTTGCTCAAAGGTAGTCCAGGATCTGTTGACTGGGACGGGGGTGGGGACCTTTGTAGTAGGATCGGGGGAGGCGGGCACCAGAGGATTGTAGGAGACTACGGGAGGGAAGGAGCTTCTCAAGGCGGTGACTGTTCAAAAACTACTCGTTCCGTTAGTTTTGCCAAGAAAGGGATATTTGTGATGGGGCGATAATTTGAGGCTTCCTCTGGACTTATCTTATGGTCTTTTAGTATAGGAAAAATTGCTGCGGATTTCCAGGGGGAAGGAACAATGCCTGTGCTAATGCTGTTTAGTACAAAGTGATGTATGAATGGACCAAAACAGGGAAAAAATTTTTTTAGAATTAATGGATCGACCCCGATTGAGGAGATTTGTAAGGCTGCCACTTGGTCCTCGGTTCACACCTTCACTTCTCATTATTGTCTGGATACCTTCTCCAGACGGGATGGACAGTTTGGCCAAACTGTATTACAAAATTTATTCTCCTAAAGTGCCAACTCTCCCACCATCCCATTGTGGTTAGCTTGGAGGTCACCCATTAGTGAGAATACCTACCTGCTTGTCCTGGGATAAAGCAATGTTACTTACCGTAACAGTTGTTATCCAGGGACAGCAGGCAGCTATTCTCACGTCCCACCCACCTCCCCTTGGTTGGCTTCTCTGCTAGCTATGTGAACTGAGGAGACGCGCCCTGGTCTGGGCGGGAAGGCACTCGCGCATGCGCGGTGCAGGCGACTCAAAACTTCGAGTTTCTTCAAACAAAAATGCTTGTGAGGTGTCCACATCGGGGCTCTGTTGGATCACGTCACCCATTTGTGTGAATAGCTGCCTGCTGTCCCTGGATAACAACTGTTACGGTAAGTAACATTGCTTTCCGGGTTCATCTGAAGGAGTTCTTCAAGACGAATATCGCTTGCATACGACACTGCTGCTAACTTTGAATCCCTCTGTACCGGCCCATGCTGAACATAGCATATGCAGGCCAAGGGTACCAACTCCAGTTTTTTCATCACAGCACCAATGAACACCTGCTGTTGACTAAAAGGTACCGGTGCAAATATTCAAGGAACAAGTCAACGAGTTTTACCAAAGGGAACTCCATGACACAAATATCACTCAATACCGGTGCTTGCATCACCTGCCTTGGTACTGGCCTAGCCTCAGTATAGCACTTTGATGCCACGTGGTACCGATTCCAGGTTTACGCTGACATTCCACTATCAACACTCTTCCAGTAGGCATAGTCGATGTCTCTTCCAGTAGACATCAAACCTTCATCAAAAACTTGAATAATCCCAGAACATCTGGGATTCTACTTATGCCTTCTGACCTATTTTCCCCATATTGTTGAAAGCACCGAGTGTGAATCTATGGGATCTTATGACATCCCATCGTATCCCTCTACTCCTTCCTTTGTCCTTTACAATGACTGGTGCCTCAGGAAAACTCTATACTGGTCAGATAGGGAGCCCAGAGCATGGATTCTTGGTCACTTTGATTGCGATAGACTTCTTCATTTCCTTCAGTATGCTCTCCTTAAGAACTGGGCGACAACTCTTTCCCTTACTGTTGCTCCAGCATATTTTCTTTATCAACCCTCGAAAATTTTCTAATTTCCAGTTCCAGAATACTGAACTTCCTGGGCTGTATCATCATTACTCCATGATCTCCACTTTGAAACTGGAACTTTTACTCATGGTTCTCTGCTGCGCATACTCGCATTCACAGCACCATTGATACTATTTCAGGGACACACCATGGTTGTAGAGCCTGTAAGGTGGTATGTCCCCCTTTTTTTGTGCAATATAACCTTGAAGTAATCAGGACAGTTATTTCTGCTTAGTTTGGACTCCATTAAGCCTCATCTGTTTGTCATAGGATGGATCATCTATCCCATCACAACAACTCTGATATTATGTCATCAGGATACTAATGGAGGGATTCTATCTGAGTGTAGAGCCTGTTAAGTTGGATCCCCGCCCACATTTTTTCCATGTCAAAAAGAGCCACTATTGGGATTGCCTTCTTTTCCTGGACTATCTGTTCATATTCTCCACTGAAGCTTGAAGATGAAGAATACTATATAAAAGGTTCACTAGTTTGGTTTCCTCAGCAGGATCAGCCAGGTTCTTCAATACAGAATATCTACCACTGTACCATCAATGCTAATACAGTACAATGCTAATACAGTGTGATATTCACACTATTTTTTTGAAATATCTTACTCTACTATCTTTTTCCTAATGTCAAATGGACAGTGTCCATATCAACCCTCATCTCCTTCTCCTTCTTTATTCTAAAGACCTTGGGGGCTTGGGACTGGATGTAGGGAAGAAAGAGGCAAGTACATATCCTATTTAGGATATTTTTTACCTTTGTAAGCCTTTTTCTCTCCTTACTACTGTGTTTTTTCCTAGTTTCCTTGAAACTATTCTAACCAATGCTTTTCCTTGACAAAATTCCCTTTCACTCCCATCTGTGTCTTCCTGAGCCACACCTACTCTTTTTTTTGTCTGGTCATCCATATATGTACATTTGTCAGTATCTATTTATTATTTTCTTTTTGAAACTTTCTGGTGTCTTCCTCATCTATGTATGGATTCCCCTGCTGCTATTAGGCTGTCTGTTATTTATAATATTTACCTATTATTTACCTCCTTTACTATCGTATTCCCTGGGTTCTTCCTCATTATCCTGTTCTTCAGGATGTATTCTTCTGCTTAGTCTGTATTTATTTAATTCCCTTGCCTCGCCTCGCCTACTTGTATCGCACAGTATACCTGATTTTCTTGTGAGGCAACAAGTGTTTGTTTCCTTAGAGGCCAACTCTCTCCCCATCCCCTTACTACAGCTTGAGTGTCCCACATGTGAGAATATGCTGCCTGCTTGTCTAAGGATAAAGCACAGTTACTTACCATGTTATCCAGGGACAGCAGGCAAATATTCTTAAAACCCACCCACCTCCCCTAGTTGGCTTCTTCACTTGGGCATAGAACAGACTACTTTGTGAGCCAGCATCAGGTAGGAAGGTGCATTCACATGCGCAGTGCGAGCAGTCACAAACTTTCTGAAACTCCTTAAAGTGCCAATACTCTTTTACTACTGTCCATACCAGGGCTCTGTGAATGATGTCACCCACATGTGAGAATATCTGCCTGCTGTCCCTGGATAACACTTGTTACGGTAAGTAACTGTGCTTTCCGCACTTGGTCAGTAAATGAGACCCTAAAGGTCCCCCACTTTCTCATGAAGATTGTCTGATCTGTTGTAGTGTCGGTGGCTATGGGAGAATTCCTAGCCTCTCTGGATTTAACAGAGGTGTATCTTTATATCCCCATCTTTCCAGATCACAATAAATATCTAAGGTTCCACATTTTTCAGTGACACTTCCAGTTTGTGGCACTCCTTTTCCTGCACAGGATGGGCATCCAGGTGCATCACAAAGAGAAGGCAAGCATGTGGTGCAGCAGGTGATGAATCTCCTTCAGAACCTAGGTTGAATAGTCAACTTCCAAAAAAGTCATCTTCAGCCGACTCAGTGCTTGGAATATCTGGGAGAACACTTTAGTTTTATTCCCAAATTGCGCAAACAGAAGCTCAGAAATCAGAGCAATGGGCCATGGGTCAGAGCAATGGGCCATCTAGCCAAGTATCCCGTCTTCACAGAGGCCAATCCAAGTCACAAGTGCTGGGCTTGATGGCAGGCTCCCTGAAAGTTTTCCCTGGGTGAGAGTTCATATGTGGCTGCTCCAGGACTCTGCAGAAGCAGCTCCCCTTGACTTCAGAGGCAAAACACAGATTACGTTGGTGGTTCCAGGAGGCTGTCTTATCAAGGGGCATGTCTCTTGTAACACATTGGTGACCCTCACAATTGATGCCAGGCTGAGCAACTGGAGGGCCCACTGCTGTAGTTGCCCACTCCAGGGAAAGTGTACCCCATTGGAATGTTCATAAAATGGAACTAAGAGCCATTTGTTTGCTGCTGAAGGAGTTGGTCTTTCCTCAGAGGGAAGACAGTCCGGGTGTTTTGGGACAATGATACATCAGTAGCTCATGTTAACAAGCAGGGAAGTACGGGAAGCACTCCCCTATGCTTAGAGGCACAGATTATGATCCAGTTAGTGGAAGCTCACTTGTAAGCCCTTTCAGTGACCCACATGGCAGGAATAGAGAATGTCCAGGCTGATTTTCTCAGCTGGCAGACTCTGGATTCCGAGGAATGGTCTCTGTCCTAGGTAACATTCATTGTGCAGTGCTGGGGAAGACCAAACACAGATCTCATGGCTACAGCCAAGAATGCGAAGACAGATTTGCTTCTACAGTTGAAGGATCAAATCAGGAAGCGTGGGGCTGAACGCTCTTGTTCAACCCTGGCCTATAGAACTTCTGCTCTCTGTTTTTACCATGGTCTGTTGGATCATCTGCAGAATAGTGATTGCTCCGGACTGGCCCCGCCAGCTATGGTATGCATCTGCAAATAGGGAGGTGTCTCAAGCTGCCAGTTCATCCTGGGCTCAGTTCTCATGGAGAATCCAGAGTGCATGGCTCTTGAGCCACAGCCCTAATTTATAAGAGTTACTTGTAGGTGATTGTTAAGACTCTGCTAAAAGCAAAGATGCCTGCGACGTTTGCACCTTATGCGAAGACCTGGAAGTCTTTCCAGTTATAGTGTGCCGAGGAGCAGGTGGAGGCTGAGAAGGCTCCTATCCCAGTGATTCTAGCAGGCCAGTCTTGAAAAAGGCCTAGCGGTTTTGGCTTTCAAAGTGCAGGTAGTTGGTCTTTTGTGCTTTAGGGCCCAGAGAGACATGCAGGCGTTGCTGTCTTATCCAGACATTACATGGTTTTTGAGGGGGGGCACTCAGATTGCAACCTTTCTATCTTGGGACCTCAATGTGGTTTTGAAGGGCCCATCTTGGGCTCTGTATGAGCCCCTACTGGACATGTCACTCTTGGATCTTATGGTCTTAGGATCATGTTTTTGGTTGCCATTGTCTTGGCAAGGCGAATCTCAGAAGCACTTTTGGAGCTTTTACATGACCGTGCAGTGAAATCACTAATGTAAATTTAAGTACTAGTTCTACTTGCATGGTAATAAAAGTTGGAGAATGCTAGCCAACCTGGTTCATAGGGCGAAGGGTTTTTCTCTTATTTTACAACTTCGAGATAAAGGGGGATGAATAGTCCATAAAGATGATGAATTAGTGGAAGTTTTTCAGAAATATTTTAAAGCCCTATATTCTGCACCGCAGGACCCTCCTATGTCTGAGGATATGTATCTTGACCAAATAGATCATCCTAAGTTTTCACCTGATGATTCTGCTAGTTTGCATTCCCCCCTTTCTGAGGAGGAATTAGCTTATGTAATTGAACATTTCCCTTTGGGTAAGGCAGCGGGACCAGATGGTTTTCAGAACGAATTTTATTGAATCCTACACCCTGCCATCACATTAGCATTGGCACGCATGTTTAATTGTGCGGTTAAGGGAGGGGCTCTTCCCCAATCACTCTAGTTGGCTCAGGTTGTGGTGCTGCTTAAACCGGGGAAGGATTCCTTATCTCCCTCTTGCTATCGTCCTATATCATTATTGAATGCGGAAGCGAAGCTTCTCACTAAACGTTTGGCTAATAGATTGGCTTGTATCTTACCATCTCTAATAGAATCCCCTCAGGTGAGATATGTCAAAGACAGGACTACAACTAAGAACTTAAGGACTCTCCTGACATCTCTATAATGGGTAGAGAGGAGGAACATCCCATCCCTTCTTGTAAATTTCAATGCAGAAAAAGTGTTCAATAAGGTGGTGTGGGATTTCCATTTCTGCACTATGCAACATTATGGATTAGAGGGGTTCTTTAGTCAGGCGGTTCAGGTGCTCTATAGGCAGGCTCAGGTTATGGTAGATGGACTTTTTTCTTCAGCATTCTCCATTCAAAGGGGCATGTGTCAGGGTAGCCCGTTGTCACCCCTTTTTTTCGTTCTCTCCCTGGATCCCTTGATATGTGAAATTATCAATAATCCAGAAGTTTGAGGTGTCTGTAATGGGAGACATGTATTCAAAATATCAGCCTTCACGGATGACATATTGGTCCATCTTACTACTCTGCAGAAATCTTTCTTGGCATTGATGTCTCTTTTTCATGAGTATGGAGATTTCTCTGGTTTTCAGTTAAATTACAACAAATATTTGGCCTTGGCAACTGTAGAGTCTATTCGGGTAGAGTGGATGGAGGATTTCCCCTTGACCTGGGTGACAGGATTGTTTTGTTACCTAGGGATACAGATACCTAGTAAGTCTCAGACGCTATATCGGGTCAATATGGATAGTTTGAAGGCTACTACTAAACAATGCCTAGATCGATGGGAAAATGTACCCGTTTCCCGTTATGAAAGAGTTCGGGTCAATATGGATAGTTTGATGGTTACTACTAAACACTGCCTAGATCGGTGGGAAAATGTACCCATTTCCCGTTATGAAAGAGTTCAGTTATATCGTATGATTTTTCTCCCCCTCCCCCCGATGGCTATACATGCTGCATCTGTTGCCTATTCTCGTTTGCCGAATAGATATACAGAAGTTGACATTGACTGATAACCAGATTCTTATGGCAGGGGAAGAAGTCTAAGGTCTCTCTTCACTATATGCTGGGGTCCTGGAAGATGGGGGGCCTAGGCATCCAGATACTGGTAAATACAATGTGGTTTGTTACTTAGATAACCTGGGAGACTGGTGCCTGGAGTGAGCGGATTATATTTTTTTGGCTTATAAAGGGGCTTATTTTCATCCTAGGAATGTTCTCTCTTTGATTCAAATGCCTTTCAGAGACTTACCTCAGGAATTGTGGGAAAGTGTTTTCCTTCGTTCTTGATGTAGTGTATACAAAGACTTAATAGGATTACTTGGCGGTCACTCGCAGATGTCTGACCAACTCTCTATCCAAGGTAACCCCTAGTTTCAGTCTGGAATGGACGATCTCAGTTTTTCCTTCTGGACCCAACGAGGGTATATTCAACTCTCTAATGTAGGGGTGCCCAAAAGGTCGATCGCGAACGCAACACAAGTCGATTGCGGATGCTGTCCCGGGCTCTGTGATAGACTCGTGTTGCCTTTGTGTGCTACCTGCTTCCCGATGCCGTAAACAATACACAGAAGTGCCGGGCTGACTAGCCCACCCCCGACATCAATTCTTGACGTCGGAGAGGAAGTTCTGGGCTAGCCAATCGCTGCCTGGCTGGCCCATACTTCCTCTCTGACATCAAAATTGACATGGGGGGACAAGGCTGGTCGGCCTGCCACCTCTGCATTGGGAAGCAGGGAGAGCTCAGAACTCGGCAGCGGTAACTTGGAGGAGGGCAGGGAGAAAGAAAGACAAAGAAAAAGGTGACAGGGAGACAGAAAAAAAAAAAAGGGGCATGGAGAGAGAAAGACAAAGTTGGGGGAGGGAATGAGGTCTGGAGGAGAGGAAGTATACAGGAGGCTGAAAGAAGGGAAGAAATATTGAATGCACAGTCAGAAGAAGAAAGTGCAACCAGAAACTCATGAAATCACCAGACAACAAAGGTAGGAAAAATTATTTTATTTTCAGCTTAGTGATCAAAATGTGTCTGTTTTGAGAATTTATATCTGCTGTCTATATTTTGCACTATTGCCCCCTTTTACTAAACCGCAATAGCGATTTTTAGCACAGGGAGCCTATGAGCGTTGAAAGCAGCGTGGGGCATTCAGCGCAGCTCCCTGCACTAAAAACCGCTATCGCAGTTTAATAAAAAGGGAGGGAGTATATTTGTCTATTTTTGTATAGTTGTTGCTAAGGTGACATTGCATAAAGTCATCTGCCTTGAGCTCTTTGAAAAAACCCTGGAATATAATTAACGTTTTCTCTGCATAAAGTGTGCTTTGTGTTTTTTTTAAATTTTATTGTTGGTAGATCATTTTGACTTGGTCATTTTAAAAGTAGTTCGCAAGCCCAAAAAGTGTGGGCACCTCTGATCTAATGAATTGAGATCTTGGAAATTTTTCCTAGATTTACACCCAGCAGGAATAGGTACTTTCTTTGTATACAAGCAGATCAAACATTATGTATGCTCCTTACCTTTGGAGGTTTTGAAGATACAATTGGGAGTTAAACTGCAGAATTTTTTTGAACAATTTCAAGACAGTGGTTTGTCGGTGTCTGACTTGCATGGAGTCATATTTGTTATACTCTGGCAGGACCTATGGGGAGTTAGGGCTTCAGTGGAATAGGGACCTAAGTATACCTGTAGAGGCATTGGATTTTACTGGCCTTATCAGTCGCATTTCAGGGATCTCCCCAAGTGCTAATCTTCAGGAGTACCAATACCGGGTCATACATCGGGCATACAGTCAAGTGAAAAAATTAGGACACCCTATGAAATATTCAGTTTTTTCTTAAGAAATGTTCACATATCTTTGTCAAATCTTTATTTATCTCTGGAAAAGAAAGTGATGTAATTGCAGGTAAACAACAAAAATTTTCCTTGATTTACTCATGAAACAAAAGATATCCACAAAAATGTGTATTCTGACTGATGAATAAATTAGGACACCCCCACATATCCTCCCACTTAAAGTGGCTCAAATCAAAAACAGGTGTATCACATCAGGTGCACATGATTAGAATATCGTTACTCAGCATTTTGAAGGAGGTTTGCCCTACTTAAATCTCAGGCATTTAGTTTGGTGTGCTCATGACTGCTGCGGTGAGAGTGAACACCATGGTGAGATCAAAATAACTGCCTGAGGCCTTCAGAAAGAAGATAATAGCAGTTTATAAGTCTGGTAAGGGATTTAAAAAAGATCTCAAAAGAATTTGATATTAGCCATTCCACGGTCTGGAAAATAGTGTTCAAGTGGAGGACTTTCCAAACAACTTCCAACATGCCCAGGTCTGGCTGTCCAAGCAAGTTGACCCGAAGAACAGACTGCAAGATGCTAAAAGTAGTCTCCAAAAAACTTAAAATGTCATCACGGGACCTATAGCAGGCTCTTGCTACTGTTGATGTGAAAGTGCATGCCTCTACAATCAAAAATAAACTGCACAAAATTAATTTGCATGGGAGGTGTGCAAGGAGGAACCCTTTGCTCTCTAAGAGAAACATCAAGGCCAGACTGAAGTTTGCCAGAGAGAACATAGACAAACAACAGAACATCTGGAATAGTGTTCTATGGACAGATGTATCTAAAATTGAATTATTTGGACACCAGAAAAGAGGACATGTTTGGCGTACACCAAATACAGCATTCCAGGAAAAGAACCTCATACCAACTGTGAAGCATAGAGGTGGAAATGTCATGATTTGGGGATGCTTTGCTACAATAGGTCCTGGCCATCTCACCATCATAGAATCCACCATGAATTCTACCGTGTATTAAAGGGTGCTTGAGGAACATATGAGACAATCTGTAAGAAAATTAAAGCTGAAGTGGAACTGGACCCTGCAACATGACAATGACCCAAAACATACCAGTAAATCCACCAAGGACTAGCTGAAAACTAAGAAATGGAGAGTCCTGGAGTGGCCGAATCAAAGCCTTGATCTTAATCTAATCTAATCTTCAGTTTATATATCGGATCATTTCCCGAAGGAACTCGATTCGGTTTACAGTTCATTAAAAAATAGATAACATACTAACTGGCCATATAGAAAGAATACTATTAATTAAGATTAGATAGATATTAATCTCATTGAAATGTTGTGGGGTGATTTGAAATGAGCTGTACATGCAAGAAACCCCTCAAACATATCACAGCTGAAAGAATTCTGCACTGAGGAGTGGGACAAACTTTCCTCAGACCGATGTCAGGGACTGGTAGATGTCTACAAGAAGCGTCTCGTTGCTGTTTTTTCAGCCAAAGGGGTAACACTAGCTAGTAGGGTGTCCTAATTTATTCCTCAGTTAGAATACACATTTTTGTGGATATCTTTTGTAAATCAAGGACAATTTTTATTGTTTACCTGCAATTAAATCTCTTTCTTTTCCATAGATAAAAAAAAAGTTTTGACATTAATTAATATGTGAACATTTCTTAAGAAAGAACTGAATATTTCATGGGGTGTCCTAATTTTTTTCAAATGACTGTATTTCTTACAAGAACAGGTTTATAGGGCTGGAAGTCTGGAGTCTCCAATTTGCATTAAATGTCATCAGGGCAATAATTCTTTTTTTTCACGCTTTTTAGACTTGTCCCCAAATAAAAGCTTTTTGGAGGGCTTTTTTGTGATATCTGGAGCATATTTTTAGATATTCCCTCCCGCTGTCCCCGGCGGGACTTCTCTTGTATAAATATGAATCTATTTGTGTGCCTATCAGGGATCATAGGCTGTTGCTCCGGAAAGCCGTGATTTGGGGTAAAAAGATTATTCTTAGTGTTTGGATGCAATCAACCACTCCTGCCTTCTTCTGGGCTTGGCGGAATCGCTTTCATGAATTGATGAGTTTAGAACAAAGACACACTTGCCTAACTTACAAACAGAAGAAACTATTTAAAAAAATTTGAGACTCTTATATTCAATCCTTGGCACCTAGGGCTAGGAGCTTAATCCTTAACTCTTTCTAGTTTCCATACATGGGAGAACTATACAGCAAGAGACCTCGCTGGTTTGACTGTCTGGTAGGAATGAGTGGGAATGAGTGTGTGTGGTTGAGGTTGGGGGTTGTAGTTTTTGTTTTTAATCTTTCTTTCTCTTTCCTCTTATATTCCCATTTTGTCATGCTCTTTTGGTGTTTTATGATTAGGACACAATTGTATGGAGAATATAAGAAACCAACTCTCCTACTAGATCTTTCATATTGGTACTATATAGTTTTCTATGTCCTTGTACTAGTTATTTGGTGTGAGCTGGGTCAATATTGTTGGTTGGGGGGTCTTTTTCTTTCTTCCTTTTTCTCTGAAGAGAATAGTTTGGTGGTTCATGTTACTGACATTTTGTAGTTATCATTCTGTACTATTTGTGGAATTATGTATAATTTTCAATAAAAAAAGATTTAATATAGAATTAAGAGCAGTTTTAAATCCTTTAAATGCCTTCAAGCACTTAATCGCCAGTACATAGTCTTATTTAAAATGGACAAGTTGCTATGTTTATGTAAACCACAGGGATATAAAGGATTGACAGCTATATTAAGAAGCATAAAAGATTTAACTCTTTGTATGTCATCTTCAAACCTCATTGTACACACCTTACCTGAGAGTGAGAGATGTGATGCACTACTATCACATCTAGTGACCATTTGTCTCCCACAGATGGGGATATCCAGTGGTAGATCTCTTTGCTTCTGCAGAAAATGCAATGTGTCCTTGTTTTTGTTCCTTCTTTTCATTCCCTCAGACTGGCACATAATTTTACAGTTCCCTGGAACTCAGGCCTTGTGTATAGTATGCTTCCTCCTTTCCCACTGATCCTGTGAGTTGTTGTGAAGATCCATGCAAACAAGGCTCAAGTTATTCTCGTCGTTCTACATTGGCTCTGTCAGATATGTTTTCCCCAAGTTTTGGCAATGTCAGTTTTCAGGTGCTACCCAAGGCTGTCCCAATCCTCCTCATAAGAGTGAGATCCAATTGATCACAACCTCAACAGCCTTGCCTTAAAAATATGGAGATTGAGCAGCATTTGTTGGAGTCACCTCTGTTCTTCATAGAGGTCAGTGATTTGGATTTTGCTTACACCTTCATCAGTAGCAGTAAGTTATATTCAGGTACCCTAGATATTTCCCTGTTCCTGTAGGACTCGCAATCTAACGTAGTACCTGAAGCAATAGGAGGGTTAAGTGACTTGCCCAATATCTCAGATCAGCAGTGGAATTGTGAAACATACACCCCTGGCTGGCAAGCCCAGTTCTCTGACCATTAGACTACTCCTTATGGAGACAAAGATGGCCACCTATAAGAAAATACTAGCAATTCAAGTGTGATTGTTTTTGTCCATTGTACTAAGGAGCAAAATCCTGATTTTATTAATATTCTGGACTACCTCCTTCATCTTTCCAACATGGGTTTGAAGACTATATTGATGAGGATTTATCTAATAGCCATTGCACTTTTATTTTTCCATTATTGACAAGCCTCTTTCAGTGCATCCTAGTGGATCCAAGTTCATGAATGGTGTCTTCAATGTAAGGGTTTCTCTGTAACATGAGAAACATGAGTTACAGAGAAACATGAGTTGTGATGTCACAGATTTAGCATCTGGTACAGCAGTTTAACCAGCCGGTATTTCTCTGTCTCCAGCAGCTGATAGGTCTGGTAATGCTGTACAGTCTGCAGTGGTCTGGTAGGAATATTTGCCTTGAAAGCAACATTTTAGTATCTCAAATATGAGGAGGTGCAGAAAATTTTTCAGCCCAACCAAGAAGGGAATGACTTGGAGCCATGAAACTTAGTTATTCCACATATTCACCCCTAAATTCAACATACTTGACACATTGTGTCTGAAGTTTCTGTAACCCTTCCAAAAATACTCTGGTCACTGAAATACTTTTCTGCAATTACCTGTGACTCACTCAAAAATTGTCACCCTTTCAAACTCTTTTTAAGGTTTGGAAATGGAAAATAGCCAGATGGAGCAAGCTCTGGTAAGTAGGGTGGATGGTCTATGCACTGAAACCCCAACTACATCAAAACATCCATCGTTTGCCAGCTGTGTGAGCATGTGCATTGTCTTGCAAAAATAACTCCTTTCCGCAGTTTCCCTCTATTTTTTTTCATTGCCTCTTTTAATTGGTACAACAAGTTACAGTAATATTCTACATAAATTGTTTGGCTCTTTGGCAATTTGTCAGTCATTACATCATCATCCTGATCCCAAAACACCAAGGCCATGACCTTTCCTGCTGACTTTTGGATCTTGAATTTCCTTGGTCTTGGAGAACCTGAATGCCGCCATTGAATGGACTGTTGTTTTGTCTCAGGATCATAGAGGTGAACCATGTTTCATCAACAGTAACTAGTCGTTCTAAAAAGTTGACACCAGCTCGCTGAAAATGCTGCAAAATCAATTCTGAAGTGTCCACTCGATGTTTCTTGGCAGCATTCAAACATTTGTTCACCCACTTGGCTGACAGCTCCTGCATACCCAGCTGCTTGTGAATTATACACCCAACATGTTCCCTGGATATCTGTAGTGTCTTAACAATTGTTTTAGTTGATATTCACCGAACTGCCAAAATCTGGTCATGGATATGGTCAACAATTTCAGGAGTTCAATACCATTTTTGAGGCTTCTCAGACTTGCTGCATTTTTGGTCCCAATCTCCAAGCTGAAAGTTTGCACACCACTTCTTCTTTGTGGAGTATTTGTCACTCAATGTTTGCATCATACATTCATGGATTTCCTTTGGAATTTTCTTCTGTAGGAATAGGAATTTCATGACAGCTCAGAGTTCCACATTTTCCGTTTACATGGTTCAATCAGTGATCGGAAACAATATCAAAACATAGCATTACGATTCTGCAAATTGGCACTTTGCAAAATAAAATAACAAAATAACACTTCTTGTCAGATATAGTGGCAAAATAATGCTCAGAATTTAGGAAGTTGGTTGGGCTGAGAACTTTTCAGCACCCCCTCTGTCTTTTCCCTCACCCACTCTTCTCTACAGCTTCTTCTTTTGAGGGATAGATAATTTGTGTCTGGGATTCCTTTATACAGGATTTCTCTGAGACCCTGAACTACATATACAGTTCAACAAATTGTTTGTTAAATGGTGTGCTTGTTAGCATTGGTCACAGCTGAGAAGAAAGAAGTTGCCTTATGTGGAAATACTGTTAACTCTGGACGCCTGTGAATTTTTTGCTTTTTTGTCAGAATTTTGTTCATAAGCTATAATGGTGGTGCCACATTAAAAAGGAAAGAAGTACTGTGTGTGTGTGTGGTACACATAAGGCAAACCTTTTATTGGAAAACATGTTCTCTGTGCACCTGACGCAGTGCCTTTTGTTTCTGCGGAGGAACTGGTGTCTTTGCAGCACAGCTTTCCCTGCTTCACTATGCCTGCTGCAGCCAGGTTGTCCAGCAGAATACTTTTTATGCTGTTTGCATTCAGTCCTAGGGTCACATAGAAAGACTGCAGCTCAGCTGTTCCCTGTCTTTGGATTTTTCAGCCCAGGGGTAAGGTAAAATATGTATAATTTAATTAGGGCCTTGGCCAAGAATATGGCATTTCTAGTTGTGTCTCATTGGAGTTGGTCAATGGATATTAAAGCTAGACTTTATAACTTTTTAAAAAGGCATCATAGTAATATAATAAATGACGGCCAATAGACCTGAATAGTTCATTTAGTCTACCCAACAGTATTTCTGGGACATAACCATATAGAAGTCTGCCCGGCACTGTCCTTGAAAAAGCTTTATCCCCTTCTTAGGGATGACCTAGGGTGGTGATTCAAAGTCCCTATTGTGGACATTCTGATGAAGACAGTCACCAAAAATGCAACCATTTCAGTGGAGGGCAATATAATAATAATAATAACTTTATTCTTCTATACCACCACAATCTTGCAACTTCTAGGCGGTTTACAATCAATAGAGCTGGACATTCAGCGAATTACAGTATGCAGATAGTCAGAGGAAATACAGAGTACATAGACTTTAAGAGGGCAAAATTATAGAAGTACAATTTGCTGAGCAAGTATAAGATATACAGTTTGGTAAGTGATGTCTGAGAGGACCTGTTTGGAATCGGCCGCACATTTCAAAGAATACAGCGAAATAAAATTACGATATGGTATAGATAACAGTTTGAAGGTATCACAGTACCATGAAATTCAATGCGGGCCTTTGAGGGGAGAGAGGAAAAGGGTAGGAGGTCGGGAGGACCGTTATTGATGAGACAGAGAGGAGAGCGGGTCAGTTGTTTAGGTATTTCATGAACAGGTATGTTTTTAGGCGCTTCCTGAATTCACCGTAAGTAGTGGGCGAAAGCAGTTGATCTAGGTCTTTACCCCATAGGGCTGCTTGGTGAGAGAGAAGGTGTTCATGGTGTTTTTTTAGTTTGCAACCTCTAACTGGAGGGGAAATGAATTTTGAATGTGTGTTTCTCTTGTGTTTGTTGGTAGAAAAGGAGAAAAGGTCCGTTATGTATTTGGGGGCTAGTCCATATAGTACTTTGAAGCAAAGGCAGGCAAATTTAAACCTTACGCGTGCTTCCGTCAGCAGCCAATGCAACTGCCGGTAATAAGGTGTCACGTGATCGAATTTCTTCAGCCCGAAGATGAGTCTGACCGCGGCATTTTGCATTATTTGAAGACGTCTCATATTCTTTTGGGAGATTGCTAAGTAGGCGATGTTGCAGTAGTCAAGTTGACTTAGTACGAGGGATTGCACTAGGATTCTGAATGTTGACGTATCGAAATATGATTTAATGGATCTGAGTTTTCAGAGAGTAAGAAAACCCTTTCTGAATAGGGAGTCCACCTGGTCTTTCATAGTTAGGCATTGATCTAGAGTTACACCTAGTATCTTCATGATGGGCTGGATAGGGTAATTAAGTTTATTGATGCATAGTGGGGTTTTATTGTCAAGCAGGTGAGGAGAGGCAACAAAGAATTTTGTTTTTTCTGGGTTAAGTTTGAGCTTGAAATCTTGTCATCCATTGTTCCATCTCGTTTATGGCATCGCATGCCTTGGGAATGGTTTCCGTGATAGAGTTAGCGAATGGGATGATGATCGTAAAATCATCTGCGTAGCTGAATAATTTTATCCCCAGTTGGGTTAGTCTCACGCCCAATGAGGACATGTAGACATTGAAAAGTAGTGGGGAAAGTGGTGACCCTTGTGGCATACCGGATGAGTTGCTCCAGGTGTCAGAGTGATCATAGTTGAAGCGTACCTGGTAGGTACGGGATGTAAGGAAGCCATGGAACCAGTTCAGTACCTCATCCCTGATACCAATGGAGTCTAGGCATTGCAACATTTTCCCATGGTCTACCAGATCGAATGCAGAGCTCATGTCGAATCGCATGATCAGGGCATTGAGGCCCTTGCTAAATAATAGGCGCAGATAGTCTAAGATGGCAGCAATCACTGTCTCCGTACTGAATAAGGGTCTAAAACCGGATTGAGTTTCATGCAGGAGAGAGAAGTGATTAAGATATTCCATCAATTGGGTGTGAACTAATCCCTCCATGATTTTTACAATGAATGGGATAGATGCTATAGGTCTGTAGTTGGTTATTAGCGCTGGAGATTCTATTTTATTTTTTGGGATAGGGGTTATTATTATGTGACAATTGTTGGTGGGGAAATTCCCATTTTTTAGGTTGTGGGCTAAGTAGTATAGCAATGATAGTTTAAATTCTAATGGTGCCGTTTTTATAATCTCTGGGGGGCATGTATCTAGAACGCAGTGAGATTTAGAGTATTTGTTGTATAGTTTGGTGTAGTTATTCCATTCTAAATCTTGAAAGGAACTCCAGATCATGTCTGTTGGTATTTCATTGTCATGTGAGTTAGCTATTTGGTAATCGCTAGGGGTGCTTGTTACATCGTTATTTCTTAGGTTTTTAATTTTGGAATCAAAATATAGCGCTAGATCTTTCGCAGAGGGTAACTTTGTGTTGTGCACGGGTATGGTGTAGCGGGTGGTGTGAAATAGATTTGTGATTATGTTGAACAACTCTTTTCTATTGGTTCCTTGTGAACCATTACAGGATAGGTTGATTTTGGTAGAGTAGAACGCTTTGCGTTTGTCTTTTATCAGCTGTCTGTAGGTTTTTATGTGGGCTCTCCATTTGTTGCGGTCTGCCAGTTCTCCTGTTTTATTCCAAATTCTTTCTAATCGCCTAGCTAGTTGTTTCGTTTTTAGTAATTCGGTATCGAACCATTTATTATATTTGTTTGTATTGCTTTTGCTTTTGTGTATAGGGGCAATTTTATCTAGAATGGATGTGCTGGTTGTCATCCAGTGGTCCCAGAAATCTACTCCTTCTCTATTACTGTCTGCAGTCCGTATTGTGACCAGTATTCTTCTGGATTAATAACCAAATATGGCTCTTAAGGAAGCCCTTGACCATAAAATTGAATCCTGAGATGGCAGAGTTGGGTGACCTGGTATAGTTATGGCCTGAGCTCCATCCCTTGCTTATTCTTCTCCATTAGCCCCTGATAGGTCAGGTGATATGTAAAATTGTGAAGTACTCCTTTCTGAACATCAAATTGGCCTTGCTGCCTTGGTATACGGACCTGTTTATGGCTCCTCATTCGTCATCAGTTTCCCTTGTCTAGAAGAGGATTGGTTATCCAGTTCCTTCTGGCTTATTTTTATTTTTTTATTTATTTTATTTATTCTATTTTTTAGCCCGTCCTCCCAAAAGAGCCCAGAACGGGTTACAATGAATATATTGGTGCATTAAAATTATAAGTAAGATAGGTACTTATAAATTCCCTTACTGTCCCGAAGGCTCACAATCTAACTAAAGTACCAGGAAAAATGACAATTAGAAGAGTACGGTAATAAAGAAAGAAATAGAGATAGAGGAGAAAAATAAGAAAATAAACATACTAATAAGATTACAATGATCTAAAGGAATTTGAAAGGTTAAAAAGAGGGGAGATAAGAATAGATGCAGAGGGAGAACCGTTGAAGCAATAGAATTCTGGGGAAATTTAAATGAAATTTGAATGATAAAATAAAACAAAATAAGTGGTAAAACAATAAGTGAGATTAAAAAATATATAATAAACTAAAAAGAAGTGAAAATAAAATCAAAACAGTCAAAACTGAAGTCCAACTTGAATGGGCCCCCGAGCCAACCGTTGGTCCGATGGCCAGACTGCAGCCCTACTCCGTTCGCTCTCCCCTGCTGGAATGGGGGAGGAGCGAAGACAGTGTCGGGTGCCCCGCTGGAACGGGCCCCCGAGCCGACCGTTGGTCCGATGGCCGGACTGCAGCCCTCCTCCGTCGGCTCTCCCCTGCTGGAATGGGGGAGGAGCGAAGACAGTGTCGGGTGCCCCGCTGGAACGGGCCCCCGAGCCGACAGTTGGTCCGATGGCTGGACTGCAGCCCTCCTCCGTCGGCTCCCCCCTGCTGGAATGGTGTTAGATGGTGTTACAGGGTTTGGTTTTGGTCTTTTACTTTTCCCATCTGTAGCAAATACAGTATCCAATGTAAGTTGTTTTCTTGAAGCCATCTGAAATCACTTTAGTTAAACTGAAGGGATTAAATAGTTATAAAATCTTTAGTGAGAATGTCCAGGGAGAGGAGCTCTACACTCAAACTGCCATCCTCCTCGCCTCCAAGTTCCGGAATCAACTTGACCTTTGAAAAGTTATACCTGAGAGGGAAAGTGTTTTCTCCCTCATTTGTTACCATGCTAAAAGTGCAGAAGTCTTCTATATCGTTAGGGTCTGAAGGGTATTTAAGATGCTCTGGCACAGGGCTAGTGTTTTTGTAGAAGAGAGATCACAGGCAAAGAAATAGTCAGTTAAAACAGCCAAATGTGGGTTGTATTAGGGATACAAATGGATTAATAGCATAAAACACAGTCAAAATATATTTTTAAAAATCTTTGGAAAAAAAGATATGTATATAGATATAGGCAAAAATCAGGAACAAAACTTTTTAAAATAACACATAAAACTAATAAAAGCTAAAATAACATAGGCATATCTAACTTGGAGCATACAAAGTATCAGGAAACCACCTTTTGAGTGCACGCACGTGTTAATCATAAATATATATAAACTCAGTAATTATGCAGCTAAGCATATAAATATGGAAAGGCTACGATATGAAAGGAGTTTCAGAGGTCATGCTAATAGTGGTATGGTTGTATACCAAGTATGGGACACACAAGCAAAAATCCTTTCTTTAGAATTACTGTATCTGTCAACAATGCACGACAAATAAAATGATTAGGTGGTTATAAAGAATCAATTCAAAGCTCACAAAATATATTACAATCCCATTAACAGCCAAAAATTAAAATGGCAAGAGGTTAGAGCAAAATATTAAAAACTCACCAGCCATGTGTTCTGCAGTATTAAAAGGCTAGCAGCAAGATTTGAATTGTAGTAGAGGAGGCAGGAAGTACTGCCTGTATTTTTGTGCTTTGAGTGAAGAAGCTGACTTTCTTACATAGTCAGCTTCTTCACTCAAACTAAATAAAACAGCTAAAATTCCTGGGAAAAAAAACCCCAGGATATTATGCGCGCCAAGCTGGAAATGAATATGTATTCTAACATGTCGCATATGTGATGTGCTTATTGGTTAATATTGAAACCAATGAGAAAAAAAACTCAAAATTTACTGGAAATGCTCAGAACAGCTTGTAAATGATTCAAAATAGGGATTGAAAGTCCAGATAAGTCAAAATAATTTACAAATTTAAAAATATGGGATTCCTTCAAACTATATAAATATAGTAGTTTGAGATCTATGACCCTGATAGCTTACAGGGGAGTTGAAGAGCCCAGACCAGTCAAAATAATTATTAATAATTTTTAAAAAGGGATTGTCTTCAAGCGAAGAATTAAAATTAAGAAGTATGAAGAGCAAAAGTCATCTGGACTTCTAAAAATATAACTTTCAAAACAAAAGGTTGCCATGGTTAAACTAACTGAATTTAATAAAAGGCCTAATACATGAATATGAAAGTTATAAGATGAACATTTATCCCCTCTTTTACTAAGGCACGCTAGCCAGTTTAATGTGCGCTAAACGCTAATGCGTCTATAGACTATAATGGCGCATTAGCGTTTAGCGCGCCTAATATTTAGCGCGTCTTAGTAAAAGGACCCCTTTGTCATTAAAAGGAGTGATTTCTTTTGTGTGTGTGTTATAACACTCAAGTATTAATAAAAAACAAATCACTGAAATTATTAAAATCTAGTTTATGATTCAACCATCTAGGTAGAATTAATGGTTTTAAATTTAAAAAAAGAATCATCTATTTTTTAAGTTCAATTAAATTTTATTGAGATTGTTTTCCGTGTCACCTATAGTCTTCAAAAGTATGATTAATTTGGACTGAGTGTTCTACTGGGGTTTCTCTAGATCAGTGTCCTGCAAACTTTGTCGAGCCACAGCACACTAAACATAGTGGCTGCAGCTCGAGGCATCTGTAAGTGTGCTGACGTCACTGTGATGAGATCACATGCATGCATGACATCATGTTGACATTCGCACAAAGACCCTCCAGACAGACTCTTAAGTTGCTAGTGGGGGGTGCCAGCAGGGAAGAGGCACAGAATGCCACTGGCTGATTGCCTATAGGACATTCCTCTCACTGGCGCCTCTCCTCCCCAGTGTGTCGCGGCACACCTGAAATCTCAGGTGGCACACAGTTTGAAATGCACTACTCTAGATGTTTTCTTTTAACATTGGTGTTCAATTAGTTGTGCACTAAAAGCTCTTTTTGTCTTACCAATGTACATTAAACCACATGGGCATATTCCTGTATAGATTACTTTTTCATTTCTGCAATTTGAAAATGTCTTAGATGAAAAGGATTATCTGTGGCAAGATGAATAATGGCTTTAGTTTCAAACATTTTTTTTTAATAATGCACAACCAAACTAAGGTGCAAAGGTCTCTGCACTTGATAAGTCATAACAAGGTTCCTATACATTCCCACCCTTGGCAATCTTTGTTCTCATCACAAATATCCCTATTACAATCCTCTGGTAACTAATAAACGTAGACTTCCTCTGCCCTGCTGTATCCAATTCCCATACTCTACAATTCTTTAAACAGTAGAAATAGCCTACCATATCAAATGCAAACCTGTATATATGTTAACTTCTTATGATAACTCATTCAACATCAAACTATGACCCTTAGGATGTTGTATATAAGGCTGTCACACCAACAAATAAGCATTCTTCCGTTTCCTGGTTCCCTTGGTTTCCCAATAGGCCACCTGATGCAGCTGGTTGCACCAGTGTCAAAAGGTGGGGGGACCAGAGGAGATCCAAAGCTGCAGAACACACTTTTTTTGTGTCCTGGCTCCTCTAGTCCTGTGACAGTGTCCTGGCTCCTCTAGTCATTGGTCCATACACTTCAGGTATATCTAACAGCAACTGGACTGCTGTGCCCCGGAAAGATATGTCCAACAACTCCACAATGTAATCCATAATATGGGTCCAAAAGTGTTTTATCCTGGGGTACTGCCAGGAGGCATGTCCAAAGGTATTTTCCTCATGCCCACACTTGTTACATATAGCTGTATGGATACCACCACTATATTGCAATTGTTTTTGTGTAAAATGAGCTTGGTACAGTACTCTGTAATAACATTCTCTTAACCAAGAGTTGGTTCCTAATGCTGTTATGCCTCTAACATTATCTTCTAAATTCCAAGTCTCTAAATTTACATGTAAATCACTTTCCCAGCTCTTTACTTGTCAAGCTCCTGGGTGGTATCATTTAGAATAAAGATTTCTATAAACCTGATATTGTAATTATCTCTGTATCAAATGCAAAAAAAAAACAAAAACAAAACACAATTGCTTTCTATCTCCCATTTACTTACTAATCTGTGTTCTTTCAAGGGGTGCCCAATAATGTTTTAGCAGACAATAAGCAAATTGATTATTTCATCTAAGCCCCATTCTGGTTTGGAGATCCTCGAACATCACCAAAGATCCATCTGCATCAAAAATATGTTCTATCCTCTGTATTCCTTCCTTTTCCCAGTGAAGGAAGACTATATTATCCCTACTCAGTTCAAACATTACACTTCCCCATTAGCAGTAGCAAGTCTGTTATACATTGCTTCCCCCCCCACACACACACACAAACAATTTTATTAATCAGCCATCTCCAAACCTCTTGTAGTGGCTGTAAAAGTATACTTTCAGCCACAAGAGTATCTGCTCCCATGTCACATGGAGTAACAAAAGTGCATGATAAAGTATATAATATGCCTGCTTCATTTCAAGGGGAGTATACCTCTGCTCATGAGATATCCATTGACCCACATGCCGCAATATACAGGCATAGTTATATAAGTAAATGTGGGACTCTAACCCCACTGCATCTGCTGAAATCTCAAATTTTTGTTTTTTGATTGCCCAGTAAAAGGCAGCAAATATGAGGTTTACATTAGGAACATCCTTGCGTAATAGCCTTAAGGGGAGAATCTGGAGTACATTGAGCCTTTTCAGAAGTACCATCATCCATATTGGATTTATCCAACCTAACAAGGATATGGACAAGTCTCTCCACCCATCTAATATCAGATTAGTCTCCCACAACAACTTTGAAATATTAAGATCATATAGCAAGGGGGTCTGCACTGCCATTTGTACCCCTAAATATTTAAAAGATCCCTCTGTGCATCATAGTAGGAACTAAAGCCCCCATCTCAACCTTAACTCTGGCTTCAAAGGAAGCACTTCTGATTTTTCCAAATTTAAACAAAAACCCACATAATCCCAATATTCTTTAATTATTTTATAAAAGATTGTCCAATGATTTCTCTGGGTTGGTTAGATGGTCCAAAAGGTCATCTGCAAATGCTGCCAGTTTAAAAGTGTTGGAGCCCAGCAGGATCCCCTATATTGTGAACGTGGTATGAATATCTCTTACCAAGGGATCCAGCATTAAAGAAAATAGTATGAATAATGGTTTTAATAGCGGCATTAATGGCGCAGACTGAGCACCACAGGGGTAATGTCCTTTCAGTATTAGTTCATACATATCATATGTGCTTTAGCAGGCAGAGGGAGCTAAAAAAAAAAAAAATCAAATTCTTACCTCTGCTATATGCCACTAAAGCTTTTAAGAAATTAATCTGACGTTTGTGCCAGATAAACTGGTAGAAACTGTTATAAAGAACAAAATGACAGCATATACATACATAAGCATGGATTAATGAATCAGAGCCAACATGAATATAGTCAAGAGAAATCTTGCTTCACCAATCTACTATATTTTTTTGAAGGAGTGAATGAACATGTGGATAAAGGTGAGCCGGTCGATATTGTGTATCTGGATTTTCAAAAGGCATTTGACAAAGTACCTCATGAAAGACTTCTGAGGAAATTAGAAAGTCATGGGATAGGAGGTAATGTCTTCTTATGGATTAAGAACTGGTTGAAAGACAGAAAACTGAGAGTAAGTTTAAATGGTCAATATTCTTACTGGAGAAGGATAAATAGTGGGGTTCCCCAGGGGTCTATGCTGGGACCACTGTTTTTAAACATATTTCTAGTGCAATGGTTGTGTCATTCTGGACGGATGGGTAATATCCCAGTGCTTGTGAGCTGTGCAGAAGGAAACCACTCCAGCTTTTGAATCCCCCTCCTTCACTAGAGGGCTCTGATGCCCCTTTCAGTTTTTCCTTGTGCATGTGAGCCAGAAGGAGTCTCTTTCTGATCTTCCCGGTTTATTTCTTTATTTTTTTGGTCTTTTTCAGAGTATTTTGACTGATTTAAGTGCTAAGAGCTCACCTAGTTGAGAGTACAGCTCTGCTTGTGTAGAGGAAAAGTAGACAGAGGTCTGCAGCTGACAGGCCAGTCGCTCTATGGTACCTGTTAGCCAGCCTATAGAAACCTTTTGGAGCTCAGTGTCATGGGGGGGGGGGTTAGAGGCTGTGAAGCACCTGTCAGACTGTAGCCCTAATATTCAGTGCTGGAGGAGTGATCTGTTTGAGGCAGTGATTTCTTCTCTCAGATCCAGCTACCTTCAGCACATGAGGAAAATCGAAGGGGAGGGGGTCTTTAAAAACCTGTTTTTGTAGATTTCTGCTTTTTACCTTAGTGTCCCCCACCTCTAAATTCCTAAAATCGCTAGTTTATTTTTGTTCAAGCTTTTGGAGCCATTTTTTATGCCAAAATGCTGCTGCCGTGGCCATCTTGAATTTCCTGAATTTATTTATATATTTTTTTAAAGTTCTCCAGAAGCTTCAAATCACCTTGTTTTCCCTCAGAACTAGCAGGGATGGAGTCTTTAAGCTCCATTTCCCCTGATACATGCTAGGTTTGCAGTGGATGGGTGCCAAAAGAACGTCCATGAAAGCACAATGACGCTAGGTCCAGAGCAGTTTCCCAGACGATAAGATAGTTGGCTGTCGGACTTTGCGGAGTCCTAGTCACAGAACTCATCCAAACATTGGGTAATGGAGATAATTCAGAGCGGTTAAAAGTTCAAATTTACCCAGCCCTTGGCAGACTGGTTTGTAGAGAAAGCAAGCAAGGTCGCAGCTACACATCAGAGTCTGTTAGATATTTAGGCCATAGTCTGTGTTGCCCGATGGCTCAGGCAGATACTCTATATATTTTGTGCTCAAGAAAGGCTCAGAAGTTTGGAGACCCATACTGGATCTTACGCACATCAATGCATCGCTGAAAGTTTTGTGCTTTTGTATGGATACAGTATGATCAGTCATAGCACAGTAGTTTGGGGAGAGTTTCTGGCCGCTCTGGATTTGACAGATTCGTATCTGCACGTTCCATATTTTTGGATCACAGAAAGCTCCTGAGGTTTCATGTCCTAAAAAAACATTTCCAGTTCTTGGCCCTTCCCTTTGGGCTGGTGACAGTACCTCGCATTATCACCAAAGTGATGGTGGTGGTAGCTGTCCATCTGCGCAAGATTAGCTTGCAGGTGCATCCATACCTGGACGACTGGCTGATCAGAGATCTGTCGTTCCTTGAAGGAGAGCAAGCAGTGGCTCACATGGTCCTTGTCCTTCAGAGCCTGGATTGCATAGTGAATTTTTGAAAGAGCCAACTGATTCTGTCACAATCTCTGGAATACCTGGGGGTCGTTTTCAATCCAGCAATCTGTTGTGTCTATCTACAAGAGGCATACAGACAGAAGCTTTGCACTCAGGTAACAAGCTTGCTGGCCTAACCAGCTCCACTTGGCAATAACTCGCAAGTACTAGGCTCCATGGTGGCCATGAGAGACATGGTTCACTGGGCAAATGCTCACATGCATCCTTTCCAGAACACATTGCTATCTCAGTGGTCACCTCAGTTAGACTCCTCGCAAATATTCCTGCCATGAACACCGGATGCCCAGACTAGTATGGGCATCCGGTGTTCATGGCAGGAATATTTGCGAGGAGTCTAACTGAAGTGACCACTGAGATAGCAATGTGTTCTGGAAAGGATGCATGTGAGCATTTGCCCAGTGAACCATGTCTCTCATGGCCACCATGGAGCTGGTAGCTTCGCCCACAAGTGATGTCAAGGGTCCTGTCCCTCCAAATAGCAGTATAAAAAGATGTTTTATTAAAACTTTTTATACTGCTATTTGGAGGGACAGGACCCTTGACATCGCCTGTGGGCGAAGCTACCAGTTCCATGGTGGCCATGAGAGACATGGTTCACTGGGCAAATGCTCATATGCATCCTTTCCAGAACACATTGCTATCTCAGTGGTCACCTCAGTTAGACTCCTCGCAAATATTCCTGCCATGAACACCGGATGCCCAGACTAGTATGGGCATCCGGTGTTCATGGCAGGAATATTTGCGAGGAGTCTAACTGAGGTGACCACTGAGATAGTAATGTGTTCTGGAAAGGATGCATATGAGCATTTGCCCAGTGAACCATGTCTCTCATGGCCACCATGGAACTGGTAGCTTCGCCCACAGGCGATGTCAAGGGTCCTGTCCCTCCAAATAGCAGTATAAAAAGTTTTAATAAAATATTATTGTGACGATGGAAGCCAGCCTGTTACGCTAGGGGGCTCACTTCAATCGACCCCTGATCCAGGGGCATTGGTCAGCCTTCTAAAGGAAGTGTTCGATCAACAGACTAAAACTTGACTTGCGTTGCAGAAACTGCTGAAGTTCAAGTCCAAGTCTTCTCAGACAATGCTACAGTAGTGGCCAGCTAAGTCTGGAAGCTCGCTTACTATTCAGGTGTGCAGAGCTTCATCTTCAGGCTCTCTCAGCAGTATGTGTAGCAGGAATGGACAATGTCCAAGCCGATTTCCTCAGCAGACACTGGATTCAGGTGAGTGGATGCTGTCTGCAGCAGCCTTCCAAGCCATTGTTCGTCACTGAGGTTGGCCAACTTTCGATCTCATGGCAACAGCAACAAACAAGAAGGTGGACCGCTTTCTTCAGTTGAAGGTTCAAGCCCGGAAGCACGAATCTGGATGCTCATGTCCAGTTGTGGCCAAAGAGAGAACTCTTGTACATGTTTCCTCCATGGCCTTGATAGAACGGATCCTCCACGGGATTTTTTAACCATTGGGAAACAGTCATTCTTGGGCTTCAGATTGGCCATGCAGACTGGTATGCAAATCTAGTGCGTCTTCAGACAGATGAGAGTCTAACTGTGAGTACAGCCAGACTTTCTTTCTCAGGAACCAGTGGTCATAGATCCAGATCACTTTGCTCTTAAGGCATGACTATTGAGTGCACTTTATCACGCAAGGGATACTCAGAGGTAGTCATTGCTGCTCAGCTCAGATCCAAGAAGCTGATGACGGTCTCTGCCTATGATAAGGCATGGTAAACTTAACAGCATTGGTGCATTAAGGAAAAAAAGGAGCCTTTTTCTGCTCCACTCTTCATGGTGTTAGCCTTCTTTCAGGCTCTTTTTTGCAGAGAGCCTCTTCTCAATTTCTCATAAGCCTGTGGGGTTTTTTTGTGCACCGTTCCATCCTTTTTGCCAAAGGTTGTTTTGGTTTTTCATGTCAATCAGAAAGTCAGATATTCTGGCGTTCCAGTCCACAGGTTCCAAGAAGACCTGATTTTGAAAAAGATGGACATGAAAAGAGTTTTCAGCCTGAATTTGGTGACCTCAATATAGCAATCTGACCATTTTTTGTGCTCACTAGTCAAACTAGATGCAACACACCGGCCTCCAAAGTGACAATCTCCAGATAGATCCATAGAGCCATTTCACCAGCCTTTGGAAAACAGTCACCAGTCTCTGTGAGGGCGCATTCCACTAGAAGTGTGGCTTCTTCGTGGGCAGAAGCTTGGGTGATTTCCCCCGAGGAGATTTATAGGGCAGTGACTTGGTCCACTCTACATACATTCTCCAAGTTTTATAGAGTGGATGTAGTGATAAGGGAGGACTGCCTTTTGGTCCTCAGTTACGGCCCAGCGCAGTGATCCCGCCCTAGATATTTGGGACTGTTTTGTCCCATCCTTCCAGAATGACACTCCTATTGCACTAGAAAAAGAGATTAGGTTCTTACCTTGCTAATCTTTTCTAGTAGATACCTCCCCTGTCAGTTATCTCCTGTACCTGCCTAGTGTGTCAGTTGGAAAGTTCATCTCCAAATTTGGAAGTCAGCGTATGAAGAATAATCTATTGCTATAACACATTGGGGTATTATTTGAGCTCCAAAATGGTTTCTGTTTGGCATGTTTGTTTTGATTGTTCAATGGCAATGTTTAACATGTTTGTTATGATTTCAGACCAGAACAGAGTTGTAGTTCGAGGAGTTTCCCGTACCCCTCCTTCTCAAGTGTTTCTTTATGGGGCTATAGCCTGCTTTGGTACAAACTGAAGGGAGCAGCAGAGCCCTCTAGTGAAGGAGGAAAGAATCAAAAGCTGAAGTGGATTCCTTCTGCATGGTTTGTGAGCATTGAGATATTAACTGTCTGTCTAGAATGTCACACCTACCTTCTAAAAAAGATATTAGCACAGTACAAACCTTATTTTTTTTTTTTTATCAGTGATCTAGAGATAGGAATAACTAATCAGATAATTAAATTTACTGATGTCACAAAGTTGTTAAATTGCAAGAGGATTGTGAAAATTTGCAAGAGGACCTTGAGAGACTGGGCATCAAAATAACAGATGAAGTTTAATGTGAGCAAGTGCAAATTGATGCATGCGGGAAAGAGGAACTCGAACATAGCCACATGATACAGGGTTCCACTTTAGGAGTCACTGCTCGGGAAAATTATCTAGGTATCATCGTTGAGGATACGTTGAAACCCTCAGCTTGTGTTTGGCAGCAGCTAAGAAAGCAAATAGAATGTTAGCAATTAGCAGGAAAGGAATGGAAAACAAAGATTAAAATGTTTTATTATCACTCTGTGGTGTGGCAGAACCTCAAATTTTGGTCTCTGCATCTCACAAAAGACATAGCGCGGTTAGAAAAGGTATAGAGAAGGGCAATGAAAATGATAAAAGGGATGGAACAACTTCCCTATGAGGAAAGGCTAAAGTAGCAAAGGCTCTTCAGCCTGTTGAAGAGGCAGCGCAGGGGAGATATAATAGAGGTCTATAAAATACTGAGCAAAGTAGAAAGGGTAGATGTGAGTTGCTTGTTTACTCTTTTCAAAAATACTAGGAATAGGGGGGCATGAAATTAAGGTACTAAGTAGTAGTTTTATAACAAGCTGGAGAAACTATTTCTTCACTCAACGTAATAAAATGCTGGAATTTGTTTCTGGAGAATGTGGTGAAAGCAGTTAGCTTAGCAGGGTTTTAAAAAAGTTTGGATAATTTCCTAAAAGAGAAGTCCATTAGCCATTATTGAGATGGCTTGGGAAAATCCGCTGCTTATTCCTAGGATAAGCAGCTTAAAATCTGTTTTTCTTCTTGGGATCTTTCCAGGTACTTGTGACCTGGGTTGACCACTGTTGAAAACAGGATGCTGGACTTGATGGACCTTCAGTCTGTCCAGTATGGCAACTTTTATGTTTTTATTATAGTTCAAAACTTGTTCATCATGAAATGAGGATTAGTTTTTATTATGTAGCATGAGGCTGTATATTCATGCAATGTTTAAATTTTTTGGTAACGAATTCCATTAATCCATTTGTAATCCAGGCAATTTTTCTATCTAGAAGATATTCACAGTTGCTTGGATTTTCATTTCTCAAAACTATGAATTTGTCTGCAGAGATTAGATTACATGCTTCTTCACAGCAAAAATGTTATAAAATATACAGAATTGAGAAAAATACCTTAGCTCCATTGTTCCTTTGCAAATCAATGTATACAGAATCAACTACTTACCTCTTAAGTACCAAGTTCATTTCTCTGAGGACAAGCAGGCAGCATATTTTCACATATGGGTAATGTCATCTACAGAACCCGGTAAGGGCTTGTAACAGAGTGTACTGTCACTTTAAAAAACTTTAGCACTGCCCACACCACATGTGTGCCTTCCCGCTTTACATCAATTTCTGTCTCCTAGGCTAAATGGCTTCCTCTGTCCATGTCGCATCATTAGCTCAACTATATTTTCATGTAGTTAAGAGGACTCTCTCCTCTTGGTGGTCTCAGACCATGGGAACACTTTCAGATCATATCCAGGTACTCAGGAGCTCTGCCACTCTTTAGTGAATGGTTCCTCCCAACACGACTACTCTTTTCAATCTCCTCTGTATCAGAAATTTCTGACTATAGAGACCTCAGTGGTTAGGCTGGGGAGCTCATCTTGATGACCTCCATACATAGTATTCCTAGTCACAACAGGAGACAGGACATCAAACCAGTCTTTGGAAATTGCAAGCAATCTGGAATACCCTCAGAACTTTCCAGGTCTGCCTCCTCAGTCAAGTAGTTCCAATTCTCAGACATCCAGGTGGTAATGTATTACCTGGATAAGCAAGGAGGAGCAGCTTCTCACCTCCTATGTCAGGAACAATCTGCATTAGGGCTTGAGAAAACCTTTCAGGGGGTATTCCTCAAGGCAGTTTACCTAGCTGGTAAACAGCATATTATGGCAGATAAATTGAGCAGAATTTTCCAGTCTCACAAATAGTGCCTCAGCATGCTTGTGCTTTGTCAAATTTTCCAGCAGTCTGGGACCTAGAACAACAAGCTTCCCCACATCTGCTACAGGATCTGTGTTCCCAATTGAGTAGCCCCAGATGCTTTCCTCTTCTATTGGGGGAAGGATCTTCTATATGGTTTCTTCACCCACTGCCTCTCATTGAGAGAATTCAAGCTGCAACTGATGCCAAATTTAATTTTCTCTGCTACTAGAACTATCATAGAAACAACTGTGGAGTTTGTCCTCCTGCTTTCATAATGCAGAGTGAGGTTCCCTCCTTCACCCCAGGCCCTATTCCCTCACCCTGTGTCGTTCTTATCGACATAGATCTGCTCTCTGAACCTTACAGAAGATGTCGCCAGAGCATTCATTGCTTCTCAATAGACTTTTTCACAGAGATTTTTGTTTAAATGGAACAAGGTTCTCTGATATGCAGCCAAAGCACTTAAACACTTCTACATGCTCTCTTCCTTCTCTCCTGGAGTACCTTCTCCATCGTTCTAATTCTGATCTTAAAATTAATTCAGTAAGAGTATACCTGAGCCAATATCTGTTCATCTTTTGGTAGTTGATTCATGAAAGGTTTGTGTGAATGACCTGAGCAAGTTCCACAGGGAAAACCCTGTGTACATACAGGCTTAGACACATTGCAGGTGCATTGAACTCTTTATTCATTTATAGACTTGGGCCTGTTACCTCACAGGCTTAGGAAAGACAAAATAAATTCTTAACTCGTCCAATTCATCAGGTTTTGGCTTACCTCAGCCAAACGGACACCAACCGTCACCTTGATGCTGTCATACACCCCCCCCTCTTTCTCATGGCTTCTCAGCCCACAGCTAGGGAACGCTTCTCTTCCTTTGGACCTCTTGCCTTAGGATCATTCTTGGGGAAGTCTCTCGGGAACTTTCTTGAATGACTATTCTGTGGGGTACTTATACTCCTTCTTACTCTTGGCTAATGAATATCATCAGTGAGGG
Source organism: Geotrypetes seraphini (assembly GCF_902459505.1). Classification (NCBI taxonomy): domain Eukaryota; kingdom Metazoa; phylum Chordata; class Amphibia; order Gymnophiona; family Dermophiidae; genus Geotrypetes; species Geotrypetes seraphini. The sequence continues at coordinate 336,971,343 of NC_047086.1, read as the reverse complement.
AAAATCCCTTACTCCTTCACAGCTTGTATTATACCAAACATCCTATCAAAGCTACTCCAGTGGGTTGAGATTTTAATGTCATCCTCACAGTTTTCATGAAGCCTCCAATTGAACCTTTTCATTCCTGTTTCCTAAAATTCCAGATATGGAAACTGGTATTATTAATACCACTTACCTCTGCTAGACATGTCAGTGAACTTCAGATCTAGTATCATGACAGGGTAGTTTTTTTGAACTCGCCCTAAATTCTTTCCTAATGTGGTATCTGAATTTCATCTGAATCAGACAGTCTTCCATTCTTTTTTCCAAAAGCCTCACAAAGCAAGTGTGCTTTAGATCAGTGTTCTTCAACCTTTTGACACCTATGGATCAGCGGAAATATAATAATTATTTTGTGGACCAGCACCAGTCCGCGGACCGGCAGTTGAAGAACACTGGGCAAGTCATGCCAATCTCCGCCCCAGACCCCGTCCCCATAATAGTACTAATTGTAACACCATTTTTTCCATTCATTTTTCATAAATATACACACACATACACAAAATAATCGTATTAACAACATATAATGGTTAACCACAAAATTAAAATACACTGTATGCTTTTCAACATTCATTCCTACCAGAAAACAGATAACTCCTATGCAAATACAGGACCAAAAACTAAAAGTACTAATATATACAAATGAAACCCTAAGATGCAAGACTCTGCAAGCAGTACGACCCCAGAGGAAAAGAAACAAATGCATTTCTTCTTGAACAGACAGCAGATGTAAATCAATCACAAAATAAAAACATTCCCCCTACCATTGTTGTCTCTCTCCCTCCATGCTGTGCCTTGCCTTCTAGCCTTCCCCCCAGTGTTATCTTCAGGCTGGTCCACAATGCGATCAACGCGGCGTCTTCGGGCCAGCTCCCTGAGTGCTGCAGTGCACAAAGCAGCTCCTTGCATGCGTGCTATGCCTCATCTGTAAGTCTTCCCTCTGATGTTGCGATGTCAGAGAGAAGGTTTCCAGTTCAGGCGCAGGAAGCACATAGGAACCTTTTCCCACGGCTTTGTGCACTGCAGCTCTCAGGGAGCCGGCTCGAAGACGCTGCATTGATTGCACCGTGGACCGGTAGCTGAAGAACACTGTCTTGGGCCCGATGGACCAGTAGAAAATTTCTGCGGACCGGCACTGGTCCACGGACCGGCAGTTGAAGAACACTGCTTTAGATCATACTAAACCTCATAGGAAATCCATTCAGCTTTTTGTAGCTCTCAACATTGGTTGCATTTGCTCAAGCTGTGCTACCCTTGAAGGCCATATTCTCATGATGTAAGGATCATAGCTGTATGTGTAGCTTATTTCCACTCTGCATCTATTGAAAAAAAATTTGCAAGTCAGCAACATGATCATCCATCCTTATCTTACCTGTTCACTGTTTTCTGGAGTAAAATTGGACAAGCAGTTTTACAAAGTCTTTTCATTATTTGAACGCCAACTCTGCCCTCAGGCTCTTTTTAACTTCATTACCGAGCTTATTTACAAAATAGTGAACCTGGAAGCCAGCGAGTCCCACATGCGAGAATATGATGCCTGCTTGTCCTTGGAAAAAGCAAAGATGCTTATCTGTAGCAGATGTTTTCCAAAGACAGTCGGCATCTAGTCTCGCAACCCTCCCCTTGGAATTGTCATTTTAGTTTTTGTACTGCTGGTCCTGTGCTTGAGCATTGGGCAGGAAGGCACCTGTGCATGCACAGTGGGGGAACTGTCTTGGATTTAAAGTGATGCTAGGCTCCATTGGATGTCATCATCCATATGTGAATATATGCACACTGTCCTTGGAGAACACCTGCTTACCTGCTCTTTGCTTTTTTTTCTGTCAATTTTTATCTAATTAAAAAAAAACTGTTGGCTTATATTATTCCTTGGAGAGATTTGGTATAGAGAGGCAGAGGGATCTAAAACGTTTTCAGAGTCATTTCTTTGTTTGCTCATTGTTGCCTAACTGGGAGCTAAAGGGAGATCTCTTGTAACTGAACATGCCTGTCTCTATTCTCTGTGTTCCTAACGTTGTTAAACAAAATGTTTTCTGTTTTTATTGTGTGTTATGCCACAGATATATATGACCATTTCTATAGTCTAATTCATCCCTTTTAAACTTACTGAAATTTAACTGTTTCAACTGTCATGAAGAAATCTGTTTATCAGACATAAATAGGATTGACAGGTTGTTGGATAATCAAGAAGTCAGATAACACAAAAAAAGTGGATGAGGGATAAAATAGAAGTATAATTTATGCATGTTTCAAAAGAGGAAGCAGTAAGAGTTTAGAACTTAATATGCCCAATCTTACCTAGCTCTGCTGTTTTTTAACTAAATATGATGCTGGGAAAAAAGAGAGAAACACATGTGCATCTATTATGTATATTATGGGGCTCATAATCAAAAGAGAAAAACGTCCAAAAACCGGCCTAAGTCGGATGAACATTTCTCAAAAACATCCAAGCGCCGATAATAAAACCAGGTTTTGGACGTATTTAAAAACAACCTAGGCCTTCATAGTGCCGATCAACGTCCAAAGCTTAACGGGGCGTTTTGGAAGACGGGAGTTGGGCGGGATGTGGGCCGGCTTAGACTTAGTCGTACAACATGTATAACCGAAAGTTTAATAACAGAGCCTAGACGGAACTTCGACGTTGTCACTTAGACCATGTAAAGCATGGCCTAAGTCACAAAAAAACACTTAAACGCACCAGATAGGCACTGCAAGCACAGATCCCCACACACTACCCCAGTGATCACCAACCCCCCTCCCTCCCCATAAAAATTTTATTCAGAACTTTAAATTTCAGCCTCCAGACCATTATCACCTGGCCGCCTGGCATAGGAAAGCCTAGTTGTCCAACCCAGAGGCAGCTTAAGTCATCTTGGGGGTGGGTTAGGGATCCATAGAGAGGAGGACCCATGCCCATAATAAGCCCCTGTAATCACTGCATTGATACTGAAACATGTGCACTGCCCAATACACCCCAAAACCCTTTTTTACTGGCATATAATTGGCTCCTGCAGCCATACGGGCTATTGGGGTGGTAGATAAGTGGATCTAGGGGATTCTGGAGGTGGTTTGGGGGGCTCACCATCACCTATAAAGGAGCTGTAGTGAGGAGAAGCCATGGCACCCTTTTTGTGAAGTTCACAGCGGTGCCCTGTAAGGTACCCCACTATTTAGGTGGCATGTCTGGGTGTACAGTCCATCACTTTGCAGACCCCTCCCATGTCCAACAGGGCTTGTTCTAGGCGTTTTGAACTTGGACTGAATGTTGGACGGAAATGTGGTATAAAGATAGACAATTTAGTGGCTTGGACGATCAGATTGGCAGGACATATAATTAGATAATTTTCGAAAGAAAAAAAAAAGTTGGACATATCTTTCGAAAATGTGTCTTAGGCTCTTTTTAACTTTGGACAACTTGTGTTTTATACACATGTTTTATACAATGTTTCAGTTTTTTTTATCTCCTGATGCCTTTAAATGGGCAAAGCATGGCCACATCAGGCTATTTTAATAAAACTGACTATTTCACCTGTGATCCACTCTTCTATCATTGCTATTGATTGTATCCCATTTGCCTTTTCTATACTGACACCACAGGGCTAGTGTTCAACATGCTAGGATTCAAGGCAGAATTTGAGTTCCCCCATCCCCTTTCTTCCCTGTCGCTCCCTTCCCCTGATCCCCCTACCTGCCATTATGACAGATATAAAACAACTTTAAGAACATAAGAATATCCATACAGTCTATGAGCCAGACTCCCAAAAATTGAAGATTAGTACCATCAGAGGTGACAAATTCCACCTATGATTTTTTTGAAAGCCTAACATATGATGTCTGGTAGACCACTGTCAAACACAGGTTCATTTGAACATTTTCAATGTTTTTAAGTTACCCCTAGTAATCAGCCAAGTGAAAAAGATGTTGCTATTATCCAATTCCTATCACTCCTTTATTTTGTTTCAGAAATAATAAAATACAAATATTAACTTTAGTTTTATTAAAATTTTGGTGCAATTTGTAGTTTTTAAGTTTTTTAGGCAATATTTCTTGACTTGCATTCAAACTGCTTAGTAACATAGTATTCTTTTAATTTACATATATTATTTGCCATCGAATCTTCGGTTACTTGAAACAAGCTAAATGATGCAATTTTGAAAATGTAATTCACAAACTGATAACCATAAATTAATAATACATGAATTTTCCAAAATGATGACCTTTATTCAAAACTTTAAAAACATCATACAAGTTTTTTAAATTTATGGCAGGACAAGATTTTAAGATAGAAAAGCAAGGGGAACATTACTGTATGCTTATGCTATGCACTGTTCATAAACTATTTCCAAGGTATTGCTATTAAAGTTGGGGTACATTAGCAGCAGATTAGGTATTGGAATCATAGCCAGTATAAGTGAGTGCATCCAGTAGAGCCACACAAAGTATCATGCTCTAAAGAAAGTGCTATTTTGCCCATATCTGCAACTTGTTTGTATCCCATACCTAATAACCACATCTGGTATTTCCATGTGGAAGGCCAAGTCCATATGATGACATCTTATCAGAAATAATCACTTCAGTACAGTGGTTCTGTGAAACATGCTTGGCATTTAAAATTGTCTGTGTTGGCTTCTTTCTGTGATGCAACTAGATCCTCGGGGGTTGAGCATCCTTCCTTTGATATTTTGAAGCAAGCTGTTTTACCTCATTACTGCAAATCACATTGCTGCTGAGGTGAGGATTGGAACTTCACAATATGAAACTGAGATGCCAGTTTGATGTTCACTGACTAATATTTCTTTGCTTATACTGCTGGAAACAACCACCAGTTAGTTGCCTATTGTCTTCTGCTATGATCTCTATACTGTCTCAAATTCTTCTTTGTGTGATCCTGCATATCTGTTATTCAAAAGGAATTCATGTTTTTCTCTAACCGTACACACAGATCTGTCATTGGTATTATATGAGGATCAGTGAGTTCATGGTGCATGTGGGTAAACAACATTTTTGAGGACCTCTACCTCTTGCCCTGAGTATTCATCACTATCCATTAAAAAAACTGATAGACTCTTGCTGATGTCTTGTGTAATTCTTGTAGCATGATGTGTGGTAGTGTGTCTCTGCAGCTATAGTTTTCTAGATATTAGGGCCATTATCTATTTCTGCAGTGAGACTTCCCTTATCTTAGAATCAGACCTACAGTCAAACACATTGGTACAACATTTTTCTGCTATTAGGGCAGGATTCACTAAAGTCAGCAATCATCAGCGACGATCTCTGCTAACCGACCCAATTCAGTAAACGGCCTACCACGTGTTTTTCCCCTCGATCTCCCATTTTCTGATCCGATCCATCCCATACAAATTAGTAAAACCCCATGCAAAATAGTCAAGCGATTGATTCACTTACATCGCTTAGCTATTTAGCATTGTGTTTTACCAATCCTAAAATCTGATTGTGTAAACCTGTTGGGTAACTGTTTTGCCGCAGGGCGGGGTAGGGAGTCAGTTGGAATGGCAGGAGGGAGGAGGCATCCCTCCTGCCATTTTATTGGGGTTCGGAGGGAGACAGTGGCTCGGGGGTGCTAGTGCGGGGGGAGGGGCTTTTTTTAATGGGACAGATGGTGCATGTTTAGCACACGCACATCTATGCCATTAAAGAAAAAAACAGAAGCCCTAATAGCAGTGACAGGAGTGGAGTGTTAGGGCTCCACACATGTGTCAGTCTGTTCCTCTCTGCAAATCATTTGCATGCAAACTTGATAGTGAATCAATCGCTGTTGGAGAATCGGCCAACAGAGATTGAGTCACTATCTTTGAATCTAGCCCTTAGTCCCCTTTATATATTTTGACACCCTATCATAAAATATGCACACTTTGTCATATGTTCTTTGTGTTCATGTGGATGCTGTAGATCTAGGATCTCTTGTGTTCCTTCTGGCCTTATCTTCTTTTGCATCAGATGTTTTGTCATTTTGTTGACTTTACAGTGTTTTCTTGTGTGTGGACTTTACAGTCTGACCCAGAAATATCAAAGAAGAGAAGTTAATTTAATCATGTATTTTTTAATGGGTAAAACTAATGGGCAGACTGGATGGACCGTTCCGGTCTTTATCTGCCGTCATTTACTATGTTATGTTATGTAAATGACTTTCTGCTTGATAAGTGATATTTTACATTAGGAATTAGAGAATGACACGGGGAAAAAATCTGTCCCCGTCACCGGCCCACCATCCTCTGCACCGCCCCGTCACCGCCGATCCCTTCACCGCCCCGTCACCGTCACCGCCATCCCTTTCACCGCCCCGTCACCGCCACTGCCATCCCATTCACCGCCCCGTCACCGTCCCCGCTGCATCCATATAAGCCTTTTTCCTTTCACTCCCTCCTTCCAATTTGAGCCGGGAACACTAGCGATCGCACGGTCCCCGCGGCCACTACCTGCCTGCCCGGTCGATCCTGGTGTTTGGCCGGCTCTCTCCCTTCTCCTCACCTTGGTTTGTGGGTTTTCTTTTTCGGCAACCTGCGCGCTTTCCCAGGGAGCCGCACACGCGCGGCTGCTCAGTGTTCGATCTTCTGCTCTGCTGCAACTTCCTGTTTCCGGTTGCGTCAGAGCAGAAGATCGAGGCTGAGCAGCGGCGGGTGTGCGCGGCTCTCTGGTAGCGTGCGGGTCGCCGAGGAGGAGGATCTGCGGACTGGGGTGAGGAGAGGGGAGAGAGCTGGCTGGACACTGGAATCGATTGGGCGGGCGGGTGTGAGCTGCGGGGACCGCGCGATCCTTCATGCCTCACTGCGGGGGACAAGACCATTCACCGCCCCGCGGGCGGTGAATGGCCTTGTCCCCGTCGCCGCAGCAACTGCTAGTTTTCTTCCCCGTTTTCGGCGGGTGACCCGCGGCTAAAATGCGGTGGCCGCGGGTAAACCGCCACCGTGTCATTCTCTATTAGGAATCTTTTCATCATCAATATTTAATAGCAGTTCCTTTTTGTTGTGCAAAGCTGTGGCTGATAATATGCTTTTCCATGAATCAAAGTCTCTTGGTACTGTAAGGTCTTCTTTTATCTCCTTGTGTATTACACAGGATGCATATGCCTTCTACATTTCCTGCTTGTGGACATTTTACTTGCAAACAAACCTCATAGTCTTCAGACATTCTTAGTTCATTTTTAGTTTCTGACAGAAGAAAATAAGTGTCACTATATTACACAAATAGATATCCAAACTGTTCATTTCTAGTGACACTGCTATTTCAGACACTGAAATTAAGTGATAAGAACAACATAACTGTAATGCTGGAACAATCATTGTTATAAACTGAAACAGTGAAAGATATTTTACATAACAAACAAAGACCAAAACTTGGTCACCTGGTATTAACATGAACACTACAATTACGTATATACTGTATATGATTACATGGCCAGTGACTATATGTAAAGATATACATGAATAACATGGAATTAGATTTAATAAACATAATTAAATAAACCGGTTGTAAAATTATAACCCAAAAAACTTATTAGTGGTATTATAGGCAAAAGTATTCAATCTCTATCAATAAATTGTAAATTAGTGTATAAAATCTATATTCTGTTATATATATATACACAGGAGTCCATACTTTAGCTGTTGATTCCCATTGGAATCAAATCTGCAATAGGGTGTTGCTTTAAGATTTTGAACTTCTTCCCTTCTGCAGTGGAGAACAGCACCCTCTTCAGTTTTTCCTTCTGCAAGTGAACTCAGAAGATGTGTTCTGATCTGCTCTGCTTCTTTTTGTTACTTTCTGGTATTTTTCTGTTGGTTTATTGTTTCTTTGTGGCTTCAGTGCTTAGAGGTCCCCTTCTTGGGCTTACTCTGCCAGGAAAATAACACAGTCCTGCGTGGGTGTACTGTTGCTCCCATGCCAATATCTTTAGAACACCTATGGAGCCAGCCTGCTTGGTATTCTTTAGGAGCTCAGGGTCTGTTCCCCTGGGAGCTTCTTGCCTGCTGGTTCTTCAGAGGCTTGAGCACAGGCTGTGTGCTTTCCTCTAAGCCAAGGAAGCAGCTGTGCAAGTCATGATGTGTTCTGAGCAGCAGCAGGTTTGGGCTAGGCTGGCGGGGACCCGCAAAGGCAAGCAATTTTTTAAAATTATGTCAAATTTGCTAAAGGTTTATACCAGAAATTTATTATATCTTTAGAGCTATATCCCTACTGGTCAACAGACTCACAAAAATAAACATTTATCCATAAATTTAAAATAATAATGCTACTTGGAAAGAAATGTATATTTATCTTCATTCGTTTCTCTAAAGATAGCAATCACAATTGCACTTCAGTTGTAGAAAAATAATTTGCTTCCTGTTGTGTTTAGGACAAAATTTTAAATTCTTAACCTAAATGTTAAGGTCCTTGCCTTTGGCTAAATTATATGCTTATCAGATCTTCTATAAAAGGAGCTCTTAACCCCTCATTTCTTCAGATATAAAACTTAAAAACTGTTAAGCCTTCCAGAGATATGAAAATTCCTGCTGTAGTTGAATGTAACTTGCCTTGAGCCCTTACTGAAAAAGGTGTGATTTAAATCCAATACCAGGCAGGCATAGTGAAATAATACAAAATACTACAAATGTCACGCTGACCTACAAAGCAATTCCAACATACCATAATAGCAGTATCTTCCGCAAGTCACACAACAAACATCTAAGTACGTAGGAAAAGACTGTACCACAAACACTGCCATTAGAACATCAGTAAACCTGTTGGAAAACTAAACAAACCAGATTGGATCAATCGTGCAGACAATGCTTACAGAAAATCAGTTCTCTTTCACACATGAGGAACATAGATCTTAAACCAGTATAGAATAAGTAACCATAAAATAAAAAATAGAAATAAAAATTAAACTGAATGTTCAAGAAATCACTCTCTTCATACAGCGTAAAACCAGAAAAAGAAAAGCAATGTCATGTCCCCTCTGTACTGTGCAAAATACCATCCTGCCTCTGCCCCCTCTCTTCCCCACAGGGTTCAGTGCTCGGGCCCATGCTCTTCAACATATTTATAAACAACCTAGAAATTGGTACAACGAGTGAGGTGATTAGATTTGCGGACGATACAAAGTTATTCAGTGAAGTGAGGACACAGAAGGATTGCAAAGATCTACAATGAGACAAACACACTCGAGGAATGGGCCACAAAATGGCAAACGAGGTTTAACTTGGATAAGTGCAAGGTGATGCATGCTGGTAACAAGAATCATACACGAATACAGGATGTCCGGTGCTATACTCAGAGAGAGCCCCCAGGAAAGAGACTTGGGAGTACTTGTAGACAAGTCAATGAAACCATCTGCGCAATGTGTGGCGGCGACGAAGAGGGCAAACCGAATGCTACGAATGATTAAGAAGGGGATCACAAACAGATCTGAGAAGGGCCATGGTACACCCCTACCTGGAATACTCCATCCAACACTGGTTGCCGTACATGAAAAAGGACATAGTACTACTCAAAAGGGTCCAGAGCAATGTTCCCTCTAAGGATTGATCAGGTGTGTGCAAAAAAAAAATATGCATGAGCGACAAGTTACATACTCCACAAATTTATGAGCAGGCACGGAGAACGCATTTTTAAACAAATGTAGTTTATCCTTGTACTCCTTATGTATTTTTAATCATCTATGGATATGTTTGTATGTTTATTGTTCAAATGGTTTTATTTATTTCCCCAAATTTATTTTTGTTATACGCATTGAAAATATTTGATATTGCGTTTAAATCAAAATCTCAATAAACTTGAAACGAGTGCCCATGAGATTGTGGGAGGGTTAAATACTCAAAACTTAGAAGAATAACAATTTACTTAAAGTTTTTGCTTCGCCAGCTTTCTGGTATCTTTACATACAGTGGCGTACCTAGCATATGTAACACCCGGGGCCCATCATTTTTTGGCACCCCTCCCCCATCTGTACAAAAAACATGATATTTAGTAACAAGCCACACATCACACATGAGTACCTAGGAAAAGGCAGCATCTTACATATTGCAGTGAGCAGTACATTAATACACCCATTGTAAAACTAAACAAGCCAGACCAGCACAGATCAATCCTAACAGAAAACTATGTCTTTCGAACACACAGAAAACACCTTTGCCTAGTATGGAATATGTCATCACAAACTAACCCCTCCCCCTTTTACAAAACTGTAGTGTGGATTTTAGCCGTGGTGGTAACAGCTCTGACGCTTATAGAATTCTGAGCATCAGAGCTGCTACCACCACGGCTGGCGCTAAAAAACGCTCCACAGTTTTGTAAAAGGGGGGATAAAATAGAAATACACAGCTTCAACGCTCTAGCTCAGGGGTGCCCAAACTTTTTGGGCTTGCGAGCTACTTTAAAATGACCAAATCAAAATGATCTACCAACAATAAAATTAAAAACCACAAAGCACAGTATACGCTGAGAAAATATTAAATATCATTCCTATTCTGGGTTTTTTCAAAGAGGTCAAGGCAGATGACTCTATGCACTGTCACCTCAGTAACAACCATACAAAAATAGACAAATATACCCCCTCCCTTTTTATTAAACCACAATAGCAGTTTTTAGCGCAGGGAACTGCGCTAATTGCCCAGCGCTGCTCTCGACGCTCATAGGCTCCATGCGCTAAAAAACACTATTGCAGTTTAGTAAAAGGGGGCCATAGTGCAAAATATAGACAAAGTATATAAATTAAGACACATTTTGATCACTAAATTTAAAATAAAATCATTTTTCCTACCTTGTCTGGTGATTTCATGAGTCTTTGGTTGCACTTTCATCTTCTGACTGTGCATCCAATCTTTCTTCCCTTCTTTCAGCCTGTATGCTTCCTCTCTTCCAGACCTCATTCCCTCCCCAAACTTTTTCTTCCTCTCTCCCTGCCCTTTCTTTCTTTTTTCTCTCTTGATGCCCCATTCTTTTTTCTGTTTCCCTTCTGTCTCCCTGCCTGCCCCCTTTCTTTCTCCCTACCCTCCACAAAGCCACCGCCGCTACCATCGGGGGAAACATTGCCTCAAAGCCACCGCCGCAGCTGCCCCAAGCTCTCTCTGCTTCCCAACGGGCCGACCAGCAATCCCCCGATGTCAATTCTGCCGTCGGAGAGGAAGTTCCGCCCAGGCAGACAGCAATTGGCTGACCCGAACTTCCTCTCCTACTGCAGCCTTAGGGCGGGTGCACAGCCGGGGCGGACCGCCCCCACCTTGGTACGACACTGAAGACATGGCAGCGGCTCCTCTCACGAATCCCCACCTGCGTCGGAAGTCCGATGCGGTCGGGGATCTTGACAGGAGCCGCCGCTGCATCTTTCAACTTTAAAACACAGGCCGCCGCCGCTCGACTTCGAGTGAGCGACAGGAGAAATCTATGAGCGACGCCACTGAAAATAGTGAGCGATCACTCATGCGCTCACCTTAGAGGAAACACTGGCCAAGAGAAGAGCGACAAAATTGGTTAAGGGACTGGAGGAGTTGCCATACAATGAGAGGCTTGAGAAAACTGGGCCTCTTCTCCCTTGAAAAGAGGAGACTGAGAGGGAACATGATCGAAACATTCAAGATATTGAAGGGAATTGACTTAGAGAAAGAGAGATTGTTCACCCTCTCCAAGGTAGAGAGAACAAGAGGGCACTCGCTAAAGTTAAAAGGGGATAGATTCCGTACAAACATAAGGAAGTTCTTCTTCACCCAGAGAGTGGTAGAACTCTGGAACGCTCTTCAAGAGTATGTTATAGGGGAAAGCACCCTTCAGGGATTCAAGAAAAGGTTAGATAAGTTCCTGCTGGACCAGAACATACGCAGGTAAGGCTAGACTCAAATAGGGCACTGGTCTTTGACCTAAGGGCTGCCGCATGAGCGGACAGCTGGGCACGATGGACAGACCCAGCAGCGGCAAATCTTATGTTCTTATGTTCCATTAAGCGTCTGCCCCCTCTCTCCTTCCTGCTTCCATAAATGGCTGCCTGCCCCCTCTCTCCTCCTTGCTTCTATCCAACATCTGCTGCCCCCTCTTCTATCCATTATTTTTGTTCCTCTCTTCTCCCAACTTCCATTAGCATGTGCCCTCTCTTTCCTCGCAAAATAAACAGTACTGTGGACCTCCAGAAGATGGTGATCAATGTTTTATTGAGAAAAGACCCAACATGAGCTGTGTTACGGTGTGTTTGCCTGTGTCAGGGATCTGTTAGGTCTCAGGGACCCAAAGCAGTTTAAAAAAAAGAAAAGCAGGCTAGTGAAAAGCATGGCTTCAAAATTTTTTGTGACTCATCAGCATTGAGTGTACAACAGACCTAATAAAACCCTGATGCTGCCAAACACGCCAAAACATGGCCTGTGTTGGGTCTTCCCTATTTAGTCTTCCAAGGCCTTGAAATCCCCCAAATCCCGGAAGATCCAGGCTTTGAGAAAGAGAGCCTTCCCAGAAGGCATGAACAGCAAAGAGGTGAAACATAAGCGCATGGTGGCGGACGAAACTCCAATTTCCCAGTGTGGATTGTGCAAGGAGCCTCAGGTCCTCCGATGCAAGGCTTTTCACATTATGTCAGTCTTTTATGGAAAGCTTACTTAATAGGCCAGCTCCACCTCTTAGGTTGGAGGGGGGGAGGAATCCTTCTCCCAAGCACTGTGACTGATGGTTGTCTCAAATCCCTTTCGGACAGCAGGGTCTGTCATTCAGTCAGGGGCGGCAGAGGCAGTTTTTGTGCCTTTAAGAGATCCGTCTAGTTACTTATCGCAGAGACCCTTTCAGGAGCCCAGACATAGATTTGGCAATTCCAGGCATCAGCAGTCCACAGTGGCTCATCTTCCAAGAAGCAGCAATGATGCCCGGGTAATGGCTGCCCTTCCTCTTATCGGCTGTCGGCTTTCTGGCAACAATGGAAATAGATTTTGTCTGACTGTTGGGTTCTGAACATATTTGGGAGGGACACAAAATCGAGTTTTCTCGGCCCTCTCCAGATTTGTTCCTTGACTTCCCAGCCAGACAGCTGCAGAAGGATGCCAGAGCCCAAGCGACAGTGCAATGACTCTTGGACATTCATGCCACAGAACCAGTTCCCAATATAGAATTGGGTTCAGGTATATAATCATACTTGATAGTGCTCAAGAAAGGCACAGAAGATTGGAGGTCCATTCTGGACTAGAAGTCAGTAAATGAGGCCCTGAAGGTCCCCCACTTTTGCATGGAGAAGGTCTGCTCTGTTACAGCGGTGGTGGCTCCGGGAGAATTCCTTGTCTCTCTGTATCTGACGGAGGCGTATCTTCAGATCTCCATCTTCCCAGATCACAGGAAATATCTGAGATTCCACATTCTTCAGTGTCACTTCAGTTTGTGACATTTATTTTCAATTTGGCTACAGCTCCCCACACCTTTGCCAAGGTGATGGTGGTTGTAGCAGCGCACCTACGCAGGATGGTACATCCTTACCTAGACGATTGGATGATCAAGGTCCCCTCTAGAGGACAGAAAACATGTGGTTCATTCAGCAGGTGGTGAGCTCTTGCAGAGCCTGGATCAGATAGCCTACTTCTGAAAGAGTCACCTTCAACTGACTCAGTACTTGGAATATCTGGGAGTGCGCTTGCATGGCACAGGGCCATGTATTTCTTCCCAAGCCATGCAAATAGAAGCTCAGGATGCAGATTGTGGCGATCTGAGCTCCACGGTCTAGCATTACTGAATCAAGCCCCATTCTAAGGATGATTTGGTATATAACAAGAAGGATGGATTGGATTGGAAGTTCTGGGCTAGATGGAAGCTTCCCTGGAAGTTGTTTCCTAGGCGAGAGCTCATATGTGCCCGCTCCAGTAAGCAATGCCTCTGCTGGGTCAGACCTGAGGTCCATCATGCCCAGCAGTCCGCTCACGTGGCGGCCCAACAGGTCCAGGACCTGTGCAGTAATCCTCTATTTATACCCTACTATCCCCTTTTCCAGCAGGAAATTGTCCAGTACTCTCTTCTGTCCAGGTGATCTCCACAGCACCACTCCCTGCAGAAGCAGCTCCTCTGGACTGCAGAGGCAAAGCACAGCTTGCGTTGGTGGCTCCAGGGGCCTTGTCAAAGGGGTATGCCTCTCAGAATAAACATATGGGTGACCCTCGCAACCAATGCCAGCCTGAGCAGCTGGGGGCTCACTGCTGCAGTCACCACCTCCAGGCCAGGTGAATCCCATCAGAAGCAAGTGGTCCATAAATCATCTGGAACTGAGAACCATTCGATTGGCCTTGCTGGAGCTGCAGTCTTTGCTGACATGGAAGGTAATGTTTTCAGACAATTCCACTGCAGTGGCTTATGTGAACAGACAAGAAGGTACCAGAAATGCTTCCCTACACCTGGAGGCATGGATATTATTCCAATGGGTAAAAATTAACTTGCAAGCTCTCACAGCCTGCCCACATGTCAGGGGTAGAGAATGCAAAAAACAAAAAAGAAACTGCAGAGCTGATGTACTTGATGCAGGAACTTTATTGAATCAATAAAACATTGTTTTAAAAATAGTCCACCTTTGTTCTAGGGAAACCCTACATGGGTTCAATTAAAACATCTTCCTCAGGGGGATCCAAGGTGTTCCTTTTTAGGGAAAACAAAGTGGAGTGCAACAACGTGCAAAAAAATCCAATGCCTGTTTGTTGCTGGGATTAAAAGTGTGGAGAAGTACGTCTCAGAACAATGCTGAGAACCATTTGATTGGCCTTGCTGGAGTTGCAGTCTTTGCTGACAGGGAAGCTAGTGTTTTCAGACAATTCCACTGTAATGGCTTATGTTGAACAGACAAAAAGGCACTAGAAACATTCCCCTACACCTGGAGGCATGGATATTATTCCAATGAGTTAAAATCCACTTTCAAGCTCTCTCAGCTTGCCCACATGTAAGTGGTAGAGAACATCCAGGCTGACCTTTTCAGCAGGTAGACTCTGGATCTGGAGGAGTGGTTTCTTTCCCAGAGGGTGTTTTCTGTCATTGTACAGAGTTGGAGCAAATCAGACATACGGTCATGTGAAAAAATTAGGACACCCCATTAAATATTCAGTTCTTTCTTTAAAAATGTTCACATATCTATGACAAACCTTTTTTTTTTATTTATTTATCTCTGGAAAAGAAAATGATGTAATTGCAAGTAAACAGAATTTTCCTTGATTTACTCATGAAACAAAAGATATCCACAAAAATGTGTGTTCTAACTGAGGAATAAATTAGGACACCCCCACATATCCTCCCACTTAAAGTGGCTCAAATCATACACAGGTGTATCACATCAGATGCACATGATTAGAACATAGTTACTTAGCATTTTGAATGAGGTTTGCCCTATTTAAACCTCCGACATTTAGTTTGGTGTGTTCATGATTGCTGCGGTGAGAGTGAACACCATGGTGAGATCAAAAGCTATCTGAGGCCTTCAGAAAGAAGATTGTAGCGGCTAATAAGTCTAGTAAAGGATTTACAAAGATCTCGAAATAATTTTACATTAGCCATTCCAAGGTCTGGAAAATAGTGTACAAGTGGAGTACTTTCCAAACAATTGCCAAGCAAATTGACCCCCAGAGCAGACCGCAAGATGCTAAAAGAAGTCTCCAAAAACCCTTGCTACTGCTGATGTGAAAGTGCATTCTTATTCGGTCAGAAAGAGACTGCACAAATTTGACTTGCATGGGAGGGGTGCAAGGAGGAAACCTTGCTAGGCCAGACTGGAGTTTGCCAGAGAGAACATAGACAAACACCAGGACTTCTGGAATAATGTTCTATGGACAGATGAGTCTAAAATTGAATTATTTGGACACCAGAAAAAGGACATGTTTGGCGTACACCAAATACAGCATTCCAGGAAAAGAACTTCATACCAACTGTGAAGCATGTAGGTGGAAGTATCATGGTTTGGGATACTTTGCTGCAGCAGGACCTGGCCAGCTCACCATCATAGAATCCACCATGAATTATACCGTGTATCGTAGGGTGCTTGAGGAACATGCGAGACCATCTGTAAGAAAATTAAAGCTGAAGTGGAACTGGACCTTGCAACACGACAATGACCCAAAAAATACCAGTAAATCCACCAAGGACTGGCTGAAAACTAAGAAATGAAGAGTTCTGTAGTGGCCAAGCTAAAGTCCTGATCTTAATGAAACAGACTGTACATGCAAGAAACCCCTCAAACATCTCACAGCTGAAAGAATTCTGCACTGAGGAGTGGGCCAAACTTTCCTTAGACCGATGTCAGAGCTGGCAGATGGCTACAAGAAGCATCTCACTGCAGTTATTTCAGCCAAAGGGGGTAAAACTAGCTATTAGGGTGTAGGATGTCCTAATTTATTCCTCAGTTAGAATACATATTTTTGTGGATATCTTTTGTTTCATGAGTAAATCAAGGAAAATTTTTGTTGTTTACCTGCAGTTACAACACGTTCTTTTCCAGAGATAAATTTAAAAAAAAAATTTGACATCGATATGTGAACATTTCTTAAGAAATAATTGAATATTTCATGGGCTTTTCTAATTTTTTCACATGACTGTAGATCTAATGCCCACAGCCAAGAGTGCAAAAAGCTGAGAGGGGAAGCACAGGGCCTGGTTCAGTCCTGGGCCACAGAGATGCTTCTCTGTGTTCCCGCTGCAGGCCATTGTGGGTCTGATCATCCATAGAATAGCAAACCATAATAGGCTGGTGATTCTGGTATCTCCAGACTGGCCCGCAGATCTAGTGCAGCTGCATAGAGGCCAGGTACCTAAAACTGCTGGTTCATCCAGGGCTCCTCAGTGAAGGCCCAGTTCCCAAGGAGAATCAAGAGCTCTTTGGTCCTACAGCATGGCTCTTGAGCACACAGCCTTGATTCAGAAGGGTTACTCCGAGGTTGTCGTTACGACTCTCCTTAGAACAAAGAAGCCTGCGATGTTTGTGGCTTACGCTAAGACTCGAAAGACCTTCCAGTTTTGGTGCGCCAAGGAGCAGATGGAACCTGAGAGGGCACCCATCACAGTGATCCTTGCATTCCTGCAAGCCGGTCTTGAGAAGGCCCTGGTTATTTTGTCTCTCAAGGCGCAAGTAGCCAGTCTCTCATGGTTTAGGGCTCAGAGGCTTGCAGTTTCTGGCATCTCACCCAGATGTCACTCTGTTTAAGAGGGGGGTTCTCAGATTGTGCCCCCCCCCATTGCACAGCCTGTTCCTGTCTTGGGGCCTCAATGTGGTCTTGAATGACCTGTCCCGTGCTCCGTATGAACCTGTGACAGAAGCTTCTCTGTTGAATCTTACAGTTAAGACCATGTTTTTGGTTGCCATAGTCTCAGCAAGAAGGAACTCAGAGTTGCAGAACCTCTTCATTTAGGGAACCCTTCCTCCATTAACCTTCCTTTCTTCCAAAGTTAGTTTCTACTTTCCTTGTTAATCAGGAGATTACCGTATTTTCACGCATATAACGTGCATACGCGTATAGCGCGCGGGAACAACACATTTATGTTAAAAAAATTCCATATAGCACGCACACGCGTATACCGCGCATGCTGCTAAAACCTCCTCCCGCCACTCCCACTTACTCCCTCTTCTGGCCCTGCGAACCGGCATCCTCCCCCCCCCCCCCGCTCGCATCATCCCCCTCCCCCCCACGATCCTACATCCCCCCCAGCACCGCAAAGACATCGCTTACCCCAATTGGGCACGGCACCAGCACCAATGCACAGGACGTGCCAGTACCCGAAGATCCTCCCTCGCCTGGGCTGGGCGGTGCAAGGGAGATCCTCCCTCTTCCCTGTGCTGGGCTGGACTGGGCTTTGAGCATTTGAGCATGCTCAAAGCCTTCTGGTCTCGCTCTCTCCGAGATTCTGAATCTCGCAAATGCTCAAAGCCCAGTCCAAGCCTTCTGGTCTCGCTCTCTCCGAGATTCTGAATCTCGCAAATGCTCAAAGTCCAGTCCAGCTCAGCACAGAGAAGAGGGAGGATCTCCCTCGCACCGCCCAGCCCAGGCGAGGAAGGATCTTCGGGCACTGGCTCTGGCACTGGCACGTCCTGTGCATTGGTGTTGGTGCCAGTGCCCAATTGGGGTAAGCGATGTCTTTGCAGTGCTGGGGGGATGTAGGATCGCGGAGGAGGGGGGGTGACTCGAGTGGGGGGAAGGATGCCGGTTCGCAGGGGGGATGCCGGATCGCAATGGAAAAAAAAATTGTATAATGCGCTCACACATATAACACGCATGGTTATGCTCGGTTTGTAAAATCGTGTATAACGCGCACGTTATATACGTGAAAATACGGTAGTTTACACCCCTTTCACCCTACGGGTTTGGCAAAACAGGACAAACCTTTGCAGAGGCTGGATATGCACAGAACCCTACTTATCTATCTGGAGCATATTAATGATTCCTGACTTATTGATCATCTTTTTGTGCTGATAGCCACTCAAGATGTAGCAAGCTTACTTCCAAGGCTTCCTTTGCCAGATGGGCTCACATGGCAATTTAATCTTCCTACAACGCCTGCAGGAAGCAGCCCCCTAACTGTATCGCAGCACATTTGACAAGAAGCATTGCAGCTTCCTGGATGAAGTCCCAGGCTGTTTCACCTGATAAAATTTGTAGAGCAACTATTTGAGCTATTCTTCACTATAGAGTGGATGTCGTAGCTCAAGAGGATGCCACCTATGTGTCCTTGGTTCTGTGTGCAGGCTCATCTGTCCTTCCCTAGACATCTGGCACTGCTTTGGTATGTCAGCTAACATACAGACTCCTGTGCATATGTAACAGAACAAAAGATTAGGTTCTTACCTGGATAATCTTGTTTCTGTTAATATACACAGGAGTCCATAAGGCCACCCTATGCAGACTTTTGATTCTTCTAATTTCTGCCTCGGATGTTGCCAGTGTCCATCACGGGATCTCTTCTACTATATCTAAGATTAATAGTAGAGACATTGCTACAGGAACAGGGAGCACCCTATTCCCTTTTCTTTTGGAGTGTTCTTTAATCACTACTTCTTGTACTTAGCAGGTTGGTTCCTAGCTATTCATGTGCGTAATTTATTGTTCAGCATTTGCTTGTTAAATGTTTGTTGATCATTGTTTTATTTCATAAGTTCATGTGCCTCTCCTCCTTTCAATTGCTTTGGTACCAACTGACGAGGGAGCTATTCTCTTTCAATGAGTTAGAGTTTAACTATTCACTGAGTAAAAAAATATCATTTATTTTAAAAGTATTACCACGTAACTTCATAGAGTGCTCTCTAATCTGTTTATTTTTTCAAAAATTTCAAAATCAATCTTCTAGTGCAATAGGTGTGTCATTTTAGACAAGCGGGTTATCTCCTCATGGCCGCAAGCCATAAGCAGAAGGAATCCACTGTGGATTTTTTCTGTGTACCTCTTACTTTACTGGGAGCTCTACTGCCACCTGCAGTTTTTCTCTTCCTCATGCGAGATAGAAGGATTATTTCTGTTCTCTCTCTTTTCTTATTTTATTTGATGTTTTTTTCAACCTTTATTTGGTGTTTTCAGTGCTTGGAGTTTTCACCTTGATTCTAGCTCTGCCTGCATCGAGAAGAAGCAGACTCTAGACTGCAGCTAACAGGCCAATCCATGGTGGAACCTGCACAAGTGTTTTTGGAGCTCGGGCAGCCCCTGCTTTTCATCTTCACCTACTGCTTTGCAGGAGTTCGAGGGCAGGCTGTTTGGCTTCTGTTCGAGGGCAGGCTGTTTGGCTCAGTGGTGTTTTGTAGGGTGCTGGCTGTATTTTCGCTTTCCACTTATGTTCATGTACCTGTCGGTCTGCGGGGGTGGAGTTGCAGTTAGGCATCTTGTCTGACTGGCAGCCCGAAGATCAGCATCCTTGGAGTATCTGGGAGTCTTGTTCAACATGGTGGCCAACCGCATCTTTCTACCAGATGCATGCAGACTGAAGCTGTGCCCCAAAATTTCTGGTCTCTTGGCTAAGTATACTCCTCTGTGCGATACTATCTTCAAGTCCTGGGGTCTATGGTGGCTACAATAGATGTAGCACCTTGAGTGAGAGCCCACATGCATCCTCTCCAGATGGAATTGCTTTCCTGCTGGATTCATCTGATGGATACCTTATAGAAGGCTCTGCCGTGGACATTGGAGGCTCGTGTCAGCATAGGTTGATGGCTTCATCTTCAGTCCCTTTCCAAGGGTGTGCTTCTGCAGATCGAGTCCTGGGTAATTCACTTCAGGGACATTGGATACCCTCTCAGAAAAGATGGTCAATCAACAGTCTGGAACTGTGCCATTCAGTTGGCTCTGAAGAAATTGCAGAAGACTCTCAAGGGTCAAGTGGTCAGTCTTCTCTGACAATGCAATAGCAGTGGCATATGTCAGTAGACAGGGAGGCACCAAGAGTGCATCTCTGTGTCTTGAAGCACGCATGCTCTTTCACTGGGCAGAGCAACATCTTCATGTGCTGAAAACTGCGCATGTTGCGGGTGTGGACAATGTTCATGCCAACTTCCTCAGCAGACAGATCTTAGATCCAGGCGAGTGGTCACTGTTGTAGGCAGCATTTTGGTCAATTGTCCAGTGCTGGGGTCATCCCCAATTCAACCTCATGGCAATGGCATAAAACAAGAAGGCAGTCCGATTCTTCAACTGAAGATTCAAATCCAGCAGTGAGGGTCTAGATGCGCTAGTCCAGCCATGTCCTCAGTACATCCTGTTGTATGTCTTTCGTCCCTGGCCCATGATAGGCCGAGTTGTTCAACTGATCACAGCTCATCAGGGAAGAGTCATTCTGGTGGCTCCAGGTTGGCCTCGTAGGCATTAGTATGCAGATCTGATGTGTCTTCAATCAAGCCACGGCATCCAGACCTGCTTTCACAGGGTCCAGTTTGCATGGAGGATCCAGATTGCTTTGCTGTTATGGCATGGCTATTGAACATGAGGCATTGGAGCACAAAGGATATTCAGATGTGGTCATTGGCACTCTTTTCAAGTCTTAGAAGTCAACTACAGTTTCTGCCTACGCTAAGGCATGGAGGACTTTCCAGTATTGGTGCTCTCATGGACGTGTGGAGCCGTTTTCAGCTCCAGTTTCAGTGGAGTTGGCTTTTCTCCAAGTGGGCCTTGACATGGGCCTCACTGTGGCTTATCTATGGATCCAAGTCACTGGGCTCTCTTGTTTCAGAGCTTGGGACTGTAAACCTATGTTAACATCGCATCCAGACATCACCAGATTTCTTAAGGGTGCTCTCTGCATTAGACCACCAATCAAGCCACCGTTCCTTTTGTCTGACCTTAACATGGTTCTCAAAGGCCTCACCAGAGCTCTGTTCGAGCCTCTGGAAGAAGCGTCTCTTATGGACTTGATGCTAAAGGCAGTTTTTCTGGTAGGTATGATCTCAGCAAGGTGAATCTCATGCTCCAGGCTCTTTCTTGTAGAGAGCCTTTCCTTAGAATTCTAGAGACAAATTTCTCTCTGTACTGTTCCTTTTTTACTGTCGAAGGTGGTTTTGACATTTCATGTTAATCAGAAGGTCTGTTTCTCTGTCTTCCAACCTACAGGTTCTAGGAAACAGGACCACTTGTAATAAGTTAGACATGGGAAGAGTGCTTCTTCACTATCTAGAGGTCACCAAGTTTAGGCTCTCTAATCATCTGTGCTGACTCATTCGGCTATGTTTGGTGCGCCTGCTTCCAAGGCCACAAACTCCAGATGAATCCGTAAGACCATTTTGTCAGCCTACATTGTCTGTGGGAAGCAGTCTCCTGTTTCTGTGAAGGTAGAAGCTAGAGCAGTCTCTCCAGAGGAGATTTGAAGAGCTATAACGGTCCAGTCTACACACATTTGCAAAGTTTTACAGAGTGGGTGTTGCGGCAAGAGAGGACTCTGCTTTTGGTTCTTCTGTGTTGTAGCCGGCGCAGTCAGTCCACCCTAAATTCCTGAGACTGCTTTGGTATGTCCTGCTCGTCTAGAATGAAAGAGAGATTATGTCCTTATCTTGATAATATCTTTTCCAGTAGATAGATGTGTCATTCTAGACTCCCGCCCTGTCCTTCCTGCACCTGCCTACTGTCTAATTATGTTTATGCTTCTCCAAGTTGCATCTTGGATTCCAGTCAGCCTTTTCAGCCCCAAAGAATCTTGTGTAACATAAGTGTTGGAAAGTGTGTGGGGGGGGAAACCACAGGGGCTGTGGCCTCCCCCAAAATTGCCACTTACTTACTTTTATCCCTGGTGGTCCAGAGGTGCAGCGGGCAGGAGCCCGCTGCTATCCTGGCTGGTCACAGAAGCTGAGCGGCAGTGATCAGGTGCTTGCTTTGGCACTCCTGCTCGGCACTCAGCAGCTTCTTTGTCTGACTCCCGCAAATCGTGCAGTGCATGAGGGGGATGAAATTTCAATGGCCTTAGTTCCCTCGATCCCTTTGGGGGATCCAACCACTCAGTCCCTCCATGGCCCGTCGAAAAAGCTGGCTCCCGGAGAAGGCATGCTGCATGCTCGTTGCCCTGGCAAAACTCAGCCTCAGTTCAGCGTTAAAGGCAAAGAAGTCCTCTAAGAGTGCTAAAAAAAGCTCCCAGGAGGCAGCTGTGACTCTGGGTGAGAGTTTTCCCCCAGGAATTTATTAACATTCTCTTCCAGGCTTATCTAGCCAAGAAAAAGGCGCTAAATACCTCCTATGGATCCTTGCTGGGGATGGAGGGTTTCTCTTTTCCAGGGCACAGGTTTGTGAGTCCAAAGTCCCCGGGTTAGTGAGGGACAATTTGCCAACGGATGACACACATGATCCAGATGATTTGGCTATGCCATTTACACAGACTAGCACCACCACTGGGGAAGATGTGGCTGCACTCACGGATCTCAACGATCCATATTTGGGTGATGCTTCAGATTTTGATGAGGACCCTACAATGCGAAGACGTTTCAAACTTTCCACCTTGGTCAGATTGATTTCTGAGTCCCTCCAAGAGTTGAAATTAGATGTGGGTCAGTCAGCAACGGCGGAATGCTCTCTCATGAGTAACATGAATCCGCAGTCTTTGTCTTTTTTTGATCATCCAGACATTGACAAAATGCTTATTGATCATTGGGAGCCCCCAGAAGATCCCCTGAGAGTGGTTAGGGCCATGTCCAAACAACCTGATAGCACACGTGTTTAACCAGCATTTTGTGATTCCAAAGGTGGATTCCTTGGTGGCACAGGTTAGAGAATGTCACAGGGACAATTTTTTCTCCATTCCCGCGGTAACTCATTGTACCATCCCCGCGAGTTCTGCTCCTGTCCCATTCCTGCAAGTTCTGTCCAGCACCAGCTCTTCTCTGAGCATCTTATTATTCAAATCATGTTAGTCCCAGGCTCTGGTTTCTGTTTGTCTTCTATTAACTCCCTCACCAGGGTCTCATACCCATTTGATGTTTTCTTCTTTCCTTGTGGTCACTACTAATTTTTCATCTCTATATTTTCCCTTCCACTGCCATATCCAACATTTCTGGTTTTTTCCCACTGTCTACCATCTCTCTCTCTCTCTCCCTGCCTTGTGCCATGGGTCAAACATCTCTATTCTCCTCCATGCAGCATCTCTCCCTTCCTCCCCTCCATTATCATATGAAACATTTCTTTCTCTCTTCCTGCCCTCCAGCCTATGTTTAACTTTTTATCTCTCTCTTATTCATACATATCTCCCTCCCCTCCACCATATTCACAGAACTGAAAATTAAAAATACCAAATACCCAATACAGCCCGAACTCAAACTCCTAGGAGTAACGATAGACAGATGCTGTAGAATGCAGTCCCAAATCAACAAGACATCCCAGAAAGCTTTTCTAATTATGAGAAATCTACGTAAAATCAGAAAATTCTTCGACCCAGCACAATTCAGATTGTCCAATCCCTAGTTTTAGGTTTACTGGACTATTGCAACTCCCTCTATTTACCTTGTCCTGCCAATATGATAAAACAACTTCAGACTATACAAAACACCGCCCTCGGACTGATCTCCCTGAGAAAATATGATCATATTACAACTGCCTTCTTAGACTCTCACTGGCTACCCATGCAAGCACAAATTCAATTCAAATTCTACTGCCTATTATTCAAAGCATTAAATGGCTCTTCCCCCTCCTACCTAAACAACCGCTTAAACCAGATCCTCACCTCAAGACAAAGAAGAACCCCTGAACCCTTTTGCCTTCACCTCACTCAAAGGCACTCAGCACAAGAAGATGTTTGACAATCTTCTGGCAATGCAAGCAGCAAAACTCAATCATTCCATCTCCAACCTGCTAACGGCAACGGGCGACCTCAAAACATTGCGAAAAGAAATCAAAACCCTGCTTTTCAAAAAATTCATCAAAATATCTTAACCCCCCATCCCCATACTCCTAGATAAATTCTCCCCTAAAACCCCCACATAGAATACCTCTTCCTCCCTAAAACACCTACCAAGTAAACAGATCCCTGAAATGTATTGTAATCTTATCTGTATTCTAACTGTAATCTATTTTTTATATCACACAGTTAATACTGTCAATTTACTTTCCAATTTGTAAGTTCCTTCGGAATCTATCCAGCTATCTCTCCTCTGTTGTAAAAAAAAAAACAAAAACCGTTCGTCACTGGAAATGTCCAGTCAACTCTTTTGTAATCCGCTTTGAACTGCAAGGTATAGGCGGAATAGAAATCCCTAATGTAATGTAATGTAATATGCAAGATTTTTCCCTCTCACCCCTTTCCACCTGTTTAATCATGGCAGGATTCTGTTCAAAAAAATTGAAAATTCTGTGCACAAAATTAGCAAATTCTGCAAAATTTAAACAACATTTTTGCTCATTATTATCCATATTCCATTTAAACAGTTAAAATAAAATAGTTTTCTTCTACCTTTGTTGTCTGGATGTTTTATTTTTCCATCATGTTGGTTCCAGTTTCTTTTTTCTGCTTTCCTGTCGTCTGCTAATTCTCCTTCAAGTGGCTGCTATCCATTTTTCTTTTCTACCCTCTCCTGTCTCTTTCCTCACTACATCTGCCTCAGACATATTGATCATGCCTTTTAACTCTCTTCTGCCTCTTTCTTACCCTTCTCCTCTTTTGCACTTTTCAGCTACCTATCAAATTTCCATCTCTTCTGTTCCTAATCTCATTCCTTCCTCAGCCCTCCATTCACTTTCATCTTCAATGTACCTCCATTACCATATTTCTACCCTCTGTTATTTCTATCCTTTTATCCATTTCCTTGCCACCCTCCCCCCCAGGGTTCTACCATTCTCAGCATCTTCCTTCCTCCACCCTTATAGCCCAGCATCTCCTCCATACTATACTCTTCCACTCTCTTCCCTCACTCCCATTTCCAGATTGCTGGATGTTGCAGCCATAGAACCCATTCCAGAGTTCGACTTGGGCTCAGGCAAATAAGCGATATACTTCTTTGTACCAAAGAGAAGCTCTGAAGACTGGAGTCCATTCCGGGATCTCAAAGCAGTCAATGTGGCTCTCAAGGTTCCCCACTTCCGGATGGAATTGGTGCGGTCTGCCTTCGCCTCGATAACTCCTGGGGGAATTTCTGACTTCCCTGGATTTGACAGAAGACTATCTTCATATCCCTATTTTTTTCCTTAGCACAGGAAATTTCTGAAGTTCCATGTTCTGCAGTGGCGCTTCCAGTTTGTGGCCTTGCCCTTTGGGTTGGTGACAGTGCCTCAACCTTCACCATGGTGATTGTGGTGGTAGCGGCTCATCTGAGAAAGTTTGGGATCCAAGTACACCTGTATCTAGATAACTGGCTCATCAGAGCCCAGTCGGAATCTGAGTGGCATCAGGTGGTTTGCCAGGTCATTCAGCTGCTCCAGAGCCTTGGCTGGGTGATCAACTTTTGGAAGAGCCAGCTCTTTCCAACTCTGGGGGTCCACTTCGCCACAGGACGGAACAAGGTGTTTCTGCCTAACTCGTGCCAGGAGAAGCTTTTTCAGCTGATACGTGCCTTCCTAGAGACTCAGGCTTTGGCAGACTGACAGTAACTGCAGGTCCTGAGGTCCATGGTTGCGGCCATAGATGTGGTCCCCTGGGCGATGTCTCACCTGTGTTCCCTGCAGGATGCCCTTATTTCCCATTATTTATTTTAAAATTTTCTATGCCGTTTAGAACTAAACGGTTTACATAATTTACATACATAAAATTATTTAAAAAATAATAAACAGACACACAAACAATCCTCTAAGATCATATCTGCAAACTAACACCAAGCCTTATATAAAAAGATCATGAATAATTTAACTACTATGCCAGAGAAAGAAATTATTGACTAGAAAAAGGCATCTACAAATAATTGTCTTGAGTAATTTTCTAAACGAACCCTTTTCGTAGCAGTTTCGTATTTGGCCCCTAAGAGAGTTCCATTTTTTAACTCCTACACAACAGAAAGTCATTTTACCAGTCTTCACAAGCCTCGGGTTAGCATTTGTTTTCAGTAAAGCTAAATTATCAGAACGTAATGATCTGTTTGGTAAGTAACTAAGCATATTATTTTTAAACAATTAGACATTAGAGTCCACAGAGAGATCTGCTGCATTTTTGGCTCCCTTGGATAGCAGCAGCTCAGAACATTCTGGCCTGGTGGCTGAATCCTCCATCTCTGTCATGGGGTTTTCCTCCGCCTGGGTGATCATCACAATGGATGCCAGTCTTACGGATGGGGTGCTCTTTGCCCACTTCCTCCTATAATTGAAGGCCCACTGCCGTACTATTCGCTCCCCCCAAACATCTCATACCCTACCCTCCTGAAAAAAAATCCAGGAGAGATGCCATCTCGAAACCCCCCCCCTCCCCCTGGTATTTTCTTAGAAACGTTGAAGCAGGATGGAAGCTCAGTCCGAACCACTCGTAGGGCCACCGCTCTGCAATGGCAGGTCCTTCCCTCCCCGGTGCATTATGATTGGCTCATACGCCTAAAGCTCCTCCTGTATCCCGTGATACAAAGGAGAGGAGTCTAAGGCCCTGATTGGCACAGACACCTAAGGCCCCGCCCCCTTGGGAGGGTCCTTAGGCATCTAAGCCAATCAGGGCCTTATGCTCTTCCCTCTGTATCCTGTGATACAGGGGGAGGAATATAAGGCCCTGATTGGCTCAGATATTGTTCATGTGTATCACACACAGCATCTATGCCCATTTAAAAGAAAGGTTCCCTATCAGGACGACTGGTTGATCCGAGTAAAGTCTTTTCAGGAGAGCTCCCGGGTTATGGCTCAGATTGTGAACTTTCTGCGGTTGCTGGGGTGGGATACCTCGGTGGAATACCTCGGGGTTCTTTTCAACACCGACTTGAGGAAAGTCTGCCTTCCAGAGGCCCGAATGAACAAGTCGCAGTTTTACGTTCTGATGGCTTATCCTCGGGCGCAGGATTTTCTCCAGGTTGTGAGGTCGATGGCAGCCTCCCTGGATGTGGTTCGGTGGGCTCAGGCTTGTATGCGGCCACTTCAGTATGCTCTGCTTCAGTAGTGGTCGCCTCAGTTGTACGATCTGGACTCTCCCTTTCCTCTTTGGGGGTTGGTTCATCACAGCCTCCTAGGTGGCTTCAATCTTCCAGTCTGGTGCAAGGAGTGAGTTTGGTTCAGCCCCAGTGGACAGTGCTTCTCACAGATGCCAGTCTCCTCGGCTAGGGAGCTTAGTGTCTCGGTCGCTCTGCTCAGGGCAATTGGTCTCCAGAGGAGGCATCTTGGTTGATCAATGTTCTGGAGACCAGAGCCGTCCAGTAGGCTTTGCTGGCATTCCAGACATTGCTGATGGGCAAGTCAGTTTGGGTTCTCTTGGACACCATGGCGGTGGTTTATGTCAGTCTTCAGGGGGAAACTAGAACTTGTCTGGTGGCACAGGAGGCGGCTCTGCTCATGGCCTGGGCAGAGACTCATCTTCTGGACATCTCAGCTTCCCACATTGCGGGAGTGGAGAATGTCCAGATGAACAACCTCAGTCATCACATGCTAGATCTCGGAGAGTGGTGTCTCAGTCCCGCAGCCTTCGAGGTGATTGTGCAGGCTTGGGGTCAGTCGGTCATGCATCTGATGGCCACGAATGTCGATGCCAAAATGCCCCGGTTCTTCAGTCGGTGCAGAGGTTCAGGCCGAGGGACAAGAGGTTCAGGCCGAGAGGCTGGATGCTCTGGTGCAGCTTTGGCTGTCAGGGGGCCCCCCTGTACGTGTTTCCTCCATGGCCGATGGTGGGCAGAGTCATTCGCATTGCTCGGCAACCCGGCCACCCCTGGTGGCTCAAGACTGGCCCAGTCGCCCGTGGTATGCAGATCTGGTTTGTTACCTCGTGGCAGATCCTCTTCCGCTGCCCCTCTCACCCGACCTTCTGACTCAAGGCCCCATTCCAATGTTTGATCCGAGTCCCTTTTGTCTTAACAGCTTGGCTGTTGAAAGGGAATGCCTAGGTAAGAAAGGTTATTCAGATAAAGTGATCTCCACTCTCTTGGAGTCCTGGAGACTTCCCACTTATCAGGCTTATGTGCGTGTTTGGCGTATCTTTGAGTAGTGGTGTTCTGCGCATGGTGTGGTTTCTCTTCGCACCCCTTTGCCTCACATCTTGGAGTTCTTGCAGGATGGCCTGGACAGGGGCCTTGCCTGGTCTCCCCTCTGGGTTCAGCTTGCAGCTTTGTCTGCGTTTTGCTGCATTGTAGGCGTTTAACCTCGTCTCCAGATGTGAATCATTTTTGGAGGGCAGCCAAATTGCTTCAGCCTCCAGTTCCAGCCTAGGATCTCAGTCTGGTCCTGTCCATGCTTGTGCACCCTTCCTTTGAGTCTCTGGGTTCTTCCATGTTAAAGGACCTTACTCTTAAGGTGGTCTTCCTGGTGGCCATTACTTCTGTAAGACGCATTTCTGAGCTACAGGCTTTCTCTTATAGGCCTCCCTTCCTGAAGTTTTCTAGGGAGCACGTAGTGCTATGGCCTGTTCCATTCTGCCTAAGGTGGTTTTGCCTTTTCATGTCAACCAGTCTGTGGTTCTCCTGGTCTTTGGTAGTCAGGAGGGTTCTTTGGAGCAGAGGCAATTGCGCAAGTTGGATGTCTTCCGGGTCCTTTGCTCTTAAGTTCAGCGACCCAGGAGTTCCAGAAATCAGATCATCCTTTTGTCCTCTTAGCAGGTTCTCATAAGGGGGACGGTGCTTCCAAGGCCACCATTGTGCTCTGGATCAAGGAGACTATTGCTTCAGCGTATCTTCTTCAACAGAAGTCAGTTCTGGACTTTAAGGCTCATTCTACTCAGGGTCAGGCTGCTTTCTGGGCTGAGTCTTCCTTGGTGCCTCTGGTGGATATCTGTAAAGTGGCAGTCTGGTCTTCTCTCCATTCCTTTGTACAGCACTATCGTGTGAATGTTCAGGTGTGTCAGGATGGGGCATGCGTGCTTGTGGCAGCCCTTTGGGGGTCTCACCCATGATGGGTACTGCTTTGGTATGTCCCATCTGTGAGCTGTGCCAGTCTGGAGAGACGCTTAAGAAGGAGAAATTGGGTTCTTACCTGCTAATTTTCTTTCTTTTAGTCTCTCCAGACCAGCACAGCCTCCACTATGTCTGTCTGTGTTCTTTTGGGATTCACATGAAGAGTGCGTGTTTTCCTGCGGGATCGTGTGTTTTTGATAGGTATGGGGAGATTAAAAGAGCAGTGGCCTTTGGCTTAGGTGGTGTAGCTGGCAAGATGTTTCTGAAGGTCCTTCTATTCAATTTCTAACAGTGTTTTTTCTCTGTTTGTTGTTACTCCTGTGGGAAGTGTTGTTGTTGTTATAATTCACATTTATTAGTTCTGCTTGGCTATTCGGCAGAATGAGTGTACTTGGGACTGCACAGCCCACGTGTACTACAGCCAAAAGTTTGTCTGTCTCCACCTGCTGGTCATGGTGAGCTATTACCCATCAGTGAGCTGTGCTGGTCTGGAGAGACTAAAAGAAAGAAAATTAGCAGGTAAGAACCTAATTTCTCCTGTTTGCATCTGCTAATAGGTGAACATAGCCCATAGGTTTGGACTGGTCTAGCAGGGCTTGCACAGAAAATTCTGCATTGTAAATTTGTGCAGTTCAAATTATAACAGGAAAGCAGATCATTTAATAATGGTTCATTAAATACATAATTCTTTATTAGTCTTAATATAACAGATACAATTATAATGAAAAGATTAATTTATTGTGGGTTTTGTGAATATTGATTAGCCTGCTGTTATCTTATAGATAACTAACTTGACAATTGGTCATTTTGTATAGTTTCAGAAACTTTCACATTAAATCTTTTATATTCTTTCATTAGGACTTTGAAGAATATCCTGAACACAGAACAAACTTTTTCTTGCTACTTCAGGCTGTAAATTCACACTGTTTTCCAGCATTTCTGGCCATTCCCCCTGCACAGTTCAAGCTTGTTTTGGATTCAATTATTTGGGCTTTCAAACATACTATGAGAAATGTTGCAGACACAGGTATGAATTTGAAATATTTCTATACTTTTATTTTGCATGCTTTGTGATGTTTGGTTTTTTTTTTTCTGACCTAACATTTTTCTTCTTCCTCCTTCCTTGTTTTCATAGTCCCTTTTCATCACAGTGACGGTCTTTGGTTAGGTCACAGATCACAAGTCCTTTTGGAATGTATTTGAGCCACTAGATACCACCACTGTAGCTACTGCTCAGTGATCAAAAAGCTGAAATTCTTCCTTTCTGTTTTTATCTGTGTATGAGACCATCTCTTGGAGGAGGTGAATCAAAATGAGGTTTTAATTAATTCTGTTAGAGCAAATAATTTTGTAATACAACAGTCGAAACGCCATACTTTTATATGAAAAAAATACTGTATTTTTCGCTCTATAACACACATTTTTTCTGCCCCCAAAAGGGGGTTCATTAGTTCAGGCAGAGCAGCGCAGAAGGCAGACACGTGCTGTTCGTGTTCCTGCCTGGTACGGTGCCGCTCCCCGATTGGCTGCAATCAGTTCTCGCGACTCACCTGTGCTGCCTATGGGGGGGGGGTTTGCCTACGCTGCCTATGGGCTTTTCGCTATATAACACGCTGTCACGGCCTACCACTAAACCACTAGAGGGGGTACAGGGCAGGGTGGTGGGAATATTTTTTCTTGGGTTTTCCTCCTCTACAGATGGGTGCATCTTAAGGTCAGGTGCGTCTTATAGAGCGAAAAATACGGTGAGTTATATAAGTTCAAACATGCAGATTGCTTATGGATACAAGACATCAAAAATCAGTCATTCTCAACATTTTTGATCTTTTAATTTAGTCACATATAGAGAATTTGGAATCACCTTGCTGCACTCTTAGTTGATGGGAAAGGGATTAGAGTTTAGGCCCAGATGCACTAAAATTCAGCGATCGTCACTAAACTAGTTTTGACTGCTTTAGTGACAATCACATTTGCCAACCTGGTGCATAAAATGGCTCACTGCATTTTTTTCCCCTCAGTCACCCACTTTCTGATCTGGCCATGCAAATTAACTGAAACCCCATTCAAATTAGCCAAGCAGTTGATACACTAACACCGCTTGTCTATGCACAAAAAAAAAAAAAACTGGGGTTTAGTGATCCAAAAAAAGCAACCGGTGAAGACCAGTCGCTTACCTGTCACCCATAATTCAGCCTTTTTTTTCTAATGGCCCCGATGCTTTGTGTGTGTGTGTGCACACAATATCTGTCTCATAAAATAAAAAAGCCCCTCCCCCACCAATGGTGGCCCTCCCCGATGCACCGAGATCTGACACACAAACCCCGTAGCAGAGAAAACAGGAGAGATGCCCACTTCCCTCCTACCTTGCCGACATCCCTCTCCCCCTCGAGAAATAATTGGCAGGAGGGATGCCCACTCCTTCCTGAAAACAGAGGCCCCCTCTAAAAAAAAAACAGAAGGGATACTCCCTCAAGCCCCCCACCCCCCACCCCAAAGTACCTTTTTCAGAAGTTGGAAGCAGGAGAGAAGCACGGTTCCTCCAGCTTCAAGGCCCGCTGATCCAAAATGCTCCAAGGGGGGAAAGGTCTAACATTTTGGAACAACGGGCCTACAAGTGGGACGGATTGAGCTAACAATGTAAGATTGAGCTAACAATGTATTTAAAAAGGTACAGTGGTGGGGGACCTCCGGTGGCAGGAGAGAATGGACATCCCTCCTGCCTTTTTTTTCAGGGGGAAGGTGGGAGAGTAGGGGATGTTTGGGGGGGGTGCACCTGGCATGGGAGTGGGCCTTCTCACATCGCTGTCACGGTGGGAGGGGGGGAGTTGCATTGGTAGGAGGGAATGGGTATCCCTCCTGCCAATTTTCTTTCGCAATGAGGGGGATTTGGCATAGCAGGAGGAAGTTGTGCATTACCTCTGCCATTTTCGCTTGCGCGGGAGGGGGGCAGTGCCTTCATTGGGGAGGGCCATCATCAGCCTGGGGTTTATTTGTTTTTTTTTAATGGAACAGATATTGTGCATGTGTGACACACACAGCATCTGTGCCCATTTACAAAATAATGGGGGGAAAAAAAAAGTTTTTCTGCCCCAAACGGCTGAGTGGCAGGAGCCTGCTTTCCGAGCTTCCTCTGCTTTCAGCTGTTCGGGCTTCCCCTGCCGGTTCTGCGCTCTCACTGCTGTGAGTCGTGTGAATCATTTGCATGCAAACATTATAGTGCTCTTTTTCAATCGGCCAAAAAATTGAATCAGTGCAGACCTACACAGTCTTATCGATCCTTTTAGTGCATCTAACCTTAGGTGAATTGCATGACTTTAGAGAATGTGAACTTGTTTACATTAAAAGGTCTTGTCAACCTGAATTCATCAATAAATTACTAATACCATATGCCGCTCAAAGAACTCTTCATTCAGTTTCATAAATCTCGGTTATCATACCATCCTTAAAACACATAAACACCATGCGCAATAATAATTTTTCAGTTTCCACTCCTTCACTTTGGAACTCTACCCCAAACCATTAAGAAACAAAACAACCCTAAATTATTTCAAGTCACAACTAAAAACTTTTTTATTTAAAGATACCTTTGGGCCATAACCGTCCTCTTTAAGGACATTGTTACCTTTAATGCTCTCAGTTTGCAACTTTCCTTTTTCCCTCCCTCTTGAATCTTCCCTTCTTCTCCCCCTTTCCCTATCTTTTTCTGTTTGTTTTCTTCCTCGTTGTTTGTCTCTGTATTAATATGTACAAAACAATGTTTTGTTATATTGTGACTATATTATACCCCTTTTTTATTTTAAATTTAATTATTAGATGTACACCGCCTTGAAGCCTTGGCAGTATAACAAATTTTTAATTAACATGAAACATGTTTTAAAGATAGGAATTCACCCTTCCTTTTTGGTGGTTGAGCTCCTTACCTCAAATTTAAAACTGAAAAATGTAGTGACGTACTCAGATGGGTCTTACTCTTAGTTGGAAAGCTCTGAAAAAGCACGCCATGTCGTAGTAGTGATAATCTCCATGTGTGTGATTGGTGAATTGCTGTTTACAGAAAATAAGTGGTTAAATATTTAGAAATGGTAATATAAAAATATGAGTAACTGTTTTCTTTTGTCTTCTAGGACTTCAAATACTTTATACTTTACTACAAAATGTTGCACAAGAAGAAGCTGCTGCACAGAGTTTCTATCAAACCTATTTCTGTGAAATTCTTCAGCACATCTTTTCTGTTGTAACAGATACCTCACACACTGCTGGTAAGAATGGGAATAGAAGTGTGTTGCTCTCTAAAGAGACAAAATCAGTTTCTCTTAATCTTGGGAGTGTACTTAAAAATGATGTCTTTCCTTGCTAAGGGGTATCATTTAGCTCATCCAAAAAGAGCCTCAGTGTGTGTTTCATTTCTTAATTTATTTACAAAAGTGCTCCTATCACTTTTTCAAATAATAATTGAAGCAGTGAACATTGTAAACACAAATTGCTATATTAGGTATACAGTCTCCATTAGTTGTTATGAAGTATCTGCCCAGTCCTTTGAAATACCATTAAAGAGGCGTTAACCCCTCAAACGAGTGTAGAAGTTTTGGAGTGTTTTTTACCTTTCTCTTACTCCCCCTCTAACATGTTAGCAGCATTATCCTCTCCATGCTTTACAGTGTCTTATCTGTGGCATGCCCAGGCCCAACTAGCTCTCCCAACTAGCCAGTCTGCACATAACCGCAGCTGACCTACCAATGAATTCCATAATTTAATGCCAGAAATGTAAAAAGTATTCACCCTAGTATCAGCATATCTCCCCTTTACCATCAAATCCAATAACTTTTGATTTTCTGATCTCAAAGATCTGCTTGGTTGATAAGGCACACTACTCTATAACTGGAATCACAAGGTAAACTTAAAAATAAGAGGTACTTTTATTTAAAGATATTGTTGAACGGCAACCTAGGACTCCTATGGTTTGCCTGCCACTAGCTATTAGGACTTTATCTTCAGCTTACAGCTCGTAAATCACCAGCTTTAGGGACTTCTATCTCCTACATGCAGACTGTATACCACTAGCTTCTAGGCCTAATATGTGTACAGCTTTTTAACACTGGCTGTTAGGACTACTATGTTCTGCTTGTAGCTGGAATGCCACTATAATAATAACAATTTATTTATATACCGCAAAACCATGAAGTTATATGTGGTTTACATCATTTCAAATACTTCATTTAATATACAATAAAAGTTGAAGAGAATTAGAGAATTAAAAACAATGGCTAAAAACCCTAAAAGATCTGATTATTGCCTAATACAAATTTTTTTACAAATTAACCATCTAAATCAGTGGTTCCCAAACCTGTCCTGGGGGACCCCCAGCCAGTCAGGTTCTCAAGATATACCTAATGAATATGCATGAAAGAGATTTGCATATAATGGAAGTGACAGGTATGCAAATCTCTCTCATGCATATTCATTAGGGATATCTTGAAAACCTGACTGGCTGGGGGTCCCCCAGGACAGGTTTGGGAACCACTGATCTAAATGCTTCAGAAACAAATGTTTTTAGATGTTTTCTAAATTCCCCATAAATTTCGGTAAGAAGAAGCAGTTTATCTAAATCTTTGCCCCATGCTGCTGCCTGATATGAAAGAAGATGCTGGTGATGTTTTTTAAGTTTGCATCCTATAACAGGCGGAAAAACAAAATTCAAATGTGAACTTCTCTTATGTCTATTGGTTGTAAAAGAGAAAAGTTCATTTATATATTTAGGAGTCAAACCAAAAAGAACCTTAAAACAAAAGCAACCAAATTTAAATTTCACACGCGCCTCCACTGGCAACCAATGCAACATCCAGTAGAGAGGTGTCACGTGATCGTATTTCTTTAACCCAAAAATTAACCTGACCGCTGCATTTTGCACCATCCGCAATCGTTGCATGTTCTTCTGAGAAATTACTGAATAGGCAATATTGCAGTAGTCAAGTTGACTCAATATAAGAGATTGCACCAAGACTCTGAATGATGAAACATCAAAATATGCCTTAATGGACCGCAACTTCCAAAGAGTAAAGAAACCCTTTTTAACCAAAGAGTCCACTTGGTCTTTCATTGTCAGTCCTTGGTCCAGTATTATACCCAAAATTTTTATAGTAGATTGAATAGGATAGCTAAATTTATAGATACACAATGATGTTTTGGTGAAGCTACAAAAAATTTTGTTTTTTCCAAGTTAAGCTTCAATCTAAATTCAGTCATCCATTGCTCCATTAAATCCAGTACTTTTGTTGCCTTAGGAATAACTTCAAAAAGAGAAGTAGCAAATGGGATAATGATCGTGAAATCATCTACATAACTAAATAGCGTTATCCCCAGCTGAGACAGTTGCGCGCCTAATGATGACATATAGACATTAAAAAGCAAAGGGGACAGTAGTGAACCCAGCGGAACACCAGATGGATTACTCCAAATACCAGAAAAATCAAAATTAAAACGAACTTGATAGGTACGAGACGTAAGAAAGCCCCTAAACCAATCTAACACCCCTCCTCTAATGCCAATAGCATCTAAACATTGAAACAGTTTTTCATGGTCCACTAAATCAAATGCAGAACTCATATCAAATTGCATGATCATTGCATTGAGGCCTTTACGTAAATTGTCCAAAATAGCCCAAGCGGGAGCGTGTAAAGCTTGATCTAGACGTCCATGCTTCTGACTCATGCGCCTGCTGCCCGGAAATAGTAAGGAGCCGTCGATGGAGGGATATACACTGGACCACCAGGCTGCTTGAGAAAGGTACGGGGGTGGGGGCTTCATAAGAAGCACCGAGATTTCCACCCACTTTTGGTTAGGAAAAAAAGTGCGTCTTATGGAGCAAAAAATACGATAATTTTCTATTTTGTGATTAGAATATATCAGATTTGCTAGAGCTGGTGTTAGATATGGGGACTCCAAAGCCGAAGTTGTGTTTCTTTAGCTTCCAGTTGGTTTGCGGGGACAGGGTCTGAGCTAGTAGGGACGGGGACTGAAATTTTTTCCCTGCATCATTCTCTAGTGAGAAACCTAGGAGTATGGCTGAACCTAAACTTAGTCATGACAATACAGATCAGACGCATTGTGAAAAATGCATATAGCAAACTCTACTGGGTCAGAGGATTTAAACCCTACTTTAACCATCAAGCAGTGTCCAAAAACACTGGTATTCTCAATCTTCTACTACTGCAACGCGATCCTACTGGGCATTCCAAAATGCATGATTAAGCAGCAGTAGTGTAATAAGGGGGGGCAGGCAGTCCGCCCCTGGTGCATGCCCTGAGGTGGTGCTCCCGGCCTGAAGTCATTGGCGTCCGTTCCCCCCCGACGTCCGGTTCTTCCCCTCTGGCCTCCCTGCACCATTTAGAGTAGCGAAGCAGCCTGCAGCAAGATCGCGATGTCAGCGATCTTGCGCTGCTTCGTGCTATTTCCTCCGCTGCGGACCCGCCCCCCTCCTCTGACATCAGAGGAGGGGGTGGGACTGCGGTGGAGGAAACAGCACGAAGCAGCGCAAGATCGCTTCACTACTCTAAATGGTGTGGGGAGGCCAGAGGGGAAGAACTGGACGTCGGGGAGGCGAGCGGTCCTTCGGAGTGGGGCGGGCAGGCTGTCCTTCGGGGTGGGGAGAGCAGGCAGGCCTTCAAGGGGAGATGCAGGGGGGGTGAGCGGTCCTTCGGAGTGGGGCGGGCAGGCAGGCTTTCAGGGGGAGATGCAGGCCATAAAGGGGGGAGACAAGCCTTCATGGGGGAGACAGGCTTTCGGGGGGGGGGGACAGGCAGGCAGGCCTTCAAGGGGGGGGACAGGCCTTCAAAAGGGAGACAGGTCTTCGGGGGGGGGGTGCAGGCCTTCAATGGGGAGACAGGCATTCATGTGGGGGGACAGGCCTTCAAGGGGGGGACAGGCAGGCAGGCCTTCAAGGGGGGGACAGGCCTTCGGGGGGTGCAAGCCTTCAAGTGGGGTGCAGGCCTTCAAGGGGGGGAACAGGCCTTCAGGGGTGAGATGCAGACTTTAAGGGGGGAACAGGCCTTTGGGGGACCCTGGTTTAGAAGTACAGGGAGGGAAGGTGGTGTTCAAAGAGACGTGCGTATGCCAAACTTTGGGGAGGGGAAGAAATAATGGGTCTGAAAATAGATAGAGGAGAGAGGGAGCGAGATGATGGACCATAGGATGTAGGGAGGGAAGGAACAGAAAAGGAGAGAAATTGGACACAAGGGATGGTGTGGAGGAGGGATAGAGATACTGGATAGGAGGGTAATTGGGAAAAGAAAGGGAGAGATGGTGGACCCTGGGGTGGTGGGGAAGGAGGGAGAGATGCCGGATGAAAGGGTAGTTAAGAAAAGGTGGATCTGTGGAGGGAGATAAAAAAAGGAGAGATACCAGACTTCCTGGGGAGGGAAGGGAAATGGAAAGGGAGGACAGAGATGGCAGATGGATGGTTAGCATGCAGAAAGAAGAAAAAAGGAGACCCTGGCAAGCAAGTTATCAGAAGAAAACCAGAGCCTTGGACCAACAAGATTTGAAAAATAACCAGACAACACAAGGTAGAAAAATTAATTTTATTTTCTGTTTTGTGATTACAATATGTCAGATTTGAAATGTGTATCCTGCCAGAGCTGGTGTTAGACCGCAAACGTGAGCTAGGATTTCACATAGAAAGGAAAAGTCCTTTTTGTTTCTTTATTTTATTTACACCACAGCGCCAGTGTGGTTAGGAGAAGCCAAAGGGGATGAAAAAGCTATAAAACCCACCAGGATTTTTGTAAAAAATCACCCAACTGGACAGGAAAATCAAATCGATAAACCAATTCAATAGGCTGAATCAAATCGAAATTTTTTTTTCTGAATCTGGCAGCACTAGTTTGCGCTACTGTCTTAGACTTTAGGACCTGGGATTAGGGAGAGATGTCATCCTCAGTACTTTATAATGCAACTGAAACGAGGATTTGGTCAGACTTTTGAAGGGTCTGCAGAAGAAAAATATTGTATAGGCCGGGGACATGAGACAGCAGGAAATGGGAACTTTTCTTCCTTCTATTTTTGTGAATGGAAAGGCTGAGGATGTCAGAGAGTTCAGTTAAAATATGTGCTTTATAAGAAAACTAGTCTTTAAGCCCGTTACATTAATGGGTGCTAGAATAGATGTGTCTGTCTGTCTGTGTTTCTTTCTCTCTCTCTCTCCTTGGCCGCTGTCTGTATCCTTCTGTCTCCCCCCCCTGAACAAAGCTGTCTGCCCCCAGGACACACCTCCCCCCCAAAGCAGGCCCCTTTCCTTCTCCCTAACTGTCTCTTCATGGCCCTCTTCTGTCTCCCCCCCGAGCAAAGCTGTCTGTCCCCAGCACACCTCCCCCCCAAAGTAGCCCCCTTTCCCTCTCCCTATCTCTCCATGGCCCCTTCTGTCTCCCCCCAGCACACCCCTCCCCCCAAAGCAGCCCCCTTTCCCTCTCCCTATCCATGGCCCCTTCTGTCTCCCCCCAGCACACCCCCTCTCCCCAAAGCAGCCCCCTTTCCCTTTCCCACTGGCTCCCGGTATTGATTCCCTTCTTACCCTCCCAACATCCAGGCATCTTCTGGCCTGCTCCTCTTCACCAAAGCAGCCTGCGATCGTGGTGGCCGGCTTTAACGAACCTCGCAGGCTGCTCTCCAACTCGGTAGCACATTCCTCTGACGCGATCCCGTGCGTCAGAGGGAGCGTGCTACTGAAGCTGGAAAGCGGCCTGCGAGGTTCGCTAAAGCTGGCCACGATGGCAGGCTGCTCTGAAGAGGAGGATCAGTGGCAGCAGCAGCGAGTGAGGGCGGGAGGTGACACAGCGACTCCTGCACGGAGGTGGAGAGCGGCTTGCGAGGTTCGCTACAGCGGCTGGCGAACCTCAGCAGGCCGCTTTGAAGAGGAGCGGGAGGGAGGAGTCGCTGGTGTCTTCTGCACAGTCACGCGCAGGCGCCGTGAGGACTGGCACAGAAGCACACCTCACGGCGCCACCGCTCACGAATTTTCAAGAGCGCATGCGCCTCTAGCATTTTATTATTATTGATATAATAATGTGTTTTATAAAGTTTATAGCATTGCTGGCCTACCCGTTGAGGTGTTCCTAGTGGTGATAGTGGCAGCGTGTCAATGTGTTGAGAGGAAGAGGTGGTCTGGGAAATTCTGCTGAGCAAAATCCGGGCCCATTTCCACCCCCCAGTTAGTCCACTCCACTCAACTGGTTCACATGCTGAGTGGTCTTTGGGTGTTGTTTTGGGATCTCTTCCAGTGGTTTATCAGTATCTCCTTCTGGTCCAAGGAAGGAAACTTTGTTATCCTTAGCATTGACCTACAGAATATGTTTGTAACAGCGCTGCTTGTGTGGCATTAGGCTATGTAGTGATTGAAAGAAAAAACCAGACCTTTGCACATTTTTGCACTATATGGTGGGTGTATGAGGAGATTCACATTTCCTGCACAGCTAAGTCCGTGTGAAGTTACCTTGTGCTGTATTTGACATCTAGCAAAGTCTCTGTTTGGAAGGAAAGATCTAAACTTAAAAATGAAGTGGCCAGAAGTTATGGTAAAAGCAGATAGTGTTGCTGGTATTAAGAAAGATTTGGACAAATTCCTGGAGGAAAAGTCTATAATCTGTTATTAAGACATGGGGGATGTGTCTGCTTGCCCTGGATCAGTAGCATGGAATGTTGCTACTTATTGGGTTTTGACCAGGTATTAGTGACCTGGATTGGCTACCATGAGAATGGGCTACTGGGCAAGATGGACCATTGGTCTGACCCAGTTAGGCTATTCTTATGTTATGTTCTCATCTGTAGGGGCCTTTGTTTCACTTCTTATTTTAATGTATTTGTTTTCTGGGAACTTATCAGTGTTTTTTATAATGGGAACAAAAATGGAAGAGAATTAATGTGTGTGGGATGAGGGGTTAACTAATTTATTCAGCTAAATAATTCAATCTACCTCAACCAGACAAAGGAGAACTCACGCACCATTCACACACTCTCCAACCAAAAACGTCAAAAGAAAAAAACTGTTCGACAACCTCCTAGCCATTCAAGCTGCAACACTTACTCTATCACCTACTGACCTCGACCACAGACTACAAAACCTTCAAAAAAGAAATAAAAACCCTTCTATTCAAAAAACACATAAAACCGAACTAACACAATCAGAACTGTCCCAAGCATCACCTGCAACTACTCCATATGTACTTCTGATGTCATGACAATTCAGACATAATTTATGTTATGTTATGTTTGGAATAATGGTTACATCTATGAGGTTCAATAAAAGAAAATTTTCACTGCCTGTTTCTATTCTGACCATTTATTCCGTTTCGTAGTCATTAGAAAAAATATTTTTTTTACATGGGGGGGTGTTAAAAAATGATGGGCCCCGGGTGCCACATAACCTACGCCACTGTTAAGCAGATTCAAATGGTTCAAAATGCAGCAGATTTCTGCTAGGAAAATCAAGGCAGATGAGTGCCACACTGCTACTGAAAGAACTACACTGGCTTCTGATTGAAAACAGGGTGAAATTCAAAATCCTTTTTTTTTTTTTTTTAATTTTATAAATTTTTTATTCATTTTTCATACTACAAGTGTATCATAGAAATTTATACGATCTCATAAAATATACACTTGATTTTC
This sequence comes from Geotrypetes seraphini, assembly GCF_902459505.1. Taxonomy (NCBI): domain Eukaryota; kingdom Metazoa; phylum Chordata; class Amphibia; order Gymnophiona; family Dermophiidae; genus Geotrypetes; species Geotrypetes seraphini. The sequence goes on along the minus strand of NC_047086.1, from coordinate 336,930,281 downwards.
TTTCATGTATCACTGTAAATACAATATATCATTCTAAATTCATGTACAGTAATAACTGAAAATTCTAAATCCTATTGCACAAAATCATTCATCTCTCAGAACCACCATATCTAGCAGCCAGACTATATCATCACACATCAACACGCGTACTATGCTCAAGCCAAAATCACCTGCTGGAAATCCCCTCCTTCAGAGACATCAAATACAAAAGCATCAGGAAAAGAATATTCTCAGTGATGGCTCCAAGGTGGTGGAACATTCTTCCAAAGAAACTAAATTAGAAAAGGATACCGGAAAGTTTAAGAAAGGAATAAAAACCATTCTCTTCACAGACTATGTTGGCCAATAAAACAACCTAGAGGAAACAGTTAGCTATAACCCTCCCCCCCCCCCCCAAATTATGAACCCGATAAGATGAACACAATAGGGATACCCAGAATTGTAGAGGATATAATAGACAAAGCACAGAAGTCCAGATAACTAGGCATTGAGGAAGTTAGTATTTATAAACATAGAACACGAGCCAGATACTATATGTGCAAAGAAATAGGAGCAGTATGCAAGATACTAATATATATGTATATAGTGTTTATTATATGTGTATATATAAGCAGATATATCATGGTAATTACAGGTGCAAGCAAAAGTATGATTGATTATGGTTTAATTATGTCTGTATTGTAAACCATCTCAGAAAACACTAACTCTTTATAGAACATCTTTACTGAAGTTCTTGCATTGATGATGGTTTAATTATGTCTGTGCTGAAAACCTTCCCAGAAACGCTAACTCAGAATTGTAATACCTTTACAGAAGCTCATGTAAACTGCTCTGAATTGACCTCCCAGTCATTAGTAGCGATATAGAAGCTTTCAATGAACAATAAAATACCATGATGTTTGATGGTAAAGAGTTTGATGAACAACAAAAATCACTTTATATTGTACCAGAAATATAACTGGCAACCAATGTAATTTCTTCAGAACAGGTATAATATGGGCTGTTCTTTCAGCACCCATAACAAACCTAGCTGCAGCATTTTGCACTAACTGCAAAGCTCTTCCTTTCGTTTTAGAAATACTGAGGTAAAGGGCGTTGCAATAATGTAACCTTGATTAGACCAACCCTTGCACAACAGTCCTAAAATCAAAATTAGAAATCATGAATTTCAGTCAATACAACATATGAAGTTGACTAAAACATGCTTTTGTAGTCTTAACTATCTGCCAATTCGTGGTTAAACCTGGGTCCAATACAACCCTCAATACCGTCACTTCTTTCTTAACAGGTAAGTGCATCCCTAGTACACTTATAGATTCAGGCCATAATTCCTGTAATTACTATGCTTTAGCATCCTCCAAACCAGTCAAAACCTGTGGATTTATGCACTCCTAGCATCTGAAGAAAACTGCTAGCTTCCAGAGCTCCTAAAAGTAACCTGTGTGGTCAAAGCTCACCAGTATTTGTCTCCAGCAGAGTGTGATCCTATGCAGCCTAAACATGGTAGGAGTGGGTTAGACTTCCAGTTAGCTGTCATGAAGAGTAGACATGTGTAGTCACTCCATCTTCCCTCTGTTTCCTTCTTCTCCTCTCTTCCACCCCCTTCCCCTGGGAATGTGTATCTCAACTTTCCTTATTCGCAAGACCTATATATGAGCAGTTTCATTGCTAGCTACTGGAATAAAACATTGTAGAGAAGGATAAATCAGCCTCATGTGATAAGCCACAAGAAAGACAATGAAGCAAGGTAGTGGACTCAAGGTTGTAGAACCAAGGACGAACCAGATCAAAGATGGCCGTTGTTGCGTTTAGCTGAGCAATCGCCTCTGGAAGTTTTTTCTCTAATGCTCCTTTTAGGCGCTATTTCTGGGGAATAAATACCTCTATATGCCGAAGAGGAGGGGTAAGAGCGCCACTGGAGCCTTGCGGCGATCCAGAACAGCAACCCTCGGCAATATCGAGGAATTGCTGAGGCGAATGCAGGGTGTCTCAGTATCATCAGTGATACCCCCGCTTGAGACACTCCAGGGGAATGGAATGGAGGTGCCTCTACGGGGCTTTGAGATTACTTTGAGTCCCGACGTAAGAGCACCTCCCCCACATCCTCGAACCACCAGTGCCCCGGGGGTTGAGAAGCCACCGGAAGTTGGGACGCGATCTCCCCCAGAGGCTACCAGGAATGGTATGGCGAATGCAGATTCAGGCCCCCAGGTTTTCCAAGAGAGCTTGAACATGGAGGAGGATACTGCAACATCGAGGTTTGGACCTGCCCAGGAGATTGGACAAGAGGAAGAGCTTTTTACACAAACAGACATGCAATGTTTTACTATTGTAAAACCACAAGAAGTCACTTTGGATGCTCTGTGGGATCTGGTTGCCAATTTAGTTAAAACTATGAATACCCAGCATATCCAGATGGATGGGAAAATAAAAGAGCAAGAAAAATAAATTATCCAAATAAAACAGGGTATTGGTGACTCTAAGACTACTTTGCAAGTTATTCAAAATGAATTAAAATCTTCTAAACAAATACAAGACACTAATTAAAGATAATGTTAATTTAAGAAGGAAGATAAAGACATTTGAAAATTTCTCAAGGAGTAATAACCTTAGACTGATTAATTTTCCTAGAATTGTAACAGCAACTCCTCGAGAAATGCTGAGATGTTATCTGATAGAAATTTTAGAAGTGCCTGAGGATTCATTACCTCCATTTATGCAGGTTTATTACTTGCCAAACAAAAACCAGAACCAGCAACAGAAAAAAGTCAAGGAGTAATAAATGTATCAGCTCTACTTGAGCTATCAGATAAGGAAACAGATATCTCTACAATGTTGGTAGTGACTTTAGCCCTTATACTGGACAATAACTGGCTTTTGAGACATTTCTTCAAGAATAAAGAAAAAGAATTCTTGGGCTTTAAGATACAAATGTTTCCTGACTTGGCTAGAGACACACACAGATGAAGAAAATAATTTCTTCTATTAAAACCTGGAGTTATAGCTCTTGGGGTGACTTTCTATCTCCGTCACCTTTGCAAGTGTATAATTCTCAAAAATATGTTTTCTTTGAGTCTTTCCAGCTGAAGGCTCTTCTCTCTCTATCCCGTCTGGAGAAGGAAAATAAATGAGGACTATAGAATGTTATTAGATGCCTGTATTTCAGTTAATTTAGCATCACACTTCTTATGTTAGTTTTCTTCAATTATTCCGTTTACATTACATCATGGATCTTAAGATAAAATGATTTTTATTAGAGCAGATGAAAATACAGGTACCAAGATTCATCCTAACAAGCAGTGCTCCAAAAACAATTTTATAGAAAACATTCCCCCCCACCTTCCCTGCCCAACCCCCTTCCCCCAAACCTCCCCCAGGACCAGAGTCCCCAATATTAAGCACATAAAGTAGCAGCACAAATATGAACAGCAAAGTCTCAGTCAACATTTCAAAACACGACTTCGGGCCACTGGAGTCATGGTATTCCAAAAAAGCTCCCAGATAGCCGTGACACGCTGCCCCCGCACAGTAGAAAGATCAGGCACATCTCTGTGCTCCCAAGACAGCAGGAGAATCATCTGAGAGCGCCACATGTGGGTTGTAGGAGCCTCAGTGTCCAGCCATTTAAGAAAAATACATTTTAAAGCACATAAAATGGACCACTGAAGAAATGCACTGAATCCCGATGGCCTTGGATGATATGACGGAGAAATGCCAAAGAGCAAGAGAGACAAAGGTTGAATATTCACATTCCAAAGAGTCCCAATAAAAGTAAAGATTCCCTTCCAAAAGACTTGAACAGCCGGGCAAGACCACAACATATGGCCCAATGTAGCAGTCAGATGCCCACATTTGTTACACAAGGCTATGGGCTGAAATTTGGCACAATAGGCCCTATAAGGTGATACATAAATTCGAAATAACAATTTATATTGCATTTCCCAAAAATACACATATTTTCTCAAAGCAGCCAAGCTGGGCTACCACACAAGATATAATGTCCTCCAGAAATATTATATTCAGGTCCTGAGACCAAGCTGCTTGGAGTGTAGCATAGTCCGGCAAGGGGTCTCATCCTTCAAGTGTCTATGATGAAACTTGAGGGGGACTTTCATCTGAGAACCAAAAATATAGGCCGTGGACAATAAGTCCTGCCGAGCAGAGTGTAAGTTGGTCTTGGTCAAAGAGGCCACATAATGCACAATCTGCATATAAGCAAATCTATTTGCAGCAGTGCATGAACCTGGCACAATGTTTGAAATGATTGCATTGAGTCATCATCCTGCACCAGATGAAATAAAAAGGCCAACCCCCTTGCCGCCCACTGTTTGAACCAGGAACCCCCCATACCTGGGGAAAAATTTTGATTACCGCACAAAGGCAAAAGGAGTGACTCACTGGCACTAATACCGTGAAACTTACATACCCATTTCCACAACTTCTACAAGGGAAGGCCAAACACCCGAAGGCGCACATCAGAAGAGTGAGTGGAAGGAACAGAATGAAAATAAGCACTGAAATGCTCCTGTTGATAGCACGCTAGTTCCAGTGAAGTATTAGAGAAGACAGATGTGCCCCGAAAATAGTCATTGATGTGACGCATGCCACAGCCTATAGTAAGATATCTAAGGTTAAGCAAACCCAAACCCCCTTATACTGAGGTCTCACCATCTGTGAGTAGGGTAAACGAGCACAACAACCCCGCCATAGGAAGCGTCGGACTAGACGAATATAAGTGTTCTCATCCCCACAGAGCAAATACAGAGGGAGCATTTGAAATAGATAAAGCCAAGTGAGAAGTATGATCATATTAAGGAGAGCCACCCGCCTCAGGAGGGAAAGGGGATATTCCTGCCATAATCACAATTTAACTGCCAAAGAATGCAATAAGGGAGTCACATTAGAAGCGTATAAAGTAGAAAGATCAGTGGGAATATATATACCCAGATATTTAATTTCTTTATCAGCCCACTGTAAAGGAAAAGCGCCCATCCACGAATCATGAATAGAGGAATGAGAGGGTAAAGCCACCGATTTGTCTAAATTAATAGAATAGAAGCCATATTCTGCTATAAGATCCAGGGCTGCCCCAAGAGAGCGTGCTGGATTCGTGAGAATGAGCATTAAGTAGTCAGCAAAAGCCAAAGTTTTGATAACCTGACCCACTATGGTTAATCCACACACCTCCTCAAATTAAATTGAAGAAGGGTGCATAATAAAGGTTCCAAGGTAAGGATGAAAAGTAGGGGAGATAGGGGGCACCACTGACGCATGCCACGTCGAATATGGAAGGTATCTGAAAGTGTACCATTAACAACGAGAGACGCAGTCGGGCCATTATACAGAGAGGCATAGGCAGCACGGTAGAAGCCAAAGTGTGAAAAAGATAAGGCCATGAAACGTTGTCAATTGCCTTAGCCGCATCTAGACTAACCAGCAATGTAGGCTCCTGGGCCTGTTGAGCATGAGCAAGGGCCAAAAGAATTTTACAAACTTTCAGCACCGACTGCCTCCCTAGAGCAAAGCCCACCTGATCCCTGTGGATCAAAGTCGGAATCAAAGGGAGGAGGCGGTCCGCCAAGATCCGAAAGAAAAGTTTGAGGTCGACATTAATCAGAGAAATGGGATGGTACAATCCAGGAAGATCGGGCGGCTTACCAGGTTTAGGGAGCAGAGCTATGGAGGTGTCATTAGCATATCTTGGAAAAGCCGCCGACACCACAGCACCATTATAATAAGCCAACAAAGGGCCACAAAGATGGGATTCTAGCATCCTGTAAAATTCCCCTGAGAAATAGTCAGGACCCGGGACCGCACCTACCCTGCTAGACCGAATGGCACGTTGTAGTTCTGCAATGGTCGGTTCAGGCGATCAATGTCTGCCACCCGCAAACGGGGCATGCCCAACGAAAGGAGATAGTCATCAATCAAATCCCCAGGAGGGCCTGACAGAGAACCATACTGGGCCCCAAAATGATCATGGAATACCCGAGCGATATCATCTGTAGGCGACACGACCGCTCCTCCAGCGGAGCGCAAAGCCAAAATCGGTTTATTACCCGCGTGTGTATCCACCATTCTAGCCAACAGCTTACCCGATTTGTTACCAAAATGCTGAAATTGATAATGTCTATAAGTAGACCAGCGTTGTGATCTGGAATGTAAAAGAAAATTGAGCACCGCCTGAGCAGCTTGTTCTCTGGTGGATGCCGAAGGGCGAGCAATATGAGCCCTCTTAGCCACACGCAGGGAGCGCTCCAATGTGATAATAGCCTTATTGAGTCTCTGCACTCTCGTACAGGTATAGGCAAGAATATGACCCTGGAGGACAACCTTAGCCGTCTCCCAGAATAAGAGTGGATCATTCTGATGCTGTTCATTAGTCAAAACATAATCCTCCCACCACGCCAGTAAAAACTTTTAAAAATCCGCATCATGCCTCAGATAAGCTGGGAATCTCCAATGACTGGAGCGAGTAAAGCCGGCATCAAGTTGAATATTCAGACAGGAGCATGATCAAAGACCTGTATCGAGCCCTCTCAAGCCGCCGTTACCTGCAGAAATAGGGAAGAAGAAACTAGAATGTAATCAAGCCGAGACCATGAACCATGGGCCCGGGACAAATGGGTGTAATCACGCACCTCCGGATGTAATAGCCTCCAGGGATCCACTAAGTCCAATTCAGAGCAAAAATTGGAACGCAAAAGGCCCTTGGGCCCCAAAGGAGTCGAGGGACTAGAGGATTTATCAGTGTCAGGATCCATGACTAGATTAACATCCCCAAGCAGCAATAATGGTTGCTTGGGGAGTGTGTGGCGCAGTGGTTGGATCTACAGCCTCAGCACCCTGGGGTTGTGGGTTCAAACCCCGCGCTGCTCCTTGTGACCCTGGGCAAGTCACTTAATCCTCCATAGCCCCAGGTACGTTAGATAGATTGTGAGCCCACCGGGACAGAGAGGGAAAATGCTTGAGTACCTGATTGTAAAAAACCGCTTAGATAACCTTGATAGGCGGAATATATAAAAAAAATCCTAATAATAAACTTAAGCAGGATATTTCAAGCAGAGAGCAATCAATTTCTGAAAGAAGGGCATTTCTGCTGAGTTAGGCCCATAAACTACCAACAACAAAGTAATGTAAGTTACCCACTTACAAGCAAACCAGCAAGTATCTACTCAGCCGATCTGTCTCCAGCACTTGAACGCCGATGGAACATACGAAGGAGTAAGGCCACTGCCCCATGACGTCCCGTAGGCGAGGCAAAATACACCTCTCTCACCCAAGACTGTCTCAGCTTCAAGTGCTCCTCATCAGTCAGCCTGGTCTCCTGGAGGCAAACTAAATCAGCAGCAGTGCGCTGCAACGCAGCCAAGATTTTCTGCCATTTGATAGGTGAGGTGATGCCCCCTACATTCCAGGAGACCAGTCTAAAGGACAAGCCCGGCATTCCCTACAGGAGAAGTGTGTACGCAAGTCCCAGTGAAATCAAACCCCAGAAGCCCAGCCTCCCCCGGGGTATAACAGAGCCAAAAAACCAAGGAGAAATAAGTACATGGAATGTGGCCTATATACAAGACATGAAGAAACAAAATATGTTGAAATACAAATTTAACCCCCATCGGGAACCCAGTCCTACCCCCCCCACCCCAACAACCCAACCAAACCCATCCACCCCCCTACTCCCCAACCTTCCCCAAATAACCCCCATACAACCACACCCACCAACAGGACCCACAACCAGTGGAACCCCAGAAGAACAACAAAATGCAATGGACTCCCCACGCACACACATAGCAAGAACTAACAGTATTCAAAGGTGATAAAAAACCAAAAAGTACTCCACAGCTCCTGCCACAAGCAAAAATTGAACTGCAGCAACGAAAACCCACGCCGGAACAGGGTGACTCCGTGGTCACAGTCAGGTAAGTTGTGTCACCAAAGGTTGTGCAGCCTCCACAGAGTCAAATGACTTCCAGACCCCGTTGTCTTGAATCTTAAGGACTGCCAGATACAAAAAAGAAATCTGATCTGCTTCGCCGCCAAGGCAGCACATAAGAGTTGAAACTTCCGCCGCTGGGTCTGGAAGGGCACAGAGTAATCTTGAAAAATGCGGATTTGGGTATCATCATACTTGAGAGCATCCCTCCGAAGCTGGTATTGTTTAAGTATTTCCACCTTATGGAGATAATTGTGCAATTTAGTCACCATGACCCTGGGCCACTGCCGCTCCGCCTCCGGGCGTCCCACCCGTTGTATCCGTTCCAGGCAGATGGAACCCATGCCAGCAGGCAAGGGAAATTCAGCGGCAAGCCAGTCCTTAAAGGTGGTGCCCAATTGACGATCAGACAAAGTCTCCGGGACCCCTATAAACCGAAGGTTGTCCCATCTTGATCGATTTTCCAGATCTTCCGTTTTTTCTTCGCTTGCCGCCAGGCATTGCTCTAGGCAAGCGAGATGGTCACTCAGCCTGGGTAGAGTCTTCCGCTGCAGAGACTCTCGTCTCCAACTCAGTGGTTTGGCTTACCGTGTCCCCCAACAAGGTCTCCAAATGCAGTATTTGGCTCGACAATTTTTCCATTTGCGGGGCCAGAGCCAATGTCACCACCGAAGTAAGCTGCCTCAATTGGATGTCGGTGAATTCCGCCACGTAAGACGGTCCTGCCACTGCCATGGTGTCGTCCTCCGGCTTTGCTTTTTCTTTGGGTTTAGCTGCCGTTCTGCTAGATCGACTGCCCCCCGATTTGGACACGAAGTGGTCCATAAGTTGACCAATTTGAGGGGGAAACTGTGGGGCTTCAAATCGCAGATTAGAGATAAGTAGACAAAGAATGTGCCCGTGAGGGCCAGGGAACTGCAGAACACATGTCCGCTCTCCTCACTGCATTACGTGATCTGCACATCATCATGGATCTTGAACTAATCCGCCTTGAACTGCAAGGTATAGGCGGAATAGAAGTCCCTAATGTAATGTAATGTAATGTAATCTTATTGTGGACTTGAGCTGATTTAAGCTAATATTTACTTTTAGGAATGGTTTTTATTATTTCTTTTTATTTTCTTTGCTTTAAATCGCATTCTGTACAAGTTTAAACTTGAATTGTATATTTGAAAACTTATAAATAAATAAAAGAACCAAGGACAAATTTAATTATTTTATCCCTCGCCTAATGGTACAAGTGAACAGGACCCAACACTGATGTGTGTCAGCAAGAAAATGCCTGCATCAGTGGTTACAACCATAACTACAAAGACAAAATAAATGAAGCTATGCAAAAAATTAATAATAAAAACATATATAGTGAGCAAGAAAAGATTATAAATAAACAATAGTCAACAAATAAATAATAGATGACCTGTAACTAATGAAAGCTCCGTACCATGTGCTGTCAACAAATAAAATTCCAAATAAAATTTTTGAACAATGGATGCAACAGACAATACATGTAACAGATGTTAAAGCCTTCACTTAAAGGTACATAAAATTAAACATGAATTGAACCAAAAGGTCAAAACCAACTCTATAAAAAATGTATACAAAAAGTAAGCCAATTTTTAAAAAATGAAATAAACAGCTTGGTAGCAGAAGAAAAATGAGAAAGGGGTAGAAAATGGAAGGATATACCACAAAATATGCTAAAGATATCTATGCTGTTTATATTGTAAGCAATAAAAGGGGAAAGCAGCATAAAATCAGACATATAAACAAGACAAACACAAAAATAATACAAAGGGACAAAACAAACCAAAAAGACATAAGAAGAAAATTACTAAATGACATCACACTATAAGATGCTGTGCTTCCCTGAGACAGACAGTATTTCTCAGTCTCCTCAACAGATGGTAGGTAAGTGCCTGTGTAGCTCTCTTCAGATTGGCCTTTGATTTGGGGGTACCCTGTTGGGCACCACAAGAGAAATGAAAAGGGGAATCCTTTGTTCTGTCAGACAACCCCCCCATAATAAGAGTAAAAGAGGCCTTACTTTTCTTTATTCTTATGCTCTGGGGTGCAAACTCTGGTTCTCTGGTCCCTCTCCCTTGCCCTCTGTATGCAGTAGGTTTTCCTCGGCCTTCTCTATTTTGACTACCAGGAGATGTTCCTTGCATGCCTTCCCAGAGAGAAAGCAACTGCAAGTATTTATATAAAAAAGGCAACCTACTAAGTATAGAGCCTTCTGGAATTGCAATTCTGATAGCCACTTTGGACATTTTAGGGGCAGTGTGCATATGTGACCCAGGTTTATGAGGCAGTAATGATGGCTCCCTCAGAAAAGGCATAACAGTGCTTGGCTTTTACAGTGCACCAGGTAGTTTGCTTTGTCATCAGTCTGGGCGGAACAGAATCTTTCCTTCTATCCACAGCATAAGGAGCAGGAGCTGCCAACGTGGAGGAAGATTTTCTCTGTAGAAATGTTCTAGATCCATGAGAACAAATTTATCTGAGGCTGCATGGCAGTTCAACATGGCTATCGCAGGATCTCATGGCCATTATGAGGAATGCCAAAGTGCCATATTTCTCCAGTTGCAGGAAGGCTATATGTGCTGGTTCTTCCTTGGACCAGTCTGGAACTGTATTATTTCTCCCTCTGTGGCCCTTAATAGGCTGGGTGTTTCAAAGGATCAAAGTTTATTAAGGCTAAGTGGTTCTTGTGTTCCAGATTGGCCAAGGTGCCTGTGATACGGAGATCTGATGAGGATGAAGATTGAAGGTCCTATTCTCTTGTCCACATCAGCTTTTTGTCTCAGGCTTCTATCTACTTGCCAAATGTAACTCTTACAACATGACTCCTGAGCTTACTACTCATGGATTGCTGAAGGAGGGTTATTATGCCAGGGTTATCTACCTCCTTATTTTTTGTTAGGGTTTGGTGGATCTTTGAAGATTGGTGTGATAAGGGAGTTGCTCTGCATTGTGCTTCTATTGAAAAGGTGTTGGATTTTCTCCGGGATACTTTGGATAAGAATTTGGCCTTGTTCTGCCTTAGAAGACAGTTGGAGGTGTTAGTGTCCTTTCGTGGGCCATTTCAGAGTTGGCCATTGGCCCTTCATCTAGACCAGGGATCTCAAAGTCCCTCCTTGAGGGCCACATTCCAGTTGGGTTTTCAGGATTTCCCCAATGAATATGCATTGAAAGGAGTGCATGCACATAGATCTCATGTATATTCATTGGGGAAATCCTGAAAACCCGACTAGAATGCGTCCCTCAAGGAGAGACTTTGAGACCCCTGATCTAGACATAGAATGCTTTTTTTAAGGGCATTAAGCACTTGAGGCCACTATTCAGGAGAAATGTTCCTCCTTAAGCCCAAATCTAGTCTTGTTGGCCCTGTTCAAAGTGCCCTTTGAGCCCCCAAGGAAGGTAATGTTTTTAAAGATCTTTCTCTGAAGATTGCCTTTTTGGTGGTCATTGCAGGCTATTTCTTGCCATCCTTTTTAGCCAAAGGTAGTTTCGCCTTTTCATATCAATCAGTCCATTTCTCTGCCAATTTTTTGGCAGGATTCCCTATATCATTGGATGACAGACTTTTTGTGGTTATGGGTCAAAGGAAAGGTGAAGTGACCTCAAAGGCGACTTCGCTTCTATGGCTTAAGGAGACAATCACTTTGGCTTACATTCTCATTGGCAAAGTGATGCTGGATAAAATGAAAGCACATTTTACTAGGGCTCAGGTTTCATCTTGGATGGAGTATTCCCTGATTCTTAGGCAAGCCGTTTGCAGGGGTGACAATTTCAATGGTTATGAATCCCACATTAGAAGTTGGATGTCCAGGCAAGACAGTATTATCTTCATCCTGCCCTCAAGTACTACATTTATACTTTCAAGTTCGGAATGGTCTGGAGAGATAAGTTATTATGTGCTAACTTTCTTTCCTTGAGCATCCGGACCATTCCCTTGCCCGCCCAAATGAAGTGTTTGGTTGTCTGTCTATTTTGGCTTGTTCAAGGACTTGTGTATAGTTTTGGAGTAAAGGATGCTCTGGAATCTGGAAGGCTTAGTGATTTCTTTCATCTATGCAGCATGTTTTGACTGTTTCTGGTTTTCTTTTTCCTGGGATGATTGTGTATGTGTGTGTGTGGGGGGGGGGGGTGTTCTGTTACTGCTATCATTCTCTGCTTTGTCAATAGAAATACTGGCTGACTCAGGGCTGCACAGCACTTTATAATGCAACATCTTTTTACTGCTTCCTTGAGACGCTTTACTTTTTGCAGCAATCCTTGGCGAACACAATATACAGGCACTTTGTTACTTATCTTCATTTGTTATGGTATGTCCCAACCTTTTTCAACCATGGACCCCTGACGAAGGTTTGTCTGAAACACGGAACGTGTCGGGTCCCTTGATTGGTAAAAGGTTTTTATTTTACTTATTTGCATTTTAATTTTGGTACAATAAATATTTGCCTGCATCTTGTACACAGTCTGCAGTTTTGTTTGTTTCACATCGCTTAGTAGTTCATCTGCTGATAGGAGGGCATATATCCATTCATCGGGAATGGTCTGGAGAGACCTCTTACACGCATATGCCAATTCATACATTGGAAATCTACTGTATTCACATGGGAATGCTTCTAAAATAAGGGCCATAATGTGTAGCCAAATATTGGTTGCTATGGTTGAGTATGATTGTGCATTCTCATCAAATAAGAATCTAAATGTTTCTGCTTTGAGTTAGTTTTTAATTATACGTATTTCATACATTTATTTGAGTCTTTAAAAATATTGATTATTTTCTTATTATATTTTGCATTTGTAGACTTTTTTTTTAATTTATTAGTGTTAGCAGTTTCTAGGAATGAAATTATTTGATCTATTTTCAGGTTTGACAATGCACGCCTCAATCCTTGCATACATGTTTAACTTAGTGGAAGAAGGAAAAATAAATGCACCATTAAACCCTGGAAATCCACTTAATAATCAATTATTTGTTCAAGATTATGTGGCTAATCTTCTTAAATCTGCCTTTCCTCATCTGCAAGAGTAAGTATAGACCTTTAACGTTTTCAGATTTTCAAGTTTGATTCATATTAGCATTGTTCTGACATTACATTTTTATTTTCTAGTGCTCAGGTTAAGCTGTTTGTCACAGGACTTTTCAGTTTGAACCAGGATATTCCAGCTTTCAAAGAACATCTTCGGGATTTTCTTGTACAGATCAAGGTAAGATATGTAAGGGCATGTATTGAGATAAATTTCCTACACTTAGGTGGAGACCAGTATATTAAGGTGCATTAAAGTCAGTCAACACAATGCCAGGTTGCCTGGATTATACCTGCAGGACTTCTTCCATACTTTCCATCCTAGTACTTATGGATACTTATAGAAGCCATAGCAGATGAGGGAATAGTTCCCCCTTCCCTAGAGGAAATACATGATGTATTGTTGCCTTTAATGTGATTGTTTTTTTTGTGGTAGGCATGGATAATTATACTATGACAAGCAGGTAGCATATTCTCACCTGTGGGTGACATCATCCATAGAGCCTGGTATGGACAGTAAAAAGTACACCAGCACTTTTAAGAGTTTATAAGCTTTCAGACTGCCCGCGCATGCATGAATGCCTTCCTGCCTGCCTCACGGTACCTCAGTTCTTTATTTTCCATAGAGCGAAGAAGTTGTGTTTCCTAGTGCTGTGTTGCGTTCCCTCAGCATGTTCATTTGTGAAATATAGTTTCACAAGTTCTTTGAAATTGGGGGGGGGGGATGTTCCCTTTGTATTTCTTTAGCTGGTAAAATTTTATGAACTCTAGCAAATTTTATGAACTCTAGCAAAAACGGTAGCAGAACGAGATTTGGGGGTAATCGTCATTGAGGACATGAAGTCTGCCAATCAAGTGGAGCAGGCTTCGTCCAAGGCAAGACAAATCATGGGCTGCATACGAAGGGGTTTCGTAAGTTGGAAGTCATTATGCCATTGTATAGATCCATGGTGAGGCCCCACCTGGAATACTGTGTGCAATTCTGGAGGCCGCATTATCGCAAGGATGTGCTGAGACTGGAGTCGGTGCAAAGAATGGCCACCCGGATGGTCTCGGGACTCAAGGATCTTCCATACGAAGAACGGCTTGACAAATTACAGCTATACTCGCTCGAGGAGCGCAGAGAGAGGGGAGACATGATCGAGACGTTCAAGTATCTTACGGGCCGCATCGAGGCGGAGGAAGATATCTACTTTTCAAGGGTCCCACGACAACAAGAGGGCATCCGTCGAAAATCAGGGGCGGGAAACTACGAGGTGACACCAGGAAATTCTTTTTCACTGAAAGAGTGGTTGATCGCTGGAATAGTCTACAGAACCACTACAGGTGATTAAGGCCAGCAGCGTGCCTGATTTTAAGGCCAAATGGGATCGGCACATGGGATCTATTCACAGGGCAAAGGTAGGGGAGGGACATTAGGGTGGGCAGTCTAGATGGGCCGTGGGCCCTTATCTGCCGTCTATTTCTATGTTTCTCTTAAAGTGCACTTTTCACTGTCTGTACCAGGCTCTGTGGATGATGTCATCCACATGACATGTGAAAATATCTGCCCGCTGTCTCCGGATAACACCTGTTATGGTAAGTAACTGTGCTATCTGTTGCTTGGGGGCAGAATTAAGGCTATTCATTATTCAAGAGCTATTTTTATCTTTCCATAACAAAATCATCCAGGGCTAGATGCACAAAACATGATCGTTAATCTAATCCTAATCTTCAGTTTATGTTTAAATATTTTTATTAAGTGTCCTAATGCACACAAACATAGTGAACAAAACAGAACATTTTTCTTTTTCATACGCACATTATACTCCCCCCACCCTCCCCCCATATCTCTTAATTCAAACCCAGTTCAAAAGCACTATAAAGACCATAGAATCAATGTCACACATTCAAAAGTCGATTCTGAGCATGAGGAGTGAGGTCCATCCATAAGTGTTTCCAAATCACACTGAAGCGAAGGCCCAGACCCCCATCAAGGTCTGCAAAGTGTCTGCGGCTTGAACAATCATCAGCGATCTCCATTGGCTATAGGTCGCCAGCTCAGTAGACAGCCAATTGGTCAAAATGGCCTTTTTACCTAATCTTTAGTTTATATTCTGGGTCATCTCTCGTTGGAGCTCGACTCGGTTTATAAGTGATTGGAAGACCAGAATACACTTAAAAGTAAAAAGAAAAAGGAATAGTAAGTCAATTATACTAGTAGATCTTCCAAATGTCAGTTAGTAGATCCCGTAGGTAGACCGTTTAAATATTGTGAAAATAACAGGGTTTTGCGAAACCAGTACAACTGACTTATCGATCTAATAGAGTCAGGAAGTCCATTCCAAGTCTCCACTAACTTGAAAGCTAAAGACTGATTAAGCTTCCCAACAGATTTGATCCCCTTAAAGGAAGGGAACAATAATTTATACCTCTGTGTATTCCTCAGGTAACAAGATCTAAGAGTATTCCAATTTAAAGGGATTAAAAAATCAAATACTCCATAGAGAAGTTTGAAAACAACACATGCACATTTGAACTGGATCCTAAAATAAATTGGAAGCCAATGAAGTTTTATGAGCAAAGGGGAGACATGATCATACTTTCGCTTTCCGAAAATAAGTTTTGCCTCCATATTGTGTGTCAACTGAAGGCATTGTAAGCTCCTCTGCTTGATTCCCAGCTGCTTTGCTTGATACACAGAATTACAGTAGTCCAATTGAGCAAGCACAGTGGATTGAACAGCAGTGAAAAATGCTCCTGATAGAATAATGATCTAACATTTTTCAACATGCGCAAGCTAAAAAAGCACTTTTTCACCAAAAAGTTTATTTGTTCATGGAAGTAAGTGATGAGTCCAGGATAATACCCAGAACTCTAGAAGAAAACTCAATGTGTAGCGAGATACCTGATTTCAAAGTAAAAGAAATAGGAAGATTTTCTAACCTTTGCCTAACCCATAACAATTTTGTTTTAGCTGCATTCAATTTCATTTGAATGGACATCGCACACATCTGAAGTTTAGAAATATAATAGTCTATGTTTGAGACTAAATTACTGAGATCAGAGTCAATTTCCAGTAAAATGAAGATGTCATCTGCGTACGTGAATATAGTCTCCACAGAGGGGATATTTCCAAAAAGATATGAAGGGAAAGGATCCATTTTGCAGCTACATTTTTTTCAGTTTCTCACATAGTTTTAGAACTTGTGTTTCTGAGACTAGATTGAAATTATTCCAAAATTGATCCACTGGAGTTACCACTAAATCATTAGAACCTGGAAATAGATCATCAGGATTTACAACAGGGAACGTGTCCCTGATCAGTACAATTTTGTTTTTAAAAAATTTTGCTAAATCCTCTACAGTTGGAAGATAGATTTGCTCTGATCTTATGCTTGTTGGGATTAAAGAGTGCTAGAATTTAAAGAGGGCATTACTTTGATTGTCAGAGCGAGCTATTTTAGTGCTATAATAATTTTTATCCCAGTATAAGCAGGCAGGTATTTTCACATATGGGTGATGTCACCGATGGAGCCCCAGTGCAGACGTCTCACAAGCAGACTTGCTTGAAGAAACTCGAAGTTTTGAATCGCCCACACCGTGCATGCGCAAGTGCCTTCCCACCCAGTGTAGGGCGCATCTCCTCAGTTCTTACTTTTCCACGGAGCCGAGAAGTCCGTTTTTGACTCTCTCCGTTTGTTTTTTGCCTTGTGCCTTCTCTAGAACCGCGGTTTGTTTGATTTTTTTTTCTCACAAATTGCTGTTTTTTCTTTTCTTTCTTTTAATTCTTTCATTTAAAAAAAAAAATTTTTCTTCTTTTCGGTTTTCGGGACAGGCCGTTCGGTTTTTGGGACAGGCCGCTCGGCTGCAGCCCAAGGTCTTCAATCTTGCGGCGGTTCCTTTTACTCCTATGTTCGGCCTGCCACAGGTTTTCAGATGTGTACCAAGTGCCTGCGCGCAATCTCCTTACGGACCCTCATCGTCTCTGTCTTCAGTGTCTTGGGTCAAAGCATCATCCAAGATCGTGCCCGCCTTGTCAACCACTTCCCTTCGTGTTTTTCGGCGGTGGCGTATTTTGGTGGATAAGCTCCTCCAGATGGAGTCTTCCCTTGCATCCTCGTCTTCAAAGGTGACCTTGGACTCGACTCCTACCGAGGCTCCTCCTGCTTCGACAGCTTCCACCTCGAGCCTCACCAGACCTTCCTCGTTTGCAATGGCTCTTCCTTCAACGACTTCTGCTGTATCTTCCCCTGTTCCCTCAGGTCTGATAGCTCAGCAGACACTTCCTCCGGTAGTGATTAAGGTGCCTAAGCTTTCCAAGTCCAAGCACACTCAGACTACCTCGAGGGAACCTCTAGCCAAAGCAGGTAGTCCGGTTTCAGACACAGATCCATCCTTGCCGGCTTCTTTCCAGACCACGTTGGGGAAGCAATTCATTCAGTTCCTTACTAATATGGGACCGAAGCTTCTTCCTCTTCTCCAGCCTGGGCATTTAGCAGACTCCCGCGAGGTCGAACCGCTTCCTTTGCCTCAGTCTCAACCACACTCTTTGCAGGGAGCAGAGTCTCTGCGAGTGTCTGGTCTGGCATCCAAGCACGAACAGCATGGAGCAGATTCTTTGCCAGTGCCTCAGACGGAATCCTCACACTATTCAAGGAGCAGAGTCTTTGAGAGTGCATTGAGGTTCCTCCATCAAGCCTCAGGGACTTGCTTCTCCTGCCTCCAGCCCATCCATTCTTTGGGGGCATCAGTTGCTTTTCTCTCCGAGGCGAAGTCTCCTTGTTTTTCGAGTTCAGCTTCTTAGCATAGTTCTCATCGAAGATCGAGGTTTTCATCAAGACATGCTTCCAGACGGAGCCCTTCTTCCTGTATGCAGGGAGCAGAGTCTCTGCGAGTGTCTGCTCTGATGTCCAAGCACGTATAACAAGGAGCAGATTCTTTGCCAGTGCTTCGGACGGAATCCTCACACACTATTCAAGGAGCAGAGTCTTTGAGAGTGCATTGAGGTTCCTCCATCTGAGCCACCGAGGAGCAATCAGAGCTCCTCACTCTTTACAGGGAGCAGAGTCTCTGCGAGTGTCTGCTCTGACGTCCAAGCACGCATGGCATGGAGCAGATTCTTTGCAAATGCCTCGACTGGAATCCTCACATTCTTTTCACGGAGCTGAGTCTTTGGGAGTGCATCGAGGTTCCTCCCTCAAGCCTCAGGGGCTTCGTTCTCCTTCCTCCAGCCCATCCATTCTTTGGGGGCATTGGCTGCTTTTCTCTCCGAGGCGAAGTCTCCTTGTTCTTCGAATTCAGCTTCTTAGCATAGTTCTCATCGAAGATTGAGGTTTTCATCGAGACATGCTTCCAGACGGAGCCCTTCTTCCTGTATGCCTCGATCTACACCTTTTTTCGACGCTGACTCTGTTCTGCTCCAGGATTTACACTCCTCTTCATCTCAAGGCAGATGCTTTTCTTCTGGACTGGACAAATCTCTTCCTATATGCGTTTCCTCTATTCCATCTCATTCTAAAGATTCTGGTCCAATGGAAGACTGACCATGCCACCATGATTCTGATTGCTCCTCGGTGGCTCAGACAACTTTGGTTCTCCCTTCTACTTCAACTCAGCAGCAGGGAGCCTTACCTTCTACCAGTTTTTCCTTCTCTGCTTATACTGAGTCAAGGATCTCTGCTTCATCCCAACCTGCAGTCTCTACACCTGACAGCTTGGTACCTTTCACCATAACTCCTCTTCAGTTTTTCTCAATCTGTTTGAGATGTTTTGGAAGCTATCACCAGAAATGGACTAGCTTTTCTACATGGTGTTTCTCTCATCATAAGGAGTCTCAGCATTCTTCCTTATCTTCAGTTTTGGATTACCTTTTGCACTTATCTGATTCTGGCCTCAAGTCTACATCGATCCGAGTCCATCTCAGTGCAATTGTGACTTTCCATCAGCCTATTGACGGAAAACCCCTCTCTGCTTGTCCAGTGGTTTCCAGATTCATGAATGAAGTATCTCTCTTGGAAAGTGGTGTTTCTCATTGCCCTCACTTCGGCTCGACGAGTCAGTGAGCTCCAAGCTTTAGTTGCTGATCCACCTTTCACTGTCTTCCA
The DNA here is from genome assembly GCF_902459505.1 of Geotrypetes seraphini. Taxonomy (NCBI): domain Eukaryota; kingdom Metazoa; phylum Chordata; class Amphibia; order Gymnophiona; family Dermophiidae; genus Geotrypetes; species Geotrypetes seraphini. Next base: position 336,911,220 of record NC_047086.1, on the reverse strand, counting down.
TCATGATGAGGTGGTCCTTCGTACTCATCCTAATTTCCTCCTTAAAGTGGTCTTGGAATTTCATCTCAACCACTCCATTGTTCTTCAATTGTTTTTTCCAAAACCTCGTTCTCATCCTGGAGAAGTTGCTCTTCATACTCTGGTCTGTAACGTGCTTTGGCTTTCTATTTGGAACGCACCAAACCACAAAGAATTGCTCCTCAACTTTTGTCTCCTTTGATCCAAACAAGTTGGGACATCCTATTTTCTAAGCGTACCATCTCCAATGGGATGGCTGCTTGTATCTCTTTCGGCTCTGCCCAGGCTGGTTTACCCCTACACAGTAAAGTCCCAGCCCATACGGCTCGAGCTATGGCAGCTTCCGTAGTTTTCCTCAGATCTACACCTGGGTTCTATTCGCAAAGTAAAGGCAGGGGAGGGTCATTAGGGTGGGCAGACTGGATGGGCCTTGGCCCTTATCTGCCGTCGATTTCTATGTTTCTATGTTTCTATTGAGAAAATTTGTAGAGCTGCTACTTGGTCCTCGGTTCATACCTTCACCTCTAACTTTTGTCTGGATTCTTTTTCCAGACGGGATGGACATTTTGGCCAAACAGTATTACAAAATTTATTCTCCTAAATTGCCAACTCTCCCACCGTCCCTTCCTTGTTAGCTTGGAGGTCACCCATATGTGAGAATACCTGCCTGCTTGTCCTGGGATAAAGCACAGTTACCGTAACAGGTGTTATCCAGGGACAGCAGGCAGCTATTCTCACAACCCACCCACCTCCCCTGGTTGGCTTCTCTGCTAGCTATCTGACCTGAGGAGACGCGCCCTACGCTGGGCGGGAAGGCACTCGCGCATGCACAGTGCGGGCGACTCGAAACTTCGAGTTTCTTCAAGCAAGTCTGCTTGTGAGGCGTCCACATCGGGGCTCCGTCGGTGACATCACCCATATGTGAAAATAGCTGCCTGCTGTCCTTGGATAACACCTGTTACGGTAAGTAACTGCTTTTCTGGCAGACCTGAGCTGCACATCATCTTATCAGAATCTGTGTTAGTTTTTTTTTTCCATTTCCCTTCTAATCTTCTGCACACCTGTTTTAACTCTCGATGATAAGGCAAGTACCAGGGTACCTTCCATGCATAACTTACTAATTTAGATATTGAGGAAGATAGATTGATAGGTACTTTCTGACAGTTCCTTCCAATCTTGCCTAAGATTTTCTGACAATTTACCAGAAGAAACACATGGTAGTACTTTTAGGAGTTGGAACCAAAAGAGTTCTGAGCTGATCTTTTTCCTAATGGTTATAGTTCACTTCTAATGTGCATGATCAGTAGTAGGGGGACATAAAAATTGATAGACCGAATTCCCCAAGAAAATGATCTGACCAGGGAACCTTCTACCAACCGATATCATCTAGCATAGTTTGTTGATGCGTATGGTCCATAAAACTAATGTGATCTAATATATTGTTAAGACCGTGTGAGTCGCTGTTGGCTATTTTTTTGGCCAACTCCTGAACAGCAGTAGATGATCCAACAAGTTTGCATGCAAATGATTTGTACGGAGGTTCCCCTAATCCTAACATAGAAAATGACGGCAGAAAAGGGCCACGGCCCATCAAGTCTGCCCACTCTAATGACCCACCCCCCTAACTTCTTCCACTGAGAGATCCCACATGCCTATCCCATTTTTTCTTAAAATCTGGCACACTGCTGGCCTCAATTACCTGCAGTGGAAGATCATTCCAATGTCGCCATGAAATTTTCCGCCCCTGATTTTCAGCGGATACCCTCTTGTGGCTGTGAATCCTTTAAGAAAAAAGATATCATCTTCCACCTCGATACAACCCATCTCAATCATGTCTCCCCTCTCTCTGCGTTCCTCGAGTGAGTATAGCTGCAATTTACTCAACCGTTCCTCATACGGGAGATCCTTGAGTCCTGAGACCATCCTGGTGGCCATTCGCTGAACAGATTCAGCTCTCAGCACATCTTTTTGGTAATGTGGCCTCCAGAATTATACACAATATTCCAGATGAGGTCTCACTATGGATCTGTACAACGGCATTATGACTTCGGGCTTTTGGCTGACGAAACTTCTACGGAATCAACCCATCATTTGTCTAGCCTTGGATGAAGCTTTCTCCACTTGATTGCCAGTTTTCATGTCTTCACTAATGATCACTCCTAAGTCTCGTTCTGCTGCAGTCCTAGCTAAGGTCTCACCATTTAGGGTGTAAGTTCTGCATGGATTTCTGCTGCCAAGGTGCATGACCTTACACTTTTTGGCATTGAAGCTTAGTTGCCAAGTCGAAGACCAATGTTCCAGTAAGAGTAGGTCCTGCGTCATACTTTCGGGCAATGTGCTTTTGCCTACTATGTTGCATAGTTTGGCGTCATCGGCAAATAATGTAATTTTACCTTGAAGCTCCTGAGCCAGGTCCCTTACAAAGATGTTAAATAGGATCGGGCCCAAGACCAAACCCTGCAGCACTCCACTGATCACCTCCAACGTTTCGGAGAGGGTACCGTTCACCACCACCCTCTGAAGTCTACCTCTAAGCCAGTCTTTAACCCATGCAGTTAATGTTTCACCTAATCCCATCAAACTCATCTTGCTCAATAACCTACAGTGTGGGACGCTATCAAAAGCTTTACTGAAGTCCAAGTACATGATGTCCAGGGACTCCCCCATATCCAGCTTTCTTGTTACCCAAAGAAGCTGATTAGATTGGATTGGCAGGACCTTCCCTTTGTAAATCCATGTTGATGGGGATCACATAGATTCTCATCGTTCAGGATCGTATCTAATTTATGTTTGATTAGTGTTTCCATAAGTTTACTCACTATTGATGTGAGACTCACCGGTCTGTAATTCGCAGCCTCCGTCCTGCATCCCTTTTTGTGGAGTGGAATGACGTTAGCTGTTTTCCAGTCCAACGGGACTCTTCCTGTACTTAGGGAAAGATTGAAGAGCACGGATAGCGGTTCCACCAGGACGTCACTCAACTCTCTGAGCACCCTGGGGTGAAGTTTGTCTGGTCCCATGGCTTTGTTCACTTTGAGTCTTGATAGTTCATAGCAGACGCTGCTGGGCGTAAACTTGAAATTTCGAAACTGGTCTTCCGAGCTTTCCCTTGTCTGCAATTGTGGACCGGATCCCGGCGCCTCGCAGGTAAAGACGGAGCAGAAGTATTCATTTAGTAGTTCAGCTTTATCAGAGTCTGATTTTACATAATTCACATCTGGTTTCATGAGGCATACTATCCCATCTGTGTTTCTTTTTCTGTCATTAATATACCTGAAGAAGGATTTATCCCCCTTCTTAATGTTTTTTGCTAGATTCTCTTCCTTTCGGAGTTTGGCCTCTGACTGCTGTTTTGACAGCTTTAAACTTGGTCAGATAGTCTTCTTTTGTCTCCCTTTTTCCTGATTGTTTGCAGGAGATAAATGCTTTTTTCTTCTTTTTTACGAGGTCCGAGATCTCCGCAGTGAACCACTGAGGTTTATTGTTTCTCCGCCGTCTGCTTACTGTTTTTATATAGCAGTTGGTTGCTTCGTATAGGGTAGATTTCAGAGTTGACTACATTGCCTATACATTATCGGTTTCAGCTTGGGTTTGCAGCGCCCAATGGACGAAATCTCCCATGCATTTTGAGCATAGGAATTTGACGCATAAGCTCAAGGTGTGAAAAATAATAAAAAATGCAATAGCCATTACATTAGCGGGAGATCTTTATAGTTGCCAAAATGCTGGCTTTCTGATAACGAGCTCAGCTTAATATCTTACGACACTCTATTATATACTTTTGGCTCAGTGTGACATCATCAGTTTCTCAACCAATAAAATAACATGGGTGGTCTTAAAAGTTAGACAAAGAAAATTCCTCTACGTTTAAAAGTTTCAGAAATCATATTTGTTCTGTCCATATTCATTTCTGAATATACAGTATCCTTTTCACATGGGTATATTAAGAGAAATCATTTGTTAAAAAGATGCTGAAATGTTCTCAGCCCTACAAACAGTGTTGAGAATTTGTCAGCCTTAGAGGAAAGGAGAAAGTGCAGGAGAAGGCAATCAAAGAGAAGGAGGGGCTTTCTTCCCCTGAGCTGACAGCTTCACACACAGTGTCTGACTCTAATTTTTTCCAGATGTTGCTTTAGGATTTCTTTAGGTTGCAAATATATATATTATGTTCTTCTACCAATTCTTTCACATCCACACATTCATATTTGCTTGCTTGGGCCCAAGCATTCATAATTCTCATTCATATCTCGGCCATTCATAACTCATATTTCATAAATGTTATATCTCAGTTTAGGATACTTCTTTCCAGCCTAAGGCACATCTGGTATCAATTACCACCACGATGCTAGTAGCGGGAAAAACTCTGAACAAAGAAAAAGCAGAGAGACAGAAGGTCACTGACTCAAAATGGATTCCAAAGCACAAAAGATATAGCAAAACGAAGAACTAAAATGGAGTCCCTATATACCCTGGTTTCCTTCATGATCTAGCCTAATAGCAAAGTACATAAAAAGAATATTACTATACTTTCCCTTATATTAATCTGTAGTGTGTTTTTCTGGCTTTAGCTTCATTCATAATCAGATTGTTATTTACCAGTTTGTCGTACGATTCTATTGGGTGTGGCCTTAACTAACACATATGCTTGTATCTAACTAGAATTACCCAGAATCATACGATAAACAGGCACTTTTGTAGAAAAACTCCACAAAAATACTGTACTATCATGTTCTGATATCCATTCCATTACCGTCCCATAAACATCACCCCCTACTGGCCATGAGCCACTACTCCTCAGTTTGAAGTTAGTGCCCCGAAAGTTGAGGACCTTTGTTGATGTGTTTGATCTAGTGAAACCTTTCCTGAGTTTGAACCATACCATGTTGTGGTCACTGGAGGCCAACATATCGCCTACCGAAACCTCTGTGACTCTTTCTCAGTTGGTGAGTACCAGGTCTAGTATCGCCTGATTCCTAGTGGGCTCCAATACCATTTTTTTGAGTCGTGCTCCCTTTATGGAGGTTAATAGCCTTCTGCTGCTGCTGGTCGTAGCGGAAAGTTTGTTCCAATCTACATCAGGCCATTCCCCTAACAATACTGTGTTTCCACGCAAAGTGATGTTCTCTATGTCTTCGATTAATTCTATAATCCTTGTCTTCCTGTTGTCTTGGAGGTCTGTATACTACACCAAGATACCAGGTTCACCCAGAGGGATTCCACGGTATACTTGACATCTGCGATTCTGGTAACTTTGATGTCCTCTTTAGTGTATAGTGCAACCCCTCCTCCAATTTTGCCCTCTCTGTCTCGACGAAGTAAGTTGTATCCCAGTATAGCCATATGTGAATCCGTGAACCAAGTCTCGGATATCGCCACCACGTCTAAGTCGGTGTTCCTTATTTCCGTCTCCAATTCCAGAATTTTATTGCCTAAACTGTGGGCATTAACATACATAGCCCTCCATACCTTATGTTTGCTAAGTCTCTGTGGAGATTTTTCCGCCTGAGTTAGTGTGACTCCTGTAGTATTGTTTTCAATCTGTTTACGTACCTCGGACTCAGAAATGGAGTTGCAACTTACCTCACCAGGATGGTTCCTTACCACGCCAGTACGTGAGTGGGTACACTCCCCCAACTTACCTAGTTTAAAGCCCTACGAAGCAGGCGGGCTAGTCGGTGTCCAAAGACGTTCTTACCCCTTCTGGTCAGGTGGAGTCCGTCTGGTCCCTGTATTCCCTGAAGTGCCTCTCCATGGTTTAGGAATCCGAAGTTCATCTCCTTGCACCATCCGTGTAGCCACTCATTTGTCCTCTGGATATGTTCTTCCCTGGCTCTTCCCTTACCTCTCACTGGGAGGATCGAGGAGAAGACCACCTGCGCTTCCATCCGCCTCAGCTTCTCACCTAGGGCTCCAAAGTCTTCAGTTATATTCTCCGGGGTGTTCCTGGCAGTGTCGTTCGTTCCGACGTGGATGAGAAGCATGGGGAAGTGGTCTTGAGGCTTGATAAGTCTATCTAGGCAGGCGGTTACATCTCAGATCCTGGCTCCTGGTAGACAGCAAACCTCTCTTGATTGCATATCTGGTCTGCAAATTGGTCCCTCGGTGCCCCTCAGCAGGGAGTCCCCAATGACTACCACTCTGCACTTCTTCGGGGGGAGCTGATCTGTTGTCCCTGGAAACGGAGCCATCTGTTGGACATCTTCCTGTACCTCATTGGCAGTTCCTTCCTGTAAAAGTTGGAATCTGTTCCTCAAGGTGATTTGTGGGGTTGATGTAAAACTGCCATGTTTGCAAGAAAAAGAAACAGAAAAAGAGGAAGGTCTTCTGTGCTTGCCTATGGAGGAGGTTACCAGCTGCCAGGAGTCAGCATTTCCAGCCTCTTCCTGTACCCCAATCGTTGGTTTCAAAGCTGTAGGTTTGGTCGGTTTGGGCTTCTCGAGGATGGTCTTGTCTTGCGCCTGCTCAGTGATTTTGGACAGATCCTGGATGACTCCTGGATGAAGGCCTCGTCTTCCCAGATGCTTCTCAAGCGCTTCACCTCCTCCCTTAGGCTCCTCAGTTCCAGTAAGATGGCTCCGTTTAGCTGGCCCACCTCTTCTGTCTGTGTGGAGACTGTAGTGTACTGCTGGGGGATGGCCTCGGTCTGCACAGAGACCTCTGTCCACTGTCCTGGGTCATCCTCCGCCTGTACGTAGACCGTGGCCATCCCCTGGATCCCTTCGGTGACTGGAATGCCGGTCTTGATTATAGTCTTGGTGCTTCTAGTTTTCCCTGCCATTTTCAAGTTTTGTGGGGGGGTTTCCCCCCCTTACTCCTACTAGAGTGTCTGGTAAGGTCTGCCTGTCAGTTAATTGGAGAGGACTGCCTGTTAGTTAGTTACTCTGTCTGCTTGTTATTTAGGTCTGCCTGTCAGTTAATTGGAGAGGACTGCCTGTTAGTTAGTTACTCTGTCTGCTTGTTATTTAGGTCTGCCTGCTTGTTAGTTAGAAAAGTCTGCCTGTTAGATAGTTTGAAAGATTAGGGTGACTGGTAAGGTCTGCCTGCTATATAGTTAGAGAGGTCTGCCTGCTTGTTAGTGAGATAGAAAGATCTGCCTGTTTGAAATATAGATGGAAAGTTTAAAAGATAGCTTGAAAGTTAATTAGTTAGTTTTATGTGCCTAGTGGTTGTACTCCGCCTTGTTGTATGTTGAGTCCTTACCTTGGCGGTTTTCCGGAGCCCTTAGTGATAAAGATTCGGCCTTCCTTGAGGCCCTTCACAAAGGCGCTTTCGCTAAGGCAAGCGCCTTTGCCGCTCGCCTTCATTGCGCGCCAAACAGCTGTGCACCATTAGCTCCTCCCCTTTTATAGGGGAGTTCGGCTGGTGACGTCGGGGGTAGGCAGAGTTATCTCTCATCTCTTCCCCTCGACTCTGCTCGGTCCTCTCCTTTCCTTGCTAACTCTGCTTTCTCCGCTCCGTCTGCCTCCCCCTCTGCTTGCTCCACTCTGTCCGCTCAGCTTTCCGCTCTTCTCCTTTCTAATTCTCTCTCTGCTTCCTCCACTCCGCTCTCCGCTCCTCTTTGCTATCTCCGCTCTATTCCTTTCTAATTCTCTCTCTGCTTCCTCCGCTCCTTTGCACTGCCACGTGCCCAGGTTTAGCTAGGCTCAGTTCCTCCTAACTTCCTACGGCTGGCCTGAGTACTATCTGATCAGTCACTGCGAGAATGACATTAACAAATGCGAAGAGCCCAAACAGCTGAGTAGTAGAGGAAGCCCCAGAGCAGTGTCCTGCCACTTGGCTGTTGTTTTTTTTTATTTATTTTTTTTTATTTTTTTTTAAATGGCATAGATGTTATGCATGTGTTACACATGCACAATATCTGCTCCATTAAAAAAAGAGAAAAAAATCTCTCACCCCATCCCTGGTATTAAAAAATTGGTAGGAAGGATGCCCATTCTATCCTGCCACCATATGCCCCCTGGCCCCCCACACACCCTGATCCTCCCCATGCATCACTACGACCCGGAGAGCAAAAGAGAAAACATGGAGTAAAGACATCTGTCTTATCTAGCAAAGAATTTCAAATGTCAGCCCTCCTCCAAGAAAATCATGTTAACCTTATTTTGGGATGTGAAGGGGCATATTCTGGTGCATTTCCAAGTGCAGGGGCAAACAATGAACAGTGAAAATACTGTGCATTGTTGTCAAATGAACTTAAACCTGCAATTTGCAGCAAAAGAAGAGGAATGTTGTCCAAAACCATGCACCATGACAATGCACACCCTCATACAGCAGCAGTGACAGAAGAGAAATGTTAACAGCTTGTGTTCGAACGTCTTCCACATCCTTCTTACAGTCCAGATCTGGTACCTATTAATTATCACATTTTTGGTCCACTGAAGAAGACACTGCAAGGTCGCAGATTCACCTCTGATGATGAAGTAAAGGAAGTGGTGCTCACCTGGCTTCGGGAGCAGCTAAAAAACTTCTTCTCTTCAGGAATGCAGAAGCTAGTTGAACAATACTGCAAATGCATCATCTTGCATGGGGACTGTGGAAAAATTATATGTTCAGTTGTTCACAGGGGTCAGTGCTCAGACCGCTGCTGTTCAATGTATTTATAAATGACCTGGAAGCGGGGACGAAGTGTGAAGTTATAAAATTTGCAGATGACACCAAACTCTGTAGCAGGGTTAGAACCACGGAAGAATATGAAGACCTACAAAGGGACCTAAACAAACTGGAAGAGTGGGCAAATAAATGGCAAATGAACTTTAATATAGACAAATGCAAGGTCGTGCATATAGGGAAGAAGAACCCAATGTTCAGATACGAAATGGGGGGATCAGTGCTAGGGAAAAGTAACCTTGAAAAAGACCTGGGTGTGCTGGTGGATACAACAATGAAATCAACGGCACAATGTGCAGCAGCCTCAAAGAAAGCAAACAGAATGTTTTTGAGGCATTATTAAGAAGGGTATTACGACCAGGACAAAGGAAGTCATCATGCCGCTGTATCGCGTGATGTTGCGCCCACATCTGGAGTACTGTGTCCAATTTTGGTGACTGTACCTCAAGAAGGACATGGCGATACTTGAGAGGGTTCAGAGAAGAGCAACGAAAATGATAAAAGGGATGGAAAACCTTTCTTACGCAGACAGGTTAGAAAGGCTGGGACTTTTCTCTCTGGAAAAGTGCAGACTCAGAGGAGACATGATAGAGACTTTCAAGATCATGAAAGGTATAGAAAAGGTAGAAAGGGACAGATTCTTCAGCCTATTGGGAATCACAAGAACAAGTGGGCACTCAGAGAAATTGAAAGGGGACAGGTTTAGAACCAATGCCAGGAAATTCTTTTTCACTCAGAAGGTGATGGACACTTGGAATGCTTCCGGAGGTTGTGATAGGACAGAGTACCCTACCGGGCTTCAAGGAAGGATTAGATAAATTCCTGAAGGACTAGGGGATTGAGGGATACAGCTAGAGGTAGAGATTGGTTATGAAAGGGCTTAGATAGAAGGATAAGGGGATTTAAGGGTTTAGACAACGATCACCTTACAGGTCAGGGACCTGATGGGCCGCCGCGGGAGCAGACTGCTGGGCGCGATGGACCTCTGGTCTGACCCAACCGAGGCAACTTCTTATGTTCTATTAAAGCCATTAAATGTATTTAGTTTTTATTTTTTGACTATCAAATCAACCGTATATACTTGTATATGAAGACCCGGATATAAGTCAAGACCCCAATTTCCCCCCCCCCCAAAAAAAAAAAAAATGAGGAAAAATGGTTGACAGGGGCTTAATATTCAAGTTCCATGCTCTGCCAGGGACTGCACCCAGTGTCCCCTCCCTCACTCTATCCCCTGCCAGGCTCTGCACTCAGCCCCCCTCCCTGCCAAGTTCTGCACCCAGCCCCCTTCCCTTTCAGGCTCTGCACCCTGTCCCACCTTCCTTCCCTGTACCCTCTTCCCCCCTCTGGTTGTTTAGTGGTAGGTCGGGACAAGAGGGATCCCTCCCCTCCCGGCCGATACTAACAATTTTTACACACACCCTCCCCCATGTACCTTTTTTCGCATCCCTGGTGGTCCAGCGGTGTATGGGCAGGAGCGAGCTTTCCTCACTGAGCCCCTCATTCCGATCTTGCAGCCAATGGCATACCTGAGCCGGCACACAGGAGTGAGCTTTTCGAGCGCCCGGCCCTGCACTGCTCCCTGAATAGCTGCCACCAGTTCTCACGGAACTCACGAGAACTGGCGGCAGCCATTCAGGGGGTGGGGCAGGAGCTCGAAAAACTCACTCATGCATGCTGGTGCGTTGCTGGCCACAAGATCGGAAGGAGGGGCTCAGTGAGGAAAGCTCGCTCCTGCCCATACACCGCTGGCCCACCAGAGATGCGAAAAAAGGTACGCAGGAGTAAACAATTGCTAGTATCAGCCAGGACAGGAGACAGGAGGGATCCCTCCTGTTCTGGCTTAACGGCAAGCCTGCGGCAAGTCCAGGAGGATGTCGGGTGGTCACTGGATGATGACCTGAATATAGGACAAGACCCCCATTTTGGGGCCATTTTATTACCCAAAAATCTTATCCTATATTCGAGTATATACAGTAGTTATCAACCTAATAGTTTCAAGCCATCAGATCTCTACTCCCTTTATCATTCTCTCCAGTGGTAGATGCTTCCATCCAACATCTCCTAAGGGTTCCCCTTCCAGCTTCCTCTTCAGCACAGATGCTTTGATATTAGGCTGAGGAACTCATCTTGACATCCTTCTTACTCTGGGAGTTTGGTGTCCTCATGAGAAAACTCTCCACATCAATCTCCTGAAGCTTCAAGTAGTACACAATGTTCTCCAAACATTTCAAGACCATCTTCTCCACCAAATAGTCCTCATCCACACTGACAATCAGGTTGACATGTTCCATCTGAGCAAACAAGGAGGCACAGGATCTCACCCCCCTCTGCATGGAAATGATCCAGATTTGGATTTGGGCAGCTGCCCATGGCAACTTCTCAGAGCAGTTTATCTAGCAGGGAAGCAGTTATACAAAATTTTGTTTACTTCCTGAGTGCCAGCTCTCCCTCCAACCCTATTGGGTTTCACCAGGCTCATGCATGTTCAATATTAAATCTCTTCCAGAGTCATGATCCAGGCAACTTGGAAGTCCCATGTGTGAAAATAATATACCTGCTTGTTCTCAGAGAAAGTAGAAATACTTACCTTTTAGCATGTGTTTTCTCACAACCTGCCCACCTCCCCTAGTTGACTTCTTAACTTTGTTAATGACCTACAGCAGCAGTCTCAAACTTGCGGCCCCCAGGTGCTATTTTGCGGCCAGCAGTCTTGTACCCGATCTCGCACTCTGGGCAGGAAGAGAGGCACCGGCGTCAACTGACTTGCAACTTCCTGCAGCCGTTGCATACGCCGGGACTCCTGCCTTCGCTATCTGCCGGATAGGCGAAGGCAGGAGTCCTTGCATATGCGACAGCAGCAGGAAGTTGTAAGTCAGCTGGCACCGGAGCCTCATTTCCTGCCCAGTGTGTGAGATTGCTTACAAAACCGCAGTTGCAAAATACAGGTATTGATGGACAGGGGAGGAGAGAAGGGGTACTGCTGAACAGGGGGAGTAGGGAAGGGAGAAGGGTTTCTGCTGGACAAGGGGGAGATAAAAGGAAGGGAGAAGAGGTGCTGGTGGACCTAGCAGAAAGGGAGGGAAAGGAAAGGTGCCACACACTGGAGGGGAGGGTGAGATGGTGCATGGGGAGAGAGCATGTTGGGGTGGGGGGTGGGAAGGAGGGATGCCACTTGAGGGAAGCGGCAAGGACAGAGATAAAGCGTGCAGAAGGCAGAAAGTGTTGGACTCGTGGAGAGGGCAAGATGGATGAGGAGGACAGAAAGGAGGGAAGAAGAAATGTTCCACTGGGGAAGGGGGAGAGGGCAGAGAGTGAAAAGTTGGACTCATGGAGGGAGAGAGAGAGAAATGTTTGGTTGAGGGGAAGGAGGACCAGAGGAGAAGCATGCAGGAGGAAGAGAGAAAAAAATGTTGAACTGGTGAAAAGGAGGGAGAAATGTTGGACTGGGAGGGGGGCAGAAAGGAGGAAGGGAAGAACTACAGGGGGAAGAAAGGAGGAAGGGAAAGAGAAATGTTACACTGGGGGGGGGAAGGAGAGAGATGTCAGACCATGGAAATAGGGAGAGAAGGAGAGAGAGATAGGAAAGGAAGGGAAGACATGAAAACATAGATTTTGAGAAGAAAGCAGAAAAATTGAATGTTAAGTTAATGCCAAAGATGGATGCAAGGCAGAAAGTGAAGACGGAGAGAAAACCAATCAATGGACAAGAAGGCCCTGGAAACATATTTAAAAGTACAGAAAAATAAAGTCACCAGACAACAAAGGTAGGGAAAATGATTTTATTTTCAATATAGTGATTGAAGTGTGTCAGTTCTGAGAAAGGAAAGATGTTAAACTTTAACTGTGAGGGCCGCTGAAAAAAATAGTTAATGTTTTATTAAAGAAATGACAATTTTGCATGAGGTAAAACTCTTTATAGTTTATAAATCTTTCCTTTAACAGTTCTCTGGTCTAGATCAACTGCTGCTTTGGGAGCTAGAGGGAGAGGGGTTATTTGGTCAGGGTTGGCTGCTACTTCGAGAGCTGGAGGGAGGGGTTGTTGGGTCAGGACCAATTGCCGCTGCCGCTTTGGGGGCTGGAGGGGAGGGGAGGTTGTCATTTCTGGACCAGCTGCTTCTTCAAGGGTTGGAGGGGGGTTGTCAGGTCGGGACCAGTTGCTGCTGCTGATTTAGGGATTGGAAGGATGGGAGCTTGTCGTTTCAGGACTAGCTGCTGCTTCAGGGGAGGGAGGGGGGTTGTCTGGTCGGGACTGGCCACTGCTGGTGCTGCTTCGGGGATTGGAGGGAGGACTTTTATTTTTTGTGCACCGAATGTTTGAGTACTGGTTAACTGGGGTTCTACTATATATCAAATACTATTAAATATAATTGTTTTATATATTTTGAAAGCATAGTGTTCTTATCGACTATACATATTAATATTGAACTACCATGCCATGGACAACTACATCAGCATTTCAGATTCTTCAAAAGTTGTTGCTGTTGGTTTGTAAGTTGTGGAAGGGATTGAGAGGTGATTTGTATTTTTTGTGCTGTTTGTTCATGATTTGTCATGGCTACAAGAATCCCCATTTTGGGTTTGTGGCTGGTCTGGTAACATTTGTAAAAGGATGGGCCTGGGATAACTTAAGGTTAGTTTGTTTTCTCACCCTTTAATCTGACTTTTTGGGGTTTTCCGTAGGAATTTGCAGGTGAAGATACATCTGACCTATTTTTGGAAGAAAGAGAAACAGCCCTTCGACAAGCTCAGGAGGAGAAACATAAACTTCAAATGTCTGTCCCTGGCATCCTTAATCCTCATGAAATTCCTGAAGAAATGTGTGATTAAAAAATTAGAAGCCAAGTAATAGTTTTCTTCTGAACAGCTACATTGGATATTCAGGAACAAAACTTGGATATTTGTTGACCAAAATGATGCCAATTTGTAAATTATAATGTCACCTAGTGGCCCTTTTTTCTTATTATGCGTTTTTGTATAAGAAATTTTCTGTGAAATATCCTTCCATTGTTAAGGGTTATGTTTTGGTCATCTTTAATTAGATTGCATGAAGTTTAGAATTAAGGCATTTTTTAATATCACTTCATGCCCGTTTTGTGGTTACTGGGAGAGGAGTAACAAATGGAATTTAAACATACATTTGTAAAATCTGAAAAAATAATTAGGTGAGTTTTCTTTCTAGTCTGTTACTTCAGCCTAGAAGGAAAGGCAATGAATAAAACAAATTGAGTTAATTGTCCAGAAGAAAAGTGCTGCACTGCCTGAACACTTAGTTTTGGACTCCACAGAGAGGTTAGACTACATGTTCTACAAGTTGACTGGCAAGTTAGCAGCTGGATCATGTGCATATCATCCCCATTGTAAAGCAACTTCAAGTATGGGAACACAGTACAGTTAGTTATTTTTACACAGTTCCTTTTGTTTTGTGTGTGTGTGTGCTGTCGCTTTGTCGACAACAGCTTTTTGTTTTCCTCAATGAGGAGTGTTGCTCATTTGTGAGCCTTCATTAACAAGAAGTGAAATGGTTAAAAATATTTATCCTGTTAGAATAGGCTGCATCTTTTTAACAACTCATAAAAACTCTGGCTATTGAGAAGACTTGTACTAATTTACATTGTTTACCATGCTGTAGTGCTTTAAGAACACTACTTAAAAAGCAAAATAAACTTGGTTTACATTTATTTTTTTTTCTTGGCCTATTCCTTTCATCAAAGCTCTATTCTAAATGTTTTATGAGGTTCAAAATGCATAACAATGAAAGGTAAACATGAATTGTTAATCTTTTAACTCCACTGCAGAGTTGAAACCATGCAATAGTTTCATATAGCAGTTAATCTGAAATAACTAAAATATTTATATACAAATTACATATAATTCAGAAGTGTTACCAACATATAAATTTATCACAAAACTTGTGACTTGTGCTGCTTAATTGGATGTGTCAACATTGTAAATATAATTGTATTTTTTTTTTAGTTTGCTTCCTGAAGTTTTCTATAATGAAGTAAATTAGTGCAATAGGAAGTATATGTTGGAACCCAGACTAATAGCTGAATTTTAACCTGGTTTTATTTACCCATTTTTTTTCTGATGGAGAAGAGTAAGGAGAGTTTTTCCTTGTGCCCCTGCATCAAAATTTTCATCTCTTTCCCTTGAGAAAGTTGTAATCCTTCTGCATTCCTTAAAATACTCTGCTGTATGTATGATGATACAAAAGTGCAACATATTCTTTCAACTTTAAAAAAAAAAAAAAAAAAGATTGTATAGCGTGATCCCTTTGGTCTGAAATTTGAATAGTTATTTTTTGTATTGTCCATGTATTAATTTTCAAGTGCAAATTAGAAGGTTGGTAGGCCAGATTACAAAATGTAACCATTTTGTTTATAAAAAATGTTCTATTTGTTGAAGTGTACTGGAAAGTATTTGGGAGCATTGATTTAGGAATTATATATTGTCTGTCAGTTACAGAATATGCTGTTTTAAATAAGTGTTTCTGTTAAACATGCCAGACCAAAATGTATTTCTTCAGATTTCAATATATTTTTGCACAGTGTCTGATTGTGTGGATTGTTGCAAACGCCATATTTCTTGTGTAATCTGTTCATTTTTCATTGCAACACCAAGTTAGGGTCACAATTAATTAGTATAGTTGTACCAGAAAAAAATACATAGTTTGGATATACAGTTTTGATGAGTATATCCAGAAAGAACATATCCTACTAGTAAATTTCCAACTTTTGGACAGTAAAACAGCAGTAAAAGACCTACATGGTCAATCTATTCACCCTATCCAGTTGAAGGTATTCTGAGCCATACTATCTATCTGAGCATGATTTAAATACTGGCATCACAAAATGGGGCAGTTTGCAATTCATCACCATGCTAACATACAGGCAGTTACATATGATGCAATTTTGGCACATCGTGCCAATAGTTGTTAGAACACAGCATAATCACATTTTTTAATCAGCTCATTAAATCAACAATCCAGCAATGTTATGAATAAAATTTTATTCACTAAATTCAATTTTAAGATGTCTTCCTCCCCCACTGAGATACACAGCACCTGTACAAATA
This sequence comes from Geotrypetes seraphini, assembly GCF_902459505.1. Classification (NCBI taxonomy): domain Eukaryota; kingdom Metazoa; phylum Chordata; class Amphibia; order Gymnophiona; family Dermophiidae; genus Geotrypetes; species Geotrypetes seraphini. The sequence continues at coordinate 336,895,518 of NC_047086.1, read as the reverse complement.
TGATTTTGATATAAAATAAGAGTTTTAATTTTGGGATAAAAATATCCAATTCAGCTTACACAACACCCCAAATTACCAGATTTCTTCAAAATAGACCATTCATTAAAAAGCACAGTACCAAATAGTATTTTTCATGGTGCCCACTAACCTCTTCATTTATCTATAATTTTTAATAGTCATTTTACTTTAAAGCAAAGCATTCATTGGAGAAATTCTGAAAATATGACTGGGTTGTAGCCCTCGAGGACCAAGGTTGCCCATCTCTGGTCTAAACTAAAGAATGTAAAAAAACAGGAGAGTCGCTTCCACGAGTCAGTAGCAAACAAGCAAACAGTGGAGGTGTCCAAAGAAACAGGTGTGCTGATTTATTTCAAAATTCTGCTTTATTTATTCTTTTTTTTTTATATAAATCTTTATTCATTTTAAAACATACACAAATTGCATATAAAAAATACAACAATTGGTACAATAAAACATCACTTATAACTATCAAATAGTAATAGAAATATCTTTCCCCCCCTCCCCTCCATCTCAGATGTGTATAAAACTCTGTTAAAAATGGAAGGCTTATACTATTGATTGGCGGTTACAAAATTTGCTAATGGGCCCCAAATCTCATTAAAGTTTTTACAATGACCAATTAGTTCCGAATTCATACATTCATATCAATAGAATAAGCACAGGGATTCCCACCAAAAGGTATGATTCAGTCTATCGGAATTCTTCCAATTTTTTGTGATCATCTGTATAGCAATCACAATCATAACAAGAAGTAGTCTATTCTTAGCTGCAGAAATTGGAGACTTGGGCTGTAATACAGTTCCAAATAGCACAATATCATATGACATTGGAATGGAAGCATCCATTATCCTATTGTAACCCATATCGACTTCCAGAAGCCGAGTATTAAGGGGAAATAGTACAACAGGTGATCCAGTGTCCCTTTTATCAAGATGACAATGCCAGCATCTATTTGACTTTGAACTATCTAACTTCTGCAAACGAACTGGGGTCCAAAAAGTTCTATGTAACAAAAAAAACCAAGTTTGTCTCAGATGCTTACGTTGTACATCTCATCATCCAAGTTCAAATCCGTGGCCATTGAGTAGCAGAAATCTGCTGCTTTATCTCAATGCTCCAAATATCCTTTAGGCTCGTTTTTGGTTTCTTATTCAAATATCCGATATTAATTTATACCACTTGGTGGCCTGATGCCATAGGAAATCTGTCTGGAAACAGGCCCAGTAAGATATACTGATTATTTAAATTTTGCCAATCAGGGAACTCCTTCTGAATTGCCTGCTTCAAATGCAACCACTTAAATACTTGAGATTTTGTAATTACGAATGATTGTTGCAGTTGTGAAAAATCAAGCAGTTTCCCATTTGATAATACATCATCCAATGTACGTATACCTGCCTGCAGCCAATGTTTCCAGAGGATCTTAGACTCACCAATTTGAATCTTGGAGTTCAACTATAAGGACTGACACGTGGATTGTTGCAATGGTACAGATGTTAGATTGTTAACAAATTTTTATATTATCCCAGGACAAGCAGGCAAGTATTCTCACTAATGGGTGATGTGATCCAACGGAGCCCCGATGCGGACGCCTCACAAGCAGTCTTGCTTGAGGAAAACTCGAAGTTTCGAGTTGCCCGCACCGCGCATGCGCGAGTGCCCTCCCGCCCAGACCAGGGTGTGTCTCCTCAGTTCTTTTCTGCGGAGCCGAGAAGTCCGTCTTCGACTCTCTGCGCAAAGTTTTCTTCACTTGTGCCTTCTAAGTCCGCGGTTTTGGTTTTATTTGATCTTAATCGCTGATTTTCGTCGTGTTTTATTGTTTAAAAAAAAAAAATTTTATTTGTTCCATTCGACCGGGCAGGTCACGTGGCCGCAGCCCGGTGGCTTCGATCTTGCGGCGGAGCTTTTTCGGCCTATGTCCCGGCCTATCACGGGTTTTTAAAAAGTGTGCCAAGTGCCAGCATGCGATTTCGCTAACGGACCCTCATCGACGCTGTATTCAGTGTCTTGGGCCTGAACATCTCCCGAAATCGTGCCGACCTTGCTCCACACTCACCGCACGTGCTTTCAAGCGCCGTTGCGTTTTGTGGGAAACGCTGTTCATGGAGTCCTCGACGGAGCCATCGACCTTGAAGGGACCTTCGCCCTCGACATCATCCGCAACTTCACAGCCTACCATCTCTCCGGCGCCGAGTCTCATCAAGCCCGCCTCGTTCGTCCCGGCTCAGACTCCGGCGCCTGCTGCGATGCCTTCCTCAACCTCCTCAGGTCAGGTAGCTCAGCAGCCCATTCCCCCAGTAGTGTTGAAAGTGCCCAAGACCTCGAAGTCCAAGCACTCACACACTGCTCCAAGGGAGCGCGAGGCCCGCACAGGTGATCCCATTTCAGATGCGGATCCATCCTTGCCGGCCTCGTTCCAGACCACGCTATAGAAACAATTCATCGAGCTCTTTACTACGATGGGGCCTCAGCTTCTTTCCCAAATCCAGCCTGGGCACGTGGAGGCCTCCCGCGAGGTCAAGCCCTCTCCAGTGCCTCAGCGGGAAACACACTCTCAACAGGGAGCAGAGTCTCTGCGAGTGTCTGGTCTGGCAACAATGCATGCATCACAAGGAGCAGAGTCTTTGTGAGTGCCTCCGTTGAAGCCAATTCACTCGATGCAAGGAGCAGAGTCTTTGTGAATGCCTCCATTGGAATCGATCACCCCGACGGGGTTCAAGCCTTTACAGCAACCACCCCTGCTTCGATCAACCGCTTCCAGCCCCATCCACTACCTGGGGGCCTCAGCGAAGACCTACTCGCCTCGCCCATCGAGGCCGACCTCTCGACACAGTCCGCATCACCAATCGAGGCACTCCTCAAGGCACTCGTCCAGGCAGGCCTAGCCTCATCAGAAGCAAGCATACCTGGAGTATTTACCACCGACCACTATTCCTCCACTGTTGACAGAGTTCGAGGACACAATGGGATCGCTCTCACCGTCTCGATCCCTGTCCCCAATGGACCCGGAGGCCTCGACCTCTTCGAGCCCGTCTCGAGGCCCTGCAACGGCCAACCAACTGTCCTTCTCCTCGTTCCTTCGACAGATGGCTGATGACATGGACATTCCCCTGGATATGGGGTCCAAATTCTCGAAAGAAAACCTGGAGACTATGCACCTCCCTCAACCACCGTTGGAGTCCCTAAAGCTTCCCTTACACAAGCTACTGGACCAGATCTTTGCATAGTTCCTCGAGACACCTTATTTGATGGACACCAGATACCGCACTGTTCATCGTAAGGGGTTTGACGGCTCTCTGCTCTCCCACCAATCCCTGCTAGTGGAGTCCTCACTGAAGCAGTCCCACCCCTCCCAGGTCTACGCCTCCGTCCCACCTGGTAGAGAGGGAAAGACCATGGACCGGTTCGGCAGGAGAGTCTACCAGAACTCCATGATGGCCTCGAGAGTCCTGAATTACAACTTCCACTTCACAACATATTTGGAGTTCCTTTTGTCCGTACTCCAGAAGTTCATACCCTACGTGGATCCTAGGGCACAATTCGAGTACCAGGAGGTGGTGGCTTCGTTATCACAGCTCCGGGTGCAGCTTATGCAGTCCTCCTACGATGCCTTTGAGCTCGAGGCTCGGGCTGCAGCTTGTTCGGTGGCTATGCGCCGGCTGGCATGGCTGAGGACAATCGACATGGACCCCCAACCTCCAGGACAGGCTTGCCAATGTTCCATGTGCTGGCACCGACCTCTTTGATGAGTCCATTGAGGTGGTAATCAAGAAGCTCTCGGACCATGAGAAATCATTCCAGTCCATCCTGCGTCCGAAGCCCAGGCCTGCTCCTCCTCGTTAATCACGCCCGACGCTGATCTACCAACGGTGTTACCCTCCGAAACAGGCTCCCCCCATCCGACAGCCTGTGAAGAGACAGCACCCGCAGAAACATCAGCAAAAGCCTCAACCATCTGCTGTTCCTTTTGACTGTCTCAAAGAGAGCATAACCTCTGTCGTTCTACCTTTTTCAGCAACTCCACCTATCGGAGGTCACCTCCACCATTTTTTCCATCGATGGACGACTATCACCACCAACCTCTGGGTCCTCTCCATCATCAAGGAGGGATACTCCCTTCAATTCCATCAGGTTCCTCCGGAACATCCTCCAACTTGACGCAGACCACCCTTCTTCGGGAAGCCCAGGCCTTGCAGCAGCTCGGAGCTGTCGAACCGGTCCCTCGGTACCAACAGAACAAGGGGTTTTACTCTCGATACTTCCTTGTCCCGAAGAAGACCGGCGATCTGTGACCCATTTTGGACCTCAGGGTCCCCAACAAGTTCCTGTTCAGAGAAAAGTTTTGCATATTGACCTTGGCTTCCCTGTATCCCCTCATCGAGCAGAACGACTGGTTTTGCTCTCTGGACCTGAAGGAGGCCTACACTCACATTCCCATTCATCCGGCCTCATGCTGATTCCTCAGATTCCGGGTAGGACATCTTCATCTTCAATACCGAGTGCTTCCCTTCGGCCTGGCCTCATCCCCCAGAGTCTTCACCAAGTACCTGGTAGTGGTAGCCGCAGCACTCAGGAACCACGGCCTCCAGGTGTTCCCTTACCTGGACAACTGGCTCATCAAGGATTCCACGTCTCAGGGAGTCGTGACCCAGAAGACAATTTGGTTATTACAACATCTGGGATTCGAGATAAACTTCCCAAAATCCCACTTACAGCCCTCCCAGACTCTCCCCTTCATCGGGGCGATCCTGAATACTACCCAACTCTGACCGTTCCTCCCTCCCCAACGCATGGAGGCTCTTCTTCACCTCTGCCATTCAGTGTCCTCTCGCCCTTCCATCTCGGCGAGACAGATGATGGTCCTGCTAGGCCACATGGCCTCTACAGTACATGTGACTCCGTTTGCCAGACTTCACCTCAGGACGTCTCAGTGGACCTTGGCATCTCAGTGGTCCCAAACGTCCGACCCTCTGACTCAACACATCCAGGTCACTCCTGCTCTGCTATCCTCCAATCTCTCCAGAGGCTTGTTGTTCCAAACCCCCCGCCATCAGAAAGTCCTCACGACCGACTCATCGACTTATGCTTGGGGGCTCATCTAGACGGCCTCCCGCACCCAGGGTCACTGGACCAGCACGGACCGCCAGTGCCACATCAATCTCCTAGAACTCAGGACGATCTTCAATGCTCTCCAGACCTTTCAACATCTCCTTCGCGACCAGGTTGTCCTCATTCGCACAGACAACCAGGTTACCATGTACTATGTGAACAAGCAGGGAGGCACGGGATCGGCCTCCCTCTGCCAGGAAGCTCTGAAAGTGTGGGATTGGGCAACTCGCAACAACACCTTCCTCAGAGCAGTCTGCATTCAAGGAGCAGACAATGCCTTAGCAGACAGCCTGAGCCGTCTTCTACAACCTCACGAGTGGACCCTCAACTCCACGCCCCTTCATCACATCTTCTCCCTGTGGGGAACGCCTCAGATAGACCTCTTCGCAGCCCCCCACAACTTCAAACTGCCTCACTTCTGCTCCAGGATCTACACCCCTCAACGCCTCGAGGCAGATGCATTCCTCCTGGACTGGACGAATCGCTTTCTATATGGGTTTCCGCGATTTCCTCATTCAAAAGACTCTGGTCAAGCTGAAGTCAGACCATGCCACCATGATCCTGATTGCTCCATGGTGGCCCAGACAACCTTGGTACTCCCTTCTACTTCAACTCAGCAGCAGAGAGCCATACCCTCTACCAGTTTTTCCATCTCTGCTTACACAGCATCAGGAATCTCTACTTCACCCCAACCTGCAGTCTCTACACCTGACAGCTTGGTTCCTTTCAACGTAACCCCTCTACAGTTTTCCCAACCTGTGAGGGACGTCTTGGAAGCTTCAAGGAAGCCTACTACCAGACAATGCTACCACCAAAAATGGAATAGATTCTCTGTGTGGTGTGTTTCTCAGAGTCAGGAGCCTCAACATTCCTCCTTGCCTTTACTCTTGGATTACCTTTTGCACCTGTCTCAGTCTGGCCTCAAATCTTCCTCCATACGAGTCCACCTCAGTGCAATTGCTGCTTTCCACCAGCCTCTTCAAGGGAAACACCTCTCTATTTATCCTGTGGTTTCCAGATTCATGAAAGGACTTTTCCATGTCAAACCTCCCCTCAATCCGCCTCCTGTGGTTTGGGACCTCAATGTTGTCCTCTCACAGCTTATGAAACCTCCATTTGAACCTCTTCACAAGACCCACCTGAAGTATCTCACTTGGAAGGTGGTGTTTCTCATTGGCTTCACTTCCGCTCGACGAGTCAGTGAGCTCCAAGCCTTGGTCGCAGACCCACCTTTTACAGTCTTCCATCATGACAAGGTGGTTCTCCACACCCATCCGAAATTTCTCCCAAAAGTTGTCTCGGAATTTCATCTTAACCAATCCATCGTTCTGCCAGTGTTCTTTCCGAAGCCACACTCTCACCCTGGAGAATCTGCTCTTCATTCTCTGGACTGTAAGCGTGCTTTGGCTTTCTACCTAAAACGCACCAAACCTCACAGAACTGCTCCCCAACTCCTTCGATCCGAACAAGTTGGGACACCCTGTTTCCAAGCGCACCATCTCCAACTGGATGGCGGCTTGCATCTCATTCTGCTATGCCCAGGCTGGATTGTCCCTTGACAAAAAAAATCACAGCCCATAAGGTCAGAGCTATGGCAGCTTCTGTAGCTTTCCTCAGATTGACACCGATTGAGGAGATTTGTAAAGCTGCCACTTGGTCCTCGGTTCATACTTTCACTTCTCACTATTGCCTGGATACTTTCTCCAGACGGGATGGACAGTTTGGCCAAACAGTATTACAAAATTTATTCTCCTAAGTTGCCAACTCTCCCACCATCCCACTATGGTTAGCTTGGAGGTCACCCATTAGTGAGAATACCTGCCTGCCTGTCCTGGGATAAAGCAATGTTACTTACCGTAACAGTTGTTATCCAGGGACAGCAGGCAGCTATTCTCACATCCCACCCACCTCCTCTGGGTTGGCTTCTCTGCTAGCTATCTGAACTGAGGAGACATACCCTGGTCTGGGCGGGAGGGCACTCGCACATGCGCGGTGCGGGCAACTCGAAACTTCGAGTTTTTCTTAAGCAAGACTGTGAGGTGTCCGCATCGGGGCTCCATTGGATCACGTCACCCATTAGTGAGAATAGCTGCCTGCTATCACTGGATAACAAATGTTACGGTAAGTAACATTGCTTTTTCCATGTGGCACAAAGAATACTATTATCCCTGTAAATTCAGGGCAACTTGATACTCAAAATATGGCTTAATCATAATTGGTTAGTGCAAACTGTATAGTTGAAAAAGTCTATAAAGATGGGAAAGTAGAAATCAACACATAATACAAGGACTGGTCACTGCTAAGACCCCCTGGTAATTATCCCAGCGCAGTATTGAATGCAATTGACCCTCCGAAATGCCACCAGCCATTCAAATATGTTTCATAGTTTTAAAAACCTATAGAGTGGTCGTGTCGTGGGAAACACATTCTAATCGAGGGATCACAGCCCTGATGAAACCCATGTTGGTGATAGTATCCCTTAGAATGGACCAGTATAGCTAAGCTAAGTATTAGCTCTTATCTACAATAAGTTTTACTTTGGCACTGTTGCACTTTATGAAAAACTAAGATATTCACAAATTTAAAAACAAAACAAAAATGGCCCAATGAGGATATAATGTATAAATCCAACCACTATGAAACATATTTGAATGGCTGGTGGCATTTCTGTGGGTCAATTGCATTCAATACTGCGCTGGGAAAATTACCAGGGGATCTTAGCAGTGACCAGCCCTTGTATTATGTGTTAATCGTAATTAGGACATAAGTTGCCATTCTAAAATAAGCCAGTCCGGAAGACGCTCCATGAGTTCAGGAAGGATCCAGTACATACCCTAAAGCAGTGGTTCCCAACCCTGTCCTGGAGGAACACCAGGCCAATTGGGTTTTCAGGCTAGCCCTAATGAATATGCATGAAGCAAATTTGCATGCCTATCACTTCCATCATATGCAAATCTCTCTCATGCATATTCATTAGGGCTAGCCTGAAAACCCGATTGGCCTGGTGTTCCTCCAGGACAGGGTTGGGAATCACTGCCCTAAAGCATAATGAAAGCTTGATGGTATCTATAGAAATTTGGAAAAAATTTACCCCACCCGCTGAAATTGGTTTTTGCAAAGATACCAACGGCCTCTTTTACAAAGCTGTGCAGCAACAGCCCTGACGCCCTTTAAATTTTTATGGGCTTTGGGGCCGTTAGCACAGCGCAGCCGCTAGTGCGGCTTTGTAAAAGAGGCCATAAGGCTATTCTAGCAGTTTTACCCAGCCAAATAAAATTGGTAAGAATCTCATTTAATTTTTTATAAAAGGACCATTGAAAATAAACTGGTAGCATACTCAATTGTTAACAAACTACAGGTAAAATCATAATTTTAATGGTTTGGACTCTCCCCATCAAGAAAGATGCAATGGGTTCCAATTCTCACACATTTCTTTGACTTTCAGCAATAAAGATTTTTCATTTACTATCAATGTGTCTTCCAATGTTTTTTGAATCATGATACCTAAGAATTGTATACCCTCTACTACCAAAGGAATGGGAATGGAATAAATAATCCTTTTACACAATGCACATTTAACAGAAGAACCTCTGATTTGTTCCAATTTATTTTGAACCCAGAAAATTTGCCAAATCAATCAATTCCAGTAAATGCAGAATGGTAGATTCAGTATTCTTCAAATGAAGCAAGATATCATCTCCATAAGCAGAGATCTCTTATTCCCGACCTGCACAAGAAATTCCCTGTATCTCCTTTGCCTGTTGCATAGCCAACAACAGCGTTCCAGAACAATATCGAAAATGAAAGGATATAAGGGACATCCTTGTCTAACTCCCCTCTGCAGACAAAAATGCTCTGAAAAAGTATCAATATATAACCTGGCAGAAGGAACTATACAAGGTTTGAATCATTTGAATAAACCCAGATCCTAAACCAAACCAATCAATTTCTTGATACATGAAAGTCCACTCTACATGATCAAAGGCCTCTGCATCCTGGAAAACAGAGAAGGTCGGATCATCCATTGTTTTTGCTAAATTTAGCATATGAAATGACAATCTGGTATTATTTGAAGAATGTCTGAGCAACAAAATCCATCTGGTGCATATCGATCATATAAGGCAGAGCCAGCCTTGGCTAGTTTTAGAGACAATAACTTAGCCAGGAGTTTTCCATCTACATTGATTAAAGAAATAGGCCTGTTGTTTGAAACCAACATAGGCTTCGGCAAAACAATAGTTAACAATTCTGCCATAGTACCTGATATACAACCCTTAATCAGTTATGATTCATATACATTTAAAAGATGAGATAGTAATAAATTTTGGAAAGATTTAAAAAACTCCACTGTGAATTCATCACTACCCGGGGCGGATCCAACCCTGAGAGACTTCAATGCTGCCTGGAGTTCTGCAGATGATATAGGCCAGGGGTCTGCAACCTTTAAGACATAAAGAGCCACTTGGACCCGTTTTCGAAAAGAAAAAAAAACTTGGAGCCGCAAAACCATTATAAAACAAATCTAACACTGCATTTATTGTTTCTTATCTTAATGCTATATACAGGATCACTAAATTGAAAATAAAATCATTTTTCCTACCTTTGCTATTTGGTGATTTCATGAGTCTCTGGTTGCACTTTCTTCTTCTGACTGTGCATCCAATCTTTCTTCCTTTCTTTCAGCCTCCTGTATGTTTCCTCTCCTCCAGACCTCATTCTCTCCCCCAACTTTTTCTTTCTGTCTCCCTGTTCCCCCTTCTTTCTGTCTCCGTGCCGTCCCCCAAGCCACTCGGTTTGCTGCCACCGCAATCGGGGAACAGCCCCCAAGCCACCGCCGTCCCAAGCTTTCCCTGCAGAAGTGTTGCGCTGACCAGCATTCCGCTCCCTGACGTCAATTCTGACGTAGGAGAGGAAGTTCCGGGCCAACAAGGCATTTCTCCTCATTCCATCCAGCCTGAGCCCCATCTCTCCTTGATCCAGCATTTCCCTTCTGTGTCTGTCAGAATTACCATTCCACCTATTTTCCAGCATCACCCTTCTTTGTGTCCATCTCACCTATATCCCTATCTCACCACTTTTTCAGAATCTTCATTTGTCTCTGTCCTTATCTTTACGCCATGTTCACCATTTGCCCTTTCAATGTCTTTATCTCCCCCCACACACTTTTTCAGCATTACTTCTATGTCTCTATTTCACCTCCTCTTCATGTCCCCTCTGTATCTCTATCCTTATTCAGTAGGTCCTGCTTACCCTTTCTCTTCTTTGTGTCACTATCTCCATTTTCAGCTTTCCCCCCTTTTCCTTTGTTACTGCACCCTGTAGCCAGAATCTTTCCACCCTCCCTCCACTCCGGCCCAGCCCAGTATGAAATATTTCCTTTTGTTTCCCTCCCCTCTCTCTTTCTCTCTCTCTTCTGCTCCCTCACCCACGAGTCCTGCATCTGGCCCTCTCCCTTCTACCTGCACCTGGCAACACCCCCCTGCTCCGCGGCTCTCTTCAGCAACTCGTCAGCAGCAGTGATCAAGACAAGCTGCCGACATCGAGGCCTTCCCTCTACGAGTCCCGCCTTTGTGGAAAAAGGAAGTTGAAACAAGCGGGATTCGCAGAGGGTAGGCCCCGACGTCAGAAGCTTGTGTCGATCGCTGCTGCTGAGTTGCCGAAGAGAGCCGCGGAGCAGGGGATGTGGCCGGAAGCAGGTAGAAGGGAGAGGGAGATAGGAAGGCTGTAGATCTCCGGAGCATGACACCGACCCCGGCCAGGATGATTTCTTTTTCAGGCACCTTACAACTCCAGCGTCGCGGGGGAAATAGCCATGCTGAGCAGTGAGCTCAGCACTACACAGATGAAAGCCTTGCTTGCTGATTGGTCCGGCGGGGCGGGGCCGCCGGACCAATCAGCAAGCAAGGCTTTCATCTGTGTATGTGCTGAGCTCACTGCTCAGCATGGCTATTTCCCGCCGCGACGCCGGACTTAAGCTGCATGCCTGCGTGACACACTACCGGAGCCGCAGCAAAGGTGGAAAAGAGCCGCATGCGGCTCTGGAGCCGCAGGTTGCGACCCCCGATATAGGCGCTTAAAGTTTTTATTTTATATGCTCGGAAACCTTCAGCCCATTTATTGAATTAAAAAATTCCCTACCATCTTGTTCTTTATCTAAATAAAGCTCAGCATATAAAGCCTTATAATATTCCAAAAATTGTTTTAAAACATTTCCAATATGGGTATGAATTTTACCATTGCCATCTTTAATGGCCACAATCTTAACTTTTCTTTTCTTTGCTTTGAGATAATTAGCCAATAATCTTCATGCTTTATTCGAGTTTCCATAATACAGAGCCTGTTGAGAAAACAAATCTTTCCTAGCCAATTGTGAGGAAACCTCATATTTATATTTAGCTTTCAAAAGGGCATTCAGAATAACTTGATCCCATTTCGATGCCAAGTGTGACTCCGTCATAACAGTTTGCTCTAATTTGGAAAATTCCAATTTAAGTAATTTCCTAATATGTGCCAAATATTAAATTATATGCCCTCTTATTGTGGCTTTGAAAGCATCCAAAATAATTTCCTCTGAGGAATTGAAATGAAAATATTCATTCATTTTAATTTGAATTTCCTCAAGGAAGTTTGAGTCTGCAAGAAATGTATTATTGAATCTCCAAACAGGTCTATTAGTATCTTCTTCAGCAAATCAATATTCTATCCAAATGCCAGCATGATCCAGCAAAAGAATCTGATCTATGCTAGCCCTAGTGACCTGTGGAATTGATCTGAAACAAAAAATAATTCTAGAGAATGATTTATGAACTTGGGAACAACAAGAGAATTCCCTAGCATTAAAATGAAAAATCCGCCATATATCCTTTAAACCACATGTATGTACCAGATTGTCCAGACCTAATAATTTTATTTGTCTATTCGGTTGTTTATTTGTCTATTCGGTGACCAATATTGGATGCAGTACTCCAGATGGCGCACCATCGCCCGATGCAACGGAAAGATAACTTCTTTCGTTCTGTTTGTAATACTCCTGATAATACCTAGCATTCTATTCGCTTTCTTAGAGGCCGCTGCGCACTTTGCCGACGGTTTCATTGTCCTGTCCACCATCACCCCCAAGTCCTTTTCTAGGGTACTTTCACCCATTACCAGTCCTCCCATCGTATAGCTGTAATTCGGGTTTCCTCTTGCATATAGGAAAAGGAAACCCGAATTACAGCTATACGATGGGAGGGCTGGTAATGGGTGAAAGTACCCTAGAAAAGGATTTGGGAGTGATGGTGGACAGGACAATGAAGCCGTCGGCACAGTGCACAGCGGCCTCTAAGAAAGCAAATAGAATGCTAGGTATTATCAAGAAAGGTATTACAACCAGAACGAAAGAAGTTATCCTGCTGATGTAGCGGGTGATGGTGCGCCCACATCTGGAGTACTGCGTTCAATATTGGTTGCCGTACCTTAAGAAGGATATGGCGATACGCGAGAGGGTTCAGAAAAGAGTGACACGATAAAAGGTATGGAAAACCTTTCATATGCTGAAAGGTTAGAGAAACGGGCTCTTTTCCTCAGAAAAGCGGAGACTTAGAGGGGACATGATAGAGACAAGATCATGAAGGGCATAGAGAAAGTGGAGAGGGATAGATTCTTCAAACTTTCGAAAACTACAAGAATGAGGGCTTTTGGAAAAATTAAGAGGGGACAGATTTAGAACCAATGCTAGGAAGTTCTTCACCCAAAGGGTGGTGGACACCTGAAATGTGCTTCCAGAGGGTGTGATAGGTCAGAGTAAGGTTTTGGGGTTTAAGAAGGGATTAGATGATTTCCTGAAGAAAAGGGATAGAAGGGTATAGATAGAGGATTACTATACAGGTCCTGAACCTGATGGGCCACCACATGAGTGGACTGCTGGGCATGATGGACCTCTGGTCTGACCCAGCAGAGGCACTGCTTATGTTCTTATGGATCCATGATGCATTACAATCTCCAGCTACTATTAAATTAGATGTAGCTAGTGACAGAATTATTTGTTGGAGTTTTTTAAAGAAATCTGCCTGATTAATGTTAGGTCATAACTATTAAAAAGCATCAGAGTATCTACCCAATGGATCGGCCTGAAAATTATCAAATTTGGCGGAAATATTCTTGTTGACCAGGATTGCTACCCCTGCCTTTTTCCTAATTGCAGGAGCAAAGCAGTGCTTTATCCATCCCCCCCTTCTAGCTTAGCAGATTCAATTGCAGACAGATGGGTTTCCTGTAGAAAGTAAATATCTGCATTTAGATTTTTTTTTTTAAAGTAAGAATTTTTTTCCTCTTAATGAGATGATTAAGCCCATTCACATTCAAAGAATAAAGTTTTATCACCATTGTATTAATTTAAACAATATTAAAGCATAAGCTACCAAATTTATATTAATGAAATATAAAATTTGAAATTTCACACACATCCTAAACCCTTGTACACCCCAAACCTCCCCAGTGCTCAATTGCTGTTGGCCAATTTTTAAACAGCAATTGATTCACTATCGAACCCTGACAGTAATGACAGGAGAAGCAGCCTCCTGTCACTGCTGTTAGGGCGTCTGTCGGGAGGTGTTTTTTTATAATAGCACAGATATTTTGCATGTGTTATACATGCAAAATATCTGCCCAATTAATTAAAAAAAGCCTGACAGAAGCCCCCTCCTCCCCCCCCCGAACCCCCAAAAATGGCAGGAGGGATGCCCACTCCCTTCTGTACCAGATGTCCCCCCCAAACCCCACCCTCGGGTTGGGTCATCCGTTGCCCCCCTCCATACCTTTAAGTTGGGAGCAGGAGGGGTGCTCAGTCCCTCCTGCATCTCCGGCCTCCTGCGCAATGCGGGCCTTAGGCCTGGTGCATCATGTGATACACGGGGAAGGGCCTAAGGTGCTGATTGGCTCAGGTGCCTTGGTTTCCTCCATTGGGAGGGGCCTGAGCCAATCAGGGACTTCCTTAGGCTCCTCTCTAAGGAAGTCCCTGATTGGCTCAGGCCCAAGGCGTCTGAGCCAGTCAGGGCCTAAGGCCCACATTGTGCAGGAAGGACTGAGCACCCCTCCTGCTCACAATTTAAAGGTATGGGGTAAGAGGCGTCCGGTGGCAGGTGTCTGGTGGCAGGAGGGAGTGAGCATCTGCCATATCTTTCAGCATGTGGAGGAGGGGACAATGGCAGGAGAAAACGGGCATCCCTCCTGCCATTTTTGGGTTGCTGCATGCCTGGGGAGGGGTTTGACAGGTCTGCCTGTGATTTTAATTGAGCAGATATTTTGCATGTGTAATAACGCAAAATATCTGTGCCAGGGAAAAAAAATTAAAAACAGGCTGATCTGTTGGTAACCCGATGCAAAATAGCCAAGCAAATGTTAGTGAATCAATCGCTGGGCTATTTTGCATGGGATTTTACTCATTTGCATGGGTTGAATCGGATCAGACAATGGGGAAAACATGTGGTGGGTCGTTTAGTGAATCAGGTGTTAGCAACGATCACTGCCTTTAGTGAATCGGGCCCTATGTATCTGGATCTGGCACAAAGTTGTTAAATCCAGGGCCGGATTAAAGAGTAGGCCCAGTAGGCACATGCCTAGGGCCCAAAAAATATCAGGGGGGCCCCAGGGCCGCCGTTAGAGAGGGAGCAAATAGGGCAGGGCCCCCCTCCCAATTTCCTGATGAGGTCAGCTGCCCTCTCCACAGTAACGGCCTGTAAGCAAACAACCCAGGCCCTGAGGGCTCTACCATTGCGTGTGCCGGCTTCCCTCCAAAATAGGAAGTTACGTCATTCCTCTTTCGGAATAGGGAAGCCAGCGCATGCACAGTGGTAGAGCCCCGCGGCCTGGGTTCAGTTTGCTTATGAGCTGTTACTGTGGAAACAGGACGTTTTCCCACCTCCTGCCCACACCCTGTCGCAGTGCCTCTCTGCTGGGGTTACCGGGCAGAAGAAATGGGCCCAGACCAGAGAGGGAGATTGCGGGGGTGGCAGACTGCCCACCACACCCCGGGGGCCACAGCAATCAGCAAGTAACTGCCCAGTGTGCTAGACTCAAGCAGTCAACTTGCATGTTTTCCTTTAAATTCAACCTGCAATTGCATGGTGCATAAATAATCCTTATAGGAAGGAGAAAAAAAAAAATCCAAAACGATTAGCAAACAGTGTGATTAATCAGAAGGTGATAGAACTGACCATTCTACAAAGCCAGGGTTTTATGAGCTCTCTTACAAGTGTAGCCTTGTGTTGTGCTCACAATTATTTTTAGAAATAAAAGGTCCAGTATTCAAAGGACCACTGCTAAAGTCCTCTTTTTCAATTTTTTTTACCAGCACTCTAAGGCCAACTCTCTGAGCAGCTGCATTTACCAATCACTTGCACATGTATATGGAAAAACCAGCACTTACAGGCATAAGTAGCTGACTACGTGCTATTTTGCAATGGTGCACATAAGTTTCTTAGTGCATGAATGTAAGGGTCTATGAATGTAGGTAAAGCATGGAAGAGGCTATGAATATAGGTAGAGCATGGAAGAAACTTGGGTGGTGTCAAAACATACACAACTTACAAAATACTATAGGGGAAGAGATGCCAAGATCATAGGAGGGAGGGGAAGGAAAGGAGATACCAAACCATGGAGGAGGAAAGAAGGGAAGGAGACAGATGCCAGACCAGGGGCAAGGAAGGACAGAAAATTCCAAATAATGGAGAGAGAGAGATGCCAGACCATGGGGTTGAGTGGGAAGGAAGGAAAGGAGAAGCGAGAAATGCTAGAGCAAAGGGGAAAGGGGTGTAGACAAAAATGGAGAGGGGGTGAAGCTGAAATGAATCATGTACAAAGGAGAGAAGGGGCACAGGACAGACAGTTTATTGAAGGGACAGGGAAGAGGGGAGTTGCCACATGGAAGAGAGAGAGGGCAGACACTGGATGGAAGGGGCAGAACAGAGAGTGAACAGTAGATGGAAGAGATAGAGAAAGGGGGGACAGACACTGAATGGAACTGGGGAGAGGGGGAACAGACGAATGGAAGCATGGGGGAGGGGGGCAAACATTGAATGGAAGGTGGTGAGAGGGGAGCAGACACTGGAAGGAAGTGGGGAGGAGAAAAAAAGGGCACATGTTGGATTGGGGGAAGAGGATAGAGTTAGATACTGGAAGAGGTAAGGGAAAGGGGTGGCAACCTATAGGTAGACACAATGAAAGAGGGAAATTGACTGAATAGTAAGAAATAATTTAGAAGCAGAAAATAAATTGAGAAGGAAGACCAGGGAAGAACAGGAGGAAAGGAGCGGAAAGAGAGATACTAAAGTAGGGGGGAAGGGGAGGAGACAGATACCACACCTGGGAGGAGAAAAGGAAGAAGGAGACATACTAGATCTGAGGGGAGGAAAGGAGAGAGAAAGATGCTAAAATCTGCTGGGAGGGAGGGAAAGATGGAAGGGAAGAAGATAGATGCCACACCATGGGGGGAGTGGAGAGAAGTACATGGATGCCATACCAATGGAGGTTGCAAAGAAGAAAAACTATACACTGGCACTGTTTGTTTTGAATTTTAAAATAAAAGAAATAAAGTATAAATAAAGAACTAAAGAAGAAAATGGGTAAATAAATGGGGGTGGGGCAGAGGGCCCAGTGTACTTGTGTGCCTAGGGGCCTTCGACAAATTAATCCTGCCCTGGTTAAATCACAAGAGGATTGTGAAAAATTGCAAGAGGATCTTGTGAGACTGGGCATCAAAATGGCAGATAACGTTTAATGTGAAAAGTGCAAAGTGGTGTATGTGGGAAAGAGGAACCCGAACTATAGCTATATGATGCAGGATTCCAAGTTAGGAGTTGCTGCCCAGAAAAAGGATCTAAGTGTTATTGTTGAGGATATGTTTAAACTCTCAGTTTAATGTGTGGTGGCAGCAGTTAAGAAAGCAAATAGAATGTTAGTAATTATCAAGAAAGGAATAGAAAATAAAGATGAAAATGTTATAATACTCTTTTATTGCTCTATGGTACACCCTCACTTTGAATACTGCGTGCTATTCTGGCTGCTGTGCTTTATCTCAAAAAAGATATAGCAGAATTAGAAAAGGTACAGAGAAGGGTGACAAAAATTATAAAAGGGACGGGATGACTTTCTGGCTAGGGTTCTTCAGATTGGAGAAGAGAGGTCTATAAAATACTAAGGAGTGGAAAGGGTAGATGTGAATTGCTTGTTTACTCTTTCCAAAAATACTAGAACTAGGTGACATGCAATTAAACTACTAAGTAGTAGATTTTAAAACAAACTGAAGAAAATATTTCTTCACACATGTAATTAAACTCTGGTATTTGTTGCCGTTGAATGTAGTGAAATCAGGGTTTAAAAAATGTTTGGATCATTTCCTAAAAGATAAGCCATTATTGAGATGGCTTGGGAAAATCTACTGCTTATTCCTATTATTAGCAGCATAAAATCTTACTACTTGGGATCTTTCTAGGTACTTAGTACCTGAGTTGGCCACTATTGGAAACAGGATACTAGGCTTGATAGACCTTTGGTCTGTCCCACTATGGCAATTCTTATGTTCTTATGATCTTTTATCACTTTTACCATCCCAGTGAAGAGCAGTATAGTGTGGAGGATTCTCTTGTAAAGTAGCAATAACACCTTCAGCAATTTTTTTGTCTATTAACCATTTCTGCTGTGGCGTATATTTGTCTCAAGATGTCAAAGTTGCTGAGGTTACCATTGCCAGGTTTAATGACTGCTGAGACAATGAGAGTGAGGTGATTGTTTCAGTCTGTCAGCTACAGCGGTTATTTCATCACACTGTATTATTTTCCGTGAAAGTTGAATTGTTATGAAGTCAGCTGCCTTAGTCTTTTCTCTAGGTATGAAATCGTCATCCTCCATGTCACTTTCTTCAGTACTTCCTGCTTCAATATCCATCTCAACATTGTCACATACTTTAACATTAAGCAACCTCTCCTTTTCTTTTTCAGTGTTTTGCTTTTAAATTTCCTGTCTAAACATTTGCACCACTGCTTTTGTTGCAAATTCGAGTATCTTGTCATATCCAGACATGGTTGCCTGTCTTTTACCTCTTTGGTCAAGGTAGTCCACGTCAGCTTTCTTGTCTTTACTTTACAGCAGTCGAGAACTCATTACAGTTTCATTGGTATCTAGAGCACCTGTAGGGGTGATTAGGTGTAATAAAACTGTCAGGCAATCACAGATAAGCAATTACTCTGCATTTGGGTCTAGGGAATAACTAACACCTACACAGGTCCCATGGTCCATCCTTTTGCAGTCTTATTAGAAAATATGAGATCAGATAATATCTGAAATTTATTTACGAAAATAGAGGCAAGCTATATAAAACAATAAGCTAATGTTCAAATATCAGCACACAGTAAATATGACTAATTATATTACACAATATATTTATTCCTACCAACTATAATTCCTGATAAAAGAACATAAGCAGCAATTCTGATATAGCTTGGCTAATTATCAAGAGTCCTGAAAGAATCTTATCCTTACTAAACAAAGATAATCTCTATCACCCAGCGCGCTATAGAAATAAATCCTCTGTCTCACCCTTAGATTTAGCTGATGTCAGCTCACACAGTGTGAAGGATTTATTTTCTTGGGTTACAAACATATTGTGAGACCAGATGTTCAGTCAAGGTAGATGTAGAATCCTCACTCTTTTCTGTCAAAACAGCCACAGCACTTAACTGCGAGTACTTCGTGGTACAGGTTTTAAAGCAGAGACCAAGTTAATTAGTATCCACACACAACAGTCTCTTTCTATCTCCCTTGGCTGAGGGTAGGTAAGACGCTAAATATTCTTCTTTTGTCAGTTTTTGTTCCCTGTAAAGCACAAAAGAACCTCACAAGTCTAGATCTTAACTCCTCTAAACCTAGACTTGTCGGAGTCCAGTTTGTGTGGGGACAGACTCATCGTTGTGCGCAGATAACTCACAGGGGACCAATCAGAACCCGTCCAGCAGGGGCTTTTTGATCACAAAGAAAAATAAAGGAGTTCTTGTAGAAGGTATTGAATAAACACCAAGATGTGCCAAGATAAAAGCACAAGACACAGTTCAGAGCAACACCTGCAAAACTGTCTCTGCTCCACGCATTCTCATAGCAACAGAGTCACAGTGCTGATAAATGTCCTTGTCTATGCACACACAAGTCTTGTAAACAAGTCCATAATGATCCAGGAAAGAAAAGATGGTTCTTGACCAAAATTTGTAGGTCTGAAGGCTCCAAAAGGTAGAGGAGGGATAGTCCTTACAGACACCCCCCCCCAACCTAATGAGAATATAACTGGAAAGATTGACCCGGGACACATGGCAAAGACAATGGAAATGCATAAACAGTAACAGATTAAGCAGTCAAAAAAAAAAGTCCAATATAAGACACATTTTAATCTATATAGACCTCAGTAGTGCAGCTCAGGAACCAATTTATCACTGGGTATGTAGGCAATCCTTAATCGGTCTCAAATACTTTATTATTTTTGTATTACCCAATTTTTAAGTTCTCATGTAAATTTTTTATAATATTATCTTCACTCACACATTAAGCTTAAATGAACTTAACTTTATGTCGGCAGGGGCACCTTCCAACATGTTTCATTGTCAGACTTTCTCATGGAAATGTCCCCTGCAGAGGAAAACAGTATCAGTATAACTAATAAGTTAAAGCTCCTAGACTGTTATCAAGTTTTAAAATAATATTCTCACCCTATTTAACCTGCTTGTCTCTTTGACCTTGTATCTTCTTTAGTCAAACATAGTGGCAGTGTTTTTACTCTAATTTAAAGAGCTAGTCATGTAATCTAAAACAGCCTATCTGCGCACAGAATCTGCAGAGTCTAAGTCTAAAGAAGCATAGCCCATTCAATCTCAAAATTTAAACCATTCAGTTGAACAGTTTAATTTAAAAATTTAGTTTTGCTCTTTAAAATTTATCCCCCCCCCACTTTTACAAAAGAATAGTGTGTTTTTTAGTGCCAGCTGTGATGGTAACAGCTCCGATGCTCATAGAATTCCTATGAGCATTAGAGCTGTTATCACCACAGTCGGTACTAAAGGTCACGCTACGCTTTTGTAAAAATGGGGAGGGGGTAGTGTTAGTAGTCTATTATAATCTCCACCCTCCCACCCAACTGCTATTTTAACAATAATTCTCCATTTCAGATGTTGGACAGAGTGACCTTCTCCAACCAATGCTGCCTCTAAAGTTTTAGTCACTATTTGTGATTTAGGGTCAGTTAGTCTTAATTTCACTGGGCGTCTACTTCACCCCACATATAGTAACGAACAAGGGCATAATATCATATAAATCACATATATGCTATTACAGGTGGTAGCCATTTTAGAATAATATCTCAATCCCAAAGTCAGATTCGATCTTTCCCTAAAATTGTAAGTGTACACCATTGACAGTGTACACATGGTTCATGAGAAAATTCATAATTATTTTCCTCTAAGGGAAAAAGATATTGCTGTGAGATTCATGAGAAAATTCATAATTATTTTCCTCTAAGGGAAAAAGATATTGCTGTGAGATGAAATATTCTCCTATTGTTTTATTTCTCTTAAATGCATAATGCAAATAATTTCCCGACAGGCTCAGCCATGCAGGATTTCATCTAAATTTCTATTGGAATTGGCAAAATTAGTAATTGAAGAAAAGTATTTTTGATATAATTGGTTGTATTATCAACAAATACAGAGGGTAGCAATGGGAGCAACTTTAGTCCCATCAGTTGCCACCCTTTGTGTGGGTAATTTTGAAAAAACATATGTATTTAAATCTGATTTATTTTAAAATTTACCTCTTTGGAAATTATTTTTGGATGGTATTTGTTTTTCTTATGTGCTAGGCCCAAAATTATCTATTCTACTACCTTCAGGATCTTAACTACTGATTGAATTCTCAAGTAAAGTTCTGGGTGTCATTATAGATTCAATACTTTCTTTCAATGACCATTTTAATTCTCTGGTGAAAAATTTTTTTTTAGTCTCCATATGTTGAGGAAAGTGAAATCCTGCTTCCATCAACAACATTTTTCTGTTCTTGTACAATCACTCAGGTATAACCACAATAAAATCATGCAGTCTCAAGTCCATTGGAGATGGGCGATGAAGAACAAGGTGTTGAAACTGGAGGACCTCATAATTGGAAAATATGGTGTCCAAAAAGCACAGTTACTTACCGTAACAGGTGTTTTCCAGGGACAGCAGGCAGCTATTCTCACATATGGGTGACGTCATCGACCGAGCCCGGTTGCGGACACCTCACAAGCAGACTTGCTTGAAGAAACTCGAAGTTTAGAGTCGCCCACCCAGCGCATGCGCGAGTGTCCTCCCGCCCAGAGCAGGGCACGTCTCCTCAGTTCAGATAGCTAGCAGAGAAGCCAACCAGGGGAGGTGGGTGGGTTGTGAGAATAGCTGCCTGCTGTCCCTGGATAACACCTGTTAAGGTAAGTAACTGTGCTTTATCCCAGGACAAGATACCAAAAAAAGAGGCAGTAAAGATCAATCGGTCCTCAAAGAGACTGTTCACTGACCAGACAATTGTGAACACACAAGTGGTGGAACTCCAGAAAGTAATTAATATAATTTAGTAAAGGAGTGCACTCAGTGTGATAAAACAGCAAAGGGAGCAATACTCCTACGCTTCACATCATGAGACAAGGACAACGAGTCCCTGCCCCCACACCATCATGGGGTACTTCCAAAGTGTGTGATATAAATCAATAGAAGTGCAAAAAGTGCAAAAAATAAAGCACAAAGCAACAAACACAAGTAAGGTCAATCAAACAGTCTCTTAGAGAACCTCCCCCAGAAAACTCCCACAAGAATCAAAACGCCAACTTAGCTGAAGATAGGAGGTAAAACGGTCTCCCAAGAGCAAGAAGATCTGCAGGATACCAAGGTCAACCAAGCATGGTTTCGGGAACAAAAACTCCCTTCTTCAGGAACCGAAATAACTAGACTCTGCCCTCCCCCAGCCGGCTCGATGGTCTTCAGAGTCTAGTTATTTCGGTTCCTGAAGAAGGGAGTTTTTGTTCCCGAAACCATGCTTGGTTGACCTTGGTATCCTGCGGATCTTCTTGCTCTTGGGAGACCGTTTTACCACCTATCTTCAGCTAAGTCGGCGTTTTGATTCTTGTAGGAGTTTTCTGGAGGAGGTTCTCTAAGAGACTGTTTGATTGACCTCACTTGTGTTTGTTGCTTTGTGCTTTATTTTTTGCACTTTTTGCACTTCTATTGATTTATATCACACACTTTGGAAGTACCCCATGATGGTGTGGGGGCAGGGACTGGTTGTCCTTGTCTCATGATGTGAAGCGTAGGAGTATTGCTCCCTTTGCTGCTTTATCACACTGAGTGCACTCCTTTACTAAATTATATTAATTACTTTCTGGAGTTCCACCACTTGTGTGTTCACAATTGTCTGGTCAATGAGCAGTCTCTTTGAGGACCAATTGATCTTTACTGCCTCTTTTTTTGATATCTTGTTAAGCTTCTTTGGCAGGTTTTTGGAGTTTATTTTTGTTTTTTATCCCAGGACAAGCAGGCAGCATATTCTCACGAATGGGTGACCCCCAAGCTAACCAGAATGGGATGGTGGAAATGTTGGCAATTTAGGAGAATAAATTTTGTAATACTGTTTGGCCAAACTATCCATCCCGTCTGGAGAAAGTATCCAGACAATAGTGAGAAGTGAAAGTATGAATCGAGGACCAAGTAGCAGCCTTACAAATCTCCTCAATAGGTGTAGATCTGAGGAAAGCTACTGAAGCTGCCATGGCTCTGACTTTATGGGCTGTGACTTTACTGTGAAGGGGTAATCCAGCCTGGGCATACCAGAATAATAATAATAACTTTATTTTTGTATACCGCCATACCCAAGGAGTTCTAGGCGGTTTACATTAGATTAACAAAAAATTATAAGTGGTTTAAAAAACAATTGAACACTATTAGAAGTAAGCAATAAATAACAAGTGGTTCGAAAACAATTGAACAATATTAGGAGCAAGGAGGTAGATGAAGTTAGGAGAGAGAGGGGGGAGGTAGGTCGGGGGGGTGGGGTGGGTAGGTTGGGAAAAGAGAGGTGGATGGGGGCAGGAGGAGATTGTTGTTCATTGGAGAAGGGTGTTAGTTGTCTTGTCCATGGAATAGGTGAGTTTTGAGAGATTTTCTAAACCCGAGGTAGGTGGGGGCCTCAAGGACAATTTGGGCTAGCCATGGGTTCAGTTTGGCAGCATGGAAGGCAAAAGTTTTATCAAGGAATCAAGAATGAGATACAAGCTGCCATCCAGCTGGAGATGGTACACTTAGAAATAGGATGTCCCAACTTATGTGGATCGAAGGAGACAAAAAGTTGAGGAGCAGTTCTGTGTGGTTTGGTGTGTTCCAAATAGAAGGCCAAAGCACATTTACAATCCAGAGTATGAAGAGCAACTTCTCCAGGATGAGAATGAGGCTTTGGAAAAAAACATTGGAAGAACAATGGATTGGTTGAGATGAAATTCCGATACCACTTTAGGGAGGAATTTAGGATGAGTACGAAGAACCACCTTGTCATGATGGAATACTGTGAATGGTGGGTCAGCAACTAAAGCTTGCAGTTCACTGGCTCTTCGAGCAGAAGTGAGGGCTATGAGAAACACCACTTTCCAAGTGAGATACTTCAGATGAGCCTTATCAATTGATTCAAATGGAGGCTTCATCAGTTGAGCAAGGACAACTTTGAGATCCCAAACCACAGGAGGCGGTTTGAGAGGAGGTTTGACGTTGAAAAGTCATTTAATGAATCTGGAAACCACTGAATGAGCAGAGAGGGGTTTCCCTTCAATAGGCTGATGGAAAGCCACAATTGCACTGAGATGGACTCGGATAAATGTAGACTTGAGGCCAGAATTGGATAAGTTCAAAAGGTAGTCCAAAATAGAAGATAAGGAGGAATGTTGAGGCTCCTTATGATGAGAAAAACACCATGTAGAAAATCTAGTCCACTTTTGGTGGACAGCATTGTCTAGTGGTAGGCTTCCTAGAAGCTTCTAAAACATCTCTTTCAGATTGAGAAAACTGAAGAGGGGTTATGTTGAGAGGTACCAAGCTGTCAGGTGTAGAGACTGCAGGTTGGGATGAAGCAGAGATCATTGACTCTATGTAAGCAGAGAAGGAAAAACTGGTAGAAGGTATGGCTCCCTGCTGCTGAGTTGAAGTAGAAGGGAGTATCAAGGTTGTCTCAGCCACCGAGGAGCAATTAGAATCATGGTGGCATGATCGTTCTTTAACTTGACCAGAGTCTTGCGAATGAGAGGGAATGGAGGGAATGCATAGAGGGAATGCATAGAGGAAGAGATTCGTCCATTCCAGAAGAAAAGCATCTGCCTCGAGGCGATGAGGAGAGTATATCCTGGAGCAGAATTTAAGCAGTTTGTAGTTGTGGTGAGCTGCAAAAAGGTCTGTGAAAAAATGTGATGAAGAGTGGAGAAATGGAGTGTCCATTCATGAGGCTGCAGTAGATGACTCAAGTTGTCCGCCAAGCAATTCTTCGCCCCTTGAATGTAGACAGCTTTGAGGAAGGTGTTGTGGCAGATTGCCCAGTCCCAAACCTTCAGAGCTTCTTGACAAAGGGAAGCAGACCCCGTCCCTCCCTGTTTGTTGACATAATACATGGCGACTTGGTTGTCCATCCAAATGAGGACTACTTGGTTGTGAAGCAGATGTTGAAAAGCATTGAGAGCTTTGAGGATCGCTCTGAGTTCCAACAGATTGATATGACACTGACGATCTGTACTGGTCCAGAGGCCTTGAGTACGGAGACCATCAAGATGAGCGTCCCAAGCGCAGGTCGATGGGGGGGCATTTGAAAAAGCAAGCCTCTGGAAAGATTGGAAGAGAGCATCCACCAACGGAGAGACTGCTTCAATGAAGGAGTGACTGATATGTGTCGAGAAAGAGGGTCGCAAACTTGCAAACATTGAGATGCCAGGGTCCACTGAGGAATTCTGAAGTGAAGTCTGGCAAAAGGAGTCACATGTACTGTGGAGGCCATGTGACCCAGAAGTACCATCATATGTCTCGCTGAGATGGAAGAGCGGGAAGACACTGTATGACAGAGTTGAAGAAGAGCTTCCATTCGTTGTTGTGGAAGGAATGCTCTGAGTTGGACAGTGTCCAGAACAGCTCCAATGAATTGTAGATTCTGTGAGGGCTGAAGTTGAGATTTGGGAAAGTTGATTTCAAATCCCAAACTTTGTAGGAACCAGGTAATCCGTTGGGCCGCTACAATAACCCCTTGAGATGTGGAATTTTTGATGAGCCAGTTGTCAAGGTAGGGAAATATCTGAAGACCATGATTCCTTAGAGCTGATGCTACCACTACTAGGCACTTGGTGAACACTCTGTGAGACCAGGCCGAAGGGTTGTACTCTGTATTGATAATGCAGATTCCCCACCGAAATCTGAGGTATTGACGGGAGGCCAGATGAATGGAGATATGAGTGTAGGCCTCCTTGAGATCCAGAGAGCATAACCAGTCGTTCTGCTTGAGAAGGGGATAAAGGGATGCCAGGGACAACATGCAAAACTTTTCTTTGACTAGGAATTTGTTGAGAGCCCTGAGATCCAGAATGGGCCGCAGATCGCCTGTCTTCTTCAGAACAAGGAAGTAACGGGAGTAAAACCCCTGTTCTGCTGTTCCAAAGTAACTGGTTCGATGGCATGGAGACGAAGCAGAGCTTGAGCTTCCTGAAGAAGAAAGGCGGTCTGGGGTGGATTGGAAGGATACTTGGAGGAAGCTCTGGTGGAATTTGAGAGA
The DNA here is from genome assembly GCF_902459505.1 of Geotrypetes seraphini. NCBI lineage: Eukaryota > Metazoa > Chordata > Amphibia > Gymnophiona > Dermophiidae > Geotrypetes > Geotrypetes seraphini. Next base: position 336,869,556 of record NC_047086.1, on the reverse strand, counting down.
AATGAAGAGAGTATCCTTCCCTGATGATGGAAAGTACCCAGAGGTCGGATGTAATTGTCATCCATCGATAGTAAAAATGATGGAGACGACCTCCTATAGGGGGCAAAGAAGACAGAGTTAGAACGGTGGAGGTTATGCTCTGTTTTAAATAGTCAAAAAGGCTGAGTAGCCTTAGGTGCAGCAGAAGGTTGAAGTTTTTGTTGCTTCTTAGGCTGCTGTTTCTTTAGAGAAGGGCGATTATAAGGAGCCGTCCTCGGAGTAAAATGCCACTGATAGATAGGAGCAGGGCGTGCAGGTTTGGCAGGAGCTGGCTTTGGCTTGGGTCTGACAATAGAAGCAAAGGATTTTTCATGGTCAGACAATTTATTGGTGACTGCCTCGATGGATTCATCGAAGAGGTCATTGCCTTCACAAGGGATATTAGCCAAGCGGTCTTGAAGATTAGGGTCCATGTCAATGGTACGAAGCCAAGCAAGACGATGCATAGCTACAGAGCAAGCAGCTGCTCGGGCAGACAACTCGAAGGCATCATAAGAGGACTGTAGGAGATGTAATCTGAGTTGAGATAAAGAAGCCTGGACTTCTTGGAATTCAAAGTGCTTTTGAGTATCCAAATAAGTCAAGAACTTTGGTAATAGAAAAATAAGGAATTCAAAATAAGTAATAAACTGAAAATTATAATTGAGGACTTTAGAGGACATCATGGCATTTTGATAGATGCGACGTCCGAATTTGTCCATCGTTTTTCCTTCCCTTCCAGGAGGAACTGTGGCATAAACCTTGGAAGGATGGGACCTCTTCAAGGAGGACTTGACAAGCAGGGATTGATGAGATAACTGTGAGTTGTCAAAGCCTTTGCGATGCACAGTTTTATATCTAGAATCCAATTTTCCTGGAACAGCTGATATGGAAAAAGGTGTTTCCATGCATTGACCAAAAGTCTGATTCAGCAGCTTATGAAGAGGAAGTTTAAGAGACTCTGCCGGAGGTTGAGGAAGATGCATGACTTCTAGATACTCCTTAGAGTATTTGGAGCCAGTATCTAATTGAAGATCCAAGTCCACAGCCATCTGACGAAGAAAAGATGAGAAAGATAGCTGATCTGCCAATGCTCTGCCTCGAGAAGGACTCAAGGACGTTGAGGCAGCCTGGGTCGAAGATGAAGCTTCGGCAGGACAAAAGGCATCAAAGGAATAGAAACATAGAAAAAAGCAGAAGAAAAGGGCTATAGCCCACCAAGTCTGCCCATTCCAAGTATCCCCTCCCCTGAATTTACTCCCTTAAAGATCCCACGTGAGTATCCCATTTTCTCTTAAAATCTATCACGCTGCTGGCCTTTATCACCTGGAGTGGGAGTCTGTTCCAATGATCCACTACTCTTTCGGTGAAGAAGTACTTCCTGGAGTCGCCATGAAACTTCCCTCCCCTGATTTTCAGCGGATGCCCTCTGGTGGTCGAGGGTCCCATGTGCCAGAAGATATCATCTTCTGACTCGATGCGTCCCGTGATGTACTTATATGTTTCAATCATATCTCCCCGTTCTCTTCTTTCCTCAAGTGAGTACAGCCGCAATTTTTTAAATCTTTCTTCATACGTGAGATCCTTGAGCCCCAAGACCATCCTGGTGGTCGTTCGCTGAACCGACTCGATCCTCAGCACGTCCTTTCGGTAGTGTGGTCTCCAAAACTGAACACAGTACTCCAAGTGAGGCAATTGAAACCGTGACATCCTCGAGGTCCGGCATTGAAGACGTTGAACGAGGAGTCGGTGGTCTAGTCGAAATTGGAGTACATTGAGGCTTAGTGGAAGAAGGTCTTTCTTTAGAAAAAAAACTATGCCTGGAAGGATGTCTCAATGAAGGCTTCGATTGTCAATGAGAACTGTGCCTAGAAGCAGATCTCGAAGATCGAGGAGACTTCGCCTTGGAGGTGGAAGCAGCTGATGGTAGCAAAGAATGTATAGGACTGGATGCTGTAGATCGAAGTTCCAGAGGCTTGGTGGAGGAACTTTGATGCACTCCCAAAGACTCTGTTCCTTGTATAGAGTGTGAGGATTCCTTCCGAGGCACTTGCAAATAATCTGCTCCTTGCTGTACGTGCTTTGAAGCCAGACCAGACACTCGCAGAGACTCTGCTCCCTGCAAAGAGTGTGTAAACTCAGACTGAGGCAGGAGAAGTGGCTCGACCTCGCGGGAGTCTGCTGAATGCCCAGGCTGGATAAGAGGAAGAAGCTTCAGTCCCATATTAGTAAGGACATGAATGAATTGCTTCTCCAACATGATCTGGAAAGAAGCCGGCAAGGATGGATCCGTGTCTGAAACCAGACCACCAGCTTTGGTTGGAGGTTCCTTCGAGGTAGTGTGAGTGTGCTTCGACTTGGAAGTCTTAGGCACTTTAATCACTACCGCTAGAACTGACTGCTGAGCTATCTGACCTGAGTAAACAGGGAAAGATACAGCAGATGTAATCGAAGAAAGAGCCGCTGCAAACGACTAAGGTCTGATGAGGCTCGAGGTGGAAGTAGTAGAAGCAGGAGGAACCTCGGTAGGAGTTGAAGCCGAGGTCGCATTTGAAGTTGAGGGATCAGAAGAAGATTCCATCTCGAATAGCTTATCCACCAAAATACAACTACGATTGAAGGCTTGAGGCTGAAGTGTAACACAGTGCAAGCACAACCTCGGATGATGTTTCGGCCCAAGGCACTTTAGGCAACAACAGTGTAAGTCCGTAAGAGAGATCGCGCGCTGGCACTTGCTACACTTCTTGAAGCCCGTGAAAGGCCGGGACAAAGAAGTAAAAATAGCCGCCTCAAAATCGAAGCCCTCGGGCTGCGGCCGAGCGGCCTGTCCCGGGAAACGGATGGAAGAGGAAATTTTTTTTTTTTTTTTTAACTGAAAATGAAAGAAATAAAATAAGAACAGTGATTCGTGAGGAAAATAATACAAACCGCAGTTCAGAGAAGGCACAAAGTAATGAAGTTAAACGCAGAGTCAAAGACGGACTTCTCGGCTCTGCGGAAAACTGAGAACTGAGGAGTAGTGCCCTGCGCTGGGCGGGAAGGCACTCGCACATGTGCAGTGCGGGCAACTCAAAACTTCCAGTTTCTTCAAGCAAGTCTGCTTGTGAGGCATCTGCATCCGGGCTCCGTCGATGACATCACCCATATGTGAGAATACCTGCCTGCTTGACCTGGGATAACAAGATTACCCACAGGATGGTGAAGAGTAGAATGACCAAGGTGATGAGGTCAGTACTGTAGGTAGCAACGACTTAATGAAAAGCAGGAGAACCAAAATAGTAATCAGCTATATGGAGGTCATTACTATCAACTTCTAGCTCAATAGTGTGAGAAGGCTTAGACATAAGGAGCTGATCAAGTTCTTGTGTAAAGATGATGGGATGTCCATGAAAAACATCCATGACTTCAAGCTCAGTCTCGGTAGCATTTGTGTCAAGATAGAACAAGGAAACACTTCCAACAGAAATAAAAGTGTTAGGTGGTACTGTAATCATACAGGCATTATATATAGGAAATGATTGGTATTATCATGTTAGGTATAGGTGACAGTATGTTCAGTATGAGGAGTACTGATTAACCAAACATTGTGGTGACCACAGTGGTGTAAGAAAAATCTTCATATTTAGTCATAGTAAGTTTACGTTTCTCAGAATAGCGACAGACAAACCACTAAAAGTTTCAGAGATGTCCTTCAAAAAGGGTTTAACTCTCCACTATATCAGAGACTTGTGTGGGTAAGAACATTTTAGGTACTTCACTGACTCTCAGATGCCTGCTCTGGTAAATCATCAAATATTTCTATCCAGAAGTGCAGGAGGAGGTATCATTCATCGAGTACAGAGTAAGCATAAATAAATTTAGTGCTTAAATAAAGTAAATAAACTAAGTAAATAAACTAAATAAACTAAATAAATTGTGCCAGAGAAACTCAAGACATCACACTTATCTTATTGTTGAAAAAGTGGATTCATAGTAGCCTGATATTAACCCTACGGGGACCCGTTTCACCAATTATGGCTTCATCAGGGGTCGAAATCTACAATGAAAAATTAAAGTGCATGAAATCTTCAATTCAGTGTTCGAAAACTATATATTAAATATTAGATCACCTTAAAAACATCTTAAAATAGTTTTAACTAAAAAGCTCTCAGATAGAAAACTTACTGTGCAAGTTAGCTCGATTCACGAGACAAAATGGCGCTGGCAGCCGGCAAACGCCGGCGCATGCGCTTTTAACTCTTTTCTCAATTGTATGAATGACAGAATGCTAATTGGAATATACATGTGCAGTACATGAAAATTTAAAGAAAAAGTTTTAAGAACATTTCAAAGAAAAGAAGTCCAATCTACAGCGGCGTTCAATCCCTTAGGTTGTAATGTATTCAATCTATATATCCAGCATATTTCTCTTTGAAGTATCGTCTCTTTCTGTCCCCCCCTCGGATGTTCTGTTTTTCTCTATCTATACAGAAACATTTCAAATCCTCAAACCTGTGGTGTAGAAGTGTACAATGTTCTACTAAAGGTGCATTAATTTTATTATTTTTTCGATCTGTGCTCAATCATTCTTGTCCTGAACATTCTCGTGGTCATTCCAACATACAGTTTATTACAGGGACAGGAAATGATATAAACAATAAAATCGGTTGAGCACGTGAAAAATTATTTAATTTGATAGCTCTTTCCATCATTTGGATTAGTGAATTGCTTCTGTGATATGGTTGTTGTGCATATACTGCATTTTCCACATTTGAAAAATCCCGTGGGTAGTAATTTATTCTTAATCCGATCCGAGTTGTTGATCGTGGGGGATAATATTTCTTTCAAGTTCCTCTCTCTTGAGAACGCGATTCTTAAATCCATGTTTTCAAAGATTGTATTTGTTTTAATTATTTTCCAGTTATTTTTGAAAATTGTTGCTATATCATTACTTTGGCTGGAATATTTTAACACACAGGTCATTTTATCATCATACAAATTGTCCATTCTACTACATTCAGCTTTATCTTGCAAAAGCCACTCTCTATGATAATGCTTGGCTCTCTTTTCAAGACTTTTTCAAAATGTTCCTAGGATACCCTCTTTGTTCTAACTTAGACATTAGTTGTTTAGATTGTCGTATGTAGTCCTTTTTGTTGGAACAATTACGTTTCAAACGTAACATTTGAGAGAAAGGAAAATTATTTTTCAGACGGATGACAGCTAAGGTAGTTTAGAAATGTGTTTTTATCAGTAGGTTTCCTATATACATCAAAATCAAAGTGGTCCACTCTTTGTATAATCATAAGATCTAGATATTCAATTTGACTTGTGGAATATTTCATAGTGAAATTGATGTTTGGATCACGACTATTTAACCACTTTAGAAACTCATTACTTCAATTTCTGAACCACTCCATAGCATTAAAACGTCATCTATATATCTGTACCATTTATGAATGTAAATCTCAAAGGGAGAATGATCTATCCACGTGCTTTCAAAGTTTGCCATAAAGAGATTGGCAATTGATGGGGCAAAAACTGCTCCCATTGCAACTCCTGCTTTCTGTTTGTAGTATTGTTGATCATAAAGAAAGAAATTTTCTTTCATAGCTATTCTTGCAAGAGTTAACAAAAACTCAGTTGGTATGAAGTGAGGACTATCTCTTCTCTGTAAAACCTCTTTGATGGTATCCAAGGCTTCTTCCTGAGGAATAGAGGTATAAAGAGAGGTCACATCCAGAGTTACTTGTAAAAAAGGAAAGATCTCTTTATGGATGTTGTCAAGCTTTATCATTATATCGCGTGCATCCTTAATATAAGAACTAGTCTTAATTACCTCATTTTTCAAAAACTCATCTACAAATCTGGAAAGTAGTTCAAGTAATGATCCTTTCGAGGACATAATGGAATGACCTGGTGGGTCAATCATAGTCTTATGAATTTTTGGTAAAATATAAAAAATAGGAGTAATAGGATTTATTGGATTCAGGAACTTATAATCTTTATAAGTAAGAAATCATTTTATGAGTCCCTGTTTTGTAAGTTGTTGGATAGATCTTTGTAATCTCCTAGTTGGGTTTAATGGTAATCTTTCATACGTCTTGGTCTCTCCTAGTTGTCTCATAATTTCCAGATGGTATTTATCTGCATCTAGGACCACCACTGCACCCCCTTTATCTGCCCTGGTAATTCTGATAGAGTTATCTTTCCTCAATGCCTGTAAAGCTTGTTGTTCTTCTTTTTCCAAATTTTTGTGAAAATATTTTTTATTTTTATTTTCTTGCCAGGTTTCAATATCTTTTAGGACACATTGTTTAAAAGTGTGTACTATAGGATCAAGAGGAATAGGGGGATACCAAGTGCTCTTAGGAGATATAATTGTGCGATCCAACGTTGAGGGATGATCATTGAAATAGACTCGTAGTTGTAATTTTCTTACTAGTTTCTCCAGATCTATATGGAGTTGTACTTTATCAAACAAAGTCGATGGCACAAAGGATAAGCCGTAGGATAGAATCTTTTCTTCAGTGGAAGTCAGAGAATGCTTAGATAAATTCACTACCACTGATTCCTCCTGGCTTGTGACTTGGTATTGGGTCTTTGACGTTGTGTGCCTCTTCCTCTGGTCCGGCCCTGTTTCTGTCCTTGACCTCTGTTTAAAAAACGGATCCTATCATTACCACTAGAAGAAGATGAGAATGTTGAAATATCTGAACTAGTGGCTCCTGATTGTGCTTTCTCATTATCCTCCATTGTATTCATCCATGGATATACTTTCTGATGAACATAATCATTCTCATCACGCTTAAATTTTTTTAGTTTATTTTTCTTAAGATTTTCTCGAAACTTATCCATTTCTTCATTAAGTTTGTTGTAATTATTAGTAAACTCATGATCTGTATTTACTGATTTCAAATGACTAATATTCTTATCTAAATCCATTTTATTTTGATTAATCACTTTATTACTGTTTTCTATTATCAGGACCATTAAGTCTAGGGCACACTTGTTCAGAATTTTATTCCACGTGTCTAAAAAAGACATGTCATCTTTGAATATTTGTGGGGCTTTTAAAATACGTAATCCCCTGGGTATTCTCTCTTTCTTACAATATTCGATTAACAAATCGCTATTCACTTCCATGCTAATCGTAGATTTGAACAATTTGTTGACTTCAGACCAAGCTGGGGATTGAACCTCTGTAGAATTGGCCAAGTCAAATTGAGTGGGAACATCAATTAGTTTACCCACTCTGTCTGATGAGAAACTAAACACAGTTTTCCATCCTTCTGCTGCCATTGTAACTGTAGTATTACATTACATTACATTAGGGATTTCTATTCCGCCATTACCTTGCGGTTCAAGGCGGCTTACAAAAGATTTATAAAACGGGGTTACAATGTAGGAATCGAAGATACATTAGAGTGGTAGTTAGGTAATTTCGAGGTAAGGATAATTACAGTTTACAGTAAATTGTGTACATGGAGGTAAAATTAGGTGAAGTTACGGCTGATTTAGGAGTTTCTTAAAAAGTATTGTTTTTATTTCTTTTCTGAATGTCTTGTAGTCTGATGTGGTCATCAGTAGTTTAGTATAAATACTAAAATAGTATCAATGGAAACAAGTGAATTCAACACCCCACTATATCATAGACTTGTGTGGGTAAGAACGTTTTAGGTACTTCACTGACTCTCAGATGCCTGCTCTAGTAAATCATCAAAGATTTCTATCCAGAAGTGCAGGAGGAGGTATCATTAATTGAGTACAGTGTAAGCATAAATAAATTTAGTGCTTAAATAAAGTAAATAAACTAAGTAAATAAACTAAATAAATTGTGCCAGAGAAACTCAAGACATCACACTTATCTTATTGTTGAAAAAGTGGATTCATTGTAGCCTGATATTAACCCTACAGGGACTCGTTTCACCAATTATGGCTTCATCAGGGGTCGAAATCTACAATGAAAAATTAAAGTGCATTAAATCTTCAATTCAGTGTTCGAAAACTATATATTAAATATTAGATCACCTTAAAAACATCTTAAAATAGTTTTAACTAAAAAGCTCTCAGATAGAAAACTTACTGTGCAGGTTAGCCAGGGTAAAGTCAATGGATATCCTTAGTTTTCTGACAAAGAGCCAAATTAGGGACCAAGTAGTAAAGAGGGTCATCATGGTGAAAGGCAGTATATTCTGGAGTCTCCACCTGAACATAAGATTTGCCACTGCTGGGTCAGACCAGTGGTCCATCATGCCCAAAAGTCCACTCAAGCGGCAGCCATTAGGTCACAAACCAGTGCCCTATTAGAGTCTAGCCTTACCTGCGTATGTTCTGGTCCAGCAGGAACTTATCTAACCTTTTCTTGAATCCCTGAAGGGTGCTTTCCCCTATAACAGCCTCTGGAAGAGCATTCTAGATTTCTACCACTCTCTGGGTGAAGAAGAACTTCCTTATGTTTGTACAGAGTCTATCCCCTTTTAACTTTAGAGAGTGCCCTCTCGTTCTCTCTACCTTGGAGAGGGTGAACAATCTCTCTTTCTCTACTAAGTCAATTTCCTTCAATATCATGAATGTTTTGATTATGTCCCCTCTCTACTCTTCTCAACGGAGCCCAGTTTCTCTAGCCTCTCATTGTACGGCAACTCCTCCAGTCCCTTAACCATTTTTGTCGCTCTTCTCTGGACCCTTTTGAGCAGTACTATGTCCTTTTTCATGCACAGCGACCAGTGTTGGATGCAGTACTCCAAGTGGGGGTGCACCATGGCTTGGTACAGTGGCATGATAACCTTCTCCGATCTGTTTGTGATCCCCTTCTTAATCATTCCTAGCATTCTGTTTGCCTTTTTCACTGCTGCCGCCACACATTGTGCGGATGGTTTAATTGTCTTGATTACAAGTACTCCCAAGTCTCTTTTCTGGGGGCTCTCTCCGAGTACAGTACCGGACATCATGTATTCATGCATATGATTTTTGTTACCAACATGCATCACCTTGCACTTATCCACGTTGAACCTCGCACTTATCCACGTTGAACCTCATTTGCCATTTCGCGGCCCATTCCTCGAGTGTGTTTATGTCTAGTTGTAGGTCTTCGCAATCCTGTATCCTCATTACTCTGAATAGCTTTATATCGTCTGCAAATTTAATCACCTCGCTCGTCGGACCAATTTCTAGGTTGTTTATAAATATGTTGAAGTGCATGGGCCTGAGCACCGAACCCTGCGGCACTCCACTCATGACACTTTTCCAGTCCGAGTATTGTCCATTTACCCCCCACTTTCTGTTTCCTATTCACCAACCAGTTTTTAATCCACTTGAGTATTTCACCCTCAATTCCATGGCTCGCAATTTTTCAAAGTAGACGTTCATGGGGAACCTTGTCGAACACCTTCTGAAAATCTAGCTACACGATGTCGACCAGGTCACCCTTGTCTATCTGCCTATTTACTCCCTCAAAGAAGTGCAGTCAAATTTGTCAAGCAAGATCTTCCTTTGCTGTAGCTGTGCTGGGTGGTCCTCATCAAATTGTATCTGTTAAGATGATTAATGATGCAGTCCTTTATAAGCGCCTCTACCGTCTTTCCAGGTACCGAGGTCAGACTCACCGGTCTGTAGTTTCCCGGATCTCCCCTCTAACCTTTCTTGAAGATCGGCGTAACATTCACCACTTTCCAGTCTTCCGGAATCTTTCCCGATTTGATTGACAGATTGGCTATTAGTTGAAGCAGTTCAGCTATAACCCCTATCAGTTTCTTGATTACCCTCAGGTGGATGCTGTCCGGTCCCGGGGATTTATCGCTTTTAAGCCTATCAATCTGTCTGCATACCTCTTCTAGACTGACCGTCTACCCTGTCAGTTTCCCTTCTTCATTTCCAGTGTATAGCCTGTTGACTTCTGGTATATTGGATAAATCCTCTTCGGTACATACAGATGCAAAAAATGTGTTCAGTTTGCCAGCAATGGCTTTGTCCTCCTTTAGTACTCCCTTTATTCCATGATCATCCAACGGCCTCCACTGCTTCCTTTGCGGGGTCATTTCCCCTTAATATATCAAAAGAACGGCTTAAAATTTTTTGCCTCCTTGGCTATTTTTTCTTCATAGTCTCTTTTGGCCCCTCTCACCGCCTTATGGCACTTGCTTTGATGTTGTTTGTGCTTTTTCCAGTTTTTGTCTGTTTTTGTCATTTTCCATTCCTTAAACAAAGTCTTATTGTCTCTGATCACTTCCTTCACTGCTACAGTGAGCCACGCTGGATCCTTGTTCTTCCTCTTGGAACCCTTATTGATATGTGGTATATATAGATTTTGCGCCTCAGTGACTGTGTCCTCAAAAAGGGATCATGCATGCTCTAGTGTATTTACAGTGCTTATCCTTCTCCTAATTTTTCTCACCATGACTCTCATCCTTTCATAGTTCCCTTTTCGGAAGTTCAGTGCCGTGGCTGTCGTTCTGGATTGAGTTTTTGTTCCTGTGTCTAGGTTGAAGTGGATCATATTGTGATGCACATTTTCAGGGATAATGAAAGGGATATTCAATACAAAGGCAAGTTCCATATGTTCCACATCTACATATAAGGGAACAACAGTACCTGAGTAGGAGCTGAGAGAGGATCTGCTAAAAGGAAGAAAAACTCCATTGGAATATCTTATATGCTTAGGGGAAGAAAAACCTCATTAGAATATCTTACCTGCTAGCATTCAAACTTGGGCTTCAGGAGGTTATTTAATTGTCCTTCTCATTTTTTAGTTTAGTACTCTGCTTTTTCAGTAAAATCAGTTTAGGAAATAGTGTAGCCTTTAGATTCTAAATTCATCCTCCTCAAAAATAACAAAGTCCCATCCATAACCAATATAGAAATCAACTCAATCAATTACCCCATTCAGACCACCCTAAAATTACTAGGTATGACAATAGACAGATGCTGCACCATGCAACCACAAACAAATAAAACAATGCAGAAATCTTTTGTAGTTATGAGAAACCTAAGACAAGTCCAAAAATTATTTGAAAGAACACAATTCCAGCTCATAGTACAATCCCTAATCCTAGGTCTACTAGACTATTACAACATCCTCTACCTCCCCTGCCCTGCAACAATGACTAAATAACTACAAACAATTCAAAATACAGCTCTGAGACTCATCCACTCATTGAGGAAACACGATCACATTATAGAGGCATATCTTAACGCACACTGGCTTCCAATCCAGGAAAGAATACTATTTAAATTCTACTGTATACTATTTTAAACCATAAACGGAGACAGTCCAACCTACTTGAACAACCGCCTTATCCAAACTACCTCAACCAATCAAAAAAGTTAAAGGGAAAAAAACTATACAATGGCCTCCTAGCTACTCAAGCAGCAAAAATAGATAACCAAATCTCCAATCTACTGATAACAACCCCAGACTACAAGATGTTCAGAAAATAAATAAAAACTATACTCTTCAAGAAATCCCTGAAAAAGACTTAACACCCTGAGTACCATCCTTCTTCCCATCTTCTACCTAACTCACCGATACTACCTGATCTACTCTTTACCTTCACAAGAAATGACCTGTGATCTTACTTTGTAACCCTACTTTTATAACTCTTTGGTAATCCGCCTTGAATCGCAAGGTAATGGTGGAATAGAAATCTCTAATGTAATGTTTATATATAAAAAGTGTTTTAGTTTAAATTAGTATTTTAGGTTGCATTTCAGAGCATTAGATCAGATTAGGGCACAGATAGCAGTTGAGGAAAGTCTTGTTTGGTGTTTAACATTCTTTCTGAGAGGGAAGAGGACATTCTCTTTAAGATAGAAGACATACAGTATATCTGGGTAAGTATACATTATTTTGCTCTGAGCTTGATAGGTTTGGAGAGTGTGACAGACTGGAGCTTCATCCCCCTCTGGTTTTGAGAGAAGTTTGTGTACACACACTCTGGACACACTTTTAACTGTCACAAAACCTTTATTTATTTACAAGACCATGAGTCTGTTCCATCACAGCCCAGGGAGAAAATTATTCTCAGTTCAACAAAACAATCTCAGCCAGACCCAGAAATATATTTCACAGTTTTCAGAATAAGAAGTTTGGCTTAGCTCAGCCAAGCTACAACAACTGTTTTACCTGGTACAGTCCAATTTGTTCTCTTTTAAGTGTCATCAACTCCCTCAGGGCTATTGCCTCAGCCACATCTACGGGAAAACTTGAGAGTCCCTTTTTCCTCCAAGGTCCTCTCCCAATGATTCTCCTCTGTGGCAGATAACCACCTTCCTGCTGAGTCCTGCCTAGTACTGCCCGATTCAGGAAAAATTTTTTTGATTCAATTTGATTCAGTCTATTGAATCAGTTTTCCAATTAAATTTTCCTGCCCAATTGGGTGTTTTTGTTTGTTTTTCAAACATCCTGCTGGGTTTATTTTATAGCCTCTTCACCCACCTCACCCCCTTTGCCCTCTCCTACCCACCCTGGTGCTGTGGTGTAAACAAAATAAACAAACAAAAAAGACTTTTCCTCACTCGGTTAAGTCCTAGCTCATGTTCGCGGTCTAATACCGGCTCTGGTAGGATACACATTTCAAATCTGACATATTGTAATCACAAAACAGAAAATAAAATTATTTTCTCTACCTTTTGTTGTCTGTCCATTATTCAAATCATGCTGGTCCCAGGCTCTGGTTTGTTTGTCTTCTGATAACTCCTGCCCATTTGTCATTTTTTTTTTCTTTCTCCTTGCTAACCATCCATCTTCTATCTCTGTTTTCACCTTCCATTTCCCTTCCCTCCCCCAGAGGTCTAACATCTTTTATTTTTTTCGTCTCCATCCTCGCAGCTGCAGCGATGGACCCCACCATCCCCAGATCTACCATCTCTCCTTTTCTCAACCACCCTTTCATCCAGCATCTCACTCCTTCCCCACCATCTCTCCCTTTCTCTTCCTAACTACCCTCCTATCCAGTATCTCTATCCCCTCTCCACACCATCCCTTGTGTCCAACTTCTCTCCCTTTCTGTTCCTTCCCTCCTTCCATCCCATTGTCCACCATCTCTCTCCCTCTCCTGTTTTTTGACCCATCATTTCTTCCCCTCCCCCCACCCTCAGTTTGGCATATGCATGTATTTTTGGCCCTCCCTTTCCTCCCTCCCTCCCTCCATGTACTTCTATACCAGGGCCCCCCCTCAAAGGTCCGCATGTTTTCCCCTTCTTTCTAGCGTCCTCCAGCTTCCCCCCTTGGCCTCTCGGTCTCACCTTCAAAGCTAATTACAGCAGCCTGCAGAGGATCACTGGTGCTTTAGCAATCCTAGCAGGCTGCTGTCAGCCTCCGCAGCACATTCCTTCTGCCGCGGTCCTCCTCTGACATTACATCACAGGAGGGGCAGACTGCGGCAGAGGGAACTTGCTGCGGAGGCTGACAGCAGCTTGCTAGGATCTCTACAGCACTGGAAATCCTCTGCAGGCTGCTGTAATTAGCTTTGAAGGTGAGACCAGGAGGCCTGGGGGAAAGCCGAAGAATGCTAGAGAGAAGGGGGAAACATGCCAGCTTATTTTTTTTTTTTTGGTGGGGTGGCTCTGCAGAGCCAAGGGAATCCAGTGCTGGTGCCTATGCATCACTTCCTGACTGACCCTTCCCCATCGCCCTCTAAAGCAGGAGCAGCAGCAGCAGTGGACAGCCAGCAAGAGGCAGTGCTTAGGATAGGCTTATCACTGCCAGAATACCGCCGCTCCTGCTTTAGGAGGCCCGAAGGTACGGGGAGGAGGGTTGGTCGCCGAATTGGCGAGCCCAATTTTTTTTATGGCTAGCACTACTCCTGTCCCCTGACTCAGCAGGGTTCCCTTGTTATGGTGGCTCAGCACTGAGCTGTAAAGCCCAGTACATTCTGGGACATGTAGTCCGCTCAGTCTTGTGCTAGCAGCCCCTGCTCTATGGAGGTGGAATGGTAGCATTAGCGGAAGATAGCCCCTAGCTACAGGGAGAAAAGCTAAATTGTAGGTTCCCTTCTATAGATAGTTTAGATCTTAAAAGAGCAAACTTTATTTAGCTAGACTCCATAGAATAATAGCCTTTTATAGTTCTATAGTTTTGTAAGCTTGAATCTTCTGCTAGAGATAGTTTCTGGTAGGCAGAGACTCCATTACCTCCCGCCCACCCCTAGCTCATTTCTTTACTTATAGTCTTAATTTATAGTCAATTATTTTAATTAGGAGAAGAGGAGAACCCTATTACATATTCTTATTATATTTCATTACCTGCTATAAATCAAACACTAAATACACAGGTGGAAATTTGGACATCTACATTTAGATTGAAATTAAATCCGGGCAAATCAAAATTCTTTCTAGCTAGTCCTAATGAAAAAATTACTGAAACAACTTTACTTCTAAATGGTCAATCTTATTCGATATCTTATACGCTGAAAATTTTAGGGGTTATTTTAGATCGGTCCTTATCTTTTAAGGCCCATACAGATTCTCTGGTTAAGTGATGTTTTATTGGCCTCTGGAAACTGCGTACTATTAGGAAATATTTTGATTTTATATCATTTAAAATCCTGGTTCAATCTTCAATCCTTTCAATATTGGATTATTGTAATGTTATTTATCTGGGATCGTATAAAATAACTACTAGCCAACTAAAGATCATACAAAATACAGCTATTCGTTTGATTTTTAATCGGAAATAAAACTCCACGATCATATTAGTGTATATTATCAAAAGCTTCACTGGCTACCGTTTGAGACTAGAGTACTATTTAAATTCGGATGCATTTGTTTTAAAGTTTTATTTGGCTTAGCACCGGCTTACCTTGTTTCTCATTTTAGTTTTTTTATTTCTAAGAAAAATATTCGTAGATCTGGTTGGTTTTATTTTCCTTCAGCAAATGCATGTCGTTACATAAAATTTTTAGATAGGACTTTAGCATTCTAAGCAGGATTAATGAATTCATGTTTGAATCTTCTTGTTTCTCCATTTCTTACTTACTATCAGTTTCAAAAAGATCTTAAAACCCACTTATTTAAACAATATAATATACATTATTGATTTTTATATTATCATGTAGTTATAATGTACTTTTTAATCTCTTTATCTATACTTATTTTAGTTTATATTGTGTTTTCCTTAGTCATTAGTTTTAATGCTTGTATTATTTATTTAGAATTTTATTATGTATGATGTTATTATTATATTGTATGCTGAGTACCTATTGTGTAAACCGCTATGAACTGCTGGTTAGGCGGTATATAAAAATAAAATTATTATCATAAGCATACAACATAATCTTACGGCTTTCTAAGAAATAAACACTTTCTAAAAAATAAATAAAAAATAAATAAAGCATATAATATAATCCTAAAGCTCTCTATACTAGTCTAATATATTCATAGTAGCTTAATAAGGTTTAATTAATTAATTAACAGCTCAATAATAAGATGTAGACATTAGTCCAGCAGCAAGAGGGGTGCTATCCAGTCTTTTGCACTGAGTCTCACATATATGATTTTCTCCTGGTTGGCGAGAAGTTATATGTGTGTGCTCGCTGCAAAGAGATCCTAGCTCTCAGAGAACAAGTACATTCCCTTGAGGCTAGAGTAGCAGACTTGGAAGAGCTGAGGGAGACAGAAAAGTACATAAAGGAAACCTACAGAGATGTAGAGAAGTCCCACCTCCAGTCTGGTAGCTCCTGTGCTGCCTTGGAGGAGAGAGGTTTCCTAGAAGGGGAGCATCACCCTGGTAAAGTAGGAAATAATCCTGTAGCCATGACCTGCCAACCAGGGGATGCTATATACTCTTGCACCAAGGATGTGTCTTCGGGAGCTTCTGCTCAGGATGGAAGGGTTAGGACAGCTGTTATAGTTGGTGATTCAATCATTAGGCATGTAGATAGCTGGGTGGCTGGTGGGCATGAGGATCGCCTGGTCACTTGCCTACCTGGCCAGGGAGGCGAAAAACTTCAAGGCATTCTTCAGTTACGTAAAGGGGAAACGACCAGCGAGAGAGGAGGTGGGGCCGTTGGACGATGGGGATAGGAAGGGAGTGATTAAGGAGGATAAAGAGGTAGCTGAGAGGTTGAACACATTCTTCTCGTCGGTTTTCACGAGAGAAGACACATCTAATATACCGGACTCAGAGGAGCTCATGAGTGGGGAACAGGCTGAAAAATTGGAGCACATAGAGGTAAGTAAGGAGGATGTCCTCAAACAGATAGACAGGTTAAAATGCGGCAAATCACCAGGTCCGGACGGGATACACCCAAGGGTTCTAAAGGAGCTAAGACAAGAAATAGCGGGCACAATCCAGCATGTTTGTAACCTATCCTTGAAAACTGGAGAGGTACCAGAGGACTGGAAATTGGCGAATGTCACACCTATCTTCAAGAAGGGATCGAGGGGTGACCCCGGTAACTACAGGCCGGTGAGCCTGACTTCAATTATAGGGAAGATGGTAGAAGCTATGATAAAGGACGGCATTTGCGAGCACATTGAGAGAAATGGCCTACTGAGAACAAGCCAGCACGGATTCTGTAAGGGAAGGTCGTGCTTAACGAACCTTCTGTACTTCTTTGAGGGAATAAGCAGTCGGGTGGACAATGGGGAACCCATAGACATCATTTACCTCGATTTTCAAAAGGCTTTCGACAAGGTGCCACATGAAAGGCTGCTTAGGAAACTGTGGAACCACGGGGTGGGAGGGGATGTGCACAGATGGATCGAGCACTGGTTGTCGGGTAGACTGCAGAGGGTCGGAGTAAAGGGCCAATATTCTGACTGGCGGGGAGTCACGAGCGGTGTGCCACAGGGATCGGTGCTGGGGCCGTTACTCTTCAACATATTTATCAATGACCTGGAAAAGGAAGCAAAGTGCGAGGTTATAAAATTTGCAGACGATACCAAACTGTGCGGCAGAGTTAGCTCCAGGGAGGAGTGTGAGGACCTGCAAAGGGACCTAGACAAGCTGGAAGACTGGGCAAACAAATGGCAAATGCGCTTTAACGTGGAAAAATGCAAGGTCATGCATATAGGGAAAAAGAACCCGTTGTTCAACTACAAATTGGGAGGGGCGTTGTTGGGAGAAAGCAATCTTGAGAGAGACTTGGGTGTGCTGGTGGATCCATCACTGAAGCCATCCGCACAGTGCGCAGCGGCCTCAAAAAAAGCCAACAGGATGCTGGGCATCATAAAGAGGGGCATAACAACTAGGACGCGGGAAGTCATCATGCCACTATATCGAGCGATGGTGCGTCCGCATCTGGAATACTGCGTTCAATATTGGTCGCCGTACCTCAAGAAAGACATGGCGGTACTTGAGAGAGTCCAAAGGAGAGCAACGAAACTGGTAAGAGGGCTGGAACACTGCCGATATGCTGAGAGGTTGGATAGGCTGGGGCTCTTCTCTCTGGAAAAAAGGAGGCTCAGGGGTGATATGATAGAGACCTTCAAGATCATGAGGGGCATAGAGAGGGTGGATAGGGACAGATTCTTAAGTTGAAGGGGACAACAGGTACGAGGGGGCATTCGGAGAAACTGAAGGGAGATAGGTTCAAAACGAATGCAAGAAAGTTTTTTTTCACCCAGAGGGTCGTGGACACTTGGAATGCGCTACCGGAGGAAGTGATTAGGCAGAGTACTGTACAGGGATTCAAACAGAGACTGGACGGATTCCTGAAGGATAAAAGGATCGTGGGATACTGAGAAAGCTAACCAGAAAATAAATATAGAATCCCAACCAGGTCGTGCATGTGCAAGACCGGAGGGCTAGGACTTTGATGGGAAGATAGGACTCAATAGGAAACCAAGGTGGCATGGGGGCCCCTTCTGGTGATTTAGACAGGTCATGACCTGTTTGGGCCGCCGCGGGAGCGGACTGCTGGGCAGGATGGACCTGTGGTCTGACCCGGCGGAGGCACTGCTTATGTTCTTATGGTGCAAAGTTGGCGGACTTCACGCATCACTTAGATAGGATTTTAGATAGTGCTGGGGAGAAGGTAGCTGTCTTGATACATGTAGGTACTAATGACATAGGAAAATGTGGGAGGGAGGTTCTGGAAGCCAAATTTAGGTTCTTAGGTAGAAAGCTGAAATCCAGATCCTCCAGGGTAGCATTTTCATAAATGATTCCAGTTCCATGTACAGGACCCAACAGGCAGGCAGAGCTCCAAAGTCTCAAAGTGTGGTTGAGATGATGGTGCAGGGAAAAGGGATTTAGATTTGTTAGGAAATGGGCCACTTTATGGGAAAAGGGGAGCTTATTCCAAAAGGATGAACTCCACCTTAAATGGGATGGAACCAGGCTGCTGGCACCGTTTAAAAAGGAGATAGAGAGGGTTGCCTGGTATTGGAGTTCTTTGGGAGAGCATCACAGGCACCCCTGCGGCCAGCCACAGTATCCGATACTGAGAGGAGAGGTCCTTCAGTGGCCTAATAAAAGATCAGCATGCCACGGTATGCAGCCCATGGCCATGAGTCCATAGGGGTGTGACCAAAGGGGCACGACATGCTCCTTTTGAGCTCCAGGGAGCAGGGGATTATCGGCAATTGACATCATGGGAAAAAGGAAGGCAAAGATAATTCCATCTGCTCTGGGTGTGGGACCCATGGACCATCATCTTCAGCCTTTATCAGTACCTTCACTGGAAGATAAGGTAAACTTATCTATTCAGTCGGCTTCCTTAACCTCAGGAGATCCGTCACCACCTCCTCAACCAAATTCAAATTCCACTGGAGAAATAGATTCTGCCTCCAAAGAAGAGGCAGTTTCCTCTCCTATAAAATCATTTGATTTGGACTCAAATATGGATTTTCCCAAATCTTGTACAAAGACATCATGTGCAAGTAGTTTGACTCCGGTTCAGTTGATAAAACTGCTTCCTAAAGATAAAACTGTTTCTTTGCAAGATGTCTGGTTAGTGGTAAATCAAATTGAAACTTAATTACAGAGTACTGTTACTAAATTATGTCAATTTTCCTCTGAAATAACTGTAAAAGTAAATGAACATGAGACTCAATTGTTATCCATTGAAAAAAAAGTTGAATAAATTAGATTCATTTGTTAATACAGTACTTTGAAAAAATCAGCTATATCCAATATAACAGATAGTATATTATTACATCTTCAAATGGAGAAAACCGAAAGCTTAATGAGATTTAAAAAACCTTAGGTTTTTAAATTTTCTTATTTCTCAATATTTGGTCCCATTGGAGCTCTTGAGGATGTATATGAGGGATGTTTTGCAATACGCTCAGGTGGAACTATTTTCACCTGACAATCTTTACTACATCTCTAGGAGCTCCAAGGCTGTTCTAGCTGAAGGAGAGATTGATCAATTAGTTTCTGATAGTCTTAATATCTCTCAATTTTTGGAGTCTTCAAAAGATATAATAACTAAACATGCTACGTTGTTGGTAGTGTTTAAGGCAGAATTAGAAAAACAAACTATTCTTAAACTGTATTTTGAAAAAAAAGAAAACCAACCCAGGCTTTATTCTGCAGTCAGCAATTGAGAGTATCCCCTGATGTTGCTAGTTCCTACAGTTTAAGCCTTCGGTTTTGGAGACAGGAGCAGGTTTTTTTCCTTAAATTCCCCTGTAAATGTTTGATATCTTATGAAAATGATAAATACATATTTGTAGATCCATCTCAGTTGGAGAGAAGATGCAAGATCCATCTGTTAGGGAGCAGATGCAAGACCCTTGGTTCAGCATACCACCCCTACTACACTGGATTTAGTGCTATTCTGTTTCTGCAGTGTTGCATTTAGACTTCTTAGAGCTCCTATTTCAATTTAGTAGTTGCTTAGTATTTGAAGCTTAATGTTTCTGTGTGGAGTCTGTACTGCCTGACTTGTTTCCCTTCCCTTCCCACCCCAGCAGGAACTATATTGGTATTCTAGAATGCTGCTTTTTTTAAAGATAGGGTTGTTGCTGTTTAAGTCTTTGACATTACTGCTGCTTTATTATGTCAAGTTTTCTGTAAACGTGTTTATATTTTGCAGGATTTGGTTACTGGAGCGCCCTCCCCACCTTGGGGGGCGATTGTGTAAAAAGGACTCATTTTAATTTTTCTGCCCAGGGCCTAGCTATATCACCGATTGTATCGACACTATTAATAATTTTGTACTTCACTGTAAATGGCAGAAAAAAAATCGAAACTCCAGGTGAAAGGGAATTGGTCAAGGCGTTTTAATACGAACGAGTTGAATTTCCATAGTAAATACTGGTTAAACAGGGGAGAAGGGGGAAGGGACTCCACCATACACAAAATGATGTTAAATGGCTTTTAGGTTCACTATGCAAACAGGGAACACGTTCTCTACACTAACTCTATTCCCAAGGAGATTACAGCTGCTGCCTCGACGTCGTCTTCCGGTTACACCTGCGCATTGCAGGCTCCTGAGAGTTACGGCTGAATGGAGGAGGCGTAGTCGGCACTATGAAGCGGAAGTTTGTAGCCTCGCGACCCGAACCTTCCTTCAGTCTTTGACACAGTGAGGCGGAAAAAGCCGAGTACCCCCGAGCGCCGAAGTAAAATGGCGGCAGCTGTAGTAGTAGCAGCAGGAGCTGCTCCGTGGAGGCAGTGAGTGACTCTGCTACTTCACCACACGGCTCATTTGCATTTTTTGTCAACCTTCCCCTTACCCCCTGCCTATCGCTCCGTTTAGGACTTTTGGAAAATAGACTCAACTTAAAATAATTAGCAATAATCACCGTAATCAATGATTTGACGGCGGCTTTAATGAACGATGTGCGAAAACTGCGTGGACCTGGTGGAGGTGTTAAATGAAAGTAAGTAAGAGAGAAAGGGGAGCCGGGTAAATATGCTGGGCTGCAGGCGGTGGGTGAGGATAGTTTGCTGCAGCGGGCTCAGTAGGGCCTTAGCTGCTGCTTAGTATGGCACAGCCCTTTGCTGTTTCTCTCGTGAAACTTTTTTTTTTTTTCTAGTCGTCCACTTGGTTCTGGTTGCTGGTTCTCGGGGCAGGTGCATGTTTGCATTAGTGGAGTGTTTTTCTCGTTTTTTGGGGTGTCATTTCCAGAGGCCTTAGCCCGTAAGGGCCTTGCGAGATATAGAGCCGGCATGTAGTGACAACATGTCCGCTCTCCATGCATTGTCAGCCCGAGGAGCATATTGATATCCTGGTTACAGCTTGGTTGCCTACCTTACCTTTCGTGGAAGGCCTAAAACGCTAATGTTAATTGAGAATAAGCGTTTATTTTAAATTACTTTTATGTCGGATGTATTCGTCGTTAAAGTATGTTGTAGTAACAGTTTACTTAAGTCTTGTAGCCTAATTTGGTGTACATTAGAGGAAAGAATGGGCCTCAGTTAACTACTTGATGGTCAGAAGTAGGAGATATCTACTGTCTTTTTTTTTTTTTTTTTTTTGACTCGCAACAGTTTGTTTTAATTTGGTCTAACTTTATTGGGTTTCTGTCAGGACACTGTTACTTTTTAAACTTAGTGTAAAAATTGTGTTTGGGGAGGAGGGTTTGATAAAGAATGTAAGACGAGAATATAGCATCCTGGGGTTTTTAGCCGTTTTATGTGTACAGTATATACTGTTCAATATACTATACTGTAATATAGCAACTTTGATTTTATAGTGATTCAAGTTAATGATTCAGATTGTCGTTTTGTTTGTTTATTTTAAGGTTAGAAGGAAAGTCACAGAATTCTGTACCATAGCTGTTGGCAAATGTGCAGAAGGGTGTCACTCAAAAACTCTGAACTACTCCCCTTCTGTAGTGGAGAATAGCGCCCTCCAGTTTTTCCTTCTACAAGTGAACTAAGAGAGTGTGTTCTTATTTACTCTGCTTTCTTTTTCTTCACCCTATGGATTTAGCAAAACAGGACAGAATTTTGCGGAGTCTGGACGTGCATAGAGAGTCCACTATCTGGAGAGGGCTAATGATTTGTGGTTATCTGAACACCTTTTTGTGTTGACCAGTCAATCGAGATGAGGCATCTCACTCACAGCACATTCAACTAAAAGTGTGGCTGCTTCTTGGGCAGAGTAAGAACATAATATAGGAATAGCATTACGGAATCAGACCAGTAGCCCATCAAGCCCAGTAGCCCATTCTCATGGTGACCAATCCAGGTTACTAGTACCTGGCCAAAACCCAAAGAGTAACAACATTCCATGCTACCGATCCAGGGCAAGCAGAGGTTTCCCCCATGTCTTAATAACGGAATATGGACTTTTCCTCCAGGAAATTGTCCAAACCTTTCTTAAAACCAGCTACGCTATCTACTCTTACCAGAGCATTCCAGAGCTTAACTATTCTCTGAGTGAAAAAATATTTCCTCTTATTGGTTTTAAAAGTATTTTCCTGCAGATTCATCGAGTGTTCCCTAGTTCTACTCCACTCCACTCAGGATTTTGTAGACTTAAATCATATCTTCCCTCATCCTTCTCTTTTCCAAGCTGAAGAGCCCTAACCTTTTTAGTCTTCCATCATACGAGAGGAATTCCATCCCCTTTATCATCTTGGTCGCTCGTCTTTGAACCTTTTTTAGTGCCGCTTTATCTTTCCTGAGATAAGGAAAACAGAATTGAACGCAATACTCCAGGTGAGGTCACACCATGGAGCAATACAGAGGCATTATAATATCTTTAGTCTTTCACTTAATTTTTTAACCATGCCAGCTCTCGTTTACTCTTCTTTCCACCTTTGCTAATACGTGGGCTATATCTGGTCTGGGTTTCCACGATGGCATCTTTAAATAACAAAAAACAGCAAGGGAATATATTTATCCAAGGTGATGCTTATAAATCACTGTTGTACTAATCACCTTTGTTTTACTTCAAGCACTAATTTCAACACAAGGCTGATGTGGTTAAGTGAACACTCAGACCCACAGCTGAGGTCCGGTGAAACAAGTTCACGGGGCAGCTGTTAAGGAGACCATCATAGTTGTTCACAGTCTCCTCCACCAAACAAAGACTAAATAACAGAAAATAAAACTTTGAACTGTGAACAACTATGATGGTCTCCTTAACAGCTGCCCCGTGAACTTGTTTCACCGGACCTCAGCTGTAGGTCTGAGTGTTCACTTAACCACATCAGCCTTGTGTTGAAATTAGTGCTTGAAGTAAAACAAAGGTGATTAGTACAACACAGATCTTTAAATAACATCCATGCCTGATTTACAGTCCTATTGCAATTGATCCTTTTAGCTTATTTTTAACCATTTTCCTCATTTTATCATCCTTTTGAAAATTAAATGCCTCTACAGCAGATTTCTTTTGCGATGTCACTCAGGTATCTGCTCAAATTTGATCACATTATGATCACTGTTTCCATGCGGACCCAACATAGTTAATGCCTGTACTATGCCTTGCATTCCACTAAGAACCAAATCTAAAATAGCTCCCCCTCTTCTCGGTTCCTGGACCAGTTGCTCCAAGAAGCAGTCATTTATGACGTCTAAGAATTTTACCTCCCTAGCACTCCCTGATGTAACATTAAACCAGTCAATGTTGGGGTAATTGACATGGCCAGCGCCATTTTTCCAAAACAGAGTTTGTAGAAACTCAAGTGTGACCCTTTTGAATGATCATCAATCCCCTGATTCAGCTTTGACTGGCAAAACCGGAATCCCTGTTGGGGTGTTTGCATTAAGCAGAAACGGCGTGATTTGAAGACACCGGAGAAGCCATACAGATAAGTTTTTTTTCTGCCATGTTGGAGCAGTACTTAGTGTTTTCACACATGAATTTTCTTTGATTGGTTGGATGCCGATCGAACTTGTATACTTTTGAAATATGCAGACTGTTGGATATATCTACAGAATTATTCTCTATGGAGGTTTTTTGAGCACATGAAGCATTAACTGAGGCTTTTTTTCTCCACAGTAATTGAGCTCTTTTGAGCACAAGTATATTATACTGCAATATTCTTCCAGTCTGTATTGAATTATATAGGGTTCGGTAGGGCGATTTACCCAATCTTTTTTTCTTATGTGATATTTGAATTGTGCTTTTCTTTGAAATATAGTAAGACTACAATAATTGAAATCACCCATTATAATACCGTTGCCCAATTCTCCAGCTTTCCTAATCTCTGAAAACATTTCTTCATCTGTGTGCTCATTTTGTCCCGGGGGATGGTAGTATAACCCTATCTTTATATTCCTTCCCTTCACGTATGGAATTTCTATCTATATGGATTCTACACTGCTATCTATGTCATGCAGAATATTTATTTTATTTGATTCAATTCCCTCTTTAATATATGGTATAGGGCAACCCACCCTCCAATTTGATCTACTCTATCCTTGCGATATAATTTATACCCAGGTAATACAGTGTCACATTGATTGTTCTCTTTCCACCAGGTCTCTGAGATGCCTATTATAACTACCTTATTCAGTGCTCTATATTCTAACTCTCCTATTGTATTTTTTAGGCTTCTAACATTTGTATACAGACACATAAATTGTGTGATTTTTCTTGTAACTACAGATTGCTGAGAAGACAGGGAAAATTTGGGTTGCTCACTCTGCCTTCCTCTTAAACTGTACTGGCTTTCTTTCACCATTATTGAAACCTCTCTACTGGAACTCCCTAATTATCCTGTTTCAATAGTATCCTTCAAGGATACACCTCACACTGAACCATCAGCTCCTGGCTGACTGTCTGCTTTCCCCTGCATCTCAGTTTAAAAACTGCTCTATCTCCTTTTCAAACTTTAGTGCCAGCAGCCTGGTTCCATCCCGGTTAAGGTGGAGTCCATTTTTCAGAACAAGCTCCCCCCAGTCCCATAAGGTTGCCCAGTTCCTAACAAATCTAAATCCCTCCTCCCTACACCATCGTCTCAACCCTGAGTTGAGACTTCGGGGCTCTGCCTGTCTCTTGGGTCCTGCGCATTTGTCTGATGAAATTTGTAGAGCAGCTACTTGGTCTACTCCCCACACCATTGAGGTTCTACAGAGTGGATGTGGCGTCTTGGGAGGATGCTGCCTTTGGGTCCTCGGTACTGCGGGCAGACTCATCTGTCCCAACCTAGACGCTCGGCACTGCTTTGATACGTCAGCTATGGTACAAAATCCTATGTCTTTGCTACAGAATGAAAGATTAGTTTTTTACGTTGCTAAATCTTTTTTTTTTCAGATAAAAGACATAGGGTTTTGTATAGCCTGTCCTGTGCAGACTTAGAAATTTGCATGATTCTTACCTCAAACGTTGCCAGTGTCCATCTCAGGATCTCTTCTCCTGTATCTAAGATTTAGCAGAGACGAACTACAGACACATGAGGGCTCTTATTCCATTTTTCTTATGCGTGGGTGGGTGAGGGTTATGACTTCTACTAATTGCACTTAGGTTGGTTCCTAGCTACTCAAGTGCATAATTTATAGTTCCATGTTAAATTGTTAGTTATTAATCATTGGTTTTTTTTATCATAAGTTACAGAATACAACAGAATATGGTTTGTTGCTGGGGAAGTTCCCCGTGCCCCTCTATTCGTCTGTTTGAGTGGAATTAGATTGCTTTGGTACTAACTGAAGGGGGAGCCAATTCTCCACTGCAGAAGGGGAAGAGTTCAGAGATTGAGTGACACACTTCTGCAGATTCACAACTAATGAGAAACAATAACTATGGTACAGAATCCTGGAATGCATTGCCAGAGGTTGTGGTAAGAGCAGATAACATAGCTGGTTTTAAGAGAGGTTTGGATAGTTTCCTGAAGGAAAAGTCCATAGTCTGTTATCGAGAGAGACATGGGGGAAGCCACTGCTTGCCCTGAATCGCTAGCATGCAATGTTGCTACTCCTAGGGGTTTTGCCAGGTATTAGTGACCTGGATTGGCCACCATGAGAACTGGCTACTGGGCATGGTGAACTGTTGGTCTGTCCCATTAAGGCTATTATTATGTTTTTATGTTATCCTATGTCTTCTATCAGAAAGATTAGCAAGGTAAGAATCTAATATTTTATTATAAAGCAATATCTTTTTTAAAAAGAGATGAGCACTTATGCAATTGGTGTTAGGGTCCATGCAAATTTTTTGGTTCTTGTTAGGGTAGGAAATTTAAATTTTAAGAATGTTATTAAAATAGGAAAACTGACTTGATTTTAATCATGTTTGGCAGACTTGGCTCTTTTATGAAACTTGAGAGGGCTAGTCCACTGTCTGTGATTAAGCATTGCCCTAAATTTTTCATTCATTCATGATGAGGGTTGCAAGCATTGTATATCCTATGGATGAAGCATACTAACGGTAGACTCTTATCACTGAATGTGACATGTTTAGACTGGTTTTAAATGAACTTATACTATGTACAAAGAACAGAAAATGATGGCAGTGGTATTTAGAAACAAATTAGTTATATTAAATGGATAAGCAAAGTAGAAGTGTGCTGTTAACAATATTCTAGGTTGTGAAATGCTCTTAGTTTTTCTTTGTTCTGTAAAGCAATGAGATATATTAATTATCCCAGGACAAGCAGGAAGCCTATTTTCAACATGTGGGTGATGTCATCCACGGAGCCCAGATGCGGACAGCTTTGCAAGCTGATTTGCTTGCAGAACTTAGAAAATTCGTGACTGCTGCACCGCTCATGCGCGAGTGCCTTCCCGCCTACACAAGGGCGCGCGTCTCCTCAATTCTCAGTTTTCCGCTGAGCCGAGAAGTTGAGTTTTCGACGCTCTGTGCTAGACTCAGTTCTAAACTTAATGCCTTCTCTCACCGCAGCTCATGTTTTGTTATTTTTTCAGGGTCGCTGTGTGTTTTGTTTGTTTTTTTGTGCGTTTTTCATTAAAAAAAAAAAAAGACTAACTTTACATATATCTTTTGTCACTGTGGGGCCTGCTTTACGGCTTCCACAGACAGGTTTCGATTTTGCTGAAGCCATCTTCCCGCCTATGTCCAGGCTTCAAGAAGTGTAGCCGGTGCCAGCGCGCGATCTTCCTCACTGACCCACATAGGTGGTATATTCAGTGTTTGGGTCCTGCCCATCGTCCGGAGTCGTGTACTCGATGTGCTACCCTTCAACTTCGAGCCAGCAAGCAATCAGGCCTCAAATTCATATCCATTCGAGTCCACCTCGGTGTGATTGCTGCTTTTCATCAGCCTATCGAAGGGGTTAAACCCCTTTTGGCTCATCCTGTGGTTTCCAGATTTATGAAAGGACTTTTCAATGTCAAACCACCTCTCAAACCTCCTCCAGTAGTTTGGGATCTCAATGTTGTTCTTGCTCAATTGATGAAGCCTCCTTTTGAACCAATGGATTTGGCTCATTTGAAATATCTCACTTGGAAAGTGATTTTTTTCATTGCTCTTACGTCTGCTCGCAGGGTCAGTGAGTTGCAAGTTTTAGTAGCGAACCCACCTTTCACAGTATTCCATCATGACAAGGTGGTCCTCCGTATTCATCCTAAATTCTTACCTAAAGTGGTTTCAGAATTTCATCTCAACCAATCTTACAAAGCCTCATTCTCATCCTGGAGAAACAACTCTTCATACTCTTGGCTATAAGCGTGCTTTGGCTTTCTACTTGCAACACACTCAACCACATAGATCTGCTCATCAACTTTTTGTCTCCTTCGATCCAAACAAGTTGGGACATCCGATTTCCAAGCGCACCATCTCCAACTGGTTAGCTGTTTGCATCCTTCTGCTATGCTCAGGCTGAACTGCATCTACAGAGTCGAGTCACTCTGTAGATGCCATGGCGGCATCAGTAGCTTTCCTTAGATCTACTCCTATTGAGGAAATCTGCAAAGCTGCCACTTGGTCCTCGGTTCATACATTCACCTCTCATTATTGTCTGGATACTTTTTCCAGACGGGATGGCCATTTCGGCCAGACAGTGTTACAAAATATATTCTCCTAAATTGCCAACTCTTCCTCCATCCCATACTAGTTAGCTTGGAGGTCACCCACATGTTGAGAATAGGCTGCCTGCTTGTCCTGGGATAAAGCACAGTTACTTACCGTAACAGGTGTTATCCAGGGATAGTAGGCAGCTATTCTCACAACCCACCTAGCTATTCTCACAACCCACCAGTTCAGATGGCTAGCTTCTCTGCTAGCCATCTGAACTGAGGAGAAGCGCGCCCTTGCATGGGCGGGAATGCACTCGCACATGTGCGGTGCGGCAGTCACAAACTTTTTAAGTTCTGCAAGCAAATCAGCTTGCGAAGCTGTCCGCATCTGGGCTCCGTGGATGACGTCACCCACATGTTGAGAATAGCTGCCTGCTGTCCCTGGATAATACCTGTTACGGTAAGTAACTGTGCTTTCTGATACCTTGAAAGAGTCTGAAAGATTCATTTGCTGAATTCAGGGTATTACTAATTTGCATTATTTTGTCCTGCAGAAATGTGTAAAATAAATCCCCCCCCCCCAAACTAATGATATATCTGGGGGTGGTACATTTTTTCTTCACATAGGTTCATAACAGAATGAAACTTGTGACTATTTTATCTGTGTTCTATTTTTCTCTTTGGCTTATTTAATATGGAGTAGTTGGGTATAGCGTTCTGATTGTTCCAGTGTAAGGGAAAAGGACTTGTATACAGCCTTTTTGTGGTTGCACATTCAAAGCAGTGGGCAGCAGAGGTTTAAGTGACTTGCCCAGGATCACAAGGAGCAGCACTGGGTTTCGATCCCACAATCTCGGGGCAGCAGCTCTACCACTAGGCCGCCACTCAGTTCTGTGTCTGGATACACAATAAGATGATTAACTATCTAAGAAATCCTGATTTTATTTTGAAAGATATTGTTGGAGGAGCAAGAATAAAATGAACAATGGTGGTAAACTTTCTAAGAATACATATCATACATCTCAAGAGATAATTGTACACACCTTGGGGGGAGGGTTGTCTGTTAACAACACACAAATGCTATAAGCTCATATTTGGCATGGGGTCTATTTTATAAATTGGGCCCTGTGGCAATAATGGGGTGGTGGTAGATTGGCCTGTGCTCTTACCCTTTTAAAGCTTAGCACTTGAAATCAAAACCTACTATCATGTCGACTAGAAGGTTTCTTTTTTCCCCTAAAGGTAAAGTGCAGTATGTACTGTAGTACAATGCAATGCATCTGAAAGTGCCTGTAACATAATTTTTCTAGTGTAATAGGAACATCAGTCTTGACCAATGGGTTTTAGCCCTCCTTGACTGCGAAATAGAGAGCCTTATTTTCATATTCTTCTGTTCCGCTACCCCTCACTCTGGGCCATGCTGGACCTTCTCATTTTTTCTCTCAACATGTAAAGTTATAGGAGCTTGTCTGTTGTGCTCAAGTTAATTTTCTAATTATTGTTTGTTTTTTTTATCTAATTGCAAGGCTTTTTATGCTGCAGAGGTGCTTGGTTTCGTCGAGACATCTCTTGCAGTGAAAGAGAGACTCTCGGGTTAGATGTCCTGTAGCCCACAGACACCTGCTTTTTTGGATTCCTGTGTAGCTAGCCTGCTTCAGCAGTTTGGAGGCTCAGGCACCATTCCCTTGAGAGGTCTCGTCTGCACTGAGTTTGAGTGAAAGATGTTTAGCTCTCATAGTGGTTTTGATCCTGGAATGGGACTGGTTGCATCCCTCCTCCTCCCCACACCCTCCATGACATTGCATGGGTTTTGGTGGGGGTCTGAGGGTCCACTCTCATGAGGGGTCTGAACAAGTGCTGCCCGATTTCCGATTCGAATTGAAATTTTTTTTACTGAATCGGGCAGCACTAGTCTGGACCGTTTCTAGGCTTGCCTGAGGCAGATGTCTTTTCAAACCTCTGGCTAAAGGTTCAGTGAATAACAGCTCCCAGCACAAGCATGGCACAGTGAGTAGGGCTGGTACAAAAAAATTGGGGCAGGGTGTGCATCTCGAAATGTGATTTTTCTGAGGTTAGGGACAGGTCCCCTCCCCCCCCACCTCTAAAATATCCTCCTTCCTTGAGTTTTTTGAATTTGTATTAAGGCTCCTTGGGCTGTTTTAGGTGCTAGAACCGGCCATCTTGGATTTTCTGATTTTTATTTTAAAAGCCCTCATCTGCCTCAAAACACTTCATTTTTATTTAAAACTGTTGTGGATGAACTCTTTTGGTGGGAATACTTCAGATTCATGTCAAATTTGTGGTGGTTGTCTGTCTGAAGGTAGAATATTCCACGTACAGCATGGCACATAGGGTTTGCTCTCAAATTCATCCATATGATGTATGAAGCCTTTTTAAGCTACAGTGGCCAGGTAAATCTCTCTAGGAGAGGGGGGTGGAGTGGCACCAGGGCTGGTGCAGGAGCATGTAAGTACTTGGCTTAGACCTCAATAGAGAGAAATGTGCCTGGGGCTTTAGGCCTCAGTAGAGCTGCAGGATGGGGGCTGAACAGTGCCATTTTGGGGGGCCTCCCAGGTCCCTTTCCCCCTCTCCCCCCTTGAAGAATCTGGATACCTAGGTCCCATACACTCACTTATTCGATGGGTGTGGGGCTACAGAGGTGACCATTCTCTTTGGACAGGTGCCGGTGGGAGGAGTTTGTTACTCCCTTGTCATGAAGGGCAGCCCAGGCTATCTTAGCCATAGTTGCACGCGGCCCCTGGCTTGCATCAGTGGGCGATAGGAGGCCCTGAGGGCGGTTGGCCAAGGCCTTTCCCTCCCACTGCGAAAGGGGGGGAGACTGTTGCTGCAGTTGCCAGCACCACCGCTGTCAGTCTTTCTCTTCTCGGAGGAGGGACGCCGCCTCCAGCAGTGATGATGTTGGCCTTTGCTGGAGCGCCATTTCGCTTGCGGCCTAGTGTACCTTGTTTAATCCTGGCCGGCTGACAGTTAGCTGGGGCTAGGCTAGTTGCTGCTCTTTCTCTCTGGCTCAGAATTTTTCTTTCCACTCCTTCTGGGTCATTCATGTGGACGAGTGGGCTAAAAGTTGGGATTAGCTGTCTCAGTGTCTGAGATTGTTGCTGTATCTCTTTGGGGCTCTAGGAAAGGCACCTGTCACTTTGGGGCCCAGGTATAGTTTTGGTGTCTTGCCTCTTCTCTGGCATTCTTCTTGAATTTGGTCAGCAGTTTGCCTCCTGTGGGAGCCCTATGGATTTGTGCTTCAGAGGGTTTCAGTTAGAGGAGGAGTCTTCCCTTGTCCTGTTTTCAGGTTTGATGCCCTAAACCAGGGGTGGGTAACTCCAGTCCTCGAGGGCTGGAATCCAGATGGGTTTTCAGGATTTCCCCAATGAATATGCATTGAAAGCAGTGCATGCAAATAGATCTCATGCATATTCATTGGGAAAATCCTGAAAACCTGACTGGATTCTGGCCCTCGAGGACCAGAGTTGCCCTAGACCTAGACCCTTGCGAGGGAAGACGGTCTGGTCTGTGTTGGTGTTCATGGGTTTTGACATCAGCTAAGGACCATTGCCAGGCATGATGGTTCCATATGGAGGTTATTTGGGGCCTGGCAGTCATGGTAGGAGGCTGCTTTGCAATCATTTTATTTGTGGAGGGGCAATGTAGCTTTGGTTTCCGCAGCATGGTGCTCTAGGGTGAGGATGGCTCCTGTTCACATGTGCTAGGAAGGTTAGCCTTTGAATGATCGTGGGTAACGCACTCTCTGGAATGTAGTGTCTCCTTGGACGCATGCTGCAGGGCAGGATTAAAGGACGAGGGATTTTCCGTTTGCTGGTTTATTTCCCTCCCTATGTTTGGACTGCTTTGGTACATTGCACTAGTCTCTGGATTCATCTGCTGTTGATGACAAGGAAGATAAAATTATGTCCTTACCTGATAATTTTCTTTCTTTTAGTCACAGCAGATGAATCCAGAGCTTCATTCTGTTGCGGGGTTTTATCACTCTTGGGTGCGGTTTCAGCATATGTTCGGCTGAAATTGCATTCTCGAATTTGTAGCATCAGTGGTGTGGGTAGCACGTGTGAGGGAATGAAGTTGCATGATATGTCTCATGCCTTTTATGTGCTTTACTTTGTGTTTTAATTCAACTGCTTTGAGAAGACCTATACTGGTTAGCCAGGAGGCTGTGCATCCAAGATATACCCAAGGATAAATCAAGTGTTCCCTATCTCCACCTGCTGGTTGATGGATGTAATCCCATTAGTCTCTGGATTCATCTGCTGTGACTAAAGGAAAGAAAATTATCAGGTAAGGACATAATTTTACCTTTTTTTAAAAAAAAATCTGTCACAAAAGCTAGAATTCTGGAAAGAACAAAAAAGTTGGCACCAAAGGATAGATATCTGCGGAGTTGAAGAAAAAGGCAACTGTCCCAAAAGGCTAAAAGTCTGGAGAGGAGATAAAAGTCTGTCATCAAAGTTCAGAAGTCTTGATACACAGAAATCTAGAGATAGAGAAATAGTTATCATAAGGGCTAGATTTCTGGAGGAAAGGAACATGTCTGTCCTCAAGGCTAGAAGTCTGGAGAAATGTTTGTCCTAAAGGCTAAAAGCTTGAAGTAAGGGAAATGTCTTTTTTTCAAAGGCTACCTTTTTTAGAAATTGGCATCACCTAAACTAAACTAAAACTTAGCTTTGTATACCAGATCTTCAGCCAGAAAGGAGCTTGACTCAGTTAACAGTAACTAAAAAATACTGAAAAAAGTAACAATCGGAAAATATTAATATGACGGATTCCGAAGTATTTGGCAAATAAGGAAAA
This sequence comes from Geotrypetes seraphini, assembly GCF_902459505.1. NCBI lineage: Eukaryota > Metazoa > Chordata > Amphibia > Gymnophiona > Dermophiidae > Geotrypetes > Geotrypetes seraphini. The sequence goes on along the minus strand of NC_047086.1, from coordinate 336,836,981 downwards.
ATTATGTTTTTACCTGTTAATTTTCTTTCCTTAGACACAGCAGATGAATCCAGAGACCAATGGGATAGCACACATCTACCAGCAGACGGAGATAGAGAAACTGATTTAACAGGTGGTCCTATTGGCTGGCACTCCTCCTGTATCTTCAGTATAGCTCCTTGCCCAAGCATCCGTAACCATCAATAGGCATAGCATGTAAAAAACTTCTTTCCCATAACAAATCTCAAAAGGCAATAATACAGAATACAACCATCAATAATAACAAACTTCGAAAGTTGCAAAAGAAAAAACTGACAGACAATATCCAGAAAGGGTGGGGCTCTGGATTCATCTGCTGCCTCTAAAGGAAAGAAAATAAACAGGTAAGAACATAATTTTTCCTTCCTTAGCAACAGCAGCAGATGAATCCAGAGACCAATGCAAAGCAATCCTCAATCTGGGTGGGAAGCAAATGCCGCCTCCGCAACAACTGAACGCATCCACCACGTGCGCCCCCACATCCAACCGGTAATGCTGAGATAAAGCACTCTCGGAAGACCAAATAGCCGCGAGACAAAACTCCATGGATTCGGTCCAGAGGTATTTTTCCTTGGAGAAGTAGCCATCACTCTGGCAGAATGGTCATGAAGTTCTTCCGCCAACCGCTTTCCTGCCATCAAGCAAGCATAAAGAATGTTCTCCTGGACTCATCGAGCGATGAAGGCTTTGGACACCGCCATACGTTTGAGGCGTCCTTTGAAGAATACAAAAAGGTGTTCTAAACAACTAAAAGTCGTTAGAAACCTAGCTCGCAGAGAACGCTACGCACTTTCAAAAAATGCATTGAATAAAATCATGTCTTCCCATTTCTTCTCCCAGGAAGAAGGAAGGAAAAGTGAGAGTGTCATAAAAGAAAGGATGACACCTCCTTAGAAAGAAATTGTGGTACTTTCCGAACTGACACCCCAGATTTTGTAAATCAGAAATGGGAATCCCTGCCGAACAAGGCCTGCAACTCAGAAAACTGCCGAGCTGAAGCCATGGCCACAAGAAATCCCGTGTTCAACGGCACAGCCTTTTAGAGTCTCAAAAGACAAGGATGAAATGAAGCCTTTGGTAAACTGCGAAGAAGTACCTTAAGACTGTACTCCGGACAGGGCTTTCTAAGAGGTGTATGAATATACCGTACTCTGTTTAGGAACTGAACTACATGAAGCTGAGAAGTAAGCGAAGAGCAAGATAGCTAGTCCTTGTAACAAGCTAAGAATGGCACTTGAAGCTGAAGGGAATTGAACACTAAGCCCTTGGCAATACACTTGTGCCAAAAAAGAACTCTGAAAGGGTGCAAATGTTGAGAAATACCCAAGAAAGGAAAAACCTCCAAAAGGTAGCAGAAACCACAGGTAAAGACGTCTATATCACCTGGATAAGAAAAGAAACAACCTGCTTCGCATAACCCTTGCACGTCAGCCATGACTTTTCAAAAGCTGGGTCGTAATACCAAAGTAGTACGAATATCCATGTTGATCGGACCCTAGGTGAGCAAATGCAGAGATACCAGGAAACTTAATAGTCCAGCTGTCGAAAGACTTATCAAATCCGCATAGCAAGGATGGCACAGCCAATCCAGAGATTCTACAAATACTGAAAGCAAGCTTGAGATGGCAAATCCAAGCCACCATCAGCCAGGGGAAAACACTGGAAAAGAGAAACCAGAGGTGAGAAAGAAGCCACGCTGCTACCCCCTCCCGACTCCCACTCCCTGTGCTAGCCGAAGAAGCTAGGAAGCTTAGAATTTTGAGACGAGGCCATGAGGTCTAGTTCCAGGAGATCTCACTTCTATACAAAGAGCTGGAATGCCTGAGCCAAAATTCTCAATATCCAGGATGTAGAAGATTTCGCCATTACTAACATTTACACTTTCTAGCGTGTACACTGTAACATACAATAAATGGGCCATGCTCAGATTTCACGGAGAGAAAGTCTATCCAAACTCTGTTCCTGACCCGTAAAATGATCTGCCAACAGAAGAGGAAGATGAGGGTCCACCCATTGAAGTAGAACCACAACTTCACCTGCCAACTGCTCAGGCTGTAGAGAAATACCCCTATCATAATACTGACTGAAAAGACCTTCAGCGTCATTCTGGAAGAATGGTCTGAAGCTCCAGAAATGGTAGCCTGACCATGCTCCAGAGCAGAAGAATGAGCAAGTACTGAGTCGCCTCTTAAGACCAGACTCCTGGAGCTGAGGATGGAAGGCACCGAGCCCCTAACCCGACAGCCCGGGATGTTTGGTGACCATGAGCTAGTCCAGCAAGGACCGAGGCATGCCTTTGAAAAGAGAAATCTCGCTGAGCCACCAAATCATACAGAGCGATGCTTGAGGAGCCTACCAAATAATTGGAGCCCTGAAATACCGGGAACCACCTCAACAAAAGCGACCGCTGTAGTGTTAAAATGGGAAAGCAAGCCGAAGTTCACAGTGGAGTCAGCAACATTGATCCTAGAACCTGTACAGAATCCCATACTCTTGGTCATGGTGACCGAAGAAGAATGCAAACCTGAGACTGTGACCCATCGTCCTAGTCTCAGGGAAGAAACACATTTCTCTCCTATATGAATAAAAACATCTCCCCGATATACCTATAAATAATACAGCAGAAAAGAGTGCTGTACAAATTTGAAGATTTATGTCCAAAGAACTGAGGAAAAGAAACTACCCTTTTCGTGTCAGCCAAATGGCCCGACTGGAAGACATCCAAATCAGTCAGTCAAGAAGAAAGGAGGTGAATCGCATGGTAGTGCCAAAACGGTACCACTGCCCTCATTTTCTAAAATGTTCGTGAAGCCTTGGGTAGGCGAAATGGCATGTGTCAAAACCGAAAGTGCTGCTCCAAGAAAGGCAAGCAAACCTAGTGCCGATTCGGAGTCCATAGTGAAAATATAAATATTCTCCTAGTTTTTCTGCAGAAATGTGTAACCCTGAGAAACTAATTCAGCAGAATGGGATCCAGCCTGTCCAATGCCCCTGTCTTGGGCACCATGCAGTAAGTGGAACAACGTCCTTTAGTTCCTGAAGAACTACAAGAACTGCCTTGAGGACCATTAACACTTAAAAGGGAAACATAGAGACTCCAAGAACGAACCGGAAACCTGAGGAAGATGCAAAGTTGCAAGCATCCTGAAAAATGTTCACATCCCCCTGACCTGACATTATAGCTTCTTCCCCCTCAAGAGAAAGCTTGAAGAGTCATTGGAAGAAGTCAAGATCCCCTCAGAATGAAGTTCAGAAGGTCAGGAAATGGCAGGATGAGAACTGTAGGATCTGTAAGAAGAAAGAAACTCTCCTAGGAAAAAAATCAAGGTTCACAATGTAAAGAGGAGTATACTGGAACCATGAAAACAGTACTAACGCCATGCAACGTGAGCGAAATACGTATGTCCTTTAAAGTAAATACGTTCTAGACATAATCAAGATGCTGCATCTACCTCCCCATGGAAAACAACAGCATCCTAACAAGTGTCGGACAAAGCTCACATCGCTGAGAGCTTCAGGGATGAGGCTAACAGTCACATAACGTGTGCTCCTCCGCGGGTTTGATAGAATAGGTAACTGGCTCCTGGTTAGAAGGAGCTTTATCCCAGGACAAGCAGGCAGCATATTCTCTACATGTGGGTGACGTCATCCACGGAGCCCCATCGCGGAGAGCTTTTCAAGCAAACTGGATTGAAGATCTTAAAGTTTGCTAGTGCTGCACCGCACATGCGTGTGCCTTCCCGCTCAGCTAGAGGGCGCATCTTCTCAACGTGGTCTTCAGTTCTTAGTTTTCCACAGAGCTAGAAAGCCCTGTCTCTTTTCTGCGACCCTAAGTGCCTTTCGTGCACCGTGGCTTCTTTTCTTGTTTTCTAGTCGGAAGTCGCTGTGCTCTGCGTCTTTTCTCAAAAAAAAAAAAGTTATATTTTTCGGTTTTTTCTTAGTCGTTCAGCGACCGGGGATCCCAGTTTTTTTCTTGGCCGGTGGGCCTCGCATGGCTGCGGCCTTCCATTTTATCATATGTCCTGGCCTCTTACTGGGTTCAAGAAGTGCACACAGTGCGGTCGGGTAATTTCCATCACAGACCCGCACCGGTGGTGTATCCTTTGCCTAGGTGTTGATCACTCTACGGACTCTTTTCCTCGTGCCACCCTTCAACCTTGGGCTCTTTGTCGACGTTGGATCAAGATTATGGACCTTCGCCATGGAAGCTTACCACATCTCGACCCCAGTCTTGGCCTCGGACTTGAAGACCTCAGTCCCGATCAAGTCTCCCTCGACTTCGAAGGACTTGGTGGCTCCGGCTTCGAAGTCCTTGGCCTCGGGTAAGTCTCCTCTTCCCCCTTCAGGTTCAGCTCAGCTACTGAAGAAGCCGTCCTCGGAGTCTCTGGCCACCCAGGCAGTGAGTGTAGTCCTACCGGCCTCGACGAGACCTCCTCCCAAGCGTGCCTCCACATTAAGGGAATACTCTACATCAAGGTTGCCCTCGTTGGAGTGCACGGCTGAACCAGTATGTCCAAATCCTTTGGTCTTGGTGCCAATGTTGAGGATATGTTTAAGGCTATCTTAACCTCGCAGATCTCCTCTGCTTTGGCTCAGCTTGCCCCGGCCTCGACCTCGCTCATTGCGGAGCAGCCTGAGCGTTGCTCCGAGGGCTCTCGAGGCAAGGTGCGTTGGTCTCGACGCTTGTCCTCGAGTGACTCCTCGCCTGTTCCCTCTAGGTGGACTTCTCCCGCTGCCCGGCCTTGTTCGAAGCGCCGATCGAGACGTACTTCTTCCTCGAGGTGGAGGTCTGCCAAGCGGCCCAGAGATTCTTCCCTGAAGCGGGGTAGATCACCAGGCCCTCGCACTACGGGTTCCGTCAAGCCGTCAGACCTCGTGCTCTCTGACCCTAGTCTTCTCCGCTCTCCTGTGCTGTCTCGGTCCCCGGACTGAGGAGCCCCAAGATCGAAGACTCCCGCCTCCCTCCCTTGTCGTCAGGCCTCTTATTCCTGGTGCTCACCGAGGTGGGCTCCCCGGACCTCAGTCCCTCGAACCCCCGGATTCTCGCCATCCAGGCTCAAGCGCAAGCTGTCCTCGACTCTCCCTCATTCTTTCAGCGGGATTTCCTCGACGTCCATGCTTGTTGACACTGACATGCCGGCGCAGTATTCGAGGGAGGCTTCCCCCTCGTTTTCTGCTGCCCCAAAATCTCGCTCGGCTTCCCCCCTTGAGGGGCCTTCTGCGAGCAGGCCATCCTCTTTCACCAGGTTCGTGGTGGACATGGGCAAAGCGCTGCAATTGGACCTCCATTCTGATTCCAGGTACACCCAGGAATATTTGGAGGAGATGGAGTTCCCTTATCCACCGAAGGAATCCCTTCACCTCCCTTTGAATCCGGTTTTGCAGCAGACTTTCTTCCAGAATTTGAAGACTCCTTACGCTATCCCGGCCATTCCGTCCAAAATGGAATCCAGGTACCGGACGGTCCCCTGTAAGGGGTTTGAGAAGGCTCAACTCTCCTACCAGTCCCTGGTGGTGGAGTCTTCCCTGCAGAAGTCTAATCCTCTAAAAGTCTACACGGTGGTCCTGCTGGGCCACGAGGGCTGGACTATGGATAAGTTGGGCAGACACCTATACCAAAATTTGATGATGACGAACAGGGTTCTGAATTACAATTTTACTTTCACATCCTATCTCAAGAAGTGCATCAAATCCATGCCCTCCTTTCAGGATGATTTGCCGGTCCATTGCCGGACGGAATTTCGCTGGTTCTTGGATACGCTGTCGCAGATTTGACTATATGTTTCAGGCCTTTGAATTCTCCTCACGGGTGTCCGCCTTTGTGGTAGCCATGCGCAGTCTGGCTTGGCTCCGCATAGCAGATATGGACCCAAATCTGCAGGATCGGCTGGCGAGTCTCCCGTGCCTGGGCAACGAGCTCTTTGACTCCATCGAGGCAGCCAACAAACGCCTCTCTGAGCATGAGCGCTCCTTTGCCTCCTTAGTCCGATCCAAAGCAAAGCCCGCTCCTCCTAAGTCGTACAAGTTGCTTACCTGGCGCTATCCCCACAAGTCGACGCCAACTTTTTCCAGGCCGCCTCCTCGACGTCAGCAGCAGCAGAGGGCCCCTCAGAAGCCTCAGACCCCTGCGCCGGCTAAGCCTGCGCCGTCCTTTTGACTGTCTCAGTTGGAGAGGGACGGCCCCCTCCGTTCTCGAGCCTTCTCTGCCTATAGGGGGCTGCCTCAGTGCTTTTGATCACCAATGGGAACTGATAACTACGGACAATTGGGTCCTCTCCGTCATCAGAGAGGGGTATTCCCTGCACTTCCGGGCGCCGCCTCCAGACCTGCCCCCAAGAGAGTATCCTTTCAACAGAGCGCAACTCCCCCTTCTTCTCCAGGAGGCTTATGCCCTCCTTCACCTCCAGGCGGTGGAGGAGGTCCCTTTGTGTCAGCGGGGCACCGGTTTTTACTCCCGGTACTTTCTGGTTCCCAAAAAGACCGGGGACCTGCGCTCTATCCTGGACCTTCGAGTGCTGAACAAGTTCCTGGTCAAGGAGAAGTTCCTTATGCTCTCTCTTCCCACGTTGTATCCCCTGCTGGAGGAGGGAGACTGGTTATGCTCCCTAGACCTGAAGGAGGCCTACACTCGCATCCCGATCCACCCGGCCTCTCGCAGGTTCCTTCGCTTTCAGGTGGGAGACCTTCACCTGCAGTATCGAGTTCTCCCGTTTGGACTCGCTTCATCCCCACGAGTCTTCACCAAGTGCCTTGTGGCGGTGGCCCTACGGTCACAGGGTCTTGAAGCGTTCCCGTACCTTAACGACTGGCTCATCAAAGCACCGTCACGGCGGGAGGTTATTTCAGCGACCCGTCGGACTATTACGTTCCTTCGGCTTCTGGGCTTCGAGGTCAACTTTCCCAAATTCCAGTTGTGCCCCTCTCAGTCTCTGCAGTTCATTGGGGCAGTGCTGGGCACAGTTTGCCTCTGCTCGTTTCTGCCTCATCCTCGGCAGGCTGCCCTCATCCAGCTGTGCTGACAAGTCTCCCTTCAGTCCACGGCCTCTGCCAAGCAGATGATGATCCTGTTGGGACACATTGCCTCCACCGTTCATGTGACTCCTTTTGCCAGACTTCGCCTCCGAGTACCTCAGTGGACCCTGGCGTCCCAGTGGAGGCAGGACCAAGATCCTGCCTCTCAGCACATTGCGGTGATTCCCTCCTTGAAGCGTTCACTCCACTGGTTGACGCTCTCTTCCAATCTTTCCAGAGGTTTTCTCTTTCTTGCGCCCCCGCCGCAGAAGATCCTAACAACGGACTCCTCCGCGTATGCATGGGGGGCTTACCTCGACGGCCTCCGGACTCAGGGTCTTTGGTCGAGTGCCGATCGTTGCTGCCACATCAATCTGCTGGAGCTTCGGGCCGTTTACAATGCTTAGGTGGCCTTTTGGCATTTGCATCAGGATCATGTGGTCCTGGTGCACACGGACAACCAGGTGGCGATGTATTACATGAATAAGCAGGGGGGTACGGGTTTCCTGTCTCTTTGCCAGGAGACTCTTCTACTCTGGGAGTGGGCAATTCGCCACATCATCTTCCTTCGGGCGGTCTACATTCAAGGCAAGCACAACTGCCTGGCGGACAGGTTGAGTCGCCTTCTCCAGCCGCTCCGTTCCTCGACGCTATGTCAGGTGTTTGCTTGAGGGGGATGCCGCAGATAGATCTGTTTGCCTCGCCCCTCAACCGCAAGTTACCTCACTTCTGCTCCCGGATTTACTCCCCGGATCGTCTCGAGGCGGATGCTTTCCTGCTGGATTGGACAGACCCATTCCTTTATGCGTTCCCTCCATTTCCTCTGATTCTGAAGACTCGTCCAGCTCAAGTTGCTGCACGCCACCATGATTTTGATAGCTCCACGGTGGCCCAGACAACCATGGTTCTCCCTTATTTTTCGACTCAGTGTCGGGAGCCTCTGCTTCTGGCTGTGTTTCCTTTTCTGCTGTCTCAGAGTCAAGGTTCACTGCTACATCCCATCTGCAATCTCTACACTTAACAGCTTGGTTCCTCTCCACGTGACTCCCTCCTTCAGTTTCTCTCAGTTGGTGCAGGATGTTCTTGAGGCCTCTCGGAAAAGTTCCATTTGGCAATGCTACTCCCAGAAATGGACTAGATTTGCTGCTTGGTGTGCTACGCATCGCATGGAGTCACTGTCTGCCTCCTTGTCTTCTGTGCTGGATTATCTGTTACACTTGTCTTGGTTTGGTCTCAAGTCGACATCTATTCGAGCCCACCTCGGTGTGATTGCTGCCTTTCATCAGCTGCTTGATGGGAAACCGCTCTTGGTCCATCTGGTAGTTTCCTGTTTTATAAAGGGCCTCTTCAATGTCCATCCTCCACTCAAGCCCCCTCCTGTGGTTTGGGATCTTAATGTGGTTCTGGCTCAATTGATGAAACCTCCATTTGAACCCATTGATAAGACTCATCTGAAGTATCTCACTTGGAAGGTGGTGTTTCTGATTGCCCTCATGTTTGCTCGCAGAGTCAGTGAGCTGTATCCTCTGGTTGAGGACCCGCCTTTTACTGTTTTTATCACGATAAGGTGGTCCTTCGTACTCATCCTAAGTTCTTACCAAAAGTGGTTTCGGATTTCTACCTCAACCAGTCCATTGTTCTTCCGGTGTTCTTTCCTAAGCCCCATTCTCATCCTGGTGAGGTGGCGCTTCACACTCTTGACTGTAAGAGGGTGTTGGCTTTTTACATCCAACGCACCCAATCTCATCGCAAGGCTCCTCAACTCTTCATATCTTTTGATCCTAATCGGTTAGGGCATCCTGTTTCCAAGCGTACCTTGTCCAACTGGTTGGCTGCTTGTATTTCCTTCTGCTACGCTCAGGCTGGTCTCTCGCTGCAGGGTTGGGTCACGGGGCATAAAGTCCGAGCGATGGCGGCGTTTGTCGCTTTCCTCAGGTCCACGCCTATTGAGATCTGCAAGGCCGCCACTTGGTCCTCGGTTCATATCTTCACCTCTCACTACTGTCCGGATACTTTCTCCAGGCGCTACGGCCAGTTCGGCCAGTCGGTTTTGCATAATCTGTTCTCCTAAATTGCCAACTCTCCCTTCCTTGTTAGCTTGGAGGTCACCCACATGTAGAGAATATGCTGCCTGCTTGTTCTGGGATAAAGCACAGTTGCTTACCTTAACTGGTGTTATCCAGGGACAGCAGGCAGATATTCTTGCAACCCTCCCATCTCTCCTGATTGGGTTCTTTGCTAGCTATCTGAACTGAGGACCATGTTGAGGAGACGTGCCCTTTTGCTGAGCGGGAAGGCACACGCATTCGCGGTGCAGCACTAGCAAACTTTAAGATCTTCAATCAAGTTTGCTTGAAAAGCTGTCAGCGACGGGGCTCCGTGGGTGACGTCACCCACATGTAGAGAATATCTGCATGCTGTCCCTGGGTAGCACCTTTTACGGTAAGTAACTGTGCTGTACAGCCCTTCCTGTCTGGTCGGGAGGGTCCGTCTAGCATGTGCCATGAGAAAATGGCGACAGGAGAAACCAGCATGATAAGCATGGAAATCTGAAGTCCAGGCCCCCTCAGAAATAGAGAAAGAGAGTCCTGGCCATAAGAAGATGCGAAGTGTCATACCCATAGAGACAGCCCGAACTTGAAAACTGTTTGTACTACCTTTAGGCATATATATCCTATGCCACTACAGTGTTCTCCCCAGAATTTTTTTCCAGCCGGGTGGCATGAAAAAGTAGCCGGGTGGGGCAGGACGGGGAAATTTGGTGGTGGGGAAAATTAAGGGCTCCTTTTACTAAGCTGCAATAGCATTTTTAGCACATGCAGAATTGCCGTGCTACACGGCTAGAACTAACGCCAGCTCAATGCTGGCATTAGTGTTTAGCACGTGCGGCAATTCTGCGCGAGCTAAACGCGTGGTAAAACTGCTAGCGCAGCTTAGTAAAAAGAGCCCTAAATGTGTACTATTTCTATTAGTTAATTATTATTAGTTATTTTCCAATGCTCAATATGACTGCCTTTCTTAAGGTTTGACACTTGTTCCATAATTTTTTATTAAATTTAAGAAGTATCCAATTCTAGAAGTGAATAATTAGATATTTGCCCTCTTTCAAATGGTATAGAGCAGCGTCTCTCAAACTTTTTTAACTCCGGCACACTAAACAGAGCAAATGTTTTTTGTGGCACACTAAATGCAGCAAATAGTTTTCATGGCTGGAAAAAATTTCTGGGGAGAACACTGATGCCCTTAGTTTTCAAGGTCCAATCACGTCAAAGAATGATGCTTATCTGAGCAGTTGTATAATAAAAAGAATGGATAAGATAACATGAGAAGTGAAATTGTCATGAATCAGAGGGATACATACCCTGTAGGTCCTAAAAGCAGGCTTGTGGATTAGATATAAACTATGAAGGCAGTGGTGTACCTAGCATATGTGACACCCGAGGCCCATCATTTTTTTACACCCCCCCATCTGTATGAAAAACATGATTTTTAGTAACAATCCACACATCACACAAGAGTGTACCTAGGAAAAGGCAGCATCTTTCATACTGCACTGAGCAGTACAACATCAATACACCCATTGTAAAACAAAACAAGCCAGACTAGTACAGATCAATCCTACACAGTGAATCCTAACTGAAAACCATGTCTTTCGAACACACAGAACACAGAAAACACTTTCGCCTAGTATGGAATATGTAATCACAACTAACCCCTCTCCCTTTTACAAAACTATAATGTGGATTTTAGCCATGGTGGTAACAGCTCAGACTCTCATAGAATTCTGAGCAATTGCCACCATGGCCGGCGCTAAAAAAAACCCTCTACAGTTTTGAAAAAAGGGGGATAAAATAGAAAAACGTAAATAAAGGTTAAATTGAACTACCATGAAGCTGGACTCTGTATACAATGCAATACCACAGAAACAGCGATGCATCTCCCCTAAAGCAAAAAAAATAAATATAATTTTTTTCTACATTGTCTTCTCTGGTTTCTGCTTTCCTCATAGTCTTGTCACGCTCTTCCTTTCATCCACTGTCTACCCTCTGCCCCTTCTATATAGCATCTTCTCTCCTTGTATTCCCCTTCCATCTCTCCCTTCACCCCTATTATTCTGGCATCCATCTTCTTCCCTTCCCTCCTCCAATGTTCTGGCATCTCTCCCCTGTTCTTCCCTTCCCTCTCCCACACGCCCATGGTCTGGCATTTCACTCTCTCCTCTCCCTTCCCCCCACTTCCATCAGCATCTGCCCCCTTTCTTTCCCTCCAACCCAATTCCATCCAGTATCCTTTCTCCCTTATGTCTCTCTCTCCTTTCCCTGCACACCAATTCCATCAGCATCTGCCCCCTTTCTCTCCCTCCACCACCATTCCATACCACCCTGACCCCCTTTTTCTCCCTCTAACACCCTTCTATGCTCCTCTCTCTCCCTCCAAACCAGCAAGGTCCCATGATGACTTCTTCTGTTACCTCTGGAAGATGTAAGTGATGTTGGAGGGGGTGGGCCAGCAGACACAGGGAGTTGTGGCAAGGTTCCACAATGACTGCAGCTGCCAGTCCACCCCTTCCGATGCCACTTACGTCTTCAGGAGGCATAGGCGGCAAATGCAGTCATCGCGGGACCTTCCTGCACTTCAGTGTGGCTGCCGACTATGCTTCGGAATAAGTACGGCAGCCGCGCTGAGGTGCAGGTGCCATTTAGAGCAGCTCAGAAGTTCTGGATCCAGCCGGCTGTGTAACCCCCCTAAGGTTGGCACACGGGGCGGTCTGCCACTGTATGATGGGACAAAAAATAATAAAAAGAATGGATAACTTGACCGAATTAGACATGTCATACAATTATAACCACAAAAAAAAGGCATAAAATGTAATTCTAAACTCAAAAGACTTCAGACGAAAAGCAGACTATAGAAAGGAAACCAGAAAAGACCGGGTAGATGAAAAGTGAAACCTGGGAAAGATCTAAATTATTGTTCAAATGAGCTTCTATTAAAACCAAAGAATAAAACCACAGCGCTTGGGAAAGTAAAAAAGGGAGAGTAAAATGGACTTACCGAAAAGGTCTCTGCACTGATGAGATAAACTCGTACGCAGAATAAATGTGAACACGCGACAGTGGGGCAATGATGTTTGATCTGTTGAAAGAGGCGCCAAAACAGTGTCGGCAGTGGATTGAATGCACACTGATAGGGGAGGGGCATCGGGCTGTTAAAAAAGGCTGCTTTAATAAATAAATACTGGTGAAAAACTAAATAAAAAACCAAAACCATGATAAAATGCCAAATCTGACTGCAAGTGGTAGTGAAAGTAGCATAAGGCACCCGTAGTACTGTTAGTGCCAGAGCTGCTTAGAATAAAGAACTGTGCTGTACATGAGGAGAAAAAAAGAAAGAATGAGGTGATAAGATGTAAAGTGCTGGCCCCTCACTGCACCACTTGATAAAACTAAGGAGCGATATTCTAGAGCAGGGGTGCCCATACTTTTTGGGTTTGCGAGCTACTTTTAAAATGACCAAGTCAAAATGATCTACCAACAATAAAATAAAAAAAACAAAAAACACAAAGCACACTGTACGCATAGAAAATGTTAATTATCATTCCTATTCCAGGGTTTTTCAAAGAGGTCAAAGAAGATGACTCTATGCACTGTCACCTCAGTAACAATAGACAAATATACCCCCTCCCTTTTTACTAAACCACGATATCAGTTTTTAGCGCAGGGAGCTGCGCTGAATGCCCAGCGCTGCTCTCGACGCTCATAGGCTCCCTGCGCTAAAAACCTCTATTGCGGTTTAGTAAAAGGGGACCTTAGTGTAAAATATAGACAGCTGATATAAATTCAGACACATTTTGATCACTAAATTTAAAATAAAATCATTTTTCCTACCTTGTCTGGTTATTTCATGATTCTCTGGTTGCACTTTCTTCTTCTGACTGTGCATCCAATTTTTCTTCCCTTCTTTTAGCCTATATGCTTCCTCTCCTCCAGACCTCATTCCCTCCCCCAAACTTTCCTTCCTCTCTCCCTGCCCTTTCTTTCTCTCTGCCTCCCTTTCTTTTTTTTTCTGTTTCTCTTCTTTTCTTCTGTCTCCCTGCCTGCCCTTTTTCTTTCTTTCTCCCTGCCCTCCCCCAAGCCACTGCCACTGCCATCGGGGACCAGGCCCCAAACCGCCACTAATAACAGGCCTGAAAGCTGACACCGTCCCAAGCTCTCCCTACTTCGGCCGACCAGTATTCCTCTCCCCGAAGTCAATTCTGCCATCGGGGAGAGGAAGGCTGATTGGCCCAAGATCGCGATCCACCTATTGGGTGAAATGCTGTCGGGTCCTGCCTTCGCGGAAATAGAAAGTAGGCAGGACCGGCAGCAAGAAGAGCAAATGCTTCACTAACCTGTCTCCCGCCTTAGCCCGTAGCGAACACTTGCTTCAGGGCTCTCAACATGTGCGTGCCGGCTTCCCTTCTCCCCCCCCCCCCCCGAACATAACTTCCAGTTTTGGAGGGAAGAGAAGGGAAGCCGGCACGAACATGTTGAGAGCCCTGAAGCAAACGTTCGCTACGGGCTAAGGCGGGAGACAGGTTAGTGAAGCATTTGCTCTTCTTGCTGCCAGGTCCTGCCTACTTTCTGTTTCCGCGAAGGCAGGACCCGGCAGCATTTCCCCCAATAGAGCCCCGGAGCATAAGTTAGCTACGGGCTGAAATCTCCAAGCCGGGTTTTTTTGGTTGTTTTTTTTAATGTTCAGCAGCGGCGGAGGCAGCAGATGATAGCCGGGCGCTGGTCTAAATTAGCTGGGCGGACCGCCCAACTAAATGGCCCTAGGGAGAACACTGCACTACTTAATACACATGCAGCGCAGCACGGGGGTCCAAATAAGAAGGACAGTTACCAACAGACAAAGGCTCAATCTGCAGGGACCCTAAGAGAGACAATGAGATACCTGTGTGAAATACAGGGCACTATCTTACTGCTGATCTCACCGTGCCGTGATTTGCCGTATGCCGACCCAGTTCGGAGACAAATCGAGTCTGGGTGACCTAGCACAGGTCAGAGTCTCTCTGGTAATCCCCTTGAGTGCTAACCCTAGAGTCCGATTAAACTAGCAGCTTCCTTCAAGTGAATACAGCAGGAACACAGACATATAAATCTGCCCAAGCTTGTCCCAAAGCTGGTGAAACACGTACAACTTGTCTGAACCGGAAAGGAGAGAAGTCGCTGCATACCCTGACCAAAGTCAGCTGGAAATAAACTACCGGAACGCTGCAGCTCTCCCGCCATCGCCGGAGACCCAAGTGCGCGCCTGATTCTTGCCGACGTGGCCGCTGCATTAACGCTCCTAGAAACATAGTCGGATTCAAGTCCCGCAAAATTTACCCTGCCGAGGCCTGCATAGAAAGAAAATCAGACTCTGGGAATAACCAGAAGAACGGTGCGGTGCTTCCCACAACGCCAGAAAAAACATGTTCCATCTCATGCGCACTGCTATAAACCGGCACCTGCACAATCAGCTGCACATGGATGCGACAAACACAGACGAAAAAGAGCCTCGGAATAAACAGGACTACTACTGCTGCACTGAAACCCAACAAGGAGAACAAGTGCAAGCATGAAATCGCACTGCTACTGCCGCGCTGTAACCAACAAGGAAACCAAGCACGTGCATGCAAAGGATGAGAAAGTCCCGGCTCCCTCAACGGATTTCTAGTCATAAAACTTAGCCTCAATAAAATATCCATTCCTTAAACGTATGTTGACCGAACCCACAGTACTAAGATTCCCAAACAGAACCTGAAGTTCAAACAGTAAAAAACACATACATACTCACAAGCTTGTTGTTAGGGCCGGTTGAAGCCAGTAAGAGCTGGTTGTGCAGCACTAACAGGGCAGAATGTAGCAACTGTGGTCTCCCTTTTTTTTTTTTTTTTTAACAGAGAAGGGAAAGAAGAAAAAAATCGAGACCCAGTCAGACCCTCTATCATTGGAGGGAGGGTGAGGCAGGGACCTGGGAGGGGCCCAGGTGTAACCCCTAAAGCCGGCACCATTCAGCCAGACACCCATGTCTCACTGAAGAGAAACCTCAATATGAGAATAAAATTGCCATCTCACTGAAGAGAAACCTCAACAGGAGAAAATAATTTTCCAGTTACAGCCAGAATTCAGGAGCTAGTTCAATAGCGACCATCACCTCCTGGGAGATAGAGCATACTGAAGATACAGGAGGAGTGCCAGCCAATAGGACCACCTGTTAATCAGTTTCTCTATCTCCACCTGCTGGTAGATGTGTGCTATCCCACTGGTCTCTGGATTCATCTGCTGTTGCTAAGGAAAATAGTTTTTAAAGATTTATAAAAAAGTTGAAAAGGACCAGGACTCCTTTCAAATAAGAGGAAGTTTTTACCGTAGTTGAGAAAATTTGAAAACCAAGGATTGACTGAAATTATTGACTCCTTTGATTCCTTTCACTGAAGGAAGGGAGTTTGAATTGTTGGGTGCCTCATGCATAGGAGAATCTATATGCATCTCTATATATAAAACCCTAAGGGTGCATGCGCTGTTGACAGATCATGATTCCTGGTGCCCTGAGGTGTGCTTCTGTGCCAGTCCTCATGGCGCCTGCGCTAGCTGGAGGCGTGTGCGGTGGCTGGTGGCGCGTGAGCGTGCAGCTCTTTCATTGGCTGTCGGCTTCTGGCGCATGCGGCTGTATTTGGCAGTTTGTCGGTCCCCTATTAGTTGTGCCTAGAGGACCGGCAGGAGAGTGTTGGTTGCGGTGGCAGTTTCACAATGGCGGCGCTGGCAGTTTGTCCCCTGTTAGTAGCGGCAGGAGAGTGTCTGAAAGAGGGCTCCGTTTTGAAGCTGTGACTCTCATTGAACTGCCAGTTGGCCAGCTCCCTTGCCGGAGTTATTTTTCAGTTTACAGGTGCCGCAGTGGCTCCTCTCACAAGCCGCACCTGCGTCAGAGAAGACTTCCGAAGCAGGGGATCGTTAAAGGAGCCGCGGCTGCACCTTTAAACTTAAAAATAACTCTGGCAAGGGAGCCAGCCAGACCGCAGGAAGTGTAGGGGGGATGGAGAAATCCTGCAGCTGCACAGGGAAATGGAGGGAGAGGGAATGCTGTGGCTGCTGCACAGGGAAGTGGGGGGGGGGAGTGAAAAAATTGTTGCTGCACAGGGAAATGGAGGGGCAATTTGCTACTGTTCAGATTGTCACATATCATCCAATGTTACAGAAATTTGTGTCTCTCTGATTCATCAGAATTGAATACCATTTCTGACACCAGTAACACCTCCACATCTTCCTCTGTAAAGATCAATGCAAAGAATTCATTTAGTGTTGAAACATTTTATTAAGCATTTTCAATAAACAAGAACATTAGAAAACAACAACTTACAGCGTTATTCAACATCCCCCAACCATCCCACCTCCCCCATCTACCGCTTACCTGGAAGATTTAACCCAAAACCAGCAAACCCCACCAAAACCCCATAAGGCTCGGGAATCTGTGTTCTGATAATCCCCGAGCATCTACCCCAAACGCAGGACTAAGTTACATTACATTAGTGATTTCTATTCTGCCATTACAGAACAAATAGTAGCCAACCCCCCCCAACTCAAATCGACCACATACGTCTGAAATATATCCCATCCCCGAAAATCATTTAACTCATTGGAAGGTCCCCCTATACTCCACCCAACCATGCTCATTCCTATCCAAAGTCCCACACCTATACCAAACCCACCCAAATCCAGAACATACCGTCATCCCCATACCCCGTCACATATCACAACACTCGGAGGGCATTTAGGATAAGACTACGACCCTTAGGATGTAACTGCCGTAAATATGGATCCCAAGTTTGCAGAAAATGCTGACCCCCTTTCCTGGAACCCTCCGCATCCCTCGCTTCCCAGAAGTCCAATTGATGCGCATCAGCCCGCCAAAGCCAAAACCCAGGGGCCTCACTTGAAGTTTAATGTTTCATTATCCATTTGTGTGCCACCAAATCAAGCTTGCGACACAATAACCTGCTTGCCCCTCCCATAGCCCCAAATGCCTCAGGTAAGTACAGCACTAATTGCTCCGGAGTACCTGACAAAGTAAGATGTAATCCATGACGCACAAAATGTAAAATGTCCCTCCAATACGATTTGAATGACACTACACCCCCAAAACATGTGCTCAAACATCCCTTCCTCTGTTCCACATTTAGAGCACAGTGGAGTGGCAGCGCACCACAATAAAAATATTGTTTATGTGTTAGGTACACCTGATAAAGCACCCTATAATACTCCTGCAAAGCTGCAGTACGAGTCAAGGAGGGAACTCCTCTAAGGTGTGCCAAGAAATCCCATGCCGACAAAGGCACTAGCAATTCTTTCTCCCATCCCATCCTATATATGGCCACCTCCTTACATGGTTCCACTCGCCCCAAACTTTTGTATATCATAGGTACCAAACTCCTCTTCAGTATCCATGCCAAAAAATGCACGCAGTTGAGAACCCATATGGTTGCCCACCTGCCCAGGATCTAGGGTGGACCAAAAATGCTTAAGCTGACAAAAGCATATTTATTGCCCCATTTGGCTCCACCCGACCCTGCAAATCATCGAACGGTACCAGGTCCCCCTCCAAGGTCATCACATGCTCCAACTGCCAGACCCCCTCCCGTTCCCAGTTAGCAAACGTCACATTATCTTTCCCCGGGGAAAAAGTGGAATGCCCACGCAATGGGATTTGGTTAGTAACAAATGGGTCCCCATCCAAATTACGCACCAACCAGGTCCACACCTTTTTCATAGATCTCACCAGCAAGCTATGACAAAATCTGTCAGGAAGTGCTCCTCTCGGTAAATGCAACAACAAAAATAAATGAGCAGCGGCATATGCTTTTTCTATCTAGAGTAAATTTAGTAGACCCCAACAGCCAATCCCCCGTGTCTCAGCAAGCATGCATAATTATACCATTGCAAATTGGGCAATTCTAGCTCCCCAATTCCCTTGTAAGCAGGGGCAATTTAGCTTTCTTGTTTGCCCAAACAAATCTGGAGAACAAACTCTGCACCTGTGAAAGATCCTGTCGAAGCATTTGTGAAAAGATGACATGGAAGAAGCTTTTTCACTGCTTAACAACTAAAGGGAGTAGGTTCTCTGAAGAAGCTATTGGCGAAACACGTCAGGACCTGCCATACACACTGCAGTGAGATCTTCAAAGAATACTTTTAAAAAGCACTTGCACTTAACTTTATTTATTCAACTATATACACTTTATTGAAAAGACTTTTGTGTATTTTATGAATTTAAATTAGCACGTTGAAAATTCTTTCTTACTGGCAACAAAATGGTGCAATGATAGACTCTGGAAAACACAGTCAGGGGTTTGTCCTCGTTTGTGATTTTATGCCACTTTTGGTTCTGAGCACCATCGTCAGTTTAAAGCAGTGGTTCTTAACCTGGGTTCGACCGAACCCCAGGGGTTCGGTGAATCAGTCTCGCGGGTTCGGCAGAGGTCGAAACACACCTCCGACTCATATAGCGCTTTGGTCACGTTCAATCATCTATCAGTTATTCAGTGATTTTGATCAAGACTGATCGTGTACTCGGTTTCTTGATCTATCAATCTGTAACTAATGCCTTATATACATCAATCAATTCCTGATCAAAATTTGTGATTTAACTGATAGATGATTGAACGTGACCGAAGCGCTTATGATTCGTGATACGCCCCGCTTGTCCATAATTGGCTGCAGGTGATCACACAACATCGCTTGGCTTATCTGTGCTGCAGGGGATTTGATGCGCACAGTAGTTGAATTGTAACTGTTGTGATGGTACGTCGTGTGATACCTATCTTAATATTTTAATCCCTTACTAACTATGTCGAGCAAAATACGAAAGTGGTCGGACGAATATGTAAAATATGGATTCACATGTATAATGGAACGTGATGGGAGTCAGCGTCCTAATTGCTTGATTTACAATGCCAAGTTGAGTAATTCTAGTCTAGCTCCGGCAAAACTAAGGGAACACTTCCTTAAGCTGCATGAAGATGGAAAATACAAGAACACAACGCTCGCTGAATTCAAGGTGAAGAGAGCAAAATTCGATGAAAAGGCTACTCTGCCTGTTCTCGGCTTTGTACCCATCAACAAACCGATCCTCCACAGCATCGTACGAAGTTGCTTACCTGATCGCAAAGCAGGGCAAACCACACACCATTGGTGAAACACTCATAAAACCAGCTGTGTTGAAGATGGCGAATATCATGCTGGGAAAAGTGGCTTAAGTTCAGTTATCTGAAATTCCTCTTTCAAATGACATCATCAGCAACAGAATAGAGGACATGAGCAAAGATATCTTGGCTCAAGTAGTTACAGATCTGATTTCAAGCCCGGCAAAATTCAGCCTTCAACTCGACGAGACCACAGACGTTTCCAATCTAAGCCAGCTTGCAGTATTTGTGCGCTATGTGAAAGATGACGTGATAAAGGAAGATTTTTTTAATTTTGTAAGCCTCTTACAACAACAACTAAGGCAACTGATGTGAAGAAACTTGTGGATGACTTCTTCAAAGACAACAATCTTTCGTGGGATATGGTTTCTGCAGTTTGTTCGGACGGAGCTCCAGCCATGCTCGGAAGAAAGTCCGATTTTGGTGCGCTAGTGAATGCCGATGCACCACACATCATTGTTACGCATTGCATTCTGCACAGGCATGCGTTGGCAACAAAAACCTTGCCTCCAAAACTGGCAGAAGTTTTAAAAATTGTTGTGGAATGCGTGAACTATGTGCAAAATAATGCTCTGAAGCACCGCATCTTCAAGGAGCTGTGTAAAGAAATGGTTTCTGAATTCGAGGTACTTCTGTACCATTCTAACATTCGGTGGTTATCCCGGGGACAGGTGCTGAATCGTGTTTTTGCCATGCGTGTGGAATTAGCTCTGTTTTTGCAAGAGCAGCAACATTGTCATGCAGATTGCTTCAAAAATTCTGAGTTCATTCTCATTTTAGCATACATTGCTGATATCTTTGCAGCTCTCAATCATCTCAATAAGCAGATGCAGGGTGGTGGAGTCAACATCATCGAAGCGGAAGAAAACCTGAAAGCTTTTCAAAAAAAGCTACCATTATGGAAATGACGAACAGAAAACGATAACTATGCAAACTTTCCCCTGCTAGACAACTGTGTAAGTAAGATCGAAGATGTATCTGGAATCGGAGACATTTCTGTACCCGCGGAACTGAAGCAAACTATTGCCACGCACTTAGATGAGCTTGCAAAGTCTCTCGACGGATACTTCCCTACAAGAGAGTCATATCCAGCATGGGTGAGACAGCCGTTCACGTTTAGTGTTGAGACAACAGATGTCAATGATGAATACCTCGATGAAATCATTGAAATTCAGCAGAGCCAGGTTCAACAGCAACTCTTCAGAACAACAACGCTCAACGTTTTGGTGTCAACAATTGGTAACGTACCCTGTTATTGCTAAGAAAGTTCTGGAAATTTTCATACCATTTGTTACTAAATTGACTACTTAATAGAGAGATAAATTACTTAGTAATCTGTGGCTAACAGGAACTATATTTCAATTTTTCACAGCTATAAATCATTTAAAATCCAAACTTATTATAATTGTAAAAAATAAATTCTATAAATAATTTGTGAAGTGCTCAGACCTGATAACCCATATAGTAGTGATGTCACCACAATGAGGTTAACTAGGGGACCATCATTGCCTTCACAAGTCCCCTGGCCTCCCTGAATATTGAATACTAAAACCTATCTAATGGTGGTACTTATCTTCGTTCAGGGGCAGTTCATGTTGAAGGTGTTAACTCTCATTGGTGACTTGTGCAAATTAAAGTGCTTGTGCTTCTTTAAAATCTTGTTAGTTCTTTCTTAGGAAAACTCCCGTCCCCCCGACCCGGATTTCATCTCTTCGTCAGGGAGGGACACTAAGAAAAATCAAACAGCAAACTAGAAATATATGATAACAAAATATACTAGGTTATATTTCTACCATCTAAGCATTAGCTAATACTTAAAAGGCTCTTATATCCAATTTCTTATGTAAATCTTACTTATTATTATTACCTGATATCGGCTCACTATAGTCAGAGAAGTTCAAAGTGGACTGAGCGAATGAAGCTCACTTCACGTTGTGTTTATTATAAAGGGTAGCTAACCGGAACTTAATCTTAAAAATTTGCCGACGACCGGAAGTAAATGCAACATTGAGAGATTACTTTGGGGATTATTAATCTACATTGCTAACCATTCTATATCTAGGTTTAATCCTATTGGCTGCAGGATTTGCCAATTGTATATCAGACGCTGTTCTTTAAGAATTAAAGACCTTGATATATCCCCTTCGTTTTTACGTGTTTGGATTAACACTGTATACTTAAGGTCTTCTAGTGAGTGTGAATGCTGGGACCAATGGGAAACCAGGGGGGCGGTGACCCTATTGGTTCTAATGTTCTTAAGTGTTCCGTGATTCGAGTTTTAATTTTACGGATCGTTTGACCAATATAAACTTTTTTACATGGGCATTGTATGTAATAAACCACGCCCCTGGAGTCACAATTAGTTCCAGTATTCAGAAAGAAATGACGTGTTCCTGATGGTGGGATTTCTATAAAAGTAGCGTCTAATACATAACTGCAGACCCTGCATTTTCCACAAGGTTTATGGGGTAATTTGTTTATGGGGCTTTGTTGATGATAATTGTATTTGAGCAGTTCGCCCAAATTAGAAGCCCGCGAATAAGCAAATTTAGGTAAATTTTGGAAGGATGAATGATATTGCAATATTGCCCAATGTTTTAAAATGATATGTTTTATAGCATTACCTTTACTAGTGTGAGGCATCACACAAACCATATCCTGCTGTTTTTGTTTATTTTGATCATTGAGCATTAACCAAGGGCGGTGACAATTTTTAGCTCTTTTCCATGCTTTCCTAACGATTTTCCCAGGATACCCTCTCTGAATAAATTTGTCATACATATCATGAGCTTCCTTGTCAAAATCGGATTCATCAGAACAAATTCTTCGGATACGAAGGAACTGTCCGATTGGAATGCTGTTCCTAAGAGCTTTTGGATGGAAGCTCTAATATTGTAACAAAGTGTTTCGATCAGATTTTTTCTTGTGGAGAGTGGTGGAGATTTGTTGTTCATTTTTAACAATCTTTATATCCAGAAAAGATATTTGATGCTTATCATATGTATATGTAAAAGCTATATTAGCATCTTTTTGATTTAATTCTTGCATAAAGATTTTTAAAGCTTCTTCTCCTCCACTCCACACACAAAATATATCATCGATGAAGCGTTTCCAACAGGAAACCAAATGAAATTGTGAAGAAGTGTAAACATTGGATTCCTCGTACTGAGTCATATACAGGCAAGCTAATGTGGGAGCAACGGTGGCTCCCATTGCTACTCCTTTGGTTTGGAGATAGATCTCATTCTCAAATTTGAAATAGTTATTGAAAATAACCATCTCTGCAAATTTTATCAAAAGACTGCGTTTGGAAGTGGAGCAATTCAATTTTGTAACTTGTGACTCAACCAACCGTACTGCTTCCATTTGCGGGACGTTGGTGTATAACGCAACCACGTCGGCAGTAACTAATAATACTTCTTGGGAATCAATCTGTTCAGAATATTGTTGTATAAATTGCAAAAAATGGGTTGAGTCCTTTATATATGACTCAGCACGAGGAACCAAATGCTTTAATTGACTATCTAGGTATTGGGAAACTGGCTCGAGAACTGAGCCAGTACCCACGACTATTGGTCGTCCTGGGGGTGTTGTCTCTGACTTGTGTATCTTGGGAATGAAATGGATTCTGGGTGTCCTGGGAAAATCGCTGGTAAGAAATTTAATCTCTTTAGAAGTTAAAGTTTGTTCAATTCTAGCTGTCATTAGTATCTCATCAATGTTGCATTTAATTTCGGCTGTAGGATCAAATTGCAGCTGCGTGTAATATACCGTATCATTTAATTGGCGGTGGGCTTCATTTTTATAGTCAGTATAATTCTGAATAACAATTCCCCCTCCTTTGTTGGCCCTGGAGATGTAAATAGTACTATCATTTTTTAATTTTGATAGGATTTGACGTTGTTCATACGTGAGGTTGGGGTGACTGGTCTCATGAGAATGTGCCTCTAAATTATGTATATCTTTGAGGACCAGTTTTTCAAAAGAAGCAATTAAAGGGTCTGGGTGCCCGGGGGGCATCCAGACAGATCTATATTTTAAGCCTTCTGGGAGGGTTGCTTCATTAGATGGTTTATCATGAAAAAATTGTTTCAGTTTAATAGATCGGAAAAATCTTTGTAAATGTACTCGGGTTTCAAAACCGTCATAGTTAGTACTTGGGACAAAAGAAAGTCCTTTCATCAATAAATCTTCTTCTGCTTTATTAAGTTGACATGAAGAAAGGTTAAAAATACCTGTTGACACCGTAGCTACTTTTTGTCTTTGTTTTTGCTGCGTGTTCCTATTCTGTTTATCGGATAGGATGTTCCTTCGATGGGTTGTAATCTTAAAAAAGAGTCTGGAAGAGTGCTGTTTTCTTTATGAGTGGTTACATCTGGCTGCTGGGTAGTTGCATTAGAATCATCAGACGAAGATGAGTTACTGGTGGATAAATTGAAATTTATTCTCTTATTCTTGTTGTTAAATGTATTTCGCTGTCTTCTAGTTTTGATGTTACGATTCATCCATGGGTATACATAACCCCTGGTAAAGTCGCTTTCATCTCGACGGAATTTTTTTATTTTTAATTGCCTTTGTTCCTTTTGATATTTATCCATTTGGGATAAGTGTTCTTGATAACTATTCATGAAAGAGTCATCTGGTAGCTGTTGTTTAATTAATTCTAATTTAGAACCCAATTCTTTTTGTTGTATTTCAATCAATGGGGCTAATGCATCAATGGTTAAAAGCATAAGATCGATTGAGCATCGCGTTAAAGTCTCGTTCCAATTTTTGATATATTCTGAGTTCTCTTGGAACCTAGGTTCTTTATAAAGACGTAACCCTCTAGGTACTCGCATGGAGTGGCAGTATTCTACCAATGCAGCCGAATGCAGTTGTGATCTTATCAATGCTTTATGGGTGAATTTAATGTCATCCCATGTAATACTTTGGTCCATTATTCCTTCTTCAAATAAGCGTGCACTACCCATCAGTGAAGAGATACGCTCTTCCGACAGTCCTGACTTTGAAGACCTACTGAGAGCAGCCATAACTCTCTGTTGTACTAAATTGACTACTTAATAGAGAGATAAATTACTTAGTAATCTGTGGCTAACAGGAACTATATTTCAATTTTTCACAGCTATAAATCATTTAAAATCCAAACTTATTATAATTGTAAAAAATAAATTCTATAAATAATTTGTGAAGTGCTCAGACCTGATAACCCATATAGTAGTGATGTCACCACAATGAGGTTAACTAGGGGACCATCATTGCCTTCACAAGTCCCCTGGCCTCCCTGAATATTGAATACTAAAACCTATCTAATGGTGGTACTTATCTTCGTTCAGGGGCAGTTCATGTTGAAGGTGTTAACTCTCATTGGTGACTGGTGCAAATTAAAGTGCTTGTGCTTCTTTAAAATCTTGTTAGTTCTTTCTTAGGAAAACTCCCGTCCCCCCGACCCGGATTTCATCTCTTCGTCAGGGAGGGACACTAAGAAAAATCGAACAGCAAACTAGAAATATATGATAACAAAATATACTAGGTTATATTTCTACCATCTAAGCATTAGCTAATACTTAAAAGGCTCTTATATCCAATTTCTTATGTAAATCTTACTTATTATTATTACCTGATATCGGCTCACTATAGTCAGAGAAGTTCAAAGTGGACTGAGCGAATGAAGCTCACTTCACGTTGTGTTTATTATAAAGGGTAGCTACTTCCGGTCGTCGGCAAATTTTTAAGATTAAGTTCCGGTTAGCTACCCTTTATAATAAACACAACGTGAAGTGAGCTTCATTCGCTCAGTCCACTTTGAACTTCTCTGACTATAGTGAGCCGATATCAGGTAATAATAATAAGTAAGATTTACATAAGAAATTGGATATAAGAACCTTTTAAGTATTAGCTAATGCTTAGATGGTAGAAATATAACCTAGTATATTTTGTTATCATATATTTCTAGTTTGCTGTTTGATTTTTCTTAGTGTCCCTCCCTGACGAAGAGATGAAATCCGGGTCGGGGGGACGGGAGTTTTCCTAAGAAAGAACTAACAAGATTTTAAAGAAGCACAAGCACTTTAATTTGCACAAGTCACCAATGAGAGTTAACACCTTCAACATGAACTGCCCCTGAACGAAGATAAGTACCACCATTAGATAGGTTTTAGTATTCAATATTCAGGGAGGCCAGGGGACTTGTGAAGGCAATGATGGTCCCCTAGTTAACCTCATTGTGGTGACATCACTACTATATGGGTTATCAGGTCTGAGCACTTCACAAATTATTTATAGAATTTATTTTTTACAATTATAATAAGTTTGGATTTTAAATGATTTATAGCTGTGAAAAATTGAAATATACATACCATTTGTTACAACATATCTTTGCGAGCAATCCTTTTCGAGGATGCTGGACATAAAAACGAAGAAAAGGAACAGACTTTGTTGCAAAAATGACATGAGAGTGGCACTTGCCAAAGTAAAGCCACGCATTTCTGAACTGGTCTCTGAGAGGCAACAGCAGAAGTCACACTGATTTGCAGTAAATTTCATTATTATGTTATTATTATTCGAAATATAGGAGAACTTTTTGTTTTCAAAATTGATATTATTTTTTCCCTCACTGTATACCTATGTTTTGAATTTGTAAAAATCATATTTTATTTTTTCAATAAAGAAGGGTTCGGTGAACACGCATATGAAACTGGTGGGGTTCAGTACCTCCAACAAGGTTAAGAACCACTGGTTTAAAGGATTTGAAACTAAGTGCCCCTTTTTTTGTTTTTTGTTGAGGTTTATTTTATAGCCTCTTCACCCCTTTTATAGCCTCTTTACCCCTTTGCTCTCTCCTACCTACTCCTGGCTCTGTGGCGTAAACAAAATAATGAAAAAATACATTTCCTCTCTGTTAAATCCTAGCTCATGTTCGGTCTAACACCAGCTCTGGCATGATACACATTTCAAATCTGACACATTGTAATCACAAAACAGAAAATTAAAATTATTTTTTCTACCTTTTGTTGTCTGTTCATTGTTCAAATCATGTTGGTCTCACATTCTGGTTGTCTTCTGACAACTCGCTTGCCAGGGTATCCTCCTTTCTTTTTTTCTCTATGCTAACCATCCGTCTTACATCTCTGTCCTCCCCTTCTGTTTCCCTTCCCTCCCTCGGAGGTCTGGCATCTTTCCTTTTCTGCAACTATGGACCCCACCATCTCTCCTTTTCTTAACTACCTTTTCATCCTTCATCTCTCCCTCCTTCCCCACCACCCCAAGGTTCACCATCTCTCCCATTCTCTTCCCAACTATCCTCCTATCCAATATCTCTATCCCCTCCCACACCATCCAAGTTTCCAAGTTTTCCAAGTTTATTACAAAAATTTGATTAATCGCCTATCACATATCCCTTGTGTCTTTCTCTCCCTTTCTGTTCCTTCCCTCCCTAAATCCCATTGTCCACCATCTCTCTCCCTCTTCTCTGTTTTTAGACCCATTATTTCTCCCCCCCCATTCCGGCATATACATGTCTCTTTGAACCCCCCTTTCCCTCCCTCTGTGTACTTCTACACCTGGCTGTTCCTCCCCTGAAGGCCTGGGTATGTGTTCCCCCTCCCCTGTAGGCCTGGGTATGTGTTCACCTCCTCCCCCCCCGAAGGCCTGGGTATGTCTCTTCCCCCTCTGGAAGGCCTAAGTATGTTCCCCCCCACGGACATCCTGGGGGGAAGATACTGCAGCATTTCCTGACTGACCCTCTCCCCCCTTAAATCAGGAGTGGCAGCGGCAGCAAGAGGCAGCACTACCGCTCATGCTTTAGGGGGTGAGGAGGCAGGGTCAGTCACCGAATCGGGAGGCTGATTTCATTTTTTATTTATTTTTAAAGTAAATCGATTTGAATCGGAAATTGGCATCACGACTTTGCATGGCATAATCATGTCTGTAAAATTAATACACCAGTGTATAAAGTGTCCTTGTGGCCTAGGTATAAAACCAGCTGGCATTCTAGAGTTGGCAGATAGAGACAGGACCCAACACCTCCCATCCTGGCTTGGCTTCACACCACTGGACCACCAGGATTTAAGGTGGACCCAAATATAAACTGAGACCTCCATTTTTTTGGGACCAAAAATCTTGGGGAAAGTATATATGGTAATAAAAATATTAAAAGTTTTAAAAAAATTTGTTTAAAACCTATGGCAAGGATATCTAATCTTTGTAGACTGGCTCACTAGGATCACCCAAATTACTAATCTCGGTTTATATTCAAGTTGATCTTTTTTTTTTTTCCTCCTTTTTTGGTGGAAAAGGTCACTTCAGTTTATATTTAGATGGATTCATACTCAAGTATATATGGTAGTTTTATTAATGATGGAAGAAAAGTTAAATGATTAGTTGAAATATGGATATGATTGTACAAGTAGTCGTTGATTTACGACCGCAATTGGTTTTGACTGCTAGGTCGTAAGTGGATATGGATATAAGTCGGCCTATGTTAAATTAAGGCAAGAATATTAGATTGGGTAATGATATCTTAAAGCAATCTGTTAACAACATTTTCTTTCTTCAGAGAGTGGAAGTCGCGTTGTAAGGTCAAACAGTTGTAACTTGGATAGGTCGTAAGTTGACGACTACCTGTATTGTCTTGTTTTGGTTTCATTTTGATTGTTGTAATTTTGTTTTCAATTCTCTTATTTCTGTATCCTACCTAGAAGTCTGTGGAGAGTTGCAGGTTCTACATAATATTTTAAAGAAAGTCAGCTATTTTAAAGAAAAAAAAGAAAGAATTGTCAACTTTGAATGTGGCGGCCAGAGTAGTTTCTGAAGCTTGTCAATTCCATCCTATAGCTATAGCTCGTGTACTGATAGCATTACAGTGCCATGGTGGGTTTATTATAAGAATTTGCTTCTGGTATTCAAACTACTGTAAACCAAAGAGCCAGCATGTTTAGATTGTTACAGTAGCATTCTCCTTTGCAAACTAGATGTGCAGATTTTTCTTTTGATCATACCCAGTTCTTCTTCCTTAAGGTGTTGCTTCATCAAGTTGTGGCAGTGATTCCCACATGTTGCCTGCCTCTAACCCAGAAGTCTCTCCTTGGTAGAGGAGAATAGCGGCGGGCAGCATGTGGAAAATGTAAATTCTGAGTGACTCTGCAGTTCTGCATTGTGCAGTTGCACAGAATTCCACCAGGATTAATAATATATGTAGAAAAGTTCCTTGTTCTCCACAATTTCTCCAACAGAGGTCATTGCGTTGCGTGTATATTTTGGATAGTTGAGCTGCTATGCAATACCAGTGTTAAAATATTTTATAGCCATTATCTATCAAAGAAACAGCTTGGAAACCTTGAACAGATATTAAAACATCTTAGTCCTCTGAGTGAAAAAAAGAGTTTTGGATAAATTGTTTCTCATTGGGTAGTATATTGCAACACAATTTCTTTGTGTCAATAGAACCTTCTGTTACATATACACAGGAGTCTGTATGTTAGGTGATCAATCCCCAGTCATGAACTGACTTTGCAGAAGTGTGTGTCTCACAGCTATCCGTACCTGTCTAATGCCCCCTTCAGTTTTTTTTTTTGCAAGCGAACTCTGCAGAGGTTGTAAGTTTTTTGTTTTTGTGCTTTGGTGCCCTGAGACCCCTTATTATCCCAGGACAAGCAGACATGATATTATCACATGTGGGTGATGTCATCTACGGAGCCCCGATGCGGTGACGTCATCTACGGAGCCCCGATGTGGACAGCTTTTTCAAGCAAACTTGATTGAAGATTTAAAGTTTGCTCTGCTGCTCCACGCATGCGTGCCTTCCTGCTCCACCAGAGGGCGCATCTCCCCCTCGTGGTCTCCAGTTCAAATTTTTCCGCTGAGCCTAGAAGTCATTTTTTTCCAGGCTCTGCCCCAACTGCCTTCTAGCACCGCAATTTTTTTGTTTTGCCTTCGATTAAGTCACTGTGCGCAAAATTTTTCTTTTTTCTTTCCTGTTCCTGCTTCGTTTCGCGACCCGGAGGCTTCCGGGCCACCGTGGCCGCGTGGCTATTTGAGCCGCGGCCAATTTCTCTTTCTATGTCCCGGTCCCAGACCAGCTTTAAAAAGTGCACCCGGTGTGAGCGGCGTCTTTCCATCACAGACCCGCATCGCCGGTGCATCCTCTGCCTGGGGGCCGCCCATCCAACCGACTCCTGCCCCCAGTGCGCTACTTTTCAGAACCGGGCCCTCCGTCGAAGAAAAGCCCGCATGGTGGACCTTTTCATCGCCGACCAACCCACTGCCTCGGCCCCGGCCTTGACCTCTGCCCCGAATGCCTCAGCATCACCTCGAGACTCGACCCCGAAGCCCCCGGGACAGCAAAAAGCCTCGGCCCCGGGTAAGTCTCCTCTTCCTTCTTCAGGTTCTGCACCAGCGAAGAAGTCAGCCTCGGGGACACCGGCGACGCATGGTGGAAGCCCCATGCTTTCAGCCCCGGCGAAGCCTGCCAAGCCTTCGGGCCGTGCCTCCACCCCACGGGAATACTCTGACACGAGGTCGCCCCCGGTGGAGTGCACCGAGGCATCGGACATGCCCTCGATGCTGTCCGTGCCCGTTTTCCAGGACCTGCTCCGGGCGATGATCTCGTCGGAGCTGTCCGCTGCACTGGCCCATCTACAACCGGCCCCGACCTCGACCTCGCGTGCGCCGGACCAGCCTGAGCCTCGCGTCGAGCCCCCTCGGGGCAAAGTGCGCCAGCTTCGCCGCATTCCATCCTCCTCGGATTCCTTGCCGAGGCGCCCGAGACGCTCTCCCTCCACGGACCGCCGTGGGGCAAAGCGTCGCGCTAAGACGACCGAAACCTCGAGCTGCCGTACTTCTAAGAAGGCCCGGAGTTCTCCCACACTACGAGGCCGTTCACCAAAGCCCCGTACAGGACCGCTGAAGGTGACTGAGTTATCACTCTCCAACCCTCACATCCTCCTAACTCCCCCCTCGGACCGGGGTTTTCGCCGAGGGAGTCCGGGTCGAGGTCACCGATTCGACATCGATCGGTACCCCGTACCCCGGCATCGTCTCCGAGGGGCTCCTTGAGATGACATAGGTCCTCGACCCCGGAACACTGCCACAGTGTTTCCCCTGTCTCGGAGCGCGGGTCAGAGCATGAACCTCGTTACTCGAGGGAAGCCTCCC
The DNA here is from genome assembly GCF_902459505.1 of Geotrypetes seraphini. Lineage (NCBI taxonomy): Eukaryota > Metazoa > Chordata > Amphibia > Gymnophiona > Dermophiidae > Geotrypetes > Geotrypetes seraphini. The sequence continues at coordinate 336,806,575 of NC_047086.1, read as the reverse complement.
TGTCCTTCTCCGCCCGACGGAGGTCTCGTTCACCGTCCCCACACGGGGCCCCGGGAACGTCTCGCCCCTCCTTCACTCGCTTTGTCCAGGACATGGGTCACGCTCTGGACTTAGACCTCCAGTCTGACTCAAGATACTCTAAAGAGTACCTGGCAGAACTAGATTTACCGTCACCGCCCAGAGAGTCCCTTCTCTTACCGCCCAATCCGGTACTCCAACATGCTTTCTTCAGGAACCTGGAGACCCCCTATATGGTAACAGCTGTCCCCTCCAAAATGGAGTCCAAGTACCGTACAGTACCATACACCGGGTTTGAGCAACCACAGCTCTCCCACCAGTCGCTGTTGGTAGAATCTTCCCTGAAAAGGCTCACCCCTCCAGGGTCTCAGCGGCGGTCCCCCCAGGTCGAGAGGGTCGGACCCTTGACAAGTTCGGCAGAAGACTGTACCAGAACTCTATGATGGCCTCTAGGGTACAAAGTTACACTTTCACCTTCACGTCCTACTTGAAACATCTCATTGGACTGTTGGGAGCCTTTGCGACCGACCTGCCGGCCTCACGCCAAGGAGCCTTTAACCTGCTCCTGGAGGTTTTCTCCAACCTACGCCTCCATCTATTTCACGCGGCCTATGATGGCTTCGAACTTTCCTCCAGAGTGGCAGCCTTTGCTATCACCATACGCCGCCTAGCCTGGTTACGCCTCGTCGACATGGATCCCAACTTACAGGACCGGTTGGCCAACCTCCCCTGCATGGGCAAAGAACTTTTTGATGACACTATCGAGGCAGCTACGAAACGCCTTTCGGAGCATGAACGCTCGTTTGCCTCCCTCGTTCGGCAAAAGCCTAAACCGCCAGCGTCCAGGCCGTTCAGGGCCCCTCCACGCCGCTACCCTCAAAAATCCACCCCTGTCTTCTCACGGCCTCCACCCCGACGTCAGCAAGCTCACCATCGGGCTCCGCCAAAGTCCCAGCCACCTTCGACCGCCAAACCATCCCCGTCCTTTTGACGGGACAAGCGAATGGGGGCTGGCCCCCTCCGCCACAGCCCCAGGCCTCCTTCCCATCGGGGGACGCCTCAGAGCCTTCTACCCGCGCTGGGAACAAGTCACGTCAGACGCATGGGTCCTTGGCGTGATCTCATCAGGATACTCTCTCAACTTTCGGAGAAACCCTCCAGACAATCCTCCAAGGGCATGCCCTCCCAACCGAACTCAGTTACCCCTCCTTCTCTCAGAAGCTCGAGAACTGCTTCGCCTACGGGCAGTGGAGGTGGTTCCCCCCAACCAACGGGGAAAAGGATTCTACTCCCGTTACTTCCTGGTACCGAAGAAGACGGGAGACCTGCGCCCAATTCTAGACTTGAGGCGACTCAACAAATTTCTGGTGCGGGAAAAGTTCTGGATGCTTTCCCTACCGATTCTCTACCCTCTCATCGACGAGGGCGATTGGCTCTGCTCCCTCGATCTGAAGGAAGCCTACACACATGTTCCAGTGCACCCCGCTCACCGCAAGTTCCTGCGCTTTCAGGTAGGGGACCTGCACCTACAATACCGAGTCCTCCCCTTTGGCCTAGCGTCGTCACCCTGAGTCTTCACGAAGTGCCTCGTGGTAGTCGCAGCTGCCTTACGCTCTCAGGACCTCCAGGTATTCCCCTACCTGGACGACTGGCTGATCAAAGCCCCGTCCAGGGAGGGGGTTATCTCAGCGACCCGACAGACTATTATTTACCTTCAAGGGCTGGGGTTCGAGGTAAACTTCCCAAAATCCCAGCTGAACCCCTCTCAGTCCTTACAGTTCATCAGGGCCGTGCTGGATACGGTTCACCTCCGCTCCTTTCTTCCCCCTCCACGTCAAGAGGCGTTAGTAAGTCTGAGTCGAAGGATCTCGCTGCTGACCTCGGTATCAGCTCGACAGATGATGACTCTTCTGGGCCACATGGCCTCTACCATCCACGTCATACCCTTCGCCTGCCTCCACCTGAGGATTCCTCAATGGACTCTGGCCTCCCAATGGCGTCAGGACCGGGACCCAATTGACCGTCCCTTGACAGTGACTCCTTCCTTGCAACGATCGCTCCTCTGGTGGGCCGACTCTTCAAATCTGTCCAAAGGTTTACTTTTTCTCGCCTCCCCACACAGCAAGGTACTCACCACGGATTCGTCGGAGTACGCTTGGGGAGCTCACCTGGATGGCCTACGCACTCAGGAGATGTGGTCAACAGAGGACCGCCGCTGCCACATCAACGTGCTGGAGCTTCGGGCCATCTATCTCGCCGCTGTGGCTTTTCAACATCTGCTCCACGACCGGGTGGTTCTCGTCCGAACCGACAACCAGGTAGCAATGTACTACGTAAACAAACAAGGGGGGACGGGGTCTCGGGCCCTCTGTCAGGAAGCCCTGTGTCTCTGGAAGTGGGCGATCTCCAACAACATCTTCCTTCGAGCGGTGTACATACAAGGAGAGCGGAACTGTCTGGCAGACAGACTCAGCCGCCTCCTCCAGCCACACGAGTGGTCGCTGCACGCTCAAACCTTACGACAGGTGTTCGAGAAGTGGGGGACCCCTCAGATAGATCTGTTCGCCTCCCCCCTCAACCACAAACTCCCTCAATTCTGCTCCCGGATGTACTCCCCGGACCGCCTCGAGGCAGACGCCTTCCTCCTAGATTGGGAGGGAAGGTTTCTATACGCGTTTCCGCCTTTTCCTCTGATTCTGCGGACGCTAGTCCATCTCAAACCAGTGCGAGCCACTATGATCTTGATTGCTCCTCGGTGGCCACGCCAGCCCTGGTTTTCCCTTCTACTTCAACTCAGTACCAGAGATCCACTGCCTCTGCCTCTGTTTCCCTCTCTGCTATCGCAGAGCCAGGGTTCACTGTTGCATCCAAATCTTCAATCTCTTCATCTGAATGCTTGGTTTCTCTCCCCCTGACTTCTCTCCCTGTGTCGCAATCAGTCAAGGAAATACTGGAAGCCTCAAGGAAGGCCTCGACTAGAACCTGCTATTCCCAAAAGTGGACCAGATTCTCGTCCTGGTGCTCCTCACACGACCAGGACCCGGTGTCGGTCCCGGTCCCCTTGGTCCTGGAGTATTTGCTCCATCTTTCTCACTCCAGCCTGAAGACCAACTCCATTCGGGTACATCTTAGTGCGATTGCGGCCTTCCATCAACCCCTGGAAGGAAAAGCCCTTTCACTCCATCCTTTAGTTTCTCGTTTCATGAAAGGCCTTTTGAATGTCCACCCTCCTCTCAAACCTCCCCCAGTGGTTTGGGACCTTAATGTGGTGCTGGCTCAACTCATGAAACCCCCATTTGAGCCGTTAGACAAATGCCATCTAAAATTCCTCACTTGGAAGGTGATCTTCCTGCTCGCACTCACTTCCGCTCGGTAGGTTAGTGAGCTGCAGGCTCTGGTGGCGGACCCACCTTTCACTGTATTCCATCACGACAAGGTGGTCCTCCGCACTAACCCTAAGTTCCTGCCTAAAGTGGTGTCTGATTTTCACCTCAACCAGTCCATCGTCTTGCCAGTATTTTTCCCCAAGTCCCACTCTCACCCCGGAGAGACGGCGCTACACACGCTTGACTGTAAGAGAGCATTGGCCTTTTACCTCCAACGCACTCAGTCTCATCGGAAAGTCCCACAATTGTTTTTGTCCTTCGACCCTAATCGGCTGGGTCGCCCAGTTTCCAAGCGCACCTTGTCCAACTGGTTGGCTGCTTGTATTTCTTTTTGCTACGCTCAGGCTGGTCTCGCGCTGCATGGTCGAGTAACGGGACATAAAGTCCGAGCGATGGCAGCCTCCGTAGCCTTCCTCCGGTCCACACCCATTGAGGAAATCTGCAAGGCTGCCACGTGGTCTTCGGTTCATACTTTCACCTCCCACTACTGCCTGGATACATTGTCCAGGAGCGATGGCCGTTTTGGCCAATCGGTATTGCGTAATCTATTTGCTTAAATTGCCAACTTCCCTCAATCCCTTTTCAGTTAGCTTGGAAGTCACCCACATGTGAGAATATCATGCCTGCTTGTCCTGGGATAAAGCACAGTTACTTACCGTAACAGGTGTTATCCAGGGACAGCAGGCATATATTCTCACAACCCGCCCGCCTCCCCGAGGTTGGCTTCTTTGCTGGTTAAGTGAACTGGAGACCACAAGGGGGAGATGCGCCCTCTGGTGGAGTAGGAAGGCACGCATGCGTGGAGCAGCAGAGCAAACTTTAAATCTTCAATCAAGTTTGCTTGAAAAAGCTGTCCGCATCGGGGCTCCGTAGATGACGTCACCGCATCGGGGCTCCGTAGATGACGTCACCCACATGTGAGAATATATGCCTGCTGTCCCTGGATAACACCTGTTACGGTAAGTAACTGTGCTTTTTGGGGGTTCTCTGCCTGGGAAAAGAATTGGGTTCTGCACAGACGGACTGCAGCTCATAGGGCAAACCCTCAGGTGGACCTGTGGAGCTGGCCTGCTGTGTGCTACTTAAGGTCTCGGGGTCCATTCCCTTGGGATCCAGCTCGCCTTCTGAATTTTTCAGGGGCTTGAGCATAGGCTGTGGGCTCCCTGTGTAACAACCCTTGGGGTATCAGGAAGCCAGCTATGTATTTGCCCCCACCCCCGTTGTGCTTCGAGGTTCCGGTTGGTGTCAGTCTGACTGGCAGCCCAAAGATTTCCCAGTTTAAACTTTAATTTGGCCTTGCCATCTTCTTTTTTGCTGGACCGGAGCAGCTAAGGCTTTCCCCGGGCATGGGAGCTCACTCTGCCCCTCCTCAACGCTCCAACTGCCGAGCCAGTTAAAAGGCTCAGCGTCTAATGGTGCGCTACTGTTCGGCATGCCATCCAAAGCCCAAGTCAAAGGCGTGCGCCTTAACGAGCACCTTTGCGAAGCGACACTTCTGCACCTGATCTCAACAATAACTGATACCCTTGAACGCTTCTGAACACTTCCCATGCTGGTCTACCATAACCCATAATCTACAGTTACACCCACACCAATCATGAAGCACACAAAGGACTTCCTCCTTACTCACATGCTCTTCTACCTAATCTGCTACTAACTCTGCTCTTATAAGTCGTCATCCTTCAAAACAATCCCTCTCCCCATACCCCTTCTACAAACACATACAACCCACCAACAACCAACACTATCCCTCCGCCCAACCCACCTACCCATGACCAGGCCCTTTCCCAATCCCAACACTAAACAAACCCCACCACACAACAAAAGCAAACCCAAAAAGACAATGCCAACTACAGACCATCTCCTCCATCTGAACCTACCCCACCCCTCAAATCTTATACCTTCTCCAGTGCTTACCTGAATATCCGGTCCATTAGGGGCAAGGCCCAACTGATGAAAGACTGGTTATTAGAGCTACAACCCGACCTAGTCTTCTTTATCGAAACCTGGCTCATCTCCAACAACGATATAATTATTAACGACATCCTGCCAAAGGGCAACAAAATCATCCCCCCTCTCCAGAAGCTCAAAAAGAGGGGGGGGGGGAGGGGGGGAATAACCATCATCCTTAAAGACCTCTTTACCTTCCAGATAACACTCAGTCTACCGAAGATCTGGAAATCCTCACCTGTAAACTCTCCAAACATGATCTTTCAAGCCAACTGAGCACCACCCTGTTCTACATCCCACCTAACAAATGGAATACAGCCAGCCAAGACTAATACGAATTCCTCATATTAAACACCTCCAACAGCAAACACAGCCTGCTGCTTGGCGACTTAAATCTCTACCTAGATTGCCAGGATTCCCCTCCAGTCAAGGAAATTTCCTTCCTAACATCCCTGAGGTTCTTCATTGCCCCCACAACCACCACCCACCAGAAGGGCCACCACTTACACCTAATCTCCCTCTCTTCCAAAGACCCACCCCCCTCTTCTATAACCCTCACTAATGTAATTTGGACTGACACCATCTGGTCAGATTACCTACTCGCTACCTTTCAAATTCAATGGAGCAACCCATACTCCTACGCCCCTCCTAGATACAGGAAGGATGTCGAAATCACAACCTTCAGGCCCTCCCTGAACACCACAGAATTCTGGTCCCACTTTGCCTTACTCCCCAACCTTGAAACCGGAAAGGACTTCAGCGCTAATTGGAACAAAGTCAGAAATCCTTGACAAAATTGCACCACTAAAAAAAGGGAAAAAGAGACGACATATCTTAGATGGATGGTACGACATGGAACTAACATCACTAAAACAAAAAGCACATCAACTGGAAAGAATCTGGCACAAATCAAAAAAAAGAAAAGGACAAAGCAATTTGGAGGTCTAAAATCCTCGAATATAAAAGAATGACAAAAGAAAAACATACCTTCTACTCAAACAAAATTGTATCTCCGACATCCAATGGCAAAGATATCTTCAAACTAGTTAATTCGCTCTTTGGACATTAGCCACCACAAAAGATCCCCCTCCATACAACTACCATCAGTGGAGACCTTTGCATCTCACTTCAATACTTAAATCATCATCCTCAGATCCTCCTCCCACCACTCACCATCTTCCCCTCACCACCCTACACTGATTCATCACCAGCAGACATGTCCTGGAGCTACTTCGAAATCCCCAATTGCTCACAGTTTCTAAAGCTCTACAACAAATATGCCTGTACAACTGCATGCCCATCATCATGAAAGCAGCTCCTGCTCCCTTCTAAGCCATGCTGACTAGTGGCAATTCCCTAATTATCTCGGCCACATCCTCATCACACCCATCCTGAAGAACCTCAAAGACCCCATTTCCTCAGCCTCCAACTACAGACCAATTGTCAGTATCCCCTTCTTCACCAAGTTGATGGAAGATATAATAAACACCGCCCTGACAACCTACCCAGAAAAGTTTCCAATACCACACGAGTATCAATCAGGATTCTGCACTAACCACAGTACAGAAACCGCCTTAGTCTCCATCGTGGACCACATCTCCCACACCCTCAGCACTGGGAATCGGGCACTAATACTCCAATTCGACCTGAGCAGCACATTTGACCTTGTGGATCATAATATACTCCTCAGCTGCCATCGATATCTCAGGCCACATACTCAACTGGTTCAAGGAATTCCTGAAATGCAGATCCTACCAAGTCATCAGTGAACAAACCCTCACACAATCATGGTCCAACCCCTGTGGTGTCCCTCAGGGTTCCCCTCTCTCCCCAACACTCTTCAATCTATACATGGCCTCACTAGGCCATACACTATCCAAACTGAACTTCAAATCCTACATCTAAGCTGATGACATCACAATCATTATCCCCATTTCCACCCTTTCGACCGAATCCAAACTCATCATCTCTTCAGTCATAGACCAGGTTACACACTGGACAAAAAACTTTAAACTTAAACTAAATCCAGAAAAAAATAAATTCTTTATGGCCTCCCCACCACAGAGCCATTTAACCCTCAATCGACCTAAACGGAAAAAAATTCATCAACCCCACAATAAAAATTCTAGGATTCACCCTCGACCAACATCTGACACTTGAGGCCCATACCAACATCCTAATCAAAAAATGCTTTAACATACTGTGGAAACTATGCACACTAAAGCCTCTCTTTGGCTTTGCATCATTCAGATTGCTAGTTCAATCCCTCATCCTAGGATCTCTAGACTATTGCAACATCATTTACCTTGGATCACACAAGAAATCCATCAATAAACTGAGGTTAATCCAAAACACGGCGGTACGTTTGATCTTTGGCCTGAAAAAGTTCGACAATATCACCTCTCATTTCAAGAAACTTCACTGGCTTCCGATCGAGGCAAGAATCATATTCAAATTCGGCTACCTATGCTACAAAACACTATCCTACACTGCTCCAACCTATCTTCTGAGCCACTTTTCCCTACAAGACAAACCTGGCCTCTCCCAAAGGCCTTTACTTTTCACATTCCCTATGCCAAGAGGCTGTCATTTCAAGAGATTCCTGGACCAACCTCTAGCCTTTCAAGCAGGAATCTGGAACAACACCCTAAGTGGCTTCCTCCTGAACTCTACGTCATACCACTCATTTAGAAAAGCACTAAAAACCAACCTATTCGACAAATTCATCTAACAGCCCGATGCCCCACCCCACTTCCTAAGCTACATGCCCTCCCCGCACCTGAAAAACCCCAGTTTGCATAATCCCCACAACTCGCTCAATCCCATCCCAATCCCAATGCGTATCCTCTGCTTGCTTGTTCCCACTCTAATCCAATGATGCATTCAAAGGCACCTGTCTTTATCCAATGCTGTTTCTCTTTTATTGCTATAAGGTCTACTTGTTTCCTCTCTAATCTAATGCTGTAATATCTATGCCTAACTATTCGCACAGTAAGCTCACTGTACCCTATTATTGTACACTGTCTTGTCTTGAACTGAAAAGGTATGGCGGGATATAAGTAAAGCTATTATTACTCTATATGTTAGACTTGGTGAGTACTTGGCTTGAAGTTGAGAAACACTGGTGTAACATAACATGAGATAGAGATGTGACTTTTTATAATGTAGCTAAGCTTGTTGTGCTTACCATGCTTTAAGCTTATGACACATCTTTATATTTTCTTAAATTAGTATTCAAAGTTGTTATAACACTGTTTAACGTTAATTACCTTGCGGTGGTCGAACCACAGCCAGTTCAGCAAAATTGGCAACCCTTTCACCTAGGGGCTACTTACGATAGCCAGGCAAGGTACTAGCCATGGATTGTTAAGCTTTAAGCAGAAGACAAGAAAAGGCACATCATAACAGAATTGCGCAAACTGCAGATTTAAACAAAATTCACTTAATGTCTTTTTCCTGACTTGCAAATGATTTTGACCATCCCTTCAATGGTTGACAATGGCCTGTAAATAAATTACTGCCTGCCTGATGAAGTTGTGGGCAGGGCTGTGGAGTCGGAGTCAGGGAGTCGGAGACAATTGTGAATACTGGAGTTGGAGTCATGGGTACCAGAAACTGAGGAGTCAAAGGATTTATCTATCAACTCCACAGCCCTGGTTGTGGGTGCATCAAGGGTAGCAATAATATGCTTTTCTGAAACACAACAGGTGTATCTATGGGATGGCCAATAAAATGATCTGGCAGGACCTTGGGGGTGTAAAACGTTGACCAAGTCATCATGTTTCCTTAGCAACAGCAGCAGATGAATCCAGAGACTAGTAGGATAGCACACATCTACCAGAAGGTGGAGATAGAGAGACTGATTAACAGGTGGTCCTATTAGCTGGCATGCCTCCTGCATCTTCAATATGTTATCTTCAGTATGCTCTATCTCCAGCAGGCAGAAGGTCGCTATTCAACTAGCTCCTGAATTGTGGATGTGACTGGGCAATTATTTTTCTCCTGTTGAGGTTTCTCTTCAGTGAGACAGGGGTGTCTGGCTGAATGGTGCTGGCTTTAGGGGTTACACCTGGGCCCTCTAGGTCCCTGCCTCATCCTCCCTCCCTCCAGTGATTGAGGGCCTGACTTGGTCTCTATTTTTCTTCTTTCCCTTAATAGTTAAAAAAAAAAAAAAAAAAAGGGTAATATGCTATATAGGATTATGCCCTACCAGTGCTGAGCAGCTAGTATCTACTGGCAGAGGACTTCCGGCGGAAACATGGAGCTGTAGACAGCGTGTTTCTACAGCTCCGATACACCCGACCTCGGCGCGGCACTTTAACTGCATTCCTCCCTCTGGTTCGGGTCTCCCGCGGCGCTGAGGAGTGTGTGGGAGACGCGGTGAGACTCGAATCGTTTTTTTTGTTTTTTTTCGTCGCTGCCCTGCTGTTGCGGTCGCGGGACGCCCGGAGGCCACGGGGAACGGCTGCGTCTCTGCTCACTGACAAGCGGTGCGGCTCCTTATCTGCAGGCCGGTTTCGGGTGCGGTGATCTCCCTGTGCTGGGGAGATAGTTGGAGGAGCGGCGCGATCCAGCCCCGATTTGCTTGGCGGCCCTGCTGTTTTGGTCCCGGGACTCCCGGCGGTCACGTGGCGCCGCGGGAGGCGTGTGGCTGCGACACAGCCCGCCGGCGCGCGGTGTGGTTTTCCACTGCAGGACTGATTTTGGGCTTGGTTTCCTCCTGGTGCTGGGACGATTCTTGGTGGCGTGGCAGGATTTGGGAGCCTAGGAGGGGTCACCATGGCAGCTAAGGCGGTCCGGAAGGATCGGGAGCGGAGTAAGCTGCCTGAGGCCAAAATGGCGGATCCCGGGGCGCCCCCGTCGCCGGAGGCTCCTCACTCCTCCTGGGTTACCGCTGTCACGGCAGAGGTTCAGGCTGCCCTAGAGAGCTCTCTGGGGGACAATCTTCAGCGCATCCTAGATAAACTGGACACGTTGGACCAGCGCTTTGCCTCCCTTACATCAGAGGTCAAGGAGACTCAGCAGCGGGTGAGGGCGGCTGAGGATCACGTCCAGCAGCTTGCCCAGGAGCAGTCAGCCTACACTACAGCGTTGGTGGCGTTGCGTGCCAAGGTGGATGACCTGGAGAATAGGTCCCGCCGTAATAATCTTCGGTTTGTTGGCCTGCCTGAATCGGTGCGGGATGTGGAGCTGGGTGCGTTATTGGAATGCTGGTTGCCTGAGTCTTTGTCTTTACCATCTTCTTCGGGCCCCCTGAGGGTGGAGAGGGCACATCGCTTGGGGCAGCGGAGAGAGAATGCTGACAGACCTCGAGTGGTCATCTGCCGTATCCTAAATTATCATCACAAAATGGAGGTCCTGCGTGCGTTGCGGCAGGGCAAGAAGCTCTCGTATGACAACAAGCCGATTCTTTGCTTCCAGGACTATTCGGCGGAGGTCTCTCAGGCATGGCGCAGGTTTTCACCTCTCTGCACCCGTCTCATCCAGCGTCACATTGCTTTTTCTCTGCAATACCCGGCGCGCCTGAGACTGACACATCTGGGTAACACTCATCATTTCGACACCTTGGAGGCCGCTCAGCGTTTTGTGACGGAGATGATGCCTGAAGACCCACCTCCGGGAGCTGCAGTGGACTGAGGAGACCCATTTTTGGGTACTGGTCTGTGGTTTGAGTTTGGACTGGGGGTTTCTTTCTTCTCCCCCTGCGTGGGGTCCCTGTGTTTTTTGGAAGGACTGCCTGGTTGGTGTGTGTGTGGATGGAGGGGGGGTTGACCTGGTTGTTCTCTGTTAGCTTGGGTCTGTTCCTGCTCTAACCGGTTTGAGCATTGGGAATTGGGATTGGTGAGTGGGCTTCGAGGGTTGTTGTAGTGGCTGTGGTGGGAGGGGTAGGCTGAGTGTTCTTGGGGGTTTGGATGATGGTGGCTGTCTCTTACTATTTTCGGAGTTTTGGGGTTGTGGGTCGGGGGGTACTGGTCCTTATCCCGTGGGAGGGTGTACCTAGTTTCCTGGAAGTGATGCCCTTTCTGGGGTGTCTTGGGTATAGATCAGGGGAAGGTTGGTGGTGGAGGGTTTGTGGGGTGGGGTGGGGTGGGGGGGAGTTGGGGGATGGGGGTGGGGCTCGCTGGGGGCCGGGGATTCGGTGGAATTTTGGGGGGGTGGGTTGGGGGTCACTGTGCTAGGGGTTTGACTTGGAGGCAGGGGTATGGCTTGATTCTTGGGGCAAGTGGGGGCGAGAAGCCGGGGAAGCGGTGGCTGGGGCGCTTCTCTGGCACTATACTGGTTCTTTCTTCTTGTGTGACTGGGCTATTGAGAGGTTTACTCTGGAATACACTCTAACTTCTTGGAATGTTGGGGGGATTCACTCCCCTATTAAGCGTTCCAAAATATTGCAGCGTTTAAATCGTTCTAAAACCTCTATTGCCTTTTTACAGGAGACCCGTTTATCCTCAGTGGAGCATGCCAAGCTCTGTACCTGGTGGGTGGGTTCCTATTTGGAGGCGCCCGCTGTGGGGGGAAAGGGAGGTGTTATTATTTTGTTCCGTAAGGCTCTTCGTTTACTCACCCAGAAAGTGTTCCGCGACCCTAGTGGGCGTTACATAGCTGCCTTAGTGTTACTTGATAATCGGCCACTTTTGCTCTGCAATGTTTACGCTCCTAATAATCCTTCGGCCAGGTTTTTTAGGGGGCTCCGCAATCAACTCTTACAGTTTGGAGATGTTCCGATGCTGGTGGGTGGGGACTTTAATGAGGTACCAGACCCGAAGTTGGATCGCTCTGCTTCGTCGGATAGAGAGACCTCCAAGCTTTATACGGGTGGTCAACTTTTGGAATCCACCTTGGGGTTGCTTTACGTGTGGCGGGTGTTACACCCGTTGGAGAGGGATTACTCCCACTTGTCCAGGGCGCACAGGACGCTTTCTCGAATTGATTTTATTCTTATTTCTCGCGTGCTGCTTCCCCGGGTAATGGGGGTTGAAATGGGCCCCATTGAAATATCTGACCACGATTGGGTGGGATTTCGGTGGACTTGGGGAGACTCTTTGAACAACAGAGGGTCCTGGCGGTTTCCCTGCTACCTGTATAGGGATACCCGTTTTCACGAGTTTTTGATACAGTGTTGGCGTGATTTTCAAGTTAACAATCAGCAGCATCGGGATGATCCCATTCTCTACTGGGAGACGGCTAAGGCTGTCTTACGGGGGGATGTCATTTCTTATGTGGCCAGGGAGTCGAAGCGGAAGCATAGGCAGGTTTTGGCTCTGGAGCGGAAGGCGACTGTGTTGAGACGCCAGTATGGCAGGGCGCCCTCCTTCTCGCTTCGGGCGCAGCTTTTAGAGGTCCAGCAGGAACTGAATGAATTGTTGCATCTTCGGGCTTTGCGGACGAGGGAGTACTTTAAGTTTCATTTATTTCGGTTTGCGAATAAGAGTAGTCGATTGTTGGCCCGCCTGGCTCATCCGAGGGGTGGACCTGAGAGCATAACGGCTCTTCGGGGCTCTTCTTGGGTGCTGCATCATCGGCCGGGGGAGATATGTGAATTATTGCGGGAGTTTTTTGCTGAGGTGTATACTGATCAAGGCCCCGAGCTTTTGGATGGGCAACTTTATCTGGACAGCCTCGATTTGCCTTGTTTATCTCAGCGGGATGCAGCCGTTTTGGATCTTCCTATTACCGCAGAGGAGGTGGAAGGGGCGATAGGGGTCAGTTCGTTGGGCAAAGCACCGGGCTCGGATGGGTTTCGGAGTGAGTTCTATAAGTTGTTGGTGGCGGACGTAGCGCCAGTGCTGGCTGAGGTTTATAATCTGAGTGTTGCTAAGGGCTTTCTCCCTCGCTACGTAAATCTAGCGTCTATTATAGTTCTCCCGAAGCCTGGTAAGGACCCTCTTTTGCCTGAATCGTATCGTCCTATCTCATTGTTGAATTATGAGGCGAAGCTTTTGGCTAAACTTTTGGCTAACCGCCTGGCACGTGTTTTGCCATCGGTGATCTCAGACTCTCAGGTGGGGTTTGTGCGTGATAGGCCGGTGGCTAAGAATATCCGGTGCATCTTGTTGGCGTTAGAACGGGTGGGACAGTACGGTAGCCCCGCCATGCTCATCAGTTTTGGCGCAGAGAAGGCGTTTGATAAGGTGCGGTGGGGTTACCTTTTTGCGGTGCTGAGGACATATGGTTTGGGCCCCTTCTTTTTTGGAGCAATCCAGGCACTGTATAGTGATCCAGAGGCGCGGATTTTAGTTAATGGGACTTGCTCTGGTTTTTTTCCTATTGGCCGAGGGACTCACCAGGGCTGTCCCTTGTCGCCGCTCCTCTTTGTGCTTTCTTTAGATCCTCTACTTCGGGAGCTTCAGGCAAATGCGGATATTCGGGGATTGGTCCTGGGAGATTCCCATTTTAAACTGGCGGCGTTTGCGGATGATCTCTTGGTTTTTTTAACGGACCCGCAGCGTTCCTTGCCCGTATTGTTGGAAAGTCTTCGGGAATATGGAGATTTCTCTGGCTTCGCCTTGAATTTTGCGAAATCTGAGGCGCTGGCTTCCTCGGTTCATCTTCAGCGGTTGTGGGGGGATAGTTTTCCGTTGCGCTGGGCTGACACCTCTTTTAGATATCTGGGGATTAGGCTGACTATGGATGTGGCCCAACTGTATCGTCTTAACATAGATAAACTCCTGGCGGATACTAAACTGTTGCTAGCCAAATGGCAGGCGTTGCCGCTGTCTCTGTTGGGGAGAATTCATTTATTTCGTATGGTTGTTTTCCCGAGGTGGCTTTACGTTCTTCAGACTCTTCCCCTTTCTTTGTTGCAGAGGGATATTTGTTCCCTCACCTCCCTATTGATCTGGTTTTGTTGGGGTGGACGCAGACCTAAACTGAAATGGTCCTTGTTGGTGGGCCCTGCCCATGGGGGTGGTTTGGGGGTGCCTGACATCAGGGTTTATAACCAGGCCTGTTTGCTTCGTCATCTTAGTGATTGGGTGTTGGGTACCGCTTTTTATACGGATCTTTCTCTGGAGCGGGATCATTTCTATCCTCTTCATCTCTTGTATCTCCTCCATGCCCCGTTGTCTAAACTGCCGCGACCCTGTAGGCGTAGTATTTTGTTTCGGTCCTTGTGGACAGTGTGGCATCAAATCCTTCGGTTGTGGAATCAGGACTCTCATTCTAGTGTATTTCTACCGTTGGCGGGGAATTTAGCTTTCCCTCCGGGGGTTGGACCTTCCGTTTTCGGTCGCTGGAGGGCGCGGGGGGTGGAACAGTTGCGGCATGTTCTGCGGGATGATGGGTCTCTCTTACCTTATGCTGAGTTGGCGGGGAGGGGGGTCCCTGAGATTGGCCTTCCATTTGCTTATTGTCAACTCAGTCACTATGTGGCTTCCCTCCAGGGGACTTCCTTGCAGGGGGATTTTGGGACCCAGCTCTGCACTCTTTTGGCTGCAGATCCTGATACCAGGGTCTCTATATCTGCTTTGCATGGCCGGATTCTGGCTCTTTGCCCGCCAGGGTTTTCCCCGGTATTTTGGAGGCATGGCAGCGGGACTTGGGTAGGGACTTGGGGGACAATTTCTTGTTAAAAACCCTGAATCGAACTGCGGGCTTGGTACATAGTGCTGAGTTACGTGAATGTCACTTTCGAACTGTCCTGCGGGCCTATGCTTCCCAAAGTCAGGCTTACCATATGGGTTGTATTGATACTCAGTTATGCATCCGCTGTTCGGTGGAGGTAAATTCTTACTTTCATGGTATTTGGAGTTGTGAGGGGATTCAGACCTTCTGGACGGACATGGCCTCCTTTTTACAGGGCTTGTTGCGGACCCCTGTGCCAGTCTCCGTGCAGTCTATGCTGTTTGCCCATTTCTTATTCTTATACATGTACACTTTTTATGAAAAATTATTTCTTAGTAAATGTTTTATTTTGGGGAAGAAATGTATCTTGTGTTGCTGGCTGTCTTCTGAACCACCTTCATTCTGGTACTGGAGGAATCGCCTTCATGAACTTATGGGTTGGGAGGCCCGTTTGGCTCGTTCTTCTCGACGCCGGAGCAGAGACTTTGTTCACACTTGGACTCCATATTTGAACATTTGGACTCCATATTTGAACATTTTGACTTCTGAGAGTCGTAGCCGGGTCTTGAATAGACTCCACCTCTGAAACTGTGCTTCTAGGTGTTTCTGCTGTTCCCTGCTTACGAGTTTTTCTGTATCAATGGGGGGATGGGGAGGGGTGGGTGGGGGGTAGGGGCTTCTTTGTCGTGGGGGGGGGGGTATGGTGGGTCCGGAGGGGACATAAGAGTCCAGTCCTCTACGGGTGTTTGATGAAAGTGCATCCTATGGTTGTTATTGCTGTTGTGTTTACTGTTGCTTAATAAAATAGATTTGAACGTAGTATCTACTGGCATCTACCTGCACTATCAACAAGGTTTTGAGTACGTATTTGGTTTTTAATTGTGTTGGAACTGCGGGTTTGGTGTCGCGTGGTACTAAAAATAGATAATTTTTTTTATAAACCGCAAAACTTTGTAGGGCAGTATAAATGGTACAGTAAATGGAGAAAAAATTTTAAAATTTTGTAAATGTATGGAACTACTTCAGCGGAGGCCTACAGATATGTATTTTAAACACCATTGAAGGAGCGCACGCTCATTATACGCTGCCAGGAGCGCTTATGGAGTTCTCACCAAAGCTGACTTTGGTCAGGGTATGCCATGGCTGTGTTAAAATTGACCAGATGGGTCCGCATATGTTATTTAAACACTATTCATGGAGCCGGTACCTTACAGCGAGCAAGAGGCTTGTGCTCCTGCGCTGGTGAGAGCGCCGCATTGTTCAGGGAGTTTTTCTACAGCTGATTTCTATTAAACACTAAAATACCATTAATCACTAAAACAGTAGTCAACCGAAAATTTAAAAACCTTTGGTATTCCAAAAAACTATCTCAAATAAAAACACAACTTCGTGCTTCAGAAAGGAAGTGGCGTTCTTCCAAAACCCCCATTAACCTTCAAAAATTTAAAGACACTTCTCTTTATTACAAAAGTGAAATTACCCAGGCAAAAAAATCTTATTACAATAATAAAATCCAAAAAGCGAAAAATACTGCCGTCCTCTTTAATATTCTAAAGTCAATTAATCCAGATAAAAAAATATATATATTTAATCAAAAATCAACATTAAAAGCACAAGAACTAGCTGACTACTTCTGCCAAAAGATAGCTAAAATAAGACAAAACTTCTCAAATAATACAGCAATATCATCTACATTGGATAACACAATCACAAATAACTCTATTCCAACAGCCAAATGTACAAATTTCAGATTACCATCCATAAACGACATAGAAAGACATCTTAAATCAACCAATCTAAAAGGCTCACCTTTAGAACTTTTGCCACCGTACTATTTAAAGAAATTTTTTCCTTATTTCGGTAATTTTATTCTTTCCCTTATCCAAAACAGTTTCTCCTCTGCTACTGTCCCCACCTCTTGGAAAACCTCTATAGTCACACCAATAATAAAAAATTTCAAATCCAGTTACGACGATTCATCCAATTACCGCCCTATTTCCAATCTACCATTCTTAATGAAACTTACTGAAAAACTAGTCTTTGAACAGCTCTCAGAATTCATCGAATCCTCGAACGCACTACATCCCAACCAAACGGGTTTTCGAAAACATCACAGCACGGAATACTCAATGATCGGCCTCGTTACAAACATACACTACTTTCTCGATCACCACAAATCTGTAGCTCTCTTTTCTCTAGACCTATCTTCAGCTTTTGATACAATTGATTATGAACTCCTACTCAATCGTCTGCAATCATTAGGCATAGAAGGCCAAATCCTAAAATGGTTAACATCTTTTTTATCAGATCGTATTTCGAGAGTTAAATTTAATGACGCGTATTCTGCTAACTTCTCTTCGTCATATGGCGTGCCACAAGGATCAATACTATCTCCTCTTCTATTTAATATTTTTCTAGCCCCGCTTATTACCATCTCACAATCATTAGGTTTTACAGTCTTTTCCTACGCTGATGACATTCAACTCATGCACCCTCTCAATCCAGAAAAAGCAGAAGAAATAAAAATTATCAATGAGAAATTAGAAATAATAAAAAAATGGTTAAACAATAATAAACTAGCTCTAAATACTCAAAAAACAAAAACAATGCTTTTCACTTGGAAAGGAGACATAACTCCAAAAATACCATTCGCACTTGATAATACTCCTATAGAATCGGTTTCTCAACTGAAAATCCTTGGTGTAATAATCGATGTTGATCTTTCATTTCACAGTCACATTAGCGAAATAGTTAAATCATGCTTTTACAGATTGCGGCTCATTCGTTCAATTTCTACCTTTTTAGATTCCAAATCAATCAATATCTTGGTTCATTCCCTAATTATTTCAAAATTAGATTATTGCAATTCCCTTTTAATCAACATAACCCAGAAAGAAAAGAGACTACTTCAAATTATCCAAAACACATCAGTTAAACTAATAACTTCATAAAGCAAAAAAATTTGACCACGTTACCCCTTTGCTTATTAAATCACACTGGCTCCCTATATCTCACCGAATCACTTTCAAAATTTTATTTTTAGTATACAAAACATTGACCTTTAATGAACCCCAATTTATATCAAAAATGATTGTCCCATATAACTCTTCTCGTTCCCTAAGATCTTCTTCATCACAACTGCTTTCAGTCCCCCTCGTTGAGAATTATAGGCACAAGACGTAATGATATGTTCTCCGTGAAGGCCCCCACACTGTGGAACTCTCTTCCAAATTTTATTAAAAGTGAAAAAGACCTCGTCTCTTTTAAGAAAATTTAAAAAACATATTTATTTCAAGATGCATTTGATTCATGAAACACAACATCCTAGGTTTTCTCATTATTTCTTTTTATAATTTTTTTTTCTTTTTTTTCTTTCTCTTTCCGCCCCATTATTACCTAATGTGTTCTCCTTTTGATGTAAAATTTTAACAAATAACGAAATTGTAACTTTCCCCTTTCTTCCCACTATCTCCCGTTTGTCCAATTTGTTTGTCTATTGTCTACCCTATTTAAACTAAATGTATTACCACATTCTGATGGTTTTTTAAACTGTACATCGCTTAGATATTGTTATAAGCGATTCATCAAATGAAAATTAAACTTGAAACTTGACTTGTCAGTGTGTGTCGCGGCTTCTGTGCTTTCGGGGTCAGACGCGTCGGAAGTGTTACAGCAGCTTTAGGCAAGATGGTGGCAGTCGAGCTCGGTGTGTGTGTCTCCCAAGTTGGTTCTTTTGCCATGATACTCGTTCTTTAAGTATGGGGACTGTAAAGGCACTTAGGAGAGAGAATCTACTCTGTGCTTGGCCACCCAGTCTCAGCTTATCTCCATACTGGGTCGGCAGAAGGTAAATCGCTGTACAGTGATGTCAGCGGCAGGAGAGTACCCTATGCTTAATACGGGTATCTCCTCGTATGTTTGGATGTTTCCTTCTTCTTTGTGCCTCTGTGCAGTGCTGCGTGTGTCTGGTAGCGTTATAGAAATAATTCCTGAACGAACAGGTTTGAGTTTGGGCAGTCTCTAGGGCACTGGTCTCAAACTCGCGGCCTGGGGGCCACATGCAGCCCACCAGGTACTATTTTGAGGCCCTCAGTATGTTTATCATCACAAAAGTAAAATAAAACCGTTTATTGATCATATGTCTCTTTAGCTATAAATTACATTATTATTATTAAGACTTAACCAAAAGGAAAGATTTATAAACAAAGTTTTTTTTTTTGTTTTTTTTTATTTTTTAAATCATGTTTATTAAAGAGTCAACAAGAGAAACAGGCATGATGCAACATACAAGCAGGCACATAAGGGTAGTCAAAAGAAGAGTACATCAACCAACACTAAGAAACAGGAAACAGTAATAGACTACAGGACCATCCATGAACAAGGACAGCCTGTCACCCCTGTCGGCTCCAGAATATTTTTGTTTAAGTGGAAGAGCGTGGCCTACCTGCCCCGTACCACAACACACGGGAAGCCAGGCACACCCTACCACCCAATCCAAACATCCCAAAAGGCACACTCCAGGCATCCATCACAATCATGCACCCCCCTCCCTACCCCTTCCTATCCGAGAGACTAGAGGCAGCCGTAGGAACACCGTCCACAAGGCCAAATAAGCCTGGATCTCAGGGTTTGTGGAGTGTTTATGATAGCAAATTTCAAAGCGGGCCAGTTCAATCATCTGATTGATCCAACAGTCCGAAGGGATAGACCCTTCCTAAATCCAATATTGTAAAATTGTTCATTTGACCGTCAGCAAAGTCAAATAAATGAAGCGCCGCTGAGGCATAGTGAGACCCTTTTCCTCCAGGAGGACCTGATCACCTAGAAGTAGTGTTTTGTAGTCCTATTCTAAGTCGCGTTGCAAGACTAATTGAAGCTGCGCAAAGGAGAAATTCCAGATGGACAGTTCAGGACACTCCAAAAAGGAGTGCAGCAGAGTTCCGATCGCTCCCCTACATTTGGTACATAGAGATTCCTCCCACAAGCCCATGCTGGTCCCCTGAGCTTTAGTAAGATGAGCCCTATGGAGGATCTTGAATTGGATCTCCTGCCAAGCCGCCGATTTCACGAAAGCTTGCAAGGTATGAAAAAGCTCCAAAAATGTTTCAGGGCTATAATGCGTAGCTAAGTCCCTATTCCACCTATCTCGCAGAAGGGTCAACTGGCCTCAGGAATCGGAGGACCGGACCACCCGATACCAAACCGAGAGGGAGCCCTGCGAGGCTGGAACGCTTAACAAATACGCATCCAAAGGTCCACACATCTATGCGTCCCCATACTGTTGATGAAGGCTCTGGTAATAATGCCTAGCTTGCAAATAAGCAAAAAAATGTTGATGGGGAAATCCCCATTGTTCCCGAAGGCGAGTGAATGAAACAAAAAACCCCGTGTCCCCATCGACCAAATGATAGAGAGTAGAAGCCCCCTTAGAAGCCCAAGTAGCAAACGGCAAACGACTCAGGCCTGGCTCAAAGTTAAGATTAACCTGGAGTTGCAAGAAGGGAGAGGCCAGAGGGGAGCGGGCCTGTGCCTGACGCCATCACCGCCATGCCAAACAGAAAGGGTGCGCAAGAACCGAAATTTGGAAGGTAAGGTACCCCCTGTCCCTCTGGTCATATGCAAGAGATTCAAAAAAGTAAAGGGTGCAACCAACCCACCAGCCACCCGGGAGGAGAAAACCGGACTATCCCAGTCACCCCCTAGTGAACAAAGCGCAGAAGAGCCACCACGTTATACGCTCGGACATCGGGGAGACCCAGGCCCCCATCCTGCTTAGAAAGTGATAACTTTACATAAGCAATGCGTGTCACTCGATGGCGCCATAAAAAGGCCGAGAAAAGTGAGCGAAGTTTCTGAACATCGCGCTGTAACACCCAAAAAGGAACCGTTTGTATAGGGTATAATAATTTGGGTAGAAAGATCATTTTAATCAGCGCTGCCCTCCCCAACAGGGATAGCAGGAGATCTCGCCAAGCAGCACAGAAAGCCTGAATTTTGTCGATAGCAGCCAAGACATTGCACTTATACATGACCCGGGGGTCTGCATGCAGGTAAATGCCAAGATAACGCATGGGAGGAATCGGCAACCCACTATGCCAAGGCTCCCAACCGAGCCCTGTCAATGGCATTAGTTCAGACTTCTTACAATTCACTTTCAGGCCCGAGATGTTGCCAAACTCGGTCACAAGCCGCAACGCAACCGGTAGATGGAAGGGGCTCTGATCCATAAAGAGCAAGATATCGTCTGCAAATAGGGTGATACGACATTCTGCCTGCCCTATAAAAATTCCGTGCAACTCAGGACTAGTTCGAATCTTGATGGCCAAGGGTTCAATAGTTAAAACAAATAATAAGGGGGAGAGGGGACTACCCTGACGCATCCCTCTGCAGAGCGGGAAAGAAGACGAAAGGCCACCATTAATGATAAATCTTGCCCGAGACACAGTGTAAAGGCCCTGTATCCAAGAAAGAAAGTTCCCATCTAAACCAAATTCCCCGAGCACCCAAAAAAGATACTGCCATGAAATACTATCAAAGGCCTTTTCCATGTCAAGCTCGGCAATCGTTGCTGTGCCCCCTCTGCCCCTATGCTCGTGAAGTGCCGTCATTGCTTTAATAAGATTCATGGATGCATATCGCTGGGGAACAAAGCCCATCTGATCACCCTCGATAAGCTGAGATAGAAACAAATTCAGCCGAGTCGCCAAGATAGAAGCCAACAACTTAACATCCTGATTGAGTAACGATATCGGACGATAGGAACCCACTTGCGTGGGATCCTTCCCTGGTTTCGGGAGCAAGGTGATATGAGCTAGGTTATCGCAAATGCCAGAGGCGGTTGTAGATAGGAAGTTGAAATAATTCCCCAAAGACTGCGCAATGAGACCAGACAAAAGTTTGTAGTATTCCGGTCCAAACCCATCCGGTCCTGGGGACTTCAGGAGCTTCAACTTCTTGATCCCCGTACAAACTTCCTCCAGGGATTTAAGACCATTCAACTGTTCTGTCTGTGCCTCGGAAATCTGCAGGAGATTAAGGTCCCAAAAGAAGTGATCCCTATCATCCTCTGTGAAATCTCTCCATGCATAAAGAGTACTATAAAACTCCACGAATTGGTCTCGAATTTGAGCCTCCCTGGTAAAGCATTCACCCCAAGTATTCTTTACCAACTTAATAATTTGTTTTGTCCGAAAAGGCTGTACCAAGTTTGCAAGAAGTTTGCCAGCTTTGCCACCCCACTGATAGAGATGAAATTTCTGATAGAAAATATCCTTGCGAGCACGGTGATCCAAGATCTCTTTAATCTGAAGACGAAGGGATTTAAGTTGTTGACTAACCTCCCCCGCCTGACCCACCTGATGAGTTTTACGCAGCACCTTCAGCTGCACCGAGAGAGCCAGAAGTTTCTCCCCCTGTTTCTGTTTGGTGGTGACATTGAATGATATGACCCCTCAACACCGCTTTAGAAGCATCCCAAAACACCGCTGGATCCACATCGGAACTGTTATTGTGTGAGTTATACTCCAACCAACAGGACCGCAAATATTCCTGGAAATCCTTATCAGTGTATAAAGCAGCAGGGAATCTCCAGGTCCTGCCCCCCTCTGGTCCGTAACCCCCAGAACAAGCACCACTGTGAAATGGTCCGAAAGTGAAGTTTCTTCTATAGTAACTTTGTCCACCCGCGCAAAGAGTTTATGGGACACCAAAACGTAATCTAGTCGAGAGTACGTAGAATGAAGGTTAGAATAGAATGTAAAAACTCCCGGTCAAATGGGTGAAGAGTTCTCCACGCATCCACCACCGCCAGGTGATCACACAAAAAATTAACCCCCTGGTGAGAGGAGTTCCGAGGGGGCGGCTTGGCAGGAGAGCAGTCCACTGTCGGATCCGCTGAGAAATTGAAATCCCCCCCTATTATCAATTGATATGTGGGATATTGCGCTAGAATACCCAGCAGCCCAGAGTAAAAACTATGACTATACACATTCGGGGTGTAGATGTTACAGAAAAGGAGCTGAGATCCCCAGAGCTCCCCTAAGACTACTATGTAGCGACCTTCCTTTTCTTGAATGGTCTTACGGATGGTGTGAGGAATCTGCTTGTGCACCAGTATGGCTACCCCTCTCTGTCTACCATTGTAGGAGGAATAGCTCACATCTCCCACCCACTCCCTACGCAACTTCTCATGTTCAACACTGTTCAAATATTTTTCCTGGCAGGAAAGCTATGTCAACCCACTGCTTCCGAAGCCAATTAAGGATTTTCTTACGCTTGTTTGGAGAATGTATACCATCAACATTAAGGGTAGTTACAGTCAAGTTAACCAAAGCTACTGAGCAAAAAGAGCCACCACTGTACCCAAGAAAAAAAGAAGAAAAAACAAACCAGAGACCAGACCCTCCAGCTAGGCCCGCCTCCGGGACTTGACAGCGCTCCTCCAGTCCCTCCAGTCCCCCTTCTGCAATATCCCTCCCCCCCCTACCCTGCAGTCGAACAACTCACTCCACAGTCATCCACAACCATACCACAATCATACTCCCCAACCCCCCACCCCCCTCCCCGAAAGGTTTCCCCCAACCTTCTAAGTCCCCATACCCGAAAAGGGCTGCATACACGCAGCCACCCAGCCTTTCTCCTGATCCTAAGCTAAAAGATGTCAGAAGAAAAATATCCCAATGTACCCCCCAGAATGCTCCCCACTAGTTCCAGACCAATGCAGACTACCTAACCAGAAAAAAAGAGATCGCTGCCCAAGCATAATCCCCAACCCACTCCCTCCTTGCACCATGCCCTGAATGAATCCCCTTTCCCCCAGCCTACCAGCCCACCTCCCTTCCACTCTACAGCATCAATATCCCCTACAGTCCCACAACTAATCAAGAAACCTCCCTTGCTCTCCCCAGAGAGATCCCAAGAAGAATCCCCTGAACCCTTAACCAAGTCCCCAGCCCCCTAAAAGAGGGGGGAGGAGCAGCAAAACAATGAGAAACACCCGGTCAGACAGATAAAGGAAATAAAGAGTCCGGAGTTGGCCAAGAGCGGGGGAGGGGGTCAAAAATACAGCAGTAAAAATCAGCAATACACCATATCAACATTGAACCCCAGGCGACTTCCAGGATGACTAGAGGAGACCAGCCTTCACAAATGGGTGACCAACCCCACTCCAGCAGCATCCCCCAACCCTCTCAGCACCCCCCCAAGAACCCCGCGCTACCAGAGAGAAAGAGATAGGCAACGATAAGAAGACAGAAAAAGAAAAATCAGTGTAGACATGCCAAAGGAGCCTCCACTGCGCCTCTAGCCGAAATCAATGGGCCTCCCTCCAGTAGGATATGCCTCCCTGCTATGGGAGTTAAGGTCGAGTAGAAAACAGAACAAATAGATCATAAGGATAGAGGAGAGCTCAGGAAATCGATAAGACAAAAATGGAGAATAGAAAGAAGATGCTAGGGAACAGGGATAAGAAGAAAAACAGTCCAGAAAGAAGAATGGCGAGGCAAACTAGTAGAGCAGCTCTAGTGGTTGTGTCCGCTCCCTCAACCAATATGTTCTCCATCAGGAGCAAGGCCCTTAGCACGGTATTATGCAGACTACTAACCCCCATACTAGGGAGTTGCCTCGCAGTAGAAAAAGAGGGAACATGAAGGAGAAAAAAAAAACAGCAAAGGTCAGTAGCCAAACACGCCCAGCCTACACCCTGAGGTACAGGCCAGAATGCAAGAAGACAGGGTGAGAAAAGAAAGAAGAGGGAAAGAAAAGAGCCCCAGTCCATGCCGTGCAGAGCCAGGTACCCAGCTAGCACCAAATGGCACAAGTCCGGCGGCTCAAGTCACCATGAAAAATGCCAGGACTCCCCTGGGTCCCCCGATGCTGCAGTCGCTAGACAATCATCCCGGTAAGCTCTCCAGAAAGGTGCGGATCTCCTCAGGGGTGGAGAAATAGAGCACCCTATTATTATGATGCACCCGGAGCTTGGCTGGATATTTTTCAGGACAAAACAGAGCTGTCTCTGGTGGAGCTGGGTACAATACGGGGCCATCGTTCGACGTTGTTCTGACACTCATGGGGAGTAGTCCTGAAACAGCAGTAGTCGTTGCCCCTCATAGGAAATGGTACCCTTCGATTTATCGCTGGCCATGAGTAGTTGCTTGTCGGCGAAATTAAGAAGGCGAGCGATCACCGGTCGTGGTCTTTGAGCTCCATCCCTGCGGATCCCCAGCCTATGGGCCCTCTCATCCAGTATGGGAGCACCTCCTGTGTCCATGGCCAGCTCTTTGGGCAGCCAGGCAGAAACCAAGGGAAGCAGATCCGCCGCGGCGACAGACTCCGGTAGACCCACAAGTCTGATATTGTTCCGGTGACTCCTGTTCTCAAGATCTTCCGCCCTTTCCTCCAGCCGGCGGCACTTCTCTTCAAGCGCATGAGCCCCGGCTTCCAAAGCCACGGTGCGATCTTTGTGCGCCGACACTCAATCCTCCACGTGCTGCAGACGGCCTGTCGTTCGACTGTGTCCTTCATCCCATCAACCGTGGTTTGCAGTCGGGTAAGTTTGTCGTCCAGAAAAGCCGTTAGATGTTTTTTAAGCTCCTCAATGGCATCTGCTTGCAAGGTGATGGTTGGGCTGAGTTGTACTGGAGCTGGGGACTGTGCCGCCGCCATCTTGGCAGGAGTAAAAGGGCCTCTAGGTAGTTTGGCTGCCTTCGATATTCTAGTCGGCGTACCGCGGAACCTCCACTTAAAATGGTACCAGCAAATAGCCTGCCTTTT
This sequence comes from Geotrypetes seraphini, assembly GCF_902459505.1. NCBI lineage: Eukaryota > Metazoa > Chordata > Amphibia > Gymnophiona > Dermophiidae > Geotrypetes > Geotrypetes seraphini. Next base: position 336,780,890 of record NC_047086.1, on the reverse strand, counting down.
ACCCCGGCTGCTGAGTGAGGATGCAGGTCAGTAGGGCTGAAAGGGGCCGTAAAAATGCCGATAAATCAGCTCCGGGATCGGGAGAGATAATTTGATACGTCCATTCAGGCTGAGTGCATCATGTGACCCCCTATAAAGAGTTTTACCTCATACAAAATTGTCATTTCTTTAAGACATTAACTATTTTTTTCTGAGGCCCTCCAAGTACCTACAAATCCAAATGTGGCCCTGCAAAGGGTTTGAGTTTGAGACCACTGCTCTAGGGGCATAATGGCTCTTCCCATCTTCCTGTGGGCAAGACTGTCTTTCTCTATTACTAGGGTGGCAGGACCTACAGGTTTCAGAGCTTATTGCACAGGATTCTCAGGTCGCCATCTTCTCATTGTATGTGATAGGCACCCCTCAACTGACAGGAAGGGCTGTGCAGCTACTCCTAACCAGGGGTAAGCTTCATTTTCCTCCAAACCCACAGGGTGGCAACCGCTATGTCGCTGTTGGAATCATCCCTGAAGTTCTCTTTTGGGATGGGAGCCTTGCCTTATAGCCGTCAAGGTTCAGATCGTTTCCCATGAGGCGGTGAATGCAGCTTCTAGATTACGTCTAGTGTGCCTTCCCTTTAAGGGCAGTAGGTTTTTGGAGAAGCTTCATGAAGTTAGTAGTGGATTGTAGGTTTTCCGAATAACAGTAGTTGCTGCAGGTTAATCCTAGTAGTTCTTTTAAGTCCTCCCCATCGCAGCTTTGGTTTCAGAATTCCAACATGTTTTTTATTACATCGCAAGACTGGATTTTTCGCAGGAGAGTTCTTTTCTTTTATCTAGAACGTACAACTCTCGTCCAGCTCATTCCCCAACCTTCTCCGCTTCACTTTGAAGGGGTCTTGACTCCCTCTGACAGCTCTTTAGGCATAATAATGTCAGGTCAGGGGGCTTTGGACATTATTCAAGATGATTGCAACTTTGAATTTTCTTCTCCCATTTCAGCTTCTTTCTTGGTGTCACCGTGTATTGAGCATCCAAAGGTGATGTTGGTGCGAGACCCCCTTCAAGTGTTACTGGAACTCGGGGCAGTAGTTTCAGTTCTTCTGGAACTAAGGGAAGTTATTCTATTTACTTCATAGTACCCAAGAAGAGGGAATTGGTCAAACCAGGGCTGGATTTCAAACGGGTCAATTTGTTTCTCACAGTTAGACATTTCCGAAGGGAAACTGAGATTGGTCATTACAGTGGCACAACCAGGGGAGCTCCTTACAGTGCTTGATATCAAGGAGGATTATTTACATATTCCCTTATGGCCACTACATCAGCAGTATCTTCACTTGGCTGTCCTCAAGCAGCGCTATCAGTTTCGGCTAATGCCGTTTGGCTTAGCCACAGCTCCACAAACATTTGAGAAGGTGATTGTAGTTTCATTGCAAAGAGAGGATTCAGGTACATCCTTTCTTGGCGACTGGTTGAGTCGGACGTCTTCCAGCCAGGACAATTTGACAGAGATGCGAATGGGTGATTTATTTTCTTCAGTCTTTGGGGATGAATCTTCAAATTTCCAAAGAGCTCTCTTATCCTGTCCTAATCATTGGAACTTCTCGTGATATTCGCCACAAAGGTGGGGAATGTGTTTCTTACCAGAGTCCGGGGCAACTAGTTAGTCTCAGGTTCACCGCCTTCTTCAGTCACCCAGACAGAGAATATGGGATTATGTACAGGTTCTAGGATCCATGGTGGCGACTCTGAAAGTGGGGCCTTGGGCTCACTTTATCATGAGAACGCTGCAGCAGTTGCTTCTGTTCCTGTAGTTCCTGGTATCCGAACGCTACAATTGTAGTATCGAATGGATTTATCAAGCATAGCTCAGTATAAGTTGGTGGCTCAGCGAAATCAACCTGTTCAGTCATGCCACGATTTTCGCTGGACTGTCTCATAGTCACCAAGGATGCTAGTCTTTTGGATTGGGGTGTTCAGTGCCTTCAATAGTCGGAACAAGGAGTCTGGTCTCAGCAGGAGACTCTGTTCTAGCTCAGTCTTCTGGAGTTATGGACAATCAGGCTAGCTCTTCAGGCGTTTGAGGGTCTTTTAGGACAGTGTCAAGGCGATGGTATTTTAAATTTTTTTTTCAATGGCCACGGAGGTACGCGAAGTCCTCGGTTGCCGGTAGAGGCAATGGTCCTACTTCAATAGGCGGTAGCCCATCTTCCTCTTCTCTCGGCGGCTCACATTGCGAGACAGGAAAAATGTTTAGACTGCAGGAATCTTCTACATCTTGGAAATTGGGAACTGTCCGCTCAGGTGTTCCAGATTATTGTCTAGAGATGAGATTTCCTACAACTTAAGCCTCATATCCTCGTCCTCGTCTCGAAATGCAAGCTTCCTCGGTTCTTCAGCGGACACAGGGAGTGGGAGTCAGAGGGAGTAAATGTGCTCGCTCTTTATTGGTCTCTGGGTACTCATTTTTAAAGTATTTCCCCTTGGCTCTCTTTCACGGCACAATGATCCTGGTAGTTCCTGAGGGGTTTGTCGGTGGGCAAGCCGTTATGCTTCTTGCTACCTCCGGATTTACTTACCCAGGGGTTGATCAACATGGAAATTTGTCCCACTTTGGTATTGCGGCCTATCTCTTGGAAAGCCATGGCTGAGGCGTAAGGATTATTAGGAGTAGGTTATTTCTACTGTTCTCCAGGCAAAATAGACATCTTCATCTGTGGCTTATGCTATCGTCTGGAGGGTTTTTGATTCTTCGGTACTTAATGTAGTTCGCCCTTCCAGACTTCTCTGCCTTATATTCTTTCTTTTTGGCATAAGGGTGTAGCCAAGGGCTTAGCGTATAACTCCTTTCAGTTTTGAATGGCGACCATTGATTGTTTCATGGGCCAGGTGTCTCACTCTTCGCTTGCTTCTCAGTGTGTGGTAGTTCGGTTCCTGAAAGGAATACAGCATATTCGTTCATCTGTTAAGAAGCCCTGTCAGGAGTACAGTTTTAGGTTAGTTATTGAGAGTTTTGCTAAAGGCCACGCTTGAACCTTTGTCTAATAATACTCTAAAGAATGTGACGTTGAAAACAGTGTTTCTTATGACCCTGACTCCAGCTCGGTGGGTTTCTGTGTTGCAGGCCTTGTCCTCCTGGGATCCTTTTTTGTGAATTACGGATTCTGGGATGTCAGGACAGTACCATGGTTTTTTCTAAGGTGGTATCATCATTTCATATCAGCCGCTCTCCCACTTCCTTCCTGATTTTTTTTTTTGGGGGGGGGGGGGCGGGGAACGCGCTTTTCTTCACTGCGTTTCTTAGAAGTGGTAGGATGCTTCTACACTATATGCAGGTTTCTAACGACTTTCGAACTTGAGATCATCTCTTTGTATTATTTGCGAGACGCAATAAAGGTATGGCAGCATCCAAAGCGTCCATCACTCAATGGTTCCAAGAGGCCATTGCTTCCGCTTACTGGATGGTAGGGAAGCAGTTGCTGGAAACATTTGATACCCATTTAACCAGAGCAATGGTTTTCACTTAAAGGGGATTTATAGTGCGCTTATTTGTTCGTCCAAGAATACCTTCTCTAACCATTACCAGTTAGTTGGCGTAGCATGTCCGGAGGCTACTTATGTTGCTTCGTTTATTATGGAGCCGGTGTTTGATTTTCACCCCAAATGAGGATTGCTTAGCTACATCCCACTGGCCTCTGGATTAATCTGCTGCTGTTGCTAAGGAAGGAAAAATTATGTTCTTACCTGTTAATTTTCTTTCCTTTAGATGAAGCAGATGAATCCATAGCCCTGCTCTTTCTGGGTATTTGCTGTTGGTTTGTATTTCGTGACTTTAAGAAGTTTTGTTATGGTTGGTAGTTCTTTTCGGTGTTTTTTTTACCTTTTGAAATTTGTTATGGGAAAGAAGTTTTTTGTATACTAAGCATATTACTGGCTCAGGATGCTTGGGCAAGGAGCAATACTGAAGATGCAGGAAGCGTGTCAGCCAATAGAACCACTTGTTAATCAGTCTTTGTCTCCACCTGCTGGTAGATGTGTGCTATCCCACTAGTCTCTAGATTCATCTGCTGTGTCTAAAGGAAAGAAAATTAACAGGTAAGAACATAATTTTTCCATGTGGCCAATCTGCCAAGAGTTGTCAGCAAATATTTTTCCTAGTTTTGTGTTGGAACAGCAAGAATATGTCCTGATTCAGCTTCTTGGATTTTTTTTTTTTTTTTTTACCATTCTGAATTCTTTCTGTTTTCTCAGTGCTCCAACTATCTGGGGCCAGGGTCAGAATTTGTATTTCTCAGGTTACATACCTCCTCAGTTCCCCCCTCTCATTCCAACTGCAGTTCTGTCTCCCTCTAAATTACACCTCTCTCTCTTACACTTACATCCTGAATTCCCTCCTTGGCCCCCATAGTCTGGCATCTCTCTCTCCCTCTCTCCACTGGCTAAGAATATCTTCCTCTTTTCTCATCCCCTTTCTGGTCTTGATCAGTCTCTCTTCCTCTCTCTATCATCCCTCCTCACCCCCACTTGTGGGTCCAGCATCCATGTCTCCTCACCCCATCCACCACTTATTCTCTCACTTGCACCCTGAACTCTTTCCTAAGCCTCATGGTCTGACATATCTCTCCCCCTCTCTACGGTCAAGCATCTCTTCCTCCTCACTCCCCTTTCCCCTCTACTTACAGGTCCAGCATTCATGTCCCCTCCCCCTGCAGGTCTGGCATCTATGTCCCATCCTCTCTCTCCCCTCACTTCCCCATCTTCCAATGCTTGTCATTTTGAAACAAAGTTGGAGACCTGGGGGCAAGATCTCCTTTCTTCCTTCTGGTTTGTAGTCTGCTTCAGGAGTTTAAGCTTAGGGGCATCATTCTGCCAGATGAGCTGCTGTATTTTGGCAGTGCTTTTCATGAAGATGCTTGGAATTGTCCTTTTGTTTCCTTGAGTGTTTGCCGAGGGGAGTCTTTCACTCTAGTTGAAAACTTCAGTAGCAATGATTTAGACTGGTGCTGAGTTGGAGGGGAGTTTAGTATTCATTATCTCGTTGATGTCCAGATTTTCTAATATCACCAGTAAAATCAGACGGGTTGTTATAGCAGTTATAAATAAGATGAGCCCTTCTCAAAGAATCATGCATAAGGTTTGCAGAGGGTTGACAAATTTACATGAGATCAGTCATGTGGGACATGCGCAGAATACACTATGAAGAGATGTGTGGGTGGTTGAGGGATGGAGAACTACCAGCAAACTCTACATAGTCGTGTCAGTCATAGGTATGCCAGCGCTATTGGATGGAGGGAAGGGGAGGGGAGGTGCAATCATTGGCTTTCAACAAGCATGTATAAGACATGTGCTTGAGACGTGTGCTTTTGAGATTTTGTTTTTCATATCATTGTATTACTATAAGTGAAGAGGTGTGGGTTTTATTGTTTTTTTTTGGTTTTTTTTTAAATTTTTATCATGAGCCACAGCCAGAAACACACTTTTCACAGTATTGGCACTCCTGGACCAGCGGTAATTTTTGGACGCTAAAAGCTGGCACTTAGTTTGGAAAATCGTCTAATGATGATAGAGAATTCCCGGAGTGCTCATATAGATATTGAGCCCATTTTACTACCATTTTAATAGCAGAGTCAGAGGCTGCTAGGAAGCTTGGAAAAGACCACGGTAAGCCATTCTGATGATCACATGATAAAATACTGGCATGCTAAACCAGCTGGAACCGGTTTAGCAACCATTGTTAAAGGCACGGTAAGTTTTGAGAATCCAGCCCTGAGTCTACAAGTTATTGTGATTTGCCTTGCAGCTTGGTCCTTAGGTTCTGTTGGGATACTTAGAAACAATACCCTCTTTCAGGAATCTATAATGAATAGCTTCAGGCTTCTCCCCTTTGGATTTCTGTGGCTTCTGTTTAATTCAAAAGTACTGTACTTGTCTGGCCTTTAGATTTCAGTGTGAACTGTAGATCTTGGTGATACTCATGCTTCATTAAGTGTGAAACTTTTCACTTTTTCTAAAGGTCAGGTGAAATTTGATGGTGCTCTTTTACTTCCTAAGAGGTCCAGTAGCCTTGAATTTAGAGGGTCAAGTCCTTTCTCCCAATGCCTATTTTCCTGAGCCTATTTCTTTGGCTTCAGACCAGTCTTGTAAGTTGTCACTAGGCTTCTGATCCTTATGCCTCTCCTTATTCAGTCTCCTATCAAGTGAAAGGATCCAGTCATGAGTTGTACTTTGGATACTTCCTAGATTGTTTGGACATAATAGGCTTATGACTGACTAGGGGTTGTTCTCTTCATGGGGTTATTAGAGATTTTAAACCAAGTCTTGTGGCCTGAGCCTTGGAAAGGTCCAGTCTAGCTTTCTAAGATTCCTAGTGGCATTTATTTCCTCATTACAGTGTGTGTGTGTGTGTGTGTGTGTGGGGGGGGGGGGGCAGCTTTGGCTTTGTTGTATGTTCAAGCCTTTTGGTTGTCAAAGGCTTTAGGCTTACGAGCAGTTATCCTCATTAGTGATCTGCTTTAAGGAAAGATTTAATGGTATTCTAGAGTAAACAGCAAAGCAGCAAATCGATAAAGCCCATACAAATTGTTTACCATATAAGATGTCAATATTTATTCACCACACCCAAAATCTAATGCCTCTTTCCTTAGCAACAGCAGCAGATGAATCCAGAGACCAATGGGATAGCACACGTCTACCAGCAGGCGGAGATAGAGAAACTGATTAACAGGTGGTCCTATTGGCTGGTACTCCTCCTGCAGCTCCACTATAGCTCCTTGCCCAAGTATGTAATGTAACCATCAATAGGCATAGCATGTAAAAAACTTCTTTCCCATAACAAATTTCAAAAGGCAATAAAATACAACACAACCAACCATAAGAACAAACCTCGAAAGTTGCAAAAGAAAGATCAGACAGACAAAATCCAGAAAGGGTGGGGCTCTGGATTCATCTGCTGCGTCTAAAGGAAAGAAAATTAACAGGTAAGAACATAATTTTTCCTTCCTTAGCAACAGCAGCAGATGAATCCAGAGACCAATGGGATGTAGCAAAGAAATCCGCAATCTGGGTGGGCAATAAACGCCGCCTCTGCAACAACCGAGGCCCCATACAGAGCTGCTGCACAAGGCACCACATCAAACCGTTAAAGCTAAGAGAAGGTAGACTTGGAAGATCAAGTAGCTGCATGACAAATCTCCTCTAATGAAAAACTTCTGAACAGAGTCCAAGAAGCATGCATCGCTATGGTTGAATGGGCATGAAGAGCTTCCGTCAACTGCTTCCCTGTCAACCAGTAAGCGGAAACAAGAGCCTCGTGAACCTATCGAGTAATGGAGGCTGTGTATGGTGACATACCCTTCTCGTATCCCTCAATTAATACAGAGGTGATATAAACGACAAAGTGGTTAGAAACATACAGATAGGATAAAAGTATTCCACGCACTTTTAAGAAATGCAAAAAATAAAAGCACACCTTCCCATTCCTCCTCCGAGAATGCCGGAAGGAAGCGGGAGAGCAGCTGGGAAGAAGGAATGACACCACCTTAGGTAGAAACAATGCTACTGTCCAAAATGACACCCCAGAACTCATAAAGCGTCAAAAAAGAAAGCGCGCAAGACAAATCCTGCACTTCAGAAAACCACAGAGCTGAAGTCAGGGCCACAAGAAACCCCGTTGTAACAGCTTTTCCTGTAAAGGCTCAACCAAACGGAGCCAGCCGTAAACTGCAAAGAACTACCTGAAGACTATAGTCCTATGAGGAACTGAAGTACATGAAGATATAGACCTTATAGGAACTGAAGTACATGAAACGGAGAAGCAAGGGAAGAGCGAGACACCCAGCTCATGTAACAAGCTAAGAATGCCCAAGATGCCGACCGAAATTAAGCACTAAGCCCGAGGGAACACCCTTGTAGGAAAAAAGAAAGAATACAATACAGAGAAGTCTGGAAGGGTGGTATACCTCTAGAACCACCCAAGAATTGAAAACCCTCCAGTCGCCGGTTTCGCCCGAAGACAAGAAGAAAGAAGCTGCTTCGTCCAACACTGACACCTCAGCTGGGACCTATGATCGGACCCCGTGGGAAAAAATCCAGAGGAGCCCGGAATCTCAACAGTCGGACATTCAAAAGACTAGCAGCTCCGCCTCCCATGGACGGCGCAGACAATCTGGAAATACCATGTTCACCGTGCCTTGAAAGCGAGCCCGAGATGTAACATGCATCTAATCAACGGCCAGGTGAAAACACTAAAAAAAGACAAACCAGAGGCGAAAAAGAATCAACGCGCCTACTTCCGCTGACTGACACTCCCTGCATCTGCTGAAGAAGCTAGGAAGCTGTGCACTTGGAGATCTCACCCCTATATAAAGAGCTGGAACGCTCAAGCTAACAATCCCAATTTCCAGGATGTATAAGAGTGTTCTGTCTCAGACCAAAATACGGCGACCGAAGAAGATGAGATTGAAGCAGAACCATAACTCTGTTTGCCAACTGAGGACTACACATACCTCCTAGGCTATGAGAAATACTACCGTCATGACCCCGTGACAAAAGACCTTTAACGCCATTGCGAAAGAAAGGCCTGAAACTGAAGTGCCAGTCGGATCGAGCACCACTCTAGAGGAATGAACAAGCACTGAGTCAGCTTGTGAGAGCAGATTACTTGTGCCGAGGATTGAAGGCATTGAGCCCCCCAACTCAAGAGCCTGACCTGTATGGTGACCATGACCTCGCCGAGCCATCAAAATCACGCTGAGTGATGCCGGAGTATCCTAGAATATACTACGAATGGCGTCTTGAGATTCTGGAAACCTCCGGAACCAAAGCGGCGGTTGCAGCGATCCTATGTGAACGCAAGCTGAAGGTCTCAGTGGAGTCACCACCATGGACTTCGTTCTCTGTTTCTGTGAACAACACCCTCATCCTCCCAGTCTTATTGGCTCGCAACCTTGGGGTAATCTTTGACTCCTCTCTTTTTACATATCCAACAGACTGCCAAAACCTGTCATTTCTTTCTCTACAATATAGCTAAAATCAGACCCTTCCTTTCAGAGTGCACTGCCAAGACACTCATCCATACCCTCATCACCTCGCACTTAGACTACTGCAACCTGCTTCTTACTAGGCTTCTACTAAACCATCTTTCTCCTTCATTCTGTTCAGAACTCTGCTGCACGCCTCATATTCCATCAGTGTCGCTAAGCCCACATTACCCCTCTTCTCAAGTCACTTCATTGGCTATCCCTTTCGGCACATAGTTCAAATTCCTCTTACTGGCCTACAAGTGTAATAGCTCTGCAGCTCCTCAGTATCTCTCATCTCTCCCCGTCAGGCACTCCGCTTATCGGATAAATCTCTCTTATCTGTACCCTTTTGCTCTATGACCAATTCCAGACAAGGGGAATATGTAGAAGCTGATAAAGAAAAGGCCGAATTGTTTAACAAATATTTCTGTTCTGTGTTCATGGCTGAAGTGCTGGGAGTGGGACTGCAGAAGATAACGTGAATAGGCATGGAGGAGTAATAGACCCTGATTGATTTTTAGAAAGTTGTGTTCGTGAGGAGCTAGCTAAAATAAAGGTAGACAAAGCGATGGGGCCAGATGGTATACATCCGAGGGTGCTGAAGGAACTTAGGAAAGTTCTGGTAGCTCTGCTGACTGACCTATTCAATGAGTCTCTAGAGTCAGGAGTGGTACCGGAGGACTGGGAGAAGGGCGGATGTGGTCCTTCTCCACAAAAGTGGATGTAAGGAAGAAATAGGGAATTAGACCGGTAAGTCTTTTGACTTCTGTGGTAAGCAAATTAATGCAGAGAATAGTGAAGTTTTTGGAATCCTGTGGATTACCGGACCGGAGGCAACAAGGATTCACTAGAGGTAGGTCTTGTCAGCCAAATCTGATCAATTTCTTTGACTGGGTGACCAGAGAATTGGATAGAGGTTGTGCACTAGATGTGGTGTATTTAGATTTTAGCAAAGCCTTTGATCTCACACACTGGGAAGGATGAGAGGCTCCAGCACTGGCATCAGCTGACTTGCAACTTCCTGCTGCTGTTGCATATGCCGGATCTCCTGCCTTTGCATATTTGCTGGATACGTGAAGGCAGGAGTCCTGGTATACATGATGGCAGCAGGAAGTTGTAAGTCGGCTGACGCCGGCATCAGAGTCTCTCTTCCTGCCCAGTGTGCGAGATCGTGTACAGACTGTAGCTCCAAAACATAGGTATTGCTGGACAGGGGAGGAGGGTAGGAAGGAAGGGAGAAGGGGTACTGCTGGACAGGGGAAGCAGGGAAGGGTGAAGAGGTAATTAAATTTGGCCCGTGAGAAAATACCCTGTTCCTTCCCTCCCTCCCTCTCATTATCCACCTTCTCTCTCTCGGCTTCCCAGTCTTACCTTCAAAGCAGCCTGCAGAGGATTGCCGGGCAGCTGTAGCAATCCTAGCAGGCTGCTTTAGCCTTTGCAGCACTTGCCTTCTGACCGCGGTTCTGTACGTCAGAGGAAGGGTGGGGCCGCAGTAGAGAGAACGTGCTGCGGAGGGCTGATGGCAGCCTGCTAGGATTGCTATAGCTGACCAGTGATCCTCTGCAGGCTGGTTTGAAGGTGAGACCTGGAAGCCAGAGGATGCTAGAAAGGAGGATTATCCCAGAACAAGCAGGCAGCATATTCTCGACATGTGGCTGTGAGTGACGTCATCCACGGAGCCCCGTCGCAGACAGCTTTTCAAGCAAACTTGATTGAAGATCTCAAAGTTTGCTAGTGCTGCCCACGCATGCGTGTGCCTTCCTGATCCATTAGAGGGCGCATCCCCTTCTCGTGGTCTTCAGTTCTTAGTTTTCCACGGAGCCAGAAAGCCCTGTCTCTCTTCTCTGCGTTCTTCTAAGTGCCTTTCTAGCACCGCGGCTTCTTTATTTTATTCGGGAGTCGCTGTGTGGTTTTGTTACTTCGTTCCCTAATTGATCATGTATTTTTTCTTTTTTTGTATTTCATACTCGGGGACCAGGGGCTCCTGGTTCACCGTGGCCGCTTGGCCTCGCGTGGCTGCGGCCATTTGAACTTTATGTCCCGGCCTCTCACCGGGTTTAAGAAGCGCTCCCAGTGCGGTCGGGTTATTTCCATCACTGACCCGCACCGCTGGTGTATTTTGTGCCTGGGTATGGATCACCCAAAGGACTCCTGTCCTTGTTGTGCCACCCTTCAGCCTCGGGCTCTTTGGCAACATAGGGCCAGGATTGCGGAGCTCTTCGCCATGGAGGCTGCTCCTGCTTCGACCCTGGTCTCGACGTCGGCTTCAAAGACCTCAGCCCCGGGCAAGTCTCCCTCGACCTTGAAGGCCTTGGCGGCCTCGATCTCGAAGACCTTGGCTCAGGGTATGTCCCCTCTTCCTCCTTCAGGTTCAGTTCAGCTGCCGAAGAAGCCTTCCTCGGAGTCTCTGGCCATCCAGGCGGAGAGTGTAGTCCCGCCGGCCTCGACGAGACCACTCTCCAAGGCCTCCAAGCGTGCTTCTACCATAAGGGAATACTCTTCCTCGAGGTCACCTTCGGTGGAATGCACTGCTGCACCTGCCCGGCCTCCCATGGTCACTGTGCCGATGTTCGAGGAGGTGCTGAAGGCGATTATCTCAACGGAGCTCTCCTCTGCTTTGGCGCAGCTTGCTCCGACCTCGACCTTAAGCGTTGTGGACCAGCCAGAGCGTTGCGTCGAGGCTTCCCAGGGCAAAGTGCGTCGGTCTCAGCGTCTGTCCTTCTCTGACTCCTCGCCTCTTCCATCGAGGCATACCGGCCTTGATTGAGGCATCGGTTGAAGTGTCTGGCGAAGCGGCCCCGAGACTCTCCCCCGAGGTGGCGTAGGTCCCCGGGTCCTCGCACTACAGGCTCCATCAAAACCTTGAACCTTACCTAGTCGAATCCGAGTCTGTTGCGGTCGCCTGTCCGGCTGGGTACCCCGCTTCGTGAGGAGCCGGCCTCGGGAGGTCCGGCCTCTTTTTCGCGAGGCTTGTCCTCGGGCCGGGGTTCTCCGGGGCGGCATCCTCGGGGCTCCGCTGTCCGGACCCCGGGATCCTCCCCTCCGGAGACTTATAAGCGCAGGCTCTCGTTGACTCCCCCCGTTCTTTTAGCGGGGCGTCCTCGGCGTCCATGCTCGTGGATACGGATGTGCCGGTGCAGTATTCCAGGGAGGCTTCCCCCTCCTTTTCAGCTGCCTTGCGGTCTCGTTCCACCACTCCTCTTGAGGGACATTCTGAGAGCAGACCCTCTTCCTTTACTAGGTTTGTTCAGGATATGGGCAAGGCTTTAAACTTGGACCTCCAGTCAGATTCCAAGTATACTAAGGAGTTTTTGGAGGAGATGGAGCTCCCCTACCCTCCTAGAGAGTCTTTGCGGCTACCCCTGAATCCGGTGTCGCAGCAGACTTTCTTTCGCAATCTGGAGACTCCCTACGCTATCTCGGCCATTCCATCCAAAATGGAGTCTCGGTATCGGACGGTGCCCTTTAAAGGGTTTGAAAAGGCGCAACTTTCTCACCAGTCCTTGGTGGTGGAGTCTACCCTTAAAAAGTCTCACATGTCCAAGGTGTATGCCGCTGTCCCGCCAAGCCGGGAAGGCAGGACAATGGATAAGTTTGGGAGGCGCCTGTATCAGAACTCCATGATGGCAAAACAGAGTTCTGAATTACAACTTTACCTTTACGTCCTATCTTAAGTGATGTATCAAGTCCCTTCGTCTTTCGAGGCCGATTTGCCTACCAAGCGCCGTGCGGAGTTTCGCAAGCTTGTGGATACACTATCACAGCTTCGGCTGTACATGTTTCAGGCCTCCTATGATGCGTTTGAATTATCATCCAGGGTCTTGACCTTCGCGGTGGCCATGCGTCACCTGGCGTGGCTCCGCATTGTCGACATGGACCCCAACCTGCAGGACCAGTTTGCCAATCTTCGTGCTTGGGGAATGAGCTGTTCGATGATTCCATCGAGGCTGCCACAAAACGCCTCTCCGAACATGAACGCTCCTTTGCTTCCTTGGTCCTGGCTAAGGCGAAGCCCGCTCCGCCGAAGTCCTACAGGCTGCTTCCCCGGCGGTATCCGCAGAAGTCCATGCCGGCGTTTTTTCGCCCTCCTCGTCGGCGTCCACAGCAGCAGAGGGCTCCTCCTAAGCCCCAGACCCCTGCTGCGCCTAAGCAGCCGCCGTCTTTTTGACTGGCCCGGCGGGAGGGGGCTGGCCTTCTCCGCCCCGGGTGTTCCCCCTCTGCCTATTGGGGGTAGTCTCCACGCCTTTTATCAGCGTTGGGCGGAGATTACTGCAGACTCTTGGGTCCTCTCCATCATTCGGGAGGGCTACTCCCTCCACTTCCGGGCTTTGCCGCCGGACAGTCTTCCAGGAGAGTCTCTTTCCGACAAGGCGCAGCTTCCCCTTCTGCTTCTGAAAGCGCAGGCCCTCCTTCGTCTGCGGGCTGTGGAAGAGTTGGTCCACCAACGGAGCGAGCATTTCAAGGAAGGGGTCACCGCAATGTGATGAGAAGCAGGATCCCGATCCTGTCACCATTGAGAGGACAGAGTCCACTGAGGGACCCTTAGATGGAGGCGTGCGAACGTGTGACCCAAGAGGACCATCATCTGCTTGGCTGAAACCATAGCCCGCAGGGAAACCTGCTTGCTCAGCTGCACTATCATGGCCTGCCGAAGAGGAGGCAGGAATGATCGGAGGCGAACCGTGTCCAGCACGGCCCCGATGAACTGTAGGGATTGAGAGGGGCACAGCTGGGACTTTGGGAAGTTTACCTCGAACAGTGTTGTATGAAGATGAAAGTGAAGTATATTCCACCTTGACAAATCAAAAACTTCACCTCACTCTATGAGAAGAGGAAATCATAAATTTTTACGGCCATGACATCCACATCTGAAATGTTGTATGCCTTTAACACTTGCTGTGCTCCGTCATCTTCTAATCATTTCAGAAGTAAGACAAACCAGTGGCATCCGGTAATCCATTCATTTATTTTTCTTTAATAGTGCAGAGTTACTAGCATGCTTTACCAAAGAAAAAAGTTTTTAGATGTAACTTCCTAACAAACTTTTCTACGTCTATATTAAATTGAAAATCATTGAACACTTTTGTGGGAACAGCTTTACCGAATGCACTGATTGTGGATGTATGTGTTAATGTCCCGGTGGCCCTGACGCAGCGGATGTACATAATTCCCGCGAAACGCTGGTCGCGTTGGCAAATGGACATGTATTGAGGTTTTATAATAAAGACTCCGCCAGTGAAGACTACTAAACAAAGCAGATAAGTTTTTGTGGTCTAGTTTTTCAAATCTGGATAATACACTCAGTTTTTGGAAAAATAACGTAGTTATAGTAATCTATTTTGAGTTAAACATTAAATTTATTAAAATAAACTAAAAAGCAGCATTTTAAATAGGTATATAGTGGCCAATGATTGGAGCAGGAGCATTTCAACTACGCGGATTGTCTCAGCTTGTGATTACATTGCTGTGCGTAGGCTCCATTTCTGAGGCCGTATAGTTTGTCCTAAATGATAAGGACTCAACAATACTGATGTGTATTGTTTCATATAAGTAGTATTTTATACTATTTTTTGCGATTGTGATATATACTACTGGGTTATATGACTTTAGGTTTTGTACACCATGAGCTGAGCCATGTAAACATATTTTTAATGTTGCTGCCCAATGTTATGCTATATTAATCCACTATAGTGTTGATCTGTGCTGTAGCTCTGAGTCTCAGTAATATTAGTTTCTAGAATCAATTTGTAATGTTTTATAACATTCATCTATAATACTGTTTAAAGTGTTACATAGCTGCTCGTCAATAATATACTGGCAAGTTCCAGGATCGCATCACACTTCTATAGTAGTGATCAGGGATGTGGAGTCGGAGGAAATTTCGGGTACCTGGAGTCGGAGTCGGAGTCAGAAGTACAAAAAACTGAGGAGTCGGAGTCGGAACATTTATCTACCGACTCCATTTTTGAACTTGGCATACCAATCACGAGCGATTCTTTCAGCTATAGCACGCACTATATACACAGCACAAATGTTGCGAGCAGCTTCTGCGGCCTTAGAACCTTGGTTAAAAGCAAAAAGAAGGTGGTGTCGAAAATGCTCATTTCTCTCAACTTGACATTCCATTTTAACGATCTGAAAATTAACCAGTGCTGTGGAGTCGGAGTCGAGGAGTCGGAGTCGGAGGAAATTTCGGGTACCTGGAGTCGGAGTCTGAAGTACAAAAAACTGAGGAGTTGAGTCGGAACATTTATCTACCGACTCCACAGCCTTGGTAGTGATGGCGTCACTAAATTGTCGGTGTTCTTTGCTCTCATCTAGTAGGGGGACATAATCCACTTGTCTGGACTAGTCTAGCAGAACTCAAGCAAAAAAAAAAAATCAGCAGGTAAGATAAAATTTTATCTTAAGTAATACAATCCTATAAGGAAACACACCAAAAGTAGTGTCAGACACACAACAAACATGGGAGGGATTTATTTCATATTCATTTGAACAGAAAAAACGGACCTAAAGAGACTGCTGCATGTGAGAAGAACTGTGCATGCTCAGAAATGTACTGTACACTTAGTTCTGAGCTCTGGGAGAGCAGTTCTGTCCCAGTGCTGTTGGAATGTACCACTCACTTGTGTGCCTTACTCAGTCCTGCTTATTGATGGAGAATAATTTAGTATTTGGCTGTAGCAGTCTTGTTCATGTATAACATCTATTTCCATATTGAATTTATTTTAATAGGTGTCTTGCAAAATAGATGGGCAAAAATAAGTCTTAATATTTTTGATCTTGTGCTTAGATAACTGAAGATACGACTTGTCTCTCAATTTTCATTATATTTGTTACCTTTCATATTTTTATCTTTGGTGTTGAAAGTGAAGAAAATAATATAAATGATACTAATTTTTTTCCTTCAGTATCAGACATTGAAGGGGGTGATGGATTACAGCTCAGAAAAGACCATACTCTGAAGATATTTGCATTTATCAACTCCTGGACAAAAAGGTATGTAGAAGTGGACTTTATTTTGGTTTTGAATGCTATTCTATAATAGCCCCATTGAGTGGCGGTTAAAAGTTGAAAGTACCAGTCTTAAAAATTTTAAAACTAGATGTTTGAACTTGATAAAATATATTTTAATAATCATGAGACTTACAATGAAAGCAGTATGATAGCACAGTGAGTCAACCAGTACCCATATTGAGTTCTGGAAATAGAATATAGCTATAAAATTTTCATTATTATTTGTATCTTATTGTGTGGTGGTCTTGCCCTTCAGTTACCTCCAGTCAATGTTTTTCATATTTTCTCTTCAGTTGGGTTTATCTAGAAAAGGCAGCAATTGTCTTTCTTGTGCTTAATTAGCAGAGAAGTAGTAGCAGAGTGGTGGTTTTGGCAGTATTTACAGCTGTGTGGGTTGTGTGTTGTTGTTTTTTTTGTGTGTGTGTTTTTTTTATCTAGCACTATTGCTTTCTTTTGGTTAGCTGGACATTTTTGTAGTTTACTTTCTGCACTTAGTTTAAAGAGCAAAATGTGAGGCAAGGACTAAAGCTGAATTTTGCATGTAGTGCTTATGCATGGGACAATGAATTTTATTTTGTGTAAAAATACCCTAGATAAGTAAGTTCTCTCACAAGAGATTGTGTAACCATTTGCTTTTTTTTTTTTTTTTGCTCTCTTGGCTGACTGCATTAGTTTTCTTAACTAAGTGATATGGACTTGTGTTCTTATGTTTCCCTGGAGGAGAGGAGAGAGGCAGCTGGTAAGGATGGAGTGGTATTACAGAAAATGTTAGAAGGGAGGAACATTTCAGTCATTCAGTAGTGCATTATTCTCTGAAGACAAGCAGCCTCAATTGAGGTACACTGTCACATGTGCTTTTGAAGGAATATGCTGCTATGCATGTGCAGAAGGGACCTGCACAGCTCCAGATCAAGTGCTACTCAATTTAATGATTAGGAACCATTGAAAAAGATGGAAAAAAAAACCTCCCAGCAACTCCTGAAAGGGGAGGAAGGTAGATTATGTAAATTCCATAGAACTGTGGCAGTATAGGTAAGTAATTTCATCTGTGTAGTCTTTTTCTCAATATTGTTTCTTCATACGAGTGTACCACAATAGTTTTATTTACTTTGTCTTTGTTTTCTTCCATAGACAATGTCTGTGTTGCTTCAAGGAATATAAGCACTTGGAGATCTTTAACCAAGTGGTGTGTACCCTTATAAATGTAGTAATTTCCCAAGTTCAAGCTCTACGGGACCAGCTTTGTAAAAATTGCACTGCTAACTTAGAATCAACATGGCAAGAACAGAATAATTGTGTGGATGAGTCGCTAAATGTAGAAAAGGAGTCCTATAAAGAAGAAAATTCCGAACAGTGCAACTGTATTGAGAAAAAGTTAGATATTGCAAGGACTTGTAGCCTGACTGAGGATGAGTCTGCCAAGAACACAGACCATTTTAGTTTATGGAACATCGACGAGAGAGAAAAACTGTTGCTATGTGTAGCAAAAATCTTTCAGATTCAATTTCCTCTATATACTGCTTACAAGCATAATACTCACCCAACCATAGAGGTATTTCTTTTTCTAATTTTCCTAATTTATTTTCTGTATTTTTTTCCTTTTGCTGTAAAGTGCAGTTATTTTTATGTATTGGGCAACATAAAATTCCTTGTTGTCTAGGCATACTGTTCTGAACGAGTGGGTGTTATCCCCTCATACCAACAAATAGAGGTAGAGAAACTGATCATTCCCAGTGAACTCACTTGTATAACCTGCTAGTGCTCATTGGAAAACTCTAATCTTTTCTCTACTTCTAGCAGGTTGTTCAGGCTAGTACTCCAGGCCCCTAGCCTAGCTCACTGATCTGCAGGCCATGGAGGTGCAGGGAGGTTGAGCCTAATGGCTGCTTCCAGGTCCTAGTTCCTGGACTGTACCTGGTGGTATGCAAAGCGTGGCTTTACTGCCTCTAGTTGCACTTCATAGCATTCACTGGTGAGGTGTTGGCTTGACTCTGTGGGCCTTGCCAGAGGGGTTTGAGACACTTCCCTTCCTTGCAGGTACATTCTGGCTGTTTTCCCACTAGGATGTCCTGTAGCTCCCAGGCTGTTTTCATTGACTGTGTCTGCTTTAACTTTATTCCCTTGTTCAGGGAATAAAGCTAATTGAGTTTAAAAAAAATAAATAAATGATCCCAGGAGCACACCCTAGTGAGTGAGGGGGATGGTGGAAATGTTGGAGCCCCGGGTCAAAGTGAGCACAAGCAATTAGGCAGACATATCACCAGCCACATGGCTGGGTTGCAGTTCTGCCTGTAAGAACTGGCAGCTGAACACAGTGGATGGCTCTGTCTGCCCCTATTACAATAGATTGTTTCTGACTCTGAAAATTTCCCGAGAGGGGATGAGAGGGGCTGTAGGAACTGCCTTACAGTACCCTGCATGGAGAGGTGTCTGTGGCCATGTTTGAACATGCCCCTTTCTTTCCTGTTGCAGTTTTTGTGCAGTAGGAGAACTCGCAGCCCTCATCTTTCCTACCCACCCTGGGTTTGTCTTGTGGGGGTGGGGGTATCCCTAGAGACTTATAGTACATTTAGGCTCCAGATCTTAAGCCAGATGGTTAAGCAGGCTCTACAGGCAAAGCTTTGGCACCTTGATCAACAGTGGGGCCCCAGCCAGGGCCCCATTTTGGAAGGCCAAGTGCTTCCAGTGGTGACGGAGGCTCAGGCGGTCTCTGGAGAATATGGAGGGTCTTTTGCATCCCCAGTCCCCCTCAGATTCAGATTCTGAGCAGGATCCACCTCAGAGTGAGGAGGAACAGTCCTATGTGATCTGGCTATTCAGACGGGAGAAGCTATCTCATCTCATTGACATGGTTATGGAGATCCTTGGACTGTCCAGAATTCATGCTGCTGTTTCCTCCAAATGGCCACTGAAGCATTTTCTGCCCCATAAGGCTCTATCCCACATGATGATGGAGTGGGAGTTCCTGGTTGTGGGTGGGATCAGATACTTGATTGCTTATATAAGTTTTCCCAGTCACAGAGAAGACTGCTATACTTGTGTAAGTTGGGGAGGATTAGCTTTCAGAGAGCTCCACAACAGAGTAGAGTAGCAGTTTAGACTAGGATTCGCCTTTTGGGAGGGGGGGGGGGTCTCTGCTGTCTGTGGGAGCTAGGTGATGCAGACTGTGCTGTGTTGGTTGATTATAGAAGCTGCTGAAATCCCAAGAGGTCTTTCTCCTGAAGTATGGCACAGCCTTCCTGGGGAATATCCTTATAGCATGGAATGTTTTTACTATTTGAATTTCTTCCAGGTACTTGTGACCTGGATTGGCTACTATTAGAAATAGGAAACTGAGATAGATGGACCATTGGTCTGACCCATTATGTCTATTTTTATGTTCTTATCTGGTGCATCTTTATCCCAGTCAGTGGCCACCATTGGTTGCTGTTGCATCATTGAGCCATAGACATGGCCTCCGAGATGCTTCGCAGTCAGTTGTCCTTTCAGTAGCAGTTATTTGGAGAGGACCCAAAGTTGGTGAAGGATATGGGGGAAGGATTAGTTTCTCTGGTTACTTGAGATGAGGCAGAAAGGTTATTGATAGTCCTCATTGACTAGCGGTTCCTCCAAGGGAGTGGGCCATTTTCAGCCAGCTCTGTGGTTGACTTTAGATATGGGTAGATCATTTAACCCCAAGAGATCTGAAGACTCAGTTCTTCTGGTGGAGCTGAAGTTGCCAGGCCTATCCAAGGAAGGCTCATTGGGTCCCTTGGTTCCAATAGGGGGCAGATTGTCCTCCTTCCACCATGAGTAGGCCAACATCACCTTAAATCAGTGGGTTCTGGAGGTGGTAGAGAAGGGTTACACCCTGGAGCTGGCCTACACTGTTGCTGAAGCCTTTTTGGTGTCTCCCTGTGGTCGGAGTGAAAGTGAGAGGCTATCAGCCATACTCTACAGCAGCATCTTGAGCTGGGGGACAGTGGAAGCTGTCCTGGTGGCAAAACAGGGCCTAGGATGGTGGTCCATTTATTTCATGGTCTCAAAGGAGGCACTTTTTTTTTTTTTTTTTAAATCCCTCCTGGATCTCAAAGGGATGAATGCCTGCCTCTGGGTGCATCACTTTCACATGGAGACCCTTCAGTCTGATCACCTCAGTTCATCCAGGTAAAATTTTGACCACCTTGAACCTCATAGAGGTGTATTTGTACATTTCCATAGTGGGCAACAAAAGTATTATCTTCACTTCTATGAGCTTGAGTGCTAATTTCAGTTTGGGTTGCCCATAGCTTTCTGAATGTTTTTCAAGGGATAGTGGGTGTGGTAGCACATTTGCCATGACAAGGCATTTGGGTTCATCCTTATCTGGATGGTTGATTGATTTGAACTGACTTGGAAGTGGAGGCTAGTGGCTACATCTCAGGTCATTACCCTCTTGGAGGGTCTATGCTAGGTGGTGAATTGTATCAAGAGTCTCCTGCTCCCTTCCCATGTCCTGGGATACATGGGAGTCTGCTTCGACACAGAACAGCAGATGGTTTCCTTTCCGGAGGACCAAGTGGCTGAGCTTCAGGCTCTGAAGCAGAGTGTATAAACTGTCAGTTCCTAGGGTTTGGAACTATCTGCAGCTCTTGAGCTTATGGCAGCAACTCTGGAAGCGATAACCTGGGCACAAGTGCATATGCAACCTCTGCAGTCAGCTTTGCTCTGTCTATTTAAAATGTGATGTTTTTAATGACCTAGCTAATGGAAGGGTAGGGATTATATTTTTTGATTGTTGCCATTGTCTAGGTCTCTATCTGGGTAGATAGAACTGACGTTTGAGCCATCATGCTGTGGCTTTCTTCAGTGTGTGCTGTGAGATTTGTAGTTTGTCTTTATATATAGTGGGTCTTCCAACCTGATTGGCTGGGGAGATAGCAAGACACCCCAATAACTTCAATGGAGATAAAGGTCTCCATAAACAAAGCATGGCAACTGCTCATCCAAAAAAAATTTAGCGCAAAAAGAACTAGGGCCGAGGACAAATGCCTTCTTCCTCATCTCAAAATTTCCAGCCCTCTCCTGTCAGAATATTTTTAAAAAAAAATTGTGCCAATGGACTTTCCTGCCAGAATTTAAAATTCTTTCCCACCAAAATTCAAATTCAGGACCAACGGACTTTCCTGCCTCATATCAAGCCCCAGCCATTCAGGTTGGTAGACCCATTATATATAAAGACAAACCGCAGACCTCGCAGCACACCTTGAAGAAAGCCACAGCATGATGGCTGAAATGTTGATTCTACCTACCCAGATGCGGTGAAACATGGACAGCTGCAACAATCATGATGCCAGCTGCAGAAGCCCTTGAAAACATTTTTTGGCTAGTATTTTGTTTTATAAACTACTCTGGTACCCATAAAAGTGGTATAAACCTTTGATGGGCTTGGTCTTTCAGTACTTTGAGTTCCATTTGCCATGCCTTGTCTTACTAATGAGTGAGACGGTCTGGAATGATAGGACAGTCCATCTCCTGTGGAAGGTTTAGCGGGACTCCCTGGAATTGGGTAGTAGTTGCCACCGATGCAAATCTCAGGCAAGGGCCAGACTGCCTGGGCCAAGAGACGCAAGGCACTTGGTTCGTGCTAGAAGATTCCTAGTCCATCACTGCATGGAGACTCGGGTGGTGTGCCTGGCCTTGTTGGAGCATCCTCCATTTCGGGGGAAAGAGGTCCTGTGATGATGGACAATGCCTTGACAGTAATCTAAATCAACAAATGAGGTGGCATTAGGAGCCTCGTGGTGGCATTGGAAGCTGCAAGCTTCTGGTATTAGAAGGAGAGACATCTGTCAGATTTTCAGCAGCCCATATTGTGAGCAAGAACAATGTCTAGGTAGAATTCCTCAGCCTTCCCTGTTGGATCTGTGAGAGCCTGGATCGATGTCCTTGCAGTTCATTCAGGAATGATAAAGAGGCCAGTGATGTTTGACTCGATGGCTACATACTTTAGTGCTAAGATGGAGTATTTCTTTAGCTGCAGGAAAGAGGTGACCTTGCATGGGATAGATACCTTGGTTAAGTTGTGGTTGGCGGAGGAACCCCTGTATGTCTTCCCGCTGTGGTCTCTGATAGACTGTTTCTTGTGTAGGATTGCATGGCATCTTCATCTTGTACTTCTGGTGGCTCCAGATTGGCCTGTTTGCCATAGTATGCAGATCTGGAGTGTGTGTTGGTAGCTGAGCCATTCCTTCTGCCCAGAGGCTTTCATCTTTGTGAGATCTGATGGAAATGGAAGAAGCAAATGAGAGGAAGCATTTAATGGGGTCCATTGTCCCTATTTTGCTGAGGTCTTGGAATCTTCCTCATCCCTATCTTATGTGTGAGTCTGGAATATGTTCGGGTGCTCACTTGCTGGGTGGTTTCTGTTTCCCTTGAAAACAGATTCTTGATATCCTGTTTCGTGTGGGTTTTTTTTTTTTTTTGCCAGTAGGAACTAGAACAGAACCTGGCACTTTGCTCCTTAAAGGTTCAAGTTGCCACTCTTTATAGTTTTCAGGGCAAGGTGAGGGGCTGCTTCTTGGCAGTACATGGGAAGATGGCCCAGTGTTTAAAGGAGTTAGTGCATTTGCACTCCCAGGTGCAACCCTCCTTTCCCTTCATGGCTCCTTTAAGGTCGGCCTCCATAAAGGACCTCATGCTCAGGATGGATTTTCTCATTGTGATTACCTTGGCTCAGAGATTCTCAAAGCTGCAGGCTCTGTCTTGTTGAGACCTGTATTTTTCCTTTTTAGAGGACTTGGTGTCCATTTACATGACTTCCTCCTCTCTTCCCAAGATGATTCTGTTCCATGTGAACCAGGAGGTCTGTTTGCCCTCCCTTGAGGAAGGTGGTTCTGATCAGCTTAGAGACTGCACAAGCAGGATGTCTGGCAGAAGTTGCTATGCTACTTGGAGGAGATGAATGGCTTTTGCCTCTCTGATTATCTCTCTGTTCTTTTCCATGGCCCTTAAAAGGGTCAGGTAGAAGCCAAGGCCTCTGTTGCAAGGTGGATCAGGGTGACTGTTTAGGCTGCCTACGTTTGTAGGAATTGACAGGTGTCTACAAGGTTGCGAGCCCACTCGACTCAGGTGCAGATGACCACCTCAGCGGAGGTCTCGGTGGTTGTACCAAAGGAGATTTTGTAGGGCAGTGACATGGTCTTTGCTACACTCTTTTGTGAAACATTACAGGTTGAATGTGCTAACCAGGACCTGCTTGGGATTTGGTGGAGTTGTCATTATGGGGCCTTTGTTTTCCTCCACCCAGTAAATCTGCTTGGGTAAATCCTATTTGTTCATAACAGTATGGCCAGATGACATGGAAGGTGAAATTCTTACCTGCATTTCCTTTCCTTTTAATTGGGCATACTGCTCTGAAACCTACTCTCGGAAGACTAAGGCATTGGGCTTATGGAGTGCTTTGCTCTTTATCTTATTTTCTTAAAAAAAAAAAAAAGGCATATGCAGAGTTGCAAGTGTCATCTATGTGGTGGTAAGCTTAATCGATGATCATTGCACCTGCAGTGGTTGATGGGACATGGTTGGGTGTGCATTACAAAGGGGAATCTTCTGGTGCTTTGATAGAGGCTTACTTGGCAGGTTATACTGGTGAGTTCACTGGGAAAAATCAGCTTCACTTCTTCCATCTTCTGGTAGGAAGGGCTAACGCCTGTCTGTTTAGAACAGTATGGTTCGATTTAAAGGAGAAGAAATATCAGGTAAGACATAATTTCACCGTTTACTTTGCCAAAAAAGCAGGTAGAATATTTGGGATTATTAAGACAGGAAGAAAAAAAAATTGGTAGTATGTCTCTATTGATTTCTGTTGCAGTGACACTTTGAGTACTGTGTACAGTTCTGGTTACCCCATGTCAAAATGATATAGAAAAGGTATAGAGTGTACAAAAAGATAAAGACGATAGAAAGTATCCTTTAAATAAAGCTAAACTAATTAGGATTCTTCAACTTGGGAGAGACTAAGAAGGGATGAATGCAGGGAACGTCTTATGTTTACAAATTCTGAGGTGCTACAGGTTAATAATGTGTAGGGTGGAACAAGTTAATGGGGAACGATTCACTTTTCAGTTAGTACTAGGACTAGGAGGCGCACTGTAAAACCAACCAGTAGCAGATTTATTGCCAAGCATTGTTCTAAATCAATGCTCAGTTAAGCTATGGAATTGGTTGCCAGATAATATATTCAGGTATTGTAGCATTATTGAGTTAAAAAAAAAAAAGTTTTGGAGTGTGGAGTTAAAACCACCTGGTTAGACTGGGGGAATCCGTTCCCTATTGAAATCCTTATCTGAATTTTTTCCAGTGCAATACGTAAGACTTTCTAGACAGTAGGGTTATTTCCCTTTAGTTGCATGGTTGGAGAAGGAATCCACTCTGGATTTTTCACTCTGCCTCTGTAGTACTTCACTAATCAGTTTAGCACCCTCTACAATTTTTCCCTTCTGCAATGCATGGATGCAGTTGTGTGTGTTCTGCTCTCCCCATTCTGTTTTAATTCGATGTAATTTTGCCCCCTTTGCGAGTAATTTAGTTGTTTGGGTCGTCAGCCATGTCGACACAGTCTCTTCTGGTGCTGACCCGGTTGAGTTTTTGATACCGGTAGCATTTTCATAGGAGTCTCCTCTAATTTTGACGATTCCTATAACGTAACTCCAGTTGTTGTTGCAGTTGCCGGTGTCGGTGTTGCTCTGGTATGGGAAGACTTAAGAACATAAGAACATAAGAAGTCGCCTCTGCTGGGTCAGACCGGTGGTTCATCGCACCCAGCAGTCCGCATCCGCAGCGGCCCATCAGGTCCATGACCTGTATGTGATCCCTTAAAATTCGCCTTGATACCCTTTCTATATCCTATCTATCCTTATCTGTATCCCTCAATTCCTTTATCTGTCAGGAATTTATCCAATCCTTCTTTAAAACCCTGTAGTGTGCTCTGTCCTATCACAACCTCAGGCAGCGCATTCCAGGTGTCCACCACCCTCTGAGTGAAAAAGAACTTCCTGGCATTGGTTCTAAACTGGTCCCCCTTCAGTTTCTCCGAGTGCCCCCTTGTTCTTGTGGTTCCCGATAGGTTGAAGAATCTGTCCCTCTCCACCTTCTCTATGCCCTTTATGATCTTATAAGTCTCTATCATGTCTCCTCTGAGTCTCCGCCTCTCCAGGGAGAAGAGCCCCAGCCTCTCCAACCTGTCTGCGTATGAAATGTTTTCCATACCTTTTATCATTTTCGTCGCTCTTCTCTGGACCCTTTCAAGAATCGCCATGTCCTTTTTGAGGTATGGTGACCAATACTGGACACAGTACTCCAGGTGCGGGCGTACCATTGCTTTGCAGTCATTAAGCTGTATTCGGCCTTCAACATCAACTTCCTGACTATATTGGGATTGACTTTCTGAGAGGATAGGGGTGTCTTTTGGAACTGCATCTCTCTAAACCGGTGGGTGCTTCTTCATTACATGTTCTTTTTTTCCCTTCCGTGGGGTTCAAAAAACAAAGAACAACATATCCCTTAGGGAACTGTCTGTAAAAGCATTCCTTTGGAAGTTGACTCTGTACAGTCATTTCCTTCCCTAAGGATTTTATTTTCCTTGATTTGTAGTTATCTATTCAAGGTTTGTTTGCTTACATGATATCTACAGGAACTTTTTGACACACTTTTGAAACAGCACGTGTCATTGTTTCCCTCCTGGTGGAGTTCATTCTACCAGTGAGTGTGTAGGCCTCTGTCTTTCTGGGCATAGTGGACAAGGCTTGGGGCCAGTTAGCCATATGAGCTTACTAGATTCCTATACTGCCTGAATGATTTTCTTTGGCATACATTTGTTCACGCATTCCATGTAGCTACTTTTCAATTTCTTTGCTTACACGTACAGTGTCTATGTTTTCAGTACCTGTTCTTGCAGATCTGGTTGTTACAGATCTGGTCTGCAATTGAGTGTCTATTTTTTTATCATCACTCACCAGAACAGGTTAATGCATATGTCTGATTTGGGGAACATTTTTTGGTGTTCCCAAGACATGTTTCCTCTGCACAAAGGACCAGGTGAGATTCTCTGGTCCCATCTGAGTAGCAGTCTTCACCTTCATGGAGGCTGTTTTTTCAGTTCTTCATGTACTACTAAGAGCCTTAGCTCTTTGAGTTTTCTTCATATAGCAGGTTTTATACATTTAATGTTTTCACCTTGCTCTCAGACTCTGTTTTTCTTAAGAGAGTCTCCGTGGGATCTTGTGCAGTCCTTCCTTGTTTCTCCTGCTGATTCTCTTTGAAGGTTCTCTTCAATTAGTGGAGTTAGGGATTCTCATCCCTTTTCTCTATTCTTTTCTCTATTGATTTTCAAGTACACTGGAAGACTATGTGTTTTCTGTATCTCAGATCTCTTTTTCTAGTCCAGAAGGTCTTCAGCTTTCGGGCTATGCTTTTCAGTTCTACTCAGCTGTTCTCCTTACCAGTATAGATTTTTTTTCTTGATATGGTATTTTTTCTTGATATGGCTGATGGTATTTGCTCCCAGATTCTTCAGGAACTGTCTGATTGTGCTGGCCACATCTATTTGTTTACAGGGTCTTCTACTTTTTTCCTTTTTTACACCTCTAGTTTTTTCCCAGGCTGTTTTTTCTTGAGAAATGGTTCAAACACCTTCTCAATCTATCTCATTTTCTTTAGCTTTTGAGTTTACATACCCAAATTCATGTCTGTGTTTCATTGGGGTACTCCTTGATACCACTCTTGTGTGAGTGTTTCTTCTTTAAGATTGCTTTCACTCTCATCCGTGTGGGTCAGCAGTTGTTTCTTTTTTCAATCCTTTCCTACCATAGACATGATGGTTCTTTTGAGCAACAGGACTTCTCCAGGTCGCACTACGTTTTTGTACTCCTCAGTGGTCTTATTTTCCAGTGGTATCAGGCGAGGGCTCGTCACTCTCAAAGCATGTATATTTTCCTTCTGCAGTTATTCCAATTAGGGCTGATCTCCTCTACTCTATCCGGAGATTCCCTTTTTTTATTTGTCCCCTCCTTGCATGGTCATCATGCCTGTTGCATCTTTTTCTGCATGGGAGTTTTGCAAGGGCAATCTGCAGCCTTCAGCTCTTTCGACTGCTAGGGAACGGAACTTTCCCATCCATTTCCTAATTTTTCGAGTGATGTTTATAGGCCCTCGTGATTTTTTCATCATCTACTCTGTCCTCAAGTCCTCCTCCCTTGCACAGTCCATCCAGTGGTTATACACTACATATAATTGAGCAAGAGGGCTAGGGCTTTCTCCTGTTATGTCAGGAGGCCCTACTTTTATGGACTTGAGAGGCAACTTGCTATCTGCTCTTGCTGCTATTCAATTTCAGCAGGATTCTTTAATCTCCTGCATGGACTTCCCATTTTACAACTCTCTAGTCCATTTTTGCTCTGGGGGTGTTCTAATAATAATAATAACAGTTTATATACCACAGGACCATGAAGTTCTATGCGATTTACAATAATTAAAAGATGTTACAGATTGAATGGATTTAATAATGTTCTGCCGATTAACATTGATTGAAAGATGAAATTGAGTGGATTTAACAAAGTTAGAAACTAGTGATTAACAACTCTAGGGATCAGTTATTGTGGAATGAGGTTAGTTGCCTAAGTACACTACATTAGGAACAGATATGTTTTTAGGCGTTTCCTAAATTCCCCATAAGTAGTAGACGTAAGCAATTGTTCTAGATCTTTACCCCATAATGCTGCCTGAGAGGAGATGTTGATGATGTCTTTTGATTTTACATCCTCTAACTGGAGGGGAAACAAAATTTAAGTGTGAACTTCTCTTATGTCTGTTGGCTGAGAAAGAGAAAAGGTCAGTTATGTATTTAGGGGCTAAACCGAATAGTACCTTGTAATAGAAACAACGAAACTCGAACTTCACACGTGCCTCCATCGGCAGCCAATGCAGAAGTCGGTAGGAAGGTGTAACGTGGTTGAACTTCAACCCGAGGATCAGTCTGATTGCTGTATTGTGCACTAATTGTAGTCGCCGTATATTCTTCAGGGAAATTGCCAAGTAGGCGATGTTACTAGAGAATGACATGGGGAAAAATTCTGTCCCTGTCACTGCCCCGTCCCCGGACCACCATCCTCTTCACCGCCTCGTCCCCACCGTCCCCTTCACCGCCCCGTCCCTGTCTCTGCCATCCCCTTCACCGCCCCGTCACCGTCCCTGCTGTCTCTTTCACTGCCCTGTCCCCGTCTTATCTCCATCCCCCCGCCCTCAGCACCCTTCACGCGGTCCAGCAGCTCCCTCCCGTCGGCCAGCCGTGCATTTCCCTCCCTCCCTCCCTTTCCCTTACCTTCTCTTGTGGCGAAATTGGTAATTTGTATAAAGCTATGTGCTATATTACAGCCGGAGCCTTGAAGTCGTGTCGGGTTGCCTGCTAGAAAAGTCTCCTCCGATGCAACCGGAAAAAGGAAGTTGCGTCAGAGGAGACTTTTCCAGCAGGCAATGCGATGCAACTTCAAGGCTCCAGCTGTAATACAGATCGTAGCCTTATAGAAACCACCAGTTTCAACAAGAAAAGGTAAGGGAAAAGGAGGGAGGGAGATGCATGGCCGGCCGGCGGGATGGAGGGGGGCTGCCGGATCGAACGCTCATTCACCACGCATGCTAACCATTCACCGCTCCATGGGGCGGTGAATGGCCTTTTCCCTGATCTCGCGGTGACCTTATTTTTTGGTCACCGTTTTGGCGGCTAGCTGCGGGTAACAACCACCGTGTCATTCTCTAGATGTTACAGTAATCAAGTTGACTCAGTATGAGGGATTGTACCAGAATTCTGAATGATGACACATCAAAATATGCTCTAATGGACCGAAGTTTCCAGAGAGTGAAGAAACCCTTTCTGATTATGGAGTCCACCTGGTCTTTCTACAAGTTCTACAAGTGGATTTGTTGGTGATTACTCACAATCACCAGTTGCCCCAGGTTTTTACTCCAGACTTTTCTCCCTTCTTTGTCTGGCAACAGATATTTTTCTCCTGGATTGGTCGGGCATATTTCTATATGCATTCCCTCCACTTCTTCTCCGGTTGAGCATTTTATTCAAGCTCAAGCAAGATGTAACCACCATGCTTCTCTTTACTTCATGGTGGCCCAGGCAACATGGGTCCTCCCCTCTTCTTCAACTAAATTTTAGGGAGTCCTTTCTTCTTCTAATTTTCCTACTCAGTTCACTCAGACTCAGGAATCTTTGATTTATTCCAATCTCCATTGGTTTTTCCTCGGGCTGCGTCAATTTCATTTACATCTTTTTTAGCCCATTTGTTGATTTCTGGGTGTCTCCAGGACACCAGCCACTCAACCGTGTTATTATCAAAAGTGGTTTTGTTTTTATTTTTCCTGATATCTTTTTTTTTTTTTTAATCTGCCTGTTCCACCTTCCTAGCCGGTGGTATTGATCTTGGCTTATTTTTTCTTTTGGTTGTTTCTAGTCTCGAGTCTATATCTTTCAGACTTCTTTTCAATGCTATTGCATTTTTTCCCTTTGTCAGTCAAGGGTCAACCTTTTTCTGCTTATCCTTTGGTTCTAGATTCATGCCAGGGTCTTTTTTACGATGTATAACCATATCTCATCCCTTCTCCTGTCATTTGGGCTATAGCCTTTTCTACTGGGTTTCCAGGTTTATTGATGGAATTTCTTTTTCTCTGTGAAACCATCTCTACAGTCTTCTTCTGTCGTCTGGACTCTTCCTGTAGTTCTTTCCTGTTTGTTGATGCTACCATTTGAAACAATGGCATCAGCTCAACTTGAGTTTCTTACTTGGAAAGTGGTTTTTCCTTATGTCTCTCACCTCTGCCAGGAGGGTTGGTGAGTTTCATGCATTACTAGCAGATTCATCCTTAGCAGTTTTTCATCATAACAAGGTAGTTCTGTGTACATGTCCAAAGTTTCTTTTACAATTTTCATCTCACTAATCAGTTCTTCTGTTTGTGTGTTTTTTCTGCACCTCGTTTTCCTATGGGAGCTCTTGTTTTGTATACTTTGGAATGTAAGCGGTTTTTTGTCCTTCTTAATTCACCGGTCAAAGCCGCAGCGATTTTTCTCCCAAACTTTTCATTTCTTTTGGATCAACCCAGTTTGGGTGTCCTATATTCATGTGAATGATTTTTACCTGGCTGATTTGCCTGCCTTTCGTTCTGCTATACTCAGACTGGACTGGCATGGGGAAATTGTGTCACAGTCCACAGAGTTCGAGTTCTGGCAGCTTTTGTTGTTTTCCTTACAGCTACATCATTGAGGAACTCTGTACAGCTGCCACCTGGTCCTCAGTTCATACCTTCACTTCTCACCACTGTCTGGATTTTTTTTCTCAAGACGGGATGGGCACTTCAGCCAAACTGTATTTCAATATATATTTTCTTTGGCCAACTCTACCACCATCCCATCTTTGTTAGCTTGGAGATCAGTGAGAATATGCTGCCTGCTTGTCCTGGGATAAAGCAGAGTTACCGTAACAGGTGTTATCCAGGGACAGCAGGTAGATATTCTCACAACCCACCCACCTCCCCGGGTTGGCTTCTTACCTGGCTTATCTTAACTGAGGGACCGCGTGCCTACATCAGGCGGGAAGGCACTTGCGCATGCAAGCTGTGGACTAGCCAGAACTTTCTAAGTTCTTAGAGTGCAATTCACTCTAAAGGGTCCGTATCGGGGCTCTGTCGGTGCCGTCACCCATCAGTGAGAATATCTGCCTGCTGTTCCTGGATAACACCTGTTACGGTAAGTAACTGTGCTTTATCCAGTTACAGCTACTATGAGAGCTGAATGCAGGTTTGCAACATTTCTAGCTGATATTCTCAGGTCACAGTGAGTACACAAGCTGACAGCCTATTAGAGATATCGGGGGAGGTGTGCAAAGTGGGGTTTTGAGTGTTTCTGAATATTCCCCCTCCTGAAAAATCCTAAAATTGCTGCTTTTAACATTTGGGTTTCCCGATTTTGGCGTGAATTTTGTGATTGGGGCCATCTTGGATTTTTAGCTATTTTAATTTCTAAAGCTCCTTGCCTCTTTAAATCGCAAAAATTGCCTGAAAATTTGCTGGGATGGAATCCTTGGGCTCTCCTCTTGTGGATTCTTGCCAGGATTGCACATTCTTAGCGCTTTTAGAGCATTTTTGTGCCACATATCGTGTGGCACAGCAGGGAGGGGGGGGGGGAGCTTCAGCATCTAGCGTAGCCTCTTCCCTACTGAAGCAGGTGACCAAATTCTCAGCTAGCCTGGCAGGGTAACCTTCATGGTTTTTGGGCCTTAGCACAGCTGGTAATTCCATCCACTAGGCTGCAAACCCTGCGCAGCCTCAGAAAAGCTCAGTTTTGTTAGCTTAAATGTGACATATGCCCCAGGAGCCGAACACCTTCTCAACATTTTTAAAATTTTTGTGCTCAGGATTTCGGACCACTATGTTTTCTGTCTGCATAGTCCCAATCCGCCTACACGGTGCCTTTTGGTGGTGTTACTCTTTTGGACACATCCTGTTGCGATGCTCGCGCTTCCTGACCCTGATCTGGGGAATCCAGGTGCGGATGATTTGCTTGCTGACCACTTATTTATAGGTGCAGTGTTTCTCAGGGCGGGAAATCAGGCACTATGTGCTGGATCTGTGGATCCCTCTGGGGTTTTGGGAGCGTGGAAATACTCTCATGAGCTTGCATCTATTTGAATTGGTGGCTTTGCCAGACCTTCTTTCTGAAACTTTACAGGAGGTCTTTTTTTGTCTCTCATCCGGCTCCGGCCCCTTCTTCCCCCTGGTTTTGTGATATATACTTGCTACCTTCCCCTGGTACTTGGAAGGTGGAGAATGTTACACTAATCTTCAAAAAAGATTCGAGGGGAGATCCGGGAAACTACAGACCGATGAGTCTGACCTCGGTACAGGGAAAGATGGTAGAGGCGCTGATAAAGGACCGCATCATTGATCACATTGACGGACACGGTCTGATGAGGATCAGCCAGCACAGTTTCAGCAAAGGCAGATCTTGTTTGACGAACTTGCTGCGCTTCTTCGAGGGAGTAAACAGGCAGATAGACAAGGGCAACCTGGTCAACATTGTATATCTGGATTTTCAGAAGGTGTTTGACAAGGTTCCACATGAATGACTACTTCGGAAAATTGCGAGCCATCGAAATGAGAGTGAAATACTCACCTGGATTAAAAACTGGCTAGAGCACAGGAAACAGAGAGTGGGGGTAAATGGACAATACTTGGACTGGAAGAGCGTCACCAGTGGGGTGCCGCAGGGCTCTGTGCTTGGAGCTGTGCTCTTCAAGATCTTTATAAACGATCTGGACATTGGTACAATGAGTGAGGTGATTAAATTTGTGGACGATACGAAGTTATTCAGAGTAGTGAAGACACAGGGAGATTGCAAATATATGCAACGTGACATAATCAAGCTCGAGAAATGGGCATTGCCATGGCAAATGAGGTTCAACGTGGATAAGTGTAAAGTGATGCATGTTGATAACAAAAATCTCATGCACTAATACAGGATGTCCGGGGCGGTACTTGGAGAGACCTCCCAGGAAAGAGACTTGGGAGTTCTGATCAACAAGTCGATGAAGCTGTCCGCGCAATGTGTGGTGGCGGCAAAAAGGGCGAACAGAATGCTAGGAATGATAAAGAAGGGGATCACGAACAGATTGGAGAAGATTATTATGCCGCTGTACCGGGCCATGATGCGCCCTCACCTGGAGTACTGTGTCCAGGACTGGTCGCCATACATGAAGGAGGACATGGTACTACTGGAAAGGGTCCAGAGAAGAGCGACTAAAATGGTTAAGGGGCTGGAGGAGTTGCTGTACAGTGGAAGATTAGAGAAACTGGGACTTTTCTCCCTCGAACAGAGGAGATTGAGAGGGGACATGATTGAAACATTCAAGCTACTGAAGAGAATAGACTTTGTAGATAAAGACAGGTTGTTCACCCTCTGCAAGGTAGGGAGAACGAGAGGACACTCTCTTTAAAATTGAAAAGGGGATAGATTCCATACGAACGTAAGGAAGTTCTTCTTCACCCAGAGAGTGGTAGAAAACTGGAACGCTCTTCAGGAGTCTGTCATAGGGGAAAACACCCTCTAGGGATTCAAGACAAAGTTAGACAAGTTCCTGCTGAACCAGAATGTACGCAGGTAGGGCTAGTCTCAGGGTGTTGGTCTTTGATCAGAGGGCTGCCGTGTGAGCGGACTGCTGGGCATGATGGACCACTGTTCTGACCCAGCAGCGGCAATTCTTATGTTCTTATATGAGTTCTGGTCTTGGAGCAGTTTAATTCTCCTGAGTACTCTGATTTTTGTTAGAGCTATGCCATGCTGAAATTTTATGACACGGAAGCGTAAGCAGCTTTGGTGGATTTTTGGTTGTGCAAGTGGCAAAATGCACCTTTCCCCCAAGGTGGTTGATGCAGCTGCCTTAGGCATTAAAGCTGCTTTGACGTTTTGTGTCGCTTGCACATGTTATATGCTGGATGCATTGCATACCCTACTTATGTGAGTTTGATTCAGGTGTCAGAGTAATCCATCACTGCCCTCGGTGGGCTGCTGTTTCCACTTTCAAGGCTCCTTTTGCTGAGATGCCTTTCAGGAGCTGTGATTGTTTGGCAGAGGTTTGCATGACTTCATGGATTCTAGACTAGACCATCACCCTATGACTTCCGGCAAAGATCCGAGCCCGGAAGTGAGGGACTTTGACGTTCTTGTGCAGCTGTGGTCTGCAGAGATTTTCCTGTATGTTTTTCCTCCTTGGCTGATGGTTGGCAGAGTCCTTTGGAGGATTGCAGTAGTTCCAGGCTGCGTTATTCTGGTGACTCCAGATTGGCCTTGCAGTTCTTGGTATACAGATTTGCTGTGCCTGATCAGTGGTTGTAGCCTTTGGCTTAGCCTCTCTCCAGACCTTTTCACGCGGAGTCCAGTATCCATGGAGGATCTGGGTCACTTTGCTCTTCCGGCTTGGCTCTTGAGCGCACCATCTTAAAGCACCATCTTAAAGCCTTGGTTGTTGATACTTTTTGGAAGTCTCCAAAGTTGTCTGTGATGTTGGCTTATGCTACCCGTGTGGAAGGCCTTCCACACTTGGTGTGCACAGGTCCAGGTGGACCCTTATTCAGCTACGATATTGCTCATTCTTGTCTTTCTTCAGGCTGGTTTGTATACAGACCTTATTGTGGTTTCTCTTTGAGTCCATGTGGCCAGACTCCTGTTTCAGATCCTGGAAGCATTGGTCTCCCTTGGCGTCTCAGCCTGATGTTGCTATACTTTTGAAGGGAGCTCTTCGTGTCCGACCACCAGTTAAGCACCTTTTCCCTTTCTGGGTCCTTCACCGGATATTGTCTAACCTTGCTAAGGCATCTTTTGAGCCACTTTGAGATGCTACCTTCTTGGACTTCACGCTCAAGATTGTTTTTTCTGGTCGCCGTTACATAGGGGTGTCGGTACTGAGAGCTTGGTCTTGCAGGTCTTTATAAATGAAATACCCGTTCCTCTGTATTTCGGAGATGGAGTATTTCCTTTGGATGGTTCCTTCCTGCTTGCTGAACATGATTTCAGTTTTCCTGGTCAGTCCGGATGTGTGTTTGCCTGACTTTCAGCCAAGTTCCCAGTTACAGGATTGCCTATTGAAGAAATTGGATGTACGCCGAGTTCTTCTGCGTTACTTAGAGGTCACCAATTTTATCTCTGTGACCATTTGTTTGTGCTGACTCATTTCTTTCAGCTTCCAAGGCCGTGATTTCCAGATGGCTCCATAGAGCCATTTTGTCAGCTTACAATCTTGCGGGGACTCAGTCTCCTGTTTCAGTCAAGGCGCATTCTGCCAATTGTTTGGTCTCTTTGTGGGACACAGCTAGAGCTGTCTCTCTTGTGGAGATTTGCAGGCTGGCAACATGGTCTTCTATTCATACGTTTGCCAAGTTCTACAGAGTGGACGTGGTGGCAAGACAGGACTCCGTTTTTGGGTTCTTGGTCTTCTGGGTCGGCGCAGCAAGCCCACCCTAGTTTTTTGGGGGACTGCTTTTGTACATCCCTACTGTCTAGAACAGTGGTCTCAAACTCAAACCCTTTGCAGGGCCACATTTTGGATTTGTAGGTACTTGGAGGGCCTCAGAAAAAAATAGTTAATGTCTTATTAAAGAAATGACAATTTTTCATGAGGTAAAACTCTTTATAGTTTATAAATCTTTCTTTTTGGCTAAGTCTTAATAATAATATTGTCATTTATAGCTAAAGAGACATATGATCAAGAAACTGTTTTTTATTTTACTTTTGTGATTATGATAAACATACCGAGGGCCTCAAAATAGTACCTGGCGGGCCGCATGTGGCCCCCGGACCATGAGTTTGAGACCACTGGTCTAGAATGTCTCACCTATTGCACCGGCAAAAGAGATTGTGTACTTACCCTGATAAGCTCTTTTCCAGTAGATAGATGAGACATTCTAGACTTCTGCCCAGTAGTTACTGTACCTGCATACAGTTTTTAATCTGTTGTTGCTTCTCCAAGCTGTTTCTTTTAATGTCTGTTGGTCCTTGTGTATGTTCAATTTAATGGGGGAGTGGTTTCTCAGCTTCCTTGAAGCTGGTTGGCATGTCACTTTACTGTTGGTTGAATTCTTGAGCAGGACAGTTGGTTTGAGTCTGTTGCTACAGGTGCCTCTACTTCACATATATTCGGTGCTCGGGTACTAACTGTAGAGGACACTAAACTGATCAGTGAAGTACTATAGAGGCAGAGTGAAAAATCTGGAGTGGATTCCTTCTGCAACCATGCAACTAAAGGGAAATAACCCTACTGTCTAGAATGTCTTGCCTATCTACTGGAAAAGAGCTTACCAGAGTAAGTACATAATCTCTCTTTCAGGCATATTCCAAAAGACTGATTTGCCAGTGTCAGACAGGATGCTGTTCTGACTTAGCAAGACATTTTCTGAGGTATTTTTTTTCTTTAGGCTTTCATCTGTTTAGAATACAAAGTGAAAGATATATAAGGTCCTATAAGAATGAGTTTACAATCGGAGAGAAATTGACTATTAACTTCAGTAATTACTGGGATGGTACAATCTTACATAATCATGACTATACTAACTTGAAAACAAAAATCAAAACAATCAAAATTTTCAATAAAAGGTGATGATGGAACTGGGCTTTTTACAAGTGTATTGCTCCGTGGTCTTGTATTGATTTCTTTTCCAATTCTAAATACGGTAATTTTTTTGACTGACCAAAACATATAACAAATGCAATATAATTCCCAAACTTTTATATTTTATGTTATCCTTCTTAGTGTGTACTAAATAAATTCATAAATATATGTAAAGTGCTCAGATTCATATAATGTAACCTTCATTGGAATGTTATCATTCTTTGTTACTCTCTGTATACTATTGCATAGCTCTCATTCCCCATGTGATAAAATAAAAACTTTTAGAAATAACCAAATTTATTTGAAAAGTCTTCCTTGTGGTGCATTCCTTTCAAACCATATGGCAATAAGACTTTTGGGCTCCTTTTACAAAGTGGCGTTACTGATTAGTTTGCTCAGTATGAAGAAGCATATTTCAACTCCCATGGGTTTCTTCACATTCAGCACACACTAATCAGTCGCACCACTTTGTAAAAGGAGCCCTATAAATCTAATATTAACAATCTTCTACAAAGTCCTGCAATTTCCATCATTGTTCCTATCTGTTCCAGCAAAGGTAAAATAATGGTTCTTCACTTCAAGTCAGAAAACTACCAGTAAGCTTCTATTTGGTTAGTGGTTTTACCTGGAAAACAAGGCTTCTTTATGAGAGAGTCTTAAATTGCTAAAAATACAAACTGTAATTTAAAAAACTGGAGAAAATAATTCTTCTATAACTACAATCCCAATTTTTGTAAACACTTCAAAAATTCATTTAGAAATTAAAATGTACTGTCAACTAGCAGTATTCAAACTGATATAATGTATTATAAAAATACCAATGTTTGCCCATGCTTTTCACTTTATAGCTATGTAGAATGCACCTTCAATCAAAATTGGCAGCTTCACACACACAAAAAAATTGCTAATCAGTATCTGAATTCAGTCTCTTTGGTATTAGTGTGCCACTTAAAAATATATTCCTGCTCAAGCTGGAGCAAAATCTGTATTAAGTTTCCCATAAACACTGAACTTGATCAACTGCAAAACAAAGTATAGTTTAGACTTCATGCATTTATATTCAGTGAGCAGTCAAAGGTGCCAATTTATTTTGTTTGTGCAAAGCTGAACAGTGTTCAATAATTCAAGCCTTAAATTTTGAGCAATGTTTCCAATATTTATTAGTGAACATGGGCAAATGATTGCATAAATAACACCCATTGAATTGCAGTCTATATATGTCCATAGTTTATGAAACATCTCCAAAATTGGACAGTGAAAACAGAGTTACAAAGCTCTGTCACACTTATGATGGTCTTTAATGTGCAAAATCGTCATTAAAAGGATGCAGTGATGTGATAAAGATCTCAGTCAAGAGGGAAGTTATCAACATATCATCCACTGAATTGGTCTGTATAAATCCATATCCAGGGTTGGACAAAGAAAACGAAGCATTGCAAAGCACACTTTACCACATTTATAATGTGCAAATCTTCATTGAAAGAATGCAGTGATAGTGATAAGATCTCAATGAGGGGGAAGGTATCAGTATAGGTTACTGTTGGGTTATTTTAACACAAGGTCACATTTTATGCAATGAGACCCTGTTCTAAAATAACCCAACATAAACATAACAGTAGAGGCGACTGAAACAGTTTTATTTATTTTTTTTTAGTTTCAACTGAAACTGCCACTGAAACGGTCTAACCACTTTAGGCCAAAAACGAAAACTTAAGTTTGTTAATGTGAACCAATGAGGCCCACTAGGGATTGTCAGAACTTGCAGTCTGCAGCCCTCTGTTAAATCCACAGTAGATTTTTCCCAGGAACTGCAAACACAAGCTGACAACTGGGAGAGCTAATTTAACAAGGATTTTTCAACAAGTTTGGCATGTTTTAAGTTCCCAAGTCAATGCAGATGTAGTTAAATATTCTCTGAGACAGGAACTTTGTGAGAACATGGAAAAAATAATCATGATTACCAGCGTTTTATGTCTACCCAAACTGTGCACAGATAACAAGAGAAAGTAACATTGAGATATTTCCCATTTTGTATTTAAGGACAAGCATAATACGGTAGATTCTTACTTAAATGAGGTGAAGATATTCAGATACTGGTCTACACTGTAGACATTATACCAGACTGATGCACAATCCATAATAAAAAAAACACATTGATCTTACTGAATGTGAGGACTATATGGTCTGAAAAATTACAATCAAAACATTACATTTCTCAAATTATTTTCTAATATATAAACTTCATTTTATTGTAATATTTCCCTAATAACACTATAAGCTGACCAGTACTTGAGCTTGAAAAAAAAAAAATCACTGCAGGTTCCATCCTCATAGAATCTAGCTTCTGCATATCACATGTCTGATTAAAATGCTGCATTGTCTTCATACCCAACAGAGCTTGGAAATTCATTCGAATCACCCAAATAGTATCCAAGCCAGGTTGGGATTGTCAATGTGTAAAGGGATTGCCTCTACACACATGGAACGCAGCTAATGAAAACTGATACTAAAAGCCACAATGCTTTTATAATGGCTGACTTTGTCACTTTTGGAGTGACAGCTGATGTCATCTTCACAGAGAGGCCAATTCATAAGGAGCTTATCATTCTTCTTGAACTTAAAGCATCAACATGGGATTCTGTGCTTTTTACACAGGTTATTTCAGAAAATATTCCAAGGAGAAATGTTTAGATGAATAGGCATAGGCAGCCTTGGTTCACAAGAGAATGTTGATTGAAGAAACATCATCTGCATGCCTTGGATCATTTATGGCATAAATCTAGAAATGCTTCTGATCTGAATGTCCTTTCACTCTTGTTACTCACAATATCGATTGTTTTTGAAAACCACATGGCAGGAATATTATTCAAAACTTTTATTACAAAACGCTCCAAATAAATCTAAACAGTTTTATTTCTTTAGTTTCAAGATTATCAAATTTATCATCAACATCTGCTCATACCTTACCATCAACGCTGAGTTTTGCAGATTATTTTGTTTCTAAAATATCTGATCTTTGAGCCCCTTTTCCCAGTTCTCCACCTCATCATTCTTCCTCTTCTACTATTATGCAGTTTTCAGATAAAAGTTTAGCTAGGGCATCAACTTGGACTGAATTTTCAGTAGCAACCTTAATAGCTTTTAATAAAACTGACTTCTTATCAGGAAGACTATATGTGCTCTTGATCTTGTCCCTTCACATTGGCTGCTTGATTCTAGACAGGGACTATCATCCTTAGCAAGATACTTGATTATTATGTCTCAACACATGATCTATCCTTGAAGTGGAGTGATTTGTACAACCAATTCTTAAAAATAATCACTTTAATTCATCACAACTTTCTAGTTTTAGACCTGTTTCCAATCTGCCTTTTTAAACTAAACTAAACTCATGGAAAAAGTAGTATTTCAGCATATTGAATCTTCATCCATCACAAACTGTCTTTGGAAAACTTCACTCTATAAAAACGGTAATTACTTCTCAATGACTGCTATTCATCTCTTGATTGAGGGCATTCTACTCTCCTTATTTCTCTTGGTTATTCATCAGCATTTGATCTTGTTAGTCATTCTCTTCTATCACATCTAGCTTCATTGGGTATTTCAGGAACTGTATTAGATTGGTTTTCTTCATTTCTCAGAGATGGATCTTTTTTTGTTTCTCATACAACTTCAACTTCTGCACATTGTTCACTGTCCTGTGGGGTCCTTCAAGGTCCCTTTCTCTTTAACATCATCTTGAATCCACTTGCATTGTTAATACAAGAATCAAATATTCACTGTCACATTTATGCAGATGACATACTCCTTTCATTTCAGGATCCTTCAAATCCTGACTTTACTGCCCTGCAGTGTTGCCTAGATAAGATCATTACTTGGTTACATGATAATAAGCTTGTCTTGAATCTTAGTTCCTTTACTTGGTACTTTCCCTTTTAAAATGGTCTCTACTATGAAATATTTAGGAGTTACCTTTGGGAGTGCACTTTTATCCCTCAAATTTCTGCAATGGTTAACTCATGTTTTTATAAACTACAATTAGAACGTTCCATCAGATCATATATAGATCAAGCATTATGCGCTACTCTCCTATACGCCTTGGTTATCTGAAAAATTGATTACTTCAATTTTTTTTAATGCAGGCCTTCCATTAGTATCCATCAAAAAATTACAAACTATTCAGAATTTCTCAGTAAGATTGCTTACTCATATCCGTTGATTCAATCACATCACTCCTTTCTTGAAAGCACTACATTGTCTTCCTGTAAATAAATTTCTAACTCTGGCTTTCAAAGCTTTACATCTTGGACTTCCATTTTATCTATCTATCTTTTATTGTCCCAATATAATCCAGCACGTTCTTTACAGTCTTCAATGGCACATCAGTAAACAGTTCCTTCAGTATATATGACCAGGCTTCAATCTACTCATCATTCAGCATTTTTTTACATAGTTCCTCAATTATGGAATTTCCTCCCCTTCATAGTCTGCTCAGAGCTGTCTTACATAAGATTTCAAGTACCTGTATTTCTGAAAGCCCATTTGTTTGTGATAGACTTTGGGTGTTTTATCATGTAGGGTACAGGATAACTTTTTTCCCCCCCTGCCTGTCTGCTGTTATTTGTCCTATTGTTAATGGAGTTCCTATAATGAGTGGTGGTAAATAAAACAAAAATGAATATAAATCAAGCTCCTTCCCCTTACAGTTCCTTTTGGTGTAGTCCAGGCACGAATGATCCCCAGTTAACTCTTGCTTATGTCAGCTCTATGGCAGCCATTTTGAGAGCAGAGCCAGCAGAACAGGAGTAAATGGGGTCACTCTTGTTCTGACTATATCCCTAAACTGCCAGGGATTGTAAAATAGGCCTGGGGGTGGTATCCATAGGTAGATAGAGGGGAAAGGTAAACAGGACAAAGCACACATTTTAGGCTTCTACAGAAAACGCACATTAGTTTCTTCTGAATCTAAAATCATGACTGTAGACTTTTGCTGAAACTGAAAAGGATTTAGAGCTTTTATCACTGAAACTGAAATTCATTTGGCTTCTACATAACATTATCCATGTTGATAATTTCCCCCCTAAATCTCATAAATATGTTGCTGAAAACTAAAAAGATAATTCTCAAAAACTTTCATGTCCTGCAAGAACATTTGTAAAATGATTGGTATGTTTATAAGGCACATAATACAAGGATATTAACATTGTAATTAAAGTAAAATCATGCTATATGAAAAGGAAACAGTTATGCTTTATGCAGAAACATTAAAAGAATACTGTTGGGCTCACCATGTGCCATGTAGATTACAAATAAAGCTCCCCTCATTTATGAGGCTGATAGATTTTATGGAAAGTTGGATTTTGATACTAAATAAGTGTCTTTATGATTTATTGCTACTTATTTTGATTGGTAAATTGGCTAAGGATTTGAAGACTCAGACTAAGCATGAAAAGAATTTTGTTGGGAGAAATTGGATAAACAAATGAAAAAGTTTTGTAATAGTAACAGTATTTTAAAAAAATGTTTCTGCCTAAAGCACTGCTCTAATCAGTTGTTTGATGAGGAGAAATTGTAAAAGTACGGTATGCAGAGGGGGCAGGTTCAGAAAATCTTCAAAAAGGCGAGTACCCTGCAATAATATAGCTGCTTCCTTTTTCTGTATGTCTTAATTTTTGCATATTATCAGAACACTCTAATATCCTTGTATTAAGAGCCTTAAAATGTGTTGGGGTCATTCAAATAATATCAGCATGTTCTTGGATCATATGAAATTTGTAAAGTCAGCGGGGGAATTGTCTGCTATGGAAGCATTCTATGCAACATATTTTCGATGCTGGTGACTGCGGCATTCCATACTTGGGATGGAGGTGTCAGTGAGCTTGGGGGGGGGGGGTCTAAACAAGTGCCTTCTCTACCTTTTGGGGGTCTGTTGCAGGTGAGGGTTCCCTGATGGAGCTTTGAAAATCAGTTTGGCTAGTTTGGGTCACCTAAGTCCACAAGACACTGGCTGTGAGACAAAGCCCAGATGAGGAGCTTCAAGCCGTGATAGCAGCTGGGGGCTGGGCTCTTGAGAAGCATCACTTAAAGTTCATCAACTATTTAACCTCCATCATCTGGAACCTGTTACTTATCCTTGACATTTGTTTAGGCCTGGAGAATCTTTTTGAGAGGTGGTGTTTGGATCACCATTTCTCTCTTGTGATGAACCTAGATTGGTCTATTCTGGAATAACTACAGAGGGGTTTTGCTCTGAATTCTTAGAAGGTCCAGGTATAGCACAGGGGGTTTCTCTGGTGTCTCAGGCTGGTATAGTGATGTTGCTATGGGGAATGTTGCTATGGATCCTGAACTGTGTTCCAACACTTTAGGAACACAGTTCAGGAGTGGAAAAGTAACCTAAATGGCTAGTGCAGTGGACTGAGAACCTGGGAAACAGGGTTTGAATCCCACTGCAGCTCTTGTAACTCTGGGCAAGTCACTTAACTCTTCATTGCTTCAAGTATATAATATGTAAATTGCTTTGATTGTTTTTAATAGAAAGTCAGTATATCAAATCCCATCCCCTTTCCCTTTGTGGTGTTCTTTCTTTAAAGCAATCATTGAATCTGTGTATATTCTATGATAGAAGGTGATCACAAGTGAGCTAAAAGCACATTCCATTCTATTCTTGGACTGAGACCTGAGCAGTGACTGAACATGTAGCGTAGTGACATGGTTGTTTACATTCTGTTACGAAGCATTACAAGATTTATGTGCTGTCCAGTAGCACTGTTGGTTTTGTTAGAGCTTTGTTGCAGAGGTGGTCTTGTCTTCCCCTAATTCTTGCTTTTGTACATCCAATTTATCTGGACCGGTCTAGCAGGATGACAGGGAGGGGAAATTTATTCATACCTGTTAATTTCCTTTCCTTGAAACCAGCTAGATCGGTCCATAGCCTGCCCTGGAAGATTATGGTTAGGTTTGTTTGTGGGTTCTGTCTGCTCTGTTATGTAAATAGTAACGCAGTTGATAGTCTTAGGTTTAGGTTCAAACAATTTTTATTGATGCAAACACAGCAAATACAACACCAGCGCACCCCAAAGGTGCACAGTACAAATAATAATGCATCATATACAATAATAGAACAAGCATATACAATAAAAGAGTAACATCAACCAAACTCCCTCCCCTTCCTTCTCTACATAGGGCAAGTGAGATTAATGAGGGTGGAAAGGTACTCCAAAGCCCTGTACTCTTATGAACCCCAAAAATGTCACACCACCCCATCCCTTCACCTGAACCACCCCATTTCCCCTCCTCAAACCCCCCCTCTCCTCCATTTTTTCAGTGGTTTCCCTATTGGGTATTAAAAATATATATATTCTTCAGTGGTTTCCCTATTGGGTATTAAAAAAAAAAAAAAAAAAAAAAATGCATGTTAGTGATTTGGTTCCTGTTCCGCTTTGGGCAAAAACATATTGAAGGGTTCCAACTTGCACCAGCCCTTATACTGTTGATGTCACTGTAGCAGTTCAGAATCTGTACCTCTGTCTGTTAGTAAGGGAAACAACTCATTCATTGGTACTAGTTTAGACAGAAATTTCACTTTTAAAGTCTGGTCATCAGAAGGTCTGAAAGGAGTGCACCATGGAGAAGACTTTTCAGATAACTTGAGTTATTTCTAAAAGTGTTTAATTTTTTTGATACAAAAATAAATGCTGTAGAATACTGATGATAAAAAAGTGACCTATTTCTATTGAGGGTTACATTTATGTAAATTTGAGCCCTCTTCATATAAATCTTTTATGAATTTGTATAATATACAACAACAAGACAGATAAAGTAAAATATAAAAGTTTGGGAGTTTTATTCCACTCCTGTGTTTGTGTTATGATACATAGTGATGGAATGAGATACAAGTGACATTTGGGACAGCTGAGTTACTGAGCAGACCTTATACATCAAGTGATGAAAACAAGATATTTATTCAAAGCAAATAAAATATAACAGTGCTCAACATGGCCACATTTTGCCTGAAGACAGGTTGATTTAGGGGTTAAAACCAGAGAGAATCACCAAGAAATGTTTTCCTTCTAAAACAGACTGGCAAATAAAAAATGCAGTCATAGCACTGATCACACAACTTCCTGATTCCTGTGTGTGCATTTGGCACTGATCACACACACAACTTCCTGACTCCTGAGAGTGCATTTGGCTATTTGTCAGTCTGCTCATTTTAGAGGGAAAAGGTTCCTTGGTTTCCTCTGGTTTTACATAACCTATCTTTAGGTGAAACATGGCCACGTTGGGCACTGCTATATTTATTTGCTTTGAATAAATATATTGCTGTTATCCTAGGACAAGCAGGCAGGTATTCTCACTAATGGGTGACGTGATCCAACGGAGCCCCAATGTGGACGCTTCTTTGAAGAAAACTCGAAGTTTCGAGTTGCGCACCGTGCATGCACGAGTGCCTTCCCGCCCGATGCACCGGGCGTGTCTCCTCAGTTCTTACTTTTCCGCGGAGCCGAGAAGTCCGTCTTCGACTCTCTGTGCAAAGTCCCTTCGCTTATGCCTTCTAAGTCCGCGGTTTTGATTTTAATTGATCGTAATCGCTGATTTTCATCGTGTTTTATTGTTTAAAAAAAAAAAAAAATTTTTTCTTCGTATGGTTCGATCGGGCAGGCCACGTGGCCGCAGCCCCGCGGCTTTGATCTTGCGGAGCTTTTTCGGCCTATGTCCC
The DNA here is from genome assembly GCF_902459505.1 of Geotrypetes seraphini. NCBI lineage: Eukaryota > Metazoa > Chordata > Amphibia > Gymnophiona > Dermophiidae > Geotrypetes > Geotrypetes seraphini. The sequence continues at coordinate 336,735,976 of NC_047086.1, read as the reverse complement.
GGCCTATCACTGGTTTTAAAAAGTGTGCCAAGTGCCAGCGCACGATTTCACTAACGGACCCTCATCAACGCTGTTTTCGGTGTCTCGGGCCTGAACATCTCCCAAAATCGTGCTGGCCTTGCTCCACACTCACCGCACGTGCTTCCAAGCGCCGTTGCGTCCTGTGGAAATCGCTCTTCATGGAGTCCTTGATGGAGCCGTCGACCTCAAAGGGACCCGCACCTTCGACATCATCCGTAGCCCCACAGTCTTCCACCTCTGCGGCGCCGAGTCTCATCAAGCCCGCCTCGTTTGTCCCGGCTCAGACTCCAGTGCCTGTTGCGATGCCTTCCTCAACCTCCTCAGGTCAGGTAGCCCAGCAGCCCATTCCCCCAGTCGTGTTGAAAGTGCCCAAGGCCTCGAAGTCCAAGCACTCACACCTTACTCCATCCCTGCTGTCCCGAGTAAACTGGACACCAGGTACCGCATGGTCCATCGCAAAGGGTTCAACAGCTCTCAACTCTCCCACCAGTCCCTGTTGGTGGAGTCATCATTGAAGCGATCCCATCCCTCCCAGGTCTACGCCGCCGTCCTGCCTGGCAGAGAAGGGAAAACCATGGACCGATTTGGCAGGAGAGTGTACCAGAACTCCATGATGGCCTCGAGAGTTATGAACTACAACTTCCACTTCACAACATACTTGGAGTTCCTCCTATCGGTATTCCAGAAGTTTATGCCCTACGTGGACACGAGGGCACACTTCGAGTACCAAGAAGTGCTGGCCTCGCTATCCCAGCTCCAGGTACAGTTGATGCAGTCCTCGTACGATGCCTTTGAGTTTGCGGCTCGGGCAACAGTGTGCTCAGTGGCCATGCGCCGGCTGGCATAGCTGAGGACCATCGACATGTATCCCAACCTACAGGACAGGCTCGCAAATGTTCCCTGCGTTGGCACCAACCTCTTCGACGAATCCATCGAGGCGGTGACCAAGAAGCTATCGGACCATGAACAATCCTTCCAGTACATCCTACGTCCGAAGCCCAGGCCTGTTCCGCCTCGCCAGCTGTTGGTATACCAGCGGCGCTACCCTCCATAACAGGCTCCCCCCAGCAGACAGCCTGTGAAGAGACAGCATCCGCAGAAACACCAGCATAAGCTTTAGCCACCGGCTGCACCTAAGGCTCCTCAGCCCTTTTGACTGTCTGAAAGAGGACATTTCTTCCATCGTCCTCCTTTTCTCAGTAAATCCACCCATCGGAGGTCGCCTCCTTCATTTCTACCACCGATGGACAACTATCACCACAGACCTCTGGGTTCTCTCCATCCAGGCCTTGTTACAGCTAGGGGCTGTCGAACCGGTCCCCTAGGACCAACAGAACAAGGGGTTTTACTCCCGATACTTCCTTGTTCCAAAGAAGACGGGCGACCTGCGACCCATCTTGGACCTCAGGGTACTCAACAAATATCTGGTCAAAGAAAAGTTTTGCATGCTGACCCTGGCATCACTGTATCCCCTCCTCGAGCAGAACGACTGGTTATGCTCGCTGGATCTCAAGGAGGCCTACACTCACATTCCAATTCATCCAGCCTCCCGTCAATACCTCAGATTCAGGGTGGGACACCTTCACATCCAATACCGAGTGCTACCCTTCGGCCTGTCCTCGTCACCCAGAGTCTTCACCAAATGCCTGGTTGTGGTGGCTGCAGCACTCAGGAGCCATGGCCTCCAGGTGTTTCCTTACCTGGACGATTGGCTCATCAAGGATTCCACATCTCAGGGAGCCGCTCTCGTGATCCAGAAGACAATTTGGTTACTGCAACATCTGGGATTCGAGATCAACTTCCCCAAATCCCACCTGCAACCTTCCCAGACTCTTCCCTTCATTGGAGCGATTCTGGATACTACCCAACTCAGAGCGATCCTCCCGCCCCCACGCAGGGATGCTCTCCTTCATCTCTGCCACTCAGTGTCCTCTCGCACGTCCATTTCAGCGAAACAAATGATGGTCCTTCTAGGCCACATGGCCTCTACAGTTCACGTGATTCCGCTTGCCAGACTTCACCTCAGGATTTCCCAATAGACCCTGTCGTCCCAGTGGTCCCAGACGTCCGACCCTCTTACTCGCCTCATCCGGGTCACTCCTGCTCTACAACAGTCTCTTCGCTGGTGGATGCTCTCCTCCTATTTATCCAGAGGCTTGTTATTCCACACCCCCCACCACCAGAAAGTCCTCACGACCAACTCGTCGAGTTATGCCTAGGGGTGCCCATCTGGACGGCCTCTGCACCCATGGTCACTGGACCAGCACAGACCACCAGTACCACATCAATCTCCTGGAACTCAGGTCGATCTTCAACGCTCTCCAGACCTTTCAACATCTCCTTCGCGACCAGGTGGTCCTCATTCGCACAGACAACCAGGTCGCCATGTACTATGTGAACAAGCAGGGAGGCACGGGATCGGCCTTCCTCTGCCAGGAAGCTCTGAAGGTGTGGGAGTGGGCGACTCGCAACAACACCTTCCTCAGAGCGGTCTACATTCAGGGGGTGGACAACGCCTTAGCAGACAGCCTGAGCCGCCTTCTGCTACCTCTCGAGTGGACCCTCAACTCCACGCCCCTGCATCATATCTTCTCCCTGTGGGAACGCCTCAGATAGACCTCTTTGCAGCCCTCCACAACTTCAAACTGCCTCACTTCTGCTCCAGGATCTACACCCCTCAGCGCCTCGAGGCAGATGCATTCCTCCTGGACTGGACGAATCGCTTTCTATATGCGTTTCCTCCATTTCCTCTCATCCAAAAGACTCTAGTCAAGCTGAAGTCAGACCATGCCACCATGATCCTGATTGCTCCACGGTGGCCCAGACAACCTTGGTACTCCCTTCTACTTCAACTCAGCAGCAGGGAGCCATACCTTCTACCAGTCTTTCCTTCTCTGCTTCCACGGCATCAAGGATCTCTGCTTCACCCCAACCTGCAGTCTCTACACCTGACAGCTTGGTTCTTCTTGACGTAACCCCTCTACAGTTTTCCCAATCGGTGAGGGACATCCTGGAAGCTACCACCAAAGATGGACTAGATTCTCTGTCTGGTGTGTTTCCCAACGCCAGGAGCCTCAACACTCCTCCTTGTCTTCAGTTTTGGACTATCTTTTGCACCTGTCTCAGTCTGGCCTCAAGTCTTCCTCGATACGAGTCCATCTAAGTGCAATTGCTGCTTTCCACCAGCCTCTCCAAGGGAAACCTCTATCTGCTCATCCGGTAGTTTCCAGATTCATGAAAGGGCTGTTCCATGTCAACCCTCCGCTCAAACCACCTCCAGTGGTTTGGGACCTCAGTGTTGTTCTTTCACAACTTATGAAGCCTCCATTTGAACCTCTCCACAAGGCTCACCTGAAATATCTCACTTGGAAAGTTGTGTTTCTCATTGGCCTCACTTCTGCCCGAAGAGTCAGTGAGCTACAAGCCTTGGTTGCGAACCCGCCTTTTCCAGTATTCCATCATGACAAGGTGGTTCTCTGCACACACCTGAAATTCCTTCCTAAGGTTGTCTCAGAATTTCATCTCAACCAATCCATCGTCCTGCCAGTGTTCTTTCTGAAGCCACACTCTCACTCTGGAGAATCGGATCTTCATACTCTGGACTGCAAGCGTGCTTTGGCTTTCTACCTAGAACGCACCAAACCTCACAGATCTGCTCCTCAACTTTTCATCTTCTTCGATTCGAACAAGTTGGGACGCCCCGTTTCCAAGCGCACCATCTCCAACTGGATAGTGGCTTGCATCTCATTCTGCTATGCCCAGGCTGGATTGCCCCTTGACAGAAAAATCACAGCCCATAAGGTCAGAGCGATGGCAGCATCTGTAGCTTTCCTCAGATCAACACCGATTGAGGAGATTTGTAAAGCTGCCACTTGGTCCTCGGTTCATACCTTCACTTCACACTATTATCTGGATACTTTCTCCAGACGGGATGGACAGTTTGACCAAACAGTATTGCAAAATTTATTCTCCTAAGTTGCCAACTCTCCCACCATCCCATTCTGGTTAGCTTGGAGGTCACCCATTAGTGAGAATACCTGCCTGCTTGTCCTGGGATAAAGCAATGTTACTTACTGTAACAGTTGTTATCCAGGGACAGCAGGCAGCTATTCTCACGTCCCACCCACCTCCCCTGGGTTGGCTTCTCTGCTAGCTAGTTGAACTGAGGAGACATGCCCGGTGCATCGGGAGGGAAGGCACTTGCGCATGCGCGGTGCGGGCAACTCGAAACTTCGAGTTTTCTTCAAAGAAGCGTCCGCATCGGGGCTTCGTTGGATCACGTCACCCATTAGTGAAAATAGCTGCCTGCTTGTCCTGGATAACAACTGTTACGGTAAGTAACATTGCTTTTTCATTGTTTGTATTTGATATACTCTTTTTCTGTTCTGCATCTGCAGATCCATGCCTCTCATCTCTTCTACAGCTGAGTTACTGGGCACGCTGGTGCACTAAATAGCCATAATACAACTAGAAGAGGGTTGTTTTTTTGTTTTTGTTTTTTTTACAACTCGTGGTCCTTTTTACAACAGAATTAATTTTAAAACTGTGATTATCATCTAGGAAAGCTCTGTTTCTTCATTATATTTTCCTTCAAGTAAGGCCTACTTCCAAATATTTACAATATAGATTGGGATGGGAGAACACTAGAATCAGTTTGGTAGGATCTGTTTACCTTGACAAGCCACAGACTGATGATGATAATACAGAAAATACTTAGGAAATTTAGAATGTTTGAAATACTAAGGGAACATTTATGAACAAGTGTGCCTGAATCTGGTTTACTTTCACAAACTATTTATTTTATTTAAAACATTTGTATTTCGCTTTTAGCCAAAGCAAGATACAAATATTGTACCAATCTACGTTTTCTAATAAATTGTATTTTTAGTCAATATTTTTGCTATCTTATTGTTTGAATATGCTGCTCAGTATGATAGTACATATTTATTTGATATGGCAACAATCGTTTTAAACATTTAAGTGACTTTATATTAAACAACAAGACATAGAGAGAAGGAGCATGGAACAGTCTGGGCACTGAAATGGAATTTATGAAGTTGTAAAATTTAAAATAATTTTTTTGACAGTAGGAAAACCAGGAATAGGGAGAGTTGAAACCATGCTGCATCCGCTGATTGAAATGGAGTAGGGTAAGGGCCTTTAACCTTTTTCACATTAAAGACTGCAATGTGGTCATGAGAGAGCTCCAAGGGCCACAAAAAAGACTTTAGGCTTATACATTTTATTTTTTATTTTAAAAGTTGTTTTTAACGTTGTTCTTCCATTGCTTCTTGACCTTTATCCATCTTTCACATTCAATTTCTTCAGTTTGTCTTCCTCCCTTTTTTTTTTTTTTTTGAAAGCATATTTTATTGAAGCAATTCAAAAAACCACATACGTCCGTCAATGTCAAGATGCAGATGGAGGCGTGGAAAGGTAGAGCATCAGTGTTGCAAAGAGGCAGTGAGGTTGAGATGAGGGGTAAAAACAGTTTTTAAGGATCATGTGACGCCATGCTGCGGGACAGACGCTAGCCTGTGTCTCTCCCGCTGCCCTTCTCAGTTTCCCCTCTCTTCTGGGGAGTTTTTCGGCTTTTGAGCCTTGGGACTGGGCCCTCCCGCACCTCCACCCCTCCGGATCCTGTGGGCGAGTTCAGGGTCGATTCTAAGGGGGCATGTTGCTGAAATCGGCCCGCAAGGAAAAGGATCGTGGCAAGCAGGGAGACCTTAAAATGGCGGCGCCGCTGAGTCCTGGAGCCGCTACGGGGGGGGGGGGGGGGGGGCAGGCTTGGATCGCCGAAATCACGTTGGGAGTCACGGCGGCGATGGAGCTCGTCTTGGAGCAGAAACTCCTGCCTCTGGACCACAAGCTGGCTATGGTCCAAGCCTCGTTGGACGCTATGGGTCAGGAGGTGGTAGCGTTCCGGCAGCGGGTGAGTGCTGTGGAGGATAGGCTGCAGCACGTGGAGGACGCCCAGACCCGACATCAGCGCCTTGTCTCTGCCCTCGAGGACCGCATTGAGGACCTGGAAAATAGATCTCGCCGGTCCAATTTGCGTTTTATTGGTTTTCCAGAAGCTGTGTCAGAGCGGGACTTGAGGGGTGAGCTGGAAACCTGGCTGGCTGCCTCCGTCATCTTCCCTGGTGATTTGGGCCCGCTCCGTATTGAGAGGGCGCATTGCCTGGGTCTCCGTTCTGCTCATCAGGCCCGGCCGCGGGTGGTAATAGCGAAGATCTTGAACTATGCTCACAAACAGTCTATTCTTCAGGCGGCTCGGGGAGAGCGCTCTCTCACCTATCAAAACGGCAGGGTGCTCTGCTTTCAGGACTATTCTACCAAAGTGGCTCAGCAATGGCGAGCATTTGCACCGGTGTGTTCTACCTTGGCAGCCCACCATGTTCGCTTCGCCCTCCTTTACCCCGCGCGGTTGTGGGTTCATCACAATGGCGCTACTCAGTTTTGCTCTACCGTAGCGGAGGCGCAGAACATGCTGGATGCGTGGAATGCGGACATGCCTTCTACCAGTGCTGCTGGTGTGATCTCCTCTACTGCTGGTCCGGCCTGATGGATGCCTGTCCTCGGAGATGCTCTTTCTTCGGGCTCGGCTGCAGCCCTGGGCTCCTAATTGGATTTCTGTTCGGACCTTGGATGGACTTGTCTGGCTCTGTCTTTGACTGTGTTGTTGCTCTGCTCTTTTGCTTTGAGCTGTGACTGTGCACCGGGACATGTTTGTTTTTTTGTTTTTTTTATATATAGTTTTGTGGGGCTTTCCTGTCTATTGAGGGGGCCCAGGGTCTCTTTCCACTCTTGCACGGCCAGGGCTGTTTCTGGTGGCTGGCGGTCCTGGTTTACCTTCTGGAGCGGGCGTTGTTGAGCTTGATGACTGGGGTGATGTGCGTGTTTGGGGATGTGTGGTGGGCTGTTTGTATGTTGTGCTGGACTAGGAGGGGGGGAGTGGTGTTGGGGTGGGGGTTTTGTGGTACTTGTTGAGCTCATGTTTTGGGGGTTCTTGGTTTGCATTTTTTGAGGGCTGTGTTGGGGTGGGTGGGTTCTGGGATTGGGTTCTTCTGGGTAGAGGTGCCCATCCTGGGACATTGTGGCATTGTATTATGTCTTGGGTTTGTGGTATGGGTTCTAATTTGGTCTGTTTTGCTCTTTGGGGTCTAGTCTAGTCCCTTTTGCTGTTTTCGGGGGGATTCTGGGGAGAGGGCGTCTGTAGTGATTGGTTTCCTTCGGGGACCAGAAGGGATAGGGGTGGGTGGGGCAGGAGGGGCTTGGTGGGGTAGGAGTTGGTTGGTTGGGTTCTGGGGTTTGGATTGGTTCGGTGGGGGGAGGGGGAAGGATGGTTTTGGGGGGGAGGGGAGGGTTGGGTAGGGAAAGTTGTTCCTCTCGATCCGGGGTGACTGCTGGCACTGGCTTCCGCATGGGTATGGCCTTTGGAGGGGGGCTTGCTGGGATGCCTCTTCCTAGGCTTTTGAATTTTTTAATTCCTTGTTGGTTATCTTTGTTTCACTTTTATGTCCCTTAAGCTATTATCTTGGAATGTGGGGGGCATTCATTCCCCAATAAAGCGACAGAAGGTGCTTCGACAGCTTCGGAGGAACTGGGCGGACGTGGCCTTTCTGCAGGAAACGCATTTGACAGCTGCGGAGCATGCCAAGTTGCGAACCTGGTGGGTGGGAGACGTCCTGGACTCCCCTGCTTTGGTGTGGCTATTCTGGTGGGTAAACATCTTCATTTGGTGGTTCGGGATGTCCTTAAGGACCCGGAGGGGTAGGTATGTGATTGCCTCGGTTAGTTTGAACTCTAAACCTTATATTCTTTGCAATCTTTATGCTCCCAATAGCCCGGGTGTGGGATTTTTTCATCATTTAGCGGATCTTTTGTCAGTCTATGGAGATGTTCCCCTGGTGGTGGGGGGTGATTTCAATGAGGTGGCGGATCCTCTTTGGGATCGCTTGTCTGGGGTGGGGAGGGAGTCTCGGAAATCTGCTACTGGAATTGCAATTCTTTGTGCCTCCCTCGACTTGGTGGACGCCTGGAGAGTCTTGCATCCCCTGGAGAAGGATTTTACTCACGTTTCTCAGGCCCATGCTTCAAGTTCAAGTTTAATATCAAGTTTAATATATATTTGATTGATCGCTTTATCAGTTTCAAAGCGATTAATACATGATTAAAATTACAATATAAAAGAAGCTTCTTTATCCCGTATAGACTATATTCTTTGTTCCCGCTCTTTGTTTTCGGAGATCGTAGATTCTAAGCTGGGACCTATAGAGGTCTCTGATCATGCGTGGGTGGCGCTTGTCTGGCAGTTATCTCGGACGCCAGGGACCCCTCGTGGTTGGCGCTTTCCTAGCCATCTTTATCGTGACAGCAACTTTCATGAACATTTGGTAGCCCGGTGGCGCTCTTTTCAGGATACTAATGCGGCTCATTTTGCCACTCCGTCGTTAGCTTGGGAAACGGCAAAGGCTGTCCTTCGGGGTGAGATTATATCTTATGCTAGTTTTCAGCGTAAAGCGCGCCAGCGAGAGCTGCTTCGGCTGGAGAGACTGGTTTCTTCTCTCCGTCGACGTTATGGCAGTACCCGGGCACTCCCGGATCGTGCTCGATTGTTGGAGGCCCAGTATTCGCTTAATTCTCTGTTACACCAACACGCTCGTCGGTCTATGGAGCATTATAGGTTTCATCTTTATCGTTTTGCGAATAAGAGTAGCAAACTTCTTGCAAGGCTAGTTCGGCAGCAGCGGGGTAGCACGCGTATTGCTTCTCTTCAGACGCGGGACTCGGAGATAGTGCATACTGATAGGGACATTAATAGGGTTTTGCGAGATTTTTTTGAGCATCTATATTCTGCTCCCTCCGACCCTCCGCTAGATGGGGCGGTATATTTAGCTGGTCAGGATCTCCCGACTCTTTCAGCTTCCTCTCAGGCGCAGTTGGGGGCTGAGTTTACAGCTGAGGAGATTGAGCGGGCCGTGTTCATCTCTTTCGAATGATTATCTTCCCTAAATGGTTATATGTCTTGCAAACGCTTCCTTTGTTTCTTTTGAAAAAGGATCTCCTGAGTCTCCAGAGATTGGTGATCTCATTTTGCTGGGGAGGCAAGAAAGGTAAAATGCATCGTTCTTTTCTTCAAGGGTCCTGGGCAATGGGTGGTTTGGGTCTTCCCTCGGTTCATCTGTATAATTTGGCTTGCTTGCTTCGGCATGTCCGGGATTGGCTTTTTATCAGCTCTCAGTATACTGATCGGGAGTTGGAGGTTGATTATTTCTTTCCGTGGGCTCTGCCTTATCTTTTACATTGGGATGGGAAGGTACGGTTGGGCCCTGGGGCCCGTAGTTGCTTGGTGGAGCCGCTCCGTCGGGCTTGGAGATGTGTTTCTCAGTTTTGGGGTCATTCGCCTTTCAGTTCTGTTTTGCTGCCCATTGTGGGCAATGCGGCCTTTAGTCCTAGACAGGAAAATGTTGTTTTTAAACGTTGGGCACGGAAAGGGCTCCGTTGTTTGGAGCAGTTTCTACAGACGGATGGCAGCGCTGTTCCCTTTTTGACTCTCCAGGCGTCCTGGTCCTTAGGTACGACGGATCATTTTGCTTATATGCAGCTTTCTCATTATGTAGCCTCTTTGCCCAGGGACTCTTTGACTCAGTCTTTTGCTGTCACTTTGCATGAATTTTTCTTTGATGCACAGTGGGATTGGCTTTCTATTTCTCAATATCATCGTAGATTGGTGGCTTTACAGCCTAGGCGGGATTACCAGCGGCTCTTGACTTTATGGGCCCGAGACCTGGGATGTCGCCCGCGGGTGGCGTCCTTGGCTCCTTTGGTGCGACAGATTCCTCGGGTGGTGCAGAGCGCTGAGCTGCAGGAATGTCAATTTCGGGTTCTCTATCGGGGTTATGTCTCCCAGCAACAGGCCTTTTATTTTGGGTGTGCCCCTACAGCTATTTGTCTGAAATGTCGCCGGGTTACTAACTCTCTGGCACATGGGGTGTGGTTGTGTGCCTCTGTTTCTGCCTTTTGGTTGGAGGTCTGGAGTTATTTGGAATCTTTGGTGGGTTATCAGCTCCCCTCGTCGGTGGAAGGGACTGTTTTTTTGGCGGATGGTTATTTGGGAGGACTTTCTGCAGGCGACAGTTTGCTTATTCGTAAGGGTTATATTGTGGGGAAGAAATGTATTCTTAATCATTGGCTTCAGGACTCCCTGCCTACCATCTGGTATTGGCGCAGTAAATTTCATCTTTTAATGGTCTGGGAGTCCATGTCCGCTCGGTTTTCTAGATCTCGGAGCAAGCTTTTTCTGTCCCTTTGGGCCTCCTATTTGGATACTTTGCCCCCTATGATAAAAAGCCAGGTGGTCAATCGATTGCGGAAGCCAGTAGTCCCCGTATTGCCAGTGGGTTGAGGGAGGGGTTTTGGGGGTTGGGGGGTCTTGGGTTGGGGTGGATGGGTGGGTTGCTTTTGGGATTGGATCTGGAGGGCTCCAGGCTATCAGAACACAGGCCTGGACTCTCACTGTTGTCTAGGGTCTCTTGTTGGGTGGTTGCCTTTTCTTTTGTATTGAAAAAATAATTGAGATTCCTATGTTATGTGTGTATTTTCTGCTCTTGTGAATAAACAGTTTATACAAAAAAAAACAACAGTTTTTAAATCAACTAGTCATGTGATTCAAGAAGTGGAGGAGAAGAGGAAGTTGAAAGCAGGTAGGCAAAGCAAAGGGTTTCTCAATTTGAGCCAGCCAGGGGTGTCTCAGTAGAAAATTAATCTTTTAAAACCTGGAGACACACATGTGCATTAGGTATAAGCTATAGCAGTTAAAATTCAAATTTTTTTTTTCTTCATAATTCAGGCCTTTCAGCCCTTTCTTTCCTACCTCTCTGGTTTTTCCCTCCTTGTTTGTAATCGGAGTTTGACCTTGCCACTGAGATTTTTCCATCCATGTCTAAACCTTTGAGCAGTTTTAAAAAGTGCTGTCGGTGCCAGTGCCCTGTCTCAATCACTGACCTGCACAGTTGGTGTTTACAGTGTTTGGACCCTGAGCATCGAGTTGGCAGTTGTACTCGTTTATCTTGCAGAAACGCTTGTTGAAAGCTTGTCGTATCCAGCAGGAGAAGCTGTTCGGCTCCACCATGGACATCGGTGATAAATTTGAGCCATTGGTACTGGCAGTACCGACATTGGCATCGAACGTGATTCTTGAATTGGGCAAGCCTGCTAAGAAGGCATGCTCTACTGCAGTGTTCTTCAACCGCTATTCCGTGGATCAGTGCCGGTCAGCAGAAAATTCTTGCCGGTCCACTCAGGGCTCAGGAGAGATGCTGCTGGGAGGGGAGGAGGGAAAGGAGTCTGAGAAACTGCTGGACAAGGGGAAAAAAAAGGACAGTTGCTACTGGACCTGGAGGGAGGGAGAAGAAGAGATGCTGCTGGAAGAGGAGGAGGAGGGAAAGGGAAGGGAAGAGAGTTACTGCTGGACAGGAGGAGGAGGAAAGGGAGAAGGAAAAAAGGAAGGAAACAGCTGGCCAGGGAGATTAGAGGAGGGGAACGGGAAAAGTCAGGAATGAGAAAGTTGAGAGATTGATGATGGGGAAGGGGTTAGCAGAGAAATAACCAGAGAGGGATAAAGATGCTAGATCTGGTGTAGGAGAGATAAAAATGAAGGGAGCAGTGAAGCTGGAATGAATCATGTAAAAAGGGGAGAGGGGCATAGAAAGAAGACAGATATCATATGGAAAGGGGAGAGGGCAGACAGTGGATGGAAGGGGCAGACCCTGGAATGAAGAGAGTGAAAAGAAGATGAAAGCAGAAACCAGAGACAACAAAAGGTAGAAAAAAATAATTTTATTTATATTTTGTGATTAGAATATATCAGATTTGAAATATATATCCTGCTAGAGATGGTGTTAGACATAACTTGGGACTGCAAAGCCCAGGCAGTGCTGCTTTAGCTTCCAGCTGGCTTTGGGTTCTCTCTGACCAGGGGGCAGTTGCCCTAGTTGCACTCCTCTAACACTATTCCTGTCATGTGTGACTGCGGTATTCTGTTAGCATGATATTTCTGTGTAGCATTCTGTAATTTGGCTTATTCAGTTTTCCTGATAGTGGAGGGGAGACAGGGATTTTGTTGATCCTTTCTCTGTTTTATTTGTATTTATGGTCAAATATATTTTATTGAGCAAGCAAGAACACAACATAGTAGCACAAAGTACAAAAACAGCTCAAAATTTTGTTTTTTGAAACCATCCCCAAAAGAACCACCCCCCCCCCCAAACCCTCCTCCCCACCACACCCACCCCTGGGTCCTCCTTCGAAACACAAATTAACAAAGAATTGAATAACAAATACAAAAAAGGCACAAAAGGGAAGTACAGACAAAGCATCAATTAAGTATCCGGCTACGAGCCAGAGGGGTCAAAGTATTCCAGAAAGGTTCCCAAGTGGTCTGGAAAAGACGACCATGTCGAGAAGCCAAGTCAGTCACATCCCGTCGCTCCCACATCAAAAGAGTGATCATGCGGCTCCTCTAAAGGGAATAGTCCGGTGCCTCAGCTTCAAGCCATTTCAGCAGGATGCATTTCAAGGCAATCAGGATAGACCACTTGAGGAAAGCTGCAACTCCCCTGAAACGTGGAAAGTAGTGAGGAACAGTCCCAAATAAAAGCAAAGGGGAACTGCGAACAGTAACATGCCAAATAGACTCCACAAAAGCAAATACAGCAGTCCAAAAAAGTTGTATCTGAGGACAAGTCCAAAACATGTGGCCTAAGCTGGCTTCCGGAGCCTGACAACGAAGACAGGCTGCATGGGGACGGAAGTGAGCCAAATAAGCCCTTCTAGGAGAAACATATAAACGAAAAATCAATTTAAAATGCTGCTCCCAAAAGGTAGTGTATTTACGAAAAGCAGGCAGGCGCCGGACAGCCTGAAGAAGGACATCAGAAGGCAAATCAACAGCAAGATCACCGGACCAAGCATCTCGCAGCTTAGAATGGTCAAACAAAGGGCATTCATCCTTCAAGTGGCGGTGATGAAACTTGAGAGGGACCGATTGTTGAGAACCAAGGGTAAAGGCCGTGGACAAAGTCTCATGACAAGCGGCCTTCAAGGAGCTAGAAGGTAAGGAAGAGATATAATGATGGATTTGCATGTAAGCAAAATAGTCAGTAGCAGGGAGATCAAATTCAGCTCGCAACTGAGCAAAAGATTTAATGGCGCCTTCATCATTAACCAAGTGAAATAGATAATGAATGCCCCTTGTTTCCCACCGAGCAAAGCTCGGCCCATCAATCCCAGGTAAGAAAGAACCATTGAAACGAATAGGAAGGAAGGGAGAGACAGAAGGAGAAAGAGAGTGAAATTTACAGACCCAACGCCAAACCTTCCTTAAGGGTCGATGTAAAACTTTCATAGAAAGAGATTCAGGTTCTGAAGAAGGAACAGAATGAAGATATGCACTGAAATGAGTAGAAGAAAAGCAGGAAAGTTCCAGAGCTGAGTTAGTGAATGCCGAAGTACCCCGTAAAAGATCATTAATATGCCTCATTCCACAACCAACTGTCAAATAGCGGAGATTCAGTAATCCCAAGCCACCCCTATACCAGGGAGTTGCCGCCCGCTTATAAAGCAAGCGAGGCCTCTTCCCTGCCCAAAGAAATTTCTGGTTTATTTGTATTTATAAAATGACAATTGTACAGAATATTGTTTCTTTTTATACATTTTTTTATTTTATTTATAAGTTTAATACATTTATAATATCAAATGATATCAAAGAAAAAAAGGGTAACAATACAAAATTTGAACAAACAATACAAAAGAAACAATCCTTTACAAGCCCACTAAATGGGGAGACATATTTAAATTTTAACTAACTTAGTTTTAAGGAAAACAAAGAGCTTGTGCGGATGGGATCAGATGGTTTGCGGGGACCGAGCTCGCAGAGATGGGGCGGAAACGGGTTTTTAAAATTTCAGTCCTAGTAGTTTGCTGGTCCATAGGTGTAAAAAGGTTGAAAAACACTGCTCTACTGCATCAATCTCTTGATGCAGGCCAGACGTTTACATCATCGCTCTCCTTCAGTGCATGCTGTCTTCTTCAGGACATACATCCTCATTTAGGTTTCCCACCCCTCAACACTGCTGCACCAGTGGTACTGGCTGCAAATAATTAGTACTGCAAATAATTAAATGAGTTTTTATGTAGGGAGATCAGTGACATGTTTAAGTTGCACTCGACACCGGTGCTAACATTGACTCCCTCGGTACTGACCCAGCCTAAGCATAGCACTCCGAGGCCACATAGTACCTATTCCAGGTCTACATTGAGATGCCGTTTGTTTTTGGGTTTTTTTAATAAATATATTTTTTTATTGAAAATGGCAAAATGGCCCAGACAAAAGAAATCACAATCATCAGAATGATAATACAGAAAGATCAAGAGTAACAATAGAATAACTAGCAGGTACAAACCTCCCCAAGGAGGGAATCCAATAGTGAGTAGACCATAACCCAGCAGAAAGAGAATCGCCATACCAAACCGAGCCCTCAAAATCCCACTGCTGGCACTGCTCCAAACCAGGCCACCAGCCAAAGTATTTTTTCTTTAGAAACCCCACCAACCTTCATACAGTCAGCAACCCATACACCCCAGACCCCACAACAAGCATACAAAATACATCTTAAGCAGCTACCCAAGCATTCCACCCATACCCTCCCGCCCTCTGAGTTCAGTGAAGTAAGCGTGAATGCTACAGTCTTATAGTCTGCATAATCTCGCTCATGGATGTACCTAAGTAGAAAAGAAGGTCCAGCAAAACTCCCCCACAAAGTGACATAATGCTTCATGTTCAGCCTTTGGGATTTATCATAAGAACAAATCTCAAATTGGGCCATCTCTCTCAGCTTGCCCAGCCATTGAGTGGTAGGAAGTGAATCCTCAGAAGCCCAGTAGGGCAGAATCAATTTTTTTTGCCTCAAGGATGGCATTGTACATGAATCTACACTGGGAAGGGGTGTATCCTTGCTCCTGAAGCGATATCTGGAAACTCAAAAGGAGGGT
This sequence comes from Geotrypetes seraphini, assembly GCF_902459505.1. NCBI lineage: Eukaryota > Metazoa > Chordata > Amphibia > Gymnophiona > Dermophiidae > Geotrypetes > Geotrypetes seraphini. Next base: position 336,720,901 of record NC_047086.1, on the reverse strand, counting down.
TCCATAGTCCAATTCTATAGGTCTATGAAGGACAGACTCAAGAAGGCCCAGGAGCCCCTGGGCCATTCCATGTCAAGTGATCAGATTCTTGGAAAGTGCCCTGCATGACCATCACGGATTTTGATGAAACTTTATATGCAGAGTCCACCATGTCTCAAACGAACTTTGGTAAAGTTTGTGGAGATATAGCCATTTGTTTGACCCCATACCACAATGAAATACAGTACGACAATGACATTCTGACACCTTTGAGACACAATATCTCCAGAGCTGTGTTTCCAAAAAAACTGAAACTTAGCTACCCTGCACAACTTTTTGAGCTCTGTTCATTGCTACCAATAACAATTTTTGCCGAGCACTGATTGAATGCCTGAATTACAGTAAACTTGGCCGAAAAAATTAGTGCTCCAAAAAAAGTCAAAGTTTGACATTACTTAGCTCCCACAATAATTGAGTAATAAATGCGAAATTTGGCGCATAATGTCTCAGTACAACGTTGTTTTCAAAAGTACAATTTCAACCTCCAAGCTCTTTCCATTAGTTTACAAATTAAGTGTAAAGTTGCTAATTTGTGTAAAAAGGCCAAAAATAGGGTATTTTCAGCCTGCTTTTACAGAAAAATACCTCTTAGAAACTCTTTCAAATCAGTCTCATTAGAAAGAGCATATTTCAAACCCCCTAGAAAAGTGGACTTCATTTTTCAATGCAGGTTAACAATGGCTGAAAAAGGGGGACAAAGTTGGGAGACGTTGCCACGGCAACAACCTCTATTTCAACATAGTTCTGTCATTTTTAAAGTTACAGTTTTGTATTGATGTAGTATTACTACTACTCTATTGCGTTGGTCCATGGTGACATTGTCACTACCAGTTCAAGAGTTTGAACTGGCAACCCCATCGCCATAGGGGTCACGCCCGATAGCTGTGCAATACCAGCCACGGGTGGGCCACTTCGTCCAGGTTCCCAAGCCTCGCATTTGGTTTCTTTGTCAAGGTTCCAAAGCCTTTTGTTGGTATCTTTCTGGTTCCAAAGCCAATGATTAGGGTGTCTTATCCTAGGTTCCCAAGCCTAAATTGGGTATCTTATATGGTTCCAAAGCTGAAGTGAAGTCCACTTTGATTTTAACTGCCAGCAATCTTTATAACATTCTGTTAAATTTTTGAGCCACTTTCTTCAATGCAGTTTCTGGAAATTGATATTGGCGGCCGGATGATGTAACTGAAGGGGCACAAAGCATGCAGATGAGGTGTTGCTCTGGAACCCAACAAACGTCTTGCCTTTCTGGCCAATAAAACGAATGAGCTGGACCGTGAGGATGCATAAATTTTATCAATGCATCATTTTGTTCAATTGAGACTTCAACAACGTTGCCTATCCACCATTGATTATCGTAAGTACAGGCAACGTAGCAACCAGGAAAGATTTCGGACACTTTCAAATTTGGAATGGCAGTATCAGAAATTTTGGCAACAAAATTTATTGTGTCATTTGAAACTTTGCTGACACGAACCGAGTTTGAGTCGACTGGTACAAATTGGTGGTGCTCTCTGGTACCGGCTACTGTGCTGCTTTCATGCCATCTTTCTTCTTGAAACTTTTTGCTTTCTTCAATTTCTTCTTTTGGAACATAAATGTATTTAACTCCGTGTATATTTTGGTCATAAAAGTTAAATAGATCCTTTGGCGTCAATATTTGATCCGTTGATGGTCTTTGGAGGCTAGCCCGGACAGCCAGTCGTTTAGTTGTTCCACCAACTCCATCGCAGGGTGATTTTCCGTGGCTAGTTCCAAAAAAATTCCATTCAGCCTCAATGTTGAAATCATTTCTGTGATTGCACAAATTCACAAAGTTCTTGTAGTTTTTATATTGTGCAGCTGAGCCGTCACTGAAGTAGTATATTTTGGTAATGTTTGTTTGAGTTACCAAAAATTCGATGAACTTTTGAATAAACACGTGTACAGATATCGTATCATGTTGCATATGATTAGAAATAATGCAACAGTTTACAACTTGCAATGTGCCCATTTCATTGAGGTAATATGCAACAAAAGGATGTACCGTAGCTTGTGAATTTTCCCAGTGAAAGCCTTGGGCGGCATCCTGTACAACAAATGAGTAATTTTCAGCGAAATCCATCAAAACGATCATTTCCGTTTCTTTTAAGCCTGTCTTCAACATCTTCAAATATTCACTTTGATGTTTTGAAATGAAATGGTGGCTTGTCAACTTCCAAATCTTGCTTGCAAGTCTTTCAATAAAGTTGTCCATGGTTAATACGCTTGTTTCTAATGTTTCACGGTCAGGGTGAACCCATTGCTTAAATTCTATTGATTCTTCTGGATCTAAATCCTTGAATATTTCTTCCAGGTATGCTGTTAGTGCTTCTTCACCAGGGCAGTTTTGACATCGTTGTAGCATACAGTCCTTGACATTTAGGTAGCACACAGTTTTTTCCATAAGAACTTTGTAGTTCTCTTTGACATTGGCGCCTTGTAGCATGAGCTTTACATTTTGATGTATCGTGCAGACACACACGGAGTGTACACCTGATGCAGCGTGCCTGATTTTAAGGCCAAATGGGATAGGCACATGGGATCTATTCACAGAGCAAAGGTAGGGGAGGGACATTAAGGTGGGCAGACTAGATGGGCCGTGGGCCCTTATCTGCCGTCTATTTCTATGTTTCTATGAATGTAATAGCCAAGAAGATTACATCTGCTGCTGGAGTTTCAGCTGAAAAAGTTGGGCCGTCTCGTCAGTCTGTAGAATGCAAGTTATGTGAAGATTACACTGACCTCATTGAAGAAATGAAAACGAAAATTGCAATATCCAACAAGTCAATGAAAGTTAAATTATTGACGATGGCCCCAAAAAGTTGGTCAATAAAGGAAACAGCAATGAAGTTTGGCGTTTGAGAAAGCATGGTTAGAACAGCCCAAAAATTAAAGAAAGAGAAAGGCATTTGTTCTATACCTGATGCAAAAATTGCCAAGTCCCTTCCAAAAGAAATTGCAAATAGAGTTCAAGATTCTGCACACGTTCAATTTTTCGTATCACATAGCCGGCTTTATCTCTACTAGCTAACCTTCGAATTTTCAATGGAGAGGTTCCTAAAGCAGTCAAGCTTTGATCAACTGCATCGGAGATGCTGATATCAAAATCGTCTGAAGATGAAGATGCTGCAGTAGCTTCACTCATTGAAACGTATTGGGCTTTGCACCTACTGCAAAGTTTCTGACCTGGCTTGATATTTATTTTTGCCACTTTTCTAAAATCATTAGACATGGCAAGATCGACTTTTAACAATCCACTTTGAACAATGTGATTTTTCTTTTCAAATGGATTACAACACGATGTTTGCTTTAATTTGTATTTGTCGAGATACTTTGCTTTGTGGTGGAGGCAGATTTGGTCTTTGGTTTGGTCCAGATTTGGTCCATCAGTTCAACTTCAGAGCGCCGAGTGATAAGCAATTTTTCATCGGTTGACAAATTATGTAAAAAAATGAGCCCACATTTTTTAGAATAAAATGTGCCGTCATGACACTTTGACAACAATTTTTGCCCAATGGCACAGTCTGGCAGAAAAGGATTATTATTAGTCGATTTGTTGGCATCCATTTTAAACTGAATTAATAATAATGTGGATCTGAAAAAGAAAACAAGTTGTAATTTGTGATCTGCATGCAACAAAATTATCACCTCAATTTCTAGTTAGGAATAATCATTAATTAAGAACACTATAATTGTACCCAAAGCTTGAGTAAAAATAAACAGGGAAAAACAGTGTGAAAAGTGACATAATTGTAAGTTGAAACGTAGGCCGTTGCCATGGTGACATCTCCCAACTTTGTCCCCCTTTTTCGGGCATTGTTAACCTGCGTTGAAAAATGAAGCCCACTTTTCTAGGGGGTTTGAAATATACTCTTTCTAATGAGACTGATTTGAAAGAGTTTCTGAAAGGTATTTTTCTGTAAAAGCAGGCTGAAAATACCCTATTTTTGGCCTTTTTACACAAATTAACAACTTTACACTTAATTTGTAAACTAATGGAAAGAGCTTGGAGGTTGAAATTGTACTTTTGAAAACAACGTTGTACTGAGACATTATGCGCCAAATTTCGCATTTATTACTCAATTATTGTGGGAGCTAAGTAATGTCAAACTTTGATTTTTTTGGAGCACTAATTTTTTCGGCCAAGTTTACTGTAATTCAGCCATTCACTCAGTGCTCGACAAAAATTATTATTGATAGCACTGAATAGAGCTCCAAAAGTTGTGCAGGGTAGCTAAGTTTCAGTTTTTTTGGAAACATAGCTCGTGAGATATTGTGTCTCAAAGTTGTCAGAATGTCACTGTATGTCATTGCAGTATGGGGTCAAACAAATGGCTATATCTCCACGAATATTCCACAGGCGAAACTAAAACTTTACCAAAGTTCGTTTGATACATGTGGGACTTTGTGCATAAAGTTTTATCAAAATCCGTGATGGTCATGCAGGGAGCCCTTGATCACTTGACATGGAATAACCCCCCTGCCAAATTGTGAGCTCAGTACATTCAAACGAGTGTATATAGGTACTGGACTTAAATTTACACTTGACACAGAGATCGCTGCTCCACAAAGCAAGCTGTGCCCCCCTGTGCTGAGTGATATGAGCTCTGTGCAAGATTTTATACTGCATTTCCTGATAATATGCTGATTTAGAAAAGAGATAAAGGGTCCTAAAATAATCCAAGAATTTGTGGTTCAGTGATGCTCAGACCCAGATCCCCCTCCCAGCTCTCCTGCAATTTACTCATCCCAGGAACCCTGGAATAGAACCACAAGACACCATACCAGTGGGACAACCGATTGAGCACAGTCGGGGTAGCCACAAAGATCTGATCCAAGGGCCCAGAGTCCCAAACCCCCCAAACCCCTGGCGTTCCATTGCCCAGTAATGCCGAAGCTGAAAAAAAGAAAACAAAATATGTAGGGGGAAGCGCCCATTTCGCCTGGACCTGCTGAAAGGAAGGAAAAGCTCCTGAAAGGTCTAGGAGCAGCGCCATAGAGCAGTATCCTCGCTGCACCCACTCCCTAAACTCCAAGCGTCCCCAGCCAGGTAGGAACCGGGAATTACCTTCAAACAGCAAGTATGGAGAAACCATAGTTGGTAAGCCTTGTCAGCGCCGCCGCCAACGCCAGGCTTACCTAAAGGGCAACAAAAACCATGAGCGGTCTCCAGAATGGACAGCATAGTCCTACTGAGAATGCAGTAAGTTAAGGAGCGGGAAAGGTTGACTCCAGCCTGCTACCCACCCAGGGTGGAAATAGCGGTCATGCCCCGTATAACCCTCATGAGCATGAGAGCGGCTACATTGTTTCACTATATATCGGAAACATTCAACCTGCCCGCCCCTTTTGCCAATGCAGACCTAGATGTAGTGGCAATATCTGAAACCTGGTTCACAGATTCCCATAGGTGGGATATAGCTATACCGGGATATAATTTGCTCTGTCGAGATAGAGAGGGCAAAACAGGAGGAGGGGTAGCACTATACATCAAAGAAGACATCAAAGTTACCAGAATCACAGGTGTCAAGTATACTGAGGAATCCCTCTGGGTGAACCTGGCCAGGGGAAATGAGAAATGCCTGTATCTTGGTGTTGTATACAGATCTCCAAGACAACAGGATGACATAGACATAGAATTAATCGAAGACATAGAGACCATCACACTGCATGGAGACATGGTACTGTTGGGGGACTTCAATATGCCTGATGCAGACTGGAACAAACTTTCCGCTACGACCAGCGGCAACAGAAGGCTACTAACCTCCATACTGGGAGCGCGACTCAGACAGATGCTATTGGAGCCCACTAGGGATCAGGTGATACTGGACCTGATACTCACCAACGGAGATAGTCACAGAGGTTTCGGTGGGCGACGCGTTGGCTTCCAGTGACCACAACATGGTGTGGTTTCACCTCAGGAAAGGTTTCACTAGATCAAAACATCCACAAAGGTCCTTAGCTTTAAGGGTACTAACTTAAAGAGCATGGGAAATTTCATCTATGAGGCGCTGTAAAACCAGGACACAACAGATAGTGTGGAGGTACTGTAGTCTACTCTAAAATCAACCCTACAGGAAGCAACCAACCTCTATATAAAAACAGTGAGCAAACGGCGGAGAAATAATAAACCTCAATGGTTCTCCGCGGAGATCTTGGAATTCGTGAAACAGTAGAAAAGAGCATTTGTATCCTACAAGCAATCAGAAGAAAGACTAGAAGCTAAAGAAGACTATCTGGCGAAATCTAGAATTATTAAAACAGCAGTCAGAGATGCCAAACTTCGGATGGAAGAGAATCTAGCAAAGAATATTAAAAAAGGGGATAAATCCTTTTTCAGGTATGTTAGTGACAGAAAAAGGAACACAGATGGGATAGAGTGCCTTAGGAAACCCGAAAGTAATTATGTAGAATTGGACTCTGATAAAGCCGAACTACTCAATGAATACTTCTGCTCAGTCTTTACTTGCGAGGCTCCGGGATCCGGTCCACAGCTGCAGGCAAGGGAGAGCTCAGAAGACCCGTTCCGGAATTTTGAGTTTTTACCGGCAGCGTCTACCAAGAACTATCAAGGCTCAAAGTGAACAAAGCCTTGGGACCGGATAAACTACATCCCAGAGTGCTTAGGGAGTTGAGAGATGTCCTTGCGGAACCGTTAACTACGCTCTTCAATATTTCCCTGAGTATAGGAAGAGTCCCATGGGATGGAAAATAGCTAACCTCATTCCGCATTCAACAAATTACGTATAATTGGAAAGATTGGAGTAGATTAAATTATAATTTCTGGTGGAATTCTTTGTCATGTTTATAAAATGGAGAGATTTATTGCAATACAGCGGGGATGTTTCAGGAAATTTCAAGATGTGTGGGAGCCATTAACAAAATATTGTACTGTTTAGATGAAATTGTTTCCCTTAAATTTACAAGTTCAATAGTGAGGGGGGAGAGGGGGTTATTTTACTATTACATTACATATTCTATAAGATATTTGATTATATGGTAGGAAAGGGTGGGAAGGGGGGTGATAAAGAGTTTGTTTTGTACCAATGATGATTATTAAGTGATGTATTTATTGTTAATTTGTTTGAACATATGTCACACTTATTGTAAGTTTGAAAATGAATAAAGAATTAAAAAAAAAAAAAAGGGATGCAGGACGGAGGCTGCAAATTACAGACTATTAAGTCTCACATTGATAGTGTGTAAACTTATGGAAACATTGATTAAACACAAATTAGATACGATCCTGAATGATGAGAGACTAAGGGATCCCCACCAACATGGATTTACAAAGGGAAGGTCCTGCCAATCCAATCTAATTAGTTTCTTTGACTGGGTAACGAAAAAGCTAGATAAGGGAGAGTCCCTGGATGTCGAGTACTTGAACTTTAGTAAGGCTTTTGATAGTGTCCCACACCGTAGGTTATTGAACAAGATGAGTTTGTTGGGATTAGGGGAAACATTGACGGCATGGGTTAAAGACTGGCTCAGTGGCAGACTTCAAAGGGTGGTGGTAAATGGTACTCGCTCTGAAACTGAAACATCGGAAGTGATCATTGGAGTACCGCAGGGCTCGGTCTTGGGTCCTATCATATTTAATATCTTTGTACGGGACCTGCCACAGGGACTTCGAGGTAAAATTGCATTATTTGCTGATGACGCTAAACTGTGCAAAAGCACAGTGCCCGACAGTATGAAGCAGGACCTACTCTTACTGGACCAATGGTCTGCAACTTGGCAACTGAGTTTTAATAACAAATAACTAAGAACTGAGAGAGAGAGAGTCTACAAAGAAGGGATACGGATAATGGAATAAATACACAATACAAGAACCCCTATCGGTAAATCAAATATAAACATATATGTAAAGGTAATGTTGATATCAGTAAGTGGTTTAGTAAATATATCTCAAATTTTATTCAAATCATAACTTTAAGAGCATATAAAAGCCATAATATATAAAGATCATAGATAAGAATCTTTAAACATACTAACAACAAATAACAAAAGACAAACAGATAACAAAAAACTCATGATCATGTAAAGCATTACATAAAGAAAGTAAACACAATTACTAAACAACTTGTAAGCTAAATTGCTAAACTAATCCTAAAAACAATTCAGTGAAGTCAGACATAAAACAGTAAATAGCACACTACAAAATCCAAAATGGCTGCGAGTCCTCCTAAGAGGGTTCAAAGTTCAAAGTGCAAAATACGCTGGTGAATAGAGAGAGTCGTTCAAACAAGATCCAAACACCAAAGACAAAAGTACAAGTGCAAAAAACCTAAGAATATCATCCTAAGTCGTGTGCCAGTAAGTCCTTCACATGATCACGGGATCTGGAGCTAAACTTAGCCATAAAACAAAGCAACTTCTTCTTCTCCTTTTCTCTTTTCCTCCTCCTTGACACAGGCCGTGTTTCAAAACTTTCTTTCTCAAAAGGAAGAATTAGGCTATAAATAAAAAAGATAAAGAATACAATATATAATGTACCAACACATCAACATACTTCACAAAGAGAAAGTTATAATTGAAATAATAGCAATACAACCAGACAAAGAGCAAACCTACCGGGCAGGAAGGCATAGCAATCGCTACGCATACAACATGATGACTGAAAAAAAGGAGGGGCCTTTAAATAGCCAAAAGAAAATCGAAAGGAAAATCAAAACTGAGTTTTAATGCCAAAAAGGTTATGCACCTTGGCAGCAGAAATTCATGCAGTACTTACATTCTGAATGGTGAGACCTTAGCAAGAACTGCTGCAGAACGGGACCTAGGAGTAATCATTAGTGAAGATATGAAGACTGCCAATCAAGTAGAGGAAGCTTCATCCAAGGCTAGGCAAATGCTGGGTTGCATCCGAAGAAGTTTTGTCAGCCGAAAGCCCTAAGTTGTAATGCCATTGTACACGTCCATGGTGAGACCTCATCTGGAATATTGTGTTCAATTTTGGAGGCCACATTATCAAAAGGATGTGCTGAGAGTGGAGTCAGTTCAGCGAATGGCCACCAGGATGGTCTCAGGACTCAAGGATCTCCCGTATGAGGAACATCTAGGTAAGTTGCAGCTATACTCTCTCGAGGAACGCAGAGAGAGGGGAGACATGATAGTCGTTCAAATATGTTACTGGCCGTATTGAGGTAGAAGAAGATATCTTTTTCTTTACAGGACCTACGGCAATAAGAGGGCATCCGTTGAAAATCAGGGGTGGGAGATTCATAGCGACACCAGGGAGTATTTCTTCACCGGAAGGGTGGTTGATCGTTGGAATGATCTTCCACTTCAGGTAATTGAGGCAAGCAATGTTCTCGATTTTAAGAAAAAATAGGATAAGCATGTGGGTTCACTTCGAGGAAGTGCTTAGGGGGGTGGGTTATCCAAGTGGGTAGACTTATTGGGCCGGTGGCCATTTTATGCTGTCATGTTCTATGTTTCTAAAGTGACCCTCTGTATCTTGAATTTGTTTATGAAGATGGAAAGGCAAGCTCTTTATGGACTAAAATAGCAAACCCCCATTGTCTGCCTCCAAAAGCAGATGAAAATACCTCTCCCACCCAGCTACGTTTAAGTTTGGCATTTCCAGCTAGAGAGATGAGTTTCTAGCAAGTAAGCAATATCGGTATCCAATTTGCGGAGACTGGACAGGATTCTAGATCTTTTAACAGGGAACTTAATCACATCCTCATTAAACGTGATCACTTTAAGCTAAGCCATACTCGCCCTGAAAGTTAGAATGACCCAAAGCTACAGCTCTGCCTACCAGCCGGGCTCTGGAGCTATGCTGATTGCTCAGATAGACACATGGCAAGCACAAAATTCCCCCATCTGTATTCCAAGCGGCTCCCCCACCCCTTTCATCCTTCCCCTGCCCTCCCCCCCCCGAGCTCTCCTCGTGCACCCCACACACATTCCCTAAATCAGACCCCGCAGCCTGCTCAGAGGAAATCCCCCCCCCCCAGTCCCTCAATCCCACCCCCAGGTAGCAGAACAAGAAACTGAAGAACCAGACTCCTCAACCAAAGCAGGAAGGATACCCCAACGTGGGAACACATAGCAGACTCATGAGAAGAGGCCCCTGGCCCGTAGACTGCTGCAGAAAAAAAACAGTCCCGGGAAAAACAAAACAAGGCCTACTAGACCAGACACTCAACAGTCCGCTTTGCACAATAATAGCCAAAGAGCTGCGAAACCATGCAGAGGATTGCCCTGGATTGTCTCAGGATGCATTCTCCCAAGCCTGCAGATCTAAGTGCCCCATAGGGCGGACAATACACCTGCAAAGCCAGTTCACTAGTGATGTCCAGAGGCACCTCGGATCAAGAACAACATGAAGAGAGTCAGGCCGGCAGTTTGTCCAGGTAGGCTCGTGTCTCTTCCATGGTGTTAAGGAGCACAGATTTTCCATTCTGCCAGACCCGAAGTCATGCTGGAAAGACCAGAGCAAACAATGCCCCTCTTATGGAGCTTAGTGCAGATGGGCGACATCAGCTTCCACTGGGCCACCACTCGCACTGAGTAATCATTGAAGAGGAGCTCTTTGGGTCCCTCATAGTCCAGTGTTCCTGACTGTCAAAATGCCTTGAACATTTCCTTATCCGTCCAGCTGCTGAAGCGAGCAATGGCAGTGCACGCCCTCTTGCCATCTGGTGCCTTACTGCTGATGTGGTGGGTCATCTCGCACTCAAAACGGGGACGAGAGCCAGAAAAGCCGAGTTTTCCTGGCAACCAGGTGCTGAAAATATCATACAGCTTTGGATCTTTAACCGATTTGGGCAGGTCGACTAACCGCTGGTTATTGCGCCGTCTCTGATTCTCCTAACCAGTCTTGCATCTCGGTTCTCTGCTGTTTCAGTTCCATCACCTGCATCTCCAGTGTGGTGCACATGTCCTCAGCGTTCGAGACCTGCTGTTTGACCTCTACAATCTGGCGGTTCTGGGAGTTAAACTTTTAATTTACCACCTCCAGCCAATCCGGGGCATTATCTATGAGTTCTGGGAGGATCCAATACTGAAGTTTGTTGAGGCGATCTGCTAATGCTGCTGAAATGAATTATGCTATCTCCTGAATCCAGTCACCCGCTGGGATCCTGAAAGACACGTGTTCCGCCGCAATCTTGGCTGTGGATGACTGGAATTTTTCTCAAGCCGGTTTAGCTACTCGGATGGGCATACCCAGCATTGTTCCACCTCCCGATCACCACTGAATAAACCCAGGTAGTCTGCCACAGCTCGCGGAGGTAAGAAAAGAGCTAAAAGCTGGGCAATTACACAGGATAAAATAGCCAATATTGCCAGGGTGGGAGCGGAGCTCTCCTCTCCTGTGTCCTTTCAGGCAGGTTGCATCACGTGACTCCCCCCCCAAGACTCCGTTCTACTTCCTATCAATGCTCCTCATCTAGATGATGCTTTCCATCAAGACATTGATCCTCTTCATCAAAGCATTGACACACTGCATCGTCATCAAATGCTTCCAGATCCAAAAGATCATCACGTTGCTCAAATAGACTTTTCATCAATGATGTGTTAAGGACCCAGTGAAACCGATTTAGCCTTCTATTCTGGTTATTCTGGCTTTCCTTCAGGCTGTGCTGGAAAAAGGCCTGACCAGTTTTTTGTGCTTCCTGACACAAGTTCGCAGGTCTTCACTGATGGCTCACCCTAATGTGACCAGATTCCTCTGGGGAGCTCTCTGAGACCTCCACTGCCGTGTCCCTTTCCAACCTGGAACCTTAATGTTGTTCTGAAGGGTCTCAAGAAAGCTCTGTATGAGCTCCTCAAGGATACTTCCCTTTTTGACTTCACTGTTAACTTTTTCTGGTGGCAATTGTTTTGGCACAGTGAATTTAGGAGTTATAGATGCTTTCCTGCAGGGAACCTTTCCTCAGAATTATGGATGAAGGTGTCGCTCTCAGTGTTGTGCTTTCATTTCTTCCAAAGGTGATGTCTGATTTTTACATCAACCAGGAGTTTTGTCTGCCTGCTTTTTAATCCACAGGGTCTGACAAAGAGGATAAAGTTTTGAAGTAGCTGGACGTCCACAAGGTTTTGCTCCAATACTTGGAAAGGACAAATGACCTTTGCCTTTCTGACCATCTGTTCATACGTTCTAGTCAATCCTGGCTGCTCAAACCGGTGTCTAAGGCCTCTTAAGCTAGATGGAGTCGCATGCCAATCTCTTTGGCATACTTTGCTTGCAGGAAACAGCTACCAGTCTCTCTTAAGGCTACTCGATCAAGAGTGTCGCCTTAGACATCAGCCACTACTTTAGTATTTCACCTCACAAATGCAATCAGGAGTAAATGAAAGATTAGTTCTTACCTGGATAATCTCCTTTCTATTAATTACTACAGATTCCGTTTTGGCCCACCCTCTGTATATTCTGTATCACCCACTCTCTGCCTCTGATATTTCTGTGTTCCTGGCCTGGAGTTTTTCTCCTGTCAGCCAGATGACTAAACTTCAAGAAATACGGTATGAGTAAGTATATTCCTCTGCCTCTTGTACCCTTACTGTTAGTGCCAGTTGCACGCAGCAGGTTGTTTCTTTTTTGTTGTTTTCCCATGATAATTTGTTCCAATTCTTGTTTTCTAAGTTATAGAGCAGAACAGAATTGTTTATGGTATGTGGGGAGATTCCCTGTACCCCTCCTTTGTCTTCAGCAAATTGTAGCTCTATCCTTCCCCCCCTTTCTCTCCCCCCTTCTACACATAAGTTCATGTAATCCTTTTTCTTCTTCTCCACCCACTATTTTAAGTTCTTGTAAACCGTGTCGAGCTCCATTCTCATGGAGATGATGCGGTATATAAACTTAAGGTTTAGATTAGATTAGATTAGATTCTGTTCCAGTGAAGCTTGATTGCTTTGGGACGTAACTGAAGGGTGCATTGGCGGGAATGGATTGACCACCAAATGTACGGAATTCATAGTAGCTTAACAGAAGATTATCCAGATAAGAACCCAATCTTTCATTTTGATCAAATAAGACAATTCCTCATGACAGTCTTTAAGAAATATGATGAAATCAAAACATTTACCAATCTGAAGATCCTACCTGTTCAAACATGTTCTTTTTGTTATCTTCATCAAAACACTTCTCATGATGCTTCATTCAGGCTGCCAAGCTTTGCATTTCTTGTTTGCATTTTACACACATGCCTGCCTTTCCCTTAGGTAGAGGAACTTCTTTAAAACATTCCCAAACTGGGTCTCTCTTACTGCCTGCTGCCATTAATAGGTTTTCTCTTCCAAGAAGAGAATACCTATAATATGATAAACCTTAGGCTATACACACAAATATCCCAGGACTTGTGGAGTATTCTGCTCAGAAGGTTTCACTTTCATTTTTATTGGTTGCACCTCCCTTTTCACACTTGGCTCCTTGTGTAGATATATAAACTTAGCATTTAAGAAGTAAGGAGTTGATTCTGTGTACATTGATTTGCAAAGGAACAATGGGGCTAAGGTCTTTTTCTCAACTCTATATAACATTTTGCTGTGAAGAAGCACGTTATCTCTGCAGACACACATTCAGAATTTTGAGAAATGCAAAATCAAGCATCTATGATGATATCTTCTAGATAGACACATTGCCTATGCCATTATGAATGGAATTCATTTATCAAAAAATTTAAACATTGCATGAATAGCCTCATTCTAAATAATTAAAATCTAATCCTTATTTCATGATGAATAACTTTTGGATCATAATGTATTTTAAACAGAAAGCTAACTTTAGATAGATTTTTTCCTCATAAAATCATTTTATTTTTTAAAAAATCTGGTTTAAATTAAAATAAAATAAAATTGGATTTTTTAAATCCACCCTGCTCTGAATCCAAAGCCAATGTTGAGGGGTAGCAAGAAGTACAAATGTCAGGGAGCCACAAGCTTGCCTCCCTCTGAAAGTTGTATAGCTTAAAGATAGATTTAAGGACCCTTCCCCATTTGACATGTTCTTGCATTTCTAGCACCAGCCTGATTCATCACAAAACCAGAAATGAGAGAATATAGAGTATGACGGCAGAAAAGGGCCGTTCGGTGAAGAAGTATTTCCTGGTGTCACCATGAAATCTTCCTCCCTTAAGGGTATGAATAAAGCCCACTACCTTCAAAGTTGGAAAAAAAAACATACTCATTCGTTGCTTTATGAGTTTGTCAGCTTGATAAATATATCTATTGTAACTATAGGTAATATGCAAACTAATTTGGTTGTACTACAGAAAGGTCGCCATACATGAAGGAGGACACAGTACTACTTGAAAGGGTCCAAAGAAGAAAGATTAAAATGGTTAAGGGGCTGGAGGAGTTGCTGTACAGTGAGAGATTGGAGAAACTGGGCCTCTTCTCCCTTGAAAAGAGGAGACTGAGAGGGGACATGATCGAAACATTCAAGATAATGAAGGGAATAGACTTAGTAGATAAAGACAGGTTGTTCACCCTCTGCAAGGTAGAGAGAACGAGAGGGCATTCTCTAAAGTTAAAAGGGGACGTAAGGAAGTTCTTCTTCACCCAGAGAGTGGTAGAAAACTAGAACGCTCTTCCGGACCCTCCAGGGATTCAAGACAAAGTTAGACAAGTTCCTGCTGAACCAGAATGTATGCAGGTTATTTTAGTCTGTTAGGGCACTGGTCTTTGATCTAAGGGCCGCTGCGTGAGCGGACTACTGGGCACGATGAACCACTGGTCTGACCCAGCAGCGGCAATTCTTATGTTCTTATGGTATTACATTACATTAGTGATTTCTATTCCGCCCAGTAGCATATCGACGGTATGTGGCACCCGGGGCCCATCATTTTTTGACACCCCCCCATGTAAAAAAATATTTTTTCTAATGACCATGAAACGGAATAAATGGTCAGAATAGAAACAGGCAGTGAAAATTTTATTTTATTGAACCTCATATGTAACCATTATTCCAAACAACATAAATTATGTCTGAATTGTCATGACATCAGAAGTACATATGGAGTAGTTGCAGGTGATGCTTGGGACAGTTCTGATTGTGTTAGTTCGGTTTTATGTGTTTTTTGAATAGAAAGGGACTTTTATTTCTTTTTTGAAGGTTTTGTAGTCTGGTCGAGGTCAATAGGTTGTAGAGTTGGGGGTCGAGTGTTACAGCTTGAATGGCTAGGAGGTTGTCGAACAGCTTTTTTTCTTTTGACGTTTTTGGTTGGAGGGTGTGTAAATGGTGTGTGAGTTCTCCTATGTCTGGTGAGGTGGATTGAATTATTTAGCTGAAGAAATTAGTTATCCCCCCATTCCACACACATTCATTTTCTTCCATTTTTGTTCCCATTATAAAAAACACTGATAAGTTCCCAGAAAAAAAATACATTAAAATAAGAAGTGAAAACAAAGGCCCCTACAGATGAGAACATAACATAAGAATAGCCTAACTGGGTCAGAACAATGGTCCATCAAGCCCAGTAGCCCATTCTCATTGTAGCCAATCCAGGTCTCTAATACCTGGTCAAAACCCAAAGAGTAGCAATATTCCATGCTACCGATCCAGGGCAAACAGACACATCCCCCATGTCTTAATAACAGACTATGGACTTTTCCTCCAGGAATTTGTCCAAATCTTTCTTAAAACCAGCTACACTATCTGCTTTTACCATAACTTCTGGCCACTTCATTTTTAAGTTTAGATCTTTCCTTCCAAGCAGAGACCTTCCTAGATGTCAAATACAGCACAAGGTAATTTCACACGGACTTAGCTGTGCAGGAAATGTGAATCTCCTCATACACCCACCATATAGTGCAAAAATGTGCATAGGTCTGTTTTTTTCTTTCGATCACTACATAGCCTAATGCCACACAAGCAGCGCTGTTACAAACATATTCTGTAGGTCAGTGCTAAGGTTAACAAAGTTTCCTTCCTTGGACCAGAAGGAGATACTGACAAACCACTGGAAGAGATCCCAAAACAACTACCCAGGAACAACACCCAAAGACCCACTCAGTATGTGAACCAGTTGAGTGGAGTGGACTAACTGGGGGGTGGAAATGGGCCCGGAGTTTGCTCAGCAGAATTTCTCAGACCACCTCTTCCTCTCAACACATTGACATGCTGCCACCACCACCACTAGGAACACCTCACCGGGTAGGCCAGCAATGCTATAAACTTTATAAAACACATTATTATATTTTCAAAGCACATATTTTAACTGAACTCTCTGACATCCTCAGCCTTTCCATTCACAAAAATAGAAGGAAGAAAAGTTCCCATTTCCTGCTGTCTCATGTCCCCGGCCTATACAATATTTTTCTTATGCAGACCCTTCAAAAGTCTGACCAAATCCTCGTTTCACTTGCATTATAAAGTACCAAGGATACCATCTCTCCCCAATCCCAGGTCCTAAAGTCTAAGACAGTAGCGCAAACTAGTGTTGCCAGATTCAGGAAAAAAAATTTCGATTCAATTCAGCCTATTGAATTGGTTTATCGATTCGATTTTCCTACCCAATTGGGTGTTTTTTTCAAACATCCTGGTGGGTTTATTTTATGGCTTTTTCACCCCCCTTTGGCTTCTCCAAACCACACAGGTGCTGTGGTGTAAATAAAATAAAGAAACAAAAAGGACTTTTCCTCTCTCTGTTAAATCCTAGCTTATGTTTGCGGTCTAACACCAGCTCTGGCAGGATACACATTTCAAATCTGACATATTGTAATCACAAAACAGAAAATAAAATTAGTTTTTCTACCTTTTGTTGTCTGGTTATTTTTCAAATCTTGTTGGTCCAAGGCTCTGGTTGTCTTCTGATAACTTGCTTGCCAGGGTCTCCTTCTTTCTTCTTTCTCCGTGCTAACCATCCATCTGCCATCTCTGTCCTCCCCTTCCGTTTCCCTTCCCACCCCCGGATGTTTGGCATCTTTCCTTTTTTTCGTCTCCCTCCACAGATCCACCTTTTCTTAACTACCCTTTCATCCAGCAGCTCTCCCTCCTTCCCCACCACCCCAGGGTCCACCATCTCTCCCTTTCTTTTCCCAACTACCCTCCTAACCAGTATCTCTATCCCCCCCTCCATACCATCCCTTGTGTCCAACTTCTCTCCCTTTCTGTTCCTTCCCTCCCTAAAACCCATGGTCCATCATTTCTCTCCCTCTCCTCTATTTTCAGACCCATTATTTCTTCCCACCCAAAGTCCGGCATATGCACGTCTCTTTGAACCCCTCCCCTTTCCCTCCGTGTACTTCTACACCAGGGCCCCCCCTTCCCCTGAAGGCCTGTCCCCCTTAAAGGTCTGCATCCCACCCCTGAAGGCCTGTCCCCCCCCCCCTTGAAGGCCTGCAGCCCCCCAAAGGCCTGTTCCCCCTTGAAGGCCTGCAGCCCCCCGAAGGCCTGCACCTCCCCCTAAGGCCTGCACCCCCCCTGAAGGCCTGTCCCCCCCTTGAAGGCCTGCCTGCCTGTCCCCCCCCCCCGAAGGCCTGCCTGTTCCCCTTGAAGGCCTGTGCCCCCTCTTAAAGGCATGCATGCCTGTCCCCCTTGAAGGCCTGTCCCCTCCCCGAAGGCCTGCACCCCCCCTTGAAGGCTTGCCTGCCTGTTCCCCTTGAAGGCTTGTCCCCCCCCGAAGGCCTGCACCCCCCCTTGAAGGCTTGCCTGCTTGTTCCCCCTGAAGGCCTGTCTTCCCCCCCCTCCACAAGGCCTGCCTGCCTGCCCACTCCACCTTGAAGGCCTGCTGCCCCCCTCCCACTACCTCGAAGGACCACCCACCACCACCACCAGGAAGCACTGCTCATCTCCCCCTGGCCTCCCCGCACCATTTCCCTGGGGAAACAGCCTGCAGCAAGATCGCAATGCCAGCGATCTTTGCCTGCTTCGGCTGTTTCCTCCGCCACGGTCCTGCCCCTCCTCTGATGTCAGATGAGGGGTGGGACCGTGGCGGAGGAAACAGCCGAAGCAGGCAAAGATCGCTGGCATCGCGATCTTGCTGCAGGCTGTTTCCAGACGCGACACCCGGCGCAGGGGGGGGAAACCGGATCTGGAGCACCCCTTCAGGGCTTGCACCCGGAGCGGACCATCCCCCCTGTCCCCCTATTAGTACGCCACTGATTCCGCCAATACCTTGCGGTTCTAGGCGGATTACAAAAGAAGTTATCTGGCCATTTCCAGAGGAATTGAAGAGAAGAGCAAGTTGTTTCAGAGAACTGGGAAGTCTTGCAGTGTTAGCTTGTCTTCAAGGATTTCTTGAATAGCATGGTTTTTATTTCTTTTCTGAACCATTTGTAGTCTGGGGTTGTTATCAGTAAATTGGAGAGTTGGTGGTCCAGTTTTGCTGCTTGTGTGGCTAGAAGGCCATCGTACAGTTTTTTTTTTCATTTGACACGTCTGATTGGGGGATGCGTGAACGGTTTGTGGGTTCTCCTATGTCTGGTTGAGGTAATTTGGATTAGGCAGTTGTTTAGGTAGGCTGGGCTGTCTTTGTTTATGGTTTTAAATAGTAGACAGTAAAATTTGAATTGTACTCTTGCTTGTATTGGGAGCCAGTGTGAATCGAAGTATGCTGCCCTGATGTGGTCGTGTTTCCTCAGTGAATAGATAAGTCTTAGTGCTGTGTTTTGAACTGTTTGTAGTTGTTTTATCATGGTTGCGGGTCAGGGGAGATGAGTATGTTGCAGTAGTCTAGAGCAGTGGTTCCCAATCCTGTCCTGGAGGACCATCAGCCAGTCGGGTTTTTGGAATAGCTCTAATGAATATGCATGAGAGAGATAATGGAGATGACTAGCATGCAAATCTGCCCCATGTATATTCATTAGAGCTATCCCGAAAACCCGACTGGCTAGTGGTCCTCCAGGACAGGGTTGGGAACCACTGGTCTAGAAGACCTAGGACTAGGGACTGGACCAAGAGCTGGAATTGTGCTCTGTCGAAGAATTTTCGAACTTGCCTCAAGTTTATCATGACTACAAATGATTTTTGTATTGTTTTGTTGATTTGTGGTTGCATAGTACAGCATCTGTCTATTGTCATTCCTAGAAGTTTTAGAGTGGGTTGTAAGGGGTATGTGATATGAGTTTATTATTATATCAAGAATCTCATAAATACAAACATCTACAGTAACCAATAGCAAGACTCCTACTGTGTATACATTGGTGGTAGTTTTGAATACATTACACCAAATAAATTGTTAGCATTGTTGAATGTAACTTGCCTTGAGCTACATATGAAAAGGAGTGAGGAAAATGTCTAAATAATTATAAACAGGTAGCCCAAGATCTGCCTTTTCTTTCCTTGAAGAAAGTTTTTCTTTAGACTTCTGAGAAAGTTACTGTGACAGCTTTGATTTTTATCACTTACTAACTATTCAAGGTATAACCAGGTGCAAGAGAGTTTAGTTGTTACGACAGGAAGTACTTAAACTTTGTTTTCTTAGTGTCAGCTCTACTGTTCTGAACCAATGGGTGTTATCCCTTCTTTCTTGCAGGTAGAAAAAAACTAAAGTCTGTCAGTGACATCACCAGTTTAAGCTGTGCTGCTCTTTGGAACAGTTTAGTATTTTTCTCTACCTTTACTAGGTGGTAGGTTGTACTGACAGCATTCTTGTCCCTGGCCCAGTTCCCGGCTCTGCCGCATAGTGAGTTTGGCCTAACAGCTGCTTCCAGTTAATAATCTCAGGACTGTAACTGGTTGAGCTCAGAGTTTGGTTCTGAAGCCCCCATTTGCATCTCTTACCTGCCACTGTTGGATGCTTTAGCTCATTCCTGAGGGGGCTTGCCTGAGAGGTGTGAGTCCTCATCCCCCCCACCCCTATTTCCCATTCACTCTATTTGGGTGTGCTCTCTCCGCAGCTCTCAGGCTTTCCAAAAATACTTGCTTCAGCAGCACATAATTAAAAAAAAATTTTGCTTGGTTAATCTTTATGCCCTTTGTCAGGGGCTAATGCTATGGTAAAGAACTAAGTAGGGCATTTCCCTTTAGGTTCACCCATAGAGATCCAGGGACAACAGAGATGTTGGATGTTGGGCCCAGGTAGGCCAGAGCTGTCACAGGCATGCATGTGTCTGCTGCATGGGTGGGTTTTTCAAGGCTGCATTGTTTGTTCCCCTGATGAGCCAAACATTGGTGAAACAAGGTTGCTTCTTGGGAAGATTGGAGAAGACATGACAGCGTTGGAGCTCAAGTCGTCTTTTGTCAGCTAAGTCCTTGAAAGTTCCTCCGGGTGACTTTGCCCTTTTCTAAATCTGAGCTGTTCTGTGAGGGAGTTTTTTGCCAGTGAAAGTTTTTTTAAAAAAATTATTTATTTATCACTTTTGAATTTTAACAAAATCAAACATTTTGTACACAAAGATTGTCTGATCATACATATATATAAAAAAAGAAAAAAAAAATAATAATTTCCACAATAATAAATCTCTACCCAAACAATCTCAAGTCCTCAAAAAAGGATGATCCAAGGATTTATGAGTGAACTTTAAGGAAATCAATTAATAAATTCTATACAAGAAAAAAGGTATCTAGTAACTGGATTAAGGAGCTTATATTCTATTGATCAAATCCATTTGGTTGTTATTACGTTGTTCCTTCCTTTTCCAAACGTTTCAGCGTCAAGAAAGCTGTAAGTTGAGTCGGTTCAAAAAACACATATTTATTATCTCGATACCTTATTATACATTTACATGGAAAGCGTAAAAAGAAAATACCACCCAACTGTGCTACTTCTGCTTTCATCAGAAGAAATTGACGTCTACGGTTCTGAGTTTCTCTACTAACATCTGGAAATATTTGAATTTTCAAACCCAGGAACTCCTTATTTTTATTTTTAAAAAACATTTTTAGTATCCAATCTTTATCTGGCAACAATGCCACAGATAATTAAAGAGTTGCTGGTTTAGCCAAATCTTTGTCAGATACTTCCAAAATTGCTGTCAAATCTAGTTGAGGGTCTATTATTTTCCATTGTTTCTAATTTTCTTCTAATAACTTGATTATCTTTTATTATTGTAGATTGAACTTGTTTAATCATTATTACTTCTTTTTCAATTTCTCCTACTTTTTCTTTGATATTGGAAATTTCCTGTTTATTTTCCTCTATTGTTTGTTTTTGAATTCTTATATTCTTTTCACCTTCTTTAATCTGTTTGGTTAGTGAGTCTCCCAGTTTGGAAACCAAGTCCCATAATGAGTCAAGAGTCACTTCAGCTGGTTTTTCATATTTGAAGGAAGGCTCATGTAAAGTTGAAAACGGCTCACCTTGACTTCCCTCTGTTTGCCGGTCCGGTTTTTCTCCTCCCTCAGATCTCCTGTCCGCTGGAACTGTCTCTGGGCTTAGAAAGACCATCGAGACTTCTCCTTGCTGGCTCCCAGGTGTTACAGCCTCTCGGTCAAGGAGTGCTGCTGCTTCTGGCCCACTCCCTTCGCGTGGCGAGCTCGCACTCAGCGGTGGGGGAGGTGGAATCCTCTGGTCGGGGCTCAGAGTTGTATCTAGCCCTGGGACTTCCGGGTCGGCGTCACTCCACGCCGCTGGGTCCAACGGGCGATTCTCCGAGACTGCAGGCTCCCTCTGAAGGCGCTGCAAAAACTGCTCGATGGAAGCGAGAGGGGGGTGCTGCAGCAGTGCTCTTACCCCGTCTCTTTGGCATCGCAGTAAAAGGAAAAGCTGTATTCAAGAAAAAGAACGATCGGTGATTCCCACAGCGTTTCACCAGTCACAGGTACCAAATGCCATCTTGGATCTCCAGTGAAAGTTTTTAAAGCAGTTTTGATTTGTACCTTTTGGTTCTATACTGCTACATTAGTCTGAGGCTTTTTCTCCCTCCTTTTGGGTGCATGCTTGGTTTGAAGAGGGGGTACCTCAGTGCCACGATCACACAACATTTTGACTCATATGAGCATATATGTTGTGCGTCCTCGTATAATTTAACAAATTAACAAAATATACAAGATATACATAGTTTAAAATTTTGATTAAACGCTAAACATAGAATTCAAAGCGTTGTACATTAAAATGAATTGGGGAATTAATATTAAAACAAACATGACTTTGTACAGATCTACTAGCATAACAAAGGGAGGGATATAAAACAAGAGGAAAGGGGAGAGAACTCCATTATTAAAGAAAAGAGAACAAAAAAGGAAATAACATCAAGGAAAGGAAGGGGGTAGATTAAAAATGATAAAATATTCCAAATGATAAATTACTCATAAGCATTTTTAAAAAGAAAACATTTTAAATTGCCCTTAAATTTATCTAAATTTTGTTCTGCTCTAATGTGTAATAGAAGGGAATTCCAAATAGTAGGAGCTGTGACAGAAAAAAATAAAAGTGCGGCGAGTCCCAATAATTTTTAATGAGGGGACATAAAGAGTATGTTGCGAAGCATATCTTAGAGGTCTAGAAGGATCATATGGAATCAGGAGTCTATTAATAAATGCCAGCTCATTGGACTTTCGGAATTTGAAAGTAAGAGCAGCAATTTTGTACGTACGTAATCCAACTGTAAACATCATGGGTGATATACACAAAGCAAAACAAATAAGAACAACCCCCCCCAGTTACTTTATGTCAAATATGTGTGTGTGTGTGTATATATTTATGTGTGTATATATATATATATAAAACCCTTAGTAGCTCATGCGCACTACGATAAACTCAGTGCCTGTGTGCCTCCGTGCCTCTGCATGCGCAGTATACCGCTGAGCAGGAAGCGTCTCAGCGCAGTGGCAGCAGTCCTGACCTGCCAACCCCCCATTCCTTACCCAAAGCAGCAGTGGCAGCGCTGAAAACAGGCTTCTTGTGGCAAACCCTGGCAGGGCCTTTCCTCTGCTGCATCACTTTGAATGCAGTAGAGGAAAGGCCCTGTTGAGGCTGGCCGCAAACAGCCTGTTTACAGCACTGCCACTGCTGCTTTGGGTAAGGAATGGGGGGTTGGCGGGTCAGGACTGCTGCTGTTGCTACTGCTTTGGGGCTGGAGCGAGGGAAGAAGGTTGGCGGATCAGGACTGCTGCTGCATTGGGGCACAGGGGGAGGATGAGTTGGTAGGTCAGGACCACTGCTGCTGCCTCGGGTAAGTAATGGGGGTCTAGGAGGCCAGACCCACATGGAGGGAGGGAAGGCAGACCTGTGGGGGCGGTGGACCAGATGTGTGTAGGGTCCATCAGGATGAAGGCCTGGGGAGGGGAGATGGATGGCTGTTAGACTCATAAGTGTGGAGGGGGAGGGTTGAGAAGTAGGAGAGATAAAGTAACCTAGATCACAAATGAGTGTGGGAAGGGAGGAACAGATACAGGACCTACAAATGGGGGTGGGGGTGATAGGGATAGGAAGAGATTGAGATGCGAAGGGAGACAAAAAGCACACTTACTTACCGTAACAGGTGTTATCCAGGGACAGCAGGCAGCTATTCTCACATATAAAAACATAGAAACATAGAGTATGATGGCAGAAAAGGACTGACGGCCCAACAAGTCTGCCCACTCAGTTAACCCACTCCCTTAAGCACTTCCTCAAAGTGTTTATCCCATTTATTCTTAAAAGCTAGCACGTTGTTGGCCTCTACTACCTGAAGTGGAAGATCATTCCAAAGATCAACCACCCTTTCGGTGAAGAAATGCTTTCTAATGTCCCCATGAAATCTCCCACCCCTGATTTTTAGCAGATGCCCTCTTGTCACTGTAGGTCCTGTAAGGAAAAAGATGTCTTCTTCCATGTCCATACAGCCAGTAACTTATTTGAACGTCTCTATCATGTCTCCCCTCTCTCTGCGTTCCTCGAGAGAGTATAGCTGCAACCTACCTAGACGTTCTTCATATGGGAGATCCTTAAGTCCTGAGACCATCCTAGTGGCCAATCTCTGAACCGATTCCATTCTCAGCACATCCTTTTGATACTGTGGCCTCCAAAATTGAACACAGTATTCCAGATGTGGTCTCACCATGGACCTGTAAAGTGGCATTATCACTTCGGGATTTCAGCTGACGAAGCTTCTCCGGATGCAACCCAGCATTTGTAACAGTTCTAGTTAAGGTCTCACCGTTCAGAGTGTAGGTTCTGCAAGGGTTTCCATTACCAAGGTGCATAACTTTACACTTCTTGGCATTAAAGCTCAGCTGCCAAATAGTAGATCATTTCTCCAGTAAAAATAGGTCCTGTGTCATACTGTCGGATGCAGTACCTTCGCCCACTACATTACATAATTTAGTGTCATCGGCAAATAATGCAATTGACGCTAAATTATGTAATGTAGTGGGCGGAGGTACCGTACCCGACAGTATGACACAGGACCTACTTTTACTGGAGAAATGGTCTACTATTTGGCAGCTGAGCTTTAATGCCAAGAAGTGTAAAGTTATGCACCTTGGTAATGGAAACCCTTGCAGAACCTACACTCTGAATGTTGAGACCTTAACTAGAACTGTTACAGAACGGGACCTTTGAGTAATCATGGGTGACATCATCAGCAGAGCACGGATGCGGAAGCTCGCAAGCAGACTTGCTTGAAGAAACTAGAAGTTTCGAGTAGACCGCACCGCGCATGCGTGAGTGCCTTCCTGCCCAGTGTAGGGCATGTCTCCTCAGTTCAGATAGCAAGCAGAGAAGCCAACCAGGGGAGTTGGGTGGGTTGTGAGAATAACTGCCTGCTGTCCCTGGATAACACCTGTTAAGGTAAGTAACTGTGCTTTATCCCAGGACAAGCAGGCAGCCTATTCTCATATATGGGTGACCTCCAAGCTAACCAGAATGGGATGGTGGGAGTGTTGGCAATTTAGGAGAATAAATTTTGTAATACTGTTTGGCCAAACTGTCCATCCCGTCTGGAGAAAGTATCCAAACAATAGTGAGACGTG
The DNA here is from genome assembly GCF_902459505.1 of Geotrypetes seraphini. Classification (NCBI taxonomy): domain Eukaryota; kingdom Metazoa; phylum Chordata; class Amphibia; order Gymnophiona; family Dermophiidae; genus Geotrypetes; species Geotrypetes seraphini. The sequence continues at coordinate 336,696,057 of NC_047086.1, read as the reverse complement.
AAAGTATGAACCGAGGACCAAGTAGCAGCCGTGCAAATCTCTTCAATAGGTGTAGATCTGAGGAAAGCTACTGAAGCTGCCATTGCTCTGACTTTATGGGCCATGACTCTACTGTGTAGGGGTAATCCAGCCTGGGCTATCCCGAAAATCCGATTGGCCTGGTGGTCCTCCAGGACAGGGTTGGGAACCACTGCTCTAAATTACTATTTGTTACATTTTAATATCCAGCCAAGTCAATAAAACTCATATAAAACTGTGTGCTGGTGATGCATACCATTTGTGCGTGCTTAAACAGAACTTTTGGTGAGATATGGCAAAGCTCTTCAAAAGGTGTTCAGCCTTGTATCTCAACAATATCTTTGCACTATTGGTTTTTCAAGACAATGCTCATTTTATTACTGAACTTAAATTTATTCTAAAGATATTTGAATGATACAGATGAGTATTTCTAAATTTCTTTTATGTTTGAGTTCAGTAGATCAGTGGTTCCCAACCCTGTCCTGGAGAACCACCAGGCCAATCGGGTTTTCGGGATAGCCCTAATGAATATGCATGGAGCAGATTTCCATGCCTGTCACTTCCATTATATGCAAATCTCTCTCATGCATAGTTATTAGGGCTAGCCTGAAAACCCGATTGGCCTGATGGTCCTCCAGGACAGGGTTGGGAACCACTGCAGTAGATCATTTGGAAAAATTATATACTGTATTTTACAATACTGTAAAAATTTAGCACCTTTCAAAGACATTTGTCTTAACTACCTTTCACTTCAGGGGAGAACTTCTTGCTTAATTGGCTAAGCTGTCTTCAATATAGCATCTAGGGTTCACATCTGTGCAGCATTGTGCACAGTATTTGTAATGAAATGTCACTCCTGTTTCGATCCATAAAGTATGGTAAGAGTTTGCCTGAAAAGTTTCACTGTCAACATTGGTGGAGTCACAAACTTCCAAGATATTAAAATTTGAGAATTGCATTCAGTTGCAAATGCTTGATTTTATTTATTTACCTTCTCTTCTATTTGCACTCATAGATGTTTACAATATGAAAGCCTAAAATGACAACAATAATATAAAACTACAATACCTATTAGCTCCTGTACAAAAGGAAAAAAGATCACTCACCACCTCCTGCTACATATGCTAAAAAGTCACTTCGCAAAAGAGGAATGTTGACTAATTTCAAACAGTTGATAAAAGCTGTATGCTTATTGTAAGGGTTGCATGAAACTGGATGATACGTGACCTCATTTTGTTGGGGCGATGGTGAGCCTGAACCCTCAAGCTGTTTGGGTAACTGCCATGAGTAGGCTATTATTCCATAGTTCCTGACTATAGATTCCGACAGCTTAGAGTGAGCCTATATATTTCTTAGGTAAAACAATCTACCACTTAAGTGTGACTGGATATAAACTTCTTGATCCATGTCTTGGAAGGCATCCAGGGACATTATAGAAAAAGAAAATAGAGAAGAGTATTGGCAGTTGTACACTGATTTGTTTTATGCCATTTGAGACAGAGGATAAGAGGAGTCTAATGCATTGCAGTATCTTGGGTAGCATTTCTGCTTCCATCTTCAAATCTTTGTATGAAACCTATGAGTAGTCAAGCTTCTGGATGTTTTTCTCAGGCCATTGTGGTTGATTAAATGCAAGGCCTTTGGCCAATAACTATCATATTTTGGATCTTGATTTATTTTTAAAAGCCATGTTCCTAATTTGTCTCACCGAGAATACCCTGAATGTATTCCCCTTGGCCAGGTGTGAATCTGTAGTGAGTGTCTGTCTGGAAGGATCATATTTACAAGTTTCTCCATTGATCTATTGAGAATTCTTCTTGCCAATACTCTTCCAGAATTGAACAACAGGGAAATTCTATTTTGATCTACTGCAGCCAATTCCGTCATTTTTAATTGTATTTATAATGACGCATTTGAAAACATGATCACATAATTGTGCTTTCAAATACATTGATAAGTATTGTATAAGTTTCAGGATCATCTAGTAACATCTTTATGAGTTCGATCATGAGGTTTTTAAAAAAAGCTTAAATTCTAACTTTTCAATCAAGTCTTTCCTTCATGATACAGTAAGCACACGTTTTTATATATCTTTCATTTTTTCTCTTATTTATAGCTCGTTGTTAATCACCTATCTGCCATCTGGCAATTGACGGTATAGCAAATAAATAGATCTCATTGGGGAGATCTGCCTGATTAGTTTCACTAATCTCTTTTGTATAACTTATTTAATTCTTTTTTTTATCCCGTTCTCCCCAAAGAGCTCAGAACAGATTACAGGCTAACATACATAATATGCATAACATACAGGTGGGTTACAATTTGTCATCCTTTTGAAACATTGTGTTCATCCTAACTTTACCTAAACAGAGGATCTAGTGCCATATATAATATATATACATTTCTTTTTTCCCATATGGCATTAGACAAGGGGATTTACGTGAAGAGGTAAGTTTTGTGGGGGGTTTTTTTGGGGTTTTTTTTTTTTTTTTTTTAATTGCTTATCTAAAGTTTAGAAGCCCTTCAAGGGATCTGATTTGTCGGGGTAGTTGATTCTAGTAGTTTGGTATAAATGGAAGTAGGATTGTCGCTTGGCGTTCTGTAGGTAGAATCGGGGAATATCTGGAGACATGTTTCTTCCTGGGAGCGGAGCGATCTGTTCGGTATGTATTGAGGAAGCTTAGTTGACTTGTAGCTGGGTGCCATGTTGTGCAAGAACTTATATGCTAACATCAAGCTCTTAAAGACACAGCTTTTGGCTATGGGTAACCAGCAGGTTGATGATAGAGCCTGGGAGACAGGGTTATGTGTGTGAAGGTTATTTAGGAGTCTGATTGCTGTGTTTTGTACACGTTGAAGACGATTTATTTTTTTGCTGTTAGTCCGATGAATAGGGCATTGCAGTAGTCCATGCAGGAGAGGACAAAGGCATAGAGAAGTTGGGAAAAGTCAGGTTCATGAAGTAGTTCATATTTTTCAGAGTTGTCAGAGATAGTAGAATGAGGAAGAGACCACTTGCAAAATATGTTTGGAGAGAGAGGTTTAAAGTCAAGGAGAAGTTTATTAGCATTTGATGAATCGCTTATACAATATTTCTAAGCGATGTACAAGTTAAAAACCGCCAGGAGGTGGTCTCACATATATATTATACAAATTAATCATAAAACAAACAATTGACATTTAAACAATAGGGATAGAGACAAATATGAATACGTAGGAAAGGAGGGAAAAGTTACAATCTCTTTATCTGTTGAAATTAACATAAAAGGAAAAACACAATAGGGAATGAAGGGGATTGGAAAATGTGATAGTTTTTACTAAATGTAAAGGGATTGATATGAGACGTGCTATGTATCAAAGGCGTCTTGAAACAAAAAGGTTTTTAAAATTTTCTTAAAAGATAGAAGGTCTTTTTCAATTCTGATATAGTTTGGTATGGAGTTCCATAGTGTAGGGGCCATAACGGAAAATATATCATTTCTTCTTGTGCCGATAATTTCTAAGTTGCATGCTTGGTCTTTTGCAGTAACGGTAGTTGATTCCCAGAGTATGCTAAGTTCTACCAATTCCATTCAGTGAGTGATGTTTTTCAGATCCCCTTCAAATATGCCAGCAGGGGAGATTTAGAAGAGTTGAAATCTCTAAAATACTGCTGCTCAACTTATTGCTGGAAAAAAGGCAACAGATATTGTGCCTAGTGTTTAAAGCTTTTAAAATGGGTGCATTCAAACATCTTTTGGACATGTTAAAATTGTATATTCCTCATCGTCTTTTACGTTCTTCACAGTAACAGTCATTGCAACTTCTCCCTTGGCAACTACCAGGAACAGATCTTTTTGCTAGATTGCTCCCTTGTTGTGGAACGCTTTACCTAAAGAAATAACTGAATTATCTCATTACCCATCCACAAAGATAATTGGTTTATTGAATTAGCTTTCTTATTGTGGAATGCTTTAGCTAAAGAAATAACTGAAATATCTACTCCTGGAGCGTTAAATGCTTAGATGTTCATAGAATTCTTACAAGCGTCTGAGCATTTAGTGCCCCATGCCATGGTAGAAACCTCTACCATGGCTTAGTAAAAGGTGGGGGGACTACTTATTTAAGCTTCTGCAAAGCTGTCAAAATTTCTTTTTATCAGTTTAATTAGTTTTTTTTTAGAAGTAATATCTTTTGATTTATATTATGTTTAGTTGATGATTCTTTACCAAGACTTTTTTGTATATTGGTTTTCTTTTTTATTGTAAATTTTTTTTTTTTAAACTTTTTAAGTGTGTTAAGTAGTACATCGAGTTAATAATCATCTTTTGCTCTAAATGGGTGCACTGCCATTTGATGGAGAACTGTAATCACCCCAAAGACGCTGATTGAATGTCTGTCGTATGTATGTATTACTTCCTGAAATGTTTTTTCTTCTGCCAGTTGTTTTTCAACCTTTTGCTTGACTTGGATGTAGCAGGCCTTTTTTTCTCGGGGACTTGTCCTTATATCACTGTGCATATATTGTTGACATCTTATCAAGAGCTTGAACTATTTCAGTCATTTTCATCAAATCAGTCCTAAAATTTGGTTTTAATAAAATCAAGAATATCAGCATTGTTAGAGTAGACTGTTCTATAGAATTTGCTCTACACATAACCGTAGTAACTATGCAGCAGTTTGTTGTGTTTTCTGAGTTGTTGGATTTTTAATTTTAGTGGTTTGCTACTTTTCTCCAAGGACAAGTAGGATACTTTGCTCTCACAGATGATCAGTATCATCAGGTTGAAGGGCTGGATGGTGACACAGGTCAGCAAATCTCTTGACAGTAAAGAGCTTTCCAGAGTGGCCCACCCACAGTGCGTGTGCATGGATTATCATGCTTGTGTGGCCTTCATTTGTTATTTCTTGAGGTGTATGAAGTGCACATTTCTTTAGCACTCCTGTACTGAGGTAAACATTTTGGGAGGTTTGTTTTTTTACTCATTTTTGCTAGGGGCCATCTCCAAAAATAGGAAAAGAAAGAAATCTGATTTCCAATTTATAAGTTTTTAGCTAGGTTTTTTTTTGGTTTGTTTAAAACTTTCTTCCATTTTTTTGCTGCAGCTGTGGTTTTTACCATGGAGTAATTTGATTTTGTTGTGGCTGTTTTGGACTGATGTCACAGAGAAAAGGAGTTCCATAAAGTGCATATCGTGCCCCAAGATGATGTCCAATACAGGCACCCCTAATCTGTTTCTGAAACATCTGGCACTCAAGTATGAGATTTGACTCATGCACCACTTGCCAGAAGATGAAATTGAGTGGTCTCCATGGATATCAAGAGCAGAAGCAAAGGCTTTTTGGCTGGTCAAAGTACACATGTGGGTGTAAGCCCTGAGAGATGATATACTGTACATGATGCAGATTGCAGATATGTATGTTCTGCCAATTAAATAGTTCCTTTGGCGATAAGGTCAAAGAAACTTCAGATCAAATAGAAGACCACTGAACAGTTTAGAGCACTCTTGCCAGACTAAGAAATATCAGAATTGGATATTTTTTTCAGTTAAAGGGACATTATTTTTTGCTTCCTCAGTCTCATCAGTAAAAACAGAGACATTGCATGGCCTAAACAAATGAGGACCTAAAAATCACAACTAGCTCTTCAGTCAAAACCTGGGATGGGGTTTGATGATCCCTGTCCAAATAGGCAGTATCCCATTATGCATTCTGAATAATATTCCTGTTGAGGGAAGGCTAAGATAAGCCATTTGAATCAGTATCACCTGAGCCCCTGGGGTTCTCAACATAATATGGAGTAGATTTAGATTACATCTGTTTGAGACACTGCCATATTGCCCACCAGTGGTACTGAGGTCAAATTCCCAGCAGCATAGATGTGCTTATAAAAGAGTTCTCCTCAGCTTTAGACTCATGTAGGGAAATAGAATTGGGATTTTTTTCTAAGTATGTACTGCTCAGAAGAAAGCAAAAGGACTTTGTCCCATTCCAAACCTAACAAAAGGACTTTGTCCAATTCTAAACCTAGAGTATCCAAGGGTCGGACATGACTGAATGGATAGTAGTAGTAAACCTAAAGGCCTTGAACAAATTTCTCCTGAAAGCAAAGTTCAAGATAGATTCTCTTGGTGCAGAAGCTTTACACCCTCATAGAAATAAGTCACAGGAGATAACTTTGAATTCATAATAGGGAAATACCCCATCCACTATTGTTCTTGGCCTGGATCAGTATCATGCATGTATGTTCATAAAATGACTAGCTAAGGTAGTTGTACATCCTCAATCTGCCAAGATGCACATGTTTCTCTCTTTGGAAGATCAAGAGCATATCTCGGGAAGGTGCCATGGAATCGGAATTGGAGTCACTAGCGTTTTGCATTTATGCAGGGCTGGCTTCTACTGAAGCATCCCACATAGCTTCTTTATTTTATGACCTTAAAGTAGCACTGACCCAGCTATAAAAGCTCTTTTTGAGATATTAGACTCCTATGAGATGAAATGTTGTGTTTTAAAGTTGTGTTTACTTTCTGTAATTTGCCTTCAGGATTGCATTGAAAGGTGATAAATCAAATGGGACTAAATAAATAAGATGTGTGATCTGGAAGGTTTTATTTTTTGCAGTATTCACTTGGTGCACAGAGTCAGACCTCCAAGCTGTAGCAATCCACCCTATATATGGGTTTTCTGTAATAGTGTTATTTTATACAGCCATTCTAAGTTCCTGCCTAATGTGGCGTTTAACTTCTACCTTAATCTGTCGGTCATCCTTCAAACATTTTTTCCCCAGGCTACATGCCATAACAGTGAATACACCTTGCATCTTTGGATTGAAAAAGAGCTTTAGTTTTCTCCTTGGAGCAGGATAAAGATCTTAAAGTCCACTCAGTCTTTTCTTTTGATCCCACTAAAATTGCAATTGCCATTGTGAAACATGTTCTTTAATAAGTTATCAGAATGCAGCACCATGTGATCTTGAGTAGGCTTGAACCTCATGGGTCGTGTTAAAGCTCCAAGGTTATATCAGTGCTGGTTCAGTTAAAGCTGTTCTTGAAATTGTTTTCATTAGAAGAGATTTGCAAGGTTGTGACATGGACTTAGGGCCATACATACATATCTTATTACTATTTGAAGAGGGTTTCCCAACATAATGTTACGTTTCGTCAGTCTTGTCTTGAGGAATCTCTATCTCCCAGGGTGGTTCTGTAAAATTTTTGTTAACTTTGTGTGAAAAGGAGGTGGTGGCAAGAATAAAAATGGCTGTTGCTATCATAAACACTGTTATTGCCTGGTTGAATTGAATTGTATTTTCCCTTTCCCTTTTTTTTATTTATTTATTTATTGAGATATGTGTTTATAATATATTTATGATATGTTTGATTGCACTAATTGAGGAAGGGAGGGTGAGAAGGGTTATAATTTTTATGTTTTTAGGATTATATGAGAAAGAATTGCAAGTGTTATATTGTAATTATTAATGATATACTCCTGTACACTTGCTGTAAGATTTTAAAATGAATAAAGAACTTTAAAAAAAAAAAAAGGATAATACAGCAGAAATAAATGTTCGACATCACATTTTACCAAAAATAAAGAAGGAAATACAGACATGCTTCCTTAGACCACAAAAGAAAGCTATTAAGGGGGGTTAAGCAGGTAAATAAGAAATTAGTCAATCATGCTGAAAAAAAGTACCATAAAAGGCTATAACGACAAAATCTGCATTCTAAATTCAATTTATCACCTATACAGCAGCAGCAATTTTCTTCAGCTCCAGAAAAGATCTTAACTGCTCTGGTTGAAAGAAGACATATTTAACTTGAGCATATTTGACAATGCATTCACACAGATATGCGAGCAAAAAGGACGCCTCCAAAGCCCTAGTATCCTGTCACATTGCTAGGAAAAGTTTCCTCCTTTCCTGGGTAACCTTAGTTACATTCAGGAATACCCATATCTTTTTTTTCCATAGAACAGTTCTTTAGAGACACGGAAGTGGAATTTCATAAAGGAATCAATGTCCTGTTGGAAAATAAGAGGCCAAAAGTGTCATTATCAGTGTTGAATCTGTAATAGATTCCTCTAAGATGGCTGAGATATTATTTAAGTCCAATTGTGGAGTTTGTTTTCCAGCCCCCATTGTATCCTGGTTTTTTGGTGAAAAAGGAAGGTAATAAACTTTATTTAAAGGAGGAATATTATCTGAGGAATACTTTAAGATTTCCACTAAATATTTCTTAAGCATATCATAGACTGATATCCCGGGTACTTTAGGGAAATTCAAAATCCTAACATTCAGCTTTCGATTAAAGTTTTCTATATTATCAAATTTACGGTGTAGTATCGCTGCGTCTTAATTGTAGCATTTTTAAAGTCCAAGAGGGATTTCACCTCTGTTTTTACTTCCGTGAAGATTTTTTTTTTGTCTCATTATTTGAATGTTCCAGGGCCTTGGTTAAATCGTCCATCTTACTGGCCAGTGTTTTTACCTCTGTAGATCTCTTCGAAGCCTCAGAGTCCATCTTCTGGAGCAGTCCTCTAATTGCTGCTAAAGTCACCTCACCGGAGGGGATAAGCTCCCCAATGTTGGTCACCATCGGCAGAAGCCCATCTGCTCTGGGCGCTTCCATTATAGGAACTCCGTGTGCAACTTCGGCAGCACTTTCCGTTCCCACTGCCAAAGCAGCAGAGTCAGCCGGGCAGGGAGGTGGTTCGGTGAACAGAGGCGAGAGTGAGATCTCATTCCCGTGTGTGCTAAAGCCTTCTTTGCTCTCTCACACCACCAGAGTTACTTCGCCTGGTTTAATGCAGATACCAGGCAACAACTGCTCAATCGTCTGCTGATGAACTGGGGGCATCGGCGTCGAGGAAGCTGGCGCCTTAATGCTCCCTTTCCTTTCATGGGGAATTTTTTTGCGTTAAAATTCAAAAGCAGAGAGAGCCCGATCTCAGCGTCTGGTCTATGCCGCCATCTTGGTTCTTCCCCCCCCCCCTGTATAATGATCTCCCTTGCCTTTTTTGTATGTTTGTTTTTTGGGTAAAAGCAACTTGATAGCTAGAGATTTGCTTTTTTGAGGATGAAATAGCCTTCATATTCCCAGAGAATGCAAAGTTACTTACCTGCAACAGATGTAAGATATGAGTTAGAGTATCCACTTTACCTTCCCAAAATATTGGCTTCATCTAACTTTTTTTTAATTTTTATTTAAAGCTAAGTATAAGCTTAGGTGGTCTCACATAATGAAATGTACGAACGGGATGCTCTGAAAGGCTCTTCAGTTATGGACAGCTTTGATTAAGAAAAGCAGGAGTGATACAAGTGGGTGATACCATTGAAGGAAGTCCAGCACTAGAAAAAGCCTATATAGGTCAAACAACTTACAGAAACTTAGAATATGAGCTTTGCATATGGCATATTTCTTATTCAGCATCTTTGGGTGAAGCTTTCTCAGTTTCTTAATTTTTTCCTCACAGAACCAAGAAGATGCACTCCTGATTGTGGTTATTCAGGTCAACTCCATTCCCTTTTCATAATAGGTTTTTCAGCTATTTTCAAGTTCTCTTTCTTTTTCCCCCATGCTTGTGTTTGTCACCCTTTTTTTGTGTGCTTTACATACAGGTTAGGTTGTTGTTGTTTTTTTAAATGGAATCATCTAATTTCACTGTGACTATAGTTTATCCCAGGACAAGCAGGCAGCATATTCTTAACGCATGGGTGACGTCACCGACGGAGCCCCGGTACGGACCTTTTTAACTAGAAAGTTCTAGTTGGCCGCACCGCGCATGCGCGAGTGCCTTCCCGCCCGACGGAGGAGTGCGTGGGCCCCAGTTTCTTCGTTTCCGCAGAGCGAAGAAGACGCATGTGTTTTCAACGGCCGTTGAAAAACTAATTTTTGCCTTCCCGCTCGCGTATTTTCTCTCTTTTTTCCTTTTTTCTTATCGGATTCCCTTTATTTTTGTTAAAAAAAAAAACTCGTCGAGTTTTCTTTATTTTTTCAGGCCGGCCCCGGCGGGGCCTGTTGCCACCATACAGGCCTCCGGATTCAATTTTGCGGAGGCCATGTTTCCCTTCATGCCCCCTCAACCGGGTTTTAAGAAGTGCCAGCGGTGTGCACGCCCGATCTCCCTCACCGACCCACACAATTGGTGCCTCCAGTGCTTGGGTGCAGAGCATCGAGCTGACACCTGCACCCGCTGTGCTACGCTTAAAAAGCGTACTTTGAAAAATCGGCAGATCCAGCAAAATATTTTGTTTGGTACCGGATCTGCCATGGAACCGGCTGCGACGTCGACGGCACCACAAAAGTTGGCACCGACGACATCGACACCACCGGACCCTTCCTCGGGGTCGTTGGGCCCAGGTAAGCCGGCTAAGAAGCCTCCCACTTCCCTTGAGCGCCCTCCTGCCATGGTTGCGATACCGGCCCTCCCGGCGCCGCACCGGCCCCGCAAACGCTCCGCTCCGATCTCGGTGAGTGCCTCATCATCGGCCTCCTCATCGCCGGAGCGTAGAGCGGCACCTATGGTACCGAAAAAGAAAAAAGCGGTACCGGTGCCTCCCCTGGACGACCGCATCGCGGCCATACTCCAAACACAGTTACAGGAGCAGCTGCAACAACAGCTCCAACAACTGTTGCCGGCGTTGCTGGCACCGCACCTTCCGGTACAGGACTGGTCCGAGCCTCACACTGTCCCATCGGTGTCGACTCCCTCGGTACCGATTAATACTTCCATGCCGGTGCTCTTGGCAGAAACACCTACAGTACGTACCCGTGATGCTGCCGACCCTGTCCGGTCCCAGGAACGACATCGGTCTTCCTCACCCGGTACCGCCTTGGTGCGCTCAGGCAAATCTCTTTCAAAGACCCGCCATGCCGAGCCCTCCACACCGATGTCCAAACGTACGCACCCCGACGTTAGGGACCCAGATTTGTGGGAAGACTCCCCTCACGGTACCGAGGAGGACGCTTCATCAACCGATGAAGAACCCTCCATGACCGACACCATCTCCAAACCAGAGCAATCCTCTTTCTCCAAATTCCTTAGGGAGATGTCAGCAGCTCTTTCCATTCCCTTGGAGTCCGACTCTAAAAAGTCTCAGGCTTTCCTCGATGCCCTAGACTTTGAGCAACCTCCCAAAGAATTTCTGAAGTTGCCCGTCCACGACATCTTACGGGAAACTTTCTATAAAAACTGGGAAGCTCCCCTCACGGTTCCTGGAGCCCCTCGTAAATTGGATAGCTTATACCGGGTTATCCCAATCCCAGGGTTTGATAAACCTCAATTGCCCCACGAGTCCCTCCTGGTGGAATCTACCTTGAAAAAATCTCAGGGTTCCAGTGTATATGCCTCCACCCCTCCTGGCAGAGAGGGAAAAACAATGGATAAATTTGGTAAGCGCCTTTTCCAAAATGCCATGTTAGCCAATAGAGCCAACAACTACACCTTCCACTTCTCCTTCTACATGAAGCATCTGGTGCAACAGCTCTCCTCCTTACAGAAATATCTTCCTGAATGTAAGGTCCCTCTTTTCCAGCAACATATTTCTAGCCTCCTCCAACTCAGGAAATTCATGGTTCGCTCCATCTACGACTCATTTGAGCTGACCTCTCGCGCATCTGCCATGGCGGTGGCCATGCGCCGTTTGGCATGGCTGAGAGTCTCTGACCTAGACATTAACCACCAGGACTGCCTGGCTAACGCACCTTGTCTGGGTGATGAACTCTTCGGAGAATCCCTGGACTCGACCACCCAGAAGCTCTCGGCACACGAGACCAGGTGGGACACTCTGATCAAACCTAAAAAGAAGACTCCACCTGCTCGCCCCTACAGGCAACAGTCTTCTTACCAACGCAGGTTCTCGGCCAGACCTCTCAACCCGCCTCAACAGCAGCCACGCCGACCTCGGCAACAACATCAAACCCAGGCTCGCTCTCAGTCTCACCAACCTGCCAAGCCTCTACCTCCGTCAAAACCATCTCAGCCCTTTTGACTCTTTTCTCCAGGGCATAGCCAGTCTCCCAACATCATTACCTCTTCCTCAGCCTATCGGAGGTCGCCTCCAGCATTTCCTCAGCCGTTGGGAGGTCATCACATCAGACCAATGGGTCCTCAACATCATTCGCCACGGCTACTCTCTCAACTTCCAGACTCTTCCACCAGACAATCCTCCCGTAGAGTCTGCTTCTCACTCCTCCCAAACCCCCCTCCTCCTGAGGGAGGTCCAATCCCTCCTTCTTCTCAATGCCATCGAAGAGGTGCATCCGGACCAAAGGGGTCAGGGATTCTACTCCCGCTACTTCCTGGTTCCCAAGAAGACAGGAGACCTCCGCCCCATCCTCGATCTCCGGGACCTCAACAAGTGTCTGGTCAAAGAGAAATTCAGAATGCTCTCCCTGGCCACGCTTTACCCTCTTCTCTCTCATCACGACTGGCTATGTTCCCTGGACCTCAAAGAGGCCTACACTCACATCCCCATCAATCTGAATTCACGTCGCTACCTCTGCTTTCAGATTCAGCACCGCCACTATCAGTACAAGGTACTACCTTTTGGCCTCGCATCATCGCCCAGGGTGTTCACCAAGTGTCTTATTGTGGTGGCGGCCTTCCTCAGGTCTCACAACCTCCAGGTGTTCCCCTACTTGGACGATTGGTTGGTGAAAGCAACTACGTCTCCACTTGTGCTGCAAGCCACTCATCACACCATCTCTTTCCTCCATCTCTTGGGGTTCGAGATCAACTACCCCAAGTCGCATCTGCTTCCCACACAGCGACTTCAGTTCATCGGAGCAGTTCTCGACACCACTCTGATGAGGGCGTTTCTCCCCTCCGACCGACACCGGACCCTGCTCCACCTCTGTCGTCAGGTGCTCCTTCATCAAACCATCCCAGCTCGACAGATGATGGTCCTCTTGGGCCACATGGCCTCGACGGTCCATGTACTTCCTCTGGCGCGACTCCACCTCAGGACACCTCAGTGGACTCTAGCCAACCAATGGTCACAGACCATGGATCCTCTTTCTCATCCCATCTCTGTGACATCGTCTCTTCAGCAATCTCTTCAATGGTGGTTGAACTCCTCCAATCTTTCCAGGGGTCTACTCCTTCATCTACCCCCTCACTCCATGATCATAACCACGGATGCCTCCCCCTATGCGTGGGGAGCTCACCTAGGAGATCTACGCACCCAGGGACTCTGGACCCCTCAGGAGCGTCAACATCACATCAATTTCCTGGAACTCAGAGCCATGTTCTATGCTCTCAAGGCCTTCCAGCACCTTCTCTGCCTTCAGGTTCTTCTCCTGTGCACAGACAATCAAGTCGCCATGTACTACATAAACAAGCAAGGCGGCACCGGATCTCGCTTCCTCTGTTAGGAGGCTCTCCGCATATGGACCTGGGCCATGGACCACAGTCTCTTCCTCAAGGCTGTCTACATCCAGGGCAAACAGAACTCCCTGGCCGACAATCTCAGCCGCATCCTTCAACCTCACGAGTGGACTCTGGACCCTCCAACACTCCGCTCCATCTTTGCTCGCTAGGGCACTCCACAGGTGGACCTCTTTGCAGCTCCTCACAACCATCAGCTGCCCCAGTTCTGTTCCAGACTCTTCTCTCCCCACCGTCTGGCCCCGGATGCATTCCATCTCGACTGGATGGATCGGTTCCTCTATGCCTTTCCTCCACTCCCTCTGATGTTGCGGACACTATACAAACTCCGCAGGGACAAGGCCACCATGATTCTCATCGCCCTTCGGTGGCCTCGACAACACTGGTTCTCCCTTCTGCTTCAGCTCAGCTCCAGGGAGCCCATTCCTCTTCCTGTGTTTCCTACTCTACTTACACAGCAGCATCAGTCTCTACTACATCCCAATCTGTCTTCGCTCCATCTGACAGCTTGGTTTCTCTCGGGCTGACCTCTCCAGAGAATCTGTCTCAGCCTGTCCATCGCATTTTGGATGCCTCCAGGAAACCGGCCACTCTTCAATGTTACCATCAGAAGTGGACCCGGTTTTCCTCTTGGTGTCTCCTGCATCATCACGATCCCACCTCATTGGCGGTGGAAACTGTACTGGACTATTTGCTCTCTCTGTCCGATGCTGGCCTCAAGTCTACCTCAATCAGAGTCCACCTCAGTGCCATCACTGCGTTTCATGAGCCTATCCTCGGAAAACCTCTCACGGCTCATCCTCTGGTTTCCCGGTTCATGAGGGGCCTCTTCCATGTCAAACCACCTCTGAAGCCTCCTCCTGTCGTCTGGGACCTAAATGTGGTTTTATCAGCCCTCATGAAACCTCCTTTTGAGCCTCTTGCCACGACTTCGCTCAAACTTCTAACTTGGAAGGTGCTTTTCCTCATTGCCATCACCTCTGCCAGGAGGGTTAGTGAGCTGCATGCACTGGTCGCCGATCCACCGTTCACTGTTTTTCACCATGACAAGGTGGTTCTGCGTACCCACCCTAAATTCCTCCCCAAGGTGGTCTCGGCTTTTCACCTCAACCAGTCCATTGTGTTGCCGGTCTTTTTCCCTAAACCCTATTCTCATCCTGGATTGTAAGCGTGCCCTTGTATACTACTTTGACCGTACCAGGGCTCACCGCTCGTCTCCTCAGCTCTTTCTGACCTTCGATCCTGTCTCTAAACGGACGCTTTCCAACTGGCTTGCTGCCTGCATTGCGTTCTGTTATGCTCGGGCCGGTCTCTCACTGGAAGGTGCTGTCACGGCCCACAGGGTCAGAGCTATGGCTGCTTCTGTGGCTTTCCTCCGTTCCACGCCCATCGAAGAAATCTGCAAGGCTGCCACTTGGTCCTCAGTTCACACGTTCACTACTCACTACTGTCTGGATGCCTTCTCCAGACGGGATGGACACTTCGGCCAATCTGTGTTACAAAATTTATTTTCCTAATGGCCAACCATCCCTCCTCCCTCTCTGTTAGCTTGGAGGTCACCCATGCGTTAAGAATATGCTGCCTGCTTGTCCTGGGATAAAGCACAGTTACTTACCGTAACAGGTGTTATCCAGGGACAGCAGGCAGATATTCTTACGTCCCACCCTCCTCCCCGGGTTGGCTTCTTAGCTGGCTTATCTTAACTGGGGACCACGCACTCCTCCGTCGGGCGGGAAGGCACTCGCGCATGCGCGGTGCGGCCAACTAGAACTTTCTAGTTAAAAAGGTCCGTACCGGGGCTCCGTCGGTGACGTCACCCATGCGTTAAGAATATCTGCCTGCTGTCCCTGGATAACACCTGTTACGGTAAGTAACTGTGCTTTCTGGCAACATTGCATGAGAGTAGTGCTGGGGACCGCCTTATGCAATTATGCCAAGAGAACAGGTTTAGAATCGCACATTTTCATCCAGCTGAAGCAGTACCCCTCTACACCTGGATATCCCCAAATGGGCAGCATCTGCCAGCAAAAATGGAAGAGATCAATTTTCTCTGCAAAAACACTACCAGGTGCAGACTGGATCTGATCACTAACTCCTTGTAGCCAAAGTCAGAGTCAGACTATGCAAGATCAAGTATCCAGACATGCAGAGGAAGTTTGATGTGAGTGAGATTCTGTGCAGTATGCAGTCAAAGTGAGTAACAGGTTCAACCTGCTCAGACAGGAAGGAAGGGGCCCATACGATTTGTGAGTAGAGATCAAAAGATAATCACTGAAACTTCTCAAAAGCATATGCCATATAAGAAAGTATGAACTGGTTAACTGCCACTATCCTTAAAATCGTTTATAAGAGGAAGAGGCAAATGCTAAGGGCGAGGTGACTCAATGCTGCTTTCCAAAGAGCAGCCAGGAAAGACAAGAACAACTTCCTGAATGCTCAATGCATGAACCTCAAAGAAGCCTATAAGAAGGGCCACACCAGGTAAAACAAGTGAAAAAGCCTTTCTCAGCACGCCAGTCAACCATCAAAGACTGATGAGAATGAAATTAGTGACCAGCAGGACATCAAGCAGAGATAGAAAGAATACACAGAGGAATTATACATCAACACCAGCACTGACTACCCTGAAGAGCTTGGGGGTCAAGAGGAAGCAGATTCAGACCTATTGGGAAATGCAGTGGATTGGGCTCTGAGGCAGCTGCCAAACAACAAAGTACCTAGCATTGATGGAATCTCTGCAGAGCTATTCAAACCAATCCAAGATCCACACTGACAACACTATGCCAGAAGATCTGGAGGATCTGGAGTAGTAGTGCAAAACCATATATAAAACAGGTGCTCATAACTGGTGCTTTAGTGCCTTGATCCCAATCACAAACCCTTTCAGAGTTTATATTTCTAAATGACCAAGAGAGAGGATTCTGGTTGTAAAGAGCAAAGCTAAATTTGATCCAACATAATTGTCATTAGAGGCATCAGCTCTGAAGGGTTCAGCAAGTTCATACTAAAGATGCCTCAATATTGAGGAGTATCTATTTCATTAATTTATTAATGTAAAAATGCTTATATCCTATTGTTTCCAAAGCTCAAAGTAGTTTACGTTACATTCGTTACAGTAACAAGTGCTAGAATAGCCCCACCTATACCTTGACCCTGACCACATCCATGCCCCACCTCTGCCATGCCCGGACCCTGCCTCCCACCAATTCCAGTCTCACCACCTCACCTTTCACCATTTCCTTAGTCCTCTGTATGCTATTGGCCCTCATCGATTCTCCACTGCATTTGTCGCCCTTTCAGTTCCAGCTCCATTCCTATCTATCCTTCATTCCATTGTCTCCAAGGCCATTCTTTCTGTCCCTATATTCCACCCCCACCCAGCTTCTCTTTCTTTTTTACCCTCTCTCTTGTTACCCCACCCCAGGACCAATTACTCTGTCTCTCCCATGCCCCTTCCCATGGTACTACAACTGTCCCCCTCCCCATTCCAACATCTGCCACTTTAACCCTCTTCACCCAACCGCACCCCAACACCAGAGCCTGCACCAATTCAAACCCCACCCCCAATGGTATCCTCAGACCACTCTCTCCAGCTCCTGATTCCCCCACATACCTCCTCCCCTGCCACTGCACTGAATCTTTGGGCAGGCTATCAGTGGCTTGCCCCAAAAGCTGCAAAAAAAACACAAAAACCAAAAACCCTTGAATATTCCTAAATACAATAGACTGTTATCTGGCATCCATGGGGATTTGTAGATAACTGGATAACTGTAGTTTTTGGTTGCTTGAGAGTTAGTATAAAAATAGCTTTTGTCTCCCTTCCCACCTCAATCTCTTCCTCTTTCTCTCCCTATCACCTCCCACCCCCATTTGTAGGTCCAGTATCTGTTCCTCCCTTCCCACCCTTATTTATGGTCTAGGTCACTTTATCTCCCCCACTTCTCAACCCTCCCCCTCCACACTTGTGGGTCTAATATCCTTCCATTTTCCTTCTCCAGCCCTTCACCCTGATGGACCCTACACACACACACATACACACACCTGGTCCACCGCCCCCACAGGTCTGCTCTCCCTCCCTCCCTCCACGTGGGTCTGGCCTCCTGGATCCCAATTACTTACCCGAGACGGCAGCATCAGTTCTGATCTATCAACCCCTCCTCCCTCCCTCTGTGTCCCAATGCAGCAGCAGTCCTGATCCGCCAACCTTCTTCCCTCGCTCCAGCCCCAAAGCAGTAGCAGCGGCAGCAGTCCTGACCTGCCACCCCCCCTTCCTTATCCAAAGCAGCAGTGGCAGCGCTGTAAACGGGCTGTTCGCGGCCAACCCCAACATGGCCTTTCCTCTACCACATAAGAAATGATGCTGCTGAGGAAAGGCCCTGCCAGGGTTTGCCGTGAGCAGTCTGTTTACAGTGCTGCCACTGCTGCTTTGGGTAAGGAATGGGGGGTTGGTAGTTCAGGACTGCTGCCACTGCGCTGAGATGCTTCACTGTTCGGCGATGTACTGCGCTTGCGGAGTCACGGAGTTTGTGTGTGTGTAAAACCTCTATCTATCTATCTATATAAAATATCAATTAACCACATCGTAAATGCCTCCTTATACTATAGTTGATGACCAGAATCAATTACATGGAACTGTCAGAGACCTAAAAACTCTTGCCTAAAGAGAAAATCTTTGTCTGCTAAATGAGTATCTGTCGTCATTTGCAATTTTCTTGGTAAAGTATTCCGTGATAGAAGATGCTAATGAAAAGATGTGTTTCCTGGTTTCAAGTAATTGGACCTGTGTAGGGACATCAGAAGGCCTTGATTTTCTGACCTTAAGGATCTTTGAGGGCAATATAATCTGAGTAGCTAACCCAAGGACATTGGAGCCTCCCTATTCAAAACCTGTGCACTGAGTATTCATAGGGATCTTAAAGGTCAAATGTTGATCAATACCTGCCCAAAGATGGATTCAACAACTTCTAAGGCTACCAGTGTTGTGTAGTGAGCGGAGGTGAAGAAGTATCAACACTGCTTTTTGGATCCATGGGTTTGAGAGCTAAGCAGTACTGGAAGTTGATCTATCTAGTAAGTGCTCCTGGATGGAGAACTGCTCATTCTCCTCAAAATTAGAAAAGGATGAACTTCCAAAGATCTGGGACCAAGTCACTGAAATTCTTCAAATGATTTAGGAGGATGTAGTTTCATCTACTGTGCCTTCTTTGATTTTAACATTGGCAGCTTTCAAGGAAGAGCTTGAAAGGAAGACCAAAATGTTAGCTTTATAATTTACTTGATGTAATGCTTCAACTTTGATGGCATAAGTGATGCAGGGAGTCATGCAGTTGATTCTCAAGACTCAT
The DNA here is from genome assembly GCF_902459505.1 of Geotrypetes seraphini. NCBI lineage: Eukaryota > Metazoa > Chordata > Amphibia > Gymnophiona > Dermophiidae > Geotrypetes > Geotrypetes seraphini. Next base: position 336,677,326 of record NC_047086.1, on the reverse strand, counting down.
GATTTGCCTGGAGGTGTTAAACTGATGCTAGGGACTTAGAGTACAGCTGTAAAGGGAGTGGAGGGTGGGCATGCAGTGAAGCTAGGTATTGTACAGTGCTAGTTTAGATGCCCAGACTGCTCCAGTGAAAGTGCTTTTCTGAGTCTGAGTGAGAGTATTCCTGGGTTTTCAGTTATGAGACAGCAAAATTATTTGAAAAGGAGGCTCTACTGATTTCCTCTTGGACCCATCTTTTCCAGTGAAAAGGAGGATGTCTTTTCCAGAAGACCTCATCTTCATGGATTTTATTAAGAAAAAGGCTAGTACTATTATGTTTAAGTTAGAGAGACAGTAGGATTCTAGAGTAGACATTTTAGATAGCTTTCAGGTCCTCAACAAAGATGAGATGACTGAGAGAACAGAAAGTCTCTTTGGGTAAGTGAACATCATTTTGTTGGGAGATTTGGTGACAAAGCTTTGGATAAAAGAAGATTTGTAGATTTATGGAAGATCTGTTTTATTTTCATTATAAAAGCAAACATTAGCTTGCTTAAATAACCTACAATTAAAACTTTTGTCTTAAAATTTTTATAGCCCTAGAGCTGTAAAAAATTATGCTGATGACACAAAGTTGTTCAAAGTTGTTAAATCGCAAGAGGATTGTGAAAAATTGAAGAAGACCTTGAGAGACTAGGCAGATGCGTAGATGTTGCAGAGCCCAAGAGTCCTTGAAGGAGTCCTCTTGGTTTCTTGCTCAGGGCTTTACCCCTGATTTTGTGTTTCTTATGTGGAAAGCTTACGCAAATTGTTGGGATCCTCCTCTGCCCTCAGAAGGTGTGCTTGTGGCTGCACATGTGGGTTTGTCCTTCCAAAGTGCATTTCCCCCCCAGAGAGGGTTTCTGATCAGGACCCAGACAACCAGTCAGAGAAAGTCACAGTGAGTACTCCCTTTATTCCCTATGGGGAAAATTGGGGCAGGGAGGGGGGGTCTGTAATAGGCAGATCCAAAGATTTCTGGGTTAGAGAGATATTCTCCCATCTCCAAAACTCCTTTTTCTCCATTTTTTGTTTTTCAGGTAAGCTCCCATGGGCCATTTATGGTGCAAGTTTTCTGGTGGCAGCCATTTTGGATTTTTAGCAGTTTTTTTTTCCCAAGTGCTTTTTCCCACTTCAGAGCCATTCATTTTGCCTAAGGATAATCTGCAATAGATTACCCAGCCAATCTAACCCTATTTCATATATTGATTTTTGCAGATTTTCTGGCTGAGAAGCAACTGTGTTCAACTTTCCATGGGGTGAGGGAGGAAGGGGTGATAGTTTCAGGCTCAGCCTTTCTTGAGTCTTCCAAAGCGCTAGACCCCAAAAAGGCCGGTGTTTATGGAAAAGGTCCTGTCTAGAGGCTGCAGTGAGGGGGTGAAACACAAGCATGTGGAAGCGGAGAAGGCCCTACCACCCAAGTATGGGGTTTTGCCGGGGTCCTTGAGGTCTCCTGTCCAGGGATTCTCAGAATTTGTCAGTCTCCTGTGGAAAGCCTATTTAACGGGCCTAGGAAACATGTGCTGCCTTGGAGCGTGCCAGCTCCGATACAAGAGGATTCACATCTCAAGCACTCTTCTCCGCCTTGGAACATGGTGGCTTCAAGTGTCATTGCAGAACTGGGAGGACTGGGAGTCCGTTTCCATGCCTTTATTATCACAAGGATCAGCTGCGTCCTTGAATGATTTGGGGTCCCTTTTGGGCCCATAGAATTCTATCCAAACTGAGCTCTTAACAGATCATCCACCTTTTGAGGACTGGAGGTCAGGAGACTGTGGTGGCTATTGATCATAGTGATCCCTCAGTGTACTGTCTTTTCAAGTTCTTTTCCTTTTCACGTGTCATTTCTGACACCCTCTGTGGGTTGAAGTTTGGTCCCCAGCAACTGTCCACCTCCCAGTGTTCCAAACAAATTGATAATCTTTTGACAATTTCCATTTCTTATCAGGCTTTTAGAAAATGCCTAAAAACATTTTTGTTTGGCAAATATTTTGAATAATTTGACGTGATCAAACTGTGAATGTTGAGTAATTTATCTTTTGTTAACTGCACTGATTTGAGAGGTAGCTGTGGTATATAAACATGCTATGTTATGTTATCATTATGAGTGGCACTAATGTGCAAACTACCTTTTTTCCAACCCATGTGGACATCACCTCCTTGGTCACTGACCAATGGGAGTTTCCTGAAGGCTCTCTAAAGGTGACGAAAGCTATGTCTAAGCTTTACCCTATGGCTGCAGACTTCCAACAGCTGTTTTTGCAGCCGAAAGTGGATCCCACAGTAGCACATGTGACTAAGTGTATAGCCTTTCCTAGTGAGGGAGGAATGATGCTGAAGGACACATAGGGTCGTAAGGTGGACGTGTTCTTTAAACGACTGTTTGGAGTGCTGGCTTGGGGTATCAAAGTGGCAGCAGCTGCCTCATTCATTGCAAGGGCTTATCATACCAGATTGTGGCATAGTCCTTCAGAGCTGGGGGATGCCTGTCTCCACATGATTATGGAAGGATTGGATTATGTGGCTGATGCTCTTTATGACATCATTAGAGTGTATCGCAAACTGTGCTGCGGCATAGTAGTCTGCTACGAAGAGATTCCGGGTGTGCTTCCAGAGATTCAAGAATAGATGACATGTATGTGAGTTTGTCTCTGCCTGCGCCTCTCAAATTTCAAGTTTATTAGGTGTTTATATACCGCCTATCAAGGTTATCTAAGCGGTTTTACAATCGGGTACTCAAGCATTTTCCCTATCTGTCCCAGTGGGCTCACAATCTATCTAATCTCTCATCCTCTCCGTCTCCCCCTCCCCCCCTGGCTTATCTCTGTAAATGTTCACCAGCTCAGGGCTGCATCTAGAGTTCTTCTGAGCATGCATGCGATGTCATCGTGTCGACATCTCTGCATGTTTGGAGTCCCTCTAGACACAGCCCTGAGCTGAGAGAAGACGAGCTGATGATCATGTGAAGGCTGTGATGGAATGAGGTGGGGTTGTGGGCAGAAAGGGGTGGGTCCACATGTCCTTTTTGTGTGTGTGTGTGCCACAAAAAAACATTTGCTCTGTTAGTGTGCCAGAGCTCAAAATAAGTTTGTAAGACACTTCTAAGACCATTATCAGCAGACTACCTTTCAAGGGGCAAATGCTTTTTGGGAAAAGTTTGGATGACCTTTTGGCAGGTGTGGTGGATTGTCATCCCAAATCCCTTCCAGATTGCAGGGGTCATCGTTCCACTGGGGGCGACAGATGCAATTTTCATTCCTCTCTGAGATCCCATCAGTTTTCCTCTGATTCCTCTTCCCAGAGGCCCTTCCAGAGGTACAGACAGAGATTTGGCAACTGCAGGCACTAACAAGGTTCAGCCAACAAAAACCACTTCACAGGTCATAGACCTGATGGGCCACCACGGGAGCGGACCGCTGGGCGCGATGGACCTCTGGTCTGACCCAGTGGAGGCAACTTCTTATGTTCTTACAATGATGCCAGGTAGATGGCCATACCCTCTCACATCGTCTGGCGGCTGTCTGCTAAATGGAAGGAATGGAAACGGATCTCACCAGACTATTGGGTTATGTACATTATTCGGGAAGGGCACAGAATTTTCTTGTTCCCCTCCAGCTCTGTTCGTCAATTCCTCTGCAGGTCGACCATAAAAGGAGGCCTGAGTGACAGTGCAGAGACTCTTGGACATACACACCATAGAACCAGTTCCCAAGGAAGAATTAGACTCTGGCAGATACTCCATATATTTCATAGTGCCCAAGAAAGGCACAGAAGATTGGAGGCCTATTTTGGACCTGAAGGCCATAAACAAGGCGCTGAGTCCCCCGCTTCCATATGGAGACACTCCAGGGGAATTCCTAGCCTCCTTGGATTTAATGGAGACATACATTCCCATCTTTCTGGATCAAAGCAAATATCTAAGAGATTCCATGTTCTCCAGTGACATTTCGTTTGTGGCACTACCTTTCGGATTTTTTACAGCCCCGTTTACAGTTACCAAGGTGGTGGTAATTGCTCACTAACGAAGGATGGGCATTCAGGTACATCCTTACCTAGACAATTGGTTAATCTGAGCCTCCTCACAACAGGAATCCAAGCACGTTGTACAGCAGGTGGTGAATCTCCTCCAGAGACTTGGCTGGATAGTCGACTTCCGGAAGAGTCAGCTATAGCTGACCCTGTGCCTTGAATATCTGGGAATTCATTTTGACACGGCATGAAGCTGTGTGTTTCTTCCCAAACCATGCAAACAGAAGCTCAGGTGGCAGATTTCAGAGATCTTAGCATTATCGAGACTCACAGCCTGGCATTATCTTTAGGTACTGGGCTCAATGGCGGCCTCCCTGGAAGTTGTATTCTGAGCGAGAGTGCATGTGTGCACATTTTAGGACACTCTTCTATCCAGGTGGTCCCCATAAAGGCACTCACTACAGTTGTAGCTCTCCTGAACAAGGGAGGCAAAACACAGTTTATGTTGGTAGTTCCAAGAGGATGCCTCTCAGAATCACCTCATAGAATCACTTCAAGGGTGACCCTCACGACAGACACCAGCCTGAGTAGATGGGGAGCCCACTTCTGTGGTCTACCTTTTCAAGACAAGTGGTCCTCATTGGAGAGCAAGTGGTCCATAAATCATCTGGAATTGAGAACCATTCATTTGGCACTGAACATAAGAACATAATATTTGCTGCTGCTAGGTCAGACCAGTGGTCCGTTGTGCCCAGGAGTCCACTCATGAGGCAGCCCTTAGGTCAAAGACAAGTGCCCTATTTGAGTCTAGGCTTACTTGAATCCCTGAAGGGTGCTTTCCCCTGTGAGAGAGTGTGTCTTTCCTGTAAGGAAATGTGGTCAGGGTGTTCTGACAATGCCATGGCGGTAGCTTATGTGAACAGATAAGGAGGTATCAGAAGCATTCCTCTCCACCTAGAGGTACAAATGATGTTTCAGTGGGTAGAAGCCCACTTAGAAGCTCTCTCAGCTGCCCAAGTGGCAGGAGTAGAGAATGTCCAGGCTTACGTTCTAAGCCGGCAGACTCTGGATCCAGGGACGTAGTCCCTGTCTGAAAGAGCGTTCAGCCTCATTGTTCAGCCCTGGGGCAGACCGGAAATGGATCTAATGGCCTCAGCCAAGAATGCGAAGGCAGATCTCTTTCACATTTGAAGAGCTGAGCTGGGAAACGCAGAGCTGGACATCCTCATTCAGCCTTGTCCTACTCTGTTTTTCCGCTGTGGGACAGATCATCCGCAGAGTAGTGAGCCACCAGGATATAGTGATTCTGGTAGCACTAGACTGGCCTTGGTGTGTGGATCTGGCATGCTTACAAAGAGGCAGACCTCTCTGGCTGCTGGTTTATCCTGGTTTTCTCAGCTAGTGCTCAGTTCCTATGGAGAATCCAGAGTGCTTTTGTCTTACTCTTGAATGCATGGCCCTAACTTTTAGGATTACTCGGAGGTAGTTGTCTCGACCCTCCTGAGAGCAAATAAGCCTCTGACATTTGTGGCTTATATGAAGACTTGGAGGGCTTTTCAATTATGGTGTGCCAGGAAGCAGGTGGAGCCTTAAAGGGCTCCCATCCCAGTGATTCTAGCATTACTGCAAGCCAGACTGGAAAAAGGCCTTGTGGTTTCATCTTTCAAGGTTGCAAGTAGCTGGCTTCTCGTGCTTTAGGGCTCGAAGAGATAACCAGTCGCTGGCATCTCACTCAGACATGTCTCAGTTCATGAAGGGGCACTCAGATTACGTGCCCCACTGCCTAGGCGTTAATTGTTATTAATCATTGGGGTTTTTTTTGCTTAAAAGTTAGAGCAGAACAGAATATGGTTTGTTGCCCGGCAGGTTCCCCTTGCCCCTCCTTCTCTCTCCTTTTTTTTTTTTTTTCTGTTTCAGTAGAGTTCAATTGCTTTGGTACTAACTGAAGAGGGAGTTGTTCTCCACTGCTGAAGGGGAGGAGTTGAGTTTTGAGTGATATCCTTCTGCAAAGTTCATGACTATAGGGAAGCAACAGCTACAGTACAAAGGATCAGATTCTCAAAACTTAAGGTTGCTTTTAACGTGGTCACTAAACTGATTTCAGCCGGTTTAGCCTTCATGCATTTTAGCGGCAGATTATCAAAACGGCTTATCCGTGGTCTTTTGTGAGCTTTTTAGCAGTCTCTGATACTGCCATGCGAATGGGCTCTTGAATATTGAAACGAGCAATCTGGTAGATTCTTAAACATTGCTGAGTCATTCTCTAAGCGCAGCTTCAGTTTTTGGTGACAAAAAATCAGCAACTGGTCCAGGGGTGCCAATACAGTGCCTGCACTGTTAAAAGTGCATTTTGTGGCGCGTGTTTTGACTGTGGTTAATGAAACAAAATAAAAATTTCATAATTCACATAAATTATAGTTTTTTGTTTTTTTTAAGGGGGAGAGGTAAAAGCATGCTTCTTGAGCACGTGTATTATTGCCGTGTCTTATGAATTATAGTAATTTTTGTGGGAGAAAAGGCATGTCTTATGTGCGCTTGTTAAAAGCCAACGTTGCATCTCCCTTCCTGCCACCAAGCAACAAACTCCCCAACATCCCCTCGACATGGGAGAGAGGCCTACTCTCTTCAGCTGCCAAGCAACACACCCCAACACCCCTTCAGCAGCGTGAGAGATACCCACTCTCTCCTGCCACCAAGCAGCACACCCACTCAGCAGCGGGAGAGATGCCTACTCTCTCCAGTCTTCACACTCCTCCCCCCCATGCCTCTGAAGACCCCCGCCCTCTCACCCTTACCTTATTTAGATAGCTGGCTGGAGGGATGCCTACTCCCTCTGACCAACAGGCCCACCTCTTCAAAATGGTGGGCCTTCGCCCAGGGGAGGGGCCTGAGACTCTGATTGGACCATGTTGTTTAAAGCCCCCTCCTATGGGTGGGCCCTTAGGCATCCTGGCCAATCAGAGCCTTAGGCTCTTCCTCGGTGCATCTGGGGAGGGGCCTAAGACTGATTTGCCCAATGCTCATAAGGCCCCTCCCATAGGAGTGGGCCTTAAACAACCTGGTCAGTCAGAGCCTCAGGCCCCTCCCTGGTACATCCCAGGATGCACTAGGGAGGGGAAGGCCCACTATTTTGAAGACCATCGCTGCTCTGTATGGTCCCAAACCACTCGCTATGCAAGAAATTTGATAAGCATTAAATAATGATAAAATCACTTATCTGATTTGCTCTGTACGGTCCCAAGCATTATTTAATGCTTATCAAATTTCTTGCATAGCGAGTGGTTTGGGACTGTACAGAGCAATGATGGTCCCATATTAACCATAGTCTGTTGTTATCACAGTATGATTTGGTTAAGGGTCTGAGCACTTTACACTTATAATTTGATAATATATGAACTAGAGAACTGTGATCAATAAAGTGAAGTATAAGTTATCATCACAGATTGCAAATAAGTATCAACCTATTTGGGTTGAACGTATTCTGAAATGCGAACATACATGTTTATGTGGTCAAACATAATTATTTCTAAAATGGTTAACAGAGACAAATCCCTTGCCAGTTTTGCATTCTGGGGGGAGGGGGGAGCAGCAACCACTGGGAAAATAAGGGGGAAGCCCTCCCTTAATACCTTCATTGGATGGAGGTAAAACCTCTAGATGTCCCAGGTAGCAGTTTTAAATCCCTACGACAGTTTATGTGGACATAGGCATGTAATTTCCTTCTGAAATGCGGAATACACATTTATTGTATTGCCATAATCCCAACTAAAACATGCCTAGATCACATTCCCCTGCCATATGTGTTTTTCAGTTTTAATCATGTATATCCCAACTTTGTGAAATGGAATTTAGACCTTCAGGCAATACAAATGTGTAAATGCTGGTTTATGCACACCTCAAAGGCAGAAGCACTCATAAGAACATAAGCAGTGCCTCCGCTGGGTCAGACCATAGGTCCATCCTGCCCAGCAGTCCGCTCCCGCGGCGGCCCAAACAGGTCACGACCTGTCTGAATCACTAGAAGGGGCCCCCTTGCCCCCTTGGTTTCCCATTGAGTCCTATCTTCCCATCGAAGTCCTAACCCTTTGGTCTTGCACATGCACGAGCTGGTTGGGTTTCTATACTTATTACCTGGTTAGCTTTCTATACCTATGTTACATCCCAGCACCTCTCTCAGTATCCCACGATCCCTTTATCCCTCAGGAATCCGTCCAATCCCTGTTTGAATCCCTGTACCGTACTCTGCCTGATCACTTCCTCCGGTAGCGCATTCCAGGTGTCCACGACCCTTTGGGTGAAAAAAAACTTCCTTGCATTTGTTTTGAACCTATCTCCCTTCAGTTTCTCCGAATGCCCCCTCGTACCTGTTGTCCCTTTCAGCCTGAAGAATCTGTCCCTATCCACCCTCTCTATGACCCTCATGATCCTGAAGGTCTCTATCATATCTCCCCTGAGCCTCCTTTTTTCCAGAGAGAAGAGCCCCAGCCTATCCAACCTCTCGGCGTATGGGCAGTGTTCCAGCCCTCTTACCAGTTTCGTTGCTCTCCTTTGGACTCTCTCAAGTACCGCCATGTCCTTCTTGAGGTACGGCGACCAATATTGAACGCAGTATTCCAGATGTGGACGCACCATCGCTCGATACAATGGCATGATGACTTCCCGCGTCCTGGTTGTTCTGCCCCTCTTTATGATGCCCAGCATCCTGTTGGCTTTTTTCGAGGCTGCTGCGCACTTCGCAGTTGGCTTCAGTGATGCATCCACCAGCACACCCAAGTCTCTCTCTAGACTGCTGTCTCCCAGCAATCCCCCCCCCCCAATTTGTAGTTGAACAACGGGTTCTTTTTCCCTATATGCATGACCTTGCATTTGTCCACGTTAAAGCGCATTTGCCATTTGTTTGCCCAGTCTTCCAGCTTGTCCAGGTCCCTTTGCAGGTCCTCACACTCCTCCCTGGATCTAACTCTGCCGCACAGTTTGGTATCGTCTGCAAATTTTATAACCTCGCACTTTGCCTCCTTTTCCAGGTCATTGATAAATATGTTGAAGAGTAACGGCCCCAGCACCGATCCCTGTGGCACACCGCTCGTGACTCCCCGCCAGTCAGAATATTGTCCCTTTACTCCGACCCTCTGCAGTCTACCCGACAACCAGTGCTCGATCCATCTGTGCACATCCCCTCCCACCCCGTGGTTCCACAGCTTCCTAAGCAGCCTTTCATGTGGCACCTTGTCAAGCCTTTTGAAAATCGAGGTAAATGATGTCTATGGGTTCCCCATTGTCCACCTGACTGCTTATTCCCTCAAAGAAGTACAAAAGGTTCGTTAAGCATGACCTTCCCTTACAGAATCCGTGCTGGCTTGTTCTCAGTAGGCCATTTCTCTCGATGTGCTCGCAAATACCATCCTTGATCATAGCTTCCACCATCTTCCTTATAATTGAAGTCAGGCTCACCGGCCTGTAGTTCCCGGGGTCACCCCTCGATCCATTCTTGAAGATAGGTGTGACATTCGCCAGTTTCCAGTCCTCTGGTACCTCTCAAGTTTTCAAGGATAGGTTGCAAACATGCTGGATTGTGCCCGCTATTTCTTGTTTTAGTTCCTTCAGAACCCTTGGGTGGATCCCGTCTGGGCCCGGCGATTTGCCGCATTTTAACCTGTCTATCTGTTTGAGGACATCCTCCTTACTTACCTCTATGTGTTCCAATTTTTCAGCCTGTTCCCCACTTATGAGCTCCTCTGAATCCGGTATGTTAGATGTGTCTTCTCTCGTGAAAACCGACGAGAAGAACGTGTTCAACCTCTCAGCTACCTCTTTATCCTCCTTAATCACTCCCTTCCTATCCCCATCGTCCAACGGCCCCACCTCCTCTCTCGCTGGTCGCTTCCCTTTTACGTAACTGAAGAATGCCTTGAAGTTCTTCGCCTCCCTGGCCAGCCCCTCTTCGTAGTTCCCTTTTGCTTTTCTAACCTCCCGGTGGCATTCCTTTTGGCATTTCCTGTGCGCCTGGTGATTTTCCTCCGTTGGGTCCTTTTTCCATCTCCGGAAGGATACTTTTTTGTCATTTATTGCCCTCTTTGCCTCTGTTGAGATCCAAACCGGGTCCTTTGATCGCTTGTTCTTGCCGCCTTTCCTGAAACTGGGGACGTACATTCTTTGTGCTTCCTGCAGGGTGTCCCTGAATAGGGTCCAGGCGCTTCCTACAGTCTCCATCCTAAGGATGTTTCTGAGCTTCCTCCCCACCATTTCCCTCATAGCAGCATAGTTCCCTTTCCTGAAGTTGAGCGCAGTTGTTGCGGTCCTCCTTACTGTGGGTGTCCCCCTTTCTAATGTGAATCTGATCGCATTGTGGTCACTGTTGCCTAGTGGTCCTCCCACTTCTACCCCTCTTGCAGGCCCCCCTAATCCATTTAGGATGAGGTCAAGAGTAGCACTCCCTCGCGTCGGTTCCCTGACTAGTTGCTCCATGAAGCAGTCCCTCACAGCTTCTACAAATCCTGTTTCCCTAGCGCAGTTGGAGTGACCCGTACTCCAGTCAATCCCCGGGTAGTTGAAGTCCCCCATCACTGTTACACTTCCAGTCCTGCATTCTTGTCTCAGTTCAGCTTCCAAGTCGTGTCCGACTCCTTCCGGCGTACCAGGTGGGCGATAGTACAGCCCCAGTTTTATGCCTGCACCTTTGCTTCCCGGCAATTTGACCCATAGTGATTCCAGCCCCTCTGCCTTCGTTGCCATATCCATCCTGACCGAGTAGATAGAGTCCTTTATATATAGTGCTATGCCTCCCCCCTTCTTGTGGGTCCTGTCCCTCCTGTAGAGCTTGTACCCCGGCAGCGCCACATCCCATTGATTCTCCTCTGTCCACCATGTTTCTGTAATTCCAATTATATTCAGGTCCTCCCCCTTGGCCACGACCTCTAGTTCACCCATCTTGGCCATGAGGCTTCTTGCATTTGCATATAAGCACCGTAGGTCCCGTCGTTTTTCCTCCACCTCTGTATTTACCTGGGCCGCCTCCCCTTGAATTTCGGGCAGTTCTCCTGTTCCCTGTGCTTCTGCTTTGCCCTCAGCCTTTACCCTCGTAGCTTTCGGTTTCCCCACATTCCCGCCACCCCACTCCTAAAATCACCTTTATGTATTTTAGCCTGGATTCTCTCTATATGGTGCTGATCGCGTTTCAATCACACAACTGCGCCGTAGAGAGACTCGCATGTCCAGGATAGATAGGCACTGGAAATATAGGTCAGGGTTTTTCAGGCCTACATTTCTGGCGCCTATCTTTGCCATGAATTGTGCCACTATGGGCATTAGCCGCGTCCATAGTGGCATTAAGCACTGAAAAGCGCTTATTTTTTACCGTTTTTCACCATTTTAAACAGCATTTCTCAATTAACTTATGCGCTTAAATATTGGCACCATTTATTGAATATACCCCTAGCTGTGCACTTGAAACTCCATGCCTCCACATGCGCAGTAGAAGACCCGCCGAGCAGGGAAGCGTCTCAGGGAGGAAGCGTCTCGGGGAGGAACCGCCAAGCAGGGAAGCGTTTCAGTGCAGTGGCAGCAGTCCTGATCCGCCAACCCCCCCATTCCTTACCCAAAGCAGCAGTGGCAGCGCTGTAAACAGGCTGTTTGTGGCAAGCCCTGGTAGGGCCTTTCCTCTGCCGCATCACTTCGGATGCGGTAGAAGAAAGGCCCTGTTGAGGCTGGCTGCGAACAGCCTGTTTACAGTGCTGCCACTGCTGGTTTGGGTAAGGAATGGCAGTTGGCGGGTCAGGACTTCTGCTACTGCTTTGGGGCACAGAGTAAGGGAGGAGGAGTTGGTAGGTCAGGACTGCTGCTGCTGCCTCAGGTAGGTAATGTGGGTCCAGGAGAGGGAGGGAGGGCAGACCTGTGGGGGTGGTGGAACAGGTGTGTGTATGGAGGGTCCATCAGGGTGAAGGGCTGGGGAAGGAGCAGCCTGCCCAAAGATTCAGTGCAGTGGTCAAGGAGGAGGTAGGTGAGGGAGGTGGTGGGGTTTGAATTGGTGCAGATTCTGGTGTTGGAGTGCGGTTGGGTGAATAGGGTTAAAGTAATAGAGAGAGGGAGAATTGCAGTACCATGGGGAGGGGCAGGGGAGAGACGAGAGAGAAATTGGTCCTGGGATGGGGTACAAAAGAGATGGCAAAAAAGGAAGAGAAGCTGGGTGGGGGTGGAATAAAGGGACAGGAAGAATGCCTTGGAGGCAATGGAAGGAAGGATAAATAGGTTTGGAGCTGGGACTGAAAGTGTGATAAATGCAGTGGAGGATCAATGAGGGCCAAAAGGGTACAGAGGACTAAGGAAATGGTGATGGATAGCGCCGGGAGCCAATAAAAGAAAGAAAGACAAAGACAGACAGGAGGCAGGGAGAGAGAAAGAAATACAGAAAGAAAGGGTCAGAGAGAGAGAGAAAGAAAGATAGACGGGGGCTGGGAGAGAGACAGAAAGAAAGAAAGATAGACAGTGCTGGGAGAAAGACAGAAAGAAAGAAAGATAGACAGGGCTGGAAGAGAGACAGAAAGAAAAAGATAGCTGGGAGAGAGAAAGAAAGAAAGATAGACAGGGCTGGGAGAAAGACAAAGAAAGAAAGATAGACGGGGGCTGAGAGAGACAGAAAGAAAGAGAGAAATTCTACACATTTATTCTAGCACCCGTTAATGTAACGGGCTTAAACACTAGTATCAAATAATATAGGAATAATGTCAACAGCTATAACAATATTAGCTTTAATTAAATGTGATCTATTTATTTAGTCTTTTAAAAATACAGTAGACTCTCAGTTAACCGGCACCCATGGGGATTGATAGATGCCAAATAAATATAGTTTCTGGTTGTTTGAGAGTTACTATAAAAATAGGCCTAACTAATACTATACCACATACTGTGCCATACCTTAAACTGTTCCAGATAAACTACTGGACATGTGGTAGGCAAAGTGTGGGCATACTCAGGTGTGGCATGCCAAGTTTACACTTAAATTTCTGCCAGTGTATTCCTCTAATTAATAAAATTTATTACTTTCCAAATAAAAAGATGCCTAATGGAAATGGAAAGGTAAATGGAATCGAGATTGGGAAAGTAAGAGAAGGAGAGACAAATGTGATAGATTTTGCAAATGTGACGGCTTTATTGGAACAGACGATAACATCTGAAATGGACAGAGCAACGCTATTAGTATCATTTGTTTTTGAACAGGATGTGAATATGATTATGAAATTGTTTTTCAAAAATTCCCAAAAATTATTTGGGTGACAGAAAATATGGATATATCCTGATGTAGCTAAGACTACACAAGAACGGAGGAAAGAATTTCTTTCAATGCGACAACAGACTATAAATATTGGAGCAACATTCTTATTGGTATATCCCTGCAAATGCATGGTTAGGTACTTAGGTGTTAAATATGTTTTTTTCTCTCCTAACCATCTGAAGGAATTTCTAGATGTTAAGCAGATCATCAAGGATTAAGGGATAATAATAGTAATGGGCGCATGATACATTATGCCTTTCTTCTTTGCAGTATTCCTCTAAATTTCTCTCTTATGTTATGGTCACCCCCTGTTATTGTGGTCTAAGAAGGGGTTTATCATTATGATGATTGTTGTAAAAGTATTATTGTGCTGAAATTTTCTTTTCTTCCCTGTATTTTATGTAACAAGAATTAATTCTTGTAAAATAAGATTGTATAATTATAAATTTAAAAAAAAAAATTTCTGCCAGAAATTTATTTTACAGTGATACCTCGGTTTACGAGTGCACCAGTTTGCAAGTGTTTTGCAAGACGAGGAAAATATTCACAAAATCGGCACCTCGGTAACCGAGCTTGCCTTGATTTGCGAGCGGCGCCCCCCACGATCCGGCACCCCCCGCTCACGTCGCATTCCCCGCCGCGATCTGAAATTCCCCAGACCCACCCGAACACGCTTCTTACTTCCATCTGGCCTCCGGCACCGGCATGTCCTGTGCGTTGGTGCCGGTGCCCGAAGATCTGCCTCCTCTTCTTTGCTGAGTCTTGACCATCTGCGCATGCTCAAGGCCTGCGAGTTCACGCTCTCTCCGAGAATCTCGGAGAGAGCGTGAACTCGCAGGCCTTGAGCATGCGCAGATGCTCAAGGCCCAGCAAAGAAGAAGAGGCAGATCTTCGGGCACAGGACATACCGGTGCCAGTGGCCAGATGGAAGTAAGAAGCGTGTTCGGGTGGGTCTGGGGGATTTCAGATTGCGGCGGGGTGTGTGTGTGCGACGCGAGCGGGGGGGGGGGGGGTGTCGGATCGCGGTGGGGAGGGTGCCGTATCACACAGGGGGGGCCTTTGGGGGGAGCAATGCCGGTTCTCGGGGGGGGGAGGAGGGGTAGAGCAGTGCCGCTGGCCTCGGGGGGTGGGAGGGGGGGAACGTATGAAGCGAGTTTCCCTTAGTTCCTATGGGGAAGCGCTTTGATATACAAGTATTTTGGTTTACAAGCATGCTTCTGGAACGAATTATGCTCGTAAACCAAGGTACCACTGTACAGTATTTTCATTTTTATTTAAAGTATTTCTTTTTCTTTTTTTGTTCTGATTGCTTGATTTCCGGTTAAGAGTCTACTGTACATAGTATTTAGGTCTAGATTTATTAATGTTTTTATGTATTACAGTAATATGCTTGTTTTTGTCAGCGAGGCTTATTTACTAACAGTGCACGTTGATGCATTAATGAAGGTTAGTAATCTAGCCCTTAAATAGTTACTTTTGCTTTAAGAATTTTCACTGCTTAAATTAATAGAAATTAACTTTTTCTCTTTTCAGGATATTTCAGCACAAGAAAGTAATATTTTGGGGGCATTTTGTGATATGAACGTAAGTAGTACTCAATTTTTAAGAACAGAGAATTGTAGTTGCTATGTTATTCCTCTTGGATATGTGAGAATAAATGTCAAACAAATTGTAGGTGATCATATTTTACTAGACTAATATACTTTTCACAAGTTTTTGAGAGCTAGCCGCCTCAGATCAGTGAAGAAAATATATATTTATACTGGGCTTAAGTAGTATAAATTCATTTAGGGATCCTTTTATTAAGGCACGTTAACCGATTTAGCACATGCTAAAGATTAGGGTGACTAAATGCAAAGGCATCCATTATATTCTAAGGGTGCCTTAACATTTGGCGCGCTAAATCAGTTAGTGTGCTTTAATAAAAGGACGGGTAATTCTTAAGCTGTCTGCATACTATATATGATGTAATTGTAGTGTAAAAGAGAAGGGGAGGGATAGACAATGTTAAGATAGTAGCAGGTTGCAATTGCAAGGTCCTGTATCTAATATTGCAGTGTCCAGCAATCTTAGGCGCCGGGGCACACTAAACTCTGTGCTGAAGCTGGAAGGCTTCCAGAAGTGTGTGGATGTCGACACGATGACATCATGCACAACCCTGAACCTGTCACTTTCAGTGGGTGATCCTGGAGGAGTGGAGATGCGGGGAGAGGAGGAGAGTCATCGGTGCTGGCTGACTGCCTACAGGATGTGCCTTGCTGCAAGAGGCATGTCCTGTAATGTAAGCAGTCAGCCAGTGCTGGTGCCTTTCCTCCTTGATGGTGTCTCGCGGCGCACCTGCAATCTGCCTTAGCATGTGCCATGGCACACAGTTTGCAATACACTGCAATATTGAGTAAGAGAGCTGGTGCCTCTGAGTACTTTTATATTTATTCAAAATATTTGATCATTCAAAGTGATTGAATATTTTAATTTTTCCATTCTTGTGTTCTGAGAACCTCACAAAGAACACTAAATCAAGAAGACATGCCATTAAACTAATAGCCAACAGATTGAAAATAAATCACAGAATTAATTTTTTTATGGCTTGTACTGGATAATTAGCTGTGGGAATTGTTGTCACATGATATGATCAAGGTGGCTTAACATAGGAAGGGGGTTCAAAAGAAGCTTGGAGAAATCCTGGAGGAAGAGGCTGTGAAAAATAATTAACTGATGAGCAATTGCTCTCCCAAGACTCTCTAAGGAAATGAGTTATGAAAATCGACCTGTTTCTTCGTATCTTCCAGGTTTATAGTACCTGGACTGGCTGCTATTGGAGAGAGAATGCTAGGCTTGATGAACCTTGGTCTGACTCAGCATAGCTTTACTTATTTTCTTATGTTACTTTTAAGTATGTTTATTGTTAATTTATTAAGGGAGTGATATTCTTTGAGAAATGTTCACCTATTTAAAAAAAAAAAAAAAAAAAAGTTATTATCTCAGGACAAGCAGGCAGTATATTCTCACACATGGGTGGTTTCACCGACGGAGCCCCGGTACGGACCACTTTAAAGGTTCATTGCCACTTTAAGTTGGCGATAGCCCACACCGCGCATGCACGAGTGCCTTCCCACGCAGGGTGAGCGTCGCCTCAAGCTAAGAAGATATGGTTTAACGATTGTTAAACTTTTTCTTGCCTTCCCGCTCTTGCGACTTTTAGTCAGTTTTTCCCTTTTTTTTTTTCTTTGGTGTTTTCTTCTTTAAAAAAAAAGAAAGCTCTCTTAAATTTAGCTCAACTTCAAGTTTAACTCTTTGGGGCCTACTTGTTCACTTCAGCCTCCGACTTCAATTTTCCTGGGCTGCTGTTTCTCCTCCATGTCAGGCTGCTGAATGAGTTTCTTCAAGCAACGCTGTGTTCCAGCTTCTTTTGAAACCACTGCGCCGTCTTCAATTTTGTTGCTAAAAGAAAGAAGAAAAGGATCTTTATTTTTTCTCCATCAACGGACTTTTGTCATCCTGGAAGTTGACACAGTTGTTTTGACTTCCCCTACACTGAATGTGTGGGGCTGAAGTCTCGACACCGCAGGATCCAGTGACGTCAACTTTGGTGTCTTTCTTTTCCTTGGACTTTTTCAGGAAAGACTGCTTGATGTCGCTATCGACTCCGACGCTGATCTCTGCGACACCGCATATGTTGACACCAGCAGTACCGCCTGCCTCCGGTGTTGCATCATGCTGTTTAAGTAAGTGACAATATATCTTGAAGAAGTCTTCAGGCACTAGTGTGTATACATCTGCTCCTTCTCATTCTAGGTCAGGGATCTCAAAGTCCCTCCTTGAGGGCCGCAATCCAGTCAGGATTTCCCCAATAAATATGCATTGAAAGCAGTGCATGCACGTAGATCTCATGCATATTCATTGGGGAAATCCTGAAAACCCGACTGGATTGCGGCCCTCAAGAAGGTAACTTGAGACCCCTGTTCTAGGTGGTTAAGGCAACATTCCACTCAGTGCTTCAAGCTGTTTATCATCAGTCTTTCAGCCTTTTTGATGTGTTCCTTCAGAGCATATCCTCAAAACTAAGACTTCTTTTCGGTGTTGCTATGGAAGAAGAGCTGACATTCCTACTTGAATAAAATGATTTTGTACACAGTGTCGTCTTCTATTGCTTGACTCTGCCTTCTCAGTACTTCCATATTATTACTACCAGAAGCATCAATGAACATTTTTCTGTCTGGTGGGAACTAACAAGGGGGGAGAGCCTATTAGTTAGTCTCCCCGTCACTACAGCTATTCCCTTGTTTTGCTGCGATCCAGGATCAACCAGTTGTATTTGTTCCTCACTGCTCTTCCATTGTTCCACTAATGTTGGAGGGTGTCTGCTTGGGAGCATCCAGATTATCAACAAACTATTCAAAATATACCCCAAATGGAACAACCCGGGTTTTTTCGAGACACTGCAAGGCCACACTCACACCCCACCACACTGAAAAATTCCAAATAAACTCAACAACCAAGACACACATAAAAAGTAGAGAAAAAGCCTCAGTTAAGCTTCATATGGCAAAAAACGCCACGTGTGTGTCTTAGATATAGCAAAATAGCTGTGGCGTGCGTTTGCAGGGTGTTTTTTTTGGGGGGCTGCTACTGTGCCTCATTTCTTCACCACAGCTATTTTGCTATATCTAAGACACACACGTGGTGTTTCTTACCATATGAAGCTTAACTGAGGCTTTTTCTCCACTTTTTTATGTGTCTTGGTTGTTGAGTTTATTTGGAATTTTTTAGAATGTGGTGGGGTGTGAGTGTGGCCTTGCAGTGTCTCGAAAGACTCCGGGTTGTTCCATCTGAGGTATATTTTGAGTAGTTTGTTGAATGTTTATGCCCTTTTCCTTAGATTGAGTGTAAGCATCCAGACTATCCCACAGTTTTCTACATCCCTTTTTACTTCATGCCGAAGGTTTGGGAGTGGCTGTAGGGGAGGAGGAGGTCGCTCAATCCTTTTTAGGATATTTTTTCTTCTCCTGTTTTTGATTGCAGCATTTTTCCTTCTTTTACTAGCTTGAGGGGTATATCTGTATTTTTTCCTTCCATTGCCCTCTTTTCAGTTTTGGGCCCCTTAGCCTTTTGGCGTTGTGACCTTTTGTCTTTCTGCCACTATCCGGCTCTTAACATCCTTGAGTTCTAGGGGTCTAGAGTTTTTTCTCCTTTCCCACTCAATTGGTTTTCACACCTTTCGGTTACATTGTTGTTTTCGCACCCAGGTGTAGTATTTTTACCCTTCCCGAGTCTCAGCTCTCTGGGTTTCAAGGAAGCCTGTTATTTTCTGTCATTCCTTCTGGCTTCTCGTATGTGCTTGCGCTTTTCAGTCACCTAGCACAGTTTGCACTAGCAGGCCTTCTTATGGCCTCTCATTTTTCCCAATATTGAGAAGGAGTGCTTGCGTTTTGTGGCACCAACACTCTATTCTTGTCGTCTTCGGATTTTCTTTTCTGGTACGACTACTATTCTTCAATTTCAGCAGTGACTCTAACAAAGTTTTTCAGGCTTTGGGCTCTTCTCTACTGAGAACATTTCTTCTTCTGAACTTGCTCTCCTGTGCCTCTATATCCACCTGTTTCAAATTTGAACATTTTCTGCAAGGCAGATGAAGGTTTCTGAGGCCACATGGCTTCCATGTGACATGGAACACTACGAGCAAGACTTAATACTTCTCAGTGGACCCTTGCTATTTAGCAACAGCGTCTTTTTATTCCATCTTCTATTCAGCAGTTGCTTACATGCTGTATGACCTCCTCTGTACTCTTGGGAGGTCTCTGTTTTTATGCACTTTCCTCTTCAAGGAGTGATGTTGACGATCCATCTCCTTATACCTGGGACCCACAACTGGATGTCCTTCGAAACCAAGAACTTTACTCCTTCAAGGAGCACACTTTTTCATATCACCTTAGGTTTTCTATTTTTCTTTTAATGTTTTTTTAACATTTCTTGAGTCCTGGCAATCAACTACCCGTGAACTCTGTAAACACAAAAAATTTGGCTTTGGACAATTTCTTGCCTCATTATCTTGACGATTGTTTTTCCAGGGGAGCATAATTATTCACCCTAACCAATGGACTCCTAGCTCTGCAGCTCTCCTTACTTTTAAGTTCAATGGAGCTCTTCACAGGTGGATTTCTTGGTGACTCACACCAATTTTAAGCCTCCCCAATTTTGTTTCAGACTATACTCATTGCATTGTCTGAACGACAGGCTTTTTTTTCATAGATTGGATGAGCATGCTTCTTTCTATGTGTTCCATCCTCTTTTCCCGTTGATGTTTTTGTTCCATCTACTTAGAAAGAAAACTACAAAAAGCAGCTTAAATCAAATAAGTTCTCAAAGGGGAGAGAACCCTCTTGATAAAGCACCTGAGCACTAATAAAAATAATTTAAATATGTGAAACGGGGTGTCCTCAGTGTGTAGGGTCAACGATAGGAGAAGACCTCCAGCGCTTAATATGAAAGGCACAGATTAACCAACCCATGCCCGCACACCATCACTGGATACCTCACGTGTGCTCAAAACAACTAATGTAGTGAGTAACTTAAACAGTGATATAAAATACTTTATAAATCACAAAGGTGATATAAACAAGCGGGAATCCTGCTATGAGAACCCCCCAGCCAAAGCCAGCAGGTAATAAACTCAGACTTAGCTTAATAGTTGATCCATATTCACTGTGCATCCTGAAAATCAGGTTCAACCAAGCCAGGTTTTGGAGACAAAAAGTCCCTTCATCAGGAACCTGTTGCCAAACTGGAGGCAAAAGAATAACCAGCGTCGTCAGAATCGACGATCAGTTAGAACGCCGAGCAAGCTGAGAGGAGGGCGGAGCTAACCAGAGCCACACGCGCAGCATGCTTTAAAGCAGAGCAGGAAGACCTCATGATGAGAAGAACCAATTGAAGTCCAGCTGACGTAAACAGTCACAGTATATATAGTGTTCCACTCAATGCTGTCATTGAGGCCATGAGGTTGTACAGAATTAAAATGGAAGATCCAAAATTGCTCACGTAACTGAATGCTGGCAACTTTATCACCCACAAAGTCACCTGGAATTTGTTCAATGATAAACCAAGACGGATCATAAAAATCATGGCCCTTTTCTATGCAGTGAGGGACCATGGGAGCAGATAAGTTTACTCTTATGCTCCAATAATCTAGTCTTGATTTTTTGGGTGGTGTGTCCCACATATAACAACTGGCAGGGGCACACGATGACGTATATAACCCATTGAGACAAACAGTTGGTACACTGCCTCAATTTATACTCGCGATGGGTTTGAGGAAGCTGCCAACTAGAGATTGAAAGATTATTGCGGTACATGTTACACTGCCCACAAGCACTATGGCTTCCATTTACCAGATTACTGTTAGTGGGGGGCCAAGGTAAGCAAGTTGCCTAAATTCTTAGGGCGAGAGTAGGCAATACTGGGAGGATCCCTGAAGGCTGGATGAACCTGCAAAATGTGCCAATGTTGATTGACTATTCGAGCCACCTGATGCGCTTTGTCAGAAAATGAAATGAGACAGATTTGTCTGTCAGAGCTGGTCTTGATTTGAGAATTGAGAAGGAGCTCCAGATTTGCATACTGAGCTCTACAATAAGCATTTTTAATGAGCCATTGTAGATAACCTCTAGCCCTAAATCGCCGAGTCAGTATTCTAGCCTGCACTTTAAACTCAGCAGTTGTAAAGCAGATACGACGAATTCTGAGGAACTGGCTCACCGGCAAAGATTGTTTTAGCCTGCTAGCATGGCATCTGGAATAGTGAAGATACATATTACGGTCAGTGCTTTTCCTGTGAACCGTAGTTGTCAAATTGTGGAAGTTTTAGTGACCACAGTATCCAAGTATGTCATGGTGTTATCAATCACAGCAGTGAATTTTAGTGTCTGTCCAATGAATTCGACTATGTAAGGAATTGTTGGAACTTTTCGACAGACTCAGACCAAATGAGGAACATATCATCAGTATACCTCAACCATAAAGAGATAGATGCAAACCAAGGAGAGGTATACAAATGTTTTTCCTCAAAAGCGGTGACGTACAGATTAGCAACACTAGGAGTCATTGCAGTGCCCATGGCCACTCCATGGGTTTGAAGATAGAATTCACCTTGGGCCTCAATTTTTTTTTTTTAAACCAAAGAGGACAAAGTACATAAGAACATAAGAGTTGCCTCAGCTGAGGCAGACCATAGGTCCATCCCTCCCAGCGGTCCGCACCCACGGCGGCCCATTGCCTGAGCAGTGGTCCCTGACTAATTTTATAGCTTACCATTTAAACCTACCCCTATAATCTACCTCTATTCTTATCTATACCCTTAAAAAAGACTTGGGTATGCGGGCATCCTGAGGTAAAAGGGAAAATGTTTGGTCCACAATTTCAAGGTCATCATGTTGGGGAATGTTACTGTAAAGCGCTTCCAAATCAAGAGTTACCAATAGGTCTGATTGTTGTATATTGACAGATCTAATTTGGTTCAGAAAATGCGTGGTATCCAGCACAAAGGACTTGGTCTTAGCTACCTTGGGTTTTAAAAAAATGGTCCATTTTAGAAAGGGGTTCCAATATAGTCCCCTGGAGAGACACAATAGGTCTGCCTGGGGGATTATGCAATGTCTTATGTATTTTAGGAACCGTGTAAAACCTGTGAGTATGGCTGGGAGTTTGAGTCAAAAATTTAGCTTCTCCTTGGAAATCAAATTATCAGTCAAAGTAGTAGAAACTATATTCATGATGGTTAAGTGCAAAACAGGAGCCAGATCAGATTCCAATTTAGTATACCAGGCCGTATTGGAAATGTGTGCGTGAATCTGAGCCAAATATTGAGCCTTAGACTGAACTACCACAACTCCACCCTTATCAGCGGGTTTGATGATTAGATTAGAGTCAGTTCGTAATGTTTGTAAGGTAGCATGTTGGACACGGGTCATGTTGGAGTATTTGCAGTGACTGTTGGTAATCACCAATTGATCAATATCTCTAAGGACCAAATCACAAAAAACATAGAAACTGATGGCAGAAAAGGGCCACGGCCCATCTAGTCTGCCCATACCAATGTCCCACCCCCTAACTCCCTCCGTGAAGAGATCCCACGTGCCAATCCCATTTTTTCTTAAAATCTGGCATGCTGCTGGCCTCAATTACCTCTAGTGGAAGACTATTCCAGCGATCAACCACTCTTTTGGTGAAGAAATATTTTCTGGTGTCACCATGAAATTTCCCACCCCTGAGTTTCAACGGATGCCCTCTTGTTGCCGTGGGACCTTTAAGAAAAAAGATATCTTCCTCCACCTCGATATGGCCCGTGACATATTTGAACGTCTCGATCATGTCTCCCCTCTCTCTGCGTTCCTCGAGTGAGTATAGCTGCAACTTATCCAGCCGTTCCTCATACGGTAGACCCTTGAATCCTGAGACCATCCGGGTGGCCATTCTCTGAACTGACAACTCTCCGCACATCTTTGTGGTAATGTGGCCTCCAGAATTGTACACAGTATTCCAGATGGGGTCTCACCATGGATCTGTATAAAGGCATTATGACCTCGGGCTTATGGCTGACGAAGCTCCTACGGATACAACCTATGATTTGTCTAGCTTTGGATGAAGCTTTCTCCACTTGATTGGCAGACTTCATGTCTTCACTAATGATCACCCCCAAGTCTCGTTCTGCTACAGTCCTTGCTAGGGTCTCACTATTTAGGGTGTAAGACGCGCATGGATTTTTGCTGCCAAGGTGCATGACCTTGCATTTTTTGGCATTGACACTTAGTTGCCAGGTCCTGGACCAATGCTCCAGTAGGAGTAGGTCATGTGTCATACTGTCGTGTATTGAGCCTTTGTCAGGCACCGTGCTTTTGTCTGTTGTGCTCTTGCCCACTATGTTGCATAGTTTGGCGACAACGGTGAATAACGTAATTTTACCTCGAACACCCTTAGCCAAGTCGCTTACGAAGATGTTGAATAGAATTGGGCCCAAGACCAAGCCCTGCGGCACTCCGCTGATCACCTCCGTCTTGCATCCCTTTTTGTGGAGCGGGATGACGTTAGCCGTTTTCCAGTCCAACGGGACTCTTCCTGTACCTAGGGAAAGATTGAAAAGTGCAGATAATGGTTCCGCCAGGACGTCACTCAACTCCCTAAGCACCCTGGGGTGTAGTTTGTCTGGTCCCATAGTTTTGTTAATCTTGAGTCTTGATAGCTCATAGTAGACACTGCTGGGCGTAAACTTGAAATTTTGAAATGGGTCTTCCGTGCTTTCCCTTGTCTGCAGCTGAGGGCCGGATCCCGACGCCTCGCAAGTGAAGACTGAGCAGAAGTATTCATTTAAGATTTTGGCTTTATCGGAGTCCGATTCTACATAGTTCCCATCAGGTTTCTTAAGATGTACTATCCCATCTGTGTTTCTGTTTCTGTCACTAATATACCTGAAGAAGGATTTATTGCCCTTTTTGATGTTCTTCGCTAGATTCTCCTCCATTCGAAATTTGGCCTCTCTGACTGCTGTTTTGACTGCTTTTGACTTGGCCAGATAGTCTTCCCTAGATTTCCTGCTTTCCTGATTGTTTGTAGGAGATGAATGCTCTTTTCTTCTTTTTTATGAGGTCTGAGATCTCCGCAGAGAACCACTGTGGTTTATTGTTTCTGCGCCGTTTACTAACTGATTTTATATAGCAGTTGGTTGCTTCGTGTATGGTTGTTTTCAGAGTTGACCACATTACCTCTACATTGTCTATTTCTACTTGGTTTTGCAGCGCCTGATGGATGAAGTCTCCCATGCTTTTGAAGTTTATGTCCTTAAATTTGAGGACCTTGGTTAGTGTGATTGATTTAGTGAAACCTTTCCTGAGGTTAAACCATACCATGTTGTGGTCACTGGAGGCCAACGTGTCGCCTACCCAGACCTCTGTGATGCTTTCTCCGTTGGTAAATATCAGGTCCAGTATCGCCTGTTCCTCAGTGGGCTCCAGTACCATTTGCCTGAGTCTTGCTCCCTTTATAGAGGTTAATAGCCTTCTGCTGCTGCCGGTCACAGAGGTAAGATTGTTCCAATTCACATCAGGCTTATTGAAGTCTCCTAATAATACTGTGTCCCCACAAAGAGTGATATTCTCTATGTCTTTGATTAATTCAATATCTAGGTTATCCTGTTGTCTTGGAGGTCTGTATATTATGCCAAGATACAGGCATTTGTCCTTCCCCCTGGCCAAATTCACCCAGAGGGATTCCCCGGTGTACCTGACATCTGCAATTCTGTTAACTTTAATGTCTTCTTTAGTATAAAGAGCTACCCTTCCTCCCATTTTGCCCTCTCTATCCCGACGGAGTAAGTTGTAAGCCGGTATGGCCATGTCCCACCCATGGGAGTCCGTGAGCCAGGTCTCGGATATCGCCACCACATCTAGGTCGGCATTCTTTATTTCCGTTTCTAATTCCAGAATCTTGTTGCTCAAACTGTGGGCATTGACGTACATAGCCCTCCATACCTTATGTTTGTTATGTCCGTGTGGAAATATTCCTGTAATGTTAGGGTCCATGGGTCCAGGGGGTACCCAACAAGATTTAATGTGAAATAATGAAGGATCTCTGGTTGCCTCCCTGGTAGAAAAAAGAGCTTAATTTTCAAATTTCTGGTGAACCGTACCACATCTCTGTGAGCCGTGAACTGATCCAACGAGGCGGTAGATACAAAAGAAAAACCTTTATTAAGTATTTGAATTTGTGTAGATATTAATGTGGATCCTGAGATATTAATTACTGCTGATTCATCTGTATTTGATACTGGGTCTGAGGTTGATTGTACCCCTGAGCCTGATTGCGATCTAGGGGTCCTCGAAGGCCCCATCCTCTCTTTCTGGGAGCTCCCCTGTTGCCTCAACCTAAAAAATGAGGAGATCTAGAACGGGAGCTTCTACCACTAGACTCACTATGGGATGATCTGCCATAGGTAGAGTAAGCTGCAGCGTTGTTTGTGTTAGTAGAACCACCCTTGTTAATCCATTTATATATGTTGCCGGAGGCATAATCATTAGTATCGCAGTGATATTTCCTAATTTTCCCTTGTTTGATCTTCCCACGAAACTGATCTAAAGATTGTTGCATCTCGGACATATTTTGAGTAAATAAAGGAGACATCACTGGATCAGATGTTAATTTGAGGTGTAGTGCTTCAGATTGAGTCATAATTTCTTGTGTGGATTCTTGAATGGTGTCTACAATTAACATCATCAAATCTAACGAGCACTTTTTAAGTATTGCTGCCCATTTATGTAAAAATGACTCTTTATGTACAGACATGCCCGGCGGTTTCTGGATTCTTAACCCATGTGGAATGAAATGATTTTTAATATACTCCACTAGTTTCATACTGTGCAGTTCAAGTTTAATAAGTTCTCTTTGAAGATTTAACCAATTGTGTTTATTAATAATGTAGTCCGGAGACCCAGATGAATTGCCTTCTTGAAATAATGAAATTTTAGTTACACATGATGTCACTTGATCGGTTGAAAAACATAGCATATGCTGTCACTCTGGTGGATCCATGAGGGAAGACTACTCAATCCAACACAACAATCCCCAAAATGGTAACCGCTATAGGTACTTAGAAAGAAAAACTACAAAAATCAGCTTAAGTCAAATAAGTTCTCAAAGGGGAGAGAACCCTCTTGATAAAGCACCTGAGCACTAATAAAAATAATTTAATCTATAATTTAAATATGTAAAACGAGGTGTCCTCAGTGTGTAAGGTCAGCGATAGGAGAAGACCTCCAGCGCTTAACATGAAAGGCACAGATTAACCGACCCGTGCCGGCACACCATCACTGGACACCTCATGTGTGCTCAAAACAACTAATGTAGTGAGTAACTTAAACAGTGATATAAAATACTTTATAAATCACACAGGTGTTGTAAACAAGCGGGAATCCCGCTATGAGAACCCCCCAGCCAACTCCAGCAGGTAATAAACTCAGACTTAGCTTAATAGTTGATCCAAGTGTCTGTGGTCAAAACAGGAGAACATACACTTCTCCCTCCATATTTGTGGTTTCAATTATTCATGGTTTTTAGCTTGCATAGAGAAATCGCTAATTCCAAGCATTTATAGAGAAAATCGCTGATTCCCAGCACTTTCTTCACCATGTTTTGCCTCTCCTTTAGGAACAGGCCAGGTCTCCCACCATGTTAGTTGCAGTTTCACCATAATCACGATGGTTTCTAATAGAAAACAGTGAATAACATATGAAAAAGTTATTTGCGGTTTTTCTATATTTGCGGTTCTGTTGATCAATCCCCTATCACAGCGAATACGGAGGGAGAAGTGTATTCACTGTGTATTCTAAAAATCAGGTTCAACCAAGCCAGGTTTCGGAGACAAAAAGTCCCTTCAACAGGAACCCGTTGCCAAACTGGAGGCAAAAGAATAACCAGCGTCGTCAGAATCGATGATCAGTTAGAACGCTGAGCAAGCTGAGAGGAGGGCGGAAATAACCAGAGCTGCACGCACAGCATGCTTTAAAGCAGAGCAGGAAGACGTCATGATGAGAAGAACCAATTGAAGTCCAGCTGACGTAAACAGTCACAGTATAGTGTTCCACTTAATGCTGTCATTGAGGCCATGAGGTTGTACAGTATTAAAATGGAAGATCCAAAATTGCTCATGTAACTGAATGTGGGCAACTTATCACCCGCAAAGTCACCTGGAATTTGTTCAGTGATAAACCAAGACAGATCATAAAAATCATGGGCCCTTTTCTATGCAGTGAGGGACCATGGGAGCAGATAAGGTACCAGTGTTAAGTCTACTCTTATGCTCCGATAATCTAGTCTTGATTTTTTGGGTGGTGCGTCCCACATACAACAACTGGCAGGGGCACACAATGACATATATAACCCAATTTATACTCGTGATGGGTTTGAGGATGCCGCCAACTATAGATCGAAAGAGAATTGTGGTACATGTTACACTGCTCACAAGCACTATGGCTTCCATTTACCAGATTACTGTTAGTAGTGGGCCAAGGTAAGCAAGTTGCCTAAGTTCTTAGGGCGAGAGTAGGCAATACGGGGAGGATCCCTGAAGGCTGGATGGACCTGTAAAATGTGCCAATGTTGATTATGTGAGCCACCTGATGCGCTTTGTCAGAAAATGAAATGACACAGATTTGTCTGTCAGAGCTGGTCTTGATTTGAGAGTTGAGAAGAAGCTCTGGATTTGCATACTGAGCTCTACAATAAGCATTTTTAATGACCCATTGTGGATTCCATCTACAACAGGAGTTAGCCACCATGCTTCTCTTAGCTTCTGGATGGCTCAGATAGCAGTGGTTTCCCCTTCTTCTTTTTCTCAGCACAAGGGAGCAAATACCTCTGCCATTTTTGTCGAATCTGCTTTATCACTAGCATAGACATTTTCTATGTTTCAGTCTGCAATCATTTCACCTGGCAGCTGGGTTTCTTTCATGCTTACCTCTTCTGTACATATCTCTCAGCCTATTTGCAAGATTTCCATGAAAACCCCTCACTGTATTGTTGTCATAACCAAATTTGGGTTAGGTTTTCTTCCTGGTGTCTTTCATCATCATAAGAACATAAGAAATGCCGCTGCTGGGTCAGACCAGTGGTCCATCATGCCCAGCAGTCCGCTCACGCGGTGGCCCTTTGGTCAAAGACCTAACTGAGGCTAGCCCTACCAGCGCATATCCTTGTTCCGCAGGAACTTGTCTAACTTTGTCTTGAATCCCTGGAGGGTGTTTTCCCCAAGACAGACTCTGGAAGAGCGTTCTTGTTTTCCACCACTTTCTGGGTGAAGAAGAACTTCCTTACGTTTGTACAGAATCTATTCCCTTTCAACTTTAGAGAGTGCCCTCTCGTTCTCCCTACCTTGGAGAGGGTGAACAACCTGTCCTTATCTACTAAGTCTATCCCCTTCAGTACCTTGAATGTTTTGATCATGTCCCCTCTCAATCTCCTCTGTTCGAGGGAGAAGAGGCCCAGTTTCTCTAATCTTTCGCTGTACGGCAGCTCCTCCAACCCATTAACCATCTTAGTCGCGCTTCTCTGGATCCTTTCGAGTAGTACTGTGTCCTTCTTCATGTATGGTGACCAGTGCTGTATGCAGTACTCCAGGTGAGGACACAACATGGCCTGGTACAGTGGCATGATAACCTTCTCCGATCTGTTCGTGATCCCCTTCTTTATCATTCCTAGCATTCTGTTCGCCCCTTCCGTTGCTGCCGCTCCTTGCGTGGATGGCTTCATCGACTTGTTGATCAGAATTCCCAAGTCCCTTTCCTGGGAGGTCTCTCAAAGTACCGCCTCAGACATCCTTTGTGCATGAGATTTTTTCTACCAACATGCATTACTTTACACTTGTCCACGTTGAACCTCATTTTCCATGTCGCAGTCCATTCCTTGAGCCTGATTATGTCACATTGTAGATCTTCGCAATCCCCCTGCATCTTCACTACTTTGAATAAGTTCGTATCATCCACAAATTTTATCACCTCGCTCGTCGTACCTATGTCCAGATCGTTTATGAAGATGTTGAAAAGCACGGGTTCAAGCACCGAGCAATGCAGCACCCCACTGGTGATGCTCTTCTAGTCCGAGTATTGTCCATTTACCCCCACTCTCTGTTTCCTATGCTCCAGCCTGTTTTTAATCCACGTGAGTATTTCACCCTCGATTCCATGGCTCGCAATTTTCCGAACTAGTCGTTCATGAGGAACCTTGTCAAACGCCTTCTGATATACAATGTTGACTGGTTCGCCCTTATCTATTTGCCTGTTCACTCTCTCGAAGAAGTGCAGCAAGTTTGTCAAGCAAGATCTGCCTTTGCTGAAACCATGCTGGCTGGTCCTCATCAGACCGTGTCCATCAAGGTGATCAATGATGCGGTCCTCTACCATCTTTCCCTGTACTGAGGTCAGACTCACCGGTCTGAAGTTTCCCAAGTCTCCCCTCAAACCTTTTTTGAAGATCGGCGTAACATTCACCACCTTCCAGAATCTTTCCTGTTTTGATCGACAAATTGGCTATTAGTTGAAGCAGTTCAGCTATGGTCCCTTTCATTTCAGCTATGGTCCCTTTCATATGGATGCCATCTGTTCCCAGGGATTTATCGCTCTTGTGCCTATCAATCTGCCTGCATACTTCTTCTAAACTGACCGTCACCCCTGTCAGTTTCCCGTTTTCACTTCCAGCATATAGCATGTCCCCTATGACAGACTCCGGGAGAGCGTTCCAGTTTTCCACCACTCTCTGGGTGAAGAAGAACTTCCTTACGTTTGTACGGAATCTATCCGCTTTCAACTATCCACTTCTTGTCATTTGGAATGGTTTGGATTTTGTCCTTTGTCTATTAGAATCTTTCTCAGTATAACCTAGGCATTCTCGGTATCAAAATGCCTAGGTTATATAAAGAAAATAGAATATTAGTAGATACATGGAAAACGTTAAGATATGTTAATAACTTAACACCTATTTCAATACTTAAATCAATGTATCAGACCCTATGGCTAAACTCCAAGATTCAAATTGGCGGATTTAAGGTCATTCGGAAATATTGGATGAAGGCAGGTATTTTAGATGATGATATTTCTAATGGTAAGCTGCTTGACTTTTTACAATTGCAACACAAATATGGTCTTAATAAATCACAAAATTATAAGTGGTTGCAATTGAAGCAGGCCATTCAGGAAACTTAGTGATAAGTTTGCCTTTCTTGCTATAATTGCTATACAGCAGGGAATTTTTTTTAAATTTCAGATTATTCGGGGGCCATTAAAAAAAATTGCAAAGATTGAAAGTATTGTATAGAATAAACATTAATTTTTTTTCCCTTTGATACATATACATCCGGGGTGGGGAAATGGGAATATTTTATGATTTCTCTTACTTATGAATAACTAGGATACAAGGGAGAGGGATTATTCAATATAGTTTAGAATTTGATGATATATTAAATGTGATTTAAGTATAAATGATTGTATTATATGTTATACTTACTGGGAGCTTTAAAAATGAATAAAGATTAATTAAGATAACAAGTTATGGGGAGGGGGGAAGTGATTGTTTTTATGTATTAATTATGTATTTAAAGTGCCTTCTTTGTAGTGTTTATATCTAAATTAATTGTATGGTACTGTCAAAGTTTGAAAATCAATAAAGATTAATAAAAAATAAAATAAAATAAAATCTTTCTCAATACTGTTCTAGCTTTTCACATGCTAGTGGAGGGAAAACTTCTTACGGCTTGTTTCAGCTTTTTGCATGCAATCGAAGAACATCCTCTCTCTGCTCCCCCCTTGGTCTTCAGATTCATGAAAACCCATTTCAGTGTGAAACTACCTCTCCGACTTTCACCTGTAGTCTGGGACCATCATGGGGTTTCTTTTCAGGTTGGTGAAGCCTACATTTCAGCCAATGGTAACAGCTCATCTTTAGTTTTTCATCTGGAAACTTATTTTTTCCTATCTTGCTCATTTCTGCCATGAGGGTCAGTGAGTTACAAGTGTTGGAGGCAGATTTATCCTTCACAGTTTTTCTCTCTATACAGTGCTTCTAGGCAAGCAATCACAATTTCTATTGAACGGGGTGAAGAACGTTTCCTTTCTGGTCTATAAGTGTGCTTGGCTTTTTACAGCACCAGGACTCCTTTGATTCTAACAAGTTTTGGGACATTTTGTTCTTAAGAATCCAGATCCTTACTGCTTGGTTACCTGTATTTTGTTCTGTTTTGCTTAACCTGGTCTGCATCTGGTGAGTCAGATCACAGCCCATACAGTCAGAGCTAGGGAAGTTTCTGTAGTTTTCCTTGAATTTACTCCTTTTACGGACTTCTGTACTGCTACCCTTGGTCCTCAGTTCACACAATCGCCTCTCATTGTCTGGAATTTTTTCTCCAGACGGGATGGGCACTTCGGCCAGTTTGTATAATAATTATTTTTCTTGAAGGCCAACTCTCCCACCATCCCATTCTGTCTGGTTAGCTTGGAGGTCACCCATGTGCGAGAATATGCTACCTGCTTGTCCTGGGATAAAGCATAGTTACTTACCGTAACAGGTGTTATCCAGAGACAGCAGGCAGATATTCTCACAATCCACCCACCTCACCTGGTTGGCTTCTTAGCTAGCTTATCTTAACTGAGGAGATGTGCAGTGCGGGCTATTGCAAACTTTCTAAAGACTTAAAGTGATAATGCACTTTTAAAGTGGTCCGTACCAGGGCTCCATCGGTGATGTCACCCATGTGTGAGAATATATGCCTGCTGTCCCTGGATAACATCTGTTAAGGTAAGTAACTGTGCTTTCATTGCAATAGGTGAAACATTCTAGACAAGTGGGTAGTGTCCCTATGGCTGCATGCTATCTGCAGAAAGAATCCAATTTCTCTGTGCCTCTTCTGTACTTCACAGAGCTTCTTAACTCCACCTACAGTTTATCCTTTCTGCACGCATGCCTGCAGGAGTGTGTTCGTTCTGCTCTCCCTATCTTATTATTTTATTCATTGTTTTTAATCCTTTTTTTCTTCGGGATTCTTGTACTCAGTGTTTTTCTTTCGCTTTGCCTGCATTGAGAACACACAGACCTCTGTCTATAGCTGACAGGCCAATCTTTCTGAGAGGAGCGGAAAAGGGAAGAGGACACTCTTTCTGAGAGAAGAAGAGTAGAAGACATTTCTTTGGGTAAGTATATGTTATTTTACTCTGAGCTTTGATAGGTTTGGGGTGAAAAGCTCAATTGTACGTTTCCTTCTATACAGTTTAGATCTTAAAAGAGCAAACTTTACTTAGCTAGTCTCCATAGGATAATACTTATCGTTCTACAGTTTTGTAAGTTTGAACCTTCTGCTAAAGATGATTTCTGGCAAGCAGAGCAGGGTCTGGCTTAGTCTCCATTAACAAAATAAAAATAAAAGCATATTTTAGAACTAGTTAATGATAGAGCATAGAAACACCTGAATTAGATGTTCCATGCTACCAATCCAGGGCAAGCAGTGGCTTCCCCCATATCTTTTTCAATAACAGACTATGGACTTTTCTTCCAGGAAATTGTCCAAACCTTTCTTAAAACCAGCTACGCTATCCGCTTTTACCACAACCACTGGCAATGCATTCCAGAGCTTAACTATTTCTGAGTGAAAAAATATTTCCTCCTGTTGGTTTTAAAATATTTTCCTGTAACTTAAGGGTCTGTTGTAGACGTCTCCCACAAATCACATCTATATAAAGAGAGGAAAAGTCCAATTTAGCATTCTTTCTGAGAGGCTAGAAAGAGGGAAGAGGACATTCTCATTCTGAGAGGAGAAGAGTAGAAAACATATTTTTGGGTAAGTATACATCATTTTGCTCTGAGCTTTGATAGGTTTGGGGAGAAAAGCTCAATTGTAGGTTCCCTTCTATAGATAGTTTAATAATAATAATAATTTTATTTCTTATATACCGCCAAAGCCGTAGTAGTTTGAGTTGGTTTACAATAAAGAAGGGCTGGACAATCAGCGAATGGGTACAATCAGCAGATACAGATACAATTAATATATGTAAGCATGGAACAAGTTCAATATAAGGGGTCAAATGTAAGGAGAGCGGGAAGGAAAGAAAAAAGAGATCTTAGGGGGCAAGGGTTGGGTAAGGGGTCTTATGCTACAAATCGGTTAAATAGATTAGTTTTTAATAATTTTCTGAAGTTTAGGTAGGATGAGGAACGTGAGATAATGTTGCTCAGCCAATCGTTTAGATGACCTGCTTGGAAGGCTAGAGTTCTGTTCAGGTATCCTTTGTAACGGCAGGCCTTTAGAATTGGATGGCTGAAGAGATGAGCTCTGCGAGTGGGTCTGGATGAACAATCTAAGGTAAAATGGGGAACCACGTATAAGGGGGCCGAACCAAGAATGGATTTGAAACAGAGACAGGAACACTTGAATAGCACTCTTGCTTCCTGGGGCAGCCAGTGGAGTTTTTGGTAGTAGGGAGTTATGTGTTCCCATTTTTTTTAGTCCAAAGATCAGTTGAATTGCCGAATTTTGGATAATATGTAGTCTTTGAATGTTTTTTTTTTTTATGGATCCCAGGTAGATAATGTTGCAGTAGTCGAGTAAGCTCAGGATGGAGTATTGCACCAGTAAGTGGAATGAGGATGCATCGAACTATTTTCTGATGGTTCTTAGTTTCCATAAGGCGGAGAAGCATTTTCTGACTAGTAAATCGGTGTGAGTTTCAAAGGTGAGGTTGCGGTCTAGCATCACTCCTAGAATTTTTATGGAATCTGTGATGGAAAAGACTTGACCGTTCAAAGAGATTGATGAGTCTTTGATTTTGTCGTTTGGACTAGCGAGGAAGAATTTGGTTTTATCTGAGTTGAGTTTCAATTTGAAGTCGGACATCCATAGTTCGATTTGCTTAATGATAGATGCCAGGTGACTTTTTGTCTCAGGAGTTACGCTGGTTAGGGGAAAAACTATGGTAATGTCGTCAGCGTAAATGTAGAATTTGATTTTCAGGCTTTACAATAGGTTCCCTAGTGCAGACAGGTAGATGTTGAACAGAGTGGGGGATAGGGGAGAGCCTTGCGGGACTCCATATGCGTCTACCCAGCTGAAGGAATGTGTATTGTCACTGTAAACTTGGTATGATCTTTTACTTAAGAAACCCTGGAACCATTTTAAAACATTGCCCAAGAGACCGATTGACTCCAAACAGTCTAAGAGGATGGTATGATCAACTAAGTCGAAGGCACTACTAAGGTCGAACTGAAGGACTAGTGTACTTGTGCCCTGGCTGAACAGGGAATGGAGGGAGTCTAGTAGAGAGGCAATAATAGTTTCAGTGCTGTGACTGGGTCGGAACCCTGACTGGTTGTCGTTTAGAATGTTGAATTTGTCCAGATAGGTTACTAAGTCTTAGTTGACCATACCTTCTATTAACTTTGCAAAGAAGGGGATGTTCGCAATGGGTCTGTAATTTGATGTCAGGTTGATGGGTTCTTTGGGGGTTTTTACAATCGGGGTGATTAGGATCTGGCCTAGGTCCTCAGGAAAAGTGCCTAATTGTAAAAGGGAAGAGAGCCAAGTATGTAATTTGGCTTTGAAGGTGACCTGGGCAACTTTCATTATGTTAGGTGGGCAACAGTCTAGTTTGCAGTGGGAATTGGCATATTTTGAATAGAGCATGCAGAATTGTTGCCAGGTTGGGATTGTAAAGTTGTTCCAGAGAAGATCCTCTCTAGGTTCGTCAAAGGGCTGAGAAACTGGGTAGTTCAGATGGTTGGCTGTGATGCCCGATAGGGAGGATCTCAGATTGGAGATTTTACTGTTGAAAAACTCAGCTAGGGCATTGGCCGGTGGAGGGAATTCTGAGGTAGGACGGGTTAGGGTCTGAATGTCATAAAGGTTGTTGACTATTTTGAAAAGATTTTTGATGTTGGGGTAAGGGGAGCCGATTTTTAGTGTGTAGAAGTTAGTGCGTTTGGTAGTTATAAGTTTTTTTGTATTCTTTTACTTTTGTTCTCCAATTTGTTCTCTCTTTACTGTCACCAGATTTCAGCCAAAGTCTTTCGAGTTTCTGTAATTCCCGTTTCACTGATCCTAATTCACTGATCCAAAACCGTCCGTAGTTTTGTTTCTCATTTTCCTATTTTTAATGGGGGCCATTGTGTTTAGGATCTGTGTGCTTGTGTTGGTCCAAGAGTCAGCTGTGAATGAGTCGGGATCTGGGTTGGAGGAGAGGTCATAGTGTGACCAGAATTCCATTGGGTTGATAAAGCCTCTAGTGGATATCATTTTCTTAGTCCTTTTTCCCAGCTTGGGATAGGATGGGTGACGTCTAGCTTGCCAGTTAAGTTGGAGGTTGCATAGTCGGTGGTCTGACCATAGGGAATCTGTCCAACTGGCTAGTTCCCAGAGAATCTTGGGGTGGAGTTGATCTTTGGAGGAGAAGGTTGCTAGGTCAAGTTGGTGACCTTTATGGTGGGTTTTTTCAGGGGTCGGTACGAAGAAGTCTAGAGAGGTGATGAGGGAAAGTAAATCTTTAGTGTCACTCCGATCGACCTAGTCTAGGTGAATGTTTAGGTTGTAGGGACCTCTAATTGAGTTAGTGAGGAGGAATTCAGAGAAGTTGTCTTTGGCGGTGGGCCATTTCTTGGGAGGGATGTAAAATAGAGTGATAATTAAGTTATCTTCTAGCTGGTCTGACTGGCGTTTACAGGAAAGAATTTCGAGGTCCGTTGAGGATTTTGAGGCTAGGATGGTGGGCTCGAAAGCATTTCTTGTTATGGCTATTCCTCCCCCCCTCTTCCCCAGGTTCTGGGTAGGGAGGTAGTTTTAAACCCAGGTGGTAGACACTCACGAATTATGATATCATTGTTGGAGATCAACCATATTTCAGTTAAGAGGACAAAGTCAGGGTTGGTCTCCTCTAGCCAGTCTTTAACTAGTTGAGCTTTGTTCCTGATAGAACGGATGTTTAAGTAGAAACCTAGGACCTTTTGGTAGTGAGGAGCGTCAGCTTGGACTGAGTGGGTGATTTTTCTTAATGATCGGTGTATATTTCTGTGAGGTTTCTTTGGTTTGAGAGAGGGGGGAACAACCGGGATTTGGAAGGGGCCCCATTCAGAGCAGTCAAGAATGAGGCGTTGAGCTGGCCTCTGGGGTTCTGGGTTAGATCTTAAAAGAGCAAACTTTACTTAGCTAGTCTCCATAGGATAATGCTTATAGTTCTATAGTTTTGTAAGCTTGAACCTTCTGCTAGAGATAGTTTCTGGCAGGCAAAGCAGGGTCTGGCTTAGTCTCCATTCTCTCCCGCCTTCCCCTCTCCCACCTACCTTTAGGTCATTTCTTTACTTATAGTCTTACGGTAATTTATTGTCAATTATTCTAATTAGGACAACAGGAAGACACTATTTCATTACCTGCAAAGAATCAAACACTAAATAAGCATATAATATCCTAAGCCTCTCTATGCTAGTCTAATATATTCCTAGTAGCTTAATAAGGTTTAATTAATCAGGTCAATAATAAGATGCAGACAGTTCAGCAGCAAGAGGGGTACTATCCAGTCTTTTGCACTGAGTGTCACATGTATGATTTTCTCCTGGTTGGCGAGAAGTTATGTGTTTGCTCCTAGATCTCAAAAAACAAGTATGTTCCCTTGAGGCTAGAGTAGCAGACTTGGAGGAGCTGAGGGAGACAGAAGTACATAGAGGAGACCTATAGGGATGTTGTAGAGAAGTCCTACCTCCAGTCCGGTAGCCCCTGTGCTGCCTTGGAGGAGAGCATCACCCTGGTGAAGTAGGAAATAATCCTGTAGCTAGGACCTGCCCACCATGGGATGCAATATCCTCTTGCACCGAGGATGTGTCTCCAAGGGCTTCTGCCCAGGGGGAAAGAGTTAGGACAGCTGTTGTAGTTGGTTATTTGATTATTAGGAATGTAGATAGCTGGGTGGCTGATGGGTGTGAGGATTGCCTGGTCATTTGCCTGCCTGGTGTGAAGGTGGTGGACTTCACACATCACTTAGATAGCATTTTATATAGTGCTAGGGAGGAGCTAGCTGTTTTGGTACACCTAGGTACCTGTGACATAGGAAAATGTGGGAGAGTGTTTCTGGAAGCCAAATTTAGGTTCTTAGCTAGAAAGCTGAAATCCAGATCCTCCAGGGTAGCATTTTCATAAATGCTTCCAGTTCCACACGCAGATCCCAATTGACAGGCAGCGCTCCAAAGTCTCAATGCATGGTTGAGATGATGTTTCAGGGAGGAGGGATTTGCCAAGCAGTTATATGGTGTGCAGTTATTGCCTTGCTGTTTTTCTGGTTTATATGTAGCAGGGTGGCTTCTTTTTGAAAGTGTCAAGCATAATTTTGGTGGTTTTGTATTATGCTGCTCATTTGAATATAGTATGATTTCAATTACCCCAACATTGACTGGTTAAATGTTACATCGGGGAGTGCTAGGGGAGGTATAATTCATAGACTTCATAAATGACTGCTTCTTGGAACAAGTTTCCAAGTTTATTAATTTTTAATATCCCGACCATAAACCAAATATCTGGCCGGTTAACAATATTATTTAAAAAAGGGAGTAAAAGGGAAGAATGGATAAAATATTTAAGTGGGACATAAATGACAAAACAAGACAGACTTGACTGTGAGGATAGTAAGGGAGGAGGGGAAAAAGTTACATTTAAAAAGAAGAAAAGGGAAGAATGGGTAGGGGAAAAACGTGAAGGTAAGGGCATATTGTAGTGATAATTGCTTGCAAGAGGAGAGAGAATAGAAATAAAAGAGAAGAGAGAGAAAATAGATAGAAGAAAATCTAGGTTAGGTTAAAAGCGTCTGGGAACCGACAAGAGGGGGAGCTATTTTAGAATTGATCCTTAGTGGAATGTAAGGCATAGTACAGCAGTTAACTGTGTTGGGGCCACTGGGAAACTGATCATAATGTGATCAAATTTGAGCTGATACCAGGAGTGACGTTGCAAAAGAAATCTACTGTAGAGGCATTTAATTTTCAAAAGGGCGACTATGATAAAATGAAGAAAATGGTTAAAAGAAGCTAAAAGGATCAGTTGCAAAGGTTAGGACTGTAAACCAGGCGTGGATGTTATTTAAAAATACCACCGTTGATGCCCAGACCAGATGTATTTCTCATATTAGCAAAGGTGGAAAGAGGAAACGAGAGCCAGCATGGTTAAAAGGTGAAGTGAAAGAGGCAATTAGAACCAAAACAACATCCTTTAAAGAATGGAAAAAGGATCCAAATGAAGAAAATAAGAAGAGACACAAGCACTGGTAAGTTAGATGCAAAGCATTGATAAAGAAAGCTAAGAAAAGAATATGAAGAAAAACTTGCAAAAGAAACAAAGACTCGTAACAATTTTTTTATGGTACATCAAAAGCAGAAAACCTGTGAGGGAATCCGTGGGACCATTGGATGATCAAGGAGAAAATGGGTGCTCAGGGAGGATAAGGCCATAGTGGAGAGACTGACTTAATTGTTTGCTTTGGTCTTTACAGAAGAAGATGTAAGAGATCTACCTGAACTAGAAATGGTTTTCAAGAGTGATGATGTGGAGGACCTAAAAGAAATCTCGCTGAATCTGGAAGATGTACTAAGTCAAATCAACAAATTAAAAAGTGATAAATCACCTGGACTGAATACATCCCAGGGTACTAAAAGAACTCAAACATGAAATTGCTGACCTACTGTTAGTGATCTGTAACCTGTTGCTAAAATTTTCTCTAGTACCTGAAGATTGTAGGGTAGCCAATGTTTTGCAATTTTTAAAACGGGTTCCAGGGGAGATTCGAAACTTAGACCTGTAAGCCTGATTTCAGTACTGGGTAAAATGGTGGAAACAATTATAAAAAATAAAATTTTGGAACACGTAGACAAACATGATTAATGAGACAGAATCAGCATGGGTTCAGCTGAGGGAGATCTTATGAACATAAGAATAGCCTTACTGGATCAGACTAAAGTAACCCGTTCTCATAATGGCCAATCCAGGTCCCTAATACCTGGCCCAAACACAAGGAGTAGCAACATTCCATGCTACCGATCCAGGGCAAGCAGTGGCTTCCCCCTTGTCTTTCTCAATAACAGACTATGAACCTTTCCTCCAGGAAATTGTCCAAACCTGTCTTAAAACCAGCTACACTATCAGCTCTTACTACATCCTCTGGCATGCGTTCCAGAGCTTAACTATTCTCTTGAGTGAAAACAAATTTCCTTCTATTGGTTTTAAAAGTATTTCCCTGTAACTTCGAGTCCCTAGTCTTTGTAATTTTTGACAGACTGAAAAATCAATCCACTTGTACTCATTCTACTCCACTTGCCTCATCAATTTGCTTGACTTCTTTGAAGGTGTGAATATATTACATTACGTTAGTTTCTTCTATTCCGCCAATATCT
Organism: Geotrypetes seraphini; assembly: GCF_902459505.1. Lineage (NCBI taxonomy): Eukaryota > Metazoa > Chordata > Amphibia > Gymnophiona > Dermophiidae > Geotrypetes > Geotrypetes seraphini. The sequence continues at coordinate 336,638,133 of NC_047086.1, read as the reverse complement.
TTCAGTTCTAGGTGGATTACAAATGAATTGGTCTGGGCATACCCAGTGAGATTGCAAGATAGATAATTAGAAGAAGCATTAGGGTCTGAGGATATTATGAGGTTAGTTTGACTTGACAAATTTCCTGAATAACTTAGCATTTAATTCTCTCCTGAAGGATTTTTAGTTGGATATTGTGATCATCAGGTTGGAGATGTGGTGATCTAGTTTCACTGCTCGGGTGGCTAGTAGGCCTTCATACATTTTCTTACATTGTATGCCTTTGATTGAGGGGTGAGTGAAGGGTGCTTGTGTTCTCCTTGGTCTGAATGTGTTCCTGGTTAGGCAATTGTTTAGCCATTCAGGGCTTTGAATAGCTTGCAGTAGAATTTGTAGAGTATGCATGATTAAAGGTGAGGCGATTGATGTAGTATATGTAGATTTTCAGAAAGATTTTGACATTTCCTCATGAGAGGCTCCTGAGAAAATTAGAGTCATGGGATAGGTGGCAAAGTTCAGTTGTGGATTAGGAATTGGTTATCAGATAGAAAACAGAGAGTAGAGTTAAATGGTCATTTTTCTCAATGGAAGAGAGTAAACAGTGTAGTGCTGCAGGGATCTATACTGGGATTGGTGATATTTAACTTATTTATAAATGATCTGTAAATTAGAATGATGAGTGAGATGATTAAATTTGCAGTTGACACTAAACTGTTCAAAGTTGTTAAAACGCATGTGGATTGTGAAAATTTGTAGGCAGACCATTGGAAATTGGAAGACTGGGCGTCCAAGTAGCAGATGAAATTTAATGTGGACAAATGCAAAGTGTTGCACATTGGGAAGAATAACCCGAATCACAGTTACTGGATGCTACACTCCACCTTGGGGGTTAGCGCCCATGAAAAGGATCTGGGTGTCGATGTAGATAATATGATGAAACCTTCCGCCCAATGTGCAGCGGCAGCCAAAAAGCAAATAGGATGCAAGGAATTATTAAAAAAGGGATGGTTAACAAGACTAAGAATGTTATACCCCTGTATCGCTCCATGGTGCAACTTCACCTGGAGTATTGTGTTAAATTCTGGTCTCCTTATCTCAAGAAAGATATAGCAGCACTAGAAAAGGTTCAAAGAATAGCGACCGAGATGGGGATGGAACTCCTGTTGTATGAGGAAAGACTAAAAAGTTTAGGGCTCTTCTGCTTAGAAGAGAGACGGCTGAGGGGAGATAATAAGTCTACAAAAGTCTGACTGGAGTAGAACAGGTACAAGTGAATCAATTTTTCACTCCATCAAAAATTACAAAGACTAGGGGACACTCGATTGAAGTTACAGGGAAATACTTTTAAAACCAATAGGAGGAAATATTTTTTCACTCAGAGAATAGTTAAGATTTTGAATGGATTGCCAGAGGTTGTGGTAAGAGCTGATAGCGTCGCTGGTTTTAAGAGGGGTTTAGACAATTTCCTGGAGGAAAAGTTCATAGTCTGTTATTGAGAAAGACATTTGGTAAGCCACTGCTTGCCCTGGATCGGTAGAATGGAATGTTGCTACTCTTTGGGTTTTGGCCAGGTACTAGTGACCTGGATTGGCCACCGTGAGAATGGGCTACTGGGTTTGATGGACCTTTGGTCTGACCCAGTAAGGGTATTATGTTTTTATGTAATCCTAGTGGATACCTGTTAGCCAGCCTGCTTAGTTTTTTTGGAATTGAGGGTCATTCCTGAAGTTGTCATACCTACTGTTAAGGGGTTGAGTGCTGACTGGTGCCCTTAGGAGGCTTGGCAGTGTCTCGCAAGGTTCCAGCTGTGTCTTCTCGCCTCCGCCTGTCCTTGTGTGCATCCCATTGGTCCGCAGGGGTGAAGGTGCAGTCAGGCATGGAGTCTGATTGGCAGCTTGAAGATGAGCTTTGCAGAGCCATTCCCAGCATGGGGCAGTGATTCTCTAATCCAGCTACTGTAAGAGAGCTGAGGCACAGTGCAGCATAGATCCACAAACAGGTCTTAGTGAGTATAGGCTGTTACAACCTGTGAGATTGATTAGGGGAGGTTAGCAAAGTGGGGTTTCAAGGTTTCAGCATGTCCCCCCACTTGAAAAATCCTTAAATCACCATTTTTAAACTTTGCTAAGTGTAGTAAATATCGCAATTTTAGTGTAAATTTTACAGTGGTGGTTATCTTGGATTTTTAGCAATCTTTTTTTCAAAAGCTCCCTGCTTCTCCAAAACTACAATTTTTGCCTCAAATCTTGTTGAGATGGAGTCCATGAGCTCTCTTAATGTGAATTCTTGCCAGGATTGTGCAAATTAGGCACTTCAGGAGCATTCTTGTGGTGTGTGGCATAGTTGAGAGGAGCGGATGTGCAAAACTTAGCCTTTTCCCTTGTCAAGCAGGTGACAAAACACTTGGCTAGTCCGGTGGATCAGCCTACTTTCTTTTTGGGGCTTAACACGGCTTACAATTCCATGCTCATGGTTGCGGTCCTTCTGAAACACATGGTTAAGTCATCGGAGGGTGACTGTGCGCCCCAGGAGCCAGAGATTATCTCAGAGTTTCTGAAACAGTTGTAGAAAAAAACCCAACAACTTTTCAAAGCAGGCATTCTTCTCCTACTCAGTCCTGCTCTACATTTGCTGCATCTCCCAGTGGCATTGCTTCTCTGGGCATGTCCTTGTCTCAGTCAGCTGTTGTTCCTGATCTACCTGATTATGCTCATGATCAGCTTGCTGAGCCCTTGTTTCAAGGTGCAGTGCTTCCAAGGATGGGGGATCAGAGACTGTATGCTAGATCTTCAAATCTTTCAGGGGCTCTAGAATTTGGGGACAATCCCACAGTTCTGTGTCTTTTTCAGTCTGCAGCTTTGCTGGATCTTATTTCTGAGTCTTTGCAGGAATTGCATTTGGTCAGTCAGCCGGCTCCGTCCTCTTCTTCCTCCTGGCTTTGTGCTGCGCGCTTGCAGTATTCCACCTTCCCTTGACACCCTGATATGAGTATTTTAATATCAGAGCAATGTGACTATCTTAAATGTGCTCTTATGTTAGTGAGGACCATATCTCGCTTGTACCCTCTGACACTAGTGTGCCCGCAGGTTCTGGATCAGCTTAGAGTGGTCATACAGGTGCGTGACTGCATCTCTTTACCCAGGGAATGTGCTGTGGGGCTTACAGATATGCAGAACTGCCTTGTGGACATTGTCCTCTGGAGGCTTTTTAATGCAGCTGCTTTGGGCTTTCAGGCTGCTTTAGCGGTGTCTGTTGTCACATTCGCCTATCTGTCTTACCTGTGCACTCTGGAGAATGAGGCTGTAGATTCTCGTCTTGAACTTCTTTTGGCTGGGCCAGCTTATGTGACTGCCACTTTATATGCCTTATGTGGGTTATCCCAGGACAAGCAGGCAGCCTATTCTCACATATGGGTGATGTCATCGACGGAGCCAGGATGCAGAAGCCTCGCAAGCAGACTTGCATGTAGAAACTCAGAAGTTTTGAGACAGCCGCACTGCGCATGCGCGAGTGCCCTCCCGCCCAGCGCAGGGCAAGTCTCCTCAGTTCTCAGTTTTCCACGGAGCTAGGAAGCCTGTCTTTGACTCTCTGCGTTTAACTTTCTTATTTCGTGCCTTCTCTCACCGCGGTTTTGTGTTAGTTTTCTTCATGAATCGCTGTGTTCTTTTGTTTCTTTTATTTCTAGTTATAAAAAAAAATTTCATTTCTTCCGGTCGACTGGAGGGGCAGGCCAGGCTGTCCGGCCGCAGCCCATGGGCTTCGACTTTGCGGCTGCTATTTTTCCTTCTATGTCCCGGCCAGCAACGGGCTTCAAGAAGTGTAGCTAGTGCCAGCGTGCGATTTCCCTCACGGACCCACACCGTCGGTGCTTTGACTGCCCAGAACTAGCCTTATTTCAATTTTTAATATTATTTTCTGATTCTAGATCCTCTGTGTTCATCCCATGCTTCTTTGAACTCAGTCACAGTTTTATTCTCCAACACCTCTCTCGGGAGCGCATTCCAGGCATCCACCACCCTCTCCGTAAAGTAGAATTTCCTAACATTGCCTTTGAATCTACCACCCCTCAACCTCAAATTATGTCCTCTGGTTTTACCATTTTCTTTTCTCTTGGTCAACTGATGAAGCCTCCATTTGAACCAATCTCTGCGGCTCATCTGAAGTATCTCATTTGGAAAGTGGTGTTTCTCATTGCCCTCACATCTGCTCAAGAGTCCGAGAGCTGCAAGCTTTAGTTGCTGATCCACCTTTCACTGTGTTCCATCATGACACGGTGGTCCTTCGTACTCATCCTAAATCCCTACCTAAAGTGGTTTCAGAACTTCATCTCAACCAATCCATTGTTCTTCCAGTGTTTTTCCCAAAGCCTCATTCTCATCCTGGAGAATCAGCTCTTCAAACTCTGGACTGTAAACGTGCTTTGGCCTTCTATTTGGAACACACCAAACCACACAAAACTGCTCCTCAACTTTTTGTCTCCTTCGATCCAAACAAGTTAGGACATCTAATCTCTAAGCGTACCATCTCCAACTGGATGGCTGCTTGTATCTCTTTCTGCTATGCCCAGGCTGGATTACAACTACAGAGTCGAGTCACAGCCCCTAAAGTCAGAGCAATGGCAGCTTCAGTAGCTTTCCTCAGATCTACATCTTTTGAGGAAATTTGCAAAGCTGCCACTTGGTCCTCGGTTCATACTTTCACTTTTCACTATTGTCTGGATGTTTTGTCCAGACAGGATGGCCATTTTGGCCAGAGAGTATTACAAAATTTATTCTCCTAAGTTGCCAGTGCTCCCACCATCCCATTCTGGTTAGCTTGGAGGTCACCCATTTGTGAGAATAGGCTGCCTGCTTGTCCTGGGATAAAGCACAGTTACTTACCGTAACAGTTGTTATCCAGGGAAAGCAGGCAGCTATTCTCACAACCCACCCACCTCCCCTGGTTGGCTTCTCTGCTAGCTATCTGAACTGAGGAGACTCGACCTGCGCTGGGCAGGAGGGCACTCGTGCATGAGCGTCGTGGCTGTCTCAAAACTTCTGAGTTTCTACAAGCAAGTCTGCTTGCGAGGCTTCTGCATCCGGGCTCCGTCGATGACATCACTTATATGTGAGAATAGCTGCCTGCTGTCCCTGGATAACTACTGTTACGATAAGTAACTGTGCTTTTTGGTGCTTTCCATTTCTGCCCGCAGAATGCTCTGGATTAGACAATGGGCTGGTGATTCCGCTTTAAAAAGTTTCTTTGGCAAGACTTCCCTTCAGGCTAGCTGTTTGATAAAGGCCTGGTTGACCTCATGGATTCTGTGGTGGTCAGTCGCTCTAAGACCCTGCCTGATAGCAGACCTAGACTCTCTAGAGCAGGGCTGCTATAGTCCGGTTCTCGAGATCTATTGGCAGGCCAAATTTTCAGGATATCCATAATGAATATGCATGAGAGAGATTGCCTGCACTGCCTTCTTGGTATGCAAAGCTCTCTCATGCATGTTCATTGTGGATATCCTGAAAACCTGGCCTGCCAGTAGATCTTGAGGACTGGACTTGGGCAGCCCTGCTCTAGGAGTTCTGGTCACTCTAATTTTTAAAGCTCCAGGCATTCCCACTCATATTCCAGCACTATGTCTCAGACCAGAGCTCCCGCCAGCGATGCTCCAGCTACAGATGTGCCCAGCCATCTGGTTCCCATCCTGCAGCCACTGCCACGAATGCACATTGTGCCTGGCTTGGGGACCCCCCCCTCTAGTGATAGGGGGTAGACTGTCAGCGTTCCTGCCAGCTTGGGTTTGCATTACGTCCAACCTGTGGGTTTTGGACTTTATTTGGTCGTGCTTCAATTAGAATTTGCCTAGTTTCTGACTAATTGGTTTGAGGAATCTCCCTCAGGGCAACCGGACAAGTCACTCCAAGTGCAGGCCACTGTCTATTGCTTTCTGTATATTCAGGTTCTAGAGTGGGTACTTCCTGATCTTTCAGGCTCTGGCAAATACTCCATATGTTTTATTGTGCTACTGAATGGCTCAGACGGCTGGAGGCCTGTTCCGGAGCTGCAGCATGTACATGAGGCTCTTAAGATTCCGTGCTCTCACATGGAAACAGTGTGATCTGTTATAGCAGTGGTGGCCCCGGGAGAGTCTCTTGCCTCTCTGGATTCATGGGGACATGCTTGCACATTCTGATCTTTCCAGCCCACTGCAATTTCTTGTAGTTTTACGTCATGCACAAACATTGCCAGTTTTTTGCTCTGCCTCTTGGACTAGCAACAATGACTCATGTCTTCACTGAGGTGATGGTGGTTGTAGCAGCTTAATTAAGTGCCATGGGTCTGCAGGCACACCATGTCATGGTTGACTGGCTAGTCAGAGCTCCTTCATTGGCCAAGGGTTGACACACGGTGGATCAGGTGATCCAGGTGCTAGAGGACCATGTTTGGATTGCACCCTCTCAGTGCAAATGGTTGCTTAATCGGTTGGAGCTCAGAGCCTTCAGCTGGCTCTAGTGCACTAGCAGAAGACTCTGGAGGGCCAAGCGGTCAGTCTCTTCTCTGACAATGCAATGGCAGTAGCCTATGTTATTTGCCAGGGAGATGCCAGCAGCAATTCTCTGGCTCAGGAGGCCTGCCTTCTCTTTCTGTAGGTGGAAAGCAGTCTCCAGGTGCTTTTAGCAATGCATGTGGTGGGGATATACATTGTTCAGGCTGTACATCGGGTTCCCTTTCCCTATATGCAAGACTTTACATTTCTCAACATTGAAGGTCATCTGCCATCTTTTTGCCCACTCGCTCAGTTTGTTCAGGTCTCTTTGTAGATCTTTGCATTCCTCAACAGTTCTGACCCTACTGGAGAGTTTTTGTGTCGTCTGCGAATTTTATAACTTCGCACTTCGTCCCTGTTTCCGGGTCATTATGAATATATTGAACAGCAGCGGTCCCGACACTGTCCCCTGTGGGACACCACTTGTGACCCCTTTTCAGTCAGAGTAGTGTCCCTTTACTCCTACCCTCTGTTTCCTGTTTGCCAGCCAATTCCTGATCCATCTGTGCACATCCCCTACCACCCCGTTGCTCCACAGTTTTCTTAGTAGGCGCTCATGAGGCACCTTGTCGAAGGCTTTTTGGAAATCCAGATATATGATGTCTATGGGGTCACCCTTGCCCAATTGTTTGCTTATTCCCTCAGAGAAATGAATTGTTAGTTTGTCATGATCTTCCTTTACAGAAACCATGCTGGCTTGTTCTCATCAGATTATTTCTTTCTAAATGCTCATTGATACTTTCCTTGATCAATGATTCGGCCATCTTCCCCGGAACTGAGGTTAAGCTCACCACCTTGTAGTTCCCTGGGTCGCCTCTCGATCCTTTTTTGAAGATAGGTGTAACATTTTCTGTCCTCCGGGATTACCCCTGTTCTCAAGGATAGGTTACAAATCTGCCATAGTAACTCCGCTGTTTCATCTCTGAGCTCTTTCAGTATTCTCAGGTGGATTCTGTCTGGGCCTGGAGATTTGTCAATTTTTAATCTATCTATCTGCTTGAGTACATCTTCGAGGCTTACCTCCATGCATGATACTTTTTCCTCTTAATCCCCCTTGAAGATTTTTTCCGGTTCAGGCACGTTGGATGTGTCTTCCCTTGTAAAGATTGACGAGAAGAACATGTTTAGTCTGTCAGCCACCTCTTATTCCTCCTTCACCACTCCCTTTCTGTCTCCCTCATCCAGAGGTCCCACCTCCTCCCTCGCCGGCTGCTTTCCTTTCACATATCGGAAGAATGGTTTAAAATTTTGTGCTTCCTTGGCTAGTCTCTCTTCGTATTCTTTCTTTGCTCTGACCACTCGGTGACATTCTTTTTGTTGCTTCCTGTGCTCTTTCCAATTTTCTTCAGTTTTGTCCTTTTGCCACTTCCGAAATGATCTCTTCTTGTCTCCTATCACTTTCTTTACTTCATTGGTCATCCATGCCGGGTCTTTCATTTGATTCTTTTTGCATCCTTTTCTAAATCTGGGTATATACAGGTTTTGTGCCTCGTTTACCGTGTCTTTGAATAAGGACCAGGCTTGCTCCACAGTCTGCGTTTTCTTGGAGCTGTTTTGGAGTTTTTTTCTCACCATTCGTCTCATGGCATCATAGTTCCCTTTCTTGAAGTTAAACGTTGTTGCATTGGTTCTCTTTCCCTTTGGTAATCCTACTTCCACTTTGAACTGGATCATGTTGTGGTCACTGTTACCTAATGGTCCCACTACTTCCACTTCCTTTGCAGGTCCCTTCAGCCCATTGAGGATTAGATCCAGAATCGCTGACCCTCTCGGTTCCTTGACAAGTTGTTCCATGAAGCAGTCCCGTATAGCCTCCAGTAGATAGGCGAGACATTCTAGACTCCTGCCCTGTCCTTCCTGAGCCTGCCTCTTTTCTCAGTTTGTTTCATGTGTCTCCAAGTTGTACCTTGAAGAACAGTCAGCCCTTGGGGGCTGGGGAGTATGCTGTATCTGTGCTCCTTTTTTTAGGTAGGAGTAGTTTCTGAGCTCCCTTGAGGTTCTGCTGGCTGTTTGCAGTAGATATTCTCATGTTGCTCCTTTGAGCAGAACAGTTATTTATGACCTTGATTGGTCTGGGTGTCTCTACTTCACGTTGATTTGGTGGCCCTTGGTGCTTGGGTTCTACTAATCGCAGGTGGAGCTAAGAAGTTCAGTAAAGTACAAAAGAGGGACAGAGAAAAATCTGAACTGGATTCCTTCTGCAGATGGCACACGTCCATGGGAACACTATCCACTTGTCTAGAACATCTCACCTATCTACTGGAAAAGAGCTTACCAGGGTAAGTACATAATCTTTCTCTCTCCCCCCAACATATCAGCAGTAGAATTTGCAGCACCATTGCAAAGAAGATACTCCCAGAAATAGCAGGGTACACTTTTGAAAGTGTGTAAAATTTTGATCAAGATAGTTCCCCTTTAAGACTTAAGTGTAATGTTTAGTGCAAAATATGTTGCATTTTAGATGTTTTATGAACGAAAAATGAAATGTTATGAATCAGGCAGAAATCTTTGGTGCCGAAAAAGTTTTCATGATGATAGATCCTGAGACAATCGATCATTCTGACTGATTTGGTGTTTACTGATTTTTTTTTTTTTTTAAATAACTTTCACAGCTTGAGAGTTCCTTCTATTTTTATTAAGAGTTTATATTTTTATGTGTTGGAGGTCTCATTTAATCTGACATTATTATATTTTCAAAGGATGTAGAAGTACCTTTGCACCTGCTTCGCTACGTTTGTCTGTTCTGTGGGAAAAATGGCCTTTCACTCATGAAGGATTGTTTTGAATATGGAAGCCCTGAAAAGCTGCCATTTATAATTGCACATGCATTTATCACTGTTGTATCAAATGTAAGTTTTTGTGCTAGACCTCTAATTTTTGCTATTTTTATTTCAAAATGCTATTAACTTGTAAAATGAGTACTGTGCTTGGACTAGTTTTACTTGTAGAAATAAACTAGTAACTTATAAGAGCTGACTATATTTTAAAGCTTGACTTGAGATATCTTTCACTTTTTCCTCATCTTTCTCCACCCCTCTTTTTTTCCTTACCACCCTTTCTCTTCATCCTTGTCTATCAACTTCTGCACCATCCCACTCATTTCTTTTCCCTATCTATTTTTTCATGTTATAATTTCAGTATAAGAAATGTATTTTGTATATACTTAAGTTTTATAAATAAAAATAAATAAAAATCACATGTATTCAGAGAAATTCATGAACTGTAATATGAAATAAGATCAAATATATTAAAGATGAAAAGATTAAGCATTAGAAAGTACTGGATTTCTTAGTATTCAAAAATTCCAGAAGTTGTTTTGGTTCCAGAAACAAACATGAATTAGATAAAAAAATTCCAAAACAACATGAAGGAAATTTCAAAATGAATGTCCTAGGTAGAGCCAATGCCATTGACCTCAAGGCTACAAAACTGCTTCTTTTAACTTGGGTCACTCGTAACAAGTCAGGAAAAATTCTTATGCCTAAAGTATTTCAATACAAAGTTAGGCTCCATCAAGGAAGGGCTAACTTTGTCCAGTCTGATTGAGCTAGAATCTACCCCAATCCAAACAGTGCAATCAATTAAGTTGGGTATAATCTTTGATGGAAAATTATCATATCACGAACAGATAGGATCAGTTGTTAAGAAATGCTTTCATCATTTACGGTTCATAGTCTAAAGCGCGCGAGGACAAAGGCATGCTGACAACCGAGCACAGACAACTGAGAGCAGGACTTCATCGCGCCGAAGAAAAAACGTATTTTAAAGGGCTCCGACGGGGGGTGTTGGTGGGGAACCCCCCCCACTTTACTTAAGAGATCATGCTGGCGTTGTGGGGGATTTGGGGGGTTGTAACCCCCCTCATTATATTGGAAACTTAACTTTTTCCCTGTTTTTTTAGGGAAAAGGTTAAGTTTTCAGTATAATGTGGGGGGTTACACCCCCCCAATTTGTTAGCGCAGTCCCTATTAAGTAGAACCACACCCCCTGTCAGAGCCCTTTAAAATACGGGTTTTCTTCGGCGCAATTAAGCCCTGCGCTCAGTTGTCGGTGTGCCTTTGTCCTTGCGCGCTTTTGACCCGTCACCTCATTTATGGATGATTTGTTCACTCACTAACTGCTAGACCCCTCCGCACTTAACATTCTCATTCATACTCGTTAGTAATTTCTTGTAATGGCTTACTGTAACACTTTATACAAAGGAATCACCAAAAAGGAAATTAGGCGCTGTTAATTATCCAGAATTCTTCCATTAAAATTATAAACAATAAGAGGAAATTTGATCATGTTATTGATTAACACCCACTGTTGATTAACACCCACTGTCTTCCAGTAGAACATCGCATTACATATAAAATTGTTACTTACCTACAAAGTTAGAGCCTCAGGTCAGCTGGACTTCATTAATAGACTTTTTTTTTTAAGTTCAATTCCACACTCTTCACAATGCTGCCTCCATTCTATTAATCAAGGTCCCATCTTTAAAGCATATCAACACTATGCGAATTAACATTTTCTCAGTGACCGCCCCTGCATTGTAGAACGCAACTCCTAATTACCTAAGAGAAAGTACATCACTTACATCAAATTTGAAAACATTTCTATTCAAAGACACTTTTGATTTATGATCGTCCTTTTAAGGATGCTGTGCTTACTTTTTACCGGCACCAATGCCAGCCTTATGTCTCCCCGCCCCTTCGTTCTTCCCTTGCCTCCTTTACTATCCAAAATATTGTAGTTCTTCCCCTTTCCTTTTTGTTCCTGTTTAGTCCATGACTTGTGCTTATTTGTTTTGTGTTTATTTGTCTTCTTTAAAAATTTTATGTACCCTCTTTTGTTTTAATTGTTAATTGCCTTGAAACCGGATTTGGCGGGTTTTCAAATTTTTTATAAACTTGTAACACAAAAATGACCACAAGAGTTGACTTCCCTGATATCAGTTCATAGATGACTCAAGAAACTCAATTAGATTCATACGGAATCATGCAAGCTCTGGGTCTGAGCCTTAGTCTCAAGTTATGTAGAAACATCTGCATTACATTTAGAAAATTGATAAGACATTACCTAATAGGACCTGTCCAGTCTCTAAAATGCTTCCCATATTAGCTTCATTGTTACCTCTGCTGATAATCCAACAGCAGGTTTCTTTTAGAAGGCATTGTAGATAACTTCCCTGCTCTGGGGGCCACAAAAGAAGCTGCCTCAACCAATCCACTTGTCGAGGAAACGGCAGCACTTGTCCCTCCAACAGAGACAGCTAAATCAGAGTCGAATGCTGCCTGCTGCACCATGCTTCCTGATGCTGGACCACAGGGGTAGAGGGCAAATCTCAAGGCTTAATGATAACCCTTTCCAAGCAAAGCTTTGCAATATCCATAGAGCTGCCCAAAGTTCCAGCTGATGTGTCCAGTTGTCTGAGGCCACATTTCTTCCAATGTTGACTGCCTCAGATGGGGATTAGAAGCCTGAACCGGAGGGTATGTTAGTCTTTCCCCTTCTCTTCCCCATCATAGTTAGCGCTGTTGGAAAGAGCTGCCATCCTATTCAAGTCACGATATCTTGACTATCACAGGTTTGAGACACTCTTTGTCTGGTTTCTTTTCAGAGGACTGTTTGATATGGGTGGCCCTAAAGCATAGCCCTTCAAATCTTTGAAGCATACAAAACCCTCCACCACTACAAGGTGGTGTCCCTTTGGAGGGGGTTTTGTATGTACTTTAGAGAGAGAATTTTGAAGTCACTTGCACTTGGATGTATCTGTTCCTTTCTACAAAAATTAAATTCTACAGTTTATATACTGAAAATGATTGCAAAATCCAGATATTTGTCTAGGCTGCAAATATCCAAGTATTTAAAATTTGTTTTTTTCTAAATAATTTTTTGAATTGACTTGATATATGGTAAAGTGAAATTGCTTCCTTATTGTCCCTAAATAGGGAAAAGCAAAAACAAATGATCTATGTTCCACACTATAACCAGGCAAACAGAAATAAAAAGAATAGAACAGTAGTCTCTGGATGATACAGGAAAAATTTATTAGTAATATAGGGTAAAAATTCAAATATAAAAATTACAAGGACAAAAGAAATATAAAAATTCAAAACATAAAAACGATATAACTTAAAAATACTTATTGTATTGAGCAATATAAATGATACATATAATTTACAGAAACAATGAACTCCAAATAGAGGACCAGTTTAGTCACAATGAAAATCAGTTGAGGTCAGATTGACATGTAGGACCAATGTGATTGTAATAAAGACCAATAGTAGTCAGGCGAATGTGTGGTCTGAACCCAACATGGTATGTATTTCAACTAGGTTATGCCTTCATCAGGGGTCCTGAATGCTGAATATAAATATTATACAATAACAAGGATTGAATTTGAAAGATCCGTGAGAGCAATGCTGATGATTGTTTGAACAGCATTTTTCTGCCCATGTTGTACCCTTCACCTAGAAGCCTCACCTCACCATCACAGATTTTGATGAAACTTTGTATGCTGAATTTTACATGACCAAAACGAACTGTGGTAAAGCTTAAGATCTGTCAGTGGAATACTTGTGGTGATATAGCTCTTTGTTTGATACCATACCATGACCATGTACAGTATAAGAACATAAGAACAGCCTTACTGGATCAGACCAATGGTCCATCAAGCCCAGTAGCCCGTTCTCACGGTGGCCAATCCACGTCATTAGTACCCGGCCAAAACCCAAGGTGTAGCAATATTCCATGCTACCGATATAGGACAAGCAGTGGCTTCCCCCATATCTTTCTCAATAACAGACTATGAACTTTTCCTCCAGGAACTTGTCCAAACCTTTCTTCAAACCAGCTATGCTATCCACTCTTACCATATCCTCTGGCAACGTGTTCCAGAGCTTAACTATTCTCTGAGTGAAAAAAATTTCCTCCAATTGGTTTTAAAAGTATTTCCCTATAACTTTGAGTGTACCCTAGTTTTTGTAATTTTTGACTGAGTGAAAAATCGATCCACTTGTACCCATTCTTATCCACTCAGGATTTTGTAGACTTCAATCATATCTTCCCTCAGCTGTCTCTTTTCCAAGCTGAAGAACCCTAACTCTTTTAGTCTTTCCTCATACGAGAGGAGTTCAATCCCCTTTATCATCTTTGTCGCTCTTCTTTGAACCTTTTCTAGCACCACTATATCTTTCTTGAGATAATGAGACCAGAATGAGGTCGTACTATGGAGCTGTTCAGGGGCATTATAACATTGAGCGGAAGATTTCATCATATTGTCTACGATGACACCCAGATCCTTTTCTTGGGTGCTAATCCCCAAAGTGGACCCTAGCATCCAGTATCTGTGATTCAGGTTATTCTTCCCAATGTGCATCACTTTGCATTTGTCCACATTAAATTTCATCTGCCATTTGGATACCCAGTCTTCCAATTTCCTAAGGTCTGCCTGCAATTTTTCATACTCCACATTTGTTTTAACAACTTTGAACAGTTTAGTGTTATCTGCAAATTTAATAACCTCACTCGTCGTCCCAATTTCCAGATCATTTATAAATAAGTTAAATAGCACTGGTCCCAGTACAGTCCTCAAAATATTTCTTTGGCCATTAAAACAAACACAAAACTAAAGAAACTTGGCAATCTTATACAACTTTTTACAATCTATTCAATGGAACTAATGTGGATTTTCATGTTTTGAAACTGAGGTACGTAAAAAGCCTCAAAGTGGGATCAAAAATGGACTGTGCTCAAAAAGTTCAAACTTTAGCTTTCTGTGGCTCCTGTAATAATGAAGCTATCCCTGTCAGATTTTGTCTGTTATTTTGTGAAATGACTTTGTTCTCAAATATACAATTCCAACTTATTAGTTAATATTGTTACTTTATAATTTCAATGTAAAGTTTGTTTTTTCAAAAAAATGTCTAAAATTGGGTATTTTTAGTCAGCGTTTACAAAAAAGAATATTCTGGAAACATTTTCAAAACTAACTCTATTAGAAAGAGAATGTTTCAGACCCCCTGAAAAGTTGGTTTTGTTTTACAACGCAACCAGTGTCTGAAAATAAGGGTCAAAGTTCAACAAAAATGCTATAGACTTACAGCATATCTTTCAATGTTTATGATACATATAGAAATACATTATACTATACATATTTATTTGACACAGCAGCTAATATCAATTTTATACATTTAGGAAGTTCTGCATTGGTTTATTATGTTGTTTTTTTATTTAATGAGCAGTGCATGAGTTTAGCATATTTCTATTTACCATTTGTACTAGGTAGACAATATTATTGGGGTTAATTTTCTTTTGTCTCCAAACCTAATATATTTTCAATAATTTTTCCCTTTTATATTGGATTCATATTAATTTGTGATTTGTACATTAATTTAAAAAGTAATACAACTGAATTGAATGCTGATGACAGTTCTTCGCCAGCAGTATGTATCTAATCTAATCTAATCTAAACCTTAGGTTTGTATACCGCATCATCTCTATCATTGGAAGAAAACATTCATCAAAGTGTTACAGCTTATTTTATTGTAAAAACGGACTCATACTGGACACATATTATCAGCAGATGACAAGTTGCTACTTATTTGGCAATCAGAAATCAGTCTAATGGACCAAGACCAAATCTGTTTACATCATGAAGCATTATATCTCAAAAAATATGAAGCAATGCAAAAGACATGCTGTAGTCCATTTGGAAAGCAAAATCATCTTGTTAAAATGGGACTTTTGAAAATTGATCTTGAAATGGCCAATAAATTGAATCAGCTGACAAAAGGAAACATTAAACCAGGTCAGAAAATTTGCCTTATATGTAAAGCTGAATTTATCTCTGTGGTAGAAAATGAAGTGGTGTCATCCTCATTTTCTGATTATGACTATCAAATGGATACCTTTGACATGGTTGACCAAAGCCTATCTGCATTGGGTGAATCTCCTTTGAAATGTACAAAAGTGAGCAGTAGAGATGAAATGGGTTATACAAAATGAAATATTGAAAGAGTGCAAAATGTGATAAAATACAAGATAATGTCTGCTATTGGACTAGCAGCTGAGGATGTCGGACAGTCAGACCAAACCACAAAATACACCTTGTGTCAAGACTATATAGAGTTGATTGAAGACATCAAGAATAAAGTTGCAATATCTGATAGATCAAAAAATGTCCAAATATTGACTGTGGCCCCAAGAAGTTGGTCATTAAAAGCAACAGCATCAGAGTTTCAGAATGTATGGTAAAGGTGCCTGAAAAATCAAAAAGAGCAGGGTATTTATGCATCACCTGATCCAAAAGTTGGCAAGCAGTTGCCAAAAGAAGTGGTTGATAGTGTATAACAGTTTTATGAAGATGATGAATTTAGCTTAATCTGTCCTGGCAAGAAAGACTACATTTCTGTTCGGCTCAATGAATTTAAAGTACAAAAACAAAAGTACTCGCTGTTGAGCAATTTAAAAGAAATGTATGTAGCATATCGTGACAAATATGAAGCTGAAATTGGCTTCTCAAAATTTTGTGAGCTTAGACCAAAGTGGTGTGTAAACTGTGCATCAGACACTCATTTTGTCTGTTTGTACTATACATCAGAATGCCAAGCTCATGTTGCAAGGTGCAAATATCAAGGACAACTACAAAGTGTTTATGGAAAAAACAGTTTTTGATTTGAATGACAAACATTGCATGCTAAAACGATGCCAAAGCTGCCATGTTGCGGAAATAATGATAGCTTATTTGGAAGAAACATTTAAGAATTGGGATCCAGATGAATCAATTGACTTCAAGCAATAGGTCTATAATGATCATGAAACATTAGAGACAAACAAATTATCATTAAATGATTTTATCAGCAAACTCACAAACAAAATTTTTGAAGCTGACAAGTCACTACTTCATTTCAAAACATTAAAATAAATACTTGAAATCCTTAAAAGCTAGTTTAGAAGAAAGCAAACTGATTGCTCTGATGGATTTTAGTGAAAATTACTCTTTTGTTCTACAAGATGCAGCACAGGGTTTTCACTGGGAAAATTCACAAGCCACGTTACACCCCTTTGTTTACTGTATTGATAAAACTCATGTCATCCAAATTATAAATGTGTGCATCATTTCAGATTGCATGTAACATGACTCAATATCCATTCATGTATTCAAAAGCTGCTTGAGTTTTTAGAGACAAGAATGAAAATTGCCAGAATCTACTGCTTTAGTAAATGGATCAGGTGCTCAGTTTAAGAACTACAAAAATCTTGTCAATCTGTGCAACCATAAAAGTGATTTTGGTATTGAAACAGAATGGAATTTCTTTGGTACAAGCCATGGAAAGTCACCTTGTGATGGAATTGGTGGAACAGCAAAAAGACTTGCAGCCAGAGCTAGACTTAAAAGACTATTGAATAATCAAACATTGACATCAAAAGATCTATTCAATTTATGTGGCAATATACATGGAATTAAATACATATTTGTTCACAAAGAAGAAATTGATGGAAAGAAAGCAGCACAATAGCTGGAACTAGAGGATATCATCAATTTGTGCCACTTGACTCAAATGCCATTCGTGTGAGCAAAGTTTCAAATTATACTACTTTGTGGCCAAAACTTGGAGTATTCACACTACAATGCCATGCTTGAGAATATCATAACTTCTCCCTAGTAATTATGTTGCATGCATATATGATGATAAATGGTGGATTGGCAACATTGCTGAAGTTGTTGGTTGAAGAAAATGACATCTTGATAAAGTTTATGTACCCACACAGGTCTGCTAGTTTGTTTTACTGGCCTGAAAGACGAGGCATTTTTCTGGGTGCCAGAACAACACCTTATTTCTGTAATCTGCTTCATCGGTTATATCATCTGGTTGATAATATCAGTTTCCAGAAATTATTTTGGCAAATGTAGTATATAAATTCAATAAAATACAATGAATGAATAATAAAAGCAGTCAGCACTTTGGCTTGGAAACCAATAGAAGACACCCACCTTAGGCTTTGGAACTTTAGTGAAGAAACCAAAACTACAGGCTTGGGAACCTGAACTAAGAGACCAGTCTATGGCTAGTATTTCACAGCTATTGGGTGATAAGGGCAATAAGGTTACTGGTTCAAATTTCTTGAACTAGCAGTGGCAGTGCCACTATGGACCAACACAATCAAATATTTTCCTCATAAAAATTGCAAAACAGTTTATAACTTTAAGAACTGACCATATTTCAGTATAATGTATGACATGAAACTTCCATGACCATTGACCCCTTATTTTAGGGACTGTTTGCGTGTGTTGAAAAACAAAACCAACTTTTTCAGGGGGGTCTTAAACATGCTTTTTCTAATAGTTAGTTTGAAAATGTTTCTAGAATATTCTTTTTTGTAAACGCTGCTTAAAAATACCCAATTTTTGATATTTTTTGAAAAAACACAAACTTTATATTAAAATTATTATATAAATAACGGACAAAATCTGACAGTGATATAGCTTCATTATTACAGGAGCCACAGAATGTTAAAATTTGAACTTTTTGAGCACAGTCCATATTTTCGGCCCACTTTGAGGCTTTTTACATACCTCAGTTTCAAAAAATGAAAATCCACATTAGTTCCATTTAATAATTATAAAAAGTTGTATAAAATTGCCAAGTTTCATTGGTTTTGCTTTAATGGCCAAGGAAATATTTTGTCTCAAAGTTGCCAACATTATGCGGGGCTACTGTACATGGTTGTGGTATGGTATCAAACAAAGAGCTATATCTCCGCAATTATTCCACTGGCAGATCTTAAACTTTATCTAATATCCTCATATCCTACTGGTTACTAACTATAAAGTCATTTTTTACCACTAATTTTTTTTATTTTTATATTTTGTTTTTAACATCAAAGCAGCGTGCATAGTTGTAAATTGAAAGCAAAAAATACATTGTTACAAGACAGCACTGCAATCCGCCTCCTGAAAAACCTTGGCATTCGCGACCACGTTACCCCTGCATTATCTTCCATGTACCGTATTTTCACGCAAATAACGCGCACCCGTATAAAACGCGCACACGGGTATAGCGCGCAGAAATCACGATGATATGTACAAAAACTTTGGTATACCGCGCTCACGGGTATACCGCGCATGCTGCCCGACGCTCCTTTCGCCCGCCCTGACTTTCCGTGCGCTGTCCCGACTCTCCGTTCACCCCCCCTGACTTCCGTGCACTGTCCCCCCTTGAAGGTCTGTCCCCATCCTGAAAGCCTGATGCCCCCCCCACCGACGTCCGATACATCCCTCCCCCCGAAGGACCGCCGACTCCCCAACAATATCAGGCCAGGAGGGAGCCCAAATCCTCCTGGCCACGGCGACCCCCTAACCCCACCCCGCACTACATTACGGGCAGGAGGGATCCCAGGCCCTCCTGCCCTCGGCGCAAACCCCCCTCCCCCCAACGACCGCCCCCCCCAAGAACCTCCGACCGCCCCCCCAGCCGACCCGCGACCCCCACGACCCCCCCACCCCCCTTCCCCGTACCTTTGGTAGTTGGGCCAGAAGGGAGCCAAACCCTCCTGGCCACGGCGACCCCCTAACCCCACCCCGCACTACATTACGGGCAGGAGGGATCCCAGGCCCTCCTGCCCTCGACGCAAACCCCCCTCCCCCCCAACGACCGCCCCCCCCAAGAACCTCCGACCGCCCCCCCCGCCGACCCGCGACCCCCCTGGCGACCCCCCCGACCCCCCCACCCCCCCTTCCCCGTACCTTTGGTAGTTGGCCGGACAGACGGGAGCCAAACCCGCCTGTCCGGCAGGCAGCCAACGAAGGAATGAGGCCGGATTGGCCCATCCATCCTAAAGCTCCGCCTACTGGTGGGGCCTAAGGCGCGTGGGCCAATCAGAATAGGCCCTGGAGCCTTAGGTCCCACCTGGGGGCGCGGCCTGAGGCACATGGGCCCAACCCGACCATGTGCCTCAGGCTGCGCCCCCAGGTGGGACCTAAGGCTCCAGGGCCTATTCTGATTGGCCCACGCGCCTTAGGCCCCACCAGTAGGCGGAGCTTTAGGATGGATGGGCCAATCCGGCCTCATTCCTTCGTTGGCTGCCTGCCGGACAGGCGGGTTTGGCTCCCGTCTGTCCGGCCAACTACCAAAGGTACGGGGAAGGGGGGTGGGGGGGTCGTGGGGGTCGCCAGGGGGATCGCGGGTCGGCTGGGGGGCGGTCGGAGGTTCTTGGGGGGGGGGCGGTCGTTGGGGGGAGGGGGGTTTGCGTCGAGGGCAGGAGGGCCTGGGATCCCTCCTGCCCGTAATGTAGTGCGGGGTGGGGTTAGGGGGTCGCCATGGCCAGGAGGGTTTGGGCTCCCTTCTTCCCCGATATTGTCGGGAAGTCGGCGGTCCTGCCGGGGGGGGGGGGGAATGTATCGGACGTCGGGGAGTCGACCGGGCAAGAGGGCTTGGGCTCCCTCTTGCTCCGATCGTGGATGCGGGTGCGGGTGGGATCACGTGCGAGCGTTCGTTCGGGGTGGGGGTGCGAGCGGTCCTGCTGGGGGGGTGAATCGGGCGTCGGGCGGGGTGGGAACTATGTTTTAAAACTTTTGTATACCGCGCTCACGCATATAACGCGCGAGGGGTATGCGCGGTAGGTAAAAACGCGTATAACGCGCGCGTTATATGCGTGAAAATACGGTACTAGCTGCCCATTCAAAAATGCTGTGCCTTCAAGGCCCTGATGCTCGCTTTCAAAACCTTCCACGAAATGATTCCACACTACATGTGACCTCTTTGCTTCAGAGTCTTTATTGGCTCCCGGTTTATTTTAGAATTCAATTTAAATGCGCTTGTATTTCTTTTAAAATTTTACATGGTATCTTTAATCCTCTTATTCCTTTATTTTGGAATGTTTACCGATTCTCTTTTGCAAGAGGTATCCAACACTTTAAACTCTCTTTTCCTTCTAAAAAAGGGATTAAAGGAGTCAAGATCTTCAGTCAATCTTTAGTTTTTAAATTCTCTCAACTCTGGAATGATCTGCCCTTTTTTTTTTTTTTTTAAGGAGTTCCAGTTCGTTTCAATTTTTCTGTAAATCTTTAAAAACTACTTTATTTGCCAAACATTTTAAAAATTAATTATTTTGAAATTTTGCTATTATCTTCTATTTATCGTTTGTAAATCTTTCCCTGTTTATTTAATTGCTGTAAACCGAGTCGTGCCTTCTCAGAATGATGACTTGATATACAAAGTTAAGCTTTAGTTTAGTTTGCATGACAACTAAACTACAAATCTACTTCCCAAAGCGACCACTGAGGTCCCAAGGAGAAAAATGACTGACCAAACCTCCTGGCCGCTCCCTCAAAACTGAAATAGCCCGGAAACGCTCCTACTCACATTTCATACCCAGACTATGGCACACCATCCCCCCATCTGTTAGAACACTAGATGGACTTTGGAGCTTCAGGAAGGCTATGAAAACCTTCCTCTTCACAAACCCAGCACCTTAAGGACATGCACCCAGAAATGCCATCAGTCAACGCACCTATGCCACCTAACTCTCACCAGATGCTGCTTAATGTATATGTTTTATTGACATGTCTATCTTGTAAATTGTCATCTCTGTCCTGTCTTGATTATATTGTGGATGTACTTTGTAACCCGTTCTGGGCTCCTTTGGGAGGATGGGCTAAATAATTGAGCGAATAAATAAATAAAATATTCTCACAGATATACAGGCATGGAAAATTTGGAAAAGAATTGATTACCTAAAAAGAACATTATAAAACAGTGACAAAGGTAATTAAAATACAAACAATAAACTGGACAGGGTAGGCTGCAACCATTAAACATTCAACTGTTCAGAAGGTAGACAAGAGAAACAAGCACTTATATCTCCAGCTCATGAATAAATGTCAAAGCTCAGTATAAAAAAGTCTTCAAATCCATCTTTAACTTTAGAAAGACCCTTTTGTATAATCCTTGTGTTATAGAAATTGTTAAAGCAGTCAGAGATGGATACGGTAGCAAGTAGGAAAGAGACTCTTCTGAACGGTTTGTAATAATTGATGTGAAATACTTTGCCCAAACTATGACTTTCCAACAGAAGAATTTGTGTAATTGGAAATACAATTTAAAAGACCATCTGCATCATTGGAAACACAATCTGTAGAATATTATTTCCCATGATGTCAGTCAGTGTAGAATATATTTTGATGGCATGGATTATAGCGCCTCTTGTCTGGGGGATAAACATGGCAGTTTAAGAATTCTCAGAAATTAGAGAGCTCTGAAAGTTGAGCAACAAGATTGATAGTGGGTTGTAATAGAAGAAACCAGATTAGAGAGAATATAAATCCCTTGAAAAGAATGTAGGTTACAGACCGCCTTTCCTTGGTCATCAGAATAACTGAGCAGAAGAGATTTGTTACCATATTTTCTTATCTTGTCTGTGGCACAGTTATCCTATTCTTCTGTAATGTTGGAAAACAATGATCACTTGCTACTATTTGTTTCATAGGTTCATCTAATATAATAAATCCCTAAGCGCGCATGCGCACTCTTACCTGCGTGTTCTGTTTTCCGTGAGCTCTAGGGCCCCGCCGGCAAGAGTGCGCATGCGCGCTTCTATTCCCTACCTCCCTCACTGTAAGTTTGCCGCCGTCGTCGCCCCCTTCCCCCCCTGTGTACCCTTTCCCAGTGCACATGAACCCCCATTGACCCTCCCACCATGAGACGCACAAATCTCCCGGCTCCAGCAGTGGCCGTATCACACTAAAGATGCTGCTTCGTGGCCTTCCCATGCTCTAATTTACTCTGCCGGCGCCTCTGATGATGTCATCAGAGATGCGGCAGAGGAAATCAGAGCATGGGAAGCGAAGCAGCATCTTTAGTGTGATGCGGCCGCTGCTGGAGCCAGTAGGTTTACATAAGCACATAAGCACATAAGCAATGCCTCTGCCGGGTCAGACCTGAGGTCCATCGTGCCCAGCAGTCCGCTCACGCGGCGGCCCAACAGGTCCAGAACCTGCGTAATAATCCTCTATCTATACCCCTCTATCCCCTTTTCCAACAGGAAATTGTCCAATCCTTTCTTAAACCCCAGTACCGTACTCTGCCCTATTACATCCTCTGGAAGCGCATTCCAGGTGTCCACCACCCGCTGAGTAAAGAAAAACTTCCTAGCATTTGTTTTGAATCTATCCCCTTCTAATTTTTCCGAATGCCCTCTTGTTCTTTTATGTTTTGAAAGTTTGAAGAATCTGTCTCTCTCCACTTTCTCCATGCCCTTCATGATCTTGTAGGTCTCTATCATGTCTCCTCTGAGTCTCCGCTTTTCCAGGGAGAAGAGCTCCAGCTTCTCCAATCTTTCAGTGTATGAAAGGTTTTCCATGCCCTTAATCATTCGTGTCGCTCTTCTCTGGACCCTCTCAAGTATTGCCATATCCTTCTTAAGATGCGGTGACCAATACTGAACACAGTACTCCAGGTGCGGGCGCACCATTGCCCGATACAATGGCAGGATGACTTCTTTCGTTCTGGTCGTAATACCATTTTTAATAATACCCAACATTCTGTTCGCCTTCTTCGCGGCTGCTGCGCATTGCGCCGTTGACTTCATTGTTGTATCCACCAGTACACCCAAATCTCTTTCAAGGTTACTTCCCTCTAATACTAATCCCCCCATTTGGTAGCTGAACATCGGGTTCTTTCTCCCTATATGCATGACCTTGCATTTCCCTACATTGAATTTCATCTGCCATTTATTTGCCCACTCCTCCAGTTTGCTTAGGTCTCTTTGTAGGGCCTCACACTCTTCCGTAGTTCTGACCCTTCTACAGAGTTTAGTGTCATCCGCAAATTTTATAACTTCACATTTCGTCCCCGTTTCCAGGTCATTAATAAATACATTGAACAGCAGCGGTCCAAGTACAGACCCCTGCGGAACTCCACTCGTGACCTTTCTCCATCCCGAGTAGTGACCCTTCACTCCAACCCTCTGTCTCCTGCCTGCCAACCAGTGTTTGACCCATCTGTGTACTTCCCCTTCCACTCCGTGGTTCCACAGCTTCCTAAGTAACCGCTCATGGGGTACTTTGACGGTCATCTCGCGGTGGGAGGGTCAGTGGGGTCGGCTGCATGGCAGCGATAGTGGCGGGGGGGGGGGAAGAGGGTTCTACTGCACAGGGGGATGGCTGGCAGGCAGGTTGGCTTTGGAGGGTGCGGGAGGGACAAAGTATGGAAGGCAGTGAAGGGGAGCAGGGAAGAGGTGCTGCTGGACGGGGGGAGCAGGGAAGAGGGACCAGGGGAGCAGGGAAGAGGTGCTGCTGGCGGGGGGGGGGGGAGTTCTACTGCACAGAGGGATGGCAGGCAAGCTGGCTTTGGAGGGTGGGGGTGGGACAAAGTCTGGAAGGCAGTGAGGGGGAGCAGGGAAGAGGTGCTGCTGGACCGGGGGAGCAAGGAAGAGGGACAGGTGAGCAGGGAAGAGGTGCTGCTGGACAGGGGGAGCAGGGAAGAGGTGCTGCTGGTCCGGGGGAGCAAGGAAGAGGGACAGGTGAGCAGGGAAGAGGTGCTGCTGGACAGGGGGAGCAGGGAAGAAGTGCTGCTGGACTTGGGGAGCAGGGAAGAGGTGCTGCTGGACTGGGGGAGCAGGGAAGAGGTGCTGCTAGACCGGGGGAGCAGGGAAGAGGGACAGGGGGAGCACGGAAGAGGTGCTGCTGCACAGAGAATTGGGTTGGGGGAGGGAAATACTGATGCTGTTGCACAGGAAAATGGAGGGGGAGGATATGCTTCTGCTGCTACTGCACAGGGAAGTGGAGTGAGGAGGGAAATGCTGCTGGTGAGAAAAGGGGGCTGGGGCTGAAAGGGAAAAGATGGGAGAAGGGGGCTGTGGGGGTGGGGGTGGGGGTAAAAATGGGTTAGGAGCTGGAGCTGGGGCTGAAAATAGGGGACATGTGAGGGAAGGAGGCTTTACTAGCACCCGTTAATGTAACGGGCTTAAACACTAGTTGTTTTATATATCAGGATCAAATAAACATTGGGATAACATTATTGCTTTAGATCTCCATTGTGAGTCGGAATATACTACTTACTACTACTACTACTACTTATCTCTATTATAGCACTGAAATGTACGCAGCAATGTACATTTTGATATTTAATGGATGGTCCCTGCTCGGAAGAGCTTACAATCTAACTAATGACATATAGGGTTGGGGATGCAGAACCCAAGGTGAGAGGAGTTTGATGTTAAACTTTGACAATATTAAGTTCTTGTCATTTCCTGTATTTTAGTTTCTATAGCTTTACTTACCTAACCTTAACCTTTTTCTCATAAACTGGCTTTACTCTGCCAATTGTGCACAAACCAGATGTTTGCATTTTGGCCTTAATCAACCTTCTTATTTTGTAAATATTTTACTTGTCTGGAAGGTTGGTACTCAGTTTAGATGATATTTACCGGTAAGTCTGTTGTAATGGTGATTACAGATTTTCAGAATTGTTTCAATGCAACAAAAATTTATTTGCGTTTGTAATACCATACAGTAATATATTTGTTATTTTTTAAATAACAGATTCGGATATGGCTACACATCCCTGCTGTGATGCAGCACATTATACCCTTCAGGACCTATGTTATAAGGTAAAGCTTGGAGTAGCAGCTAATTTTATACAAATTATCTAGATCAAATAGAATGATGGTAATGCTTAGAATTTTATATGGTACAATCAGTTTGTCTACTAGACCTGTGGTACCCATCCCTTTTATCGGGGCCTATCTAAAAGTCTTTCAAGATATCCAAAATGAATATGCATAAGGAAGATTTGTAAATATTAGGTCTATAGAATATTAGCATACTTCTTATGTATATTCATTATGGATATGATTTTTTTTCTCTCTATTCTTGTTTCTCAGGTTTCATCAGAAAGCATATTATTCAGCAGATCAGTTTACATTAGAACGTAAGAATTGCCATACTGGGTCAGACCAGTGGTCCAGCTAGCCCAGGGTTCTCAAAGTCCCTCCTTGAGAGCCGCAATCCATTCGGGTATTCAGGATTTCCCCAATGAATATGCATGAGATCTATGTGCATGCACTGCTTTCAATGCATATTCATTGGGAAATCCTGAAAACTCGACTGGATTGCAGCCCTCAAAGAGGGACTTTGAGATCCCTGATCTAGCCCAATTTATTAGATAGAAACATGAAATCAGATAAAGGCCAAAAGGCCCATCCAGTCTGCCCATCCACAGCATCCACTATCTCCTCCTCTCCCTAAGAGATCCCATGTGACTGTCCCACGCTTTCTTGAATTCAGACACAATCTTGTCTCCACCACCTCTAGTGAGAGACTATTCCACACATCTACCACCCTTTTGATTAAAAAAAAAAGTATTTCCTTAGATTATTCCTGAGCCTATCACCTCTTAACCTCATTCTTTGCCCTCTCACTATGGCATTTCCTTTTAATTGAGACTCTCTTCATGTGTAATTTATGCCATATAGGGGAGAGTGTGGCACAGTGGTTAAAGCTACAGTCTCAGCACCCTGAGGTTGTGGGTTCACACCCATGCTTCCTTAGCAACATCAGCAGATGAATCCAGAGATCAGTGGGATAGCACACATCTATCAACATGTGGAGATAGAGAAACTGATTAACAGGTGGTCCTGTTGGCTGGCACACCTCCTGCATCTTCAGTATACTCTATCTCCCAGCAGATAATGGTCGCTATTCAACTAGCTCCTGAATTCTGGCTGTGACTGGAAAATTATTTTCTCCTGTTGAGGTTTCACTTCAGTGAGACAGGGGTGTCTGGCTGAATGGTGCCGGCATTAGGGGTTTCACCTGGGCCCCCCCAGGTCCCTGCCTCACCCTCCCTCCAATGATAGAGGGTCTGACTGGTCTCGATTTTTCTTCTTTCCCTTCACTGTGACTATTAAACAATTCTGCCCTTATAGTGCTGAGCAACCAGCATCTCCTGGCACTATCAACCAAGTTGTGAGTACAGTGGTGCCTCACACAACGAACTTAATTGGTTCCAGGAGCAAGTTTGTTATGCGAAAAGTTCGTTATGTGAAACGCGTTTTCCCATAACAATACATGTTAAAAAAAATAATTCGTTCTGTAACATAAAATATGCTAAGATGACATAAAAAAAGATAAATTTATCTTGTTAGAGCTGGTGTTAGACACAACTGGGGACTGCAAAGTCCAGGCAGAGGCTTACGGCTCTCTTTGACCAGGGGGGACAGTTGCCCTAGTTGCACTACCCTAACCCTATTCCTGCTATGTGTGACTGTGGTATTCTGTTAGCATGATATTTCTGTGTAGCATTCTATAATAATTTGGCTTATTCAATTTTCTTGATAGTAGAGGGGATATATGTGAAGGGGAGGGGAGACAGGGGTTTTGTTGATCCTTGCTGTGTATTATAATCACCCCCCACATACTCCCCAGTACCTTTTTAATCATCCCCCCTCGGTACCTTTTTTAATTCCTCCCATCTTTCCCAGCCAGTGGCGTACAGGCCAGAAGCGCAGAGATCAGGAGCAATTCCTCTGCACGCCTGTGTGGGCCCATGCCGATCTCCGAATGGCTGCAGTTAGTTCTTGTGAGTCCCGCGAGAGCTGACTGCAGCCATTCAGAGATCAGCGCAGGCCCAGGCAGTAGCACAGAAGGCTTGCTCTTGATCTCTGCGCTTCTGGCTGGGAAATTTGCTAGACCACCAGTTACGAGTGAGCGGGTGAGATTAAAGTTGCAGCAGTGGTGGCTTTTTTAAAAAAATATGTGGCGGCGGGGGGAGGTTTAAAAATATGCGGTGGCGGCAGAGGCTTAAAAATATGCAGCAGCGGCGGCAGGGGGGTTTAAAATATGTAGCGCCACTGCACAGGGAGCCAGGCGGAGAGAGGGCAGTTAAGGATGCAGCTCGGGCGACTTCGTTGTGTGAAACGAAGTTCATTGTGGGAAGCAAGACCTGAAGTTTGTTGTGCGCAGCGTTCGCTGTGCGAGGCGTCCGTTATGCGAGGCACCACTGTATATGTTTTATTTGCACTTCTTTTCTGGTTTCTGGTTGTAGTGGAGCTGCGGGTTCGGTGTGAGTCTACAGAATGAATATGTTTTTTATCAAATGCTATATTTTGTAGAGTTGTGGAAATGGTTTAGTGACTGACAAGTAAATTTACATTTCTATGAAGTTTATTCAGTAAAGGGCTTCGGGTGTATGGATAGAGCTCCGTTGATGGAACTAATGCCTTCCGCGTGTTGTAGACGCATGCTTGTTTTCATATTCTGGCAGCAGTGCCACAGCGGCAGTGGGATTTCTCCCCGAGGTGGATTTTGCTTGGTAGTTCCTGCGGCCGGGTGGAGGTAAATATTTGGATTGCTTCGGTGTGTTCTTCATATAGCCGGTTCCTGACTGAGCGCACAAGGCATGTGCTTATTTTCCTAAGTTGAGAACGAAGCAGCATTCATTTATTTCTCTCCAATGTTTATTTTAAGCATTTTATACCATGACAGTGGGAAAAATATTTTAATGGTTGGCTCCGGGTAGGTTTTTTTAATGCATTGTTGATAGAGCCAGCTCATTTCAGCATGAAACAGGCACATGCTTGGGTCTCCGGCGCTAGTGGGAGCACTGCAACGTTCACGGAGTTTATTTTGCAGCTGACTTAGGTCACTATCCTGCAGCTTCCCTGTTTTCGGGGTTCTACGTGTCAGGAGTGTTTCAACAGCTTTTGCCACTGTTGCGGTGATATACCTTGTGTGTGTGTGTGTTTCCCCACTCTCTCTGCTTGAAAAGACTTAACTACTTTAATTGCGACTGTACTATTATGCCTCAAGGTGCTTAAGAAAGAGATTCTGTCCTGTGCTCAGCCGCCCAATCTCGTTTTTTTGCTGTTATGGGTCGGCAGAAAACAAATTGCTGCACAGTGATGTCAGCGGCATGAGAGTACCCTGTGTTTCATATGGATATCTTCTTGTCTCTCTCGGTGTCCCTGAAGGCTGAGTCTATGTAGGTTTAGAGGTTTTCTTATTCTTTGTGCCTCTGTGCAGCGCTGTGTATGTCTGGTAGCACTAAAGCGCTGTTTGTGTCTGGTAGCACTATAGAATTGATTCCTGAACTGTCTTTTCTATTTCTAGTGTTATATATCCATTATCGTTTTCCAGAGCCATGATCTTGGTAGCTCTACCAGTGAGAATAGTAACATATTAGATGACGGCAGATAAAGACCTGTATGGTCCATCCAGTCATTCCCAACCTGATTCAATTTTAATTTTTTTTAAATTTTTTTCTTCTTAGCTATTTCTGGGCAAGAATCCAAAGCTCTATCCAGTGCTTGGATTCCAACTGCTGAAATCTCCGTCAAAGCTCACTCCAGCCCATCTACACCATCCCAGCCATTGAAGCCTTCCCCAGCCCATCCTTCACCAAATGGCCATATACAGATACAGACCGTGCAAGGCTGCCTAGTACTGGCCTTAGTTCTTCAATATTTACTATTATTTTCTGATTCTAGATCCGCTGTGTTCATCCCACGCTTCTTTAAACTCTGTCCCCATTTTCCTCTCCACCACCTCTCTCGGGAGCACATTCCCGGCATCCACCACCCTCTCCGTAAAGTAGAATTTCCTTACATTGCTCTTGAATCTACCACCCCTCAACCTCAAATTATGTCCTCTGGTTTTACCATTTTTCTTTCTCTGGAAAAGATTTTGTTCTACGTTAATACATAAGAACATAACATAAGAACATAAGCGTTGCCTCTGCCGGGTCAGACCAGGGGTCCATCGTGCCCGGCAGTCCGCTCCCGCGGCGGCCCCCCAGGTCCATGACCTGAAAGTGTTCCCTACCTAACCTAAAATATCCATACCCTATTCGCTCAATGTCCTGTAAGGTAAACCTCTATCTGTACCCTGTTATTCCCTTTGCTTCCAGGAAATCATCCAGTCCCTTTTTGAACCCCAGAATTGTACTCTGTCCTATCACCTCTCCGGGAAGTGCGTTCCAGGTGTCCACCACCCTCTGAGTGAAGAAGAACCTCCTTGCATTCGTTATGAATCTGTCTCCTCTCAGTTTTTCTGAATGACCTCTTGTTTTAATTGTCCCTGCTAGTCTAAAGAATCTGTCCCTCTCCACCTTCTCTATGCCTTTCATGATTTTATAAGTTTCTATCATGTCCCCTCTCAGTCTCCGCTTCTCCAGGGTAAAGAGCCCCAGCCTGTCCAACCGTTCGGCATATGAAAGCTTCTCCATATCCTTTATCATCCTCGTTGCCCTCCTCTGGACCCTCTCGAGTATTGCCATGTCCTTCTTGAGGTATGGCGACCAGTATTGGACGCAGTATTCCAGATGTGGGCGCACCATTGTTCGATACAGTGGCAGGATAACTTCTTTTGTTCTGGTAGTGATACCTTTTTTGATAATGCCCAACATTCTGTTCGCTTTTTTTGAGGCCGCTGCACATTGTGCCGCCTGCTTCATTGTGTTATCCACCAATACCCCCAGATACCTTTCAAGTATTTGAACATCTGAATCATATCTCCCCTGTCCCTCCTTTTTTCTAGGGCATACTTATTCAGGGCTTCCAGTCTCTCCTCTTATGTCTTTTTTGTCGCCCTCCTCTGGACTGCCTCAAGTCTTCTTACAGATACGGATACAAGTCTTCTTACAGATACAGATACAAGTCTTCGCCAGATACGGTCTCCAAAACTGAACACAATACTCCATATCCCTTCTTCTGCTTCTTTTCCACTAGAGCAGGGGTGTCCAATGTCGGTCCTCGAGGGCCGCAATCCAGTCGGGTTTTCAGGATTTCCCCAATGAATATGCATGAGATCTATTAGCATACAATGAAAGCAGTGCATGCAAATAGACCTCATGTATATTCATTGGGGAAATCCTGAAAATCCGACAGGACTGCGGCCCTCGAGGACCGACATTGGACACCCCTGCACTAGAGGATTACTGCACAGGTCCTGGACCTGTTGGGCCGACGCATGAGCAGACTGCTGGGCACGATAGACTTCAGGTCTGACCCAGCAGAGGCATTGCTTATGTTATGTCTATTAACACTGTTAAATTCCTAGGACTGATGTTTAGATCCTCTCCTGGACTGTGTCTACAGAAGTAGTCTCCAAAGCTGGGGATAGCTTTCAAGATGAGAACATTAATAGAAGTCTGTACACCCGAAAGGATGCTGGGCTGTATAAAGAGAGGCGTAGCCAGTAGAAGGAAGAAGGTGATGCCACTGTATAGGTCGTTGGTGAGGCCCCACTTGGAGTATTGTGTTCATCTTTGGAGACCGTATCTGGTGAAGGACATAAGAAGACTTGAAGCGGTTCAGAGGAGGGCAATGAAAATGATAGGAGGCTTGTGCCAGAAGACGTATGAGGAGAGACTGGAAGCCTTGAATAGGTATACCATAGAGCAGGGATGGGCAACTCTGGTCCTCGAGGGCCGGAATCTAGTCGGGTTTTCAGGATTTCCTCAATGAATATGCATTGAAAGCAGCACATGTAAAGAGATCTAATGCATATTTATTGGGGAAATCCTGAAAACCTGACTGGATTCCAGCCCTCGAGGACCGGGGTTGCCCACCCCTGCCCTAGAGGAAAGGAGGGACAGGGGAGATATGATGCAGACGTCAAATACTTGAAGGGTATTAATGTAGAACAAAATATTTTCCAGAGAAAGGAAAATGGTAAAACCAGAGGACATAATTTGAGGTTGAGGGGTGGTAGATTCAAGAGCAATGTTAGAACAAACAGGCATATATTCTCACAACCTGCCTACCTTCCTAATTGGTGTTACTGAACCGATGGTCCTGCTAACTAAAGTCAGGCAGGAAGACACAGGTACACATGCATTGTGGACAGAGTCTAAAGATTTAAAGTGACAGTGTACTTGGTGTGTCCAAACAGGATTCCGAGTATGACATCACCCACATGTGAGAATATATGCTTGCTGTCCTTGACGAAAACTTGCTACAGTTAAGTATCATTGCTATTTGTCCAATAACTAATTCCTAATCTACAACAGAACTTTGCCTCTCACCCTACAACTATTTTTCAGGAATCTCATGAGCAAATTTGTCAAAAGATTTTTGAAAATCTTCTAGATAAACTGTATCAATTGTCTCA
The DNA here is from genome assembly GCF_902459505.1 of Geotrypetes seraphini. Classification (NCBI taxonomy): domain Eukaryota; kingdom Metazoa; phylum Chordata; class Amphibia; order Gymnophiona; family Dermophiidae; genus Geotrypetes; species Geotrypetes seraphini. The sequence goes on along the minus strand of NC_047086.1, from coordinate 336,606,529 downwards.
CCTTTATCCATATGTTTATTCATACCTTCAAAGAAATGAAGCAGATTGGTGAGGCAAGACCTTACTTGACTGAACCCATGTTGACTCTGTCCCATTAAACCATGTTTGTCTACTTTATTTTTTTTGTAATATTTTCCACTATATTTCCTGGCACTGAAGTCAAGCTTACTGGTCTGTAGTTTCCGTGGTCATTTTGAAAACCCTCTATAAAAATCAGCATAACATTGACCACTCTCCAATCTTCAGATATTAATGGAGGATTGTAGTGACAGGTTACAGATCACTAACAGCAGATCAGCAGTTTCATGTTTGAGTTCTTTCTTTACCTTAGGTTCAAGTGATTTATCACTCGTTAACTTGTCGATTTGGCTCAGTATGTCTTCCAGATACACTGAGATTTCTTCCATTTCTTCTTCATCCTTGAAAACCATTTCTAGTTCAGGTAAATATTTTTCAGCTTCTTTTATAAAGACCGAAGCAATGAATTAATTCAGTCTCTCCACTTTGGCCTTATCCTTTCTTAGTGCCCCTTTTGGTCCTTGCTGACTCAATGGTCCCACAGATTCCCTCACAGGTTTTCTGCTTCTGATGTACCTGAAAAAGTTGTTACTATGAGATTTTGCCTCTGTCGCAAGTTTCTGTTCATATTTTTTTATCCTTCTATATCAATGCTTTGCATCTTACTAGCTATTACATTTACATTGTTTCTTATTTTCTTCATTTGGATCCTTTTTTCCTTTCTTTAAATGATGATCATTTGACTTTAATAGCCTCTTTCACTTCACCTTTTAACCATGCCACCTTTCTTAATACGTGGAATACATTTGGTTTGACTTCCACTGTGGTATTTTTAAATAACATCAATGCCTGATTTAAAGTCCTAATCTTTGCCACTGATCCTTTAAGCTTTTTTTGATCTGGTGCTCACAAATGATGACAGTCTCTAATGTCCGAGTGGGGGCCCACCTGAGAAGTAGCGATTATCATCCGGTTTGGTTTGATATAGCAGCCAAACTGGAGGATGGCAACACAAAACCAAGTCCTGGATTTCAAACGTACGGACTTTAGTAGCATGGGAGAGTACCTGAAGAAAGAGCTGAATGGATGGAAAGACATAAGAGAAGTGGAAAAACAGTGGTCAAGTTGAAAGGTGCAATAACTAGAGCTACTGACCTTTATGTGAAGAAAATAAATAAAAATAAGTTCTCCAAATTAGTGGCGGAATAAAATAAAGGCATAAGAATTGGGGTTTGTGAAATATAGAGAAACTCAAGAGGAGGAGTACAGAAAGAAATTGGATGAAAGTGAAAGACATCGAGAGAGAGATACGTCTGGCAAAAGCACAAGCGGAAGAGCGAATGGCTATATATATAAAAAAGGGAGACAATTTTTTTCCAGATATATTAGTGAAAGGAGAAAGATAAAAGAAAGACTGAAAGAAGGTAAGAATCCCACTATGTGGAGAGTGATGAGGGTAAAGCAAATGTGCTAAACAAATACTTCGGTATTCACAGAAGAAAACCATGGAGAAGGACTGCGATTGGATAGCAAAGTTACACTTGAGAATGGAGTGGATACTGCACCATTCACGGAAGAAATTTTTTATGAACAACTTGAAAAACTTAAGAAGGACAAAGCTATGGGACCAGAAGGGATCCATCCCAGGATATTAAGGGAACTCCGAGAAGTTCTGGCAGGTCCTCTTAAAGATTTGTTCAATAAATCTTTAGAGACGGGAGAGGTTCTGCAGGACTGGAGGAGAACAGATGTAGTCCCTCTTTACAAAAATGGTCGCAGAGTTGAAGCGGGAAATTACAGGCCGGTAAGTCTCACTTCAGTTATAGTGAAATTCTTAGAATCTAATTGATTAGAAGGTCCAAAGCAACATAGATTTACTAAAGGTAAATTGTGCTGAACAAATCTGATTGAATTCTTTGACTGGGTGACCAGAGAATTGGATCAAGGACATGCGCTATTATTTCAGCAAAGCCTTTGACACGGTTCCTCCTAGGAGGCTTTTAAACTCCATGGGCTGAAGTTAGGGCCCAAAGACTTGAAGCGGTTCAGAGGAAGGTGATGAAAATAGCAAGGGGTTTGAGCCAAAAGAAGTATGAGAGAAGACTGGAAGACCTAATTATGTGTACTCTTGAGGAGAGGAGGGACAGGGGAGATATGATAGAGACATTTAAATACTTGAAAGGTATTAATATAGAGCCAAATCTTTTCCAGAGAAGAGAAAATAATAAAACTAGAGGGCATAATTTGAGGTTGCAGGGAGGAATACTCAGGAGCAATGTTAGGAAATTATTTTTCATGGAGAGGGTGGTAGATGCCTGAAATGCCCTCCTGAGGGAAGTGGTGGAGAGGAAAACGGTAATGGAATTCAAAAAAGCTTAGGATAAACATAAAGGATCTCTAATTAGAAAACAAAGGATGTAAATTAAAGAACTAACTGAGGGATTCACAAAACTTACCGATTGTGTCCTGATCATCGCTAAACCGTTTTGACCAGTTTAGCGATCAATTGGATCGGATTCCCCGATGCACAGACCTGCCTACCATGTGGTTTTCCCCTCAATCACCCATTTCACGACCCGACCCATGCAAATTAGTAAAAACCCCGTGCAAAATAGCCAAGCAATTTGATACACTAATATCACTTGGCTATTTAGCATTGGGTTTTACCGATCATAAAACCCGATTGCTCTAGGGACCCATTGATTTTACTTGGGGACTTTAATCTTGTTATGGATCCTACTTTTGCGATAAATCTGTCACTCCTTCTACATCCTTGGGGGCTAAGAGAAATTTATTAGCTGATTTCTGTGATTCTCTTTCCTTGGTGCCTTCTCCTTCCGGAAGACAAGGACTATACTCACCTTTCCTATACCCATCACACCTGGTCAAGGATTGATTATTTGCTTTTGTCACCAGAGCTGTTTTCCTATTGTATTGTCGGTGGAGATCGGCCTTATGAACATTTCCGATCATACTCCTATTTGGATAGATGTCCACTTGGATTCTTATACACGATCCCCTTTCTGGTGTTTTTCCTTTTACCTTGCCTATAATTCAGAATTTAAGAAATTTCTCCAGACCCAGTGGGAAGAGTATCTGGAATATAATGGACAACACCAGGACAATCCCACGTTATTTTGGGAAACGGGAAAATCTGTGTTAGGAGGACATATTCTTTCTTTTAGGTGTGCATGCAATAGACGTATTCATAAGGGTATTATTACACTGGAGAAAGCTTTGTGTGTAGCCAAGAGGGTATTTATTTCTAATCCTACAGCAGAGAATTGGGAGCTCTACTTATCTTCTCAGGAGGCCCTTAACTCTCTTTTACATTCTGGCTCTCAGAAGTGAACGGCCTTTCATAAACATCGCTGTCACCATTTTGGTAATAAACCAGGGCAACTTTTGGTGCGTTTGATTGTAGCTTAGTCGGGATGTAGTCCCATCCTGATGCTTCAGACTTCAGTGGGTGGCTGAGTTTCTCGCACTTCTGCAGTCTCGGAAGTCCTCCATGATTTTTTTGCTAAACTATATTCTTCCCCTGTAGATGATTCTTCAGATCTGATTCGGGACTATATTGCGTTGGGTTGTCTTGCCTTTCTGAGGAGGTCATGGCTATTTTGAATCATCCTTTTCAGGCCAAGGAACTGCAAACTGCCATTAAAGCTTTGAGCGCTGGGAAAGCTCTGGGCCTGATGGATTTTCTGGTGAATTTTACGGGATTCTTTCTCCTCATCTTTGTGGCCCTTTGCTATCTTATTATAATGAAGCAATCATTATCAGCTCTCTTTCTCATTTTGCTAATGAAGTGCTTATAACCCTTTTATTGAAACTGGGGAAGGTGGTGGATGACCCGGGCTCATACCTCCCCATTTCCTTGATCAATGTCAATCTTAAATTACTATCGTGTATATTAGCGGATTGTTTGGCCCCTCACCTCCCTTCCTTGATCCATGGTGATCAGGTAGGCTTTATCTGTGGTTGACAGTCGGTTTGTAATGTATGGAAGGTCCTTTTTGTCTTGGCTCACTGCCAGCATCGCAACATTCCAGGTTTTTTTTTGTTAGTTTAAATGCCTCTAAGGCAGCGGTCTCAAACACGCGGCCCGCTGTCTGCATGTGGCTCTCCAGATTTTATTTGCGGCCCGCAGTCTGGACTGGATCATTATCTTCCTTTTGGAGCAGCAGCGTGTCTGGCCGGCTCATTCTGTTCAAAGCCGCGGGTTGGCGACTCCTTGCGCTATCCACAGAAGAGCCGGCCAGACACGCTGCTGCTCCAGTGGCGTACCAAGGGGGGGCAGTCCATTGTTCTCCCTAGAGTGCGGCTCGTCTAGAGCAGTGGTGCTTAACCTGCTTCCCTTCCCTTCTCAGGCCAGCACCGTGTTATTTGATCTCCCTGCTTCTCTTCGGGGCCGACCAACTCTCGCCGCCCGACATCAATTCTGACGTCGAGAGGACGTTCTGGCTAGCCAATTGCTGCCTGGCTGCCCGGAATGTCCTTTCTGTCGTTAGAATTGACTTCGGGTGGCGAGAGTTGGTTGGCCCCGTGGAGAAGAGAAAGAGGGAGATCTCGGCCTGTTCCCAATGGCGGCAGCGGCAGCAGCCTATTCCCCGGCGGCGGTGGCATGGGGGAGGGCAGGAAGGAAGAAAGAAAGAAAGAAGGGGGGGACATGGAGCCAGAAACAAAGCAAAAAATGGGACACGGAATCAAAGAAAGACAGACATAGAGAAAGAAAGACAGACATAGAGAAAGAAAGAAAAAGTTGGGGGAGGGAATGAGGTCTGGAGGAGAGGAAGCATGCAGGAGGCTGAAAGAAGAGAAGAAATATTGGATGCATAGTGAGAGACTGATGAAATTACCAAACAAAGGTAGGAAAATGATTTTATTTTCAATTTAGTGATTGAAATGTGCCAGTTTTGAGAAAGAAAAGATATTAAACTTTAAATGTGAGGGCTGCAGGAAAAATAGAGCACTTGGAGGGCCGCAGAAAAAATAGTTAATGTCTTATTAAAGAAATGACAATTTTGCATGAGGTAAAACTCTTTATAGTTTATATATCTTTCCTTTTAATTGTTAAAGGAAAGTTTTATAAACTATAAAGAGTTTAACCTCATGCAAAATTGTCATTTCTTTAATAAGACATTAACTATTTTTTCTGCATCCCTCCAAGTACCTGCAAAGGGTTTGAGTTTGAGACCACTGCTCTAAGGCATTTGATAGTATCTATTGGTCCTTTCTGTTTAGTATCCTTGAGTTTGTGGGCCTTGTGAGTTTCTTTCTTACTGTGATTCGTGCTCTCTACTCGAATCCGCAGGCTTCTTTATTGGTTATGGAACTTGTTCTGATTCTTTTTCTATCTTGCGAGGCACTAGGCAGGGCTGTCCTTTTCCACCTCTTCTGTTTCTTCTTTCTTTAGAACCTCTGCTTTGCACTCTACATTTATTTGATGAAATGAGTGGCCTGTAGATAGCTGGTGTAGACCATAAAAAGTTGGCTTTTGCAGATGATATGTTCTTGATTCTTACACGTCCTGAGGTTTCTCTTCCCTTTGCGTTAGATCTTATTTTTGAGTTTGGTTTTTACTCTGGTCTCTCATTCAATCTAGATAAATCAGTTGCGATGCCTTCTTCTCCTGGGATTTGCACCAATTGGGGAGAGTCATTTCCTTTAAAGTGGGCTGATTCCTATCTGAATTGTTTGGGAGTTGTTATCCCCCCAGATCTCGCTAGGCTTTATTCTTTGAATGTTGATCCTCTTTTTCACTCCCTTACCAATAAATTGCAACTTTGGCGTGGTCTTCCTCTTTCTTTGTTAGGTCGGGTTAGTTTGAATAACATGCTGGTTGTACCTTGTTGGTTATATGTCTTTCAGGTTCTTCCTCTTTATCTAACTCATAAAGACGAACACAGGTTGATTCGCTTGATTCAGGAGTTCCTCTGGGTGGGTAAGAGAGCCCGATTGCCATATCACATAGCAGCCACACCATGGTACACCTGGGTTTGATGAATCTTCGCTTTATGACAATTGGTTGTGGTATGCGCCACATTAATGAGTGTGCACCTGATGCACCAACGGTTACACACCACTTTGGCCTGAGCTCACAGAATTTGGAAAAACCAATTTCAGTTCCGTATTTGTTACAGTACGCCACGTACAGCTCTTTTAAATTACACAACAGCAGCCGCTTTTGCTTTTGTACTTTTAAACCATTGAGGCAGACTGAAATGCAATCTTTTTTGCCAGGACATATTCTGCTGAATTCATCGTCTTCGTAAAAAACTTGAACTCTATTTGCAATTTCTTTTGGAAGGGACTTGCCAATTTTTGCATCAGGTATAGAACAAATGCCTTTCTCTTTCTTTACTTTTTGGGCTGTTCTGACCATGCGCTCTGAAACGCCAAACTTCATTGCTGTTTCCTTTATTGACCAACTTTTTGGGGCCATCGTCAATAATTGAACTTTCATTGACCTGTTGGATATTGCAATTTTTGTTTTCATTTCTTCAATGAGGTCAGTGTAATCTTCACATAACTTGCATTCTACAGACTGACGAGACGGCCCAACTTTTTCAGCTGAAACTCCAGCAGCAGATGTAATCTTCTTGGCTATTACATTCTGCACACGTTCAATTTTTCGTATCACATAGCCGGCTTTATCTCTACTAGCTAACCTTCAAATTTTCAATGGAGAGGTTCCTAAAGCAGTCAAGCTTTGATCAACTGCATCGGAGATGCTGATATCAAAATCGTCTGAAGATGAAGATGCTGCAGTAGCTTCACTCATTGAAACGTATTGGGCTTTGCACCTACTGCAAAGTTTCTGACCTGGCTTGATATTTATTTTTGCCACTTTTCTAAAATCATTAGACATGGCAAGATCGACTTTTAACAATCCACTTTGAACAATGTGATTTTTCTTTTCAAATGGATTACAACACGATGTTTGCTTTAATTCGTATTTGTCGAGATACTTTGCTTTGTGGTGGAGGCAGATTTGGTCTTTATCCATCAGTTCAACTTCAGAGCGCCGAGTGATAAGCAATTTTTCATCGGTTGACAAATTATGTAAAAAAATGAGCCCACATTTTTTAGAATAAAATATGCTGTCATGACACTTTGACAACAATTTTTGCCCAATGGCACAGTCTGGCAGAAAAGGAATATTATTAGTCGATTCGTTGGCATCCATTTTAAACTGAATTAATAATAATGTGGATCTGAAAAAGAAAACAAGTTGTAATTTGTGATCTGCATGCAACAAAATTATCACCTCAATTTCTAGTTAGGAATAATCATTAATTAAGAACACTATAATTGTACCCAAAGCTTGAGTAAAAATAAACAGGGAAAAACAGTGTGAAAAGTGACATAATTGTAAGTTGAAACGTAGGCCGTTGCCATGATGACATCTCCCAACTTTGTCCCCCTTTTTTGGGCATTGTTAACCTGCGTTGAAAAATGAAGCCCACTTTTCTAGGGGGTTTGAAATATGCTCTTTCTAATGAGACTGATTTGAAAGAGTTTCTAAAAGGTATTTTTCTGTAAAAGCAGGCTGAAAATACCCTATTTTTGGCCTTTTTACACAAATTAGCAACTTTACACTTAATTTGTAAACTAATGGAAAGAGCTTGGAGGTTGAAATTGTACTTTTGAAAACAACGTTGTACTGAGACATGCGCCAAATTTCGCATTTATTACTCAATTATTGTGGGAGCTAAGTAATGTCAAACTTTGACTTTTTTTGGAGCAATAATTTTTTCGGCCAAGTTTACTGTAATTCAGCCATTCACTCAGTGCTCGACAAAAATTATTATTGGTAGCACTGAATAGAGCTCCAAAAGTTGTGCAGGGTAGCTAAGTTTCAGTTTTTTTGGAAACATAGCTCGTGAGATATTGTGTCTCAAAGTTGTCAGAATGTCACTGTCGTACTGTATGTCATTGCAGTATGGGGTCAAACAAATGGCTATATCTCCACGAATATTCCACAGGCGAAACTAAAACTTTACCAAAGTTCGTTTGATACATGTGGGACTTTGTGCATAAAGTTTTATCAAAATCCGTGATGGTCATGCAGGGAAGGTCACTTGACATGGAATAACCCTGAAGCCAACGTTGATTAGCAGTAGGTGAGATCCCCTCCCCACCACAAAACGGAATTGGACTTGGTGTAATACGCCCAATTACCAATCTTTGCAGTCGCGCACTTCCTCCTTGCGCCTCAGTCTCACACCTCCCCTCGGCTCCCGGATTTGTCTCTCTTTGGTCGCTGGCGCTGCCTCTCATTCAAAGAAGGCGTCACTGTCCAATAGCAGGCTTCCTGCGGGTTCCACCTTCAGTCCGACAACGTGCTGCTGTCACCTTTCAGCAACAACAATGGCGGTGGCCTGGGTCCTGCTGTGCTAGAGAGTGGCGGGGGTCCTGCTGCGGGAAAGTCTGCGGCTTGGACTGGAGCCACAGAGGCAGGCAGTGGCCCACTTCACTTTCTACCCAGACCAGGAGCCCAGCGAGTACGGTGAGGAGAAGCGGCAGGGGGATGGAAAGCAGACAGGCACTGAGCTGGAAGGAGGGCAGAGGGGGAAGAAGTCACACCAGCTCCCTTTCTCAGCGGAGGACTTAGAATCTACAGTTTAAGGGACTTTTCTAAGGAGCAGCAGTGGGATCTGAACCCTGCTTCTTGGTTTGGGTCAGATGCACAAAGCCTCCCATGCTGGGAACATTGCATTTAGACTGGTTACCAGAGGCTTTGTGCATCTGACCTAAACCAAGAAGCAGGGTTCAGATCCCACTGCTGATCCTTAGGAAAGTCCCTTAAATTGTAGATTCTAAGTTCTCCACTGAAAAAGGAGATACCAGACCATGGAGGGGGAGGAAGAGATGCCATGGCATGGGGGGAGGGAAGGGAAGGAGATAGAGATACCAGACCATGGTGTGGAGTGGGAAGGAAGGAAAGGAGAAGAAAAAGAGAGAGATGCCAAAGCATAGGGGAGCGGGTGGAGACAGAAAAATGGAGAGGGGGTGAAGCTGAAATGAATCATGTGCAAAGGAGAGAAGGGACACAGGATATACAGTTTATTGAAGGGACATAGAAAGAGGGAAGATGCCATATGGAAGAGAGAGAGGGTGGACAGTAGATGGAAGGTGTAGAGAGAGAGAGGGCAGAAGCTGGGTGGAAGAGGCAAAGAGGGCAGATGTTGCATGGAAGGGAGAGAGGACAAACGCTGTATAGAAAGAAGAGAGCAAAGAGAAGATGATTAAAGCAGAAACGACAAAAGGTAGAAAGATTTTTTTGTTGCTTTACTTAGAATCAAGTAGTATTGTAACTGTATTTATCGTCTAAAATGTAAATGTAACATTACTGAAAATCTAACTTCGCTGTAAATGTACAGTCTCTTCATCTGTTAACCGCATAGAACTTCCATGGTAATGCGGTATACAAGAATAAAGTTATTATTATTAAGTTATTATTGATAAAAGTTTAGGAAATGGAAATAAGGCAATTTTTTGGACTAAACCCCTTTCCTCAGATCAGGACAGGATACCATAACAGCAGAATACTGTACTGTTTTGGAGAAAGATTTGGCCTCTGAAAGCTAATTGAAAAATGGATTAGTCTAATAAAATGGTATTTCTTATTTCTCATTATTTGTTTTATTTTTATTTGTTAATTTAAAGTGGTGTAAAGTGGTGGTAATGTAAAGTGGTGATTGTTATGTATCAGATTTTTTCAAATTTACATCTACTGTCTTTATATTTTGCACAGTATTAGGGGACATGTGTCACTGTTTTTGTGGTGTTGTGGTGTTGCATTGTTTTCTTGGCAGTTCAGTTTAACTTTTGTCTACATATTTCTATTTTTAGTTTGTGATTATTCCATATTGTGCAAGTTTGTATCTCTGTTCTGTGTGTATGGAAAGGACATAGTTTTCAGTTGGCATTGTCTGTGCAGGATCAATTGACTGTATGGGATCTGGCTTGTTTAGTTGTACAATGTATATGCTGGTGTTCTAGTGCTCATTGCAGTGTTTAAGATGCTGCCTTTTCCTAGGTACACTCTTGTGCGATATGTGGATTGTTACTACAAATCATATTTTTGATATAGATGAGGGGGGATGTTAAAAAATGATGGGACCCGGGTGTCACATATGCTAGGTATGCCACTGAGTGTTGAGCTCAATAAAAATTATTTGAAGATAAAATAAAAGGCAGTTCACATTAAGTGCCTCCTCTGGGATCTTCCCCTTTTATCATTTCCTGGGGTCTGGATCCTGGGGTCAGTTGCTTGCTAATCTGGTGAGCTGTATTTATGAATATGCTGGAACGTTTTAGTGGTCAGATCTCAAATCAGCTACATGTTGTACCTTATGTAATTTTATTCTTCACAGCATAAGATCTCCTATCTATATGTCTGTGCTGCAGATTGCTGTTTATTTTGGCCTGGGATCTCTGCCACAGGAGCCAGTTCTGTGGGTGTTTTAGACTTCCAGTATTAAGCAAATGCTTTCACTTTGTCCAAGTATAGATAAATGTGATGGTTTCATCATCCTCAGTCATTGTGAACTGTTGGCTCCTATCCATGTTCCCTTTAATTTTTGATGACAGATGTACACAAAATACTTTTCTTGCATGCAAGTTTTCCACCTCAACTCATTGTGTGTGACAGTCTATTTTCACAATAAAGAAAGCCAGCAAAGAATTTTGTGTGCATAGTTTCTAGGCATGTGCTCTTCCTTCTGATCCATGTGCACTTGCTCATGTGCACAGCTTAGAGGGAACCCTGGCTCCTATGACCTCTGCTATATTTTATACAAGAATAAATTTTATGTTTTATGTGAGTATCTATTGTCTGAATTTTAGTTGTGAGTTAGACTGTTAGTTCCCAGTTTGCAAGTCCAGCCTTTTGGATAGCCAGCCTCTGAAAACAGTATCCGTTGGCCCATGGTGATGGTGTTCTACATTTGCTTAATTTTTGCATCACCTTCCTCAGTTTATGGCTTCCTCAGTCTTTATACCCTAGTTGAATTCAAGGGATCGGCTGACTTTCATTTCCCAGCCTCTAGGTGGAGACATGGCTCTGGAAGTTGAGCATACCTTCAGCTCTGGTTGTATATCACATCTCTGGATGTAGGACGCTGCCCTATCTTTACGTGTTGAGCACAGCTACATCGCTGATTGTAGTGCACAGCTCCTGTCAAGCTATAGATCAGGACTCTGTCTCTTAATGTAGAGTATAGCTCCATCTCTGAATGTAGAGCACAAATTTGTCTTGGTATATAGCACACAGCTCCATCTTTGTATGTAGAGCAAGAATCCGTCTTGGAATAAGGAGCTCTATCTCTGTCTCTACATCCCTTGATGGGGCAGAGCTAAAATAGAGGACTCCCAACCTGAGAGAAGCCACAAGGCCTCAGCAGGAAGATGCTATGCCCATCATTAAAGATGGAGTTGTGCTCAAGTAGCATAGAAAGAGCAGAAGTCCCTGTAAGGATAAAGCTGCTGCTCCTACAGCCATACCAATCCCTCAAGATGAGCCATGCTAAACACACAGGGTTGATACTGTGCTTCACATACCAAGACGAAGCTGATCTCCCCAGACAACCATGAAACTATATCAGATAGAGACAAAGCTGTGCTTTGCCTACAGATGAGACCACAGACAGCACAAAGATATGAAAGTGTGCACCATAGGCTGAGAAAGGCTAAGCGCAAAATGAAGTCGAGGTCCATAAACAGTGATGAAGATATGCACAACATACAAAGGCGACTGGACTCCACCTCCAGGAAGAAGTTTGTTCCACATATCAAGAGGAATCTATGTTCTCATTACAGAATTGATGCTATGCCCTACATGGGTTAGAATAAACAATGACACGGGGACAAATTTGTCCCCATCCCCACAGGAACTCAATTTCCCTGTCCTGTCTCCACGAGTTTTGTCGCCGTCCCTGTCCCATTCCTGTAAGTTCTGCCTTAACCGCATAAGCCTCAAACATTTATGATTTTAAAATGTTTGAGACGTGCAAATGAGGACAGAGCTTGCAGGAATGGGGCAGAGCCTGGAAAATAACTTGCTGGGATGGGACAAGAAAATAAGTTCCCGCGGAGATGGGGAAAATTTGTCCTGGTGTCATTCTCTAGGCTGGAAGACATTTCAGCTTTGGTGTGCTAAGGACAATGTGGAATCCTGGAGGGCTCCGATTTCGGTAATCCTATTGTTTCTGCAGGCTGAATTCAAAAAGGGTCTAGTAGTTTTGTCTTTCAAGGCTCAGAGTTGGCCTGTCATGTTTTACCACTACTACTATTTATTAGAGCCAAATTGGAAAAGGGTACTCTGGCTTCTCATCCAGATATAGCCAGATTTTTTAAATTTAATTTCCAATACAATTACATCATAAAGAAATATAATAAAGATATAAGCCATAACTTAAATACAGAAGAAAAAATTTTCATTACATCAAATGAAACCCAATCATCATTCTGGCTTAAAGAAATTCTTGATAAGTAATACTGGGGGGAGAGATAAAAGAATAAAATACATAAAACTAATCAAAGGAAATTAGGCTACCAGAAAAAGGAATCTTCAGCCATAACCCCAAAACTTCATTTTACCATATTTCTTCCTAGCTTTGTTATTAATTCTTCTCTCCTAAGTTCTACTTCATCACTCCTGAATTCCATTTCCTGGGAGCTCAATAATTGTTCCAATTGTTTAGGATTATGAAATATATAGTTGTTTCCTTGAAATTGTGTCTGATAAAAGCGGGGAAATTTCAAGAAAAAAGACATCCTTTGAGACAAAGCTCTTTGGTTGTAAATTTAAGACTTTCCTACGGATTGTTTGGGTCCTTCATGAAAAAATTAGAAATACAAAAATCTGAGAAACATAGAAAATGTGCCATACTTTTACAAAAGTAATTAACACCAAATCTGTCTTGGCACTGTTTGAAAAGGTAACTATTATAGTTGTTTTCAAATTAGTCTCTTGTATAGATATTTCCAATACTGCAATTGGATCAACCTCCAGATCTACTTCCACACCTCCTCCAGAAATATTTTTAATAGAAGAGATTATGTAATATGCTTTAATAATATATGGACCGTTAGATGGTTCTAGACGTAAGACCTTAGTCAAGTATTTCTTCAACATCTCTGCTGAAATCATTTTACAATAAGGAGCATTCAAAAAACGTAAATTAGAACCACATATAAGATTTTCCAGCAAATTATTTCCTGTAACCAAGGAAGAATTAACAGCTTCCAGGATTTTGATCTTAGACTGTTCATTTAAAGTACCTCTATATTATATTAAATCAGCTTCTAGAGATGACACTTTAAACTGCTGTCTCTCCAATAAATGATTACAATTGAGAAACATACCCAGTCTGCCATCATGTTTCTGTTTCTATTAATCTAAGGAAGTACTTTTTTTTTACAGAAAGGGTGATAGATGCATGGAACAGTCTCCCAGTAGAGGTGGTGGAGACAGAGACTGCCTGAATTCAAAAGGGCCTTTAATAGGCATGTGGATGGGCAGGCTAGATGGGCCATTTGACCTTTATCTACCATCATGTTTCTAGTCTTGCTGGGGTTCTATAGATGGTAACATAGAAGAACCCATATTCTCACCAAACGAGGCTGGTTTAAGAGTTGATACAGCAGGTTAAAAGCACCTGCCGTGAGTCTGAAAGAGGAACAGTGCATTCTTCATAGGCGGTTACTACTTTCTCATATATCTCTTGTGACGTTGTTCCCCCTTCTATACATTCTGTTACTAATTGGCTAGATATCTGTGGAATTCAAGGCAAAGAAAAGCTAGGAGGCTGAGGTAATGGGTGGTGATCTGGACTCGGGGAAAGTATACTAGAAGTCTAATGGAGAAGTTTTTCTCAAGCAGAGCATCCCTAGCCACATTTTTACCTATAACAAAATTATCCATTGTTGATGGAGATTGTACTGCTGCAGCATATTTAACCTTCCCCTTTCTTAACCATGTTGATGAAAAAAGGATAAATACCTTAAGTCTGAGGAACAGCTCTTTTTTCCCTCCTCAACAGCACCAAAGGGACATGTCCTACCCCTTTGGCCAAACAGCGTCTGCGCCAGTCCTACCCCTTTGGCCACACAGTGTCCATGGGTTGTGTACCGGGGTTGGTCCAATCTTTTATCTGGGCTTTTAGGTGCAGCTGGATAATATCAGATGTCGACTAGGGACTCATCTACCAAGCCTGGGAGCACTCAGACTGCATCCTTTATGTCAACCTTTTCCATCATGGAACCTTTACATTGTGTTGCAGGTTCTCAGTAGGGCTCCATATGAGCCTTTACAGGATGCATCTCTAATGGATCTGACAGTCAAAACAATCTTTCTAGTGGCTATAGCCTTGCCAAGGTGAGTCTCTGAGTTGCAGGTGCTTTCATACTGAGAGCCAATCCTTAAGGTACAGAAACTCGGGTTTCCCTGCACAAGGTTCTTTCCTTCTTGGTGATGGTAGTTTTGGCTTTTCATGTCAGTCAAGATGTCCACTTGCCAGCATTGCTGTCCACAGGTTCAAAGAAACAGGACAAACTGTTTAAAGTACTGGAAGTGAGGATAATTCTCCATTATCTCAAAGTGACAAATAATTTTCATCTCTGACCATCTTTTATTCCTAACTAGTAAGTCCAGACTGGGTAAGCTAGTGTCTAAAGTATCTATTTCCAGATGGATTTGCATGGTGATATTATCAGCGTACATGGGCTGTGGTAAACAGCCACTAATATCTTTGAGAGCACATTTCTTGGAAAGTGTAGCCATCCAAGGACAGAATCTAGGCATGGTAGTTCATCTGATTTTGTTAAAACTTGTTTTTACTGTAATACATATTTTTATGTGGTGTGCATTGTGCATCAAAATAGCTATAATGATGATTTGTGGGACAGACCAGGGGAAGAAATGACTGATCAGGTCGGGTCTGTGTTGACTTAGAAGTGAAAGTTAAATTGCTCAAATTGTATGCCAAGAGGTCTTTATCAGTTGATAGCTGTTGTTCATCTCTGACCAACTGTATGGTAGATGTAACTTCTCTTATATCAAATTCATTGCTCTATTTAATACAACTTGCTATCGTTTATCAAGTTAGGACCCAAAGTGGTGAACTGGGTCAGAAACTGGCTGTCGGACAGACGCCAGAGGGTGGTGGTTAATGGAAGTCGCTCGAAGGAAGGAAAGGTGAGTAGTGGAGTCCCTCAGGGTTCGGTGCTGGGGCCAATCCTGTTCAATATGTTTGTGAGTACATTGCTGAAGGGTTAGAAGGAAAAGTGTGCCTTTTTGCAGATGATACCAAGATTTGTAACAGAGTAGACACCGAAGGAGTGGAAAATATGAAAAAGGATCTGCAAAAGTTAGAGGAATGGTCTAATGCCTGGCAACTAAAATTCAATGCAAAGAAATGCAGAGTAATGCATTTGGGGATTAATAATCAGAAGGAACCCTATATGCTGAGAGGAGAGAAGCTGATATGCACGGACGGGGAGAGGGACCTTGGGGTGATAGTGTCCGAAGATCTAAAGGCGAAAAAACAGTGTGACAAGGCAGTGGCTGCTGCCAGAAGGATGCTGGGCTGTATAAAGAGAGGCGTAGTCAGTAGAAGGAAGAAGGTGTTGATGCTCCTGTACAGGTCATTGGTAAGGCCCCACTTGGAGTATTGTGTTCAGTTTTGCAGACCGTATCTGGCGAAGGACGTAAGAAGACTTGAGGCGGTCCAGAGGAGGGCAATGAAAATGATAGGAGGCTTGCGCCAGAAAACGTATGAGGAGAGACTGGAAGCCCTGAATATGTATACCCTAGAGGAAAGGAGAGACAGGGGAGATATGATTCAGACGTTCAAATACTTGAAGGGTATTAACGTAGAACAAAATCTTTTCCAGAGAAAGGAAAATGGTAAAACCAGAGGACATAATTTGTGGTTGAGGGGTGGTAGATTCAGAGGCAATGTTAGGAAATTCTACTTTACGGAGAGGGTAGTGGATGCCTGGAATGCGCTCCTGAGAGAGATGGTGGAGAGTAAAACTGTGACTGAGTTCAAAGAAGCGTGGGATGAACACAGAGGATTTAGAATCCGAAAATAATATTAAATATTGAACTAAGGCCAGTACTGGGCAGACTTGCACGGTCTGTGCCTGTATATGGCCGTTTGGTGGAGGATGGGCTGGGGAGGGCTTCAATAGCTGGGAGGGTGTAGATGGGCTGGAGTAAGTCTTAACAGAGATTTCAGGAGTTGGAACCCAAGCACAGTACCGGGTAAAGCTTTGGATTCTTGCCCAGAAATAGGTAAGAAGAAAAAATTTAAAAATTTAAATTGAATCAGGTTGGGCAGACTGGATGGACCATCCGGGTCTTTATTTGCCGTCATCTACTATGTTACTATGTATCTTAAAACTCCCTCTCATGTGTGTTACGTGATGGTACATGTGACTACAGTTTCCTATTGCATCAGATGAGAAACTGGCAGTGTAGACAGTTAATTTTTAGAATAGAGAGCAAGTGATCCTATTAATTTTATTTGATAATATCCACTTTTCCACAGTAAGCTAGACATTGTTCAAATGTTATCACCAGTGGTCCATTACTGTTCATTAATGGTATATCATACTTTTTCTCCTCTTTGACTTTTAGATATTTATGTAAACTTTCAGACCAGGAGTTGAGGCAAAGTGCAGCACGTAATATGGCTGATCTAATGTGGAGTACAGTAAAGGAACCATTGGACACAGCTCTGTGTTTTGATAAAGAAAGTCTTGATCTTGCTTTTAAGTACTTCATGTCGCCTACGTTAACAATGAGGCTGGCTGGACTGAGCCAGATAACAGTAAGTTTTATTTATACTTTATCCATCTTTATGCATATGATTATATTAATATTTTCTGACCATTTCTATTCAAATGTTATGCTCAGGTAGATAAATATATATGTATCTTTGTTCATTTCAATTTATATAAAGGATAATTCTGTTACGTCTCTTCTGGATTCCATATGCTAGGTGTTTAATCCCAACCCGCAATCCAGGAATTGCAGAAATCCAACACTTTTCTGAGCACATGCTCCTCCCCCTTAGACAGAGAGCTAGAGCTCTATCCAGTTTAAATTTCTGCAGGGAATCCGTGCAGAAGTCTCTTGAATTGCTCTGCTTCTTTTTCTTATTTTCTCACTTAAAGTTTTCTTTTTCAGTGGCTTCAGTGCCTTGAGACCCCTTTCTGGTGGTTCCTTCTTGGAGGAAAGGACACAGTCCCATGGAACTGGACTACTGCTTCACTGAGAAACTTTGGTGGATCTGTGAAGCCAGCCTGCTGCGTGCCGCCTTCTTGGACTTTGGGTTCGTTCCCCTGGGAGTTCACTTGCCGACTGACCTTGTGAAGGGTTTTAAGTGCAGGCTGTATACTCCAGACCGAACCCCCCCCCCTGTGTTTTAGGCACAGACTGCATTTCCCATCCCTCATCACGTGGAGATGGTGCATAGAGTCAGAGGTTACACTTGGTCCAAGTTGGTCCATCTGACTGGTAGTCTGAAGATCTTCAAGTCTGGTCATTTGGAACTGTTTCTGAGGCAGAAAATCCTTTTCCTCCATTCTGCTGTTGTAAAAGTACTGACATGCTGGCACTGCTAAGACTGAGTAAAGCCTCCATTATTTCCTATGGGAACATTGGGAGTGGCTTGTTAAATGCTTTAAAATATGTTTTTCACAGTTTCTGAGGGTAGGGTTCTGGTCCCCCAACTCCTCAGACCCAAAATTGCTATTTTTTATTTTTAGATTTTATTTATTTTTGCCATTTTTGGCACAGATTTGCTGGTGGTAGCCATTTTTAATTATAAATGATCTTTTTGTCAAAAGTTTTATTTCTGCTTCAAAACCCCTCGATTTGATTAAAAATTAATTGGGATGGAATCCCCAGTCCCATATCTGTCGAATGTGTACCTTGGTTGCGCTTGATTTGCACCAGATCTACAACCGTATACCGCATGCCACAGCATGCTGGGGGTGGGAGCTTTGGGCTTTGCCTTCTTCAGGTCCCCCAGGGCTGGGGAGCCGGCCTGGGTCTGTGATTTTGGGGAAATTTCTCACCTAGAGGCCATTCTGGAGTTTGGTACTAAATGCCTGCTTTCCGAGTATGGGGGACTCTTTGGGCGTGGTGCGAGTGCCTCAGCAGGGCCCTGCAATGCTCACAGTATGGTTTTGCACCAGAATTTTTTTCAGCTTCTCCGGAAAATGTATTCTTCGGATCCAGCTCGTTGGATGTAGCTGGCGGGCGCATCAGTTTTCTTTAGCCGAGTTGCGTCAGTGGCAGAGCTCCCTTTTCAGGAGCCCTCTCGTCCGGCTATGGCAGAGCTCGATTGCATTATGCCATTCGGATATTATGCTGCCTTTATCTCCTGACTCTGCTTTTGTTTTGGATCTGGCTGATTCCCTGGCTAGGACTAGTCCTCTGGGTTGCTCTGGGAGTTTCAGTTTGGTTGAGGACCTCTCCGTCAGCAGGCTTTTTCTGCATGATTTTCTCCCTTTTTACTGCTGGGGTTCTGAAAGAGCAAAAAAAACAACAAACCCAAAACCAAATAATAATCTCTTCCTTTTTCCACCATCCATGGCTTCATGGCAATAGGATGCCCAAGTGACTTCTTCAGGCTTTATGTCAACAGCAGCCTCCTTTGTGGCATGTATGCCGGTCACGTGAGATTGTGCAGGGTGTCCTTTGTAGAAGTGGATGTATGTCCCCAGCTAGTGTTGGGATGGTGTGGATTATATGGTGAATGCCCTTTCTGTTTTCCTTCGAGTTCTTGTCGCTTATGTGGTGTCTGCATGCCAACATTTTTATCTCTGTCCTTGGGCTGTGGATGCTGCCTCCAAGGCCATGCTCAGCAGTCTTCCTCTCAAGAATCAGCTTCTTTTTGGGGACAGGTCTGGATGACCTGTGGCCGGTGTTGTGGATCACCGCCCTAAGTCTTTCCCTGTGAACAAGTCTTGCTGGTCTTTGGAAGGGGACGATAGTAATTTTCATCCCACCTGTCATTTTCATCAGAGATCCTTGGACTTTTCCTCCCAGATATTCCCTCCTTTCTCGGTGGTCTTCACAGCATCATCCCCTTCAGCTTCCACTCCCTTGGCTGGTACTAGTTTGCAACAGTTTGGTCTGATGGCTTCAGGGGGAGGCTTTCCGCCAGGGCAGGCGTCTTTGGATCAGAATGGATGTCTGTTATGATGGATGCCAGCCTGTTGGGTTGGGGTGTTCACTGCGGGGTCCACTTCATTCAGGGGCTCTGGACTCCTTATCCGAACCGTTTGTCAATCACTCATCTGGAGCTCCAGGTGATTTGGCTGCAGTTACTTGCTTTCCAGTCCACTCTTTAAGGAACAGCGGTTCGAGTACTCTCTAACGATGCCACAGCTTACGGAATTGGTCAAGGGGGCACAAGAAGCATTCCCTTGGGCCAGCAAGCTCCCATGCATTTTTGTTGTATAGAATCTTTTCTTCTGTCCTTATTGTCGACCTGTGTGCCGGAGTCGTCAAAGTGCTGGCTGCCTTTCTCAGTCGACCAGCTCTATATCCAGTAGCACGATCCCTCTTGTGTATGGCTTTTTGTCTGCTTGTGCAGCGTTAAGGGCAGCCCCTGCTGGGTTTGATGGCTTCAGCAGAAGACGTGAAGGCCAGACTTTTTTTTTTGTCACAGAACAGAAAGGAGGATTAGGGCTGAATGCCTTGTTTCAGTCCTGGATGGTTCACAAGCTTCTTTATATGTTCCCTCCCTGGCCTCTGGGTGGTCGGGTCATCTGCTGGATGGTGACACATCCTGACCTAGTGATTCTAGTTGCTCTGGACTGGCCTCATTGTCCATGGTATGTGAATCTCATCCTTCTTCAGCCAGACTGGAGGCTCTCAACTCCCTCTTCGTCGCTACCTTCTTAGTCTGGGTCTGGTGCCCGTGGAGTACCCGCAGTGCTTTGTTCGTACAGCATGGCTATTGAGCGCGGTTCTTCAGATGTCTTCTTGACACTTTTGTGATTGACTTCTTATGCCACAGCCTTGGTAGGCTTTCACTGTCATGTGATAAGGATCAGGTGGAACCTGAGAAGGTTCCCATTTCGTTTGCCCAGGCTTTTCTTCCGGCAGGCCTAGAAGAGGGTTTTAGCAGTGGTCTCAGTTGAAGTTCAGGGTGCAGGCTTTTCGTGCTTCCATGCACAAAGAGACTCTAGTTCACTTACTGCTCTCATCTGTGACCAGATTTATGAGAGGGGCGCTTTGTTTGTGTTCTCTCTTGTATAATCCTTTCCCTTCATGGAGTCTTAACATTGTTATTCAGGCTTTGGGAAAGCTCCTTTCGAGTCACTGATGGCAGCTCCTCTTCTGGATCTGAGAATCAAGACTGTCCTGGTTGCCATTGTCTCAGCATGCCATTTTTTTTTCTGTGTTTCAGGCTCTTTCCTGCAGGGAACCTTTATTCTGTAGTCTGGATGCCAGGAGTTGTTCTCCATACTGTACCTTCCTTTCTACCGAAGGTGATTTCTGCCTTCCAAGTCACCCAAGAGGTTTGTTTACCTGCGTTTCCTTCCTCAGGTTTGTAGTGACAGTATCACATCTTCCGCAAGTTGGATGTCAGGAAAGTTATGCTCCACTATTTGGAGAGGACAAATGATTTCCGGCTGTCTAATCACCTGTTTTTCCTGACTGCTGTGCCTTGCCATGTTCGGCCAGTGTTCAATTCCTTGATAGCTCATTGGATTCGATTGTCCATTTTCAGAATCGTACATAGCCTGCTGCAGGTAGCTGCTGTTTTTTCTTATAATGGCCCATTCGAATAGGAGTGTTGCTGTGTCATGGGGAGAGTCTTGTGTGTTTCATCCAGATGAAATTTGCAGGGTGCCTAATTGGTTCTTTCTACATACTTTTCCTGGTTCATGTGGCGGCTCGTTGGGATGCTGTTTTTTGGGGGACCTCTGTGTTGAGGCAGGCTCTTCTGTCCCTCTCTAGCTGCTACCATTGCTTTGGTACGTCTCCTAGCATATGGAATCTGGAAGGGTCGTAACAGAATGGAAGATTAGGTTGTTACCTTTGATAATCTTTTTTTCTGTTGGTCCCTGTAGGATTCCATACGACCCGCCCTCTCTGTGCATACTTAGTTGTTTAGAATAGCCTGCTTCTTTCTGCCTCGATTATTCTCCTTGCAGGCTTGAAGTCTTTTCCAGCTAGTTGAAGGACCTTGTGAGCAGTTTTCCACTTCTGTGAGTATGCTTTACTGAAGTCTGTCTCATGTGAGTGCTTGTTGCACACAGCAGGTTAGTTCTGCATTGTTCCTCAATGTTTTGCTGGATTGCCTTTTATTACTTGGTTTTGCAGAGCAGACTATTCAGAATTTGTTTGTGTTGCTGGGGATCTTCCAGGAAAAACAAAGAACTGCATACAAACGTACAAGATGCAGGCTATGTTTATTATATCCATTAATGATTGTGGTTTTAATGTTACCACTTTTACACAAACCTAGGGACTCGACATGGTCTGTGTTTCGTTTAACACGCCTTCATCAGGGGTCCTAGGTTGGCACGGTATCAAATTAAACCGCAAACAGAAAGAGAAGAATAGCCTGTATAGGCTGAAGGTAAACACTGATCCAGAATCTTTGTTTGAGCTGGATTTGTTCAAGTATTTTGCTTGGCTTTGGGACTCAACTGGCTGTAGCTCTGGCTCTCAGTCTAAGGGGAGGAGCATGTGCTCAGAAAAGTTAAAATTTGTGTTGTTGAGCGCTCTGTTTTCAAACTGACTGCCACCTCCGGTGAATTTCCCCCCCCCCCCCCCTCGCTCTTACACCTTGAAACTATAACAGTTTTACTGACTAAGCTAGCATTGAACATGTTGGCCGTTTTCACAGAATCTGGTTAAACACACAAGTACATAGATAATGTACTTTGTACTTTATGTAATTTGATTTTTTTGTTTGTTTTTTTTAAGATACCACATTTTGGGCAAAACTTTGTTTTTCTGCATTTTGAAAAGGTGTTTGGAAAACACCATAACTAAGCATCTACAGCCAATCCTTAAAGTTACTGTTATTGTATAGCTGTCTGTGTATATGACAAATATGCCTACTGTACCTGAATATACACTATTATGTAGACATATTTCTACTTCAAGCAAAGTAAGTTTTTCAAATGTAATGTAACATTTTTGTTATAGACTTCCATTTTTTACTTGTCATGTAATTAGTATTGAATAGGCAAGTTACTGAATACTGTTTCCCTCTTTTTAACAGAATCAACTTCACACATTCAATGATGTGTGTAACAATGAATCTTTAGTTTCAGACACAGAAACGTAAGTTGCAACATTTTATAATTTTGAATATACTGTACACTTCTCCCTCCGTATTTGCGGGGGATGCAGGCAGACCATAGATGCAAATATGGAAAAGCCGCGAATAACTTTTTATGTTGTTCTCGGTTTTTAGAAAACGTTTTTATTATTGAAACCGCGAATAACTTTTTATTTTATTCTCGGTTTTTAGAAAACGTCGTTGTTTTTATTATTGAAACCGCGAATAACTTTTCTACTGTTATTCGTGGTTTTTTAAATAAGTAGCGATTTCAGAGCTTGGAGCAGTCAAGCAGCGATTCCCAAAGAATTAAGGGCTTGGAACAGGAAAGCAGCGATTTCAGGGCTTGGAGCAGGCAAACAGTGATTACCAGCGATTCAAAGAGAATTTAGGGCTAATAGCAGGCAAATAGCGATTCCCAGCGATTTTCTCCATGCATGCTGGGAAGAAGCCTTTCTCTCTATGGATGCTGGGAAGCAGCGTTTTTCTCAGTGCACACTGGGAAGCAGGGAAGCAATGAATTTATGGGAGAAAGCATGGAAGCAGCGATTTTCAGAGTGAACGGTAAGCGATAAACTTTTATCGGTACAGTAAAAGGAAAAAACTTTAATGATGAAGTAATTTTGCGGGTGGAGTCAGGAGCTGGAATAAGCGAATCCGCAGATATGGAAACTGCGGATAAGGAGGGAGAAGTGTATAGCTAAAATATTCATATTCAAGTCATAGTGAGGCTGTTTCAAATATCTTTAATGTTGAATGTTTTGACTGCAGTATGTCATTATAATTTTGAATAAATAGCTCAATAAAACAAAAATAAAAAAAATATTTAAACAATCTTTAACCCTTTCAGGACCATAAGGATTGTAGGCCAATTTTTGTGGTTTTGACGACATTTTTATGGTAAAAAGGGCTTGCAAATGCCAAAAAATTGATTTTCTTTGTGAAATATCATTATTTTTTTTAAAAAAAATCACACTTCTGGCTTATGGACAGTGTGGCAAGTGAATCTTCTCGTCAATCTGGCAACGACGCTAATGAATGAATGTCGGAACCAGTTTGTTTACATAAAGGCAGTATCATATGGAATCCGTACATATCAAATTTAGAACTGTAGACTATCCCAATCAAAATTTATAGGATTTTAAAGTTATGGGACAAATATGTCCCTTGGTCCTGACAGGGCTACATACTAATAATCTGTAGATAAACCTGATCTAAGTTGTTAGTAATCAACAATTTTTTGGGTAAGAGGTGAGGGGGAATAATATTAGGAAGAGGTTGTAAAAGGGAAAGAGAGAGAAAGCTCTGGGGAGCAAGGGGGAAAGAGAGGGAGAGATGGAGGGGGGAACAAAGAGGAAAGGTAAAGGAGGGGAGAGAAGGGAGAGTACCCTGGTATAGAAAAGTGAGGATGAAAAAGAGAGAATGCCCTGTGGGTTAGCAGGAAGAGAGCTCTGGAGGTATAAGGGAGAGGTGAAGGGACGGAGTATTCATGCTGGGGGAAGGATATGAGAGTGAGTATCTTGCGGAAAGAGTGTGCCTGGGGTGAGAGGAGGAATGAATAGAATAATGAAACTTTATTTTTGTCTTAGCATAACAAAGTAGATGCAAAATTGTAACAAGATAAGTTTAACTTTAAAAAACTATAAAGTAAATTGTCAGAAAAAAATTCATTGGTTTATAAATTACTAAAGAAATTATGTTGAATCGATTTTTATTATTATCAAATAACACAGAACAGACCAATAGGTCAGAACCACAGTAACAAAAAACAGCAGAAACAAAATAGAAGATCCAACAATCCCACCCACCCCACCCCCCCTCCCCAAACCCCCTAGTCTGAAACGAGAAAAAGTGAGTGCAGTAGGCTTGGACTCAGATAGCCCACTGCCCAAGACAATGAGGAACACCAACACAGAAAGAAAGAAGGAAGAGAGTAAAGAAGAAGAAGAAAGAAAGAGAAAGAAGTATACCTGGCGCCCCTCAAGGATGGAACCCAAGCCCAGGTCTCAGAAAAAGTCACAAGGAATTTAGAATGTCACTTCTAGCCCGTGGCGATAATGAAAAAAGGTAAGAATCCCAGATCCGAAGAAAGAGTCGCCTTCGTCGTAAGCTATAAGACACATCTTTACACTCCAGCAGCAGCAGAGCATGCAAACGATTCCTCCATTCCCAAAAGGATGGAGAAAGTTCCCCAATCCAGACAGATAGAATTACTTTCTTCCCCAAAACCCCCACCCGTCTCATAAACTGCCGCTGACCCGAATCAGACAAGCGGAAGGCCTCATACTTATCTAGCAAGAGACCAGCGGCAGAAAAAGGTAATGTAGTGCCCAAGACGCTCTCCACATATGTTACAACCTGCCGCCAAAAACGTTTGATTTTCACACAAGACCAGAAGGCATGGATAAACGAATGGGGTTGCTGGAGACACTTAGGGCATAAAGGAGAGTCCGTGTAACCCGAATAATATAACTGACTTTTCGTAAAATAACCCCGATGAAGAACCCTAAACTGACACTCCCGTAGATCTGCATTAACGGAAACTCCCGGGAGTCTTGCAATCAAGGAAGGGAGATCCAAAGCGTCTCGTGCTATCCCCAGATCCTGACACCAACGGGCGTGTAGGACAGCTCGGTCAGCCGGACCCAATAATCGATGGAAGTCCTTATAAAGACCCGAAACTGTAAACCCATCTTCCAAATAGGGATCCAGCAGCGCCGCAAATTTGTTCTCAATAGGAAAAGCCAAAGCGGCTCGGGGGAGGGATCGAACATAATGTTGAAGTTGCCGAAACGCAAGAAAGTCTCCCACAGAGAAAACACCCGACCGGACCAAAGCATCCCAGGACATTAAAGAACCGTCTGCCTGAAGAACATGGGCAAGTAACGTGAAGTCCCGGGATGCCAATTTACGAAAACTAGCAGTCTCCATGCCCGGGCTGAATTGCAGATTCCCCTGAATAGGTAAGTATCTAGTAGTCGAGGGAGTACCCTTCCAGGAGTCCAACACATAAGACCATATGACGCGTAGCGAGTGCAACAACAAACTCCCCCGAAGAGCCGCCGGCAAGGCAGAACGGGGCGTGTGCACCAAGGACAAAATATGCCAAGGTGCAAAAAATTCTTTCTCATAACATTTTGGAGTAAAATCCCGACGATCCGAAAGCCACTCCCCCAAAAAACGCATCAAACAGGCAGCATTATATAACCGAAAATGCGGTAACCCCAGTCCCCCTCCTCCCCACGCACCAAACAGATAACGCAACGCCACCCTTGGTCGCCGTCCCCCCCAACAAAATCGAGAAAGCATAGAATGTAATCAATTAACTCATTCCACCTCAATCAGACACAGTAGAACCCACACAATATTCGCACACCTGCCAACCAAAAAGATCAAACAAAAAAAAATATATGACAACCTTCTGGCAACCAGAGCAGCAAAACTGGACCGACAACTCACCAATCTGCTGACTTTAACCACAGACTACAAAACTTTCAAAAAAGAAACAAAAACCTTACTCTTCAAAAAACATATAAAACCAATATAACTTTACCAACAAAGTTCCAAACTCCACCGACATCACCAATTTACTCCTTAGCAAATTAGAAAATGTTCCTATATAAGCTTATGTATTAAGATCATAACAATTCTTATGTAATCCGCCTTGAACTGCAAGGTAAAGGCGGAATAGAAGTCACTAATGTAATGTAATGTAAACTGCCAGACTACATGGCCAAATGAAGCTAATGATTTTTAAACTCATCCTTTAAAAAATTTCAGAATTTCATACGGTGTACCATTTTTTATTCTCCAAAACTGAACACAATACTTCAATTGGTGAGGCCCCACTTGGAGTATTGTGTTCAGTTTTGGAGACCGTATCTGGCGAAAGACGTAAGAAGACTTGAGGCGGTCCAGAGGAGGGCGACGAAAATGATAGGAGGCTTGAGAGGAGAGGAGAGACTGGAAGCCCTGAATATGTATACCCTAGAGGAAAGGAGAGATATGATTCAGACGTTCAAATACTTGAAGGGTATTAACGAAGAACAAAATCTTTTCCAGAGAAAGGAAAATGGTAAAACCAGAGGACATAATTTGAGGTTGAGGGGTGGTAGATTCAGGGGCAATATTAGGAAATTCTACTTTACGGAGAGGGTAGTGGATGCCTGGAATGCGCTCCCGAGAGAGTTGGTGGAGAGTAAAACTGTGACTGAGTTAAAAGAAGCGTGGGATGAACACAGAAGATTTAGAATCAGAAAATAATATTAAATATTGAACTAGGCCAGTTACTGGGCAGACTTGCACAGTCTGTGTCTGTGTATGGCCATTTGGTGGAGGATGGGCAGGGGAGGGCTTCAATGGCTGGGAGGGTGTAGATGGGCTGGAGTAAGTCTTAACAGAGATTTCGGCAGTTGGAACCCAAGCACAGTACTGGGTAAAGCTTTGGATTCTTGCCCAGAAATAGCTAAGAAGAAAAAAAAAAAAAAAAATTGAATCAGGTTGGGTAGACTGGATGGACCATTCGGGTCTTTATCTGCCGTCATCTACTATGTTACTATGTTCTACTTAAAAAACAGAAATTCATTCAAAAAGGAGCATTTTTGAACTCCACTATAAATCTACAAATCTCCACTATAAATCTCAACTACTTCGTTGCTTCCAACTTTGTTCAGTGGTTGTGAACCACTTGTAATTTTTGATAAACAAATGTGAACCGCCTAGAACTCCCTGGGTATGGCGGGATACAAAATAAAGTTATTATTATTATTATTACAAATGTTAAACTTACATTTTGAAGCGTCCTTCCTCATTTAGGGGCTAGGTTTTAATTGCAAAAATCACCAACCACTGAGGCGTATTTTAAAGTTTTAATCCTGGACATGTGCAATATATTCTCCTTACTGCTCTTGTATTAAAAATTGCATCCCCTGTGTCTAAATAATTAAAAATGTCTTTATGCACTAACAAATTAGTTTTAGGTTTAAACAATTTTTATTGATGCAAAAAACATCAAATACAATTGAAGACACAAATGCTAAATACAATAATGGTGCATCAAATATAATAATATAACAAACACATATAAATACTCTCTACATCTCCTCCCCAACCCCCCCTTCCCTTCACCACCCAATGGTACTCTCTACCTCATCTCGTCAAAACAACAATCCTACTAAATAAAAACCCAATTAGGATACCCAACTTAAAACTGCACTTCGACCTTTAGGATGTAATGTTTGTAAATATGGATCCCAGATTTTCAAAAACAGCATTTTTCGCTTCCTAGCCCTTCCAGCATCTCTAGCTTATCAGATGGCCAACTGATGTAACTGGTTCCTCCAATGCCAAAACTTTGGTGGGTCAGGGATCGTCCAATATTGAAGAATTCATTTTTTTGCCAATAAACTCATCTTCCTACACAGCATCTTATGCCCCTTAGGTAAGTGTCCAAAAGCCTCTGGTAAATCCAAAATGAAATGGGTCGGAGAACATCACAAGGATCTTCCAATTAATTCTGACATATAAGATATTATTCGCTTCCAGAAGTTCTGAATAAAGTTTTGCTGAAAGAAAGGATAGTGTACTTCCTTGAATCTAATGGGTTACAGGATCCGAGGCAACATGGCTTTACAAAAGGTAAATCGTGCCAAAAGAACCTGATTGAATTTTTTGATTGGGTGACCAGAGAGCTGGATCGAGGACATGTGCTAGATGTAATTTACTTAGATTTCAGCAAAGCCTTTGATACAACCGTTGAACAAACTTGAAGGGCTGAAGTCAGGACCCAAAGTGGTGAAATGGGTTAGAAACTGGCTGTCAGACAGACACCAGAGGGTGTTGGTTAATGGAAGTCGCTCGGAGGAAGGAAATGTGAGTAGTGGAGTCCCTCAGAGTTCAGTGCTGGGGCCGATCCTGTTCTACATGTTTGTGAGTGACATTGTTGAAGGGTTAGAAGGAAAAGTGTGCCTTTTTGCAAATGATACCAAGATTTATAACAGAGTAGACACCGAAGAGGGAGTGGAAAATATGAAAAAGGATCTGCAAAAGTTAGAGGAATGGTCTAATGCCTGGCAACTAAAATTCAATGCAAAGAAATGCAGAGTAATGCATTTGGGGATTAATAATCGGAAGGAACCGTATATGCTGGGAAGTGAGAAGCTGATATGCACGTACGGGGAGAGGGACTTCGGGGTGATAGTGTCCGAAGATCTAAAGGTGAAAAAACAGTGTGACAAGGCAGTGGCTGCTGCCAGAAGGATGCTGGGCTGTATAAATAGAGGCATAGCCAGTAGAAGGAAGAAGGTGTTAATGCCCCTGTACAGGTCATTGGTAAGGCCCCACTTGGAGTATTGTGTTCAGTTTTGGAGACCGTATCTGGTGAAGGACATAAGAAGACTTGAAGCGGTCCAGAGAAGGACAACAAAAATGATAGGAGGCTTACGCCAGAAGACATTTGAGGAGAGACTGGAAGCCCTGAACATGTATACCCTAGAGGAAATGAGGGACAGGGGAGATATGATTCAGACATTCAAATACTTGAAGGATATTAACGTAGAACAAGGAAAGAAAGGAAAATGGTAAAAACCAGAGGACATAATTTGAGGTTGAGGGGTGGTAGATTCAAAGGCAATGTTAGGAAATTCTACTTTACGGAGAGGGTGGTGGATGCCTGGAATGCGCTCCCGAGAGAGGTGGTGGAGAGTAAAACTGTGACTGAGTTCAAAGAAGCGTAGGATGAACACTGAGGATCTAGAATCAGAAAATAATATTAAATATTGAACTAAGGCCAGTACTGGGCAGACTTACACAGTCTGTGTCTGTGTATGGCCGTTTGGTGGGGGATGGGCTGGGGAGGGCTTCAATGGCTGGGAGGGTGTAGATAAGCTGGAGTAGGTTTTAACGGAGATTTCGGCAATTGGAACCCAAGCACAGTACTGGGTAGAGCTTTGGATTCTTGCCCAGAAATAGCTAAGAAAAAAATTTAAAAATTTAAATTGAATCAGGTTGGGCAGACTGGATGGACCATTCGGGTCTTTATCTGCTGTCATCTACTATGTTACTATGTTAAATGCATGTCCCAAAGTATGACTTCCCATCCCACATTTATGACACAGTGGAGTTGAAAGACCTCCACTATAAAACAACTGTACACGAGTAAAATAGGCATGTAAAGTTACCCTCTAATACAGGGATGCCCACACTTTATGGGCTTGCGAGCTACTTTTATAATATAAGTCAAAATGATCTACCAACAATAAAATTTAAAAAAAACACAAAGCACACTGAAAGGCAGAGAAAATGTTAATTATTCATATTCCGGGTTTTTTCAAAGAGGTCACGGCAGATGACTCTATGCAATGTCACCTCAGCAACAAAATAGTAGGTTTTAGCACAGGGAGTTACGCTGAATGCCTCGTGCTGCTCTCAATGCTCATTGGCTCCCTGTGCTAAAAAACGCTATTGCGGTTTAGTAAAAGGGAGCCATAGTGCAAAACAGACAGCAGATATAAATTCTCAAAACCGACACATTTTGATCACTAAATTGAAAATAAAATCATTTTTCCTACCTTTGCTGTTTGGTGATTTCATGAGTCTCTGGTTGCACTTTCTTCTTCTGACTGTGCATCCAATCTTTCTTCCTTTCTTTCAGCCTCCTGTATGTTTCCTCTCCTCCAGACCTCATTCTCTCCCCCCAACTTTTTCTTTCTGTCTCCCTGTTCCCCCTTCTTTCTGTCTCTCTGTCTGCCCCCTTTCTTTCTTTCTCCGTGCCCTCCCCCAAGCCACTCAGTTTGCTGTCACCGCCATCGGGGAACAGCCCCCAAGCCACCGCTGTCCAAGCTTTCCCTGCAGAAGTGTCGCGCTGACCAGCATTCATGGGGTTGTGGGTTCAAACCCTGCGCTGCTCCTTGTGACCCTGGGCAAGTCACTTAATCTTCCAGAGCCCCAGGTATGTTAAATAGATTGTAAGCCCACCGGGACAGATAGGGAAAATGCTTGAGTACCTGATTGTAAAACCGCTTAGATAACCTTGATAGGCGGTATATAAAATCCTAATAAACTTGATCAGAAACTTGATCAGCATTCTGCTCCCTGACGTCAATTCTGACGTAGGAGAGGAAGTTCCGGGCCAACAAGGCATTTCTCCTTATTCCATCCAGCCTGAGCCTCATCTCTCTTTGATCCAGCATTTCCCTTCTGTGTCTGTCAGAATTACCATGCCACCTATTTTCCAGCATTACCCTTCTTTGTGTCCATCTCACCTATATCCCTATCTCACCACTTTTTCAGAATCTTCATTTGTCTCTGTCCTTGTCTTTACCCCATGTTCACCATTTGCCCTTTCAATGTCTTTATCTCCCCCCCACACACACACTTTTTCAGCATTACTTCTATTTCTCTATTTCACCTCCTCTTCATGTCCCTTCTGTATCTCTACCCTTATTCAGTAGGTCCTGCTTACCCTTTCTCTTCTTTGTGTCACTATCTCCATTTTCAGCTTTCCCCCCTTTTCCTTTGTTAATGCACCCTGTAGCCAGAATCTTTCCACCCTCCCTCCACTCCATCCCAGCCCAGTATGAAATATTTCCTTTTGTTTCCCTCCCCTCTCTCTTTCTCTCTCTCTCTTCTGCTCCCTCACCCACGAGTCCTGCATCTGGCCCTCTCCCTTCTACCTGCACCTGGCAAAACCCCCCTGCTCCGCGGCTCTCTTAAGCAACTCGTCAGCAGCGGTGATCAAGACAAGCTGCCAACATCGAGGCCTTCCCTCTACGAGTCCCGCCTTTGTGGAAAAAGGAAGTTGAAACAAGCGGGACTCACAGAGAGTAGGCCCCGACGTCAGAAGCTTGTGTCGATCGCTGCTGCTGAGTTGCCGAAGAGAGCCGCGGAGCAGGGGGTGTGGCCGGAAGCAGGTAGAAGGGAGAGGGCTGCTGGAAGAGGTAGAAGTTCCGGAGTATGACACCGACCCGGGCCAGGATGATTTCTTTTTCAGGCTGTTGCTGCTGCCACCGCCACGCCACGCCACCACGCCCCCCCCCCCCCCCCAAAATAACAAAAACAGCCTAATGCCCGGCGTCGGCGCCTTTGACGTCGGGGAGAGGAAGGCTGATGGGCCCGGTAGATCGGGACGGCAACACGAGTTTATCACAGAGCCCGGGATGGGTTCTGCGATCGACTCACGTTGCCTTCCTGAGCAACTGGTCGATCACGATCGACGCGTTGGGCACCCCTGCTCTAATATGTTTCTCTTAACCATGCACATGATGTCACCCCAGGTGTCGCCCTTAAAGTATGTGCTACATTCCATTGTTCCAAATTAAGCTGTAATTCTCTTTCCCATTTATCCCGAATATACTGGTAGTCTTTTTCTGGTTGTAATCTTTGTAAGCTAGAATGAATATTAGACACTGAAAGAGACACCCCCTCATCTCTAGTAAACATCTCTTGCAATCTAGCCCCCAAGTGCCTACTCAATTGTGCTCTGTGAAGGGATCTCATATAGTGTTCCACTTGAAAACACGCAAACTGCACTCCACAGGACACCCCTACCTTAGCTAATGATTCTGCTCGGGTCAGCAATTCACCTTCAGCCCCCAAAACATGTTCTAAACTTGAAACTCCTCTCACTCCCCATAGACTATACTCTCTAGAATCCCATCCTGGAGAAAGGCCGGATTACTTTGCAAAGGCAAGAGATCCATAACCATCGGATTCCCTCCCAAGATTTGCACAAGCCAACGCCATACTACCTGTAATGTGTTAAATAACACGCTTGAATGAATAAAAGAGGGCAATGCCCTCCAGGTACTATGTAATAATGCAAACACATCATATGGAGCATAAAACTCCCGTTCCATTTGAATTGGGGTATAAATGCTGGTCATATTTACCCAATCTCCTAAATGATGAAGGAGACATGCATAATTATAGATCCTAATATCTGGTAATCCTAACCCCCCCCCATTCCCATTACCCAGCAATTGTGTCAATTTTATTTTAGGTTTCTTGGACACCCAACAAAAACGAGTAACTTTTTTATAAAAGATACATAAATCTTTCTTTAATAAACACAATGACAAAGTCTGCAACATATATAACTATTTGGCAAAAATAAACAATTTAATTAAACAAATGCGACCCATCAAAGAAAGGGGCAATGTCCGCCAGGTATCTAGCAAAAGCTCCATCTTTTGCTGAAGCTTATCCACATTAAGGCGATATAATTTGTAAGTCAACATAGTCATTATTATCCCCAAGTACCTAAACTGCCCTTGCGCCCAAGTCAACAGAAACTCTGAACCCCATAAAGCCTGAACTTCCACAGAGAATGCTAATGCTTCTGATTTATCTAAATGTAAACAAAAGCCTGCATAATCGCCATATTCTTTAATCAAATCTAATAATGCCATCAAGGAATGCAGAGGATCTGAAAGGTGTACTAAAATATCATCTGCAAAAGCCGATAACTTAAAGGTATTACCTCCGATGTCAATCCCTCGAATAGTCGGCATTGCATATATGTCCCGAATAAGGGGGTCCAGAGTAAGTACAAATAATAACAGTGATAAGGGACAACCCTGTCTCATCCCCCTGAAAATAGGGGACTTATCCGTTTCAAAATCCTTTAACACCAATTTAGCCTGTGGAAAAGCATATAGCACTGTAGATACAAAAAAAACATCAAAATCATAAGCTGTTAATGTATCATATAGAAAATCCCACCTTACTTTATCAAACGCCTTTTCAGCGTCAAAGCTAACCAGCACAGAAGGTATATTATACATCTCCCACTGTCCAAAAAGATAACAATTTTCTTACATTTTCAGCTATTGCCCTTCCCTTCACAAAACCAACCTGAGCATCATGAATAAGGGAGGGCAGAACAACAGCCATCCTATTTGCCATAATCTTTGCTAACATTTTAACCTCCGTATTCAATAAAGAAATAGGATGATATGAACCTATTTTTTCAGGGTCTCTATTTGGTTTTGGCAACACCAGAATTCGAGCCATATTCATGCCCTCCGATAAAGCCTCTGCACTAACCATAATGTTAAACATCTTAGCAAGTGGATGGATAATCTCCTCTCTTAAAGTTTATAAAATTCAATTCGCATTCCATCCTCACCTGGCGCCTTCATCAGAGGTCTATTTCCAATTGCCCAGTACACTTCCTCCGGTGTAATTGGCGCATTCAAATGCTCGCTATCCTTCTCAGAAATGCAAGGCAGCCTTATTCCATCCAAATAGGGACCCACCAACAATCCCTTTTCCAACGGGTGGGCATACAGATTTTTTAAATAGTGAAAAAAAATATCACCAATCTCTGGATCTGTTATAACCCGCTTCCCTTGCTCATTTATCAAGGCCCGAATCCTACTGGGGCCCTTTCTAGATGAAATTAATCGAGCTAATAGTTCCCCCCCCCCTTATTCCCATGTCTATAAAGTTGATACTTATAATATGCAAGGGATTTATGTGCCCGCTGATGCAAAAGGGAATTGAGAGTTACATTGATATTCCATCAACTCCTGTCTATGCAGAGAGTTGCCAGATTGTCCATATTTCCTCATGATCTTTACTATGTCCCTCTCCAAACGTAAAATTTTCCTATCCCGTGCTTTTTTAACATGACTACTATAACTTATAGTATCCCCCCTTAACACCGCTTTCGCCGCTTCCCAGAATAAAATAGGATCCTCTTCTGCATGAGCATTATATCTAGATATGTGGGTGTGTTTTTTTTTAACTACTCCCTAATGTCAGGAATGTAATTTAGAATACCCTTCATTCTAACTAATTTTACTTTTAGACATGCGCAGTAACATCTCTTCCTTGCACATACTTTAAAAGATATATCAATTACCCTAAATTTAATAATTAACTATTCTAAACAATGAACTATTTTCTTTGTGCATATATAGAGAACACATCCACTAATTAACTTTTATATTAAAGAATGTCCATCCTTATCATTTAGATCTTTCCTCATATAGTTATCTATTAAAAGGTCCTGAAGATCTTACTATTAATTACTGTCAAACCGCAGCCTCACAACTAAAAGTAGCTGCATATGTTCCAAATTGTTACTATCCAAACAAAAAGTTGAATAAATTAGGAATTTATAAAAAAGGTTTCCAGTCAATATACGTATTTGGTGTATGTTTTAATGGATTTGAACACATTTTTGTTATATCATGCAGAGTATCCTTAGAACCCTTGACAAAGCCATTGTATGACGAAACGGGTCCCGTCGGGGCAGGCTAGTGACTCTGCATACTAAAGATAAGTGCTAATACTTACTGTTAAGATTTCTTAGATAAAGTTGATTACATATCAGAATTGACGTTGGGGAGCGGAGTGCTGTTCAGCGCGACGCTTCTGCAGGGAGAGCTTGGGGCAGCGATGGCTTGGGGGTCTGTTCCCCGATGGTGGCGGCGGTAAACCTAGTGGCTTGGGGGAGGGCAGTGAGAAAGAAAGGGGGAACAGGAAGACAGAAAGAAAGAAGGGGGAACAGGGAGACAGAAAGAAAAAGTTGGGGGAGAGAATGAGGTCTGGAGGAGAGAAAGCAATACAGGAGGCTGAAAGAAGGGAAGAAATATTGGATGCACAGTCAGAAGAATAAAATGCAACCAGAGACTGATGAAATTACCAGACAACAAAGGTAGGAAAAATGATTTTATTTTCAATTTAGTGATCAGAATGTGTCCATTTTGAGAATTTATATCTGCTGTCTATATTTTGCACTATGGCTCCCTTTTACTAAACCACAGTAGCGTTTTTTTAGCGCAGGGAGCCTATGAGCGTCGAGAGCAGCGCGGGACATTCAGTGCAGCTCCCTGCGCTAAAAACCGCTATCGCAGTTTAGTAAAAAGGGAGGGGGCATATTTGTCTATTTTTGTATAGTTGTTACTGAGATGACATTGCATAGAGTCATCTTTGAAAATCCCCCAGAATATGAATGATGATTAACATTTTCTCTGCCTTTCAGTGTGCTTTGTGGTTTTGTGTTTTTTAAAATTTTTTTATTGTTGGTAGATCATTTTGACTTGGTCATTTTAAAAGTAGCCCAAAAAGTGTGGGAACCCCTGGTCTATTGTGTGTTAAAATGTACAGTGCTGTGAATGCTTTTTCAGTGCTATAGAAATAAATAGTAGTAGTAATGCTACATAATTAAAATCTAATCCTTATTTCATGATGAATAACTTATGGTCTCTAATCTATCTTAAATAGAAGACTATCTAATTTTTCCTCAAAAAAGCATTTTATTTTAAAAAATCAATTTTTTAAAATCTACTCTGGGTGTAAAAGGTGGCAGGGTCTTTGACATTTAAACATTCTATTATATCGAATGTTTTGCTTTAGTAAGTGAAAAATATAATATTTGTTAGGTGCAAATTGTGCTGGTAAGGCACATACCTGAGCATGATGAAGTGGCATCAATGCTAGCAAAGAAATAAAATTGTGTTCAATCAACTGTTTTTAACCAGATAGCAAGAAATAATTTTTCTGAGTGAGTTACTGCTATGTCATGAATCCACTAGTAGCTACTCTGGACATCCTACAAACTGAAGCTAAATGTTATTTGGGCTTTTTGCTGCCTATTTTTTTCATGTTGAAAACAAAGCTGATTAAAGATGTTAGAGACCTTAAATATGTTCCACCTCTAGGGAATCACGAACAGATCTGAGAAGGTAATCATGCCGCTGTACTGGGCCTTGGTGCATCCCCACCTGGAATACTGTGTCCAACACTGGTTGCCGTACATGAAAAAGGACATAGAACTACTCGAAAGGGTCCAGAGAAGAGCGACAAAAATGGTTAAGGGACTGGAGGTGTTGCCGTACAATGAAAGGCTAGAGAAACTGGACATCTTTTCCCTTGAAAAGAGGAGACTGAGAGGGGACCTGATCGAAACATTCAAGATATTGAAGGGAATTGACTTAGTAGAGAAAGAGAGATTGTTTACCCTCTCCAAGGTGAAGAGAACGAGAGGGCACTCTCTAAAGTTAAAAGGGGATAGATTCCGTACAAACGTAAGGAAGTTCTTCTTCACCCGTAGAGTGATAGAAATCTGGAACGCTTTTCCAGAGGCTGTTATAGGGGAAAGCATCCTCCAGGGGTTCAAGAAAAGGTTAGATAAGTTCCTGCTGAACCAGAATGCATGAAGGTAAGACTAGACTCAAATAGGCCACTGGTCTTTGACCTAAGGGCTACCGTGCGAGCGAACCACGGTGGACCACTGGTCTGACCCAGCAGCGGCAATGCTTATGTCCTTATGTTCAATGATGTCTCAATGAGCATTTTGGTCACTATCTTGACAGCAAAGATTTGATTCTGGCTGCAGTTACGCTGCCACAGTTTTATCTCCATTGGGTTGAAGACAACAACATGAAGATTTAATACAAAGAACTTTTTTTTTTTCAAAGCGTGAAGCTGTTATCAGCGCAAACTGTACCAGCTTTATCCATTAGTGATTTTGGTGATGAAGATTGCTTCTTCAGTTTTCAGAATGTTGATTGCAGTGACAGAAGTGATGTTGCTGCTGAATTGAACCTATTTCTAAATGACAAATCTTGTGAATTAATGTTAAGGCATAACTTTTGAAGTATAATGGACATGCTTTCAAGTGCTTTTCAGTATGGATGGACAAATTATGACTCCAAGAAGTTGCAGAATGACAAACATGTTGAAATGCAATTGCTTCTTCATTGTAATGGGAACTTGTTTAGTTTAAAGGTTTAGCTTAAAGGTTTAGCAGCTGTTATACTTCAAAAACAGCACCTTGATATGAGGAAACTCACTGGATCTATTTCTAAATGACACTTCAAACCTGGAACCCTATGATTAACCATTCTGATTGAACACATTTTTGTTTCTTTGCTAGTATTGATACCAGAAGAGCTCCATGTGATGCTGCCATACCAGGGCCTACTGAATATAGATAATGTTTGATTAGCTAGCATATGAACAGTGCATAATTTGCATGTGTTTTTTTTTCCTTATTTGATTTCAATATTTCTCTAATTGTATTGGATCCCTATATTTGTATACGTGAGCATTTTCTGTTTAGATGTTTTCTATGATAATGGATGAATTTCCATTTGGTAATGTCAAAACAACTGTTTGTATTCAAAGATTTAAAAGGTAACTTAAAGTAATACAGTGGTACCTTGGTTTCATTCCAGAAGCATGCTCTTAATCCAAAACACTCGTATAGCAAAGCAAATTTCCCCATAGGGAATAAAGGAAACTCAGACGATTCGTTCCATAGCTATGGTGGCCCAGGGATGGGCCTCTGCCTGGAGGATGCCCGTGTGCTTTAGCCCCTTCAGCAGGGTGACTTCCTTCAGGTGGCCAGGTGCTGGCAACCCTCAGGGTCCCTAAAAAGCTGCCTTCTCGCTTCTGAGCGATGCCTCTGCCGTCCGCCAGCTCAGACACATGTCCTGCTGCCGGGCTCTCAGCTCCCGAATTAAGCAGTCTGCCATCCCAATAAACGATCGCATACGCATGCTTACACGTGACTCGTGCGTACACAATCATTTATCGGGACGGCGGACAGCTTAATTTGGGAGCTCAGAGCTTGTGTATCGGGATGGCGCTCGTTTTGCGAGGTAAGATTTGCAGGAGTGTTTTGCTCATCTTGCAAACACTTGCAAACCATGTTACTCGCAAACCGAGGTTTGACTGTATATTACTTTCACAGTAACTTAACATATTACTTTTATTAAACAAGTAACTAGTAACTATAATATATTACTTTTTCTTTACAGTAACTAGTAACTTTAATATATTATTTTTACTTGCCCAACTCTGTATACATGTGTATAGCTCTATACATATAAACTTTCTAGTGACATTGTTCTTTTTGAACATGTGCATTTATATGTAAAATTGCGATCTGAAGGTGCAATGCGATTGGCTTTGACAGATTTATTTTTTTTTTTCAGTTCAAAATTTTTATTGAAAATTTAGTGATAATAACAAGGAAACATAAAATACATAGTACAGTGAATATGTATTCAACAAAGAAATTAGCAGAGAAGAAAACAACAAATTCACTGTACAGTTAGCCCCATACAACTAAGCAAAGAGTCAAATATATGATATGAGGCGAGGCAGAATTTGAGATGCAAAGAGGAAGGGAGAAGAAAGAAAGGGTCACAGAGGAGAAGTAGCGGATGATAGCAGGAGTGGTCTACTAGCTAGACTATATATTGATCTAAATATTTCCATGGTGAGAGATGAGAAGCCTGTAGAGATAGCCTAGAGATACAGCTTTTTTTTTAAAGCATAGTTTTCATATTTATTATAAAGGCATAATGAGTTCCAGCAGAAAGTATAATCTAGCAGGGAGGCTGATTTCCAGTTTTTGAGAATATGCATGATGGCTGTTACAAGCATGGCATCAATCAGCTTTGAAGGGCAGTCAGAATTGTCGAAGCATGGATGTTGAGATCAGAGAATTATTATGTCGAAGGTTAGGTCGAAGTTGCAAGATGTAATGTCTTTGATAGTAGTCCAGATACGAGACCAAAAGGATGAATGGCGCTGCAATAAAACAACATATGATCAAGTTTGCCATCGACTTCGAGGCAGTGCCAGCATTTAGAATCTGATTTCAGTTTGGCCTTCCACATACGGAATGGAGTGCAGACAGCATGCCACATAACATAAAACATGAATTGTGATACTCTGGAAGATAGCAAAGGACGACTAGTTACTGGCCAGAGTAGTTCCCAGTTGATATCTTGTATAGGAGTAGATAGCATATTCTCCCAATGTTTTCATGGATTTTTGAACATGTGCATTTATATGTAAAATTGCAATCTGAAGGTGCAATGCGATTGGCTTTGACAGATTTCTAAAAAATACATTGAGAATACAAGAACATCTGCCATTTCTATCAAAGGAGTAAAGCTGTGGAACAAATTAACTGGACCGCTAAGAGCGTTATCGGATATTCAGAAGTTTAAAAAAAAATCCTTAAAATCACACTATTTTTAGAAGCTTCTCAATAAAATAAGTTGAAACGTTGAATGCTGGTTTTAAACTGGTTTTAAGCTGGTTGTACTGTAAAGATCTATTTAAAATGTGATTATTCACCTGTAACTCAACATGTTTGTAAAAGTCCTGTTTGTCATATTCTGTGCATGTTATTACTGTAATGCCGCCTAGATATAGGCGGTTGATAAATTTGTCAAATAAATAAATAAAATGACATTTTCTGTTTTGCATGGTGACTTGTACATATTTCTTCGGTAATGTATGCATTTTGTAAAAGGCTAAGCATTTTGTAGAATACTTGTATACTCTTACAGGTGGATGCAGATACAGTATCAGTTTCTCCACCTAGCATTTATCATTGGCTAATTTGTTAATATTTTTCTACTATTATTTTTCAAAGAAAGCAAGTAGTTCTTTTTGGCCTCCTTACAGTTGGGTGTGGGAGATTCCCCCCATGCACGGTCTTCCTAAGGGTTTAGCACCCCTCCTCCTCTTCTTGTCACATGTGCAACTCCTTGCCTTCCCCGTACCTTTTTTACTTCCCCGGGGCGAGGTTGCTGCCTGTGTCAGCTTTGGCGCTATCTCTTGACTTGACTTCCAGGACCCGCGCCTAAGAAGTGACGTCAAAGGGTAAACCGATACCAAAGTGGGCATGCTGCTCATGCCGGAGAAGTTAAAAGGGTATGGGAAAAGGGAAGGGGGGGTGCATGCGTGGGGAAGAGGGGTGTCACTGCCCTGGGCATCACTCACCCTTACTATGCCACTGCCTCCTGATGTATACATCCTGATAGTGCCTTTTTGAGCCAGTAGCAAAATGCTTCCTAACTTCTATGTAAATTTTTTGGATGTGTTTAAAATGTGATCTTTCTTTATTTTAGGTCAATTGCAAAGGAACTTGCAGACTGGCTTATCAGCAACAATGTTGTTGAACATATCTTTGGACCAAATTTACACATAGAGGTTGGTTTGAAACAAGATAGATCTTTACTCTATATGATTTAACATGTTTGTGCAGATTTCAGCTGGGTTTTTTTTCCCTCCCAAACTTTCAGATAATCAAGCAGTGTCAAGTAATTTTGAACTTTCTGGCTGCAGAGGGTCGACTTAGCACTCAGCACATTGACTGCATTTGGGCTGCTGCACAGGTATTTGACAGATACATTTTTTTTACACTAAATTTTTCTTAAGAGGTTACAAAAAGGCAAAAAAAATTATCCTCTTCTCTCTATATATATTTATCTGGGAACAAACGGGCATAATATATACTTACATGTGGGTGACATGGAATCCAGGATGGGCACAACCAAGAGCA
This sequence comes from Geotrypetes seraphini, assembly GCF_902459505.1. Classification (NCBI taxonomy): domain Eukaryota; kingdom Metazoa; phylum Chordata; class Amphibia; order Gymnophiona; family Dermophiidae; genus Geotrypetes; species Geotrypetes seraphini. The sequence continues at coordinate 336,565,864 of NC_047086.1, read as the reverse complement.
GTGCCCATACCATGCGTATGCTGGTGCTTTTCTGACCTACCTTGGCTTGCGGGACTATCAGTTTCTAGTTTTCCGTGGAGCTAAGAAGCTGTGTCTTCATTTATCTAAGTTCTTGTTCACTACGAGAAAATATATAGCTAGAGGAACTTTCGAAACATTTGATGTTTCTTCCAGCACGTCTATAGTGGTAATTGCAATGTACTGTTTAGCATGGCTTACAGTATCTGATCTGGAAACTTCAGTACAAAAACGACTTTTCAATGTTCCTTATAAGGGCAATTATCTGTTTTGTGATGAAATTGAGGAGGTGGCACATAAGATAAAAAAAATACATGAACATGATACCATGACCACTTTAACTAAACCACAACCTCTCAATCTTCTTTCTCATGTAGAAGATACTATGCCTCATTCAGATGCTCATATTATTGTAACTCCAAATGGTGTTTCAATCAGACATCCTCATAATCTTCTAGGCCTCCTGCTTAGCGTTTCCATGCAAGGCATCTAAGGACACAGCAATCACAACCTCAATCTCAATCCAAATAGCAGTCTTCCTTTTGACTCCTTTCTAGAGATCATTGCCAACATTTCCCTGTTTCTTCCTCCAGATTTCCCCATTGGAGGCATATTAATCTACTTCCATCAACATTGGACTTCTTTCACAACAGACTAGTGGGTGCATCACAAGTTTATTTAAAATTTGATAAATCACCTATACTTAGTTTCTAGGTGGTTTACAGTTAAAAATTAGTGGGTAACTTTATAATAACCAGAACATTTAAGGACAGTAGACACAACAATAGACTTGAGCAGTAGGATAGGAGGGGAGAACTACAATGTTGAATAGAAAAGAAACAATTAGGGCAAGAACAAAAGGTATGATGGAATAAAAGGAAAGCGATCTCTCGTACAAGAGATCTCAATAAAAAAATAATTAAAACGTTGATAATTTCGTCCTAAAAAGGACGTTTAGATATTGTAAGCATCTTTGAATAAAAATGCTTTTAATTTTGATTTGAACTATCACATTAACATTTCTTCTCTTAGGGTGGTTGGAATGGTATTCCACAATGAAGGAGCGGTTACCGAAAAAATTGATTAACGCAAGGTGTCAATATAATTTAAGGATGGTATAGATACTGTATTTCCCTGAATATAAGACAGTGTCTTATATAAATTTTAGGCCCAAAAAACGCACTTGGACTTATTTTTGGGGTATGTACATGATCATCTCTCCCTTCCTCTCCTTCACCCCAATTCTTCTTCTTTCCGTCCCCCCATGTGCAGCATCTTTCCTCTCCTCCCTCCCATCTCTCGTACAGCAGGACCCTTGCCCAGCTTCTATCCTTCCCTCTCTCCCATCCCTTACCCAGCTTCCATTCCCTCTCTCTCCCATCCCTTGTGCAGCAGGACCCTTGCCCAGCTGCCCTTTCCTCCCATCCCTTGTGCAGCAGGACCCTTGCCCAGCTTCCCTTCCCTCCCTCCCATCCGAACCCCGCCGACCACAAGTGAGCCCTACATTCCTCCCTAAGCAGCGTCAGGCTTTGCAGCACTCTAAACAGGCTGCTTTGCCTTGTCCACCCATGAATTCACTCTGCCATGTTACTGATGACATCAGTAATGCGGCAGAGTGAATTCATGGGCAGACAAGGCTGAAGTAGCCTGTTTAGAGTGCTGTCGGCTCGACGCTGCTTAGGGAGGTACCGTATGTAGGTTTCACTCGCAGTCGGCGGGGTTTGGATGGAAGGGAGGGAAGGATGAGGGTTCGGCTGCACGGTGGGTGCTTGGGGGGTGATGCTCACTCAAAGGATTCTACTGCACAAGGGGATGGGAGGGAGGAAAAGGAAACTGCCGGCAGATCCCAGGACTGGGACTTATATTTGGAGTAGGGCTTATATTAAGACCTACCCAGAAAATCCTGCTAGGTCTTATTTTCGGGGAAACACGGTAGTAGATGTTGTGAGGTGGATCTTAATGATCTCGATGGAGTTTAAGGAATGAGAGTTATTTATAAATTCTGTCTTTTCAGAGGTGTGAGTTTTAAAGGTTAACAGAAGAATTTTGTAAGTGATCCTAGGTCCAATAGGTAACCAAGGAGCTTTTATTAACAGTGAGGTCAAGTGATCATATTTTTGGGAGTTGGTTATGATTTTGATGGCAGTATTCTGAATGATTTGTAACCTTCTCAGTTCTTTTTGGGTAATACCCTTGTAAAGGGAATTACAATAATCGAGGCATGAAATAACCAGAGAGTGTATTAGAGTGTTAATGAAAGGAGAATCCAAAATTCTGTATCGCTTGGTAGACTGGCGTTGTCCTTACGAATGGGTTATGCCTCACTGCTACCAGCAGGTGGAGACTGAGCACAAGCTTGTATATCAGGCTAGAATCTCCCTAGCAACTCAGTCTTCCTCAGTCTCCATTAGCAGGTGGTAAGACTAATTTGGCTCCCCTCTTAGTACTGTTGGAATTTTCTTTTGGACTCCTGGGTTCTCCTCTTGTGCTGGATAGAGCTTGGACTGGTCCTGTTTAGGAATCCATCCGACCTCGGGGGTGTTAAACTCGGTGGGTCTCGTGCTGGGTCCCTCCCTCCATCTTCCTCCACCTCCCCATATTTTTGTAGAGATGCCTCAACCAGTGGCATGGCACCCTTGTTGGTCAGCTCTCCAGCTTTGAGAGCTGTAGAATCTGTTCTGTAAAAGAAAAAAAAAAAAAGACAAAATCCTAGTGCGTGCTGGTCTAAAGGGCTCATTTCCCTTTAAAACTGCCTTTTTAATGTATTTTCTCATCTAATCGGCACTTTTCTTTCAGCTAGAGTGGTTTTCAGCACAATGAGCACTTATAAAGGGAAAAAATGCTCATTGCGCTCCAGACATGAGGTACTCGTGGCCAGCCTGTGCAAGCGTTGTGCAGACCAGAGCGATGGGATAGCCTCGTCGGCAGCGGATGCCGGGGGCCAGGGCACCCCGCCGCATGTACCTTGCTAGTCAACTTCAGATTGCGGGAAGCCCAAGCTTCCCCTGACGCCCATGCGAAGGGTTCCCCAGCTGCTGACGATCAGGGAGAAAAGGATTCCCTTGCTGCTATAAAGGCTGGGGTTTCCCTTTTCGCGTTGGTTGGTTCCTCGGTCCAGCATCAGGAAAATCCCAGGCTTTTCAGATGCGATAGGTCGCAGAAGCTCTGATTTTGGCGGCTTCAGGTCCAATTTCAGCGGGAACCTCCTCCTTTATCTCAGTTACATCAGGAAATACAGGGGCAAGATATGGAAGGGTCCCCTGCTGGGGCAGGGAGTCCCTTGGGGCCGCTGGGGGTTTTTCCCCCCTCAATTTATGTGCTGGCGGCTGGAGGTTCCGTGTCCACTCCGGGGCTCTCGGGGGGGGGGAGGGGGGGAGTTTGCTCTCGACATCTTTCCTGGTGCGGCCCCACACAGTGGCGGTTTTACCCCCCTTTACTCCTCTCTCATCTAAACACCCGAGAGTCTCTTGGGATGAGGATTTTTGCCCAGAGGAGCAAGATGTTATTGATGAGGACCTGGACTTTGGGAAATTTCCAGGATCCTCTTGGGGAGTCAGATTCCACCAGAATGGGGTTTGAGCACCCCTCAGTTGTGATGCACATTTTTCAGTGGGAAGAGCTTCATGAGTTAATTCTTCAAGTCTCCTCGATTTTGCACTTTGAGGACACCTTGTCAGAGCCCCCGGGTACAGTGGATCCCTTGTTTAAAGAGATCTGCTCTGCTTCCTGCTCTTTTCCTATGCATCAGGATATTTGGGATATTATGCTCGCACAGTGGCAGGTGTCAGAAGCTCCCTTTCGTTTTGCGCAATCCATGGCCTGCCTGTATCCCATTCTTGAAGGGGATAAGGAAACACTAAAGTCACCTGTAGTGGACGTGGTGGTCTCGGCCATCTCTAAAAGACATACCGTGCCTGTTGAGGGCAATGCGGCCTTGAAGGAGCGTAAGTTGGAGTCCCTCCTTAAACAGAGTTTTGATGTTGCTTCATGGAGCAACTAGTCAAGGAACCGACGCGAGGAAGTGCTACTCTTGACCTCATCCTAAACGGATTAGGGGGGCCTGCAAAAGGGGTAGAAGTGGGAGGACCACTAGGCAACAGTGATCACAATGCGATCAGATTCACATTAGAAAGGGGGACACCCATAGTAAGGAGGACCACAACAACTGCGCTCAACTTCAGGAAAGGGAACTATGTTGCTATGAGGGAAATGGTGGGGAGAAAGCTCAGAAACATCTTTAGGATGGAGACTGTAGGAAGCACCTGGACCCTATTCAGGGACACCCTGCAGGAAGCACAAAGAATGTACGTCCCCAGTTTCAGGAAAGGCTGCAAGAACAAGCGGTCAAAGGACCCGGTTTGGATGTCAACTGAAGTAAAGAGGGCAATAAATGACAAAAAAGTATCCTTCCTGAGATGGAAAAAGGACCCAACGGAGGAAAATCACCAGGCGCACAGGAAATGCCAAAAGGAATGCCACCGAGAGGTTAGAAAAGCAAAAGTGGAATACGAAGAGGGGCTGGCCAGGGAAGAGAAAAACTTCAAGGCATTTTTCAGTTACATAAAGGGGAAGCGACCAGTGAGAGAGGAGGTGGGGCTGTTGGACGATGGGGATAGGAAGGGAGTGATTAAGGAGGATAAAGAGGTAGCTGAGAGGTTGAATACGTTCTTCTCGTCGGTTTTCACGAGCGAAGACACATCTAATATACCGGACTCAGAGGAGCTCATGAGTGGGGAACAGGCCGAAAAATTGGAGCACATAGAGGTAAGTAAGGAGGATGTCCTCAAAACAGATAGACAGGTTAAAATGTGGCAAATCACCGGGCCCGGACGGGATCCACCCAAGGGTTCTGAAGGAACTAAGACAAGAAATAGCGGGCACAATCCAGCATGTTTGCAACCTATCCTTGAAAACTGGAGAAGTACCAGAGGACTGGAAATTGGCGAATGTCACACCTATCTTCAAGAAGGGATCGAGGGGTGACCCCGGGAACTACAGACCGGTGAGCCTGACTTCAATTATAGGGAAGATGGTGGAAGCTATGATCAAAGACGGCATTTCCGAGCACATTGAGAGGAATGGCCTACTGAGAACAAGCCAGCACGGATTCTGTAAGGGAAGGTTGTGCCTAACGAACCTTCTGTACTTCTTTGAGGGAATAAGCAGTCGGGTGGACAATGGGGAACCCATAGACATCATTTACCTCGATTTTCAAAAGGCTTTCGACAAGGTGCCACATGAAAGGCTGCTTAAGAAGCTGTGGAACCACGGGGTGGGAGGGGATGTGCACAGATGGATCAAGCACTGGTTGTCGGGTAGACTGCAGAGGGTCGGAGTAAAGGGCCAATATTCTGACTGGCGGGGAGTCACGAGCGGTGTGCCACAGGGATCAGTGCTGGGGCCGTTACTCTTTAACATATTTATCAATGACCTGGAAAAGGAGGCAAAGTGCGAGGTTATAAAATTTGCAGACGATACCAAACTGTGCGGCAGAGTTAGGTCCAGGGAGGAGTGTGAGGAACTGCAGAGGGACCTGGACAAGCTGGAAGACTGGGCAAACAAATGGCAAATGCGCTTTAACGTGGACAAATGCAAGGTCATGCATATAGGGAAAAAGAACCCGTTGTTCAACTACAAATTGGGGGGGGGGGGCATTGTTGGGAGACAGCAGACTTGAGAGAGACTTGGGTGTACTGGTGGATGCATCACTGAAGCCATCTGCACAGTGCGCAGCAGCCTCGAAAAAAGCCAACAGGATGCTGGGCATCATAAAGAGGGGCATAACAACCAGGACGCGGGAAGTCATCATACCATTGTATCGAGCGATGGTGCATCCACATCTGGAATACTGCATTCAGTATTGGTCGCCGCACCTCAAGAAGGACATGGCGGTACTTGAGAGAGTCCAAAGGAGAGCAACGAAACTGGTAAGAGGGCTGGAACACTGCCCATACGCCGAGAGGTTGGATAGGCTGGGGCTCTTCTCTCTGGAAAAAAGGAGGCTCAGGGGAGATATGATAGAGACCTTCAAGATCATGAGGGGCATAGAGAGGGTGGATAGGGACAGATTCTTCAGACTGAGGGGGACAACAGGTACGAGGGGACATTTGGAGAAACTGAAGGGAGATAGGTTCAAAACAAATGCAAGGAAGTTTTTCTTCACCCAAAGGGTCGTGGACACTTGGAATGCGCTACCGGAGGAAGTGATCAGGCAGAGTACGGTACAGGGATTGGACGGATTCCTGAGGGATAAAGGGATCGTGGGATACTGAGAGAGGTGCTGGGATGTAACACAAGTATAGAAGCTAACCAGGTAATAAGTATAGAGAGCCAACCAGGTCGTGCATGTGCAAGACCGGAGGGCTAGGACTTTGATGGGAAGATAGGACTTCAATGAGTAACCAAGGTGGCAAGGGGGCCCCTTCTGGTGATTCAGACAGGTCGTGACCTATTGGGCCGCCGCGGGAGCGGACTGCTGGGCAGGATGGACCTATGGTCTGACCCGGCGGAGGCACTGCTTATGTTCTTATGTGACAGCTCTAGCTGTCCAAGCGGCAATGTGTGGCGGGCTGGTGGCTCGGGCGTGTTTTTGCTAGGCTGAGCATGTCCTTGACTGTAAAACTGAGGATTGGGAATTGCTCAAACGTGAAGTGGCAAAGATTGAATTGGGTGCTTCTTATCTTTCAGATGCAATGTATGACCTCTCACGAGCTTTTGCAGTGGCAGCTCGCTGTACCTTGTGACTTCACGCTTGGTTGGCGGACTCGGCGTCCAAAGCTAAATTGACAAAGTTTCCTTTTAAGGGATCTTTCTTATTTGATGAGGACCTGGACAGGTTAGTTCAGACTGTCACTGATTCTAATGTGCCTCATTTGCCTGAGGATAGGCCTAGGCCACTGGCTCGAGGTGGTGCTGCTCGTGGGCGTGATTTCCGCCGTTTACGCCCTGGTTGAGGTGCTGCCTCTTTTCAGTCCCCTGGGCTCTTTAGAGACAGGTTCTTCCAGCGCATGCATCCTTTTATGGGGTCCGCCAGGGTGCGGGTAGCGCCCCGCCGGGTCCCCAGCTGCCCGTCCTGCACAATGATTCCTTGCTGGAACATGTCTTGGTTCCGGTGGACACCTGGCTGAGGGATTTTTATCCAAAGTGGGCAGACATCACGTCCGATTAGTGGGTTCTGGAGGTGATTTGGGACAGTAATGCTCTGGAGTTTGCCTGTTCCTTGCCAGATTGTTTTCTCGCTTCTCCCTTGCAGGTGGCGTGGAAGCAGCAGGCCTTTCGCCAGACCCTTCAAAAATTGTTGGAGCTCCGCTCGGTGGTTCCAGTTCTCCCGCGGGAGTGGGGCACAGGTTGATACTCGATTTACTTTGGTGCCAAAGAAAGAAGGGACCTTTCGGCCCATCCTGGATTTGAAGGGGGTCTACAGGGCTCTTCATGGGCCTTCCTTCCTGCCTCATGGAAACTCTGCGGTCTGTAATTCTGGTGGTTCAGCCAGGGAAGTTTCTGACCTCTCTAGATCTGACCGAGGCCTAATTGCACATTTCTATTTGGGTCTCCCATCATCGCTTCCTCCACTTTGCGATCTTGGGGCAACATTATCAGTTCTATGCCCTTTCCTTTGGTCTGGCCACGGCTCCGCGGACGTTCACCAAGTTGATGGTGGTCGTTGTGGCGGTGTTGCTCAAAGAGGTTATTCTAGTTCATCCCTACCTGGATGACTGGTTGATTCGAGCAAAGTCGTTACAGGAGAGCACCCGGATCACAGCTCTGGTGGTAGAGTTTATGCAGTCACTGGGATGGGTAGTCAATCTTTCCAAGAGCTGGCTGTCTCCCTCTCAGCGCCTGGAGTATCTAGGCTTGCTGTTCGACACCTCCTTGGGGAAGGTCTTCCTTCTGGAGGCCCGGGTAAGCAAATTGCAATCTCAAATTCGCCTGCTTATGATGTCCCGGTGTCCTCGGGCGCAGATTTCCTCCAAGTCTTGGGGTCAATGGTGGCTTCCCCTTGATGTAGTGAGGTGGTTGCGGGCCTACAAGCATCCTCTTCAGAGACGGTCAGACCGAGGACCTGGATGTTCTTGTTCAGCCATGGCCAATGGAGGGGCTGTTGTGTGTGTTCCCTCCGTGGCCAGAGTTCTTCTCCACATAACTCGCCATCCGGGCCTCGTAATTCTGGTGGCTCCGGAATGGCCTCAACGACTGTGGTATGTGGATCTAGTGAGGCATCTGATAGTGGATCCTCTTCCTCTGCCTCTCTTTGACCTTCTAACTGAGAGTCCCATTCCAATGTTCGATCCGGCTCCCTTTTGTCTTACGGCTTGGCTCTTAAAAGAGGTCGCCTAGGTAAGAAGGGGTATTCAGATAAAGTGATCTCAACTCTCTTGGGGTCCCAGAGGCTTTCCACCTCTTGGGCTTATGTGAGTGCTTGGCATCTATTTGAGGAATGGTGTGATGCATGTGGAGTGATCACTTTTCTCACTTCCCTGCTTAACTGGTTCTTGTAGGATGGCCTGGCTAGGGGACTGGCTTGATCTTCTCTCCGGATTCAGCTTGCGGCCTTGTCAGCCTTTTGGGGGTTATTGAAAGGTCTGCATTTGACTGCCATTCCTGAAATGATTCACTTCTTGTGTGCGGCCAAGTTGCTGAAGCCTCCCATATGACCCTCTGTTCCATCTTGGGATCTGAATCTGGTTCTGTCAGTTCTAGTGCACCCTCCTTTTGAACCGTTAGGTGACTGCTCTTTTAAGGACCTTACTCTTAAAGCGGTTTTCTTGTTGGCTATTACTTCAGCTAGATGTGTTTCTGAGCTGCAGGTGTTCTCTTGTAGGGCTCTCTCTTTGGAGTTTTCTAGGGAGCGGGTTTTCTTGAGGCTTGTTCCTTCTTTTCTGTCAAAGGTAGTTTCTCCTTTTCATGTCAATCAGGCAGTGGCCCTCCTGGTGTTGGGTAGCCGAGAGGGCTCTTCCGAGCAGAGACAACTGCGCAAGTTGGATGTCAGTTGGGTCCTTCGCTCTTATGTGCAGAGGACCCAGGAGATCAGATCATCTCTTTGTCTTTCTAGCGGGTCCTTGTAAGGGGGACTGCGCTTCTAAGACTACTATTGCATGCTGGATCAAGGAGACTATTGCTTCTGCTTATCTTCTGAAGAAGAAGCCTGTTCCAGAATTTCTTAAGGCTCATTCCACTAGGGTTCAGGCAGCTTCTTGGACTGAATCTTCTCTGGTGCCTCAAGTGGATATTTGCAAGGCTGCAGTTTGGTCTTCTCTGCATTCCTTTGTAATATACTAACGTGTGGATGTTCAAGTGCATCAGGACACGGTATTCGGTGAATGTGTTCTGGTATCGGCCCTTCGGGGGTCCCACCCTTAATGGGTACTGCTTTGGTACGTCCTATTCGTAAGGACTATGCCAGTCTACCAAGTAATACAGATGAAGAAATTAGGTTCTTATTTGCTAATTTTTTTCTGTTAGCTTGTAGACTGGTATAGTCCCCCACCCTATCTGTCTTTGTGCGGTGATTGTGGGTTTTTGTTTTGCTCGCGTGCAGATTTTGTTTTTTCTGCGGGTTCTAGAATTTTTCTAGGGCTGGGGAAAAGTAAGAGCAGCTCAGCTCAGCTGGCTGTGAGGATGTTTTCTATACCAGGATTAAGTTCAACACATGTTCCAACAGTAGTTTATAAGTATTTGTTGTTTTTTGCCACTTCTGTTCGGAGTGTGTTATACTGTTTTCAGTTGAAGTCTTTCCTAGGTTCTGCTTGGCTATTCAGCAGATTGAGTTGCTCAGGAGATTCTAGCCTGATTTACAAGTTTGTATTCAGTCTCCACCTGCTGGTAGCAGTGAGGCATATAACCCATTCGTAAGTACTATACCAGTCTACAAGCTAACAGAAAGAAAATTAGGAGGTAAGAACCTAATTTCTCTTTTTTGAGCGAATCACTCTTAATTTGTAGAAACATTTACGGACCACTGTACTGATGTGTTCATGATGTCAAGTTAGAATCAAGAGTAATACCTAGGAGTTTCATCGAAGAAACTATCTGTACCAAAATTGACTTGATCTGAATGGAGCATGAAAGAGAGATACATTTCCTGGGTGCGAAAAATATAGCAACATGGACTTTGTTTTATTTATGCTTAGGGGACAGAAAGCAAGCTTATGGTAAAGGGAATTCTGTCAACAGAGCAGAAGGGTCTGTTAGAATGGAAATATCAGGAAAGAGTGCAGAAACTCAAAAGACTTTTTTGGGAGTTATTGTCGGGTCTGCTTTGGGTGATTGTCTTACTGTATTTCCCCATAGATAGGCCGCAGCTTACACATTGATTTTGCAAACCGGCCTAGTGGGTGCGGCTTGCTTAAATGGGGTAACTTATCTTAAAATCATTATCCCTCCCATCAGATAGGGGGATGGTAGAGCAATGGGGTAATGCTGTGATAAAGTGCAGGAAGGCAGGAACTAGGATGCAGGGAGGCATTGCAGGGATTTACTCGGTGGATGATATTACCAAACTTAGCAAGCAGAAAGACTCCAGGCTGTGACATGAATGTTCCTGCTGTGGGAAAACAGCAGAACAAGTCTGGGCAGGAATGATCTGAGGCAGAGATATGACCCACAATGCAGGAAAACTTGGTTCCATATTAAAAAAGTGAATACTGGGTTCACATGCGAGGTCCCTGATGAAGACTACTTGACACAGCATCACCCTGCTCCCAGCACACAAACCTACTTGGACTGCTGCAGTCAGATGGGACATTACCTGCTGGACAGCTGCTGGCTGCCTCCTCCAATCTCGTGGCCAGCGGTGCAGGGTAGGAGCGATCTTTTCAATCTCTGGCCTGGCCCCATGCCGCTTCCTGAATGGCTGCCGTCAATTCTCGTGGGACTTGCGAGAACTGATGACAGCCATTCAGGAAGTGGCGTGGGGCCAGGCTGGAGATCGAAAAGATCACTCCTGCCCTGCACCGCTAGTTGCTATATTGGAGGAGTCAGCTGGCAGCCGTCCAGCAAGGGAGGTTTTTAAGGGGGGATGATTTAAAAAGGTACCCGTAGGATAAACCGCGGCTAATACCATGGGGCAGTTTATCTACCAGTTTTAAAACATTAATCAGCATTTGCTGCGGCCTATAGAATGGAGAGGACTGTCATGTGGGGGCGGCCTCTCTATGGGGAAATATGGTACTTCTCTTTGGAAAGGGAAGGATTTGCAGGATTTCTAAAGAAATTTAAAAATGTCTATTTATATAATTCTGTAATGTCTAGATCACTATTATATGTGATTTGTTAAATTGTAAAAGAATATGAAGAAATGATTTGTTGTGTGTCAATGTTTGTTTTACTGGAAACTTAAGAATTGTATAAGATTGTCAGTGCAAAATATTTTATGTACATATACAGTGGTACCTTGGATTACGAGCATAATCTGTTCCAGGAGCATGCTTGTAATCCAAAATGCTCGTTTATCAAAGCGAGTTTCCCCATAGGAAATAATGGAAACTCGCTTTGATAGGTTCCCACCCTCCCTCCCACCGAGGCCAGCAGCGCTGCTCCCCCCCCCAAGAGAACTGGCATTGCTCCCCCCGAAGCCACCCCGCGAACCTGCACCCTCCCCCCTGCGATCCGGAACCCCCCCCCCCCCCCCCCGCCGCGACCTGAGGTCCCCCAACCTACCCGAACTCTCTTCTTACTTTAGTGTAGCCTCCGCACCGGCATTTCCTGCAGGACATGCTGGTGCCGGTGCGGAGGCTACACTGAAATAAGAAGAGGGTTCGGGTGGGTTGGGGGACCTCAGGTCGTGGCGGTGGGGGTGTGTGCCAGATCGCGGGGGGGAGGGTGCCAGTTAGCAGGGGGGCGCTCGCAAATCGAGGCGAGCTCGGTTTCTGAGGTGCCGATTTTGCAAATGTTTTGCTCGTCTTGCAAAACACTCGCAAACCAGTGCACTCGTAAACCGAGGTACCACTGTATAGTTAAATATACTGTAGAATTCAGTTTAAGATAAGATATTATCTTCAAAGTGTTGTATGATGAGGCTTCAATATTGCTAGCTTGTCCTTAGCATTCTCATCAACCTACAAGTTTTTTTGAGATCTGCAGACAGGACTTAATAAAGATCTGGGCTTCCTTTCCCACTACAAAGACTTTTAAAACTATTTTGCCACCTTTCTGCTCACCCACCCACCCACTTCTCCCTCTTTCTGTGAAACTATCCCTGAAATGCTTTCATGTTTTCCTTATATATACTGACAGAGTACGGTATTGGGTTTCAAGAAAGGATTAGATGTTTTCCTGAAGGAAAAGGGGATTGAAGGCTATATATAGAGGATTAATATGCAGGTCCTGGACCTGATGGGCCGCCGCGTGAGCGTACTGCTGGACATGATGGACCTCTGGTCTGACCCAGCAGAGGCACTGCTTATGTTGTTATGTTCTTATTTGCTTCTGATCTGAAGAAGGGCTACCTTTGAAAGCTCATCATAAAATGCATTGAGTTAGGGCAATAAAAAGGTGTTACCTTATTTCCTTTGTTTTTTGTTTTATATTACCTTGGAAAGTGGACATCATGGCCATTTCATTCAAGAAATTGTTGTTAACTATACTGCCATTCCACAAGTTTAGGCAGAAAATTATAGATTTTTGATCTTTTCTTTTGCCATTCTCTTCTGTGCAGTACTTTGCCAGAGGAATTGTATAGTGCGACAACTTTTCTTTTTTGCATTTTCAGAAATGTTTGAAAGTGTACCTACTTAGTCAAATGTTTTAGTTACCATATTTTTCCGCTCCATAAGACGCACCTGACCATAAGACGCACCCTAGATTTAGAGGAGGAAAACAAGAAAAAAACATTCAGAACCAAATTCTCCCTGCCAGGCTCTGCACCCAACCCTACACTCCTTGCCAAACTCTGCACCCTGTCAGGCTCTGTACCCTGTCCCCCATCTTTTGGTCTAGTGGTAGGGCGGAACTGGAGGGATATGAACCAGCCATCTAACAATTTTTTTCACCCCAGTACCTTTTAAAATCATCTCCCTGTACCTTCCCAGTACTTTTAAGTTTAAATATTTTTTATTAGACATTCAAAAATATTGAATGCAAGGAATGCAAGAATATATTAAATCATCCAGTAAAGGTTACAGGAAGTACCCCAACCCTATTCCACCTACCTCTCTCCCTCTCTTATGATCAAACAATTTGTATTGAGGAGAAAAATTACAAGCAGAAGAACAGTATACAAAATACACATCAGTTGTAACAAGATCAGAAAAGTGACAATCATAATATAGTCAAATATTCACAATGTTACAGCTACAATATCTCCCACCCCACAAAAGCAACAAGAAAATCCCCTCCCCCATGTCAACAACATATCTATGTGGTATCAATGCCGAAACTAGCCAAGGCCCTGGTTCTTAAGAGACCCCAGTCTTGGGGGAGGAAACAAGAGGCACCGAAACCCCAGACACAAACAAAAGGGGGGGGGAAAGGAAGATAGGTTCATCTTCCACAGTGGTAGCCCTGACTGTAGGACGGGCAGAAAAATGTCCAAAATCTTTCATCTATGGTCCGCTCTGGTCCCCCCCCCATATCTTTTTAAATAGATGGCTGTCTTGTCCTTTTTTTGCGGCGCACAAGTCAGGACCATGGAGGTCAGGCGTGAGCTTTCTGTGCTCCCGCCTGGCCCTACGCTACTATCTGAATGGCTGCCGTGAGTTCTTGCGAGTCCCGCAAGAACTCAGGGCAGCCATTCAGATAGTGGCCTCTGTGCCGCTAGCGAGGGATGGATACACGCTGGACCACCAGGTACTATGATGACAGCGGTGGGCGGGTGTTTTAAAAGGTGTGGCGGTGTGCTTTAAAAAAGGAGGGGAAGCGGCAGGTGTTTTAAAACAGTGCTGGGAGGGTTAAAAATTGTACCATCGCTCCATAAGATGCACCAAGTTTTCCACCCACTTTTGGGTGGAAAAAAGTGCATATTATGGAGCGAAAAATACAGTAACAAGTATTTTGAAGTTAAATTTGACTTATTTCTTATTCTCATGTTAATTTCATTTTATTGTTTGTTCTCTACTTGGTTGTGTATGTTTTGTAAGTCACCTAGAATTGTTTAGATAGAGTGGATTATAAATGGTTAGAAGTGCAGTGATAATAAGTTCTGTCTTAATAAAGTATTTTCTTTACAATTGGATATTTTCTGTCCTACACAAAGTTTCTAAACTATGGTCCTAAATTTGTGCCCTATTTTTAGACAAACTTGCGCCGCCAGCCCCCTTTCCCCTCCTCTTTATGAAGCAACGTTAGGCTTTTTTATTGCTGGCCATGACAGTGAAAGCTCTAATGCTCATAGAATTCCTATGAACATCAGAGCTAATACCGCCATGGCTGACAATAAAAAAGCCTAATGCAGCTTTGTTAAAGGCAGTCTTAGTTTTTTTTACTGTAAATTCATATTAATTTAGGAGCTTACAGGTTATGCTTAGAAAGTTAGGTCTGTCATTTGCTTTTATATTGGAGTCTAATTTATGAGCCTAGTGTTCAAATTCAGTGCTAAGCTCCTAATTTTTCCCCACCATAATTCTGTCCCTCTTAAAAGATCCATTTTTTTTAAAACTTGGAGTTAACTATACAGTATCTTAGTAAATTTTCAGAGAGACCAATTTATGTACTTAAACTGACTAAGGGGTCCTTTTAATACTATGGTAAACAGTGGCCTTAACATGAGTCTTTTACTACAGCAGTAAATTATCTGATTTTCTAATTTTTATATTAATGGCTATGTACTAATGTGGCCACTAACTCATGACCATTAAATAGCTTTAACGCAAGGGTCTCAAAGTCGCTCCTTGAGGGCCGCAATCCAGTTGGGTTTTTAGGATTTCCCCAATGAATATGCATGAGATCTATGTGCATGCACTGCTTTCAATGCATATTCATTGGGGAAATCCTGAAAACCCGACTGGATTGCGGCCGGAAATTTGAGATCCCTGCTTTATGCATGTGTACTTACTGATACCTGTTTGTAGGCAGTAAGGGCTCGTGCTCTAATCCTGCTCTAATCAGTTAGGGCAAGGTAATGTAGTTGCACTAATTGAATAGCACAGGAATGCCCACTCTGTCCCCCCTCAATACGCCCTCTCCAATAAAAATAAAAAAATATTTTTTAGCATGTGGTTACAGTGCATTATTTGAAACTTAACTGTATGACACTAGTGCATCCCATGGCAAGACATTTTAAGCTGTGGTAAGTGCATACTAGTGCTTAATGCAGCTTTAGTGAAAGGATGTCAAAGTTGGGAACATAAAACCTTTGAATTTTGGGCTCTCAGCTCTCTTTAATGGAGGAACTTGTAAAAATAAATATTTGTAATTAATCTTAAAATATGGGGGATGGAGGTTTATGTTACCTTTAAGGGGAGCAATCACTCATACTTTTTATGAGCATCACTTACAGATTTTGCAGTCGCTCACTTCCAGTGGCAAGAAGAAGAAACACATGCAGAAAGATTTGCTCATGTCTAGTCAGTCCTTAGAGGGAGCATAGGTGGAGCTCAAAGATTGCTTTATAAGAAGCAGTTTTTCTGGCAGATGATTTGCCTTGCTGTGGAAGAGGCAGTGGGGAAACTGATAAAAGAAAAGTGATTAAAATATATTTACTGGCTTATCCTTTAGTAAAATAGTACCTGATCAATTTTTTGCTTTGCAAATGGAAAAGTGAATTATCAGAGGTAAAGATGTCAATATATTTTATATAATGACATGTAATACCAGAGCTTCTGACTTTTTTCTTCATTTTATGTTTTTTAAATTATTTTTTTAGTTAAAACATTGTAGCCGCTATATACATGATCTGTTCCCTTCTTTGATCAAAAACTTGGACCCTATTCCACTGAGACATCTTCTTGACCTGGTAGCATCTCTTCATCCCAGTGTCCATACTGAGCAGGTAAAACAGTTGTTATATTTGAAAAGCAATAATGTGGAATGAAAAATGCTATTTTCTGAGATAATTTAACTGGGATCTTACTGAAGGAAAATGTTATACAACTCCCAACAGAACTTTTGTGAGCTACCAGCAAAAAGATTATATCAAAAGATACATTTTTATCTTATTTTTGTATGATATGCCATGCTGGCTTTATTTGCATTTTTGTTTTATAGTTAGAATTGACCAGCTGGTATATGTTGGATGTATGCTCAATCAAGATGTGTGTTGGCAAACTGGTTTGTACATGATCAGTAGTAGAGAATGACATGGGAAAAAAATTTGTCCTCGTCACCGCCCTGTCCCTGCGATCACCGTCCCTGTCACCGCTCCGTCCCCACCCCGTCCCTGCGACTACTATCCCCGCAGCATCCTTAAAAACCTCAGTACTGCAGTATTTAGCTTATTCCTTCCTTATAAATCAATGTTCTTCTGGCTGCTGAATTAGAGAAAGAGATGTTCAGCTGGCAGGGCTTTGTTTATAAATTTTTATCAACACAGCAAATATACTACTTTAATAATAATAATAACTTTATTCTTCTATACCGCCACAATCTTGCGACTTCTAGGCGGTTTACAATCAAGAGTGCTGGACATTCAGCGAAATACAATAAGTAGATATTCAGAGGAAATACAGAGATCAGAGACTTCAGGAGGCAATAGTATAGAAATACAATTTGCTGAGCAAAAATGTAATATGTACATTTTAGTAGGTAATGTCCGACAGGACCTGTTGGGGATAAATAGCAACGTAAAGTTACGATAAGATGAAGATAACAGATTATATTTATAACAGTGCTGTAAGTTCAGGTGGAATAGGGAGGGGGGAGGGAGAGGGAGAGCGGGTCAATTGTTTAGGTATTTCTGGAACAGGTATGTTTTTAGGCGTTTCCTCAATTCCCCATATGTAGTGGGTGAAAGCAGTTGGTCTAGGTCTTTGCCCCATAGTACTGCTTGGTGAGAAAGAAGGTGTTCGTAGTGTTTTTTCATTTTGCAGCCTCTAAGTGGAGGGGAAATGAGTTTTGGGTGTGTGTTTCTCTTGAGTTTGTTATTAGAAAATGCAAAAAGGTCCGTTATGTACTTGGGGGTCAGGCCGTATAGTACTTTGAAGCAGAGGCAGGCAAATTTAAACCTTACTCGGGCTTCCGTTGGTAGCCAGTGCAGTTGCCGATAGTAGGGTGTCACGTGGTCGAATTTCTTCAGCCCGAAGATAAGTCTGTCCGCAGCATTTTGCATTATTTGGAGACGTCTCATATTCTTTTGTGAGATTGCTAGATAGGCGATGTTGCAGTAGTCAAGCTGACTCAGTATGAAGGATTGCACTAGGATTATGAATGTTGACATAACGAAGTATGATTTAATGGTTCTGAGTTTCCAGAGAGTAAGGAAACCTTTTCTGAATAGGGAATCCACTTGTTCCTTCATTGTTAGGCATTGGTCTAGAATAACACCTTAGTCTAGAATAACACCTAAAGCAAAAAAAAAAATAAATATATATATATATAATAGAAATTTATTTTTCTACATTTGTTTTCTGGTTTCTGCTTTCCTCATCTTCTCATTGAATTCCTTCCATCCATATCTGTCTTCTCTCAGCGTCTTTCATTTGCTCTGTTACTGTGCCTCTCCCTTCACCCCCCTCCAATTGGTCTGGCACCCATGTTCTTCCTTCCGCTCCCCCCATAGTCTGGCTTCTCTGTCTTCTTCCCACTCTCTGTTCCCCATTTCCCTTCAGCGTCTTCTCCCCATTCTCTGTTCCCCATTTCCCTTCAGCGTCTTCTCCCCACTCTGTTTCCCATTTTCCTTCAGCGTCTTCTCCCCACTCTCTGTTCCCCATTTCCCTTTAGCGTCTGTTCCTTTCCTTTCCACCACCACCCTTCCCTCTCGCCACCTCTCCGCCCTTTAGCACCCGTCGCGTGGTCCAAGCATCTCTCTCTCTCCCCCTTACATTTGCGGCATGTTTTAAGTTTACAGAGCAATTTGCTCAAGCCGATGAGTCTGCCTGCAGATGCATGCGATTGCAGGCAGACTCCGGCAGCTTGAGTAAGTTACTCTGTAAACTTAAAATGCACCGCAAAGGTAAGGGGGAGATAGATAGATTCAGCCGGTAGGAAGGAGGGAGGGGGCCGCAAGCAATCGGTGACCGCGCGCGTTCTCTCCCTTAACTGCGGGGACAAGGCCATTCATCGCTCCACGGGGCGGTGGATGGCTTTGTCCCCCGTACCCAAAGCGAGCACTTCCCCCCCATCGTTTCGACGGGTTACCCGCGGAACAGCCACTGTGTCATTCTCTAATCAGTAGGTCTGCTTATCTTAGCCAAAGTCCTATATCCCTCAAAACTAAGTACAACTCACAGTTGCACCAATTATCTATATTTTTCTGTTAGTACATATAAATAACTAGATGGTTTAGTACATAGACATCGGGGGGGGAGGGGGGCAGCAGGCACAATGCCACCCTAAAAAATTGTCGGTAGGACCTTTGTCCTCCTGGGCCTTCTTTATGCTTCCCCCCTCCGGCTGATATGGCTTTGCGTACTCCTGTGCATGCCGTTCCTGGCTCGTGTTACCGGTGCCATTTTAGGCTTCCTCCCCGGGTTGAACCTCTTCAGGGCATGCAACAATGTTGGCACTCACTTTCCCCTTTCTCCTCGGTGGCTGGCACTCAAAAGAAACTAATGCCGCAGCCGCCGAGGAAAGCTATCTCCTGTGCGTTGGGCTTATCTCTGCCCTGACTCTTTGTTTCCTCCTTCCTTCCGGTGGCCAGTGCAGCCAAATAAAAAAAAAAACAAAACCAACTGTTGAAAAAACTTCATTGGCTTCCGGTCTGTTACAGGATACAATTTAAGTATACATGTGTGGTTTTCAAACTCCTTTATGGAATATTCGACCCTTTGATTTCTCTTAGTTGGAATTCTTTCAGATCTTGCTATTCAAGGATCACAACAATTTATAAATTAGCATTCCCTTCTTTGAAAGGAGCTAAATGTACTGGGAAGCTTAATAAATCTATGTAACAGTGGTGCCTCACACAACGAACTTAATCCGTTCCAGGAGCAAGTTTGTTATGTGAAACGTTCGTTGTGTGAAACGCGTTTTCCCATAACAATACATGTTAAAAAAAATAATTCGTTCTGTAGCATAAAATATGCTAAGATGACATAAAAAAAGATAAATTTTTGGTTATTATTTTTATTTAGATACATCTAAAAACATAATTGTTTTTTAAAACAACACACATTTTTTAAATTTAAAGACAGACTAAGTAGAGTCTAATTTTACAGTGAGAGGGCAGAGTCTCAGCGGCAAAAACTGGGACTTAACTGTTCATTTTTTTTTTTTTCTACCGTGTTTCCCCGATGATAAGGCAGGGCCATCAAATAAGACAGCCCCCCCTTTTTAGAAAAAATGTAAAATAAGGCACCCCCCCCCCCGCAAATAAGCCACCCACCGATACCTGCGCTTACCCGAATCGGGTGGTACGGTGGGTGACTCCGTGTGGTCCCTGGCACCCCCGACACGATCGGGGCAAGAGGGAGCTCAAGCCCTCTTGCCCCCCCGACTCCCCGACACGATCGGGGCAAGAGGGAGCTCAAGCCCTCTTGCCCCCCCCGACTCCCCGACACGATCGGGGCAAGAGGGAGCTCAAGCCCTCTTGCCCCCCCCGACCCCCCGACACGATCGGGGCAAGAGGGAGCTCAAGCCCTCTTGCCCCCCCGACTCCCCGACACGATCGGGGCAAGAGGGAGCTCAAGCCCTCTTGCCCCCCCCGACTCCCCGACACGATCGGGGCAAAAGGGAGCCCAAGCCCTCTTGCCCCGCCGATTCCCCAACTCCCCGACAATATCGGGCCAGGAGGGAGCCCAAGTCCTCCTGGCCACGGCGACCCCCTAACCCCACCCTGCACTACATTACGGGCAGGAGGGATCCCAGGCCCTCCTGCCCTCGACGCAAACCCCCCCTCCCCCCAACGACCGCCCCCCCCCAAGAACCTCCGACCGCCCCCCCAGCCGACCCGCGACCCCCCTGGCCGACCCCCACGACACCCCCAACCCCCTTCCCCGTACCTTTCTGTAGTTGGCCGGACAGACGGGAGCCAAACCCGCCTGTCCGGCAGGCAGCCATCGACGGAATGAGGCCGGATTGGCCCATCCGTCCCAAAGCTCCGCCTACTGGTGGGGCCTAAGGCGCCTGGGCCAATCAGAATAGGCCCGGGAGCCTTAGGTCCCTCCTGGGGGCAGGGCCTGAGGCACATGGTCGGGTTGGGCCCATGTGCCTCAGGCCCCGCCCCCAGGAGGGACCTAAGGCTCCCGGGCCTATTCTGATTGGCCCAGGCGCCTTAGGCCCCACCAGTAGGCGGAGCTTTGGGACGGATGGGCCAATCCGGCCTCATTCCGTCGTTGGCTGCCTGCCGGACAGGCGGGTTTGGCTCCCGTCTGTCCGGCCAACTACAGAAAGGTACGGGGAAGGGGGTTGGGGGTGTCGTGGGGGTCGGCCAGGGGGGTCGCGGGTCGGCTGGGGGGGCGGTCGGAGGTTCTTGGGGGGGGCGGTCGTTGGGGGGAGGGGGGGTTTGCGTCGAGGGCAGGAGGGCCTGGGATCCCTCCTGCCCGTAATGTAGTGCAGGGTGGGGTTAGGGGGTCGCCGTGGCCAGGAGGACTTGGGCTCCCTCCTGGCCCGATATTGTGTGGGGAGTTGGGGAATCGGCGGGGCAAGAGGGCTTGGGCTCCTTTTTGCCCCGATCGTGTCGGGGAGTCGGGGGGGGCAAGAGGGAACCAGGCGGAGAGAGGGCAGTTAAGCGCAGTGCCTGCGCGGAAGGATGCAGCTCGGGCGACTTCGTTGTGTGAAACGAAGTTCGTTGTACGGATCAAGACATAAAGTTCGTTGTGCGCAGCGTTCGCTGTGCGAGGCGTCCGTTATGCGAGGCACCACTGTACTGGGAAGCTTAATAAATCTATCATATTCAAATTGGTGGGAATTTGGAATGGACTTCCAGACTCCCTAAGGCTGTTAGGTCAATTAAATCAATTCCGAAAAAGTTTAAAACCGTGGTTTTCACAATAGTCACCTAATATTTTCAGCTGATAAACAGTAATGTAAGCAATTTAGTACTCTTTCCTCTTAACCTGTACCATCCATCTAATCTTAACTAATAGCATTTTAATTTCATAGTCTATTAGTTTGTTACTCTTCTTTTTAATGAACTGTAAACCGAGTTGAGCTCCTTAGAGAGATGATCCGGTACATAAATTGAAGATTAGATATGTGTCCCCACTAGTGTCGTGCTTCGAGATCTCTGCAGGTCCTGGAGACCTGCTAACAGGCCCAACACAGCAACTGGACACTAAAAAATAGAAAAACAAAACAGGCCTAAGACCCACGGCGGTCTGCCATCTCTATATTCTCTCCGAGGTGGGTTTCTTTTATTTAACTATTATTTTTTAACTTCTTGGTTACAGAGTGAAGTGTAAGAGAAGGGAAGAGATGGTGCACATGGATAGAACATAAGAATTGCTGCTGCTGGGTCAGACCAATGGTTCATCGTGCCCAGCAGTCTGCTCACATGGTGGCCCTTAGGTCAAAGGCAAGTGCCCTATTTGAGTATAGCCTTATCTGCGTACGTTCTGATTCAGCAGGAACTTATCTAACCCTTTCTTGAATCCCTAGAGAGTGCTTTCCCCTATAACAGCCTCTGGAAGAGCATTCCGTATTTCTACCACTCTGGGTGAAGAAGAACTTCCTTACGTTTGTATGAAATCTATCCCCTTTTAACTTTAGAAAGTGCCCTCTCGTTCTCTTCACCTTGGAGAGGGTGAACAATCTCTATTTCTATATTGTCAATTCCCTTCAATATCTTGAATGTTTCAATCATGTCTCCTCTGTCTCCTCTTTTCAATGGAGAAGAGCCCCAGTTTCTCTAGCCTCTCATTGTACGCAACTCCTTCAGTCCCTTCACTATTTTTGTTGCTCTTCTCTGGATCCTTTTGAGTAGTACTATGTCCTTTTTCATGTACGGCGACCAGTATTGGACGCAGTATTTCAGGTGGGGGCACACCATTGCCCAGCACAGTGGCATGATAACCTTCTCAGATCTGTTTGTGATCCCTGTCTTAATCATTCCTAGCATTCTGTTTGCCCTTTTTGCCGCCGCCGCATATTGCGTGGACAGCTTCATTGACTTGTCTACAAATACTCCCAAGTCTCTTTCCTGGGGGCTCTCTCCAAGTACAGCACCGGACATCCTGTATTCGTGCATATGATTATTGTTACCGACATGCATCACCTTGCACTTATCCATGTTGAACCTCATTTGCCATTTCGCAGCCCATTTCTCGAGTGTGTTTGTCTCATTGTAGGTCTTTGCAATCTTTCTGTGTCCTCACTACTCTGAATAACTTTGTATCGTCCGCAAATTTAATCACCTCATTCATCATTTATAAATATGTTGAAGAGCAGAGGCCCAAGCACCGAACCCTGCGGCACCCCACTTGTGATGCTTTTCCAGTCCAAGTATTGTCCATTTACCCTCACTCTCTGTTTCCTATCTATCAACCAGTTTCTAATCCACGTGAGTATATCACCCTTGATGCCATGACTCTCAATTTTTCGAAGTAGACGTTCATGCGGAACCTTGTCAAACACCTCCTGAAAATCTAGATATATGATGTCGACTGGGTCACCCTTGTCTGTCTGCCTGTTTACTCTCTCGAAGAAGTGCAGTAAGTTTGTCAAGCAAGATCTTCCTTTGCTGAAGCCGTGCTGGCTGGTCCTCATCAGATTTTGTCCATCAAGGTGATCAATTATGCGGTCATTTATCAGCGTCTCTACCATTTTTCCTGGTACCAAAGTCAGACTCGCTGGTCTGTGTTTTCCTGGATCTTCCCTCGAACCTTTCTTGAAAATCTGCGTAACGTTCGCCACTTTCCAGTCTTCTGGAATGTTTCCTGATTGATCGACAGATTGGTTATTAGTTGAAACAGTTCAGCTATGACCCCTTTCAGTTCCTTGATTACCCTTGGGTGGATGCCGTCCAGGCCCAGGGATTTATCGTTTTTAAGCCTATCAATCTGCCTGCACACCTCTTCTAGGCTGACTGTCGACCCTGCCAGTTTCTCGTCTTAATTTTATGCATATAGCCTGTCGGCTTCTGGTATATTGGATATATCCTTTTCGGTAAATACAGACCCAAAAAAATGTGTTCAGTTTTTTGGCGATGGCTTTGTACTCCTTTAGTACTCCCTTTATTCCTTGGTCATCCACTGCTTCCTTTGCGGGTCGTTTCCCATCAATATATAGAAAGAACAGCTTAAAATTTTTTGCCTCCTTGGCTATTTTTTCCTCATAGTCTCTTTTGGCTCCTCTTACCGCCTTATGGCACTTACTTTGATGTTGGTTTTGCTTTTTCTAGTTTTGTCCGTTTTTGTGCTTTTGCATTCCTGAAATGAAGTTTTGTTGTCTTTGATCACTTCTTTCACTGCTACAGTGAGCCACGCCAGTTCCTTGTTCTTTTTCCTCTTGGAACCCTTGTTGATACACAGTATATAGAGATTTTGTGCCTCGGTGACTGTGTCCTTAAAAATGGACCATGCTTGCTCTAGCGTTTTTACAGTGCTTATCTTCTTCCTAATTGTCTTCCTCACCATGACTCTCATCCCTTTGTAGTTCCCTTTTCGAAAGTTCAGTGCCGTGGCAGTTGTTCTGGATCAATTTTTTTTTTGTTCCTTTATCCAGGTTGAAGTGGATCATATTGTGATCACTGTTTCCCAGCATCCCTTCTACTTCTATACCTTGTGCCAGTCCTCATAGTGGGGTGTGGGAGGGAAGAGATGTGCACATGGATGGAGGGGAGAGGCAGAGAACAGAGGAAAGAGATGGTACACATGGATGGAGGAGAGGGGAACAGATGGAAAGGTAGATATATTTGAGATGGAGGCAGAAAATAGAAGAAAACTGAATTGTGCCAAAGATGTGGATGTAGTGCAAAAGGTAAAGGAGAGGAAAGAAGCAGCAAATGCATAAGGAGGCCTTGGAAACAGTGTTAAAAGCACATAGGTGACAAGATGATCAGAAAAAATTGCTAGATAACAAAGGTAGGAAAATGTTATTTTCAATTTAGTGATTGAAATATGTCAATTTTGAAAATTATATATTTTAAAATATTTTATATGTTTTTATATTTTGAACTATTCAGGAAGAAATGCATTTTTTTGTATTCCTTTTGTGGTGTTCTGTGTGCAGAGCCTGGCATATTAGGGTTTTGTATGTGTACAATAGTACTTTTGTTTGTGTGTTTGTTTTTGACAAAGTTTATTTGTTTTCTGCATGTGTGACTGAGGCCAGGTGTTCTGGTGGGGATGGAAGTCCAGAAACTTGGTTGGTGTTATGGCCCCAAGTAGGAAGATATTTGTTGGCTCTCCTTTCAACTTTTTTGGACTCTAAACAGCCCCAACTTAAAAATTAGTGAAAACCACTGTCCTACTGCCTATTGTATTTTTGCAGTGATTTGTGTTGAGAGTGAGCATTGTAGAGCTCTCAACACTTCACAGTTAGTACAATGTGAGGGGCATAATAAAAAAAAACGTCTAAGGTCCCCTTTTGGCCTAAGGCTTTAAACGTTGAAAGTAGAAGCAGGGAAAATGTCCATAATAAAAAAAAACGTCCAAAAGGAGGTTTTTTTTTGATAATGGCCTGCCTCTACGTTCAGCTGTTTAAACTCCCAGACCACCACACTACGTTTAGGTCCATAATGAACCTAAAAAATGCCTAAGCCCCAAATGTCCAACACAAGGGCTTTTAGGCGAAGGAGGAGCCAGTCCTTCGCCTAAAAGCTGGATTCTGTAACCGGTGTCTGTCAAAAACAACACCGGTTACAGAATCCACACCCCCCCACGACATCGGGGCAAGAGGGAGTACAAGCCCTCTTGCCCCGCGTCACCCCCGAACCCCCAATGAAGATTGGGGCAAGAGGGAGCCCAAGCCCTCTTGCCCCGCGATCTCCAATCCCCCCCCCCCCCCAAGTCCGATGGGGCAAGGAGGGAGCCAAAGCCTTCCTGGCCATGCGACCCCCACCCCCTATAAGATTGGGCAGGAGGGAGCCCAACCCCTCCTGCCCAGGTGGACCCCCTACCCCCCACCCCCACTAAAATACGGGCAGGAGGGATCCCAGGCCCTCCTGCCCTCGACACAACCCCCCCAATGACCGCCTCCCGAACCCCCGATCGCCGACCCACGACCCCCCCCCCCCCCGCCGACCCCACGACCCCTCCTACCCCGAATCCTACCCTCCATACCTTGTCAACGTTGGCTGGATGGACGGGTGCCAAGCCCGTCTGTCCGGCAGGCCAGCTGGCTCCAGAATGGGGCCGGATTGGCCCAGGCAGCTTAAACCCCGCCCACAGGTGGGGCCTGAGGCGCCTGGGCCAACCAGAATAGACCCGGGAGCCTTAGGTTCCTGTGGGCGGGGCCTTAGGCACATGGGCATCTCTCCTGTCGCTGGTCACGGCAGTTCGGGTAGAGGAATGATGGCATCGCAGTAGGGGAGATGAGGCATCTCTCTTGCCGCGATCATTGCTTTAGGGGGTAGGCAGGTTGCTGGGGCCGATGAGTTGATCGCAGCAGCCACGATCAGCTCAGCGGCCCCTTTTTCGTCTAAGTCAAAACGTATAAGTGCCGACTAGGCAACCTGCCTAAAGTTTTGATTATACCTCCTGCACGCCTAAGTCTAGGTCTGCCCACCCCCGGCCCTTTCCCCTCCTCTAAAAACGCCTCTTTTCTCTCTGTGCGTTTAGAGGCAGGGGAAAGGCCTAAGCTGGTTTTAGATACGTCTAAAACCAGCTTTGATTATGGACGATCAGGCTTTTTGATCATCCAAGTAGCCATTTAGGCCACTTTTTATACGTTTTTTTCTTTTGATTATGAGCCCCTGTATGTTTATTAAAATTAAATAGTTAACAGAAAAAAAGGAAACCAGATACTGTAATAGATCAGTGTTTTTCAACCTTTTCAAGCCAAGTACCCCCTAAGCCTAACAAATACCAACTGAGTACCCCCGCCCAAACTCCGCCCCGGACTCCACCCCATAATAATACTACTAATTGTAATGCATTTTCTTCCATCCATTTTCCATATACACACAATATAAGACAACACAAGCCATCAAGAAAGATAGTAAAAGAAATAAACAATTCCAAGTTAGTAGAGGTAAGGTTAATCCCACAAAATTTTGGTCTCACTTTGACATTATTTCCAAAAAAGATGAAGAAAATGAGCTTTTTATGAGTTCATGGATCAGTGCTAGTGCCCACATTCTAAATGAAATGGCTCCCCTGAAAATAAGAAGAACGAGACTTAGAAACCTAGAGGGTTGGTTCGACCTAGAGGTTTTAGAGATAAAAAGGGAACTAAGAAAGTTAGAAAGACAATGGTTAAAATTAGGAACTTTAGAGCTTAGAGAGGTCTGGCGCCAAAAGCTGAAATGCTATAAAAACTTAACTAAGGAAAAGGAAAAAAAAAATTTATGCCCAGAAAATCGGTAATGTATCTACAAATAGCAGTAGTCTTTTTAAACTAGTTAATGACCTTTATGACATTCAGACATTTACAAATCCTGCAGAAGAATCCACTGTGACTGCAGATAATTTGGCTGACTTTTTTAATTAAAAAATATAAAAATTAAGGTATTTCTTAGTGGGCTCCACTGATTGTCATTGGGATTTCACCGGACGTCCTTAAAGTTGATATGAGTTGGTCCAACTTTTCTAAGATAGATTGGCAAACATTTAATAAGTTCTACAATAAGTATGTTAAATCATACTGTAGACTGGATAGTTGCCCTCCAAATGTGATGAAAGTGGCCCTGATTAATTTCAAAGCAAATCTGCTAGTTTGGGTTAATCTCCAATTATCCATAGGTAAATTCCCAGAAGACTAGGGTCAAATTGTGATAACTCCTATTAAAGAGAATAGCAAATAATCATAAAAAAATATATCTAATTTCAGACCCATTGCAAGTATTCCGCTGGTTACTAAGCTAATGGAGGGGATGATAAATGCAGAATTGATTACCTACCTAGACAGGTTTAACATACTGCATAATAACCAACCAGGTTTCAGATCTGGCTTTAGTACAGAAACAGTTATGGCCTCACTATTAAATCATTTATATTTTCTATTTAGTCAAGGCACCAGCGCTACGATTATCCCAGGACAAGCAGGCAGCCTATTCTCACATATGGGTGACGTCGAGATGGAGCCTGAATGCAGAAGCCTTGCAAGCAGACTTGTTTGTAGAAACTTAGAAGTTTTGAGTCGACCGCACCGTGCATGCGCGAGTGCCTTCCCACCCATCGCAGGGCGAGTCTCCTCAGTTCTCAATTTTCCGTGGAGCCGAGAAGTTCGTCTTTGACACTGCATTTAACTTGGTTACTTTGTACCTTCTCTCACCGCAGTTTGTGTTAATTTTCTTCATGAAACGCTGTTTTCTTTTATTTCTAGTTAAAAAAAAAAAAAAATTTTTCCTCCGGTCGACTGGAGGGGCAGGCCACTTGGCCGCAGCCCAGAGGCTTTGACTTTGTGGCGGCTATTTTTCTTCCTATGTCCCGGCCAGCAACGAGCTTTAAGAAGTGTAGCCAGTGCCAGCATGCGATTTCCCTCATGGATCCACATCGTCGTCTCAACTGCCTTGGACCGGGCCATCAACCGAAGTTGTGCGAGCGTTGTGCTACTCTTCAATCTTGTGCCCGTAAACGTCGTCAGATTTTAGTGGAGAAGCTTTTCGGAATGGACTCTTCAGTCACACCCTCATCTTCGAAGGAGGCCTCGAATCCACCTTCTGCCGAGGGTCCTCCTGCCTCCATGACTCTGACCTCGAGCATCATCAAGCCTTCCTCATTTGCGGCAGCTCTTGCTTCCAGTACATCTGCTGTATCTTCCCCTGGTTCCTCAAGTCAGATAGCTCAGCAGAAAGTTCTAGCGGTGGTTATCAAGGTTGCTAAGGCTTCCAAGTCGAAGCACATTTCCACTGCCACTTTGGAACCTCCAGCTAAAGCAGGTGGTCTGGTTTCAGACGCGGTTCCATCCTTGCCGGCTTCTTTCCAGACCATGTTAGAGAAGCAATTTATTCAGTTCCTTAGTAATATGGGACCGAAGCTCGCTACTCTAATCCAGCCTGGGCATTCTGTAGACTCCCGTGAGGTCGAACCTCTTCCTATGCCTCCGGCTGAAGCTCCACACTCTGTGCAGGGAGCAGAGTCTCTGCGAGTGTCTGGTCTGGCATCTCTGCACTCGAAGAAAGAAGTAGATTATTTGCAAGTGCCTCGACAGGAATCCTCACACTCCATACAAGGAGCAGAGTCTTTGGAAGTGCATTGAGATTCCTCCACCAAGCCTCCTGAGCTTCGATCTACAGCTTCTAGCCCCTTCCATTCCTTGGTGGCAACATCTGCTTCCATCTCCGAAGCCAAGTCTCCTCGATCCTTGAGACCTGCTTCCAAAGCTTCATCTTCGACCCAGGCTGCCTCGAGGTCCTCGAGTCCCTCTCGAGGCAAGGCATTGGCAGATCAGCTATCTTTCTCTTCTTTTCTTCGTCAGATGGCTGCTGACTTGGATCTTCAGTTAGATGCTGGTTCTAAATACTCTAAGGCAGTGGTTCCCAACCCTCTCTTGGAGGACCACCAGGCCGGTTGGGTTTTCAGGATAGCCCTAATGAATATGCATGGAACAGATTTGCATGCCTGACACCTCCATTATATGCAGATCTCTCTCATGCATATTCATTAGGGCTATCCTGAAAACCCAACTGGCCTGGTGGTCCTCCAGGACAGGGTTGGGAACCACTGCTCTAAGGAATACCTCGAAGTCGTGCATCTTCCTCAATCTCCTGCAGAGTCACTTAAGCTTCCCTTTCATAAGCTTCTGTCTCAGTCTTTTACATGATACCTGGAGACGCCTTATGCAATTTCTGCTGTTCCAGGCAAGTTGGACTCCAGGTATAAAACTCTACATTGCAAGGGATTTGAGAATTCGCAGTTGTCTCATCCTTCCAGAGTTTATGCTACTGTTCCTCCTGGAAGGGAAGGGAAAACCATGGACAAGTTTGGACGTCGCCTTTACCAAAAATGCCATGATGTCCTCCAAAGTCCTCAATTATAATTTTCATTTTGTCACTTATTTCAATTTCCTCGTTGATCTTCTTCCAAATTTTCTCAGCTATTTAGATTCTCAGAAGCACTTCGAGTTTCAAGAAGTCATAGCTACTCTGTCTCAACTCAGATTACATCTTCTCCAGTCTTCTTATGATGCCTTTGAGTTGTCCGCCAGGGCGACTGCTTGTTTTGTAGCAATGCGTCGCCTTTCCTGGCTTCGCACCATTGACATGGACCCTAATCTTCAGGACCGCTTGGCTAATATTCCTTGTGCAGGCAATGACCTCTTCGATAAATCTATCGAGGCAGCCACCAATAAATTGTCTGAACATGAAAAATCCTTTGCTTCTATTGTCAGACCTAAACCTAAGCCAGCTTCTGCCAAGCCTGCGCAACCTCCTCCAATTTTCCAGAGGCGTTTTGCTCTGAGAGCGGCTCCTTACACTCGTCTGCCTCCTAAGAAACAACAGAATCAGAAGTAACAGAAATCTCAACCTTCTGTTGCAGCCTTTTTGACTGTTTAAAACAGAGCATAACCTCCATCGTTCTGTCTCTATTCTCTCTTCCCCCATTGGAGGTCGTCTCCATCATTTTTATCACCGATGGGAGACAATTACATTGGACCTCTGGGTGCTGTCAATCATCAGAGAAGGATACTCTCTTCATTTCACTCAGGTTCCACAAGAGCTTCCTCCAAGAGAGTATCCTTCCAATCCATCCCAGACCTCCCTTCTTCAGAAAGCTCAAGCTCTGCTTCGTCTCCATCGAACCAGTTCCTTTGGAACAGCAGAACAGGGGGTTTTACTCCCGTTACTTCCTTGTTCCGAAGAAGACGGGCGATCTGCGACCCATCCTGGATCTCAGGGCTCTCAACAAATTTTTAGTCAAAGAAAAATTTTGAATGTTGTCCTTTATCCCTTTCTGGATCAGAACGACTGGTTATGCTCTCTGGATCTCAAGGAGGCCTATACTCATATTCCCATTCATCTGGCCTCCTGTCAGTACCTCAGATTTCGGGTGGGGAATCTGCTTTACCAATACAGAGTGCTGCCCTTTGACCTGGCTTCATCTCCCAGAGTGTTCACCAAGTGCCTTGTAGTGGTAGCAGCAGCTCTACGGAACCATGGTCTTCAGGTGTTTCCCTACCTAGACGACTGGCTCATCAAAGATTCAACATCTTAGGGGATTATTGTAGCAACCCAACGGACTACATGGTTCCTACAAAGTTTGGGATTCGAAATCAACTTTCCCAAATCACTTCAGCCCTCTTAGAATCTACAATTCATCGGAGCTGTTCTCGACACTATTCACCTCAGAGCATTCCTTCCGCAACAACGTCTGGAAGCTCTCCTTCAACTCTGTCATGCAGTGTCTTCCCGCTCTTCAATCTCAGCGAGACACATGATGGTACTATTAGGTCACATGGCCTCCACAGTACACGTGACTCCTATTGACAGACTTCACTTCCACATTCATCAGTGGACCCTGGCATCTCAGTGGACGCAGGCTTGCGATCCATTTTCTCGACACATTACTGTCACTCCTTCCTTGATACAGTCTCCGCTGGTGGATGCTCTCTTCCAGTCTCTCCAGAGGCTTACTGTTTCAAATGCCCCCTCATCAGAAGGTCCTTACAACAGATTCCTCGACCTACGCTTGGGACGCCCCTCCCCCAAACCAGCAGGGGAACTTTTGCAGACACTGCTTCAGTGGCCAGCGGGAAACCAGCTCTCCCCCCCCCCTGCACCGATACCCGCGGCACAGGCAGCATCTTCGGAACCTCTCCAAGGGAGTGGAGCGTGGGAGCAGTGCTCCGCCTTTCCCCCGAACCAGCAGGGGAGCTTTTGCAGACACCGCTTCAGTGGCCAGTGGGAAACCATCTCTCCTCCCTCCTGCACCGATACCTGCGGCACAGGCAGCATCTTTGGGGCCTCTGCAAGAGAGCGGAGCGTGGGAACACTGCTCCGCCCCTCCCCCAAACCAGCAGGGGAACTTTTGCAGACACCACTTCAGCGGCCAGCGGGAAACCAGCTCTTCTCCCTCCCTGCACCGATACTCCAACCCAAAGTCTTCTCCAACACAAGCTGAACAAACCCTTCAGGCAAACTGATAAGTACTCTGCATGGTTATTCTTTGCATGGTTACTCTCTGCATGGTCATTCTAATACCTACTGTACCCGAGTCAAACCTTTCCTACTCTCTGCAATCTCCCTCACTGCAGGATGGCTTCCCTGCACAACTACCTCACCCTATTCCTTATGTTCTACTGGACCTATTGCAAATGCTGGTTAACCGAGGCCCTTTACACCTCCCAGATTCCAATCCTCATAAGACCTTGCCTCTCCAACCCAGACCCCTTTAGGCCAACCCAACGCTTCACTCTTAACTGCTGTGATCATGGCCCGTTCCAAATCTCGGTTGTCCCCCCCTCAAACAAAACAAAGAAACCTCGCAGTATAAAACACCGGTTATTAAAGAAAACCTCCCTCCCCTTCCCCATCGACACCCCTCTGCACAAAAAAGTACAAGGTTTCTACTTAAACATCCGATCTATCAGGAACAAAACCCAGCTGGTTAAAGATTAGCTAGAAGAGACTAAACCTGACTTTGTCCTCCTAACTGAAACATGGTTGATCTCCGACACCGATATCATAATTCGCGAGTGTCTCGCACCCGGGTTTAAAATCATATCACTATCCAGATCCTGGGGAAGAGGATTAACCATCATAGTAAGAGATCCATTCAAGTCCACCATCCTAACCTCGAAAACCTCCACAGACCTCAAAATTCTCTCTTGCAAACTCCAATCTGACCAACTAGAAGATGGCCTAATTCTCACCCTATTCTACATCCCTCCCAAGAAATGACCCACTGCTAAAGACAACTTTTCAGAATTCCTCCTCACCAACTCAATTACAGGTCCCTACAATCTTCTGATCGGGGATCTGAACATCCACCTAGAACAGATTGAACAGAACGACACAAAAGACCTTCTATCCCTCATCTCCTCTCTAGACTTTTTCACTCCGACCCCGGTAAAAACCCACCACAAAGGTCACCATTTTGATCTAGTAACCTTTTCCTCCAAAGAACAATTCCATCCCAAGATTCTTTGGGAACAAGCTACCTGGACAGATTCCCTATGGTCAGACCACAGATTATGCAATTTCCACCTCAACTGGCAAACAAGACGCTACCTACCCAACCCAAAGACGGCAAAAAGGCCTAATAAGGTAATATCCACAAGAGGCCTAATCAACCCAGTGAAATTCTGATCCCACTACGACATCTCTTCCAACCCTGACACCGACTCCTTTACGGTCGACGACTGGACAAACACAAGCACACAGATCCTAAATACAATGGCCCCCTATAAAACAAAGAAACTGAGAAACAAAATTCTGGATGGCTGGTTTGATGCCGAACTTGGATCAGTAAAACGGGATCTTCGAAAATTAGAAAGACTTTGGCTGAAATCAAGTGACAACAAAGACAGAGCCAACTGGAGAACAAAACTAAAAGATTACAAAAATCTGATAACCACCAAACGCACTAACTTCTATGCCCAAAAAATCGGATCCCCTAACCCTGATATCAAAAACCTATTTAAAATAGTCAACCACCTCTACGATATTCAATCCCTTACCCGCCCTTCCTCAGACTCCCCCCCCCCCCCACCTGCCAACGACCTGGCCACATTCTTCAATAACAAAATCTCCAATCTCAGATCCACCCTACCTACAACCTCCACCAACCATCTGATCTATCTTGACACTCGGTCTCATGACGATGAAACCATGGCTGATTTAATCTGGAACAACTTCACCACCCCCACCTGGCAACAATTCTGCAAATTCTACTCAAAATATGCCAATTCCCACTGCAAACTAGATAGCTGTCCACCAAATGTAATGAAAGTTGCCCCAACCTCCTTCAAAATCAAATTATATACCTGGCTCTCTTCCCAGCTACAATCAGGCTCATTCCCTGTGGACCTAGGCCAAATACTTACCACTCCAATCGTCAAAAAACCCAAAGATCCCATCTCCCTTGTATCCAACTACAGACCCATTGCGAACATACCCTTCTTTACAAAGATGATGGAAGGTCTGGTCAACCAAGATTTAACAACTTACCTGGACAAATTCAACATCCTTTTTTTTAATTATTATTTATTTATCAATTTTCAAATAAACAATCAAGTATACATTTGTACAGAAAGGAGAGGCATTAAAGAACACATTCCAAACAAGACAATAGTTATAATCAAAGAAAAATAATCTTAATCTCCTCCTCAAGTCCTCCTATTATGGATCCAAGATGTAAAACGGTGAGCCTTATGCAATATCAATAAGAAGAAAAACAGGAACACTTAGCTGAGGAAGTGACCTAATCAAATAATGAACGCTCATGTTGTATTAATCCCAGCTTTCAGGTGTGCAGCTGACAGAAAGGTTGTCAGTTGTATAGGCTCAAAGAAAACATATTTTTGCTTTTGATATAATATCACACATTTACATGGGTATCTTAAGAAGAAGGAGGCTCCAAGAGCGATAACTCCCGGCTTCAAAATTAGAAATTCACGCCGCCGCCTTTGGCTATCTCGAGCCAGATCTGGAAATATTTGTATTTTAAATCCCAAAAATTCTTTTGACTTATTTTTGAAGAAAAGTCTCAGCAACCAGTTTTTATCCGGTGCCAAGGCAACAGTGAGAAGTAAAGTTGCTGGTGTCGCAATTTCCTTGTCCGACTGTTCTAATATCAGTGAAACATTTAGATTCTGTTGGACCTCTGTAGGTAGTTGTTGTGGTTCTTGATATTGTTGATGTTGTCCTTCAATTTTCCGAATAGGCAGATAATAAGCCTGAGTTAAAGGTGGAAGCAGTTCTTCTAAAATATCCAAAATTTCTACCATATATCTTTTTATCATTTCTCTCGGTGGTATTGTTGCCACTTTAGGAAAATTAATCAACCTGAGATTGTTATTACGAGAAAGATTATCTAAAGCTTCTAATTTTCTTCTCATATTTATATTGTCTTTCATTAACGTTTCACTAAGTTGTTTAGTGGCAGCATTTGAATCTTTAAGGTCCTGAAAATCTGTTTGTAAACCTTTAATATTTGTTTCATGGATATTTAGCTTTGATTCAATTTGGGAAATTTGGCGTTTTATAGATTTTGCCAAATCTGCCACCAGATCCCATATCGCCTCAAGAGTTATTTCTCTAGGTTTCTCTATTTCAACAGTTTGTACTTTTTGTATAGGAAAATTAGCTATAGCTGACCTTGCCTCCTGCATGCTGTTCTCCTGGAAGCTGCTTTCCCTCTTGCTGCTCTGAGCCTCAGCCATTACCGGACTCACAATACAGGAGTCCACATCCATTCTTCCCTGTCCGATGACCATAGCCTCACTGGACAGGAGCTCACCAACCTCCGATGGCTCTACTGTCCGAGGGGAGCTGGTATGCTGAGGAAGAGGGGGTGGAGTTCTGGCGTCGGGGCTTAGCGATATTTCCAAGCCCGGGGAGACCACATCCTGCTCACCAACGAGTGCTCCCAGCGGGGAAGCCGACGCCACCGCCGACACTTCCTGCATCCGACGAATTAGTTCCTCGATGTTGCCGAGTCTAGCGGGGTCAGGGCGCCGCGAGGCTACAGCGGCACTTCGTCCCCTTCTCTTCGGCATTGCTGGATGAGGTAAACACCGCGAAGAAGAAAAAAAAAAAACAGGTACTCGCTCTCGGTTCTAATCGGGACGCTCAGCTAGCTGCCCCGTCGGCCATCTTGGATCCTCCACCTCGCATCT
The DNA here is from genome assembly GCF_902459505.1 of Geotrypetes seraphini. NCBI lineage: Eukaryota > Metazoa > Chordata > Amphibia > Gymnophiona > Dermophiidae > Geotrypetes > Geotrypetes seraphini. The sequence continues at coordinate 336,530,938 of NC_047086.1, read as the reverse complement.
AATTCAACATCCTAAACGATAACCAGTCAGGATTCCGCTCCGGACACAGCACTGAAACTGTCATCGCTTCTCTGGTAGACTACCTTCATAACCTGTTCAGCCAAGGCACAAGTGCACTAGTCCTGCAATTCGATCTTAGTAGCGCCTTTGACTTGATTGATCATGCCATTCTTCTGGACTGTTTGGAGTCTATCGGTCTCTCAGGCAATGTAATAAAATGGTTCCGGGGTTTCCTAGGTCAACGCTCTTACCAAGTTTACAGTGACATCTCCCATTCCGCCAGCTAGGCCAACACCTGCGGAGTCCCACAGGGCTCCCCCCTGTCCCCCACGCTGTTCAACATATACCTGGTCGCTCTAGGTAATCTACTGCTAAACTTGAAGATCAAATTCTACATCTAGGCCGATGACATCACCTTAGTCTTTCCCCTAACCAACATAACCCCTGAGATAAATACTCACTTAGCTTCAATCCTAACGCAAATCGAACTATGGATGGCCGACTTCAAACTTAAACTAAACTCAGACATAACCAAATTCTTCCTGGCGAGTCCAAACGACAAAATCAAGGACACCTCAATCTCCCTGAATGGCCAAGTCTTTCCCATAACAAACTCCTTAAAAATTCTTGGAATGACTCTCGACCGCAACCTTACTTTCAAAGCTCACACCGACCTTCTGGTCAAAAAAGGCTTCGCCGCTAAGATCTATTGGAAAGTACTTCGACACTCCCTCATTCCGCCTACTTGTGCAATCCTCCATCTTAAGTCTCCTCGACTACTGCAACATCATCTACCTGGGATATTTAAAAAAAAAAAAACACTCAAAGATTGCGAATCATCCAAAACACGGCAATCCGACTGATCTTCGGACTAAAAAAATGGGAACACCTAACTCCCTACTACCACAAACTTTACTGGCTACCCCTGGAAGCAAGAGTGCAATTCAAGTTCGCCTGTTTCTGTTTCAAATCCATCCTTGGCTCGGCCCCCCTTTACTTGGTATCCCATTCATCCTAGATCGCCCATCCAAACTCATACATAGAACCCACCTGTTTAGCTATCCTACCCTAAAGGCCTGCCGCTACAAAAGATATCTAAATAGAACTCTTGCCTTCCAAGCAGGTCAGCTCAATAACTGGCTGGCCCACATCATCTCTCGCACTTCATCCTACTTAAACTTCAGGAAACTACTAAAAACTTATCTATTCACCCGATTCATACCCTAAGACCCCTGCCCTACCCGTGGCCCCTTCTATCTCACCTTGTCCTGCTTTCCATTAAACTGCTTCCCTTTAAACTGCTTCTCATTAAACCGCTTCTTCACCTGCTGTTTGCATCCCTTGTTTTTTTACCTACATGCCCACTTCCACTGTACCCCCTTTTGTTATACCTACATTCTCGAATTGATCCTTTACGCAGATTGTCTTGACCTTCTTCCCTGTACCATTTGCCCTGATTGTACCTATTTTCGCTGATTGTACCATTTTTCGCCGATTGTTCCTATTTTCTCTGTTTGTACCAATTTTCTCTGGCACCTATTTCTCTGACTGCACCTTTGTACCATTTTCGCTGATTGTCCAGCCCTTCTTCGTTGTAAACCACCTTGAACTACTATGGCTTTGGTGGTATATAAGAAATAAAATTATTATTATTATTATCTCGATGGTCTCCGTACTCAAGGCCACTGGACCAGTACGGATTGTCAGTGTCACATCAATCTGTTGGAACTCAGAGCGATCTTCAATGCTCTCAAAGCTTTTCAACATCTTCTTCATGACCAGGTAGTCCTCATTGGGACGGACAACCAAGTCGCCATGTACTATGTCAACAAGCAGGGAGGGACGGGATCTTCTTCCTTTTGTCAAGAAGGTTTGGAACTGGGCGATCCATCACAACACCTTCCTCATAGCTGTCTACATTCAAGGGGTAAACAATTTCTTGGCGGACAACTTGAATCGTCTTCTGCAACCTCACGAATGGACACTCCATTCCTCGCCCTTTCATCACATCTTTTCAAAGTGGGGAATGCCTCAGATAGATCTCTTTGCAGCTCCCCTCAACTCCAAATTGCCTCAGTTCTGCTCCAGGATATATTCTCCTCATCGCCTCGAGGCAGATGCTTTCTTACTGGAATGGACGAATCTCTTCCTGCATGCATTCCCTCCATTCCCTCTCATTTTCAAGACTCTTGTCAAATTGAAAAACACTCATGCCACCATGATTCTGATTGCTCCTCGGTGGCCGAGAAAACCTTGGTACTCCCTTCTACTTCAACTCAGCAGCAGGGAGCCATATCTTCTACCAGTTTTTCGATCTCTGCTTACACAGAGTCAGGGATCTCTGCTTCATACCAACCTGCAGTCTCTACACCTGACTGCTTGGTACCTCTCAACATAACTCCTTTTCAGTTTTCTCAACCTGTAAGAGACATTTTAGAGGCTTCTAGGAAGCCTGCAACTAGGCAATGCTACCACCAAAAATGGACTAGATTTGCTATGTGGTGTTTTTCTCACGATAAGGAGCCTCAGGGTTCCTCCTTATCTTCTGTTCTGGATTATCTTTTGCACTTATCCACCTCTGGCCTCAAGTCTACATCGATACGAGTCCATCTCAGTGCAATTGCTGCTTTCCATCACCCTATTGAAGGGAAACCCTCCTCTGCTCATCCCGTGGTTTCCAGATTCATGAAAGGACTTTTCAATGTCAAACCTCCTCTCAAACCGCCTCCAGTGGTTTTGGGACCTCAATGTTGTTCTTGCTCAATTGACGAAGCCTCCATTTGAACCAATGTCTATGGCTCATTTGAAATATCTCACTTGGAAAGTAGTGTTTCTCATTACCCTCATTTCTGCTCGACGAGTTAGTGAGCTGCAAGCTTTAGTATCTGATCCACCTTTTACCGTCTTCCATCATGATAAGGTGGTCCTCCATACTCATCCTAAATTGTTATCTAAAGTGGTTTCAGAATTTCATCTTAACCAATCCATTGTTCTTTCCAAAGCCTCATTCTCATCCTGGAGAATCAGCCCTTCATACTCTGGACTGTAAACGTGCTTTGGCCTTCTATGTGGAACGCACCAAACCACACAGAACTGCTCCTCAACTTTTTGTCTCCTTCGATCCAAACAAGTTGGGACATCCAATCTCTAAGCGTACCATCTCCAACTGGATGGCTGCTTGTATCTCTTTCTGCTATGCCCAGGCTGGATTACACCTACAGAGTCGAGTCACAGCCCATAAAGTCAGAGCAATGGCAGCTTCAGTAGATTTCCTCAGATCTACACCTATTGAGGAAATTTGCAAAGCTGGTACTTGGTCCTCGGTTCATACTTTCACCTCTCACTATTATCTGGATACTTTCTCCAGACGGGATGGCCATTTTGGACAGAGAGTATTACAAAATTTATTCTCCTAAGTTGCCAACGCTCCCACCATCCCATTCTAGTTAGCTTGGAGGTCACCCATATGTGAGAATAGGTTGCCTGCTTGTCCTGGGATAAAGCAGTTACCGTAACAGTTGTTATCCAGGGACAGCAGGCAGCTATTCTCACAACCCAACCATCTCCCCTGGTTGGCTTCTCTGCTAGCTATCTGAACTGAGGAGACTCGCCCTGCGCTGGGCGGGAAGGCACTCACGCATGCACGGTGCGGTCATCTGCTTGCGAGACTTCTGCATCCGGGCTCCGTCGATAACGTCACCCATATGTAAGAATAGCTACCTGCTGTCCCTGGATAACAACTGTTATGGTAAGTAACTGTGCTTTCTGCAGTTGGATTTAAACTGTGCCTTCAGCCTGATAGATCATACCATTCTACTAGGTTATCTGGAATCCATTGATATTGCAGGAAATGTCTTTAATTGGTTCCAGGGTTTCCTAGGCAAAAGATCTTACTGGGTGTTCAAGGATGACAATTTATCTTATAGTTGGGATTGGGATAACATTTGCGGGGTACCTCAGGGCTCCCCCCCTATCCCCGACTCTGTTTAATATTTATCTTATTTCACTGGGTAATTTGCTACAAAGTCTAAAGCTCAATTTTTATATTTACGCAGATGACATCATCTGTGGTTATCCCGTTAACCTGTTTGTCATCTGATTTTATTAAATTTCTAGCTAATATTTTAAATCAAATCAAGCTTTGGATGATTGATTTTAAACTGAAATTAAATACTGAAAAAACTAAATTCTTTCTAGCAACACCCAATGAAAAGATAAAAGAAAATTTGATTTTTGTGAGCGGGCAGGAATATAAAATTGAACAATCCATAAAAATATTGGGTGTAACCCTTGACAAACACCTGACCTTGGAAAAACATAGATTTACTGTTTTAAGAAATGTATTTCGGTCTTATGGAAGCTCCGCACCATTAAGAAATTTTTTGATGAACCGTCTTTTCGTTTGCTAGTGCAGACATCCATTTTGAGTATTTTGGATTATTTCAAAATTATATATTTAGGGGCTTACAAACAAATACTCAAAAAATTGAGACTGTTTCAGAACACTGCGGTTTGTGTAATCTTTGGATCTTTCTATCAAAAACTTCACTGGCTTCCAGTGGAGTCCAAAGTTCTGTTCAAGTTTTCCTGCATTAGCTACAAAGCAGTTTTCGGGATGCTACCAGATTACCTTGCCTCTCAGTTTTCTTTGAATTGTTCTAATAAGAGTACTCGTAGAATAAATCTATTTAATTACCCTTCTCTAAAATCATGTCAATACAAGAAGTTTTCTGACAGAATTTTTATCATTTCAGGCCACCAAACTGAATACATGGCTTGAAAAACTTATGCTTGAGGCTACTTCCTATTTTGATTTTAAAAAATCTCTAAAGACACGCCTGTTTGACATGTTTACGTCTTAGTTGTGCTACTGTTTTAACTTCTCCTTGTTTTTTAACAGATGTATTCTTTTTATTGATTGTTTTATTATGTATTTCACATATATTGTTTGTATGTATCTTTTCTGTTGTAAACTACTTCAAACTTTTGGTATAGCGGTATACAAAAAAATAAATTATTATTAAATTATTATTATTAATACATAATGGTAACCACAAAATTAAAAGAACACAAAGCAAACTGTACGCAAAGAAAATGTTAATTATCATTTATATTTGGGGTTTTTCAAAGCTGTCAAGGCAGATGACTTTAAAATATGCAATATCACCTCAGTAACAACTATAGAAAAAATAGACAAATATAGTGCAAAATATAGACAGCAGATATAAATTCTCAAAAGTGACACATTTCGATCACTAAATTGAAAATAAAATCATTTTTCCTACCTTTGTTGTCTGGTGATTTCATGAATCTCTGGTTGCACTTCCTTTTGATCCAATATATATATTTCTTTCTTTCTCTCCTCCAGACCTCATTCCATTCCCTGGTGACAGATCAAAGCTGCGCGGACAATAGAATGCCGAGAATCGCGTGCAGGATGTCTGCATGCTGGATTTAAACAGTATTTTAAAGTGCTCCGAGGGTGTATGTGTGGGGGGAATTGTTGGCTCTCCAATTAGTGATGGGGTGGGGGGAACCCCCCTATTACAGAAGAAACTATACTTTTCCCCTAAAAAACAGGGAATAGGGCTGTTTCCTTTATAATGGGGTGTTCCCTTCTCCAACAACCCCCACAGCGGGAGCACCAACAGTTCTAAGTTCACCCAATCCCGCCCTCAGAGCCCTTTAAAATACTGTTTAAATCCAGCTCGCAGATGTTCTGGGCGCGATTGTCAGCGCTCCATTGTCCACATGGCTTTGTCTTGCGTGGTTTTGTGTATGTACCCATTCCCCAATCTGTCTCTGTCCCTCCTTGAGTCCAACTTTTCTTCCTTTTTATCCCCCAGATCATTTTTCACCACTTCCACCAGCCCCATGCCCATTTTTCCTACTATCACCCCTCTCCAACACCATTCCACATTTCTCCCTCCATCACTAGGCCCAACATTCCTCTTCCTTTCCCCATGTGCAGCATCTCTTTCCCTCTCACTCACATACTGAGGCCCTTTCTATTCACTTCCTTCCTCCTTTCTATGTGCCGAGTTAGTGCCCCCATCCTCCCTGCCTGCTTCCTATGTCCTGAGTTCGTGTCCCCTCCCCCTTACTGCCTTTGTCCTTCCTCCCTCCCTCCCTCCCTGTCGTGCCGAAGCCTGCCTTCCTCCCTTCTTCCCTGCCCCGCCAAAGCCTGCCTGCCTCCCTGTCTCCCTGCCTGCCGCGCTAATGCCTGCTTACCCACCTCCAATTCCTCCTCTCCTGGTCTGCTGCCACAACTCCGGGAAGGGCCTGGTGTGTGCAGCGATTGTATGCCGCCGGCCCAGAAGCCTTCCCCCCCCCCCCCGATGTCAATTCTGACATTGGAGAGAAGGTCCGGGCCAGCCAAGCAGCGATTGTCTGGCCTGGACCTTCTCTCCAACATCATAATTGACATCGGGGGGAAGGCTTGTGGGCCTGCGGCGTGCAATCGGTGCACGCGTTCTTCCCTTCCCGGAGTTGTGGCGGGGGATAATTAAATGCGGGCGGATGTTCCGCATACCCCCTAGGGTCCGTGAATCGTAGGTTGAGAATCCCTGTGCTAGATGAACCATTGGTCTGACTCAGTATTGCTATTCTTATGCTCTTTGCAGGGTTTTGTATTACTTCTTGATGCACTTCTTTGGCATTGAAACGGGAGTTTTTTGTAGCAGTTACTTAAGTGACATTGCAAATACCTTGATCTCTCTGAAAAATGGAGAATATAAATGATAGTTAATTAAAATTTTCTCTGCAGCAATACAGTGTGTAGTTTAATTATATGGTTGCCGTTATGTATTGTTAATAAGATTACCGTATTTTCACGTAGATAATGCGCACCCGTGTAAAACGCGCACATGGGTATAGCGCGCGGGAAACCGAAATATATGTAAAAAAATTTTTGTATACCGCGCATGCCGCCCCGACTCTCCCGTCGCCGCCCGACTCTCCTTTTGCCCACCCCGACTCTCCTCTGGCCACCCCAACTCTCCTTTTGCCCGCCCCGACTCTCCTCTCCCCCTTGAAGTCCTGTCCCCACCCTGAAAGCCTGATGCCTCCCCCCCGACGTCTGATTCACCCCCCCCGCAGGACCGCTCGCACCCCCACCCCGAAGGACCGCTCACCCGCACCCCCACCCCGAAGGACTGCTCGCACGCACTCCCACCCGCACCCCCACCCTGAAGGACCGCTCGCACCCCCACAGCCTCCCGACCCCCCCCATCATGTAGAAGCTCCTACCGGTGTCCTGCTGCTTCCTCTTGGCGGTCCCGGCCCTTCTGTGAGCCCTGCGCCCTGCGTCCACTCATACCTTGCCTGGCTTTTAGGAGAGCAGCAGTAGCCACCGCTGCAGCGTCCAGCTCTTCCCGTAAGAACTGGGTAAGTGGAATGCTCCCTGTCCCCTGGTTTAGCTCTAAGTCCCTGTGCGCTTGGCAATTATTTCAGCCCTTTCCCTTGTGCTTTTTCTCTGCCTCGTGCTCCCCCTCCACTCATGGTTGATGTAATTTTGGGGGAGGAGCCAGCATGCTAGAAACCGCGAATAAGCAAAATCGCGAGTACAGAAACCGCGAATAGGGTGGGAGAAGTGTATATGAAGAATAACTGGAAGAAAGGGCATTACAATTAGTACTATTATGGGCTGGTGTCTGGGGTGGAGCTTCGGGTTATGGGTGCAGACTAGGGTGGGACTTTTGCCCTCCCCTAGCAAAACAAAAAAGCATTCTGCTGCATATGGTTTAGTATAAAGACTAGATGACTGAAAGCAAACCCACAGCTAAAAAGTTAAGATATAGATAAGCTGCAAACATAAAATAAGAATGTAATTGTAGAGAGTACTACTACTAATTATTTCTATAGCGCTACCAGATGCACGCAGCACTGCACAGAGTCACAAAGAATAAGAAAACAGTCCCTGCTCGAAAGAGCTTACAATTTAAACATGCAAGACACACAAAAAGAATGTCATGGATACAGTCAAGGGGAACGGTCAAGCCTTCCACCCACCCTTTACCCAAGAGGATCTGGGTCACTTCATCACTTCAAAAATCTCTTCAGTGGTGGATGAACCCTGTCAACCTTTGCAGGAGTCGCCTTTATCTGGTTCCTCCACATCAAAAAGTTCTCTCCACAGATATGTCCATGTATGTTAGGAGGGCTCACTTGGACGGCCTCAGGATGCAAGGTTTTGGAATTCACAAGACAAATCATTGCATATCAACCTTCTAGAATTAAAGGCCATTCTAAATGCTCTCATCACTTTTCAAAATACTTTGTCCAAGCACGTTGTCCTAGTTTGAAGGAACAGCCAAGTCGTGATGTATTACATCAACAGGGCAGTATGGACTCTCTCCTCCTTTGTCAAGAAGCCCAATGCATCTGGAATTGGACTATTCCTCGCAACATATTTCTAAAAGCTATATATGTACAAGGGAAACAGAATATCCTGGCTGACGAACACAGCAGATTCCTCCAGCCACACGAGTGGACCATCAACTCCATTTTCCAGTTTTGAGAAATTCATCAGATAAACCTGTTTGTTTCCCCCTCATTCACAAGCTGCCTCAGCAGATTCCTTCAGCCACATGCTTGGACCCTCAACTCTAGAGTACTCCGTCACATTTTCCAGTTTTGGGGAATTCCTCAGATAAACATGTTTGTGTCTCCCCTCATTCACAAGCTGCGTCAGTTTTGCAACAGACAATAATCTTCGCAATGTTTTGAGGCAGATGCATTCCTTCTGGATTGGACAAACAAATTTCCTATGTGCATTTCAACCAATCCCTCTCATTCTGAAGACCTTGATAAAAACTCCACCATGATCCTGTTAGCTCCTCTGTGTCCCAGGGAACCTTGGTTCTCCCTTCTACTTCAGCATTCCAATCTGCAATCCCTTAACTTGACAGTTTGGTACGTTTCGGTGTAACTTCAGCAGATTTTCACCTCTCTGATCCTGTTCAAGCCATTATTTATGCATCCAGAAAACCATCTACCCAGCAATGCTATCAAAAAAAGTGGATGTGTTTTACCTCCTGGTGTTCTCTTCATCATCAAGAATCTTCATCCTCTTCACTTTCTTCTGTTCTGGATTACCTTCTCCATCTTTCCATTTCTGTCTCAAAACCACGTTGGTTAGAGTCCACCTCATTTTTCCAATTTTGGCTCAAAACCACGTTGGTTAGAGTCCACCTCATTTTTCCAATTTTGGCTCAAAATCACGTTGGTTAGAGTCCACTTCATTTTTCCAATTTTGGCTCAAAACCACGTTGGTTAGAGTCCACCTCATTTTTCCACTTTTGGCTCAAAACCACGTCGGTTAGAGTCCACCTCAGTGCTATTAGTGCTTTCTATACTTCTGTTGATGATAAACCTCTGCCAACTCATTCTCTGGTTTCTAGGTTTATGTGTAAATTTTTTTTAAATTAAAAAATGCAAAATAAAGCAAATATAGTGCAGTGATTACAAATGTCATCCCACCAAGCCCTTCCTGCCACCCCAAATCAATTAAAGAAGCTGAAAAGAAAAGGAACGAACGGAATCAGCAGCAAAAAGAAATCATATGTTCAAAAGACAACTCCGTACCCTCGGGGTCAGTGTGTCCTAAAAAGCACACCAAGTACGCTTAAACTTGTGTCCTGTGGGAAAGGCCAAGTCCTGAACCTGAAGCTGCTCTATCTTGAGCAAAGTAAGCATTTGCATTCGACACTGCGACAAGCTGGGAGGGCTAGACTGTAGCCAGTTGAGCAAAATAACCTTTTTTCCCATCAAAATGGCCCTCCACCAAAAAAGACAATATCCAAGGATTGCAAGGAGTACAAATCAAACAAAATCAGAGGGTCCAACTTGATCCCACAGGTCCAAGAGAAGAGATAGAAGATAACAAGTCAGTCCAGAAAGTCTGAATCAAGGGACAAGTCCAAAACATGTGACCAAGAAAGGCGGGTAAATAGGCACATTTGGGACACGCACCAGTCTGAGACATGCCCATATACCTTGCACGCTGGGGTGAAATGTAGAGACGTAACGCAAACTTGTAGTTCTGTTCCCAGTATAATACATGATCTAGTGTAGAGGCTGAAGCCAAAACATATTTTTTGCAATCCAGAAGAAACAGTTACATAGCAAGATCTGCATTCCATGCAGACACACATTTAGGGTAATAAAGTTCGCTAGTAGAGTCCTGTAGATACCTATGATAAAATCATAAAGGAACCCCTTGCTGAGTTCCTAAAGTATAACCAGTAGCAAGTTCATCCTGCACATCCTCTGTAAGATTCTCCCAGGAGTTGGAGGTAAGAAAAGATATCACCTGGCAGAGAAAACTCCTCCTGAAGAGTTACAAATGACTTCAGCCGGCCCTCCTCTGTAAGAGCATGAGCCAAGTACTAGATGCCCTTAGCTCTCCAATGGTGAAACACTGAATCAGCTTGCCCTGGAGGAAATGCCGGATTCCCACAGATGGATAAGTATGGAGTCTCTACAGTGGAAAATCCTTGTTGCTTACAAAGCCAACGCCAGGTAGACCTCGCAGGTAGAAGAAGGCCAGATTTGCGAAGGATCTCAGGAAGACGGAGGCCCAACTGGTGAAGATAGCAACTGAAGTGCCAGGGTCCATGAGAGACAATTCAACAGATGTTAAGAAAAATCATGCACAGATCTGTACCATCATTAATGTTGCATTGCACAAGCAACAGTGAGATAACGTACATTTAAAAGGCCCAATCCACCAAAACGCTTAGGCGTTTGAATAATACTAATGGGAAGACGTGACCTCCTACTCTGCCACAAATAGACTTGTATTAGGGAGTACAATTTCTTTTCATCTTTGCTTTTCTAAAATAAAGGCAACGTTTGAAAGACATAGAGCCATTTTGGGGCCAGGATCATGTTAAAAAGATGAAACTGTCCCAAAATGGACAATGAATAAGCCCTCTACAACGTGAGTTTAGTTATACTGTATAGTCTCAGATAATAACTTGGTTACATTAACAGAATATAGGGTTGGTAATCAAGCGGGAATATGAACACCTAGATATTTCAAAGCATTAGTTTTCGAGCTTAGCGGAAATGCCCCTTCCCAGCGATCCTTCACCTCCTCCATCAAGGGCATAGCCTTAGATTTGGAAAGATTAAGGGAAAAGCCGGAAAAAGAATCCTAAGTGCCCAGAACATCTAACAAGGCAGGCAAAGAAGTCTCTGGATTAGTTAAGATAAGCAAAAGGTCGGCAGCATACGCCAAAACCTTTACCTGAAGTGGAGGATCATCCATTCCTGCGACACGCGCATCAGCCAATAGAGTATGCAGCAGGGGTTCCAAAGAGATGATAAACAAGAGAGGCGATAAACACCCCTGCTGCGAACCCCTATCAACTGGAAAGGGAGGCGATCGCTGCCCCATAACCAATATGCTCGCTTGTGGCTCAAAATGCAATGCGCGCACCGCAGAAAGGAAGGCTCTCCCAAACCCCATGTATGCTAAAGTGGAAAACAAAAACATCCAACCCACCCAGTCAAATGCCTTTTCAGTGTCCAGACTGACAACCATGGATGGCCCAGAATGGTGCTGACAATGTGCCATAGATAGTAACAAAGTACGCACGTTAACAACAGACTGATGGCCCCACTCAAAGCCCGTCTGCCCAGAGTCAATCAGCCACGGTAACAGTTGCCAGCCTGGACGCCAAAATACCCAACAACAGCTTCAGGTCTACAGTATTCTCCCCAGACATTTTTTCCAGCCGGGTGGCATGAAAAAGTAGCCGGGTTGGGCGGGATGGGGAAATTTGGTGGTGGGGAAAATTAACCCCCTCTTTTACTAAGGGGCGCTAACATTTTTAGAGTGCGCAAACCCCTACGGTATGTGGGAAAAATAACGCCAGCTCAATGCTGGCGTTAGCATCTAGCACCCGTGGCAATTCTCCGCACGCTAAAACCACTATCAGAACTTAGTAAAAGGAGCCCTAAATGTGTACTATTTTTATTAGTTAATTATTATTATTATTTTCCAGTGCTCAATATGACTTCCTTTTTTAAGGTTTGACACTTGTGCCAGAATCATTTTACTAAATTTAAGAAGTATTTGCCCTCTTTCAAATGGTATAGAGGTTAAAAAAAGGGAAAGGCGTTAATGAAGTCATTAGGTTCAATCTAGCCATTTATTTCTGCATGAATTTAAACAACTAAAAAAAAAAAAAAAGATAAATATAGCTCATCCAGTCATACAAGAAATGGCTCTACAGAAGGGGTGTCCACACTTTTTGGGCTTCGAGCTACTTTTAAAATGACCAAGTCAAAATGATCTTCCAACAATAAAATTTTAAAAAAACACAAAGCACACTGTACGCAGAGAAAATGTTAATTATCATTTATATTCCGCGGGTTTTCAAAGAGGTGAAGGCAGATGATTCTATGCAATGTCACCTCAGGAACAACTATACAAAAATAGACAAATATATCCCCTCCCTTTTTACTAAATTGCAATAACGTTTTTTTTTTAGCGCAGGGAGATGCGCTGAATGCCCTGCGCTGCTCTCAATGCTCATAGGCTCCCTGCGCTAAAAACCGCTATTGCGGTTTAGTAAAAGTGGGCCATAGTGCAAAATATAGACAGCAGATATAAATTCTCAAAACAGACACATTTTGATTCTTTATTGATTTTTAATCAAAAACCGTGTCATACAAATGAAAGAACAAAAGATATTCCACATATTACACTATTATCTATACAGGTAACATAAATATCATTTAATAATTTCATTTTCCTGCATATAATAATATCATAATATATCCTAATATGCAATTCAAATTACCCAAATATCACTATCAATAAAAATAAAAACCCAGACACATTTTGATCACTAAACTGAAAATAAAATCATTTTTCCTATCTTTTTGTATGGTGATTTCATGAGTCTCTGGTTGCACTTCCTTCTTCTGACTGTAAATCCAATATTTTTTTCTTTCTGCCCCTCCCCTTTCCTTTATGTCTCTTTCTTTCTCTCTCCTCCTGCCCCCCAAGCCATCGCGCCAATTTCTCCACTTTCCCGATTCTTTCCCTACCCCCTAAGCCATCACGCCGATTTCTCCCTGCTGCTTCCACGAGCCAGGCTAGGCAGGTACAAGCGCCGGACTCCCAAGGCTTCACCTCTGACGTCAATTCGAACATCGGAGAGGAAGTTCCATACCAGCCAGGCAGCGATTGGCTTGCCCAGAACTTCCTCTCTGACATCAGAATTGACGTCGGAGGTGAAGTCTTGTGAGTCTGGCGCTTGTATGCGCCTGGCCTGGCTCAGGGAGGTAGGAAGAAAAAGATTGAAAAGGCAACGCGATCGACTCACATTGCCTTTGCGATCTACTGGTTGATTGCGCTTGATCATTTGGGCACCCCTGCTGTTATGGTATCCTGTCCTGACCTGAGGAAAGGGGTTTAGTCCCAAAAAAACTGTCTTATTTCCATTTCTTATTTATAAACTTTAATGAGTAGATACAATACTACTTGATTCTATGTAAAGCAACAAAAATTTTTTTTCTACCTTTTGTCGTTTCTGCTTTAATCATCTCTTCGCTCTCTTCTTTCTATTCAGCATTTGTCCTCGCTCCCTTCCATGCAACATCTGTCCTCTCTTTGCCCCTTCCTCCCAGCCTCTGCTCTCTCTCTCTCTACCCCTTCCATCTACTGTCCACCCTCTGCCCCTTGCATCCACTATCCACCCTTTCTCTGCCCTTTCCATCCAGTGTCCGCCCTCTCTCTGTTCCATATGGCATCTTTCCTTTTTCTATGTCCCTTCAATAAACTGTATATCCTGTGCCCTTTCTCTCCTTTGTACATGATTCATTTCAGCTTCACCCCCTCCCCTATGCTCTGGCATCTCTCTCTTCTCCTTTCCTTCCTTCCTTACCACTCCACCTCATGGTCTGGCATCTCTATCTCCTTCCCTTCTCTTCCTCCATGCCCTGGGATCTCTATCCTCCCTCTCTCCCCATATGTGCTGACATCTTTCCCCCCCTCAATGGTTTGGTAGCTCCTTTCCTTTCCCTCCCATGGTTTTGGCATCTCTTGCCTCTTTTCTCCCTTCCTTGGTCTTCCTTCTCCCCTCTCTCTCCCCATTGGGTGCTGCAGTAGCACTTCTCTTCCCCTCCCCAATTGGGTGCAGCAGCAGCTTTTCTCTTTCCCCTCCCCACCAAAAATTGGGTGCAGCAGAAGCAACATTTCTCTTCCTCCTTCCCTCTCCCCATTTTGGTGCAGCAGCATTTCAAGTTTCAAGTTTATTAGGTTTTTATATACCGCCTATCAAGGTTATCTAAGCGGTTTTTACAATCAGGTACCCAAGCATTTTCCCTATCTGTCCCGGTGGGCTCACAATCTATCTAACGTACCTGGGGCTATGGAGGATTAAGTGACTTGCCCAGGGTCACAGGGAGCAGCGCGGGGTTTGAACCTACAACCCCAGGGTGCTGAGGATGTAGCTCCAACCACTGCGCCACACACTCTCTTCCCCCTCCCCCCATTAGGTACAGCAGCAGCAGCAGCAGCATTTCTCTCCCCCCCCCAATTGGGTACAGCAGAAGCAGCAGTATTTCTCTTCTCCTCCCCCATTGGATATAGCAGCAGCAACATTTCTCCAACCATTCACCCCCCCCCCCCCCATCTCACACACCCGGCAGATTCGCTACAGACAAAGGCAAGTTGCAAGCTTCCGTTCGTTGCTGACCTATCTTCCAAAGGTCAGCTTCAGAGGGAAGCTTACAACTTGCTGCTCTTGCTTACTTTGGGCCTTTCTCGTTGCCAGGTCCTGCCTTCGCGGAAACAGATAATAGACAGGACCCGGCAGCAAGAAAGGCCTGAAGTAAGCAAGAGCAAGTAAGCTTCCCTCCGTGGCTGGCCTATCTCCCGCATGCTCCAGGGCTCTAAAGGTACCATTGTCCGTGCCGGCTTCTCTTCCCTCCCCCCCTCGTCCCCCCGGACGTAACTTCTGGTTTCGGAGGGAAGAGAAGGGAAGCCGGGTTCAAGTCGCTTGCTGGGTTTTGTTTTGTTAAGTCAGGCGGGGGTCTTTCGTCGGCTCTTCAGCTGCGCGTCAAGCAGTGGCAGCAGCAGGATTTGCGGCAGATGACAACCGGGCGGGCATCTAAATTTGGGCTAAAAAGCGCTGGGGAGAACACTGGGTCTACGTTAATTAAAGAAATCGGTCAGTATGAAGTGACCAACTCAGAGTTCAAACCTGGTTTGAGAAGTAAACTGATCTGTGCTATATTTTCATTGGATGGCAAACAACCACCCACCAAAATATATTGAAAATAATTAGCCAATGGACCTACTACATCTTGAAATAAAATTTTATAATACTCGCCAGAAAAACCATCAGGCCTGGAGCCGAGTGAAGTTTAAGAGTCCCTATGGCCTTTTGTAATTCCTTTCCTGTAATTCTAGCCCCTAAGATCTGTTGTTCATCCCTTGTCAATTTTGGAAGGCCATTCTGCTCTAGGTAGGCGTAATAGCATCCAGTTGTCAGGACTCCTCTGCGGAATATAGAGTCTGAAAATAGTCCATAAACAGCCAGACTATCTTCTCTGGATTAGAGGTAAGAGAACCAGCTGCACAGCCTCCAGCGACCATAATATAGTATGGTTCAACCTTAGGAAAGGCTTCCCTAGATCAAGCACAAAAACAAAGGTACTCAATTTCCGGGGAACTGACTTCACATGCATGGGAGATTTCGTCCATCGGATGCTGCAGGACCAAGCAGAGACTGCTAATGTGGAAGCTATGTGGTCAACCCTGAAATCAACCAAGCCGCTTCATTAAGGCAGTAAATAAACGACAAAGAAACAATAAACCCCAATGGTTCACCGCAGAAATCTCGCAACTCATTAAGGAGAAGAAAAAAGCATTTCTTTCCTACAAGCGCTCGGGGAAAAGAGAAGCTAAAGTAGAATATAGGACCAGGTCTACAGCAGTCAAAACGGCAGTTAGGGAGGCCAAACTTAGAGTGGAAGAAACTCTGGCAAAAAACATTAAGAAAGGGGACAAGTCCTTCTTCAGGTATATTAATGATAGGAAAAGGAACACAGGAGGGATAGTACGCCTTAAAAGACCGGACGGAAGTTACGTGGAAGCAGATTCCGATAAAGCTGAACTACTGAATGAATACTTCTGCTCGGTCTTCACCTGCGAGGCACCAGGACACGGTCCGCAATTGAAGGTGAAGCAAATCGCGGAAGACCCGCTTCAGAATTTTGAGTTCACACCAGGTGAAGTTTACAGCGAACTGACAAGACTCAAGGTGAACAAAGCCATGGGTCCGGACAATTTACACCCAAGAGTGCTCAGAGAGTTGAGTAATGTCCTGGCGGAACCGTTAGCCGTGCTCTAGAATCTCTCCCTGAGTACGGGGAAAGTTCCCTTGGACTGGAAAACAGCTAACGTCGTACCTCTGCATAAAAAGGGCTGCAGGGCAGAGGCTGCGAATTACAGACTGGTAAGTCTCACATCAATAGTGTGTAAACTCATGGAACACTAATTAAACAAAAATTGGATATGGTCTTGAATGAGGGGAATCTTCGGGATCCCAGTCAACATGGATTCACCAAGGGTAGGTCCTGCCAATCCAATCTCATCAGCTTCTTTGATTGGGTAACAAGAAAGCTGGACTTGGGAGAGTCTTTGGACGTTGTGTTCCTGGACTTCAGTAAAGCTTTTGACAGCGTCCCACATAGCAGGTTGCTAAGCAAGATGAAATCGATGGGGTTAGGAGAGATAATAACTGCATGAGTCGAAGATTGGCTAAGTGGCAGACTTTAGAGAGTGGTGGTTAACGGTACCTCCTCTAAAACATCGGAGGTGACCAGCGGAGTGCCACAGGGCTCAGTCCTGGGACCACTCCTTTTCCAACATATTCATAGGGGATCTGACTCAGGGGCTTCAAGGTAAAATTGCATTATTTGCCGATGACGCCAAACTATGTAATATAGTAGGTGAATGTAATTTAAAGAATGATATGGAGCAGGACCTGCTTGCATTGGAAAGTTGGTCCACGACCTGGCAGCTAGGCTTCAACGCTAAGAAATGCAAGGTCATGCACCTCGGAAGCAGAAATCCATGCAGGACGTACTCCTTGAATGGAGAAACTTTAACTAGGACATCAGCAGAACGAGATTTAGGGGTAATCATCAGTGTAGACATGAAAGCTGCCAATCAAGTGGAGAAGGCTTCATCCAAGGCAAGGCAGATGATGGGTTGTATCAATAGAAGTTTCATCAGCCAGAAGCCTGAGGTCATAATGCCATTGTATAGGGCCATGGTGAGACCTCATCTGGAATACTGTGTACAATTCTGGAGGCCACATTACTGTAAAGATGTGCGCAGAATTGAATCGGTTCAGCGGATGGCCACCAGGAAGATTGCAGGGCTCAAGGGTCTCTCGTACGAAGAGAGGCTGAACAAATTACAGCTCTACACTCTCGAAGAACGTAGGGAGAGGGGAGACATGATTGAGACATTTAAGTACATCACAGGACGTGTAGAGGTAGAAGATGATATTTTCTTTCTCAAAGGACCCTCGGCGACAAGAGGATATCCGCTCAAACTCAAGGGCGGGAAATTTCATGGAAATTCCAGAAAGTATTTCTTCACGGAGAGAGTGGTGGATCATTGGAACAAGCCTCCAGTATAGGTGATCGAGGCAAGCAGCGTGCCAGACTTTAAGAATAAATGGGATGCCTATGTTGGATCCCTACGAAGGTTGAGTTAAGGAATTGGGTTATTAGGGTATAGAATAAGGGGATTGTAGCAAGATTTATGGTAGATACTAATCAGTTACATAAACAAATTACGTCTCTGATAGTGTTGTCTAGGGAAAACCATAAATGCTGATCCAGGTTCAAATTTCTTGGTCTATTTTTACGACACCAAACCCAGGCTAATGAGAAATATTTTTATTATGCAAATAGAAAAATATAATTCACAAGCCAGCTGCAATATCTAAATATTGTTCACAAAATATCTGATTACATAAATGAAACTCAGTACGTAATTATCACAATACACTTGTTAGAAACTAAGTAAAACTAATTGTTACACACACTAAAAAATTCCTTATAATAATAATAATTCCTGATTAGCAAATGATTACATTATCACCAAGGGAGCTTTACAAACCTTGTCCCGTATCACAATCGGATCCTTATCTAACCCCAAGCTGATAAGATAGTAAATTCCGTATGCTCACCCTCTAATTAGCCCTCCGGCGCAAATTAGGTGAAATGGAAAACTTTCTTGTTGGCTTCAGGAGATGCAAGAAATTCCTTGTAACAGGCACACGTGTTAGTCAGTCCTGAATAAGGCTATAATTCATCAGTAGACAAGTTTCCTTTTAGTGCTGAATTCAGAGCTTTATTAGAGTCCGAATCACTCTCTCTCTTAGGCAGAGAGTCACACGAGGTAACTTTACAGGTCTAATTATTAAAAGAAAAGGTCGCGTGCAGAACACCTGTGGGAAGATGTGAGCTTCCTCGCATCTCAACACAGATTAATTATTAATTAGCACCTTCTCACTTGGATCTCATCAGATGACTTCCTCGGACCAATCCAGAAACAGAACTTAGATGAATAGCCTTTCTGTGTAAAGTATCATATAGGCTGATAGACCCAGGGCCGTTAGACAGATAAGAACAGGATAACTTCCCCAAGAATCACACAGTCACATTATGAAGGCACAGATGGATGTCCTTGAGTAGAATAACATTCTGGTACATACCCATAATGCATCAGGCAGAAACAGTAAAGATGTTTCTTCTTTCTTCTTGCAATTCATGCTGGAAATATTTTTTCAGACCATGTTCTTGTAGACAATGGTTCAGGCTTTGATGAGGTTAGAGAGGCCTAACCTTCAGGTGCAAATACGGAAACACCCCTACAGTATGGGTCAGTAGAGTGGGCAGACTTGATGGGCTATAGCCCTTTTCTGCCGTCATCTTTCTATGTTTCTAAACACTGATGGTCCTATTCCCACCATTAGTCTGCACAACGCGAGCCAATAAAGAACCTGCTTTATTACCAAATTTATAAAACCGCTCTTTGTGGTAAAGAAGCGCTTTTGTGGTCTTTTCATGGATAAGGGAATTTAAACTGACTTGGGTGGCATGAAGCAGGTCCTTATTCGCCTTAGTTGGTATTTTATAAAAGTTTTCTTGACCATCCTGAGCTGCTTTTCCAAACTCAGTATCCCTGCCACTCACTGCTTTCTCTGAGCACAAACATAAGCTATCACTTCACCCTGTATTACTGCCTTAGAAGCTGTCCAATATAATGCAGATTGAGCGACATGAGGAGCATTATGAAGTACATACTCCTGCCATTTGGAACTAAAAAATTTGCAAAATTCAGGATCCTTATGTAAATAAGCTGGAACGCCAACCCCGAAATCCAATGGCAGAAGGTCGGGGCTCCAATTCCATCCAGATCAAACAATGATCGGAAATCTCTTCTGGGCCTATCGCAGCTGAAGAAACCATCGTGAATACAATAGCACTAATGAAAATATAATCTATCCTAGAGTACGTACTATGTGCCCATGAAAGGTGAGTGTAATCCTTCTCTGTGGGGTGGAGAGTTCTCCAGACATCCACCAGCTGCAATTTGGGAAAAAAAAGAAGGCAACAAAGGGGCAGACGACCTTCCACCAGATCCTCCCACTGTTCTATCCAACTGGGGATCCATTACCAAGTTCATGTCTCCTACTACAATCAAGGCAGTATCTTGATATGGAGTAAGTAGTGATAAAAGCTTCCAATAAAATCCCCCATCAAATTGGTTAGGACCATAAACTACCAATAGTATAAACTCCTGCCCTTGATACCAGAGTTTCATAAGCAAATAACGCCATTACCATCGGACAGTAAAAGTTCAGCCTTACAGGGAGCTGATTTATGAATGAGTACTGCAACCCCCCCACAACAACCACCTGATGAAGAAAAATGGACCTCACCCACCCAATCACGCCTCAATTTCAGATGTTCTGCATCACTAAGGCGAGTTTCTTGTAAACAGGCTATGACAGCAGAATGACATTTAAGAGCCTGTAAAATCTTAGTTCTCTTAACTGGGGAAATTATACCTCCAACATTCCAGGAAATTACCCGATTAGGCATCATAAACCAAGAGAAGAGCTATTACCAAGAAAATATCATAAGAAGTAAAGGCAGGGGCGCCCAGGCCTCGACCCCACCTTGCAAACAATCTGAGAGGTTTCTAGGTTTATAAAAAGACTTTTAACTCCAAACCTGCGCTGAAACCATCTCCAGTTGTCTGGGATCTTAATGTAGTTCTTGCCAAATTGATGAAACCACCCTTTGAGCCACTAGCTCATCTCAAGCGCCTTACTTGGAAAGTACTTTTCTGGATTGCTGTCACTTCTGCTTGTCGAATCGTCAACCTTCGATCATTGGTTTCCAATCCACCATATACAGTATTTCACCATGACAAAGTGGTTCTCCGCATTCATCCTAAATTTCTTCCAAAAGTTGTCACAGAATTTCATCTGAATCAATCTATTGGGCTTCCAGTATTCTTTCCACAGTCTAATTCTCATCTGGGAGAAGCAGCTCTTCATACATTGGACTGTAAGCGTGCCTTGGCATACTATGTGCACAAGCCTAAACCACACAGGTCTTCAACTCAACTGTTCATCCCTTTTAATCCCAATAAAGTGGGCCGACCTGTCACCAAGAGAACTATTTCCTCATGGCTAGTGTCCTGTATTTCCTTCTGATATGCTTGGGCTGGGTTGCAACTTGAGGGATGTGTTACAACACAAAGTTCGAATGATGGCAGTCTCAGTGGCTTTCTTATGATCCACTCCCATTGATGAAATTTGCAGAGCAGCCATTTGGTCCTCAATCCACATTTTTACATCTCACTACTGTATAGAATCCTATTCCAGATGAGATAGTCATTTTGGGCGAGCAGTATTACAGAATTTATTTTCTTCTTAATGGCCAGCTCTCCCTCCATCCCTTTTCAGGAAGCTAGGAAGTCCCATGTGAGAATATGCTGCCTGCTTATCTTAGGATGAAGCACAGCTATCCGGAGACAGCAAGCAGTTATTCTCATATCCCTCCCACCTCCCCTGGTTGACTTCTTAGCTTGCTTATGGAACAGAGGTATCACGAGCCCTTTTTGGGCCAGAAGGCACTTGCGCATGCAAACACCCTATCACCAATTAAACATTTAAATTTATTAAAAGTTATTTCATAAGAGAATAATCATACAAGGCTCATAAATAATTATGATTTGTACAATGGAATTTCATCTCTTTACGACATAGTAATGCCATCTTGCTGAAGGGAGGAATTCCAACATGTCGTATGAACTCCATCACTTATATACATTTATCCCTACCCTCACATGATTGGCTAAAATATTCCTGCTACCATATAAGAATGGTAGGGAAGTAGCTTTCACTTAACAAAGACCTACTTTTTTTTTTTTAATAGATAACAGGCTTTTCATCCTCTTATATTCACTTTTTTACAGCACTTACAAACCTTTCTTATATATTCTTTAATGTGGGCATGTCCTTATCTATAAAAGTTTTGTCTAGCTCATATAACCCAAGAATAATATGTAAGAAAGTGACTGCTTCTTTTATTGTTTTATGTTTGCATATACCAGTGGTCTCAAACATGCGGGCCGTGGGCCGCATGCGGCCCCCCAGGGACTATTTTGCGGCCCGCAATCTGTCCTCGCCTAAAGCAGGGGTCCCCAATCTGCTTCCCTTCTCACTGCTCTCACCCAAGCCGCCGCAATCGGGAAACAGGCCGCCACCGCCACAATCGGGGAACAGGCCAGCGCCAAGGTCTTAACCCTCCCTGCTTATCTTCCCCAGCTCGGAGGCGACCAATTCTCGCCACCCGACAGGAGCGATTGGCTGGCCCGGAACTTCCTCCCCGACGTTAGAATTGACATCGGGGAGGAAGTTCCGGGCCAGCCAATCGCTCCCGTTTTTTTTCCTGCAACATTAGTCTATTCAACGGGAACCACCCTTTCATTTTGTTTTCCAATTTTTCCCCTTTTATTTCCTGTCTTCTCAATCTTGGAAAAGCATAGCTTTGCTTTTTTTTTTTTTTTTTTCCATCTGGCACTCTATATGTGCCACTTTCTGGTACCCATTCTACTATTTTTTCTTGAATCTTTATGGTGTCTCCTTGCCTATATTCAGATTTGCCTGCTGCTATGACGTTGTCTCCTATTTTAGAGTCTCCCTGCACATTGCTTTTCTTATTGAGGACAGTTCAATGCCTCTTATTATTCTCAATTCTTTTCCTTCACTTGCTGTACCTGCTCAAATTGGACAATAGATCTGCTTTTTGGGCAGTGCACTACACATTTATGTTTTATTTGGAGGCTAACTCTCCCTCTATCCCATTCAGTAAGCTAACGAGTCTCACATGTGAGAATATGCTGCCTGCTTGTCCTTGGATAAAGCACAGTTGCTGCAACAGATGTTATCTGGAGATAGTCTGCAGATATTTTCATATCCCACCCTCCTCCCCTAGTTGGTTTCTTCACTTGGTAATAAAACTGACGATCTTGTGAGCCGGTGTTGGGCTGGAAGGCACTCGCTCATGCGCACGCTTAAAGTGATAGTACAGGCTCCATGGATGATGTCACCCATATGACAACATGTGAGACTATCAGCCTACTGTCCCCGGATAACACCTGTTATGGTAAGTAACCTTGCTTTTCAGTCCTCTCAGGGCGACTTTGCACCCCAGGAGGCTTTCTCAGACTTTATGGCAAATTTGTGGAATGAGTTTTGCTGCAGGAGTTATTTCTCTTTACAGTCTCTCTCCAACTCTGTTCTGTTTCTATGTGGTGTTGCTTTTATGGGCACGTACTCCTCTCAGTTCAGTGCTGTTCCAGCGCTGCCTGATCCTGATCTGAGTGATCCTTTGGATGATGACCAACTCGCTGGTTCTTTATTTCTCCAATGGCGCGCTTCCAGGCATGAGAGATCGGGGACTGTATTCTGGCTCTTCGGACTCTTCAGGAGTGGTTTTGCTGGTCCTTATTTCTGAGTCTTGGCAGGAGTTGAATTTAGTCGCTCAGCCAGCTCTGTCCACCTTTTCCTCCTGACTTTGTGGAGTGCGCTCCCAGACTTCCGCCTTCCCTCGTAACCTGATATGAGCATTTTACTTTCACAGTAGTATGTCTCTCTGGATGCAGCTCTTAAGTTAGTGAGGACTATGTCTCGCTTTTATCCTCTGGCACAGGATTGCCAGCAGCTACTTGGTCAGCCTAGGCAGGATTCATTGGTTGTGCAAGTGCCTACATGCACTTCCTTACCCAGTGCATGGTGCTTATGGATATGAAGGACCACTGGATAGATGTTGTCCTCTGAAGGTTTTTTATATAGCTGTTTTAGGCTTTCAGGCTGCTTCAGTGGCATCCTTTGTCACTTGTACCTATTTGTCTCAGCTGCCCACTCTGGAGACTGAGGCTGTAGAACCTCTTCCTCAACTTCTTTTGGATGGTGGTGCTTCTGTTGTTAACACTTATATGTTCTCACATCTTGGAGTTCTTGCAGGA
Source organism: Geotrypetes seraphini (assembly GCF_902459505.1). Taxonomy (NCBI): domain Eukaryota; kingdom Metazoa; phylum Chordata; class Amphibia; order Gymnophiona; family Dermophiidae; genus Geotrypetes; species Geotrypetes seraphini. The sequence goes on along the minus strand of NC_047086.1, from coordinate 336,507,351 downwards.
TGGACTGGATAGGGGCCTGGCCTGGTCTTCTCTCCGGGTTCAACTTGCAGCTTTGTCTGTGTTTCGCGGTTTGCTGCAGGGTAAGTGAGTAACTTATTTTCCGGACGTGGTTCGCTTTTTAAGGGCAACTAAATTGCTTCAGCCTCCAGTGCGGCCTTCAGTTCTGGCCTGGGATCTCAATCAAGTCCTGTCCGTGCTAGTGTGCCCTCCCTTTGAACACCTGGGTTCCTGCTCATTGAAGGACCTTACTCTCAAGGCGGTTTTTCTGGTGGGCATTACTTCTGCGTGACGCATTTCTGAGCTGTAGGCCTCTCTTCATGGAGTTTTCTAGGTAGTGGGTTGTGCTGTGGCCTGTTCCTTCCTCCTGAAGGTGGTCTCGCCTTTTCATATCAATCAGTCCGTGGGGCTCCCGGTCTTAGGTAGCTGGGAGGGCTCTTCAGAACAGAGGCAGTTGCGCAAGTTGGATGTCTGTCTGGTCTTTCGCTCTTATGTACAGCGGACCCAGGAGTTCCAGAAGTCGGATCATCTGTTTGTTCTCTTAGCGGGTCCTCGTAAGGGGGGCGGCATTTCCAAGGCTACCATTGCGTGCTGGATTAAGAACATAAGAATAGCCTTACTGAGTCTCAATGGTTCATCAAACCCAGTAGCCCATTCTCACAGTTGCCAATCCAAATCACTAGTACCTTGTCAAAACCCAAAGAGTAGCAACATTCCATGCTACCGATCCAGGGCAAGCAGAAGATTCCCCTATGTCTTAAAACAAACTATGGACTTTTCCTCCAGGAATTTGTCCCTTTCTTAAAACCAGCTATGCTATCCACTTTTACCACAACCTCTGGCAACATGTTCCAGAGCTTAACTATTCTCTAAGTGAAAAAAAATTTCCTCCTATTGGTTTTAAAAGTATTTCTTTGCAGGTTCATTGAGTGTCCCCTAGTCTTTATAATTTTTGACACAGTGAAAAATCGATCCACTTGTACCCGTTCTACTCCACTCAAGATTTTGTAGACTTCAATCTTATCTCCCCTCAGCCGTCTCTTTTCCAAGCTGAAGAGCCCTAACCTTTTTAGTCTTTCCTCATATGAGAGGAGTTCCATCCCCTTTATTATCTTGGTCGCTCTTCTAGTGCCGCTATATCTTTCTTGAGATAAGGAGCCCAGAATTGAATGCAATACTCCAGGTGAGGTCGCACCATTGGAACGATACAGAGGCATTATAATATCTTTAATCTTGTTAACCGTCCCTTTTTTAATAATTCCTAGCATCAGAAGTAGACTGTTCCAGAATTTCTCAAGGCTCATTCCACTCAGGATCATGCAGCTTCTTGGGCTGAGTCTTCTCTTGTGCCTCCAGAGGATATCCGTAAAGGTACGGTTTGGTCTTTTCTGCATTCTTTTGTGTGACACTACTATGTGGACGTTCAGGCGTATTGGGATGCGGTCCCACCCATGATGGGTAATGTTTTGGTGAACTGTACCGGTCTGGAGAGATACTAAAGAAAGATAAATTAGGTTCTTACCTGCTTATTTTCTTTCTTTTAGACTCTCCAGCCTTGTCTGGCTGTTTATTGTTCTTTTGGGATTCGCGTGAAGAGTGGGATTTTTCTAGGGTTGGGGAGATTGAAAAGAACAGTGGCTTTGGCTTAGTTTGTGTAGCTGGCGAGCTGTTGAAGGGGTTTTCTCTGTATACTTTCCAACAGTATTGCTCTGTTAGTTGTTACTCCTGTTTGGAGTGTTACTGTTATAATTAGTACTTCTTAGTTCTGCTTGGCTATTCGGCAGACTGGTTATTTAGAGGGAAGCACAGCTATTAGTACTACAGCCAAAAGTTTTGTCTCAGTCTCCACCTGCTGGTCATGATGAGCTATTACCCATCAGTGAATTGTATCAGTCTGGAGAGTCTTAAAGAAAGAAAGTTACCAGGTAAGAACCTAATTTCTCCTTTAGCATCTGTAGCAGGTGTTCTCTGAGGACAGTAGGCTAAATATTTTCACATACCCTCCCATCTCCCCTTGGAGTTTTATACTGTCAGCTATGTTATAAGGGACCTGATTCTCACATCAGACGGGAAGGTACCAGTTCCCTCTAAGCTGAGCAGGTGTCCTCCAGCTGCATTGCTACCACTAGGGGGTGGAATATTTTCAGTCGCTAAGGACAGGTATGTTCCCTGGAGTCCTGCAGAACTTGCCTGTCCCTCACAATTGAAAAATGTGACAGTAAAACAGCACCCTCTATTGGTGAGACTGTGGGTGGAGGACTCCTGCTCAGCTTAGAGGGAACAGTGCCCGGGGCGCACAGGTGCATTACGGCACTGCTAGAAGCTTCTGCGTATTTTCAAGTTTATTAGATTTTATATTACGCCTATCAAGGTTATCTAAGCAGTTTTACAATCAGATGCTCAAGCATTTTCCCTATCTGTTCCGGTGGGCTCACAATCTATCTAATGTACCTGGGGCTATGGAGGACTTAGTGACTTGCCTAGGGTCACAAGGAGCAGTGTGGGGTTTGAACCCACAACATCAGGGTGCTGAGGCTGTAGTTCCAACCACTGCACCACACATTCCTCCTCATTTTAATGCTAGTAAGCTCTGTGCTGGGCTCCGTCTGATGATGTCACCTAGCTGTGAGAATATTCAGTCTGCTGTCCTCAGAGAACATCTACTACAGGTAAGTAACTTCACTAATCAAACGTACATAGTGACCCAACTTTCTGGGAGTTAGAGCATAAGAATTGATCCTTATTCTGACCCAGTATAGCTATCTAGCCCAGTATCCTGTTTCCCCCAAAGTGACCATTCTAGGTCAGAAGTTCCTGAGTCCCAAAAAGTAGCAAGACTTAAGGTACTTAACCTCAGAGTAAGCAAACACTTTCTCCATGTCTACCTTAATAACAGTTTATAGAATTTATCTTCTGGAATTTGCCCAACCTTTTTTTTAAACCCAGCTACATTAACTGTTTTTACTACTTGCTCTAGCACTGAGTTCCAGAGATTAGCTATATGTTAAGTGAAAAATATTTTCTCTTATTTGTTTCAAATGTGCTACTGGATAACTTCTTGGAGAGTTCCCTTTGTACTTCTAAACTCTGCTTTAAATCAATGGTTCTCAACCGGTATGTTGTGACATACTAGCGTGTCACGAGTACTTGGTTGGTATGTCATGGGGATTACCATTAGAAACAACAGTGGCTGGGAGAGGAGAGCACAGGCAACAGTAAAGAGCCCGGCAGAAGAGACATGGCTTCACTAACCCTAATGCTGTGCTCCTTCCTAGGTTGTGCAGGTAGCAAATGCGATTACAGGCTGTCACTTCTGCCTGAACTGAAAACCCTGCTAAGCATGTTTGCTGCTTGCATAGTCTGAGAAGGAGACTGGTGCTAGGGTTAGTGTGACCGCATCTTCTCTTCTGGGCTGTTTCCTGCTGCTTGTATTCTTATTTGACTGCTGCTGCTCTGAGAGCTGAGGCTGCCTTTTATTTGTTGTGGGAGTGGTGGAAGAGGAGGAACACAGATGGAGAGGACAGAGGGGACACAGCACTGCTGAACTATATAAGGGTTTTGGGAGAGGGGACATAGAGTAGCTGGATAATAACATGGGAAGGGGAGATGCTGAACTATGGGGAGGGGAAGGGGAGAGAGGACAGAGAGTTGCTGGACTATAGTGGTGGTTGGGGAGAGGGATATGGAGCTGCTAGATTATAGGGTTTGGAGGGAGGGGGCAGAGTTACTGAATCATAAAGAGGGAAGGGGAGCAGGAGGAGGGAAATGGGAAAGAAGATAAAGCTTGCTGGACTAAAGGGGTGTTAGGGGAGGAGAGATATGAAGCTCTAGGATGTTAAGGGAGCTAGGACAAAGAGTTGCTAGCCCATAGGGGTGGGGGAAGAGACTTGCAGCTGCTGGACTATAGAAGTGGAAGGACACAACTGCTGGATCATGGGTTGGAGGTGAGAGGAGACACAGATCTGCTGCACAGGAAGGTATAGGGGACAGAACTGCTGGACTGTAGAGTTTTGAAGGTAGGTAGGTAGAGGGGGAGACATGAAGCTGTAGGACCTTAAGAGAGTGAGGACAAAGAATTGCTGGCTCGAGTGGGAGGGGACATGCATTTGTTGGACTGTTGGGGGTAGAAGAACATAGAAGTCTTAGATCATGTGTTGGAGGAGAGAGATAATACAGGGCTGCTGCACAATAAGGTATAGGCAGAGCTGCTGGACTTTAGGAATGGTGGAGAGAGAGGGCACATAAAGATGCTGGACTTTAGGGGTGGGAGGGTAGGGAAGGATGTTGAAAGGGACATGAAGCTGTAGGACCTTAATGGAGATGGGACAATAGGGATGGTGGGGGTTGGGGGGTGAAGAGAGGACACAGAGCTGCTGCACCATAAGGTATAGGTGACAATGATCTGCTGGCCTATAGGGAGGGGGTACGGTGGTGAGGAAGTGACAAAAAGCTACTGGACTATAGGGAGGAGAAGAGAGAGGACAAAAAATTGCTGGATCATAGGGGTGTAGAAGAGACGGGGTGCTGAATAATTGGGGTGGAGGGTAAAGGAGAAGGGACAGGAAAATGCTGTACCATAAGGTTGGAGGGGAAGGGAAAATACTGCACCATAACAGTTTAGGGGACAGGAGGTAAAGGTAGAAAACAGGCAGAAGTTGGAGAAAGGACAAATAGACAGCACTCACTGAAAGAGAGTAGATTCAGAAAAGCAGAAAAGAGAAATTGGGACCACAATGCTTGGAAAAATAAAATGACCTTACAGCAAAGGCTTTATTTTGAATTTAAGTGGAATATGTTAGCTTTGGGAAATGTGTATCAAAGATGCATTTTCTTTTTACCAAATAAAATACAAAAACATTTTTGGTTTTATTTTTCCCATGTTGTGGTGCAAGACTAGTTTGACTTACTGAGAATACTGACCTAGGGGTACTGGTGGACAAAACAATGAAGCCGTTGGCACAGTGCGCAGCAGCCTCAAAGAAGGCGAACAGAATGATAGGTATAATCAAGAAAGGTATTACAACCAGAACGGCAGAAGTTATCCTGCCGCTATATCGGGCAATGGTGCGCCCGCATCTGGAGTACTGCGTCCAATTTTGGTTGCCGTACCTTAAGAAGGATATGGCGATACTCGAGAGGGTTCAGAGGAGAGCGACGTGACTGATAAAGGTTATGGAAAACCTATCGTATGCCAAAAGATTGGAGAAACTGGGCCTCTTTTCCACGGAGAAGCGGAGGCTTAGAGGGGACATGATAGAGACTTACAAGATCATGAAGGGCATGGAGAAAGTGGAGAGGGACAGATTTTTAAAACTTACAAAAACTACAAGAATGAGAGGGCATTCGGATAAGTTAAGAGGGGACAGATTAAGAACCAATGCTAGGAAGTTCTTCTTCATCCAGAGGGTGGTGGACACCTGGAATGCGCTTCTAGAGGGTGTGATACGTCAAAGTATGCTTCTGGGTTTCAAGAAGGGTTTGGATGATTTCCTGAAGGATAAGGGGATTGAAGGGTATAGATAGAGAATTGCTATGCAGGTCCTGTACCTGATGGGCCGCCGCGTGAGCGGACTGCTTAGCAGGATGGAACTCTGGTCTGACCCAGCAGAGGCACTGCTTATGTTCTTATTTCCAGTTCAGTTTTTGCTTTCATTTTTCTCATTTGTGATCCTGTTTTGTATTTGGTGAGAGTCTCTGCTTTGCTGGTGACCAAGGTGTGGTATTCTGTTTGCATGTTCTGCTTTACCAGTAATAAATGTGTGGTGTTCTAAGGACCATGTAATATTTCTAGTTCTTCATATTCAAAGGTAAATTTCAAGTTGTTTGAATCACAGGAATTATTGCTACTTTTTAAAATTTTATTTTTATAGAAAACAAATTTTTTATTGAGCAGAACAACATGAAGAGAAACAAGTGAAATAAGAATATAGCTCATTTACATATCCAATAAACCCCATCCACCCAATCTCCGCCCACCCAACCACAGGATCCCCAGTGTTACTAATAAAGAGCAAAAGCAGGAAAAATATAAGTCCATCAATAAATCAGGATCCGTCTCCTCACCACCAATGTTGGTGTTCTAAAAAGGTTCCCAGATTGATTGAAACCGGTGTCCATGTAGAAAGTCGAAGTCAGCAATATTTCTATGCTTCCACGAGAGGATAGTGAGCATCTGACTTCTCCAATGTTGAAAAGTTGGTGCAGTAGAGTTCAGCCAAGTTCTCAAAATGCATTTAAGTGCGGCCAACAAGGACCAACAAAAAAAGGCTCCTAGGCCCCTCCTCCTAGGAAAAGAAAAGGGTAGGATACCAAACAAAAACACAGGATGCAAGCAAATTGAAACTTTCCAAAGAGATCATACATAAGCAGTCATCTGTTCCCAAGAAACAAGCAGGGATAGACAGGATCAAAACATATGACCCATTGTTTTATTAATTATATTTGCTACCTCACATAACAATATCTGACAAATACCAAGTATATATAAAAAGAAAGAAAAAGGTAAAATATCATCCAAATTATAGGCTGAATTGTTACCCAAAGACCCAAATAGGAAAACATCCCAAAGAAATTATTATTTTCAACAGGCAAAAACCTATCTAAAGTCACTTGCTATTATCAACCTCTGCATTAGTATCTAAATCATTTTCTATTAAAGGTTTATCTTGAAGAAAAATATCCAATTGAGTTGGATCCATAAATACAAACTTATTATTACCATATGAAATCAAACATTTGCATAGAAATTTAAGAAAAAAAGTAACTCCCACCCAAAGCTTTAGGCTTAAGCAATAGGAACTGTTTTCTCCTGAATTGCGTTTGTTTGGCTACATCTGGAAATACTTTTAGTAATTGCCCACAAAACAAGGACTGTTTCTTTGAAAAATAAAGGGCTCCTTTTATGAAGGTGCATTAATCGTTTTAACGCATGCACCCGGATTAGTGCGCGCTAGCTGAAAATCTACTTCCTGCTCAAAAGGAGATGGTAGCGGCTAGCGCATGAGGCAATTTAGTGCGCGCTATTTTAGCGCATTAAGGCCCTAATGCGCCTTCGTAAAAGGAGCCCAAAGTTTCTAAATAAGTCTGAAATTGAAAAACAAGTTAGATGTAACTAATAATTTAGCTCATTTAGCAATGTAATCCTTAGAGAGGATTCCAAGAATTGGGAGACTTTCAAACTGTCAGGAGATACTAACTGATCTACATCCCCTTCTTCAACTACCATCTTGGAGGTCCTAGAGACATAATAAACATTATTAAGTGTAAATGAATCCTCCACCTGAGCATATTGTAGAATATCTCTCATATACATCTTTGGGAGTTCCAATGGTGCCAAGTAATAAGGGAGAGAAAAATTTAGAAATCAAAGATTTCTAGATCTCATTAAATTTTCCATCTTCATTTGTAAATGTGTACTATCCTTAATATTTGATGTCGCTAAACCATGTAAATTAGTCACAGATGTTTCCCCTTTATCTACTGTTTCCCATTGAAACCAACTGATCCAGAAGAAAATTGACAAAGCTTAGATACAGTACCTTGAAGTGAGGTTTCAATTTGATTTACTATCATCCAAACATATCCTGTAAGGTAATTATTTTATCATCAGGAACAGGTTTTATACCTGACCCTGATGGCATTTGAACAGGAGAAATAACTTGCAAACTAGATATTCCTCTCAGTCCTAATGATGGATCCAAATCTACTGATTGTAAAGAGGGTGTTTCTTCATTCACTCTGGAAGTTAAGACAGGTTGAATGGGCGGTAACAGTTCACGCGAGGATAGTGAAGCAGATGGAGACTCTAAGAGAAACTCGAAGTGGAGACAGGGCCAGATGGCAATCCATCGGGCCCATTGTCAAAGAAGATGGAACAATTTTCCCTTTTCTTTCCCCCATTTTTCCCCCAAAGCCCTCTGCTCCCTGTTCCTCGTAGGCTCTGAAAGGGCTCCAAAAGGGCATGTCCTGTCCCTTTGGCCAAGCCCCTTCAGACTTTTGGCCACAGGCTCGTGTCCGCAGCCATGTACCATGACTTCTTGTTCCTTATAAGAGGTGAAAGGGTTTCTCCTCCTGGCTCTGAAATTCAGTAGTTGGCCACAGTGATGCCTGTTTGCCAAACACCAAGATGATCTCTGGATACAAACAGCCCTCATTAGTGCTACTTTTTGTGGTAGGTTTGCTACACGTATGTTGAGTTAGGATTTTTCCCCCCAGATTTTGTATTTAGCAATGTGGAGAGATTTGTGTTGCTATTAATCAGTGATATATGGGAAACCCTGGACAAGTGCCAGATAGTACTAGCAGTTTCTCTGGACCCTAATGGCAGCTATTGATCTTGTGGATTATGATTTATTATTACAAAGACTGTTAATGGAGTTGCCTTAACATGGTTTAGATCCGTTTTGATAGGTAGGGCCTTCAGGATGCATCATGGGGCACGTATTTCATAAGAGAAACAAGTGATTTATGGGATCCCTCAGGGCTCTACTTTGTCTCATCTTAAATCTCCTTATAGCATTGATCCAGGAACATGGTCTTAATGTCTATTGCAGTGTGTCTCAAACTTTTTTTTAGCTCTGGCACACTAAACGGAGCAAATGGTTTTCGCGGAACATCATAATTGAAATTATAAAATTGCAAAAACAACAAAAAATTAAAATTATTTAAGCTATGTATGGATAATTGTAACAATGGTGAAACTAAAGTAGATAGAATAGGATTGCTAATCAATGTGATGGATGTACTTGCTTTTGAGGGCAAATTAACTCAAAACAAGGCTTGAGAGTTGACAAGCAAACACGTATTTCACCATCCACCATCTGTAGTAGTTCTCTTTCTCGATTTCATTTCTGTTAGAGCTTAAAATCCAAGGTTGCAAAGGTAAGAAGATCCAAACGGTAACACAGCCTTGATTGCTTTGTTGCTTAACTTAGGGCAGGGGTGTCAAAGTCCCTCCTTGAGGGCCACAATCCAGTCGGGTTTTCAGGATTTCCCCAGTGAATATGCATGAGATCTTTTTGCATACTCTGCTTTCATTGTATGCTAATCTCATGCATATTCATTGGGGAAATCCTGAAAACCTAACTGGATTGCGGCCCTCGAGGAGGGACTTTGACACCCTTGACTTAGGATAACTAATGCACAAAAAAAATTAACTAAAATTACTTGCTATTGGTTTTCAAGGACCAATCATGTCAAAGAATGATGCTTGTGTGGGCGGTTGTATCCTTATGCACACAGATGCTCATAACATTGACAGATTCTTGCGTATGTGACATTCATATCATCTATTCTAGTGTATACTTAAGGGAATTTTTTAAAATAAAGTAAAATTCTGGAATCTCTCATTGCACACCTGGAATCTCTTTGGGGCACACCATTTGAGAGACACTGGTCTATTGCTATGCAGGTGGTATTTTGCTAGGCCAAAATATCACTCACTTCTTTGGACTTAGCGGTACGCCAAACAGAAATAATTGCGATATCAAAATGGATAGAAACCCATAAATTAGTTTTGAATGCATTCAAGTCTCTATCTTGTTGGTTCACAGGTACAAAGGAATGTTCAACATTAGCTCCCGTACTGAAGGGTAGACCTCTTCAACTGGTTCCCTGTTTTAAATACCTAGGAATCATTCTTGACACTGCTCTCACATTTGAGAATCAGGTAAATGCAGTTGTCAAGAGAGGATTTTCCATTTTGAGACAGTGCATGTCGATGGTCGGTATATCAAAATTTATTTATACTTGAAACTTTGAACAAAAGGCATTGCAGACTTTATTGTATGCTTTATTCATCTCACGACAATTATGGAAATGTGGTCTATTTAGGTTTCAAGATAATTAACATATGTTAAATTCCACTCAAATTGTGGGGGAAATATCAGTCTTCAAAAATAGTTTACACTTTAAGGGAAAAATGCCTCAGAGATTGGAGCCATACACTTACATTTCTCGTAGATTGGTGTGTCTAGCGTACTTAGATCTGTTCCATAATTCAGTCATCGGCCAAAACCCTTTTCTTTAGATAATTTAAAATTTTCTTTCTTTAGTTTTTCTTTTATCCCTTTTTAAAATAAATAATCATAAATATTTCTGAATACCGAATGGTATTTTTTTGATAATATTTTTTTCAGTTGCATAACAGACATCCCCAACAATTTATAACCAATAGGTCAAAACTGCCACTATCACTTATCTTAATCTGTTTGCTTCCTTTTTGTGCCATTCATTAAACCACTGGAGCCAAAGCCGGGGCTGACGCAGCCAGCTTTTTGCGGACCTAAAGTTAATTCCTTCTGCTGCTTCAGGGCCACGTATCATTCTACAAAAACAGAAACAAAAAGTTGCTAATCTTATTATACGTTAACAAAAGCAGGTGATTATTGTTACTTACTAAACTGCTGTATTCTGTCAGTAGTTTCAGACACCGGCAAAATGGCGGCAGCATCTCTTTTGTAAACTCCCTTTCATACACATCAAAGCTACAGGCTCCACCTCTCAAAATCAATCAAAGGTCAAAGCTTTACAATGAAAGACCTGTAGAGAATGGCAATGGAAAGCAAAAACAGTTGACATCTTCATATCCTCAGTAAAAGTGTTGACACTCCATATTTCTATTAAGGCCAATAGGTGCAAGAATATCAATATGGAAAATCCATCTTTGTTCATGTTGAGCCAAATATCTTCTGAAATCCCCACCTTTCCTCTCTTTCTTTAAAATTTCAAGAACTACAGCTTTCAGTGACATCAAATCATGTCCTTGGTCAATACAATGCCTCGCTAATGGAGCTCCTAAAACCCGATTTTTTAATATATTGCTTTCAGTGAGACAAATATTAAATATCCTAGATGTCTGCCTTATATAAGTTTGCGTGGACATCTGTTTTACAGTCTGAGGAGTGATTAAGTTCATATTCCTTATTGTCTCATGGGTTACAAAATTTCTGAGTGCAAATCATAATATCACACATCTGGCAGGATCCACATGCGGACAACTTCATCGACTTGTTGATCAAAACTCCCAAGTCTCTTTCCTGGGAGGTCTCTCCAAATACCGTCCCAGACATCCTGTATTTGTGCATGAGTTTTTGTTACCTACATACATCACGTTACACTTATCCACGTTGAACCTCATCTGCCATGTTGATGCCCATTCCTTGAGCCTGATTATGTCATGTTGCAGATCTTCGCAATCCCCTTGCATCTTCACTACTCTGAATAACTTTTTATCGTCTGCAAATTTAATCACCTCACCCATCGTATCAACATCCAGATCGTTTATGAAGATGTTGAAGAGCACCGAGCCTTGCGGCACCCCACTGGTGACGCTTTTCCAGTCTGAGTATTGTCCATTTACCCCCACTCTCTGTTTCCTATGCTCCAGCCAGTTTTTAATCCATGTATTTCATCCTCGATTCCATGGCTCGCAATTTTCCAAAGTAGTCGTTCATGAGGAACCTTGTCAAACGCCTTCTGAAAATCCAGATACACAATGTCTGCTGGGTCGCCCTTGTGTATCTGTCTGTTTACTCCCTCAAAGAAGTGCAGTAAGTTCGTCAAACACGATCTGCCTTTGCTAAAACCGTGCTGACTGGTCCTCATCAGCCCATGTCAGTCAAGGTGATCAATGATGCGGTAAAGTATCTCAAGGAGAGGAGGAACCAAAGCACAAAGTATAAAGTACCTCGTATGTGAGGAACCATGATTACATGTGATAATAAATGCACTAATAATAAATAGTGTGATAGAAGAGGACAAGAAGTAGTTTTTTTTAGAATAAAAATAGAGCTGGATAAGGAAACATTGAAACGATTAGGAAAAGAGTATAATGGAAAGACAGAACAAAATATGTTAAAAAGAGAAAAACTTGAAGCATTCAAAAGCAAAGATTAAAAACTGCTTAGTGTTTAAAAATGGATACTGCATAGTCTTATTTATTTCCAAGCAATGGGTTCAGGGTGAATGTATCAAACAAAAAGAAACCAGAAAAGGTATTGGATATAGTAAAGCAACTGGCTTCAATAGTAACCGAGTCAATGGGATATGACCCTATGTAACTTGTAAAAAGCTCAGAGATATGAAACTCTGAAGGGAAGGCTTTTAAACCTCCCTGGAAAAGAGTTCACCTTCCAGTCATAGCAACTCAACAAGTACATAGGGCACATTCAAAAAACTCGGAAGGTCACAAGGTTTTAAAGTCTTTCTGCTTTATGAAGTGAATGTCTTCACTTTGTTACAGTGTAAACTGCCACCACAGGTTACTTAGCTCTGTGTATTGCTTTGGAGGTCCCAACGCGGCCCCATTTCGATCTCTGCCTCAGGAGACCCGATATAGATGATATTCAAAAAGTAGCAAATGTTGTTCAGAGAGTAATAAATGTGAGCACAAGTATGAATCAATTCTTCATTGACTGAATGTTTTTACCGTGATACAACTGAACATCACGTTATGTAAAAACATTCATTCAATGAAGAATTGATTCATACTTGTGCTCACATTTGTTACTCTCTGAACAACATTTGCTACTTTTTGAATATCATCTATATCGGGTCTCCTGAGGCAGAGATCGAAACGGGGCCGCGTTGGGACCTTCAAAGCAATACACAGAGCTAAGTAACCTGTGGTGGCAGTTTACACTGTAACAAAGTGAAGACATTCACTTCACAAAGCAGAAAGACTTTAAAACCTTGTGACCTTCCGAGTTTTTTGAATGTGCCCTATGTACTTGTTGAGTTGCTATGACTGGAAGGAGGTTTAAAAGCCTTTCCTTCAGAGTTTCATATCTCTGAGCTTTTTACAAGTTAAATAGGGTCATATCCCATTGACTCGGTTACTATTGAAGCCAGTTGCTTTACTATATATAGTTTTATTTATTGGCATTTATATTTCTTATATCCAGGTTTGGTGAACTCTTCTAAGTGGCTTATACATGACATTCTTTATATATGGCACATTAGGGTTGTCCATAAAAACCTAAAGTTGGAAAGACTGTGTGAATTGAAGTTTTTCCCTTGAATTTTTGAAGCTCATCCTGGGGTCCTTCAAAGCCACTGATTAAATAAAGCTCCGTTTTTCTTCAACTTCACTATTAGTTTTGCTTAATGGAGCAAGTTTCTTGGTATTATAGCTATAAATTTTGTTTTCACACTCATCAATTGATGAAAAGACATTTTATGCAAAAAATATAGCAGTATTTTATTAAATGAACTTCAATATCTGTCCTTTATTGTGGAAAATAACATAAATTTAACATACTTCGTTAATAGCTAAACACATACACTTTGGTGTAGTCGCCTACCATTGGCGTTCTAAACACTCAAGCATTCAGTGTGTTTTTGAGATAGGTTAAAGCCTGTGATGCTGTTCAACTTCTTGCAACAATTGACCAGTAGAGCGTGGTATTTGGAAAAATTGTTAACAACTAATAAATAAATGAGCTAGAAGCACTTGAAAATCACAAATACAATAAAAAATGGCTTCTATGTCTTTCTCCTAATCATTTAACACAATGCAATGTAGAGAAAAAAGACCTCAGTCATACAATATACCCCTCCTATTTATCAGGGGTTACCACTCCTCCATTATTGGTCACTAAAGAACATAGAAGTGGTAACCTCCATGGGAGAGGGCAGCAGATGCATTGGAGTCCTCAGGGAGCATCCACATCTCAGAGCAAGCAGGTGGAGGGACTGGGAGATAGAAGTTGTGAATGTAGGGCAGTTTGTTGGAGGCAGAGTGAACATTTCACGGGACACATGAGAAATGGAGAGAGGAAGGGCTGAAGGAGAGGAATAGGAATAAGGTTGGGGCGGTTACACATGGGGAAGCAAATAACATGGAGGGCCAGGGTTGGGATTGACATCCCCCTGCGATGAGCAGAAGGAAAAGTAGGAGAGTGTGTTGAAGTAAAGGAGAACAGTGAAGGCAATGATGGAGATGGGAGAAGCTCAAAGGGAAAGGAGATGAATGAATGGAATGAAGAGAATGTTTGAGCTTGAGAGCAGAGAATAAGGTAGATGACAAGATGGCTGGTGAGGGGATAGGAAAAGGAGAAAGGTAGTGAGGACTTGTGAGGTGAAGTGGAAGGGGATAGGAAGTAAGGTTGGGGAGAGTGAGTATGAGAAGCAGAAAGTGAATTGAAGCTATAAGGAAAGAAACAGAGAAAGGAAACAACATACAAAAAAGTATGGTAGTGAGAATAGGGAGCAGCAGCAGCCTCAGGATGTGCCCAAGGGAGCAGCACACTAAGGAGTTATTGTTGTGTACTTTCCATGCTTAAGTAGATAACTTTTATATTTGCCTGTTTAATAGAGGCATGCAAATTATCTGTTTCTTCCATGCCAGGAAGTCATAATCAGCTATTCATTTAGGTTATATACTCCTTAATTACAAAATATATTAATTAAAAGAAATATATATTTTGAAAAGTCCTTGCACTGAAAGAAATGTGCTCTCTAAGCACTACAGTATACAATTTAGATAGGATTTATACCACATGCTAATTATTAGACACAACCATATTATTGTTCAGTACATTCATTCTTTGCCATGTGATATGTAGAAAATGGAGCTAATGTGATAAAGCATACATCTCCCTGTGTCTGGTTGACTGAAACAAGAACTATGTGTTTTAAGTTACATTATTAAAATCATACTTTGTTTGTAGACCCTGTACTTGGCATCCATGCTTATAAAAGCACTGTGGAACAATGCATTAGCAGCAAAGGCTCAACTGTCGAAACAAAGCTCATTTGCATCTCTGCTCAATACCAGCCTTCCTTTGGGAAACAAGAAAGGTATTTAAAGTATTATAGTTTGGTAGCCTCTTTGTTTCAGCAAAAGTTTTTTTAATCTGTATCTTAATACCGATGCTTGTTCCATAGAAGAATGTATAAAACTTTAATATAAAAATTATTAAGAAGATTTAACAAGGTTTTCTGGTTTATTTTGTGATCTAATAGTTTCCTGTTCAGTCACACTTCCTGCTTATTTAGGGTTATGGTATACATGAGGCTGTATTTAAAGATGTTCAGCTTTACTTCATTTTTAACCTTTCTCTTCTCTACTACATACACCACCCATTACAATAGCAGTTATAGACCAGATATTACAAATCACAGTTTTTCTGGAATCTGGTCCAAGTGTATCTTGAATCGGATCATAAAACCAGCTCTCACATGCATGCAATGTCCCCTGTTTCTTTGCAAATGCTATGCTGGAAATCATATGGATTTTCTTCAACTCTGACTTCCTTCTTGCCACTCTCCCAAACAGGCTATTTGTGGAGTACTCCTGAAATTGTTGAACAGTCATTATTTTTCCCAGTTTCAATCAGATATCTTTGTAGCTAAATGATATTACATTATACTTATATATTGCTAACACTGTAATATTCAAAGTGGTTTATAATAACTACAGTAATATCTGGTTGAAACTGGGAAAAATGTTGACTTACAATAAGAAAGAAAACAAAGATGTCCACTTGGGAATTACATAAACAAAATGATTAATTTTATTTAAATTTATATACAGTCCAGACCGCCACATGCGCTTAATCGGAGTACCACTTTTTAGTCATGAAAAATCACAGTACACTGTAGTCAAATGCAATAAAACTTTTATTCAGCAAAAAACACACCGAAAACAATTTAACACAGTTCACTTATAGAAACAGCACTGTTCCGTCTAATGCAATACCCTGTAAACCCTTTTATAAACCAACATTCTACTGAAATAATCAGTCATTGTTTTCTGCACGCAGATTGCACAATTCAGGTTGTCTATCTGACTACTGATGCTGTAAAACTGTCCATAGTCGTGACATCCATTTATCTCCAGATAACAACTTTATCCCGTCCGAGAAGGAAACAATCTCTGTAGGTGTTCCATTAGTTTGATGACTACAGCAGTATCTCCATCCTCATCAAACTCTTGGTTGTCTGTAGTGTCCTTTCTGACTGTACAGATATCAGAATTAGTTCTGTCAGATGATGTAGGCACATTGTTATCAACAGCGACATACAGCTCAAACTCTTGTGGCGAGAGTCCAACTGGGAGTTCAATGGACAAAGTGTTGGCATCAGTTGTCTCATCAGATGCATGAATGAAGCTCGCCCGTCTATCGTAATTTGAAATCGTTGATGATGAGACTCGACTCCACACCTCCTGTACCATGTGAAGAGAGTTGAGCACCGTCATTTTTCTTGCAAGCTCAGCAGCCCGGGGCCTAGATTCCATGCTTGCATCAATCACTGCTATCACATATCTTAAGATGAGTGATCTGTAATGACGTTTGAAATTGGCGATTATCCCTTGGTCCATTGATTGGATCAAAGAGGTCGTGTTTGGCAGAAGAAATACGAGTTTGTTGGTTAATCTTACGTCATTGCTGTGTGTTACAATGTGCCTCCTACGCCTTCTCATCAGATTGTCAAGCTTCTGTAACTATTCAACCCACAGTGTCGCCGTCATCCATGCGTTTTTGTTGCTTTCATATTCAACAGTCAGGCGTTTAATGTTTTTGAAGCACCGAGGATTTCAATTCTTCCCAATTGCCAGTGGCTCAAGCTTTTCACTACGTCCATATTGCAACTGAGGAACATAAGAACATAAGCAGTGCCTCTGCTGGGACAGACCAGAGGTCCATCATGCCCAGCAGTCCGCTCATGCGGCGGCCCATCAGATCCAGGACCTGTATGGTAATCCTCTGTCTATACCCTTCTATCCCCTTTTCCTTCAGGAAATCATCCAATCTCTTCTTGAACCCCAATACCATACTCTGTCCTATTACAGCCTCTGGAAGCGCATTCCAGGTGACCACCACTCTTTGGGTGAAGAAGAACTTCCTAGCATTGGTTCTGAATCTGTCCCCTTTTAATTTTTCTGAATGCCCTCTCGTTCTTGTAGTTTTCAAAAGTTTGAAGAATCTGTCCTTTTCCACTTTCTCTATGCCCTTCATGATCTTGTAAGTCTCTATCATGTCCCCTCTAAGCCTTCACTTTTCCAGGGAAAAGAGTCCCAGTTTTTCCAATCTTTCAGCACATGAAAGGTTTTCTATACCTTTTATCAATCGCGTCACTCTTTTCTGAACCCTCTCGAGTAACGCCATATCCTTCTTAAGGTACGGCGACCAATATTGGACGCAGTATTCCAGATGCGGGCGCACCATCGCCCAATACAACAGCAGGATAATTTCTTTTGTTCTGGTTGTAATACCTTTCTTGATAATACCTAGCATTCTATTCGCCTTCTTTGAGGCCACTGCGCACTGTGCCGACGGTTTCATTGTCTTGTCCACTATTACCCCCAAATCCTTTTCTAGGGTACTTTCACCCATTATGAGCCCTCCCATCGTATAGCTGTACTTCGGGTTTCTGTTTCCCACATGCAAGACTTTACATTTCTCTACATTAAACTTCATCTGCCATCTCGTCGCCCACTCTTCTAGTTTGTTCAGGTCCCTTTGTAAGTGTTCACAGTCCTCTTTTGTCCCAACTCCACTAAATAGTTCAGTGTCATCTGTGAATTTTATTACTTCGCACATCGTCCCTGTTTCAAGATTGTTTATAAATACATTGAACAGCAGCGGTCCGAGTACCGACCCCTGCGGAACACCACTCGTGACCCTCCTTCAGTCAGAGTAGTAGCCCTTCACTCCTACCCTTTGCTTCCTACCTGCCAACCAATTTTTGATCCATCTATGTACGTCTCCTTGCACCCCATGGTTCTTCAGTTTCTGTAGTAGGCGTTCATGGGGTACCTTGTCAAAGGCATTTTGGAAATCCAAGTATACGATGTCTATAGGGTTCCCTTTGTCCATTTGTTTGTTAATTCCTTCGAAGTGCAATAAGTTTGTTAGGCACGATCTTCCTTTGCAGAAGCCATGCTGGCTTGTTTTCATCAGTTTATTTCTTTCTAGATGCTCATGGATGCTGTCTTTTATCAGTGCTTCTGCCATCTTCCCCGGAACCGAAGTCAGTCTTACCGGTCTGTAGTTCCCCGGGTCACCTCTCGATCCTTTTTTAAAGATGGGCGTAACAATGGCTATCAAAACCCTAGGGTGGATTCCGTCCAGGCCCGGAGATTTGTCACTTTTTAATCTGTCTATCTGCCTATGTACGTCTTCGAGGCTTACCTCCATTAATGTTAATTTTTCTGCTTGATCTCCTGTGAAGATTTTTTCAGGTTCCGGCACGTTGGATGTGTCCTCCTTTGTAAATACTGACGAAAAGAACATGTTTAGTCTATCCGCCACCTCTTTTTCCTCCTTCACCACTCCCTTTCTATCTCCGTCATCCAGCGGTCCCACCTCCTCCGTAGCCGGCTGCTTCCCTTTAACGTATATGAAGAACGGTTTGAAATTTCATGCTTCCCTGGCTAGCCTCGCTTCCTATTCTCTTTTTGTTCTTCTAACCACTCGGTGACATTCTTTTTGATGCTTCCTGTGCTCTTTCCAGTTCTCCCCGGTTTTGTCCTTTTTCCATTTCTGGAATGAAAGTTTCTTGTCTCCTATTGCTTTCTTCACTTCTTTGGTTATCCACGCCGGATCTTTAGTTCGGTTCTTTTTGCATCCTTTTCTAAATCTCGGGATGTACAGATTTTGTGCTTTGCTCACTGTTTCCTTGAATAATGACCAGACTTGCTCGAGATTTGTTGTTCTAAGTTTCTTTCTTACCATTACTCTCATCGCTTCGTAGTTTCCTTTCTTGAAGTTAAAGGTTGTCGCTGTGGTTCTCTTCCCCTTCAATATTCCTACTTCAACTTTGAACTTGATCATATTGTGATCGCTGTTTCCCAACGGTCCCACAACTTCCACTTCCTTTGCAGGTCCTCTCAGCCCTTTGAGGATTATTAGGTCCAGAGTGGCATTACCTCTCGTTGGTTC
Organism: Geotrypetes seraphini; assembly: GCF_902459505.1. NCBI lineage: Eukaryota > Metazoa > Chordata > Amphibia > Gymnophiona > Dermophiidae > Geotrypetes > Geotrypetes seraphini. The sequence continues at coordinate 336,488,467 of NC_047086.1, read as the reverse complement.
TCTGACGAGCTGCTCCATGAAGAAGTCCTGTATGCCTCCAGGAATCTGGTCTCCTTAGTACATTTTGAGTTTCCAAGACTCCAGTCTTTCCCGGGATAGTTGAAGTCTCCCATAACAATCGTGTTACCGCTTTTGCATTCTCGCCTCATCTCGGCTTTCATTTTTTCGTCGCTTGCTTTGGATTGCTCAGGTGGACGATAGTACAGGTCCATCTTTATCTCGGCCCATTTCTTCCCGGTATTTTAACCCATAGTGATTCCAATTTGTCGGTCTTCGCCACTGTGTCCACTCTAGTCGAGTGTATGTTATCCTTTATGTGTAGGGCTATTCCTCCTCCTTTCTGACCTGTCTTTGTGATAGTTTGTACCCTGGCAGTACTATGTCCCATTTGCTTTCTTCATTCCACCATGTTTCAGAGACCCCAATGATGTCTGGGTTCTCATTTTTGGCCATGACTTAATTCTCCCATTTTGTTCCTTAGGCTCCTTGCATTAGTATACATGCAGTTTAAATCCTGGTGGTTTTTTGTCTTCATACTCATTTCCTGTGCTACGTTCTTCTTATCATCCTCATCTCGAACTGTCAGCTCTTGTTTTTTGCCCATTGTCTCTTCCCCTTGTGCTACGTTCTTCTTATCATCCTCTTGGTCTGTCAAGTCTTATTTTTTGCCCGTTGTGTCTTCCCAGCATTTTTCCCTCTCAGCATCTTCACGGGATACCTTCTTCCGAATCATCAACACTTGGTCGACTGTCGGCTTTCCCCTTCTTTTTAGTTTAAAGCCTCTTCTATTCCTCTCCTGACGCTAGGTCCATCTCTCTTGCAGGTGTGGTCCATCTCTCCTGTCAATTGTTACAATGGCACCTTGAAGCCAACAGTTTCTCTGCCTTGGAAACCAATGTTCCATCAGGGATGGCACGCCAGTACAGGCACATCTCATCGGCGTTGAAAACATTGCATGGTTCATATCCACCAATGACTGATGGCAACATTTCCATGACCCATCTTTCTGCACCAAACTCATCCGTGTCTTGTTGTTCGCCATGCTGCTTCTTAAATTTCATGCCGTTACAGACTTTCCACCTCTCTAGCCATACATTTGTTGCTTTGAAGTCTTCTATGCCCAGTTCTTCGGATAGCTGTGCTGCTTTCTCCATCAGCAGAGGCCCACTGATTAGCAGTTGATGACTTCTAGCTTCAGCAAACAATTGCAGCAACACCTGTTCAACATCTCCAGCCTTCCCAATTTTTTTCAGTTTTCTGGTAGCATTGCTGTTGTTTTGTCAGTTTTTCAACATGGCTTGCTTTTTTTTTTTTTAAATCCGAGAAATCTGGCTAGGATGAAAGCTGTAATGTTTTGCAGTAGAGGCCTGACTCTCCCGTTGGTCATGTCTCTCTTTAAGACATTGACACGTTCAGCCAAAGACAATGACTTTTGTCCAGCATGGTGGACACATTCAGCCAAAGACAGAGATTTTTGTCCACGCAACGCCATGGTGCAGTTCTGAAAGTTCGAACACCTGGCCAGTCCTAGACTGCTGATCCGAAACATGTGGCTCATCCACGTGAGAACATGATTGCTTTTAACTGGAGTGAATGTAACGTGAACGAATAGAGGTGAGACTTATAACATCAGTGTGCATAAGTGGATTGTGTGCTTATCAGAATTGCTATTCAGAGTTTACATCCATTGACTTTTAAAAAAATATATATATAAATTCTTTATTCATTAAAAAAAAAAAAAAAATATCAAATACATAGTGCAAACACATGACGTCCATTGACTTTAATGTAAAAATAAACGGGACCATGGTGGTAGGCTGCAGATAACCGAAGCATGTTCTTAACCAACGTACACTTAGGTGAAGTCGACTGTACCGCCTAAAGTCTAGGCAGTTTACAAAACAACATACAAAATAATAACAATACAACATATAAACTCTCCTACATTCTCCACTGTGAACATATTCTTTTCATTCACATAAATGCATTGTCCTATAACTAAATCTTCATGAGTTTTTAAAAGTATCACAGAAATACTTACTGTATTTTTGTTCACATAAATACATTGACAAATAACTGTGTCTTCAAGTATCCCTAGCAATGTTCTCTCTAATTTTTCATAGGCTGTGTGCGCAAAAAATTTCATCTTTGCGCATTTTAAAGAAAAACTAAATTTGTTTGCACTATAAAAATGATTGCCAGAGGGCCTGGAGTTCAGTTATGGGTATGTCTTTGAGTTTTAATCTGAATTAACGAAAACACAATGTAATTTTAGTTACACTTTATGTAACATAGTCTTATTTCAATAAACATAAATTATGTTTCATTGAAATGTTTCTTTGAGCGCTACCTATAAATAAGGTATCATTGTACTTTATAATTTAGTTTTCAAAGTTTTTCCCTGCGATCTTTCATATTTATCCAGTCTGAATAAATTCTGTCAAGATCTGTTGAGCCTCCATCTTGAAGGTGACTCTTAACACGCATCAGCATTTTCCAAATGCTCTAAATGTAAACGATTCCTTTGTTTAGTCTTCAAATTGTTCATTAGACTAAAACCATGCTCACAATCTGAACTAGTTGCTAAGAATGTGGCACCAATGTCCATCAATTTTGCTAAATCTGCAAATTGATCATTCTGAAATGCAAATTTCGTCATATCTGGAAAGCTGTTTATCAGATTGCTTTTGATTTTTTCTGCAACAAGGAATTAAAGTCATTGTATTGCTGAATAATAACAATTTCCTCCAGAAGAAATTGTTTATACTTAAAAAAAAAAGAGATCTGATATGTCCATTTCCGAAGTCAAAGTCGCATTGTGATATTGCTGTACAGTCAAAAGCAGACCATTCTTCAACTTCATTTTCAGGAAATCTTTCATCCAGATGCAAACATAGGATGTTAATGAAGGTTAATATGGAATTAGTATAAAGGTTAATATGGAATTAGTATCCACTGAAACTTTTTCTCCAGACCTCATCCTGTTGTCAAGAAGACTGTTGACTTTATCACTCCACTTAACCTTGTCGCCTAAGTATTGCATTCGAAGTTTGTTAAATTTACCCTGTGCAAGATGATAAGCTTCCAATGGTGTCAAACCACGTTTTTGAAATGCCATGGTTAAGGAAGCCAGTTCTGATAAAGACATCATTCAAAACTTCAAGTGTAATATGAAATTGTTCACTGTTCAGCTTCTTATAGCAGTACTTTGCAATAGGATCATTATCTTTGTCTTCTTCAAAATATTTTAACAGGGGATCATAATTTCGAATAATTGCTTTAAGTGCAAAGTGTCTAGATAACCAGCGCACTTCATTCAGAGGTCTGAAAGCAATTGATTCACATTCAGATGCATCTGCTATTTCTTGAAATTTGCATCGTTTAGTAGAAGACTGACAGAACACCGTGTACACAGTTCTCATTGTAGTTTCTACTTCTTTCATCAATTTTACTTCTTTCCATGAATCAGAAAGTCCCAAATCTTCCTGATGTGCAACACAATGTTTCTGCACTAAATGTGGAATATCTTTTCTCAGCTGTGCTGCAACACCATCTATTTTGCCCAACATAAGAGGCACCATCAGAGGTGAACATAACCATTTTATTCAGGTCAAGTTCATGTTTCCTATAGAATTCCCTAATTGCTGTTACTATTGATGTAGCATCACATGCTTCCAACTGTAGCATCCCACCAAATTATGTCCTATACTCATTTGAATTGACTGGCCGATACTTAAAGTAGAATATTAAGTACTTGTTGACAGAAATGTCTGTGCTTTCATCAACAGTTAACGTATGATACGTTGCTAATTTAATGTCTGCCATACGATCATCTTGCACGATACCATTGATAATTCCAAGAAATTCAAACGCATAGTTTTTGCTTCTCCAGCTATCAGGTATACTAACATACTTCGCCATGTGCTCATTGATATCTTGAACAGAGAGCATTGAGATATTCATCTTAATGGCCAGCACAACACTGTTGACAAGAACCTTAATTTCATCAGGACTGGAACGCTTCCGTTCATTACTAATTTGCCTGTTTTCTTTTTTGGTTGGGCTTTCAAGCAACATCTTAACCAGTCCTCCTCTTAAATTCGTATTTTTACTTCTGAGTTTCCTAATACTGTCGGTATGCGATTTACTTGATAGATGACATTTCAGAAAGTCCAGTTTCCAAACATCATCCCATATTTTTCCAGTAGAGAATTTTCCAGTTGCTTTGGCATCTTGACAATAACAACACACAAATCCATCGTCTTCGTCATAGGTAAATATTTCACACAGTCGAACATGCATTGTATTTCGAGATTCCGGTGTCTCCGTTTCAACAATTTCTTTAAGCCATTCAGACCTAAAAGCTGTTGCAGCTCTCTTGCGTTTTATACTTTTCACCATTCGCGGTTTAGACATTTTAATAGTTATATCTGGTTGCAATTTAATAAACGAATACAGTTATACAACCGCAGTACCACGCTGCACACTACGATTCCACGAAATAAACAATATGGCAGAACTTCAGGAAGTCAAAGAATCGGAAGTGTTTCATATCCTATGGGCCATAGGCTATGGCCCTATGGGGCACGTGACGTGTCAAGTTCAACTGCCAAAGATAACGGAATCACGTGAATGACTTAAAATTTATATTATAGCGCTTCAATAAATGTGATAAATCGGAACAGCTGGTCTTCTGCAACATTTCATTTTAGGCAAAAATTTATTTTTTTGTGCGCGCTATTTTAATTTGTGTGCGTGGGTTCGGCAAGTTGTGTGCATGTGCACAAGCGCACAGCTTAGAGGGAACAGTGATCCCTAGGTTTACATAATTGTAACTGACCTGTCAGTGAGTTCCAAAATTTCACCCCCTACTGTTGAAAACATAGAATTCCTGATCCTGATATGTATCATATTTCTCTTTCATCAATGACAATCTTATATCCTGTTCAGATCTTAATTTCCTTCTTGGATACCCCTTGATGTCAAAATAAGATAACTAAATATTAGAATGAAACAAATCTTTTAAATAACACGATCTTGGAGAGGAAGTGACATCATCAATGTGGTTTGTCACCTGTGTTGGGTGCTCCGTTGGGGCCCAAGCAAATTCTCTTTTTGATTCCTTCTACAGTGCAGCCTTCCCCTAAACAAGAGCCCGATGAGCGCAGTAAATGCTAATGAACACCCAATATAAATTGGAGGCTTACCAGTTTAGATTCAGCAGGGCGAAATTGGTGGCAGGGCTCAGGGAGAGTTCTACACAGATGTCTAAGGTGGCGGAACAGCAAGGTAGTGATTTCATGGTGGTACCAGAGAGTGTGGGAGAGAATGACTGTCAAGTGGAGGGCCCGGTTCCTGTATCGGGTTCGTTGATGGAAATTTTGAGTGAGGTCAAAACAGAGCTCCGGTCTCTGTGCATAGATTTGAAGCAGGCTATGCTGGATATTAAACAGGAAATGGCAGACTCAAAGTAGTGTCAAGACAGTGTGGAAGCCCGGCTTGACGAAGTTTTGGAGGAGATGATAGACTTGCAGCAGCAATTAACTTATTTGCATAAGGGTGAAGGTGCAATTTAGGAGAAACTGGAGGACCTGGAAAACCAATCCAGACACTGTAATTTGAGGATGTATGGGCGGGGGGGGGAGTGGGGGAATGCCTGGGGGACTGAAACGGTTGCTTTATAAGGATATGAGCACGGAAACTAAAGCCATCTGCATGAAACTGTTGCATTTGGCATGTGATGGAGAGGCACCACTCCCTGACCTGCAGCTTGAGAGAGTGCATAGAGCTTTGGGGTGCCTTTCGAACAATAGCCTCTGGGATATAGTTATATATTTGCCTAGCTTTGCGATTAAAGAGGACATTTTTCAGACAGCCCTGAAAGCAGGCACCTTTACTTGTCATGATTTGTGGGTGGACATTTACCAGGACTTGGTGGTGGGAGTTTCAGGAGGTGACCCGATATTTGTACAAAGTGAGCTATAAATACCGCTGGCTACACCAATTTGCATTGGCTTTGACTGTAGGCAATAATACTAAGTGGGTCAAGACTTTGGAGGTGGTGTGGAAAGCTTTGGCCTCCATGGTGGTGGTCAGTCTACTAGAGGAGGCCGGGAAACAACGGAGTATGAGGGTGATGGTTGGAGCTAAAGCAAATGCAGAGATTGCAGATGGATCAGTGAGTTCAATGCTCTAAGGCACTAAAGGATGTTGCTCTTTCACCATGACTGTGGCAGAGCTTTTGATACCATACTCTAATATCGATGTCTGGGGCTTCCTGTGTGGAGCTGCTTTGTGAATTTGCTTTCTTGGTGTAAGTGTGGGTTTGTGTGGAGTGAGTGAGCTTGTGGAGAGTGAGTGAGGATGAGAGAAGGGGAGGATTGTTGCATATGGGATGTGTTATGGGAGAGAGGGAGAGCTATTTTTGACATGTAGTGCTAGATGACAGCCTTGCCAATGAGGTGATTACTTCCTTTCTGGGGGTCCTCAGAAGTAGTCTGGGGAATAGACTGGAAGGGCGTGGATGGGGATTGGGGGCCTCCATGAACAAGGAGTAGAGGGCTGGAGGGAGGGGGGATTTCGGTCTGCTGTTGAATGGATACCTTTGGGAGTTAGAGATAGTGTGTTGGGGATGTGTGTGGCTAGTGGCTGGGATGGTTCTTATTAATTGGATGAGTGTATGGGGTTGTGTCCTTGTTTTGGGGATGCACTGAAGATGGTCACATGGAATGTTGGAGGAATAAATTATTTGTTAAGCGTTCTAACCCCCTCTTTTACTAAGGTGCGCTAACTGATTAGCACGCGCTAATGCGTCCATAGACTAACATACATGCACTAATCGGTTAGCACACCTTAGTAAAAGAGGGACTAAGATTTTGCAGCATTTGCAGCGCCATAGAGCAGATGTTGTATTATTACAGGATCCCCACTATAATAACTGGGTGAAATTCAAACAGAGAAAGTTCCCAAAGAACTGTGAACTAACAAAAACGAAAAAGGGAACAAAAACCAAAATGAAAATGCCTTTAAACCTCGAAGGTGCTCAGAACCAATATATGGTAAGAAAGTGACCAAACCAGGGTAGCAAACCCTGTAAGGACTTTCAAAGAGTCTATCATTGCACCATCCTCAAACGGTAGAAAGGTATTTAAATTTTGGTGAATGTCTTTTTGTACTATTTTTCTATTAAATGTCCATTTAAAATGTCCAAAGCTTAAGTGAAAACTATGATCCTCAAAATAGGCAAAACTTAACAGCAGGTACAGGTGGGTCCTAACGCGTTTCGCCGACAGCTTCTTCAGAGAACCCCCATGCTGGATGGAACATCAAGTTCAACAACTTCCTGAATCTTCACTTCTAAACCGATTGCATTTCCTGTTCCTGTTGCCTATTTTGAGGATCATAGTTTTCACTTAAGTTTTGGACATTTTAAATGGACATTTAATAGAAAAAAGAAGAAAAATAGTACAAAAAGACATTCACCAAAATTTAAATACCTTTCTACCGTTAGAGGATGGTGCAATGATAGACTCTCTGAAAGTCCTTACAGGGGTTGCTGCCCTGGTTTGGTCACTTTCTTACCATATATTGGTTCTGAGCACCTTCGAGGTTTAAAGGCATTTTCATTTTGATTTTTGTTCTCTTTTTCATTTTTGTTAGTATTATTACAGGAGACACATTTAGATGATGTTGAGCATGCCAAACTTAAACAATGGTGGGTTGGTGATTGTGTTGCTGCTTTGGCAGCTGTTAAAATGAGAGGAGTGGTCATTCTGTATTGAAAAGGGATGGTAGATGCCTTTCTGATTATGATGAGGGATCCTGAGGGAAGATATGTGTTCTGTTGGGGGCAGATTGCAAGACAGGAGATTGTATTGGGTAGTATATATTTGCCTAATGTATAGGATATTGCATTTTTATAAAAAGTGGCAATGCTATTATTGTACTATAGTTCTACTCTGATCATATTTGGGGGGTGGGGTGGGGGGGAGATTCCAGTGCTGTTAGAGACCCAGATTTTGATTTTTCTGGTACCATGGGCATGAGCAGGGAGCTTGTGGGTTACATCGCCTAGTCTCCCTGATTGACCTTGTGGTAGTTTGGTGGGTGTTACACCTCAGGGAAAAAGATTATACTCGCCTGTCCAGGGATCATGCAACCCAATCCCGGATAGATTATATTTTGGCCTCCCGGTGTCTGTTTATTTCAATGGCGCACACAGGCATTGATTCTTGTACGATCTCTGATCATGCCTAGGTGTGGGTTCAATGGGAGATAGGGGATTCGTTGGAAGGGCAATAACATTAGACCTTTACGTTAGCACTGGCAAAGAATGTTCAACTGCAGGAACAGCTTTTAAAAAGTTGGCAGGATTACCAGACTCATAATGCTGATTTTTGTATATCACACTGTATTCTACGGGGAAGCTGTGAAAGCTGTAATTCATGGGGAGATTCTGATCTATAGCATGTTAAGAAAGATCAGGACAGAGAGATCCTGCACCTAGAGCAGGAGGTGCGGAGGGCCAGGCAGCGTTATGGGAGGATGGGGCATACGAAAATAAATTGGCATTGTTTGAACTCCAAGTGGCCCTTAATGAGTTTCTCCACCAGAGAGCATCTAAATCTTTTGCTTATTACAAATATAGTCTTTATAAGCATGACAATAAAGAGGATAAATTACTGGCCCGATTCGTGAGCAATAGAGAGGGGCAGAAACGGATTTTATGTTTGCAAACTGAAACTGTGGCGGTTTTTCCATCATTATTATTCCATCATTTTGTAAACAAAAGAATCAACTAGCAGGGAGGAAATACTCTGCAGAATAGCACTTGGTCACTCTTCAATGAAAGCTCTTGACAAAGTATTCAAAGGCAAGGATATAACACTCCAAACGAAGATCATACTTTTCCACGCACTCACTTTCTCAGTGGTCAGTTACAGATGTAAAAGCTGGACACTAAGGAAACAAGACAGAAAGAAGATTGATTCATTTGAGCTTTGGTGCTGTAGAAAGATTTTAGGCATGCCGTGAACCGCTAGAAGAGCTAATAAATCGATTCTGGAATAGATCAACTGGCTATGTTATTTGAAGCCTATATGATGAAGTTATAACTGTCTTATTTTGGTCACACCATCAGAAGAGAGAGATCACTGGAGAAGGACATCATGTTTGGGAAGCTCGAAGGAACCAGGCGAAGAGGGAGACCTGTAATCAGATGGCTAGATATGTTGAAAATAACCATGGGGATGACCCTGGAGGACCTTTCCGGACTTGCACAAAACAGATTTCTTTTTAGATCCACAATTCATCAAGTCCACTAGGACTTGAGTATAAGTCAAAGGCACCTAACAACAACAACATGCTCCTCCGAGGGAGGAGAGATTACTGGGGCAGTTATACTTGAATAATTTGCACTTGCCTAGACTGACCCTGGTAGAACAGGCTGGATTAAATGTTCCGATATCAGTGGAGGACGTTTTGTGGGCAATACAGCGGTGTCCTTTGATGAAGGCCCTGGGGGTCGACAGGTTTCGGGTAGAATTTTACAGGCTTATGGGAGAGGGGATTATTAACCCGTTGGTTCAGATGTCTGATGTTTAATGTCATGGTTAGGGTAGAAGCAATGCCGGACCATTTAAATGTTGCTTGGGATCCTATAGACCTATCCAATAGACCTATTTAAGCTTTTGGTAAAAGTGTTGGCCAGTAGATTGGTGTGGGCCTTGCCTCAACTTATACATGAATCTCAGATAGCTTTTATTCAGGGCAGATCAATAGCTAAAAATATGCATAAACTGTTAATTTCTCTAGAGCAGAGGGCTCAGTTGCAGTTGGATTTTATGCTTATTAATTTCAATGTAGAGAAGGCATTCGATAGGGTCTGTTGGGACTTCCTTTGTTCTACCGTAGAAGGTTATGGCTTGGACATTTTTTTTTCTCTGCTATATGAGCTTTGTAGGCGTCTTCCCAATTGGTAGTTAGTGTCAATGACTATCTGACCAAATTGCTATATGATGGGACACCAGGCAGGGATGTCCGCTTTTTCCACTGTTTGTACTGACACTGAACCCCCCTGCTTCAGGATTCTGGTTACTACTTCCAAGCAGCCAAACTAAACTCATGGCTCGCTCAAATCATACTCTATGCCCCATCATATCCTCAACTTTAGAAAACAGATCAAAACCCTACTTTTCAACAGACCAAGCCCTTAATGCCCCCACCTCTTTAACGGTTCCCACCTCTTCCGTAACATCTTCCCCTCTACCCTCCCCTCTCCTCTATGATGGTTGCTCCCCCCATTTAACTTTTTATGCTTCTATCCCCTTCTCTTTTCAATGTATTCTCTTACTGCATACAATGTATTCTCTTACTGCATACACAACCCTTCCCACCTAAATTGTAAATGTAAGACTAATTTGCCTCTTTGATTACGTTGTTATGTACTCCAATTCCAACCGCACTGTATGTATTTTCATCTGACTGTTGTGAACCGCCTAGAACTCCCTGGGTATGGCGGTATACAAAAATAAATTTATTATTATTATTATTATTACTTCCATGTTTAAACTGGTCATATTCATGGATGACCTGTTCGTGCATTTGGCTTATACAGAGACATCGGTACTTAATCTACTTAAATTGCTTAAGGAGTATGGTGACTATGTGGGGCTCTGTATTAATTTGGATAAATCTGAGGCCCTTCTTTCGAATCGGGAGCAACTGGCGCATTAGGGACTGCAGTTTACCTTGCGATGGGCGGCGGGTTCATTCAGGTATCTTGGTGTTCAAATGTTGATGAGCATGGCTATGTTTTGAGCTTAATGTTCCTAAGTTGATGCGAGATATGAAGCTTTTGTTGGAGGGGTGGAGGGATCTTCCTTTGTCCTTGTTGGAGCAGATTAGTCAGATAGGTTGTAATGTATATTCTCCAAACTCTCTCCCTCCGGCTGCTGCATAGGAATCTTTGTCAGTTGAATTGCTTGTTTGCCACGTTTTGCTGGGCGAATAAAAACCCAAGTCACAGTTTAGACTGTTATTGGGCGGCTAGTGTCAGGGGGGTCTTGGTTTGCCCAACATTCAGTTATATAATTATGTATGTTTACTATGCCATGTGGGTGAGTGGCTTTTCCTTACTTAGCATTATATCTATTGAGATGAAACAGGAATATTTTGCCCCCTTTTGTGTGCTTTTGTTACATACATCGCAGAAGCAGACTCCATTAGGGTTGAACGGTAGTGTTTTATTGCAACCATTGCAGGAAGCTTGGAGATGGCTGGTCAAGTGGTTAGGAAGACATCCTTCTGTCACAGAATTGTTGCCCCTGTGGAGCAATGTGCAGTTTGCGATGGATCTCTGGTCTGACCCAGTGGTGGCAACTTCTTATGTTCTTATGCACTGGAGAGGGAGAATGCAGTGTTTGCTCTCTGGGAGGGGCAGGTCTCTCACAATTGGAGCACGTTTTAGATGTTGAGGGATAACTGCTAGCATTGGAGTCTCTCCCTTGTGGGGTGGCCATGGGTTGGGAACATCAGTTTGCATGCTATCAATTGAAACATTATTGGTCGTCTTTCGACAAAACACAGCGTGCAAGGCGTATAGAGTCTAACGTGTAGGATTTTTTTTTGCCTTTGCTGGTATGGCTTTCACAGTATCAGGGCTTTATAAACCCCTTTCATTGCTTATACCGTCTAAGGATTTTACTTCCTAACATTCCAGTTGAGAAGCTGATTTGGGCATATCATTTCGAAGTGATATAACTAAGGTATTACTGGATTTGCCAGGGCGTATGGTGCGAGGTGCCAAGATTCTTTGTCGTAAGTTGAGTTTAGTGGCAAAAAAAGGACAATTGCAGTACTGGATGTCCAGTGACTAACCAAATATTTGGCATTGGTGCAATCAACTTCATCGGCTTGCGTGCTGGGATGCTAAGGATGCCAAGGGCACTCGGAAATGAAAGTTAAAGTTTCTGATGGTATGGCAACCTTATCTCCAATCTTTGCATACAAAGGGAAGGAGTCTGTTGTTGAATAGGTTGTCATAGGAGGTAGGAATCCTGTAGGGTATTGTTGCTTGGGTGGTATGAGAAAGGGGGGTAGGCAATTCCTGAAAGGGGGGATATGGGAGGAGGAGGTCTTACAGCACAATTTGTTGATGCTATTATATCTGTTTTGCAGTTGCAATGAATGTTAGGATTCACTTTAAGAATGTTATCATTAAGAGGTAATGTGGGTCTTATTCATAATTTTCTTTGGTTTCATGCTGTACAATATGGAATGAAGACAGAACTTCAGTTTATGTAGTAAAATGTTGAATTTTAATATATATATATCTATATCTATAGACAGATATTCCCATATATTGTCACCACCTATGCTTTAGCCTAGCGGTTTAGGCAGCCAAGCAGTGACATATGCTTAAATACTGGCATGAGCCCCCTTTGAAGTAGGGGAAAACCTTTCAACTGGGATACCTGAGGTTGCTTCTTAGCACAGTTCCTGTGCTGACGTTTAGAGAAATCCACCAGTTCCAGTATGTAATCATAAGCTTTATTAAAGCTCTACTCACAGCGACCATGCCCTCCAGGTCCTCTTGGCGGCATGACATTTACAGGCAAATGAATATCAAAAGGACTTCCTCAAAACAAAATATAAATCTCTTTACTCTGGACTTTATCCAACATAAAACACTGTCTCAATAATCCTCTTCACCAGAATTGTATATTAGAGCAAGTAATCTGCTATCAGAGCAACAATTCTTCTAGCTTTATTACTGTCTAGTAAAGCTGGCTAACTGAACATACTCAATAAAGCTGACCTGTGTTTATCTAGCAAAACAGAGCAGTTCTCAGTTCAGCGTTTTCTCCAAGACTGCAAAGACAGGCAGACTTAATTGCATTTCACACATTGCAGCTATGAACAGACACGGAGGTTTGGTAACATGACACCATAGTTGTTCAGCTGTCTTCCTGCTCAGCTTTTGTTTGGCTAAACTAAGATTCATACAGGCATTAGTACAGGCACTGTGCTTTATCCCAGCCAGGGGTTTAAGATTAAACTTTGCCCTCTCCAATATTACAGTCTTTGCCATAACATGCCCTCATTCCCTAGTGAAACCATAGAGAAACAACAAGGTAAGAAAATCCTTTCCTTTGAACTCACAGGTTTTTATGTTGTCTCCATTGGTTCAAGCTAGTATTCAACTGTGGCATTACTTCCCTCAATTATCATAGGCTCAGTATCACTGGGCTCCACAGCAGAGTTCACCACTGGCTCCTCTTATCTCCCAGTCAGACTCCAACCACTGGTCTGACTGTTCCCCAGGAAGGATAGCCTCACGCTGGCTCTCTGCTTCTGTACTGCTTGTCTCTCCGGGACTCTCCAGCCTAACTCCTCCTCCCCCCCCCCAGCTCTCTACAGAGCCTTGGATTAAGCTGAGGGAAGAAACCACTCCCCTGTATCTGCAGGGGGGAGAGTTTCCTTCCCTCTGCTTGTATCATTTCTCTCAGGACACCCTGCTGATCTGCCTTCTGCCTCATAGGCACTGGATAATAGCAAGGCAGAACCTTCTTGCTTGGCTTTGTGACTGCTTCAGGAAAGTCACAACTTTCTTGTTCTACTTCCATTTCTTCCTCGCTGTCTACAGGATAGTCAGCTGATCTACTCCCCTGGATCCTGACTTGGTCAGCCCTTCTGCACCGGGGTTTGTATATCTTTCTAAATTTCTCTGTGACCAACCTTGGGGATGCAGTAGGTTTGTCACATTCCCCCACACTTAAAAACTTACTACCTGTTTTAGGTAAGGTACCTCCTGTGTTTTCTGGGATACATGTGTTTAGCTTCCCTGGCCGATGTACCACCTTGAACTTAAATGCTTGAAGGGCCAAGTACCACCTTGTTAGTCTCGCATTATTATTACGCATGTTATTAAGCCACTTCAGCGCAGCATGATCGGTAACCAGCGTGAATACTCTGTCCTGGAGGTAATGCTCCAGTACCTGGACCGCCCATTTCACCGTCAGGCACTCCTGCTCCACTGTAGCATACCTTCTTTCATTTGAATGTAACTTTCTACTAAGAAAGAGTACTGGGTGTTCTACCCCCTGATTTTCCTGATTCAGAACAGCACCCATCCTGTGCCTGATGCGTCCGTCTGTAACACCAACGGTTGGGAGAAATCAATGGCCCTCAAAAGTGGCCGTTTACATAGCTTGTTCTTAAGTGTCTCATAGGCCTGGCTGCTAACGGTTTCCAACATAAGACCTCCAGGTTTCGCTTCTTCAGCATGTCCGTCAGTGGCCCTGCATGTAATGCGAAATGTGGGATGAACCGCCTGTAGTACCCTATGAGCCCTAAAAAGGCTCTTAGTTGTTTCTTATTGCTGGGCTGCGGGTATGTACGGATACATTCCACTTTATCCACTATGGGTCTTATGTGCCCTTTTCCCACAATATACCTTAAATACCTAACCTCCCGCTGTTGATGTCCTTTTCCTCCACAGTTAAAACACTGTATCGCTGTGGCTGGTGTAAACTTCCTCTGGGGCATATTACCCTGGGCTTTGGGAAACCTATTCCCGCTAGGTGGCCTATCCCCAGGTGTGTGTGTTTGGGTGGGTATGCTCTGTATGTAGGTCTTATAATCGCTACCCTACTTTGGGTGTCCAGATATGCCTCTGCCACTTGCAAGGTTTGTGTGAGGTCTTGGCACTCCTGCCTGCACATCCACATTGGTATCTCCAGGGGCATCGTTTCCAGAAACTGTTCCAACACAATTTCTGCGAAAATAGCTCCGTGGTCTGCCAACATTGACTGCAACCACCTCTCCGCCATTTTTGTGAGGCGTTGAAGTAGTACTTTAGGCCGTTCTTTCTCCTGCCACAGCATGCCACGGAAAGCCTGTCTATAATGCTCCCTAGTGAACCCAAGGAAATCCAAAATGTGAGTTTTAATGGCTTGATAATTATTGGCCTGTCCCGGGGTAAAGTTTGGAACGCTGCCAATGATTCTCCTGCCAGACATGGTAATAGCCTAACAGCCCATTGGTCCACCGGCCAACCTGCTGCTGTGGCAATTCGCTCAAAAGAACTCAAAAAATCAAATCATCCGGAGCATCTTTTGGCGTAATTTTACTAAGATTCAGCATGTTTAAAGAGTTTTGTCCTACCGTAGGTTGGGCAGGCAAACCCCCCATTACCGGATTCAATGCTGGACCACTTGATGAAGCCTGCAACAGCTGTCCCATCATCTGTGATTGTGTCTCCATTACCCTGACAAAGTTTTTGTGGTGCCGTTCTGCTGCCTCTTGGCTGGCTTGCCAAAGTCCTTGGTTGGTCTCCAAGACTTTCTTTAGCTCCTCATTTTGCCTATGACGCTCCGCTGCCACTGGCATTTCCGGTTAATTCCGGAAATGATGTAGGACGCCCAGAAAGAAGCTTTGGGGAAAGATCTTCTAGGAATCTTTTGAAAAATTGAAACCCCGTATGGGTGTTTGCAATCTGGACAGTGATAACAAGTATTAACCACTCTGGTCCTGATGAAGCTCTCCTATTGTAAATGAGAGCGAAATGGAGTTCTTGCATCGTTGTTTTGTCCAGACGGCCGGGTACAAAAAACATATACCCGAACTAAGTATTATGATGGTTTCATTATAAAGTTGAAATAAGGATAAATATTAATTTAAGAAGTTGAATCATATAAGAATGACATAAGGAAAGATATGATACGTAAATAACATATAAATGAAATGAAATAGAAAATTTGCATATATATTAAATTGAATAATAAAAAGACGTAAGGACCGATGATAGCTCGCAAAACAGTTATGAGCCAAGACTAGTTCTATTAGCTTATAATCGTGAGTGCTTGAGATCCTAAGTCATTATTTCAATTTAATTTGAATCTAGTGTATGGGCTTTGGGTTTAGCATCAGCCTATTTTTTTGGAAAGGATCATAAATACTCTGAAACCTTTCACCAAATGAACGAGAGCGGCCAAAAAAGTAAACAGGATGCTAGAAATTATTAAGAAAGGGATGGTAAATAAGACCAAGAATATTATAATGTGTCTATATCATCCTATAGTATGGTCTCACCTTGGGTATTGTATACAGTACTGGTCACCATATCTCTAAAAAGATATAGTAGAATTATAAAAGGTTCAAATAAGAGTGACCAAAATGATAAAGGGGATGGAACACCTCTTTTTAAAATTTTAAAATTATTTATTTATCCATTTTACACAATATTTTCAAGCATAACATCTTGTACAGTAAGATTGTAATTAGGAACTTCAAAAAGAAAGGAAAAATAAAAACCAAAATAGGAGAGATACTAACATATTCTCCTCACAATTAAGCAATCAATAGTTCACAATTATTATGATCCAAGACTTCAAAAGAGTGACTATTTAACAATTAAAGAAAATCAGTTTAATCAATTTAAAAGAAAATCTAAGTGACTGAGGTCGCAGGGAGTAATTAACTTCATGTCTCAGTTGTTCCTTCAATTATTCCACCTTTCTCAAGATGTTTCAAGGCTACAAACTTAGGTGTGTCGGATTAAAGAAAACATATTTCTCTGAACCATAATGAACAATACATTTACAACGAAACTGAGAAAAAAATCCCCCCCCCTGAGATTACTCCAGATTTTAATAACAGGAACTGCCTTCTCCACTTTTGGGTCTCTTTGGCTCTTTGGTAACATCTGGAAAGATCTGTAATTTCTGACCCAGAAACTCTTTAGTTCTATTTTTAAAGAACATCTTCATTATCCAGTTCTTATCTGGTGCCAATGCAATAGTAACCAACAATATTGCTGGTATAACCAATTCTCTTATTGAAGTTTCCAATAGAATAGTAATATCTAATTGTGGTTCCTGTTGATTGATGCAAAATGCAGCGGTCAAACTGATCTTTGGGCTGAGGAAGTTTGACCACGTGACAACCTACTACCGGCAGCTGCATTGGCTGCCAATGGAGGCACGCGTAAAGTTTAAATTTGCCTGCTTCTGCTTCAAAGCATTACACGGACTTGCCCCTAAATATATAACTGACCTTTTCTTCTTCTCAGCCAACAGACACAAGAGAAGCTCACATTTCAACTTCGTTTCCCCCCCAGTGAGAGGTTGTAAACTGAAAAAACATCATGAACATCTTCTCTCGCACCAAGCAGCATCATGGGGTAAAGACCTAGAACAATTGCTTTCGCCCACTACTTATGAGGAATTTAGGAAATGTCTGAAAACACACCTGTTCCTAAAGTATCTAGACAACTGATCCTCTCTTCTCTCTTCCCTCTATAGCGATTAACTTGTTCTATTGATCACTCTCTCCTCAAAAATGGATTTCCTGTCCTATTAGCCCTTTTTCTTCCTCCCCTCTTAAAGTCAATCAATTTGTACCTTTGCTTAATCTTTGTAAACCGCATAGAACTTCACGGTATTGCGGTATATAAGCTGTTATTATTATTATTGTCCCTCAGTCAATTGCCGGTCCAATTTTCTAGCAGGCAAATAGAATACTTGTGTGAATGGTGGAATTAGTTCCTCTGAAACTGAAAAGATCTCCAGGAAATATTTCTTTTACATTTCCCTGGGGGACATGGAGGAAACCCTAGGGAAATTTAAGAACCGCAAATTATTGACATGATGGCCATTTTCAATCATTTCCAGTTTCTGCCTAATATTAATACTGTCTTTAATCACAACTTCTTGTACTTGTTTGACCCCTGTTATTTCAGTTTCATTTTTTTCAGACTTAGTTTTAACTGAGTTCATTTCCAATTGTAATGTATTCAGTTCTTGTTCCTGTTTGTCAATTTTCCCGCTTTAATTTGTGGATTCAAGTTTAATGACTAAGTCCCAGAGAGACAACCATGAAAGAAGTAATCTCACCTCCCAGATTTGTAGTTTGTTGGTCTTGCTGTGCCTCCCTCTTCTTCGATTTTCCAGCCGCAGTATCACTCTCCAGACTCAAAAAGTCTTTTGGTGTATCCGTCTCAAAGCTCCCAGATGAACAAGCCTCCCAGGTTACAGGCACTCGCTTGTTGGATGCACCTTTTTCCCGCGGTGAGCTGGTACGCTGCGGTTGGGGGGGGGAGTGTCTCTTGCTTCAGGGCTCAGCGTGATCTCTAACCCAGGGATTCCTCTTGCGGTGTCACTCTGTGCCGCCAAATCCAGCGGGCGATTCCCTGATGCTGTCGGCTCCCTTTGAAGGCGACTCAAGAGCTGCTCGATGGTGATAGCAGGGGGATTTTCAGAGCGCCGCAAGGCTCCAGCGGCACTTCTCCCTCTCCTCTTAAGCATAAGGAAACACTCAGTCAAGCTAAGAAGATGCAATAAAGTAAAATTTTCCAATTCTACTGAATGCTCAAGAGACGCTTTCCAACGTTCAGCCACTCGCGGCCAATTTGGATCTGTATAAGTTTGGAACACCTCTTGTATGAGGATAGGCTAAAGAGGTTAGGGCTTTTCAGCTTTGAAAAGAGATGGCTGAGGGGGGATATGATTGAAGTCTGTCTGCAAAATCCTGAGTGGTGTAAATTGGGTAAAAGTGAATCGATTTTTTTACTCTTGCACAAATTACAAAGACCAAGGGACACTCAATGAAATTACGCAGAAATTTTTTTTTCACTCATAGTTAAGCTCTGGAACCCATTGCCAGAGAATATAGTAATGGCAGTTTAACAGCTGGGTTTATAAAGTTTGGACAAGTTCATGGAGGAAAAGTCCATAGTCTGCTACTTTGGAGAAGCCACTGCTTGCCCTGGCATCGGTAGCATGGAATGCTACTTTTTGGATTTCTGCTGGGTATCTCTGTCCTAGATTGGCTACTGTTGGAAAAGGATACTGGGCTAGATGGACCATTGATCTGACCCAGTATGGCTATTCTTATCTTCTTAATGGGTCTGATTTATTATCTAGTAGTAAAAACATCTGCATTCAGTTTTAATTTGTGTATTTTGTACAATCATAGAAACATAGAAAGATGACGGCAATTAAGGGCTACAGCCCATCAAGTCTGCCCACACTATTGACCCACCCTTTTAAGTCTACTGACCCCCTTAAGTATAATTGTAATTATACTGCCACTCTACTAACCTGCTCTTTCAAGTCTATACCCTAGTGACCCTATTTCTTGGCATGACCCTCGTAGGGATCCCACATAGGTATCCCATTTATTCTTGCAGTTTGGGATGCTGCGTGCCTCGATCACCTGCACTGGAAGCTTGTTCCAATGCTCAATCACTCTCTCCGTGAAGAAGTACTTCCTGGCGTCTCCATGAAACCTCCCTCCCCTGAGTTTGAGCGGATGTCCTCTTGTGGTCGAGGGTCCCTTGAGAAGAAAGATATCATCTTCCACCTCGACCCGTCCCGTGATGTACTTAAATGTCTCAATCATGTCTCCCCTCTCCCTACGCTCTTCGAGAGTGTAGAGCTGCAATTTGTTCAGTCTTTCTTCGTACAAGAGACCCTTTAGCCCCGAGACCATCCTGGTGGCCATCCGCTGAACCGATTCAATTCTGAGCACTTCTCTATTGCTGGACAAGTGGGTTATGCAACCCCAGTTGCGAGACTGCTTGTAGGAAGCTCATTTACATATTTTTCAGGACTGCCCTCAGGGATTCAGTTGCTTTCCTACAAGTGGGACAGTAGGAGCTAGTCTCTTCTGTTCGTATTTATTTTTCTTTAAAGTAGGATCACGGATTCCAGTGTGTTTTTTGCACACCATTCCCTCTTTTCTTCCAAAAGTGGTCTCTAGCATCCACATTAACCAGGAGGTTTGCCTTCCTATGTTTTCTCTCTCCGGTTTGAGGGAATATGACTGGGTGTTGCAGTCACTGGATGTGTGCAGGATTTTGTTGCGGTATTTGGAGGTCATGAATGAGTTTCGGGTCTTCAACCACCTTTTGTGCTGCCTGTAAGGGCAGGGCCTTTGGACCTGCCTGTAAGGGCAGGCTGGCCTTGAAGGCCACTATTTCTTGATGGATTCATATGGC
The DNA here is from genome assembly GCF_902459505.1 of Geotrypetes seraphini. Classification (NCBI taxonomy): domain Eukaryota; kingdom Metazoa; phylum Chordata; class Amphibia; order Gymnophiona; family Dermophiidae; genus Geotrypetes; species Geotrypetes seraphini. The sequence goes on along the minus strand of NC_047086.1, from coordinate 336,468,468 downwards.
TATTTATCTGCTTACGTCACAACTGGAAAGAAGCCCCCTGTTTCTATCAGGGCTCATTCTACTAGAGCAGTGTTCTTCAACCTTTTTACACCTATGGACCGGCGGAAATAAAATAATTATTTTGTGGACCGGCAAACTAATAAGACTGAAATTTTTTAAAACCCCATTGCCGCCCTGTCCTCGCGAGCTCTGATCCCATCCGCACAAGCCTCAAATAGTTATGATTTTATACTGAACATATTTTATTAAAGTATAAAAAGAAACAATATTCTGTACAATTGTCATTTTATAAATATAAATAATACAGGGCAAGGATCAACAAAACCCCCGTCTCCCCTCCCCTTCACATATATCCCCTCTACTATCAAGAAAACTGAATAAGCCAAATTATTACAGAATGCTACACAAATATCATGCTAACAGAATACCGCAGTCACACATGGCAGGAATGGTGTTAGGGGGAGTGCAACTAGGGCAACTGCCTCCTGGTCAGAGAAAGCCCTAAGCCAGCTGGAAGCTAAAGACGCACTGCCTGTGCTTTGCACTCCCAGTTATGTCTAACATCAGCTCTAGCAGGATACATATTTTAAATCTGATATATTCTAATCATAAGATAGAAATAAAATTATTTTTTTCTACCTTTTGTCGTCTCTGGTTTCTGCTTTCATCATCTTTTCACTCTCTTCCATCCAGCGTCTGCCCTCTGTCTCTTCAATCCAGCATCTGCCTCTTCCATCCACTGCCTGCCCTCTACCCCTACCCCTCCCCTTCCCATATGGTATCTGCGTTCTTTCTATGCCCCTCTCTCCTACACCAGATCTAGCATCTTTGTCCCTCTTTCCTTATTTTTCATCTAACCCCCCTTCCCAGCATCAATCTCTCTCTACCTTGTCATTTCTCTGTCTCTCCCCTTTCCCTCATCTGATCACTCCATTCCATCCTGACTCCTTCCCCTCCTCTAATCTCCCTGCCAGCTGTTTCCTTCCAATGTTCCAGCAGTACCTTCTCCCTTTCTTCCTCCCCTTATCCAACAGTAACTCTCTTCCCTTTCCGTTCCCCTTCCCCTTCTCCCCTGCCAGCAGTAGCCCCTTCCCTTCCCTTGTCTAGGAGCACCTCTACTCCCTTCCCTCCTTCCCTCTCCAGCAAATGCTTCCTCGATGTAGGCTAGCGGCAGCTCTATGTGCTTTTAACTTCGGCACACAGCTGCCCCTAAGCAGTATTTTAGCGAGGTTTCATGAGGCAGCCTCGGGGCCTTTGGTAGGACGGCCCACTTAGATGATGCGATGTGGGCCGGCCTAGCAAAGGTCCCGAGGCTGCCTCATGAAACTGCGCTAAAATACTGCCTAGGGGCAGCTGTGTGCCGAAGTTAAAAGCACACAGACCTGCCGCTGCTTTTCTGGGGGTGCGGAGACATACGCGGCAGGAGTCGGTGATGGCAGGCAGGAGTGCCGGCATAGCGATGGCAACAGGAAGTTGCACATCAGCTGACGCCGGCACCTTTTGCTGCGGCGGGGGTCTTGAATCCTTCGCGGACCGGCAAGATTTTTTTGCGGACCGGCACTGGTCTGCGGACCGTCGGTTGAAGAACTGTGTACTAGAGGCATTTCCTTTTCTTGGGCAAAGTTGTCAGCAATTTCTCGTGAGGAGATTTGCAGAGCATATTTTTACCAAATTTTACAGGATCGATGTGGCCAAGCAGGATGCTGTCTTCAGTTCCTCTGTTTTGGCAGCTGGCTCATCAGTCCCACCTTGACTCTATGGGACTGTTCTGTTAACATCTCACTTGTCCAGGAATAGAGCGGGATTGTACAAGAAAGAAAGATTAGGTTCTTACCTTTGCTAATATTTTTTGTAAATCTATACTCTATTCCTGGAACATGTCCTGTGAGTTGCTGATTCACTGATTGCCTGCCTTAAAAAGTACTGGTAAGCTGGACTTCTGGTTTTTTGACCAGCCTTTCTAAGAGTTACCATCTGAATATGTTAAACACTTTGCTTTGGAGGTCCCTAGCTGGGGTGCCCCTCTCTGTTGGTATAGGCTATGTCTCCTTATAGCACAGTTTCTTTCAGGTTTATACTGTTTAATAACTTGTTTAAATTGTTTATTATTGTAATTTCATGTTATGAGTAGATAAGACTTGTTTGTCGTGGAATTTCCCCGTATCCCTCCCTTTTGTCTGTGTCCTTTACAGGTGATTGTTTTTCTATAAACTGAATCCCTGAGGGCAGTCCAATGGTAAGAGGGGAGGGTCTGAAAATTATGTAAATGAGCTTCCTACAAGCAGTCTCATGACTGGGGATGCATAACTCATTTGTTCAGGAATAGAGCATGGATTTACTGGAAAGAAGATTAGCAAAGGTAAGAACCTAATCTTTTCTTCATCATCCAACTTATTATTGTAAAGCATTTTTGAACAATATTGGTTGCCTGTAACGAAGATGTATGAAAAGTAATCGTGACTGTAATCATCTGCATAACTATGAGTAAAAAATTCTTAATTAGCCAATTCCAGACCTAGTGTATGTAAAAAAAGCAAAACAAAACCCCAAAACATTACATAAGATGGCTGATGATGGAGATCACTGGGAACACCACAAGGATTTTTCAGCTAGCAGATAAATCTCTATTCTGCTTTACTTTGTAAGATCTGGTGGATAAAAAAAAAATCTCTGAACCAATTAAGAACGTTATTAACAATCCAGATGTTTAATTACTTCTGAAAGCAAAATATGGACCACTAGATCAAATGTGGAAGACAGATCAAATTGAAGAATAAGAGCCTCATGATTTTCACTTAATATAGATCTTGCTCTTTGCTATGCCAGAATCTAAACCTCGATCCTGAGTTGAATGCAAAATAATGTGTTTAGTCAGATAGCCATTTAGTTGGACACATACCAAACCCTCAGTAACTTTTGTGAAAAGGGGGATTGATGCAAGCAGCTTGTAAGTTGGAACTAGATGTCTGGATTCCTTAGAATCTTTCAGTATAAAAATGTAATTATGATCTCCTAAATTTTGGGAAAATGTTCCCGTGGAGAGTTCAAATTGTATCCATTTATACACAAATCAAAATTCAGAGATGGTGGAGTGGACAAAGATCTAATGCAAAATACGTTTTGAGTATTTCAGAAAAGATGAATTAAATAAGGTCCAATCAATAGGTTCTGGTCAGATTTTTTTTACCTATCTTCCCTGTCTGTTTGGTCAATCATAATATTTCATTTACAGAAATCTAAGACCACCTTCAGTAGTTGTTCTAACACATAGCTGTTAAGTTTTCCGGGAGGAGCAGCCTGACTAAGGTATTGTCTTGCCGCTGCAAAACAGTGGTTAAAGCTACAGCCTCAGCACCCTGGGTTTGTGGGTCCAAACCCACGCTTTTCCTTGTTACCCTGGGCAAGTCACTTAATCCCCCCCATTGTCCCAGGTACATTAGATAGATTGTGAGCTTGCTGGAACAGACAGGGAAAATGATTGAGTATCTGAATAAACTCATGTAAACTGTTCTGAGCTCTCCTGGGAGAACAGTATAGAAAATTGAATGAATAAATAAATAAATATATAATGTTCTCTTTCAACAAAGACCAACGGGTTTTCAACATTACAATGAATTCATTAGCATTTGAGATGACAACCCCCCCCCCCCCCCATTTATAATATTATTTTAACAAACATTATGAACTACCAAACCATCAAATTGATTGTAACAGACCACTTGGAATGGCAGGCTGGCCTGTATTTTTAGGAGGGTTAAGACACAAACACACACAATTCTGTATAACAGACCTTTATTCTGTTCGTTTTGTCTCACACATTATAATAAAGCCTAGCTTACCTCAATCAACCTGTATCTACCTCATACCTCTCCTTTCTTCTGGGACCTCCCTCTAACTGAGTCAAGTCTGGGCAGAAATACTCCTCTCTGAGACCTGCCCCTCTGACTCAGCACTGAACCAAGCAGTGCAGGGTACTCTAGGACCTGTAGTTCTTCTCAAATACATGGTGCCCTCTGCTGCCCAGTGGTATAACAGCAGTCCCAGAGATGGAAAATCCCTCACTCTGCCACATACCCTCCTTCTCAGCTCACCCCTAATGGGGTGAGCGCCTGCCATTCCTAGGGACCCATTCTCCATAGGTAGAGGTTATGGCTCTCCTAGAACCCCAGCCATCATGGGGAATCTCTCAGACCGTCACATCTGGCATTCTTTGCATGCCATGCCTGATCGACACCTCTTGGTGGCTCTGTTCTGGTACAGGCTCTGGGTGCATGTTCAACACAAGTCCCATTGGTTCTCCCATATGTCTGTTATCTGTTGTCCGGTGGTGTCCTCGTAGGCTTTTAGCAGCTCCCTCAGGGTATCAGTCTTCTCAGTGACAGTTCTCCAGAGGTCTGGGACCCAGAGCTGGCCACTTTCACTCCTGAGGATTCAGTCACCCTGTACCAGTTGTGGCTTTTTGGATTCGGATCATTCCTTTTGATGCTGAGCTGGGTTGTCCCTGAGCCACCTTCGTAACTGCTTCACTAATGCTCCCTGACAGTCATTCCTGGTCTGTAGCTCTGGCTGGAATCTCTGGTTCTCAACCGAACAGGTGCAAGGCCTTCCTTATGGCCTCCTTTTCTTCATCTTGCTTTCTCAACTGCCTCTTTAATTTTTATCCTGGTTTGAGTCAGGGCCTGAGTCCTCTGCATTTTCTACCTCTGGCTCACTTTCTTTTCCATATCCCGAAGCTGGCATGCCAGCTGAGCCCTTATCTGTATACACCTCTTGCGCTCAATAGCCATACTTTCCATTTCATCAAGGGCCTCTTCCTTAGAGACTCTCTCTTGTTTTAACTGTGCTTACAGCACTATTACCCTGTTTCTGTGGTTCTGCTCTCTGGCAGATGCGGCTCACAACTCCCCTTGCAGTATGGTCATCTGCTGGGTTAACCACCCTGTTTGTTTCTGCAAGCCTGGGTTTGATAGTCCACTCTGGGCTGACAACAAGTTGGCTTGCTCCATCCACTCCTGGACCCTCCTTAGCCAACTGCTTTTCCATTTTATTGTACTGCTGAATGGGAACACTGTTCTCCAACTGGGCTTGCAACTGTATCTGCCTACAGCAGTCCTTCAGTTTAGCTCTCAAACAGGCTATATAGTTAGCCACCAACTCTTAGTCATTAAATAAAGCGGCATTCAGTCTGTATACCTCCTCAGTGTCTTTATTTTGCAGTTCGGTGTTTACACCCTTGTTTTCCCTTCTTCCTGGGGTATTTGGGCTTAGGCTTTGGTGCTGCCTTTCTCTCTGGCTTTTCTGCAGCTTCCGGTTTTCCTGCTGAGCCTCCCTTAATTCCCATTTGAGGTCATTCCTATGCCAATGGGCACCCTCAAGCAGTGTTTTCAACTTTTTGCACTCCTTAAGTGCTGGCAAATTACATGGTTTCTCTCTTGTGGAGACTTCTTTTTTTCTGAAGCCTTCCCTGTGCCTTTCCTCCCAGGCTAGCAGTCCTCTCCCCTTGGAGGATTTCTCTGCATGACTAGCTATGTTGCTTGCCACTCCTGTTCCCAAATTCTCATCTTGGGTTTTACTTTTCAGCTGCTTTTGCTCTTAGCAACAACTTTACACATGTGTATTCAGCATCTTAATCAAGTCTGTCAGCAGTCCTGCTACAGTTTTACTCTCAGAAAATAAAAATAAAAGTAAACCAAAAGCCTACCTTTCCTTCCCTTACTAGACTTCTTCCAGTCCCTGCCTAGGCCGAAGCTATTCTTATTAGATCTTGTTTTAAAATAAAACTTGTTCTCTTCCTGAGGTCCCATTCCTTCTGGAGTCACCTGGTCTGCTTCTCTGCAGCAGAAGCTTAAAAAAAACCAGGCAGAAACACCAAATGTAACACACCACATGGAGTGGCAGGCTGGCTTGTATTTTTAGGAGGGTTAAGACACAAACACAGACAGTTCTATTAACAGACCTTTATTCTGTTCATTTGTCTCACACATTATAATAAAGCTTGGCTTAACTCAGCCAGGTTCTATATACCTCAGACCTCTCCTTTCTCCTGGGACTTCCCTCTAACTGAGTCAAGCCTGGGCAGAAATACTCCTCCCTGAGACCCACCCCTCTGGCTCAGCACTGATCCAAGCAGTGCAGGGCACTCTGGGACCTGTAGTCCTCCTTAACTACATGGTGCCTTCTGCTGCCCAGTGGCATAACAGCAGTCCCAGAGAGGGAAAAACCCCTCACTCCATATTGATATAAAAAAATATTAGAAAGAAGGAAAAAAATTGTAAATTAAAATTTCTCTTGTTCTGCTCTCATTTTCTTTTATCGGTTAAATACAATCCTATTCAATCTTGATTCTTTGTTAGCAAGAAAGTCATTTTTAATAATATAATAAAAAAATCAACCCCCCCCAAACCCCCCCAATAAAAAAAACTTTAGCTGAAGAAGATATGCTGTGCAACCTCAGTAAAAATGTGATGACAACATATTCACTCACTTTAAAGCTCCAGAAGACCCAGCATGGTCCAATCAGAGTCATATCAGGGGATCTAAAAAGTTTTTTAAAAATAACTTTCTGGATCCCCTGCCTATTATCATAGATATGTTCTTGCTCAACTGTAACATGTTTTCCAAGGGTTTAGACATCCAGTCTCTCCCACCACTTCAAGAGTTGAATTAATTTGTAGCTATGGCACTAACTGAGGAGCCAAGCAGCCTGCTATATTTGGAAAGACCCATGCTTGCTCAGAATTTTACTCTGTTCTGTACTCTGGGAGATTGGATCTGTTCTAGCAAAGTGCAATGATCTCACCCCGCTTTTGTGCTTAATCAAGTCTGCTGTCTATGGAAAATACTTATAGGTAAGTAACAGTGCTTAGGTTTCTTGACTGCATGTTTTTTGTTTTTTTTTAAGATTCTGTGTTTTGGTGTCTAGGTGTAGTATTTAAAGTTCTGATTAGAATCATTTGTGTTCACTACCAAACAGGAGAGTAATAGAGAAATGCTTTTAAATTAGGGTCACCTGCGGCTAGTCCTCAAAGCAGTGATAACAGTGACACCCATCTGAGTGGAGGCAGTGACACTGAGATGGATGAACAGCTCATTAACAGAACAAAGCATGTGCAACAGCGACTTTCAGATACAGAGGTATCGCAAATTTTGAATTTTTCTTTTCATTCCTTAATTTAGTTTGTGAGTTCTTTAGTAGCAGTGAATATGCCTACAACATAGTTTCTTTGTGGAATGTAAAAAAGGACATACTTGGTTTTATATAATTCATATAATTTAATTTGCCACTTATATAGCACAGTATTCCCAGTGAACAAAGTTCTAAGTTTATAACCTACAAAATATTACTGTTTATAAATGCTCTGTAAAAATGCAGCCATCTTACATTGTCTGGCATACAGTAAAAACAAGAATTATGCACATAATATTATGTAATCTATATATGAAGAGCCAGTAAGTTCCTCAAAAAAATTAATCTATGTTCCAGAAAACTGGAGCAAACAACAAATGAGCAAAAATAAAAAAAACCAAACAAAAAACAGCTAGCCTTTGACCTAAGCTGCAATGGGAGACCGTTCTGGATGTTTGGGGCTTTTCCTGCAAAAGATCTTGTCCTAGTACTGGCCAGAAGAATGTTTTCACAGCAAGAATAGCCAAACAACAATATCAGCTAGAGGGAAACTCTGTTAACCCTTTAACTGGCAGATGGTAAAGCGGCTGCTTTATGTAACTTGATGTTGAACGAGAGCAACAGTGCCAAGGTAACAGCCATTTGGAGATGCAGATATCCCATAAGAGCCATAGAAACACGTTGCTTATGAGCAACAATGCCAAATAAAGGGTTAATGAAGTGTATTTTAAATTTTGTCACAGATATAGGCAGGGGCAAAATCCCTCAGAATTCTGAATATTTACCGTATTTTTTTGCTCCATAAGACGCACCCTAGATTTAGAGGAGGAAAACAAGAAAAAAAATATTCTGAACCAAATTCTCCCTGCCAGGCTCCACACCCAACCCCACACTCCATGCCAAGCTCTGCATCCTGTCCCCCCTCTCCCTGCCAGGCTCTGTACCCTGCCCCTCTCTGGTGGTCTAGTGGTAGACCGGGACAGGGCAGGCAGGCCTAGTGGCTGTCAGGCAGCTAGGGACAGGGCAGGCAGGGCCTAGTGGCTTGCAGGCAGGTAGGGACAGGACACAGGGCAGACAGCGAGAAGCAGTGAGGAGGGCTGCGGCAGTGAGAGACAAAGCGGTGAACATGCAGGCGTGAGCTTTTTGTGTACCTGCCTGGTCCTGTGCTGCTGCTTGAATGGCTACCATCAGTTCTCGCAAGGAAGAGAGAAGGGGAGATGCATCTTCCCTTTCCCTTCTACATCCCCCTCCCAGTGGTGCAGCAAGACTACTACCCTCTCCACTACTACCCTCTCCACTAGGCATCCCTAAACTACTGCCCTAGCTTCAGCAGCATTTAAGAAAACAAACACCATGCAAATCTGTCAATATTCACACTCAGATGCAGACAGCATTAGAAAACCTCACTTATTTTGGTGGGATAGGGCAACCCTTGACATCTCTGTCAAAATCAAGGTGCAGGTAACACACCAGCAGCCACCCTGACTCTGTAGTGTAACCTATTCTCACTTACGCAGAACATACAGCAGCATCTTAGAAGTATACTAGGACACTCTTAAGTTTAAAATAACATGGAGATTTGATTATTTTCTAAATAAATAGTTTCATAGTTCGTGGTTTATTTAAATTTTTTATTAAACGCTTATCCAAAGGTACAAATATAGGGAACTATCCCATCAAATGCAACCCTAAAGTTTAAATTTGTGAGGCAAGTTATAGATACATCCTGAAAATGATCATTTATCCTTATCCATCCCTTACACCTTCCCCCTGACTATCTCCAATTTTCTGAGCCTGTGTTTTACCAGCAGGCTCTTCCGTAACCAACACAATGTGTTCTTCCTCCACAGCACCGCAGCATAAATGAAATGCTGCCCCCTTAGTAAACAGCTCCTGGAGGACTGTGGGGTTTCTGAAGTATTTAGCTGCCTGCGTGGCAGTTGACGTATTCTTTCTCCGATGGCTGCGCAGATGGCTAATTCGTTTGTGCGGGTCGGTCGCTGTTGTCGGTCGGTAGTTGAACTGGAACAGAGGGATAGCGCTGGCTGAACCAGTTTTGGCGTGGCAGTATCTGCGTGGTGGGCACTGAGTGTTTCACTTTGGGTGTGCAGGATGGGACATGCTTGCTACACAGATCCTACCAGGACTGGAGGGGCCTAAGTACCACAGAGTCGCGAGCGCTTAACCCTGCTAGCTGCTTTCTCTCTGGCCTCGGTTCTGTGAGCTGCAGAGGGAGGGATGGGCCATCGCAAGCACCTCACTGCCGCAGCCATCCAGCAAAGGAAGCACCGCAATTAAAAACAGGTACGGTGTGTGCGTGGGAGGGTGGTGGTATTTGAGGAAAAAAAGTGCGTCTTATGGAGTGAAAAATACAGTATTTTTATTTCATAGCACTTGATATACTGCAAATGGAGCCAACAAAGGCAATTATATGGTTAACACAATAAATATACTATACAAAGAAAGGAAGAGGAGGGGAAGAAAAGTAATTGGGTATCAGGTCAAGGAGAATAGGAAAATCTTGAGTGAAGCCTTGAAAGTACAAAGGGAATTAAAAGACCTAAGAGAATTCTACCGTTTGGGACCAAGTTAGCTGAATGCTGACAGACATCCAATTTTAAATCCTGAATGTAACAGGCAGCCAATGCTGGGCTATTAGTATTATGACTAGAGATTGTTTTTGTGGCTGTATTTTGTGTGAATTAATCTAGCCAAAGTAACAACTTGACACAAAACTTATAATTTGAATAGCAAAACAATAGTAAAATGAACAAATATAAGCATAATTACAATAAATATAAAAATGGAGCTGACACCTAATAATAGGACTAATATGATACAGTATCAGAAATATAAATATGACTTGGCCGATCTTTAGCTGGTAGCAGCGTTTTGTTTTTTTAAAATCACTGACTGTTGCCAGCTAGATTAGCCCCCGGTATTCAGTGCCAGGCCATTTCCGAGTGCAGGCACTAAATACCGGGGGATGGCCGCTGGAGCCTAAGTAGTTCCTGTCTGATACTTATCCAGGGCTTGCATAAGACAATAATTCGTCTCCAGCTAAATATTGGCTGGGACCCGCATAACTATATTTTAACTTTAAAGATGCCCTGATTTGGCCTCTAAAAAAAGCACCTTCTTCTTTCTACTCTCAGCTTATGAGAATAAAAACAGCCCCCCACCCCAGAATGAGACCCCCAAGCCCCTGAGCTTTAGGTAGGCCCCCCAGATAGTCCTTATAGGAGTTTGGGGGGCAGGAGCAAAGGCCGCTCACTCCTGCTTCTTGCAGATGGCCTCTCTAAATGGCTGTTGCAACCTATTTCAGGAAGTCTTTTACAGCTTTGCATTAGAGTAGAAAAAGCAGCTTACAAAAGGAGCTGCTGAAGAGAGAGACAAAAGGTTGCATGAGATAAGAAAGAAATTCTGAACTGAGGTCTCTGAGTGAGGAGAGAACAAAAGTAAAACATCAAAATAAAACTTAAAGTAAAATAGAAGAAACAAAGATATACCGTATTTTCACATAGATAACGCGCACCCGTGTAAAACGCGCACACGGGTATAGCGCGCAAAAAACACACATTTATGTACAGAAATTTTTATATACCGCGCACACCCGTATACCGCGCATGCTGCCCGACTCTCCCGTCGCCGCCTGACTCTCCTTTCGCCCGCCCCGACTCTCCTTTCGCCCGCCCGACTCTCCTCTCCCCCTTCACCCCCCCAGGACCGCTCGCACCCCCACCCCGAAGGACCGCTCGCACGCACTCCCACCCGCACCCGCACCCCCACCCTGAAGGACCGCTCGCACCCCCACAGCCTCCTGACCCCCCCATCATGTAGAAGCTCCTACCGGTGTCCTGCTGCTTCCTCTTAGCGGTCCCGACTCCCCGACACGATCGGAGCAAGAGGGAGCTCAAGCCCTCTTGCCCCAGCCAACCGCGGCACCCCCGACACGATCGGGGCAAGAGGGAGCTCAAGCCCTCTTGCCCCAGCCAACCGCGGCACCCCCGACACGATCGGGGCAAGAGGGAGCTCAAGCCCTCTTGCCCCCCCGACTCCCCAACTCCCCGACAATATCGGGCCAGGAGGGAGCCCAAGTCCTCCTGGCTCTTGCGAACCCCCCCCCCCCCCGCTAGTTGTTCGGGCCAGGAGGGAGCCCAAACCCTCCTGGCCACGGCGACCCCCTACCCCCACCCCGCACTACATTACGGGCAGGAGGGATCCCAGGCCCTCCTGCCCTCGACGCAAACCCCCCTCCCCCCAACGACCGCCCCCCCCAAGAACCTCCGACCGCCCCCCCCTGGCCGACCCTCACGACCCCCCCACCCCCCTTCCCCGTACCTTTGGTAGTTGGCCGGACAGACGGGAGCCAAACCCGCCTGTCCGGCAGGCAGCCAACGAAGGAATGAGGCCGGATTGGCCCATCCGTCCTAAAGCTCCGCCTACTGGTGGGGCCTAAGGCGCGTGGGCCAATCAGAATAGGCCCTGGAGCCTTAGGTCCCACCTGGGGGCGCGGCCTGAGGCACATGGTCGGGTTGGGCCCATGTGCCTCAGGCCGCGCCCCCAGGTGGGACCTAAGGCTCCAGGGCCTATTCTGATTGGCCCACGCGCCTTAGGCCCCACCAGTAGGCGGAGCTTTAGGACGGATGGGCCAATCCGGCCTCATTCCTTCGTTGGCTGCCTGCCGGACAGGCGGGTTTGGCTCCCGTCTGTCCGGCCAACTACCAAAGGTACGGGGAAGGGGGGTGGGGGGGTCGTGGGGGTCGGCCAGGGGGGTCGCGGGTCGGCTGGGGGGGCGTTCGGAGGTTCTTGGGGGGGGCGGTCGTTGGGGGGGAGGGGGGTTTGCGTCGAGGGCAGGAGGGCCTAGGATCCCTCCTGCCCGTAATGTAGTGCGGGGTGGGGTTAGGGGGTCGCCGTGGCCAGGAGGGTTTGGGCTCCCTTCTGGCCCGATATTGTCGGGAAGTCGGCGGTCCTTCGGGGTGGGGGTGCGAGTGGTCCTGCCGGGGGGAGGGGGGGGATGTATCGGACGTCGGGGAGTCGGCCGGGCAAGAGGGCTTGGGCTCCCTCTTGCTCCGATCGTGGATGCGGGTGCGGGTGGGAGCGCTTGCGAGCGGTCGTTCGGGGTGGGGGTGCGAGCGGTCCTGCTGGGGGGGTGAATCGGGCGTCGGGCGGGGTGGGAACTATGTTTAAAAACTTTTGTATACCGCGCTCACGCATATAACGCGCGAGGGGTATGCGCGGTAGGTAAAAACGCGTATAACACGCGCGTTATATGCGTGAAAATACGGTAAATTATACGGAAAAGTTTTTTTTGGTGGCTTTTAAAATTCTGGCTGACACCCATGTTTTTAAAATGATTTTCTAGTTCTGACTCTAATGTAGTTATTGAAAGTAAGGTTGCCTTTATTTTTGGAAGGCAAGAAAAAGCTTTTGCATAATTTATTTGGGGGTTCTTTTACTAAGCTGCGGTAAAAAGTAGCATTAGCTTGCCCTTTATGTGGCTTTTTCTTGTGCGCTGAGGCTGTTCTTACTGCAGCTGGAAAATGGCTGATTTTCCATTTTTCAAATTAATGGCCATGTGCTAATGTTGCTATTAGTGCATGACCATTACCAAAACTTAGCTCATGAGCCCTTACTGCCAACTATTTTGTAGGTAGTAAGGGCTCATACACTAAGCATGTGGTAATGTGGCTGTGCTAATTGATTTGTTAAGTCCACTTTCCAGCCCCCAGACATACCCCCTCTGAGAGACAGAAACATCTTTTTGCTATGGTTTATGCATATTTGTTGAGTTTTTACTGCAGAATGCCTAGCATTTACCACAGCTTAGTAATAGGAGCCCTTAGTATTTTGTTGATGAGTGATGTCTTTTATAGAATGGGCATATATGTTTTATTTTCTCTGCAGGAGTCTATGCAAGGTAGTTCAGATGAGACTGCAAACAGTGGTGAGGATGCCAGCAGTGGCCCTGGCAGCAGCAGTGATCATAGTGATGGATCTAGTAATGAAGTGAATTCCAGTCATGCTAGCCAGTCTGCTGGGAGCCCAGACAGTGAAGTGCACTCAGAGGATATGGCAGATATTGAAGCTTTAAAAGAAGATGAAGAGGAGGATGAAGACCAGGACCATAATCTTCAGAAAAACAGTAGGAATGCAGAGCTGAGAACGAGGAAACTGGAAACTCAACCAGGCATTTGCTTGGGAGAATCACAAGGAACAGCAGAGAGGAGTAGTGCAGGCAGTGGCACTAATAAGAACCTTGTATTTAATCCTGAGACCGTTCAGCCAGTTGATAATCGAATTAGGATACTAGATGCTTGTTCACAGCCTGAGGATTCTGAGCATGAGATGGTGGGAGAGATGAGCACTACTCACATGCAGGGTTCTCAGGACTCTTGTATTGCACGTACAGGGGACTACTTGGGTGAAGCAATTGGAAGTAAACTGTTTAACTGTCGACAGTTTATTGGGTCACAACATCACCATCATCACCATCATCATGATGGGTAGGTATTTTGCATGGTTGTTGAATTAGGCTTTGATATCTTAGAGCTGAATTATCTTATGCATAATACTGCTTTCTGTTACATCCACTCAGGAGTCCGTACATATAGTGATCAATCCTTTCCCATGACTTGGACTTGCAGAAGTGTGAATACTTAAAATTTTGATTACCTCTCACATGGAGGCGGAGACCAGTGTCCCCTTTCAGTTTTCTTTCTACAAGCAAACTGTGCAGAGGTGCTCTGCTTAATTTTGTTTTCTTTTTGGTCTAACTTCATTTTTTCTGAGGTGTTGGTGCCCTGAGACCCCATATAAGAAACAAAGCTTTTTAAATCAATGATTGGATCATCAGCAAGCAAATAGCCTGTCTTTTTCTAACAGAAACATGGTTATTGTCTGAAGAAGATCCAATATTAAATGACCTTCAACCAGATAACTACAAAATTCTCATACTAAATCGGGATGGCAAAAGAGGGGGAGGCTTAGCAGTTGTTTCTAAGGAAGGATTTGAACTTGAACTATTGGATACCAAAATGACCAATCAGTTAGAAATATTAGCCTGCAAAATTAGCAATAAGGAACTAGAAGAATCCCTTTCTTGCATACTATTTTATGTCCCACCGGAAAGTTGGACAAAAGCCAGAGAGGACTTCTGTGAATTTGTTCTACATAATTAAATTACTCCTTTATACAATATTATTGCAGGAGACATAAACTTAAACTTAGATGAAGAGGACAATCCAGATGCGAAAGATTTTAAAAACTTCCTATCTTTGCTTAATTATAATCTCCCTTTAACCACACAAACACATGAAAAAAGGCCATCATTTAGTAGCTATGTCTACAAAGGAGATTTTAGATCCTTCCATCTCTCTATCGGAGGGCACTTGGTGCCATGATTTCTGGTCTGATCATTTTACTTACTATTTTAATTTAACCTGGACTCATCTAAAATCTAAAACGCAACCAAGGATAAAAAAAGAACATCTCATAAGGGGCCATATCAACCCAGAGGAATATTGGTCTCAATACGAATTACAAGCGGAGATAGGAAAAGGGGTTGATTTCTGGGATCACTGGATGAAAATGAGCACATCCATCCTAGACAAAATTGCCCCTAAACGAAATAGTAAAAGCTGTCCAAATAAACATAATAAATGGTTTGACACCAAACTTTTAAAAATGAAACAAGTAGTAAGACGATTGGAAAGGATCTGGAAAAAATCGGGAAAACTGTCAGAACGGAACATCTGAAGATCCAACATAAAAATCTACAAACAATTGATAAAAGATAAAATAAAGCATTCTACTCCTCCAAAATTGACTCATCCAAAATTAGCTCGAAAGGAACCAATACAAAAGAATTGTTCAACGTGGTTACAAATTTATTTGATAATACATGCTACACTCAACCCATGCATAATATTAAGTTACCTTCAGCAAACGATCTAGCACAGAACTTTGACTCAAAAATTAAAAACTTAAGGAATAACTGCTCGGCAAACGACATATATGATCATCAAATAATTAACAGACAAGGAAATGAAACACCAGCGGATATGATTTGGAACTCCTTTCAAGATTTAGAATGGAATAATTACATCAAATTATACAAGTACATTAAATCGTACTGCGTTTTGAATTCCTGTTCCCCAGAAATTATGAAAATAGCCCCATTAGACTTTTAACTAACATTGTTGAATCATTTAACTGAAAATTTAAAAAATGGAAAATTCCCTACTAATAACGGTCACATTATAATGACCCCAATTCCAAAAAAATCGTAAAGAATCACTAGCATTAGTAACCAACTCCAGACCAGTAGCATCCATTCCATTTTTTGTAAAAATCATGGAAGGATTAGTACACACCTAATTGATGGAATATCTTGATCAGTTCTCTCTCTTACATGAAACTCAATCTGGTTTCAGACCTTTGTTTAGCACTGAGACAGTAATTGCAGCAATCTTGGATAATTTACACTCCTTGTTTAGCAGGGGCCTCAATGCCCTGATTATGCAGTTTGATATGAGTTCCGCCTTTGACTTAGTAGACCATGGGAAATTGTTACAATGTTTAGATGCAATTGGTATCAGAGGAGAGGTGTTAAACTGGTTCCGAGGCTTCCTTATGTCCTACACCTATCGAGTTTGTTTTAATTACAATCTCTCGGATACCTGGAGTAACTCATCTGGCATCCCACAGAGGTCACCACTATCCCCATTGCTTTTCAATGTTTACATGTCATCATTAGGCACTCAACTATCCCAACTAGGGATAAAATTATTCAGTTATGCAGATGACTTTACAATCATCATCCCATTCGCTACCTCTCTCTCAGAAGTTAATCCCATGGCAACAGAAGTACTAAATTCGATGGAACAATGGATGACTGAATTTAGACTGAAGCTTAATTCAGAAAAAAACAAAATTATTTGTAGCTTCATCACACCCATTAGATACTAAAACACCACTGTGCAAAACAAACTTATTCAACCCTATGAAGGTTCTGGGCATAACGCTGGATCAGGGCCTAACCATGAAAGACCAGGTGGACTCTTTGGTTAAAAAGGGTTTGTGGAAGCTTCGATCCATTAGAGCATATTTTGATGCATCATCATTTACAATCTTGGTACAATCCCTCATACTGAGCCAACTGGATTACTGCAATATCGCTTATCTGGCAATTTCCCAGAAGAATATGCAGCGATTAGAACTAGTGCAAAATGCGGCAGTCAGGCTAATCTTTGGGTTGAAGAAGTTCAATCATATAACTCCCTCCTACCGACTCCTGCGTTGGCTGCCAATGGAGGCACGTGTGAAGTTTAAATTTGGCTGCTTTTGCTTTAAGGTACTATTCGGCCTAGCCCCCAAATACATAACTGACCTTTTCTCCTTTTCAACCAATAGATATGAGAGAAGCTCAAACTTGAATTTTGTTTCTCCTCCGGTTAGACGATGTAAATTTAAAAGACATCACCAACATCTTTTCTCTTATCAAGCAGTATTATGGGGCAATGATCTGAAACAATTACTTGCGCTTGCCAATACCTATGGGGAATTTAGGAGACACCTAAAAACATATCTGTTCCTAAAGTACATAGGAAGCTGATTTGCACAATCTCTCCCACAATAACTGATCTCTAGAGCTGTTAATCAATAGATTTTAACTATGTTAATTCTACTCAATCTGTAGCATTTCTAATCATTGTAAACTGCATAGAACTTCACGGTCCTGCGGTATATAAACTGTTGTTATTATTATTATATTTGGGCATCCTCTGCCTGGTGAAAGGATACAGGTTCCGCTGAGTTGAACTGCAGCTTTGCAGGTCAAGCCTTTGGGTGGGTAGACCTGGAGAGCCAGCCTACTTTGTGTCTTTAGGGCTTGGGGTCCGTTCCTCTGTGAACCAGCTCACCTGAGTTTCTCAGTGACTTGAGTACCCTCTCTAAGAACCCTTGGGGTATCAAGGTGTCAACTGCGTAGTTTTCTCACTGCCCATCATGCTGCAAAGTTCCGTGGGGGGTGGAGGTCTCGGTCAGGGTTTATCTGACTGACAGCCTGAAGATTTCTTGGTTAGGAGTTGGATTTAGAAGCATCTGAGGTAGAAAGTCCTTTATTTCTGTCCAACTGCATTGAAATAGCTGATAGGCAGGCATCTCCACAGAACTGTGAGTATAGCCCCATTATTTCCTATGGGAACATTGGGGTGGGTCAAAAAATCCTGCTTTTGAGGGTGTCTGGGGTTAGGATTTAGGTCTCCCACCTCCAAAATCCCTTTTTCTGTGTTTTTGAATTTTTTTAAATAAGTCTCCATGGATGTTTTTGGAGCTATTTTACTGGCGACAACCATCTTGGATTTCAATCAATCTTTTTTACAAAAGCCTCTAGATGCTTCAAAACCCCTTGAATTTGATTGACTGGGATGGTCTTCTCTGGGTTTGGGGACATCGTTACTTGTAAAAATTGTGCTGGTGGTTTGACAGAGGAGCTTTCATGTACCGCATGCTGCAGTGTGCTGAGGAAGGGAGCTTCATACTTTGCCCCATCCATGAGCTCCAGGGCTGGTGAACTGCTTTTGGTCTGAGAAATGGGCAAAAAGTCCCACCCAGACCCCTTATCTTGTAAGGATGCGAAATAGAGGTGCGTGGAGTCTATGGAACCCACAAAAGCCCAGCCAGAGGTTCTGCAGGCTTCATTTACTTCCCCTGCTCAAGACTTGTCACTAGAGTTTGTAAATCTGATGTGGAGAGCCCTTCTGACAAAACTAGGTCAGTTAGCGCAGCCTGTGGGTGCACAGCCGTTGACCCAGGGAGTGTCCTCTCCTCCGGTATCTGCTTCTCAGTTGAGCAGACCAGGCCTGGGCTTTAGTGACCTTTCGGAGCCAGACTGGCCAGATGGAGGTCAGATTCCACGCTGTCTCAGGACTCGGATTCAGTCCTAGATAACTTTGGCTCTCTGTTTGGGTCAGGCAGTCAAGAGACCTCCCTGGCTCCTGACCATGGGGACCTCGGATCCACCCCCTCTTCAAGTCAGTCTCTGTCCACCACTTTATTGCTGATGCTATTAAGGAGCTGAATCTGGAGGTTCCATCCTCCACTTCCCAGTGCACAAGCATGAGTGCCTCTAATGCTCAGACCTCCTATTTTCCTGTGCATCCGGATATTATTGCACTGGTTATGGAACAGTGGGAGAACTGGGGGGGAAGGGGGTCCCTGAAGGTTGCCAAGGCTTTGTCCCATGGCACTGGAATTGTAGCAGCTATTTGACCAGCCGAATGTAGGGCCCTTTCAATTGAGGGTGGTGTTATGCTGAAAGATGCCCAGGACCGCAAGGTGCTTGAAAAAATAGTGCTTTGCCAGCTTCTTTTTTTTTTTTTTTATTTAATATTTATTGAAATTTTCAATATATTAAAGCATATTATAACTTGTACAGAAAGGAAATTTAGCAAGAAATTAATACAAATGAAAAACATATATCAAAGAACATATAAGCATAAATTTCTACTCAAGTCCTCAATAAGATCCAAGAAGGAAAATAGGCGATAGAAAAAAATTATTATAAGACAAAATAATGGCTAGTCGAATGAGATTGAGGCACCCTTTCTTAAACTAAGCACTTTCTTTCTCCAAAGATGCAGTTGTGAGAAAAGTTGTCAGTTGAGATGGCTCAAAGAAAACATATTTATGAGAATGGTAATTAACAACACATTTACATGGGTGTCGCAAGTAAAAAGTCGCCCCCAGAGATAAAACACCAGGTTTCCTTAACAGAAATTCTTTTCTCCTTCTCTGCGTTTCCTTGGCCAAATCTGGGAACATCTGAATTTTACAACCTAAAAACTCTTTTTGCTTATTTTTAAAGAAAAGTCTCAGCAACCAGTTTTTATCTGGTGCGAGAGCTACTGTCAATAATAAGGTTGCAGGGGTCACTAATTCTCTATCAGACATTTCCAATATATTGGATATATTCATTAAATCAGGTCCCGACTTCTGTTGTAATTGCTGTTGTTGTTGGTCTTGAGGCTTACTTGGAAGATAATAAACCTGCGTAAATGGTGGTAATGATTCATCAGAGAGTTCCAATATTTCCGTCATATAACGTTTCAACATTTCCCTTGGGGCTATCACAGAGACCCTAGGGAAATTTATCAATCTGAGATTATTGTTACGAGAAAAGTTTTCCATTGCTTCCATTTTCCTTCTTAAATTGGTATTATCTTTAATTAATACCTCAGTAATTTGTTGTGATACTTTAAGTTCTTGATGAATATTTTGTATTGAAATTTTTGAGTCCTCAAGTCCAGTCTTTAAATTTTTAATCTCAGTTCCATGATTTTCTAATTTCTTTTCTACTTCTTGTAATTGTGGATTAATAGATTTTGCCAAATTGGCTACCAGGTCCCACAGAGAGTCTAATGTAACCTCTCGGGGCTTCAAAATTTGCAATGGATGTAATTTTAAGTTAATTAGCTCACCCTCTGGCAACATGTCTCCTCCTGCAATCTGTTGGATTTTCTGTTGGATTTTCTTATCCCCCACTGCTTCTTCCACAGTCTCCTCGTTAAGACTCCTCTGCTCCAGCAGGGAGTCCCGTGGCACAGTCCCCGTGTTCTCCTCCTTAGCCTCCGAGAGGAAGTGAACTCCAACCTCAGGAAGTTCCTCCTCTCGTGCTTTGCCAGCTTCTTGAGTTTCTTGATATTTAGGACACTGGGGAATTCGGATTTAGGTCTCAACATTCCACAGAGTTGTTATTGATTTCCACTGTGGATACAATTCGGAAAGGACTTGATCAAGGTGAAGCATTTTTTAATGGTTTAAAAAAAAATTTTTTAAATATCCGTGGCATTTCATAAGGTTGTACATCAGATTTTGCTGCAGAAGCTACAGGAACTGGGAATTGGGGGCTTAGTACTTCAATGGTTTGTATCTTTTTTATTGGGAACGGGCCGTGTTGACTTGTGGTATCCCCCAAGGTTCTGCATTATCTGCACTTTTATTCAATATCTATTTGCTTCCATTATATAGAATGTTGCAGGACCTTGGTGTGAGTTATAAACTGTACACTGACAATATTAAATTCTTGGTCCCTGTGAAAAGTACAATGGACGAGGCTGTTAAGCGAGTGGAGGAATGTTTTGGAGTGATTAAAGATTGGATGGATAGTAATCACTTGAAATTAAATGCCAATAAAACCAAGGTATTATTAAATGCCAATAAAACCAAGGTGTCACCAGAGACAGCTTGGCTCGTTTCCCTCTGTTCTGAATTTAACCAACAAGGCAATTTTGGTAACCAACAAGTGTAATTATTTAGGGGTTATCTTAGATCCAACTTTGTCATTTAGGCCTCAGATCAGAGCTGTAGTATCTAAAGTATTTTTAAAGCTTTGGTTGCTCTGAAAACTGAGGGATTTTCTCTGTCAAAGATTTTTGTACAAGTGATAAGTTCAATTTTGATTCCTACCTTTAATTATTGCAATGCCCTTTACCTAGGTTTACTGAAATGTCATTCGAGCATTGCAATTAGTGCAAAATGCGGCAGCAAGGCTAATCATGGGTGCCTCAAAATTTGAGCATGTTGGTTAAATTCTAGTGCAGCTTTGCTGGCTACCTGTGTCCATGCGAATTGAATTTAAAGTGCTGTCTGATTTTCAAGCTGACGCAGACAAAGCAGCCTTAAGAGTAATTTGTTCACTCCTTACAAGCCGAGTAAGCCACTACGTTCAGAAGAACAGTTCCATCTTGAAGTACCATCTTTGAAAACAGTGAAGCAAATGTGTCATCGTCATATGATGATACATGCAGGGGATTTTGGTTTGGAACGCTCTATCGCTTGACGTTAGAAAGACTACTATTTTGATTAGTTTTAGGAAAATGATCAAAATGATTTTGTTCATGTGACATTATCAGTGTGTTTAGAAAAGGAGAACCGATGTAATGATGAAAAGAATTGCTATGCTGTTTATACATGTTTCTGCATTAGTTTTTGCATGTTATTTTATTGTTTTTATTTTTATGTATTGTGAATGTACTTTGTAACTCGCATAGAATTGTGGGATATAGCGAATAATAAATTTTTAAATAAAAAATAAATAAGGTGGACCTGATTTTTGAAAAGGCAATTTGAAACTCTTGCTCTGGGAATCAAGGCTGCTGCTGCTGCTACTGCCTCACGCTGCTCGGGCCTGCCACATCAGACTGTGATGGCAGCCCTCCGTGGAAGAAGATATCTGCCCCCAGCTTGTGCTGGAAGGGGTGGATTATGTGGCTGATGCCTTATATGACCACATCAGGGTCATGGGCAAGGTGTTGGCTTATATTTTCTCGGCTCTCAAAATCCTCTGGATCAGGCAGGCTACTTGGTCTCCAAGGCAACATTGAACAAGCTGCCATTTAGGGGACAGATGCTTTTCAGTAAGGGCATTGATGATCTGATGGCAGTGTGGCTGATCGCCGCCCTAAGTCTCTGCCGGACAGTAGACCATGTTGACCTCTGGGTGGGAGTAGGAGCAATTCTCGTCACTCCCATTGTTCTCGGCAGTGTTCTCAGAGAGCCTCGGTCCAGAGGTCCTTCTAGGGTTATAGACAGCTAAATTCATCAGCTCCAAACACTAGCTGTCCTCAGTGGCTTGTAGTAACCTTCTCTCCAAGAAGCCCCAATGACACCAGATTGATGGCTGCGCCCCTGTATTTTAAGGGGTGGCTGTCGGCATTTCGGGGTGGGGTGAGAATTTTCTCAGACCAGTGGGTGTTCCTCTGAAAGGGTCACAAAATTGAGTTTTATTGGTCTCCTCTGGATTTATTCAATTTTCTATACCATTCTCCCACAGTAGCTGAATTTATTTAGCTACTTAAGCATTTATCCCTGTTCCTCGACTCTCCATCTGGATGGCTAGAAAAGGCCAATATCAGGGTCATGCTTCAAAGACTTCAGGACATTCAGGTCATAAAACCTGTCCCCAACCGTGACTCAAGCTCAGGCAAATCCTCATAAATTTCATCATGCTTAAGAAAGGCACAGAGGACTGGAGGCCCATTTTGGACCTCAAGGGGGTGAATGCCTTTCTGAAGGTGCCCCATTTCCACATGGAAATGGCCCAGTTGGTCGTCACAGCGGTAGCCCCTGGAGAATTTCTGGCCTCCCTGGATCTCATGGAGGCGTAACTTAATATTCTCATCTTTCTGGGCCACAGAAGATATTTGAAGTTTCATGTACTTCAGCAACATTTCTAGTTTGCAGCCATACGGCCCGGCCTCAGTTTATACTGTTTCGCCTGCTATTCTGCCGCAGATGTTTCTAGATTCTAGGCCTGGAGCTCTTCTCCTATCCGTCAAATGGCTGTATGTGAAGAAATCTTATTGTAAGTGTATTATTCAGCCTCTGGCTCCCTTAGTGCTAGTTGCACTCAGCAGGTTGGTTCTCTAAGGTTGTTTTATACAAATTTCTGTTTGTTGAAATTCGAATTCTTGTTTCTAAGTTACAAAGCAGACATGCAATGTTTGCGAGATCATTCCCTGTTCTCCTTCTTTATATTCTGTTCCGGTGGAACTCGATTGCTTTGGAACATAACTGAAAGGGCTCCATCGCCATGTGGGAGGTGATCAAAACTGTAAGTATTCACACTTCTGCAAGTCCAATTCACAGGAACAGATTGATCACCATATGTATGTACAGACTCCTGAGAGGATTAACAGAAAGAAGATTATCCAGGTAAAAACTTAATCTTTTATTAGCCATTTTCAATTCATATGTGTAGTTTGACCCCTGGTTATGGCTTTCTAAAGGGCACCATCTTGGTGGATACACTGCCCCCATGCCACGCTCGCGTCCTCCTCCCCCCCCCCTCACCGTTTCTCTCTTAAATCTTCGCCAGCATGAGCAACTTCTCCGACTTGCTGCTCATGCCAGCCTTGCTTACCTCTGAAATCACTTCCTCCTGGTCATGGAATGTCAGAGAAAAAGCCAATGGCAGCGCAAGTAGATTTTGAGAAGAAAGTTGAATGTTAAAAGTTAATGCTAAAGATGGGTGTATCCAAACAGACCGGGGATTTTAAATTACAGTCCACTTAGAACAAAACACAAAAAACCCCTTCTCATCAATACTGGGCAAGTTTCTCAAATAATATTTTCATATAACATTTAAAGGCTTTTAAATATTTAAATGTGCTCATAAGCTCTTCAGCAAGGCGCCACAGCAGCGGTACAATGTCACTGGAAAAGTGCTTGAATTTCAATCATAACACATTGCATGGAGCAAGGATTCTCGCTTCTACTGGAGTGACAAATGTTATGGCTCTACAAAAGTTGTTTAACAGTAGACCACTTATCTGAAAAAGTCAGTTCACGGCTCCAACACAGTCTGTGTTTCGCTACGCTACATCAGGAAGCCGGAAAGATAAACTTTTTATATTGATTTTATTTGCAGTGTGCAGTGCCTAAGAAGAACAAAAACGTGCTATGAAAATTGTGCTCATAGTTAAGAAACAAAATTCATTATAAATATATAACAACCATGTATTTAGAACATTGTTTTGGTCTGGCTGCAAGGCAGGTTACCCGAGTCCTTTGGTCTACACACTTGATGTTGAAAAAAGACGCCCTGGGGAACGGCATCAAACCTGCAAAAAAGAAGCAGCCCAGCTGAAGTCAGTAACCACAGGGAGCATGAGGACCCGCCTCTCTTACTGCGATTGGTCAGAATTGTATACTGCTCAAGAGAGAAGACTTACTATGATTGGTCAGAATTGTATACTGCTCAGGAGAAAAGGCTTTTGCTGTGATTGGTCAGAATGATATGCTGTTCAGGAGAGAATTCAACTATATGACAGCACAAGTGTAAAAAGCTCAAAAGCAGAGAGAGGAAGATCCAAATGTTAGGAAGCAGGAACTTTGTACATAACATTGTAAAAAACCCTCCCAGACAGGAAAAATCAGAGCAGAATAAAAGATTACAAAAAGATGATACAGTTACTCTGCCCCGAGGAGGGGATCTAGCTAGAACACTATGGAGGAACAAACAGCGGTGGATTCATCGCTTACAATCCATACACCCTGCAGGTTTAAACAAAGATGTTGAGTGGTGTGCATTTTTGTAATCTTTTATTCTGCTCTGTTGATTTTTCCTGTCTGGGAGGGTTTTTTGTTTTTACAATGTTCTGTACAAAGTTCCTGCTTCCTAACGTTTGGATCTTCCTCTCTCTCTGCTTTTGAGCTTTTTACACTTGTGCTGTCATATAGTTGAATTCTCTCCTGAACAGCATATCATTCTGACCAATCACAGCAAAAGTCTCTTCTCTTGAGCAGCATACCATCCTGACCAATCATAGTAAGTCTTCTCTCTTGAGCAGTATACAATTCTGACCAATCGCAGTAAGAGAGGCGGGTCCTCATGCTCCCTGTGGTTACTGACTTCAGCTGGGCTGCTTCTTTTTTGCAGGTTTGGTGCCGTTCCCCAAGGCGTCTTTTTTCAACATCAAGTGTGTAGACCAAAGGACTCAAGTAACCTGCCTTGCAGCCAGACTAAAATAATGTTCTAAATACATGGTTGTTATATATTTATAATGAATTTTGTTTCTTAACTATGAGCACAATTTTCATAGCACGTTTTTGTTCTTCTTAGGCACTGCACACTGCAAATAAAAAAAATATAAAAAGTTTATCCTTCCGGCTTCCTGATGTAGCGTAGCGAAACACAGACTGTGTTGGAGCCGTGAACTGACTTTTTCAGATAAGTGGTCTACTGTTAAACAACTTTTGTAGAGCCATATAACATTTGCCACTCCAGTAGAAGCGAGATAATCCTTGCTCCATGCAATATGTTATGATTAAAATTCAAGCACCTTTCCAGTGACATTGTACCGCTGCTGTGGTGCCTTGCTGAAGAGCTTATGAGCACATTTAAATATTTAAAAGCCTTTAAATGTTATATGAAGATATTATTTGAGAAACTTGCCCAGTATTGATGAGAAGGGATTTTTTTTGTATTTTGTTCTATAAAGATGGATGTATGGCAGAAAGTGAAAGAGAGAAAAACAGCAAATGGATAAGGTGGCCCTGGATACCCAGTTAAGAGTGCAGCCAAAGTCTGGGAACGATGGTTTGAAAACCAATATCACCTGGCAACAAAGGTAGGGGAAATGATTTTATTTTCAATTTAGTGATTGAATTGTGTCAGATTTGAGAAATTACATCTGCTGTCTATATTTAGCACTGTTCAGGAAGAAATGCATTTGCTTCTCTTTCTCTGGGAGTTGTACTGTATGCAGAGTCTTGCATCTTAGGGTTTTGTTTATATATATTAGTACTTTTATTTTATGGTCCTGTATTTTTATAGGGGTTATCTCTGTTCTGCATGTGTGACCAAGGCCAGGTGTTCTGGTAGAAATTAATGTTGCGAAACATATAGTATGTTTTGCGTAGTTTAATTTTGTGTTAACCATTATGTATTGTTAATAAGATTATATTGGGTGCATATATGAAAAATGGTCTAATGTTCTTGGTGTCATGGGGACAAGGGGCTTGACAATAAAGGCCTGTAATATTAAGGGCCTCAACTAGGAGGCAGACTTTCTTCTGTGAATTGAATAATACTCCTAAATACCACTTGTATAGTCAGTTCCTTAAACTATATTATGCCTCTTTGTAACTTAATAGGCTTAAAACACACGTGGGGAATCTCAGAACGTCACCTGTCTGATCCAGCAGATGACTGTGGGTGATGTCATCAGGGGTTTATCATGCAGGAAGGGAATGCCGCTGCCATATTTTGGCGAGTGGCTGGTTGTTTCAATATTGAATGAAGGAAAGAAATGCAGTTGGTAAGTGGTCCGAGTGGATTTAGAGTGGATTTTAAAGATGTTTGGAATTCCCTATGAGTGAGAAATGTTTCTTGTTTGCTTTGTTACAGTTATGACACTTCCCCATCCTATGAATAAATGAAACGCATTGATGGGGTTTAGTGTAATAGCGACATTGAACAAGCTAAAGTTTTAAAGCGGAATGAAAAGCATGTCTGTAAACTGGCCCCCAGATTCAGTGGCGTATCAAGGGGAGGGGGGGAGGTCCGCCCCAGGTGCACGGCTTTGGGGGGTGCACAGCCGGCCAGGTCCGGATCCTCCTGCCCTTCCTTTCCCCAGGTCTGCGCCGCTGCAGTCTTACCTCCCCGCTGCTGCTGCTAATCGCCAACAAGAAGTCTTCTTTTCGACGTCAATTCTGATGTCAGAGAGGACGTTCTGGGCCAGCCAGGCAGTGATTGGCTGGCCCGTAACGTCCTCTCCGACGTCAGAATTGATGTCGTAAAAAAGACTTCTTGTCGGCGATTAGCAGCAGCAGCGGGGAGGTAAGATTGCAGCGGCGCGGACCAGGGGAACAGAAGGAGAGAGGCACTTTTTTTTTTCCGTGGTAGGGAGGGAAGGATGTAGGCAGGCAAGCTGACTGGCTTTAGCGCGGCAGGGAGGGAGGGAGATAGGTAGGCAAGCTGGCTTTGGGGGTGGACAAAATCTGGAAGGTAGTGGGGGGACATAAGAATGAGGCACTGGGGGCATTAAGGACACAGGATGGAGGCACTAAGGACACAAGGCGGAGGCACTGGGGGCACTAAGGACACAGGGCGGGGGCACTGGGGCACTATGGACACAGGGCAGAGGCACTGGGGGCACTATGGACACAGGACGGGGGCACTATGGACACAGGGCGGAGGCACTGGGGGCACTATGGACACAGGACGGAGGCACTGGGGGCACTAAGGACATGAGAAGGAGGCACTGGGGAACTAAGGACACAGGACGGAGGCACTAGGGGCACTAAGGACAAGGGACGGAGGCACTGGGGGCACTAAGGACATGGGAAGGAAGGAGGGAGGGAATAGAAAGGGACAATTGTTGGGCCTGAGTGCAGAAAGAAAGTAATGAAAGAAAGGATACACAGTCAATTAATAGATGTCCCCTTTTGATGAAAAAAATAAATGGTCACGTTACCTCTGACTTACTTTCTCTGCAGCAGAGTCAGCAACCGCGCTGAGGTGCAGGAAGGTCCCGCAATGACTTGTCTGCTGGCTCTGCTCTGAAAGAAGTAAGTTACGTCGGAAGGGGTGGACCTAGCAGACACAGTCATTGTGGGACTTTGCCATAACTCCCTGCGTCTGCCGGGTCCACCCCCTCCGACGTAACTTACCTCTTCTTGAGCAGAGCCAGCAGACGAGTCATCGCGGGACCTTCCAGCATGTGGCTGCTGAGTCCGCTCCAGAGCAAGTACATCGGAGTGGGGTGGACTGGCAGCCGGCAGCTACAGTCATCATGGGACCTTGCTGCATGAACGGAGAGAAAGGAGCAGGATTGCTGGAATGGAAGAGTGGTGGAGGGAAAGAAAGGGGGCAGGGTGATATGGAAGGGTGGTGCTGATGGAATTGATGTACAGAGAAAGGGGAGAGACATAAGGGGGAAGGATATTGGAGGGAAAGAAAGGGG
Organism: Geotrypetes seraphini; assembly: GCF_902459505.1. NCBI lineage: Eukaryota > Metazoa > Chordata > Amphibia > Gymnophiona > Dermophiidae > Geotrypetes > Geotrypetes seraphini. The sequence goes on along the minus strand of NC_047086.1, from coordinate 336,440,871 downwards.
GCAGATGCTGATTGAAGAGAGGTGGATGGCGAGAGAAAGGGTAGACATTGGATGGTAGTGGGGAGCCTATGCTGGATGGAAGTTGTCGCAACCCGCGGGCTCCTGATCACCGCAGTGAGCCGGGTTCATCGCTACCTTAACTTCTCCCAGCGTGTTCCCTTCAACTAGGGAATCCTTCAGGCTATATAGGCACCTGCCTAGGGTAAAAACCATAGGACAAATGACCTCAGTTAAAACAGGCAAAGGAATATCACACACACTCTGAAAGGTCCAAAATAAGGATATACTTTTATTTCTGACTCTAGGTTATAACATTTTCCAGTACATTTGTTCAGAAAACAAAGGATAAAAAACAGGGCCAACCTGGCCACACTGGCTTCACCAGTATAAGAATGAATGTTCTATCAAAAATCAGAAACAATAAAGGAAAACACAAAACCAGAATAATGGCTGGACTTCTGTCTCATTCACATAGTCCTCTTCACCAGCCTTAAATGGTACACATAGTTTAGGAAGGCTCTCTTCCTATGAAGGAGCAGTAGGGAGAAGCACATAAAATACTTGCTGCATGAAAAATAAAACTTTCCCAAATCACAAAAAAAAAAGTAAACTGCTAAATCTTGGAATCTTTCCACAGGCTGCCTGCAGCTAGGGAACTCACACAAACGGAGCTGCTCCGTCACTGACGTTCCCTTCAGAAACTTATCACTGCTAATTAGCCTCCTGCTGTGTGAGGAGGAGGAAATCAAAAAGCTGCGTAGCTTGCAAATGTTTAGGCAGTTCAAGGCAACAAACTATGTGAAAGCATTCTTCAGAGCCTAGCTCTGGGAAGTTTAAGCACTTCTGAACACACAGCAAACTTAGTCCCAAAACTTTCATGAAACAGGTAAGAATCACAAATTAGCACAACACTTCCAACCTTTTAGCTTGTGTCCATTGCTTCCAATCTCTCCCTAGGAATACTTGGCACACCAATGTCCATCGGTTCCCCACTTTCCAGCTGTCTCTCAACGGTGGGATCAGACACCTCTGAAGAGGTGAGCTGGAGCTGACCTTGTGTTGCCTCTCAACTGGAGAGCTGAGTTGTGTTGCCTCTCAGGCTCACGTTGCAGCCCCCTTGGCTCCTCCTCCGCTCTGGGTCTCAGCTGCCCTGTTTTAACCGGCTCCAATTCGCCCCTCCCTGCTCTGAAGAGAGGGGGAAGGGAGAAAGCTCTCTCTGCAGATGTCTGCCTATGTGACAACTTCCTGCTAGTTCTTTGGCATTCTGGGAGCTGTAGTTTCCTAGCTCTTGAATAAATTGAAAAGGAAATTGAGGGAAAAAAGGGAAAGGGATTGCAGAGGAGAGGTGTGGGAGAGGGAAGGAGAGGAGAGAGATGCCAGACCAATGGGGGTTAAAGGAGAGATGGAAGGGGGGAGGCATACAGTTTCTGGAAGGGGCATAGAAGGAGAGAAGATGCCATATAGGGGAAGAGAGACGGCAGACAGTGGATGGAAGGAAGAGAGTTACGAAAAGACGAGGAAAGCAGAAACCAGGAGACGTGTGTCACTGTTTCTGTGGTGCACTGTATGCAGAGTCCAGCTTCTTACTGGTTCAATTTAACCTTTGTCTATGTATTTCTGTTTTATCCCCCCTTTTACAAAACTGTGGAGCGTTTTTTAGCGCCAGCCGTGGTGGTAGCAGCTCTGATGCTCAGAATTCTATGAGCGTCAGAGCTGTTACCACTGTGGCTAAAATCCACACTACAGTTTTGTAGAAGATGGAGGGGTTAGTTTGTGATTACATATTCCATATTATACGAAGGTGTTTTCTGTATTCTGTGTGTTCGAAAGACATGGTTGTTTGTTAGGATTGACTGCAGGATTGATCTGTACTAGTCTGGCTTGTTTAGTTTTACAATGGGTGTATTGATGTTGTACTGCTCACTGCAGTATGTAAGATGCTGCCTTTTCCTAGGTACTCATGTGTGACATATGGCTTGTTACTAAAAATCATGTTTTTCGTACAGATGGGGGGGTGGGGTGTCAAAAAATGATGGGCCCCGGGTGTCACATATACTAGGTATGCCACTGCCCAGATGATCCAGCCTCTTGGTCAGGTAGTGCTGCCACAGCAGACACACTCTCTTCTTATGATGAGCTAGCTCGCTGCAGTGGGAGAGGCGGGTTCTAGCTTCTAGCCCAAGATCTTCCGGGTCGGCATCACTCTGTGCCGATGGGTCCAGCGGGCGACTCCCCGACGCTATTGGCTCCCTTTGTAGGTGATTGAGAAACTGCTCGATGGTAATAAGAGGGGGATTTTCGGAGTACTGTGAGGCTCCAGCCACACTCCTACTGAGAACAAGCCAGCATGGATTCTGTAAGGGAAGGTCATGCTTAACGAACCTTCTGTACTTCTTTGAGGGAATAAGCAGTCGGGTGGACAATGGGGAACCTATAGACATCATTTACCTTGATTTTCAAAAGGCTTTCGACAAGGTGCCACATGAAAGGCTGCTTAGGAAGCTGTGGAACCACGGGGTGGGAGGGGATGTGCACAGATGGATCGTGCACTGGTTGTCGGGTAGACTGCAGAGGGTCGGAGTAAAGGGACAATACTCTGACTGGCGGGGAGTCACGAGCGGTGTGCCACAGGGATCGGTGCTGGGGCCGTTACTTTTCAACATATTTATCAATGACCTGGAAAAGGAGGCAAAGTGCGAGGTTATAAAATTTGCAGACGATACCAAACTGTGCGGCAGAGTTAGGTCCAGGGAGGAGTGTGAGGACCTGCAAAGGGACCTGGACAAGCTGGAAGACTGGGCAAACAAATGGCAAATGCGCTTTAACGTGGAAAAATGCAAGGTCATGCATATAGGGAAAAAGAACCCGTTGTTCAACTACAAATTGGGAGGGGCATTGTTGGGAGACAGCAGTCTTGAGAGAGACTTGGGTGTGCTGGTGGATGCATCACTGAAGCCATCTGCACAGTGCGCAGCAGCCTCGAAAAAAGCCAACAGGATGCTGGGCATCATAAAGAGGGGCATAACAACCAGGACGCGGGAAGTCATCATGCCATTGTATCGAGCGATGGTGCATCCACATCTGGAATACTGCGTTCAATATTGGTCGCCGTACCTCAAGAAGGACATGGCGGTACTTGAGAGAGTCCAAAGGAGAGCAATGAAACTGGTAAGAGGGCTGGAACACTGCCCATACGCCGAGAGGTTGGATAGGCTGGGGCTCTTCTCTCTGGAAAAAAGGAGGCTCAGGGGAGATATGATAGAGACCTTCAAGATCATGAGGGGCATAGAGAGGGTGGATAGGGACAGATTCTTCAGGCTGAAGGGGTCAACAGGCACGAGGGGGCATTCGGAGAAACTGAAGGGAGATAGGTTCAGAACAAATGCAAGGAAGTTTTTTTTCACACAAAGGGTCGTGGACACTTGGAATGCGCTACCGGAGGAAGTGATCAGGCAGAGTACGGTACAAGGATTCAAACAGGGATTGGACGGATTCCTGAGGGATAGGGGGATCGTGGGATACTGAGAGAGGTGCTGGGATGTAACACAGGTATAGAAAGCTAACCAGGTAATAAGTATAGAAATCCAACCAGGTCGTGCATGTGCAAGACCGGAGGGTTAGGACTTCGATGGGAAAATAGGACTCAATGGGAAACCAAGGTGGCAAGGGGGCCCCTTCTGGTGACTCAGACAGGCCGTGACCTGTTCGGGCCGCCGCGGGAGCGGACTGCTGGGCGGGATGGACCTATGGTCTGACCCGGCGGAGGCACTGCTTATGTTCTTATGTTCTCTTCAGTATCATTATAGGCAAAAGTTCAGGAAACCAACTCAATCGGGTAAGTTTCTCAAAGCGTCTCCTCAGTTATCAGGAATCTGACGCCATCTTGGATCCCAGATCATAAGTAGAAATGGAAGGATTTATGCTTAGTGGCATAAAAAAGGAGTGGCTCATACATGAATTATACAAAAAGGCAGCTTAATAACAAATACACAGCTATAATACTTTTTCTTACTGTAAATTTATCATTTTTGTACAATTTTTGTATGTTTTATACTTATATTTAGAGATTTATTTTGGGGTTTTTGTGTTTGTAAGGGTGCTGAGTCATGAAGAAGGCAGACCTGCCAAAATACATCTGTGTTGAATTTTGCATGATTGAGTCTTGCATCCATATATGAACTTTGTAGTTTTTTACAGTGAATTAAAGATTATACAGAATCCTGGTTATCTAAGTGTCCTACATTTCTTTGTTCTCCTGTAAATGCATTTACTTCAAGTGTGTACCTGCATAGTTTATAAAATACATGTACATGTTGCAACTCAGTTCCATCTCTTCCAAGAGTGTTCCTGGGAACTCTTGTGTGCCAGTCATGCAAAAAATAAATATAATTTTGTGGTGTGCCTGTTTTTTACCTATGTATATCACTATGTAATTTTATAGGAGCCATTTTCTTAATTTAAAACATGCTTTACATATGGGAAAATATTTATAAAATTATCCATATGTGTATATAGTGCTTTATATATCTTGTATGTGCTATATGTAAATATTAATAGAAGTGTCAGAGAAATTACTTATTTCTACTAACTGTCATTCAGTAGAATGTTGACTATACAACATGTTTTTCTCTGTGTTGGCTGAATCTTTTGGTTTATATTTGATAGGCATATGGTTGATGATATGTTAAGTGCAGATGATGTCAGTTGCAGTAGTTCTCAAGTAAGTGCAAAATCGGAAAAAAACATGGCTGATTTTGATGGGGAGGAATCTGGTTGTGAAGAGGAACTGGTGCAAATTAATTCTCATGCTGAGCTGACCTCTCATCTCCAACAGCATCTTCCTAATCTTGCCTCTATCTACCATGAACATCTTAATCAAGGTAAGGGCTGGCAGGGAAGGAAGGAAGCCACAGAATAAATAGTTCCTTAACCTGTCATAAAGAGATATTTGAAAACGTTAAAATCGCTGTTTTAGCTGTGAATTACGTAAGGTAAAGTGGGTTTTTTCCTCTGAAATCCAGAATTGTGGGCTGTGATGAACATATTAGTAAATTGTACTACATATTTTTCCTTTATAAATAGAGTAAATCATTTGTATTGTTTCTCTAGAACACTAGTACGGTAAGGAAGATATGCTGATAATGCTTTCATGTAGATATTCTTGATTTGATTTATCCTCTGTTTGTCGACTAAGGCCCTTCTTTCTCTATCCACACATATTTCTCTCTGGATAACTCCTTAGTATATGAACAATGGAAGGGAAACTTCAGAGAGATGCATTTGTTGGCGCACCTTAAAAATCTAGTGTATGCAAAATTGATTTAACTCACATTTACTTGAAAATTAATGTTTGCACAGTTGATTGGCATGTGTTAAGTTCTAATGTGTATTACATTGTTTTGTTTAAATTAAATGTCATAATTGAATCAAAAAGAATAAAAGCCATAGGGGTAAGTAATGTGGAATCTTGCTACTTTTTGGGGTTTTGTCAAGTTCTTGTGACCTGGATTGGCTACTGTTGAAAACTGGATACTGGTTTACATGGACCTTTCAGCTGATCCAGTATGGTGATTTTTATGTCCAAAAAATTGGGACAGTCTGAAATATCCAAAAGCAAAAATATTTTACCTGTATACATCCTTAGAAACTTCTTAGGTTGACTCTCTCCAGTATCAATAAGATAAAGTGCCCTTAAGTCCTTTTTTTCACGCAATGGTGGCCTAGAAAGCAAACAAGATGCTAGGATTTATTAGAAAAAGGATGGTAAACAAGACTAAGAATGTTATAATGCTGCTGTATTGCTCCATGGCATGACCTCACCTTGAGTATTGTGTTCAGTTCTGGTCACTGTATCTCAAAAAAGATATAGCAGAATTAGAAAAGGTTCAAAGAAGAGTGACCAAGATAATAAAAGGGATGGAACTCCTGACATATAAGGAAAGACTAAAGAGGTTAGTGCTCTTCAGCTTGGAAAAGAGACAGCTGAGGAAAGACAGAAACAAAAACATAGAAGATGATGGCAGAAAAGGGCCAAGGCCCAACAAGTCTGCCTACTCTGATGACCCCCCCTCCTAATTTCTTCCTTGAAGTGATCCCACATGCTTATCCCATTTTCTCTTAAAATCCAGCATGCTGCTGGCCTCAATAACCTGCAGTGGAAGACTATTCCAATGATCAACCACCCTTTCGGTGAAGAAATACTTCCTGGTGTCACTATGATATCTCCTACCTTTGAGTTTCAACGGGTGGGAGATATCATAGTGACACCAGGAAGTATGATTGAAGTATGATATGATTGAAGTCTACAAAATCCTGAGTTGTGTAGTAAAGGTACAAATAAATTGATTCTTTACTAATCAAAAATTACTTTTAAAACCAATAGGGAAAGGGCGACAAAAATTGTAAAAGGTATGGGATGATTTCCCTATTAGGAAAGGCTAAAGCATCTAGAGCTCTTCAGCTTGGAGATATCTCAGGGGCTTATATGATAGAGGTCTATAAAATGCTGAGTGGAGTAGAAAGGGTGGATGAGAATCGCTTGTTCACTCTTGAATCTAAAAATACTAGGGCTAGGGGACATGCGATGAAGCTACTAAGTATTAGATTTAAAACAAACCGTAGAAAATATTTCTTCACACAATGTGTAATTAAACTCTGGAATTCATTGCCGGAGAATGTGATGAAATTAGTTAGCTTAGCAGGATTTAAAAAAGATTTAGCTAAACTCCTAAAAGGGAAGTCCATAGGCCATTATTGAGATGACTTTGGAAAATTCACTGCTTATTCTTTTGTTTGTACACTGGCAATTTTTTTTTTGCCGGTTGTGTGAGATCCAATTAACTGAGTCTATCTCTATCTCTCTTATTGTATTTTTACTAGGGACTACTTGTTCCAACATACTTGTACATATTTGCACTTCCAGCTTCTGTTAGGATGGTGCTGCAGGCTAAGTTCAGAGAAGGGTTATGACCTGAAGATGTCAAAGTACATGAGATTTTGATAAACAGGCTGAAATGGAATATATGGATTTGGCATGTTATAGATTAAAAGAAAAATAAGAAATGTTGAGAAAAATGAATAGTGTGATTCAAAACAAATTTTATTCTCTTTAATCTTGATTTTAAAATGCCATATAAATAATATTTTTTTAATCTATTGGCTTAGGACCAGTGGCTCATAAACATCAGTATAACAACAATGCAGTGACTGATATCAACTTGGATAATGTTTGTAAGAAAGGTAACACACTGCTGTGGGATCTTGTCCAGGATGAAGATGCAGTAAGTTAAATTCAAATGCTATGACTCATAAAACAAAACATTAAGTAAAATCAATGCAAAACAGTCACCAACTAAACATCTTCCATCCTGCTGCAGATTCATCTTTCTGAAGGGTTAATAAATGAAGCAGAGAAGTTGCTCTGTTCATTGGTTTGCTGGTTTACTGACAGACAGATCAGAATGAGATTTATTGAAGGCTGCTTGGAAAATTTGTCCAACAATAGGTACTTATTTATTTGTATGATTGAAGTTATGCAATATATGACCACGTTTACAGGATCTGCATAGAGTCTGGTTATTTGTGTATTTTTAGCTTTTATATGGAACTCATGGATTACATCTATTTTGAAATGAATGATTTAGTTAACACAGGTTTCTTACCTTGGGGAAAATGGCATTGAAGTCTGGAGGAGTCTGTGTGATGCCATATTATCCTACTGTCCAAGGTTTATATTGACAAACAGTGTACAGTACAATAAAACATCTGATTCATAAAGCGTTGTCCAGTGTGCTTATTAGTATACTTTTAATTGTAGCTGCATTTTTAAAAATACTGTATATGCTTGAATATAAACTGAGATTTTTGAGCCAAAAAGGGGGGATTTCATTTTATATTTGAGTCTCTCCCATTCCCTACTGTTAGGGGCACTTTTTGCCTCCACCCCGTTTCCCGCATTTACTGGTTTTAACATGCAGTTCCTTCCTCCTTCAGCTGACCCTGACAGAAAGCTGAGCTGGTGCAGGGTTTTGAGCATCTGTGCACATATAAGGCACTTAACCTTCCCAGTTCATATCTTTTGTTAGCATAAGCTGGGCCAAATAGGTGCTTCTACTGTTGCCAGGCCCAATAACAGCTCTGATGGCCCTCTTCTCTCGGCAGCCCAGGTCCCCAGCATCCTGAAATGTTCCTGCCATGAGTACAGGACCTGTAAATCTGCCTCCGTCTGCCCCAGTATTCCCAGGCAGACTTCAGCTATCTGTAGCCAGTAGCAGAGAAACAGCAGCCAGCCAGCTAGATTTTTATAGACCTAGGGCCTGAAGGACACCCCAGCTACCCTGGGATACCCAGTACTTTTTACCCTGCTTGCATCAGCTGAAGGAAGAAGGCACTGCAATTTAAATGCCTATAACTGTGGAGGTGAGGGAAGGTAGAGGAAGAATGCTGGTAATACTGTTATTTTGGTTATACTCGAATAGGTTTATATTCAAATATTTACAGTACTAGGTTTGAATTTATAACCAGAAAATTTGTGGCTCAACACAGAGGGCTTGGACGATTTAGCTAATTTTTTTTGTTGTTGTTAAAGAAGTGATTTAGTGTGCCTTCTTCTAAGAATTTTTTCTAAAGTGCAAAATAGGCTAGAGTCATGGGTTATATTTTAAGATTAATGGAAGATTATATTTTGACTCTTGCTGTTTCATTAAATGTGAGAGATTGACTGTCGTACTGAATATGTAAATGCTTGTCTCTTTAAATGAGGTCACTTTTTATAATGTAATTATTAGTGGTGATTCTTGTACAATTCCACTTTATTCCTGGACAAATGGGTTATGCATCCCATGTTGCAAGACTGTTTGTAGAAAGCCTCATTTACATAATTTTTCTGACCCTCCCTTCTTACCTCAGGACTGCCCTCTGGTCTCCAGTTGCTTTCCTACAAGTGAGACAGTAGAAGCCAGTTCTGGCAGCAGGCTCATCAGTTCCACCCTGATTCTATGGGACTCTGCTCTCTAAGGTCGCATTTGTCTAGGAATAGAGTGGGATTGTACAAGAACTAAAATATTAGGTTCTTTGCTGATCTTCTTTCTTGTAAATCCACACATTATTCCTGGAACCCGCACTGGAAGTTAGAAATTCACCGATTGTCTGCCTTGATAAGTACTGGTAAGCTGAACTTATGGTTTCTTGACCAGCTTTTCTAAGAGTACCATCCAAGCATGTTATGCACTTTACCTTAGGGGTCCTTAACTGTGGCACCCATTCTGTTAGTGCAGGCTGCGTCTCCTTATAGCAGTTTCTTTTAGGTTTATACTGTTTGTTGACCTGTTTCAATTGTTCATGATTGTTATGAAATTTCATGTTATGAGCAGATTAGATTTGTTTGCCGGGGAGTTTCCCCCTTACCCCTCCCTTTTGTCTGTATCCTCTACAGCAGGGGTGCCCACACTTTTTGGGCTTGCAAGCTACTTTTAAAATGACCAAGTCAAAATGATCTACCAAAAATAAAATTGTAAAAAACACAAAGCACACTGTACTCAAAGAAAATGTTAATTATCATTTATATTCTAGGATTTTTTCAAAGAAGTCAAGGCAGATGACTGTATGCAATGTCACCTCAGTAACAACTATACAAAAATAGACAAATACACCCCCCTCCTTTTTACTAAACTGCGATAGCGGTTTTTAGCGCAGGGAGCTGCGCTGAATGCCCTGCGCTGCTCTCAACGCTCATAGGCTCCTTATGCTAAAAAACGCTATTGTGGTTTAGTAAAAGGTGGCCCTAGTGCAAAATATAGACAGCAGATATAAATTTTCAAAATGGATACATTTTGACCACTAAATTGAAAATAAAATAATTTTTCCTATCTTTGTTGTCTGGTGATTTCATGAGTCTCTGGTTGCACTTCTGACTGTGCATCCAATATTTCTTCCCTTCTTTTAGCCTGCTGTATGCTTCCAGACCTCATTCCCTCCGCCAACTTTTTTTTCCTCTCTCCCTGCCCCCTCCCCTTTTTTCTGTCTTTTTTCCTGTCTGTCTTTGTCAGTCTTTCTTTCTGTCTCCATGCTCCCAAGCCACTGCCGCCGCCATCGGGGAACAGGCCTGCAAACCACCACCTCCCCTCCTCCCCCTAGGAGCCACAAAACTCTACCTGTTGCAAAAAGCTGCACGGAACGGGAGTTTTCTGCATGTAATTCCAAGGACAGTCCCCCTGGAGACATCAATGAAACTGAAGCTGGACCGATGTTATCAACGTCTCCAAGTGCGTGAAAGAGGCATTTGATCGGTTGTCTCCCCCCTGAATCCGTCCTTCCTCCTGCTTCCACCCTCCGCACCGCCGTCTCTGAGGGCGCTCACGACCGACCCCCCCCCCCCCCCGGAGCTCGCGCTCTCTGCCCCTCAGTCCCCCCCCACTTGACGCAACTTCCTACTTCCTGTGGGGCGGCCCATGGTAGAGGGGACAGCTCCAGGGCTGCCCTGGGAATCCCTGAGAAAAGGTAGGGGGGAGGGGAGGGAGGCTGACTGACTGACTTTTGGTGCCGTTCCGTGCAGGTAGTGAGAGGAGCTGCCGGGCGCGCGAGGAATACTTCGGGTCCGTCTGGCTCGTGGGAAGCAAGTAGAACGCGAAGGCAACGCGATCTACCGGTCGATCGTGATCGACCTTTTGGGCACCCCTGCTCTACAGGTATCACTGTCTACTTTTGCACGAACTGGAGACCAGAGGGCAATCCTGGGACAAGAGAGGAGGTTCAGAAAGATTGTGTAAATGAAGCTTCCTATATGCAGTCTCGCAACATGGAATGCATAACCCACTTGTCCAGAAAGAGTGTGGATTTACAAGAAAGATTAGTAAAGGTAAGAACTAATCATTTGTCCTTTATGCAGTTCTAATTGAGGCAGAAATATAAAGCCAGGCACATAATTGAAGAGCATGTTTCCAAAACTCAGTCCATCAGCAGCAGCTTTGAAGAAAATAGGTAGTGGCTTTTGGGCAGAGTGAGTTTTACAGAGTATTCAACACAGTCATTAAAATACCATGGACTTGAGTTTTGTCCCAGGAATAAACTACATTAAATGAATCTTGCCCTGATGAGCAAAATTAATCGCATAACTCAAAACTGACAAAAGATGGACTGAGTGAGTTTTGAAAATGTGCTCTTCAATTTTGGCTTGATGCATGTTGATTTTTACAGGTTAAAAGAGAGAGAGGTATTTTGTTCTACTGTTCAGCTTATTTGTGTCTGAAAAATTACTTGCTTTTTTCCTTGGGAATCCCAACAATTTTTAAGTTTCTTTTCAGTAGCAAATAGCAGGCACATATACTCTAAATCTATGATTCCCAACCCTGTCCTGGAGGACCACCAGCCAGTCAGGTTTTTTGGATAGCCCTAATAAATATTCATGATAGACATTTGCATATAATGGAGGTGATAGGCATGCAAATATGCATCAGGCACATTCATTAGGGCTATCTTGAAAACCTGACTGGCAGGTGGTCCTCCAGGACAGGGTTGAGAACCACTGCTCTAGATAACATGGGCATTTTTAAAGTACTCATTATTTTAGGGGATTTACAGACAATATGCTAATGCTTATGACTTCCAAAAACTTTGATTTAGAAGTAATGCTTATTTTTTTCTCGTTTTAGATCAGTAGTAGTATCACTTCGTCTGCTTCCTAAATTATTTGGCACTTTTCAGCAGTTTGGAAGCAGTTATGATACACATTGGATAACAATGTAAGTTAGCATAAAGGTTTCTTGCATTCTGTTTGTTCATGAATTTTTCATAGCATAATTCTAGTAATCTCTCTTTCAGGTGGGCAGAAAAAGAACTAAATATGATGAAACTTTTCTTTAATAATCTGGTGTATTACATCCAAGCTGTCAGAGACGGACAACACAAACATTCATTGTAAGTGCAAACCACAGTTGTGTAGATGAAATGATATCCATTGAGATGGTACAGATAACATGCTACTAGGGCACTTTTTCCTGCTTACACAATAGATTCAAGTTATCCGAAGATTAGTTTCTCATTTGCTTTAGATTACACAGGCCAACCCCCCCCCCCAAAAAAAAAATATATATATATATTGATGCCTTGGGTTTTTGACCTGTTCCTGGGGTTATTTGGGGTGCCAATTCAGAAAATTGCATTGTATAGATCACATCAGCTCTAGTTTCTTAGATATGTTTATAGGATAGTAGATATGCTTTGGAGATAGTAGAGCCAAACATGAACATTGGCCAAAAAAAGATTGGCCTCCAAGGGAATATATGGTGGTTGGAGGACAAAGTGTAATCAATGAATCTTTGGTAGCACGAGATAGAATCATATTGCTGCTGCTACTACTACTACATATAAAGCTAGGCCTGATGAAACCATTTTGTAAAGGCTTTGAATAAAGACAGTTCGTGCATTGAATACAAGGCGCATATATTACCTGGACTTATCATGGAAAAACAAGGCTAGAATATTCGATGGTCCATAGATCAGACAACTTATAAATGACCCACATTTCATAGCATCAGTGAATGAAATAGAATCATGTGCCTGGTCTTCATTTATTCTTGTTGTGAAAAAGTTTCTGGGCAACAAGAAGGCAGATAACTACACACAATTAGCAGAGGATATGCTCTTTCATTCAGGCTTGGCTGTAACATGAGTGTTAAAGTTCATTATCTGCACAGTCACTTAGATTGCTTTCCAGAGAACCTTGATGACTTAAGCGAAGAGCAAGGTGAAAGATTTCACTAAGATATAAAAACAATGGAAGCCAATACCAAGGAAGATGGGATGCACACATGATGGCAGACTATTGTTGGAATCTTATGTGGGATTGTTCTTTTGGATAAAAGGAGCATCTTGTATGTCAAATGTCTGGAAAGTTTGTATTGTAAACTTGTGCTTTTGGTATGAAATATGTAGATTTTCATATTGTATACTTTTAATTTTTAATGTTTCCTTCATGCTTAAAATATATTAAACACTACATTAAAATATCCAGATTTTTTAATGGGTGAACAGAGTGAAGAGTGGTATATGGCACATGTTCTGTATCTCAAAAACTAGAGCTGATAGGAGAAAACTGGTGCCATTTTTGGAATCAGCAGGTCAAATATACCCAGAAACAGGTCTAACATTTGAGGCACCAAAATGAGTGTTGGCAAGTGTTGTTTTACATTCTAGGAAGATCAGATACTTGTGACCAGGAATGGCCATTGTAAACAGATACCAAGCTTGATAGACCTTTTAGTCTGACTCAGTATGGCAGATCTTCTGTTCTTAACTCATCGGTTGCCCTCTGCTTTAAAGAGGGCAAACTTTTGTTTATTTCATATGAATCTTGAATCCTTGAGATTTATGCTGTAAAGCGTTCAAGTAAGAAGAATGCTAAGGTTATATATAAACAGTTGGCCCTTTATAACTTGCATCCATTTGGTTCTATAGATCGCTAAAACAGAAATACAAACTTTGACTATTTGATTTTCTACCAGATTGCTCAGCAAGAGCCAAATTTTTAGCACCAGGATATACTTACCAAGGAGCGAGCTTTCTTCTTAGAGACCAATGCAGTTTAATCTATTCCATCAAGGGAAAGAGGGCAATTTATTCTGTTATTTCCTGATCACAAAAATTAGAGATGCTACTAGTGACATGTTAACAGGGTATGAGGTGGTAGTTGCAGAGGCCTAATGAGCCACCAAAGACACATTTACAGGATAGGGCTGGGGTCTCTGTCCCACAGGTCCTAGGGAAATCTACCAGAAAAAGAAATCTGATGTGAAGTGCTGTGGTTCACTCTGATTATCTCATTTGCTTCTGAGCCTTTTCTGAGGTACTACCAACCTGTGGTAAGGGAGAGGAAAGGCTTAATTATATAGAGAAGTTCAATAAGTGACTCAAATCCTGGTGTCAACAGGAAGGATTTAGATACCTAATCGGTTGGGGCAATATATGGAAAAACAAAAGGCTATATTGTAGGGGCAGCCTACATCTTTCTATGGTGGAAAGGAAGTTACTTGCTGAGAAATTCAGACAGCATGTTAATAGGTGTTTAAACTAGAATGTGAGAGTAACAAAGGGAAGTGGGTGGAATCAAAAAATCACCCTCTAAAAATGCAATAGCAGTGGGGAAGGTAATGCTAACGCCATTATTGCCAAAGAAGAATAGAGTAGGCAAAACACTATACAGAAGATAACAGTAAAATGTTGCTGGAAAGGCTGATATGCATGGATGGGGAGAGGGACCTTGGGGTGATAGTGTCTGAGGATCCGAAGGTGACAAAACAGTGTGACAAACCGATGGCTGTAGCCAGAAGGATGCTAGGCTGTGTATAGAGAGAGGCGTAACCAATAGAAGAAAGGAGGTGTTGATGCCCCTGTACAAGTCAGGCTTGAAGTGATGAAAATGGTAGAGTGTTTGAGCCAAAAGATGTACAAGAAAGAGAATGGAAGACATGAATATGCATACTCTAGAGCAGTGTTCTTCAACCTTTTTACATCCGTGGACCAGCAGAAATAAAAATTATTTTGTGGACTGGCATACTACTAAGACTGAAATTTAAAAAACCCATTTCCACCCCATCTCCGTGAGCTCGGTTCCCGCAAACCATCTGATCCCATCTGCACAAGCCGCAGTTATGATTTTACATTGAACGTATTTTATTAAAGTATAAAAAGAAACAATATTCTGTACAATTGTCATTTTATAAATACAAATAATACAGAGCAAGGCTCAACAAAACCCCTGTCTCCCCTCCCCTTCACATATATCCCCTCTACTATCAAGAAAACTGAATAAGCCAAATTATTACAGAATGCTACACAGAAATATGCTAACAGAATACCGCAGTCACACATGACAGGAATAGTGTTAGGGGAGTGCAACTAAGGCAACTCCCCCTGGTCAGAGAGAGCATTAAGCCAGCTGGAAGCTAAAGAAGCACTGCCTGGGCTTTGCAGTCCACAGTTATGTCAAACACCAGCTCTAGCTGGATACATATTTCAAATCTGATATATTCTAATCACAAGATAGAAATAAAATTAAAGTTTTTTTCTACCTTTTGTTGTCTCTGGTTTCTGCTTTCATCGTCTTTTCACTCTCTTCCATCCAGCGTCTGCCCTCTGTCTCTTCAATATAGCATCTGCCCCTTTCATCCACTGTCTGCCCTCTCCCCCTTCCAAATGGTATCTGCCTTCTTTCTATGCCCCTTTCCCTCTAGCCTGTGCCCCCTCTCTCCTTTTTACATGATTCATTCTGCTCTCATTTTTATCTCTCCTAAACCAGATCTAGCATCTTTGCCCCTCTGTCCTTATTTCTCATCTGACCTCCTTCCCAACATCACTCTCTCTCTACTTTCTTATTCCTCTGTCTCTCCCCTTTCCCTCATCTAATCTCTCCATTCCATCCTAACTCCTTCCCCTCCTCTAATCTCCCTTCCAATTGTTTATTTCCTATTTTCGTTCCTCCCCTGTCCAGCAGTACCCCTTCTCTATTTCCTTCCCATTCCCTCCTCCCCTGTCCAGCAGTACCTCTTCCCCTCCCTCCTCCACTGTTAAGGAGTACCCCTTCTTCCTTCCCTCTCCAGCAAATGTTTCTTCTCTTTAGCCTAGCGACAGCTCTGTGTGCTTTTAACTTCGGCACACAGCTGCTCCTAAGCAGTAGTTTAGCTGCGGTTTCATGAGGCAGCCTCAGGGACTTTGGTAGGCCGCCCCACATCGCATCATCGAAGCTTAGAGGCAGCTGTGTGCCGAAGGGGCTTAGGGTCAGATGTGTGCCGAAGTTAAAAGCACACAGAGCTGTCACTGCTGGTCTTGGGGTGTGGAGACAAGATAAAGGCAGGAGGCAGGAGTCCCAGCATATGCGATGGCAACAGGAAGTTGCAAGTCAGCTGACCCTGGCACCGCAGCCTCTATTCCTGCCTAGTGTGCAATTTGTGGAGAAGAACCGAATCCTTCACGGACCGGCAATAAATTTTTGCGGACCGGCATCAGTCTGTGGATCGGCGGTTGAAGAAAACTGCACTAGAGCAGTGATTCCCAACCCTGTCCTGGAGGAACACCAGGCCAATCGGGTTTTCAGGCTAGCCCTAATGAATATGCATGAGAGAGATTTGCATATGATGGAAGTGATAGGCATGCAAATTTGCTTCATGCATATTCATTAGGGCTAGCCTGAAAACCCAATTGGCCTGGTGTTCCTCCAGGACAGGGTTGGGAACCACTGCACTAGAGTACATTTTGTAAGAATAACCATTGTGACAAGCTTAGTGAAGATAGGCTGCTTCACCCTCTGAGAGCCAAATTTTGTTGAGGCAGAGAAGATGGAGGTTGTGTTGTAGAATGAGGTCGAATATAAGATGGTGCTTGGTTTTAATGGAATGGACGTTAAGTAATCCTGCCTTGAGGTTATTGTTAGGAAGGTGAGTGGTAGAGAGAGGAGGATGGGATTTCAAAAGGAGTATGGTGTTTAAATATCTAGCTCTTGTGAAAGTGTAATTGGAAGATTTAGGTGAAGTGTTGCGCTGGCCCCAAATAACTGTTTTTTTGGAGTCCATTTGGAATAGAGAGCAGAAGAGAAATATTAAGGCGTGCACCTTTGCAGAATGCACCGCAGGAACTGGGAACCTTAAAATACCTGTAATGACTTCTGGGAGGCAGAGTTAGAGGTGGTGGCGATCTTCAGCTGAGAGCGTTTCAGTCACAGATGCAAACAGACAGGATGAGTGAGTTGTGCTGCAGAGATCTGTACTGTGACCAGTGCTTTCTAACTTATTTATAAATGATGTTGAAAGTGAAATGACGAGTGAGGTGATTAAATTTGCAGATGACACTAAACTGTTCAAAACGCATGGAGATTGTGAAAAAATTGCAGGCACACTTTAGGAAATTGGAAGACTGGGCGTCCAAGTGGCAGATAAAATTTAGTGTGGACAAATGCAAAGTGATGTACATTGGGAAAAATAACCCAAATAACAGACATCGGAAAAGGATCTGGGTGCCATTATAGACAATATGATGAAACCTTCCTCTCAATGTGCAGCGCTGGCCAATAAAGCAAACAAGATGTTTGAATTATTAAAAAAGGGATGGTTAACAAGACAATGTTATTATTGCCTCTTTAACACACTATGATGTGACCTCACCTTGAGTATTACATTCAATACGGGTTGCCTTATCTCAGGAAAGATATAGCAGAACTAGAAAAGGTTCAAAGAAGAGCGACCAAGATGATGAAGGGGATGGAACTCCTCTCATATGAGGAAAGACTAGAAAGGTTAGGGCTCTTCAGCTTGGAAAAGAGAAGGCTGAGGGAAGATAGGATTTTGTAGACTTCAATCACGAGTGGTGTAGAATGGGTACAAGTGAATCGATTTTTCTTACGCCATCAAAAATTATTAAGACTAGGGGACACTAGATGAAGTTACAAGGAAATACTTTTAAAACTAATAGAAGGTAATATTTTTTTTACTCAGAGAATAGTTAAACTCTGGAATGCGTTGGCAGAGGTTTTGGTAAGAGTGGTTAACTTATCTGGTTTTAAGAAAGGTTTGCTCAGTTTCCTGGAGAAAAAGTCCATAGTTTGATTAAGGCTGACATGGGAGGAAGTCACTGCTTGTCCTGGTTTGGTAGCATGGCATGTTGCTACTTTTTGGGTTTTTGCCAGGTACTAGTGACATGGATTGGCCACCATGAGGATGGGCTACTGAGCTAGATGAACCATTGGTCTGACCCAGTAAGGCTATTCTTATACTCTCAGATTGTGTAAGCAGCAAACTGCATACAAGAAGTGAAAGCCTGCTAAGTGTGGTTTACTGCCTACATAACCCAGGAAGGAGCTCAGCATCAGAGTTTGTGTGCTTGTATCTCCTTTGAGTCCAGCATCTTTCTCTCTCCTTCTCTTACATTTTCTATCCCCTCCCCCTGTGGTTCACCATCTCCCTCCTCTCCATGGTCTGCCTTTTTCCTCCTCTCTCTCCTTGGTTCGCTCAGCCATAGTCTGGCAACCCTCCTATCCGCCACCCCTACAGGTATGTCCCCTCCCCCAAATCTCCCCTCCTTGGGTTGAGCACATCTCCCTTCTCCACGAGTCCAGTACCTCTCCTTCTTCCCTAATCAACCCCAAGTTCAGAACTTTTTCCTGTATACCCCTCAGCCCCTTCCTCAGTCTAACACCACTTCTGCTTTTTTCCTCAGCTCCTACCATGAGTCCAGCAATGTTTTCTCTTTTTCCCTCAATCTCGCCCCTGTGAGTCCAGCACCTTGTCTTTTCGTCACCCCCCACCCCCTCGAATCCAGTATTACTGTTTTTTCTCCTTCTCCTCTTCTTGGTCCATCAAACCTGCCTTTTCTTTAGTGGCCCCTGCTGGCTGTCTGAACTGGCGCCAGATCCTTCCCTCTATTGTGTCCTGCTCCTCTGACACAACATCCTGTGTGTGTAAGGGTGAGACATGGGAGAGGGAAAGATCTGATGGCACCTTCTCAGACAACATGTTATTACTGCAAGGGCTGTTAAAGGAAAAGCAGATTTAATGAACTGAGGAGAGGGAGAAGAGAAAGCTCGGGGTGGGGGTGGGGGGGGGGGTGGAGTGTAAAGCTGTTTTTTCTGAAGAGGGGAGGAAAAGGAAGGGGAGAAAGTCGGTCCTGGGTAAGCTGGGTATGGGCTGGTGATATCATGGGCATTTGGCACTCTGAACCACAGCCTCATCTGGCCACAGGTTGAGCCAGCCCTGTGCTTTATGAGTGTGATTTAGATGATGATGAAAGGAGATAGACTCAGAAGTAATAATAATAATAATAATAATAAATTTATTTTTGTATTCCGCCATACCCAGGGAGTTCTAATCTAAGAGAATACTTTACAGAAAGGTAGTGGATGCGTGGAACAGCCTTCTAATGGAGGTAGTGCAAAGTATCTGAATTCAAGGAAGTGTGAGTCAAGCCTGTAGGATCTCTAAGGGAGAGGAAAGGATAGTGGATAGTTTGGATGGGCAAGGAGCAATGGTGGAGTCAGTTGGCAATAGTGACCATAATGCAATCAGTTTTAACATAGCCATGCAAGGGGGAAAAACCCCAACTATTATTGTAATATAAAACTGTGAAAATAGAGACTGTGATAAAATGAGAAAATTAGAAGGAGTGGTTATTATGGAGGCTGTTTAAATATATTACAAAAGGAGAAATATACTTTTTATATTAAATCTTTAAAGCCCAGGTAAAATACTTTCCACATATTCAAAAATGAACTAAGAACCACAGTAAAGCATATGAAATAAGTAAGAGAACCTACAATCCTTAATTTCCTAGACCCAGATTGTTTTGCTAGGCATTTTCCTTTGTTTGGAAGAAATTCTTAATTGCCCCTTGTTTCTAATTCCTTCACCAAGATACTTTCTAATATTAATTGGGAAGAAAAGGAGCCTGGAACTAAAATTCTGATATGCTGAATAGGTCCCTGTCCTTTATATAACAGCTTGTGTGGAAATTGATCAAACTTGATAATATACTGGATTTTAAAATAATAGAAAGCTTCAAATATTAAACTCATAGCTTATTTCTCTGGGGGTTTGCTTTGTCTTCTAAAGCCAAAAGTAAATCATTGAAGAGCAGAGTAACCCATTAAGCAGTATAACATTTATACAAATGTTCATATTATTTAAATATTTTTTTTTATTTTGTCATTTGAGTCATTTGTATATACATTTAGAAATGCTTTTCTTATTTGAAATGCAGGTACAGCCATAGTGCTGAAGTTCAGGTGCGTCTTCAGTTTTTGACATGTGTTTTTTCAACACTGGGATCACCAGATCATTTCAGTAAGTTGAATGTGACAACCAGAATGTTTTGTATTTTGTATTGTTAACATACAAATCAAAATATGGTAAATAATTTTCTCAGATGATGTGCAGGATAGCAAGATGGCAATAATCATAACACGATGAGATTTGAGTTAGAAGTGAGGAGTGGGTTTGTAGTAGAGCTGTTTCCTATGCACCCTGAGTTTGTGGGATCGATCCCAGCGCTGCTGCTTGTGACCCTGGACAAGTCACTTAATTCTCCATTGCCTCAGGTACAAAAATAAGTACCTGTATATATATGTAACCACAAGAAAACAGTGTACAAATCTCATTCCCTTTCCCTTTAAATAACTGGCAATTCTAAGAAAATCTACTGTGTCGGCAATTAACTTTCAAAAGGACAACTATGACAAAATGATGAAAATGTTTCAAAAGCAAAAAGCTGGGGTGGGAGTGTCTGAAGTTTGAACTGGTATTCTGTAATCGGCACTAAATATATATTTTTTTCCTTTTTATTTATTGCTTTCTTGATCTGATGGGCAAGAGGAATTGTGTTTTTGTCCCTTTGGTACTGCCTAAGCTAGAGAAACATTGATGGTGGGGAGTTCATTCTGCCTTAGAACAGAAACAACACTGTCTTCTGTGGCTTCCATTTCAAGCTCTTCAATTCAAGATGGCTCTTTAGGGCTAGCCGTAGTCAGAAGTTGCCATTATTTGATAGTGGAGAGAGTACCTCAGATGTTCCGGGTAATTCTGGAGAAGCAGTCATGGTGAAACAAATAATAATAATAATAATTTTATTTCTTATATACCGCTATACCATAAGTTCAAAGCGGTTTACAACAAGAATCATGCAATGAGAGTATGCGGTGATTACAACAAGAAGCATATGTTTAGAACAAGACACATAAGTTTGGAGCGGTTTACAGCAAGATACATAAGTTCAGAGTGGTTTGCAAGAAGATACATGCAATGAGAATACGAGATGTATGCAGCAAGCAACCAATGATTACAACTGGATACAGAAGTACAGAGCGATTTACAACAGGGTACATGAGCTCGGGGCAGTTTACAAGAAGATGCATGTAAAGAGGATGGGTTTACAACAATATGCATGTAAGGGGGTGGGTGGGAAGAGAAAGGACTTTCAGGGATACAGAATTGTCAGTGGAAGAGACTTAAATTGTGTTAAAGAGACGAGTCTTCAGTGATTTTCTGAAGTCAGCGTATGAAGCGGCCTCGAGTATGGGTTTTACTAGCCATGTGTTCAGTTTGGTTGCCTGGAATGATAGCATTCTGTCAAGGAACTTCTTGTAGTGACATGATTTCAGAGGTGGGTGATTAAAGAGATGTATTCTGTGAGAGCTGTTATTCGGGCAGTTGAGGAAGAATTGGGAGGCGAGGTAAGTTGGTAGCATCTCAAAAACTGTTTTGTAGCTGATGCAGGCGAGCTTGAAGAGTATTCTGGATTCTACCGGCAACCAGTGGAGTATTTGGAAGTATGGGATGATATGTTCCCATTTTTTTAGTCCAAAGATGAGTCGGACTGCGGTGTTTTGGATTAATCTTAGCTTGTGAAGTGTCTTTTTATAAGCTCCCAGATATATAATGTTGCAGTAGTCCAGTGTGCTCAAGATGGATGATTGTACAAGTAATCGAAAGGATGATTCATCGAATAATTTTTTGATGGTGCGGAGCTTCCATAGGGCTGAAATACTTTTTTTGAACATTAGGTCTGTATGCTTTTCCAGGGTTAGGTGTCTGTCGAAGGTAACTCCTAGTATTTTTATAGTTTGGTCAATTTCGTAATCTCGGCCATTCAAGTGAATCGTGTTGTCATTTATCTTTTCATTGGGGGATGCCAGGAAAAACTTAGTTTTTTCAGTGTTTAGTTTTAGTTTGAAGACCTTCATCCAAAGCTCTATCTGATTTAGGGTATTGGATAGGAGATTAAAGAACTCTGGCGACAGACCGGATAGTGGTAGCACAACAGTGATATCATCAGCGCAGATGTGGAAGTAGAGATTTAGGCTTTGTAGCAGGTGTCCCAATGAGATGAGGTAGATGTTGAATAGGGTCAGAGATAATGGAGAGCCCTAGGGTAGTCCGCAGTTGTTGTTCCATCTGAAGGAGAATTTGTCTTCTTTGAATACCTAATAGGATCTGAGTTCAAGGAATCCATGGAACCAGTTGTAGGTGTTTCCTGTGATGCCTAATGATTCAAGACAGTTCAACAGGATGGTGTGGTCAACTAGATCGAAGGCACAGCTTAGGTCCAGTTGGAGAATCATTGCACTGGAGCCTTGACTGAGAAGGGAATGTAGATGGTTTAGGAGGGTGGCCATTATAGTTTCGGTGCTGAAGCCGGGTCTGAAACCTGATTGGTTATTGTGCAGTAGGTTGAATTTGTCTAGATAGGTATTTAGTTCAGCATTTACCAGGCCTTCCATTAATTTGGCAGCCAGAGGGATGTTTGCGACAGGTCTAAAATTGGAAATGTTGTTGGATGTATCTTTTTTGTAGGAATAATAACAATTTGATCCAAGTCTTCAGGGAACTTGCCGGAGGATAGTTGTAGGTTGATCCAGTTTAGAAGATTAGCTTTGAAATTGATAGGAGCTGATTTCATCACATTTGGAGGGCAGGGGTCCAATCTGCAATATGATTTGGCGTATTTGTTGTAGAACTTGCTGAATGTTTGCCAGTCGGTCTCCTTGATGTTGGACCAGCTCATGTCGGTTTTAGATGCGTCTGGGTCCTGGAGGATGACGTAGTTCCAATGGGAGTCTTGAGTGCTTGGTAGAGCATGTCTTGATTTTATTATTTTTGAGTTGAAAAAATCGGCTAGGTCGTCTGCTGTAACTGTGTATTCTTCTACCGGGTTTGTATAAGGGTGAGTGTCGTACAGGTCATTGACTAGTTTAAACAGTTTGCTGCTTTTTAAGGAGGTGTTACCTATAATGTGGGCATAGAAGGTCTTTTTCTTATCTTTGGTTATGTTTTTATAGTTTTTTAGCATTTGGCGCCAGGCGTCTCTGGAGTTCCTGATTTTGACCATTTCCTTTCTAATCTTCTTAATTCTCTCTTTATCTCAAGGAGTTCTACGTCAAACCAACCTGTTAGGTTTCTAGGTCTAATCCTTTTTTTTTTCAGCGGGGCCATTTTGTTTAGGATTTGGGTACTGGTAGAGATCCAGGAGTTCATGAAGTGATTAAGATCTTTGTCTTGGTT
Organism: Geotrypetes seraphini; assembly: GCF_902459505.1. Lineage (NCBI taxonomy): Eukaryota > Metazoa > Chordata > Amphibia > Gymnophiona > Dermophiidae > Geotrypetes > Geotrypetes seraphini. The sequence goes on along the minus strand of NC_047086.1, from coordinate 336,417,838 downwards.
GTGGATGATAACGTAGTGAGACCAGAATTCTACGGGGCTGATCTTGTCTCTGCTTGTTTGGAATTGTGTGGATTTGTTCTTGGCTTTCATTGTGGTGGTGGTTGTTTTCTGTTGCCATTCCAACTCGAAATTACATATTTTGTGGTCCGACCATAGTGAATCAGACCAGGTTTCTGACATCCATCGGATCGTAAGATTTGTTGCGTTTATTGAGGTCAGCGATACTAAGTCCAGTTGGTGGCCTTTTTTGTGAGTAGCTACCGGAGGAGAGTGAGGGAAACCTAGTGAAGCTAGAAAGGACCAAAATTTGGTGGTCTCTGGCAGATCTGAGTTCTCTAGGTGCAGGTTTAAATCTCCGCAAAGGAGGTTGTAAGGCCCTGTTAGAGAATTGGATAACAGGAACTCGTGAAATTCTTCTTTGGCAGAGGACCATTTTTTTGGAGGAATATATGCTAGCGTGATTATTAGGGAGTCCGCTAGGAGTTTTGAATGTAGTTTTAGAGATAAGATTTCCAAGGTGGGGGAGGATTTGGAGCTTAGCATGGTGCAGTTTAAGTTGTCGTTATAGATTACTGCCAGTCCACCACCCCTGCCTCTTTCTCTTGCTAAGGTTAGAATTTTGAAATTAGGGGGGAGGCATTCTTGGATGATGATGTCGTCATCCGAGAGTAACCAAGTCTCCGTTAGAAAGACGAAGTCAGGATTGATGTCGGTTAGCCAGTCATAAATTAATTGGGATTTGTTCCTCATAGATCTTATATTTAGGTAGGATCCTCTGAGATTAGAGTAGCATAGTGGGATTTGGGGGGAGAGATGGGAAGGAGTTAAGTTTTTTAGTACTCGGGCTTTTTTGATATGTGGTCTGGAAGGTCTGTGGAATATTGTCAGGACTGGGATCTCTACAGGGGTGGAAACTGGGTCATCAAGGGTTACCTTGATTTGTGTTAGTGGCAATCTGAGCTTGAAGACACGTGTTGAAGAGTAGAAGATGGGGGGTGGGAGTAGGTAAGGGAGGGCGGTTACCTTGCTTCTTAGACCAAGTAGGTATAAGGCGAGAAGTAGTATGCTCAGGCTGTGGTGAAGGAGCGTCATATTGTTGGGATAGTCGGAAGCTATAATAGTGCGAAAGCCGACTAGTGGCTTGCTTGAGAGGTGTAATCAAACAAGAAGGTTCGGTGGAATACAGCGGTAGTGCAGTGGCCAGCTGGAGACTTACTTTAGAGTTGTGAATGAACAAGCTGGTTCCACAGAATACAGGTTAAACAAAAGTACAGTAGTTGGATGGCAGATAGCAAGTTATCTGCCGTGGAGTCAGATGTACAGTAAAGTGTATTATTAATGTTTAAACTTTAGTCATGCCTTACTTGGCAGCTTTTTAGCAAATGTTTAAACAATACATGCAGCAAATAGTTTGTCGTTGAGCAGATCTGTGGGATCTTGGAACTAAGAAAAGGAAATAGAATAGTTGGTAGAGTCGCTGTTACCTGACTTGAAGAGGGGCCCTGGAGTCCATAAGGGTCGGTATCGCAAGTAGCTGGCTCGTGGTGGATGTAGGACCTGCGGTGTACGACAGGAACAGCACGGAGGTCAGGAGATTTGGGGCTCGTTTCACAAAGGCGCTCACTAAGATGTGAGAGAACATTCCCAGCATAGATGCTACTGTTGGAGCAGGGTGTGAAAATAACAAGTAACCAGCTGAGTTTCACAGTGAATGTAATGCTCGTAGCAACATTGGCTGGACAGCAAGCCAGATGTCAGTACTTTAGATGTTATTTAGAAGGCAATAGCACATTTGGAGAAACTTTAAGTACTAAAATTTCTGCTTTAGAGACCTAGGAGGCTGCAACTATCCAGAAGGTCCAAAACTTGGAGGAGACGGTAAAAGAACATGAAAATCATGTGGGAGATTGCAGCAGCAATCTGATTGTTCTCAATCTATCCAGTCTAAATTGATTCAAGACAGTGTTTTGTTACATCATAAGATGGAATTTACGGATAATAGATGTTCTACAAATTTATTTTACTGTCCTATGTGAAGTTCTTAAAAGATATTTGCTGGTCTTTTAAAAATTCCATTGGAAGTAGTTCCTTCATTTCAAGAAGATTTTTATTTTCTCTTAGAAAAATATGAGAAAGTTAAGGGAAATAGAACAGGGAAGGAGTCTCACAGGAGCTACTGCAGGTTAGTGATTTCCTGTGATAAATAAATAAAACTGTGAGCCACTCTGCAAGCAGCATTATTTAACTGATCCAAGAGTAACAGGCCACCGAGCTGGGGGGCCTATGCTTCCAAGTCACATCTTAAAAGGACCATGATAGTGATTGTTCATATGTTTCCCAAATGCCAATCCCCAGCCATATGCTCCATTTCCAAAGTTCTCTTTGCAGCAGTCAGTATCCCTCCTGAAATGGCCCTCTACCCTGAAGGTGACTCATCCATAAGTGACGTGCAAAGCTAAGCCCCCCCCCTACCTGGACCCAATCCCCCAAGTGGAAGCCCCTTCCTGTGGGTAGCCTCCATTTTCCCTGGGCCTATATGTTAACTTTTCCTGGTATCTAGTGGGTTTTGGGCAGGAACAGTTCTCAATCATTCCTGTCCTCACCATCTCTGGGATCCAAAATGGCAAAGGTGACCTTGAGCGGTAGTCTCGCAGTACTATAGGGGTCATGTTTCCGTGTAAGGGAAAAGAAGCCTTCAGTGTGTGGGAGCTTCCATTTGAGGCAGACAGTAATGTGAGGCTATAATGCAACATGTGGTGTGCATCTGATGTACACTGTTAGCTGAGTTATGAGCTTGTTTGTTTGTTTATTGTGTTCATTTTCTATCCTGTTTTCCCCAAAGATCTCATAACGGGTTACAGGTTAAACTACTACTACTAATTATTTCTATAGCACTACCAGATGCACGCAGTGCTGTACAGAGTCACAAAGAATAAGAAGGCAGTCCTGCTCGAAAGAGCTTACAATCTAAACAGGCAAGACAGACTAAGTTTTCATGGATACAGTTAAGGGGAATGGTTAATCAGCAGGCTGGGTTGGAGGACAGAGGAGTAGGGTTAAGGATTGAAAGCTATATCAAAAGGTGGTTTTCAGTCTGCTTATAAACAAGGGAAGGAGCTTGATGGACAAACTCGGGTAATTTATTCCAGGCATAGGGGGCAGCTAGATGAAAGTAACGAAGTCTGGAATTTGCAGTGGAGGAGAAGGGTAATGCTAAGAGTGACTTATCTGAGGAACGGAGTTCTCTGGGAGTTGTATAAGAAGAAAGAAGCGAGGAGAGATATTGAGGGGCAGCAGAATGAACACACTTGAAGGTCAGCAATAAGATCTTGAACTGAATGTGATGACAGATAGGGAGCAAGTGAAGTAACAAAGAGAGGGGTGACATGAGCATAGCAAGGTTGGTAGAAGATGAGTCGTGCAACTGAGTTTTGCACAGATTGCAAGGGGGAGAGGTGACACTAAGGGATACCAGTTAGGAGTAGATTGCAATACTCTAAGAGATTGCAATACTCTAAGAGCTTGAACAAGGGTCCGGGTATTGTGCTCAGAGAGGAAGGGGTGAATTTTTGTGATATTGAAGAGATAGAAGTGACAGGTCTTAGCAGCTTGTTGGATATACGTAGAAAATGAGAGGTTAGAATCAAGGACCACTCCAAGGTTTTGGACAGAGGAAACTGGAACAATGACAGTATTATTTACAGAGATAGAGAAAGGAGGAGGAGGAGCTGAAGGATTAGGAGGAAAGAGGAGCAGCTCAGTCTTGGACATATTTAGTTTCAGATGACGGCAGGACATCCAGGCAGCAATGTCAGTGAAACAAGCAGAGACTTTTACTTGGACTTTAGGTAAGATTTCAGGTGTAGAGAGGTAGATAGATCTGGGAGTCATCAGCATATAGGTGATACTGGAAGCCATGGGAGGACATTAGAGCACTGAGAGAAGAGGTATAGAGAGAGAAGAGGTCCTAAGACAGAACCCTAGGGTATACCAACCGCTAGCGGGGTAGCAGCAGAAGATGACTCACCAACACATACACTAAAGGTGCGTTGGGAAAGGTAGGAGGCAAACCAGGAGAAGACAGATTCACAGAATCCAAACGAGGACAGCATATCAAGGAGTAAGCTGTGATTTACAGTATCAAAGACAGCAGACAGGTCAAGAAGGATAAGGATAGAGTAAAGGCCCTTAGATTTGGCCATGAACAAGTCACCTGCAGACCTTAGTGAAGGCAGTCTCTGTGGAGTGTTGGGGGGCGAAAACCAGATTGTAGAGGATTGAGAATCTGCCGAGTTGAAAGGAAGTCCAAGCAGCGACTGAGAATAGCATGCTTGAGTATCTTGGATAGGAATGGAAGAAGGGAGACAGGGCAATAATTGGACAGACAGGAGGGGTCCAGCGAGGGTTTTTTGAGAAGCGGCTTAACCACCGCATGTTTGAAACCTGCAGGGACAGTTGCAGTGGAAAGAGATAGGTTGAGAATATGGCATATGGGAGGGATAACAGTATATTAGATGGGGTCGAGTAGAGGGGTGGGAATAGGGTCTGAGGGGCATGTAGTAGGCTTGGCTGAAGACAAAAGTTGTTTTGTTTCTTCCTCTGTGATTACAGAGAAGGCAGAAAAGCCAGCAGTAGTTGATGGAGGGACAAGTGGGCAGGACCAGACAGGAGAAGCTTCCTGAGCTGTTTGGGTGAAGGATGAAGGGGAGGTGCGAGATTGATATAATATATAGTTAACAGGTTACGATTTGCACTGGATTTGCTATTATTTCAGTACAAGTCTACAATACAAGTTTTTATTCTAACTTGACACATACCTAGGGGTCTAATACTAATATACATAATATACAGTTTACAGGTTACAATTTTTCATAGTTATCCTTACAGTACAAGTTTTCCATGCATTGGCATGGGTTGCATGTCCAGAGGGTAGCCAAAATAACTCTCTTCAGAGCAGAGTAGTAAGGCAATAGAAGAATCAAGAAGGATCAGGGATTCTAATAAAAAATAAAATGTTTTAAGTAAAGATCTGAATCTAGAGAGTAAGAGTTTGAATCAAGGGAAGATTTTTCAACAGAGACAGTGTTGAAACTATAAAAGAGCATTGTCTTGTGGAATCAAAATAAATTGGGTGAAGAAAGAATTGAAAAGTGGCTGCTGTTATGAGGAATGAAGGGTTCTGTGAAGGATGTGGAGATTTATAGATTTGAGAAAAAATTGAGGAAGATCCCGAATCCTGCATCTGATGTGTCAATACAAGGATCTTAAAAGGAATCCTATAAATTACAAAGTCCCCGTGTTCAATAAGAAAGTGAAGGGAAACGTGGTCATACTTCCTATAACCATAGAGGTGTTTGGTTGTTTTCTGTATGAGTTGAAGCCTGCAGATTTGGGTAGTAGGGAATCCTGAATAGAGAGTTACAACAATCTAATTTTGAAGTCACAGGAGCCCAGAGAGATGGCTTGAAGAACTGAGGGCTCAAATGTGGATTTAATTGAACAAATCTGGCACAAAGTAGAAAAACAACTTGAAACCACACAAGAAATGTAGGTGCAAAAGGTGAGCTGTTTGTCTAACATGACTCCCAATATTTTTTATGTCCTTAAATAGTAATGGAATGCTTTTAATAGTTGGAGGAGATGGCGTGGCAAATGTTGTATTAGTATAAATAATTGATGGCATCACATTTAGAAGTATTTTACTTTAATTCATTTCTGAAGAACCAGTTTGAAAATATATCCAGTGCTTTTTCCTTTGGAAATTTGTGGGTTCCCCTTAATTTTGGGCTTAACAGAGGAATAATTGTGCTTTAAGATTGACTGACATTAGATTTAGGAGGTTTTTTAAAATTATTTTCTTGTGGTGTAGTTTTTCTCATACTAATATATATTATCCCAGGACAAGCAGACAGCATATTCTCACATGTGGGAGACCACGGAGCCCTGGTACGGATAGCTGCACAAATGCACTGGCACTTTAAGAACTTTAGAAAGTTTGCAACTGACCGCACCACGCATGTGAGAGTGCCTTCCTGCCCAATGTAGGCACGTGGCTCCTCAGGTCTAAGTTTTCTGCGGAGCTAAGAAGTCGTGTTTTCAAACGTTTCTTCATTTTTGTCCTGCCTTCCCACTCATACGTATTTTATTTCAATTTTTTTAATCTACTTTCTCTCATTTTTCTTTTTGTTTGTTAAAAAAAACCAACGAAAAACAAAACAACGAAAAACGAGTTTTTATCTTTTCTTGCCTCACTTCTCCCTCGCAGGCGTTTGGTTGTCAGGGCCTCTAAGACATAGAAGATGTCTTTATTGACATCGGTGTCAGAGAAGTTTCAACAGTGTTGCAGGTCATTATGGCATCGAATTCATTCATGCCGACCTTACAGCGACCATTGTTGTGGGCACTGAGGGTACCAGCAAAATAGCCAAGGGTACCGGTGGTTTTTCTTTTCGGGAACAGCTTGAGCTTTTTTCCTGACATCGACTGCTTCGGTACTGGGCCAACATGAGCATGACATGGCTATCTGGTACCATTGATGCCTCATCGATGCACCATCATGGTGTTTGGTACCGGTTATCTTGACTTTCCAGGCATGCATCGCAGCATCATTCCTCCTGACGCCATTCCAGTTCTTCGAAGCATGTTTTTTCTCTATTACATTACATTAGTGATTTTTATTCCACCATTACCTTGCAGTTCAAGGCATATTACAGAAGAGTATTTCTGGACATGTCCAGAGGTGTTACAAAGTAGAGCGGGTTGCTTTAGAGGATTGAAATGTTTCATATGGTGTTAGTTAGTCTTCATGGGTTTTTTGAATAGCAGGGTTTTTATTTCTTTTCTGAAAGTTTTGTAGTCTGGGGTCGCAATTAGTAGATTGGAAAGTTGGTGATTAGTAGATTGGAAAGTTTTGCTGCCTGTGTGGCTAGTAGGCCATCGTACAGTTTTTTCTGTTTGATGTCTCTGATTGGAAGGTAATGTAAATGGTGTCTGGGTTCTCCTGTGTCTGGTTATGATAGTTTGGATTAGGCGGTTGTTCAAGTAACATAGTAACATAGTAGATGATGGCAGATAAAGATCCAAATGGTCCATCCAGTCTGCCCAACCTGATTCAATTTAAATTTTTAAATTTTTTCTTCTTAGCTATTTCTGGGCAAGAATCCAAAGCTTTACCCGGTACTGTGCTTGGGTTCCAACTGCCAAAATCTCTGTTAAGACTTACTCCAGCCCATCTACACTCTCCCAGCCATTGAAGCCCTCCCCAGCCCATCCTCCACCAAACGGCCATATACACTTATCCCTCCGTATTTGCGGTTTCTGCACTCGCGGTTTCACATAATCGCGATTTTTCGTCGGGTGACTCCGCCCCCAAAAATTACATCATGATTAATGTTCCTTTCCTTTTGCTGTAATGTAAAAAAAGTTAAACTTTTAACAATATTCACTCAGCTTCCATGATTTCTCCTACAAAATCGAAGTTCAAAAACTTTAACCCTGAAAATCGCTGGTTCACATCGTGCACAGGGAAAAACGCTGCTTCCCAGCATCCAAAGAGTGAAATGCTGCTTCCCAGCATGCATAGAGAAGATCGCTTGCCTGCTTAAAGCATTCTGTATTGCTGCTTGCCTGCCAAAATAATTCTCAATTGCTGCTGGCCTGCCCAAAGCTTTCTGAATCGCTGCTTGCCTGCCAAAAGAGTTCTCAATTGCTGCTGGCCTGCCCAAAGCTTTCTAAATCGCTGCTTGCCTGCCCAAAGCTTTCTGAATCGCTGCTTGCCTGCCCAAAGAATTCTCAATCGCTGCTAGCCTGCCCAAAGCTTTCTAAATCGCTGCTTGCCTGCCCAAAGCTTTCTGAAATGCTGCTTGCCTGCCAAAAGAGTTCTCAATTGCTGCTTGCCTGCCCAAAGCTTTCTAAATCGCTGCTTGCCTGCCCAAAGCTTTCTAAATCGCTGCTTGCCTGCCCAAAGCTTTCTGAATCGCTGCTTGCCTGCCCAAAGCTTTCTGAATCGCTGCTTGCCTGCCCAAAGCTTTCTGAATCGCTGCTTGCCTGCCCAAAGCTTTCTGAATCGCTGCTTGCCTGCCCAAAGCTTTCTCAATCGTTGCTAGCCTGCCCAAAGCTTTCTAAATCGCTGCTTGCCTGCCCAAAGCTTTCTGAATCGCTGCTTGCCTGCCAAAAGAATTCTTAATCGCTGCTTGCCTGCAAAAAATATATATCTGTGATATTGCCTCTCCTTCAGGAACAGGTCAGGTCTCCCACCATGGCTACAAAGCGCAAAAGTTCAAGTGCTACTGAAAGTGCTTCCAAAAGGGAGAAAAAGGTGAAAACCTTACCAGAAAAGGTAGAATTATTGGATATGCTTCAGAGAGTAAAATCCTCCTCCACTGTTGCTCGACACTATGGCATTAATGAGTCAACCGTTAGGTACATAAAAAAGAATGAAAAACAAATCTGTGAAGCTGTTGCAGCAGCCGCACCAGCAGGTGCGAAGAGATTACATGTTGTGCGAGATGCCAATCTCTCTTGCATGGAAGCTGGAATATTTCTGTGGGTGCAGGATTGCCATAAAAAGAGAATACTGATAGACTCTGTGATGATAAGAGGAAAGGCAAAGTCTTTGTATGAAAACTTGAAGAGCAGGGAAGGAGGAATGTCACGATCCACCGACTTTCTAGCCAGTAAAGGGTGGTTTGATAAATTTGGTCACAGGTATGGCCTGTGTAATGTTAGAGTGACAGGAGAAGCAGCATCTGCCAACCAAGAGGCAGCTAGAGAGTTCCCTGCTACCTTTAAGCAACTTATTGAAGATAAGGGATATGAACCTGAGCAGACATTCAAAGCAGATGAAACTGCTCTCTTTTGGAAGAAAATGCTACAGAGGACTTTCATTAGCAAAGAGGATAAGCGAGCACCAGGTTTCAAGGCTGCAAGGGGTAGATTGACCATGCTGCTTTGCGCAAATGCAGTAGGCCATATGATAAAGCCAACCCTGATTTATAAAGTTGCAAACCCCCGAGCCTTGAAAGGAAAAGATAAGTTCCAGCTGCCTGTTTACTGGATGAGCAACAAGAAGGCTTGGACAACAAGAGCTCTGTTCCTAGAGTGGTTTGTGCCAGAAGCAAGAAAATACCTGGCCAATAAAGGAATGGAATTCAAGGTTCTGTTGGCATTGGACAATGTCCCTGGACACCCAGACTCACATGAGTTCCACATAGAGAGTGTTGAGATCGTCTACTTGCCCCCCCAACACAACATCTATCATCCAGCCTCTTGACTAGGGAGTAATAAGGACCTTCAAAGCACACTACACATGGTATTCATTAGAGAGGATTGTCCACGCTATGGATGAAGGCCACAACGTTGAAAACATCATGAAAAATTGGAAGGAATTCACTATTGCGGATGCAATCAAAATTATTGAAAGAGCGGTGAAAGCTGTCAAGCCAGAGACAGTGAACTTGTGCTGGAAAAAAAAGGGATATCAATGTAAATATCACAGAGCCAGGCCAAGAAATTATGGAAGGCATCATTGACTTGGCAAAGCAGGTGGGTGGGGAAGGCTTTGAAGATATGCATATGGAGGATATTCAAGACTTAATAGACACCAGATCAAATGAACTAACGGAAGATGATCTCATTGACCTGACTGCTCCTGAAGGAGAGGCAATACCAGATGAAGAGGAGGAAGGAGGAGTAGAAGAAGAGGTGCCTGAAGACAAGTTTACACTAGATAATATTGCAGTTAGCAGAAGCAGCGATTTCTACATACAAAAATATATACAAAGAGATGATGAAGTTGAAGACCCAGACAGAAATCACAATGTATTTCCCAAGGGTACCTAGAGTCAGTGCCTCTCCATCCACTGCCTCACAATCCACCTCTTCCACCCATGAGGAGGCATCACCTTCGTCTCTTCGTCTTCCTCGTACTGAAGACCCACTTCCACTGCCTGAGGAGGCCCCTGGTGCTCGCTTATCCTCTTTGTCTCCTCCTCCTGCAGCGCTTGTACTGGATGATGAGGATGAAGACACTGTCCCTGTTGCACAATTTTCTGCTTCGTCTCCTTTTCCTGTGGTAGTTGTACAGAACAATGAGGATGAAGACATTGCCTAATTACTGTACAGTACTGTACAGGTATTCCAGTATTGCACTTTAAGTTTTGAACATTTCTTTTTTTCCTTGTTGGGAAAGCAGTATTGTACTGTATTGAACTTTTTCAGTTTACCCTGAGATTTGCAGTACTTGTATTCAATAAATATTGTTACAGTATTCAATAAATAAGTTAATATATACAGTACTGTACTGTATCATTATTCCACTAACATAGTATTTAGTTGTATTGTAGTCCCTTCCATAATCTGCGAATATGAATTTTAAATGTTATTTGCGGTTTTATTAACAAAACTGCTATTTTTTTTACAAAAAAATGCGATTAACAAATACAATTCATATTCGTGGCTATAGCTGGAACGTATCCCCCGCGAATACGGAGGGAGAAGTGTACAGACACAGACCGTGCAAGTCTGCCCAGTACTGGCCTTAGTTCAATATTTAATATTATTTTCTGATTCTAAATCCTCTTTGTTCATCCCACGCTTCTTTGAACTCAGTCACAGTTTTACTCTCCACTACCTCTCTCGGAAGCGCATTCCAGGCATCCACTACCCTCTCCGAAAAATAGAATTTCCTAACATTGCCCCTGAATCTGCCACCCCTCAACCTCAAATTATGTCCTCTGGTTTTACCATTTTCCTTTCTCTGGAAAAGATTTTGTTCTACGTTAATACCCTTCAAGTATTTGAACGTCTGAATCATATCTCCCCTGTCTCTCCTTTCCTCTAGGGTATACATATTCAGGGGTTGTCACCCTGGGCTGGGCTGTCACCATTTATGGATTTAAATAATAGACAGTAGAATTTAAATAGTATTCTTGCTTGAATTGGGAGCCAGTATGAGTCGAGGTATGACTCGGTGATGTGGTCGTGTTTTCTTAGTGAATAGATTAGTCTCAGGGCTGTGTTTGTACTGTTTGTAGTTGTTATATCATTGTTGCAGGGCAGGGGAGATATAGGATGTTGCAGTAGTCAAGGAGACCTAGGACTAGGGACTGGATCATGAGCTGAAATTGTTTTTTGTTGAAGAATTTTCAAACTTGCCTTAGGTTTCTCATGACCGTGAATGATTTCTGTATTGTTTTGTTAATTTGTGGTTGCATGGTGCAGCATCTGTCTATCGTCATTCCCAGAAGTTTTAAAGTGGGTTGAATGGTGTATGTGATTGATTTTATTACTAGGTTTGTTATGGTTGGGGTTTTATTTTTTTCGAGACGTATGAATTTTGTTTTGTCTGGGTTCAGTTTTAGTTTGTGGTCTTTCATCCATGTTGCCACTGTTTCTAGAGTTCTGTTTAGTGTGTCTGTCATGGTAGGTGTTGGCTGATCAAAAGGAAGGAGAATGGTGATATCGTCTGCATAGCTATAGGAGGTTAAACCTATTTTGGCTAGGCAGGTGCCAAGGGATGCAATGTAGAGATTGAAGAGTGTTGGGGATAATGTCGATCCTTGGGGAACGCCACAGGGGTTGGACCATGGTTTTGATTTTTCTTTGTTTGTCTTTACTCTTTAGGTCCTGGATTGTAGGAATCCTTGAAACCATGTGTGTACTTTGCCTGTGATTCCTATTGTATCTAGTATTTGTCTAGGATGTCATGGTCTACCAGGTCAAATGCTGCGGTGAGATCTAGTTGAATAATCAGCATTTTTTTTGCCTGTGCTAAGGTGTTGTCTAGCTGTGTCCAGAAGGGATCCTAGTAGTGTCTCAGTGCTGAAGCTGGTTCTGAATCCAGACTGTGTAGGGTGGAGCAAATTGTGGTTTTCTAGGTAGTTGGTGAGGAGTTTAGCTATGAGGCCTTCCATTAGCTTGACATATAGTGGAATTGAGGCTATGGGTGTGTAATTGGATGGTTGATCTGTTGCTCCTTTTGAGTCTTTTAAAATCGGGGTGACGATTTCGGAGAGGTCTTGTAGGAAAAGGCCATATGTGAGCCTGGTTTGTATCCATTGCATGAGGAGAGTGAGGAATTTTAGGCTGGAGTTTTTTAGTAGGTATGGAGCAGGAGTCCCCAAAGCCCCTCCTTGAGGGCCGAATCCAGTCGGGGTTTCAGGATTTCCCCAATGAATATGCATTGAAAGCAGTGCATGCACATAGATCTCATGCATATTCATTGGGGAAATCCTGAAAACCTGACTGGATTCGGCCCTCAAGGAGGGACTTTGGGGACCCCTGGTATGGAGGGTATTGGTTGAGGTAACAAGTTGCGTGGCTGTATTTTTTTATAGAGTTAGTTAGTCAGCCATTGGCTGCTTAACACTTCTTCCTCGCAAGGGGTGAGCTCTTGCGATTCAGAAAAATTATTTTAACAGTTGGACTGGCTCATCAAGAATCCTTCCTCTCAAGGTGTGCTTTTAGCAACACATCAGACCATACTGTTTGTTAAGAATTTGGTGTTCGAGATCAACTTCCCCAAATCACAACTTCAACCATCTCAGAAGCTCCAGTTTATAGGAGCTCTGCTCGACAAGATACCTAAGGATGTTTCTGCCTCAAGAGTGTCAGGACACCCTTATCCAACTCTGTCAGCAGGTTGTTCAGCTTCAATTGCTGTCAGTAAGGCACATGATGGTTCTTCTGGGACACATGGGTCTTCTAAAGTCCACGTGATTCCTTGTGCCAGGCTCTACCTCCGGATCCCTATATGGCCTCTGGCTACTTACTGGTCACAGGCTCTTTTCACACTTTTGCAACATATTACAGTCATCTCTCTCTTCGAGAATCACTTCAGTGGTGGATGCTCTCTTACAATCTTTCCAGAAGATTGTTATTCCACACACTACCTCATCAGAAATTTTTCACCACAGATTCATCAACCTATGTTTGTGGAGCTCACCTGGATAGCCTACACACTCAAGGCCTCTGATCTGCCAGAGATCGACACCATCATATAAATCTGTTGGAACTCAGAGTGATTTTCAGTGCTCTCAAGGCTTTTCAGCATCTTCTACAAGAACAAGTTCTCCTTGTCCTTACGGACAATCTGGTGGCCATGTACTATATAACCAAGCAAGGAGGAAAGGGATCTCTCCTTCTCTGTCAAGAGGCTCCAAAGATTTGGAATTGGGCAATTCCTCACATCATCTTCCTCAAAGCTGTTTACATTCAGGGGGAACAAATTTATTTAGCAGACAAACTAAGCTGCATTCTTTAACTTTATGAATGGGAGCTGAACTCAGCAGCTCTCCATCCTATCTTCTCTCAATGGGGGAACTCCTCAAGTAGACCTGTTTGCATCTCCCCACAAGCTGCCCTGCTTTTGCTCCAGGCTATATTCTCCTCATCACTTATAAGCGGATGCTTTTCTCTTGGATTAATTTAATTTAATTCTTATATACCACTAATAATTGTGAGGTTTCTAAGCGGTTTACAAAAATGAATGCATTAAAAGATACAATAAATAAAAAGAAATAAGATAGATACTTGGAAATTCCCTAACTGTCCCAAAGGCTCACAATCTAACTAAAGTACCTGAAGAGACAATTTATGAAAAATAAAGATAAAATATAAAGACAGAGATAGAAATGAATATTCCACCAAGTAATGAATAAATAAATTTAAAGATAGAATTAAAAATAAATAAGTAAAATAAATAAAAAAATAGAGATAAAAAATAAGTATCAAGAGAAATAAAAAATATATATTTAAAGTGTTCTCCCCTGCTGGATTGGGGGAGGGGTGTAACTGATCAGGTGCCCTGCTGGAGAGGGGCTCCCGATACTGCTGCTGGTCTCGGTGAGCCTTTAGCATCGCTTCTTTCAAAGTGTTCTCCCCTGCTGGATTGGGGAAGGGGTGGAGCTGTGATCAGGTGCCCTGCTGGATCGAGGGAGGGGTGTAACTGTGATCAGGTGCCCTGCTGGAGAGGGGCTCTCGATACTGCTGCTGGTCTCGGTGAGCCGTTAGCACCGCTTCTTTCAAAGTGTTCTCCCCTGCTGGATCGGGGGAGGGGTGTAACTGATCAGGTGCCCTGCTGGAGAGGGGCTCCCGATACTGCTGCTGGTCTCGGTGAGCCTTTAGCATCGCTTCTTTCAAAGTGTTCTCCCCTGCTGGATTGGGGAAGGGGTGGAGCTGTGACCAGGTGCCCTGCTGGATCGAGGGAGGGGTGTAACTGTGATCAGGTGCCCTGCTGGAGAGGGGCTCCCGATACTGCTGCTGGTCTCGGTGAGCCGTTAGCACCGCTTCTTTCAAAGTGTTCTCCCCTGCTGGATCAGGGGAGGGGTGTAACTGTGATCAGTTGCCCTGCTGGAGAGGGGCTCCTGATGCTGCTGCTGGTCTCGGTGAGCCGTTAGCACCGCTTCTTTCAAAGTGTTCTCCCCTGCTGGATCGGGGGAGGGGTGTAACTGTGATCAGGTGCCCTGCTGGAGAGGGGCTCCTGATGCTGCTGCTGGTCTCGGTGAGCCGTTAGCACCGCTTCTTTCAAAGTGTTCTCCCCTGCTGGATCGGGGGAGGGGTGTAACTGATCAGGTGCCCTGCTGGAGAGGGGCTCCCGATACTGCTGCTGCTCTCGGTGAGCCTTTAGCATCGCTTCTTTCAAAGTGTTCTCCCCTGCTGGATTGGGGAAGGGGTGGAGCTGTGACCAGGTGCCCTGCTGGATCGAGGGAGGGGTGTAACTGTGATCAGGTGCCCTGCTGGAGAGGGGCTCTCGATACTGCTGCTGGTCTCGGTGAGCCGTTAGCACCGCTTCTTTCAAAGTGTTCTCCCCTGCTGGATCGGGGGAGGGGTGTAACTGTGATCAGGTGCCCTGCTGGAGAGGGGCTCCCGATGCTGGTGTTGGTGAGCCTTTGGCACCGCTTCTTTCAAAGTGTTCTCCCCTGCTGGATCGGGGGAGGGGTGTAACTGTGATCACATTAGACGCACAAGTTACTGTATGCATTTCCACCCATTCCTTTTGTTCTCCAAACTCTTGTCAAGCTCAAACAGGAGTCTGCCACCATGATTCTTATAGCTCCTCAGTGTCCCAGACAACCTTGTTTCTCCTTTCTACTTCAACTCAGTATCAAGGAGCCAATTCATCTGCTAGTTTTTCCATCTCTTCTCATGCAGAGTCACGGTTCTCTGCACCCCAACCTTCAGTCTTTGCACCTGATTGATATCTCTCGGGCTGATGTCAGCTGACCTACAATTTTCTCAGCCTTTCAGAGACATCTTGGATGCTTCCAGAAAACCAGCCACACGACAGTGTTATACTCAGAAATGGACTTGTTTTTCTTCCTGATGCATACTTCATCACCAGAATCCAAAATCCACCTCTATTTCTTCAGTTTTGGATTATCTCCTGGATTTGTTGCACTCTGGCCTCAAATCCACTTCCATTAGAGTCCATCTCAGTGCAATTGCTGCTTTTCACCAACCAGTGGATGGAAATCCTCTCCCTTTTGAACCAATGACTTCAGCTCATCTCAAATATCTCACTTGGAAAGTAGTTTTCCTCATACTCACATGCTCGCAGCTTTAAGCCTTAGTGGTGGACCCACCATTTACAGTGTTCCACCATGACCAGGTGGTGCTGTACACTCATCCAAAGTTATTACCAAAGGGTGTCACTAAATTTCATCTCAATCAATCAATTGTTCTTCCAGTGTTTTTTTTTTTCTTACGCCTTATTCTCACCCTGAGGAAACGGCTCTTCATACTCTGGACTGCAAACAAGCATTGGCTTGCTATTTGCAAAGGACTAAATCACATCGATCATCTCCACAGCTTTTTGTCTCTTTTAATCTTAACAAGTTGGGGCATCCTGTTTCCAAGAGAACGACTTCCAATTGATTGGCTGCTTGCATCTCGTTCTGTTATGCTCAAGCTAGGCTGCAACTGGAGAGTCAGGTCACAGCCCATAAAGTTCGGGCTATGGCAGCTTCAATAGCTTTTCTTCGTTCTACTCCTATTGATGAAATCTGCAAAGCTGCTACTTGGTCCTCGGTTCATACCTTCACTTCACATTATTGTCTGGAATCTTATTCCAGACTGGATGGGTGCTTCGGCCAAGCAGTGTTAAAATATTAATTTCCTAAAAGGCCAACTCTCCCACCATCCCATTCTGGTTAGCTTGGAGGTCACCCACATGTGATAATATGCTGGCTGCTTGACCTGGGATAAAGCACAGTTACTTACCGTAACAGGTGTTATCCAGGGACAGCAGGCAGATATTCTCACAACCAACCCACCCACCTCCCCTGGTTAATTTCTTAGCTGGCTTACTGAACTGAGGAGCCGCACCCCTACGTTGGGTGGGAAGGCACTCGCAACATGGGCAGTGCGGTCAGTCACAAACTTTCTAACGTTCTTAAAGTGTTGGTGCACTTGTGCAGCTGTCCATACCGGGGCTCTGTGGATGATGTCATCCACATGTGAGAATATCTGCCTGCTGTCCATGGATAACACCTGTTATCCCAGGACAAGCAGGCAGCATATTCTCACATGTGGTTGACGTCATCCACGGAGCCCCGGTATGGACAGCTGCATAAGAGCACCAACACTTTAAGAACTTTAGAAAGTACATGACTGACCGCACTGTGCATGCATGAATGCCTTCCTGCCAGATATAGGCATGCGACTCCTCAGTTCAATGTTTTCCACAGAGCTGGACAGTCACATCATTGAACGTTTGGTCTTTTTCTGCCTTGCCTTCCCGCTCGCGCATATTTTTTCTCTTTTCTTTTCCCGGTCATTTTTTTTCCTTATTAAAAAAAAAAGACCCTTTTTTTCTCTCTTCTCCTCGTTGCCTTCGGGCTTCGACAGCAGGGCCTACTTTTTCACCTCAGCCTTTCTCTTTCAATTTGGCTGAGGCAGTTTTTCCTAACTTAATGTCCCAGCTGTTAATGAGGTTCAAGAAGTGCGGCAGGTTCCAGCAGACATTTTCCGTGACAGATCCACACTCATGGTGTATTCAGTGTCTCGGAGCAGACCACCGCATTAATTCTTGTTCGCTGTGTTATTTGAAAAAGCGCACCTTAAAAAGCCGCCTTCTACAGCAAAAACATTTTTTTGGTGCCACAATGGAAAGGGGACCAATTTCCATATCCTTCGATGTCCAGGCACTGAGAGCCAAGGCACCACATTCCGCAGCGTCGTCTTCAAAGGCACCGAGGTCTTCTTTGGCATCGCCTTCCATGCAGACTCTTGCTCCATCCGGTAAGCCAGCGAAGAAGTCACCAGCTTCCCAGTTAGGGTCGCATGCCACTAAGGCATCGAGTCCAGTCATGCTGGCCAAATGATGATCCATTATGCGACTTGCTCCACAATCCAGCGACAAAGCCACAGGTACCAGTGCCTTCTCTGAAAGAACAGTTTGAAGAGTACGGGGATATATTTCAAAAATTATTACACCCGGTACCGACTCTGTAGGTACTGACTCCACAGATACTGGCCCTGCCTGAGCATACCAATACCAGGGATTCCGGTACCAGTCCTCAGTCTTTGTGCACCAACCATCATCTAGGCATGCATCAAAAATTCATGCTTCCAGTCATCGATCTAGCTCATCGAGGCATCGTTCCTCTTCATCTAGACGTTCTCAATCCAGTAAGTCTTCTCGAAAATCCAAACATATTTCTTCTAAACGTTCTGAAAAGCGTAAGCAACATATACCTTCTCCCTCGCTGGACATAGATCTCAATGTCTGGTCATAGATTCTGACCTTCACACTGAATCTTCTATAATGATTCTCCATCATCAACAGAAGTTTATGATTCTTTGGAGCAGCACTCACCTGAGGCTCGTGTAAAAGAATCATCTCCTCCTGAGACACTTTCCTTTACCCGTTTTATAAGACAACTTGGTAAGGACATGTCTCTTAATCTGGAAGCGTCCTCCTAATATACTCCTGAATATATGGAGGCTGTGGATATTAAACATCCTCCTAAGAAGGTCATTAAAGTTCCTCTTCATGCAATTTTGAAGGATACTCTTCATAAAAATTTTAAATCTCCTTTGTCAGTACCAGTTGCTCCCAGAAAGCTGAACTCTCTTTATAAACTTGCTCCCACCCTAGGATTTGACAAGCCTCAACTGTCGCTTATAAGCGGATGCTTTTCTCCTGGATTAGATGCACAAGTTACTATATGCATTTCCACTCATTCCTTTTGTTCTCCAAACTCTTGTCAAGCTCAAACAGGAGTCTGCCACCATGATTCTTATAGCTCCTCAGTGACCCAGACAACCTTGTTTCTCCTTTCTACTTCAACTCAGTATCAAGGAGCCAATACATCTGCCAGTTTTTCCATCTCTTCTCATGCAGAGTCACGGTTCTCTGCACCCCAATCCTTAGTGGTGGAATCGACTCTCAAAAAGTCTACCTCCTCCAAAGTTTATGCCTCAGTTCCACCAGGGAGGGAGAGTTGCACCATGGACAGATTTGGTAGATGTCTGTATCAAAATTCCATCTTGTCCAGTCATGTGAATAATAATAATAATAATTTTATTTCTTGTATACCGCTATACCGTGAGGTTCTAAGCGGTTTACAGTAGATACAGAAGAGATGCAATTAAGTAAGATTAATTAAAATGAAGAAAAAGTACTTAGATTTTCCTGACTGTCCCAAAGGCTCACAATCTTGCTAAAGTACTTGATAATTACACTTTCCATTTTACATATCTCAAACATTTTCTTAAACAATTGCCAATGTACGAGAAGTACCTACCTTCTCATCTTACTAAGGGGTTTCAACAATTGGTCTCCGCCCTTTTTCAATTAAGTCAGCATTTAGTTCAATCTGCTTATGACTCTTTTGAATTATGAGAGGCTCAGGATTGCCAACATCGATGTCAATCTTCAAGATCGATTGGCTAATATTCCCTGTCTGGGAGATGAGTTTTTCTGAGATACCAATGAGAATGTCACTCAAAACTTTGTGCTCATGAAAAATCAGTAACACGGCACATGGAAGGCCCTGGCTGGAGAAGGCCACAAAGCAGCCTGTTTAGAGTGCTGCTGACACTGCTCTTTGGAGGGAGGTATGTTGGTCTTGTGGTAGGTAGGGTTCGGATGGGAAGGAGAGATAGAAGGATGGGAGGGTCAGCATGGGTTCGGCGGTGTGGGCAGGGGGCTGCTCAAGGGTTCTGCTGCTTGGGAAGGAGGGATAGAAAAATGCTGTGCACAGTTCAAGGGTTCTGCTGCACAGGGGGATTGGAGGGATGGAAAGATGCTGCAGAGGGAAGGCACAAGGGGATGAGTGAGGGGGAGGAAAAATGCTGTACATGTGGGGGAGAGAAAGTAAAGAGGAAGAATTGGGGTGAAGGAAAGAAAGGGAGAGCTGAAAAAAATAAGATTGACCCCGAAAATAAGCCCTAGTGCATTTTGGGAAACATGGTACTTCTTCTCAATGACATTGAGAAGGTTCCCCCCAGAATAAGAAGACACAGGGCTTTTACGGGAGGTCTCCAACTGATATTGGATCTTGAGCTCTCAATAACTATCTGGTCAAGAAAAAATTCAGAATGTTATCTCTAGCAACTTTGTATCCTCGTCTCAATTGCAACAATTGGCTATGCTCTCTGGATTTCAAAGAAGCCTACACTCATATTCCAATTCATCTGGCTTCCAGGAACTGATCTGTTATAAAGCCTGTATTTCTGAACCTCAATTCAGTTACTTGTCTTCAGCCATTGTGTCTGCTGATTAGGTGTAGAAGGGAGGGGCTGAGATTTACTAAGATGACTGCATTATTTCTGGGACAGTGCTCATAATAAGACTGCCTTGAAAACTTCTGAAAGCTAAGTTACTCAGAATTTCATATTCTGCTCTCTAACACTGAATTTTTAGCATTATACCTGCTTAATTTCTCTTCTCCTCCCTAACTGTTTCATACTTTAAAAAAATTCTCTGTCTTCTGCTAAATCATATTTCCTCTTCCTCCTCAAAGGAAAAAGGGTAAGACTTATAGCTCCACCTACCCTCTTTGTCTATAAAAGTGGTTTATCAAGACCTAAATGAACTTGAAACTTGATCTCACTCCACCCTTCCTAGGGATCACTGCTCATTTTTAGAGAACCAAATAATCAAGACTACTCAAATCAATTCATTTCCCAACCAATCAAGATGACCTTAATTCTATGCGATCACTGTGGTGCTTTAATTCCAAGGCTCACTATTTGGAAGCTTAAGGCTTGCCCCATCTGTCTTCAACTTGCTAGTACTGTGTTTCTCCGAAAATAAGACAGTGTCATGTTAATTTTGGTTCCAAAATACGCACTAGGGCTTATTTTTGGGGATGTCTTATTTTTTCATGTACAGCAATCATCTATCTATCCCTTACTCTCCTCTACCCTAATCCTTCCTCTTTCCTCCTCCCCCTGTGCAGCATCATTCCTCCCCTCTCACCTATCTCCTTGTGCAGCAGAACCCTACCGACCCTCCCACCGTGAGACTGACATACCTCCACTCCGAGGCCTCCTAAAGCAGCAGGGATGAGGGTTGCTGAATTGATGAGTCGGAGATGGAGTCAGGGACATTCGAGGGGGGGGGGGTCAATCTTAACTAGGGCTTATTTTTGGGGTAGGGCTTATATTAGGAGCATCTTTAAAAAATCATGCTAGGGCTTATTTTCGGGATAGGTCTTATTTTCAGGGAAACAGGGTATTAAGGAGGAGCTCTGCAAACTTAAACAGGAATTGAATACAATTAAAGCAACTTCCATCACTCCACAAAATCATACCAACTTACCACCTATACCTCAAAGAATACCAGCCAGGAATAAATGGGTCACAGAAGGCTCAGGAAGACTACAACATGTAACACAGAAACATCCGCAATCACAAATATTACCTCTACAGAATTCCTTCACTCCTTAGTGCACTGCGATACTCAAGAAATCAGAAGTGAGGTGGGACCCTAAGCACAAATAAAAAAGCCCCAAAACAGAAAACTATTACTGTTAGGGGATTCCATCATCAGAGGCATTAACCTTGGAGCACAGGGCAAGGAGACTAAAATAGTGAAATATCTTCCAGGATCCTGAGCTACCAGGAGTTTCAGGCAAATACTGACTATAATTAAGGAAGAAACTAAGGATTCTAACTCCGATGTTGTTATCCATCTGGGAACAAATGACCTGGCCAACAACTCTACACTTGCAGCACAGAAAGCTTTTTGGGAGCTTGGTGAGGGCTTCTTTTGTAAAGACTATAGCTTTTTCAGAAAGGAAAGCAAAGAGTAAAGGACTTCAATAGATGGCTCAAAGCAGGCTTTAAGTACATAGGTGGATGGGGAAATACATGGAAAGGCAAGAGACTATATTGTAATGATGGGCTACATCTTACTATAGCAGGAAAAAGAATCCTTACAGAGAAATTTAAACAATATGTTTCTAGGCATTTAAACTAGAAGGTGAGGATGGCGTATGTATGAAATACAATTATGGAGACCACCCCCAGCAAAAAATGGTAGTACAGATAGGAAAATAAACAATATTAGCAACTCACTTCTTAGCAATGTAACAGGAAGTATAACTAAACATAAACCTATATGAAAAATAAGTTTACCATTGAAAGATAGCTGGAAAGCGATGACCACAAATGCTTGCTGTCTAAGCAACAAAGTTCATGATCTGCAAGCCCTGATGTTAGAGGCAGACCAGGATATTGTTGCTATCACAGCGACATGGTTCAGTGACTCCCATGGATGGGACACAAACATACCAGGATATAATCTTTTTAGGAAGGACAGAGATGGTCAAAGAGGTGGATGAGTAGTTCTCTATGTAAAAAGATTGATATCCAGGCGACTGAAATGCAGAGGACCCGGGAAGAGGAAGAAGTGATATGGATTGATTTGAAAAGAGAAGATGAAACTTCTATCTACGTGGGTATAGTCTACAGACCTCCGACTCAGTTGCAGCAAATTGATAAAGATCTGATTGCAGATATCTAAAAGTTTAGAAAGAAAGAGGAGGTGCTGCTGTTGGGTGACTTCAATTTGCTGGATATTGACTGGAATGGCCCATCTGCGGAATTGGAAAGTAGTAGGGAGATTGTGGATGCCTTTCAAGAGGCTCTACTCAGACAAATGGTGACGGAACCCATGAGGGAAAAAGCGATATTAGATCTGGTCCTCACAAATGGGGAGAATATCTCTAATGTTTGAGTGGGTGCCCACTTGGGAAATAGTGATCCTCAAACGGTTTGGTTTGATATAACAGGTAAAGTGGTGGGCGGCCACACAAAACTCAAAGTCTTAGATTTCAAATGTACGGATTTTAATAAAATGGGAGCGTACCTGAAGAAAGAGCTGTTAGGATGGGAGAACATAAGGGAAGTGGAAAAACAGTGGTCTAAGCCGAGAGGAGCAATAAAAATGTCTACTGACCTTTATGTGAGGAAAATAAATTAAAACAAGAGAAAATGGAAACAGAAATGGTTCTCTAAACTTGTTGTGGAGAAAATAAAGGCAAAACAGCTGGCGTTTGTGAAATATAAAAATGCCCAAGAAGAGGAGTACAGAAAGGACTACCAGGTGAAACTGAAAGAACCCAAGAGAGATATGTCTGGAGAAAGCAGAAGAGCAAATGGCTAAAAATGTATAAAAGGGAGACAAAAATTTTTTCAGCTGTATCAGTGAAAGGAAGAAGATGAAAGGATGGAATTGTGAGACTAACCCCCTCTTCTACAAAGCCACACTAGCGGCCCCGAAGCTGCTAGTGCAGCTTTGTAGAAGAGGGGGTTAAAAGATGATATATATCGATTTGTGGAGAGTGATGAGATAAAAAGCAAACATGTTAAATACTTCTGTTCAGTGTTCATGGAAGAAGATCCTGGAGAAGGACTGAGATTTTCTGGCAGAGTTAAACACGAGAATGGAGTAGATACTGAACAACTTGAAAAATTGAAAGTGGACAAAGCTATGAGTCCAGATGGGATCTATCCCAGGATATTGAGGGAGCTCAGAGAGGTTCTGGCGGGTCCTATTAATGATTTGTTCAACAAATCTTTGGAGATGGGAATGGTTCCTGGAGATTGGAGAAGAGTGGATGTGGTCCCTATTCACAAAAGTGGTCACAGAGATGAAGCAGGAAACTACAGTCCAGTAAGCCTCACTTCAGTTATTGGAAAAATAATGGAAGTGTTGCTGAAAGAAAGGATAGTGACAGAATCCGAGGCAACATGGTTTTGCTGAAGGTAAATTATGCCAAACAAATCTAATTAAATTTTTTGATTGGGTGACCAGAGAATTGGATCAAAGACATATACTAGATGTCATTTACTTAGATTTCAGCAAAGCCTTTGATACGGTTCCTCATAGGAGGCTCTTGAACAAACTTGAAGGGCTGAAGTTAGGACCCAAAGTGGTGAACTGGATTAGAAACTAGTTGTTGGACAGATGCCAGAAGGTGGTGGTTAATGGAAGTCGCTCGGAGGAAGGAAAGTTCAGTAGTGGAGTCACTCAGGGTTCAGTGCTGGGGCTGATCCTGTTCAATCTGTTTGTGAGTGACATTGCTGAAGGGATAGAAGGAAAGGTTTGCCTTATAGCGGATGATACTAAGATTTGTAACAGAGTAGACACCGTGGAGGGAGTAGAAAATATGAAAAAGGATCTGCAAAAGTTAGAGGAATGGTCTAATATCTGGCAACTAAAATTCAATGCAGAGTAATGCATTTAGGGATTAATAATTGGAAGGAACCATATGTGCTGGGAGGTGAGAGGCTGATATGCATGGATGGGGAGAGGGACCTTGGGGTGATAAGGCTAGATTCACTAAGCAAACCGATCGTGTACCGATCAGTTTGCGAGCCATTTGCAACCTGATTTCCCTCCTGCAATATTCACTAACCTGTTTTGCTTTCTGATTCTGATCCACGCATGCAAATGAGGGGAACTGCATGTAAAGTAGGCAGGGACGTGATTCACTAAACAAATTTGCAGATTCGATTGTGCTGGCTGATCAATCCAAAAAGCAACTGCTGAGGTCGCTGAAGCTCTTTCCGACTGCCTTCTGCCGCCCTGTTCTCAGCCCTGTCAGTCCTGATCTCCTGCTTCCATGATCTGCTTACCTTCCCCGACTGTAGCTGCCCTGATCGCCTGCCTGCCCTGACACTCCTACCCTTCCCTGCAGTGTAAGCCCATGGTTTTTTTTTTTTAGTCAAGGTGTTTTTATTGAAAATTTTTTATATATAGAAAACAGAAAAGCACTCAGTGGATATCACTAGTGCAATAATCCATGAGAATGCATAGAATACAACTATGACATGGTATATAATACATGAACAAAAATTATGTTGAAGTAACAGCAGAACAACAATGGTGATACATCAAAACATCTCAATAAACTGTAACAACTATCCACTGGCGAATAGAATGAATCATCCTGGAAACAGAGAAATAAATTAAATTAAACTAATAAAAGAAAATAGGGTATACTGTGGACATGGCAATCAATTATCATTAGGAAATAAGTAGATCTTTAATAGATTCCATCTGGAATGGAAACGGGGCAGCTTGTTAAATGATTTTGCTAAGTAAGCCTCCATTCTATATGTTGAGCATACTAGGTTCCACCATTGTGAATGGGAGGCCTTAGACAAATCTTTCCATGTTGATAAAAGGATTTTTAAGGCTAGAGTAATTAACAAATCCATTAAATAGAAATCATTGTCTAAGATTAAATGATTGAGTGCGAAAGACTTTAGGAGGAGCATTTGATAGGAAAGAGCAATGTTTATGTTGAAAACTGAGCATATTGTGTTCCAAACAGTATGCCAGAATGTTTGGATCAGTGGACAGGAAAATAGTAAATGGTGTAAGGATCCTACTTCAGTTTTACAAGACCAGCAATTTTTGGAATATGTTGCATCAATCCTATTAGATTTGATAGGAGTCCATTGTGCTCTGTGTAGAAAGAAGAACATATTCTGTAGTATTGAGGCAGATCTAGATGTTTTGAATATAGAAGTAAAAATTGAGGACCAAGCAGCGTCAGATATAGATATCCCAATATCATGCTCCCATGTTGATTGTAAAGCCGATAAATGATTGGGAGTGAGAGATTTAAGTAATTTATAAAAATGAGATGCTGTATGACCCAAAGCTAGGAATTTCTGGGAATGCGTGTATAAGGTAGGTGAGTAGAGAGAGAGTGAAGAGAGAAGACCTGATTTTTTAATAGCCGATCTGAGCTGTAACCAGCGGAGAAAGTTAGATTCATTAAGGGAAAAAGAGGTCATCATTTCCTGAAAGGTGAATAGTGTCTTGTCTGAATGACACACTGAACCCACATCCCATACGTGATGATGTTGGGACCAGGAGGGCCAGGAGAAGGGTTTCTTATCTATCAGTAAAGACTTATTAAACCATAGAGGGCACAAGACTGAATTATGCCAGGGTATCTCCATCATAGAATCAAGATTAGTTAAAACCTTGTGTGTATTATATAATACAGGATTATGTTTAACAGGTGGAAAGTTGTGAGTTCCCATAAGACGGAGTAGGGGGAAAGGATGTGTGAGGGAAGATTCTAAACGAAGCCAATTAGGGATATCAGTAGATGTAGGATTAGAAAGCCACTCCGCACCTTGTCTCAATATAAAAGCTTTGTGGTATAGGAGAAGATCTGGGAAATTGACCCCTCCAGAGGTACGAGGAGTTTTTAGTTTCTGGAGTGAGATTCTATGGGGTTTTTCATTCCATAAGAAATGTAGAAGCATGGTCTCAATTTGTTTGTATATAGAAGATGGAAATAATATAGGAAACATGTTGAAGATGTACGTGATTTTGGGAACTATCATCATTTTTATGGTGTCTAAACGACCCCACCAAGATAGGTGTAAAGGGGACCATGAGGCAAGAGAGTTCTTAACTTGCGCGAAGATTTTGGAGGATATTAGTTGTTGTGAGGAACCAATATCTTTGTCAAATAATAAACCTAAATATTTGATACCTGTGGTGACCCATGTAAAGGGTTGAGTTACTTGTTTGAGGGAGGGACTACAGTTATGAAGGGGCATGATTTCGGATTTATCCCAATTGATTTTATAACCTGAAAATAAGGAGAATGATGAGATTAATCGTGTTAGTGCGGGAAGCGAATGTTCAGGTTCAGAAAGATATAGAAGGACATCATCTGCATAGGCTGAAATTTTTATTTCTATTGATGCTATGGAGATTCCTTTAATATCTGGGGAAAGGCGGATGGCCGCAAGAAGGGGTTCTAGAGCTAGATTAAATAAGAGCGGGGACATAGGGCATCCTTGACGAGTGCCTCTGTGTAAGGTAAATGGTGCAGACGCCTCATCATTGACAATAAGTTTGGCAGTAGGGGAGTTGTAGAGTAGAGAGATCATATGAATAAGGGATGGGGGAAAACCAAATCTTGAAAGGACAGCAAATAAATATTTCCACTCCACTCTATCGAACGCTTTTTCGGCGTCTAGAGAGACAAGAACTGAGGATTGAGTGAACGATCGAGAGGAGTGGAGAACATGGCATAAAAGTCTAGTGTTGTCTGCGCCATATCGACCTTTTAGAAATCCCACTTGATCTCTATGGATCAGACAAGACATTACCTTTTCTAAACGAAAAACCAATATTTTAGCATAAATTTTATAGTCCAAATTCAATAGAGATATGGGTCTATAGTTCTTCACTAGATCAGGGTCTCTGTTCGGTTTTGGTAGAACTATAATGTTCGCATCAAGGAATCTATGCAGAGTTGCCGGATATTCCTGAATACCCTGGTAGTACGAGAGTAAGTGAGGAGATAGCAGGGCTGAAAATGATTTGTAGAATTCTGAAGATATTCCATCTGGACCTGGTGCCTTAGCTGAGGGTAGGGATGAGATGGCACGGGTGACTTCCTCAGTGGAAATAGGGGACTGCATAGAGTGGCGCTGCTGGTCAGTCAAAGTCGGTAAATCCAATGTATTAAGAAAGTCCTGAATAGAAGAGGAGGAGGAGGAGGAGGAGTCCGAGATGTAGAGGTCTTCATAAAATTTGCGAAAGTCTTCTAAGATGTCTTTTGTTGAATGGTGTATATGACCAGAATTGGTTTTGATGTGAGTGATGTGATTTTTTAGCCGTTTGCCTTTCAGGTATAGAGCAAGAAGATGGCCTGATTTGTTGGAAGCAGCATAGTATGTGGTTGATCTTCGGAACAAGGAAGCTGAGGCCATTGAGCTGAAGAGTTCATTATACTGGAATTTGAGTTGTTGCAACTTTTTGTATAGTTCAGGATCATATTGGTTATAGAGTTGTGATTCATAGGAGTGAATGTCAGTTTCAAGTAGACGTAATTTAGATTTTTTTTGTTTCAATTGGAAAGCTGAGAAGCTTATGACTTTTCCTCGTAACCAAGCTTTGTAAGTTTCCCATACTATGGAGAAGTCACTAACTGAAGAAATATTGGTATCAAAGAATGATTGAGATTCTTCTTTGATATGCGCAATGAAAGAGTCATCATGTAACAAAAAGTTATTAAATCTCCATTGCCTGAATGAGGAGGACGTAGTCCAGTTGAGATGACAGGAGACGGCCGCATGGTCTGAAATGGTAATGTCATGTATGCGTGATGAAGAAACAATGTTTAATAAGTCTTTAGAACCAAGTATATAGTCAATTCTAGAGTAGGATTGATGAGGTGCTGAGTAGAAGGTGAAATCCTTGGAAGATGGGTGTAATATTCTCCAAATATCTGTCCAGCCGAATGAATCCATTAAATTTTTGACGGAAGCTCTGACTCGAAGTTTTGCTGGACGGCAGTTCGATGAGCGGTCAATGAAGGGGTCCAAAGGGAAGTTGAAATCACCTGCAAAAATAGTGTCCGTAGATAAAGAGGAGTGGCACAATGTCTGGAATGATTGAAAGAAAGAGGGGTCATCTGCGTTAGGGGCATAAATGTTGAACAGTTTTATCGGTCTTCCAGCTATGGAGCCCTCCAGGAAGGACCAGCGACCAGAAGGGTCAAATTTGTGAGATTGAAGTTGAAAGTTAAGAGATTTCTTTATTAGGGTGATGACCCCATTTTTCTTACCTGAAGCCGGGGCCGCAAAACAATATTGGACCCACCCTCCGGTAAGTTTGTTAGCTTCTTCTGCGCTAATGTGTGATTCTTGTAGGAGACAAATGTCTGCTTCAAGGTGTTTAAGGTAATGAAGAATTTTTTTTCTTTTAATAGGGCTGTTAATTCCTTTGACGTTCAGGGAGACAATATGTAGTTTAACCATTAGTAAATAGTTGATTGGATGGGTCCAGCACTGAGATTTGAAAGATACAGTTGGACATTGTATATCTTAGGATAGGGCATGAATGAGAGCATGAATACCATGCAATGAACTTATGAGAGTCCCAGTATATAAAAAGAGAGGACAAAGATGAAAAAGAAAAAGGATGATTCAGACAATCAGAGGCCCGGATCAAAAAATAGATATAGATCCAGAGATGGGACCCCATGCTGACAAGAGGTGCATAGCAGGCCCTCTACTCGAGCCAAGTGTGAATCTCAGATAATGTTATTTAAACCTCACGAACATTAGATTAAATTGCAGTCCATGGAGAGAGGTCAGGTCATAGCTCCTACAGTGTGATCCAGAAAAGTTTGAAGGTCGGCTGGATCATCAAAATTCTTTGTAATGTTATGGTAAGTGACCTTCATCCTCGCAGGATAGAATAGCCCGTATTGGGCTCCTATGTTTTTGAGTTGAGGTCTCATGGCCAGAAAGGCTTTTCGCTTTTGTGCTGTTGTTTTGGCCAGGTCAGGGACCAGTATAATCTTTTTACCATCTAGGAATATTGCAGGAGATGATTTAGCAGCTTGCAGAATTTGAAGAGCTTGAGTATAGCGCAGCAATTTTATGATTATAGGCCTAGGAGGTTTGGCTGGTAGCGGTGGACCTGACGGGACCCTGTGCGCTCTTTCAATTTCAAGCGGGGGGTCAAATTGCAGCTTTAGGTTAGTAGGTATGAAGGAAAGCAGGAAAGACATGAGATCAGCGCCTTCGGATGATTCTGGGATACCAATAATACGGATATTACTTCGGCGCATTCTGTTAGAAAGGTCCTCAATGTCACGTTGCATTACAGATAACTTGCGAAAGTCACGCTGAATTTCAATATACTGCGAATCATGCGTCGCTAGCCTTTCTTCTGCCAAATCTATGCGAGCATTTTGTTGTTTTAGTTGGGTAAGAATGCCCCCGATTTCATTTTTGATGTCCTCCGTAGCGGCTAAGTTTTCTTGCATTAACTCCCTTAACACATGGAGATCATGGGAGATTGAGTCGCCCTGCGCCACGGCGCCAGGCGCGGCGGCCTTGATCGGGGAGGGCGGTTCATGTTTAGATCTTTTCGTCGCCGGATGCGCCGTCTGCGGGCCCGGTTGAGGGGCAGGATCGGGCTTATTAGGCTTGGAAGACATTCCGCAGCAGGCGGTCAAAGTAAACTGACCTGAAAGAGTGGTCCGTGAGGATAAAATTTTGAATTTCGGTGAGGCTCGAGTCGGAGCGAGGGCGCTATGCGGCCATCTTGTAAACGAGCACGTGACGTCCCCCCGTAAGCCCATGGTTTTAACCCGCAAGCTTTAAAGTGAGTTAAAACCACGGGCTGTAAAAAAAGTTTAAAAAAAAGGAAAAAAAAGTACCGGGTCTGCGCATGTGAGGGGATCACTATAGAGCAATTCGTGCTGGCAGATAGAGGGCGTTCCTCCGAGCGCCCCCATTTGCATGTTGCAGTTTGGTGAATTTGTCAGACCTGCCCGGATCGGGCAAGTTAGTGAATTAGCCCATAGTGCTGAAGATCTTAAGGCAAAAAAATTGGTGTGACGAAGCGGTGGCTGCTGCCAGAATGATGCTGGGCTGTATAAAGAGAGGCATAACCAGTAGAAGAAAGAAGGTGTTAATTCCCCTGTACAGGTCATTGGTGAGGCTCCACTTGGAGTATTGTATTCAGTTTTGGAGTCCGTATCTAGTAAAGGACATAAGAAAACTTGAAGTGGTCCAGAGGAGGGTGATGAAAATGATAGGAGATTGTGCCAAAAGACATATGAGGAGAGACTGGAAGCCCTAAATATGTATACCCCAGAGGAAAGGAGGGACAGGGGAGATATGATTCAGACATTCAGGTACTTGAAAGGTATTAACGTAGAACAAAATATTTTCCAGAGAAAGGAAAATGGTAAAACCAGAGGGCGTAATTTGAGGCTGAGGGGTGGAAGACTCAAGAACAATGTAAGGAAATTCTTCTTTACGGAGATGGTGGTGGATGCCTGGAATGCGCTTCCGAGAGAGGTGGTGGAGAAGAAAATGGTGACAAGAGTTCAAAAAAGCGTGGGATGAACATAGAGGATCTAGAATCAGAAAATAATAGTAAATATTGAAGAACTAAGGCCAGTACTGGTCAGACTTGCATGGTCTGTATCTGTATATGGCCGTTTGTTGGAGGATGGGCTGGGATGGTGTAGATGGGCTGGAGTGAGCTTTGACTGAGATTTCATTAGTTGGAACCTAAGCACAGTACTAGGCAGAGCTTTGGATTCTTGCCCAGAAATAGCTAAGAAGAAGAAATAAAATTTAAATTGAATCAGATTGGGCAGACAGGATGTGCATTCGAGTCTTTATCTGCAGTCATCTACTATGTTACTATGTTAATTCCCCTAGAGCCAGTTTTCATTTACAGACTCTTTGGAGAAGGTATGGGAAGGTATAAAACTGAAAATGACCATTACTACCTTAAGACAAAATAAGGAGTGGAATTGTCCTAAAAAGACTGGTGAACAAATGATGTCATAAAAAGGCTTTTAATTCTTCCAATGGTTCAAATAGCTTTATTCATCCAATAAATCAATGACTCGACATGTACATGTTTCGGCCTGCCTCAGGAGTCTAAAAATATATACACATATTTTTCATTAGTTTTTCAATTATGTGGTTCCACCCCCTTGTTTTTGGTTTTGAATCTTTTGGCCATTTGACTTTGCCTAAGCATTATGCACTACTGTTTTTGTTTTCTCTTCCACCATTCTGTTTTGTTATGTTTCCATCATTTTTTCATCTTTTTCATTTTTTATTGTTATTTCAAATTATTTGATGTCTCTCCATTTATATTTTTTTTATTTTTTAAGTATTGATTTGTTCATATGTTATTTATATTTATATACGCAGCTTGTTGGAAGCGTATTGACTGGGAGAAGAATTGAAGGCGTGTTGGCTGGGAGAGGAATTAGGGTTGGGTTCGGTGGGCACCTGAGTTGGGGTGGAGGATCGGGTGGGGATGCTGGACCGCGGGATCCATACTGGCTTCACTGCGGAGACAAGGCCATTTACCGCTCCATGGGACGGTGAATGGCCTTGTCCCTGCAGCGACCACTAATTTTTCTCTCCCCATTTCGGCGGGTTACCTGCGGCTATCTGCAGTTAACAACCACCGTATCATTCTCTACTGTAAAGTTCTCAGCCCAACCAACAAACTTCATAAATTCTGGGTGTTATTTTGCCACTGTAGGAGAAAAGGGCCTTCGCTGGGCACCATGGACCACTGGTCTGACCCAGCAGTGGCAATTCTTATGTTCTTATAATGACCAATTAAGTAAGTTTTAAATGTATATTATTGACAATTTTTAATGACGTTTTGATTGCATGAATTTATTGTTTCACATATACATGTGTTTGTGATCTGATGCTTTTCCATGTTTTTAATGTATGTATATATATTTTTAGACTCCTGAGGCAGGCCGAAACAAGTACATGTCAAGTCTTTGAGTTATTGGATGAATAAACTATTTGAACCATTGGAAGAATTAAAAGCCTTTTTATGACATCATTTGTTCACCAGTCTTTTTAGGACAATTAAGAACATAAGAAGTTGCCTCCACTGGGTCAGACCGAGGTCCATCTCGCCCAGCGGTCCGCTCCCGCGGCGGCCCATCAGGTCTGCGACCTGTGAAGTGGTTTCTGCCTACTTCTATAACCTACCTCAAGTTATATCCGTACCCCTCTATCCCCTTATCCTTCAAGAACCTATCCAAACCCTCCTTGAACCCCTGTACAGAGTTCTGGCTTATCACATTCTCCGGAAGCGCGTTCCATGTGTCCACCACCCTCTGGGTAAAAAATAACTTCCTAGCATTTGTTCTAAACCTGTCCCCTTTCAATTTCTCCGAGTGACCCCTAGTGCTTGTGGCTCCCCATGGTTTGAAGAATCTGTCCTTATTCACTTTCTCTATGCCCTTAAGGATTTTGAAGGTTTCTATCATGTCCCCTCTTAAGTCTCCTCTTCTCCAGGGAGAACAGCCCCAGCATTTTTAACCTGTCAGCGTATGAAAAATTTTCCATACCTTTTATCAGTTTAGTCGCCCTCCTCTGCACTCCCTCGAGTATCGCCATGTCCTTCTTGAGGTACGACGACCAGTATTGAACACAGTACTCCAGGTGC
Source organism: Geotrypetes seraphini (assembly GCF_902459505.1). NCBI lineage: Eukaryota > Metazoa > Chordata > Amphibia > Gymnophiona > Dermophiidae > Geotrypetes > Geotrypetes seraphini. The sequence continues at coordinate 336,385,383 of NC_047086.1, read as the reverse complement.
GGGCGCACCATTGTGCGATACAGCGGCATGATGACTTCCTTCGTCCTGGTTGTAATACCCTTTTTGATGATGCCCAGCATTCTGTTTGCTTTCTTTGAGGCTGTCGCACATTGCGCCGATGGTTTCAGTGATGTGTCGACCATCACCCCCAGGTCCCTTTCAAGGTTACTCACCCCTAGCAGTGTTCCCCCCATTTTGTAGCTGAACATCGGGTTCTTTTTCCCTACATGCATGACCTTGCATTTCTCTACGTTAAAACTCATTTGCCACTTTTTTGCCCAGTCTTCCAGTTTCGTTAGGTCCCTTTGCAGGTCTTCACAGTCTTCCGTGTTTCTAACCCTGCTGCAGAGTTTGGTGTCATCAGCAAATTTGATAACCTCACATTTTGTCCCTGCCTCCAGATCGTTAATAAATATGTTGAACAGTAGAGGTCCCAGCACCGACCCCTGTGGAACTCGGCTCGTGACCCATTGCCAGTCTGAGTATTGGCCTTTTACTCCAACCCTCTGTTTCCTGCCTGCCAACCAGTGTTTGATCCATCGGTATATATCCCCTTGCACCCCGTGGTACCACAGCTTTTTAAGTAGCCGTTCGTGAGGTACCTTGTCGAAGGCTTTTTGGAAGTCAAGGTAAATGATGTCTATGGATTCCCCCTTATCCATCTGGCTGTTTATTCCCTCAAAGAAGTACAGCAAGTTCGTGAGGCACGACCTTCCCTTGCAGAAGCCATGCTGGCTCGCCTTCAGTTGTCCATTGTTTTCTATGTGTTCGCACTCCTTATTTTGTCTATTTGTGTTTGTGGTTTTGTTTCCCCTGTAATGCATTACCATCTTAAGGCAATTTTTGCCATCTGCCCTTTTGTGGTACCTTTCTTGTGTTTTCGCCTTTTTTTACTGTTGAAAGCAGGGAGTCACAATTGAGCGAGGACTTCTATTCTTCTTGTCCTGGGCGAAACCAAGTTATTTACCTGTGGCAGATATTCTCCATGGGCAACAAGTCCTCATATAACCTCTCACCTCAACTAGCAGTGCTCTCTTAAACCAAGCTATTTCATTGACTGAATCTAGGGAACCCATGTAGATGGATTTCATGATCAGGGCCTTCGTCAGGAGAAACTTCATCAGGTGGGAAGTCATCCATATATGCTATAGTTCCTCTTGAGATCTTCCAGACAGTTTTCTAAGCTGCAGAGGCTTATATGTGTGGACTTCATTGGATGACATCACCTGGTTATAAGGACTGACATCCTGCTGTCCACAGAGAACATCTGCTACAAGTAAGTAACTTGTGTTTCTTGAAGGCATTGTTTAAACAGTTTTCATGTTAGCTGTTCACTTTCTAGCAGCTTATTTCTGCTTTCTATTTATAGTTTCTTTAGAGTGTGGTTAATATATTTTAATTGTTTCTATTTTTGTATGAGTCAATGAAGAAGTAAATAGATACAATATCGGTATTAAATTAGTGAATGGCTCTCTTTCTCAAACAATGGTTCCCTGTCTGAGTTATCATGAAATCTTACAACTTTTAACATCTGTTAACAATAAATGTTTCCTGCCTTGCTACTTTTTTGGTTCTGTAAACATTTTGTGTGTGGCAGACTGACATGGTACTTAATTTTAACATATGCATTTAGTCATTAATATGAGCTGCTACTGCTTTCTAATGCCATTAATACATGTTATTAGATACTAGATCCCGTTATATAAAACAGGACCTTGGTTAAATAATGTATGTTCTTGGCATTAGTGTACACTTCTATGGTAGCATGTTAGTAACTCCGACCCATAGGAATTATATCATTCATGTTTTATATTTGTTCTTCAAATTGGTTGTCTGCTTTCAGGAACAGATGAATAAATGTATGGCTTGACAGGAAAAAGCTGGATTCTTTTCTCTGTGGGACATGGCCTGTTTTACTTGAGTTTATATTTCTTTGCAGTATAACACCATATTGATGGCTGCCTTTGTGGCTAAATGACTCTGAGAGGACATCTTAAAGGAGGCAGTCTTTCAGCCAGCAGGAATCACACAGCCACTTATGAATGCAGTCTGTGGAGAGTGGAATAAAAAAAAATATACATTTTTACATGGGGGACAGGGTGGTGGAATGGAAAAAAATTGTAATGTTGGACACCTGTAGCTTATGGACTGACTGTTTGTCAGGTTGGCTCACCCAGCATTGCAAAATACAAAAGAATACAGGAATATATTGACCTAGACCCATGTTGTGAATTATATTCAGGCAGATTGTTGATTGCTTTTAAAATTTATAGTAGTGGTATTAATCCTGGAACAGTATTTGCCAACCTAACGTGGAATTCTTGTGATGGCAAAATAAACAATGCCTCATGTTTCCTTAGCTGTTTCTTTAATCATTATTAAGTTTTACTCTGGATTTCTGTTTTATTTTTCTGTTAGCCAAAAATCATTCTACATGTACTATGTAGAAATAATTTAGTCTGCATTTCATATTTCATGTTAATGTAATGGGAATGTCTGTTTACTAAAAATGGCAAAATAAGTGTTGAATTCTGTTTATAGGGCTGAGCTTAGAGCAGGTGGATGCTTTATGGCACTGTTTAGTAGAAGATTCTGAGTGCTATGATGATGCACTACACTGGTTCTTAAATCAAGTTCGGAGTAAAGATCAGCATGCTATGGGAATGGAAACCTATAAACATCTTTTCTTAGAAAAGGTATGTGTGTGATATTTTATTGCTGGGCTTACTTTCAAATTAAACTTTAGGAATTACAGTGGTACCTTGGTTTACGAGCATAATTCATTCTAGAAGCATGTTCGTAAGCCAAAGTACTCATATATCAAAGCAAAGTTCCCCATAGGCCACAATGTAAACTCAAACAATTTGTTCCACAACCAGGGTTTGCTATGGTGGCCCAGGGGTGGGTACCTGCCTATGGGTGCTGTAGCCCTTGCAGCGTGGTGGCTTCCTTCCCTTGGGGTTCCCGTGCAGCTGCCCTCCCACTTCGGCTGATGCCTCTGCCGTCCACCAGCACCTCCCGACTTCCGATTCAAGTCGGCCGCCATCTTCCAAAAGCATGCGCAGGACCTCTCAACTCCCCAGTCAAGCCGGCCGCCGCTCCAACAACACACGCACCACGTACAAGCACCATAGTGAGAGCTTGAGTCAACACACGTTTTGCGAGTTAAGGTTTACGGGAGTGTTTTGCTCATCTTGCAAAACACTCACAAACCACGTTACTCGCAAACCGAGGTTTGACTGTATTTTTAACTACTTGATGAAGTTCTTCAACCTATATAATTCAAAAAATTGAACTTAAAGTAGTAAACTTTTATTTTATCATTTTAGTACACAAAAAATCCCCAGACCTCTATTTATAGATTAATTTAGGCTTACTACTTAGTTTCTCCATTGTTTTCATTTTTATTGGTGTTATTTTAAAAACAAAGGATTTTCACTTTTACTTTAATATTCTTGAATGATATAGAAGTCATTTATGAGTTACATGTCTTTTTAATTGCTGTCTAAATAAAATATTTTTCCCTGAAATTGGCTTGATTAATCCATGAATTGCAGGGGATTCATTTATTTGGGTTTGCATCTTCCTTCTGCTTTTTTCGGATTTCACCTCAGTAGGAGGCAGCCTATGTTGGTGCATTATCATGATCCATCTTTCAGAGCTACTTGTACCATTCCCCCTTTCTAGTCTTAATTCCTGTCTAGCTCGACTATCCATTGCAGCAACAGAACTCTGCCAGAGGCTCTGGAATCTAACTTTAATGTCTTGGATAACATTACTATTGAGTTTTTGGGTTAGAACCTGGAGCTTATTTCTAGGCTTTTTTTTTTTTAACATTGTGATCTGTATGCGAGGTCCAGCATGTTTTCATCTTAAAGAGGGAATGCTTGCCATATTTTGTGAATAATATGCAGTATATGTTCATGCATTTTTTATGATCAGAGAAATTAATAGGATATGTTGCCAACCAAATATATCACATGAATGCAAAGAAATTTTATTTTCATATGTAAAGACTATTGTTTTGTTTGTTAAGATGCCACAACTAAAACCTGAAACTATCAGCATGACTGGTCTGAACCTGTTTCAGCACCTGTGCAACTTGGCTCGACTTGCTACTAGTTCATATGATGGTGGATCAAGTTCTGAGGTAAGTATATGAATCTTCTATTTGTTTACCTTATACACACACACTTTATATGAAATGCTACAGTAGCATGGAGCATTTATTCTCTGTGGCACCATGTACCAGTTGTAAGTCAATTTGAGTTCTGATTTCCCTTTTTCTGAGAGTAATTGATTTGTCAGTAGGATGGGGCTCACAGTCTTCTATTTTATACCAGTTCCAGGAAGCAGGGAAGAAAGAGAGAAGAGAAGGTTGGAGCTCCAGTGTAAGAGATACTGGCCAAGCAGAAAAAGCACGTGCTCCAGCAATTATTTTTGTAAGTTATTTTGAGGAAAAAAGACTTTGTTAAAGTTGAGATCGAGGACATTTCAGCTCAGCTGTGTGTGTGAAATGAGAGTATACTTGAGGCTGGTGAACAATGACTACAAATCACTTTTACTGCTTTTGCCTAGGAATCACATTTTAAATTTTTTTTATTTGGTCTTTTTCCCCACAGTATGAGAGTGTTTCCTGAGTGATAAGACAGTCTACTACTGTTCAATGCTGTTCCTAATGGAGCTAGAATTTTTTTTTTCCGTATGGTTTCCTTTCTTAAAGAACCAGTAATTTTTGGTTTGTTACTTCCAGAGACCAGAAGAAGAGTTTTGTTTATTTTTATTTTTTTCCCCAGTAATGACATAAGGTTCACCCCTTTCACATTCTTAGGTTTATAGAGTCTTATATGGGTAGATTTGCATTATTGCCATACTTAAGAAGCAGCTATGCATGCATTGTCTTCTGTAATATATTACTGAAACATTATCAGAGCCATTTTAGAAGCATCTAGAAGTATAAATAGCAATGTTTGCACATATACACAGCATACATATCCCAAATAACAATGTTATAAAGCAGCTATTTGCTTGTATACATCCCTGGGACACAGAGATTTTTAAAGGGTGTGGTGGTGGGGGTGTAGTCAAAACAGACATATACTTCCTATTTTGTAACAGGAATACATGTCTGTAAGAGAAGATTTCCTTGTTAGCTTTTGTACTTTTTATGAGACACTGACAAGTGCTAGCTGCCTTTTTAAACTTGAATTATGGGTAAACTTGAATTATAAAAAAATGGGGGCAATACAAATCAACATCACCACATTGACCCTCTTCTCTCTTGATGAACAGAAATCAAACCCAAAACATACCTCAACCTCTTCCCACATTAGCGAATACTCAGTTCTGGTTATTTCCAGGGCTTTCCCTTGTGGCTGGTGGGGAACAAAAGCGATCTTCAATTCTCAGTCTCCTTTATTTAGCTGCTTGATCCCTAAAAGTAGTATCCAAGTTTATGCTGATGTTGGGGGGAAGGAAGGAGAGTTTTGAGGGTGAATATTTGCCATTGAGGTAATTTTGGACAACTGGGGGAAGGAGGTGGTCAGGATCTAGGTTCGTTTGTCACACCACCAGCAATGGGAATTTCCCTAGCAACAGCAGCAGATGAATCCAGAGACCAATGGGATAGCTCACATCTACCAGCAGGTGGAGATAGAGAAACTGATTAACAGGTGGTCCTATTGGCTGGCACTCCTCCTGTCTCATCAGTAATCTCTATCTCCCAGCAGGAAAAGGTCGCTATTCAACTAGCTCCTGAATTCTGGCTGTAGCTGGAACTTTATTTTCTCCTGTTGAGGTTTCTCTTCAGTGAGCTGGCAGTGCTATTTCTCCTGTTGAGATTTTTCTCTTCAGTGAGACAGGGGTGTCCGGCTGAACGGTGCCGGCTTTAGATGTTACACTTGGGCCCCCCCCTTGTCCCTGCCTCACCCTCCCTCCATTGCTAGAGGGTCTGACTGGGTCTCAAATTTTTTCTTCTTTCCCTTCTCTGTAAAAAAAAAAAAAAAAAAAAAGAGACCACAGTTGTTACATTCTGCCATGCTTTTGCTGCAAACTGGCTTCAGCCGGCCCTAACAACAAGCTGTGAGTATGTCTGGCTTTTACAGTTGTTTGAACTTCAGGTTCTGTTTGGGAGTCTTAGTACTGTGGGTTCGGTCATCATACATTTAAGGTATGGATATTTTATTGAGGCTAAGTTTTATGACTAGAAATCCATGGAGGGAGCCGGGACTTCCCGCCCTTTGCATGCACGCGCTTTGTTTCCTTGTTGGTTACAGCGCAGCAGTAGCGATGTGATTTCATGCTCGTACTTGTTCTCTTTGTTGGGTTTCAGTGCAGCAGTAGTCCTGTTTATTCTGAGGCTCTCTTTCATCAGTGTTTGTCACGGCCATGTGCAGCTGATTGTGCAGGTGCCGGTTTATAGCAGCGCGCATGAGATGGGATATGTTTTTTCCGGTGCTGTGGGCTGTTCTTCTGGTTATTCCCCGAGTCTGATTTTCTTTCTATGCAAGCCGCGGCAGGGTAAATTTTGTGGGGCTCGAATCAGACTATGTTTCTAGGAGCGTTGATGCAGCGGCCACGTGTCAGCGAGAATCAGGCGTGCGCATGGGTCTCCGGCGATGGCGGGAGAGCTGCAGCGTTCCGGTAGTTTGTTTCCAGCTGACTTTGGTCAGGGTATGCCGGGGCTTCTCTTCTTTCCGGTTCAGACAAGTTGTATGTGTTTCACCAGCTTTGGGACAAGCTTGGGCAGCTTTATATGTCTATGTCTGTGTTCCTGCTGTACTCCCTTGAAGGAAGCTGCTTGTTTAATCGGACTCTGGGGTTAGCACTCAAGGGGTTGCTAGGTCACCCAGTCTCGGTTTGTCTCCAGACTGGGGCGACATACGGCAACTCACGGCACAGTGAGATCAGCAGTAAGATAGTGCCCTGTATTTCACACAGGTATCTCATTGTCTCTCTTGGGGTCCCTGCAGATTGAGCTTTTGTCTATTGGTAACTGTCCTTGTTTGGGCCTCTGTGCTGAGCTGCATGTGTCTAGTAGTGGCACAGGATATTTATGCCTAAAGGTAGTACAAGCAGTTTCCAAGTTCGGGCTGTCTCTATGGGCATAATGACACTGCGCATATTCCTGCGGCCAGGACTCTCTTTCTCTATTTCTGAGGGGGCCTGGACTTCAGATTTCCATGCTTATCACGCTGGTTTCTCCTGTCACCATTTTCTCATGGCACATGCTAGACGGGCCCCCCAACCAAACAGAAAAGGCTGTACAGCTCCTTTTAACCAGGAGCCAGTTACCTATTCTATCAAACCCATGGAGGTTCACGCACTATGTGGCTGTTAGCCTCATCCCTGAAGCTCTCATTAACGATGTGAGCTTTGTCTGATACCTGTAAGGAAAATGTTGTTTTCCACGGGACGGTAGATGCAGCATCTTGATTGAGTCTAGTATGTATTCACTTTAAAGGACATACGTATTTCGCTCATGTTGCATGGGGTTAGTACTGTTTTCATGGTTCCAGTATATTCCTCTTTACATTGTGAACCTTGATTTTTCCTAGGAGAATCTTCTTGCAGATCCTACAGTCTTATTCTGCCATTCCCTGACCTTCTGCACTTCATTCTGAGGGGATCTTGACTTCTTCCAATGACTCTTCAGGCTTTCTCATGAGGGAGAAGAAACTATAATGTCAGGTCAGAGGGCTGTGAAGATTTTTCAGGATGCTTGCATCTTTGCATTCTCCTCAGGTTTTCCAGTTCGTTCTTGGAGTCTCTATGTTTTGTGTTTCCCTTTTCAGTGTTACTGGTCCTCAGGACGGTTCTTATAGTTCTTCGGGAACTAAGGGACGTTGTTCCACTTACCGCATGGTGCCCGAGATAGGGGGCATTGGGCAGGCTGGATCCCATTCTGCTGAATTAGTTTCTCGGGGTTACACATTTCTGCAGACAACCTGGGAGTATATTTACATTTTCTCTATGGACTCCGAATCGGCACTTGGTTTGCCTGCCTCTCTTGGAGCGGCGCTTTCGGTTTTGGTACATGCCATTTTGCCTACCCAAGGCTTCACGAACGTTTTAGGTGATGTGGGCGGTGGTACCGTTTTGGTGCTACCAGGCGATTCATCTAATTTCTTCTTGACTGCCTGCTTGATTCGGACGACTTCCAGTCGGGCCATTTGACTGACATGAAAAGGGTGATATCTTTTCCTCAGTTCTTTACACGTGCATCTTTGAATTTGCACAGCACTCTTTTCTCCTGTACTATTTATAGGTATATCGGGGTGATGTTTTTATTCATATAGGAGAGACATGTGTTTCTTTCCGGAGACTTGGGCGTGGGGTCTCTGTCTCAGATTGGTATTCTTCTTCGCTTACCATGACCAAGAGTATGGGATTCTGTACAGTTTCTGGGATCCATATTGCTGACTCCACTGGGGACTTCGGCTTGCTTTCTCCTTCTTACGCTACAGCAGTCGCTTTTGTTCCGGTGGTTCCCGGTATCTCAGGGCACCAATTATTTGGTATGCTCCTCCTGCATCACTCTGTATGATTTGGTGGCTCCGCGCGATTTCTCTTTTCAAGACATGCCTCGGTCTTTGCTGGAGTATCTCATGATCACCGACCATCCCGGGCTGTCGGGTTGGGGGGCTCCGTGGCTTCCATCCTCAGCTCCTGGAGTCTGGTCTTCAGAGGCGACTCAGTACTTGTTCATTCTTCTGCTCTTGAGCAGGGTCAGGCTACCTTTCTGGAGCTTCAGATCATTCTTCCGGATTGCCGCTGAGGGTCCTTTTGGTCAGTATTAGGATGGGGGTATTTCTCTACTGCTTGGGCAGTAAGTGTTGTACTCATTGGCAGGTGAAGTTGTTCTGCTTCAATGGGTGGACTCTCATCTTCGTCTTCTGTTGGCAGATCCTTTTATGGATCAGGATAAGAGTTTGGATAGACTTTCTCTCCGCGGAATCTGAGCATGGCCCATTTCTTGTATGTTACAGTGTACAGCGCTGTGTACGCTCTGGAAAGTGTGCATGTTAGTAATAGTGTAATCTTCTGCATCCTGGATATTGAGATTTGTGGCTCAAGCGTTCTAGCTCTTTTTATGGAAGTGAGATCTGCTTGACCTAGACCTCATCTCTCAATTCTAAGCTTCCTAGCTTCTTCGGCGGGCCCAGGGAGTGGGAGTTAGAGGGGGTAGCTGCATGGCTCCTTTCTCGCTTCTGCCTTCTCTTTTTCAGTGTTTTCCGATGGCTTGGATTTGCCACCTCGAGCTCGCTTTCCGGGCACAGTATTTGTAGAATCTCTGGATTGGCGGCGCCATCCTTACTTTGCGGATTTGATGAGTCTTTCAACAGCTGGACTAAGAAGTTTCCTGGTATCTCCGGCTTTGCTCGCCTAGGGTCCGTTCAACATGGATATTTGTACTACTTTAGTATTACGACCTAGTTTTTTGAAAAATCTTGGCTGACGTGTAAGGATTATGCGAAGCAGGTTGTTTCTTCTCTTATCCAGGTGCTACGGACGTCTTCTCCTGTGGCTTCTGCTTCCTTTTGGAGGTTTTTCCTTTCTTGGGTGCTTCTTAACGTTTGAACCACTCCAGAGTTCCTTTTTGGCACAGGTGTATTGCCGAGGGCTTAGCGTTCAATTCCCTTCAGCTTCTAGTGCCATTCTTAGCTTGTTACAAGGGCTAGGTATATTGCTCTTCGCTTACTTCTCAGCTTCATGTAGTTCAGGTCCTAAACAGAGTGCGGTATATTCATGCGCCTCTTAGAAAGCCCGGTTTGGAGTACAATCTTCACGTACTTCTTCTCAGTATACCGAAGGCTTCATTTCATCCTTGTCTTTTGGAACTCTAAAGGGCTGTGCCGTTGAACCTGGGGTTTCTTGTGGCCATGGCTTCAGCTCTGCAGTTTTCTATGTTGCAGGCCTTGTTCAACGGGGATTCCTATTTCTGATTTCCGAAATATGGGGTATCAGTTCGGATGGTACCATTATTTCTTTCTAGGGGGGTGTCATCTTTTCTTTTATGTCATGCTCAATTTTCCTTCCTTCTTCCTGGGAGGGGAAATTGGGAGCAGTGCTTTTATTCACTGCATTTTTTGATATGTACGTAGCATTCTCTGTGAGCTCAGTTTCTTACGACTTTTAGTTGTTTATATCTCCTTTTTGCATTCTTCAAGGGACGCCTCAAACGTTTGGTGGCGTCCGAAGCCTCCATCGCTCAATGGGTCCAGGAGGACATTCTTTATGTTTGCTTGCTGGCAGGGAAGCGGTTGGCGAAAGAACTTCATGACCATTCCGCTGGAGCGATGGCTACTTCTTGGGCTCGGCCCAGAGGTTTTTTTCCTTGGAGGAGATTTGTCTCGCGGCTAATTGGTCTTCCGAGCGTGCTTTCTCTCCCCATTTCTGCTTGGATGTGGGGGCACATGCGGTAGGGGCGTTTTGTGCTTCGGTTGTTGCGGAGACGGCGTTTGCTTCCCACCCAGATTGAGGATTGCTTTGCTACATCCCATTGGTCTCTGGATTCATCTGCTGCTGTTGCTAGGGAAGGAAAAATTATGTTCTTACCTGTTAATTTTCTTTCCTTTAGACGCAGCAGATGAATCCAGAGCCCCACCCTTTCTGGATATTGTCTCTCGGTTTTTTATTTTGCAACTTTTGCAGTTTGTTATTATGGCAGGTTGTTTTCTGTATTATTGCATTTTGAGATTTGTTATGGGAAAGAAGTTTTTTACATGCTATGCCTATTGCTGGTTACGTGTGCTTGGGCAAAGAGCTATACTGATGAGACAGGAGGAGTGCCAGCCAATAGGACCACCTGTTAATCAGTTTCTCTATCTCCGCCTGCTGGTAGATATGAGCTATCCCATTGGTCTCTGGATTCATCTGCTGCGTCTAAGGGAAAGAAAATTAACAGGTAAGAACATAATTTTTCCATTCAACAGAGAGCAGGTCCAAATTGGAGCCTGCTAACTACTTTACCACTATGAAACAAGCAGCACTTGCCCATACAACCAGGCAGGGAGTATAATAGTGGAGGCTGAAGAATCTTACTCAATCAGTGACCGCTGATTCCTTTCACCATCGAAATCTTCATTGTTCTTACTTAAATATACGATTATTAGGAATAAGTTGCAGCAGGTCAAAGATTGGCTGGAGGAATCTAACCCCAACTTTGTTTTATTAACAGAGACATGGTTAATCGCAGATAATATTATTATTATACGTGAATGCCTCCCTCCAGGTTTTAAAATTATATCTCTATCCGGAAGAGGGGGAGGACTAGCTATTATTCTGAGAGATTCTTTTGATTCTACTATACTAGCCTTGAAATCCTCAGCGGATATCGAGATTCTCTCCTGTAAACTATGGACTAATCAGTCAGAAGATGTTTTAATAATCACACTGTTTTATATTCCACCTAAGAAATGGTCCTTAGCTAAGGATGATTTCTTTGAATTTCTCCTTACAAATTCAATAGCAGGTCCTTATAATTTATTGATTGGTGATATGAATATTCATCTTGAGCAGGTAGATCGGGGAGACACTAAAGATCTATTATCCTTTATGTCTTCTTCAGACTTTTTCAAGCCAGCCCCAGAAAAGACCCATCAAAAAGGCCATCAGTTAGGTTTAGTTATTTTCTCCTCCAAAGAATTAGTTAATCAACTGGACTGATTCTTTATGGTCAGACCACCGACTATGTAATTTCCAACTTAGCTGGTATGTAAGATGATTTAAAACTAAATCTAAGAAGACAAAAAGCCAGTAGAGGCTTGGTGAACCCAGTGGAATTCTAGTCACACTATGATATAATTTCAAATTCAGATTTTGAATCATCTTTTGTCGATTCTTGGACCAATACGAGTATACAGATAATAATAAAATGACACCTATTAAATTAATGAGACAAAAAAAATTTGGATGTTTGGTTTGATGCTGAATTGGGAATAGTGAAACGGGAACTATGGAAATTGAAAAGACTATGGTTGAAATCAGGAGATAGTGAAGGTAGATTGAATTGGAGACGCAAATTAAAAGATTACAAAAAATTGATTACAGAGAAACATACTAATTTTTACGCCCCAAAAATTGGCACACCAAACATTAATATTAAAAATCTTTTTGAATCAGTTAACAATCTTTATGATACACAGGCATGTTCTTGTTTAACTTTAGACCAGAGGTGTCCAACCTTTTGGCTTCCCTGGGCCGCATTGGCTGAAAAAAATGTTTCTGGGGCCACGCAAATGCTGCAGCAAGACAGAGGAGGAAGCTGGCAAGACGGTAAACATCCGGGGGCAGCAGAGGAAAACACTGCATTGCCCTCGACCGGGGCCGCACAAAATACTTCACGAGGCCGCATGCGGCCCTTGCGCCGCAGGTTGGACACCCCTGCTTTAGACTCTTCCCCATCGGTAGATGCCTTGGCTGAGTTTTTTAATAACAAAATTAATAATTTGAGATCCAAATTACCGGCCTCCACAAATGATCATTTGAATTTCCCTGATGCTCAATGCGTTGGTATAATTTTTCTATTCCTAATTGGCAACAATTCTGTAAATTTTACATTAAGTATGTTAATTCTTATTGCAGATTAGATTGCTACCCACCAAATATTGTGAAAGTTGCTCCAGTCACTTTAAAGCCAAGTTGTATAACTGGGTCTCTTTTTTATTATTAAGTGATAAATTTCCTGAGAACTTAGGTTAGATTTTGATTACACCGATTGTAAAAAAAATCCCAAGAAATCTATCACGTTGACATCGAATTACCAACCTATTTCAAGTATTCACTTGTTTGTCAAGCTGATGGAGGGTTTGGTCAACTAGGATTTGGCAACATATTTGGATAAATTCAGCATATTGCAGGATAACCAGTCAGGTTTTCGATCTGGTTTTAGTACTGAAACAGTTATTGCCTCATTGCTAGATTTTCTTCTTAGTTTATTTAGACAAGGTACAAGTGCATTTGTTCTGCAACTAGACTTAAGCAGTGCCTTTGATTTAGTCGATCATGCTATCCTGACTGATTGTTTGGAGTCAATTGGAATTTCTGGTAATGTTTTAAAATGGTTTCAGGGATTTTTAAGAAAAATATCTTATCAAGTTTATAGTGAGGATAATCTTATCATTGGGTAAATTCCTGTGGAGTCCCTCGGGGTTCTCAGCTATCTCCGACATTGTTCAACATTTATCTTGCATCATTGTGAAATCTATTGCAAAATTTATAAGTGAAATCCTATATCTGTGCGAATAATATCATTATAGTTGTTCCCCTTATTAACCTGACTCCCGAGATAAAAAAAATCATATATTCTTTATTTTAAACCAGATTGAATTGTGGATGACTGAATTTAAATTGAAACTTAACTCTGAAAAAACAAAATTATTTCTGGCGGGCCCTAATGACAAAATTAAAGATACATCAATATTTTTAAATGATCAGGATTTTCCTATAGGCTATTCCATAAACATTTTGGAAGTGACATTGGACCGGTATCTCACCTTAGAAGAACATACAGATTTGTTAGTCAGAAAATGTTTCTTGGTCTTATGGAAACTCTGAACCATTAAAAAGTATTTTGATGTAGCATCATTTCGACTGCTAGTTCAGTCCTCCATCTTAAGTATGCTTCACTATTGCAATATTATTTATTTGGGTACATATAAGAAAACCCTGAAAAGACTTCGAGTTATTCAAAATTTAGCAGTTTGGCTGATTTTTGGTTTGAAAAAATGGGAATATATTACTCCCTATTATCAAAAACTACATTGGTTACCGATGGAGACAAGAGTTTTGTTAAAGTTTTCCTATATCTGTTTTAAATCAATATTTGGTATGGCTCCTGCGTACTTGGTCTCTCTTTTTTCTAGACCGTTTTAATAGGCCTACACGCAGAATCCATATGTTTGCTTACCCAACAGTAAATGCTTGTCGCTTTAAAAGATTTCTGGATAGAACTCTTGCATTTCGGGCAGGTAAAATGAATGACCTGCTGGGTAATATTACGCATGCTCCATCTTATTTTATTTTTAGAAAATTAGTAAAAGCACAGTTGTTTGATCGATTTTTAACCTAATGATTTATTGTTTTAATTTTTTATCCTTTTATCTTGTATGTATTTCTGATGATTTGTATTGTATTTTTTTTCACTGATTGTCCTGTTCTTCTCATTGTAAACCACTTCGAACTATTATGGCTTTGGTGGTATGCAAGAATAAATTATTATTAATAAATATTTTAGTAAATATAGTGCACCCTCTGTGTGAGGAGATAAGCTTCTGAGGTAGGCCCAATAAGCTATACCTCTAATGCTTCAACTGCAATGGCTTTTCCAAAAGGAGAGAAAGCGCTCAAGCTAGCTGCATCATAGTGTGCACTAAGGGCTCCTTTTATGAAGCCGCGTTAGCGGCTTTATCGCATGCACATTTTTAGCGCGCGCTATCCCCCGCGCTAGCTGAAAAACTACTGCCTGCTGAAGAGGAGTTGGTAGCGGCTAGCATGGCCGGCAAATTAGTTTGCGCTATTACGTGCGTTAAACTGCTAACGCTGCTTCGTAAAAGGAGCCCTAAGTGTGCTGTGATAATTCATTTAACTTAATGTTGCATTCAAAATAAAGTGTATAGACCAACAACTATGACACTCCCACCTGTTCATTGCCTCCCCACAGTGGATGCTAGATATGCCAGCAGCGGTTTACTTAGTTTATTGTCTGCCGTTATTAGGAATTGGCGTTTTCAAGAAACGGGAGCCATTACTTTCAGAGATGTCCCCGAATCAAAGGTTCAACTAAGCTTGGTTTCAGAGACATAAAAACCCCTTCCTCAGGAACCCGTTGTAAACCCAAAATGAAAAAGTCCACTGAAGATTTTAGGCAGCTGTTATAGCGTGAGAATTCATGAGGGAGGCAGGAGGAGGAACGCCAGAGAAGCACGCACTGCTTAAAAGCAGGCATGGTGACATCACGATTTAGAAAGTCCCGCAGCTGGTCACGGGAGCTTATATGTCCAATGAAATGTACTGAAACAGTCACTGACTGTGGGAAAGATGATGTAAAAATTTTTAAAGGCCACACAGCTGATTTTCAGTAAAAGCAAAAAAAAAAAAAAAATGAATGAGTCACTAACCGTGAAAATAATAGTTGACCATCAAAAGTTGCTCAATTTCTGTAAACAGATGTGAGATGACATAACAGGCACAGGAGAGCCCATCTCCAGATAAAGTTAAAATTAAAGATAAAGCATGAGAAACTCTAAAAGTAAAGTCAAATGATTCTATTCTATTCCACATATTCGTTAAGGCCTGTTGGGTGAACTGTATTCAGCTCAGATTTCCAAAATTGTTCACGTAATTGGATCCGAGTCATTCTGTCTCCTCTAAAAGTACTCGGTACATGTTCAATAATGAACAAGTTGAAGTCAGAAAATTTGTGACCATGTTCAAGACAAAGTGCCACTATAGGAGTTGAAACAGTGGAGGTGTGTATCCTACTTGTAATCTGATTTTCATAATATAAATGGTGCATCCCATGTATAAGAGTTTGCAAGGGCACATTAGAATATATACTACTCATTGGGTTGAGTACGTCGTTCGATGCTTAAATGTGTATGCACGCTGAGTGTGAGGATGATTCCACATAGAAAGTCGTAAAGAGTTCTGACACATTGTGCATGCACCACATGGTTTATGTTCTCCCCTTATCTCATTGGGTGGGTCACTATATTTGTGGACAAGATCATTAGCTAAATTTTTGGGACGAGTAAAGGCCACACAAGGACTTTGTTTAATTGTTCATTCAAAGCTAACACTTGCCAATGCTTCCTCACTATATTTGCTATATCCTGCACTTGATCTAAATATGTGATGACATATATTTGTTTGCCCATTGAGGTCCTGTTCTGTAGTTGAAGAAGCATCCGGGTTGGCATAGCGGGCACGTCAATAGGCATGCTTGAGAGTCCATTCAGGGTATCTCAGTTGTCTAAATCAGAAGCTTGATGTTTAAACTCTCTGGTTGTATACTAAATACAGTGTACCCGTAAAAACTGGTTCACTGGTAAAGCCTGTTTCAATCTGGAGGGATGACAACTGCTGAAATGCAAATAGGTGTTAACGATCCGCTTGCTTTTTATATACAGAAGTGATAATTTTTTCTCCCTCCTTCCTATCCCTTGTGTCCAAAAGTGGCAATAAACTTGAGATGACAGTCCAGTGAATTAAGCCACCTCAGGAATTCCCTAAATTGTTCTTCTGAATCAGACCAGATCAGAAAGATGTCATCAATATATCTGATCCAAATGGGTGTCCTCAAAACAGGTAACTTATAAATTTGAAATGCTTGGGGCTATGGTTGGCCCCATGGTTACCCCATGTTTCTGGAAATAAAAAGTACCTTCAAATTTAATTCTGGAGCAGTAGAGAAGCTAGCAACATGAGAAACTCCTTAGAGGAAAAGTGGCTGCTTCAGCTCGGCAGCTCGAACCTACCCTGATGTGGCAGGAGGTGATTACCAGCTTCCTAACGTCTTCTCCAAGGGACAAACCTGCTTTGCCGAACGTGAGAGTGATGTCTGCATTCGGGAGCGAAGCTTCACTTAGTCCCATGAGACCTGCCCCTCCCCTGCAGCCACGAGAGTGGGAAACTCCAGAAACCTCACAGAGACAGGAATTAAAGTTGTCTGCGTTGGTGGTGGGCTTGCTGACTTAACCAAGTTGCTGCAGCCGGTACATCTAAGCCAGAGGAGGAGAGTGTGGAAGGTTCAGCAGGTCTAGGACAGACTCCATCGGTCCTCCCACTGGTAAGACCTGCTGAATTCACACTAGAGTCAATCTGGATGGCATTAGACTCCCTGCACAAGCTATGTGCTGGAACCCTTCCCCTGGTTCATGTACAGACACAGATGTTGGACAAAATTGAGGAAGAGATGAAAGTCCAGGAGGGAAAAGTTAAACATCTAGACCAACGGGTCCAAGGGCTAAAGTCCTCTGAATCCTCTTTAATGCAAGATTAGACTATTGTTCTCAAGGAAAGCTGAGAACTTTGAAAATTATACTAAATTGTTAAATCGCAGGATTCTAAACTTTCCTAAATTGCTGACAATGTCTCCTAAGGAACTATTCTATAGATTTTTCAGGGAAGTATTTGGAGGATGGACTCCCTCTTCATAAAATATATTTTTTGCCAATTAACCCACCCCCAAAACAAAACGGCTTCAGTCCCTATGATTCTACCTGATTCCTCAAGTCCATTGACTGTTACAAGAATTTTGGAAACCTCGGGGGGGGGGAGGAGGGCGAAGTTATAAGTCGTTCGACACTTCTGGTGACTTTTGTTTTTCAGCAAGACAAAGAGTCACTTCTTAGGCTCTTTTTTAGGCTAAAAGAGGTGACTTTTTTTTTTGGATAGCAAGATTTCCATGTTCCCAGATGTCTCGAAATCAACACAAACCAGGAAAAAATGGTTTCTAGAAATGAAACAGTTTCTGATTTCTTTGGGAGCAAAATTCCAATTAAGATAGCCATGTATGATCCTTTTGGCTCAAATGTCCTATATTTTCTTTGAGCCCTCCCAATTACAATATTTTCTTGAAGGAAAGGGAGTAATAATGTCTAGTCCCTCTAACGAGTAGCAATTAATTAGAAGATGTAACACTACTATATTTTAGTTGTTTTTTTTTCTTTGCTTATTGTTAACTAAATCATTCTCTCCGATGTGTAAATTGCCTCCCTTAAATAAGGACTATGTAAGAGTCTTGAATATTGTTTAAAGATCTAGGGATTTTATTTTCTTTTGTTGTGTTATGTGGCAAAGTCTTTTTTTCTATATACAGTGGTACCTTGATTTGGGAGCATAATTCGTTCAGAAGCATGCTCGTAAACTAAAGCGCTCGTATATCAAAAGCGAGTTTCCCCATAGGAAGTAAGGGAAACTCGGATGATTCGTTCCACATCCCAAAAACAGAACCCCCCCCCCCCCCAAGGCCACTGGCACTGCTCGGTTCCATCCCACCCCAGGAACCGGTTTCTCTCCCCCCACAGCCCACTCCCAAATCATTGCCTCTAGCAACACCTAGCAAGGTACAAAGAGGTAGTGCAGAGGAAGAGAGGGGTGCGTGTGTGCGCAGCACATTGTGATTCTCCTCATCTCATACAGACTAATGGCTGCACACAATGTTCTCTCCTCGACGCCCTGGCAGCAGGACAAGTCCAGATGTAGGGGAGTTCATCCGAGGCAACCACAGCGAGTCACACGAAAGTGAGCAGGGCTGCTCAATGCTGGGTTGCTCCGGGGGGACATTGAACATCTGTGCATGCTCAGGGCCTTTTGGCTCCCACCCTCTCTGAGATTCTCAGATGCTCAAGGCCCCAGAGTAGTCCAGCATATAGCATCAGCAGCAGGCTCTTTCAGCACCAGCACGTCCTGTGGGTTGGTGCGTGCCAGTGCCTGCTGGAGGTAAAGGTTTGGGGTTGGGCCGCGGGGGGAGAGAAGCCGGTTCCCGGGGTGGGGTGGGGTGGTGTGACACGCTTGCTTATCGAGTCAGCGCTTGGTTTGTGAGTTAAAGTTTGCTTGAGTGTGTTGCTCGTTTTGCAAAACACTCGCAAACCGCGTTACTCGCAAACCAAGGTTTGACTGTATATAAATTTATTTGAGATGTGTGTGTGTGTGTATATATATATATATATATATTTTATTTAAAAAATATATATATACGTATATATATATATATATATAAATTTTATTTAAAAAATATATATATACGTATACATACTAATTAAAGTAAAGATCCTTAGAAATTTTTCATATGTTTCAGGTAAAATATATTGGACAATAATGATGAAAAACAAGTGCAGACTTTTTTTCTTTTCTTTTTTAAACCTGTTAAGGTAAAGGAGAGTACATGTAGAGAGCATCAGATAGAAACACCATGTTCCAAATTTATGTGCAAAACACATAAAGGGAATTCTATAAATTAGATGGTTATATTTATGCAAACATTATCCCTGTAAATGTTTAAAATAATGACATATGCATCCAAGTTTTCTACCTAAATGCTATTCTTCAATTACCCACTCAACTTACATAGAGTGTATTTGGGGTGGAGGGAGAGGCATACACAGGAATGGATCATGTTCCATTTATAACTGCCATGTGTCCCTGCTGCATTTAAGCATCTACACTTATACCAGTTCTGCTTCCGATGTAGATATGGGAGCCTAGATCTTAGGTGCATTGATACTGGGTTGTTCTTATTTTCCATAGCAAAACCTAGGCACCTGGGTTTTATTATTGAATAGGTTCCTACTACATGGACATTAGACACCTAAATGGTGGCAGCCAGTTACAGAATTGCCCCCAAATTATTTATTTGTCATTGCAAGACTATATTTTTATTTAATCATAGTAAGGAAATTTAAAATTTGCATGCAGATTTAAAATTAATAAATTTCATTAGCGTTATTGTACAAACACAGAAGTGAAAAATGAAAATGTTTATTAAATTGTACTCAAAAGGATTTTCATCTTATCTTTCAGTTGTGTGGCATGGATCAGTTCTGGGGGATTGCTTTAAGAGCACAGTCTGGCGATGTCAGTCGAGCTGCTATCCAGTATATCAACTCCTATTACATAAATGGTAAGAATCTGTCCATTCTTTAATTGAAATAAAGTACAGTAATTAAAACAACATATCTTTCTCTGTACTAATATCAAAGTATCTCTTGTTTTTTTGTTTTGGAATGTCTGTGTGCAGGTAAAACAGGTTTGGAAAAAGAACATGAATTTATTAGTAAGTGTATGGAAAGTCTTATGATAGCTTCTAGTAATCTTGAACAAGACTCTCGGTCCAGCCTCACTATTATAGAAAGGGGACTTCTGATGCTTAAAACACACATGGAAGCTTTTAGAAGAAGGTAAGGTGTATATATATTTATAATATAAATAACAAATATATGGGAGACTGCAAAATAATAGTGATTTGTTATAAAGTTTTCTTATATGCACAAAAAAATTAGCTTTGATAAAATGTCAATTCATTGGAATCAGTAGCAAGTGGGATTATCTTTCCAATATGCTCTGGCTTGACTCTAATGCCTTTCGTCTTTATCATACTTTTAAACTGCCTAACTAATATTTAAAGTTCAATAGGAATGTCAGTCTTGAAACACTAGCTTTATGCACCTTGACCCGCAGGTGTGTGTAGAGAGCCTCATTGCATTTTTGCGCTCTGCCCCCCTTCTTCCTGGGCTGTCCTGTACTCCTCAGTTATTCTCTCTACACATAAGGTGGTAGGAGCCTGTTTGTTCTGTTCATGTTTATTTCTTTATTTTTCAGGCATTTTTATCATCCGGTTGAGAGTCTTTTCAGTGCTGTAAAGGTTCCTGGTCTTGGGTTGTCTCTGGCTGTAGGAGAACAGACTTTCAGGTCAGAAGTCTGTAGTCAAGGGCCTGCCTGCATTGCAGGGCACCTGCTTGGTCAACCTGCACTAATGGTTTGGAAACTCGGGTACCAATCCTTTGGGAGCACAACTCGCCCAGGTTCTGTCCAAAGTGGGCTTGAGCGCAGGTTGATCAGCTCTGTAATGGTTTTCCAGGATCAGAGCTGACTAAGTTCCTCCCCCCGGTGCATGTGAGTTTTGGTAAGGAATTGAGGTCTGTCATACCGGAGGGAGTGGGGCAGTTGGAAGAATCAAACAGTCTGGTTTTCCAGCTTGCCTGAGGCAGAGATTCTTCATTTCAGGTGGCTGCAGTGTTGGCCTATGCATCTCCCAGCACAAAGCCATTGCATAGTGAGTATAGGGCTGACAGCCCATAAAATAAAATTAGATGGAGTGGGGGTCTCCAAGACTGTTTTTTTGGGGGAGGGTTCTGGGTCTCCCATCCCTAAAATCCTAAATTCACTTGGTTTTGACCCCCAAGTGAATGGCCCAGTGTATCTCCC
Source organism: Geotrypetes seraphini (assembly GCF_902459505.1). Classification (NCBI taxonomy): domain Eukaryota; kingdom Metazoa; phylum Chordata; class Amphibia; order Gymnophiona; family Dermophiidae; genus Geotrypetes; species Geotrypetes seraphini. Next base: position 336,364,455 of record NC_047086.1, on the reverse strand, counting down.
AGGGGCCATTTTTAGAGCCTAAATTTCTGTTGCAGTAGCCATCTTGGATTTCCAAATTTTTGAATAAAAGCCTCAATCTGCCTCAAAAAACTTTGGTTTTGCTCAAAATCAGGTTAGATGGACTGCTTAGGCCAGAATTCTCTGGATTCATGCCAGATTTGTGGTGGATGGCTGGCTGGCTAAGGACCATCCATGTTCTACATGCAGCGCAGCACTTAAGAGGTGGTCTTGGCCTCCTCTAGACTCTCTGGTGGTTTGGGTTCCCAGGCAGTCCGGGTTCCAGGTAGGAAATTCTAGTAGGGGCTGTGGAAATGCTGACTGTGCGGCCCCAGTGAAGTGCAGTCGTGCCATGGAAACACGTGCGCACAAAGAGGCCTTTGGGACGTCCTGGTCAGGGTTTTGCTCCCAAATTTGTCGGTATGATATACGAAACGTACTTGAATTACAGTGGCTGCATTAACCCCTCGAGGGTTTGGCAGCTGTAGTGCTGGGATTTTCTCCCACTCAGAGCACCTGTGCCGTGCAGCAAAACCATGCTCCAATGACGGGGTCCAGTTTTATGAAAACTGTGAGGAAGAGAATTTGGTTTCTATGCCATTAGTCTCTCAGTCGGGGTCCTTATTAGCAGGTGATATGGCCTTCCACTTGGAGATTGCTCAGATAGTGGCCTTGGATCTGGAAGAGGACCCAACATTGCACAGGGTTTTTAAGCCCTCACCGCTATTAGAGGTAATCACTGAGTCTTTCTCAAAATTAAAGATAGAGCAGCTCCAGTCACTTTAGCTCAGTGCTAGCTGATGAGCAGCACAAAACCTTAGACTAGGTGCTTTCCCTCACACCCAGACATCAGTAAGATACTAATGGAGCATTGGGTAGCAAAGGCCATGATAAAGCTGTATCCCTTGGATGCCGTATTCCAACAGCTTTTCATCTCACCTAAGGTGGATTTCCTGGTTGTACAAGTTACCAAGCGTACCTCCCTCCCCAGCGTCGGGCTGGATTTTGTCCAAAGGAGACAATTTGAAGTTGTGTCATAGAGATTAAAGGCAGCAGCAGTGGCGTTCTACATCACGCAGGCATGCCACTCAAAGTAACGGCAGACCTCAGCAGGGGAGAATGACATCGGCACTCAATTCCTGTTGGAGGGAGTGGATTATGTGGCAGACACAATGTATGATCTGTTCAGAGTACTCAGCAAGGTCTCTGCATACGTTATCTCCACCCATAGAATGCTGTGGATTAGATAGTGGGCGGGAGATTCTGCCTCTAAAGTGACTCAGAATAAATTGTCTTTCAAGGGTCAGTTGCTCTTTCATATAGGACTGGACATATACCAATCTCATGGCTAGAATACAGGATCGTAAACCCAAGTATGTACCAAATATCTTACCAGAGACCCCTAGGGGGTCTGCTTGAGGTATGTTTTGTGGCTGTTTTGTATCAGTACTCAGTGAGGTCTTCAACCCAGTGATCCTCCCAGAGCTCAAGTCAGAGTTTTGGGGGGGAACTAAATGTCACTCCGTATTGGTGAGGGGTGAGTAATTTCACTATACCAATAATATCCACTATCTTACCCACATACAAAACAATGTAATACTGCTGCATTCCTACTTAACACCTTCTAGAAACTCCAAAATTTGGAAGAAAAAAGGCCTCAGATGGGCTTCATAGGCCAAAAAAGCTCCCAATGCATGCTCAGTTTAAATCTTACAGTTGTAAGAATACAAGAATAACTTTACTGGGGCAGACCAATGGTCCATCAAGCCCAGTAGCCTGTTCTCATGCTGGCCAATCCCGGTCCCTAGTACCTGGCCAAAACCCAAGGAGTAGCAACATTCTATGCTACCGATCCAGGGCAAGCAGTGGCTTCCTCCATGTCTTTCTCAATAATAGACTATGGATTTTTCCTCCAGGAAATTGTCCAAACTTTTCTTAAAACCAGCTACAATACCCATTCTTACCACAACCTCTGGCAGTGCATTCCAGATCTTAACTATTCTCTGAGTGAAAAAAAATTTCCTCCTATTGGTTTTAAAAGAATTTCCCTGTAAGTGAGTGTCCCCTAGTCTTTATAATTTTTGACAGAGTGAAAAATCGATCCACTTGTACCCATTCTACTCTATTCAGGATTTTGTAGACTTCAAGCATATCTCCCCTCAGCCGTCTCTTTTCCAAGCTGAAGAGCCCTAACTGTTGTAGTCTTTCCTCATACGAGAGGAGTTACCATCCCCTTTATCATCTTGGTCACTCTTTTTTTAACCTTTTCTAGTACCGCTATATTTGAGATAAGGAGACCAGAATTGAATGCAATACTTCAGTTGAGGTCGCACCATGGATCGATACAGAGGCATTATAATATCTTTAGTCTTGTTAATTATCCCTTTTTTAATAATTCCTAGCATCCTGTTTGCTTTTTTGGCATATTGGATGGAAGGTTTCATCGTATTGTTTATGTTGACACCCAGATCCTTTTCTTGGGCGCTAACCCTCAAGGTGGACCTTAGCATCCGGTAACTGTGATTCGGATTATTCTTCCCAATGTGCATCACTTTGCATTTGTTCACATTTAATTTCATTGCCACTTGGATGCCCAGTGTTCTAATTTCCTAAGGTCTGCCTGCTATTTTTCACAATCCATATGTATTTTAACAACTTTGAACAGTTTAGTGTTTTCCTAGTTCAATTTTCCAAAGACACAAAGGGTGAAATTCAACATAGCAGCACAATGCAGGCAAGTCATCCTCAAAGCCATGGACAGCAAGAATAGAAAACCATCTTCCGCTGGTCATTCAACAGCTGTTTCCTGCGGCATCTTCACATCAAACCGCAAGTCCAGTTTTCGTGTAGAAGCAAAAGCAGAGAGAGCTAAATGTTCCCAATCTTCTGGAGATCATGTCTCAGGGCCCCCCAGAAAGCAGTTATGATGCCAAGATAGCAGCTGTAACCCCCAGGATAGGAAGAAGGTTAACGGCTTAATGAGAGGAATGGGCAAAAGCCACCACAGACCGCTATGTGCTGGACATTATTCAGGAGGGGTACAATCTTGAGTTCTTCCATCCCCTCCCAGAGCTGTTTATAGACTCCCCAGTAGGAAAATTGGAAAAAGAGGTCAAGGTCCAAGCCAAAGTGCAGATTCTATTAGACCTGGCAGCTATTGAGGCCGTACCGGACTAATAATCAAGATTGGGCAGATACTCCATATACTTCATTGTGCCCGAAAGGGACTCAGAAGATTGGAGGCTAATTCTGGTGCTGAAATCGATAAATGCTGCCCACAAAGTCCCACGCTTCCAAATGGAAAAAGGTCGGTCATTGCCTCAGTGTCACTGGGGGATTTTCTGGTCTCTAGATCTAATAGAGGCCTATCTACATATTCTTGTAAAATCCCGCTCTATTCCTGGCAAGTGAATTGTGCATCTGTGGTCACCTGACAGCTTGTTGGAAGCCTCATTTACATAATGTTTTTAGTCAGGACAGCCCTCAGGAATCCAGTTGCATTCCTACAAGCTAGACAGTAAGAGCTTATCTCTTCTGCTCGTGTTATTTTTCTTTAAACTTAGTCCTTTTAGTCGCGCTTTGCTCCTTTGAGCTGCAGAGGTTCCCAGCAGGGACAGCTCTGGCTGTGGGAGATTACAGATTTTGAGATTGAGTCTGTTTCCAGGGGGTTGGCTGTCTGGCAGTGCACCCCCTAGACCATTGGTTCCCAAACCTGTCCTGGAGGACCCCCAGGCCAGTTGGGTTTTCAAGATAGCCCTAATGAATATGCATGACAGAGATTTACATATAATGGAGATGCCAGGAATGCAGATCTGCTCCATGCATAGGGGCTATCTTGAAAACCCGACTAGCCTGGGGGTCCTCCAGGACAGGTTTGGGAACCACTGCCCTAAACAGTTTGAATGTTTAGAACGAGACTCTGGGATCTTTCCCTTGGGAGCTTGCTCACCCCAGGTTCGTCCGCTAGTGGATCTGAGCATAAGCTGCATAGTATTCGGGATAGGAACTGTGTTCCTATGTGGGTGTGTCCATTGGTAGCAGAGGTCTCCCGCCGGTTGAGTCAAACTGGAGAGGCAGTCAGAAGACTAGCAGTATAGTTTGCATGCTTGATGAGACCGAAGATCTCCCTGTAAGCGGTTTTAGCTTCCTTTTCTGCAGCATTCAGCACAGGGCTGACAGCCTGTTTTCAGCAATTTGGGGGGGGTTCTCCAAAAGTGAGTTTATCCCAGGACAAGCAGGCAGGTATTCTCACTAATGGGTGACGTGATCCAATGGAACCCCGATGCGGACGCCTCACAAGCATTTTTGCTTGATGAAACTCGAAGTTTCGAGTCGCCCGCACCGCGCATGCGCGAGTGCCTTCCCGCCCAGACCAGGGCACGTCTCTTCAGTTCTTACTTTTCCGTGGAGCCGAGAAGTCCGTCTTTGACTCTCTGCGTGAAGATTTTTCACTTGTGCCTTCTAAAGTCCGCGGTTTGGGGTTCTTTTTCTCTCAATCACTGATTTTCGTCATTCTTGTTTTCAAAAAAAAAATTTCTTTCATCCGTCTGACCGGGCAGGCCACATGGCCGTAGCCCTGTGGCTTTGATTTTGCGGCGGAACTTTTCCGGCCTATGTCCCGGCCTATCACCGGTTTTAAAAAGTGTGCCAAGGGCCAGCGTGCGATTTCGCTCACGGACCCTCATCGACGCTGTGTTCGGTGTCTCGGGCCTGAACACCTTCCGAAATCGTGCCAGCCTTGCTCCACACTCACTGCACGTGCTTTCAAGCGCCGTTGCGTCTTGTGGGAGTCGCTGTTCAGCACGGAGTCCTTGACGGAGCAATCGTCATCGAAAGGCCCCTCACCTTCGACTTCGTCCGCTGCTCCTCAGCCTTCCACCTTTGCGGCGCCGTGTCTCATCAAGCCTGCATCGTTTGTGCCGGCCCCCGACTCCAGCGCCTTCCAGCGATGCCTTCCTCAGTCTCTTCAGATCAGGTAGCACAGCAGCCAATTCCACGGTAGTGCTAAAAGTGGCCAAGGCTTCTAGGCCCAAGCACTCACACACTACCCCCGAAGAACGCAAGGCCCGTGCAGGCAGTCCCATTGCAGATGCGGATCCGTCCTTGCCGGCCTTGTTCCAGACCTTGTTAGAGAAGCAATTCATCGAGCTCTTCACCACCATTGGGCCTAAGCTTCTCTCACAAATCCAGCCTAGGCACGGGGAGGCCTCCCACAAGGTCGAGCCACCTCCAGTGCCTCAGCGATACACACACACTCTACAGGGAGCAGAGTCTCTGCGAGTGTCTGGTCTGGCTTCGGCGCATGCATCGCAAGGAGCACAGTCTTTGCCCATGCCTCCATTGGAACCGATTCACTCGATGCAAGGAGCAGAGTCTTTGCGAGTGCCTCCATTGGAACCCATCCACTCGATGCAAGGAGCAGAGTCTTTGCGAATGCCTCCATTGGAGCTGATCCATCCGATGCAGGGGTTTGAGTCCCTACGAGCACCCCGGGGTGATTCCAGCCATCCACCTGTGCTTCGATCAACTGCTTCCAGCCCCATCCACTACCTAGGGGCCTCAGCGAAGACCCATTTGCCTCGTTCATCGAGGCTGATATCCAAGCACGGTGCACATCGGTCTAGGCATTCATCGAGGCACTCGTCCAGGCATGCCTCGCCTCATCGGAAGCAGCCTTTCCTCGAGTATTCTCCACCGGCTACTTCACCTCCTCCGATGCCAGAGCTCGAGGACACGATGGGGTCTTTATCACCACCACGTTCCCCGTCCTCATTGGATCCCGAGGCTTCGACGTCCTCGAGCCCGTCTCGAGGCCCTGCTTTGGCTGACCTGCTGTCGTTCTCCTCCTTCCTTCGACAGATGTCAGACGACCTGGACATCCACCTGGACACAGGTTCCAAATTCTCCAAGGAATACCTGGAGACTAGGCACCTCCCTCAACCACCTGCTGAACCCCTCAAACTTCCTCTTCACAAGTTGCTGGATCAGACCTTTATGCGGTGCCTTGAAACACCTTATTCCATCCCCGTCGGGCAAATTGGATACCAGGTACCGCACGGTGCACCACAAGGGGTTCGATGGTTCCCAACTCTCCCATCAATCCCTCTTGGTGGAGTCCTCACTGAAGTGTTCTCATCCCTCCCAGGTCTACGCTGCCGTCCTGGTAGAGAGGGCAAGACCATGGACTGCTTTGGCAGGAGGATCAATCAGAACTCCATGATGACATCCAGGGTTCTGAACTACAACTTCCATTTTGTCACATATTTCGAGTTCTTCCTGTCGGTACTCCAGAAGTTCTCGCCCTATGTGGACCCCAGGGCACAGTCCAAGTACCAGGAGGTTCTGGCCTCGCTGTCCCAGCTCAGTTTATAGCTGATGCAATCATCCTACGATGCCTTTGAGCTCTCGGCTCGGGCTACAGCGTGTGCAGTGGCTATGTGCTGGCTGGCATGGCTCAGGACCATCGATATGGACCCTAATCTCCAGGACAGGCTTGCCAATGTTCCATGTGTTGGTACCGACCTCTTTGATGAATCCATCGAAGCCGTGACCAAGAAGCTCTCGGACCATGAGAAATCCTTCCAATCCATCCTGCGTCAGAAACATAAGCCTGATCCTCCTCGCCCATCATGCCCACCATTAGTATACCAGCGGCATTACCCATCTAAGCAGGCTTTCCCCATCCGACAGCCTGTGAAGTGGCAGCATTCTTAAAAACAGCAGCAAAAGCCTCAGCCTTCCTCCGTCCCTAAGGCTCCTCAGCCCTTTTGACTGTCTCATAGAGGACGTAACTTCAGTCGTCCTGCCATTCTCAGCTGCTCCACCAATTGGAGGTCGTCTCCATCACTTTTACCATCGATGGACGACTATTATCACCGACCTCTGGGTCCTTTCCATCATCAGGGAGGGATACCCTCTCTAGTTCGATCGAGTACCCCCGGAACATCCTCCAAGAGAGTATCCTTCCAGCTTGACCCAGACCGCCCTTCTTCTCCAGGAAGCCCAGGCTCTATTACAGCTCAGAGCTGTCGAGCCGGTTCCTGTGTCTCAACAGAACAGGGGTTTTTACTCCCGGTACTTCCTTGTTCCGAAGAAGACGGGCGATCTGCGACCCATTTTAGACCTCAGGGTGCTCAACAAGTTTCTGGTCAAAGAGAAGTTTTACATGTTGACCCTGACATCCCTGTATCCCCTCCTCGAGCAGAACGACTGGTTATGCTCTCTGGATCTCAAGGAGGCCTACACTCACATTCCCATTCATCCGGCCTCACGCCAATACCTCAGATTCAGGGTGGGACATCTTCATCTCCAATACCGAGTGCTTCATTTCGGCCTGACCTCATCACCCAGAGTCTTCACCAAGTGCCTGGTAGTAGTTGCCGCAGCACTCAGGAACCACAGCCTCCAGGTATTCCCCTACCTGGATGACTGGCTCATCAAGGATTCCACGTCCCAGGGAGTCGTCCTCGCGACCCAGAAGACGATTTAGTTACTGCAACATCTAGGGTTCGAGATAAACTTCCCGAAATCCCATCTACAACCTTCCCAGACTCTTCCCTTCATCGGAGCTGTTCTGGACGGTTCACGGAAGTTTCGCCCCCCACATTTCGCCCCCAGCAATTCGCCCCTCACATTTCGCCCCCCACATTTCGCCCCCAGGTATGTTTCGCCCCCGGAAGTTTCGCCCCCACACATTTCGCCCCCCGGATGTTTTGCCCCCACACATTTCGCCCCCGCACATTTCGCCCCCGTCTTTTACAAAGACGCATTGGGCTAGTTTAGCGCTGGCCACTGCGGTATTAGCTCCAACGCTCATAGGAATTCTCTGAGTGTCGGAGCTAATCTTGCCGCGGGCTGGCGATGGGTGGGGGGGGGGGAGGGAAAGAAGCCTAACGCAGCTTTGTAAAAAGGAGGGGTGAGCTAGGTCCTAAATCCTATCCCCGTCACGTTTTGGTGCTAGTTGTTGCCTTGTATTGCAAGAGTTATGCTTTCTTGGGCTAGGCTGCAGTAATCCTTTTATAAATACACCTGCAGTCGATAAATGTGGCCTTCCCAATGCCACAGGCTAGCCCCACCCAGGTTTAACAATTGAGAAAGCAAATTACCCTGTTAACCGAGTTGTAAACTTAACTGCCTCTTGTGACAGAAAGCAATTGACCTGAAAAGTTCCAGTCCTGGGCCCCATTGCTCGCAACCTAATGCTGGTTTTGGAGCTGATTAGCACCACTGCTAATCTGCGCTGAATGTTCAGAGGGCAGGGTATTTCAATATAGTCACGGTTTGAAATATTCCAGGCGTCTCGCTCTCTTCCCTCCCCAAGGTCTAGCTTCTCGCCCCTTCAACCTCTTGTAGATCTCTGCACCACTTAGCCCTCCCTCACTCCTACAAATAGCCAAGACACTCTTCTCTCTCCAGGCCCACCCCTTTGATCTGCCTCCCATCCCCTTGTTTCCCTCTCTCCCCCCCAGGGCCTAACTAGGTACTGGATCCAGTGTGGGGGGGGGGGGCCTTCATGGTAGGAGTACAGCCCTCTCACTTCTGCCTTCTAAAATGGCTGTTGTCCTCTTGCAGCAGCTAATGGTATTAACAGGAAGTGCCGTGAGCAGCTGCGAAAGGTCATGGCAGCCATTTGGGAAGGCAGGAGCGAGAGGGCCATGCTCCTGCCACAAAGATCAATGCTGGACTGCTAGGTACTTTGATAGGTCTCAGGGGGAGGAGGGGGGGGCATGGGACATGTGGCTCACAAGCTGTATGTTGCCGACCCTATCTTAGACGCAGAAAGGGGAGGTGGGAAGGGAGACAAAGTTAGAGTGAGAGAGAGAGAACGGAGGAACGCTCAGGGGCGAAATGTGCAGTACACATAATCCAACGCTCAGGGGCGAAATGTGCGGGGGCGAAATGTATGGGGGCAAAACATCCGGGGGGCGAAATTTGTGGGGGCGAAATGTGTGGGGGCGAAACATACCTGGGGCGAAATGTGAGGGGCGAATTGCTGGGGGCGAAATGTGGGGGGCGAACCTTCCGGATCCCGTTCTGGACACTACCCAACTCAGATCGTTCCTCCCTCCCGAAAGGCAGGAAACTCTCCTCCATCTTTGCCACTTGGTGTCCTCTCGCCCGTCCAACTCAGCGAGACATATGATGGTTCTCCTAGGCCACATGGCCTCTACAGTTCACGTGACTCCTTTTGCCAGACTTCACCTCAGGATTCCCCAGTGGACCCTGGCATCTCAGTGGACGCAGATATCCGACCCTCTGTCCCGACACATCCGGGTCACTCCTGCTCTGCAACAGTCTCTTTGCTGGTGGATGCTATCCTCCAATCTATCCAGAGGTCTGAGGAGGAGTTTCTAGGTCTTTCCATCAGACCCCACTCCTCCACATGAAAGGAGAACATCACCACCCAAAGAGTTCTCCCTTCTCAATTTTGTCAGGGACAAGGCTGTCTGTCCCTTTTGAGTTAGATACTAAGGATGAATCTAGGGCTCAGTTATCCTTCAGTTTGAACCCCATGTACAGAATCTTTAAAAAAATGTATAGATGATCTAAAGGAAATCAAGATGGCATCGGGGGAGGGGGAGGTGCACTGAGTCTCAGCACTGCTGTCACAATGGGGAAGAGAAAGGTTAAACATAAGATCTATCCACTGGGTCCTGCAAAGCTTCTCTTTATGAAGCAGATGACTTTGGGGGCTTGTAGGCTATAGCCCTATACAGAGTGATCTTTGGACTTGGGTAATCCTGTTTGTTTTGCCTCATTAAGCCCAATGTTACTTTCAAAGCTGCTGTAACCTGGAAGCTGTCTGCTGAGCTACTTGGCTGTAAGGCCTACTCTCAAGAAGAATTGTGGAGGTATGGCTTTGGAGGACCTACCGTTGGCAGCATCTTCATCTTGTAGAGGTGGGAGAGGCAACTTGGGTGTTTCTGCAATGTTGGGGATGACCTTGTAACAGCATAGCTCCAGGATCTGAGGGCTATGTTCTTATAAGAACATAAGAACATAAGCAGTGCCTCCGCCGGGTCAGACCATAGGTCCATCCCGCCCAGCAGTCCGTTCCCGCGGCGGCCCGAACAGGTCACGGCCTGTCTGAGTCACCAGAAGGGGCCCCCTTGCCACCTTGGTTTCCCATTGAGTCCTATCTTCCCATCGAAGTCCTAACCCTCCGGTCTTGCACATGCACGACCTGGTTGGATTTCTATACTTATTACCTGGTTAGCTTTCTATACCTGTGTTACATCCCAGAACCTCTCTCAGTATCCCACGATCCCCCTATCCCTCAGGAATCCGTCCAATCCCTGTTTGAATCCTTGTACAGTACTCTGCCTGATCACTTCCTCCGGTAGCGCATTCCAAGTGTCCACAACCCTTTGGGTGAAAAAAAACTTCCTTGCATTTGTTCTGAACCTATCTCCCTTCAGTTTCTCCGAATGCCCCCTCGTGCCTGTTGACCCCTTCAGCCTGAAGAATCTGTCCCTATCCACCTTCTCTATGCCCCTCATGATCTTGAAGGTCTCTATCATATCTCCCCTGAGCCTCCTTTTTTCCAGAGAGAAGAGCCCCAGCCTATCCAACCTCTCGGCGTATGGGCAGTGTTCCAGCCTTCTTACCAGTTTCGTTGCTCTCCTTTGAACTCTCTCAAGTACCGCCATGTCCTTCTTGAGGTACGGCGACCAATATTGAACACAGTATTCCAGATGTGGACGCACCATCGCTCGATACAATGGCATGATGACTTCCCGCGTCCTGGTTGTTATGCCCCTCTTTATGATGCCCAGCATCCTGTTGGCTTTTTTCGAGGCTGCTGCGCACTGTGCAGATGGCTTCAGTGATGCATCCACCAGCACACCCAAGTCTCTCTCAAGACTGCTGTCTCCCAACAATGCCCCCCCCAATTTGTAGTTGAACAACGGGTTCTTTTTCCCTATATGCATGACCTTGCATTTTTCCACGTTAAAGCGCTTTTGCCATTTGTTTGCCCAGTCTTCCAGCTTGTCCAGGTCCCTTTGCAGGTCCTCACACTCCTCCCTGGACCTAACTCTGCCGCACAGTTTGGTATCGTCTGCAAATTTTATAACCTCGCACTTTGCCTCCTTTTCCAGGTCATTGATAAATATGTTGAAGAGTAACGGCCCCAGCACCGATCCCTGTGGCACACCGCTCGTGACTCCCCGCCAGTCAGAGTATTGTCCCTTTACTCCGACTCTCTGCAGTGTTTTGTTTTGTTTTGTTTTATGTTTGGTTGGCAAAACTTTTTTATTGTTTGAACTCAAACAATTAATGATGTTTTTCTGAGAGCAGGAGAATTTCCACTAGCTAATTTCATGAGTTCTATAACCAGCTGCTGATGTATCTCTGCACTCCCTTCTTTACTGTGTTATGTTTCCTGGTTATAATTTTTGTATTGGTTTCCATATAGTAGTATAAGATTTGAATTTTCCATATAGTAGTATAAGAATTGGTTTAATATGTTTCCTAATTTTTATTTATTTCATTCATGATACGAGGATGGTTTGAAAAATTTGGTAAAAAAGCAAATTAAACAATGTAGTCTCCATCGAGGACTAAACACTTAGCCCAGCAAGTTTCCAGTTTTTTTATAAACTAGTTTTTCTACAATACAAAAAAACTGGATGTAGACTAAGTTGTTTTACTTACTTTTTTACCAGACTTTTCAAACTACCCTTGTATATTCTTGAATGTAAATTTTCAAATCTTATAAATAAATAAACTACAGATGAAGCAAAGGGAAACCTCTTTCTCAGTACAATCAGATTAATAAGAAGGTCAACTTTATGTATAGAGAGTCTAAAAGGCTCCCAAATTCAAGAAGCCCTAGCTTCTGCATCTTTCCATGGTGGTTGAGTTCCAAGACTCACTGCTCAGTGCCTCCACTGAACTGTGCTCATTTCCTGCATAACTCTTTGCTAGCTGTTAATGAGCATGCACTTGTGGAACATTGTGTACAGTGTAGTGATGCTCACAGACACACTCTCCCTCTAGGGAAGGTCAAACTAGGAGCCAGAGTGGGAATGCAGAAAACACGTCATTCAGCTAAATTATGTTTTCAAGATGGCGTCCAGAGCCTTTGCCATGAGTATTGCCATGCCTGCGTCAGGCCTAGTAGCTGGGGATGTTTCATGCTGGGTTGGGGTGGGGGGATGGACAAGATGGAGGAGGTAGCTGATGTCAGCATAGCTATCACTACCATTCAGCATTTTTAGTTGGCATTACTTATGTTAGCGAAGGCCTATGGGAAATTATATCAATCTGACTCTGGCATGTGAATGCAGATAGACCCTGAGGGCAGGGAGACTGTTTTAAGTAGCCCTAATTGATATGTTTTAAGTATCATGATTGAATCATGATTATCTAAAAGGTGTTAATGTCTGATTAAGAGGGTGCTTAGGACAATGGGTCCAGGTGCACAGAATTCACATACATTAATCATTCAGCCAGACTGGATTGTTTATCAAGAAGATAGGCTGCTTGAATGGGACAAAAAAGCCAGAGACTAATCCCATCTACTATGCCTGCAAGTATCACACCCTCCTTATCAATTAAATTAACCATTGTTTCAAACAGTTTACAAATTCTAAACAGAAAGATACTGGGACATACAATAGTTTCTATACACAGAATAAGATTCCAAGTTATAAAAGCCTCCTTTCTACAACACATCTGCAGCTCTAGCTCTCGCTCTCTTTCTTTGTCTATCCTTCTCTTTATCTATGGAACACGAAGCTTAGACCATCACCCCATCCCCTTTTTCTCTCTCTCTCTGCCTTTCCCTGGAACTTCACGCTTCCTTCTGGACTCTGTAAGGCAGGGAAACTGCTTTGCTCTCTACTTCATTGTAATGCTTCATTGTAATGCTTCAGAATATTGCTTTTCTGTAAGACTATTTCTATAATATATTCTTTATGCAATCACCTCTGGCTGTGCCTCTTTGATTCTACTTCCTGGTGAATCATCTGTGAGGGAACTGAACCTGGGACCTGGCGTTTGTAAGGGTGCCTCTCAAGTGACCCCACCAACCATATATTGTGGGGGCCACTAACAAACCTTACAGCTGATCTCATCAAGAAACATTCTGAGACCACCAAATCACTGTCATGGCCCACTCCTTCTTGACCACTACCCCCACCACCCTTAAGGACAGCTCATGCCAGTGGCAACTGAGGTCCCAAAAATCCCAACTGGCTTTTGACTGACTCTAGCTGCAATATATATTCCTGTTCCTCCTCGCAGGAGGGAGGCTGAATTTTTCCAAGCAAAGTGGCCTCTTGTAACCTCAGACAGTGGGTTCTCAAAATGTTCTGGACAGGTTACATGCTACATTTGGATTATCCCTCTCCAAATTGTTCTTCAAGAGCATCCAAGTTAAGATCAACACTAGGGATTGCTTACAAAGGAACTCTTTCCTTTCACAAACCAAAGTGCTTGAACACATACCACCAAACTTCTGGATGCCAGGACACCTGTTCCCACATACTTCCTATGACTGGGATGTATCTGTATCTCAGATTTCTAGTAGGGAAACAACATCGGTACTGTGTACTGCCATTTGGTCTTGCATCAGCACCACGAGTTTTCATAAAATGTCTCTGTCATAACATTGCTACAAAGAGTAGCATATGCATGTGTTTTCCTGCCTGCATGATTGGCTGGTTGAGAGCACATCAGAGGAAAGTACTCAGGGATCACTGTAGAGAACCATTCAAGTATTGGAGCCATTATTGTTTGTTCCAAGTTCCACCTATGCCCAATCCAACAATTGGAATTCATAGAAGCCCTGCTAGACACAACTCAGGTTCCACTTGCAGGCTTTTGCTTCTGTAGCCTGAGAGATCCAACAGAGTTAACAGGTTATCAGCTCAGCAGATGTTGAGATTGCCACATGACCTCCACTGTACATGTCACACATCAATATGGGGATGGCTTAATGGATCCTCTCTTCTCAGTAGCCTCAGGCTATGGGGAATCTGAGAAAGTCATTACTGTCAAAGAGATCTCTCCAGCAATCTGTCTTGCTAAGTCATCAGCTACAGTTTGTTGCAGGGGATTTCATTTCAGATTCCCTGGCACCACAAGTCTTGGACAATGGATGAATCCAACCTCAGGTGGCATGCTCATATAGATGTGCTTCACACCCAAGGTCTGTGGTCTGCTCAGGAGACTCAGCATCAGATTAGATGACTCCAATTTACAAGCCATTTGAAATGCTCCAAATATTTTCTGAGATTGGCTAGTGAACCAAATTGTTTTGATTCAGACAAACAATCAAGTGGCGATATACTGTGTCAACAAGCAGTGAGCTACAGAGTCATACGCACTTTCTTAGGAAATGGTTCTCACAGTCACTTACCTGGTAGGAAAGAACTGTCTCATGGATAGGCTGAGCCAGGTTATGCAGCCACACAGGTGGCCATTCAACACGTGTGCTGCCTGGAAGATCTTCTTCCAAGAGTGAGGCACTCTCTTGGTGTACCTGTTACTGCACAGACTTTAGTCCAGCACAAGCACAATCTCTTTATTTCTCTTTCTGGTTCCTCACATATCACTATCAGCACTCTCTCTTTATCTCTCTCCGCCCTCCCCCCCCCAGCCAGGGCTGACTCCCAGCCTAGCCCAATACAATTTCTTGGGTCCCCTTTGAACATACCCCAAAAACAGTTAAATGTTCTGCATACAATTCAAGGTTCACACTGGCTCAGCATTTAACTCCCTCCTGGCCTAATCCCCGTCCCCCAGTCTCAAGTCTCAGCAGACTAGCACTGCCTGCTATAAGGTGGCTGAACTGCACTAAGAGTGAAGGAGTGCTGTTCATATACCATCCACTTTCTCACACAGTCACTTCAGCTCGCAGGGCCAGTGACTTTCAGGCCTTATTATTTGATCCACCTTACAAAAAGTTTCACCTTAACAGAGTGGTTCTGTGCTTGCATCCCAAGTTCCTTCCTAAGGTACTTAGTCTCAGAATTCCATCTTATCTAGTCAATTCTTCTGCCAATATTTTTCCAAGACTCTATTCTCATCCTGGTGAAAGCGTACTGCACACTCTGGACTGCAAGATAGCTTTGGCCTCCTGTCTAGAGTGGGACAAAGCCCATAGACTGTCCAACCAGCTTTTTGTTTTTTCTAACCCAGCAGGATGGGAGCTGTCATTGGTTAATACACTCTGATTAGTTCACAGACTGCATCATCTTTACTAGGCCCAGTGTGAGCTGACACTTGAGGGTCACCAGTGTTCCCTCTAAGGTGAGCGCATGAGCGATCGCTCACTCTTTTCAGTGGCGTCGCTCATGCTTTTTCTCATGTCGCTCAAGCGGCGGCGGAGGTGAGAGGAAGCGGCGGCGGCCTGCCCTGCTCGCCTTAGTGTCGGCGGCGGCGGAGGTAAGAGGAAGCGGCGACGGCGGCCTGCCCTGCTCGCCTTAGTGTCGGCGGCGGAGGTGAGAGGCGGTGGCGGTGGCAGTCTACCCTGCTCACCTTAGTGTCGGTGGCAGAGGTGAGAGGAAGCGGCAGCGGTGGCAGTGGCGGTCTGCCCTGCTCGCCTTAGTGTAATTTAAGTTGAAAGATGCAACGGTCTTTCACCTTAAAAATACACTAAGGCAAGGCATGGAGCAGGGCAGACCGAAGAACAGCACCAGTAAGGCTGGGGACTCGCGCATGCGCACTCCTCACTCCTCCCAATGTTCTCTCTTAGGATTGGGCAGGAGAAGTAGTGGCCTCGTGGAGCAGGGAACCAGTGTGTGGAATACCCTGTTTCCAAGTTGGTCTGGGAGAGCTGCTGAGTTTGTACAGCATGGCACCACCCCTTGGTGGATTTTAGAAACCAGAGGTAATTGATTGTGACCCCATAAGAAGCCATTATAGGGACTTGTCCCTATAATAATTGAAGATATTTCTGGAGAGGTCTGGTGATATCCAGGCCCAGATGGAATTACAGGGTGTATACATCTAAGGACCTGATTTTTCTTTGATTAGGGGGTGTGTGGTGATGGAGCCATCTTGCTTTATTAATATATAAAATCTGTGAGTGACACTCTTAGAATAGCATTTGCTCATGTGCTCAGCTTAGAGGGAACATAGGGATTAAGTTACTTTAAATATCAAAGAATTCACTATTTTTAAAGAATTCATGGCCATGTCTAAGCAGCGAGCTGAGGAAAGTTTATGTAACACAGGCAAGAAGAGGTGCTTGGGTTTTAAAACAGAGTGGTTGACTGAATGCTATGTTGAAACGGATTTACCGCATGGCACCGCACCGCACAGCACGTGCTACTTGGGGAAATTTTTTATTACTCAGAAACTGATGGCGTTAAGTGCAAAATTTGCATGAAAGCGGAATACAAAAGCGACTGGACATCAGGAATAACGTGGACCGATTGGAAAGTTGATCATTTAAAACGGCATTTGAGCCAAAAATCGCACATTGAAGCAGTCATGAAACTGAAAAACAAAAGCAAAAAGTCTGTTGAAAAACATGCTGACAGAATCGAAAGAAGATCGTGAAAACAGAAAAGAATTAGTTAATCGTCAACAAGCGACTCCTAATGAGGTAAAGATACTCATTGATAACGATTTACTTGCTGTTAATATAAATTCTTCAATGCTATCGGTGCAGGCAATTCATGACCATGTTGCGAAATATGTAAAGATACCAGAAAGCTGGCAAAGCAAAAACTATGCTTTTGAATTTGTTGAGTGTATAAATTCAACCATTAGGTCGGAAATATTATTGGAGATTAAAAATGCAGCTTACCATACCTTGATCGTGGACGAATCAACTGATATTTCAGTTTCCAAAATGTTAGTTCTGTATATGAAATTTAGAAATGCCAATAATTCAGTCCATAAAACTGTATTTGCTGGAATTTTTAAATTAACAGCTTGTGATAGCTTGTCAATTCTTGGAGCCATTCAGAAATTTTATGCAGACAACGAATTAGATTTGAACAAGATGGTTATGTTTACCTCTGATGGAGCCTCAGTTATGCTAGGCAAGCAGAGAGGGGTAGCAGCATTTCTTCGCCAGTTAAAACAACACTGTGTGGCACACAGAGAGGATTTGGAAATAGATGATGCATTGAAAGATATACCATTGATGAAGGAGATAGAAACTCTGCTGAGAACTGTTTACACAATTTTCTGCAGATCATCTGTCAAGAAGGATAAATTTGAGGCCTTGGCCAAAGCTGCTGAAGCAGAAGTGATTGCATTCAGACCACTCAACAAAGTTCGGTGGTTATCCAGGCATTTTGCTGTCAATGCTTTGGTTTTGAACTATGATATTTTAGTGGAATACTGTAGAAAACAGGTTGATGAGAATAATGACCCGGTCCATAAATACTGCCTAGAGAAACTACAGAATCCAGAACACCATGTTGCAATTACAATATCGAATGATGTATTATCAGAATTAAGCGACTTGTGTAAACTTTTTCAAAGAAGTTTGCTGTCTACTGTGGAAGCCTTTCAGTTTGCAAAGGCAAAAATAAAGAAACTCAGATCACAGTATCTTGGAGAGAAACCTCACTACACCGAAAATGCCAGCCATTTGCTTTCGTCATTTCAGCACCCAGTGAACACAAAGTCAATAATTAAGTTCATTCAGCAGACATGTGAACATTTGGATAATAGATTTCCAGATGAGGAATTACAAGATTGGGCAGTATTTTACAAAGAATGTTTTTCAACAGCTGTGAACTTAGAGGATTATACATTTGGTCTTGAGCAGATGAAGAGGCTTGGAAACCGATACCATGTTCTTCTGGAAAAAGACAACGAAGCATTCCAGAAAGAACTTTGTAAGCAGTTTCCAGAATTTAAATTAATTGTTAATGAGAAATTGCAAACTGGAGCAGTTAAGACATTTGCAGATCTAGTTGCATTCACAAAACAGCAGGATCAACTTCAAGACTTATTTTTGCTTCTGGATATCTGCGGTACATTCCAGGCTTCAAGTGCTGACTGTGAAAGAGGATTCAGTTTGATGAACAACATAAAGACAAAACACAGAAATAGACTAGATGTTGAGCATCTGGACAATTTAATGAGAATAAAGCTCTTTATAAATTCCGGACAAACTGTAAATGCTGAAAAGGTCTACAATCTTTGGAAAACTGAAAAGAATCGAAGAGAATATTTGTGAAGATTGAAGAACTGATGATAATACGTAATTAAAAGAACTTTAAGTAAATTGTTATTCTTCTAAGTTTTGAGTATTTAACCCTCCCACAATCTCACGGGCAGTCGGGCACTCGTTTCAAGTTTCCAAGTTTCAAGTTTATTGAGATTTTGATTTAAACGCAATATCAAATATTTTCAATGTGTATAACAAAAATAAATTTGGGGAAATAAATAAAACCATTTGAACAATAAACATACAAGCATATCCATAGATGATTAAAAATACATAAGGAGTACAAGGATAAACTACATTTGTTTAAAAATGCGTCCTCCGCACCTGCTCATAAATTTGTGGAGTATGTAACTTGTCGCTCATGCATATTTTTTTTTTGCACACACCTCATCAATCCTTAGAGGGAACATTGGTCATGCCATAGCTTACAGTGTCAGAACCATGGCTGCATTGGTAGCTTACCTGAGATCAGCCTCCATAGGGGAGATTTTCGAGGCTACAAAGTGGGCTGCAGTTCACAATATTCACATTTTATTACTGTCTTTAACAAGGTTCCTGACACGACGACCAGTTTATCAGACTGTGTTTCAGAATCTTTTTCAGATCTAGAATCCAGGTCTACCCCCTAGATCCATTTGTTTCAGTGTAAGTATTAGTTATAGTTCCTGCATTGTTCATTGGATATTGCCTATTGCAAGCCATTTCTTTTCTCTTTTTAGACAGCCTGATAGGGCTTCCCATTGATCTGAATACCGTATTCTGCTTGTCTTTGGAAAAAGCAAAGTTGCTCATCTTTACCACATGTTGTCCGAGGACAGCAGGATGCGTATTCTGATTGCCCTATCCTCCTCCCTTTGAAATTGCATTCTATCAGCTGCTATATTAGACTGATCTGGTCTCCAAAATGGGTGGGACAATGGGTGGGAAGATGCATGCAAACACAGTAGGCTGCTCCTAAAGGCTTCTAAAAAATAGTGTTAGGGAACATCTTTACGCTAGGATTCCATCAGTGATATCCCCCATCAGTCAGAATAAGCATCCTGCTTTCCTCAGAGAACATCTGCTACAGGTGAATAATTTTGCTTTTATTTACAAGTTAGGTCTAATCAGTAATATACACTTGCTTCTAAAGGTTTGCATACCATCTAAGACAATGGCAGATTGAAGGCACTGGAATCAGCAGTCACCTAAAGGCACTTAGTGACAAACAGTCATTACCACTAAGAATAGTATGTCAACCGGCTGGGCTTCCTGACAAGGTAACGGCTACCTTTAGTTTTAAAATGTATTTCATACCAGGATTACCCAGACTTCATGTATTTATATAAAACATGTGTTTTGTATTTTAGATGACTATTGAAATGTATCCTAGTGATCAGGTGGCTGATCTACGTGCTGAGGTTACTCATTGGTATGAGAACTTGCAGAAAGAACAGATAAACCAACAAGCTCAGTTACAGGAATTTGGTCAAAGTAATCGGAAGGGAGATTTTCCAGGTGAGCCTTTTTACATAGACTGAAAGTGGTTTTGTTAGTGCACTAAATAGTCTGCTTTATCTAAAATCATCTGCTCTGTCATTCTTTGTCTCTCATGATCATCTGTTTTCCTTATGGACAAGCAGGAGCTCAGTAAATTTTGAAAAAGTTTTCTGAGCATTTTGAGTGTTCTTGTACAGCCTGTCAGACTACTTCAGGTTTTTTTTCTACATCTTACTCAGATGGGTTGTGCATCCCTCCCCCCACCCCACCCCCAAAAAAGAGAAAATGACAGATACTCTTCAAAAACAAAATTCTGCATCTTCAAAAAGCTTGCTCTATTCTATCAAAATTGTGTCATCCTTTTCAGAATGGCTGAAACCTCTCCCCCCCAATTCAAACATTGTCTAAGTTGTAATTCAAAAATAGTTCATGATTACATTACATTACATTAGTGATTTCTATTCCGCCTTTACCTTGCGTTTCAAGGCGGATTACACAAGAGTTGTCAGGAGGTTACAAGCGTTGTAACATTACATAAGAATTGTCGTAAGCATTACATAAGAATTGTCGAGAACTTAAGAATTACATAAGAATTGTCGAGAACTTAAGAATTACATAAGAATTGTCGAGAACTTAAGGAGCAACATGTTGGGTAATTAGAAACATTTTAGATTAGATATGGGTGGAGTGTGTGGTAGGTGGAGTAAGGGAAGGAACTGGTCGTGTTAAACAGGTTTTATGTGTTTTTTGAAGAGTAGGGTTTTAGTTTCTTTTTTGAAGGTTTTGTAGTCTGTGGTTGTAGATAGCAGATTGGTGATTTGTCTGTCTAGTTTAGCTGCTTTGGTGCCCATTAGGTTTCCAGAAAGTTTTCATCTTTTGACATTTTTGGTTGGTGGGTGTGTGAATAGTGAGTGGGTTCTCCTGTGCCTGGTTGAGGTGGATTGGGTTAGTCGGTTATTCCAGTAGGTTGGGCTTTCTCCATAATAGCTTTGTATAGTAGGCAGTAGAATTTGAAGTGTATTCTTGCTTGTATTGGGAGCCAGTGTGAGTCATGGTATGCTTTTGTAATGTGATCATATTTTTTCAATGAGTAGATGAGTCTTAGGGCTGTATTTTGTATTGTTTGTAATTGCTTTATCATGGTTGCTGGGCAGGGGAGGTATAGTATGTTGCAGTAGTCTATTAGTCCAAGGATAAGAGATTGTACCAAAAGTTGGAATTGTTTCCTGTCTAAGAATTTTCGGATTTGTCTTAGGTTTCTCATAGTCATGAATGATGTTTTTATTACTTTGTTGACTTGTGGTTGCATGGTACAGTCTCTGTCGATCAGTACTCCAAGAAGTTTAGTATGGGTTGAATGGGGTATGATATCGAGTTTATTACTAGGTTTGTTAAGGTTGGAGTTTTGCTGTTTTCTAGGAAGATGAATTATGTTTTGTCAGTTAAGTTTTAGTTTGTGATTTGTCATCCATGTTGCTACTGTTTCGAGAGTTCTGTGTATTGTGCCTGTCATGGTGGATTCTGGGTGGTCGAAGGGGAGGGGAATGGTGATGTCATCTGCATAGCTGTATGAAGTTATGCCATGTTTGTCTAGGTAAGAGCTGAGGGAGGCTATGTATATATTGAATAGTGTGGGAGAAAGAGGTGATCCCTGAGGAACTCCGCATTGGTTGGACCATGGTTCTGATTTTTCTTTATTTGTTTTAACCCTGTAGGTTCTGGATTATAGGAAGTCTTTAAACCATGCGAGTACCTTGCCTGATATTCCTATGGAGTCTAGTGTTTGTAGGAGGTTGTCATGGTCTACCAGGTCAAAGGCTGCAGAGAGGTCTAGTTGTATGAGCAGGATTTTCTTGCCTGTACAGAGATGCTGTCTAGCTGTGTCCATTAGTGTTCCTAGTAGGGTCTCAGTGCTGTAGTTGGTTCTGAAGCCTGACTGTGTGGGGTGGAGTAAGTTGTGGATTTCTAGGTTTAAGGTTAAGGTTTTGGCTATGAGGCCTTCCATCAGTTTGATGTACAGTGGGATTGAGGCTATGAGTATGGAGTTGGATGGTTGGTCCGTTGTTCCTTTGGAGTCTTTTAGTATCGGAGCTATGATGATTTCGCTGAGGTCTTGTGGGAAATGTCCATCTAAGAATAGAGATTGTATCCATTGTAGGAGCAGGGAGTAGAATAGTATACTTGAGGCTTTCAATAGGTATGGGGGCAGTGGTTAAGGTCACAGGCTGCGTGGCTGAATTTATTATATAGTTTGCTGAAGTCTGACCATTGTATGGGTGCGAAGTGGGACCAGGTTATGTCTTGACTGTACAAAATGTCTCCACTGTACAAAATGTGGCCACATTTGTACAAAATATGCCCACTGTACAAAATTTGCCCACATGTCACACAGGGCATGGAAAATGAGAAGCCATATATTACATGATTTTAGAGTTCTTCTTAAACGTACCAAATGGTTCATAGACAACAGTGCGAAAGACAAAGGCGCGCGCCAACAACTGAGCGCAAGACGGAGGCGCGCGCTGAAGAAAATTACAGTTTTTAGGGGCTCCGACGGGGGGTTTTGTTGGCGAACCCCCCCACTTTACTTAATAGACATCGCGCCGGCGTTATGGGGGGTTTGGGGGGTTGTAACCCTCCACATTTTACTGTAAACTTAACTTTTTCCCTAAAAACAGGGAAAAAGTGAAGTTTTCAGTAAAATGTAGGGGGTTACAACCCCCCCCAATGCCCCCACAACGCGGCGCGATGTCTATTAAGTAAAGTGGGTGGGTTCCCCCCCACGCCCCCCGTCAGAGCCCTAAAAACAGTAATTTTGAGTGGCGCGCACCTCCGCGCTGCACTCAATTGTCTGGGCGCGCCTATGTCCCGGTGCGCTTTTGACCTGACACCGTACCAAATACAACTTAAAAAACCAGCTTGATTGATAGAGTTCATTTGCATTTATAGCAACACTGTAGCAACCAAAGAAAGCTTTCTTGTCACTTTACAGAGTAGATACTACATAGACTTTAATTAGCAAGTTGCACTTGGCTACCAATTTCTGTGAGAGGGAAGCTGCAAGTATTAAAACACATATCAGCAGACCTTTACTAGATCTTCAGAAATTGTTAAGATTGAAAGATCTTAGGGTGGGTGTTATAGTACTCAAATGGCTTAATTTGTATTTGATAGATCGCTCTTTTCAAGTAAGAAGTGGGAATAAGATCTCGAGTAAATTTCAGATGAGGAGCAGAGTTCCCCAGGGATCGGCGCTTTCAGCGTTACTATTCAATATTTATGATATGGCCACAATTGGTCAGTTATTCCAATCTTTAGGGGTTGAATACTGCATATATGCGGATGATATCATCTTCTTCTTCCCAGTGTATGTATGGGGGGATGGGTTAGAGAAACTGATAAGTAATTATATGAGTGAAATTACTGGATGGATGGAAAAGCAAGGCTTGAGATTGAACATAGAAAAGACAGAGGTAATATTTGTGGGTAAATCTGACCGGGCCAATTGGCCAAAAACATTAAAAGTGATAGATGAGGTATTGTTGGTGAGGGAGTCAATGACAGTCCTGGGAGTAAAATTGGACCCAGGACTTACAATGAGTTGCCAAGTGGTAAATAATAATAATAATTTTATTCTTATATACTGCCAAAGCCATGGAAGTTTGAGGCGGTTTACAGCAAGAAGCGCTGGACAATCAGCGAAGAGATTACAATCAAAGTCAACAATACAATCTTACATAATGAAAGAATTGGAAAACTATATAGTTCTTAGGGTTACTGGTTGAATAAGTATAGAATCTTAGTTTACAAATTGATTGATGAAACAGTGCAAGTATGCTTTGCACAGATACATTTATTGTATTGTTTAAAACCAATGCTATCACCAGTTGACTTCCGTGCTATTGTACAAGCAATGATTTTGTCGCGGCTGGACTACTGCAATGTCCTTTACCTGGGAATAACTAAAACCAGGTGCAGGGCATTGCAGGTGATCCAGAATGCTGCGGCCAGATTGATAACCGAAACGCCAAGATATGAGCATATTACCCCATATCTCTGACAACTGCATTGACTACCAATTGTATTTAGAAATCAATATAAAGCAATTATGCTATGTCATCAATTTTTATATGGCACAATTCCTGAATTTTTAAAGAGTTTGATGTCTGGTTACCAGCCATCAAGATCATTGTGTTCTGAAAATTCAGCACTGTTTAAAACAAAGGCCAATCCCAAGTATGCGGAAATGAATGCCATGACCTTTTCATGTGCAGGAGTAAAACTGTGGAATGGCCTTGTTGGTCAAATTCAGAAAAGTGGGGATAGGAGTTCATTAAGGAAATTACTGAAAATGCAATTATTTGTTGATGCATTTCTTTGAGCATTTGACCTTTTGCAAGGATTGAATCTTTCTGCTTTTGTTTTTATCTGTTCTGACCTGTTTCAATATTTTATAGAAACATAGAAACATAGAAAAAAGCAGCAGAAAAGGGCTATAGCCCACCAAGTCTGCCCATTCCAAGTATCCCCTCCCCTGAATTTACTCCCTTAAAGATCCCACGTGAGTATCCCATTTTCTCTTAAAATCCGTCACGCTGCTGGCCTTTATCACCTGGAGTGGGAATCTGTTCCAATGATCCACTACTCTTTCGGTGAAGAAGTACTTCCTGGAGTCGCCATGAAACTTCCCTCCCCTGATTTTCAGCGGATGCCCTCTGGTGGTCGAGGGTCCCATGAGCCAGAAGATATCATCTTCTGACTCGATGCGTCCCGTGATGTACTTATATGTTTCCTCAAGTGAGTACAGCCGCAATTTTTTAAATCTTTCTTCATACGTGAGATCCTTGAGCCCCAAGACCATCCTGGTGGCCGTTCGCTGAACCGACTCGATCCTCAGCACGTCCTTTCGGTAGTGTGGTCTCCAAAACTGAACACAGTGCTCCAAGTGAGGCCTCACCATGGCTCTGTACAACGGCATCATAACTTCAGGTCTCCTGCTGACGAAACCTCTGCGGATACACCCCATCATTTGTCTTGCCCTGGAGGAAGCCTTCTCCACTTGATTGGCAACCTTCATGTCCTCACTAATGATCACCCCTAGGTTGCGTTCCGCCGTGGTCCTAACCAAGGTCTCACCATTTAGTACATAAGTTCTACGCGGGTTTCTCTTACCCAGATGCATTATCTTGCATTTTTTAGCATTGAAGCCTAGCTGCCAAGTAGTTGAACATTGTTCTAGCAACAGTAGGTCGTGTGTTATATTATCAGGTAATAAGCTTTTGCCTACTATGTTGCAAAGTTTGGCGTCGTCGGCGAACAGTGATACCCTTCCTCTAAGTCCTTGCGTCATATCTCTTATGAATAAGTTAAATGTATGTAACTTTATTGTAAACTGTTTATAATAAATGGTATAGAATTTTTTTTTATAAATAAATATCAGCAACTGTGCAAGTTCTTACAGCATGCTTTCAAATGAGGGATGCACAGTACCAGTTGCAGTGGACTCAATACAGTTCCTCTTGCATAGGATATCTGTAACCATAGCCATTTTTCCACATCAATGGTTGATTGAACTATCCAGCATTCTCAGTGGAAAGAAAATTATATCCACCATGAGTTTACCTAGTGTTTTGATGCTTTTTCCATTGGT
Organism: Geotrypetes seraphini; assembly: GCF_902459505.1. Lineage (NCBI taxonomy): Eukaryota > Metazoa > Chordata > Amphibia > Gymnophiona > Dermophiidae > Geotrypetes > Geotrypetes seraphini. Next base: position 336,339,187 of record NC_047086.1, on the reverse strand, counting down.
TGGGGTGCTCATCAGCATCTACAAAATAGGGCTTTTGGTCAGCTGGAGGGCTTATGGTTATAGCTCAGAGCAATTATTTATTTGCTACAGGTATTCCTGGATTGGATCACCAGAACAGTGGTTCAGTTGCAGACAGATAAGTAATTCGCTGTATTTTATACAAAGAAACAAGGTGGAACTGATTCATGTCATCTCTTGTCAGGAACCATAATAAATCTGAAAGAAAGCTCTCAAGGCAGGCATATTTCTTACTGCAACTTATCTTCTAGAACAGGGGTGCCCACACTTTTTTGGCTTGCGAGCTACTTTTAAAATGACCAAATCAAAATGATCTACCAAAATATAATTTAAAAAAACACAAAGCACACTTTACACAGAGAAAATGTTAATTATAATTTATATTCGGGGATATTTTTCAATAAGGTCAAGGCAGATGACTTTAAAATATGCAGTGTCACCTCAGTAACAACTATACAAAAATAGACAAATAGAGAGCTGCGCTGAATGCCCCGTGCTGCTCCTGATGCTCTTAGGCTCTCTGCGCTAAAAAACACTATTGCGGTTTAGTAAAAGGGGGCCATAGTGCAAAATATAGACAGCAGATATAAATTCTCACTAAATTGAAAATAAAATCATTTTTCCTACCTTTGTTGTCTGGTGATTTCATGAGTCTCTGGTTGCACTTCCTTCTGATTGTGCATCCAATCTTTCTTTCTTCCTCATGCATGCTTCCTCTCCTCCAGACCTCATCCCAACCAACATCTCTCTCTATCCCTCCATGAGTCCAACTTTTTCTTCCTCTCTGTCTGCCTGCCACCTGACACACTCCATTCCTTCCCCCAACCTTTTCTTTCTCTATCCCTGTCCCCTCCCATTTCTCTCTCTGTCCCCTTCTTTCTTTCTTTTTCTCTCCCTGCCCCCCCAAACCGCCACCGATTTCTCCCTGCTTCCCTATCGCACAAATTCCAGGGCTGTGCAGCCATTACACAAGCATTCTCCCCTCCCCCGAAGTCAATTCTGATATTGGAGAGGAAGTTCCAGGCCAGCCAGACAGCGATTGGCTTGCTTGAAACTTCCTCTCCGATGTCAGAATTGACATCGGGAGGAATGCTTGTGTAGTGGCTGCACAGGGAAGCAGGAAGAACGCAAAGGCAATGCAAGTCTATCGCAGAGCATGGGATGGGCTCCGTGATCGACTCGCGTTGCCCTTGCAATCTACTGATCGATTATGATCAACCTTTTGGGCACCCCTGTTCTAGGAGAACAGATCAAATTGGTGGACAGCTTGAGTTGTGTGCTAGATCCTGCCAAGTAGTCTCAAGACACTTGGGTAGCTCAAAGCCTCTTCAAAAAAATCAGTTTTCCTTGAATGATTTGTTTATTTCTTTGTTGAACACAAAATGCAAACTATTTAGTACCAGGCAACCTGCCTGTGCAAAATAGACTACTTGCTTCTGATGCAATCACCACATCATTTATTTTTATCTATTTGGATTTAGTTCACACCTTTTTCAGTAGTAGTTCAAGGTGAGTTACATCCAGGTGCAGTATATATTTCCATGTTCCTAGAAGACTTACGATCAAAATTGTACCTGATGCAGTTAAGGGCTATATGACTTGCCCAAGATCACAATGAACAGCAGCAGTATTTGAATTTGGCTTCTTTGATTGTTAGAACCACTGCTCTAACCACTAGGTTACTCTTTCTTTCTTCCCTGGAGTCTGTGTCTCCTTTACACACTTTTCCATTACTCCTCATCACCAAAAGGATTCTCAAGATATGTCAGGGTGCAGCCAAACTCCTTCTGATAGCCTTGTCTTGGCCATGGGAATTCTGGTTTCACTGGCTCAGGTACTTGGCTCAGAACAGTCCAGACCACTTACTGAATATAATGGACTACTCCATTATCTTAAATCCTGGTTGCCAGTCTGTTTACACTGATATGGAGTGGCAGCTGATATTCTAGTTATCTACAGAGGTACGGGATATTCTGCTCACCTCATGTGAATATCCACTAGATTTATATTTAGTTTCAAGTGGAAAAGATTTGTCTCATAGTGTACTGTTTGATCCCATTCTTTTTCTAGTATCTCCTCTTATTATCTACGTAGTTCAGGCCCTCACACCAGTTTATCAGAGCTCCTGTCATTGGCATTGCCACTTACCTTGCTCATACGAAGAATGAGCCTATATGCTTTGTAAAGGGACTAATGAATGTGAGACCACCAATAAGGATGCCCCCTATATCTGGTACCTTAATATAATACTTGAAAAGCTACCAAGCATCCTGTTCAGCCCTTTATCCCAGGACAAGCAGGCAGCATATTCTCACTGATGGGTGATGTCACCGATGGAGCCCCAGTAAGGACACTTCAAGAACTTGAAAAAGTTCTTGACGCCTGCACCACGCATGCGCAAGTGCCTTCCCACCCGACGTAGGTGCGCGGTCTGTCAGTTTCTTAGTTTCTGCGGAACTAAGAAGTGAAAATTTTTTCATTTGCTGCCTTCCCGCTCTCGCAGTTTACTGTCTTTTTGTCAGTTTCTTCTTTTATTTCTTTCATTAGTTCATTAGTTCATACTACCTTAAAAAAACCAGGCTGCCCAGGTGCATAACTTTGCATTTTTTGGCATTGAAGTTGAGTTGCCATGTCCTAGACCATCGCTCCAGTAGGAGTAGGTCGTGCATCATGTTGTCGGGCACTGAATCTTCGTCTGTTGTGCATTTGCCCACTACATTACTAAGTTTGGCGTCATCGGCGAATAATGTTATTTTACCTCGAAGCCCTTCTGCCAAGTCTCTTATAAAGATGTTGAATAGGATTGGGCCCAAGACTGAGCCCTGTGGTACTCCACTAATCACCTCCGTCATTTTGGAGGGGGTGCCGTTCACTACCACTCTTTGGAGCCTACCTCCAAGCCAGCTCCCAACCCATTTCGTCAATGTGTTACCTAATCCTATAGAATTCATCTTGCTCAGTAACCTGCGGTGTGGTACGCTATCGAATGCTTTGCTAAAGTCCAGGTACACGATGTCCAGGGACTCCCCAATATCCAGCTTCCCCGTTACCCAGTCAAAGAAGCTGATCAGGTTGGATTGGCAGGATCTCCCCTTAGTAAATCCATGTTGTCGGGGATCCCGTAGATTCTCCTCATCCAGGATCTTATCTAATTGGTGTTTGATTAGAGTTTCCATTAGTTTGCTCACTATCGATGTTAGACTCACTGGTCTGTAGTTTGCTGTCTCCATCTTTGAGCCTTTCTTGTGGAGTGGAATGACGTTAGCCGTCCTCCAGTCCAACGGGACGCTGCCTGTACTAAGGGAGAGGTTGAAGAGCGCGGACAGTGGCTCCGCCAAGACAGTCAAGACAAGAGTGCAGATAATAATAGAGATTATAACAATAAAAAGGTCTTTTACCCAACCCTGCATTCAACTAAAGTGCTGATCCTAAGAATTAGATAAACCAGAGTTACATGTGAGCTCAGCAAAGAGGTCTGCTAATTTCTGAATGGCCATAGTAGGACCTGTATTGTCAGAAATAAAAGTGCAACAGCTTGAAGTATTGGGAAGAAGTTTACAGAATTCTTAGCTAGAATCATATCTAGGGCCATACGATTTTGAAAACCATCTGAGAAGTGGAGCCTAATTGATCGGCAATACCTTGCAAGGCGTTCCTAGAGTAGTTCACAAAGCGTTGCTGATTATAATAAATTTAACTAATCTGATCAACATTCTTATTAATAGTAATAAAGGAAATAAGGAACTCAAACCCAGCCTTAACCTGAGCTCGGGCCTTAAATTCATCTGGGACCCCTCTTGGGACCCCTATAGCATCTATGTATACATGCGATCAGATTTATGTTGAGACAGAAAAGAGGAAAAACCATGTGATTAGGAAGGATGCCTTTCAGAAAAATATGCAGGAGCATGGTAACCTTAACTAAAGTGCTATGGCCTATCCACTGGCTGAGTAGCTTAACAGGGAGTTAAATGTCTCCATAAAGCCAGTAAATATCACCTAGGTTGAAAATCTGATGCAGCAACAATGGGGCATACCTATGAGCCAAGGCAAAACAATAACCTGGGGGTAAATTACCTACAAAACTACCCTGTGTCAAATTAGAAACATGACATGTGGGGGGCGTGGCCTGCACAGCGACGTGAACGGACGCATGGAGTGATCGCTCCTCCTCACCCACACCGATTCCTAGATATTAGCGCGTTCCAGCCAAACTTTATAAAGCCCCTTTACTTTCCCAGCATTGGGCACCTCCACTCATGTCGCCGCCGAAAAATTCTAAAAACGATTCGGCCCCTTCACAGCCGCAGAGCGGCAAGCGGCCCAAAACTGATTCGCCGGAAAAAATGGCGCCCAGCCATGAGGAGTCGCAACTCGACATTGTGATTCGGGAAATGCGCTCCTTTAAATTAGTGATGGAAGAACAAGTCGAAGCAACTAAACTGGTGCGTGAAGAACTTGAATCAATCAATTCACAATTCATTGACGCTAGACATCGCCTGGATGCCTTAGAGGAGCAAACTGAAATACTAAAAACTAAATCTCTCCTCGTGGACAAGCATGAGAAATTAATCACCACCCTCCAAAGGGATATTGAAGATTTAGCTAACCGCAGCCGCCGAAACAACTTACAGATCATCGGGATCCCTGAATTGTCTGAGGGATCAGACATGATTGCCTTCCTCACCTCTCCTCCCGAAAATACTGGGCCTAACCTTCACTTCCCCGCTTGAAATAGAGCGAGCCCACAGGATCCCATCTCGTCTTACTGCTCATCAATCTACTGCCTGGCCAATTGTTGCGAAGGTACTACAGTTCCCTCAAGTGCTGCAGATCATGAATGCTGCCAAATCACATCAACAGCTTCTTTACCAAGGAAAAAGGCTCTACATAGTTCCTGACCTTGCCAAGTCCACCGCATCTAAACGGAAAATGTTCCTCTCTCATCGCCAGGATCTTAAAGACCTCGGAGCCAAATATGGTCTGATGTATCCAGCGCGCATGAAAGTCACATATAACAACCGCACCACCTCATACACTGACCCGGAGGACCTCAAATAATTTATCCTTTCTGTTAAAAATGCAATGACCTGACTATATGATGCTATTTCTCTCTCTGGTTGGAACCTCAGGGTTTAAGTTCTTGTAATGGTGTGGAGTTGCCTTTTTTTTTTTTTTTTTCATCACTCCTACCGTCTTTCACTCTCTTTTGCAGGTATACCCATAAACTGTTTGGTTTTAGCACATGTAACGTGTTTGTTTCACTTCTCTATGCTATTTGCTCCTTCTCCTCCCCTCTCTTCCTATCCCCTCTCTCTACTCTGAAGATTAGAATTCTTCGGAACAGTATTGTTTGGTATTGCTTCTATGTGCACATTTCTGATTTTATGTTCCTTTATACTAATTATGGCTGATCTGCATATATTGTCATTCAATGTTAATGGGCTAAATCATCCCATCAAAAGAAAAAAAATCTCTAACTACATTGCTTCCAAACATCCGGATGTGGTATTCCTTCAGGAAACTCATCTTCCCTCTGCAGCCTAACTTAAATTCTCCATCAATGGCTACTCTTCCCCTATTTCGTCCCCTGCCACTCACAGAAAAAAAACGGTGTTACCATACTTTTTCACAAAAACCTTCCCATAACTATTCTGGCACAGAAGACTGATTCGGAGGGAAGATGGTGTTTGGCACATGTTGTGTTACACTCACTGGAATATGTGTTCTTAAACATTTATGCCCCTGTTTTGGACCACCCAGAATTCTTTCGAGAACTGCAGACTACTCTCATTGAATTTAATTCTTATCCCTTGATTATAGGAGGAGACTTTAATCAAATACAAGATTACTGTTTAGACAGATATTCCACTTGTAAGCCCTCACAATCTAAATCATATCAAGAATTGACTAACCTTAAAACAAATTTTTCCCTACAGGACCCCTGGAGATTGTTGCATCCGAAAGGCAAGGAGTTCACTCACTTCTCTCCACCTCATCAGACCTACACCAGAATTGACTACTTTCTAATCTCTTCCCAACTAGTTCATGTCCTTTCTTCTGCGCTCATACACCCGATAACTCTTACTGACCATGCAGCTATATCCCTGCACCTCACTTTGCTATCCACCAATTCCAGATCCCCGGCTTGGAGACTAAACAACCAATTGCTATTAGATTCTGATATCGTTGATAAAATAAATTCCTTCACCTCAGAATTTTTTGCCCTTAATTCAAAAGATCCTGAAATTTGCCCCTCCATTATTTGGGAAGCATACAAGGCCTCCCTCAGAGGTGAATTCATTAAACTCTCCGCATGGAAAAACAAGATCTTATTACAGCAAGAAAAGGATTTAGAATCCCTTATTAAACGACTTGAATCACAACATATGTCGGGACTCTCCTACGATCCTGCCATTTCTCAACAATTACTAAAATTGAAATATGAATATAATTGTCTTTCTTCCTCCAGAGCTAGGAAGGACTTATTTTTGCTGTCTTCAGGACATTATATAGGAGACAACACTATGGGTAAGCCCCTCGCCAAATATCTTAACACTAAAAAAATTAAAACTAATATCTCCTCTATACGTACAGCGCCAGATCATTCAGTTACTTCCACAAATGCAATTTTAAAACAATTTGAATCGTTTTACACTAACCTCTACTCATCAGAACTTCCCTCACAAACACCCAATTTCCGCGCCTTTCTAGATACCATTGAACATCCCAAATTGGACGAAACAACCAAACTCAGTTTAGACTCTCCTATCACGTCTTCCGAGATACTCACCGCAATATCTCTACTAGCCAAAAACAAAGCTCCAGGCCCTGATGGATTTACTAACGAATTCTTCAAAACATTTGGGTCATCCCTGGTTCCCCACATGCTAAAGTACTACAACTTCATTCACCTTACACCGGAGAAGCAATACAACTTTGCTGAGGCTACAATAATAGTTTTTCCAAAGCCTGACAGAGATCCCACACTGATTAAAAATTACAGACCTATATCCCTACTAAATTTAGATTATAAAATCATGGCCAAAATTCTTGCTGTTCGTCTAAATACAGTTATTGCTTCTTTGATTCACAAAGATCAGGTCGGTTTAATAAAAGGTCGCTACATTGGAGATAACCTGCGTCTTTTTCATCATATCAATGCCCATGTCAAACATCTCCCCGAACCAGTGATTGGACTAGCCATTGATGCGGAAAAGGCATTCGACCGCGTGGAATGGTCTTTCCTTTTCCACGTTCTACAATGGTTCAATTTTGGTGAGTATTTCACTGACTGGATTAAAACGCTATATTATCAACCTGCCTCCAGAATTTTGATAAATAATAATCTTTCTACGAAATTTCATCTACAAAGAGGCACTCGACAAGGATGCCTCCTTTCACCCTTATTATTTAACTTAGCTCTTGAACCATTATTAATAGCTATTCGTCAAAATTCCTGTATCGATGGAATCCCCACCTCAAATAGACAAATTAAACTTGCCGCATATGCAGATGATATTCTTCTATTCATCCGTAATCCGATCTATTCTCTTCCGATACTCATTAATATCGTTAATGAATACTCCTTGCTTTCCGGATACTCAGTTAACTGGGAAAAATCAGAATTATTCCCTCTAAATGACCTTGTCGCACAATCTGATTTGGACTCCTTTCAGTTTCATTGGTCACATTCTGCTGTCAAATACTTGGGAATTTTAGTGCATAAAGACCCCTCCCTCATAATGGAACTAAATCTCTCCAAAGTTAAATTCATTGTTAATAAAACCACTTCCAACTGGTCCCCTATGTTCCTTTCCTGGTGGGGCAGAATAGCAGCAGTTAAAATGACCCTAGCCCCTAAACTCAATTATATTTTATCTATGCTTCCCTCTAGAATAAATAAATCCCTATTTCAATGGATTAATCGCAAGCTCTCCTCTTTTATTTGGAACAACAAAAAACCTCGTATAGCATTCTCCAAATTAAATGCTTCCAAGGAAAATGGCGGCATGAATATTCCTGACTTTCAATTTTACTCCATTGCCTCCTCAGCAAAATACGGATCCTGTTGGATTAGACCTCAACCTCTCAATGATCTCCCTCCATAGCTAGAAATGGAAACATTTATTTGCCAATCATATCCTTTATTAGCCCTCTGTACTATGAATATCCCCCGTCGTTTAAAATGCTATTCATTATTGAGTGTGACACAACATGCTTTACGATGTTTGGATGACTTAGCGGAACTATCCTCTCTTGACTGTCATAATATGTCTCTTTGGAACAACCCTAAACTCACACATAGCGGTAAACCTTTTTGTTGGAAACACTGGCAAAATGCTGGCTTCTGGATGGTTAGTCAACTTTATCACAATAATTTAATTATTCCTTTTTCTACTTTTCACTCTCTCATCCCTCTATTCAAACCTACCTACTCTCAATGGCTCTCACTTACCTCAGCTGTCATTTCGCTCAATCTGCATTCTGCTTCCTCTCCTTCTCCTCATACTTTATGCCAATGGAGTGACATAGCCCTTTCCTGCGGTAGAGCTATATCTCTGTTTTATAGAATTCTACGGGATCACCGATACATACTCTCCTCTTCAGATATGCAACAATGGACTTCCATGCTCACTATTTCGACCTCATCAGTTGATTGGACGACTCTATGGACCAAAACCAACCGTCCACTCCTCTCTTCCAGAGTCTCCCAATCCTTATACTTTCTCATGTGGCAAGCTATTTGGACACCTCATCGTATGTGGAAGGCGAAACTGAGACCGGACCCTAACTGCTGGCATTGTATGTCTGCTGAAGGAACTTTGGATCATATGTTATATCATTGCACCGCACTCCAATCTTTCTGGGCTCGTGTTTGGAAAACAATAAAATCCATTACCTTGTGCCCACATGATCTTCACTTTGATATGATTATTCTACGTTCACAACACCCACACTTTGCCTCTTCGATCTGCCCTCCTAAGCTGATTGATGCGATGTTTGCCACGGCCCTTATGCACATTCTAAAAAATTGGAAATCAGCCTCTCTTCTGGACTACACTTTTTGGTGGAACTCACTTTGCTTATATCATCGTTATGAACAATATGCATCTGAAAAACTAAATATAACTAGACTATCGAGACTCTCTTCCTCGTCCTCCACTTTGCATTCTCCTTGGCAATATCTAGACTCCTTCATACATTCTCAATCTCTATCTCTTATCTGACTGCTCCGACTTTTGCCGACTCATATACCCCTCTCCTACTTTTCCCCCCCTCTATTTCCTCTTTTCTCCTCTCACCCTATCTAGTTACTGGATTATTTGTATACTTTTATTATTTACTTTTCTCCAGATACATATATACAACTTTGTTCATATCCATGTATCTTCAGCTTGTTATATATTGCATCTCAATATAGACCATTGTATGTACCTTTAAAATTCAATAAAAAGTTTGAACTAAAAAAAAATTAAAAAAAAGAAACATGACATGTGTAATTGCCCTTATAGATGGTAACGGCAATATCAAGCTTTTGCTGTCCAGGCAGCAAAAGGTATTTAGAACACCACAGTGCACAAAGGGGATAGGTAAAATTAGAGGAGGTAGATAGATCCCATAAGAAAAACTGATGGGTCGGATAGCTAGACCCACCCTTAAACCACATGTCCATAATGTACATACCTTCATTAGTAGGTCTAGGGTTGTCAATAGTAAGAGAAAGCTTAATAATTTGTGCAGGAACACTTTTCCTATAACAATTTCCAACCTTATGAAGGGTCATACAAGTAAGCAGTGATTTACCATTTTGATCCACTTATTTTTCAGAGTACTTTCTGGTATATAAGCCCAGTCAGTATCAATATTCCACCCTACCGCTCCCCAGAATGCACACTTATCCCCCCAACTTGAGGGATATCAATTGATGAACAGTCCACAATGTCACAATACTCAAAGGAGAAGGTGTCAACTTGCACACTGCTGGAATTATACCAAAAGGTAGTATACTGTCTGTCTTTTCTGGATTCCAATTGAAGGACAGCCTTTGCGAGGGAGTAGTCCAGCTTGACGTCGTGTTCGCAAAGAGGTGCCGGGGGTGCTGTTTACAGCAGAAGTGTCATTTACAGATGGGTATGGGCAGAAAGTGTCGTGGACCCAAAACACATCATCCCTGTAGACCCAGTTAGAAATGATCCATACAGGGAGAAAAACTAGCAGCAGCGTTGCCAGTAAGAGAATGATAAAGTTGGTAGAATGCTGCAATGAGATCATCATGTTGTTCCACTGGAGGAGGTGAAATCTGCGCAGGGAAGACTTGCTTGTGGGGTTTTAGGTTAACCCTCTTCAAGTGACTTGCGTGGATCCAAACAGGAAACTCCTCAGTGAGTGCAGCGGGCCTGGTCACAGCGATCACAGTAGTGGGAAGGCCAAAAGGGAAATCCATCTGCTTCCGATCCTTGGAAAGCTTCTGGACAATCACCAGGCTGGAAAAAATGGGTAGGAATCTGTGGAGAGAAAGGAGAAGTGCAAGACACGTTTCTTTGAACAAGCCCTAATATTTCAATGAGCTTTCGGACGTATTCCTCCTGTATCAAAGGAAGATCACTACTCTCAACTATTGAGGGTTTGTCTACCCATGGGACGGGGAAAGGTCATCCCATGAGAATCTCAAAGGGAGAGCAGCCAGATGTGTGTGCATACAGAAAGAGATGCTTGAAAAGAGATGCTTGAAAAGCATTCCAAATATCATTCAGCAGCTGTACTCCAATGTGATCCAAATAAGAGATAGAAAACAAGAGAGAAACCATGTTGCCTGTACTGAATGTGGCAACATGTAACAATACCAATTCATTTACTTGATATAGCTATGGCAAAAGAGAAACAATACTCAGTTACTTAAGGTTCTTAAGTATCAATCCAAAAAGGTTCTTAAGTATCAATCCAAAAAGATATGTTTTTGCGTGCTGCATATAACTATTATGCACTTCAGAGAGACCATACTGATGTACTGAATGTTTTCAGAAATGTATACTGAATGGATCATATGTAGGGAACACCACAAAATAAATGCTGTATAAAATAAAGCTTTTTCTTAAACATATAACCCTTAACTAAACTATATTCAGAATATGAAAGCTAAAAGTAAAAGAACATTGCGCAGTTAGACTAGTAAGAAGTGGAAAAAGAGCTCTAGAAATGGCCAATGTTATGTATCCTGGGGTACCCACTAAACTAAAACAAATAGATATGACACAGACAAAACATAAAGTTTTAAGGTGGAGCTATTACTCCATCTGTCAAGTGTGCAGGGCTGAATTTAACTCTGCAAATAAACACATTGATATAAAAAAAACCAAAACAAAGAAACAATAATGTATATCATAACCATCTCATATTTGAAAAAGGCATAAAGCTAATGTCTCTTTGGAGCGTCTCTATCTCTGCAGTGATAAAGAGGACCCTTGGAAAACATTAGAAATATCTGTGCCAAAACTGATCTGGGATGGCTATGTATACATCTGGAAAAAACATTTTAAATTAGCAACATCCTAATTTCAGCTAAAACAATAGAAAGGAATTGTGTTTTCCAATTTGTTTTCAATTCACAAACGTGTCAGCTGTAATTATAGAGCTATATATATCTGTATCAAGGAGCAAAAGGTCAGGAATGAAAATATCACTAGCAAGAAGTTAAAATGTCGAGCGAGCACTACGATAACCAATACCATGATATTGGGCAATGAATAAGGGAGAGCTAGCAGCTGGTATCCAGGGTTTCCCCTCTTTGCACCAAAGTCCGTCCAAAAGGGCGGCTTTGTGCATCTGCCAAACGCCAGGCATCAAGTTCAGAGGGGGGTAACAAAGAACTGAAACTGTCCTGTTCACCCTTGAGACCCAGGAGCCCATTTAAAAGAAGGGCTTGGACATCGTGAAAAGTGTGAAGGGTAGTGGGGTGACCAAGGGTCAGAGGAGTAACCATCTCTATCACATAGCACAAGCAGCCAGGGCTTTCTTGAACAGGAGTGACTATAGAAAAAAAAGGCAACAGCGTAACTTACCGCCATGTTCTCCCTTCATGGTGTTACAATGGTCCCAAACAAAGAGATAAAACATGTGGGCATAAGCAGGAAGACCCAAACCTGAGCTCGAAACCAAAGCACATCTCAAATGTCCAACATTTCATGAGTCCATCTGATAAGAGAAGTCATTTCAGAAACCAGGGTCTGTCTCAGAATCTGGTCATAGAAGGAACAAGCAGAGATCCATTGGCGACAGTGACCAATCATATCAAGAAAAGTAAGCATGTCTTTCTTGGTAGCTGTGCGGGGCAGACCCAGAACAGCAGCAATGCGGAAAGTGCAGATTTTCCTCTGACCATGAGACAGGACAAAACCCAGGTATTTCACTTCAGATTTACACCAGTGCAGTTTATTTCGTGACACCTTGTGACCACACACAGACAACCATTGTAAAAGATGCAAACTATCAGCCTGACAGGTCTCCTGAATTATGGAACACAAAAATAGGTACAGAATGAGGACAGGACCATGAGGGGCAGTGCATGACTGTAGAATAGTCCGGAGGACAATGAAGAACACCACAGGGGGATCAACATAGCCCTGGGGCATTCCACACCAGGTATACTGTTGCTTAAAGGTGAAGGCAAAAAGGGGCTGAAAAGCCTCACCAACAGGGACTAAAATAAAACTTTCTTTAGGACAATGACAGAAAAAAAATTGGCTGCCGATGGAATGGAGGAGAGGAAGAAACATAAGTGCAATGAGAATTACCAAAACATTAACAGCCCTAAAGTCTAGGACGAAACGGGAAATGCCATCAGCTTTGACAACAAGAGCGATGGGCGTATTGTAAGAAGAGATGGTGGTTTTGATAATGCCGGAGGAAAAAGTGACAAGCAGTGGAATCTCACCGTACTGCTTGATAAAAACAAGAATGAGTAACTTCAAAGAAACACTATAGGGGGGTCAGTGGAAGCCCAAAACCGGGAAGTCTGGGGGAGAAAGGGCAAAAGCATTCATGCATGGACCCTGATCAAAGTGCAAACGTATACGGGAAAGGATTGGTGACACAGAGAGATGTGAGCTGAAGAAAGAATGTCATACACACACAGCCGTACAAGTCTCATCTGTCTAGGAGGGGGAGAATCCTAAGTGCCATTATGACTCATTACAAAAACAATATAACAATGCAAAAATATTCGCTTATCTTACCTTATAAGCGAGGTACAGTAATAAGAGACAATAAAATCTTATACTCTATAAAATTTTTAACCTCACAAATGACAGAGTGGGCAGGGGGGTTCTATAAATAATCTCATTCTTCCCGAAAGAATGGCAGCTGCTTATATTCACGAGGGGCGCTTACCGAAAGTGCCCCGAGATGTTTCCCCAAAAAACTCCATAATAGAACCCAAAGCTTGAACTTAAAATAAAGGGTGGGTACAGGTCACCAATACCTAGTGAGTATTAAAAGAACAGAAAAAATTCAGAAATACTCACAAAATATCAGTGATATCATCTGCCCATCCCGGGCATGCCCCCAACTAAAAAGGATTAGGTCCCAATTCCTGCCCCATACTTTCTCTGTATCTGTCATTTGGAAGCCAGGTACCTGGGGACACATCTTAAAGACCAGAAATCATCTTTCAAACATGTCCAATTTTATTGTGAGCTTTACATCTTTTATATCATTCTACATGAATCAGTGTTGTCAGCATGTGTCAGCATGTGACGTAAACACAAACCATATATGGACAGAGGTCACATGAAACTTTAAACACATCAGCATTTTTTCTATCTCAAGACTGGAGTCCAAAAGGTCAGAAAAGCCTTGGCCAGCAGAGCCCCTAATCTAAAGCAGTTTGCAAATATGGCTTTATAAAAACAATTGAAGTCACTTCACAACAAGATAACACACATCTTATCAAACATAAATGTCCTTGTATTAGTTTCAGAGAAGGAAAAACAAACAGGTCTGGTTTTCTTACAGCTTCAAAACATATTCTAAGGAAAACTACCAAGGTATATGATACGTGTCCCTTCAGCTGTAATATCTGATAGTTGACGAGTGGCTTCATTTAGGTAGTATTCTCTATCTAGGATGACTGTTGCCCCTCCTTTATCCGCTATTAATATCATACAGTCTCATTTTTCTTTTAATTGCATAAGTGCTTGATGTTGATTGTAAGTTAAATTATATGACATCCGCTGTTTATTGAATGACTTCTCATATGTGGAGATCCCTGCTAGAACTAAATCTCAAAGTTTCCACCGCTGGGTCCATCGGGCCCGGGGGATTCCATCTAGATTCAGATTTGCATATGGACTCATCGTCTTCAGTATTCATAACTTCTTTGTCAGAAAAAAATATTTTTAATTGTATTTTTCTCAAAAATTTAAAGAAAAACAACTTTAATTGGAAAAAATCCGGACGTTGGCAGATCACATAACCAAGTCCCAGCTCCAGCACTTCCCTCTGATCTTTCGTCAAGCTGACTTTAGAAATATTAACCACTGTTAATATTCCCGTTGGTCAGAGATTTGCCTCTGCCCCACTGGGCTCCTCTGGATCTTCCCCTTGGGCGACTTCCTCTTGCCGTTCGTGCATCGTCCCCCGAACTTTTGGTTGAAGGTGTATCAATTGAGTCACCACTTGTGACTTGTGTTTTTCTTTAAATTTTTGAGAAAAATATAACTAAAAATATTTTTTTCTGACAAAGAAGTTATGAATACTGAAGACGATGAGTCCATATGCAAATCTGAATCTAGATGGAATCCCCCGGGCCCGATGGACCCAGCGGTGGAAACTTTTCAAGATTTAGTTCTAGCAGGGATCTCCACATATGAGAAGTCATTCAATAAACAGCGGATGTCATATAATTTAACCTATAATCAACATCAAGCACTTATTCAATTAAAAGAAAAACGAGACTGTATGATATTAAGAGCGGATAAAGGAGGGGCTACAGTCATCCTAGATAAAGAATACTACCTAAATGAAGCCACTCGTCAACTATCAGATATTACAGCTTACCGCCCCTTTCCTAGAGATCCAGTAGGCCCGCTGATGAAGGAAATTTTTGATTGGGTTACTTTACATTTTGAAAAAGGAATGTTAACTAAGAAAAATATAAATTCTTACTCGAAAAATATCCACGTATGACCATTTATAACAATCAACATACACTATTTTTCAGTGGTAAGAAATGTACTGTTTTATGGGGTGTCAGCAAGACCTTTGAAGACAAACTTCAAAAGATTCTTAAGATCTTCATTCATCCCCTATGGCTTTATGAATAGTCATTTAGATTAATTATTGTATATATAAGATAATAACTTAGCTTTTTTCTTTTATTTCTTTTTAACTTCTTTTTTCTTTTTTCTATTAAATGTATTGCATTGCTTTCTCTAGCGGTCAGCATATATCGCTCCCCTGCTGACGCGTTTCGCCTATCTTTGTCAAGGCATGGGGTCTGCCCTTCTGAAGTATAAGGCTATGGTGCACTTCTGTTTCCTAGCAGAGAAGGTCTGGTTCCTTTCTCTCTCCCTGCTGGGTTCCTCCTGCAGGGAGAGAGAAAGGAACCAGACCTTCTCTGCTAGGAAACAGAAGTGCACCATAGCCTTATACTTCAGAAGGGCAGACCCCATGCCTTGACAAAGATAGGCGAAACGCGTCGGCAGGGGAGCGATATATGCTGACCGCTAGAGAAAGCAATGCAATACATTTAATAGAAAAAAGAAAAAAGAATTTAAAAAGAAATAAAAGAAAAAAGCTAAGTTATTATCTTATATATACAATAATTAATCTAAATGACTATTCATAAAGCCATAGGGGATGAATGAAGATCTTAAGAATCTTTTGAAGTTTGTCTTCAAAGGTCTTGCTGACATCCCATAAAACAGTACATTTCTTACCACTGAAAAATAGTGTATGTTGGTTGATCTGTCTTGAGTTCACTACTAGATTTGTTAGAATGGCATTTATAACAATGGCATCAACTCCACTTGAGTTTATTAGCTGGAAAGTGGTTTTTCCTTCTGTCTCTCATCTCTTCCAGAGGGATCGGTGAGTTTCATGCCCTGCTACCAGCTTCTTCTTTATCAGTCTTTCATCAAGGCAAGGTGCTTCTGTGTTCATGTCCACGGTATCTTATACTATTTTCATTCTGCTCAGCCAGTTCTTCTGTCTGTGTTGTTTCCTGCACCTCGTTTTCCTCTACGTGGATCCTGGCTTTATCTGTTTTGTCCTATCAGTATTATTTGGCCTCCTGGTTACGCAGGGCAGAGCCACTGTGATTTTATTCCAACCTTTCTTTTCATTTAACTCAGTTTGGATATCCTATGTTCATGAGAACTATTTTCACTTGGCTGATTGCCTCCCTCTCGTTCTTTTTTACTCAGACTGGCCTGGCATGGGATACTGTATCCCAGACCTTAAGTTTGAGTTCTGGCAGCTTTTGTTGTTTTCCTTATAGTTACATTACCGAGGAATTCTGTACAGCTGCCACCTGGTCCTCAGTTCATTTCTCACTTCTCACTATTGTCTGTTTTTTTCTCCAGACGGGATGGGCACTTCGGCCATTATGTTTTCCAATTGTATTTCTTTGGCCAACTTTCCCACCATCCCATCTCTGTTAGCTTGGAGGTCACCCATCAGTGAGAATATGCTGCCTGCTTGTCCTGGGATAAAGCACAGTTACTTACTGTAACAGATGTTATCCAGGGACAGCAGGCAGATATTCTCACAACCCAACCACCTCCCCGGGTTGGCTTCTTAGCTGGCTTATCTTAACTGAGGGACCGCGCGCCTACGTCGGGCGGGAAGGTACTCGTGCATGGGCGGTGCGGGCGTCAATAACTTTTTAAAGTTCTTGAAGTGTCCGTACCGGGGCTCCGTCGGTGATGTCACCCATCAGTGAGAATATCTGCCTGCTGTCCGTGAATAACACCTGTTACGGTAAGTAACTGTGCTTATTAGTAGCTTATTTGAAGTTTGTCTTGAAAGACTCCTAAAAACATTAATAAATAAAAAAATGTATTGAGTGAGTCTAATAGAAAAAGTATCTTATTATCCCAGGATAAGCAGGCAGCATATTCTCACACAATGGTGATGTCACCGACGGAGCCCCGCAGCGGACAGCCTCGAAAGCAGACTTGCTTGAAGATCTTTAAGAGCTTCCGAGTGCTGCATCGCGCATGCGCGCATGCCTTCCCGCCTGAACTAGGGGGCGCATCTCCTGTGAGGATCCTCAGTTCAATGATTTCCACGGAGCTTAGAAGACCTGTTCGTCTTAGCTCTGCAGCGTTGTGCCTTCTCTTCACCGCGGCTTTATTTACGTATGGTCACTGTGTTCGCGTTTTCTTTTTGATATAACAGTACTAAAAAAAAAAAATTATATATATATATATTTTTTTGTGTGTTTCTTTGTTTTTGCCGTCGGGTGCGAGGGCTTTGGGCCTAGGCCCAAACCTACACCTTTCTTGCTACGGACTTTATTTTTTCTATGTCCCTTCCTCTAACCGGGTTTAAACATTGTTACCAGTGCGGCAGGACAATTTCCATCACCGACCCTCATAGTCAGTGTATGGTTTGTTTAGGGCCCGGACATTGCCCTGAAGATTGTAATCGCTGCCTGTCCCTACAACCTCAGGCTTTTCATCGTCGTTGTGACTGCTTTGTCCAACTTTTTGGAAACATGGAGCCCGAAAAGACCTCGGCCTCAACCTCGGGGACAACTTCGACTTCGGGGGTCGTCTCTGGGTTGAAGACCTCGCCCTCCACTCTGGCACTGGCCTCGACCTTGAAGACCTCGGCGTCTTCAGTCTTGAAGGCCTCGTCGGCTCCTTCCTTGAAGTCTGCTCCTGTGGGTAAGTCTCCTGCTTGTCTTTCAGGTGCCGTACCTAAGAAGTCACCAGAGTCTCAGGCTCCGCAATCCGTACCTTCCGGGTTATCTGCCTCCTCAAGACCTTCAGCTAAGTGTGCCTCCAAGTCTCGGGAATAATCATCTTCGAGGTCACCCTCCTTGGAGCGCACTGCTTGCACCTACGAGACCTGATCCCTTTGTCTCGGTGCCGATGTTTGAGGATATGTTTAAGTCCATCTTAACCATTCAAATTTCCTCAATAGTGGCTCAACTGGTTCCGTCCTCAACCCTGCTCCCTGTAGACCAGCCTGGCCAGCAGTCTGAGCCTCCTGTGAAGGTGCCTCGGGGCAGGTCTCGGAAGCCTACCTGTGTTTCTTCAACTGATTCTTCGCTGGAACCTCCATTGATGTCTCCGTTGCCTCGGTCAAAACATCGATCGAAGCATTCGATGCACCTTGCTTCCAAGACGCCTAAGGATCCGAAGCTTTCCTCTTCGCTATATCCTGAGCCTTTCTCTAAATTGAAACACCGGTCTCATCATCGAGGTGCCTCGACAACTTAATCTCTGAGACCATCAAGATCGGGGACCCCTCCATCGAAGCCTCTTTTGCGGGACTCGTCTCCTCCTGCCTTGACGCATTCCATGCCTCGAACCCCGAGGACCTCGCTGTCGAAGTTTAAAGCGCAGGCACTCCTTAACTCCACCTCAGCTTGGCAGTGCAGCTTCTTTAGTCACGGTGCGTTTGGACTCGGAGCCCTTATCTCAATATTCCAGGGAGTCTTCTCCATCCTACTCGATGGCTCCTCGGTCTCGTTCTGCCTCTCCTGAGGATGCTTCGACCTCGAAGTCCTCTTCCTTCGCCAAATTTGTTTTTGATATGGGGAAGGCTTTGATATGGGGAAGGCTCTTCAATTGGATTTACATTCTGACTCCAAGTACACCCCAGAATACTTGGCTGACATGGAGCTGCCTCATTCACCTAAGGAGACCTTGAGGTTGCCAATGACTCCAGTCCTTAAACAAACCTTCATGGGGAACATGGAAACTCCTTATTCCATCATGGCCATTCCTTCCAAATTGGAGTCTCGATACCACACTGTGCCCTGCAAGGGATTTGAAAAATCTAAATTATCCCATCAGTCTTTGGTGATGGAGTCTTCTCTGAAGAAAGCTCATCCTTCTAAACTTTCTGCTGCTGTTCCACCTGGCAGGGAGGGTCGGACCATGGATAAATTTGGCCGCCGATTGTACCAGAACTCCATGATGGCTAACAGAATTCTCAATTATAACTATGTTTTTACCACCTACTTCAATCATTTTCTGAAGGTGCTGCCTTCCTTCTATCCGGACCTTTCCAAGCCACGTCTTCAAGAGTTTAAACAAATCTTCCAAACTCTATCGCAATTGAGGCTTTTCATGTTGCAAGCATCCTATGATGCTTTTGAACTTTCCTCAAGAGTCTTTGCTTTTGTAGTTGCCATGCGTCGCTTTGCCTGGCTGCGAAAAGTTGATATGGATCCAAATCTGCAGGATCGTCTTGCAAACTTGCCTTGTCAAGGGAATGAACTTTTCGATGACTCCATTGAAGCTGCCACCAAGCTCCTCTCGGAACATGAGCGCTCTTTTGCATCTTTGATTTGACCCAAGCTCGGGCTTATAAACAGCCACAATGTCATTAACCTCAGAAAACGATGCCAGCTTTCTCCAGACCTCCTCCTAGATGCCCTCAGCAACATCAGCATCAACAGAAGGCTCAAACTCCTGCGGCCACCAAGCCGGCTCAGTCTTTTTGACGTTCCCAGCTTGAGCATTCCAACCTCCCTTCATCCGAATTCTCTTCTACCCATTGGAGGTCATCTTTCCCATTTTTATTCCCAGTGGGAAAACATCATTTCGGATCTCTGGGTTCTGACCATTCTCCGAGAGGGATACTCTCTGCGCCTGCTTCAAGTTCCTCCAGATCACCCTCCAAGAGAGTGTCTTTCCAGGTCCTCGCAATTTCCCCTTCTTCTCCAGGAAGCTCAGGCTCTCCTTCGAGCTGTCGAGGAGATTCCTCTCCCTCAGCGGAACCGGGGTTTTTATTCCCGTTACTTTCTGGTTCCAAAGAAGATGGGGGACTTGCGACCCATCCTGGATTGCAGAGCCCTCAACAAATTTCTGGTCAAAGAGAAATTTTGCATGCTCTCATTGCCGACCTTGTACTCCCTAATGGATCAGGGAGATTGGATGTGCTCACTGGATCTCAAAGAGGCTTACACTCATATCCCCATTCATCCGACCTCTTGTCAATATCTTCGATTCAAGGTGGGGAATCTTCATCTTCAGTACAGAGTTCTTCCTTTCGGACTCGCCTCCTCCCCCAGAGTTTTTACAAAATGTCTGTTGGTAGTGGCTGCTGCTCTTCGTTCTCAGGGTTTTCAGGTTTTTCCGTACCTGGACGACTGGCTTATCAAAGCTCCCTCTTCTCAAGGGGTTATTGCAGCTACCCAACAGACTATTGTGTTCCTCCAGAGTCTGGGATTCGAAATCAACTTTCTCAAATCCCAGTTGACCCCATCTCAGTCTCTTCAGTTCATCGGGGCCACTCTAGACACTGTCCAGCTAAGAGCATTTCTACCTCCAACACGTCGAGATATCCTCATTCCCCTTTGTCATCAGGTGTCTCGCGTTCCATCGATTTCTGCAAGACAAATGATGGTTCTGCTCGGCCACATGGCTTCTACGGTTCATGTGACTCCTTTTGCCAGACTCCACCTTCGTATTCCTCAGTGGACCCTGGCATCTCATGGCAACAAGCTACAGACCCGCCTTTCCGACAAATTACAGTAACTCCTTTGTTGAAGCGGTCTCTCCACTGGTGGATGCTCTCTTCCAATCTTTCCAGAGGTTTGCTGTTCCACATTCTTCCTCATCACAAGGTTCTCACAACAGACTCGTCAACCTATGCATGGGGGGCCCATGTGGACGGCCTCCGTACCCAGGGTCTCTGGACTTTGCCGGACCGCCTTTGTCATATCAATCTGTTGGAACTCAGAGCGATTTTCAATGCTCTCAAAGCTTTTCAACACCTTCTTCACGACAGAGTGGTACTTGTCCGAAGGACAACCAGGTGGCCATGTATTATGTCAACAAACAGGGGGGTACGGGCTCTCACTTCCTGTGTCAAGAGGCTCTGAATCTGTGGCATTGGGCAATTCATCTGAACATCTTTCTCAGAGCTGTCTATATTCAGGTTCAACACAACTGTCTAGCGGACAACTTGAGTTGTCTTCTGCAACCTCACGAATGGACACTCAATTCCCCCATGCTGCGTCAAATATTTACTCGATGGGGGACTCCACAGGTAGACCTTTTTGCGTCCCCTCTCAACCACAAGCTACCTTGCTTTTGCTCTCAAATGTACTCTCTCCAACGTCTGGAGGCGGACGCTTTCCTCTTGGATTGGACGGGTCAGTTTCTCTATGCCTTCCCTCCATTTCCACTGATTCTAAAGACTCTTGTCAAACTCAAGAAAGATCATGCCACCATGATTCTGATAGCTCCTCGGTGGCCCAGACAACCATGGTACCTTCTACTTCAACTCAGCACCAGGGAGCCTCTGCTTCTACCGATTTTTCCCTCTCTGCTTACTCAGAGTCAAGGCTCTTTACTTCATCCCAATCTGCAGTCTCTATACTTAATAGCTTGGTTCCTTTCTGCCTGACAGACTCCTCGCATTTTTCTCAGTCTGTTCAAGATACTTTGGTTGCTTCCAGAAAGCCATCCACTCGACAGTGTTATTGCCAGAAATGGACTAGATTTTCTGCTTGGTGTTCCACACTTCAGATGAAGCCTATGTCTACATCCTTGGCTTCTGTTTTGGACTATTTACTTCACTTATCGCAATCTGGACTTCAGTCTACATCTATCCGAGTCCATCTTAGTGCTATTGCTGCTTTTCATCAGCCTCTCGATGGGAAACCTTTCTCTGCATTTATGAAGGGACTCTTTAATGTTCATCCTCCTCTTAAACCGCCTCCGGTGGTTTGGGATCTCAACGTGGTTTTAAGAACATAAGAAGTTGCCTCCGCTGAGGCAGACCATAGGCCCATCCTGCTCAGCGGTCCACTCCCGCAGTGGCCCATCAAGCCCATTGCCTGAGTAGTGGTCTATATCTTTCTATACCCCTCAATCCCTTTTTCTTCTAGGAATCTATCCAAACCCTCTTTGAAACCATTTAATGTGTTCCTGTCTACCACAGCCTCTGGAAGCGCGTTCCATGTATCCACCACCCTCTGAGTGAAAAAGAATTTTCTAGCGTTTGTTCTAAACCTGTCCCCTTTCAATTTTTCCGAGTGCCCCCTTGTACTTGTGTTGCCCCATAATTTGAAAAATCTGTCCCTGTCAACTTTTTCTATGCCCTTCAGGATCTTGAAGGTCTCTATCATGTCTCCTCTAAGTCTCCGCTTCTCCAGGGAGAAAAGTCCTAGCTGCTTTAATCTGTCGGTATATGGGAGATTTTCCATTCCCTTTATCAGTTTAGTTGCTCTTCTCTGTACTCGCTCAAGTACCGCCATGTCTTTCTTGAGGTACGGCGACCAGTACTGGACACAGTACTCCAGATGCGGCCTCACCATTGCACGATACAGCGGCATGATGAATTCCCTCGTCCTGGTCGTGATACCCTTCTTAATGATACCCAACATTCTGTTTGCTTTCCTTGAGGCCGTGGCGCACTGCGCCGATGCCTTCAGTGTTGCGTCTACCATCACTCCCAGGTCTCTTTCCAGGTTACTGACCCCTAGTGGTGTTCCCCCCATTTTGTAAGTGAACATCGGGTTCTTTTTCCCCACGTGCATGACCTTGCATTTCCCTATGTTGAAGCTCATTTGCCATTTTTCCGCCCACTTTTCCAGCTGCGTTAGATCCTTTTGGAGATCTTCGCAGTCTTCCCTCGTTTGAGCCCTGCTGTATAGTTTGGTGTCATCTGCAAATTTAATGACCTCACACTTGGTTCCCGCTTCCAGGTCGTTTATGTAGATATTGAACAGGAGCGGTCCCAGCACCGACCCCTGCGGAACTCCGCTCGTGACCCCCTTCCAGTCCGAGTAATGGCCCTTTACGCCAACCCTCTGTTTCCTGTTTGCCAGCCAGTTTTTGATCCATCGATGGATCTCCCCTTGCACCCCGTGGTTCCATATCTTTTTGAGCAGTCTCTCATGTGGTACCTTGTCGAAGGCTTTTTGGAAGTCGAGGTATATGATATCTATAGATTCCCCTTTATCCACCTGGCTGTTCACTCCCTCAAAGAAATACAATAAGTTTGTGAGGCATGACCTACCCTTGCAGAAGCCATGCTGACTCGGTTTTAGCTGCCCATTGTTTTCGATGTGTTCACAGATGCTGTCCTTAATCAGTGCCTCCATCATCCTTCCCGGGACTGAGGTCAGGCTCACTGGCCTGTAGTTTCCTGGGTCGCCCCTTGAGCCCTTCTTAAAGATGGGCGTGACATTTGCTATTTTCCAGTCCTCCGAGATCTCTCCGGTTTTTAGGGATAGGTTGCATATTTGTCGAAGTGGCTCCGCTATTTCGTTTTTTAGTTCCTTGAGTACTCTTGGGTGAATGCCGTCCGGACCTGGCGATTTGTCGCTCTTTAGTCTGTCTATCTGCTTGAGTACATCCTCTTGGCTTACCTCTAAATTGACTAGCTTATCATTTTGGTCTCCTATTACGATTTCCTCGGGTTCCGGAATGTTGGTTGTATTCTCCCTCGTGAAGACTGACGTGAAGAACTCATTTAACTTGTCAGCTATCTCTTTCTCTTCTTTTACTACTCCCTTTCTATCTCCATCATCCAATGGTCCCACTTCTTCTCTTGCCGGTTGCTTCCCCTTGACGTATCTGAAGAAAGACTTGAAGTTTGTTGCTTCTTCTGCCAGTCTCTCTTCGTATTCCCTTTTTGCTTTTCTAACCACTCGGTGACACTCCTTCTGGTGTTCTTTGTGCACTTTTTGGTTCTCCTCTGTTTGTTTTTTTTTCCATTTTCTGAATGATGCTTTTTTGTCACTTATCGCCTTCTTCATTGCATTTGTTATCCACACTGGGTTTTTTGTTCTATTTTTTTTGCACCCTTTCCTGAACTTGGGGATGTACAAGTTTTGCGCTTCGTGCACAGTCCCCTTGAGTAAGGTCCAGGCTTTTTCTACGGATTCCATCTTCCCTATGTTGCCTTGGAGTTTCTTTCCCACCATTTCCCTCATGGCATCATAATTTCCTTTTTTGAAGTTGAGTGCTGTCGTTGTGGTTCTTTTCCCCTTTGATGATCCAATTTCTATTTTGCACTGGATCGTGTTGTGATCGCTGTTACCTAGCAGGGCTAATACCACCACTTCTTTTGCTGGCCCCCCTAGTCCGTTGAAGATTAGGTCAAGAGTGGCATCGCCCCGTGTTGGTTCCGTGACCAGTTGCTCCATGAAACAGTCTCTCGTGACCTCTAGGAATTTGGTCTCCTTTGCGCAGTTTGAGTGTCCGATACTCCAGTCTATCCCAGGATAGTTGAAGTCCCCCATCACCACCACATTTCCGCTTCTGCATACCTGCCTCAGTTCAGCCTCCATGTCCTGGTTGATTTCTTCCGGTTGTCCAGGTGGGCGGTAGTACAGACCCAATTTAATGTCTGCCCTAGTTCCTCCCTGTAGCTTAACCCATAGTGATTCCAAGCCATCCACCCGTACTGTTGTTTCCATCCTGGCTGAGGGGATGGAGTCTTTTATGTACAGCGCTATTCCTCCACCCTTTTTATGTGTCCTGTCTCTCTTGTAAAGTTTGTACCCTGGTATGGCTACATCCCATTGATTGTCCTCAGTCCACCACGTTTCTGTGACTCCAATTATGTCCAGGTTCTTTTTGCTGGCAATGATTTCCAGTTCACCCATTTTGGCCCTTAGGCTCCTAGCATTTGTGTATAGGCAGTTTAAGACCCAGTTTTTTGCCATCTCTTTTGGTTTACCTCGTGTTTTGGGTCTCCTGCAGTCCTCCTCGTGGTTCGCCAGCCCCCGAGCTTCATCTCGGTCATCCTCCTCCTGTTGTGTGTCTGTGATGTCCTCAACATGTTTCCCCTGCACCTCTTGCTCCCTTAATTCCCACTCAGTTCCGGGCTCTTTTTCACAATGTCTTTGTCCCTCTGGCTCCTGTTGTTCTTTGTTGGTGCCGCTTACCAGTTCCATTTGAGCCCTTGGTCCCTGCAATGCGTCCTTAGGTCCTTTTTCAAAACATACACACTCAGTCCCGAGTCCTCCTTTATAATGTCCCAGTTCAGTATCATTGTCTGGTACTGATGTCCGATGTGTCGAGGTCAGATTGACTATCGGCTTTCCCCTTTTCCTCAGTTTAAAGCCAAGTCTATGACATTCTGGATGTTGTGTGCCAGATCCTCGTCCCAGCTGTGCTAAGGTGCAGTCCATCTCTTCTGTAGAGCTTGTTCTTCCCGAAAAAAGTAGTCCAGTTCCTAACAAAGTGGACTCAACTAGTGAAACCTCCATTTGAACCACTTGATAAAGCTCATCTCAAGTATCTCACTTGGAAGGCGGTTTTCCTCATTGCCCTCACGTCTGCTCGAAGAGTCAGTGAGTTGCAAGCTTTGGTTGCGGACCCACCTTTCACAGTTTTCCACCATGACAAGGTGGTCCTCTGTACTCATCCAAAATTTGTGCCTAAAGTTGTTTCAGATTTTCACATCAATCAATCTATCGTTCTGCCAGTGTTTTTTCCTAAACCTCATTCTCATCCTGGAGAAGTGGCACTTCATACTTTGGACTGCAAGCGTGCTTTGGCTTTCTACTTGCAATGCACTCAACCTCACAGAACAGCTCCTCAACTTTTCATCTCTTTTGATCCGAATAGGTTGGGACGTCCTATCTCGAAGCGAACCATTTTCAACTGGATGGCTGCTTATATCTCTTTCTGCTATGCTCAGGCTTGTCTACCTCAGCAGGGTCGAGTCACGGGCCATAAAGTTCGAACTATGGCGGCATCTGTAGCTTTCCTCAGATCAACTCCTATTGAGGAAATCTGCAAAGCTGTCACTTGGTCCTCGGTTCATACGTTCACCTCTCATTACTGTCTGGATAGCTTATCCAGGAGGGATGGCCATTTTGGCCAGTCTGTTTTGCAAAATCTTTTTTCTTAAATTGCCAACACTCCATCCCTTTCTGCTTAGCTTGGAGGTCACCCATGTGTGAGAATATGCTGCCTGCTTGTCCTGGGATAAAGCACAGTTACTTACCGTAACAGTTGTTATCCAGGGACAGCAGGCAGATAATCTCACAACCTACCCACCTCCCCTGGTTGGCTTCTTAGCTAGGTATCTGAACTGAGGATCCTCACAGGAGATGTGCTCCCTAGTTCGGGCGGGAAGGCACGCGCGCATGCGCGATGCAGCACTCAGAAACTCTTAAAGATCTTCAAGCAAGTCTGCTTTCGAGGCTGTCCGCTGCGGGGCTCCATCGGTGATGTCACCCATGTGTGAGAATATCTGCCTGCTGTCCTTGGATAACAACTGTTACGGTAAGTAACTGTGCTTTTTCTGTTCCTATGTTTTGCTTTATTTCTATTTATTACCTTTTAAAAGTGATCCTACATGAATACCACACCACTTTACTTAAAGGAAAACAAAAATTAAGTAAAAATTTTCAAGAAATTCACAGCTGCATGCAAATCTATATAAATGTGCATAGAACTACTGCAGAATGTATAAAATGATGCCCTAAAGTTTGCCTCAGCAGCCTGGGACCTGGAATTTCAAATTAAACTGTACTTCCTGCTTGATGCATTAGACTTCTGATGGTAAATTGTACACAATATCTGCTGCAATATAATCTTTAAAACAAACCTTTTTTTAAATTAAGCAAAGGAGATTATTTAAAGAACTTGTAAGGATTTCCATTTCCTTTTTAGTTGGAAAAACGAGCTTTGTAATGCAAGGATTAATGTATTTGTAAAATGTAATCATGAATGCTATATTGGGGGGAGGGTTGGTTACATATCCTTTTCTGTATTATTCTTTTTACCCATTAAATGCTAGAAATAAAATTTTTTTGCTTTCCTTATTTTGTAATAAAACATTGCAGTCGTTATTGCCTATTGTGTGACAAAATTATTCTCAGCAGTGAAGGTATCAATGCATGGAAAATTCTCTTATAAAATCTTTGTGTGCTTTTGGTTCTAGGAGGCCTCATGGGACCTGTGAGAATGATTTCATCTGGTCATGAACTTACCACAGATTATGATGAGAAGACACTTCACGAGCTGGGTTTTAAGGATATGCAGGTATTACTTAAAATAGCATTACAATAACACAAATGCAGGTGATAGTTGGAATGCAGCCTGCTTTTGGAACAGTGCACATATAAATCAATTTTCTCTTAATCACTAATGGAGTGAAAGCTCTGAAGCATGGATCAGATTTCTACAGCTTTCTTTCAAAGAGCTCTCCTTCTGAGCATACATGAAGGCTTTCAAATGCTCCCACACAGATTATCCAAATTCCTTCTTTTCTTTTGCCTGCAATGAACATCTGTTTGATGCCACAGAAGTATTGGCTTTTTGTTCATTTAGCGCCAAAGCATAGGTTCTTTTAATATTTTCTGGGGTCCTCACTATGACTAATAAAATAAAAAAGATAGTCCCCTTTAGTTTCTTATATACATTTTTGTTGTATTTGTTGACATGTCAAATTTAACACCCCACAAGTGTTTCAGAAAAAGACAAGTCACTACAGAAAACAATCAAATATGAATAAAACAATAAATAAGGTAACTATTATATATTGTGAATTTGCTTCATCTGTAATAGGCACACACACACACAAAAAGAAATAAACAATAAAGCATGCCTAATTAGTCCAACTACTTCATAATACCTTAACAGAGTCAGCATTCAAACAATTAACACCATCTTATTTTATTCATTTACATAGAACATACAATTTTAAGCATCAGGTTTTTTTTTCCAAACAAAACTGTTTCTCCATGGATAAACAGGGTAAAGTCGGCCACACATGCAATACCACCCCTGATGGCACCAGTTTGGATCTACTCTCACAGAGCCCAAAAGAGTCCTAGAAAAATTCTCTAGGAATGAATGAATGCTTCTTTCTGCACATGTTGCTCCTCCCTCTTCAATATATATTGTCTATCTGCAGTGTTTTCCCTAGGGCCTTTCAGCCGGGCGGTCCGCCCGGGTAATTAGATGACCGCCCAGCTAAATTCTGCTGCTGCCGCTGCTGCTCAACATTAAAAAAAAAAAAAAAAAAGCCGGCTTGGAGATTTTACGCCTTAGCCCCTAGCGAACTTATGCTCCGGGGCTCTAAAGTGCGTGCCGGCTTCCCTTCTCTTCCCTCCGAAACCGGAAGTTATGTCAGGGGGGGGGGGAAAGAGAAGGGAAGCCGGCACCCGAACACTTTAGAGCTCCGGAGCATATGTTCGCTACGGGCTAAGGCGATTGTGGTTGGTTTTGAATAAAAGTTTCTTTTCATAATAAATGTAAATGCCAGTAATCAAACATCAACAACTCTACCTAAAAAAAGACACTATTACAAACATTAGAACGGCCCGAAAACAGACTAGGAAAAACCGGGACTCCATAGATCTCCGAATTCTTCACACTATATAACAAGAAAAGAAATTACTCCCTTCAACAGAATATGCCCCGGGAAAAAACAATTCGCCATAATTCCCGTTCACCTAAACTTCCAGCTAGAACCATGAAACCGCAATTATTTCCGGTGTAAAGAAAGGAGGTCACAACCAAAAGGAAGCAAAAAGGCGTTTGGATCAGAGCTGGCTCTTCGTCGTGTGAGTAATGCAGATAGTGGGAGTTAGGATCCGGGTTTTAGCTTAATTAAGATGGGTATCCATTATTTTAAAATGCATTTAGACCAGAAAAATGGAAGTCTTTTAGGAAACAGCAGGGGTTGCTTTTAGGGCCAGTGAGCAGTTAACCAAGGCCTGAGGGGCAATAAAGACCACCAACAGTTAAAGCAAAGCAATAGATCTTGATAGCCAAATAAACACAAAGAATCTTAAATAATAAAATGCTAGCCCGCGCATGCGCACTAGCGACCCGTGTTCTCTGATCCCTTTTCTGTAGTGCTGTGGCCGCACGACTGCGCATGCGCGCTTAGTACGTCACTGGCAGAAGATGAACCGTCACAGAGGGAGTGAACGCCGAGTCCTGTGGCACATCCGGATTGTGAGCAGTCCTGCCTTCGGTCCTGTCCCTGTTAAACCAGCTGGCAATAACAAAGCCAGATCCAATGGGTTCTTCCCTTTTGCCAAATTGCTAAAGGCTTTGCCAGTCTCGATCCTGCCCATCTCTGAAGTTACTTCCTGATTTTGAGGCACATGGGCCCAACCCGACTATGTGCCCAAGGCCCCGCCCCCAGGAGGGACCTAAGGCTCCCGGGCCTATTCTGATTGGCCCAGGCGCCTTAGGCTTCACCAGTAGGTGGAGCTTTGGGACGGATGGGCCAATCCGGCCTCATTCCGTCGTTGGCTGCCTGCCGGACAGGCGGGTTTGGCTCCCGTCTGTCCGGCCAACTACACAAAGGTACGGGGAAGGGGGTGGGGATGTCGTGGGGGTCGGCCAGGGGGGTCGCGGGTCGGCTGGGGGGTGCAGTCGGAGGTTCTTTGGGGGGGCGGTTGTTGGGGGGAGGGGGGTTTGCGTCGAGGGCAGGAGGGCCTGGGATCCCTCCTGCCCGTAATGTAGTGCGGGGTGGGGGTAGGGGGTCGCCGTGGCCAGGAGGGTTTTGGCTCCCTCCTGGCCCGATATTGTCGGGGAGTTGGGGAGTCGGCGGGGCAAGAGGGCTTGGGCTCCCTTTTGCCCCGATTGTGTCAGGGGGCAAGAGGGCTTGAGCTCCCTCTTGCCCCGATCGTGTCGGGGGTGCCGCGGTTGACTGGGGCAAGAGAGCTTGAGCTCCCTCTTGCCCCGATCGTGTCGGGGAGTCGGCGGGGCAAGAGGGCTTGACGTTAGAGAAAGGGCGACCCGCCGGAAGAGGAAGCAGCAGGACACCGGTAGGAGCTTCTACATGATGGGGGGGGTTGGGAGGCTGTGGGGGTGCGAGCGGTCCTTCAGGGTGGGGGTGCGGGTGGGAGTGCGTGCGAGCGGTCCTTCGGGGTGGGGGTGCGTCGGGGGGGGGGGGGAACTATGTAAAAAAATTTTTATATAGCGCGCTCATGCGTATACCGCGCAAGGCTATGCACGGTTTGTAAAAACACGTATAACGCGTGCGTTATATGCATGAAAATACGGTAATTGTCAGTCACGCCCCCAATTTCTTCCATTCATTTTTCATGTGCCCATAATATCTTATTAATTCATAATGGCCTCATTCCCATGTCCTTAGTGCTCCCAGTGTGCCTCCTTCCTATGTCCTTAATGCCCCTAGTGCAGGGGTAGGGAACTCTGGTCCTCAAGAGCCGTATTCTAGTCGGGTTTTCAGGATTTCCCCAATGAATATGCATGAGATCTATTTTCATGCACTGCTTTCAATGCATATTCATTGGGGAAATCCTGAAAACCCGACTGGAATACAGCTCTCGAGGACTGGAGTTCCCTACCCCTGCCCTAGTGCCTCCTTCCTATGTGCTTAGTGCCCCCAGTGCCTCCGTCCTGTATCCTTAGTGTCTCTTTCCTATGTCCTTAGTGTCCCATCCTATGTCCTTATTGCCCTCAGTGCCTCCTTCCTATGTCCTTATGTAGGTCGGGACAGTGGGACGGTCAGTCCAAAAATGGGACTGTCCCATTGAAAACGGGACGTATGGTCACCTTATGTATGAATGATTGACTCAGCATTGACAAGAAGGAGGACTTATTTTTTTAAGCCATCAAGTCTGCATCCCCCTGCCCCGACACCTCAAAATTACTTTTTCATAAGAACATAAGAACATAAGCAATGCCTCCACTGGGTCAGACCTGAGGTCCATCGTGCCCAGCAGTCCGCTCACGCGGCGGCCCAACAGGTCCAGGACCTGCGCAGTAATCCTCTATCTATACCCCTCTATCTCCTTTTCCCTCAGTATCCCACGATCCCTTTATCCCTCAGGAATCCATCCAATCCCTGTTTGAATCCTTGTACCGTACTCTGCCTGATCACTTCCTCCCATAGCGCATTCCAAGTGTCCACGACCCTTTGGGTGAAAAAAAACTTCCTTGCATTTGTTTTGAACCTGTCTCCCTTCAGTTTCTCAGAATGCCCCCTCGTATTTGCTGTCCCCTTCAGTCTGAAGAATCTGTCCCTATCCACCTTCTCTATGCCCCTCATGATCTTGAAGGTTTCTATCATATCTCCCCTGAGCCTCCTTTTCTCCAGAGAGAAGAGCCCCAGCCTATCCAGCCTCTCAGCGTATGAGCAGTGTTCCAGCCCTCTTACCATTTTCGTTGCTCTCCTTTGGACTCTCTCAAGTACCGCCATGTCCTTCTTGAGGTGCGGCGACCAATACTGAACGCAGTATTCCAGATGTGGACGCACCATCGCTCGATACAATGGCATGATGACTTCCCGTGTTCTGGTTGCTATGCCCTTCTTTATGATGCCCAGCATCCTGTTGGCTTTTTTCGAGGCTGCTGCGCACTGTGCAGATGGGTTCAGTGATGCATCCACCAGCACACCCAAGTCTCTCTCGAGTCTGCTGTCTCCCAACAATACCCCCCCTAATTTGTAACTGAACAACGGGTTCTTTTTCCCTATATGCATGACCTTGCATTTGTCCACGTTGAAGCGCATTTGCCATTTGTTTGCCCAGTCTTCCAGCTTGTCTAGGTCCCTTTGTAGGTCCTCACACTCCTCCCTGGTCCTAACTCTGCCGCACAGTTTGGTATCGTCTGCGAATTTTATAACCTCACACTTTGCCTCCTTTTCCAGGTCATTGATGAATATGTTAAAGAGTAAAGGCCCCAGGACCGATCCCTGTGGCACACCGCTCGTGACTCCCCGCCAGTCAGAATACTGACCCTTTACTCCAACCCTCTGCTGTCTACCCGACAGCCAGTGCTTGATCCATCTGTGCACATCCCCTCCCACCCCGTGGTTCCACAGCTTCTTAAGTAGCCTTTTATGTGGCACCTTGTCAAAAGCCTTTTGAAAGTCGAGGAAAATGATGTCTATGGGCTCCCCATTGTCCACCCGACTGCTTATCCCCTCAAAGAAGTACAGAAGGTTCGTTAGGCACGACCTTCCCTTACAGAATCCGTGCTGGCTTGTTCTCAGTAGGCCATTCCTCTCGATGTGCTCGCAAATGCCGTCCTTGATCATAGCTTCCACCATCTTCCCTATAATTGAAGTCAGGCTCACCGGCCTGTAGTTCCCGGGGTCACCCCTCGATCCCTTCTTGAAGATGGGTGTGACATTTGCCAATTTCCAGTCCTCTGGCACCTCACCAGTTTTCAAGGATAGGTTGCAAACATGTTGGATTGTGTCCGCTATTTCCTGTCTTAGTTCCTTCAGAACCCTTGGGTGGATCCCGTCCGGGCCCGGCGATTTGCCGGTAGACTCCCCTATTGTTGCCACAAAAACAACAAATTATTTTCTTCAGTCGTTCCATGTCTACAAACAGATTATATTCAAGCAAACAATGGATCCAAGATTTTCCCCCACACACACACAAAAAAAATTCTGACTTAGGTTGAAGCTGAATATGGAAGGAATTCTGGCAGAAGTTGGTCCTCGCAGGTTGTGGATAAGAGCGGATTAAAGGGTAGGCCCTGGAAGCAGGTGCCTAGGGCCAGCGTTAGAGGGGGGAACAAACAGCAACAGATCCGGGGGGGGGGGGGCAGCGATCCAAACTTCTTTGCTAAACTCCTAAATTGGTGCCCTGGCATGGCAGCTGCCCTGAAGCTTTCCCTCTGCCGCAACTTCCTGTTTCTGACAGGACACATCGCGGCAGAGGGAAAACTTTGGGGTAGCTGCCGTGTCAGGGCCCCTCTGAAAAGGACAGTTTTGGCTACGAGGGAGAAGCGATCTCTTGCCTGGCCTCCTCCCCCCCTACTCTTCAGCTTTTCCCCGTCTCGGCTGTATTAGCAGGCAGGCGGGAGCAAGAAGAGCAGCTGCCTTGGGCACTCTGTTTTGGGCCGCGATGGTAGTCTACTTTTTCTCTGCTTCCCCGATGCAGCAGGAACAAAAGCTGCCTTCCTTCTTCTCCCTTCCCCAACGTCAATCTTGATGTCAGAGAGAACATTCCGGCCCAACCATGCAGCGATTGGCTGGCCTGGATCGTCCTCTGCAATGTCAAAATTGGCTTCGGGAAGAAGGCAAGAAGCAGCAGCAGCGGACCGGGCTTTGAATTGGCGCAACAGGGAGGGAAAGCGATCACCCGTCCTGGTGTCCCTATGCACTGCTTCAGGACGCTGTCCCTGAAAACGGGACATTTCGGTGTCCCGAAGCGGTGGATTGGGACAATGGGACGGTCGGTCCGAAAACAGGACGTGTGGTCACCTTAGCCTTGACTTCTTAAAAAAAACAAAAACAAATGATAATTAACATTTTCTCTGCGTACAGTGTGCTTTGTTTTTTCAAATTTTATTGTTGGTAGATCATTTTGACTTGGCCATTTTAAAAAAGTAGCTCACAAGCCAAAAAAGTGTGGGCACCCCTGCTGTACTGTCTTAAAGAAAGATTTGGCCTCTAAAAGCTAATTGAAAAATGGAATAGTCCAATAAAATGGTATTTTCTTATTTCTCATTATTTATTTTATTTCTATTTGTTAATTTGTAAAGTGATGATTGTTACGTAGCAGTTTTTTTCAAATTTACATCTACTGTCTTTATATTTTGCACAGTATTAGAGGACATGCCACTGTTTCTGTGGTGTTGCATTGTATGCAGAGTCTTGTTTCTTGGTTCATTTTAATTTTTGTTTACATAGTTCTATTTTTAGTTTGTGATTATTCCATATTGGGCGAGGGTGTATCTGTCTGTGTGTATGAAAAGGACATGGCTTTCTGTTAGCATCGACTGTACAGGATCAATTGACTGTGCAGGATCTGGCTTGTTTAGTTTTACATTGCTTGTGTTGATGTTCTAGTACTCACTGCAGTGTTTAAGATGCTGCCTTTTCCTAGGTGCACCCTTGATGTGTGACTCATGGATTATTACTAAAAATATCTTTTTTATAGAGAGGAGGGAGTTGTTAAAAAATGATCAGCACTGGCTGTCATATATACTAGGTACGCCACTGGATTTGATAACCCTATTCTAACTTTACTGTTGATGTAGGTGTTGTCCCTCCCCCCTATACACACACTATAAAGAATTAAATTAAAGTTATATTAACATCAAGCAGCTTTCAAATGACATTATAAGCAAATAAAAATAAAATATTTTTAATACATTGCTAATTATTATCTGCATCTTTACCTAAACTGTTTTGCCCTAGCTCTCACTTTGCTCTACAGCAAAATAAAAAAGTAGCAGATAAAGATCAATCACACAGGTCTCCTTCAAGGCTCAGTAACACCTTTCCATAAATTATGTGGAAGAGGTCTGCAAGTGGGGATAGCATCTATTTCATATCCTCAGTGAGACCTCAGGAAGGAACCTAGCGATCAAAACATTATTAGAGGTGCTGTAGAGCCATTTCTTGTATGACTGGATGAGCTATATTTATCTTTTTTTTTTTTTTAGTTGTTTAAATTCATGCAGAAATAAATGGCTAGATTGAACCTAATGACTTCTTAACGCATTTCCCTTTTTTAAACCTCTATACCATTTGAAAGAGGGCATATATCTAATTATTCCCTTCTAGAATTGGATACTTCTTAAATTTAGTAAAAATATTCTGGCATAAGTGTCAAGCCTTAAAATAGGAGTTTTCCTTGGACACTAGGATTGATCATGCACACAGTCCCTCACAACTTCCAGAGAGTTTCCTAATACTTTAAGTTCTGGAATTAACTGAGAAGCGGAGGAGACTGCTTCTTGCAGTAAGGACTTTATACTTAGACCTCTGAAAGTGTAGCTCTGAGCTGTAGGAGAGAAGCTCTTTCTGCACTATTGGATGGTATCTTCCACTTTTGTACCTGCTCAATCTTGCTATCTATGGAAAACATCTGTTACAGGTGAGCAACATTGCTTAATTTGTATCTCTGCCCAGATAATTTGTATATGAGGAATTGATTTGCTCATGGTTAAGGATGGAGTGATAATGAAACCCAACCAGGTCGGGCATGTGCAAGACCGGAGGGTTAGGACTTTGATGGGAAGATAGGACTTCAATGAGAAACCAAGGTGGCAAGGGAGCCCCTTCTGGTGATTCAGACAGGTCGTGACCTGTTTGGGCCGCCGCGGGAGCGGACTGCCGGGCAGGATGGACCTATGGTCTGACCCGGCGGAGGCACTGCTTATGTTCTTATGTTCTTATGAATAACTGAATTAGGCAAATGATGGTAGGTATTCTCTAAGCAACATAATTATCTTCTGGGGTTTTTTTTGTAGATGGTGTTTGTCTCCTTGGGTGCACCAAGAAGGGAGCGTAAAGGTGAAGGTGTTCAGTTGCCAGCATCCTGCTTACCTCCACCTCAAAAGGATAATATCCCAATGCTGTTACTTCTGCAGGACCCTCATGTTACTACGCTCTTTGATTTGTTGGAAATGCTTGCATCTTTTAAACCACCTTCAGGAGATGTAGACATGGAGGACATTGAGGTATTTAGATTGGTGATATACACTT
This sequence comes from Geotrypetes seraphini, assembly GCF_902459505.1. Classification (NCBI taxonomy): domain Eukaryota; kingdom Metazoa; phylum Chordata; class Amphibia; order Gymnophiona; family Dermophiidae; genus Geotrypetes; species Geotrypetes seraphini. The sequence goes on along the minus strand of NC_047086.1, from coordinate 336,303,580 downwards.
AGGGATAATTTTATAAAATGATTTTTTTTCGCCCGTAAACCTTTTTGTCCATGTGAAATGGCCTCTTATGAAATTGCCTCACACTTGAAAGGTATTAATATACAAATACATCTTTCTCAGAAAATGGGAAATGCTAGAAGTAGAGGATATGAATTGAGGTTGCAGAGTGTTAGACTTAAGAGTAATGTAAGAAAGTACTTTTTATAGAGAGGTTGGTGGATGCTTGGAATACTCTTCCAGTGTAGCTGTTGGAGACAAAAATAGTGACAAAATTCAAAAATGTGTGGGATAGATACAGAAGATCCTTAAATAGAAAGAGGATAGTATCAAACAAAATTTAAATGACATATAGTTGTATTTTGATGAGCAGGGGTGGTGCTTAGATAATTCCAGCAATAGGGAAGTAAGGCTAGGGATGGACAGACTTCTGCAGTCTGTGCATAGGCAGCGGAATGCTTTTTTCTTTAGCAACTCTCCAGACCAGCATAGGGATAATCTTACAAGCGGATAAATATCTCAACATGACCAGCAGGTGGAGACTGAGACAAAACTTTGGAGCTGTACACATCATGTGACTCCTCCCTAATTACCTCAGTCTTCTCTCAGTCTCCAGCAGGTGTGGTGAGTTGTACCCATCTTCCTTGGTAGGGCTGTTGGCATTTGTTCAGGAATTTTTTCCCTTTTTGTTGCCAGATTGAGCTTGAGTAGACCCTGTTTGGGAGTCCATATGACCTCGGAGGTGTCAAACCTGGCGGGTCTCGAGCGGGGTCCCTCCCCCTACCTTCCTCCACCTCCCCACATTTTTGTAGAGGTGCCTCAACAGTAAGCCATACCCCCTGGTGGGTAAAGAGCCAGTGGAGTCTGTTCTGTGGGGAAAAAAAAATCCTGAGGCAGTGCCAGGCTAAAGGGTTGCTTTCCCTTTAAATATGCTGTAAATGACTGTATTTTTCAACTAACCGGCACTTTTCTTTCAGCTAGGTTGCTTATGGAGCAATTGAGCACTTCTCAGGGGGAGAGGTGCACAATTTGGGCCAGATGCGAAGCACTTGCGGCCATCTGAAAACAGCTGTTCGGGCCGGTGTGGTTGTGGAAATCTCATCAGCATTGGATGCTGGTGTCTAGGGCTCCCCGACGCTAGTGCCTCGCGGCCGGCAGAGCTTTGTAGGGAAGCTTGGTCTTTTCCTGCCACCCATGGAGGGATTTCCCTTCAGCTGTTTTTTCTCTCAGCAGATGCCGGCTTTTGCCTGCTTTAGCGGCTGGGACAGTTCAGTCTTCTCAGCCGTTACAGGCCCTGGAGGGGCTATTTTTGGTGCGTTTTTTTGCCGTTTTTCCTCAGATAGCCCCTCCTTCTTATATTTAGTCTCAGGTGCCTTCTCCCTGTTTTGACATAACAGGGACAGTTACAGCCCCTCCTTCTTGTATTTAGCCTCAGGTGCCTTCTCCCTGTTTTGACATAACAGGGACAGGTTACAGCAGGGTCATCTGCTGGGGCAGGGAGTCCCATGGGGCCGCCAGGGTTTCCCCCCCATTTTCTTTTTGCTTTGTGTAAAGCATATAGGTGGCCAGGGGTCCTACTTGTATCCAGGGGGTATTGGGGTTTTGTTCTCTCCGCACCTCCTGATGTTTTAACCCCTTAATTCTTTTTGCAACTCCCCTCCTTCTCCCTTGTCCTGGCACCCGCATATCACTTTGGATGAGGCTTTGTTGTCTGAGGAGAGTTTTTAACTAATGCATGAGGACCTGGTCCCTTGGGGACATCTCCAGGATTCTCTTGAGGGGACGGCCACTGGTACCGGGAATTTGTTTTTCCATCTACCAGCGAGGAGGCGTTTGAGGTGCGCTTTTTTCAGAGGGACAAGCTCTCGGATCTGATTCAGCAGATCTCATCAGTGTTGCGCTTTGAGGAGGTGCTGCCTGCGACCCCGAGTATGGAGGACCCTCTTCTTGGGGGATTTCCTCTGCTTCCCTCTCTTGCCCAATACATCCGGTTTTTATTTCTGGATTTTATCCTGGCGCAGTGGACTTCGCTGGAGGCGTCTTTTCGGTTTGCGCACTCCTTGACTTGTTTGTATCCCATCCCAGTGGGAGATAGGGCTACCTTGAAGTCGCCAGTGATGGACACGGTGGTCTCAGCTATTGCTACACAGCATCTGTGATCGTTGAAGGCAGTTCTGTCTTAACAGACTCTGAGGAACATAAGTTGGAGACCCTTCTTAAACAGAATTTAGATGTCTGCCTTGGAGTCCAGGCAGCTATTTGTATGGGACTGATGGCTCTGGCCTTGTTTCGATAGGTTGAGTGGGTCCTTGACAGTGAGTCTGATGGTCAGGAGGTGACGAAGATTCAGGTGGCTGCCTCTTTCCTCTCGGACGCCCTCTATGACTTCTTGCGGCTGTCTGCCAAATCCATAGCTACACGTCAGACCTTCGGGCTTGGTTGATGGACGCGGTGTTCATCTCTAAACTCTCTAGATTTTCTTTTTCGGAGGTTCCTTGTTGTTTGCCAGAGGTTTTGGCCTAGTTAGTTCAAACTCTGATGAAGCCTGAAGACAGTGCTTGCCAGGCTCTTCAAGGTGGCACTGCTCAGGGCAGTCTGTGAGATTTCCGCAGGTACCGCCCTGAGCGTGAGACTGCTCCCTACCCGACCATTGATTTTGCCAGGGGTCGTTTCTTTCAGCGAATGCAGTCTTGTCGGGCCCATCAGGAGGATAAGAATCCCTCCGTCGGTTCCCCTGCTGTCTGCCCTGTCCAATGACTATGTGCCCATGCCCCCTCTGGTGGGTGCTTGGCTGAAGGTGATTCAGGATGGTTCTGTTCTGCAGTTTGCCCATTCCCTGTCAGATGATTCTCTAGCTTCTCCTTGTCATGCACCGTGGAAGAAGCAGGTTTTTTGCCAGATCCTTAAAAGATTGCTAGATGTCAGAGCTGTAGTTCCAGTGCCTCCTCAGGAATCGGGCACGGCAGGTACTCTTTTTACTTTGTGGTATCCCTAGAAAAAGGGGACTTTTTCAGCCCATCTTAGATTTGAAGGGAGTCATCAGAAATCCCAGAGTTCCGTCTTTTCGCATAGGGACTTTGCAATCGGTGATTCTGGCAGTTCAGCCGGGGGAGTATCTAACTTCTCTCGACCTGATAGAGGCCTACTTGCACATTCCAATCTGGACCTCCCATCAGCGCTTCCTTCATTTTGCGATCTTGGGCCTACACTTTCAGTTCTGTGCGCTCCCTTTTGGTCTGGCCACGCCTCCCCGGACGTTCACCAAGGTTATGTTGGTCGTCACGGTAGCCTTGCGGACAGAAGGCATTCTGGTGCACCCTTACCTGGACAACTGGTTCATTAGTAAAATACTTCCATGAGAGCACCCGAGTCACGGCTCGGAGGGTGGAGTTCCTGCAGTCGCTGGGATGGGTTGTTAACCTTGCCAAGAGCCGGTTGGCCCCCTCGCAGCGTCTGAAATATCTTGGGGTGGTGTTCAACACCTCCTTGGAGAAGGTCTTCCTCCCAGAGGCCCTGTTAAGCAAATTACATTCTCAAATTCGTCTGCTTATGGCGTCCCGGTGTCCTCGGGCGCAGGATTTTCTCCAAGTATGCCAATGTTTATTGAGGATGTTATGTATATCATGGGATACATGTGAGAATTTCAACGTGCAGACGACAGGTGGATTCTTGGTTTTATTTCCAGTTTTCAATAAATCTTTCCTATGGAGTAACTTTGATCTCTTGTACCCTGGTTAATCTCCTTCTGTGGATACCCTCTTTGGGCAAACTGGTGGGCCATAACTGTTGCTTGTGAATCAAATTCCGATGGTTTGGAGCATAATCATTTTAGTCTTAAGAATTGACTGTAAGGTAAGTTGTTCTTAAGCTGTAGTTGATAGAAACTCGAGTAATGAAGATAACTGTTCCTGTCAGTAGGTTTCTTATAGATGGTAGTTTGGAAGCAGTATCAATCTTTTTTTTAATAAGAATATCAAGGAAAGATATTTTCTCAGAGTTGAATTCCATTTTAAATCGTAAGTTATTGTCACGTGTGTTCAGCCAGTTAAAGAAACAATGTAATTTAATGATGCTACCCTTCCAGATGATAAAAACATTCAGTGTATCTTTTATAGTCTTAATTCTTCATTGAATGGACGGTCTTTGAGATGTTTGTTTTTGAAGTGTGCAACATACAGATTGGCTACATCTGGTACCATTGAGGCTCCCATTGCTATTCCTTTAATTTGGATATAATATTTCTCTTCAAAACAAAAGTCATTTTGAGTGAGTGCAATAGTGGCAATTGCGACAGTTCTGTTTCTAAGTGTCTGTTCTATAATCTGGATTGCAGCTAACTGTGGTATGTTCGTGTACAGAGACTTTGAGTCCATGGTCACAAGTATAAGATCTTCCATATCACTATTGAATTCTTCTAAGATATTGATCATGTGGGAAGAATCTCTCACATATGAATATATCTTTTTTTTAAAAAATTTTTATTTAAACTTTAAGTTTCAAGGCCAACAAAAAGTGCAGAACATTATACATACATTAATCATCAGAGTAAGCACTTATAATCAATCAATAACAATACACAAAGAATAACCCCCTCACCCCACCCTTCCAATACATTCAATCAAGGATTAAAACAAAGCAAAGAGATAGCCACCCCCTCCCTCCCAAGCTCCCACCCTCCCCTGGATGTGTGTGCAAATCAATGATAAATTAAAGATAAAAGACAACTATATCGAAGTAACAAAAGACGTCAATGGGCCCCAAACCAATTTGAATAAATTATTATGCCCCAACATGTCAGCGTTCATTTTTTCATACCTGTAGCATAAGCATAAATTCGCCCTACAAAAAGGAAAACTAAGGCGATCCCAATTTTTCCAATTGCGAGTAACCATTTGCATGGCTATCCCGGTCATAATAAGGAAAAGCCGGCATTTATATCAGTTTAATGGCGATTTAATAAGCAATAACATCCCACAGATGACTACATCGTGGGTTAACTGAATTGCTGAATCCAGTATGGTATTAATATGTCCCCATATCGACTTCCAAAAATTAAGTATTAAAGGGCAATAGAACAACAAATGATCCAATGTCCCTATTTCAAAATGACAGTGCCAGCATCTGTTAGATTTAGAACTATCTAACTTTTGCAAATGAACTGGAGTCCAGAAAGTCCTATGCAACAACAAAAAAAAAAGCATGTTTGTCTCATAGATGCCGATGCTGTACATTTCATCCTCTGAGACCAAATTCATGGCCATTGAGTAGCAGAAATCTGTTGCTTAATCTCAATGCTCCAAATGTCTTTTAGACTAGTTTTTGGTTTCTTGTTCAAAAATTCAGATATTAATTTATACCACTTGGTTGCCTGATGCCCTAGCAAGTCTGTCTGGAAGCATAGGCCTGGCAAGCTATACTGATTTTTTAAATTGCACCAGTCAGGGAATCCCTTCTGAATGGCCTGCTTCAACCACTTATATGCTTGAGACTTTGAAATACTGAATGATTGTTTCAGTTGTGAAAAATCAAGCATTTTTCCATTTGATAAAACATCATCTAACGTACGTATGCCCACCTACAGCCAATACCTCCAGAGGACCTTAGACTCGCCAATTTGAATCTTGGAGTTCAACCACAAGGATTGACATGTGGACTGTTGTATTGATTCAGATGTTAAATTATTCATAAATTGTAAGGTTTTCCAAGTAGCTAAAAGAATACTATTATCCTTATAAATTCTGGGTAATTTAATACTCAATATATGACAAAATCATAGGGGGGACATGAGTTGCCATTCTAAATAAAGCCAATCCAGGAGATGCTCCAAGACCTCAGGAAGGATCCAATACATACCCTGCCGCATAATAAAAGCTTGATGGTATCTATAAAAATTTTGGAAATTTACCCCACCTGCCACAATTGTTTTTTGCAAAGATACTAAAGCTATACTAGCAGTTTTACCCAGCCAAATAAATTTAGTGAGAATACCATTCAATTTCTTGGACCCCTTAATAAACTGGCAACATACTCATTTGGTAGCAAACTACAGGCAAAATCATCATCTTGACAGTTTGGACTCTCCCCCACCAAGAAAGATGTAATGGGTTCCAATGTTCACACATTTCTTTGACTTTCAGCAATAAAGATTTTTCATTTACTGTCATTGTGTCTTCCAAAGTTTTTTGAATCATAATACCTAAATATTTTATCCCCTTTTCCAAAGGAATGGGAATGAATCAAATAATCCTTTTGTACAATGCACATTTAATGGAAGAACCTCCAATTTGCTCCAATTTATTTTGTATCCAGAGAATTTATCAAATCTATCAATCCATTCCATTAAATGCGGGATGGTAGAACCAGGCTTCTTCAAATGAAGCAAGATATCATCTGCATAAGCAGAGATCTTATATTCCCGACCTGCATAAGGAATCCCCTGTATCTCCTTTGCCTGCTTTATAGCCAACAACAAGGGTTCCAGAACAATATCAAAAAGCAAAGGAGATAAGGGACATCCCTTTCTAAATCTCTCTCCAGACGAAAACGCTCTGAGAAAGTACTATTAATATATAATCTGGCAGAAGGGGAGCTATATAAGGTTTGAATCATTTGTATAAATCTGGATCCTATACCAAACCAGTCCATTGCCTGATACATGAAAGTCCATTCCATATGACCAAAGGCCTTCTCTGCATCCAAAGAGACAGAGAAAGCCAGATCATTCATTGTTTTTGATAAATTTAGCACATGAAATGCTAGTCTAGTATTATTTGAAGAATGTCTTTGAGCAACGAAACCCGTGTGGTGCATACCGATCATATAAGGGAGAGCCTTGACTAATCTTAGAGCTAATAGCGTAGCTAGAAGTTTTCCATCCACATTAATTAAAGAAATTGGCCTGTAGTTTGAAATCAACATGGGATCTTTATTTGGCTTTGGCAAAACAATAGTTGCCATAGTACCTGAAATACAACCTTTAGTTAGTTGTGTTTGATATAAATTTAGAAGATGAGGTAAAAGAATAATTTGAAATGATCTGAAAAACTGTACCGTGAATCCATCACCACCTGGAGTGGATCCACCTCTGAAATTCCTTAAGCAATATAGGTGCGTCAAGATCTCTTTTTGATTGGGAATTTTTGGCCCCTGAATTAACTTTAAAAATTCTAATCCTTCAATTTCTTTATCTGAATAAAACTCAGAAGAATATAAAGCTTTATAAAATTCAAAAAAATGCTTTAAAATATTTCCAATTTGAGAATGAGTTTTGCTTTTCTCATTTTTAATAGCTACAATTTTTACTTTTCTTTTTTTTTCCTTTGAGATAATTAGCCAATAATCTTCCTTCTTTATTCGAGTTTCCATAATACAGAGCCTGCTGAGAAAACAAATCTTTCCTAGCCAATTGTGAAGAATTCTTATTTTATTTATATTTAGCTTTCACGAGGGCCTGTAATTTGTTCCCATTTCGAAGCCAATTGTGATTTTAAAGTCTGAATACTTTGTTCCAAATTGGAAAGTTCTAATTTTAACTTTTACCTAATGTGCGCCGAATACAAAATTATTTACCATCTCATTGTAGCTTTAAAAGCATCCCAAATGGTTTCCAATGAGACTTTCTCCGAGCTATTGAGTTGAAAATATTCAACCATTATTTTTTGAATTTCCTTGAGACAGTTTGAATCCGCAAGCAGTGTATTATTAAATCTCCAAACAGGTCTAGTAGAATCCTTTTCACCAAGTTGATATTCAAACCTAGTGATTTTAGTTGTTTACTAGGTTGTTTATCCAACAATGAATCCATGACAGCATTGAAGTCTCCGGCCACGATTAGATTAGACGTAGCCAGTGACAAAATTAAATGTTGTTTTTTTTAAGAAATTGGCCTGATTTGAATTAGGGACATAAATATTGAGGGTATCATTTCCTGAGGTCATATTAATATGAATCCATCTACACAAAGGGTCAGCTCTAACATTACCAAATACTGCAGAGCATTTCCTGTTGACCAGGATAGCCACACCAGATTTCTGCTTTCTTCCCCACAGCAGGTGCGTAAAAACAAATGTTTTACCATCCCCCTCCAGCTTGCTGGCCTCGATTGGAGAGAGATGCGTTTCCTACAAGAAATAAACATCAGCCTCTTGATCTTTCAAAAAATTCAATAATTTTTTCCTTTTTATGGGATGGTTAAGCCCATTTACATTTAATGAGTAAAGTTTCATAGCCATATTAATTGATTAAAATATGAGTACTGAGCATAGGAATTTTGACGCCCTCATGAAGCTCAAGGTTTGAAAAATAATAAAACATGCAAAATGACACCATTAAGATTTATTGAGGTATTGTTTCTATTTTTCCATTATGAGATCAAAAGAATAAAGCATAATTGCTTGCAACAGTTGCGCTAATGGGAGATCGTTATAGTTACCAAATGCTGGCCTTCTAATAACGAGCTCAACTTAATATCTCAGGTCACTCTATTATATACTTTTGGTTTATTGTGACATCATCAGTATCTCAACCAATAAAAGTAACATGGGTGGTCTTAAAAGTTAGACAAAGAAAATTCCTCTACGTTTCAAAGTTAGACAAAGTTTTAGAAAATTACTTTTGATTTCTGAATTAACATTATAACATTATAACATATTCAAGAGAATCTACAATTATTAACAGGGTGCTGAAAAGTTCTCAGCCTGCTTGTCAGCTAAGTTTTATCCACACACAGTGCTGAAAAGTTGTCAGCCTTAGAGGAAAAAACTCTCCCTAAGCTGCCAGGTTCAAATTACATAGCCTTAGCCTGGAGGAGGAGGGGCTGGTCTCCCCCTCTCTTCACTAGAAACTGTTACTCATTTCCAGATGTTTTAGGATTTCTTTAGGTTGCAAAGATACCATTTCTTTGTTCAATACACAGCCACACACACACTCCAGTCATATTTGCTTGGCCAAGCTTCCATACATTTATAATTTTAATTCAAACCTATATTTAATTCCTGTTATATCTCAGTTTGGGACACGTTACTAACTAGTCTAAAGCAAGCACATGTGGTATTAATTAACACCACAATGCTGAGACCAAAGACCTGGAAACCAAAATGGATTCCAAAAACTGAGAAGATATAGAAAAAGACAGAACCCAAAATGGATTCCTCTGGTTTCCTTCATGATTTGGCCCAACAGCAAAGTACACAAAAAGAACACCAGTCTTTCCCTTACATTAATCTGTAGTGTGTTTTTCTGGCTTTAGCTACATTGATATTCAGATTTTTTATTTACCCGTCTTTCGTACGCTTCTATTGGGCGTGTCCTTAACTAACACATATGCTTGTATCTAACTAGAATTACCCAGAATCATACGAAAAACAGGCACTTTTGTAGAAAAATTCCACAAAAATACTGCACTATTATGCTCCGGCATCCATTCCATTACCGTCCCATAAACATCACCCCCTACTGGCCACGAGCCACTACTCCTCAGTACACAGGTAAATAATTCCAGAATAACTGCCATACACACCCATAATCCCTTCCCACCCACCTAAATAAATATTTCATGGTGAACTCAGACCCACTTAATCAGACCCACACTTACCCACCCCTCCCCGCATTCAAACAATACATACTAATAATTCTCACCGAAACTGAAATAAACATCTGCTATATTAATAACAAATATCTAATAATTTCCAACATAGACTCTGCTCATACTAAAGACAAAAATGAATAGGATATGAGTTATCTAAACCCTAAATAAATTAAAAACAATATTTAATGAATTAATAATTAAAATAAATTAATTGGGAGAATTAAAAATATCTAACAGTCACGACCTAATCTTAATAGAATTGTTTCCATAATTCATTTTAAGCCAGAATTGAAACTTCAAATTCATAAAATCAATAAATTAATAAAATGAGCTTATTTCATTAAAGTAAACAAATTTTCAATTCATATAAGCCAGTGGTTCCCAAACCCTGTCCTGGGAAACCCCCAGCCAGTCGGGTTTTCAAGATATCCCTAATGAATATGCATGAGAGAGATTTGCATATAATGGAAGTGACAGGTATGCAAATCTGTCTCATGCATATTCATTAGGGATATCTTGAAAACCCGACTGGCTGGGGGTCCCCCAGAGCAGGGTTTGGGAACCACTGATATAAACCAATCAGTATTTAACTAAAATGATAGTACTTATCTCCTATAAAAAATCTCCCATAAATTTCCTACTTGGCAAACTACATAAACATCTATTCAACTTACTGTATTAAACTGAAATTTCATCCTTATTGAAAGCGTTTCCTCAGAATAAAGCTTTTGAACCTAAAACATATTGTTTAAGTATCGATATCAAATGCCTATTAAATATAAAAAAAATAAGTCTAGAATATGGAAAGCCACAAAAGCAATAAATATTCATACAACTCTCAATTACATCTAATTTTGGAAACAGCACATCTGATCCAGCCGATATTGAGATTGTCTCTCAATCCTTCCATTTAATACTACAGAGAGACTAACATATGGCAGTAGAAGGTCCAATTGTATCTACCCAGAATTGTCAATCTACCTCTTTCTGCAAGTATACTCCATCCACAGCTTTCCCGTGTTCTTTTCAGTATTTACTGCTGACTTTGCAGACGGTCATGAAAGTTTCCAGGCAGCCTTTAATTATTCACATCCATAAAGTAAACTGATCCACGGTCTTTTGTAATTTATTTTTCCCCTAGTTATTTAATTTGTTATTAATTAATGCAGCAATGAAGAGATTCCAAACCGCCTTGCTTTTCTTTCAGCTTTATCCAACACTATCCCTTGTTCTTCCATAGATTGCTCATTCCTTCCTTTTCAATTAAAGATACACGCATTCCACCAGATGGCAGCAAACATTTTCAAATTGAAGTATATTCCAAAGTAACTCTTCTTGAATAGAAATTACTCGTGACTCTTTCATCCAAAAAGGGCAGGATAAACTGAGGAATAAATGGTCGTAAGAAAAAATCTGCAAAATCGGACAAAGCTTGTAAAATAGAGTTAGACCCTGAAATAATAGGTCTACCTGGAGGCTCGCTAAGCAACTTATGAATTTTTGTCAAAATGTAAATAGTTGGTATTGTGGGATTATTATTGATCAAAAATTGTTTTTCTTTGGATATGAGAGTGCCTATTTCAGTGTTCTCCCCAGAAATTTTTTCCAGCCGGGTGGCATGAAAAAGTAGCTGGGTGGGGCGAAACGGGGAAATTTGGTGATGGGGAAAATTAAGGGCCTGTTTTACAAAGCCATGCTAGTGGCTGCAGTGTGATAATGGCCCTGAAGCCCATAGAGATTTAAAGGGTTTCGGGGCTGTTGCCACACGGCAGCCGCTAGTGCGGCTTTGTAAAACAGGCCCTAAATGTGCACTATTTTTATTAGTTTATTATTATTTTCCAAAGCCTGTAACCAACCAAAGTTGGCAAATTATTTTTGTTTGATTTTAACTCTTTTACGTATTACGTTAGCGACATATACACTACTCCCTCCTTTATGAACCCATAGTGTGCGTTTTAGAATTCCTATGAGCGTCAGAGCAGTCACTTCCGCTGCTGGCGCTAAAACCTGTACTAAGGATTCGTAAAGGAGGAGGTAAGTATCATTCCTATAAAGTTTCTCTCAAGTCTCACTTTTAACCCTGGCAATGAACTGCTTGTAGATTTAGCTCGTACTTCCTTGTAGCTCTTATCTCCATTGAGATCTTAATAAGATGCTTCTGGCTAATCAAGCCTGGAACAGGATAATACCATATGCGCATCATGGTATCAAATTCCCCTCTTCCCCCACTCCAAGGGAGAGGTGGCCAAATATTAAGCCCAACATACCCAACACCCTGAATCTGACCACTTTATGGAGACCAAGACCACCACATACCCAGCCATACAAGACACAAGGAAAAAATCACAGAGAAAGCCACCAGTAGAGGCATCTATTACTGCTACCCCCAGAGGAGATTTTGCGGACCCTTTTCCCTCACCCAAGAAGCCAAGACACACAGTATTACATTACATTATTACATTGGTGTCTTTTATTCCACCAATACCTTGCGGTTCTAGGTGGATTACAAAAAGAGGCATTCTGGTCATATCCAGAAAGATTACAAGATGGCTATTTGGTTGGAATGTTTAGGGACTGGTAGAAGTTTCACATTTGACAAGTATATTCGAGCATATTGTTCTTCATTCTGGCAGTTAGACACATGACCAGAAGCCACCTACCGCCACTGACTGTGTTTCAGAAATGGATTTTTACATTACATTTTTTATTGATAACCAAAGCAAAGAATCAAAATCATCAAAGTGAGCAGAAAACAGACAACTTTACACTATACAAACGTGAATTGCACCGGTCATCAGAAATATTTTGTGTGGGTCCCAAAAAGAAGAAGCTATCCATTCCCATTAACTACTGTCCCTCTCCATTCCCGCTGCACCCCCATCCCAAACAGCCCCCTCCCCCCAAAATACAGAAGAAAGGACTTTTTATAAAAAGCCACATTTCTGAAATCTTTTCAATGGGGGGAGGGGGAGGGAAGAATTTAAACACTACTCCGACTGTAAAAAGGCCATTTCCCAGCGCTGCCAAGCCCACAGTTGCTGAGAGGATATCATAGGGAATTGCTGAATGCCCTGAACCCCCTGCCTGCTGCAATATGGGCTCCAACAGCATGAGAGTGAAGGCTCTGGAGTGAAGGCTAGGCACAGGCCGTCTCCCCCACAACCTGGACCCAGGAGACCTTGGCTGCTCTTCACACTATGCCTCCAGCCCCCCCCCCCCCCCCAGGCCTCTGCTATGCGCATGCCACGACAGGAAGTAAATTAAGCCTCCAGTGTTCTTTCCTTCCTCCTCCCCTCCCCCACTCCGGGGCCTCCCTGCTCTTCCTTCCTTACTAGGCCGGGGTCGCTGCAGGCTGATCTCCAGGTTCAGGTTGTTCCTGCACTGGGCCTCGCGGTTCTCCTGCTTCAACATCGCCTCCAGGCGAGAGAGTTTCTGCTCCAGCGAGGACGCCACCATCTTTGCCACCCCCACGCACTAATAATAAATAAATAGAGCTCTACGACTGCACAAACCGAGCTGTCCATACGGGCTCGCCCACCTGCGCACAGCCAGAAAGGACTTTCACACAAGTGGATGGAAACAGGAAATCCATTAGACTAGGATCAGAGAGAAACGCTCAGCAATCACCAAGTCCCGTAGCAAGCCGGCCTTCCTGTCTCCACGCAATGTAGCCTTCCGAGAGTAAAAAAAATCTGCAGCTTTCATTTCGCAATGTCATGTGAGATGACAGCCGAGCGCTCCCCTAAATTAGCCGGGCGGAGCGCCCGGCTAAAACACACTAGGGAGAACACTGAAATCACGTGCTTTACTCCAGGGGATCTGTCATTGATGTGCCCTCACACTATTAGTACAGGCTGAGTCTCATTGTTTCATTGTTTGTTGTATTTTCAAAAAATGTTTGTTGTGATGTTTATCGACATGAGCAGATTAGCCTGGTTTCTCGGAGAGTTTCCCCATACCCCTCCGTCTTCTGTGCCCTCTACAGGAATAACTGCTTTATCACACACTGAAGTTGGAGAGCAGTCTAGAGGTAAGATAGAGAGGAGCAAAACTATGTAAATGAAGTTTTCTACAAGAAATCTCGCGAGATGGGATTGGCTGTCTGAGAGTTCAGGAATAGAGTGTGGGTTTACAAAAAAGAAGATTAATGAGGTAAGAACTTAATCTTTCCTTAGCAAGTAAAATGTTGTTAATATTGGTTTAATCATGAACTGATAATGTAACTGTTGGTCAGACCAGATGGACTGTGCATCTGTTATCATTTACTATGTACAATAAAAGTATACACAGTATCAAGAAGGTGTGCATTTCTACGTTACCCAAGGGTATGCATGTTTGAGGGTATAGTTTGTGTGGAGCATGCATGGGCAAAATCATGAATATTCATAGTTTATAAAATACCTACTTGCATGCTTCATTCACATACATTTACACCAACTCATAAGCAGGAGTAAATGCAGTGGGTACATTGTAACTGTGATTTCTGTAGGTTTTATATGACTATTTTACAAAGGAGGAGACATAGGTGTTTTGTATCTTTATAAAATAGCCCCAAGTAGGTGACTGGTTACATTTTGTATCTAGGTGACCTGTTGTAAAGTACTATCATATAGTGTAGCTAAATATCTGTTTCCAAAGAAATAGGGAATATATGCATGTAAAATATAATTAGTAATTTTTTAATGGAAAAATAAATATTTTTGCAATATTCAGTTTTGGCTAAGGTATCTCTGAGAAGCTGTTGGATAATTGTTTTGCTTGTACAGACTACAAGATGTGAGGAACTCCACCTTCATGCAGAAAACCTGTCTAGACGTGTCTGGGAATTATTAATGCTGCTTCCCACTTGTCCAAACATGTTGCAGGCATTCCAGAATATTTCTGATGAGCAGGTAGGTTGTATGCTTCAGTAATTTCTTTATTGCAGAATAGATCTAATTTTAAAAATAAATGACATTCTAGTGCAATAGGTGTGTGTGAATGGGCTGAGCGGTCATTGCATGTCACCTCTCAATTCTGATCTTTATTGTTCTCTGTTCTTGTGGACACTGTTCTCACACAACCTCCTTGGTCTCTCGGGCCTCCAAAAGATTGTCCCAGCTTTTGCCGGTCCCTCTGTTTGCCACTGATCACTCACTTCAGTCATCTCTGGACATTCTGGTAGCTAGTCCCTCTGGTCACCGGTCTTTCTTTCGGCCCTACCGGTCACTCTGCCGGCCTCTTGGGTCCTCACCGATCCTGGACATCACCAATCCTTCTGATTGCCAGTCTCTTTGTTCCAGCTGGTTACTCTACTTCTTCTGCTGGTCACTACCAGTTTCCTCACTAGTCTCTCCACCAGCCACTGTCAGCCTGAACTTCACTGGTCTTTCCACAGACACTCTGGTCACCAGTCACTCCCTGATGACTCCCCCCGGTCCTTCTGGCATTCCACTGAGGACTCTCCCTGGTCCATCAGGCACTTTCTTTCTGAGCACTCTTCAGTCACTCAGATGCCCCCTCACTGGCCCTCCCCTGGCCGTCAAGCGTGAGGGCTCTCCAGTCCCTCCAAGCTCTATCAGATAGACTCTCACTCTTGGCTAGTACTGGTCTCACTGGTTGTCAGCCTCTCAGGTCCCTCAGATGCTCTCTCACTAGGGCTCTTCAGTCCCTCCAAGCTTTACCAGGTAGTCTAATACAGGGCAGGGTTAAGGTCTCTTTTTCTCTTTCTTTCTTTCTGTCTCTCTCTTTATTTGAATTGCTGTACCACCTTCTGGACTAGGTGGATTTGTACACTTGGATTTAGGGAGGGGTAGAGTGTGACAGAAGAGGGTGGGAAATTGGGAGAGGGATAGATTATACGAGTATGTGTTATTTGTTATTATTCATTGAAATCATGTGAAAGAGCTGTTTGTTGAGTATTCCCACCCCATTCTCAACAAACAGCTCTTTCACATGATTTCAGTGAATAATAACAAATAAACATACTCGTATAATATAAAGGTATTTTACTCTATTCCCACCCCATTAAAATACCTGTATTAGTTTATATTGTATTGTCCTTTTTTATTCTTTTTGTGGTATATTAATAAAGAAATAATTATATAAATCAATTATAGGTACCTTGAAATCCCAGGACAGATTTGGTAAGCCCTGGTTTTTACTGTTTCATTAGAGACGGTAACGTTTTGGACTTTTTTTTTCAGGGTAATGAGGTGCCGTTTTGGAAGGATCTTCTGAGAATTAAAAGTGCCCATAAACTTCTCTATGCATTGGAGATCATTGAAGCTCTAGGAAAACCCAATAGAAGAATACGACGAGAATCTACGGTAATACAACTCCTTATTTATTTGCCTGAAAATAAAGGTCATCAAACGATATTTATAAGATGATGCCTTTTTAATAAGCTACCTTAAAAACATGTTTTGACTAGTTTTCAGGATTTAAATTATACTAGTTCCCAAAAGTTAGTCCAAGAAATATGTTAAGGTAATCCAAATTAAAAGGCATCATCTTACATATTTTTGAGCATATTTCTCAGAAAGGGTCTATTGCTGTTCTTCTGTAAGCATCTGTTTAGGCATAAAATGTGTACTGATTTAAATAAAATAAAGGAGCCAGCAACTGTTCAAATAGAGTGATTAGTGGAGGTTCCCATCCTTCCCCTTGCTAGCTAAATACTGGGGTTGTCAAGGTACATGGTGCCCGGCAAAAGTGTTCAGGGGAGTAGAGTTGTGTTGTTGCCGCTCAACTATCATTCAGAATGGTGGTAGAAGAAGTGCTTAAGCAAAGGAAAAGGAATGGCCAGTAGGAAAAAGGAGATAATGATGCCCCTGTATAAGACTGAAGTGATTTTCCTCATTTAGAATATTTAGATTTCCTCATTATGAATAAGTACAATTTTGGAGGGTGCACCTTTAAAAAGATATAAACAGGATGGAGTAATATGTATACTTTGAAGGGAAGGCAGGAGAAAGGGAGATACAGTGAATTTTTAATACCTACACAGAATAAATGCACATGAGGCGAGTCTCTTTCAATTGAAAAGAAGCTCTGGAATGAGGGGCATAAGATGAAGCTGAAAGGAAATAGACTCAGAAGTAACCTCAGAACGAAAGATTAGGTTCTTACCTTTGCTAATCTTCTTTCTTGTAAATCCACACTTTATTCTGGGACCAGTGGGTTATTTCCATCTTCCCACCAGGACTTTGTAGGAAGCCTCAAACTTCAGAGGCTTAAAACCTCATCACTGTCCTTGTGAGCATCCGAGGGTAATCAAGGAACTGAAAGGGGTTATAGCCGAACTGCTTCAACTAATAGCCAATCTGTCGATCAAATCGGGAAAGATTCTGGAAGACTGGAAAGTGGCGAATGTTACACCGATCTTCAAGAAAGGTTTGAAGGGAGATCCGGGAAACTACAAACCGGTGCAGTGTTCTCCCCAGAAATTTTTTCCAGCTGGGTGGCATGAAAAAGTAGCTGGGTGGGGCAGGATGGGGAAATTTGGTGGTGGGGAAAATTAAGGGCTCCTTTTACTAAGCTGCAATAGCGGTTTTAGCGCGTGCAGAATTGCCGCGCTACACGGCTAGAATTAACGCCAGCTCAATGCTGGTGTTAGCATCTAGCACATGCAGCAATTCTGTGCAAGCTAAGTACGGCAGCCGCGCTGAGGTGCAGGTGCCATTTAAAGCAGCTCGGAAGGTTCTGGATCCAGCCGGTTGTGTACCCCCCTAGGGCTGGCACTCGGGGCGGTCTGCTACTGTATGAGGGGACAAAAAATAATAAAAAGAATGGATAACTTGACCGATTTAGACATGTCATACAATTATAACCACAAAAATGTCATAAAATGTAATTCTAAACTCAAAAGACTCCAGACGAAAAGCAGACTACAGAAAGGAAACCAGAAAAGACCAAACCCATAGTACTAAGATTCAAATGCTAAAATCGGACATGTCCATTATGAAGAGACATGTGGATCACTGCTAATTATAACTAGTGAGACGGTAACGGATAGCCAGACCTGGTGGACGGAAGCAATAAATACTGGAGCCAAAACCAGAGCAACTTGAATGGAAATATGGATACCTATTTATAATTTTGAGTAAAATTGCGATGCAAACATGCCATAGAAAAGAATAAATAATGTGTAAACTAAAAACCAAGAACAACATATTGTAACACCGAACTTAGAATTAATGAAATAACATGCTAAAAGACCTTAAACCCCACCCCTCTAAAATAGGGCATGTATATACTTAAAATGATGGCTGGTTACAAACAGTATGCCTAGACTATATAGACCTAAACAGGGCAAAAGTAAACGTATGGGAAATGAACAGCTGATAATACAGAGTGTATCTTTTGAAAACATAAGCGGATAGTAGCTCAAAGACAAGCCGACCGGGTAGATGAAAAGTGAAACCTGGGAAAGATCTAAATTATTGTTCAAATGAGCTTCTATTAAAACTAAAGAATAAAACCACAGCACTCAGGGAAAGTAAAAAAGGGAGAGTAAAATGGACTTACCGAATAGGTCTCTGCACTGATGAGATAAACTCGTAAGCAGAAAAAATATGAACACGCGACAGTGGGACTATGATATTTGATCCGTTGAAAGAGGCGCCAAAAAAGTGTCGGCAGTGGATTGGATGCACACTAATAGGGGAGGGGCATCGGGCTGTTAAAAAAGGCTGCTTTAATAAATAAATGAAAATACTGGTGAAAAACTAAATAAAAAACCAAAACCATGATAAAATGCTGAACCTGACTGCAAGTGGTAGTGAAAGTAGCATAAGGCACCCGTAGTACTGTTAGTGCCAGAGCTGCTTAGAATAAGGAACCGTGCTGTACATGAGGAGAAAAAAGAAAGAATGAGGTGATAAAAGATGTAAAGTGCTGGCCACTCACTGCACCACTTGATAAAACTAAGAGCAATGTTTTAGAGCAGGGGTGCCCACACTTTTTGGGCTTGCGAGCTACTTTTTAAAATGACCAAGTCAAAATGATCTACCAAAAATAATAAAAAAACAAAAACCACAAAGCACACTGTACGCATAGAAAATGTTAATTCATTCCTATTCCAGGGTTTTTTCAAAGAGGTCAAAGCATACAAAAATAGACAAATCCCCCCTCCCTTTTTACTAAACCACGCTAGCAGTTTTTAGCGTAGGGAGCTCTCGACGCTCATAGACTCCCTGCGCTAAAAAACGCTATTGCGGTTTTGTAAAAGGGGACCATAGTATAAAATATAGACAGCAGATATAAATTCAGCCACATTTTGATCACTAAATTTAAAATAAAATCATTTTTCCTACCTTTGCTGTCTGGTGATTTCATGAGTCTCTGGTTGCACTTTCTTCTTCTGACTGTGCATCTAATCTTTCTTCCCTTCTTTCAGCCTGTATGGTTCCTCTCCTCCAGACCTCATTTCCTCCCCCAACTTTTTCTTCCTCTCTCCCTGCCTCCCTTTCTTTTTTCTCTCTTCATGCCCCCTTTCTTTTTTTTCTGTTTCTCTTCTTTCCTTCTGTCTCCCTACCTGCCCTCTTTCTTTCTTTCTCCCTGCCCTCCCCCAAGCCACCGCCATTGCCGCCATTGGATAACAGGCCCCAAAGCCGCTGCCGCCCCAAGCTCTCCCTGCTTTCCTGCATCGGGCCGACCAGCATTCCTCTCCCCAACGTCAATTCTGCTGTCGGAGAGGAAGTTCCGGCCCAGCCAGGCAGCGATTGGTCAGAACTTCCTCTCAGACGGCAGAATTGACGTTGGGGAGAGGAAGGCTGATCGGCCCAGTAGATTGCGATCAACTTATTGGGCACCCCTGTTCTAGAGAAATGCTGCCGGGTCCTGCCTTCGCGGAAACAGAAAGTAGGCAGGACCCGGCAGCAAGAACAGCAAATTGTAAGCTTCACTGATCTGTCTCCTGCCTTAGCCAGTAGCGAACGCATGCTCCGGGGCTGTAACATGTGCCTGCTGACTTCCTTCTCTTCTCTTCCCCCCCCCCCCCCGGACATAACTTCTGGTTTCGGAGAGAAGAGAAGGGAAGCCGGCACGCACACTAGAGCCCCAGAGCATAAGTTTGCTACGGGCTAAGGCGTGAAATCTCCAAGCCATTTTTTTTTAAATGTTGAGCAGCGGCAGCAGCAGCAGAATTCACGATCGGATGATAGCCGGGCAGTCATCTAAATTAGCCGGGCAGAGCGCCCGGCTAAAAGGCCCTAGGGAGAACACTGCGGTGAGTCTGACCTCAATACAGGGAAAGATGGTAGAGGTTCTGATAAAGGACTGCATCATTGATCACCTTGACGGGGACAATCTGATGAGGACCAGCCAGCACGACTTCATCAAAGGAAGATCTTGCTTGACGAACTTGCACTTCTTCAAGGGAGTAAACAGGCAGATAGACAAGGGTGACCCAGTCAACATTGTATATCTGGATTTTCAGAAGGCATTCGATAAGGTCCCGCATTAACGACTACTTTGAAAAATGCAAGCCATGGAATCGAGGGTGAAATACTCAACGTGGATTAAAAACTGGTTGGCGGATAGAAAACAGAGAGAGACTGGAAAAGCATCATGAATGGAGTGCCACAGGGTTCAGTGCTTGGGCCCGTGCTCGTCAACATATTTATAAACGACCTGGAAATTGGTACAATCAGCAAGGTGATTAAATTTGTGGATGATACGAAGTTATTCAGAGTAGTGAAGAGACGGAAGGATTGCAAAGACCTGCAACGTGATATAAACACACTTGAGAAATGGGCCGTGACATGGCAAAGGTTTAACGTGGATAAGTGTAAGGTGATGCATGTCGGTAACAAAAATCTTATACATGAATACAGGATGTCTGATGCAATACTCGGAGAGACCCCCCAGGAAAGAAACTTGGGAGTACTGGTCGATAAGTCAATGAAGCCGTCTGTGCAATGCGCGGCAGCAGTGAAAAGGGTGACAGAATTCTAGGAATGATTAAGAAGGTTATCATGCCACTGTACAGGGTCATGGTACGCCCCCACCTGGAATACTGCATTCAGCACTGGTCGCCGTACATGAAAAAGAACACAGTACTACTCGAAAGAGTCCAGAGATGAGCGACTAAAATGCTTAAGGGGCTGGAGGAGTTGCCGTACAGTGAGAGATTAGAGAAACTGGGCCTCTTCTCCCTAGAAAACAGGATACTGAGGGGACATGATCGAAGCATTTAAGATAATGAAGGGAATAGACTTAGTAGATAAAGACAGGTTGTTCACCCTCTCCAAGATAGAGATAATGAGAGGGCACTCTCTAAAGGTAAAAGGGGATAGATTCCATACAAACGTAAGGAAGTTCTTCACCCAGAGTGGCAGAAAACTGGAACATTCTTCCGGAGTCTGTTATAGGGGAAAACACCCTTCAGGGATTCAAGATAAAGTTAGACAAGTTCCTGCTGAACCAGAACGTATGCAGGTAAGGCTAGACTCAGAGCACTGGTCTTTGACCTAAGGGCCGCCATGCGAGCGGACTGCTGGGCACGATGGACCAGTGGTCTGACCCAGCAGCGGCAATTCTTATGTTCTTAAAGCTGCCAGGAACATTTGTAGAGGATAAGAACAAGAGAGAGAGGGGAACAGGGACACTCCCTGACAAATAAGTCAATTCTGCTCTTATCAACAAATCCAAAAATGAAAAACAAGAGAACAGGTCATAAAACAGTAGAAACCCTACAGGCTGAGGCAATGGCCACCAGGAAGACCACCTTAATCTTAAGATCCATTAGGGATGCCTGCTCCAGAAGCTGATATGATGGACAAGCTAGAGAATGGAGAACCAGGTTAAGATTCCCAGTCAGACAGGGAAGGTGCAACAGAGGCCAAAGCTGCAGAGGGTCCCGCAGAAAGTGAGCCACGTCTGAATGAGCAGCCAATGAGTCCATCAGACAACGAGGACCCATATATGAAAGACTGGCAATCTGCACTCCTCCAGGAATTCCAGAACACGAGGGACTGACGGAACAGATGGGGTCCACCTGTCGCAGGCCACACCAGGCCTGATAACATCTCCAAGAATCTGAATGAGGTCAGGATGATCAGGAAAAGAGGCAGATTGTTGCCTCTGGTCACCCATGAGGGAACATTCTGCAGTGACAGGCTGCTCAGACTGCAGCTTTAATTCCTGGAGAGATTCAGAGATCAAATCCACAAGATGCACATGCTTGATAAATCTGCGTACAGTGGGATCTTCCCCCAAATCAGGGGCTCCGCACCTATCCAGATCATGGAGAGCCACCAGATCTGCCACATTTATGGATGCTGTGGTGCTCCCCTGTGAAAGCAGAGACATGGAATGCATATCAGGTGCAACTGTGGGCACTTTCAGCTTGCCTGATGGCACCCCCGAGGGAAGGAGGAGAAAAGATCCTGATCCATCAGAGCAGAGGTCCTCTTTACCAGAATGGAGTCCGGCAGAAGAGAAACAGGCAGAGACTTTTTAACCAAGTATGCCTGATAAAGCATATTAACGCATCCAGGGAAAACCCATCCTCCGCGGTAGGAGTCAACTCATGCGTATTAGGTTTGGACTGTTTAGAGGTTTTATGGAGTTTGTCTCTTGCGATGTGCTTGCGTTTTGCCGAAACATCACCTGCACACTTCCCAGGGTCCCCAATGCCGGATTTGGGACAGAAGACGCTAGAAGACCTTCCTTGGAGGTCAAAGGCACTGAATCTGGGTAAGCCTCACACCCCTTGCAGGCCACAGCAGATGTGGTACACGGCTACGCATCCGAAAGCTATCCACCGTAAATGAGGCAGGAATCCATGGGGAGGTCATCTATGTGGTTTTCTTTCAAAAATGAAGCTGGCAAGTATAAAAAAGGACTTTAAGATCAAATCTGGAAAAATTCAAGATGACCACAGAGGGCCTACTGTGACAAAAATAGCCCTTGAAAACCACAGAGGACCTTCAGAAACAGCAATTTTAGGGGGGGAGGGGTAGGGCATGCAGGGAAACCATCTAAAACCCCCTTTTTATAAAAAAAAAAAACCCCCAAAAAAACCAAATCTCTGATTCAAGCTGTCAGCTGGTACTCACAGAAACACATGCTGACCGGAAAATACTGCAGACAGAGCTGAAACAGCTCACAGATAGATCCTCTGCCTCAACTTGCTGGAAAGCTGAACTTTGAATCTTCCGACTGTCCCACCGGCCTGAAATCTATGGCTGGTCACCTCCGCCACCCTCAGGCACGTCACTCAGCATGCCTGGTGGAGGAAAGCAGTCTGGCTACGATCCCGGGTACGCCTCCATGGATCCACGCAGCTTGTACTCGACCCACTAGCGGATGAACCTGGGGTGAGCTAGCTCCCAAGGGAATGATCCCTGACCTTACACGCAGACTGTCCAGAGGGCTTACTGACAAGCAGTGAACCCTACAGAAGCAGACTTTCCCCAAAGGTCTGTGATCTCCCACAGTCAGAGCTGTCTCCACGCAGCTCCTGATTGGTGAGGCCCAGCTTTAGTATAGGAAGAGACGGTTGGAGCATACCGAGAGTAATTTCCTTCATTCGCTGGCGCTCCAGCTGCTCTCTCCTGCCTCTCCAGCTGCCCTTTCCTGCCTCCCCTTCACGGTCGGAAAATACTGTGAATGACCGGGACTGCGAATTTGCGGGGGAGTACTGTATATTGAAGAGGGCGTGTATAAAGATATAAAGATTGCACTTGACTGTGGTACCATAAAAGGCGCTACCACACAAACCTTAGAGAATAGTTAAGCTCTAGAACCTGTTGCCAGAAGGATATGGCATTCTGGCATCTCTCCTCCCTTCCCTCCTTCCATTTTGTGATCTCGCATCTCCCTGTCCTGCTCTTCCACCTCTCACCTACCTTTCTCTCCTGCTTCCCTTCCATGGTCTGGCCTTTCTCTCTCCTTCCCTCTTCCTCCAGTAATCCAACATTTCTCTTATTCCCTTTCTCCTTTCTTGTGGTCTTGTATCTTCTGTTCTGTCCTCTCCTTCCCTTCTCTCCCCTGGAAGTCTGGCATCTCTTTGTTGTTTTTCTTCTCTATCCCCGCAATCCAGCATTTTTTTAATGACTACCCCTTGCGATCCCCCAGTGACCCCACTGCGTTTCTCCCCTCCACGGGATCTGATAAGGCAGCTATTTTTGCATTCTTCAGGCTACCAGCAACTTGAAGTAAGTACACTGTCTTCAGCAGCCTGGAATTTTTCCCCTCTGCTACTGCTTCATTCTTAAGTGGGGACAGGAAGTAATAGCAGAGGGAAAACTTCCAGGCAGCTTCCAGACAGACATGCTGATGGTGACCCAAAGAGTAAAAGAGCAGCTGCAGCAATGGATCCCACCATCCCCAGACCCAAAATCTCTCCTTAACTACTCTTTCTTGTAACATGTCTCTCCCTTCTTCCCCACCACCTCAGGGTCCACCATCTCTTCCCAAGTACCCTCCTATCCAGCATCTCTATACCCCCTCCCTCCACACCGTCCCCTGGGTCCAACTTCTCACCCTTTCTTTTACCTTCCTCCATCCCATTATCCACCATCTCTCTCCCCCTCCTTTGTTTCCTAGCCCATTATTTCTTCCCCTTCCCCTCCCCTCTCCTCAATCTAGCATACACCCCTCTGTTTGAGCCCCCTCTCCCATGAACTTCAAGAAGGGATTTTAGGGTAAACAGGGCAGTTGCCCTTGGTCCTGTGGCTTTAGGAAGCCCTCCCTCCCGAAGGCTTTTGTGCTTCTCCCTTGTTTCCTCCCTTGTCCTGCATCCCCCTGGCCTTCCCAGTCTAATTTTAGACGTTCATTATTGGCTGCAGAGAAATCACTGGCGCTGGAGCATTTCTCAGAGGCAGCCCACAGCCTCTGCTGCATTTTCACTCTGCTGTGGTCTGTCCCATGTGGAAACAGGCTTCCTCTCACCTCCTGCCAATGCCGTGCTTACTGCGTGCAAGCTTGTCATCTATTACTGAAGTAATTAATCTACTTGCCAGAAATTAAGATAAATGCTTACCTAAGAAATCGGACTACTTTTGCATACAAATAAAATACCCTTAAGACCATAGTCCTGGCAATCTGCTTTGTTTTACCTTTTGGCCTAATGCTTGCATCGCTGTGCACACTCTCGTTAGGTTCCTCTCTGGAAGTTGGTCTCCTCTTTTTTTTTTCTCCCAGCAAAGTTTCCGGTAGTATTGTGTGTTTTTTTTTCTTTCCCTCCATAATTTTGCTATGATTTTCCTGCATTTGAAAGCCCTTCCAAGTTATAGGTGCAACTTAGGCACCATAAATGTCTCTTTCTTATGTACAATTTAGAAAACAACTGAAAACTTTTCTTTTTTCAGAATTTCTTACAAATAATTTACAACATAATTGAAAATTTTCTTCTTTCCAGAATTTCTGATCTTACATTTTTTTATTGTATCTTTTTGATAAAGTTTTATAAACCGCATAGGACTTTTGTTGGTTAAGCGGTCTAGAAATCCGATGTTATGTTAGAATAAATTACTTGCTTGTTTCTTCTCTGCTGCCTTAAATGCAGTGTATTTTTAATTGAACCAAAAGCCAAATTAAACAAAAGCTTTAGTCTTCTCCCTTCTATTTCCCCTTTTCATTGCCTTGCTGTGAAGGACTCTCTTTATGATTACCTCCCAAATAATCAAGAGGACCAAACCTCTTTCTTGCAAGTTTTATTTTATAGTTTGAGCCCTAAAAAGAAACAAGATCGAGCTTTCACTAGGTCTGTAGAGTATTAAAACAGCCCTCCCTCTTCCCGTCTTTGAAACAAATTCTCTAATAGGGCTAGAAAGGTTCAAAGCATAAATGTGGTGAACAGTGAGGAAGGTGACACCCATAGCAGCAGTAGCACCAACAGTTTTAAAAATCAAACAGTTCATTTTCAAATGAATCACTATAATTTTGGCTCAAAAGTCTAACTCCCCTACCAATCAATTCCTTCCCTGTCCTCACCACTTCCTGTACGGGCAACGCAGCAACAGGAAATGCTTAATAAGAAACAAACCTATAGAACCTTTATTTTATTGCACCTAACAGAAACCCTGAGTCTCTTGGATCTCAAGCTTTTCTGTGACCCACTTGCTCTGCTGCTTGCCTCCAGTGCATGCTGTTCCGGTCTCGTTGAGAATTTTCATTGGTTCAGATGGGGCACAATGGACCAATTGCAAATGACCTCAGAGTCCCTAAGGTCATTTGTGATTGGTCCATTGTGCTGCAGCAGAACCAATGAAAAAAATCAGGTCTTTGCCAGCAAACCCGTTACCTGCCCAAAATAAGCCCAATTCTAGAAAAAAAACCAGCCCAAATACCCACCAATCGCCAAAGCCCTTTATTTCCCGCCGTGGGGCTTAAAAATGAGCCCAATTTGGCATGAAAACTGCCAATTTGGCAACACTGGTGATAAGGTAAGATGGGGAGGAATTAAACCTCTGATGTTTGAGGCTTCTTACAAAGTACTGGCAGGTAGACGGAAATAACCCACTGGTCCTGGAATAAAGTGGGATTGTACAAGAAAATACTTTTTCATGGAAAGGGTGGTGAAAGCATGAAATGGACTCCAGTGGTGGAGATGAAAAATTTATCTAAATTCAAGAAAACCTGGGATTTCTAAGGGAGAGGAAGAGATAGTAGATGGCAAGGCTAGGTAGATAGGCCACATGGTCTCTATCTGCTTTCATTTTTCTATATTTCTGTGCTGTGGAGAGGCCAGTTTTATAGACACATGAATATAACCTCATTGGCAAAAGAGAAATCATACAGTTAAATTTGGCTTCACCACACACGCATATTTGACCATGCCAACGGAAGAAGGAGAAATGTGCCACTGTTCAACTTGGTTTGTTAACTTTTCCGGTATTTTTGTGCAGTGAAATGTCCTAACATAACACACTGCTTTTTACCCATTAAAATAAAAATCAGGATAAATTTGTACAAAATGTTCTAGAAAAAAATTAGATACAGGTTAAACCAAGCATCTTGCTCAACTTTTCTTTCATGGACCATTCTCAGGGCAGTTACAGTGATTTGTATCCTGACTCAGATGATTCAAGTGAAGATCAAATAGAAAACAGCAAAAACACTTGGAGCTGCAAGGTAACAGTGGAATTTTTCCCTCTACCGTGTTTGTATGTTTACATTAGACTTTGAGGAAAAGCAAATTGTGAAGTGATTTATATCAAGGGACTAAAGACTTCTTCAGTAATGTATATAGGATGATGGTTATTAAAGAAATAATAAAATTATAGAGATGGGAGACCTTAAAGACTTCTTCAGTAATGTATATAGGATGATGGTTATTAAAGAAATAATAAAACTATAGAGATGGGAGACCTATAAGCATTAATAGATAAACTTAAGAATTGCCATCAAGGCCTGTCTTGTTTCTAACAAGTGGTCAATGTGAGGCACAGATACCTAGCAGGATCCCAAAGACTAAATAAATTCCATGTTGTTTAAATCTGAGGATGATCAGTGGCTTTCCCCAAGTTTATCTGGTTAAGAGCAGTTTGTGGGCTTTTTTGCCAGGGTATTGTCCAAATCTTTTTTTTTAACTTGACTGTGCCAACTGATTTTACTTATCCTCCAGTAATGAATCACAACACTTAATTGTACATTGAGTGAAAAAGTATTTTCTCTGTGTTTTAAATGTTCTACTTTATAATGTCATGGAATGTCTATTAGTCCTTTTTATTTTTTGAAAGAACAAAAAACTCCTTCCATTCTTGATATTATAGACCTATCATCTTTTGTCAGATGTCTCTTCTCCATCCTGTTCAGTGTTTTTTTTTTCCAGAGGGGAGCCATTCCATTTCCTTTATCAGTTGGTGCTTTTCTCTGTTTTTTTTTTTTTC
Organism: Geotrypetes seraphini; assembly: GCF_902459505.1. Classification (NCBI taxonomy): domain Eukaryota; kingdom Metazoa; phylum Chordata; class Amphibia; order Gymnophiona; family Dermophiidae; genus Geotrypetes; species Geotrypetes seraphini. The sequence goes on along the minus strand of NC_047086.1, from coordinate 336,276,175 downwards.
TTATTCTCTTATATTATTTTTGATATGTGGTGACCAGAATTGCAAACAATCTACCATGTCGCACCATGGAGCAATATAGAAGTTTGGTATTCTCTGTTTTATTCTCAATTCCTTTTCGATAATCTGTTGATTTTTTTTGACTGCTGCTGCAGACTGATGACAGTAGATCTATTCTTGATTGGTGACTTCTTATGTAGAACCTATTATCATGGGGGTAATTCTCTTAAGTGGGTGCTAACATTTATACACCAGTTATGCATGTCAATGATTAGAATTTAATGGGAATATATGCATATGTGTGCATATACTCGTGTACATTGGACTAGATTAAGTAAATGGCACTCAAAAAATGGCACTCAAAAAAATCCTCGTGGAGTGCTGTTCAATAAAAGGCACTCCAAATGAATTCATGTGGGCATGTTGCCAGGAGTTGAAAAAGCTTCCTCTCCCACCCAGTAACTTTGCACTTAGAGAATGACACGGGGACCGCTTACCGCAGGAATGGAGCCATTTGCAACTGGTTTACTGCAGGAATGGGGACAAGACTTTTTACCGCCCCACAGGAATGGGGACAAGACCTTTTACCGCCCCGTGGGAGTGGCGAAAAGTCTTGCTCCTGTGGTAAAAAAATTGTACCCATGTCAGATTCGGCATCTCCTCCCTAGTTCTCTTGCGCCCATTTTTCCTTCAGGAGCCAGCCATGCCATGATGAAGACAGAAGGAACCCAGAACCAAAGCTTGAGACCAATGTGATTTGAAGAATAAAATTACCAGACAACATGTAGAAAAAAAAAATTATTTTATATTTTGTGATTAGAATATTTCAGATTTAAAATATGTATCCTGCTAGAGCATAACTGGAGACCGCAAAGCCCAGACTGTGCTTCTTTAGCTTCCAGCTGGCTTAGGGCTCTCTCTGATCAGGGAACAATTGCCCTAGTTGCACTCCCCTAACACTATTCTTGCCATGTGTGACTAAAGTATTCTGTTAACTTGATTTTTCTATGTAGCATTCTGTAGTACCGTATTTTCTCGCATATAACGCGCGCGCTATACGTGGTTTTTACGTACCGCGCATACCCTCGCGCGTTGTACAAAATTTTTTTTACATAGTTCCCCCCGACATCCGATTCACCCCCCGCAGGACCGCTCGCACCCCCACCCCGAAGGACCGCTCACACGCACCCCCACCCCGAAGGACCGCTCGCACGCACTCCCACCCGCACCCCCACAGCCTCCCAACCCTCCCCCATCATGTAGAAGCTCCTACCGGTGTCCTGCTGCTTCCTCTTGGCGGTTCCGACACCCGACACGATCGGGGCAAGAGGGAGCTCAAGCCCTCTTGCCCCAGCCAACCGCGGCACCCCCGACACGATCGGGGCAAGAGGGAGCTCAAGCCCTCTTGCCCCAGCCAACTGCGGCACCCCCGACACGATCGGGGCAAGAGGGCGGGCGAAAGGAGAGTCGGGCAGCATGCGCGGTATACGGGTGTGCGCGGTATATAAAAATTTCTGTACATAGATTTGTGTTTTTCGCGCGCTATACCCGTGTGCGCGTTTTACACTGGTGCGCGTTATCTACGTGAAAATACGGTAATTTGGTTTGTTCAGTTTTCACAATAGTGGAGGGGATATTTGTGAAAGGCAGGGGAGACAGGGGTTTTGTGATCCTTGCTCTGTATTATTTGTGTTTAGAAAATGACAATTGTACAGAATGTTGTCCCATTTTATAGTTTAATCAAATAAGTTCAGTATGAAATCATAACTATTCAAGGCTTGTGCAGATGGGATCTGACAGTTTGTGGGACGGAGACTGAGTTTGCAGGGCGGGGACGGGGCAGGGATGGGGACTGAGCTCATGGGTATAGGGCAGGAATGGGGACTGAGCTTGTGGTGATAGGACGGGGGTAAGCTCGCGGGAACAGGGTGGAAACGGTGATACATTTTTTCCCTGTGTCATTCTCTACTTTGCACTATTGCAAAGGGTTTTGTTGTCGGTATGAAATGGTATACTAAAGGTAGATATATTATCTGACTCATAATAAACATATGAATTGCCCTTGATGCAGGTGCTATAGTCGCTGAAACATGTTGGACTAAGTTATAACTGGTGGAAGTCTTAATATTTTACACCTGGTACCACCTTTTATATTGATGACTTTGAATAAAGCACTGTTTAAGCCGTTCTAAGCTGCCACACTGCTTCTTTTTATCTGCATGGACTTTGCAGTTGGTGATTGCCTTTCCTTTTGTTTGGCCATGAAATATTACATTACATTACATTACATTAGGGATTTCTATTCCGCCATTACCTTGCGGTTCAAGGCGGATTACAAAAGGTTAATTTAAAAAAGACAGAATTACAATGATTAGCTAGAGAGGTAAGTTGTAGATCTTAAGAGCATTTATGCAGTTGTTTGGGTTTTTTTTGTATAATTTTTCTTAATAGCTATGTGAGGAGAGGAGATTAATCTGTTCACTTAATCTTTTAGAGGTTTCTCTATTGCCTCTGATGTCATGGCAATGGGGAGGTTGTCATGCACACTGTGTGGACTCCTCCCACTGCCTGAAGCAGAGAGCTACCATTGGCTCTTATTTTAAGAGAGTTATTTTTTTCAGTTTGATGAAGGGTGTACAGAGGGCTCAGAAAGCAGCTGGTGGGAAAAGGTAGGGTTACCAGATATCCAGATTTCCCTGGTATGACACCCGGGGTCTGGGCCATCTCCCACAGCTCCCAGTTTGGCGTGTCCCCTATAACTTGGGGAACTCTCAGATCTCTTTTTACCAGGTTTACTGTGGTCTACAACAGTGTTTCCCAACCCTGTCCTGGAGGACCACCAGCCAGTCGGGTTTTTGGGATAACCCTAATGAATATGCATGAGAGAGATTTGCATATAATGGGGGTGAAAAGCATGCAAATCTGCTCCATGCATATTCATTAGGGCTATCCTGAAAACCTGACTGGCTGGTGGTCCTCCAGGACAGGGTTGGGAACCACTGGTCTACAAGATGACATTGGTAAATAACCTTTTCTTCTTGGTAATAAAGCACAATTGTCAGAATGGTTTCAATTTCCAAGCTTTTATTATGGATCACAGCACTACTCTTCTGGTGACCCAGCAAGTCACAAAACATACACTTCCTTCAGGGAAACGGTATAACAGGAAAACTCAAACCAAAATATATCACATTGCTTTCTGTTCAAAAAGATTTCCCAAAAAAAGGAAAAAGAGCTTTAGGGTTTTCAACTGGCTTCTTAGAGGCTTCAGCAGTTGTTTACCACACAACAGCCTCTCCATTAGCCACAGCTCTATAATAGGATAAATGTTCAGTTCAGGGTTTTGGGACACTGATCCCCCAAGCTATATGCATAGAGGTAACTAGCTGCTTAGAGAAGTTCTCTGACAGCTCCCACAAAACTATTCCCAACTGCTTGCTTTCTCTTTTCCTAGGGATGCCAGATTTTCCGTCTGGAAAATCCGGACCCCCTTAGACCCGCTTCCAGGCCCACCCATCCCCGCCCTGCCATGCCCCGGTTCCACCGGGTCACACCTCCAAGCCTGCCCCAAGCCATGCCTCCTCTACAGCATTGAGTCCCTTGATGCAGACCAAACAACGACACCACCGCTCTCCAGCTTCGCAGGTTGTCTCTCCTATACTGTGTGCATGCTCATCGAGCTCACCCACTCCGAGACAACCTACTACACCTATGGTACCATCTGTTGGGCCATCAGTACCGGTGCCCTGCTCGATACCATTCAACTTCCGTCCATCTCAGCCAGGCAAATGATGAGACTATTAGGCCATATGACATCTGCAATCCACGTTACCCCCTTTGTGAGACTTCATCTCAGAACAGCTCAGTGATCCCTGGCGTCTCAACGTTTCGATCCAGAAACGTTCTCACAGAACATTACAATCACATTATTGCTTCGTCAATCTATTCAGTGGTGGATGAATTCCTAAAATCTTTCCAAAGGGCTGCTGTTTCAAACACCTCCACATCAGAAGGTCTTCACCACAGACTCGTCCATGTATGCTTGGGGAGATCACCTGAATGGCCTACAGACGCATGGTCATTGGTCTGTACAAGAACAGAAGCTCCACATAAACCTCTTGGAACTCAGAGTGACTCTCAACGCTCTAAAGATATTTCAGCACAATATATCCAGTCACGTCCTTGTCTGTATGGGCAATCAAGTTGCAATGTATTACATAAACAAACTAGGAGGTACAGGTTCTCTAACTCTCTGCCAAGAAGATTTGGACCTGGTCAATTGCTCAAAACATATATCTCAAAGCTGTCTATGTTTAAGGAGCGCAAAATACACTTGCCGACAAACTTAGCAGATATCTTTATCCGCACAAGTGGATGCTCTACTCCAAAGTCTTGCATCAGATATTTTCTTTTTGGGAGACTCCTCAGATATACCTATTTGCATCCCCCAACAATCACAAACTGTCTCAATTTTGTTCTAGGCAATACTCTCCTCATCGTTTGGATGCAGATGTCTTTCTCCTTGATTGGACAGGCAAGTTCCTTTATGCGTTTCCTCCACTGGTGGTGCAGGTCACTAAATGAACCTCCTTTCCTAGTGATGGAGTGGTGATGTTAAAGGATCCTCAGGACTGCAAAGTGGACTTGCTCCTAGAGATTAAAGCGGCAGCTCTGTCTTCCTTTGTGATACATGCTTGTCACACTCGCCTGTCTTGAGCCTCTGACCCAATAAATGGGAAATATCTCCAAATGCTCCTCTCAGGGGTGAATTGTTTTGCTGATGCTCTGTATGATATTATCATAATCAGACTTCCCCGCCATAATTTGACATTTCCCCTCCATAATCAGACATTTCTTGTGCACTCCCACTTTATTCCGGGACCAGTGGATTATTTCAGTCTACTTGTCAGGACTTTGTAGGAACCCTCAAACTTCAGAGACTTAAACCCCTCCCCCCTCTTACCTCATCATTGTCCCTGTAAGCATCAGTTTTCCTTCCTACAAGCCAGACTGTAGGAGCTTGTCTTTTCTGCTCATTTTATTTCATGTAATATGTCTTCCCTCCGTGTCTGAGACGGATAGCAGCCCATGGAGACCACTTAGATCATCCTCTCAGAATCTTTTAACCATTCCCTCTTTAAAAATAATAGGCACAAGAAGATTAAACATGTTCTTGGTAATGGGCCCCCAATGGTGGAACTCATTACCACAGTATATTAAAAATGAAAAGGAGCTTCCCTCTTTTAAAAAATCACTAAAAACTCATCTTTTTAAAGATGCTTTTAACATTTAAATTTAAATTTTTAACCCTCCCCCCTCCTTTTGCTCTTCTCCTTTTTTTGTTTTCTCTTCACAACGATAAATTGTAACTTTTCCCCCTTTTCCTCCCAACTCAAGTATGTCTTGTTTTCAAGTAATTGTTATTTTGTTCGTTAGTTTTGTATTTCTACTCTTTTTATAATTATGTACATCGCTTAGCAAACCGATTAAGCGATACATCAAATATTAATAAACTTGAACTTGGTGATCCTGGTCACACCCGATTGGCCAAGGCAGCCGTGGTATACTGACTTGGTTCAGCTTCAACAGGATCTGGGGCTTCGGCTACCCTGTCATTCTCACCTCCTGACACAGGGTCTGATTGTGCTGCAGGATCAGGACCACTTTGATCCTATGGTATGGATATTGAACATGCGACCTTAACTAGCCAGGACAGTGCAAGGCTAGCCAAAGGGAGATTGTAGGAACTGTGCCTAGTCCTGAGCACATGGCAGAACAGTGAGCGAAGCAGAAAGTGTGCTAGCAGGAAGGAGCGGAGAGAGGAGCAGAGAAGGCGGTGCTAGCAGGGGAAGAGGCGAGAGCTAACTCCGCCCACCCCCGACGTCACCAGCCAAACTCCCCCCATAAAAGGGGACGAGCCAACGGCGCGCAGCCGTTCGGCGAGAGCGCCTTTGCGAAGAGCCTAATCTTTTCCCTATTCTTTAAACTTTATTCTAAACTTTCACCCTAACCCACAGGCAGACACCCTCTCAAATACCCTAATCTTTCAAACTCTCTCTCTGATCTTTCAATCTCTCACTCTGACTCAAAGACAGATATTTCTTCTAACTCTCTAACTTACTCACTATCAGGCAGACCTCAGCTACAACTTGGTTATGGCAGGGAGAACAAGAAGCGCCATGTCTGCAATCAAGACCAACTGTCCGGTAACTGGGGGGACCCAGGGGGCGATCACCGTATGCGTGCAGAAAGAGGAGGACCCAGGATTGTGGACAGAGGTCTCCGTGCAGACCGAGATCATCCCCCCCCCCTGTTCTCCACAGTCTCTACACAGACAGAGGAGGTCGACCAGCTAGACGGAGACATCATGCAGGAACTTAGGAGTCTCAGGGAGGAGGTGAAACGCCTGAGAAGCATCCGAGAGGATGAGGCCTACATTGACGGAGACGTCCAGGAGCTGTCCCAAATCACTGAGCTGGCCCAAGTCATGTCCTCCCTTGAGACACCCAAATCGCCAGCTTTGAAACCAACAATTGGGGTACAGGAGATGGCTGGAGACGCTGACTCCTGGCAGCTGGTGACCTCCTCCACGGGCAAACACCAGAGATCCCCCCCCTCTTTCAATCTCTTCACCCTCTTCTTCTTTTTCTCACCAACAGGGCAGCTTTACATCCACCCCACAACTCACCCTGAGGAACAGATTCCAGATCCTACAGGTAGAAGATGTTGATAAGGAGCAGGAGGATGCCGACAAGGAGCAGGAGGTAGTCCAGCGCACGGCTCCAACTCCGGGGACAACTGATCGGCTCCCCCCAAAGAAGCGCAGAGTAATAGTCATTGGGGACCTCAGACCGGATATGTAGTCAAGGGAGGTTTGCTGTCTGCCTGGAGCCAGGGTCCGAGATGTCACTGCCTATCTTGATAGGCTTCTCAAGCTCCAAGATCACTTCCCCATGGTCCTCATCCACATTGGCACAAACGACACTGCTAAGAACACCCCGGAGAACATAACTAGAGACTTTGGAGCCCTGGGTGAGAGGCTGAAGCAGACAGGAGCGCAGGTGGTCTTCTCCTCGATCCTCCCAGTTAGAGGCAAAGGAAGTGCCAGGGATGAGCGTATACTGAGGACTAACGAGTGGCTTCAAGGATGGTGCCGGGAAATGAACTTCGGATTCCTGAACCATGGACAGGCGTTGCAAGGACTTCAGGGACCAGACAGACTCCATCTGACCATCAGGGCTAAGCATGTCTTTGGACACCGACTAGCCCGCCTGCTTCGTAGGGCTTTAAACTAGGTAAGTCGGGGGAGGGTACCCACTCAGATACAAGTGCAGTAAGGAACGATCCTGACGAGGTGAGTCGAAACTCCGATTCTAAGTCCAAAGTAAGTGCCCCCATTGCAAACAATTCTCTAGAAGTCACACTACCCAAGGTGGGAAACTCCCCACAGGGACTTAGCAATCACGGGGTATGGAGGGCTATGTATGTTAATGCACACAGTTTAGGCAATAAGATTCTAGAATTAGAGACCGAAAAAATGAATGCCGACCTTGACGTGGTGGCAATATCCGAAACTTGGTTCACAGACTCTCAAGGGTGGGATATGGCTATACCGGGATACAACTTATTTCGTCAGGACAGAGAGGGAAAGTCAGGGGGAGGGGTGGCACTATACATTAAAGAAGACATCAAAACTACCAGAATCACAGATGTCAAGTACACCGGGGAATCCCTCTGGGTGAACCTGGCCAGAGGCAGGGGAAAATGCCTGTATCTTAGTGTAGTATATAGACCTCCAAGACAACTGGAAGACAAAGACTCCGAATTAATTGAAGACATAGAGAATATCACTCTACGGCAGGAGTGTCCAATGTCGGTCCTCGAGGGCCGCAGTCCAGTCGGATTTTCAGGATTTCCCCAATGAATATACATGAGGTCTATTTGCATGCACTGCTTTCATTGTATGCTAATAGATCTCATGCATATTCATTGGGGGAAATCCTGAAAACCCGACTGGATTGCGGCCCTCGAGGACCGACATTGGACACCCCTGCTCTACGGGGAGACGCTGTTCTGCTAGGGGACTTCAACATGCCTGACGCAGATTGGAACTCATACTCAGCAACAACCAGCGGTAGTAGGAGACTGTTAACATCCATAAAGGGAGCACGACTCAAACAAATGGTATTGGAACCCACTAGGGCCCAGGCGATCCTGGACCTGGTACTCACCAACGGGGATAACGTCTCCAAGGTCTCAGTAGGAGATACGCTAGCCTCCAGCGACCACAACATGGTGTGGTTCTACCTCAGGAAAGGTTTCCCTAGATCAAACACGAAAACTTCCGAGGCACTGACTTCGAACGCATGGGAGATTTCGTCAACCGGACACTGCAGAACCAAGCTACGACCAATAATGTGGAAGCTATGTGGTCATCCCTGAACTCTACCATACAAGAAGCGACAAGCCTCTACATTAAATCAGTACACAAACGGCAGAGAAACAACAAACCCCAATGGTACTCTGCAGAAATCTCGCACCTCGTCAAGGAGAAGAAAAAAGCATTTATTTCCTACAAATGAACAGAGACTAGGGAAGCTAAACTAGAACATAGGGCGAGGTCTGCAGCGGTCAAAACGGCAGTCAGGGAGGCCAAACTTCAAGTGGAAGAGACTCTGGCAAAGAACATGAAGAAAGGGGAAAAAACCTTCAAGTATATTAGTGATAGGAAAAAGAACACAGACGGGATTGTACGCATTAGAAAACCAGATGGGAACTGCGCAGAATCAGATTCCGATAAAGAAGAACTACTGAATGAATACTTCTGCTCGGTCTTCACCTGCGAGGCACCGTTTCAGAATTTCGAGTTCACACCTGGCGACGTCTACTACGAACTGGCAAGACTCAAGGTGAACAAAGCCATGGGACCGGACAATCTACACCCCAAGGTGCTCAGTGAGCTGCGTGATGTCCTGGCAGAACCGCTATCAGGACTCTTCAATCTCTCCCTAAGTTCGGGGAGAGTCCCCATAGACTGGAAAACAGCTAATGTCGTTCCACTGCACAAAAAGGGTTGCAGGGCAGAGGCTGCAAACTACAGACTGGTGAGTCTCACATCAATAGTATGCAAACTCATGGAAACACTAATCAAATGTAAATTAGATGCAATCTTGGATGAGGAGAATCTACGGGATCCCAGTCAACACGGATTCACCAAGGGTAGGTCCTGCCAATCCAATCTCATCAGCTTCTTTGACTGGGTAACAAAACAGTTAGACTTGGGAGAATCCGTGGACGTCGTATACCTAGACTTCAGCAAAGCTTTCGATAGTGTCCCGCATCGCAGGCTGTTGAGCAAGATGAAATCAATGGGGCTGGGAGAAACACTAACTACATGGGTCAATGACTGGCTGAGTGGCAGACTTCAGAGGTTGGTAGTTAACGGTACCCTCTCTAAAACATCAGAGGTGACCAGTGGAGTACCGCAGGGCTTAGTCTTGGGCCCGCTCCTTTTCAACATATTCATAGGTGACCTAACTCAGGGGCTTCAAGGTAAGGTAACGTTATTCGCTGACGGTGCCAAACTATGCAATATAGTGAGAGATGGTAATTCACCTGATAGTATGACACAGGACCTACATTTGTTGGAGCTTTGGTCCTCGACCTGGCAGCTGGGCTTCAACGCTAAGAAATGCAAGATCATGCACCTCGGCAGCAGAAATCTGAGCAGAACTTACACCTTGAATGGTGAGACCTTAGCTAGAACTTCAACAGAACGAGACTTGGGAGTGATCATCAGCGCAGACATGAAAACTGCTGATCATGTGGAGAAGGCTTCATCTAAGGCAAGACAGTTGTTAGGTTGCATCCGCAGGAGTTTCGTCAGCCGGAAGCCTGAAGTCATAATGCAATTATACAGAACCATGGTGAGGCCTCATTTGGAATACTGTGTGCAATTCTAGAGGCCACACTACCGAAAAGATGTGCTGAGAGTAGAGTCGGTGCAACGGATGGCCACCAGGATGGTCTCGGGGCTCAAGGATCTATCGTACGAGGAAAGGCTGAAAAATTTGCGGCTATACTCACTCGAGGAACGTAGGGAGAGAGGAGACATGATCGAGACGTTTAAGTATATTACCGGCTGTATCGAGATGGAAGAAGAGATTCTCTTTCTCTAAGGACCCTCAGCCACAAGAGGGCATCCGCTCAAACTCAGGGGCGGGAAATTTCATGGCGACACCAGGAAATATTTCTTCACCGAGAGAGTGGTTGATCCTTGGAACGAGCTCCCAGTTCAAGTGATCGAGGCAAACAGCGTGCAAGAATTTAAGAGCAAATGGGATGCCCATGTGGGATCCCTTAGAGGGTTAAGCCAAGGGAACCTGTCACCAGGAGTGGGATCCCTAGGATAGTAGACTTGGGGGTGGGTCAGTAGAGTGGGCAGACCTGATGGGCTGTGGCCCTTATCTGCCGTCATCTTCTATGTTTCTATGACTATTCTTTGGCTGTGATTGCCACATTGCTTCACAGCAAAAGGAAATTCACAGTGGCTGCTTATGTGAGTGTTTGGAGATGTTATCAGGCCTGGTGCGTCCTGAGACAGATGGATCAGTCTGTTCCATCGATTTCTCATGTTCTGGAGTTTCTGCAGGATGGCATGAAGAAGGGACTAGTGGTAGCTTCTCTCTGGGTGCAGATTGCCGGTCTTTCTTGTATGGGTCCTCCTTCTCTGAGTGACTCGTTCGCAGCTAATCCAGATGTGGCCCATTTTCTACTGGGCACTCTGTGACTTAGGCCTTCATTGCACCTTCTCTATCCGACTTGGAATCTTAGTCTGGTTTTCAGTTCTTCGGCTCATTCACCATGTGAGCCTCTGGAGCAGGCATCCATTGTAGGGTTTCGGAGCTTCACTCTATCTCCTACCAGGATACTTTTCTGCATATTACAGATTCAGGTGTGATGCTGGGCACTGTTCCTCCTTTTCTTCCGAAGGTGGTTTCTGCTTTCCATGTTAATCAGGAAGTCTGGCTTACTGCTTTTGCTTCCCCTGGATCTAGGGAGTAGGACTGAGTGTTGCAGTCTTTGGACATGCGCAAGCTCTTGTTGCATTACCTGGAGGTCACCAACGAGTTTCGCCTCTGACCAGCTGTTCATTCTGGTGGGCCTTGCCTACAAGGGTAGGCCAGCTGCTAAAGCTACCATTTCCAGATGGATCTGTATTGCCATTTCCAAGGCTTACATGGTGGCCGGAAAGAAGCCCCACCTCGTGGTGCGGGCTCATTCTACCAGAGGTGTTTTGTCCTCTTGTGCAGAGTTGTTAGCTGTATCTCTGGACGAGATTTGCAGGGCCGCTACCTGGTCCTCCTTGCATATGTTCTCTAAGTTTTATAGGATCGATATGGCAGCCAAGCAGGATGCTGCTTTTGGTGCCTCTGTTTTGGCACCGGGATCATTAGTCCTACCCTGATTTTTGGGACTGCCCTGTTACATTCCACTGGTCCCAGAATAAAGTGGGATTGCACAAGAATGAAAGATTAGGAGTTAGATTCACTAACCTGCCCGATAGTGGCCGATCCGTGGCAGGCTGACAAATTCGCAGAGGGTCAGCATGCTGCTAATGGGGTGATCCAGAAGCATGCTAGTAAGTGATCCAGAAGCATGCGCAGACCATCTTCTTTGTAGATAGTCTGTGCATGCTTACAAAGCTGCGAGCTGCTTTTCAGCTTTTTTTCTGTTTTTTTACTTTTTTATACTTCACGAGCCCATGGTTTTAACCTGCTTTAAACCCGTGGGTTAAAACATGGGCTTGCACTGTGTGGGAAGGGCAAGAGAGTCAGGGAGGCAGAGAGCTAGTTCAGGGAGGCAGAAAGCAGGAGAGCCGGGGAGGCAGAGAGCCAGTTTGGGGAGACAGAGAGCAGGTCGCGGCAGAAAGCAGGAAAGTCGGGGAAGCAGGGAGCTAGTTTGGGAAGGGAGAGAGCAGGGGAGGCAGAGAGCAGGTTTATTTCAGGGCTGCAGGGCTGGCAGGACAGTCAGAAAGGACGTGAGCGACTGGTCCCCAGCAGTTGCTTCTTGTTGGATTGGCCAGCCCAGTCGGTGTGCCTGAATTTTGCTAGTGAATCACATCCTTCCTATTTTACATTCTGTTTCCCCTCATTTGCATGCACGGACCGGAGGATGATCAGCCCAGAGGTAAGCGAATCGGGTCGGAGGAAAATTGGGTTGCAAAGGGGTCCCAAATTGATCGGTACATTATCGGTTTGCTTAGTGAATCTAGCTCTAGGTCCTTACCTTTGCTAATCTTTTTTCTTGTAAATCCACACTTTATTCCAGGAACCTGCCCTATACCTTTCTGATTCACCAATTGTCTGTCTTTCCTAGTACTGGTAAACTGGATTTCTGTTTTCTGACCAGCCTTTATAAGATTGTCATCAGAATGGGTATAGCACCTAGTTTTGTTCAGGAGCCCCCTTCTGACAATGTAGCCTGTGTCTCCTTATAGCACAGTTTTGTCTTTCAGGGTTCTAATAGTTTATGACCTGTTCTCTCGTTTTTCATTGTTGGATTTGTTGATATGAGCAGAATTGACTTATTTGTTGAGGAGTGTCCGCGTTCCCCTCTCTCTCTTGTTCTTATCCCTACAGATGTTCCTGGCTGCTTTAAGACTAACTGATGCTTGCAGGGACAGTGATAAAAGGGGGAGGGGTTTAAGTCTCTGAAGTTTTAGGCTTCCTACAAAGTCCTGGCTGGTAAATTAAAATAACCCACTAGTCCTGGAATAAAGTGTGGATTTACAAGAAAGAAGATTAGCAAAGGTAAGAACCTAATCTTTTGATACCCAATAATACAAAAACCACCCATTCTACAAAAAAGCTTACCCTGCCAGAGTCTCCCCCCATAACCCTAACATTTAGAGACTACATATATTTGGAGTCTCCTCCTAACCCTAACACTCAGAGACTGTACATACTTGGAGTTTCCTCCTAGCCCTAAGGTCACACAATATTTTTCCACATCAGTAGCCTTGTCTCAGCTTTCTGATTAAATCCTGTCTCCAAATAGTGCAAATCCTTTACCAAAACCCTCTACCTATCTCTAAGGGTTAAAGAATGGTAACTGCTAGCTAAGTTAACTCCCAAAGTAATAAAAAAACAACTTGATTTTTAATGTACTTACAGCTTATAGTGTCACTTATATAACTTAAGAATAAATAGGAACAGCTGCCACTGGACTTAAATAAGATGCATCACATTACGTATAAGTTCAGCAAAAAGAATATCTTGAACTTATCCCCAGCACTGGCAGTAGAAGTCACCTGTTTGAGGATGTAGGAGAGATTGTATTCTTGCAAAACTAATGAGACTGGCTGTTCCAACACAGCTCTAATCAGCGTCTGGGAAGAACTCTCCAATGAGGCCCAGTCAGCTGTTTCAGCATGGCTCCAATCAGTGACTGGGGAGAACAGCGACCAGCATAAAAGGTCATATCGGGGGAGGGAAGAAATATCTGGATCGGAACCTGGCATCAGTGGGAATAGTTTTTGGTGGCAATAATCTGGAAGGGAATTGGTGGGTGGGAACTGTCCAGGAGGAATCGTCCGGATGCGATCTTTTCAAGTCTATTGATCAATAATCTTTGCCTCAAAATTAAGATTGAGAGAGTAGGTCTTTAACTAGCTTAGGAAACATGGTGATAAACTTTATGTTCAAAGTCTCAGGAAATGCTTTCAGAGCAATATCATTTTCCTCCTCTATAGCCATTTTGGTTGGAATTTTACTAATGGAACTCTATTGAATAGTGCAACTCACTTCATCTGGATAAATTGATAACATAACACTTCTTTTTTTATTCTGCAAAACTTTCTAGTTCTATGCAGATAAAGCAAGAAAAACTGTATAAATGTACAGTAAGCTACGATATAATCAATATAACAAAACATATCAACCAGCCATCATTACTTCCAAAATTTTTTTGAAACAGATGTCTTCAGTAACTTTCTAAAATAAAAATATGAAACACAGGTAAGTATTAATAGACAAAATTCAGATTCCCAGGCCAGCAGCCTGAAAAAAGTAATGGCCCTTTATGTGTCTTATAGACACAGCCTTTGGGTGAGAGAAATGTAAAAAAGACCAAATTACGCTGTGAATGTACAGGAGTAAAAAAAAAAAAATCCATTAGATAATTCAGTAACAAATCGTGCAACACTTTGTAGTAAAAACAACCGAGTTTAAAAATAACCCAAGCTTCCACTGAAAGCCAGTGTAATTCATGAAGGTAAGGTGTTACAGATTCAATTCTGCCCAAATTAAAAATTAAGTGAACAGCTGTGTTCCAAATCAAGCCTTTTAAAATGCTTTTTACAACCTGCTAGATAGACTATATTACAATAGTCAGGTGTGGACAGTACCAAAGACTGAACCAAAAGTGGAAAATCTGATCTTTCAAAATAACTCCGAATCCAGCATAAGTTCTAGAGTATAAAAGAATTTATGAACCACAGTGTTTACTTGATTTTGATCTAAAAATACCCCCAAAAGTTTCAACACAGGTGATATAATATATACTGTACCATTTAAGTGGAGATAATCTTGGGTAAGTTAGGCTGGAGTTGCAAAGAAAAATGTAATTTTTGAGGAGTTGAGTTTTAACTTAAAGATAGCATCTAATTCTCAATTCTCAATATAATTGACGCAATCTGATTGATATTGTTTGATGGTACTGAATCCAGTGACAAGACAACTGTAATGCTATCTGTGTAACTTTATAATTTAATGCCCATTATAGACAATTTTGTTTTCAAGAAGGCTAGATAAATATTAAAGAGCAATGGGGAGAGCAGTGAACCCTGAGATACACCGTAAGAATTACCTCAATAATGAGAAAGTACACCACTTGATAGTTCCTGGTAAGTCCTGGAATGCAAAAATTCTTGAAACCATTGATAAACTTGTCAAGAGACTCCTATAGAATCAAGACAGCCAAGCAGTATGTTATGATATACCAGGTCGAATTCACTACTAAGATCAAATTGTAGAAGCAGAGCATTCTGACCCTTACTAAAAAAGACCACGTAAGTGATCCAAAAGTGAAGCCAAAGTGGTCTCAGTACTATATATTAGTCTGAAACCAAACTGTGAAGAATGCAAAAGGTTAAACCGATCCAGATAATCCGACAATTGGACATATACTACCCCTTCATCAATTTATTAAAAATGGTACCAAATCTATGGGCCTGTAATTGGACATCATGTCAATTAGGCCTTTGTGATTCTTTAGTGGTAATAACAATATGTCCATGATCAACAGGGAACCTGCTGAAATGTAGCATTTCTTGCAACCAATTAGCTTGTAACAATTTTTTTATTGAGCACATCAGAAACAGAGAAAAAAGACAATAAATATAACAAAGGTGCACCAAAAGCCATACATCAAATATATCACAATCCCCATAGTCCCCCCACCCAACCCGCCTCCCCACTCTCCACCCCCATACAACAGTAACCAGAATAAACAAAATTGGGAGAAACTGCCAAAGGAATCCAACCCAAAAGAAAATACAGTATCGAATACAGTAGCGAATGCTGCTAGCAGAACAAAGGAGTTACCAACAATGCACTAGTAAAAAAAAGAACAAGCCACCCCAACCCATCCAAGTAAGGATGAACAAGCAAAAGCAGAACCTTCAGGGCCCTGGACTCTGATGAGCCCCAAAGGATCATAAAATGAACCTCCTAAAGAAGAAAGAAAGAGAACAAAAAAAAAGGAAAGGAAAATAAATAAAGGGCAGAGAAGCTGGGAAGAGGCCACCCCAAGACCGCAAACCCTTCACCACTCAGTAGAAATCAAATAGGCAAAGTATTAAGAATCAAACTGCAGGTTTGAGGATACAAAGAGTAAATATAAGGACCCCACACCTGCAAAAAAAACTTCGATTTGCGCAAAAAATGATGTGCCCGACCCCTCTCAAGCAACATCAATGTATGCAAATGGTTACACCAAGCCCAATAAGAAGGAGCACGATCTGAAACCCAGTCCCCTCCAAATAATTTTCTTAGCCACTAAGCCAGCCTTCCTCAAAAATAACTGACCTACCCCTGAGGGAAAGCGAAAAGCCTCATATTTATCTAACAGAAACCCCGCCGGAGTGAGAGGTATAGAACGGCCTAACAGAAGCTCCAAATAGCGACATCACCCGTCTCCAGAAAGCCTGGACTGCAGGACAGCTCCAAAAACATGGAAAAAGGATTTAGGAGCACTAGTACATTTCTCGCATTGCGCTGACTCTGCTAAACCCGAGTGAAATAGTTGATCTTGCGTAAAATAAGCACGATGCAGCACCCGAAGCTGAAATTCCCGGAGCTCAGTCGAAACCGAAAGGATCGGGATACCCTTAATAAGACATGCCATATCCAAATCAGTGGGCCGCAAGCTCAAGTCCGGAGCCCAACGAGCACATAGGGAGTCTCACAACCTGGGCGGGGCAATACAATACAACACCTTATGTAACGCTGAAACAGACAGGCCATCCTCCCAAAAAGGATCAAAAAAGCACGGAGCTTACCACCCAAACCCAACGGCACACCCTCCACCTCCAAAGAACGCACATAATGATCCAATAAGTAAGCAAAAAAAATCAATTCCGTGAATCCCATCGCGGAGATGAAAAGTGCACCAAGGTGTGTCCTCCGGGGTAAGGACATGCTCCAACACAGTTAAACCCAACTGGGTCCTGTGTCTGAAGGGGGCAGATGTCTTGCAACCAATTAAAGAGGTCTTTATGAAATTGAAAAGTACTTGTTTAAAATATTTTAGAACAAGAGCCCAAATAAGACGAATGCACATACTTCAAGTAAAGAGTCCTAAACAAAGACCAATCTAAAGAAGAAAATTGAGTCCAATATAGATCTGCATAACAAGAATCATGTAAAAAATGAGAATAGCATTTTACACAGTCTGGTCTTGCCTGAAAGGAGGATCTTAAATCCTGTATTTTTGAATGGAAAAACTGAGCTAAAGCATTGGAGGAAGGCGAAGCCTCACAAAATGAACGTTTGTACTTTCAACATCAGTCATCTTATTAACCAAACTAAAAAGCTTTTTTAAATCTTTCCGATCTTAATATCTTCTTCACTTTGCAATACAACTTTGTCCAAATATTCTATCCCATCATTGTCATGTCTTGATATATTAAATAAAGATCAGTATAGAACTCTTCCAAAACTGCACATATACCCTAATTAGTATGCTCTAATTGGCTGGCCTTATTCTTTAAATATTTTAAGTGATGTAACCAGTATTTTGCCAGCAGTTTTCTACTTTTGTTTCCAAATCTATAAAGCTGGTATTATAATAACATACATTTTTTGTGTACTCTGGTGTATCAGTGACTGTAAATGAGTACTCTGCCTTAGCTAGTGGAGTAAAAATGATTAAAGAAGGCAATGGCAAATAGAGAATGACACGGTGACAAAATTCATCACCGTTCCTGTCCCCGTGGATAATCGTGGGAAACCATCTTCATGTCATTTTTTAAGGATAGAGGGAAGAATCAGAGTATGAATGGCCACAACCACTGACCCGCAAGCTTTGCTTTGAAGAATGCTGGTGTAGAAGGATTGAGGTTGAAATAGACACTAGAAAATGACACGGGATTATTTCACGCGTTTATCCGCAGGGACGGGAACGGTGATGAATTTTGTCACCGTGTCATTCTCTAATGACAAACCACCCTGCTAATAGTTTGCTAAGAAGCTGTTTGTGACATTGTATTCATGTACAGGGGCTATTTTTACCAAAACAGCCTTAGCCACCTCACAATATTGAATGGGATTCTCTTTGTTACAGTTAAATCATTTACAGTATATTCCACTATTGCCAACAAATAGTTCATAGCAGTTGCATACTAAGAACTAGATTAATTAAACTAGGATATACATAAATAACAAGACATTATCCCATTATTAACTACTAAGATTAAATTTCTGAAACAAAATTTTAAATGCTTTTTTAAAAATGATAAAAATTACTATAGATCATATTTGAATTAGGAAATTTGACCATACAGAGACAGCCTGATAAGGAAAGGAGATAAACAATCTTTTAGATGCAATTTCATTTAAACTGGGGAATTGTTATGTTAAAATATTCTGAATATTATAATATTTCCCAATCAATGGCCTGCAAATTAAATTGTTTGTATAATGTACTTCTATTATATTTCCCCCCCCTAAATTACCCAGGATTCATGGGAACCTTTGTCTCATACACTATCTCTAGCTGCTGCTCTCTATCCCAATTTGTTACTTCTTGGACACAGTTGTGAAATGGTTCTAGTTACTTTACTGAATCATCTTCAGTCCACTTTAGAGGTAATATTACTATATTAGTATCTTTGGATCTTACCAGTGTCTTTGATATGGTTGACCATTCTATCCTTCACTGCTGACCGGGACTTTTGTATTACAGATTGTGTTTACTCCTGGTTTAGTTAATTTCTAAGTAACCATTAATATCGAGTTCTCTTTTCAAACCAACAATTTTAATGATTTTCCTATCACTTGTGATGTTCCCCAGGGTTCGGTCTTTGACCCACTTTTCAACATTTTCCTCAGTCCATTGGCCCTTCTAATTCAAGAATAGGTATTCAATTTTTTTTCTATGCTGATGACATTTTACTAATTAATGAGACAACTCCTTCCTCTCCATATATCTCGTCATTATCAGCATTAGAGCAAATTTCATGTTGGTTAAACAACAATGGATGACTTCTTAACCAATCAAAATCATTGGCCTGCTGGATTATTGGTAAGAACTCCACTCCTAGCTTATCACCTGTTCTTCTGAATAAATCTTTCTTTAGGTACCCAATTCAGATATCTTGGTGTAATTTTAGATCAGCATCTTTCCTTTGAACATCATATCTCAGCAGTTGTCAAATCTTGAGATAATTTCACTCAGTTTGCTCATTTCTTTATCAAGACTTGCTAAAGGCTATCATTTATTCACTTATTCTGTCAAAAACGGATTATTGTAACAGCATTTGTGCAGGACTTCCTCAAACACAAATTTGCAGATTACAAACTTTTCAAAACACAGCCATTCATCTTCTTTTTAATGCCTCACATTTTAAAAAATGTTTTATTTTATAATTTTTCATATACAATTATACAAACTATACATCACAATTGGTTAACAAGCCCCCCACTACAAAAGTAGGGGAGGGAGACAGGCTAAAGCAACATATCATCAGATAAATATATACATGTGATGTTCAAGAAGTAAATCAAAAGAAACTGGAAACAAACAAAACCCCAAATCTGTTTCACCGTTTGTCCCCCCCAAAGCTGGAACTTGATATAATGTAATGATCATCAAATCCCAGATACAAATCAATGCACCTCATTTCTCCACTCAAGATAAGTATCCCAAACTTGTGAAAGGGTACCACTCTTACCATATTTGTATGCAGTCAATTTTGACATGAGACATATATAATCTAATTTGTGCAGGACCTTCTGAATAGCAGGAATCTGTTTGCCTCCATGATTGGGCCAGTGTCAGTTCAGCAGCTACAAAGATCGCCATAGCAAATTTATGAGCATGAACTGTAACTCCAGGGGGCTTACTATGTAATAGACAGCATTCCTGTGTTTTAGGGTAATCTATACCCCTCACTTCCCCCAAGGTGTGCACTATTTGAGTCCAGAATGGTTGGAGTAAAGGACACAGCCACCAAATATCTATAAATGTGCCCTTCTGTATATTATAACTCTTTAAAAAAAATAAAAAAAAACGCACTATTTATTTTGTTTAGCAGAAAAACCACATTCATACCAAATCAAAGCAAAAAAGACAGAAAAGTAATAGGTATAAAAAAACAGACCTCATACACGGGCAGCCGGGACTACACAATACCCTAAGCCACCCGTATCATTACCGTCTGAAAAAACTCCATACTGTGTAGTCCTGGCTGCCTGTGTATGAGGTCTGTTCTCTGTTATTTTGTACCTATTACTTTTCAGTCTTTTTTGTTTTGATTTGGTATGAATGTGGTTTTTCTGCTAAACTAAATATACAGTATGTTTTTTTGGATTTTTTTAATATATAAGACTGTACCCTTGTATTTATTGGTATTATAACTCTTTCACATAAGTGATGCAAGGGAAGCTGGAAAAAGCAGCCTGGATGTTAGCAGCGGTTCAGAGACTCATTGCAAGGAGAATGGGGCTTGAGCTGATACTCCATATATTTCATCATGTCCAAAAGAGACTCAGAAGACTGAAGATCAATTCTGGATCTAAAGCAGTCAATGCAGCCCTCAAGATTCCCCTCTTCCACATGGAAACGGTGTGGTCAGTCATTGCCTTAGTTTGCGGCAAGGGAATATCTTGTCTTTTTGGATCTAATAGAAGCATACTTGCATTTTCCCAAGTTCTTGAGGTTCCATATTCTGGACAAGCATTTCCAATTCTCTGGCCTCACAGCAGCACCACAAACCTTTACCAAGGTGATGATGGTTGTGACAGTGCACCTTCACAAGACGGGAGTTTAGGTGCACCCTTGCACAGCCGATTAGCTCATAAGAGTATCCTTGAGGGATGAGGGAGTGACACTGATAGAACAAGTGGTCCAGCTCCTACAGATGTTGGGCTGGGTAATCAACTTCAGGAAGAGTCAATTGATCCTGACTCAGTCTCTGGAATACTTGGGAATCCATTTCAAGATGGCACCGAACAGGGTCTTCCTCCCATAAGCATGCAAAATGAAGCTCGTGAGGCATATTCGGGAGATTTGCGGCCTGCCAGCCCTCACAACTTGGCAGTATCTTCAACTGCTGGGATTCATGGTAGCCACAGTAGATGTGGTTTCCTGGGCAAGAGCGAACATGCTCCTGCTTCAGGATTTGCTCCTTTCAAGGTGGTCTCCACAAGCGGACACCCTAGACCTCCAACTGCCGTGGTCAGGGACGGCATGGAGCAGCCTAGACTGGTGGCTGGAGCCATGGTCTTTGAACAGAGAATGCTGCTACGCAACTGCCAGTATACAGTTCTGATGATGGATGCCAGTCTATTTGGCTGGTGAGCTCATTGGGAATGGTATCCACTGCAAGGACAGTGATCCCCATCTCAGAGGAAGTGGTCAATCAACCGCTTGGAGCTGAGAGCAATACAGTTGGCTCTGTGAGCCCTGGGCAGCACCCTCTTTGGAAGGGCAGTCTGAGTCTTCTCATACAACGCAACTTCGGTTGCATTGTGGACAGGCAAGGAGGCACCAAGAGTGAACCAATGAGCTTGGAGCTCATCTGCTCTTTTGGTGGGTGAAAGCCCATCTCTTGGGCATTTAGGCAGCTCACATCGCCGGGGTTTTGAATGTGCAGGTGGACTTCCTAAGTCAGCAAATCTTGGATCCCTGGGAGTGATCTCTCTCTTGGAGGGCATTTGATTGTGTAATCAGATGCTGGGGGCATCTGACTTTTGACTTCATGGTCTCAGCACCCAACAAAAAAACAGCTTGTTTGTTCAGCTGAAGGTATGTGTGAGGCTGGATGCTTGGGACCAAGCCTGGCCTGCAGAGGAGCTCCTATATGTGTTTCCTCCATGGCTAATGATATGCAGGGTGCTTTGGTGGGTCAGAGCACACCCAAATCAAATGATCCTGGTAGCTCCAGATTGACTGAGGCAGCCGTGGTATGCAGACTTAGTACGTCTGCAGAGTGATGAGGCTCTTAGGTTTCCCTGTCGACTGAATCTTCTCTTTCTGGATCCCATTGTCCTGGAGGATGCTGGGCACTTTGGTATTATGACATGGCTCTTGAGCAAGAAGCTTTAGGGCAGGGGTGTCTAACCTGTGGCCCCGTGAAGTATTTTGTGCAGCCCCGGTCAAGGGAGATACAGTGTTTTCCTCTGCTGCCCCTGGGTGTTTACAGTCTTGCCAGCTCCCTCTCCTCTGTCTTGCTGCAGCATTTGTGCGGCCCCAGAAACATTTTTTTCAGCCATTGCGTCCCAGGGAAGCCAAAAGGTTGGACACCCCTGCTTTAGGGCATAAAGGCTATTCACTGAAGTTATTGCCACGCTCCTGAGATCTAAGAAGCAGGCCACATTAGCAACCTATGTGAAAGCCAGAAGTATTTCAGGAACTGAAGAAGGGCCTGATGGTTGGCTCTCTCAAGGTACAGATAGCCGGTCTTTTCTGCTTCAGAGTGCAGGTCAGCAAGCACTTGTTGGCATTCAGTCCAGATGTATCCAGATTTTTCAAGGGAAACTTATGTCTTTGCCCTCCAGTGTAATATCCTTTTCCATCTTGGAACCTTAATCTGGGCCTGCAGGCACTTGAGAGTGCCCCACATATATCTTTGGAGAGACATCCCTGATAGATCTGACAGTTTTCTAAAGTGGCTGTGATGTCAGTAAGAAGGCTGTCGGAGCTGCAGGCTCTATCCTGCAGGGGACCCTTTCTTCACTTCTCAGAGGCTAGCGTCTTGATTCGAATGGTCTCTTCCTTTTTGCGGAAGGTCGTGTCCAGTTCTCACGTGAACCAGGAGGTGAGATTCCCAGCCTTCACATCAATGGGAGTGAAGAAAGCAGATATGTGTTGAAAGTTTTGAATGTGTCACAAATTTTGATTTGCTACTAGGAGGTGACCAACGAGTTCCTGCTGTCTGATATCCTCTTCATGCTTATTAATGCAGCATATTAGGAGAGACTGGCATCTAAGGCGACCATATTCAGGTGGATCTGGATGACCATATCTTCCGACTTTACTGAAAGCAGAAAACTAAACTAAACCTTAAATTTATATACCGTATCCTCTCCATAAAGATAGAGCTTGACACGGTTTACAGGAACTTTAATATAAGGAAGGAAAAACATAATAAGAATTAGTGATTATAAAGAGGGTAGCGAGATTTACATTTTTGAGAATAGCCAAGTTTTCAGATGCTTTCGGAATAATTGGAAGGAGCCCAGATTCCACAGCAGGGCAGGAAGGTTATTTCAAAGCTCAGTAATTTTGAAGAAAAGAGATTTCCCTAATTTTTCTTCAAAGATGATGCCTTTTAACGAGGGGAAAGATAGTTTAAGTTTTTGGGTGGATCTGGTATTGTCAGGTCTCAAATAATTCCAAGATAGTGGAATTAGGGGAGGAAGAATGTCATGCAGGATCTTGAATGTTAGGCAGGCACATTTAAAGTGCACCCTAGAAATTACTGGAAGCCAGTGAAGTTTTGACAGAAGCGGGGAAACATGATCAAATTTACTTTTTGCGAAGATCAATCTAGCCCCAATGTTCTGGATCCGCTGAAGTCTTTGAAGACTTTTCTTGGTTAGACTTAGAAACATAGAAACATAGAAAGATGATGGCAGAAAAGGGCTATAGCCCATCAAGTCTGCCCACTCTACTGTCCCACCCCATTAAGTCAGAGTGCTGCTCGACCCATGTAGAGATCCCACGTGGATGTCCCATTTATTCTTAAAGTCGAGCACGCTAGTGGCCTTGATCACCTGCACCGGTAGTTTGTTCCAGTGATCCACCACCCTTTCTGTAAAGAAGTACTTCCTGGTGTCACCACGAAATTTCCCTCCTCTGAGTTTGAGCGGGTGCCCTCTTGTGACTGAAGGTCCCTTAGGAAAGAATATGTTGTTTTCCACCGCGACACGACCTGTGACGTACTTAAATGTCTCAGTCATGTCACCCCTCTCCCTGCGCTCCTCCAGAGAGTAGAGCTGCAACTTGCCCAGTCTTTCCTCGTATGAGAGACCCTTGAGTCCGGAGACCATCCTAGTGGCCATTCGCTGGACTGACTCAGCTCGAAGTATATCTTTACGGTAATGTGGCCTCCAGAATTGCACACAGTACTCCAGATGAGGTCTCACCATGGTTCTGTACAGTGGCATTATGACTTCAGGTTTACGGCTGACGAAGCTTCTATTGATACATCCCATCATCCGCCTTGCCTTGGATGAGGCCTTCTCTACTTGTTTGGCAGCCTTCATGTCTGCACTGATGATTACTCCCAAGTCCCGTTCTTCTGATGGAGTTACAATAGTCCAGTCTGGAAAGAATGATTGATTGTACAAGGACAGCAAAATGTTGTTGGTAGAAGCAGAATTTCACTTTTCTCAACATGTGAATACTAAAAAAAACATTTTTTTTACCAGAGAGTTGAGATGGTCATGAAATGAAAGTATAGAGTCAATAATGATGTCCAAAACTTTCCTTGAGAATTCAATCTGCAGTGTAGGACCTGAAAGTAATGAAATGAGCGTGGGTAGCTGATCTAATTTTGGGCCAAGCCAAAGTAGTTTTGTTTTGGACTCATTCAGCTTCATTTGTACAGTGAGGGCCCAGGATTGGAGTTTTGTTTTGCATGCTATTATATTCTCAGTGAGGTTAGCTAGATTGTGAGCCTTCGGGACAGCTAGGGAAATCCAAAGTACCATTTTTATTTATTTTAATGTATCTTTAATCTATCTTCATTGTAAACCGCTTTGAACCTCACGGTATAGCGGTATATAAGAAATAAAATAAGAAATAAGTAAGGTTTGAATCTATCTCAAGAAGGACAAGGATGCCATCTGCATATGTATAGAATGTTTCAAAGGGAGATAGATGGAAGAATTTCAAAGTAGACATATAGATGTTGAAAAGAATAGGGGAGGGAGGTGATCCCTGCGGGACTCCACATAATGATTTCCAAGGAGAAGACATGATGCCATTAGTATCTATTAGTATCAATTGACCTCAAAGCACAGGAGAGAGTATATGGTATGGTAGCAGATGCTAAATAAACAGGCTGAGAAAAGTGAAGTGCTTTTAATGTTAAGCATAAGATTTTAAATTGACATCTGAACTGAAAAGAGAGCTAGTGCAATTGAATCAATAGAGGAGAGATATGATCATATAGTTTTGCTTTATAGAGGAAACATGCCATGCATGTTAACGGTGTAAGAGCAGGATCGTAAGAATTTCAAGAATCAGTCTGCCTATCTCAGAAAGTTGGTAAATTAGAATATCATGGTGGACAACATCAAAGGCCACAGATCGAATTGTAATAGGACTGCAAACTTACTACAAGAGTGTAGTTGTTGAACCTTTGAAATTAATGAGGCCAATAGGGATTCGGTGCTGAAATTGGATCTGAAGCCATGTTTGCAAGGTAAGAGAATGGAGAATATCTCTAAATAAGGTGACAGCTGAGTAGATATGATAGCCTCTAGCATTTCGGTCAGGAAAGCAGTATCTAGTAGCAGTGAAGACACACTCCACTCTATGTCATGTCATCTTGGGCAGTCTAGAATAGTCTTACCTGCAGAGATTTACAGGGTGGCCAGTTGGTCCAGTCTCCACACATTCACTAAGTTTTACAGTGGGGATGTGGCAGCCAAACTGGATACCTCTTTGGCTCTTCAGTTCTGGCAGCAGGCTTATCTAGGAATTAGGGACCACTCTGTTACAACCTGATGGTCAAGATTACCAGTCCTGATGCACAAGAAGGAAAGATTAGGTTCTTACCTTGCTAATCTTCTTTCTTGTAAACAGGCATGCTAGTTTTGACACCCACTCTGTCTGATATATACTAGCCTGCTTTCTGTTTCAGACATGCCTGTTTAATCAAATGTCTTGTTTCTGTCGCCTGCCTGGTAGGGACGGGCATGAAAAAAAATTCACTCATAAGAGCGATGAAACTATTGGTTCAGTTGGTACTAAGGTACGTGGTTCCTTTTATTACCATCTTGTTTTTTCATTTAGCTGTGATTAATCAGTATTGTTATTTAATGTTTGCATTTAGAGCAGAACAGACTTACGTAGTTTTAGGGAGTTTCCCCTCAACCCTCTCTTATGTTTGCACTCTAGGACTTGTTAGAAGCTTTGGTACTGAATGAGGGGGTGAAGCTCATCCCAGAATGATGATTGTTATTAATTTGCTACCCCGCCAATGCAGAAGGTTATAGCGGCTTACAATTTATACATAAATACAGAGAAAGAAACGCTAAAAAATAAAAGTAAATTCCACAATCATACAAGTAACCAATTACATATAATATCCAATTGTACCATCTAATTCTGATTAGTCTTCCTGAAGAGAACAGTTAAAAGCCATTAAAAAAATGTTTTTAGAAGAGACTTAAATTTAACAAATGATTGTTCTGCCTGAATAAGAGGAGGCAAATTATTCCATAAAAAAGGGGAAATAAAAAAGTAGGCTGATTTTCGACTGAATTCATAATGAGCCAATTTGGGAGAGGGGAGAACAAGTCTATTAGTATCAATTGACCTCAAAGCACAGGAGAGAGTATATGGTATGGTAGCAGATGCTAAATAAACGGACTGAGAAAAGTGAAGTGCTTTTAATGTTAAACATAAGATTTTAAATTGACATCTGAACTGAAAAGAGAGCTAGTGCAATTGAATCAATAGAGGGGAGATATGATTATATAGTTTTGCTTTATAGAGGAAATGAGCTGCTGAGTTTTGAAGTATCTGTAAGCGACATAGATTTGATGGCATTATACCACAATAAACTGTATTACAGTAATCTATTCTTGACAGAACAAAGGTATAGACAAAAGGATGCAATGCCTGAAAATACAAAACAGCTAAAAAGTCTAATTCGCTGAAGCCAATAATAACCTTTTTTGATTACCCGTGAGATCTGGAAATCAAAACAAAGTGCAGAATCAAAGTATACTCCAAGATAGCAGAAACATGTCACGGGGGTCAAATTAGTGACAAATAGATGAATATCAATCTTTCGTACTGGTATAAGGCCTTTAACCCAACAAACTGTTGTTTTAGAGGGGTTCAGGAGCATGAAAATAAACAGTGGGCTCTCTACAACCTTTACATTTAATAGGAGTTTAACCCCATGGTCAAGACTACCACATTGGGAAGAATAATCCAAATCATAGTTACCAGATGCTAGGGTCCACCTTAGGGGTCAGCGTTTAAGAAAAAGATCTGGGTATCATGGACAATACGCTAAAACCTTCCACCCAATGGGAGGCGGCAGCCAAGAAAGCAAACAAGATGCTAGGAATTATTAGAAAAGAGATGGTAAACAAGACTAAGAACCTTATAATGCCTCTGTATTGCTCCATGGTATGCCCTCACTTTGAGTTTTACGTTTAGTTCTGCTCTCAAGTTTCAAGTTTATTAAAAAGTTTGTTATACCGCTTATACAAATTTCAAGGCGGTGTACAGCAATAATAAAAGAGGGGAATCTTTAAAATAACAAAACAAATTAGTATTGATATATTAAAAACAAGACAATATTAAAAAGCAACAAATAATAAAACCATAGACTGAGACTAAGGAGATAAACTACACACAAATAAGGAAAAGGGAAGAACTACAGCATTTAAAATAAAGCACATTTAAGGGCTAAAAAAGATATAGCAGCAATAGAAAAGGTTCAAAAAAGAGCGACCAAGATGATAAATATAGAAACATGATGGCAGCTAAAGGCCAAATGGCCCATCCGCAATAACCAGATCCTTTGTGCCTATCCCAGGCCCTTTTGAATTCAGACACAGTCTCTATCTCCACTACCTCTTCTGGGGGACTGTTCCATGCATCTACCACCCTTTCTGTAAAATAGTATTTCCTTAGATTACTGCGAAGCCTATCACCTCTTAACTTCATCCTATGCCCTGTCAGTGCAGAGTTTCCTTTCAAATTATAGACACTCGACTCATACACATTTATATTACATAGGTATTTAAATATGTCTGTCATATCTCCCCTCTCCCGCCTTTCCTCCAAAGTATGCAGATTGAAATCTTTAAGTCTGTCTCCATACGCCTTATGATGAAGACCATATACCATCTCCATCCTTTTTATATCTTTTTGAAGGTGCGGCCTCCAGAATTGTACACAATATTCTAAATGATAAAGGGGATGGAACTCCTCTCGTATGAGGAAAGACTAAAAAGGTTAGGGCTCTTCAGCTTGGAAAAGAGAGGGCTGAGGGGAGATATGATCAAAGTCTATAAAATCCTGACTGGTGTAGAACGGGTACAAGTGGATCAATTTTTTTACCGTATCAAGATTTACAAAGACTAGGGGGACACTCAATGAAATTATAGAATAATACTTTTAAAGCCAATAGGAGGAAATATTTTTGACTCAGCGAATAGTTAAACTCTGGAATGCGTTGCCAGAGGATGTGGTAAGAGAGGTTAATGTAGCTGGTTTTAAAAATGGTTTGGACAAGTTCCTGGAGGAAAAGTCAATAAACTGCTGTTGAGACAGAGATAAGCCACTGCTTGCCCTAGACTGATGGCATGGGATTCTGCTACTATTTGGGTTTTTGTCAGGTATTTATGACTTGGATTGGCCTCCGTGAAGATGGGATACTGGGCTAGATAGAACATTGATCTGATCCAGTAAGGCTATTCTGATGTTCTTATGATATTGCCAGGTACTTGTGACCATTGCTGGAAATAAGATACTGGGCTCAGAACTGCCAAGAGACAAAACTGGATCCTCTTCCTCTCACTGGACTCCCCTTGTTTGCTGAAAGCAGTAGTGTGATTATCACTGCTCACTCAGTGACCTGCTCCTTGTGCCAGGTTATGTGCTATTCATATCCCATTAATTCTGTCAGCCAGGGTCGGTCTTCTGCTGCTTCCTTTCCTGTCTATGCTGAAACAGGAAGTACTTCACATAACAGGTGGAATGGGATGCGACGTGAAGAAAAATCTATGGCTGACAGAGCAGAGTTAACAAGATAATTCGGCACAGGAGCAGAAGACTGATCTAGCCTTCGGCCTGTGCCTGCCATTGGAAGCTTTTGAATGGGTATGGCCTCCCCTTGGAGACTCTGCCTGGACCCCTTGGAGGCCGGGTTTGGAAAATCAAATCCCCCCAAGCTCCCATTTTGAGGGGCCTGACTGGGCTTGATTGACCTTAGTCTATCCCAGTATCACAACTCTTAAGTTCGTATGAATGCCTACTATTTTCCTTGAAGTACGCTTTATTTAAATGCACCTAGACTACTTTTGCCTTCTTTGCACCCTCTCTATTGGATGCATGTCACTATTTTGTGAGTATGTTTTATAGGTATCTCACTCCAAACCATGCATTGTTAATTAGCTGCTGGCTTTCTCCCTTATTGTGGCCTAAGTTGCTCTGTCTCCTTTTTAAACCGTGTCAGCAGCCAATTTCAGCCTTGTTAAGATTAAGTCTATCCTTTTGGAATAAGCTCTCCCTACCCAAAAATGTCCAGATGCTAACAAATCTAAAGTCCTTTTCCTTGCACCATCATTTCATCAATATATTAAGATTACTCTGCTTGCTTCTGATTTCCATCATGAGGAACAGGGAACATTTCTCAGAATTCTACTCTGGAGGTTCTAGATTTTAGCTTTCAACCTAAAATCCTAACTGTGGGTTCTAGAACCTTTTTCTTACACCTTCCTAAGTCATTAGTATCCAGATGTACCACAGCAGCCTTCTGCTCTCTCTACTACAGTCCAAAATCTTGTCTAGGTTAAGCATGTGGTTCTCTTCAAAATAAGCACACAAGTATCAAGTGATTCTTAACATTCATCAGCTGAATTAACACTTTGTTAGTGAGTTCTGTGATAGAGAATAACATAGGGACAAATTTTTCCCCGTGCCTGCAGGAGCTCAATTTACCCACCCTGTCCTTGCATGTTTTGTCGCTGTCCCTACCCCATTCCTTTAAACTCAACCTTAACCGCACAAATCTTGAACAATTATGATTTTAAAGTGTTTGATGCTTGTGCAGATGAGGACAGCTTACAGGAATGTGGACGGGACAGGAAAATGATTTCCCTTAGGGACAAGGAAAAAATTTGACCCTGTGTCATTCTCTTATTCTGTGGGACAGCTTTTGGAAACCTCAGCTGTTAGTGGGTTTTCATATGATAACACTAATATTTTTTCTGTCTTTTGGCTGAAGAACAGCATTTAAGTCGGTCAATGTTGAAATACATTGTCAGAGCATGGTGAGAAACCAGCCCAGTGCTTAGCTGAAGAAGTGAAATTTATAGTGACCAGAAGGTAAAAATCCTGGGGCCCAATATTTAAAAGAAATTGACTCCTAAATTTAGACTCCTAAGCTAGATTCCTAAATTTGTTCTCTATTTTGAACCAAACCTAGGATCCTAAGTTTTCAGCTGAAAATTTACTAAAATTTGGAAGCTCAAAAGTTATGTGCCTTTATTTAGGCATACAATTCATTTGACGAAGTTTAGAACCCTATTAGGGGCCCTTTTACTAAAGCTTAGAGTCTGCTAACTGACGTTAGCATGTGCTAAGTACCTTATACCTATAAGTGGCTTATAGGTATCAAATAGGATGCACAATATATAGTGTGCACTAAGGTTAGTAAAAGGGACCCATAGGTATTAGAGCTGAAAATCAGTGCTAAGCTCCTTTATTTTTCCTGCCCTAAATACATCCATATTGAAGCAGTTTAGTGAAATATTAAGCATAAATTTAGGAACTTGGCCATAGTAAAACGTTCAAAGTGGGGAATATGAACCCTTCAAAAATTGGTGCCCTTATTATTTTTTTTATATATTTAATACAAAACCTTTCTTTTACATCCTTGAAAGTTAACATTGATGGATTCCTTCGCCCATGTATCTCAATCATTACACTTTTGAGTGTGTGAAGTGCATTTTACAGCTGCCTTTTGTTTTTCTGTCATTTACTTACAGTTTGTTGCTTCAGGAGGGCTACAACAATTGTTAGAAATTTTCAATTCTGGAATCCTGGAACCAAAGGAGCAGGAATCATGGACTGTGGTATGTGATCATTCAGTCTTAACTATAAAGCAGTGTGTTATTGTGTCTAATGTTGAGAGAGAATGTATGTGCCCTATTTCGGATTTGAGCTACAATAAACACAGGGCCTTAGGAATCCGAGTTTGGAATTAATTTGTACATTTACAAAAAAAGGAGGGTCACCAGAGTATAAAATATTTTTTAAAATTTTCCTTTGACCTTGTGTCTCAGCTGGAAAACATCATGCAGATGAGTTTTTAAAAATTGTTATAGGCTGCTTTCATTTACTATAAGGGATCTTCAAAACGTTTCTGTACTTTTATTTTTTTAAACACTATTTTTAGTGCAATAGATGTGTCATTCTGGACAAACAGGTAATCTCCCCATGGCCATAAGCCTTTGCAGAAGCAATCCACTCCGGATTTTTTTCTGTATCCCTCCTACTTCACTGAGAGCTCTACTTCCAACTACAGTTTTTCCCTTGCGCACGTGAGCCTGAAGGAGTGTTTCTGTTCTGCTCTGCCCTTTTTTTAAAAATTTTTTAGGGGTTTTTTTTTCATCTTTTCTTTGGGTTTTGATGCTCAGAGCTTCCGAATTCCAGGATTTGGCTCTGCTTGTGTGGAGAAGAAGCAGATTGAGGTCTGCAGCTGACAGGCCAACCCCTTATGGTACCTGTTAGGCAGCCTGCAAAAGATTTTTTGGAGCTTGGGGCTTTCTCCGGTTAGCATTGCTTACCAACTGCTTTGCAGGGTTTGAGCGCAGACTGTTAAGCATCCCTAGGAGACTATGTGGTGTTTTGCAGAGTGCTGGCTATATTTTCATCTCCCTCCTTCTGGTTTTATGCATCCGTCGGTCTGTGGGGTGGCAGCATTGGAGGAGATGTTCTTCATGAGGCAGTGATTTTCTTCTCCCTTTTCAGCTACTGTTGAGGGCCAAGGTAGGCTGCAGCAAATTGCCAGAACAGGTCACAGTGAGTAAGGTTGTTACAACCTATGAAATGAATTTGTCAATTTGATGTGGAAAGCCTATCAGGAAAACCGTCCTAACATATCCAAGGGTAGCATTTCGGACACTGCATGTAAGGGTAAGACCTCCCATGGTGCATTTGCCTCGTCACTGACCAGGGCTTTGGAGATCTTTTTGATGGTTATACAGATGATGATAGGACTCTCGCTGTTCCTTTACTGTCTCAATATGTACCAACCCTGGTAGGGGATGCCGGGCTACAGTCTGGCCCTTTTGATCTCATGATGGCCCTGGATCCTGGGGATGATCCCACGCTTCTGCACTTATTCAAGCCCTTGGCTCTGCTGGATCTCATTTCTGACTACTTCTGTGAGCTAAATTTGAACTCCCAGTCAGTCCCCTCTGCTTCTTCCTCCCTTATGAGTGGAGTGAGGATTCAGTCTTCTACATTTGCCTGGCACCTTGACCTTAATATCTTAGTCGTGGATCAGTGGAATTCTCCAGAGGGGTCACTCAAGGTAGTGAGAGCCATTTCTCAGCTATATCCTATAGCACAGGAGTGGCAGTAGCTGTTTACTCAGCCTAAGTTGGATTCCTTGGTTGCACAGGTTACTAAGTGCACCTCTCTTCTGAGTGAAGGTGGTTTGGTGCTAAAAGATATGCAGGATCACTAAGTAGATGTAGTTGTCAAGAGGATTTTCATGGCATTGACTTTGGGATTCAAAGTGGTCTCGGTAGCGTCTTTGTGACACATGCCTGTCTAGAATTTCTAGGCTAAGCACTCTGGAGCGCAAGTGCGAGGAGCCTGTACCTAAGTTCCTCTTGTGTGAGGTAGATTATGTAGCAGATGCTCTCTATGACATTATTCGGGTAATGAGTAAAGCTTCAGCTTACTTAATTTCAATG
Source organism: Geotrypetes seraphini (assembly GCF_902459505.1). Taxonomy (NCBI): domain Eukaryota; kingdom Metazoa; phylum Chordata; class Amphibia; order Gymnophiona; family Dermophiidae; genus Geotrypetes; species Geotrypetes seraphini. The sequence continues at coordinate 336,243,554 of NC_047086.1, read as the reverse complement.
CTCTGGATTAGATAGTGGGCTAGAGATTCCACCTCCAAGGCTACTCTCAGAAGACTTACTTTTAAGGGACAATTGTTATTCGGAATGGGTCTGGACGATCTTATGACTTGTGTGGTAGATAATTGATCCAAGACACACCTGACAGCAAACCCAGAGCCTCTAGGTCAGGGGTGTCAAAGTCTCTCCTCGAGGGCCGCAATTCAGTCGGGTTTTCAGGATTTCTCCAATGACTATGCATGAGATCTATTTGCATGCAATGCTTTCATTGTATGCTAATAGATCTCATGCATATTCATTGGGGAAATCCTGAAAACCTGACTGGATTGCGGCCCTTGAAGAGGGACTTTGATATTCCTGCTCTAGATGCTAAGGACACTCTAATTTTTGTGGCTACAGGTGGTCTCAACAGCATTCCAGCTGCACTTCCAGAGATTTCTCCAAAGCTAAAAGCAGAGATTTTCTGGATGAAGATACATCAGCACCCGATGCTGTTCCCTCCGCCAAGAAGTTGCAATGACGCCAGCTTGGGGGCATTTTCTCTCAAGATAGGAGGCCGACTCTCGGACTTTCTACTGGCCTGGGTTCAGATTTTGTCTGACAGTTGGTTTCTGGAAATCATCCAGAGAAGCTACAAGTTGGAATTCACTTGGCCACTAACAGATTGGTTTGTGGACTCTCCTGTGGGGCGCCCGGAAAAAGCAACCCAAGTGCAAACCACTGTGAGAAGGTTGTTAGACATTCAGGCCATAGAGCCTGTGCCACCTGAAGACTTTGGCTCGGGCAGATACTTCATATACTTCATCATGCCAAATAAAGGCTCCAACGGAGGCCCATTCTGGACCTTACTCACATAAATGCAGTGCTCAGGGTCCCGCGTTTTCACATGAAGAAATGGTTTGATCAGTCATATTGGCAATGACTCTGGGAGAGTTCCTGGCCTCTCTAGATCTGATGGAGGCATACTTTATTTTTTTTTTTTTAATTCTTTATTTAAATATTTTCATTCAATCAATCAATACAGTAAACTCAATACAAGATATAACATACAATTTGTAAACTAATTGGAAAAAAAAGAAAGAAAAAAAAAATTAGTGCATCTTACAAATAATAAAATTAAAAGAATCCCATTCCCTATCATACCCCTTACTCCCAGGAGACCTGGTTCCATAACAGTAGAATAATATTTTCATAAGGCTTCTTTTTCTAGTTCAATATAACTCTCCCATATATCGTTAAATTTTGCCCATTGATTGGATAAAAGGGCTGAAAGTCTATATTTTTCAGACTATTCCTAAACGTTCTCTCACATTTCGTAGGGTAGGTACATTTGTCATACGCCATTGCTGAGCAAGGGTCAGTCTAGTGGCTATAAATGCTAAGTCCAAAAGTTTAGATTGAAAAGATGTTAAAACCTTCTATCCTTATTCCCAACAATGCTCTTTCAGGATTCAGCTTAAGTGGAGTTTGAATTAGTCTGCTCACATATTCAAATACTTGCTTCCAAAACTTCTGGACCCTTTGACATTCCCACCACATATGGTAAAATGTACCTCTTTCACCACAACCTTTCCAACAGTTAGTATCACTCTGTTTGCTATATTTACTAATTAAAATCGGGGTGGTATACCAACATACTAAGAATTTAATAGCATTTTCCACCAAAGTGGCTGCCCTAGCTGTCTGAAAAAGATGTAATACAATTACCCCCCACTCATCTATGGACCAATCCTTCCCCAAGTCCTTTTCCATGCTTTCATGTATGATGTTTTAGTTGCTTTATCTTCATTTATAATCTTATATAACCAGAATACACACCCTTTCTCTACTGGTTTTCCTAAGCCTTTTTCAAATTCAGATCTCTTTAAATTTCCATTCCTCTTTGCCTTATATGTCGTCATATAATTTTTTTATCTGTAAATAAGGGAAAAGATCTCTCGTTTCTAGTTGATATTGGTCTTGTATATCTGTAAAATTTTTGACCTCTCCTTCTTCAACTAGTTGGCCAAAACATACTAACTCTTTTAGCTCCCACTTTTTAAAAATTCCACCCTCCCTTCCCAGCATAAAATCCTGTGCGTATAATATAGGTGTAAAAAGGATACCTTTTTTCCCATCTGAAAATTTTTTCCTAACACTTTTCCAGATTTTCAGAGAGCATTTACTAAAGGGATTATTTATTGATTCTTTTTCTCCCACCCATGGTAGGTATCTCAAGTTTCTTATACCTTTTCTCTCTTCTAACATTGCTTGTTCTATTTTTACCCAAAGTTTGGGAGGAGATGAGTGCCATTCAACTATTGCTCTCAACTGTGCTGCTTTATAATAATTTTCCAAAGAAGGCAACCCTAGTCCTCCTTCTGCTTTAGACTTAACATTGCCTGTTTTCCGACCTTTGGACGCTTCCCTCCCCATATAAATCTAAGCATCATATTAGTCCATTTTTGAAAATACTGTTTTGGGATTTCTATCGGTAGAACTTGGAAAAAGTAAAGAAACTTAGGGAGAATCATCTTTACCACTTCCATACGTCCTAGCCAAGAGATGAACAATTTATTCCACCTGTCTAAATCTTTCTGGATGTCCTTTACTAATAGTATATAATTTTGCTGGAACAAAAGTGCCGAATCTACTCCCAAAGTTATTCCCAAATAGCGTATAGAGCCCTTCACCCACTTCAGGGGTACTGATTTTTGTAATTCTGTAATCCTCTCTGTTGATGCTGAAATATTCATCACTTCCGTCTTACTTAAATTAGCTTTAAACCCTGATAGTTGGCCATATTCATTCATAAAATCTTTAAGGGTAGTTAAAGTCTTCTCCGATGCTTCAACAATAGCTAATATATCATCTGCAAACAAAGACAACTTTTGCTCTTCACCCGCCAGGCTCTGGCCTTTTACCTATTGAGACTGTCTAATTTTCTGTGCTAAGGGCTCAATAATTAATGCAAAAATCAAGGGGATAATGCTTTGTCCCTCTTTGGAATTCAAATGTAGTGGAATAAATTCCATTTATTTTAACACATGCTAGTGGGGTGTTATATAGTGTAAATATCCAATCCTTATACCTTTCACCAAAGCCCATATGTCCTAAGACAGCATCTATGAACCTCCATTCAACTCGATCGAAGGCTTTTTTAGCATCGACTGAAACTGCCACCCATCCTGTTCTTTCCCTTTTAGCCCTCCATACCAAATCTAGTACCTTTCTGATCCCATCAGATGCTTGACTCCCAGTGATAAAGCCCACCTGGTCTGGATGGATAAATGATGGCATATATGATGACAATCTATTGGCAAGAACTCTAGCCATAATTTTTGTATCTATTCCTAACAATGAAATGGGTCTATAGCTAGCACAGTATGTATTATCTTTTCCTGTTTTAGGAATTATTGTGATTCCCGCCAATCTCATGAAATTTGGTAATTGTTCTCTATCTTTTAAATTATTGAATATTGTTAGAAGAGGAGTTACATAAGATATAAACTTTTTATAAAACAATCCTGTAAATCCATCCATTCCTGGAGACTTGCCCAGTTTAATTTGATTTATCACTCCTCGAATCTCATCTTCAGTTATATCTTCATCCAATCTTTGGACCTCTAAATCTTGGAGCTTGTTTAATTCTAAATGAGACAGATATTGTGTCAGGGATTCCTCCTGTCCCTGATATTCTGATGTATATAGATTTTTATAGAAATCCACAAACCTATCATGGATCTCCTTATCTTTTAATAGGAGATCACCATGTTCAGATCGTATGCCTATAATATTACTTTGTTGATGTTGAATTTTAATGCGATGTGCTAATAATTTCCCTGCATGATTCCCAGATTCATAATGTTTGAGTCTAAGTTAATCTATATTAAATTGGATGGTTTCATCTTCCTTTTTCCCTAAAGTCCTAATATGTTTACCACCAATTCCCTTTTTATGCTGTTACTAATCCCATCAATTTTTCTCTTAATCTTTTTTCCTCCTTTTCCCCGAATCTTTTTCTTTTAAGAGGCTATAGCAATCAACTCTCCCCTTAGAACAGTTTTTAAGGATTCCCAAATCATGATGGGTGAGTAATGATCTATACTATTGTTATCTAAAAAATTTCTGATAGATTGTTCTATTTTCTGGACTACCTTAGGGTCTTTTAATAGGGTATCGTTCAGTTTCCAATATCGTATCCCTATTTTAGCATATCCCCAAGTTATATCTATCCATAATGTGGCATGGTCTGCCTAGCTAGTTTCCTCTATTTTTGCATCTAATTACCTACCTCCTAGGGATTTATCTACCAAAATCATATTAATACGGGAATATACTTTATGTGGGGAAGAATAATAAGTATAATCTCTTCCTAACATGTGTAAATTCCTCCATCCATCCAATAAATTTAATACTTCCAAAAATCTTTTTAATTGTTTCCTATCTCTTTTTATTCTATCACTTTTAGTACTCGTAGTGTCCCAATGAGGGTCCAGAACGAGATTAAAGTCCCCTCCTGCTAAGAGTAGCCCTTCCTATTTTTTTTTTAATTATACTTAGAAGATCTTTAAAAAATTTCCTTTGATTGATATTAGGTACATAGAGGTTCACCAAGGTCGCCTTTATCCCATTCAATTCACCCACCCAAATGATCCATCTACCTTGATCATCTCTCCATTCCTCTTTCGTCGTAACTTTCAATTTTTTTCAAATAATATTCCCACCCCTGTTTTCTTTTTCTCCTTTATATTAGAGGCCCATATTCTCACCGGATAATCTTTAAAATGGACCATCTTTTTGCTTAATTTTGAAATGCATTTGAAATGCGTTTCTTGTCGAAAGCATATATCAAGCTTCAACCTCCTCAACTCCTGCAGGAGCAACTGGTGTTTTCGAGGTATATTAAGTCCATTCACATTTAGACTTCCTAATCTTATGTTGTTTTCATACATTCTTTCACAATTTCCTAAATTTGCAGATCTTAAAGTCTTTTCCCCAGGTCACCTTATCTCCCCCAGTAAGCACCTTACCCATAGTACCCCTTCCCCATCCAATCATTCCTAAAAGCAAAACTAATTTGCCCTAGATCCCTTGCTCCCCCTCCCCCTCCCCCTTACCCCTTCAGATTTCTCTCGTCTTCTGTCCCTGGGTCTAGATCCGGGCACCAGTCGATAAGACCAGGTGTCAGGTCGAATTCCAGACATCAGTGTCAAAGAAAGTTCACTTAGACCCGGTTCTCCTTCATTTTCTTAAGGCCTACCCCTTTAAAACATCTTATCTTTATTTTATCAAAAAATTATTAAATAAAAATAATAGTATCAGCAATTATTCTCATTGTCTTTGTAAACTCTTTTTTTTTCTGCTCTATGCCATCTCTGATTTGGCAGTTCCGTAGTTGGAGGTTGCGATGGTTCCTTTTGCTGTTTTCCTCCTTCGGTGGTCCAAAGTTTGGCCTGTAGAAGTAACTGTTGGGCTTCTAGGGCTGATCCAACTTTATGTAGCTTGCCTTGTAACATAAAAGAAATCCCAAATGGATAGTGCCATTTGTAACGGATATTATTCTGTTGCAGGCATCTAGTTACTTCATGACAGTCTCGTCTCCATTTCAAGGTTGCTGGAGAGATGTCCGCAAACAGTTCCACTTTTACGTTGTTCCACATCAAATGACCAATGTTCCGAGCTGCTTGCAGAACTCTCTCCTTCTGTGGATATCTTAGGAAATGTACTATTATGTCCCTTGGTCTCTCTGATTTGTGTGGACCCAGAGCTCGATGTATACGTTCAAATTCCATAACTGGAAGCTCTGCTTCTGGGTTTTCTGCTTATAGGAACTTATGGCATATGGCTTGTATGAGGTCTTCCGATTCAGGGATTCCCCAGAATCTTAGGTTATTTCGCCATAGAAACATAGAAATAGACGGCAGATAAGGGCCACGGCCCATCTAGTCTGCCCACCCTAATGTCCCTCCCCTACCTTTGCCCTGTGAATAGATCCCATGTGCCGATCCCATTTGGCCTTAAAATCAGGCACGCTGCTGGCCTCAATCACCTGCAGTGGAAGACTATTCCAGCGATCAACCACCCTTTCAGTGAAAAAGAATTTCCGGGTCTCGCCTCGTAGTTTCCCGTCCCTGATTTTCCACGGATGCCCTCTTGTTGTCGTGGGACCCTTGAAAAAGAAGATATCTTCCTCCGCCTCGATGCGGCCCGTAAGATACTTGAACGTCTCGATCATGTCACCCCTCTCTCTGCGCTCCTCGAGCGAGTATAGCTGTAATTTGTCAAGCCGTTCATCGTATGGGAGATCCTTGAGTCCCGAGACCATCCGGGTGGCCATTCTCTGCACTGACTCCAGTCTCAGCACATGCTTGCGATAATGCGGCCTCCAGAATTGCACACAGTATTCCAGGTGGGGGCCTCACCATGGATCTATACAATGGCATAATGACTTCCGCCTTACGGCTGACGAAACCCCTTCGTATGCAACCCATGATTTGTCTTGCCTTGGATGAAGCTTGCTCCACTTGATTGGCAGTCTTCATGTCCTCACTGACGATTACCCCCAAGTCTCGTTCTGCTACCGTTTTTGCTAGGATCTCGCCATTAAGGGTATAAGACTTGCATGGATTTTGGCTGCCCAGGTGCATAACTTTGCATTTTTTGGCATTGAAGTTGAGTTGCCAGGTCCTAGACCAGCGCTCCAGTAAGAGTAAGTCGGGCATCATGTTGTCGGGCATTGAATCTTCGTCCGTTGTGCATTTGCCCACTACATTACTTAGTTTGGTATCATTGGCTAATAATGTTATTTTACCTCAAAGCCCTTCTACCAAGTCCCTTATAAAGATGTTGAATAGGATTGGGCCCAAGACTGAGCCCTGACCTATTTTCTCCATCTTCTACTTTAAGGAGCAGTTCTTCTACTGATAGGTCTATTTGTTTACAATGTTGTTTGATTTCGGTTATCTCCTGATCGTGCGTAATAACCCTCTCCTCAAAATTCTTGGAGGCTCTGAGCCATACCATCCATTTTTTTATGAAGGCCATCAATGTTTATTTTAATGTCTGAAGTAAAGACTGCTAAAGAAAGCTTCATATTGGCCATCCATTGTTGTAAATCTCCCTTTCTGGCCGGCGTCATATCTGCTGGGGGAGATTCAAATGGCTCCAAAGTTTCTTTTCTAAGCGTTGTTGCTTCCTCTTCTTCCTGTGTTGGATTTTGTTCCAGTATTAGCACCTCTGTTGTATCTTCTGGTCGGTAAGCAAACATCTTTAAATCAAGCCTGTTTTTTTTTTTTTTTTATTAGCCATATTCCCCACGCCGCCTTCTTTTTTTTTCCAATTAAATACTTCTTAGAATTGAATTTATATACAGTCTTGAGAACACTTTAAAGACATTTAAATGATCTTACCACTGCCAGTGAGCCTTCAGAAAACTCCACAGCAAAGACCACTATCACAGTCCTTTTTCCAGCTCGGCTTCTTATTAGCATGGACCGGTCTTATGTCCAGTTGCAAGTTGTTCCTTAATGCTCTGTGGGTCCGGAGCTTAGGCTATGTCTCCTTGTTCAGCCTCCTCTCAGCTCCACTTAGCACCAGCTCTCGGTGCAAGGGAGGCGCTTCAAATCAACTTTTTCTATATTGGAGGTTACCTGCTACCAGGTTGGGAGCCTACTGCCAGCTCTCTCTGCTCCTTACTAAGTCACTGCAGGAACCTCTCCCCTGAAGCTCAACTCTCCTCCAGTAGACTCCAAAAGGTTGGGGGCATGTCTGCTTCCGCCCCGTAGTCAGCCCTGCTGTTTGCAGGCTTCAGCCACGCCTCCACTCTCCTGCTCCTCCAAAGCTGGAACAGACTGTGAGCCGACAGAGCCTGCACCAAAAAGGGCTCATTGCACTCCGGAGCCAGCACCAACCTTCTCTCAGCTCCATTCACACGCGTCCCCTTCACTCAAGGTAGCCAAGCCATGCCTCCGCTTCTGCACTCCTCCCGTCCAGCCCAAGCCACCGAGCTACAAGCCCGGGTCAGCGATCTCTCATCGCAGCTCCTCTGAGTTAGTGATAGCTCCGCAAGGGGAGCAAGAAGCTCCACTTCAGTCCAGCGCCAACCGGTGTGACCTCAGCCGCTCGCGTTGGGGTAAGTTGCGATTTTTTTTTTCCTAGTAGTGTGGAGACCGGGTCTGCTTGCACACTACTCTGCCGCCATCTTGCTTCAAGCCAGCATACCTCGATTCTCGGAGGCCTACTTTCATATTCCTATTTTCCCGGACCACAGAAAATTCTTAAGGTTTCATGTCCTGGAACAGCATTACCTGTTCTCGGTCCTGCCCTTTGGCTTGGCGACAGCTCCCCCACACATTCACCAAAGTAATGGTGATGGTGGCAGCACACCTGCGAAAGATGGGGGCTGAAAGTGCATCTCTACCTGGACAACTGGCTGATCTGGGCCCCCTTGTCCAAGGGTCAATGCACTGCGGATCAGAGTCCTGAAAGATCTTGGTTGGTTTGTGAATTAAAGAAAGAGCCATTTATCTCCAACATAATCCCTGGAGTACCTGGGGGTCTTGTTCGACATGGCTGTAGGTTGTGTCTATCTTCCAGAGGCACGCAGCCAGAAGCTTTGCACTCAGATACTGTGCCTCCTGTCTTCAAGCATGAGTCTGTCTTCAAGTCCTAGGTTCAGTGGCGGCCACTATAGATGTGGTTCCTTGGACGAGGGCCCACATACGTCCTCTTCAACATGCATTACTCAAGCAATAGTCTCGGCAGATAGATTTTTTGCAGAAGTCTTTACCTTGGACACTAGAGGCCCAAGCCAGCATGGATTGGGGACTCCGCCCTCAATCCCTTACCAAGGGCATGTCCCTTCGGATAGCATCTTGGGTGGTCGTAATGACAGATGCCTGTCTCCTTGGCTAGGGAGCTCATTGCAACCGTCAACCGATTCAGGGGCATTCAGGGGCATTTATTGCTCACCTATAGTACAAGAGTTAACTGTGTTGGGTCCACTGGGAAACAGTGATCATAACGTAATCAAATTTGAGCCGATACCGGAAGTGATGTCGCAAAAGAAATCTACTATAGAGGCATTTAATTTCCAAAAGGGTGACTATAATAAAATGAGAAAGAAGGGTAAAAAGAAGATAAATGGATCAGTTGCAAAGGTTAGGACTATAAACCAGGCGTGCTTGTTTAAAAAATACCATCGTGGAAGACTAGACCAGATGAATTCCACGTATCGGTAAAGGTGGAAAGAAGAGGAAAAGAGAGCTGACATGGTTAAAAGGTGAAGTGAAAGAGGCTGTTAGAGCCAAAGAAACATTCTTTAAAGAATGGTAAAAGAATCTGAATGAATAAAATAAGAAGAGACTTATGCAATGGCAAATTAGATGCAAAGCATTGATAAAGAAGGCTAAGAAAGAATATGAAGAGAAACTTGCAAAAGAAGCAAAAACATAATTTTTTTAGGTACATCAGAAGCAGAAAACCTGTGAGTGAATCCGTGGGACTGTTGGATGAACAAGGAGCACTCAGGGAGGATAAGACTGAATGAATTCTTTGCTTCAGTCTTTACGAAAGAAGATGCATAAGATCTGCTTGAACTGGAAATGGTTTTCAAGGGTGATGATGCGGAGAAACTGAAAAAATCTCAGTGAATCTTGAAGATGCACTAAGCCAAATCGACAAGTTCAAAAGTGATAAATCACCTGGACTGGATGGTATACAGCCCAGAGTACTAAAAAAACTCAAATATGAAATTGCTGAACTGCTGTTAGTGATCTGTAACCTGTCACTAAAATTGGCTGTAGTACCTGAAGATAGCTACTGTTACGCCTATTTTTAAAAAGGGTTCTAGGGGAGATCCGGGAAATTACAGACTGGTAAGTCCGACTTCAATGCCGGGCAAAATAGTGGAAACAATTATAAAAAATAAAAAAAATGTAGACAAACATGATTTAATGAGACAGAGTCAGCATGGGTTCAACCGAGGGAGATCTTGCCTCACCAATTTGCTTGACTTCTTTGAAGGTCTGGATAAAGGTGAGCCGGTTGATGGTAATGTATCTAGATTTTCAGAAAGTTTTTGACAAAGTTCCTCATGAGAGACTCCTGCGAAAATTAAAGAGTCATGGGATAGGTGGCAAAGTTCAGTTGTGGATTAGGAATTGGTTATCAGATAGAAAACAAAGAGTAGGGTTAAATGGTCATTTTTCTCAATGGAGGAGAGTAAACAGTGAAGTGCCGCAAGGATCTGTACTGGGACCGGTGCTATTTAACTTATTTATAAATGATCTGGAAATTGGGGCGCATGAGTTGATTAAATTTGCAGATAACACTAAACAGTTCAAAGTTGTTAAAAGGCATGCGGACTGTGAAAAACTGCAGACAGACCTTAGGAAATTGGAAGAGTGGGTGTCCCAAGTGGCAGATGAAATTTAATGTGGACAAATTCAAAGTGATGCACATTGGGAAGAATAATCCAAATCACAGTTACCAGATGCTAAGGTCCACCTTGGAGGGTCAGCGCCCAAGAAAAGGATCCGGGTGTCATCGTAGAAAATACGATGAAACCTTCTGCCTAATATGTGGCAGTGGCCAAAAAAGCAAACAAGATGCTAGGAATTATTAAAAAAGGGATGGTCATCAAGACAAAGAATGTTATAATGCCCCTGTATCACTCCATGGTGCGATCTCACCTGGAGTATTGCGTTCAATTATGATCTCCTTATCTCAAGAAAGATATAGCAGCACTAGAAAAGGTTCAAAGAAGATCGACCAAGATGATAAAAGGGATGGAACTTCTCTTGTATGAGGAAGACTAATAAGGTTAGGGCTCTTCAGCTTGGAAGAGACGGCTGAGAGGAGATATGATTGAAGTCTACAAAATCTTGAGTGGAGTAGAATGGGTACAAGTGGATCCATTTTTCACTCCATCAAAAATTACTCTTCCAAGGTCTTTTCTAGGCTCTCTGTCTATTACTGCATATCTTTTACTGATTCTTGTCTGTGTATCCTAGGCTTCAAGCTCCTCCACAGAGCCACCATATCTTGCCTCAGATCTGCCATCTCTGTTTTGATGTCCTTCTGGATTACAGATTTCTGTTGAATGTCTTGTGTAGTTCCTTTGCCTGTCCCAGCCTCTTCAGGCCTCTCTCCTCAATGCCCTGAATCAGAGCACACTGACTCGAATCACAGTCATGTTAAGTGCTTCTCTGACTGGTTCTGTAGCTTTCCAACCACTGTCTCTGGCCTGCTGATATGTGCATACTGCTTAGCTTAGGTACAGCTCAACTAGAACACTTACTTTCCATGGCTAACCTCACTTCCTCCTCTGTTTTTTATTTCTTATATATTTGACAAAATATTCAACCAACATGGTCATTGGCTTAAATTAAATATTTTTATTGATATTAAACTTTATATATTCAGCACTGTTATGCATATTGGTGGTTGCCCTGCATATATGGATAGTGTGGTGACTGTACTCACACTATCCATATAGTCTAGGCCTGTGATTTAGCAGGCATAAGTTAATGCATAAATTCTGTATCACTTGATAGACCGGTATAATTCCTTACGGATAGGTTATATACCTCACTGCTACCAGCAGGTGGAAACTGAGATCAAACTTGTATATCAGTACAACATCTCCTTTACTAATCCAGTCTTCCTCAGTCTCCGGTAGCAGAGTGGTAGGCTAATTTCGGCTCCCTCTTAGCACTGTTGGATTTTTGTGTTTGGACTCCTGGTTCCCCTTTTTGTGCCAGATAGAGCTTGGATGGGTCCTGTTTGGGGATCCGTCCGACCTTGGGGTCCCTCCCCCACCTTCCTCCACCTCCCCATATTTTTCTAGGGACCTCAGCAGGCGTCCTAGCCCTCTGGTTGGTCAGCCCTCCATTGAGAGCCGGGGAGTCTGTTCTGATTGAAAAAAAAAATAAAATCCTGAGGTGTGCCGGTCTACAGGGCTCATTTCCCTGTAAAACTGCCTGTTTGTTTTGTGTTTTTCTCATCTAACCGGCACTTTTTCTTTCAGCTTGGGCCTTTTCCGGCACAATGAGCACTTTTAAAGGGCAAAAGAGCTCATTGTGATCTATATGCGAGGTACTCGGGGCCGACCTGTGCAAGCATTGTGCAGGCCAGAGCAGTGGGGCAGCCTCGTCGGCAGCGTTTGCCAGCAGCCAGGGTGCCCCGCTGATAGTGCCTCGCGAGTCTGCTTCAGATCGTGGGGAAGCCCTGGCTTCCCCCGACGCCCATGCAGAGGGTCCCATAGCTGCCGACGGTAAGGAAGAAAAGATTCTCTTACCGCCAGTCCGGCTGGGGATTCCCTTTACGCGTCGGTCGGTTCTTCGGCCTCAGCGTCAGGAAAGTCCCAGGCTTTTCAGATGCGGTAGGCCGCAGGAACTCCGATTTTGGAGGTTTTGGTCCATTTTCGGTGGGAACCTTCTCTTTCCTCTAAAGTTACCTCAGGTGACTTTCCCCCTGTTCTGGAATACAGGGTCCAAGAGGGTCCCATGCTGGGGCAGGGAGTCCCTTGGGGCTGCCAGGGGTCTTTTCCCCATGAATTTTTGTTAGCATTTTGAAAATCTTATGTGCTGGTGGCAGAAGGTTCCGTGTCCATTCCGGGGGTCTCTGGGGGAGGAGGAAGGTTTACCCTTGACATCTTCCCCCCGTGACCCCACACAGCGGCGGTTTTGCCCCCCCCTCTACTCCTCTCTTATCCCCTCACCTGAGGGTCTCTTGGAATGAGGATTTTTCCAAGAGGAGCAAGATGTTATTGATGAGGACCTGGACCCTATGGGGAGACTTCCAGGATCCTCTTGGGGGGTCAGATACTGCCCGCAAGGGGTTTGAGCACCCCCCAGCTGGCGAAGATGTGTCTGTGGTGCGCATTTTTTCAGCGGGACGAGCTTCATGAGTTAATTCTGCAGGTCTCCTCAGTTTTGCACTTTGAGAACATTGTGTCGGAGCCTCCGTGTACGGTGGACCCCTTGCTTCAGGGAATAGAAACATAGAAGATGACGGCAGATAAGGGCCATAGCCCATCAGGTCTGCCCACTCCACTGACCCAACCTCAAGTCTACTATCCTAGGGATCCCACTCCTGGTGACAGGTTCCCTTGGATTAACCCTCTAAGGCATCCCACATGGGCATCCCATTTGCTCTTAAATTCTTGCACGCTGTTTGCCTCGATCACCTGCACCGGGAGTTCGTTCCAAGGATCAACCACTCTCTCGGTGAAGAAATATTTCCTGGTGTTGCCATGAAATTTCCCGCCCCTGAGTTTGAGCGGATGCCCTCTTGTGGCTGAGGGTCCTTTGAGAAAGAGAATCTCTTCTTCCATCTCGATACGGCCGGTAATATACTTAAACGTCTCGATCATTTCTCCTCTCTCCCTGCGTTCCTCGAGTGAGTATAGCCGCAAATTTTTCAGCCTTTCCTCATACGATAGATCCTTGAGCCCCGAGACCATCCTGGTGGCCATCCGTTGCACCGACTCTACTCTCAGCACATCTTTTCGGTAGTGTGGCCTCCAGAATTGCACACAGTATTCCAAATGAGGCCTCACCATGGTTCTGTATAATGGCATTATGACTTCAGGCTTCTGGCTGACGAAACTCCTGCGGATGCATCCTAACAACTTGCCTAACTGTCTTGCCTTAGATGAAGCCTTCTCCACATGATCAGCAGTTTTCATGTCTGTGCTGATGATCACTCCCAAGTCTCGTTCTGTTGAAGTTCTAGCTAAGGTCTCACCATTCAAGGTGTAAGTTCTGCACGGATTTCTGCTGCCGAGGTGCATGATCTTGTATTTCTTAGCATTGAAGCCCAGCTGCCAGGTCGAGGACCAAAGCTCCAACAAATGTAGGTCCTGTGTTATACTATCAGGTGAATTGCCATCTCTCACTATATTGCATAGTTTGGTGTCGTCAGCGAATAACGTTATCTTACCTTGAAGCCCCTGAGTTAGGTCCCCTATGAATATGTTGAAAAGGAGCGGGCCCAAGACTGAGCCCTGCGGTACTCCACTGGTCACCTCCGATGTTTTAGAGAGGGTACTGTTAACTACCACCCTCTGAAGTCTGCCACTCAGCCAGTCATTGACCCATGTAGTTAGTGTTTCTCCCAGCCCCATTGATTTCATCTTGCTCAACAGCCTGTGATGCGGGACACTATCGAAAGTTTTGCTGAAGTCTAGGTATACGACGTCCACAGATTCTCCCAAGTCTAGCTGTTTTGTTACCCAGTCAAAGAAGCTGATGAGATTGGATTGACAGGACCTACCCTTGGTGAATCCGTGTTGACTGGGATCCCGTAGATTCTCCTCATCCAAGATTGCGTCTAATTTACGTTTGATTAGTGTTTCCATGAGTTTGCATAGTATTGATGTGAGACTCACCGGTCTGTAGTTTGCAGCCTCTGCCTGCAATCCTTTTTGTGCAGTGGAACGACATTAGCTGTTTTCCAGTCTATGGGGACTCTCCCCGAACTTAGGGAGAGATTGAAGAGTCCTGAAAGCAGTTCTGCCAGGACATCACGCAGCTCACTGAGTACCCTGGGGTGTAGATTGTCCAGTCCCATGGCTTTGTTCACCTTAGTCTTGCCAGTTCATAGTAGACGTCGCCAGGTGTGAACTCGAAATTCTGAAACGGGTCTTCCACGCTCGGCTTTGCCTGCAACTGCGGACCATGCTCCGGTGCCTCGCAGGTGAAGACCGAGCAGAAGTATTCATTCAGTAGTTCTGCTTTATCGGAATCTGATTCTGCGCAGTTCCCATCTGGTTTTCTAAGGCGTACAATCCCGTCTGTGTTCTTTTTCCTATCACTAATATACCCGAAGAAGGATTTGTCCCCTTTCTTCATGTTCTTTGCCAGAGTCTCTTCCACTTGAAGTTTGGCCTCCCTGACTGCCGTTTTGACCGCTGCAGACCTCGCCCTATGTTCTAGTTTAGCTTCCCTAGTCTCTGTTCGTTTGTAGGAAATAAATGCTTTTTTCTTCTCCTTGACGAGGTGCGAGATTTCTGCGGAGTACCATTGGGGTTTGTTGTTTCTCTGCCGTTTGTGTACTGATTTAATGTAGAGGCTTGTCGCTTCATGTATGGTAGATTTTAGGAATGACCACATAGCTTCCACATCATCGGTCGTAGCTTGGTTCTGCAGTGTCCGGTGGATGAAATCTCCCATGCGTTCGAAGTCTGTGCCTCGGAAGTTGAGTACTTTTGTTTTCGTGTTTGATCTAGGGAAACCTTTTCTGAGGTAGAACCACACCATGTTGTGGTTGCTGGAGGCTAGCGTATCTCCTACCGAGACCTTCGAGACGCTATCCCCGTTGGTGAGTACCAGGTCCAGGATCGCCTGGGCCCTAGTGGGTTCCAATACCATTTGTTTGAGTCGTGCTCCCTTTATGGATGTTAACAGTCTCCTGCTGCCGCTGGTTGTTGCTGAGTATGAGTTCCAATCTGCGTCAGGCATGTTGAAGTCCCCTAGCAGAACAGCGTCTCCCCGTAGAGTGATATTCTCTATGTCTTCAATTAATTTGGAGTCTTTGTCTTCCAGTTGTCTTGGAGGTCTATATACTACACCAAGATACAGGCATTTTTCCCTGCCTCTGGCCGCTCTGCTTCCCGCTCTTTTCCCATGCTTCAAGATACTTGGGATCTTATGCTCGCACAGTGGCAGGTGCCCGAAGCCCCTTTTCGTTTTACGCGCTCTATGGCTCGCCTGTATCCTATTCCTAAGGGGATAGGGACACTTTGAAGTCACCCGTAGTGGACGCGGTGATATCGGCCATTTCTAAGAGGCATACCATGCTTGTTGAGGGCGATGCAGCCTGGCAGGACCCGGAGCATAAGTTGGAGTCTCTCCTTAGAGTTTTACTGTGACAGCTCTGTTGGTCCAGGCGGTGATATGTGGCGGGCTAGTGGCTCGGGCGTGCTTCTTATCTCTCGGATGCCATGTATGACCTCTTACGAGCTTCTGCCAAGTCTTTGGCCTTGGGAGTGGCAGCACGCTGTACCTTGTTTGGTCAGCGGATTTAGTGTCCAAGGCTAGGTTGACAGAGTTTCCTTTTAAAGGATCTTCTTATTCGTTGTGGACCAGGACAGGTTGGTTCAGACTCTCCCTGATTCCACAGTACCTCGTTTTGCCTGAGAATAGGCCTAGGCTGCTTGGTCGAGGTGGCGCTGCTCGTTGGCATGATTTCTGCTGCTTCCTCTCTGGTAGAGGTGTTGTCTCTTTTCCATCTTCTGGGCTCTCTAGAGGCAGATTCTTCCAGCGAGTGAAGTCCATTCTTGGGGCCTGCTGGGGTGCAGGTAGTGCCCCCGCCGGGTCCCTTGCTGGCCATCCTGCTCAATGACTCCTTGCCGGCGCCCGTCTTGGCTTTGGTGGGCGCACGGCCGTGAGATTTTTATCCAAAGTGGGCAAACATCACGTCCGATCAGTGGTTTCTGGAGGTGATTTGGGACAGCTATGCTCTGGAGTTCGCCCGGTCCTTGCCAGACCGTTTTCTAGCTTCTCCCTCACAGGTGCCGGGGAAGCAGCAGGCTTTACGCTAGACCCTTCAAAGTTTGTTAGATCTCCATGCGGTGGTGCCAGTTCCCCTGTGGGAGTTGGGCACAGGTTGGTGCTCGATTTACTTTGTGATGCCAAAGTAAGAAGGGGCCTATCGACCCATTCTGGATTTGCAGGGGGTCAACAGGGCTCTTCACATGCCTTCCTTCCACATGGAAACTCTGCGCTCTGTGATTCTGACGGTTCAGCTGGGGGAGTTTCTGATTTCTCTAGTTCTGACCAAGGCCTACTTGCACTTTCCCTTTAGGGCATCACATCATCGCTTCCTGCGCTTTGCGATCTTGGGACAACATTATCAGTTCTGCGCACTTCCCTTTGGTCTGGTCACGGCTTTGCGGACGTTCACCAAGGTGATGGTGGTTGTCGTGTCGGCTTTGAAAAAGAGGGCATTCTTGTTTATCCCTACCTGGACGACTGGTTAATTCAAGCCACGTCATTCCAGGAGAGTCCTCGGGTCATGGCTCGGGTGGTGGAGTTTCTGCAGTCACTGGGATGAGTAATCAACTTTATCAAGAGCCGGTTGTCTCCATCTTAGTGCCTGGAATATCTAGGGGTCCTGTTCGACACCTTCTTGGGGAAGGTCTTCCTTCTGGAGGCCTGGGTAAGCAAATTACAATCTCAGATTCACCTGCTTCTGGCATCCCGATGTCCTCAGGTGCAGGATTTCCTCCAAGTCTTGGGATCAGTGGCAGCCTCCCACGATGTAGTGGGGTGGTTGCGGGCCCACATGCGTCCTTTGCAGTATGCTCTTCTTCAGAGGTGGTCACCTCAGAGGCACAGTCTGGATCACCCTGTTCCGCTTCCGGGCTTAGCTTGGGGCAGTCTTCGTTGGTGGCTCCAGACCCCCTATCTTGTACAAGGGGCGAGTCTGGACCAGCCTCAGTGGATGGTGCTGCTCACAGATGCCGGTCTTCTTGGTTGGGGAGCTCAGTGTCTAGGTCACTCAACTCAGGGCACCTGGCCAACGGAGGAGGCTTCTTGGTCGATCAATGGCTTGGAGACCAGAGCCATCCGTCTGGCATTGCTAGCCTTCCAGTCCTTTTTGATGGGCAAGTCAGTAAGGGTTCTGTCGGAAAATGCCACGGCGGTGGCCTATGTCAAACATCAGGGGGACACCAGGAGCACTTTGGTGGCACAGGAGGCGACTCTGCTCATGGTCTGGGCGTAGTCGTATCTTCCACAAATATCAGCATCCCACATAGCCGATGTGGAGAATGTTCAAGCGGACTTCCTAAGTCATCACGTGCTAGATCCCGGAGAGTGGTATCTAAGCCCGGTGGCTTTTCTTTTGCTAGTGCAGTCTTGGGGTCACAAGTGTCAACGCCAAAACACCCCATTTCTTCAGTCATCGTAGAGATGGTCAGGCTGAGGGCCTGGATGCTCTGGTTCAACCATGGCCAACAGAGGGGCTGTTGTATGTTTCCCTCCGTGGCCATTAGTGGGCAGAGTTCTTATACGCATAATTTGCTATCCGGGCCTCATGGTTCTGGTGGCTCGATTGGCCTCGACAACCATGGTACTTGGATCTGATGAGGCATCTGGTGGTGGATCCTCTTTCTCTACCTCTCTTGGACGACCTTCTAACTCTGAGACCCATTCCAATGTTCGATCCAGGTCCCTTTTGTCTTGCAGCTTGCTTCTTGAAAGAGGTTGCCTAGGTAAGAAGAGGTATTCAGATAAAGTGATCTCAACCCTCTTGGGGTCCTGGAGGCTTTCCACCTCTCGGGCTTAAGTGAGGGTTTTTGCGTCTATTTTAGGAATGGTGTGATACGCGTGGAGTGGTCTCTTTTCGCGCTTCCCTACCTAACATCTTAGCATTCTTGCAGGATGGCCTGGATAGGGGACTGGCTTGGTCTTCTCTCCGGGTTCAGCTTGCGGTCTTGTCAGCCTTTCGAGGGTTAGTGAAAGGTCAGTGTTTGACTGCCATTCCTGATGTGATTCGCTTCTTGCGGGCGGCCAAGTTGCTCTGGCCTCCCATGCAGCCCTCTGTTCCATCTTGGAATCTCAATCTGGGTCTTTCAGTTCTAGTGCACCCTCCTTTTGAACCGTTGAGCGACTGCTCTTTGAAGGACCTTACTCTTAAAGCAGTCTGCTTGCTCTCTTGTAGAGCTCCCTTCTTGGAGTTTTCTAGGGAGCGGGTTGTCTTGCAGCCTGTTCCTTCCTCTCTGCCAAAAGTTGTTTCTCCTTTTCATGTCAATCAATCTGTAGTCTTCCCGGTGTTGGGTAGTTGGGAGGGCTCTTCTGAGAAAACACAGCAAGTTGGATATGGGTCTGGTCCTTCACTCTTATGTGCAGAGGACCCAGGAAATCAGATCATCTCTTTGTCTTTCTAGCGGGTCCTCGTAACGGGGATGGTGCTTCTAAGGCTATTATTGTGCACTGGATCAAGGAGACTATTGCTTCCTCTTTTTTTCTGAAGAAGGAGCCTGTTCCGGAATTTCTCAAGGCTCATTTCACTAGGGGTCAGGCAGCTTCTTGGGCTGAGTCTTCTCTAGTGCCTCCAATGGATATTTGCAAGGCTGCAGTCTGGTCTTCTCTGCATTCCTTTGTCAGACACTACCGTGTAGCTGTTTAAGCGGTCGGGACACGGTTTTCGGTGAACGTGTTCTGGTGTCGGCCCTTTGGGGGGTCCCACCCTTGATGGGTACTGCTTTGGTATGTCCCATCCATAAGGAACTATATCGGTCTATCAAGCGATGCAGAAGGATAAATTAGGTTCTTACCTGCTAATTTCCTTTCTGTTAGCTTGTAGACCAGTATAGTTCCTCATCTTATCTGTCTTTGTGCAGTGATTGGGGGTTTTTGCTCGCGTGCAGATTTTGAATTTTTCTGCAGGTTCTAGTATTTTTCTAAGGCCGGGAAGAAGAAAGAACAGCGGCTATGGCTCAGCTGGCTTAGCTGGTGAGTTGTGGGGATGTTTTCTCTACCAGGTTTATGTTCTATACATGTTCCGAGAGTGGTTTATAAGTGTTTTGTGTTTTTCTCCACTCCTGTTCGGAGTGTGTTATACTGTTTTCTGTTAAGAATTTTCCTAGGTTCTGCTTGGCTATTCGGCAGACTGGATTAATATAGGGCAGAGGTGTCAAAGTCCCTTCTCGAGGGCCACAATCCAGTCGGGTTTTCAGGATTCCCCCAATTAATTTGCATGCACTGCTTTCATTGTATGGTAATAGTTCTCATGCATATTCATTGGGGAAATCCTGAAAACCTGACTGGATTGCGGCTCTCGAGGAGGGACTTTGACATCCCTGGTATAGGGGATGCTGTACTGATATACAAGTTTGATCTCAGTCTCCACCTGCTGGTAGCAGTGAGGTATATAACCCATCTGTAAGGAGCCTTACTTGTCTGCAAACTAACAGAAAGGAAATTAGCAGGTAAGAACCTGATTTATCCTTATCTTTAGCAGCTGAATTCACCACCCCTTCCCTAACTTGGTCCACAGGTATACAGTATGGATAATATGTGATGATTTAGCAATTTAATTAGCTCATTATTATGTATATATGTGTTTGGAAATCTGTAGATAAGAGAGCTATGCTTTGGTCACCTAATAGCCAATATATTTGAATATTGGGCTATTTGCTTCTAAGGCAAATGTTTTCCTGCTTATTCACCTAATTGTGTAGGGCTCTCCCTATTTTTAGTTGGATTTTGCCCACTCTGTGTGATACTCTTACTTCTTGCAACTCGTCCTATCTTTTAATTCTTTAAGATTTCCTCCTGGTATGTTTTCTATACTTTTCTTGCCTGCTGTTTTTATTAAACAGTAAAATTCATGAAACAGGGGCTATTTACTTTGTGTCTATGTATGCTCTATTAAATGCTAATAAAATAGTTATTAAACCTAAATTTTTTCTATTAGTGTTGTAAGTAAAGTAATATTTTGTTTACTCACTTTTCAGTGGCAACTAGACTGCCTGGCTTGCTTGTTGAAATTGATATGTCAGTTTGCAGTAGATCCACCTGATTTGGATTTAGCATATCATGATGTCTTTGCCTGGTCTGGTATAGCAGAGTCTTACAGAAAACGAACTTGGCCAGGGAAGTCACGGAAAACAGGAGATCATCATGTAAAAGGCCTCCACATACCTCGTCTAACTGAAGTAAGGAGAAAAATACATTTTATTGTGGTCAGCTTACAGGACATGTGGGAAGAATCTTGTATATAGGAATGTAGGCACCTACTTTTCTTTAAAGAATTCTAGCCTAACTGATAAATTATGAATGTATTTATGTACACCACCTTGGAATAAGGTGGTTTATAAATGTTTAATAAAAGGAGATTATATACTTACTCTGGTAAGCTCTTTTCCAGTAGATAGGTGAGACATTCTAGACCATAGGGTTATTTCCTTCTACTCTTATGGGTTGCAGAAGAGAAATATAAGTTTTCCATTCCGTCTTTAGGGTACATCACTGGCAGATGTAGACAATGGAATTTAGGGAGGGAAGGAACAGAAAAGGAAAGAAGTTGGACACAAGGGATGGTGTAAGGGGGATACAGATACTGGATAAGAGGGTAGCTGGAAAGAGAAAAGGAGAGCTGGTGGACCCTGGGGAAGGAGGGAGAGATGCTGGATAAAAGGGTAGTTGAGAAAAGGAGAGGTGTTGGGGTCCATCACTGCAGCTGCGGAGATGGAGATGAAAAAAAGGAAAGTGCCAGACCTCCGGGGGAGGGAAGGGAAACAGAAGGCGAGGACAAAGATGGAAGATGGATGGTTAGCATGGAAAAAAAAAAAAAGTCAAATGAGCAGGAGACCCTGGCAAGCGAGTTATCTGATTTGAATAATGACCAGACAACAAAAGGTAGAAAAACTAATTTTATTTTCTGTTTTGTGATTACAATGTGTCACATTTGAAATGTTTATTCTGCCAGAGCTGGTATTAGACCGCGAACGTGAGCTAGCATTTAACAGAGAGAGGAAAAGTCTTTTTTTGTTGTTTATTTTGTTTACATCACAGCATCAGTGTGGGTAGGAGTGTGGGGTGGTTGAAGAGGTTATAAAATAAACCCACCAGGATGTTTGAAAAAACACCCAATTGGGCAGGAAAATCGAATCAAAAAATCAATTCAATAGGCTTAATCGAATCAAAAATTTTTTTTCTGAATCAGGCAGCACTAGTCTCTAGCATACTTATCAAGTAAGCAGGCATGAAGGACAGTTCCACAGCAGCTTTAACTGCTAAAGTAGCAGAGTCAAAACTGTCACTAGGCAGTGACGTGCATCCTGGTCACCTGAGAGCCCCGGGAATCACCAAGGGTTGCCCCAACAATTGCTGTCACTCCTGTGCTAGAGGATACCGGCGGGAGATAGCGCTAGCATTCCAGAGAAGGAGGAGACATGGCATCCAAGCTCAAGCCCTACCAAGACACAGCAATCCAAGCAAACAATGCCGCAAAGTTAAACAAGAGCACCATAGTCTGATCATAACCTGGATCCGGAGCTCCTAAGAGATCCACGGATGCAACAGTCAAAGCCGGATCTTCCAATCCGAGCAGCGCAGCCTTGCAACCAAATGCTCATCGAAGACCGAATTCGCTGCTGGCACCCCTTGAGCTGGCTGCGAAGAAGGAACAGACTGAGCTGGCGTAGAAGCTAAACTCCCTGAGGAGGAAACGTTGAGCACAGTCTATGTAGGGGGAACAGAACAGCCAGCAGCCGGATCCCTAGCTTGAAACTCAGAGCACAAAAATCTCATGCACTCTGAGAAGTTATCTGGACCCTGCGGCATATAGTCACCCTCAGAAGACTGAAACTTGTGCACTTTAGGCTGCGGAGGGTCTGTCTAGCGGCTGGCTGCCGCCATGGCAGAATCAAACCCTCAAAAGCAAAAATGACTGCCCCGACGGGCTAGCTGAGCGTGTAATCACCTGCTTCTGTGAGGGGAAGGCTAAATCAGTAGTTACCGCCTTCCGATCGTGGCACGTGGCACAAAATGCTCAAACAGCTGCAAATTTGGGCAAATTTAGCATGAATCCAAGCTAAATCAGGACCCCATTCCAGCAGTTCTCCTGGCAAAAAAACAAATTAAAAAGAAGTACGAGAAGTTGAAAAAAAAAAAATTGCTGAAAATCCAAGATGACAGATGGACCTGAATTTGCGCCAAAAACGCGCTAAAGATAGCACTTCCTGAAATAAAAAAATTACCAAAATAGCATATTTCAGGTGGGGGAACACAGAGGATCACTATAAAACACTCAAAAGCCCTCGAAATTAAGTTTTAAAAATCATTTTTGGAGCCTGTCAGCTCCTCTCACACACAAACACTGGTACAGAAACTGTAGCTGCTTTCTAGCCCAGATTAAGAGCCAGAGTAAGAATTCACTTAAAAAATTGCAATTTATAGATTTTTCGAGGGGGGGGGGTTTGAATACAAAGGATCACCAGAAACTCAAGAAAACCCCTCAAAATTAAAGTTTGAAAATTATTGTTGGAGCCTGTCAGCTCATTTTACTCACTGCACTGGACACAGTAGCTGCTTTTGCTCTCTAGCCCCTGTTAAGAGCCAGAATGAGAATTCATTGCCACACTGCTGGAAAAAAGGTGTCCTCAAGCTGATCTTTGGGCTGCTGGGCAGAGCTCACTGTTTGACAATGCCTTCATCCCTGCGGACCACCAAATGCACACAGATAGGCGGAGGCGCGAAAACGCAGCCTGCATGCTGCGGACACCGCTGAGCTCCCTAAGCGTGCTGAACAGTCTGCTCTCTATCCCCCCCGCTTAACAGAGAGTGAGATAAGGACATGGACAGCCATGACATCAAAGGAAGACTAGCAGACTGGCTGACAGGTACCCCGAAGGGATCAGGGATCAGCCTGTCGGCTACAGAATGAAGTCTGTGAATTCTCAAGCAGGCAGCACTTCAAATGTTCATAGAATGCGAAAGAACCACAAAAGGGAACAAAACTATGCTGAATTAAAAATAATAAATTGGAAACACACTGCAACCACATGCAGAGTCTAGAATGTCTCACTTATTGCACTGGAAATGAAATTCACACCATTTAGATATGAGTACTAATACCAGCCATAGAGCTGGTATAAGTGTTAAGAGTGTGTGTTGCAGTTCTTTGCATATATACACTACGTAAATTACGTGAGTATTTACAGAATGGGTCTTAGATGAAGTTCTGGCATTTACACCCATACACGTACATACATATGCATGTATATGCCATTATTGTAAACTATTTACGGACACAATCATTTTGTAAATCATCATGTAAAGGTTAGGCTAGGTGTTAAAATGAATTGGAGATGGTCAAATACATATCTTGCATACTTCTACTTTCTATTAGATTATTATCCTTATTTATAAATGATCTGGAAATTTGAGCGACGTGTGAGATGATTAAATTTGCAGATGACACTAAACTGTTCAAAGTTGTTAAAATGCATGCAGATTGTGAAAAATTACAGACAGACCTTAGGAAATTGGAAGACTGGGCGTCTAAGTGGCAGATGAAATTTAATGTGAACAAATGCAGTGATGCATATTGGGAAGATTAACCTAAATCATAGTTACTAGATGCTAGGGACCACCTTGAGGGTCAGCCTCCAAGAAAACGATCTGGGTGTCATCGTAGACAATACAATGAAACCTGCTCAATGTGTGGCAGTGGCCAAAAAAGCAAACAAGATGCTAGGAATTATTTAAAAAGGAATGGTTAAAAAGACTAAGAATGTTATAATGTCTCTGTATCACTCCATGGTGCGACCTCACCTGGAGTATTGTGTTCAATTTTGGTTTCCTTATCTTAGGAAAGATATAGTGGCACTTGAAAGGTTCAAAGAAGAGCAACCAAGATGATAAAGGGGATGGAACTCCTCTCATATGAGGAAAGACTAAAATGGTTAGGGCTCTTCAGCTTGGAAAAGAGATGGCTGAGAGGAGATATGATTAAAGTCTACAAAATCCTGAGTGGAGTAGATTATATTAATCAATTGATCAAAGGACTGAATTGGCCAAAAAGAATTGGATCAATAGATTGATTGAAGGACTACACAGCCGATCTTTATAAAGTTAAATGCCTTTTGGAACATTATGAATATGTAGATGTATGTTTTAAAATTTTAGTGATGTATTCACTTGATATTTTTGCACACAATGAATTAAGTTGTTAATTTATAAAAAAAAAGATTTAATTGTAAAAAAATAAATAATAAATTAGATTTTTAAGATCAAGAGTCTTTTATTCCTTGAAACTAAGCTATTTGTTTCAGTTTTCTTAAGTTCTTACCTTTCATTTCACTTCTAAAATGCACATATTATAAGTGCTTGCTTTCCAAATAATTACATTCATTTTTCCGATGAAGTGTCTGGAAAAAATATCTGGAGGTAGTGTCATTGAGCATTGATTTCTGTCTATAACTTTTTATAAGTATTATGCATTAAATTTAATTTTCCTTGTAAAATATTTACAGTATAATAGAGCACAGTACTATACCAATACTCTTTTCTTTGTTGACAAACAGGATATCAGCCACACAAATGAGGTAGCATCATGTGAAAGTTCTGACATAGAACAGTTTTTTTAAGCACTTAGACATCCAGGGATCTTTCTGAGGAAGCAGTACTGTGCAGATGCATTCATGCACCTCTCAGTGTTTTTTTCTTTTGCTCTACCAGTCAGATGCACAAATACAATTTTTAAGTTTTTTTCACCTTGCATTGAGATTGTTTTCTTTTTTATTTTTTTTTGGTGTTAGCCCTGATGCCGTAGCCTTTTCTTAGTGAAAAAATTTCCTTAGGCATTACCTTATTCCTTTTTCTAGGAATGGCTTCAAGTGGATTCAAGGTTCTCCTAAGATATAATAGGAGAATATTTATTACTGCTTATTTCAATCCAATCTAAATGTGTAGGGATGACCATGAAAATAGTTCAGAACTGCAAATTAAGGGATCCTTTTTTCAAACAGCAGTTTTACCACAGGCTGATGAAGTGAAGGCTCCAATGCTCATAGGAATAGAATGAGCTTTGGAGGATTTACTTTGGGGCCTGCGATAAAACGTTCTATTGCTGCTTGATAAAAGGAGCCCTAAGACTGTTGGAGATAACCACCATTGTGGAGTTCCTAGATCATGTCTAAAAATAAATTTAGGGTTCTCTCTGATTTCTTTAGTGATCCTCCTGCAAGAGTAGTACTCCATATAGCAGAGAGTTCCTTTCACATAAATATATGTTAATTTATATATGAATGGAGGAGTTTACATAATAAAACTGGAAGGATTTGAATATATAGCAGTAAATGGAGAGTTATATGTCTTAGAGACTGGATGAAAGCAGGGCAACCAATGGGACCCTGATATCAGGGTACAAATTATATTGAAATGATAAGGTGAGTTAAATTAATAGAGAGGTAGAATAAGAATTGCCTTATGGGTCAGACCAATGGTCTATCAAGCCCTGTAGCCTATTCTCACGGTGGCCAATCCAGGTCCCTAGTACCTGGCCAAAACCCAAGGAGTAGCAACATTCCATTCTAGCAATCCAGGTTTTAAAAGTATTTCCCTATAACTTCATTGAATGTCCCCTAGTCTGTAATTTTTGACAGAGTGAAAAATTGAACCACTTATACCTGTTCTACTCCACTAAGGATTTGTAGACTTCAATCATATCTCCCCCTCAGCCGTCTCTTTTCCAAGCTGAAGAGCCCTAACCTTTTTAGTCTTTCCTCATATGAGAGGAGTTCCATCCCCTTTATCATCTTGGTCGCTCTTCTTTGAACCTTTTCTAGTGCCGCTATACCTTTCTTGATAAGGAGACCAGAATTGAACGCAATACTCCAGGTGAGGTCGCAGCATGGAGCGATACAGGGGCATTATAACATTCTTAGTCTTGTTAACCATCCCTTTTAAAATAATTTCTAGCATCGTTTTTGCTTTTTTGGCTGTCGCCGCACATTTTGCATAAGGTATCATCGTATTGTCTACAATGACACCCAGATCGTTTTCTTGGGCGCTAACCCCCCAAGATGGACCCTAGCATCCGGTTTGGGTTATTCTTCCCAATGTGCATCACTTTGCATTTGTCCACATTAAATTTCACCTGCCAATTGGATGCCCAGTCTTCCAATTTCCTAAGGTCTGCCTGCAATTTTTCACAATCTGCATGCATTTTAACAACTTTGAACAGTTTAGTATCATCTGCAAATTTAATCACCTCACTCGTCATTCCAATTTCCATATCATTTTTAAATAAGTTAAATTGCAGTGGTCTCAGTACAGATCCCTGTGGCACTCCACTGTTTACTCTCCTCCATTGAACAAAATGACCATTTAACCCTACCCTCTGTTTTCTATCCAATAACCAGTTCCTAATCCACAACTGAACTTTGCCACCTATCCCATGAGTTTTTAATTTTCTCAGGAGCCTTTCATGAGGAACTTTATAGATGCAGTATATCAACCTGCTCACCTTTATCCACATGTTTATCCACACCTTCAAAGCAGTCAAGCAAATTGGTGAGGCAAAATCTCCTTTGGCTAAACCCATGCTGACTCTATCTCATTAAATCATGTTTGTCTACATGTTCCACAGATTTTTATGTTAATGATTATATAGAGTTAAACATAGAATTAAGCAGGATAAAAGCCCTGCAGGAAATAATGTGCCCTAGGGACTCTTTATGAATAGAAGCACTTTGTGAAGGAGAAGGGTGTAGTGATAGGGGTATATGCTACCATCTACCTGGGTAGAATGAAAAAATAACAAAATGTCAACAGAAATGACGAAGGCTTACAAATTTGGTATCATATAATAATGGGAGATTTCAGTTGCCCAATATTGATTGAGTAAATATCTTATCAGGACATGAGGAAGGTAAAGTATAAAGCCAAAAAGATATCTTTCAGGAATAGAAGTTGTTGTTCGAGTAGTTAACGGAGCTAGTTTTAAGAAAGGTTTGGGCAATTTTCTGGAGGAAAAGTTCATTGTTATTTGGACAGACATGGGGGAAGCCACTGCTTGCGTGGAGTGTAGCTACCTTTTGGGATTTTGCCAGGTACTAGTGACCTAGATTGATCACCGTGAGGACAGGCTATTGGGCTAAATGGACCATTGTTCTGACCCAGTAATGCTATTCTTATGCTATAAATGACTAGTCCAGGAACCAACAAAAGGGGAATCTACTTTAGATATATTGTTATACATGACCTGAAGCAGGAAGGTAATAGTAAAGCCAAAAGACATATTTCAGGAAATAGCATGCTCGAATGAGGAAATTAGGGACACTGTGGCAAGGTGATGTACAGTAAAATAGTAAAAAGGCAGGCCAGGATAAATGTAAGAAAGAAACTTGCTGTAAGGCCAAAACACATCTGAAACAAAAAGCTATTTTTTGGAATAAAACTAGTAGTAAGAGGATAAGGTAATAGCAACAGGAAAATGAAATTAATTTAATGCTCCCCCTCAGAGAAATTGAGGGTGGTACTTAAAACTGATTCCAGAAGGACACAGCATGAGACGGGGAGATATATTATCCTGGCAAAGGCCACATTTGACCTCTGTTTTAAATTTGATTTAAACCAATCCTGAATTCTGTCTCGAAGGCCTATTTCCGGTAGCCTTCAAGTAATAGATAATGATTCCTTCAGATTATCCTCAGCTGGAGTGTAGCAGCTTACATAGTTGATTTACTCTGCTTGTTAGTAGAGAAATCAAAGTTGCTAAAACAGGATTCTCCCTAGATAGCAGGCTAAAGTAGTCACACACATCCACACTGATGCTTAGGAGTTGGTATCCTAAGCTCTTATATTATGCATTGGAGAGTAAGGCTGGCCCTGTCACTTGGTGGACTAGATGTCCTCCTAAGGTGGCAGAATTTGGGGAATAATGATATGACTCAAGAGAGCACAAGAGTCTTCTGCTTCCTCTGCCAGTGCTACTGCCTCTTACCTTTTCCCTATCTGTCCTAAAGCTTAAGAAGACTGAGTGTTGCACAGGTCCTTTAGATGCTGTGGTGCTGCTATGTCCCAACACCATCCTATGAAAAAAACAAAACTCCCAAACCCCAAGAAGTAGAACTGGATAAGGGGGAGAGACAAGTCAAAGAATGATTACTCTGCTGTGATTAAGACAGCCCAATGATATGGTTTCAAGAGATTGGGAGAGCCCTCAGTTACACAGCCTCCCTCCGGGAGCTCCCAGAAATAATGGTGATCACTGGCTTACACCCAGAAGGGTGTTAACTGTGAAACATCCCCGGGCTCTCTCCGTGCAATTTTTGTAATAAATGTGCACAAAATAGTGCTGAAAGTGCAAAAAATAAATCAAAAACACACTCTACAATTCAATAAAATTGTCTCTACCCCTTATCCAGGGGGCCAAAACACAAGGTTCAAACGTCCAGATCCGACTGAGCAAAAAATAACTGGAAGTACTTAGCTTCTCCGTGGATGATACAGCCAGCAAGTAACAGATTTATTGAATTGTAGAGTGTGCTTTTGATTTATTTTTTGCACTTTCAGCACTATTTTGTCCACATTTATCACAAAAATTGCACGGAGAGAGCCCGGGGATGTTTCACAGTTAACACCCTTCTGGGTGTAAGCCAGTGACAGCCATCATTTCTGGGAGCTCCCGGAGGGAGGCTGTGTGACTGAGGGCTCTCCCAATCTCTTGAAACCATATCATTGGGCTGTCTTAATCACAGCAGAGTAATCATTCTTTGACTTGTCTCTCCCCCCTTATCCAGTTCTACTTCTTGGGGTTTGGGAGTTTTGTTTTTTTTCATAGTTCTTCATCTCCCATTCATTTTGGGTTTTGCTACTGTCCAACACCATCCTAGGCAGATTCTCTGTTGGAGAGGGGTGAAACACAGCATGAGAAGCGATGAGAGTAATGGTAAGGAAGAAACTTAGGAACACCTCAAAGAAATGGCAGAATGTAGAGCAAGCCTGGTCTTTATTCAAGGACACGGTGATCGAGACGCAAAATCTGCATATCCAAAGATTCAGAAAAGGGTGCAAAAAGAATCGAACAAAAGACTCTGCGTGGATAACCAAAGAAGTGAAGAAAGCGATTGGTGATAAGAAGAATTCATTCAGGAAATGGAAAAAGGGCAAAACTGAGGAGAAATGGAATGAGCACAGGAATTATCAAAACGAATGTCACTGTGTGGTTAGAAAAGCCAAAAGTGAATATGAAGAAAGGCTAGCCAAGGAAGCACGAAATTTCAAACCGTTCTTCAGATATGTTAAAGGGAAGCAGCCGGCTAGGGAGGAGGTGAGACCGCTGAATGACGGAGATAGGAAGGGAGTAGTGAAGGAGGAGAAAGAAATGGCGGAAAGACTAAACATGTTCTTTTCATCTGTATTTACAAAAGAGGACACATGCAACATACTGGAACTTGAGCAAATCTTCAAAGGAGACCAAACAGATAAATTAACATCCATGGAAGTAAGCCTTGAAGACGTACGCAGGTAGTTAGAAAAATTAAAAACTGACAAATCGCCAGGCCCGGACGGAATCCACCCAAGAGTTCTGAAAGAGCTAAAGGAGGAAATAGCGGAACTACTACAGCAAGTTTGCAATCTATCCTTGAAAACAGGAGTGATCCTGGAGGATTGGAAGATAGCCAATGTTACGCCCATCTTTAAAAAGGGATCAAGAGGTGACCCGGGGAACTACAGACCGGTGAGTCTGACCTCGGTTTCGGGGAAAATGGCGGAAGCGCTGATAAAAGACAGTATTGGTGAGCATTTTGAAAGAAAAAAACTTCTAAACACAAGCCAACATGGCTTCTGCAAGGGGAGATCATGCCTAACGATCTTACTGCACTTCTTCGAAGGAATTAACAAACGGACTGACAAAGGGGACCCCAAAGACATCGTATATTTAGATTTCCAAAAAGCCTTTGACAAGGTACCCCATGAACGCCTACTTCGGAAACTGAAGAACCATGGGGTGGAAAGAGACGTACATAGATGGATCAGGAATTGGTTGGCGGGTAGGAAGCAGAGGGTAGGAGTAAAGGGCCACTGCACGGACTGGAGGAGGGTCACGAGTGGTGTTCCGCAGGGGTCGGTGCTCGGACCGCTGCTAGTCAATATATTTATAAATGATATAGAAACAGGGACGAAGTGCGAAATAATAAAATTTGCAGACAACACCAAACTATTTAGTGGTGCTCGGACCAAAGAGGACTGCAAAGAATTGCAAAGGGACCTGAACAAACTAGAGGAGTGGGCGACAAGATGGCAGATGAAGTTCAATGTAGAGAAATGTAAAGTATTGCATGTAGGAAGCAGAAACCCGAGGTACAGCTATACGATGGGAGGGATGTTATTGAGTGAGAGTACCCAAGAAAGGGACTTGGGGGTAATTGTGGACAAAACAATGAAGCTGACGGTATAGTGTGTAGCTAGAATGCTAGGTATAATCAAGAAGGGTATTACAACCAGAACGAAAGAAGTTATCCTGCCGTTGTATCGGGTGATGGTGCGTCTGAATCTGGAGTACTGTGTCCAATATTGGTCGCCATACCTTAAGAAGGATATGGCGATACTCGAGAAGATTTAGAGGAGAGCGACACGTTTGATGAAGGGTATGGAAAACTTTTCATACACTGAGAGACTGGAGAAACTGGGGCTCTTTTCCCTGGAGAAGAGAATTAGAGGGGATAGAGACTTACAAGATCATGAAAGGGCATAGAGAAAGTAGAGAGGGACAGATTCTTCAAATTTCGAAAACTACATGAATGAGAGGGCATTCGGAAAAGTTGAAAGGGGACAGATTCAAAACCAATGCTAAGAAGTTTTTCTTCACCCAACTGGTGGTGGATACCTGGAATGCGCTTCCAGAGGGCATGATAGGACAGAGTATGGTATTAGGACTCAAGAAGGGATTGGACAATTTTCTGAAGGAAAAGGGGATAGAGGAGTATAGATAGAGGACTACTACACAGGTCTTAGACCTGTTGGACCGCCGCATGAGTGGACTGCTGGGCACGATGGACCTCTGGTTTGACCCAGCAGAGGCACTTCTTATGTTCTTATGGGCCAGTACTTACAGGAACTGCACAATGCTTATTAGTCTTGTTTTTTGGGGGTTTTTATTTTTATTTATTATTTTTCAAAAACATTACAAGAAACAAACTTCTTGTTAACACAATACAGCTGAATAAAGTTAAAATATAACATTAAACCAAAGATTTTAATATTTGAAGAAATTATAAACGCTTCCTTAAACCCCAATTGTGGAGGAGGAGTTAAAGCCAGAATAAAGAGAAGTAACTTTCTTCAACATAAAGAAAACATAGAAAGGAAAGGTCTTAACGCAAGTTTGCTAAATATTCCTTTCACTGGTGTTGACTCCATCAAACTATCTTTTTCAGATCCAGAAAAGATTTTAGTTGGTCTGGCCGAAAAAATACATATTTATGTTGAGCATATTTCACTATACACTTATAAGGGTAAGCTAAAAGGAAAGTTGCTCCTAAAGATATAACCTCTTGCCTTAAAGACAAAAATTGTTTCCTTCTCTCCTGAGTAATTTTAGTCACATCTAAATATGCACATATTCTTTTACCATAAAACAGACTTTTTGAAAATTTAAAATATAATTTCATAAATGAGTTCAGATCTTGTGGGAAAACAAATGATATTAATAGTGTTGTCCTTAAAGTAGACTCAGTGATAGATTCTTCTAATATTGCAGATATCTCATTCAAATCAAGCTGAGGTTGAATATTTTTCTCCTCCTTCCCTTCTTGTATCTCCTGGGAATTTTTTATCACAGTAGGTAGATAATAAATTTTATTCAAAGGAGGTATAAAGTCAGGGGAATATTTCAATATCTCTACCAAGTATTTTTTGAAGAGATCTTCTGGAGAGATCCCAGGAATCCTCGAAAAGTTCAAAATTCTGACATTAAGATGTCTGTTGAAATTTTCAATATTTTCTATTTTACGTTGTAATATACTATCCTTTATTGCAAGTCCTTTATATTCTTGCAATGATTGTACCTCAGTTTGAAATGTTTCAATAGAATTCTTAGTTTCCAAATTTGTTTGTTCAAAACTTTTTGTAATAGTGTCTAACTTTACCTCAGAAGCCTTTACCTCCTCTGCCATTTTCGTTGTGGCTACGTCTAACTTCTGGAGCATCTTAAGGATAGTTGATAGAGTGTCCTCTGTCACGGGGGAAGAATCCCCTAAGCTGTTCCGGATCGGCAGAAGCTCATCTGCCGAGGATCCTTCCTCTATGGACAGGTCGGGTGCAACTTCGGCTTCCCTTCCCTCCACTTCCTGGGCTGCCACATCAGCCGAACAGGGAGGCGGGACTTCTGGTGGAGGCGAGAGAGAGATCTCCTGCCCCAGCGCAACCGAGTCTTCTCCCCTTGGGAATGCAGCAGGGCTTAACTCGCCCGTAGAGAAGCAAACTCCTGGCAGGCATTGCTCTAAAGTGCGCTGGACGAAGGCAGTTGAGGAGGTAGGCGCCCTCACATTATCTTTCCGTTTAGTGTGCAGCATTCCGTGTAATCAGTATATAGTACAGCGCAGAGAGCGTTCTTACTGCTGCCAGGTTAGCGCTGCCATTTTGGCCACTCCCCCACAACTTAGTCCTGTTTCAACTTTGGACAGAGTAGGGAGTAAGGCAGCATTAGTAGTGGCCCAGAAGTAGGGAAAAAAAGTTGTGGGAGATTGTGCTGTGGAATGGGTATAGGGAAGGAGATATGAGATGCTGGTCACTTGTGGGGTGGTTGGAATAGAGAGGGGAAGGGTACATCCTTATTACGCAACTTATTCAGCAAGGGCCATAATGCCTTAATCATGCAATTTGACATGAGCTCGGCCTTCGACTTGGTGGATCATGAGAAATTGTTACAATGTTTAGACGCAATCGGCATCAGAGGTGAGGTATTTGACTGGTTCCGAGGATTCCTTACGACCCGCACCTATCAAGTACGTTTCAACTGCAACCTCTCTAAAACATGGAGAAACCCATCAGGCGTTCCACAGGGGTCTCCATTATCCCCACTACTCTTCAACGTCTATATATCATCACTAGGCGTGCAGCTGGCCCAGCGGGGTATAAAATTATTCAGTTATGCGGATGATTTTACAATCATTATCCCGTTCAATACTTCTCCCTCCGAAATCACCCCCACGGCAACAGAAGCACTAAACCTGATGGAACAATGGACCACAGAATTCAGACTGAAGCTTAATTCAGATAAAACTAAATTCTTTATAGCCTCGCCACACCCACCTGTCACTACAACACCACTACGCATTAACAATCTCAACTACCCTATTCAACCTACAATGAAGGTCCTGGGGGTAATACTGGACCAAGGTCTAACCATGAAAGACAATGTGGACTCCCTAGTCAGAAAGGGGTTTTTTACTCTCTGGAAACTTAGGTCCATTAGAGCATACTTCGACACTTCAGCATTCAGAATTCTGGTACAATCCCTAATACTAAGCCACCTTGATTATTGTAACATTGTCCATCTGGCAATCTCCCGGAAGCAAATGCAGAGACTACAACTGATACAAAATGCAGCAGTCAGGTTGATCTTCGGGTTGAAGAAGTCCGATCACATAACCCCTTCCTACCGACTCCTGCACTGGCTGCCAATGGAGGCACGTGCGAAGTTCAAGCTGGGATGTCTCTGCTTCAAGGTACTATCTGGTCTAGCCCCTAAATATATAACTGACCTCTTCTCCTTCTCAACCAATAGACATAAGAGAAGAACACACCTGAAGTTCGTTTCCCCACCGGCTAGAGGATGCAAATTTAAGAGACATCATCAACAACTTCTATCGTATCAAGCAGCCTTAGGGGGCAAAGACCTGGAAAAACTAATTTCACACACAAACAACTATGGTGAATTTAGGAAACACCTAAAAACATACCTGTTCTTGAAATACCTAGGTAACGAATCTGAACAATAGACCCCATCACAATCCCACCCCCAAATCTGATCTTGTAAACTGTTAACCACTAATCTCTAACTATGAATGTTCCATTCAATTTGTAAAATCTTTCTAATTTATTGTAAACCGCATAGAACTTCACGGTCCTGCGGTATATAAACTGTTGTTATTATTATTATTATTATCCTGACTACCTGGAAGGGAAGGGGTAGGGATTGGGAAGACGCTGGCCATCTGGGAGAGGGTATATAGAGGGGAAGGAAGATGCTGGCCATCTTGGATGGGGTAGAGAGGGGAATGGAAGATGTTATCAACCTGTGGACAGTGGGGTAGGTTAAAGATGGGAAGATAAGATGCTGGCCATCTGAGGGGAGCAATAGGAAAGAGAAGGAGAGATGCTAGACTGCAGACAAGGAAAAAAAGGGGAAATACTGAACTATGGCAGTTAACAATCATGGTTGAAGTTTCACCTAGGGTGGAGAGGCTCACAGAGGCCGCTGCATAGGAAGTCATGCTCAATAAGCTGCTCATGCATGTCAATACATTTGGATCCATCATCCTACTTTTGTAGTTGATTCATCCTGCTGTCTTTAAAGATCTTTTGATAAGGAATTTTACTTTATTTAACCTTCTAAAAGATACCGTATACACTCAAATATAAACCAAGATTTTTAGACCAAAAATTGGCCCTAAATTGGGAGTTTTGGGTTATATTTGAGTCTGCACCCACACATCTCCCTCCCGGGCCTGTTGCAGGCCTCTGCCAGGCTTGCAGTAAGCTCCGGTAGTCCAGCAGTGAGCCGGAACAGAAGGGATCTTTTCCACCTCCTTTCCCAGCTGATTCTGAAACATCACACCTCTCTCTCACCTCCCAGATCTCTAGAAAACCTACCTCGAAAGCCCTGATGTTCCAGCGGTGAACCAGGGCAGGAGTGATCTTCCTACACTTCTGTCCCTTGCAGAGCCACTATCTAAAATGCTGTTCTCATGGCAACTTTGTGAGTTCTGTGGTCTCGCAAGGTTGCCTTGAGAACTAGTTGTAGTCATTTTAGATAGTGGCTCTGCATGGGGCAGGAGTGTAGGAAGATCGCTCCTTCCTGATTCAATGCTGGACCACTAGGGCTTTCAAGGTAGGTTTTCTAGAGGCCTGAGAGGTAGAAGGGAGGTGTGATGTTTCAGAATTTGCTGGGAAAGTTGCTGTGAGGGATCTCTCCTGTCCCAGCTCAACGCTGGTCCACCAGGGCTTATGGCAAACCTGGGACAGGGTGCAGAGCTGGCAGAAAAGGAGGGTTGGCTGGGTGTAGAGCCGGGCAGAGAGGGAGGGGGGCTGGGTGCAGAGCCTGGCAGAGCACTTGAATATAAACTCTTGATTTATATTTGAGTTAACCACCTTCTCTCCCCCTTTTTTAAGGAGAAAAATGGTTGCCTCAGTTTATATTCGGATTGGTTTATATTCGAGTATATACGGTATATAAATACTTCAAGCAGTTTTCCATTTAATTGCTTTATATTGATCTATTTTTTTCTTTTAAGGTATTTCTTGTTCTTGTCCAGGGAACCAGTTTGATCCATCGATTAATGTCCGTTGCATACACGTATGACAACTTGGCTCCTAGGTATATATTTATTATTTGTATTTCTAAAATTTGAGAAATATGTAAAGTTTTTTTAATGTCTTGATTCAAAGAAGCAGCAGTGAGATTAGCTACAGAGATTGTAATAAATAATTGTCACTACTTCTGATTAGGGCTGAATTTAATACATACGTGCCTGCTAGCCCTTGCTTCATGTTAAGAATTTTTTTTTTTTTTTTTAATGTGTGCCCTTTTGGCAGTACTACCAGTGGCATAGCAACAGGTAAGCCTTCTAGTTTGAACTTGGGCTCACCTAACAGTGACACAGCAGCAATGTAGTTGACAGTGATTCCCAAGCCCCACCAGCTGAATACTCTTGGCATCTCTCCCTGCATGGCATTGGGAAGTCACTTCACTCCCCTAACCCCTCCCCTCCCAAGAAACAACATATTCCCCCAGCTCACACCAGCCTGAACTTTCCCTCTGATGAAAATTTCTGTTTATGGAACCAGGAAGTCGCGTTAAGAGGGAAGGCTCAGAGCAGGCACAAGCAAATGGAATGGGTTGCTGTTGGTGAAGACCTAAAGGATTTAAAGGTACTGGGGAGGGATGGTTGGGGAGTAGAGTTAAGTGACCCCCCCACCCAATACCTGGAGAGGAAGGGGAGATGTAAAGGGGAGGTGTCATGCCCTTCTATTTTGAGCTCTGGCCCACCCTAAATTGGGTGTCTGGTTAAACTCTTTGTAATTACATGCTTTCCTGTACAGGTCACAGGCAGCCCTGAGGCCTGTGAGTTAGATCTCTGCCCACAGGCTCCACAATTGCTCTGCCCCCTTTCAAATAGGTATCATTTTTAAGTAGGAAACACATGGGAGGAGGGAGTCAGAGCTACTGCAAAGAATGGTTTCACAATACTAGATCTTGGTTTATTTAAAATATTAGATTGGCCAGTTTTCAGATTCTTCAGCAAATTGGTTTATAATACAGTCCAATATACAAAACATATGAGCATATCAATTGTTAAATATGCATTCTGTTGAAGACCAGATGCAGACAACTAGACATAAATAAAGCACAACCCTGGAGTCCAGGGTTATAACAAATATAGCTATAAGTTTGTTCTTATTCAACTTCCCACAAGACCATCAGCTTTCTAAAATTTATGCAAAAAGCTAAGATTTCATCCCAGCCTTCAATTTAAGCACAGGGACTTCCGTCTTGAGATTTAATGGAAAGGATTTCCACAAGGCTGGAGCTAGATGCTCAAAGGTAGAAAAATTGAGTCATCTCTAATTAAATTCTAGAGGACAGAGGAATAACTTGAAAATTATTCCATGCCAAATCAAAGTCCATTATACTGGACTATATGGCATAATTAAGTTTATCTCGGGACAAGCAGGCAGCATAGTCTCAAAGCTTTGCTAACATCATCCACAGAGCCTGGTACAGACAGTGGTAAAGTGTACTGTCACTTTACCACTGTCTGTATCGGGCTCTGTGGATGACATTAGCAAAGCTTCAAGACTGCCCGCACCGTGCATGTGCAAATGCCTTCCTGCCTGATGCCAGCTTGAGAGGTTGTTAGTTTTCTGTGGAGTGAAGAACACATATCTAAACTTTGTCTAATCAAGTTTACCTTCCTGCTTCATATTTTTCCTTAATTTCCTTATTTCTTATTACTTGTTTTTCTTTTCAGTCCTTTACAATTTCAAGTAAATTTCTTTAATTTCAATTTTGGGGCCTGTAGTCATTTTTGTAGCTTTTGTCCCCGCCAATGGTGTCAATGGCTTTTTGAATGCCTTTTTACTCAACCCAGCACAGGTCTTTCCTGGTGGATCTCTTCCCGATTTTCCAAGGCTATATTAAAAAAACAATAAAACAAAATCAAACAACCGAACAAGAATAATAATAATGCCTTACCAAACAAATCTTTTTATTCTTTTTGTTCCTGCATTTTATTTTCTATAAGAAGATATTAGGCCTGGAGTTGGGTACCAGCAAATTGGACTTCATCTCTGGTACCGTTTCTTAGTGGTACCGGTGCATCGACATTGACTTCTTCCATCGACATCATCAAGCATCATGGGCATATCTTGCATTGAGTCTCTTGATGCGTACCTCTCCTCAATGCCATTGATGCAGGCTGTAATTCTGAAGTGTGCCTTTTCTTGAGGTTCCCAAAGCTTCGACACCCTGCTGCACCTACAGTACCAGCTGAGCACCATATGGTACCAGTGCCACCTTTCTACGTATTGATCGTCTGAGTGATATCAATTCCCTTCGGTATCATAGAGCATCGACAGTTCATCATTCTCATCACCAGCTTCACTAGCATTTTCAGCAGTCACTCAATGCATGCCTATCTTTGATTCCATCAGTCATCGATGCAGGTTGTCAATTCTGAAGCTCTCTACCCATTGGAGTTTTCAACACTTTGACTCCTGTGGCACCTACGGTACCAGCTTCATAGCCCTTAGTACCAGTGTAATCCAAGTTTCCAAGTTTTTTACAGTTTGATATATCGACCATTAAACAACTATCTGGACAGTTTACAATTGTTAAAATTGGAGTTTAAAAAAGAGTAATTATTAAAAAAAAGTAAAATAGGACAACATAAAGACTAGACAAAGACAAAGATATGGACAAAGTAGATACAATAGGCACTGAGGGAGGGGAAAATTCAAAATTACATCGAAGTCAAAATAAAAATAAAAGAGAGGTAGGAATGGGAAGGGACAGAACGACTAGGGAAGGGGAGGGGGGTCGCTTCTTAAAGCGGTTCTCTTTAAGAATTAAGGATGGAAGGAAAAGGATCTTATCCAGAATTTTGTATGCGTCTTGAAATAAAAAGGTTTTTATTTTGGTTTTGAATTTGTCGAGTAAGTTTTCCGATCGAAGGTGAGATGGCATTGCATTTCAGAGGGAAGGGGCTGTGATGGAGAAAATAGAGTTTTGAGTGTAGAAAAGTTTTTTGAGAGATGGAGCAGTCAGTAGATT
Source organism: Geotrypetes seraphini (assembly GCF_902459505.1). Taxonomy (NCBI): domain Eukaryota; kingdom Metazoa; phylum Chordata; class Amphibia; order Gymnophiona; family Dermophiidae; genus Geotrypetes; species Geotrypetes seraphini. Next base: position 336,204,554 of record NC_047086.1, on the reverse strand, counting down.
TTGATCAGCGGATCTCAGGGCCTGAAGAAAAGCATAAGGAATGAGATATTTATCATGGAATGATGAGTGTGCAAGTTTAATCTTAAATACCAATAGGAGAATTTTATAAGTAATTTGATGCGAAACAGGAAGCCAATGTGCTTCACATAGCAGTGGAGTGACATGATTGTATTTTTTTGCATTGTGAATAAGCTTAATGACAGTATTTTGGATTAATTGCAATCGGCGAGGTTTTTTTGGGGGGGTGATTCCATGGTATAAGGAATTGCAGTAATCTGTGTGGGAAATGATCAAGGAGTGAATTAGGGTTTGGATGGAGGCCGATTCAAGAATGGAGGTTAGAGCAAATTAGTTGGAGTTTATAGAAGCATTTTTGGGTAACTGTACTGATCTGGTCATGATAGGAGAGGTCTTTATCTAGGATGATTCCTAGTAATTTGACTTTAGGTTCAATTTGAATTTGTTTGGCATCTATGCAAATTGGTCCTTTTAAAGATTCATAATCTCTCACCGTATGCAGAGCATCTGTCTGGTGAATAGGTGGTATACAAGTTCACATTTCCTTTACAGTAGTCTTTGCTGATTAAATCCACTTGGAAGCTTCCAGCTCCAGAGTCTTTGCCACTATGCCACCAGGATGTGATGGCCAGGCTGTGGTTAAGTTTGGACACCATCTTGGCCAGACTGTGATTAAGTTTGGATGCCGTCTTTGCCTGACCTATATGTTGGCAAACGAAGTTCTCCATTTCAACTACTCTGTCATTTATCTCAAACAGCTCGTACAAAACTTGGCTGGTTTTGAACATTATATTCCATTTCTTCGCCTGCCAGAATTTCCATACTTCAGTCAACTATGAAGAATCCATTATGGCTATAGACTTTTTCATAGTTGAACAATCCTGCATGTCAGAGATGTCTTTCATGGTGCTGCTTTATATCTGCTGCTGCTTTCACTGAGAATCCATCAAAGGATAAAACTGTAAAGATGGTGCTCCTATTCTACCCCTAATAACAACTCAGTTTCTCACTATGTCAAGCTTTTGTACAGAGGGATCCACTTGGGGCTTAGAGCCTGTTAAGCTTGGATCGTCTCATCTATTTGACAATGGTCTCCACTCTGGTGTAGCGCCTATAAGTAGATTACTTTGTTTTCACAGTTCTCTGCTACGACTGCTCACAACTTTCTGCATGTTCCATACAATTTTTCTATTGAAATCTTCTATTGCACCTACAGCACACCTCATTCATTCATTGAATTTCAGTGACTCTCTCCACTGGCTATCTATTGAGGCCAGAATAATCTTCAAATTCGTTTGCCTCTGCTTCAAGACTGTTCGGCACCTACCTCCTGAAACACCTCTCCCTAAAGAATAAACTCCACTTTTCACTCATAGAAATGTGCTCCCATGGATTCAAGCTTTACTCCTAGTAGCATTTACATTTCCTTTACAATTGTCAGGTTTTTATTACTTTTCTAATTCTTCTCAGCCACTTACATTCTTTCGTGGTCTTGACCTCCTCTCTCGTTTCTACACAACCATTTCTGAAGCACCTCTTAATGCACGAGCACATAATGACAGTATAGTGCAATTCTGAGGACTCCAACCTTGGCTCCTTGGGTTGTGAGTTCGGACCCTGCGCTTCCCCTGTGATCATGCTCAAGTCATGCAGGATTTCTTCTGCCTTTTTCAGTTTCTAAAACTTCACTCAGACATACAATTCTGGTATTGGGATTAAATATCTAAGGTTCAGGTTCCAGGTCACTTCTGGTACGTACCTAATTTTTCCCATCCCAAGGTCTATGCCTTTTTCTGTTTCATCTTTATAACTGATTTTCCAGCCATCTAGTCACTCTGTACTTTGCTTCCATTGGACTATATTTCTTTCTGGTTTTACTCCTCTTCTTATTACAGCCACATTTTTGATTACTCTCTTCATTGCACCTTTCCTACCTATGAAGTGGGTAGGAATGGGAAAAGGTCCTATTTCTCCTCATTAGCATTCCGATGTCTGAGCTCTGTACTCTCTCTCTCGGTACAGTCTGATTTTTTAAAGCAGAGAGATATCCTAAGGGTTCATAGTGCTGCCTACAGTGGTGGTCCTGTTATCGGCCCTCCAATGATCTTTCTCTTCTCACATTATGATCAAAATAAGACGGTCGTCACTTCATCATTTGGGCTTTGAGTGATTTTTTTTTTATTTGATCTCTTCAAGAATCAATTTGTTAGTTCTTCTGGCAGTCCACGGCACACATAAAATCCTCCTACACAAAAGCTCACTTGAGTCAAATCTTTTCTGTCTTGTTTCTGTAGTGTTCAGCTTTCACATTCATAATTGTCCACTGAGAAAATGAGTACGTGGACAAGTCTGATCTTCATTTGGAGTGTTATTTGCTTGCTTTTGAATATTTTGCCGAGAGCCTTCATTGAAGAGCAACCAAGTGCTATTCTGCGGAGTATTTTTTCCCTGCTAGTTGCGTCTTTGTTTACAAAAGAGCCCAGGAGATTGAAATCCTTTACAATTTCTATTCTATTGTCTTCTAGTTCAAAATCTTCATTTTCCTTGTTCATGATCTTCGTCTTGTTTCTGATCAGTTCTAATCCCATGTTATGACTTTCAGCTTTGACTTTTCTCAGTAAATACAGCATGTCGTCTTTGCTGCTGGTGATGAGCGTTGTATCGTCTGCATAGCGCAGGTTGTTTATATTTTGGCCATCAACTTTGAAATCAGCGCTCTCTTCTTCCAAATTTACTTTTCTGAAGATGGCTTTTTGCCATAAAGGTTGAATAGGTAAGATGACAAGATGCATCCTTACCTGATACCATGTTTTATTGGAAACCAATCAGCGTTGCCGTATTCTGTTCTCATTGCAGCTTCTTGATTTTTGTAGAGGCTCTTTATCGCTGAGTTGTGTTTGGGTATTCCCATTTGTGCTATAGTTCTCCATAGTTTATCATGATCCACACAATCAAAAGCTTTGCTGTAGTCTATGAAGTAAAAGTAATAGGGGCTTTTGGTATTGTTTGCTCTTCTCCAATACCCATCTAACATTGGCAATAATGTCTCTTGTTCCTCGCCCTTTTCTGATTTGTGCATTAAGCTAAAAAATTTCTAAATATACACCCAAAGTTGTCACATTCCCATATCAAAATTGGTGTTCCTGATATTGTTGGAGAAAAAGAAGATAATAGTGGCTTTTTGGAAATCCTCTGAGTTTCCTAGATTAGCTAAATTAGTTATAAATTAACAAATTTAAAAAAAGTTGTGCTGCCCCACCCACCCCAAGATGGCCCACACCCTCGATCTTAAAAAAAAAAAAAAAAAAGCGGCAGGAGGGAAGCCCACTCCCTTCTGCCTGGGCCACCCGAACCTCTTTCACCTTTAAATTAAAGAGCATTTTGAAGAGGCGGGCCTGCCTACAGGAGGGAGTAATCAACAACAACACACTCCTAATTTGCCAAACAAATCCTAAACTAGAAAAAACAAGGAAGGCAACCAAGTCACATCAAGGTCTGCGTGGGGGAAGCTCACAGTGCCAAACTTATCTCACAACTTATAAGCCAAATACAGTGTAACATGTCAAAAAAGCATGTCACACCGTATAATGTTATAGGGCGCTCTCAGTGTGAACCCTCAGTGATAGGAGCACAGCTCCGACACTTCACTTCTGGGTCAAGGCGATAAGCCTCCACCCGCACACCATCATCGAGCGCCCTGTGTGTGCAAGAATCAAACCAATCAACAATCAAAGTGAGTAAATAAAACTCAACACAAACGACCTGAGCGACCCCCACACAAACCCTGCCAGCCAAACCCCCTCAAAAAGCACGCACAAAATCACAACAAAATCAAAAACCATACCAAAAGGTGAAAAACATATCCAAAAATAAACAATACTTATCCAAAACTGTCACACAGACGGAAAAACCGCGCCAGGAGGAAAGGTTCAACCGCGCTGGTTTCGGGAGGAGCCCTTCTTCAGGAACCTGGCCTCCAACAGAACATGAGCAGAGAGGACGGCTGGAGGGCGGTTGAACCTTTCCTCCTGGCGCGGTTTTTCCGTCTGTGTGACAGTTTTGGATAAGTATTGTTTATTTTTAGATATGTTTTTCACCTTTTGGTATGTTTTTGATTTTGTTGTGATTTTGTGCGTGCTTTTTGAGAGGGTTTGGCTGGCAGGGTTTGTGTGGGGGTCACTCAGGTCGTTTGTGTTGAGTTGTATTTACTCACTTTGATTGTTGATTGGTTTGATTCTTGCACACACAGGGCGCTCGATGATGGTGTGCGGGTGGAGGCTTATCGCCTTAACCCAGAAGTGAAGTGTCGGAGCTGTGCTCCTATCACTGAGGGTTCACACTGAGAGCGCCCTATAACATTATACAGTGTGACATGCTTTTTTGACATGTTACACTGTATTTGGCTTATAAGTTGTGAGATAAGTTTGGCACTGTGAGCTTCCCCCACGCAGACCTTGATGTGACTTGGTTGCCTTCCTTGTTTTTTCTAGTACAGGAGGGAGTAGACATCCTTCCTACAGATTGTCATCTAAAAGGTACAGGGTTATGGGAGGGGGATGTGAAGGGTTTGCGGTGGGGTGTTGGGGGTTTGCAGGGGTCCCAGTGACAGGAGGGGATAGGCATCCCTCCTGCTGCTCTTTAATTTATAGGTGGGAGTGTCGGGGGTTCGCAGGGGGTCCAGCAGCCGGAGGAAGTGGGCATTCCTCCTGCTGCTTTTTAATAAGCGTCAGAGCATTTAGCACCCTGAGCAGTGGTAGAAACCTCTACTGTGGCTTAGTAAAAGAGGGCTTTAATGAGTCACTTAGCCAGTTAATACCTAAAGTGACCTGGATAAATGGCTTTGGAATACCAACCTCATAATAGTTATGAAGAAAGATGAGTTTGTTTCTTTTTCTGAAAATTGAAGCAAAGCTTAAATATTTCTAAGGTTATAAATTTTATTTTCTGAGAAAAATGCCTGTTAAACTTGTTTAAGAAATTAAAATAAATATGCAAAAAATTAATTGCTTTTTTTGTTAACAATTTTATTATGAACATGTTTGATAAATTCTAAATAGTTTGTTTTCTAAGCATGATTGTTTCTGCCATACCTAAAAATTCTTACTGTATATTGTTTTTACGTAAACATAGGGTCTTGAAAGCCCAAGCTGATCACAGATCAAGGCATGAAGGTGAGCAGTAAACATGTTTATTTCTTGATTAAATGTAGATGTCTTGTGTGTATTTAACTATACTACAGTTTAAAAATCAATTTTTTTGAACTGCCCCAGCTTTTGAACATGCAACTTACTTAGAAACAGTAGGTAAGGACTATAAATGCTATCTGGTCTGCCTAGATTGCTTTCTTTTTTAGTGCATCTGACCATATTTAATCTGACTCTCTTTTTCAAACCCATTCCATGCCTTTTTGAATTATGGTACTCCGAGAATAAGCAGGATAGCAGGTCCTTATAGATTGGTAATGCCATCTCAGAGAGCCTCTGCAGAGAAACCTCTTTATCTTACAAAAATATCTAAAAGATTTTAAGAGGTACTACCAAGCATGCAAGCAGTTTCCTGTTGCACAGGGCCTCCTTTGTTTTTCCACAGAGTTGAACAGATGTTTCTTGTCTTCTTATTGTCATGTGGACCTTTTAACTTTCTGTTCAGCGCCCCTAGTCAGGGTTTTTTATTTTTATGTTTTCTAGGTCACCCATTATTGCAATCTTTTTGGACTTAAGGTATCCTGGTTATGCCTGTTTTCAGAATTGAGTCATTTGATTTCACTGTGACTATTTTTCTCTAACAACATGTCCTTGAAAAAAGCCCCTATCAGCTTTAAAAAGTGCAGGCAGTGTGGCAAGACCACTCATAGCTGGTGCTTGCAATACCTTTGGCTTGATTGCAAACTGTTTCAATTTTTGTTCTAAGATGACAAAAAGAGTTTTGGAGCCATAAAAAGCAATATCAGCAACTGGAAAACTGATGAAAGGCTGGAATGGATGGTTGCTTGACACACAGCCTGTGAAATATACTACTGTGAAACTTAGTTTGAGCCATATAGCTTTTTTTAAATGGCTGCTAACTGTACCGCCAACTGTACCACCAACTAATAACTGTTGCTATGGGACAATGGCATCCTTGGTCAAACTTTGAAATTTGTTGACAGAGACATCTAATGGCTTGATATAGTTTCTTACTTCGTTTCTGTTTATTAGATTTTCCAATTTTGAATGCCATTCCATTCAAACTGCACCTATAGTCCCTTTTGTGCTTCATGTCAAAATCACGTAGAAATAATATGCACACATGCATATGCAAACACAGGGAAGAAATTCCATGAGTCATATCCCACATGCTTTCCCCACTTATCTAAGTGGTATTTTGTTTGCAGTGATCGAAAAGATTTCTGATTGCCTATCATTGTGAGTGCTGATTTCATTTTCTTCTTCCATTAGTTACTCACTATTCAATGTGGCTTTTGGTGAGTTGGGCACACTGTTGTTCACGAGTGAAATCCAGCCTTTTAGATAGTGATAATTTACAAGACTGGTTGAAGAAATTGACTCTTCTCATTCCAGAGGTAAGACAAATGACTAAGGATTGTAGAAGATTTTCTGAACTTGAATGGAGTGTCAGAACAACAATATACTGTAGTTAGAATAAAAATGTCCTTTTAATTTTAAAGCCTGTTATTTGATTGAGCCCAGTTTTTGCTGCTGTTAAGACATAAACTGAGAGCTAGCATTTTGATGGATTCAGGATAAGTAGGAACCATTTGGAGCATTAGCATCATATCGAGCAGTGTTTAAATGCTCTTAAAAGTCAAATGTTTGAAGAAAAAGTTGGAATTATCTGAATTTGTTAGTGTGTAGGAATGTTTTTTTCTGTAGAGGTATAATACTTATGTTCAAAATGAGTAGCTGCAGCTCTATATAGATAGACTAATTGTAAGTTAATTGTTGGTTAAGTATTTATTAATTAAGTGAAGAGCTATTGCCCTTCCCTTATAAATTGTAGTAAAATGAATATTGATATAAAATTTATTTATTTAAAACGCTTACAGCCCACATATCAGCCATCTATGTGGAAAACAACAATACATGCATAACAAAACATGACATACATAAACAAAACATGGCAGATCACTATAAAATAACAACATACAGCAAACAGCCTTAAACCTATACCTTAAAATATTAAAACCAAGCAATTACAAGATTACAAAATGGCCAAATTTGAAAAAGTAAGTTGAAAAAATTAGGCTTTCAGACTTTTTTGAAATGCCAGGAAATCAGAAATCAAATGGATGGAATCTGAAATTAAGTTTCATAGTAAAGGTCCAGCTACTTGGAACATACCTGATCAATTTATGACTTTAGTAACAGAACAAATTGTGGGAACAACCAAGAAATCTCTGTCTTGTGATCTCTTTTTTTTTTGTAAATCTTTATTGACATTTCAAACTTTTATAATGTATACAATTGAAGAATCAGAAAAACTGTATGAAAATACATTGTTATCATCACAGTTATTACATTAAACAATTTTTCCTCCCCTTCTTATCCTATTTATAAACAATAATGTTATATCTTATGCTATCAATATAATTAAAAAAATAATAATTTTATTCTTCCAAATAAATATTCCATCCCCTCACCCTCCCACCCTCCCTGGATGTGTAAAGGAATCTAATGAAAAAAAGGAGAATCATAATTTTAATTATAACATAATAAAATTAGTCAATGGACCCCATACCTCATTAAAGGACTTGCTAATACCTAAACGTTCTGTTATCATCTTTTCATATTTATACGTTGTACACACAGTTGCCCACCAAAAATTGAAATTAATCCTATCATGATTTTTCCAATTATATGTAATCATTTGAACCCTTATTCCTGTCAAAATCATGAAAAGGCGACTTTTATTTTTATCTAAAGTGGGTTTAACATGAAGAATCGTTCCACATATTATCGCCTCGTATGTCAAGGGGATAGATGCTTCAAGAATAAGATTAATTTGTCCCCAAATTGACTTCCAAAAATGTTATCAATGGACAAAAATATATCAGATGATCCAAAGTCCCTATATCAATATGACAATGCCAACATCTATTAGATTTAGAATTATCTAATTTATTTAACCGAACTGGGGGTCCAAAAAATCCTATGCAATAAAAATAACCATGTTTGTCTCATAGATGCTGACGTTGTACATTTCAACCTCCAAGTCCAAATTCGTGGCCAACGAGATACAGAAATATACTGTTTTATCTCGATACTCCAAATGTCTCTAAGACTATTTTTGGCTTCTTATTTAAAAATCCAGAAATCAATTTGTACCACTGGGCAGCCTGATGTCCTACTAAATCTGTTTGGTAGCAAAGGATCTGCAAGCTGAAATAAGTTATTAAATTTTTCCATTCAGGGAACCCACTCTTTTAGCCTGCTTCAAATGCAACCATCTATATTGTTGAGACTTTGAAATGCCAAATGAATGCTGCAGTTGTGAAAACTCAAGCAGTTTTCCATTAGATATAACGTCACCTAATTTCCTAATATTTGCCTGCATTCAATTCTTCCAAGCGATCCCAGCACCACCTATTTGAATCTTGGAGTTTAACCATGACTGTAAAGTAGAATTCATTATTGGAACCTCTGTTAATTTATCAATGAATTTAATTGTTTTCCAAGTATCCAATAAAATTATGTTACATAGAAACATAGAAGATGACGGCAGATAAGGGCCATAGCCCATCACGTCTGCCCACTCTACTGACCCACCCTCAAGCCTACTATCCTAGGGATCCCACTCCTGGTGACAGGTTCCCTTGGCTTAATCCTCTAAGGGAACCCACATGGGCAAGCCATTTGCTCTTAAATTCTTGCACTCTGTTTGCCTCGATCACCTGCACCGGGAGCTCGTTCCAAGGATCAACCACTCTCTCGGTGAAGAAATATTTCCTGGTGTTGCCATGGATGCCCTCTTGTGGCTGAGGGTCCTTTGAGAAAGAGAATCTCTTCTTCCATCTTGATACGGCCGGTAATATACTTAAACGTTTTGATCATGTCTCCTCTCTCCCTACGTTCCTCGAGTGAGTATAGCCGCAAATTTTTCAGTCTTTCCTCATATGATAGATCCTTGAGCCCCGAGACCATCCTGGTGGCCATCCGTTGCACCGACTCTACTCTCAGCACATCTTTTCGGTAGTGTGGCCTCCAGAATTGCACACAGTATTCCAAATGAGGCCTCACCATGGTTCTGTATAATGGCATTATGACTTCAGGCTTCCGGCTGACGAAACTCCTGCGGATGCAACCTAACAACTTGCCTTAGATGAAGCCTTCTCCACATGATCAGCAGTTTTCATGTCTGCGCTGATGATCACTCCCAAGTCTCGTTCTGTTGAAGTTCTAGCTAAGGTCTCACCATTCAAGGTGTAAGTTCTGTTGTCTTTATCATATCTAGGTAATCTGATACTTAGTACCTGTGATAGTCGCATAGGGGACATAATTTTCCATTCAAGATATAACCAATCTGGTTGATGTTCCGTAAGCTCAGGGAGGATCCAATACATACCTTGACGCATTATATAGGCTTGATGATACCTATAAAAATTGGGAAAATTTACCCCACCCTCCACAATTGCTTTTTGTAACGATACTAAAGCAATTCTTGGTTTTTTCCTTGAAAATAAACTGGCAACATACCCATTGGTAACAAACCACAGGCAAAATCATCATCTTTACTGTTTGAATTCTCCCCCACCAAGACAAATGTAAAGGATTCCATTGCTCACACAATTCCGTAACCCTCAACAATAAGGATTTTTCATTTACCTTCATTGTTTCTTCCAATATACTTTTTATCCAAATATCTAAATATTTTATTCCATCTTCCTTCCAACTAAATTGAAACAAATCAAATAATCCTTTTACACAATGTACATTTAGTGGAAGAACTTCTGATTTATTCCAATTTATTTTATAACCAGAGAATTTTCCAAATCTGTCTATCAAATCCAGTAAATTTGGAATGGTCGATTCCGGATTTCTCAAATGAATCAAAATATCATCTGCATATGCAGATATTTTATATTCCCTACCTGCATAAGGAATACCCCTTATCTCCTCTGCTTATTGAATAGCTAAAAGTAAAGGTTCCGGAATAATATCAAATAACAAAGGAGACAACGGACAACCCTGTCTAACTCCCCTTTTTAAACAGAACCTTTCTGGGAAAAGTATTATTTATATATAATCTAGCAGAAGAGGAACTATACAAGAATTGAATCATTTGTATAAATCCAGAACCAATACCAAACCAATCCATTGCCTGATACATGAAGGTCCATTCTACTCGATCAAATGCCTTCTCTGCATCCAAGGATACAGAGAAGGCCGGTTCCTTCATTTCTTTTCTTAAGTTTAACATATGAAAAGCTAATGTGGTATTTGAAGAATGTCTTTGAGCAACGAATCCTGTTTGGTGCATACCAATAATATAAGGGAAAGCCTTGTTCAAACGTAAAGCCAATATCTTAGCTAACAATTTTCCATCCACATTAATCAAAGAGATAGGCCTATAGTTTGAAACCAACATAGGATCTTTGTTTGGCTTTGGCAAAACTATTGTTAAAGATTCTGCCCTTGTACCCATATTACAACCTTTATTTAGTTGAGACTGATATAAATTGAATAGATGAGGTAACAAGGTAATTTGAAAGGATTTAAAAAACTCTACCGTATATCCATCACCTCCTGGAGCAGATCCAACTCTAAGGGACTTTAAAGCCATCTGAATCTCTTTTTGTGAGATAGATGCTTCGAGACTTCCTTTCAAATGATCAGGAATTTTAGGCCCCTCAATCAACTGTAAAATCTCTAATCTTTCTCCTTAGTTGAATAATGCTCAGAAGAATACGAGCTTTTATAAAATTTCAAATATTGTTTTAAGATATTTCCAATTTGAGATTGAATTATTCCATTCTCATCTGCAATAGCCATTATGTTTACGTTTCTTTTTTTTTTTTTTGCTTTAAGATAATTAGCTAGTAATCTTCCCATCTTATTCAAGCTTCCATAATACAAAGCTTTATGGGATACCAAATCTTTCCTGGCCAACTGTGAAGAAATCTCATTGTATCTATATTTTTCTTTTAGAAGAGTCTGAAAGGTATTTTGTTCCCATTTTACTTTTAATTTAAACTCCAGTTCTTTAATATTTTGTTCTAAGATTAAAAAATCTTTATTTAGTTGTTTTCTAATATATGTTGAATACGAAATTATGTGTCCTCTCATGGTGGCTTTAAAAGCATCCCATAATGTTTCCTGAGAGATTTCTTCTGAAGCATTAGTCTGAAAAAATTCATTTATTTTCAATTGAAATTCTTCCATAAAGTTGGAATCTGCCAGCAATGCATTATTGAACCTCCAAACAGGTCTATTATTCTCTTGTCCATCTATCTCACAATCAATGCAAATACCCCGTCAGTGTTCTCCCTAGGGCCTTTTAGCTGGGCGGTCCGCCCAGCTAATTTAGACTAGAGGTCTGCACGGGAACGGGGATCGCGGGGATCCCGCGGGTCCCGCGGGGATCCCGCGGGTTCCCCCCCTGGCCCACGGGACTCCCACGGGGACGCCCCCTGGCCCACGGGACTCCCACGGGGATGCCCCCCTGACCCACGGGACTCCCACGGGGACGCCCCCTTGCCCACGGGACTCCCACGGGGATGAAAACAACCTACCTAAATTCTGGCGATGCAAGTCTGGCGATGCAAGTCTGGCGTCGGGTCGGGAAATAGCCATGTTGAGCAGTGAGCTCAGCACGTACACAGATGAAAGCCTTGCTTGCTGATTGGTCTGGCGGCCCCGCCCCACCGTGCCGCCGGACCAATCAGCAAGCAAGGCTTTCATCTGTGTACGTGCTGAGCTCACTGCTCAGCATGGCTATTTCCCGACGCGGGCATTAGGCTGTTTTTTGTCATTTCGGGTGGGGGATGGCAGCGGCAGCGGCAGCAGCAGCCTGAAAAAGAAATCATCCTGGCCGGGTTCGGTGTCATGCTCCGGAGCTTCTACAGCCTTCCTATCTCCCTCTCCCTTCTACCTGCGGCTCTCTTCGGCAACTCAGCAGCAAGGATCGACACAAGCTTCTGGCGTCGGGGCCTACCCTCTGCGAGTCCCGCTTGTTTCAACTTCCTTTTTCCATAAAGGCGGGACTCGTAGAGGGAAGGCCTCGATGTCGGCAGCTTGTCTTGATCACCGCTGCTGACGAGTTGCTTAAGAGAGCCGCGGAGCAGGGGGGTGTTGCCAGGTGCAGGTAGAAGGGAGAGGGCCAGATGCAGGACTCGTGGGTGAGGGAGGAGAAGAGAGAGGGGAGAGAAACAAAAGGAAATATTTCATACTGGGCTGGGCCGGAGTGGAGGGAGGGTGGAAAGATTCTGGCTACAGGGTGCATTAACAATGGAAAAGGGGGGAAAGCTGAAAATGGAGATAGTGACACAAAGAAGAGAAAGGGTAAGCAGGACCTTCTGAATAAGGATAGAGATACAGAGGGGACATGAAGAGGAGGTGAAATAGAGACATAGAAGTAATGCTGAAAAAGTGTGTGTGGGGGGGGGGAGATAAAGACATTGAAAGGGCAAATGGTGAATATGGGGTAAAGACAAGGACAGAGACAAATGAAGATTCTGAAAAAGTGGTGAGATACGGATATAGGTGAGATGGACACAAAGAAGGGTGATGCTGGAAAATAGGTGGAATGGTAATTCTGACAGACACAGAAGGGAAATGCTGGATCAAGGAGAGATGGGGCTCAGGCTGGATGGAATGAGGAGAAATGCCTTGTTGGCCCGGAACTTCCTCTCCTACGTCAGAATTGACGTCAGGGAGCGGAATGCTGGTCAGCGCGACGCTTCTGCAGGGAAAGCTTGGGACAGCGGTGGCTTGGGGACTATTCCCCGATGGCGGTGGCAGCAAACCGAGTGGCTTGGGGGAGGGCACGGAGAAAGAAAGAAAGGGGGCAGACAGAGAGACAGAAAGAAGGGGGAACAGGGAGACAGAAAGAAAAAGTTGGGGGAGAGAATGAGGTCTGGAGGAGAGGAAACATACAGGAGGCTGAAAGAAAGGAAGAAAGATTGGATGCACAGTCAGAAGAAGAAAGTGCAACCAGAGACTCATGAAATCACCAAACAGCAAAGATAGGAAAAATGATTTTATTTTCAATTTAGTGATCAAAATGTGTCTGTTTTGAGAATTTATATCTGCTGTCTATATTTTGCACTATGGCTCCCTTTTACTAAACCGCAATATTGTTTTTTAGCGCAGGGAGCCTATGAGCATTGAGAGCAGCGCGAGGCATTCAGCGTAACTCCCTGTGCTAAAATCTACTATTGTGGTTTAGTAAAAAGGGAGGGGGTGTATTTGTCTATTTTTGTATTTTGTTACCGAGGTGACATTGCATAGAGTCATCTGCCTTGGGAAATGTATATGGCAGATATCTTTGTTTTGTGTTCAAAAGAAAAGGAAATGCATTTCTGGTTTTATTTCTACAGTGTTGAAGTACTTGTTGGCCCTTGCTGTGACTGGTGGGGATCCCCAAGCACCGCCAGCAGAGGACCTCCTCTAGAGATGGTCAGAACTCCCCTCCACCAAGCGCAGCAGTTGCTGGCAGCATCCATGAGCCACTGAGGTGCCAGCATCTGTGACTCAGGGACGCTACTGCTGCCTGCCAAGCTTGGCAAAAGGGACCCCAGGCCAACTGCAAAGGAAGTCCTCAGCTGACAGTTTGTGGGTTCTCATCAGCTGAGTATTTATATTTTATATTTACATTAGAGGTTCTGGTAGAAACCCATTTACAAAGTATGTATTCTTCCCAATTAATATTTCCAAATTAATAGTCTCTTTGCTTATTTGTAAATGGGTCTCTACCAGAGCCTTTAATTCAGTAGCATAATTAAATAAAATAACTATTTCTGAAGTTTATAGGGAAGGATGGTGACGGAGGGGATTCCTCGCGGGGACGGGTGGGGACGGAGGGGATTCCTCGCGGGGACGGGTGGGGACGGAGGGGATTCCTCGCGGGGACGGGTGGGGACGGAGGGATTCCTCACGGGGACGGGTGGGGACGGAGGGATTCCTCACGGGGACGGGTGGGGATGGGTGGGATTTTGGCGGGGACGGGTGGGGACGGGTGGGATTTCTGTCCCCGCGCAACTCTCTAATTTAGACCAGCGTCCGGCTATCATCTGCTGCCTCCGCCGCTGCTGAACATTAAAAAAAACAACCAAAAAAACCCGGCTTAGAGATTTCAGCCCGTAGCTAACTTATGCTCCGGGGCTCTATTGGGGGAAATGCTGCCGGGTCCTGCCTTCGCGGAACAGAAAGTAGGCAGGACCCGGCAGCAAGAAGAGCAAATGCTTCACTAACCTGTCTCCCGCCTTAGCCCGTAGCGAACGTTTGCTTCAGGGCTCTCAACATGTTCGTGCCGGCTTCCCTTCTCTTCCCTCCAAAACTGGAAGTTATGTTCGGGGGGGGGGGGGATAAGGGAAGCCGGCACGCACATGTTGAGAGCCCTGAAGCAAGCGTTCGCTACGGGCTAAGGCGGGAGACAGGTTAGTGAACATTTGCTCTTCTTGCTGCCGGGTCCTGCCTACTTTCTGTTTCCGCGAAGGCAGGACCCGACAGCATTTCCCCCAATAGGTGGATCGCGATCTTGGGCCAATCAGCTTTCCTCTCCCCGACGGCAGAATTGACTTCGGGGAGAGGAATACTGGTCGGCCGAAGCAGGAAGAGCTTGGGGCGGCGGCGGCTTTCGGACCTGTTATTGGTGGCGGTTTGGATCCTGGTCCCCGATGGCAGTGGCAGTGGCTTGGGGGAGGGCAGGGAGAAAGAAAGAAAAAGGGCAGGCAGGGAGACAGAAGGAAAGAAGAGAAACAGAAAAAAAAGAAAGGGAGGCAGAGAGAAAGAAAGGGCAGGGAGAGAGGAAGGAAAAGTTGGGGGAGGGAATGAGGTCTGGAGGAGAGGAAGCATACAGGCTAAAAGAAGGGAAGAAAGATTGTATGCACAGTCAGAAGAAGAAAGTGCAACCAGAGACTCATGAAATCACCAGACAAGGTAGGAAAAATGATTTTATTTTAAATTTAGTGATCAAAATGTGTCTGAATTTATATCAGCTGTCTATATTTTACTAAACCGCAATAGAGGTTTTTAGCGCAGGGAGCCTATGAGCTTCGAGAGCAGCGCTGGGCATTCAGCGCAGCTCCCTGCGCTAAAAACTGCTATCGTGATTTAGTAAAAAGGGAGGGGGGTATATTTGTCTATTTTTGTATGGTGACAGTGCATAGAGTCATCTGCTTTGACCTCTTTGAAAAACCCTGGAATAGGAATAATAATTAACATTTTCTATGCGTACAGTGTGCTTTGTGTTTTTTTTTAAATTTTATTGTTGGTAGATCATTTTGACTTAGAAACATAGAAACATAGAAAAATGACGGCAGAAAAGGGCCAAAGCCCATCAAGTCTGCCCACTCCAGTGACCCTTCCCCCATGAGTTTGCTCACCAACCTCCTGCCCTTACCTCATTAGAGATCCCACATGAATATCCCATTTATTTTTGAAATCTGCCACGCTGTTGGCCTCAATCACCTGCCGTGGGAGTTCATTCCAATGATCAACCACCCTCTCAGTGAAGAAATACTTTCTGGAGTCCCCATGAAATTTCCCTCCCCTGATTTTCAGCGGATGCCCTCTGGTGGACGAAGGTCCCATAAGACGAAAGATATCCTCTTCCACCTCGATACGACCCATGATATATTTAAATGTCTCAATCATGTCTCCTCTCTCTCTTCGTTCTTCAAGTGAGTACAGCTGCAATTTATTCAGCCTTACTTCATACGGAAGATCTTTGAGCCCCGAGACCATCCTGGTGGCCATCCGCTGAACTGACTCAACTCTCAGCACATCTTTCCGGTAATGTGGTCTCCAGAATTGAACACAATATTCCAAATGAGGTCTCACCATGGACCTGTACAGTGGCATTATGACCTCTGGCATCCTGCTGATAAAACCTCTACGGATACAACCCATCATTTGCCTTGCCTTGGAGGAAGCCTTTTCCACTTGATTGGCAGTTTTCATGTCATCACTAATGATTACTCCTAAATCCCGTTCTTCCGTGGTCCTAATTAAGGTCTCACCATTTAACGTGTAAGTCCTGCACAGATTTCTTTTACCCAGGTACATCACTTTGCATTTTTTAGCATTGAAGTTGAGCTGCCAAGTCGATGACCATTGTTCTAATAGTAGTAGGTCCTGCGTCATACTGTCAGGCATAGTGCTTTTACCTACTATGTTGCACAGTTTGGCTTCATCGGCGAACAATGATATTTTTCCTCTGAGCCCTTGGGTCATATCACTTATGAATATGTTGAATAGGATTGGACCTAAGACCGAGCCTTGTGGCACTCCACTGGTCACATCTGATGTTTTGAATGGGGTACCATTTACCATCACCCTCTGAATTCTACCGCTCAGCCAATCCTTAACCCGTGCAGCTAGTGTTTCCCCTAATCCCAGCGATTTCAACTTGTTCAATAACCTGCGGTGTGGGACGCTATCAAAAGCTTTGCTGAAGTCCAAATACACTACGTCCAGGGACTCCCCGGCATCCAGTTGTCTTGTTACCCAGTCGAAGAAGCTAATCAGATTTGATTGGCAGGACCTGCCCTTGGTAAATCCATGTTGATGGGGATCACGTAGATTTTCTTCATCCAGTATTGTATCAAGTTTCTGTTTGATCAGTGTTTCCATGAGTTTGCATACTATGGATGTGAGACTTACCGGTCTGTAATTTGCCGTCTCTGTCCTGCAGCCCTTTTTGTGGAGTGGAATAACATTAGCTGTTTTCCAGTCCAAGGGGACTCTTCTCGTGGTTAGGGAGAGATTGAAGAACACAGACAATGGTTCCGCCAGGACTTCACTCAACTCTCTGAGCACCCTGGGGTGTAGGTTGTCTGGTCCCATGGCTTTGTTCACTTTGAGTCTTGAAAGTTCGCAGTAAACGCTACTGGGCGTAAACTTGAAGTCTTGAAACGGGTCTTTCTGGCTTTCCCTTGTCTGTAAAAGTGGACTGGATCCCGGTGCCTCACAGGTGAAAACCGAGCAGAAGTATTCATTTAGTAGCTCGACCTTAGTGGAATCCGATTCTACATAATTCCCGTCCGATTTCCTGAGTCGTTCTAACCCATCTTTGTTTCTTTTCCTGTCACTAATATACCTAAAGAAGGATTTATCCCCTTTCTTAATGTTCCGCGCTAGATTCTCCTCTATTCGGAGCTTGGCCTCTCTGACTGCCTTCTTGACAGCTTTAGACCTGTCCTGATAGTCTTCTTTTGCCTCCTGCTTTCCTAAATGTTTGTAGGTGATAAATGCTTTTTTCTTCTCCTTAACGAGGTCCGAAATTTCAGTACTGAACCACTGGGGTCTCTTGTTTCTCCGACTTTTGCTGACCGTTTTTACATAGCGATTTGTTGCTTCATGCAGGGTGGATTTCAGAGTCGACCACATAATCTCCACGTTATCGGTTTGTGCTTGGTTTTGCAGCTCCCGGTGGACAAAATCTCCCATGCGTTCGAAGTCTGTGCCTTTAAAGTTGAGGACTCTTGTCACTGTATTTGATCTAGAGAAACCCCATCTGAGGTTAAACCATACCATGTTATGGTCGCTGGAGGCCAGCGTATCTCCTACCAATACTTCTGTGACGCTGTCTCCGTTGGTGAGTACCAGGTCCAGTATCGCCTGGTTTCTAGTGGGCTCCAGTACCATTTGTTTGAGTCGTGCTCCCTTTATGGAGGTTAATATTCTTCTGCTGCCAGAGGTAGTCGCAGAGAGTGTGTTCCAATCTGCATCGGGCATGTTGAAGTCTCCTAGCAGAACTGTGTCCCTGCGCAAAGTGATGTTCTCTATATCCTCGATCATTTCTATGTCCTTGTCTTCCTGTTGTCTAGGAGGTCTATATACCACACCAAGGTATAAGCATTTTTCGTTCCCTCTGGCCAGGTTCACCCAGAGGGATTCCCCGGAGTATCTAACATCTGTGATTCTGGTAGTCTTGATGTTTTCTTTAATGTATAGTGCTACCCCTCCTCCTAACTTTCCCTCGCTGTCTCGACGAAGCAAGTTGTAGCCCGGTATAATCATATCCCACCCATGCGAGTCCGTGAACCAAGTCTCAGATATTGCCACCACATCTAGGTCTGCGTTCATTATTTCAGTCTCCAATTCCAGAATTTTGTTGCCCAAACTGTGTGCATTAACATACATTGCCCTCCATACCTTATTGTTGTTAAGTCCCTGTGAAGAGACTTGGTCATTTTAAAAGTAGCTCGCAAGCCCAAAAAGTGTGGGCACCCCTGCTCTAGAACATCACTCCTTAGTTTTATCAAGTGGTGCAGTGAGGGGCCAGCACTTTACATCTTATCACCTCATTCTTTCTTTTTTTCTCCTCATGTACAGCACAGTTCTTTATTCTAAGCAGCTCTGGCACTAACAGTACTACGAGTGCCTTATGCTACTTTCACTACCACTTGCAGTCAGGTTCAGCATTTTATCATGGTTTTGGTTTTTTATTTAGTTTTTCACCAGTATTTATTTATTAAAGCAGCCTTTTTTAACAGCCCGATGCCCCTCCCCTATCAGTGTGCATTCAATCCACTGCCGACACTGTTTTGGCGCCTCTTTCAACAGATCAAACATCATTGCCCCACTGTCGCGTGTTCACATTTATTCTGCGTATGAGTTTATCTCATCAGTGCAGAGACCTTTTCGTTAAATCCATTTTACTCTCCCTTTTTTACTTTCCCAAGCGCTGTGGTTTTATTCTTTGGTTTTAATAGAAGCTCATTTGAACAATAATTTAGATCTTTCCCAGGTTTCACTTTTCATCTACCCGGTCTTTTCTGGTTTCCTTTCTATAGTTTGCTTTTCGTCTGAAGTCTTTTGAGTTTAGAATTACATTTTATGACATATTTTTGTGATTATAATTGTATGACATGTCTAATTCGGTCAAGTTATCCATTCTTTTTATTATTTTTTGTCCCCCTCATACAGTGGCAGACCGCCCCGTGTGCCAACCTTAGGGGGGGTACACAGCCGGCTGGATCCAGAACTTCTGAGCTGCTCTAAATGGCACCTGCACCTCAGCGCGGCTGCCGTACTTATTCCGAAGCATAGTCAGCAGCCACACTGAAGTGCAGGAAGGTCCTGCGATGACTGCATTTGCCGCCTATGCCTCCGGAAGACGTAAGTGGCATCGGAAGGGGCGGACTGGCAGCTGCAGTCATTGTGGAACCTTGCCACTACTCCCTGTGTGTGCTGGCCCACCCCCTCCAACATCACTTACATCTTCCAGAGGCAACAGAAGCAGTCATCATGGGACCTTGCTGGTTTGGAGGGAGAGAGGAGCATAGAAGGGTGTTAGAGGGAGAAAAAGGGGGTCAGGGTGGTATGGAATGGTGGTGGAGGGAGGGAAAGGGGGCAGATGCTGATGGAATTGGTGTGCAGGCAAAGGAGACAGAGACATAAGGGAGAAGGATACTGGATGGAATTGGGTTGGAGGGAAAGAAAGGGGGCAGATGCTGATGGAAGTGGGGGGAAAGAAGAGGAGAGAGTAAAATGCCAGACCATGGGCGTGTGGGAGAGGGAAGAACAGGAGAGAGATGCCAGACCATTGGAGGAGGGAAGGGAAGAAGATGGATGCCAGAATAATAGGGGTGAAGGGAGAGATGGAAGGGGAATACAAGAAGAGAAGATGCCATATAGAAGGGGCAGAGGGTAGACAGTGGATGAAAGGAAGAGAGTGACAAGAATATGAGGAAAGCAGAAACCAGAGAAGACAATGTAGAAAAAAATTATATTTATTTTTTTTGCTTTAGGGGAGATGCATCGCTGTTTCTGTGGTATTGCATTGTATACAGAGTCCAGCTTCATGGTGGTTCATTTTAACCTTTGTCTACGTTTTTCTATTTTATCCCCCCTTTTACAAAACTGTAGAGGGTTTTTTTTAGCACCGGCCATGGTGGTAATTGCTCAGAATTCTATGAGAGTCTGAGCTGTTACCACCATGGCTAAAATCCACATTATAGTTTTGTAAAAGGAAGAGGGGTTAGTTGTGATTACATATTCCATACTAGGCGAAGGTGTTTTCTGTGTTCTGTGTGTTCGAAAGACATGGTTTTCAGTTAGGATTGACTGTGTAGGATTGATCTGTACTAGTCTGGCTTGTTTAGTTTTACAATGGGTATATTGATGTTGTACTGCTCAGTGCAGTATGAAAGATGCTGCCTTTTCCTAGGTACACTCTTGTGTGATGTGTGGATTGTTACTAAAAATCATGTTTTCATACAGATGGGGGGGTGTAAAAAAATGATGGGCCTCGGGTGTCACATATGCTAGGTACACCACTGCCTTCATAGTTTATATCTAATCCACAAGCCTGCTTTTAGGACCTACAGGGTATGTATCCCTCTGATTCATGACAATTTCACTTCTCATGTTATCTTATCCATTCTTTTTATTATACAACTGCTCAGATAAGCATCATTCTTTGACGTGATTGGACCTTGAAAACTAATGGCAACAGTGTTCTCCCCAGAAATTTTTTCCAGCCATGAAAACTATTTGCTGCATTTAGTGTGCCACAAAAAACATTTGCTCTGTTTAGTGTGCCGGAGTTAAAAAAGTTTGAGAGACGCTGCTCTTTACCATTTGAAAGAGGGCAAATATCTAATTATTCACTTCTAGAATTGCATACTTCTTAAATTTAATAAAAAATTATGGAACAAGTGTCAAACCTTAAGAAAGGCTGCCATATTGAACATTGGAAAATAACTAATAATAATTAACTAATACAAATAGTACACATTTAGGGCTCTTTTTACTAAGCTGCGCTAGCAGTTTTACCACGCATTTAGCTCGCGCAGAATTGCCGCACGTGCTAAACACTAATGCCAGCATTGAGCTGGCGTTAGTTCTAGCCCTGTAGCATGGCAATTCTG
The DNA here is from genome assembly GCF_902459505.1 of Geotrypetes seraphini. Classification (NCBI taxonomy): domain Eukaryota; kingdom Metazoa; phylum Chordata; class Amphibia; order Gymnophiona; family Dermophiidae; genus Geotrypetes; species Geotrypetes seraphini. The sequence goes on along the minus strand of NC_047086.1, from coordinate 336,183,502 downwards.
CATGCGCTAAAAATGCTATTGCAGCTTAGTAAAAGGAGCCCTTAATTTTCCCCACCACCAAATTTCCCCGTCCCGCCCGGCTACTTTTTCATGCCACCTGGCTGGAAAAAATTTCTGGGGAGAACACTGCCCGTGATCTGATAAAATACAGTGGTACCTTGGATTACGAGCATAATCCGTTCCAGGAGCATGCTCGTAATCCAAAATGCTCGTTATCCAAAATGCTCGTTTATCAAAGCGAGTTTCCCCATAGGAAATAATGCAAACTCGCTTTGATACATTCCCCCCCCCCCATGAGAACCGGCATTGCTCCCCCCGAAGGCCCCTCCTGCGATTCGGCACCCCCCCCCCGCCCGCGATTGGGCACCCCCCCGCCGCTTCTTACCGTCATCTGGGCACTGGCACCGGCATGTTCTGTGCTTGGTGCCGGTGCCCGAAGATTGACCTCTTCTGCTGGGCCTTGAGCATATGCGCATGCTCAAGACCTGCGAGTTCACGTGAACTCGCAGGCCTTGAACATGCGGAGATGCTCAAGGCCCAGCAGAAGAGGAGGCTGATCTTCGGGCGCCGGCACCAAGTACAGGACATGCCGGTTTCCAGATGACTGTAAGAAACGGTGGCGGTGTGGCCAATCGCGTCGGGGGGAGGGGGAGTGCCCGATCGCGGGGGGGGGGGGAGGGTGCATTTTCAAGTGCATTTCTTTGTTTTTTATTTTTTAAGGAACCCAATAAATTGAACTGAAATATTTTTATCCTTACACATATATTATCCTTAATACACATCCATTTTACCTCCCAAAAATCCCCTATATATCCATCCACACTCTTACCCCATAAAAAATATGAACACTTGACAACATACATCTAGACCAGTAAATTGAAAAAATCCCTCCTCAGCAACCTATCATCTCATACTATAAGCAAATCTTAGAAATCATATTACTTTATGTAATTATATTATGATTCTCAATTATTCAGAATATAGTCAAAATAAGAACTAAATCAATTGAATTTTAGTCACTACTTATGATATACTTCTTTTTATGATTAAAATTATATCATTAATAGAAATGTATTGGTCTAAAATTAAATTATATATCATGTAATATAATTTTATATAATTATAGTTTAAAAATAATTCATTGAAATAGAAATCTCATACACTATCATATTATATCTTTAATTTCAAATCATACATTAAAATTAATATGTAAAACTATCATCTTCCCCAATCAAATATTTAAGCAGTTTTCAAAAAAATCCCGTTTTAATCTTTGATTACCCAATATATAATTGAATAGTAAAATAATGAAAACTCAATATCACTAACCCTACCATGACTCCATAAATAATTAAACCTTCAAACTCAATTCCTATTCCTTCATGTTAATAATTAGAATAAAATAGAAATCATTAAAATACAAATAAATAAATAATCCAATTAGTACATTCCCAATCTTTTTTTCTTACTTTTTCTTCTTTTCTCCCTTTCCTCTTCTTCCTCACTTACAATTAATCCTAATAAGTTTATTTAAAAAAAACAACCTAACTATACATCTGAAATCCATTCATACCAAACCAATCCCCAGTTTATAAAATTCTCAACTATATATACGCAAACATACATTTTGAATATAGTAACACTCAATCCATACTTATCAATCTCTATTCGTTCCCAATTCTTTTGAAGGACTCCACCAAATCATAACTCTCTAATATAAGTCATAGATCTAGTACTCCTATCTCCTTACACATAAACTTCATAGCATACTTAACATTCAAACCCAATCACTTTCACACATTAACCAAAACTCATGGCATTAGCTATTTAGCTAAACTAGAGTTTACTATTCTGACCCCTTAAACCATAAAAGGGAAAATAAAATGGAAAAAAAAAACCCCCCAAAGAAAAATGAATTGTGATATGCCCATTCAAACTTCAAGTTCATTCATCTTAAACTTGAAGTTTCCATTCATTCTGCCGATTTCATCCTACCGAAAAGTATCTTTGACATTAAGAGTACTTGAAATAATGAAGCTTGCTGTGTTATTTATCAGAAACTCTCAAATTCCTTTCATTAAACATAACATATCAATCCATATTAAATGTTCTCGAATTGTAATGAAAAGTGCTTCCAATAAAAAAAACTTAGAGGAAAAGAAGCCTGCTTTGCCGTATTGTTGATCCCGACATGTCTTTCACAAAACCAACTTATTTTTGTTTTTGTTTTCCTTTTCTCTTCTTCTTTAATTAAATAGTACCTTCGACAACTTTAATCACCTTGTATAACAGTTTATCCTCATTCTTCAGTCAGATCTTCAGTCTGACCCAGTAATATAAAGAAAGCCAATATAACATCTTAACAGCCGCTTCAGAACTTCACAGGACGCGAGCCTTGCTGACAGTTAAACTTTAACTGCACAGTGGAATTTCATCTTGAAGATATAAATAAAAATCTTTTGCACAAAATAAATGTTTCTTTATAGATCTTCTTATCTCAAAATATATTTAATATAACCTTTGCAATTAAATGATTAAATAATGTGTTATTATTATTATTATATATTATTATTCTTTTTTTAATTTTTTTTTAATATATAAATCATATCCTTGTTCATCACTGACTCTCTATTCCATAGGATTCTCACATCCTGCAATAATTGCTGTAATTTAATAGGATCTTCATACCTTACAGTATGATTATCGTGAGTCATTCTTATATAAGCCGGATAGTACAAGCCATACCTTGCCCCTAACTGCTGTAATTGGGGCTGTAATAATAAAAACTGCTTTCTTTTCTCTGCCGTTTTTGGGGCAAAATCAGGCACAAACATAAGATTAGAGTCTTTTATACTCCAATTTCTTCTTTTCTTTGGTAAGCCGCAATATTTCTAATGCATGCTGAAATCTGAATACTTTAAATATAATAGGTCTTGGTCTGGGCTGTCCGTTATACTGCCTCACAGGAATCCTGTGTGCTCATTCTATTTCAAATGTATACTTCGTTGAAATAGGAAATAATTTTGGCAGCAAATTTTCTAGAAAGGTGACACAATCTTTCCCTTCTGATCCTTCAGCAATCCCAAGGATCCTAACATTACACCTATGAGAATGATTTTCATAAGCCTCCATACATTTTTGCAGGTCCTTAAACTCAGCATGATCTTTCTTGCATTGCCTCTGATCCACTTCCGTTTTCACAATGCGGGACTCTAACTGATCCACACGCCGATTAGACATGTCTAACTGTTTGGTAAGGCCAGAGATCTCTTCTCTCATAGCTGATATATTTTCAGCATTTTCTTTTAAATTCATTCTGATAACCCAATTTTATATCAGGATGCATGTGTGAAACATTGAAAAAGCACCCATTTTTTTGCCTATTTTATTTTCTGGGGTACCTGGTAAATCATCTTGCTCAAATTTGAACCTGCTTTGAAAAAGGTATAAATTTGTGTTTATAGTCTGCGCATGTACACACATTTTTAATTTGAAATTTTTTTTAATTAAATGCAAAATAAAGAGAATACAAAACATTTCTAAGCATTTTGGGATTTCATAAACTAATATCATATTTTTCTGTGTAAATTGTATTCAACACCTTCCCCCTAGACAATATAACTAAGGGCATATAGTATAACAACTGGTTATAACAACACAAGCAGTGGTCTCAGGTCTTGACTCTTATAACCTCAGATCTTCTTAGCCTATATTTCCCACCTCCCCTAAAAGCCGCCCTCCTGCCACTGGGGGCACTCGAATTCTGAACAAGATGGCAGCATAGAGCTTTTAGTCCTTCCCCTTCTCCTGTTATTTGTTTTATCATCGGATCAGAATATTACTAATTTATTTTGCTATGTACCTTTTCTATAGAAATGGCAGCCCAGAAACACATCACAAGCACGAATCCTCTTTACAGCAGCAAGGAGTTAAATGACATGGACTCAAAACTTCTTTATACTACTACTACTAATCATTTCTATAGCTCTACTAGACTTAGGAAGTGCTGTACAGCAAAACACAGAAAAGAGAATCCCTGCTGAAAAGAGCTTACAAAATGATAAGAGAGATAGTTGTGCTTAGAATTAAAAGCATCTTCAAAGAAGTGGACTTTGAGTCTGGATTTGAATAGTGTCAGAGATGGAACCTGATGTATCGAGTTTGGCAGTTTGTTCCAGGCATATGGTGCAGCAAGGTAGAAGGGACAGAGTCTGGAGCTGGCTGTAGAGGAGAAGGATGCAGATAAAAGAGACTTATCTAATGAGGGGAATGTGGGGAGAGATGAGAGAAGAGACATACTGAGGAACTGTGGCACAAATACATTTGTAGGTCAGTAAGAGGAGTTTGAACTGTATGAGGAAATGGATAGGGAACCAATGAAGTGACTTGAGGAGAGGAGTAATATGAGCTTAGCAACATTGACAGAATATGAGGCATGCAGCAGAGTTCTGAACAGATTGAAGGGGAGAGAGATGGTTTAGCTGAAGGCCAGTAAGAAGCATGTTGCAGTAGTCTAGGTGAGAAGGTACTGATGAGGGTCTTGGCAGTGCGCTCTGAAAGGAAGGGTCTGATTTTAGCGATATTGTAGAGAAAGAAATGACAGGTTTTGGCAGTCTGTTGGATATGTGAAGCGAAGGAGAGAAATGAGTCAAAGATTACCTTAAGGTTGTGAACCGACAAGACAGGGAGGATGAGGGTGTTGCTCACAGAAGAGGAGAAACAGGTTTAGGTCGAAAGATAAGGAAATAATTTATAAATCATTAGCTGTGTCTTCAAATTTATCAGTTGAAGATACAAAAAAACCTTTTGATTTTCTTATCTGAATTGCTTTAATCATTAGCCATTGGAAGAACAACTCTCATCTTTCTATATATATGTGGTGGAACTGGTCATTACTTTACAAGAAATATGAAAACATTCTTATCTTAAAAGCACATTATGCAAACAAATGTGGAAATCACTTTACTTTTTTAATATCAATTTAACAAAATATAAAATTAATAATTTATTCAATTGATTACACTCATTTGTATATGGCTTAACTGATCATTTTAAAGTTGTCTTTGTTATACATTTTCATCTATTTGAAAATCCCAATAAAGATATACTAAAAAAAAAATTCCTTCATCCCAAGAAATATTACTTTGTTGCATTAGTTGTATCCTGAAACCTATTTCATACTTGATTGCTTGCTTTGGGGGATGTTGAATGAAAATATGGATTCTAAAATGACAAAAATATTTTTTCTCATATTGGTTGGAAACAAGCTGTATAAGATTCCCATACTACTAACACATGAAGTTTGTTCCTCCAATACCAGAAAGTTGGAGGCTGAGTTTGCAACCAGTGATTGAATATAAATTTTTCCACACAATATAAGCTTTACCAAAAAATAATTTTTCGCCTTGTCCCTGAGCCACACGCAGAGAGGTTTGGTTGAAAAGAATCCCTTCCACCAACACAGATTTTGCAAGTAATATAATAGTGCTACCCAGAAAGATTTTATCAGTCTAAACTAGTGCTGCTCGATTCAGGAAAAAATTTTGATTTGATTCAGCCTATTAAATCGATGATTTGATTCAATTTTCCTGCACAATTGGGTGTTTTGTTCAAACATCCTGGTGAGTATATTTTATTTTTATTTATTCACTTATTTGTTCATTTTTATACCCGGCCTTCCCCAGAAGCTCAGAACGGGTTACAATAAAATAAAAATTGTATATCCTCTTCACTCACCCCACCCCTTTACCCTCTCCTACCCACACTTGCACTGTGATGTAAACAAAATAAACAAGCAAGAAAGACTTTTCCTCTCTCTGTTAAATCCTAGCTCACGTTGGTGGTATAACACCAGCTCTGGCAGGATACACATTTCAAATCTGACATATTGTAATCACAAAACAGAAAATAAAATTATTTTTTCTACCTTTTGTTTGTCTGGTTATTTTTCAAATCATGTTGGTCCCAGGCTCTGGTTGTCTTCTGATAACTCGCTTGCCAGGGTTTCCTTCTTTCTTCTTTCTCCGTACTAGCCATCCACCTTCCATCTCTGTCTTCTCCTTCAGTTTCCCTTCCCTCCCCAGGAGGTCTGGCATCTTTCCTTTTTTTCATCTCCATCCCCGCAGCTGTATCTCTCCTTATCCCAGGACAAGCAGGCAGGTATTCTCACTAGTGGGTGATGTCATCAGACAGAGCCCCGGTACGGACGTCTCACAAGCACGTGTTGCTTGTAGAAACTTAAAGTTTCTAGATGCCCGCACCGCGCATGCGCCGGTGCCTTCCTACCCGGAGATCCGGGCGTGTCTCCTCAGTTCTTTCTTTTCCGCGGAGCTGAGAAGTTCAACTTCATCATGCGCTAGCTGAATTCAGTTAAATTTGCCTTCCTTGTCCGCTTTTTCGCTTTCTTTTAATTACAGTTAACAGTTCTTTTCTTTTCGGTAAAAAAAAAAAAAGAAGATTATTTCCTCCGGCGGGTCGAACGGGCCGGCCACGTGGCTCAGGCCCACTGGCTTCGACCTCGCGGCGGAGATTTTCCGGCCTATGTCCCGGCCAATCACCGGGTTTAAAAAGTGCAGCAAGTGCCAACGCGCGATTTCACTCACGGACCCTCACTGGCGCTGTTTGCAGTGTTTGGGCCCTGACCACATTCCGAAATCGTGCAGGCCTTGCTCTACCCTTACGGCACGCTCATTCAAGCGGCGTTGCCTATTGTGGGAATCGATGTTCAAGATGGACGCAGCTAAGGATCCCTCAGCCTCCACTTCATCCGATACCTCCCCGGTTCGGGCAAAACCGGCATCGACCCCTCCTGCATCGAGCGTGGTGAAACCGGCATCGCTCGCCCCGACACCATCCACGAGCTCGACGTCGGTGCCTGCCCCGGTCTCCTCGGTTCAGGTACCTCTTCCTTCCACAGTGCCACCAATGGTCATCAAAGTGCCGAAAGCTACTAAGCAGAAGCACTCGGCCTCGAAGGAGCGCGATGTCCGTGCAGGAGGACCCCCTTTCGGTGCGGATCCCTCCTTATCGGCTTCGCTACGGTCCGTGCTGGAAGCTCAATTCGTTGAGCTCATGCAGACCATCGGACCCGGGCTCATCGCTGCCATACAGGGTGACCTCCCGGTACCGATCCAAAGGGGCGGTCCGCCCCCTCCCCCTCCCCCACACCGTTCGACCTCGACAACCGACGAGGACGAACGGGGGAGGGCGGCGATGCCCACGCGGCAAGCCTCGCTTACCGATATGCCGCCATTAGAACCCATTACGCCTCCGCGCCAACATGGGACCAGACCTCCGATCGATACTCGAAGCCCTGGGCATAGTCAGGAAGAGTTCTTCCGTACTCCTTACCAGACTTGGGTAGCATCGCAAGAACCCGCATCGCAAACCCAGTTACGATCCACCGCTTCCAGCCCTATCCACTTGGGGGCCTCGGGAGACCATGCGATGCACAGACGATCCCGATCCCCGTCCCGCCACCGAGACGGGCACCGATCGAGACACTCATCCTGGCACTCCTCACGCCATTCGGAGGTGTCACCGCAGAAAAAACTGCAACGTAGGGGATACTCCTCATCAGAGGTGTCCCCTCCGAGGGGCCCGGAGTACGAGGAGACACCGGTGCCCGATTCTCCTTGTCACTCCCCGATGTCCACGGACCTGGAGGCCTCATCCTCCTCCAGCCCGTCCCACAGACCGACGCTGGCGGAACAATTGTCCTTCTCATCATTCCTCCGACAAATGGCGGATGATCTGGATGTGACCCTTGACACGGGCTCCAGATACTCCAAAGAGTATCTGGACACCATGCATTTACCTAACCCTCCAACGGAGTCGCTTCGGCTCCCCTTGCATAAATTACTGGACCAGACCTTCATGCAGTGCTTCGAAACGCCGTATTCCATACCGGCGATCCCCAGCAAACTCGATGCTCGATACCGCATCGTGCACCATAAAGGGTTCGAGGGCCCTCAACTCTCCCACCAATCCCTACTGGTCGAGTCCTCCCTTAAACGCTCTCACCCCTCCCAGGTCTACGCCTCTGTACCGCCGGGCCGAGAGGGGAGAACGATGGACAAATTTGGTAGAAAATTCTACCAAAACTCCATGATGGCGTCACGGGTACTAAACTACAACTTCTTTTTCTCTTCCTATCTGGAGTTCTTCTTGCCGGTGCTCCGCAAGTTCACTCCGTTCATAGACAACCAAGCTCGATTCGAGTTCGAGGAAGTGGTAGCCTCCCTCTCCCAATTACGCCTCCAGCTGATGCAATCCTCCTTCGATGCATTCGAACTCTCGGCACGCGCCGCCGCAAGCGCGGTAGCCATGCGTCGCCTGGCATGGCTCCGTACTATCGATATGGATCCCAACCTACAGGACAGACTCGCCAACGTACCATGCGCTGGAGCTGACCTGTTCGATGAGTCTATCGAAACTGTTACCAAGAAGCTGTCGGATCATGAAAAATCCTTTCAATCCATCCTAAGGCCCAAACCCAAACCTCAACAGTCTCGACCTTCCAGGCCACCCCTGATTTACCAGCGGCGTTACATGCCCAGACAAACGCCTGCTGCGAGACAGCCTGCGAAGAGACAACCTCCCCAGAAGTCTCAGCAAAAACTTCAGCCACCGGCTGTACCTAAGGCTCCCCAGCCCTTTTGACGCCCCTCCCGGGAGCATAACCTCGGCCTCTCCCATAGGGGGCCGCCTCCATCTTTTTTACCACCGATGGGAGGCCATAACCACGGACCTATGGGTCCTCTCCATCATAAGAGAAGGATACTCTCTTCAATTCCACCGGGTCCCCCCGGACCATCCTCCAAGAGAGTATCCTTCAAGCTCGACGCAGACCGCCCTTCTTCTTCAGGAAGTCCAAACCTTACTTCAGCTTCGGGCTGTCGAGCCGGTCCCGTCAGACCAATTGAACCGAGGGTTTTACTCCCGGTACTTCCTCGTCCCGAAGAAAACGGGCGACCTGCGACCCATTTTATACCTTCGGGCCCTCAACAAGTTCCTGGTCAAAGAGAAGTTCCGCATGTTGACTTTGGCTTCTCTATACCCCCTCCTCGAGCAGAACGACTGGTTATGCTCCCTGGATCTCAAGGAGGCCTACACTCACATCCCCATTCACCCGGCCTCCCGAAAGTTCCTCAGATTTCAGGTGGGAAATCTGCACCTACAGTATCGAGTGCTACCATTCGGCCTATCTTCGTCCCCCAGAGTCTTCACAAAGTGCCTGGTGGTAGTGGCCGCAGCACTCCGGGACAGGGGTCTACAGGTGTTTCCATACCTCGACGACTGGCTCATCAAGGCCCCGTCAGCCCCAGAGGTCACTTCGGCGGCCTTGGCTACAACCTACTTCCTCCAGAATTTGGGCTTCGAGATCAACTTCTCCAAGTCTCATCTACAACCCACCCAGTCCCTCCCCTTCATCGGAGCGGTCCTGGACACCACCCGACTCCGAGCATTCCTGCCCCGGCAACGCATGGAGTCTCTTCTTCATCTCTGCCAGTCGGTGGCTACTCGCCAAACCCTACCGGCGAGACAACTGATGGTGCTCCTGGGCCATATGGCCTCCACAGTACACGTGACACCCTTTGCCAGACTCCACCTCAGGATCCCCCAGTGGACCCTGGCATCACAGTGGAATCAGACATCCGATCCACTGTCCAAACGCATCGTAGTCACACCTGCTCTTCGGCAGTCTCTACTTTGGTGGATGACCTCTTCGAATCTATCCAGAGGTTTGCTGATGCACTCTCCCCCCCATCAGAAAGTTCTCACAACCGATTCGTCGAATTACGCATGGGGGGCCCACCTGGAGGGTCTCCGCACCCAAGGATTCTGGACCAGTGCGGAAAGACTACACCAAATCAATCTATTGGAACTCAGAGCCATCTTCAATGCGCTCCAAGCTTTCCAACACCGACTCCACGACATGGTAATCCTCATTCGCACAGACAATCAGGCCGCCATGTATTATATCAACAAGCAAGGAGGCACGGGCTCGGCCCTCCTTTGCCAGGAAGCTCTACGAGTCTGGGACTGGGCGGTGCGCCACAACGCCCTACTCAGAGCAGTATACATCCAGGGGGAGAACAACGTCTTAGCAGACAAACTAAGCCGTCTGCTACAACCGCACGAATGGACTCTCCATTCCAACCCCCTTCACCAAATCTTCACGCAATGGGGGACGCCTCAGATAGACCTCTTTGCGGCTCCCCACAACGCCAAACTGCCTCAGTTTTGCTCCAGGATCTACACTCCTCATCGCCTCGAGGCAGATGCCTTTCTACTGAACTGGGGGAAACGATTTCTATATGCGTTCCCACCATTCCCGCTGATCCAGAAGACTCTGGTCAAGCTGAAACTCGAACGGGCCACCATGATTCTAATAGCTCCTCGGTGGCCCAGACAACCTTGGTTCTCCCTCCTACTTCAACTCAGCAGCAGGGAACCAGTACCACTTCCAGTGTTTCCTTCACTACTTACTCAACATCAAGGATCACTACTTCATCCCAACCTGCAGTCTCTCCACCTGACAGCTTGGTTCCTCTCAACGTAACCCCTCACCAATTATCACAAGAAGTGAGGGAGGTCTTGGAAGCTTCCAGGAAGCCCGCCACTCGACAATGCTACTCCCAGAAATGGACCAGATTCTCCTCATGGTGCGTTTCTAAGTCAAAGGAACCTCAGCGAGCTTCCTTATCCTCCGTGCTGGACTATCTCCTACACCTATCTCAATCTGGGCTCAAGTCCACATCCATACGAGTCCACCTGAGCGCTATTGCGGCGTTCCACCAGCCTCTACAAGGGAAACCCCTCTCGGCCCATCCGGTGGTCGCCAGATTTATGAAAGGACTCTTCCATGTTAACCCTCCTCTCAAACCACCCCCAGTAGTTTGGGACCTCAATGTAGTCCTTTCCCACCTCATGAAGCCCCCGTTTGAACCACTCAACAGGGCCCCTCTGAAGTATCTCACCTGGAAAGTGCTTTTCCTTGTAGCCCTTATGTCCGCTCGCAGAGTCAGCGAACTCCAGGCATTGATGGCGGACCCACCATTCACAGTATTCCACCATGACAAGGTGGTCCTCCGCACTCACCCGAAATTCCTGCCTAAGGTGGTCTCCGAATTTCATCTCAACCAATCCATTGTACTTCCAGTATTCTCCCTAAGCCTCATTCTCACCACGGAGAATCGGCCCTTCACACTCTAGACTGCAAACGTGCCTTGGCTTTCTACCTGGATCGCACCAAGCCACACAGAACCACTCCTCAACTTTTTGTCTCCTTCGATCCTAACAAGTTGGGAAGACCCGTATCAAAGCGCACCATCTCTAATTGGATGGCGGCTTGTATCTCTTTCTGCTATGCCCAGGCTGGACTATCACTTCCTTGTAAGGTCACAGCCCATAAGGTCAGAGCAATGGCAGCCTCAGTAGCATTCCTCAGATCAACACCAATCGAGGAAATTTGCAAGGCTGCCACCTGGTCCTCGGTTCACACATTCACCTCACATTATTGTCTGGATACCCTCTCCAGACGGGATGGACAGTTTGTCCAAACAGTATTGAAAAATTTATTCTCTTAAGTCGCCAACTCCCCCTCCATCCCACTGAGGTTAGCTTGGAGGTCACCCACTAGTGAGAATACCTGCCTGCTTGTCCTGGGATAAAGCAATGTTACTTACCGTAACAGTTGTTATCCAGGGACAGCAGGCAGCTATTCTCACGTCCCACCCACCTCCCCTGGGTTGGCTTCTCAGGCTAGCTACCTGAACTGAGGAGACACGCCCGGATCTCCGGGTAGGAAGGCACCGGCGCATGCGCGGTGCGGGCATCTAGAAACTTTAAGTTTCTACAAGCAACACGTGCTTGTGAGACGTCCATACCGGGGCTCTGTCTGATGACATCACCCACTAGTGAGAATAGCTGCCTGCTGTCCCTGGATAACAACTGTTACGGTAAGTAACATTGCTTTTTCTGAACTACACTTTCGTCCATCATCTCTCCCTCTTTCCCCACCATCCCAGGCTCCACCAGCTCTCCCTTTCTCTTCCCAACTACCCTCGTATTCAGTATCTCCATCCCCCACCCCCCTCCATACCATCCCTTGTGTCCAGTGTCTCTCTCTTTCTGTTCCTCCCCTTCCTAAATCCCATTGTCCACCATCTCACTCCCTCTCCTCTGTTTTAGACCCATTATTTCTTCCCCCCTCTCTCCCCCCCCCCCCAGGAAATCACTCAGCACTACTTTTTACCAGTTGAAAACAAACAAGCATCCACATTTCTGTGGATAATGCAGCACTTGAGGGGAAAAAACAAATGGGGAGGGGTGGGGTGGAAGGAGATAAAGAAAAAGAGGAATAGGCAGCACAGTATAGTATTATTATTCTAGGCTCAAAAGACAGAGCTGGTTTATTTAATTAGATAGTTGCTGTAGCAGCCTGTTGGTGATCCTCACTACAGGGGAACATTGAGGGGTAGTACCAGATTAATTAGAGAAAGCCCAAAATTTTTTCAAAAAAACAATAGCTGTAATAACCCCTAAACATGATACTAAAGATAAAACTGCTTTTCTCCAGCAGGCATACCTGTAGAGTTAGAGCTGGAAGGCTTAGTTACAGGCTTCTAGGAGAGATCTAACTCTTCCTCCCCCAAATAGGAAGCAGAAGTACCCAAGTCACGCGCATTAGGCATATGATTCAAGCACGTGACTGCCCTCACATGTCGAGCACCCCTCTCAACATGCATTCAAGGACCAGACACCCCACTCTCCCTTGGTATTACATACTAAACCTAGAAGGGAGAGGTTTAGTATGTTTTCCTTCTCCACAGTCTGACATCTCTTTCTCCACTCTCCAACCCTATTCGCTGTCCATCGTTTACCCCTCAGTCTCATCCCCACATCCTACCTTCAAATTTCTTTGAGGTTGCAGGCGGCACCAACAATAATTCATACAGTGATCTACAACCTGCCACAGAGCTTTCCTCCCACGGCTTACCGACCCCTGTAGTTCAACTTTTTTCCCTCTCCTGTATCCCGCCCTTCCGTAAATAGGAAGTCTCATCAGTGGAGGCGGGATGAATGGATGCTATTGCTAGAGACTTCAAGGACAAGTTTGAAAGTAAGACAGGATGAGGGAGAGAGATGGAGTGGAGGTTTGGGTAAGAGGGAGCGATACAGGGAAAGGGGATTTGGTCAGTTAGCAGACGTAAACACTCAACAAACATTTTTTTCCTGGGAGGAGAGTTGGTGACCAAATTGGCGAGGCCGATTAAAAAAAACCAAAACAAAACAAGAATCAATTCGAATCGATTCACCCGAAGTGAATTGGTGAATCGATTCAAATCGGGCAGCACTAGTCTAAACTGCCATAAACCATGAAAGAGAGTGTTAGCAACTGTCTGAAAATTCAGACTTTGAGTGCTTTCTGTCCATCCTAAGTAATAAGTCTGCTTTTAAGAGAAATAGACCCTATGCACTATCTGAAATTGACACTCCGGTAATTCAGCACTATGGACTATCCCAGATAATGGCTACACGTATATATATTTTTTTAAATGCGCATAGACATCACAACTGTGCCTGTGCTCTGCCCAAACCTTGCTCCCGTTAATGCATGGATAGAAGCATGATGGCAGATAAAGGCCAAATGGCCCATCCAGGCTGCCCAGCCGCAGTAACCATTATCTCTTCCTCTCTCTAAGAGATCCCAAGTGACTATCCCAGACTTTCTTGAATTCAGACACAGTCTATGTCTCCACAACCTCTTCTGAGAGACTGTTCCACGTATCTACCACCCTTTCTGTAAAAAGTATTTCCTTAGATTACTCCTGGGCCTATCATGTCTTAACCTAATCTTATTCCCTCTCATTCCAGAGCTTCCTTTCAAATGAAAGAGACTCAACTCGGGCACTTTTTTCATGTAGGTATTTAAACATTTCCCTTCTCCTGCTTTCCTCCAAAATACAGTGCTACCTTGGTTTGCGAGCATAATTTGTTCCAGAAGCATGCTCGTAATCCAAAGCGCTCATATATCAAAGTGAGTTTCCCCATAGGAAGTAATGGAAACTCTGATGATTTGTTCCACATCCCAAAAACTGGCTGGTGTGAGGGAGAAATTGTGTGCATAAGATGTGTACATAGGCTGAGACTGGTTATGCTACTGCATTGGTTTCATCCTTCTCTCCCTCTCCCAAACAGCTTTTTTTACTGCAGCCATCGACTTTGGGGTGGGGGGGGGGAGTTTTCGCTACCTGTGACAAATTCATTCAGACATACAGTATTCATGCCCAGTGGTACCTGCTGAGGCTGCCCACCGACAATCGCACAGCTTTCTTTCTGTTCCTGCTCCCAGCCAAAGGTTCGTGGACACGGCATGTGCGAGCTCTCCTTGCTGTGTCACTTCAGACAAGTTCTTCTCTCCCTGATTGCCTCGTTGGCAGTTTTTGCTGTTTGCACCATTGGCGTGAGCTTTTTGTTTTCCCTCCGGGTATCTTTTTAACATCTTTCCTTCTCCGGTGGCCAGTCTGCCTGCTATAATTTCTCTCCTCTAAGGCACCCCACTTTGTTGGAAACAGGAAGAAGCATCAGAAAAGGGCTTTCTGGGCTTGAGACTGCATGGCTCTGCTCAAGATTCTCCAAGACGTCCAAGTATCCGGGTAGGATTGCGCTTGTGTATCAAGACAACACTCGGTTTGTGAGTCAAAGTTTGCTGGAGGGTTTTGCTCATCTGTATATAGCTTGAGATCTTTAAGTCTGTCCCCATATGCCTTATGATGAAGACAATGCTCCATTTTAGCCTTCCTCTGGACCAACCCCATCCTTTTAATATCTTTTTGAAGGTGCGGTCTCCAGAATTGTATACAATATTTTAAATGAAGTCTCCCCAGAGTCTTATACAGGGGCAACAATACCTCTGTCTTTTCTACTGACCATACCTCTTCCTCTAGCATCCTTCTAGCTTTCGCCGTCACCTTTTCAGCCTGTTTGGCCACCTTAAGATCATTACATACAATCAAAGCCAAGTCCCGCTCTTCTGTCATGCACATAAGTTCTTCACCTCCTAAACTGTACCATTCCTTTGGGTTTTTGCAGCCCAAATGCATGATCTTGCAATTCTTAGCATTAAATTTTAACTGCCAAATTTTAAACCATTCTTCAAGCTTCACTAGGTCTTTCTTCATGTTATTCACACCATCCTGGGTGTCTACTCTATTGCAGATTTTGGGATCATCTGCAAAAAGGAAAATCTTACCTGACAGCCCTTCAGCAATATCACTTATGAAAATGTTAAAAAGACTAGGCCCAAGAACAGATCTTTAAGGCACACCACTGGTAACATCCCTTTCCTCAGAGCGATCTCCATTGACCACTACCCTCTGTTGTCTTTCACGCAGTCAGTTCCTGACTCAACCCGTCACTTTGGGGCCCATCCCGAGGGCACTCAGTTTATTTATTAGATGTCTGTGTGGATCACTGTCAAAGGTTTTGCTAAAATCTAAATACATCACCTCTAATTCTCTGGTCACCCAGACAAAGAAATTGATCAGATTTGTCTGAGAAAACCTACCTCTAGTGAATCCTTATTGCCTCTGGTCTTGTAATGCACTGGATTCCAGAAACTTGACCATTCTCTGTTTTAAAGTGTTTCCATTATGCTTACCACAGACTTACCAACATGTAATTCCCTACTTCTTCCTTACTTCCACCTTTGTGTGGAGGGACCATATCCACCCTTCTCCAATCCTCCGGTATTACTTCTGACTCTAGAGACTCATTGAAAAGATCAGTCAGCGGAGCCACCAGAACTTCCTTAAGTTCCTTCAGCACCCTCGGATGTACACTATCCGGCCCCATCACTACCCTCTGAAAATCGATCAGGATCTACCACTCCTCCATCCCTATTCATGTTTGTCTTCTGCGGTCCCGCTCCCGGCACTTCAGCCATGAACACAGAACAAAAATATTTGTTAAGCAATTCAGCCTTTTCTTTGTCAGCTTCTACATATTTCTCCCCTTCACCTTTGAATCTCACAATGCCACTTTTGCACTTATTCCTATCACTTATATATATTAAAAAAAAAAGTCTTGTCTCCCCGATTTACTGTATCAGCTATTTTTCTTCCATTTTTATCTTTGATTTCCTGACTACTAGACCTGCCTCTCTTAACGTTTTCAGATATTTTTGCCTGTCTTCTTCTTTCTGCGATCTTTTGTAGTTCATGAAAGCTAACCTCTTATTCCTTAACCTCTCAGCTACTACTTTTTGAGAACCAAAGTGGCCTTCTTTTCCTCTTACTTACTTGCCTCACAAAAAGGTTTGTCACCTTATAAAAAATCCTTTCAGTTTTGCCCACTACATTTCTGCTCCTTCGAGGCATTCCCATCTAGATAACAATTTTTTGACGTAATCCCCCATCCGAACAAAGTTAGTTTTTTTAAAAGTCTAGAACCTTTACTTTTGAGTGAGCACTCTCTATAATCATTTTAATATTAAACCATACAATGCAGTGATCACTGGATGCCAGATGATCACCCACTGTAACACCAGAAACACTTTCCCCGTTTATAAGCACTAAGGCCTAGAATCTCAAAAATTTGTGTTAAAAACGGACAGGCTGTGATATGCAAATGAGGTTGGTGGAAAGTAATGAAGATTTGCTAAATTTGCATGTGCCCATCGCTGGTGATAGCGATGGGCACATGCACAGAATAAACACAAAAAAACCCAACAACAAATCGTGCCGCCGATGTCAAGCAATCCTCCTCCTGACAGTGGGAAAGATGCCTATTCTCTTCTGTTGCCAAGCAACACACCCCAGCAGCAGAAGAGATGCCCACTCTCTCCCACCACCAAGCTACACATTCCTCAACACCTCCTTGGGAGTCTTTCTCTCTCGGGCAAGATAGATCGGCAGCATTCCAATGGGAAGAAGCACTTCTTCTGCCTTTGTCGGCGGCCCATGGGGCCAGAGTCGCCAATGTTCCAGCAGTCTTCCTTGGCCAACATTTCCTTGTGTCAGGAGCCTGGTTTCTGTCATAGGAGCCATTCTGTCTGCTTTTACAAGAGCTGGGGTTTGCCCCAGAGGTTCTTGTTGGCTTCAGCAGAGATCTCAAAGGCCAGGTGCCTTTTCAGTTGACAAACAACGTGGAAGCAAGAGTCGGATTCATTGGTTTGGCCCTGGCTGGCTCACAAGTTTCTATATGATGTGTTGTTCCCCCCCCCCCCCCCATGGCCTCTGATAGGTCTGGGCATCTACATGACAGCGATACATTCTGGCCTGGTGTCTAGTGGTTCTGATTTGGCCTCACCACTCATGGTATGTGGTTCTCGTATATCTTTAGTGGGGTGAGAGGCTCCGGTTCCCTTTTCAATAATATCTTCTCAGTCAGGGACCAGTGTCCTTGGAGAACCCATGGCATTTTGGCTTATGGCATAGCTCCTGAGCGTTCAGCCTTGATGATGAGCAGTTGTTTGAAGATAGTTATCTCGACTCTGTTGCGCTTGAAGTACACTCTTCTTTGGCATCTTCTGCCAAAGCCTAGTAGGCTTTTCTCACAGGGGGGTGCTAGGAGTTAGATGGAGCCTGAGTAGGCTACCAGTTAGGTAGTCCTGGTTTTCCTTCAGGAGGGTTTAGCCAGAAGTCTTTCAGTGGCCTCCCTGAAAGTTCAGGTTGCAGGCTTTGTGTGTTTTTTTGGGCATGCAGAGGAGCTAGTTTGCTTACTGCTCTTTCAAATCTGACCAGATGTACGAGGAGGACACTTTATCCACAGTCTCCCTTACATTTTCTTTTCACTTCGTAGACTCTTAACATCATCTTATATGGCCTTGATGAGGGTTCCTTTGAACCACTATAGGATGTATTTCTTCTGGACCTGACGTTCATGACATTTTTCTGGTCACTGTTGTCTCAGCACGGTGTATTTTGGAGATTCTACTCTTTCGTGCAGAGAATCTTTTTTTATGTATGATAGACGCGGGTGTTTTCCTCCGTACTGTACATTCCTTCTTGTCATTGGTGGTCTCTGCTTTCTGAGTCAATTAAGAGGTTAGTTTGTCTGCATTTCATATGACAAGTATGTTGTGTGAAGATTGGATCTTCCACAAATTAGATATGCAGAGGATCTTGCTCCTTTATTTGGTCCTCTCTTCATACTTTTACCCGGTTTTACCAAATGGATGTGGTGGCGCATTCTGCTGCTGGTTTTCGGGACCTTTGTTTTGTTCTGTCCCTCCCTTGCTTCCATGGCTTTGGTACATCATGTAGCGTATGGAATCTGGAAGAGACTTAACAGAATGGAAGATTAAGTTTATACCTTCAATAATCTTCTTTCTGTTAGTCCCTGGAGGATTCCATACGACCTGCCCT
The DNA here is from genome assembly GCF_902459505.1 of Geotrypetes seraphini. Taxonomy (NCBI): domain Eukaryota; kingdom Metazoa; phylum Chordata; class Amphibia; order Gymnophiona; family Dermophiidae; genus Geotrypetes; species Geotrypetes seraphini. Next base: position 336,165,128 of record NC_047086.1, on the reverse strand, counting down.
CTCTGTATTCACTCAGTTGCTTGGAGGAGCCTGCTCCTTTTCTGCCTTAGTTACTCTCATTGCAGGCTTGAAGATTTTCCAGCCAGTTACCAGATTCTGTATGGAGTTTCTGTGAGCATACACATTACCGAAGGCCTTTCTTGGGGTGCTTGTTGCACACAGCAGGTTAGTACTGCATTGTTTCTGAGTTGCCTTTGTGCCTGTTTACTTGTTAATATTTTGCAGAGTAAATCAGTTCGTGAGTTACTTGTGTTGATGGGGATTTTTTCCTGTGCTCCCTTGTCCTTGATTTATAGGTATGTGCTTGGCTTTGGGACTCAACTGATTCTACCACTAGGTGGAATACAGTATGTGTTCTAAAAACATTTAGATTTCTGCGACACCTGGACTGCAGGTTGGGAATGAATACCTAGTATATGGAATCCTCCTGGGACTAACAAAAGATTATGGAAGGTATAAAGCTAATCTTCCATTGTGCTATAATCTGATATTATGTATTGAAATTCAACCTAAAATATTGATCTGGACTAAAACACTTTTTTGTATGAAACCCTAACAGAGACTCTAAAGGCTGCACTATTGCCTAACTGATTTGGCTGAGCTAAAAAGAGAACTAAACTGAAGTAACCTACTGAAACCCAAATTTACCTTTCCAAAGTTTGAATGTCAGCAGGCAAAATATTCCAATGGATGTTTCTTCTCTTTAGCAGAGCAGATCCTCCTGCAGTATCTCAAGTGTGGCGAAAGGTTGAGTTTCCAGATCTGGTGAGAGGTTTAGGGATTAGGTGTTTCAGGTTTGTGGAGATTTTCTTGTTAAGATCAGCTGGTGAAATGTGGAGGGTAATTTAAGAGTAGCGGTGGGTGGGCAGAGGCAGACAGTAGTTCACAGGTTGCTGTGAAAACTATCTTTAATGCTGAGCCTTTACAACCTCTCTCTTCCTGGATTTTTTCACTTTTCCAGCTCCTTCGGCGTTGGACTATCTTCAGGTCCTGGGATCCATGGCTTTCATGTTGGATGTTGTTTCTTGGGTGAGAGCGTGCATGCATCTTTTCCAGCATGTCTTCCTCTCTCTCTGGGCTCCGCACAGGGATGTGTTATAGACCAGTCTTCCCTGGATTCTGGAGACTCGGGCCAGCATGATTGGTGGCTTCTCTCACAATCGCTGTGCAAGGGCACACCCCTGTGGATTGCCTCCTGGGTCGTGGTGCTGACAGATGCCAGCCCACTGCACTTGGCATCTGCTTCAGTGGAAATGGCCACTCAACCGATCGGAGCTCAAAGCCATTTGGTTGGCTCTAGTGCAAAAGACTATGGAAGGCCAAGTAGTGACAGTCTTCTCTGACAATGCAACAGCAGTAGCCTATCTCAACTGCTAGGGAGGTGCCTGGAGCAACTCTCTGGCTTAGGAGGCCCGCCTTCTCTTTCTGTGGGCTCTCAGCAATGCATGAGGTGGGAGTTAACATTGTTCAAGCCAACTTCCTCAGCATATAGCCCTTGGATTAGGGCGAGTGGGCACTGGCCTTGGTGACGTTCTGAGCTATTGTACGGTGTTGGTGTTGGTCCCGCTTCGACTTCATGGCCACGACAAAGAACATGAAAGCAGATTGATTCTTCAGTCGAAGGTGCAAGCTTGTAAGTGAGGGTTTGGATGCTGTTGTGCAGCCGTGTATATTTTTCTTCCCTGGTCCATGATAGACCAAGTCATTTGACAGTTCACAGTCCATCTGGGCCTTGTCTTTCTGGTAGCTCCAGACTAGCCTCACAGGCCGTGGTACGCAGATCTGATGCGTCTTCGCTAAGGTTGTGGCATTCAGTTGAGCGTCTATTCTGACCCACTTATTCAGAGTCTGGTTGTGTGGAGGACCCGGTTGCTTTGCTGTTACGGCATGGCACTTAAGCATGTAGCTTTAGACCACATGGGCTCTTCTTATGTGTAAGAATTTGACTGCTGTATCTTCTGATGCTACAGCATGGAAGACTTTCCAGCATTGATGCGCTCAGGTCCAAGCAGTGCCTATTCCGTGCCACACTTGGTGATGCTGGCTTTTCTCCAGGCTGGTCTTGATCATGGCCTCACTGTGGTGTCCCTTTGGGTCCAAGTGGCTGGTCTGTCTTGTTGTCGATCCCGGGGTTGTCCTTAATTTTTGGCATCTCGCCATGATGTGGCCAGATTTCTATAAGGGGCTCTTCACATTAGACCACTGATTTCTCTGCCGTTCCCTTCATGGGGCCTTAACCTGGTGCTGTCTAGTATTTCCAGGACTCCCTTTGAGCCCCTTCAGGATGCTTCCTTCTTTGACTTGACGCTCAAGATGGTCTTTCTGGGCCCCAGCCTCCAGGCTCTTTCTTGCAGTGAACCATTCCTCTGGATCTTGGAGATGGGGATTTCCTTGTGCACAGTTCCTTACTTTCTGCTGAAGATAGTTTCAGCTTTCCATGTTAATCAGGGAGGCTGTTTGCCTGTTTTTCAGCCTACTGGTTCAAAGGCATAGGATCGTGTTTTGAGGAAACTAGATATGCTTCTTCGCCATCTGGAGGTCACAAATGGGTTTTATCTTTCTGATCATTTGTTTGTGCTAACTCCTATCAAGTGGGATGCTCCTGTTTCTAAGGCCACGATTTCCAGATGGATCCATGAGGCCCTTTCATCAGCCTACACTCTTTCTGGGAAACAGTCTGCTATTTCCATCAAGGCACATTCTAGATGTGTGACTTCTTCATGGGCCAAAGCTAAAGCTGTCTCCCCTGAGGAGATTTGCACAGCAGCAACGTGGTCCTCTCTACCCATGTTTGCCCAGTTTTACAGAGTTGATGTGACGGCAAGACGGGACTCTGCCTTTGGGTCCTCAGTCTTGAGGGTTGGCACAGTAAGCCTGCCCTAGCTTTTTGGGGACTGCTTTTGTACATCCCACTTGTCTAGAATATATCACCTATTGCACTGGGAAAGGAGATTATGTACTTACCCTAGTAAGCTCTTTTCTAGTAAATAGGTGAGACATTCTAGACTCTCACCCTTTCATTTTTCGTCTGACTACTTCTTAGTTTGTGTCATGCGTTTCCAAGTTATAGCTTGGATGCTAGTCAGCCCTTGGAGGCTGAGGGAGTATATTGTATATATGTTCCTCTTTTTATCAGGATTAGTTTCTGAGCTCCCTTGAGGTTTTTGCCAGCTGTTTGCAGTTGATATTCTCTTGTTACTCCTTTGAGCTCAACAGTAATTTATGACCTTGATTATTATGGGTGTCTCTGCTTCACGTTGGTTTAGTGGCCCTTAGTGCTTGAGTACTAACTGTAGGTGGAGCTAGGGAGCTCAGTGAAGTACAGAAGAGGCACAGAGAAGAGTCCGAACTGGATTCCTTCTGCAGATGGCATGCAGCCATGGGGACATGTCTAGAATGTCTCACATATCTACTGGAAAAGAGCTTACCAGGGTAAGTACATAATATCTTTTAACGTGGATTTTTTTAAATTACACCAAATTTTCTCATGAATTTGTGCCTATCTTTTGAAAACCTAAATGTGTACGTGTGTGAATGCAAATTGTTCCCCAACTTCTCCCCCAGGAACACATCTTTGCTGTATATAGAAATTACTGTATTATGTAGATATTTTTTCACCTGCTTAGTCTGGCTATTTTTGTAAAAAGTTGTTTCCACGCATAAAATCATGGTTTATATACATTACTTAAATGCTTTGATGAATACCTCCTAAATGATAAAATCTTAACTTAATACAGGTAAACCACCGATTTTCTGACAACAGATGATCCAGCACCTTCTCAAGTCTGGACAAATTTACGAGCGGGAACTTCAAATTCCTGCAACCACCAAACCAGTTTCCCAGGCAGCCCATAGATGGTATTGTGTAGCTGCACTTGCTAGTGGTGATGCTTCGATTTTGTGCGATTCTTAGCTTAATTTAAGGTTGTAGCAGTCCATGGTGCTTTAGAGACACATGGGAAGTATATAATTAGTGGGTTAGAATTTGTTATAATGGCCACTGTTGGTTTGGCAAAACGGCTAGTCTGATGTGGTTTTGGAACCAGGGGTGCCTGAAAATCGGTGGTGTACTTGTACTGGTAATTCTATAAAAATGGTAAATTTTGTATTTGAATCCATAACATATTTTGAAATTATTTAGAAAATTTATAGCTGGAGCCCTTTAAAAAACTTTTTGCACTCTATATCTTTATCTAATTTTTTTGTTATAGACTGCAGTTCGTCTTGAGTCTTGCAATGGCTTGTACAAATTGTCACTCTCAGGACTGGATGGAGGAGACTCTATAAATCGATCTTTTTTGCTACTGGCTGCATCTACATTATTAAAGTTTCTTCCTGATGCTCAGGCAGTAAAACCTATCAGGGTAAGAAACTACAGTACATAGTAATATAGTAAATGATGACAAGAGATCAGCATGGTCTATTGCAGACTTATTCAACCTTTTTCTATCAAGGGGCACATTTTATGTTTTGTAATAATCGGAGGGCCAAAACATGCACCATTGTATTGTGCAATATGCTTCATCAAATAGTGGCAAAATACACTTGTGCAAAGATATGCTGCACTTTTTTCATACAAGCCTTCATGAGTGGGAATTAACAGTTGTATAAAAAATATGTTTTCTAAGGAATTATGACAAGACATGTTAGAATTGAGAATATAGATGCTAATAGTAGGGTCAAAACTGATAAATAGTTTTGAAGTTTGTCAATTTGAAAATGTATTTTATGTATGTTTTATTGTAAGACACTTAGAGGGGCATAATAAAAAAAAGTCTAAGTCCCCTTTTGGCCTAAGGCCCTAAATGTTGAAAGTAGAAGCAGGGAAAATGTCCATTTTCAAAAAAACGTCCAAAAGGAGGTTTTTTTGATAATGATCTGCCTCTACATTCAGCTGTTTAAACGCACAGACCACCACTAAGTCTACACTTAAGACATATAATAAACCAAAAAAAAGCCTAATCCCAAACGCCCAAAGCCAGGCCTTTTAGGCGAAGGAAGAGCCAGTCCTTCGCCTAAAAGCTAGATTCTGTAACCAGTGTCTGTCAGAAACAACACCGGTTACAGAATCCACACACCCACCCCCAGCAACGATCGCAGCAAACGCGACACTTGGGATTGCTATCTCGGCAGGAGAGATGAGCCATCTCTCCTGCCGTGATAACACCCCTCCCCCCGACATGATCAGGCAGGAGGAAGCCCAAGCCCTCTTGCCTCAGCGACCCACCCCCCGAGTCGATCCAGGCAGCAGGGAGCCCAAGCCCTCCTGCCCCAGCGACCCCCTTCCCCCCCAACTCAATCTGGGCTGGAGGGAGGCCAAGCCCTCCTGCCCCAGCGAAGCTCCCTACCCTCACTAAGATATGGGCAGGAGGGATCCCAGGCTTTCCTGCCCTCGGCGCACCCCCTTCCACGATCGCCCTCGAACCCCTGATCAGCCCCCCCACCCGCTGACCCCGCGCCAACCCCTCGACACTCCCCTCCCCGGACCTCAAAAGAGTTGGCCAGATGGATGGATCCCAAGCCTGTCTGTCCGGCATGTGCCTTAGGGCCTGATTGGCCAAGGCGCCTCAAACCCTGCCCACAGGTGGGGCCTGAGGCGGCTGGGCAGCAATAGTGGGGGCTCCACTAGACCACCAGGCTTTTTATGGTCTCCATTTACAAGGTTTAGCGCTATCATTAAATGCACAGTGACTTTAGAGAATCAGTGGGTGAAACTCATCCAGAGTGATGGGAGGATGGAGCATGAAAACAAACAGTGAGCTTTCTGCAACCCTCACAAATAATGGGGGTTTAACCCGATGGTCAAGAAAGACTACCAGTCCTGCTTACAAGAAAGAAGATTAGCAAGGTAAGAACCTAATCTTTCCTTGCCATATGAGACCTCTCCAATTACTGAGACCTAACAAACAAAATGTATTTATTTATAATTATTCAGTATTTGACTTACCATAAGTAGGCCATAAAGGTAACTAGGTGGTTAAGAAAAATAAAAGGGATAACAGGTGCGGTCAAGGAGTAGAAGAACCAGATGACTCAATGAACTGATGATGAGCCTTGGATAGGAAGGTTCCATAAGAATGTGAGAGGATAGAGATTTCCACAAGTTTGCACCAAGGTAGCTGATGCTGATCTCACACAAAATAGTTATAGAATGCAAAAGGTACTGGACAGTAAATTAGATAAGTGGTGGAAGAATGGAGAGTAGAGAGAATTTGTTAGGGCTTAGGTAATAAGGAGAGAGTTGAGATATGCTGAAGCAGAAAGGATACACAATTTAAAGACCAGGCTGAGAGTTTGAATTGAATGCAGGCTGACACTGGAAGCCATTGTTCTGAATGAAGGTGGTGGGTAACGTTGTCAGAGCAGAGTGAAAGTGTTTAACAGCAGTGGATTGGATGAATTGAAGACATTTAAGTGAATAAAGAAAAAGGGTGCAAATAAGTGGTGGACCTAGTATTGAGCGTAGGGGCCGAATTCAGTGTAAAGCAAAGTGGGAGAAGACAATAGAATTGATCTGGTGTTTAAAGGTCAATACAGAATCGAAAATGACATCTAAGATTTTGATGGTGTTACAGAAAGGGAGTGGATGAATTTCGAAAATAAAGGGCAGGAAGGCAAGGGTGAGTGTGGTGTGGGGAATACAATGGCTTCACATTTGGATGTGTTAAAAAAATGTTTGTTATTCTTAAGCCAGCTGGAAACACGATGAAGATAACCATTGAGGGTAGAAAGTGAAGTGGAGGGTTTGGAGACATGACAGAGGATCTTAATATCTTTTGCATAACAGAAGGGAGCCCAGTCTTGTTCCTGAATTAACATGAGCAGAGGGGAGAGAAGTACGTTGAAAAAGGTGAGGAGGAATCCCTGGAGAACTCTAAATTTCTACTGGGAAAACAAGGAAAAAGTGTCATGGGAGAGCTAGAATGTGGATCCAAAGAAGTAACTTGAAAACGTAAGAAAGCACCCGGGGATTGGAGGCAACCTTATCTCATACCTCTTTCAATAAAGGAATTAGTATGTCTCCCAATCACCCTTATGCATGCTATGGATTTCACGTAAAACTTATGAATCCAAGTATAAAATTGTCCCCCAGCCTTACTTTGCTCATTACCCACCAAAGTGGATACAGTTGAAAGTCTTCTCCACATCTATAGATGATAAAGCCAGCTTTGATCAGGCTTGCTAAGCACCCCAAATAACATTCAATGTGCACCTGATATTGTCTGGTTTGTCGCTTTGGTATAAAGCCTGATTGTTTGCAATCAATAATAACAGGGCTAATTGCTCAACTAGTATTTTTGTCAATAATTTAACATTGACATTTTTCCTGGACTGAGCCAGGCATGGAAATCTGATCCAAGTAAGATTGAATGTCATCTCTATCACTACTATCTCCATCATATAACTATTGATTAAATTCAAGGAATTGAGCATATATTTGCCATCTGTGTAATAAAATATATCCCCTTTTATTTTTATTTTCCAAATTGTTTGGGCTGTATCTCTTCTTGAAGGTGCCTAGCCAGCATAATGCTATAGTTATTACCAAATCCAAAAACTTCTAAGTTGCCCATGCATGAAATCCTCTTTTTCTAATCTAATCTTCCATTTGTGAGTCGCACATGCCTATACAGGCTCAAGGCGACAGATCAAAAAGGAAGGGTAAAGTAGTGTGGGAAGGGGGCAGCCATATAGAATTGAAGACAATTAATTGTCAAAGAGGTGAATCTTCAGGTTTTTTCTGAATGTAGTGTAGTTTATTTCTTTCCTGATCCTTTCTGGTAGGCCGTTCCAGGTTTTTGCACCCAGATAAGTTAGCATAGAGTAGAAAATTCACTTGTAGTGGTGGTATTTTTCTGTTTATAATCTCCCCAAATCCTTTCTAACTACTGAAGTTCTTGAAGAATATCAGCTCTTGGCTGTTCTTATACTGACACTCTAAATTTACCAGCTTTCTCGCAGAAATGGTTTGCTGGTCCATTAGTTTTTTTCTTATGTGCTCCCTCCCTTTTAATTAGATTCCCCCTTATTACAGCTTTAAGGGCATCCCACAACTGGCTACACTGCACAACAATTTTTTGGTTAAGTCTTGATTCCTGAAAAGTTTTTGGTGATTATGACAGGTACCAACTTGGTATGCTCAAATATGGTTTTGGTTTTACTGCATCACGTAAGAACTATGAGAAATAGACATTTTTATGTTTACTGACAATAAAATATATAGTCAAGTTTACGTTTCGCACAAGCGACTAAATGAAACAGAATTAAAAGTGTTTTGCTCCCGAGTTTCTTTTATATTCAGTGTCTGGTGCATCACGTTGTAGCATCCAACAATAGTCGGCAAGCATTGACGGATTCCAATTGCCCTGGTATCGTTTCTCCATCGTAGCTATGTCTTGATGAAACCTTTCACCGTGCTCGTCACTCACAGCACCGAGATTTGCGGGGAAGAAGTCCAAGTGTGAATGGAGGAAATGAATCTTGAGTGACATATTGCACTTCATTCTCTTGTATGCTTTGAGAAGTTTGTCTACCAGCTGAATGTAGTTTGGGGCTCTGTAATTGCCCAGAAAATTGTCAACAACGTCTTTCAAGGCTTTCCAGCCAATTTTTTCCGGCCCAACTAACAGATCTTCAAATCGCTTGTCACTCATAACATGTCTGATCTGGGGGCCAACAAAAATACCCTCTTTGATCTTGGCATCAGTTATTCTTGGGAACATCTGTCTTAAATAACGAAAACCTTCCCCTTCCTTGTTCATTGCTTTCACAAAATTCTTCATGAGTCCCAGTTTAATGTGAAGAGGAGGCAAAAATATCTTTGTCGGGTCAACAAGCGATTCATGTGCTACATTTTTCTGTCCTGGAACTAACTTTTTACGGAGTGGCCAGTTCTTTCTAGAATAGTGCGACTCTCTGTCTCGGCTGTCCCATTCGCAGATGAAACAGCAGTACTTTGTATAGCCAAGCTGCAGTCCTAGTAACAGAGCAACGACTTTGAGGTCTCCACAGATATTCCAGTTATACCTGGTATACTGGACATACTTTAGTAACATTTCCATATTCTCATATGTTTCTTTCATATGTGCTGCATAGCCAACAGGTACTGAAGGATAAACGTTGCCATTGTGCAACAGAACAGCTTTCAGGCTTAACATTGACGAATCAATGAAAAGACGCCACTCTTCCGGGTTGTGATCACAACCAAAGACCGAGAACAATCCTTCAATGTCACAACAGAAACAGAGACTGTCGACTTGTGCAAAAAATTTGGTTATATCATGATGCCGGTCTCGAAACACAGAAATTTTCGTACCTGGTGATAGCAAACACCATTCCTGCAGTCTCGAACCTAGCAGCTCAGCTTTTGCTTTTGACAGACCCAAATCTCTGACCAAATCGTTCAATTCGGACTGTGTTATCAGATGTGGATCGCCTGATGAGGATGGTTCAAAATCCGGGTCAATGTCACTGTTAGAACCCTGCACTGCAGTTTCTTCATCTGGTTCGTCTAAGGTCCAATCCTCTGGTGGTTTCGGAACTGGAAGACTGTCATCATGTGGCATGGGTCTCATTGCTGAAGGCAGATTAGGATATTCAATTGACTTCTTGTTTTTGGCAGAGAAACCAGACACATTAGTCAAACAGAAATAACAGTCCGTCACATGGTCTTTCTGTTCTCGCCATATCATCGGAACAGCAAATGGCATCGTCTTTCGAGTACCTCTGAGCCAGGCTCTCAGACTAACAGCACATGTCGTACAGCAAATGTGAGGCGCCCATTGCTTGTCTTGATCACCTATTTTGCAGCCAAAATACAGATGATAGGCTTTCTTTACAAGGGCAGTCATCGAACGTCTCTGAGGCGTAAGTGTATATTCCCCACAGATATAGCAGAATGTGTCGCGGCTGTTACGACACCGACGAGACATATTGCCCGACACCAAAACGTCTATAGCATCAAGCTTACTTACTGTTATATTGCTACAGCTACTATACTACTATACTTTACTATACTGATACTATATACACACACGGACTATCTATATTAACCAAATGAGCAGGATCGGTGTATGGAAGCCACCATTATAGCATGGTGAGACAGCGCAAGCTCGTTCAGACCTGCCCAGACATGCCCAGGATGTCATCTTCCATAAAACAGCTTCCAACCTGGCTAGATTTTATGCATGGACATACCCAGGCGGCACAAACCGTTGTTGATAAGACACTTATGGGAGAAAAAATTGTTTGCATCCAAATATAAGAAAAAATCACGACAAAATTGAAGATTTCTCTGAAATGGTAGTTGATGGGTAATTTTTGATGTAATATTCATGATCAGCACCCAAAATTCTATAAGAAACACCCAGCAGTGTTCAGGAAGCAAAAACTTTGTTGTGCAGTGCTATCATTTGTCATATTGTTGTGCTTTGGCATTCTTCTTGATTGGGTACGTATTTACTTTTTTCAAGTCTTTATTCAGTTATTATAGTTTTGTCACATTCCATTGCGGCAGTATTTATGTTAAAATTGACACAGAGTGGAAGAAATAATCGCTTTATTAATTGCCTCTTCGAGCTCAGCTCTCATATGTACGTACTCAAGCGGTGATGTCACTTCCACCTAATTGTAAAATTCACATGAACTTGCTGCCCTGCCTGTTGAATGCTGAGTTTTATCCCCCCCCCCAAAAAAAAATTTTTTTTTGTATAAAGTAATTATTTGTCCAGTATGGAACTAAATATATAACTGATTTTTGACCCATGATGCCACTCTTGGACACATGTTTTGGACAGGACACAAGAGGCATTTTGGATGTAGCTTTTTTAATTTGTTTCTACCATTTGGTCCATTAGGCTGATGGCTAAGTCTGGATTGGTCCTAGATTTGGTCACTACTATAGTTTCAACAAGAAAGGGGGTTTGATGATTTTTACGATGGACTTCATTTATTACGCTCAGGACGATTATAACCACTTTGTTTTCTTCTGATAGTCCAACTACACAACATTGGAGAGCACTGTATTGTGGTATATAAACTGTTGTTGTTGTTGTTATTATAATTATTATTATTATTATTATTTCCACTCTTATGATGGAGAGGTGTAAAATCCAGGATTTGGGAGCCCATGATAGGGCAACAGTTCAGAGAATATGGGAGCCTTTTTGATCCACTATGACTATTACAGCCTGTTAACATTTTCATAGAGGTCTGGAGAGAATATCTTGAAAGATAGTATTGTATGGGGTCTAAGTGGCATGCTGAAGGATAAACTGCATGCTCCTTTGGGATGTGTAATGGTGGGGGAGGGGGGTGGGCTGGGGGTAGCTATATGGGGAGAGGGAGGTTTGCGGAGCTTTAGGAATGCTTATGGTGGGGGGGGGCGTGGCCTGACTTCCGCGGAGACCACATGCATGGCATAACTGCTCCTCTGCACCCGCACTTAAAACGCATTAAAACAGTGCTTTTTCCGTGGAAATCTTACATTTAACGCAGAGATTTCACTACCTAAACCCTCATGTCGCCTCCAAAACCGGCGAAAAATGAAACTGCTTCACCCGCGCCACTCGGAGGTAAGAGGCCCAAACCCGACCCGAGCACGCCGGAGAAAATGGCGCCGAAAAACAACGAGGCTTCACTTGACCTGCTCCTGAAAGAAATAAGATCGATCCGGGTCATAGTACAGGAGCAGGTTGAAGAAACTAAGCTTTTGAGGGGGGAAATAGAGGCAATTAACTCCCAATTTGTGGATGCACGGCATCGCTTGGATGCCCTAGAGGAAAAAACGTCTCCCATACTATCTCTGCAAGAAACGGTAACTAAGCATGACAAAATTATTACTACTTTACAAAGAGACTTTGAAGATCTCTCTAATCGCAGCAGAAGATCCAATTTAAGAATTATTGGGCTGCCTGAATCATCGGAGGGCTCTGACATGGCTTCCTTTCTCTCTGCTTTCCTGCCTGCTACCCTGGGGCTTATCTTTTCACCTCCACTGGAAATAGAGTGTGCTCACTGCGTGCCATCTCACCTCTCTTCACATGCTTCTTCTCCCCGGCCCATAGTGGCTAAGCTGCTCAGATTTCAACACACGCTGCAGATTCTTACAGCAGCAAAATCTAAACCTCAGCTGCTACACCAGGGCAGGAAGTTTTTCATTGTTCCAGATCTGGCTAAATCCACAGCCTTGAAGAGAAAAGCATTTCTTTCCCACCGGCAGGAGCTTAAAGACATTGGAGCCAAATATGGCCTTATGTACCCAGCAAGGATGAAAGTAACCTACAATAATCGCACTACTTCCTACACTGATCCTGACGAGCTGGCTGCATTCCTGGATTCTTTAAAAATGCGCTGACATGCTGAGCTACTGATGACTTTGTCTGCCTCTGTTTCCTGCTGTTATAATCTGCATGCATATGACTGTATAATTCACTGTTTATGTGGATAAGCACATCACTCTCATGTTCTCCAAATTGAGTGGGTGTGGAGTATTGTTAGTTGTTTCGTAAGTGTTACTTCTCCGTGCTCACAGGAGCACCCTTAAATTGTTTTATCTCATGCATGGTCTCTCTTTTTTCTGACCTTGCATTATGCTGTCACTGTTAGTCTCTTTGCTCTTACTCTTATGCTTTCTTTATTTCTACTCTCTGGCAGGAGTGTCTACCTGGTATTCTGGTTATGTTATTTGATTTTTTTTAACAAAGGTGATATTTACTATGTCTTATCACTGCATAAAATAGATTATGGCTGATTTACATGTTTTCTCTTTTTTTTATGTTCAAATCTATTTTATTAAGCAATAGGAAATACAACAGCAATAGCAACCATGGTACACATTTTCATCAGACAACCGCGGAGGACTGGACTCTGATGTCCTCCCCGGACCCACCACCCCCCACCCCACAGCAAGAAATCCCCAGCCCCCCACCCTCCCCTCCCCATCCCCCCACAGATACATAAAACTCTTAGGCAGGAAACAGCAAGGGCAAATAGAATCACAGATTCAGAGGTGGAGTCTATTCAAAACACGGCTACGACTCTCAGGAGTCAAAATGTTCAAGTACGGAGTCCAAGTGTGAACAAAGTCTCTGCTCCGGCGACGAGAAGAACAAGCCAAACGGGCCTCCCAACCCATAAGTTCATGAAGGCGATTCCTCCAATGCCAAAAGGAAGGGGGCTCAGGAGAAAGCCAGCAACATAAAATACATTTCTTCCCTAAAATAAAACATTTACTAAGAAATAATTTTTCATAAGAAGTGTACATATTCAAGAAAGAGAATTGGGCAAAATGGTTTGAACCATCCTATTAAAAGGAAAAAGATAGCCAACTATGTGTTTAATAAACATCCTGACGTGATTTATTTGCAGGAGACCCACCTCCCGCCTGCTGCCGCTTTAAAATTTCAGTTGAAGGGATATTCCACCCATCTATATTCCCCTGCAACTCAGCAGAAAAAAAATGGTGTATCAATACTTCTCAATGACAAACTATCCCCTGTTGTTCACTCCTTTAAAACAGACACTGATGGAAGGTGGTGTCTGGTGCATGCTGCGTTGCACTCAGTAGATTTTGTGTTCCTTAACATCTACGCTCCTGTTTTGGACCATCCAGACTTTTTCAAGGATCTTCAGCTGGCGTTGGTTGAATACGGTTCTTGTTCTCTGATATTGGGAGGAGATTTCAATCAAATTCAAGACATTTATATAGATAGATCATCCTCTTGCAGACCCTCAAAATCCAGATCTTTTACAGCTTTACATGCTCTAACAGAAGCCTTTTCCCTTGTAGATCCATGGCGTTTGCTACATCCAAAAGGTAGAGAATACTCACATTTCTCACCACCACACAACACCTACTCGAGAATTGATTTCTTTCTTCTTTCCTCCTCTCTCATTCAGGACGTGACAAATACTATTATACACCCAATATCTCTTACGGATCATGCGGCTATTTCTTTACACTTATCTATCTCCGCACAAAGAATCTCCCTCTTGGCGACTTAACAATGCCTTACTTTTAGATGAGGAAATAGTGGACAAAATCAAATCTTTTACTACGGAATTCTTCGAAATCAATACCAAAGACCCAGAAATTTGTCCTTCCATCGTCTGGGAGGCCTATAAAGCTTCTCTCAGAGGTGAATTGATTAAACTTGCTTCCTGGAAAAAAAAAACAATCCATGCGAAAAGAAAAAGAATTGGAAATCTCCATCAAAAAATTAGAACTACAACATATGTCTACCCATTTACATGATCCATCCATATTCCAACGTATTCAAAACCTTAAATACGAATATAATACTTTAGTCTCCTGTACGGCCCGACGCGATATTTTTATCTCCACCTCTGGCCACTACATGGGAGATAATCTTATGGGTCGCCCTTTGGCTAGGTATCTCAAAAATAAATCAAAACGTTTACACATCTCAGCTATTCAGGACTCATCAGGACAATTAGCCAAAACCAGATCTCTGATTTCTTCTCAATTTGAAAAATTTTATACTGCCCTATATCAATCTGAGTTTTCAGCCCCTGAATCGGATATAGATTCTTTTCTTGCCTCTTTAACCCAGCCGACCATATCGGAATCTGTTAAAGCACAATTGGATGCTCCTATAACTACATCTGAGATTGAAACTGCTATATCCTCCTTACCCACTGGGAAAGCCCCAGGCCCGGATGGTTTTACTAATGAGTTTTTTAAATGCTTCCGAGCTCTTTTGGCTCCTCAACTTCTTACATATTATGATTTCCTACACTCCACTCCGGATAAACAATTCAACTTCACTGAGGCCACTATTGTAGTCATCCCTAAGCCAGATAGAGATGCTACTTTGGTTAAAAACTTTCGTCCTATCTTTCTCCTTAACTTGGACTACAAAATCATGGCGAAACTGCTTGCATTAAGACTCACAAGAGTGATCCCATCCCTCATACATAAAGATCAAACAGGATTTATCAAACAAAGATATATAGGAGATAACTTACGCTTATTTCACCACATCAACGCTCATGCTAAAACAATGTCGGACCCTGTGATTGGTCTAGCTATTGATGCTGAGAAGGCCTTCGACCGAGTGGAGTGGCCTTTCTTATTCCGAATACTGAAGTGGTACAACTTTGGTTCTTTCTTCACAGATTGGATAGAAACACTATATCGACAACCCACGTCTCGTATCTTGATTAACAACTCTCTCTCTAATAAATTTCCCCTTCACAGAAGTACCAGTCAAGGCTGTCCTCTTTCACCATTGTTATTTAATTTAGCGTTGGAACCTCTCCTTTCAGCTATCTGACAATGCTCCTTAATTAAAGGTATTCCCTCCTCCAGTCGAGACTTTAAATTAGCAGCTTACGCTGACGATGTTCTTCTTTTTCTCAGGGACCCTCTTGTCTCTCTCCCTCATCTTATCCGCATCGTTTCTTAATATTCCCATCTCTCCGGATACTCTGTTAATTGGGAGAAGTCAGAGATCTTTCCCCTCAATGACCATATTTCCCCCTCGGATCTGGCTCATTTCCCTTTTTCATGGTCGCAGGGAGCTGTGAAATATTTAGGGGTCCTAATACATAAAGATCCAGTACACGCTCAGGATCTTAACATAGCCAAAATCAAAAATTTAGTTTCAAATACCACATCTCGTTGGTCCCCGCTTTATCTGTCCTGGTGGGGTAGAATAGCCTCCATTAAAATGACTCTGGCCCCACAAATTAATTACACTCTTTCTATGCTTCCCCTTTTATGTCGGAAATCATTCTTTCATTGGCTTAATAAGAAAATCTCTGAATTTATTTGGAACAAGAAAAAACCTCGTATCGCTCTCGCCAAGCTGAAAGCCTCTAAGATTAATGATGGCTTAAATTTGCCAGATTTCTATCATTATTATATTGCATCATTAGCCAAATATGGAGCTCACTGGATCATTGACTCATATCCTCAGGATCCGCCAGCATGGTTTGAGATGGAACGTTTTTTATGTGCACCATTGCACGTCTCCTGCTTCCTTACGGTGTCAGTACCTAGACACTTGAGAAAGTATTCTTTGTTGAGTGCAACGCAGCATGCTTTTCATCTTCTAGATGCAGCGGCTGAGATCTCTGTTAGTGAAGGCCCACACATGTCCCTTTGAAATAATTCTAAAATTCAAAGTAGTGGTAGATCCCTTTCATGGAAGAGGTGGCAGCGGGCGGGTGTGTGGTTTGTTCACCAAATGATCACTTCCACTTCTTTTGTCCCTTTTGATATTCTCTGTTCTACATACTCACTTCCATCTTCTGTGTATTCTCAATGGCTTTTGCTTACTGGAATATTATCTAATGTGCATATACGCTCTGATTTTATGACTTCCATTCATACTGTTTGTCACTGGTCTACTCTGGCTTTACTTAAAGGTAAGGCGATATCTCTCTTTTACAGTATTCTAAGAGATCACTCCTTTACCTTTTCACATCAATCCATGAACCATTGGGACTCTATCCTGACAACCCCGTTTTCTGACATTGATTGGGAACTCTTCTGGTCTTCCACAAATCGTTCTCTTTTATCCTCCAGAGTTTCGCAATCAATGTTCTTTATTATGTGGCATGCAGTATGGACCCCATTTCGTATGTGGAAAGCCAATCTAAAACAAGATTCTACCTGTTGGAACTGCTTGAAAGAGCCTGGAACTCTTGATCATATGCTTTTTCACTGTACTATGGTTCATTCCTTTTGGGCTCGCATTTGGGACACCATAAAATCTATCACTAATTGTTCAGAAGAGATTTCCATGGACATTGTAATCCTTCGTTCTCAACATCCTTGTTTTGCACAATCAAACTGTCCTCCTAAACTCATTGACACCATGTTTGTGACAGCTCTTATGCATATTTTGAAAAATTGGAAATCATCTTCGCTACTAGACTACACTTTTTGGTGGAACTCTTTGAGTATGTACCACAAATTTGAGTCTTATGCATATGAGAAGAAAATTATATCTCGACTCTCCACAAACTTGGTGCGAAATAAATCACCTTGGTCATTCTTAGATTCATATGTTCATTCTGCCCCGTAGACACTTCTGCCTCTCTCTTTCTTTCTTTCTTTCTCTCTCTCTCTTTCTTTCTTTCTTCTTTCATTTCTTTTCTGTCTCTCCTACATCTTTCATTAGCAGTTCCAATACTCTGGATCCTTTCACTGTTTTGGTTGTATACAAATGTTTGTAGATATAGATTTTTTCTACACCAAATGTTTCTACTCTGATTCTATGTGTTTGAACTGCTTTCTGTATATTTCTCATAATATTCAATAAAAATATTGAACTAAAAAAAAAAAAAGGAATGCTTGTGGGGGGGGGGACTGGAAATGAGATATGTTTCCCTGTTTAGTGAGGAATTTGATGTATTAGTTCAGTGCTGTGTGGGGTCTGGACTGCATCATTATTTGTATGTTGTCTATTGTGTTGAATTCTGTTCTACTTTGTAAAATGTTTAATAAAAATAACTGTATGTGATTGAAAGGACCAAAGAGGGAAGGATGGAATGAGGGGGTGGGAAGGGACTGTTAAGGTTCTTATGGTGAAATTGTAGAGTACCAACTGTACCTCTTGTTTAAATGATAAATGTTAGCTTCCTATATTGTTCTTCCCTGGAGTGCTTTGTACTTCTTTTCAAGCATTAATTTGGGTGCACAATAAAAAAACCATTTCAAACATAACTAATTTTTGAATATTGATCTCAAATATATATTTTATATAATTTTTGTTTTTATTTTTTAATTTAATATTTTCTTTTTACAGATAGAAAACTATGAAGAAGAACCAATGTTATGGCCTGGCTGTAAAGAATATTTTTGGTTACTGTGTAAACTAATTGATAACATACATGTCAAAGATGCCAGTCAGGTATGCACAATCATTTTTTATTTACTGAAAATTAATTAGCTTCAAATGTATGTATTATTTGTTCCATGAAAATAGTCAAGAGTATTGTGGTGTTAGAAATATCAAAGCTGTGTCACTTTCTATGCCTTTATTCATGTTTTATGGTGGCTTCGTTTTTGTCATGTATACCTTGGTGAATTGTAGTTTTTTGTTCCAGAAATATTTTAATTAAAACAATTGGGATTTTGGTTGAAAATGTCAATTAGTCTAATTTTAGTCTAATAGCATATTAAATAGACTTAACTTCCCTCCTAAATCTATATGTTACTATGACGTTTTACAAGCTGCATTAGGACAATCGGCTGTGTTGTTTGCCCTTTGACATGATTTAAAGAGCACTAACACAGATTGTCTTGACCTAACAGAGAGCTAAAAGCTAGAATTATTTTACCCTGATCAGCATCAGGAGTCAACAACCTGTGGTACTAAGATACTATAGGTTGAGAATTCCTATGGTAAATTAAGGTGCAATAAAAGCCTGCCTTTTACCATACCTTGTTAATTTTAAGCAAGGATACTTTTATTTAGCACATTTATAATACATCAATCCAATGCACTTCATAGTTAACAAAACAACATGGATAATAAAATAAGTTAATGCATATTTAATATTTCTTGACTGTTTTACTGCTGTAAATTCTTAACTGAAATCAGGGATATAAAAAACGCAGGTAAATTTTTCACTTTCCTCAGGGAGTATTTTCTTCCATGTGATTCAGATCCCTTGTGCTGATGAATTAAAAAAAGGAAACTTCCTGCAAGGTTAAAATCTTCAGTGCTGCTGTCTGCCAGCTTGCACCACCCTTCCACTGGATAGTTGGCTTCTCAAGGCAGGAAAGCATGAGGCATGCAGACGTTTGCCCTGAGCCCCCAAGTTGGTCTTAAACTGAAGAGGAGACAGCCTAATTGTTTTTGGGGCTTCTCCCAAATTTGTGCCATGGCCTTCTCTTGTATAAACCTGGCCATGCTCCAAGGCACCGAGGAGGTAATTCAGTACATGTAGCCTAAAGTTAGGTGCTGGAATGTTGCATTTATGCATGTAATTGCCGATATAGAATACCAGCGTAAGTTGGTATTTACATTCTAAAAATCTCTAGCGCAGCTTGATAAAAGGAGGGATAAATGCTAAAAAAAAAACAGGCTTACTACAATAATCAGTAACAAACATGTTATTACATCATCCAATTGTAGCAAAACAAATATATAGCCTTACAGTTAAAACCATGAAAACTAGCCATTTTAAAAGAACAGTTATATTTGCGTTATTGTGAACAAGTTAAATTGATAAAGCCCATTCTTCACTTTCATCTAATAAGTGCTAGTAAAAATAAGAATACAAACTCTCTAAAGAACCAAAAATAAATAATTGCATAAATAAAAATGAAATTATAAACTCCATTAACATATACTGGATTTAATTAAAATTTAACACCCCACTCCCCCTTTTACAAAACCGTAGCACAGTTTTTAGCACTGGCTGCACCACCACCGTGGCCAGCGCTAAAAACATTGCTATGGTTTTGTAAAAAGGAGAAGGGGGGGGGGGTAAAATGACTACTTAAACTAATGAGTTAGAAAGTAATACAATAGGAATGTTATTGAAGACTTATCTGTTTGCACAAGCATTTATTTGCTAGCTGTATTTAGTTCGATTATGCTGCCCTTCTTTAAGATGTGTATGATGTGATGATTATATAATGCCCTCTTCTTTTTAGTCCTCTTGTTTGTGATATGGATTTTGAAAACTTGTATGTGCTAAAAGCTGTGTATGTTAATTGTTTAAAGCGGAATATAAATGTTTTAAATATAAATAGTTTAAAGCGGAATATAAATGTTTTAAATATAAATAGTTTAAAGCGGAATATAAATGTTATAAATAAATAAAGAGCAAAGTTAAACAAAAGGTATGTATCTAAATCCTGTATCACTGTATGAGTGTGAAAAACTGTTGGAGTTGCTGCCGTAAGCCACTGTGCACTAGAAAGACAACAAGGTTGTCAAAAAATTGCCTTGAAAAAAAGCCTTAAATTAAAAATTGAGTTTTAAGCTTTAAAAAAGTTCAAACCATGCAGTTATGAACCCTGTCTGTGAAATAAAAACACGTGTGCAAAGGAGGAGAGAAATTTAATATGCCTGATTAAACATTGTCAAATAACTATATTGCGATTTGTATATTCACTGTAATATGTGCAGCTTTCTGTCCTTTATATTATATCTCACTGGCATAATGCTGCTATTATCCGAGGACAAGCAGGCAGCATATTCTCACATGTGAGTAACATCATCCATGGATCCCGGTATGGACAGTTAAAAAGAGTGCTAGTCTTTTGCAGACCACCCGTACCACACATTCACCGATGCCTTCCCACCCAATGTTGGCTCGCAGGACCATCAGTTCTGAGTTTTCCGCAGGGCTGAGAAGCTGTTGTTTGGAATTTCTCCAAGCACATAGAACTTTTAAAATTTTTGAACCTTCCTGTTCTGTTTTCATCAAATTTTCTTTTTAATTATTTTTCTTCAGTTCTGATGAAAAATTTTCAATTTTCAACTGACTTATTTGGGGGGGCCTTTGGTCTCTCCGCAGTCTGTTTTCAGGCCAGGAGCATTGAGCCTTTTTCAAGTTGTGATCTCTCGACCTTCCTGGACCATAAAGTCCTTTGATTTTGCATCGGCAGGCTTTCACTCAATATCCAAACCTCCAAGTAGCTTCAAATGGTGCATTCGTTGCCAACAGACCATTTTGGCTATAGACCCACATAACTGTTGTATTTATAGCCTTGGTTCTGAGCACTGTGATACTTTGTGCCAACTCTGCTTTAAGCTGCAGAAGAGGTTACTGAAAGCCAAACAATTAAAATACGAAAAACTTTTTGGTTCTGTGGGTTCATGGAGGATGTCTGTTGACTTTGATGCGGACGGTCAATGTCCTACACCTCCAGCATCCACACTGGTACCTGTGGCATCGACAGTCTAGGCTGCTTCTGATTCATCGGTTCTGCCTCCCTTGGAAGAAATCTGTAAAAAGGCTAAGAAGCACAAACGCTAATCTCCCTCTAGTTGTGCATCAGCTTCCTCCCAGGCATCAACCCCATCGGATAACTTGAAGCATAGTTGCACCAAGACTAGGTTGCCATTGCTACAATTGGTGTCTCCACTGAGGTGTGCCTCGACATATAGGTCAGCAATGTCTTGACATGCATTGATACCTACCAGCACTGTTTCTGAAAAATCAGCTGTGAGAGCTGTTGCAGAAGGAGTTTACTGAGATGCTGCAGTTGCACATGGTGCAAATGCCTGATCTAAGGCATCCAGACTTAATCCAGTCCATGTCCTGCCCAAAATCTTCATTGAGGAACCATTTTTGGACACTGCTTGATCGACATTCCCATTCAAAGAACCTATCTCTTCAGGAAGCGTAGCTCTTCTTCCATTCTCGGCATTCCTCTTGCTGCTCCCATCGATGCATGCCTTGATATTCATCTTGGGATACACCTCGACACTCTCCTCGATGTTCTTCATCTCAGAGACCTAACGTTGACTTATCTCCTCATTCTTCTTCAGACTATCCAGATCTTTCTGCAGAGGAGTCTTATGTTATATCATCTAATCTATCGCCTTTACCTCCTCGTTGGAAGTTTCCTCCTAAAAATGTATTTTACAAGATTTATCAGACAAATGGGAGAGTCTTTTTACTTATCAGTATGGAGTCAGAAACAGAGCCCCAAGCAGAACTAATGGAGGCTCTAGACTACAAAGGTGGCTTAAAGATGGTATAAAATTACCTCTATACAACTTGATGAAAGAAGCTTATTTAAAATCTGGGAAGCACCACTCGCAGTCCCAGTAGCTCCACGCAAGTTAGATACCTTATACGGGATTGAGTCTTATCCTGGATTTGACCAGCCACAGCTGCAATACCAGTCTTTTAATAGTGGAGTCAGTACTTTAAAAAAACTAGGAGTTCTAGATCTTATGCCAGGAGGACTCCGAATAAATGTGGGTGTAAGGTATTCCAGAGCACTATGTTGACCAACAGAATCCTCGGCTACAATTTCTATGACATTCTATCTGAAATCTCTCATATAAAAGATGTCCTTTTATGAGCAATATACTCGTATACCTTTAGAACAGTGGTCTTAAACTCAAACCCTTTGCAGGACCTCAGAAAAAAATAATTAATGTCTTATTAAAGAAATGACAATTTTGCATGAGGTAAAACTCTTTATGGTTTATAATTCTTTCCTTTTGGCTAAGTCTTAATAATAATATTGTCATTTATAGCTAAAGAGACATATGATCAAGAAACTGTTTTATTTTACTTTTGTGATCATGATAAACACACCGAGGGCCTCAAAATAGTACCTGGCGGGCTGCGAGTTTGAGACCACTGCTTTAGAACATCTAAACTCTTCCCAGAATCTTAAGAATATAAGAATTGCTGTACTGGGACAGACTAAAGGTTCATCAAGCCCAGTATCCTGTTTCCAACAGTGGCCACCTCAGTTCCCATATAACTAGCAAGATCTCAAGTAGTAAAACAGATTTTATGCTGCTTATCCTAGGAATAAGCAGTGTATTTCCCCAAGCCATCTCAATAATGGCCTATGGAGTTCTTATTTAGAAATTATTCAAACCTTTTTTTAAACCCTGCTAAGCTAACTGATTTCACCACTTTATCCAGCAACAAATTCCAGAGTTTAATTACCTGTTGTGTGAGGAATTATTTTCTCTGGTTTGTTTTAAATCTGCTACTTAGTAGCTTCATCGCATGCCCCCTAGTCCTGGTGATTCATATCTACCCTTTCCACTCCACTCAGTATTTTATAGACCTCTATCAAATCACCCCCTAAAGCCATTGCGTCTCCAAGCTGAAGATCCATAGCCACTTTAGCCTTTCCTCATAGGGACGTCATCCCATACCTTTGATT
Organism: Geotrypetes seraphini; assembly: GCF_902459505.1. Classification (NCBI taxonomy): domain Eukaryota; kingdom Metazoa; phylum Chordata; class Amphibia; order Gymnophiona; family Dermophiidae; genus Geotrypetes; species Geotrypetes seraphini. Next base: position 336,142,279 of record NC_047086.1, on the reverse strand, counting down.
TTCATTGCTCTTCTCTGTACCTTTTCTAATTATGCTATATCTTTTTTGAGTTATGACAACCAAAACAGCACACAGTATTTGAGGTGCGGCCATACCATAAAGCAATGAAAGGGCATTATAACATTTTCATCTTTGGTTTCCATTCCTTTCCTGATAATTCCTAACATTTTATTTGCCTTCTTAGCCACCACCGCACATTGAGCTGAGGGTTTCAACATATCCTCAACAATGACACCTAGATCCTTTTCCCTAGGCAGTGACTCCTAACATAGAACCCACGTTCCTCTTTCCCACATGCATCACTTTGCACTTGCTCACATTAAACATCATCTGTCATTTTGATACCCAGTCTCACAAGATCCTCTTGCAATTTTTCTCAATCCTCTTGCATTTTAACAACTTTGAACAATTTTGTGTCATCAGCAAATTTAATTCTCACTAGTTCTTCCCGTCTCTAGATCATTGATATATATGTTAAAAAAGCAGCAGTCCCAGCATAGGCTCCTGGGAAATCCCACTATTTACCCTTCTCCATTGAGAATATTGACCATTTAAACCTGCTCTCTGTTTTATAACCAGTTCTTAATCCTTAATAGAATAGTGCCTCCTATTCTATGACTTTCTAATTTCCTCAGAAGTCTTTCAAGCAATGTTTTATCATATCTATTTACAATTTGCTCAGCAGTTGGCATGGATAATTTGCCAAAGACCTTTTAGAGACCAGGAAATATATGGTGCATTCCACCTTTGATGCTTTTGACATCACATCTTGAACATCTGGAGTATCAATTGCCACGCGTAGGCAGGACTGGCTTAGAATTTCTAGCCTAGATGCCAGCATTCAAGATTATCTCTCAAATATTCCCTGCATGGGAGATGATACTTTGCCTATACGAGGTTGAATCATCCACTATTATCATCGCTGGTCCAGAATAACATTAGATCACTGGGTCATTCAGATATTGAGACATGGATATGCTCTTTGTTTGCAAGAGAGACCCACAAACCATCCTCCAAGAGAGTCCTGTTTCCTGAGTCCTCTAAAGACCTTCCTTCACCAAGAGCTCTCAGCCCTCCTCCAGGTCAGTGCCAGAGAACAAGTTCCCTTGCATGAAACTGGCCGAGGGTTCTACTCAAAGTACTGAGAAAAGCATAAGAATACCCTTACTGGGTCAGTTCAGTGGTCCATCTTGCCCAGCATTTTGCTAATTGATATTGGATGGATAAGGTAATTTGCCTGGTAGACTTTATATTGTTGCATGCTGAGAATTATAAGTAGAAAAGATTTCTGTTGAAATATCTGTTGGAGGCACCCTGGAGCAGGACAGCCAACTCTGTTAGGTAGTCGGTGGCATTCCCTCTTAGAATTTTAAAGGCAGTGATTTCTGATTTAAACTTGATTCTAGTGGTTATGGCAGCCAATGTAGTTTTAAATAGTAGGGCTGTAGGTGTTACAATTTCCATAATCCGTATATGAGTCTTAATTGCTGCATTTTGAACTAGTTGTAGACATGATAGTAATGTTTTAGAGCAAAGAACTAGTGTTACATTACAGTAGTCCAGTCGAGATAGGATTAGAGATTGCACTAAAATTCAGAAAGCCTTAGTTTCGAAGTATTATCTGGCAGATCTTAGCTTTCTCATCACAAGTAAACATTGTTTTATTATTTATTGTACGTGGCTTTTCATGGACAGGTGGTTATCAATTTCTACTCCTAAGATTTGAAATTGTTGTTCTAATGGAAAGTCTGAGTTATCTATTGTGGTACTTGGAGTGTAGCATTGGTCAGTCGAGGGTCCTAGCCAATCTTTCTAGTAAAAAGGCATATGAGTCTTGAAGGCCTACCCTGTCAAATTTCATTTAGCTTGCTTATTGTCTCAGATATGTATGCATTTCTAGATGTTTGGTCTTCTCTTGTCTGAGAAGAGTAATGAGATATTTCTCTATTGCAAAGAGGCAAGTGTGAGACTGAGAACTACATAATTGTTAGTGCTTGTTGCACTCATGTAGGTGGCTTGTTCGGTTCCACTTTGTTTTAAGTTTTGTTCCTATTGAAATGGATTTATTTAATTGTAATCATTGCAGAGAGCAGAATTGGCCTTGTCGGGGTGGTCCCCATTCCCCTCCTTGTTATTTCTCCTCTTATATTAGTTGTCAACTGCTTTGGTATCAACTCAGGAGCTACAGCACAGTCCAGTGAGCAGGAGGTGGAGCCGAAAAATATAGATGATGCCTTCTACACACCTCACAATTAGAGGTGAATAACCCATTGTTTCAAGACTCGTATGCCTTTCTACCAGAAAGAAGATTATTGAGGTAAGAACCTAATCTTCTCTTCCTCAGAGCGATCTCCATTGACCACTACCCTCTATCACCTTCCACTCAACCAGTTCCTGACCCAGTCCATCACTTTGTGGCCCATACCAAGAACACTCAGTTTATTTATTAGATACCTTTGTGGGGACCACTGTCAAAGGCTTTGCTAAAATCTAAATATACCACATCTAGTACACTCCTATCCAATTCTCTGGACATCTTTTCATAGATCAAGACCTACCTTTAGTGAATCTATGTTGCTTCAGGTCCTATAATCCACTAGATTCCAGAAACTTCACTATTCTCTGTTTTAAAAGCATTTTCATTAATTTACTTACTACAGAAGTCAGATTTACGAGCCTGTAGTTCCCTACTTCTTCCTTACTTCCACTTTTATGGAGAAGGACCACATCTACCCTTCTCCAATCCTCCGGTACCAGTCCCAACTCTAGAAAAACATTGAAAAGGTCAGCCAGTGGAGCCGCTAGAAATTCTTTAAGTTTCTTCAGTACCCTTGGATGTACACCATCTTGCCTCATTGCTTTGTCCTCCTTTAGTTTAGCAACTCCTCACAAACATAATCCTTTGAAAATCGATCAGAGTCTACCACATCTCCAGCCTTATTTTCTTTTTTCATCTGTAGCCCTGCTTCCTTCACTTCAGTTGTGAACACAGAACAGAAATATTAGTTAAGCAATTCAGCCTTAACTTTAGCAGGTTCTACATATTCCTCCCCTTCACCTTTGAATCTCACAGTGCCACTTTTGCTAAAAAAAAAAAAAAAAATGTCTTGGGCAGAGCTGCTGAATATTTACTTTGACTGCTGCCACACATTTTTGGGGTGTGGTGTCTGTACTGAGCTAGGATATAATGCTGGCACCAGCAGTGTTCAGTCCCTGTGCCTTCATAGCTAAGTGGGAAAGTTTGACCACTTAAATGGCAGTCATATATTTGTCTGGTTTGTTATGCAGGTACAGCACTGGATATCTGCTTTGCCTGCATAACTTCTGGGCACTGCTGGTAACCCAGATATTTAGTGCTCATGCTTGGATGTGGCCCAGCACTGAATATCCAGTCTAAATTAGCCAACAGCAGTTAGCATTTATAAAAACATTAACAGCTGCTAGCTCATTATTGGCTCATTAAATTTTAAGCCCTCTGGGGACAGGGAAATATTTATTGTACTTTAATGTAACTTGCCTTGAGCTACACGTCAAATAATTTCCAGGTTCTTGCTTGATGGCTGAATATATCACGATCACACTGAGTATGAACATCTCCCATTTATGTGAATGTTTAACTGCCATCTTCAGAGAATGCCCATTCCATATTAGTAACTTTTGTTTGTTTGTTTTTTGTGGTCCTTTAAAAATATTTGCAACATACAAATGTTCGGTTTTTTCCAGGACCAGTACTGCTTCTGGAATGCTGCAGTACAATTTACTGGATTAGTTTTAAGTATTTGCCATTAAATTATAATTACTGTATTTTGGTTTTATCTTTACTTTCAATCTAGACCACGCTGCTTGATTTGGATGCTTTAGCAAGACACCTGGCTGACTGCATTCGAAGGTTAGTTTTGATTGCAGGTCATCTTGACATGCCATATATTCCCTTTGAGAATAGAAAAGAAGTATTCATTAACTCTCCCCTTATTCTATAGCAGAGAAATCCTTGACTACCAGGATGGGAATGTAGAAGATGATGGGATTACAGGACTGCTGCGACTTGCTACAAGTGTTGTTAAACACAGACCGCCTTTTAAATTTTCTCATGAAGGACAAGTAAGGACAATGAACACACATGTCTTCTTGTACTTTGTTTCTTCATTTACATTTAATAATTTCATAAGGAATAAAGGCATTTGAATAGGAATTTGTTTCAAATCCCACTGCAACTTCTTGTCATCTTGGGCAAGTCACTTAACCCTCCATTTCCTCAAGTACAAACTCAGGTTGTAAGCCCTCCAAAGAAAGAAATAAAACCCTGAATATACACCCCATCAATAGCTTTTGGGCTTGCAAGAAGGTGCATAAGAAATTAAAAAATAAATAAGAGGCTTTAAGACTGGGAAAGACCTTCATGAAGATAAACCTCATTATGTACGAAGTTTAATAACATACCTGAGTAGACTGTTCAGGTACTGTCACTAATTTTTGTCCAGCAGAGAGTTAAATAATAAATTTTGAACAAATAACAGATATAAGTCTAGCTTAGGTTTTCTCCTAGATTTGCACTGTACTTCACATAAAGGGAATAATTTAATAAGCCATTTGAGCATGTAGACCAGTGTTTTACATGCTTAAGTTGGCTTTATAAAGCTGCCTGAGGTATATGTATATAAAAGATAATACACAGCACTTGTATTGGTGCAGTATATATGTAGGTATTCCCAAGGGCCAAAGATAGAAGGATTTGGTGTAGAATTGACATATGTTCCTATTCTTCCTGACACTTCTTTTTCTCAAGTAATTTTAGTAAAGCACATTTGCTGTTTTATAAAATAGGCACAAGATATGCAACCAAGATCCTTGATAGCCTAGGTGTCTTGTTATAAGTTATTCTCAAAGTGATGGGTATCTGGAGGATAGATGATAAAATATATGGGTGAAATAAAGTAGGTTATATACATTATCCCAGGACAAGCAGGCATATATTTTCACTGATGGATGACGTCACCACGGAGCCCCGGTACGGACCACTTTAAGAACTTGGAAAGTTCTCGGCTGCCCGCATTGCACATGCACGAGTGCCTTCCCGCCCGGCGTAGGTGCACGATCCATCAGTTTTCCAGTTTCCGCGGAGCTAAGAAGTCTCTTTTCAATTACGTGCGTTGATTTTTTGCCTTCCCGCTCACGCGGCTTTATTTTATACTTTTTTCTTCATATTTTGTTCCTTTATCTTTTCTTTTTCATTTCAAGTAAAAAAAATATATTTTTTTTACTTTTTCACTTTTGCGATCTCGGCCCTGCGGGGCTTGTTCCAAGCCTCAAGCCTCGACCTTCGATTTCGCTGAGGCTATTTTTTCCCTCCATGTCCCGACCGTCTACAGGTTTTAAAAAGTGCGAACGGTGTGTTCACCCTATTTCATTCACGGACCCGCATCGCTGGTGTCTCCAGTGTCTAGGGCCAGACCACAGGGCTGAATTCTGCACCCGTTCTTCTCTTCAGAAGAGGACCCTCAGAAACCACCAGATTCAACAACGTTTGCTGTTCGGGTCCACTATGGAGGGTGATTCGGCATTGGTCCTGGCGTTGGAGTCCACGTCGAAGTCGACTTCACATCATTCGACATTGCAGGATTCCCCCACGGTGTCGCAGTCCATGAGTAAGCTGGCTAAGAAGCCTTCCCCTACCCTTACAGGTCCTCAGGTCACTACTGCAGTGAGCCAAGTCTTGCCAACCTCGAGGTGTCCTAAAAAACGCCCGGCTCTGATAGAGGTGAGTGCCTCATCATCGGCCTCCTTCTCTCCGGAGCACAGAGCTGCACCGAAGGTACCAGTGAAAAGGCAAGCGGTACCAGTGTAGTCTCTCAAGGACACAATTGCTGCCGTGCTTAAAGTCTAGTTACGAGAGCAATTGCAAATTTTGCTTCCAGTGCTAGCAACACCGGCTCCTCCGATGCCAGTTAATTCTGAGCAGATGGTTTTGGCATCGACCTTGGCGGCACCAACCAGGTCTGAGCCGTCTGTCCCGGCATCGACTTTAGTTAAGCAAGTCTTTACTGCCCCGACACCGTCTTGAAAAATTTCTTCGGTGCCGACTGTATTACCTTCGGGTGCGATGTCGGATTCAGCTCGACATCGTTCTTCTTATACATCTCCTAAGATGATGTCGGGCAAATCGGGCAAATCATTGAGGAAGCTCAAGCATGTCGAGCCCTCGACACCCACCTCCCGTCTTCCACCGACGAAGGACTCGGATCTCTGGGAGGACTCTGAGGAACCTATCCTGACAGAAGATGAGGTTTCTTCTGATGGTGATGTTTCTTCTAGAGAGCCTGTATCGAAGCCTGAACAGACCTCTTTCTCAAAATTTTTGAGGGAAATGTCAGAGGTACTTTCCATCCCTCTGGAATCTGATTCTAAAAAATCTAAAGCATTTTTGGATGTATTACATTTTGAGCAGCCTCCTAAGGAGTTTCTTAAGCTCCCTCTTCATGATATTCTCAGGGAGACTTATTATAAAACTCCTTTGACTGTTCCAGGGGCTCCTTGTAAACTGGACTCCCTCTACAGAGTGGTGGCTCTTCCTGGGTTTGATGAGCCTCAACTTCCTCATGAATCACTTCTGGTGGAGTCTACACTCAAAAAATCTGCAGGTGCCAGTGTTTACGCTACTGTCCCTCCTGGCAGAGAGGGTAAAACAATGGACTGTTTTGGTAAGCGTTTATTTCAAAATTCCACACTTGACAATCGGTCTGGAAATTATGCTTTCCATTTTTCTTTTTACCTCAAACACTTAATACAACAAGTGTCTGCTCTACAGAGATGCTTGCCTGAGCGCAAAGTTCTTCTTTTGCAGCAGTATGTTTCTTCCTTGTTGCAATTGAGGAAGTTTTTGATTCACTCTATTTACAATACATTTGAGCTTACATCTTGTGCTACTGCCATGTCTGTAGTTATGCAACCCTTGGCTTGGCTTCGAGTCTCTGAGCTGGATGTTAATCATAAAGATTGTCTGGCCAATGCTCCTTGTTTTGGGCGATGAACGTTTTGGTGAGTCTTTAGATACCACGACCCAAAAGTTGTCAGCTCATGAAACCAGGTGGGATACTTTGATTAAAAACAAGAAAAAGCCTCCCCCTGCTCGTCCTTACAGGTCACAGTCTACTTATCAGCATAGGTTTGCTGCTAGGCCTTTGCAACCACCTCAGTCTCAACCTCGCAGACAAAGGCAGCCTCAACAGCAGCAGCCTCGCCAATAACAACAGAAGCAACCAGCTGCTCAACCTAAACTTCAGCAGCTCTTTTGACCTGTTTCTTCGGAGCATAGCCAATCTCAGCATTTCTCCTCCATTACACCAGCCCATCGGGGGTCTTCTTCAGTTGTTCATCAATCGTTGGGAACTCATTACCACCGATCATTGGGTCCTCACCATCGTTCATCAGGGTTATACTCTTCATTTCCAGACTCTTCCTCCAGAATGTCCTCCAAAAGAGTCTGTTTTGGACCCTGCACAGTCCTCCCTTCTTCTCCAGGAGGTGAAATCTCTTCTTCTGCTAAATGCCATCGAAGCAGTTCTTCTCGATCAACAGGGAAGAGGTTTTTACTCCCTTTACTTCTTAGTCCCCAAGAAGACGGGGGGACTCAGACCCATCTTGGATCTCAGAGCTCTAAACAACTTCTTGGTCAGAGAAAAATTCAAGATGTTGTCATTGGCTCTCCTGTATCCTCATCTCAATCTCAACGATTGGCTATGCTCCCTAGACCTCAAAGAAGCCTATACGAATATTCCCATGCATCCGGCCTCTCAGAAGTACCTTCAGTTTCAGATAAATCAATATAATTACCAGTACAAGGTTCTTCCTTTCGGTCTGGCATCTTCTCCCAGAGTATTCATGAAATGCCTGATTGTGGTGGCTGCCTCTCTGCGTTTACACAGTCTCCAAGTCTTTCCTTACCTGTATGACTGGTTGATCAAGGATGTTTCATCTCAGAGGATGGTTCAAATAACATCTCAAATTGAAACTCAACTCAGATAAAACCAAATTCTTCCTGGCCAGTCCTAACGACAAAATCAAAGACTCTTCAATCTCCCTAAACGGTCAAATCTTTCCCATCACAGACTCCATAAAAATTCTTGGAGTGACTCTAGACCGCAACCTCACCTTTGAAACTCACACCGACCTACTAGTCAGAAAATGCTTCTCCTCCCTATGGAAATTAAGAACCATCAGAAAATACTTCGATGCTCCCTCATTCCGATTACTGGTCCAATCCTCCATCCTGAGCTTACTCGACTACTGCAACATTATCTACCTGGGTTCCTTCAAAAAAAACTATTAAAAGACTACGTATCATCCAAAATTCAGCAATTCGACTGATCTTTGGGCTGAAAAAATGGGAACACATTACTCCCTATTACCAAAAACTCCACTGGCTACCCCTGGAAGCAAGAGTGCTGTTCAAGTTTGCCTGCCTCTGCTACAAATCCATCCATGGATTGGCCCCCTTATACATGGTCCCCCACTTTACCATGGATCGTCCATCCAGACCCACTTGCAAAGCTCATCTTTTCAGCCATCCAACTCAAAAAGTCTGCCATTACAAAAGACATCTGAACAGAACTCTAGCCTTCCAAGCATGTCATCTAAATGACTGGCTGTGCAATATTTTCTTGCGCTCCTCATCCTACCTAAACTGCAGAAAATTATTAAAAACGAATCTATTTAACCGATTTGTAGCCCAAGACCCCTATCCTACCCTTGCCCCCTAGATCTCCTTCTCCTCCCTCCCACTCACCTTACTCCTAACCCCTTATATTGTACCAGCTCCCCTACTTACATCTATTAATTGTATCTATTTTGCGGATTGTTCCCATTCACCGATTGTATTTGCTGACTGTACCCTTTCTCTGATTGTACCCTTTCGCTGATTGTCCAGCCCTTCTTTATTGTAAACCAGCCTCGAACTTCTACGGTTTTGGCGGTATAAAAGAAATAAATTATTATTATTATCTCCTTTCTTCCGCTTCTGAAATTCGAAGTCAACTTCCCCAAATCACATCTCATTCCAACGCAGCGTCTTCAATTCAATGGAGCGATTCTGGACACCACTGTTATCAGGGCGTTTCTTCCACCAGATTGACTTCAGACTCTCATTTGTCTCTGTCAGCAATTGCTTCTTCTTCAGATCATCTCGGCCAGACATATGATGGTTCTTCTGGGACACATGGCCTCCACGGTCCATGTCACACCCTTGGCAAAACTCCCTCTGCAAACTCCTCAGTGGACTCTAGTGTCCCAGTGGTCTCAAGCGACGGATCGTCTCTCAAAGCACATATCTGTTACATCATCTCTTCTGCAGTCTCTTCGTTGGTGGATGACTCATCCAATCTTTCCAGAGATCTTCTTTTCACTTGCCACCTCATTACAAGATCAACACCACCGACATGTCCCCTTATGCCTGGGGGGTGCATATGGACGATCAGCAAACTCAGGGTCTTTGGACTGCCAGAGAGAAGAAATTCCACATCAATTTCCTGGAACTCAGGGCGATGTTTTATGCTCTCAAGGCTTTTCAACATCTCCTCTGTTCTCAAGTCCTCCTCCTTTGCACGGACAATCAAGTAGGAATGTACTACATCAACAAGCATCGAGGCACGGGTTCTCTCCTGTTGTGTCAGGAGGCTCAAAAGATTTGGTCTTGGGCGACAGCTCGCAATTTTATTTTTTTTTTTAATTAAAAAATTTTTATACCGCTTAATCAAATTTCTAGGCGGTGTACAGAAATAAAAAATATCTTAAAAAAGAAACAAAACATGTTAGTTAAAATACTGTTCCTGAAAGCTGTCTACATTCAAGGCGAGAAGAATTCCCTAGCGGACAAACTCGGCAGAATCCTCCAACCTCATGAATGGACTCTCGACTCTGTATCTCTCCAGTCTGTTTTTGCTCAATGGGGCACCCCCACAGGTGGACTTATTTGCAGGTCCTCACACCCACCAGTTGCCTCAGTTTTGTTCCAGACTTTACTCTCCTCTTTGTCTGGCAGTGGATGCTTTTCTCCTGGATTGGATGGGTCGGTTTCTGTATGCCTTCCCTCCACTCTGAACTCTGTTCAAGCTCAAGAGAGAAGCAGCCACCATGATTCTCATTGCTCCACGGTGGCCCAGACAACATTGGTTTTCCCTTCTTCTGCAATTCAGTTCCGGGGAACCCATACTACTTCCTGTGTTTCCTACTCTGCTTATTTAGAATCAGCAATCCCTTCTACATCCCAACTTGCAGTCTCTACACCTGACAGCTTGGTTTCTCTCGGGCTGAGTTCTACTCAAACTCTCCTGTCTCAGCCTGTTTGTCACATCATTGATGCTTCCAGGAAACCGGCCACAGAACAATGTTACCAACAGAAGTGGATTCGATTTTCTTCCTGGTGTTTACTTCATCATCATGATCCCACTTCCTTCGCAGTGGAATTGGTGTTGGATTTCCTTCTTTTTTTTGTCTGACTTTGGTCTTAAATCTACATCCATTAGAGTCCATCTGAGTGCTATTAATGCTTAAATATATCAATACAAGCTGAATATCTTAAATAAATATGTCCACACAAAAATGATATTCATTCACATTAATATCAGAGATTATAGTGTTTCTCAGGAATATACCTAGGAAATTTTCTATGGCAAGTACTTAGATGCCACAGAGAAATACATCCTTGGTCTCAGAAAAACTCTGTTATATATCCTGCATTAATCACTCTTACGACTTTAAAGTAGATATTCAAGACACAGATTTTCAAAAGGTAGGAAACAAGCACTTATCTCTTTGTCCTCTGATATCGAAAAAGTCACCACAGTTCATATCATTACTTCAGATTTACTCACTTTAAATACGGCGCTACCGCTTCAAAGATTTTCTCCCAAAGAAATGGCGGCTCGGAATCTGCCCGAGTTTTTAAAGAGGAAAGTGATGTAATAATAAGCCAATCACAGCTATCTAAGGATGGGGAAAACAGCCAATCACTGTTACTTCCTCTCTTTTAGTTAGAACTTCAAAAAAATTGCACGCCGTTCTATTCTGGCATTCAAGCCATTTGGAGTATAAGTTCTTAATTTAAATATCCATTTTTGTTCCCTCTGCCTAAGGAACATTTTAAAGTCCCCACCTTTACTTGATGGGAACAATCGATTTATAATCCAGCAGCGCATTTCTGAAAAAGTGTGATTAGCTTCTAAACAATGTTGCACCATCGGTGCTTCTGTTTTACCACATGACAAACAGGATCTATGCTCAATGATACTAGTTTTAAAGGGTCTTGAAGTCTGCCCAATATATAATAAATTACATGGGCAGCTTATAGCATAAATTATTCCACTTGTTTCACAAGTAGTATATGATGTTAATATATATTCTCTCTTATCAGATGGGTTAACGAACGATGTGCCTTCTTGCATATTACTACACACTAAGCAATGCCCACATTTATAGTGTCCCACTAGCCCACCTGACTATTCCTGAAGTCACTCATTTGCACTGCCCCCTTGGGCAGATCAATTCCTGTAAATTCTTATTTCTAGAATAAGCTGTTGTTATTTGTGCATTTTGAAAGCAAGGATGTATAGATAAACAATTCCAATATTTTTTCAAGATTTTAGCAAAGAACCGAGCTTGTTGTGAATGACGTACCACACATACTAACTTATCAGCTTCGGGTTCAGATTCAGTATACTGCAGTAATAAGTTCCTCTGGTTATTTAATGCTCTCGTGTGTGCTCAGTGTGTAGTAATATGCAAGAAGGTACATTGTTCGTTAATCCATCTGATAAGAGAGAATATATATTAGCATCATATACTACTGCTGTCCCTGGATAACACTTGTTACGGTAAGTAACTGTGCTTTATGATAGACAAATATAAAAAGCAGTCAGATCATCTGTTTCCACAAGGAAGCTGTGACATGCTTGTTCATAGAATTCTGAATGAAGTATGTATGAGAATGTGGGAGAGCCTCTTCTCTTTACCACCTGTTAATAAGAATGTTAACTCTATGTATAGAGTTTAAAGGGCTCTGGGATTTGAGAAACTATAGCTTCCTCATTGGCCCATAGTGGTCAAATATGCTCTCAAAAGAGCCAGGAGTACAGAGACTCACTCCTTAGTGCTCTCAGTGAGATAAGTGAGGACCTTGAAGTCTTTTGAGAATGCTATAACAACGTCCCACATAACTTCCTACTAGCACTTCGTGTGCATATACAGTACTTATGGAATATTATGTGTAGTCTAGTGAAGATTGCTGATATTCTTCCTTGGGATAAGGCTGATGAATTCTGTGAGATAGTGGTCAAGGGAAAGCCATGAGGAAAATGCATGCTCCGTGCAACTTAAGATATATTTGGTGATTGGCACCCACAGACCTGTAGTCAAAGTGCAGCAAAAGCTAGCTGACTTACTGCACCATGGAGAGAATGTCTTCAGAGATAAGGTGCAGGAGGCTACCTCACTCATCAAGCAGCACTCAGACACTATTCTCCAGCCTCCTTTTCTAGGAGATTTTGTAGCAGAGAACAATGGAGATCTTATTACTCTCATAGATATAGGTTTCCTCCATCATACTCTTTCCAAGTAACATAAGGACTTTGATCTTGCATAAGACAACTGAGGGTCCAAACCCCAATCAGCTCAACAATAAAATCAAGAACAGGATTTGAACTGTCCCTAGCAGAGCATAACTTCTATTCCCTATAACAGTTCCAGATGAACTTCCAGTAGGAGGAAGGCTGATATTTTGTTGCACCAATAACCCCTTGTAATCTCAAACAAGAGGGTTCTGAAAGTTCTCCAAGAAGGTTATCATCAGTAATTAGAGAACATACCCCCAGATTTCCCACCAAGAACATCAAAATTAAGCTGTCAGCAATAGGAATTACTTTACAAAGGAACTCTCTTCTCTTTTGCAGGCCATTGTGGTTGAGCCCATTCCACAGCAGGACAGAGAGAAAGGATTTTATTTTAAGTACTTCTGATCACAAAAAAGATGTGTGGAGGGGCTTTCTTTCCATATATGTCCTAAGCGTCATTCTATATCAAGTGGACTAAGGGTTCACGCTAGATCTTCTCCAAATTGAACAAAGTTATATGTTTGTTTCCTGGGATCTCAAACAAAATCATGCAAAATTTTTTGACTGGATCTCTACTGGTTCAAGTGCCATGCTGCACATAACACAAACAGCCACTTTGTCCAGGCATTGTAGCTCAATGAAGCATGTTAAAGGATGGAATTTTTTTTGATTAGTACAACCCTTGGTACTAAGTTCCTGTGCAAAGTTTATAATCTAACATGAGCTTGCCTGCCATTTTATGGATCAGCCAAATATGTAAAAAATGTTATAGTAAGAAATTTATGGTCTCCCCTGACTCCTCATTACTCCTGACCTATACTTTAATTCAAGCCATAACTGCCCTGACACTTTGGGCAGTTTATTATTATTATTATTATCTTCAATCTTTGCACATTTGAATTTATATTTATTAGAATTTTAAACAAATTAATTGTTTTTTTAAGCTAGTGGATGGCTTTAAATGATGTTTAAGGGTAACCTTGCATGCACTCTTGGGGCTTTATTCCTGATATGCCCTGGTAAACTTTTGACTTTCTGCCAACAAGTTCCCATGAACTGACAGCCATCCCCAGCTATTTATTAAATCTCTAGAGAATTCCTGGTGTATCTAACCAATTTTAATCAAGTAGTGCAAACTTTGAAAGCCCACAGGTTTAAGATAGTTCCCAGAATTGAGAGTAGGCCTTTTCCAACCCAATGTGACAAGACCATATTGAGGACTCACTGATCCTCATAATTGATGCTTGCCGTACCTTGGGGCTAACCATGAAACGCTCTCTTGTCATCTCTGTCACCAGATGACCAAGAGGACCCTTTAGAGCTGAGAGTAGTTCAAAGTATTTTAGGCATCAAAAGATCCAGGTCTTGCCATCAGGACTGAAAAAATACTATTTTGCCCACTGCTATGGTGGCTGACATTGCAGCCATTGTAGTCAATATCTGGCTTGTGGAGAAGATGGTCAGTGTATGCTCAGTAGGATCATAACTATCGGTCAGGTAGAAGGGACCTTGGCATGATAGTGTGAGGATCTCAAGGCTATGAAACAATATGACAAAATGGTGGCCGCAGACAGAAGGATGCTGGACTGCAAAGAGAGAGAAGTTGCCAAGGTCCCTTCTCCCTGACTGATAGTTATGTCACTTCTCCCTGACCGATAGTTATGATCCTACTGAGCATACACTGACCATCTTCTCCACAAGCCAGATATCGAATACAACAATGGCTGCAATGTTGGCCGCAATGTTGGCCGCAATGTCAGCCACCATAGCAGTGGGCAAAATAGTATGTTTTCAGACCGGATGACAAGATGTCAACATCAATAGACAGGATCTTTTGGTGCCTAAAATACTTTGAACTACTCTCAGCTCTAAAGGGTTGATGCCCCTGTACAAGTGTTGATGTCCCTGTACAAGTCGTTAGTGAGGCCCCCACTTGGAATATTGTGTTGTGTTCTGGAGGCTGTACCTTGCTAAGAATGTAAGAAGACTAGAAGCGGTCTAGAGAAAGGTTACAAAAATTCTATTGGGATTGCACCAAGAGACGTATGAGAAGAGGCTTGAATGCCTGAATATGTATACCCTGGAGGAAAGAAGGGATAGAGGAGATATGATACAAACTTTTTTAAATACTTGAAGGGTATTAATCTACAAACAAATCTATTTCAGAGATGTAGACGCGGTAAAATTAGAGGACATAATATGAGGTTGTGGGGTGGTAGACTTAGGACTAGCATCAGGAAATAGTTCTTCAGAGAGGTAGTGGAGTCAAAAACAGTGATGGACTTCAAAAATACATGGGATAAACAAAAAGGATCCCTAAATAGAAAGAGGATAGTATCGACACAAAACTCGACAGATCAAAACCTATATCTTCATTTATGATGGGTAGGAGAGGTGCTTAAATAGAAACCCAGCAGCAGGGAAGGAAGACAATGCCAGATAGACTTCTGCAGTCTGTGTCCTGTATATTGCAAGATGGATTGGGGGGAGGAGACTGGAGCTAGCTGTGATGGCCTGAGAAAGCAGTGGGGTGATGTAGCCGATGCTAGAAAGACTTCTATGGTCTCCATCCTATAAGCGGCAAGATGGATGAAGAGCAATTATAAGTATTTTATACCACATTCAAATCATCTGAGTACAGGTCTTTACCTATCTTGGGGGGTGGGGGGAGGACGTCTTATTCTGAAACTTAGCAAGTAAAATTAATAATCACTGGTTTGTTGCCTTGAGAATGAATGTGACTGTTGGGCAGATTGGATGGGCCACACAGGTCTTTTATCTGCTCTCATTTACTATGTTAACTATCTTTAAAAAAAAATTATTATAGTTCCTCTTTGCTGTATAATTGATTATCTAATCCTGATTGTGAACCGTCCAGGTAGTGACAGGTGCTATATTAAATACATAATAAACTTGAAACTTGTCATAGAAGGCATCAGTTCCTATGGCTATGGAAGCTGCATCAGACACTAGGGATCATTAGCACCCAATGGACCAAGTATCCTCAAATCTGCTACCAAGGACCCATAAGGATTCAACATCATTCTCGGTGGCACCAAGGGACCCCGATAAGGTACGTCAAGTGGAGGTCAAGAAGCGCTGACTTAGGACCACCTTGAAGCATGGTGCAAGGAGTTTCTGGGCATCAGCATCATTGAAAGTGACACTAAAGTGCCCACCTTGCAAAGGCTATGTCCCTTCCCAGGAATCGGTGCTAGTTTCAGCCTTTACTGAGCCAGGAACAGCCTTCCAATTTGGCCTTTGATATCTTCTGTAGACCACACTGACTGAGCCCCCTCCTTTGCTGTTTCCTGACATTGAGGAGCAGACCAGGCCATGCTCTAGGAGGAGGGGGAGCGACTTCTAGCCTAACATGATACCATAGCATCGATGGCAACAGTGTTAAATCCACTCAATTTTGACTATGTGCTGACACTGATACTGGAAAGGGAGTTGAAGCAAGTGCTGGCTAAGACAGTTTTGGTGTCCAGTCCTTCAGAGAGAAAGCTTCCTGGAGGTTCAGGTCCTGCACCTTACCTTGGTGCTCTCACCTTGAGCAACCTGTCATAGTTTCAAGCCAGTGAAGAATCAGAGATATGCTATCCCGAGTCTGAGTTAGACTGTTCCTGGGCATCTGAGGAAGAGCCAGAGGAGATCTTAGAGGGGGATCCCTGGAACCTTCCATGAGATACTTCCTCACTCCCTAAGATAAGGAAGTCTCCTGAGAAACTCTCCTTTGCCAGCTTTGTAAAGGAGATGGCGGATGTCATCACATTTAAGTTGGAGGGTTGAGGAGGAGTTCAGGGGTAAAATATTGAACATCCCTGACTTTGAGGCCCCTTCTAAGAAGACTATGAAAGTGGCCATTCACAGCATCCTCAAGGCTGTTCAGAATGATGAGACTGTGGTAGACAACCCTCTCTCTGCAGCCCATGTACAAGAAGACTGACACCATGTATAAAGTTTAAAAGGCTGCCAGGTTTGAGAAGCTTCAGCTATTGCACCACTCTATGGTTGCTCTCAAAAGAACCAAGAGTTCAAAGTTTCACTGTTCAACCCGGGAAGGTATTATTGGGCCTTGGATTCTTTTGGAAGAAAGGATTATGAGAATGTTGTGTTGTCCCCCTACATAAGTTCCTAACACCTCTTTATGAGCATGTACTTGAAGTCCTTGGTGAACCGTATGGCAGAATTTGTAAACTACTATCTGAGCAGGCTGCTCTGGATCTGGCAGTGGTCTGGCGATTCATCTTCTAAAGTGACCTTGAGCCGGTTGCCCGTGACAGCTGCTGTTCAGCCAGATGACCTAATGGCCATTGTGCAGGATCACAGGCCCAAGTCGCTGCCTGTGAGTAGATCCCACCTTCCAGGGGTTTAGGGCATCCTAATTTTTATCCTTTCATCTACTTCCATCTGTACTCTGGCCCTTTCACGGACCAGCAGTCCTCTTCGACTGCCAGACCATGCTTTGGCGGTTCTTGACATCAGCCATCCATGTTGAGTCATCTGGCGGCTCTTACAAAGAAGCAATTCTGATGCTAGGCTGGTGTCTCCTCTCCTGCACATCGGGGTGATTGTTGGTTTTTCTGGCTGAATGGCAGGCCATTACTCCCGACCGCTGAGTCTTTGAGGTTCTCAGAGATGGCTACAAACTAGAGTTTCTGTATCCTCTGAGTATTTTCTGTGCTCCCCGAGAAGACAGTTTGGGTGCAGGCCACAGGTTACTAGATATTGTGGCCATAGAACCCATTCCAGAGTGATATTCAGGTTCTGGGAGAATATGCTTAATTGTTCCAAAGAAAGGCTCCGGCGATTGGAGACCAATTCTGGACCTCAAGGTGTTCAATGTGGTTCTGAAAGTGCCTCGCTTCCACATGGAAATGGTGTGCTCGGTGATAGCATCAGTGGCACTGGGGGAGTTCCTAGCCTCCCTGGATCTGATGAAAGTGTAGCTTCACATTCCCATTTTTCCAGACCACCGGAAATATCTGAGGTTACACTTCTTGAGGCAACATTTCCAGTTTGCAGCAATGTCTTTTGGGTTGATAATGGCACCCAGGACCTTCACCAAGGTGGTGGTTGTGACGGCGGCGGCTCATCTTCGCACCCTGGGTGTCTTGGTTCACCTGTATCTGGATGACAGGTTTAGCAGAGCTCCCTCAGCGTCTGAGGGGCATCAGGCTATTCAGCAGGTGGTACAGTTGTTGCAGTGCTTGGGCTAGGTGATCAATTTCAGGAAGTCATCTCGAGCTGACACAGGATTTGGAATATCTAGGAGTTCGATTTTCACATGGGACAGAACAAAGGGTTCCTGCCTGTATTCCATCAGGAGAAGCTCTGTCAGGTTATCATAGTAACATAGTAGATGATGGCAGATAAAGACCCGAATGGTCCATCCAGTCTGCCCAACCTGATTCAATTTAAATTTTTTAATTTTTTCTTCTTAGCTATTTCTGGGCAAGAATCCAAAGCTTTACCCTGTACTGTGCTTGGGTTCCAACTGTCGAAATCTCTGTTAAGACTTACTCCAGCCCATCTACACCCTCCCAGCCATTGAAGCCCTCCCCAGCCCATCCTCCACCAAACGGCCATATACAGACACAGACCGTGCAAGTCTGCCCAGTACTGGCCTTAGTTCAATATTTAATCTTATTTTCTGATTCTAGATCCTTTGTGTTCATACCATGCTTCTTTGAACTCAGTCACAGTTTTACTCTCCACCACCTCTCTCGGGAGCGCATTCCAGGCATCCACCACCCTCTCCGTAAAGTAGAATTTCCTAACATTGCCTTTGAATCTACCACCCCTCAACCTCAAATTATGTCCTCTGGTTTTACCATTTTCCTTTCTCTGAAAAAGATTTTGCTCTACGTTAATACCCTTCAAGTATTTGAACATCTGAATCATATCTCCCCTGTCTCTCCTTTCCTCTAGGGTATACATATTCAAGGCTTCCAGTCTCTCCTCATATGTCTTCTGGCACAAGCCTCCTATCATTTTCGTCGCCCTCCTCTGGACCGCCTCAAGTCTTCTTACGTCCTTCGCCAGATACGGTCTCCAAAATTGAACACAATACTCCAAGTGGGGCCTTACCAATGACCTGTACAGGGGCATCAACACCTTCTTCCTTCTACTAACTACGCCTCTCTTTATACAGCCCAGCATCCTTCTGGCAGCAGCCATTGCCTTGTCACACTGTTTTTTCACCTTTAGATCTTCGGACACTATCACCCCAAGGTCCCTCTCCCCGTCCATGCATATCAGCTTCTCTCCTCCCAGCATATACAGTTCCTTCCTATTATTAATCTCCAAATGCATTACTCTGCATTTCTTTGCATTGAATTTTAGTTGCCAGGCATTAGACCATTCCTCTAACTTTTACAGATCCTTTTTCATATTTTCCACTCCCTCTTCGGTGTCTACTCTGTTACAAATCTTGGTATCATCTGCAAAAAGGCACACTTTTCCTTCTAACCCTTCAACAATGTCACTCACAAACATATTGAACAGGATTGGCCCCAGCACTGATCCCTGAGGGACTCCACTACTCACCTTTCCTTCCTTCGAGCGACTTCCATTAACCACCACCCTCTGGCGTCTGTCCGACAGCCAGTTTCTGACCCAGTTTACCACTTTGGGTCCTAACTTCAGCCCTTCAAGTTTGTTCAACAGCCTCCTATGAGGAACTGTATCAAAGGCTTTGCTGAAATCCAAGTAAATTACTTCTAGCATATGTCCTAGATCCAGCTCTCTGGTCACCCAATCAAAAAAATTCAATCAGGTTCGTTTGGCACGATTTACCTTTTGTAAAGCCATGTTGCCTTGGATCCTGTAACCCATTAGATTCAAGGAAGTACACTATCCTTTCTTTCAGCAAAACTTCCATTATTTTTCCAACAACTGAAGTGAGGCTCACCGGCCTGTAGTTTCCTGCTTCATCCCTGTGACCATTTTTATGAATAGGGACCACATCCGCTCTCCTCCAATCCCCAGGAATCACTCCCATCTCCAGAGATTTGTTGAACAAGTCTATAATAGGACTCGTCAGAACCTCTCTGAGCTCCCTTAGTATCCTGGGATGGATCCCGTCTGGTCCCATCACTTTGTCCACCTTCAGTTTTTCAAGTTGCTCATAAACACCCTCCTCCGTGAACGGCACAGAATCTACTCCATTTTCTCGTGTAACTTTACTAGACAATCTCGGTCCTTCTCCAGGATTTTCTTCTGTGAACACAGAACAGAAGTATTTGTTTAGCACATTTGCTTTCTCCTCATCACTCTCCACATATTTGTTCCCAGCATCTTGTAGCCTAGCAATTCCATTTTTCATCTTCCTCCTTTCACTAATATATCTGAAAAAATTTTTGTCTCCCTTTTTTACATTTTTAGCCGTTTGTTCTTCCGCCTGTGCTTTCGCCAGACGTATCTCTCTCTTGGCTTCTTTCAGTTTCACCCTGTAGTCCTTTCTGCTCTCCTCTTCTTGGGTTTTTTATATTTCATGAATGCCAACTCTTTCGCCTTTATTTTCTCAGCCACTAGGTTGGAGAACCATATCGGCTTCCTTTTTCTCTTGTTTTTATTGATTTTCTTCACATAAAGGTCCGTAGCCATTTTTATCGCTCCTTTCAGCTTAAACCACTGTCTTTCCACTTCTCTTATGTCCTCCCATCCTAACAGCTCTTTCTTCAGGTACTTTTCCATTGTATTAAAGTCCGTACGTTTGAAATCTAGGACTTTAAGTATCGTGCGGCCGTTCTCCACTTTAGCCGTTATATCAAACCAAACCGTTTGATGATCGCTACTTCCCAGGTGAGCACCCACTCGAACATTAGAGATACTCTCTCCATTTGTGAGGACTAGATCCAATATCGCTTTTTCCCTTGTGGGTTCCGTCACCATTTGTCTGAGCAGAGCCTCTTGAAAGGCATCCACAATCTCCCTACTTCTTTCCAATTCCGCAGACGGAACATTCCAGTCCGCATCCGGCAGGTTGAAATCTCCCAACAGTAGAACCTCCTCTTTCCTTCCAAACTTTAGGATATCCACAATCAGATCCTTATCAATTTGCTGCGATTGATGTGTAATAAGAAGGGCTACATAGTTAATTTTGGATTGAATCATCATTTTAATCATGGCCAAGCGCCCCCATTAGGTAATTTTTAATGGTGACCATTTATGTGTTAAGTCCTTTATTAAGGATAGCATGTAATCCTCATTTAGTTTCCTTTATCCTCCAAAGCTGGACCTATGAAAAATCCTAAATACTTCAATTTGTATGCATTCCAAACAAAACCAGTTAATATTTTGTTTATCTTCATTGCAGTTGAGGCATTAATTCAGACTTAGTTGTATTTAATTTATAGCCAGAGACCTACGCATAGGACTCAATTACCTTGATGACGTGTGGGATAGAGTCTGGTGTTATGCACAGCATAACATCATCTGCATACGCAGCAAGTTTGATTTCAGAACCACAGTATTTAAATCCTTGAATATCCGATTTTGCTCTTATAGCCACCAATAGCAGTTCCAGCAATAAATTAAAGAGCAACGGGGGACAACGGGCATCCTTGACGGATGCCTCTAGAGGGTTTGAAGAAATCAAAGAGGTGACTATTAATGGAAACTCTTGTTCTGGGATTTGAGTATAACACCATTATCATGTTAATAAAATGGTCAGGAATACCAAATTTACGTAATGTAGCATAAATAAAAGGCCATTCCACTCTTATCAAACGCATTTTCAGCGTCAAGCCCTATTAGTGTAAATTTTTGAGATGCTACAATAACATTCAATAACATATGGGAGTTGTTAAGAGTGTCTACCATTGATAAATCCAGTTTGGTCTGTGGTAATCAGGAGTGGTATTACTTGTAATATAGTTGCCAGTATCTTGGCGTAGATTTTAGCATCCACATTAATCATGGAAAGTGGTCTGTAATTGGTTACAAACTGGAGATCTTTTCCCAGTTTAGGGATAACTATAAAGGTCGCTTCTGTATAAGTACCATGTGAAGCTTTTAACCTGGAAGGTTTTGTTCTTGGTGGCAATCATTTTAGCTCACAGAGTCAGTGAGCTTCAGGCCCTAGTAGCTGATCCTCCTTACACAAGATTTCATCGCAACAAAGTAATTCTGTATCTTAAGGTCCTTTGATATGCTATATACTATTAAGTTTCTTATTTCTATAATTCATGGGGCAGACCTCAGAGAATGCCGTTATAGAATTATTTGTAGAATTTGAGCATTTAAGGCAAACCTTGTTGACACTTCCTGTTGTCTTAAGTGTAAACGAGCTGAGGGTACTTTGATTCATGCTACTTGGGCTTGTCAGGATATTCAATTATTTTGGCAAAAAGTACTAACATATCTGAATCAGTTACTGGAGATTTAAGTTACAATTACTTTAGAATTCATAAGTAATCACTTGAATGTTGAGATCAGAAAGAGAGAACATAAAATGTTTTTATGGAAAGTTATCTTGGTGGGAAAAAATGTGTGCTCCAAAAGAAGGTGCAGCCTGAAGCCCTTTCATATAGGCAGTAGAGAAATTAATTGCACACCTTAATGTTTTGGTAAACCAAGGAAGTACACCTTACTTATAAACGAGGGAAGCACTTCCTTGCAATTTGGTCTCTTTTTATATTCAATGGCTACCTGCAAGAACTAAAGTTCAATTTTGAATAAATTACAGTTATGAAGGTTTCTCATCCTGCGTGGTCATTTAATATGTTGACTGTATTATACTTTGGACTGCAGAGAGATGTGTAGGACATGATTAGAGTGTATAGGTTGGGGAGGGACTGGGATTAGGTATAGACTGGAGAATAATGGGGTTGGGAAAACAGTACGGTGATTAAGAGTGAATAGAATTAAGTTTTTCAAATGTTGGGTTTATATAATTATATTTTTTTGAAATGTGGCATCTTTGTTGGGTGGGATTTGCATGCAGATAGATTGCAATGTTTATATTATGTTCCTTTACAAGATTTATTTTATTATTGCCTGACATTTTCATGCAGAGATTTTCTGAATTACCTGTTATGGGGGGATTGGGGTGAGCTTGGAAAGGATTTGTTTGACTTTGGTTTGTTTAGAAGTTGAAAAGCAAAGTGAGATCTTGTGTGGCTTTTTTTTTTTTTTTTTTTCATTTTCTTAATTTTCTCAATAAAAAAGATTTTTAAAAATAGAGTATTACAAAAATAAAAAAATGTTATGGGTTTTAGCTTGTTGCAAGCCTCATTCATTTTTCCCCATTTTTGTTTTCAAGCAACCTAGTAGCTAGGGATTCCCATGAGTAAAATGTTGTCCCTCTTGTTCTCTGACTAAGCAAAGTTACTCACCTGTAGCAAGTGTTCTCTGAGTACAGCAGAACATACATTCAGACAACCTACCCTCATTGGAGTTGTTCTATTAGCTTTCTAATACACTGGCTGGTTCCATGAGGTCATAGCAATGTGCAAAAGCTTCTGGAAAAGAAGCTGGTGATTTTCCAGCATCAAGCTCTGTTGGTTGATATCATCCCTGTTTGTGATTATGCATTTTTGCCCTCAGAGAATACCTACTACAGATGAGTATATTTGCTTTATCTAGGACATGTTTTTGTCTTCTTTCATTTGTACTCTACTGAACTTGCATGCTCATCTAACCAGCTCTGTAGAATGTTAATACCCAGCATGCCTTCTTTACAGTGTCTGAGCACAAAACTGTCATAATATAAAGGAACAATTTGTGTACTGCCTGCAGGGCTTTCCACAAGCTCATTCACAGGTGGGAAACTCATCAATAAATTTTTCCTTGAAAATGTGAGGGGAGAGTGTAGAGCAGTGGTTAAAGCTACAGCCTCAGCACCCTGGGCAAGTCAATTAATCTCCCCATTGCCCCAGGTACATTACGGTAGATAGAGTGTGAGCCCACCAGGACAGACAGGGAAAAATGCTTGAGTACCTGAATAAACTTGTGTAAGCCATTCTGAGCTCTCCTGGGAGAATGGTATAGAAAATCGAATAAATAGAAATAATGTGGCCCAAATATTTTGTATCGATATGAAAACAAATACAAAATATATGCATGAAAACACCCGCAGAGATGCAAAAATTAAATTTCCATCTCTAGTGCAATAGGTGTGTCAACTCCGGATTTTTTCTGTATCCCTCCTACTTTACTGAAAGCTCTAATGCAACCTAGAGTTTTCCCTTCTGCACACAAGCCTGAAGTTTTTGTTCTGCTCTGCCTTTTTTTCTTTATTTTAGCAATTTTTTTTTCTCTCATCTTTTCTTTGGGTTTTGGTGCTCAGAGCTTCCCATTTCCAGTGTTTGGCTCTGCCTGAATGGAGAAGAAGCAGATTGAGATCTGCAACTGACAGGCCAATCCCTTGTGGTACCTGTAAGCCAGCCTGCAGAAGTGTTTTTGGAGCTCAGAGCCATCCCCGGTTAGCGTTGCTCACCTACTGCTTTGCAGGAGTTTGAGCACAGGCTGTTAGGCATTTGTAGGAGGCTCAGTGGTGTCTTGCAGGGTGACGGCTGTGTTTTTGCCTCCCCCTTCTGGTTTTATGCATCAGTTGGTCCACGGGGGTGGGAGTTCAGTCAGACACCATGTCCGACTGGCAGCCTGAAGATCAGCATTGGAGGAGATGTTCTTCATGAGCCAGTGATTTTCTTCTCCCTTTCCAATTACTGTTGAGGGCTGAGGTAAGCTGCAGCACATTGCCAGCAGAGGTCACAGTGAGTAAGGCTGTGTTAACAGCCTATGAGGTGAATCAGTAGGGGTGGGGGTGTCTGGAAATCAAATCTTTCATTTTTGCCTCAAAATTGGTGGTAATGGAGTTCTTAGGCTCTTTTACCCCTAGTTCATGCCAGGATTGCGCAAATTGTGCACTGGAGGAACGTCCTTGCATTTATTATGTGTTGTGTGGCACAGGAAGGACGGGCAGGAGGAACAGATGGCTAGGCCAGTGTTTCGGGCCTTTTTCTTTTCTGGACCTTGAAATGTGGCTGCCCTACATGGAATGGCATGGAGCCTGCAGAGCCCAAGCGATGCAAATTAGAGTAATCTGTTGGTGACGCCACACTGCCTGGTATGGCCTTTTCCCCTGAATTTGGCAATTTGATGTAGAAAGCTCCTGCGTCGCGCCGCTCTGCCCTGCTTCCAAAAAGGGGGTGGAAAAGTGGGTGCGTCTTACGGAATGAATACATCTTCCCCGCCCCAAATACGCCTTCCCGCCCCCCCCCCCCCCCTTGGTACTTTAGAAGCAGAGCGATGCAACGCAGGAGCGCAACCTTTGCGCTTCCTGCTTGGTCCTGCGCCGCTCAGTGATTGGCTAAGGTCAGTTCTCATTGTGAACTGACCTCAGCCAATCACTGAGCGGTGCAGGACCAGGCAGGAAGCACAAAGGTTGGGGAAAGGGGCATTAATATTCTGAAAACAAAAGCTGTGATGTAATTAGCTTTCATTTGAAACTACTATAGGGCATGCCTCATTTTTAATCCTTTTCTTGCCTCCTGTCTAGTTTTAGTTATTGCACTGATAGCCCTCAGCCAGTAAATGTTAATCATAAGAACATAAGAATAGCCTTATTGGGTTAGACCAATGGTCCATCAAGCCCAGTAGCCCGTTCTCACGGTGGCCAATCCAGGTCACTAGTACGTGGCAAAATCACAAAGAGTAGCAACATTTTATGCACCCTCCCATTTGGTATCTTTTCAACACTCCATCTGTACCAGTATGAGCTGGCCCAAGTAGTAGAAGCAAGATTTGGTTCCAATGGTTGGTTAAAATATTAGGTCTAGTTACAATTTTTGTATTGAATTTGATTGGTGGCCATATATTGTCTGAAGGTATTAAATGCTGTATGTGTTCACAGCATGATTGTTGAAGGGGCTTAATGTTTTTATACTGACTGACTGACTTACTGTTTTACAGGAAGTTCTGAGAGACATCTTCAATCTGCTTTTCTTGTTGCCAAGCCTAAAAGACAGACAACAGCCAAAATGCAAATCTCATTCTTCAAGGGCTGCTGCATATGACTTGCTGGTGGAAATGGTAAAAGGTTCAGTGGAAAACTACAGGCTGTTACACAATTGGGTTATGGCACAACACATGCAATGTAAGATTATATCTCTTCATTTTTAAATAACAGTATTGCAACAAGAAACTTTAGTGGCTACATTTCTCAAATACAAGCAGTCCCCGTTTTACGAACATCCGACTTACGTCATTCTCGTATTTACGAACAGGGTCCTGTTCTACCTTTGGTGTCCCAATGCACCCCTCTCCTTCCCTTCCGAGTCCCAAAGCACCCCTCTCTCTTCCTCCCTCCCTCCATTCTGTGCTCCAAGCACGTGCCTCCCTCTGGCAGGTGTTTACCTTCTGGCTGGCTGCCTCCTTCCAGCAACAGTCATTCCTCTGCACAAAATTGCAGGCAGCGCCTCCAATGTGCATCCTGCAGCTGAGCCAGAAGCCTTCCCTCTGATATGAGAGGAGCTTCTGGCTCAGCCACTACCCGTGGCTTTGTGCAGAGAAATGACTGTAGCTGGAAGGAGAAGGAAGCCGGCCAGATGGTAAACACCCACCGGAGGGAGGCATGTACTTGGGACACGGGAGGGAGGAGGAGAGAGGGGCTTATTGGAACTTGGGAGGGAGGAAGCACAAACTTCGGACAAAGGATGGAAAGAAGGAGGGGAGGAACATGAATTTGGGACACAATGGAAGGAGAGATGGAGGGGAGCATGAGCCATAAGATGGAAGAATGGAGGGAGTGAGAAAGAGTGAGATGCTGAGGTGGGGGAGGGAATAGAATGGAAGAATTGGGTGTCTGAATGAAAGGGAAAGAAATGTTGCACATGGGAAGATGAAGAAAGAGGAGAATTGTTGGGCATAGGGAGGGAGAGAGAATTATTGGACATGGTGATGAGAGAGGAGTAAGGTAGAGATGCATGGGGAAGAGAGAGATGAGACGGAGTAATGTTGGATGTGGTGGTGGAGAGTGAATGGGGATGGATGGAAAAGGGATGCTAGAGGAGCCTCAAAGATGTGGAGAAGGTGGGAAGAATACTAGGATCTGAGTTACATACAAATTCAACTTAAGAACTGTT
Organism: Geotrypetes seraphini; assembly: GCF_902459505.1. Taxonomy (NCBI): domain Eukaryota; kingdom Metazoa; phylum Chordata; class Amphibia; order Gymnophiona; family Dermophiidae; genus Geotrypetes; species Geotrypetes seraphini. The sequence continues at coordinate 336,115,587 of NC_047086.1, read as the reverse complement.
TAAAAAACGGAACCTGTTCTTAACCCAAGGACTGCCTTTAGGTTGTACTGCTTTAGGCTTTATTTCTAAATCTCCTTTGTTTAGTAGTACTTTTTGTTATACTGCCTCTTAAATTTGCCTCTGAGCCCACTCTTGAATAGGGTGACTTGAAACCTGCCATCCTATTTTGGGGATTGTCTGAATATCTTCCTTAATTTACAGTGAACCAATGATGATACATCTTCTACATGGTACAAGGGAAATATGCTAGCTTTCTGCAAATTTTAATGTATAATTGCTATTTCCAGTGCAATAGGTGAGACATTCTAGACCAGGGGTAGGCAATTCTGGCCTTCGAGAGCCACAGGTAGTTCAGGTTTTCAGGATATCCACAATAAATATGCATGAGTTAGATTTGCATGTCAAGGAGGCAGTGCATGCAAATCCATCACATACATATTCATTGTGGATATCCTGAAAACCTGACCTGCTTGTGGCTCTTGAGGACCGGAATTGTCTACCCCTGTTCTAGACCATAGGATTATTTTTCACGATTCGTATGGTCTGCAGAAGAAATCCATTATAGGTTTTTCACTCTGCCTCTAGAGTACTTCATAGGCTTGTTTAGCACCTCTAGCAGTCTTTTCTGCACGCATAGCTGCAGCTGTGTGGATTCTGCTCTCCCCATTTTATTATTTTAATTTGACGTAAGTTTGTCACTTTTGCAGGTATTTTCATGTTTGGAATGGATTTGAAGCTCAGCCTGCTTGAGAATTCACAGACTTCGGTCTGTAGCTGACGGTTCGATCCCTTCGGGGTACCTGATAGCCAGTCTGCTTAGTCTTCCTTGGAGATCAGGGCCTTCCCTGACCTAGTCTCACTCCCTGTTATGCAAGGGGATTGTGCGCAGGCTGTATAGTGCCCTTAGGGGGCTCTGCGGTGTTCTGCTGTGCGCTGGCTGTGTTATCACGCCTCCACCAGTCCAGGTGCGCATCCGGTGGTCTGCAGGGGTGGAGGCATGATAACACAGCCAGCGCACAGCGGAACACCGCAGAGCCCCCTAAGGGGAGTTTGACTAGCAACCCGAAGATCAGCTTGAAAGATGAATTTCCAGCAGTGTGGCAATGAATTCTAAACCGGCCATTGAAAAGGCTGGAAGCAGCACCAGGCTGTCTGTGTCTCTGGTAACTGTGAGTACAGGAGCTGATAAACTCTAAAATCGATCTTTTAAAATTTAATTTTGAGGGGTTTTGAAGGTTTCCTTGTGTTCCTATATGTTCTCCCAGCTGAAATATGTTGTTTTTGTATTTTTAAGTTTGGGATATGCTGTTTTTGGCGCGTTATTCATGTAAATTCGGGTCCATCGGCCATTTTGAATTTTTAACTATCTTATTTTCAACTTTTCCCTGCTTCTATAAATTCAAAATTTTGCCAGGAAAACTGCTGGAATGGAGTCATTAGGGTCTCTTTGTGTGGATTCATACAAAATTTGGGAAACAATTGTTGCATTTAGAGCGTTTTGCACAACGTGCTGCGTGGCACGATGATGGGGGGGGGCGCAGTAACAACTGGTTCAGCCTCCCTTTCACGGAAGCAGGTGATTACATACTCAACTAGCCCATTGGGGCGACCGCATTAATTTTTTGGGCTTGGTTCTGCGGCTTTGTCTGTCCGCCCGAAGTCGGATTCTCCACAACCTAAGAAGTGCAAGTATAAGTCATCTAAGGGTCCAAATACCTTCTCAGAATTTAGGAGATTTTGCGGATCTGTATTTTACTCCAGGGGGTCCGGCTGCTGGATGCTTTTCTTTTTCACCTGTGACATATCTCGGTGGCTGAGTGGCCTCGGGGGGGGGGGGGGGGTCTTTGCACCTCCATCTACTCTGTCCCTCCTTCCCAGAGTGTATCCGGGGTCCCAGCGGCTGCTTCGGACCTACCTGATCCTTTTATGGACAGTGCTGTACTTCCCAGATTTAGGAAGCTGGACTTGAGTGTTGGATCTTCGGATCACTTTAGGGCTCAGGATCCTAGAGAAGATCCGACTGTCAAGCGCTTGTTTAAGTTTAAGGTGCTACCAGATCTCATCACTGCATCCTTACCAGAGTTGAGCATGAATTCCAGCCCACTCCTCTCATTTCTTCAACTTTTTCTCCCTAGCTTTGCAGCATTTGTTCACATTCTACGACTTTTCTTGACTTCCGGGTATGAGTTCATAGTTTTCGAGCAGTTGACTCTCTGGAGGATCCTTTCTGGAAAGCTCATGCAAGACAGCCAGGTGGATGTGGTTCTCTGGAAAGTTTTGAACAACTATTTAGCCAAGGGACTGTGGTGCCTATGTCCTTTGTGGCACACGCCTGTCTAGCTAAGCTACGAACACCTTTTCCTCAGCTTGTTGGACTGGGATGGCCTACATGGTGGACGGCTTCTATGACCTTTTGAAGGTGCTGGCAAGGGTGTCAGTGGCTTCTATTCCAGCCCGCTGAATATTCTGGGTTCAGCAGTGGGCTGGTGATTTCTCCGAGGCACCTCTGGCGTGGCTACCTTTTCAGGGGCTGTTGCTGTGTGGCAAGGATCTGGTTGACTTCTTGAATTCGGTAATGGACCATCACCCAAAGACCTGTCAGGATAGTAGAGCACGGCCTAAGGGTGCTGGGCATCCTCACTACAGGCAAGATTTTCATCTTCTTTGCAGACTTTTTCTCAGGTATCCAGGCTAAAGGCATGCTCTGTCTACCGCTGCTGTTCCTGACTGACCTGCCCGTACGACCCGATGACGTCAGGGTGCCGAGGGCCCCTCTGCAGATGGGAGGTTTGGTCCTTGCCATTTCGGCATGCCTGGCTGCCCATTATTAAAGTCCAGTGGGTCATGGAATTTATTCACTTGAGCTACCAGCTGGTTTTCTCAGCCTCTCTCAGACTAGTTCATGTTTTCTTCTGTCGGGAGTCTAGACACAGTGCGCTTTCTCCAGGCTGCGGTTCAGCGTGTGTTAGCTATACAAACAGTTTTACGCAGATACTCTGTTTAATTTATAATTCCTAAGACAGGATAAAAAGTTTGCAGACCGATTCTAATTTTGCAGCACTTCCATCCGGCTCTTAAGCTTCCTCGGTTCTTGATGGAGACCCTATGGTGGGTCCTTCCAGCAATGGCTCTGGGGAAATTTCTGGCCTCCCTGGATCTTACAGAGGTAAAATTTGTACTTTTTTTTTGTTTTGTACAGATCTCCGCAAATTTCTGCGATTTCATGTGCTGGATCAGCTTTGTCAGTTTTTGGCCCTGTCCTTTGGTCTGGCGACCGCACCCTGGACCTTCACCACAGTGAAAGTAGTAGTAGCAGCTCCTCTGAGGTGGGTGGAGTTGCAGGCTCACCCTTATTTGGCTACTTGGCGGCACAGAGCGCTCTCGGATAAAAGGAGGCACTATGGTAGCTACAATGCTTCGCATACTGGAATGCTTGGGCTGCTTTGTCGGTTTTAAAAAAAACCCACCTACGCAGTTGCTAGGATAGTCAAGACGGCAGTGGGCCATGTTTCCCTGCCCAAGGCTTGGAAATAGAAGCTCTGGGCACAGATTTCAGAGATATTGAAGGTAGAAGCCCTTTCGGCGTTGGACGTCCTACAGTTTGTGGGTTGTGGGATTACCAAGCTGGTCGTAGTTCCCTGGACGGACACACACATGCGTTCTCTTCAGAATGCTTTCCTTTATGGGCCCCCTACCGAGATGTCTTAGAGCTTAGTCTGCGGTGGACTATAGAGGTCAGAATGTGTATGACCTGGTGGCATTTGCTCTGCCAGGCAGGTTATAAATAATTTTAAATAAGGATGCCAGCCTTTGTGGTTGGGAAAGGTTCACTAAGGTCATCCTTTTCAGGACTGTTAGTCTACCTCACCACCGAAGTGGTTGATCATTGATGGCAGTGGTCTCTGTTACTCATCAGAGAGGACTCAAGAACTCTCTCTCTTGACTCTGGAGGCTTGACTTCTTTTCCTTTGGGCAGAAAGTCTTCTCCTGGCGCTGACGGTGGTGCATGTGGCCACAGTGGCCAGCGTTCAAGTAGACTTCCTCAGCCGTCAGGCTACAGTTCCGGGTGAGTGGGCCCTAGCACAGTAGGCATTTTGGGCTCTTGTGAGGCACAGGGGCAGCTCCATTTTGTCCTCGTGGCCATGGCACCAAACAAGATGGAGCCACGCTTCAGTCACAGGTCCGGCTCGGCAGAAAGAGAATTGATGCTCTTGAGCAGTTGTGGCCTCTGGAGGTTCTTCTCTCTGTTTTTCCGCCTTGGCTGCTGTTCAGCCATGTCCTTCAAAGGATTGCAACTCACTCCAACCACGCCATTCTGGTGGCGTCCAATTTGCATTGAAGGCAGTGGTGCGCGGATCTGATGCGGCTATGGGTGGCATACAGTCTGCGCCTGAGTATCTTTTCTGACAGTCTCAACTAGGCCTGGTTACCATGAAAGATCTAAGAACATAAGAATTGCCACTGCTGGGTCAGACCAGTGGTCCATCGTGCCCAGCAGTCCGCTCCCGCAGCAGTCCTTAGGTAAAAGACCAGTGCCCTAATTGAGTCTAGCCTTACCTGCATATGTTCTGGTTCAGCAGGAACTTGTCTAACTTTGTCTTGAATCCCTGAAGGATGTTTTCCCCTATAAGAGCCTCCGGAAGAGCGTTCCAGATTTCTACCTCTCTCTGGGTGAAGAAGAACTTCCTTATGTTTGTACAGAATCTATCACCTTTTAACTTTAGAGAGTGCCCTCTTGTTCTCTCTACCTTGCTGGATCAGCTTTGTCAGTTTTTGGCCCTGTCCTTGGGTTGTTTTGCCTTACGGCTTTGCTCTTGAGCACCCAGTTCTAACTTAAAAAAAAAAAATCAAGGCATTTCGGAGCTTGTCATAACTAAAGCTTCTTAGGTCTACCAAGTTGTGCTTGATGTCGGCTTATGCTAAGGCGTAGAAGACGTTTAGATGACTTGAGTGACCAAGAATAGGTGGACCCTTATTCGACTCCGGTGTTGCAGGTCCTTGCTTTCTCCAAACGGGTCTGGAAAATAGGACTCATGCTGATGTCTCTGCAGATCTCGGTGGCTGGTCTCGGGTTCTAGATCCCAGGATTGGCAGTTCTCTTTGGAGTTGCATCTGACTTTTGCTGGGTTTTTGCAAATATATCATCGGGTCTGGCTGCCCGTTAAGACTACGTTCCAGGTCTGGGACCTTCATGTAATGCGGTCTGTCTGTGCCAGGCCTCCTTTTGATCCACTGATAGATGCTTCTCTCCAAACTGTTTTTTCTGATTGCTTTCTCTTGGGACCATAAAGTTTACGGATTGTGGGCATTATCATCTCAACACTCTTTGCTCTGAGTTCCTGAGAGTGGACAGTTCTTTCTTTCTTTTTGCTGAAGGTGGTTTCGGTTTTCCATATCTATCCAGAAGTGCATTTCCCAGTTGTTCAGCTGATGGGTTCCAAGCTCGGGATCATCTGCTACAGTTCTTGGACAGGCGCAGGGTACTTCTGCATTACTGATGAGTCTCTCATGAGGTTTGCTTTCTAGTCACCTGTTGTGGTGGCTCATTTGATTCAGCGGGGTTCTCCCACTTCTAAGGCTCCGATCTCTAGAGAGATCTGTTGAGCCATTTAATCAACTTACATTCTTGTGGGGCTACTATCTCCTATTTATTATGTTCATGCACTTTCTGACAGTTGTGTAGCTTCTTCATGGACGGAAACTGGATCTGCTTCTCCTGAGGAGATTTGCAGGGTGGCGACGTGGTCTTCTATTCACATGTTTGCCAGTTTCTGCAGAGTGGATATTTCTGCCAGATGGGACTCTGCCATTTGGGTCCTCGGACTTGAGAGCTGGCGCAGCAAGCCCACCCTAGCTTTCTTGCGGGACTGCTTTTGTACGTCCCTATGATCTAGAACAGGGGTGCCCAATATGCTGCCTGGCTGGCCCGGAACTTCCTCTCCGACATCAGAATTGAAGGGGAGCAGAATTCTGGTCGTGCAAGGCTTCTGCATGGAGAGCTTGGAGGCGGTGGCTTGGAGGCCTGTTCCCCGGTGGCGATGGCAAATCTAGTGGCTTGGGGGAGGGCAGGGAGAAAGAAACAAAGGGGGCAGGCAGGGAGACAGAAAGAAAAAGGGAACAGGGAGACAGAAAGAAAGTGGGCATGGAGAGAGAGAGAGAAAGAAAGAACAGGAGGCAGGGAGAAAGAAAGAAAAAGTTGGGGGAGAGAATGAGGTCTGGAAGAGAGAAAGCATATAGGAGGCCGAAAGAAGGGAAGAAATATTGGCTGCAGGAGTGGGCTAAAGTCAGAATATGTCAGAAGAAGTGCAGCCAGAGTGAATTGAGAAGAAGTCAGAAGAAGAAAGTGCAACCAGAGACTCATGAAATCACCAAACAAAAGTAGGAAAAATGATTTTATTTTCAATTTAGTGATCAAAATGTGTCTGTTTTGAGAATTTATATCTGCTGTCTATATTTTGCACTATGGCTCCCTTTTACTAAACCGCAATTAGCGTAGGGAGCCTATGAGCGTCAAGAGCCGCGTGGGCATTTAGCGCAACTCCCTGCGCTAAAAACTGCTATGTGGTTTAGTAAAAAGGGAGGGGCTATATTTGTCTATTTTTGTATGGTTGTTATTGAGATGCCTTGACCTCTTTGAAAAAAACCCAGAATAGGAATGATAATTAACATTTTCTCTGCCTTTCAGTGAGCTTTGTGGGTTTTTTAAAAATTTTATTGTTGATAGATCATTATGACTTGGTCATTTTAAAAGTAGCTCGCAAGCCCAAAAAGTGTGGGCACCCCTGATCTAGAATGTCTCAGCTATTGCACTGGAAAAAGAGACTGGAAAAAAATATTTATGTACTTACCTGCTAAGATCTTTTCCAGTAGATAGGTGAGACATTCTAGACACCTGCCCTGTCCTTGCTGTGCCTGTTTCAGATTCAGATTTCAGTCTCCTTCTACTTATTCAATCTCTTGGAGACTGGTCAACCCTTTGGTATTAACAAGAGTTTGTCTATATGAATTACATTACATTACATTAGTGGTTTCTATTCCGCCAATACCTTGCGGTTCAAGGCAGATTACAAAAGAAGTTATCTGGCCATTTCCAGAGGAATTGAAGAGAAGAGCGAGTTGTTTCAGAGAATTGGGAAGAATCTTGCAGTGTTAGTTTGTCTTCAAGGATTTCTTGAATAGCATGGTTTTTATTTCTTTTCTGAACGATTTGTAGTCTGGGGTCGTTATCAGTAAATTGGAGAGTTGGTGGTCCAGTTTTTCTGCTTGTGTGGCTAGAAGGCCATCGTACAGTTTTTTTCATTTGACGTCTCTGATTGGGGGATGCGTGAACGGTTTGTGGGTTCTGCTATATCTGGTTGAGGTAGTTTGGATTAGGTGGTTGTTAAGGTAGGCTGGGCTGTCTCCATTTATGGTTTTAAATAGTAGGCAGTAGAATTTGAATTGTACTCTTGCTTGTAATGGGAACCAGTGGGAGTCGAGGTATGCCGCCATGATATGGTCGTGCTACCTCAGTGAAGCACGACCACATCACGGCGGCATACCTCAACTGGGGGAATAGTTCTGACCTCCTTTGACGCTTCTGTTGGAGGTTAAAGGTACTGTTGTTTGAGCAGAACAGTAGTTTAGCCTGTTGTTGCATGTGCCCGAGTGTGTCTCTCTATGCTTGGGTACTGACTGCTAGAGGGCACTAAACTAGCCTGTGAAGTACTCTAAAGGCAGAGTGAAAAACCTGTAATGATTTCTTCTGCAGAACATGCGAGTAGCGGGAAATAACCTATAGTCTAGAATGTCTCACCTATCTACTGGAAAAGATCTTACCAGGGTAAGTACATAATTTCCTTTTATTTGGAGGGGTTATTTTGGGGGTGGTTTACAGTTCAGAATAGGAAAATGATTATGGCAGTTGCAAAAAATTGTTCACCTTTTAAGTTAGTTTTGTGCAACACATCCTGTGGCAGAAACGAGAACTTGCAGCAGCCAGTTAGTGGTTCTGCACAGGAAGAAGTGAAGGAAGGTTGCTCCTGCCTTGATTCACTGCTAGACCACCAGGGATACTTAAGGTAGGCGGGAGAGAGACAAAAATAATTAGAATCGGGCTGGGACAGGAGGCAAGAGGGATCCCTCCTGTCCCAGTCTCCGCTGGACCATCACGTCTCACAGCAGGCCCGGTGGAGGCCTTGCAAGGTACCCAGAGGGAGTGGGGGAGAAGGGTACATAACCTGGCTGGGAGGAGGGGGGCTGAGTGCAGAGACTGACAGGAAAGGGAGTCAGTGAGGGGGGCTGGATACAGAGCCTGGAAGAGCTGGAAGGCAGGGGGAACAGGGTGCAGAGCCTGGCAGGGCAAGGCACTGCACTTGAATATTAAACCCTCCTGGAGGAAAAGTCCATAGTCTGTTATTGAGAAAGACACGGGGAAGCCACCGCTTGCCCTGTATCGGTAGCATGGAATATTGCTACACCTTGGGTTTTGGTCAGGTACTAGTGACCTGGATTGGCCACCATGAGAACGGGCTACTGTGCTTGATGGACCATTGGTCTGACCCTGTAAGGCTATTCTTATGTTCTTATATTCGAGTCAACCTTTTTTCCTCCTTTTATTGGGGAAAAAAGGTTACCACAGTTTATATTTGGGTCGATTTATATTCGAGTATATACAGTAAATTCAAGTCTGGGAACTGTAAAAATTATTCTAAAATAATCCATCTTTTTTCCTGTTAAGATTTTCATAGTTGATTTTGAGGTATATGTTAGATCATTGTCTTCTGAAATATCTCTCTTCAGTTTTGTTTTTCCCTGACTTTGGGACATTAGCTGCTAGGATGTGTTTGTATTAATGGGATCTATCTCTTCTTTCCCCTTATACAATATTTCCTGCGCCCTTAGCTGCCGCACAACTCCAAAGTATAATTGATCAGCTAGAGCAGGGGTGCCCACACTTTTTGGGCTTGCGAGCTACTTTTAAAATGACCAAGTCAAAATGATCTACCAACAATAAAATAAAAAAAAAACACAACGCACACTGTACGCATACAATTGTTAATTATCATTCCTATTCTGGGGTTTTTTCAAAAAGGTCAAAGGAGATGACTCTATGCACTGTCACCTCAGTAACAACCATACAAAAATAGACAAATACCCACCCCCTCCCTTTTTACTAAACCACGATAGCAGTTTTTAGCGCAGGGAGCTGCGCTGAATGCCCAGCGCTGCTCTCGACGCTCATAGGCTCCCTGCGCTAAAAACCTCTATTGCAGTTTAGTAAAAGGGGAGCATATTGTAAAATATAGAGAGCAGATATAAATTCAGACACATTTTGATCACTAAATTTAAAATAAAATCATTTTTCCTACCTTGTCTGGTGATTTCATGAGTCTCTGGTTGCACTTTCTTCTTCTGACTGTGCATCCAATCTTTCTTCCCTTCTTTTAGCCTGTATGCTTCCTCTCTTCCTGACCTCATTCCCCCCCCCCAACGTTTTCTTCTTCTCTCCCTGCCCTCTCTTTCTTTCTCTCTTCATGCCCCCTTTCTTTTTTTCTGTTTCTCTTCTTTCCTTCTGTCTCCCTGCCTGCCCTCTTTCTCCCTCCCTGCCCTCCCCCAAGCCATTGCCACTGCCGCTGCCATTGGATAACAGGCCCCCAAAGCCGCCCGCCGCTGGCCAAGCTCTCCTTGCTTCGGGCCCACCAGCATTCCTCTCCCCGATGTCAATTTTGCCGTCAGAGAGGAAGTTCCGCTGGCCAGAACTTCCTCTCCGACGGCAGAATTGACGTTGGGGAGAGGAAGGCTGATCGGCCCAAGATCGACCTATTGGGAAAAATGCTGCCGGGTCCTGCCTTTCAGGGAACAAAAGTAGGCAGGACCTGGCAGCAAGAAGAGCAAATCGCAAGCTTCACTGACCTGTCTCCCGCTTTAGCCCGCGAACGGGGCTCTAACATGTGCGTGCCGGCTTCCCTTCTCTCCCCCTCCCCCCCGGACATAACTTCCGATTTCAGAGGGAAGCGAAGGGAAGCCGGTACAAGCACATGTTAGCCCCCGGAGCATAAGTTCTCCAAGCCGTTTTTTTGTTTTTTTTAAAATGTTGAGCAGTGGAGGCAGCAGCAGAATTCAGGAGCGGGCCAGTCAGGAGGGGAAAAAAGAGAAGGGAAGAAGGGAACCCGCTCTGCGATCGACTGGGGTCGCCTGAGCGAGCGACCTGTCGATCGCGATCGACGCATTGGGCACCCCTGAGTTAGAGGCTGACTGAAACCTTTTTCCAGTTGCAGCCAAAATTGTATCTGCATTTGAAATTTGCTACTCAGTTTTGACAAAAAGTGAAACCAATCCCACCCCTAAACCACAACAGCTTTCCCCTCCAAACAACCATTAAGATGTATTTGTAACTGTTGTTATAATGGGCCAAGGCAAACATATCAACTAAATCAGCTTGCCATTGTGCATCAACATCTGACACATGAACCCTAGCAGATCTTTGTAAATTATAAGCATTTTAGCCTGTGACCCATCCTGCTACATCTTTTCTGCTGATTATTTTATTGTGCTTTTTGACAACTTGAAGCGGAGGATTTATGCCCCCCAAAGCTCCCTGTTGCTTTTAGGTCATAGTAAATGCTCTTCAATAAAGTTTCCATCATGATGTTTATCACAAAACTGTTAACTTCTCTCTAAAAATTAGGTCTTAAGTCTCTTACAATTCCGGGTTCACTTTTTTCTGCTGTCATTCTGATAGCTGGTTTGTTTGTTTTTTACTTGGGTTATCACAGCTTGATCACCTAGTGCTTGTTCCGGTCTTGTACTATTTGCCACCTCTTTTCCTTTAAGCCCTCACATGACAAAAGGATTGCTATCCGCCAGTCATCAGGCCACATTCGGACATGCTTCTTTTTAAGATGTATTTGTAAATAAAATGTTTCTTGTGAGTTGTAAAATAACACCACATTTTGAATTTTTAAAAGCAAATCCTAGCACTGTTTTCTGTGGTGGCGTTCAAAAAAAAAATAAAATTCTAGGAATGATTAAAAAAGGGATGGTTAACAAGACTAAGAATGTTATAATGCCTCTGTATCGCTCCATGATGTGACCTCACCTGGAATATTGTGTTCAATTCTGGTCTCCTTATTTCAACAAAGATATAGCGGCACTGGAAAAGTTTGAAAAAAGAGCGACCAAGATGATAAAGGGGATGGAACTTCTCTCATATGAGGAAAGACTATAGAGGTTAGAGCTCTTCAGCTTGGAAAAGAGACAGCTGAGGAGAGATATGATTAAAGTCTACAAAATCCTGAGAAGAATAGAATGGGGTACAAGTTGATCGATTTTTCACTCCATCAAAAATTACAAAGACTAGGAGACACTCGATGAAGTTACAGGGAAATAGTTTTAAAACCAATAGGAGAAAATATTTTTTCACTCAGAGGATAGTTAAGCTCTGGAACACATTGCCAGAGGTTGTGGTAAGAGTAGATAGCGTAGCTGGTTTTAAGAAAGATTTGGACAATTTCCTGGAGGAAAAGTCCATAGGTGTTATTGAGAAAGACTGCTTGCCTTGGATCGGTAGCATGGAATGTTGCTGCTTTTTGGGTTTTGGTCAGGTTCTCGTGATTGGATTGATCACCTTGAGAACAATCTGCTGGGCTTGATGGACCATTGGTCTAACCCAGTAAGGCTATTCTTATGTTATGTCTTTAATGGGGGGCAGGGGCTGGAGGGGGTAGATAAAACAGACAACAGAAAAAAAAAAATGTTGTTATTTGACTGCTCCCTGTAATGACTGTATACTCCAATAGCAGTCACTTGCATTTCTGTTGTCATACAAAACCTATTTCCACTGATGTCATCAGAAAGTGCATTTCCGGGGGTCAGTATCCCATTTCTGCTGATGTAAACAGAAAAGAAGAATCACATGGCCGGAGTTGGAGTGAAGCCCCACCTAACATCACCCGGGCCTCCTTGATTGGCCCTTTAAAACACCATCGGAACACTGCCACTTTCAAGCCCCCAGTGGGAAGAAGAGTAAGGGAGCTGGCAGATCATCCCTCCTCTCCCCACTGACAGAAGAACCACGTAGACGGAGTTGGAGTGAGGCCTTACCTATCATCTCCCAATCCTCCTCAATTAGTCCTTTAAATCACCATCTGGGCACTGCCAATCTCAATCCCCAGCAGGGAGAGGAGAAAGGGTGCCAGTGGATCATCCTTCCTCTCCACATCAGCAGAAGAACCACACAGCCAGAATCATTGAAGCCCCATCTACCATCCTCTGGGTCTCCTCGATTGGCCCTTTAAAGGCACTTTGTGTGGATCAAGAGGGCAGTGAGTAAAAGAAACAACTGTAGATAAGAGATGACTTTTCAAAACCTTAATCTTACCACAATAGTGTGTATTGAAAAGGACTGCCTGAAGTATTAAGTGTTAAAAGTTTTAATATTTTAGCTATAGAGTTTTTGAGAACATTTGCTAGTAGGCTGCACAATAAAACACCTTTCAATAGAACACACCAACTAATAAACAAAACTCCTGCTTGAGTAAAGAACCCCAGCCAGAACAGATAACAGTCAATATTAGATATACTAGAGGGTCCCAGCTGTGATTGTAAGAAATAGGAAGACGAAACCCATAATACCCCATCAATACAAGAGCAGAGATTCTAAGAACCTAAAACAAATTGTATATATTGCATGATCATTACTCGAAGAAGACTACCAATAAGAATGTATGTATATGAATGCACGCTCTGGCCTAGATGTACTAAGATGATCAGTAAGACCATGTGGGTCTTCTCTGATCCAATTTTTTGGGTAGATTCAAGGTTTCAAGGTTTATTAAATATTTGATGAATCGCTATATCTTTATACAAAGCGATGTACATAATAATAAGATAATTTAAGTTAAAAAACATACAATATATATAAACATTAGAAGTCAGACAAGACAAACAACAATTGGAAGGAAAGGAGGGGAAAAGTTACATCTGTTATATTAAGAAAAACATTTAAGGGAAAAGAATCGAGGAGCAGGGGGATTCTTAAAAACAGAATTCGTAAAATAAAATAAAATTTAAAATAAAATTTAAATATTAAATTTCAAAAAGAGCTATTGATGCACTAAAAAGTTTACGTGCAAATGATTCACATGGAGGTTTGTTGTGATCCCCTTCTCTCCTGTCCAATTAATGACTGTGAGAGTGACTCTCACACATACGCAGAGCAGATAGGGAACAGCTGAGAAGCAGAGGAAGCCCTGAAAGCAGCTTCCTGCCACTCAGCTGTTTAGGACAGGAAACCTTTTTTTTTTTTACTTTTAATTGACACAGATGCTGTGTGTGTATAATATCTGCCCCATTAAAAAAAGAGGAAAAAAGCACCCCCCCCCCCCCCCCCGCTGATGACAGCCCTCTCTGAACAACTGGTACCAGGAATTGACCCACCACCCCCTGCGGCAGAGAAAATGGCAGGAGGAATGCACATTCCCATCTGCCATGCCGTCCCCCCCCCAAATGAGAAAAAATGGCAGAAGGGATGCTCACTTCCTCCTGCCATGGTGACCCTCCCACTCCCGAGAGAAAATTGGCAGGAGGGAAGCCCACTTCCTCCTACCAAAGGAGGACCCTCCAAACCCGTGCATTCCTCATACGGGGGGTGGGGGGGAGGGGAGGAAGGACCATCATTGGCGGGGCTGTGTGTTTATGTTTTGTGTTTTTCTTTTTTTCTAATGAGCCAGATATTGTGCATGTGTAATAAGCACAGCATCTGTCCCCATTTAAAAAAGGGCTAAACTGAGGTTAGATAAGCAACTGGTCTTGACCAGTCGTTTTTTTGGGATCGCTAAAAGTGATCACTTTTTTTGTTCATCAAGAAGCCATGTTAGAGCATCAATCGCTCTACTAGGTTATATGGCATTTCAGTATTAATGAGTTTATTTTCATGGTCGGATTGGGGAATGAGCAATTGTGCCAAAAACCACGCGGTGAGCCATCTTCTGAATCGGGTTGGTAAATACAGTCATCGCTAAAGCTGCTAAAACAGGTTTAGCGACAATCACTGGCTTTAGTGCATCTGGGCCTCAGTCTGCAACAAGACCTTAGTAATAAAAGACCTGATAGCAAATAGCCAAGCGGGGATAATATATATATATATATATATATATATAACAGATGTGGATAAAGCATGACTTTCCAGTGCTATCTGATCTTTGCCCACCTGGGTACAAAATAATGCATTTACCCAGAAAAATGGTGGGAAAGACATAAAACTGCTATTAATATATAGACCACCAGGGCCAGATTAATGAATAGACCCAGGAGGCACGTGCCTAGGGCCCGAAATTTCAGGGGGGGCCCGCTGAAGAAGGACAAACAGAGAGCAGCTGTCGTACCGTCTCCCTTCACCTCACCCTTTTTTTAAATTTTTTTTATATGGCTATGGCAAGTAAAATCAGCTATGGGCCCCCCTCCCCCAGGCAGTTAAGATCGGCTATGCCCCCCCCTCCCCCCAGTATCAACGGCAGTTAAAAGATCGGCAACGGGCCCGCCGGCATCAACATGTAAGATCGGTAACACGGTGCTCAGCCCAAAGCTTCCCCTCTGACACGAATTGCCTGGGTGGAAACAGGAAGCTGCGTCAGAGGGAAGCTTTGGGCTGAGCACTGTGTTGCCGATCTTACTTCTTGTTGATGCCGGTGGGGCCCGTTAACGATCTTACTGGCTGTCGATGCCGGAGCCCGTAACAGTTTGAAAAAAAAAAAAAAAAAAATCAGAAAGATAGGTGAGTGCCTTTGAACATACTACATACTTTGAACATTCTACTTACTTTTCTGCTGAGGTGGACATCATCTCACTCCCTTCAGTTTGGTTGCTGGCTCCAACAGATGCAGCGTTATGCTAAATTAGAACTTTGCACATACTCTGGACGAACATTATTAGAATGGACACACTATTGTGATTTGTGGGACTCCTTTCACCTTGAAAATATATAGACAGTTCTCTTTTTATGTTATGCTGTTTTTCAGGGGATGCTGGGGGAGTAATGTGGAAAGTCGCCAGGAAAGCAGAGAGTAGGGGCTTAGATAGTCTATGCACCTGATAATTGGGTAACTCTGACATCATACTATTGTAGGGATTTATGCTGGCCAGAGTGTGCGTGTGGATGTCTGTAAGGGTGTCGGTTTGAATGACTGTGTGGATTGTGATTTTTCCTGCTATATTTCTTTGCTATTGGGGGGCAGGGAGTTTGGTTGTGATGATTGAAGTGGGGAGAAGGGGGCAGATGATGGAAATGAGGCGCATATGGGAAAGCAGCAGCAGTGAGGAGTTGAGGGGCCCTCACCTCCTCACCACTGTTGCTGCTTTCCCACATGCTGGATGGGGAGGAAGAAGATAGAGTTAATGAGATAGTGGAGGGGTGAAGGAAAG
Source organism: Geotrypetes seraphini (assembly GCF_902459505.1). NCBI lineage: Eukaryota > Metazoa > Chordata > Amphibia > Gymnophiona > Dermophiidae > Geotrypetes > Geotrypetes seraphini. Next base: position 336,100,185 of record NC_047086.1, on the reverse strand, counting down.
GGACGGCAAGCTGTGAGTAGACACAGTGAAAAGAGGGAAACTGAGGACTGAATAGTAAGAAAGAAATTTATTTAGACGGAGGCAGAAAATAGAGAAGAAAGACAAGAGAAGGGAAGAGAGAGATGCCAAAGAACGGGGAGGGAGATAGAGATATCAGATCTGAGTGGAGGAAATGAGAAGAGAGACATGCTAAAAACCACAGGGGGGGAGGAAAATAGAGATGGAAGGAGAGAGATGCCAGACCATGAGGGGAAGAAAGGGAAGATGATAGATGCCAGACCAAGGGGGGGGAGGGGGTAAGAAGAGAGGTGGCAAGGGAAGGCAGATTTTCTGGAAGGGGGGCAGATAGTAGATGGAAGGAAGAAAATGAGGAAAAGGGGATATATATAATCATTTAATAAAAAGCATAAAAACAAATAAGAAAACAGGTAAATAAATGGGGATGGGCGGGGCAAGGGGTGGGGTATGGGCAGGGCCAGGGGCCCAGTGTATTTGTGTGCCTAGGGGCCCCCGGAAGAATTAATCCTGCCCTGTAGACCACTCCACTGAAGATCACTGATGTAAAACCAACTTGTTTATTTCAGAAAAGGACGCAAGCAGAAGCTGTAGACACGACACAGCACTGTGTTTTGGCGTCTGAGGAATGCCTGCATCAGGGGTCAATAAACATAAAAACATAACACAACATATTAAATCATATCATTTAATAATTTCATAAGCCATACAGATAAATCAATACTAGAGTCCAATCAAATAAATAAATACATTGAATGATAAATATATCAAAGATATGTATATGTGACAAACAAAACATATGATAATGTATATGCAAATTCATAAAAATGAAACCAAACCTGTGGCGTATGTGTTCACAGATGACAGATCTGGGATAAAACAAAGCTGTGTAGAAAAATATGGAAATAGGACCATCAAAATACCATATTTCATCAGGAGAAAAACAAAAAAAAAAAACCTACAGCATAACATAATATTTACATAAGATAATAAAAGAGCACAAAACATGTAACTGCGTAAACAAACTTCAAAAGCTATTTGAAAGAACAAGCTTTGTAACAAGTTAGCAAACTTCAGAATGTTTAATGCAAAAAATCTCAAGTGTATCACTATGTAACTTTGTAACAAAATAGCAACTTTATAGAATGTTAATACAGAGAATCTCGAGTGTAACATTTCATGCACTGTAAAACCTGAACTGAAGAAAGAGGAAGGTGAGTATAAAGAGAGATATGAAAAGCCACAGGTAAGGAGAGAAAAAAAGGAGAAAAAGAAAAAAGGGGGCCGAGAGAAAAGAAGGAAAAAAAGAGAGAGAAAGAAAGTGAGGAAGGGGGAAGAAAACCCACACCAAAGGAAAATAAGTCAAAAGAACCAACATAATAAAAATGATGAAATAAGAAAAAGAAGCGTTTATTAACGGAGCCTGGAAAAAAAGGCTCTAATATGGACGGAGGTGATAGAAATGTGAAAAAAAACCAAACCGACATGGAATAGACTGAGAAAAGCTAAAGAAAACAGACTGTCATCAGAAAAAACCATCAAGAAGTGCTCATAAGAAAAAAAGAGGGCCGACTGAGAAGAAACAGAAGAAACTCAGAGGACAACGGAGAAGAAAACTATCACGTCAGCATAGCTGTGAGGGAAAACCCAAAATGCTAAAAATGAAACCAACAAAGTTGAACAGTACAGCAAAAACTATTGAAAAAAACCCAGAACACCAACCCAAAAGGAAATTATGTAGAACTATATGAAAGAGCCGGCCGTATCGAGATGGAAGAAGAGATTCCCTTTCTCAAAGGACCCTCAGCCACAAGAGGGCATCCTCTCAAACTCAGGGGCGGGAAATTTCATGGCGACACCAGGAAATATTTCTTCACCGAGAAAGTGGTTGATCCTTGGAACAAGCTCCTGGTGCAGGTGATCGAGGCAAACAGCGTGCAAGAATTTAAGAGTAAATGGGATTCCCATGTGGGATCGCTTAGAGGGTTAAGCCAAGGGAACCTGTCACCGGGAGTGGGATCCCTAGGATAGTAGACTTGGGAGTGGGTCAGTAGAGTGGGCAGACCTGATGGGCTATGGCCCTTATCTGCCGTCATCTTCTATGTTTCTATGTACTGCACAATTAAAAGCGTATAAGAATACTGATACAACTGCGTGGCAGAAAAAACTGCAAGTAGCAATGTCAGAAACAGGGGCAAGAAATGCTAAACAAGGATATAAAAAAAAGAAATGCACCTCAAGCCATATTAAAGAAGCACAGAAACTGGGTAAAGTGAAATAAACCTTGAAATGTATCCACATAACTCGGTCGAACTAACATGCCAGAGTAACCAAAATCACTGAAAAGCTATGGAAGCATTTTCAAAAAGGAAGTCGCCATTGCTGAAAGCATTTAAATACCCAGAGGAAACCATACCCATGAAAAAGAAAAATAAGTAAAACCACCAAAAAAAAGGAAGAAACACTTCTGAAATAAAAGAAAATATGCTAAAGATAACCAAAACAAATATATGTTATAAATTAAACTTACTTAAGAACTGATGACATATAATGTATAAGAACTGATTGACAGGAAGGCAGGACTACTAGGTCCACATGAAGAACAAGTAGAACAGTGCACATAAAGCTTGTTGATGAAAAAAAGGGAAAAACAAACCAAACAGGAAAATAAAACAAAACCTAATAGAACATACTGAACAAACATTATATAAACAAAGGGAAAAGGGGGGTATGAACAAAAGGAAAAAGGGGGATAAAATGAAAAGAAAAAGCTAGAGAGAAAAAAAAGGAAAAGAAAAAAGGGGGAAAGCCTTAAAGAAACGGATGAAAATCAAGTTCTAAATTAAGTCCATGAGGGATTACTGTATCAAATTGAAAAATAAATTTTTGTTCCTCCTTCAAATCACTTCTGCTGCTACTACTGTTAATAACTTTAAGTACAAAAAACTTAGGGCTCCTTTTACTAAGGTGTACTAGCGTTTTTAGCACATTCATAAAATTAACATGCGCTACACCGCGCAGTATGCTTTTAGAATAATGCCAGCTCAATGCTGGCATTAAGGTCTAGTGCACATGGAAATTTAGCGCACGCTATTCTGCGCGTTAAGGCCCTAACGCATCTTAGTAAAAGGAGCCCTTAATGTCCTCTATGGTGTGCTCTTCCTTAACCCAATGTTCCACTAAGGGTGCTGTTTGTATATTTTGATTTATGCAGCTACGATGTTCAATCAGGCGGGTCTTGACTAACCATTTTGGTTTTCCTATATACAAAAGGTTGCAGGGACATAAAATTATATAGATCACCTGAGCAGTATTGCAATCTGAACTATGTTTAAGGGTAAAATCTTTCCGAGTCTTAGGATGTACAAATTCTGAGATCTCTTAACAATGTCTGCAGACAGTACATCTACCGCATTTGCAATGGCCCCGAGGGGTCAAAGTATTAGCTTTTAGAGTTGGCAACAAAGATAGAACTAAATGTTCCTTCAAGTTCTTCTGTCTAGAGTATGCGACAACAAGGCACTTATCTCTAAAACAAGTATGTCCTTCCAGAATGTGCCAATTCTGTCTAATAATCTTCTGAATGTCATTTGCCAAATGTGAAAATTTCAATGTACAATGTCTGATGATGCTCTTGGTGCTTGTGATGTAAGCAAATCTTCCCTATGATATGTATTTGCTTTCTTAAAACCCTATTTAATACATCAATCGTTCTACTAGATAACATGGCATTTCAGTATTAATGAGCTTATTTGCATGGTCGGATTGGGGAATGAGCAATTGTGCAGAAAACCACGCGGTGAGCCGTTTTCTGAATTGGGTCGGTAAATGTGATCGTCGCTAAAGCTGTTAAAACAGATTTAGCGACAAACACTGGCTTTAGTTCATCTGGGCCTCAGTCTGCAACAAGACCTTAGTAATAAAAGACCTGATAGCAAATAGCCAAGCAGGGATAAGATATATATAGTACAGATGTGGATACAGGACAACGACTCTCCAGTTCTATCCTACCTTTGCCCACTTGGGTAAATTATGCATTTACCCAGGAAAAACAGAAGAAAAGGAGGCCTCCTACTATTGTAGAAATCATTCTTGTCTTTATAAAAACTAGACATCTATAATGATCATCGACTGAAATACATGATTACCAACTTAAAAAAAAACAAGAAAGTGGGAAAGACATAAAACTGCTATTAATATATAGACCACCAGGTAAAATAACTAAACTGATATCACACTGCGCCAATCTGGTAGTCATAGAAGACCTAAACCTAAACTTTGAAATACAAGATGATCTAAAAGTGCACACCTTCCAAATCTTAATGAACTAGAACTCACCACATCCCCACAGCTACCTACACATAAAGATAGACATAGTCTTGATTCATCAGACCAAATCACAAGCTGATCGATCATGTAGAGTGGATGCCTGTTATTTGGTCAGATCATCATCTCCTGAACTTCTATCAAAATACCCAGAGCAGCGGTACAGACAATAAAAGAAAATACATTGAAAAACGTGGTGAAATTCAGGATGAATATCACTGAAAAATTAGAACAAGTGAACGAAGACATAAATTAAAGCATTACAGCCTGGCAAAATCTAGCAAGCATGGCTCTAGATTGAATTGTACCAATAAAAACAAGAAAATTGAAACTGCAAAATAACCCATGGTTCACATAACAGCTAAAGGCCATGAGAAAAAAAGTAAGGAGAGCAGAAAGGATCTGGAGAAAAGAATAAAACCGAGAACACTTCATTGACTGGAAGAAAGAAATAAGGCAATATAAACCAGCAGTAATTGAAGCAAAAAATTTTTTTTTACTATAACCTGATCGCCCAGTCTAAAAATTCTCCCTAGGGCCAAGATAAGTGCCTGAAATTTAGGCCAGCAAATGCTGGTCTATATTTCAAATAGACACAAGCGCTGAGTTGATCGCAGCAAGGGAATCTCCCTGCCGTGATCAGTTTAGTGGCTGCAGCAGGAAACCTGTTCCCCTTCCCCCCCCCATGAAGATGACTGGCAGGAGGGATGCCCACTCCCTCCTTCCAGAAATCCTGAAGCCCTCCCACCTCCAAATGTCCGTGGCATGATGAGTGCCCATTCCCTCTTGCTTCCATCTTCCAAAGACATCTCCGGCCCCCTCCTGCCACCACCTCACCCTCCCGAGAAATTCCCTGGCAGGAGGGATGCCCACTCCCTCCTGCCACCACCTCACACCCCAGAGGCATGTCCCCACCCAATCCCCCTCCAAGCCCACCTGAACCTCACTAGTACTTATTTTTCTTAGGTCATCCAGAGGGATGCTTTCTCCCTCTGGCCTGCATGCCCACTTCCACAGAATGGCGAGCCTGTCCCTTCCTGGTGCATCCTGGGATAAGACCCTGGTTGGCCCAGGCTCCTACGTTCCGTCCCATAGGAGGAGTCTTAGGTACCTGGGCTAACTGGAATCTTGGGCTTGGGGGGTCGGGGTGGGGGCATGTCTTCAAGCGGGTTCTGGCAGGAGGGACTTGGGCATCCCTCCTGCTGGAGGATATCTTGGGGGAGCTGGGGTGGTGTCAGGAGAGAGTGGGCATATCTCTTGCCAGGGGATGTCTTGAAGGCGGCTGGCAGCAGGAGGGAGTGGGCATCCCTCCTGCTGGGGGATGTCTCGGGGTGGGGGGTAGGGCAGCAGCAGGAGGAATTGGGCACTCCTCCTGCCACGGATATTCACAAGTGGGCATTCAGGCGTGGGGGGAGTTCCAGCAGGAGGGAGTGGGCATCTCTCCTGCAGGTCAACTTCACGAGGGCGGGATGGATTCCCTGTTGCGGCTGCTAAACTGATCTCAGCAGGGAGATTTCCTCATGGCGATCAGCTCAGTGGCAACACAATTATCTAACCGGCACCTGTGACATGGATGCCGATTAGAGAATAGGCGTGGTTAGGTATCTGTCCATCAGGATAGATGCAATTCTATGTAGGACTCCCGTATGTGATTCTCAAAAGCTGCTTAGGCGGCTGCTGAGACTGGGCGTACCTATACAGAATCTGGTCCTGTGTCTATCCAATCAACATTTTAGCAGGGTTGTTCAAATTATTTGGTCTAAGTACTTAAGTAAAAATATATGTATTTTTTAATGCTTAGGTAAAAGTACAGTGAAGGCACATTAAAAAAATTTACTTATTAAAAGTTAAAAAAAAGTTATTTGTTTTAGTTAGAGGTCCTTTTACTAAGGCGCGCTAGCCGTTTTAGCGCATGCTAAAACAGCTAGTGCACCTTAGTAAAAGAGGGGGGTTAGTTTTATAGCCAGTATTGTAAGTACAATGAATGCAACTATTATTAATGTTTTTACTCCAACCATTTTATGTTTAAATATGTTTTTATTAACAAGAAGAACCACACATCAACAAATGCAAATTGGCAGACAATAAATTGAAAGAATACAAGAGACGAACACCCCCCCCCCCAGGGGACTGGACTCTGATGTCCTCCGGAGTTACAAAGGCACCCCTTCCCTCCCCCCTCTCCCCAAATCCAAGTACAAGAAAGGAACCAAGGTCGGACAGGTGGGGTAGGAAACAACCAGTCTATTCAGAATGCGACTACGGCTGCGGGGAGGCAAAATGTCTAAATAAGGAGACCAAATACGGACAAAGTCTCTGCTTCTGCGACAAGAGGAGTAAGCCATTCTGGCCTCCCATCCCATAAGTTCATGTAATTTGTTCCTCCAGTACCAGAAGGAGGGGGGAATATCAGCCAGCCAGTAATTCTGAATACACTTTTTCCCCAAGATATAACATTTGCTCAAAAATAATTTCTCAGCAGAGGTATAAAAAGAAAACACGGAGAAGTGAGCAAACAACATACGAAACACAGAGATAGGGACAGGAACATGCAACAGATCCCGAAGGAAGGAAGCCAAATACCCCCCCCCCCCCCCAAAAAAAAAAAAATAAATAAAATCCCTGAATACTCTCACAAATCCAGAGGTCATGAAAGTAGAAATTCACTTCAGTGAGATAAGTAAGACAGTGTTGGGTGCCAACACAGCCCATATGGTAGGCCCGACTCTGGGAGGTATACTCTCTCAACAGGGTTCTATAGTGGCACTCTCGGAGCTCAGCAGTATGCACTAAAGCTGGGATACGTTTAAGAGCTCGGAGAAAAAAATCCACCCCCAGCTCCTTCCACAAATCCCTCTGCCAAGCCGCCAACACTAAGGAGAAATCCCGAGGAGGCCCAAGGACACTAAGCTGTTTATGAAAGGAGGAGACCGAGACCTGAGGCTGAGGATCCTTCTCCTCCGCCAAGAAGGCACAAAAGCGAAGCCCAAAAGCCAAAAATAGGGAACCTTCAGGAAGAGACTGCACATAATGGTGCAATTGACAATGAGCATAAGCGAGGCCAGGGGATGCAAGACCACAATGCAACAACTCATCGCAGGACAGTAGCATCCCGTCATCTCGCAAAACTTGAAAAAGAAACTCAAAGCCCCTAGCCCGCCATCTACCAAAAACCAAGGGGATCAGCACCGGCGGAAAGGAGAGATTACCAGTCAAAGGCAGCAAAACACTAATATGGGGATCCTGAGACCAAAGGGGAAGTAACCGCCATCACATCTCCCAAAGTGGTCTAAACAAGACCCTAAGTCAACTAGGAGCAGGCATTTCTGCCAGCTGAGCATGAAGAAGAGAGAGGAGGTGAGCAGGGTCAAAGTAATAGCATTCCAGGGAGGTATCAGTATAGAGAGCAGTACCCAAGACCCAATCCCAGACATGGCGTAAAAGACAAGCTTGATTATAAAGAGCAATATTTGGCACTCTGAGACCCCCCTGGTCCAAGGGACCCACCAGCAACTGCCACTGCAACTTAGGCTTCCTGCCTCCCCCCCCCCCCCCACACACACACAACAAAACTCTGATAACACAAAGAGTAGAAGGCACGGACGTCTTTAAGCAAGAGACACAGAGGGAATGTCTGCAGAATATAAAGCCACTTAGGGAACAACACCATCCAAAAGAGATGCACTCTCACCATCAAGGAAAGTGGCAAATTACGCCAAGTAGCCAGGACAGAACCAGTAGTGGAAAGAAAGCGATCTACATTTAACCGGTAAAGCTCCCGAACATCCATGGATCGCTGGATTCCCAAGTAGTGAAAAGAGGACTCGGCCCATTTCAACAGAAAGGCCCTACCCCAAGATTCCTGAAGTTGCATAGTAGAGGCCAGTGCCTCCGATTTCTTCCAATTCAGAGCGAAGCCCGAAAAATACCCATATTCCCGAACGCTCTCCAGAAGAGTAGATAAGGATCGGTGCGGGTCAGTCAAAAAGACCAGAAGATCATCAGCAAAGGCCACAACCTTAAAATGAGTGGCACCCAACTGAAGACTGCTGATGTCTACGTTAGATTGCAGCGCTCTGATCAAAGGATCCAAATAAAGCGCAAACAACAACGGCAAGAGAGGGCAGCCCTGACAAGTGCTCCTACGAATCAGAAAGGAGGTCGAAAGGCCTCCATTCACCGAAATCCGCACCTCCGGATCACAATACAACGCCCGGATAACGTTAAAGAAAAAGGGGCCCATCCTGTACACACTCAACACAGCAAAGAGAAACCTCCATCTTACATGGTCAAAAGCCTTTTTGGCATCAAAGCTAACAAGTAAGGCGGGGGTGCCATCCATACTAGCTTTCTCCAACGCCAATAAAATACGGTGAATGTTCTTAGACACCAGCCGGTCACGCACAAAGCCCACCTGCTGTTCTGACACCAGGGAGGGCAGCACCCAGGCCTAGTGATTTGCCAGCATCTTAGCCATCAATTTCATCTCAAAATTCAGCAGGGATATGGGTCTATAAGATTCCGGCAAGACTGTGTCCCTAAAAGGATGATAATCTGAGCAAGATTCAAGTAACGAGGCAGGAAGCCTTTGGCCACACTTAAGTTAAAGATCTTGTACAGCAACGGAGCGATCTCTGCTACAACCAACTTGTAAAATTCACCTTGGTAGCCGTCTGGCCACGGAGACTTGCCCAACGGGCAAGCCCAAATCACCCAATCCACCTCCTCCGCAGTGATAGAGCTCTCCAACGTAGCCGAGCCCCCAGCGGAGAGACAGGGCAGATCTAAGCTGTCCAAGTAGACCCCCCCCCCATCAAGAAGGTATGGGCCAGGCGAGGCATACAAATCTGTGAAAAAGTCCCACAGAATATGACTAATACCCTCAGTATTATGATGCAGAGCACCCTGCGCATCGCACAAAGCTGTTACACCCGCAGACCCCCACAATATGGGTGGGCTAAACAAACCAACAGCTGGCTACTCTTGTTAGCAAACTTAAAGAGCTGAAATATGTAGTGCTTCCTCCAAAAGCTGTGTCTTGAATTCCAATGAAGCGTGACTGGTGAAGTGCCACCGCAGAACCATAACCCTATGCTCCAGCGCGAAGATTACCCTGTGGCGCGTTTTGGCTTCGAAGGCCATAAAAGCCATGATTTCTCCGCGCAACACGGCCTTTGCCGTTTCCCAGTACAGGACTGTATCCTCTCTCTGTTCCTGATTAGTATGTTTAAAATCCCCCCATTTGATCAGCAAGAAATCGTGAAAGCGGGTGTTCCAATACAAATGACAAGGGAATTTCCACTGGGTACCTCCCCCCGGGAAGGCCCCCAATGCCAGCAAAGACCCACCCAAGTGTGATCCGAGATTTCAGTGGGGCCAAGTATTGCCTCCTGAACCTCAGGAAGCAGTTCTCTGGAAAGGAGGATGAGATCAATTCAAGAGAGTGTCCCATGGGCCTTAGAAAGATGAGAATAGTCCCACTCCACTGGGTTCAAAACCCTCCAAACAGCCAGCAGGCCCAAAGAGGACGCCGAGAGCATAGCCCCAATACAAGTCTTGAATACCTCCCAACCTGTGGAAGAAGAACGATCCAGCCTTGGGTCAGGAACCTCATTAAAGTCTCCCCCAGTGATCAGAGGAATATTCCCAAATTGCAACAAGAGGTTACGCAGCTTCCAAAAAAATTTAACAGAAGGATTATTAGGAGCATAAAGATTACATAAGAGTAAAGGCTTATTATTAAGAATAACCAAGGCAACAAGGTAGCGCCCCTCCGGATCCCTAAGAACCCTGTGAGTTTGCAGTTGGAGGCCCTTGTGAAAGAGAATCACCACACTCTCCTTCCCCCGCAGAGCCAGGGCCTCCAAGTGGTCACCCACCCACCAAGTACAGAGCTTAGCATGCTCTGCAGAGGACAGCCTAGTTTCTTATAGCAAAGCCAGGAAAGCTCTCCTACGATTCAGCAATTGTAATATTTTGTATTGCTTAATAGGAGAGTGAATCCCCCCACATTGCAAGAAATCAGTTTATGTTCCAGGAAAAACTAAAAAGAGGGACAAAAATGTCTTCGTACCCGTCAACAATGGTAGTATATTATACCGTTTAATGGGGGAATGAAAGCCCCCCACATTCCAAGAGGTCAATTTAAATTCCAGAGAGAATAAAGAAAGGGAAAAAATGCAGAGACAAAGAAACCCATAGTAGGAAACCAGAGGGGTGTCCCAGGCACCATCCTCCTAGCCGCAAGAAATTCCAAAGGACTAACCAAACCCCCACCTGAACCAATGCAAAATCCTCCCCCCCAAAGCACCACAGCGCTCCCCCTACCCCACCCCACACCCCAATGGGTGCCAATTCCAGGAAACAGTATACACAAACTACAGGCTCTCAACAGTATCGCCCAAGAACCAGGCCCCCCCCCCAGTCCCCTAAAGAGCAAAAGCACCCCTCAGAATAGATACCCATGGCACATGGAAGAAAAGGAAAAGAAGCATGAGGCAGGAAATGTCATCAAAACAAGGTAAGTATACAACAGAAAGGAGAACCCAGCTGCATAATGAAGGTAGGGACCTGGGAGAGAACCCTACAAGACCCATTCAGCAACAAAACAAACAGGTCCAAACCCTCTAACCTCCACAAGGAAGGGAGAATGGAGAGACAGAAGCCAGAGGGCAAGAGCATGCCAGCAGCACTACTAACCACTAATTCCCAATCTAACATCCAGCAAAGTTCAGCCAACAATGTCAGCCAAGAACCCCAAGCTGGCGCCCCTACACATTCCAGCCACACCACACCACACTCATTCAACACCTCGGGGCCCACAATCCCTCCACCCTCCAGGAGAGAATCGAGGCAACCAAAGAAACCCCACACCGAAACATCCCAGACACACAGCTCAGTCACACACTTCTCCCCCCCCCCCCCTTCACCAACGCACCACAAAAGTGCCTAACAGCGTCCCAGTCCCCTCCACTGAGGAAGAGAGAGATCAGTGCCAAAAAAGTATATGAGCAAGGCAAGAAAGGTCCCACTCAAGGGGACCCATCAGAATGGGCCAAAGCCTCTGCTCAGGATGGCCCCAGTCACAAAGCTCAAACAAGAGCAGGCCAACCAGCCCCTGAGAAATCCTCCAGAGTTCATGGGGTGTCCTCAAGAATCTTCTCCACAAAGCACTGGGCAACTTCCGGAGAGTCAAAATGGTGTGCTTTGCCCGAGTACATCACCCTCAAGCGCGCTGGATACAGGAGGGAAAAGGGGGTACAGCGTCAGACCAAGCTGGTACAAAGTGGGGAAAACTTGCAGCGAGCCTGGGAAATCTCCGCGGAGTAGTCCTGGAAACAGAGGGCAGGTTTGTTGTTGTGCAGCAGTTTCTTTCCCTGATGCAAAGCCCATAGCACCTCGATCTTATGGCGGTAATTCAAAAGGCAAAAGATATCCACCTTCAGGCAATCAGCACCATCCATCTATTGTCCCAGGCGGTGGGCCCGTTCAATGCACAAGGGGCCCAGCTTTTGTGTGTGTGTGTGTGTGTGGGGGGGGGGGGGGTGCAAGAGACTCTTGTTCCAGGAAATCGCCCAGGTTGCCTTCCGAAATAGTCTCAGGCAGACCTATGAACCTGAGGTGATTCCTTCTGGGCTGGTTCTCGAGGTCCTCAATCTTAGCCTTCAGTGCCGCTAAGGAGGTACTATGCATCGCTTGCTTTGCGGTAAGCCGCTGCACAGAGTCTTCAGTAGTACTGACACGCTGCCATACTTAAAGTGGCGAAATGCTGGTCCAGGGTGTCAAGCTTGTCTACTCCAACCATTTTATTGCTGTACAATTCAATCCACTTTGCTTTTATCAAGCTAAATTTTGAAAATGACTGTGTTGTGTGCTTGTGAGTCATTGTTAATCCAGCACAACTAAAAAGGTGTTCAACAACTGCATTGGCAGAAAGTGGATTGCTCAGTCTGAGTAGAAAATTCCTTCAAACGAGGCCAGGCAGCAATATTACTAATATCTTTAGATTGGGTCTGCTGATATTGATCAAAGGAATCTATCTGAAACACTCGACTTCCATATAGCGAAGAATACGTTATCATCATCATTTACATTAGAGGTAGTGTGGTCTAATTCATCACTTGCATCTTCATATTCATTATCATCATCATGCTGGACAATTACATAAAAGGCTTTCAAAAAGTTGGAATCCCTGTCTGTTGTTCTAACAATTTTTCTTCTGATGGCAAACTGTTTCTAATAAGTGGAGGCCCTTCAATTTTGGGTCCAAGAAAGCTGGCTTCCTCTCTAGATACTATCAATCCAGTAGACAGCCACTCCCGTATAAAATTTCCCTTTAGATGACAACAGTCTGTTGTAGTAGAGAGACATATATCTTTCTGTTCACCAAGAATTGCTACCAGTTTCAGCTTCATCTCATCTTCAAAGTGACCCAACTCATCACTGTTCTGTTTAGCTGAAGATCAGTAGCCAGTTCAACATACACAGGCAATTCCACTGTGCTTATAGGCTATATTCACTGAACAGCAAAATTTAAGATGAAATGATCCTTTGTTTGCATGATGAGGGTTGCAATAGCAAAATCCTCTTCCAGGTTTTGCTGTTTGATTTGGTTCACTGAGGAATCAGCATTAACATCGTCTGCTTTTATTTAATTCCTAACATCAGATGTAACTAGGTAAAAGTAGTGAAAATTGGAAACTATTACTTCAGTAAAAGTAGCAAATGTTATTTTGTACTACTTTACAAGTAAAAGTAACAAACTTTTACTTAAGTACAATAATTAGTTACATTTACTTAGTTATTATATAACACTGCTTTTCAGGCCTTACTTACAAGTTACAAAGTAATTAATTGGGGTGTCCTGTCTTTCTAAATGTCATATTCACTTTATTAAAAAATATTTTCAGTATGTTAAAATCATCAAAGAAGAAATAATACCCTGCTTAAGATTTAAGTCTAATCTGAAGACTGTTTTCAGCCACTTTTGATTCATGACACCAAGTAACCATTCTGTCTGTCAGTTTCCTCCCCGTCCTTAACCATTATTGACTACATTTTTTCCCCATCCTCCTTCTATGCTCTTCTTTACCTATTGTAGTTCCAAATTTCCTTATGTTCTCTTTTATTTGGGTTTTGTATGCTGCTTTGATGCTGCATGCAAAAGACGGTACATTAAACCAATTAAATCATAAACCATAATTTTGCATTAGAAAACAAAGATATCATGTTCTATTTTGTAGTATGTAGAGGCTGTATCACATTGTGATCGCTTAGGGATTCATTGAAGCATGCAATTTGACCATGGAGCCTAAACTTTTTGTATATTGCTGCATTTTTCCTATTATAATTGCATAGGATAATATATAACAACTTTTTATATTTTTAAGAAATCCATTTCAGAACATTTTAACAATTATTTTATCCTATAAACTGTCTCCAGCATCTCATGCACCTTATAAATGGGACTACTGGCCTCATGATGATGTTCGAGCTGAATGTCGATTTGTTGGTCTCACTAATCTTGGGGCCACTTGTTACTTGGCATCTACCATCCAGCAACTTTATATGATACCAGAGGCTCGGCAAGCAGTCTTTACTGCCAAGGTACGGGTTTGCTCAGATTATTTAGTAAAACAGTGAATCAAAGCGAATATATTTTTATCCTTTAGGAGGGTTCTCAGTGTTCAAATGGGCAAGAAGGAAAGAAGGGGGGGGGAAACATTTAAAAAAAATATCTTGGAGGTTCATTAGTGAAAATGAGATCTTGTAAAAGTTGTAGGCCCGGATTCTGTAAACTGCGTCCCGATTGTAAGCAGCTGTAGATTCCTACAGCTGTCTAACCAGCCAATTGGCACGCACGGTTTTTCTTTTAAAAAAAAATGCTCTCCAGGCAGGTCTATATTGAAGGCACCTCCGGGACCTGGGGAGGCCTGAAAAGCCGCCTAAGCTCGCCTAAGTGGATGCAGCGGCTACACTTATCGCAGCAAGGGATCTCCCTGCTGCAATAAGTATAGCAGCTGCAGCTGCCAATCTACCCCCTCCCCCCTAAGATCCCGGCAGAAGGGAGCCCAAGTCCTCCTTCCCAAAGACCGCCCACTGTCCCACATAGATTTCAGCAGGAGGGAGCTCAACCCCTCCTGCCTGAAGACCACCCACCCCCTGAACAATCGTGGCAGGTGGGTACCCAACCCCTCCTGCCGGACCCACCTAAATAACTCCACCCCTCCCGGAAGATACCCGGCAGGATGGTGCCCAACCCCTCCTTCCAGGCCCCCCCAATGAACCCCCCCTCCCCGGACTTAGGCTCCTATGGGATGGGCCAGAGAGGAGTGGGCCCGCCTCATTTGGACAGAGGCAGGTCTGCCGGCTGACCAGTGACCTTTCAAGGTGAGCCCAGGAAAGGAGGGTTGGGGGTTTCCATTGTGGGGGTCCGGCAGGAGGGATTGGGTACCCTCCAGCTGGCGATCTTCCGGGAATGGTGCGGGGGTTTGTTGGGGGGGGGTCTGGCAGTAGTGGTTGGTCACCCTCCTACTGGCAATCTTCCAGGAGGGGTGGGGGGGGGATTCGTTTGGGAGGTTCGGCAGGAGTGGTTGGACTCCCTCCTGCCATGATCATTTTGGGGGGGAGGTCTTCAGGCAGGAGGGGTTGGGCTCCCTGGTGCCGCGATCTACGTGTAGTGGTCAGCGGTCTTAAGGCAGGATCCCTCCTGTTGCGATCGTTCGAGGGGGGGGGGGACTGGCAGCCGCAGCCTCTATACTTATCATGGCAGGGAGATCCCTTGCCACGATAAGTATCTCTTAGATTTATAGTAGAGGACACTCTTTGAGGAGTTGAATCTTGAGTGTATGTTTATTAAATTTGACATTCATTTGAAAAAGAAAACAGATTGTAGTACTTTACATGTTTAATACGAGAAAAAAAGGAGCAAGAGAAGAAAAAATAAGCAAATGTTACTGCATCCATATCTGACCTATACAATAGGAATCCAAACCCCAAATAGAGAACTTATGTACTTAAACCAAACAAAGAAAATGAAAGTAAAGATAAAGGTAGCAAGACTTGCAGAAGGCAGAGCCAATGTTAGATTTGCAGCGACCCAGGGCAGAACCTGCTGAGGAGATCCTTAAACCTGCCTACAGCATATACCTCCTTGAGCTTGAGACAGGCTTGGGACCTCCTGTGGTATGGAGGCCTAGGGCAGTTACCTTGATTGCTACCCCCTAACACTAGCCCTGTGGAAGGCATAATGCTAATATCTTAAGTACCACTACAATCCTCACCAATATGCTGCACAAAATTTATCCAGCCTCAACACTCCCAATTATTTGGATTTAATACAGTGTCAAGCCTCTTGAGTATATAATACAGGATCAATGTTTACTTTTATGATAATTCATGAGTTAAGTGACATCTGAATTAGGGGCCTATGGTTATATATTTCAAAGACTGTTACAAGTGTATTAAAAAAAAAATGGAGGCAAACCAAACATTACAAAAATGTGTTACCTATTCTTATATCTCTGCCAGACTGAATTTCGCAATAGGATCCACAGTATCATATTTGTATCTGTTTTAGCCTTAGGAGTCATTATCACTGTGTGAACCAGAGTTGAGAAAAACTGGTCTAGTTGATCTAACCTTTTTGTCTATTCAATTGTTATCTAACGTAAGAACTATCCCAGTTCAGTAAGAAACTGTATCAATACTGTATATGGTCAACTTAACAAACAATCCTCCCTCCCCTCCAGTATTAGAACTGCTTGGTTGATGTTGATTTAAAATATTCTCTGTGACATTTAAATTTATACCCAGGTATTCAGTGGCAGCTGGTACCTGGGATTTTTTCTAGGTAAATACTCAGCAGACTAACTGGAAACTGTGCCCCTGCACTGCTCTGCTCTGCTACTGCCTGGATGATGCCAAAATGGTATATCCAGATTTTTAGCAGCATTATCCAAATAAAGTTGCTAGAAAGCTGGGTATAGGCTCAGTGAGTAACACTTGAAATAAAGGCTGCTTACTTTACCTCACTGAGGATCCGTTGTGAAGGAAAAACACAAGCTTACATTGTATATTCCACACAAATAAGACTTATTATTAGAACAAAGTTCTAGCAACATTTGGCATATCAGAAATAAATCAGTCTTGACATATACAATGAAGAGAAGGAAAAATGTGTGCCTTTCCTTCTATCAGCTCACTCTCCTGCTAAAGTTTCACCCCTCCCCTTTCCCAATAATAATAGAAGTTAAGATTTTGACATAACCAATTTTCCTCCACACTAAACTTTGGTCAGAAGATAGTTGGAGGTTTGAGAGTCTCTAGAGCAATGGTTCTCAACATTCCTAATGCCGCAATCCTTTAATACAGTTCCTCATGTTGTGGTGACCTCCAGCCATAAAATTATTTTCATTGCTACTTCATAACTCTAATTTTACAACTGTTATGAATCGTAATGTAAATATCTGATATGCAGGATGTATTTTCATTGTTACAAATTGAACATAATTAAAGCATAGTGATTAATCACAAAACAATATGTAATTATATATTGTGAAATATTTATTTCTAATTATAAATAAATGTATGTGGGTATATCTGCATGTGGGCAGACCCGCCTGGAGACGGATAGTGGAGCGGTGTCTCGGTTCCTAAGACCAGTGTTCCTCAACCTTTTGACACCTGTGGACCAGTGGAAATTATTATTTTGTGGACCGGCACTGGTCCACGGACCGGCAGTTGAAGAACACTGGGCTGTCATGCCCATGTCCACTCAATCTCCGCCCCAGACCCCACCCCAATAATTGTACAAATTATAACACCATTTTTCCATTCATTTTTCATATATGCACACAATATAATTGTATTAACAACACATAATGGTTAACCACAAAATTAAAATACACAAAGCACCAATGTATGCATTTTAATATTCATTCCTACCAGAAAACAGATAACCCCATGCAAATGCAGGACCAAAAACTAAAAGTACTAATATTTACAAACAAACCCTAAGATGCAAGACTCTGCAAGCAGTACAACTGGAAAAGAAACAAATGCAAGCAGTACAACTGGAAAAGAAACAAATGCATTTCTTCCTGAACAGACAAATCAATCACTAAATAAAAAAAATAAAAGCATTTCCCCTACCGTTGTTGTCTCTCTCCCTCCATGTAACTACCTTCTGGCCTCCCCCCCCCCCCGGGTGTTATCTTTGGGCCGGTCCACTGTGTGATCAACACAGCGTCTTCGGGCTGGCTCCCTGAGTGCTGCATTGCACAAAGCTGTGGGCAGTGTCTCCTTGCATGCGTCTCGCACCTCATCTGGAAGCCTTCCTCTGATGTTGCGACGTCAGAGAGAAGGCTTCCGGTTCAGGCGCAGGCTGCACGTAGGAACCTTTTCCCACGGCTTTGTGCATTGCAGCACTCAGGGAGCTGGCTTAAAGACACCGCGTTGATTGCATCGTGGACCGGTGACTAAAGAATGCTGTCTTGGGCCCGATGGACAACCCATAACCCTCTAGTATTTAATGCCTCTTTAACTCAAGACAGACTGCTAACATTTTCAAAATATTTCCATAAACAGCGGCACTTATGGTAGTCATTTTCAATGCACAAACTATAACACAAGCATCCTTAAATAATACTTCATTCCAAATAGAACAACATCATCACACATTTAATCACATAAGAACATAAGAGTTGCCATACTGGGACAGACCAAAGGTCCATCAAGCTTAGTATCCTGTTTCCAATAGTGGCCAACCCAAATACCCAGCAAGGTCTCAAAGAGTAAAACAGATTTTGTGCTGCTTAAGCAATGGGTTTTCCCAAGTCCATCTTAATGGATTATGGACTTCTCTTTTAGGAAATTATTTAAACATTTTTTAAACCTTGCTAAGCTAACTGCTTTTGCCATTTCTCTGACAACAAATTCCAAACATTAATTATACGAGTGAAGAAATATTTTTTTATTATTTATTTAAAAAATTGTTATTCTGCTTCATCGTATGCCCCCTAGTCCTAGTATTTTTGGAGAGTGTAAACAAATGATTCACATTTACCCACTTCACTCAGCATTTTATAGACCTCTATCATACCTTCCCTGAGCTGTTTCATCTTGGGTTGAAGAGCCCTAGCTGCTTTAGCCTTTCCTTATAGGAAAGTCATCCCATCCCCTTTATCATTTTTGGCTCCCTTATCTATACCTTTTCTAATTCCCTTCTCATGAGAAATCTTGTAGGAAGCTTCATTTGCATACTTTTGCTCCTCCTCTTTTATCTCTGGACTGTTCTCCAATTCCCCAGTTGTCTTCCTACAAGTGAGCCCATAGGAGCTTGTCTTTCTTGCTCCTGTTTGTTTTTCTTTAAATTCAATGTTTTTCTGCTGTTTTGTAAGGCTTCTTTTTCGTGCTGCAAAGGATCCCCTTGGGGAACAGCTATGGCTGCAGGAAAGCACAGACTCATTGGCAGAGCGTCTGCTTCCAAGGGATAGGCTGCTTTGCAGTGCACTCACTTGAACCGCCTGCATTTACAGTTCAGGAGCTCAGGGACCATTCCCTTGGAAGCATAGCTCACCCCAGGTTTGTCCACTGTGTGGCAGTATTTCCTCCAGGATTGGAATCGAATGTGGTTCCCACTCCCCCACCTCCCACCCCCGTTAGCATGTGTGGGTTCTGCAGGGGGCTGAGGTCTGCAGCTGGTGCATTGGGCTCGAGAGGCAGTCAGAAGAAACAAGCAGTCCAGATTCCAGGCTTGTTGAGGCAGTGGATCTCCCTGTAAGCTGTTACAGCTTCCATTCTGCAGCTCCCAGCACACAGCATGGCACGGTGAGTATTAGTAGACTGAAAGCCTGGAAGATCGATTTGGGGAGGTCCTTAAAATCAATTTTTGGTGGTTTCTGCAGTTAGTCTTAGTGATTTTTGTATTTTTGACAAATCTATTTTTTATTTTTCTGTGTGGCGTCCCCGGGCTGTTTTTGGCACTAAAATTTCTGATTTGAAATGAAAAGCTTCTGTCTGCCTCAGAACATCTCATTTTTGATTAAAAACATATGGGATGGACTTCTTAGGTCAGGATAATTTGGATTCATCCCCTACGAGTTGCAACTTTAACCTCCTCCCCCATCCTCTCGGGAGGTTCTGGGATCCAGTCAACCCGAGGAAAGAGTTAAAAGTTGAAATTTGAGTTTGGGGGGCAGCACAAGTACATCTCCCGAAGCGCAGCTACAAATTGGCAGGTAAAGGCCCAAGCAAGTTCAATTTATTTAATATACTGCAAATCTAAAACAAAAAAGTTAAAATCTAAGCGGTTTACAATAAGTATAAAATAAGGAAATATAACAATCCAAAATAAACTCTGTTACATTTAAAGGAAAAAACAATAAGGTTAAATTACAATAAAATTTGCAAGAGGAAAATAGGGAAAGGGAAGGAAAAAAAAGGGGTATCCATAATATAACCCCCCCCTCCAAACAAAAAAAAACCAACTATGAGCAAAATGCTTGAGAAAAGTAAAATGCCTTTAATTGGGCTTTAAATGTAATAAACAATTTTTCTTCATGAAGGTAAATGGGGAGAGAGTTCCAAAGAACAGGTGCCATAACTGTAAATGAAGACTTTCTGTGTACATCAAGAAATAATTGCCTAAAACAGTGGTTCCCAAACCCTGTCCTGGGGGACCCCCAGCCAGTTGGGTTTTTAAGATATCCCTAATGAATATGCATGAGAGAGATTTGCATATCTGTCACTTCCATTATATGCAAATCTCTCTCATGCATATTCATTAGGGATATTTTGAAAACCCGACTGGCTGGGGGTCCCCCAGGACAGGGTTTGGGAACCACTGGCCTAAAAGAAGGTATACTTGATGGTGGTGTTTAATGAACGAAGGGATCTCCTTGAAGGATAATGAACCAAAAAACTGTGCAAGAGTCATGGCAAAATAAGGATGGCGGGGGTTCCCCTTGAATTTATTAATATGATGTTTCAGGCTTATCTGAGGTCCCATGACTCCATCTGGTATTGTGACTATGCTAGCGCCAGGGGCTCCCCCACAGATTCCCAAGAGTGGAAGTCCTCCATCGAAGGGCCATGCACAAGTTGGGGACAGTCCACCTGGTGAATGATTGGATGATTTTATACCTTTACTTTCCCTGGCAGGAACATTTGCAGTGGGTGATGCTACTACAGTCACATATCTGTTGGACCCAGATCTTGGTGAGGACCCCTTTGTGTACAGACTGTTTAAACCATCAATGCTGATAGGATTGATCTCTGAATCGCTCCAGGAGTTGAAGCTGGAGGCTCCTCATGCATTGGCTACATAGTGCTCACTTATGAGTAGCAATAAGCCACAGTCTTCCTGTTTTCTATCGCATTCAGACAACATGAAAATGCTTACAGATCACTGGGAGATGCTGGAAGAACCACTGCAGGTGGCCAAGGCTATGACCAAGCTTTATTTGATGGATGCTGCATTTAATCAGCTCTTTGTTTCCCCAGAGGTGGATTCTCTGGTGGCACAAGTTACCAAGCGCACCTCTCTTCTCAGTGAAGGTGGTGTGGTGTTACTCAAGACTGCAGGATAGATTTTGTACTTAAAAGGAATTTTAATTCTGCGGCCTATGGTTTGAAAGCGGTTGTGGTAGCATTATTTGTCGCCTGAGCCTGTCACTCCAAGTTGTGCCATGATCCAGACACTATTGTGGACAAGGATCTTCCATTTTTGATTACTGGAATGGATTACATGGCTGATGCCTTAAATGACATTTTCAGGGTTGTAAGCAAGCTGTCAGCTTACTCTATCTCTGACCATAGGATGATGTAGATTCGAAAGTGTTAAGGTGATTCTTCCTCCAAGGAGACTCCAAGTAAACTGCTATTTAAGGGACAGTTACTTTTTGGTAAAGACCTGGATGATCTTATGTTCAGTGTACGGGACAGCAGGCCTCAATCCTCTCTGGGATCGAGGCAAAGTACTTTTCGTACCTCCAGGTGATAACACCAATATTCTGGAGGTCCCTCAGACTAAAGACCATTTCAAAATGCTAGGTGAAGATTTGGAGGGTCTAGGTGCCCACAATCATTGGGAGTCCGCGTGGCCCCTGACCCAAAGGAGTTATGATGCCAATCCAGTGGCCGAGACTATCCACACTGGAGGGAGGCTTTTGGCATTTTTGGAAGAATGGTATGAGATCACCACAAATCGCTGGATGTTGGACATTCTGAGGGAGGGGTACAAACTTAAGTTCTGTCATCACCTTCTGGATCAGAACAACATCCAGAGATTGTTGGATATAGAAGACATAGAGCCCATTCTGGAGGCCATCAAAATCCCATGGTTCTGAATGGAAACTGTGAGGTCAGTGATTGTGTTGGTGGCACCAGGGGAATTTCTAGCTTCTCTGGATTTGACAGAAGCTTTTCTGCTTATTCCCATTTTTGCAGAGCACAGGAGATTTGAGGTTCCATGTATTGGAACAGCAGTTCCATGTATTGGAACAGCACTTCCATTTCGCGACTTTGCCCTTTAAACTGGCTGCAGCACCTTGGACCTTCACCAAGGTGATGGTGGTGGTTTTGGCCCACCTACACAGAATGGGTATTCAAGTCCACCCGTATCTGGATGATTGCCTCATCAGAGCCCAGTCTGAAGCCGAAGAACACCAAGCGGTTCACCAAGTTGTCCAGTTGCTGTAGAGACTCAGTTGGGTGGTTAACCTAATTCCAATGCAAGATTTGGAATATTTGAGGGTCTGCTTTGCTATGGGAGCAAGCAAAGTATTCCTACCAGAGGCACGCAAGGAGAAACTTCTCCAACAGATCCGAGACTTTCAGAGCACGCCCACTCCAATAGTCTGGCAGTACTTGCAAGTGCTGGGATCAATGTTTACAACCATGGACTTCGTACCTTGGGCAAGAGCCCACTTATACCTGCTCCAAGAGGTTCTGTTGGGGCCCGCAGAGGAATCCGCTGGATCAGTGGCTCCCTTGGACAGTGGAGATTGTGTCAGTCTAGTCTGGTGGTTAAATCCTCTTATCTCTTTCCAGAGGAGATCCCCTCTGTATCTCGGCATGGGTGAGCCTGATGATGAATGCCAGCCTTGTTGGCTGGGGATTGCATTACGAGGGACGCCTGGTCCAAGGATGCTGGTCCCCTTCCCAGAGGAAGTGGTCGATCAATCACTTAAAATTTCGGGTGATTCGTCTGACTCTTCTCCTTTTTTAATACATGGAATATATTTGGACTGGACTTCCAGGATGTCATTTTTTAATAACATCCATACCTGATGTAGCTTAATTGCATGCCCCCAGTCTCCTTTTATAAAGTTAAATGCTATTATTTTAGATTTCCTATGTGAACTTATTCCAGGGATTATATCAAATCTGATTTTGTTAAGATCACTGTCATCAAATGGCCATAGTACCATTACCTCCTGCACCAAATCATTTGATCCACCTAGGACTAGGGCTAGAATTGCTTTGCCTCTTGCCTGTTCCTAAACCAACTGCTCCATAAAGAAGTCCTTAACTTCATCAATGAATTTTACCTCCCTAGCATGCCCTGATGTTACATTTTCCAGTCAATATCAGGGAAATTGAAATCACCCATTCTTATTGTGTTACCCAGTTTGTTATCCTTTATAATTTCTTTTTTTTATTATTAGGAATTGAAATTTAGTCACAAGACAACTCTTGCTTCAAGAAACAGAAAGAAAATACAACTATAAGTATAAAGGGGAGAAGGAAAGTATAACCCCCCCCCCCAACCTGCTTAAAAGAAAAAATACAGCTCTTTAGCTGTTCATTTTTCCTTGGACCACAATAAAGAGAAGTGGTCACAAAACTCAAAGGAGACTAATAGTCACTGTTTATGTGAACAATGGGACCCCTGCAGTTCACATAAACAGTCATGTCTAAGCCAGCAGAGGAGGAGGAAATGACCAATGCATAGTGGTTCACGTCCTCTTCCTACCATGCAATATATGCAGAGGATGGGAGAGAGAGACCCAATTACAGAATTCTGGGGGGGAATTGTGTGCAACTTCTTCACTGTACAGAATTCCCCCAGAAGTTATATAAGTATGTGCTAGGACATGCTGTTTTATAAGAGCCTTTTTCTGAACAAGTTTTATGTTTGGAAAATGCTTTACAATAATATCTCCTAAGCAGTGATATAGCCACGAGTAGGCCCAGTTTTGGTCAAGTCCCTCCCAACAGCTGCACAGATTGTTAGTATAGCTGATAGAGATTTTCAAGCTCAGCCAGCTGAAGAGTTTTCTCCCGGAGCTCTCTCGAGCTGTCTCAATCCTGGAGTAGTTAGTGGCATATTTCCAGATGCTGATGCTAGCACCTCTCCTCTCCCTTCCATGGTCAATTCAACTGGAAACCCTGCATATGTATGTACTGGGGTGGGGGGTGATTGCTGGTAGAAGTGAGCATATACAGGGAGTGCAAGTGTCGGCAACTGGAAATGTGCTGCTTATTGCCTATGGTTGAGACAGCATATGGGAGGGGGGCTCTCTGGAGAGAACTTGGGCTTCTCTGCCAGCCAAGATATTAATTTTTACTGCTTTGAGGGGTGGGGTATCCCTATGCAAGGTCTTTTAAAAGTAGGGAGATCCTGGATTCTCTACAAGGAGAACTGTTCCAGCAATTGGTAATGGAACCTACACGGGATGGGGTCATACTGGACTTAGTGTTTACAAACGGGGAAAGTGTTTCTGATGTTACAGTGGGTCATCATCTGGAATCTAGTGATCACTGCATGGTATGGTTTAATATTAAGAAAGGTACAAAGAGAGGGCTCATTCAAAAGTAAAGGTTCTAAACTTTAAAAAAATTAACTTTGTTTGGATGGGGGATTATGTCAAGGAATTGTTATCTGGATGGGAATGTCTGGAAGGAGTAGAAATGCAGTGGGCAAAACTTGATAGATCTTATCAGAAAATTGTTGATTGATATGCTTCTGTAGGTACTGTTTATTTCAGTTGCTGAAATCGCTTTTATTACAATGTGATATACAGATATAAAATTGAGGTTGCTTACAAAGATGAAGTAATGTAGAAATATATGCACTCCACCCTCCATATTTGTGGGGGATAGGGACACAGCCCCTTTGTGAATAAGAAAAATTCTCAAATAACTTTAAGGCCGATTCTGAACCACCCCTACCTCCCGGACCTCTCCACACCTTACTTTTAAAGCCTGGTAGTCTAGCAGTGATGCGGGGCAGGAGCATATGAAGATCGCTTCTGCCTTGCTTTACCACTAGACCACCAAGCTTTAGAAGTAAGGTGTGGAGAAGTCTGGGAAGCGGGATGATTAAGAACATAAGAAGTGCCTCTGCTGGGTCAGACCAGAAGTCCATCATGCCCAGCAGTCCACTCACGCGGGGGCCCACCAAGTCCAGGACCTGTATAGTAGCCCTCTATCTATACTCTTCTATCCCCTTTTCCTTCAGAAAATTGTCCAAACCCTTCTTGAACTCCAATACCATACCTTGTCCTATCACACCCTCTGGAAGCGCATTCCAGGTATCTCAGAGGGTGTGATAGGACAAGGTACGGTATTGGAGTTCAAGAAGGGTTTGGACAATTTTCTGAAGGAAAAGGGGATAGAAGGGTATAAATAGAGGGTTATTATACAGGTCCTGGACTCACGAATAACTGAATTCGCAAATCCTAAATCCGCAAATATGGAGGGGGGAGTGTACATAACAAAGACAGAATTTTCACAATGGTATAGGATACTTGCTATGTTTTCTCTACATATATAGGTCCTCTTTTACTAAGCAGTGGTAGAAGTTTCTACCGCAGCCTGGGGCACTAAATGCTCCGACATATATAGGAATTTTATGAGCGTCGGAGCAGGGTTGGAGCATTTAGCATTCTGGTCCATGGTAGAAACCTCTACCGTGGCTTAGTAAAAAGGAGGGGGGGGGGGTTAATTAAGTGAGTCTAGTGATAACTGAATTATTTACTACCAGAATGAATTTTTGGGTAGTAGTATTTGGCCTCCAGCTTTGAAACCTGCCATTAAATCTGTTTTCCATCATAATAATCAAAAGAAGCGATTGTGTGATAAAACAGCTTTAGCTAACTTACAAAAAAATGTAGTAGTTTTGCTTTGCAAGGTGCTTTGGAATGGACATGCCAGTTTGTGGACAGTTCCATGTGCCCAAACTACTTGCATTTAGCAGGGCTAGACACCAGCATGAACATACTAAAGGGAGTAATATAAGCAAGATCATCAGTGGATAGATTTGACTTTAAAATTTTAACTGTTGTCTTTTGTTTTTAGTACTCAGAAGATCTGAAGCACAAGACTACTCTACTGGAACTCCAGAAAATGTTTACATATTTAATGGTAATATTGAGTGACACTAGTGATTAAGTATGTACAACAGAAGGTGCATAACTTGGCAACCAAACTAATACAAAATCAGTATTTCTGGCAAGTAAATTGTATGTTGGGATGCTCTTTTAATCATCTATTAAATCTTTATATACAATAGATTATGAGTATAATGGGCCTGTTTAAATTTGAGCTACCAATATTTCATAAATTCTTTAAAAAAAAAAAGGTTTTCTGATTTCTGTTACATATACTACCACTACTTAGCTGCACTATTTATTCTGTTAAGTACTATTTATTCTGCTTGGTGGCAATTTAGGTTTCCTGAAACTGTTCCCCCCTGGCCTTTTTTTTTTTTTTTTTTTTCTTACCTGCACCTTAAGTTGGAGTATAAACTTTTGTTTTTGATAACAAACTCAAAGGCACAAATTATTTCATATTAAAGATTCTATTTTTTATTATTTGTGTTTGTTTACATGTCTAGATTTCCAATCACAGCCAATTTATTGTACAAGAAATTACAATAATAACACAAAATTTATCATACAATATCCTAAAATAAAACCATTTAAACAATACAATCCCAGTCGTAATGTTCTCCCCCCCCCCCCCCCGCCCCGCATACACAAGAATTTAACTCCCAGTGAGTGAAGATAAGTAGTAGGAATTTGCATACTAACAAAGCAAGGATTTTCTGAGAACAAGTAGGATAGCAAGTGCTCACAGCATGTGTGATGCCACAGTGATACTAAAAGATTTTGTACTGCCTCACATGCCATTTTCACACAGGACTACCTCATTCTTTGTCTTTCTGAGGAATTGGTCGGTCACTTGTCACTGAAACTTGCATCAAGGTGTCTAGTTGTTTTTTTTTTAGTTGAAAAATGGCCATTTACAAGTTTCTGTAGGTTGGTCCTGTTATCATTCCATACTTTTCCTGATGGTGCCTTTTAAATAAGTTTTTTGCTATTTTCATATTTTCTTTATGTTTCATATTTGTGCTGATGTTAGACTCAGGCTCTTGATTTGGATTTGTTAAAAAAACATTGAATCATTTGTCCTAGAAAGAGTTCTCAGTGGCTTTAAGAAGTACACTCAGTTGGTGCATAGGACTATATCCTTTATGGATACCTATAACTGGTGCCTGCAGTGCTTGGGACCTGACCATGAATTTTCTCACTGTAAATTGTGTTCATAAATATCCAAGAGAAGTCTTCATGGTTGTGAGAACAGTGCAGATACATTTTTGTGGTTCAACTTTGCCAACAGAATATAATAATTCTTCATGGATGTCAGAACTGCATCAGATACTGGGGATGTAACAGTATTGAGAGTGCATTGTTCATTCTTGACATCTAGAATTGATAAAAGCCATTGGTACTAGTCATTGTTTGAATCCTGTTTGAAGAAGAGGCAAGATTTGATGTTGAAGGCTTGAGAGGCTGAATGCTTCATGGAGGCTGGTGAGCATACACATCATACTTCATTGGAACATGACATAAAGAGCACCAAAGTCACCAGTTTCCTCAAAGCATCCTCAACATCAGTATTGCTCCTTGGCATTGGAGGAGGCACCACTGCCTTCAAGTACCCAAGACTCTTTATTTGATTAAGGAAAATGTATTAATTTTTTAAATTATTATTTCTACTGTATTTCCCACACTTTTCTTGATGACAAACATTGAGAAATAGCTCTTGAAGAAATTCAATGATTAGATGTCAATGCAAAGAGAAATCCAACTAGTCCTCAGGATTCAGATGTCTACCTAGAGGATAAGCAGCAATACTGAGACCTTGAAAAGCCTCAGGGGATGCATTGTGACTGATCTTTAGTGTGTCTGGAGAAGAAGCTTTGCTGAAGCATCTCGATGCCCTTACCCAAGGCCTGACATCACTGTTTGTAGGCTGAGAGAGGCAGGGACCCAGTCTTCTCCATTGGAGTACTTTATAAGGTCGGACTCAGAGTGCTATTGGGATTTTGATTATGATGTGGAGCTCTTCTCTAAAGAAGATTCAGTAAAGGTTCATCTGGATTACTGTTAGACTCAACTCAACTCCTCCACATGAGAGAGAGAAATCCCTTACCTGAGGAACTTTTGTTTGGAAAATGGCTAAGGCAATTTAAGGCAGAGACTGAAGAGGAACCCAAGGCAGAAATATTGGACATCCTCAAGTTTCTTACCATCACCACTAAGGAAGTTGTGATTATGCTATTTCATAGTCTTTTTAAAATACATTTTTGTTGATCAAATGCTCATATCATATATATTCAACAATCACAGCCTGTTTTTAGCACAATGAAGCATAATAATAAAAACCAGAAATCAACCAGCTGGGCTTTTAAATCTTTGGTAACTTTTATACAATCAGAGAATCTTTAAGGATATACAGGATGTACATGTCCTATCAAGATGGCTCCTGGATTCTGGAAATAGGTTCCTCACCATTCCCGAGTGGTTGATTCTCTACCCAAGAAGGGAAAAAGTTCTCTTTGGAGCCCCCAGGGAGAGAGGGGGATCGTTGGGGGGGGAAGGTGTTTTAGAATGCTATGACAACTTCTTACCAACTCTTAATAGGCATGTAATTGTGGAACGTTTTGTGCAGTATTAAGGAGTTTTACAGACACTTGAGAGAAGGCTGGTCAGTTCTGTTCATTAGCAGGTAAAGGAAAAGAACACAGAAGATTCAAGATCTGAGTTACCTATGATAGTTTCAGTGCAACAAGAGCTTCTGTTATGAGCATTAGTACCTGAAGACTCACATGGATCTATGCCTCAGAACTGATTCAGTGTGCATGAAAAACTTGTTCATGTGAAGTGCTGTGGAGAGAATCTCTTTGGAGATAAGGTTTAAGGAGCTCCTATACTCAACAAGCAGTACAGTGATACCCTTAAGACCCTCTTTGGATCTGGCTTCATTTTTCAGAAGGTATCAGAATGGAGGGCAATGAAACCCTATTACTCTCAAAGGTGTAGATACTCTGCTCCCTTCCATTCTACATAAGAGTTCTTGTTCTTGCTTTTAGACTTAATTCAGCTGTTACCAAAACTGGGGATGCGATTTTGACTGCCTTGATGAGAACATCACCTGTGTTCCAGTATCTCTATTGATAAACAGTGATAGAAGGGAGGCTCAGGATTTTACAATCCAATGGGCTCATTCCAGGAGGGAGGCTCAGGATTTTACAATCCAATGGGCTCATTCCTTATCATCCTGCTAGACCAGTCCAGAGCAATGGGATATGTCCGCTCACCAACAGATGGAGACAGAGGAAAAAACCTAAAGATTCTAATGACATCACCAGTGTAACAGATGGTGCAGCTAGGATCCTGTCATTATTTCTCTGCCTTTTCAGCAGATAGTGCAGGTTGGATTGACCAAAAGAAAAAAGAGAGAGAGAAGCTAGCGTGGGATGAACACAGAGGATTTAGAATCAGATAATAATATTAAATATTAAACTAAGGCCAGTACTGGGCAGACTTGCATGGTCTGTGTCTGTATATGGCTGTTTGGGGGAGGATGGGCTGGGGGGAGGGCTTCAGTGGCTGGGAGGGTGTGGATGGGTTGGAGTAGGTTTTGACGGAGATTTCGGCAGTTGGAACCCAAGCACAGTACCGAGTAGAGCTTTGGATTCTTGCCCAGAAATAGCTAAGAAGAAAAAATTTAAAAAAATTTAAATTGGATCAGGTTGGACCATTCGGGTCTTTATCTGCCGTTATCTACTATCTTATTATGTACATCCAAAAATAAAAGCAACATGAAACAGCCCAAATAATTCAGTATTAACATACAAAAAAACTTTTAAAAGTTCAAATAGTTTAAAATATAATTGCAATATACCAGTATCCAGTATTTTTCTTCACATTATTATTTTCTCACCCCACCTCTTTTGCTCGAACCATTTTGCATTGGTTTCAGACATTTCTGAAAGGCTGTAGGAAAGAAGTCCTTGTTGGAACTCGGTTTTCCAACTCTAAGCCTTTTGAAGTAGAGAGTTGCTTGGGGACAGAAATCCCGCCCGTCCTAATCAAAAAAGTCCATTCCTCCACTCACACCTCCGGGAATACTCTAGATCTGATTTTCATCTCAAAAGGCCTGCTACTCGACAACAAATCAATCCCGCTGACAAACTTTTAGGTTCCCCGGACTAACCACTATATAATCACATTCAACCTACACATTAAGACCAAAGGGCCAGTAGAAAACCCAGCCTCACAAAAAACAACCACACTCAACCCAAAGTCAGTCAACCTTCATGATTTATCCATGGGAATCTCCACACTAGACCTAAACACAGGCCCCAAGACTAACTCGTTAGAGGAAAAGGCACAGACGTGGCATTCTGGCATAAAGTCACTATGAAAAATTGGCAAATCTATTGCTGACTCAGTCAACCTGCTGGCACACCCAAAAATTGCAATCTGGGTACGCCACTGGCATATAAAATATGCACATGAAAAATGTATGCCTATGTTTACATGATTTGTGCATAGACATTCACAGGCTAATAGTTTAAGCAGAATGGAGGCAGGGTTGCAATGTACACAAGCATTTTAGAAAATATGCATATACAGTACACATGTAGAGTACAGACACATATTTATACCATCTTTGCAGTAGGTGTAAATTTGTATTTCAGTATTTGTGTACTAGTGGGACTGGATCTGGCAGAGACCTATGCTGCTTTTACAAAATAGGGACCTTTTTCTGATTTCCCACAAAGGTGTCCTGTTATAAAAATGAAACCTAACTTCTATCATTTATAACATTATTATTATTAAAGAAGTAGCCTTTTTTCCATGTTAAATAGATTTGATAATTGATTATGAAATTTTGAAAATGGACATCAATTGTAATTTGAATGTATAATAGTGTTATTGCCTTAAAATGTTTACTTAGCGATGATATGAGTAAAAAGCAATTCTAATAATAATGCTCTGTTGCCTTTATTTCACCCAGGAAAGTGAAAGCAAAGCATATAATCCAAGGCCTTTCTGTAAAACATATACAATGGATAAACAGCAATTAAACACTGGGGAGCAGAAAGACATGACAGAGTTCTTTACTGATCTTATAACCAAAATTGAAGAAATGTCTCCAGAACTTGTAAGTTGATAAGTTTTATGTTAATACTAGTCTTATAGCCCGTTACATTAATGGGTGCTAGAATATATGTGTATGAATGTGTGGTTTTATTTCTTTTTCTCTCTCCTTAGCCGCTTTCTGTATTTCTGTCTTTCTTTTTTTTTCCTTGGCTGTCCACCACCACCCTTTCTCTCTTCCTTTTTCCTCCCCTGTGTCCTCCACCACCTCATCACTGCTCACCTTATCCAGCAGCAGCCCTTTAATTGATCTTTTTATTTTTTATTTCATTCTTTTCTCTGTTTCCGGGTTCAACTCTTAGTTTCCATTCTTTCTTCTCTTCCCACACTTAATGCGATTACATTCTTTTCTCCTTCTAAAAATGCATTTCCTGTTGCCTGTCTCCATTCTTTTAATATTCATACCAGACCGTCTTCCTTCCACTATCCTATTCAATTTTCCCCCTCCTTCTAGTTTTTCCATTGCTGTCTCCTAGTTCCATTTCTGCCTTTTCCTTCAGCCTCACCATCAAATTTCTCATCCCTTCCTCATTTCTCCTTATCTGACCCTTTGTCCTGGTCTTTCCTTTTCCCTACTTCATTGCTTTTTCCTTTTTCTCCATCTTATTCCTCTCCCCCTTTCCTTACCTCATCATCATTATTACCCCCAAGCCAATTCTCTTCCTCCCTTCTCGGCCTAGACCTGGGGATGGTCGTTAGCATGAGCGGACACTGCGGGAGCCCTTCTCGAAGGGGCGGGACAGGCTGGTGAGGAGCTCCCCGGTACCAGCGCTGCTCTCCCTCTCAGCAGGCCGGGCCAGGCCGGACCGCTGCTTCTTCGCTCCAGAGCTCGGCAGGGGGCGGAGAGCGGGCGCAAGGGAATCGGGGCCATGCTGCCAGCGGGACAGCCCCAGCCCTCTCCCTCCTCCCCTCATGGGCTTGTGGAGGCAATTGGCAGCTGTGGAGCTGCTGCAGGCCGGAGGTTTGTGTCGCGGTGGGAGGGTGGGCAGCAAGGATCGGACACGCACCGCCACGCGAACAGGGCTCTCCTCGACCCGGGGCTTCGGCGCCATCGACGGAGGGAAAGAGGCGCTGTGGAGGCGATCGGTGGCTGGCTGCGGTCCAGGCTTGTGGAGTCGATCATGGTGACCGGGCCCTTTGAAAGCAGCGCTAGGTGGAGAGCAGGGAGGCTGTTGTGAGGTAATAAGCGCGCATGCGCACTCGTGCCGCCACATCCCGACAGAAAAGGGATCAGGGAACACGCGGTGCGAGTGCACATGCGCGCTTAGCATTTTATTATTTAAGATGGCTCTTAACATTTTTAGATTTGCTCAAATCATATGTAACTACTGATCTTTTTTTTTCTCCATAGAAAAGCACAGTGAAAAATTTATTTGGTGGTGTTATCACAAACAATGTAGTTTCTTTGGTAAGTAACATTTTTTGTTCATGCATTTCCTCAAAGATGACTGACAGCTGTATGACTATGATTGAGTCAAGGGTGTCTAGAAAGGACATAAATTACAAAACTGAATGTCACCAATGACTTGATATCCAAAGCAATTTGATCAAACAGGAGAGGATCCTGGCTGTTTAAATGGTTTGTCCAGGCCTAAGCAGCAATATTCAGCAACACTTAATAGGGCAAACTGAGGGGGCAGTTTGGGTAGAGCAGCCACCTAGCCAGTTAGTTGTGATATTCAGCCCTCCAACTGGCTAGGAACCCACATAACATATGGACAGAAAAAAGGCTGTTCCTCAATCACTTTGGGGCAGCTACTAGAAGGTTACAAAAAACATTTTGCAGTGGCCCCAGACTGGGGCAGGAGTGAGTGTGCATTGCTTCTGCCCATTTACCATTGGACCACCAGATTCATCAAAGTAGGCCCAGGTGAGAAGGGGAGTCTTAAGGGGTGGGGGCCTGAGCTTACCTTGTATCTTTTGGGGGTGGGGATTGGGCTGTGGAGGTGATTATTTCTGTTCTAGGGAGAGTGGGGGGAATGGGATCTAGGATCAGGATCTGGACTTAGAAACATGTTGGCAGATAAAGGCCAAATGGCCCATCCAGTCTACCCATCTGCAACATCCGATATCTCTTCCTTTCTCTAAGAGATCCCAAGTGCCTGTCCCACACATGACTGTCTTACATTCACTATCTCCTCTCCCTAAGAGATCCCATGTGCCTGTCCCACACATGACTGTCTTGCATCCACTATCTCCTCCTCTCCCTAAGAGATCCCATGTGTCTGTCCTACATATGACTGTCTTACACAGATCACGGCCAGTAATCAGCAGGGACCTGCATAAGCTCCAGTGGTTACTGCTTTAACAATTAGCCCAAGATATTCAGGGCCAGATTCTCAAAACTCGCCAGTAAAATCCAGTGAGTTGATGTAGTGATCATAGTTGGAGCAATTTGACTTTTACGGGCAATTCTCAGCATAATAGCATGCAAATTATACGCATACTATTTTGCGGATAATCGCCGGTAAAGGGGGGAGTAACTGTCTTTGGAACTTACTCTGAAGAATAATCATTAGGTACAGCTCCTCCCTCCTGTCAAAGGTGCTCTCCCTGCCCCAATCAACTGAACCACAGTCCTGCCAGCTCAGCTGATTGACTGACACCCCCTTCATCTACTGCTGCCTGCACACACACCCTGTACATGATCAGCAGAAGGATGCCCACTCCCTTCTGCTACCCATAACCCCTGTACCCCGACAGCCCCCTGCCCTCCCATACCTTTAAGACAAAGATCAGCAGGAGGGATGCCCACTCCTACTGCAGTTGTTTCCCCATCGACAAACCCCTCCTACAGCGCCCCCCTTCCCCCCCCCCCCCCGTACGTTTAAGACGAAGACCAGCAGTAGGGATGACTACTCTTTCCGGCCGACAGGCCCACTTATTCAAAATGGCAGGCCTTCCCCATCCAAGTGCATACTGGTATGCACTGGGGAGTGGCCTAAGGCTCTGATTGGCCTAGGCTGATTGAAGTAGGCCATCTGCTTAACTATGATAGACAAAAGTAGAAGACCAGTCTACACATAAAGAGCAAACAATAAAAAAATGGTGATGATCCAAGACAGAAGAATGAAGGTAGAAGAATCCCAAGGGTGGTTAGGATTGCTTTATTGTGGTATCCAAACATATAATCAATTACATTGATGTGATATGGCTCGTTTTGGCAAAATGGTGTATGAACATACTCATAGAAACTTGATGGCAGATAAAGGCTAAATGGCCCAACCAGTCTACCCATCTGCACCATCCACTATCTCCTTTTCTCCCTAAGAGATCCCACATGCCTGTCCCATGCTTTCTTGAATTCAGACACAATCTTTATCTCCACCACCTCTACTGGGAGACTGCTCCACATATCTACCACCTTTTCTATATAATAAGCATTTCCTTATATTATTTCTGAGCCTATCATCAATTAACTTCATCCTATGCCCTCTCATTCCACATCTTCCTTTCAAATGAAAGAGACTTGCCTCATGAACATTTATGCCACTTAGGTATTTAAACATCTCTAGCATATCTCCCCTCTCTTGCCTTTCCTCCAAAGTATACAGATTGAGATCTTTAAGTCTGTCCCAATATACCTTATGATGAAAATCACTGACCATTTTAGTAGCCTTCCTCTGGACCAACTCCATCCTGTTTATTTCTTTTTGAGGGTGCAGTCTCCAGAATTGTACATAAATTTCTAAATGAGATCTCACCAGAGTCTTATACAGGGCCATCAGTGCCTCCTCTTTCCTACTGGCCATACCTCTATAATCAAGAAACCTGAGAGAAATAACACAAAACATGAATTATTAAAGTTACTAAAGTTTATAAATGAGAAGCGGTATCCTCAGCGTGAGATGTCAGCGAAGGGAGAAAATCTCCAGCGCTTTACACAACAAGGCAAAGGTGAACAAACCTCTGCCTGCACAAAATCATAGGATACCTCCCGTGTGCTAACAAAATAGTGAAAATACCACAGTGAAAACTTATAATGACGCAGGTAAAATCAATCATCAGAACCACTCTGAGAAGCCCCCCAGCCAACTCCCCCAGTAACCCTACACTTAGCTGGAAAAATGTATGTCCAAAGATCTTGCTGAAGATTAAGGGGTGACACAATCATCCAGACACCCCTGGATGCGGGTTCAACCAAGCTCGGTTTCGGAAGTACAACCTCCCTTCATAAGGAACCCATAGTTGCTTGGTAGCTGACTGAGTAGCAAAGGTCCCAGCCATTTTTTTTCTGACAGATAAGGAGTTGCAGGTCCCCTTTGCCTGTGCCAGGAAGCAGGGTCTTTGTAGTTTCTCATCACATATAAATTCCAGGCAATTGGAATAAAATAGCAAATAGAATTCATCTACCCAATTGTCTTTGGACCAGCAAAACCTTACAAGATATCTTCTGGACCAGTGAAGCCCATTCCTGGATTGGCTGGTAAAGGATGAAAAGGAGGAGAGCAGACCCTTTCAACAGTTTCTAAAACTACCTATGCAATAATTCTCATAGCACCATACTTGCCTCAACTGGATACCTCTTCTCAACAAACACTCAATTCTTTAGCACTCTCCAGACCAGTAGAGGTTAACTTTACGAATGGGTATATATCTAATCATGACCAGCAGGTGGAGACTGAAAACAAAACTTTGGGACAGTATATCCTAGCCCCTCCTCTCTATTTCCCTCAGTCTTCTTTCAGTCTCCAGCAGGTGTTGAGTGATCTGTACCCATCTCCCTTGGTAGGGCTGTTGGAATTTGTTTAAGGGGTTTATTGTCCCTGTTTTTAGCCGGACGGAGCTTGGACGGACTCTGTTTGGGGGTTCGTCCGACCTCGGGGGTGTCAAACCCGGCGGGTCACGAGCGGGGTCCCTCCCCCCACTTCCTCCACCTCCCCACATTTTTTTAGAGGAGCCTCAGCAATAAGCCTTGCCCCCTAAATCAAGCAAGACTATTGCTTTGAGAGCCTGTGGAGTCTGTTCTGTAAAAAAAAAAAAAAAAAAAAAAATCCTGAGGTAGTGCTGGTCTGGAGGGTTGTATCCCTTTAAGAAAACTGTATTTTACTGTATTTTTTCAACTAACCGGCACTTTTTTACAGCTAGGTCGCGTATGGAGCAATGAGCACTTCTAAAGGGAAAAAGTGCTCATTGTGCTCCAGACGCGAGGCACTCGCGGCCGGCCTGTGCAAGCGGTGTTCAGGCCGGTGCGGTGGAGGAGCTCCGTCGGCAGCGGCTGCAGGCGCCCAGAGCTCCCCGCCGATGGTGCCTCGCGAGTCGGCAGGGAACGGTGGAGAAGCCCGGTCTTCTCCGTCCGCCCACGGAGGGATTCCCCGAGCCGCCGACGGTCGGGTTTTAGAGGATTCCCTCTCAGCT
Organism: Geotrypetes seraphini; assembly: GCF_902459505.1. NCBI lineage: Eukaryota > Metazoa > Chordata > Amphibia > Gymnophiona > Dermophiidae > Geotrypetes > Geotrypetes seraphini. Next base: position 336,064,027 of record NC_047086.1, on the reverse strand, counting down.
GATATTTTGACAGCTGATGCCGGCTTGCCTGTTTTAGCGGCTGAGACTTTTCAGGTCTCTCAGCCGCTGCAGGCTGTGGAGGGAGCTGTTTTGGCGGGAAAGACGCCATCTTCTCTGTCTGGCCCCTCCATTTTGTCTTCCACCTCAGGTGACCTTCCCCCTGTTTTGACTATGCAGGGGCAAGGTTCTGCTGGGTCCCCTGCTGTGGCAGGGAGTCCCTTGGGACCCTCGGGGGGGTTTTCTCCTGAATTTTTCTTTTCTTTATGCAGAGCCTATTTTCAGGCGGCTGGGGGTCCCGGTTGCGCCCAGGGGGTCTCGGGGGGTGGTTTTTCCTCCGCGCTTCCTGCGGCTTTGCCTCTTTCGTCTGGCGTGACGTCCCCTCCGCCGCCTCCCTTGTCCAAGCGTCCGCGGGTGTCGTGGGACGAGAATTTGTGGTCTGAGGAACGGGTCGGTCTGGAGGAGGACCTGGACCCTTCTGAGGAATTCCAGGACTCTCTGGAGGGGACGGAAGCTGGCGGCGGGTTGTCGGATTTCCCGTTCTCCAGTGACGAGGCGTCTGTGGTGCGTCTTTTTCAGAAAGATGAGCTGCCTGACCTTATTCAGCAGGTTTCTTCGGTCTTGCGTTTTGAGGACGCGCCGCCGGAGACTCCGCGTGTGGGGGACCCCCTGTTGCGGGGGATCCGTTCCGTTTCCCGCTCTTTTCCTATGCATCAGGATATTCGGGATATTATCCTGGAGCAGTGGAAAACGCCGGAGACGCCGTTTCGGCTGGCGCGCAGCATGGCTCGCCTGTATCCCATTCCTGAAGGGGATCGGGCTACGTTAGCTTCGCCGGTCGTGGATGCGGTGGTCTCGGCAATTTCCAAGCGGCATACCGTGCCTGTTGAGGGCGGTTCTGCCTTGCGAGACCCTGAGGAGCACAAATTGGAGGGCCTCCTTAAGCAAAATTTTCAGGTCTCTGCCTTTGGGGTCCAGGCGGCTATTTGTGGGGGACTGGTCGCTCGCGCCGTGTTTCGGTGGGCGGAGCGGGTCTTGGATCGAGAGTCTGACGACTGGTCTCTGGTGGATCAGGAGGTTGCGAAGATTGAGATGGCGGCCTCATTCCTCTCAGATGCTCTCTATGACTTGGTGCGGATCTCGGCTAAGTCTATGGCTTTTGGCGTGGCCGCAAGGCGTGTGTTGTGGCTGCGCGCTTGGGCGGCGGATGCTGCGTCCAAAGCTAAGCTTACTAAATTTCCCTTTCGGGGGTCGTTTTTGTTTGGAGAGGACTTGGATAAGTTGATTCAGACTCTGTCGGACTCGAAAGTTCCCCGTCTGCCGGAGGACCGTGCCCGCCCGGCGTCTCGGGGGGGTGCGGCCCGGGGGCGTTTGCGGGATTTTCGCAAGTATCGCCCTGGGCGTGGGGCTGCTTCTTTCCAGTCTCCGGGATTTTCCCGGGGTCGGTTCTTCCAGCGTATGCAGCCCTTTCGGGGGGCCCGTCGGGGGGCAGGGAATCCCTCCGCCGGTTCCCCCGCTTCCCGTCCTGCACAATGACGCCTTGCCGGCGCCCCCTTTGGTTCCGGTGGGGGCCCGGCTGCGCGATTTTTTCCCCAAATGGGCCGAGATCACGTCCGATCAGTGGGTCCTGGAGGTGGTGCGGGACGGTTATGCCCTGGAGTTCGCCCGCTCTCTACCGGATTTTTTCCTCGCTTCTCCATGTCAGACTCCGGGGAAGACGCAGGCTTTTCGCCAGACCCTTCAGCGCTTGCTAGATCTCAGGGCAGTTGTTCCGGTGCCCCCTCCGGAGTGGGGCACGGGCAGGTACTCCATTTACTTTGTGGTGCCCAAGAAGGAGGGGACTTTTCGGCCCATCCTCGATTTGAAAGGGGTCAACAGGGCTCTCAAGATTCCCTCTTTCCGTATGGAAACTCTGCGGTCGGTCATTCTGGCGGTTCAGCCGGGGGAGTTTCTCACTTCTCTCGATCTGACGGAGGCCTACTTGCATGTTCCCATTCGGGCCTCTCATCAGCGTTTCCTGCGCTTTGCGATCTTGGGTCGGCACTTTCAGTTCTGTGCGCTTCCCTTTGGGCTGGCCACGGCTCCTCGGACGTTCACCAAGGTGATGGTGGTCGTCGCGGCAGCCTTGCGGTCGGAAGGCATCCTGGTACACCCCTACCTGGACGACTGGTTAATTCGGGCAAAGTCGTTGCAGGAAAGCTCCCGGGTGACTGCTCGGGTGGTGGAGTTTCTCCGGTCGCTGGGCTGGGTGGTCAACCTTTCCAAGAGTCGGTTGGTCCCGGCTCAGCGTCTGGAGTACCTAGGGGTGCTGTTCGACACCTCCTTGGGGAAGGTCTTCCTCCCAGAGGGCCGGGTGAGCAAATTGCAATCTCAGATTCGCCTGCTTTTGGCGTCCCGGTGTCCTCGGGCGCGAGATTTCCTCCAGGTCTTGGGGTCGATGGCGGCGTCCCTGGACGTGGTGAGGTGGGCGCGGGCCCACATGCGTCCTCTCCAGTATGCTCTGCTCCGGAGGTGGTCTCCCCAGAGGCACGGGATGGATGTTCCGGTCCCCCTGCGAGGCTTGGCGCGCTGCAGTCTGCGTTGGTGGCTCCAGACCCCTCACCTAGTTCAGGGGGTGGGTCTGGATCTCCCGCAGTGGACGGTGCTCCTGACGGATGCGAGTCTCCTGGGTTGGGGGGCTCAGTGTTTGGGTCACTCAGCTCAGGGCACCTGGTCCGCGGAGGAGGCCGCCTGGTCGATCAACGTGTTGGAGACCAGAGCGGTCCGTCTGGCGCTGTTGGCTTTCCACTCCCTGTTGCGGGGCAAGTCGGTCAGAGTGCTGTCGGACAATGCCACGGCGGTGGCTTATGTCAATCGTCAGGGGGGTACCAAGAGCACTCAGGTGGCGCAGGAGGCGGCTCTGCTCATGGTTTGGGCGGAATCCCATCTGCTGGACCTCTCGGCCTCTCACATAGCCGGAGTAGAAAATGTTCAGGCAGACTTCCTCAGTCGTCACTTCCTAGATCCAGGAGAGTGGTGTCTCGGCGCCGAGGCGTTTCAGTTGATAGTGCAGGCTTGGGGGCAGCCCCTGATGGACCTGATGGCCACGGGTGGCAACGCCAAAGTGCCCCGCTTCTTCAGTCGTCGCAGGGACGGTCTGGCCGAGGGTCTGGATGCTCTGGTCCAGCAGTGGCCAACGGAGGGGCTGTTGTATGTGTTCCCTCCTTGGCCGCTGGTGGGCAGAGTGCTTCTTCGCATTGTTTACCATCCGGGTTTGGTGGTGCTGGTGGCGCCGGATTGGCCTCGCCGTCCGTGGTATGCGGATCTGGTGAGGCACCTGGTAGCGGATCCTCTTCCTCTGCCTCTCACGGACGACCTTCTGATGCAGGGTCCCATTCCCATGTTCGACCCGTCTCCCTTCTGTCTTACGGCGTGGCTCTTGAAAGGGGTCGCCTTAGCAAGAAGGGATATTCAGACAAGGTGATCTCTACACTGTTGGGGTCCCGGAGGTTTTCTACCTCTCGGGCTTATGTGCGGGTTTGGCGTCTCTTTGAGGAATGGTGTCGGGCGCGGGGAGTGACCTCTTTTCGCGCTTCTCTGCCTAACATTCTGGAGTTCTTGCAGGATGGCCTGGATAGAGGCCTGGCTTGGTCTTCTCTCCGGGTTCATCTTGCGGCCCTGTCGGCTTTTCGAGGGTTGGTGTCAGGTCAGCGTTTATCGGCTCTTCCTGATGTGATTCGGTTTTTGCGGGCGGCCAAGTTGCTTAGGCCTCCCCTACGGCCCTCGGTTCCCTCTTGGGATCTTAATCTGGTGCTCTCTGTTTTGGTGCGTCCGCCTTTCGAGCCGTTGGACGACTGTTCTTTGAAGGACCTTACTTTGAAGGCGGTCTTTTTGGTGGCCATTACTTCTGCTAGGCGTGTTTCTGAGCTGCAGGCTTTCTCTTGTAGGACTCCCTTCTTGGAGTTTTCTAGGGAGCGGGTCGTCTTGCGGCCTGTTCCTTCCTTTCTGCCTAAGGTTGTTTCTCCTTTTCATGTCAATCAATCGGTGGTTCTCCCGGTCTTGGGTGGTCGGGAGGGCTCTTCTGAGCAACGGCAGCTGCGCAAGTTGGATGTCGGTCGGGTCCTTCGCTCTTATGTGCAGCGGACCCAGGAATTCCGGAAGTCCGATCATCTCTTTGTCCTCCTGGCGGGTCCTCGTCGGGGAGCTGGCGCTTCTAAGGCTACTATTGCGCGCTGGATCAAGGAGACGATTGCTTCCGCTTATCTTCTGAAACAGCAGCCTGTTCCGGAGTTTCTCAAGGCTCATTCCACTCGGGGTCAGGCGGCTTCTTGGGCTGAGTCGTCGCTCGTGCCTCCTGTGGATATTTGTAAGGCTGCGGTTTGGTCCTCCTTGCATTCCTTTGTTCGTCATTATCGGGTTGATGTGCAGGCGCGTCGGGACGCGGTGTTCGGTGAGCGTGTACTGGTATCGGCCCTTCGGGGGTCCCGCCCGTGAGAGGGACTGCTTTGGTACGTCCCATTCGTAAAGTTAACCTCTACTGGTCTGGAGAGTGCTAAAGAAGGAGAAATTAGGTTCTTACCTGCTAATTTACTTTCTTTTAGCTTCTCCAGACCAGTAGAGGTCCCCACCCTGTCTGTTGTTGTTGTTGTTGGGGCTGTTGCGCGGGCAGTTTTTGGTTTTTGCTGCGGGTTCTAGTATTTTTCTAGGGCCGGGGAGAATTGAAGAACAGCGGCTGTGGCTCGGCTGGCTTAGCTGGCGAGCTGTGGGGACATTCTTCCTTCGGGAATTTCTCCTCTGCATTTTCCAACAGCATTTTGGGTTTGTTATTTGTTACTCCTTTCGGAGTATTGTTTTTTCTCTCTGTTGTTTTCCAGTTCTTGGTTCTGCTTGGCTATTCGGCAGACTGAGGGAAATAGAGAGGAGGGGCTAGGATATACTGTCCCAAAGTTTTGTTTTCAGTCTCCACCTGCTGGTCATGATTAGATATATACCCATTCGTAAAGTTAACCTCTACTGGTCTGGAGAAGCTAAAAGAAAGTAAATTAGCAGGTAAGAACCTAATTTCTCCTTCTTTCTCTATACACGCTTCAGACTTTTCCATTCTTGATAATGCATAACAGAGGGACCCTTTCTGCATTTATATCTCGAATCACTAGTTCTGATAGCATGGCAGTAGAGCAGCATTTAGTTTCTGCCTTGGACTACCAATGCCAACTCAAGATATCTTGGTGGAAGCAAGGGAGTCTTCCACTAAGCATACTTAATGCTTTGCCAGTGATCAACACTTCCTTCAATCTCCTCTAAATACTATACTATAATACCTATATAATTTTTTTGCCTTGGACTGGAAATGTCTTTTATTAGAGTGTTATCTCCTATCTTTGTGTTCTTTCAGCCTTTCTTGTCCTCACAGACAGACCTCTGGCTTCATTCATTCTGAGATTCATGAAAGGGCTTCATATCGGACCACCCATACAGAAGCCTCCTGTGCCATGGGGATCTCACTGTAGTCTTTGCAGCTTTTATTAAACCACCACTTGATCTCCATGAAATCCATAAATCTCAAGCATCTTACTTAGAAGTTATGATTTCTAGTAGTAGTTATTTCAGCTAGAAGAATCGGTGTGCTTGATGTCAAACAGCCTGGATTGCTTATGGGAAATGCATTCCTTCTCTAATTGTATAGCAAATAGAATTTTCATTCTTAATCTTTTATGAGATTGGCTTCAGTCATATTAAAGTCCAAACTACTTGTACGACAAACTGTATCAGTAGCCAGTTTAAGACCAACATCTTTATGAATAAATCACACCTACTTGACCTTTTTCTTTCTTGTTTTTGGGATTGTTTCTTTGCCCTTTTCTTTATATCGTTTTAGTTTCACTTAAAGATAAAATGTCAATATCTTAATGTTTTATTCATTTACTGGTAAACTCAATAAAAATTTTGTGAACTTAAAAAAAAAATAAAAAATAAAATGTCAAAGTTGGTCTCTCTGATAGAAACATGGATGGTTTTCTTTTTTTCACTGTTAGTTTTGTTGCTGTTGTCATCACTTTTTATTCTGAAAACAATTCTTAACTCTGGTCCTTTATAGCAGTGTTTCTCAACTCAGCCCTGGACTACCCCTTTGCCAGTCAGGTTTTCAGGCTATCCACAATGAATGTGTATGAAAGAAATTTGCATATAATAGAGGCGGTGTATGCAAATCAGGTTTATGCATATTCATTGTGGATAGCCTGAAAACCTGACTGGCAAAGGGTACTCCAGGACCGAGTTGAGAAACACTGCTTTTTAGGTGCCTTCATTGATTAAGGTTGTGACATTATTTATGTACAATGTTGGGTGTCTGAGGCAACTGAATGGAGTCATAAAAGCTATCTTCCTCCCCTTTGAGAGTTCTTTATTTATTACTGACTAGCAGATGATTGGTGTTATGCAGATCCCTTCCCTCACATACTCGGAATCTGTTTCATCAAAGTTGTCTAGTCTTCTGTTTTTCTGTCTCCACTGGATGGATTGGGCAGAAAGTGCAGTTGTGGACTGAAGGATCCACACAAGCTTCTCATCCAGTTTCTACTGGCAATGTTGAACTATACTACTTTGCAGCAAAGAATTTGAAGCCAAGTTTGAGAATACTTGAAGGGAATACTTGTTCCTTCCTCTGTTCCCCAGGGGTCCATGTCACTGATTTTTTTTTTTTTTTTTTTAAGGTTGTGTCCGCAGTTTGCAGATTTCAGGGCTTTTTTATTCCCAACTTGTTTCTTCAAGTTCACTTGCTACTGCAAATAGTTTTCTTTGTTGATGTCCCTCTTCTGAATACTATTTTTCTCAAAGTGTCAGTGGCAAACATTACAGTTGCTTTCCAATTTTGACTTTGGTTGCAGAGTCGGACTTGAACAAGCATGGGGAATTGATTTTTCTTTCTTCACTGTATTAACTTTGCCTTCATTGTACAGGGAAAAAGTGTATCTTATGGAGTGAAAAATATGGTAATACAAATGCCATTTTAAAATATGTCTATAGTTGTGACTTGAAATTTTTAAGTGATTTTTCAATCTTTAAATGTAATGGAAGAGAATGCTACAAAGGTAAGGGCCATTACCGAAAAACTAGAGTCCCTATTAACATCCAAAAATATTTGCATAAAAGAGGGAACAGTCAGTAAGTTTTGATGAGAAGAGCAAAGATTCCTTTGGGATAGATAAGGAACCAAATGACTAGTCAAGAAAGAAGGAAGACCTGAAGACTAAATCTGAAAAGAAAGAACATTGGACTTCAAAGGGATTCTATAAATGATTGGAAATATATGTTCAGACTTTAATAAAGGGATAATATAATCATGTTTGGACCGATGGTAAAGCAAGCGAAGTGCGGTATTTTACATAAGCTGAAGATGATGAAGTTGATACTGAGGAAGACCAATTAAGAGTTTAGAATAATCTTGTTTAGAAAAAGACAGCGAATGTGTAAGAATCTGGAGTGAGTTACACTTTAGCATTTTCTGGAGATAGGATTCAGTCTCCCACTTCCAAAATCCCTATTTTGACATTTTTAGTGTTTCTATTTCATCTCCTTGGGCCGTTTTTGCCATTAATTTTCTGATGGTAGCCATTTTGGATTTTATCATTCTTTTTTTCAACATTGAAAGCAGTGCATGCAAATAGATCTCATGCATATTCATTGAGGAAAACCTGAAAACCCGACTGGAATAAGGCTCTCGAGGACCGGAGTTCCCTACCTCTGGTCTAGAGCAGGGGTGGGAAACTCCGGTCCTCGAGGGCCAGAATCCAGTCAGGTTTTCAGGATTTCCCCAATGAATATGCATTGAAAGCAGTGCATGCAAATAGATCTCATGCATATTCATTGGGGAAATCCTGAAAACTCGACTGAATTCTGGCCCTCAAGGACCGGAGTTGCCCACCCCTGGTCTAGAGCTACTCTCCTGGTAACCTGTTTAAATGAGAGTGATAAGGTACTGATTATGAAACTATACTTTAAAAATTAAAGTGCTTTATTTTGTGGAGCTAAGATACAGATATTTTCCGATGTGGCGAGATCAACTCAACTCAGAAGGAAGGCTTTTTTAGCCTTAAAATCTCGAGTTGTGGAATCTGGAGCCCCATTTTTCTTGAAGTTCCCCTATAAATGCTTGGTTACTTTTCAAAACAAAGATTATATTTTTTGGGATCCTGCTCAGTTAATACAATTTCTTGATGGAAAATGATTCCTTAAAGCATAAGTTTTCAGTAATTTTTCCTTGGTATGCTAACTGATTTCTATTAGAGGAGTTACTATTGAAAAGATGCCTGTTGAATTATTCTTTCCTTTTAGGTTTGTTTTTTTTATATTTATTTCTTGTATATTGATACACTCCTCTCCCTTTAACATGGGCTTGATGGAATTTCTTATTTTCTTTTGCTCTACTAAGATTGTAATTTCTTTGATTTCCATATCTTGTATATATGTTTTGTAAACATTTATTGAAAATTCTAATTTAAAAAAAAAAAGAAGAGCCAGCTTACGCTTTCTCAGATGCTGGAATATCTGGGAGTCTGGTTCGACATGATCCAAGGACTTGTTTTTCTTCCTGAGCCATGCAAACAGAAGCTCCAGAAACATCACAGATCTCCTAGTGCTACCGAGCCCACTTCTTGGCATTACTTCCAAATATTGGAGTCCATGGCAGCCACCCTGGAGGTTGTACCTTGAGCCAGGGTGCACATGCAGCCTCAGCAAGAGTCCCTCCTACCTCGGTGGTCCCCTTAGCGTCATCCCCTTCAGATGCTACTCCCCTGGAAGGAGCCAGCATGGAGCAGTCTTCACTGGTGGATTCAAGGAGAAGCTGTAGCAAAGTGGATTATTCTCATAACAGACACCAGTCTTTCTGACTGGGGTGTTCATTGCGGGGACTCCCTATCAAAAGGGTTGGTCTATCAACCATCTGGAGCTTTGAGCCATACACTTGGCATTATGAGCTCCTCAAAACACCCTGGAAGGAAAAGTTGTAATGGTGTTTTCCAACAATGCCACAGTGGTGGCATATGTGAATCGACAGGGAGGCACCAGGAGTGCTCCCTTGAGTTTGGAGGCTCGGATGTTGTTTTAGTGGGTAGAGCTACACCTTCAGGCTCTTTCAGTGGTACTTGTGGCTGGAGTGGAAAATGTGCAAGCAGACTATATCAGTCACCAAGTCCTATACCCGGGAGAGCGGTCTGGGGTAGGCCAATGATAGATAATGGCTTCAGACAAGAACTCAAAAGTCAGGCACTTCTTCAGTCACAGAACACAATCAGGAAACTTATAGCTAGACAGTTTGGTTCAGTCCTGGCCGATGCAGAGCCTCCTTTACGTCTTTCCACCTTGGTGCTTGGTGGGCCGAGTCATTTGCAGGATGGCAACTCATCTAGGCTCGGTGATCCTAGTGGTGCTGGACTGGCCTCACCGTCCGTGGTATGTGGATCTGGTCCATGCTCAGCGAGACAACAAGTTCTCTCTTCATCACAACCTGCTCACTCAGGGGCCAGTTCCCATGGAGATCACCCAGCACTTTGGTCTTAGGGCATGGCAGGGCCTTGATTCAGAGGGGTTACTCTGACGTAATCATTGCCACTCTTATGAGGTCCAATAAACCTCCTACAATGTCTACTTACACCAAGGTTTTGCAAACTTTCCAGAAATGGTGTGCCAGAGACCAGATGGAGCCATTGCATGCTCCTATTCCTGTAGTCCTCGCTTTCATTCAAGCCAATCTGGAAAAAAAGCCTGGCAGTGGCTTCTCTGAAGGTACAGGTAACAGGCCTTTCCTGTTTTAGAGCACACAGCAGTTCCAGTTCACTCACATCTCATCCAGATGTAGCTAGACTTTTTAGGGAGGGCGCTTTGCTTGTGACCCTCCCTGTGACAGCCTTTCCCTTCATGGAAGGGCTTGCGGAGGCCTCTTTTGACCCACTCAAGGTTGCATCTCTTCCGGACTTTTCTTCAAGTTGTATTTGGAGCTGCAGGCTCTCTTGCAGAGAGCCCTTTCTCTGGTTCATGGAGGAAGGGGTTTCCCTCCACATAGTTCCTTCATTTCTTCCAAAGATGGTTTGGATTTTCATGTCAACCAGGAAGTTTGTCTGCCTGCTTTTCGTTCCATGGAGTTTCTGCATCTGATGTTTCTCCTTTCAGACCTAAGTATTTTCTACCCAGCAGATGGGCCCTGTGGGAAATCGTTCTGTATATGTGAATACATATCTTTATTGCTGGCTTTGTTCTAGTTAGTGCTGATTACACGCAACAGGTTGGTTCCATTCTTGCCATGTTTATGCATGTTTTTCATGTTGCCTGTTTATTAATTATTTTCTTATATATTGTAGAGCAGAACAGAATGCTGGCAGGGAAGTCCCTGTGCCCCCTTTGTGTGTGTGCTTTGTTCCAGTGCTATTAGTTAGCTTTTGGACTGAACCTTAGGGGGCTCTGTGTTCCTCATCTATGTGGGAAGAGCAGAGGAAAAAAAAAGTGTGTGGTTTTCTGCAAGATCTGGTTTGTGGGTTGAGATAAAACATCTATCGTATTGACTCCGTCAAGGACTAACAGAAAGAAGTTTACCAAAGCTAAGAATCTAATCTTCCTTTTTGTACTGTATGTAAGTTTGTAAAGGCACCTTTATAAATTTTGAAACGTGTTTAGTTATTTAAACTGGATTTCAGGGACAATTATGGAGCTAACCTTTAAGCTGATGGAAAATTTTATTCTAGATCATTTTGTGAACAGAATAATATGCTCTAAGGTTGTATTAATCATACAGGGATGGGTGACAAATCTCAAAGTTTGATTCATTTGTAGAATGTTGTTAACATAGTATACAATTGTACTGCTTAGCTTTTCCATTGCTCTCAGCTTGTATTTTTGCCATTTTCCAGGATTGTGAGCATGTTAGTCAAACTGTTGAAGAGTTCTATACAGTCAGGTGCCAAGTGGCAGATATGAAGAACATTTATGTGAGTAAAAGCATTTCTTTATTTTATTGCTTTACATCTTTATCTAATTTTTTTATTTAGCACCTAGTCTTTGGAATGGCCTCCCTAAAAACATCAGAGCGAAGTCAAATACCAAAGCCTTTAAAACACTTCTTAAAACACATTTTTCCCCGCAAGAATTTGGGGCATATTCCCTATTAATGGATCATATCTATTGAAGATTTTCAGCAGATCATCCTTGAAAAAGTACAATGTATTTTAAAGTTGGAATTTGTTGTATTATTTGTTGTTCTCTGTGTTCTTTCCTATTCTAAATGGCATTCATTTTTTATTTTAACCTATATATGTGGAGGAGCATAATCGAAAGGAACGTCTAAGTCCGTTTTCGTTCAAGTCACAAGTCATCCATAGTAAAATATATAGCTTAGGACACATTTTCAAAAAATACGTCCAGATTTTTTTTTATTTCGAAAATAGTCTTAACGTCCTGCTGATCTGATCGTCCAAACCGCTAAATCGTCCATCTTTATACCACATTTTCGTCCAAGTCAAAAACGCCTATACCAAGCCCTGTTGGATGTGGGAGGGGTCTGCAAAGTGATGGACTGAATACCCAGACATGGCACCTAAATAGTGGGGTACCTTACAGGGCACTGCTGTGAACTTCACAAAAAGGGTAAGCAAAAAACAATGTGAAAACTGCAGATGATGTACAAGATGCAAACGTTGTTTATTAAAACAATCAAAATGCAGTAAAATATACAACCTTATTACCAACCAGGGGACCCGACACGGTCCGTGTTTCGGACAACACACCTTCCTCAGGGGTCCGTGGTGGTTTTGTTTCATACCTTTACCACCAAGGACCCCTGAGGAAGGTGTGTTGTCCGAAACACGGACCATGTCGGGTCCCCTGGTTGGTAATAAGGTTGTATATTTTACTGCATTTTGATTGTTTTAATAAACAACGCCTGTATCTTGTACATCATCTGCAGTTTTCACGTTGTTTTTTGCTTGCTGCTTGCTTCACTGCAGACCACGTTGGGATTCTCTCTTTTGTGCTTCACAAAAAGGGTGCCATGTCATCATTTCACTACAGCTCCCTTATAGGTCATGATGAGCCCCCCAAACCACCTCCAGAATACCCTGTATCCACTTATCTACCACCCCAATAGCCCTTATGGCTGCAGGAGCCACTTATATGCCAGTACAAAAGGGGAGTACACATGTTTCAGTATCAATGCAGTGATTACAGGGGCTTATGGGCAAAGGGCCTCCTGTCCATAAGTCCCTAACTCACCACCAAGACGATTTAAGATGCCTCTGTGCAGGTCAACTAGGCTTTCTTATGCCGGGCTACCAGGTCTGGAGGCTGAATTTTAAAGATGTGATTACGATTTTTATGGGGTTGGGGGTGGGCAGTGATCACTGGGGTAGTGTGTGGGGGTCTGTATTATGTGTTTGCTATGCTTATCTGGTGAATTTAGGTGGGTTTTTGTAACTTAGACCATGTTTTAAATGGTCTAAGTCAGTGTTTTTCAACCTTTTTACACTCATGGACCGGCAGAAATAAAACAATTATTTTGTGGACCGGCAAACTACTAGGACTAAAATTTAAAAACCCCGTTTCCGCCCCATCTCCGTGAGCTCGGTCCCCATAAATCATCTGATCCCATCTGCACAAGCCTCAGTTATGATTTTATATTGAACTAGTCTTATAGCCCGTTACATTAACGGGTGCTAGAATATATGTGTGTGTGTCTCTCTTTATTTCTTTCTCTCTCTCTCTCTCTCTCCTTAGCTGCTTTCTTTCTTTCTGTCTTTCTTTTTCCTTGGCTGTCCATCACCACCCCTTGCCTGCTCCCCCTGTCCATTCTCCCTTCCTTTTACCTCCCCTGTGTCCACCACCACCCCTTCACAGGTCTCCTTATGCAGCAGCACCCCTTCTCCCTTTGTTTTATCTCCCCCCCTGTCCAGCAGCACCTTCCTTCTCCCCCTGTCCAACATTAGGCCTCCGTTCCTTTTTCTTCACCCCCCCCTGTCCATCAGCACCTCTTTCCTTCTCCCCCTGTCCAGCAGTAGGCGTCCCTTCCTTTTTCTCCCCCCCTCCTCCTTCTTATCCCTATGATACACTTACCTTGCTCTGCCCCTGATCAGAGGCTCCCGACAGCCGCTCAGTTGCACCCATTGGAAAAGTTCCCTCTGCGGCATCCCGCACCCCTCCTGACGCGACTCCCGCTGTCCCGCACCTGCCCCTGTGTCTTTCTTCTTGTCTTTCTGTGTCCCTTCCTCCTGTCTGTCCAAAGCAGCATTTCCTCCCTCCACACCAGTTCCCTGTGGCCCTGCCCCTGTGTCTTTCTTCTTGCTTTCTGTGTCCCTTCCTCCCTCTGTCTGTCTGTCCAAAGCAGCATTCCCTCCCCCCACACCATTTCCCTGTGCCCCTGCCCCTGTGTCTTTCTTCTTGCTTTCTGTCTCCCTTCCTCCCTCTGTCTGTCTGTGCAAAGCTGCATTCCCTCCCCCTTCCATTTCCCTCCCCCCACACCAGTTCCCTGTGCCTGCATTAGCGTTTCCTCTACCCTCTTTCCCTTCCCACAGTCGCGACTACAAACGCGGGCCCGAGTCCTTTGCTGCCGCCCCCCTTCCCTTCCCGCGGGCCCAACTACACATGGCGATTCAAGCAGCATGTGCTGCAGTCTTCACACGCTGCTTCGGGTCCTTCTACTGGCCTGATTTACTCTGGCACATCCGGAGCAAATCAGGGCAGTAGAAAGGCCCGAAGCAGCGTGTGAAGACTGCTGGACACGCTGCTTAAATCGGCAGTCGGGCCCGCGGTAAGGGAAGAGGGGGGGCAGCAAATGACAGCGGAAAGTTGCTGGGCTCCTCGGTTGGGGCGCTGAGTGGCCGCGATCCCTCTACTTCCAGACCCCCCTCCCCCGGAGGAACGGAGATAGAGTTGCCGCCATTTTGAAGATCGTTCTGCCCTGCTCCTTGCCTTAGTATATTTTTAAGTTGAAAGACACGGTGGCGGCGGCTCCTCTCAAGATCCCCGACTGCATTGGACTTCCGACGCAGGTGGGGATCCTGAGAGGAGTCGCTGCCTGTTCTTTCAACTTAAAAATATAGTAAGGCAAGGAGCAGGGCAGAGCGAAGAACATTGATTCCCATAAGATCATCTGCCTCGGGGGAGACAAACGCCGCGTCCGACATCAGCCTCTGGGGAGGAGAGAGGACTTCAGGCAAGGAGCAGGGCAGATCAAAAAACAGCACGGGCCGTCAGCCGCCGTGTCCGACATCCGTCGTGTCCGACACCCGTCTCGGGGGAGGAGAGAGAGTGTTTCGGGCGCATGCCACTCCTATGTGAGATGCTGTATATCTCACGGAAAACGGACCCACGCGATAGGACTGCGCATGCGCGGCCTAGCGTTTTATTATATTAGATGTATTTTATTAAAGTATAAAAAGAAACAATATTCTGTACAATTGTCATTTTATAAATACAAATAATACAAAGCAAGGATCAACAAAACCCCTGTCTCCCCTCCCCTTCACATATCTACTATCAAGAAAACCGAATAAGCCATGCTACACAGAAATATCATGCTAACAGAATACTGCAGTCACATATGACAGGAATAGGGTTAGGGGAGTGCAACTAGGGCAACTGCCCCCAGGGCAACTGCCCCCTGGTCAGAGAGCGCCCTAAGCCACCTGGAAGCTAAAGAAGCACTGCCTGGGCTTTGCAGTCCCAGTTATGTCTAACACCAGCTCTAGCAGGATATATATTTCAAATCTGATATATTCTAATCACAAAATATAGAATTATTTCTATATTTCTATATATTCTAATCACAAAATATAGAATTATTTTTTCTACCTCTTGTCGTCTCTGGTTTCTGCTTTCATCTTCTTTTCACCCTCTTCCTTCCAGCGTCTGCCCTCTCTGTCTCTTCAATCCAGCATCTGCCCCTTCCATCCACTGTCTGCCCTCTCCCCCTTCCTCTCCCTTCCATATGGTATCTGTCTTCTTTCTATGCCCCTCTCCCCTTTGCATCCAGCCTGTGCCCCCTCTCTCCTTTTTACATGATCCATTCCAGCTTCACTGCTCTCTTCATTTTTATATCTCCTACACCAGATCTAGCATCATTGTCCCTCTCTGCTTATTTCTCTGCTGACCCCTTCCCATCATCAATCTCTCTACTTTCTCATGCCTGTCTCTCCCCTTCTTCTCCTCTAATCTTCCTGCCAGCTGTTTCCTTCCTTTTTTCCTTCTCCCTTCCCTCCTCCTCCTGTCCAGCAGTAACTTTCTTCCCTTCCTCCCCTCCCAGCAGCATCTCTCATTCTCCTTCCCTCCAGGCCCAGTAGCAGCTGTCCCTTTTTTTCCCTTGTCCAGAAGCTTCCCAGACTCCTTTCCCTCCTCCCCTCCCAGCAGCATCTCTCCTTCTCCCTCTCCAGGTCCAGTAGCAGCTGTCCCTTTTTTTCCCTTGTCCAGAAGCTTCCCAGACTCCTTTCCCTCCTCCCCTTCCCAGCAGCATCTCTCCTTCTCCCTCTCCAGGTCCAGTAGAAGCTGTCCCTTTATTTTCCCTTTCCCAGCAGTTTCTCAGCCTCCAACAGTGGCTTTCTCCCCTCCCAGCAGCTCTCCTTACTTGCCAGCGCAGCGATTCAGGAAGGCAGCCTCGGGTCCTTTGTTGGGTCGCGCCGCCTCTGAGGGAAGAGGAAGTTGCATCATCAGAGATGGCCGCAACTCAGCAAAAGCCCCAAGGCTGCCTTCGTGAATCGCTGTGCTGGTAAGTAAGGAGAGCTGCTGAGAGGGGAGAAAGCCACTGTCGGAGGCTTCCCTGATTTCTCTGGCCCAGCGCGGACCAGCTGGAAATATCTTGTTGATCTTGTCGGACCTGCACAGACCGGCAGGAAATTGAAGTTAATCAATCTCGTCGGTCCTGCGCAGACCGGCAGAAATTTCCTGTGGACTGGCACCGATCCACAGACTGGCGGTTGAAGAACAGTGGTTTAAGTCACAACGTCCAAATTCCGTCGATCCTGTGCTGTATAACTTTCAGTTATACATGCAGCAGTACAACTAGTCTAAGCCGGCCCACATCCCGCCCAACGCCCGTCCTCGACACTCCTCCTGAAACGCCTGTTTAGCTATGGTCATTCAGCGGCACTATGAAGGCCTGGGCCGTTTAGAAATACGTCTAAATCCTGTTTTTATTATCGGCACTTGGACATAGTTTGACAATGTTCGTCCAAGTGCCGACTTAGGCTGGTTTTTGGACGTTTTTCTCTTTTGATTTTGAGCCCCTTAGTGTTTATGTAAACCGCTGAGAACTCTGAGTAAGATTCAGCGGAATATCAAATTTGAATAAACATAAACATCCAATATAACACCTGGGCAGCTCACAACAGAACATAGATATACAGTGGAACTTTGGTTTACGAGCATAATTCGTTCCAGAAGCATACTTGTAAATCAAAGTACTCGTATATCAAAGTGAGTTTCCCCATAGGAACTAAGGGAAACTCGCTTGATACGTTCCCACCTCCCCCACCCCCCCGAGGCCAGCGACGCTGCTCCATATCCCCCCCCGCGATCTGGCTTCCCTCCCCCAATCACGTCGCCCCCCCCTCCCCGCCACGATCTGGCATCCCCCACGCACCCACCCACCCACCCAAACACAATGGCTTACCCCCATCTGGCACCAGCACCAGCACCAACACACAGGATATGCCGGTGCCCGAAGATCTGCTGTCTTCCTTTTGCTGGGCCTTGAGCATCTGCGCGTGCTCAAGGCCTTCTAGTCTCACTATATCCGAGATTTTCAGATATCTCCAAGAATCTCGGAGAGAGTGAGACTAAAAGGCCTTGAGCATGCGCAGATGCTCAAGGCCCAGCAAAAGTAAGACAGCAGATCTTCGGGCACCGGCATGTCCTGTACGTTGGTGCTGGTGCCGGTGCCAGATGGGGGTAAGGCAATGTGTTTGGGTGTGTGGGGGTGCCAGATTGTGGTGAGCGGGGGGAGGGGGGTGTCGGATCGCGCAGGGGGGGGGGCGCTCGTAAATCGAGTCAAGCTCGGTTTCTGAGTTGTCGATTTTGCAAAAGTTTTGCTCGTCTTGCAAAACACTCGCAAACCAGTGCACTCGTAAACCGAGGTTTGACTATACACTGTAAAATCAAAACAAAACAATAAAGCCATAAGACGAGCCCAGTTACCTAATAGAAATAAAAAATAAAAAAAACTAAGCCTAGCACTGCTTCTGGAAGACTAATTAAAATTCCCATATTGAACATTCATTCGTGTACTTGACTATACAATCCTGCACTGAGGTCTTCCTATCACTTCAAAAAATTTAATAATTACTCTCTTTACCAAGATTTTTCTTGGTGTTATGCTGCATAGTTTATTAATACTTATGCTATAGAACTTGTTTCTCTTGCTAAAATCAAACTAGGCCTGTGAAATCAAAGATTTTCTATATTGTAATCGAATAACTGTATTTTGCACTCCCCTTTAAATTTCTCTGGAAGTTTAGCACAGTGGGTGTTGAGGAATTCTTCCTTTCATTAGTAAATCCTAAAGATATTTAACGATATAAATTTCAACTCATTGATTGTAGATTCTTTTTTACATGATTAAGTGCAAATCCCATGAATGTTTCTTTTATTCAAAGTAAGTTATTTGATATATTTTTCAGTGTTTATATATCTTTATTCATTTTCTTATGTTACAGCAAGTGGATTACATAAACTTAATTAAAACTTGGATATACACACTTGATAAACTCATAATAAATATCAATGAAAAGATTTTTTTTTTATGAAAAATATAAAGTACAGATTAATATATAAGAATTTTAAATTTCTATAATTCATATTGAATATAATATAATATAATAGTCTCCCATCCCCTCCCCCCTCTCTTTCATTCAATAATACATATTTTTATTTTATTGTATTCCCTTCTGTTATTGATATAATAAATTAAATTATTGAAATATTTTGTAATAACCAGAAATATGTTCCCCTCCCTTTTCCCTTCCTATCACAAATTCTAATCATGGGAAAATTTATCATTCTTTACAAAAATCTGTTAATGGTCCCCATGTTTTTTGAAATTTATTCATATATCCTTTTTGTGTTGCAATAGCGAGTTCCATTTTGTATATGTGGCATACCGAATTCCACCAGAAAATATAGTTTAATCTGTCATGTTGTTTCCAATTGAATGTGATTTGTTGTATTGCTATTCCAGTTAAAATAAATAGAAGTTTGTTATTACTTGATGAAATTTGACTTCTTGCTCTCATGGTTGTTCCAAATAATATAGTATCATATGTCAAGGCTACCGGATTTTCTAACATCCTATTAATTTGGGACCAAATTGATTTTATACTTTATGAGCATATGCACATATTTTATTACTCATAGCTAAAAAGAGCCCAAAGGTTTTGGAACAAAATTTAGATGTTCTTGCAAAAGAAAACAGCATGAGAACTAATATGCTAATGTAACCATTTCTGATCTCTTTCTCAATGACTCTTACATAGGAATCGCTGGATGAAGTTACTATTAAAGATACTTTAGAAGGTGACAACATGTATACTTGTTCTCATTGTGGAAAGAAAGTGCGGGCTGAGAAAAGGTAAGGGGAAAAATCCTATCCAGATAGTTCTAATTAGTGCTGTTCAACTTACCAGTTTTTCTGAATTGTCTTTAACTGGAAGGAGAAAATTCATGTAAATAGTAATGTAAGAATTGTCATACTGAATGAGACCACAGGTCCATGAGCGCCAATATTTTGTTTCTAACAACCAGCCAGTCCATGTCACAAATACCATTCAGGTTCCCAAAACGTAGATGCGTTTCATGCTGCCTACGCCAAGGGATAAACCTTAGCTTCCCTCAGTCTACCTGGTTGTTAATGGTTTAAGGACTTTTATTCCAGGAACTTTTCAAAATTTATTATTTGAGATGTCTGGTTTCATATAAAATATTTAATAAGAGTGGCAGCAGTAAGAGAAATGTATTTGACCTTTCAAAGGTGTACATTTACATAGTATCATCATAACAGTAAATAACAGCAAAGGAAAACCATCATGGCCCATCCAGTGTGTCCAGTAGGGTGTTCTGGATTGTAATTGCCATAGGATGTGGCCAAAATGGCGCTGCAGCGATGTGTGGCACGGTGAACTCCAGCAATGCCCTTTGCTTAGAGCGCTGACACTGTAATCTTACTTCAAGCTATGGGGAAAAGATGGGGCAAGATTGAGTTGACTCTAGCTTTGCAACAGACGATGCTTGAATCCCTGTTACCAGTTCCAGGGTGGGTACTGTCTCAAGGGAAATGCCAGAAGACTTGGAAGAGCACAGCATTGAAGAGGTTTTTTTTAGCCTCGAATTCAGGATGGTGCCACGGCAGCCCGGAATAACTAGTGGGGGAACTTCTGAGGGAGGGAGTGGAAACTTCTTGGAAAACTTCAACCCAGTTTGCGAGGAGTGGGATGAGACCTTTTGTTATGACTTTTGGAGTACCTGTAAAACGTCATTCACGCTGGTAATTCTTCTCTTCTCTATATCTGATAGACTTGTGGATAAAACAAATGAGAATTCTTAAAGGATTGCTGCTACTCTGCAGATAGAACAGCTAACTACCAAAGTTTAATTCCTTAGATATGAAAATGTCATCTATGGAGAATAATGCTAGAACCAATTAAGTTGGAACAGATTTTTAAACTTCCCTAAGTCAGTGTTGTCTCCAGTAGGCATGCTGAGGAAATATCTGAGGGAAGTATTGTGTTTAGTGGATCAATCTCTACCTCACTATGTATCTGTGCCTGGTAGTGCAGATCAGGAAGATTGCAGTGATGAGCATAAAACACTGGATTTGAGCAGTTGTGGGGTTTTTTTTGTTGTTGTTGTTTTTTTAAATCCTCGCTTGAGGTTATAACCTGGAAAGTAACTTTTGGCAGTGACGTTTATATTAGAGATGACCTATAATCTTGTGTTGTGATTATTTTTCAAGTATATGCAAGAACAGTTTTGAGGATCAATAATAATGTGTATTTCCTGATTTATCAAAGACAATACAGAAAAGGTGGCAAGAATTCCTGGCTATGAAGCCTAGAAGTCTTGCACTGGGTGTGACTTTCTGTTAAAATTTCCTTGTAATTCTGTTCTTTTTGAGGGTAAATTTTATTTATTTTTCAACCCCAAACAGCTCTTAGATTTTTTTTGAATTATAGAGAAGCTTTGAATATTTCTCCATAGGCATAATTGCTGGATACTTGGTTGTAGAAAATAACCTTTGAATTAATCTGTTGTTATTTTTTTAATAAGTATGATTTCCTGTTCTTTTTCTGTAATAGCCCACTCCCTTAAATTTGGTGGACAATCTGTATATTTCTATTTTCAAATATGTTTATTTCCTAGATGCTCTTTGTTTAGTTTCTTCTCACTTCTGAATGATATGATAAAGGATTGTAATTACCACTCCATGCAGGTAACTCCTTTCTGTGTCTTTGCTTTGGGTTGTAACTGCTGCTGTGTGCAGGTTACCCATGCCTTTTTCGAAGTGTGTGCCTTTGTGATACTGAACAGTAGATTACATATAGTAAAATACATGCATAAACAAAGGTGAATCAAAAATTAAAGGCAATTGTTAAATTACGCAATAACCGGAAAAGCTAGTAAAATGCAACTTATGTACTCATGCATTGCCTATTGGATAGTTAATACACGCACAGTGCATTGCTCGGCCTTAAGTCGTGTGACAGCCATGAGGTCAGAAATATGGATGCTCCATTTCAAGATTGCACCATCGAAGAACAGTGTGCAGTAGTGTATTTTCTTTGGGAAGAGGGGAATGAAACCTGTGGAAATTCACTGTCTGTTATTGACTCACTATGGACATAGCACAATGAATCAATGAAAGGTTTATGAGTAGCTAAAGAGGTTTATCTCAGGACAAGCAGGCAGCATATTCTCACATGTGGGTGATGTCATCCATGGAGCCCCGGTATAGGACACTTTAAAAGTGCATCACCACTTTAAGATTTCAGAAAGTTTGCGATAGCCCACACTGCGCATGTGCGAGTGCCTTCCCGCCCAACATAGGCACGTGGCTCCTCAGTTTCTTTTTTTTCACGGAGCATTGAAGTTGCGTTCTTCGACGGTCTTTGTTAAAAACCGCTTGCCTTCCTGCTCTCACTTTTTTTTCATCTTTTTCCTTTTACAGTAAAACCTTGGATTGCAAGTAACTTGGTATGCAAGTGTTTTGCAAGACAAGCAAAACATTTTATTAAATTTTAACTTGATATACAATCAAGGTCTTGCAATACAACTACATACAGTATATACACATCACAATTGAGCCAATGGTTATTCTCTCTCTCTCTCTCTCTCTCTGACACTGCAGGAGTGTAGTGACTGTTCTAAACGAGCAAGGTCTTGCAATATGAGTACATACAGTATTTTGTATTAAAGTTTTTGGGTTATGGAGTTTCCATTATTTCTTATGGGGAAATTCGCTTTGATATGCGAGTGTTTTGGATTACAAGCATGTTTTTGGAATGAATTATGCTCACAAACCAAGGTTTTACTGTATTTCTTTTCTAGTTTATCTAAAAGTAAAAAAAAGAATTTATATTTTTTCTTTTTTGCTGTCCGCGGGGTTTCTCCTTCATTCATGCCTCAGCCATCGAGTTTAATTTGGTTGAGGCGGTGTTCCCATCGATGTCACGCCTGCTGATGGGATTTTAAAAGTGCGGTTGGTGTTATCACACTATATCGTTAATGAACCCTCATAGCTGGTGCCTGCAGTGTTTGGGTCCCGAACACTGTGTACAATCTTGTAAACGCTGCTCTTCGCTGCAGAAGCGCAGTATAAAGAATAACATTCTTCAACAAGAGAAACTCTTTGGTGTCGGCATGGAGGGAGATGCACCGACGACACCATCTACATCAAAGTCTCCAGTATTGAAGTTATCGACACTGCCAGAGGCATCAGCATTGATACCGGTGTCGTAGCACATCACGCCCTCGGGTAAGCCGGCTAAGAAGTCATCCCCTTCCCTTTCAAGGACTTATGTCACAAAGGCATAGAGCCAATTCATGCCGACCAAACGCAAGTCCCTGCAGCGACTGGTTCCATTGTTGAAGGGTGCTTCCTCATCGGAGTCATCCTCTCCAGAACGTGTCGCAACACCTGTGGTACCGGCGACAAAGCCCCATGTACTGGTGCTTACTTTGAGGCAGAAGCTCGATGCTTTGCTTCAAGATGAGCTTGGGGACCAATTTCAGTTGCTGCTTCTGACACTGAATCTGCTCCTCCAGTACCGGTCCAGCCTGAGTCTAACATTGCCAGGTCCTCCAGCACCATCGATTCTCCATCAGTGCATTCCAAGGACTCGCGAAGTGAATCCAGTCCTGCCACTCCAGCATCGAAGCATCATTCTTCCAAGCACCGGACCCCATCTACTTAGCTTCATTCATCCTCTTATCCCAGGACAAGCAGGCAGCATATTCTCATTCAAAAGACTCTTGTCAAAGTTAAGCAGGAGGCCGCCGCCATGATTCTCATTGCTTCTTGGTGGCCTTGGTTCTCCCTTCTACTTCTGCTCAGTGCCAGGGAGCCAATGCCTTTACCAATATTTCCATCTCTTCTTACACAGAGTCAAGGTGCACTTCTACATCCCAACCTTCAGTCGTTACACCTGACAGCTTGATATCTCTCGGGCTAAATCCAACTGATCTTCACCTTTCTCAGCCTGTTCGACTTATTCTGAAAGCCTCCAGGAAACCTGTCACTCAGCAATGCATCAGCAGAAGTGGACTCGTTTTTCTGCCTGGTGTCTTCTTCATCATTATGATCCAACATCCATTTCAGTTTCACTAGTCTTAGATTACCTCCTTCATTTGTCAGACTCGGGACTCAAGTTTATATCTATGAAAGTTCTTCTCAGCGCTATTACAGCTTTTCTCCAACAAGTTGAAGGTAAACCTCTAACTGTTCATCCTCTGGTTTCCAGATTCATGAAAGGTCTTTTCAAAGTTAAACCACTTCTCAAGCCACATCCAGTAGTCTGGGACCTCAATGTGGTGCTTACCAGATTGATGAAGCCTCCATTTGAACCAATGTCTACGGCTCATCTGAAGTACCTTACCTGGAAAGTTATTTTTCTCATTTCACTTACTTGTGCCAGAAGAGTGAGTGAACTTCAAGCATTAGTGGCAAATCCACCATTCATAGTATTCCACCATGCCAAATTGGTACTTTGCACACATCCAAAGTTTCTGCCGAAACTCGTCACTGAATTTCATCTCAATCAGTCGATTGTGCTTCCAGTATTTTTTCTTAAGCCTCATCTCATTCAGAAGAAATGACACTTCACACTATGGATTGCAAGCGAGTTTTGGTCTGTTATCTCAGCAGGACAAAGGCTCATAGAACATCTCCTCAACTTTTTGTCGCGTTTGATCCTAACAAGTTGGGGCATCCTGTTTCTAAGAGAACAATTTGCAACTGGTTGGCTTCCTGTATATTGTTCTGTTATGCTCAGGCTGGACTGCAACTGGAGTGTCGTGTCACAGCCCATAGAGTTAGAGCTATGCAGCTTCTGTAGCTTTCCTCCAATTTACTCCTATTGAAGAAATATGCAAAGCTGCTACTAGGTCCTCGGTTCATGCATTCACCTCACATTACTGCCTGGAATCTTTTTTCCAGACGGGTGGGCACTTTGGCCAGTCAGTATTACAAAATTTATTTTCCTAATAAGGCCAACTCTCCCAACATCGCATTCTGGTTAGCTTGAAGGTCAGAAAAGAAACAGGAGAAACTGCCTTCACAATAGTGAGGGACCCGAAAACAATGAAGGAGACCAGATGGTGCTCAATCCTTTTATGATAAAACAGACTCAACATGATCTTGTTTCAGTCTAAGAAGGCCTACATCAGGAGTCTAAAATGAGATAGTGTGTTAAAATTATACAATTATATCAGAAAACCTCCACATGAAAAAAATATATAATGTATATGAAAAAATATACAAAACATACACATAAAAATTTCCCTAGCATACAAATGAGCATAAATATACTCATAAATATATACATATATATTGAATGGTAAAAATATAAATAACTTTATAACTCAGATAAAAACATATTAGGCTTTATTAAAAAATAACATAAATATTAAAAATAAGCAACCAAATGAAAATAAGTAACCAAATGAGAAAATGTAATAATAGTATTTAAAAACACCTAAATTATATTACTCTTCAAGAGCATACAAAATGAATGGACGTACCTTGTTGTTAAATGATAAAACCCTAGATGTATTAATCCATATATCCAAGTATTGAAATAAGTTCTCTTTAAAAGCACTAAAAAAATAAAGAATAGATAAGAAAAAGAGGAAAGGGAAACACAAAAAAATAGAGAAGGAAAAATTGTATTTATGATGCAACCAACTCGAGAAATATGTTATATGAATAATTCATTGCTATAAATTAATTAAATAAATTATGGATGAATGGAACTGGCTGCATCAATCACTAACGTACATATAAAAGAAAATGGCAACATGGTCAAGAAGTGTCTTGTATATGTGTGAATTCATTCCAAATATATCTAACATGATAAAGGTGGCTACAATAGTCATCAACATAGATGTAAAGAGGGAAGTAATCAATAATTGATTTAAACTACCAAAACATATATCTCTTAGTATGTTGAGCGGATACTAAAACATAGGGCTCCTTTTATGAAGCCGCGTTAGCGGTTTAACGCACGTAATAGTGCGCGCTAATTTGCCAGCTGTGTTAGCCACTACCACCTCCTCTTGAGCAGGTGGCAGTTTTTCAGCTAGCGCGGGGGTTAGCGCGCGTTAAAAAGTTGCATGCGATAAGGAGCCCATAGTGTGTGTATATATAATGTGTATAATAAAACATGTTTGTACATGCAAGTTATATATAAATTTCATGCCAAATAGCTACCAAAACAAATAGACATGCCAATCCAAAAGGGGAAAAAAAAGGGGGGGGAGCACAAGGACCTAAGATGACAAATGTGCCTTAAGTATCTAAAAACAAGGAAGAATTATGGGAAAACAATTTATGTGGTAACCCAAAATGACAAATATATTTAAATGTCTAAAAACAGTGAATACTTATAAGAATGATGGTAAGGAATAAAACAACATCATGGAAACCCCAATCAACATGTCCATTTTACCTAAGTTATGCCAATTTGGCAGGTGATTGCTGATTGGCAACACTGTGCCAAATACTAAGTGTCAGAACTTAGATCGATAAAGATCATAAAAGTTTTAATGAAAATTGCTCAGGAAGGCAATAAAAAGAAGAACATATAGTCTGACCGAAATACTAAAATCACATCGCAGTGACTGTAAACTGACTGGAGTGATGCGGAAAATCTGAAATCACATCGCAGTGTCTTAAAATGGACTGGGGTGATGCATAGTGTTTGACAGTTGCAACTTTAATGTAATGGTATAAATATGCAGTACATTTTAAAGAATGCATGTATCACCCCTCTACCCCTGTCTAGTACATCTACACTGCGTTAGACTGTAATGACTTCGTTTACAGTCCCCTCGGTGACGGGCTTCTCTGCTGCAGAGTCGCAGGAAAGGCTCAGCTTAGACAGCGAATTCTCACTGAGCCCAGCTGGACCTGACCCTCCCCTCCCGCCTGGAAGTGTGACTGCGATGAATCTCCGACCAGAGGGCTCCCTGGGAGTGGAAGAGAGGGAGAACCCATTGCAGCTAGCAACTTCAGGGGCGGAAGCTTCAACGCCTTCAATCTCGATGGAGCCGATTGAGGGAGGAGCACCGAAGGAGAACGGTGGTGAGTTGGGAGGAGACATGAGCCGCGAAAGAGTTCATCGGCCGGAATAAGATCAGTCTCATTTGACCCAACTCAAGCCGCTTCTCAAGCCATCGGTGGTAACCCTGGACTCTCGTTGGTCAGCAATAGAAAACCTGCATTTGGTATGTACCAAAGTTATAACACTAACACTTGGCCTTCCAATAAAAATGAATCAAAATGAAACTCAGATTCAACAACAAAATCAGAAAATTGGGGGGATTGAACAAACTATGGTTGAGGTCAAAACTGTTAATAAACAACAGGTTACAGATAAAACTTTCTATTTAAAGAAAATTGAAAATCAATCTAGGAGTTTGAATTTAAGGCTATTGAATTTTCCTATACCTAAATATATGACCTCAAGAGAGATCTTTAAAGATTTTTTGACCTCCATTTTGAAAATCTCGGAGTCTAATATCCCCCGATATAAAAACTTTATTTCCTTAAACAAACTATCACGGAAAAGAAAGAAGAAGAAGAACAAGCACAGTTAGGAGTTTTGGAGGTATTAGAATCTTCTGTAATTGAAATTCTGGGTCGTGCTACTTTGATAGTATCCTTCGTTTTCCTTCAAGATAAGGACATGATTTTGAAACTATACTTTAATTTAAAACAGATTTTCTACTTGGGAGAAAAAATTTATATTTTCCCGGATGTTTCAAGATGGACTTAAAATCAAAGTGAAGAATTTTTGCAATATAGGTCTAAAGTTATTTCTTTGGGAGCCTCCTTTCAGTTGAGGTTTCCCTGCAAATGTTTAATTATCAAGGAAATAAGTATATTTTCTTTGACCCAGAACAGCTGCATTTTTTCTTAGAAGGAAAAGGGATTTCTAATGCTACCTAAGGAAGTACAGGATAACTCATGTCTGTTAATAATTAGCCGAGGTTAACTGCTCTATTCTTTATAACTATATTAGAATTTACCCTTTTTCCTGGAAGGGATGTTTATTTTCTTATTTTGTTCTCCCAATTGTGGACTATATAATAAGTTGAACCTTGTTTGCTCTAATTTAGTGAAATTGATTGTAAATTTTCTAATTTTCTTTTCAAAGTTAAATCTTTGTGTGTAATTAATTGATAATAAAAATAAAGAATGCATGTAAAATGATTATTCTAACTAAAAAAAACAATTTATAAGTAACGTGCAGGCCCCTACTGCCAAAATACATCATGTTGAATTGAATGGCAAAACCTTAATTTATGAATTACTTAAGTTTCAAAACGTAACTAAAATCATGATGACAAAAAAAACTTCCAAAAGGCAAACTGTGTGAGGGTGAACATGGTATACATAAAATTAAATATATCACTTACCGAAGGTAATGACTAGCCGCAAGTACAGTGAAACTGCATACAACTGAAAATGAAACTAAAAATGCATCGTAGAAAGGGCGCAAAGGTCCCGATCGCTACTGTGTATGAGTAGCTCAGAGAATTACTACAGTGGCTCTAAAAGGACCCCAATAAACAATGTGAATATTACAAAAGTGTTGCAAAACGGGAAGACAATATAAGATAATGAAAAAGAACAAAGTATTATAAGTCAGGAAGGCAATAAAAGAAACAAAGTCTAAAAACACTTCACAGTGTCAGTGAAACAACTGGTGTAATACAGAGATTCTGGAGTCACAATGCGGAGTATATGGACCTACTGAGTTGATGCTGAGATCACATTCCAATGTATATAAACCATTCAAGAGGTGCCCTAATAATGTTAGACAATAGCAACTTTAAGTATTGATACAAATTTACACTGCCTTACATAAAATGCATGTAAAGTAATTATTCTAACTAAAATTGTGGTTCATGAACAACCTACAGGATCATGCTGGCAAATTACATTGTGATACTATGTTTAAGGGAGCGGGAAACCTGAATACAGTGGTACCTTGGATTACGAGCATAATCCGTTCCAGGAGCATGCTCGTAATCCAAAATGTTCATATATCAAAGCAAGTTTCCCCATAGGAAGTAAGGGAAACTTGCTTTGATATGTTCCCATCCCCCACCTTCACACCCCCCCCCGAGGCCAGCAGCGCTGCTCCCCCCCCCACGAGAACCGTCATTGCTCCCCCCCCCCGAGAACCGGCACCCCCCGCCGCCACCGGCACCCCCCCCCCGCCGCGACCTGAGATCCCCCAACCCACCCGAACCCTCTTCTTACTTCCAGTGTAGCCTCCGCATCGGCACCGGCACCAGCATGTCCTGTGCGTTGGTGCCGGTGCTCGAAAATCTGCTTCCTATGCCGGGCCTTGAGCATGCACGCGCATGCTCAAGGCCCGGCACAGGAAGCAGATTTTCGGGCACCAACGCACAAGACATGCTGGTGCCGGTGCCGATGCGGAGGCTACACTGGAAGTAAGAAGAGGGTTCGGGTGGGTTGGGGGATCTCAGGTTGTGGCGGGGGGGTGACCGATGGCGGTGAGGGATGCCGGATCGCGGGGGGGGGAAGGTGCCAGTTGCCGGGGGGGCGCTCGTACAGCGAGGCAAGCTCGGTTTACGAGGCACCAAGTTTGCGAATGTTTTGCTCGTCTTGCAAAACACTCGCAAACCGGTGCACTCGTAAACCGAGGTACCATTGTATATCTGAATACTTAAACTTCGTATATGAAATTATGATAATAGACAAAACTTTCAAAAGCCTTCTATCACTGCTGTTAGGGCACTGCAAACCCTTCACAGCAGCGAAAGTGGCAGAAAGAATGCCTACTCCCTCCTACCAATGTGACTTCCCCCCCCACCCCCCCCCCATGGCAGCGAATACGGCAGGAGGGATGCCTACTCCCTCCTACCACCGAAGACCCACTCCCATGCCAGATGCCTCCACAAAGGGAGTGGGCATCCTTCCTGCCAATTTTCTTTCGTGAGGGTAGGGGGGTCAGCATGGTAGGAGGAAGTGGGCATTCTTCCTGCCATTTTCACTGGCGTGAGGGGCGGTGGCATTTTGTGGGGCTGGTTCATCCGGGAGGGAGTGCCGTCATTGGCAAGTAGGGGGGGGTGTGCTTTTTTCTTCTTTTTTTATGGGACATATATTTTGCATGTGTAACATATGCAAAATATCTGTGCTATTGGAAAAAAATTGAAAAGTCAGGCTGACCTGTCTAACCTGTTGTTTTTTTTTCCGACAGTTAGAACCCCTGTTTTATTTTTTTGCATAGCCAAGCGATGTTAGTGCATCAATTGCTTGGCTACTTTGCATGGGGTTTTAGCTAATTTGCATGGCCGGATCGGAAAATGGACTATCAAGGGGAAAACACATGATGAGCCGTTTTGTGAACTGGGTCGGTAATAGCAATCATCACTAAAGCTGTGAAAACAGGTTTAGCGACAGTCGCTGGCTTTAGTGCATCTAGCCCATAGTCTGAGTCTGCTCTACAGTATTGATCATCTAAAATTATGCCTAAGGTTTATTATTGAAGAAAGTACAAAATTCAGATACAGACAGAAATTTATTCATTTTTATTTTATTAGGTATTTATTTACCACCTAGCAAGGTTATCTAAGTGATTTACAATCAGATATTCGAGCAGATATGTAACCTTCACCGTGTATAATAAATGATGAATAAAGTTTTGAAAAAATGGCTTGAAGGGTATGTCATATAAGGGGTTTTCATCATACTGATGGATCTTTTCTTCTTTAGGGCTTGTTTTAAGAAATTGCCTCGAATCTTAAGCTTTAACACCATGAGATACACATTTAATATGGTCACTATGATGAAGGAGAAAGTGAACACGCACTTCTCATTCCCTCTGCGTTTAGATATGACACCATATACTGAAGATTTTTTAATGGGAAAGAATGACAGAAAAGAAGGTAATAAATATATTTTGCTCTGCATAACTATTCTATTTTGAGAACAAATTCAAATCCTATAAAACAAGTTTTCCTTAAACTAAAATTCATTATAAAGAGATTTAAAATATATTCCATTGCAATAGGTATGTCATTCTGGATTAGCGGGTTATCTCCCCATGGCTGTGAGCCATATGCAGAATGAAACCACTCTGGATTTTTTCTGCCACCCTCTTACTTCACTTGGAGCTCTGTTGCCATGTGCAGGTTTTCCCTTCTGAATGCAAGCTGAAAGGAGGGTTTCTGTTCTGCTTTCTGCTTTTTCTTATTTTATTTAGTGTTTTAAAGTGCTCGGAGCTTATCACCTTTAGCTTCAGCTCTGCCTGCATAGAAAAGAAGCAGACTGAGGTCTGCAGCTGATAGGCTAGTACCTGTTAGCCAGCCTGCACAGGTATTTTGGAGCTCTGGGTCATCCCCGCTTGCCCTCTCACCTACTGTTTAGTAGGGGTTTGAGTGCAGGCTATTAGGCATCCATATGAGGCTTAGTGGTGTCTCACCTCCCCCCTTCTGGTAGCATATCCGTCAGTCCGTGGGGTGAGAGTGCAATCAGATGCTGTGTCTGGCTGGCAGCCCGAAGATCAGCTTTGAAGAGGAATTTTTCAGCATAAAATAGTGACTCCTCTTCTTTCCAGTTACTGTAAAGAGCTGAAGCAGGCTCCAGTACATTGCTAGTACAGGTCATAGTGAGTAAGGTTGTTACAGCCTCTGAGGTGAATTGGCGGGAGGAAGTGTCTGAAATACCAAGTTTTTGAGGGTTCCTGCATATTCCCCTATGTTCCCCCTCAAAAATCCTAAATTAGCTGATTTTTCACATCAGTTAATTAGTTATTTTAGCATTTTCTGGTGCGAAATTCTTGATGGTAGCCATCTTGGATTTTTAACAATATTTTTTTCAAGTTTCCTGCACTTCCAAAACTCAATTTTTTGTCTCAAAACTGGTTGGGATGGAGTCCTTGGGCTCTTCCACCCCATATACATGCCAAGATTGCACAAATTCTGCACTTCTGGAGCATCCTTGTGCAACGTGCTGCATCACACTGACTGGATCTCTCCTCTGTATGCTCAGCTGACAAAAAGGGTAGCTAGCCCATTGGGGCAGCCTTTCTGTTTTCAGGGCTTGAAAATAGTGATTGTTCCATGTGAAAGGATGCAGATGCCTCATAGCCCAAAAAACATAAAGTAGCATCATCACAGGGTGACTCCTCGCTCCCTGGTATAACTTCTCAGAATTTATTAATTTTTATGTGGAAAGCCTTTCAGGAGAGCTGTGCTCCTCCTGCGCAATCCCACTGAACATTTGGACTTGCCTCATCAGGGCATAACCTCCCAGGACACATCTGCTTCTTAGTCTGCCACTGTTTAGGACTCAGGAGACCTGTTTGCAGGGGAAAAAAACATAAGAATAGCCTTACTGGGTCAGACCAATGGTCCATCAAGCCCAGTAGCCAGTTTTCATGGTGACCAATCCGATAGTGAAAATAATTTTACTGTTTATTGCCTATGGATGCTCCTCCCATGGCAGGGGACCATGGACTGTTTTCTGACACTTTGGATCCTATTTTGCCTCTAGAACTTGGGGACGATCCCACAGTTCTGCATTTATTTCAGTCCACTGCCTTACTAGATCTCATTTCGGTGTCTCTGTAAGAGCTGAATTTGGACACACAGTCAGTTCCTTTGACCTCCTCCTCCTCCCTTATGTGTGGAGTGAGGGTTCAGTCCTCTACATTTCCCTGGCATCCAGATATTAATGTCTTGATTTCGGAGCAGTGGGGTTCTCCTGAAGGCCCATCTTCATATAGGAGCAGACTATTGGCGTTTCTGCAGGCCTGGGTTCAGATTTTCTCTGACCGCTGGGTTCTCGATATCATTCAGTCTGGCTACAAGCTAGACTTTGCCTGGCCTCTAACAGATTAGTTTGTGGAATCTCTCACAGGGCATCTGGAAGACGCGGACAAGCATGGAATGCTGCTACTATTTGGGTTTTTGCCAGGTTCTTGTGACTTGGGTTAACCTCCATGAAGACAGGATACTGGGCTAGATGGGACCATTGGTCTGATCCAGAAAGGCTATTCTTATGTTCTTATGATACAAGCCACTGTGAGAAGGTTGCTCAATATTCAGGCCACAGAGCCTGTGCTGCTCAATGACTCGAGCTCAGGGAGATACTCCATAAACTTTATCATGCCAAAGAAAGGCTCCAACGATTGGAGACCCATTCTAGTGCAGTGCTCAAAGTTCCGCGCTTTCACATGGAATTGGTTTGATCTGTCATAGCAACGATAACACCAGGAGAGTTTCTAGCCTCTCTAGATTTGACGGAGGCCTATTTACATATTCCTATTTTCCCAGCCCACAGAAAGTTTCTCAGAATTTATGTTCTGGAAAATAATCAATTTTCAGTTCTACCTTTTGGCCTGGTGACAGTTCCTCGCATCTTCACCAAAGTGATGGTTGTGGTAGCAGCTCACCTGCACAAGATGGGACTGCAAGTGCATCCCTACCTGATCGATTGGCTGACAAGAGTCAGAACACAGTGGATCAGGTGATCCGAGTCCTAAAGGATTTGGGTTAGATTGTAAATTACCGAAAGAGCAATTGGACATTGGCTCAATCCCTGGAGTACTTGGGAGTCTTGTTCGACACAGCTGCTGACCGCGTCTGTCTACCAGAGGCACACAGACAGAATCTGTGCTGTCAGATTTCTTGTCTCTTGGACAGGTCAGCTCTGTCGTTGTGGGACAACTTTCAAGTTCTGAGGTCCATGGTAGCCACGATAGATGTTCCTTGTGCGAGAGCTACATGCATTCACTCCAGCATTCATTACTGTCACACTGGTCTCCACAGATTGATGCTTTACAAAAGTGTCTACCCTGGACACAGGAGGCTCAAGCCAGCATGGAATGGTGGCTCCTTTCTCAGTCCCAGACCAAGGGCATGCCTCTTCAGAGTGCTTCCTGGATTGTTGTAATGACAGATACCAGTCTCCTAGTCTGGGGAGCCCATTGCAGCTGTCATCTAATTCAGGGGCATTGGACACCCTCTCAGAAGAACTGGTTGATCAACAGCTTAGAATTGCATGCCATTCGGCTGGCTCTGGTAAAATTGCAGAAGACTCTCATAGGTCAAGCGGTCAGAGTCTTCAACAACAATGCCTATGTGGCCTATGTCAATCGCCAGGGTGGCACCAAGAGTGCATTTTATATTTGAAAGCCCTCATGTTCTTCCGCTGGGCGGAGCATCATCTTCAGGCTCTATCAGCAGTGCATGTTGCAGGTGTGGACAGTGTTCAAGCCAACTTCCTCAGCAGACAGACCTTGGATCCGGGTGAGTGGATGCTGTTGACTGCAGCATTTCAGGCCATTGTTTAGTGCTGAGGTCGTCCACACTTCGACCTCATGGCAACAGTGAAACCTAAGGCAAACAGGTTCGTCAATCGAAGATTCGAGCCTGGAAGTTAAGGTCTAGATGCGCTCTGGTCCAGCCTTGGCCAAAGGATATCCTTTCCTCCCTGGCCCATGATAGGCCACATCCTTCAATGGATTGCAATTCATCAGAGAAGGGTCATTCTGGTGGCTCCAGATTGGCCTCGCAGGCCTTGGTACGCAGATCTGAGGCATCTTGAAATAGTCCACGGCCTCCAGTAGCAGGTGCTCCCAGATCTCCTTTTACAGGGTCCAATATGCATTGAGGATCTGGATCGCCAAGTGCTAGAGTGCAAAGGATATTCAGAAGTGATCATTGCCTCACTTCTCAGGTCTAAGAAGTCAACCACAGTATCTGCCTATGCTAAAGCGTGGAAGACTTTACAGCATTGATGTGCCCAAGAACAGGTGGAATCTTTTTTCAGTTCCAGCTTAGGTGGTGGTAGCTTTATTGCAAACTGGCCTTGACAAGGGCCTCACTGTGGCATCTCTTTGGGTCCAAGTTTCAGGGCTCTCTTGTTTCAGGACTCGTGACCACAAACCTATGATGGTGCCTCATCAAGACATCTCCAAATTTATGAACAAACCATCTTTCCCTTTGTGGGACCTGAATGTTGTTCTGTGAGGTCTCACCAGAGTTCTGTTTGAGCTGCTGGAAGAAGCATCCCTCTAGTACTTGTTGCTAAAGATGGTTTTTCTGGTAGCGGTGACCTCAGCGAGACGAGTATCAGAGCTCCAGGCTTTCTTGAAGACAGCCTTGTCTTAAAATCTCAGAAACTGGAATCTCTCTATGCACTGTTGTTTCTTTTCTTCTGAAGGTGGTTTAAGAGTTTCATGTTAATCAAAAGGTCCATTTACTTGTATTCCAGACCACAGGTTTAAGAAACAACCACAATTTGAAGAAGTTGGATGTGAGAAGAGTTCTTCTTCGCTATCTCGAAGTCACCACTGAGTTTAGACTCTCGGACCATCTGTTTGTGCTGACTCATTCAACTAAGTGAGGTGCACCCACTTCCAAGACCACAATTTCCAGATGAATCCATATGGCCATTTCGTCAGCCTACATTATCTGTGGGACACAGTCTCCTGTTTCTGTTAAGGCGCATTTGACCAGAAGTGTAGCTCCATAGTGGGCGGTAGCTAGGACAGTCTCTCCAGCGGAGATTTGTAGAGCTGCAGCTTGGTCCACTCTACACACATTTGCAAAGTTTTACAGGGTGGACTTTGCTACAAGAGAGGACTCTGCCCTTGTTTCCTCAGTGTTACGGGCTGGCGCAGTCAGCCTGCACTAGATTTCTGGGACTGCTTTTGTACATCCCGCTTGACCAGAATGGCACACCTATTGCGCTGGAAGAAAAAAGATTATGTTCTTACCTTGATCATATCTTTTCCAGTAGATAGATGTGTCATTCTGGACCCCTGCCCTCTCCTTCCTGCACCTCCCTACTGTCTCATTCTATTTATTTTTCAAGTATGTATCTTAGATGCCAGTCAGCCTTTGGGCCCTGACGAATGCTGTATAATATGTTTAGTGTCTACAGGGATACTACCTGAGCTCCTTTGATGCTTCTGTTGGCTGTTAGTTGTTCATTGCTTGTTCCAATGTTATTATGCTCGAGCAGAACAGTTTCTTTGTTTGCTAAGTTTTCCATTTTCCCTTACTTCACATAATTTCGATGGAGCTCTTGCGGGCTTGGGTACTAACTGCAGGTGGCAGCAGAGCTCCTGGTGAAGTAGGAAGGTCTTAAAAAAATCCAGAGTGGATTCCTTCTGCATATACCTTGCATCCATGGGGAGCTAACCTTCTTGTCAAAAATGACACACCTATCTACTGGAAAAGATATCAATTGAAGAACATAATCTCTTTTAAAAGTGCTCAAATACAAGAAGTGCATTTTCTTATATTTCCATTTACTTAGAGATACTTAAATTAATATTATTTGTGTTAATGCAGTAGTACTGTTATGATTTGAAAAATGTTCATTTGCTTATGCTAATTCAAATTAATCCTTAGTAAATGCCAGAAAAAAACTTATTGGATTTATGGTATATTACTGTCTTTATTCTACAATATTTTGAGGTAGTACTGGGTCAGTAAAAGAAAATCCATGTTTGGCAGCAGAAATCAATGTTTTTCATAATACTCAAGTACCCAGAGCATAAAAATACATTATCCCAGGACAAGCAGGCAGCATATTCCCACACATGGGTGACGTCACCGACGGAGCCCCGCAGCGGACAGCCTCGAAAGCAAACTTGCTTGAAGATCTCGATCTTTCGAGTGCTGCACCGTGCATGCGCGCGTGCGTTCCCGCCCAAACTAGGGGGCGCATCTCCTGATAGGATCCTCAGTTCGTTATTTTCCGCGGAGACAAGAAGACACGTTTTCTTCAGCTCTGCAGCGATATTGCCTTCTCTTCACCGCGGCTGTTTCTTTTTTTCCTAAAAGTTCGGTCGCTGTGCTTTTTCTTCTTCGTTCTTACTTTCTTTTTCAAAAAATTCTTTTTTTGGTTTCGTTTAGTCCGGCCCGGTGAGCCTTGGGCCTAGGCCCAATAGCTCTTTCCGTTCGATCTCTCACCGGCCTCTCACCGGATTTAAATGTTGTCGTCAGTGCAATCGTGTGATTTCGGTCACCGATCCTCACTGTCGCTGTCTGCATTGTTTGGGTTCGACCCATTCACCTGAGGATTGTCATCGTTGCTTTACTCTTACTCCTCGGGCCTTTCGACGTCAGTGCGCCCAGTTTCACCAACTCTTTGGAGCCATGGAGCAACCCTCGGATACGACCTCAACCTCGGCGGCTGCCCTGGTCTTGAAGGCTTCGATGACGACATCTACGGTCTCGAAGGCCTCGACCTTGGCTCCGGCTGGAGCTTCGGTCTTGAAGGCCTCGACCATGCCAATGACTTCGGTGCCCTCAAAGGTTTCGACGGTGACTTCGGTAAAGCCTTCATTGGGGAGTAAGTCTCCTGGTTCTCTTTCAGGTGCCGTGCCTAAGAAGCCACTAGAGTCCTCTGTACGACCATCTTCTAAGCGTACCTCCAAGATAAGGGAATACTCACCTTTGAGGTCGCCCTCTTTGGAGCGTACTGCTGCACCTACGAGATCAGAACCTTCTGTCTCGGTGCCGATGCTGGAGGACATGCTCAAATCTATATTGACCACTCAGATTTTTTCCTTAGTGGCTCAATTGGTCCCGTCCTCGACCTTGCCTCGGGTAGACAGCCTGTGACCCAACCTGAGCTTCCAGTGCCTCGAGGCCGATCCCGGACACCGAAGAGGATACTTTCCACTGATTCTTCACCGTAATCGCCTCCTCCAAAGCATCAGCCGAAGCATTCGAGACATCTTGCTTCCAAGCTTCGACGGGAGTCATCTACATTGGATACTGAGACTTCTCTGCCTCGTTCTTCTGCGTCGAAGCACGGATCTCGACAACACCGAGCATAGACCCGAAGCCCTTCTAGGTCAAAGACTCCACCATCAAAGACACATCGCCGAGACACTTTTCCTCAGACTTCGACTCATTCGGTACCACGTACCCCGGGTACTTCTCCATCCCGGAGCCTCAAGAGAAAACATTCTCTCACTCCACCACACAGTGCAGCTTCTTCTGTAACCCTGCGTCTTGAGTCAGAACCAGTCTCACCATATTCTAGAGAAGCTTCTCCTTCCTACTCAGCACTTCCTAAATCTCGCAGTTTGTCTCCTGAGGAAGCATCTGATTCCAAATCCATTTCATTTGCAAAGTTTGTTTTTGATATGAGACAAGCTCTCAAATTGGATCTCCATTCAGATTCTAAATATACTCCTGAATATTTAGCAGATATGGAACTTCCTCATCCACCTAAAGAGTCCTTAAGATTGCCTATGACTCCCGTGCTCAAACAAACTTTTATTCATAACACGGAGACTCCTTAATCAATCACTGCCATCCCATCTAAATTGGAATCCCGTTATCGCACGGTTCCCTGTAAAGGATTTGAAAAATCACAACTTTCTCATCAATCCCTGGTCGTAGAATTATCTTTGAAGAAAGCTCATCCTTCCAAAATCTATGCTGCTGTTCCTCCAGGCAGAGAGGGTCGTACCATGGATAAGTTTGGTCGTCGTCTCTACCAAAATTCTATGATGGCCAATAGAATTCTTAACTACAACTACATTTTCACATCTTATTTCAATCATTTTCTCAAAATATTTCCATCTTTTTACCCGGACATTTCTACAACTCGTCTTGCAGAATTCAAACTCATCCTCAAGACTCTTTCTCAGTTGAGACTCTTCATGTTACAAGCCTCTTATGATGCTTTTGAATTATCTTCCCGAGTCTCTGCTTTTGCTGTGGCCATGCGTCGTCTGGCATGGCTACGCATTGTAGATATGGATCCCAATCTTCAGGATCGTTTAGCAAATCTACCTTGTCAGGGGAATGAATTATTCGATGACTCTATTGAAGCAGCCACTAAGTGTCTCTCAGAACATGAACGCTCTTTTGCTTCTCTCATTCGACCAAAACCTAAATCTACACCAACTAGAGGTTTTAAACAGACTCCACTTCGTTACCCTCAGAAAACGACTCCTGCTTTTTCCAGACCTCCACCTCATCGACCTCAACAGCAACAATGTCAACAAAAGTCTCAAACTCTCGCTGCCACCAAACCAGCTCAGTCTTTTTGACAGTCTCAGTATGAGCATTCAAATTTCTCTGTTTCCCAACTCTCTCCTTCTCATAGGGGGGTCGTCTTTCCACTTTTTATCACCAGTGGGAACTCATCACCTCAGATCTCTGGGTGCTTTCCATCCTACGAGAGGGATACTCTCTTCGGTTCCTTCAGGTGCCTCCAGATCGCCCTCCAAGAGAGTGTCCTTCCAATCAGTCACACCTTCCCCTTCTTCTTCAAGAAGCTCGGGCTCTTCTTTGCCTTCGAGCTGTAGAGGAGATTCCTCTTACCCAACGGAACTTGGGATTTTACTCCCGCTATTTCCTTGTTCCCAAGAAGATGGGGGATTTGCGACCTATTCTGGATCTCAGAGTTCTCAACAAATACCTAGTCAAAGAGAAATTTCGAATGCTCACTCTGCCGATTTTATATTCCTTGATGGATCCAGGGGATTGGATGTGTTCACTCGATCTCAAAGAGGCGTATACTCATATCCCTATCCATCCAGTATTTCGCAAGTACCTCAGATTTCAAGTAGGAGACCTTCATCTGCAGTACCGGGTTCTCCCTTTTGGGTTGGCTTCTTCTCCCAGAGTATTCACAAAATGTTTGATCGAGGTGGCTGCAGCTCTTCGCAATCAGGGTCTTCAAGTATTTCCATACCTCGACGACTGGCTCATCAAAGCTCCCTCTTTTTCAGGGGCTATTGCAGCGACCCAACAGACTATTGTCTTCCTTCAAACTTTGGGATTTCACATAAACTTTCCAAAGTCTCAGTTAACTCCATCTCGGTCTCTCCAATTCATAGGAGCAACTCTGGACACTATCAATCTGAGAGCCTACCTTCCGCAACCACGTCAGGACGCACTTCTTCAGCTTTGCCATCAGTTCCTCTGCCTTCCATCTGTTCTGGCAAGGAAAATGATGGTTCTGCTGGGTCACATGGCTTCTACAGTTAATGTGATTCCTTTTGCCAGACTTCACCTTCGTATTCCTCAATGGACACTGGCATCACAGTGGCAGCAAGCCACGGATCCACCGTCTCAACGGATTACCATAACACCTTTATTGCAGAAGTCTCTCCGTTGGTGGATGCTCTCTTCGAATCTTTCCAGAGGCTTGCTGTTCCACATTCTTCCTCATCAGAAAGTCCTCACCACCGACTCGTCAAAGTACGCCTGGGGGGCTCATGTAGATGGTCTCCGCACTCAGGGTCTATGGACTGCAACAGACCATCTGTGCCATATCAATCTGTTAGAACTCAGAGCGATCTTTTATGCTCTCAAGGCCTTTCAACATCTCCTTCACAACATGGTGGTTCTGGTACGTATAGACAACCAAGTAGCCATGTATTATGTCAACAAACAGGGAGGAACGGGATCTCACTCCCTTTGTCAGGAAGCTCTGTGACTGTGGCACTGGGCAATCTTTCACAACATCTATCTCAGAGCTGTCTACATTCAGGGTCAACACAATTATTTAGCGGACAGATTGAGTCGTCTTCTGCAGCCTCACGAATGGACACTCAATTCTCCTACTCTTCATCAAATATTTGTCCGCTGGGGAACTCCCCAGATAGATCTGTTTGCGTCCCCTCTCAACTTCAAACTGCCTCAGTTTTGCTCCCGCATTTACACTCCTCAACGTCTCGAAGCGGATGCATTTCTCCTGGATTGGAGGAATCAGTTCCTTTATGCCTTTCCTCCATTTCCTCTGATTCTCAGGACTCTAGTCAAACTCAAATCAGAACATGCCACCATGATTCTAATAGCTCCTCGGTGGCCCAGACAACATTGGTACTCCCTTCTACTTCAGCTCAGCACCAGGGAGCCTCTACTTCTACCAGTGTTTCCTTCTCTGCTCACTCAGAGTCACAGGTCCTTACTTCATCCCAATCTGCAGTCTCTGCACTTAACAGCTTGGTACCTTTCTGCATAACGGACTTTCCTCAATTTTCTGTCTGTTCAAGATATTTTGCTTGCTTCCAGAAAGCCCTCAACTAGACAATGTTATGGCCAGAAATGGACTAGATTTTCTGCTTGGTGTTCCACACGTCACTTGCAACCGATATCTTCCCCCTTAGCATCCGTTTTGGACTATTTGCTTCACTTATCACACTCTGGACTTCAAACTACATCTATTCGAGTCCACCTTAGTGCTATTGCTGCTTTTCATCAGCCTCTGGATGGGAAACCTCTCTCTGCACATCCAATGGTTTCTCGTTTAATGAAAGGACTTTTTAATCTCCATCCACCGCTTAGACCACCTCCAGTAGTTTGGGATCTGAATGTTGTTTTGGCTCAACTGATGAAACCTCCTTTTGAACCACTTGACAAAGCTCAAGTATCTCACTTGGAAAGCTGTTTTCTTGATTGCCCTCACATCTGCTCGAAGAATCAGTGAGTTACAAGCTTTGGTAGCGGATCCACCTTTCACAGTTTTTTTACCATGACAAGGTGGTCCTCCGTACTCACCCTAAATTCTTATCTAAAGTTGTTTCAGAATTTCACATCAATCAGTCTATTGTTCTTCCTGTTTTTTTCCCAAAGCCTCATTCTCATCCTGGAAAAGCAGCCCTTAATACTTTGGACTGTAAACGTGCCTTGGCTTTCTACCTCCAACGCACTCAACTTCACAGAACATCTCCTCAACTTTTCATCTCCTTTGATCCGAACAGGTTGGGACGTCCCATCTCGAAGCGTACCATCTCCAACTGGATGGCTGCTTGCATCTCTTTCTGCTATGCTCAGGCTGGTCTTCCTCTGCAAGGTCGAGTGACGGGCCACAAAGTTAGAGCCATGGCGGCATCTGTAGCTTTCCTCAGATCAACTCCTATTGAGGAAATCTGCAAGGC
Organism: Geotrypetes seraphini; assembly: GCF_902459505.1. Classification (NCBI taxonomy): domain Eukaryota; kingdom Metazoa; phylum Chordata; class Amphibia; order Gymnophiona; family Dermophiidae; genus Geotrypetes; species Geotrypetes seraphini. The sequence continues at coordinate 336,023,408 of NC_047086.1, read as the reverse complement.
TGCAATTTGGTCCTCGGTTCATACTTTCATCTCCCATTACTGTCTGGATACTTTATCCAGGAGGGATGGCCATTTTGGCCAATCTGTTTTACAAAATCTTTTTTCATAAATTGCCAACTTCCCTCCGTCCCTTTTTACTTAGCTTGGAGGTCACCCATGTGTGGGAATATGCTGCCTGCTTGTCCTGGGATAAAGCACAGTTACTTACCATAACAGTTGTTATCCAGGGACAGCAGGCAGATATTCCCACAACCCTCCCACCTCCCCTGGTTGGCTTCTTAGCTAGGTATCTGAACTGAGTATCCTCTCAGGAGATGCGCCCCCTAGTTTGGGCGGGAAGGCACGCGCGCATGCGCGGTGCAGCACTCGAAAGATCGAGATCTTTAAGCAAGTTTGCTTTCGAGGCTGTCCGCTGCGGGGCTCCGTCGGTGACGTCACCCATGTGTGGGAATATCTGCCTGCTGTCCCTGGATAACAACTGTTACTGTAAGTAACTGTGCTCTTTTACCTTAGTAGATGATGGCAGATAAATACCAGCTTAGCCTATGCAATCTGCTTATTCTTTTGATGACATTTTCCCACTGCTCCTTTTACCTATTGAGTAATTATACCGTTTGTATTCTTTTATAATGGGGGTTTTGTTGCAGACTGAAACTAAAAAAAATTTGAGCTCAAGATATTATAAAACCAGCATTAACAGTCATAAACCGTGAAGACATCAATCACCATTTAGCACGAACCATGGACATTTCTGTGGGTAAACTTTTCCAGATGTAAGCTACATGTTTATCTAAAAAAGCAAAGTAGTAGAAATCAGAATTAACAAGAGTTTCCAAACTTGATTCATATCAAATAACCATAAAAACGGTCAAAAGATCTAGGAAGGTAATGATTTGTTTTGGCATTTCCACCTGCGTCAGAGGCACCTAAAAATTTCTGTGCAACTATTTTCTCACCACTTTTAAGGACACTACTAAATAAGCTAAAAACCTTATATACAGGTGTATTCTATACAGATATCATGGAAGGTCCTAGAGTGTTACATATGCAAAAATGATTAAAATAAATGTCAACCAAAGAGATCTTAGAGCCTACCATAGTTTGCAGCTGTACTGAATGCTTCTTTCCTTCTTCAGCACTTGTTTTAAGAAAACTTATAGGTATAGAAAACAGGAAGCAGCATAAGCACTGGCAAGTTAGGGGAAGGGTTTGATGTACTGTTCTGTGGTACAGCCCCAAAGCAGTTTACATTTACTTTATGCAGGTACTAACTCTGTCCTTAGTAGGCTTGTGAGGGAATGAGTGGGATAGTAAAGAGCACTCCCTCATTGATGCTGCAATTGCACCATTGTACAACAAGGGGTGCTAGCTTAAGAGTAAGCCATCTTAGGGGAGGTGGGACAACCCTACTTAGTCAAGGGGGGTGGGGCTCAGGTAGGGAGGAGTTCATATGCCCTAGAGTAGAATTGTTTAGGAAGTCCTGGAGGCACGAAATCGCCTCATGGTGTGGGTTGAGGAGAAGCCCAGGAGAAGGATGGAAGCTGTGTTCCCCAGTATATGCCTTGACTATAATAGCTAAGACACTCTGCTTGACTGAGGTAAGCCAACTTGTTTGCTCTGGGTTCTGGCTGGGGCCAGATCATGGTACCTGACTCCTGTTGCAACCTGTGTTTGTGGTGTGGCAGCCACTAGCCATGGACAGTATCTTGGGCCTTGTATCTAGCCAACTTCTTATGCTGAATAAATGTGGACTTTGCTCTGGGGTCTGGCTGGGGCCATATCATGGCATCTGACTACTGTTGCAACTTGTGGTGTGGCAGCCACTAGCCATGGACAGTATCTTGGGCCTTGTAAGCCACAGGCCTATTTCAAGACTTTTGCCTATGAATTAAGAGACAACTTTTCCATGAATCTGTGAAGTAACAGGGCTTAGGTTTCTGAACTAATAATAGAGTTTTGTTATACCTTTCATGTGTGTGTCTGACTCTGCACAAGCCTATCCCCAAATCTGGTCAGACTATTACATATTATGGCAGTTCTGGAATGTGAGCTTCTGCTTCAGAGAAGCTGATTTATGTACCTCCAGGTTTGGGGCCTCACTTTAGTAGTGTAGGTTTTTTTAAGGGACTAAAGAGATTAGCCTCACCCTAAAAGAGGGACTGGAAGTAGTGCAGTTAGTGCTGGACGAGAAAGAGGTTTCTTTTCTTTTGCTGTTTGGTAATTCTAGTACAACAAGGGCAGTAGAGAAAATTTGGCCTTGAGTGAGAAAAAGAAAATGCTTGCTTCTTTGTGCTTCAGATTAAGTTATAAATTGTTGCTACTAACCTAGTTTAATAGAAAATCATAAAATGATTAGCTGGGGAGCTTACCTAATCAAGCACAGTGTGTAATGAAGTGTGTTTGGGGATTTAAAAAAAAAAAAAAAAAAACACCCCAGGAAAACTCCTATAGACAATGAAACCAAGAACTGCTGGGGTTGGTGCTTCAGCAGCTAGAAAAGCTGGGCCAGAGTATTGAGGGGAGCTGGAGTCAGACCTGTTGCTTCTGTTACTAAGTAGCTGGCTCTTGGGGAGTACAAGACTCCAAGCTGGGGCCAGAGAGAGAAACTGCTGTATTTTCAAGTTGCAACAGAAAAATAGAAAACTTGGAGTGGAATAGCTTTTTGTGCCAAAAACTTATTATGCACAGCTAAAAGGTAAGTAAGGAAACAAAGGAGTAAGGAAACAAAGGAGTAAGGAAACAAAACTCCAAGATGGGTATTTGAGACCAGGTGTGGAAGGAAACCTGGTTAACCCTAAAGCAAGGCCCTGCAGATAGAGCTGATTACTGTCCCTGGGAATGGGATATGCCTGAAGAGAAGCCAGACACCCCATAAAAGTACTGAGAAATTAGGGAAGGCAGCTGGCAAAGGAAATAAGGGGGCAGCTAAGAGAGCCCCAGAGAAGAATCTGCCCAGAATCAGAGAGGACCCAAAGCAGGAATTCTTTAACAAGGAGGCAGAGTGTAGAGATCTTCAGGTACTGCTAGAAGGAACCTGTCCTCACCAGGGAATTTGGAGAGGTACAACAGAGATGCCAGAGACTGCAAGAGGAAAAAGAAGCTTTTCAAGATTAGTTGGAAAAAAGTGCAGAACCAGAACTCAAGTCCGTGTACTAAGAGGATAGAAAAGTAAGGTTCCAAGAAACTGGACTCTCTTTATAAAATAATCTCCATTCCAGGATTTGATAAACGTCAACTTCCTCATCAGTCTCTGGTGGTAGAGTCTACTTTGAAGAAATCTACTCCATCAAAGGTTTACGCGTCGGTCCCTCCAGGTAGAGAGGGCCATACTAAGGACAGATTTGGCCGATGGCCAGAATTCCATGCTGGCTAATAGAGCCATCAACTATAATTTCTATTTCTCTTGTTTGAAATATCTCATCAAGCAATTTACTGGGTATCAGAAATATATCCCTTCTGGTAAACTGAAAGGCTTCCAGCACGCTGTCAGCACTGTCACTCATTTGAGGAAATATCTGGTTCACTCAGCTTATGATGTCATTGAGCTCACATCCAGAGCCTCTTCTATGTCTGTGGCTATGAGGAGATAGGCATGGCTAAGAGTCTCTGACATGGACGTTAATCTTCAGGACAGACTAGCCAACGTTCCTTGTTTAGGTGATGAGCTCTTTGGGAACTCTACAGACACTGCAACCCAAAAGCTGACTGCCCATGAGACTCGATGGGACACCTTAGTAAAATCTAAGTCTAAGCCCTCTTCGTCGAGATCTTCTATACCTGCTGCTGATGCTGCTTCTTATCAGAGGCGCTTCTCAGCTAAATCCTCTGCACCAGTGAGGCCTCAACAGAAATAACCAAAACAGCAGCGTCATTCCAAAGCTCAGCCCGCTGTTCCCACTAAATCAACTCAGTCTTTTTGACCTGCTGTTCGAGAGCACAGTTGCAATTCCTCTACTTCAGCCTCTTTCTCAACCAATCGGAGGTTGTCTCCAACTCTAGTTCCATTGTTGAGAGCTCATCTTTTCCGATCTCTGAGTTCTACAAATCATTCAGGAGGGTTACTCTCTAAATTTCCTTATCATCCCTCTGGACCATCTTCCAAGAGAATTTGCTTTCAACCTTAAACAATGCTCTCTTCTTCAGGAAGTTCATTCCCTTCTTCTACTCAATGCCATCGAAGAAGTTCTTGTAGATCAACAGAATCAAGGGTTTTACTCCCTATATTTTCTGGTAATGAAGAAGACAGGATGTCTCCCACCAATTTTAGACCTCAGAGCCCTCAAGTTTCTGGTCAAAGAGAAGTTTTGCATGCTATCTCTAACCACTCTATATCCCCTCTTGGCCCACAATGATTGGCTATGCACTCTGGATCTCAAGGAAGCCTACACTTATCCCAGTTCATGCGGCTTCCAGGAAGTATCTCATGGCTTCCAGGAAGTATCTCATGTTTCAAGTGGCACATCACCACTGCCAATACAAGGTCCTACCATTCAGCCTGGCATCTTCTCCCAGAATCTTCACAAAGTGTTTGGTTGTTGTGGCAGTGGCCTCGAGGTCTCAGGGTCTTCAAGTCTTTCCTTATCTGGATGACTGGCTCATCAAAGACCCTTCACGCCACAATGTCATTCTAGCGATGAATCGTACCAGCTTATTAATTCAGAATTTAGGATTCAAGATCAATTTTCCCAAGCCCCAACTTCATCCGTCTCAAAGACTTCAGTTCATTGGGGCTCTTCTCAACACCACTCAGATGGGGGCGTTCCTTCTGAAGGATCGTCAGGTCACTTTACTTCAACTTTGTCATCAACTGTGCTGGCTTTAATCAATCTCAGCCAGGTGAATGATGATTCTTCTGGGCCACATGGCCTCTACAGTCCACATGACTCCTCTTGTGAAACTCCCATCTCAGAACACCTCAATAAGCTCTGGCCTCGCAGTGGTCTCATGCAACCAATCCTTTCTCACAACACATTTCTGTAACCTCATCTCTTCCACGGTTGCTTCATGGGTGGATGATATCTTCCAATCTCTTTATTCTGTTTCACACACCTCCTCATCAGAGAGTTTTGACCAAGGATGTAGCAACTTATGCCTGGAGGGCACATCTAGATGGCCTTCAGACTCAAAGTCAGAATTTCCATAGAGAGAGCAGAATTTCCATATCAATCTTCTGGAACTCAGAATGATCTATTATGCCCTCAAAGCTTTTCAAAATCTTGTAGCCAACCAAGTTATCTTGATTTATACGGACAATCAGGTAGCCATGTACTATATAAACAAGCAAGGAGGCATAAGATCCCTCCTTTGTCAGGAGGATCAGAAAATATGGCTTTGGGCGACTGCTCGAAACATCTATCTTAAAGCAGTCTACATTCAGGGGCAACAGAATTACTTAGCAGACAAGCTTAGCAGAATTCTTCAACATCACGAATGGATGTTCATCTCTGCAGCTCCCTATCCCATCTTTTCTCAATGGGGCACTCCTCAAGTGAATTTGTTTGCATCTCCCCACAACAAGTTGCCCCAGTTCTGTTCCAGAATTTATTCACCTCACCGTCTGGAGACAGATACATATCTACTGGATTGGACATGTAAATTTCTCTATGCGTTTCCACCCACTCCTCTCAATCTAAATACTCTTGTCAAAGTCAAGCAGAAGTCAGCCACAATGATTCTCATTGCTCCTTGGTGGCCCAGGCAGCCTTGGTTCTCCCTTCTACATCAACTCAGTGTCAAGGAGCCAATACCTCTGCCAATATTTCCATCTCTTCTTACACAGAGTCATGCCTCTCATCTACATCCCAACCTTCAGTCTCTGCAACTGACAGCTTGGTATCTCTTGGGCTGAATGCAGCTAAACTTCATCTTTCTCAGCCTGTATGACTTATTTTGGAAGCCTCCAAGAAACCAGCCACTCAGCAATGTTATCAGTAGAAGTGGACCCGTTTTTCTACCTAGTGTCTTCTTCATCACTATGATCCAACGTCCATCTCAGTTGCACTGGTCTTGGATTATCTTCTCCATTTATCTGACTCGGGACTCAAGTCTACATGTATTAGAGTCCATCTCAGCGCTATAACAGCCTTTCATCAACCAGTTGATGGTAAACCTCTAACTGTTCATCCTCTGATCTCTAGATTCATGAAAGGCCTTTTCAATGTTAAACCACCTCTCAAGCCACCTCCAGTGGTCTGGGATCTCAATGTGGTTCTTGCTAAGTTGCAGGGCCACTACTCGGACTGGAGGAGGGTCACGAGTGGTGTTCCGCAGGGGTCGGTACTCGGACCGCTGCTGTTCAATGTATTTATAAATGATCTAGAAATAGGGACAAAGTGCGAAGTAATAAAATTTGCAGACGACACCAAACTATTTAGTGGAGTTGGGACTAAAGAGGATTGTGAAGATTTACAAAGGGACCTGAACAAATTAGAAGAGTGGGCGATGAGATGGCAGATGAAGTTTAATGTAGAGAAATGTAAAGTCTTGCATGTAGGAAACAGTAACCCGAAGTACAGCTACATGATGGGAGGGCTGGTAATGGGTGAAAGTACCCTAGAAAAGGACTTGGGGGTAATAGTGGACAAGACAATGAAGCCATTGGCACAGTGCGCAGCGGTTTCTAAGAAGGCGAATAGAATGCTAGGTATTATCAAGAAAGGTATTACAACCAGAATGAAAGAAGTTATCCTGCTGTTGTATCTGGCGATGATGCGCCCGCATCTGGAGTACTGCGTCCAATATTGGTCGCCGTACCTTAAGAAGGATATGGCGATACTCGAGAGGGTCCAGAAAAGAGCGACACGATTGATAAAAGGTATGGAAAACCTTTTGTATGCTGAAAGATTGGAGAAACTGGGGCTCTTTTCCCTAGAGAAGCGGAGACTTAGAGGGGACATGATAGAGACTTACAAGATCATGAAGGGCATAGAGAAAGTGGAGAGGGACAGATTCTTCAAACTTTCAAAAACTACAAGAACGAGAGGGCATTCAGAAAAATTAAGAGGGGACAGATTTAGAACCAATGCTAGGAAGTTCTTCTTCACCCAAAGGGTGGTAGACACCTAGAATGCGCTTCCAGAGGGTGTGATAGGGATTAGATGATTTCCTGAAGGAAAAGGTGATAGAAGGGTATAGATAGAGGATTACTATACAGGTCCTGGACCTGATGGGCCGCCGTGTGAGTGGACTGTTGGGCATGATGGACCTCTGGTCTGACCCAGCAGAGGCACTGCTTATGTTCTTATGATAAAGCCTCCATTTGAACCAATGTCCACAGCTCACCGTAAGTATCTTATGTGAAAAGTTATTTTTCTCATCTCACTCACTTCTGCCAGAAGAGTGAGTGAACTTTCAGGCATTAGTGACAGATCTACCATTCACAGTGTTCCACCATGACAAAATGTTACTTCACACACATCCAAAGTTTCTGCCAAAATTCATCACCGAATTTCATCTCAATCAGTCAATTGTGCTTCCAGTATTTTTTCATAAGCATCATGTCATTCAGGAGAAACTATGGATTGCAAGCGAGCTTTGGCCTATTATCTTAGCAGGACAAAGACTCATAGAACATCTCCTCAACTTTTTGTCTTCTTTGAGCCTAACAAGTTGGGGCATCCTGTTTCAAAGAGAACGATTTACAACTAGTTGGCTTTCTATATATTGTTCTGTTATGCTCAGGCTGGACTGCAACTTGAGAGTTGTGTCACAGCCCATAGAGTTAAAGCTTTGGCAGCTTCTGTAGCTTTCCTCCAATCTACTCCTATTGAGGGAATATGCAAAGCTGCTACTTGGTCCTCGGTACATACATTCACCTCACATTACTGTCTGGAATCTTTTTCCAGACAGGATGGACACTTATGCCAATCAATATTACAAAATTTATTTTCCTAAAAGGCCAACTCTCCCACCATCCCATTCTGGTTAGCTTGGAAGTCATCCACATGTGAGAATATGCTGCTTGCTTGTCCTGGGATAAAGCACAGTTACTTACCATAACAGGTGTTATCCAGGGAAAGCAGGCAGATATTCTCACAACTCACCCACCTCCCCTGGTTGGCTTCTTAGCTGGCTTAGTGAACTGAGGAGCCGTGCGCCTACAGTGGGCGGGAAGGCACTCGCACATGCACGGTGTGAACTATCACAAACTTTCTAAATTTCTTAAAGTAGTAATGATCTTTTAAAGTGGCTGTACTGGGGCTCTGTGGATGATGTCACCCACATGTGAGAATATGTGCCTGCTGTCCCTGGATAACACATGTTACGGTATGTAACGGTGCTCTTTTGAACTTTTATATGTGGCTATGATAACGCCTACATCCTATCACATATGGACTACTGTAATGTTCTATTTGTAGGACTTTCCAAGAAAAATCTACAACGCATGCAAAACGCAGCAGTCCATCTCCTAAAAACCTCATTGTCGAAACACTGTCCCCTTTCCCGATCCCTCTCCCTCTCACTTCCCTTCCCCTTGCAAACCAATCCTTCGATCTTTCATCATGTATCAATCTCCTGGAACTGTGTCCTCGCATTACTGAATGTATTAGTTTTATAACTCTGTAACCCATTCCATACTATGTTTGTAATTCTGTAAATGTATGTCATTCGATACAGTAATCTGTATTATGTATGTAATGCTGTAACCCGTTTTGAGCTCCCCTGGGCTATAAAACTAAATAAATAAAATTTCAACATCAGACTTTAAAGAACAATCCCATTTCCACCTGAGGCCTGAACCCTCCTTCCCACCTACCATTTTCTATAAATTTACATCCTGAAGATTGTCCATTTTGAAGAGAAACACTATAGTAGATGATTTCGGGAAATGATCTCAAATATTGAGAAATTATTTAATTTCCTTCTCCTCAGCCTGCAACACAGAAAGTTATTCCATTCTCAGTAGATCATGCCTGAGATTTCTCCATAAATATACTGTCGGAGGTTCTAAATATATCCACTGAATTAGTATACTTTTTTTATTTTTTTTTTTGCTATTAAACTTCCACATTATCCAGGAGACACATCACCAGAGTTCTGGATATAGTTTCACAGATAAGATTCTTTACATGGGTTCATAATTCCTCCCAAAACTTGCATTTTCTTACATTTCTAGGGGCAAAGAAGATACAGCCCCTCACTAAGATTACATTTAATACACAGTAAGGATCTTCCTGACCATACGTTAGCTACTCATATTGGGGACATATATAGTCTGTGCATTAATTTAAAACATGTTTCCTGTAATTGTGCTGAATCCACCAATGAGGTACTTCCCCCTCAAAAAAAAAATCCTCAGCTGTATAGTCTTGGCCCAAATCCTGGACCCATTTAGCAACTGTGATTTGGAAGGGATTTCTCCAAGATTTACTCATAAGATATTTTTAAGCCTTCTAATCATTCCATTTTGAACTTTGGTTTGTTTCCACAGTGTTGCCCAAGCTATTGCCCTTAGCAGTGGACCTTGCTGAATCATTAATTCTGTGACATATGGTCCGCAATGCCATATGTTTATTAAGGGATATTTACACAAACGATTCTTTGGCAGAATTTAATCTTATCAGGCCAGTATATGGGATACAAACAGAAAATCCACCAAAAAGGTTTCACATGGAAAGCAGGAGAGCAATTACAAGGAGAACAACTGTGGAACTGATGATCTTGATAAAGTCTTTTATTCAAATAATCTTAGTGCAAATGGTGCAGTCCAGAAAAACCAACATAAGAATACACAGTAAATGATTTGTGGTATAGACCCAACACGGACCGTGTTTCGGTCATAAAAGACCTTCTTCTGGGGTCTGGTGCTGCTATAAACCACAAGCAATGTATTACAAATAAGCAAAACAAAATACTGTATACAGATAAATTGTTGCCAATCGATAAACATCTTGGTGCTGGGACCGATCCTGTTCAATATGTTTGTGAGTGACATTGCTGAAGGGTTAGAAGGAAAGGTTTGCCTTTTTGCAGATGATACCAAGATTTGTAACAGAGTAGACACTGAGGAGGGAGTGGAAAACATGAAAAAGGATCTACAAGTTTCAAGTTTATTTAAAATTTCTTATACCGCCCAATCAGTCTTCTAGGCGGTGTACAAATTTGTAAAAACAAAGGACAAACTTTAAATAAAATAAAAGTTTGAAGCGACACTACGTCACCAAACTCTAACTATAAAAACTTTTAAAAACTATTAAAAACACAAACAAATAAGAACATTGGGTAAAAGGCAAGAACTACATGGGGCAAAGTAAAAGAAAACAGTTAAGGAAAAAACAAGAGGGAGGCTGCTGTTAGCTCAGCAGTATTTTCACTCAATTGCCCTTAAAAGGACAGTTAGGCCTCAAAGGCATCACGGAAGAGAAATGTTTTTAGCTTCATCTTAAAGTTATTAAGATTTGATTCTTCGCGTAAATCATTTGGAATACTATTCCAAAGAGAGGAGGCAGTGACTGAGAAGATGGTAGATCTCATTGTGTACAAAAGTTAGTTTAATATCTGGCAACTAAAATTCAATGCAAAGAAATGCAGAGTAATGCATTTGAGGATTAATAATTGGAAGGAACCGTATATGCTGGGAGGTGAGAGGCTGATATGCACGGATGGGGAGATGGACCTTGGGGTGATAGATCTAAAGGCGAAAAAACAGTGCGACAAGGCAGTAGCTGCTGCCAGAAGGATGCTGACCTGTATAAAGAGAGGTGTAACCAGTAGAAGAATGAAGGTGTTGATGCACCTGTACAGGTCATTGGTAAGACCCCACTTGGAGTATTGTGTTCAGTTTTGGAGACCGTATCTGGCGAAGGACACAAAAAGGCTTGAAGCAGTCCAGAGGAGGGCGATGAAAATGATAGGAGGTTTGCGTCAAAAGATGTATGAGGAGAGACTAGAAGCCCTGAATATGTATACCTTAGAGCAGGGGTAGGGAACCTTTTTGGCTGAGAGAGCCATAAATGCCAATATTGTATTGCTCTCACGGCATTACATTTTAAACCTAAATACAATTAAATGTGTGCATTTTAGGTAAGACCAACACTTTTAAAGTACAATAAGTCTCTGAATTCTTTTTAATAACGTTGTTATGCTGTTCCTAACCAATGATGAATAAAGTACTTCTTACCATTAATGCGACTTCTGGTGCTGCATGGTTTTGCTGATGGCTTTGTAGTCTGGTTGATACGTGGTGAGGTTAAGTTTCATGCAGGCGTTGAGGCTTTCATCCGTTAAACGTGATTGTAGGTTGGTCTTAATGTTCCTTAGATGTGAGAAAGACTGCTCACATGCATACGTAGAGCCAAACATTGTCAGTACAGCAATACTCACACGCTGCAGTGTGTGGTATGTGACGAGAAGCACGTTCCAAGTTTTGACAATCAGCTGGTCCACTGGTTGAAATTTTTTCATTTCTCCCCACTTGTGTTTGCTCGCCAACTCTGCTTGCTGTTATGCAAGTCTTTCCAAATCTTCATTCAGTGACTTGAACTTATTCACCCACGTGTCTGAGGCCTTCAGGTCAGCAGCTTGTAGCTCAAAATCTCTGACGGAGACACCGGGGATGTAACTCAGGTCGGCGCTGTCCACTGCACACTCGTGTGGATGGGTGATGAACTTAAAAAGACGAGTGCGCTCACGAAATTCTCCAAAGCGCGCTTTGAATGACTGCAGGAGATTAGATGTGAAGCCCGCTAGCTGCTGAAGATCAAGATGTTGAGCAGGGTCACTTGCTGTGCATGCATCTTTAAACTCCCCCAGTTTTTCAAAGTGTAGTAAATGACCTGTTTCAATGTCGGCGATGAAGAGTTCTAGTTTGTTTTCAAATGCAAACACTGCTTGTTGAAGGGATAAGACTGTATTTTCAACGCCTTGCATTTTCACATTGAGCTGGTTCAGATGTTCAGTGATGTCCACGAGATAGTAGAACTTCAAGAGCCACAGTGTTAGCTAATTTAGGTTCTCGACGTTTTTAATTTCAAGAAAAGTCCAGATTTCGCTCAGACAAGCTGCGAAACGGCTGAGCACCTTCCCTCTTGACAACCAATGCACATTGCTGTGCAGAAGTAGAGCAGGATAATTATTCCCACTTCTTCCAGCAGTGTTTTAAACTGGCGATCATTTAAAGCTCGGGCAACAATAAAGTTGACCACCTGAATGACCAGCGACATCACCTCACCAAGCTGCTCACCACACATCTGAGCACAAAGCGCCTCCTGATGTAGGATGCAGTGAAAACTTAGGATGGGTTTCTTTACATGTTCACGAAGAAACGCTACGAATACTCTGTTTTTCCCCACCATGCAAGGAGCACCATCAGTACACACCAAAACAAGTTTATCCATCAGTAGATTTTGTTCTTTAACGAAATCAATGAAAGATTTGAATAAATCCTCCCCTCTTCTTGTCTCTTTCATAGGCAAAACAGCAAGATTTTCCTCACGTAGTGTGTCACCGACAGCATACCTTGCAATCACACTGAACTGGGATAAATGGTTTATGTCTGTTGATTCATCCAAAGCGAGAGAAAAGAATGGTGCTGCATTTATGTCCTTCACTTGTGTTGCCTCAATTTGATTTGCCATCATGATGGTATGATCGTGAACAGTTCTTTCTGACAGAGGCATGTCTTTTATTCATTTGATTATCTTGTCTTTATCTGAAAAGTCGTCAAAAAGTTCATTGCATGAATGTTTTGGCATACTCCCCATCTGTGAATGGCTTTCCGTTTCTCACAATTGCTAAAGCACCAGCAAAGCTAGCCGAATTCCAGTCACCTTGTTGGGTCCAAACACGGAGTTGCTGCTGACTAGCTTGCACTCTGCACAGTAGTTCTTGACATGCTTTCTTCCTGCTGTCCCCCGTAGGATATTTCGATGCAAATGTAGTATGGCGTGTGTCGAAGTGCCACTTTATATTTGACCGTTTCATCGATGCAATTTTATCATTGCATATTAGACACACTGCAGAACCTGCTCTCTCCACAAAGGCGAATTCCTCTGTCCATGCCTGCTGAAAAGTACGATACTCCTCATCTTTATTTCTTTTAGCCATATTCTTCAATAAAAGGGTTCTTCAATTAAAGGGCAGGGTAGCCAATTACAGGTATAGCTGGTGGGATGGACTCTTACAGGCTGTTAAGGCAGGTTAGGCCAAAGTCGGGGCTTGATGTTCGGCCACTGGTGGAAAGTGGCATGATTTGTGGCTGCCTGTGGATGCGGCTTCAGGCCCTTTCGGCCACGGATGCTGCGGGGGCCGCAACTGTAGCTAAGCCGAAGCGGGGGCTTCATTTTGTGGCAGTACGTTTTGCTGGCGGGCCATTGACTGTAGCTAGGCAGAAGTGGGGGCCTCAATTTGTGGCTGTATGTTGGCTGCGGGGGCTACCAACTTTAGCTAGACCGAAGCCTCAATTTGTGCCTGCGGCCCGTTCTTCCATGGATGCTGCAAGGTAGGGCGATGGATCGCCTGCGAATGTTGCGATGCCGAAGCCGGATACTGCGATAAAATAGAAATACATAGACAAAGGTTAAATTGAACCATTAAGAAGCTGGACTCTGCATACAGTACACCACAGAAACAGTGACACATGTTTCCTAAAGCAATAAATAAATACAAAATTTTTTTCTACCTTTGTCTTCTGTGGTTTCTGCTTTCCTCATTTTCTTGTAACTCTCTTCCTTCCATCCACTGTCTGCCGTCTCTCTTCCCCTATATGCCATCTTCCCTTCTTATATGCCCCTTCCAGAAACTGTATGCCTCCCCCTTCCATCTCTCATTTCACCCCATTGGTCTGGCATCTCTCTCCTCTCCTTCCCTCTCCCACACCTCTCCTCTGCAATTCCTTTCCCTTTTTTCCCTCATTTTCCTTTTCAATTTATTTTCTGCATCTGTCTAGATTACGTTCTTACTACCCTCTCATCAATATCCTTTTTTACTGTCTACCTAAAGCTTGCCACCTCTTTCCCTCACCCCTCCAGTGTTTCCCTAACTCATTCCTTTTCTCCCCATCATGTGCCCTGCTTTTATTTATCCCCTTTTTCCATCATGTACCCTCTTTCTCCAACCCTTCCATCTAGTACCTTCTCTTTCTGTCCACTTCCATCCAGCGTCTGATCCCCTCTTTCTCTCCTCCCATTTCCTTCCTGCATTTGCTCACTTATCTCTCCCATCTGCACTTCCATCCAGCATAGGCTCCCCACTACCATCCAATGTCTGCCCTTTCTCTCACCATCCACCCCTCTTCAATCAGCATCTGCCCCCTTTCTTTCCCTCCAATAACCTCCCCCCTTATGTCTCTCCCCTTTCTCTGTACATCAATTCTATCAGCACCACCCTTTCTTTCCCGCCACCACTCTTCCATTCCAGCGGTCCTGCTCCTTTCTCTCTCTTCATGCAGCAAGGTCCCACGATGACTGTAGCTGCCGGCTGCCAGTCCACCCCACTCTGACGTACTTGCTCTGGAGCAGACTCAGCAGTCGCATGCTGGAAGGTCCCGCGATGACTCGTCTGCTGGCTCTGCTCCGGAAGAAGTAAGTTACGTTGGAGGGGGTGGATCCAGCAGACGCAGGGAGTTGCGGCAAAGTCCCGCAATGACTGCGTCTGCCGGGTCCACCCCCTCCGACGTAACTTACTTCTTCTGGAGCAGAGCCGGCAGACGAATCATCACGGAACCTTCCTGCATCTCAGCGCAGCTGCCGACTCTGCTGCAGAGAAAGTAAGTCAGAGGTAACGTGACCATTTATTTTTTTTCATCAAAAGGGGACATCTATTAATTGACTGTGTATCCTTTCTTTCATTTCTTTCTTTCTGCACTCAGGCCCAACAATTGTCCCTTTCTATTCCCTCCCCCTTCCTTCCCATGTCAGTGTCCCCAGTGCCTCCTTCCCGTGTCCTTAGTGCCCCCAGTGCCTCTTTCCCGTGTCCTTAGTGCCCCCAGTGCCGCCTCCTCATGTCCTTAGTGCCCCCAGTGCCCCCATCCTGTGTCCTTAGTGCCCCCCAGTGCCCCCGTCCTGTGTCCTTAGTGCCCCCAGTGCCTCCTTCTCATGTCCTTAGTGCCCCCGTCCTGTGTCCTTAGTGCCCCCAGCGCCTCCTTCCCGTGTCCATAGTGCCCCAGTGCCCCATCCTGTGTCCTTAGTGCCCCCAGTGCCTCCGTCCTGTGTCCATAGTGCCCCCAGTGCCCCCGTCCTGTGTCCTTAGTGCCCCCTGTGCCTCCTTATGTTCCCCCCACTACCTTCCAGATTTTGTCCAACCCCAAAGCCAGCCTGCCTGCCTCCCTCCCTATCTCCCTCCCTCCATGCCACGCTAAAGCCAGCCAGCTTGCCTGCCTACATCCTCTCCCTGCCGCAGGGGAAAAAAACCCCGCCTCTCTCCTTCCTTTCCCCCAGTCCACGCCGCTGCAATCTTACCTCCCCGTTGCTGCTGCTAATCGCCGCCGACAATGTCTTCTTTCTGACGTCGGAGAGGACGTTCCGGGCCAGCCAGTCACTGCCTAGCTGGCTGGAACGTCCTCTCTGATGTCAAGATGTCGGAAAGAAGACATTGTCGGCGGTGATTAGCAGCAACGGCGTGGACCGGGGGAAAGGAAGGGCAGGAGGACCCAGACCTGTCAGGAGGACCCGGGCGGGTAGTAGGGCAGGAGGACCCAGATCTGCCTTGAGCCAGATGTGGCCATCAAAGAGCCATATCTGGCTCGCGAGTCATAGGTTCCCGACCCCTGCCTTAGAGGAAAGGAGGGACAGGGGAGATATGATTCAGATGTTCAAATACTTGAAAGGTATTAACGTAGAACAAAATCTTTTCCAGAGAAAGGAAAATGGTAAAATCAGAGGACATAATTTGAGGTTGAGGGGTGATAGACTCAAGAGCAATGTAAGGAAATTCTTCTTTACGGAGAGGGTGGTGGATGTCTGGAATGTGCTCCCGAGTGAGGTGGTGGAGATGAAAATGACGACGAAGTTCAAAAAAGCGTGGGATGATCACAGAGGATCTAGAATCAGAAAATAATAGTAAATATTGAAGAACTAAGGCCAGTACTGGTCAGACTTGCACGGTCTGTGTCTGTATATGGCCATTTGGTGGAGGATGGGCTGGGGAGGGCTTCAATGGCTGGGAGGGTGTAGATGGATTGGAGTGAGCTTTGACGGAGACTTCAGTAGTTGGAACCTAAGAACTGTACCGGGCAGAGCTTTGGATTCTTGCCCAGAAACAGATAAGAGGGAAAAAAACCTCAACAAATTTTTAGATTGAATTAGGTTAGGCAGACTAGATGGACCATTCGAGTCTTTATCTGCCATCATCTACTATGTTACTATGTTTTTAACACCTATCTGGCATTTAGAAAATTATTTAAAGCATACTTGTTTGGTAAATTTTTTAACTTATGGATTGTAATTCACTGTGAATGTATACAAGCATTTCTATGGAAAGAACTCACAAGGACTTGTAGCTATTATTAAGGTTACATATTCATTCTATAACTCCAGAATAACACAGTGCCTCAAGCTACCATTTCCGCTCCCCAACAAGTTCACTGGAAAAAATAATTTGAGTCCATCTTTTAATTTCAAGGTCCCAAAATACAGAATAACCTACCATTATGTCTGTGTCAGATCTCTTTTTACTACCATTTCTAGAAAATACTAAAGACATATCTCTTCTCCTTATAGCTTGCATGATGGGCATTCAGTTGTGTTCAGTGAACCCTACTATATCTGTACTGTAATCTTTAGGAATCTTATTGTAAGCTGCAATGAATCCTTGTCGAAATTTGCAGGATATAAAAAATTGTGTAGTATGGTATAATATTGAATTTGCACAGACTTAAAAACATCTGATACCCCCAACCCATGATGCTTTTGTAAAACTTCAAAGGATAAAATCTCTTTAGCCTCGTCATTCAGCATATGCCTCACATTTTCAATGATTATCACATTTCATAGTAAAACATTTAAAACAAAGAGGAGAAAATATCTTTTTAACTCAGTTTATAATTAACCTCTGGAACTCATTGCCAGAGATGTAGTGAATGCAGTTAAAAAAAAGATTTGGACAAATTCCTGGAATTGAAGTGCATGAAACACTATTAAGGTAGACAAGGGGAAAACATTGCTCATCAAAATTATATACAGGATGAGAAAGAACATATATTCATTTCAAAAAATACCCTTCTCAAATGTCATTTCAATTTTCTTAGTCCAAGTTACCCAGAGGTGTAAATCCACTATGAATAGCTTCTGAACTTAAATCCTTTTTAGTTACTATCAAAGGGGATGAGCCTCAGATCCCCGTGTGTTGTATGCCAGTGAGGGAATTAACCTCACTGGCTCACGCTCCCCTCCTGCCCTGTTGTTAATCAAAAGTACTTATAGTTCTTAAACTTATCAGGGACTTAACTTTTAGATCCTGGGCAGGGTTTGTTGAAAATAGGCAGTGAAAGTCGTCGTTACTCAATCTTTCCTGCTGTCTATGCTAGTCCCTTCGCCAACGTTAAGCTAGCTGTCCGTTTCGCCCTCAGCTGCGTCAGGGTAGAAATCTCTGCCGTGGTGAGCTTGTGAATCATAGAGCTGCAACATTATACTGGTCCATAGCCCTGACGCAGGTCAGTCAAAAAGACCAAAAAGTCATCAGTGAGTACTGCAACCTTAAAATGAGTAGTGCCCAACTGTAAGCCATTGATGTCCACATTAGATTGCAACTGTCTAATCAAGAGGTCTAAGAAAAGTGCAACCAATAGTGACAAAGGGCAACCCTCAGTGCCCCGACGGATGACAAAAGAAGTGGAAAGGCCCCCATATACTGAAATTTGCGCCACCGGATCACTATACAACGCTTGAATAGCATTAAAGTAAAAGGGGCCCACCCCATATGCTCGAGGCACAGCAAACAGGTATCCCCCACCTCACACGGTCAAAAGCCTTTTCGACATCAAAACTAATAAGTAAGGAGAGGGTCCTGTCCGCATGCGCCTTCTCCAAGGCCAACAAATTCCATCATATATTCTTTGACACCGGTCGATCGCGCACAAACCCCACCTGCTGTTCTGATACTAAAGGGCAATACCTGGGCTAGGCGATTAGCGAGGACTTTAGCCAAAAGATTGGCCTCAATGTTCAGTAAGGAAATGGGTTTGTACGACTCCAGCAAAGTTGGATCCCTTCCTGGCTTTGGAAGAACAATAAGCTGCGCAAGATTTAAATAACGTGGCAGGAAGCCCTTAGCCACACTTAACTTGAATACCTCCACCAACACCGGAGCAATCTCATCTTCAAGCAGTTTATAAAATTCCCACTGGTACCCATTCGGCCCTGGCACTTCACTCAAAGGGCTTGCCCGAATCTTCCTTTCCATCTCTTCAGCAGTAGCAGATTGTTCCAACATATTGGAGTCCCGAGTAGTTAAACAAGGTAAATGCAAACTATCCAAATATCCATCAAGGAGCTCAGGTCCCGGAGAGTCATATAAAGCAGCAAAAAATATCTGCAATATATCACCTACCTCCTCTGTCTTATGAGGGAGAGTACCATGAAGATCCCGAAGTGAGTCTTCACCAAGTGGGCTATCAAGCGACTACTCTTATTAGTGAAGTGGAATAACTGAAATCTATAATAATCTCGCGCCCTCTGCGCCCCCTGATGCAAAAGTTAATTCAATTGTTGAGCTTCTAACAGGTGCACCTTAAGCACCAAAGAAGCCCGGAGGCCATACTGACTCCGCAAAGACATCACCCTACACTCCAGAGTAATAATAGCCCGATGTCGTGTTTTAGCCTCAAAGGCCGCAAATGCCATAATTTTCCCCCTTAACACTGCTTTTGCCATTTTCCAATGAAGAATGGGATCATCGCTATGTTCCCAGTTGTTATGCTTCAAATCCTACCACTTTTGCAATAAAAATTCCTGAAAATGAACATTCTTAGAGAACCAATCAAACAATCACTCAGTGCACAAATTCTTTTTCAGTGGGAATTCTGATTCCACTTGCTCAAACCGAGTCCGTGGTCATGGGATTCTTCATTATTCCCCAGCTGATAGAATTATTTTTATATTTTTATACTTTTATATATCATTTATAAACTTCTTTATAACTTATTAAATAGATTTAAAAGTGTAGTTACTTATCTTAAATCCTTATAGGTTCCCCTTCCCGACGCATTTCGAATTCCTTTTTCAAGGTCGGGGGAACTAGGAAGGAACATAGAATACATTATACCTTCTGCTACTTCTAAAAACTAACATAGTCATAAATATCAGTCACTCACCACAGAAATAAGGGTAATCCTACTCCAATTTTCTGCCACAGGCTATCCAAAAAGATGGCCGCGGCGTTCGTACTGAGTGTTTAAATAGGACCCTCCCCTTATGTCATACTCTCACCTAGCAACCATCCCGACGCATAACGCGTCACTCATAACAAACGTATTATCACCAGGAGCCCACACATACATCAAGAATCCACCTGAGCCATCCAATCCGAGGCTTCATTCAGCCCGGAGGGGGCCATAGTTTGTAGTTGGAACATCCAGCGAAGTTCCCTGAGATTTAAAGTGCGCTCTATATTTCTTCCCTCCCACCCTACAGTAATCATGTCCAATATCCTCCATTTAAGATCTTTCAGGCCATGTTTACATAACCTCAAGTGTCTAACTAAAGGGGAAGCCTCACAGCTCATATTCACCCTAGACTTGTGTTCAGTTAAACGGATCTTCACAGCTCTAGTAGTACGACCTACATAAAGTTTGGGCCAAAGGCATTGGATCAAATATATAACATGATCAGAGTTACAATTCGTGTTATATCTAGCAGTATATTGAGTGCCTAAAATCAGATGAATCCAATTCTCCCCTGCCATTACAAACGGACACCATTAGCAACTACCACATGGTTCGTGACTACCCCTGATTTTAGTCAACATGGGTTCAGGAAAGGGAAATCATGTTTGACGAACCTACTTAAATTTTTTGAGACAGTGAACAGATAAATTGATAGTGGAAAACCGGTGGCTATTGTATACTTGGACTTTCAGAAAACGTTCGACAAGGTTCCACATGTAAGATTTCTCAGGAAATTACAAGGCCATGGAATAGAGGGAGATATACTAAGATGGATAGGCAAATGGCTAGAGAACAGAAAACGGAGAGTGGGGATAAATGGGAAGTTCTCAGAATGGGAAAAAGTGACTAGCGTTGTACCCCAGGGCTCGGTACTTTGACCCATCTTATTTAATATTTTCATAAATGACCTGGAAGAAGGATCATCCAGTGAAATCATCATGTTTGCAGATGACACAAAGCTATGCCAGGCAATCAGATCGCAGAAGGACAGCGAGGAACTCCAGAGCGACTTGAATCAATTGGAGAAGTGAGCAGATAAATGGCAGATGAATTTTAATGTGGAAAAATGCAAAGTGATGTATTTAGGCAGAAAAAATAAAGATCACAAGTATAGTATGTCAGGTGTAACTCTGGGAAAGACCGAACAGGAAAAGGACCTGGGTGTACTGATAGATAGGACCCTGAAACCGTTGGCGAAGAAAGCAAATAGAATGCTAAGCATGATAAAGAAGAGAATTACGAGTAGATCAGAGAAAGTTATAATACCGCTCTACAGAGCCATGGTCAGACCGCACCTGGAAAACTGCGTCCAGCATTGGTCTTCATATCTAAAGAAGGATATAAAACTGCTAGAGAGGTTGCAGAGACGAGCAACGAAGCTAGTGAAAGGTATGGAGAACCTGGACTACGAGGAATGACTTAGGAGACTGGGGTTGTTCTCCCTTGAGAAGAGGAGACTGCGAGGGGATCTGATCAAGACTTTCAAAATACTGAAAGGATTCGACAAAATGGAGCAGGGAAAGCAGTTATTTACAATGTCCAATGTGACACGGACAAGAGGACATAGACTGAAGCTGAGGGGGGACAGGTCCAGGACGAATATCAGGAAGTTCTGTTTCACACAGCGAGTGGTGGACACCTGGAATGCTCTCCCAGAGGAAGTAATTGCAGAATCCACCGTTCTAGGATTTAAGGATAAACTAGATGCACATCTCCTTAAGAATGGCATAGAGTAATATGGGTAAGGGTAAATTAGATGCACATCTCCCTTGAGAAGCATACAATGATATCGGGGCTAAAACTATGCCAGGGTACACCTGGCGGGGCCTCCGTGTATGCAGATCACTGGACTTGATGGACCCAGGGTCTGATCCGGAGATGGCAATTCTTATGTTCTAAATAAGTTAAATAGCACCGGTCCCAGTACAGACCCCTATGGCACTCCACTGTTTACTCTCCTCCATTGAGAAAAATGACCATTTAACCTACCCTCTGTTTTCTATCCGATTACCAATTCTTAATCCACAACTGAACTTTGCCACCTATCCAATGACACTTTCATTTTCTCAGGAGCCTCTCGTGAGGAGCTTTACTAAAAGCTTTCTGAAAATCTAGATACACTATATCAACTGGCTCACCTTTATCTACGTTATTCACAACTTCAAAGAAGTCAAGCAAATTGTGATGTTAGGATACAACTTGTATTGAAAATACCCTGCACTGCAAATTGTAACCTATATGTATGTTAACCTGTAACTCGTTCTGAGCTCTTTGGGGAGAACGGGATAGAAAACGAATTAAATAAATAAATTGTGAGATGTATATCTGGCACCCTTTATGTGAAGTTCAAAGCAGTGCCCTCTAAGGTGCTCCACTGCTCTGTAGGCATGTCTATGTGGCCAGTCCATTACATTGGTGGCCCCTCCCCTATCTAAATTGTGCTGATTTGGAAATTTTTGTGGTCAAAAATGGCAAATTCTGTTACGTCCATTCCGGATTCCATATACTAGGTGTTCAATCCCAACCCGTAGTCTGGGTATTGCAGAAATCCACAACTTTTATGAGCACAAGTTCCATCCCCTTAGTCTGAGAGTTAGTAAACAATCTCAGTTTCAGTTTCTGCAAGTAGTCCATACAGAAGTCTTTTGCAGTTGCTCTGTTTCTTTCTTTCTTTTTTTTTTTGCTTAAAGTTTATTTTGGTGGCTACAGTGCCGGACTGCAGCTTCATAGAGAAACTCTGGTGGATCTGTGGAGCTAGCCTGCTGTGTGCCACCTTCTTTACCCTTCTCGTGGAAGTCTGCTGGCCGGTGATTCGTCACAGGTTTCTAGCACAGGCTATGTGTGTCTGGATAAAAACCCACATTGGTTTCAAGGCGCAGGCTGCCTTTCCCACCCCTGACCTCTTGGCAGAGGATCTGTGGAGACGGAGATTATGGTCGGTCTCTGGCCGGTTGGTAGCCCGAAGATATTCAATTCTGGGCAATTTGGAGCTTTTTCTGAGGCAGAAAGTCCTTTTTCTCCACTCAACTGCTTTAAAAATGCTGACAGGCAAAGGCACTACAGAGACTGCGAGTACCTCCATTATTTCCTATGGGAGCTTCAGGGGTGGCATATGGATCGATTTAAACTTAGTTTTTCACAGTTTCTGTGGGTAGGGTTCAAGACCCCAAATCGCCATTTTTTATTTTTTGCTTATTTTTGGTGCAAATGCGTGTTGGCAGCCATCTTGGATTTTAAAATCGATTCTTATTTTCTAACTTCTATTTCTGCTTCAAAACCCCTTTGATTTGACTCAAAATCAATTAGGATGGATTCCCCAGCCCCTAATCTATTAGATGTGGATATTGATTGCGCTGGATGGGTGCCCCATCAGCAATTTTGTACCATGTGTCATAGCGCGCTGGGAGAGGGAGCAGGAGCTGTGGACTTCACCTCCTCCATGTCCTCTAGGTCTCGGGAGCTAGCCTGGATCCATACCTTCTAAAGAAAATTGGACGGCTTCATCGACTTGTCGATCATAACTCCCAAGTCTTTCCTGGGAGGTCTCTCTAAGTACCGCCCCGGACATGAGATTTTTGTTACCTACATGCATCACTTTACACTTATCCACGTTAAACCTCATCTGCCATGAGAAAGATGAGAGTAATAAAGTTCCAAGGGGTGCAAAACTCTCCAGACATCCAGAAACCCCAAAGAAGAGCCCGCATGCAGAACTTAGAAGCCTCCCTCCCAGAAGAGGCATAGCGATCTAACTTTGGGTCTGGGACCTGGAAAGTATTTTAATGTCTCTATTATATCTCTCCTTTTCCACGTTTGTTTCAAAGTATACATATTTAGATATTTTTGTCTTATCCTCTTATGTTTTGGTGAAGACCAGTGACCATTTTAGTAGCCCGCATCTGGATCATCTTCATTTGAAAGTGCAGTCTTCAGATCTACACACTGTATTTCAAATTATTTTTTTTAACCAGCGTGCGTGAGAAGTCCCATAGCAATATCTTTTTTTCTACTGGCTATTCCTCTCCCTCTTAACCCAAGCATTGTTTTGATTGTTGCCATCACAACAGATATGATCCCCCACAGATTTTGCTCTTTTTTGTGCATTGAAATATATTGTGTTGCTCCCTTGAGGTTTTGCAGCCCAAATTCAATGACCCCACATTAAACCTTAGCTGCCATGCTCTAGGCCAGTGATTCCCAACCCTGTCTTGTAGGACCACCAGGCCAATAGGCTAGCCCTAATAAATATTCATGGAGCAGATTTGCATGCTTGTCACGTCCATTATATGCAAATCTCTCTCATGCATATTCATTAGGGCTACCCTGAAAACCCGATTGGCCTGGTGGTCCTCCAGGACAGGGTTGGGAACCACTGCTCTAGGCAATTCCTCAAGCTTTACAAGATCCTTCCTTATATGATTCACATCTTCCATGATGTTTGCACTGTTGCAAATTTTGAAATCATCTACAAAAAGACAAATCTTTCCAAAGAGCCCTTTGGTAATATCACTTAACAAAAAATGTTGAAAATAATAGATCAAGGACCAGTTCCTGCTACACACCACTGGTAAATGCCCCTATCCCTAGGGTGAACTTCATCTACTACTGCCCTTTGCTGCCTCTCTTACTCAACTAGTTTCCGATTCAGTTAGTTACCTCAGTACCTATACCAAAGGTGCTCAGGTGTTTTTTTATGAGTCACCTATGTGGAACTTTCAAATGATGAAATTTATGTATATCACATTTCACATTCTCCCCTGATTTAACACTGTTCAACAAATCAGAAAAATCAATCAGATCTATCTGACAAGACCTACCTTCAGTAAAACCATGCTGCCTCAGATTCTGTAATCTTCTAGATTCCAGAAACGTCATTATTCATTGATTTAGCAGCATTCCATTAATTTAGTCACCATCAAATTCAGACTAACTAGACTGTAGCTCTCAGCTTCCTCATTACTTGTGCTTTAATGGAGAAAAATCATATCTGCCAATCTCCAGGACTATTCATGGCACTAAAGATGTACTAAAAACCGTGCCGAGCTCTACGCTTGTGGAGATGGTGTGGTATACAAACCTAAGGTTTAGTTTAGTTTAGTTTAAAAAGGTCTCACAGCAGAGCTGCCAGAAGTTTCCTAAGTTCCTTCAATATCTTCGAATGCATCTATCTAGCCCCATTGCTTCATCTACTCTAGTTTAGCTTGGCATGCTTGATTTATTCATTTTTGGTGGGAAGTGATAGTAAAAATGTCATCTTATCCTGCCAAAACAGGAGTACGAACAAGGTCATTTTTCATTCATACCACAGCTCTGCCTTCCACTACAGGATTTAAAGCTCAGTCTGGGCTTCTGTCTGGATGCCGAGCCTCCACCTGCTTGGCTCATGCCTGCCTTCTCACAGACTAGGCTGATGAGCCACTAAGAAATACTAGCAACAGGTCACATGATAGCGCTCTGACCGGATGCCTTTTGCTCGAGCTCCAACTTTCCTCCTCGAATAAAAACCCTACATAGCACTTGTCAGCTAAACTAAAGCCTTATTAAGGTACCACCATCTCCCGACTCGCAATTGCTTTCTTCTGAGGGGACTCCAGGAGCTTCGATCGCGGCAGGTCTTGAATGCTCCTGTCAATGCACTTGGAGGTGGATGCCGACATCAAAGGGCTTAAGCTCACTAAATACCCCGGACCCGATAGCTACGGGCCTGAATATTACAAGATTCTTTCGGATATTATTTCGCCATCCCTGAGTGCGGCTTACAACTCGATACATTCCTAGAAAGATCTGGACCGTTACAATATGGCCCATGTTGTTTTACTGCCTAAGCTGGGCAAGGACCCCTCCCAGGTGAGCTCTTACAGGCCCATATCGCTCCTTAATCAGGATGCCAAGCTGCTGGCGGTAATACTCGCAAAACGCTTGAATGCCTTTCTGCACCTCTTTATCCATGAAGACCAGGTGGGCTTTGTACCTGGGTGATACTCCTCTATGAACCTGACCAGAGCACTGATGGCTATCTACTCTTGTGGGGGTGGGGGGGAGGCAGCAGGGCATCTTTTGTGGGCCTGGATATGGAAAAGGCATTCGATAACATCTCTTGGTCCTACCACTTCTGGGTTATGGGGCATTATGGTCTGGAAGGCACTTTTTTGGAATGGGTGCGTAGTCTATATTTTTCCACTCAGGCTCGGCTCCTGTTAAATGGCAACCTCATCTCTCCCTTCCCTTTGGAGTGGGGCATGCATCAGGGATGCCTATTGTTCCCGCTTCTTTTCCTTCTTGCTATCGAGCCTTTGGCGGTCAAGATCAGATCAGATCCTTTTCTCCTGAGTATCAGGATAGGAGCCCGGGAAAGCCGCATTAACTTATTTGCAGACAACATCCTTCTGTATTTAGACAATGCCCACCTACACCTGCCCCTTAATATAGTTCAGGCCTTTGGGACAAAATCGGGCTTCCATGTAAACTGTGCTAAATCGGAACTGCTACCTCTGGCTTCTGAGAAGTATGAGCGATGGCATGACGATCTCCCTATCCCCCCTGTCCGGAAACCAGTGTGCTATTTGGGTTTCTATTTGAGTGTCCAACCTACACTTATGTACCGCTATAATGTCCTTAATCACATCGAGACTATCCGAGCCCTTTGTATCAAGTGGAAGGACTTGCCGCTTTCTCTCTGGGGCCAGATAGCTTTGTTCAAGATGGTCTTACTGCCTAAACTCTTATATCCATTGCAAACTGTTCCCATGTGGATTACCACCAAAGATGAACGGGCCTCTATCCTGCTTTCTTTTATCTGGCGCAACAAGGCAGCCCGGATCAGCCTCCATACCTAGTCTCTGGACATCAGGCTGGGTGGATTGAATCTCCCGGATATTCGTTTATACAATGTGGCCTCTCTGATGCGGTTTGTACATGAGGGCATTACGGGAGGCTACAAATTTTCTCCTCCTGGGTGGCTGACTGCATGGTGTGCCCCCCACGCCTTTATTTCCTTATCGCAAGTGCCACAGCAGACTGTTTTGGGGGCTGGACCTCGGTTTCAATTTTTGCGCCCACTGTGTATGGCGTGGAGGTGGTGGAGAAGGAGACAGCAGCGTTCTCCCAGGGCTCTCCTTTCCTCCCTTTGGTGGGGAATGCGGACTTTGCAGCCTCCAGACCATCATCACCTGGCCGCCTGGCATAGGAAAGCCTAGTCATCCAGCCCAGAGGCAGCTTAAGTCATCTTGGGGTTGGGTTAGGGACCCATAGGGAAGAGGACAAGTTTCAAGTTTCAAGTTTATTAATTTTGATATACCAACCATCAAATTAATATCTAGCTGGTTTACAATAAGATTACAGGATAGAAAAGAAAAAAAAAATAATAATAAAGTATATATATAATTAATTTAATAGTATTGTATTGTGTGAACATAAATAACATTACAAGACAAACTGGAGAGTGAGGGTGGTAGGGAGGGAAGGTTAAAAGTTACATATTGGAGATAGAAAAAGGTGATAGTGGGGTTAGGATAAAACATGAGGGGGGGTCATAATATCAGAGCTATTTAATGTTTGCAAAAGATGGAATAAATGAGACTCTATATGATATCAAATGCATCGCGGAAGAGGAAGGTTTTTAGTCCTGTCTTAAATTTGTCAATTCGTGGCTCGTTGCGGAGGGACAGTGGTATGGAGTTCCAGAGGGTTGGGGCAGTTACTGCAAAATTTACTTTTCGTGTATTGTAAAATTCTTTTATGGATGGGATGAATAATAGGTTTTGATCTGTTGATCTTAATGTACGAGGGGAACTATGAGGAATGAGGAGTTTATCTAGAAATAGGGGAAGATGAGAGAGTTTAATTTTAAAGGTTAAGATGATGATTTTATAGGTGATACGGTGAGTGATGGGAAGCCAATGTTCATTTTTGAAAAGGGGAGTTACATGATCATATTTGCCTAGTTTATAGATAAGTTTTATTGCCGTGTTTTGTATTAGTTGAAGGCGTCGGATTTCTTTTTGGGGTAGACCGTTGAGGAGTGAATTGCAGTAATCTAAATGAGAGATTACTAAGGAATGAATCAGGATAGTGATTGAGCTGGTCTCTAAAATAGAAGTTACAGATCGGATGATACGTAATTTATAGAAACAGGTTTTGATAACTGAGCTAATGTGATCATGGAAGGTAAGATCTCTGTCAATAATGACGCCTAAAAGTTTTATTCTGGTATCTATTTGTATTGGTGTAGATTTGATAGAAATGTTACCTAATAAGGATTCCGTAGTTTTGATAGATAATAGCATACTTCGAGATTTATCTAGGTTAAGAGAGAGTTTATTTGTAAATAACCAATCGTAGATAATGTCTAATTTATTATTAATTTCTTTTAAATCAGTAATGACTGCATTGATACTTAAACATGTGCACTGCCCTATACACCCCCAAAACCCTTTTTTACTGGCATATAAGTGGCTCCTGAA
Organism: Geotrypetes seraphini; assembly: GCF_902459505.1. Taxonomy (NCBI): domain Eukaryota; kingdom Metazoa; phylum Chordata; class Amphibia; order Gymnophiona; family Dermophiidae; genus Geotrypetes; species Geotrypetes seraphini. Next base: position 335,995,628 of record NC_047086.1, on the reverse strand, counting down.
GCCATAAGGGCTATTGGGGTGGTAGATAAGTGGGTCTAGGGGATTCTGGAAGTGGTTTGGGAGGCTCACTGTCACCTATAAGGGAGCTGTAGTGAGGAGAAGCCATGGCACCCTTTTAGTGAAGTTCACAGCAGTGCCCTGTAAGGTACCCCACTATTTAGGTGGCATGTTTGGATGTGCAGTCTATCACTTTGCAGACTCCTCCCACGTCCAACAAGGCTTGTTCTAGGCGTTTTGGACTTGGACGGAAAGTTGGACGCAAATGTGGTATAAAGATGGACGATTTAGCGGCTTGGACGATTAGATCGGCAGGACGTATAATTAGACGATTTTTGAAAGTAAAAAAAAGTTGGACGTCTCTTTCAAAAATGTGTCTTAGGCTCTTTTTAACTTTGGACGACTTGCGAGATGGACGTAAACGGACTTAGACGTCCCTTTCGATTATGCCCCTCCACGTTTATAAAGCATCTGTATAGAGGTATTAGAATTGTAGGATTTCTATCTCCTTTTCCTCTTTGTTTAAAACACATTTTAGTTTCCTGCTTGAAGTCTCGTGGTCTTCTTTGTTTAAACTAGCACTCAGGAAAATGGTAACAGATGGCTTAAAGGGCTAGATTCACTGAGCAAACCAATCTGCTCCCGAATCTTCTCGCCTGCTCCTTGCTCCGACTCCCCAAATCTGCTCTCCTATTCCTTGCCCTGACTCCCCGAATCTGCTCCTTGCCCCAACTCTCTGCCCTCTAATCTTCTCCTTGCCCTGGCTTTCCCCTGCAGTGTGAGCCCGTGGTTTTAAAGCGGGTTAAATTTCTGAGCAAGGCAGTCTGTATCTAAAGATATGTACTTTAATAATAATTAGAAATATGAATGTTTTGGGATCCCAAAGAATGAATAATTAAAAGTGTGATTGTATTTAACTCAAAAACTTATAGATATTTTATGAGATTTAAACTTGGAACATTCAGGTGAGCTAGATTTTCCAGGCATATGGAAATTGACCTTAGTTGACCTTTAGGTAAGGCTAGGGAGCGTTGTCATAGAAACTATCTGTGGAATGTGGAAGAGGGTTGGACTGTTCCTATCCTGAGTATTGTAACTTTCTTTAATTTTATAATACTGTATTAGATTTTAGGAAGAACGATCCTTATTTTCTCTTCACAATAATTAAGCATTTAAGTAGTTATTCTCGTAAAACAAAGCAAGAAATCTTTTTAGCTTATATTGTGTTGTTTTCAAATAGTTTGAATCTCAGGCTACTGTTTAATGTAAACAGAGCAAGATACAAAGGGGGGCTTGGTGTCTGGGCTTTTTGTCTGTGTGACAACCTGTCAGTTTTCCAGGTTGAGTTTTCATGGTCAGACAGAGCTTTTGGATTCATTCTTTAAGGCTTTATAAAAAGGGTACTGGTTAAAACGTATTCTTTTCTTCAAAAAACCCCCCAAAGGTTTGCATTTCTTTAGTAAATTGTCAGCTTGAGTGGTGCTTAGGAGTGCTCCTTTTAAGAATATATACATTATAATCTTATTTACTGTAATAGACAAAATATTTAAGTTTATCTCTTGTAAAACTTTTCTTTAAGCCTGTTATCTGTAAAAGCCAAAGGAATGTCTTTGTTTAAACAAGTCCAGCCTTTTACAGTGACATGCTAACTGAACATTGGAAGATTGAAATGACATGTCACTGGTCATTGCAAGAGTACATAAGCAGGCACCAGCTTCTGGTCAAGGGGGGTGGGGGGGTAGGGGAAAGAATTTTCTCCAAATTTCTGGGAGAGACAAACCCCCCTCATACACAGTAACGGAGTTATGGTTTATGGCAATGCATGTAATGTATATAATTAATTGTCAATTTAATTCTAATTTTAACCTCAAGTTTAATTTTATATAAATTGAATAAATATTATTTTAATGAAAATACATGTCTGTGTATGAGTTAATGGCATAGAGGACCCTACAAGTAGGGCCGCAGTATGGGAAGCAAGCTCACCCTGCAGTCACTACCCCTGACACAGCCTATGGGTAAAACATGGCCACGCTATGTCATTGATATTAATAAATCAGACTTGTGACTGATCAGCTTCTTTTATTTGGACTGATCTGGTTTTTTGGTTTTGCATGTAATAATCTACTTCTATTATAAACATTTTAAAAAACATAGCTATGATGATTAAAAATCCCGATTATCTTTATAACAAGTAGATTTTCCTTGGTCAACAGCAATAAGTAAAATATGAAACTGATAAATAACATTACATAAATGATATTTTTCTTGCATTGAAAATAAACTGGCTTATTTATTATATGTATTTCTTTTGAAATAAAAGATGTCCTGTATAATCATACAAATTATGAAACTTAAATGTATTTGGAATGTGAAATATCAGTTTGTGTGCCCAAAAATAATGGAATGATGTAGCCTTCATTGACAGATTTCACCAAATGTTGAAAAGTATGAAGTTTCTAAGAACATATTGCATATACTTCAAGGTTTTAAAGAGGATGGTGAAGAATTAATAGAAACTGAAAGCTACGAGTATGATTTGATAGGTGTGACGGTTCATACTGGAACTGCAGATGGTGGACACTACTATAGCTTTATCAGAGACATAATCAATCCTTATGCCTACAAGACCAACAAATGGTGAGTTGTAATTAATTGGTATTGAATAGTTGTCCTATTAGCTGTGGACTAGTGGCTGTATGTTTACATTATATATCACCATGATAGCTATGAGTCTAATGTAGAGCAAGGCAATGCTGGCCTTTGTTTATTCTCAGGACAATATTGAAACACACTTGTCTGGATAGTAGGTCCTGCTATCGGGATAAGTGCTGCTGACCAGATATTCAGCAGCACTATCTGGATAATGCCTCTGAATATCCTTACAGACTACCTTCACAGTATGTGAATAGTGCCATTGCGGAGTGTGAGTGGTCCAGAATTTACCTGGAGAATGGCAATATTCAGTCTCCTAGCTGGATAACTTAGCATCAACATTCTGTCCTAAGTTATCTGGATACCCTACTGAATATTGTCACTATCCCAATAAGTTCCCTTGTTGACTGCTTTATCCAGATATTCAGTGTTGGTCACTATCTGAGTAGTGGGCTGAAAATCTGGACATTATTTGATTGCAGTAGCCAGTGTTTAAAATAAGTGCTGATTGCAGTGGCTGATTTTTATCCTGTCTGAAATTAAATGAAAATCAAGAGAAACATTTCAGGCTATAGACATTTATTTAGTTATTTATTTACTTACTTACCACTTATAGCTTTAGTGGTTTACATGTAGGTACTCAAGCATTTTTCCCTGTCTGTCCCGGCATGCTCATCTAATGTACATGTGGCAATGGGGGATTAAGTGACTTTCCCAGTGTCACAGGGAACAGCGTGGGATGAGAGCTGTTATTTATACACACTTATCCATTAAAGACAACATTGTGCTTATTTAAAAGATCAAAATGTCTATTTCTAGTGCAATGCGTCTAGTAGTCCTGAACCGACAAGTTGACTATAGAAGGATGTTACTCATCTTTCAACTCCACCTCCTTTCAAGTAGTTTTGTTCCTGCCCCTTCAGGTTTTCCGTCTGCAAGTTAAGAAGGTGGTTTTCTGACCTGATCTGCGGGTTTTATTATTTTCAGGGGGTGGGGGAGTGTCTACAATCAGTTGAGGCTCAGTGCCCAGAGGTTTCCTCACGTTTCAGACTCATTTGGCAAAAGTCTGCTGCTAGCAGGATCAGCCCTTGAGGACACCTTTCTATTCAGCATGCTTTCATATTTTTAGAGCTTGGGGTCTGTTAACCTCATAGCTAGCTCGCATCCCTGATTTATCAGAAGCTTAAGCACAGGCTGTTTGACTCCTTCCCAGCTTGACTAGGCTTAATCAAGGGCCAGCCGGTTGGGCCTCCCCCCATTGTGGTGCCAGGATTTGAGGGGATTGAGATTCAATCCGACATTGGTTCCACTGGCAGCCTGAAGATCTCATTCTGTGAAGTTAAATCAAAGCAAAGGTCTTCTCCAGTTTCCCAGCTGCAATTCTGAGCTGAAGCAGACAGGAACCACATAGAACAGTGAATAAGGCTATTGTAGCCTAAGGGGAAAATCATGGGTGGGGTTGGTTTAAATTTGGAGGTTTTCTGGGGCCAGGGATAGAGACCCCCATCTCTATAAAACTCTTTTGACATTTGTTATCTTTTAATTCTCTGCCCCGGTCCGTTTTTAGCGCCATAGTCGTATAAGTCTATCCAGCATCAGCTTTGCTTCCCTACTGATGGGGCTTCGATTTAAGCACCACTCCTGCATATTATAAACAAAGTTACAGTTGTTGATCTGTTGAGTTTTCTGTCTATACTATCTTCTTTCTATTTAAGGATCCTTTGTATCTATCCCCTGCATTTTTGAACTTGGCCACTCTTTTTGCCTCTACCACCTCTACATGGAGGGCATTCCAGGTATCCACTGCCCTCTCCATGAAAAAAGTATTTCCTGACGTTACTCCTAAGTCTACCACCCTGCAACCTCATATTATGTCCTTTCATTTTACTGCTTCTCCATCTCTAGAAAAGATTTATACGTAGTTTAATACCATTCAAGTATTTAAATATCTGTATCGTATCTCCTGTAATCCTTCTTTCCTCTAAGACAGGGGTCTCCAAACTTTTTGCCACTAGAGCCACATTGGGTACTTCAGCACTTTTCAGCGGGCCGTAGTAAAAAAAAAGAAAAATAACTCTAGATATGAGTTATATTGAAAGCAGAAAATTTTATAAACTAATTACAGAGTATGTGAGAGTAAATTATCATATATTAATGGTGATGAATACTACCAGAAAATTCTCATATTTTCATCATAAATTATAATAAAACCATTAATGTGAATGATAGAACTGTTTTTGTGTTTTTAAAATCTTATTAAACTTAGGTTCAAATTTTGAAACGCTAATTACAAGTAGCGATTTCAAATGTTCATCAGATAAATTTGCCCTGTACTTTGACTTGATATATTTCATTCGGGAAAATGTTTGTTTGCCAAGATACGTTGTCCCAAAAATGGAAATAAATTTACAAGCAAATCTCTTCAAATTTGGAAACTGCTTAGAGTTCAAAAAGTTATAAAAATCAATCAAGTTTCCTTCCTTGTATTTATCTCTAATATGTTCATTTGCCTGAAGTTCAATAATTTCCATTTGAATTTGACTTGGAATATCAGCAACATCACAGTCAAACGGATTTTGAAACAATTTGATTTCCCTAGCATTGGCATCCAAATCAGCAAATCGCTTCTGAAATTGTTGTTTTAGATCTGAAATAACTAAATTTGTAAATGAGAGGAGATTCTGCTTCACCCAGATTCAATTTAATGATTAGTCACAGCACCAGAGCTACCTACAACACCGCAAATTGACACTGTCGATTGAGGCCGAACAAGTACGAAGAAATACCGCAAAGTATACAATTACGATTCAGTATTAAATAAAGTTGTGAATGATATTAATATTAACATAATATGGAATATCAGTATACAATGGAACCTTGGTTTGCGAGCATAATTTGTTCCAGAAGCATGCTCGTAAACCAAAGTATTCGTATATCAAAGCAAGTTTCCCCATAGGAAGTAAGGGAAACTCGGATGATTCGTTCCACATCCCAAAAACAGACACCCGCCTCCCCTCTCCCCCCCCCCCCGAGGTCACTGGTGCTGCTCACTTCCACCACTCCAGGAACCGCCTTCTCCCCCCCCCTTGGCCCACCCTCAAACTCTTACCCGGAACACCTGGAAAGGTACGAAGAGGCAGTGCAGAGGAAGAAAGGGTGGGCGCGTGCGCATCACATGATTCTCCCCATCTCGTACATGATTCTCCCCACCTCCCGCCGCACCCGAGCTTGGGCACACAGCGTTCTCTCCTCAATGCCCCAGCAGCAGGACAAGCCAGATGGAGGGGCAGCTGCCATTGTTTGGGCTGAACATCTTCGGGTAGGACTCGCTGCTGATCTTCTTTGCTGGGCTGCTATGGGCCCTTGAGCATCTGTGCATGCTCAAGGCCTTCTGGCTCCCACCCTCTCCGAGATTCTCATGAATCTGAGAATCTCATGAGAATCTCAGAGAGGGTGAGAGCCAGAAGGCCTTGAGCATGCGCAGATGCTCAAGGCCCCATAGCAGCCCAGCATAGAAGATCAGTGGCAGGCTGTTTTTGCACATGCACGCGTATGTCCTTTGGGTTACTGCGTGTCCGATGGAGGTAAGAGTTTGGGGGTGGGCCACGCAGGAGGAGAGAAGCCGGTTCCCAGGGTGCGGTGACATGCTCACATACCAAGTCAATGCTCGGTTTGCGAGTTTGCTCATCTTGCAAAACACTCGCAAACCGCGTTACTCGCAAACTGAAGTTTGACTGTATTTTGAACACAATTTTAATTAATGCATTTGAAATCTATCAATACTCCATGTTTTTGGGGTTTTTTTTTACGGATTCTCATTGGAAAATTAGTCCATTTGGCACATTTCCACACAATTCTTCTGCGTGCCAGATAAAATCATATCGCTGGCCATACTTTGGAGACCCCTGCTCTAGGATATTCATATTCAGGTATTCAAGCCTATTCTCATATATATCTTGGAGCAATCCCAGTATCATTTTCATCACCTTCTTCTGGACCGCTTCAAATTTTCTTACATGCTTAGTAAGATATGGCCTCCAGAACTGTACACAAAATTCTAAGTGGGGCCTCACCCAGCTACTTGTTCAGGGGCATTAACACCTCACTTTTTCTGCTGGCAATTTCCCTCTATGCAACCCAACATCCTTCTGGCTATGTCGTAGTTTTGCAGCCTTGAAATCCTCCGACACTATCATCCAAGGTCCCTCTCCCAGTCCAAGCATATCAGCTACTCATCCCCTAGCATATACATCTCCTTTAGTTTTTTACTCCCTAAGTGTATCACTCCGCACTTCTTTGCATTAAATTTTAACTGCTAGCAATTAGGCCATTCTTGTAACTTTCGCAGATCTCTTCTGATGTTCTTTTATTCCTTCTGGTGTGCCCACTCTGTTGCAAATCTTCATGTCATCTGTAAAAAGACACACTTTCCCTTCGAATCTTTAAGAAATATCATTCACAAATATATTGAACAGAATGGGCCCCAGTACAAATCCCAGAGGCACGCCATTACTCACCTTTCTTTCCTCCGAACAAATTCCATTTACCACCACTCTGTCATCTGTCAGTCAACCAATTTCTAATCCAGGTCACCACTTTGGTTTCTAACTTCTGAGCCTAACTACCTCCAAAACTGTTTGGTTGTGTCTCATTCATGAGGGAACTCCTTCCTTGTCCATCTCTAGGATTCTGTTAGTGGTGTTGCATGCTGTACTATTTTTCCACAAGCTTGTCCATCTTCTTGGGTGATTTTAATAATCTCTTCCCAATTTCCAACAACATCAGGGATGCTAGAAACCAATACTAGTTCACAAATCCACTCACAGCATGGTGCTTCTGTGCTTTTGAAGGGCTTCCTTATTGTGTCCTTGCTGAGAGCCAGGTAAATTTAAATCTTCCATGTTTTATAATCTGCCGTGCGCATCTTGTGAGCTTCCAGTATCACACAGTCTTCCTCCTGAAAACTCAACATCTTCACAATAATAGCTCATGGCCACTTCCCCAGGGCCAGTCATGACAATGTCTTCCATTGGGCCTGCTCTGTTTCATAGCTTGGGCAGGCTATTTTTGAAGGAAAGATTGTATTCAGTTACTAAGCACTGGTGATCTGGAAGCACTCCCTCTGGTATGCTGAAGATCCTAATATTGCCATTCTTTGAGCCAGTGCACCTCTTGCTGTAATCATTTAACGACTGCTGCGTCCTCCTCCCAAAGGTCTTCAAAGCTACAGCATAGTTCGTAACATTCACCTACCATTGCACAAAAAACTCTAGTTTCTCCTCCAACCATTCCATCACTTTCTCCTCAATCCCTATTTTAGACCTCCCTTGTTTCTTGCAGGAGTAATTTCAAGTCCTCTTCCTCTTGCGCTTTCATTGTGGGGCCTGCTTTTCTGGTATTGTCTATCTACATCTTGGATGGGGTCTCCACGTTCCCCACCTGGGATTTGGCAACATGTATCTCTTTAATTAGTTTTCCTGATTTATCTCTAATATCCTGACGCTCCCTTCAAGTATATGGGGTGGGGGGAGTTGGGACTTCCAACACAATTTTATAAGGAAACAGACAAGACCTCATGAGCATTGCTGCTTTCACATCACTGCAGAAACTGGAAGCTATACTACTACATTTGACAAAAGTTGGTTCACTGGTTTTGAAGAACACTCAACTGAAGCTAATTTTTTTACATAAAATGTTTTTGTTTCAAAAGCATAGTTAAAAATATTTGAATTTTAAGCTACAATCCTGTGTAATGATAGAGATTGGCTCAGCATAAAAAAACCTCTTGTCTTATGTAAGATTAAATATAATAAATACACTGCAAGCTTTAGTATATACACTGGCCGATTGAAAAGTAATGAGATGTGTGATTGAATTTTTTGTTAAACTTGGAAAGAGCAGTAATGAAACTCTTGAAATGTTAAAGCAAGCATATGGTGGTAAAACAATCACATACATCTGGTGTACTCTCACAGACAATGTCTTCCTCATGTTCCATGATGAAATGTGCGAAGTTCTTCCTCTCACTGTGACCCAACAATGAAGACTCTGGCAGTCCAACTGCAGGTTGAGAAATGTCAGTGTATGAGCTTTACAAGAACCAGCACAGCATTGCTATGTCTACTTCTTGGAAAGAAAAACAGAGGCAGTCTAATTTCTTTTCAATCAACCCTCATATTAAGGTCTTAATTTGCTTTCTTATTCATAGTTTAAATGATGAAGCATCAAATTAAAATAGACACTGGTGTGGTTATGCTAGTTTGCTTTTATGAGTGCATGCATATTTCTATTCTCTGTGTTATTTTGGGGAAAGATTGGATTTTAAAATTGAGAGGTCAAAAGAAAGACTTCACTAAAGAAATATGCTGGTCTCATGATTGGCCAATCTCTGCTATCCCTGTATAGGAATCAATTTTTGACACTTTTAGCTGTCATATTTAACTTACTGGTAAAATGCAGACCTATGAACATTTGTTTCTGTTAGTTTTCCACCTCTCCTCTATTTTTTTTTTTAAACATGTAGATTAAAGTAAGTTTCATTTGTATCAAGCAGTAGCTTTAAGGTAAATGACTATCCATGTATTGTGCATAGACTACAAAACACCACATAATACACATGACTGATTTAAGCATATTGCCCTCTCTCCTAGGTACCTCTTTAATGATGCCGAAGTAAAACCATTTGATTCTGCTCAACTTGCTTCGGAATGTTTTGGTGGGGAAATGACTGTAAGATTTTCTGCTTATTGTATTCTCTTTTACAATAAACCAACAGTTAGTGGAAACCATTGAAGTTTGGTGACAGTTTGGTGACAGTTTTGCTTAATGTCATGCAACAAATTTGAACTGGATTCCTGAGTCTGGCTTTTCCTTGACTGAGTGGAGTTGCTGTAGTGATATCATGTGGAAACTATGAAAAATGGAGTCCCACTCTTGTGTTAATAAAGTTATGCCTAGAGTTTGTTTGTTTGGTTTTCTTTAAGGGTACTGGGTCAAAGCCAGCTGCTGCCTCCAACTTCCACTCTAGATACTATGGGAAAAGGAAACAAGTTCATAAAGGCTCCTGGTCAGTGATATTAGGTTCCAGGATAGGGATCTGGGATAAACTGACAGAAAACTACCATGTGATGCCTTATTGTCGTCATACTTGATGTGAATGGTCCATCGTTTTGAGTAAGCCATACTCCTTGTTCCCTGACTGAAGGATTGTTAATATAGTAGTTGAGCTGGAGAATTGGGGGAGGGGTGGGGGGTGGGGGTTGGAGAGAACTAAACTGAGGAAGAAGGAGAGAGAACCCTGTTAATTGGAAATCAAAGCTCATGTTGTCATAGTCCTGTTAGGGGCCAGTTCTGGATGATCTAGAAGTTCCTGTGATCATCAATCTGATGAAGAAAGGATAACTCTCAGAAGCTTGTTACAGACATATGATAGTACAGAAAAATCATAAGTGTCGCTATTAGAGCTCTATTCTTTTATTTCCATAGGGTGCTGGCTTAGGGTTATTCAGTTTGTTTTATGTCCAGCCAATATTCAGCTTCAGCAAATATTTATATAAGATGCCGGTTCTTGTACAATTCCCCTTTATTCTGGACCAGTGGGTTTATGCATCCCTTGCCGCCAGGCACTGTAGGAAGCCTCAGATGATTGAAGTCTTAACTCCTCCCTCTGCTAGCATATCCTGGAACATGCCCCTCGGAGACCAGTCTTGCTTTCCTAGAAGCCAGCCTGTAGGATCTTATCTCTTCTGCTCGTGTTTCTTTTGCTAGTTTTCAGTATTTTTTTCAATATTTCCTTCGAGTTTGCCCTCGTGCTATGGAGGTTCCCTGCGGAGATATTTTGGGGTGGGAGATCACAGACTGTTGGAGAATTTCGGATTCTAGTGGGGTTACGTGTGCTTCAGCAAGCCCCCTGGACAGCCTGCAGGTCAAATCGGGGCTCTGGGATCAGGAGCTAGCTCATCTCAGGTTCATCTGCTAGTAAGTGTAGCACAGGCTGAGCGGTTCAGTGGAGGCGCGACCGGGATTGGAGCCGGACTGCGTGCCTCCACCAAGTGGTTGTGCGATGTAACTGAGGGTGGCAGGGGTCACTTGCCATGGTGGTCAGGCTGCTGGGGCAGTCAAAAGACTTGAAATCCAACTTTCCAGCTTCCTGAGGCTTTAGATCTCACTACATGCTGTTCCAGGATTGCCTGCAGTTTCTCCCATTCAGAACAATGAAACAACCTGTTTTAGCGATTTGGGGGGGTCTTAAAAATGGATTTTTAGATGGTTTCTCTGCATGCCCTCCCCCTCCCCCACCTTTAAAATCCCCAAATCACCATTTTTTAGGAGTTCCTGTTCCTTTTCCGGGCTATTTTAGTGCAAAATCGGCATCCACTGCAGCCATATTGGATTTTTCCTGATTTGAATAAATCTGTATTTTTTATAGTTAGAAGCTTTTGTTTTTGCTCCAGACTTCATAGATGGCCTCCCCAGGTCGATATGGGATGGATTCATGCCTCATTTACGGCGGATGGTTATCAGATGCACATCCGTGTTCCACATGCACTGTGGCCTGTGATGGGATGAAGTATCTTCCACCTCTAGGGAGACCCTACTTGAGCCTTCTGCCTTAATTTCTGCAAAAATCGCATCTGGGGGCTCTCGGGAGAGAGTTGGCAGCGTATTGGCGAAATGCAAGTATCTTATAAGTCTTCCAAGCACTCTAAATCTGAGGCACACAGGGCCACTCTCGCTGCGGGAGATTTCCCCCCTCCTCCCCCCCTCCCCCTCCTCCCCCCCCCCCGGAATTTGTGAATATGTTCTATCAGGCATACTTAGTTAAGTCCATGCCTGTGGCCACCCCAATGGCGTCTGGCCGTCCATGGGAACTACGCCTCCACTGGACTCAAGTCTTTAACTTTGTTCCCCGGCGGGGATCTTAGAGTTGAAAAGGGCGATGCCCGCTATTGTCGGGCATTCTCTTGATCCCTCTGCTTTCACAGGGAGGTTCGGCAGTACCTGCAGATGTGGCAACTCTGGCGGCGCTCCGCAATCAGGTCCTTGTGGGTCCCGGGACCTGGCTGACGATCCCACAGTACACAGGTTCTTCAATCCTGCTCATCTGGAGAACCTCGTTACAGAATCTCTGCAGGAATTAAAGCTGCAGCTGGTTCAGGCGGAATGTTCTCTCATGAGTAATCAGAACTGCTAACTGCCTCCTTTCCTGATAACCCCTATGAGATTTGTATCCTGTCTGAGATTTGGGATAACTTGGAGGGTCTTTGGTGAGTCTTTATCCCATGACAGTCAGTTTTACCAAGCACTTTGCTTCTCTGAAGGTGGATTCAGCTGTGACTTAGGTCACCAAGCATACTTCCCTCCCTACTGATGAAGATGTTCAAGACAGACATTTGGATTTTATCCTTAAATGTCTTTTTGATCTTGCCGCAGTCAGTGTCAAGGCGACGACAACTTTGTTGCTCGGGTGTACCATTCCAAACTACTCCATGACCCTGACACTGTGGTGCTGCGTGATTTGGACTTTCTCATCTCTGGGGTGGATTATATGGCTGATGCCTTATATGACGTATTGAAAGTTTTCACCAAGCTGGACATTTATTCAGTGTCCACCCGGAGAATGCTGTGGATCAGGCAGTAGTCTGGGGACTCCTCATCTAAGGCCACCTTGAGCAAGTTGCCCTTTAAGGGACAGCTCATGTTTGGCCAGGGTCTAGATGGCCTTATGGCAAGTATACAAACCCAGGGCTTTACCCAGAAACAGGTCACGTCCCACCAGGAGTTTGAGGCATTCTAATTTTTGTCTGTTTTGACGTCCTCATCAGTACTCCGGTCCTCCCTCCTCAGGGCAGAGAGACCCTTCATTTTCTGGGCCCCATTTTGGGGGGTTGGGCCATCAGCAGTCCTCAAATAGATGTCCAGCAGCCCCCTTAAGAAACAGTTCTGACACCAGGCCCCTGTCCCTTCTCCCGTGCATCAGGGGACGGGTTGGCCCTCCTGGTGGAATGGGAGACCATCATTTCCGACCACTGGGTTTTGAAGGTACTCCTCGACGGGCTCAAATTGGAGTTTCTCCGTCCTCTCTCCAAGTACTTTCTAGATTCCCCTGCAGGCCGCCCCGAGAAGGTGCTTTAGGTGCAGATCACAGTCCGCAGATTGTAGGATCTTTCAGCAATCAAACTCGTGCCAGAGGGCGACTTGGGCTCAGGGAGATACTCTATATACTTCATCATTCCAAAGAAAGGCTCTGAAGATTGGAGACTGATCCTGAATCTCAAAGTGGTTAATACAACACTGAAGGTGCCCTGCTTCCGCATGGAGATGGTGTGTTCTGTCATTGCTTCAGTGGCGCCGGAGGAGTTTCTGGCCTCCTTGGATCTCATGGAAGCATATCGTCATATCCTCATTTTTCTGACACACAGGAAGTTTCTGTGGTTTCACATCCTGGAGCAGCACTTTCAGTTTGCAGCTCTTCCCTTCAGATTGGCGATGATGCTCAGGACCTTCACCAAGGTGATGGTGGTAGTGGCAGGTCATCTCCACTCTCTGGGGGTCCTGGGCCATCCATATGTAGACAATTGGCTGATCAGAGCTCTCTCTCTGGCCGAGGAGATCTAGGCGGTTCAGCAGGTGGTTCACTTGCTGCAACGTCTGAGCTGGGTGATCAGATTTCAGAAGAGTCACTTGGAGTCCACCCAGGCTTGGGAGTACCTGGGGGTCCGCTTTCACACGGGACAGAAAAAAGTGTTCCTTCCCGCATCCCGTCAAGAGAAGATTCAGAAAGTCATGAGGGACCTTCTGGCCACTCAAACCCTGATGCCTAGCAGTATCTCCGGGTCCTGAGGATCATGGTGATGATCGATGTAGTTCTCCGGGACAGAACCAGACTGCATCCTTTACAGAAGGCTTTGTTGTCCCGATGGAATCTGAAGTGGAACCCATTGTTTGTCCTCCTGTCTTGGACAGTGGTGGCACGCAGCAGCATGGCATGATGGTTACATCCCTTATCTCTGGCCAGAGGCCTTCCACTCTAGACTTTGGTGACTCTCAATGGACGTGAGTCTCTCCAGCTAGGGGCAGTCTGTATGTCTGTTCCAGTGCAGGAGCCGGTGAGCGCCCTCGGAGCACAAGTGGTTGATCAATCATCTGGAACTGAGGGCGATTCGTCTGGCCCTCCAGCATTTCCAGGGTTGTCTCTGTCATCAAGCTGTCCGAGTGTTCTTGGAAAATTCCACAGTGGTGGCTTATATCAACTGGCAGGGGGGCACGAGGAGTCTCTCCCTGAACTTGGAGGCGTGGTTGCTCTTTTGCTGGGTGGAGACACCTGGTAGCGCTGTCCACGGCTCATGTCACAGGTGTAGACAATGTTTAGGCAGACTTTCTCAGTCGTCAGACGGACCCTGAAGAGTGGTCTCCTGGAGAGTACCAATGGGGAGCACCAGTGTTCAATCTCTTGGTGAACAAGAAGGCTGATCGGCTTTACAGTTGAGAGACTGGCAGCAACAGCCTGGATGCTATGGTGCAGTCCTGGCCACAGGAGGGTCTTCTCTACGCCTTCCCTCCGTGGCCCATAATAGGGCATCTATTGAGTCACATAGCAGAGCATGGGGAACCAGTGATCTTGGTGGCTCCCGATTAGTTGAGGTGGCTGTAGTATGCCAACCTGGTTTGGCTCCAGTGGGGCCAGGGGCTGCGTTTGCCCTGTCACCCTTGTCTCCTTACACAGGGGCTGACCGCTCTGCAGGTCCCAGACCACTTTGGTCTTACGGCATGGCTCTTCAGCACGCGGCCTTGATGGCCCGGTACTATTCTACTGTTGTGATAGCTATGTTGTTTCACAGCAAACAGTCCACTGTGGCAGCCTACATGAAAACTTGGCAGTGCTACCAGGCATGGTGCACCAGCAGTCAGGAAGATCCTTCCTCTCCCTCTGTTTCTCAGGTGTTGGAGTTTCTGCAGTAGCTTCCCTACAGGATCAGATTGCAGGTCTGTTCTGCCTGGGCCATATTGCCTTGAGGGGACCTTTGGCAGTTCATCCAGACGAGGTCCGTATTCTATGTTTCCTGCCTCTCTTGTCCGACGTGGAATCTGAATGTGGTTCTCAGCTCCCTGGCTTTGCCTGCCTTATGAGCCTCTGGAGCAGGTGTCCTTGATGGCTCTCATCATCAAAATGGTATTCCTTGTGGCTGTCACATCAGCTAAGAGAGTTTTGGAGCTTCAAGCTCACTCTTGTCGGGATCCTTTCTTGTGTATTATGGATACTGCGGTGCTCTTGCATACAGTTCCTTCCTTCCTTCTGAAAGTGGTTTCTGTCTGCCAGGTTAATCAGGAAGTTCGACTTTTGACGTTTGTTCCTTCCTGTTCAAAGGCCCAGGACCTGGTGCAGCAGTCCTTGGTATTTGCTGCGGTATTTGGAGGTCACTAACGAGTTTCGTGTCTCAGACTACCTGTTAGTCCTGGTGGGTCCTGCTCCCAAGGGCAAGTCTGCCTCTAAGGCTACCATTTCGAGAAGGATTTGAACGGCCATTTCTGCAGCTTATGTAGCGGCAGAAAAGAAGCCTCTCCTCGGGGTGCGGGCTCATTCTACCAGGGGTTTCTTCCTCCTGGGCCGAGTCTTCGGCAGTGTCACCGGATGAGATTTGTAGGGCTGCTATGTAGTCCTCCTTACACACATTCATCAAGTTTTACAGGCTTGATGTGGCAGCCAAGCAGGATGCCACTTTTGGTTCCTTGGTTTTGGCAGTGAGCTCATCAGTCCCACCCTGATGTTTTCGGGACTGCTCTGTTACATCCCACTGGTCCCAGAATAAAGGGGGATTGTATAAGAATGGAAGATTGGGTTCTTACCTTTGCTAATCTTTTTTCTTATAATTCCTCCCTTTATTCCGGGAACCCGCCCTATGTATGCCTGATTCGCTGATCACCTGCCTTGACGTACTGTTAAACTGGATTTAAGTTTCAGACCAGCCTTTATAAGAGTGCCATCTGATTCAGTGGTTCCCAAACCTGTCCTGGGGGACCCCCCAGCCAGTCAGGTTTTCAAGATATCCTTAATGAAAATGCATGAGAGAGATTTACATATAATGGAAGTGACAGGTATGCAAATCTCTCTCATGCATATTCATTAGGGATATCTTGTAAACCTGACTGGCTAGGGGTCCTCCAGGACAGATTTGGGAACCACTGATCTGATTGGATCTAGCACTAAATTTGAGGGGGTACCTGGTTTAGCGCCGCCTTCTGACAGTGCAGGCTGTGTCTTCCTATAGCACTGTTTTTGTCGTTCAGATTTCATTACCTGTTTTCTGGTTTTCATTGTTGCTGTTTTGCATATGCTAATATGACAGAATTGATTTGTTTGTCAGGGAGTTCCCCTTCTTTCCCTCTCTCTCTTGTTTATTATCTTCTGTAGATGTTCCTGGCTGCTTGAAGACTGACTGGTGTTTAAGGGGCATGCTCCAGGATGTGCTAGCATAGGGGGGAGTTCAGACTTCAAGAATCTGAGGCTTCCTACAGTACCTGGCAGCAAGGGATTCATAAACCCACTGGTCCCAGAATAAAGGGAGGATTTACAAGAAAGAAGATTAACAAAGTTAAGAACCTAATCTTTCGTTGTTATGGTTGAACTAAGTCTTGCAGAAGTGTGATACTTTTAGTTTTAAGCACCATCTACATTGCCAATGGAGTATAGTGCCCTGTTCAGTTTTTCCTAAGTGAACCGTGTAGAGGTGTTTCTGATCTGCTTTACTTAATATTTCTTTCTGTCATCAAAAGTTTGCTTTTTCAGTGGCTTCAATGCCCTGAGACCCCTTACTTAGGGGTTCTCTGCCTGGGAAAGGACGCAGGTTCCGTGATGTCAGATTGCAGCTTGCATGGCAATCATTTGAGTGGATCTGTGGAGCTAACCTGCTGTGTGCCACTTCAGGGCTCGGGGTTAGTTTCCTTGGGAGCCAGCTTACTCTGTGAATTTTTCAGAGGCTTAAGCGCAGGCTGAGGGTGCCCTATGTAAGAACCCTCAGGGAATCAGAGTACCAGCTATGTATTTCCTGCCCCTGATACCTTTCAAGGTTTCGTGGGGGTGGAGATCTTGGTCATGGTCACTCCAACTAGCAAGGTTTGGAGAAGTTTCTCAGGTGGAAATTCCTTTCCATTCACTTCAGCTACAGGGAAGGCTGACAGGCAGGCACTGTACAGAACTGTAAGTACTACCTCATTATTTCCTATGGGAAAAATCGGGGGGGGGGGGGGGTCTATAAAAGTCATTTTTGAGGGTTTCTGAGTATAGAGTTCAGGTCTCCCACCTCCAAAACCCTCATTTCCGTGGTGTTTTTTTTTTTGTTTGTTTTTTAATAAAATCTCAATGGGCCAATTTTTGGCACAATTTTTGTGGCAGCAGCCATCTTGGATTTTAAATAGTCTTTTTTTCTGAAGCCTCTATCTGCCTCAAAACTCCTCAATTTTTATAAAAATCAACAGGGATGGACTCCTCAGGATGTGCTAACATGAATTCATGTGTCATTTGCGCCGGATTGCCAGCAGAGGAATGTCCATGCACCACGTGCCATGGTTTCAGGCGAGCTTCAGTCTTAGCCCTATGCATGTCTTCCAGGGCTGGGGAACCAAACTGGGTCCAAGCGATGGGAAGAAATTCCTACCCGGCATCTGAAACAGGTGACAACATGAAATGCCAGCATGTGGAGACCGTGGAACCAACAAAAGCCATGCCAGAGATCCATCAGGGGTCAGTTATTGCCCCTGTGCAAGGGTTTTCCTTAGAATTTTTAACAGACCCGGGCCATGCTGCACAGACAGAACGCCACAATGTTTTCAAGGAGTGTCTTCACTTCCAGGGGCAAATGATACAGTTCTCAGTGCCTGTGCCAGCAACCATCAGACCCAGACTGGCTGAGTTGGAAGTCAGATTACATGCCTCTTTTATCCCAGGGCACTGGCTCAGTTCTGGATGACTCTGGTTCCTTCAAGAAGGATACCTCTGTGGCCCTCGATCAGGGTGATGACCCCTCCAAGTCAGTTTCAGTCCATCATTTTATTGCAGATGCAGTCCAGGAATTGAAATTAGAAATACAACCTTCCACTTCTCAGTGTACAGTCATGAGCCACTCCAGTACTCAGACCTCCTTTTTTCCAGCATATCTGGACATCACAGTGGTTGACCCCCCAGAAGGCTTTTTAAAGGTGGCAAAAGCTATGGCCAGACTTTACCCCATGGCCTTGGAGTTTTGGCAGCTGTTTGCTCAGCCAAAGGTGGACTCTTCGGTGGCTCAAGTCACCAAAGAAACAGCCCTCCCTAGTGAAGGAGGAGTGATGCTAAAGTATGCACAGGATTGCAGAGTGGACATGGTCTTGAAGAAACAGTTTGAATGTGCTTTCTTTGGGCATCAAAGCAGCAGTGCCTGTGTCATTTGCTTCACGGGCCTGTCACTCAAGACTGTGACAGGAGCCCTCTGGAGGAGGATGTCTGCCAGCTAGTGTTAGAAGGAGTGGATTATGTGGCGACTCAGTAGTAAAGCAACTTTAAGCAGGCTGTCCTTCAAAAGACAGATGCTTTTTAGCAAGGACCTAAACAAACTCATGACAAGTGTAGCAGATTGCTGCCCTAAGTCACTACTGAACAGCAGACCTTGCCGCCCCCCCCAGGGGGAGTCAAAGTAATTTTCGTTCCTCCCACTAGTTTCGCCAAAGTAACTCAAGCACCTTTGTCCAGAGATTTTTCCAAGGGTACAGCACTATAGCAATCCCAAACGCCAGTAGACCTCTGGGTCTCGTCAACCCTTCCTCCTAAAAGCTCCAATGATGCCAAACTTGGAGCCACACCTTCACACATTGGGAGGCGGTTGTCAGCGTTTCTGAGGAAGTGGGAAAAGATTTCCTTAGATCATTGGTTGCTGGACATTATATGAGAGGCTCACAAGATAGTTATTTTATTTCCCGCCCCCCCCCCCCCCCCCCAAGATTTGTTTCTAGATTCTCCAGCTGGGAGGCCAGAAAAAGAGGCCAAGGTTTGAGCCATGCTTCAGTAGCTCTTAGACATTCACATAGAAACATAGAAAGATAAAGGCCAAATGGCCCATCTAGTCTGCACATCCACAGTAACCATTATCTCTTTCTTTCTGTAAGAGATCCCACATGCCTATCCCAGACCCTCTTGAATTCAGACACAGTCTGCTTCCACCACCTTTTCCGGGAGATTGTTCCACACATCTGCTACCCATTCCTTTAAAAAAAGTATTTCCTCAGATTACTCTAGAGCCTATCACCTCTTAACTTCATCCTATGCCCTCTCATTGCAGAGTTTCCTTTCAAATGAAAAAGACTCGATTCATGCACATTTATATTATGTAGGTATTTAAACGACTCTATCATATCTCCCCTCTCCCACTTTTCCTCCAAAATATACAGATTGAGATCTTTAAGTCTGTTCCCATATGCCTTATCTGTCCCCAACAGATAAGGCAATCGGAATTGGGCAGATACTTTTTATACTTCATCATGCCCAAGAAAGGCACAGAGGATTGGAGGCCCATCTTGTATCTCAAGGCAGTCAATGCAATTTTTAACAGTCTACATTTCCACATGGAAACAGCCTTTTCAGTCATTTTGGTAGTGGCTCCAGAAGAATTCCTAGCATCTCTGGATTTGACAGAGGCATATATACATATTCCCATCTTTCTGGGACACAGGAAATATCTGAGATTTCATGTTCTCTAGGAGCATTTCCAGTTTGCAGCCCTTCCCTTCAGATTGGTGACCCACACACACACACACTTTCACCAAAGTAATGGTGGTGGCGGCTCATCTCCATTAAATGGAAGTCCAAGTATACTCCTGTTTGGACAATTGGCTCATCGGAGTTCCATCCAAGCAGGAGTGTGAATAAGCAGTGCAGAAGGTTGTGGCTTTCCTGCAAAAGTTGGACTTTATAGTCAACTTCAGGAAGAGCCGTCTGGAACCAACTCAGACTTTGGAATATCTAGGAATTCAGTTTGACATGGCCCAGGCCACGTTTGTCTTCCCAAACCATGCAAACAGAAGCTCCAGAAACAAATCTTGTATCTCTTAGCACCTCTGACCCCCAAAGCCTGGCACTACCTTCGGGAGTTGGGCTCCATGGCAGCCTTTAGAGGTTGTTTCCTGGGCTAGAGTGCCTATGCGACCCCTTACAGGAGACTATCCTGTCTCAGTGGTCCCTGTAACGTCATTCTTATCATATGCAGTTCCCATGGACAGGGACAGTGATAAGCAGCTTATGCTAGTGACTTCAGGTAAACTCCTTGTTGAGGGGCACTCCTCTTCAAATTTCGGAGTGGGTGACTCTCACGACTGATGCCAGACTTTTCAGCTGGGAAGCTCATTGTGAAGACTGCTCCATCCAGGGCCAGTGGGCACACATTGAAAAGAGGTGGTCCATAAACTATCTAGAGCTTCGAGCAATTTGGCTAGTATTACGAGCTCTGGAAGAGCGGTAAGAGTGTTTCCCGACAATGCAGCGTCAGGGGGCACCCTTGTGTCTGAAAATGCAGATGCTCTTCTGGTCTGTGGAAGTGTACCTTCAGCTCTCTCTGCTGCCCACGTGGCTGGAGTAGAAAATGTCCAAGTCCTAGAGCCAGGGGAGTGGCCACCTCTCTCAAAAGGCATTCCAGCTCATTGTGCATCATTGGGGCAGACCAGTAATGGCCTTGGCCTTGGTGACTTCTGTCAAGAATTTGAAAGTCACACGCTTCTTCAGTAGAAGAGTAAAGCCAGGAAGCTTGGGGCTGGACATGTTAGTTCAGCCCTGGCCAAACCAATATCTCGTTTACATCTTTCCACCTTGGCCCATGGTAGGTCGAGTCATTGATTTTAGTGGCCCCTGACTGGCTTCACTGTCCGTGGTATTAAGATCTTGTACATCTTCAGTGAGACGGGTCTGAAGCTTCCTCTTCATTGTGGTCTTCTCAATCAGGGACCAGTTTCCATGGATAATCCCCAGTGCTTTGGTCTTACAGTGTGGCTGTTGAGTGCAAGGCCCTAGTTCAAATAGGCTATTCAGATGTAGTCATTGCCACTCTATTGTGGGCTAAAAAGCCCTCTACTATGGTTGCCAATGCCAAGGTTTGGAAGCCTTTTCAACAATAGTGCAAGGGAGACCAGGTGGAGCCACTAACGAGCTCAAATTCTGGTGGTCCTTGCCTTTCTACAAGCTGGATTGGAAAAAGGGCTTGCGATAGATCCCTCAAGGTTCAAGTGGCAGGTCTCTCATGTTTACGGGTGCACAATGGTTCCTTTTCAATTACAGCTCATCCAGACATAATCAGATTTCTAAGAGGAGTGCTCCATTTAAAACCCCCACTGCATCATTCCTTTCTGACATGGAGCCTCAACACAGTTTTTGTTTTGTTTTTTTTTAATACAAATTTGTATTAAATTTTTGAAACACACGCCAATACAACAGCACAGCTAGAGGCCAACAAGAACCCCGTAGAAACATATCTCATTACCAAAGAGAAACAAGCTAATACATGTGTGAGAATATCTGCCTGCTGTCCCTGGATAACACCTGTTGCAGGTAAGTAAGTGCGCTTTATTGCTGCTATGTTTTGCATGTTTTCATGTTTATTACGAATTGTTCTTTTATAAGCTGCTGATCAGAACTATATAATGTCAGCGGGGAAGTACCCCCTACCCCTTCTTCTTTGTGTTTTATTCCAGTGGTGATTGATTGCTTTGGGACAAAACTGAAGAGGGCACTATACTCCACTGGCAATGTGGAAAGTGCTGAAAGCTGTGAGTATCACACTTCTGCAAGACCTAGTTCACAGGTTTAGATTGAACTTCTAATGTATGGTCTCCTGAGATTAACAGAAAAAGTTTAACAAACATAAGAACCTAATCTTACATTCAGTGCCAATGTCCAGATAATCAAACATTCAGTGCCAATGTCCAGAGACCTCTAATCCAGATAGCTAACAGGACAAAGTTAGGACAGCTTTTTTGCTTTCCTGTCTTTATCTGGGTAGTTATCAAGTTAGTGGACTAAATATTGCTGCTAACTTCCAGTTCTACTATTGTGTGCCCCAGTTCTACCTTGGCAACATCTAGATAGTGCCGAGGCAATCTGTAATGATATTCAATGGCACTGTTTAAATACTGACACTGAATATGAGTGGGTAATTGCAACTAAGGGGAATATCCAGAAAGCTGCAGGAGCTATCTAGCTATTTCCTTTTGAGTATTAGGCCTTTTATTTATAAAATCTTACATACTACTTCTTTGAATACCATCAGACAAATACCATCAGACAAATGAATGGATAGATTTTCAGGGCTGAACAATAATCCAATTTATTTCATGTTCCAAAAGGAGACTAATCCCCAGGGAGAAATTAGATCTTATAGCATCTGGAAATAAGAAGCCTGTCACAGAATGCCAGATTATTATGGCCAAATATGTAGCTGCGGTGGTGAGCATTTTAAATTCTGACCATGGCATTTAATAAATAAATAAATAAATTATCCCAGGACAAGTAGGCAGTATATTCTCACGTATGGGTGACGTCACCGAAGGAGCCCCGGTACGGACCACTTTAAAAGTGCATCACCACTTTAAGACTTTAGAAAGTTCGCAATAGCCTGAACCGCGCATGCGCGAGTGCCTTCCTGCCCGACGTGGTTGCGTGGTCCCTCAGTTTTCTAGTTTCCACAGAGCTAGTAAGACGCGCTTCAGCTTCTGTTGAAGTTTATTTTTCTTCTCTTGCCTTCCCGCTCTCACAGAATGTGACTTTTTTTGTCATAATTTGTTTCTTTTTTATCGTTCTTAAAAAAAAACACAGTATTTTTTATTTTATTTTCCCATCGCAGGCTCTGCCCACTTGGGCCTTATAGACTCTTTTCGCCATAGAGTTAGATTTGTCAATGGTTGTCTTCCCATCCATGTCCCAGCCGTCGACGGGTTTCAAAAAATGCGGTCGCTGTACTCGGGCCATTTCGTTAACCAACCTTCACCGCTGGTGCTTGCAATGTCGGACTCTTGCTCCTGTTGCTCTTTCCTTCAGAAACGCACTCTAAAAAATCGAATACTTCAGCAAAGACTACTATTCTGCACCGCAATGGACACGGAACCAAGTTCATCACCAACACCGTCTGCAACACCCAAGACCGCACCGACCAAGACGACACCAAGGGTGGAACCACCAACGTTAACTCCGGTGTTGCAACTCACAGTGGGTAAGCTGGCTAAGAAGCCTTCCTCTACCCCCTTTGGGCCTCAGGTCAAAGCAGCAGTAAGCCAAGTCCTGCCAACCTCGAGTAAACCCAAAAAATGTTCCGCTCCAATTTCGGTGAGTGCCTCGACTTGGGCCTCCTCATCGCTGGAGAGTAGAACCACACCAAAGATACCGGCAAAGAAGCCAGCAGTACCGGTGCATACTTTGAAGCAACAGATTCAGGAGTTGCTTAGGGATGAGTTACAGGACCAGTTATAAATTCTGCTCCCGACTCAAGTTTTTCCCATGTCGACATCAACTCCACCGGTGCCAGTCCAGTCTGAGCCTTCGACATTGAGCCAGTAGTGGAATCTCCATTGGTGCCGTCACTGCTTGACCAGGAACCGACACCTACCAGTCACCAGCACCGGTCTTTTTCAACTCAGACATCTCCTGACTTGACGCCGGTGAGGTCGGGAAAAGTATTACAGAAGTTGAAACACCTTCAACCTTTGGTGCCTCTTCCTCGGCGTCGAACGGCCTGAGATGTAATGTAATGTAATTTATTTCTTATATACCGCTACATCCGTTAGGTTCTAAGCGGTTTACAGAAAATATACATTAAGATTAGAAATAAGAAAGGTACTTGGAAAATTCCCTTACTGTCCCGAAGGCTCACAATCTAACTAAAGTACCTGGAGGGTAATAGAGAAGTGAAAAGTAGAGTTAGAGGAAAAATAAAAATAAAATAAACATTTTAACAAGACAGCATTGATCTAAATATTTTGGAAGGTAGAAGAGAGGATGATTCAGATCCAGAGCCTGTTCTATCCAACCATGATGCTCTTCAGAGGAGGATTCTCTTCACCAACTTTCTCAAGAGCTTCCTGTTTTGACTGAGAAATCTTCGTTTTCTAAATTTTTGAGAGAAATGTCTGAGACCTGTCTATTCCTCTTCAAGCTGACTCTAAATGGTCTAAGGAGTTTCTAGATGCTTTAGATTATGATCAGCCACCTAAGGAACTCCTCAGGCTCCCTATTCATGACATTCTATGGGGGACCTTTTACAAAAATTTGGAAGCGCCACTTACCATTCCAGTGGCTCTTCGTAAGTTGGACTCTTTGTATAGGGTATTCCAAGTTTTGATAAAGCCCAGCTTCCTCGTGAGTTTCTCCTCATTGAATCTACCTTAAAGAAATCCTTGAGGACTAGTGTGTACGCCTGTGTCCCTCCTGGCAGAGAGGGCAAGACCATGGACCGGTTTGACAAACGACTCTTCCAAAATGCTATGTTTGCCAACCAGTCTGGTAAATACACATTTCATTTCTCTCTCTACATGAAACATCTGATCAAGGAAGTTGCTGCGTTCCAAAAATACCTACCAGAATGTAAGCTTTCTGCTTTTCAACTCTTCATGGCTGACCTGCTGTGGCTTCATAAGTATATGATTCCTTCCATTTATGACACTTTTGAACTCACTTCCCGGGCAGCAGCAATGTCATTTGCCATGAGACGTCTAGCCTGGCTTTGAGTCTCTGAACTGGACGTTAATCATTGGGACAGGTTGGCCCAATGCTCCTTGTCTGGGGAACAAACTTTTTGGTGACTCTACTCATCCTACTATCCAGAAATTTTCCACGCATGAAATCCGATGGGACATTCTGGTGAAACCCAAAGAGAAACCTTCTGCTCGTCCTTTCAAGCCACAATCTTCCTATCAAAGATTTGCTGCAAAATCCACAGCTCCTGTTTTGCCTCAAACAAGGAGACAGACAGCAACAACCACGTCAGCAGCAGCAAAAGCAACAGCCTGCTCCTCAGAAGGCTCCTCAGCCTTTTTGACATGTTCCTTCAGAGCATAGCCAACGTCACCATTCTACAGACTTTGCATCAGCCCATCAGAGGCCATCTTCAATTTTACATAGCTCGCTGGGAGCTCATAACATCAGATCTCTGGGTCCTCAACATCATTTGTCAGGGTTATGCTCTCAATTTCCACACCCTTCCATTATACCTTCCTCTAAGAGAGTCTGCTTTGGACCCTGCACTGTCCTGCCTTCTTCTTCAGGAGGTTCAATCCCTTCTCCTGCTGAATGCTATCAAGGAAGTTCCTCCCTCTCAGCAGCGGCAGGGATTCTACTCTCGTTACTTCTTAGTTCCCAAGAAGACCGGAGGACTAAGACCCATCCTGGATCTCAGAGCTCTCAACAAATTTCTTCTCAAGGAGAAATTCAGGATGTTATCTCTCGCCCTGCTTTATCCTCTCCTCAATCAGAACGATTGGCTATGTTCTCTGGACCTCAAGCAAGCCTACACCTATATTCCAATTTATCTGGCTTCCAGGAAGTACCTCTGGTTTCAAATCAATCAATGTCATTACCAGTACAAGGTTCTTCCCTTCGGCCTGGTATTTTCTAGAGACTTCATGAAGTGCCTGATAGTGGTGGCCGCATCTCTCTGTTTGCATGGCTTTCAAGTCTTTCCTTGTCCCTTTCCTGAGTCCTCCCCAACCCATGAAAAGGGGCACACTCTGGACATCATCAGTTTCCTTGATCTTGCTGATTACAAAACTTTAGCCGAAGGTGTTCATTGGGAACATGTCCCCTGGTCCGATCACTTTCTAGGTACTTTCTGTCTCCCCATTTTCATGTCTCACCTTGGAGTTCAACCCCGTGCCACAAAATCTATTACCTTCCGCAAAAAAATTGTGAGTGAACATTCTGGACCCAATTTCTTAACCAGTTTTCCCTCTGTCCTAAACTTGTTGCCCCAGAAACCAACTGGCACAACTGGGTAAACCTCTCTGAGACTACCTACTGCTTTCTGGTTCATCTATCTACTAAAACTGTCTCCTACTCCCGTAAGGCCCCCTGGTATCTTCCGTACCACAGAGAACTGAAGCAGAAATGCCGAGTACTGGAGCGTAAATGGAAAAGATCAAAATCCCCTGTGGATAGACAGTACTGGAGGGACAGTATTAAGTTCTACAATACAGTACTAAAAAAAAAGCAAGGAAGAATTTTTACAGTGATAAAATCACCAGATCCAATAACCAGAGCAGTACATTATTTAACATCTGGCGTTCTTTAACCTCTAAAAACGACTCATCTCCTCTCCAGCAGCAGACGACCTAGCAAAATTCTTCAATGAAAAAGTTACCACTATAAGAAGCTCTTTTTCATCAGCAGTGACTTACAACTGTCTGGTGCCCTGCAATACTAACCCTATCCCAGTAGACAGATCCTGGACGGTCTTTGAGCAGGTATCCGAAGCCCAGGTTTCTAAACTGTGACACAAATTAAGATCCTGCAAATGGGCCCTAGACCCGTTTCTTTCTTACCTATAAAAGAAAATTCCCATGCAGACCATTTCATCTCTCACCAGACTCATAAACTCAGCCTTACTATCAGGCCTTTTTTCCACAGAAATGGGTCACATTGCCCTGACCCCATTACTGAAAAAAGCCGACCTAGACCCATCCTCATCATCTAGCTATTGCCCTATAGCAAATATTCTTCTCCTGACCAAAATGCTAGAGGCTATCGTATCTACTCAGCTCTCCTCTTATTTAGAGAGATTCTCCATTCTCTTACCTAGCCAATATGGTTTCAGACCCAATGTCAGCACCGAATCCTTACTGGCCTCATTAATTTCAAAGGCTCAACAACTACAGTCTTGTAACAAGTTTGCTGTCCTATTACAATTCAATCTATCTGCGGGCTTTGATGTTGTGCACCACGATATTCTAATTTACCATCTTTCCGAGATAGGCATTGACTCCACAATCTTAGACTCAAAATTTTTGCGATTCCACTCTTACACTGTTAACATGAATGGCACCATGTCTTCTCCTTGGAAACCATTATGTGGAATCCCACAGGGATCACCTCTGTCCCCTATTCTTTTCAACATCTATATGTCTTCTCTGAAACTTCCATCTATCTCCCTCTGAAACATTATATACATACGCAGATGATATCCTTGTCCTTCTTGAGATAGATTCGAACCTTACTAAACTCACTGAGAATATAATAGCATGCATAATGAAACTCCAATCCTGGGCCCTCACTGTACAAATGAAGCTAAATGAGTCCAAAACAAAACTTCTCTGGCTTGGCCCAAAATTAGATCAGCTACCCACGCTCATTTCTTTACCTTCTGGTCCCACACTGCAGATTGAATTCTCAAGCAATGTTTTGGGCATCATTATTGACTCTACACTCTCTTTTAATGACCATCTCAACTCTCTGGTAAAAAAAAAAATGTTTCTTTAGTCTCCACATGTTGAGAAAAGTGAGATCCTGCTTCCACTAACAACATTTTGCTGTCCTTGTACAATCAATCATTCTTTCCAGATTGGACTATTGTAACTCATTCTATCTAAGTCTAACCAAGAAGTCTTCAAAGACTTCAGCGGATTCAGAACACTGCGGCTAGATTGATCTTCACAAAAAGTAAATTTGATCATGTTTCCTTGCTTCTATCAAAACTTCACTGGCTTCCAGTAATTTCTAGGGTGCACTTTAAATATGCCTGCCTAACATTCAAGATCCTACATGGCACTCTTCCTCCCCTAATTTCACTATTCTAGAACTCTTCAAGACCTGACACTACCAGATCCACCCAAAAACTTGAACTATCTTTCCCCTCGCTAAAAGGTATCATCTATCCAGGAAAATTAGGGAAATCTCTTTTCTTCAAATTCACTGAGCTTTGGAATAACCTTCCTGCCCTGCTGCAGAATCTGGGCTCCCTCCAATTATTCCGAAAGCATCTGAAAACTTGGCTATTCTCAAAAATGTAAATCTCTCTACCCTCTTTATAATAACTAATTCTTATTATGTTTTTCCTTCCTTATTTTAAAGTTCCTATAAACCATGCTGAGCTGTGTCTCTATGGAGAGGATGCGGTATATAAACTTAAAATTTAGTTTAGTTTAGATGACTGGTTGATCAAGACTCTGTCATCTGAGGAAGCGGTCCAAGCAACATCTCAGACCATTTCTTTTCTTCAGGCTATAGGATTCGAAGTCAGCTTCCCCAAATCACATCTCATTCTGACTCAACGTCTATGGTTCATTGGGGCAATCCAAGACACCACCCTCATGAGAGCCTTTCTTTCTCCAGATTGCCTTCAAGCTCTCGTATGTCTGTGTCAGCAACTGCTTCCTCTTCACTCCATCTCTGCCAGACACCTGATTGTTCTTCTAGGCCACATGGCTTCCATTGTCCATGTGACACCATTGGCAAGGCTACATCTTTGGACTCCTCAGTGAACTCTTGCTTCTCAGTAGTCTCAAGCAACAGATCGTCTCTCACGACATATATCTGTGACATCATCTCTTCTGCAGTCACTTCAATGGTGGATGACCTCCTCCAATCTATCCAGAGGTCTCCTTTTCCACTTACCCCCTCATCACAAGATCATCACGACAGATGCACCCCCTTATGCTTGGGTGGGTCATATGGATGATCTTCAGACTCAGGGTCTTTGGACCGCCAGGGAACAGAAATTTCACATCAATCTCCTGGAACTCAGAGCGATGTTTATGCCCTCAAGGCTTTTCATCATCTACTCTGCCCTCAAGTCCTCCTCCTTCGCACAGACAATCAAGTAGCAATGTACTACATAAACAAGCAAGGAGGCACGGGCTCTCTCCTGTTATACGAGGAAGCCCAATAAATCTGGACTTGGACAGCAGCTCGCAATCTGTTCTTGAAGGCTGTCTATATTCAAGGGGAGAAGAATTCCCTAGCAGACAAGCTCAGCAGAATTCTTCAGCCTCACGAATGGACTCTAAACTCTGCAACTCTCAATCCATCTTTGCTCAATAGGGCATCCACAAGTGGGCTTGTTTGTGGTCCCTCACAATGACCAGTTGCCCCAGTTTTGCTCCCGGCTTTACTCTCCTCTTCGTCTGGAAGCCAATGCCTTTCTCCTGGATTGGACAGGCCTGTTTCTATATGCATTCCCTCCAATCCCTCTCATCTTGAGAACTCTGTTCAAACTAAAGAGAGAAGCAGCCACCATGATTCTCATTGCTCCACGGTGGCCCAGGCAACATTGGTTCTCTCTTCTACTTCAACTCAGCTCCAGGGAGCCCATACCTCTTCCAATATTTCCTACTCTGCTTACTCAGAATCAAGAGTCACTTCTGCATCCTAACCTGCAGTCCTTGGACCTGACAGCTTGGTTTCTCTTGGCCTGAGTTCTTCTGAATTACATCTCTCTCAGCCTGTACGTCACATTATTGATGCCTCCAGGAAACCAGCCACTCAACAATGTTACCAACAAAAGTGGACTAGGTTTTCTTCCTGGTGTTTTCTTCATCATCATGATCCCACTTCCTTGGGAGTGGAGTTGGTGTTGCATTATCTTCTTTCCCTGTTGGACTCTGGGCTTAAATCTACATCCATACGAGCCCATCTCAGTGCTATTACTGCTTTTCAGGTACCAGTAGAGGGAAAGCCTCTTACTGCTCATCCTTTGGTCTCCAGATTCATGAAGGGGCTTTTCAATGTCAAACCACCTCTCAAGCTTCCACCTGTCATCTGGGACCTTAATGTGGTTCTGTCCAGTTTGATGAAACCACCATTTGATGGCCATAGCTCATCTCAAGTTTCTCACTTGGAAAATGGTCTTCCTTATTGCTCTCACCTCTACCAGGAGAGTCAGTGAGTTACAAGCCTTAGTAGCAGATCCACCCTTCACAGTTTTTCAGTATGACAAGGTGGTTCTACGTACGCATCCAAAGTTTCTTCCAAAAGTTGTCACTGAATTTCACCTCAATCAATCGATTGTTCTGCCAGTGTTTTTTCCTAAACCTCATTCTCATGCGTGAGAAACCGCTCTACATACTTTGGACTGTAAATGGGCTTTGGCCTATTACATTGACCGCACAAAGCCTCACCGAACTTCTCCCCAACAAGTTGGGGCATCCTCACTACTTTCTGGAGTAATTCTCCAGCCGGGATGGGCACTTCGGCCAATCTGTATTTAAGAATTAATTTTCCTAAAGGCCAACACTCCCACCATCCCATTTCTGTTGCTTGGAGGTCACCCATATGTGAGAATATGCTGCCTGCTTGTCCTGGGATAAAGCACAGTTACTTACCATAACCGGTGTTATCCAGGGACAGCAGGCAGATATTCTCACAACCCACCCACCTCCCTGGGTTGGCTTCTTATCTGGCTTATCTTAGGGACCACAGGTTGGAAAGCACTCGCGAATGCGCTGTTTGGGCTATCGCAAACTTTCTAAAGTCTTAAAGTGGCGATGCACTTTTAAAGTGGTCCGTACTGGGACTACGTCAGTGACATCACTCAGACGTGAGAATATCTGTCTGCTGTTCCTGGATAACACCTGTTAAGGTAAGTAACTGTGCATTAGCTGCTATATAGATAGCCAGCAGCACCAAATATACGAGGGCTGTTAAAAAGTATCAGACCTTTATTTATTCAGATACAACAATCTTATACTAATCTCCTTCAAAGTAGTCCCCTTGGGCTGCCACACACTTCTTCCAACGGTTCTACCACTGTCAGAAACAGCTCTGGAACGCCTCTTATGAGATTGCTCCCAACTGATCCGTCACATTCTACATGATGTCTTCTCTTGACTGAAATCTGGTCCCTTTCAGGGGCATTTTTAGCTTGGGGAAAAGCCAGAAGTCACACAGAGCCATATTGGGAGATTGGGGAGCCTGAGTAATCACAGGTGTGTTGTGTTTGGCCTGGAAACTCCGTATCAAATGCGAAGAATGCACAGGTGTGTTATCCTGATGGAGCTGCTAGTTGCCCGCTGCCCACAGGTCCGGCTGTTTGCGTCTCACAGCGTTATGAAGGCGATGCAGAACCTCTTGGTAGTACCCCTTGGTGATGGTTGTGCCATGTGGTGCGTACTCATTATGAACCATGCCACTGGAGTCAAAGAAGACGGTCAGCATGACTTTGACATTGCTGCGGACCTGCCTTGCTTTTTTGGGCCTCGGAGATGTTGAATGCTTCCATTGTGATAACATCAACTTGGATTCTGGGTCGTACCCATAAACCCAGGACTCATCGCCAGTGATCACTGTGCTGAGGAAGTTGGGATCACTGTTCACAGTCTCCAGCATGTCCTGTGCGATCTCCAAACGGAGTTGCTTCTGCTCGATCATTAGCAGCTTTGGCACGAACTTCGCTGAAATTCTCCTGAAGCCCAAATCCTCAGTCAAATTGGAATGAACGGATCCAATGCGGATGCTCGCCTCGTTTGCAAGTTCTCTGATCGTGATTTGACAATCCTACATCACCACGGTCTTCACTTGGTCAATGACTATTTAATTTCTGGATGTTGAGGGCCTACCAGAACATACTTCACTCTCCACTGATGTGCAGCCATATCTGAAATGGTTGTACCACTCCTTTATTTGTGTGGTGCCTATTGCTTCATCCCCGAAGGCCTGTTGAATCTTGCGGATCGTTTCCACTTGGGAATCGCTAAGCTTTACACAAAATTTAATGCAGTGGCGTTCAAATTTTTCTGTCATTTTGCCAAAAATGAAAATCAGACAGCGCTCACTTATTCCTCATTCATTGGCGGTCTGCCGGCGACTGACGGCTTCTAAAGGCAGGAAATAATTCAAGCATGCACATTAGGGTTGCCTACATACGTGCACCAAACCATACCTCCCTAGCTTTATTTATTTACGCAAGAAAAATTAAGGTCTGATACTTTTTGAACAGCCCTCATATATACAGTATATTCAGTCACTATACCTATAGCTAAGCAGTTTAACTTAGGACAGCTTTTTTTCTTCCTAAATTAAACCATTGAGGCCCGATGCTCAAAGCTTTCTGTGGCAGTAAGACTCGTTAAATCACTCCTGCTGATGTTTAGATGTGGCTACTATTGATCCTTGATGCAGCCACTGAGAACCCTATACAAATGCATGGCAAGGAGCTCATTATAATTAAAAAAGGGAATGCCCCCCTTTTACGTGCAAAATTTTCCAGCAGGTCTGAACCTGCCAGAAGCTGTCCTGCATGTGCTGTGTGAGGCACACAGTATATACAGGATAGCTGTGCCCATTAAAAAAAAAGTCAGCAGCCCTTGCTTTCCCTGAAGCCACCAGTGGCTCTGGGGTTTCCCCTGCCATTCAGCTGATTGCAGCTCTGGAAAGGTGAGTAGTGGAATCCCTCAGGGTTCGGTGCTGGGACTGGGGCTGATCCTGTTCAATATGTTTGTGAGTGACATTGCTGAAGGGTCAGAAGGAAAAGTGTGCCTTTTTGCAGATGATACCAAGATTTGTAACAGAGTAGACACCGAAGAGGGAGTGGAAAGGGATATGCAAAAGTTAGAGGAATGGTCTAATGCCTAGCAACTAAAATTCAATGCAAAGAAATGCAGAGTAATGTATTTGGGGATTAATAATTGGAAGGAACCGTATATGCTGGGAGGTGAGAAGCTGATATGCATGGATGGGAAGAGGGACCTTGGGGTGATAGTATCCGAAGATCTAAAGGCAAAAAAACAGTGTGACAAGGCAGTGGCTGTTGCCAGAAGGATGCTGGGCTGTATAAAGAGAGGCGTAGCCAGTAGAAGGAAGAAGGTGTTGATGCCCCTGTACAGGTCATTAGTAAGGCCCCTCTTGGAGTATTGTGTTCAGTTTTGGAGACCGTATCTGGCGAAGGACGTAAGAAGACTAGAAGCGGTCCAGAGGAGGGTGACAAAAATGATAGGAGGCTTGTGCCAGAAGACGTATGAGGAGAAACTGAAAGCCACGAATATATATACCCTAGAGGAAAGGAGAGACACGGGAGATATGATTCAGATGTTCAAATACTTGAAGGGTATTAACGGAGAACAAAATCTTTTCCAGAGAAAGGAAAATGGTAAAACCAGAGGACATAATTTGAGGTTGAGGGGTGGTAGATTCAAGAGAAATGTTAGGAAAGGAGGCCATAGTATTGGGCCCTTCATTTCTGGGGTTAAAATTAAGATCAGGTGTGTTACAGTTGTGCATATTTAATCTAGCTATACTCATAAGAATTTCAGCTTCGTTTTTTTATTTTCCATCTAGAGCTTTAACATTACTCTTCTCTAACTTTCTCTAACTTCTCTAAAATCAATTTTTGAATTAGAAACAGTAATGTGGAAGATTTTACACAATATTCCTTCTTTTACAGACCAAAACATATGATTCTGTCACTGACAAATTTATGGACTTCTCTTTTGAAAAGGTAACTTCATTCTCTTTAGTAAAGGTAGTGTCATTTTTTTTTATTTCTGTAACTTGCAAGTTTTGAAGTAATATTATTCATTTTTGCCTCTTAAAGACACACAGTGCGTACATGCTGTTCTACAAAAGAGTGGAGCCAGAAGAGGAAAAGAAAATAGAGTTGATATTTGATGTGTCTGCTGAGTTACTTGAGGTATATTTTTATGTTTTTATTAATTATAAAATACAATAAAAATAAATGAAATGTTAATATAAATAGTTATAGTAAAACTGGACATATATAGTAAAACTGGATTGTATCATAGTTATTGTATCATAGTTATTCTTCATTGGTTGTCATAGACTTTGACAGTAAAGTCATCGGCATGCAGTAGTTCTTTTAAGACACTATCACCCTCTTTTACTAAGGCATGCTAGCCATTTTAGTGCACGCTAAATATTAGCATGCGCTAAACGCTAATGCATCCTTAGAATATAATGCACATATTAGCATTTAGCACATGCTAAAACAGCTAGCATGCCTTAGTAAAAGGACCCCTAAGTTTATGTACCACTTTATTGTTTTGAGAACAATGCAATGCTTATTCAGTATTTCATAAAGCAGGTATCAACTGATTTTTGAATTTCTATTTTAAAAAGCTATTACACTTGCAATTGGAGCAATTAGAGAGTAGTATAATATGTCAGACCCACAGTGGAACATGAAAATTCACTTTCAATACATTTCATCCTGTAGTGGAGGAGAAGACCTCAGGAGTCTGGAACCTGCAGTGATCTTAGCACAGGCTTAGATTGCTGCTTACACAAATCGTGTTTCCCTGAAAATAAGACACTATCTTATATTAATTTTGAGTCCAAAAAAGGCACTAAATCTTATTTTTGGGTAGGTCTTATTTATTTTCATGTACAATGATCATCTCTCCCTTCCTCTCCACCACCCCAATTCTTCCTATTTCCTTTCTCTCTCCCACATGTGCAGCATCTTTCCTCCCCTCTCACCCATCACCTTGTGCAGTATCTTTCTATCCCCCCTCCCATCCCCCTGTGCAGCAGAACCCTTGCAGCTTCTATCCCTCCCTCCTTTGTGCAGCAGAACCCTTGAAGCTTCTATCCCCCATCCCCCTCCCACTTCCCCCCCCCCTCCTCGCTGACCCTGTCATCTCTCCCTCCCAACCGCAAGACCGAAATACCTGGTAACAAATGGCAGCATCGGCAGCACGCCTTCTCATGCCTGGGTGTTTCTTGCTGCGTTGCTGATGATATCATCAGTGATGCGGCTGCTGTTTGTTACCAGGTATTTTGGACTCGCGGTCGGGGTTTGGTTGGGAGGGAGCGATGGAAGGGGGGCGGTGGCATGGGCGGAGAGAAGCACTGTTGCCAGCGAATAGGGCTTATTTTCAGGGGTAGGGCTTATATTAAGACCTACCCTGAAAATCATGCTTGGGCTTATTTTCGGGATAGGTCTTATTTTCAGGGAAACACAGTAATTGCTTTCAATCATTGGCCAAAAACCTCCACAACCGTTTGCTTCAAATAGTAAAAATCAAGTAATGTGTGCATAAGTAATTATCACAATAGTAATTTTTTTTAAGTATTCAAAAACTGCGGAAATTAAATCAGCACTTATCTCCAATAATTCCGACGGGGACCTGTTTCACAGGCTGCTTCATCAGGGAATTCTGATTGTGCTGATATATTATATGGAAATGTTACTTCTGCTCAGAAGGCTCCTGAGGTCAAGGGAAATCTTTCCTCACCAATCTTCTACATTTGTTCAAAGGGGTGAATAAACGTGTGGATAAAGGTGAGCTGGTCAATATTGTGTATCTGGATTTTCAAAAGGCATTTGAGAAAGTCCTTCTGAGGAAATTAAAAAGTCATGGGATAGGAGGTAATATTATGGTTAAAAGAAAGCAGAGAGTTAGGGTTAAATGGTCAATATTCTCAATGGAAAAGGGTAAATAGTTGGATTCCCAAGGGGTCTGTGCTGGGACTGCTGCTTTTTAACATATTTATCAATGATCTAGAGATGGGAATAATTATTGAGATAATTAAATTTGATGATGTAAATTAGTTAAATCACAAGAGGACTGTGAAAAATTGTAAGAGGGCATCTACCATTTTGATGCCCAGTCTCCTAATCTCATAAGAAGATCTTATAAGACTGGGAGACTAGGGTTCATCAAAATGGTTCATCAAAATGGTTCATCAAAATGGTTCATCAAAAGGGTTCATCAAAATGGTAGATGAAGTTTAATGTGAGAAAGTACAAAGTGATGCATTTAGGCAAGAGAAACCCAAACAATAGCTACTTGATGCAGATTCCACATTAGGAGTCACTACCCATGAAAATCACTACCCATGAAAGGATCTAGGTGTCATCATTGAAACCAGCTCAGTATGTGGTGGCAGCTAAGAAAGCAGAAAGAATGTTAGGAATTGTCTGGAAAAGAATGGAAAACAAAGATGAGAATGTTATAATACCCTTGTATTGTTTCATGGTATGGCCATACCTCGAATACTGTGTGTAATTCTGATCACTTCATCTCAAAAAAAGATATAGCAGAATTAGAAAAGATACAGAGAAAGGCGATGCAAATGATAAAAGGGATGGAACAGATTCCCTATGAGGAAAGGCTGAAGTGGCTAGGGCTCTTCAGCTTGGAGAAGAGATGGCTCTGAATGATTCACTAGAGCAACAGGATGCAAAAGTTAATTCCAAATGTTGAACAAAATGTTAGGAATTATCAGGAAAGAAATAGAAAACAAAGATAAAAATGTTATAATGCCCTTGTATCACTCTATGGTATGACACCACCTTGAATACCGTGTTCAATTCTGGTCACTGTATCTAAAAAAAAAAAAAAAAAGATATAGCAAAATTAGAAAAGGTACAGAGAAGGGCAATGCAAATGATAGAAGGGATAGGACAAATTGTCTAAGAGGAAAGGCTAAAGTGCCTAGGGCTCTTCAGCTTGGAGAAGATGGCTCAGGGGAGATATGTAGAGGTCTATAAAATACTGAGTGGATTGGAAAGGGTAGATGTGAATCACTTGTTTACTTTTTCCAAAAATATTAGGACTAGGGAGACATAATGACGCTACTAAGTAGTAGATTTAAAACAAATTGGAGAAAATATTTCTTTACTCAACATGTAATTAAACTTTGGAATTAATTGCTGGAGAATGTGATAAAATCAGTTAGCATAGCAGGGTTTAAAAAGTTTTGGATAATTTCCTAAAAGAGAAGTTCATAGACTGTTAGGTCATTATTAAGATGGCTTAGGGAAATCCACTGCTTATTCCTAGGATAAGCAGCATAAAATCTGTCTTGCTCCTTGGGATCTTGCCAGGTATCTGTGACCTGGGTTGGCCACTAATAGAAACAGAATGCTGGATCTTGGTGGACCTTCAGTCTGTCCCAGTATGGCAATTCTTATGTTCTTAAAGAACAATAATGCTGCAAAGGAAGTTCTCACTGCCCCTGAAATCTGTGCTTCTATTGTCAGATGATGTCCAAACTATGACCTGACTCATAACATGTTAACAAGTACCTCCTAAGAGAAGGGCAGATCGGCAATTCTTGTTTGTGTTTACTATGGTGCTCATTTTCAAAGCACAGAGACTTAGAAAGCTACATAGTAATACAATATATGTAATCTTGTACATCTATACGAGATGCTACCCAAAGTTCGGGGAATTCAATTGTAAAAAAATAATTGCTTACCAAAACTCCTAGTTTCCACCGTCTCCTTCAAAGTAGTCCCCTTACGAATGTATACAGCGATCCCAGCATTTTTCCCATGAGTCCATGCATCTATGGAAATCATCTTGGGTGAGTACCTTGAGGACCTCCTTCGATTCTGACTGGATCTCTTCAATCGTGTTAAAACTGCGCCCTTTCAGTCGTATTTTCATTTTGGGGAATAGGAAAAAAATCACAGGGGGCAAGGTCAGGCGAATAAGGCTACGATCTGAAAGGATAGTCTCACAAACTTTTGCTATGGTTTCTGGTATTGTGCTTGTTGACAGTTGTACGGAACGGTCATCATCATGGACAGATGTTCGTCTGTCCTTGAAGCATTTGTACCAAAGAAAGGTTTTGCTTTGGCACATGGCATTATCTCCAAAGGCTTCCTGGAGTATACGATGGGTTTCTGCAGCGGTTTTTTAAAGTTTGAAACAAAATTTGATGCAGATTCTTTGCTCAATAAAATCATATCGAAATCTGCCGAATCACTAAAACACAACCTTACAGAATTGCACAGAACAAAACAATGCGACAACTCAGCTGCAAGCCCGTTGGCACACTGATTAACAAAGCATACTGCTAGATACCTCTTGTGGTGGAAAAGGGCATATTATATCCAGTTCACACGCACTGTTCACATTCCCCAAATTTTGGGTAGCACATCATATGCTTTGAAAATAAACCTCACAAAAGTTTGGTCTCATAAGGTTCAAGCTAAGGCAGTTCCTCTCCATTCAGTTTGCTACCATGTCCAAACATTTATTGAATGTATTGCAGATATTTGGTCACAATTCATAGATGTCCTCAGTTAAAAACATAGACATGGCCCTGCTGGGTAAGACCAAAGATTCATCTAACCCAGTATCCTGTTTCCAACAGAGACCAATCTGGTTCACAAGTACCTGGCAAAATTCCAGAAAGTAGCAAGATTCCATGCTACTAAGCAGTGGCTTTCCCTAGGTCTGTCTTAATAATAGTTTATGGACTTTTCCTCCACAAATGTGTCCAAACCTTTTCTAGAGCCAGCTACATAAACTGTTTTTACCACTTGCTCCAGCAACAAGTTTCAGAGCAAAGGCAAGGCATGCATCACCATTTTCCTGAATAATGGACACAGGTGGGCTTAATTAAGCATTAAAAAGTGGTGGTGCATGCAGAGATAGAGCTTTCAGAAGACCATACATTAATGGAAGAACCTTGGGTGAGGAAAGCTTCAAACTTCCAAATGGTTTGTCTTAGGGTGAAAGTACCATACTTATTGTGTCAAATAATAGTCATTTTAATTGTTGGGTTTGATATACAATAGCTGTATTATAAAAAGGAAAACAAAATGGTGTACAGCTTAACTGAAGATTATTAGCTATGTATTTTAGGAGGAGTGAATAATAAAAGCTGGCTTGAGGTGGATTAGAAGCTGAAAAAAACTGCCATACTGAGTCAGACTAAAGGGCCATCATGCTCAGTATCCTGTTTCAAGCAATGATCAATCCAGGTGACAGCTATATGGCTGGATTCCAAAAAGTAGCTGCATTCTACTTTTTGGAATCCCCATAGCTAAGCAGTGGTTTTCCCCAAGTCTTATCTTATCCAAACATTTTTTTTAAACTCAGCCATGCTACTAACTGCTTTTACCACATTCTCTGGCAGCGAATTCCAGAGCTTAATTTGATTTCACCCAATCTGTTCTGTTTATATATTTTGTTTTACCATATCTTCTCTCAGCCATCTCTTTTCCAAACTAAAGAGTTTCATCTTATTTAGCTTTTCCTTGTAAAAAGACTTTCCATCCCCTCTATCGTTTTGGTTGCCCTTCTCTGTACCTTTCCTAATCGTTGTATTATTTTTGAGACATGATGATCAGAATTGTATACAGTACTGAAGGAGTAGTTGCACCATGACATAGAGGCATTTTAGATGCTCTACTTCAAGGGTGTCCAACCTTTTGGCTTCCCTGGGCCGCATTGGATGAAAAAAAATGTTCTGGGTCTGCACAAATATTAACACTAGCTGATGAGCAAAAAAAGGGTTGAGCAGGTCCCAAATTTGCAATCACTAATATAGAAGATGTACGTATTTAATAATAAACCTTCATTAAAGGGATACTGTGGAGAGGAACCCAAAAAAGCAGTAATACTTACCCTGACTGAGTGATCCTCCACATACACCGCTGACAGTGGGAGCAGCCACAGGCTTCCGCATCCCCATTCTGATGAGCAGG
This sequence comes from Geotrypetes seraphini, assembly GCF_902459505.1. Classification (NCBI taxonomy): domain Eukaryota; kingdom Metazoa; phylum Chordata; class Amphibia; order Gymnophiona; family Dermophiidae; genus Geotrypetes; species Geotrypetes seraphini. The sequence goes on along the minus strand of NC_047086.1, from coordinate 335,956,584 downwards.
GTTGCGTGCTCCTGGTTCTCCCATTCACTTCTATTATAGCTACGGTGAGCCTCTTCAAGAGGTGAGCCTCATCAGAGCAGGGATGCTGAATCAGTTGTCAGCAGCGCACGTGCAGGACTGCGACCCTAAGGACTTCATCTCACACTGGAACAACCTGACCACCAACATCCTTGATGAATTAGTCCCACTACAAACCAAAACCAGAACCAGCAGAAGATCAGACCAATGGTTTGACAATGAACTACTCCAACTTAAAAGACAATGCAGACGACTAGAAAGAAAATGGAGATAAACTAACCTAGATCACACAAAATCCGCCTGGAAAAAAATTAACAAACAATACAAATTACTACTAAAGGACAAGAGAAAAACACACTACACCAATCTAATAGGCACAGAAACACAAGATACCAAAAAACTATTCCAAATATTAAAAGAACTAACAGACACCAAACCCTACATGACCACCAACAATACCCCACCCCCCTCAGCCACCCTCTTAGCAGAACACTTCAAGAACAAAATTACATACACCAGAGCCACCCTCAATTGTACCTCATCCCACCTAGACTAACTCACAATTCATCCCACAGAAATAGAATCAACTGCAGCAGACAGTGCATGGTCCCAGTTCCCCAGCATACAATGGCCCGAACTCAATAAATTGTACAAAAAATACAGCCAAGCATCCTGCGACCTCAACCACTGCCCTTCATATCTCCTTACAACCTCTAGCACAAAATTCCATTCTCCACTTCTGCAATAGATACAAACCATGCTAACAGACGGCCTTTTCCCAACTGACCTCAGTGAAATCATCATTACCCCAATCCAAAAAGACCCAAAAGGACCAATAGACCAACCATCTAACTACAGACCCATTGCCTCTATACCTCTATATGTCAAACTAACAGAAGGACTAGTAGCCAGACTCCTCACCAACTATCTAGAAGACCATAACATACTTCACCCCATGCAATCTGGCTTCAGAACCAACTTCACCACAGAGACATTACTAGGCTCCCTTATTGTCAAAGCCAGACAACATCTTAGCACAGGGAAAAAAAATGTTTCTCATACAACTGGACCTGACCGCAGTATTTGACCTCCTACTGCAAATTCTGGACGCAATAGGTATCTCAGATAAAGTATACTCTTGGTTTGAAGGCTTCCTAAAATCCAGAACATACAGGGTAAAATCAAATAAAGAAAAATCCGAACCTTGGTCCAATCCATGTGGCTTACCACAAGGATCCCCACTATCCCCTACTCTCTTCAACCTATACACTGCCTCTCTTGGAACATACCTGGACAATCTAGGCATAACCACCTATAGTTATGCAGATGACATTACCATTCTCATACCTTTTGATCAGCCAAAGACTGCCATGGCAAACACACTACACCGAACACTAGAAACAGTAGCAACCTGGATGAAAGATCACAAACTGAAACTCAACCCAGACAAAACAAATTCATCCTCCTCGAAAATGACAAAGTCCCAACCATAACCAATTTAGCAATCAACTCAACCAACTATCCCATCCAAAACACCATAAAACTACTAGGAATGACTATATACAGATGCTGCACCATGCAACCGCAAATAAATAAAATAATACAGAAATCCTTCGCAGTTGTAAGAAACCTAAGACAAGTCCGGAAATTCTTTGAAAGAACACAATTCCAGCTTAAAGTACAATCCCTAATCCTAGGCCTACTAGATTACTGCAACATCCTCTACCTCCCCTGCCCGGCCACTATGATCAAGAACTACAAACAATCCAAAATACAGCCCTGAGACTCATCTACTCATTGAGGAAACATGACCATATTACAGAAGCATACATCAACTCACACTGGCTACCAATACAAGAAAGAATACTATTTAAATTCTACTGTATGTTATTCTAAACCCTAAATGGAGACAGCCCAACCTACCTGAACAACCGCCTCATCCAAACCACCTCAATCAGACATAGAAAAACACACACATCCCCGATCAAAGAAGTAAAATAGAAAAAAATATACGATGGCCTCCTAGCCATTCAAGCAGCAAAACTAGATAACCAGATCTCCAATCTACTGATATCTACCCCTGACTATAAGATGTTCAGAAAATAAATAAAAAGTATACTCTTCAAGAAATTCCTGAAACAAACCTAACATCATACCGTCCTACCTCCATCTTCCCGCCACACTAAAACTACCGGACTTCTCTTTACCTCTCTAGAAATGACAAATAATCTTCCATTGTAACCCACCATCTATAATTCTTTTGTAATCTGCCTTAAACCGCAATGTAATGGCGGAATAGAAATCTCTAATGTAATGTAAATATTACTGCTTTTTTGGGCCTCACACTTTGAGCTTAGGCTCCCTCAAAATGAATATCTCCCCTACTGTAGCTAGTAGGGATCCCCAAACCTCACCAACTGATAGCCACCTCCTCCCCCTCCAACTTCCTAAGTTCTGCAGCTGGCAGCAATATTGCAGAGCTGCTGCCTTCCCTCAACCCTGCCCCCCCCCCCCCCTTTGCTTTCATGCATGCATGAAAACAGGAGCAGCTTGAGGATATTGCCATTGGCTGCAAAGCTTGGAGATTTTGAGTTGCCAGATTGGAGGAAGATGTCTTCAGTTGGCAGGGCTTGGGAATCCCCACTAGCTCAAGTATTGATAAATTGCACTCAGTCATGGAGAAACTTTGGTGCCTAGCCACTAATTTTGGGCTCCAGTCTCTCCCCCAAATCAGCTGTATATGACTACACTACTGAATATAAAAATAATTGTGATTCACATATCCCAAAGCTAACATATTCCAGTTAATAAATTCAAAATAAAACAATTTTTTCTACCTTGTTGTCTGGATGTTTTGTTTTTCCATCATCTTGGTCCCAGTTTCTCTTTCTGTTTTTCTCTATCTTCAACTAATTCTCTTTCCAGTGTCTGCTGTCCATTTTTTTCTCCTCTTCTCTCGCTCCATTTCCTTCTTATGCCTGTCTCCAACGTATTTATTTTTCCCTTTCAGCTTTAACTTTTTCTTTTCTGCCTCTGTCCACTCAAAGCTTGCTTTTTTTCTCACCCTTCTTCTTTTTAAATGTTCAGCTACCTCACAATTCTCTATCTTCTCTCAGTCCCTAGCTCTCCCATTTCCCATCTCACTCCTTTCCCAACCTCCTATTCCCCATTACTACATTTCTACCACTGTACTCACTGCTCTCTCACTAATCTTGTCATCTCCCTTTTGTCCTCATCCACATGGCTCACCACTTTCAGAATCCTTCTTCCTCTCTCCACTGGTCAGGCTATAACTCCCTATCCCTTTCTTTCCATCCCCTAGCATCATCTTATCCCAGCTCTCTTCCATCCTGCCCTTCCATGGTTTCATCTTTCCTCCTCCTCCATGGTCCAACATTTTGCTCCCTCTCTTTTCTGTTTTTCTTCTTCCCTCCCTCCTTGATGCTGAACAATGAAATGGAGGAAAAAAGAGAGATGCTGCATCTCTCTGCCTTCCATCCACAGGCCTACCATTTCTCCCTCCCTCCCATCCCCAGATCCAACTTCTCTCCCTTTCTCTTTCCAACTGCCCCCCATCCTATCTCTCCCCCCACTTGCCTGCCTCTCTTCCCCAGGTCCACCATTTCTTTCTTTCTGTTCCCAACAGTTCTCCCTTAAAGTATCTCTTTCTCTCTTCCTCCACATCACCCCAGGTCCAACTTCTCTTCCTTCAGACTATTGCCCACCATCTCTCTCTCTGTCCTCTGTTTCTGGTCCCATAAGCTCTCCTCCACGCCCAATCTGATACTTCTTTTAATACTCTCCCCCTCAAAAAAAAAAGTCCAGGAGGCTTCCTCGGCCCAGCATGTTCCCCCCTTCTCTCTGCGCCCATGCATCTCTATCTCCCTCCTCTCTCTGCCCAACAGTTGTCCTCTTTCTTTATCTCCTCAATTGCACCATCTCTTTCCCTCTCTCAGACACCCAATTCTACCTTTCTATTCTCTCCCTCACCTCTGCATCTCTTTCCCTCACTCCCTCTATTCTTCCATCTTATGGCTCATGCTCCCCTCTATCTTTCCCTTCATTCTGGGTCCTAAGTTCATGCCCCTCCCTCCTTTCTTCCATCTTTTTTCCTAAATTTGTGCTCCCTCCCTCTCAAGTAAGAACATAAGAAATGCCTCTGCTGGGTCAGACCCAAGGTCCATCGTGCCCAGCAGTCCGCTCATGCGGTGGCCCAACAGGTCCAGGACCTCTGCAGTAATCCTCTATCTATACCCCTCTATCCCCTTTTCCAGTAGGAAATTGTCCAATCCTTTCTTAAACCCCAATACCGTTCTCTGCCCTATCACATCCTCTGGAAGCGCATTCCAGGTGTCCACCACACGTTGGGTAAAAAAGAACTTCCTAGTATTTGTTTTGAATCTGTCCCCTATCAACTTTTCCGAGTGCCCTCTTGTTCTTTTATTTTTTGAAAGTTTGAAGAATCTGTCCCTCTCTACTCTCTCTATGCCCTTCATGATCTTATAAGTCTCTATCATATCCCCTCTAAGTCTCCTCTTCTCCAGGGAAAAGAGACCCAGCTTCTCCAATCTTTCAGCGTATGACAGGTTTTCCATACCTTTTATAAGACGTGTCGCTCTCCTCTGAACCCTCTTGACTAACGCCATATCCTTCTTAAGATACGGCGACCAATATTGGACGCAGTACTCCAAATGCAGGCGCCCTTCTCTCTCCCTTCCTTCTGTGCCCCGGGTGTTTACCTTCAGGCGGGCTCCCTCCTCACTGCTAGTCATTTTTTGCTGAAAGCCATGGGCAGTACCTTCCTCTTAAATCCCAACACACCCTTCTCCCTCCCTTCTGTGCTGCAGGTGTTTACATCTTGCCGGCTCCCTCCTCCATTTTGCTGCAGCATTCGCTCAAAGCCCCGGGTAGCGGCTTCCACGTGCCTCTTGCGGCTGATCTGGAAGCGTTTCCTCTGATGTTGCGACGTCAGAGGGAACACTTCCGGGTCAGCCGCAAGAGGCACATAGGATCCACTGCCTGCGGCTTTGAGCAAACGCTGCAGCAAAATGGAGGAGGAAGCCAACAAGACGGTAAACACCCGGGGGCGGCAGAGGAAAACACCGCATCGCCGTCGACCTTCGAGTGGGGCTGCACAAAATACTTCACGGGGCCACAGGTTGGACACCCCTGCTCTACTTTATTCTGTTTTCCTTACCTAATAATTCCTAATATTCTGGAGGGAAGGGGGGGTTGATTGTCACCTCCTAATAAGCAGAGGAGTTCGACTTATTGTCAATGATTATGCCTAGACCGTTTTGCTGGGTGGTAACTTCTACTGTGGAACCTAACATTGCGCAATTTTATTTGCATTATTCTTCCCCATATGTTTCATTTTTTGATTGTCCGCTTTAAATTTGATCTACAGTTTGGATTCCCAGTCTCTCGATCTTGTAAAGTCATTCTGCAATTTTCTCACAATCTACTTGTTATTTAACAACTTAGAATAATTTTATGTCATCTCCAAATTTGATTACCTGAATTCAATTGTTTATTTATTTACTTAAGAAGTCTTGGTATACTCTATAAGGGATAGAGATGTCCTCAAGATTCAAAGATACAGGACAAACTGCACAAGAGTTTGGAAAGTGAATTGCTTCACACTTATCAGAAATTAAGAAAGAAGTTATGTCAAGACAGCATTCCTGAAGTGGTTAAAGGGATATCATCAGAGGAGTTAGAACTAGTCAGTCAGAAGGCAATTCTATAAAGGGGGCACCCATTTTTATGCACCTGTTGTACAAAGGAAATTGGGTGCTTGCTTTCCTTTATAGAATACTACATATCAACACAAATGTATATAGCCTTGTATCTGTCATGAACTGTGTATAGCTGTGGGATAAATATTTTAAATAAATCTGTATGTGCACTATAGATGCAGCCACTTACACACCAGCATAAGGCTGATGTAAATGTTCACATTCAATTGCTAAAATTCACGTGTAAATTACAGTATTCTGTAATTTATGTGCTTAACTATGCAAACTGTTCATGCTCTGTCCAGATTTCACCCAAGTGTAAGCCCACCTTCAGATTACATTCCATCACATGTAGGCAGCATTTTATAAAATAGTGTATACATTTGGAGGGTTAAAGAAAGGAAAATGAGCTTCAGGATTACCTTAAGGGGGCTGCCTAGCTGAATGTATGCCTAGGGTATCAGATACCCATTGAGCTGATCCTGGACACAGAACAGCTGTTTAGGAAAGCTGAACTATCAAAGTTTAAATGAAAGCTATAAGGTGGATGCAATACCTTGTTACTCTCTTGTTCCCCCTAGTGTTCTAGGAGTTCTTTTGTCCCAGCATGTATTTTACTGTGAGTGTATTTTTCAAAATAATTTATGTGGGCAAAACAATGCTTTACCTGCAGAAATAGGTTTTTATAAATTTGCACACCCTTTATCTGGGTAAAAAGTATGTGCCTAGTGCCATTTTATGTATGCTTTTACCTCTGTATTAGGAGGCATTGCTGCTGCAAGATTTAAAATGCCACATATAGTGTTGAAATTTCAAAAGTATTTTCATGAATTGGGGGCAAATGTGTATAGATTTGTTTGAGTGTGATCACATGCATACATTTACTGTAAAAGTCTGTGACTTGAAAAAATGTGTTTTTTTTGCCAATGCAGGCAGTTATGTAGTAAAATTAACATATTTGCTCACATCTTTTTTCACTAGTAGTAGTTACATTCAGGTATACTAGGTATTTCCCTGACCCAGGAGGGCTCACAATTTAATTTTGATACTTGAGGCAATGGAGGGTTTAGTGACTTGCCCAAGATCACAAGGAACAGCAGTAGAATTTGAACTGAATACCTCTGGATATCAGGTCCCGTGCTCTTGTCATAAGGCTATTCCTCCAATCAATATGTGTGTACTGTATATGTATCTGTGGTTGTAGTTATCAGCATAGGCTACTATTGTTATTTTCTTGTTAATCCATTATTAGTAGCTAGGTCTCTTTGTATAAAATGGCACCTATGCTAAAACAGCATGTGTTAATAAGAAAATAGCATATTTTAAATGTAGCTCATGTTAATAACTATTCCTCTACATGTATATGTATACATGTTTGTGTGTGTAGAGCTATTCATGTACTTATGGTAGAATATCCATTTTATCTTGTGATAATTTACTAATTTATGAACTTTAGTTAGTTAGTTTATTTAGTTATTTATGTGATATACTGCAATTATTAACAAGATAGGCTGTTTTCTTATAATTGATGATAACATTTTTTTCTCTTATAATTGATGATAACATTTTTTTCTATTTTTTCTTCAGTGGATCTGGCACGATAATATGCAGTTTCTTCAAGACAAGAATATTTTTGAGCATACATATTTTGGGTAAGATTATTGGTTACCAAACTTTATTATTACCGATATTTTGCAATATTCTTTACATAGCCTAACAGCGGGGACTATTACAATCACAGTTTGCCTATAGAACTTTGAACTATATTTTGCCCTATAGGCTTTTTTAATTTATTTTAATAAATATTTAAGATTTTTTTTCTCAATTTTAGGTTCATGTGGCAGTTGTGTAGTAGTATTCCAAGCACATTACCAGATCCCAAAGCAGTATCTCTGATGACAGCAAAGGTACCTTTCATACCTATTGGGAGAGGGGATTTCTAGATGCAGTAAGCTTTAATGTGGCAGCACGAAACTTTAAAGGTAATTGTATTCTGTTTTCTTTCCAGCTTAGCACTTCCTTTGTCCTGGAGACATTTATCCATTCAAAGGAGAAGGTATGTGACTTGTTTTGTGAAATTCACAAATTCTGATGTCCTTTGTTGAGTTGTACACACCACTGATCTAATGTGGTCTCCTTTTAGCATCAAATCAAACTTTTCAGATAAATACACTGAGAACATATCCTAATTGATTCCCTTTTCATGCTATCCACTGCCACATAGAGCCTGTAGTAACATTTTTCTTGGCTGAAATCCTTCCATTAAAACCTTTTCTATATGAGATCTCTCCCTGATCTGATCATTATGTAGTTTGTTTGGCATATGAATAAATGGACCCATGAAAGGAGATTTCTTCAAATATGATATCAAAATGTGTTCTTACATTAGTTTTTTGGGGGGGCTATTCCTGCCATCTCTGAGGAATCAATATTTTAAAAAAATAGCCGAGTAGTATGTAAAGGAATAGCATTAAATTCCTAAAGGATTAAAAAGGGCAAAAATAGCATGTCAGAAATCAGAATTGCTTAGGGTGATGAAAGGAAGAGGATATTTTTTAAAATTTTGAAAATAGTTTAAAGACAATAAAAGTAACATAGGAAATTATGGCAAGAAAGGATAGGGGCAGCAAATGAGTTCTGGAAGTAAACCCCAGTAAAAGTGTAACAGCAGTGGGGAAGATAATTTTAAAAAAATTTTAGCAACACTTCTCAGCAACAAAATAAAAGGAGAAACTACACAGCCCCAAAATCTGTACAGAAGATGAGAGTTCCAATATGCATAAATGCTCGCCATCAAAGCAACAAAGTATAAGATCTGTAAGCCCTAATGTTAAAGGAAGTCTTAGATATTGTTATTGGTTCAATAACTGTCATGAATGGGACATAATCATACTGGGTTATAATCTTTATGACGGATAGAAATGGTTGAAAAGGTGGAGGAGTAGCACTGTAGGTGAAAAACAATATTAAAGTGACTGAAATGCAAGAGGCCTGGGGAAAGGAGGAAGTAACATGGATAGTTCTAAAAAGAAAAGATGAAAACTTTGTCCATATAGACATCATTTACAGACCTCCAGCATAGACAGACAAAGCTCTGGTCATTGATATCCAAAAGCTGAGAATAAAAGGGGAGGTGCTGCTACTGAGAGATTTTAACCCATCTGCAGAATCAGAAAGAAATAGAGAGATCATGAATATCTGTGAAAATGCTTTGCTCAAACAAATGAAGAGAGAACTACATGAGGGAAGGAATGATGCTGGATCTAGTGCCCACAAATGGAGAAAGAGTATCTAACGTCCAGAGTGGTACCCAGTGTGGGCAGTAATGATCATCACATGTTAGTGCATACACATAAAATTCAGAGTTCTGGATTTCAGACATGCTGTCTTTAGTAAAATGGGGGAGAGTACCTGAAGAAAGAACTGATGGGATGGGAAGATATAAGCGAAGTGGAAAGTCAGTGGTCCAAGCTGATAGGAACTATAAAAATCACAACAGATATTTATATACGAAAAGGAAAACAAGAAGGAAACTGATATGGTTCTGCAAACAAGTGGCTGAAAAAATAAAGTATTCATGAAATACAGAAAAATAGGAGAGGTGCACAGAAAAGAATATCAGTTAAAATGCAAGGAAGCAACTAGAGAAATGGCTAGCAAAAGCCAGCCTTGGTGGAAGAAAACAGTGGCAACACCATTATCATGAAGAGCTAAAGAAAAGAAAATGGAGGAAATTTGTGCATTTATTTAGTCTTGAATTTGTTGGGCTTTTGTTTGTAATGAAATGAGAGACATTTAAACAGATGGTGATGATGATTGAAAATATTTTGAGTATTGGCATGGTGCAAATAAGTAGTATATGTAAACCACTTTGCATGTGTAACCACAAAAAGGTGGTATACAAGTTCCATTCTCTTTCCCAAATACATGTTTATTTTAAATATAAAATACCTAGTTATATGAAATGTTAATAGGAAATAAGCTATGTGAGCTCATGGTCTTCCGCGTGTGCTTATTTCTAGTAGTTGTTTATTGAAGTTTCAAGTTTTATTAAAATTTGATGTGCATGCCAATGTCAAATATTTCAAAGCGTATTACAAATTTAAAATAGAAACAAGACCATATGGCAATTTAATACAAAATAATATATACATACAAATTCAGTACAGATACAAAAGGAAAGGGAGATGAACTACAATCGTTAAAGCAGAAAGAGAACATTTAGGGGTAACACTTCAGAGAGGGCAAAAAGCGAAAAATAAGGAAGGAAAGAGAAAAAAACCACAACTTAAATCCTATAAATAAGGACTGATTAAAATTGGATGTTAAGATATTAAAGTATAAAATTTTAAACGTAGACTGGTAATCTTGTCTATGCGTCAAATGCATCCTTATACAGAAAGCTTTTTAAAGAGCCTTTGAATTTTTCTAACAAGATTTCCCCACGCAAATAATTTGGTAAATTATTCCAGAGCTGTGGAGCTATAACTGAAAAAATAGTAGATCTCTTAGTGCCTATAACATTTAGGGAGGAGATAGTCAAAAGATGCTGTTCTGTTGATCTGAGTGTCCTAAATGGAGTATACGGTATAAGAAGACAGTCAAGAAATATTGGTGCATTTGATAGCTGGATTTTAAAGGTTAATAATGCAATTTTGTAAGTGATTCTATAAGAGATTGGTAGCCAATGTGCTTTTTTCAGAAATGGTGTCGCATGATCATATTTTTTTGAATTGGTGATAATTTTTATTGCTGTATTTTGTATAATTTGCAAGCTTCTATACCACTACTAATGACTGGGGAGTCAACTCAGAGCAGTTTACATGAGCTTCTGTAATTGTGATACACTACATGAGCTGCTGCAATGGTGTTAACAATACACATGCTTCTGTGATGGTGATATAATAAAGAGTTTCAAGACAGATCAGTACAGTTTACATAGAAACATAGAAATAGACGGCAGATAAGGGCCACGGCCCATCAAGTCTGCCCATCCCAATGACCCTCCCCTACCTTTCTCTGTGAATAGATCCCACGTGTCTATCCCATTTGGCCTTAAAATCAGGCACGCTACTGACCTCAATAACCTGAAGTGGAAGACTATTCCAGCGATCAACCACCCTTTCAGTGAAAAAGAATTTCCTGGTGTCCACGTGCAGTTTCCTGCCCCTGATTTTCTATGGATGCCCCCTTGTTGCCGTGGGACCCTTGAAAAAGAAGATATCTTCTTCCACCTCGATGCGGCCCGTGAGATACTTGAATGTCTCGATCATGTCACCCCTCTCTCTGCGTTCCTCGAGTGAGTACAGCTGCAACTTATCCAGCCATTCCTCGTACGGGATATCCTTGAGTCCCGAGACCATCCGGGTGGCCATTCTCTGGACCGACTCCAGTCTCAGCACATCCTTACGGTAATGCGGCCTCCAGAATTGCACATAGTATTCCAGGTGGGGCCTCACCATGGATCTATACAATAGCATAATGACTTCAGGCTTACGGCTGACAAAACTTCTGCGTATGCAACCTATGATTTGCCTTGCCTTGGATGAAGCTTGCTCCACTTGATTGGCAGTCTTCATGTTCTCACTGAAGATCACCCCTAAGTCTCGTTCTGCTTCAGTTCTTGTTAGGATCTCGCCATTAAAGGTGTAAGTCTTGCATGGATTTTGGCTGCCCAGGTGCATGACTTTGCATTTTTTGGCATTGAAGCTGAGTTGCCAGGACCTAGACCAGCGCTCCAGTAGGAGTAGGTCGTGCATCATGTTGTCGGACATTGAATTTATGTCTGTTGTGCTTTTGCCCACTACATTGCTTAGTTTGGCGTCATCGGCGAATAATGTTATTTTACTTTACAGCCCTTCGGCCAAGTCTCTAATAAAGATGTTGAATAGGATCGGGCTCAGGACCGAGCTCTGCGGCACTCCACTGATTACCTCCATCATTTCGGAGGGGGTGCTGTTCACCACTACCCTCTGAAGCCTACCTCCAAGCCAGTTCCCAACCCATTTTGTCAATGTGTCGCCCAATCCTATAGAACTCATCTTGCTCAGCAACCTGCGGTGTGGTACGCTATCGAATGCTTTACTGAAGTCCAGGTATACGATGTCCAGGGACTCCCCAACATCCAGCTTCCTCGTCAACCAGTCAAAGAAGCTGATCAGGTTGGATTGGCAGGATCTCCCCTTATTAAATCCATGTTGACGGGGATCCCGTATATTCTCCTCATTCAGGATCGTATCCATTTGGCGTTTGATTAGAGTTTCCATTAGTTTGCACACTATTGATGTGAGACTCACTGGTCTGTAGTTTGCTGTCTCCATCTTGGAGCCATTCTTGTGGAGTGGAATGATGTTAGCCGTCTTCCAGTCCAACGGGACGTTACCCGTACTAAGGGAGAGATTGAAGAGCGCGGATAGCAGTTCCGCCAAGACATCACACAACTCCCTGAGCACCCTGGGGTGTAGGTTGTCAGGCCCCATTGCCTTCTTAACCTTAAGCTTTGACAGCTCGCAGTAGACACCGCTGGGCGTAAATTCGAAATTACTAAACGGGTCATCTGTGTCAACCCTTGTCTGTAGCTGAGGGCCGAGTCCTGGCGCCTCGCGGGTGAAGACTGAGCAGAAGTATTCATTTAACAGTTGGGCTTTTTCCGAGTCCGCTTCTACATAGTCTCCGTCTGGTTTCCTAAGACGTACTATCCCGCCTGAGTTCTTATTTCTGTCACTGATATACCTGAAGAAGGATTTATCTCCTTTCTGGATGTTCTTCGCTAGAGACTCCTCCATGCGGAATTTGGCCTCCCTAACTGCTGTTTTGAAGTTGAGGACCTTGGTCAGTGTGGTAGATTTAGTGAAACCTTTCCTGAGATTGAACCATACCATGTTGTGGTCACTGGAGGCCAATGTGTCACCCACCGAGACCTCTGTGACATTTTCTCCATTTGTAAGTATTAGGTCCAGTATTGCCTGATCCCTTGTTGGTTCCAACATCAGTTGCCTGAGTCTTGCTCCCTTCATAGAGTTTAATAGCCTCCTGCTGCTGCCGGAAGCAGAAGAAAGCGTGTCCCAATCCACATCAGGCATGTTGAAGTCACCTAACACTACTGTGTCCCCACGCAAGGTGATATTCTCTATATCTCCGATTAATTCCATATCTAGGTCATCCTGTTGTCTTGGGGGTCTGTATATTATGCCAAGATACAGGCATTTGTCCTTCCCTCTGGCCAAATTTACTCAAAGGGATTCCCCAGTGTAGTGGACATCTGTGATTCTGGTGACCTTAATGTCATCGTTAGTATATAATGCTACACCTCCTCCCATTTTGCCCTCCCTGTCCTGGCGAAGCAAGTTGTAACCCGGTATGACCATGTCCCACCCGTGGGAGTCCGTGAGCCAGGTCTGAGATATCGCCACCACATCCAGGTCGGCATTCCTCATTTCTGTTTCTAATTCCAGGATCTTCTTTCCCAGACTGTGGGCGTTTACGTACATAGCTCTCCATGTTGTATGTTTGTTACGTCTCAGTGGGGATGTTCCCGCTTGAGCTACTTGGACACCTTTAGCATTATTCGCATGTTTTGTACTTTCCCTAGACCCAGAGTTACAACGTGCACCTATCCTGGACTGCCCAGACCCAGAACTACAGTGTGTTCCTATCCCAGACTCGGAAATGTGTGTACCCTGTGGGTTGGGGTTTTTTTTTTTTTGACTGAGTGTACAGTATAGAATACTCTCCACCCAACATATATACACCATGGGGTTCATAATCAAAACTTAAATACATCTAAAAACCTGCCCAAGTTAGCACTTGGACGATCTAAAAGACAGATTGTCCAAGTGCCAATAATTGAAATGGCTTTTTGGACATATCCAGGGACATTTTAAGCCTCTGAATCCTGCTGTGCACCCAGAGCTAAAGGGGCATTTTTGAAGGAGTGGTTAGGACGGGATGTGGGCAGGATGTGGGCCGACTTAAACTTAGTCATCCTGCAGCAATAAAATCAAATGTTTGACGAGACAGCCTAGACAAAACTTGTATGTTGTGAGTTAGACAATGTAAAGACAGGTATACGTGCCCAAAAGGTATCCACTGCAAAGACAAAGTAAAGACCCCCACAAACTCCCTCCCCATGTTCACTGACCCCCTAACACCCCCACAAAGTTCAGAATAAAAATGTACATACCTGCCTCTGGAACATCAGCACCTGGCATAGGAAAGCCTAGTAGAGCTGCACAGAGGTGTCTTAAGTAGCCTGGGGGTTGGGCTAGTGGACCATAGAGAGGAGGATCATGACCCATGAGCCACTCTAACCACTACATTCATGGTGAAAAATGTGAGTCCCCCCAAAACCCTACTGTACTGCCATATAGGTGGCACCTGCAGCCATAAGAGCTATAGGGTTGTAGATAGGTGGGTATATTGGGTTTTGGGGAGCTCACTATAACCTATAAGGGAGTTCTGATGAGATGTTTATGTGGTCCCCTTTTTGTGAAGTGCACAGCAGTGCCCTGTAAGGTGCCCCTTTGCTCTGTTGCCTTATCTAGATGGCCAGTCCATCACAATGCTGGTCCCTCCCACGTCCAAAAAGTCTGATTCTGGGCGTTTGGGACTTGGATGAATTTCTGGTCGAGAATGTAGTATAAAGATAGATGAAATGGGGGTCTGGACAATCAAAAGTCTGACGTACAGATAGACAATTTTTGTTAAAAATATTTTAGATGTACGTTTTGAGAATGGACATTTTTGCGCAGCCGACTTTGGTCAACTTGCACCCTACACCCAAATCGGACTTAGACATATCTTTTAATTATACCCCTCCATATGTATACCCTATCTCCACTCTATATGCACCTTAAATTCATCCTATGTAAAGTTGAGCATCTATATCTTAATATAAACATCCTATGTATATTCATACTATGTAAAATCTAAGTCATACTTATGCACATAATGCCAGTGTTGTGTTCTGTGTTCATCTTAAATTTATACATATCCAGATATTTCTACTTATGTGCATATTCCAGGTGGCTCTACTGTTTCCCCTATCATGGCCCTGGTTGAGGGGGGGGAGTAGCCAGTTATCTCCTCTAAGTTGCATTATTTGTTAAAGTAGTCTGTGAAGAAGATGGTCTCTATCCCTTTCTTTTACTTTCTGGTGTCCTTTTCTAGTATTAGTTCCTTTAGTTGTGACCAAATTAAGTTCTACAGATTTGATAGTATTCTATTTAATTTGAGAATCTGGCAGAGTTCAAAAGAGTAGTGGCAAACCAAGCATACTAAGAGACCTTTTTACTAAAGTTTTGTACTTACTGCTCATTATATGCTGCTTATCCTAGAAATAGTAGATTGCCCCAAGTCCATCTTAATAATAGCTTATGGATTTTTCTTTAAGGAAATTATCCAAACCTTTTAAAAACCTTGCTAAGCTAACTGCTTTAACCACATTCTCTGGCAATAAATTCCAGAGTTTAATTATATGCCGAGTGAAGAAATATTTTCTCTGGTTTGTTTTAAATTTACTTTGTAGCTTCATTGCATGGTTTTTTGTTTTTAAAAAAAATTCTTTATTAATTTTGAAACAAATACAAAATGCCATAGAATATACAAACAATTGGTACAATAAAACCGCACTTTATCTAACAAATAATAATATAAGTACATTTCACATACATCCCCTCCCTGGATGTGTGTGAAACTCCTTTGAAATTAAAGGCTTATACTAGTGATCAGTTTTTACAAATTTCATTAATTGACCTCAAGTCTCTTTAAATTTTTTATAATGTCCCAGTTGTTCCAAATTCATTCGCTCGTATCTATAAAATTGGCACAGGGTTTCCCACCAAAAGTTAAAATTCAGTCTATCCCAGTTTTTCCAATTTTTTGTAATTAGCTTCATAGTTGTAATTAGCTACCCCTGTCATGATAAGAAGTAATCTTTTCTTGCTTGCATTAACTAGACTCTTGGGTTGTAATAAGGTTTCAAATAAAACAATGTCATATGACATTGGGATAGAGATTTCCAATATCCTATTGATTTTACCCCTTATAGACTTCCAAAAGTTGAGTATCAAGGGACAATAAAACAGCATGTGATCCTGTGTCCCTACTTCAAGATGACAATGCCAGCATCTATTAGACTTTGAGCTGTACAACTTTTGTAAATGAGCTACAACAATCATTCGGTATATCAAAGTCTCAAGATTATAAATGGTTGCAGTTGAAACAAGCTTCATTGCATGTTGTCCCCTACTCCTTGAAACTTTGGAAAGAATAATCAAGCAGTTCACTTCTTTTTTTTTTTATTCAATAATTTTTATTGAAAGCAGTTTTTGAAAAAAGAACAAAACATAAAAGAAATACAATCAACCTGAAAGATGTCTAACAATCATATTTCAAGTTATATTACAAAACAACGCCTAGTACCAGAACATCTAAGCAAATATACAAAGACTAATAAGGCAGAGAAAGAACAGATAATAGAAGATGAAAAGATGAGAAAGAAAAGAAAAAGGAAAGAGGCAATGTGTAGCAGGAGTAGTCAGCTAGCTAGATTGTATAAAACTATCCAAGAATTTCCAAGGCGAAAGAGGTAGGGAGAGAGATGATGACATTCGAGAAATACAACACTTTTCAAAAGCATAGGATTCATACTTATTGTAAAGGCACAATGAGTTCCACCAGAAGGTATAATCAAGTAGAGAGGCCGATTTCCAGTTTTTAAGGATATGCATAATTGCAGTCACAAGCATGGCATCAATTAGTCTAGGAGGACAATCTGAATGAGCAAAACATGGATGTTGAGAACAGATAATAATAACATCAAAGGAAATGTCAGAGGTACATGACGTGATATCTTTGATGGTAGTCCACACACGGGACCAAAATGGATAGATTTCTTTACAGTGGAACAACATATGATCAAAAGTCCCATCAAGTTCCATGCAATGCCAACATTTAGGATCATCTTTAAATTTAGCCTTCCACATACAAAATGGTGTCCAGACAGCATGCTACAGAACATAGAACATAGACTGGGAAACTCTAGAAGACATCAAAGGTCGATTTGTCGTTGACCATAAAAGCTCCCAGTCAATATCCTGCAGAGGTAAGGAAAGCATATGTTCCCAGTGTTTCATGGACTGGATAGAGAAGATGAAATGATGATCTCGTAGAATATGATAAAAAATAGAAACAGCTTTACCACCTTTCAGAACTAAAGAGCACCAACGAGGAATCGTGTTCAGTGATGAGTTATTAAGCAGTTGTAGTGAAGCAGTGGAAATCGCGGAGGTTAGGTGGAGCCACTGGGAGTGGCAATTGCGAAGCAGTGGAAATTGAGTACAGAATAAATTAAGCAGAGTGATCAAATCTGACGTAAACAATTGAGATACTGTCCATAAGCCAGCTTTCTGCCATTTCTTCCAGCTGAAGGTTTTACCATTGATTTTAAGTTTTGAGTTATTCCAAATAGACATATCAGGGCTATTGTATAAAGAAATATCGGCCACAGCATCCAAATAACGCAGAGCATGTTGTGTTGCACTCAGCAGGGTGTAGGCTCGTAAATGCTTAGGGATATTCATGGTGGCAAGAATAGAAATAGGGTATGGAAAACAAATAAAATGTTCCATCTCGAGCCACGTAGGAGGAACTAAGGAAGAGGAGCTCTAGAACCAATGAGCACCATATTTAGCAAATGAAGCAACATGGTATAAATAAAAATCAGACAGTTTCATTCCCCCACAGATTTTGGATGCTTTCAATTTCACAAGAGAGATTCTAGGTTTTTTATCATTCCAAATAAATTTAGAGAGCTGGCTATTAATCCATTTAAAAATAGATTTTTTACACTGAGAGGGAAGCATAGAGACAATGTATATTAGTTGAGGGGCTAGAGTCATCTTAATAGAAGCGATTCTACCCCACCAGGATAAGTAAAGAGGGGACCATTTAGAAGTTGTTTGAGTTATCAGTGTTTTCAGTTTAGACACATTGAGATCCATGACGATGGAGGGATCTTTGTGAATTAATATTCCCAGATATTTAATAGCCTCATTAGACCATTTAAAAGGAAAATGTGACAGTTCAGAAAGGGTTATGAGATCATTTAATGGAAAAAGTTCAGATTTATCCCAATTAATAAGATAACCCGAAAGCAGGGAATATTGTGAAATGATGTCAATGAGAGGAGATAAAGAATTAATGGGGTCATGGATGAAAAGAAGAACATCATCAGTATATGCTGCGAGTTTAATTTGTCTAGATGCGGAAGGAATACCTTTGATGGAAGTACATTGTCGAATTGCAGCAAGAAGAGGCTCAAGAGCCAAATTAAATAGCAGAGGAGAAAGAGGACAACACTGCCGGGTGCCCCTATGAAGAGGAAATTTATCAGAGAGAGTATTATTAATCAAAATGCGAGAGGAGGGATGCCAATAAAGAGTTTTAATCCAATCAATAAAATAGGACCCGTAATAGGAAAGGCCACTCGACGCGGTCGAATGCCTTTTCAGCATCAATGGCGAGGCCAACTACAGGTTCCCGAATAGACTTGACGTATACATTAATATTATGAAAAAAAACGTAGGTTATCTCCAATGTAACGGGTTTTAATGAATCCGACTTGGTCCTTAGGTATAAGAGAAGAGATCACTCTGTTCAGTCTTAGCAAGAGAATTTTGGCCAAGATCTTATAATCCAAATTTAAAAGGGAGATTGGGCTGAAATTTTTAACAAGAGTAGGATCCCTTTCAGGTTTTGGAAGGACTACTATGGTAGCATCCGAAAAGTTGAACTGATTATCGGGAGTCAAATGCAAAAAATTATAATAATTAAGGAGATGAGGAGCAAGAAAAGTGTGAAATTTTTTGTAGAATTCATTAGTATACCCATCAGGTCCTGGAGCTTTATTGTTAGCCAAAGAGGAAATGGCAGTTTCGATTTCCAAAATAGAGATGGGTACGTCTAATGCTAATTTAGAGGCATCAGAAAGCTGAGGATGATCTAAATGGTCCAAAAATTAATCAATATCTGAATTTGAGGAAGAGAGTTCGGATTGATAAAGAGTAGTATAGAATTGTTCAAATTGGGAGGAAATCTGATCTTGAGCAGTAAGAATTTGACCAGTGAAATTTTGAATAGAGGAAATATGCAACTTCTTAGATTTTGTTTTTAGGTATCTAGCAAGGGGTCTTCTCATAATGTTATCTCCCATATAATGACCAGAAGAGTACAAAAACAAGTCTTGCCTGGCTTTATAGGAAAAATATTTAAGTTTCAGAATTTGGTGATATGAGGAACATAGAAATATAGAAACATAGAAAATGATGGCAGAAAAGGGCCACGGCCCATCTAATCTGCCCACACTAATAGCCCACCCCCTAACTACCTCCATGAAGAGATCCCACATGCCAATCCCATCTTTTCTTAAAATCTGGCATGCTGCTGGCCTCAATTACCTGTTGTAGAAGATTATTCCAGCGGTCAACCACCCTTTCGGTGAAGAAATATTTTATGGTGTCGCCATGAAATTTCCCACCCCTGATTTTCAACGGATGCCCTCTTGTTGCCATGGGTCCTTTAAGGAAAAAGAGATCCTCTTTCACCTCGATACGGCCCATGACATATTTGAACGTTTCAATCATGTCTGCTCTCTCTCTCTGCGTTCCTCGAGTGAGTACAGCTGCAACTTACCCAGTCGTTCCTCATACAGGAGATCCTTGAGTCCTGAGACCATCCTGGTGGCCATTCACTGAACCGACTCAACTCTCCGCACATCTTTTTGATAATGCGGCCTCCAGAATTGTACACAGTATTCCAGATGGGATCTCACCATTGATCTGTACAACGGCATTATGACTTCAGGCTTACGGCTGACAAAACTTCTACGGATACAGCCCATGATTTATCTAGCCCTGGATGAAGCTTTCTCCACTTGATTGGCAGTCTTCATGTCTTCGCTAATAATCACTCCCAAGTCACGTTCTGCTACAGTCCTTGCTAGGATCTCACCATTTAGGGTGTAAGTCCTGCATGGATTTTTGCCGCCAAAGTGCATAACCTTGCATTTTTTGGCATTGAAACTTAGTTGCCAAGTCTTTGACCAATGCTCCAGCAGGAGTAGATCCTGCGTCATACTGTCGGGCATTGAGCTTTTGTCGGGCACTGTGCTTTCATCTGTTGTGCGGTTGCCTACTATGTTGCATAGTTTGGCATCATCGGTGAATAATGTATTTTTACCTCGAAGCCCCTCAGCCAAGTCTCTTACGAAGATGTTAAATAGGATCGGGCCCAAGAAGGAAGGATTAGTTGTGGGGTCAGACATGTGAGACAACTCCAATTGTTTAATAGAGTGTTCAAGAGCTTTTTTGGATTGTGAGCTTTTTTTCCAAGAGGCAAGTTTAATGAGTGCACCTCTAAGAGAGGCCTTATACGCCTCCCATATAATAGAGGGACAAACCTCAGGATCATTAGAATTGAGGAGAAAAAATTCAGAAATAAAGAGTTTAACCTTTTCAAAAATCTCTTCATCGAGAAGAAGATGGTTGTTGAGTCTCCAGGAAGGGGTGGAAGTGCGCATAGGTGAAATTGCAAGGTGAAAAGAGAGCGCAGCATGATCCGTGAGAGTAATCGGATGGGTAATGGCATCAGTTATAGATTGAGACAAAGAAGGAGAAATAAGAAAAAAATCAATTCTGGAGTATGTATGATGTGGTGGGGAGAAATGGGAATATTCCCTGCCTTTGAGATTCAACATGCGCCATGGGTCCACAAAAGAGAAATTATCTTTAAGGGCTTGTAATTCAATGAAGGATTTAGATTTGGTTGGTTTACAGGAAGACGATCTGTCCAAATAAAGATCTTGCATTTGATTAAAGTCACCTCCAATAATCATGGAACAAGATCCATAATCCAATAGGGCGTTATGGATCTCTCTGAAAAATTCTGGATGATCTAGAACAGGAGCATAAACATTCAAAAGTACTTGTTCAACTGAGTGCAACGCAACATGAGCCAAACACCAACGTCCCTCAGCATCAGTTTTATGAGAAAGGATTGTGGCCTGCAATTTATCACGGAATAAAATGGACACTCCATTTTTTTGCGTTGGGTGGCAGGAGAAAAAAGGTGGGAGGAGTACCCTCTGAGGGTAAATTTAGATGCAGCAGTAGAGGGGAGATGAGTTTTCTGGAAAAAAATTATATCAGGGTGCTTAGTATTGACATAGTTAGCAATCTTTTTGCGTTTAATTGGATGATTTAGCCCATTAACATTGTGTGAGAAAACATGTAAATCAGCCATTGTCATAATGAAAGAAAATCACATCAGTACAATCAAGCATGAACAGTACCAGGGATGCGCTATAGTAAGTTATAACAATTAAGCCACTCCTGCAAGAGAAGTAGGATGGGAAAAAACAAAGAAAGAAAAGATAAGAATCAAACATAGAAGCATAAAGCATGATTGAGAGAAAAAACATGCAGTTATGCCTATGAACAAAGCAGTATGCGGGTGTTCCTGCAGGAACAGTGAGAGACACAAAGAGCAAACACCAACATCCCCACACATAATAATGTCAGCTAATATAGATAAGACTATCCAGGTTCAAGCAAAGAAACGTGGAACATTAACATCACAACAATCTTCTAAACATGACTCATTGCATTCTCAAAGAGTCAAGGAAAGAGGCGAGCTCCTCAGGAGGTGATGGCGATTATTATAGGTCACCCTCATTCTGGCTGGATACATGAGACCATATTTCGCATCCAGATCCTTGAGTGCTTGACAATGAGATAGGAACGTTTTTCTTCTGAGAGCCGTAGATTTAGCCAAATCAGGGACAATGAAGAATTTCCAACCTTGATGCAGCAATTGAGGGTGAGATTTTGCCGCAGAAATAATTTGAAGCGCATGCTGGAAACGTAGAAGTTTCGCCACTATGGTCAGGTGCGCAGAGGGCTTCGAGGGGACACGATGCGCCCTCTCAATCTCTAGTGGAGGCGAAAAAGTGAGGCCCAGAGTTGTAGGTAGGAAATCCAGTAGAAAAGCAGCTACATCTGAACCCTCCGAAGACTCTGGTAATCCAATGATTCTAATGTTATTCCTCCTGGAGCGATTGGATAGATCCTCCAGGTTGCGTTGCAGGGAAACAAGCATTTTGTCATGTTTGTCTACCAGGGCTATTTTTGATTGCAGAGTCGCGGTTTGTTCCTCGAGAGCATCGATGCGATGTCTAGCGTCCACAAATTGTGAGTTTAGCGCTTCGATCTCCACCCGTAATAGCTTAGTTTCCTCATCTTGCTCCTGCATGATAAGCTTGACTGAGCGTATTTCTTTAATCAGGATGTCAAGCTGCGAGTCTTCTTGTTTTGATGCCATTTTGTCCGGCGTGCTCAGGTCCGTTTTAGGCCGCTTACCACTGGATGGAGCAGGAGAAGGAGGATCGACCTTATTAGATTTTGGGGGAGTCATGTAGGCAGTGAAGGCGAACTCAGAAAGTTGTTCAAAGATGAGAAGCACCGCTAGATAGCCTCAATAATCTTAGATAGAATATCAGCGTGGAGGAGCGATTACCCCATGCGTCTACCCTCCGTGGCTGTCAGGCTCCGTCCCCCTAAGCAGTTCACTTCTACACATTTCACACTGACCATCCTCCAATCTTCTGGTGCCATGCTGGATTTTAAAGATAAATTACCTATTACTAACAGTAGATCTGCAAGTTCATATTTCAGTTCTATCAACACTCTGAAAGTGTGGTTGCAGCTGTACTATGGCAGTGCATAAGTAAAAAGGATCCTTAATGTAGCAGCTGTATGGACCAAAATAGCTGTACCCCTGCCACCCCCACCCCCAATATTAAGGAATGAATCCCATCCTCGATTCTACCCTCTCAACACCAGTGAAACCAGCTGTGCATATGTATGTGTGCACACATATTAACATAGTAAATGACGACAGATAAAGACCTCAATGGTCCATCTAATCCATTAGTTATTCCCAGGAGAGGAAGCAGTGAAGCACACCGAGGACATTGACCTGAGACCGAAATGAAACCTAAAGAAGGGAAAGTCACGATCCTAGTGGGAGACTCGATCCTGAGGCATGTGGACAGCCACATAGCAGGAGGGAGAGAGGATCGACTGGTGACCTGCCTCCCAGGAGCGAGAACCAAGGACATCGTGGACAAAATTGGAAAGATCCTGGAAGAAGCCGAGACAGAAGAGACCACAGTAATCGGGATGAACGATGTCAGCAGGAGAGATTACAGAAGAAGCCCGCTGATAGAACAGTTCAAGATTCTGGGAAGGAAGCTGAAGATGAGGACCCAGAAGATAGCGTTCTCAGAGATCCTACCAGTACCAAGGGCAGATGTGAAAAGGCAGGAGGAACTACAATCAATAAATGCATGGATGAGGAGATGGTGTGAGGAAGAAGGGTTCCACTTCGTGAGGAACTGGACAACGTTCAGTCCATTGCTGGTCTTGAAATTGCAGATTGTCAGGAGAAGGGGAAGGCTGCTGTAATAAAGCAGCACTATCCTGCATAAAGCGTTGAAATATAGAGAAAAAATTAGACATAGTGGCCATTTGGTCCTGTGCCAGGGGAGACGCTGCTGGCACCAAAAGAGGCATGGAAGGTCATTTTGCAGGAATAGGGTCCTGTTCTAAGGACTCCTGTGAGGCGTGTCTTTTAGATTTTGACAATACTTTAGAAGACTTAGAATTACTTAGTTTCCAGCAATTAGTTTTTTTAATCTTGGGAGAGGACCGCAAGGCTGGAGCTGAGCCCACGGGAGCCTTTCCCGATTTACCTTTGGAGCGGGGAGCTTGTTCTTTTTGTGTGGCTGGAGCTGCTTGTGTTGAGGCTGGTGGAGAAGGAGTAGATAGCCTGGACACCAGCTGCTTCAATGGTACTGCTCCAATCTCTGCTGGTATATGAGCGACAAAGTGTCTAGCTGTAGTGCCTAATATGCAGTGTTTCCTTACCTAGATGACTGGCTTCTCATAGCGCATTCCAAGGAACGGTTGTGACACATGATCCAATTCACAGTTCAAACCTTGCAAGATCTCAGTTTTCTTATAAACGTCAAAAAGTCACAACTCATACTAGTTTGCTCCCTCATGTACATTGGAGCAAACATCAACACCATTACAGCGAAGGCCTATCTACCAGACGATCAACATCGAACCATCATCAGGTTGGCCTTCCATCTCAGGCAGTCATCTCGCACCACAGCAAGAAACATCTTATGCCTCCTGGTCATATAATAATAATAATTTATTTTTTTGTATATCGCTATACCAAAAGTTCAAAGCGGTTCACAACAAAGTAAAAAACACATACAATCAATATATATAGAGTACATTAAAACAGTCAAAAAATGCATCAATTAAAAAGTTAAAAAGCAGGAGAAGTTAAACAGTACCACAACTATGATGTAAACATGTAAAATTTTTTAAATTTTTTCTTCTTAACTATTTCTGGGCAAGAATCCAAAGCTCTACCCGGTACTGTGCTTGGGTTCCAACTGCCGAAATCTCCGTTAAAACCTACTCTATCCCATCTAAATCCTCCCAGCCATTGAAGCCCTCTCCAGCCCATCCTTCCCCAAACAGCCATATACAGACACAGACCGTGCAAGTCTGCCCAGTACTGGACTTAGTTCAATATTTAATATTTTCTGATTCTAGATCCTCTGTGTTCATCCCACGCTTCTTTGAACTCAGTCACCGTTTTCCTCTCCACCACCTCTCTCAGGAGCGCATTCCAGGATTCCACCACCCTCTCCGTAAAGTAGAATTTCCTAACATACATAGTAGATGACGGCAGATAAAGACCCGGATGGTCCATCCAGTCTGCCCAACCTGATTCAATTTAAATTTTATTTTTTTAATTTTTTCTTCTTAGCTATTTCTGGGCAAGAATCCAAAGCTTTACCCGGTACTGTGCTTGGGTTCCAACTGCCGAAATCTCTGTTAAGACTTACTCCAGCCCATCTACACCCTCCCAGCCATTGAAGCCCTCCCCTGCCCATCCTCCACCAAACGGCCATACACAGACACAGACCGTACAAGTCTGCCCAGTAACTGGCCTAGTTCAATCTTTAATATTATTTTCTGATTCTAAATCTTCTGTGTTCATCCCACGCTTCTTTGAACTCAGTCACAGTTTTACTCTCCACCACCTCTCTCGGGAGCGCATTCCAGGCATCCACCACCCTCTCCGTAAAGTAGAATTTCCTAACATTGCCCCTGAATCTACCACCCCTCAACCTCAAATTATGTCCTCTGGTTTTACCATTTTCCTTTCTCTGGAAAAGATTTTGTTCTACGTTAATACCCTTTAAGTATTTGAACGTCTGAATCATATCTCCCCTGTCTCTCCTTTCCTCTAGGGTATACATATTCAGGGCTTCCAGTCTCTCCTCATACGTCTTCTGGCGCAAGCCTCCTATCATTTTCGTTGCCCTCCTCTGGACCGCCTCAAGTCTTCTTACGTCTTTCGCCAGATACGGTCTCCAAAACTGAACACAATACTCCAAGTGGGGCCTCACCAATGACCTATACAGGGGCATCAACACCTTCTTCCTTCTACTGACTACGCCTTTCTTTATACAGCCCAGAATCCTGCTCTTGAATCTACCACCCCTCAACCTCAGATTATGTCCTCTGGTTTTACCATTTTCCTTTCTCTGGAAAAAATTTTGTTCTACGTTAATACCCTTCAGGTAGCTCCCAGAGCCAACACCCTTGATTTCAAAGCTAAAAAAGCTTTCCTTCTCAATTGTGTGGTATGGGTCACATCTGAAATTTCCATGTAAATGCTTAATTAAATTTAAAGAATGTGAATATGTATACTGGGACTCTATTCAAGCGTGGGATGATCTAGAATCAGACAATAATATTAAAAATTGAACTAAGGCCAGTACTGGGCAGACTTGCACGGTCTGTGTCTGTGTATGGCCGTTTGGTGGGGATGGGTTGGGGAGGGCTTCAGTAGCTGGGAGGGTGTAGATGGGCTGGAGTAGGTTTTAACAGAGATTTCGGCAGTTGGAACCCAAGCACAGTACCGGGTAGAGCTTTGGATTCTTGCCCAGAAATACCTAAGAAAAAAATTAAAAAATTTAAATTGAATCAGGTTGGGCAAACTGGATGGACCATTCGGGTCTTTATCTGCTGTCATCTACTATGTTACTATGGAACAATTTTTACAACTTCATGAAACTAATAAGGCCGTTACCTGATTTAATATTGGCTTTGGAGTTCGTTAAATACGATGCACCATAATTGTTGGATCTTTTGATCTGGATTATGTTGAACTTATTTGTTTAATTGAATGATATATTCTTCCACTAATGTGGGCTTGAGGAGATATTGAATTAGATATTTTTTCCTTGTTTTAATTTGTATGTAAATGTCCTTTCTTATTATTGTTGTTAAAATGATAATGATGAAAATTTGATAAATAAATAAATTTAAAAAAATACCCTTCAGGTATTTGAACATCTGAATCATATCTCCCCTGTCCCTTCTTTCCTCTAGGGTATACATATTCAGGGCTTCCAGTCTCTCCTCATACATCTTCTGGCACAAGCCTCCTATCATTTTCGTCGCCCTCCTCTGGACCGCTTCAAGTCTTCTTACGTCCTTCACCAGATACGGTCTCCAAAACTGAACACAATACTCCAAGTGGGGCCTTACCAATGACCTGTACAGCAGCATCAACACCTTCTACTAACTACGCCTCTCTTTATACAGCCCAGCATCCTTCTGGCAGCAGCTACTGCCTTGTCACACTGTTTTTTCGCCTTTAGATCTTCGGACACTATCACCCCAAGGTCCCTCTCCCCGTCCATGCATATCAGCTTCTCACCTCCCAGCATATACGGTTCCTTCCGATTATTAATCCCCAAATGCATTACTCTGCATTTCTTTGCATTGAATTTTAGTTGCCATGCATTAGACCATTCCTCTAACTTTTGCAGATCCTTTTTCATATTTTCCACTCCCTCTTTGGTGTCTATTCTGTTACAAATGTTGGTATCATCTGCAAAAAGGCACACTTTTCTTTCTAGCCCTTCAGCAATGTCACTCACAAATATATTGAACAGGATCGGCCCCAGCACCGAACTCTGAGGGACTCCACTACTCACCTTTCCTTCCTCCGAGCGACTTCCATTAACCACCACCCAGTTTCTCACCCAGTTCACCACTTTGGGTCCTAACTTCAGCCCTTCAAGTTTGTTCAACAGCCTCCTATGAGCAACCGTATCAAAGGCTTTGCTGAAATCTAAGTAAATTACATCTAGCATATGTCCTCAATCCAGCTCTCTGGTCACCTAATCAAAAAATTCAATCAGGTTCGTTTGGCACGATTTACCTTTTGTAACCCATTAGATTCAAGGAAATACACTATCCTTTCTTTCAGCAACACTTCCATTATTTTTCCATCAACTGAAGTGAGGCTCACTGGCCTGTAGTTTCCTGTTTCATCCCTGTGACCACTTTTGTGAATAGGGACCACATCCGCTCTCCTCCAATCCCCAGGAACCACTCCTGTCTCCAGAGATTTGTTGAACAAGTCTTTAATAAGACTCGCCAGAACCTCTCTGAGCTCCCTTAGTATCCTGGGATGGATCTGGTCTGGGTCCCATCGCTTTGTCCACCTTCAGTTTTTCAAGTTGCTCAAACACTCTCCTCCGTGAATGGCGCAGAATCTACTCCATTTTCTCGTGTATCTTTGCCAGACAATCTCGGTCCTTCTCCAGGATTTTCTTCTGTAAACACAGAACAGAAGTATTTGTTTAGCACATTTGCTTTTTCCTCATCACTCTCCACATATCAGTTCCCAGCATCTTTTAATTTAGCAATTCCATTTTTCATCTTCCTCCTTTCACTAATATATCTGAAAAAATGTTTGTCTCCCTTTTTTACATTTTTAGCCATTTGTTCTTCCGCCTGTGCTTTCACCAGACGTATCTCTCTCTTGGCTTCTTTCAGTTTCACCCTGTAGTCCTTTTTGCACTCCTCTTCTTGGGTTTTTTAATATTTCGCCTTTATTTTCTCCGCCACTAGTTTGGAGAACAATAGCGGCTTCCCTTTTCTCTTGTTTTTATTTATTTTCTTCACATAAAGGTACGTAGCCATTTTTATCGCTCCTTTCAGCTTAGACCACTGTCTTTCCACTTCTCTTATGTCCTCCCATCCTAACAGCTCTTTCTTCAGGTACTCTCCCATTGCATTAAAGTCCGTACATTTGAAATCTAGGACTTTAAGTATCGTGCGGCCGCTCTCCACTTTAGCCGTTATATCAAACCAAACCGTTTGATGATCGCTACTTCCCAGGTGAGCACCTACTCGAACATTACAGATACTCTCTCCATTTGTGAGGATCAGATCCAATATCGCTTTTTCCCTTGTGGGTTCCGTCACCATTTGTCTGAGCAGAGCCTCTTGAAAGGCATCCACAATCTCCCTACTTCGCATCCGGCAGGTTGAAATCTCCCAACAGCAGCACCTCCTCTTTCCTTCCAAACTTTTGGATATCCACAATCAGATACTTATCAATTTGCTGCAATTGAGTCGGAGGTCTGTAGACTACACCCACGTAGATAGAAGTTCCATCTTCTCTTTTCAGAGCGATCCATATCGCTTCTTCCTCTCCCCAGGTCGCTTGGATATTGATCTTTACATAGAGAGCTACTCCTCCACCTTTTTGACCATCTCTGTCCTTCCTAAAAAGATTATATCCCGGTATGTTTGCAACCCATCCATGTGATTCACTGAACCATGTCTCTGTGATAGCGACAATATCTAGATCTGCCTCTAACATCTAGCATTTGTGATCATCGCTTTCCAGCTATTTCTCAGCGGTAATCTCCTTTTCGTATAGATTTTTGTTTTGTTTCACTTTCCGTTGCAATGCTAAGAAATGAGAAAAACAGTTGCTAAAAGGATGATTTCCACATGGATTGCGCATTGTATCTATTTCTGTTATAAAAGAGCTAAAATGCTATCCCCTGGCATCATTGGAGCACATAAAGTACGTGCTATGGCTTCCTCGGTGGTCCATCTTCAGTCCATCCCCATTCAGGACATTTGTAATGCTCCTGCATGGTCTTCAATTCATACGTTTTCCAAACATTATTGTTAAGACCAAAGCTCATGATACTCAATTTGGACAATCTGTTCTACGACATCTATTTGCAATCTATAGGGCTCCTGTCTTTTTACTTAAGTTTGGGACCCACCTTCAAGTGTGCCTGCATCTTCCCTGCTTGTCTCCAAAGAAAGCACAGTTGCTTACCTGTAACAGGTGTTCTCTGTAGACATTAGGTGAATGCAGCCACACCTGTCCACCCTCCTTCCTACACATTTTTAGCTATAAGACAAAACTAACATTCTGAGGGGAGGGGCTTCAGAGACAGCCTACCCTGCACATGCTCACTAAGGTAAAACTTTACCATACCTAGAGGAGAGTATCAGCACTTAGGCTCAGTCAGAGGACTTCACCTTCAAGTGTGGCTGCATTCCCCTGCTGGCTACTCTGAATGGAATTCAAAGGAACGCAACATGAGTTACCTGCTAACCTCATGCTGGGAGCCTCGACCCTGAAGAAAAATTTGAAACATGGCATGTCGGTAGAGGTGCTCCTGTAGTCTATCTTAATATAAGTTCTTTATAAGATTTTTGGAAGAAAATATATTTATTATTGCCGAGTTTGCACAATATTTATCATTTACTATTGCTGAGTTTGCATAAATATTGCTAAGTTTGCACTATATATATAAAAGGATCCTTTGAAGAAATTGACCCATACTATCCTTATATGAACTTTATTTAAAGGAAAAGTGAGCCTTCTGAGGATTCTACACACAACAAAAAGTGTTTTTGATATTTATTTGATTGAAAAGATTGCAATTATTATATCTATACCTTAATATAGTGATTTTCATTGATAATGAAACTATACTTTAAAAACAGGTTAATGAAATTTTGTGGCGATTCGGTTAGGATTTTTCCGGATGTATCAAGGACCACTCGATTGAGGAGGAAAGAATTTTTGAAATTGAAGGATAGAGTTTTGGCCCTGGATGCATCCTTTTATCTGAAATTTCCCTGTAAATGTATGGTTAAATTACAAGAGGTTGAGTATGCTTTTTGGGATCCTATACAACTACAACAATTTTTGGTTGCGAGAGAATAGAAATGAGATTTGTTTCATTTAGCTGAGATTATGAGGAGAATTAAATTAATTAATATCCTAATTTAAGGAATGAATCTGGGTTTCCTAGTGTGAACCTAGAATTATTATCCTTTATTTTTCCTGATTTTATTTGAAAAAATTATAGCATGTGCTCTCCATTAATGTGGGCTTGAAGGGAATTATGTGTATATATTTTGATTATGTATTGGTTTAATATGTTTTTTTCCTTTTTTCCTTTGGAATTGTTGGATATTGTAAAGTATTCAAAATTATAAAAAAAAATATATATATAGTGATTTTTTTTGCTGAGTGGATAGTTATATAGACAGTTGCATACCCCCAGATGAGATTTAGCCGATAAGTGGATTGAGTATGTTTGTGTCAAAAATTAGAGGCAACATTGCTTGTGACTAGTGCTTATAGGAATATTCTGTTGGGGGAGGAAAAGTGAGATAATCCCGTCATATTCTAAAATGTACTGTCATGCTCTACATTACTATACCCTGTTATGTTGTAT
Organism: Geotrypetes seraphini; assembly: GCF_902459505.1. Classification (NCBI taxonomy): domain Eukaryota; kingdom Metazoa; phylum Chordata; class Amphibia; order Gymnophiona; family Dermophiidae; genus Geotrypetes; species Geotrypetes seraphini. The sequence continues at coordinate 335,926,107 of NC_047086.1, read as the reverse complement.
TATGTATGTAAACATGTAACCCGTTCTGAGCTCTTCTAGGAGGACGGGATATAAATCCAAATAAATAAATTAGGGGGAAAAGAGACTGATGGAGATGAGCTGGTGTTTTAGGAGGAGAGGGGCAGTTCAGGGTAACATGGTATTGGAGGGGAGGGAGAGGCAGATCAGGATGAGCCAGTGAAAAAGGCTGGTTGGAAGAAAGGGTTCACAACTAAATTTGTGCCTAAGGCAATGGAACATTAATCCCCCCCTCCTCCCCCTGGGACATTAAGATAATGATAGGAAAAGTAAGAGTTTCCTTGATATTCAGAATATCTATTCTGATGTCACTAGCCATTAAAAATATTATCCACTTTTGGGAAGGATCTCTCCAAGGTAGACTTTCATGCTTGGTGGAACAATCTTAGTCTGTTTGGCAAATATGAGCGTGCTTTGGCAGAATAAAATAATGCATTACTTAACCATACACTTGTATGGTCTCTGTTATTTCAGTGTTGTAATATTTAATATGGTCTGTAGATGCACCTTATTTGACTGATTATATCTATATGGTACTTTACATTGTCTAGCTTACACATGCTTGATACTTGTTATTAATATGTACTCCTGTATAACTTGTATATGCACACCGTGTTATGTATATTCTACATGCAGTTTTCTACTTTCTTGTTCACCTTATTACTAAAATTCAATAAAAACCTCAGAACTTAAAAAAACCCCTTTTACAAAACCATAGCACAGTTTTCATCACCGGCCGTGGCCGTAATAGCTCTGACACTCAGAATTCCTATGAACGTCGAAGCTGTTACCCTTGTGGCCAGTGCTAGAATCTGCGCTACAATTTTGTAAAAGGGAGGGGGGGGTAAGTAACTTGCTCATGGTCACAAGGGCAGTCAATATAACTTGATCTTTGCTTCACTGGTTCTCTCCTGCTACTCCAACTACTAGGAGTACCGTACTTTTTTGCTCCATAAGACACACCTGACCATAAGACGCACCCTAGATTTAGAGGAGGAAAACAAGAAAAAAAAACCATTGTGAACCAAATTCTCCCTGCCAGGCTCTGCACCCAACCCTATACTCCTTGCCAGGCTCTGTACCCTGTCCCCCCCTCTGGTGGTCTAGTGGTAGGCCGGGACAGAGCACAGGGCAAGCAGGGACAGGGCAGGTAGACTTAGTGGCCTAGTGACAAACAGCAGGTCTCATACCTCCCACGTATCCCCAAAACCTTAAAACATCCCCTCATGTACCCCCCAGTACCTTAAATCATCTCCATACCCCCATGTACCTCCCTAGTACCTTATATCATCCCCCATACCCCCATACCCTTTTATGTGTAAGCAATTTTTTATTTTTAATATTAGTCAACCAACAAAGTACAATCAACTAAGAAAAAATACCCATCAGGATGCAAATACAAAGCATAATCAATTGTGAAGAAATACCCAACAGGAAGCAAAGTACAAATCATCTAACACCCCCCCCCCCCATTTAAACACCCCCTGTACCTTTTAAATCATACCCTCTGTACCTTTTAAATCATACCCCCATGTACCTTTTAAAATTTTTCCTTCCCTCCCTCGACGGCTCCTTACTATTTCCAGGCAGCAGTCACACAAGTCAGGGGTGTGGAGGTCAGGCGTGAGCTTTCCATGTTCCCTCCTGGCCCCATGCTGTTTTATGAATGGCCGCCTGCAGTTCTCGCAAGTCCCGCGAGAACTGCCGCCAGCCATTCAGAAAGCGGCACGCTTGGTCCTGACCTCTGCGCTCCTGACTCATGTGCCTGCTGCTCTGAAATAGTACAGAGCCGTCGAGGGAGGGAAGAAAGAATTTTAAAAGGTATGGGGTTTAAAAAAAAAAAAGGTACAGGACCACCAGGCTGCTTGAAAAAGGGGTGGCAGTGGCGTGTGAGGTGTTTGTTTTAAAAAGGTGGTCCTGCGACTGCGCAGGGGGGGTTGTGCAACTGTATGGGGGGGTACAAATTTTGTATCTTCGCTTCATAAGACACACTGAAAAAAAGTGTGCCTTATGGAGCGAAAAATACGCTAATTCTGTATTTCTCAAGCATCTACTCAGAGGTGGAGGGAAAAGACTAGTGAGCAGGAAAGGGGAAGGAAGGATCAAGGGCCAGGGATAAGTATAAAGAGAGGTGTGAGAAGGAAAGGATCCTGTATAGTAGGGAAAAAGAGGAGCAGATCCATCAGAAAGAATATAGGTGCTCCATGAAAAAAAAAGTACTATTATTTTCATAGCTATGTAGTGTGAAAGAGATACCATTCAACTGGACTCAAGAATGTCAAACTGCCTTTGAAATTTTAAAAGATAAGCTGACTAATGCTCCAATGTTGTCGACTTACCTTTCAAATTGACAACAGATGTTAACTATAAAGGATTAGGAGCTATCCTAAGTCGAGCAAGATGATGTGGAAAAAGTTATTGCATACAATAACAGGGGTCTGAGAAATAGTGAGATGATAAAAATTATAATAGAATGTCTAGCTCTGAAATGAGTTGCTACTGAAAAAATTTGGGGAATATCGTATAAACACTTCATAGTGAAAGCAGACCACAGTCCATTAAAATATCTTGAGACAGCCCTTTCCTGCTGCAGCTCCCCGTTCCAGAATGAGCCTCCAGCGGCTCAGGAAAGGAGCTCCCTATCCAGGACATCAGCACCCACAGCAGGACCACAACCCTTACCCACAAGCACCCTGGACCCCCAACCCCACCCAAGGTAAATAAAAAATATTCTTCAACCATTGGTTACATTGAGCAAGAATTCTTGCCTTCACGTGTAAGGTCCAGGCTTTGGGTATGACTTTTTTTTTTATATATATATATATATATATATATATATATATATATATATCCTACAAAATTTTCATATAATTCAAGGGTAATAAATATGCATTTCTTCAACCTGTACAACTGTAAGAATTTCTTAAGAGTCGCAAGCAATATTTAGTGGTGCAGAAGACAATGGTATTGAGGATTCTGTTGTACCTACTGGTATAAATGAGGGGAAAAATGATATAGATTAATGCTGCATGTTGGAATGTACTACAGCTTTCCTTATGATTCATGATAGAGTTCCTAGCTCTCTCTCATTGTGGGATATTAGGGTTTTTTAAAATTGTTTTCTTGTTCCTATTTGCATTTACCACATTTCTGTGGTACAACCAAAGAGGTTTAAAAAGTTTTTTAATTTTTTAAAAGTTATTTATATGCTGCCTATCAATGGAGGTTGTCTTAGGGGCTCATAATAAAAAATAAAAAAAACAAAATGTACAGAAAGTGGCCTAGGTCAGTACTTGGATGATCAAAAAGACAGATCGTCCAAGTACCGATAATCAAAGCTGCCTCTGTGCGCCTAGTTCGAAAAGGGGCGTTTTTGGAGGAGTGGAAAGGGAGGGAGGTGGGTCATAACCAAAAATGTTTAACAGGTTGCCAGACGGAACTTATACGTTTTGACTTAGATCAAGTCAAAACAGGTATAAGTTCTGAATAGGGGCCGCTGAGCAGCTCAGCAGTCCAGGCAACATGTTTCCCCACCCCTGCACCGGTAACGATCGCGGCAGGAGAGATACTTAATCTCTCCTGCCACGATCCCTAACTTCCCCAGTAGGAGGGATCCCAAGCCCTTCTGCTGGAAGGCAACCCCTCCCCCCCCCCACCAAGACCCAAGCTCTCTTGACAGAAGGCAAAACCCCCCCCTCCAAGACCTCGAACAGGCAGGAGGGATCCCAAGCCTTCCGGAAGGTAACCCCTCCTCTAGGACCTTGTACCCCCCTGACCGGGCACCTCCCCCTCTAACCTGAAGAAGATGGCCGGCTGGACGGGTCCTCCCTTTGGCCGGCAGGCCCACCTTCCTCAGAATGGCGGGCCTGATTGGCCCAGATGCTTAAGGCCAGCCCATAGGAGGGGCATTAGGCAATTGGCCCAATTACGGTTGGCCCAGTTGCGTAAGGCCCCTACTATGGGCGGGCCTTAGGCACCTAGGCTAATCAGGCCCTATGCCCCTCCCTGGTGCATCCCACAATGCACCGGGAAGGGGCAGGCCCACCATTCCAAGGAAGGCTGGCCTGCCAGCCGGACGCAGGGAGGCCACATCCGGCCAGCAATCTTCTTCAGGTTAGAGGGGGGCCGGGGAGGATTAGGGGGGTCCGTGGAGGTGTTCCCGATTGGGGGGGTTGGGCGGGGTGCCCATTCGAAAGGGGGGTTCAGGGTCTTGGAAGTGGGGATTGCCTTCCAGCAGGAGGGCTTAGGATCCCTCATGCCAGTTCAGGGTCTTGGTGGGGGTTTTACTTCTGGCAGGAGGGCTTGGGACCCCTCCTGCCATGCATCGGTGGGTTTCCGGGGGAGATCGTGGCAGGAGAGATTAGGCATCTCTCCTGATGCAATCATGGGGGGGGAGAGACAGTTACAGGATTCTGTAACCGGCGTTGTTTTTAACAGACGCCAGTTACAGAATCCTGCTTTTAGGAAAAGGACTTGGCCATCCTTTGCCTAAAAGGTCTGGTTTTGGGTGTTTGGGACTTGGGCGATTTTTTAGTTGGGAATGTGTTATAGGGATAGACATAGTGGCAGTCCGGGCGAGTAGATTGTTGAACGTGGAGGTAGGCCATTCTAAAAAAAAAAAAAAGAAAAACGATTTTTGAGAATGGACATTTCCCTGCTACTTACTTTCAGCATCTAGTGCAGGGGTGCCTTCGCGTTCTACCTGCTTCCCAACGTGGTAAACAGGATGCAGAAACGCCAGGCCGACCAGCCTTCCCCCACCCAACTTCAATTCTGACGTCAGAGAGGAAGTTCCAGGCCAGCCAATCGCTACCTGGCTGGCCTGGAATTTCCTCTCCAATGTCAGAATTGACATCAGGATGGAAGGCTGATTGGCCTGGTGCTACTGCGTCCTGTTTACCGCGTTGGGAAGCAGGGAGGGCTCAGAACTCGGTGGCGGTGGCTTGGGGGCCTGTTCCCCGATAGCGGCAGCAGCTTTGGGGAGGGCATGGAGAAAGAAAAACAAAGAAAGAAAGGGGGCAGGCAGGGAGACAGAAAGAAAGAAAGAAGGGAAACAGAAAGAAATAAAGGGGGGACAGAGAGACAAAGAAAGAAAGGGACATGAAGAGAGAAAGACAGAAAGAAAGGGGGGCAGGGAGACAGACAGAAAGAAGGGAGCAGGGAGAAAGAAAGGGCAGGGAGAGAGGAAGAAAAAGTTGGGGAAGGGAAAGAGGTCTGGAGGAGAGGAAGCATATAGGAGGCTGAAAGCAGGGAAGGAAATATTGGATGCACAGTCAGAAGAAGAAAGTGCAACCAGAGAATCATGAAATCACCAGACAACAAAGGTAGGAAAAATGATTTTATTTTCAGTTTAGGGCTCCTTTTACGAAGCTGCCTTAGGGCATTAACGTGCGGAATAGTGCATGCTACATTGTTGCGCACGCTAGACATTAACGCCAGCATTGTGCTGGCGTTAGTTCTAGCCGCGTAGCGCACAGTAATATCCTGTGTGCGCTAAAAACGATAGCGCACCTTAGTAAAAGGAGCCCTTAGTGATCAAAATGTGTCCGTTTTGAGAATTTATATCTGCTGTCTATATTTTGCACTTTGGCCCCCTTTTACTAAACTGCAATAGCAGTTTTTAGCGCAGGGAGTCTGAGCATCGAGAGCAGCGCGGGGCATTCAGCACAGCTCCCTGCGCTAAAAACCACTATTGCGGTTTAATAAAGAGGGAGGGGGTATAGTTGTTACTGAGGTGACATTGCATAAAGTCATCTGCCTTGACCTCTTTGAAAAAAACCCGGAATATAAATGATAATTAACATTTGCTCTGCATATAGTGTGCTTTGTTTTTTTTTAAATTTTATTGTTGGTAGATCATTTTGACTTGGTCATTTTAAAAGTAGCTCGCAAGCCCAAAAAGTGTGGGCCCCTGGTCAAGTGACTTAGGCCAAAAGGAAACTTAGGGGTCCTTTGATCAAGCTGCGGTAGGGGTTTAACGCGCATAATACCATGTGTTAAACCGTCTGCTGCACTAGCCGCTAACGCCTGCATTGAGCAAGCGTTATTTTTTTAGCCAGCCGCGGGGGTTAGCGCATGATGAAATGTCCGACGTGCTAACCCCGCTTGCGTGGCTTGATAAAAGGACCCCTTAGACTTTTTTTTTAATTATGCCTTCTATGCGTTTATATTCAGGTACTTGGGCATTTTTTCTATCTGTCCTGTTGTGCTCACAATCTAATGTACCTGGGGCAATGGTGGATTAAATGATTTGCCCAGGGTACAAGGAGCAATGCAGGACTCAACCCCACAACCTCAGGGTGCTGAGGCTGTAGTTCTAACCACTAGGCCACTCCTCCCTGTATCTGTGGTTAGATTTTTAGGGTTTTTTTCATTGATTTATAAGTAGACTACCAGTGGGTTGGCTATAGGCACCACTTGCAAGGTTTTAAAAGTTCTAAAATAAGTGCCCAAGCAGGTATTTTGTAAATTCCTGTCAGAGTGCAAGACAAAATAAAAGAATAACATGTCAAAAGCATAACATGTTACTATATGCTACATATTTTGAAAAATATTGCAAGGTATACATAAAATACAGTTGTTGTTTTTTGGGGGGTTTGGGTTCTTTTTGTTTATTTGAGTGGACCATTACTATCATATCTAGGAGAATTTATTTTATTCTATGTTTACAAATGTATTTTGCTTCTGCTAAAATTAGTTTTTCTTTTTTAGCCCACTATGCTTCAGTGGATTGAACTGTTGACAAAGCAGTTTAACAACAGTCAAGCAGCTTGTGAGGTAAGAGTCATCCAATTTTACCAGTATTATATGTAGTTGAATATGACCAGTATTCTGAAGTGAACATAGCATAATATCCATAAGCATTTTGATATAATCATACTATATTTAAATGATAATTTTTTTTTGTTTATCCAACAGATAAAACTGAAAGAAAAAATAGAATGCACAAAATTTTTTGAGAGATTATCCTTTTATTTCTAAATGAAGGGTACATTTAATTTGATAATTTGGAAAAAATCTGCATTTTTCTATGTAGTGCTTAATAATTAACTGCATCACTGTGTAGTTATTGTAGGATAATATGATATAAAACTTTCTAAAGTGAACAGATGCTGACACTAAAATGTCAGTTTCATATATTCTTTATTCCCCCCTTTTACAAAACTGTAGAGCAGTTTTTAGTACCAGCTACGGCAGTTACAGCTCTGACGCGCATAGAATTCATATGAGCATTGGAGCTGTTACTGTTGCGGTTGGCGCTAAAAACTGCTCTATGGTTTTGTAAAAGGGGGGATTATTAAAAATAAAAAATTTAACAGTAACACAGACCTCTCTTCTCATTTCAGAATTGAGGAAAAGCACAAAATATTTAAAGGCCCATTTTAGATTGAATATACCATTTTCAGTAGTACATTGGATATACATTCTGACAGGACAGTATACAGTTCCAATAATATTTTAGAAAAGGACCTTTTCTTAAATACATATAGGAAGGCACCTTGTATGTTGTACAATTGTCAACATGGAAAACATAACAGAGGGAACTCAGCAACTTACATGTATAAAACAGTATTTCAGAATTTACACATCTGGGTGGTAGTTTAGAATCCTACACAATCTTTCTGAACATTTAATTTTGAAGGGGATAAAACCATTGGGGATTCAAAAGGAGACTTCCCCTAATCCCTCCTATAAAAATCTGCCCATAATCAGCACTTTTACAAAACCTGTATATTGCCAACAGCAGCTGTATCCAAACTTTGATAAATTAAAGCATCCAGGTACATTCCATTTCAAAAATTGGAAATAATATGTGTAGATGTTGGTCCTGCCCTAGCCATCTGTACATATATCTGAGATATATGTAAATCATGAATAGAACTTCTAAAGTATAAGTAACTTAAATGCAAAGCTTAGAGTGTGGTATTGTGTTTCAAAATATTTTGGGACAAAAGAAATTCCTTTGTTTTGAAAGGGAAAAATGGCTACTCTATCGCCTTTAATATACGAGGGATCTTCAAAAAGTTTCCACACTTCTTTTTTTTTTTTTAACACTATTTCCAATGCATAGGGACATTCTAATATAGACAGAAGGTTATTTCCCTTTAGTCACGTGGTTGCTGAAGGAATCCACTCCAGATTTTTAATTCTGCCTCTTTAGCACTTCACTGTTCAGTTTAGCACATGTTCAGTTTTTTTCCTTCTGCTTGCATGGATGCAGTTGTGTGTGTTCTGCTCTCCCCATTTTATTGTTTTAATTCAATGCAATTTCATCCTCTTTTCAGGTAAATTAGTACTTGGAGCGATTTTACTGCCTGCTTGAGAGTTCACAGACTTTGGTCTGTAGCAGACAGGCCGAACCCTCTGGGTACCTGTTGGCAAGCCTGCGTAGTTTTCTCTGAAGCTCAGGGCCATCCTTAAGGTGGTCTCACCTTCTGTTATTTAGGGGTTGAGCACAGGCTGTTAGGCGCCCTTAGGAGGCACAGTAGTGTCTCACAGGGTGCCAGCTGCGTTGTCACACTTCTGCCCATTCTGGTGCACATACGATGGTCCATAATGGTGGAGGAATAGTCAGACAGAGTCTGACTGGCAGCCCAAATTTCCAGCATTTTGGCAGTGATTATTCTCAGCCAGCTACTGTGATAGAGCTGAAAGCAGGCTTGTGTCGCTCAAAAGCGTGCTCTGGAAAGTGAGGCGATCATTCCATCTCCTCAGTTTGTTTTGGCGGGCACAGTTTATATGCCAGATGTGTTGTATGCCATTATGCGAGTTTGACTCAGGTGTCGGAGTAATCCATCTCTGCCTGCAGTGTGCTGCTGTTTCCTCATCCGAGGCTCCTTTGGCTGGACTGCATTTTCAGTAGCTATGATTTTTTTGGTAGAGGTCTGGACGACTTCATGGATTCTAGACTGGACCGTTTCCCTATGACTTAGCCTGATATAAGATCTGGCCCTCCTGGGCTTCTGGTCGTTCTAATCTCATGGCACCTAGAGCTTCCAACTGACATTAAGGTCACCAGAATCACAGATGTCCACTACACTAGGGAATCCCTTTAGGTAAATTTGGCCAGAGGAAAGGACAAATGCCTGTATCTTGGCATAATATACAGACCCCCAAGACAACAGGATGACCTAGATATGGAATTAATCGGAGATATAGAGAATATCACCTTGCGTGGGGACACAGTATTGTTAGGTGACTTCAACATGCCTGATGTGGATTGGGACACGCTTTCTTCTGCTTCCGGCAGCAGCAGGAGGCTATTAAACTCTATGAAGGGAGCAAGACTCAGACAACTGGTGTTGGAACCAACAAGGGATCAGGCAATACTAGACCTGATACTTACCAATGGAGAAAGTGTCACAGAGGTCTCGGTGGGCGACACATTGGCCTCCAGTGACCACAACATGGTCAACTGGTTCAATCTCAGGAAAGGTTTCACTAAATCTACCACACTGACCAAGGTCCTCAAATTCAAGGACACAAACTTCAAAGAAATGGGAGACTTTGTTCACCAGGCGCTACAAAGCCAAGCAGAAACCGATAACATGGAAGAAATGTGGTCGACTTTGAAAACCACCATACAAGAAGCAACAAACCGCTATGTTAAATCAGTAAGTAAACGGCGAAGGAACAATAAGCTACAGTGGTTCTCTGAGGAGATTTCGGACCTCATCAAGGAGAAGAAAAAAGCATTCATCTCTTACAAACAATCAGGGAAACAGGACTCTAGGGAAGTCTATCTGGCCAAGTAAAAAGCTGTCAAAACAGCAGTTAGGGAGGCCAAATTCCTCATGGAGGAGTCTCTAGCGAAGAACATCCAGAAAGGAGATAAATCCTTCTTCAGGTATATCAGTGACAGAAATAAGAACTCAGGCGGGATAGTGCGTCTTAGGAAACCAGATGGAGACTATGTAGAAGCGGACTCAGAAAAAGCCCAACTGTTAAATGAATACTTCTGCTCAGTCTTCACCCGCGAGGCGCCAGGATTCGGCCCTCAGCTACAGACAAGGGTTGACGCAGATGACCCGTTTAGTAATTTCGAGTTTACACCCAGCGATGTCTACTGCGAGCTGTCAAAGCTTAAAGTTAAGAAGGCAATGGGGCCTGACAACCTACACCCCAGGGTGCTCAGGGAGTTGTGTGATGTCTTGGCGGAACCGCTATCCGCACTCTTCAATCTCTCCCTTAATACTGGTAAAGTCCCGTTGGACTGGAAGACGGCTAACGTCATTCCACTCCACAAGAATGGCTCCAAGATGGAGACAGCAAACTACAGACCAGTGAGTCTCACATCAATAGTGTGCAAACTAATGGAAACTCTAATCAAATGCCAATTGGATACGATCCTGAATGAGGAGAATCTACGGGATCCCCGTCAATATGGATTTACTAAGGGGAGATTCTGCCAATCCAACCTGATCAGCTTCTTTGACTGGGTGACGAGGAAGCTGGATGTTGGGGAGTCCCTGGACATCGTATACCTGGACTTCAGTAAAGCATTCGATAGCGTACCACACCGCAGGTTGCTGAGCAAGATGAGTTCTATAGGATTGGGTGACACATTGACAAAATGGGTTGGGAACTGGCTTGGAGGTAGGCTTCAGAGGGTAGTGGTGAACAGCACCTCCTCCGAAATGACGGAGGTAATCAGTGGAGTGCCGCAGGGCTCGGTCCTGGGCCTGATCCTGTTCAACATCTTTATAAGAGACTTGGCAGAAGGGCTGCGAGGTAAAATAACATTATTCGCTGGTCTAGGTCCTGGCAACTCAGCTTCAATGCCAAAAAATGCAAAGTCATGCACCTGGGCAGCCAAATTCCATGCAAGACTTACACCCTTAATGGCGAGATCCTAACAAGAACTGAAGCAGAACGAGACTTAGGGGTGATCATCAGTGAGAACATGAAGACTGCCAATCAAGTGGAGCAAGCTTCATCCAAGGCAAGGCAAATCATAGGTTGCATACGCAGGAGTTTCGTCAGCTGTAAGCCTGAAGTCATTATGCCATTGTATAGATCCATGGTGAGGCCCCACCTGGAATACTGTGTGCAATTCTGGAGGCCGCATTACCATAAGGATGTGCTGAGACTGGAGTCGGTCCAGAGAATGGCCACCCGGATGGTCTTGGGACTCAAGGATCTCCCGTACGAGGAATGGCTGGATAAGTTGCAGCTGTACTCACTCGAGGAACGCAGAGAGAGGGGTGACATGATCAAGACATTCAAGTATCTCACGGGCCGCATCGAGGTGGAAGAAGATATCTTCTTTTTCAAGGGTCCCACGGCAACAAGGGGGCATCCGTGGAAAATCAGGGGCAGGAAACTGCACGGGGACACCAGGAAATTCTTTTTCACTGAAAGGGTGGTTGATCGCTGGAATAGTCTTCCACTTCAGGTTATTGAGACCAGTAGCGTGCCTGATTTTAAGGCCAAATGGGATAGACACGTGGGATCTATTCACAGAGAAAGGTAGGGGAGGGTCATTGGGGTGGGCAGACTAGATGGGCCGTGGCCCTTATCTGCTGTCTATTTCTATGTTTCTATGTGTTCATGTGATATGTTGCAGGTGTTTTCTCAGGGCTTCCAATGCTGATATAATGGCTATAGACATTCCTAGCCTCCCGACTCCAGTGCTACGCCTCCTGATGCACAGGCACAATGGTGTCGGGTCAGGGGATGAGCCGCTGCAGCTGGGGGTCATCTCAAAACATTTCTTCCTGTCTGGATGTACGTTACGTCCAACCAGTGGGTCTTGGACTTTATTTGGTGAGGTTACAAACTGGAATTTGCTCGACCACTGACAGATTGGTTAGTGGGCTCTGCTCAGATCGCCTGAACAAAGTGCTCAGGATTCTGACCACTGTTCAGCGGTTGCCATGCTGGATGTGTTTCTTTGGGTGAGGGCGCACATGCATCCTCTATAACATGCTTTGCTCTCTCACTGGATTCCGTACAGAGATGCCTTGCAGACCCGTCTAATTTGGGCTCTGGAAATTGAGTAAGTATAGCCTGGGGGCTTTTCCTGCATTTTCTCCGCTGGGTCGTTCCACTATACTTTGCCTCCTGGATCGTGATAATAACAGATGCCAGCCTTTGGGGCTAGGGAGCTCATTGCAATCATTGGCTTGTTCAGGGGTATTGGACACCATCTCAGTGACAGTGGTCATTCCACTGGTTGGAGCTCAAAGCCATTTGACTAGCTCTGTCGAGATTGCAGAAGAAGCTGGTGGACTAAGAGATCCGGGTCTTCTCCAATAGTACGACAAAAGTAGCTTCCGTCACTTGCCAGGGAGGAACCCAGAGCACTCATCTGGCTCAGCAAGCCCATCTTCTTTTTCATTGGATGGAGCGTCATGCCCTAGCGCTGCTGGCAACACAGGTGGCGGGAGAAGATGGTGTTCAAGCAGACTTTCTCTCACATAGCCTCTGGATCTAGGCGAGTGAGTGGGAAAGACTCCGCTTTGAGCTCAGGGCCACGTCAAGAAGCAAGTAAGCAGATCACTTTTTCATTTGACAATCCAAGGCTGGAAGCGAGGTGCTCGACACTTTGGTGCAGCCGTGTCCTCCGGAGATTCTCCAGTACATTTGTTCCTCCTTTGCTGATATTTGGCTGAGTCTTTCAGAGGATCACGGTTCTTCCAGGCCGCGTCATTCTGATGGCTTAATTCTGATGGCCTCGCAGAACATGGTATGCAGATTTGTTGCGCCTGTGCAGAGGTTGCAGCCTTCAACTGAGCATCCATCTGGACTTCTTCACATAGGGTCCGGTATCCATGGAGGATCCGAGTCCCTTTGCTCTTACGGCTTGGCTCTTGACCGCGCAGCCTTAGAGCAACAGAATATTCTGCCCTGGTTGTTGATACTCTTCTAAAGTCTACAAAGTTGTCTGCAGTGTCTGCTTACGCTACATGCATGGAAGGTCTTCCGCAATTGTTGTGCGCAATTCCAGGTGGACCTTATTCAGCTCCGATCTTGCTAATTCTTGCCTTTCTTCAGGCTAGTTTGGATACAGGCCTTATTGTGGATTCTCTTTGAGTCCATGTGGCCAGATTCTCCTGTTTCAGATCCTGGAAACGTCGGTCTTCCTTGGCTTCTAATGCTGATGTCGCTAGACTCTTGAAGGGAACTCTTCATGTCTGACTACAGGTTAAGCACCTTTTCTCTTTCTGGGACCTTAACCGGATATTGCCTAGCCTTGCTAAGGCATCTTTTGAGCTGCTTCGAGATGCTACTGTCTTGGACTTGACACTCATGACCGTTTTTCTGGTCGCCATTACATGGGCTCGTCGGGTGTTGGTATTGAGAGCTTGGTTTTGCGGGGACCCTGGTCTTATTTTTATAGAATAGAATCCAAACAAGCATCATCTTGGTACCAAAAACTAGGCTCCCCTTTATAGAATTGCTTTTTGTGTAACTAGCTTCTGGAAAACCAACAAGCTAATAAGCTGAACAGTGACTCTAAAGCAGTGGTTCCCAACCCTGTCCCAGAGGACAACCAGCCAGTCAGGTTTTCAGGATAGTCCTAATGAATATGCATGAGAAAGAATTGCATATATTGGAGGCAACAGGCATGCAGATCTGCCCCATGTATAATAATTAGTGTTATCCTGAAAACCTGACTGGCTGGTGGTTCTCCAGGACAGGGTTGGGAACCACTCACTGCTCTAAAGGAATCTGGTCTTGGACATATTTGGAGATTTTAATTTGATTAAAACCCAGAAGTACTCAGGCAAAGTATCCCTCTGAAAGAAATTAAAGAAAAAGTGAGCACCGGGATGATTTATAGTTCTTTCTTTGGACATACTCAAATTCTGCCTTTTGTTTTTCTCCTTAAACATCAATAAGGGGACACATTTAATGACTGAGCTGTAGAAGGTGTATACCTAGTGATATGATAGTGGTGCTGCCAAGTAGACAAACCAAAAAAAGACTAATGAACTCACTTGTTCCAAGGGTTGGGGAAAAAAAAAGTAAATTTTATTTTATTTCATATTGTTTCAAACAAGGGTACCCTTGACAAAGCTCTGGAGCAGGAAATGCTGATATCAAAGCAGCTGGCATTTCCCAGAAATCTGTTTCTGTCCATAGATGCTGTCCACAGCTATTATTCACTACTTCATCTGTTTCTGGTTGTGCTTTCCCTGCAAATAAATGAGTTGCCCATCTGATGTGTTTGTCTTACCCCACTTGTTCAAATTGTATATTATACTGATATTGTCACTTTACTAGTTATACTGTTACTATAAGTTGCTTCTGTCAAGCTATGTCTGTTGAACACAGACTTGGGTGACTCTCTTCATAAAGGCGGTTAATAAATCTTAAATAAAGTTTCCATTATCACTCTTAATTATACAGTACATTGCTTCACTAGTCATTAGGGAGTTATTATGGGTTTACAATGTTTGAAGATGCCTTTTTGTGCAAAAAAGGCTTTGTATTATTATTTCTGTTAGTATTTACACTCGTTCTAGAAAATAAATGACTCTATACCATAATTTTGAGGGATGAAGTGAATGCAGGATTTACAGTTTTGGGTGGATTCTATATTTAATGCTGATGGAAAAACGTGTAAGTCCGGTGCCCAAAGTTAGGCACAGATTGGCACAGTTCTATAACTCAGCAACTCATTTTTAGGAACACCCATGACACACTTGTGTCCCTCCCTTGGCCATGTCCCTTTTGGGTTGTGCATGGAAAAAAAATCAAATTATAGAAGTGTGTGCAAGGGAAATCTGTGTGCAACTTCAGTTAGCACCAAAAGTGGCCAATTGGTGCCCATTTCTTCGTTAAGCTGTATGTGGATCTTGGATTCATACGCAAATTCTGGCACCCAAATTTGAGCAATCTATATAAAATCTAGGGTTTTGTTTTTTCTCCACTTTGATGCTTCAAAAGACAATTAATTGAATTTATTAAATATTAGACCTTTTGTTTCTTGCAGTGGTTTTTGGACCGAATGGCTGATGATGACTGGTGGCCAATGCAGATTTTAATTAAGTGTCCTAATCAAATTGTGAGACAGGTAAGTGAAATGCAGTATATTTGGCACAAGAACAGCTTGTTTCAGAGGCTAAAGTATTTTAGTTTTGAATGTGGAATCTGAGTTTTAAACTTAATGCAGTTGAAATTTCCAGGTGTTTAAGGCTACAGTTTTTCTAAGTGCATGAGAGTATCAATTGTTTTTCTTTTTTATGAGTAGTTTTCTCTTGAATCTTAAGTTACCAAATCTGTTGGAATCTGCTTTGAATTCTACCTTCACACAGCCATAATTGCAACAGTCTTTGCCCAGGTCACCAAACCATAGCTCCTTCTTGAACCTAGTATACTTGCACTCTAGCCATATGATTTGCCATTTATTTGGGGACTGGGATGACTTTTCTGTGTACCCATACTAGGAAGTCAAAAGGAGTACAAGTCAGGAATCAAACCCAATAATCCATATGGTAATACAGTGCAAAAAATATGTTTAATTATTTATCCCTAAGTCGTGTACATTTAAAAACTCCTTGAACCCTAGGTTTTTGTAGGTCTTAAGCTGCATGTAGTAGCATGAGAATCGGGGTAAGAAATGAGACAGACAGGTTCAAGTAAACTGGACAAACTGCTTTAATTCAAATATTTATATTCACATTTTTTACTATTAGACAAGCAGATTACAATACAGTAAAAAAAATAAAAAATATCATAGTACCTAATGCATAGGAGATAACAAAACAAGCTACAGAACAATAAATACATGAAAGGTAATACATAGAGGAGGTCATTTTAGAAGGCTTGTGCAGCATTTATATGTGTAAATTCCCTACATGTGTACATAACAATTTTAGAAATCCGCTATTTAGATCCTCCACATACACAATTTGGAAGGCAGCAATCTGTGGTTATGATTTAAGCAGAGAAGTAAAATTTGCATGTGTTTCTAGACATAAGAATTTACACTTGCTCGGAGGCAGGCATAAGCATCAACTAATAGCTCATTCTTTAGCATCTCTCCAGACTGGTACAGTTCACTGATGGGTAATAACTCACCATGACCAGCAAATAGAGACTGAGACAAAACTTTGGCTGTACTAATAGTTGTGCTTCCCTCTAGTCTAACTAGTCTGTTCTCAGTCTCAGCAGGTGTGGTAAGCTATTCCAGTCTTCCCTGTAAATGGTTAGTGTAGGCCTTTTGGAAGTTGTTTAATGGCCTTCTTGTCCTTGTTTGGTGCTGGATTGAGCTTGGGGGACCCTTTCGGGGATCCATCCAACCTCGGGAGTGTCACACTCAATGGGTCACGAGTTGAGTCCCTCCCCCCATTTCCTCCACCTCCCCAAAATTTTTCTAGAGATGCCTCAGCTGTACACCTTGCCACTGATACTGGCAAGGCATATGGCTTAGAGAACCAGTGGAGTCTGTTCTGACAGAAAAAAAAAATCCTGAGGCAGTGCTGGTCTGCTGTTTCTAGTGCAATAGGTGAGACATTCTAGACAATAGGGTTATTTCCCACTACTCGCATGTTCTGCAGAAGAAATCCATTACAGGTTTTTCACTCTGCCTCTAGTGTACTTCAAAGGTTAGTTTAGCGCCCTCTAGCACTCTTTTCTTCTGCACACATGGCTGCAGCTGCAGCAGTTCTGCTGCTCTTCACATTTTATTATTTTAATTCGATGAAGTTTTATCCCTTTCGCGGGTATTTTTGTGTTTAAAATGGATTTCAGATTTCAGTCTCCTTTATTCAGAGTGTTTCTTGGAGACTGTTCAACCCTTCGGGGTTAGCAAGACTATGTCTATATGAATTAACTATTGGGGGAGAAGTTCTGACCTCCTTTGATGCCTCGGTTGGAGATTAACTGTTTAGTTGTTTGAGCAGAACAGTAGTTTAGCCTGTTGTTACAGGTGCCTTCACAGATGAATGTGTCTCTCTGTGCTTGGGTACTGACTGTTAGAGGGCGCTAAATTAGCCTGTGAAGTACTCTAGAGGCAGAGTGAAAAACATGTAATGGGTTTCTTCTGCAGACCATGCAAGTAGTGGGAAATAACCCTATGGTCTACAATGTCTCACCTATCTACTTGAAAAGATCTTACCAGGATAAGTACATAATCTTCTTTTATTGCTAAGTGGCACTTTTTTTTCCCCTTAGCTAGGTCGCGTATTGTGCAATGAGCACTTTTGAAGGGAAAAGGTGCCGGCCTGTGCTTTGCGATGTACCAGCCACCGCCAAGGGGAATCCTTGTCGGCTTCAGGTTCCAGCATCCAGGGAACCACTTCGCGAGTGCCTCGCATGCCGGCAGCTGACAGTGAGGAAGCCTGGGTTTCCCTCGCCACCCACACAGGGATTCCCCCAGCCACCAACAGTCAGGGAAATAATATAGTAATATAGTAAATGACGGCAGATAAAGACCTGAATGGTCCATCCAGTCTGCCCATAGGTTATACCCATTATTATTAGATTAACTTGTCTCTTCTTTGATATTTCTGGTATTGTCCTAGGTTCCAAATGCTGAAGTTGCTGTCCAAGCTCACTATAACCTATCCAACCATCCCATTGTTTCCCTTACCCCGATGCTGCTGGGGGACTCCCTTACCGCTGCTGTCGGCTTGTCTACTTTAGTGGCTTGAACAATTCAGGCTTCTCAGCTGCTACAGGCCTCGGGAGCATGTTTTTCAGCGAGCTTTGCTCCGATTTGGGTTGGAAGCACCTCAATTTTGGCTGCAGCCTCAGGTGACCTTACCCCTGATGCTGTTCCAGTGGGCAGAAACCCATCTACAAGCCTTCTCCACAGTAGAAAATGTTCAGGCTGACTTTCTCAACCGGCAGTCCCTGGACCCAAGGGAATGGTCTTTCTCCCAAAGGACATTTGACCTGATTGTGCATTGCTGGAGCAGTGCAATAATGGATTTGATGGCTTCAGCACTTCTTCAGTTGAAGGGAAGAACTGGGACGCTTAGGGTTGGACGCGTTGGTTCAACCCTGGCCCAGCAAGGGTCTACTTTGTTTTTCCTCCTTGGCCTATGGTGTGCTGGGTCATCCACAGGATTGCCACTCATCTAAGACTCGTGATTCTAGTTGCAGTATGTGGCCCTAGTTCATCTTCAAAGGGACAGGAGTCTCAAATCTTTTCTGAGGCTTTTAAGGTAGGGGCCAGTTCCCATGGGGAATCCAGGGCAGTTTGGTCTTAAGACATGGTTCTTGAGCACTCGGCTCTAGTCCGCAGGAGCTACTCAGACATAGTTATTGCCGCTCTGGGCTAAAAAGCCCTTCAACATGGCGGCCTGTGCTAAGACTTGGAAGTCCTTTCAACATTGGTGTGAAAGGGATCAGGTGGAGCTGCTGTTTTCGGGCTCCCATTTCAGTTATCCTTGCCTTTCTACAGGTCGGTCTGGAAAAAAGGGCTTTCAGTGGCTTCCCTCAAGGTACAAGTGGCAGGCCTCTCATACTTCCAGGTACAAGGAGGTAAAGTTTTGCTGGCAGCTCATCCAGATGGACTAGATTCTTAAGAGAAGCACTCTGAATGTGGCCTCCGGTCCATCAGCTCTTTCCATCTTGGAATCTTAACACCATTCTCAAAAGTCTCACTAAGGCTCCATATGAGCCACTGTAGGAAACATCCATCTTGGATCTTAAGGTGAAGATTGTGTTCCTGATGGTGATCATCTCAGCATGACGAATATCAGAATTGCAAGCTCTCTCCTACAAAGAGCCTTTCCTCATGATCATGGAAGCTGGCATAGGTCTCCGTACTGTTCATTCCTTTCTTCCAAAGGTTGTATCGGATTTCCACATCAACCAAGAGGTTTGCCTGCCTGTATTTCAACCTACAGTCTTGGGTAAGCAGGATGTTGTCAGCCCTAGCATTGCTAGCAATCAGCATTTTGTTTGCCCTAACCAATGTCAGCAAAGGCCATGATCTCATATACCATACTCTCTCATGACATCTTGGTACCTTTATGCCTGAACCTCCTGAGAAAGCTTCCTGCATCCCTTATGCACAGTTCATTCGCTCAACAACGGGTAAGATATAGCATCTTGGGTTTCCCCGCCCAGATAACTGTACAACCTAAGACAGAGGTTTGGACTCATAATGGGAAATGTTTATCTTCATAGCTTGGAGATTCTGCAGGACAGGGAATGTGAATGTTGGAGGTAAGCAAGGCATCTGTGAAGTGCAGACTGGCTGTTTAAGGGTACCGCAAGCTTGCCTTCATTTTAAAGAATAAAAATAAAAAAAGTATGGGAGAAGTCAGCCCTAGCATTGCTAGCAATCAGCATTTTGGTTGCCCTAACCAATGTCAGCAAAGGCCTATGGGAAATTATATCATTCTGACTCTGGAATGTTGATGTAGATAAACCTGTGCTCATGCACAGAATTCACATACAGAAAGCATCCAGGCAGACTGTTTCAAACAGCCCTAATTAAATCATGCTTAAAAGGTAACAAACGAACTTGCAGCTAAGAGGTGCGAAGAAGATGTGTTAATGTCTGATGCTTAGGATGTACAGCTTAGGATGTACAATGGATCCAGGTGCACCGATATTGTCAGAAGAATACTGGAAATTACATGTGACTCCAGTCTATTCTTCTCCAGTCTAGCACACCTCACTTCCCTTCCTGGTTAGTGAAACTAACTATTGTTTCAGACAGTTTACTAAGGATGGAGATGCTTAACTTCAATAGATTCTATATTTAGAATAAGATTCCAAGCTATAAAAGCCCCCTCGCAACATCACCCCTCCGCTTGCTCTATCTCGGGAACCCGAAGCTTAGACCAGTGTTTTTCAACCTTTTTACACCTATGGACCAGCAGAAATAAAAGAATTATTCTGTGGACCAGCATGGGTCCGTGGACTGGTGGTTGAAGAACACTGGGCTAAGTCATGGGCCAGACCCTGCCCATCTCTACCAAATCTCCACTTCAGACCCCGCTCCCATAATAGTACTAATTGTAACACTATTTTTGCCATTCATTTTTCACAGATACACAATATAATCTTATTAACAACACATAATGGTTAACCACAAAATTAAACTACACAAAGCACACTGACAACAGATGTAAATTCTCAAAATTGTCATAATTCAATCACTAAATTAAAAAATAAAATCATTCCCCCCTACCTTTGTTGTCTCCCTCCCTCCATGCTATGCCTTACCTTCTGGCCTGCTCCCGCCTGGCCATTTTATGCCGCCCCCAGTATTATCTTCAGGCCGGCTCCCTCTTCCTCACTGATGCAGTGCACACAGCTGCGGGCAGCAGCTCCTTGCATGCCCCGTGCCTCATCTGAAAGCCTTCCCTCTGACGTTACAACATCAGAGAGAAGGCTTCCGGTTCAAACACAGGAAGCACGTAGGAGTCACTGCCTGTGGCTTTGTATACTGAATCAGTGAGGAAGAGGGAGCTGGCTCGAAGATAACACCACATTGATCACACCGTGGACCAGCGGTTTAAGAACACTGTTTTGGGCCTGATGCACGTGCTAGCCCTGTGGACCAGCAGGAAATTTCTGTGGACCGGCACCGGTCCACGGACCGGTGGTTGAAGAACACTGGCTTAGACCATCACCCCCATCACCCTTTTCTCTCTCTGCTTCTCCCTGGAACTTCACGCTTCTCTCTGGACTCTGTAAGGCAGGGAAACTGGTTTGCTCCCTCCTTAATTGTAATGTTTAATTGTAATTTTTATGAAGATTGTTTTTCTGTAAGCCTATTTCTATAATATGTTCTTTATGCCATCACCTCTGGCTGTGCTTCTCATTTGAGTCTACTTCCTGGTGAATCTTCTGTGAAGGTATTGAACTCGGGCCCGCGGATGGTAAGGCCGCTTCAACCATAACCCCCTCCAACCTTACATTGTCGGGGCGCTACCATCCTTACATTTATGCTAGGGCTGACAGATGTGCAAAGAGTTTTACTACACTACCTAGAAAAGACCAATGAATTTTACCTTTCAGACTATCTGTTTGTTCTAACCATCCAAAGCCTCTATAACCAGATGGATTCACATGGCCATTTCGTTGGCATACAAGGCCTGTGGAAAGCAGCTGCTGGTTTCTCTTAAGGTGCACTCAATCAGGAGCGTCGCATCTTCATGAGTGGAGTCTTGGGCAGTTCCTCCTGCAGAGATTTATAGAACAGCTTTCTGGTCTACCTACCTTGATGAGGTTTTATAGAGTGGACATGGTGGCTCGAGAGGACTTTGCCTTTGGGTCCTTGGTCTTGTGGGCAGGCTCCTCTGTCCTGCCCTAGATGTCGGCCATTGCTTTGGCACATCACCTAACATACAGACGGACTCCTGTGTAGATATAACAGAATGAAAGATTAGGCTCTTACCTGGATAATCTTTTTTCTATTAATCTTCACAGGAGCCCGTACAGCCCACCCTCAGTATATCCAGTTTCACCTTCTTTCTGCCTCAAATATTTCTAGATTCCAGGCCTGGAGTTCTTCTTCTGTCAGCCAGATGACTAAGCATAAAGAAATCCTGTATAAGTAAGTGAATTGCTTAGTCTCTGGCTCCTTTGATGTTAATGCTTGTTGCACACAAGTTGGTTCACACTTATGTTATAAATTCCTGTTGAAAATTTATTTTTCTGAGTTGCACAGCAGAACAGAAATGTATGATGCCTACGGGGAAGTTCCCCGCACCTCTCCTTTGTATTCTGTTCCAGTGGAGATTGATTACTTTTGCTTTGGAACAAACTAGAGAATGACATGGTGCCCGCCAGAACAGGGAGGGAAAAAACTGGTTGCCGTGGGTAGGAGGACAAGGCCATTCACCATCCAGTTAAGTATCTTGCATGCGTTGCCTCACTGCTCACCCCTCACAGTCAGCAGCCCTCGCGATCGTGCAGTCCAGCAGCCCTCTCCCTCCCAATCACCGCTGTCCAGGCATTTCTTCCCCTTGTCAGGGCATCTCCCTTCCCTTCACTTTCACTGGCAATTTTCAGTTTTCGCTTTCTGAGCAGCCTGAGCCTTTTCACAAGTCACAGGTGGCTGCCCTGAAATTTCTCATCTGACGCAACTTCCTGTTTCCGCCTGGGCGGCTCGCATCAGAGAACTTGTTTCAGGGCAGCCACATGCACGATTTGTGAAAAGGCTTGGGCTGCTCGGAGAGAGGCCAACTGAAAATCGCCAGCGAAGGTAAGGGGAAGGAAGGGAGATGCCTCGACGAGGGGAAGAGATGGCCAGACCTCAGCAATCAGGAGAGGGCTGCTAGACTGCACAAAGGGCGCTGAAGGGAAGTGGGGAGAGAGGGAAAGGGAGAGAGGAACAGACGTTGCATGGAAATGGAGAGAAGGAGGCACAGTGGATGGAAGTAGGGAGGGGAGATAGTGAAACAGACGCTGAAGGGAAGTGGAGAGGAGAGAGAGTGGAACACATACTGGATGTATGGAGGAGATAAAGAAAAAAGGGCACATGCTGGATTGGGGAGACAGATACCAGATCTGAGGGGATGAAAGGAGGAGAGAAATGCTTAAAAAAAAAACACCTGGGAGAGGAAGTGAGAGATGGAAGGGAAGAAGACAGAGATGCCAGACCATGGTTGCCAGACCAATGGGGGGGGAGGAGAGATGGAAGGGAGAGGAGGTCAGTTTCTGGTAGAGGCATAGAAATAGAGCAGATGTCATATGGAAGAGGCAGAGAGAAGGCAGACAGAGGATGGAAAGAAGAGAATGATGAGAAGATGTGGAAAGCAGAAACCAGACAACAAAGATAGAAAAAAACTATTCTATTTCTTTTCTTTGCTTTAGGATAAAGTAGTATTGTTGCTGTGTTGATAAACGTTTGTAAACAAAGCCCTGCCAGTGGCAAATCTCTTCCTCTAGTTCAGCAGCCAGTACTCTGATTTATAAAATGACAATTATACAGCATATTGTTTCTTTTTATACTTTACTGTAATAAAATAAGTTCAGTATAAAACTATTCAAGGCTTGTGCGGATGGGATCAGATGGTTTGCAGGGAAGGACAGAGACAGGGACTGAGCTTTCGGGGATGGGGCAGAGAATGGGACCAAGCTTAGGGGACAGGGACCAAGTTCACGGGACAGAGACAGGAACAGATTTTTTTCCCGTTTTATTCTGTACCAACTGAAGGAGGCACTACACTTCACTAGGAATGAGGGAGGTGCTGAAAACTGTGATTGACACACTTCTGCAAAGCCGGTTCATGGTAATGGACTGTTCATCTAATGTACAGACTCCTGTAAAGATTAACAGAAAAAGATTATCCAGGTGGGAACCTAATATTTCAGTTTTCACACTCAGCAATGATACATTGATAAAAATACATTTTATGTCAAATCTGTTTTATTGAAAAATAACAATAAATCAGTAAAGAAGGGGGGTGCCTGGGGGGACGGGGGGATCTTTTGTAACCCAGGAGGACATCAGAGTCCAGTCCTCTTGGGGGGGTCATCTTTCTTGTAAAACGTAAACACTTATTGCCTGTCGTTTTGCCTTTATTTGTTTGTTTGGTTCTTTATTGTTAATAAAAAACAGATTTAAACATAAATCAGTACAGAAATAACACTAGTGTCCAATATGCTTATTATAACAAATGGGGTTTGATTCCTCAAAACCTCTGTAATACAGTATTACAACCACAAAAGAATAGGAAAACATTATCCTGTCATCAAATGATAAAAAGACATTTTTTGTAAACAATCTAACAGTATTTTATTAAATGAACCTTCAGAATCTGTACTTTATTGTGAGAAACAACAGAAATTTAACATACTTCGCTAATGCTGTAGCTAAACACATACACTTTGATATAGTCATCTACCAATGGTGTTCCAAACACTGAAGCATTCAATATGTAATGTAATGTAATGTAATTTATTTCTTATATACCGCTACATCCGTTAGGTTCTAAGCGGTTTACAGAAAATATACATTAAGATTAGAAATAAGAAAGGTACTTGAAAAATTCCCTTATAAAAATATCTTCTTGAGATAGTCTGGCAAAGCCTTCAGTGCTGTTCAACTCCTTGCATCAAGGCCTCATGCTGTATTTGCCATGGGCAAAGTCAGTTATCAGTTTAACACCTCACTTGGCTGTGTCAACCACCTTCACTGTGACAACACAAAAAAACATAAAAGTTATAGTTATAATGCCAAGCAGTTTGTTCCATTAATCAAAAATAATAGCAAATTTTAAGAAAAATAGAGCTTTATATAAGCAGTGGCTTTGAGGGACACCAGAATGGGCTTTAAAAAAAATTTTTAAATTATTTTCTGATCAAGCACAATCAAATTCTTGGGAAAATCTTAAATTTGCACAGTTTTTTTTTCTGGACAACCCTAATACAATAGAATCCCGGTTAACTAGTACTCAATCAATTGGCACTATCACCCAACTGTCAAAAATAAAAATTGTCCTTTCTCCAGCCCCTGAAGCCTGATTGGACAACCCCTGCCATCCCTCCTGCCCTGAATCAGTAGTGGCAGTGCTGTAAACAGACTGCTCATGGTCAGCTCTGGCAGGGCCTTTGTTCTGCTGTGTCACTTCCAATGCAGCAGAGGAAAGGTCCTGCTGGGGTTGGCTGCGAGCAACCTGTTTACAGTACTGCTTCTGCTGACCAGCTGCTGCTTCTGCTTTGGAAGAGTTGCATGTAAGTGAGGAGGGTCCAGTTGGCCAGACCCACGTGGAGGGAGGGATATGGATGCTGGACCTGCAGGGTAAAGGGAGGGGAGATGGATGGATGCTAGACCCATAAAGGGGGGAGATCGAAAGTGACCCAGACCAGAAAGGAGGGTGGGAAGGGAAGAACAGATGCTGGACCTACAAGTGGGGTTGGGGAGGATGATAGTGAGAGGAAGAGAGAATGGCTCAGACCAGAAACGTAAGGAGGGAAGGGAAGGGAGACAAAACTATTTTATAGTAACTCTCAAGCAACCAGAAACTACCAATCCCCATGGTGCCAGATAACTGAGTCTACTGTACTCTACAAAGGAAAGTAGGTATCTACTTCTCTTTATAGAATACTAGTGTAATGCACTTAAGCACGAACACTTACACCAGCCATAGAGTTGGTGTAGATGTGTGCACCAAAGGCATAGTTCCTATTAAACGCTGTACAAAATTTTTTGTTAGACACATTGCATCTTTGATGAAAAAATTGCAGGTTATAAGACCTGTATAGTATAATATAGTATAATTCTGGAGAAACACAGGTAACTTATAGCATTTTACAAATTACATGCCATCTATGTATATTCAGAATCGCTGCTTATCTAAACATTGGCGCTGAATATACATGCAATTTTTAAAATGCCATAGCTAATCTAAGCTGCTCCCTCAGAAACAAAGGTCATTGATAGAACAGGGTAGGGAAGCATATTGTCCCTGCCTGTGCTTTATCTCTTTTGTGAATAAATTGAGAATTTCATTTTCTAGTGCTGTCAATCTGGTACCTGTGATGAGCATCTGGTAGCTAGCGGTAAAGAAAAAATAAATAGTAGTAGCACCACCACATGTACTGCAAAAATAACAGAAGGACATATTTAGACTTGGAAGTAAATATGAGTACATTGTAACATTATAATGGTTGCATTTGCAAATTCCTTTTGTGCATCAAAAGCAGATCCTATTAAAATAATATGAAAACGACAAAAAGCTGAAGAAAGTTGCCAAATATACAGGAACTGTGGGGACAGTTCTGTAACTGGGCACCTTTATTTAGGTACCCTGAGACCACGTAATATAAGCCTATTCCATTATATAATATTAGTATAACCTTATTTCAGTGCACCTAACATTTAGGCTCCTACCATTACATCAGCCCTTGAGCTGGTGTAAATGTGGGCCCCTAATTGTAACAGGGATACATGTAACTTTATAGTATTCTGTAAGTTACTTGCCTAAGTGGAAACCAGTGGTGTGTTGGTAAACTTTTAACAACAGGCTCTCTCTCTCTGGATGTTCCGAGCCCTGCAATTTTGTGAGGAGCCCCACCAGTCAAATAAATGGACTGCTGCCACTCCCCACTGCTTGTTTCCAGCTCTGAGCAGCATGCCAGAAAGGCTGCAGGAACTGTCACTGAGGCAGCCACAGGGCGATGATTCAGAGCTGCATCACTAGCATTTCAAGGCCTGACCTTTGCATGGCCTTGAGCATTTGTTCATGCTCAAGCCCAGCCAGCTCCTGCCCCCATCAAACTTCCTGTTTTGAAGAGTATGGAAGCTGGCCAGTCTTAAGCATGCATAGATGCTCAAGGCCCTGCACCAAGCTGGCCATACAAATGCTAGTGATGCAGCTCCTGGAGGCGCCACCCTGTAGGAGTGAGGTGAAACCAAATTTGTCATGGGGATGAAGGGGTAGCCTATGGCTGGCTCTGCCAGACCCAGAAACAGGTAGTTACATCAGAACTTTATATAACTTCCTGTTTCTAGGTCCAGAAGTGCCATCCTGCTGCCTGCTGTTGATGTCAGCATTAATCACAATTAAATATTTTAGCGGTCATCAAAAATGTTAATGCGATAATTACATTAAATCTGCAACCCTAGTAAAAGGGAGTTCAGGAGGGGTCTAAGCCCAACTTTTCGGAGCCAGTTGTTGAAGTAGTCATAGGGGTCTACTTTAACAACCGGCTCCCAAAATTCTTAAAAACATTACAAATGGCTCTCGTGAACTGATGCAAGCTGCCTCCAGCACCACACTGGTAGAAGCCCTGTCTATGGTTCACCCTTGTGTATGCCTCCTGTGTCAATACACTCTCTGTTGGTTAAGTGAGTATTTGTAGAATAACACTTAGGTACCCTGCAATTTGGTTAAACCAGTTGCTTCTTTACATTTACCACTTTGCAGATGTTCCAGCGCCTGTGCATTCATGTGATTCAGAGACTGCGGCCAGTCCATGCACATCTCTATCTGCAGCCAGGGATGGAAGATAGGTAAATAATATACACCTAGTAGAATTTCATAGTTGTATTTTGTATATTCTTTATTTATAATATTTACATCCTGCTTTCAAAAATGTAACTCTTCCTCCCCCTCTGGTTATTCTAGTCCTCAAAATTTTTCTCTTCATTTTGCCTCTTCCCTCCACTGGAGTTCCTTTCTACCCTAACTCTTGTTAACCATGTTGAGCTTTCTACCCTAACTCTTGTTAACCATGTCGAGCTTTACAAATGTAGAGATGATGCGGTATACAAACCTAAGGTTTAGAGTAGATTAGTAGGTAACAAAAAACATATACAATATAATCAACATAAAACAATATTGTAAATCTCAAACAAAATGTCACGCAAAGAACCTCATCCTCTGTCTATTTATGTTATGTCAGAGCCTTCATTGTTAGATAGAGGAAGTTGTATAGTGCTGAGTACACTCAGCACGGATGTAGTAACATAGATCATCTCTGAATAATTTTTTTTGCATCTAAGATATGTGAGAACATGTGCATTGATGTAAGTAAAAATATTAATGGCAGTCAACCAAATTGAAGTTTAGTCTTATACTTACAGGAAAACGAGGCACTTAGAGAATTCTAGAGAAGGAAAGAGGCTTTGGGAATTGAAAAGAACTACTGCCTATTTGAATTTAATTGTGAAAATAAGAAGCTGTACCTGATTTATTTGCAAAGTTGTAAAAGTTTCCAAACAATTCTTAGAAAATACAGCAGATATATATTCTGACTTTAGATGTGACTTATTGAGCTTTGTTAATAACCATTGCTTCTGTTTAGAATCTCGTGGTATGCACATAAAAATGTCTGTAGTAGAGATTGTATATGGGGTATGTTTTGTACTATAGGGTCCATAAAAATGAGTCTTAAGACTAATATAAGGGGGGATACAATAAGGGAGGCTGCAAGTTTAATGTAGAAGATTCTTGGAGATATATATATATTTTAGTTCAATCCGTTTTATTGAATTTTCAAAGAAATATACAAAACGGCCATTGAATTATAAAATAGTTAATGGAAGTATACACCTAGGCTGTAGAACAGACCAATAAAGAGTGATAATGCAAAATCATGTAGCAATACAAAAACATGCAGTAATGCTAACAGAAATAGCAGAAGTGATCCATATATTATAAAGAGAATACAGTCATACAGTCAGAATCCATCCACCAAAGAGTCCTCCGAAGGAGGTGTAGGAAAATCACAATACAGTGGTGCCTCGCATAACGAACGCCTCACACAACGAACGCTGCACACAACGAACTTCATGTCTTGATTCACACAACGAACTTCGTTTCACACAACGAACTTCACACAACGAACTTCATTTCACACAACGAACTTCGTTTCACACAACGAAGTCGCCCGAGCTGCCGATGTATTGCATCCTTCCGCGCAGGCAGTCGTTAGTCACTGCGCTTAACTGCCCTCTCTCACAGCCCTTCGCCTGGCTCCCTGTGCAGTGGCGGACCGTCGGCTCGCCTCCTTTTATGGAGGGGCCCGGCGCCTACTGCTGATGCGTTGGGGGGGGGCGGAGCTACTCTCGCCGCTTCCCCAATGCTAGAAAAAAAAAAAAAAGAAAAGTTAAGTCCCAGTTTTTGCTGCTGAGACTCTGCCCTCTCTCACTGTATACAGTCGTCCTTTTAAGATAAACTCAATATTTTTTATATATCATGGCTTCTAAAAAAAGCAGGAAGGTGATTTCTGTTGAAATGAAACGGGAAATAATTAGAAGGAGTGAATGTGGGGTAAAACAGTGTGACTTCGTCAAAGAGTTTGGCCTCAGCAAGACCACCATTTTCACCATTTTGACAAATTTATCTTTTTTTATGTCATCTTAGCATATTTTATGCTGCAGAACGAATTATTTTTTTTAACATGTATTGTTATGGGAAAACGCGTTTCACATAACGAACTTTTCGCATAACAAACTTGCTCCTGGAACGAATTAAGTTCGTTGTGTGAGGCACCACTGTATCTAAGAAGGGCATCCAAAGTACAATAATATCTGAGAAGGGAGCCAGCACGAATAGCCAAATATGGCGTTCATATGTAGCAATAAGACATACATAGTGCCACCAGTGACAGACTGTGGTTTGCAAAGTATTTTTCCAGTGTTACAACACAACTTTAATCGCTACAGTAAGCAATATTTGGAGTGCTGAGAGAAAATTTAAAGGAACCGAGGCAGATCGCATTATAATCTGTTGGAACGAAATTGGCGAATGTTATACCAAAATTTGAGCAATCACATCCCAGACAGTAGTCCAATACTGTGATACACAGGAACAATCATGTACCATATGTTGGAAAGTGTCTGGACACTGCTTACAAGACCAACAAACCAAAGAATTAGTCTCTTTGCAAATGGCCCTATGCCTTAAATAATGCATAGATTGCAAGATAGGCCTATTGTTGAGCAGTGAGTTGTATGCCCAAGTCTTTCATTGTGTAGGGAGAGTAGAGCGAGAAGAGCGTGAAAGAAAAATTTATAAAGTAGGGAGGCCATATGAGGGATCTGCACCCCCAACCTCAAAATGGAGACAACAGTTGATCGTTCATCTTCAGGTAAAGAGGAAAAAGAAAACAAAGTAGCATGAACACAGGTGCGAAGTTGAAGATATTGAAAGAAATGGGTATGAGGGAGTCCAAATCAAGAATGAAGCGAACTAAAGGATTGCAAGAATGATCCGGCAGAGTCCAAAATATCCCCTACAGTAGAGATCCCTTTAATAGCCCAAGATTTCCAAAAAAGGGGAAGATGATCAAAGTGAAATATTTATTAACATAGAAGATGACAGCAGAAAAGGGCTACAGCCCATCAAGTCTGCCCACTCTGCTTACCCACCCCCTGTCTATTACCCCATAAAGGGAGTGAGCTGGTAGTAGCTATATGATAATCCACTAATACATCGAGATACTGTAATGTCTGACAAGTAGAAGCCAGAATGGTACTGAGATAGAAAAGGTTGTTGAAGGGGCCCCTAACAAACTTGCAAAAGAGAAGGTTACCATCAGCCCAGATTCGATATGAAGCCAAATTGGTACTTGAGCTGGTAGAGAGTCTTGGAACCACCAACAAGCACTACGAAGAAGGATCGTGTGAGAATATAGAGAAAAATCTGTGAATCCCCCCCCCCCCCCAATTGAATGGCCTTTCTTAAGAGTCCGCAAATAAATTCTCAGAGGTTTGTTGTGCCACAAAAATTTACTAAGGAAGGAATCAATCTCCTTAAAGGATAAAGGGAGCAATATCGGAGGCATTTGTATGTAAAATAAAATTTGAGGGGTATTAACCATCTTTATAGTTTCAAGGCGTCCCTACCAGGTGAGCCACAAGGGCGTCCATTTACTAGACAAATTATGTAGATGTGAAAAGATATGCTTAATATTCAGCTCTAACGTGTCATCCCACATACAACAGAACCTAATACCAAGATATTTGATGGCCGTGGGATTCCAAGAGACACCAAATGGGGTTAGCATATCTTTATTAGTACAATAAAGATTTAGGGGCATGACCTCAGTTGTGTCCCAGTTTATAGAATATCCTGATAATTGACCCAAAGGACTGAAGGAGTCATAATACCACTGGGACAGTCTGTGCAGGATGACACGTACAATAAAATATGATCGGCAAAGGCGGATACTTTAATCTCCTGAGACTTAATAGAAATACCATGGAAAGAAGCAGTAGATTGCAAAGTAAGAAGGGGTTCCAAGTCCAAGTTGAAAGTAATGGGGAAAGGGGACAGCCTTGGCAAGTGCCTCTGGACAAAGGGAAAGATGAGGAAATAAACCATCAATTACTATCGCCAAGGGACGAAAATAAAGCATTTTTACCATATTAATAAATGTCTCTCCCAACTGAAACTACTGTAGATTTTCAAACAGAAATTTCCATTCTACAAAATCAAAAGCCTTTTCGGCATCTAAAGCCATCACACATATGGGTACTTTGGCCCTGTTAGCAATATGTTGGACTTGGCTGAAAGCGTGCATATTTTTTTTTATTATTTATAAATTTATTGATTTGTTACAACATATAACAACTTTAGGCATTAAACAAATTCAAAGAAAATACATCAGACTAAAAGAAAATATAATATCAAGTCCACATTATTATGGGGACTGATTGACCTATAGGAGTCACCAGGAAAACAAGAACAAACAGTATACCAAATCTTCTAAGTCAGGCAGATAAACATTCTGTTTCATTCAATCTCAACCTCTGCATTAGTTACAGGCAATATATCTAATTTAGGTTTATCTTGAAGAAAAATTTCTAAATGGGCTGGATCAACAAAAATATATCTAGTATTCTGATATGTCACTAAACACTTACATGGGAACTTAAGAAAAAATAATGCTCCCACAACCAAGACTTGAGTCTTGAGTTGCAGGAACTGTTTTCTCCTGTATTGCATCTGTTTAGAGACATCTGGAAAGACATTTATTTGTTGACCACAAAACAAGGCATTTTTATTTATAAAATATAATTTAAGGATGGCTTGTTTTTCTATTTCAGTCCTAAAGGTGATCAATAATGTTGCTCTTTTGGCTATAAAATCTTTCGATGATTCCAGGAATTGAGAAATATTTAAAATATCAGGTGACACTAATTGTTCTTTTCCCCCCTCTTCTGAAATCATTTTGGAACCACTAGGTATATAGTAAAGGTTATCAGGAAAAAAAGTTTCTAATTAAACATAACAAAGCATATCTTTCAAATAGTAAACTAAACTAAACTAAATCTTGGGTTTATATACCGCAACATCTCCACAGGTGGAGCTCGACACGGTTTACATGGTTAGGGAAGGAACGGAACTCCAATAGATTTATAGAAGTAGGTAAGAAGAGAGGTTAGGTGTGATAATACTAGGGAGGGGATGAGGTTACGTTTTGGAGAAGAGCCAGGTCTTCAGAAGCTTACGGAATGGTAGAAGGGGGCTCAAGTTGCGGAGAGGGGAAGGGAAACTATTCCATAACTGAGCGATTCTGAAGTGGAGGGAGGAACCGAGTTTACCAACGAGGGAGATACCTTTTAAGGAGGGGAGGGATAATTTTAGTTTTTGCGTGGATCTAGTGAAGAATGGATTTGAGGAATTCCAGGATAGAGGAATAAGAGGTGGAAGGATGCCGTGGAGGATCTTGAAGGTTAAGCAGGCACATTTAAAGTGGACCCTGGAGATGACAGGAAGCCAGTGGAGCTTGGACAGGAGCGGAGAGACATGGTCAAATTTACTTTTTGAGAAGATAAGTTTGGCCGCTGTGTTCTGGATTAGTTGGAGTCTGTGGAGGCTTTTCTTTGTTAAGCTAAGGTAAATGGAATTGCAATAATCCAATCTGGAGAGGATGATGGACTGTACGAGTACGGCAAAGTGTTTTTGGTGGAAGCAGGACCTCACTTTCCTCAGCATGTGAAGGCTGTAAAAGCATTTTTTTATCAGGGAATTGAGGTAGTCGTTGAAGGATAGCGAGGAATCTATGGTGATGCCCAGGACTTTGCTAGAGAACTCCAGTTGTAGAGAGGAGCCTGTGGGCAGTGGGATGGAAGTGGGTAGATGATCAAGTTTAGGGCCAAGCCAAAGTAGTTTGGTTTTGGACTCGTTCAGTTTCATTTGTACAGCGAGGGCCCAGGATTGAAGGTTGGTTATGCATGAAGAGATGTTTGCTGCGAGATTGGTGAGGTTTGCGTCGGTCTCGAGGAGGACCAGGATATCGTCTGCGTAAGTGTAGAGTGTTTCTAGGGGGGAAAGTTGGAGGAGGTTCAGGGAGGACATATAAATGTTGAAGAGGATAGGAGATAGGGGGGAGCCTTGTGGGACTCCACATGTCGGTTTCCACGGGGAGGATGAGGTACCAATACATTTTTAGTAATTCCAAAGGAGAAAGATAATGAGATATAGGAAAATTCAGAAATCTGAGGTTCTTAGATCTTATAGCATTTTCCATTTTTTCCATCTGTAAGTGTAATAAAGTGTTATCCTTCACATGAGAAACAGCATAGGATTGCATTACAGAAACAGATGTTTCCACTTTATTCAATTTCTTTTCCATTACAGCCAATTGAGAATCATGCTCAGCCACCTTATTTGTTATTTCAGATGAAAATTGACAAAGCTTTACCACTGTGCCCTGTAATGAGTTCTCAATTCTGTTCACTACTGTCCAGACATCTTGAAGCGTAACAGTTTTATCACCCAACTTGGGCCTAGAAATAGGTCCTGTGGGCATTAAAAAAGTAGACACAGAAAGAAATTGTTTTCCCTTGAGAAACTTTTTGGGTCCAGCTCAAAAGATTGTGGGGAAGGTGAATCCGAACCTAATATGGAAACGGAAACATCTTTCTCCAATAAAAATAAAACAGGTTGAGGTGGAGGCGTGGGATCACCAGATGAGAGAGAGGCAGATTGGGATTGTAATTGAATCTTACCTTCAAAAGGTGTTGAAGTTACTGGGCATAAGTGGCGATCCATTGGACCAGTTTTATATTAGAAGAAGAAATGATTTTAGCCTTCCGTTTGCCCTTAATTTTCTCCCAACTGCTCCTCGCTCCTTCTGTCTCCAAAGGGGCTTAAAAGGGGCACGTCTTGCCCCTTCGGCCACGTGGCTCACATGTGTTAAATGGAGAGAGGACCTCCCCTTCTGGTCAGCAAATGCTGGGTAGTGGCTGCAGGGGTACCTGACTGTAGAGTAGAAATGCCGACAGGGCTCAGCCAGCCCTCAGATCTCCGCGGCTCACAACTGTTAAATCTTCAGGAGAGAGGACCTCCCCTCCTGGTCGGCAAATGCCGGGTAGTGGCTGCAGGGGTTCCTGACTGTAGAGTAGAAACGCCGACAGGGCTCAGTCAGCCCCTGAAAGCGCGTGTATTATCTAAAGCCATTCTACCTCTAACAAAACCACTTTGAGAGGTGTTAATGAGAGTAGGCATAAGAAGGGCTAGGCGATCGGCTAACAGTTTTGAATAGATTTTGTAGTCATAATTTTTCAAGGAAATAGATCTTCATAAAAGCAAAAGACAAGAGGATCATGTGATGCAATGCTCAGGAGAGGACTGTGATTGTGTCTCTCTTGCCGCCTTCCTAAAACCTTTGACTGTAAACATTTCTGAGCGCTTTCTTTTGGTCAAAAAAATCCACAATAAATACAACCTCCCTGGTTGACACATTTGGAGCACTTCTTACTCCTGCCTCATGGCTGCCAAAAGCACAAGAAATGATTGAGATCGCACCTGCGGGACCAAGGAGAAAATGGCGGTGCCCTCAAGCCCCACAAATTCAATGATAAGTTCAGCTTGGATTGCTGAAATTACAATGGAGGTGACGGCAGCATTAGAGAATGTCTTGGAGAAATGTTTACTCCCAATCGATACCAAGCTAATACAGCTACAGAATAAATTGGCTGACGTGAGTCAGGCATTGGTTACCTTCCAGCAAAGGTTAAGTACCACAGAGGACTGGGCGAGCGTGGGGGAGACCATGCAACAAAGTACCCAACAGCGCTTTGCAGCCTTGAAGGAGCAGCTTGAAGACCTGGAGAATAACACCCTGCAGAATAATCTCAGGTTCGTCAGGTTCCCTGAAGCCTTGCCAGAAGCTGATTTACATCTGTTTATGGAACGCTGGCTTGCTGAGCATTTACGGTACAGGTCCCAGAGTCTGCGGGCCCCTTGAGGCTCAAACAGGCCCACAGACTGGGATTATCCTCAGGTTCCTGAACTATACGTATAAAAATATAATATTTTTGAGGAGCATTTCGAGGAGCACACTGGTGAAGTATGAAAACTGCTGGATCCTGTGCTTTCAGGACTAATCTCAGAAAGTGGTGACCCAGAGATGAGCTTTTGCACCTGTCTGTTCCCGTTTGTTTGCCCACAAGATTCGATTTGCGATATTATATCCAACCCGCTTGAAGATTACTCAGCAGAGTTCCACCACTTTTTATGAATTGGCACAGTCCTTTGTCACTCGGACTCAACAGATTATCATGCATCACCCCCACTCAGTGGTTCATAATTGGCTCAGTATACAGATGAAGACTTCTTCAAGAGGGCCACTTGGCTGTTTGTACTTTAAGTTGGATCAAGGTTTGAAGGGATAGGTTAGTGGAGGCTTGACCTTTGGAATCTAGCTTATAAGTTGGGGGGAATGATTGTCCAGGGACAGAAAACTGGAGACTTGCCCCTGCTCACTAGAGTTTCACACTCTCCAGAGTGAGCATTTGAGAGAAACCGGCACGTGCAACTAAAGACGTCACCTAAGCTGCTTTAATGCCTAAAGCAGCTACATCAAAGAGTTTCCTGAGGACCACATCCACAAAGCGGTCCTGCATATCCTCTAACACTACACCACCCACACTGGGGAGAGAGGTGCATATATCCACCTGTGCTACCAAAGAAACCACCCTGGACTGATCCAAAAGTCACTGGCACTCCTGTGCTAGAGAATACCAGCATGACATAGCTCTAACAATTTTCAGAGCACCCTCCGGAGAGTCAAACTGCTCTGAGGCTAGAATGCATATATCAGGGGAAGGTAGCAGATTGCAGCACACACCACAAAGCCAGGAGGAAGAAGTGAACGGAGCCGGCTGAGTGACAAAAATGAACACCTGCAAAGATGTATAAATAAGGTCTGGCAAAGCCGCAGATTCAAGCGCAGGAACGTGAGATTTCCAGGCTCCAAAAACCCCAGAGGGATCCACAGATCCAGAACAGTCTCTGATCTCCTGTCCCAGGAAGTGTTGCACCTACAAATAAGGGCTGAGCAAGCAACTCATCTGCATCAGGATCCCCCAGACCAGGGTCAGGCAGCACAAGCACAGTGACCGGGTGAAGCAAGGATGCGTCTAAATGAGCAATGCCACTGAGAGATGTCATGGAGGTGGATTGGGACTTCGCAGGGGAAGAATCCTGGTTCTGAAATTCAGACCACAAAAATTTCAAAACTCAGAAGAAAGTGTCCTGCTCCTGGGTCATAGAGGGACCGTTAGGTAACAAAAATTTGGGTTTCTCAGGCTGAAAAGAATCCACAGCTTGGAGGACAGAATTACCAGCCATGCCGAGCACCAAAAGTCATGAAAGCCACCCCGCCGGGCTAGCTGAGCATTTGGTTATCTATTTAACTTATTTATAAATGATATTGTACACCGCTTGGATCCTCTTTGGCTATATATCCAGTAAATAAAGTTTTAATAAACATAAATTGGAACAATGAGTGAAGTGATTAAATTTGTTAAATTTATTTTAACAACTGTTCAAAGTTGTTAAAATACATGCAGATTGCGAAAAATTAAGAAATTCGAAGACTGGGCATCCAAGTGGACAAATGCAAAGTGATGCACATTGAGAAGAATAACCCGAATTACCGGATGCTAGGGTCCACCTTGGGGGTTAGCACCCAAGAAAAGGATCTGGGTGTCATCAATGAAACCTTATGTCGAATGTGCAGCGGCGGCCAAAAAAGCAAACAGGTTGCTAGGAACTATTAAAAAGGGATGGTTAACAAAACTAAGAACGTTATACTGCCCCTGTATCGCTCCATGGTGCGACCTCATCTGGAATATTGCGTTCAATTCTGGTCTCCCTATCTCAAGAAAGATATAGCGGTGCTAGAAAAGGTTCAAAGAAGCACGACCAAAATGATAAAGGGGATGGAATTCCTCTCATATGAAGAAAGACTAAAAAGGTTGGGGCTCTTCAGCCTGGAAAAGAGACGGCTGAGGGGAGATATGATTGAAGTATACAAAATCCTGAGTAGAGTAGAACGGGTGCAAGTAGATCAATTTTTGACGCCGTCAAAAATTAGAGACTAGCAGATCCTTGATGAAGTTACAGGGAAATACTTTTAAAACCAATAGGATGAAATATTTTTTCACTCAGAGAATAGTTAAGCTCTGGAAGGCATTGCCAGAAGTTGTGGTAAGAGCGGATAGCGTAGCTGGTTTTAAGAAAGGTTTGGACAATTTCCTGGAGGAAAAGTCTATAGTCTGTTATTGAGAAAGGCATGAGGGAAGCCACTGCTTGCCCTGGATCGGTAGCATGAAATGTTGCTACTCCTTGGGTTTTGGCCAGGTACTAGGGACCTGGATTGGCCACCGTGAGAATGGGCTACTGGACTTGATGGATCATTGGTCTGATCCAGTAAGGTTATTCTTATGTTCTTCAGCAGGGGAGAAGCTAAGCTGGACATTGCTGCCCCCTCTTGCTGTGCCACGCGGCACGTGGTGCAATAATGCTCTAAACACAGTAAGTTTATGTACAGTGTTCCCCTGCAAATTTGCGATTCACAGACTCGGTTATATGTAGTATTTTCTGACTGCCTCTTCCGGTCAGAAAATACAGGGAATGAGTCTGCAAATCAGCCTTCTGCACAGCTGATTCCTCCTCATCTACCCTTCCCCCCCCCCCCCCCCCCCCCCGGAGCATATTGGGTATGATTTACTGCACCTGACGGCGCCCCAGCTGCACTCTCCTGCCTTTTTACAGATTCAAAAATGCATTCGTGGTTTTTCGATATTTATGGATATTGCTGGAACGGAACCCCCATGAATTTCGGGGGAGTACCGTAATCCTGGCAAGAATCCACATGAGGAGAGCCCAAGTCTTCATTCCAGCAAGCTTCTAGACAAAATTTGCGGTTTTGAAGAAGCAGGGAGCTTTAGAAGAAAAATAAATCACGCTAAAAATCCAAGATTACCACAGTCAAGAAATTTGTGCCAAAATCACAATATTTTTCACACTTCCCAAATTATAAAAATGATGATTTTAGAATCGGGAACATCCAAAATCCCTCTTTTCAAACCTCCCCTGGTGTCTCTCACAGGCTGTCAGCCTATGTACTCACTGTGACCTGAGAAAATCTATGCTGCAACCTGCTTTCAACTCTCTTACAGTAGCTGGATGAGAAATTTCACTGTCACAATTATGGGAATGGTTCTGGAAAGCTGATCTTCAGGCTGCCAGTCAGATTCCTATGTCAGACTACACCTCTACCCTTGCAGACTACCGGATGTGCAGTGGGACAGGTGGAGGCACGACGACACAGCCAGCAACCTGTGAGACCCCGACAAGCCTTCTAAGGGTGCCTAACATCCTGCGCTTGACCCCTGATTAACAGGAGGTGAGACCACCTCAGGGTTGGCCCTGAGCTCTAGAGAAACTATGCAGGCTGGCTAACAAGTGCCCAGTGGGATCCACCTGTCAGCTACAGACTGAACTATGTGAATTCTCAAGCAGGCAGAACTTCAAATTTGCTCCAAGCACTAAATTGCCCAAAAAGGGGGCAAAATTACATTGAATTAAAATAATAAAATAGGGAGAGCAGAACAGACACTCCTTCAGGCACGCGTGCAGAAGGAAAGAGCTGAAGGTGGAGCTAGCCGCGGATAGCCACAGGTAACCTGCTGAAATGGGGAGGAGAAAAAAAATGGTTGCCGCAGGTATGGAGGCAAAGCCATTCACCACCCCGTGGAGCGGTGAATGGCCTTATCCCTGCAGTTACACGTGTTGCCTCACATCATCACCCCTCACAATCGCGTGGTCCAGCAGCCCCCTCCCTCCCGATTGCCACAGTCCGGGCATCTCCCTCCCTCCCTTCCCCTCACCTTCGCTGGTGATTTTCATTATTGTATCTCCGAACGGCACGAGCATTTTCACAAGTTGTGTGTGGCTGCCTGAAACTTCTCCTCTGACACAACCGGAAATGGGAAGTTGTGTCAGAGAAGTTTCAGAACAGCCGTACGCGACTTGAGAAAAGGTTCAACGAAGGTGAGGGAGGGATATGCCTGGACCATGGGCAATCAGGAGGGAGGGAGGAGGCTGCTGGACTACACGAAAGGCACTGAGGGGAAGTGGAGAGAGAGGGTGAGGGGAGAGAGAGGGGAACACGCTGGAAGGAAGTAGAGGGGGAGGGGAGGGAGGAACAGACGCTGCACATTAGTGTATAAGAGAGAGAGGAGAGACGGCGCTGAAGGAAAGTGGGGAGGGAGAGAGTGGAACAGACATGGAAGGGAAGTGGGGAGGAGAGAGGGGAGCACATACTGGATGAAAGGAGGGGATAAAGGAAAAAGGGCACATGCTGGATTGGGGAGCAGTGTTGCCCGATTCAGGAAAAAAATTTTTTTGATTCGATTCAGCCTATTGAATCGATTTTCCTGCCCAATTGGGTTTATTTTATAGCCTCTTCACCCACTTTTCCTCTCTGTTAAATCCTAGCTCACGTTTGCGGTCTAACAAAAGCTCTGGCAGGATACACTTTTCAAATCTGACATATTATAATCACAAAACAGAAAATAAAATTATTTTTTCTAACTTTTGTTGTCTGCTCAATATTCAAATCTTGTTGGTCCCAGGCTCTGGTTGTCTTCTGATAACTTGCTTGCCAGGGTCTCCTTCTTTTCTTCATGCTCCATGCTCAATCTTCTATCTCTGTCCTCTCCTTCCATTTCCCTTCCTTGGAAATCTGACATCTTTCCTTTTTTTCATCTCCATCCACAGATCCACCTTTTTTCAACTACCCTTTCATCCAGCATCTCTCTTTTCATCCCCACAACCCTAGGGTCTACCATCTCTCCCTTTATGTTCCCAACTACCCTCTTATCCAGTATCTCTATTCCTCCCTCCACACCATCCCTTGTGTCTAACTTCTCTCCCTTTCTGTTCCTTTTCTCCCTAAATCCCATTATCCACCATCTCTCTCCCACTTCTCAGTTTTTAGACCCATTATTTCTTCCCCCCAAAGTCCAGCATATACACGTATCTTTGATCCCCCTTTCCCTCCTTCCCTCTGTGTACTTATACACCAGGACCACCTCCCCTAAAGGTCTGTCCCCGAAGGCCTACACCCCACCCCTGAAGACCTGAACCCCCCTGAAGGCCTGTCCCCCCCGAAGGACTGTACCTCCCCCTGAAGGACTGTCTTCCCCCTCCCCCCCCCCGGAAGGCCTGTGTGTTCCCCTCTGGACTCCCGCACCTCCCTTTACCTGATTGCAGCCTGCAGAAAGGATCGCGAGTACTTTAGCGATCCTTGCAGGTTGCCATAGGCCTCAGGATCTGTCGTCTTTTTGCGCGGTCCCGCATCAGAGATTTGGCAGCTCCGGAGGCCTATGGCAACCTGCAAGGATCACTAAAGTACCCGCGATCCTTTCTGTAGGCTGCTCTCTGCCGCAGTCAGGTAAAGGGAGGCCAGGGGGGGAAGCCGGACACTGCAGCACTTCCCGACTGATCCTCCCCCCTTGCCCTCTAAAGCAGGAGCGGCAGCGCCGGCCAGCAAGAGGTAGCGAGGTGGGTGGGTCAGACAGTGAATCGGGAGACTGATTTTTTTTTTTTTTTTTTGGTTTTGAATTGATTCAAATCGATTCACCCGCAATGAATCGGTGAATCGATTTGAATCATGAATCGGGCAGCACTATTGGGGAGACAGATACCAGATCTGAGGGGAGGAAAGGAGAGGAGAGATGCTAAAAAAACCCTGGGGGAGGGAAGTGAAGAAGACAGAGATGCCAGACTATGGGAGGAGCAGAGGGAAGATGGGTGCCAGACCAATTGGGTGTAGGGGGGTGGAGGGAGAAATGAAAGGGAGAGGCAGACAGTTTCTGATAGAGGCATACAAATAGAGCAGATGCCATATGGAAGAGGCAGAAAGAAGACAGACAGTGGATGGAAGGAATAGAATGATGAGAAGATGAGGATAAAGTAATATTGTACCTGTGTTTATAAACAAAGCCCTGCCAGCTGAAGATCTCTTCCTCTAGTTCGGCAGGCAATTCTACAGAGTATTATTTCTTTTTATACTTTAATAAAATAAGTTCAGAATAAAATTATTCAAGGCCTGTGTGGATAGGATCTGATGGTTTGTGGAGACGGGGACTGAGCTCACGGGGACGGGATGGGGACCGAGCTTGTGGGGACAGGACGGAGACAGGAACAAATTTTTCCCCATATCATTCTCTACTAGAGAGTCCAGTGAAATACATCAGAGTGAAAAATCCGTAGTGGATTCCTTCTGTAGCAGCACACAGCTATAGGGAAATAACCCCTACTGTCTAGAATGTCTCGCCTATTGCACTGGACTGGAATATAAATTAGCATAACATTCCTCTTAAATATAACTCATAGAACAAATATCACATTCTAAAAGCTCAATAATTAAAATTAAAAGACATAAGTTTAAATTTCAGTTATCTAAACCCAAAGGAAGCATATTGCATTAAAGTATTTTAAAGACTATGTAGTTTTTTTGAGATTTCTCTGTTGGAACCACAGATGCAAACTTGTTTAAAAAAAAAATCTAAATAAATCAATAAAATTTAATATTGGTCACTTTGTACTTTTTTCCCCTTCTGTTTTCTTGATCTTTTACCTATTTTATGAAAAATTGTAATGAATTATCCTAGTCTATTGTACCTTCTACTTGTATCCAGTGGTGTAGCCATGGAGGGCCTCCTCCAGAACTGCCGCACACCTTTACCTTTGTTGACAGTAATGCCAAGGCCTTGCCAACCAAATAAATACAGTGCAGCCACTCCCTTCCTTCTTGCTTCCTGACAGTGGGAATTCTTATGCATGGAATTCCTACTTCTAGTCAATGGTTTTGAATGAGTGATAGAAGTGAGGAATTCTGCTAGTTGTTAATTTCTGTGTAGGTATCTGTAGTAGTCAGTCCTGAGTCAGGTTTCAGGATATCCACAATGAATATGCAGGAATGAGATTTGCATATAATGGAGGTAGCAGATGAATCTCATTCATATTTATTGTGGATATCTTGACAACCTGACTGGCAAGGGGGGTACTTTAGGATCGACTTGGGAAACACTGTTCTAGGGTGCTACCTTTTAAAGGTAGGATTGTTGGTATTTGAGCTCTGTGCATTAGTGTTGTTTTATTATGATAGGTTTTCTTTATAGGTCTGGAATGAGTTTATATTTTACAGGG
Source organism: Geotrypetes seraphini (assembly GCF_902459505.1). Lineage (NCBI taxonomy): Eukaryota > Metazoa > Chordata > Amphibia > Gymnophiona > Dermophiidae > Geotrypetes > Geotrypetes seraphini. Next base: position 335,884,261 of record NC_047086.1, on the reverse strand, counting down.
TTGGGTTGGGTCCCCTTCCTTTCCTTGCTAGCACAGAAACATAGAAAAATGAAGGCATATAAATACCATATGACCTATCTAGTCTGCCTATCCATGCAATCTATTAGTTCTTCCTCGCTCTTAGAGGTCCAGTGTACTTGGCCCAAGGTTTCTTGAGTTTAAGTACAGTTTTTGTGTCTGCTACCTCCACTGGGACGCTGTTCCACTCATTCACTACTCTTTCCATGAAAAAGTATTTTCTTTGTTTACTTCTGAGTCTATCCCCTTTAACCTTCATTCTACGCCCCCCTCATTCCGGAGATTCTTTCAATTGAAAGACATTCGCCTTGTGCATTTATGTCATGTAGGTATTTAAACATCTCTATCATATCATCCCTCCCTGCCTTTCCTCCAAAGTATACATATTGAGATTTTGAAGTTTGTCCCATATGCTTTATAACAAAGATCATTGACTATTTTAGTAGCCGTAAGTCCACTGACTTACACCATCCTGTTTATTTTTTGAAGGTGTGATTTCCAGAACTGTACACACTATTTTAAATGAGGTCTCACCTGGACCAGATGGTATATATCCCAGGGTGTGTACTTTTACACTGTCATTATGAGAGACTATTTACATAAATATGTGGCCACATGCGCACAAAAATGTCTTTTTAAAATTACCTCTTTTATGTATTTGATAAAAGGCTGCACACATTCAATGAGATGCTTTATAAAATACTGTTTCAATTTTGCAAGCACGGCTCTAAATGTCCATTTTCCAATCTAGACACCCTATACCAGGGGCAGGCAATTCCGGTCCTCGAGAGCCACAGGCATTTCAGGTTTTCAGGATATCCACAATAAATATGCATGAGATAGGTGCAGAATACAGCCCTGAGACTTGTCTATTCACTAAAAAAATATGACCATATCACAGAGGCATACCATGACTCACATTGGCTTCCAATAGAAGCGAAAGGGAACTTCAAATTCTACTGCTTACTTTACAAGGCTATCAACGGAGAAAGCCCAACTTACTGGAATAACAGACTAAATCAATTCTCCTCAATCAGACACAGAAGAACACATTCACTATTCTATTACCCACCATCCAAAAATGTCAAACGAAAAAAACTTTATGACAACCTAATAGCCTCCAAAGCAGCTAAGTTGGACAAAAAACTCATCACTCTGTTATCTTCATCCACAGATTACAAAACCTTCAAGAAAGAAATTAAAACCAAACTCTTCAAAAAACACGTTAAACCTATCCAGCACAACAATCCTAACCTAACATCCAACACTCTATAAACCCTTAGTACTCTCTAATTTTTCTAGTTACCAAACATTATCTAAAACCCATAATTCTCCCTTAAAATTTTATCTCATCGTTTAATCTATTACTTCAAAGTTAAAATGTAATTCTTGTTTTAGTTTGGATGTAATCCGCCTTGAACCGCAAGGTAATGGCGGAATAGAAATCACTAATGTAATGTAATGTAATGTATAGATTTGCATCTCATAGGCAGTGCTTGCAGATCCATCTCATACATATTCATTGTGAATATCCTGAAAACCTGACCTGCCTACTCTTGCCTTATACCAATTCTGGATGAATGTTCATAGATTTGAAAATACAATAAATATGTGAACATTTCTTTCCCTGAACAACAAATTGTCCCTATGAGTGTGTCTCCTCAATGTGGCTAGAAATATGTGCATAATAGAACGTGTCTACTTCTAAACACACAGAGGGAGAGAATTTTCGGATGGATGATTTATGTGCACAAATTGCTATATTGCAGACTCAGTCAAGGAATAAGTAAGGAAACTATTAAATAAATAGTATCACAAGCAATGTAGAGATCAAAAAGAACTTAGTATCAAAATATAGAGATCTCTAAATGGTACTCATAAGTTATAGATATACAGGTTAAAGTAGGATTCATATATAATCAGAATTGTATAATCTAACCAGGAGCTGAAGCTCCTATAGCCAAACGCACCACCTAGTCATTGTGTATGGAATAATCATAATGTTTTTTTGCTACTCGATGTGCTTGTTAATTTTTGTAATGAAGTTTGTAAAATTCTCAGTAGAAGCATAAAAACCAATGATTTTCACTTAGCTCTTGGGGTCTTAAAGGGAACTGACGTGGGCCACATTTTGTAGATCTTTTTCAAGGAACCCAAAAGGAAAAATTCTTATCTTAGCTGCCAAACAATCGGGGTGTGGTTTCAAACCGTGCAATCTGTCATATACGTGAAAGTCAAAGTGCAGTCTTCAAATCAGATTGCATGGTTTGAAACCACACCCCGATTGTTTGGCAGCTAAGATAAGAATTTTTTCTTTTGAGTTCCTTGAAAAAGATCTACGAAATGTAACCCAGGTTGGGACCCACTGAGACCCTAAGAGCTAAGTGAAAATCATTGTTTTTTCTGCTTCTACTGAGAATTTTACAAGTTTCAAGTTTTATTGATTTTGATATACCAACTATCAAATTAATATCTAGCTGGTTTACAATAAGATTACAGTATAGAAAAAAAAAAAATAATAATAAAAGTATATATATAATTCATTTAATAGTATTGTGTGAACATAAATAACATTACAAAACAAACACATTTGGCTCCTTTTACGAAGCCGCGTTAGTGGTTTAACGCACATATAGCGAGCGCTTAACTGCCAGCCGTGCTAGACACTAACGCCAGCATTGAGCTGGCATTAGTTCTAGCTCTGTAGCGCAGGTTTAGCGCGTGCTAAAAAGCTACATGCGCTAACGCGGCTTCATAAAAGGAACCCATTGAGTAGCAAAAAAATGTTATTATTCCATACACAATGACTGAGTGGTAGGTTTGGTTTTAGGAGTTTCGGCTCCTGGTTAGATTACACAATTCTGAGTGTATATGAATCCTACTTTAGCCTGTATATCTATAACTTATGAGTACCATTTAGAGATCTCTATATTTTGATACATAAATTGCTATATACAAATATAAATGGTTTTTAAATTTGTCCTCCTTCTGTTGGATTTACTTTGAAGTTGAATTGTGTTTTGCAAGTCAAATAAACAAACTGAATTGTGTTTTCCAGTTCTGACGACATGGATGGCCCTGTGGAAGACATTGGTAGTCGCTCTTGTGTAACTCGCTTTGTGAAAACATTACTGTCTGTTATGGAGCATGGTGTTAAACCCCACAGTAAACACCTCACAGAGTACTTTGCCTTTCTGTATGAATTTGCTAAAATGGGTGAAGAGGAGGTGAGTTTTTCTTAATATTAGTAGGTGTGCTACTTGCTCTGCTATTTGCTCAATGAAATTTTTACCATGCTTGTAACTTGGTTTCTGTGTATATTTTAGAGCCAGTTTTTGCTTTCATTACAAGCCATATCAACAATGGTGCATTTCTACATGGGAACCAAAGGGCCTGATAATGTAAGTAGAAAATAGTTACTTAGAGTAAATTATAAATTTCTTCTATTGTCATTTCAGTGTAAGTTTTAATTGCAGTGTTTAGCATTTTCTCTTTTTTTGTATTCTTTGCTTTAATTTTAAAATGAGAGGTTTTTTTTGTCTTATGCTTCTATTATTCTGAGCTGAAGGTTTCAGTGAAAGATACTTTGTTGTTTCTGTTTATTAGGCAAAATATAGAAGGTTGCTCTTGAAATACCATATTAAATATTTTGATGCTTTGCTCTGTATTGTCCATATTTTTTTTGCTGCTTTTATAGTGGCTTAGTGGTTAGGGCTACAGCCTCAGCAATCTGAGGTTGTGGGTTCAAGCCCAGCATTGCTCCTTGTGACCCTGGGCAAGTCACTTAACACTCATTGCCCCAGGTCAGATCGTGAGCCCATGAGGACAGATAGGGAGAAATACTTTACCTGAATGTAAACTGCTTAGGCTATAAGTGGTGTATAAATACTAAAAATAAGTTAAATTAAATTTTAAAATAGCAGTTATAGAAGGAATTGCAGATAAATTTAAAATAGAACATAGAAAAATAAATCTTTACCAGTCCTATAAGGCTTAACTATAACTTTTTCTCCAGCCACAGGTTGAAGTGCTGTCAGAGGAAGAAGGAGAAGAGGAAGAGGAGGAGGAAGACATTCTTTCATTAGCAGAGGAGAAGTATCGTCCTGCTGCACTTGAAAAGATGATTGCACTAATTGCTTTTCTGGTTGAGCAGTCTCGCTCAGAAAGGTGGGAAGACTTCCAAATGAAATCCCTTTTCTTGGGGAGGAAGGGAACTGGGAAACAAGATATGGTTAGAAAGAGTTCCATCTTGACTTTATCAGTACATTCAACTACAGTATACCTGGCAGTTTCCATTTGAGCTTTCCATTATTCTCTAGCCCAGGGCTGCCCAATTCCAGTCCTCGAGATCTACTGGCAGGTTTTCAGGATATCCACAATGAATATGCATGAGAGAGATTTGCTTGTACTACCTTCTTGGTATGCAAATCTCTGTCATGCATGTTCATTGTGGATATCCTGAAAACCTGGCCTGCCAGTAGATCTCAAGGACCGGAACTGGGCAGCCCTGCTCTAGCCCATGGTAGTAAACATTGCCATAGTTATGCCAGACCTCTGAAATTACAAGACTAAGAGTATTGGTAGCATTGAGATTTCAATTAGGAATTAGGTCTACCAAGTGCTTGTAGATAGGGAAATGTGCCTTACTGGATACTAGGGATGTACATAGGGCAAGACATTTTGGGTTGTTTTTGATTTATTTGGCCTGTCACCCATTTGGAGTATTTTTCAGTTCATTTCACACATTCATTTTAATATTTTTTTAAACGTGTTTTAAAACTAATCACCATAATGCATACTAATTCAATTTAGTGTACACTGAATTTTTTAAGGCACCAGTGTTGAATGGAACCCATATAACCTGATATTCACAGCTATTTACCCAGACAGGAACAGCTAAGCATAATACTCAGTGCAAGATAACCAGTTATCTCTGCTGAATATTAGCGCTTAGTGGCTAGCTGCTAACTGACAATGTCACACAAATATTCAGCGCTAACCTGGTTAAGTTTAGCAGTCATAATAGGCTGTCTAAATAGTGCTGCGTATCATCTTAACCAACTATGTTGTCGCAGCTAAAAGTGAAAATGGATTTCAATACCAGTTGTCAGCATTGAATATCTTGACTCAGTGCCGAGAGTGAGACTTAGGAGACCTTCTGTGGTCTGAATACCAGCAAGCGAAAACAGAAGACAAAAATCCACCGCAGATCAAAAGCAGACCACACATCAGTGGAGGAGATGAAAACCAAATCAATCAATGACATACATGAATTAATTTATTGAGGAGTAAAAGGGATGACTCAACCCAATTTGTGTTTCAGCCACAAGGTCTGCATCTGGAGTCAAGGATGTGTAATTGATTGATTGAGTACCGAAAGATTCTATTGGTCAATTCAAAACCTATAAAAACATTCAGTTGTCTCAAAAGCATCAAATGAAGCACTTCATGAGAATATTAACAAACAGCAAACACCATGAAGTGTACCATTTGATGCTTTCAAGGCAATTGGATGTTTTTATAGTGTTTGAATTGACCAATATAGCCTTTGGGTATTCAACAATCAATTACACATCATTGACTCCTGATGCAGACCTTATGGCTGAAACACGAATCATGTTGAGTCATCCTTTTACTCCTCATTACATTCATTCTAGTATATGCCACTGATTGATTTGGTTGTCAACTCCTCCATTGGTGTGTTGTCTGAATATCAGCCCCATACTATTGAGTACACATCCGAATTGCATAACTGATTAAAAACATGCTGTACTGGGACAGTCTGAAGATCCATCGAGTGCAATATCCTGTTTCCAACAATGACCAACAAGATCCCAAAGAGAAAAAAGAATAAGCAGTGGATTTCCCTAAGTCCATACTTCTACTTTTTATCAATTTATTTATTTGTTACAGTTGAGATTATTCATTTCTTTAATGAAGCGAGGTACAATAAGATCACATTCACATTATAATTAAAAGATAAAATCCCTATTGTTTCTCTCCACTTCCTCCATCATTAATTTATTTCCAGTGCAATCCCAGGCTCTTAGCTTCTTGCAAAAGTGGAAGTAATCTCTGTTGCCTGGACCTTGACAAGAAATTGATATATAACTGGGGGTTCTCTAAATGCTGATTCCTGAATAACTAGCATGTCCTAGTAGGCAATGATAAAAAGCTTTGTTGGGTTGGCCAGTAGGTCTGAAGTGGCACATAAAAAGACAATTTCTTACTAGTGTACACTGAGCAACCCTGATTAAGGATTTTGTCAATGAAGATATTAAATTCTGTATGAAAAGCCTGAAGTAACCAGTGAAGACTCAGAATTAACAGAGTTGCATGTTTGCAGTACTTCATATGCAGAAACAAATAAGTCATAGCATTCTACACCAGATTCATCTCTTAAGTAGCCCATCATAAACACTGTTATAATAATCAAAGTAGCTAAATCTTGTCCAGATAGAACAACCCATTATCTCTTCAAGAGCCATAATACTGCAAAACAGCTCCCACTTCCCTTGAAATCTGTGCTTCTATTGTCAGATGATGTCCAAACTATAACCTGAATCATGTCCAAACTATAACCTAAGACAGGGATGTCAAATGTCGGTCCTTGAGGGCCGCAATCCAGTCAAGGTTTCAGGATTTCCCCAAAGAATATGCATGAGATCTATTAGCATACAATGAAAGCAGTGCATGCAGGTAGATCTCATGCATATTCATTGGGGAAATCCTGAAAACCTGACTGGATTGTGGCCCTCGAGGACCGACATTTGACACTCCTGCCCTAAGAAGGGCTGATTGACAATTCCTGTTAAGTTTACTATGGTACTCATTTTCAAAGCACACAGACTTAGAAACCTACATAGTAATACAAAATATGTAACCTTGTACCTCTATGTGCTTTGAAAATGAACCTTACATAACATAACTGGATTCAAGCTAAGGAAGTTCTCTCCCGTCAGTTTGCTACCATGTCCAAACATTTATTTTATGTATTGCAGATATTTGGTCAGGACCCATAGATGTCCTCAGTTAAGAGCATAGTCATGGCCCTGTTGGTTCAAACCAAAGGTTCATCTTGCCCAGTATGTTGTGTCCAACAGAGACCAATCTGGTTCACAACTACCTGGCAGAATTCCGGAAAGTAGCAAGATTCCATGCTACTTAACCTCAGGGATAAGCAGTGGCTTTCCCTAGGTCTGTCTTAATAATAGTATATGGACTTTTCCTCCACAAATGTGTCCAAACCTTTTCTAGAGCCAGCTACATAAACTGTTTTTACCACTTGCTCCAGCAACAAGTTTCAGAACAAAGATAAGGCATGCAACACCATTTTCCTGAATAATGGACACAGGTGGGCTTAATTAAGTTTTAAAAAGTGGTGGTGCATGCAGAGATAGAGCTTTCAGAAGACCATACATTAATGGAAGAACCTCAGGTGAGGAAAGCTTCAAACCTCCAAATGGTTTGTCTTAGGGCAGGAGTGTCCAACCTTTTGGCTTCCCTGGGCCGCATTTGCCTAAAAAATGTTTCTGGGGGCCACGCAAATGCTGCAGCAAGACAGAGGAGGGAGCCGGCAAGACGGTAAACACCCGGGGCAGCAGAGGAAAACACTGCATCGACCGGGGCCGCAGGTTGGACACCCCTGTCTTAGGGTGTCATTTTAATTGTTGGGTTTGATATACAATAGCTGATCCTCTTTCTTTGGCATTATATATCACCTGCAAGTTCAAAGCAGTTTACATGTACATATTGGTACTTCTTTCCCTATTGAGCTCACAATCTGAGTATGAACTTAAGATAGTGGAGACTTTCCCAAGATCACAAAGAGCTACAATGGGATTTGAATAAGGCCTCCCTGCTTCTTAGCCCACTTTTCTATGTAATTATTAGGCAACTACTCCTGCACCTAATTTTCACTTGTGTGTGCGGCTATGCAATTTTATTATTGTCATTTTCTGTGTTTAAAAAGGCCTTTAATGTGGAAGGAATGTTATAAAATTGCAACCTTTATGATATACCTACAGGGAGTGTTTCAGACTGCAACTGATAGTGTCGTTTAAATGTTCTTGGAAAATGAAAAGGCTTCCAAAATTTTAAAAACAGAAATGACATATTTTTGAGTCATGAGTTCACAATCATTGCTCTTACAAAGTGAATAAATTGACTTTAAATAATAATTTATAGGCATTTTGTTCAATTTCTAGGCATCTTACATTGTCACAGAGTGACATGGCAGCATTAACAGGAGGAAAGGTAACACAATTTGATTTTACAAATTGAGTTTATCGTGTAATTTAGAAAAATAAACTGAAAATGCCTTGGCACATTGTTAAAAATTTATAAATTTTATTTTATACAGGGTTTTCCTTTCTTATTTCAACACATTCGTGATGGAATTAATATCCGTCAAACCTGCAATCTTATTTTCAGCTTGTGCCGATATAATAATCGACTGGCAGAGCATGTAAGTATTCCATTCTACTATGGGGTTTTTTCATTGTTTCATAACATTCCATTTTTTCTTTAAACCAGAGGTGGTTTTTCAGACAAGTTCACTACTAATATAGTACTAATATCCTGTGCATTTAATCAAAATATGAATTTGGTCGGTAGGATGCCATATAGCAAACTCTTCATGCTCACTTTAAGATAAAATATTTTGACTGTCCCTAAATATGTTTGCTTATCTACTCCTCTAAAAAATACTAATTGTGAAACTATTTTCTTTAGCTTCCCTCCAGACTGGTCTACATGCTTGGGTTATATACACCTACCAGCCATTGGAGAATGAAAATTTCTGATTTCTCAATAAACCTGTTAATGCTTTGTGCAGTCCACAGCCAGTCAATATTTTCTCAATCTCCAACAGATGGTAGATGTGGTAAGCCCATACAGTCTGTTTTAGTCTGGAAGGCCTTGAGGTTTAAGGGGTACAGAGGCTCTCATTTTCCAGTTCAAAATCCCCAAACAAAGCAGCAAGAAAGAATGAGATCCTTCTCCATGTTTTTGTATTCAGTAGCAGTGTGGCAGAAGTTTCAAGGTGCCTCCATTGCCCTTGGAATGTCGCACCTGGATGTCAGGGTCCTTCCCCTCCAAAGGTCCCCAGAATGGTGGGCTAAATGTGAGCGATACTTTGTGCCTCAGCTCCCTTTCCCTGCTAATGGAAGGGGAACTTTGAGAGCCATTTGAGAACATCTTGCAGCAATCAGAACTGTGAGGGAGCTATACTGAGTGGTCTTTATTTACCAGCTATTTTCTAGGGGTGGTCCTCCTTTCACAACAGGCTGTTAGGTGGAGCATGCAAGAGAGAGTCTTTGCAAGGTCAGCAGGGAAAGTTGATGCAGATGTTGAGAGCTGGAAGGGTCTGGAGCAAGTTGTTGGCTATGCAGTGTTTCAAGTGAGCTAGTTCTTTGGCTGTTGAGCCCAACATGGAGGAAGGGGTCCCGGGTGCAGAAGCAGTTAGCATAGGACAGAATTTGAACATAGTGGTGGCTCTAACTTGGTGGGAACTGCTGCCATCTTTAAAACATACCACACTTCAGATGAGCTACAACAGATTGAGCCAGTAGAGTCACTCTGGGTCCTGCAAGTGGCAAAGGCATGGGGAAAGTCCCTGGAAGAGTAGAGTTCCCTCCCCCCTTAGAATTTATTTTAGCAACATATAATAATAATAACTTTATTCTTGTATACCGCATTACCATGGAAGTTCTATGCGGTTTACAGATGAAGAGACTGTACATTTACAGCGAAGTTACATTTTCGGCGATGCTACGTTTACATTTTTTGGCGATGTTACATTTACGGTGAAGTTATTTTACAGCTAGGTTACATTTGCAGAGAAGTTACATTTGCTGTAAGTTACATAGAGCGGTGTTACATACAGCAGAGTTACCTACGGCGTAGATACATACTGCGTTGCTCGATAAGGCAGAGCAGAGGCATTTAGTATGGGGAGTAACGAAGACAGGGTAATTAGTTGGATAGAGTGATCCATTTTGTTAAGCCATTTAGTGGCTGACAAGATTGGAGGAGTCGGAGAGTCTGGAGGGAAGTCGAGGTCAGAGGAGGAGGTCAAGGAAGAGGTGGGGAGAAGTTAGAGGAATTTGTCAAACAGGTAGGTTTTGATTGACTTCCTGAACATTTGGTAGGGGGGGAATTGGAGATGAGGGCTGTGAGGCATTTGTTCCATTTGCCCGCTTGGAATGCTAGGGATCTGTCAAGAAATTTCTTGTAGAGGCAGCCATTCTAAAACATTAAAGTCTGCAAACTACTTTATAAGATGAAACAATAGCAGTTTCTGATCTTTAGAAGTATTGTTGCTAAAATTAAAGCTTTTGTTTAATAAGAATAAAACTACATCTAATTTTTTTATTTTTTTTTTTTACAGATTGTATCCATGCTTTTTACATCAATAGCAAAACTGACTCCTGAGGTATGTTACATAAGACTATGGGACAATGCAAAAGGTTTAAAATCCTAAACCCATCAAATGCATTGTCTGTCACTTGGGTAATTATGTGTGACTCTGCAATGCAGAATTTACATAGAATTACCCTTCCAGTACAAATTTCCTGTACAGAATTACCTGTACAGAATTACCCTTCCTGTACAAAAAGACCAGAGACACATAGGAACTGGCATTGTTGACCCCCTAGGCACTCATATTCTGAGCGCTCTGTCCTCCCCCACACACACACACACCAGTGTCCTCTCCCTCAGCTTCCCCCTTTCATATCCTTTTACTGCCTCCCTCCCTAGCAGTGAATGACTGCTGAATTCTAACACCAGGTTTCTACAGCCATTGTCCTCTTTTGCTTGCACTGTCCTCTTTTTCTTGCAAGAAGATGAAAGGGGAAGGCTGGAGTTCTGTGAGGGAAGAGAGAAGAACAGGGCATACCAAGCAGATGCCAAGGTAGATGGGTATTGAAGTTACTAGAGCAGGGGTCCCCAAAGTCCCTTCTTGAGGGCCGAATCCAGTCAGGTTTTCAGGATTTCCCCAATGAATATGTATGAGATCTATGTGCATGCACTGTTTTCAATGCATATTCATTTGGAAAATCCTGAAAACCCGACTGGATTCGGCCCTCAAGGAGGGATTTTGGGGACCCCTGTACTAGAGGGTAGAAGGAGGGCAAATTGGGGTGCCACGGGTGAAGAGTGTGAGTACTGTTTCAGGGATACCATGGGGGTTGGAGTAGCGGGATAGGCATGTGTGGGTTTATTCTCAGTATTATAAATATATTGTTATCCGCCCATGAACTCGTAAGGGCTTTGGCAGAATATGTTGTAATGTAATGTAACCTGGGGAACTTGGTTCGATTTCCACTGCAGCCTGATGGTTAGTGCAGTGAGCTGAGAATCTGGAGAACCGGGTTTGATTCTTTTATTTAAAAAAAAAAAAAAATGTATTTATTTAAATATAGCAATTATAATACATACAGTATTCTAAAGCAATATGAGTCCACATCATGGAAGAGAAAGAGGTCATTCTTAAACATACATAACCAACAAGGAAAAGAAAAAAAAAAGCCTGTGTATCTCTATTTTAAGTTTTAGTTTGAACACCCGTTTCCCTATCTATCAGGAATCTTTACAACTGATCAGGTTCAAAAAAGGCATATGACATATTTAAATTAGTAATCATACATTTAGCAGGAAATTTTAAGAAAAAGGTTGCTCCCATTGATAATACACGTTGGGTTTGATTCTTACTGCAGCTTCTTGTGACCCTGGGGAAGTCACTTAATCCTCTGTTGCTCCAGGTACATAACTTAGATTGTACCCACAGAAAGACAGAATATCAAATCCATGACCCTTTATGTGCCAGGAGAAGGAAAGAGAAAAAGTTGGGGAGGTATATGAGGGAATTCACAAAAATGGGCAATGGTCAGAATGTGTAGGGAGTAGAGGCAGATTAGAGAGAGCTATGATATGACTTCTTGCTGGGAGAGGTTGAGAGAACTATGATGGAGTATGCACTGGGGGGGTTGAGGTCTGATCCAAAGAGCTTGAGGGGGTGCATGCTGGTTTCTTGTGAGAGATGGCTATGGGGAGAAACAGAGGTAATGACAGACCTATGAGTGTGTGTGTCGGGGGCAAGAAGGTTTTCAGAAAGAGAACTAGGATGTGTGTTCACTAGGGGGAAGATTCTCAAAACTTTAAGGTAGATGCTAAACAATTTTCAGCCAGTTTTAACATTCATGTATTTTTGCGGTGGGTTATCAAAATAGCTTGCTGTGGTCTTTTCAGAGCTTTGTAGTAGTCTCCGACTCTGCCATGCTTCGGACCGAGTCAGGGAGGCAGCAGGCACCAGGAGAGAGCGTGGAGGAGGCTTAGGAGAGAGCGAGGAGGACACGAGGGAGAAACAGCAGGCGAAGGCAGGCAGAGTGGGGTAGCGGCGAGAGAAAACTCCACCCACCCCCCACGAGTCACCAGTAGCGTCGGAGCGCCCGGACTCCCCCTTAAAAGGAGGAGAACCACAGCGCCAGGGCACTAGCTTCGGGCCGAGTCGGGGAGGCAGCAGGCACAAGCAGGCACCAGGAGAGAGCGTGGAGGAGGCTTAGGAGAGAGCGAGAAGGACACGAGGGAGAAACAGCAGGCGAAGGCAGGCAGAGTGGGGTAGCGGCGAGAGAAAGCTCCGCCCACCCCCCACGAGTCACCAGTAGCGTTGGAGCGCCCGGACTCCCCCTTAAAAGGGGGGGGAGCCAACGGCGCGCAGCCGTTCGGCGCGCAGCGAAGGCGAGCAGCAAAGGCGCTCGCTTTAGCGAGAGCGCCTTTGCGAAGGAGCCTTGTGAAGGAGCCAGGCGCCCAGCAGCTACTTCTAAACCACAAACCGTAGGTATTTTCTTCTCTTACTCATTCTCTTCCTTTTCAGGTAGCTGCACGCCAGGCACCACTTTTACACCTCACACACACTGAGAGACTAAAGAAAGGAGAAGAAGAAATGGAGGCAGCAGGCACCCAGCGGAGCTTCCCAGTCTACTGCACAGAGTGTCATATGTACGACTACCTCCCCTCCGGGAGGCAGGCGTACATATGCAGTCGGTGTCAGGAACTGGAAAGCCTGAAGAATGAGGTCGGGAGACTGCAGGTCAAGGTCCAGGAGCTGGAGGGGCTCCGTGCTTCCGAAGAACCGTGCTGGGCAACTAAGGACCCCACCAGAGACAGCCACATTGAGGGAGCTCGAGAAATTCATCGAGGAGGCCTGCAGGATGGTGGGGGTACCGGATCACCAGCAATTCGGACAGGACCCAACTGATGAAAGACAGAATCCACCAGATGGAGGACGGAATCCACCAGACGCCGGGGGAGAAGGACTTTGTGGAATACCCGAGCAGAGAGAGGAGGCCAAGACCCACCAGAACCCTGAGGGAGAAGTAGAGGACCGCACCAAAGATACAGACTTAAGACCAAAAAGGAAACTGAAGAAGGGAAAATCTGCAGTCATAGTGGGAGACTCAATCCTGAGAGAAGTTGGCAGTCACATAGCAGGAGGGAGAGGCTAGTGACATGTCTCCCAGGGGCAAGAACGAAGGACATCACCGACAGAATCGAGAGGATCCTGGAAGGAGCGGAGACAGCGGTGATAATCCACGTTAGAACAAACGACTTCAGCAGAAGAAATTACAGCAGGACTACACTAACCGAGCAGTTCCAGACCCTGGGAAGGAAGTTGAAGCTGAGGACACGGAAGATAGCTTTCTCAGAGATCCTGCCAGTACCGAGGTAAGATGTAAGGAGGCAGACCGAGCTGCAAGCCATAAACGCATAGCTGAGGAGATGGTGCGAAGAGGAAGGCTTCCATTTTGTAAGGAACTGGTCAACTTTTTGGGGTAAGAGCAAGCTCTACAGGAGGGACGGACTGCACCTGAGCACGACAGGAATGCTGGCAAATAACATCAAGAGCACAATAGACAAGGCTTTAAACTGAGGAGAGGGGGAAAGCTGGTGTCGACGCTTCGGGAAGGAATATCAAAGGAAGATACTGAAAGGGAAAAATGCAAAGTAGGCCTCCAAGGCAAGCGGGAAAATTGCGAAAAAGGACTCAAAGACGAACTACAGGAGTTCAAGGAACAAGTGAAATTAGAGAGCGAAAAGAAGGAAAAACAGCAGGAACTAAAAGGACATGCAGAAATGAGGAAGACAGCTGAGGACAAAGAAAACACACCATGGGAAGGGGAAGAACAAAATGGGACTCGAGGGCTGGCACCCCAAGAAGGGGACGACAAGAGAATCAACCCGCAAGGAAGAACAACAGGGAAAGTAAAAAACTAAAACTTAAATTGCTTGTATGCCAATGCAAGGAGTCTACGGACCAAAATGGGAGAGCTGGAAGTCATGGCCAACAAAGAGGACCTAGACATAATTGGAATCACAGAAACATGGTGGTCTGAGGACAACAAATGGGACTTAGTACTACCAGGTTATAAACTCTATAGGAAAGACAGGACATGTAAGAAGGGAGGAGGAATAGCGCTATACATAAAGGATTCCATTCACTCGACCAGGATGGATACGGCAACAAGGGCAGAAGGTTTGGAATCGCTATGGGTTAAGTTACCAGGAAGAAAGGGAGCCAACACAAAATTGGGACTTTATTATCGTCCACCTGGACAGCCAGAAACAAGTGACAATGACCTAGAAGCAGAATTGAGGCAGGAATGCAAAAGCGGAAGGGTGACGGTTATGGGAGACTTCAACCACCCTGGGATAGACTGGAGCATTGGACACTCCAGCAGCGCGAGGGAAACAAAGTTCCTGGAGGCTGTGAGGGATTGCTTCTTGGAGCAGCTGGTCCAGGAACCGACACGAGGAGATACCACTCTTGACCTAATCCTCAACGGTCTAGGGGGACCCGCAAAGAGGTGATAGTAGTAGGGCCACTAGGAAACAGTGATCACAACATGATCCAGTACAAACTAGAAATGGGAACATCAAAAGTGAAGAGAACCACAGCGACGGCACTCAACTTCAGAAAAGGGAACTACGAAGCTATGAGGAAAATGGTGAGACATAAACTCAGAAACAGCTCACGGAAGATGGAGACCGTAGAGAAAGCCTGGTCCCTACTCAAGAACACGGTGCAAAAAGCACAAAACATGTACATCCCCAGGTTTAGGAAAGGGCGCAAACAGAATCAAACAAAAAACAAGGTGTGGATAACAAAGGAAGTGAAGAAGGCGATAAGCGACAAGAAATCATAATTCAGAAAATGGAAAAAGGACCAAACTGAGGAAAACCGAAAGGAACACAAAAAACACCAGAAAGAGTGCCACCGAGTGGTTAGGGAAGCAAAAAGAAAATATGAAGAGAAGCTGGCTGGGAAGGCGAGAAACTTCAAACCGTTCTTTAGGTACGTGAATGGGAGGCAACCGGCAAGGGAGGAAGTGGGACCGTTGGATGATGGAAACAGAAAGGGAGTGGTAAGAGAGGAAAAAGAGGTAGCAGACAGGTTAAACAAGTTTTTCTCGTCGGTCTTCAGGAGCGAGGACACATCCAATGTACCAGAACCTGAGGAGATCATAAGTGGGGATCTAGATGAAAAGCTGGAGCGAATAGAAGTAAGCCATGAGGACGTCCTACGACAGATAGATTAAAAAGCGACAAATCACCGGGCCCGGATGGAATCTACCCAAGGGTACTAAAAGAACTGAGAAAGGAAATAGCGGAAACACTCTGGCAAATATGTAATCTATCATTGAAAACTGGGGAGATCCCGGAGGACTGGAAAATAGCAAATGTCACGCCTATCTTTAAGAAAGGATCAAGAGGAGACCCGGGAAACTACAGGCCGGTGAGCTTGACTTCGGTTCCGGGTAAGATGATGGAAGCACTGATTAAGGACAGCATCTGCGAGCACATGGAAAAAAATGGGCAGCTGAGGGAGAGCCAACATGGCTTCTGCAAGGGAAGGTCTTGCCTCACAAACTTACTACACTTCTTTGAGGGAATAAACAGCCAGATAGACAAAGGGGAACCCGTAGACATCATTTACCTCGACTTCCAAAAAGCTTTCGACAAGGTACCCCACGAACGGCTGCTTAAGAAGCTGTGGAACCACGGAGTGGAGGGGGATGTATACCAATGGATTAAACACTGGTTGGCGGGCAGAAAACAGAGGGTTGGAGTGAAGGGCAAATATTCAGACTGGCAACGGGTCACGAGCGGAGTTCCGCAGGGGTCGGTGTTGGGACCGCTCCTGTTCAATATATTTATAAACGATCTGGAGACAGGGACGAAATGTGAGGTTATCAAATTTGCAGATGATACCAAACACTGCAGCAGGGTTAGAACCACGGAAGACTGTGAAAACCTGCAAAGGGACCTAACGAAGCTGGAAGAGTGGGCCAAAAAGTGGCAGATGCGTTTTAATATAGAGAAATGCAAGGTCATGCATGTTGGGAAAAAGAACCCGATGTTCAGCTATACAATGGGGGGAACATTGCTAGATGTAAGTACCCTTGAAAGAGACCTGGGTGTGCTGGTGGATACAACAATGAAAGCATCAGCACAATGCGCGACAGCCTCAAAGAAAGCAAACAGAATGCTGGGTATCATCAAGAAGGGTATCACGACCAGGACAAAGGAAGTCATCATGCCACTGTACCGTGCAATGGTGCGCCCGCATCTGGAGTACTGTGTCCAGTATTGGTCGCCGTACCTCAAGAAGGACATAGCATTGCTTGAGGGGGTCCAGAGAAGAGCGACGAAAATGGTAAGAGGTATGGAAAACCTTTTGTATGCCGACAGGCTAAAACAGCTGGGGCTGTTCTCCCTGGAAAAGAGGAGACTTAGAGGAGACATGATACAAACTTTCAAGATCCTGAAGGGTATAGATAAGGTAGACAGGGACAGATTCTTCAGACTGTGGGGAACATCAAGTGCAAGGGGGCATTCGGAGAAACTGAAAGGGGATAGGTTTAGAACCAATGCCAGGAAGTTCTTCTTCACCCAAAGAGTGGTGGACACATGGAACGCACTCCCGGAGGTTGTGGTGGGGCAGAAGACACTACAGGGATTCAAAGAAGGTTTGGATAAATTCCTGAAGGAAAAGGGGATTGAGGGATACAGATAGAAGTAAGGATAGGTTTTTTAGGGCAGGGAACACTTGACAGGTCATGGACCTGATGGGCCGCCGCGGGTGCGGACCACTGGGTGCGATGGACCTCTGGTTTGATCCTGGTGGAGGCAACTTCTTATGTTCTTATTAATGAGATCATTAATATTTTAAAGAGCACTCCAGGTGATTCCCTATTATCGCTGAGTGATTCCCTAGCCTCGCTGTCCTACATTTGTGAGCAAAATTTTCCATCAGATCTGAGCTGTCATAGTCTTACTTTTTGGTCAGTGCCTGAGCACTGATTGGCTCAGGCATTTATAGGAAAGTAAGACTTGACAGTTCAGACCTGCCAAAAAATTTTGCCGCTGCCAAGCAACCCCCCCCCTCCCGGCAGCAGGCGAGATGCCCAAGCCTGCTGCCAAGCAACCCCATGACACCTCCCCGGCAGCCCCTGTGCCGCCATTGTGCCTGTGATGACCCCCCTCTCCCCCCCCCCCCCCCATTACCTTGTTTACGAAGTCCAAAGTCCAGCCGCAGGGATGCCTACCCTTTCCGGCCAGCAGGCCCGCCTTTTCAAAATGGCGGGCCTTTTCCTCCCCAGTGCAATTTAGTGTCATTGTCATCATATGACCGGGCCGAGTGGTATTATTTGTCACATATCTACACCCCCAGGTACCTGCTAAAACACAAATACAAGGTTACATACACAACATTCATGGCTTACCAGACAGGTGAGGGAAGCCATAAAAGAAAAGAAGGACTCTTTCAAAAAATGGAAACACATGAAAACAACCGAAGCATGGAAAAAACATAAAGATGATCAGAAGAAATGTCACAAGGCGGTGAGGGATGCCAAAAAGGACTATGAGGAAAAAATAGCGCAAGAGGCCAAAAACTTCAAACCCTTCTTTAGATACGTGAAAGGGAAAAAACCCACAAAAGAGGCGGTGGGACCCCTGGACGACCAGGGAAGAAAAGGGTACATCAAAGAGGATAAACAAATTGCAGACAAACTAAATTCCTTCTTTGCGTCCGTCTTTACGGAGGAGGATACCGCAAAAATACCAGAAGCAGTGAAAGTGTTTAGTGGAGTAATAGAAGACAGCCTCACCACAGTTGAAGTGGAGTTGGACCAGATATACTACCAGATCGACAAACTTAAAAGTGACAAATCCCCTGGACCGGATGGAATTCATCCGAGAGTTTTAAAGGAATTGAAGGTTGAAATCGGAGAGCTATTGCAAAAACTTGCCAATCTGACAATCAGAACTGGACAGATACCAGAAGACTGGAAGATAGCAAACGTCACGCCAATTTTCAAAAAAGGATCGAGAGGGGAACTGGGCAACTACAGACCTGTGAGCCTTACGTCTGTCCCTGGAAAGATGGTTGAAGCACTGATCAAGGATAGCATAGTCCGGCACCTAGATACACACGACTTGATGAAACCCAGTCAACATGGGTTCAGGAAAGGGAAATCATGTTTAACGAATTTACTTCAATTTTTTGAGACCGTGAACAAGCAAATTGATAGTGGAATGCCGGTGGACATAATATATTTGGACTTCCAGAAGGCGTTCGACAAAGTTCCACATGAAAGACTTCTCAGGAAACTACAAAGCCATGGTATAGAGGGAGATATACACAGGTGGATAGGCAAATGGCTGGAAAACAGAAAGCAGAGAGTGGGCATAAATGGGAAGTTCTCAGACTGGGAGAAAGTGACTAGTGGTGTGTCCCAGGGCTCAGTTCTTGGGCTGATCCTATTTAATGTTTACATCAATGACCTGGAAGAAGGAGTATCCAGTGAGATCATTAAATTTGCAGACGACACAAAGCTATGCCGGGCAATCAGATCGCAGGAGGATAGCGAGGAACTCCAGAGCGACTTGTATCAGTTAGAGAAATGGGCAGAGCAATGGCAGATGAAGTTCAACGTGGAGAAATGCAAAGTAATGCATTTAGGTAGTAAGAATAAGGAACACGAGTATAGAATGTCAGGCGCAACTCTGGGTAAGAGCAAACAAGAAAAGGACCTGGGTGTACTGATAGATAGGACCCTGAAGCCATCGGCACAATGCGCGGCAGCGGCAAAGAAAGCAAACAGAATGTTGGGCATGATAAAGAAAGGAATCACGAGTAGATCGGAGAAAGTCATAATGCCGCTTTATAGAGCAATGGTCAGACCACACTTGGAATACTGTGTCCAACATTGGTCTCCCAACCTAAAGAAGGATATAAAACTGCTTGAGAGGGTGCAGAGACGAGCAACGAAGCTAATAAGAGGTATGGAGAACTTGGAATATGAGGAACGACTCAAGAAACTGGGACTGTTCTCCCTTGAGAAGAGGAGGCTGCGAGGGGACATGATCGAGACGTTCAAAATGCTGAAAGGCATCGATAAAATAGAGCAGGAAAATAAATTATTTACATTGTCCAACGCGACACGGACAAGAGGACATGGTTTGAAGCTAAGGGGGGACAAGTCCAGGACAAATGCCAGGAAGTTCTGCTTTACACAGCGAGTGGTAGACGCCTGGAATGCTCTCCCAAAGGAGGTTATTAAGGAATCCACTGTGCTAGGATTCAAAGGCAAATTAGATGCACATCTCCTTACGAGAGGCATAGAGGGATATGGGTGACTAAAACTACATCAGGTGTATACCTGACTGGGCCTCCGCGTGTGTGGATCGCCGGACTCGATGGACCATGGGTCTGATCCGGAGATGGCAGTTCTTATGTTCTTATGTTCATTCCCTTAAAACTTGAGTCCTCCTTGGACTCCATCTCTCCAAGTCTCTAGAGTCCTTCCTGACGCTCCATTGGCCCTCCTGGTCTTCGGCAGCATCCAGTGCTATTACTGGTCCCTCTGAAGGTTGCCACTGTCCCAACCGGTACCTCTGCTGGACTGCTCCTCAGTCCTTCGGCCATTGCTCCCAGGGTCCTTGGACTCTCCCATCACTCGGTTGTCTTATCCGGCAAACACATACTGAGGGCTCTCCCAGCCCCTCAGTCATCGTCTTGCTGACGCATGTACCAAGGACTCCCAGCTGCTCTGTTGCCTTATGTGGCACACATGCGCTGAAGGATCTCTCAGCCCCACAGTCATCTTGCTGAAGCATGCACATAGGACAGTCATTGAGTCATCTTATCCTGCACACATGCACTGAGTGCTCTCCCAGCCCCTCAGCCATCTTCTCGCAGATGCACACACTGAGGACTTGCCTGGGTCCTTCTTCACTGGTCCCAACTGCAGTTGTCAAGCCTAAACCACTTGGCTCTAGCGGGTCCCCAGCTACTTCTTGAGCTGTTTCCCTGCCAGTATATAGGTCCCCGCAGACCCTCCTACCACCGGGCTTTCTCTGCTGCACCAGCCTCAGGGTGAGTGGACAGTTCCCAGCAGCACTAGCAGCTCTCATGCAAATCAGCTCCATATTACCATGGCTCAGGCTTTCTCCATGAGCTCCACTGCTCGGACTTCCTCCCTGTCATAGTTATCCAATCCACAATGGCATTTAAATAGGCATATAGTGACCGAAAACCCTGCTCACAATTCTTAGGAACTCAAAATAAAACTTCAGGTCATCTGCATATAGCCAAATAGCCGACAGGGATGAACTCTGTTGCACGCCAGCAGTCAAAGGAAAAAACACTGGCTAGAGTTCCTTTTGAAACACAAAAGGTCCAATTAGTGAGAAATAACTGAAACTATTTGTACACTGTCTGAGAGATCCAAATGAGCACAAACAATCCAATAGTACCTTAAGGTTTACTGCGTCAAATGCAGCTGCTACATCATATAACACTAGTATAAACTACTTTCCCTCATCAAATCCTTTGCAAATTTCATCACAGAGAGATAACAGAAACAGTTCTGTACTATGCCCTGTGCAAAATCCAAATTGGAAATCAATGGTAAGGGGTCTGAATCAAAAGAAATATGAGAAGAGACTGGAAAACCCAAATATGTATACTCTGGATGAGAGGAGGGACAGGGAGATATGATATAGACTTTTAAATATTTGAAAGGTATTAATATAGAACCAAATATTTTCCAGAGAAGAGAAAATGGTAAAACTAGAGGGCATAATTTGAGGTTGTAGGGAGGAAGACTCAGGAGCAATATTAGGAAATTCTTTTTCATGGAGAGGGTGGTAAATGCCTGGAATGCCCTCCTGAGGGAAGTGGTGGAGAGGAAAATGGTGATGGAATTCAAAAAAGCGTGGGATAAACATAAAGGATCTCTAATTAGAAAACAAAGGTTGTAAATTAAAGAACTAAGGTCAGTACTGGACAGACTTGCATGGTCTGTGTCCCATATGTGGTTATTTGGTGTAGAATAGGCTGGGGAGGCAATCAATGGGAACTTCACTAACTTGGAACATGAGGATGTTACTGGCCAGACTTATGGTAGATATCCTGCAAACAGGATGATTGGATAGGCTGAAGAGAGCTTGGACAGCAACTTCAGCATTTGGAACCTAGGACTTTACAGTCTATTTTCCAGAAATATCAAAGAAGAGACAAGTTAATTTAATCATGAATTTTTAATGGTTATAACTAATAGGCAGACTAGATGGACCGTTCAGGTCTTTATTTTCCATTATTTACTATGTTACTATCTCAACAATCTTGGGTAATCACAAAGCCTTCCAGTTGCTGTACCATAACTTTCTCTATTACTTTTGAAATAAATATTGAGAAAGGATGAAAAAGCTGTACCTTTGTTACATCTAAAGATGAACTCTTAAACAACTTACAAACTACTGCCTGCTTCAACACATCAGAGAGAAAACTCATAGCAAAAGAATGATTAATAATAGATGCCACAGATGGGCCAATCTTCCTCTTTAAAACAACAGAGGCGCACACACTCAAGGACAATTAGATTTGCTTACTGATTCAATAGCCTGAATGACATCCTACTACCACTATTACTTACTATTGCCTACTTGGCAATTTCTCTGAAGAATATAAGGCGACTACAATTAGTGCAAAATACAGCGAACAGACTGATCCTCGGGCTGAAGAAGTTCGACCATGTTACACCTTCTGCATTGGCTGACGATGGAAGCACATGTGAAGTTCAAGTTTGGTTGTTTCTGTTACAAGGTACTATTCGGTTTAGCCCCCAAATACATAACTGACCTTTTCTCTTTCTCAGCCAACAGACATAAGAGAAGTTCACACTTAAATTTTGTCTCCCTGCCGGTTAGAGGATGTAAATTCAAAAGACATCATCAACACCTCCTCTCACACCAGGCAGCATTATGGGGTAAAGATCTAGAACAATTGCTTACGTCTACTACTTATGGGGAATTTAGGAAATGCCTAAAAACATATCTGTTCCTAAAGTACTTATGCAACTAACCTCATCCCACAATAACTGATCCCTAGAGCTGTTAATCACTAATTTCTAACTGTTGAATCCACTCAACTTGTAGTATCTTTCAATCAATGTTAACTGGCAGAACATTGTTAAATCCATTCAATCTGTAACATCTTCTAATTATTGTAAACTGCATAGAACTTCATGGTCCTGCGGTATATAAACTATTATATTATATTACTACATATTGCTACCTATCATTTCTATAGTGCTGCTGGACGTATGCAGCACTGTACATTAAAATATTTGAGAGATAATCCCTGCTCAGTAGAGCTTACAATCTATTCAAACAGGACAAGTAAAGGATCAAGGAGCTTCTCAGGCATGGGTACTTTACAAGCGAGTAGGGGTTAGGAGTTAAAAACAACCTCAAAAAAACTGCAAACAGACGGGACTACCAAAAAATTAACAATAGAAAACAGTTCCTTGGATGCTGCAGCAATCTTATCAAAATAACATTTCTTCATAGTCAATAGCAACTGTTTATAATGCCAACATAAAGGCCTCCTGCATAAACGTATCAGGACTTTTTCTTTACTGCCACTCCTTTTTATGAAGATCCCTTTTAACTTGCCTCACCTTGGCGGGATATCAAGGATAATGCTTCTTATTTATACTCTTAAGGATTGTATGTGCTTCAGTTTCATTCTCTTCATCTCACAGTATCTTCATTTTTTTTTTTTTTTTTTCAAACTTAGTCCTTCTTCTCTCAATGGAAGTAAGGTTTCAGCCTCTCAGTAGAAACTGTGCTTCAACTTCATTGTTTCCACATGGTTCTTACTGCTGTGTTTCAGTCTGGCAATTTAGACCTACTCCACAATATCTTTGATCTTTCAGTCTCTCGTTATTGACTTACTTCACCCTCACGGTGCATGTGGTGCTTTGGAGTCTTATTCTCTGCATCAATTTGTCTTACATTTTAATTCATTTCTGTAATGCCTAAAGTTTCCTTATATTTATTGAGTTACAGGCATAAACTCCCACCCTATTTGTGAACTGCCTTGTTATATCCCACAAGTTCTGTATTTATCTGGGGGAAATTAAGAAAGGAAAAATTGTCATACCTAATAAATTTTCTTTTTTGAATCTCAACAGATCGGTCCAGAAGGCCCCGCTCTTTCTGTTTTAATTCTTAGTTTTATTTTGGTGATGCATGAGGCACTCCACAAATTAACATATAATTGGTCTGGTCAGGCCCTTATTTTGAGGGGGCCATATATAAGGCTGTACTTCAATAGCTACTGCTTTAGGTTCATAATTGTGCATCACTTCAGTTTTTTTTCTCACGCTTCAGTTATACAGTGTTATGTTGGTGGACTACAATAGTTCCTGTTTTAATAGTTCTTCTTCCTACTGCTGTGCTACATTTTTTAGGCTCACATAGCCCAGTGCCCATTTCTACCTCCTGTGGGATATAATGGGAAATAATCTTTTTAATTTTTATGGGGAATTAGAATAGTGCTATTTTTCATTCCCCTTCGGTTCAATCTCTGGCCACAGCCACTCTCAATACCAGAGCTACCAAGTTGTAAGAGGGAGATTTTCAGTTTATGGAATTCCTTGCTTCCACAACCTCGTTTCCTTTCCCCATCCTTCAACTGAAATATCTTATTTATCCATGTGACTGGAAGATTGGAAGAAAAGAGCAGATACCCAAAACTGACCCAACTCAATTAGCAATATAATACATTCCTACCCAGTGATTCTTGGGCTTTCTCAGCTGTATGGATCAGCTGATAGATTCAAACCATGTCTCCAAAAATCTGAAAATTATCTTTGCTTGTTCTTGATTGTTTTGTTTTGTTTTCTTCCTCCTAGATTCACATCTCCTGCCACTTCCATCCCTCTGACCTGATCCTCTGTCTTCCCAGAACCCTTTTCTCAGCTTATCTCCCCTATCAACCCCTCTGCTTTCAACCCCATGGAGTTCCTCTCCCTGTCCTCATTTCTGTTCTCCTTCTTCAGCCCATCTTATCATTATCATATAGCCCATGCCTCCCCCCCAGCTTGCATTCACTTCAGTTCTGTTCTATCTTCCATAATCCATATCTCTTCAATCAGCCTCTCTTCCCCTCACAGCCTATATCTTCCAGCTCTCAGTGCCTGTGCTACTCTTTGCTTCCTCATTCCTTCCCCAGAGCCTCCCTCAGCACTTCTCCTCCTCTCTATGGTAGAGCTAAGGCAGAAAGCCTGTCTGACCTAGGGTTACCAGACATCCGGGAAAACTTGGACATGTCCTTTTCTGTAGAGGACTGTCTGGGTGCTCGGATGGAAAGCCCGAATCTCCTGGCCACGTCTGGAGGGCCTCTGAGCATGCACGGATAACATCACATGCATCTGTGCATGCTCAGAGACCAGCCAGATGCGACCCAGAGATTGGAAAATAAAGGCGAGGCTTTGTGGGGGACAGGGGTGGGGCTGTAAGCGGAAAGGGGCATGGCTAGGGATGGAACGGGACGGGAACAAGTGTCTGGGTTTCTCCAGACAAAAATCTGGTAACCCTAGTCTGATCTATACTGCACTTCTCTGTTCTGTTAGCCCATTGGTCAGTTATTCCTTAGCCAGCCAGTAGCCTGCAGGAGAAAGCAGAACCAGTAGCCTAGGAGACACCAACCTTTTGTCCTGCTTTTCCCTGCAGTCAATGGTTTCTCCTAAGCTACTGGTCCTGTTTCCTTAGCAGCTTATTGGCTAATTAAGGAATGTCTGACCAATGGGCTGCAGGGGGAGGTGGGACCAGTAGCTACAGAGACACTGCTTTTCTTCCTGCTTTCCCCTGCAGCTCTATATTAGGAAGATTTCAGCTCTGATGTCTCAACAGTGCTGGAAAGAATATTGGGGCTGCCTATAGTAAGATTCCTGCTTTTTTTACCATGACTCAGATCTCCGTAAGTTTGAGCCAAATGGTGCCATAAGTTTGGCTTGATCTTGCGGTTTCAAGTGTCATGAGACTTGAAACCATGAGACCAACCTGAACTTCCGACACCATGCAGCTCAGACCTGCAGAGTGCCACGTCATGCTGTGGAAGCAGGAAGCCCATTATTTGTTCTGCAACTGAAGCCAGGTGAGGGGAAAGAAACTGAATAAAGCCTGGGGGGTACATGAGAGAGAACAAGTAGACTGAATAAAAGCTGCGGGTAGATAAGAGAGAGAGAGAGACTGGCTAGGAAGGGATGACACACTGTTATATTTTGCCACTATTTGACAAAGCACAACTATGCATGTTTTGGCCGTCCGAATGTTACAAAATATAAAATGTGACCTCGATAGAAAAAAGTTAGACAAGTCTGTCCTAAGTATCTGAGTAGATTAGAAACTGGTGGAGTGGAAGGCACTTAAGAATAGTCATAAATAGAGTTCATTCCAAGGAAAAGGATGTTGCCAGTGATAACGTATGCTGCAGGGATCAGTTTTTATCTGAATCCTTTATGTAAGTGATATAGCAGAAGGGTGGCCTGCTAAGGTTTGCCTCTTTGTGTATGATACCAAACTCCATCTTAGGATAGACACCCCTTGTGGTTTGGATACCATGAAGAGGGATTTTGCTTAGCTTGAAAAATGGAATAGAATTTGACAGCTAAGATTTAATTCTAAAACATGTATTTTCATGCATTTGGACTACAAAAACTCAAGGGAGCAGTATAGTTTAGGGGGAGAAGTACTTGTGAATGCAAGAGAAGATCAGGACTTGAGCTCAATTGTATCTGATGATCTTAAGGTGGCAAAACAGGTAGAAAAGGTGGTGGCAAAAGCCAGAAGGATACTTGGGTGCACAGAGGGACGAATGGCCAACAGGGAAAAGGAGGTGATAATAGTTCTGATTAAGTTTCTGGAGAGATCTCTTTTAGAGTACTGTATATAATTATGGACACTACACCTTAAAAAAAATATACAAGGTCTGTTCAAAAAGTTCCAGGACTGATTTTATAAAAATTTATTAAACAATCTTGCAACTTATTCCATTGGGTCCCCTTCAAAATACATCCTTTCCCTACGTATACACTTTTTCCAACGTCGTTTCCACTTCTGGAAGCAATCCTTAAACACATCTTCAGCAATCGCCAAAAGTTGCTAAGTCTAATTTTGCTTTATGTCTTCAATGGTGTCGAATCTATTTCCTCTAAGTGTGGATTTAAGTTTAGGAAACAAGAAGTCAGCAGGGGTGAAGTCAGAAGAGTAAGTTGACTGGGGAAGAACTGTCATATTTTTTGTGCAAATTCATAAATTTTGGCAGCAGTATGAGCTGGCATGTTATCGTGATGCAGGAACCATGACTGCTTCCTCCAAAGTTTGGGCCATTTCCTCCTGATTCTCTCATGGAGTCGTTTCAACACTTTCAGATAGTAATTTTGGTTGACAGATTGTCCTTGTGGCAGAAATTCATAGTGAACAATGTTGCAACTGTCCAAAAATGTGTTAACATCACTTTGACATTTGACTGAACTTGCCGAGTGTTTTTTGGTCTTGATAATGTTTTGGTTCTCCATTGAGACGATTAATTTTTTTGTTTTTGTTTCCATGTCATAATCATAGACCCATGTCTCATCATTAGTTATCACTTTACTAAGAAATGTTTCATCTTCATTTGCCTGCTCAGGAAGATTCTGACAGATCATAATACAGTTGTTCTGATCGTCGGTCATCAACCTGGAACAAACTTTGTTGCAGTGTGAGACATCAACTTCTCTGTTAGAATTGGCACAGGAATGATATTGCATTCCTGTGCCAATTTTCTAACAGTTAATTGCCAATTAGCGCACACAAGAACCCTCATTTGATCAACATGATCATCATCAGTTGATGTTGATGGTCTTCCAGTTCGCGAATTGTCTTCCACTGATTCACAATCACTTTTGAAGCGTGAATACCATTGAAAACACTTTCCATGACTCATGACATGTTCCCCATAAGCCACTTTCAACATTTCATGTTTCTGGAGCAGTCTTAGTCAATTTAAAACAGAACTTCACGCAGTAGCGCTGTTCATTGAGGTCGCACATGATGAAAAATAGCCGATCACGAAAACACACTTTCACAAAAACTGCTGTAGCTCAGAGACGAAAGCAGATATCAACAAATGGAAAAGCTTACTCATGAGGTTTCAAGCTACTCAACGCCACCTAGTGCATCTCAAAAGAAATTCCTGTTGGCATGCAATTCAAACTGTCCTGGAACTTTTTGAATAGACCTCATACATAGGACTGAATTGGTTCAGGAGTGGCTAGTGAAGTGGTCAGTTGCCTTCATCATAAAACCAAAGGGGATAGACTTACAATCTCGATATGTATTCTCTGGAAGAATGGCAAGAGAGGGGACAAATATGATAGAGCAGTGGTTCTTAAATCTGTCCTGAGGGATCCCCAGCCAATTGGGTTTTCAAGATATCCCTAATAAATAAGCATGAGGCAGATTTGCATATAATAGAGGTGACAGGCATGTAATTTGCCTAAAACAGGAAAAAAATTTTTTATTGGGAATTGTTTTCTAACAGGTGATATATGGAATCTTTTGCCCATGTATAGCTCGAACATTTGAGAAATAACAGGCATGAGGCTCCATTAGTAGCTCACTGGTGTGATAGAGGTCATCAGTTAGGGGTTTTGAGATTTGTGGTCCTGATTAAAATTCATTTGGAACGGGGTGGCAATGTATCTGCTGTTTTGTTTACTAAAGAATAACGATTGATTTATCAGTGAGACACTGTTGAACCTAGAGGTTTAAATA
Organism: Geotrypetes seraphini; assembly: GCF_902459505.1. NCBI lineage: Eukaryota > Metazoa > Chordata > Amphibia > Gymnophiona > Dermophiidae > Geotrypetes > Geotrypetes seraphini. Next base: position 335,856,070 of record NC_047086.1, on the reverse strand, counting down.
GGGAAATGGAATGGAGTGCAATTCAGTTCTAATTAGTTTGTTAATTGGAGTATCACTGATCAAGTTCAATCAGTGGTACCATTATGTGTAGAAACATTCGATATTTAAGTATGTAGGTTTGTCTTTAATGTAGTGTGTGTATTGATCTGGGTTTTTGCAACCCACTTTGTCTGCTGCAGTCTTTACGTGGTTCATAATGTATTTGTAACAGGTATGAGATTTTGATAATTTTTTTTTCCAAATCTTTATTATTTTCAAAACTTACAGTAAGTGTAAACATAAATACCACATTTTATACATCAATAACACACACTTAATATTACATTAATATCCATTACAGAATTAGTCCCACCTCCCTCCTGAACAATCACAATGCAATCACATAAAATTTCTATAATGAACCCCAATATATCTACATTTATTAATCTAACAGACCCCCCCATCCTCCCCCCTCCCGGATATGCATGACCTAGGGAAAAACATTAATTAAACATTACAGTATTTTGCTAATGGCTCCCAAATCTCCTGAAATTTCTTAAAATTCCCTTTCTGAATTGCTAATATTATTTCCATTTTATACACATGACAATGAATTCTACCCAAAACTATAATTAAGCCTCGTCCAATTCTTCCAATTGCTCGTAATTTGTTGTATGGCAACTCCTGTCATTATTAATAAAAGCCTGTTATTTTTAGATGATATTTGACTTCTAGCTCTCATTGACATGCCAAAAAGCACAGTATCGTAGGATAATGCCACTGTATTTTCTAACAAGCAATTTATTTGGCCCCCATATTGATTTCCAAAAAGCCAAAATAAATTGACAGTAGAACAATAAATGTTCTAAAGTCCCTGCTTCGAGATGACAATGCCAACATTTATTAGACTTAAAGCTGTCCAACTTTTGTAACCAAACAGGGGTCCATAATGCTCTATGTAACAGAAAAAAACAAGTTTGTCTCATAGATGCTGACATTCTACATCTCATCCTCCAAGTCCAGATTCGTGGCCATTGAGATGCAGGAATTTGGTGCTTAATCTCAATACTCCAAATATCCCTAAGACCAGTTTTTGGTTTCTTATTTATAAATCCAGCTAACAATTTATACCACTGTGCGGCCTGGTGTCCCAGGAAGTCTACCTGAAAGCATAAGAATTCCAAACTATACTGGTTATTTAAATTTTTCCATTCAGGGAACCCTGCCTGAATGGCCTGCTTCAGTTGCAACCATCTATAACTTTTGATAATTTAAATTTACTCCAATGACATTTGGTCAAATTAAATTTATTCTAAATATATTTAAAGATGATTGAACTAGATTTGGCTAATCAAAGTTAATCTGATGTTATAGGAAAGTTAAGTTTTGTTCCTGAGAGTCTCCTGTATTGTTCTCTACTCTTAAAGATGCTGTTTAGTGAAACACAGACTGGTGTTGAGAGAGAATTTGAGAGAGACTTTCCATGTTCTTGATTCTTGTGAAGACAGTTGATAGAACTGATTAACAGAAAAGGATTTAAGACTATATCTTTTGAACAGAAATTCAAAGCTGTGATAAACCACTTTCATTTGGGATACAAGGGTATTCTCTAGACATTGGGTTTATGTATTTATGAATAGCAACAATGATTCTAGTATGGTAATTATTTTATAAATATAAGTATATTAAATTTTCACTATTTAAAATTTTGTGAGTTTATTGTAGATTGTTATTGATACTTAACAGACTCTTTTTTTTTTTTTTTTAATGAATGCATATTCATTAGGGATATCTTGAAAACTCAACTGGCTGGAGGTCACCCAGGACAGGTTTAAGAACTACTGCGATAGAGGCATTTAAATACTTCCATGGCATAAATGCATAAGGGGCAAGTCTCTTTCAGATGAAGGAGATAATGGATTGAGGTAGTAGTATAGGAAAATGTAAGAGGATAGACTCTGGAGTAATCTAAGAAAATATTTACAGAAAGGATGGTGGGAGTTTAGAACAGCTTCCCTGTTGAGGCAGTGGAATGAAGACTGTATCTTACTTCTAGAAAGCAAGGAACACACACACAGGATCTCTCAGGGAGAGGAAAAGGTAATAAATGATATGGATGGACAGATTAGATTGGTCATATGGTCTTTATATGCCATTGTTTTCTCTGTTTCTATATTCTATGTAATATGCTGTTGCAAAGAGTGAAATAATATCTCAGCTGCTGAAGTGAAAGTGATCTTGTTAACTATATACCTGTTGACATTTATTGTTATATTTTGTTTCACATATCATAGGCAGCCAATCCTTTTTTCAAGTTGTTGACCATGCTGATGGAGTTTGCTGGAGGTCCTCCAGGGATGCCTCCCTTTGCTTCTTATATCCTACAAAGAATATGGGAGGTACGTAGATTAAGACTGGATATCGGCAGCTTCTAGGTGAATATTTAAAGAAAAATCCCTTAGCCAGGTTAGTGAGCAGATGAACAGAAAACGTTTCAAGGAGGGAGGGCTTAGTGTGAGCATACTGTGTCAGAAATGAAATCCTTAAACTGAAAAAGATGCTGGATTTTCACCACTGGGTCTTTTTCTAGAAGACAATAAAAGGTATCGTACTACAAAGTTTAAAAACAGCAGAAATGCACTTAAGATAGATTTATCTTTTTTTTTTTTTAAGTCACGGTTTTTTTATTGTAAAAGTTTTACAATCAATAAAACAAAAGCATAGTAACAACAACAAACCATGTGATAGGTAAATACAACTACAAGCATGAAAAAGATTGATATAACAATCAGAACTAAATTCCTTGGAAGCAATCTTACATAGGAATAAACAAATCACATGAGTAAAACATTATCTATAACAAAAAAAAAACAAAAAGGAGGGAAGAAAAGAAAAGAAGAAGATAAATGAAGAATAGAAAGTAAGTTAAGTAAATAAATAAATAAATAAAAGATAAAGAAATGCCTAAGAGCTGGAGCTTTGGAGGTAAAGTTTGAGAGAGTTCCATTTAGCAAGAAATTGAGGGAATCTGTCGCATTTTTTTGCCAAATACGCTTCATATCTATAAGTTAAGCAGACAAGATTCCACCATTGTGTTACGGACACCTTAGATAGATCTTTCCAGGAGTTAAGAAGAAGTTTCAAGGCGAGGGAGATAAGAATATCAAAGAGAAAAGCATCGGAAGAAGAGAGAGGAGATGGTAAAGCAGAAGATTTGAGTAATATCATTGGTATGAGAGAGCCACATTGATATGAAAAAGAGAACAGATAGTGTCCCACAGAGATGACCAATATGTTTGGATAGAGGGACAGAGAAATAATAAATGTTTGAGGGAGCCAATATCTGTAGAACATGTCCAGCACTCCTTTGCAAAGGTAGAATTAATACGATTTGATTTAATTGGAGTCCATTGGGCTCTGTGACAAAGGAAAAATAAGCTTTGAGTAAGAGAAGCTGACCTAGAGGAATGAAAAATAGATCGTAGATAGGAGGACCAATCACAATCAGAAATGAGGCAGCCAATATCTTCCTCCCAGGATTTTTTAATAGAGGAAAGAAGCGGGTATCGGAGTTCCTTAAGAAGGTTATAAAACTTGGAAGCTGAATGGCCCAAATTTTGGAATTGAGTAGAAAGAGTCAACAAAGTCGGAGGTTGGCGTTTAGCTTTCAGACCACCATTAAGTTTACGTAAAGCTGAGCGTAATTGCAACCATTGATAGAAGTAAGAGTCAGGGAGGCCAGATTTATATTGAAGCTCGTGAAAAGTGAGCCAGGAACCATCAGGGTGACACAATGCAGAAATATCCCAAATATGATAAGTTGTCCAGGACGGCCAGAATACTGGCTTTTTCTCTATTAGGAGTTTAGGGTTTCTCCACAAGGGACATAGTGTGGATTGAGACCAAGGGCAATCTAACAAGCGGTCTAGGTCTTGAAGTGTGCGGAGGGAAGTGAGAAGTAGAGGGTTGTGAGTTTTAATTTGTAAATGTGTGGAACCAAGAAGTCTTAGTGGAGGAATAGGATGTAAAAGGGCCATTTCAAGTCGAAGCCAATTAGGGACCATTGTGTTGTTACATGAATCCGAAGAATGTAACCATTCGGATCCCTGTCTCAACAAGAAGGCTTGATGATAAAGAAATAGATCGGGGAAGTTAACACCTCCAGCCGACTTGGGAGATTTGAGTTTACGTTGCGAGATTCTATGTGGTTTATTGTTCCATAGGAAATCAAGAAGAAGTTTTTCTAGATGTTTGTAAAAGGAGTTAGAAAATAAGAGGAAACATAGTGAACATATATGTAATTTTTGGAATGACCATCATCTTGAGGGTATCTAGTCTCCCCCACCAAGAAAGATGTAGAGAAGACCAGTTGGACAAAGCGGATTTCACAGAGGAGACAGTCTTAGACATGATAAGGTCCATTGTTATCTTAAGGTCTTTGTCAAATGGGACACCTAAGTACTTCATCCCTGTGGATATCCAGGTGAACAGGTATGAGGGAAGAGTGAAGGGTATGCAGGCATCATTGAGGGGCATGAGTTCAGTTTTGTCCCAATTGACCTTATACCCAGACATAGAAGAGAATTGAGAAATAAGATCAATGAGAGAGTGCAAAGATCGTTCAGGATCAGAGAGGTAGAGGAGAATGTCATCAGCATAAACAGACAACTTAAATTCCAATTCAGCAATAGAGATTCCCTTAATAGAAGTAGATAATCTGATATGAGCCAGGAGGGGTTCTAAAGCTAGGTTGAACAATAAGGGGGATAAAGGACAACCTTGGCGTGTGCCTCTTTGGAGGGTAAAAGATTCAGAAAGAGCATCATTAACTACAATCTTAGCAGTAGGATTGGTATATAATAAAGAAATCATATGAACAAATTCAGCAGGAAATCCAAAGTGGCGAAGGACACAAAATAAGTATTTCCATTCCACTCTGTCAAAGGCCTTCTCAGCATCAAGAGAAGCCACTAAGAGGGGCTGGTCCCTTGACAGAGTGGAGTGGAGAATGTGACATAACAATCTAGTATTGTCTGCTCCGTAACGACCCTTTAAAAAAACAACTTGATCTCTATGTATAAGAGAAGACATAACAGATTCTATTCTATGAACTAAAATTTTTGCAAAGATCTTATAGCCCAAATTCAACAAAGAGATAGGTCTATAATTTTTAACAAATTGGATATCTCTGTTGGGCTTTGGCAAAACAATAATACTGGCTTCATGGAAGCGGGATAAACAATTAGGAGAAGTAATAATAGACTTATAATAGGACAAAAGATGTGGAGTCAGAGGGGCTGAAAAAGTTTTGAAGAATTCCGCAGGAAGGCCATCAGGTCCTGGTGCTTTTGAAGAGGCCATAGAAGAAATAGCACGTTGGATTTCATCAGTAGAGATAGGATGACGCAGAGGTTCATGTTGAGACGGGGTAATAATAATAATAATAACTTTATTTTTCTGTACCGCAATACCACAAAACAGTTCAGAGCGGTTTACAGGATAAGAGACTGTACATTTACAGCGAAGTTACAGCTTAGTTATAGCGAAGTTACATCGAGGTTACAGCAAATCGAAAAACAGTTCAGAGCGATTTATACAATGTAGGTGGAGAGAATTAGTTAACAATTATATGGTATAAACCAGTGACAATTACAAAATGATCTAATAATTGTTGCATGGGGGGAGGGGAAGGGTAGGGAGGGAGGCAAGGGATTATTAGTTTGGTCGGGGGGGCGGGGGTTAGAGGAATTTATCGAAGAGGTATGTTTTTAGAGATTTCCTGAAGGATTGATAAGTTGGGGCAAGAGAGATGAGAGTGGACAGGCAGTCATTCCATTTGCCAGCTTGGAAAGAGAGGGTTTTGTCGAAGAATCTTTTGTGGATGCATCCTTTTGGGGAGGGGTAGGCAAACAGGTGTGCATTGCGTGTACGGTTAGAGCCTGGGAAGGTGAAGTGGCGTGAAAGATATATCGGGGCTGAGCCAGTTAGGGTTTTGAAGCAGAGGCAGGCGAATTTGAAGATGATCCTTGCTTCGAACGGTAGCCAGTGAAGTTTCCTGTAGAAAGGGCTGATGTGGTCTGATTTTTTGAGCCCGTAGATGAGGCGGACGGCGGTATTCTGAATAAGTCGTAGTCGTTTAGTGGTTTTCTTGTAGGAGCCCAGATATATGATATTGCAGTAATCCAGGGAGTTTAGAATTAGGGATTGGACCAGCAATCTGAAGGTGGGAAAATCAAAGTAATGTTTGATGGAGCGGAGTTTCCACAGGGTGGAAAAACATTTTTTGACCTGGGTGTTAGTGTGTTCTTCTAAAGTGAGGCATCGGTCTGTAGAAGGATTTATGGTTCACTTAGCAGTATTATAAACACGTTACGTCTCTGTTAAGTGGTCTAGAGAAAACCATAACCTCTTATTCAAGTCCAAATATCATGGTCTAATTATACGACACAAAACCCAGGCTAATGAGAAATATCTTTATTATGAAAATAGAAAAATATAATTCACAAGCCAGCTGCAGAATCTAAGTATTGTTCAAAATATCTAATTACACAAATGAAACTCAGTACATGATTATCACAATCTAATTGTTAGACAATTGAGTAAAACTTCTTGTTAAACACACACACTATTCCTTATAATAATAATCCCTGATTAGCAAATGATTATATTATCACCCAGGTAACTTTTCAACCCTTTACCTTTATCAATTGATTCCTATCTAATTCCCAAGCTAATAAAAGTAATTTCCGTATGCTCACCCTTAATTAGCCTCTCCGGCACAATTAGGTGGAAGAGAAAACTTCGTGTCAGCTGGAAGACGTCAGGAATACCGTTGTAAAAGTTACACGTGTTGAAAATCCTTGATGAGGCTATAAATCATCAGCAATAAGTTCCGTTTATCTGTGCTAAGTTCAGAACAGTTTTTAAATGTCCGAATTTCTATCTCTTAGGCAGAGAATCACACAAGGTAACTTACAGGTCTAATTATTGAAAGAAAAAGTTTACAATTAGAACATCTGTGAGCAGATCTGAGCTTCCCCGGACCTTATCACAGACTAACTAACTATTAATTAATTAGCACCTTTCTTTTCTTGAATCTCATCAGATGACTTCCTCGGACCAATCCAGAAACAGAACTTGATGAATAGCCTTTCTGTATAAAGTATCATATATGCTGGAAGACCCAGGGCCGTTAGACAGATAAGAACAGAATAATTTCTTCAAGATTCACACTGTCCCAATATTAAAGCACAGATGAATGCCCTTGAATAGCAACATTCGGGTACATCCCCATAATGCATCAGGCAGAAACTGCAAAGCTGTGTACTTCTTACTTCTTGCAAAATTCATCCTGGAAAGTTGCTTGCAGAGAGATATTCTTGAAACAATGGTTCATGCTTGATGACATCATAGAGGCCTAACCTTCAGGTGTGAATACGGAAATATCCCTACAGGTCCAAGATGACTCCGAGGATTTTTATAGTAGAGTTGATTGGATATGTTAAGCCATTAAGTTGCAGGGTGGTGGATGTTAGTTTGTGGTTGGGACTTGCAAGGAAGAACTTGGTTTTTTCTGGGTTTAGTTTCAGTTTGAAGCGAGTGGTCCAGTTTTCTACCATGGTGAGGACAGTTGAGATGAATTGTTCTGTCTCATGTGACAGTGAGGTGATGGGTATGATGATTGTAATGTCATCCGCGTAGATATAGGATTTCAGGTTACGGTTCGATAACATGTGTCCCAGTGATGCCATGTAGATATTGAATAGTGACGGGGATAGGGGGGAGCCTTGGGGGACTCCGCAGGGGTTGCTCCATGTATGGGAGAAGGTTCCGTCATTATGGACTTGGTAGGTTCGGTTTTTTAGGAAGCCTGTGAGCCAGGTTAGTACTTGTCCGGCGATGCCTATGGAGTCGAGGCAGCTAATCAGAATGTCATGGTCTACTAGGTCGAAGGCACTGCTGAGGTCGAACTGTAGTAGCAGTGCGCTGTTTCCCAGTGAGAATAGTTGGAGGAGGTGATTGGTTAGTGAGGCTAGAACGGTTTCCGTACTGTAATTGGTGCGGAATCCAGACTGGGATTCGTGGAGGATGTTAAATTTCTCTAGGTATGATGTGAGATAGTGATTGACCAGTCCTTCCATGATTTTTTGGAAGAGAGGAATATTGGCGATGGGTCTGTAGTTGGAGGTTACGGAGGGAGATTCTTTGGGGTTTTTAATTATTGGAGATACGAGGATGTGTCCAAGTTCCAGTGGGAAGTGGCCGGATGTCATGCACAAGGTTATCCAGTTGAAGAGTTCCGCTTTGAAGGGGAGGGGGGCAGTTTTCATGATGGTTGGAGGGCAGTTATCTAGTAGGCAGTTGGATTTGGAATATTTTGAGTATAGCTTGAGAAATAGGTTCCAGTCTGGGTTATTGAAGTGAGACCAGGTCATGTCTGCTGGTGAGCCATCCTTTTCTGGAGAGGGTGGTTGGATATATGGGTAAGTGCTAGTTGTTGTGAGCGTTGTTTTCAAGTTGAGAATTTTGTTGGCGAAGTAGTCAGCTAGGTTTGTTGGGGAGGGTGGTAGATCAGTGGGGGAGCTTTTATGTGGGACGGTGTCAAATAGATGGCAAATGTGCAGATTTCAGAAATTCGGAAATCACATCTTCTGGGCAGGTAGATTCTGAAGTGTACAGAGAGGCATAGAAGGAGTGAAATTCTTTGAGTATGTCAGAAGTGGTATTATGGATTAAACCAGAGGATGACTTGATGTGAGAAATCCGATGTTTGGATCTTTGCCCTTTAAGATAAGAAGCCAGCTGATGACCCGCCTTATTGGAGGTAGCATAGTATGAGGCTGATTGGCAGAATAGTGAGACAGAAGCAGATGAACTGAAAATCTCATTGTATTGGAACTTAAGTCGTTGTAAGGATTTATAGAGAGTGGAGTCAAAGGAACCATATAATTGTGACTCCAAGGCATGGATTTCCTGTTCCATACGTCGAAGGTTAGATTTCTTAGTCTTGAGTTGATAAGCTGTGTAGCTGATACATTCCCCTCTCAGCCAGACTTTATAAGATTCCCAAACCGTGGCAAAGTTGGATACGGAAGATTCATTCCGGGCAAAAAAGGCATCAGATTCAGCAGTGATGTGAGATAGAAACTCTTCATTGCTAAGAAGCAGGTTATTCAATCTCCAAGAACGAGGTGACTTGTCAAAGGACCAGTTGAGAGAGCAGGATATGGCAGCATGGTCTGAAATAGATATGTCGTGAATAGTAGTTGCGGTGGTGATATTTAAAATGTCTTTAGATGTCAGAAAATAGTCAATCCTGGAAAATGATTTATGGGGCGCTGAGTAAAATGTAAAGTCCTTGGTTGTAGGATGAAAAATTCTCCATATATCAGTCCATCCATATGTTTGCATCATATTGGAAAGGGTTGAACGGACCCTCAGTTTAGCAGGGCGGCAAAGGAAGGATCTATCAATGAAAGGGTCCAACGGAAAATTAAAGTCTCCAGCAATGATAGTATGTTCCGAGAATGAGGAATGGCAAATGGTGTGAAGATCCTGAAAGAAAGAGGGATCATCCGAGTTAGGTGCATACAGGTTTAGTAGATTCAGTGGTTTGCCATCTATGACACCCTCGATATAGGACCATCTGCCCATGGGATCAAAAGAATGAGTGGTTGATTGATAGTTGAGTGATAGTTGAGTGATTTGCGGATGAGAGTTATAACCCCATTCTTCTTTCCCAGGGCAGGGGCGGCGTAACAGTGTTGAATCCAACCGCCGGTGAGTTTTTGCGCTTCAGCAAGGTTTATGTGTGTCTCCTGTAAGAGACATATATCAGCCCCTAGGTGTTTGAAGTATTGTAATATTTTCTTACGTTTCATGGGGCTAGATAGGCCCTTAACATTAAGGGATACAATCTTTAACGAAACCATGGGGTTAAGTGAACAGAGGCAGATATTGGAACTCTAAAAAATGTCAAGAGTCCCATAGGAGAGAGGCGTCCAAATGAGCAGCAATGATGACTGTAATCCAGAAAAAAATGGAACAGTGAGCAGCGAGAGATAAGAATCATGAAAATGGTAAAAAGAAAACAAAAGACAATACCAAGCTCCAAAAGGGAAAAATAAAATATAAGGTGCAGCCATGAAGAACAAGAACAAGAATGTGCTGCAGTGCATAAAACAGGAAATGCAGATACTATAGATGGGGACCCGTGAGGTCAAGAGGCACTCAGTATGCGTGCAAAAGCTCCAGCCATCAGCAGACAGTCCAGATCAGAATGCATCCATTTTGAAGTGTAACAGTGAAGTCAGCTCTAAAATTCAGGTCATGGCTCCAATATTTTCATCGAGATATTTTTGTAATTCAGCAGGATCCTCGAAATTCTTGGTGGAATTATGGTAGGTAATCCTCATTTTTGCTGGATAAAATAAGCCATACTGTGCTCCAATGGTTTTGAGCTGAGGCTGCATGGCTAAGAAAGCTTTTCTTCTTTGAGCAGTGTTCGTAGAAAGATCAGGCACAAGCAAAATTTTTTTCCCGTCTATCAAAAGAGGTTGTTTGATTTTTGCTGCTTGCAGTATTTGTAAGAGCAAAAAATAAACCCTATAGTAATGGAGGTTGAAAAATCACAAAATAGAAAAAAACCTCCCAAACCCCAAGACTAGAAAATGGTTAGGGGAAAGAGACAAAGGCCAACTAAATAATAATAACTAAAGTTAATAAATATTAATGAAAGCAGGAGAGCCCTCAGTCACACAGCCACCGTTGGAAAATCCAGTGTGTAGCTGTCGCGGGGTTACACCCAGAAGAGTGTTAACTGCGGAACATCCCTGGGCTCTCTCCGCGTGAGAAGTGATTAACTAATGCAACAAAAAGTGCAATGCGTGTAAAAAATAATAAAAAACACACACCTTCTTAAAGTTAAGTTGAAATTTGTCTCTATCCCCTAAACATGGGGCCAAAAGGAAAGAGAGAGTGTCCAAATCACACCAGGCAAAACACAAACTGGAAGAACTTAGCTTCTCCGTGTGTGAGCAGTCCGCGAATGCTGACTTCGTCCTAATGGCCATTTCTTACCTCACTTTTTCAAGCTGTGTCAGATGAATTGAGAGACCCAGCGCAGTCAAGTTCCTGAAGAAGGGGGTGTGCACCCCCGAAACGGAGTCCCGTAGGACGAAGTCATCATTCGCGGACTGCTCACACACGGAGAAGCTAAGTTCTTCCAGTTTGTGTTTTGCCTGGTGTGATTTGGACACTCTCTCTTTCCTTTTGGCCCCATGTTTAGGGGATAGAGACAAATTTCAACTTAACTTTAAGAAGGTGTGTGTTTTTTATTATTTTTTACACGCATTGCACTTTTTGTTGCATTAGTTAATCACTTCTCACGCGGAGAGAGCCCAGGGATGTTCCGCAGTTAACACTCTTCTGGGTGTAACCCCGCGACAGCTACACACTGGATTTTCCAGCGGTGGCTGTGTGACTGAGGGCTCTCCTGCTTTCATTAATATTTATTAACTTTAGTTATTATTATTTAGTTGGCCTTTGTCTCTTTCCCCTAACCATTTTCTAGTCTTGGGGTTTGGGAGGTTTTTTTCTATTTTGCAGTATTTGTAAGGCATGAGAGTATCTGAGGAGTTTCAAAACCACAGGTCTTGGAGGTTTAGATGGTAGAGGAGGGCCGGAGGGTACTCGGTGGGCTCTTTCTATTTCTAAAGCCGGTGAAAATTGTACATTTAAGAGAGATGGAAGGAGAGAGTGCAAGTAGGAGATGATATCTTTACCCTCAGCACACTCCGGTAAACCAATGATACGCACGTTACTTCGTCTCATACGATTAGACATATCATCCAGGTCCCTCTGTATAAGATCCATTTTGCGGAGACCACGTTGTATGTCTAAGAATTGAGCATCGTGGGCGGTTAGTCGTTCTTCTGAGAGGTCCAAACGAGCTTCAAATTGTTTAAATTGGAGAGTGATAATGCTCAGCTCAGATTTTATATCAGCTGTCGCTGCCAGATTTTCGTGCATGAGACCCTGTAGGACTTGTAAATCGTGAGACAGAGAAGCGTCTGCCACGAGGAGTTTGGATGAGGCCTTGTCCGGGGACGGGGGCTCGTGCTTGGATCTTTTTGATGCGTTTGGAGCGGTGTGAGAGCCAGACGCAGCCGCCCTGTCCGACTTGGGGGATTTCGCGGCCATCGGAGCAACGGAAAAGAAATTAGCTGACCTGAATAGAGCGGTGAAGCAGGCAGGATGCCGTTAATTGTAATCGGGCTGGAGCGAGTGAGCAAGCTAAGCAGCCATCTCGATGCCGGTCACGTGACCACCCCCAAGATAGATTTATCTTTTACTCTAGGCAAGGAACAGGCTGTATTTCCCTCTAAGGATAAGGATTAGGAGAAAGTACTGTGGTGAAAGGGATGCAGCCTCTTTAATAATAATAATAATAACAGCTTATATACCGCAATACCGTGAAGTTCTATGCGGTTTACAGAAGATTAAGCAAAGGTAACAAATTGATTGACTTTAAGAGGGGAGGAAGAAAGAGAATTAATAGGACAGGAAATTCATTGTTGAGGAGAGAGTGATCAATAGGATAAGTTAATCGCTATAGAGGGGAGAGAAAAGAGAGGATCAGTTGTCTAATGGGAGATACTCTTAATTTTCTTCATAGTGTGAGCAGAAGCATCTCTTCAGATCTCCATTAAAGTGCAGGGATGGCATGGTGACAATTCTACAGTGCTCTGAATGTCACTAGCCAGTTTATGTACATATAATATAATTAAATTTACCTTAAATCTCTTTATTAAATAATTCAATAAATATGTTCTTTCATGGTTTCCACTGCTGGCATCGTGCTTGTTGCAGGATTCCAGGTCTCGCTGTATTGTCACCATGGCCAATCCAGGTAACTAGTACCTGGCCAAAACCCAAAGAGTAGCAACATTCCATGCTACCAATCCAGGGCAAGCAGTGACTTCCCCATGTTTTTCTCAATAACAGACTACGGAATTTTCCTTCAAGAAATTGTCCAAATCTTTCTTAAAACCAGCTACGCTATCCACTCTTACCACAACCTCTGGCAATGCGTTCCAGAGCTTAACTATTCACTGAGTGAAAAATATTTCCTCCTATTGGTTTTAAAAGTATTTACCTGTAACTTCGAGTATCCCCTAGTCTTTGTAATTTTTGCTGGAGTTAAAAATCGATCCACTTGTATCCGTTGTACTCCACTCAGGATTTTGTAGACTTTAATCATATCATCCCTCAGCCATCTCTTTTCCAAGCTGAAGAGCCCTAACCTTTTTAGTCTTTCCTCATATGAGAGGAATTCCATCCCCTTTATCATCTTGGTCACTCTTCTTTGAACCTTTTCTAGTGCCACTATATCTTTCTTGAGATAAGAAGACCAGAATTGAACGCAATACTCCAGGTGAGGTCACACCATAGAGTGATACAGAGACATTATAACATTCTTAGTCTTGTTAACCATCCCTTTTTTAACAATTCCTAGCATCTTGTTTGCTTTTTTAGCCACTGCAACATATTGGGCGGAAGGTTTCATTGTATTGTCTACAGTGACACCCAGATCATTTTCTTGGACGCTAATCCCCAAGGTGTACCCTAGCATCTGGTAACTGTGATTATCCCAGGACAAGCAGGCAGCATATTCTTGACTGATGGGTGACGGCACCGACGGAGCCCCGGTACGGACAATTTTAGAGTGATTGCACTCTAAGAACTTGGAAAGTTCTAGCAGGCCGCACCGCGCACGCGTGAGTGCCTTCCCGCCCGACGGAGGCGTGCGGTCCCCAGTTTCTTAGTTTCCGCGGAGCTAAGAAGACGCGTTCTTTTCAACGGCTGTTGAAAAGCTCTTTTTCGCCTTCCCGCTTGCATAATTTCGGTATCGGAAGAGTATCTTCCTTCTTTTCTTTTTATTTTATTTATTAGTAAAAAAAAAAAAAAAAACTTACTTCTTTTTTTCGTTCGGGTTCGCCCCGGCGGGGCCTGTTGCCACCATCAAAGCCTCGGCTTTCGATTTGGCAGAGGCCGTTTTTACGTTCATGCCCCCTCAGCCAGGGTTCAAAAAGTGCCAACGGTGTGCACGACCCATTTCTTTGACCGACCCGCACAACTGGTGTTTACAGTGCTTGGGTCCGGATCATAGGGCTTCCACCTGCACCCGTTGTGCCACACTGAAAAAGAGAACGTTGAAAAACCGTCAAATTCAACGGAAATTACTTTTCGGTGCCGAGATGGCTGACTCTGCAGCATCGACACCGGCATCAGCTCCTTCGCAATCGGCACCCACTTCTTCGACGCCGCACAACACCGCACCGGCGTCGCACCAGTCAGGTAAGCCGGCTAAGAAGCCTTCCCCGCTCGAGCGCCCTCCGGTCGCTGTGGCAGCGAGTCCAGTCCTGCCGACCACGAGGCGCCCACGCAAACGCTCCGCCTCCATAGAGGTGAGTACATCGTCATCGGCTTCATCATCCTCTGGGCGTCGAGCGGCACCACAGGTACCGCAGAAAAAGAAAGCGGTGCCGGTGCCTTCACTAGACGAGCGAATTGCAGCCATCCTCCAGGTGCAGCTTAAGGAGCAGTTGCAGCAGTTACTCCCTGCTCTCTTGGCACCGAACCTTCCAGTCCTGGTCCGGTCTGAGCCACCGGTACCAACAGTGGAGCAATCCCTATTGTCCGCTTCCACTTTATCGGTACCAGTCCATTCGGCTTCCTCGACTTCCATGCCGGTACTGGCACCGGAACCGAGAGCTCTTCATCAGGCTGTCCAAACTTCTGCACCGTTACAACCTCTCACCTCTCCCGGTACCGCTTCTTTGAGGTCAGGTAAGTCGGTACGTAAATCCCGACACCTTGAACCCTCGACGCCAGATTCCCGGGATCGAAGTTTCCAAATCAGGGACCCTGATCTGTGGGGTGACTCCGAAGAGCCACTTCTCTCTGAGGGTGAATGTTCATCTGGTGAGGAGGATCCTTCTGTTCAAGATCCATCATCTAAACCTGACAATGCCTCCTTCACGACCTTTCTGAAGGAGATGTGTGAGTCTCTTTCCATTCCCTTGAAGGCTGAGTCCAAAAAATCCAAGGCGTTCCTTGATGCATTGGACTTCGACCAGCCTCCAAGGGAATTTCTGAAGTTGCCTCTCCATGATATTTTAAGGGAGACTTTCTATAAAAATCTAGAAACTCCCTTGACTATTCCAGGGGCTCCTCGGAAATTGGACTCCTTATACAAAGTCATCCCCATACCTGGTTTTGATAAACCCCAGCTCCCGCATGAGTCTTTATTAGTAGAATCTATTCTCAAAAAGTCTGCGGGAGCTAGTGTGTATGCCTCAGTCCCTCCTGGCAGAGAAGGGAAGGCCATGGACAAATTTGGTAAGAGATTATACCAAAATGCTATGTTGGCTAACCGATCTGGTAATTATGCCTTTCATTTCTCTTTTTATTTGAAGTACCTCATACAAAATCTGGCTTCTTTTGAGAAATACTTACTGACCGCAAGAGATCTGCTTTTCGTCATTGTTCTTCCTCCCTTCTCCAGCTTTGGAAGTTCATGGTACGTTCTATATATGACACATTTGAACTTACCTCCAGAGCCACGGCCATGTCTGTTGCCATGCGTCGTCTGGCTTGGCTGAGAGTATCAGAGCTTGATGTCAACCATCAAGATCGCTTGGCTAATGCCCCGTGTCTCGGGGATGAGCTTTTTGGTGACTCTATGGACTCCACCACACAAAAGTTATCCGCACATGAGACTCGCTGGGACACTCTTCTCAAAACTAAGAAGAAAACTCCACCTGTCCGGCCCTTTCGGCAGCAATCAGCCTATCAACGCCGTTATGTGGCTAGACCCTTACCACAGGTTCCTCAGCAGCCAAGACGTCAGCGTCAGCAACAACGGCAACCTCCTCGAACGCAACAATAGCAGCAGGTAAAACCTCCTCTACAGCAGAAGTCTACGCAACCCTTTTGATTTCATTCTCCAGGGCATAGCCAGTGTTCTACCATACGCCCATCTGCCTCAACCCATAGGAGGACGTCTTACTCTGTACATCAGCCGTTGGGAGATCATCACCTCGGACCAGTGGGTCCTCAACATCATTCGCCACGGCTATTCTCTCAACTTTCAGACTCTTCCTGCCCAAAGTCTGCCAAGAGAGTCTGCTTTGAACACTCCTCAGTCCTCCCTTCTTATTCAAGAAGTTCAATCCCTTCTTCTGAACGCCATAAAGGAAGTTCCTCTAGATCAGAAGGGACAGGGATTCTACTCCCGTTACTTTCTAGTCCCCAAAATAACAGGAGATCTCAGACCCATTTTAGATCTTCGCGATCTCAACAAATGTTTGGTCAAAGAAAAATTCAGAATGCTTTCTCTGGCCACTCTTTACCCTCTTCTTAATCAAGGCGACTGGCTATACTCCCTCGATCTCAAAGAGGCATACACTCACATACCGGTCAATCTGGCCTCCAGACAGTACCTCCGCTTCATGATCAATCACTGTCATTACCAGTACAAGGTGTTACCCTTCGGCCTTGCCTCCTCTCCCAGAGTGTTCACCAAATGTCTAATTGTGGTGGCTGCTTTTCTATGCTCTCATCATCTTCAGGTCTTCCCTTACCTGGACGACTGGTTAATCAAAGCCACTTCCTCTCAGGCAGTGCTCCTTGCCACCAACCAGACCATCCTTTTTCTACAACTTCTGGGGTTCGAGATCAATCTACCCAAATCATATCTCATCCCTACTCAGAGACTTCAGTTCATAGGAGCGGGCCTGGACACAGTCCTCATGAGAGCGTTCCTGCCGTCCAACCGTCTTCACACTCTTCAATCTCTATGTCAGCAGGTGCTTCCACAACACTCCATCTCTGCCAAGCAAATGATGATACTCTTGTGTCACATGGCCTCGACAGTTCATGTCACCCCCTTCGCACGTCTTCAATTGCGCACTCCTCAATGGACCCTAGCTACCCAATGGTCCCAAGCGATGGATCCTTGCTCACGACATATATTTGTGACATCATTTCTTCGTCAATCTCTACAATGGTGGTTGATATCTTCCAATCTCTCCAGAGGTCTTCTGTTCAATCTACCTCCTCATCGACTAGTCATCACCACAGACGCCTCCCCTTATGCCTGGGGGGCTCACTTGAACGAGTTTCAAACTCAGGGCCTTTGGATGGCTCAGGAAAAGAAACATCACATCAATTTTCTGGAACTCCAGGCGATGTTTTATGCCCTCAAGGCTTTCCAACATCTTCTCTTTCCTCAAGTTCTACTCCTTTGCATAGACAATCAAGTTGCAATGTACTACATCAACAAACAGAGTGGGACAGGCTCTCGCCTCTTGTGTCAGGAAGCCCAAAAGATTTGGTCTTGGGCGATAGATCACCAATTATTCCTGAAAGCTGTCTACATTCAGGGAGAGCAGAATTCCTTAGCAGACAATCTCAGCAGAATTCTCCAACCCCACGAATGGACTCTTGATCCTTTGACTCTCCAGGCCATTTTCGCTCAATGGGGCACTCCTCAGATAGACCTCTTTGCAGCTCCTCACAATCATCAGTTGCCCCACTTCTGCTCCAGACTCTACTCTCCTCACAGTCTGGCAGCGGATGCATTTCTCCTGGATTGGTCCAATCTGTTCCTGTATACTTTCCCTCCTCTGCCTCTCATGTTACGAACCTTGTTCAAGCTCAAGAGGGAACAAGCCACCATGATTCTCATCGCTCCACGGTGGCCCAGGCAACATTGGTTCTCCCTTCTACTTCAACTCAGTTCCAGGGAGCTCATTCTTCTTCCGCTGTTTCCTTCTCTGCTTACTCAGCTTCAGCGGACCCTTCTGCATCCCAACCTCCAGTCTCTGCACCTGACAGCTTGGTATCTCTCGGGCTGACCTCAGCTTATTCTCTTTTGTCTCAGCCCGTTCATTCTATTCTAGATGCTTCCAGGAAACCGGCCACTCTTCAATGCTACCAACAGAAGTGGACCCGGTTCTCTTCCTGGTGTTTTCTTCATCATCATGATCCCACTTCGCTTGCAGTGGAGACCTTGTTAGATTATCTTCTTTCTTTGTCTGACTCTGGTCTCAAGTCTACTTCCATCAGAGTCCACCTCAGTGCTATTTCTGCCTTTCATGAGCCAGTTCATGGGAAACTTCTCTCAGCTCATCCTTTGGTTTCCAGATTCATGCGGGGTCTTTTCAATGTGAAACCACCTCTTAAGCCCCCTCCTGTAGTCTGGGATCTCAATGTGGTTCTTTCCGCCTTAATGAGGCCTCCGTTTGAACCTTTGGCTACAGCTCCTTTCAAGTTTCTCACTTGGAAAGTGGTCTTCCTTATTGCTCTTACCTCTGCCAGGAGGGTCAGTGAGTTGCATGCAGTAGTTGCTGATCCACCTTTTACAGTCTTTCATCATGACAAAGTGGTTCTGCATACACATCCAAAGTTTCTCCCTAAGGTCGTCTCTGAATTTCATCTCAACCAATCGATTGTCCTGCCTGTATTCTTTCCAAAACCCCATTCTCATCCTGGAGAACAGGCTTTACATACTTTGGACTGTAAACAGGCTTTAGCTTACTATTTACAGCATACTAAGCCCCACAGATCAACTTCCCAACTCTTTCTGTCCTTTGATCCGAATAAATTGGGACATCCTGTTTCTAAACGTACGTTGTCAAATTGGCTTGCAGCGTGCATTTCATTCTGTTATGCTCAGTCCGGACTGACACTGGAAGGTTCTGTCACGGCCCATAGGGTTCGAGCTATGGCAGCATCTGTAGCTTTCCTCCATTCCACTCCTATTGAGGAAATCTGCAAGGCTGCTACTTGGTCCTCAGTTCATACTTTTACATCTCATTATTGTCTGGATGCTTTCTCCAGACGGGATGGACACTTCGGCCAGTCTGTTTTGCAACATTTATTTTCCTAATGGCCAACCTTCCCTCCATCCCTCTTTTTGTTAGCTTGGAGGTCACCCATCAGTCAAGAATATGCTGCCTGCTTGACCTGGGATAAAGCACAGTTACTTACCGTAACAGGTGTTATCCAGGGACAGCAGGCAGATATTCTTGCGTCCCACCCACCTCCCCGGGTTGGCTTCTTAGCTGGTTTATCTTAACTGGGGACCGCGCGCCTCCGTCGGGTGGGAAGGCACTCACGCATGCGCGGTGCGGCCTGCTAGAACTTTCCAAGTTCTTAGAGTGCAATCACTCTAAAATTGTCTGTACCGGGGCTCCGTCGGTGCCGTCACCCATCAGTCAAGAATATCTGCCTGCTGTCCCTGGATAACACCTGTTACGGTAAGTAACTGTGCTTTTCGGTTATTCTTCCCAATGTGCATCACTTTGTATTTATTCACATTAAATTTCATCTGCTACTTTGACACCCAGTCTTCCAGTTTCCTAAGGTCTGCCTGCAATTTTTCACAATCTGCATGTGTTTTAACAACTTTGAACAGTTTAGTGTCATCTGCAAATTTAATCGCCCCACTCATCGTTCCAATTTCCAGATCATTTATAAATAAGGTAAATAGCACCGGTTCCAGTACAGATCCCAGCGGCACTGTTTTCTCTCCTCCATTGAGAAAAATGGCAATTTAACTCTACCCTCTATTTTCCATATGATAACCAATTCCTAATCCACAACTTATCTTTGCCACCTATCCCATGACTCTTTAATTTCCTCAGGAGCCTCTCATGAGGAACTTTGTCAAAAGCTTTCTGAAAATCTAGATATACTACATCAACCGGCTCACCTTTATCCACCTTCAAAGAAGTCAAGCAACCCAACCCTGTCTCATTAAATCATGTTTGTCTTCATGTTCCACAGTTTTATTTTTTCATCATGATCCCACCATTTTGCCGGGCACTGAAGTCAGATTTACCAATCTGTAATTTCCCAGCTCTCCCCTGGAACCCTTTTTAAAAATCAGCGTAACATTGACCATCCTCCAATCTTCAGGTACTACAGGCAATTTTAGTGACATGTTACAGATCACTAACAGCAGATCAGCAATTTCATGTTGGAGTTCTTTTAGTACCCTGGGATGTATACCATCCGGTCCAGGTGATTTATCACTTTTTAACTTGTCGATTTGGTTTTACACATCTTCCAGATTCAGTGAGATTTCTTTCAGTTTTTCCACATCATCACCCTTGAAAACCATTTCCAGTTCAGGTAGATCTCTTACATTTTCTTCCGTTAAGACTAAAGCAAATAATTCATTCAGTCTCTCTGCTATGGCTTTATCCTCCCTGAACGCCCCTTTTGCTCTTTGTCATCTACCTAATAAAACGCAGAAAGACCTGGAAACCTGCAACAATTAATTAGTTGAAGGAGTTCAGCTAAGGCCCCTTTCAGTTCCTTGATGACCCTCGGATGGATGTCATCAGGTCCCGGGGATTTATTACTCTTGAGCCTATCAATCTGCCTGCATACCTCTTCTAAACTGACCATTAACCCTGTCAGTTTCCTGTTTTCACTTCCAGCATTTAGCCTGATGGGTTCCAATATGCTGTGTATATCCTTTTCGGTAAATACAGACGCAAAAAACATGTTCAGTCTGTCTGCGATTGCTTTGTCCTCCTTTAGCGCTCCCTTTGTTCCTTGGTCATCCAAAGGTCCTACCGCTTCCTTTGCGGGTCGTTTCCCTTTAATATATCAAAAGAATGGCTTGAAGTTTTTCGCCTCCTTGGCTATTTTTTCCTCGTAGTCTCTTTTGACCCCTTTTACCGCCTTATAACACCTGCTTTGATGTTGTTTGTGCTTATTCCAGTTTTCGTTTCAAGTTTCAAGTTTATTGGTTTTTGATATCCCGATCATAAAACAAATATCTGACCGGTTTACAATTTAAAAAAAAAAAACAAAAAACAAGAAATTAATAAGAAGGAAAGTTAGAACTAGTTAATAGTGTATTGGAAAAATTAATAAAAACACATTAAACATATACTGACAAACGTGACTGTGAGGAAAGTTGGGAAGGAGGGAAAAAGTTACATAATTTTTTTTATCTTTTCCTTAGGCATCTTGTGTTGCTGTGGTGCTGGGTACGGGCTAAATTGGGCAGTGGGGCTCTAGTGTCCTCTCTGGAAAATATACAAGCTGAGCCTCAGTTTCCAGCGGGGAGGGATAATAGAGTCTTTCATCAATGGGCTCAGAAAGGGTTGCTCAAATTTAGAGACCTCTTGGGGCCTACAGGGCTCCTATCTTTTGCAGTGCTCTAGCGGAAATATGGATTGTCTGCTGGGGACTATTTGGCTTATTATCAGATCTGACATTTCATGCATGCAGATCTCGATCACCTCTGGGGCAGGAACATTTAGAGAATTTGTGGTTGGTCCTGCAGAAGGTCCTTCAACCACTTTCAGTGTTGTATCAGTACTGGAGGGGGCATTCTCATATTCATTTCTCTTATATGACCCATTGGGAGGAGGATTTGGGACAGTTGTTTACTTCTAAAGAATGGGGGGTTATATGCAGGGAGGTCTATAGGGCATCCTCTTGTGCATTGGTTCAGGAGAATGTCTACAAAGTACTGACCCGGTGGTACTATACACCAGAGAGATTGCACTGAATGTTTCCTGGGGTGTCTGATCAATGTTGGTGATGTGGTAATGACGTAGGGTCCTTTTTACATATTTGGTGGGACTGTCTGGTACTATGCCCATTTTGGAGGAGAGTGGTTCATACCCTGTCTGAATGACACACCTCAGGGCTGTTTGTTGGGTTTATACAATAATAGGGAATATCAATGACACACTAAGCTCCTTCACCAGGTCTGGTGGCGGCAAAATGTTTAATAGCGAACCATTGGAAAAGCAATTTAGCTCCAGCACATGATGAATGGCTTAATTGTTTGTTGTCCTTGGGGAAGATGGAGATAGCTGTGGCTAAACGTTGCTTCACTTATGTGTCTCACAGTTCTAAATGGAAAAAATTGGGGGACATATTACATGATATTTAAGTGTCCCCAACTGCTTTTTAACCATGCTGATCTGTTGGGGGGTGGGGGTAGGGGTCGAATGTGGTCATGGGAATTATCTCTGGTGTTTGGGGGTGATGGAGTCTGGGGGACTTGTACTGTATATTGTGGTTATATTTTGACAATCTTAGATTGCTGTTTATTGCATAGTTGATGTAAGCTTGTTGTTATTGTGTGATTGTATATTTATTTTCAAAAACTAATAAAAAAAAATGTAAAGATAAATCACCCACTATATTGTTGCCCAATTTGTTAGCTTTCCTAATCTCTATAAATATTTCTTCATCTGTCTACGTATTCTGTCCTGGGAGACAGTAGTGTAGCCCTTACCTGTAAATTCCTTCCCTGCACACATGAAATTTCTATCCATATGGATTCCATGCTGCTATTTATCTTATTCACAATGTTTATTTTGTTTGATTCAATTTCCTCTTTAACATATAGTTCACACCCCCCCCCACACACACACACACACAATTTGATCTACTCTATCATTGTTCTGTTCAGACAATTGTATGATCCAAGAATTCTGGCTTTCACTATAGTAGCAGATACATTGGTGCTGATATAAAGAATTTAAGCAGATTTTCTAATTATACTTTATTGTCTAGATTTGAAGAACCCCTTTTATGTTTTGCTTTTGTTTTATTTCATTAAGGCTCAGTTTTTGTGGTATTGTTTTTTTCTAGGTAATTGAATATAATCCTTCTCAGTGCCTGGATTGGTTAGCAGTGCAGACTCCTCGAAATAAACTAGCTCACAGCTGGGTATTGCAAAATATGGAGAACTGGGTTGAGCGTTTTCTATTGGCACATAACTATCCAAGAGTGAGAACTTGTAAGTTGCAAGAAATTTTGTCAATTGTTTAAGACAAAAGAAAAAAAAAGCCTTAAATTGTTTGAGGATGAACAGTAAAATATTCATCTATCCAGCTGTTTAGAAAGATTCATAATTTGTTTTATTTATTGTAAAAGAAATCTTTAGCAACATAGTTTGCCAGGAAATAGCAGTGTGATTGTTTCCTTTAAAATTATACACATGTTTTTCTCTTATTTTCCCAGGTGACACGTTTGTTACTTATTTTTCAGTATGACATAAACAGTGGGAAGTTGTCTTACTAATGATTAAACAATGAAAATGTGATGGGATAGGAGCCCAGAAAACTGAGAAGTGTTAAGTTTCACAGATCAATGGCCTAGCCATGTATGTATTTTTTTAAAAAGCGGAGGTGACCAAATACAGGTGCAGATGTGAAGTCTTTTGAGCATCACGCTGCTCTCTGTTTCTAGACATTTTTTTTTCATTTGAATTTTTATTAAGGTTTTTATATAACAATTCTAATAGCAAAAACAAATCACACAATGTAATGACACCAACATACCCCATCCCCACCCCAGCATAACCTCACCCCACCCCCAAACCTAATTCAACATATAACCGGTACCATACAGACCAAACCAAACTTGGTACCAGCTGTGCATAAATAGTTCCTACAAGAACCAAAGGCAGCTAATACTGGGAGTAATCACCAGAAAGAATACAGTACTCTCTAAAAGCTAGAGACAATTAAGAAGACCTCTGTGTTTTATACCAGAATACAAAGAATGACATTGTTCTCGAAAATGGCAAGTTGATTATATTGAATAGCTGACAGTTTGCTAAGATAATAGGCATGTCACGATTTGGATGTAATCAAATCTAAAGTTGGCAAGTCTGAAGAAGTCCAAAATCTTGCACTTTCTCTCCACAACACAACATAAGAGCATAAGAATTGCTGCTGCTGGGTCAGACTAGTGGACCATCGTGCCCTGCATTCCGCACACGCGGTGGCCCCCAGGTCAAAGACCAGTGCTCTAAACGAGTCCATCTTCACCTGCATACGGTTTCAGTTTAGCAGGAACTTGTCCAACTTTGTCTTGAATCCCTGGAGGGTGTTTTCCCCTATAACAGACTTCAGAAGAGTATTCCAGTTTTCTACCACTTTGGGTGAAGAAGAACTTCCTTGCGTTTGTATGGAATCTATCCCCTTTCAACTTTAGAGAGTGCCCTCTCGTTCTCCCTACCTTGGAGAGGGTGAACAACCTGTCTATATCTACTAAGTCTATTCCCTTCAGTATTTTGAATATTTCGATCATGTCCCCTCTCAATCTCCTCTTTTCAAGGGAGAAGGGGCCCAGTTTCTCCAATCTCTCACTGTACGGCAACTCTTCCAGCCCCTTAACCATTTTAGTCGCTCTTCCCTGGACCCTTTCGAGTAGTACCGTGTCCTTCTTCATGTATGGTGACCAGTGCTGGACGCAGTACTTCAGGTGAGGGTGCACCATGGCCCCTAGTACAGAGGCATGATAACCTTCTCCGATCTGTTCGTGATCCCCTTCTTTATCATTCCTAGCATTCTGTTCCCCTTTTTGCCGACGGGCATTGCGCGGACGGCTTCATTGACTTGTCAATCAGAACTCCAAACTGATTGTTAGCACTTTGAATTGGGAATCCGGTAGTTCCTTAGGTTGTAATTGTAGTAAAAGAGTTTAGGATTCAAAGGCACACATCCCATAATAGCTGAAAAGATGTGGGCACAATTTGTCCATAATGCTTGAATAAAAAGACAAATCCACTACATGTGGTTATAGGTACCCCTATGATTGCAACCCCTCTGGCATAAAAGGGACTGCTCACTAGAGACAAAAGAGAGATGAGTGGGGTATAAATACCATCTATACAACATTTTAAGACCTTGCTCAATCAAATTTGCAGAAATAGAAATTTTTTATGTACTCGCATATATACTATGTCAAGAAGTATTTGAAAAAGTATGCATAATTCTCATATAATTTTCCCATTTAGATATGTAAGATGACTTTCTCACAGATGGCCCTTGCAACAGAAAATAAAATCTAGTGATAAGTTTTATTTGCCCAGAACCATCTAGTAGGAGTTCCTCAAATGGGGATGAGCTTGGCATGTAAATACTCCTGTATAAGTGGAGTTGTTGGAGATAAATATAAAAATTTAAAGCAGGTAGAGCATCATTTCAAAAGATTTAATTATCCCCCCTCATGCAGATCACCTATCACTTGTATGCCAGATCTCACCCTACTACTACTCAATAATGTGACATTCATACAAAGAGCTAATATCAGAGACATAAGTGATAACCTCATACTACCCAGTAGTTTTCTTCTAACTTTCTCAATTTAGGATTGAAAATGAGCAAAGTAGGGGGAGACTTTATTCAAAGTCAGTTTGGTATAGCCAGGGTCCCATAGTAAATTAGCCAACTGTGAATATGGCAGAGAGCCTCTCTGTATAAGCACCCAGACTTTAGGCAAAGGAGCATGTTTCAATTGTGCAGATAGACAATAATGATAGAGGTCAAGAATATCCAGCGCCACCTCAGTTCTTTTCCTGGTCAAAGTCTTCATAGATTTTTGTGGCAGTTGTCTTTTCCAAATATAATCATATACTTTTTTCTGAAGAGCACACAGTCGTAATCTGGGGATACTAATCAGCAAAGTTTGACATAAGTACAATAAATTTGGTAAGACCACTGTGAATTCAGCTTATAACCGCTTTTGATATAGCCAACGATCCCTGACAAAAATATTATGCTGAAACGTGTTGGGTCAGCCATTAAATAAAGACTTCATAACTACACCTATAGTTCACATCACCTTTTGTTTGGTCACCTCTGCTTTGCAGTTTCCATTGTCACATACTGTAAGCCTAATTTCATGTCATGAGTTCTCTCTCCCATCTTGAATGTATTCAGGAGGACAGCAGACTAGCTCTAACATGATGTGCTGGTTGTTTGAACTTAATGAGTATTTATAATAACTTATATTGCTCTTAACTTTAAAAGAATTGAGATTATATTTTTTTCTTTAAGCTGCAGCCTATCTCTTGGTGTCACTGATACCAAGCAACTCCTTTCGCCAGATGTTCCGATCTACTCGTTCTCTGCATATCCCTACACGTGACTTACCCCTCAGTCCAGATACTACAGTAGTGCTTCATCAGGTCTACAATGTTCTCCTTGGTCTTCTTTCAAGAGCTAAGCTTTATGTTGATGCTGCTGTTCATGGCACTACGAAACTAGTACCCTACTTTAGCTTCATGACTTACTGTTTGATCTCAAAAACGGAGAAGCTTATGTTTTCTACGTGCTTCATGGATTTATGGAATCTTTTCCAGCCCAAACTTTCTGAGCCTGCAATAGCTACCAATCACAACAAGCAAGCTTTACTTTCTTTTTGGTACAATGTATGTGTTGACTGCCCAGAGAATGTCCGCCTTATTGTACAGAACCCAGTAGTGACCAAGAACATTGCCTTCAATTACATTCTGGCAGACCATGATGATCAAGATGTGGTTCTTTTTAACCGTGGGATGCTGCCTGCCTATTATGGCATTCTTCGAATGTGCTGTGAGCAGTCCCCTGCTTTCACCAGGCAGCTAGCATCTCATCAGAATATCCAGTGGGCTTTTAAGAATCTGACACCACATGCCAGTCAGTATCCAGCGGTAAGTAAACAAGCATCAAAGAATACTACTTTTGAGTTTGAGACAACCTTTAGATTATTGCTTTACCATTTTAAAGGGGTTCTCAGCCATTCTGAAGAATCCTCTCTGACTATTTAAGCCATAAACCCAGTGTATCGCAAACTGTGTGCCATGTCAGATTCCAGGTGGTGCCGCAAGATTCCAGCGAGGAGAAGATGCGCCGGCTACTGCTTACAGGATGTGCCAGGCTCAGAGACACAGCTGAAGGACATCCACACATGCGCGAACGTCAACGTGATGATATCACACATGCGCGTGACATCTGTGCTTTTCCTACAGCTGCAACCCCAAGATTAGTGTGCTGCAGCTTAAAATGTTTGCGACACACTGCCATAAACAGTGGAAAAGAATACTAAAAATAGATTCTGATACAATTGTAATTGTCATTGTCTTCTGGCTTCTAATTTACATTTTCTTGCTTTTCAAAGGTAATAGAGCCTCATCAGCCTCATTTGTTTCATTATTACTAGATATTACTAGCCAATGTTATTCTTTCAGTGTTGGAAACAAGATAGCTTTAATCTAATGTGATTGAACATGAATTAGATAAACTTATACATTCACAAAACAAATTAAAAGAGGTAACGCTATGATAAAAAGTACAGTATCAGTAGCAATCAGTTTGGCTATAAGATTCTACCTTATGTATTCAGAATTATTTTTAAAACTCTTTTGACAGTCCAAACAGAAGAATGGGTTAGAAAACCAATTAATAAAATGAAAATTTAATATTAAAGTAAAAAACAGAACCACAAATCTCATATAGGTATTTTTCATCTGTAAAATATTATTGCTGTTGGACATTCTATAACAGGTTTGGGCATCTTCGGTCCATGAGGGCTGTAATCCAGTCGGATTGTCAGGATCTATTTGCATACAATAGAGACAGTGCATGCAAATAGGTCTCATGCATATTCATTGTGGAAATCTTAAAACCTGATTGAGTTGTGGCCCTCAAGGATTAAGGTTGCCCATCCCTGTTGTAGAATGTATACAAGCTAAAATACCTATATGAGATTTGTGGTTCTGGTTTTTCATGCATGGAGTATACTGTACACACGCGTGTACCCATTTGCATCTGCCTCCAAGCAGGTGTTAATTTGTGCAAGAATATTTATGCCAGACTGGGAATAGTTGTAGAAGCCTGTTTTATAAAGGCATAGGGGGGTCGCAAGCCGAAGGGGTGTGGCCAAAGGGGCCTGCCCCTTTCGAGCCCCTTCGGAGCCTAAGAGGAGCAGGGAACAGGGAGTATCGAAATTTATCAATATGGGCAAGAGAAAGGCCAAAGTAGTACCACCAGTTTTGATGAAGGGTCTGATGGATCGCCATCTTATGGCCCCTGTGTTGCCGCAAGGGAAAGATCAGGTAAATTTAGATACTCTAACAGCTTCACTATCCTCTGGAGAACCTACACCACCCCTTCAACCACCATATTCTTTAGAGAAGGAAGACTCCTACCCAGTGGAGGAGGGAATAACTTCTTCCCAACAAATATTATTATCTTCTAGACTGGAGGATTTATCCTTAGAGGGACATAAAGAGCTAACCCCTGTGCAGATGAACATGGGGCAAGACTCTGAAGTCCTTCTTAAGGGCAAAGAGATCACTCTAAACGATGTATGGCTAAGCATTAACAGAATAGAGTCAACACTACAAAAAACTGTTTTGAAATTATGTCAATTTTCTCTGGATGTTACAATTAAAATTAAAGAATTTGATGCTAATCAGATTGAAACAAGAAAAAAGTTAGAAAAATTAGATCAAGCTGTGAAAACACTTTACAAGTAAATGCTGTTTCTAATGTTAAAGATGGCAAGAAGCCTCATGGCCAAGATGGGTGAACTAGAAGTCGTGGCCAAGGGGGAGGACCTAGATATAATTGGAATTGCAGAAACCTGGTGGACAGAGGAAAATCAATGGGATGTGGCGCTGCCGTGGTACAAGCTCTACAGGTGGGACAGGACACACAAGAAGGGGGGAGGCATAGCACTATATATAAAGGATTCTATCCACTCGGTCGGGATGGATATGGCAACGAAGGCAGAGGGGCTGGAATCGCTATGGGTCAAATTGCCAGGAAACAAGGGTGCAGGCATAAAACTGGGGCTGTACTATCGCCCACCTGGTACGCCAGAAGGAGTCGGACACGACTTGGAAGCGGAACTGAGACAGGAATGCAGGACTGGAAGTGTAACAGTGATGGGGGACTTCAACTACCTGGGAATAGACTGGAGTACGGGTCACTCCAACTGCACTAGGGAAACAGGATTTGTAGAAGCTGTGAGGGACTGCTTCATGGAGCAACTAGTCAAAGAACCGACGCGAGGGGGTGCTACTCTTGACCTCATCCTAAACGGGTTAGGGGGGCCTGCAAAAGGGATAGAAGTGGGAGGACCACTAGGCAACAGTGATCACAACGCGATCAGATTCACATTAGAAAGGGGGACACCCATAGTAAGGAGGACCGCAACAACTGCGCTCAACTTCAAGAAAGGGAACTATGTTGCTATGAGGGAAATGGTGGGGAGGAAGCTCAGAAACATCTTTAGGATGGAGACTGTGGGAAGCGCCTGGACCCTATTCAGGGACACCCTGCAGGAAGCACAAAGAATGTACGTCCCCAGTTTCAGGAAAGGCTGCAAGAACAAGCAATCAAAGGACCCGGTTTGGATGTCAACTGAAGTAAAGAGGGCAATAAATGACAAAAAAGGACCCAACGGAGGAAAATCACCAGGCGCACAGGAAATGCCAAAAGGAATGCCACCGAGAGGTTAGAAAAGCAAAAGGGGAATACGAAGAGGGGCTGGCCAGGGAGGCGAAAAACTTCAAGGCATTCTTCAGTTACGTAAAGGGGAAGCGACAAGCGAGAGAGGAGGTGGGGCCGTTGGACGATGGGGATAGGAAGGGAGTGATTAAGGAGGATAAAGAGGTAGCTGAGAGGTTGAACACGTTCTTCTCGTCGGTTTTCACGAGCGAAGACACATCTAATATACCGGACTCAGAGGAGCTCATGAGTGGGGAACAGGCCGAAAAATTGGAGCACATAGAGGTAAGTAAGGAGGATGTCCTCAAACAGATAGACAGGTTAAAATGCGGTAAATCACCGGGCCCGGATGGTATCCACCCAAGGGTTCTGAAGGAACTAAGACAAGAAATAGCGGGCACAATCCAGCATGTTTGCAACCTATCCTTGAAAACTGGTGAGGTACCAGAGGACTGGAAATTGGCAAATGTCACACCTATCTTCAAGAAGGGATCGAGGGGTGACCCCTGGAACTACAGGCCGGTGAGCCTGACTTCAATTATAGGGAAGATGGTGGAAGCTATGATCAAGGACGGCATTTGCGAGCACATCGATAGGAATGGCCTACTGAGAACAAGCCAGCACGGATTCTGTAAGGGAAGGTCGTGCCTAATGAACCTTCTGTACTTCTTTGAGGGAATAAGCAGTCGGGTGGACAATGGGGAACCCATAGACATCATTTACCTCGATTTTCAAAAGGCTTTCGACAAGGTGCCACATGAAAGGCTGCTTAGGAAGCTGTGGAACCACGGGGTGGGAGGGGATGTGCACAGATGGATCAAGCACTGGTTGTCGGGTAGACTGCAGAGGGTCGGAGTGAAGGGCCAATATTCTGACTGGCGGGGAGTCACAAGCGGTGTGCCACAGGGATCGGTGCTGGGGCCGTTACTCTTCAACATATTTATCAATGACCTGGAAAAGGAGGCAAAGTGCGAGGTTATAAAATTTGCAGACGATACCAAACTGTGCGGCAGAGTTAGGTCCAGGGAGGAGTGTGAGGACCTGCAAAGGGACCTGGACAAGCTGGAAGACTGGCAAACAAATGGCAAATGCGCTTTAATGTGGAAAAATGCAAGGTCATGCATATAGGGAAAAAGAACCCGTTGTTCAACTACAAATTGGGGGGGGCATTGTTGGGAGACAGCAGACTTGAGAGAGACTTGGGTGTGCTGGTGGATGCATCACTGAAGCCATCTGCACAGTGCGCAGCAGCCTCGAAAAAAGCCAACAGGATGCTGGGCATCATAAAGAGGGGCATAACAACCAGGACGCGGGATGTCATCATGCCATTGTATCGAGCGATGGTGCGTCCACATCTGGAATACTGCGTTCAGTATTGGTCGCCGCACCTCAAGAAGGACATGGCGGTACTTGAGAGAGTCCAAAGGAGAGCAACGAAACTGGTAAAAGGGCTGGAACACTGCCCATACGCCGAGAGGTTGGATAGGCTGGGGCTCTTCTCTCTGGAAAAAAGGAGGCTCAGGGGAGATATGATAGAGACCTTCAAGATCATGAGGGGCATAGAGAAGGTGGATAGGGACAGATTCTTCAGACTGAAGGGGACAACAAGTACGAGGGGGCATTCGGAGAAACTGAAGGGAGATAGGTTCAAAACAAATGCAAGGAAGTTTTTTTTCACCCAAAGGGTCGTGGACACTTGGAATGCGCTACCGGAGGAAGTGATCAGGCAGAGTACGGTACAGGGATTGGACGGATTCCTGAGGGATAAAGGGATCGTGGGATACTGAGGGAGGAGCTGGGATGTAACACAAGTATAGAAAGCTAACCAGGTAATAAGTATAGAAACCCAACCAGGTCGTCCATGTGCAAGACCGGAGGGTTAGGACTTCGATGGGAAGATAGGACTTCAATGAGAAACCAAGGTGGCAAGGGAGCCCCTTCTGGTGATTCAGACAGGTCGTGACCTGTTTGGGCCGCCGCAGGAGCGGACTGCCGGGCAGGATGGACCTATGGTCTGACCCGGCGGAGGCACTGCTTATGTTCTTATGTATGTTGATTCATACTAAGTTAGAAAAATTAGAGAATTCTTTAAGAGCTAAAAACCTCTGTTTATTAAATTTTCCCTTAACACATTATTTGTCTTCTTTGGAACTCTTGAAAATGTATTTGAGGGATATATTGCCTTATACTAAAGTGGATAATCTTGAATTAGATAACCTCTATTACATTCCAAGAGTGTCTAAAGAAATTCTTGAAGAAGGTGAGATGGATAAACTTGTCTCACCTGATAGTTTGAATTTATAACAATTTCTTGAATCCTCCAAGGATATAATTGATAAACGAGCAACTTTATTAGTAGTTTTCAAAACAGAGATGGAAAAACAGGCTATTTTGAAATTATATTTTTTGAAAAAACAAGACCTGTTTTGTGGTCAACGTGTGACAATTTTTCCAGATGTCTCTAGACAAACTCAGTATAAAAGAAAGCAATTCCTCCAGCTGAAACCTAATGTGGTAGCAGCTGGAGCTACATTCTTTCTTAAATTTCCGTGCAAAAGCTTAGTCTCATATGGAAGTGATAAGTATACCTTTTTTGAACCAGTCCAGTTAGAAGACTTTAATAAAGGGAAGCTGAAAGTATAATTTCTATTATTAATAACTTTATATATATTGGAGGATGGTGTAATAACTATATGGATTGGCCAATTACTGCCTGCTATGTTAGATGATAGATAGATATTTACTTTTTACTTAATACTGGCGACCATATAATGTGGACTATAACATGGATGACTTATTTACTTTATATGTTAAGTTGTATCTTGTATACAGAATTTGATGGATATTCTTGAATATTTATTATAATGAATAATCAAATAAAGAAAATTAAAGATAAAGGCATAGGGACTATTATTGTGACAACATAAAATAGGCAAGTTTTTGAACAGTTTTATTGGTGCGCTGTAATAAAATTATCTCCCAACGGTTTAATTTTATAAAGATTTTTCCCCTATAACTCCCTCAAACTGGTTAAATATAGGATGGGAGAGTTGTGGATATTGTGCCACTGAATATCATCCCCAGTGTTTTTATAAAATGAAAAATTGTGCATCTTAAAGGGAAGAGGTTTTTGGTTCCTTTTAGGTTAAGAAAATCTTCCTTAGAATCCTCTAGATCAGTCCAGAATGTGTGGATTATGTCCATTGACCAGTGTATAAAGACAGAAAAAGAAAGTGTGATTTGCCCCTTAAAAATATGCAGCAATACTTAGAGGATTCTGAGTCCCTTCCGTCCTCTTCCAATGCCTGCCTGACTCTCTGGTGACTTGACAGTTCCTTCTTCAAACAGTGACTTTTCTTCATTCCTCTGAGTGTATGCTATATACCTCTTGTGTTTTTTGCTACCCCTTAGAACTTTGCTATCCCAGGGGATGAGAGTGGATCTTTTTCTGTCTGCTTACTCGTGCAACATTTATTCAGTGGTGCTATCATTTTACTTTTAAATAAACACAGGGCAGAATTAATTCTTCGAGGGCCCCAAAGCACACAAGTACACTGGGCCCCCTGGCCTCACCCACGCCACGCCCCTTTTATCTGTTTTCTTATTCTTTATTTCCACTTGTATTTCTTTTTTTTAATTCAAAACAAAGATTAGCATACCAGTGCACAGTTTTTCATCTGTGCAACCCCCAAACATCTCTTAAATCAGGGGTGTCCAACCTGCAGCCCAGCTTGTGCTTCCTCTCGAGTCCCAACACGACCTTCTCCCTTCCTTCTGTGCCTCTCTTCAGGTATCTCACATGATCCACGGCTGCATCGGAAGCATTCCCTCTGTCACGATGTCAGAGAGAAGGCTTCCGACGCAGCCACGGATCAAGTGAGGAGCTGACACCCATGGCTTTGAACAGAATAACTACTGCAGCAAGGGAGCCTGCCAGAAACTAAACACTCACCGGAGAGAGGCACAGAAGGGAGAGAGAGAGAGACCTACAACTCACTGCTCTTGCTTGCTTCGAGCCTTCCTCCATGAGAGACTTAAACTTTCCAGGGATAAACTGGAACCTAGGAACCTCAAACTGCGGCAGGGAAACAAAGTTCCTGGAAATGATAGGGGACTGCTTCCTAGAACAAATGGTGGGAGAACCGATAAGAGGGACCGCAACCTTGGATTTGGTCCTAAATGGCATAACTGGAAGACAACAGATGTAGAAGTCACGGTCCCGCTGGGGACGAGCGATCACAGCATGATCAATTTTAAATTGACATCGTGAAGGAGAAACGAACTAAGACCCTAACCACAATCTTTAACTTCAGAAAAGGAAAATATGACAGCATGAGAGCCATGGTTAAAAAACGGCTCAAGAATAGGACAGCCAATATCAAAACGGTCGATCAAGCATGGTCCCTATTAAAAAATACCATCACTGAAGCGTAGAATCTCTACATTCCGCAGATATCCAAAGGAAGGAAAAATAAGAACAAAGGAGAACCAGCTTGGCTAACTAAAGAAGTGAAGGATGCAGTAAGGGAAAAGAGGAACTCGTTTAAAAAATGGAAACGTGAAAAAACAACGGAGGCCTGGAACAGTCACAAGGTCGACCAGAAGAAGTGTCACAAGGCTGTAAGAGACGCCAAAAAGGTCTATGAGGAAAAGATAGCGCAAGAAGCCAAAAACTTCAAGCCCTTTTTTAGATACATAAAAGGGAAAAAACCAGCAAAGGAGGCAGTAGGCCCTCTCGACGACCAAGGAAGAAAAGGGTGCATCAAGGAAGACAAACAGATTGCAGATAGGCTAAATTCATTCTTTGCGTCTGTCTTTACCAAGGAGGACACCGCATCAATGCCTGAAACAGGGAGAGTATTCAAGGGAGAAATTGAGGAAAGCCTCACCACAGTGAATGTGGATTTGGACCAGATATACTATCAGAGTGACAAATCCCCTGGACCAGATGGAATTCACCCGAGAGTGTTAAAGGAGCTTAAGGTAGAAATCGGAGAACTATTACAATCCCTAGCTAACATGTCAATTAGAACTGGGCAAATACCAGACAACTGGAAGATAGCGAATGTCATCCCAATCTTCAAAAAAGGATCAAGAGGAGAACAGGGCAACTATAGACCTGTGAGACTTACGTCGGTTCCTGGGAAGATGGTTGAAGCACTAATTAAGGATAGCATAGTGCAACATCTGGATAATCACGACCTGATGAGAGCTAGTCAACACGGCTTCAGGAAGGGGAAGTTATGTTTGACGAATTTACTTCAATTTTTTGAGAAGGTGAACAAACAAATCGATAGCGGAGAACCGGTGGATATAATATACTTAGACTTCCAGAAAGCGTTCGACAAGGTTCCACATGCAAAGCTTCTGAGGAAACTACTCAACCATGGAATAGAAGGGGATATATTAAGATGGATAGGCAAATGGCTGGAAAAGAGAATGCAGAGGGTGGGCATAAATGGGAGGTTCTCGGATTGGGAGAAGGTAACAAGCAGTGTGCCCCAGGGCTCGGTTCTTGGGCCCATCTTATTCAATATCTTCATAAATGACCTTGAAGAAGAAACAACAAGTAATATAATCAAGTTTGCAGATGACACAAAACTATGTCGGGCAGTTGGGTCACAAAAGGACAGCGAAGAACTCCAGAGAAATTTGAACCAGCTAGAGAAATGGGCGGAAAAGTGGCAGATGAAGTTTAATATAGAAAAATGCAAAGTGATGCACCTGGGCAGAAACAACAAGGAACATGAATATAAAATGTTAGGTGTAACATTGGGCAAGAGCGAACAAGAAAAGGACCTGGGGGTACTGATAGACAGGACCCTGAGGCCGTCGGCTCAATGTGCAGCGGCGGCAAAGAAAGCAAACAGGATGTTGGACATGATAAAGAAGGGAATCATGAGTAGATCGGCGGACGTCATAATGCCGCTTTACAGAGCAATAGTCAGACCACACTTGGAATACTGTATCCAACACTGGTCTCCCTACCTAAAGAAGGATATAACACTTCTGGAGAGAGTGCAGAGGCGAGCCATGAAGCTAGTAAAAGGTATGGAGAATTTGAGCTACAAAGAATGCCTCGGAAAACTGGGATTGTTCACCCTCGAGAAGAGAAGACTGCAAGGGGATATGATAGAGATTTTAAAATACTAAAAGAATTTGACAAAATAGAGCAAGAAACATTGTTATTCACATTGTCAAATGTGACTTGGACAAGAGGTCATGGACTGAAACTGAGGGGCAACAGGCCCAGGACAAATGTCAGGAAGTTCTGTTTCACACAGAGAGTGGTAGACGCTTGGAATGCTCTCCTGTAGGAGGTTGTGACGGAGACCACCATTCTAGGATTCAAGGGCAAGTTGGATGCATACCTTCTTGCAAATCACATTGAGGGATACGGGTAAACAAAGTCTTCATCAGGGAACACCCAGCTTAGCCTCCGCGTGTGCGGGTCGCCGGACTAGATGGACCTAAGGTCTGATACGGTGAAGGCATTTCTTATGTTCTTATGACACAGAAAGTAGGTGGGACCCGGCAACGAGGAAGGCCCGAAGCAAGCAAGAGCAGCAAGTTGTAAATGCTGCGCTTCCGATGGGTGTGTGAGACAGGGAAGGGGGTAAGAGAAATGCTACTGCTGCACAGGGGGAGAAGAGAAATGCTGCTGTTGCACCCAATTTGGGGGGAGAGAGGGAAGGAGGGAGAAGGAAAAGGGAGAGAAACGAGATTTGCAAAGACCATGGGAGGGTGGGAAAGGAAAGGAGATACCAGACCATGGAGGGAGAGATGCCAGGGCATGGGGGAGGGAAGGAGACAGATGCCAGACCAGGGGAAAAGAAGGAGAGGAAATGCCAGTTAATGGAGGGAGAGTTGGAAGGAGAGGAGAAAGATGCCAGGGCATGGGGGAAGTGAAGGGAAGGAGATAGAGATGCTAGACCATGGGGTGGAATGGGAAGGAAGGAAGGAAAGGAAAAGAGAGGGATGCCCGAGCATAGATGGGGGAAGAGAAATGCTGCTGCTGCACCCAATTGGGGGGAAAAGGGAGAGGAACGAGAGATGCCAAGTCCTTGGGTGGGAGGGCAAGGAGATACCAGACCATGGAGGGGGAGGGAGCGATGCCAGGGCATGGGGGGAGTGAAGGGAAGGAGATAGAGATGCCAGACCATGTAGTGGAATGGTAAGGAAGGAAAGGAAAAGAGAGAAATGCCAGAGCATAGAGGGGGGAAGAGAAATGCTGCTGCTGCACCCAATTGGGGGGGAAAGGGAGAGGGAACGAGAGATGCCAAGTCCATGGGTGGAAAGGAACGGAGATAACAGACCATGGAGGGGGAAGGAGAGATGCCAGGGCATGGGGAAGAGGGAAGGAGACAGATGCCAGACCAGGTGAAAGGAAGGAAGGAGGGAGGTAGAGAAAGGAAGGAGAGGAGATGCCAGATAATGGAGGGGGAGTTGAGAGGAGAAAGATGCCAGGGCATGGGGGGAGGGAAGGGAAACTAAGGAGACAAATGCCAGACCAGAGAGAAAGGAGGGAGAAGGAGGTACCAGAGCATGGAAGGAGAGAGATGCCAGGGCATGGGGGGAGGGAAGGAGATAGAGATACCAGACCTGGGGTGGAGTGAGAAGGAAGGAAGGAAAGGAGAAGAGAGATGTCAGAGCAAAGTGGAGGAGATGAAGACAGAAAAATGGAGAGGGGATGAAGCTGAAATGAATCATGTACAAAGGAGAGAAGGGGCTCAGGATAGACAGTTTATGGAAGGAGCATAGAAAGAGGGAAGATACCAAATGGAACAGGGAGAGGGCGGATAGTGGATGGAAGGGGTAGAGAGAGAGGGCAGACAGTGGATGGAAGGGGCTGAAGACAAGATGATTAAAGCAGAAATGACAAAATGTAGAAAAAAGATTTTTTGTTGCTTTAGAATAAAATAGTATTGTAGTTGTATTGTTAAAAATTTTATTAACAGTAAATAAGGTAAACTTTTTATTGGACTAATTTTAATACATTTTTTACTAACTTTTAGAGACCGAAACCCCCTTTCTCAAGGTAGAACAGTATAATGTAACAGCAGTATACTATATTGACCTGAAGAGGAAGGCTATGGCCTCTGAAAGTTAATTGGATTAGTCCAATAAAATGGTATATTATTATTTTCAATTTTTGTTTTATTTCTATTTGCTAATTTGTAAGTGGTGATTGTTTGTCAGTTTCTTCAAATTTACATCTGCTATATTTATATTTTGCAGAGTATTAGGGGGCTGTGTCTCATTGTTTCTGTGGTGTTTCACTGTATGCAGTTTGGCTTCTTGCCGGTTCAGTTTAACCTTTATCTACATACACTTCCCCCTCCCCATTCGCGGTTCCTGCACTCACGGTTTCATATAATCGTGATTTTTTCTGGGGAGGGGGAAAATAAAAAAAACAGTCTTAATGTAAAAAAAATCCATCATTTTTTCTTCCCTGCCGCCTTCCCAGCCTTACCTGGTGGTCTAGAGGGCTTTCGGGGCAGGAGCAATCTTCCTACACTCCTGCCCCATGCAGATCGCCATGAGGAAATGGCTGCTGGGAGTTCCCGTAGTCTCTCGAGACTATGTCGGGAACTCACTACAGGTCAAATTAACAAATTAACTAAAAACGCTAGCGCACCTTAGTAAAAGGAGCCCCAAGTGAGGCAGTTGAGAGGCATTGTAAACTTGGTTATTAATATAGACTTATATTTCAGATAGTATTACTGCTTTACAATATATTTGAACGCTTTTATATATGTATGGAAAGGGTTCAGAGTTAAAGTCCTGGGTAAGTAAGAGGGAAGGGAAGGAAAGGAGGTTTGTTCAGAGATGTTTGGGGGTTGCATAGAAGAAAAACTGTGCACTGGTGTGCTAATCTTTGTTTTTAATTAAAAAAAAGAAATACAAGGGGAAATAAAAAAAGTAAATTAAAAAAACAGATTAATGTGGGTGGGTAATGGGCTGGGCAGGCTCAGGGGGGCCCAGTGTACTTGTGTGCCTAGGGGCCCTCGAAGAATGAATCCTGCCCTGCCCATCTGTCTCACCTATCTATTGGAAAAGAGCTTACCAGGGTGAGTACATAATCTCTTTTTCTCTCTGATACTTTACCTTGTCTCACTTAACAAAATCTGCTTTCTAAATGGGATAAATTCTGTACAACTTATGCATTTCAGAATTATGTTAACTTCCCCAGAATTCCCCTGGAATCTAGCAACAGAAAGAGGTCCAGTTTCTCTTCTCCACCTCCCCAAGGAGCACCAGTCATCCCTCATATCTTGGGAAAAAACCCTTGCAGCTTCTGAGTTATTTCTCACATAGCTGCCCACCCATCGAACCTTCCAGAACAGGGTTTGGTCGTCAAGGGTAGAAATCATCATAGGCAGGAGAGACATCAGAGTACTCCTACCTGCCCAACAGCTGTTAATGATTGATGCCTATTGGTGCTGGAAGGGTTTATTGTATGGGGCCCTGAAGGAAATGCCAGAAGGTTAGGAATCTAGGATGCTGAAGAGTGGGATGAGGTTCTATAAAGGCAGGGAACAGCCAATACTGTTTGGGCTAGGGGACCAAAAAGGGCCCATTTTTCTGTGACTGGGGGCTTGGTGTGGTGGAAGATATTCCTATGCTAAAGTGAAAGGAGTGGTTACATGGCAGATTTGGGATATACATACATAAGCTGCACAGTAGTGGTTGTGTTTTGTTGTTTTCTTTTTTCTGTTGCCATGCATGCTAGAATTTTGAACATACTAATGTGCAAATTTTGCTTGCACAGTGTAAAACTGTATATTGTGCTAACTGGTATTTTATGATGTCTCAGATTTTTACTGACTTGCATGAAAAAAAAATTTAATGCAAGTTTTATTGTATAGGTTGCCTCAAGGTAGATTTACTAAAATGTGCAACTGTCAGCATTTGCTGATGATGAATAGGTCCCACTACATAAAATAGAACTGCAGTAAATAATGTGCATTAATGTATGGCAAATCTAGCTCTTAATGTTTCAGTGGACAAATACAAAATTATAAAATTAGTATTTTGTGTACTTTTCGCTTATTTTGCAGGCAGTAGAAGAATTGTTTAATCTCATGCAGTTATTTGTGGCTCAGAGACCTGATATGAGAGAAGAAGAGTTAGAAGATATTAAGCAATTCAAGAAGACAACCATAAGCTGCTATTTGCGTTGTTTGGATGGACGCTCCTGTTGGACCACATTAATAAGGTAATACATAAATAAATATGAGACCAGGCAGCCAACTAGAGTCCCATTAATATTTTAAATTCTATCTCATAATCTTTACTCATTATATTTAACAGTACCAAACATGTAGTCGTTGCATAATAAATGTTTCTTTCCATTTTATATGTTGAAGTTGATTAAAGTAGTTAAAATAGCAGGATGGCCGATTGGCAGACATTTTCAATCTCTTTTGCATAATTCTTTCTGACTTTCATTGCTTTAGAAAGAATACAAAATGAAGGAAAAGATTTAAACTAATAGCTTTTCTTATCCGTGGGGCCCACTTTTAAAACTAAATTTACATAAACATAATCATTGCAGTTGGCTAGAGCTAAGATATGTATTTTTGATTGTTGGAATACTTTTTAAGGCAGTTTGTCTCTGTTTGTATATCCTAGTGCCTTCAGAATATTGCTGGAATCTGATGAGGACAGACTTCTTGTTGTATTTAACAGAGGGTTAATCCTGATGACTGAGGTAAATATTAACTGTACAATATACTCCTAAGTGAATAAAGTAAATTCTGTTTTCAAGTGCTTGTATAATTACTTTCAGAATTTGCTTAAACCTAATTCATACAGGACAGTTACTTACCTGTAATAGATGTTATCCAAAGACAGCAGGCAGATAATTCTCATGGAGCCTGGTACAGACAGTGCAAAAATATACTGTCACTTTAAATGTTTTGCAAGTCTTGAGACTACCTGTACCGCGCATGCACCAGTTCAGTAAAAAAGCTAAGAAGTCAATTAGGGGAGGTGGGAGGGTTGTGATAATATCTACCTGCTGTCCTCGTATAACACCTGTTACAAGTAAGTAACTATGCTTTATCCTAGGACAAGCAAGTACTATATTCTCACATATGGGACTCCCTTGCTACCAGGGTCGTACTTATGATCCTGGTGAAACTAAAAGGGCTGGAGGGAAGATGGCATTTAACTGGAGATTAAATTCTGTAGAACTGCTTTTCTGAACTGACTATCCCATCTGGAATGATTCTCCAAACAGTACTGGGATGAGAATGTATGAATTAAGGAGAAGGTAACTTCTTTACAGATGTCTTCATTGGGAGTGGAACATAGATGAGCTACTAAAGTCGCCATTGTTCGAACGTTATGAGTAGTTACCCAACCATCTAGCATCAGCCCAGCCTGAGCATAGCAAAAGAAAATACATTTCACCAGCAAAAGTGAGATGATTCTCTTGTTGAGAGGAACTCCAAGTCTGTTTGGATCGAATGAAAGGAATAGTTGAGTGGCTGTTGTATGAAGTAAATATAATACACGAATACAGGGTGTCCGGGGCAGTACTTGGAGAGACTTCCCAGGAAAGAGACTTGGGAGTTCTGATTGACAAGTTGATGAAGCCGTCCATGCAATGCGTGGCGGCGGCAAAAAGGGCGAACAGAATGCTAGGAATGATAAAGAAGGGGATCACAACAGATTGGAGAAAGTTATCATGCCGCTGTACCGGGCCATGGTACGCCCTCACTTGTAGTATTGCGTCCATCACTGATCGCCGTACATGAAGAAGGACACGGTACTACTCGAAAGGGTCCAG
Organism: Geotrypetes seraphini; assembly: GCF_902459505.1. NCBI lineage: Eukaryota > Metazoa > Chordata > Amphibia > Gymnophiona > Dermophiidae > Geotrypetes > Geotrypetes seraphini. The sequence continues at coordinate 335,814,964 of NC_047086.1, read as the reverse complement.
AGAAGAGTGACTAAAATGGTTAAGGGGCTGGAGGAGTTGCCATACAGCGAGAGATTGGAGAAACTGGGCCTCTTCTCCCTTGAAAAGAGGAGACTGAGACGGGACATGATCGAAACATTCAAAATACTGAAGGCAATAGACTTAGTAGATAAAGACAGGTTGTTCACCCTCTCCAAGGTAGGGAGAACGAGAGGGCACTCTCTAAAGTTGAAAGGGGATAGATTCCGTACAAACGTAAGGAAGTTCTTCTTCACCTAGAGAGTGGTAGAAAACTGGAACACTCTTCCAGAGTCTGTTATAGGGGAAAACACCCTCCAGGGATTCAAGACAAAGTTGGACAAGTTCCTGCTAAACTGGAACGTACACAGGTGAGGCTGGACTCTTTAGAACACTGGTCTTTGACCTAAGGGCTGCTGGGCATGATGGACCACTGGTCTGACCCAGCAGCAGCAGTTTTTATGATGTTATGTTAACAGAGGTTGGTTTAATGTATACCATTTTAAAATTATGATTAGTGAAGTTTTTTTCTTGAGTGGAAAAGTACGCTTATTTTTTTATTTAACATTGGATGAAGATGTAAGAGTAATATCTTACTGTTTTTATCTTTGCTTTAATGATGTTTATTATGTATTTTATGTATGTGACTTTGTAACCCGCTTAGAATTTAAACGGGCTAGAAGATTTTTAAATAAAATAAATTGACCTAGTTAATATCAGAGTATTTGAAATCACTTATTATTGTGCTAACCAGTTTGTTAGCCTCCCTAATTTCTGATACCATTTCTGTATCTCTCTGTTCATCCTAGCAAAGTGGATGGTAATACAGTCCTATCACTATACTTTTCCCTTTTATGCATGGAATCCCTATTTATAGGGATTCTAAGATGTGTGTTGTATCCTGTAGAATTTTTTAGTCTATTCGATTCAAGGCTCTCCTTAACATATAATGCTACCCTTCCACCAAATTGATCCATCCTATCATTGCAATATAATTTACATCCTAGTATGACAATGTCCCATTGGTTATTTTCTTTCTTCCAGGTCTCAGAGATATCTATTTATATCCATCTTTTTAATATTCTACCTCTCCTTCTTGTTTCATAGGCTTCTGGCTTTGCATACAGACATTTAAACAATGTTTGTTGTTCCTATTTACAGCTTGATCAATAGTTGACAGTCATAATTTGCAATCTTTAAAATCTATTTGTTCTGTATTTAAAGACACCTGGTCTACAATGGTCTCTATTGCAACTTCGGTATCAGGATGCCCTATCTTCCCTGTTTTGGTGATATATTTTAAAGACACCTTGTTCCGAACCATGCGCTTTTGAGTGACCGTCAGCCTCTCCCAGTTTCTAGTTTAAAAAGTGTTCTAATTTAAAAATTGTTCTGTCTCTTTTTAAATGTTGAAGCCAGCAGCCTGCTTCCTTCCTGGTTAAAGTGGAGCTTATCCTTCTGGAGTAGGCTCCCCCTTCCCTAGTTCTTAATACAGACAGTCCCCGGGTTAAGGATGGGTTCTGTTTTTCAAACCATTTTTAAGTTGAATTTATATGTAACTCGGATTCTAGTATTATTCCCATCTTCTCCACCTCCTTGAGACCCCTCTTGCATCCCTGTCCATCCATCCCGCTGTTTCCTCTCCATCTCATCTCTCTCTTTCCCATGCATTTCTACCTCACTCCTCTCTCATCATCATGTCTAATAGTTCTCTCTCCCTCCCTATGCCTAACAATTTTCCTCTTTCTTCATCTCTCCATGTGCACCATCTCTCTTTCCCTCTCACTCAGACACTCAATTCTCCCTTTCTATTCCCTCCCCCACTTCAGCATCTCTTTCCCTCACTCCCTCCATTTTTCCATCCTATGGCTCATGCTACCCTCCCTCCATTCTTTGTCCCAAGTTCATGCCCCCTTCCTCCTTCCTTCCATCCTTTGTCTGAAGTTGTGCTTCCTCCCTCCCAAGTCCCAATGCACCCCTCTCTCTCCATCCCTCCCTCCATTCTGTGCCCCAGATATGTTCCTCCCGCCTGTGGGTGTTTACCTTCTTCTGGCCAGCTCCCTCCTCCTTCCAGTTGCAGTTGTTTCTCTGCACAAAGCCGCTCCTACGTGTGTCCCGCGGTTTAGCTTGGAGCATTCCCTCTGACGACTTTGTGCAGAGAAAGGACTGCAGCTGGACGAAAGAAGTAGCCAGCCAGAAGGTAAACACCCGCCGGAGGGAGGCAGGTACTTGGGGCACAGAATGGAGGGAGAGAGAGAGGGACACATTGAGACACTGAAGGTAGAACAGGACCCCCATTCGTAAGTACAACTCTGACAAAAGTCAGAAGTTCGTAAAACAGGGACTGCCTTTAAATCTAAAACTCTCCTACCTGTACCATTGTTGCATCAACACGTTAGTCTAAACTGAGGCTTCCTTTGTCTGTTAGCTGTGCTTTGTACTGATATTATAGTAACTTTAAAACAGCACCCTTAAATGCTAGCTTATTGAACTGTAATAGAGACTTTATATATTAAGAAAATCTATCTTTTAAACTCCTTTGCTAAGTGTGCAGAGTACTTAAAGTCCCTAAGCTTACCTATTTAACTCTGTTTACCTTTCCCTAAGATTAAAAGGAATTTCCCAGCAAATTCTTTCTAGTAAAGATCTTTCTTACTTTAGAAGTTCAGTGAATGCAGATGTGCAGATCAGGGACCTCCAATCCCTACTTTTTCTATGGGTGCAGAACCCTATGAAATCCTTCCAAATAAAGCTGAAAAAATGTTTTTGTACAGCCTTATATGTTTGCTCTGGAACAGATATGGGCAGAATCTGAAACAAGTAGAGAAAGTGGGGAAAGTTACTATTTTAATACTAGCTTTGCACCCCATCCAATTTCCTGTAATTTTGCACTGCTCTTTTAGTTCCATAAAACCACAGAGTGGCTTACGACAAATGAAATTAGTTTCTTAAACAGAGATTGCAAAATGCAATATATTAAATTCATAAATCTATTTACATTTCAAAGAAAAATAATTCATAAGCACTATGTTTAAATTTTCTTTATAAAATAATTATACAATTAAAAGAAAAATAGGTCAAAGACAATTTGGTAAAAGAATAAAAATAATAATAAATTACCCCTAATACCCAACTGACCCTCACAAGTAAGTTAAGTAATCTAGATCCCCGGAGGTGTCACCTCGAGTTCTATTTGCATGTCTTCTATCAATATGTCTTCTTTCTCATCCTAAAGCAGCTAGAGATAGGAATTACTGTTTAAATGTAGGGCTTCTCCAGGTAATGTTTTAATTTAGATATACCCATTGTGCTATTTATCATTAATTATGTGAGATGGAATCCTTTTTTTTTTTTTTTGCTACAGTTTCACGTTTTTTATTTTTAAGTTACAGTAAGTCTGACTTGCAGTTTCATGCTATAGAAGCATCATAAAATCTACTGATATACTAGTCATTTTTTAAGTAGCATCAGCTTACAAGGTGTCTTATAGTGTTCATGAATATTTCCCTAAATTAAATTACAAATACTGAACAAATATTTTGTTTCTTTCCTCACAGTCTTTTAACACATTACACATGATGTACCATGAAGCCACAGCTTGTCATGTGACTGGTGACTTGGTGGAACTCCTATCTATATTTCTTTCAGTTTTGAAATCAACACGCCCTTATCTACAGAGAAAAGGTTTGTGCCTTTCAAGAAGGAGGAGCCGCCAAAATGGGTGGACCCAAAGAATGAGTATGAAGCACGAGTCATATGAATTCATTTAAAGCAGGCACTGTAAGACCTTTATTTTAGAAGGATCTCTATGTGTAAATAGCAGCTTTTACATGTGTAGATGATCATGCATATGTAAAGGTAAATTTAGAAAGCTACATGTACATGTGGAGATCCATACCACATCTAGATGACAAGGGGGCATGGCTATGGAGAAGGCAAGGGGTAATGTGGGCAGGTCAAGAATACCAGCAAATATTACTATTTTACAAGATGAGTACATGTTCCTAATAATAGATAGAGAGATAGCATTTATACCTGTCCCAAGTTATACATAAATGCCTGCCTAGTGAGCAAGTATAAAGACAGAGACCAGCTTTGCCACTACACCCCCCACCAGCCTTCAATCCTCCTACCCTGGCTCTTACTGGTATCTAGTGGAAGCAGGAGTGAGGCCCAGCCACTCCTGCTCTTCGGTGTTCCAGATTCAAAATGGCCTTTGTGATCCACAGTGGTAATACAAGAAAATTACTGATAGGGGTCATAGGCACTATTTTGAACTATGAGATAGATGAGCAGGCACAACTGGGCTCCTACTAAGTGGCCAAGGTTTCTCAACTCAGTCCTCAGGACACACCAAGCCAGTCAGATTTTTAGGATATGTATATGTTTACTTAAGATTTGATATACTGCTCCTGCATTTTACTGACCTAAGCGGTTTATAATGTATCAAACTAAAATGAAATTAGGTACTTGAGAAAAACTGCCCTACAGTGAATATGCATTAATTCGATTTGCAAACAATGGATGCACTGCATACATATTTTTATCCCAGAATCCCAGGACAAGCAGGCAACATATTCTCAACATATGGATGGCATCATCCACGGAGCCCCGAAGCGGACAGCCTCACAAGCAGACTTGCTTGAATAACTTTCAGAAAGTTCGCGAGTGCTGCACCGCTCATGCGCGAGTGTCTTCCCGCTGAATGTAGGTCGCGTGTCTCCTGTGAGGTATCTCAGTTCTCATTTTTCCACGGAGCTAAGAAGCACCTGTTTTTCTCAGCTCTGCCCCAAATTCAAGTTGTGCCTTCTTGCACCACGGCTTTTCTTTTTTATTTCTTCTTTTTGTAAGTCACTGTACAGCACGCCTGTTAATTTTTTTTTTTTTTAACTTTACTTTTTGTTCATCGGTTCTCGTCCGGCAGGGCTTGGGGTGTAGCCCTGTCGCCGGCCTCGTTTGGCTGCAGCTGTATTTTTTACTATGTCCCATCCTGTTACGGGATTTAAAAGGTGTAGCCAGTGCAACCGGGTGATTTCACTCACCGACCCGCACCGTTGGTGTATTAAGTGCTTGGGACCTGAACATTGCCCTGAGTCATGCCCGCACTGTGCTACCCTTCAAAAAAGAGCTCTTCGGAGACATCGTGTCCAGAATCAGCAGTTCTTTGGTTCCATGGAGCCGTCTACGGAAAAGGCCTCGACCTCGGTGGCGGCCTTGTCGGCCAAGTCCTTGACCTCCAGCAAGTCGCCCTCATCAGTGAAGGCCTCATCTGCTGTGCCTCCTAAGGCCTGGTCCTCAGGCAAGTCTGCTCTTCCCTCCACAGGTACGCTAGCTAAGAAGCCTCCAGCTCAGTCTCAGACAGTCCAGATGACGAGTGCAGTCGTGCCAGCCTCTACGAGACCTCCTACGAAGTGTGCCTCCAAAAACAGGGAATACTCATCTTCGAGGTCGCCCACTGTGGAGCGCACTGCTGCACCTTCTAGACCAGAGTCATTGGTCTCGGTGCCTGTCTTCGAGGACATGCAAGCCATCTTGACCAGGCAGCTCACCTCTGTGTTTGCTAAGCTTGCCCCTGCCTTGACCCTGCTTTCTGCGAGCTGGTCTGAGCATTCTGTCGAGGTCCAAGGAGCTAAACCTGTTAGGTCTCAGCCTTTGTCCTCCAGTGACTCCTCGCCTCGTCCTTCCAAGTCCAGGTCTCTAGCTATTCAACCTGCTCAAGGGGTGGGGCACAAGCCTCGATCCAGGTCTCATTCGAAGAATTCCTCTTCATCGAGGCACCTGACTCCAAGGAAGGATTTGGAGTCTTCTATACCTCGTTCTTCGAGGCCCATCGAGACTCCCTCCAAAACCGGACATAGGTCTCATACCACGAAGCCTTTAACGCCTCGTTCTTCTTCACTTCGAGGCTCGTCTAGATCTGGGACTCCTCTGTCGAGACATACTACAAGGGATCCTCGTTCACCTGTTTCTACGAGGCATGAGTCGAGGCATTCAGTACCTCACACTCCTGGGACCTCTCCATCACGTCCTCTCAAACATAAGCACTCTCTGACTCCGCCTATATCACACAGTGAAGCTTCTTCTGTGACTCTTACATTGGGATCCCTTCCAAGTACTCCAAGGAGGCTTATTCTGCAGCACCTCGCTCTCGCTCTACTTCCCCTCCTGAGGGTTCTTCATCTGCGAACTCCACATCGTTTTCCAAATTCATATTTGACATGAGTAAAGGCTCTTCAAATTGATCTACAATCTGAGTCTTAAGTATACTCCTGAGTATTTAGCTGAAATGGAATTGCCCCATCCGCCAAAGGACATTTTGAGACTTCTCATGAATCCTGTTTCAAAGCAAATTTTCCTGAGAGATCTTGAGACTCATTCTATTCCCGCTATAACTTCCAAAATGGAATCTCGTTACCGCACGGTTCCTTGTAAAGGGTTTGAGAAGCCGCAATTGTCTCACCAATCTTTGGTGGTAGAATCATCTCCCAAAAAGTCCAATTCCACCAAAGTCTATGCAGCAGTCCCTCCAGGAAGAGAGGGACGGACAATGGACAAATTTGGACACCGTCTGTATCAAAATTCCATGATGGCAAACAGGATTTTGAACTACAACTTCATATTCACCTCTTATCTGAAGTACTACATAAAGACCATGCCTACTTATTCTCAGACTTATCTGAGCAGTGGTTGCCTGAGTTTCAGCAGCTACACCATACTCTATCTCAAATATGTCTATTTATGCTCCAAGCGACTTATGATGCATTTGAAGTTACATCTCGAGTCACTGCTCTTTCTTGTTGCAATGCGACATCTGGCTTGTTTATGGATAGTGGACATGGATCCGAACCTTCAAGATCGCCTAGCCAATATACCCTGTCAAGGTAATGAGCTGTTTGACGAATCCATTGAGGCTCCCACCAAGCGTCTGTCAGAGCATGAGTGGTCATTTGCCCCTCTGATTAGGCCTAAGCCTAAGCCTCAGCCTCAGCCTCCAGCTACTAAGCCTTATAGGCCACCTCAACGTCGTTATCCACAGAAATCTACTCCGGCTTATTCCAGGCCTCCACCCAGGAAACAGCAACAGCGTCAACAAAACCCCTGCTTTAGCTAAGCCTGCACAGTCTTTTTGACAATCTAAATCTGAGCATAACGTCAATCTTCATACATCAGCCTTCTGTTCTCCCCATAGGAGGTCACCTCCATCATTTTTTACCAACAGTGGGAGCAGATTACATCAAACCTCTGGGTTCTTACCATCATCCAAGAGGGTTACTCGCTCCAATTTCTTCAAATTCCACCAGATCTCCCTCCAAAAGAGTTTCCTTCCAAAGTGTTGCAACTTCCCCTTCTTCTTCAGGAGGCTCTTCTTCGCCTCCATGCCGTCAAATGGTTTCCTTGGGCAAACGGGACATGGGTTTTTATTCCCATTTTCTGGTGCCAAAGAAGAGGGGAGATTTGTGACCTATCCTGGACCTCAGAGCTCTCAACAAATTTCTTGTCAAAGAAAAGTTTTGAATGCTCTCTCTTCCAACCCTGTATCCCCTGATGGCTCAAGAAGATTGGTTATGCTCCCTAGATCTCAAAGAGGCTTACACTCATATTTCAATTCATCCAGCCTCTCGCAGATTTCTAAGATTTTGGGTGGGGAATCCTCATCTCCAATACAGAGTATCCCTTTTGGGCTGGCATCATCTCCCAGATTCTTTACAAAATGCCGGTGGTAGTGTCTGCAGCCCTGCGGATGCAGGGTCTTCAAGTCTTTCCATATCTGGATGACTGGCTCATCAAAGTCTCATCGCAACAAGGGGTTATTGTAGCGACCCAATGGACTATTTTGTTTTTCCAAAGTCTTGGGTTCAAAATCAACTTTCCAAAGTCCCAGCTACGCCCTCCCAAACTCTACAGTTTATTAGAGCCGTCCTGGACACTGTTCAACTGAGAACATTCCTGCCTCAACAATGTCAGGATGCTCTCATTCACCTTTGTCAACAAGTGTCTTTCCTCACTCAATCTCGCCAAGACACATGATGGTTCTTCTCGGTCACATGGCCTCTACAGTTCACGTGACTCCTTTTGCCAGACTTCACCTTCGAATTCCTCAGTGGACTCTGGCATCTCAGTGGCAGCAGGCTTGCGACCCACTCTCTCAACACATTACAGTGACTCCTTCGTTGAGACAGTCTCTCCACTGGTGGATGCTCTCTTCCAATCTTTTCAGAGGTTTGTTATTTCACACGCCCCCTCATCAGAAGATTCTCATGACAGATTCCTCAACTTACGCTTGGGGGGGCTCACCTAGATGGTCTCTATACTCAAGGTCACTGGGCCAGCATAGATCATTGATGTCATATCAATCTGTTGGAACTCAGAGCGATCTTCTATGCTCTCAAAGCTTTTCAGCATCTTCTCCACGACAAGGTAGTCTTCATTCAAATGGACAATCAAGTCGCTATGCATTATGTAAACAAGCAGGGAGGAAAATGATCTCTCCCTCTTTGCCAGGAAGCTCTGAAGCTTTGGAATTGGGCGATCCTTCACAACACCTTCCTGAGAACTGTCTACATCCAAGGAGAGAAAAACTGTCTGGCGGACAAATTGAGTCATCTCCTCCAACCTCACGAATGGACACTCAATTCTTTGCCAATACATCACGTTTTTGCTCAGTGGGAAACTCCTCAGATAGACCTCTTTGCATCTCCCCACAACAACCAACTGCCTCAGTTCTGCTCCAGGATATACTCTCCTCACCGCCTGGAATGGGCAAATCAGTTTCTCTATGCGTTCCCTCTGATTCTCAGGAACATGCCACCATGATTCTGATAGCTCCTCAGTGGCCCAGACAACCATGGTATTCCCTTCTGCTTCAACTCAGCAGCAGGGAGCCTCTACTTCTACCAGTATTTCTCTCTCTGCTTACACAGAGTCAAGGGACTCTGTTTCATCCCAACCTGCAGTCTCTACACCTAACAGCTTGGTACCTCTCAACCAAATGCCACACTACAGTTTTCTCAGTCTGTACAGGACATTCTAGAGGCTTCCAGGAAGCCTTCCACTAGGCAGTGTTACACCCAGAAATGGACTAGATTCTCTGCTTGGTGTACTATTCATCACAAGTTTCAAGTTTATTAAAAAAATTTTAAACCGCTTAATCATGTTTCTAAACGGTATACAATATAAAAATTGCATAAAAACAGATTAAAAGTTAGGGATACTAAACAAAACCAAAGTGGCTTAGTAAAATACATAAGACATATGGCTTACTTCAAACATTAGGAAAGAAAGGGAAGAACTACAATCGTGAAAGAAAAAGTGTAACAAAAAAGGAAAGAACAATAGTTTAGGGTAAAAAGTGATAAAATTTTTATTTTTGTACTTGAGGACAGTTATTGTCCAAAGGCATCCTGGAACAAAAATGTTTTTAATTTTGATTTGAATTGTTTTATTTCGGATTCACTGCACAAATGATTGGGCAGCGAATTCTAGAGAGTAGGGGTAGTGACAGCAAAGTTATTAGAACGCAACGCATTGATTAATTTTAACGAAGGTATGACGAGAAGATTTTGTGACATTGAATGTAGCGATTTTGAAGAATAATAAGGAATTTAAAGTCTGTTAATGAACTCCGGTTGATTATTTAAATGTGTTGTAAAGGTTAAAAGTAAGATTTTATAACTAATTCTGTGTTCAACGGGTAACCAATGTGCGCTGAACAGGAGAGGTGAGACATGATCATATTTCTTAGGGCCACAAATGATCTTGATAGCTGTGCTCTGCACAATCTACAGCCATCTAATTTCCTTTTTGTAATGCCTTTATAAAGGGCATTGCAGTAGTCTATGCAAAAAATTACTAGAGAGTGGATCATTGTATTCAAGGAAGCTGGTTCTAGTAACTTCGCAAGAGAACGTATCATTCTAAGACTATGGAAACAAGGAGCTGCAATCTACCTCCTTGTCTTCGGTTTTGAATTACCTGGTGCACTTATCTCAATCTGGCCTCAAATCCACATCCATTCGAGTCCTCCTCAGTGCAATTGCTGCTTTTCATCAGCCTATTGAAGGGAAACCCCTGTCTGCTCATCCTGTGGTTTCTAGGTTTATGAAAGCACTTTTCAGTGTTAAACCACCTCTCAAGCCACCTCCAGTGGCTTGGGATCTCAATGTTCTTCTTGCTCAATTGATGAAGCCTCCTTTCAAACCAATAGATTTGGCTCATCTTAAATATCTCACTTGGAAAGTGTTTTTTCTCATTGCGCTCACCTCTGCTAGACGAGTTGGTGAGCTACAAGCTCTAGTGGCAGATCCACCTTTCACAATATTCCATCATGACAAAGTGGTCCTCCGTACTCATACTAAATTCTTACCTAAAGTGGTTTCAGAATTTCATCTCAATCAAACCATTGTACTTCCAGTGTTTTTTCCAAAGCCTCATTCTCATCCTGGAGAAACAGCTCTTCATACTCTGGATTGTAAACGTGCTTTGGCTTTCTATTTGTAACGCACTCAACCTCACAGACCTGCTCCTCAACTTTTTATCTCCTTCGATCCGAATAAGTTGGGGCATCCTGTTTCCAAGCAAACCATCTCCAACTGGATGGCTGCTTGCATCTTTTTCTGCTATGCTCAGGCTGGCCTCCCTCTGCAGGGTTGAGTCAAGGGCCATAGAGTTAGAGCTATGGCAGTATCTGTAGCTTTCCTCAGATCGACTCCTACTGAGGAAATCTGCAAGGCTGCCACTTGGTCCTCAGTTCATACATTCACCTCTCATTATTGTCTGGATACTTTCTCCAGACGGGATGGCCATTTTGGCCAGGCAGTTTTACATTTGTTTATTTATTTATTTATTTATTTGTTCATTTTTATAGCCCGTCCTCCCCAGGAGCTCAGAACGCGTTACAGTAAAATAAAATTATGTACTTGGAACTTCCCTAACTGTCCCAAAGGCTCACAATCTAGCTAAAGTACCTGAGAAAACAATTAGTAAATAGGAAAGATATAACAATTCAAATAATAAAAAATAAAAAGAATAGCATTAAAGTAAATCAAAACCTCAAAGACCCAAAGCAGCCCAAGCAAGACAGAGTAGAAGTCCAATTGGACAACAGCAGGATACAATGGCCAAGAAGAACCCTCGATGATAGACTTTCACTGGCCAAAGATGATCTCTAGATCCCAACTGTGGTAGAAAGGAGGAGGCAGGTCACAGCTGATATTGAAGTCCACTGTCAAATACAATATAATTAAAACTTGCAGGGGAACCGCGCCCAATGACCAATGGCTCAGCTGAAACTGGAGCTCTGATGCTACAGCCTTTTTTAAGTTTCCTCACCGTTGATTTCCTACCCCTGGGAGGGCTCCTCTTCTCACCCTCCTGCAGCTTCCCATTCAATTTGAAAGAGCCCGACGTTCTGCTGTCCCTAGTCTGCAGCATGCTGCCTCCATCCACTAGACTCTTGACGGTTAGCCCCCGGCTGTTCTTCTCCACCTCGTAGCTGGCTGCCTCCAGAGCCCCACCACTGCGCCCTGAAGGCCTGATGCCTTGCGTGCTTTTCCACCGCTCATGCTCTGTTGTGCCCCATAAAGCAGAAATCCCCCCCATCTCCAGTGGGCTACGGCACATCAACCAGGCCCCAGCAGACAGGTGCGTAATCCCACGAAGGCGATCAAAGACAGCAGCGGGAGGGGGGAAGTGGCAGAAATCAAGAGGCACTCCTGGCCCACCGCACTGCATAGTTCACCACAGAGCCCGAAAACATCAAGACAGGCCACACTGCAGGCTAGTAAGATTGAAGAATTTTGTCGTTAACGGCCATGCTGGGTGGTTTAGTTAGAGGCAAAATAAGGATTGATCAGACTAAGATTAAAAATTAGAAGAATAAAATAGCATAAAAATAGTAAAAATATGAGTAAAGCAAAAATAAGGTAAAAAACAATGAGAAAGTAGAACCAAACAAAAAATAACAAAAGGATGGCGAGAGGTACCACAACACACGACCTATCCAGACGCCATCTTTAAAAAAAAAAAAAATTCTCCTAATTTGCCAAAACTCCCACCATCCCATTCTGGCTAGCTTAGAGGTCACCCATATGTTGAGAATATGCTGCCTGCTTGTCCTGGGATAAAGCACAGTTACTTACCGTAACAGTTGTTATCCAGGGACAGCAGGCAGATATTCTCACAACCCACCCACCTCCCCTGGTTGGCTTCTTAACTAGCTATCTGAACTGAGGTACCTCAGAGTTGACACGCGACCTACGTTAGGCGGGAAGGCACTCGCAAACGTTCTGAAAGTTCTTCAAGCAAGACTGCTTGCAAGATTGTCCGCTTCGGGGCTCCGTGGATGACGTCACCCACATGTTGAGAATATCTGCCTGCTGTCCCTGGATAACAACTGTTACGGTAAGTAACTGTGCTATTTCATGCATGCTCATTGTGGAAATCTGTAAAACCAGACTGGCTTAGTGTGTCCCGAGGTATGCGTTGAGAACTGCTGCACTAGATGTTAAAAATCCTGGGGCCAGGATAGGGAAATCAAGGGAAGGGTGGGAAGTACTGGCAAGGTGTTCAGGGTGCGAACAGAGAACTTAAACATTAATTTTAAAAGGATGCTCCCATGAACATATAAGATAGAGAACTATGCAGCTTTCTAAACTTGCTACTTCTGCTGGATTTGGAATGTCATGGATGTGCAATCCCACATGTCATTACATACATTTTAGTACAGTCTCTATTTTTGGCAGAGCCTTTGTAAACTATAAGGGGAATTATGTATTGTGACCTAGACATGTGAATTCCCACTTCATGTCTTTTCTAAAATTGGACTCCACATCTAATTGGATGCATGTGCTCATGAAACAAAAGTCCCAAACATGGATATTTGTACTATTTGCTCTCCATCCCATTGAATTCATTTAAAAAAATGTCTTTTTCTAGTTTTACAAACAGAAGCCTGCATAAACTTCCTTTTCCCTGGAAAAGCAGAGGCTTAGAGGGGACATAATAGAGACTTACAAGATCATGAAGGGCATAGAGAAAGTGGAGAGGGACATATTCTTCAAACTTTTGAAAAGTACAAGAACGAGAGGGCATTCAGAAAAATTAAGAGGGGACAGATTTAGAACCAATGCTAGGAAGTTCTTCTTCACCCAAAGGGTGGTGGACACCTGGAATGCGCTTCCAGAGGGTGTGATAGGACAGAGTACGATATTGGGGTACAAGAAGGGATTGGATGATTTCCTGAAGAAAAAGGGGGTAGAAGGGTATAGATAGAGGATTACTATACAGGTCCTGGACCTGATGGGCTGCCGCGTGAGCGGGCTGCTGGGCGTGATGGACCTCTGGTCTGACCCAGCAGAGGCACTGCTTATGTTCTTAGGTTCATATATAATCCTTGCTATTTTAACAAATGGGTCTATATTTAATTTTTTTGGGATCTCAGAATAGGTATATAGGAGGTAATTTTATAAGGAGTTGCCTAAAATTAGACAACAAGTATGCATGAAATGCTGGTTTTCTTGTCATTTATTTATACAAGGTGGGCCACGGAAAAGTAGCCCGCCCCGGACCAGTACCTCATATTATGTGAATTTACATGACCTGATAAATGCAACCAAGCTTCATCCGTCATAAATTACAGCGATGGATCCAAATGTCCATCAGCAATCATAATCTGCAAACATTTATAGTAATTTACGCATTTAACTTTGTCAGCTCTTTCAGTTCCTGTACATGTTATTCAGTACAGTTTGAGGTTCAAAGATTTCAGCACTCGCCAACATGTCGTTTGTGATAACACCAACTTGCTGAGAGAGTCTTTGAGTTGATTTTTGGGGGCTAATTGCAATCCACTGCTGAATGTCATGCATAACTTCGGGCACCCAGACTGATGGAGGCATCGATTTCTTTATGTTTGCAACAGAACTATTTTGACGCCATTTCTGAACCAGACTCTGAATACAACTTTTAGCTGGTGATTTTGTTCTTGGGTACTTGTCGGCGAAGGCTTCTTGAATTTTCTTAATCGATCCACTTCGCATATAGCCTTCCACAGTCACTATTCGCTGTTCCAGGGAGAACACCATCATTCTGGCACTATTATTAGAGGCGGACTACTTTTCTGTGGCCCACCCTATCTAAGTGAGCACATGTAAATAATAATCCAGCTAGGTGCTTTTCTGAATATCTTTAAATCTCTCAAATCTAGGCACAAGCATTTACACAATCTCTACGGCTATGTGCTCATAACTAACACATATACAGTATGACTGTATACCCAGTTATACTAGTACTTTTTAAGAAGACGCCTACTTTCCTTTATAGAATTGCCTACCACATATAAAATGGTATACTTTGTTTAAGGTGCTTTTTACCTAAATTGGCAACCTTTATAGTTAAATTTATTTGCTTGTCTAATTTTTATGGTTAGCCATAGATTCGGCCAACAAAAACCAAAATATGTACCACTTCCCAGCAAGGGAGCTCATGGACTCATCCTAAGACCCAACGGGTTTATCCCCTCAAGGCCATTACTTCTTGTGATTCTGCCCATGTAGTCTATGTGATCTCTTGTCCATGTGGGTTGATTTATGTTGGGTGCACTAGTAGAGCCATAAGAGTTAGATTGATTGAACACCGAAGCTGTTTGAATACAGCAAAACACACTGCCCCGATGGTGACTCACAACCTTAAACATCATCATTCGTTTGCTCACTTTAAATGGTGCATTCTTGAGCAAATCCCTAAGACTTTTAGGGGGGACATACATGCTCAGCTACTGGTTAGGGAAAACTTTTGGATTTTCAATCGTCAAGCATTTTCCTCTTATGGATTGAAGAAAATGTTGACAAGTGCTTCACTTAAATCTTTGCATCAGATTTGCTTGTTTGTTTCCCCAGCGTCATTACGTTAGTGCGTTGCGGTGGGCTGGGCCCCTTGGTGGTTTTAAAAAAGGCCCTTCCTTTCAATGTGTTTGTCAAAGCAGCGTGATTGTGCCGCGTCCCGTGGGTATCCTGAACCTCTGATTGGGTTCCGGTTCCTTGGACTTCCATTTATTTAACAATTTCGGTGATTTTTCCTCCCTCCTGATGAGGACATTGAAACAGGACCTGTCGAGTGGAGACATGAGTGGAGACATAGTGTGGACCAGTGACTGCAGTTGAAGATACAGCACGTTAAGTGGAGACCTAGTGCGGGCCAGCAACTGCAGTTGAATCTTATCGGATATATAGCACGGACTAGGATCTCCCATTGACTGATCACCCCAGCTGTTTGAGCTAAGTACTTTTTACTCTCTTACTTGTGCGGGGTAGTTTATTCTGCCCCATTTTGTGAGTTACTTATTAGACCCTTTATTGTACCTTAGGGTCGCTCCAGCTGGCAGTGTCAGTGAACTTTTTTTAAAGTATCAGTTTTCTGTTTTCTCATGGACTTTGTACTTTTGATTGGACACTTTGATTGGTTTTCTTCGAGGGATTATGTAGTTTCCTTTTTTCTCATTTTTTCACACTTATTTATTGGATCTTCACACTGGATTCTTGTGTGGATTTTGGGCAATCTGGGGGATTTTTTGGTTGATTTTCAACCCCGGTTTTCAATTTTCCTTCCTCTTTTATTTTGGTCTGAATTTTTGTGAGTGCTCTTCCGGAAGGGCTTTTTCTTTAATCACCTTACATTTTATATTTTCCCCTTCTGGTACCTCTTCGGTGGTGTTCATGCACTTGATTGTTCACCAGTTTGTTTATTATACTTTATAAATGGCATAATGATGTACGGGGCATGATTTATTTAGATTTCAATCTAAAGTGCTTGTCACTTAATAAATACCTGTCCGGGGCCATTGGTCATCATAAGGGTTCAAGAGGTACTGAATAGTGCCTCTTGATTGATTTTTTGAATTTTTCTACATATATTTTATCCTTATTGAAGGATCAAGCTGGTGGTGCATTTGCCCATACCGTTGTAGGTTCAGATTTTGGGGGGATTGTATTATTGCAGAACCAGTTTTTAGTGCTTGGATAGCCAAAGATTCAGAATGATTTTCCCACCCTGATATGGAAATAAGAGTTCTATTCATATTGAAACCTGTTCAAAATCTCTGTTCATGCTACAGAATATTAAAATGTAAAAATATTTTCTAGGTTGTGTGGGTGAACAGCAAATAGTTTAGTGAATCTGGTTAAACTTCAGCCTGCTGTTTAAAAGTGAGAATATGAAATTAGCCCTGATATCCTACATAGTCTGTCCCGTCAGACAAAGATCTCTCTCACATGAAGTACCTTGCAGAACCAGTTTATCTGTTTTGCAGAAGACATTTGGGTTCACCAGTCCATTTTAGAACTATACAGTCAAACCCCGGTTTGCGAGTAATGCGGTTTGCAAGTGTTTTGCAAGACGAGCAAAACACTCGAGCAATCGTGCCTCACAAACCCGAGTGTTGATTCGATTTGCAAGCCCACCCCCCCCCACGAACCGGCATCCCCTGCCCAATCACAAGCCCTTACCCCGATCTGGCACTGGCTCGCAACACCAACCCACAGGATGTGCAACTGCCCGAAGAATCCTGCCTCTTGCCTGGGCTCAAGTGGACCCAGGAAGCTTGGGGTTAGACGCATTGGTCCAGCCCTGGCCAAACGTTGGTCTCCTTTACGTCTTCCCTCCTTGATTCATGGTGAGACAGGTTATTCACTGAGTTGCAGCTCATCCAGGCCTTGTGATCCTGGTGGCTCCAGATTGGCCTCGCTGACCTTGATATGTGGACTTAGTATGTCTGCAGCAGGACAAAGGTCTCTGGCTGCCTCTTCATCACGGTCTTCTCAGTCAGGGGCCAATCCCCATGGAGAATCCACAGCGGTTTGGTCTTGAGACATGGCTCTTGAGCACTCGGTGCTAGTTCACAAGGGTTATTCCGACGTGGTTCTTGCCACATTGCTTCGGGCTAAGAAGCCCTCTACTCTGGCGACTTATACAAAGGCCTGGCAGGCTTTTCAGCAATGGTGTACTAAGGACTGGATGTAGCCACTTCAGGCTCCTATTCCAGATCATCCTGGCTTTCCTTCAGGCTGGGCTGGAAAAAGGCCTATCTGTGGCTTCCCTTAAGGTGCAGTTGGCCGTCTTTCTTGCCTCCTGACGCAGGATCGCAAGTCTTGGCTGACAGCTCATTCTGATGTGACCATATTCCTCCAGGAAGCTCTCCAATTGAAGCCTCTGCTGCAGCATCCCTCTGACCTGGAACCTTAATTTGGTTCTAACGTGCCTCAATAAAGCTCCATATGATCCCCTCAAGGATGCTTCATATTTGGACCTTACAGTCAAGAATGTGTTTCTGGTGATGATTGTTTCACCATGGTGAAACTGCAGGCACTCTCCTTTAGAGAGCCTTTCCTCAGGATAATGGATGAAGGTTTTACCATCCGTGTTTTCCTTCCTTTCTTCCAAAAGTGATGTCAAATTTCCACGTCAACCAAGAGGTTCATCTGCCTGCTTTTCAATCTGCAGAGTCTGGCAAACAGAATAGATTGTTGAAGAAGCTGGACGTCTACAGGGTTTTGCTCCAGTATTTAGAAAGGACAAATGGCTTTCACCTTTCTAACCATGCTTACCAGACACCCCTGGCTTGGCAAGCTGGCATCTAAAGCCTTTATTGCTAGATGGATTTGAATGGCCATTTCTTCGATGTCTCAGTTTTTTTCCTGATGTGAACCGCCTAGAACTATTGGTAGGGCGGTATATAAGAAAATAAATTATTATTATATTGCCTGCAGTAAGCAGCCAGTGGTCTACCAGGAGTGTTGCCTCTTCTTGGGCAGTCTCAGGCAGTACCTCCCGCAGAGATTTGCTGAACAGCTGCTTGGTCCACTCAACATACTTTTTCAAATTTACAGAGTAGATGTGGCGGGTGAGGAGGACGCCGCTTTTGGGTCCTTGGTATAGCAGGCAAGCTCTTCTATCCTACCCTAGCTGTCAGCCACTGCTTTGGTACGTCACTACATGTATGGAATCCGGATTAGATGTAATAGAGTAAAAGATTAGATTCTTACCTGGATAATCTTCTTTCTGTTAATCTACTACGAATTCTGTACGGCCTGCCCTCTGTCTATCATGTTTCGCCTGCTTTTCTACCTTGGATATTTCTGTGTTCTAGGCCTGGAATTTTTCTCCTGTTAACTAGATGGCTAAATGCCAAGAAATCCGATGTGAGTAAGTGTATTCCTCAGCCTCTGGCTCCCTTAATGTTTGTTCAAGTTGCACACAGGTTGTTTCCCTATAGTTGTTTTCCGATTGTTATGTTGAATTGTTCTAATTCTTGTTTTCTAAGTTACAGATCAGAACAGAATTGGTTATTGTATGCAGAAAGATTCCACATTCCCCTCCTCCTCTGTCTTGTTTCAGGGTGATTGATTGCTTTGAGACTTAACTGGAGGGTGTTCTGGGTTCCGCCTCCATATGGGAGGTGCTCAAAACTGTATTCTCATTTCTGCAAGTCCAGTTGACAGGAATGGATTGATCACCACACAATCGGAATCCATAGTAGATTAACAGAAAGATTATTCAGGTAAGAACCTAATCTTTCAATAGACGCCAGAGCTGATGAATTAACAGAAGATAACCTAATGGACCTGACTGTTCCCGAAGGAGAGGCAATACCAGATGAAGAAGAGTATGGAAAAGAACAAGTACCAGAAGACAAGTTTATATTGGGCAATATTGAAGAAGGTCAGTGTAGGTTCAAGGCTGTCATGGACTATTTTTATAATATCAATCCATCCATGGTACGTGCCTTGAAGGTGAAGGAGTTAGCAGAAGCAGCAATATCTACATACATGAAAATATATATATATATATATATTTTATAAAGAAAGAAATGAAGAAGGAGAAGAGCCAGACTGAAATCACAATGTATTTCCAGAAAATATCAAGGGTCCCTGCCTCCCCATCTACCTCTTCCACATCAGCCACTCATGTGGAGGCACCCCCTTTGTCTCCTCCTCCTCCTCCTGCGCCACATACAGAACATGTATAGGATGTTGAGGATGAAGACACCAATCTTCCACTGCCTGAGGAGGCATCTGGTGGTCACTTATCCTCTTCATCTCCTCCTCCTCTTCCTATACCACATGTGGAACATATACAGGATGACAAGGATGAAGATACCATCTGAATAAGTGATTGGTATGTGTTACAGTATTATGTTCAACATTATTAAGAATTATATGAATACTGTATCTGAACTTGTGTTTAACAAAAAGAAATGGTCTTTAGATATTTCTGTGCCCTGATATTTTATATATTGGTGGATTTTCCATGATTTAATGGGCTATAATACAATATAATTCTATGTGTGTACATGGTCAGACTATAATAAGAACTTGTTTATAGTGTATAGTACCATATTTCATACTTAAGTTGATGAAACATGTCCAGTTGAAACTTCAATAGTAAATAATAAATTAAACTTTAAACTGCCACCTGATAATTGTTTGCTCATGTGACCAATCATAACCTCTGTATTCATAAT
Source organism: Geotrypetes seraphini (assembly GCF_902459505.1). Lineage (NCBI taxonomy): Eukaryota > Metazoa > Chordata > Amphibia > Gymnophiona > Dermophiidae > Geotrypetes > Geotrypetes seraphini. The sequence goes on along the minus strand of NC_047086.1, from coordinate 335,795,454 downwards.
CAGATACCAAGGTATTTGATGGATATTATTCTGCCATATGAACCACAGTGTGCATTGTGTTCCATGACTCACGCTGACTTGCATATACCAACAGTGAAACAATTACGGTTGACTGTCTAGAGTCAGTATGTTTTCCTGGATGGGTCCCCAAGAGTGGAATAAGCTCCCAGGATTCATACAACAGCAAACAAATTTCAGTGGTTTCAAAAAAATGTTGAAATAACATCTTTTTTTGTAGAATGAAATATGGGACCTGAATTAATATGTGCTTGGGAAAAGCACTGGTAGCCTGTTTATGACCTTATATAGCATGATTTTTTGGTGATATTTTACGATGGTTGATTGTTATGTATGTGGTATTGATTATGTTTGTACCTTGTTACCCGCCTTGGGAAAGGTGGGATATAAATCAATAAACTATAAAGATTCAAATTACTGTACATAAATTGACTTTGCAAGTACTGTACTGTAGTTTGGAAACTACAGTACAGTAAATATATAAATATTAAAAACAGTAAATATGTATATGTAAATATGTATGTATGTATATATGTATATGTAAATATATATAAATATTAAAAACAGTAAATATGTATATGTAAATATGTATGTATGTATATATGTATATGTAAATATATATAAATATTAAAAACAGTAAATATGTATATGTAAATATGTATGTATGTATGTATATATGTATATGTAAATATGTATAAATATTAAAAACATCACAGACGAACAATCGTAACAGAAATATGATTTATGGTTTATTTTGCTTATGATAAGTGTCAGCAGTATACAAATGATGAAACACTTCTACGATGGTTGGATGTAAGTTGTCTACAGATGGAATGAAGACAAGTGCAGGTTCAATGTAGAAATCAACGGAGGAAAAAGCCTCAGACAAGGGCCCTCCCACCTCCACAATGGTGGAATAGCGGTGGTAAGGCGTTCACCTCATTGGCTAAAAACCCTCCTGAAATAACAAGAACTTTGCACTATTAAAAAGTTCTTAAATGGAAATACTGAATGATAGATAAAAAAATATATCTTTATCACTACTTAGCTTTAAATGATCGGTAAGCTAAGTAGTGATAAGATATATTTTTTATCTATCATTCAGTATTTCCATTTAAGAACTTTTTAATAGTGCAGAGTTCTTGTTATTTCAGGAGGTTTTTTAGCTAATGAGGTGAACGCCTTACCACCGCTATTCCACCTTTGTGGAGGTGGGAGGGCCCTTGTCTGAGGCTTTTTCCTCCGTTGATTTCTACATTGAACCTGCACTTGTCTTCATTCCATCTGTAGACAACTTACATCCAACCATCGTAGAAGTGTTTCTCCATTACAATTGTGTTTCTACTATATCTGTATTTTGTAGCAGTATACAAATGATACATCATAATAGTGATATTAGCAAGATCAGTATTACTGTTGCATTTGTTTTGGGCATTCATAATATGAGAGTGAAGCTCCTTAAAGGAAATCAATTACTATATTGGATACATTTTTCTTTTGTATTTTCAGATGTGAAACAAGCATTGATCCAGTGGCAGGAGAGAATTGAATTTGCTCATAAACTTTTAACCTTGCTTAATTCATACAGTCCTCCAGAACTCAGAAATGCTTGTATAGGTATGTCATCTTAAAATTGTTCTACTTGCTGGAAATTCCTAAGGACAAACATGTACATTTCAAAACTCAGATTTAAGAGGAATAGTGCAGTGACTGTGTTTCAATTTGTGCTGCAGTTCCACAAGGCTCAGCACTGTCCTCTGTTCTATTTAACATTTATATGACCCCCATTTGTCATCTTTTAGCCTGTCTTGGAATACAATTTCAAATCTATTCCAATTTCATCTAGTTTTATTTTCCTTTAAAAGACACTGTCGATTGCATATGCCTTGAAATGGTTTATTGTTGGGTGTAAGTAAACAGGTCTGTGCTGGATTTTGCTAAATCTCAGATTTTACTTTCTGTCAAATAATGTTTAGCCTTCCATTATTCTTGACTAAGGTTATGATGAATGACATGTATTTATTTGTTCATTTTTATAGCCCGTCCTCCCCAGGAACCCAGAATGGGTTACAATAAAATAAAAATAAAATTAGGTACTTGGAACTTCCCTAACTGTCCCGAAGACTCACAATCTAGCTAAAGTACCTGAGAAAACAATTATTAAAAAGTAAAGATATTACAAAGGAAGGGGTTAGAAGAGGGTAGGGAGGACTATGGAGGACAGGAAGGAGTGGAGAGGAGAGAAGTATGTAGAATATTTCATAGAAATTCCTAACTTTACAGATAGGAGCACCATCTATGTAAATGATATGTAAATGAATTAAAGTAATATGTAAAAAGGAACTGTTAAATAATAGAATTCAGTTAATAAAATAAAAACAATAGGGGTAAAAACAATGGAATACAGTATTCTCCCTAGGGCCTTTTAGCCGGGCAGTCCACCCGGCTAATTTAGATGACTGCCCGGCTGTCATCCATCGCGAATCCTGCAGCTGCCGCTGCTGCTCAACATTTTTTTTTTAAAAACCCACCTCTCATTGGCTGGAGATTTAGCGCCTTAGCCCGTAGCAAACTCATGCTTCGGGGCTTTAAGGTGTGCGTGCCAGCTTCCTCTCTCTTCCCTCCGAAACTGGAAGTTACGTCCCGGGGGGAGGAGAAGAGAAGGGAAGCCAGCACGCACACCTTAGAGCCCTGAAGCATGAGTTCACTACGGGCTAAGGCAGGAGACAGGCAGGAGGAGACTGGTAAATGACAGATGGAAGCTTACAACTTGCTTCTGGCCTTCCTCGCTGCCGGGTCCTGCCTACTTTCTGTTTCCGCGAAGGCAGGACCCGGCAACGAGGAAGGCCCGAAGTAAGGAAGAGCAGCAAGTTGTAAGCTTCCCTCCGTCGCTGACCTATGGAAGATAGGTCAGCGATGGAGGGAAGCTTGCAACTCTGCCGATTCAAAGATGACATGAACTTCATTCAGGAGTGCAATAATAGCAGTCAATGTACTATGGTCTCTCCGAAAGGCTGCTTGTCGTGGATGTGGAGCATGAGTTAGAGCTGCGAATTATGATAATTGTTCAAAAAAATGCTCTTTCAGTCAACTTGGAAAGATAGCACAAATTGGAGATAGATCTATAGTTATTAGGGTCAGAATGATCTCCAGAGTTGGATTTGAGGATTGGATGGACAAGGGCTTTTTTCCACATCTAATGATAAACTAACATTAATCAAATTTAAACAAGTGGCAAAAGGCTGTGAACAGATAGTTTTAACCATGAGGAAGGGACCGGATCTAAAGAACAAGTTGTACTTCTCATTAAAGAGAGGATCTTGGATAATTTATCCAGAGACTGAAGTGTGAAAGATGATCAGTTTGATAGGGGCAAGATTCATGAGGTAAAAGTAATAAATGATGGAGACTGAACTACTAAAGAATCTGTAGAACATGGTTTCGTATCTGTTGAAGAATTTGTTGGTAAAAATGAATGTCTAAGTTTAGTAACTTTATTGAGAAAGTGATTCCCTAAAACATCAGCTGAGGGAAACAGATTGCACAATGGAAGGTAAGAAGTGAGTCTTGATATTAATGAAAAAGACATCTTGGGGAGTTATCAGATCTTGCATCCTGCTATTTTTTTAATTATATTCCTTTTGAAGGTTTCTACAGGCTTGTAGATCAGAGGAATTATGTTGCTTATGCCAAACTCACTCTGTACTGATGTTTCAGGAGGTGAAGACTGCTGTGATACCAGGACTTTTTGCATGTTGCATTAGGAATAAATATCTGAATAGGGACAGTGGTGTTTAAGGCTGTTTGCAGGCTCTGATTCCAGCTAATAAAGCTAGTGAAGATGGGCTACTGGGCTAGATAGACCATTGGTCTGACCCAGTAAGGCTATTCTTATGTTCTTAGAAGCTTGCTCTTCAATGGGTAAAAAAAGGAAATCCACAGGAAAGAAAGAAAAATAAAGGGGACATTCTATATACAGTGTTCTTCCTAGGGCCTTTTAGCCGGGCACTCCGTGCGGCTAATTTAGATGACCACCCGGCTGCCATTTATTGCGAATCCTGCCGCTGCTCAACGTTTTTTTTTTTTTTTCTTTTCTTTATTTATAATTTTGAATACTTTACAATATCCAATAATTCAGAAGAAAAAAGGAAATCACATAAAACAATACATAATCAAATCATACATACAAATCTCCTTTTAAGCCCACATTAATGGGGAGTATATCTTGCTATTTCTAATAAAATAAAATTCAGGAAATATAAAGGATAATGATTCTTGGTTCATATTTAATGAACCCTGAATCATTCCGTAAACTGGAATACTATTTATATTGATTCTCCTCATATTTCTCAGTAAGGTGAAACAAATCTCATTTCTATTTCTTTTCTCTTGCAATTAAGAATTGTTATAGTTGTATTGGATCCCAAAAAGAATATTCGATATCTTGTAGTTTAATCATACAGGGGAGTTTCAAGTGTCCTTGGATCTCTCAGAGGTTTCCTTCTTATTTCAATCTGCTCAGAGCATCACAGGATTCTGCATTTCCATGTTCTGCAACAGCATTTCCAGTTCGCAGTTCTGCCCCTTGGATCTTGCGACAGCTCTCGCACTTTCATCTCAGTATTGGTAGTTGAGGCAGTTTTCTACAAGTGGGGGGGGGAGGTCCTAGTCCATCCTTTCTGGGACAGCGGGTGATCCGAGCTCTGTCTTGTTGGGTGTACGAAGGTGCAGTGGGGACAGTAGTGTCTCTGTTGCAGGTGTTGGCAAGTTCTGAAAGAGACGCTTGGTGTCCTCCCAGTTCCTGGAGTTTCTGGGGCTTCTCTTCATCTCCAGATAGGGTCATGTGTTTCTTCTCAGGACAAGTAGATAGAACTTTCGTCAACAGATCATAATTCTCTTCTGCAGTTCTGGGGTCTCGGGCAGCCACCTTGGAGGTGATCCCTGGGCTGGAGCGCCCATGCATCCATGATGGGAGTCCCTCCTATCTTGGTGATCATCGCTGAGTTTTCCTCTTCAGATGCTGTTCCCCGGCTAGCAGCATTTTGAGCTGGTGGTTTCAGGGGGTGGCTGGCTTTTTCAAATTTCTGAGCGGATGACTCTTAGGATGGATGTCAGCCAGTTGGATTGTGGGCTCATTGTGGGGCCTGCTCCATTCAGGGGCAGTAGATTCCTGATCCGCAACATTGGTTGACCTATCATCTGGAACTTCAGAAAATTCGGGCACTATTCACTCTCCAGCCTCTTCAGAAAGGATCAGAGGTGCAAGTTTCTTTGATGCAATGACGGTGGGGTATGTAAGTCACAAGGGAGCTCTAGTGCTCTTTCTCTCTCTCTTTGGCTAGAAAGATTGGTAGCATTCCACTGGGCGGAGGTACATCTTGTGTCTTTCTCAGTGGTCCATGGGGCCAAAGTTGATGATGTTTTGGCAGTCTTCCTCGGCTGACAGTTCCTGGACCCAGGAGCATGGTCCCTCTCGCAGGAGGTGTTCCGTCTGATCTTACAAGAGCTGGGGTTTGCCCCAGCGGGGATGGGAGAACATAAGAGAAGTGGAAAAACAGTGATCTAAGCTGAAAGGAGCAATAAAAATGGCTACAGACTTTTATGTGAAGAAAATAAATAAAAACAAGAGAAAAAGGAAACCAATATGGTTCTCCAAACTGGTGGTGGGGAAAATAAAGGTAAAAGAGTTGGCGTTCCTGAAATATTAAAAAAAACCAAGAAGAGGAGTACAGAAAGGAATGAGTGAAACTGAAAGGACTGAGTGAAACTGAAAGAAGCCAAGAGAGAGAGATTCATTTGGCGAAAGCATAGGCGGAAGAGCAAATGGCTAAAAATGTAAAAAAAGGGAGACAAAAATTTTTTCAGATATCTAATCTAATCTAGTCTTCGATTTATATACCGGGTCATCTCCCAACTGAGCTCAACTCAGTTTACAAGTAATTAAAGACCAGAAAAATAAGAATAAAGGCATAAGAGGAAAAAATATTGTAAAGCTATCAGTTTGTTGAATCTTTAGGTATACTGTTCAGGTACTGTGTAAATAATAAAGTTTTTAGGACTTTATGAAATTGTTGTAACTGACCTATCAATCTGACAGAGTCAGGAAGCCTGTTCCAAGTTTCTACCAGTTTGTAAGCGAAAGATTGACTCAGCTTCCCAGCCGATTTAATTCCTTTAAAAGAAGGAACAGTAATTTATATCTCTGTGTATTCCTTTAATAGCAAGATCTAAGGGTATTCCAATATGAAGGGACCAGAGGGCCGAATATTCCATAAAGAAGCTTAAAAGTGACACATGCACATTTAAACTGGATCTTAAAATGGATTGGGAGCCAATGAAGCTCTCTCAACAGAGAGGAGACATGATCGTACTTTATCTTCCCAATGATGAGTTTGGCTGCTGTATTCTGTATCAATTGGAGTCTTCTTAAACTACCCTGTTTGATACCTAGATAAACAGAATTACAATAATCCAACTAGTCAAGCACAATAGACTGTACCAACACTGAAAAGTGGTCTTGATAAAATAATGATCTAACTTTTCTCAGCATATGCAGACTAAAAAAACACTTTTTTACCAAATAATTTATCTGTTCATGAAATGTGAGTGATGAGTCTAGGATAATACCCAGAACTCTGGAAGAAAAATCTATCTGTAACAAAATACCTGTTTTTAGTGTAAAGGAAGAAGATGAAAAATGGAATTACAAAACTAAAAGATACTATGAACCGTTATGTGGAGAGTGATGAGGAAAAAGCAAATGTGCTAAACAAATACTTCTGTTCTGTGTTCACGGAAGAAATCCTAAAGAAGGACCGAGAATGTCTGGCAAAGTAACACAAGAAAATGGAGTAGATTCTGCGCCGTTCACGGAGGAAAGTGTTTATGAATAACTTGAAAAACTGAAGGTGGACAAAGCAATGGGACTGGACAGGATCCGTCCCAGGCTACTGAGGAAGCTCAGAGAGGTTCAGCGGATCCTATTAAAGACTTGTTCAACAAATCTCTGGAGACGGGAGTGGTTCCTGGAGATTGGAGAAGAGCAGATGTGGTCCATATATACAAAAGTGGTCGCAGAGATGAAGTGGGAAACTTCAGGCCGATAAGCCTCACTTCAGTTGTTGGAAAAATAATGGAAATGTTGCTGAAAGAAAGAATAGTGAACTTCCTAGAATCTAATGGGTAATAGGATCCAAAGCAACATGGATTTACAAAAGGTAAATCGTGCCAAACGAACCTGATTGAATTTTTTGATTGTGTGACCAGAGAACTGGATCAAGGACATATGCTAGATCTAATTTACTTAGATTTCAGCAAAGCCTTTGACACAGTTACTCATAGGAGGCTCTTGAACAAACTTTACAGGCTGAAGTTAGGACCCAACGTGGTGAACGGGATTAGAAATTGATTGTCAGACAGATGCCAGAAGGTGGTGGTTAATGGAAATCGATCAGAGGAATGAAAGGTGAGTAGTGGAGTCCCTCAGGGTTCGGTGCTGGGGCTGATCCTGTTCAATATGTTTGTGAGTGACATTGCTGAAGGATTAGAAGGAAAGGTTTGCCTTTCTGTAGATGATACCAAGATCTGTAACAGAGTAGACACTGAGGAGGGAATGGAAACCATGAAAAAAGATCTGCAAAAGTTAGAGGAATGGTCTAATATCTGGCAACTAAAATTCAATGCAAAATAAGCAGAGTAATGCATTTAGAGAGTAATCGGAAGAAGCCATATGTACTGGGAGGTGAGGCTGATATGCCTGGATGGGGAGAATGACCTTGGGATGATAGTGTCCGAAGATCTTAAGGCAAATAAACAGTGTGACAAGACAGTGGCCGTTGCCAGTAGGATGTTGGGCTGCATAAAGGGAGGCATAACCAGTAGAAGAAAGAAGGTGTTGATGCCCCTGTAAAGGTCATTGGTGAGGCCCTACTTGGAATATTGTGTTCAGTTTTGGAGACCGTATCTGGCGAAGGAAATAAGAAGACTTGAAGTGGTCCAGAGAAGGGCGACAAAAATGGTAGAAGGTTTGTGCCAAAAGACGTATGAGGAGAGACTGCACCTAGAGGAAAGGAGGGACAGGGGAAATATGATTCAGACGTTCAAATACTTAAAAGATATTAACGTAGAACAAAATCTTTTCCAGAGAAAGGAAAATGGTAAAACCAGAAGGCATAATTTGAGGTTGAGGGGTGGTAGACTTAAGAGCAATGTAAGGAAATTCTTTACAGAGAGGGTGGTGGATGCCTGGAATGCGCTCCCGAGGTGGAGAGGAAAATGGTGACAGAGTTCAAAAAACGTGGGATTAACACAGGATCGCGAATCAGAAAAAATTAAGGCTAGTACTGGGCAGACTTGCACGGTCTATGTCTGTATATGGCCATTTTGTTGAGGATGGGCTGGGGAGGGTTTCGATGGCTGAAATTGCTTAGATGGGTTGGAGTGAGCTTTGATGGATACGTCAGTAGCTAGAACCTAAGCATGGTACCGGACAGAGCTTTAGGTTCTGGCCCAGCAATAGCTAAGAATAAGGAAAATTTAAATTAAGTCATTAATATAAAGAGTGGGTAGGGTTGGGCAGACTGGATGGACCATTCGGATCTTTGTCTGCCGTCATCTACTATGTTGCTATGTCTTGTTGGCTTCGGCAGAGAACTCGAAATCCAGGTGCTTTTTCGGTCAACAAATAGCGAGGAAGCTAGGGCCAGATGCCTTCGTTTGGTCCTGGCTGACTCACGAGTTCCTGTATGATGATCCCTGGTTGGTCAGATCATCCGACGGACAGCGTCACATCCTGGCCTGGGGTCTCTAGTGGCTCTGGATTGGCCTCACTGCCCGTGGTAGGTGGATCTTGAATATCTTCAGCAGGACAAGGCACTCTGGCTCCCTCTTCATCGATATCTTCTCCGTCAGGGACTGGTGTCCATGGAGACCTCACGGCATTTTGGTGTTACAGCATGGCTCTTGAGCGCTCAGCCTTGATGAAGTGCAGTTATTCGGAGGTAGTTATCTCAACTCTTTTGCACTCAAAGAAACCCTTTACTATAGCTTTCTCTGCCATAGCCTGTAAGGCTTTCCCACGATTCATAGTCATTCGTGCGCGAGACTTCAGTGCGCCGACATTGCAGTGCAGATAATTCGGCGCAAGACCCCAGCACACCACCTAAAAAGTGATTTTTAAAGAGCTCCGACGTGGGGTGTGAGTGAGGAACCCCCTCAGTTTACTTCAGACTGTTCGCGCTGCCGTTGGGGGGGTTGGAACACTCCATTATAGAGTAAACTTGACTTTTTCCCAATTTTTTTGGGGGGGGGTTTTAGGAAAAAGTTACATCTTCTCTATAATGTGGGGGGTTACACCCCCCACACCCCTCCAACGGCAGCGCAAACAGTCTGAAGTAAAGTGGGGGGTTCCCCCCAACATCCCCTGTAGGAGCTCTTTAAAAGTAACTTTGTAGGCGGCGCGCTTAAGTCTCATGTACTTTTGTCCCGTCACCCTTTCCCACAGTGGGATGCTAGGAATCGGGTGGAGTCTGAGAAGGCTCCCAGTTCAATAGTCCTGGCATTCCTTCAGGAAGGTTTGCTTAATGGTCTTCCAGATGGGACCAGGTGTATGAGGGGGGAGGGCGCTTCGTCTGTGTCCTCCCTTTTGTCTTCTTTTCCTCTTGTGGAATCTTAACATTTATTTATTTATTTAAAAAAAATTCTATACCGTGTAAAACTAAACAGTTTACATAATTTACATACATAATTTTGAAACAAAAAATGATAAAATGAACATACAGACAATCCTCAGAAATCATGTCTACAAAATAATACCTTAGCTTGCATAGTAAAGATCATGAATAATTCATCTACTCTGCCAAAGAGGAAAATTATTTCATCATTTTGCCAGGCCTTGGTGAAGTCCTTTTTGAACCACTAAAGGAAGAATTTCTTCTGGACCAAACAATCAAGTCAGTTTTTTTCTGGTCTCCATTGTCTAAGCACGGTTTATTTTGAAACTTTATGCTTTTTCATGCAAGGACCCCTTTCTCCGTATTATGGACGTGGGTGTTCCTCCATACTGTAACTTCCTTCTTACCGAAGATGGTCTCTGCTTTCCATGTCACCAAGGAGGTTAGGTTGCCTGCATTTAATCCAACAAGTTTGGAGTGCAAAGATTAGATTTTACGCAAATTAGATGTCCGTAGGGTCTTGCGCCTTTGTTTGGAAAGGACTCGGTTGTCTGCTCACTTTTTTGTTGTCACTGGTACGCCTCCCAGTGGTAGGCTGGTGTTCAAGTCCTCAATCACTCGATGGATTAGAATGGCCATTTCCACAACTTATGTCACCCGCAGTAAGCAGCTGCTGATATCGCTTAAAGCATATTTGACGAGAAGTGTGACTGCGTCGTGGAGGGATTCTCATGTGATTCATTCTGATGGAATTTTCAGGGTGACTTCTGGTCCTTTCTTCATACTTTTGCCCGGTTTTACTGAGTTGTTGTGGCAGCACATTCTGATGCCATTTTTGGGATCTCGGATTTGAGGGCAGGCTCTTCTGTCCCTCCCTAGCTACTGTGGCTTTGGTACATCACCTAGCGTATGGAATCCGGAAGGGACATAACAGAATGGAAGATTAGGTTTATACCTTCAATAAACTTCTTTCTGTTAGTCCCTGGAGGATTCCATATGACCCGCCCTCTCTGTCTTCACTCAGTTTTTCGGAGTGGCCTGCCTCGGTCACTCTCATTACAGGTTTGAAGCTTTTCCATCCATTCTGTGAGTATAAACATCTCCGAAGGCCTTTCTTGGGGTGCTCGCTGCACACTGCAGGATAGTGATACATTGTTCCTCAATGTTTTTCTGAGTTGCCTTTGTGCCTGTTTATTACTTGTTAATATTTTGCAGAGCAAACCAATTCATAAATTACTTCTGTTGATGGGGATTCTTCCCCGTTCTCCCTTGTCATGGATTTGTTCAGGTATGTGCTTGGCTTTGGGACTTAACCGGGATTGTTTACTAACTGTCAGGCTAAGGGGGTGGAGCATGTGCTCATAAAAGTTGTGGATTTCTGCAATATCCGGACTGCAGGTTGGGACTAACAGAAAGAAAATTATCAAAGGTATAAACCTAATCTTCCATAAAGTTAGATGTTCTGACAATTTCCCCCCAAAAAAATTAGTTGGACATCCAGTTTGAAATTGAACGTTTCTTCACCTCTGACTTTGGATGTCCTATCAAAATTAGCCCTCTATACCTCTTACATAGTTCCTAGAATCTGTTGGGATACAAAGGATGGGTTTAGGATATACTACATTAATTTTGTTTTGTTAAATACTTAGATCTATATTGCAGTTTGAGGGAATCTAAAACTGTCTTCAGTAAAGAACAAGTGATGGCAAGTAAGGTGTTAATTAGCTTTACTCATAGTTAAAGCTAAGGTAGATTAAATTGGAATGCACATATTATCATAAATCAATCTTATAGCCAGAATATACACTTTCTTAAGGCTATGAAAACACCTTGTTCAAGTTTTCTCGACCCTCAGTGGCACCACTCAGGACTCAAACTTCTCATCGTCCTAAGCTTTATGTGTCGGTTCGTCATCGGGTCTATTACACATAAAGCTTAGGACGATGAGATGTTTGAGTCCTGAGTGGTGCCACTGAGGGTCGAGAAAACTTGAACAAGGTGTTTTCATAGCCTTAAGAAAGTGTATATTCTGGCTATAAGATTGATTTGAGTATACTGGCACCTTGATAAACTTCTAAAAATAGTGCATTGATTTGACATATTATCATAAAGGCATAGAGACAGTGTGTTCGACCTTGTCGACCATAATCTTCTAAAACAAGTATTACAAAATTAAGGTATACAGGGAAAAGCTTTGAATTAGATAGATGGTTTCTTATCCCTAAGATCATATAGAGCGAAAATGAATGGTCTATTATCTACTAATTGGAAAATGGGTTGTAAGGTGCCATAAGTTTCTTCTCCCCAATATTGTTTAATGTTAAGATGGAATCTTTGGGTAAGGCACTTGAAAACCTTAATGTTTTCAGTTACATTTTTACAGATGACATCAGTATTTAATTGCTTTTTAATAATAAGGTTCTGCATTAAAGTTAATGCTTGATACTATAGAGAAATAAGTTGCAACCAAATTGAAAATAAATGTAGATAAAACTAAGGGCTCCTTTTACAAAGCCACGTTAGTGGTTTAACGCGTGTAATAGCGCGCGCTAAATTGCTGGCCGCGCTAGACGCTAACACCAGCATTGAGCTGGCGTTAGTTCTAGCTGTGTAGCATGGGTTTAACGCGCGCTAAAAAGTTGCTTGCGCTAAAACCACTAACGTAGCTTCATAAAAGGAGCCCTAAGTTTCTTTGGCTAGGTCTACAGGATCAGGCTAGATCAGATCTTTTATCACACTTTGGCCAAAGTAATTATACTTTTTAATATGCAAACTAGAGTTTTGGTCATTCAGTTAGATACTTTATTGAGCTTGGAGTATAAAGTTAATCTGGTTAGTAAAATAATATTTTTTTCTTTTAAGGAAATTGTGTAGTTTGGAAATATTTTGATGCCAGTTTTTGCATGCGATTCAATCGCTTACTCTTTTCCAGATAGACTACTGTAATATTGTTTATTTAGGATGTGCTAAAGCAGTGTTTCTCAACTCGGTCATAGAGTACACTCTTGCCAGTAAGGTTTTCAGGATATTCGCAATGAATGTGCATAAACTTGTTTTGCATACACTGCCTCCATTATATGCAAATTTCTTTCATGCATATTCATTGTAGATACACTGAAAACATGAATGGCAAAGGGGAACTCAAGGACCGAGTTGAGAACCACTGTGCTAAAGGATTGTTGAAAACATTACAAACTGTAAAGAATACTGTGGTGAGGGTAATTTTTTCCATCTCTGAATATGATAGAATTACAGTACACCATATTTCATTAAATTACATTGGTTGCCAGTGAATGCAAGGATTTATTTTAAACTTTGTATTATGATCTTCAATATTCTATATGGCCAGTTGCCATATTATTTAGTGGAATTGATTTCATTACTAGCAGGAAGACCAGATCATATTGTATGGAAGCAATTCTGTCTTCAATTTTCCTCACCAAAATTAGATCAATTCCCCTCACCAAAATTAGATCAATGGAAGGCATCCTTCTGTTATCAGGCTCCTTTAATTTGAAATGATGTCCCTATTTTAATAAGATCAGTAGGTCAATATACTGTTTTTAGAAAACTTTTAAAGACATTCTTATTTTTTTAAAATTTTATTTTGAAATTTATCAACTTCTACTGTTAATGTTATATTTGAATATTTAACCACCAGAGTGATGTGCACTGTAAAAAAGTGGCCTCCAATCCATCTGATGATATGAAGATCTTTATTGTTCAAAACATCTAAATGACACATTCACGACTCAATGACTCGACATGTACATGTTTCGGCCCTCAGGCCTGCCTCAGGAGTCTTAAAGAGCGTGATAGCTGAAATGCACAATACACTGGCACTCAATTGGAACTGACTAAAAAGTCAATCATGGAAGTATGCCATATCGCTTATACATCGGGTTCTATCGATTAGCACCGCGTATCAGTTTGCCAAACTGATACGCGGTGCTAATCGATAGAACCCGATGTATAAGCGATATGGCATACTTCCATGATGTGTCATTTAGATGTTTTGAACAATAAAGATCTTCATATCATCAGACGGATAGGAGGACACTTTTTTACAGTGCACATCTCTCTTATTTAGACAATTTCACTCTGGTGGTTACATATTCAGTTTTGTGGTGGTGTTTCCCTCCCCCCCCCTTTTTTTTTTTTTTCTCTTCAATATTTGAATATTTGTCATGTTTAACTGGGCTTGTTTCCAGTAATAGAAATATATTGTTATCCACCATGAACTCATAAGGCCTTTGGTGGAATATAAGTCAGAATGTAATGTGATGTATAAAGTAAAATTATATATTTTTCTTTTTAGATGTCCTCAAAGAACTTGTGCTGCTGAGCCCTCATGATTTCTTGCACACGCTAGTTCCATTTCTACAGCACAATCACTGTACATACCACCACAGTAATATTCCAAGTATGTGTTTTTATAATATAAAGTATCAAAATATCTAAACCTAAGTCTTCTTATCATGAATTGATCTACTGTAATGCTATTTATTTTACAATGTCAAATTTTGTGTTCTTTAGTGTCTCTTGGGCCCTATTTTCCATGTCGTGAAAACATGAAACAAATAGGTGGCAAAAGCAATATCCGTCCTCCTCGTCCAGAGTTGAATATGTGCATATTGCCCACCATGGTTGAAACAAGCAAGGTTAGTATATACATAAGTAAACTGAATTGTAGGTCTCAACTAAAATGTTTTACAACTTGTTGCTATGTAATGTGGAACTCGAATAGCAATAATGATCCAGGAGAAAACCAGGGCTTAAAAAAAGTTGTGTTCTTTTTAATTTTGTTTCATTTCATTGTATTCTGTATTAAAACACATGCTAGATTTAAGTGCCCATGGTAACTTAAATATAAAGCAAATTAATGCCTTTTAATTTGCATTATAGGGCAAATAACATGCATTATACCTGTAAAGTGAGTTGTTTGTAGACTTCTGAAATTCATGTTAGTAAGACAGCTAGTGTTGAATAATCTAACACAAAAGGCACATGTACATTTTGTTTTCAGAATGCTTTGGATATATGTAAAAGGAATTTTAATCAGTAAGCAAATCCTAAATGAACTTAAAGGTCACATAATCATATATGGACAAACTGACTTTAAGACAGTTTTATAACAACAAAAATAATGACTTTTCAGATGTTTCATTTACTTAGAAAATTTCTAATCCTTAAAAGAGGGTGGATGGGGTGGGAAAAGAGAAGGGATATGTTTTTATGTAATATATCAATGATTGTTTGTAAGTGATGTAGTTAATGTTAATCTGAATGAATATATTTAACACTTAATGTAATTTTGAAAATGAATAAAGAATATTTGAAAAAAAAGGGAAAATTTCTAATCAAGAATGATAATACAAAATTGCTGTTTTCTTAAATTTTCAGGGTAAAGATGACATTTATGATCGTATGCTGCTAGATTATGTCTTTTCTTATCATCAGTTTATCCATCTCCTGTGTCGAGTTGCAATCAATTGTGAAAAGTTTACAGAAAATTTGATTAAGCTGAGTAAGTATTAGCATTGTGCCACTTAGATGATTTATTTATTAGATTTTTATGGGGGGGAGGGAGGGGTTAACACTGATGGCGCAAGAAATGGGATCGCATTGTGAGAGATTGTTGCTGGCCAGAACTTTCCCAATATAAATGACAGTGTTCATAATGCTTTTCACAGTTTACTTTTCCTCAAAAAAAAATCACATTTTAAAATACACATTTGCTTTTTTTTTTTTTTTTTTAAAGTTAGAGCAGTGGTTATTAAACATATCCTGGCTTAACAGATCTGAGGTTAAAACCCTGAAGGACTCTTGAAATCTGATGGTCCTGGAGCAGTATTTATATATTGTATGTTGCCACATAAGATTATATCCAAGTCACCTCATTTTTGTAAGAAGAATTCTTGGATGATCTGGGTTTCCCTCTAGTGGCTTTGGCACTGAGATCTTTGAGTATCCTTGGATAAGAGACGAGAACACCACTGCAGTGGTAGTCAGTCTTATATTAAAATACATTTGAAGATGTACATATGTGTCTTGAATACCACAGTGCCTAATTTTCACAAATGGAATGTAATATTGAAGGGCCATCAGATTTCAACAGTCCTCCAGGGTTTTAACCTCAGATCTGTTAAACCAGTGTTTTTCAACCGCTGTTCCGCGGCACACTAGTGTGCCGCGAGATGTTGCCTGGTGTGCCGTACGGTGCAGACACTGATTAGGCCTCAGGCCGGGTCCCGCACGCGCTCCCATAAGACTCCCCCGGTCCCCGCTGCTGTTCAGTTTCGATCTTCTGCTCTGACGCAACCGGAAACAGGAAGTTGCAGCATAGCAGAAGATTGAACACTGAGCAGCCGCGCGTGTGCGGCTCTTTGGGAAAGAATGCATGTCGCCGAAAAACAAAACCTACAAACTAAGGTGAGGCGAAGGGAGAGAGCTGGCTAAACAGTAGGATCGATTGGGCAGGCGAGTGGTGGCTGCGGGGACCGTGCAATCGCTCGTGTTCCCGGCTCAAATTGGAAGGAGGGAGTGAAAGGGAAAAGGATTCTGGGCCAAGGGGATGAAGACGGAAAGAAAAACCCACAGCAGGAAAGAAAGGGAAGGACAGGCAGGTGAGCCAGATGCTAGAAGCAGGGGGGGGGGAAGAAAGAGGGAAAAAAGCTAGATGGGGTTGAAAAGAAGAGACACACTGGTATGGAAGAGGAAGATAGGGGAAATCTGGACACAGGAAGGTAACAGAAAGAGGGGAAATTATGTGCATGGGGCATAGGGACAGAGACATAAAGGGGACATGCCATGGGGATGGTATATGGACACAGGGGGGGGGGGCAATGACAGATACATAGGGGAGATATTAGAAATGGAGAAAATAGGAGCACAGAAGCGAGATGGTTTGTGGGGATGGGACAGGGACCGAGCTCGCAGGCTCCAGTGGCTTGCACAAATTACATTGTAACGTGCCATGAAAATAAGAGGGAGGAAGGTAGATAGATAAGCTACGTGAGAGGAGCTGAAGGGTAGTAGAAAGGAACAGATGGTAAAGGAGGGAGGGAAGGGTGGTGGTGGAAAGGAATAGGACAGACATTGAAGGAGGGTGGAGAGGAACAGACCCCGAAGGGAAATGTGGAAGACAGAGTGGGAAGAAGACAGATGCCAGACTATGGGGGAGCGGAGGGAAGAAGATGGGTGCTAGACCAATTGGAAGGGGGGGGGTGAAGGGAGAGGCACAGTAACAGCAAATGGAAGACGTAGAGAGAAGACACACAGTGGATGGAAGGAATTGAATGAGAAGATGTGGAAAGCAGAAACCAGACAACAAAGGTAGAAAAAAAAATTATATTTATTTATTTATTTTTTGCTTTAGGATAAAATAGTATATTAGTTGTGTTGATAAAAATTTATAAACAAAGCCCTGCCAGCTGAACATCTCTTTCTCTAGTTCAGCAGCAGGAACTTTGATTTATAAAAAAGGAATAAGCTAAATATTACAGTACTAAGGCTTATATGGATGCAGCGGGGACGGTGACGGGGCGGTGAATGGGATGGCAGTGGCGGTGACGGGGCGGTGAAAGGGATGGCGGTGACGGGGCGGTGAAGGGAACGGCTGTTGACGAAGAGCTACGTGTGTGTCTTTCTTCGATTCCAGCCAGAATATCAGCTTTGTGTTCAGCCAAACAGGCCCAGGTTTCGCACTGAATAAAGTATTTTATAATTTTTCACTATTCTGTTTACTTAATATTTCATAATAAAGTAATTATAAAATACTTTCTTTGTGTTTATTTGATTCCTATTCAAGAGAATTACTTTATATATAGTCAATATAGGCACAGAGTTAAATTTTTTAACATTTTCTAATGGTGGTGTGCCTCGTGATTTTTTTCATGAAACAAGTGTGCCTTTGCCCAAAAAAGGTTGAAAAACACTGTGTTAAACCATCTATTGGTTGTGCTGACACTGTAGCTGAATCACAAACCCTTTATATATATTTTCTCATCCTTTCTGTGAATTCCTTGTCCTTGCTGGTTCTGCAGGACTTTACTAATTTCCTCAAAGTGGGAGCACATCTACATGGACATATTCAAAGACAAATCAGTTTGTTATTTTTATTTATTTAATTCGTTTTCTATCCAGAGTTTTGTTTAATCTTTACATGCTCCCGTTGTGTGAAGTTCTACGTTCTACGTTGGGAGTGATGTTCCATCCTTACGCTCTTTCCACTTGGGGTCAGGCAGCTTCTTGGGCTGAGTCTTCTCTACTGCCTCCAGTGGATATTTGCAAGGTAGCAGTTTGGTCTTCTCTGCATTCCTTTGTCAGACACTACCGTGTGGATATTCAAGCGCGTCAGGACGCAGTATTCGGTGAGCATGTTCTGTTGTTGATTCTTGATGGGTACTGCTTTGGTATGTCCCATTTGTACAGGACTATACCGGTCTACCAGGCAACACAAGGAGAAATTAGGTTCTTACCTTTCTAATTTTCTTTCTGTTAGCCTGTAGACCGGTATAGTCCCCCACCCTATCTGTCTTTATGCGGTGATTACGGGTTTTTGCTTGCGTGCAGATTTTTTTTTTTTCTGCGGGTTCTAGTATTTTTCTAGGGCCGGGGAGATATAAGAACAGCGGCTATGGCTTAGCTGGTGAACTGTGGGGACATTTTATATACCAGTTTTTTATTCTATACCTGTTCCAACAGTTGTTACCATGTGTTTCTTGTTTTACACTCCTGTTCAGAGTGTTCCTGTTCTCAGTTTAGTATTTCCTAGGTTCTGCTTGGCTATTCAGCCAAGAGGAGGAGAAGGGGGAGTCTCACCTAATATACAAGTTTTGGTCTCAATCTCCACCTACTGGTCACAGTGAGGATAACCCATTCGTAAAGGACTATACAGGTCTACAGGCTAGCAGAAAGAAAATTAGCAGAACCTAATTTCTCCTTATCCCAAGTCCATGTTAATAATGGCTTATGAACTTTTCTTTTAGGAAATTATTCAAACTTTATTGGTTTCTAATCGATATGCGGATTGAATTTAAAGTTCTTTGCTTGATCTTAAAACTGCTTCAGTTTAACTGTCCATTGGGTGTTCGCTTTTTGTTGCAGTAGTATCTCCTTCACGTGAGTTACAGTCCACTGACAAAATTTGTTTGGATATTCCCTCATTAGCGGTGGTGCAACTTTTGAGAAATTGCAAGTCAGTTCTTTCAGTCCAGGGCCCGATGCTTTGGAATGCCCTTCCTTTGTCCCTACGCCAAACTTCTGTGATTTTGCATTTTAGAAAAGGGTTGAAGACTGCTGTACGAGCATTTTTTTTTTTTATTCCATCTTTAAGAATGTTTAGATTCTTTTGTTTATATTTTGTATGTAATGCTGTTTTTGTGTGTGTTTTTACCATGTTTTGTATGTTACTCTGTTCCTTGCCTAAATTTGTGGATAGGTGGGTTATAAATAATTTTAAAATAAATAAATAAAACTATCCCTTTGTTCCCATAGAGCTCAGAATGGCTTACAGGTTAAACATACATATTATATAGTTAATATGTTAATAATAGTTTATATAGTTATCAGGTCTTTAAATTATGGAATACAAGCAACATTTTTCAGCCCGAGATGTTTGGCTTTCATAAGGAACAGAGTATTCAAACTGCTCTTATGGCCATGTTAAATAGCTTGTTTTCTACATAGATGCCAGGAAAGATCTAATGCTTATTCCATTAGACAAGTTCAGCCTTTTATATAGTTTGCTACTCTTTTCTTCTATCCCATCTTTATTAGACTTCTGTGAAGGCATTTCACTCAACTGATTTCATTGTTTTTTTTGGTGCGAATTCATGATGGCAGCCATCTTGAATTTTAAAATCGATCTTTTTTTCTAACTTTTATTTCTGCTTCAGAAACCCCTCGATTTGACACAAAATCATTTGGGATGGACTCCCCAGCCCCTAATCTGTTGAATGTGGACATTGATTGCACCGGATTGGCGCCGAATCAGTGATTGTGTACTGTGTGCTGTAGCATGCTGGGGAAAGGGTGGAAGCTTCTGACTTCAATTCCTCTGAGTAATCTTGGGCTGTGGAGCCAGCCTAGGTATATGCCTTCCGAAGAAAATCTTGCCCAGAGACCATTCTGGAGGCTGGCGCATAATGCCTGCATTCCGAGTCTAGGGACTCTTTTGATGCAGAGCATGTACCTCAATGGAGCCGTGTCATGGTTGCAGAGTGGACCTTGTCACTGGATTTTATTTGGTTCCTCTGAAAGGCATATTCCTCAGATGTCGCTCATTTGATGCAGCCAGAGGGCATGTTGGGGCTTTTTAGATCTGTTGTGCCTGTGGCAAAGCTTCCAGTTTGGGAGCCCTCTCATCTGGTTATGCCAGACCTTGATTGCAGTAGTTGCCATGCGAATATTATGATTCTTCTGTCTTCTGCCACAGTCTTTATTTTGGATTTGGCTGATGCCTTTGCTGAGACTGGTCTCTTCAGCCGCCCTGAGCATCCAGATTTGGGTGCTGACCCTTCTTCACAGATTTTTAAGCAGGCTTCTGTCTGCCTCTTTACAGATGATGTTCTGAAAGAGCTCCATTTGGATTCTCCACCTTTCATTTCTCAGGCTTCATTCCTGAACCGTTCTCCTTTTTTTTTTTTTTTTGGTCCATTCAGTCCACAGATACTTGGTCTGGTTTCAGATATCCTGGACAGCTCTTTCCGACCTTCTAAAGCTATGTCTATGCCTTTATCACCTGGATCCTGATTTTCAGCCAGTTTGACCAGCCTGAGGTAGATTCTGCCGTTTTAATTAGATTATAAGCTCTCTTGAGCAGAGATTGTCTCTTACATGTTTAATGTACAGCTCTGTATACATCTAGCAGTGCTATAGAAATGTTAAGTAGTAGAATTAGGATTGTTTCAGAGTTAAAGAAAATGGTACCAGGTCAAAATAGCCTCAACAAATCAACCTGAACACAAAATAGCCCTGACAAAAATGCTCCTGACAATATAACCCCTGAAAAATGAGCCACTTCCAAAAGGATCAACGAGCTCTCAACAAAAAATCCTGTCCCTGAGTGTTTTACCCATGCTGCTGCTGCTGTGATCTGAAGTACTTGCTCAGGGCCAGTCTTAGGCAGTGATGACAGGGGTGCCCTTCATAGGTCCAGACAACATATCTCTCCTTCTTCCCACCTCAAATCCAGTGTGTCTCTCTCCCCCAAGATTGGAGGAGGGAAGAGACATAAACCGGGGTGGGGGGTGGAACAGAGGAGGAGAGATACTGGACCTGCAGATGGAGAAAGAAGGTTATCTCATACCATGGGAGGAAGCAGGGTATAGAGGGGAAGAAATGCTTGACCCAGGGTTTGGAAGAAGGGAAGAGAGAGGGAAGAGATGCTGGGCATGGAGTAAGAATAGAGACAGGAACATAAGGAAATGGTAGAAAAAGGGTGGATAGGGATACTAAGAAGGCTGATGTGGAACAGGGACACAGAGGAGAGATGCTGGACATTACAGATAGGGATGCAGAGAGAAGATGGATGGCAGACGTGGAGAGATAAGTAATGTTAATGGCTATTGTGCTACAAGAGCTATTATGTCGAGGATTATGTTGTTACAGGGGATATTTTGTTGTTTGCCTTTTGTCAGTCTGTTTTGTCACAAGGCTGAATTTGTTAGGGCTATTATGTTGGGGTGCCCAAGAAAACACATGGCAAGTATAGGGGGATCTCTGAGGGGGAAGAATTGATCGTAGAGCTTAGTAGTTGGTATAAATGAGTAGACTGGATAGGCTGAATTATCTTTTTTGTGTTTTAACCATATCTTTATGTTATTCCAGCAACCTCACTGAATGAAGCCTTTTTTTTGAAAGTCTCCAAAAGTTTGTTTCCATGTTAATATCTTCCCTTTATCCATTATCAATCTTTTAAAAATAGAACAAATAGCAATTAGTGAAATTCATTGAATATCTATTCTGTGCTAATGATTTTGCAGCTCTGCAAAAAAGAAACTTTGGAATTTGTTTATCATATAGATAATCTTGAGAATGTGTTTTGCAGAGTGAAATGTCCTGCTTTTTATTCTCTTGATTATTTTTTTTTCAGGCGTGCTAATTGCTTATGAAGGATTGGCTCTTCATCTTGCAATATTTCCCAGACTTTGGACTGAGCTTTGTCAAACTCAGGTAAACATGCATTTTAATGATAATTACTTTGGATATGTAAGAAGGAATAAAACATTAACAGCAGAGAAGACTCTTACAATTACAGGTTATTAAGCTATAGTTCTAATAAGCTAAATGAGACACAAGTGCAGGTTTGGAAACAGAAAATAGGCAGATGGAACAAGATCTGGTGAGTAGGGTGGATGGTCTATGCACTAGTGCTGCACGATTCGAATCAATTCACTCATTTGAATCAGGTGAATCGATTCAAAGACCGACCCTTCCCCCATGCCTTCCTAAAGCAGGAGCGGCAGCGCTGCCTCTTGCTGGCTGTCCGCTGCCTCTCCTGCTTGAGGGGGAGGGTCAGTCAGAAAGGCCTGCATGTTCCGTCCAGCTTCCCCACTCTTACCTTAAGCTAATACGGCAGCCTGCAGGGTTGCTGGTGCTTTAGCGATCCCTGCAGCTGCCGTCGTCTTCAGCGGCACGTTCTCTTTGCTACGGTCCTGCCTCTCCTCTGGTCAGGATCGTGGCAGAGGAAACATGCCGTTGAGTACGATGGCAGCTGCAGGGATCGCTATAGCACCAGCGATCTTGCAGGCTGCTGTATTAGCTTAAGGTAAAAGCGGGGAAGCTGGGGGAACATGCAGGCTTGTGAGGGAGAGCAGGCCTTTGAAGTGGGGAGGCAGGCATGTGCATAGGGAGGAGGAGGAAGAGTGCCTTCGCGGCAGTGAGACAGGCCTGTGCAGAGGGAGGAGGAGGAAGGAGTAAGAGAGAGAAGGGGAGATGCCAGACCTGGGGTGAAGTGAAGGAAAGAGAGAGACCAAACTAAAAAGAGGGGGAGACTTGGGCAGGAGAAACCCCCGTAGAACTTATGTACTAAATGGCGAGACCTTGGTTCGATACTACTTCGGCGGAACGCGATCTAGGAGTGCTCATTAGCGAGGATATGAAGGTTGCCAATCAAGTGGAGAAGGCTTCCTCCAGGGCAAGACAAATGATGGGGTGTATCCGTAGAGGTTTCGTCAGCAGGAGACTGAGGATATGATGCGTTGTACAGAGCCATGGTGAGGCCTCTCACTTAGAGTACTGTGTTCAGTTTTGGAGCCCACACTACCGAAAGGAAGTTGCTGAGGATCGAGTCGGTTCAGCGAACCGGCCACCCAGGATGGTCAAGGGGCTCAAGGATCTCACGTATGAAGAAAGACCTAAGAAGTTGCGGCTGTACTCACTTGAGGAAGAAGACGAACGGGGAGATATGATTGAACGTATAAGTACCTCACGGGACGCATCGAGTCATGAAGATGATATCTTCTGGCTCATGGACCCTCAACCACCCAGAGGGCATCCGAGAGGTGCTGGACTAATGGAGAGAGGGAGAAAGAAATGCAAGACCACAAGGGGAAGGGTACAAGAGTGACAGATACTGCTCCAAAGTAGGTGGGCATCGTGCAGGATGGCAGGAGAGATAGTAGGAGAAAGCCTGTACCTGGGGAAAGGGATACAGGAGGTAAGGAAGAGAGAAAGAAGAAGCTGGATATGGGGATAGACATGAAACAGAGATAAGATGCTGGGCATGGAGGGAGCATAGGAACAGGAACACAAAGGGGACACTACTGGAGAGGAGAATAGGGACCGGGACACAGAAGGGAGATGCTGGATGAAAGGGTAGTTGAGAAAAGAAGAGATGGTGGATCTGTGGATGGTGGGGTCCATCACTGCAGCTGCGGGAGGATGGAGATGAAAAAAATGAAAGATGCCTGACCTCCGGGAGAAGAAAGGGAAACGGAAGGGGAGGACAGAGATGGAAGGTGGATGATTAGCACAGAGAAAGAAGAAAGAAGGAGAGCCTGATCAGAAGACAACCAGAGCCTGGGACCAACATGATTTGAAAAATGACCAGACAACAAAAGGTAGGAAAAATAATTTTATTTTCTGTTTTGTGATTACAATATGCCAGATTTGAAATGTGTATCCTTCCAGAGCTAGTGTTAGACCGTGAACGTGAGCTAGGATTTAACAGAGAGAGGAAAAATATTTTTTGTTTGTTTATTTTGTTTACACCACAGGACCAGTGTGGGTAGGAGAGGGCTATAAAAGGGGTGAAGAGGCTATAAAATAAACCCACTTGGGTTATATACACCACTTGGGTTAGTTTATCTAGGGTATAAAATAAACCCACCAGGATGTTTGAAAAAAAAAACAAAAAACACCCAATTGGGCAGGAAAATCGAATCGAAAAATCAATTCAATAGGCTGAATCAAATCAAATTTTTTTTTTCCCTGAATCAGGCAGCACTACTGCAGACTTTAGTGAGGGCAGACTGTGGAGTGTTGGGCGCGAAAGCCAGATTATAGGGGGATCAAGAATCTGTTGAGTTAAAAGAGTCCAGGCAGCGATGGAGAATAGCATGCTTGAGTAACTTGGATGGGAATGGAAGAAGGGAGACAGGGTGATAGTTGGATAGCTGGACGGACAAGTGGGGTCCAGCAAGGATTTTTGAGAGGCGGCTTAATCACTGCATGTTTGAAGGCAGTGGGGACAGTTGCAGTGGAAATGGATAGTAATACGGCAAATGGGAGAGATAACAATATGTGAGATGGGGTCAAGTAAAGGGGTGGTAATAGGGTCTGAGGGGCATGTAGTAGGCTTGGCTGAAGGCAGAAGTTGTACAGTTTCTTCCTCTGTGATTTCAGAGAAGGAAGAAACGACAGCAATAGTTGATGGAGGGTTGAAAGGGTGGGACCAGGCAAGGGGAGCTTCCTGAGTTGTTTGGGTGAAGGATGAAGGGGTGGTGTGAGTTTGAAGTTCAGGACAGTGGATGGTGGGTAGGGGAGAAGGATGTGACTTTGTAGTGAATTCAAGGGCGATTTTGTGGACCTTGTCTTAGAAGTAATCAGCCGTGGTCTAGGGAGAGAGAGAAGGAGGGGTTGGAAGTGGGAGGCGCTTTGAGGAGGGAGTTAAGTGTGGCAAAGAGACGAATGGGGTATCCCAAGAACTGGTTTGAGAACCTCTTTTGTAGAACAGGGTTTGTCAACCTGCGGTACCCATACCCAAGGTGGTACGCAGACCGCCTGTTGGGGGTATACAGGCTGACCGCCTGTCGCCGCTGCTCACCACCCACCCACTTTAATTGCCCCTCGCTGCTGCCACAACTCTGGGAAGGGAAAGGCCAGGCGCGTGCAGCAATTGAAAGCTGCTGGCCCACAAGCCTTCCCCCATCAATTCTTGGCTGGCCCGGACCTTCTGTCCGACGTCAGAATTGACATCGTGGGGGAAGGCTTGTGGGTCGGTGGCATTCAATCACTGCATGTTCCTGGCCCTTCCCAGAGTTGCAGCAGGAGGTAATTAAATGTGGCAGGTGGCAGCGGCAGACCGGGGCGAGGAGGAATCTGCAGCAGGTCGGCTTGAGGGCAGCCAGGCTTCGGCGCAGCTTCAGGGGAGAGGGGGAAGGAGGGGATGGGACAAAGGCTGGAATGCAATGAGGGGGCATAGGAAAGAGGAACATAGGAACTCGGAGCATAGAAAGGAAGGAGGGAGGAAGGGGGCACTAACTTGGGACATAGGAGGGTGGGAGGGAGGAAGGGGACACTAACTTGGGACATAGGAAGGAGGGAGGGAATAGAAAGGGACAATTGTTGGACCTGAGTGTGTGAGTGAGAGGGAAAGATGGTGCACATGGGGAAAGGAAGAGAAAATTGGGCATAAAGAGGAGGGAGGTAGAGATGCATGGGGAATAGAAGGATGAGAGAGATGTTGGTTGGGGAATGGAATGAGGTCTGGAGGAGAGGAAGCATAAGAAAGAAATATTTGATGCACAGTCAGAAGGAAGTGCAACCAGAGACTCATGAAATCACCAGACATCAAAGGTAGGACAAATGATTTTATTTTCAATTTAGTGATCAAAATGTGTCTGCTGTCTATATTTTGCACTATATTTGTTTATTTTTGTAAAGTTGTTACTGAGGTGACATTGCATATTTTAAAGTCATCTGCCTTGACCTCTTTGAAAAAAACCTGAATATAAATGATAATTAACATTTTCTTTGTATACAGTGTGCTTTGTGTTTTTTTAATTTTGTGGTTACCATTATGTATTAATAAGATTATATTGTATGTATATGAACCATTATGTATTAATAAGATTATATTGTACCATTTTGTATTAATAAGATTATATTGTATGTATATGAAAATGGATAGAAGAAATTGTATTACAATTAATATTATTATTATGGGGTGGAGTCAGGGGCAGAGTTTGGGCGGGGTACTCGGTTGGTATTTGTTAGGCTTAGGGGGTACTTGGCTTAAAAAGGTTGAGAAAAACTTGTAGAAAACATTTCATAATAAATGTCTACTGAAAAATTAAAAGCATATTATTAATTTTTTGCATTTTAATAAACTGAGTACATTTTCAGTTTGATTAAAACCAAACTTTAAATGCCCCTTTTACAAAGCTGCAATAGCAAGTCCTGGTGCTGCAAGTTAATTGAATGGGCTGTATCGCATTTGCAGCACAGGAATCTCTACTGTGATTTTGTTAAAAGGGACCCTAAGACTTGAAACATGACTTTTTAACCAAACCTTTGTCATCTCTGGCTGTAGATGCTTCTCTTTTTTGTTAACCCTTATATCTTTATTCTCATTGTCCTTGATTGTTGTTTTATTGTGGGGGCGGGGGTGCCTTGTGTCATTGTTATGTCTTTTTTCTTTTCTTTTTTATTGCTCATTTTGTTACATAATAGTTTTAGTCATTTTGTATATCACTTAAATATGCCATCTTTAATGGTATAGCAAGAATTAATTATAAATAAATAAAATATGGTGTCCAGCAATGTAGTTGACCATCATACTTGCATTTGTCATACCCTGGTGATTCTTTGACATCTTGTGTTAAATAATTTATTTATTCCTATTTGTGTCAAAAATGTGTTTACATCTTTATTTGCAAGAATTTTATAGTTGTGTTTCTTCCTTGTTCAGTCTGCCATGTCAAAGAACTGCAGTCAGCTCTTGTGTGAAGATCCTGTTTTTGCCGAGTATATTAAGTGTATTCTAATGGATGAAAGAACATTTATCAATAACAATGTTATGTACACGTTCTTGACACACTTCCTGCAGAAGGTACAATTATTTTTTTTAACTTCAAAGATTTATTCATAGTAGTGAAATAATAAGCCTGGTCTCTTCATGAGTTTATGATTTCTTTTTACAGGTTCAAGGTCAGGTATTTTCAGAAGCAAATTGTGCCAACTTGATCAATACTCTCATTTCAAATCTCTTAAATCAGTATCAAAGTCTAGATTCAGATTTCAGCAACCGACTTGAAATCTCTAAAACAAGCGCTATGTTAAATGGGGTAAGCATCATCTCTGTCAGTTTTCAAAATATTTGGAACTAAGAAAATAGCAAAACAAAGGTATCATGTAAATCATTGGTTAGAATAGAGATAGTACTATGACAAAAATATCACTCAAAATGCATTTTTACATTCAAGTCAAATGAATGGTAAAGTATTAAGCCTCATTTCAGTTATTGCAAGCACAGGTATGCTTGGTATATTCAGGTGCATAGTGAAGTGTTTTGGAACTTGATAAGTGGTCAGTTTGACCTCCTAGAACAGTGGTCTCAAACTCATGGCCCGGGAACCACATGCGGCCCACCAGGTACTATTTTGTGGCCCTTGGTCTGTACTAGTGCTGCCTGCTCTTTGCAGCGTCCTCCGGCTTCACCCCTAGCCTCCCGCTCTTACTTTCAGTTAATTACCACAGCCTACAGAGAGGATTACTGGTGCTGTAGCGATCCTTGCAGGCTGCCATCGTCCTTCCTGCATGTGCCCTCTGCTGCGATCCTGCCCATGACATCAGAGGAGGGGCAGGACCGTGGCAGAGGGAACATGCTGCGGAGGCCGATGGCAGCCTGCAAGGAATGCTACAGCACTGGCGATCCTCTCTGCAGGCTGCAGTAATTAGCTGAAACTAAGACCAGGAGGCTAGGGGGGTGAAGCTGGAGGATGCTGCAAAGTAGGGGGGAACATGAAGGCCTTCTGGGGGGGAATATTTATAAACTATAAAGAGTTTTACCTCATGCAAAATTGTCATTTTTTTACTAAGACATTAACTGTTTTTTTCTGCGGCCCTTCAATTACCTACAAATCCAAAATGTGGCCTTGCAAAGGGTTTGAGTTTGAGACTACTGTCCTAGAACATTGTCTCAAAATTAAAATATTAAAACATGAGGTCAACTTATTTGCCAAAGTATAAGGAAAATTCAAAAAACCCAAAAACTTACTTTTCAAGTAATCAATCTTCCAGACAAAGTATATTAATCGAGATTAATACCAGAAGTAACCATAATCATTTTATGATAAACACAACAAAAACGATGATAATAGTTATGAAGGAAATGCCATGCACCCAAACTGAGTGCACTCAATAATCATCACAGTATATTATAGTTAAATGAAACACAGTAATTGTAGTTAAATGAAAACCACTTATTTTGAAAATCCATATTGTTCTTTTTTTTAAAAAAATGGTATTTGAAACAGTGCAACATTGGTTCCAAATGGCAAAATTGTTCCACAGGGCAATGACATAACTAAGGACAAATTGCCTAGTTCAGTGGTTCTCAAACTGTTGACCAGGACCCCAAATGGAGTCGCACACATAGGGCCACTTACCTCCTAACTTCCTCTGTGACTTATGCTGAGTGGTAGCAGTCTACATGGGGCTCTGAATCAATGTATATTTACAGGTCTCTGGTCTCTTCTGTCAGACTAGAAACCCACAGAACACTGGGGTTCTGTGAGTGCTAAGTGAATCGCAGGACCCTGTGCTGATTGCTGCTATTGTTGCCACTGCTTTCTGTTTTGGATAAGTCAGGGGAAAAGGGTCTAAAATACTACCTAACAGCGGTTTAATAACATATGCTTCTACAGTGTAAAGGGTTTTGTTTCTCATTTCTCAACAACAAAAAAAACCCCAACCAAATGGTCTCAATCATGTAAGGCACAGTAGACAAATGGAACAGGGAACTAAATGCAAAGAACAAATCCTGGATTGCCAGAGTAAGGGGCAAGCTGGCATTTTTACTGCTTTGGCAACCTAACTGGGATTTAAGTCTTTTAAGTTGCATTGAATAAAACATTTGCCATTAAATCTTTCCATCCTTTCTGCTGATTGCACCCACTCTGGGTAGGTACAGAGCACCATTTTCTGCTTCTGTAAGTGAAAGCTTTTCTGTTATCTCCCTGCACCATGGGCAACAGAGAGATGAAATGTGTTTCTGAAAGTTGTTTGGGTTTTCTTCTATCCCAAAAATATTTCAGAAATTAGCATAGAGTACCACTAATGCAGTTTGGGCTTTGACTGCTCATAAGATAAGGTGGAACTTCTTTTTTTTTTAAATTCTTTATTCATTTTCAAATTTACAATAAGTGTAACAATATATCCAAACAAATTAACAATAAATATAACACTTAATAATCATCAATAAGGTGGAACTTCTAATGCGAGAATACAATAGTTAAGATGGTTCACATTTTAGTTTTAGATTGATTGTAACCTTAGCATGCATGGTTGCTACATTCATAGTTTTATGTTTTCAGTGTTATAACCCATGCTGCTTGTTCCTAGGATCTTCGAGCCCTTGCTCTGCTGCTTTCAGTTCACACCCCTAAACAGCTTAATCCAAACCTGATTCCAACTTTACAAGAGCTTCTCAGCAAATGCAGAACTTGTCAGCAACAGCGGACTGCATTGCATGAGCAGGAGGCCAAAGACAGAAAAACTAAAGGTTTGTATTTTACATGCAATATGTCCAAGTAAAATTGTTCAAGCCCAATATATTTGTTGTGACTGGAGGAGACTTGACTTTATTTATTGCACAACCAGTTGTGCTTTCTGTAGTGAAATGAAATCTGCCACTTTTCATTCAAAATATTTCCTGATTGTTAATGGGCTAAGCAGCAATCTTTTGACAGCCATCTTAATAGATGTTTTATGGATTTTGAAAGGGTATATGTATTTTATGTTTTAAATTCAAAGACAAATCTAAGCATCCCAGTGTATGAATAAGGAAAAGAGCATTAAGAAAGCACTTCACTAGAAATTTGCTTTATTTTCACAGATGATGAAGGTGCTACACCTGTGAAAAGAAGACGGGTTAGCAGCGATGAAGAACATATTGTAGACAGCTGCCTTGGTGATCTAAAAATTGAACCCAGGGAGGCATCAACCCCAACAAGCACTTCAGATAATGAGACAAGAGACTCTTCAATTATTGATCCTGGCACTGAACAAGATCCTCCCTCTCCTGAAAATAACTCTGTTAAGGAGTATAGGATGGACGTTTCATCTTCATTTTCAGAAGACATAGTATTAAATTCTAGGCCGCAACATACAGAAGAACAGTCAAGTAATGCTGGGAAACTGGAAGAATGTAAAGATGTGCAAAACTCCAAAGACTCTGTTGTGACTGAGGAAGACTCAGAATTCCCATCCACCTCGATTTCAGCAGTTTTGACTGATCTAGTAGATCCAAGAAGCTGTGAAGGGCAAGCCTTATCCTCACAGGATGCTGAAACTAGTTTAACATTTGGTTGTTGTTATTCCAGAGGACATTTCAGCCACATGCAACAGCATGACATTCTAGACACCCTGTGTAGGACCATTGAGTCTACGATTCATGCGCTCACAAGGATATCTGGGAAAGGAAATCAGGCTGCTTCTTGACAGTAGCTGCAGCATGTCTGCTGTTAAGGTTTTTCTTCTTTTTTTAAGCTGTTTGTATAAGTTTTGCTTATTTCTGTTTTGTGCTTAAGTTTGTCGAGTGCTCTCTGCTTGAATGTCAAGCTAGATTTATATGCTTAATTTCCAGTCAAGCAGGTCTCTAGATGAGAAATCTTGCATCTATACCTTAAGGGCAATCAGATAATGGATATGTTTTATGTAATTCAGAGTTCACTGTAGTGGCTTTCATTTAATATGGCTGTCTGGGAGAACAGGGTCTCCTTGCCCCTGTATGATGTAATTTAAATTTAAACTTATGGCATTTTTACTGTGTATAATATGGTGTCCTCTGTGCCAGTTTTTGTACCTTATAATAGAGGCAGATTGCCTCAGATCGCTGTGGTTCTTATTATCAAAATTAAGTTTACTTGTACTAAACAACCACAAGAAATTTGATTCTGTAAAGAATCCTCTTTAGCTGTGGCCTGGCAGTATATATATGGTGCTTTATTTAACAGAATACCTGTGGAGGAAATAAAGCACACTTGATGTAAAAATAATTGTTTTATTTTTATTGACATAACTGATTACTATTCTGTGCACTTCATTAAACTGATTGTGATGACTTTTCATTTCTGTTTACATTAAATTTCCTCAATCTTGAGCTTTTTTACAGAAAATTAAATTGAAAATGGGAATTTAAAGAGTATAGAAAGACATGATTTGGAGTCATTTATTTATCTCCATTTTTAAACTGGTTGCATGATTATTACATTACATTAGTGGCTTCTATTCCACCAATATCTTGCAGTTCTAGGCGGATTACAAAAGAAGATAACTATATTTCCAGGAAAATTACAAATTAGGGTGCTGTTTACATGGTTGAGACTTTGATGGGAAATTTACAAGAGAGGGGATAGTCATGGAGATGTGTTATGATTTCTTGATAAATTTTTGAATAGCAGGGTTTTGATTTCTTTTCAAAATGATTTGAAGTCAGTCGTTGTTGTCAGCATGTTGGAGAGGAGGTGATCAAGTTTCACTGCTTGCGTTGCTAGTAGGTTGTCATACATCTTCTTGAGCTATGTACCTTTGGGGGATGGATAAATGGGTCTGATTGATTTGTTCCAGTTTAGGCGATTGATTAGATACATGGAGGCAGTGCCATTCATTACTTTGAATAATAGACAGTAAAATAGTATTCGCGTTTGTATAGGTAGCCAGTGTAAGTCTAGGTATGCGGTGGTGATGTGGTCATATTTGCTTAGTGAATAGATCAGTCTGATGGCTGTGTTTTGTACTGTCTGTAATTGTTTTATCATGTTTGCGGGGCACAACAGGTAGAGGATGTTGCAGTAGTCCAAAAGTCCTAGGACTAGGGATTGGACTATGAACCTGTATTGCTCTTTGTTGAAGAATTTTCTTATTTTTCGCAGGTTGTGCATGACTATAAGGGCTTTCTGGATGGTCTTGTTGATTTGAACTTGCATGGTGCAGCATCTATCTATCATTACTCTGAGGGGTTTTAGGGCAGACTGTATTGGGCATTTGGTAGCATTTATTTCTAATTCTGTTATGGATGGGGTTTTGTCCTTTTCTAGCAATAGAAATTTTGTTTTATCTGAGTTCAGCTTTAATTTGTGGTCTATCATCCATTTTTCCTCTACTTCTAGTGTTTTTCAGTTTTTCTATTGAGGTGGGGACTGGTGGTTCGAAGGGGAGGAGAATGGTGATGTCATCTGCATAGCTGAATGATGTTACATCTAGATTATCTAGACTGGACCCAAGGGAGGCTATAAAGAGGTTGAAGAGCGTTGGAGATAGTGGTGACTCTTGGGGAACGCCAAGGGGTTAGACCAGGAGTCTGATTTAAGATCATTTGTCTTTGCTCTGTATGATCTTGATTTAAGGAATCCTTGGAACCAGGGGTGTACCTTGCCTGAGATCCCTATGGCTTCTAGTATTTGTAGTAGTATGGTGTGGTCTACCAGGTCAAATGCTGCAGAGAGATCAAGTTGAATTATCAACATCCTTCTGCCTTTGCTTAGGTGCTGTAAGGCTGTATCTAGGAGAGTTCCTAGTAGTGTCTCCATGCTGTAGTTGGTTCTGAACCCCGACTGTGAGGGGTAAAGTAGGTTGTGGTCTTCCAGATAGTTTGTGAGGTATTGTACAACTAGGCCTTCTATTAGTTTTAACGCAGGGGTCCCCAAAGTCCCTCCTTGAGGGCTGAATCCAGTCGGGTTTTCAGGATTTCCCCAATGAATATGCATGAGATCTATGTGCATGCACTGCTTTCAATGCATATTCATTGGGGAAATCCTGAAAACCCGACTGGATTCAGCCCTCAAGGAGGGACTTTGGGGACTCCTGGTTTAACGTATATTGGTAATGAGGCGATAGGTCTGTAGTTGGAGGGGAGATCTATTGAGCCTTTTTGGTCTTTCATTATAAATAGTCTTCTGCAGGATATCTAACAATATGGTCTATTTTCAGCTGAAGGTTCAATGCCCTTCTTCAGTACTGATCTTCCTTTAACCTGGTATTTAAAACTAATCCTATTTCTGGCAATAAACAGTAGAAAATTAAGTTTATTCTAGACAAAAGCATAGTAGTATCATAAGCTTCTAGTACCAGCCTCTCGTATCATACCCTTTGCAGGATTAATTCATCCTATATGTCTGTCCTTTAATGCTCTGTAAACTGTTATCTATTAGATTCCCATATTATTGATAAAAATGAAGTAAGGAGAAAACTATGATAAATTAGATATAGATTTCAGTTAAGCAATGTTGCATATAGAGGCAGATAGCTGGTAATGCAGGCTGTTCTCCTTGTTGCTCTCCCAGCTAGGATGGAAGGAGGGAGGGAGGTGAAAGGGACTCCAATATGCATGTGAGATTGCCTGCAGAAGAATTAATCCAGTAGCGAACTGGAATCATGCAGGCTCTGCTATGCCTGAGGGAAGAATTTGCCAGCACAAACTATTCTCTTTACCTATCAAAGAGAAGATAAGCATCCTGCATGCTTCACCTATGCACTGGGGAAAAAGACAACAATAAAATGGCTGCCAGCCTCACCAATACAGGAACAGAAATCAGAACTTAAGCCATGCACCCCACCTGAGGCATGCCTCAAGGTGACATCCCCCTTTTCTTTCTGGCCCTGTGAAACCTCCCCTCCTTCCTCCACCCCTAGGATGAAGACCTTTTTTTGGTCAGTCCTGCCCCCTTAGCCATCCTTCTGGGGAGACAGATAACTGCCTTCTAATGGGAGTAGATAGAGCCCCTTCCCTACCTCTGCCTCTTGTCATTACTACTGGAAAGAACTTACACCTCAATTGCTCCTTCCTTCCAATCCTCAGAGAAGGAAGGCTCTGGAGGGCCAGCATTGGCCTTATATGATAGGTACCTGAACCGGACTCTCGCAGGTTGGGACCACCGTAGATGCCCAGAAGAATAAGCCATGCAACATCCACCTGCTTTGGTAATGCTTTTCTTTTATTAAAATCAGGAAATGTAATGTAAGGCGGTGGTTAAATCCAAAAAAATAAGATAAATACCGGTAATGTAAGCTCTGAGTATCCCCCCTTAAGTATCCAAAAGCTGACAAAGTTCTTTCAGGGCAGGAATTCACCCCTGCAAAACTGGCAGGAAGGGTTCTAAGTCTAGCACCCACCACTCTAAAGCATCCCTTCATTTTAGATGGGGAAGAGGAACAGCCTACCATCTATTCCAACATTCCAGGCACCCCGCCATTGTTAGTCATGTATCCGCTCCTTTTCCTGGGTGCCATTAGCACTTGGTGGCTTAAAAGTTCAAATTACCCAGTGTGGCAATAGACAGAGTAAGCATCTCTCCTTAATGCAACTGCTACTCCAAGGCTCTGCTCTTTATAGCTGGAATTGGCATGCCTCCAGTTCTAGGCACTCAAGCCTACCCCTGAAGGCACTGGGGTCCCCACCCACTATGCCCTGTGAACATAAGAATTGCCATACTGGTACAGACCCAAGGTCCTTCAAGCCCAGTATCCTGTTTCCAACAGTGGCCAACTCAAGTCCCAAGTACCTAGCTAGATCCAAGTATAAAACAGACTTTAATCTGCTTATCCTAAGAATAAGCAGTAGATTTTCCCAAGCCATCTCAATAATGTGGTTGCTCTAGTGACTCCTGCCCTTTTTTTTTTTTTTTTTAATATATAAAATTTTATCTAGTCTGGAATTCCAGCTTGCATCCCTTTTGGCAAGAGACTGGAATGTTCTGGTAGATATAATGGAGACAAAAACAGTGATGGGATTTAAAAATGCTTGGAATAAATATATGGGATTTATAAACAGAAAGAGGATGAAATCTAAACTTGGAGGTTATTCAGCAACTCCAGTAGTTGAAAACTAAAGCCAATGCCAGACAGACTTCTATGG
Organism: Geotrypetes seraphini; assembly: GCF_902459505.1. NCBI lineage: Eukaryota > Metazoa > Chordata > Amphibia > Gymnophiona > Dermophiidae > Geotrypetes > Geotrypetes seraphini. The sequence continues at coordinate 335,760,462 of NC_047086.1, read as the reverse complement.
TCTGTATTCCATAAATGGCAAAAGATATATGAAGATTCAGTAACTCTAGCAGGTGGGAACAATGGGCAATTCTGGATAGACTTCTACAGTTTGTATCCTCTAAATGGCAAAGACAGATTAGAATCGACTAAAATGTCCTTTGACATCAACTCCAGTAGTTGTGATATAAGGGCATGGATGGGCAAATATCTACAGTCTGTGTCCTGTTCATGGCTAAATAAAGATTAAGTCTGCATATTTTGTATTACATTAATATCATATGCTATGAATATCATATGCTGTGCATCTCAAGGGGGAAGAGGAAGACACCTTAATGTTGAAATTAGCAAGTTAAATGTTGTTAATAATATTACCAGTTTAAACATTTCTCTAAGGACAAGCAGGGCATCACATTCTTACATCCTGGGTGATGTCATCTGATGGAGCCCAGCATGGAGCAATTTCCCAGCTTCTTCTAGAAATGTCTGGAACAGTACACCACGCATGAACTCAAGTCTTACTGCCTGGGCAGTCTTTCTTCATCTGTGGGGTAGTGAAGATGCACTTTCCCATCTGTCTCTCAGCTCATATCTCTTGTGTCTTCTGGTTAAATAACCTTTTTCCTGTAAAAACTGCATGGGAACATTATTTTTCTGTCCCCTTTTATTTGCCTTTGATTTTACTTGGGGTTTTTTTTTCCATGGCTCACAGCCCCTTAGGCCTGAGAACTCTAGTCAGGATATATTTTTTTCTTTCATTTTTTTTCATCATTGAGCAATTTGAGTTAATTTCAGGTATTTTCCCCAACATGTCCCAGTAAACTCCTAGTGATTTTAAAAAGTGCTCTGTGTGGCAAGACCATGTCTCTTACACACACTCATAACTGGTGATTATCATGCTTTGAGCCAACCATAAAGTTTATTTGAGTAAACTCTGTTGACAGAAATCAAAAAGAACCCCTAAGAGTTGAGGGGAGCAGTACAGAAATATTTTTTGTGCCACAAGTCCAGTCCATCGACATTGCCATCAGAAACATTGGTGCTTATGGCCCCTGGAGTTGCAATGCACACTGAGGGTACATTAGTATCAAGAAGGACTCAGCCTGCCTCAACATTGATCATTGTTAGTGCCCATTGAGCTCGAGCATTGTTGGATCCCACATCAAGGACACATAAAGGTTCAATGTTTTTCCATGTTGGCATTGAGGGACTTTGATCCCAGTCATAGGGTGGAGGTAAAGAAACATTGGTCCTCAAGAAAGCATGACACTAGGAGCACTGGAACATCAACATCACCAGTGCCTGAGAAACGTCCACACCAGGGATTAGTTGCTAACATGCCAGTCTCCTCTGGGCTAGGAATAATTTTCTGATTTGGCCTCAATCAATCTATAGACCTAAACATATTGAATGAGCCCTCACCTATACCAGTATCTGTCTCCAAGGAGTTGTTCCAGGCCCTGCTCCAGGAAGAACTGGGGTGACTTATTGCCCAACATAATGCCATAGTATTAAGGGCATTGATGTTAGATCTGATGTCGGTACGACCCATTCTGGAGGTCTATGCTCAATATTGGTCATGCAGTGACACTGATGCCTAAAGGAGCCTTGGGGTAGGTACATGGAGCCTGCCTATTGATGACTCTCTCAAAGCCAGCGAGAATCCATAGAGAGGATTGTTTTCATGAGTCTAAGCCGATCTGTTCCTAAGCTTCTGAGGAAGAGACAGAAGTTCTCTCGGAGGCAGGTTCTCTGGACCTTCCTTCAGATCCTTCCCTGCCACGTGAAAGGAGAAAGTCTTCCTATTGAGGAGCACCAGTTTTGTCATGGAGATGGCTCAGGTTGTCCCATTTAATCTGGAGGTTAAGATTGGCCCCAGGGCAAAAATATTGAACATATTTGAATTTGATGCCCCTCCTAAGGAAGCTGTGATAGTGCCCGTTGACATCATCCTTAAGGATGTGCAGGTGAGAGAGTAGGTGATACCTCCCCACATACACACACAACCTATTCCTAAGAAGCCAACTCTTATGTATAGAGTCAATAAGGCTCTCAGATTCAAAAAGCTTCAGCTTCCACACCAATCTGTGGTTGTTGAATCTGCTCTCAAAGTAGCTAAGAGTTCAAGGTCTTACTCCTTGATGGCCCTGGGGAGGTTTGCTCTCAGACTTTGGATTCTTTTGAAAGGAAAATGTTTCAGAATGCTATGCCCAGGCAGCTCTTCATGAAGTCCTTGGTGAGAAGTGTGATGAATTTTGCAGACACTTTACCATCTGAGCAGACTACAGAACTCTACCAGTTAATAGCCAAGCAGTTGAACTGCCATGGCAAGCATATGGCATGAAAGCATATGCCAAAGGCAACCTATGATGTTTTCAGTGTGGAATCGAAAGTCTCCACTAGGAACATAGGAATATGCAGACTTATCTGAATATGTGCTACTGACCTGGAACTTGCTGTTCAGGAGCTGCTGGCAGACATCAGCTACCAACTGAAATGAGTCAGATAAAAGGTTTAAAAGAGAATTAAAAATCTTTCTCTTTGTTCAAGCATATGGAGGGATTTAACTATGCAATCTCTGAAGATGGGCTGTGGAGTCTAAAGACTTGATGAGGAGATGGACCAGTTCAAGCCAATGAAGAGTCTAGTGATTATTTAAATATTTTTATTTGAAGGAGTGTAATATCTCTGTTTTGTCCTAATCTATGTAGTGTATGTTGTATCTGTAACATGTGCACTTGATTTTATTATGGATGTAACTATTTGTACTCCGCTTAGAACTTGTAGTGACAATGCAGAATAGAAATTTGTTTAATAGAAAAAAATAAATAACCTTTTCAGTGACAAGGTGGAGGAGGCTGACATTTTTCCAAGAAAGGTAGATCCTTGTAATTTCAAATCAAGGGTCATCAAAATAGTCTGCATGGGTTACGCCCTTTCATGGCAAAAACTCCTTCCAAATTATACCCCAAGAGTGTCAAAATGAAGTTCTCAGAATCAGGAATTCTTCCTGTAAAAGTTCTCATCCCTTTTATAGGTTAATATGGTCAAGCCTGTTCCACCAAAATGGAAAGGAAAAGTATTTTACATCTAGTACTTCCTGATCCCCAAAAAGACAGGAGGATTCTGTCCCTTCCTGGACTTAAGGCTCTTTACAGGTATTTGATTAAGGAAAAGTTCAGGATGGTTTCCCTAGGCACCTTAATCCCAATGATTCAGAAAAATGATTGTCTATGCTCTTTGAACTTAAAGATGCTTATACCCACAATTAGATACTTTCCAGTCACAGAAAGTATCTCAGATTCAACATAGGGAGAAACTACTACCAGTACCACATTCTGCTTTCTGACCTCATATCAGCTTCCATAGTTATTATAAAATGTCTTGTAGTAGTTGCAGTGTTGCTATACAAACTGGGAGTTCACATGTTTCCCTATCTAGACAATTGGCTGGTCAAGAGCACATAACAGGATAGAGCTCAAGAATCCATGTCCAGAATTATTTGAGCTCTGGTGCTACTAAAGTTCAAGGTTACTGCTTCATGGAACAACTAGTCAAGGAACCAACGCGAGGGAGAACTACTCTTGACCTCATCCTTAATGGATTAGAGGGGCCTGCAAGAGGGGTAGAAGTGGGAGGACCACTAGGCAACAGTGATCACAACACAATCAGATTCACATTAGAAAGGGGGACACCCATAGAGAGAAGGACTGCAACGACTGCACTCAACTTCAGGAAAGGGAACTATGTTGCTATGAGGGAAAGGGTGGGGAGGAAGCTCAAGAACAGCTTTAGGATGGAGACTGTAGGAAGAGCCTGGACCCTATTCAGGGACATCCTGCAGGAAGCACAAAACCTGTACATCCCCAGTTTCAGGAAAGGCTGTAAGAACAAGCGGTCAAAAAAACCAGTTTGGATGACAACTGAAGTAAAGAGGGCAATAAGTGACAAGAAAGTGTCCTTCCGGAGATGGAAAAAGGACCCAACGGAGGAAAATCACCAGGAGCACAGGAATTGCCAAAAGGAATGCCACCGAGAGGTTAGAAAAGCAAAAAGGGAACACGAGGAGGGGCTGGCCAGGGAGGCGAAAAACTTCAAGGCATTCTTCAGTTACATAAAGGGGAAGCAACCAGCGAGAGAGGAGGTGGGGCCATTGGATGATGGGGATAGGAAAGGAGTGATTAAGGAGGACAAAGAGGTAGCTGAGAGGTTGAACACGTTCTTCTCGTCGGTCTTCACGTGCAAAGACACATCCAATATACCGGACTCAGAGGAGCTCATGAGTGGGGAACAGGCCGAAAAATTGGAGCATATAGAGGTAAGTCAGGAGGATGTCCTCAAACAGATAGACAGGCTAAAAAGCGGCAAATCGCCGGGACCGGATGGGATCCACCCAAGGGTTCTAAAGGAACTAAGACAGGAAATAGCAGGCACAATCCAGCATGTTTGCAACCTATCCCTGAGAACAGGAGAGGTGCCGGAGGACTGGAAACTGGCAAATGTCACACCTATCTTTAAGAAGGGATCGAGGGGTGACCCCGGGAACTACAGGCCGGTGAGCCTGACTTCAGTTATAGGGAAGATGGTGGAAGCGATGATCAAGGACAACATTTGCGAACACATCGAGAAAAATGACTTACTGCGAACAAGCCAGCACGGATTCTGTAAGGGAAGGTCATGCCTTACGAACCTACTGTACTTCTTTGAAGGAATAAGCAGTCAGGTGGACAAAGGGGAACCCATAGACATCATTTACCTCGATTTTCAAAAGGCTTTTGACAAGGTGCCACATGAAAGGCTGCTTAAGAAGCTGTGGAACCACGGGGTGGGCGGGGATGTACACAGATGGATCAAGCACTGGCTGTCGGGTAGACTGCAGAGGGTCGGAGTGAAGGGCCAATATTCTGACTGGCGGGGAGTCACGAGCGGTGTGCCACAGGGATCGGTGCTAGGGCCACTGCTCTTCAACATATTTATCAACGACCTGGAAACGGAGGCAAAATGCGAGGTTATAAAATTTGCGGACGATACCAAACTCTGCGGCAGGGTTAGGACCAGGGAGGAATGTGAGGACCTGCAAAGGGACCTGGACAAGCTGGAAGACTGGGCAAACAAATGGCAAATGCGCTTTAATGTGGAAAAATGCAAGGTCATGCATATAGGAAACAAGAACCCGTTGTTCAACTACAAAATGGGGGGGGCACTGCTGGGAGACAGCGGACTTGAGAGAGACTTGGGTGTGCTAGTGGATGCATCAATGAAGCCATCCGCACAGTGCGCAGCAGCGTCAAAAAAAGCCAACAGGATGCTGGGCATCATAAAGAAGGGTATCACAACCAGGACGCGGGAAGTCATCATGCCACTATATCGGGCGATGGTGCGCCCGCACCTGGAATACTGCGTTCAGTATTGGTCGCCGCACCTCAAGAAGGACATGGCGGTACTTGAGAGAGTCCAAAGGAGAGCAACGAAGCTTGTAAGAGGGCTGGAAAATTGCCCATACGCCGAGAGGCTGGATAAGCTGGGTCTCTTCTCTCTGGAAAAAAGGAGGCTCAGGGGAGATATGATAGAGACCTTCAAGATCCTGAGAGGCATAGAGAGGGTGGATAGGGACAGGTTCTTCAGACTGAGAGGGACAACAGGTACGAGGGGGCACTCGGAGAAACTGAAGGAGGATAGGTTCAAGACAAATGCAAGGAAGTTTTTCTTCACCCAAAGGGTCGTGAACACATGGAATGCGCTCCCGGAGGAAGTGATCAGGCAGAATACAGTACAGGGATTGGACGGATTCCTGAGGGACAAAGGGATCGTAGGGTACTGAAACCAAGGGGTGATTCAGACAGGTCGTGACCTGTTGGGCCGCCGCGGGAGCGGACTGCTGGGCGGGATGGACCTGTGGTCTGACCCAGCAGTGGCACTGCTTATGTTCTTATGTTCTTAAGGTCAGCTACCCAAAGTCCCACCTCCTCCCCATTCATAGAGTAGAATTCATAAGAGCCCTGCTACTGTACATATATTCACAGTTGGGCCTTTCTCCCAGACCAGCAAGCAGACCTTAGTCCACATTGTGCTACAGGTCCACCAGAGTCAGCAGGTCAACTCAGCAGATGTTGAGATTTTTGGGCCTCATGGCCTCCTCTGTCCATGTCACACTCATGGCACATCTCCACTTGAGACTGGACCTGTGGATTCTAGCTTCCCAGTAGTCACAGACCTCTAGAAACATAGCGGATATCATCAATGTCACTCCAATACAAGAATCTCTCTTGTGATGGACAATTCAGTCCAATTTGACACAGAAACTTCCTTTCCTCCCTCAACCCGACAAGACTTTAACAATGGATGCATCCAAACTAGGGTAGGCAGCTTGTGGATTGGTTTCACACTTTTAAGTCAGTGGTACTCACAGGAGACCCAGTTGCACATCAACCTCCTTAAGCTTTAGACAGTGTGGAATGTTCTAAAGGCTTTCAGAGATCAGCTAATGCACAAAATTGTACTCATTCGAGCAGACAACCAACTTGCATTGTATTATATCAATAAGCAGGGAGGCACAGGATTGTACCTCCTGTGTCAGAAAGTGTTCAGGTTGTGGTCCTGAGCATTTAAGCACAACATAGTGCTCAGGGCTCCTTACTTGGTATACCCCAAATCATCTGAGAGTGGGGCACCTGCTTAGTGGATCTCTTTACTATACATCTGATCAATAAAGACCCTCAGTACTGATCCAGAATGATATCACATGGCAGCCTTCCACCTTCACTTGGGGGTGGATCCTCTATATGCATATCCTCCCACACCTCTCATAGTGAAAACTTTATTGAAACTCAAGGAAGATATAGGAATCATGATTCTCATCACACCATATTAGCCAAGACAGATATGGTTCCCTTTACTTCTGGAGTTGGCCTCCAGAGCTCTGTGGAGACTGGACTGTTTTCCAATCCTCATCATCCAGAACGAGGGGTTATTTCAACATACCATGGCCCTTACAGCCTGGATGTAGAGAGGTTAGTAGTTGATACTCTCCATTTGCATGAGGGTTTTTACCTTGTCTGTCTTGCTTCCAGAAAATATTCCACTAAGAAGTCATATAATTTCAAAAGGAAAAGGTTTGCCATCCCTTTTCTTGTTTTACACAGAAACTGCTTGAGTACTTTCTACACTCATCAGAGTCTGGTGTTAAGACCAATTCTGTTCGGATTCATCTTGGTACATGTGGCGCCTTTATTGCTGTACTGAATATTTGTGTTCGATTTGATTCAGCCCTGAATAGTGATTAAGAATAATCTGCGGCTCTACGGTACTAAATACTACTGAAAAAAATAAATCTCTGATTTCACACTGCTGCTTTTATTATTTGTTATGTTAAAGTTCAATACCCATTATTCATATTTGGCTGAATAATTTTTTTCATTATTCTCATTCAGCCAAATAGTTAAAGTATATGGAAAGTAAGCCCATCTTTGTTTAGTGTTTAGTTCAATTCATGAGAGGTTTACTGCTGTTCAAGTTCCCTTTCAAACCTCCCTCTATGTCATGGAATCTGAAACTCATTCTCATCCATCAGATAGAAGCTTCAATTAAGTCACTTAATACCTGCAACCTGAGGTTTTTGACCTGGAATGTTTTATTCTTGGGGGTGGTCACTTCAGCCCACAGGGTCAGTGAACTCCAAGCTGTAGTAGCTGATCCACCTTACACAAGATTTAATCACAGCAGAGTAGTTCTCTGCTCATTTTCAACATTCTTTCCTCAAGTTGTGTTGGAATTCTGTCTTAACCAGTCAAGTGTTCTGCAAACATTCTTCCCCAAACCCATTGCCCATCCTAGCAAAAGCACACTTCACATCTCAGACTGCAAAAGAGCTTTGGCCTTCTATCTGGAAAGCTTAGGTTTTGTTTTTTTTGACCCCCCCAACAGAATGGTGGCAGCCATTGATAACTTTTAACTGGTCCTGCATGCATTTGTGGTGTGCTTTTCCAAATATTTCTAGAAAAAGCTGGGAAGTTGCTCCACGCTAAGCTCCATCAAATAACATTACCCATATGTGAGATTGTGTCCTGCTGTCATCAGAAGACATCTGGTATGGTTGAGTAACTTCACTATGTTGTTCCAAGACTTTAATATTTAACTGCCTCTATGTGGTTGGCATGATGACATATTGCCACACAGTGTTAATCATGAATGATGGTAATCTGCATAGAGTGATGAATGCGGCTTTGGTCACCTTGTTGAACAGACTGGATGGACCATGTAGGTTTTTATCTGCCATTATTTACTATGATACTATAACTTGTCAGTTATCATTTGTTGAAGTCACTGACTGCTAAAGTAACCTATGTACCTTTTAAGTGTTGCTTCCAACTGTAGCACCATCTGAACAACCATTTTTTTTAAAAAAAATTCACTTTCACTCATGGCTTAATATTCTTGGAGACTGAAAGGCATTTATTTTAAGATGTTTATTAAGTAAAATGACCATGGCTTTATAAGATATGGCTGCTGGGAAGACAATGCATATTCACTCCAGGGCTCTGATCCAGGTTAAATCTGTGTCTGTGAATGCTTTTGACTGCATGTTAAAAATTTGTTTCCATTTCATGGCTGCATTAGAAATACTGTGAGCTTGCATAAGTATAAATGAAGTTTTCCTCAGATCAGTCTTCTTGAAACAGCCTGTTCTGGCAGAACTTCATGTTGGGGGGACGGGACGCTGAGATCATATTCTCAGTAACCACCATCTGACAAGGATACACCAAAGAAGCAAACATTTGGATGTGCTGCAATGATTCTAAGCTCTTTTTTTTATATAGGAAGTAAAGGATGCATATTTTCTTTGTACAATATTTTTTTTTTTCCTGGATATAAATTTAAGTGTATACACTTTTTACATTTCTGCCATTTTAGACTATTTGATTTCCAGTTTGTTGATGAAATACTGCATTTGCACTTTAATTGAAAAAAAGGGAGTGTTATGTAATGATTTTGATTAAACAAACTAATCCTACTAGTATAAAGTCTGACAAAAATCCCTTAAATGTTGATGTATGAAAGAGAGTTCTTTAACACTAAACCTACTGTTCTTCTATATAGTACTGTATATATATTTATCCCAGGACAAGCAGGCAGCATATTCTTAACGCATGGGTGACGTCACCGACGGAGCCCCGGTACGGACACTTTTAACTAGAAAGTTCTAGTTGGCTGCACCGCGCATGCGCGAGTGCCTTCCCGCTCGACGGAGGAGAGCGTGGTCCCCAGTTTCTTCGTTTCCGCGGAGCGAAGAAGACGCATGTTTTTTCAACGGCCGTTGAAAACGAGTTTTCTGCCTTCCCGCTCGCATAAAATTTTTTCGGTTTTATTCTTTTCTGATTCCTTATTTTTACTTAAAAAAAAAACAAAACTCTCGTCTAGTTTTCTGTATTTTTCTGGCCGGCCCCGGCGGGGCCTGTTGCCACCATACAGGCCTCCGGATTCGATTTTGCGGAGGCCGTGTTTCCCTTCATGCCCCCTCAACCGGGCTTTAAGAAGTGCCAGCGGTGTGCACGCCCGATCTCTCTCACCGACCCGCACAATTGGTGCCTGCAGTGCTTGGGTCCAGAGCATCGGGCTGACACCTGCACCCGCTGTGCTACGCTTAAAAAGCGCACATTAAAAAATAGGCAGATCCAGCAAAATATTCTGTTCGGTACCGGATCAGCCATGGAACCTGCCACGACGTCGACGGCACCTCAAAAGTCGGCACCACCGGATCCTTCTTCGGGGTCGCTGGGCCCAAGTAAGCCGGCTAAGAAGCCTTCCACTTCCCTAGAACGCCCTCCTGGCACGGTCGTGACGCCGACCCTTCCGGCACCGCACCGACCCCGTAAACGCTCCGCTCCAATATCGGTGAGTGCCTCGTCATTGGCCTCCTCATCGCCGGAGCGTAGAGCGGCACCTGTGGTACCGAAGAAGAAAAAAGCGGTACCGGTGCCCCCCCTGGATGACCGCATCGCGGCCATACTCCAATCCCAATTACAGGAGCAGCTGCAGCAACAACTACAACAACTGTTGCCGGCGTTGCTGGCCCCGCACCTTCCGGTACAGGACCGGTCCGAGCCTCGCACTGTCCCATCGGTGTCGACCCCCTCGGTACCAATTAATACTTCCATGCCGGTGCTCTCGGCTGAACCACGTACAGTGCATACCCGTGCTGCTGCCGACCCTTCCCGGTCCCAGGAACGACACCGATCTTCCTCTCCCGGTACCGCCTCGGTGCGCTCAGGCAAGTCTCTCTCAAAGACCCGCCATACCGAGCCTTCCACACCGATGTCCAGACGTGCACACCCCGACGTTAGGGACCCGGACTTATGGGAAGACTCCCCGCACGGTACCGAGGAGGATGCTTCGTCGACCGACGAAGAACCCTCCATGGCTGACACCGTTTCAAACCGGAACAGTCCTCTTTCTCCAAATTCCTTAGGGAGATGTCAGCAGCTCTTTCTATCCCCTTAGAGTCTGACTCTAAAAAGTCTCAGGCTTTTCTCGATGCCCTAGACTTTGAGCAACCTCCCATGGAATTTCTGAAGTTGCCCGTCCACGACATCTTACGGGAAACTTTTTATAAAAACTGGGAGACTCCCCTCGCAAACTGGATAGCTTGTACCGGGTCATTCCAATCCCAGGGTTTGACAAGCCTCAATTACCCCACGAATCTCTCCTGGTGGAGTCCACCTTGAAGATATCTCAGGGTTCCAGTGTCTATGCCTCCACCCCTCCTGGCAGAGAGGGAAAAACTATGGATAAATTTGGTAAGCGCCTTTTCCAAAATGCAATGTTAGCCAATAGAGCTAACAATTACACCTGCCACTTCTCCTTCTACATGAAGCATCTGGTGCAACAACTCTCCTCCTTACAAAAATACCTTCCTGAACGTAAGGTCCCCCTCTTCCAGCAGCAAATTTCCAGCCTACTCCAACTCAGGAAGTTCATGGTTCGCTCTATTTATGACTCGTTTGAGCTGACCTCACGAGCATCTGCCATGGCTGTTGCTATGCACCGTTTGGCCTGGCTGAGAGTCTCTGACCTTGACATTAACCACCAAGACCGCCTGGCTAACACACCTTGTCTTGGTGACGAACTCTTCGGGGAGTCCCTGGACTCGACAACCCAGAAACTCTCAGCGCACGAGACCAGGTGGGATACTCTGGTCAAGCCTAAGAAGAAGACTCCGCCTGCTCGCCCCTACAGACAGCAGTCTTCCTACCAGCGCAGGTTCTCGGCCAGACCTCTCAACCCGCCTCAACAGCAGTCTCGCCGTCCTCGTCACCAGCATCAACCTCAGACTCGGTCCCAGTCTCATCAACCTGCCAAGCCTCTTCCTCCATCAAAACCATCTCAACCCTTTTGACTCTTTTCTCCAGGGCATAGCCAGTCTCCCATCATCGCTACCTCTTCCTCAGCCTATCAGAGGATGCCTCCATCTCTTCCTCAGCCATTGGGAGGTCATCACTTCGCCACGGCTACTCTCTCAACTTCCAGACTCTTCCACATAGAGTCTGCTTCTCACTCCTCCCAATCCCTCCTCCCCCTGAGGGAGGTCCAATCCCTCCTTCTTCTCAATGCCATCGAAGAGGTGCCTTCGGACCAAAGGGGTCAGGGATTCTACTCCCGCTACTTCCTGGTTCCCAAGAAGACAGGAGATCTTCGTCCCATCCTCGATCTCCGGGACCTCAACAAATGTCTGGTCAAGGAAAAGTTCAGAATGCTCTCCCTTGCCACACTTTACCCTCTTCTCTCTCAACACGACTGGCTATGTTCCCTAGACCTCAAAGAAGCCTACACTCACATTCCAATCAATCCGACTCACGTCGCTACCTACGGTTTCAGATCCAGCACCGTCACTATCAGTACAAAGTGCTACCCTTTGGCCTCGCATCATCGCCCAGGGTGTTCACCAAGTGCCTTATTGTGGTAGCAGCCTTCCTCAGGTCTCACAACCTCCAGGTGTTCCCCTACTTGGACGATTGGTTGGTGAAAGCACCTACGTCTCCGCTTGTGCTACAAGCCACTCATCACACCATCTCTTTCCTCCATCTCCTGGGGTTCGAGATCAACTACCCCAAGTCGTACCTGCTTCCCACACAGCGACTTCAGTTCATTGGCGCAGTTCTCGACACCACTCTGATGAGGGCGTTTCTCCCCTCCGACCGACAACGGACCCTGCTCCACCTCTGTCGTCAGGTGCTCCTTCATCATTCCATCCCAGCTCGGCAGATGATGGTCCTCCTGGGCCATATGGCCTCGACGGTCCATGTGCTTCCTCTGGCGCGACTCCACCTCAGGACACCTCAATGGACTCTAGCCAACCAATGGTCACAGACCACGGATCCTCTTTCTCATCCCATCTCTGTAACATCATCTCTTCAGCGATCTCTTCAATGGTGGTTGAACTCCTCCAATCTTTCCAGGGGTCTATTCTTTCATCTACCCCCTCACTCCATGATCATAACCACGGATGCTTCCCCCTATGCATGGGGAGCTCACATGGGAGATATTCGCACCCAAGGACTCTGGACCCCTCAGGAGCGTCAACATCATATCAATTTCCTGGAACTCAGAGCCATGTTCTATGCTCTCAAGGCCTTCCAGCACCTTCTCTACCCTCAGGTTCTCCTCCTGTGCACAGACAACCAGGTCGCCATGTACTACATAAACAAGCAAGGCGGCACTGGATCACCCCTCCTCTGTCAGGAGGCCATCCGCATCTGGACCTGGGCCACGGCCCACAGTCTCTTCCTCAAGGCTGTCTACATCCATGGCGAACAGAACTCCCTGGCTGACAATCTCAGCCGCGTCCTTCAACCTCACGAGTGGACGCTAGATCCTCCCACACTCCGCTCCATCTTTGCTCGGTGGGGCACTCCTCAGGTGGACCTCTTTGCAGCTCCTCACAACCATCAGCTGCCCCACTTCTGTTCCCGACTCTTCTCCCTGCATCGTCTGGCCCCGGATGCATTCCTGCTCAACTGGACGGATCGGTTCCTCTATGCCTTTCCCCCACTACCTCTGATGTTGCGGACTTTGTTCAAATTCCGCAGGGACAGAGCCACCATGATTCTCATCGCCCCTCGGTGGCCTCGTCAACACTGGTTCTCCCTCCTGCTCCAGCTCAGCTCCAGAGACCCCATTCCTCTTCCTGTGTTTCCTACTCTACTTACTCAGCAGCATCAGTCTCTACTGCATCCCAATCTGTCCTCGCTCCACCTGACAGCTTGGTTTCTCTCGGGGTGACCTCTCCAGAGAATCTGTCTCAGCCTGTCCGTCGCATTTTGGATGCCTCCAGGAAACCGGCCACCCTCCAATGTTACCATCAGAAGTGGACCCAGTTCTCCTCTTGGTGTCTCCTCCATCACCACGATCCCACCTCTTTGGCGGTGGAAACTGTACTGGACTATTTGCTCTCTCTGTCCGACGCTGGCCTCAAGTCTACCTCAATCAGAGTCCACCTCAGTGCCATCACGGCGTTTCATGAGCCTATCCTCGGAAAACCTCTCACGGCTCATCCCCTGGTTTCCCGATTCATGAGAGGTCTCTTCAATGTCAAACCACCTCTGAAGCCTCCTCCAGTCGTCTGGGACCTGAATGTGGTTTTATCTGCCCTCATGAAACCTCCTTTTGAGCCTCTTGCCACAACTTCGCTCAAATTTCTTACCTGGAAGGTGCTTTTCCTCATTGCCATCACCTCTGCCAGGACGATTAGTGAGCTGCATGCACTGGTTGCCGACCCACCTTTCACTGTTTTTCACCATGACAAGGTGGTTCTGCGTACCCATCCTAAATTCCTTCCCAAGGTGGTCTCGGATTTTCACCTCAACCAGTCTTTTTCCCTAAGCTCCATTCTCATCCTGGGGAACAGGCCTTGCACACACTGGACTGTAAGCGTGCCCTTGCATACTACCTTGACCATACCAGGGCTCACCGCTCGTCCTCTCAGCTCTTTTTGTCCTTCGACCCTAACCGTCTAGGTCGCCCTGTCTCTAAGCGGACGCTTTCCAACTGGCTTGATGCCTGCATTGCATTCTGTTATGCTCGGGCCGGTCTTTCACTGGAAGGTGCTGTCACGGCCCACAGGGTCAGAGCTATGGCTGCTTCTGTGGCTTTCCTCCGTTCCACTCCTATCGAGGAAATCTGCAAGGCTGCCACTTGGTCCTCAGTTCACACGTTCACTACTCACTACTGTCTGGATACCTTCTCCAGAAGGGATGGACACTTCGGCCAATCTGTGTTACATAATTTATTTTCCTAATGGCCAACCATCCCTCCTCCCTCTCTGTTAGCTTGGAGGTCACCCATGCGTTAAGAATATGCTGCCTGCTTGTCCTGGGATAAAGCACAGTTACTTACCGTAACAGGTGTTATCCAGGGACAGCAGGCAGATATTCTTATGTCCCACCCTCCTCCACGGGTTGGCTTCTTAGCTGGCTTATCTTAACTGGGGACCACGCTCTCCTCCGTCGAGCGGGAAGGCATTCGCGCATGCGCGGTGCGGCCAACTAGAACTTTCTAGTTAAAAGTGTCCGTACCGGGGCTCCGTCAGTGACGTCACCCATGCGTTAAGAATATCTGCCTGCTGTCCCTGGATAACACCTGTTACGGTAAGTAACTGTGCTATACAGTGTGTATATATATATATATATATTTATTTATTTATTTTTAACAGTAAAGATAGTGTTTTTCAGGCTAAAAGACTAAAGGAATGGCGGAACATAAGTCCTGCATACATCTACAGTGCAAAGAAGCACCCTTAGTTGCACATTCTTTACAACATCATCATACATTTGAACAATTGAAATGTCAGGTCATCGATCATGTACAGGAATCCATAAGAGGAGGGGATAGGGGGAGAAAACTTTTGCAGAGCAGAGATGGATTTAGCGTGTCCATTATCTACATCCAAAAGGTCTTAATAGCACAATAAATTGGCAAACATTTTTTTAACCTTTCAGTATATCGTCAACGTTATTGTGATGTTCTTAGGTTTTCCACTATATTATTCTATTAAACATTTCATTAAGATATTAAAAAATAAGTTAATTAACTCGATACACATGCACTCTTCCTTTATCCTGAAAACAATTTCATTACATAAATACTTTTGCTAAACAATGAGTTTTTTAAAAATAATATATAAGCTTTTATAAGAATAATCTACTAGCGAATAAATTAATGAGACAATGCTTAGTGGTCTTTTTTTAAAAAAAGTTAATTAACTTGCAAACTCAAAGTTACAATATAACAAGGCAGCTTGATAAAGATCTATGGAGTTGAGAAGGAATGTTTAAAGATCTCCAGAACTAATAGTACTTTAAAGGACGCCAGCATACGGCACGTTAATGCATAAGAACGTACATACAAAGGAGAACGTTAAAAGGCCGACACCTCCATATTGAAACTCTAACAAGAAATCTTTTCAGTATTAGCAAGGAAGATGTGTTCCTCTCCAGAGGATTAATTATAAAAACTCAGGGCTCCTTTTACTAAGGTGCGCCAGCGTTTTTAGCGTGCACTAACCACATGCTAAATGAAAAATACTAACGCAAGCTCTATGGAGGCGTTAACGTTTAGCGCATGCGGTATTGTAGCACACGCTAAAACTGCTAGTGCGCCTTAGTAAAAGGAGCCCTCAGTGGTTTGCCGCTAGTAAGTAGCCTTATTTATTGCTACCCTAAGCTTTGATATTTTAGATATATTGACTGAAATTTCAGGATAGTCAAAGGCTCCATGTATTTAATCAGCGGGCCTTAATTTAAAGAGCAGTGTTTGTGTAGTTGTACAGAAAGTGAGAATAGGTTGAATTTTTAGTATGCCGTAAAGTTTCAATTTGGCAACAAGTGAAATTGAAGCAGTAATGTAAATAAAATTAAAAGCTAAAACAAGTAGTCGGGCATTGACTTTGAGTGAAGTGTTCAGTAGGTAGGTGGTTCATTAAAACTGTCAGTATTTCCTTATGGTTTTCCCCAAAGTAATGTTCCATAGTAGAGGGTTTATTTTCTCTCTTTTTAAATAGTGATTGCTAAAAGGAAAGTGCAATAAGATCTAATTACAGCAAATTTCCTGATGAAGCTCCTAACCGAGTGAAACGGAGACGCTCTGTTGAGCACAAAACTATAGAGAGCGAAATAAAGCACTAATGACCCAGCTACGAGTTGTGAACATCAGCTGAGTCACTTTTACAGCTTTCCAATACAGCTAAAGAACTGCCAGCACTATCGTCACAGCAGTACCATATAAGCTAAAGGCTCCTTTTACTAAAGTGCGCTAGCGTTTTTAGCGCACACAAAATTACCACGCGGTACCCTTCTAGAATAATGCCAACTCAATGCTGGCCTTAAGGTCTAGCGCACATGGCAATTTAACGCGCGCTATTCTGCGCGTTAAGGCCCTAACGTGGCTTAGTAAAAGAAGCCCTAAGTACCATAAGCTTTATACAATAAGTAAGCTTTGACATAATAATTCGAGTCATGAGTTGAAAACAACAGTACAGTTTTGAGTAGCAGCTGACAGCTCTCTATCACTTTAGGTATTAGGCAAAATAATACTACAAAAAATGATTAAAAAATAATTAAGAAATAAAAAAATTATAATACACCAAAAAGAGTGTTAAAAGCAAGGCAATTTAGACTAGTGATAGTTCACAATAGGTTGTCTGGATAGGATTTTTTCCACATTCAGACAGCTGTGAACAATTCAGGTCTTTTAGCCTGATAAAACACACTATTCCTACTGTAAAGAAAATATATATACTGTATATACAGTAGAACAGTAGGTTTAGTGTTAAAGAACTCTCTCTCATACATCAACATGATTTTGATTAAAACCAAGTCTTCATTTCCTTTGCTACAAATACTTTTTGAGAGTTCTGAGCATCACTATTTTTATCTTTTTAAAATTGTTTGTTTAATAGATAAAATGGTGTGATAGCCGTGCTAGTCCATTTTTAAAGGTAATAGAAATATAACAAAACTAAAAAAGATAAGATGATACTTTTTTATTGAACCAATTTAATACTTTGACTAGCTTTCAAAGGCAATACCTTCTTTTATTCTAGAACAAGCAGGCAGCATATTCTCACGTTTCTTTCTTCAGTTCTTTTTTCTTAAAAAACAAACAAACACAAAACTATAAACATTAATTTTTTTCCTCAGTCGGGCCTTCTCTCTTCAGTGTTTTTCCTCACTAGTTTTTTCATCTCTCTTAAGGCTCAATGCATTCAGGAGAAGTTGTTTCTACCAGCCATGCCTCCGGCAACAAATCAATGCCATCGGTACTGACGGTGCTAGCCTCAGTGTGGCTTTCTGTTCATGCAATGAAAAAAATATAGATGTTGATTTCTCTAGGTTTATTTAAGTTTAATATCAGTTGGCCAATTTGTAATGTAGACCAAGTTATGACCAGTGTACGTCGGAAAGTGCTTTATTTTCACCTGTGTACCACAAAGTACAACTGGGTCACCACATTTCTATGGTTCCAGAATAACTGCTTCTTCAGAAAATCTTACTCCTTTTAGTGTGTTCTCTTTCTCTTCTTTGGTTCTAGCTTCTTAGGTATGGATCGGTGGAAATGTCACAGACATAGAAGTATTTTCTTCTTGCACACATGAAGTTCTTTATTCTGGCTCCAGCTTGATCGGATTTGTTACACCCTGAGGCAGCAGACTTGTGAAACACTGGCCACCGTCGGTGTACCGATCAACAGAAGATAAGTTGAAAGTTTCTTTCTTCTATCATCCAGCACAGACAGCCCTGCTTAAGGTTTTTATACTTTGGTAGTGCAATGGAGGTTTTTTTGCCAGTGAGGTTACCACTCAACCATCTTTTTTTTTTTTTTTTTTTTTAAGTTTAAGATTTTATTGAACAAAATGAAAACAGTACACAGGCAGCATGCCAACAGCAAAAGTACATCGCCCATATAATACAACAGAACCCCCCCCACCCCCCCCACCGAGTGATACAATATAGGCCTAAAACAAAGGAAGATGAAAAAGAAAATAAGAAAAATTTCAAAGTAAACCTCGCCAGGAGCTATAACGAGACCATTGACGATGAAACGTTCCACAGGAATCATTATTTAAAGCAGTCAATTTGGACATCAAGTAAATTTGGTCAATCTTATGTAACAGTTCAGTACGAGAAGGCAAAGAGTCACGCTTCCAGTATGTAGCCACTAAAATTCTGGCTGCCGTAGCAACCAGGGCCACAAAATGATTCTGATCCACATCCAAACTCCCCAAAGGATAGTTAAGTAAAAATATTTCCATACGCAATAGAATGGGTAAGTGTAACACATCAATCAGCAGTCGTTGAACCATCTTCCAAAAAGGTACAATCTTAACACAATCCCACCATACATGCCCAAAGGAGCCCAGACATCCACAATTACGCCAGCAGTGCCCATCCCCACAGTGATAAAAACGGTGCACTTTTTCTGGCGTAAGGTACCACTGAAATAGCATCTTATACCCCTGCTCCACTAAGGGAGATGCTAAGGAGACTCTCAGCAGTGTACCATAAAGACAGTCCCATTGTCGATAATCCAAGGCCCTCCCCAGCAAGAGTTCCCAACGATGTTCATATGTGTGGGCCTGTGGCCTAGTGTATAAAAGAGCTCTATAGAGACGTGAAATAAGGCCCACCCCAGATCCCATCCTAAAAACTTGTAGAAAAGCAGAGTCTGCCCCTTCCCACTCAGGGATCACCCTCTTCACCATAAAGTCTCGAAGTTGGACATAGGCGAAAAAATCAGTCGAGGGGAGGTCATATATAGATTGCAAGGCAGCAAAGGGTACCAGTTGACCACCCACTACCAGCTGACCTAGGACCCTAAGACCCTCCATTTCCCAACGCCGAAAAATCCCAGTATCTTTAGCAGGCAGAAATTCAGGGGCAAATCTAATGGGAGTAGCATAAAAATAGCGCTGACGTGGGAACCAAGCTCGTCGAACCCGGCTCCACGCATGCAAAGTACATTTCATCCCATAAGATGTCCCAATCTGCAGATCCCGAAGGATATCAAAAGACAGCCAGGGCACTGCTGCCAAAGGGTAGGTAGGTTGTAAGGCCTGTTCTAGAAAGACCCAGCGCTGTGAGGGATATGCCCAATGGAACAGTCCTTGCAGTTGGGATGCATAGTAATATGTAGAAAAATCAGGAACACCCATTCCCCCGTGTAACCTGTCCCAGTACATACGTTCCCTCCGCACCCTAGGGGGTTTACGTGTCCAGATATAAGCAAAGGCCCGCCGTTGTAGCCTAAGCAAGAACCGTTTAGGAATTGAGAGAGGTAGGCAGGAGAACAGATACAAAAAACGAGGCAGCACATTCATACGCAAAGCACTAATCCTACCCATCCAAGACAATCTCAATCCCTCCCATCGATCCAGATCAGCAAATACAGTTCGTAGCAACGGAGGGTAATTCAATTCAAAAAGGTCAGAAAGTCTTCGAGATATACGCACACCAAGGTATTTAATGGATTTAGCCGCCCATCGAAACGAAAACATAGCACGTAAGTCCGTTACCAACAAGTCCGGAAGGGAGACGTTAAGCAATTCAGATTTTTCAATATTAATTTTAAAGCCAGCTACCACACCAAACATAGTCAAAACACGAAGCACCTCCGTCAAAGAACGATGTGGGTGGGTCAAGGTAAACAAAATATCATCAGCATACAATAAAATCTTATGCTCTTCACCACCCACCACAATTCCTTGAATATCAGCATTCGCACGTATAGTAGCTGCTAAAGGTTCCATAACCAACGCGAAAATCAGTGGTGACAAAGGGCACCCTTGCCTAGTTCCTCTACGAATCATAAAATTAGCAGTATATCTTCCATTAACTCTTAAACAAGCCTCCGGGGCAGCATATAATAAAGTCACCCAATGTAGAAAAGCACCCGAAATGCCCATCTTCTTCAAAGCTGCTAACATAAACGGCCAATAAACCCTATCAAAGGCTTTTTCAGCGTCAACTGATAACAGGACAGCTGGAACAGAATCTTGATGGGCCACTCCAATAAGATCTAACACTCTTCGGATATTATCACCAGGTTGCCTCCCTGAGATAAAGCCACATTGATCTCCATGAACTAGGTAAGGCAGAAAACGTTGCAACCGGACTGCCAAAATACGGGTAAACAGCTTATAATCAACTCCTAACAATGAGATAGGGCGGTAAGACCCACAAAGGAGGGGATCTCTCCCAGGTTTAAGAAGAAGAGAGACCGCTGCCTGACGAAACGAATACGGCAAACAATCCCCCTCCAAAAAAGAATTAAACAATCTAGTCAGAGGGTTGACTATATGGGCCTCCATTTTCTTATAAAACAGGGGCGAAAAGCCATCTACACCCGGTTCCTTGGATGCGGCCAGATGACGTATAGCTGCCACTACCTCAGCGGGTTGAATAGGGGAAGAGAGCCACTCCTCATCAACTTCCGCCAAACAAGGCAAGGTGACGTTAGATAGAAAAGCATCTATCTCCCCCTCCGTGGCTTCAATTTCCGGAGTGTACAGAGTCCGGTAGAAGGATAAAAAAGCCTGATGGATGTCCCCATCATCTGCACAAAGCTGACCCGAATCATTACGAATCTGAGTTATGGAATGTTGTGCTTGAGTTTGCTTGATCTGTGCAGCTAACAAGCGACCTGCCCTACCACCCCATTCAAAAAACCGTTGTTTCCGCCTCTGCAGGGCCCAAGCCATGCCCTCTAAATCAAGTTCTTGTAAATCTCTCCGGCACTCCGTCAGCGCTACCCCCCCAGCCACCGACGGGGCTCTCTTGTGAGCATTCTCTAGGCGTCGAAGGCGGGACACTAGTTCTAATCTGCAAGCCACTCGACATTGATTTCTGTACGACCCCCTCGAGATACAACAACCCCGAAGGGTAGCTTTAAAACTTTCCCATAGAATTGCAACATTAATGCCAGCTATGTCGTTGAAAACAAAAAATTCCTTGACATCAGTCTCTAATAGAGTCAAGGTATTGGGATCTTTCAACAAAGAGTCATTCATACGCCACAAGCGACGGCCGCCTCTAACCTGTCCAACCTGTAACTCCAGAGTCAAGGGAGCATGATCTGACCACACCCGGGGCTCAATACTAGAGGCCAGGGCTCGAGGCAGAGCAATACGAGGCAGCATCCACATATCAATTCTAGTATATGAATCATGTTTCGATGAATAAAATGTGTAATCTCGCGTGCCTGGATGTAAATAACGCCACACATCTATCAAGTCATGCCTACGCAGGAAGCGCAGCAAAGCTCTTCTGTCGCTTCTAGCGTAGCGGATGGAAGAATTTGAATTATCCTCCTGAGGATAGCAAGTAAGGTTAAAATCTCCACCCACAAGGAGTGTACCTTCTACATGATCTAACAGCACACGTTCTAACAACGTAAAGAAGGCCCCCTGACCAGCGTTTGGGGCATAGACATTCAGCAAACTATACAAGGTGCCATCCAACTCAGCCTTTACCAATATGTAGCGGCCCTCAACATCCCGCACCACCTCTCTCAATACCACCTGGACACGTTTATGAATTAAGATGCCCACCCCCTGGGTCTTTTTCCGGACCTTATTAGAAGAAAGGAAAACGTGTGGGTAGCTATGGTGTGTAAGCAATTTCTCATAGTGAGATTGAAAATGGGTCTCCTGAATAAATCCAACCGCACTATTCAGGCGGCTCATTTCTTTAAATAACAAGCGTCGTTTTGTGGAGAATTCAGACCATGTACATTATAAGATAGCAAAGTAAGTTTATCCATTTGTACCAGAGAAGAAAAAGCACTTCATTACCAAATCAACAATTTGTTCCAAAGCAGCCAAATCAACCAACCCCTGCAATCGTAACCTTAAGAGAAACATTATACAAACACACTTCCATACAATCATACAAGAAAGCACTCGGTCACTACTTTTCCCAGCACCAACACCCCCCCCCCCCCCCCAACCCCCCAACAATACCCCACATGGTCCAGCCACCAAAGCACCTGGAAACCACGGTACAGGAAGTGTAGAGAAACAGTTCACAAAGGGACCCCCAGAACAAGCCCTATAAACAATCTTCGCGACAGAAGCCGCTCAGCAAAGAGAAGAAAAAACAGACACAGCACAAAATTTCAAAAGCACATTGCACAAAGACAAATGTTCAAGTGGATGAGGATGTGGCCGCTTCCAAAGGGCGACGAGCTGCAGCCGACCTAGCCACTCTCTGCCATCCCAACCCTCTTCCTGATTTGGGCACAGGTGACCTCTGAGGAAGTGGAGCCATTTCTGAAGCTGCCATCAAACCTGCTTCCACCATTCGAGCCTGAACATCCGCCACAGTTATTGCAGTGTAGGTCTTGCTTGCATGTGTAAAAGCCAGTCCGATAGGATAAATCCATCTATATCGAACACTGTGCTCCTGCAGTATACGGGTACAGTCTCTATACGTGCGACGGCGGGCCAGGGTTGCTGGAGCTATATCAGGATAGACATCAATGTCCGCTTCTTCCCATTTAACAGTTCCCCCAGAGCGCCGCACCGCCCTAAGCACATGTTCTTTATCCATATAGCGATGGAAACAGGCCACAACATCACGAGGACGGTTCACATCACGAGGGCCAGGGATGCGATGAGCCCTATCCAGCAATGGTTTCCCCACCTCCACAGGTAAACCAGCGGATTCCAGTGCCTGTATGCATATATGATCAATCACCTCCATGCAGCGAGAGTCAGAAACAGTGTCAGGCACACCCCGAAAGCGAAGGTTGCACCGTCTGGAGCGATTCTCCAGATCTTCCATCTTTAGGGTGCTCGCATCAGCCTTTTCCTCTAGCGCTGCAATCCTGCCTCTCAAGTGTGTTAATTCGGAGCCATGTGCCTCCACAGCAGTCTCCGTCTCTCCCACTCGATTCCCGATTTCACCCACCTCACGTTTTAGCTCAGCAACAACAGCGTGGATATCAGCTCGAACTGCAGAGATTTCAGATTTTAATTCCTGGAACCAGCCACGCATCTCCAGCTGTAAAGTTGGTAACGTTGCATCGACATGTGAGCCCTCCGCAGCCGCGGTCGGATCGGGCGCCATTTTTGAGCTAGGCTTAGGAGGCCCATTCGGGATCGGTGAAGAAAATGCTTTTATGTCGGTTTGTTTTTTTCGCGTCGTCATCGAGACTCAGCAAAGCAGCTATACAATCGAATTGAAGGTAATAAACAGTGCAGGCACGCGAAATCGCGCGAAGATAGCCAGAATCAGCACGGGGGTCCGCGGAGCTATCTCTCTAGGCTGCCATCAGCCACGATGACGTCACTTCCTCTCCACCACTCAACCATCTTTAATCACCTTTGTGGAGGTGGGAGGGCAATATCCTGAGGCTTTTTCCTCCATTTTTTATGGCACACCTTAACTGAACCAAAGCAGTACTGTTTATGTTTTATATGACATTTCTCATATTCTTGTGAAAGTGTATTTGGAATATGTAGTAACCACATTAGTCCATTTTTCAATGTAATAAAAAGAAACAAAGAACAAAAAAAAAGGTAATAAGATGATACCTTTCTACTGGACTAACAATATATGTTTTGATTAGCTTTTAAAAGCAATACCTTTTTCTTCAGACTTTTCCCTGGTAATTCTTAACGTAATCTACATTGAACTCTTAAGTATTCAAATTGATCAGTCATGTATTAGAGTGAAATAGTCCCTTATTTAAGAAGTGACCCAATGTAATTAGCAGCTTTTAAATGTGTAAATCAGCTACATTTGCAAATAGTGATCAACACCATGCCTAGATAGCAAGGGGGTGTAGCTAGAAAATGGTGAGGGAGTAGTTTGAGTAGGCCAAGAACATTGGCATGTATTCTGTGTTCTACAAAGGGAAAATGCGTCACTGTTAAAAATGTACTAAACTAATATCAAACTTCAGCTATTTTATACTGAGTATATTGCCACTTATGTTGCCTTAATTACAAGATTATTTGAAAGGGGGAAAAAAGGCCTCAGGAGCCCCAGTGAGCAGTGCTACACCGAAGCTATGAAGGAAGGAGATGTGCAAACGTGTTGGCTCCCCTACAATCCTCTGTCATGGGCCATAAAAAACCTCCTATTGATTAAACATGCATCTTAGACATGCTGGTGGGTTAAATAAATGCATCAAAAACGTACTAATAAGCAAAGTAAATGAAAATAAGTGCTTATCTGAATGATATCCTGCTGTGTTGTGTCCTCACTTGCTGTGACAATGCATTGTATTTGTGCTTTGATGTTTTAATAGATGTTTAACTGAGGGGAAGTTCAGCCTTCCTGCCTTCTCTCTTCAGTGTTTTTTCATCTCTCTCAAGGCTCAATGCATTCAGAAGAAGTTGCTTTTACCAACCATGTCTCTGGCAACAAATCAATGCCATCGGTACTGACGGTACTAGCCTCAATGTTGGACGCCATTCATGAATCGGGTAGACCTGCTAAGAAGCCATCCTCTACTCCACCAGCATTGCAGGCATCTTCAGCATCGAGTCCCTCGTTGCATGCCAAAAACAGATGCCATCATTGGTCTCCTTCTGTGCAGGCTCTATCTCCCATAGATCACATCATACATGTTATTAAAGTTTTGAGTAGACATAGATATTTCACTTATACCAAGGATCCTCAGACTGCCACATGAGTTATATAACTCAGCATAGCTGCAATTCTCATCGATCATGGTAATGAATCATACTCTATGGGGCTCATTATAATAATAAAAAAAGTCTACAAAGTGGTCTAAATGGGTACTTGGCCAATCAAAAAGCCTGATCATCCAAGTACCCATAACCAAAGCTAGTTTTAGACATATCTAAAACCAGCTTAGGCCTTTCCCCTGTCTATAAACTCAGAGAGCGAAAAGAGGCATTTTTAGAGGAGGGGAAAGGGCGAGAGGTGGGCCGACCTATACATAGGTATACTGCAGGTATAACCAAAACTTTAGGCAGGTTGCCTAGTCAGAACTTATACATTTTTACTTAAACTAAGTCAAAACGGATATAAGTGCCAAAAAAGGGGCCACTGAGCTGATCGCGGCTGCCGCGATTAGCTCAGCAGCCCCGGCATTCTGCCTACCCCCCCCCCCCCACCGCATCGATCACGGCAAGAGAGAGATGGCTCATATCCCCTGTTGCGACGGCGATCACCTCTCTACCCGAACTGCCGCAACCTGTGACAGGAGAGATGCCCAATCTCTCCTGCCGTGGTTTGTGGCAGTTCGGGTAGAGGGGTGATACTATCGTGGCAGGAGAGATAGCAAATCTCTCCTGCCATGATCCCCCCCCCCCAAAATCGGGCAGGAGGTAGCTCAACCCTTCTTGCCCCGATGCAGCCCTGCAATCAGCTCAGGCAAGAGGGAGCCCAAGCCCTCCTGCCCCGAGATTGGCTTAGGCAGAGAGCCCAACCCGTCCTGCCCTGGCAAAACACCCCCTCCCAATACCATCCGGGCAGGAGGGAGTCCAATCCCTCCTGCCCCGGCGAAACCCCCACTAAGATACGGGCAGGAGGGATCTCAGATCCTCCTTTCCACAATGCACCCCCCCGAACCCTATCCCCATCCATCAACCCTGCGACACCACCCCCCACCTCCAATACCCCCCTGTACCTTAAAAAAGTTGGCCGGACGGACAGGTCCCAAGCCCATCCACAGAATGGCAGGCCTTAGGGCCTGATTGACCCAGGCGCCTCAAACCCTGCTCACAGGAGGGGCCTTAGGCGCCTAGACCAACCGGAATTGGCCCAGTTGCCTTAAGCCCCTCCTGTGGGCGGAGCTTTAGGCACATGGGCTGAATTACCTACATGGCAGATGTTAAAATTTATTAATAATATAATACCTATTCCAATTCATCAATCCACATGTCAGTCCTTATGGTTAAACTCCAAGATTCAAATTGACAAGTGTAAGATCCTCTGGAAGCACTGGTTGCAGCAAGATTCAAATTGACAAGTGTAAGATCCTCTGGAAGCACTGGTTGCAGGCGGGCATATGCACACTGGATGATGTGTTATCAGATGGAAAGATGCTTGACTTTTCACGACTGCAACAAACATTTGGTATTCCAAAGTCTCAAATATATAAGTGGTTGCAGTTGAAGCAGGCCAGAAGGGGTTCCCTGATTGGCATAACTTAAAAACTCAGTATAGCTTACCAGGTCTGTGCTTCCAGACAGATTTCCTGGGGCATCAGGTAGCCAAGTGGTATAAATTAATATCTGAATTTTTGAATAAGAAACCAAAAACTGGTCTTATTTATTTATTTTTTATTTATTCGATTTTTTAGCCCGTCCTCCCAAAAGAGCCCAGAACGGGTTACAATGAATATATTGGTGCATTAAAATTATAAGTAAGATAGGTACTTAGAAATTCCCTTACTGTCCCGAAGGCTCACAATCTAACTAAAGTACCAGGAAAAATGACAATTAGAAGAGTAATAAAGAAAGAAAATAGAGATAGAGGAGAAAAATAAGAAAATAAACATACTAATAAGATTACAATGATCTAAAGGAATTTGAAAGGTTAAAAAGAGGGGAGATAAGAATAGATGCAGAGGGAGAACCGTTGAAGCAATAGAATTCTGGGGAAATTTAAATGAAATTTGAATGATAAAATAAAACAAAATAAGTGGTAAAACAATAAGTGAGATTAAAAAATATATCATAAACTAAAAAGTAAAAATAAAATCAAAACAGTCAAAACTGGTCTTAAAGACATTTGGAGCATTGAGACTAAGTAGATTTCTGCGTCTCAATGGCATGAATTTGGACTTGGAGGATGAGATGTACAGCGTCAGCACCTAAGAGGCAAACTTGGTATTTTTTGTTGCATAGAAGTTTTTCGACCCCTATAGGTACAAAAATTTGATAGTTCTAAGTCAAATAGATGCTGGCATTATCATCTCGATATAGGGACACTGGATCATCTGCTTTTCTTTGTCCCTTGATACTTAGATTTTGGTGATCCATTTGGGGTCAAATTAATAGAATACTGGACGTCCCATTGAAATTGACATATGATGCGGTGCTATTTGGCATGGTAGTGATGGCTAAAAGCCCAATAATTTCCCATAACAACAATCTTCTCTTTATCATGCCAGGAGTTGCCATACAACTTATTTTGAAGAACTGGAAAAACTGGGACCGGTTAAATTATAATTTCTGGTGGGAATCTTTATGCCACACTTTTAAACTGGAACGTATGAATGTACTACAAAAGGGACACTATAGGAAATATAAGGATGTCTGGGAACCATTGACAAAATTCTGTAAGGAGTGACTATTGATTTTAATTTTAGCCCTTTGAGTATACACGTCCGGGGAGTGGGAGGGGGGTGGGGATATACCATTAATTTAACTTAGGAAAGGCTATTGAAGGAATCTATGTATTTGTGTTTTTCTTGATTAGCCATTTGGGTGGGCAGGAGGTGTAAAAATGATTGCTCATGTATTTCTGCAAGATGAATGTGCTTTTTTTGAATCATTATATGTACATTTTCTTGTTTATTGCACTGTTGACAGTTGGAAAATCAATAAAGAATTTTTTAAAAAGTTGGATAACTTGCCAATAATCTAATGTGATTGAAATTGAGAAGAGACACTATTGTGTTAATCTTTTGTCACCAAAAATTATAGTAAAGAGAACTCCCTTTACTTATTTTTGTCATCTGTAAAATACAAAACCATGATGTCTGATATGAAAAGTGATTTTATTTGATACTACTTAGATTTTGAGTTGCAACATTTTAAAGCTTTGATGTTTATATCTGTTAAAAAAGCTCACTCTCTTTCTTAATATGAATAGAAATTGAAAATTATTATAGAATCTTTTTTTCTTATAATTATTCAAAATATTGCATCTTAGTCATCTTTATTTCCCTCATCATCATCATCAAGTTTCCAAGTTTATTAAAATCTTATCTCGCTCCATTAACAATTCTGGGCGGTTTACAGCCTAAAATCTGGTAATACATTTAATAATGATCAAACGTTTCACATACAGAAATTTAGGGTAAATTGAACTACAAAATTTTATAGTAAAGAGGGGGTAGGAAAGCACAATATGTAGTTTTATGTTTTTGCAGTACTCAACCTGTACCAGTTTGATCCACAGTATGAGTCTAAATATTTATCTTTATGATTTATAAGCGTCCTCAAATAAGAAGGTTTTAAGGTCATTCTTGAATTTATTGGAATGTTCAATTATCTTATTGATATATGCAAAGAATTCCAAAGTTTTGGACCTATTACTGAGAAAGTAGCAGTTTGTACATGTTCATGTACAATTTCTTGATAGGTTGGAATTCTAAGGTGATTTTGGGATTCTGACCTTAACGATCTTGATGGTATGTATGGGCTCAATAAGTGCATAAGATATAATGGCTCTCCTGTATTAATGTTATAAAAACCAATAACAGAGTTTTATAAGTAATTCAATAATTTATAGGTAACATTCATAGACTGAGTTATATAATCACATTTCCATAAATTATAGATTAGTCAAATTGCTGTGTTTTGAATTATTTGGAGCCTTTGGATGTTTTTCAGGTTGTAGGCCCATATACAAAGAATTACAATAATTGAGTTGTCGAATCATTAATGAATGTATTAGTATATTCAATGCCTCTGAAGATAGTAAGGAAGGAATGAATCTAATAAGACATAATTTAATGAATGATTGTTTAACTATTTGCGAACTCTGTAGATGGTAGGACAATTTGGGATCTAATAATACTCCTAGGATCTATGTTAATGTAACATAGGGGATTGTCATTATAAGTGGCTCTTTTTGTTTAAGCAATGAAAAAATATAGATGTTGATTTCTCTAGGTTTATTTTAAGTTTAATATCAGCCAATTTGTAATGTAGACCAGGTTATGACCAGTGTACGTTGGAAAGTCCCACAAAGTACAACTGGGTCACCAGATTTCTATGGTTCCAGAATAACTGCTTCTTCAGAAAATCTTACTCCTTTTAGTGTGTCCTCTTTCTCTTCTTTGGTTTTAGCTTCTTAGGTATGGATCAGTGGAAATGTCACAGACATAGAAGTATTTTCTTCTTGCATACATGAAGGCTGTATTATGTCAAAAGAAAGCAAGTTATAAACAAATCTCAAAGATTTTGCATAGTGATTTTAATTGCTGGATAAAAATGGTGTAGTAACCACATTAGTCCATTTTCAATGTAATAAATAGAAACAAAGAACAAAAAAAGGAAATAAGATGATACCTTTCTACTGGACTAACAATATATGTTTTGATTAGCTTTCAAAAGCAATACCTTTTTCTTCAGACTTTTCCCTGGTAATTCTTAACGTAATCTACATTGAACTCTTAAGTATTCAAATTGATCAGTCATGTATTAGAGTGAAATAGTCCCTTATTTAAGAAGTGACCCAATGTAATTAGCAGCTTTTAAATGTGTAGATCAGCTACATTTGCAAATAGTGATCAACACCATGCCTAGATAGCAAGTGGGTATAGCTTGAAAATGGTGAGGGAGTAGTTTGAGTAGGCCAAGAACATTGGCATGTATTCTGTGTTCTACAAAGGGAAAATGTGTCACTGTTAAAAATGTTCTAAACTAATATCAAACTTCAGCTATTTTATGCTGAGTATATTATAGCAGAAATCGATGGAACACTAGTGATGTATATAACGTGATTTAAATCAAGGGAAAAAAGACCTCAAAATACCCCTAAAATGTGAGCAATAAAGTCACAAATATTTTGGGGTTGGGTATCATCACTGGTCAAAAACCCTTGAAATATTTTTAATATTTTTGCTTTTAATTAATTTTTAATGTTTTTAAATGTTTTTTTTAAAATATTTTTTCTATTAATGTGAATATAGTGTATAACATTTTTATATTCGCATTTTCTTTCTCTGAACAAATGAGCATATAAATGGCTAGCGACTGTTAGTCCAATACCAAAGTAATCATCATGCTTATATTTGAATGATAATAAGCACTTATCTTTGATAACCCGACGGGGGCCCAGTCCGTTTCGCACTGATGGGCTTCTTCAGGGGTAATGAAAAGGCTTGTTGGATTGCCAGTTAGATTTCAACTTTGCTCAAAGATCTTTAAATGAAAGAAAAATATGTAAGAATATACATTATATACCATATTTTAACTGAATAAATCATTGATGAAAAACATCAAGCACCCTGTGTACTAATATTAAAACTGTAATTTCATCTATGATATTGGATGCATAGACTTTCTATATGCTAAGTTATGTTTGTCATTAAAGCATTATCTCAATCAATTTAAATGTGTCTGGGTTGAACCAATGCAACTGTTAGTCAAAATGTAGTTTAAATGTTACAATGATGATTGCAAGCTCTCTGTTTCTTTGTAGCAATTCAAGGGTGTCTCAAATGAATAAATGTATCCATAAGTTGAATAAATTTTTAAGCGTTACAAACGTGGCTATAGACTCAATTATTTGTTTACAACAATTATTTATGATGAAATGTACTGACCAAATTGAATATAGAACATTTCTTAAAGCTTGATAATCTTTAAACAAACGGCAGTGCTTTCAAATCTGACAATTTAACAACCATATTATACTTGCCGTTGGTAAAACTCTCATGAACATCTTAGAAAGTTGTGTATAATGAATAAAATGGCGCCCGTAACTAAACAGAACGCTATAAAGTTGTTGGCCAATCAGAACGCTAGATACAAAAATGCTCCGTTTGTTTAGAAAACAATATTCTTGATATATATGATTTTATGTTTGATTGTTTAATCACTCGTTTTGTGTGTAATGGTTTAGACATCTGAATATTTAAATGAGTCCACAATCTATCATGATTGATTACCATTGAACCGACTTAAAGTTTGACGGCGACAAGATATTGTGAATTGTAGCTGTAAGTTCAGTTTCTTTTTAAATGCTTTGCTAGTCACAATAGTTCTCAGAAAAGTTAAAAACTTAATAATGTTTAAATGGAAAGCAGTAATATGCAGTCTAACCGTTTTAAAATTGAAAAATACTTGCCGGTGGTGAAACTTTCATCAACTCCTCACCGAATTTTTACAGAAACAAAATGGCGATCGTATTTAAACTAGACGCTGTGAACTTACTGGCCAATCGGAACACAGATGCAAAACCAATATGATACACGATTTTAATCATTTTTAATTGATTTATTTGTATATCAATCTTAAAGTGTCACCTTGGAGCATTTGAATTCCCCTGAGATATATGATGGATAATTGCTATAAAATTTATAAACAAAAACAAAATATTGAAATCGCTATTTGTGGCTTTATGTATGTCAACCCAAATTGTTGTGCTTGAAATGCAACATTTAAATTTGAATACTAGAATTGAATGCCCAAATATAAAAATAAATATTATTGCAATGATGTGTATGGACATTAATGACAATTATTCAACCAAAAGAACATATGCAGAAAACCTTGAATTCAATCGAGTCTTAATACTTTGAATAACACGAATTCAAGTTTTCTGTTTGAAGTGTATGTAACTGTGTGTATGGATTGAATTCCAATCATGTATCTAACTGAATAAAAATATACTGAATTATGAATATGTGCTTTCACTTGTAGATTTAAAATGACACTTTCTAAAAGAAAGCATGCCATTCTATTTGACTGTTTAGTCCATCAGGTTCAAGTGAATGAAGTCTCGAGATCCAAGATTGTTCTCTTCTTAATAAAAGTTTGTTACGGTCGCCCCCTCTTCTGGATTTGGGAACTTGATCAATAACCCAGCATTTAAGTTGTTGAAATTTGTGTTGAAATTCATAGCAATGGGCTACCATGGGGGCTTCAATTTTTATTCTTTTGAGGTTAGACCGATGTTCATTCAATCTAATCTTCAAACTTCTTATAGTTTTGCCTACGTATATCTTGTTGCATGGGCATACAACAAGATAAACCACATGTCTATGCATCCAATATCATAGATGAAATTACAGTTTTAATATTAGTACACAGGGTGCTTGATGTTTTTCATCAATGATTTATTCAGTTAAAATATGGTATATAATGTATATTCTTACATATTTTTCTTTCATTTAAAGATCTTTGAGCAAAGTTGAAATCTAACTGGCAATCCAACAAGCCTTTTCATTACCCCTGAAGAAGCCCATCAGTGCGAAACGGACTGGGCCCCCGTCGGGTTATCAAAGATAAGTGCTTATTATCATTCAAATATAAGCATGATGATTACTTTGGTATTGGACTAACAGTCGCTAGCCATTTATATGCTCATTTGTTCAGAGAAAGAAAATGTGAATATAAAAATGTTATACACTATATTCACATTAATAGAAAAAATATTTAAAAAAAAACATTTAAAAACATTAAAAATTAATTAAAAGCAAAAATATTAAAAATATTTCAAGGGTTTTTGACCAGTGATGATACCCAACCCCAAAATATTTGTGACTTTATTGCTCACATTTTAGGGGTATTTTGAGGTCTTTTTTCCCTTGATTTAAATCACGTTATATACATCACTAGTGTTCCATCGATTTCTGCTATATTACACAATTATTTGGACACTATTTTGTTTTCCATTCTTTCATTCAGTTGATGCTGAGTATATTGCCACTTATGTTGCCTTAATTACAAGATTATTTGAAAGGGGGGAAAAAAGACCTCAGGAGCCCCAGTGAGCAGTGCTACACCAAAGCTATGAAGGAAGGAGATGTGCAAACGTGCTGGCTCCCCTACAATCCTCTGTCATTGGCCATAAAATCCTCCTATTGATTAAACATGCATCTTAGACATGCTGGTGGGCTAAATAAATGCATCAAAAACATACTAATAAGCAAAGTAAATGGGAATAAGTGCTTATCTGAATGATATCCTGCTGTGTTGTGTCCTCACTTGCTGTGACAATGCATTGTATTTATGCTTTGATGTTTTAATAGATGTCTAATTGAGGGGAAGTTCAGCACTTTGTTTTTTAACTGTTGATTGATTGAAAGCAGGGGCATAACCACAGGGGGGTCTGGGCTCATCCACTTTGCCTTCAGGCCCACCTAGCAGCCAGGCACACCAATCATGTAGCCCCACCAGCTGAAGAAATCCAACCTAGAGAATAACACAAGGACAAAGTTTGTCCCCCATCCCTGCCTTACATTCTCTGTCCCTGCCCCATCCTCTCCCCGCGGGCTCTGTCCCTGCTCCATCCTCGCATATTCAGTCCTTGTCCCTACCCTATCTCCATGGACTTTATCCTCATCTGCACAAGCTTCAAACACTTACTACTACACTTCTCCCTCCAAATTCAAGGATTTAGGACTCAAGACTTTGGTTATTCACGAGTTTCTAAACCCTGACCCACCCCCCACCTCCTGGACCTCTCCACGACATACCTGGTGGCCTAGCAGGGAAGCGGGGAAGGAGCGGTCTTCCTATACTCTTGCCCTGTGCATAGCTATCAACAAAAATGGCTGCTGTGAGTTCCCATGGTCTCAGCAGGAACTCAGCAGGAACTCACGGCAGCCATTTATGTTGATAGCTCTGCACGAGGCAGGAGTGTAGGAAGATCACTCCTTCCCCACTAGACCACCAGGGTAAGGTGTGGAGAGGTCAAGGAGATAGGGGTGGTTCAAAATCGGCGCTAAAAGTTATTTACAATTTTTCCATAATCATGGGCCGGCTCTGCCCCCAGTGGCATACCTAGCATATGTGACACCCGAAGCCCATCATTTTTTCACCCCCCCCCCCCCCATCTATATCAAAAATATTTTTTTTAGTAACAATCCACATATCGCACAACAAGAGTTTACCTAGGAAAAGGCAGCATCTTAAATACTGCAGTGAGCACTAGAACACCAACACATACATTATAAAACTAAACAAGCCAGATCCCGCACAGTCAATGCCAACTGAAAACTATGTCCTTTTCATACACACAGAACAGAGATATACCCTCACCCAATATGGAATAATCACAAACTAAAAATAGAAATATGTAGACAAAAGTTAAACTGAACCGCCAAGAAACCAGACTTTGCATACAAAAACAGTGACACATGTCCCCTAATACTGTGCAAAATATAAAGACAGTAGATGTAAATTTGAAAAAACTCATACATAACAATCACCACTTTACAAATTAACAAATAAAAATAAAACAAATAATGAGAAATAAGAAAATACCATTTTATTGGACTAATCCATTTTTCAATTAGCTTTCAGAGGCCAAATCTTTCTTCAGAACAGTACAGTATACTGCTGTTATGGTATCCTGTCCTGAGGAAAGGGATTTAGTCCAAAAAATTGCCTTATTTCCATTTCCTATTTATAAACTTTTATCAATACAGTTACAATACTACTTGATTCTAAGTAAAGCAACAAAAAAATCTTTCTACCTTTTGTCATTTCTGCTTTAATCATCTTCTTTGCTCTCTTCTTTCTATACAGCATTTGTCCTCTCTCCCTTCCATGCAACATCTGCCCTCTCTTTGCCCCTTCCACCCAGCTTCTGCCCTCTCTCTCTACCACTTCCATCTACTGCCCACACTCTCTCTGCCCCTTCCATCTACTGTCCACCCTCTCTCTCTTCCATATGGCATCTTCCCTCTTTCTATGTCCCTTCAATAAACTGTATATCTGGGGTCCTTTCTCTCCTTTGCAAATGTTTCATTTCAGCTTCACCCCTCTCCATTTTTCTGTCTCCACCCCTTCCCCTATGCTTTGGCATCTCTCTCTTTCTCTTCTCCTTACCTTCCTTCCTTCTCACTCCACACCATGGTGTGGTATCTCTATCTCTTTCCCTTCCTTCATGCCATGGCATCTCTTCCTCCCCCTCCATGGTCTGGTATCTCCTTTCCTTTTTTCCTTTCCCTCCCTCCCATGGACTTTGCATCTCTGACTCCTCTCCCTTGTCTTCCTTCTCCCTCCTTCCCTCTCTCTCCCCAATTGGGTGCTGCTGCAGCATGTCTCCCCCCTTGCCTTTGCAGTATTTCTATCCTCCTCCCTTCCTTGTGCAGCAGCAGCATCATGTCTCCCCTCTCCTTGCCTTTGCAGCATTTCTCCCCCTTTTGCTTGTGCAGCATTTCTACCCTCCCACCTTCCCTGCCCAGCACTTCTACCCTCCCGCCTTCCCTGCCCAGCATGTCTACCCTCCCCCCTTCCCTGCCCAGCATGTCTACCCTCCCCCTTCCCTGCCCAGCATGTCTGGCCGGCTCCCCTGCTGAAAGCTGCGGCATCCGCTCCTCGCATGATCCGCGGCTGCGTCGGAAGCCTTCTCTCTGATGTCGTGACTGCGGATCGCGTGAGGAGTGGACGCCCGCGGCTTTCAGCAGGGGAGCCGGCCAGAAGATGAGCAACGCCGGTGAGCACCCACGGACACCCCTGTTTACTGCCGCTGCTGCTGGTTAAGGAAAGCAGTAGTGGCAGAATAGGGAGGGTGGCCGGCTGTGCACTAGAGAGTTGCGCAGGGACAGAAGTCCCACCCGCCCCCCGGGAGGAATCCCTCCGTCCCCACCCATCCCCGTGAGGAATCCCTCCATCCCCACCCGTCCCTGCAAGGAATCCCCTTCGTCCCCGCCCGCCCTATAAACTTCAGAAATATTTATTTCATTTAATTATGCTACTGAATTAAAGGCTCTGGTAGAGACCCATTTACAAATAAGCAAAGACACTTATTAATTTGGAAATATTAATTGGGAAGAATATATACTTTTAAATGGGTTTCTACCAGAGCCTCTAATGTAAATATAAAATATAAATACTCAGCTGATGAGAACCCCCAAGCTGTCAGCTGAGGACTTCCTTTGCAGTTAGCCGGGGTCCCTTTTGCAAAGCTTGGCAGGCAGCAGCAGCGTCCCTGAGTCACAGATGCTGGCACCTCAGTGGCTCATAGATGTTGCCAGTGACTGCTGTGCTTGGTGGAGAGGAGTTCTGGCCATCTCTAGAGGAGGTCCTCTGCTGGCGGTGCTTGGGGATCCCCACCAGTCACAGCAAGGGTCAGCAAGTACTTCAACACTGTAGAAATAAAACCAGAAATGCATTTCCTTTTCTTTTGAACACAATACAAAGACATCTGCTATATACATTTCCCAAAGCTAACATATTTTAGTCAATAAATTCAGTTTTTTACCTTTGTTGATTGGAGACTTATTTTTCCATAAAGTTGGTCCCAGTTTCTTTTTTCCGCTTTCCCATCTTCTGTAAATTCTTCTGTTGCTGTCCATTGGTTCCTCCTACCATGGTCCAGCATTTATCCCTTTCTCATCTTTCGCCCCTGCCCACCAGTCTCATACCCAACATTTCTCCTTCTATCACCCCTCTCCAGCACCATGCCACATCTCCCCCTCCATTCCCTTCACCACTATGTCCAACATTCCTCCCTCTTGCATCCATTTCAATCTGTCCGTTCCACCACAATATTTCTCCCTCTCATCTGTACCTCACTCCCTCCCTATGACCAAAAATTCTCCTTTCTTCTATTCCCCGTGTACACAACCATCTCTTTCCCTCCCTTCCTCTCTCCCAAGTCCATGCCTTCTGTGTCCAAAAACGCATTCTCTCCCCCACCTCAGCATCTCTTTCCTTCCCTTCCTCTCTCCCAAGTTTATGCCTTCTGTGTCCAAAAACACACTCCCTCCCCCACCTCTTCCCCTCCCTTCCTCCATTCTCTCTTCCAAGTTCATGCCTTGTGTCCAAAAATGCACTCCCTCCCCCACCTCAGCATCTCTTTCCCTCCCTTCCTCCATCCTCTTTCCCAAGTTCATGCCTTTTGTCCAAAAACGCATTCCCTCCCATACCTCAGCATCTCTTTCCCTCCCTTCCTCTATCCTCTTTCCCAAGTTCATGCCTTTTGTCCAAAAATATATTCCCTCCCCCACCTCATTCTCTCCCTTCCTCCATCCTCTATCCCAAGTTCATGCCTTGTGTCCAAAAACGCATTCCCTCCCCCACCTCAGCATTTCATTCCCTCCCTTTCCTCCCTTCCTCTCTCCCAAGTTCATGCCTTGTGTCCAAAACGCACTCCCTCAGCATCTCTTTCCCTCCCTTCCAACATCCTCTTTCCCAAGTTCATGCCTTGTGTCCAAAAATGCACTCCCTCCCCCCTTTTGTGTTCCGCGTTTACCTCCCAGCCCTCATCTTAGCAACTTTCTCAGCCAAATGGAGTTCAAGCCTACCTGTCCTGCAACGCACACATAGCCAATCGGAAGTCTTCCCCGATGTCAGCGCTGACGTCAGAGGGCAGGCTTTGTGTAAGCCCTCCCTCCGACGTCAGCACTGACACTGGGGAAGACTTCCAGTCGGCTATGTGTGAGCGGCTGGGCAGGTAGGAACAGACGACGAGCCTCGCAGCTCGAGTTGTATTTAACCCCGCAAGTCCCCCGTCGTCCCTGTTCAGCTCTCTCCTGTGCACCCCCTTGGGACGTGCACCCGGGGCGCCCCTTCCCCCCTAGGTACGCCACTGTCTGCCCCTAACCCTTACGAATATGGAGGGAGAAGTATACTACTATGAATTATTTCTATAGCGCTACCGGACGTGCACAGCACTGTACAGAGTCACAAACACTAAGGGATTCATAATTGAAATGGAAATAGGTCTATAAACCCACCTAAATCAGTTCTTGGATGACCTAAAAGATAGGTCGTCCAAGCCGATAATCAAAACAGGTTTTACACGTATCTAAAAACAGCTTAGGCCTTTTCAGTGCCGCTGGATGCCCAGAGTGAAAAGGGGCATTTTTGAAGGAGTTGTTAGGGTGGGAGGTAGGCGGGATGTGGGCCGACCTGGACTTAGTCGTCCTGCAATGATAATTGAAAGTTCAACAAGACTTCCTAGTGCCCAGAAGGTATCCAAAGTGACCAGATAACCACTGCAGACACAAAGTACAGACCCCCACACACTCCTCCAGTGATCACTGACCCCCCAATAAAAATCAGAATAAAAAAGTATATACCTGCCTCTAGAACATCAGCACCTGGCAAAGGAAAGCCTAGTAGAGCTGTATAGAAAAGGCTTAAGTAGTCTGGGGGGTGGGCTAGTGAACCATAGAGAGGAGGACCTAGACCCATAAGCCACTCTAACCACTGTATTCATGGTGAAAAATGTGCACCCACCAAAACCCCCCAAAACTTTACTGTATTGCCATATAGGTGCCACTGCAGCCATAAGGGCTATTGGGGTGGTAGACAGTTGGGTACAGTAGGTTATGAGGGGCTCACCATGACCTATAAGGGAGTTGTGGTGAGATGTTTGTGTGGCACCCTTTGTGTGAAATTCACAGCAGTGCCCTGTAAGGTGCCCCACTACTGTGTTGCTATGTCTGGGTGTCCAGTCCATCACTTTGCTGGTCCCTCCCACATCCAAAAGGTCTTTTTGTAGGTATTTTAGACTTGGACAATTTTTTGGACAAGAATCGGGTATAAAGATAGACGACTTAGTGGTCTGGACGATCAAACGATTCGAAAAAAAAAATATTTTGGATTTATTTTTCGAGAATGGTCTTGGGACACTGCTGACTTTGGATGACTAGCGACATAGGCCCAAAATGGACACAGACTTTTTAAAAAAAATTATACCGCTCTTAGCATTTTAAATTTAAATCTTTTTATCAAAGCATAAAAATAGACAATATTCTGTACAACTCTTATTTGTAAATCACAAATACAGCCTTTCATTTCAATATGGTTTTGGTATAACCTTCTCAAAGATTCAGTTACCTATGTTGTTCCATCATCTGGGAAGATAATTGGATTGTCTTTTAGACATGGGTGTAGAAGAGAACCAACACAGTATAGTAAATGAACAGGAAAATAAGAGTATATTAAATGTTTTTATGTTCTTCTTGACACCAGCAATGATGGCATCACAGTCTCAATTTCTCTCCCCCCCCAACTCTGAAACACCAGTCTCAATTCCCCCTCCCTGCCTTAAGCCCCACTATGGCAGAAGCAGGCATTGTCCTGAGCGAAACCCTTCCCTCCATCTCTCCCTTCCTTACCCGAGTACAACCAGTCAGCAGCCTCAAAACAGGTTGCTCACGGCCAACCCTGGCAGGCCCTTTCCTTTGATGCGTCGGAAGTGACGTGTCAGAGGAAAGGCCCTGCCAGGTCTGACCGCAAGCAGCCTGTGTTGAGGCTGCCTCCTGCTGACTAACTGCACTCAGGTAAGGAAGGGAGGGAGCAAGGGGGTTCACTCAGGACGCCGCCTGCTTCTGCCACTAAGGGGCTTGAGGGAGGGAGGAGGGCTTTGTGGCTCAGAACAGCTACTGCACTGGTGCTTCGGTGCGGGAT
Source organism: Geotrypetes seraphini (assembly GCF_902459505.1). Lineage (NCBI taxonomy): Eukaryota > Metazoa > Chordata > Amphibia > Gymnophiona > Dermophiidae > Geotrypetes > Geotrypetes seraphini. The sequence continues at coordinate 335,721,189 of NC_047086.1, read as the reverse complement.
GGAGGGGGATTTGTTTCTCAGCTGCTTGTGGGCTTGAATGAGTGAGGAAGTGGGAACTTGCAGCTCAGGAAGCTACCATGCTGGTGCTTCGGGTCAGGAAGGAGGTGGGGTTTGCAGCTCAGGACTGCCACCGCTTGTAGTTCTATAGGGCTTGAGGTAGGTTTGCAGCTTAGGACGCTGCCGCTTCAGGGGACATTTATTTTTTTACCGGTGATTTTTTTGCCAGTTGGGTGAGAGTCCTGGTTAACTGAGATTCTACTGTATATTTTAGTCCTTTTAGCTTTTACTGCAGGCTCTGCAGCATTTTGGTAGCCTTTATTCAGAACTAGTGTTTTAGCCCGTTACATTTGTTGCAGTAACGGATGCTAGAATCGCCCCACCTGTTGATGGTCGGTATATTAAAATTTAATAAAACTTGAAACTTATATCCTGACCCTGACTCTGACCCCACAAATGCCCCGCCTCTATCATGCCCAGACCCTGCCTCCCACTGATCCCAGTCCCACCACCTCACCTTTCACCATTTCCTTTGTACCCTTTTGGCCCTCCTGACAGGGTCTTTACTTACCCAAGGCGGCAGCAGCAGTCCTGACGTACCAACCTTTCCTCCCTCAGTGCCCCAAAGCAGTAGTGGTTCTACCATTTCCATCTCTCCCTTTCCCCCTTTCACACCCTCTACCATCTCTCTCTGACCCTGTTTCACCTCTTTTGCCATCTTTCCCTTTCCTGTCCCCAAGACCTTCTCTCTCTCCTGTCCCCTCCACACTCCCTGAAGTCTATCTCTCCCTATCCCCTACCATCTTTCCTGGTCCCCCTAGTAGCCCCTCTGTCCTTCTCATCCATCTGTCTCTGTCTCTCTCCTCATCTCCTGCCTCTGCGGAGCTCTCGCAGCTCCTCCTCGTCCTCCTCCAGCCAGGCTTCAGCCATCTTCTGCCGCGCCTGACATCCGCCTCAGGGGATTCTTGCGCATGCACACTCCTACCTGCGATGCCCTACAGCGCACGGAAAAAGGGAGCACGCAGGTGGGAGTGCGCATGCGTGCTTAGGGCTTTATTAAATTAGATACCTCCAGCCTCCAGCAGTGGACATAACAGTATTCTTGGTAAGGCCTTTATTCTGCTGATTATGCCTCTGTGTACTCTACCTTTCTTCTGGCTGTAGCCACTGCCATCCCACAATATTTCACCACCTTCAAACATGGCCACCTTGTTGTCTCTCCTTCCTGGTTGGCAGTATTTTCTCCACAGCCCAATTCTATAAATGTTCTTTTAGATTTCTGCATACCCAGTGCATGACAGGACCCTCCAGATACCAACTCCAGCTCTTGTCAAATTAATATAAATAATTATATTTCTGCTAACAAGGACAATGTGATTGGCAGTGCAGTTATTTTGCAGTATTTCTCAGGTTCTTGTTAGGAAAAATAACATACATTACCTTTTCTACAATAGGTTCTTGCATACAAGCAGCCCCTTCAATAACTTCAGGTTCATTTGCTTTGATGGACATAGCTGTGCCAAAATCAGGGTGGGCCCATCTTTCTTCTAACACCATGTTTTCACTTTGATTTTCCATGTTATGAAATGAAATAACTCTCTTCTTGCTGAAAAGAGTCATAGGTAAGTAATTTTCATGCATTCTTGTTAGGATTAAATTTTAAATATGTTTTATCTTTATGAAGTTTGGGATAACAGGGGGATAGAGAGTTAGATGTTAATTTTAAAATGGAAGTCAGGGAAGTTGTCTCTCTCTGAGGTGACTGAAAGGCCTATGTGGTAAGCCTAGTTTTTTTTTTGTTTAGTTTTTTTAAATGGCATTCACTTTTCATTGCATTCAATTATTTTTCTAAATCACACTATTTGATTTGGAACCCCATTCAGTACATGTTTGAGAAGAACCAATATCCAAATCGTAATTGGCTAACACCTTTGTTCCGTTTGGTGAGCATGTTTGGACTTAGTTAAATATTAAAGAAAAATTAATATAATGGACATCAGTATGGGCCCATCTCATGATATGAAAGGGGAATATAGGCCTGGGCAGTAACTCATAGATGACCAGCACCAGACAATAAGTCTAAATAAGAACTGCCCCATATATCATTTAGTCCAATTTTGTGAAATTAATTAATCAAAACACTATGTAAGTCTTGAACAAACATTCAAACCAATTGAGAAAAGGAAAAGTGAAGACTTAATAAACTCCCAAAATAAAAAATGTAAAAATAAATAAAATAAATAAATATTTACGATTTGTAATCCACTTACACAGTAACCAGTAACTTGAACAACTTGTACTGTGAATCAATTAATTCTTAATTATTATTTTTAAATAAACCATTTAAACTTTCCAACCAGTGCTTCTGTGTTTAATATATTCAAACCTCTGTGTTTAACATAGGTCAGAGATGAAAGATCACTTTTAGCGCATCGTCTCCATACAGACCCAGATGCACTAAAAATGGTTGTTAGACCATGTGGGTTGCTGTGGGCTGATTTTTATGTCCAATTTTAAAACAGCAATCAATGACTTTGCATGCAAATTAGTTTTGTGGAGGTCTACCGTAATCCTTCATCACCAGTCATTGGAAAACTGACTTTGACACAAGCACAAAGCTGGTAGGAGAAGCCCAAATAGCTGAGCTGCAGGGAAAGCCTCGAAGCAGCCTTCTACAACTCAGCTAATTATTTTTTTTAATGGGCAAAGATATGTGTGTGTTACCCACGCACAATATTAATAAAAAATAAATCATGCTGGCCCCCCCTGTTGTTGCCTCCCCCCACAAGGCCCCAGAACAAAAAAAGAGAGGCAGGAGAGATGCCCATTCCCTCCTGCCTCGGCCACAAGGACCCCCCAAACTCCTGATCCCCCTTACCAACATTGTGCCACCCGGACCCCTCAATACTCCCAACTGACCCCCCCATGAGGATTGTATCACTCAGACCCCCCCAAACTCCCTCCCCTCAATCCCACAGGGGAGGGGCCTTTGGTGCCTAAGCCAATCAGGGCCTTAGGATCCTCCCAGTGCATCACAGGATGCACCGGGAAGGGAAAGACCCCCCATTTTGGAGAGGCAGACCTGATACAGGAGGGACTAGATATCCTTCCTGCTCTCTTCCAAATAAGGTATGGTGTGAGGGGTATGGGGGGAGCTGAGTGCCAGAGGCAGGAGGAAGTAAGCATTCCTTCTGCCAAGATCTTCATGGGGAGTGTGTGTTCAGGGGGCCGTGATCCTTGTAGGAAAGAGGGTGTCCGGGTAGTCATGATTTTCACAGGAGGAAGGAGGGGGGGTCTGGGTGATGCAATCCTCAAGGGAGTAGGTTGGTCAGGTGTGTGGAGAGGGTGGTGGGGCAACATGGGGGGGATCGGGAGTGTGGAGGGGTCTGGGTGGACGAGGCAGGAAGAAGAGGGCATCCCGCCTGCATCTCTTTATTTTTGTTCTGGGGCATCATCAGGTAGCAAGCACAACTTTAATTTTTGATGAGGACATGTGCAAAAAAATATGGCAGACCTGTCAGTAATCTCAGGCTCTTAGCAGCCATCACTATATTTAAGGCATGGTGCTAGCGATGTTATGGGCATCGATCAAAGGGCTCATTTTAATATTAATGACCTCGTTTTAATACAGAGGTCATTTGAATGGCAGAGTCAGAGAATGTACGAATGCAGGGAAAACCACATGGTGAGCCTTTGTGTACATTGGATTGGCAAATTAGGCCATCACTAAACCAGTTCAACGTGACAAAATCAAGCTTGAGAAATGGGCAGCGACATGGCAAATGAGGTTCAACGTGGATAAGTGTAAAGTGATGCATGTACGTAACAAAAATCTCATGCACGAATACAGGATGTCCTGGGCAGTACTTGGAGACCTCCAGGAAAGAGACTTGGGAGTTCTGATTGACAAGTCAATGAAGCTGTCCGCGCAACTGCGGCAGCAGCGAAAATGACGAACAGAATGCTAGGAATGATTAAGAAGAGGATCACGAACAGATTGGAGAAGGTTATCATGCCACTGTACTGGGCCATGGTGCGCCCTCACCTGGAGTACTGCGCCCAGCATTGGTCATCATACATAAAGAAGGACACAATAATACTCGAAAGGGTCCAGAGTAGAGCGACTAAAATGGTTAAGGAGCTGGAGAAGTTGCTGTACAGTGAAAGATTGGAGAAACTGGGCCTCTTCTCCCTAGAAAAGAGGAGACTGAGAGGGGACATGATCAAAATATTCAAAATACTGAAGAGAATAGAATTAGTAGATAAAGACAGGTTGTTCACCCTCTCCAAGGTAGGGAGAACGAGAGGGCACTCTCTAAAGTTGAAAGGGGATATATTTCATACAAACGTAAGGAAGTTCGTCTTCACCCAGAGAGTGGTAGAAAACTGGAACTCTCTTCCAGAGTCTGTTATAGGGGGAAACACCCTCCAGGGATTCAAGACAAAGTTGGACAAGTTCCTGATAAACTGGAATATAAACAGGTGAGACTGGACTCATTTAGAGCACTGGTCTTTAACCTAAGGGCTGCCGCGTGAGCAGACTGCTGGGCACGATGGACCACTGGTCTGACCCAGCAGCAGCAATTCTTATGTTCTTATGTTAACAGAGGTTCTTTTAATATATGGAATACCCTATACCATTTTAAAATTATGATTAGTGAAGTTTTTTTCTTGAAGGGATTCAAGACAAAATTGGACAAGTTCCTGATAAATGGGAACGTATATAGGTAAGGCTGGACTCATTTAGAGCATTGGTCTATGACCAAAGGGCCGCTGCATGAGGATTTAATTTTGTCAGACAGATGAATTAAGGTTTCCCAAATAGCTGAAGAAATGGGCATCTTGGCAGGTACTGTTTGGAAAATAATTCATGAGAAGTAGGAAATGTTCACGGTTAGTACAAAATAGGTTTCAAGAATGCTGACACCATGTCTGAGGGTCACGAGGCTCCAGTGCTGTCAGAAGAATTTGGAGATACTCTGTGAAGACCAAGAGACATTGTTTTTCATCGTTTGGTGACTAGAGTAGAGACATGAGACTATCACAGAGATCCTGAGTCCAAAATGGAGTCAATGCATTGGAAGTACAAGTCATTCCCCACCCCAAAAAAGTTCAAGACAGAAAAATCAGTGGGCAAAGTTATTTCACATGCCTTCTGGGATGATGAAGGACTTTTGCTTCCTGAGTTTTTGCCACATACGACAGCCATAACCATGGAGAATTGACCCTTATGCTTCCAAGTGAACTTTGGAGGAAATTCTGCAAATAATATAGGAGGAAAAGAGCTCAGAGTCTTTGATCTCCTTCTACTAAGGCTGGTGTCCACACTCTGAACTGTTTGAGACCTTCATTCAGCTATCCACTGCAAAGGTCTCCATGCAAATGAACAGTTACAAAATGATGACTTAGCAAAGCATCTGAGTCATGTTGAATGATTGTATACGATATCTCTAGTTACATTATGTTAGCATCTTGTTACATCTTGTTAGCATCTAGCTAGTCTAACAGAGTTTGGAAAACCCTACTAAAGATGAATTAAAATAGTGAAGATGCTGGGAATAAGAACCTTTTGGTTCAAATAAATATTTTAACCACTTAGCGTACTTTCTGAAGGAGAGGCTAGTTTTTGAGATTGTCTGGTGTGTGTAGTTTAGTGTCTTTTGGCATTCTATTCACTCCCAATTTTCATGGTTTCAGGAACTAAAACAAGGATTCGGACAGCGGTGTGAGTTAATTATTTTTATTGTTAATCCATATTCTTAGCACTATAAATACTAATGTACCTCTTACATGTTCTTAATTGTGCTACTTCTTGCAACTGGTGATGCCACTTTTTCTTAAGCTGGTATCAAGAAATCTTGGATATCATTATAAAAAGAGAAACTAAAACTTAAAACATTTATCATCTATAAGAATTATACACATGCCTGAATAGCAGCAGGAACAGTGTTCCCTGGATGTGCTTGTATTAATTTACTGTTTCAGCTGTAAAGGGGGAAGATGAGAAAAATAAATCTTTGGTTAGAAACTTACCCAGTGCACTCCATGCCATCTGAGGTTGGGTCTTCCTCGTCTTTCAATGACCCTTGAGTGTCCAAGTGAACTTTGGAGGAAGTTCTGAAATCAATATAGGAGGAAAAGAGATCAGTATCTTTGATATCCTTTTACGTAGGCTGGTGTTAGCATTCTGAACTGTTTGAGAGCTTCCTTCAGCTATCCACTGCTGATGTCTCCATGCAAATGAACACTTACAAAATGATGACTTAGCAAAGAAGCTTTGAGTCGTCTTGAATGATTGTATGTGATATCTCTTGTTGAATTATGAGCATCTAGCTAGTCTAACAGAGTTTGGAAAACCCTACTAAAGATGAATGCAAATATTTGAGATGCTGGGTATAAGAACCTTTTGGTTCAAATAAATGTTTTAACCACATAGCATACTTTCTGAAGGAGAGGCTAGTTTTTGAGATTGTCTGGTATGTGTCGTTTAGTATCTTTTGGCATTCTATTCACTCCCAATTTTCATGGTTTCAGGAACTAAAACAAGGATTCGGACAGCGGTGTGAGTTAATTATTTTTATTGTTAATCCATATTCTTAGCACTATAAATACTAATGTACCTCTTACATGTTCTTAATTGTGCTACTTCTTGCAACTGGTGATGCCACTTTTTCTTAAGCTGGTATCAAGAAATCTTGGATATCATTATAAAAAGAGAAACTAAAACTTAAAACATTTATCATCTATAAGAATTATACACATGCCTGAATAGCAGCAGGAACAGTGTTCCCTGGATGTGCTTGTATTAATTTACTCTTTCAGCTGTAAAGGGGGAAGATGAGAAAAATAAATCTTTGGTTAGAAACTTACCCAGTGCACTCCATGCCATCTGAGGTTGGGTCTTCCTCGTCTTTCAATGACCCTTGAGTGTCCAAGTGAACTTTGGAGGATGTTCTGCAATCAATATAGGAGAAAAAGAGATCAGTATCTTTGATATCCTTTTACGTAGGCTGGTGATAGCATTCTGAAATGTTTGAGAGCTTCCTTCAGCTATCCACTGCTGATGTCTCCATGCAAATGAACACTTACAAAATGATGACTTAGCAAAAAAGCTTTGAGTCGTCTTGAATGATTGTATATGATATCTCTTGTTGCATTATGAGCATCTAGCTAGTCTAACAGAGTTTGGAAAACCCTACTAAAGATGAATCCAAATATTTGAGATGCTGGGAATAAGAACCTTTTGGTTCAAATAAATGTTTTAACCACTTAGCGTACTTTATGAAGGAGAGGCTAGTTTTTGAGATTGTCTGGTGTGTGTAGTTTAGTGTCTTTGTCTTTGGCATTCTATTCACACCAAATTTTCATGGTTTCAGGAACTAAAACAAGGATTCGGACAGCGGTGTGAGTTAATTAGTGTTATTGTTAATCCATATTCTTAGCACTATAAATACTAATGTACCTCTTACATGTTCTTAATTGTGCTACTTCTTGCAACTGGTGATGCCACTTTTTCTTAAACTGGTATCAAGAAATCTTGGATATCATTATAAAAAGAGAAACTAAATCTTAAAACATTTATCATCTATAAGAATTATACACATGCCTGAATAGCAGCAGGAAATGTGTTCCCTGGATGTGCTTGTATTAATTTACTGTTTCAGCTGTGAAGGGGGAAGATGATAAAAAAAAATCTTTGGTTAGAAACTTACCCAGTGCATTCCATGCCATCTGAGGTTGGGTCTTCCTCGTCTTTCAATGACCCTTGAGTGTCCAAGTGAACTTTGGAGGATGTTCTGCAATCAATATAGGAGGAAAAGAGCTCAGTATCTTTGATCTCCTTTTACTTAGGCTGGTGTAAGCATTCTGAACTGTTTGAGAGCTTCCTTCAGCTATCCACTGCTGATGTCTCCATGCAAATGAACACTTACAAAATGATGACTTAGCAAAGAAGCTTTGAGTCGTCTTGAATGATTGTATGTGATATCTCTTGTTGCATTATGAGCATCTTGCTAGTCTAACAGAGTTTGGAAAACCCTACTAAAGATGAATGCAAATATTTGAGTTGCTGGGAATCAGAACCTTTTGGTTCAAATAAATGTTTTAACCACATAGCGTACTTTCTGAAGGAGAGGCTAGTTTTTGAGATTGTCTGGTATGTGTCGTTTAGTGTCTTTGGCATTCTATTCACTCCCAATTTCCATGGTTTCAGGAACTAAAACAAGGATTCGGACAGCGGTATGAGTTAATTAGTGTTATTGTAAATCCATATTCTTAGCACTATAAATACTAATGTACCTCTTATATGTTCTTAATTGTGCTACTTCTTGCAACTGGTGATGCCACTTTTTCTTAAACTGGTATCAAGAAATCTTGGATATCATTATAAAAAGAGAAACTAAATCTTAAAACATTTATCAACTATAAGAATTATACATATGCCTGAATAGCAGCAGGAACAGTGTTCCCTGGATGTGCTTGTATTAATTTAATGTTTCAGCTGTGAAGGGGGAAGATGAGAAAAAGAAATCTATGGTTAGAAACTTACCCAGTGCACTCCATGCCATCTGAGGTTGGATCTTCCTCGTCTTTCAATGACCCTTGAGTGTCCAAGTGACCTTTGGAGGATGTTCTGCAATCAATATAGGAGGAAAAGATCTCCTTTTACTTAGGCTGGTGTAAGCATTCTGAACTGTTTGAGAGCTTCCTTCAGCTATCTACTGCTGATGTCTCCATGCAAATGAACACTTACAAAATGATGACTTAGCAAAGAAGCTTTGAGTCATCTTGAATGATTGTATATGATATCTCTTGTTGCATTATGAGCATCTAGCTAGTGTAACAGAGTTTGGAAAACCCTACTAAAGATGAATCCAAATATTTGAGATGCTGGGAATAAGAACCTTTTGGTTCAAATAAATGTTTTAACCACTTAGCGTACTTTCTGAAGGAGAGGCTAGTTTTTGAGATTGTCTGGTATGTGTAGTTTAGTGTCTTTGGCATTCTATTCACTCCCAATTTTCATGGTTTCAGGAACTAAAACAAGGATTCGGACAGCGGTGTGAGTTAATTAGTGTTATTGTAAATCCATATTCTTAGCACTATAAATACTAATGTACCTCTTACATGTTCTTAATTGTGCTACTTCTTGCAACTGGTGATGCCACTTTTTCTTAAGCTGGTATCAAGAAATCTTGGATATAATTATAAAAAGAGAAACTAAAACTTAAAACATTTATCATCTATAAGAATTATACACATGCCTGAATAGCAGCAGGAACAGTGTTCCCTGGATGTGCTTGTATTAATTTACTGTTTCAGCTGTAAAGGGGGAAGATGAGAAAAAGAAATCTTTGGTTAGAAACTTACCCAGTGCACTCCATGCCATCTGAGGTTGGATCTTCCTCGTCTTTCAATGACCCTTGAGTGTCCAAGTGAACTTTGGAGGATGTTCTGCAATCAATATAGGAGGAAAAGATCTCCTTTTACTTAGGCTGGTGTAAGCATTCTGAACTGTTTGAGAGCTTCCTTCAGCTATCCACTGCTGATGTCTCCATGCAAATGAACACTTACAAAATGATGACTTAGCAAAGAATCTTTGAGTCGTCTTGAATGATTGTATGTGATATCTCTTGTTGCATTATGAGCATCTAGCTAGTCTAACAGAGTTTGGAAAACCCTACTAAAGATGAATGCAAATATTTGAGATGCTGGGAATAAGAACCTTTTGGTTCAAATAAATGTTTTAACCACTTAGCGTACTTTCTGAAGGAGAGGCTAGTTTTTGAGATTGTCTGGTATGTGTAGTTTAGTGTCTTTTGGCATTCTATTCACTCCCAATTTTCATGGTTTCAGGAACTAAAACAAGGATTCGGACAGCGGTGTGAGTTAATTAGTGTTATTAATCCATATTCTTAGCACTATAAATACTAATGTACCTCTTACATGTTCTTAATTGTGCTACTTCTTGCAACTGGTGATGCCACTTTTTTTTAAACTGGTATCAAGAAATCTTGGATATCATTATAAAAAGAGAAACTAAATCTTAAAACATTTATCATCTATAAGAATTATACATATGCCTGAATAGCAGCAGGAACAGTGTTCCCTGGATGTGCTTGTATTAATTTACTGTTTCAGCTGTGAAAGGGGAAGATGAGAAAAAGAAATCTTTGGTTAGAAACTTACCCAGTGCACTCCATGCCATCTGAGGTTGGGTCTTCCTCGTCTTTCAATGACCCTTGAGAGTCCAAGTGAACTTTGGAGGATGTTCTGCAATCAATATAGGAGGAAAAGAGCTCAGTATCTTTGATCTCCTTTTACTTAGGCTGGTGTAAGCATTCTGAACTGTTTGAGAGCTTCCTTCAGCTATCTACTGCTGATGTCTCCATGCAAATGAACACTTACAAAATGATGACTTAGCAAAGAAGCTTTGAGTCGTCTTGAATGATTGTATGTGATATCTCTTGTTGCATTATGAGCATCTTGCTAGTCTAACAGAGTTTGGAAAACCCTACTAAAGATGAATGCAAATATTTGAGTTGCTGGGAATCAGAACCTTTTGGTTCAAATAAATGTTTTAACCACATAGCGTACTTTCTGAAGGAGAGGCTAGTTTTTGAGATTGTCTGGTATGTGTCGTTTAGTGTCTTTGGCATTCTATTCACTCCCAATTTCCATGGTTTCAGGAACTAAAACAAGGATTCGGACAGCGGTGTGAGTTAATTAGTGTTATTGTAAATCCATATTCTTAGCACTATAAATACTAATGTACCTCTTATATGTTCTTAATTGTGCTACTTCTTGCAACTGGTGATGCCACTTTTTCTTAAACTGGTATCAAGAAATCTTGGATATCATTATAAAAAGAGAAACTAAATCTTAAAACATTTATCAACTATAAGAATTATACATATGCCTGAATAGCAGCAGGAACAGTGTTCCCTGGATGTGCTTGTATTAATTTAATGTTTCAGCTGTGAAGGGGGAAGATGAGAAAAAGAAATCTATGGTTAGAAACTTACCCAGTGCACTCCATGCCATCTGAGGTTGGATCTTCCTCGTCTTTCAATGACCCTTGAGTGTCCAAGTGAACTTTGGAGGATGTTCTGCAATCAATATAGGAGGAAAAGATCTCCTTTTACTTAGGCTGGTGTAAGCATTCTGAACTGTTTGAGAGCTTCCTTCAGCTATCTACTGCTGATGTCTCCATGCAAATGAACACTTACAAAATGATGACTTAGCAAAGAAGCTTTGAGTCATCTTGAATGATTGTATATGATATCTCTTGTTGCATTATGAGCATCTAGCTAGTGTAACAGAGTTTGGAAAACCCTACTAAAGATGAATCCAAATATTTGAGATGCTGGGAATAAGAACCTTTTGGTTCAAATAAATGTTTTAACCACTTAGCGTACTTTCTGAAGGAGAGGCTAGTTTTTGAGATTGTCTGGTATGTGTAGTTTAGTGTCTTTGGCATTCTATTCACTCCCAATTTTCATGGTTTCAGGAACTAAAACAAGGATTCGGACAGCGGTGTGAGTTAATTAGTGTTATTGTAAATCCATATTCTTAGCACTATAAATACTAATGTACCTCTTACATGTTCTTAATTGTGCTACTTCTTGCAACTGGTGATGCCACTTTTTCTTAAGCTGGTATCAAGAAATCTTGGATATCATTATAAAAAGAGAAACTAAATCTTAAAACATTTATCATCTATAAGAATTATACACATGCCTGAATAGCAGCAGGAACAGTGTTCCCTGGATGTGCTTGTATTAATTTACTGTTTCAGCTGTAAAGGGGGAAGATGAGAAAAAGAAATCTTTGGTTAGAAACTTACCCAGTGCACTCCATGCCATCTGAGGTTGGATCTTCCTCGTCTTTCAATGACCCTTGAGTGTCCAAGTGAACTTTGGAGGATGTTCTGCAATCAATATAGGAGGAAAAGATCTCCTTTTACTTAGGCTGGTGTAAGCATTCTGAACTGTTTGAGAGCTTCCTTCAGCTATCCACTGCTGATGTCTCCATGCAAATGAACACTTACAAAATGATGACTTAGCAAAGAATCTTTGAGTCGTCTTGAATGATTGTATGTGATATCTCTTGTTGCATTATGAGCATCTAGCTAGTCTAACAGAGTTTGGAAAACCCTACTAAAGATGAATGCAAATATTTGAGATGCTGGGAATAAGAACCTTTTGGTTCAAATAAATGTTTTAACCACTTAGCGTACTTTCTGAAGGAGAGGCTAGTTTTTGAGATTGTCTGGTATGTGTCGTTTAGTGTCTTTGGCATTCTATTCACTCCCAATTTCCATGGTTTCAGGAACTAAAACAAGGATTCGGACAGCGGTGTGAGTTAATTAGTGTTATTGTAAATCCATATTCTTAGCACTATAAATACTAATGTACCTCTTATATGTTCTTAATTGTGCTACTTCTTGCAACTGGTGATGCCACTTTTTCTTAAACTGGTATCAAGAAATCTTGGATATCATTATAAAAAGAGAAACTAAATCTTAAAACATTTATCAACTATAAGAATTATACATATGCCTGAATAGCAGCAGGAACAGTGTTCCCTGGATGTGCTTGTATTAATTTAATGTTTCAGCTGTGAAGGGGGAAGATGAGAAAAAGAAATCTATGGTTAGAAACTTACCCAGTGCACTCCATGCCATCTGAGGTTGGATCTTCCTCGTCTTTCAATGACCCTTGAGTGTCCAAGTGAACTTTGGAGGATGTTCTGCAATCAATATAGGAGGAAAAGATCTCCTTTTACTTAGGCTGGTGTAAGCATTCTGAACTGTTTGAGAGCTTCCTTCAGCTATCTACTGCTGATGTCTCCATGCAAATGAACACTTACAAAATGATGACTTAGCAAAGAAGCTTTGAGTCATCTTGAATGATTGTATATGATATCTCTTGTTGCATTATGAGCATCTAGCTAGTGTAACAGAGTTTGGAAAACCCTACTAAAGATGAATCCAAATATTTGAGATGCTGGGAATAAGAACCTTTTGGTTCAAATAAATGTTTTAACCACTTAGCGTACTTTCTGAAGGAGAGGCTAGTTTTTGAGATTGTCTGGTATGTGTAGTTTAGTGTCTTTGGCATTCTATTCACTCCCAATTTTCATGGTTTCAGGAACTAAAACAAGGATTCGGACAGCGGTGTGAGTTAATTAGTGTTATTGTAAATCCATATTCTTAGCACTATAAATACTAATGTACCTCTTACATGTTCTTAATTGTGCTACTTCTTGCAACTGGTGATGCCACTTTTTCTTAAGCTGGTATCAAGAAATCTTGGATATCATTATAAAAAGAGAAACTAAAACTTAAAACATTTATCATCTATAAGAATTATACACATGCCTGAATAGCAGCAGGAACAGTGTTCCCTGGATGTGCTTGTATTAATTTACTGTTTCAGCTGTAAAGGGGGAAGATGAGAAAAAGAAATCTTTGGTTAGAAACTTACCCAGTGCACTCCATGCCATCTGAGGTTGGATCTTCCTCGTCTTTCAATGACCCTTGAGTGTCCAAGTGAACTTTGGAGGATGTTCTGCAATCAATATAGGAGGAAAAGATCTCCTTTTACTTAGGCTGGTGTAAGCATTCTGAACTGTTTGAGAGCTTCCTTCAGCTATCCACAGCTGATGTCTCCATGCAAATGAACACTTACAAAATGATGACTTAGCAAAGAATCTTTGAGTCGTCTTGAATGATTGTATGTGATATCTCTTGTTGCATTATGAGCATCTAGCTAGTCTAACAGAGTTTGGAAAACCCTACTAAAGATGAATGCAAATATTTGAGATGCTGGGAATAAGAACCTTTTGGTTCAAATAAATGTTTTAACCACTTAGCGTACTTTCTGAAGGAGAGGCTAGTTTTTGAGATTGTCTGGTATGTGTAGTTTAGTGTCTTTTGGCATTCTATTCACTCCCAATTTTCATGGTTTCAGGAACTAAAACAAGGATTCGGACAGCGGTGTGAGTTAATTAGTGTTATTAATCCATATTCTTAGCACTATAAATACTAATGTACCTCTTACATGTTCTTAATTGTGCTACTTCTTGCAACTGGTGATGCCACTTTTTTTTAAACTGGTATCAAGAAATCTTGGATATCATTATAAAAAGAGAAACTAAATCTTAAAACATTTATCATCTATAAGAATTATACATATGCCTGAATAGCAGCAGGAACAGTGTTCCCTGGATGTGCTTGTATTAATTTACTGTTTCAGCTGTGAAAGGGGAAGATGAGAAAAAGAAATCTTTGGTTAGAAACTTACCCAGTGCACTCCATGCCATCTGAGGTTGGGTCTTCCTCGTCTTTCAATGACCCTTGAGAGTCCAAGTGAACTTTGGAGGATGTTCTGCAATCAATATAGGAGGAAAAGAGCTCAGTATCTTTGATCTCCTTTTACTTAGGCTGGTGTAAGCATTCTGAACTGTTTGAGAGCTTCCTTCAGCTATCTACTGCTGATGTCTCCATGCAAATGAACACTTACAAAATGATGACTTAGCAAAGAAGCTTTGAGTCGTCTTGAATGATTGTATGTGATATCTCTTGTTGCATTATGAGCATCTTGCTAGTCTAACAGAGTTTGGAAAACCCTACTAAAGATGAATGCAAATATTTGAGTTGCTGGGAATCAGAACCTTTTGGTTCAAATAAATGTTTTAACCACATAGCGTACTTTCTGAAGGAGAGGCTAGTTTTTGAGATTGTCTGGTATGTGTCGTTTAGTGTCTTTGGCATTCTATTCACTCCCAATTTCCATGGTTTCAGGAACTAAAACAAGGATTCGGACAGCGGTGTGAGTTAATTAGTGTTATTGTAAATCCATATTCTTAGCACTATAAATACTAATGTACCTCTTATATGTTCTTAATTGTGCTACTTCTTGCAACTGGTGATGCCACTTTTTCTTAAACTGGTATCAAGAAATCTTGGATATCATTATAAAAAGAGAAACTAAATCTTAAAACATTTATCAACTATAAGAATTATACATATGCCTGAATAGCAGCAGGAACAGTGTTCCCTGGATGTGCTTGTATTAATTTAATGTTTCAGCTGTGAAGGGGGAAGATGAGAAAAAGAAATCTATGGTTAGAAACTTACCCAGTGCACTCCATGCCATCTGAGGTTGGATCTTCCTCGTCTTTCAATGACCCTTGAGTGTCCAAGTGAACTTTGGAGGATGTTCTGCAATCAATATAGGAGGAAAAGATCTCCTTTTACTTAGGCTGGTGTAAGCATTCTGAACTGTTTGAGAGCTTCCTTCAGCTATCTACTGCTGATGTCTCCATGCAAATGAACACTTACAAAATGATGACTTAGCAAAGAAGCTTTGAGTCATCTTGAATGATTGTATATGATATCTCTTGTTGCATTATGAGCATCTAGCTAGTGTAACAGAGTTTGGAAAACCCTACTAAAGATGAATCCAAATATTTGAGATGCTGGGAATAAGAACCTTTTGGTTCAAATAAATGTTTTAACCACTTAGCGTACTTTCTGAAGGAGAGGCTAGTTTTTGAGATTGTCTGGTATGTGTAGTTTAGTGTCTTTGGCATTCTATTCACTCCCAATTTTCATGGTTTCAGGAACTAAAACAAGGATTCGGACAGCGGTGTGAGTTAATTAGTGTTATTGTAAATCCATATTCTTAGCACTATAAATACTAATGTACCTCTTACATGTTCTTAATTGTGCTACTTCTTGCAACTGGTGATGCCACTTTTTCTTAAGCTGGTATCAAGAAATCTTGGATATCATTATAAAAAGAGAAACTAAAACTTAAAACATTTATCATCTATAAGAATTATACACATGCCTGAATAGCAGCAGGAACAGTGTTCCCTGGATGTGCTTGTATTAATTTACTGTTTCAGCTGTAAAGGGGGAAGATGAGAAAAAGAAATCTTTGGTTAGAAACTTACCCAGTGCACTCCATGCCATCTGAGGTTGGATCTTCCTCGTCTTTCAATGACCCTTGAGTGTCCAAGTGAACTTTGGAGGATGTTCTGCAATCAATATAGGAGGAAAAGATCTCCTTTTACTTAGGCTGGTGTAAGCATTCTGAACTGTTTGAGAGCTTCCTTCAGCTATCCACTGCTGATGTCTCCATGCAAATGAACACTTACAAAATGATGACTTAGCAAAGAATCTTTGAGTCGTCTTGAATGATTGTATGTGATATCTCTTGTTGCATTATGAGCATCTAGCTAGTCTAACAGAGTTTGGAAAACCCTACTAAAGATGAATGCAAATATTTGAGATGCTGGGAATAAGAACCTTTTGGTTCAAATAAATGTTTTAACCACTTAGCGTACTTTCTGAAGGAGAGGCTAGTTTTTGAGATTGTCTGGTATGTGTAGTTTAGTGTCTTTTGGCATTCTATTCACTCCCAATTTTCATGGTTTCAGGAACTAAAACAAGGATTCGGACAGCGGTGTGAGTTAATTAGTGTTATTAATCCATATTCTTAGCACTATAAATACTAATGTACCTCTTACATGTTCTTAATTGTGCTACTTCTTGCAACTGGTGATGCCACTTTTTTTTAAACTGGTATCAAGAAATCTTGGATATCATTATAAAAAGAGAAACTAAATCTTAAAACATTTATCATCTATAAGAATTATACATATGCCTGAATAGCAGCAGGAACAGTGTTCCCTGGATGTGCTTGTATTAATTTACTGTTTCAGCTGTGAAAGGGGAAGATGAGAAAAAGAAATCTTTGGTTAGAAACTTACCCAGTGCACTCCATGCCATCTGAGGTTGGGTCTTCCTCGTCTTTCAATGACCCTTGAGAGTCCAAGTGAACTTTGGAGGATGTTCTGCAATCAATATAGGAGGAAAAGAGCTCAGTATCTTTGATCTCCTTTTACTTAGGCTGGTGTAAGCATTCTGAACTGTTTGAGAGCTTCCTTCAGCTATCTACTGCTGATGTCTCCATGCAAATGAACACTTACAAAATGATGACTTAGCAAAGAAGCTTTGAGTCGTCTTGAATGATTGTATGTGATATCTCTTGTTGCATTATGAGCATCTTGCTAGTCTAACAGAGTTTGGAAAACCCTACTAAAGATGAATGCAAATATTTGAGTTGCTGGGAATCAGAACCTTTTGGTTCAAATAAATGTTTTAACCACATAGCGTACTTTCTGAAGGAGAGGCTAGTTTTTGAGATTGTCTGGTATGTGTCGTTTAGTGTCTTTGGCATTCTATTCACTCCCAATTTCCATGGTTTCAGGAACTAAAACAAGGATTCGGACAGCGGTGTGAGTTAATTAGTGTTATTGTAAATCCATATTCTTAGCACTATAAATACTAATGTACCTCTTATATGTTCTTAATTGTGCTACTTCTTGCAACTGGTGATGCCACTTTTTCTTAAACTGGTATCAAGAAATCTTGGATATCATTATAAAAAGAGAAACTAAATCTTAAAACATTTATCAACTATAAGAATTATACATATGCCTGAATAGCAGCAGGAACAGTGTTCCCTGGATGTGCTTGTATTAATTTAATGTTTCAGCTGTGAAGGGGGAAGATGAGAAAAAGAAATCTATGGTTAGAAACTTACCCAGTGCACTCCATGCCATCTGAGGTTGGATCTTCCTCGTCTTTCAATGACCCTTGAGTGTCCAAGTGAACTTTGGAGGATGTTCTGCAATCAATATAGGAGGAAAAGATCTCCTTTTACTTAGGCTGGTGTAAGCATTCTGAACTGTTTGAGAGCTTCCTTCAGCTATCTACTGCTGATGTCTCCATGCAAATGAACACTTACAAAATGATGACTTAGCAAAGAAGCTTTGAGTCATCTTGAATGATTGTATATGATATCTCTTGTTGCATTATGAGCATCTAGCTAGTGTAACAGAGTTTGGAAAACCCTACTAAAGATGAATCCAAATATTTGAGATGCTGGGAATAAGAACCTTTTGGTTCAAATAAATGTTTTAACCACTTAGCGTACTTTCTGAAGGAGAGGCTAGTTTTTGAGATTGTCTGGTATGTGTAGTTTAGTGTCTTTGGCATTCTATTCACTCCCAATTTTCATGGTTTCAGGAACTAAAACAAGGATTCGGACAGCGGTGTGAGTTAATTAGTGTTATTGTAAATCCATATTCTTAGCACTATAAATACTAATGTACCTCTTACATGTTCTTAATTGTGCTACTTCTTGCAACTGGTGATGCCACTTTTTCTTAAGCTGGTATCAAGAAATCTTGGATATCATTATAAAAAGAGAAACTAAAACTTAAAACATTTATCATCTATAAGAATTATACACATGCCTGAATAGCAGCAGGAACAGTGTTCCCTGGATGTGCTTGTATTAATTTACTGTTTCAGCTGTGAAGGGGGAAGATGAGAAAAAGAAATCTTTGGTTAGAAACTTACCCAGTGCACTCCATGCCATCTGAGGTTGGGTCTTCCTCGTCTTTCAATGACCCTTGAGTGTCCAAGTGAACTTTGGAGGAAGTTCTGAAATCAATATAGGAGGAAAAGAGATCAGTATCTTTGATATCCTTTTACGTAGGCTGGTGATAGCATTCTGAACTGTTTGAGAGCTTCCTTCAGCTATCTACTGCTGATGTCTCCATGCAAATGAACACTTACAAAATGATGACTTAGCAAAGAATCTTTGAGTCGTCTTGAATGATTGTATGTGATATCTCTTGTTGCATTATGAGCATCTAGCTAGTCTAACAGAGTTTGGAAAACCCTACTAAAGATGAATGCAAATATTTGAGATGCTGGGAATAAGAACCTTTTGGTTCAAATAAATGTTTTAACCACTTAGCGTACTTTCTGAAGGAGAGGCTAGTTTTTGAGATTGTCTGGTATGTGTAGTTTAGTGTCTTTTGGCATTCTATTCACTCCCAATTTTCATGGTTTCAGGAACTAAAACAAGGATTCGGACAGCGCTGTGAGTTAATTAGTGTTATTGTTAATCCATATTCTTAGCACTATAAATACTAATGTACCTCTTACATGTTCTTAATTGTGCTACTTCTTGCAACTGGTGATGCCACTTTTTCTTAAACTGGTATTAAGAAATCTTGGATATCATAACAAGAGAAACTAAATCTTAAAACATTTAACATCCATAAGAATTATACACATGCCTAAATAGCAGCAGGAACAGTGTTCCCTGGATGTGCTTGTATTAATTTACTGTTTCAGCTGTGAAGGGGGAAGATGAGAAAAAGAAATCTTTGGTTAGAAACTTACCCAGTGCACTCCATGCCATCTGAGGTTGGGTCTTCCTCGTCTTTCAATGACCCTTGAGTGTCCAAGTGAACTTTGGAGGAAGTTCTGAAATCAATATAGGAGGAAAAGAGATCAGTATCTTTGATATCCTTTTACGTAGGCTGGTGATAGCATTCTGAACTGTTTGAGAGCTTCCTTCAGCTATCTACTGCTGATGTCTCCATGCAAATGAACACTTACAAAATGATGACTTAGCAAAGAAGCTTTGAGTCGTCTTGAATGATTGTATGTGATATCTCTTGTTGCATTATGAGCATCTTGCTAGTCTAACAGAGTTTGGAAAACCCTACTAAAGATGAATGTAAATATTTGAGTTGCTGGGAATCAGAACCTTTTGGTTCAAATAAATGTTTTAACCACATAGCGTACTTTCTGAAGGAGAGGCTAGTTTTTGAGATTGTCTGGTATGTGTCGTTTAGTGTCTTTGGCATTCTATTCACTCCCAATTTTCATGGTTTCAGGAACTAAAACAAGGATTCGGACAGCGGTGTGAGTTAATTAGTGTTATTAATCCATATTCTTAGCACTATAAATACTAATGTACCTCTTACATGTTCTTAATTGTGCTACTTCTTGCAACTGGTGATGCCACTTTTTTTTAAACTGGTATCAAGAAATCTTGGATATCATTATAAAAAGAGAAACTAAATCTTAAAACATTTATCATCTATAAGAATTATACATATGCCTGAATAGCAGCAGGAACAGTGTTCCCTGGATGTGCTTGTATTAATTTACTGTTTCAGCTGTGAAAGGGGAAGATGAGAAAAAGAAATCTTTGGTTAGAAACTTACCCAGTGCACTCCATGCCATCTGAGGTTGGGTCTTCCTCGTCTTTCAATGACCCTTGAGAGTCCAAGTGAACTTTGGAGGATGTTCTGCAATCAATATAGGAGGAAAAGAGCTCAGTATCTTTGATCTCCTTTTACTTAGGCTGGTGTAAGCATTCTGAACTGTTTGAGAGCTTCCTTCAGCTATCCACTGCTGATGTCTCCATGCAAATGAACACTTACAAAATGATGACTTAGCAAAGAATCTTTGAGTCGTCTTGAATGATTGTATGTGATATCTCTTGTTGCATTATGAGCATCTAGCTAGTCTAACAGAGTTTGGAAAACCCTACTAAAGATGAATGCAAATATTTGAGATGCTGGGAATCAGAACCTTTTGGTTCAAATAAATGTTTTAACCACTTAGCGTACTTTCTGAAGGAGAGGCTAGTTTTTGAGATTGTCTGGTATGTGTAGTTTAGTGTCTTTTGGCATTCTATTCACTCCCAATTTTCATGGTTTCAGGAACTAAAACAAGGATTCGGACAGCGGTGTGCGTTAATTAGTATTATTGTTAATCCATATTCTTAGCACAATAAATACTAATGTACCTCTTACATGTTCTTAATTGTGCTACTTCTTGCAACTGGTGATGCCACTTTTTCTTAAACTGGTATCAAGAAATCTTGGATATCATTATAAAAAGAGAAACTAATTCTTAAAACATTTATCATCCATAAGAATTATACATATGCCTGAATAGCAGCAGGAACAGTGTTCCCTGGATGTGCTTGTATTAATTTACTGTTTCAGCTGTGAAGGGGGAAGATGAGAAAAATAAATCTTTGGTTAGAAACTTACCCAGTGCATTCCATGCCATCTGAGGTTGGGTCTTCCTCGTCTTTCAATGACCCTTGAGTGTCCAAGTGAACTTTGGAGGAAGTTCTGAAATCAATATAGGAGGAAAAGAGCTCAGTATCTTTGTTCTCCTTTTACTTCGGCTGGTGTAAGCATTCTGAACTGTTTGAGAGCTTCCTTCAGCTATCTACTGCTGATGTCTCCATGCAAATGAACACTTACAAAATGATGACTTAGCAAAGCAGCTTTGAGTCATCTTGAATGATTGTATATGATATCTCTTGTTGCATTATGAGCATCTAGCTAGTGTAACAGAGTTTGGAAAACCCTACTAAAGATGAATCCAAATATTTGAGATGCTGGGAATAAGAACCTTTTGGTTCAAATAAATGTTTTAACCACATAGCATACTTTCTGAAGGAGAGGCTAGTTTTTGAGATTGTCTGGTATGTGTAGTTTAGTGTCTTTGTCTTTGGCATTCTATTCACTCCCAATTTTCATGGTTTCAGGAACTAAAACAAGGATTCGGACAGCGGTGTGCGTTAATTAGTATTATTGTTAATCCATATTCTTAGCACAATAAATACTAATGTACCTCTTACATGTTCTTAATTGTGCTACTTCTTGCAACTGGTGATGCCACTTTTTCTTAAACTGGTATCAAGAAATCTTGGATATCATTATAAAAAGAGAAACTAATTCTTAAATTATTTAACATCCATAAGAATTATACATATGCCTGAATAGCAGCAGGAACAGTGTTCCCTGGATGTGCTTGTATTAATTTACTGTTTCAGCTATGAAGGGAGAAGATGAGAAAAAGAAATCTTTGGTTAGAAACTTTCCCAGTGCATTCTATGCCATCTGAGGTTGGGTCTTCCTCGTCTTTCCATGACCCTTGAGTGTCCAAGTGAACTTTGGAGGAAGTTCTGAAATCAATATAGGAGGAAAAGAGATCAGTATCTTTGATATCCTTTTACGTAGGCTGGTGTTACCATTCTGAACTGTATGAGAGCTTCCTTCAGCTATCCACTGCTGATGTCTCCATGCAAATGAACACTTACAAAATGATGACTTAGCAAAGAAGCTTTGAGTCATCTTGAATGATTGTATATGATATCTCTTGTTGCATTATAATAATAATAATAATAATTTTATTCTTATATACCGCCATGCCCATCGAGTTCTAGGCGGTTCACAACAATTACATTAGGATCCGCATTGACATGCCGATTTACAAACAATGTATTGGATTTACAACACCTTCAGCTGAACATGGCTGAGGAAGCGGAATAGGGAAGGAGAGAAGGAGGAAAGCGGTCAATAGAGGGGGGGGGTGAAGGGCCGAACGGGCCGAATTACCACAGTTTATTGGATTTACAACAGCTTTAGCCGAATTTGGCTGATGAAGAGGGAAGCAGGTACGGGAGCAGGAAGACAGTGATCAATAAAGGGGGGAAAGGGTCGAACGTGTGGCCTGATAATTCTGGAAAGGAGGCGTTACGGGGCTTGTTTGTTGAATAGATAAGTTTTGAGTGTTTTTCTGAAGTCGAGGTAAGAGGGAGCCTTGAGAATCATTTGGGCGATCCATGGGTTCATCTTGGCTGTTTGGAAGGCGAAGGTTTGTCTAGGAATCTTTTAAGAGACAGAGCTTTAGCGAGGGGTAGGCGAACAGTTGAATTCTGCGGGATTTCTTATTGGTGCAGTAAAGGTTAAAGAGGGGATTGATGTATCTTGGCGAGAGGCCATTTACCGATTTGTAGCAGAAGCATGCGAATTTGAAGAGCACTCTGAATTCGAAAGGCAGCCAGTGAAGTTGGTGGTAGAAAGGGGTGATATGTTCCCATTTCTTTAGGCCATAGATGAGGCGAACGGCGGTGTTTTGGATCACTTTTAGTCTCCTGGTAGTTTTCTTCGTGGAATTCAGGTAAATAATATTACAGTAGTCTAGAATGCTGAGAATGGCAGATTGCACTAGAAGGCGGAACGAGGAGTCATCAAAGTATTTTTTTATGGTGTGGAGTTTCCAATGTACCGCGAAGCATTTCCTGACGCTGAGGTCGGTGTGAGTTTCTAAGGATAAATGTCTGTCCAGCGTAACACCCAGGATTTTTACGGTGTTTTCAAGGGGGGAAAGGCCTTCCTTTCAGTTGGATTGTGGTGTCCTTGATTTTGTCGTTGGTGGAGGCAAGAAAAAATTTTGTTTTTTCGGAATTTAGTTTCAGTCTGAATGCTAGCATCCAGAGTTCAATCTGGTTGAGGATGTTTGTAATGTAATCGAGTGTTTCAGGTGAGAAACTGGTAAAAGGGATGACTAATGTGATATCATCTGCATAGATGAAAAATTTTGAGCTTGAGGGTGTGTAGGAGGTTACCTAGGGAGGCTAGGTAGATATTGAACAGGGTGGGGGATAGAGGGGAGCCCTGCGGGACACCGCAGGTGTTTTCCCAGCTGTATGAGAAAGCGTTGTTCTGGTGTACTTTGTAGGATCTATTTTTTAGGAACCCCTGAAACCAGTTGAGGACCTGATCAGAGATACCAATGTGTGACAGACATTCAAGGAGAATGGTGTGGTCGACCAGGTCGAAGACACTGCTTAGGTCTAGTTGTATAATCAATGCTCTAGAGCCCTGACTGAAGAGTGTGTGGAGATGGTCAAGAAGGGTGGCTAAGATGGTTTCGGTGCTGTGGTCCGTGCGAAAGCCAGATTGATAGTCGCTTAGGATGTTGAATTTTTCTAGGTATGTGGAGAGTTCTACCTTTACTACCCCTTCTGCTATTTTGGTGAATAGGGGGATGCTTGCGATCGGTCTGTAGTTGGATGGGGAGTTTGGTGATTCTTTTGTGTTTTTTAAAATGGGGGTAATCATGATGTGACCTTGCTCTGGTGGGAAGGTTCCTGTGGATAATAGGGAGTTAACCCATGTCATCATGTTTGCTTTGAAGTGGCTCGGGGCTGCTTTCATGATGTTTGGTGGGCATGTGTCCAATTTGCAGAAGGAGTGGTTGTATTTATTGTAGTAGGTATTAAAGGTTTTCCAGTCAATTGTTGAGAATTGTTTCCAGCTAAGGTTTGTTCTGGATCCTGGGTCTGGTTTAATTATACTTGGGTCTGAGTTAGGTGTATTGGAGTCTGGGAGGATGGGGAACTGTTCGAGGGAATTGGTCCTGGTAGGTAAAGTTGATCTTAATCTTTGGATCTTTTTGTTGAAGAAGTCTGCAAGGGAGTTGGCAGTGAGAGTGGATTCTTCATAGATATTTGTGAAGGTATCGATGTTGTATAGGTCATTAACCAATTTAAATAGGTTACTACTGTTGGTCTTAATGTTACCTATTTTGTGAGAGTAAAAGTTTTTTCTTTTTTTGTTAGTGAGGTTTTTGTAATTTTTTAGTTTATGTTTCCAGGTTAGTCTGTGTTCTTGGGTTCCTGATTTCTGCCATGCTCTTTCTGCTTTTCTGAGATCTTTCTTTACTAGCAGCAGTTCTGAGCCAAACCAGCCTTCGTGATTTGTAGTTCTTGTTCTACGAGTCTTGATGGGGGCAATTTCGTTTAGTATGTTAGTACTGTCCTCAATCCAGGAGGTCATGAGGTTCTCCGTTTCTTCGGTTTGCTTGGTGTTTGTTTCGAAGCGGGACCAGAATTCCACTGGTAGTGTGTGTTTTGATGGTTCTCGTTTTGCTGTTTTTGGGGGGTTTAGGTTGGCATCCTATTGAGAAGGTGCATAGATGGTGATCCGACCAGAGAGAGTCTGACCAACTGTCTTGTTTCCAGTAAAAAGTGGGGGTGACCTGTTCCTTGGAAGAGAAAGTTACTAGGTCTAGTTGGTGACCTTTTTGGTGGGTTTTGATAGGGGGTTGTTTGGCAAAGCCTAGTTGGGTGAGCAGAGACCAAAAGTCTGCGATTTCTGGTTGGTCCGTTTGCTCAAGATGGATGTTAATGTCCCCGCATAGTAGATTGTAAGGGCTTGTTAAAGAATTAGTTAGTAGGGATTCCACGAAGTCCTCTTTGGTTAGGGACCATTTTTTTGGAGGGATGTAAAATAGCGTAATAGTAAGCGAGGCGGATAATGATTTTGAGGTTAGGGAGATGGTTAGAATTTCTGCATTTGGTGTGGAGGTTGTGTTGAGAGTGGTACAGCTTAGCTGGTCTTGGTAGATTATGGCTAGTCCTCCACCTCTTCCCCATGTTCTAGCTAGTGAGAGAATCTTGAATCCTGGAGGTAGGCAATCTTTAATGATGATATCTTTCTCTGATTGCAGCCAGGTTTCCGTGAGAAGGACAAAGTCGGGGTTAGTTTCAGTCAGCCAATCTCTGATTAGTATTGATTTGTTTCGCATTGATCTGATGTTTAGGTAGGTGCCATATAGGAGCTGGTGGTTGGTGTGGTCGATTGGTGAGACGTGGGAGTGAGGTTTTTTTTTGTGATCTTGGTTTGTTGGGGCGAGGCTTGGTCGGTTTGTAGGGGTGAGAGTGGGTTGGGTGAGGATGGGAGCTTGGGTGGTCTGGATGGGAGCATCTAGCTAGTCTAACAGAGTTTGGAAAACCCTACTAAAGATGAATCCAAATATTTGAGATGCAGGGAATAAGAACCTTTTGGTTCAAATAAATGTTTTAACCACTTAGCGTACTTTCTGAAGGAGAGGCTAGTTTTGAGATTGTCTGGTGTGTGTAGTTTACATTACATTACATTAGTGATTTCTATTCCTCTTGTGCCTTGCGGTTCTAAGCGGATTACAAATTAGAAGATATCTGGACATTACCAGGAGAATTATATAACAAAGATTCATGAATTACAAATTAGAGGATATCAGAATTTATCCGATTGAATTACATAGTAAAGATTCAAGTACTTGCAGGATACAGTGGAGAATAACGATATATTTGGATAACTGAAGAGGATTACCTAACATTGAAGGAAGAAGTTTATTGGATACATGTGGTAGATGCTTATTTAGGTGTCTGGATATATTTTGGTAGGTATGGTTCGAGGGATTGATTAATGTGTTATTCACGGGGGAGAAAGCATGTATGAGCGGGAGGAGATTAGTAGGTAAGGACGTGTTTTTTGAATAGAACTGTTTTGATTTCTTTTCGAAACACTTTGATGTATGTTGTTTTGATCATCAGTTTGGTGATGGTGGGGTCAATTTTCGCTGCCTGTGTTGCTAGAAGGCTGTCGTAAAGTTTCTTACGTCGTGTACCATTATGAGGAGGGAAGGTGAATAGGTTCTGAGTTCTCCTTGATCTGGGTGAGCGGTAGCGGAATAGGCGATTGTTTAGGTAGCTGGGGGCAGTACCATGGGTTACTTTAAATAGTGGACAATAGAATTTGAATTGAGATCTTGCTTTTATCGGAAGCCAGTGAGAGTCTACATAGGCGGGAGTGATGTGGTCAAATTTGCTAAGAGAGTAGATGAGTCTGATGGCTGTGTTTTGAACGGTCTGTAGTTGTTTTATCATGTTGTTTGGGCATGGTAGGTAGAGGCTGTTGCAGTAATCTAAGGTACTAAGTGTGAGGGATTGTACAATGATTTTGTAGTGTTCTTTGGTAAAGAATTTTCTTATTTTTCTTAGGTTTCGCATGGTGAAGAATGCTTTTTGTATGATTTTGTGGATTTGTGTCTGCATTGTGCAGCATCTGTCTAATTGTATTCCCAGAATTTTGAGAGTGCTCTGTATTGGATATTTGGTTGCGTTTATTTCCAGTTCTTTTAGGGATGGTTTTTGTTCCTTCTCTAGTAGTAGGAATTTGGTTTTCTCTGCATTCAGTTTCAGCTTATGGTTCTTCATCCATTTTTCTACAGTTTCCAGTGTTGTTTTCAGGCGTCCGTTGAAGATGGGGTCTTGGGTGTCAAAGGGGAGGAGGATGGTTATGTCATCCGCGTAGCTGAAAGATGTTATATTTAGGGCGTCTAGGGCAGTGCCTAAGGAAGCTATGAAGAGGTTGAAAAGTATGGGCGAAAGAGGAGATCCTTGTGGTACTCCGCATGGGTTTGTCCAGGGGTCGGATAGAAGATCTTTTGACTTAACTCTGTATGATCTTGTTTTAAGGAATCCTTGGAACCAGTTGTGAACTTTGCCTGATATTCCTATGGCATCTAGTATCTGGAGTAGTATTGAATGGTCAACTAAGTCGAATGCTGCTGAAAGGTCGAGTTGGATGATTAGTAACTTGTTTCCTTTGCCAAGGTGCTGTCGGGCTATATCTAGTAGAGATACCAGTAGTGTTTCTGTGCTGTGATTAGCTCTGAAACCAGATTGAGTTGGATGCAGAATGTGGTGGTCTTCTAGGTAATTGGTGAGATATTGTGCTACTATACCCTCTATGAGTTTGACATATAGTGGGATAGAAGCGATTGGTCTATAATTTGTTGGGTTGTCTATTGGGCCTTTGGGGTCTTTTAGTATGGGAGTGATTATGATTTCGCCAAGATCCGGAAGGAACTGACCTTCCCTAAGAGTGATTTGCAGCCATAGCGTGAGACAAGCTATGAATTTAGTGGACGCTGTAGCTAGTAGATAAGGAGGACAGTTGTTCAGATCACAAGAAGATTTGCTGTATTTTTTGTCCAGCCGGTCAAGGTCTGACCATTGTATCGTTGGGAAGTTGTTCCAGATCCTATCTGCTGAGATGGCTTTGTCTATTGTGGGATTTATTAGTATCTCTTCTATGATGTTTTGAGAGTTGTTGAATATGGATCTGATTGTGGTGATTTTATTTTTGAAGTGGTCCGCTAGTTGAGAAGCTGTTGGAGTCTGGGTTCCTTGGGTGGCGAGGAAGGGTTTGGTATCAGTGAGGATTTTTACAATGCTGAAAAGTTTTTTGGTGTCCGGTTTTTCGGTGCCAATGAGTTTGGAGTAGTAATCTTTGCGTTTATCCTTCAGTTTGATTTTGTATTGTTTGTTTGGGATCTCCATTCTGTTTTATTGTGGTTTTGTTTCTGTTTTTTCCATGTCCTTTCTAATTGTCTGCATTGCCTTTTTAGGTGTAGGAGTTCGGCGTCAAACCATTTGTCTGATGGTCTGCATACTTTGATTTTTGTTTTTAGTGGTGCTAGTTTGTTCAAAGTGGATTCACTTGTGGAACGCCAGTGTCCCAGAATGTATTAGGTTCGATTTTCTGTCTGGACTTGAAGCTTGTTATGCGTGGGGTAGGTTTGATGTTATTATGCTCCCAGTTGATGGTGAAGGTGTACT
Organism: Geotrypetes seraphini; assembly: GCF_902459505.1. Taxonomy (NCBI): domain Eukaryota; kingdom Metazoa; phylum Chordata; class Amphibia; order Gymnophiona; family Dermophiidae; genus Geotrypetes; species Geotrypetes seraphini. Next base: position 335,693,053 of record NC_047086.1, on the reverse strand, counting down.
TGTAGGGGTCAGACCATAAGGTAGGATGCCATGAGCCGTTGGTTATGTGGATGTTTTGTGTGTTGAGGTTGGGAGATGTGTAAGCGGCAATATCAAGTTGATGGCCCTTTTCATGCGTGGGTTCGGGGTTGAGTATTTGGTAAGATAGTCAACCCCGAACCCACGCATGAAAAGGGCCATCAACTTGACATCTGAGGTTGAGTCTTCCTCGTCTTTCAATGACCCTTGAGTGTCTAAGTGAACTTTGGAGGATGTTCTGCAATCAATATAGGAGGAAAAGAGCTCAGTATCTTTGATCTCCTTTTACTTAGGTTGGTGTAAGCATTCTGAACTGTTTGAGAGCTTCCTTCAGCTATCCACTGCTGATGTCTCCATGCAAATGAACACTTACAAAATGATGACTTAGCAAAGAAGCTTTGAGTCATCTTGAATGATTGTATATGATATCTCTTGTTGCATTATGAGCATCTAGCTAGTGTAACAGAGTTTGGAAAACCCTACTAAAGATGAATCCAAATATTTGAGATGCTGGGAATAAGAACCTTTTGGTTCAAATAAATGTTTTAACCACTTAGCGTACTTTCTGAAGGAGAGGCTAGTTTTTGAGATTGTCTGGTGTGTGTAGTTTAGTGTCTTTGTCTTTGGCATTCTATTCACACCAAATTTTCATGGTTTCAGGAACTAAAACAAGGATTCGGACAGCGGTGTGAGTTAATTAGTGTTATTGTTAATTCATATTCTTAGCACTATAAATACTAATGTACCTCTTACATGTTCTTAATTGTGCTACTTCTTGCAACTGGTGATGCCACTATTTCTTAAACTGGTATCAAGAAATCTTGGATATCATTATAAAAAGAGAAACTAAATCTTAAAATATTTAACATCTATAAGAATTATACACATGCCTGAATAGCAGCAGGAACAGTGTTCCCTGGATGTGCTTGTATTAATTTACTGTTTCAGCTGTGAAGGGGGAAGATGAGAAAAAGAAATCTTTGGTTAGAAACTTACCCAGTGCATTCCATGCCATCTGAGGTTGGGTCTTCCTCGTCTTTCAATGACCCTTGAGTGTCCAAGTGAACTTTGGAGGAAGTTCTGAAATCAATATAGGAGGAAAAGAGATCAGTATCTTTGATATCCTTTTACGTAGGCTGGTGTTAGCATTCTGAACTGTATGAGAGCTTCCTTCAGCTATCCACTGCTGATGTCTCCATGTAAATGAACACTTACAATATGATGGCTTAACAAAGAAGCTTTGAGTCATCTTGAATGATTGTATATATCTCTTGTTGCATTATGAGCATCTAGCTAGTCTAACAGAGTTTGGAAAACCCTACTAAAGATGAATCCAAATATTTGAGATGCTGGGAATAAGAACTTTTTGGTTCAAATAAATGTTTTAACCACTTAGCGTACTTTCTGAAGGAGAGGTTAGTTTTTGAGATTAGTAGTAGATGACGGCAGATAAAGACCCGAATGGTCCATCCAGTCTGCCCAACCTGATTCAATTTAAAATTTTTTTTTTTTTTTCTTCTTAGCTATTTCTGGGCAAGAATCCAAAGCTTTACCCGGTACTATGCTTGGGTTCCACCTGCCGAAATCTCTGTTAAGACTTACTCCAGCCCATCTACACCCTCCCAGCCATTGAAGCCCTCCCCTGCCCATCCTCTACCAAACGGCCATACACAGACACAGACCGTGCAAGTCTGCCCAGTAACTGGCCTTAGTTCAATATTTAATATTATTTTCTGATTCTAAATCTTCTGTGTTCATCCCATGCTTCTTTGAACTCAGTCACAGTTTTACTCTCCACCACCTCTCTCGGGAGCGCATTCCAGGCATCCACTACCCTCTCCGTAAAGTAGAATTTCCTAACATTGCCCCTGAATCTACCACCCCTCAACCTCAAATTATGTCCTCTGGTTTTACCATTTTCCTTTCTCTGGAAAAGATTTTGTTCTACGTTAATACCCTTTAAGTATTTGAACGTCTGAATCATATCTTGTGATATGCAAGGTATGTCTGCTAGGGCTGTGCATAGTAGAAATCCCTCTGTTAGAGCAGATATCCCTGTGCCTACTATTACTCCTGTGTCCAGCAGAGGGAGTGCAGGTGTCAGAAGGCAGATTTCCCTTCCCCCACCTAGTCAGGGAAAGGAAGGGAGGATATCCGGCACACCTGAGAGTTTGGGGCATGGTCCCAAGTTCCTAAACCTCAGGGCTGCCTGGCTGGAAGGGGAGAAGCAAGCAGGCAGTGAAGGCAAACAGTCTCCAAGCTCAGGGCTGAGAGCTCTGCAAGGCTGTTATGTTCCAGAGCAGATGGAACTGGTAGAGGCCGGGGCAGAGCCATCTGAAGAGCCTTTCTCAGAGTTCCAGGAAATGGAACTAGACTTTGTACCGGAGTCCTGCACAGAGGTACCTGCCAACCCACAGCCCATGGAAGTTTGCTAACCAAAGGCAAGTGGTCACTGTGGATTACAAATGTACCAGTTTTTCAGTATGGACTATTCTTGAGCAAGTCTGACAGTGTTTGTTGAAAGGTGGTGGGGGATTAGCCCCACGTTAATTGTGGAGGGATAGAGGGCCATATCTTGGCAATATTCCAGCACGTGGAGCACACCACCTTCTCCAGCACTACTGCGGCTGAAGGAATCAGTGCGGGTGCACTGGTTCAAGCTTAAGTCTGATTGTTTGTTGAAAGAAAATAAAGACTTAGGCCAGGACTTTATTTTGGATGTGCAGCAATCCTTTACTGGGGAAAAAGGAAGAAGAAATTTGTTGTTTTTTTTTCTTTTTGAGTTTTAAAACCTCTTCGCTGTTTGGAGAAATACTGATTTGCAATAAGACTCTTAAAGTTACTTAAACTGGAGGTTCAAGGACTTACCGAGGAGCAGCTATGACCTGACAAAGTTTAATGTGCTTGATTACTTTATTTTTGAAGACTGATATCAAGTTGTTTTGTAAAGTAACCATTTTGTGTGGGGAATCGCTCCATTAAATCCAGTCCAGTTTTTGTTTGTTTCCATATTTACCAGTTTGCAGTGTGTTTTTTTGTTGGTCGTGTTGAATCCTGACATTAATTATCCCTGTGTTGCTAGCCACAGCACACAGGAGCTAAAACTTCTATGTCCCAGCGGCACAGGACGCATTGCCTTAACCCCGCTGGTGACATAACGTGGTATCAGGAGTGGGATATAATATACATTGCCACATGGGAGACTGATTAAAAAAAAAAAAAAAAAAAAATTTTTTGGACAGAATTAAAGTTTTGTTTTTTTGAAGAGCCAAAGTTTGTTGGAGGAGACTTCATCCATTGGAGTGGACCGGGACCGGGACTGCAGCGGAGGAAGGAAAGCAGCTGTGGGAGTGTGACCAGACCTGTGAAGTCGTGGGAAAGTGACTGAGGAACCAGACCGGAGTAAGCCCAGCAGTATTCCTGGAAGCAAAGTCAAGATATACAAACCCAAAGGCTGAGACTCATCAGTCTGTCGGGTAAGAGTACCCTGGGGACGGCTGATAGAGGATTTCGGTTTGGTATAAGGCTTTGGGATAGCTGTGGTTGGGTAGCTTGCGGGAGTGGGCCAGGAAAAAAAAAAAAAGAAGGCCGCACTTGGGTTTCCTTTCTCTTGTTTTTCTTTCAGGCTTCAGGATGGATGTACAGCAGCTGTTTACTCTTCTGGCCTCTGAAAGGCAGAAGCAGACAGAGGACCTTAAGGCAGTGCTACAAAGCAACCAGGACCTTTGGCGTGCCAGTCAGGCAGAAACTGGACGCAGGCATGCGGAATTGGTACAAGCAATGGGGGACCAGACGCGGACACTAGCCCAGCTATTCCAGGGGACTGGTGGGACCGGCACTGGGTCAACATCACCCATGGGAGCTCTGGTAGGACCATCTTTGATCAGTAATATGCAGGTGTGTAAGATGGGTCCCAATGATGCTCCAGATGACTTTCTTGTTGCTTTTGAGAGAATGGCGGTGGCAGCCGGTTGGCCAGAGCAACAGTGGGCGACGAGACTGATCCCGTGCCTCGCAGGAACAGCGCTCACGGCGTATCAGACTCTCAGTCCTGAGCTTGCCAACAACTATAGGGCCATAAAAAACCACATTCTCGACTACCTAGGCTTCACTAGAGAGCATTATAGGCAAGAGTTTAGGGGTGCCCACATGGGGGGACAAAGAAAGACCTAAAGCACTCTTGCATCGGCTCAGGAAGTTGGCCGAAAGATGGCTACAACCCTGTCTTGGGGATGCCCAGGCTTTGCTCGCTGAGATTTTACATGAGCAGTTTTTGGAGGCTGTGCCCAAAAATCTAAAGTCCTGGATCCAAAGACAGGGTAGTCGCTCATTAGCCCAGGTAATAGACCTGGCTGAAGCCTATTTAGACTCCCAGACCACTACTCTACCTGTAGGAGACAGACAGGGGAATGGGTGGCACAATAGGGGCCAAGCGACTCCGACAAGACCATATAACAGGCTCCAGGACAGTATTCCCCAAACCTTGAAGAAGGTTCACGATCCTGCTACCCCGGAGAAAAAAACCTTTACTTGTTTTAGGTGTGGTAAACCCGGGCACCTGCAAAAGCAATGTAGAGTAAAATTGACACTTACAACCTCTGGTAATAAGGCAGGAAAGTATTCTGGCCCTTATGAAATACAGGTCCACATAAATGGCCTGAAGGTTAAAGCTCTACTGGACACCGGCGCTGAACAATCTGTCATGTCCAGGGCTTGCTGGGATCTAGGGAGGAAAAGAGGTCCCTTTAGCAAAATGTCAAACAAGGTGACAGTGGTTTGTGTCCATGGGGGGAAAAAGGCCTACCCCAAATATCTTATCCCGGTACAGTATCGGGGGAAGGTACAAACTTTGGGAGTAGCCGTTATTCCCGAGGCTCCTGCTGCGCTGATCCTGGGCCGTGATTGGGCGGGTCTAGAGGAAAACATCGAGCAGGGGAAAAGCTCTGCAGCCCAGAAGGGAAAGGAGAGAGCCAAGTGTACCCTTATGGTTAGAGAGGGTCCTAAGGAAAGGCCCTGGGGGAAGGGGTCCCGTAAATGGTATCCTCCGCAGGGAGAGAGGGCCCGTCCTCAATGGTGTCCCACAATTAGGTGGGCACCCTTGTCTGAGCATGCTCAAACACCTACATATGCGTATGATAAAGCTGCGGGGTGTGATGTGTACGCAGCACAGGACGCGGTGGTAGATGCTAAAAGTAGGGTATTGATTCCAACGGATATTCAGGCATCCCCACCGCCAGGGTCCTATTTAAGAGTAGCCCCAAGGTCAGGTCTAGCTTCCCGTCATGCTATTGATGTAGGGGCGGGAGTAATTGACCCCGACTATCGGGGGAATATAAATGTTCTCCTCATAAATAATGCGGATGAGGAGTTTCAGGTAAAAAGAGGGGATTGCATTGCTCAAGTGATTTGCGAGCGGATTTGGCGCCCTAAACTGGAGCAATGGAAACAATTGTTACCTACACGCAGAGGGTCCAAGGGGTTTGGCTCCTCTGAGGCTCCTTTGGAAAGGAACATCATCTCACCCGGCCCAGTAGTTCCCCAGCCTGACCATGACTCATTGGCAGTCATAAAGAAGGCTGTCGAACAGCAATTTAGTGAGCTACAACAGAAATTAGCACACGGTCAGGAGGGCCAAAAACAGCAATGGCAACATGCTGTTCAGGAGGTGGAGGATAATCTGGGGGATAAAGTACGGGAGGCTCTTTTACTCCAGGACCAATTGTTAAGATCCACCCTAGAGGAAAGCTTCCAACAGTGCCAGGAAGATCTACAGGCTCTGTTGGAAAAAAGTCAGGGTTTAAAAGAGCAGATGGGGCATATTGTATGCCGAGTAGGAGAGCAACCGGATCCAACCCCAGCTGTAAAAGACATTGCCTGTGCTGTAGGACAGGTTCGTGAAGAAGTAGGGAAAGTACAACTGCAAGTAAAGCAAATGGGGGAGGGGGAACTTAAAAAAATGAGGGAGCTTCTCTCCGGTTTTGGAGCTCGCGTGCGGGCAGTGGAGGAAGGGTTAATCCTTCTAAGTGATCCCGAGACCATTGCTGAAGTTTATGAGTTGCAGCAGAGAGAGGTCTGTACCCCTGATCCTAGCCCTTCTGGGGGAAAGAAGGGCCATCGTGGTAGAAATTGTTAATCTGCAAGATTGATTGTTGCCACAGAAGTTTAAAAAAAAAAAAAAGAAAGAAGAGAAAGATCCACCTAAGCATAGGTCCACCCCTAGCAGCCATTTAAGTGGGGGGGTATGTGATATGCAAGGTATGTCTGCTAGGGCTGTGCATAGTAGAAATCCCTCTGTTAGAGCAGATATCCCTGTGCCTACTATTACTCCTGTGTCCAGCAGAGGGAGTGCAGGTGTCAGAAGGCAGATTTCCCTTCCCCCACCTAGTCAGGGAAAGGAAGGGAGGATATCCGGCACACCTGAGAGTTTGGGGCGTGGTCCCAAGTTCCTAAACCTCAGGGCTGCCTGGCTGGAAGGGGAGAAGCAAGCAGGCAGTGAAGGCAAACAGTCTCCAAGCTCAGGGCTGAGAGCTCTGCAAGGCTGTTATGTTCCAGAGCAGATGGAACTGGTAGAGGCCGGGGCAGAGCCATCTGAAGAGCCTTTCTCAGAGTTCCAGGAAATGGAACTAGACTTTGTACCGGAGTCCTGCACAGAGGTACCTGCCAACCCACAGCCCATGGAAGTTTGCTAACCAAAGGCAAGTGGTCACTGTGGATTACAAATGTACCAGTTTTTCAGTATGGACTATTCTTGAGCAAGTCTGACAGTGTTTGTTGAAAGGTGGTGGGGGATTAGCCCCACGTTAATTGTGGAGGGATAGAGGGCCATATCTTGGCAATATTCCAGCACGTGGAGCACACCACCTTCTCAAGCACTACTGCGGCTGGAGGAATCAGTGCGGGTGCACTGGTTCAAGCTTAAGTCTGATTGTTTGTTGAAAGAAAATAAAGACTTAGGCCAGGACTTTATTTTGGATGTGCAGCAATCCTTTACTGGGGAAAAAGGAAGAAGAAATTTGTTGTTTTTTTTTCTTTTTGAGTTTTAAAACCTCTTCGCTGTTTGGAGAAATACTGGTTTGCAATAAGACTCTTAAAGTTACTTAAACTGGAGGTTCAAGGACTTACCGAGGAGCAGCTATGACCTGACAAAGTTTAATGTGCTTGATTACTTTATTTTTGAAGACTGATATCAAGTTGTTTTGTAAAGTAACCATTTTGTGTGGGGAATCGCTCCATTAAATCCAGTCCAGTTTTTGTTTGTTTCCATATTTACCAGTTTGCAGTGTGTTTTTTTGTTGGTCGTGTTGAATCCTGACATTAATTATCCCTGTGTTGCTAGCCACAGCACACAGGAGCTAAAACTTCTATGTCCCAGCGGCACAGGACGCATTGCCTTAACCCCGCTGGTGACAATCTCCCCTGTCTCTCCTTTTCTCTAGGGTATACATATTCAGGGCTTCCAGTCTCTCCTCATACGTCTTCTGGCGCAAGCCTCCTATCATTTTCGTCGCCCTCCTCTGGACCGCCTCAAGTCTTCTTACGTCTTTCGCCAGATACGGTCTCCAAAACTGAACACAATACTCCAAGTGGGGCCTCACCAATGACCTGTACAGGGGCATCAACACCTTCTTCCTTCTACTGACTACGCCTCTCTTTATACAGCCCAGAATCCTTCTGGCAGCAGCCACTGCCTTGTCACACTGTTTTTTCGCCTTTAGATCTTCGGACACTATCACCCCAAGGTCCCTCTCCCCGTCCGTGTATATCAGCTTCTCTCCTCCCAGCATATACGGTTCCTTCCTATTATTAATCCCCAAATGCGGCATTTCTTTGCATTGAATTTTAGTTGCCAGGCATTAGACCATTCCTCTAACTTTTGCAGATCCTTTTTCATATTCTCCACTCCCTCTTCGGTGTCTACTCTGTTACAAATCTTGGTATCATCTGCAAAAAGGCACACTTTTCCTTCTAACCCTTCAGCAATGTCACTTACATACATATTGAACAGGATTGGCCCCAGCACCAAACCCTGAGAGACTCCACTAGTCACCTTTCCTTCCTTCGAGCGACTTCCATTAACCACCACCCTCTGGCGTCTGTCCGACAGCCAGTTTCTGACCCAGTTCACCACTTTGGGTCCTAACTTCAGCCCTTCAAGTTTGTTCAACAGCCTCCTATGAGGAACTGTATCAAAGGCTTTGCTGAAATCCAAGTAAATTACATCTAGCATATGTCCTCGATCCAGCTCTCTGGTTACCCAATCAAAAAATTCAATCAGGTTCGTTTGGCACGATTTACCTTTTGTAAAGCCATGTTGCCTCGGATCCTGTAACCCATTAGATTCAAGGAAATACACTATCCTTTCTTTCAGCAACACTTCCATTATTTTTCCAACAACTGAAGTGAGGCTCACCGGCCTGTAGTTTCCTGCTTCATCCCTGTGACCACTTTTATGAATAGGGACCACATCCGCTCTCCTCCAATCCCCAGGAATCACTCCAGTCTCCAGAGATTTGTTGAACAAGTCTTTAATAGGACTCGCCAGAACCTCTCTGAGCTCCCTTAGTATCCTGGGATGGATCCCGTCTGGTCCCATCGCTTTGTCCACCTTCAGTTTTTCAAGTTGCTCATAAACACCCTCCTCCGTGAACGGCGCAGAATCTACTCCATTTTCTCGTGTAACTTTGCCAGACAATCTCGGTCCTTCTCCAGGATTTTCTTCTGTGAACACAGAACAGAAGTATTTGTTTAGCACATTTGCTTTCTCCTCATCACTCTCCACATATTTGTTCCCAGCATCTTTTAGCCTAGCAATTCCATTTTTTATCTTCCTCCTTTCACTAATATATCTGAAAAAATTTTTATCTCCCTTTTTTACATTTTTAGCCATTTGTTCTTCCGCCTGTGCCTTCGCCAAACGTATCTCTCTCTTGGCTTCTTTCAGTTTCACCCTGTAGTCCTTTCTGCTCTCCTCTTCTTGGGTTTTTTTATATTTCATGAACGCCAACTCTTTCGCCTTTATTTTCTCAGCCACTAGGTTGGAGAACCATATCGGCTTCCTTTTTCTCTTGTTTTTATTGATTTTCTTCACATAAAGGTCCGTAGCCATTTTTATCGCTCCTTTCAGCTTAGACCACTGTCTTTCCACTTCTCTTATGTCCTCCCATCCTAACAGCTCTTTCTTCAGGTACTTTCCCATTGCATTAAAGTCCGTACGTTTGAAATCTAGGACTTTAAGTATCGTGCGGCCGCTCTCCACTTTAGCCGTTATATCAAACCAAACCGTTTGATGATCGCTACTACCCAGGTAAGCACCCACTCGAACATTAGAGATACTCTCTCCATTTGTGAGGACCAGATCCGATATCGCTTTTTCCCTTGTGGGTTCCATCACCATTTGTCTGAGCAGAGCCTCTTGAAAGGCATCCATAATCTCCCTACTTCTTTCCGATTCTGCAGACGGAACATTCCAGTCCGCATCCGGCAGGTTGAAATCTCCCAACAGCAGAACCTCCTCTTTCCTTCCAAACTTTTGGATATCCACAATCAGATCCTTATCAATTTGCTGCGATTGAGTCGGAGGTCTGTAGACTACACCCACGTAGATAGAAGTTCCATCTTCTCTTTTCAGAGCAATCCATATCGCTTCTTCCTCTCCCCAGGTCCCTTGCATTTCGGTCGCTTGGATTTTGATCTTTACATAGAGAGCTACTCCTCCACCTTTATGACCATCTCTGTCCTTCCTAAAAAGATTATATCCCGGTATGTTTGCATCCCATCCATGTGATTCACTGAACCATGTCTCTGTGATAGCAACAATATCTAGATCTGCCTCTAATATCAGGGCTTGCAGATCATGAACTTTGTTGCTTAGACTGCGAGCATTTGTGGTCATCGCTTTCCAGCTATTTTTCAGCGATAATCTCCTTTTTTGTATGGATTTTTGTGTCGTTTCACTTTCCGTTGCAATACTAAGAAATGAGTTGCTGATATTGCTTATGTTGCAGCCTTTACTACTATCACATCTTTTCTTTTGCCGGGGGTGGTCTCTATAATTGTCCTTCGTACATACACCACCCCCACCTTCTAGTTTAAATGCCTAGAAAAATATTGTCTAAAGTTCTCTGCAAGGTTTCTTTTTCCTGCTGTAGTAATATGTAGCCCATCAGTGCAATATAGTTTCTTGTCCTTCCATGTATTTCCCCATCCTCCTATGTACCTGAAGCCTTCTTGATGACACCAGGCTCTGAGCCATCTATTAAAGTCCTCTGTGTTTTTCACTCTTTGCTCTCCTTTTCCATATGCAGGCAGTATCTCAGAAAAAGCTAAAGTCTTTACAAAAGGTTTCACGCCCTCACCAAGCTCCCGAAAAGCTTTCTGTGCTGCAAGTGTGGAGTTGTTGGCCAGGTCATTTGTTTCTCAGATGGATAACAACATCAGTGTTAAAATCCTTAGTTTCTTCCTTAATTATAGTCAGTATTTGCCTGGAACTCCTGGTAGCTGAGGATCCTAGAAGACATTTCACTATTTTGGTCTCCTCGCCCTGTGTTCCAAGGTTAATGCCTCTGATGATGGAATCCCCCAACAGTAATAGTTTTCTGTTTTTGGCTTTTTTATTTGTACTTAGGGTGCACTTGTTCTCTTGAGTTACCTTCATTGGTTCCAGTCCCACCTCCCTTCTGTTTTCCTGAGTATCGCAGTGCACTAGTGGAGCGAAGGAATTCTGTAGAGGTAATATTAGTGAAGGTGGATGTTTCTGTGTTACATGTCACAGTCTTCCTGAGCCTACTGTGACCCATTTATTCCTGGGCTGTTTTATTCTTTGAGGTAGAGGTGGTAAGATTTTGTGGAGTGATGGAAGCTGGTTTAATTGTATTCAATTCCTGTTTAAGTTTGCAGAGCTCCTCCTTAATACTGGCAAGTTAAAGACAGATGGGGCAAGCCTTAAGCCTCCAAATAGTATGTCTTGGAATTAAAGCACCACAGTGATTGCATAGAATTGTCTGGTGTGTTTAGTTTAGTGTCTTTGTCTTTGGTATTCTATTCACACCAAATTTTCATGGTTTCAGGAATTAAAACAAGGATTCGGACAGCGGTGTGAGTTAATTAGTGTTATTGTTAATCCATATTCTTAGCACTATAAATACTAATGTACCTCTTACATGTTCTTAATTGTGCTACTTCTTGCAACTGGTGATGCCACTTTTTCTTAAACTGGTATCAAGAAATCTTGGATATCATTATAAAAAGAGAAACTAAATCTTAAAACATTTAACATCCATAAGAATTATACACATGCCTGAATAGCAGCAGGAACAGTGTTCCCTGGATGTGCTTGTATTAATTTACTGTTTCAGCTGTGAAGGGGGAAGATGAGAAAAAGAAATCTTTGGTTAGAAACTTACCCAGTGAACTCCATGCCATCTGAGGTTGGGTCTTCCTCGTCTTTCAATGATCCTTGAGTGTCCAAGTGAACTTTGGAGGATGTTCTGCAATCAATATAGGAGGAAAAGAGATCAGTATCTTTGATATCCTTTTACGTAGGCTGGTGTAAGCATTCTGAACTGTTTGAGAGCTTCCTTCAGCTATCCACTGCTGATGTCTCCATGCAAATGAACACTTACAAAATGATGACTTAGCAAAGAAGCTTTGAGTCATCTTGAATGATTGTATATGATATCTCTTGTTGCATTATGAGCATCTAGCTAGTGTAACAGAGTTTGGAAAACCCTACTAAAGATGAATCCAAATATTTGAGATGCTGGGAATAAGAACCTTTTGCTTCACATAAATGTTTTAACAACTTAGCGTACTTTCTGAAGGACAGGATAGTCTATGAGATTGTCTGGTGTGTGTAGTTTAGTGTCTTTGTCTTTAGCATTCTATTCACACCAAATTTTCATGATATCAGGAAGGAAAATAAGGATTTGGACAGGGGTTATAATTAATTAATGTTACTGCTAATCCATATTCTTAGCACTAAAAATACTAATGTACCTCTTACATGTTCTTAATTGTACTACTTCTTGCAATTGGTGATGCCACTTTTGCTTAAACTGGTATCAAGAAATCTTTGATATCAGTCATAAAAAAAACCTAAATCTTAAACAAACATTTAACATCTATAAGAATTATACTATGCCTGAATGGCAGAAGGAACAGTGTTCCATGTATTTGCTTCTTTTTATTTTCTGTTTCAGCTGTCAGGGGGGAAGATGGGAAAAATAAATCTTAGGTTAGAAACCTACCCAGTGCACTCCATGCCTTCTGAGGCTGGGTCTTTCTCGTCTTTTATTGACCCTTGTGCTTCCAAGTGTACTTTGGAGCAAATTCTGCAAACAATATAGGAGGAAAAGAGCTCAGTATCTTTCTGTGTATGAGATTGTCAAATGTGTGTAGATTTCTGTCTTTGTGTTTGGCATTTTATTCACACCAAACGTACAGGGTATAAGTGAATAAAATAAGAATTCTGACTGGGGTGTGAGTTTAACATTGTTCTTGCTATTTCATATTGTAGCTCCATAAATGCTAATGTACCTCCTACATATTTTTAGCTGGGTTTACTCTCACAATTGGTGATACCAGCTCTCTTAGGCATTTATCAAATACTTAGTAAAGTTTGGATAAGTGTCATAAAAAGAAAACTAAATATTAAATGTAAAATTTAGATCTATTTAGAATTATATTCTTGTCCACAGTAGATGGAAGCAGAAAGAGTGCTCCATAGATGTACTTCTTTTTATTTACTGTTACAGCTGTCAGAGGGGAAGAAGGGGAAAGAAAATGTCAGCTCAAAATCCTACCCAGTGGTGTCCTTGGCTTCTGTGGTTGGGTCTACCATGTCTTTCATTGACCCTTCTGCTTCCATTACAACTTTGGTGCAAGTACTAGAAATAATATAGATGGACAAGGGTTCAGTATCTTTGATCTCCTTTTCTTCTGTCTGGAGCAAGCTTCCTAATCTGTGTGAGACCTTCCTTCACCTATCTCCTTCCTTACCAATATGGCTTTAGACCCAACTTCAGCACCGAAATCCTATTGGCCTCACTAATCTCAAAGGTTCAACAACTTCATTCTCGTAATAAGTTTGCTGTTCTTCTACAATTCGACCTTTCTGCAGCATTTGACGTTGTCCATCATAATATTCTTATTTTCCAACTTTCTGAGATTGGCATTAACTCTACAGTCCTAGACTGGTTCTCGAAATTCTTATGCTCCCGCTCTTACACTGTTAATATGAACGACACCTCATCCTCTCCTTGGAAACTGATTTGTGGAGTCCCGCAGGGCTCACCTTTATCCCCTATTCTCTTCAACATCTATATGTCCTTCCTGAAACTCCTCCACCTTTCCCCCATGGAAATACTTTACACTTATGCTGATGACATCCTTGTCCTCCTCGAGACCGACTCGAACCTCACCAACCTTTCTGAGAACATTTCCTCATGTATAACAAGCCTCCAATCCTGGGCCCTCACCGTACAAATGAAACTAAACGAGTCCAAAACAAAACTACTTTGGCTCAGCCCAAAATTAGATCAGCTACCCACCCTCATCCCTCTGCCCTCGGGCACCACACTGCAGCTTGAGTCCTCTAGCAAATTTTTGGGCATCATCATTGACTCTACACTATCCTTCAATGACCACCTCAACTCCTTGGTAAAAAAAAATGCTTTTTCAACCTTCACATACTGAGGAAGGCAAGATCCTGTTTCTATCATCAACACTTTGCTGTCCTCGTACAATCCATCATCCTCTCCAGATTGGACTATTGTAACTCCATCTACTTAAGCCTGACAAAGAAAAGCCTTCAAAGACTTCAGTAGATTCAGAACACTGCGGCTAAACTAATCTTCGTAAATTTGACCATGTCTCCCCACTCCTGTCCAAACTTCACTGGCTTCCAGTAGTCTCTAGGGTCCACTTTAAATGCGCCTGCCTAACCTTCAAGATCCTACATGGCATCCATCCTCCCCTTTTCCCACTATCTTGGAATTCCTTGAATCCCAACATCACCAGAGCCACCCAATAATTCAAACTATCCTTCCCCTCATTAAAAGACATATCCCTTCCAGGAAAACTAGGTGCATCCCTTTCCTTCAGATGCACTGAGCTCTGGAATAACCTTTCTGCCCCACTTCGGAATCTGGGCATCCTCCAACTTTTCCGAAAACATCTGAAAACCTGGCTATTCTCAAAAATGTAATATGTCCTCCTCCTTGCTATACTAAGTCCCTCTAAACTTTCTCTTCACTGTCATGTTACCCTCTTTGGAGTTCCTTTTCTACACCATTTCCTGTAAACCGTGCCGAGCTCTACGATTGTGGAGATGATACAGTATACAAACTTAAGGTTTAGTTTAGTTTTAATTGGCCAGGAGCTGTTTCTGGCTGCTTACGGGGTTCATGTTCATGGCATTTAGACACACAAAGGGGAGAATGTGGTGCAGTGGTTAAAGCTACAGCCTCAGCACCCTGGGCTGTGGGTTCAAACCCACGCTGCTCCTTGTGACCCTGGGCAAGTCACTTAATTCAGCAAGGTATGTTATCCTATTGCAGTTTTTGGAAATTAATTAAGACCACTTTGTTCGATAAGTTTATTACTTAGTGAGTTTTATTATTGAAATTATATTTTACAAATAGTTGTATTTTTTACTGTATTATTGTATTTTTCTTGTTGTCCAGCTCTTTGTAGTGTAAACCGCCTAGAACTTTTGGTTATGGCAGTATAAAAGAATAAAGTTATTATTAATCCCCCCCATTGCCCCAGGTACATTAGATAGATTGTGAGCCCATAAGGACAGACAGGGAAAAATGCTTGAGTATCTGAATAATCTCATGTAAACCATTCTGAGCTCTCCTGGGAGAACAGTATAGAAAATGGAATAAATAAATAAATAAATAAAAAGTACCATAATAATTTATGGTATTTTGTGTCTAAGTGTTTTGTAAATGAACCCCTAAACCACTTTGAATATCAACATTTAACTTGAAACAATAATAGAAAGAAAGCATTAAACTCACTCAGCTTCATTCTTTTCACTCAAGGAACCTTCAGTGCCATGGTTGTCTACATATTGATTTTCATAGTCTGACAGGGCTTGTTTCAAGAGGTTTGCTTTTCTGTTAAAAAAAAAAAAGGGAAACTGAGGTTATATTTCTCTGTATCCAATTTTACTTTTTTCCTTCTGACAGCAGTTCTATAACAGGGCACCTCCACTTGTGGGGGAGCGCTTATTTTATAACAATTAGAAGGAAACAGAGGGTGGTGGGTAAATTTAATTTAGTTTAATTGAATTTGGCATTTGGGTAGGCAAGCCATGGGCAGGAGCAACAAGAGAAGAGAACCTGGATTAGGAGACAGAGAGACTGTTTTCTGCTCTTCTCCAAGCTGGTCCCTTCCATTCTTTCTGCAGGGTGCTTGAAAAGGAGGGGCTGGCGCAGAACACCATGACTGCTTTGGAGTCTGAAAAGAAGTGGTGGAACAGTGTTCCAAGCTGTTCCACCAGAAATTAAACCTTGGTTCTATAAAGTGCAGTTTTACCCTTAACAATAACAGCTGTTAGTTCTTGAAGTGACTTAACCTCTACGTTGGCAGTCGTTATTTCAGATGCAAATTCCACATTGGTTCCTTCCAGTATTTTTTTCATAGGGAATCAACAGTACTCGCTAAAGTGTGGATTTCTTGATCTAATTTTGTGACTTAAAATCCAGCCTCTGGGGATTAGTCCAAATGCTCCTCATCTGTGCAGATCTCACAACTGGGATTCCGTTAATGTCAGTTTCTCCATATGTTCCAGTGACCTCTGCCCCTCGAAAATGGGGTTTCTAACTTGGGGCTCCTTGTACAAAGGTGCGCTAGTGTTTTTAACGCACGTGCCAGATTAGCACGCGCTATAGCACGCTAGCCAAAAATCTATCGCCTGTTCAAAAGGAGGCGGTAGCGGCTAGTGCATGTGACAATTTAGCGCGTGCTATTCCGCGCATTAAGGCTCTAGCGCGGCTTTGTAAAAGAAGCCCTTAGTGTGTACCGCTTTAGGAAGTCCCTACACCATTGCCGGATTGTTCAAGTGTGACAGTATATCGAGACCCAGAGGAGAGAGATTAACATTGTGTCCCAAGTCTTCAGGCTCACTTTGCCTGAAGTAACAGCAGGAACATAGAAAAATGAAGACAGAGAAAGACCCTATGGACTATCTAATCTGCCTATTCATGCCATCTACTATCCTTTCCTCTCCCTTAGAGATCCAATGCACTTATCCCAAGCTTTCTTGAGTTTAGAAACATTCTACTACCTCTACCAAAAGGTGATTTCACGCATTCACTACCCTTTCTGTGAAAAATAATTTTTTTTAGGCTACTTTGTGGTTTGTGCCCTTTCACATTCATCTAGAGCAAGGGTGTCCAACCTGCAGCCCCATGAGGTATTTTGTGCGGCCCCGGTCGAAGGCGATGCAGTGTTTTCCTCTGTTGCCCCCGGGTGTTTACCGCCTTGCTGGCTCCCTCCTCTGTCTTGCTGCAGCGTTTGCACGTTTGTGCGGCTCCAGAAACATTTTTTTCGGCCAATGTGGCCCAGGGAAGCTAAAAGGTTGGACACCCCTGATCTAGAGCTTCCTTTCAATTGAAAGAGACTAGCTTTGTGTGCATTTATGTCACATAGGCATTTAAACATCTCTCCAGAATAGTAATAAAATATGAATCAAAACAAAACAAAAATGTTATTAACCAAGTGGCAGGAATACCCACTGAAAAACCATTTAATTCAAGTGGAGAAAAATCCTCAACCTTATATCATATGCAGACGGCAACCCAATGAGTTTTTGTAGCAGTTCTTATTATGGATCATAGGCAAAAAAACTCCACAATTACTAAAAAATGTAATTTTTCAAAACGGGAAAAATCCCACCACTGTGCACAGGGAAAAGAAAAAAGAACAAGAGACAAAATTTCACTTATCTTCATAGATGTCACCAACCAGAACTGAATATGTGACCCAACGCGTTGATCTTCTTGCTGTAGCATGCTCCACATTTAAATGAAGATAAGGGAACAGATCTTAATGCCTATGATACATAATAAGAACGGCTAAAAAAACTCATTGGGTTGCCGTCTGCATATGATATAAGGT
Source organism: Geotrypetes seraphini (assembly GCF_902459505.1). NCBI lineage: Eukaryota > Metazoa > Chordata > Amphibia > Gymnophiona > Dermophiidae > Geotrypetes > Geotrypetes seraphini. The sequence continues at coordinate 335,675,911 of NC_047086.1, read as the reverse complement.
TGAGGCTTTTTTTCCACTTGAATTAAATGGTTTTTCAGTGGGTATTCCCGCCACTTGGCTAATAACATTTTTGTTTTATTTTGATTAAAACATCTCTATCATATCTCCCATATCCCACCTTTCCTCTAAAGTATATATATATATTGAGATTTTTATGTCTGCCCTCATACACTTTATGACAAAGACCACCAACCATTTTAGTAGCCTTCTTCTGGACTGACTTCATATTGTTAATCTTTTTGATGGTGCAGTCTCCAGAACTGTACACAATATTTTAAATGAAGTCCTACCTGGGTTTTATACAGGGGCACCATTACCTCCTTTTCCCACTGGACATTTCTCCGAGGACAAGCAGGGAATATATTCTCACATATGGGTGACGTCATCCATGGAGCTGCACGAACATGTACCAAAGTGTACTGTCACTTTAAAACTTTAGCACTGTCCATACCGCACATATGTGTGTACCTTCCCTCCTGACATCAGCTCGCAAGACCTTCAGTTTTTTGTTTTCTGTGGAGTGAAGAAGTTATGTTTTGCAAACATAACATAACGTGATAAATTACTTCTATACCTCAAAACCTTTAAGTTCTATGAGGTTTACAAAAGAAGGTTGAATTGTTGAATAAGATGCTTCAATTGTCTAAAGATCTAGTGAACAAATATATCTTTAGATCTCTCCTAAATTGTTTATAAGTCGCTATTAAAGAATTCAAATCCTTATCCCAGGATGCTGCCTGATAAGACAAAAGACGTTGATGGTATTTTCTAAATTTGTATCCTTAAAGTAAAAAGAGCCTATGAATATCTAGAACAATTTGAATCGACAAATATAAATGAATCCACAAGGTAGTCGAGTGTTAGTCCAAAGAATACCTTAAAACATAAACAACTAAACAAATTTCAACCGGACCTCCACCAGTGCAATTCACAAAAGAAAGGAGTAACATGATTGAACTTTTTCATATTGAAAATCAATTGAACTGCTGCATTCTGGATAATAAGCAAACTATGAAGATTTTTTTGAGTACCAGCCAAGTAAACAATGCTATAATAGTCCAATTGACTCGATACCAGAGATTGTACCAGCAGTCTAAATGATGAAGCATCAAAATATGCTCTATAGTACGCAGTTTCCATAGCATATGGAAACCTTTCCATACCAGGGCATCAACCTGGTTCTTCATGGTCAAATTCTGGTTCAAAATTACACCTAAAATCTTAATTGTAGATTGAACTGGATAGGTTATATTATTCAATGTCAATGATGTCTCAGTGCAATTTTGACGATGGGATGCATTAAAAAATTTTGTCTTTTCTAGGTTAAGTTTTAATTTGAATTCAACTATCCACTGTTCAATTATCAAAAATACTTCAGCAATAACATGCGTAATAGAAGAAACTGAAGTTGAAATAGGGATCAAGATGGTTATATCATCAGCATAGCTAAACAGTTTAATCCCTAAATGGGATAATCTAGTGCCCAGAGAAGATAAGCATATATTAAAAAGTAAGGGGGATAACGGAGAACCCCGAGGGACTCTGCACTGATTGCTCCAACTACTAGAATAGGTATTGTTAAAGTATACTTGATAAGTACGCGATGACAAGAAGCCTCAAAACCAGCCAAGAACTTTACCTTGCATGCCAATGGCATCTAGGCATTTTAATAATTTTTTATGATCTACAAGATCAAAAGCACTACTCAAGTCAAACTGCATTATCAGAGCACTAGTGCCTTTGCTGAACAAATTGTACAAATTGTCTAAAATGGAAGCCAGAACCGTCTCAGTACTGTACAAAGGCCAAAAGCTCGATGTGAATTGTGCAGAAGAGAGTACCACTCCAAATAATTCAGCAACTGAAAGCAGACCATGCCTTCCATCAGTTTTACAAAAAAGGGGATGGAGGCATGTGGCCTATAATTAGCAACTATTGAGATAAGATTCCTTAGGATTTTTAGGTATTGGAGTAATTATAATATTGTATGTCCTTGAGTTGATGGAAAATTACCAATTCCCAGCATATAAATCAACCAATCAAAAAGATCTATTTGAAAGTCCAAAGGAGCCACTTTCATAACTACTGGAAGACAGGAGTCCAAAAACCAAAATGACTTCACGTACTTACTGTATAATTTGCTAAAGTTTTCCTACTGTGGTTTACTAAATGAACCCCAATTTAGATCAGTGCAACTGGCATCTTTTAGGGGTAACTACATTTGAGAACTTAAACCCTCTTCTTGAGGGCAAGTTATTCTTAGTAATTTCAGAGTTAAAATACCAGGCTAGGTCATCCAGCATAGGAAGAGTAGTATACATCAACTGAGTAAAGTGAGTCAGATCAAAAATATTAGAAATCAATTTAAATAGTTTTATTTATTTAAAAAATTTGTATACCGCCTAAACTCTCAGTGGTTTCCAAGTAGCAAACAGTCATAAAATTAAAGTGACATCCAACTACCATTATCTACATTTAACATCTTGTCCACATAGAAATGGCTACAGGAAAATCAGGAAAATGACACAAACCTGAATCATCCTCGCCTACCAAATCATCCGGGAATAAAACAAGATCCATCGACCATTGCTTGTCCTCATTGAAAGCATAGTTGCTTACCAGTAGCAGGTTTTCTCCAAGGACAGCAGGCAGATATTCTCACAACCGCCCACCTTCCCTAGTCGGCTGGCTTCTTAGCTTTTGGACGGAGCTGAAGGTCCTGTAATCTGACATCAGGTGGGAAGGCACTCGCACAGTATGGACAAAGCTAAAGTTTTAAAGTGACAGTACACTTTGGTACATGTCCATGCCAGGCTCCATGGAAAATATTGCCCATATGTGAGAATATCTGCCAGCTATCCTCGGAGAAAATCTGCTACAGGTGAGTAAATATGCTTTCTCTCCATATGCACCCAAGTATCCTTCTAGCTTTCGATGTTGCATTTTCTCCTGGTTCCTGAACAGGGATCCTGGTAGCAAACCTTGCAATTGAGGGGAGACAAAGTCTTAACCACTGAGTGAGAAGTTTTGACTACCCCTTTCTGTTTAGTATGAGGCATACCACAGAGGAATCCTCCCCTGGACGCATGTCCTCTATCCAGGAGTCCACATCTCTCACCATCTGCCTATCGTACTGTTCCTTGTCTACCTTTCTTAAGGTCTTCATGAGAGAGGGGAAGCCACTTCCAGAAATGTTCAACCTCTCAATCCAGTCTCTGTTGCTTGGGGGTGGCAGGGGAGAAGGAGGCCTCCACAGCTCCCCAGAGTTTGCTAAACCTGATCCTCTGACTGCTACAAGTAGAAGGTCAAATAAATTCCCAGAATGAACTCTGGTGAGAAATCAAATCCAGATGCTCTATGGACTTGGCTCCCTTTGATCTGCCCTGGTCAAGAAGACACAAGTTCCAGCTGTGGAGGCTGTTTGGTCCCTGAAATGCCTGGCTCCAACAAGTCTCCACCAGGTTCCATATCCTTTTCCTGTCCAGAGACCATCATCATTCCTGACTCAGGATCCCCACAGGAAACACAAGATTTAGATATCCCCCAAGTCTAAGCCTTAGTGCACACAGGTCAGGCATTTCGCAAGCCTGTCTGAGCTCAATGCAGCTACTCTCCCTCTGCTAGCACAATATCCAGTCAGCCTGCAAATCACCCTTGCAGCTGCCACAAACAGATCTGGGGGAACAAAGAAGCAAAGCCAAGGCACAAAGACAGAGCCTAGTCAGTTCTCTGAGGAGAAGGTAGGATCCAAACTTTTTTTTAATGCATCTAGGCAGAGAAGCACAGTTGAGGAACACACCTAAATTCCCAAAGGGATATGGGAGAATTGGGGGGGGGGGGTATGGCATCCTGGGTATGACACAAACATGATGGAGTGGATAAGTCCAAACAAAGACTGGTGAACTCTGAATATTCAACAAAATTCTTTATTCTTTAATTCGACAAACGTGGACTCAACATGCGCATGTTTCGGCCCAAATGGGCTGCTTCAGGAGTCTCACAAGTCTGTATGTAATTCAAAAACAAGAACATCCAAAAGGCAATAGGACATCACATGATAATCCATGCAAAAACTGCCACCTCTGCAAACTGCATACGGCGAAAAGACACCCCAATGGGCTTCAACCCCTGCCCAGTGCAATCAAACTCCCCTGGCTAGCTCTGAGAGGGAAGACCACCAATAAGATTTTTTTTTTTTTTTTTAAAATGGAAATTTGACCTCTAACAGACCTATCACCCAGTACCTGATTGGGACTACACTAGACTATCATGTCCACCAACTGCTGGAGACTGAGAACTATTAACTTTCTGAGGATTGCACAGCATGGTTATAGGGGAAACTCAGAAGTCAGTGGTTCTCACGCTCCACCTGCTGGTTGACGTGCATAACCCATCTGTGCCAGTCTGGAGGGATGCTATGGAATTACATGTAGTGAACAGCAAAATGCACACAGTTATAGAACTGCCTTTTCTGCGTACAGCACATCTTCCAAAAATACATAACAAATCTCACTCACCTTGTAGAAATCAGGATAATGCTGCTAAGTCATCATTTTTTAATACCTGAGAATTGACAAGTTAGCAAGAGAAATAGCCTCCCATTTGCTGGATGCTACTGGCCTGTATTAAGTCAGAAGCAACATGATACAATCAAACCTTAGATTATGTGAGGTACTTGATGGCATTCCTCTATGGCTACATGTGGTGGTTCCGGGGAATCAAAGGAAGTGCTTAAAAATGATGACTTAATAATGCAGTTTTGATTCAAGTGAAGTTCTGTATACCTTTCTTAAAAACTAGATTACGACATTCTTGGAACATTGTAAATGATAAGTGTTACGTTATCAGTGTCTTGCTAGCAGAGCAATATCAAATAGCATATTTTACTATTTGGTTGAATATAAATAATGAAAAATATTATTTAGCTGAATACAACTACCAAATACAAATGATGGACGTTGAGCTTTAACCCTTTAATTGGCAGTTGGTGAAAATGACTGCTTTATGTAACTTAATGTTGAACGAGAGCAACAGTGCCAAGTAACAGGCATTTGGAGATGCAGATCGCCCAGAAGAGCCATAGGAAACACATATTGCTTCTGAACAACAATGCCAAATAAATGGTTAATATAACAAATAATAAAAGAAATAACATGAAATCAAAGATCAAGTGTTTATCTCAGTAGCATTTAGCACAGTGGAGCCCTGGATTATTCATATTCAAACTTAAATCGCTATTAGGCTGAATACGAATAATGTATTCAAGCCTCTATTTGGAATGGAATTGATTATGAATATTCAGTACGGCCCAGAGGCATAGTAAAGTGGGGGGCAGTCTTGCTGAGGGCATGGCTCCCCTTTCTCCTCTCCACCCCCACTCCTCTCCTTGCCACACATGTGTGCCCCTTGCCTTCCCCTGTACCTTTTTTACCTCCCCAGCATGAGGTTGCTGCTCATGTCAGCATCAGCGCTCTCTCTGATGTCACTTCCGGGACCCATTCCTAGGAAGTGACATCAAAGGATGAGCCAACACCGACCTGGGCATGCTGCTTGCACTGGAGAAGTTATGAGAAAAGGGCACACGCACAGCAGGGGGGGTGGAATGGCAGGGGAGAGGTGCCACCATCCTGGGTGCCTCTCATCCTTACTATGCAACTGGTATAGCTGTACTTGCTAGTTTAACAGAGCTTGAAGAATTCCATTAAATATGGATTACAATTTTGAGTGTTCTGGTTTATTACATTTATTTGGTTCGAAGAAATGCTTTAACCACTTATTAACCTACTTTCAGAAGGAAAAGACAGTTTATGAGAGTGAGCTCAAACTCGCGGCCCACCATGTACTATTTTGAGGCCCTCGGTATGTTTATCATAATCACAAAAGTAAAATAAAACAGTTTCTTGATCAAATGTCTTTCTTTAGCTATAAATTACAATATTATTATTAAGACTTAGCCAAAAGGAAAGATTTAGAAGCTACAAAGAGTTTTACCTCATGCAAAATTGTCATTTCTTTAATAAGACATTAACTATTTTTTTCTGAGGCCCTCCAAGTACCTACAAATCCAAAATGTGGCCCTGAAAAGGGTTTGAGTTTGAGACCACTGGTTTATGAGATTGTTGAATGTGTTAGGGGTGGCATGTCCCTAATAATGTTTATGTTTGCCATCCTATTTGTACCAAATTTTCAGGGCAAAAGGGAAGAAATTGAGGATTGCAACATGGGTGTGATTTTATTGGTATTGCTAGGGTTACCATATGGCTCCAGAAAAGGATGATGGATTGAGACATCCGTATTTTACTTCTATTGCTATCAATGGAAGTAAAATCTAGGGGGCTCATAATCGAAAGAGAAAAACGTCCAAAAAACGGCCTAAGTCAGCACTTGGACAAGCATTTCCCAAATACGTCCAAGTGCCGATAATAAAAACGGGATTTGGACGTATTTCTAAATGACCTAGGCCTTCATAGTGCCGCTGAACGACCAAAGCTAAACGGGGCGTTTCAGGAAGAGTATTGAGGGCGGGAGTTAGGCAGGACATAGGCCAGCTTAGACTTAGTCGTACAGCATGTATAACCGAAAGTTATACTGCCCACGATCAACAGAACTTGGACGTTGTGACTTAGACCAGTGGTTCCCAACCATGTCTTGGAGGACCACCAGGCCAGTTGGGTTTTGGGGATAGCCCTAATGAATATGCAAGAGAGAGATTTGCATATAATGGAGATGACAGGCATGCAAATCTGCTCTATTCATATTCATTAGGGCTATCCCTAAAACCCAACTGGCCTGGTGGTCCTTCAGGACAGAGTTGGGAACCACTGACTTAGACCATGTAAAACATGTACAACATGGTCTGTCACAAAAAACCACCTAAAGTCACCAGATAAGCACTGAAAACACATAACACAGACCCCCACACACTACCCCAGTGATCACCGCCTCCCCCCCCTAAAAATATTAATCACACCTTTAAAATTCATTCTCCAGACCATCATCACCTGGCCACCTGGCATAGGAAAGCCTAGTCGTCCAGTCCAGATGCAGCTTAAGTCATCTTGGGGGTGGGTTAGGGACCCATAGAGAGGAGGACCCATTCCCATAAGCCCCTGTAATCACTGCATTGATATTGAAACATGTGCACTGCCCTATATACCCTCACAACCCTTTTTTACTGGCATATAAGTGGCTCCTGCAGCCATAAGGGCTATTGGGGTGGTAGATAAGTGGGTCTAGAGGATTCTGGAGATGGTTTGGGGGGCTCACCGTGACCTATAAGGGATCTGTAGTGAGGAGAAGCCATGGCACCCTTTTTGTGAAGTTCACAGCAGTGCCCTGTAAAGTACCCCACTATTTAAGTGGCATGTCTGGGTGTTCAGTATATCACTTTGCAGACCCCTCCCACGTCCAACACGGCTTGTTATAGGCATTTTTGACTTGGACAAAAAGTTGGACGGAAATGTGGTATAAAGATGGACAATTTAGCGGCTTGGACGATCAGATCAGCAGGACATATAATTAGACGATTTTTGAAACAAAAAAAATTTTGGACATATTTTTCAAAAATGTGTCCTAGGCTGTTTTTTTACTTTGGATGACTTGCGACTTAGACGCAAACAGACTTAGACGTCTCTTTCGATTATGCCCCTCCATGTGTTTCAACGTGTCCTACTTACTTCCATTGCTTTCAGTGAAAATAATATCCAGATGTCTCAATCACTCCTTCTTTTTCTGGATCCTTATGGTAACCCTAGATATTGATCTTGCCCTTTGGCTCAAATGAGCCTGGGGGTGGCAGCCTATTAAAAATGGATAGGTATATGGAGGTATGGGCAAACATGAAAAAAAAAAAATAGCCACTAAACTTTCTTACCATTGTTCAGGATTTTACTAGTTAGGGAGAACATAATAAGGCAAGGACTTAATCCAAGAGCAGGTGAGAAAGTTTTATGAGTGGATATATATAAAACCAAAATTGGATAAACCAGGATACAAAACCAGGTAGACAAAGATGGGAAAAAATGTAAAATATTGATTGTGAAAGAACATGTGCTTTGTGCTGTGGACTTTGAAGAGAAACGGGAGAAGAGCAGGAATTCATCTTAGGGCAGTAGAATTGATTGATAAGCTCTGTTGAAGGCCAGAGAAGATATAAACCAGATGCTGTAGCTTAGTTTCACAGCGTTTCATTGTTCAATGTGTGCCCAGTCTGGTCTAGGGGGGTATTACTCCAGAGACCTGTGGCAGACAGAGTTTGCATTTGATCTGGTTGCTATAGAGATGGATTTTTCTTCTTCCTTTGGGCTACAGAGATCACATTCCAAGAGGCCCTTCTTTTACAGAGTAAAGTTAGAAACACTAATTGGATACACATGTGTAAATGCATATATGATGAATTAAGTTTTAGTAAGCTATTAAAATATAAGTTAGTACCTAACTATGTAGGAACTTTCATTTAAATGTCTTAGATTAGAATGTAACTACCTCAAAAATGTATTAAAGGAAGTATATAGGAAAAATTAGAGTTCTTTGGAGTGAGTTAGCCACGCCCCCTTTTTTCTCACTGTGAGACAAAGGACCTCTCAGTGCACGCTGGAAAATCACTCAGTAGCATGGGAGAAGCAGTTTGACTTTTAAGAGACATAGAAAGGAGAGATGATTTAAAGCTGTGTGCATGGATATTTTTATTTGTAAGTATATTGTAAGACTTTTTCTTTATTTCTTCTGTATTTTTATAAATGATGTAAGCTAGCATTAGAATGTAACTTTTAAGAATCCTTTTGTGAGGGAGAAAAACCCTCCCCCAATATGCATGCAAGAGCCTTATATGGCATCAAATATTTTTGACCAATTACAGTATATGCAGGTAGAAGAATGTCGTCATTTTAGATATATAAGTATATGCAGCAGTACAGCATTTGAGACCATTATTCAGAAAAGCTACATTTACACTTTTTGACTGTAATGTGTCTCCATTGTACATATGCCTTTTGAAACAATATTACTGTTAATTTTTAATAAACAATATTTGATTGGAAATATCTGTACAATTATCATTATTCCAGTATCTAAGAGCAGGGTTAGGAGATTACTCTGTTCAATATTGCTAATCCATGTGAAATAAAACATGGTATTACCTGTAAAAAGTAACTCCAAAGAAAGTAGAAAAAGCTACCACAAGGCAGCATAAGAGAACACTTAATACAATGATTGTAAGCATCTCAGAAGACATGGTTCGGCTGGGACTCTTTTCCACAGAAATATCGACACTCCTTCCAAATATTTTCTCAAATTCTTTGTGAATATTATTCTGCTGTGTTTTGAGTTTTCTGCAAACAGGACAGCAAGGAGGGTGCATTAGTTCAGTTTTCCACTACAAAGAGGACAACGGTGTACTTTAAAGGAAAAGGGTGACCACAGAGAAAAAGAATGAAGTAGAGGAAAATCAAATAACTCATATGTTGCCATCTACTAGGCCAGATTCTGACTGCAGTAAGTTGAGAGTGCTAACAACACTCATTTTCTGGCTGTGACAGTCTAGTCATCAGATTAACTGTAATAGGTGTTGCAACATTTTGGTATAATTCAGTGATTGCCTCTCATGTAACTGGAAAAAAGAAAGAGCTACACCATAGTATAAAGCCAGCTGGCAAGAGAATTTTGCAGGGAGAATGACCAACACAGGCCTGGTAGGTTGAGAGGTGGTGTGACCCTTTGGTTCTGGAGACCTGTGGCCAACTTGTGACATGTGGGTTAGAGGTCCAGGGGATCAGCCTGGGGCAGGACGGTGGTCTGGTGGGTCTCTGTGTGGAGCAGGGCTGCCCAATTTGGGTCCTCGAGATCTGCTGGCAGGCCAGGTTTTCAGGATATCCATAATGAGCATGCATGAAAGAGATTTGCATACCAAGAAGGCAGTGCAGGCAAATCTCTCTCATGCATATTTATTGTGGCTATCCTGAAAACCTGGCCTGGCAGTAGATCTTGAGGACCAGAATTGGGCAGCCCTGGTACATTAGAACTGTTAGGTTTAGGTGTGGATTTATACTGCAGACAGACAGATGGCTGGGTGTAGTGTAGTGAGTTAGCCTCAAGATTGCTCTGTAAAGGTGTAGGTCCAGAGACAAGAGGTGGGAGGAAAGGGGCCCCCCATATTTACAGGATGGAGTTGAGGTGAACTTTGAACCGCTGATGCCTTCTGGTGTAGAAAGTGCTTTGCACAGTGTTGAAGACATGAGCAGTTCAATGTACTGCAAAAAACACTGCAACCACATCAGTCCCTCTTTACACTGGGACTCAACTAAGCACGCAGCCTAGGAAAACTCCTTGACTCAAACCTATTGCTTTCCAACCATATCTCTCAGGTGGTATCTTCCTCATTTTACTATCTGCGACAACTCCGAAAAATAAGGAACTACTTTTCAGAGTCTGACTTCACCCAACTATTCTATGTCTTAGTCTTCGTCTTCTCCCGCATGGACCACTGCAACATGCTGCTATTCAACAGTCTCACAGCGAAGAACATACAATGTCTCCAGCATGTGCAAAATGCAGCAATCAGACTTCTAAAAAACTTCCATGCCCGTAACCCTTTCTCCCAGGCTCTATTGTTGGTCCACTGGCTGCCCTTAGCCAAATGCTACCGTGTTTCCCCAAAAATAAGACCTACCCCGAAAATAAGCCCTAGCATGATTTTCAGGATAGGTCCTAATATAAGCCCTATTCCAAAAATAAGCTCTAGTTAGATAGATAATATTTCATGGGGTGTCCTAATTTTTTCACATGACTGTATCTTTGTAAGCAAAATTGAACATACTGGCAGAGTTATGTTATGTTTTATTATAATTCTAAAATTTCTATAAAACCATTTGAACAACAGCAAAAAAAGAATCTTTGTTCTTCTTACAAAAGCAACTTCTCAATATTATCACATCTCCATGACATATGAATTTGTTTGAGGATCAGAAATATAAAATTTTAAAATGTGATTATGAGGGGCTGCTGAAAAGTTCTCAGTCCAACCAACAAATCTGGAGGAATCTTCATTGTGGGCTACACACTTAGTCCAGCAATTTTCCACTTTTTTCATTCCATATTTTTCCGATGGAATGAAAAAAGTGGAAAATCACTGGACTGAGGGTCAAATTCTATAAACGGTGTACAGATTGTAGATGGTAGTAAGTGTCCTACCGCTGTCTAACAAGCCAATTAAGATGCACATTAAAAATAAAAAACAATCCTGAAGCAAGCCACCTACACTGTAGGCATCTGTCACAGTTTAGAGAGACTTGTATAGATGCTTAAGCTCGTCCAAGGCTGGGCTTGGTTTCACCCGCAAGTGGCCTTGGGCAAGCTTAAGTGGTCTTAGGCATTTCCCTAGTGCCATGATAGGCGCCTGAAATGTAGGCCAACAAAAAGCTGGTCTACATTTAAAATAAATACGGACACTATGCTGATTGCGGCAAATAAATCTTACTGCCGTGATCAGCTGAGCGGCCGCAGCAGGGAACTCAACCCCCACCCCCTTGAAGTTGGATAGCAGGAGGGATGCCCACTCCGTCCCGCCATCCCTAAACCCAAACCCACCACTGTCTGTAGTAGGAGGGATGCCCACTCCCTCCCGCCACCACCCCTGAACACCTCGGCACTGTCCATGGCAAGAGGGATGCCCATTCCCTCCTAGCACCAACCCTGTTGATCCTCTAAACCCCTGACACTCCCGACCCCTCCACACACCAGCTGGCAAGAGGAATGCCCACTTCCTCCTGCCACCAGCCTCATTGATCCACTGAACTCTGGACACTCCCCAACACGTCCCCATGTCCCCAACACTCCCATACACACCCTGACATCCTCAACAATCACCCGACATTCCCCACCACCCACTTAGCACTCCTCAACACCTCCCCGACATTCCTCAACACTCCCCAACATATCCTGACACCCCTCGACACTCACCTGAAATTCCCCAACAACCACCTGATATTCCCCAATAATTCACAACACCCACCTGACACTCACTCGACATTTTCCAACACACTCCAACACTCCCTCACACCCCAATATCCCCCTGACACCTCCCAACACCCCCTGTACCTTTAGGAGATGGCCAGCAAGAGGGATATCCACCCCCTCCTGCCTCTTCCAAAATGACAGGCCTTCCTCTTCCCAATGCATTCTGGGATGCACTGGGGAGGGGGCCCTGCAAGTTGGATGGCAGGATGGATGCCCACTCCCTCCTGCCACCACCTATGGGAGGGGCATTAAACACCTGGGTCAACTGGAGTCTTAGGCCTCCTTCTCGGTGCATTCTGGAATGCACTGAGAGTGGCCTAAGACTCCAATTAGCCAGATCCTTAAGGCAACTCCCATAGGTGGTGGCAGAAGGGAGTGGGCATCCCTCCTGCCGGCCAACATGTGGGGTGGGAGTAGGGTTTCCATGATCACAGCAGGGAGATTTCCTTGCTGCAATCAGCTCAGTGGCAATGCGATTCTCAAAACAGCACCTGTGACATTGATGCCAGTTAAAGAATCGGGGTTGTTAGGTGGGGTTAGGCGTCTGTATAGGATGCCCTTGTGTGATTCTCAAAAGCTACTTAGGCAGCTGCTGAGACCGGGCCAAATTCTTCAAAATACACCTATATTTGGGCGTAGTTTGGACGTCCTCGTTAGGCGAACACTGCAGAATCTCGCTTAAGAATGCTGAGTGGTGCTTAGCATCAGGTGAACATCCACCTTTTTAGACGTCCTTTACAGAATCAGGGGTTTTTTTTTAGGCGGGAGTTAGACGTCCAACCAATGTCTTTAATGTTATAATTCTGATGTTTTAAAAATTGCAAATTTATACTATTTTTTATTATAATTGTAAAATGTTTTACAAAAAATCTGTTTCATGTTTTCATTTATTTATTTTTTTTCACAGGTACTGAGTTGGATTTGAACTAGGAACATCAGTGTGGAAGGCTGTAGCTTTAACCAATGTGCTACACAGGAAGCTAACAAGCTGCATAGCAATTGTAAAACTAGGTCTTATAGGCATTGTAAGGAATTATACTTTTGAGCATGGTTTGGGCTTCAGATAGATGTGAGTTTGATAGATGTGAGTTCTGTGGATGGGACTTAGGTGGGCTTTGGACATTTCAATTGCGATCTTGTAAATAGGGTTTAGGAATTTTACTTTTATTTTATTTAGCTCAAAATACATTTAATAAGCCACCACATAAATAGGGCACATCAATACAAACATATCGCATGCCAAATCTACTAGTTTTCTGGTACACTGCAATGTTATTTGCTAATTACAGCACATGAAAAACACAGCTTTAGGTTTCTTGCTAAAAAAAAACAAACAACCATTTTTTTTCTCACTAAACAATGCTCCAATGAGCTCATTCTTCAAAGAGATGCAACCACATGACATAAATATATATTTTGAACATATAACTTAATTTGCAAAAGGTTAAAAACAGAAAAACCAGGTACAGACCTTAGCACGGCTTGTAGTTCATTGCAAATGGAGGTGTGCAGCTGCACAATGGTGACTTCATTGTGAGATCATCAAGGTGCATCTGCACGGTAGAATGCCACAATTAAAATAGGTAATAACCAGTGTTCCCTCTAAGCGGGCGGGTGTTGTGAGCAAACTTTTTTCACTGTGAGCTAAAAATATCGGGCGCCAGCAAGTTATGAGCCAAATAAATATGTTGTCAAAGTTGCTGATACATGAGGACGAGGTATTCAAAGGAATTTTAGGCCTACACGCTAAATTAAATAACGTTAAATAATATTTTTAAGAACACAGAAATTGTAGGGATGAAATGATATCTTAATAAATGTTTTACAACAAACGTAGTTATGTCTGTTACATCCATATGTGTAAACTGTAAATTAAAAACAGTCCAGAAGACAATACGTTTGATGCTTTCAATTTCTAGACCAGTGTTTTTCAACCTTTTTTGGGCAAAGGCACACTTGTTTCATGAAAAAAATCACGAGGCACACCACCATTAGAAAATGTTAAAAAATTTAACTCTCTGCCTATATTGACTATATATAAAGTAATTCTCTTGAATAGGAATCAAATAAACACAAAGAAAGTATTTTATAATTACTTTATTATGAAATAAAAATTATAAAAATTATAAAATACTTTATTCAGTGCGAAACCTGGGCCTGTTTGGCTGAACACAAAGCTAATATTCTGGCTGGAATGGAAGAAAGACACACACGTAGCTCTTCGTCAACAGCTCTCAGTCTCTCTCTGTATTTGGTTTTTATAGCATACAAAAATAGACAAATATACCCTCCATCCTTTTTATTAAACCACAATAGCAGTTTTTAGCGCAGGGAGCTGCGCTGAATGCCCAGCACTGCTCTTGACGTTCATAGGCTCCCTGCGCTAAAAACCACTATTGCGGTTTAGTAAAAGGGGACCATATTGTAAAATATAGACAGCAGATATAAATTCAGAACTGTGCATAGTAAGTGAAGGGAAGTTTTCATCTCTGGGAATTTACCCAGTTAACTATTAAGTTATTTGGGCAAATTCCTTTGAAAACTGTGGTAATACTGCCTCCACTTTGCTAAATTTAAAATAAAATCATTTTTCCTACCTTGTCTGGTGATTTCTGGTTGCACTTTCTTCTTCTGACTGTGCATCCAATCTTTCTTCCCTTCTATCAGCCTGTATGCTTTCTCTCCTCCACACCTCATTCCCTCCCCCAACTTTTTCTTCCTCTCTCCCTGACCTTTCTTTCTTTTTTTCTGTTTCTCTTCTTTCCTTCTGTTTCCCTGCCTGCCCCCTTTCTTTCTTTCTCCCAGCCTCCTGTCCAGCAGTAACTCTCTTCCCTTCCTCCCCTCCCAGCAGCATCTCTCCGTCTCCCTCTCCAGTAGCAGCTGTCCCTTTTTTTTCCTTGCCCAGCAGCTTCCCAGATTCCTTTCCCTCCTCCCCTCCCAGAAGCATCTCTCCGTCTCCTTCTCCCTCTCCAGTAGCAGCTGTCCCTTTTTTTCCTAGCCCAGCAGCTTCCCAGATTCCTTTCCCTCCTCCCCTCCCAGAAGCATCTCTCCTTCTTCTCCTTATCCAGTAGCAGCTGTCCCTTTTTTTCCTTGCCCAGCAGCTTCCCAGATTCCTTTCCCTCCTCCCCTCCCAGAAGCATCTCTCCTTCTTCTCCTTATCCAGTAGCAGCTGTCCCTTTTTTTCCTTGCCCAGCAGCTTCCCAGATTCCTTTCCCTCCTCCCCTCCCAGAAGCATCTCTCCTTCTCCCTTTCCAGTAGCAGCTGTCCCTTTTTTCCCCTGCCCAGCAGCTTCCCAGACTGATAGTGGTTTTCTCCCCTCCCAGCAGCTCTTCTTACTTCCCAGCGCAGCGATTCACGAAGGCAGCCTCGGGTCCTTTGTTGTGTCGCGCCGCCTCTGAGGAAAGAGGAAGTTGCATCATCAGAGGCAGCCGCGACTCAGCAAAAGCCCCGAGGCTGCCTTCGTGAATCGCTGCGCTGGGAAGTAAAGGAGAGCTGCAGAGAGGGGAGAAAGCCACTGTCGGAGGCTCCCCAAGATCTCTCCGGCCCAGCGCACGCTTCCGATGCTGATCTTGCAGAAGTTCAAATGAGTCAATCTTGCCGGTCCTGCGCTGTGACGAGAAACTTGTGCGCTGCGACCTAATATTTTGTGCGCCAGCACACGCCAGCGCAGCTTAGCGGGAACACTGCCCCCGCCCTTCACTACCACTAATAGGACTATGATATTAGGAGCCCTAAAACTTAATACAAATAATTTCTTTAATAAGTGCAAGAGCTCCTATAGATCGGCTCCCCAGGACCATAGCAATTCCACTCAGGGCTTGATAACTCTCATGGTCCTAGAGCTTTATGTATCCAATAATAATAATAATAATAATAACTTTATTCTTCTATACCGCCACAATCTTGCGACTTCTAGGCGGTTTACAATCAAGAGAGCAGAGCTGGACATTCAGCGAAACACAATATGCAGATTTACATATGAAATACAGATAGCATAGACTTTAAGAAAGTAAGAATATAGAAATACAATTTGCTTAACAAGAGTATAAGATGTACATTTTGGTAGGTAATGTTCAAAAGAACTTGTTTGGAATAAGCCATTATGTTTAGAAAATAACAATGAAAAATAACGATAATATAAAGATAATAGATTATATGAATCACAGTTCCGTGTGATTCAGGTGGACTAAGGAGGGGGGGATAAAGGTAGGGGGTGGTGGGAAGAGGTAAGAGGGGTAAAGGTAGGGGTAGGGGGAGACCGTTCTTGGAGAGAGAGAGGGGAGAGCGGGTCAATTGTTTAGGTATTTCAGGAACAGGTATGTTTTTAGGCGCTTCCTAAATTCCCCGTAGGTAGTGGGCGAAAGCAGTTGATCTAGGTCTTTACCCCATAGGGCTGCTTGGTGAGAGAGAAGGTGTTCGTGGTGTTTTTTTAGCTTGCAACCTCTAACTGGAGGAGAAATGAATTTTGAGTGCGAGTTTCTCTTGCTTTTGTTGTTGGAAAATGAGAAAAGGTCTGTTATGTACTTGGGGGCAAGTCCATAAAGTACTTTGAAGCAGATGCAGACGAATTTAAACCTTACTCGTGCTTCCGTTGGCAGCCAGTGTAACTGACGATAGTAAGGTGTCACGTGGTCGAATTTCTTCAGCCCGAAGATAAGCCTGACCGCAGCGTTTTGCATTATTTGAAGTCGTCTCATATTCTTTTGGGAGATTGCTAGATAGGTGATGTTGCAGTGGTCGAGTTGACTCAGTACGAGAGATTGCACTAGGATTCTGAAAGTAGATGTGTCGAAGTATGATTTAATGGATCTGAGTTTCCAGAGTGTAAGAAAACCCTTTCTTAATATGGAGTCCACTTGTTCCTTCATAGTTAGGCATTGGTCTAGAGTTACACCTAATATCTTTATGTTGGGCTAGATAGAGTAGTTGAGTGTATTGATGCATAGTGGGGTTTTATTGTCAAGTGGGTAAGGGGAGGCAACGAAGAATTTTGTTTTTTCTGTGTTGAGTTTGAGTTTGAAATCTGTCATCCATTGTTCCATCTCATTTATGGCTTCGGATGCCTTGGGAATGGTTTCGGAGATAGAGTTAGCGAATGGGATGATGATTGTAAAGTCATTTGCGTAGCTGAACAGTTTTATTCCCAGTTGGCTTAGTTTGACACCTAATGAGGACATGTTGATATTGAAAAGCAGTGGGGAAAGCGGTGACCCTTGTGGCACTCCGGATGAGTTGCTCCAGGTATCGGAGTGATCGTTGTTAAAGCGTGCCTGGTAAGAACGGGATGTGAGGAAGCCACGGAACCAGTTCAGTACCTCAGCCCTAATACCGATGGCATCTAGGCATTGTAGCATTTTTTCATGGTCTACCAGGTCGAATGCAGAGCTCATGTCGAATTGCATGATCAGGGCATTGAGGCCCTTGCTATATAATAGGTGCAGGTAGTCTAGGATAGCAGGATTACTGTCTCTGTACTGAATAGGGGTCTAAAGCCGGATTGAGTTTCATGCAGGAGAGAGAATTGATTGAGATATTCCATAAGTTGGGTGTGAACTAATCCCTCCATGATTTTTACAATGAATGGGATAGATGCTATGGGTCTGTAGTTGGTTATTAGCGCTGAGGATTCTTTTCTATTTTTTGGGATGGGGTAATTATTATGTGACCGTTGTTAGTGAGGAAAGTCCCATTTTTTAGGTTGTGGGCTAAGTAGTGTAGTAGTGATATTTTAAATTCTGATGGTGCTGTTTTCATGATCTCCGGGGGGCATGTATCTAAGATGCAGTGAGATTTAGAGTATTTGTTGTATAGTTTGGTGTAGGTGCTCCATTCTAGATCTTGAAAGGAGCTCCAGATCATGTCTGTTGGTATTTCATTGTCATGTGAGTTAGTTATTTGGTGAGTGCTGGGGATGATTGTTGCATCGTTATTTCTTAAACAATTATTTCTTAGGTTTTTAATTTTGGAATCAAAATAAAGGGCTAGATCTTTCGCAGTGGGTAAATTCGTGTTGTGCACAGATGTGGTGTGGCGGGTGGTGTCGAATAGATTTGCGACTATGTTGAATAACTCTTTTGTATTGTTCCTTGTGAACCATTGCAGGATAGGTTAATTTTGGTAGAGTAGAACGCTTTTCGTTTGTCTTTTATTAGTTGTTTGTAGGTTTTTATGTAGGCTCTCCATTTGTTGCGGTCTATCAATTCTCCTGTTTTATTCCAAATTCTTTCTAGTCGCCTGGCTAGTTGTTTCATTTTTAGTAGTTCGGCGTCAAACCATTTGTTGTATTTGTTTGCATTGTTTTTGCTTATATGTATGGGGGGCGATTTTATCTAGGATGGATGTGCTGGTTGTCTTCCAGTGGTCCCAAAAATCTACTCCTTCTTCTATTACTGTCTGCAGTTCGTATTCTGACCAGTATTCTTCTGGATTAATGTAACCTCTTGTTTGATGTTCTTTTTTTATCATCGGACGCGTTTTAGATTTTCGTTTCAACCAGATCAGCTTAAAATAATAAGTGAAGTGGTCGGACCAGATGTCGTGATGCCAGGTGCCTTCAGACAGAGAGATGATTGGGTTAAGGTTTTCCTTTGTGGACATTGCAACCAGATCTAAGTGATGGCCTTTTTCGTGAGTTTGTGTGGGTACGGGGATGTTGTAGTTGAATAGTGTTAGGAAGTTTTTAAGCTCTTTTGTGTCTGTGTTGTTCTCTTCGTCTAGGTGTAAGTTTATGTCCCCTGTGATGATGTTGTGGTTATGTCTAATAGAATTTTGCAGGACAAATTTGCAAGTCTTCTTTTGCTTTGGGCCAGCTTTTAGGTGGGACATAGAATAGTATGCAGAATAAGGATTCTTCTAACTGGGTATTATTGATTTTACAGACTAGGATTTCTAGGTGGTCGGTCATTTTGGAATCGAGAAGTTCGAACTCGAATCCTTCTTTAAGGATTATGGCTAATCCTCCTCCTTTTTTGCCTGTGCGGTTTAACGTTAGGATTTTGAAATTGTCTGGTAAGAGATCAGTTATAATTGGATCATCTTCAGATAATAGCCAAGTTTCAGTTAGAAAGAGGCAGGCTATTTGTTTGTTGATGATCCAGTCATTAATAAGGAATGCCTTATTTCTAATGGATCTTGTATTAAGATATGCACATGGGATTGAGGTGGCTGTGGCGATTTCTGTTGAATTGGTGGTTTTGATGGTTTTTATTTCCCTCGTTCTTTTTTTAAGGGTACGGAGGTGTCTTTTTTTATTTGAGATAACCTTAATATGATTTATAGTGTCTTCTGGCGGGTTGGTGTTGTGAATGAAAGATAGAGCTGGGTAGTGGATGGATTGTAGTTGTGTGTAGAGAGAGTAAACTTCTTTGATGTTACCGCTTATCAGGCAGATCAATAGGATCAGTAGGAGATTCATGATTGAATTATAAATTGGGTGGCTGTTAGGTGGGTTGAATATATATATATTTTTTTATGTATATATAAGACCCGGGAGGAGATAGTACTCGGGAGTCCTAGCTAGCTGGTCCAGGTGGGTGTGGATTTTAAGAGGGCCAGGTAGAAGCAACTAATAATTACCCATGTGTCTGGTAGTTATTCCTGCGACTGATCAATGTAATGTAACTAACACATGCAATTAATCAGATGCAATTAACAGTTATTCCTGCGACTGACTAATGTAACTAACATAAGCAACTGACCCGTGCAATTAATCTGATGCAATTAACATTTGCGACTAACTAGTTGCACATGCGTCTAACAATTACATATGCATCTAACAATTACATTTGCGTCTAACAATTACGCAAGTGTCTACTGGTTATATATACGACTGACAATTATACATGCAATTAACAGTGTCTAATAGTTGTAAATGCGCCTAACAGTGTCTAATAGTTATAAATGCGACTAACAGTGGTACATGCAATTAACAGTTACAATGTATGTATATCTAATAATTATACTTGGTTGTTAGGTGGTTCTGTAGGAGGGCCTATAGGGAGTCCTAGTATCAGCGACTAATAGTTGCGCGTATATTTGGCCTGTACTCATGCAGCTTAACAGTTAGGCTTGCCTCTGACAGTTTCTTATGTCTCTGGTAGTTATTTATGCTTCTCGTGTTTAATTAAGCTTCTAACAGTTATAAAAGAGTTTAGTTAAGCTTATAACAGTTATAAATATATGGAGTAACTGGCAATTATAATTTGGATATGGCTGGGCCTTAATGAGGGAAACTTAGCTGACAGTCGGTAGAGGGCATGATGATTTTAGTAGTTGAAAGCGCTTCACCAGGACGCTTCACAAAGGCGCGTGCTAAGGCGCATGCGCCTTTGCCGTGGGCCCTTAGCCACGTGCCGAACAGCTGCGCGCCGTTGACACGGCGGTCTTTGCAGCAACCCCGCTGGTTCGGGGGAGGGGCAGAGCGGTGCTCTCGTGCCTCTCTAGTGCTGGTTCTCCCGAAAATGGCTGGAAACTGTGTCGGTCTTTGCAGCAACCCATATATTCTTAAACTCACTTTGTCATTTAACACTGTTTTGGCTTTTAGGTTGCTTCTACCCATAAGCAGCTTTATTCAAGATTTAACCTTTCCAACATATCTTTTTAAGAAGAAATAAGAACTTAGCTTTATCGGTTTAGATCACTCAGTCAGGGCCTTTTAATCTGACATGTTTAGCAGATTGCTGTTTCAAGGATTCCCCAACTACCCTAAGCATTAACCACTCTCTCTGGCTCTTCCCCAGACCAAGACTGACTGAGCAATCTTGAGTTTGGCCTATTTTAATTGTGGCATTAAACAGAGCCAGCATTTTACAACTATAATAAAAAAAATAGCATAAATTTGCAATTCTAATAACGTCAGAATTACAACATTAAGGACATAGGTTGGATGTCTAACTCCTGCCTAAAAAAAACCAACCCTGATTCTGTAAAGGACGTCTAAAAAGGTGGATGTCCACCAGATGCTAAGCACCGCTTAGCATTCTTAAGTGCGATTCTGCAAAATTCACATAACGAGGACATCCAAACTATGCCCAAATGTAGGCGCACTTTGCAGAATTTGGCCCTAGGTGTGTAGTCCTTGATGGACACTGCTCCAACTGTGTTGGTTGGCCTGAGAACTTTTCAGCGGCTCTTCATACAAGCTAGTGCAAGTTCTACTAGTAATTTCTCTATCATCTTCCTCTTAACACCATTTCTATGCTCAATAATATGTTCTTACTAATATAAATAATTAACATGTACAGATCATAGCATAACCACATTTTGAGTATTACAGTTAGAGAATTATCTTAATTCAAAAGGGTCCCTGTGGATGAATAAATAAGTCTTGATGAAATTAGCACAAATGGCTGTTAAATAATTTTTTTATTTCAACAACAGTTCATCAAGAATTTTAAAAAGGATTTATTAAAAATCATTCATATCTTCAATTTTGCTGTGTTTAGCAATGGTAGTTGTCAATACTGCTATCTGAAATGAAAGAATATAGGGGGTTAAATGTTTTTTAGGTTTAGAAAATTATAAGCAGTAATAAATTTAGCAATATAATTGGAATCAGAAACACGTTGGTCGTTAGTTTTGCATGTTTGTTATTTTAGGTGAGAACAATTCATTTGTGAGTTTAATACAAGCACTTGATATCTACGAGAAGCCTAAGTAAAATATTTGGGCTCTATAGGGATGGACAGTTTAATAAGATAAGTGTTTTGTTTTGAAAGGAATACAAGTGCTCATTATAGTACATTAAAAATGTAATAAATGACAAAAGGTCATAATAAGCCACGCAAGAAGGTCATTATAAAATCAAGCAAGGTTGGCAATTGATTGCTGAAATCCAAATTGCTATTATTTCATATCACTTAGGCATTATTAGGGTTTGCGACCTTAGCGATAGGCAGCCAGAGCACTACCTGATCTGTGTATTTTCTGGCCTCTTCCAGAAAGAGGGAGAAGCTAGAAATGGAATATTATAATCAGAAGGATGAAACTCCCCTGGTCATAAAACTTTGAATTATTGTCTTTGGCTTTCCTAAGTCTTTCTGACATCTGACTCTAGTTGCAAGGAGAGAACCTTGAAACCTAACCTTAGACTTAGAGGCCAAAGCAAATATGGGCTGTATGCTGTTTCAATCAAGCCGGTATATTAAATAAAGCCCAGAAGTATTCAGAAGTACATGGATGTCAGAAAGATTTTAAGCATCTGCCATGTTAGTTGGCAGAACATCACTACACCTCTTGAATACTAGGGAGAAGGAGAGACTTGGAAATCTGTATATTTCTTCCCGGAAGGTGACTTGCATCTCATCCCATCCACTAGTGGTCCAGGAACATCTACAGAGCTGAAGAAATGTTGTCATCTGAAGTTACGGAGTTACCACATAGCCATTAATATCCCAGTGGAACCTGCCTTAAAAGAACTGCTTCTGGGTCTCAAGAGTCCCATCACAGCTAGCATCAGGACTGTAAGTGATTGCTAAAAGGAGCTGCATTGTTTCCCTGTACCAGGATTAAAGACATAGATGGATTTGGAGTTCTAAGTGCTCATCCCCAACCTATCTGTCTCACCAATTCGAATTCTCAGACACAACTAACACAAGCAGTACCTACTTGTTCGCTTTTCCATCCCTAAAGGGCTGCATCTACAAGAGATACCTCGACAGAACACTATCATTCCAAGCAGGCAAATGGAACAAATGTTTAACTTCATGGAACAAATGGAACTTCATCTCAAACGCACTCTCGTACCAAACGTTTAGAAAGTCAATACAATCCTATCTCTTTGACAAATTTCTCTGACCTCACCTCAACCTGATGTACTTTCAATACACTTCCAGATAAAATTGACTAAACTTAACAAGCCAATGTAAATTCAAAAGTTTGCTGTAATGTTGCTGTCTGTATACAATCTCTTCCCTTGTAAACCACTTAGAACTATTTGTGGTATGGCGGTTTATAAAAATAAAGTTGTTGTTATTATTATTATCACAGAGACATTGTGTATATATATATATATATAATTCAGATGATTTATCATTCTCTTCACCTACTGTCTGCCACTACCTATATTTTGCCCAAAATGACTTTCTTTGCTTAGAACAGCAGCCTTGGATGTACCTAGCTTATTGTGAGAGTGGATAAAAGGAGAGAGTGTGGAAGCTACTTCTTAGCCTCCTGGAAGATTCTGGTCCCAGTCGTGGTCCCCTTGTTTCCTACCCTTTCTCATTTTTAAGTTCTTGTAAACCGTGCCGAGCTCTACTTCCGTGGAGATGATGCGGTATATAAACTTAAGGTTTAGTTTAGTATAAGGGCTATCCACAGTCCTGATTACATACAAAGCAATCACCTACCCAGCTGTCTGGAGGTTAAATAATTTCAGAACACTTCCACATCCCTTTAGAAAACTAGACTGAGGGTATGACGATATACAAAAGTGAACATGGTTATTCCCAAAATAACAATGAAAGACAGGATAACATACCCTCTAACTTCCTTTGCAGGCACAGCTTGATTGTTCTCATCAATTGCCACAATCTTCATAAATGTTACCTTCTCAGGTTCAGCTTTTGCTTGCTTTTCAGCTGTATTAGCAACCAAATCAGTGATATATACTGTCCACTGGAGCATATCTTTCAACATTCTGTAACAATGAACAGACACATTATATAGGCTGAATCTGCAAACCTTTATTCTGCTGACTGCTTTGCAAACATATCCTCAGCGACTGCTTTCTGGCACGTTTGCAGGCATTTGCTCCTTTTTCTTAAATCTAGAAAGCCTTACAGTTGGTTTGCAGCAAATATTTTCATCCATATGTTGGGAATTATGAGATAGGGTGTGCAGGGAAGTGATCTAAATTGCATACCTATACCCAAGGCAGGATTTACTCATTAGATGTATTGTGCTGTATAGGGGAAGGCTCTTTTTAGATAGGTGAATGAGAGAGGAATACTCATAGAGATGTCCAGATAGAGCTGTGCTCATTTCTTCCTGTAATTTAGAAAAAGCTCTAACACATGCAGAACATTCTGTAGATTACTCAGAAGGATGCCAGCAAATATACATTGATTTATTGACACATCCTGCGGGAGCAGCAATTGAAAACCAAAAAAAATATAAAAGGAAAACAGTGCTCCAAGTTCTTCAATTAGCACTGCTTCAACCAGGAAATTGTGGGTTCCAGGCTGCAACAGAGCAGGTAATGAGCCTCATGTCTGGTCCACTATCTGTTCAAACCCTCCCCCTTTATTTGGCATTTGACTCCTAGCAATAGTCTTGCATGGGATCAGAAGTGCCATTTTGAGCCCAGTTGCCAATAGGAGAGTCCACAGATCACTCCTGCCCACAGACATTGGGAAGATCCTTGGTAGGATTCAAGGGAGGTAACTCAGGGAGAGGCATGTAAGTAGTGTTGTCTGATGGGTTAGGGGAAGGGGGCATGTTTGGCACAGGAGTTAGAGCTACAGCCTCAGCACCTGGCTCAAATCCCATGCTGCTCCTTGTGACCCTGGGCAAGTCACTTAATCCCCCATTGCCCCAGGTACATTAGATAGAGTGTGAGCCCACTGGGATAGATAGGGGAAAATACTTGAGTACCTGAATATAAACCACTTAGGCCAGTGGTCTCAAACTCAAACCTTTTGCAGGGCCATATTTTGGATTTGTAGGTACTTGGAGGGCCGCAGAAAAAAAAATAGTTAATGTCTTATTAAAGAAATGACAACTTTGCATAAGGTAAAACTCGTTATAGTTTATTAATCTTTCCTTAATTGCTTCTGATAATTTCAGCTATACACAGCTGAAAGCAGTGCAACATGCAGAATGATACAGGAAAGTGCTTGTGTGGGGTTACAGCAATGAGGCGGGCAACGTTCCAGAACAATGGTAACATACTGAGGGCCTCAAAATAGTACCTGGTGGGCCGCATGTGGCCCCCGGGCCATGAGTTTGAGACCACTGACTTAGGCTATAAGTGGTATATAAATGCTTAAATAATAAAATCTGCACCTACCCTATTCGTAAGAACCCATGTCTAAAACAGCAGCTGGCACATACAGGTGTCTCAAAGCAAAGTCAAAAACTAACAAGGAACTTTTTAATACAAGTCTACTTTGTGGCTATGTCTAAACCACTTCCCTGCCACACCCCTGAAAATCTGTATATTCCAACAATGTACACATGCAAAATAGTGACTTCCTAAATTCACACATAAACAGTATCAATTTAGATGTTTACAATTCAAGATGCTTCTGAAATGACCTCCTTAGTGGTCCACATTTTCAGTCGTTAGTGAATTCTACAAATTGCCTGATTTTGTTTTATCTCCATTATTCAGTTCACATACTACTATATTTTACTGTGTATTTATTTTTAAGACATGCCCTCTGGATAGACCTTTTGTATTACAGCATTGAAGCTGAAGCAATTCTTAAATGCATGACTCATTGCAGACATAAATTATAATACATTAATATCTCATCATGGCTATTTCACATACGAGGGGGCCGCTGTGCCTTATTCTGTATTTTTATACTTCTCTTTAGATTTATTGCAATCTTTTTACATTCAAACCTTTTATTGTACATCCAGTCATTGGGGTTGGGGGTTGCAGCTTGCATCGGAAACATTAAAGAGGGGGGGAGGGAAGGGGTATGTGCGCACACATGGTGGGATGGGGTGGGGGTGGAGGCGAAGAGGGCTGGGGAGGGGCACCACCGCCCCAGACAGCTCTCACCCTCACTACGCCACTGGGTGACACTGAATGGAAGAGGAGAGAGAGAGGGAAACTGAATGGCATGGGGAGATGCTGGTTGGAAGAAAGAGAGAAAGGAGACACATGGATCAATCTGGAAAGAGGAAATGAAAAATGTATTTACTTTTTTTGATATACAGGCCTCCTTCACAGACGGAAGAAGTAGATAGAGATTTAATAGTAGGCATTCAGAATATATCTAAAAAAGGGGAAGTCTTGCTAATAGGTGATTTTAACATGCCGGATGTTGATTGGGGTATCCCTACTGCAGGGCCTTCTAGAAGTAGGGAGATTATGGATTCTCTACAAGGAGAACTGTTCCAGCAGTCGGTAATGGAACCCACACGGGATGGTTTCATACTGGACTTAGTGCTTACAAACAGGAAAAGTGTTTCTGATGTTACAGTGGGTGATCATCTGGCATCCAGTGATCACTGCATGGTATGTTTTAATATTAAGATGGGTATAGAAAGGGCTCATTCAAAAGCAAAGGTTCTAGACTTTAAAAAAACTAACTTTGTTCAGAAAGGGGGGGGGGGGTTTACATCAAGGAATTATTGTCTGGATGGGGACGTCTGGAAGGAGTGGAAATGCAGTGGGCAAAACTGAAAGGAGTTATCTAAGGAAATACTTTTTTACAGAAAGGGTGGTAGATGTGTGGAATGGTCTCCCGGAAGAGGTGGTGCAGACAAAGACTGTGTCTGATTTTAAGAAAGCCTGGGATAGACACGTGGGATCTCTCAGAGAGAGAAAGAGATAATGGTTATTGCAGATGGGCAGACTGGATGGGCCATTTGGCCTTTATCTGCCATCATGTTTCTATGTGACTAAGGTACAGGTGCAGGCACTTATACCAGCTGTAGGGCCGAAGTAAATAATTATACCTTAAATGTTAGCATGTTTCTGCCTTATATACTAGTATTCTATACAGAAAAATAGGCACTTACATTTGTTTATAGAACAGATTTGAAATAGGCACCTGTTTACTCCTCTTATCCTAGGCATTTTGTTATAGAATTACCCTCCACAGATATCTACTTATCTTTATATAACACTTGAACAAATCCTGGAGAAGTTGTATCCAGAATGAGTGCATAGACACTGCTCTTGCTTGAGATCATCTGTAAATGTTAGGGTGTACTGTACACATTTATTTTATAAAATAAATATATAATTCCACCCATGAGCAGTCCTATATTTTCCCCTGAAGGGGCTTGTGCTGATTTGCACTATGGATTCTTCTAGGCATTACCTAATTTTATAAGAGTCCTTTTATGCACCTAAAATGGTGTTTTGGATATGAACCTGGTTTTATAAAATTACCCTCCACATGTGCCTCCCTGGGGTATAGAGTGCAAAAGGGGGGTCTAGGACAGGTAAAAGAACATGAAGCATGGGATGGGGTGGGGGAAATGGTGTTCTCCTGGACCCTCTATTTCAGACTCAACACCCCCAAAATACCACTTCTTTCCTTTACAAATGACTGCAGGAAGAACTTGGTCTTTGGGGACAAGATAACGTCATCCTTCACTTCCATGGCCTCTTTATCTCCCTATGGAGTTGATGGTTCATCTGGTGAGTACAACTGCTTCTCTAGCTGTATTACTGTTATACAAACCATATAAACACATTTATGAATTGTCATTGACTACGTATACAGTATATGACCTTGTTATTTCTCTCAATCCATTTTGAAAAATGTTTTTCCCCTTTTTATTTTTTAATTCTTTATTTATTTGAATAAGAAGCCAAAAAATAGACTTAGAGACATTTGGAGCATTGAGATAAAACAGTATATTTCTGCATCTTGATGGCCACGAATTTGGATTTGGAGGTTAAAATGTACAGCGTTAGCTTCTATGAGACAAACTTGGTTATTTTTATTACATAGGATTTTTTGGACCCCAGTTCATTTACAAAAATTAGACAGTTCCAAGTCTAACAGATGCTGGCATTGTCATAATGATATAGGGACTTTGGATCATCTGTTATATTATTGTCCTTTGATACTTAATTTCTGGAAGTCAATTTGGGGACAAATTAATCTTATTTTTGATTCAGCAATTCCCTTAACCTATGAAGTCATAATTTGGGGTACGCTTTTACATGTCAAGCCTTCTTTGGATAAATATAAAAGTCATCTTTTTGATCATGATGGGAATAGCTATTCAAATGGTTACACATAATTGGAAGAGCTATGACAGACTGAATTACATGTTTTGGTGGACAAATGTTTGTGCCATGTATAAATATGAGAGAATGAATGCGGAGTGTTTGGGGTTTAGTAGTACATTTAATAGAGTGTGGAGCCCCTTGACTGTATTTGTTACATCATAATAGTTGTCATGTATTTATTTTTTTGTTGTTGGTGGTTTTCCTTACACATCCAGGGGAGGGAAATGTATTTTGATTATTAAAATTACTTAATTATAATTTTGTAAACATGTAATTGTCTTCTTGTATTAATAATTGGGAGGGGGGGAGAAAATGATTGTTTTATGTATAAATTGTGTATTTAATAGTGTGTTTTATGAAATATTTATGTTCAAATAATTGTATTGCACTGTCAAAGTTTAAAAATTAATAAAGATTTATAAAAAAATAAAACAAATTATTAATTTATAAATTTTAACATTTTGACAATCTTGCAAGTCAAAAAAAAAAAAAAAAGAAAAAATATCATGCCGGCAAACATTCAACAATGAAATATAACAATTTCACAACAAGAAATAAAGAAATTTTTTAAAACAGCAAGTTGTAGTTAGTCCGCTATGAGTAGAGACGGAGCTGAAATTTAATTGAGATTTTAAGGCGTGCCTGATTTTAAGGCCAAATGGGATCGGCACATGGGATCTATTCACAGGGCAAAGGTAGGGGAGGGACATTAAGGTGGGCAGACTAGATGGGCCGTGGGCCCTTATCTGCCGTCTATTTCTATGTTTCTATGTTTCTATGTTTAAGAATACAAAAAGTAAAGGGAAAAAGTAAAGATGAGGCTAGTTGACTCTCAACATTTTCCTTATTGAGCTAAACGACTGCAACAAAACTCATATTATGGTAATAGGTTGCCCTTTAGCAGAAATAAATTTTGATAACTGATGTGACTCATAGAAAACATATCTGTTTTCTTTAAAAACCAAAACACATTTACAAGGGTATCTCAGAACGAATGTTAAGAACATAAGAATTGCTGTTGCTAGGTCAGACCAGTGGTCCATCATGCCCAGCAGTCCGCTCACACGGTGGCCCTCTGGTCCAAGACCAGCACCCTAACTGAGACTAGCCCTACCAGCACATGTTCTTGTTCAGCAGGAACTTGTCCAACTTTGTCTTGAATCCCTGGAGGGTGTTTTCCCCTATAACAGCTTCCGGAAGAGCGTTCCAGCTTTCTACCACTCTCTGGGTGAAGAAGAACTTTCTTACATTTATACGGAATCTATCCCCTTTCAACTTTAGAGAGTGCCCTCTCATTCTCCCTACCTTGGAAAAGGTGAACAACCTGTCCTTATCTACTATGTCTATCCCCTTCAGTACCTTAAATGTTTCGATCATGTCCCCTCTCAATCTCCTCTGTTAAAGGGAGAAGAGGCCCAGTTTCTCTAATCTTTCACTGTATGGCAGCTCCTCCAACCCCTTAACCATCTTAGTCGCTCTTCTCTGGACCCTTTCGAGTAGTATCATGTCCTTCTTCATGTACAGTGACCAGTGCTGGACGCAATACTCCAGGTGAGGGCGCACCATGGCCCGGTACAGCGGCATGATAACCTTTTCTGATCTGTTCGTGATCCTCTTCTTTATCATTCCTAGCATTCTGTTTGCCCTTTTTGCCGCCACCACACATTGCGTGGACGGTTTCATCAACTTGTCGATCAGAACTCCCAAGTTCCTTTCCTGGGAGGTCTCTCCAAGTACCGCCCCGGACATCCTGTATTCATGCATGAGATTTTTGTTACCAACATGCATCACTTTACACTTATCCATGTTGAACCTCATCTGCCATGTCAAAGACCATTCCTCTAGCCTGATTATGTCACGTTGCAGATCTTTGAAATCCCCCTGCGTCTTCACTACTCTGAATAACTTTGTATCGTCCGCAAATTTAATCACCTCGCTTGTCGTACCTATGTCCATATCGTTTATAAAGATGTTAAAGAGCACGGGTTCAAGCACCAAGCCCTGCGGCACCCCACTGGTGACACTCTTCCAGTCCAAGTATTGTCCATTTACCCCACTCTCTGTTTCCTATGCTCCAAC
Source organism: Geotrypetes seraphini (assembly GCF_902459505.1). Lineage (NCBI taxonomy): Eukaryota > Metazoa > Chordata > Amphibia > Gymnophiona > Dermophiidae > Geotrypetes > Geotrypetes seraphini. The sequence continues at coordinate 335,645,898 of NC_047086.1, read as the reverse complement.
CAGTTTTTAATCCACGTGAGTATTTCACCCTCGATTCCATGGCTCACAATTTTCAGAAGTAGTCATTCATGTGGAACCTTGTTGAACGCCTTCTGAAAATCCAAATATACAATGTCGACCGGAGTACTTGAGGTCTCAAAATAAGAAACTGTTTCCTTCTCTTCTGAGTTGGACGAGATACCGCTGGATACATTCTTATTAAATTTGACAAAAAGGAAACATATTTATATTTAAAGAAACAATTTAAGAATCCATTCCCTATCGGAATCTATTGCAAATTGTACCAACAAAGTGGCTGACACCTGGGCCTCCGTATCCGTTCTCTCCAGGAAATTAGATATGTCCAAACTATCAGCAGATAAATTCTACTGGTTAGGACTTTGTGCCTTTATTCTTCTAGGTAAGTAATATATTTTGGAGAGAGGTGGATATGAGGCCTCCGGTACTTTCAGAATTTCATTCAGGTATCTTTTAAACATAACTATTGCAGTTATTGGAAATTGTTTAGGAAAATTAATAATCCGCAAATTGGTCTTCCTAGTATAGTTTTCCAACATTTCCTGTTTAAAGTGCAAAGTTGCACTATCTTTAATCCAAGTCAAAGCTTGGGTTTCCAAAGTTTTTACTCTAGCTTACACTTTATCTGATTTATTTTCCAGAGTCAATAATATTGCCTTTAATTCTAGATTTTCTGAGAGCACCGTAGTACACTTTGTGGAAAATTGCTCCATTTGATTACCTAGAGAGATTTGTAAATTGGAAATAGCCTCCCAAATGGATTCCATGTTGCTAACCTTCGGCCTCTGTAGGGGAACAAACTAGTTCTAAGGCCCAAGTTAAATCTCACAGTACCTGATATCACAACAGTAATCTCCGAAGTTACTTGAGTTTGTTGCAGTTCACTCAGCTCCTCCTGCTTCCTTTCTGGGTCAGCCCTCACTCCCTGCTGGATTGGCAGGAGGATGTCTTGCATCGGACTCACGTCTAACCACCCCTCCGATGCTTCAGGGCGCATCATCGGGCTCTGCTTCTCCGGGGACAGTGTAGCACCCTCAAAGTAGAGCTTGCGTGCCTCAGCTGCATGCTCTCTCCAGCTGAGGAATTTTCCATCAGCAACTGTAGTTGGGAGCCCCGCTCCACAAATATGTCCATCGGACCGGTTTGAGTTGCAACAGGATCCTCCAGGAAGACTCGGGTCTTTGATTTTCTCTTCACCATTAGCTAAGCAGGAAACAAAATTCAAACAGACCGCGGCAGCGTCTCCATGGAAGCATCAAGCTGCCATCTTGCTTAAGCTCTGCCCCGTTTTGCCCATTTTTATACAGATTTCAGGGCTTTATGTTTGAAAGATAAACCTGGAGGAGTGGAAGATTAGCTTAATGGTTAATGAATTGACTGAAAATCTGGGAAACTGTACTCCTTGTAACCCTAGGTAAGTTACGTCACCCTCCATTTACCCAAATAGGAGGAGGTGCTCTAAAGTTCTCAGCCCTACCAAGACGAGAATGATGTGGATATGGATCAATTAATGATCTGAAACAATGTCAAAACAGAGAATTTTGTTTCTGCAAATTGGAACTTAACGAAATAAGGTAACACTCTTTTCAGCTACAGTGGCAAAATAATGCTCAGAATTTAGGAAGTTTGTTGGTTGGGCTGAGAACTTTTCAGCACCCCTTCGTATGCAATAAAAGTGAGCCAAGTATAGGGCCATCAGCCCATTGTGACATCACTGATGAGGTTGGCTCTTAGGCATTGGTGGAATGAGGCATTGTGACATCACAATCTTAGCTCTGGAATGTTGCTACGAGGGGGGTGCTGAAAAGTTCTCAGCCCATCCAAGAAGAGAATGATGTGGATATGGTTCAATCAATGATCCGAAACCATGTCAAAAACATAAAATTTTGTTTCTGCAAATTGGAATTTAACGAAATAAGGTAACACTCTTCAGCTACAGTGGCAAAATAATGCTCAGAATTTAGGAAGTTGGTTGATCGGGCTAAGAACGTTTCAGCAACCCCTTGTGCAAACACTTAGGCCCCCTTTTATCAAGCCATGTTAGGGTTTATTATCGTCAGCTGCTACCATAAAAGCTGCAACTCTCAAAGAATTCCTATGAGTGTCGGAACTTGTACCGCAGCAGCCAGCGATTTAAAAAAAAAAAAAAAACCCTAACACAGCTTAACAAAAGGGGTTCTTAGTGTGTGAGCCCACTTGGGACAGAGAACTGCTTATAATAAATGTAAACTGTTCTTGCTGTACCACAGAAAGACGGTATATTGAATCCATGACCCTTTACCTTAACAAATTTCTGGAATTAAAAAATATATATATAACAACTGACATTGTGGAACACTATATATGCTGAACAAGCAGGACCTTCTCTAATCTGATGTTTATTTCATTTAACAAAATAGTGCCAAAAGTAATAACTTAATTCCAGGTCTGTCTCTTATACTGTACCCTTTCATTTCCATAATATGTTGCTCAACAACACTGATCGTTTGATTAATGGCCACGACGACAGCATCGTTAACAGAACCGGAATCAACAGTTACCTGCAAGACAAGAAATTCAATTGCAAAACTCCCCTGTTTTCATTTTTTAAAAGTATTTTTTGATCAATAGTAATAACTTTCACTGGCACACATTACTAAGTTACATTACTAAGTTCTGGTTGAGAACAGTTGGCACCGTTTGTATAGACAAGAGAACATGTATTTTTATTGTAGTTACCAGTAATTATAAACCAAGAAATTAATATGGCCAGGAGACCACTAAATTCACATCTGCAACTCTCACGCTTCTGGCAGAAAGTAGAAACAATAGTGACTGAGAGGAAGAATAAGGGCAAGACTTCATCTACCATTTTCTCAGTTCCCATATCATTAAAATAAAGTATAATTTTATTTACCATAACACTTCCAGGCTTCATGGGAAACCAACAGGAAATGCCCAATGAATATACTGTACATGTGTTCTCAATGGTAGTAATATACAGTACAGGCATATCTGACCATATATATTCATTAGGAATATTCTGAAAACCCATTCTGGTTAAGAACATTAGAGGTGCCATACTGTCTCAGACTGACCCCCCCTTCTATGAAACTGCACTAGCAGTTTTTAGCAGAGAGAGAGAGAGCACGGAGAGCTGCGCTGCTCCCGACGCTCACTGAATTCCTATGAGCGTCAGGAGCAGCGCGGGTCATTCAGCACGGCTCCCCACACTAGAAATTGCTAGCGCAGTTTCGTAGAAGAGGGGATAAGGGTCCTTGAATCCTAGCATTTTGCCTCCAACAGTGGTCAGTACAGCACATGGTAGTATCAAAAGGAATAGATCCATTCTTTTCTGTTCATACACAGAGATAAGCAATTTCTTTTCCAAGCCAAAAAATTGTCTAAACCCTATATTCTATAAATGGTGCCCCACTGGTGTCTAAGTTAAGAGGAAAATGCCATTTAAAAGTAATTTCAAGGCACCTACCTGCGCTTAAAAAAATGGACCCAGATACATGCCTACGGAGGCACTTTACAATACCTAACACCACTGTAGGCGTGGCTAATTCCGTAAGTGGCATTAGGCACCATAAAGTGCCTCTATAGGAATGATTCATATCAAAGGTAGGCCCCAGAAATGTAGGCCTTGAAAACCTTGGCCAACATTTCCAGTGCCTGCCTTTACCAAAGGTGCAATTCTCTAAACAGCGCCGTTGCATGACTGACAGCCACCGAAAAGAGCATCATTTAAACAATCTGGGCCTTAATATTTTTAGGAATTGGGCAACATTTTGGGAAACAGGAAGTGTATTCTGAAAAGATGGGCTCCATTTTAGCCAGGGTGGAACCGGATAGCTGGTGCTTACATTTTAAAAAGAAGATTGAGTAGCTTTTAAACTTTCTGTCTTATCACAGCTTAAATGAGGATAACTTCTCCCTTCACAGTGAAACCCAAATGAAATTGGATGAACGGTTCAGAATTTACCACTGAAAGACACATTCCCACTAGGGCAGGGGTGTCAAAGTCCCTCCTCGAGGGCCGCAATCCAGTTGGGTTTTCAGGATTTCCCCAATGAATATGCATGAGATCTATTTGCATGCACTGCTTTCAATGCATATTCATTAGGGAAATCCTGAAAACCCGACTGGATTGCGGCCCTCGAGGAGGGACTTTGACACCCCTGCACTAGGGTTACCATATGATAAAAAGAGGACAGACTGAGACATCCAGGTTTTATTTCCACTGAAAGCAATGGAAGTAAAACCAGGATGTCTCAATCAGTCCTCCTTTTTCTTGAGCTATATGGTAACCCTACCACTGATGCAATAAGCTTATAGGGCTTGTTTTCCTGTTAGAAGCGTGGCTAAAAAGGTTTCTTCTTACATTAACATTCACTTGAGCCAGAAGTCCTCTTCCTTCTTGGTCTGTGGCTTGGGCTTTGAAAGAAAATGTTCCAGTCATTCCTACTACTGACAGTACAAAGATCTGTCCTGTTTTCTCATCAACACTGAACATATTGCTTGGTGGATCCAGCAGCATGTAGCGGAGGGTGCCATGTTCCCCAGAATCTGGGTCAGTAGCCTGCATTAAGGTAAAGCATAAATAATGCACACTGTACTGTAGGTTCTGTTAGCGCAGAACTGGTGTTAGTTTTTTTTCTGTTCTACTGCCAGTGTTTGTGGTGAAAACAAACATTTTCCACTGTTTTTCATGTGGAAGTCAAATATGTTTCATGAACAAAAGAATTCAATACCACAAATATGTGGGAGAAATACCACCCAAAAAAATGTAAACGACTAAAACATAAACCGGCAGAGCATGTCACAAAGAGAATCCAATGAAATTTATGGGTGAAATACAGCACTTCACAAGCCTTAGGTGAAACGGGTCCCGTTGGGAATTACATGATAAGTGCTTGTCTAAATTGCTCTACAAATAATTGGTTTTTAGAGACTTTGAAATGGTCTTTTCTTGCCTTGAACTAAAGATTTGGAGTTTTTTTGCTCATGATAGAAACTAGTCCTGTTTAATATTTGCAATTCAGCTGTCAAGCTGTGTACATTGAAACTTTTGAGGCTTTTCCTCCAATGTTTGCATGAATGAGTGTGTTTTAACTTTCACTAGTTTGTCAGGGGTGGGGGCTCACAAATCCAGTCAATGCTCGGTTTGTGAGGCACGATTTGCTCGTCTTGAAAAACACTCGCAAACCGTGTTACTCGCAAACCGAGGTTTGACTGTATCTCCCTGTAATTTCATCGAGTGTCCCTTAGTCTTTGCATATTGGGTGAAGGCTTTGGGGGGTACAAGGGTGAGAGAAAAAGAGACTGGGTAAAGGCTGGGGGGAGGTGCATGTAAATGGGAGAGCCTGACTGTGCATGCATGTGTCTTGGGCCTTCAAATGTTATGAAATATAAAATGTGGTCCCGGATAAAATAAAGGTGGAATAAGCCTACTCTATATCTTCAGCTGCTGTTGTTCCTCAGAGCTTTTCCCAATCAAAGCCACTTCTGCTCAGTGTACTGTGCATCCTCCAGCTATCAAAACCTGAAAAGATAGATGCCTTTCTTTGTTCTCCAAACCCTTAAACTTTCATATTCAAAGGAGTTTCTGATTACTTGGGATGGTGGAACGTGGACATCATACCTACCAAATCTCCTGCACTAGCCAGAAGTCTCCGCCTTTGAGAATCTATTTCAAGTTCAAGTTCAAGTTTAAGTTCAAGTTTATTTATTCTTGATGAATCGCCTATTTAAATTGCTAGGCGATGTACAATAATAATAACATATATTAATAAATTAAACAAGTACAATGTTAATGGTGACATAAAAACAAATTTGTTGTTAGTTAAAATTTAACACACTTAACAAACTGAGTGTAGACATAAGTTTAAAATAATTTTGTGGGTAAGACATACAAGACATGTGTGGTTAAGAGGGGGAATAGTTACAATTTTTGATAGAAGAGAAGAAAAAACATAAAAGGGAAGAACAAAAAGGGAGGTTATAATAGCTGTTTAAAAAAAAAAATAAATAAAATAAAAAACCAGGTAACGGTTAAAAAATAATCGATTTTTTCTTTGTCCTAAGATCCATACGCATCTTTAAAGAGAAAGGTTTTTAACGTTTTTTTAAACAGTGTTAGGTCTTTTAGTTCTCTAATGTATTGTGGTAAAAGATTCCATGAATGTGGGGCCATAACTGAGAACATGTCTTTTTTTCTAGTTCCTATCATTTTAATTGAAGGCACGGAAAGAAGATTAAATGAAGATGAACGAAGTGATCGTGTTGTACTATATGGGATAAGCCATCTGTTAATAAATTGGGGTTCATTAAAGTTTAAAGCTTTAAACACCAAAAGCAGTAATTTAAAGGTGATACGATGGCTTATAGGAAGCCAATGGGATTTAATCAGCAGTGGGGTAACATGATCATATTTTTTAGCTTTGTAAATTAGTTTCACAGCGGTATTTTGTATAAGTTGCAGCCTTCTTTTTTCTTTTTCCTGTTCTCAAAGCAACAGCAGTGCATCCTCCTGCTAATGCTGCCTCTCCTGTTGACATGAGTAGGTGCAAGCCTCACGAGTTGGCCTGCCCTGCTCCTGGCCTTGTGATACACAAGATTGAATCTTGTTTGCTTCCATTCTCCCTTGGCATCTCTGCTTCTAAAAGCAGGGGATCTGGAAAAGTGCAAAGTGGGAACAGTGCAGGGGGTGGAATGGGCCTGGGGGTATAGAATTCCTCTCCTTTGACATCTCTGAGACACTCACACAAATTTCAAATCCAGTTTTAAAACATTTCTTTTTAAAGACGCTTTTGATGCATAATCATCCTTCTAAGGATGCTTTAAGACTTTGTTAGCGCGGCCTTTTCGGCCGACCTTCTGGTTTCCTTTTATTCTTGCCTTTTATTGTTCTTTCCTATATTAATATTGTTTTTTCTGCCCCCTTTTTCCTCTTGTTCCGGTTAGTCATTGTCTACTCGTATGTCTCTGTCTTATATTTAAGGGCTCCTTTTACGAAGGCGCGTTAGCGGTTTAACGCGCGTAATAGCATGCGCTAAACTGCCAGCTGCGCTAGCCGCTACCGCCTCCTCTTGAGCAGGCGGTAGTTTTCCAGCTAGCGCAGGGGTTAGCGCGTGATGAAAAGTCACGCGCGTTAAAGCCGCTAATGCGGCTTCGTTAAAGGAGCCCTAATTGTCTATAGTTTAGTTTTTTCTTCCCTTTTTTTAAATTTTAAACTATGTATAACCACTTTGAATCTTGATAAGGCAGGATATCAAATTTTAATAAACTTGATTGATAAACTTGAAACTTGATCATACAAGAGGGAGACTTTTTGGTCAGTTCTTGATTATTTTTCTTTTTTTAACAGTTAAAATTTTTTTAAAAAATCAAATTACAAATGTAGGGTCATGAAATGGTTAACTGTTGTTTAAAATATTGCTCTGGTCTACATAGCTGAAGAAAGTTTACAATCTATTGACTTCATCTGCCTAAAATGTATGTCCCTACCTTACCACATTGTAAGCTGAATAGATAAGAGTTTGAGCCATGATGTGCCCTGCCCTTCTGTACATATAGCATTTAGACCTGTAAGATTTAGATAAGCAGAGAAATGAGCTAGTTTCCTATAGGACTATAAGTTGTACCCCTGAACCTATCATAAGTGCTGGCTTAGGACCAATATTAATTGTAGAAAGTTATAGAAGTAACAAATGAAAATGGTAGTTTTTGCATATATTAGTTTGCAAAAGGGCATAAAAATCTGTGTATTTCCTGTTTCTGACCCTCTAGTAAGCAGGCTATTAACTGCACTAGAGTCCCGGCATGCTGTGAATAAAATTTCTTGTACTTTCTTCACGCCTCTGACTTTGTGTGTCCAAATGACCTTTCACAACCATCTGACAAACAGTTGATCCCTCAGTGTACTAGTCAAACAATATTCAAAATTTACACAAGCCAGCTTCCCCCTCCCTGCCTATCATATCCCTTAACTCCAACAGTACTTATATACTGTAACCAATATCATCCTATTCATACAATCAGTATCCCTTATCAGCAATGCAATGCTGGCAACTCCACAGCCTTTATCTTCCCCCAGTTCTGAATTTTCGATAACAGCCCCCTCCCCCAATACTGAACCATTATGAGGCCAGTGGTGCAGACTGGATTTAATGATTCTTTCAGGAAATTATAAAGAAAACTTTTATTATGTTATGTTATGTAATGATAATGTTTTATTGTGTTGTATGTGGTATTATGAATGTTAAGTTATTGTTTTAATTATGAATATACTGTGGTAATCCACTTTGTATAAAGGCGGAATATAAGTAATAAACTATAAACAATTTCAATGGGTAGAATTAGGGACTATAAATACTACTCAGCTTTGAAGATGCAAGTTCAAAACCAGAGCTGTATAAAATATCTCCCTCCTGAAACTGGGTAACTTGGCAGTCTGTAAATTTATCTCATGCGTTCTCATTGTGGATATCATGAAAAATTGTTTAGTGGTGCAGTTCCCAGGACAGATTTGGAAAGCCCTGCCTTAAGGGGTACTGGAAACCTATTTTTCATCCCCTCTTAGAGTAATGGCATTCAATAATTTATCTACCTGAGTATGAACGAAAGTAGCAAGCGTGTTGAACCAAGTCTGTGTATGTTGTGACATGTCAAAGTTACTCATGCACAGTTGCGGCTCAGTGTGAGTCTAACATTCCAAGAAAAAGGATGTCAGGAGAGTCAAGTAAGAAACTGCTAGATTTGGAGCACCATTCAGTGATAACGTTTATCACAAAAGAAGGGAAAGCCAAAGGAGATCCATGAACGCATAACTGTAGTTTATGGTGAGTCTGCCCCATCATTCTACAAAGTAAAACATTAGGGCAAGCAGTTTAAGTGGGGTAGAGAGTCTGTTGAAGATGACCCTCACACTTGATAGCCTGTGGAAGCAACTTGCCCAGAAATGTGCAAGAAAGTCGAGAATTTAATTTTGTCAAACAGACGAATTAAGGTTTCCCGAATAGCTGAAGAAATAGGCATCTCAGCAAATACAGTTTGGAAAATAATAATTTATGAAAAGTTAGGCATGTCCAAGGTTAGTGCAAGATGGGTTCTAAGAATGCTGATGCCATATCTTAAGGCCACAAGGCTCTAGTGCTGTCAGGAGAACTTGGAGATGCTCTGTGAAGACCAAGTGAATTTTTTTCATTGTTTGGTGACTGGAGATGAGACTTGGGTCTATCACAGAGATCCTGAGTCCAAAATGGAGTCAATGCAGTGGAAACACAAGTCATCCCCCATCCCAAAAAAGTTGAAGACTGAAAAATCTGCAGGCAAAGTCATGGCAACTGTCTTCTGGGATGATGAAGGACTCTTGCTTCTGGAGTTCATGCCACATAAGACAACCATAACTGGGGAGAGTTATGCCAACATAATAATCGCTTTGTGGGAGTCAATCAAGGAGAAAAGATGAGGAAAACTCACAGCAGGCATGCTGCTTCTTCACGACAGTGCTCCGGTATGCATGTCACAACAATCAAAGGCTGCCATCTGAGAATGTGGGTTTCAGCAGCTGAACTATTCTCCCTACAGTTCTGATCTGGCTCCCTCAGATTATTTCCTGTTCTGAGTTTTGAAGAAATCTCTCCGTGAATAGTGGTTTTCAAGTGATGAAGATGTCAAGGAAGCTTTGACGTCCTAGTTTGAAGGTCAAAAAGAAGAATAATTTTAAAGGGGTTAAAGTCATTGCAGGAAAAGTGGAAGAAGTGTATGAAGCTATCAAGGTACTATACTGAAAAATAAAACAAAATGTTTTGGAACTCTTTTCTTTCCTACTGTGGTAGATAAATTATTGAATGCCCCTCATAGAAGTGGAATGGAGATCACATATACAACCATTCAGAAAATGCTCATAAAAGTAATTTTAGAGTTGAATCCACATGTGCTTTTTTAGCCTTAAATGCTGCAAATACAAAGGATGCATTTAAAATCATTTGCAAACTATTTCCCCTTGTTCATAGTTTGTATGTATGATTTTTATGGCCTAACCCAGGTTCAGTATCTCCACCTGGGAGACTGATGAAAATGATCAATAGAGCACGAATAGTAGACAGAGGGTTTTAGAAGAATGTATAGTCATATTATAGGAATGTAAGTTTTATCTCTAAAAAGCATGGAAAAAGAAGAAAATACTTAATAAGAAAATGAAAAGAATAGCGTACCTCCACTTTAATAACTGGGAATTTAAATGAAACAGAATTTAGGATTCTTGTAGAATACAATGGTTCCACAAATGATGGCATCTCATTTACATCTTCCACAAAGATGATCAATTTAACTCTATTTTCAGATAACAAACCTTGAAGAAAATACAAAGAAGAGGGAGCAGGTAGAAATACCTCTAATTTATACTACTATTGTAGAGAGGGCAGAACAAGGTTGGATTTCAAATTTGGGTGTCCATGTGCAGGAGGAAGGGAGAGAGGAAGTAGTCTTCCCCTCCCCCTCTCATGCATTGTCTCATGTCCACCCCATCGTAACATAAATACATTTTTAAAACGCCCACAAATGGGACCCAGCATGATTTGATTGCACAGGAGAACTAGCAGAAATTGAAGCAGCAAATAAAAAAGGCTGCTCACTGGTTTCTCCTGGCAACTGGACAACATGTACATTGTAAGTAGAAGTAAGAAGAACAGATAGACTTCTGTGAGAGATGGTAGCTCTGGTCTTCCACCCTTACTTTCCATGTAACCAGCAGCTGACTTCTCAGGGTAAAACTCTGCTTCGTGAGTCATTGAATTAGCACATCTAAAAACTCCTGTTAAAACATTTAGGTCCTAGGCAGGAGCCTAGTTCTCCCATGCATAATTTCTGCTCTGCTCATGTCTCCACCCCTCACCTCAGAGTCAGGAAATCTTTACTTGCAGGCAGCAGCTGCAACTTCCTGAAAACCCCCCAGCTCAGACTATGTTTTCTGGCACACATTCACAGGCTTTGCTGTAGCCACACACCATCCTCCTACATGGAAATCTCTGTAGGAGGAGCACAGCTTATGAGAAAACACCAGCTCACAGGCTTTCTGCTGACTTTTCTTTCAAGATTTCTGAGTTGCTGCTGCTGTGGGCATGACTCAAGAGGACAGTATCATGGCACAAGGCTTACTGTAGATGGCAGTATGGTGCTAGTACCCTGGTGCCTATGAAAATTTGACAGCAGAAGCAAATGCTTTTCTTGCCTATGCTATGCCAAAACTCAGGCCTGGTAGAGAAGACAAAGATCTTAAAAAGCACTCTGATAACTTTTTAAAACTGGTATAATTTTTCTGTAGAGTGCTCACAGCAAAATAATTACCTTGCACCGTGGCAGATACTGCTTGGCACATCACATTCCTGGCAAAAAAAAACACCCTCACCTGCTGAAATATCAGAGAGACTCTCTTGTGCTTCCACTGTAATTATATAAAAAGATCTTTCCTCATAATTAAGATTTTTCAAAGTCCTTAATTGTCCATTGTTTTCATCCAAAGTGAAGTGCCCTACAAAAGAAGTAATAAGATTGATTTTCAGTATTTATGGCTTTCAGGATATAAACACGTGGAGGGGCATAATCAAAAGAAAAAACTAAGTCCCATTTTGTTCTAAGTCACTAGGCGCAGAAAGTAGGCAGCAAGGAAATGTCCATTCTATATTAAAAAAAATGTCCAAAATGAGGTATTTTTTGAGAATGGCCTACCTCTACATTCAGCAATGTAATCGCCCAAACTGCCACTACGTCTGTCCTTACCACACATTCCCGACCATTCCCACATTCTTCTGCAGGCCCAAAACAAGACCTTTTAGGCGAAGGAGGGGCCAGTCCTTCGCCTAAAAGTAGGATTCTCTAACCAGCATCTGTCATAAACAATGCCGGTTTCAGAATCCTGGAACCGGCGTCCCCCCCCCGCAATGATCATGGCAGGAAAGATGCCCAATCTCTCCCGCCGAAGAACACAACCCACCCTGCACCGGTCATCGGCAGGAGGGAGCCCAAGCCCTCCTGCTGGATCCCCCCCCCCCGAATCCCCTTCCCACCTGACTGTGCACCCAACACCCCCGGATCCTCCCTCCACACTCCTCAGGACCCCCCTAACTCCAATTCCCACCCCTGGACCCTCCTCTAACTTTAATAGATGGACAGCCAGACGGGTCCTCCATCCATCTGTCCATCCCACCTTCCTCTGAATGGTGGGCCTGCCCCCTTCCCGGTGCATTGTGGGATGCACCGGAAAGGGGCATATGGCCTGATCTGCCCAGGCGCCTAAGGCCCCGCCAATAGGAGGGGCATTAAGCACCTGGGCCAACTGGAATTGGACCAGTTGCCTAATGTCCATCCTATGGGCGAGGCCTTAGGCACATGTGCGAACCAAAGATTCGGTTGGCTCATGTGCCTAAGGCCCCACCCATAGGAGGGGCATTAGGCAACTGACCCAATGCACCGGGAAGGGGCAGGCCCACCATTCAGATGCCAATTCGTTCTACAACATAAGGTTCTCTTTTGAGTGACATTGATACTATTGGACCCCTGAGGAAGGAATGTTCTTTGAAACATGGACTATGTTGGGTCCCATCTTCTCATTTCTGAGAACCATCAGTTAGATTATCACAATCCATTTATTCCAATAAAGTTCCTGTACTTTGTACATCAACTTTGCAATTCTTTTTTTGCTTCAGTTGATTGACTTCCACTGCAGATCTGTTGGACGTCTTTTGTTTTTGAATGGGCTTTCAACATGTTCATATGGTCAAAAGCACAATGTGATTTCCTGGACCGCTTTGTTTTTGTTGCATTATCCAACTTCCCCAACATCTCCCCCCCCTCCCTGTTCACCAGACATGCACACAAGACCTGTGCCTACTGCACAGCTCTTGTGGGCATGCATCAGGAACATTCTGACCCCTTTACCAATCAGTGCTCAACACTAACATGCATATAATCTGCATGCTGATGAGTACTGGATACTAAATGAAAACTGGTGCTCTGACCAGTGGTTTCCAGTGCTGTTCTCTCCAGCACTGGAGATCTGTGCATTTGCCCCTAAACTGTGTTACGGAAACAAATTAGTACACACTTCTCCTCTTCAATGTTTTCAGCATGCATATAAATGGCATGTACTTACCACCTTCATTGCCAGCTACAATTTTGTATGTCATGTGTTTTCCCGAACTTCCCGCAAAAGTGTAAACTAAATGTTCGGCTCCTGTATTTTCGCTCACAGTTGTGCTAATGCTGATTTTAAAAAACCCAAAAGAAAGAATATAAGAATAGATTGAATGTGTGTGACATAAGGGATGATATTCAAAGCAATTTAGTCATGTTAAGAACATAAGATTTGCCGCTGCTGGGTTAGACCAATGGTCCATCGTGCCCAGCAGTCTGCTCATGCGGAGGCCCTTGGGTCAAAGACCAGTGCCCTCCCTATTTGAGTCTAGCCTTACTTGCGTATGTTCTGTTCCAATAGGAACTTATCCAACCTTGCTTGAATCCCTGAAGGGTGATTTCCCCTATAACAGCCTCCAGAAGAGCGTTTCAGGTTTCTACCACTCTCTGAGTGAAGAAGAACTTCCTTACGTTTGTACGGAATCTTTTCCCTTCTAACTTTAGTGAGTGCCCTCTCTCGTTCTCTTCACCTTGGATTTGCCCATATCATCTGACAGAACTAATTCCGATATAGAAAACATATCCTGCGGCTGCCGCCTCCTACCGGGTTAGCAGTAAAGTAGGAGGACAGGGCAGGGTGCAGAGTCTGACAAGGGGAGGGAAGGGGGCTGGGTGCAGAGTCTGACGGGGGGGGGGGAGGGAAGGGATATGGGTGCAGAGTCTGATAGGGAGGGGGGCTGGGTTCAATGCAGTGCCTGACAGAGGGGGGAGGGAAGGAGGCTGGGTGCAGAGCCTGACAGGGAGGGAGGGAAGGGGGCTGGGTGCAGGGGGTAGGGAGTTGGAAAGGCAGGGAGGACAGATGGTCAGGGGGTTGGGAAGAAAGATACGGCACATTCTGGGAGAGGGTTGGGAAGGACAAATGCACGGGTGGGGGATGTTAGGAAAGGAGGAAAAGAGAGATGCTGCACAGGTAGAGTAGTGGGAAGGGAGAGAAAGAAATCCTGCTGGTGGGGAAGGGAAAAGGAAATTACATCTGCTGTCTATATTTTGCACTGTTAAGGAAGAAGTGCATTTGTTTCTATTTCTCTGGGGTTGTACTGCATGCAGTCTTAAATCTTAGGATTTTGTTCATCTATATTAGTACTTTTAGTTTGTGGTCCCGTATTTGCATAGGGGTTATCTGTGTTCTGGTAGGAATGAATATTGAGAAACATACAGTGTGCTTTATATAATTTAATTTTGTAGTTAACCATTGTGTGTTGTTAATAAGATTATATTGTGTGTGTATATACTTGAATTTCAGCAAAGCATTTGACAGCATACCTCACCGTAGATTGCTGAGCAAGATGAGTTCTTTAGGATTGGGCGACACATTGACCAAATGGGTTGGGAACTGGCTTGGAGGTAGGCTTCAGAGGGTAGTGGTGAATGGCATCCCCTCCGAAATGTCAGAGGTGATAAGTGGAGTGCCACAGGGCTCCGTCCTGGGCCCGATCTTGTTCAACATCTATATAAGAGACTTGACAGAAGGGCTCCGAGGTAGAATAACATTATTCGCCGATGATGCCAAACTAAGCAATGTAGTGAGCAAAAGCACAACAGACAAAAATTCAATGGCAGACGATATGATGCATGACCTACTTCTACTGGAGCGCTGGTCTAGGTCCTGGCAACTCAGTTTCAATGCCAAAAATTGCAAAGTCATGCACCTGGGGAGCCGAAATCCATGCAAGGTTTACACCCTAAATGGCGAGATCCTGACAAGAACTGAAGCAGAAAGAGACTTGGGGTGATTGTCAGGGAAGACATGAAATCTGCAAACCAAGTGGAGCAAGCTTCATCCAAAGCAAGGCAAATCATAGGTTGCATACGCAGGAGTTTCGTCAGCCGTAAACCGGAAGTCATTATGCCACTGTATAGATCCATGGTGAGACCGCACCTGGAGTACTGTGTGCAATTCTGGAGGCCCCATTACCGCAAAGATGTGCTGAGACTGGAATCGGTCCAGAGAATGGCCACCAGGATGGTCTCGGGACTCAAGGAGCTCCCATACGAGGAGCGGTTAGGGAAGTTGCAGCTCTACTCACTCGAGGAACGTAGAGAAAGGGGAGATATGATCGAGACATTCAAGTATCTCACGGGCCGCATCGAGGTGGAGGAAGATATCTTCTTTTTCAAGGGTCCCGCGGCAACAAGGGGGCATCCGTGGAAAATCAGGGTCGGGAAACTGCACGGTGGCACTAGGAAGTTCTTCTTCACTGAAAGGGTGGTTGATCGCTGGAATAGTCTTCCACTCCAGGTTATTGAGGCCAGCAGCGTGCCAGATTTTAAGGCCAGATGGGATAGACATGTGGGATCTATCCGCAAAGATAAATAGGGTGGGTCATTAGAGTGGGCAGACTTGATGGGCCGTGGCCCTTATCTGCCGTCTATTTCTATGTTTCTATGTATTACAATTAGTACTAATATGGGGGCCGGGTCTGTGGCAGAGCTTGTGGGCCCCCCAAACAAAAAAGCGTTCTGCTGCCTATGATAAGGTGACCATACGTCCTGTTTTGACCGGGACGGTCCCGTTTTCAGACCTCCTGTCCCGTTGTCCCCACAGACAGCTTTGGGAGGTCGAAATGTCCTGTTTTCAGGGACAGCGTCCCGAAGCTGTGCTCGGGGACAACGGGACAGGCGATCACTTCCTGTCCCTCCCTGCCGCAAAAAAAAAAAAAAGCCTCCCCATCTTTCCCCCTATCTCTGCTCTTACTGCCCTGCCGCTACAGCTGCTAAACCCAACAGAAAGTCTTCTTTCCGACGTCAATTCTGACATTGGAGAGGACGTTCTGGGCCAGCCAATCGCTGCCTGGCTGGCCCAGAACATCCTCTCCGATGTCAGAATTGACGTCAGAAAGAAGACTTCCTGTCGGGTTTAGCAGCTGTAGCGGCAGGGCAGTAAGAGCAGCAGACAGGGGGAAAGATGGGGAGGCTTTTTTTTTTTGCGGCAGGGAGGGAAGGAGATAGGTAGGTAGGCAGGCAGGCAGCCTGGCTTTGGCCAGGGAGGGAGGGAGAGAGGTAGACAAGCAGGCAGGCTGGCTTGGGGGGTGGGAGTGGGACAAAGTGTGGAAGGCAGTGAGAGGGACATAAGAAGGAGGCACTGGGGGCACTAAGGACATGGGAAGGAGGCACTGGGGGCATTAAAGACATGGGAAGGAGGCACTGGGGGCACTAAAGACATAGGAAGGGACACTAAGGACACAGGACGGAGGCACTGGGGGCACTAATGACACAGGATGGAGGCACTGGGGGCACTAAGGACACAGGATGGAGGCACTGGGGGCACTAAGGACACAGGATAGAGGCACTGGGGGCACTAAGGACATGGGAAGGAAGGAGGGAGGGAATAGAAAGGGACAATTGTTGGGCCTGAGTGCAGAAAGAAAGAAACAAAAGAAAGGATACACAGACAGAAGGAAACGCAACCAGAGACTCATGAAATCACAAGACAACAAAGGTAGGAAAAATGATTTTATTTTTATTTTAGTGATCAAAACGTGTCAGTTTTGAGAATTTATATCTGCTGTCTATATTTTGCACTATATTTGTCTATTTTTCTTTAGTTACTGAGGTGACATTGCATATTTGAAAGTCATTTGCCTTGACATCTTTGAAACCCCCCAAATATAATAATAATTAACATTTTCTCTGTGTATAGTGTGCTTTGTAGTTTTTTTTAAATTTTATGGTTACCATTATGAATTAATAAGATATGTGTACATGAAAAATGAATGGAAGAAATTGGGTGCAGGATTGGGGGTGGGGCTAGGGCGGGGTTGGGGTGGGGCTAGGGTGGGATTGGGGGCGGGACTGACAATTAATAGATGTCCCCTTTTGATGAAAAAATAAATGGTCACGTTAGCCTATGAGGCAACCTATCCAGGTGTGCTTACAAGGGTTTTTTTTAAATTAAGCCTGTGACACACAAAACAACGGGACTATTGTCACATTTTCTTGGTCTTGATCTTTGCTTTTTATATGAGATTCACAAGAGTAATTTTGGGGGGCTGATACGTCTATGATTAATGCCATGCCAGTGTCTCACTGTATGTACAATACTGTGTCTTATATACTGCAATTCTCTGCAAGGAATCTATGTGGTTTACAATAAGAATTAGATCAGGATTTGGAAGTTACATTATTAGAGTGGGGGTGGCTGTTGAGAGGAAGGGGTGAAGATAAGTGAGTGGCTATTGGGAGAAGAGGTACAGAAGTTTCTATGCTGAAGCAGCTGAAACTCTTCCCATAGAAATGCATAAAACATAACAATTGCCGCTGCTGGGTCAGACCAGTGGACCATCGTGCCCAGCAGTCTACTCACACGGTGGCCCTTAGGTCAAAGACCAGTGCCCTGATTGAGTCTAGCCTTTCCTGCATACGTTCCAGTTCAGCAGGGACTTGTTAAATGGATTGTATTGGATTTGCTGTGATTTGATATTTTTCTTTAATGATTTTGTTTTACAGTGTTTCTTTTGCTGTATGTTCTGTTATTTATCTGTCATTGCTTTATCTCATTTCTCTAATAGTGATTTTAAGTCTCCTAGGGAATAACTTTGGTTAAGCTTTCCAGGAATGTAAATAAAGAGATACACAGAAGGGATCATTATATAACAGGTCGCCCGGGCATAGAGAGCAAGAAAGCACCTTTTAGAATATGCCAGTATGCACACAGATTAGTTAACACTGCAGACACTATATAACACAGCTCAGTACGATGCAGGATCACTTAGAACATGGTCAAGGATTGTCCATTTTTTTTTTTTGCTATTACCCGCTATATCTGTATAGTAACTTACCCCCCTCCCCCCCTGCTTTTATCAAGTCGTGCTGCCAAGCAGCATGAGCTGAATGCCAAGGTACCAATTTGAATCCTGTGAGTGGCTCGGCATTTAGCTTGATAAAAGTGGGGATAGTAACATAGTATATGACGGCAGATGAAGACTTGAATGGTCCATCCAGTCTGCAAGTTACACTTTCTTTGATATTATTGGGTCATAGACCTTAAAAGTCCACACTGATGTAATGTAGACCCCCAACATGAACTTTATATGGGATCCACAATGTATTTTCTAATCAATGAGCTTTATAACTCCGCCCATGCGTGGATCTCCAAAGCCCTGGCAACGCCTACAGTAAAAGTACACCTGTTCATATCAACATGCCTGCCTTCATTTTATGAAAAACAATTTACATGTATTTTACACACAAATACACTTCCTTATCATTGTTCTCAGATTATAGTTTATACTCCTTCATGAGCTTTTCGATCACTTCAGGAACATTGCTTTGTAATTATAGTGCTTTTTATGAGCGTGGCACCAATGCTTTGGAATGATCTCCCCTTATCTCTCAGGGCTGAATCCTCATACTTTCGATTGAGATTTGCCTTTAAGACTCATCTTTTCTCTTCTTTCTGGGGATGACAGTGATTTGTATATGAGATATGAAACTAATTTGGCCACATTTAAAGCAAGCCTCAAATCCTTTCTTTTTAAAGATGCCTACGGGGTACAAATATGAATTCTGATTTCAGTTTATTCATTCTCCTCATTCCCCCTCTTTTACGAATGCATAGCGTGGGTTTTAGCGCTGGCAGCGGCAGTAACTGCTCCGATGCTCAAAGAATTCCTTTGAGAGTCGGAGCAGTTATCGCCGCTGCCGGTGCTAAAACTGCGCTATGCATTCGTAAAAGAAGGGGGTTGTTTTTTCCCTTCCCCACTCATTTTATTTATTTTATGAGATGATGCAACCCTTGCCGCCTTCCTTTTGTATCCTATCTTGTCTCCCTTGTTATCGTAATTGCGTATGTTAGCTCCCCAGGTTTTAGATTATTTTTTTAACGTAAACCACTTAGGATTGTTTTAAGCAAGTATATCAAACCAAAATAAACTTGAAACTTGATTGTAGCTGTTTGGTGTGTCTAGTGGACCGTTCCTTTATCTCTTCTGATCTTCTGCACTTCTCTATCCTATTTATTCTTCCTCTTTACCTTCTTTGATCTGATCTTCTGCACTTCTCTATCCTATTTATTCTTCCTCTTTACCTTCTTTTATCTCTTCTGATCTTCTGTACTTCTCTATCTTATTTATTCTTCCTCTCTACCTTATTTGATCTCTTCTGATCTTCTGCACTTCTCTATCCTATTTATTCTTCCTCTTTACCTTCTTTGATCTCTTCTGATCTTCTGTACTCTATCCTATTTATTCTTCCTCTCTACCTTATTTGATCTCTTCTGATCTTCTGCACTTCTCTATCCTATTTATTCTTCCTCTTTACCTTCTTTTATCTCTTCTGATCTTCTGTACTTCTCTATCCTATTTATTCTTCCTCTTTACCTTCTTTGATCTCTTCTGATCTTCTGTACTTCTCTATCCTATTTATTATTCCTCTCTACCTTCTTTGATCTCTTCTGAATCTTCTGTACTTCCTCTGTCCTATTTATTATGTAGTTTCCTTTCATATTCTGATGTTGTTTTATTTCATTTTTTTATTTGTAAACCACATTGATTGTTTCAGAAAGGTGATATATCAAGTACATAATAAATAAGCATAAAGGGCCAGATTCTGCAAATGGTGCCGTAAATCGGCGGCCATCTACAAAAGCAGCGCCGAATGTGTGTCAATCACACTACGGCACCATTTGCAGAACCATGGCTCCCGTTAAGGGTAGGTGCCGCTAATGCAGGCTGGGGTTTTAAAGGCCAAATGACCGGCGCCTACCTATGACGGAGAATCACGCCTAAGAGTGCCTAAGGCCATTTCTGGCCTGAATCACACCTATTTTGACCTTAGGCACTGTTAAACTGCCTCTATAGATGCGAGTCTGGTGCCCTTTTGTAGGCGCCTATGGGCACCTACATTTCTTTTGGTACAAGATTTTAATTGGTCTTTAATCAACCAATTAAAACAATTAAGTTAGGTGGCAGTAGGGCACTTACCGCTGCCTAACTTACGGCGTCATTTGCAGAGTCTGCCCATAAAGTACCTTATAAAATTTTCTCCAGAATGTATAAGCAAATTCTTTTGCATGTTAGTGCAGATGAATGAAACAAGAAATCCTGTATAAACATGACAAAAAGACTGTCAGAATAATAAATGAAACCCACCTTATTTCGGTCTGATTTAAAAGTTGATTATCTACCACGTTAACTGTAAGCTTAGCTGTAGAACTAAGCGGTGGACAACCTCTGTCTTTTGCTAATATAGTTAAAAGGATTTCCCCGGATCTGGGCAGGTTTCCTGTTGTTATTATTTTACCTTCATTAGGATTCTCAATCAAGAAAAAATGACTAAACATGAGATCAGGTAGCAAATAGTAATCTACCATAGCGTTTTCCCCCTGCAAAGGAAAATAGGTTTCAAAATTAGGGGCAAAATGATTTTCATTGTTTTTTATTTATATTATTTTTGTTGTCTTGTTGTTTCATTCCACATTAAGAAGGTTTTAGCATGCACTATATTTTGGTTTCAGGATTACATACCTCCTTGCTCACTATAAAGAGGATCCAAAGAGGTTCATAATTTAAACCATAAAGCATAAATATAATCTGGTCAATATTCAGCTGGTGACAGTGAGTATTGTTTTAAATGCTTACCATAACCAGCTAAGTTAGGCTGGCATAATCAGTTGGCATTGATAAGTACTTAATTTAACCCGGGTTCTGAGCCAGAGACCTCTTCTCCCTCTTAAAGGGAGTTCTTTTCTCTTTGTCTCGGTTTTCCTGGCGCGGACCAATGATTAGATCAGGTTAACTCCTTGTACAGCCTCTTGGCTTTTGTGAGTGATAGCCCTTGGATTCTGAGGTCTGTTTGTGGAAAGACTAAAACGGTTAGGGCTCTTCAGCTTGGAAAAGAGTCGGCTGAGGGGAGATATGATTGAAGTCTACAAAATCCTGAGTGGAGTAGAACGGATACAAGTGGATTGATGTTTCACTCCGTCAAAAATTACAAAGACTAGGGGACACTCGATGATGTTACAGGGAAATACTTTTAAAATCAATAGGAGGAAATTTTTTTTTCACTCATAACGTAACGTAGCATAACATAACTTTATTCTTCTATACCGCCATAATCAAATGACTTCTTGGCGGTTTCCAAGGTAGAAGACTAGACAATCAGTGAATTACAAATAATTAAAATACAACAATTTTCTTAAATATACTCAATATCAGATTATCATGATATAAATAAACTTATCAAACAATGCTGACACCGAATGCTGAATCATCCTATAAGACACCATAAGATAGCATAGCTCCACTAATGCAATTGCCCAATCAGGACTGCTGCTTACTTGCTCTGGACGTGGTAAGAGGATGTGGTAAGAGCGGATAGCGTAGCTGGTTTTAAGAAAGGTTTGGACAAGTTCCTGGAGAAAAAGTCCATAGTCTGTTATTAAGACATGGGGGAAGCCTCTGCTTGCCCTAGATCGGTAGTATGGAATATTGCTACTCCTTGGGTTTTGGCCAGGTTCTAGTGACCTGGATTGGCCACTGTGAGAATGGACTACTGGGCTTGATGGACCATTGGTCTGACTAGTAAGGCTATTCTTATGTTCTTAAAATAGTGTGCTCATTGGGGGACTCCCTGACACAGCGGCAAGACATCTATCTTTATTAGTGTGTTACTGATAATCAGTACTAGGCCATATGCAGGCAACAGCATTAATTAATTAATTGGTACTTGTTATATCACAATTTCTAGGGTCAAAGCAGTGTACAATCTAAAATCAAACAATTCAAAAAGAATTCCATCTTTTTTATTTATAGAAAGGATAGCACACAATCAATATACAGTACACTTATTCAAGAAGGATTTTGTGCTCTCCCTACTGCAGGGGCCTAACAGGTCATCTATAAAGGAATCAGGTAAAGGCCTTCTCAAAAAAGTATGTCTTGAGGGAGGATTGGAAGAAGTCAATGAATTCAATGAAGAGATTTTAATAAGGGGATGCAGTGGCCATAAGGTCTTTCATTACAGAGGAACCTTGCTGCAGTATTTCGCAGAGTTTGGAGGCATCTTAATTTGAATTGTCCTGACCAGATAGGATATGGCCCCTGAAATGTATGCGGGTCCTGCATAAGGCTTTCTAGCCAGTTCCCAAACCCCTCCACCACTGATTTTGATTCCCTGTCCCACCCTTTTACCCAATGGAACAGCAATTGACTTCTCAAGGATCACTCCCAGCTCCAGTAGGAAACCCCTGGGCCTAACTTCTCGATTGCTGGTGGTCTACTGGAGAAAGGGCAGAAGCGATGCCCACTTGTCATGCCCATCGTGGCCTCTCCTCCAAAATGTTTTCCGTGACCTCTAGTGGCTGTTTCATGTTATGTCAATATTCAGCTAGTGGCAGTCAGCATTTCTTTCATTGCTGACCACAACCAGCTAATTTAGACCCAGGTATTCAGTGACAGACCCTGTCCTGGCACTGACACTAAATACCCAAGCGTTTGGTGGCACCCAAAAAATATGAGGGTATGACTGATATTCAGAGTTGTACTCTACATAGCTAAGTGGGCAAAGTTAGCACTGTCTTTTGTGTGGTCCTATATGCCTTGTTCGATATTTGGGTGCTCACATTACTCCTGGTTCTTCCCCAAGTTTCCTTCTGGATGACACCAGCACTATCCAGTGAATGCCACGACTGTCACAGTGGATTTTCAGAGGCACTGTGCAGCTAAGTGTCACTGAATATATGGGGTGGCCCTTTCACTGTAATTCAATGGTTCTGAATATGCCAGCTACTAGGGGCAGGAATGAGTGGGCTTCCCTCCTGCCCCCATCATCCCCCTGAACTACCAGGGATTTCAGGTAGGCCCAAAGGGGCCTTTTATGAGTGGCAGGGTTTTAGGAGAGGGTCTTCCCTTTTCATGATGTGAGAGATTCTAGCCTTGTGGGGAAGATTAAGAGGAGCACAGGGCACTTTTTTCTTTTATGCGGGCCTCCACTGAATATTGGCTGGGAGCCACATAAGCTCCAATAGCCAGCACCACTGCAGTTAGCCCATATATTCTTGCCAGTGTCTGGACACGGCCTGGTACTGAATATCTGGGGCTAATTTAACTAATCATGGTCAGCCCCTTCACAAAAATGCCAGCCATTGCTAGCTGAATATCGGCTGGTACGTGTATAAATTGGAGATATGAAAGATGAAAGACTGTAAATGATCTTAACCCCTGATGAAGCAAGAGATAGCGAAACAGCAGAACTCCCGTCAGGTGAAAGCTAAGTGCCATAATTCATTACATAGAAACATAGAAATAGACGGCAGATAAGGGCCCACGGCCCATCTAGTCTGCCCACCTTAATGTCCCTCCCCTACCTTTGCCCTGTGAATAGATCCCATGTGCCGATCCCATTTGGCCTTAAAATCAGGCATGCTGCTGGCCTCAATCACCTGTAGTGGAAGACTACAGTCAAAGTAAAGAAGAATTAAAGTTATTTATAATAGCCTTTAGTGGGTTTATGTGAATTAGAGATGATATTCATAACCCCAGTAAAAACATCAGAAAATTGCGGGTGTTTGGGTGTTTGAAGTTCACTGCCCCACTTATAAGTGATATCAGAGTGACTGGTTTCACTTTACTTGTCTCAGTTTGTTGTATGATAAATTGGAGACATGCCCATAGCCTGTCCATGCACAGATGCACTCCAGCCCCAGCCCAAAAAGACGAGGTTTGCATGGGGCTGGGGTAGGGGGGCCTAGCGGGGTGGGCCTGGGGGGCGGAATGGGGCAGGGCCACACGCCCTCTTTTTCCAGATGCAAAATCTGGTAACCCTAGGTATAACTTACAGATTTATGAATATGAGTAGTGATGGTATTTCAATTGTAAACCATTTCTCATTCAAGCGTTTTGCTATTTGTTTGGGGGGGGGGAGGTTTTCCATTTTTTGC
Source organism: Geotrypetes seraphini (assembly GCF_902459505.1). NCBI lineage: Eukaryota > Metazoa > Chordata > Amphibia > Gymnophiona > Dermophiidae > Geotrypetes > Geotrypetes seraphini. The sequence goes on along the minus strand of NC_047086.1, from coordinate 335,621,825 downwards.
TGCACGCACCTCATCTTTGTCCTTGGCTCTTACAATATGAACTATTGTTCCATTAGGTGAATTTTCTGGAATGGAGACAACGTAAGCCGACTGTTCAAATTCTGGAGCATTGTCGTTCTCATCTTGGATGGTGACCGCCACCACAGCATCTGCTGTTTTATAATGGTTATCTTGTTGAAAAGCCTGGAAGAGTATAAAGAGGTCAAGGCTGTGGTGATTTCTTTTTCTTTTTTTTTTCTTTATAATTCTTTATTTATATCAAGCACAAATGACAACAGAGCAAAACAGGCAACAACACTGCTCCAGAGAATATACAACACAAATGGACGTACACTTCCCCCTCCCCATTCACGGTTTCTGCACTCACGATTTCAAATAATCATGATTTTCTTCTGGGGAGGGAGAAAATAAAAAAACCCATATTTTTTACCTCCCTGCCGCCTTCCCGGCCTTACCTGGTGGTCTAGAGGGCTTTCGGGGCAGGAGCGATCTTCCTACGCTCCTGCCCCATGCAGATTGCCATGAGGAAATGGCTGTAGGGAGTTCCCGTCGTAGTCTCGAGAGGTGGAGGTGGGGGTGGGTCAGAGCTGGATAATCGCGGTTTTTCGCCATTCGCGGTCCGGCTCTGCCCGTATCCCCCGCGAATAACGAGGGAGAAGTGTATAGCAAAAACAGTATCCTCCATATTTCCAGTAGCCCATAAAGAAGCCCCCCATCCTACCTCCTACCCCAAGAACAGAGACAAAACAAATGCAAAACAAAATCCCCCCAAAAGAGAGCTAAAAACAAACAAACCCCCCCATAATTTCCTAATCACCCACCACTGTCAAGAGAATAGAAATGACATGAACTCATAACAAGGAACACAAGGAAAAACTGTCAGTCCCAAAACCCAACCTCCTCCAGGGTAGCTATAACCTCAAGGTACAGCCAACAACCGATTCCCTCTGTTCCCTGCTCTCCACGGCCAAAAAGCGGCCCCAGATGTCAACAAATTGTACACTGGCGTCAATGTTACCTTCTAATTTGATAAATAGTACACACGGTTATGTGCAAAAGTGCATGCATAATTATAGAATAGTACCAAAGAATTATGTGTGTAATTTAATTACTTAATTGACCCTTGATTGACACTAAATTGGTTAACTAACTCTAATTACCATTAATTTGCAGTTATGTGTGTGATTTACAAGTTTCAAGTTTATTAGGTTTTGAAAAACCACTTATCTAAAAAAAAAAAAAAATCTAGTGCGTGTAAATTGTCCAGTGAATATCTTCAAATATCCCTTCCTGTCTTTAGTGCCCCCAGTGCCTTCTTCCCATGTCTTTAGTGCCCCAGTGCCTCCTTCCCATGTCCTTAGTGCCCCTTCCTGTCTTTAGTGCCCCCAATGCCTCCTCCCCATGTCTTTAGTGCCCCAGTGCCTTCTTCCCATGTCCTTAGTGCCCCTTCCTGTCTTTAGTGCCCCCAGTGACTCCTTCCCATGTCTTTAGTGCCCCAGTGCCTCCTTCCCATGTCCTTAGTGCCCCTTCCTGTCCTTAGTGCCCCCAGTGCCTCCTTCCCATGTCTTTAGTGCCCCTAGTGCCTCCTTTCTATGTCCCTCTCACTGCCTTCCACACTTTGTCCCACCCCCACCCCCGAAGCCTACCTGCTTGCCTGTGCCTGTCTACCTTTCTCCCTCTCTAGCCAAAGCCAGCCTGCTGCCTCCCTGCCGCTCAAAAAAAAAAAGCCTCCGTCCTTTTCCCCTTCTCTTACCGCCATGCTGCAGCTGCTAAAGCCAGAAGTCTTCTTTCCGACTCAATTCTAATGTCGGAGAGGACGTTCTGGGCCAGCCAGGCAGCGATTGGCTGGCCCAGAATGTCCTCTCCGATGTCAGAATTGACGTCGGATAGACTTCCTGTCGGCTTTAGTAGCTGCAGTATGGCGGAAAGAGCAGGAGAAAAGGAGAGGCTTTTTTTTTTTCCTTTGCGTGGACCGGCAGAAATTCAACCGGCGGTGCTCTTCCTATTCAAAGGTGAGGTGGAGGGAGGGAGATGGCGGGGACCGCGTGATCTTGATTGCCTCACTGCGGGGACAAGTCCATTCACCGCTCCATGGGGCGGTGAATGGCCTTGTCCCGTTCCGCAGAGGCCACTATTTTTTCTTTCCCGTTTTGGCGGTTTACCCGCGGCTAAACGCGGCTAGCCGCGGGTAACCGCCACCGTGTCATTCTCTAATGCAGAACTGTCTTTTAAACAGATCTGGTTTCTATCGCAAAAGGAACACTAGCTAATATATATTACAGCTCTTCCAGTGACAAACGGACTTGTCTGACCAGATGAAGTTCTATCATCTGCTACACTGAGGAAACAGAAGAATTCTAGCTCCTGGATCTCAAGAGGCATAATCTAAAGGGTGAGAAAAGGAATTATCTCTTCTTTTTGCTGGGCTAGATAGAATTGTATTGGCTATGGATAGGAATGTTAGGTCCCTTTGGTGATAAGCTATAATAAATTGCTGCTATAATCAGGACTTAGTATTGTAAAGAATTACTTTGTGTGTATGAATTATTCATATTTACTAATTTACTTAGTGATTACTGTGTAATAATTGTGCTAAAATATATGTATGTATTCAGATATATTGTGAACAATAATTAGTTATTTTTACTGCTGGATTGTGAATATATATTTTTATATCTATAATAAAATATTTCATATAGCTTTGGTCTCTGTATTCATATAAGTTGGCATAAATCCGAATCCTTGGGTGTAGTTATGGGACATCCTAGAAACGAGATAGGCATAAGACTTGTTTATGTTCCACTAATTAGTTATGTTTAAAGCGTTTAGCCAATAAAATAAGAGAGGGGGGGAGCATGTAGTTACGTAGTACTGTGCGTGTATAAATTATGTGCAGGCGCCATCTCGCGGGTGTTTGAAATTCTCCGACAGAGTATTGAAAGGCTGTAAGTAAAGCTGATAGAGTAAATGTGCTGTCAATTTTAATTGTTATAGTTTACTGATAAGTTATTGCATTGGTTTTAATTGACAGATATCACTGGGTCTTGTAACTGGCCCTGAAGCAGCGGACAGATTAACGGTCTGCGACACGCCAGCTGCGTCGGCCCTTGCTTTGGTTCCGGGGCATGTAACAACCCCAGCCCTGGCCCCAATAGCCCAACAAGGCACAGTTAAAATAGAAGATTGAAAAGAACAGAATACGAAAAAAACAGAATACCAAAGATAGTAATGTTCTGTTGTCTCTTTTCAAATCTTTGAAGCGGTCTATAGTTAAAAGTACATGAGTTAAGTTAATAGTCACAAGTTAGTATCAAGAAAAATATAAAAATGATATGACAGTAAAATTAAACAGTAAGAACATAACGAGCAGGTTTTTGGCCAGTGATCGAAGTATGGAGTAGCTATATGCATGGAGGGGCATAATTAAAAAAAACGTCTAAGTCCCTTTTTGGCCTAAGGCCTTAAACGTTGAAAGCAGAAGCAGGGAAAGTGTCCATAACCAATACAAACGTCCTTGTTTTGATAATGGCCTGAACTACATTCAGCTGTTTAAACATCCAGACCACCACTACATCTACACTTGTACCCAAACGACGTCTACACTTGTACCCCATAATGAACCAAAAAAACGCCTAAGCCCCAAATGTCCAACACAAGGGCTTTTAGGCGAAGGAGGAGCCAGTCCTTTGCCTAAAAGCTGGAGTCTGTAACCGGTGTTTGTCAAAATCAACACCGGTTACAGAATCCACCCCAATCCCCCCCCCCACACACACACGATATCGGGGCAGGAGGGAACTCAAGCCCTCTTGCCTCATGATCCCTAACCCCCCCCCCACGATTACAGTCGGGCAAGAGGGAACCCAAGCCTTCCTGCCCCGGGCACCTGCGGTACCCCGTGACAACATTGGGGCAGGAGGGAGCCCAAGCCCTCCTGCCCTGGGCATCCGCGGCACCCCATGACAACATCGGGCCAGGAGAGAACCCAAGCCCTTCTGGCCCCAGCAATCCGCGACCCCCCCTGCCGATTATGTTTGGGGCAGGAGGGAGCCCAAGCGCTCCTGCCCCGCGGGCCCCCCCCAATTACGATCAGGCCAGGAGGGAGCCCAAGCCCTCCTGACCTCTCGCCCCCCCCCACACCCCTACACGATTGGGCAGGAGGGAGCCCAACCCCTCCTGCCCAGGCGGACCCCTTTTCCCCCACCCCCACTACAATACGGGCAGGAGGGATCCCAGGCCCTCCTGCCCTCGACACAACCCCCCTCCATCCAACGTAGGCCCCCCTGAACCCCGCGATGCGATCACTCCTCTACCCGAACTGCCACAACCCGCAGCAGGAGAGATTGGGCATCTCTCCTGCCGCGGGTCACAGCAGTTTGGGTAGAGGGGAGATCGCATCGCGGGGTTCAGGGGGGCCTACGTTGGATGGAGGGGGGTTGTGTCGAGGGCAGGAGGGCCTGGGATCTCTCCTGCTGCGATGGTTGCGGTGGGTGGGTGGGTAAGTTGCTGGGCCACTGAACTGATTGTGCCAGCAGCCGTCAGCACAGTGGCCCCTTTTTCGGCACTTAGACCTGTTTTGACTTCGTCTAAGTCAAAAAGGTATAAGTGCCGACTAGGCAACCTGCCTAAGGTTTTGGTTATACCTGCTGCACGCCTAGATGTAGGTCGGCCCACCTCCCGCCCACCGCCCACCCTTTCCCCTCCTCTAAACACGCCTCTTTTCTCTCTCGGAAGTCAATACGAAATTAGCTGTAATCGCTAATTGGCTACAAGATAATAAGTTGGCCATTAATACATCCAAAACAGAGGTCATGCTCTTTTCATGCAGGGAGGGCCAAAAAATAGGAGCTAGTATTACTATAAATTACAATACGATCAAAGAAGTCACCAAGGTAAAGATCCTTGGGATCTGTATAGATCAGAAACTGAGCTACCATGACCAAATAATTTCACTGATGAGGAACTGTTCTATAGGCTTAGGCTGATTAGATCACTAGCTATATTTCTGGATGAACCATCCTTAAATATCTTAATGCACTCCTTAGTCATAGCAAAAATTGACTATTGTAACGCTTCATATAAGGGAATTACTCTTAAAGAAACACGCAGAATACAAATCATACAAAATACGGCAATAAAAATAATCACTAAAAATAAAAAATTTGATCATGTGACTCCCCTTTTAAAGGAAAAACACTGACTTCCTGTTAACCAGTGAATCACATACAAAATAGCTCTACTTTCTCATAAAATTTTAACAAACAAAGCCCCTGCGTTTTTAGAAAAATGTTTAATTCCCTATACTCCTATAAGATCTTTAAGATCAGAAGAGAAATCTCTCCTCCTAATCCCGTCACTAAGAGTCATCTACTTCAGGAGAGACACGATCTTTCCTGTCACAGCCCCTCAAATCTGGAATTCTCTCCCAGCTAATATAAGGAATGAAAAATCACTTGGTAAATTTAAAAACCTATTAAAAAATTGGCTTTTTAAGGAAGCTTTTAATTAAGCTATATGCATTTTAAATTCCCCCAAGACTTTTTTTTCTTTAGAAAGAGTTATAAGTAAAATCGAGCAGGTAATCTTTTACCCTTCCTTTTGTTTCAAATTCCTACCCTGTTATATTTACTTTATAAATTGTATTTAATCCATTTTATTTTTTCCTCGTGTTTGGTTGGTACATAGTTGTAGAAATCATTGTCTAAAAAAAATGTTATTCGTTTTTATGTCACCCTAATTTGTAACACTTTTTGTAAATCGCATTGAAGTAAGATTTTGCGATCTAATCAAAATTTTATTAAACTTGAAACTTTAGTGACAGGGGAAAGGCCTAAGCTGGTTTTAGATACGTCTAAAACCAGCTTTGGTTATGGGTACTTGGACGATCAGGCTTTTTGATCATCCAAGTAGCCATTTAGCACACTTTTTAGACTTTTTTTTTTTATTATGAACCCCATAATAAAACGCTGACAGTGCAAGTCGATGTGACAACAAAGCATAGTACTCCTTGATTCTGAGGCCTTGTCCTGCATAGTAACTACATAGTAATTACACAGTAACAACGTTTCAAAATATATGTTTAAAAAATATGGAAAAAATAGGATTAATAACAGTTGGTAAAAGCCAACTGAGTATATATAGATCCCTTCATTGAAGTAGTTTATTGGATATTTTTTGTATATTGATTACTAGTACCACTTAGGATTTCCCTAAGATTATACACTAATTAGTTATACCCATAAATCTGCCTACAGGAGCCATCTTTGCCAGTTTGCATTACCCCTGATTCAGCTCTCAGCAAAACAAGGGGCCCTTTTGATGGGTTTGGATTTGGAGCACAGCATCAGTTGATTTGGACAGATCAGCTATCTTCTAAAGATACATTTGAGAATATTTGTATGGTTTTACTGCCTTTATTGTTTTGTGCTGAGCATTTCTTGTCAGTTGGACTTGTTTTTCATTAGTTACCACACACTTTGAGTTGAGTGGAGTTTTTTTCTGTTTGTACTTTTTTCTCTACTGTTATTCTGCTTTGGTGGCTAAGTTGACAGTGATTGTAACTGATGTAGCCCCTATGTTTGGATATTAGTCCTGTTTGGGGTTAGCACTGAGGCATTACCTTCCCCTTTCTGCTTATTTTTGTGTTGTGTTTACATGTTATCTAATGTATATATATCCCTGCCTTCATCTATATTTTTGATATCTGCTTGAAAATTAGCACATGGCCCTTGATTCAGAAATAGAAAATCAGCCATTTTACTGCTGTAATACGAAGGCCTTAGTGTGCATGAAAAATGCATATACATTACTTTACATTAGTGATTTCTATTCCTAAATGCGATTATTAGGAACCCCAAGTCTTCTGAAGCCTGGCTCTCCTCCCTGTGAAAATCGTTTCTCTTCTTCACTCTGTCCCCTATGTCAGATCCATCCTGCCTTCTGCAGGAACTGGCCTTACACTCCACCCTCCACTCTCCTCCCTCTGACTACCGGATCGCTATGGACAAGCAGGTTCCCTGAAGTCTTGCAGTCTGTGGTAAGATCTTAAGGTTATAGTGCTGGACTGGAGCGAGGCCTCCAGTATCTGCGCATGCTCAAGGCCCTGAGCATGAATGCATGCTCACAGTCTTTAGCATATGCAGATTCTCAAGGCTCTGCACCAGCCCTACACATAACCTTGAGATCAGGTATGAAAACAGATCTGGTTGTCTCGGGATTAGATGGAGGGTGGAGGAGAGAAATGCCAAGGGAAGGAGTGGGTGATTATTGGGGGAATTTTGGTTTGGTTTTAAAACCAAATGTTATGGTGTTTTGCGGTCCTTGAAGCAGAGATTGGGTGATTATTGGAGGTGGGCAATTATTAAAGAGAATATGTTAAGTGCAAGCTAAGGTCATTTTTTTTTAGCACAGATTAGCAAAATAATTCCTACATCTGTTAAGTAAAAAATAAATTTTGAGGACAAGCAATCCCCCTCTTGACCTAATCAAAGCAAAAACAATAAAATATTTACAGAATCCAAAGCTGCTGCACTTTATTAAGAAGAAAAGCCTCTAACTGATGTTCGATAAGATATCAAATATTTACTAGGGAAATTTAAGAGAGAGGAAGCTCTTACTACTAAGAAGCTTTAAATGAAGAATCATATGCCTATGAATTTGCATAGCTCTAGAAACATCTGGAAAAATTAATTTTTATGTCTGCAAAATAAATCATCTTTCCTGAAGAAATGAACTCTACGTTGCTTACTTTTATCAGTTTCTGAACCAGTGGGCCAATGAGTAGGATAGATGGGCAAACATTTTCTCTTCCTTACCTCTCCTGCTGGTTTAAACCATGCTAAAGGGCCTGACTGCTAATATTTAGCAGCAGCTGAACCAGGCAGTGAAAAGATGGTTCTTGAAGGACTGTTATTCTCCCCCTTCCAATTGCCTCCATTCTTCTCCTTCTAATTGCCCTACCCTCTCTGATCCCTCAATTTCACCCACTCAGTTCCTCTCATACTTCCGCATACTCCCCCTAGAGCCACAACCCATAAAGCACCTCTTTCAAATGGAAGATCCAGCCATTTACATTCAACTCACCCCTTCCACACCTCCCCGGCCTCTCAAGACCCCCTTCATCCCTAGGTATTACTAGAGAAGATCCCTTGTGTCTAATGGAATGGGGCTGGGGCAGTCCCCTTTCAACTCCATCAGCTCTGGGTCTTGAAATGATTGTTCTAACCTCTAGCAATATTTTTGTGCTACCACCACTAGGGATCCTTCCATATAAGGGCAATCATAAGTATCTTATATGGGTCCAGGCTGAATATTGAGTTCCATTTTATAAAGGGATCTCCCCAATCTGTATGTTTGGCAAAATTCTTTTACAATTATTGTACAAAAAAATTACTCATCCCTAAAGTTGTCTAAACCTTCATAGAGTCAGAAAAAAGGGAATAATACCATGACATCATAAGACATGAAAAGGAACCAAGAAGAGGGAAGTTATGCAGGTGATAAAACTAAAACAAGAATGAGAAGGGTAATTATTTAGGAAAACCAGCATCCTCTTGACACCTGTGAGGCATAATGATTTGGTACCTTGATTTCCACTGTTAAAAGAGAAATATTTTCTCTGTCTACTTCATCAATCAAACTGAGCACTCCAGTTCCAGAGCAGATAGTGAAAATCTTGCTGTAAGTGGGTGGGTCAACTAGAACAAAAACACATGATGGTGGGTTAGTGGAAAACATTCAGACAACTTAATATAAATTATATATTCATTCTTTAAAAAATTTATATTGCTGGTTATTTTTAATGATTCATTGTACTGGTTAGTATAGCAGGATTTAAAAAAGGTTTGAACAAGTTCCAAAAAGAAAAATCCATAAACATTTGTTAAAATGGACTTGGGAAAACCCAATGCTTATTTGTGGGATAAGCAACATGAAATCTATTTTACTAATCTGGGATCCTGCCAGGGACTTGTGACCTGGATTGGCTACTGTTGGAAACAGGATTCTGAGCATGATACACCTTTAGGCTGTCCTAGTATGGCAGTATTTATGCACTTATGTTTATCAGACATAAAGCAAACACTATTAGTATCTTTTTCTTCTTCAGAAACTTCAATTTAAATGATAGCTTCTTTAAAATCCATGCACTGACATTGTTCCTTCCACTGCTAAAAGTACCAAAAGATGTCAATTTAAATTTTTTTATTTTTTTTTTAAACCTATTTCCCCTTCTCTTTTATGCAGACAATTTTTCCTCTTTACACCCTCTTCTTGTGGGCCCTCTCTTCCTATGGGAGTAAGTCCACGGATGTTTCACAAGTGAACCCTTTTGGGTATACAGAGTGACTACTTTGCCTTTAAGGTCTCTCCGGGCATAAGTTGTGAAAACTGAGGACTCTCCCTTCACACAAATATTATTATTATTATTATTTGTGTGTTTGATACAAGTTACTCCAGTATAGTTTCAAGTTTCAAGTTTATTAAGATTTTGATTTACACGCAATATACTTTGGCTGTTACTTTTCTCACTTTATTAAGGAAAGATATTTTTCCTGATAGTGTTACATTCATTTTTAGTGGGTTTGTGTGATTGGAAATTATCAGTTTCTTACAGCCTCCCAAAGGAAAGCTGCAATGATTCTACCTTTATCTATATACTGTAAGTCAAAACCCCTTGAACTTGTGTGAATTTTTGTGATGGATTTGTGTGGATTTGCAAGTGTGTATTTAGGGCTCAACCCTTGGGCCTAGCTGAGTTGTGTCTTGGGTGAAACCTCCTTTGAGTTTAATTTAGTGTATGTGACCACCAGAGGTTTTACCCTCCGCTCTGCATGTGTATCAGAGTAAGGAATGGAATAGCAGCTTGACCCTCAATCAAAAGGAACAAGAAGACAGAATTCCCCACTCAGGAGCTGGACAAGCAAAAGGAGGTAAGGTGGACCAGATTGTTCCTACTGGGAAGAGTCTTTATAAAAGTGGATCCAAGAAGGGAGAGACTATGGGACCCTTTTACCAAGCTGTGTTAACTGCTAAAAATGCTTGAGTATCTGAATGTAAAGACCGTTTAGACAATCTCCATTGCTAGGCAGCATATAAATCTAATCTAATCTAATTTAATCTAAAACTTGGCTTTATATACCGAGCCTTTATTCCAAGAAAGCTCGATCTGGTTTACAATAGTTAACATAAAAAAATATAAACCATAAAAGAAAAATTTCAAAAAGAATTAATTTCCAAAATGTTTAGTGAATAGAGTAGTTTTCAAAAAATAGAAGAGAACCAGAGCTTCTTATAAGGAACGGAAGATCGTTTTAAAGTTGAGGAAACTTAAAAATCAAAGATTGGCCATAATTTATATTGTTTGTTGCCCCTTGCAAAAGAGAATCTGTAAAGATTCCAGGATAGAGGAACTAGAGGAGTAAAGAAACCATAAAGAATTTTAAAAATAACACAAGGCAGTGGCTGCTGCCAGAAGGATTCTGGGCTGTATAAAGAGAGGCGTAGTCAGTAGAAGGAAGAAGGTGTTGATGTCCCTGTACAGGTCATTGGTGAGGCCCCACTTGGAGTATTGTGTTCAGTTTTGGAGACCGTATCTGGCGAAAGATGTAAGAAGACTTGAGGCGGTCCAGAGGAGGGCGACGAAAATGATAGGAGGCTTGTGCCAGAAGACGTATGAGGAGAGACTGGAAGCCCTGAATATGTATACCCTAGAGGAAAGGAGAGACAGGGGAGATATGATTCAGACGTTCAAATACTTAAAGGGTATTAACGTAGAACAAAATCTTTTCCAGAGAAAGGAAAATGGTAAAACCAGAGGACATAATTTGAGGTTGAGGGGTGGTAGATTCAGGGGCAATGTTAGGAAATTCTACTTTACGGAGAGGGTGGTGGATGCCTGGAATGCGCTCCCGAGAGAGGTGGTGGAGAGTAAAACTGTGACTGAGTTCAAAGAAGCGTGGGATGAACACAGAAGATTTAGAATCAGAAAATAATATTAAAGATTGAACTAGGCCAGTTACTGGGCAGACTTGTACGGTCTGTGTCTGTGTATGGCCGTTTGGAGGAGGATGGGCAGGGGAGGGCTTCAATGGCTGGGAGGGTGTAGATGGGCTGGAGTAAGTCTTAACAGAGATTTCGGCAGTTGGAACCCAAGCACAGTACCGGGTAAAGCTTTGGCTTCTCGCCCAGAAATAGCTAAGAAGAAAAAAAAAAAAAATTTAAATTGAATCAGGTTGGGCAGACTGGATGGACCATTTGGGTCTTTATCTGCCGTCATCTACTATGTTAAACTGAACTCTAAAATAAACAGGAAGCCAATGAAGACTCTGAAGCAACGGTGTCATGTGATCGAACTTACATTTCCCAAAAATCAATTTCGCTGCAGTATTCTGAACCAGTTGTAATCTATAAAGGCAGATTTTTGTAATACTGAAGTAGATGACATTACAATAATCAAGCTATGATAATATAATTGACTGAACTAAAATAGAAAAGTGACGGTGATGAAAGAGATGTCTGAACTTCCTCAGCATACGCAGATTAAAAAAGCATTTCTTAATCACAGAATTAATTTGTTCCTTGAAAGAAAGCGAGGAGTCAAAGAGGACTCCCAGAATCTTAGCAGAAAACTCAATTTGTGAAGAAGATCCAGGAGCCAATGTTACAGAACTAGGAAGACAATCCAATTTTGGGCCTAGCCATAATAATTTGGTTTTAGATGCGTTAAGTTTTATCCGGACAGATTGGGCCCACACTTCAAGTTTAGAGATACAAAGATTTACTTTAGATACTAAATCAGAAGTGTCCGAATCTATCTCTATCAATATGAAAATAATAAATAACGGCGCCGTATAGAGAATCTGAGCCTTACTGCCGCCTACGCACGAGGAGGTATGTGCTCCTGTGGGGGTTTTTTAAATGCTAACTTCAGCACATGACCAGAAAAAACATATCATTAAAAATTTCTTATCATTAAAAAATTCTTATTTTATGGCAGCACTAGAAATGTGTTTAGTGCAACTTAGTAAAAGGGTCCCTTTGTGTTTTATTCGAAAGGAAATAGATTTGCCCTTGCACATGGGAATCTCTTTCCCCAGAGGTCTGGCTATTATTGAAAAGGATCACAGACACAGGTAATGGAAGGTTGTGGAGTATTCCTAAATCTACAAAAAGTGAAAGTGGATAAATAAATAACAATCAAAACTTGTTCCACTTGTTTAGCTGAGAGGATTAACTCAACAGAATAAAAAGCCTCAGGTTTGTTCTGGCAGAGCATAAATGCTCAGGCCTCCTCCACCCACATCATCGGCAAAAAAAACAAACAAACAAACTTCCGTAGAGAATATACAATTGCCACTAAGCTAATTTTAAGTGTGGGACTTGAGATATTATCTAGCAACATTGACAACTGTGTTGTAAAACTCTTAAGTGGCGTCTTGTTTACTAGCCAACGTTTCACGGTCAGGGCTTCCTGACTCCCACTTTCTTTACACAGATCTGTGAAAATAATAATATAAATCTCTCTCATCCTTTTTCATAACAAAAACTCTCAAAAAGAAATAAATATAAATTACTCACTGAATTGTTTGTTCGCACGTTCTCATCGGCGTCCTATTTTCATAGCGGCTTCTCACAATGTTTTATAGAGAGATTCACCAATCACTCACCTCCACGTCATTGCTCAGGGGAGTATTTGAACTCTCTTCATTGGTTGACTAATTGTTAGGTTATGGAGTATTACAGTGTTTACTCAATACTGAACAGAAAGAGTATTTCATAGCACAATTCTTTTATACATATCTTTAGTAAAAAGAGTTGGAACACCCCATGTCTGTCTCCGAGTGATTGTTTGGAAGGCCCTCTATGCCAAGGCCTTGAAGGGAAACCACTTTCCATCAGAGAGAATATGTTCTCTTGCATAAGAGTGCGCATACATTGAACAAAGAGGGGAGATGACCAGGAAGAAATAAATGTTCCATCAATGGACTATCTGCAAACAGACATTCACCCTTAACTGCTGCCTTTGAATGGAATATCTTAATTATGCACTTACCTTTGCTGATCATATAATTCACTTCCATATTTATACCAATGTCTCCATCTTTTGCTTTGATTTCTTCTGGTGCAATAGTCAGTTGTCCTTTCTGTAAATGGGATAAGAAAAATAAAGTAATATATTTTTGTCTTGAAAACCCATAGTTGTTAATACTGTGGGTCCTATACCAAGCATTTCAAACACAAAGGAAGTAATTTTACGTGTAAAGGTTTTCTATACATACAGATAGCTTTGATCAGCATTTATATGCATAATTTATAAAACTGTGTCTATTTACATGAATATATACTCGTATAAACCTACAAAATCATACACACTTATAGGCACACCATGCATAGGTGCTCCTGGGGATGTCGTTTGGCTGAAGCTTAGGCATCCTCGTAATGATTTGACTGTTTTTGGCTACTAAATTGTTTGAGGAGAGTGAACTCATATGCTGTGCATGGATGTGATCTTTGGGCCCTTGTCACAGCCCCATGAACATATTTGAGGTGTCTAACAGCAACGCACATAGGAAGTGGCGTAGTGAGGAGGGAGTGGGCTGCCCCAGGCACCGTCTTCACAGGTGGCGCTGATTCCTCTCCTCCTCTCAACCCCCCCCCCCCCCACATACCTCTTTAAATGTTCTCCGGCGCAAGCAGCTTCTTCCACTTGTGGCTCAAGCCGGTCTCGACTCCGTTCTGTCGTTACGTCCTGGTCGTGGGACCAGGACGTGACGTCAGAAGGGAGCTGAAGCCAGCGTGAGCAGCAGGTGGAAGATGCAAAGAAGTATGCGGGGGTGGGGGGGGTGCTCAAGCAGCAGGTAAGAGTGTGCATGGTGCGGTGATGCTGGGCACCACCACCCCAGGTGCTATTCTCCCTTGCTATGCCACTGCACATGGGGGTAATTCTGTAAAATAAGCACTAACATGAATGTGTCTATTATGTGCATAAATGGAGGAAAAGTCCATAGTCTGTTATTGAGAAAGACATGGGGGAAGCCACTGCTTGCCCTGTATTGGTAGCATGGAATATTAATACACCTTGGGTTTTGGCCAGGTACTAGTGACCTGGATTGGCCACCATGAGAATGGGCTACTGGGCTTGGTGGACCATTGGTCTGACCCAGTAAGGCTATTCTTTTGTTCTTACGTGAGCCAAGTATAGGACAATTAAGCCACTGTAACATTACTGTTGAGGTTGGCTCTGAGGCACTGTGGAATGAGGCATTATGACATCACAATCTCAGCTCTGGAATGTTGCTCTCATTAGGGTTCCGGAATCTTGCTATTCATTGAGATGCTGGAGTGTTGCTGCTCTTTGGGTTTTGGCCAGGTACTAGTGACCTGGATTGGCCACTGTGAGAATGGGCTACTGGGCTTGATGGACCATTGGTCTGACCCAGTAAGGCTATTCTTACGTTCTTAAATGATTAGGATAATGGCATATACATGCATATGTGTGCACATACACATGGAAATACAGATATGCGTTGAAACATTATTCTGTATATATTATCTTACATAGTGGATATTTTACAAGTGGTGGACATACACATGGATGGAATCTGGACAGGGTACAAACTGACGTGTTTAACTTATAGAATGCTATAGGGTACACACATTATCACTGGCATTTAAGCACACATATTTATCCTGGCTCTTTACCCGGCTACGCTAGTGGTCTATAAGGCCCAGATCCTCTAAACTGCACCACTGTCGGTGGCTGTCTTACAAGCGGCAGCCAATCGCGTGCCAATCATGTGATAGCACCATTTAGAGAATCACGTCTCCGTCAGAGGTAGGCGCTGGAAATGTAAGCCAGGGTTTTCAAGGCCTACATTTCTGGTGCATACCTTTGACGTGAATTGCACCTACAGAAGTGCCTACCAGCGTCTAATGCCACTTCTGGTGTTAGCCATGCCTACAGTGGCATTAGGTGCCAGTAGGCACCTCCTGAGATGCGATTCCTGCGCCTGGAAATCTCTTTTAAAAGACCTCTTAAATGACATTTCCCTCTTAATTTAGGCCCAGGAGGGCACCTACCAGTGCTTAAGTTAAGGTGCCGTTTATAGAATATGGACCTAAAAGACAGTAGACACTTACTTTCTTACAGTAAATCAAGAATAAATTAAAGCTGTTAAAAAGAACAATCAAATTTGTGTGTATTGCCAGTGGTAGTGGCACAACACAGGAAAATGTGAGGACCAGAGGATCCATTCCCTGCAGCTCTGACCCTTTTTGTGGTCCAGGAGCAAAAGGAGATACCATACAGCAAAGTTTCTTATCCTCCAAAATTGGGAATCAGAGAAGACATAGCAGAGGCCAGAAATTCCTCCACCAGAACTTTGAACAATAGAGAACATAAGAATGGCCACACTGGGACAGACCAAAGGTCCATCAAGCCCAGTATCCTGTTTCCAACAGTAGCCAACCCAGGTCCCAAGTACGTAGCTGGATCCCAAGTAGTAAAACAGATTTTTTTTTTGCTGCTTATCCTAGGAATAAGCAGTGGATTTCCCTAAGCCATCTCAATAATGACCTACAGACTTCTCTTTTGGAAAATTATGCAAGCCTTTTTTAAACCCCACAAGCCAGGGTATCTCCTCGTATGAGTCCAGAGCAAGAAAGGAAGCACCACAAGATGGTTTAATGATGCTAACAGACGCTTCTATGCTAGAATTTGTTTTGGTATGAACCTTTTCAAATGGCCCTAATATGAAATCCAGTATTAAAGACAACTGATAACACAGAAATTAAAAGACTCTTTCAGAATTAATTTGCTTTGAGAATAGAATTTAAATTTGTACATACATTCAAATGACAAATGTTCACTCTGCTCATAGCTTTCTGATCATGCCTATTATCAGTCTGGGTATGTTGCAAACCATGCACTTAGCAGAAAAGTTATCTATCTGACCACAGAAGAAAAATGTGGAGGAGGTACAGGCACTGCAAATATTTGTCATCATATTAAATATGGAACAAAAAAAACTCACCTGGTTTTCTGAAATTTTTGCCATGTACAGTATATGATTGAAATGGGGATTCATATTATCATAATCCTGGACATCTATGATCAAAGGGACAGTGCTGTGTTTGCCTTCTAAGTCCTGCATGATTAAAAAAAACAACAACCCAAAAACCAAAGCATCATGAACAAAAATCAAGAAAATGATAGATAAGTGCAATCCTCCTCCATTGTAGAAATCAAATTCTAATAAGATGGTAAATATACAGCATAATTTAGATACGTGCAAACAGGAGATAAGGCTTTGGCATAAATTGCTGTTTGTTTGTTCTTTATGATGTGTATACAGTGTGTCCGCATACTCATTTATTTATATTTTCCTTGAAATTGCTCTCAAAGTGTTTGCAGAAAAGTAGGATTGTGGCAAACACAGGAGAAACAGTGAAGGCGACCACAAAGAAAACAGTGAAGGCGACCACAAAGTGCTACAATTCTTTATTCATCCAATCTAATTGCCTTGGAGATTGACCATGTGAGTCTTTATTTAGAATCTAAATAAAGACTCACATGGTCAATCTCCAAGGCAATTAGATTGGATGAATAAAGAATTGTAGCACTTTGTGGTCGCCTTCATTGTTTTCTTTGTGATTCTACAAACAGTGCCGTGACGTTGTGTGACTGTCACGTGATCAGCGGCTATTTTGTAGGCAGCCACCCAAACCAGCGCCATTTGTAATTCTACAAATGGCGCTGTTTTCAGTGGCCACCTATAGAGTGCAGAGTGCCCTTCCCCCCAACACTATAAAAGCAGTGTCTTAAGCCAAATTCTGTAGACTCACAGGAGAATGTGGAGGTATATGCTGCAACCAGCCCATAATAGCTCAGCCCCTGAGAAGTAATAAACTCTACAAATCTCTAGGTCAAGGCAATGGTCAATGAACCAGAAGTTCTCAGATTCTTTTTTCAGGGCTACAGTATTCCTAAAAGTGTTAAGACCAGATTTGGGAATGTTCTTTCCTCTTTGATGCAGAATGGCATAAACCTGCTTTTGTTATTGGAAATTGGGTCCCCATGGGCTTTTCAGAGATATCCAAAGCCTTACCTTTGCCCTTACATCTGTTTTTCTTATATGATATGCCCATATTTATACTGCTTTGTTGCTGATTCCCCCTGCCACAGCCAGAGGCCTTCATCTCTTCTTATTATTTAGAAACTGAGGGAGAGAAACATTCCTTTCTTTGTACATGCACATGTTATCCTGTCCAGTCTCTGTGCACATGTATATATTCTGATTGATTGTCCTGTTTTGGGCTAGGCAGTGCAAGAGTATAACTACACTGGTACATTTGAAGCTTTCTTTCCTTTTTCTGTGGCTTTTTGCTCTGAAATTCCATCTTTGTGCACTGTGGAGATATTGCCACAAGTCTCTGCAGTCCAGACCCTTCAAGCCCTCTGCTGTGCATGGGTGGTAAAAGATTGTCATGAATATGTTCTATCTGTTTCCAGATTGTTCTGCTGGCATCATATGAAAGTTATCTATCATATCCTATTTCCTGGGTGAATGTGTAAGTCTGTATGTAGCCTAGGCACATTAAACTCACAACGTACCAGCAGGAGACATTGCTGATCTATCACTCTTGCTGCCCCCTCACACCCTCGCCTCTCTTTTCCTACCTCCCATCTATGCAGCAGAAGAGGAGGTGTTTCACTGCTGATTAGCTGGAGGAAAAGGACAATTAGTTTGCGGAGTGAAGGTGATTTTGTTAGGATCTCAGGATCTTGGGGGGCTGCTTGAGTCCAAAGTGCAGTCTTTAACCAAACCTAACTTAACTTGAAAAGAGATATAACTTAGATGCAACAAAAGCTGCTAATGGGCCCCACACTAATTTAAATACCTTATTCTTCCCTAATAATTCTGCATCCGGGGAGGGAGGGAGATATTTCATAGCAATGTATTGGAATATGTCTATATTTCGGGTCTGCAAAGGGGTGGGAGGATAATGATGATCTTTTAAAATTTGTTGTTCCAAGGTATGTTTTTATGATTGATATCTTTCAAATGTATACATTTGTATTGCACTGTTCATATTGGAAAATAATTAAAAAAAAAAACAAAACAAAAAAACAAAGTGCAGTCTTTATATGAGGAGATTCCAAAACAAAACTGGAGAATTCTTAGGCATGCCTCTCTCTTCCCCCACATCAGTAAAACTCTTTTTTCTTTCTGTTCACCTACCCCCTGCCTACTATCTGTTTCTTTTTCCTTCTCTCCTGTCCAGTATATTACATCCTTAGCCCCTCCACCCTTACAACCTAGCAGTAGGAATCAGAACCTATGATCAAGTTTCAAGTTCAAGTTTCAAGTTTAATAAGTATTTGATTAATCGCTTACCGGTACTCAAATATCTAAGCGATTAACAAATCATTCAATTTACAGATGATACAGGGGTTATAAAAGACAGATGGACACTGAACAAAATATATTAAATTAACGACTAACAGAATAAACAGAAAAGGAAAACAAAGGGAAAGGCAGGGTAATGAAATACAATAATACTGATAGAAAGAAGGACGATTATGGTTTTTGGTGCAGGGACCCTCCTTTCCTACTGAAATTGATTCTTATATTCTGTCTATATTTTTCCAAAGACTTACTGTAGCTTGTACTGTCAGAATGTATCTGTTGATCTTTTTGTACTCAAGAGCCTTTCTTAATGTGATGGTCCCATCCCATTGCCTTATTTGGAAAAAATCTGAATTTGTTCCCTAAAAAAGAAAAGCATTAATTTTATTTTCAATATAACATTCATATCAATCAACAATGTGTAAGTGAATACATTTCTTAGTGCAATTTAATCTAAGGAACCTGAATGATACATTCACTGGAAGGGGAGTGGCTTTGCTCTAGCGACAGAAAACATATTCCCATTTACAGGCCATTACACACATGATAGATAAAGTAAATGACTTCTGTGTCATATTTTGCTACTTGTTTGGTTTTTTTAAAAATATATATTGAGGATCCATAGGAGAGAATCTGCTCATTGCTTGTTAAGTCAAATTTTTTTAGATAGTGCACAGGGCTTTCAGTGTTGCTAGGCCTTGCTTCCAGACCACCTTACAAAAAGAGTGGGAGAATATAGCCTACTTTGCCCAACTTCAGAACAAAGCTGAAAACATCTCTTGAAATGTATCTAGAATATGTGGAGAGGCATTTTCAATGTGACACCTAAATATGAGTTTGGACATCAAAATAGGCAAATGCTGCTAGGTTCTTCGACAAAAAACATAAAGGTCTGGAAATAGCTGTGAGCACCTTGTTTGCAATAGTTTTATACATGCAGTTTCTTCAACTTCCTAATGCATGAGTCTATGCACGGTGTCGATATCCTGGCTTGATCTCATACCACCATCGCTGACTCGCGCGCCAACTTATAGCTTTCCGGTAAAGGTTTCAGTTCATTGCAGTGATGAAAATTGACCAGTCGAAGTCTATTCCACGTGGCAGTCTAGCCGTTGACAGCTGACAGACTTCCCATGGAGCCAATTTTTGGGTGCAGATTGCAAACTAGACAATGCCATACAAACTAATTATGCTCAATCACCTACATACGCAACATACAAGCAAACAGTGCATGCCGGGGTGACCTATAAATATTATCTAATCGAGCTGAAATTTGGCATATGAATAAGACTTACAAGTGGACAATAACAGGTGAAATCAATTTCATCAGAATGGAGGGCACGCTACACATCTATTAGCCCTACATGCCGAGCAACATAGTTCATCCCTTTATCCTCACCTCCCTTCAATCTAGGCTTGGGTGGTTTGTAGTTTATAAATGGGTCTGCCGTTATATTGAAGACACCTCCAATTATCAATTGACATTCCTGTAAGGGAGCCAGAGCAGCCATCAAGGAAGAAAAAAATGATGAGAGTAGATATTTGGCGCATAGACAGAGCAGAAGGCATATTTGCTTCCCATAAATTCTCCTGCCCATATTATAAATCTGCCTTCCGAAACTTGAATGTAAGAATAAGAAGTGAAAAGAACAAATTTGTAGAGGGTGACCAAGAACAAGTATTTATTTATTTATTTTTATATACCACTTATAGCCGTGCTTTACATTCAGATACTCAAGCATTATTTCCTATCTGTCCCGGTGGGTTCACACGTTGTCTAACATGTTTTTTATTTTAGAGCAAAGTATTGTGGTCACCATATTTGTCCACTTGAATAGGGAGAAATGGTCAAATATGTTGCAAGTAAGATCTTTCATTGGTCAGGGTTGAAGTGAGTTATTCTACGGAAAACAATCACCTTTTTTCAATGTGGAGGTACCAACATGTGTATTTTTTCCATCCTCTGACACAAGCCCCCTAATTCATCTGCTCCTTAGTCAAATCAATTTGCCAGTTTATCTGTTCTCAATGCCTGTTTACATATTATTTTAACTCATTTAAATATCATTTACACAGATGGTGCTCCTATCTGTAAAGTTAGGAATTTCTATGAAATATTCTGCATGATTCTCTCCTCTCTACTCCTTCCTGCCCTCCATAGTCCTCCCTACCCTCATCTAACCCCTTCCTCTGCAATGTCGCCTAGAGCTTGTATAGGTATGTGCAACGCACAAATGGAAGAAATGAAATGGAATGCACATTGTTTGAAAATACCAGTGTAAGTAGGGCTACGGTACATTGACTACTCAAAATTCAGCCAGTGGCAGTTAGAATTTTTTAAACACTGACTGACACAGGCAGAATTAGGCCCTGATATTCAAGGCCGGACCATGTCCAAGTACGAGTATTGAATATTGGCCAACCAGAGAGTCAGGTTGCCAGCCTTGGCTGATATTCAACTTGAACTTGCATGTGACACTTAAGTGATTCCCAGCTGGGACCCACATAAGTCCTGTGTCTATAATATCTTTCCCCACCTTCCTGTTAAACACCCCCACCAACAAATAAAGATCCCCTTCCACCCCTTCAGTCAAAACAGACCTCTCCTCAGGCTTATCTGAACTTCCTGATGGTCCAAACACCACTCTCTTCTGCCCTTAGCATCTCCATAATAGAAATGATCACCATAACCTCTAGCAGTAGTCTCATTTTTTAATTCAATCACTGTTTTTTCCCCACTACCTCCCCTGGAAGAGTATTCCAGGTTAGAGACTGACTGAATTTCAGTTTTGGCACTGAAACTAGACTGAAATCTGGGCTCAGGTTTTCGCTGAAAATACCTGTGCATTCTCAGCTGATAATTGCTCCCTTCCTCCCCATCCATGATTACTCTTCCCCCATCCCACATAACCACCCATAAACCCTCCCTGGGCCTACTTTAGGAAACCCTAGTGGTCTAGTGGACTCTTTGAGGGCAGGAATAAACCTCACTTGTTTCTGCTACTCCTGACACAATGGCTACTGAAATTTCCCATGGCAGTTTCACAAAACTGTTTAATGAGATCCCAGCAACCATTTTGTGATTGGAACCAGCAGTCAGGAGATTCACTTGAAAATTGGTTGCTGGGACCTCCTGTGACAGTCTCACGAGACTGCTGCTTTGGAGTTGCGGCACAGGGCATGAAGAGTGGGGCTCATTCTTGCCCCCAAAGAGGTCACTACCACCAGAATTTCCTAAAGTAGGCCCAGTGAGGGCCTACAAATGGTCATATGGGGTGGGAGTGGGAGTGGAGAGTAATCAATGGGGAAGAGGACAAAGAGAGAAGGGGACTGCTGCTAGTGGGGCTTAGGAGGGATGCCCTTTTGGTCAGATGGGGAGGAGGAAGTGGGGAGGGGGCAGTTTTGTTTATGGTTTCAGCTTCTGCCAAAACTGAGTGGCTAATTTTGGTTGCAGTTTCAGTTTTGGCAGAAACTGAGGAGCCTGGGTTCAGGCTGTATGCCAGGTATCCACCACCCTCCAGAAATGCATATAGCAGCATCTCATTGGGTTTAGTTAACTGCACCACATTATCTTCCACATTAGCAGTTAATGCATGCTAATGACCTTGTGTTAACTACAGGGAACAATCTCTGCCTATTACACACCCCCAAGCTAATATTTTATGCATTTGCTTTTTAATGCACCAATTAGTGCCTGCT
This sequence comes from Geotrypetes seraphini, assembly GCF_902459505.1. NCBI lineage: Eukaryota > Metazoa > Chordata > Amphibia > Gymnophiona > Dermophiidae > Geotrypetes > Geotrypetes seraphini. The sequence goes on along the minus strand of NC_047086.1, from coordinate 335,599,722 downwards.
AAAAGATAATGTGGTGCCATATTATTTATATGCAATAATTCCCTTGTTAATCAAATAATTCAGCTCAGTAAAGCAGTAGCCTAATGGTTAGAAAGTGGGCTCAGAGCTAGGGAAGACAAATCCCACTGTGGCTCCTTGTGAGTTTGGAAAGTCGCTTAATCCTCTGTTGTCTTAGGTACAAATGGAGTTTTGTACCTGAAGCAATGGAGATGAATTATTCAAAGACAGGAAAATATCTTCTGTACCTAAATATAACTCACCTTGAGTCAGCCATCAGCCAAGTCCAAATAAATAAATAGGGGCCATACAGCCTACACGAAGGGGGGAGGAGGGAAATGAGAAATGCTGTCGATGGCTGTGTGAGACCATGGGGGGGGGGGGGAGAAATGCTGCCGATGGCTGTGTGAGACCATGGAGGGAATGCTGCAGCAGCACCCTTTTGGGGAGACAAAGGGAATGAGGGAGAAGGAAGATCATGGAGGGGGGGAAGAGAAAAGTTGCTGTTGCACAGGAAGGAGGTAAAAAGAAGGGATAAGGGCTAATCCTGGACAGGGGGAGCAGGGAAGGAGTGCTACTGGACAGGGGGGAGGTAAAAGAAAGGGAGAAGGGCTACTGCTGGACAGGGGGAGTAGGGAAGGGGTGCTGCTGGACAGGGGGGAGGTCAAAGGAAGGGAGAAGGGCTCCTGCTGGACAGGGGGAGCAGGGAAGGGTTCCTACTGGGGGGAGAGACAGAAAGAAATAAATACAGACAGACAGCGGGCAGGAACGACAGACAGAGGGGGCCAGGGAGAGAGACAGAAATGAAGACAGACATAAAGAAAGAAAGGGGGCAGGGAGAGAAAGAAAGACAGACATACAGAAAGAAAGAAAGAAATGCCTAAGTCTACACATCTATTCTAGCACCCGTTAATGTAACGGGCTAAAAAACTAGTAAGAAACATAAAAGGTTAAGAACCCCTGATCTAGCAGCTAATCTGTACTCAACAAACATATGAATTTGCCAGTGAAATAGTCAGCCTGCATCTTTTAAGGATGAGGACTGAAAGCAGAGCACGGAGGATAAAAAGGAAGTAGCATATGATAACCCCACCAGCTCACTAATTTTAGGGCGCTCAGGGGTGGACTGGGGGGTCAACACATTCCGCATCTCTCCCCTGCACTCATAAGAACATAACATAAGAAGCGCCATCTCCGGATCAGACCCTCAGTCCATCAAGTTTGTAATCTAAAGATCCATTTCTGTTCTTGCATCCGTAACAAAGATTTAAAGTCCCCTCCTTTTGCCGATGGAAAAGCAGATTCAAAAATATATATAAACTGACCTCTCATTCAAGCAGGTAACCTAAACATGGATTGTGGTCAACAAATTGTTAGTCACTCAGAGACGTGAAACTCTACAAGGAGGGAACGCTCCCCCCTAGAGAAGAACCAGAGTTTGCCTTCCAGTCATTGCAACTGTTTTAATGCTGGTCACGCTCCATGTTAGATTCCAAGTAAATAAATAAATAAAGGTTACAGTCTTGCAATCTTCTATCTGAGTGCTTGCTTTCTTTTGTCTTGTTTCTTTTATACAAACATCACTCTATGAGCTATAGAGATTTTAAAACTTAGCTTCAACTTGGCTTTATAACAGGTGAGGGATCTCTACGTGGCCCCGTTTCGATTCCTTCTTCAGGAGACCTGAAACATGACTTGTGGTGAAAATCAGTGATTCAAAACTTATATGTTTTTAAACTCCGTGATGAAACTATATCTAAAAAACAAAATATAACAAAAAGCCAGTGGTGAGAAGAGATTACAATATCCACCACGGCAATATTCGAACATGCTTATGTAGGCTACCGTGAGAAAGAAGGCTTTTCAAAATACATACCGCCGGAGAGACGCTGTCAGTGTGTACAAAATTCTTTGCAACTGCCAGAAAGAGACACAGCGGCACCGGCCTTTTTGAATGTAAAAAGTGGGAGGAGCTTCCTGGACGTCAGAGATATGACTGACGATGTAACACGTAACCGATTGATCTTATTTCAAAATGTCAAACGGAAAACTGTTTTAATGTAATATAACATGAAAAAAACTGAATCCAGAAGGGTTTTTTTTATTTAAAAAAAGAACAAATGAAAAGATGATGAATAATGACTGCCTTAGTAAGGCAATAGAAGCGCTGTGTTTACAGAAAGGCAATCCATTCCACTTCACTGTTCAGTCCGTTAGGGTGCAGTGTGTTCAGAGTGAAAATCCATTTCTGCTCCTGTTTCCAAAGTATATGTGACACGTCTCCCCCTCTGGTTAAATCAATAACATTAAGTATGGAAAACATAAGACCTGTAATTGCATGTTGAACTAGAGGGGCCTCTTTAACCTGGGTACGAATCCTACTCATATGTTCTCCTACTCGGGTCTTGATGCTGCGCATGGTACATCCTATATATAATAAATGGCATGGGCAGTGGATGACATACACTACTTGTTTGGAGTCACAAGTTGTTGGTGGGCACTGAATTTTGCTCAAACCAGTGCAGTGTGTGGCCATTTGCTGCAAAGTGACACTGTGCTTGCACACCTTACAGTGCCCACCTGGAGTGTGCCGCCCTGTTGTTCTTTCCGATGGATGTTTGACAAATTGAGAGTGTACCAGCTGCTGCTTGAGATTACGTTGTTTAGAAAATGCGAATCTGGGTATATGTTGGAATGCCTGATGGTACTGCATGATACCCCAGTGCTTTTTTATGATTCGCTTAATGTCAAAAGCCCGAACCGAATATGGGAGGACACATACTAAAGTATCCTCCTCTTGTTTAGGAGACGGATTCAGTAGCAGGGATCTATTTGCATAAAGACCCCTCTTGTATGCTTTTTTAACCACTGAGGGAGGGTATCCTCTTTGTATAAAGCGTGTTCTCATATCTTGAGCTTTGAGGACATAGTCCTGAACTGTGGTACTTCTGGATACAGATCTTTATGTGACGGAAGCTGAACGTCAATTATCAGACCAGAGTTACTACACCCCCCTACAGGAAGATCCTATCCCTCATGTACGAGACCCTTCATCTGTTATAAAGCCAAGTTGAAGCTAAGTTTTAAAATCTCTATAGCTCATAGAGTGATGTTTGTATAAAAGAAACAAGACAAAAGAAAGCAAGCACTCAGATAGAAGATTGCAAGACTGTAACCTTTATTTATTTATTTACTTGGAATCTAACATGGAGCGTGACCAGCATTAAAACAGTTGCAATGACTGGAAGGCAAACTCTGGCTCTTCTCTAGGGGGGAGCGTTCCCTCCTTGTAGAGTTTCACGTCTCTGAGTGACTAACAATTTGTTGACCACAATCCATGTTTAGGTTACCTGCTTGAATGAGAGGTCAGTTTATATATATTTTTGGATCACAAGCATTTTTCTGACTAGGTTCTAATTAGCAATACCCCTGCAATTTCTGAAGGAGATGGAAAAGCAGAGCCAGACGCCGGGTCACCATTTCCTTAGAGAGGATCATTGAAGCAGTGGCTCATATTTTCAGAGGTAAAATTGAACGGGCAAGGCTGTTTTTTGAGAAGCACTGTATGTACTAGTATGTAATTAATTTGATTTTGTATTTTTCAGAAATTCCCCTGATGCAGCATAGCCGCGAAACAGGGCCTATCGGGAATTTTCTGGTTATCGTCAGTACTATGTTAGACTGAATGCAACAGCACCGAAGGATTTGTTTCACTGCACTGCAGTGATCTTACCCATACCAGAGGACTAGAAGACATTATTAAAGATAAGTGCAGGTCTTTTACCTAATAGTTTTTTGAATTTTTTGAAAGAAATAATATTGAGAACAATTTATTGAACGGAGTTTTTCAGACCAAGGATGTGTTTCCTATGACAATTTCATAATTGCCATAGAAGTTCCCTGAGTTTTCATCTTGGAGCACTGAGGTCTTTTCTCTGGATATTCTGTGTATCTGCTATATTGAAATCTCTGGTAATGAGGTTTAGTATATGAATATCTGTGTAGTGGGTTTATTTTTTTAATATTCAGCTTGTGTGGAATTACTGTTTGGTATAACGGAATTTTTAGTCACCCATATCCTTCTATGCCTCTCGTAAGGAGATGTGCATATAGTTTGCTTTTGAAACCTAGGACGGTCGATTCTGCAATAACCTCCTCTAGGAGAGCATTCCAGGTGTCAACCACTCTCTGCGTGAAGCAGAACTTCCTGATATTTATCCTGAACTTGTCCCCCCTTAGCTTCATTCCGTGTCCTCTTGTCCGTGTCAAATTGGACAATGTAAATAATTTTTTCTGCTCTATTTTGTCGATTCCTTTCAGTATTTTGAAGGTCTCGATCATATCCCCTCGCAGTCTCCTTTTCTCAATGGAGAACAATCCCTGTCTCTTAAGTCGATCCTCGTATTCCAGTTTCTCCATACCTTTTACTAGCTTCGTTGCTCATCTCTGCACCCTCTCCAGCAGTTTTACATCCTTCTTTAGGTTGGGAGACCAATGCTGGACGCAGTATTCCAAGTGGGGTCTGACCATTGCTCTATAAAGTGGCATTATGACCCTCTCTGATCTACTTGTGATTCCCTTCTTTATCATGCCCAACATTCTATTTGCTTTCTTTGCCACCGCCGCACAATGTGCTGACGGTTTCAGGGTCCTATTTATCAGTACACCCAGGTCCTTTTCTTGTTCGCTCTTACCCAGAGTTGTACCTGACATTCTATACTCGTATTCCTTATTTTTTCTGCGTAAATGCATTACTTTGCATTTCTCCACATTAAACTTCATCTGCCATTTCTCCGCCCATTTCTCTAACTGACACAAGTCGCTCTGGAGTTCCTTGCTATCCTTTTGCAATCTGATCGCCCGACATAGTTTTGTGTCATCTGCAAACTTGATGATCTCACTGGATGTTCCTTCTTCTAGGTCAGGGATCTCAAAGTACCTCCTTGAGGGCCGCAATCCAGTCAGGTTTTCAGGATTTCCCCAGTGAATATGCATGAGATCTATGTGCATGCACTGCTTTCAATGCATATTCATTGGGGAAATCCTGAAAACCCTCAGGGAGGGACTTTGAGACCCCTGTTCTAGGTCATTGATATAAATATTAAATAAGATCAGCCCAAGTACCGAGCCCTGGGGTACACCGCTAGTCACTTTCTCCCAGTCAGAGGACTTCCCATTTATGCCTACTCTCTGTTTTATGTTCTCCAGCCATTTGCCTATCCATCTTTGTATATCCCCCTCTATTCCATGGCTTTGTAGTTTCCTGAGAAGTCTTTCGTGTGGAACTTTGTCGAACGCTTTCTGGAAGTCTAAGTATATTATGTCCACCAGTTCTCCACTATCAATTTGTTTGTTCACAGTCTCAAAAAATTGAAGTAGATTTGTTAAACATGATTTCCCTTTCCTGAAGCCATGTTGACTGGCTTTCATCAGGTCGTGTGTATCCAAGTGCCGGACTATGCTATCTGTAATCAGTGCTTCAACCATCTTTCCAGGGACAGATGTAAGATTCACAGGTCTGTAGTTGCCTGGTTCTCCTCTTGATCCTTTTTTAAAAATTGGCTTGACATTCGCTATCTTCCAGTCGTCCGATATCTGTCCAGTTCTAATTGTCAGGTTGGTAAGTTTTTGCAATAGCTCTCCGATTTCAACCTTCAATTCTTTTAAGACTCTCTGGTGAATTCCATCCAGTGATAGGAGAAAAGATACCTTTGCTGGCGGGGATGCAGACACCCAGCCATCAGTTCCTGAGGCGCTCCTGTCCTCCTTGTGCTGCTTCTTTAATGTAGACGTTGGCTGTGGCAGACTTCTTGTGCACGTTCTGAGCATGTGTGAAAAGTCCCGGCGGTGGCTGGAGGCATGCTACCGACTTCTACATTGAAAGAAGCAGTGCCAGAAGAATGTGTGATAGGGTATCAAATGCAAAAATATGTCTTCTTTGATCCTAGCCAACTGACATCCTTCTTGTCAGTGGCTCGACTGAAAATAGGAGGAGGAATATAAAGCACTCTTAGATTAGATTTTTTGATCGCCTGTCTCAGCCAACATAATTGTTAGTTTTTATTTCTTTGTTATATTCTCGCTGATTCTACATCTTGGATCTATATTGAGGACTTGAGTTAAAGTTAAGATATACTGGGTTAGTAGATTATAATTTGAATTGTATTTTATTTCTTGTTTAACTTTATCTTTCTGTACAAGTGGATACTTGATATGTTATTGAAAAAAGATAAATAAATACATTTAAAAGAAAAGAAAATTTCCTTCTAATCAAAAAATTCCTCCAAGCCCACATTATGAGAAAAATTACCCATATTTAACAAATATATCCAGGAAAAAATGGTCTATTTAAACAAAGGAAATTTAATACTGCTCCTCATCTAGAACCATTAATAATACTAAACTAATTTAAAATATTTGCCTATTTAATTTAACTAAGGGTATTCCATTCCTATCTCCTCATACTAAATCAACTACATTATACCTTTTGTTGTTCATGTAAGCTTAGAAACTGTTGCAGCTGGATAGGGTTTTGATATGAATTTTTGTCTTTCAAAGAGGGTGAGGATGATGTCTTAATTCTCATGTAGTCAAGGGAGATAAAATCTCAACTGAGAACATTAGGAAGCCCGAGTTTCTTTCCATGTTGCATAAGAACATGAGATTGCCGCTGCTGGGTCAGACCAGTGGTCCATCGTGCCAAGCAGTCCGCTCACGCAGCAGCCCCCAGGTCAAAGACCAGTGCTGTAAATAAGTCCAGCCTCACCTGCATACATTCCAGTTTAGCAGGAACTTGTCCAAATAAGTCTTGAAACCCTGGAGGGTGTTTTCCCCTATAACAGACTCTGGAAGAGCATTCCATCTTTCTATCACTCTCTGGGTGAAGAAGAACTTCCTTTCATTTGTACAGAATCTATCCCCTTTCAACTTTAGAGAGTGCCCTCTCGTTCTCCCTACCTTGGAGAGGGTGAACAATCTGTCTTTATCTACTAAGTCTATTCCCTTCAGTATTTTGAATGTTTTGATCATGTCCCCTCTCAGTCTCCTCTTTTCAAGGGAGAAGAGGCCCAGTTTCTCCAGTCTCTCACTGTACAGCAACTCCTCCAGCCTCTTTAACCATTTTAGTCACTCTTCTCTGGAACCTTTCGAGTAGTACCGTGTCCTTCTTCATGTATGGTGACCAGTGCTGGACGCAGTACTCCAGGTGAGGGCGCATCATGGCCCAATCTGTTCGTGATCCCCTTCTTAATCATTCCTAGAATTCTATTTGCCCTTTTCGCTGCCGCCGCACTTTGCACAGACGGCTTCATTGACTTGTGAATTGAAGAATTGTGCTTGCTTTTCTGCTTAAGAATTGTGTGGATTACTAAAGATTGAGATTTATGGACTTCATAGATTATGTTCCTATATTTTTCTCTCTTTTTTTGTGTGTGCTGGCACATGGGTTTTCTTTTGTGCTAGTAAACTTTTATTCTTGATTTGCAACGAACGCATCCAGGTGTGGACTGTTTTGAAGAGGAGTGACAGTGAACACGATCTCCTAGACCTGGCCTCACAGCTCTAGCTGTTCCCACCTGAGAACCTGATGCCAGATTCTGCAACCACTGAAGGTAAGCTATCTTAGCTCTACAAGGCAGATCACCACATAGAAAAGGAAATACTGTACATATAATTTGAGAGGCCATTACAGAGAGAAAATAAAACGTGTTGTGATAGTCTTACTTGAGATTTTTCTTTTTTATCTGTTTCTTTGAAATTTTATATAGCATTGCATTCCTTACCAACATGATGTTGACTAGCTTGGCATTGGGGTTGCCAGATTTTCCAGTCAGAAAATCCCGACACCTAGACCCACCCCCAGGCCTGCATGTTCCGCCCATCCCGCCCTGTGCGGAATTCCTCCCTGCCCAATGCAATTTCAGGAGGCTTTTCAAAACCCAGACAAAGTGCCGGGTTTTGAAAAGCTGTCTGGACCCCTGGACATATCCTCAAAAAGAGGACATATGGCTGGGGAAATCCAGACATCTGCTAACTCTAGCTTGGCAGAACCTGATAGAATTTGATTGTAGCTATAACATAAAATGGAGAACACCTTTTAAAAATTGAAAGCTGAACAACGTACCTTGCCACAACATTTGTAGATAACAAACACATATCATATATGAGAAATACTCACCATAAGACTATACTTTATAAGGCTGCAGTCAGGTGAAACATCTTTGTCAACAGCTTCTACGATTATTATTGTGCTGTTTGTTTCCATGGCCTATAAAATACAGAACCAAAATGATGGAGGAGTATCTATCAGTATACGTTGCCAATGCTTGACCATTTTTTACTATTTTTCCTCCTATTATGCTTAGTTAGAATGGTTAACTGTAATCTTATGTGAACATAGCATTCTTATGGAATAATGCAAATGCAAGCATGATACCCTAGCCAAGCAGCTAGGAGGCCGACAACAATCACAGTGTAATCCATCTGAATGGTATTTAAAATCCATCACAGATGTCTTGAGAACCGCTCTGAATTGACTCCCCAGTCATTGGTAGTGGTTTAGAAGCTTCCGATAAAGATAAAGAAGCTTGATACTGCAGTTCTAAATATGCTTGTTTTCCTTTGCAACTAAAGAGTTAATTTTGCAACCCAACAGTTAATCAGGAGCTAGATATATCTAACAATGAGACAGAGCCAGTTAGAAGAAAGGAGCTATGTCCGAGTCTGGAGAAGCCAAAGGACTGTGGGGGACTCAGCAGAGTAAGAGCTAGGGCAAGAGGAGATAAGGGAGGAAGGAACTCCTGTCAACACTCCTGTATACAGAGCAGCCCACCATTAAGCAAGATAGAAACACAGAAACATAGAAACTGACGGCAGAAAAGGGCTACGGCCCATCTAGTCTGCCCACACCAATGACCCACCCCCTAACTCCCTCCGTGAAGAGATCTCACATGCCAATCCCATTTTTTCTTAAAATCTGGCACGCTGCTGGCCTCAATTACCTGTAGTGGAAGACTATTCCAGTGATCAACCACTCTTTCGGTGAAGAAATATTTTCTGGTGTCACCATGAAATTTCCCACCCCTGAGTTTCAACGGATGCCCTCTTGTTGCCGTGTGACCTTTAAGAAAAAAGATATCTTCTTCCACCTCGATTCGCCCGTGACATATTTGAACGTCTCGATCATGTCTTCCCCTCTCTCTGCGTTCCTCGAGTGAGTATAGCTGCAACTTATCGAGGGTATCAAGAGAAGGGGAAGGGGCAGATTTTCCCCCTAGCTATCATGCCCTTAAGTTTCAAGTTTATTAGGATTTTATATACCGTCTATCAAGGTTTTTACAATCAGGTACTCAAGCATTTTCCCTATCTGTCCTGGTGGGCTCACAATCTATCTAACGTACCTGGGGCTATGGAGGATTAAGTGACTTGCCCAGGGTCATAAGGAGCAGCGCGGGGTTTGAACCCACAACCCCAGGGTGCTGAGGCTGTAGATCCAACCACTGCGCCACACACTACTCCAACACTTTCACTGCTATCGGCCACACCCATTATCTAACATGAATTTCAGTGAATTTTCTAATCATTACAAATATATATGATGTTTTTGTTTTGTACAATAATATTATTTCTCAGAACTTATTGAGTCTGCTGAAACCTGGTATACAGTAAATGCTGGCATCCAAGTTAGGCACGCCAAGGTAGTATTCTATAAGAATGCATATAACTTTTCGGCATGCATCTATCACACTCATGCCTATGCCCCTTTTTGAGTTTGGCACCATGCCTTCTAGAAATGCATGCAGCTAGATTTATGCACAAGTTTTAATGTTTGGCACCCAGTTATTGAAGTTAATTGGCTTATTAATCAATTAATTTGTGCACCCATCTCATAAGTATACCCACATTTTGGAGTCAAAACTAAGCACCATATACAGAGTCTGGGGATATTGTTCTATAATTATTTTCACTTTGTTCTATGAGAATTGCTGCAGGTTTCATTGTTTCCTATGGAGGTCTACAAGTCACTGACTTCATCCACAACAGTGTTCTCTTCCTTTTTTCTATCCATGGTTTCTGGTCAGGCCTAGCAGTGCACATTAGTGGGCCTGGCATTGACTTCACCATATACCACAAAACCTCAAGGAAATTGTTAATCTCAGTGTGTGAAGGCTTCAGGGTCTTAAGCCTGTGCAAAACTGTGATAATTTATTATAACACCACCAAACACCCTGTTGGAAAGAATGTATGAATGGCAACAGAAAAATATCAACTAGACAGTTTGATCCATATTTTAAATTATCATTCTTGTTTTTTCCTCAAAACTAGAGGAGAAAGAGAAGAGCGAAAACACCAGATAAGAAGAGAACCATTCTTAAATAGAAGGTGAGAACTAGTCAGCAGAAAAGACATCTATATTATGAACAAAGCCTGAGTCTCAAACATGAAGCTAAGTAATTCAGAGAAGCATTTGTCTGTATCTGAATGTTATGTGTGTGACAGCTGTGCTAGATTTTGATAGTGTCTAAAAACTGATATTCTAGTGCAACAGACAGTGGCATAGTAAGAGGGGTACAGGGGGCACAGTCTTTCTAAGGACGCAGCACCTTTACGTCCCCCTCTCTTCTCCTTGCTGCGTGCGCGTGCCCTGCGCATGCCCCTTGTCTTCCCTTGTACCTTTTTTACTTCCCCAGCACAAGGTTGATGCCCGTGTCGACATCAGTGCTCACTCTGACGTCATTTTCAGGACCTGTGACTAGGAAGTGACATCAAAGGGCGATCCAACATCGACATGGGCATCCTGTTCACACTGTAGAAGTTTAAAAAGTACGGGGAAAGAGAAAGGGGCGCGTGCGCGGCAGGGGGTGGTGGGGAAGATGCTGGGGGAGGGGCACCCCTAACCCTTACTATGCCACTGGCAATAGGTGTGTCATTCTGGATGGATGGGTAATATCCCCATGCTTGTAAGCCATGCAAAAGGAATTCACACCAGCTTTTGAATCCTTTGTCCTTCACTAGAGGGCTCTGCTGCACCCTTCAGTTTTTCCTTCTGCTTGTGAGCTGGAAGGAGTCTTTCTGATCTGCTCTGTATACACTTCTTCCTCCGTATTTGCGGTGATAGGGGATTAACAGACCTGTGAATACAGAAAAACTGCAAATACCTTTTTCATATGTTATTCACGGTTTTCTATTAAAACCCTTGGTAAATATGGTGAAATTGCAAATAACAAAAAAGATTTTATCTGTGCATGCTGGGAATCAGCAATTTTATCTGTAAACGCTGGGAATCAGCGATTTCTCTATGCAACTGGGAATAAGTGATTTTATCTGTAAATAGATGATGTAATTTGGGGGGGAGGAGCCAGCTTTCTAAACACTGCAAATAATCGAAACCGCAATTAGTGAAACTGTGAATACGGAGGGAGAATTGTAATTTTTTTTTGAACTGTCTCTGCTTATGCTAAGGCATGGGAAACATTCCAGTATTAGTGCATTAAAGAGAAGGCAAAGCCTTTCTCTGCGCCGATCTTCATGTTCTTAGCCTTCTTCCAGGCCAGCCTTGACAAGGGACTTACAGTGGCATCCCTCAGAGGCCAAGTGGCAGAACTCTCTTGTTTCAAGGCTTGAGAGCAAAAGGCATCGTTGGTGTCTCATCTGGACATAGCTAGATTCCTAAAGGGGGTGCTGCAGCTCATGTCCTCAGTAAAACACCCATTTCTTTCATGGAACCTTAACATGGTTTTGAAAGGCCTCAGTCAGGCTCCATACGAGCCACTGAAGGAAGCATCCTTGATGGATCTGACACTCAAGACAGTTTTTCTTGTCGCTATTAGTTCAGTGAGAAGAGTCTCAGAGCTATAGGTTATTTCTTTCCTCAAGTTCACAGTGGCCAAGTTTCTTTGTGCACCATTCAGTCCTTTTTGCTGAAGGTTGTTTCGGCTTTCTATGTCAATCAAGAAGTCAGATTGCCAGTGTTCCACTCCATAGGTTCTAAGAAAAGAAGGATTGGATTCTGAAGAAGTTGGATATTAGAAGAGTGCCTCTATGATATCTTGAGATCACCAATGAATTCAGGCTATCTGACCATTTTTTGGGGGTTAACTAGTCAAACTAGACATGGCACACCATCTTCCAAGGCCATGATATCCAGATGGATCTGTAGGGCTATTTCGTCAGCATATATTGCCTATGGAAAACAGTCTCTGTAAAGGCGCATTTGACTAGAAGTGTGACTTCTTCGTGGGTAGAAGCTTGGTTGGTCTCTCCACAAGAGATTTGTAGGGCAGCAACCTGGTCCACTCTATATACATTTTCCAAGTTTTACAGAGTAGATTTAGTGGTAAGGGAGGACTCCGCCTTTGGGTCCTCAGTGTTATGAGCAGGCACAGTAGTCCTGCCCTAGATTTCTGGGACTGCTTTTGTACGTCCCATATGTCCAGAATGACACACATATTGCACTAAAAAAAGAGATTAGGTTCTTACCTTGCTAATATGTTTTCTAGTAGATAGGTGTGTCATTCTGGAGCCCTGTCCTGACAGTTATCTCCTGTACCTTCCTACTGTCTCAATCAGAAAGTTTGACTCCAAACTGAAATTTGGATGTATAAAGAATAATCTATTGCTATAGAATATTGGGGTATACTTGAGCTCCATAAATGTTTCTGTTTGGCATAATTGTTTCACTGTTTTGATTGTTCAATAAAAATGTTTAATATGTGTGTTATGATTTCAGAGCAGAACAGAGTTGTAGTTCAGGAATTTCACTGTACCCCTCCTTCACATGTGTTTCTATATGGGGTTATCGCTTGTTTTGGTACAAACTGAAGGGGGCAGCAGAACCCTCTAGTGAAGGAGGAAGGTTTCAAAAACTGGAGTGGATTCCTTCTGCACAGCTCGCAATCATGGGGATATTACCTGTCTGTCCAGATTGACACACCTAACTACTAGAAAATATATTAGGAAGGTAAGAACCTAACCTCTTTTTTTCTGATAAAAGTGAGAAATCTAAGAGTTTTTATCATTCGTATTGAAGAAAAATCCATGACAAGATTTCTGGTCAAAGAAAACTGAACTGCAGCCACTAATTTTATGTAATGCAGTCTTTAATAAATGTTCCAAAAGGTGTCTTCTGTTAAAACTGTTCCAGCTCCATAGCACTGAGTTACCTAAAGATTTATTGAATTCTATATATACAGAGATAAAGAAACAGTACCAAAACAAGCCTGAGAACCTACAGAAAATGAATAGGAAGAGAAACACAACCCAAGGAGTAAACCACAGTTTATTATTTCATTCTACCACTAAATATGGGGAAAAGCTCAGCTTTGCTTCATCACCCCAAACATTTTGGAACATTCCTGGGACACCACTGTGAGATGAATGGACAAATCATGCCATCAATTTAAATTGATAATTAAGTCAAGTCATAGGTCACTTCTCACCTCTGATATTAATGTGGTATAGCTCGCCTGCTGAAATATTGGAGCATTGTCATTGATATCTTTTAAATATAGTCGCCGTTGGTTCATAACATATCTCTACATAGGTTAAAGGAAAAATATAAAACAATTGTTAGTAATTACATTAGTATTTGTAGTTCCTTTAGAGTAGTAAGCCCTTTATAGTAGTGAAGCATTTTCATGAGACAAACGTTCCCACAATTTTGCAACTTTGTCACACGTAGGAGACAACCAAATTTCAGTTTCTGTTTCAGTTATAGCACTTATACTGGTCCAAAATCCTTTATCTATTCTGTTTTTGTCAAAAGGTTATTTTAATTTGTGGCAATGTTTTTGGTTTCAGCAGAGGGATACAGACTACAAGCTTTGACAATCCCCAGGAGCCATCACTGGTTCACATTCACACAACTAAACTTGAGTTTTCTGTTTTTGCCAAAAGCAGATGATTTGCATCTAATTGACAGGAAATATATAGTGAAATTTCTAAACAGAACCTCCAAACCCTTCTCTACCAATTATGGAATATCTCAGGGAACAATCTTGGCACCCACAGTCTTCAATATCTTTATCCCTGCTGACTGGGACCATAAATGCCTTGCTGCAGAGGAGCGTCAGGCCAGCAGCCTTCTTGCTGGGGCCGTCTGTGTACTGATGACATCATCAGTACACAGATGGCCCCAGCGAGAAGGCCGCGAAGCAGCCTGTGAGTGCTGCTGGCCTGACGCTCCTCTGCAGCAAGGTATTTATGGTCCCAGTCAGCAGGGATCGGTTGGGAGAGAAGGATGGAGGGCCATCAGCGGTTCAGCTGAGTGGTGGGTGTGGCAGCTGGTGCTCAAGGGCTCTGCTGCACAAGGGATGGGAGGGAGGGAAGGATGGAAGCTGGACAAAGGCTTCTGCTGCACAGGGGGATGGGAGGGATGGAGGGATAGAAAGATGCTTCAGAGGGAAGGCACAAGGGGATGGGTGAGAGGGGAGGAAAGATGTTCACATGTGGGAGAAAGGAAAGAGGAAGAATTGGGGTGAAGGAGAAGAAGGGAGAGATGATCATGTATATGAAAAAAATAAGCCCTACCCGAAAATAAGACCTAGTGCCTTTTTTGGGCCCCAAATGAATATTTTCGGGGAAACATGGTACTTCCACAAACTATTTATGATCAGTCAATTATGTCCTTTCTCTAGCAATCTATTCTTCAAACATTAGTCTATTGTCTCATGCTCAATCAAGTAGTGTACTGTCATCCACTGTACAAAGGCCTTAGACAGAAGACCATCGCTGCATTCAGTTAATTCAAAATATTTCCATCAGATTGACTACAGGTTCACGGAAATTCAATCACGTCACCTTCCTCCTTAAAAATGTACACTGGCTATCTGTATTTCATCAAGTTATCTACAATTCATTCAAATAGAAGCTATTAATTTTCTAAAAATGATATATATATATAATTTATTATTTTAATATTGACTTTAAGCACTCCACACAATATGTCATATCACAACAATTCACAGTATAACAACATAATAATCAAAACATTAGAAGCCCTCTCCCAGAAGCACCCTCAAAAAACTAACGTTTCCCGGTATTTAAAATATGCACCCTTCACACCAGTGCTAAAGTTCTTCAAAATCTGAAAATGCAGTGATTTGTGGTGCAAGAAATCCCAGACTGCAATGTCTTTATATGCAGAATTGAGTTCAAAGGCAGCAGTGACAGAATGATCCCTTTATTCTACAAAAATCTATTATAGTAACTGCAACATTATCCCCCCTTTTATAAAACTGTAGTACAATTTTTAGCGCCGGCCACAGTGGTAACAGCTCCCACACTCATGGAATTCCTATGAGCGCCAGAGCTGTTACCATTATGGCCGGCGCTAAAAAACACACTATGGTTTTGTAAAAGGGGGGTTACTATAGTCCTGAAAACCGAACACAACCACACCCTGTTAATAGAAATGAGAAAAACTAGAAAAAAAACACCTGTCTAACTATATCAATTTTCTGCAGGAAGACAAGGTTGGCAGTAGTTTGTAAATATTAATCTACCCATGAAAATTCCTCATTCCTTAGTATGAGGACTCCCTCATCCAAGTATCATTTATTAAACAGATGTGGTTCTGCCATTTCTTATCCCTTCTCTTTCCCAGTATCTACCAAAGCACATATATTAATATTACTAAAATATGGATCACAGTATTTATTTTTTCACAGAACGAAACACATTTCAGTTACAGATCTAGTGATTTGATACCTGTCTGGTTACAAAGGAACTTTTTAGCATTTAGTAAAAGGGCTCCAAAAGTTTTTAGGAGAAAGAAAGAAAGTTACCAATAAGACTACAGGATCTGATTTCCTGAAATAGGATATACTACTGGCTTGGGTGCTGTACTATGGTAGATCTGAGTTCAGATCTAGAGATGAGGTATGTGGGACACAGAGGAAGGCCAAGAAAGCATGCGACGTTCAGACCACCCAATTTCTGCCAAGTTCAGTCGTGGCATAGAATTTGCCCCTCTGACAGTAAGGAACCTTACTGGAAATGAAGAAGCAGTATGTGGCGTAGAGACAATAAGATCTAATAATTACACTATTCTGAATTAGCTTATGCATGCAAACATTAGAAGAGGAAATAAATTGTAAAAACTGTAAGTTTATTACTTACACCATTCTTCACACAGGTGACAGAATAAAACAGGGGTCCATGCTAAAAAACAGAAGCACAATTTGCAAAATTATTGTCTATACTAAAATACTGAAACCTCCATTAAAGTAAGATAATGCTTCAAAAGTGAGCATATAGCTAAACTATGTGAAAAGAAAATTTCAATGTGATGGCATTGAAGCATGATTATATTCATTATAATCAAAACACATGAAGCCCCATTTAGGCTAGAAAAGGGACATCCAAGCTGAGACATTCAAAATTTCCCAGATATTTTACAAAAGGCTTGCAGATCAGCGAGCCTTTTGTAAAATATTTAGAAGAATAGTCTGGAACTTGCCAGCGGACAAGATGGCTGAATGATTCAACAGCTCCTCCCTCAATAGCAACATTCTGCTCAACTGACTGCACAGCAGTTTTATTTTTCACTCTAAAAGTGAATAATTTACTTGCTTATATCATCTACAGCAAGTATGTCATCTAGCAGGCAGACTAGATTAGAAACAGCCTTTGTAGCTGGGAGCTCAGCAAAAAAGCAGAAGGTGGATCCTCTAACTCCATCTAAAGTTCCCCTCCCAAGGGACTCTTCTGAATTTGATCAACCGATGGAGGCATTGAAAATCAATCAGAGGAGTGCTGCAAACAAATACTGATAAATTGGACAAAATGCAGGAAGAATTACATTCCCTCACACAAAAGATGACAGTGTGTGAGCTCAGGATTGAACAGCTGGAACACCGGGTAACTGAAATAGAAGGCAGTTTAAAAAAAGTTCAAGCAGATAATAAAGATTTGGCGGTTCATAGACAAAACCGCGGAAGACAAAGGTGCGCGCCGACAACTGAGCGCAAGACGGAAGCGCGCGCCGAAGAAAAAGACTGTTTTTAGGGGCTCCGACGGGGGGTTTTGTTGGGGAGCCCCCCCAGTTTACTTAATACAGATCGCGGTGGCGTTGTGGGGGGGTTTGGGGAGTTGTAACCCCCCTCATTTTACTGAAAACTTAACTTTTTCCCTAAAAACAGGGAAAAAGTTAAGTTTTCAGTAAAATGTGGGGGGTTACAACCCCTCAACCCCCAACAATGCGGCGTGATCTGTATTAAGTAAATTGGGGGTTCCCCCCCACACACCCCCGTCGGAGCCCCTAAAAACAGTCTTTTTCTTCAGCGCGCGCCTCCGCACTGCGCTCAGTTGTCTGCGCGCGCCTTTGGCCCGGCGCGCTTTTGACCTGACACCAATTTGGCACGTATGGCAAGGGATTTGGAGGAAGCGAATAATAGAAGCCGAAGGAGTAATATTCAGATAATAGGACTCCCTAAGGGATTCGAAGGATCAAATGCCATCTCTTTTGTGGAAAATATGTTGCCAAAATTGCTCTCTTTAAACCTGCAATTTCCACTTAAAGTGGAGAGAGCACATAGGATTCCAGGGAGAATTTCAAATGGGCAGTACGGTCCACAGCCTCTAATTTGCAAATTACTTCGGTTTAGACATGCAGTTAATATTCTAAATGCAGCTAAACAAGCTAGCTCTTTAAAGTGGCAAGACAATAAAATTCATATATTACCTGACTTTGCTAAGGCAACAGCAAACCGAAGAAAACAGTTCCTGCTCCTCAGGCCAAAATTAAGAGCTCCTTTTACTAAGGACACAGGAAATTACCATGTGCTACACCACATGCTATGCTTCTAGAACTAACACCAGTTCAATGCTGGCGTTAAGGTCTATTGTGCGTAGCAATGCAGTGCGTGCTATTCCGCGCATTAAAGCCCTAACGTGGCTTAGTAAAAGGAGCCCTAAGACAATTAGGAGTTAAGTACAGTCTCCTTTACCCTGCTATTATGAAAATTACTTTTAACAATAAAACTATCCACTATGAGGACCCGTGCAAGCTTGAAGAATTTGTGAATCAAAATTAGGATCACATGTCTTAAGGGAATGTGTTCTGGATTGGATCTAATAGACAGTTTCAAATATATCTTTTCTTTTTTTTTGGTTAGCATGGGGTTCTCTTAAGAAATATAGAATCATTAATTAATTAAATTAAATTTTTTATTGTTTTTCTTTTTTGTGGAAAGTGCTGATATGGAAATGCATTGAAGTTTTTAAGTGCCAGAGGAAATGAGTCAGTTAAATGAGGGGTGGGACTTCCACTTTTCTGCCTTTGAGGATTTTTAAGTGACAGATTATATGCAGTGGAGCATGGATTACTTTACTTGTTTCGGATGGCTACAGACTTTGTTAGTGCAGCTGGTGGAGGAACACTCAACTTTGGGCAGGTCATGAGCGTAAAGGTTATTTGGCCGTTGGACTTGGGCCACAGGTGGGTGAAGCTTTGAGCCAGGCAGCCGCGTACCACTTTTGAAAATGGCCACTGCATTGTCTTGGCAATGATCCCGTAACAGTGCAGTGGAGGAGAGCTGAATGCACAGTGAGAAAGTCGAAGGTTTTTAATACTATGGCACGTGGAAATTGGTGAGACATGAGTGTGTAATAGCGTGGACTCTGACGGATAGGAACTGCATGCAGGAATCAGTTGTAGGTCTTCAAAGCAATATGATTCTAAGGCCACTTGCCCAGTTTCTTCTTCTTCATTTCATCTCGGGAATCTAGAAGTTGCCCATAGTTAGATTAATTATTGGTGTCTTTTCACTGTTATTTATAATCCAAGACAGGATCTTCTGGGAAAGGAACGGGGGTAGCAGATCCAGTCCATGAGGATCTCATTTCCTGGGTCCATTAATCTTGGCCGCAGCACTAATGTTCTTATTTGGACAATTTAAAGTACTGATTTATAGGTTTGTTCATTAATGAGTTGTTATTATGAATTGTTTATTAATGAGTTATTTTTCTCCTGTGATTATTTACTTATTTGCACATTGAATTAGATACAAATTATCATTAATAGCTTAGGTTTATATAGGTGATGAATTTAGACACCTTTTTAGGATTTGTTTTAATCTGGGGGTTGCTTTAATTCCATAAATATTTTCATTTCAATGGTTTTTAATGCTAGAAAAGAATATGATGGGTTTCGGGTCTGGGGATTGGTATAGTTATTAAAGGGTTTAAATTAAAGTTAGGGAAGATAGCACGAGATAATAGATGATTGTAATTTATAAGAGTACAATGTGGAATTGATTGCATTAACCATATTTTAATTGAATTCATTAAATATAATGGGGAATTTTAATGGGAAATGAACTTAGATTACTCATAAGTGATATTTGCTGTTAGTTATCCTTGATTGGATCATCTACTCATATTCCATAGTATTTTATGATATGTTTTTAAGGGGTTTAATTATATTTATGAATCATTCTATGACCTTTGGTTTAAATGCTGTTTAATCTCTAAGGAAAATACATTATTATTTCTTCTGTAATTTCACTGAGTGCAGTATTATACTTTTTCAGTGATTAACATAATTTTTTAAGTAGAATTATTAAATAGCTATAATATATGATTATTAGGGAATGGTTTGGGAGACATTATTGTTATTATGTCCCATTTGGTGATTTATAAATTTATATTTACCTCTTATGGGATTCAGTAATGGTTTTATGATTTATTTTATGGGAATATAAAATTCTTAATGATTCTATTAAAGAGGTTAAAGTATTCTAAGATATAGTTCTAGCTATATTAATTGTTATTTATGTTTACTTGAATGTTTATTTGGGTATATAGATAGAGTGATGACTTCCTCTTAATTCTATATGGGGGAATTTTTTGGGATTGGAAATTAATTATTCATTCCAATTTTTATATGATGGTTAATCTAGGGTTGCAGATGGGGCTCTTGGGGGAGGTTAGCAGTCACCGGCCTACATGTTTGCTTACAAGCTTTCAGGTGACATGATGAAATGGGTTTGGGGTGGGATTGGGAGATATGGGGGTTTGGGGTTCTGGATATGCGTGATTATCTTATTTTTAAATTTATTCAAAAGGAACTTGGGGGGTTATCTATTAATAAGTAATAATCAAATAAAATGCCTTTAAAATTTTATTCCCTGATTGTCAAAGGACTTAATCATCCCATCAAAAGAAAGAAGGTGCTTAATTTTTTAAAACAGCAGGAAGCAGATGTTTACTTTATACAACAAACACATTTATCATCGGGTGAGTCAGCTAAATTTGAAGGGGGGTGGGCAAAGCATTGTTTTTTTACACCTGCAGTGGGAAAAAAGTTGGTGTGGCTATCCTAGTCAATAAGAAATGCTCTGCAGTGTTTGGTAATCCTCATGCTGATCCTATGGGTAGATGGCTCTATGTGGACATGACTTCAGGAAAAAAAATGCCCTGACGATTTTTAACATTTATGCTCCTAATTCAAATCAGGCTGAATTCTTAAAAAAAAAAACCTCCAGCAATTAATTCTGTCATTGGCTACATCTAATTTAATTGTAGCCGGAGATTTTAATGCTGTCATGGATCCACTATTGGATAAACAGCGATATTATAAAAAACTTTCAAAATTACATTAACATAGTAAGATTAATCAATTTTTCCTGGAAGTGTTTTATGGTGGAAATGAAATCTGAGAAATTTGTCAAAGAGATAAGTTTAGATTGAGATAAAGTTTAACCAACTTTATCTCAAGAGCGCTTGAGATAATGTTGGTTAAACATTTATTCCATTTGCCTGCTTGGAATGATAGTATTCAATCAAGGAATCTCTTGTAAATACAGGCCTTCAAGGATGGGAAAGCGAACAAGTAGGCACTACGTGTACAAGTTGTGCCTGGAAAATTGAAATGATGGTAACTGCTGAGGCACTGATTTTTCTTGGGCACCCATGCCATTAGGACCATGTGTCTTCCTAACCATGGAAACACTGATGCCATCAAGGCAACAGTGTTACATGGTAAAAAACCTGACAATTTCCAAAGTTATATTTTCAACTTGTGTCCATAACAATTCTTTCACAGGAAAGGGAGAAAGGACTGGAGATTGGGACAAAGAGAGGCTGGAGAAGGGAGCTGAGTTCAGATCCAGTGACACACATGAACACACCCCAGGTCAGATCCCCTCACACACATGCACACCATACTTATTCAATATAAAGACATGATCAGGCATATAAGATATAAGTATACACACTGAAAAAAAAAGTGTAATAAGAAAATTAACCAGACCGTTTATAGATAAGTATTTCCAAAGATCAAGTATTTTCTGAAAACTAGATGCAATTGTGAGTCTCAAGGACCAAAGCTGAAAACCTTTGCTTTAGACCAGCAGTATGTGTATGTGTTGTGTGGGGGGGGGGAGTGAGGGGTTGGAGGAGGGGGGAGCATTTGTAGCCAATTAGGTCACTTACAATGTCCTCCAGATCCAGCTTTTTATGAGCTCTCACAGTGGCATTATTAGATCCAGGAGTATGTTGAAGTTCCAAGTATTCAGTGTGGTGTGGGAAAAAATCTTTCATCAGGATTAAAGTTGCATCTAAAGGAATATTTATTATCCATTCAATATCACCTATAGGGAAAAAACCAACAACTATATTTGAATGGCTTCTGCCACAAGGTAATTCTTCACTCTGTAATGTGACAAAACAAAAAAAAAATTTTCTTCATGAAATAAATGCTTGTCAAGAAGCATAAAGAACAAATTTTGTTTGGAGACCAAGGTGATCTACAATTTAGATGTACAGTATGTGTCTTTTGTAACTGGAAACCCCAGAAAGTCAATAACTTGATGTGCAGTATCATAGTTTACATAACTGAACCTTCTTTTATTAACCCTGTAAAATTAAGACCATTGATAGATCGAGAACAGTTATGGATTCTAGACAACATCGTTAATCATATATCCAATATGTGCAATGGCACTGATTCAGATCCTGTCAGCTCTTGCATTTTTCGCTTGCATAAGGAGTTTGCATGGCATAATAGAATTGGTTATCTAACTGACCAATTAAACAATCTCAGAGAGCAACATGCTTAAGGGCATTTCACATTGCCAGGCATGTGTATAAATGTGAGTTTCTCATGTGTATTAACAAGCAATATTAATAACCGTCAGATGCAAAGACCAGACGGACCCGTGGATGCATAGGAAGAGAAATGGCCAGCAGGAAATAGGAGATGATGGTGCCTCTACACAAGCGGTACTGTGTACAAATCTGCAGATCCATTTGCAAAAAATGATTTAAATGTTATTTTCCATAAAGCATATGAGGATAGACTTGAAAATATCAATATATCTAATCTGGAAGAAAGGCGGAAATGGGATATATGATAGAGGCATTTAAATATCACCATGGCATAAATGCACAGGAGCTGGGCCTCCAATTAAAAGGAAGTCCTGGAATGAGGGAGCATAGGATTGAGGGGATAGAGGATAGTCTAAGGTGTAATCTAAGGGGGAAATACATTGTTATGGAAAGGGTGGTGGATGCAAAAAATGACCTCCCAGTACAGGTGGTGGAGACAAGATTGTATCTGAATTCAAGAAAGCATGGGAGCAGCACAGAGGATCTCTAAGAGAATGGAAGGGTATGGTAAAATGAATGAGAACAGACCTGGAGCCCAGGTAAAACAGTCACACAGTAGTTGTAGGTAAAGGAAAAGAAAATTTAATTAAAGCTGTTAAGTCAGGTGTTCTGTTCTATTCACAAGTAGGAGGAAAAAGGCAATATAAACTTAGTCTGAAATTGGAGCAATGGCCTCATGTGGCCTTCTCCATTAGGAGTGCCTACCCCCACCCGCGTAGATGAAAGACAAAAGATGAGTACTTTGTGATATCTAAAATATTTATATAAGTTACTAAACAAATAAAAACTTAAATAATAATATAGTGACCTATGATGACTATGGATGCCGTTTCTGGTCTGTATGTTCTTTAAAGAGAATTGAGCATACACCAAGGCATTTCTGAGGTCTGTGGGTCAAAATACTTTAAGACCTTCTCTAGCTGATACTTTATTGCTTCTCCATTAGGGCCACTCTGTACCTTATTGCCATTTGCCTCTCAGTATAGCAGAACACTACTTGTCCCTGGCCTGGTTCCTCAAAAATCAGGGAAGGGTGTCCTAAACAGATGGGTCTTAAGTAATGGCTTAAACCAAGAATATGACTGTTTGGAGAAAAGATCAAGGGGAGGACTTTACAAAATAAGGGAACTATACAGAAGAAAGCTGCATGAAGTGTAGTCTCAAGATGACAACACAAGACTGGAAATTGAAAGAAGGGAAGCTGAAGATAAACGTAGAGCGCAAGAAGGGCCATAAGGATTAATCAAAGCTAGGTTTACCATATGGCTCCTGGAAAAAAAGAGGATGGATTATCTGGGTTTTACTTCCATTGAACGCAATGGAAGTAAGAAGGCCTGATGGAGATATTTAGGTTTTACTTCCATCGAACACAATGGAAGTAAAACCCGGATGTCTCAATCCGTCCTCTTTTTTTTTTCTGGAGCCATATGGTAATCCTAACAAAGCTGAAAGGTAAGAAGGACAGACCATATGAAGAACCATGCGGGCTAATGTGAGGATCTTAAATTGTACACAAAATGAGACAGGAATTCAATGGTGTTGAGCTAGGAGAGGTGAGATCTATGAGTGTGTGTGAGCAAATGAATAGCAGTGTCTTGGACAGTCTGAAGACAAGTCAAGAGAATCTTGGGGAAACCTGCAATATTACAGTGTTCTAAATGAGAAAAAACAAGTGATCAAAAAGTGTAGCACAGGAGATATTATCCAGATAGCTTCAGAGAAAAGAGGTACACCCAAGTGGGTTGAAGCAAGTCTCAGAGATGTGAGAGAAAGTGAAGTTGAGAATCAAAAATTACACTGAAATGAGATACTTAAAAGTGTTAATTAGTTCTAAATGTGTGTTCTGAATGATGGGAGTAACAGAGGGGAGAACGGATCTGCGTGTAACCCAAAGGGCCACAGACTCAGAAGGGTTTTAAATGAGGCAATTCTAAAGAAGCCAAAAATTAACCACATCTAGATAAGATTGAAGAGGAGAAAGGTTAAGAAAGGATCATAGAAAGAGATCAGAAGAATATCTGCATATATTTAGAATTTAATGGAGATTGATTGGACCAGAGTGGCTAAAGGACTCAGAAAAAGATTAAAGAGAATAGGAGAAAGCAAAGAGCCCTGAAGGATACCTCAGCGAACAGAGAAAGAGTTTGATCTGGAATTAGGAATGGAAACAGAAAAAGAACAATTTGCAAGACATGAAGAAAACCGCTTAAGTACTGAACCTGAAATACCAACAGAAGACAATCTAAACAGAAAATTACATTACATTAGTGACTTTTATTCCACCATTACCTGAATGATTAACTGAATGATTGTTAACCATTGCAAAGGCCAAGGGGAGAAGGCCAAAGGAATCCAGATTTATCCAGGGGGAGGGAATAGCTTCAAGTAGGCAAGTTGTCTTGCAGGAGGAGGCAAAGTATTTCTCCAGGACAGTGGGAGATTAAACTGGGACTAGGTCTAAGGAAAACAGGGGGGATGGGTGGAGTCAGAAGGGAGGAAACGGAAGCCTGAGTAATAGGAAAAAGGGGGAGTGTAAAAGGTAGGGAAGGAAGGAAGAATGTGAGTTGGTTGATTTTATCAAGAAAATAAAAGGCAACATTAGCTGCAAGGGTATCTGAGTAGGAAAACCTAGGTAGAATGGATGACAGCTGTGAAACCACATTAAAGAACTTCTGTGGATAATGTGAAGCCTTAGTGATAAAGGAAGTATAGTATTATCAACTGATAGAGCAGAGCTGACCATGCTAGAAATGAAGAGTAGATGAGCCATGTAATGATGGCGATCCAGAGAAGTTTTAGTGCTACACCATAATTATTCATGTTTGCAAAGCTGCCCTTTAGTATTGAAAGATTTTATTAATTTTCCAAGAACCAAAACAGCAAATACTAAACATGACATAACAAAGTACAACATCCCTTTCCCACCCGTCCCTCCCCAATCACCTCTCACCCAAAGGTTGCATCCCAGCTCTAGCAAGCCTACCACAATAAGAGGCTCGGAGATCTGTGTTCTGATAATCCCCGAATCCACACTCCACAACAATACATAAGCATCCTGTAGTCACCCCACCACCCACCACAAAACCCCCTTGTGGTCAGAAGCAATCCCCCACCCCCTCCCCCTGTCTCCAAACTAACACCCCCAAATCAAGAGAAGCCCAACCCAAGAGAGCACATGGTTCCCAAAACTAACTACAGTATGCTCACTCCTACACCTACTACTTCCCCCGCCAAAAAACCACCCCAAGCTCAACCCCCCATACCCAAAACTCACCAGTCGCAGACTACAGCAGGGTATTCAAAATAAGACTACGGCCTTTAGGATGGAACTGATGCAAATATGGGCCCAAAAATTTGCAAATATCGCTGATCCCCATTTATGGGATCTCTGTGCATTCCTCGCTTCCCAGCAGGCCAACTGATGTATATCAGCCCGCCATTGTCAATACACCGGGGACTCGCTCAGAGTCCAATATTTCATAATACATTTCCGAGCCACTAACCCTAGCTTGCGACACAATGATCAACGTACCCCCCTCCATAGTCCCAAACACAGCAGGTAAATCCACACCAATTACTCCGGTGTGCCGGCCAAGGCCAGTTGAAGCCCTTGCTGCATAAATTGGAGAATCTACCGCCAAAATGATTGAATAAGACTACAGCCCCAAAACATATGCCCAAAGGTCCCCACCTCCTTCCTGCATTTCAGACACAAAGGCGTAGCAGCACCCCCACAATAAAAATACGGTGCAGGCGTGAAATTCGCCCTACACAGCACCCTATAATAGCATTCCTGTAGGGTAGCCCAACGGGTCAAGGAGGGAACTCCCTGTAGTTGGGTCAAAAGATCCCAAGACTGCAAAGGCATAGATAATTCCCTCTCTCAGCCCTGCCGGTAAAGGCCCACCTCCTTACTTGGTTCTACCCACCCCAACCCCTTGTAAATCATGGACACCGAGATCTCCTCCTCCGTGTCATCCCCCCAAAAAACACGCAAACGAGATCCCATATGACTAGCCAACTGCTCAGAGTCTAAGGTGGCCCAAAAATGCTTAAGCTGACAATACGCAAAAGTATTACCCCATTTACGTCCCACCCGAGCTTGCAAATCCGCAAACGCTACAAGCTCCCCTTCCAAAGTCATCACATGCTCCAACTCCTAGACCCCCATCCCTCTCCCAATTGGCAAAAGCTGCGTTATCAGTCCCCGGGGGAAAGGGGGAATGCCCGCACAACGGAATCTGATCAGTAATCGCTGGGTCCCCATCCATATTATGCACCAACCATGTCCATGCCTTCTTCAGAGAGTTCACCAATAGACTACGATGGAGCCCGTCAGGAGCGCTCTACATGGCAAATGCAATAGCGACAATATGTGGGCAGGTGAATAATATGCCTTTTCCATCTGTACCGGTGTAAATTTAGTCGAGCCCAGCAACCTATCCCCTAAATGCCTCAACAGGCACGCATAATTATACCATTGTAGATTGGGCAACCCCAGACCCCCTTCTGCCCAAACCCCCTGTAAACAGGCTATAGGCATTTTAGGTTTTTTATTTGGCTATATAAACCTAGACAACATACCCTGCACACGACCCAGGTCCCTACGAGAGAGGCGTAGTGGAAGGGTCTGAAGCATATAAAGCCACTTGGGCAAAATCATCATTCGAAGCAACTGAATCCGCCCCATCAATGACAAGGGTAATAAATACCAGTTCTCCAACGCCCGTCACGTTTCATGCATCATATGCGACACATTCAATTTATACAACGCCACCACATCCATAGATATCTGTACCCCAAGATACCGGAAAGAACCTGTAGCCCATCACAAGGGAAAAGGAGGTCCCCACCCATCCTGTACCTCCTCCAAGGACGCTAGCACCTCCGACTTATTCAAATTAAGCCGCAACCCTGCATACTCCCCGTATTCCTTCAATAATTCCAACAAAGCCGGCAGCGAATGTTTAGGTTCCACAATATGAACAAACAGATCATCTGCATAAGCTGCTAATTTAAACTGATGCTGCCCCACCTGAAACCCCGCTATCCATATAGCGTACACATCTCGATTAAGCGGATCTAAGGTCAACGCAAAAAGGAGCGGTGACAGTGGACACCCCTGCCGGGTCCCACAAAGGATAGGAAAGAGGCCTGACACCATGCCATTCACTAAAATACATGCCTGAGGAGAGGAATACAGCGCTCGCAAAGCTGAAACAACCTCCCCCCCCCAAAACCCTTAGGCATGCAAAGTCTCAAACATGAAATCCCACCGAACCAGGCTAAAAAAGGCCTTTTCTGCATCAAAGCTAATTAAAAGGGACCTCTGTTGCCGGAAAGCCCTCAACTCTAATGAGAGCAATAATTTACGCATATTCCAGGCAATCGACCTACCTTTTACAAACCCTAGTTGGGCTTCATGCAAAAGCCCAGGCAATACCCCAGCCAATTGATTTGCCAAAATTTTAGCTAACAGTTTAACTTCTGCATTTAACAACGAGATAGGTCGATAAGCCTCCTGTGCCGTTTGATCTTGCCCAGGCTTAGGGAGTACCAAAATATGCGCTATTTTGAGAGTCTCTGGAATCGCTTCTGCCTGAATCATCACATTAAATGCTTGAGCATAGGGATCCACAATCCCCGCCCCCATAATCTTATAAAACTCATTCCGAAAGCCATCTTCTCCTGGGGCCTTCAACAGCAGACTCCGCACAATAGCTGCATACACCTCTTCTGGGGTAACCAAAGCCTCCAATTTTGCCCTCTCCTGCAAATTAACACAAGGATGATGGACAGTTTGAAGATATAAGGCTCCACTCACCTCCCCTCCCCCTTCTCCTGGGCTCGCATACAACCATCGATAATACTGTTGAAAAATGTCACAAATGCCCTGGTCCGAATGGATCCGCTGCCCATGTGAATTCCACAAAACAACAATCATCCGCGATCCCCGAGCAGGGGCCACCAAGCGAGCCAGCAATTTCCCACCTTTCTGGCCATGACGATAAAGCTGATATTTATACTATGCCATAGATTTGTGTGCCCGTTGATGTAACAACTCATTCAAGGCAATCTGAATCTCCAAATACCGGGCCCTATCCACTGCCAAATGGGTACTGCCAAAAAGACGGCGCTTGCCTCAGATCCCTTTCCAAGCGCAAAATCTCACAGTTTCGTGTCCTGCGCACATGGCTAACATAACTAATGATAGCTCCTTGCAGCACCGTTTTGGCTGCCTCCTAAAAAAGCACCGGATGGTCCCTATGCATCTTATTATGAAGGACATAGTTTTTCCATTGTTCATGCAACATCTCTTAAAATTTAACGTCCTTATACAGGTAAACCGGAAACACCCAGCACCTTCTAGACTGGGCAGCTCCCCCCCCCCCCGGCTAATTGTATCCAAACCCATGCATGATCAGATATAACTGCCATACCAGTCTCCGCCCTAGGAACTGAGCCAAACAAGGAACTAGACACTAAAATAATAATAATAATAATAATAACTTTATTCTTATATACCGCCATACCCATCGAGTTCTAGGCGGTTTACAACAATTAACAAATGATCTGCATTGACAAGCTTATTTACAACATGTTACAAGCAGATTTACAAACAAAGGTAATCGATGCGCAACTGTGTATTATGAGCCCGAGATAGGTGTGTATAATCTCTCTCCACCGGATGTGATACTCGCCACACATCAATCAGATCAGGCAATTGTCCCATATTCTGCAACCCGCGAGCCCCCGGAGTCCATCCCAAACTTACTCCCCTGGAGCAATCAAGTGAGGGGGCCCAAACTGCATTAAAATCCCCATCCACTATCATTGGGGTCCCTTGATAAGTCAGTAATGCAGCCACCATCCGTTTCTGAAAGAGAGGGTCATAAACATTTGGAGCATAAAAACAGCCAAGAATTATCGTTCGTTTAGCCAACATCCCCTGACAAATAAAATGCCCTCCGTCATCCCTATCCAATACTTCCAAATTAGTCGCAACCCCCTTCCGAAACAAAATGACCACCCCCTTCTTCTAATCCACCCCATCTGCAGCTACATAATCCCTGACCCACCATTTCTTAAGTTTACTATGTTCTATAGCATTTAAAGAAGTTTCTTGCAACAGGGCCACATCTACTTTATGCCGCTGCAAGTGCTGTAATATTTTTGATCATTTGACTGGTGAGTTTATACTCCCCACATTCCACGACACTATCTTAAGTGTAGCCGTCCCCAACCTGCCATGCATAAATCATCACGACCCCTAACCTGAACATGGCCAGCCCAGCCTCCAGCCACATTCCTGCGAGCATTCGAAAGCGTACCACACCGCAGGTTGCTGAGCAAGATGAGTTCTATAGGATTGGGCGACACATTGACGAAATGGGTTGGGAACTGGCTTGGAGGTAGGCTTCAGAGGGTAGTGGTGAACGGCACCCCCCTCCGAAATGACGGAGGTAATCAGTGGAGTGCCGCAGGGCTCGGTCCTGGGCCCGATCCTATTCAACATCTTTATAAGAGACTTGGCAGAAGGGCTGCGAGGTAAAATAACATTATTTGCCGATGACGCCAAACTAAGCAATGTAGTGGGCAAAAGCACAACAGACATAAATTCAATGTCCGACAACATGATGCACGACCTATTCCTATTGGAGCGCTGGTCTAGGTCCTGGCAACTCAGCTTCAATGCCAAAAAATGCAAAGTCATGCACCTGGGCAGCCAAAATCCATGCAAGACTTACACCCTTAATGGCGAGATCCTAACAAGAACTGAAGCAGAACGAGACTTAGGGGTGATCGTCAGTGAGAACATGAAGACTGCCAATCAAGTGGAGCAAGCTTCATCCAAGGCAAGGCAAATCATAGGTTGCATACGCAGGAGTTTCGTCAGTCTTAAGCCTGAAGTCATTATGCCATTGTATAGATCCATGGGGAGGCCCCACCTGGAATACTGTGTGCAATTCTGGAGGCCGCATTACCGTAAGGATGTGCTGAGACTGGAGTCGGTCCAGAGAATGGCCACCCAGATGGTCTCGGGACTCAAGGATCTCCCTTACGAGGAGCGGTTAGGGAAGTTGCAGCTGTACTCACTCGAGGAACGCAGAGAGAGGGGTGACATGATCGAGACATTGAAGTATCTCACGGGCCACATCGAGGTGGAAGAAGATATCTTCTTTTTTTTTTTTTTTTAAGTTTTATAATATTTTATTCAACAAAATGAAAACAGTACACAGGCAGCATGCCAACAGCAAAAGTACAATGCCCATAGGAAACAACATAACCCCCCCACCCCCAACCGAGTGATACAGCATAAGCCTGAAACAAAGGAAGATGAAAATGAGGATAGCTCAAAGAAAACCCCGCCAGGAGCCATAACGAGACCACTGACGACGAAACGTACCACAGGAATCATTATTTAAAGCAGTCAATTTAGACATCAAGTAAATTTGATCAATCTTATTTAACAATTCAGTACGAGAAGACAAAGAAGCACGCTTCCAATATGTAGCCACAGTAAGTCTAGCCGCCGTAGCAACTAGGGCCACAAAATGATTCTGATCTACATCCAAGCTCCCCGAAGGATAGTTAAGTAAAAATACTTCCATACGCAATAGAATGGGTAGGTGTAACACATCAATCATCAGTTGTTGAACCATCTTCCAAAAAGGTACAATCATAACACAATCCCACCAAATATGCCCAAAAGTGCCCAGACTCCCACAGTTACGCCAGCAGTGCCCATCTCCACAATGATAGAAACGGTGCACCTTTTCCGGCGTAAGGTACCACTGAAATAGCATCTTATACCCCTGCTCAACCAAGGGGGATGCTAAAGAAACTCTCAGTAATGTACCATAAAGGCGGTCCCATTGTTGATAATCAAAGGTCTTCCCCAACAAGATTTCCCAACGATGTTCGTATGTGCGAGCCTGAGGCCTAGTGTATAGAAGAGCTTTATAAAGGCGTGATATAAGGCCCACCCCAAATCCCATCCTAAAAACTTGAAGAAAAGCAGAGTCTGCCCCTTCCCACTCCGGGATCACCCTCTTTACCATAAAATCCCGAAGTTGGACATAGGCAAAAAAATCTGTTGAGGGGAGATCATATATAGATTGCAAGGCAGCAAAGGGTACCAGATGTCCACCCACTATCAACTGACCCAGGACCCGAAGACCCTCCATTTCCCAACGCCGAAAAATCACAGTATCCCTAGCAGGCGGAAAATCAGGGGCAAATCTAATGGGAGTAGCATAAAAATAGCGCTGACGTGGGAACCAAGCTCGTCGAACCCGGCTCCACGCCTGCAAGGTACACGCCATCCCATAAGATGTCCCAGTCTGCAAATCCCGAAGGATATCAAAAGACAGCCAAGGCAATGCTGCCAAAGGGTAGGTTGGCTGTAGAGCCTGTTCCAGAGAAACCCAGCGTTGGGAGGGATATGCCCAATGAAACAACCCTTGCAGTTGGGACGCATAATAGTATGTAGAAAAATCAGGGACACCCATTCCCCCATGTGACCTGTCCCAATACATACGTTCCCTCCGCACCCTAGGGGGCTTACGTGTCCAGATATAAGCAAAGGCCCGCCGTTGTAGCCTAAGTAAGAACCGCTTAGGAATTGAGAGAGGCAGGCAGGAAAACAGATATAAAAAACGAGGCAGCACATTCATACGCAAAGCACTAATCCTACCCATCCAAGACAACCTCAATCCCTCCCAGCGATCCAGATCAGCAAACACAGTTCGTAGCAACGGAGGATAGTTCAATTCAAAAAGGTCAGATAGTCTACGAGATATACGCACACCAAGGTACTTAATGGATTTAGTCGCCCATCGAAACGAAAATTTAGCACGTAGGTCCGTTACCAGCAAGTCCGGAAGGGAAACATTAAGCAATTCAGACTTTTCAATGTTAATTTTAAAGCCAGCCACCACCCCAAACATAGTCAAAACACGAAGCACCTCCGTCAAAGAATGATGTGGGTGGGTCAAGGTAAACAAAATATCATCAGCATACAGTAAGATCTTATGTTCTTCGTCACCCACCACAATCCCTTGAATATCAGCATTCGCACGTATAGCAGCAGCTAATGGCTCCATAACCAACGCAAAGATCAGCGGTGACAGAGGGCACCCTTGCCTGGTTCCTCTACGGATCATAAAATTGGCAGTATATCTTCCATTAACCCTTAAACAAGCCTCCGGAGCAGCATATAATAAGGTCACCCAATGTAGAAAAGCACCCGAAATGCCCATCTTCTTTAAAGCTGCTAGCATAAACGGCCAATAAACCCTATCAAAGGCTTTTTCAGCGTCAACTGATAACAAGACAGCTGGAATAGAATCTTGATGGGCCACTCCAATAAGATCTAACACTCTTCGAATATTATCACCAGGTTGCCTCCCTGAAATAAAACCACATTGATCACCATGAACTAGGAAAGGCAAAAAGCGTTGCAACCGGACTGCCAAAATACGGGTAAACAGCTTATAATCAACTCCTAACAACGAAATAGGGCGGTAGGACCCACAAAGGAGGGGATCTCTCCCGGGTTTAAGAAGAAGAGAGACCGCAGCCTGACGAAACGAATACGGCAAACAATCCCCCTCCAAAAAAGAATTAAACAATCTAGTCAAAGGAGCGACTATATGGGCCTCCATTTTCTTATAAAACAGGGGCGAAAAACCGTCAACACCCGGTGCTTTAGAAGCAGCTAAATGATGTATAGCCGCCACCACCTCAGCGGGTTGAATAGGGGAAGAGAGCCACTCCGCATCAACTTCCGCCAAACAAGGCAAGGTGACGTTAGATAGAAAGGCATCTATCTCCCCCTCCGTGGCTTCAATCTCCGGAGAGTACAGAGTCCGATAGAAGGATAAAAAAGCCTGATGAATGGCCCCGTCATCTGCACAAAGCTGTCCCGACCCATTACGAATCCGAGTAATGGAATGTTGCGCCTGAGTTTGCTTGATCTGTGTAGCTAACAAGCGACCCGCCCTACCACCCCATTCAAAAAACCGTTGTTTCCGTCTCTGTAGGGCCCAAGCCATGCCCTCTAAATCAAGCTCCTGTAAATCCCTCCGGCACTCCGTCAGCGCTACACCCCCAGCCACCGACGGAGCTCTCTTATGAGCATTCTCCAGGCGTCGAAGGCGGGACACCAGCTCTAATCTACGAGCAACTCGACATTGGTTACGATACGACCCTCTCGAAATACAACAACCCCGAAGGGTGGCTTTAAAGCTTTCCCATAGTATCGCAACATTAATGCCTGCCACATCGTTAAAAACAAAAAACTCCTTAACATCAGCCTCTAACAAGGTCAAGGTACTGGGATCCTTCAACAAAGAATCATTCATACGCCACAAACGACGACCACCTCTTACCAGTCCAACTTGCAACTCCAAAGTCAAGGGAGCATGGTCGGACCACACCCGGGGTTCAATACTGGAGGCCAGGGCACGAGGCAAAGCAGCACGAGGCAGCATCCACATATCAATTCTAGTATAGGAATCATGTTTTGATGAATAAAAGGTGTAGTCCCGCGCGCCAGGGTGTAAGTAACGCCATACATCTATCAAATCCTGCCGACGCAGGAAGCGCAGAAAAGCCCTTCTGTCGCTTCTAGCATAGCGGATGGAAGAATTGGAATTATCCTCCTGAGGATAGCAGGTAAGATTAAAGTCTCCACCTACAAGGAGAGTACCCTCTACATGATCCAACAGCACACGTTCTAACAACGTAAAGAAGGCCCCCTGACCAACGTTTGGAGCATAGACATTCAATAAACTATATAAGGTGCCATCCAACTCAGCTTTGACCAGAATGTAGCGGCCCTCAACATCCCGCACCACCTCTCTCAACGCCACCTGGACACGTTTATGGATTAAAATACCCACCCCCTGAGTCTTTTTCCGAATCTTATTAGAGGAAAGGAAAACATGAGGATAGCTATTGTGAGTAAGCAATTTCTCATAGTGAGATTGAAAATGGGTCTCCTGAATGAATCCAACAGCGCTATTCAGGCGGCTCAATTCCTTAAATAACAAGCGTCGCTTTTGTGGAGAATTCAAACCATGTACATTATAAGACAGCAAAGTAAGCTTATCCATTTGCATAAGAGAAGAAAAAGCACTTCAGCACCCAACCCATACCATGTTCCAAAGCAGCCAAGTCAGCCAACCCCTCCATTCGCAACCTTAAGAAAAACAATATGCAAACATACTCCCATACATCCACACAAAAGAGCACTCGGTCACAACCCTTCCCAACACCAACACCCCGCCCCCCTCCCCCCAACCCCCCAACAACACCCCACATGGTCCAGCTACCAAAGCACCTGGTAACCACGGTGCAGGAAGTGTAGAGAAACAGCTCACAAAGGGACCCCCAGAACAAGCCCTGAAAACAGCCTTCGCGACAGAAGCCTCACTGCAAAGAAAGTAAAAGACACACACAGCACAAAAGTTCAGGAACACATCCCCCAAATGCAAATGTTCAAAGGGATGAAGACGTGGCCACTTCCAAAGGGCGACGGGATGCAGTCGACCTAGCCACTCTCTGCCATCCCAGACCTCTTCCTGTTTTAGGTATAGGTGACCTCTGAGGCAGTGGAGCCATTTCCGAAGCTGTCATCAAACCTGCTTCCACCATTCGAGATTGAACATCAGCCACAGATACGGCAGAGTAGTTCTTGCCTGCATGTGTAAAAGCCAGTCCAATAGGATAAATCCATCTATATCTAACACTGCGCTCCTGCAGTATACGGGTACAGTCTCTATATGTGCGACGGCGGGCCAGGGTTGCTGGAGCCACATCAGGATAAACATCAATTTCCGCTTCTTCCCATTTAACAGCTCCCCCAGAACGCCTCACCGCCCTAAGCACATGTTCCTTGTCCATATAGCGATGGAAACAGGCCACAACATCACGGGGGCGGTTCACATCTCGAGGGCCAGGGATGCGATGAGCCCTATCAAGCAATGGTTTTCCCACTTCCACAGGTAAGCCAGCAGTCTCTAGTGCCTGAATACAGATATGATCAATCACCTCCATACAGCGAGAATCGGAGACAGTGTCCGGCACACCCCGAAAGCGAAGGTTGCATCTCCTGGAGCGATTCTCCAAGTCCTCCAGCTTTAGGGTGCTCACTTCAGCTCTTTCCTCCAGCGTTGCAATCCTGCCTTTCAGCTGGGCCAATTCAGAGCTGTGAGCCTCCACTGTAACCTCAGTTTCTCCCACTCTGCTTCCGATCTCACCCACCTCACGTTTCAGTTCAGCCACAACTGTGTGTATATCAGCCCGAACCGCTGTAATTTCAGTTTTTAGGTCCTGAAACCAGCCGCGCATCTCCTGATGAAATGTCGGCAACGCTGCCTCCGACAGCGATACCTCCGCAGCTGCAGCCGGGTCGGGCGCCATTTTGGAGCTTGCTTTAGTCGGCCCATGCGGGAGCGGCGAGGAGAACGCCTTGATGTCCATTTGTTTCTTTCGAGTTGCCATCAGAGTGCAGCAGACAACTTTACAAGTGTGCTGAAAGAAATAAGAGGTGCAGGCACGCAAAATCGCGCGAAGGCAGCGAAAAACAGCACCGGGGTCCGCGGAGCTATCGCTCTAGGCTGCCATGAGCCACGATGACGTCACTTCCCTCCCCCATATCTTCTTTTTCAAGGGTCCCGTGGCAACAAGGGGGCATCCGTGGAAAATCAGGAGCGGGAAACTGCACGGGGACACCAGGAAATTCTTTTTCACTGAAAGGTGGTTGATCGCTGGAATAGTCTTCCACTTCAGGTTATTGAGGCCAGCAGCGTGCCTGATTTTAAGGCCAAATGGGATAGACACGTGGGATCTATTCACAGAGAGAGGTAGGGGAGGGTCATTGGGATGGGCAAACTAGATGGGCCGTGGCCCTTATCTTCCGTCTATTTCTATGTTTCTATGATCCGGTCCACAGCTGCAGACAAGGGAAAGCTCGGAAGACCCATTTCGAGATTTTGAGTTTACGTCCAGCAGCGTCTACTACGAACTTTCAAGGCTCAAAGTGAACAAAGCCATGGGACCTGACAAACTACATCCCAGGGTGCTTAGAGAGTTGAGTGATGTCCTAGTGGAACCGTTATCCGCGCTCTTCAATCTTTCCCTGAGTACAGGAAGAGTCACATTGGACTGGAAAACAGCTAATGTCATTCCACTCCACAAAAAGGGATGCAGGACGGAGGCTGAAAACTACAGAACGGTGAGTCTCACATCAATAGTGTGTAAAATTATGGAAACACTAATCAAACACAAATTAGATATGATCCTGAATGACGAGAATCTACGAGACCCCCATCAACATGGATTTACAAAGGGAAGGTCCTGCCAATCCAATCTGATAAGCTTCTTTGACTGGGTAACGAAAAAGCTGTATATGGGAGAGTCCCTGGACTTCGTGTACTTGGACTTCAGTAAGGCTTTTGATAGTGTCCCAACCGCAGGTTATTGAACAAGATGAGTTCGATGGGATTAGGAGAAACATTAACTGCATGGGTAAAAGTCTGGCTCAGTGGTAGACTTCAGAGGGTGGTGGTGAACGATACTCTCTCCGAAACGTCAGAAGTGATCAGAGGAGTGCCACAGGGTTCGGTCTTGGGTCCAATCCTATTTAATATCTTCATAAGGGTCCTGGCTCAAGGGCTTCGAGGGAAAATTGCATTATTCGCCGATGACGCCAAACTATGCAACATAGTAGGCAAAAGCACAGTGCCCGACTGCATGACGCAGGACCTATTCTTACTGGAACATTGGTCCTCAACTTGGCAACTAAGCTTTAATGCCAAAAAGTGTAAGGTCATGCACCTTGGCAACAGAAATCCATGCAGAACTTACACCCTAAATGGTGAGACCTTAGCAAGAACTACAGCAGAACGGGACTTGGGAATAATCATTAGCAAAGACATGAAGTCTGCCAATCAAGTGGAGAATGCTTCATCCAAGGCTAGACAAATGATGGGTTGTATCCGAAGAAGACCGAAGTTATAATGCCGTTGTACAGATCCATGGTGAGACCTCATCTGGAATATTGTGTACAATTCTGGAGACCACATTATCAGAAAGATGTGCAGAGAATGGAGTCGGTTCAACGAATGGCCACCAGGATGGTCTCAGGACTCAAAGATCTCCCATATGAGGATAGGCTGGGTAAGTTGCAGCTATGCTCACTCAAGGAGTGTAGAGAGAAGGGAGACATGATTGAGACGTTCAATTATGTCAAGGGCCATATTGAGGTAGAAGAGGATATCTTTTTTCTTAAGAACCTACGGCGACAAGAGAACATCCGTTGAAACTCAGGGATGGGAGATTTCATAGTGACACCAGGAAGTACTTCTTCACCGAAAGGGTGGTTGATCATTGGAATAGTCTTCCACTGCAGGTAATTCAGGCCAGCAGCACGCTGGACTTTAAGAGAAAATGGGATAAGCATGTGGGATCACTTCGGGGAAGAATTTAGGGGGTGGATCATTAGAGTGGGCAGACTTGTTGGGCCGTGGCCCTTTTCTGCCATCATCTTCTATGTTTCTATGTTTTCCCTCCAAGCAACCATGCCCCCCCTAGATCAAACCACTCAAATCCTCCAAAAACTGCAACCCCCCATTCCCCATCCTACCCCCTAATCCCCCTACCTCCCCCTCCTATCTACCCTATCCAACTCCATAGCTGGCCAAGACCGACTAAACAAGGAAGGCCCACCAATGGCAAGGCCGCAATAGAACATGCATCCAAAAATACCCACGCATACTATCCCAGTCTCCCCACATACCCACACACTCTAGCACACTCCTGAACAACTCACCACTCCTCAACACAAGCAAACTCCCCCACCCCCACTGCTCCCCCAACCATCCATCTACCCAAGCATACTTCCCCAAGAGCTCGAACTGCTCTCCCTAACAAACAATAAAAGCGTAAAACCAGCAACAAATCCGAACTGCAGCATCATGGCGGGTGTCTAATCTCCGACTCAGGAGGCATCCTCTTTGACTTGCCCTCCGACCGCATTCTGCCATCTTGAACTCCGCTCACCAGCAGGGCGCTCACCAGGCTTGCTGCACACTTCCGCCGGCAAAGCATCACCCAACAATTCTTTCAAAGCACTCCACGCCTCCGCAGTGGTTTTAACTCTCTTGTGCACCGACCCAATGGTCAACATAGCAAAAGGAAATTGCCAGCCTGCTGCAGATAGCGAGTAACTCCCTGAAAGTCTCTCTGCTTTTTCAGAGTCAAAGCCGCCAAATCTTGATAGACTGCAATAGGCAGCCCATTCCAAGTATAGTCACTGTGGCGACACACTGTCTTCAAAATAGCTTCCTTCACGCCATACGAAGTCAGACAGATGACTATGTCTCTGGGAAGATTCCCCTACACCCGGCCCAAGGCTCTATGGGCTCGTTCGATAGTCACTCCAAAATCTCCAGTCGTCCCATCCTGAGCCAAGCGCATCAAATCCTCACAAATATCTTGCGCCACTTTCCGAACGTCTCTATAAGGTTCTTCCTCAGGGACTCCCCACAACCGCAGGTTACATCTGCGTGTGCGGTTCTCAATGTCCTCCAATTTCTCCCAAATGGCTGCCCCATCCTTCTGCAAGGCCGCCATGTCACCCTGCGTATCAATGAGGTCTTCAGCCACCATGTTTTCTTGAGTCTCCAGTGCCTCCTGCTTGCGCACAACCTCCTGCAATTCTTGTTTGATGTCCAGGACTGCCTGCTTAATATCCGTGCAGATTGAGAGAATATCCGCCCTTAGGGTCGCTATCAGTTCAGCCAGCCCTCCTGCTTCTAAAGGGCCGTGCTCCCCCTCGATCTCTCTGGCCTCCCAGCTCGATGCTTCCCTGCCTCGCTCTGCACCCAAAGCCACCACCATCTTAGATGCGCCGGGAGGAGGCGAGGCCATATCAAGTTCTGGACCTGCTTTGCCGCCAGTGCACTTCACCATATTCAACTTGCGGCGGGTGGATGCCGCTATCACTCACCACTGCAACCACGATGCTGGGGGAAAAAGCTGCCGCTGATTACTCCTCCGACCCGCTAATATGCACCGCGGCCCTGACTTAGCTTCAGCCGATTGCGCCCTGCCACATCGGTGACGTCGCAAAGCTGTCCTTTAATAAATCTAAGATTACTCTGGCACTATCACTTTGTTCACATTCAAATAATTGCAACAACTTATATTGAAGATAATATTCATTCACCTTGCTGTTGGTAAATAATGATAAATGTTCACTTATCTGAACATATGTTGGCCAAAAATGAGAACAGATGCAGGAGTCCAGTTCTTTAAATCCACTGGTCACTCTAGAACGTGGTCCAACAATTATACTCCAAGAATTTTTGTGAATCATTAAGTTTTAAATTCCAACACTAATGTTCTTGAATAACCATAAATTGTAATTACCCAACTTAAGCTGAGATTCACTTGCTTTTTCCAGGAGAAATTTAAATTGAGTGATCAAGACTTTTTCGCTCTTATTGTAACTGGTGCAAAACGCCGTGAATTGAAAACCACAACCAGCAACTGAATGCCATGAAGCAGCCTTTGGAGAAGCATGTCTAAACTAAACTAAACTAAACCTTGGGTTTATATAGCGCACCATCTCCACGAATGCGGAGCTCGGCACGGTTGGGGCATATGTTTTTAGCATTCTGGAGTGAGTGTAGTGATTAAAGACGTGGCATTTACAACCATTTTATTTATTTATTTAATTTGTTTTATATCCTCAACGAGCTCAGAACAGGTTATAGGTTAACACACATAAACTATAGACCAGGGGTGCCCAACGCGTCGATCGCGATCGACAGGTCGTTCGCTCAGGCGACCCCAGTCGATCGCACAGCAGGTTCCCTTCTTCCCTTCTCTTTTTTTCCCCTCCTGACTGGCCCGCCTCTTAAAGAACGCTGGCCAATCTGAGTGCTGGAAGGGCGGGGTGAAGGTCGGTGGGGGACGGAGCTCAGCGCATCACAAGAAATAGAAGTGCCTGTAATGATTGAGGTAAGAGCGAGGCCTAATGCTGCCCGATATACAATTTTAAAACCCCCAAAATCGGCCTCCCAATCAGTGGCGTACCGAGGTGGGGCGGTCCGCCCCCGCCCTGGGTGCACGGCTTGGAGGGATGCACAGCCGTCCGGGTCCTCCTGCCCTTCCTTTCCACCGGTCTGCGCACGGGGCTCGCACCCGCCGCCCAAATGGTGCTGTTGGTTATCGCGAGACTCGCGGGAGTTGACGGCACCATTCGAGCATCGGTGCAGGACCAGGCAGGCGCAAGCCCCGAGCGCAGACCGGGGGAAAAGAAAGGCAGGATGACCCGGATCTGGCCGGCTGTGCACCCCTCCAAGCCGTGCACCCAGGCGGATTGTCCCCCTTCTAAATCCATTGTACTTGTCTTTTATTCAGTTCCACTAATGAGCATTGTGACAGGCAGTTCTTATGGGGCAGTTCTTGGAAGTATTTCTTTGTTTTTCTGTGCCTAAGTATTCTATTAATTTAACTTCCTTATTCCTGTGGGGATCTCCAAAGGGGACGAATAGGAGACGGCCGGTGGCAGGTGGTACTTTAGCAATTCTTACAGGTTGCCATAGGCCTCAGGAGCTGTCTTCCCTCTGCCGTAGTCCTGCCCCTCCTCTAAGTCAGAGACAGGCTTGGGGCAGAGGGAAGACAGCTCCTGAGGCCTATGGCAACCTGCAAGGATCGCTAAAGTACCAGCGATCCTCTCTGCAGACTGCTCCCTGCTGGAATTAGGTAAATGGATGTAGGGAGGGTAGGCCTTCGGGGGGGGGGGGAGTGCAGTCCTTCAAGGGGTAGTGCAGGCCTTCAGGGGGGGAGTCAACCTTTGAGGGGGAATGTGCAGACCTTCAGGGGGGGGTCAGGCCTTTGGGGGAGGGGGGCTGTATAATAAAAAAATATTTGAACATAAATACAAAGTACACTCGGTGTGTGTATATATATATATAAATAAATAAATAAATATATATATGTTTAGCATTTTTATTGTTGGTAGATCATTTTGACTTGGTCATTTTAAAAGTAGCTCGCAAGCCCAAAAAGTGTGGGCACCCCTGCTATAGACCAACAGATTACTGGTTGACATACAGAGTAGGTTACAGGTTAGTGTACATAATATATACACCAATGGATTGCAATTTGTCATACTTATAATACAGTATGCTCATCTTAATTTGACATACATCATGGGTCTCATTTAACATATGTTTAATAAACATTTCTTTTGTAATCATACAAGCATTATGCGGGCAATTGGGTAAAGAGGTAAGTTTTGATTGCTTTCCTAAAGTTCAGAAGCCCTTCGAGGGATGTAATCTGTTGGGATAGTTTGTTACTTTTCTTCCCATGTTAGATATCGCAAACCATTTGCCTTTTGTTTTGGGGGTTATTTACAAAGATATGCCTAAAATAGATTTCCATACAATGGAGGTGTGTATGCAAATATATCTTATGTATATTCATTTTGGATACCTGAAAAGCTTAACCTACCTATGGCAATTGAGAACCAGAGTTGCCTATGACTGGGCTAGACATTCTCAGAAAACATTGCACTGAGTTCTGCTCATCGTAAGTCAAAATGCCTTATTATTGCAAATCACGTTGACTTAGTAGCATTTGCTGTCATGAGTTTACCTTCATAATTTTCTATAATCGCCTTCAGGTGTGTTACTTGCTGTATATCACATTGTATAGTTGTAATTTCTAAAAAAAACCAAATATATGAAAAATTATTTTATCTTTGGAAATGCTTCAAATGACTTCTTTTATAATATCCTAAAACAATAGCATGAATATTGACAAAAAAATGTTTGATCCAATGTTCCTTCTATTTCCCATCTTGTTTGCTACAGTAGTAAGAGGAGACGATGCATAGTAGCATAGAGGGGCATAATCAAAACGAACCAGAAAAACATTTTTTTTGTTTTGAAAATCATCATTATCCTTAGACTGCATATTCTCACATGTTGGTGACATCATCCACGGAGTCCTAGTACGGACAGTGAAAAATGTAGCATCACTTTAAGCTTTAGCAAGATTTTAGACTGCCTGCACTGTGAATGCGTGAGCGCCTTCCAACCTGACCCCAGCTTGTGAGGTTGTCAGTTTTTCGTTTTCTATGGAGTAAAGCAGACATATATTTTCTTTCTCTGTCAAGTTGCCTTCCTTTTTATATTTTATGTAATTCTTTTTCAAAGTATTTCAAGTTTTTCTTCTACTACTTTTCTTTTGACAAAAAGTAGATACGTAAAAGAATATTTGACTTTCCTTAAACTTCTTTTACTTTGCGGCCTTGACAAAAACTTCCATCCTAACTTCATCCGTGATCATTGAAGGATTTTTGGCTGCTTTTCTACTCTAGCCCAGCTTACCCTTTTTAACTGTATCGGACTCTGGGGCTATAGATTTGAAGAAGGAAAACGCTATTGAACAATGTCAAAGTTTTCTTTCTTTGTTTTTTTTATTTCACTTATAGGTCTGGAGTCAAACTTCCAGTTCCTGAGTCTAGCTGGTATCGGAGGTCTGCTCCCATTGATGGCACATTAGCATCGAGTTTCCTTCATTGACGCAGTTGCATCGCAGTGAACAGAGCCCTGCCATTAAATATTGATGTATGGCCTTAGGGGCAATATGGGTTGTCATTATGAAGCGCATCGCCTTTTCAGGGATTCACGT
The DNA here is from genome assembly GCF_902459505.1 of Geotrypetes seraphini. Classification (NCBI taxonomy): domain Eukaryota; kingdom Metazoa; phylum Chordata; class Amphibia; order Gymnophiona; family Dermophiidae; genus Geotrypetes; species Geotrypetes seraphini. Next base: position 335,556,900 of record NC_047086.1, on the reverse strand, counting down.
TTTGATGCCTGTGGCATGACCATGATCATAGTACTTCATTATCCTCGATGGACATTGATGGTGCTCAAGGACTTAGAGGAAGGGTATCACTGTTCGCCGACGCCGCCAAACTTTGCAACATAGTAGGCAGATGCTTATTACCTGATAATATGACACATGACCTACTGCTGCTGGAACAATGGTCAAATACTTGGCAGCTAGGCTTCAATGCTAAAAAATGCAAGATAATGCACTTAGGCAAGAGAAACCCGCGTAGAACTTATGTACTAAATGGTGAAACCTTGGTTAGGACCACGGAAGAACGCGATCTAGGAGTGATCATTAGCGAGGACATGAAAGTTGCCAATCAAGTGGAGAAGGCTTCCTCCAGGGCAAGACAAATATTGGGGTGTATCCGCAGACGTTTCGTCAGCAGGAGACCTGAAGTTATGATGCCGTTGTACAGAGCCATGGTGAGGCCACACTTGGAGTACTGTGTTCAGTTTTGGAGACCACACTTCCGAAAGGACGTGCTGAGGATCGAGTCGGTTCAGCAAACGGCCACCAGGATGGTCATGGGGCTCAAGGATCTCCCGTATGAAGAAAGACTAAAGAAATTGCAACTGTACTCACTCGAGGAAAGAAGAAAACGGGGAGATATGATTGAAACGTATAAATACATCACGGGACGCATCGAGTCAGAAGATGATATCTTCTGGCTCATGGGACCCTCGACCACCAGAGGGCATCCGCTGAAAATCAGGGGAGGGAAGTTTCATGGAAGTACTTCTTCACCGAAAGAGTGGTGGATCATTGGAACAGACTCCCACTCCAGATGATAAAAGCCAGCAGCGTGACGGATTTTAAGAAAAAATGGGATACTCTTGTGGGATCTTTAAGGGAGTAAATTCAGGGGGGGGATACTTGGAATGGGCAGACTTGGTGGGCTATAGCCCTTTTCTGCCGCTTTTTTCTATGTTTCTATGTTTCTAAGATGATGCTGTCTTACTTTGATACAACTCCACCTGCCGGTACCGTTGATACTCGCTCAGTCAGGTATCGGTACATGCTTGGAGATTGCAGGAGGTTCACTTTTGGGTAGTCTAATCTCTACTTCACTGTCAGCAGCCTCATCGGTGTATTGACGTTCTTCAAGTCCTGGTCGATGTCATCTTCCGAACATTGCTGTATATCAGTTCTGGGGCATTTCCATCAATGTGCCTCTCCTAGATCCAATGATGCGATGGTGCATTTTCGATGTGCAGACTTGTATACGAGGGGAATTCATTTTTTTCCACAGATACCATTGCTACATGTCTAGAACCTTCGACAAAGACTCCTGCATCGACATCAACATCAGTGCCAACATTTTGATCACATTGGTACTGAGCTTCCTCATTCCTCGAGATTCTTCATTGACATCAATGATTTGTCATCATATCATGAGGCTTCATCTACCTCTCAGAAACCAACTCAGTGTTTTTGACCTGCTTTTAGAGACTTCTTTGCTGGGTACTAGCTCTATGCATAGAATTTTGAGGGCTTCAGGGTATCAAATTCAGTTCTTTATTGGGATATTGCCACCAGTGGTGTAGAGCCTGTAAGATGGGTTTTTTCCTGTGGCTACTGGGGGAATCTAACATGGGTGTAGAGCCTTTTTAAATTAAATTTTTTTCCATGTTTTACAAAGTAAGAAGTAAAGCAGTGTCTGCCTTAGTATTTTTTCCATTTGACATGCTTTTAGAAAGCCTTCTACACAGCAGTTCTATCAGCGGAACTGGATACGGTTCTCAACATGTGGGCTCTTCATCATAAAGATATTTCATCCTCTTTTATATGCTTCATTGGTGGATTTTCAGCAGAGGCCCTTCCTGCGTCCTTCCTTCTCCCCTGATTCGGTAGGGGATAACAGTGAGCACAAGTAGACGGTGGGGCGCACCAAAAACAGCGACAGGCAGCAGAATCAGCAGCAGGGACTTAAGAGCACAGCTCCGCCCCTCCCCGATCCAGCAGGGGATAAAGGTGAGCACAAGGAGACGCCGGGGCCGCACCGAAACCAGCGGCTGGCAGCAGAAGCAGCAGCGGGGACTTAATGAGCACAGCTCCGCTCCTCCCCTGATCCAGCAGGGGATAACGGTGAGCACAAGGAGACGCCGGGGTCACACCGAAACCAGCGGCAGGCAGCAGAAGCAGTGGCAGAGACTTAAAAGCACAGCTCTGCCCCTCCCCCGATCCAGCAGGGTTCTATACCATACTAGATATCGGATCTGAGAATGGTGGCAGTTGACCGTTTAATGCAGCTGATTCACCGAGATGATAGTGGCGGTTGTCTGGCTGTTGCAGAGGTCATCTGATCCAAATTACATGCCTGCATTTTAGCATTGCATTGACTCTGATCTAAATGACTAGCCTGTATTTTGGCACTCATTACTACTTCCTGGGAAACCTCATGGTTGAAATATTGTGTGTTGGCTTGGCTGCATACGTCAGGGCTCAAGGAGCATACCAGCTTTCGCTCCTTGGCATATCGTTCTTTATGAACTTCTAACATCAGATCCTATTGTCTGACTGGAATTTCATTTATTTCATTTCATTTATTTTCATTTATTGTTTTCTCAGGTACTTTAGCTAGATTGTGAGCCTTCGGGACAGCTAGAGAAATCCAAAGTACCATTTTTATTTATTTTATTTTAATGTATCTTTAATCTATCATCATTGTAAACCGCTTTGAACCTCACGGTATAGTGGTATATAAGAAATCAAATCAAATCAAATCAATCAAATTATATTTTTTTCACTTTTAAATATTGCCTTTTTCCTCACAGAAAGTATTTTTCTGTCCATATCAAAGTCCTTAATGGTTTTTAACAAGTGCAGTAATTCTAAGCGACCTATTTTCTTCACCGCCCCTCATAGCTGGTGTTGACAATGTTTAAGTCAAATGGTATCGTGCCAAGTTGCACCTGCCTTTTTAATACAGGGTGTAAAGCCTATAATGTTGGGGTTTTTTCCTGTTGTCTGGGGAGGCGGTGGATCTAACATGGGTATAGCGCCTGTTAAGTTAGATTCCTAAAAAAAAAAGGAGAAACCACCATGGGTGTAGAGCCTGTAAAGTGGTCTTTTCCTGTTGTCTGCATACAAACTTTCAAAGACAAGTGGCAATGGACATTCTTGAAGTAGAATGGTTCTCTGTTGTATCTTTTAAGCAGGATCAACCAGGTTTTTTTTCCAGCCACTCACCTTCCACTGTACCATCAATGTTTATTCAGTACTGTCCAGGAAACTCCTAGACTTTCTTTGAAGTATTTTTTTCTCTACATGTGTTTCTCCCATTCTGTAAAGGACATTATCCACAACACCCTGTACTCCATCTCCTTTTTTATTCCAAAGGAACCTGGAGGTTTTGGAGTGGCTATAGGGGAGGAGAAGGCCACCCCATCCTTTTTAGGATTTTTTTTTCCAGTTTATTTCAAACAAAAATCTCTAGACCGCAGTTTTCAGTAAATGGTCTCATGTTAAAGAGCTATATGTTCACATATCAACTCGTTCTCCAACATCCTAATGCTCATTGCATTCTAGCTACACAGGTCACATACATGTCCTTCTATTTCATTTGTTTATCTCTGGATAGAGGAAATGTATATACTCGGGCACGAGTTCGAGTATGCAAGTTTTATAGCATCACATGATACCGTTCGCTATTATTCTAATGCTTAAATTAGGTCATACCTTTATATCAGCTCCTCTTCTTTATATTCCTTTTATTCAGTACAGAGGTCTTCTCTACATGGTTACATGTGGTGACCTCTTGACTATTTCGGGGTCACCTACCTTTTTTACCTCTTTTCTCATTAGTAGCTTCGTTTCTGCTAATGTTGTGCAATTGTGTCTTTGTAAGACTCACTTTCCTCGCTTTCTCATCACTACGCTCATGTGGTACCGAAAGCTTTCTCCATTAATTTCATTGTTTGTGCCCTGGATGGTTTTTTTTTTTTTTTTTAAATAAAACCCATGTATGGGGTGATGACCTTGTGTGATCTTCTGCTACAGCCATTTCTTAATTGTCTCACAGAATGGTTTATTTCTTGCTTTGATCAGAGACAAAGAATTAAGGGCCCTACGGGGCAGCAGAGTGGTTGGTCTTTTAGATTCTTTCTGCTTTTTTCCTTATATATTTCGGTGGGAAATCTTGTGGTGTACACTTCTTCCTACTCATACTTCCTTCAATGAGTTTAAAAAAAAGTAATCCAATTTTAACATCTACATACAAGACTTCATTATGAGTCTAAATTGGTTTCTTGCTGGACCTCTGCTATTACGCTTCTGTTCCAGTAATTTTAGCATTCTTCATTTGGTTTTTCTTCATTGTCTACTTCTTTGTGCAACATTGAGTTTTCTCTTAGTTGCCATTTCCTCCAGTGTTTTTTTTATGTTGGTGACCTTTTTTTCTAGAGGTTTTTCTATTACTTCATAATATGAAGATTCTCTTCATCTCCTTAACTCTGTAGGCACTTTACTTTTCTCGGTTAGTTTGGTAACTCTCAACTCTTGAGTATCTCCTTACCTTCATTGAAGACTTTGGTTCAGGAGTATTGAATTTGGGGGGTAACACATGGCTAAACTCAGGTTACCTGTGTTTTCCTCTTCCAAAGTACAGTAAGAGGGTACAGGATGTCCATGACATGGAGTTGGCACTTTCATTTCCTGTCTCTTTCTTCGGTGCTCGTGTCCCATATGGCATTATGCTGCAGGCCACTTCTCTCATAGCTCGTTTCTCCTTTTCTGTTTTTGCTTCGGCAAAATTTTTTATTTATTTTGATTCTCTAGTTTTTAATGAGCTATTATTACAAGACAGTACTTTACAAAAGTTCAACTACTGTCTTTCTAGACATATTCTTTCATGGTTCAGACTCTATTTTAGTACTGTTCCTATTTTTACTAAGCTCCTCCACAGAAGTTAAAAAAAAAAAGAACCCACATCATCTTGGGGGGTTTTCTGAAGATTATTGATCAAATTTGTTAACAATTTATTTATCAGTTTTGGAGGGGATTTCATAATTATTGTCATATTGTTTGATAATGTGTTTCCCCTATACTGATTTTTTTTCATTTTATGGCCATTTACAGTTCTTTTTCAGCCTTCGTGAGAACTGTCAGAATAATACCTGTTTTTCAAAAGGTTTTTTTTCAACACAATCAGCCACTAGGTCATTTTTCTTTTATGTTCCATTGTATCGGCTTCCTAGGACAGTGCCTACACTTATCCTCTACGCAATTTTTTTGCCAGCAAATCATGCTTTGGTTTCTTGCAAAATTCTTTTTCCTGTTCTTTTGTATCCATTGTTCATTGAGTCGGCTGCCCTATATGGGTGCATTTCCCAGTATTCCTATCGTCTTTGGGTTTGAATCTTTTTGATACCTCATCACCTACATTTAGATTCAACTGGCTCCAAGAGGTCATTATTTCTCAACCTTCATGCATATAAGTTTTCTCGGAATCTTCCATTTTCCTCTATTAGACCATGGAGTTCCTTATACTTTTGCTCCATTTGGTTCCTTCCCTTGCCTCCGTGCTCACAGATCAGACATTAGGTTGTGATTTGCGAGGCAACTTGAGTTTTTCTGAGTTCTTGGAACACAACTCTCCCTCCATCCCTTTTTTCTAAACCTAGGGAGTTTCCACATGTGAGAATATGCTTACTGCTTGTCTAAGGATAAAGCACAGTTACTTACCATAACGGATGTTATTCTGTGACAGCAGGCAGATATTCTTACAACCCACCCACCTCCACTGGTTGGTTTCTTTGCTTGGGCATAGAACTAAAATCCTTGCAAGCTGGTGTCGGGCGGGAAGGCATTCGCGCATGCGATGTGCAGGCATTTTAAAAGCTTGCTACAGCTTAAAGTGATACTACACTTTCACTGTCCTTACTGGGGCTCCACGGATGATGTCACCCACATGTAAGAATATCTGTCTGCTGTCCCAGAATAACACCTTTCATGATAAGTAACTGTACTGTTTCTAAATCAATCTCAACTGGGTCCTGAAGTATCCCCTTTGCCAGTCAGGTTTTCAGGATATCCACAATGAATGTACCGTACATAAACTTGATTTGCATATACTGCCTCTATTATATGCAAATTTCTTTCATGCATTTTCACTGTGAATATCCTGAAAACCTCACTGGCAAGGGGTACTCCAGGGCCGAGTTCAGAAACACTGTTCTAGATGTTTTTTTGTGTTCAGTGCATCTTTCTTTAAGTACCATTGAGAAAAAAAAAAAGTCCTAGAGGAAAAACACACAAAATAAGCCATTGGAATTTCTTGGGGCCAGCATATTTGGTAAACTGATTACACAAATACCTTAGCAAAGCAACGGAGTATTCTAGATGGGCTATGCAGTTACATAAAAAGTCTCAGGTTCAACTTTCACCATAATCTCCATGAATAAGGTAAAAACAACTGTACCTCACTGTGCACCACTACAATAGCCCTCATGCCTTCAGGTGTCACTTATATTTATTTATTGGGATTTATTAACCAAATTTTCATGAAGAGATTCACCAAAAGTGGTTTACAATACATTGAATAGTAATTAGGCACTCTTAAATATTTTCCTTTTCTGTTCCAGCAGGCTCACAATCTAACTGTGGTACCTGAGGCGATGGAGGGTTAAGTGACTTGCCTAGGGTTCCAGGTTGGGATTGCACTCACAACCTCAGGGTGCTGAGACAGCCGCTCTAACAAGTAGGCCACTCCTCCCCTCTAGTAGGTACACATTGGAGGGCTCACATTTTCCTCCCCAAGTTTACCAGAGTGAGGTATGACCCTGGATCCCCTTTTCTACAGTCCACTGCACTGACCAGGAGCCTACTGGGACCAGCTTAAACACGTGACATCCACATTGGAGGTATTTAAGATAGGCTGTACCACAAAGGGCTCCTTTTGCTAAGGTGCGCTAGTGTTTTTAGCGCGTGCTAAATATTAGCTTGCGCAAACCAAGCGCTAAATGAAAAATACTAACGCAAGCTCTATGGAGGCGTTAGCGTTTAGTGTGCATGGCACTATGGCGCATGCTAAAACCACTAGCGCACCTTAGCACCTTAGTCAGACTCAGTACTCACATCTTTTTGTAACTTAGTCATGTTTGAAACAGGTTTAGCCAAAACTGCCTCAGTTTTGGCCCCAGACATTTTGGTTTTGTTCCATTATGGCAGAAAACGTCTAATTTTTTTTAGAAATGCTAAAGTCCCACCCAAAACATGGATCTAACATTTCCCCTTAAAGTTTGGACAACTACGGAGAAAAATATCTCAAATCATAGTTTTGAAAATTGTATCGTACACATTTTTGCATGAAAAACATCCCCTTTATCATCTTAATTGCTCTTTGAATCTTTTCTAATTTCTTTATATCTTGAGATATGGCAACCAGAATTGAACACAATACTCAAGATGAGGTCGAACCATGGAGGCATTATAATATTCTTAGTCTTATTTACCATCTCTTTTCTAATAGTTCCTAGCATCTTGTTTGCTTTTTTGGCCACCACCGCACATTGGCCGGAAGGGTTCAGCGTATTGTCTTTGATGCCTGACCTGCTTATTCTGTTCAGACGTAAGAGAGACTAGGTTATGTTCAGAAAACCAGTCCATTTATGTTTTAAAGGAGTCCAATGAAAAGATACCAGCTAAATTTTTGTTTGTTAAACTTTATTTCTATGTTTTCAAGTGAATGAGCACTAATTTACACAACCTTCCTGTCAATGAAATTTTTTCCACCTACATACTTAGCTTTAGAAGAAAATAAGCCTCTGAAAACTAACTTATTTAGTTCAACGTTTTACTAAATTATGTGAGTCAGATATTTTCAAAACTTGTAAAACAAACAGATATACAATCTTAGGAAACGAAAGGATTTTAGCGAGGGCCAGTGAGGTAAATGCTCCAACGCTCATAGAATTCCTATGAGCACCAGAGCAATTACCTCACCAGCCCACGCTAAGCACCTCTAGCGCCGTTTAGTAAAACCCAGTGTTAATTATTCTAAGAAGAAGAAAAAGTTTTAGAGCTTCATGAAAAGCATGACAGATATAAAATAAAATCCACATACCATATGCCAGGAGGCTTTGCATTGCAAAGCAGGTCAAAAGCACCAACAAGTGAGAGCTAGTCTGCTCCATGGGATCCCTTTAAAATAAATTCAGCAGATATTTAAACAAAAATATGACACGGAGGTATGCATTTTCCCCCTCTGATGTCTCCCTCTTAATTCAAAGCTTTCAATGTGTCAAATCCTAAAAAGTAGATCAGATCTGAGGTTAATTCTTTGTGATGTGTATGGTATACTGAACAAAATGCTCTCTTCTCTTGGGAAGATAACAGCTAGCTTCTCCCTGTTTGCATCCTGGAAGATCATGTGCTGTCAATCTTTATTATTCTTTCTACAGAAGAATATCAGTCAAGGTTTCTACATATGTGCACCTGAAAGATTGCTCTTGGCTTAAACAGGGTTCATTTATCCCCTGCCCCCAAGATTCATGCATAATCGGTTCAAGAATCAGGTACAGCGCTTGAAAAATTAACATATCAAAGTGGTTTCAGCCATGACAAATGTAAATAGCCAGCGGTATACTCATATTTATCTGTACTGCTTTGGCTTTTAACCATAGATTCCATTTTATTAGTAAAACTGAACAAATAAAACTATGCTTCATGTATAATGGATGTTGAAATTATGTGTACAGTTATAAAAAAAAAAATAAAAATAAACTATGAGCCTGACAGATATGGTGTCAGGAGCTGAGAATTAGAATGAGGACAATTACCTTTGAAAAATCTGAAGGGGAAAACTGTCATGGTATTTATCTAAGGTGATTAATTGTCTAGTTGACAGAAAGCACCATCTTAGCTAGGTGTTTTTAGATCCAAGAGAGTTCCCTGCCGCTGTAATGAACACCCATTTTGTGATGTGTTTTAGCAGGATAGTGATATCAGCATTTTATAAGCATTATCAGAAGTGAGAATTGTGCCCTGCCTCCACTGGCACAAAATGGAGGACCACAAACAAAGCAGAGCAGACTGACAGGATGTAGAGAAAACATTTATTGTTCAAAGTGCCAAATGTGGCCACATTTCACCTTTAAAAGGGCTGCATCAGGGGCTATAACTGCCAATTTAGATACAAATAAATTTCTAAAAAAATTATATATTAAAAGTACTCTCAATGTTTGCATGAATCATAATAAAATGCTAAAAACAATAACATAAATAGTACACGTTCAGCAATCTACTTGCCCAGACTGCCACTACGTCTATCCCTACAACACATTCCCGACCCTAAAAAAATCACCCAAGTCGCATAGATTTGGTTGGCCTATGTGCCTAAGGCCCCACCCATAGAAGGAGCCTTAGGCAACTGGCCCAATTCCGGTTGGCCCAGTTGCTTAAGGCCCTTCTTTTGGGTGGGGCCTTAGGTGCCTGGGCCAATCAGGCCCTAGGTCCCTCCCTGGTGCATCCCACAATGCACCGGAAAGGAGAAGGCCCGCCATTCTGAGAATGGCGGACCTGTCGGCCAGCCAGAGAGAGGACTCGTCTGTCCTGCTAACTTTGAGGTTAGTGTGGGGGGTGTCTGGGGTAGTGTGGGGGGGTTCCGGGGTGGGGTGGGGGCCAGTCTGGGGGGGTATGTCGGCCTGCTGTGATCGGGGGGACGGGACAGGTTGCCTGGGCTGCTGAGCTGATTGTGGCAGCCGCGATCAGCTCAGCGGCCTGATTAGGAACTTATACCTGTTTTGACTTGGTCTAAGTCAAAACGTATAAGTTCCGTCTGGCAACCTGTCAAACCTTTTTGGTTATGGCTGCCAGACGACTAAGTTTAGGTCGGCCAACCTCCTGCCCTTTCCACTCCTCCAAAAACGCCCCTTTTCGCTCTAGGCGTTCAGAGGTAGGGTAAAGGCCTAAGCTGGTTTTAAATACATCTAAAACCAGCCTTGATTATCGGTACTGCATCCTCCTTATTTAAAGGGAGAGTGTGGCGCAGTGGTTAAAGCTACAGCCTCAGCTACCCATGCTGTGCCTTGTGACTTTGGGCAAGTCACTTAATTCCCTCAGTGCTCCGGGTACATTAGATAGATTGTGAGCCCATCAGGACAGACAGGGAAAAATGCTCAAGTACCAGAGTAAATTCATGTAAACAATTCTGAGTTCTTTTGGGAGAACATTATAGAAAACTGAATAAATAAATTGTCACTCTGGTTTTGACTCCAAATTTGAATTGAATGGAATGGTACAACTTAGAGCCCCACAGTTCAAATTCAGCAGTTAGCCCCAGCAGAGAAGGAAGAGGATGTGGCCTGACACTCAGCTGCTCTTCTCCTACTCCTCCACTTGTGCTAGTCAGCGCTAAGTGGGAGGGGAAGAAGGCAAGCTTGGGCTGCTTGTGGTGTATGCTGCAGGGATTAAAGGGAAAATGTGTGAATTGCTGCCGTCTTCTGGCCTCTCTGCATTGGAAAAGAATCCTGTGCAAATTGTGCATGGCAAATGGCACAGAATTGCCACCGACACATAGCAACTTCCATGTTATAGTTTACATATATTTTCAGTGGCACTATCTATGTAAATGATAGCTTTGAGAATCCTTGTATAGTTTTATGTTAAAGCTATACTTGCTATTTGCCCCTCTGCAATTGCATATATAACATCGTATCATCCGTTCACTCAATTCCATTCTTGATACCGACTCAATTAATATCCTTATTCACTCCCTTGTGATCTCACACTTAGATTACTGTAATTCTCTTCTTAATGGACTACCCCAAAAAGTTTACAAATCGTACAAAATACTGCAATAAAACTTATCTATAAAAAAGGCAAATTTGAACACGTCACCCCTCTTCTCAAAGAGGCTCATTGGCTCCCTATTACTCACCGCATAATTTATAAAACTATCCTGCTCTCTTTCAAAATCAAGCTCTCTCACTTACCTTTATTTCTTGACAAATTACTGATACCTCAAAGCTCGCCTCGTTCTTTAAGATCCACTGACCAAAAACTTCTTTTCATTCCATCCTTAAAAGACTCCTATTATACCAGAAAAACTAATTATGCTATAGTAGCTCCCACTTTATGGAATTCTCTCCCTCAATACATCCGTGATGAACTTCATCTACCCAAATTCAAGATCCATCTTAAAACTTATCTATTTCAAGATGCCTTCGACAAATCTTAATTTATCAGTTACCCTAAGAAACCAACTTTATTCAGTATGCATCACTTTTTCCATGCACCCTTATCCTTCATGTTTTTTTTTCCCATTCCTCTATCTCATTTTCCTCTAACAATTATGTAACTTTTCTACTCCTCCCAACTTACCCTCACTATCTAGTCTGTCTGTAAGTGTCCTATATGTTTACCCTAATTATTCATACACCCCCCCACTATTTCTTTCAAATCTATATTAAAATTTTTATTGTTAACCGGTCAGATATTTGTTTTATGATCGGGATATTAAAAACTAATAAACTTGGAAACTTGGAAACATACATTCAGTGACTGAACTTTGTTTTCATTGGCAGTAAAAACATATGCCTAGCTCAGCCTGCCCTCCAAGACCTGGAGCAATCTAGCAGGATGACTTAGCAACAACCCTTTTACTAAAGGGCATTAGAATCTGGGCTTAGTTTGTGGGGAAAGTCCCATCTGACGATGCACTAACTCCAGATTCAATGCAGCACAATTTAAGGTATTTTTGAATAGTTTTTCAGCTTGTGCCCTAATGTTGACTATTTACAGGTACCGCACACTAATGTAAACACAGGAGCACATACAGAAGGCCCTGATTCTAAGTGCAAGTCTATTAAAAATTAGGCGCACTTTAGAGAATCACGCCTAGTGGTGCCTAAACTGGTCTTACGTGTCAATAGGCATCCTACATTTAGGTGCATCCTATTTATGCCAGGGTTTTCTGGGCCTAAATGAGCGTACCCAAGTTCAAAATAGGTGCCTACATGAGTAACACCCACAGTCCACCCTAACCATGTCCGCAGGCTTTTCTAGTAGGCACCTTGATGACAACCAGTAGTATAGCAAGGGTGAGTGGCACCCCTCCCCCATTCCTTCCCGACCCCCCTTGCCTCATGCCCTTTCCTTTCCCCTGTACCTCTTTAATTTTCCCAGCGCGAGCAACATCACGCCCTTGCTGTCCATGTCGACTCTCCCTCTGCCGTCACTTCCAAGGGGCGGGAACCGGAACCGGAAGTGATGTCAGAGAAAGAGCCGACACCAACGTGGGCAGCAAAAGTTTGTGATGCTGCTTGCGCTGAGAAAATGAAAGAGGTACAGGGGAAGGGAAATGCATGTGTGCGGCAGGGGTATCGGGAAGGAGTGCGGGAGGGCAGAGAGGAGAACAGGTGCCGCCACACCCTCCAAGACAGTGCACTGCGTTGAACACCCCCACCCCACCCTTACTAGGCTGCTGATGCCAACCAAGTTACGCACCTACCAGCCAATCGTGCAATATTCTTTAATTAGGAGAATCTAATTGTTAATTATCAGTGCCTATTAATTAAATTAGATGCTTAGATCAGCTGAGCACACTAACCTAGGTGCCTAACTTTAGGCATCATTTATAGCAGTGTCTCTCAAACTTTTTTAGCTCCGGCACACTAAATAGAGCAAATGTTTTTCACGGCACTTTATAACTGAAATTATAAAATTGCAAAACCATCAAAAAATTAAATTTAAGAGTTATTTATTTAACGTTCTTTAAGCTATGTATGGGTAATTGTAACAATAGTGAAACTAAAGTAGATAGAATAGAATTGCTAATCAATGCGATGGATGTGCTTGTTCTTGAGTGCAAATTAACTCAAAAACATGGCTCGATAGTCAACAAGCAAAGACGCATTTCATCACCTGCCATCTGCAGTTGTCCTCTTTTTCTCGATTTAATTTCGGTCAGAGCTGAAAATCCAAATTCACAAATATAAGAAGATCCTTGATTGCTTTGTTGCTCAAGTTAGGATAACTATTGCATAAAAAATAAAAATTAAACAAAAATTATTTGCCGTTAGTTTTCAAGGACTAATCACATCAAAGAATGATGCTTGGCTGGGCGGTTGTATCATTACACACACAGATGCTCATAACATTGACAGATTCTTATGTATGCGATATACGTCATCTATTCTAGTGTATATTTATGAAGGATATTTTTAAAGATAAAGTAAAATTTAGGAATCTCTCATGGCACACCTGAAATCTCTTCGGTGCACACCATTGTGCTATGGCACACAGTTTGAGAGACACTGATTTATAGAATCAGAGCGCCTTACTGCCTTCTATTCAGGTGCTATGTTCTCCTACACTAACTCAGCATTGGCCAGTTAGCGCAGACTAATGTGATCCTGCTAGCTGGGTTAACACTTTCATGCCTGTTCTCCACCCATGACATGCCTCCTCCAAAAATATTTTTTTTAAATTAGCCAATGGACAAGGTACCATTCTTTCCTATGTGTTTCAGTATGTCTTGTCTCTGTCTTACGTATTAATTACATTTTCCCAACTTTTATATTTTTAAATGTAATGTACACAGCTTTGACAATTTTTAAGTGGTATATCAAATTTTAATAAACTTGGAAACTTGGTAGCATGTGCTAAATATGGCACAAAGCTTCAACACATTTTGCAGTAGCCTGTGTTTCACATGCTAAGTGCATGTTCGGGTTTAACATACTTTAGAAAAAGGGCCACTATATCAAAACAAAGCCTTGTGGACAGGCAAAAGCATAAACATACATAACCCCCTCCTTTACAAAGCCACGCTAGCATTTTTACCGCTGGCCACTGTGGTAACAGCTCTGACGCTCGTAGAATTCCTACGGGCGTCCGAGCTATTACCGTTGCGGCTGGCACTAAAAACGCTAGCGTGCTTTATAAAGGAGGGGATAAATTTGTTCACTTATTCTAAACCCTAAAGAAACTGAAACAAAGCTACTGTTCCTGTGACATTCATAAACAGCTGCAGCTCATTTTTATAAGAATATTACTAAAAATAAAGACTAAATCATAGGGGAGTTTATGACTTATCAATAGTATGTTTAAAAAATAAGTTTACCTTCTTAAGATCTCTGTATTTTTTAATGTGGCATGTGATGGTGTTGCAGCCGGAACACATTGTGTGTACAGCTCTAATAGCATCACTGTGGCATGAAAATGCATGAACTAATACAAGCAAAATTCTCATTATCACAGAACCATAAAGAGAAAAATGGTTTGATTTTTATAAAACGGGTATTCTATTTCTAAAATCAGCGTCTACTATAGTAAATAACTGATACCCTTTTACAATAATTGTCTCTTTAAAAAGTGTGAAGCAGCAGTAAAATAGATAAATAAAATCTAATATCCTGTTTGCACTGGAAAGGAGCAGGAGCATAGGAGACAGGCCTGGAGCAGTCCTGATTGACAATTGGCCAAGTCCTGCAGATTGCTTGGTTCTTACTTCAATCTTGGTTTTATATCAATTTTCAGCTGATTTTTATCATGAACAAGGTGTTGAATACAAACCCAAATCAAAAATTCTAAAATAGGAGTTTCCTCATTCCCCAAATCAAAACATTTGAAGTTTTTGTTATAGCAGAGAATAGAAGCCTAATGGTTGGAGCAGTAGGAACAAGGAAAATCAAGGTTCAAATCCAATTGATACTCCTGGTTAAAGTTACGATATGGCTCCAGAGAAAGGAGGATGGATTGAGACATCCAGGTTTTACTTTCATTGCTTTCAATGGAAGTAAAAACCGGATGTCTCAATCCGTCCTCCTTTTTCTGGAGCCATATGGTAACCCTACTCCTGGTGACGTTGACCAAGTCACCTAACCCTCTATTTTCTCAGGTATAAATTTGGGGATAGGGAAAGACTGAAAGTACCCAAGTATAAATTGTTCTAAACCAGTGTCCTGAAAACTTTTCGGCACTGTGGCACACTAAACCCAGTGCACTGGCCGGAAGTGTGCGGACGTCAATGCATTGACATCAAGCGCATGTGGGGAGGCCCTCTGGCTACAATCCTGAGCCTGTCACTTTGCCGGTGGGGGATCCTGGAGGAGGGGAGGTGCGGGGAGAGGAGGAGAGAGAGAGACCGCAAAAAGGAGAGTTGTTGGCGCCAGCTGACTGCCTACAGGACATGCCTCTCTCACCGCATGAGGCATGTCCTGGAAGCAGCCAGCCAGTGCTGGCACTTTTTCTCCTTGCTGGCGTCTCGGGGCACACCTGGAATCTGCCAAGGCATGCAGTTTGCGATATACTATCCTAAACTACTACTGAAAATTTCCCACTCTGGGATTGGCAAAGCTATGCTGTCAGTTGGGGGTGCAAAGCTTTGGAATGTTTTGTCAGGAGTTCTGCACTTATGCGCAGTTAGATTGTTGAATGTTGAGTGTTGAAAACACAATTATTTATAAATGCTTTATTATGATGGGATATTATGTAATGCTGTAGTAAATAGATATTTTGGATCTTATAGTGAAGTTCCTTTTAAGTATTGAATATGTATATACTGTCTAATATTTATGATTGTTGCCATGTAAACCCTTATAGGAGTTATACGGTATATAAATGTTTTAAATAAATAAACTAAATCCAAAAACTAGAAGTGAAGCACAAGTTTCCAGTGAGAAGCTCAGAAGAGTGCTTCAGCTATAAACCCAGAGTGCTCCATTGAACAAATTCATCATCTGAACCAGTTAATTGCTTCTTATTCTCAGTGTGATCTACACATGTATAAAACTAATCTTCCATATCTACAAGAAGTAAAACTTTACAAGGGGCAGTTCCATATTTATGGAACTCTCTTTCACCTGCCCTGAGAGAAGAACAAAATTACTTACCTGTTCAAAAATACCACCAGGACATAAAAAGGCCTGAAGTTCAGAAATCCTACACACTGAGGTCAAAGCCATCAGAAAAAGTGTCAACAGAAGATCCTTGAGGGTGTAACCAGACAAGGATTTAAAAGGTGCAGATAATACCACCAACAGGACCAGATTAAGATTCCAAGGGGGAATTGACAGACAAGCCGGGGGTCTAAGCAGCCACACCACCCAAAGGAAATATTCCAGGGCAACTACCTGCACTCTCAGTGAAGATAAGGCCAGGTCTTATTGAGGCCTCCCTAAAAAAAAAAAAAAAATCTAGCATCTGAGGCAGTGAAGCCTTTATAGGAACAATCTGACTATCTTGACAGCAAACCTGAAAACACACGCCATACCCGCACATAGGCAAAGGAGATGAAGTGCTTCCTTGAATATGAGTCAACATGACCGAATTCAGATACTCTCTCTTCCTTAAGCATACCTGTTCCAAGAGCTGGCCCTCACCTCATTCCTCCTGCTAAATGGGTGGCTTAGCACATTTCACTGCCTTGCAGCTTTTGGTGCTCTTTTAAAATTTAGTTTATAAGCACTTGTTTCTTGCCTCAAGGCCAAGTACTCAAGGGCTCCCTCTCAAAGACAGGGGGAAGGAAGGACAGGCTCCAACAATCAAGGCTCAAAAAAGACACTCATAGAGGGAAGGGAACTGGACCATTGGGAGTTAGCACTTCAGGGATGTGAGGCATGGTCGACTGCTTTTTTTTTTTCAATATAAAAATATGGGGCTTGGGGACTCACCCAACAAGAACTGACCAGGAAAGAGGTTCCATCACTTCCTACAGAGCAAATATGGACTGCTCAAGAACTCCATTTACATCTCCTGGAGACAGAGAAATAATGACTGGTTATAGGCTGCAGAGGGCCGTTTATAAGGTGAAGGTATTGAACCAGTACTCAGTCTCCATCTGTTGGTGGGGGGACATATACAGTACCTACAAGTATGGAAATATTTGAAGGGAGAATGAGGAATGTTTGTTTCAATTCTGCAAAAACCACCACAAACAAAAATAAGAAAATTCAAAACTTTTATACTAACTTGCTATTTTGTACATCTTTAAATTTTATTTAGCAGGAGAAGATAATTTTTCTTATGATAAAAGTAGTATGTCATTATCATCAATTACCCACCCATCCCTTTTACAAAACCATAGTATGGCTTTTGGTGCTGGCTGGGCAATAACAGCTTTGATGCTCATAAGGGTTGGAGCTGTTACTGCCGCAGCCAGTGCTAAAAACCGTGCTACGGTTTTGTAAAAGGGTGTGTGTGTATGTTAATGCAAATTCATTGTTACAGCTTACTGCAAAAAGAAAACACTGTGTGGGTACTTTTTAATTTCAATATTTATTTCACTTGTTTTAAAATATCAATTCAAGATTAATACTGGATTAAAGTGCAATGTATGTAGTCAGAAGGTTAATAATACAGATTTACTAATATACAAATGGTATTTACAAATCATATACAAGAAAAAGCAGCCCAGCTGGGAAAGAAAAGTTATTTACAGATATTTATCAGGAAAATAAATTAATGGTAGGAAAGGGCTATTTCTATTCTGGTTAGCATGCCTTTTCTTAAGACTGCAATGATTTTACAAGTGTAACCTCTAGATACACAAAACTTTCAAATTTTTACATTAACAGTCTCACCAAATGTTTCACCTAAAACAAGTTTCAGCTGTGACAACTTGTAGTCATATTTTTACAATTTAGATAAATATCTTCAAAAAGCTGGTTAATAAATAAACTCAATTAAAAAAATATGATATCAGGAACATTTAGACTATGCATAGGAAAGAAAGACTGGCTCCAACATTCAAACAACTGCTGCATTTTATTGAGAGCAGCTTAAAAATTATCAGTTATGCATATGAATAGTATATTTTGAAGAATACTTATTTTCTTTAGAACTTGTACACCCACGCTATAGACTATGGTATGCTTATTTTTAACATTTTGATATGAAAATCATGCCCTCTTTCCTATCTCCATGTTAATTTTCCAACTTATTAATCTGAAAGCTCCCATGCATGCAATATTTGCAGACTCCTGCTAGATGTGTTGATCCAAGGTAAAATTGATTTTCTTTTTGCAGATTGTGAATTTTATTTTGTTCCATTATAAGATATCACAACCTACAAAGGAGCTTAGGTATAGTAAGTAACAAAATTGAAAGACTAAGCTTAAAGGATTCAACTAAATGAAACATATGCATATCATACTTAGACACATATCTTAAAAGTCCGCTAACCAGGGAAAGAAATGTTAAATAGACCTTAGTGGTGCCATCCAAGATTACTTATATTAGCAGTCACTGGAAATTCATGCACCACATTCTTCATTAGTCTCAAAAAAATTGTAGTTTTCAATCTCATATAAAAGTGCAAAATCATCCTTTAACCCTTTCAGGACCATAAGGATCGTAGGCCAATTTTTGTGGTTTTGACGACATTTTTATGGTAAAAAGGGCTTGCAGATGCCAAAAAATTGATTTTTTTTGTGAAATATCATTATTTTTATTTAAAAAAATCACACTTCTGGCTTATGGACAGAGTGGCAAGTGAATCTTCTCGTCAATCTAGCAACGACGCTAATGAATGAATGTCGGAACCAGTTTGTTTACATAAAGGCAGTATCATATGGAATCCGTACATATCAAATTTAGAACTGTAGACTATCCCAATCAAAATTTATAGGATTTTAAAGTTTTGGGACAAATATGTCCCTTGGTCCTGAAAGGGTTAAATGTAATTTGGAATCCAAAGAACTTTTTTTTTTAATATTTCACTTATGTTGGTCAAGGACTTCTTCCAACATGTTTTGCTAGCAGGCTTTTTCCAGAAAATGCATCCTTAATAACCCAGACCTGTTATCACAACATAGTTTTCAAAGACCAATGAAAAATATAAGGCATATATTCCCAATGACTGCTAATACAAACAATCCTGGGTGGCACCACTGAGGTCTGTTTGTTAACATTTCATTTCCTGGTTAGCGGATGTTCTTCATTATGTGGAATGCGGTATGGACACCTTTTCGGATGTGGAAAGCTAACCTAAAACAAAACTCTATATGTTGGAATTGTATGAAAGAAGCTGGGACTCTTGATCACATGCTTTTCCACTGTGCTCAAGTTCGTTCCTTTTGGACGTGCATTTGGGACACCATAAAGTCTATTACCAATTGTTCAGAAGAAATTTCCTTTGACATTATAATTCTCCGATCTCAACACCCTTGTTTTACACAGTCTAACTGTCCTCCTAAACTCATTGATGCAATGTTTGTGACTGCCCTTATGCACATCTTGAAAAAATGGAAGTCCTCTTCATTACTAAACTATACCTTCTGGTGGAATTCTTTGAGCATGTATCATAAATTTGAATCATATGCTTATGAAAAGAAAAATATAATTCGACTTTCCAAAAATTTGATACAATGTAAATCACCCTGGAAATTCCTAGACTCATATGTTCAATCTATTTCATAGACACTCCTCTCTTCTTCTTCTTCCTCTTCTTTTTCTTTACCTTCATCTTTTTCCTCATTTTATTCTTTTTCTTTCTTCCTTCAATTTCTCTTTCCTCTTATCTTTTCTTCTATTATTTTTTCATGAACAGTCCTAGTACTTTAGATCTTTTAAAACGATTCAATTCTACATTGCTCAATGTAACTGAATATTTGTTATTCTAAATGTTTTGTTTTATATTTTGATACCATGTACTTGAACTGTTTCTTATATTTTTTCAAAAAACTCAATAAAAAATATTGAACATTTCCTGGTTAGCGGACTTTTAAGATATATTATTGATTTGCTTGACCAGTGAAGTGTGCTTTATAAAATTGACTAATTTTTGAAGGGATTTGCTTTATAAAATTGAGCCACTTTATTCTGTAGATATTTTGGATACATGGTAGCTTATGCACAAAGGAGTTGCATTAGCACAATTTGAAATATATGAATAATGGTGCCAATCATAAAGGCTTCATGCTTTGTGAAAGATTCAACTAGTAGAGATTTCAGTACACAAGTACTGAATGCTTACATTGGGGATGGCTTCCCTAAACATTTGAGTTGGTTAAGCAGTTTAGAACCAGATTTATGGTGCATAAGTCCATTACTGTAATTTATTATTTCACAGAAATTGTGTTCCCATATAGTACCAGATGAAACTTCATGCTATCATTCCCAAGGGCTCAGAGCAGTGCTATCATCAGCCAAACAGCATTATTCAGGCAGATTTAGGAAATATCCAATATTTGGGATACCATACATAAAAGAGCAAGGAGCCCTCACCCTTTCCCCCTGCCAATCAGGTTTCCAAGTGGGCCATAGCACAGAGTCAGTTCTCCTTGACATCACTGATGACAGTTGGTCAATACTTGACAATGAAACAACACCCTACTAGTGCTACTAGACCTAAGTGCTGCCTTTGACACTATTCATCACCAGCTCCTAATGAACCAACTCACAGACCTCATAATCAATAACACCGCTCTTAAATGGTTCGTCTCCTTCCTCCACCAGGGAACACAAAGTGTCCTACTGGGCCAGGATAAATCTGAGCCCAAACCCATCAAATATGGAGTTCCCCAGGATGCCCTACTATTCCCATTCCTATTCAATCTGTTCAAACCAGTCATTTATATAGCCCAGAAATACAGCATTAAAATCCAGTCCTATGCTGATGACCTGCAACTACTGCTCCTGCTAGGTAAAAACTGATTTGCTCAATTCACCAATCTCCAACACTGCCTCTCTGACATGAAGAACTGGATGACAACCAACACACTCCAGCTGAAAACCTCCAAAACAGAACTCGACTGGGAGTTTTCTTCTTTTCCCTTTCCCTCTTTGCTCCATCTCTGCAGTTCTGACTTATATCACTCTTAATGTGTATGGCCTTCACTCTCACATTAAACGTAAGAAGGTGTTGTCTTTTCTGAAAAGAGAGAAGGTATCAGTGGCCTTTTTACAAGAGACGCACCTCACTTCTAGGGAACACTCCAAATTGGTGAGGGATTGGGTGGGGGAGGCATTCTACTCTTCCTATAATTCTAGGCAGAGGGGTGTTGCTATCCTTTTCAACAAGGCAGTGAAGCGGTCCAACACAAGATTATTATGCCTCAGGGCTGTTTTGTTCTCTGGGCTGGCACCCTTCAGGATCGACCTGTGGTCTTATGCAATATATATGGCCCAAATGTATATGCTCACTCGTTCTTCTCTAATGTGCTGGCACATCTGTTGGCCTTACCCAATTATGAGCCCATTCTGGCAGGGGACTTTAACATCACTAGTGATCCTATGATAGACTGTAAACCTCCCAGGGTGGTGCGTAGAGACAACGAACGGATTGGCGTGAACTTCCTGATGAGCGAGCTGGGTCTGATTGATGCTTGGAAGGCTCATCATCCAGGGGAAATAGATTTTACATTCTATTCCGGGGTGCACCATATTCATTCTAGTTTGGATTACATATTGTTGCCGTCACAGTCCATTGGTCGGGTGGTGCGTACACATATCCTTGATGTTCCCTTCAGCAACCATGCTGCCGTATCCCTCACTATGCGCTGGCAGGGGCCCGTCCATGACCGCATATGGCGTCTAAATCCCACACTCTACTTAGATAAAACTTTTCATGAACATCTCACGGTGGAATGGAATTTCTATTACCAAACCAACGTGGGAGGGGTGGTCTCGTAAACAAATAGACACTATTTTCACCGAGCGCACTATGTCTCATATTGATGTTTACAAGTTTCGGTTGTATCAGTGGAGTAATAAGGCGGATAAGGTATTGGCTAATCTGGTACGGCCGTTTCGGAAGGCCACTCGCATTTCTCATATCCGGGCGAGCAACCACAATGTTCACACGGAGGAGACAGAGATACAGGACCAATTTGTTCGCTTCTACCAGGATCTATATGGGCCGGGCCCTTATGATCTGGCAGCCCGAGATTCTTTCTTTCGAGATCTTACCTTACCCAAGGTGTCGGAACAACAATTACGTATGTTAAATGCACCTATCTCATGTGCCGAGATACATATCGCAGTGGGGAAGCTTTAGTTGGCGAAGGCCCCCAGACCGGACGGGATGGGGCCTGAGTTTTATAAAATTCTGAAACCTCAGATAGGTCCCACACTGGTGGCTCTATTCGCAGATATGCAGAGCACTGGCTGCGTTCTCCCTGCACAGAGTCACACTCACGTGGTGGTCCTACCGAAGGACCCGGAGTTAGTTGGATCCTACCGTCCTATCTCTTTACTGAACCAAGATATTAAACTTCTTACAGCGATTTTGGCGGGTAGGCTTGCCCAGGTGATTCCCTCCCTGATCCATGCGGACCAGGTTGGCTTCGTACCCTCAGGGAGGGTAAGGGCCGTGAGGTGACGATCTTCTGGCTAGCCTGGACGTGGAAAAGGCCTTTGATAAGGTGACCTGGCCTTATCTCTTTTGGGTGGTACAACAATTTGGCATCTCAGGGTCCTTCTATCAGTGGATAACTCAACTTTATACATCTCCCACGGCCCAGCTACTTATCAATAAGCATCGAACGGCCTCTTTCTCACTATATAGGGGCACGCAACAGGGTTGCCCCTTGTCCCCGTTTTTGTTCATTCTATCCCTGGAGCCTTTAGTTCAAAAAATTTGGACCTGCCTTGATATTTTGGGCATTCGGGTGGGTAATGAGACCTGCAAAATTACTCTTTTTGCGGATGATATGTTGCTGTTTGTGAGGAAGGCTCGGGAATCGATTCCCCGCTTGACTACCCTTATTGGGAAGTTCGGTGCATTCTCGGGTCTATGTATCAACTTCAGCATATCGGAGGCCTTACCGGTATCCTCCCCATGTACCTCGCGCCTTGATCCAGCTTTCCCATTCCGTTGGGCTAGTGGGGAACTCAAATATTTGGGTATTTTCCTTTGTGTGGATTGGCTTATGGTTTATCGTCGTAACATCTCTGACCGGCTGAAAAACTTACAGGACTACTGTGCTCACTGGGGAGATCTACCTCTCTCTTTTTCTGGTAGAATTGCCCTTGTGCAGATGGTTTTGCTCCCTAAGCTCCTCTATCCTCTCCAGATGATCCCTCTTTTGCTTAAGTCTGCGGAAGAACGCTCTTACCGGTCCTTTATCGAATCCTTCAATTGGCATAACAAGAGAGCACGCATAAGCTGGCGGATGCTTATCCAGAGCCATGATAGGGGGGGTTTGGCTTTGCTGGACCTTCGTTTGTATAATGTAGCCGCCCTGCTACATTGGGTCCATGAGTTCTTCACCGCAGACTCTCGCTTTGCTCCAGGGGGCTTGTTTGATTTTTGGATGGCTCCTTATCACGCATTAGCATGCTTGACCTTTCCCCAGTGGCGCCGTCCCCAAATGGGTCTTGGCTCAGTCTGGTTATCTCCTTTACGCAGGGCACTGCAGTGGTGGCGACATGAGATTGGCAGGGGACGGGGTAACTGGGCTCTCCAGATGATCTGTCACAGCCCTGACTTCTCCCCAGGTGTGGGAACACCAGGGGGCGTTGAGTTGCGGTTCGTCTCTCGTCTTTGTTTGGGTCACGTATCCTCGGTGTGCTCTGACCCTTTTGTTTTTCCCTCCTTAGACACCCTCCGCACCACCTGGGCCTTGCCTCACATGCCCCTTTTTGCTTATCTCCAGTTGTGGCATTTCTACCTGTCCAACCTTCGTCGTTGACTGGAGGATTGTTCTTTTTTACGGGTAGATCAAATCTTCATGTCCCTCCCAACTGCTCTCAACTCTTTATCCTTCTGGTACTGGACTGAAAGGCAGAATGGGAGGACACTTTAATGCCTAGGCTGGCTTCTAAATGGTCTGGGGAGATGGGAGGAGGTGGTTACCCCGGGGGAGCTTTGGGTATGCTTCTCTAACGTCACTGCTGGGGTACGTAATGCACAGTTGCAGGAACTCCAGTTTAAATTGCTTCATCGTACCTACTTTACCCGGCTTAGGGGGATGCAGGAAATATGAGCGCGCATCTGGGATTCTATTGCATATGCTTATTGAATGCCCGATATTGGATGTTTATTGGAATGGGGTCTTGGACTTCCTTGTCCAGGTCCTGGGGGTGCTAGTCCAGTGGTCTTATCGTATTCTAGTTTTGGGTCATGAGGTGGAATTTATGGATCAGGGCTTTACTGCTGCCCAATGGCGATTTGTTTATGTTGCCTTCACGTAGCTAAACGGGGTGTACTTCGAAAGTGGATATATGTAGAACCCCCAGAGTTGGTGGGATGGAAGCGAGCACTTCGGGAAGTGGCTCATTGGGAGCTGCGGGGTCTTGAAGGGCGGGGAGAAGGGTCTAACTGGCTGTATAGATTTCTTTGGGAACAGGTCACTGCTGCTTTTGCTGATCCCCTGTGCGGTTGACTTGGTGTTCTTTTTTCTTCTCTTCTTCTTTTTTTTTTCTCTCTCTCTCTTTTTCTTTCTCATGTCGCTGAGGGGTTGGGGTGGGGGGGGGGGCTTACGTCTTGTTTGTTTGTGGGGTTTTTTGCTTTGTTTTGTGGGGGAAAAAGGGAGTACACTGACAGACTGTCTGGTTTTCTGTAGGTTTTCCTTGGCTGCTGTGTGTGTCCTAGGCCCTGCTGAGAACTGGCTGGTTTATTGTGTGGGGGAGGGGAGGCTTGCATATATCTTGCATATTTCATGAATGACTAGTATTACTGTTCTAGTTCACACTACCCTCTTCCCAACCTGTGAGTTGGAGTATGTGCTGTATTTGCTGTTTTTTGGTTACTGCTTGGTTATAATGGCTTTTTCTGTCTGTTTGTTACTTTCTCAATAAAAATGTTTCAAACCAAAAAAAAAAAGAGGAAATCTTTTCTCCAACTTAAACTGTATGGTATGGAGATAGGGGGGAATCTTTTTCTTGAATTTCCCTGTGTTTAGTTTACCATGGATAGAACAGATTAAACTTCCTATTTCTCAATTCAGCGAGACAGTTTTTTTCTTCATGATAAAAATGTTTAATTGAAAGAATATTTACTGGTGGCTAGTGTAAAAATGCATTAAAAAATAGGAGTGGAGAGGTGGAAGGAATCAAGTAGTATTTGGCATAGCTTTGTTTTTGTTCTGGTGTAGTTATATGTGCATAATTCTCCATAAAGTGGGATAGTTTGGGCTATTTTCTCTATTCTTTGTTAGGTGGTTTCCTTTGATAATGCGATTTTCCTTTTATGTTCAATGTTCCTTGTGATTTATTTTTAAAATGAAAATGAAATTTCAAATAAAGTTTCATCTGAAAATTCTAAATGGAAATCATTAGGTAATATGAAAATAACATACAGCATATGAATTTTAACACAGGTGATTACATTCTAACTAGGGAGAATATCCTAAATGTTGTTCTTTTCTAATAAAAAAATGTCAAGCAATTAAAATTGATATTATACTTTAATTCTATATTTTTAACCCACATTTAACCTCCATAAATATACATTTAAGTATTAAGATCATCCCAGCTGTATATTTAAAAAATAAAAGTCTACTAAACATCCATCATAATACTCTAAAATACAATAAAATTTATTCTAAATGCAAATATATAAATCCTTAAACTCGATAACAAGGTTTCTTTACATTGCATTCATATAACAAATATAAGTTACATGACTTCAGGTAATAATAAATAAGTCACTTGAAAGTACTGGAAGCAATGTTTTCTACATTTCTCAGTAGAGTGCATAATTTGGAGTTCAGCCCATAATCCTTCCATTTGTACTGAAGATTCCTTATGTAGGGCGCCCTTGAGTTAAACGAGTCTTCGACCTTGATTTAAGAAAAGAAGAAATAAATATTTTTCTATGACTAATGCGCTGTAGACCTGTGAATAGTAAAACTAACTGATTTGGTATTCTACTTTTCTGCTTTACAAACTGGATTTATAACTCATATCAAATAACCCCCTCTTTACAAAAGCATGGAAGAGGTTTTTAGCACCAGCCGGCATGCTGAATACTCTGTGCTGCTCCGAAGTTCATAGGAACTCTATGACCGTTGGAGTAGCACAGAGCATTCAGTGCACTGGCTGAACTAAAAACCTCTTCTGTGCTTTTGTAAAAGGGGGGGAGGGGAGTCATGTGTGCAAGAGTTCTAGTCAAAGAAGTATTAAACCAAACTATCTCACCCTAAGATGCCTTTTTTCAGTACAGGGTAATATACTCTTTATTAATAACCACTGTGGGCCATATTCTATAAACTGCACCTACATTAGGCACTGCTAGGTGCCCTAATTGCAGTCATATAGTAACGCCTAAGCTCGAGATCTACGCCAAACTTAAATTTTTAATTGGCTTAACCAGTGTGGTAACTGACTGCGCTAATTATCAGCCAATCCAAAAAAACCCATTAAGCAATTTAAGAGTTTGTCACTGAACTCTCAGGATGCCTAAGAGGTGCCCTTCCAAACCTAACAACACCTATTTTAAAAAGTAGGCATGGTTATGGGCAGAGAATAGATGTGGTTGAGTTAGTCATCGCTATGGCTTTGAGGAGTCCTGTTGGTTCAGCTGACCAGGGCTTCCCCTCCTGTGATCAGCTGAACTGGCAGGGAGATCCCCATTTCCTCTCTCTCTCCCTCCCACAAATACCCCCAGCTCCCCTCCAGAGCCCCCTCCCGCTGTGACCAATACCTCATACATCCCCAACACCTCTCCACACACCCCAACATCCCCAAGCCCCCTCAGACACCCCACACATCTCCCAACATCCCCACACACCCCCATACCTTTGGATGAAACACTGGCAGGAGGAATGCCCACTCCCTCCTGCCAATAGGGCCGCCTCTTCTAAATGGCGGTCCTTCCCCATCCCAATGCATCTTGGGATGCACTGGGAAGGGCCTAAAGCCATAAGCCAATCAGGGCCTTAGGCCCATGATGCACTGGGAGAGGGAAGGGCCACCATTTTGAAGAAGCAGCCCTATCTGGAGGAGGGAGTGGGCATCCCTTCTGCAGATGTTTCATCCAAAAGTATGGGGGTGTGTGGGAATGTCAGAAGGGTGTTGGGGGGTATAAGGGGTATTGGGAAGAGGGCTGGAGGGATCTGGAGGGTGTGGAGGAGTGTTGGGGACTTCGGGGAGGGCGAAAGGAGAGTCGGGGTGGCCAGAGGAGAGTCGGGGCGGGCGAAAGGACAGTCGGGCTGCATGCGCGGTATACCCGTGAGCGCGGTATACAAAAGTTTTTGTACATAAAATCATGGTTTCTGCGCGCTATACCCGTGTGCGCGTTTTACACGGGTGCGCGTTATCTGCGTGAAAATACGGTACTTACCAACAAAAATGCCATTTAGGTGTCTATACAGCTTTCTGCAAATAGATACTTAAATGAAACAGCGTGTAGTTTTAAGGGGGACACTGACATGGGCAGGCCGTAGGGAAGACCCTGGGCACCGAAGTGTCCATATAGAATGGACTCTCACCCCCACATTACCAGAGTAGAATTGTAGAACTGCCCCCCCTAATGCCTTTTATAAGTGATTATAAACAAAAGCATTCCCAGGGGCATTATTTGGGTGGCATTCCAATGTATGCATTAATTTTATAAAATAGGCATGCACACACATATATTTTCAACTGCCTGAGAACAGGTGTAAATTTGTGTGGGAGTACTTGTGCACCAGTTGGGATACTTCTGGGAGCCAATGTTATAAAGCAGGGGTAGGAGACTCCTGTCCTCGAGAGCCATATTCCAGGCAGGTTTTCAGGATTTCCCCAATGAATATGCATGAGATCTATTTGCATGCACCGCTTTCAATGCATATTCATTAGGGAAATACTGAAAATCCGACTGGAATATGGCTCTCGAGGACCGGAGTTCCCTACCCCTGTTAGTATGTCTTCACACATTTCTTTTCTTTACCTGTTATAAAATTACTCTTTAGTCACTTAACTCTCCACTGCCCCAAGTACAGAAGTACTTGTAAATAATATATGAACTGCTTTGATTGTAACCACAGGAAGGTGATATATCAAATCCCATCCCTTTTCTCTATTGTCACAGAAGCCTTCTATCTTCTTTTGTGCACACAATAATTTTTATATCTATTACACTCATACTCAAACATTCCGTTATTTCATTTTTGATTGCTTTTTCCATACCACCAGCTTTCACCCCTCACACAGAACAAATCCTTTTGTCAGCTGAGAGAGAGCTAACATGGAAAACATGAAGGCCTGAATCTATCAGCGCCCTCTCTTCTCCAGCCTTGGCTGATCTTGGCTCACCCCTCCCTACCCAAACACTTAATAGGTCATCTTACCAGGCTAATCAAAACCTATCGGTCTGAATAGGAATTTCTTAAAGTAAAGAACCCAATCAGAAAGTTATATGAAGGTGAACTATTATTTCTATCTATTATAAAATAAAGCAAGTCAATAATTTTGTTTACCTTATATTTTTTTCTGGGCCATTCTGTCGAGTGCTGGTTTTTTCAGAAAACTTTACTTGAGCTTCAAGTCTAGAGTAAATACCTCCTACATACTGTAAAATAGAGAAATACCATCAAGCAATTCCAATCCAGAATTCCAGAAATGCATGCATTTTTATTGAAATTTTAAAAAGTACCTTCAAGAATCACTCTTGAAAAATCATTAATACAGAAACATACAGGATAAAGACCGATATGGTCTATCCAGTCTGTCCATTAGGTTTGTCAGGACAGTACTCACTGTGCACATTAGTTTCTCCAAGCCTGGTTTTATGTTGTGGGTTGTACTTAGTAGTTCAGTTTAGAGCTTGACTGAATCCATGACCTTCAATTTCTGCAGTAACTGAATGAATCCCTGATTAAAACTGGTCACTTGGTTTCAGCCGAAACCAAAAGATGAAAACAAAAACTGTCTCTACCCCTACCCAACCAAAAGGTGCTCCCCTCCCAGACATAATACTATACATAATGCAGCCCTCCTCCCAAACCCAACCCTTAGTGGCAGCCCTCCTTGCAAACCTCTTCCCCCAGAAACAGACCCTTCCTGGACCAAGTCATTGATGGAAAGTGGGTACAGGAATGATCCCCTTGCTCCAGCATGGCTGGCTTCTCTTTCAAAATGACAGGAAGTCTTGGCACCCATAAGCAGGAGCAACTGCAAAATGGCCTTCAAGATTTCTCACAGCAACCCTGTGAGACTAACATGGGAGGTCCCAGTGGTCATTTTGTGATTGGAATGAGTAAAAGCAGGAGTGACTAAATATTCTTCCCACTTATGTCATTCCATACCTCTATATGGCTGCTCGGACCTCCGGTGGTAATCTCACAAGACTGTTACTGAAAGTCCCAAAGTCAATTTGAAGGAGGAACAATTGGACTTCATTCCTGCTCCTGAAGAGGCCACTGGACCACCAGTTTCTTAAAGTAGGCCTAGGGAGAAGCTGCAGTAAAGAGTGATTGTGTGTGTGTGGTGGGGGGTGAGGCAGTTTCAGTTGAAAATGCACTGGAATTTGGGCTGGTTTCAGTGCCAACAATCATAGCTGACAGACACCATTCCTTTATCAGGCTTCTCCCCACTTATAGCTCCTTAAGAGTCATCTTCTATGATTAGGCCCCACTACGGAATCAGGGCTCCTTCTAACTATTCCGTAAGCACCTGAAAACTAGGCTTTTCACAAAAATGTAATGCTCTCCTTCCCCCTATACTCAACCTCCATACCCAATATGTTATTCCTTCCTATATTAAACTCTTGTAAACCATGCCGAGCTCTATAACTATGGAGATGATGCGGTATATAAACTTAAGGTTTAGTTTAGTTATGGCAGGAACTACAGGCATGCAAGGGTACAAGTGGAGTAGAGGAGGTAGCCTAGTGGTTAGAGCTAATGCCTCAGCACCCTGAGTTTGATTCCAGCCTGTTCTTTGCGACTCTGGACATTATGTATGGCAAGTCACCTAACACTCCATTGCTCCAGGCACCAGTTAGATTGTGAGCCTGCTGGGACACATAGGGAAAATACTTAAGAGTACTTGATTACTATTCAATGAATTCTAAACTGCTTTGAGACATTGCTCAGGCTAGAAGCAAAGCCGCCTGCACTGCACCCCATCTGCTTCCTGCACTGCACTTTGTGCCTTTGGCTATACATTTGTGTCATCAGTGGCATAATCAAGTGAAGATTATACCGGTTGGTAAATGAGGTAAACTTGGAAACAGCAAACTAAAACCTAATAAAAGGACTACCATGAAACAGTATAAAAAATAAATACTTAACAGCACTGCAGAACCACCACACAACAGAAATATGATAAATGTCAGGATAATACAAACAATACCACAATAGACAGTATGGAAGAACATTCAAGTATTATAATATGATATCAGCATAATACCATTGAAAACACCTAAATAGCATGCATCAGAACATTCAAATAACAGATATGATGCTAATGCTTTTCTACAATACAGCTTACCATGTAGTGAAAGGGCCAAGTGCAGATATATAGATAGGGACAAAATGGCTCATACAGTCTCAGTTGGGATATTTATTTATTTACTTAAAAAATTTATAAACCGCTTGAAATCTAAGTGGTGTACACAGTAAATAGATAGGAATTAGTTACAAAGCTTGGATTGTCCATCCAAGCTTTGTAACATACATCTCTAACATATTTAAGGTGTGAGTGTGTATGGGGGGAGGGGAATGCCAGACTGCCAGCAGGTGAGGAGGGAAGAGATCAATGTAGGACCACAGGGGAAAGGGGGCACCCATCTGGCTCACCAGGCAGTCTGCTATTCTGCAATCCAAAGCTGCCCGATTCAGGAAAAAAAATTTTGATTCGATTCAGCCCATTGAATCGATTTTTCGATTCTATTTGATTTTCCTGCCCAATTAGGCGTTTTATTCAAACATCCTGGTGGGTTTATTTTATAGCCTCTTCACCTCCTTTGCCTTCTCCTAACCACACTGGCGCTGTGGTGTAAACAAAATAAACAAACAAAAAAGACTTTTCCTCTCTGTTAAATCCTAGCTCACATTTGCGGTCTATCACCAGCTCTGGCAGGATACACGTTTCACATCTGACATATTGTAATCACAAAACAGAAAATAAAATGATTTTTTCTACCTTTTGTTGTCTCGTCATTATTCAAATCTTGTTGGTCCCAGGCTCTGGTTGTCTTCTGATAACTTGCTTGCCAGGGTCTCCTTCTTTCTCCGTGCTAACCATCCATCTAACATAAGAACATAAGCAGTGCCTCTGCTGGGTCAGACCAGGGGTCCGTCATGCCCAGCAATCCTCCCCTTCTGTTTACCTTCCCTCTCCCGGAGGTCTGGCATCTTTCCTTTTTTCTTCTCCATCCACAGATCCACCTTTTCTCAACTACTCTTTCATCCAGCATTTCTCCCTCCTTCCCCACCACCCCCGGGTCTACCATATCTCCCTTTCTTTTCCCAACTACCCTCCTATCCAGTATCTCTATCCCACCATTCCTCTACCACACCATTCCTTGTGTCCAACTTCTCTCCCTTTCTGTTCTTCCCTCCCTAAATCCCATTGTCCACCATCTCTCTCCCTCTCCTCTGTTTATAAACCCATTATTTCTTCCCCCCCCAAAGTCTGGCATATGCACGTCTCTTTGAACCCCCCCCCTTCCGTGTACTTCTACACCAGGGCCCTCTTGAAGGCCTGCACCTCCCCCCGAAGGCCTGCCTGTCCCCCCCTGAAGGCCTGTGCCACCATCCCTGAAGGCCTATACCCCCCTGCCCAGGCTACCCTATCATGCCCTGCCTTACCACGCCCGTATTTACCCATTTTCTTATTTCCCCCTTCTTGCTTCTCTACTTCTACTCTTCACTGTTCTTTCTTTCCCTTTCTCCCACAAGACATTTTTCTCTACTCATTCCATCCCTCTCTCCAAATTCTCTTTATCCTCTTTCCAACCCTATATTTCTCTTCCTTTCTCATTCCCATTCTTTGTTCAGTACTTTTTCACTCCTTCAGAGCCTAGTTCTATTGGCTCTTCACTCCTTGCCTCCTTCCCCTCAGCTCTCCTCTCAGGCTGATTGAGGCTACCTAAACTTAATCTCTTTTTTTTTAATCATGCAGCAGTCTGATGGCAGCAGAAGAAATGCTGTGCTGCTGTGAGTCCAGTCTCATGGCAAGAGTTGCAGGTCCTTCCTTCCTCACCCCGAAGCCTGCCTGCCTGCCTTCCCCCAAGCCGACCTGCCACCGATTCCGCCTCCCACCACTCACCCCCTGCCCGACGCCCTTGCTCGCCGCCTCCATTTAACCTTCCCCCTGCTGCTGCCGCAACTCCAAAAGGACCAGGTGCACGCGATTGCACCCGCCGGCCCATAAGCCTTCCCCCGACATCAATTCTGACGGACAGAAGGCTTATGGGCCGGCGGCGTGCAATCACTGCAAGCACCTGGCTCTTTTGGAGCAGCTGCAACGAGTGGAATTAAATGGAGCCGGTGGGCGGACCTAAGCAGATGGGCCACGGTGCAGGCAAGCACCAACAGCAGCAGCATTGTCTATCGAGGCAGTACACAGAACCACCACTGCCATCTGCAGTCATCGTACCAGCGCATCGGACCCACCCTTTAATCTGGCCCTGGATGTGCGGAAGGCTAGGGGGAAGCCGGACACCAGCACTTCCCGACTGAACCTCCCCTCTCACCCACTAAAGCAGGAGTGGCAACGGCCGGCCAGCAAGAGGCAGCACTGCCACTCCTGCTTTAGGGGGCGAGGGAGGAGGGTAAGTCAGCGAATCGGGAGGCCGATTTTTTTTGTTTTGTTTTGAATTGATTCAAATCGATTCACCCAAAGTGAATTGGTAAATCGATTTGAATCGGGCAACACTACTATGCAGCAGTTTTTTTTAAAAAAGGGTGAGCAGCTGTGCAGCTTAGATGGAATACTGCTCCCTGGATCACTTTCATGAATAAGTGATCTAGCAACCTCAAATCTTTTCCAGGAGATGTGTTATGTCCTGAAGAGTTGCAGAGAACATCTGCAAAGGGGAAGAAAATTTTATTGCTGAGTATCTTAACTGCAAAGAAATTGCATTCAAATTTGGGAAAAGGTAAATGGGGTTAAATTTCATTGTCTCTTTTTTTTTTTTTTTTATCATTCTGCTTATTTAGCAAAGTCAGGCTAGACAATAGCATAGCCTTTAAAGTTCCTGTTAGGGTTTCATATAAAAACTGTAGTCTAGTATTTTAGGTTGCATTTATAGCTTAGCATAACCTCAGTTTAGAACACAATTGAGAGAAGCCTTTGATTAGTGATAGGAGGAAGTGAAAAAGTAGCATTGTGAGAGTCAAAGGTGAAGGAGAGGAATACTACAAGCTGATAAGGATAAGGTGGAATTCTTTAACAAATATTTCTCCTGTGCTCAAAGTGGAAGGGCCAGGAGTAAGACTGCAGAAGACCAATACAAATAGGAATGGGAGTATGGCAAGCCCTGAACAATTTTCAGAGGACTGTATTCGTGAGGAGCTAGTGAAACTAAAGGTGAAGAAAACTATGGGGCCGGAAGGCATGTATCCAATGATACAGAAAGAACTTAGGGAAGTTCTGGTGCTCTGCTCGCTGACCTTTTCAATATTTCTCTAGAGCCAGAAGTGGTCCCCAGAGGACTGGAGAAGGGCAGATGTGGTCCCTCTTCACAAAAGAGTAAGTAAGGAGGAGATTGGGAACTACAGGTCGGTAGTCTGGCTTCTGTGATAAGTAATTTAATGGAAACACTTCTAAAAAAGAGAATAGTGAGGTTTCTGGAATCCAATAGATTTACATGACCCGAGACAGCCCAGTTTCACTAGAAGCAGGTCTTGTCAGAGAAATGATTAATTTCTTTGACTGGGTGACCAGATAGTTGGATCGAGGGTGGGGTGGGGTGCTAAATGTGGTGTATTTAGATTTTAGCAAAGTCTTTCCACAGATGCACATAGATGATGAATAAATAAACGAAGTGCCCTTGATATTGGCCTTAAAGTATTGCTAAGTTAGAAACTGGTTGAGTGGTAAATAGAGGTCATTCAGAGAAAAAGGATACTACACGATTTGGTGTGGGGGTTTTGACTTACCGTCTGCATGGTTCCCACTTTTAGTTCTTATTGCTTTGGTCTTCCCAATTGTTTTGAGGGCTGAAAAGGAAGGAGAAATTAGATCTTACCTGCTAATTTTCTTTCCTTTAGGCCCCCCATGCCGGTCCAGAACCCACCTGTAGATGCTGGATGAATGATGTGCAAGTATTTGCCTGTTGAAGGAGATCAAAGATATGTCTGTTTTGCTGCAGTGTGGGCTACTATTTTTAGTTCTCTGTCAGTTTGATTTTTGTGGTTGATATTTTGAGTTGTCCTTTAATGCTGTGTTGGTTCAAAAAAAAGTGAAGTAACCTATGACGTCTGGAGAGATAAGGGAGAAGCTATGTTGGGTTATCTTCTGGCTTTGTTATAGAAATATTGGCTGGCTGGGAACTGCATACAGTATATTTACTATTCTAAAAGTCAAATGTTTTCAGTCTCCCTCTGCTGGTAGGCGTGCATAACCCAAGCATTTTGACTAGTCTGGAAGGCTGATAAGGAAAAAGATGTTTAAATACATCTATGAGATAAATGCACAAGAGGCAAGTCTCTTAATTGAAAGGAAGCTCTAGAATGAGGGAGCATAAGATGAAGGCGAAAGCAGAAAGACTCAGGAGTAACCTGAGGAAATTCTTCTTCATTAAAAAGTTGGCGAATGTGTAGAATAGCATCCTGTTGGAAGTGGTGGAGACGAAAACTGTATCTGAATTCAAGAAAGTTTGGGTCAAGTACATAAGATATCTAAGGGAGAGGAAGGGATCGTAGATAGAAGGATGTGAAGATTGGTGTCATGTCAAAACCGCGGAAGACAAAGGTGCGCGCCGACAACTTAGCGCAGTGTGGAGGCGCGCGCCGAAGAAAATAACTGTTTTTAGGGGCTCCGACGGGGGAGTGTAGGGGGGAACCCCCCCACTTTACTTTATACAGATCGTGCCGCGTTGTGGGGGTTGTAACCCCCCACATTTTACTGAAAACTTCACTTTTTCCCTAAAAACAGGGAAAAAGTTAAGTTTACAGTATAATGAGGGGGGTTACAACCCCCCAAACCACCCACAACGCCGCCGCGATCTGTATTAAGTAAAGTGGGGGGGGGCTCCCCAACAAAACCCCCAGTCGGAGCCCCTAAAAACTGTCATTTTCTTCGGCGCGCGCCTCTGTCTTGCGCTCAGTTGTCGGCGCGCACCTTTGTCTTCCGCGGTTTTGTCTATGAACCGTGAAGATTGGATAGGCCATATGGTCATCTGTCTTCATTTTTTCTATGTTAAAAATATATTT
Organism: Geotrypetes seraphini; assembly: GCF_902459505.1. Classification (NCBI taxonomy): domain Eukaryota; kingdom Metazoa; phylum Chordata; class Amphibia; order Gymnophiona; family Dermophiidae; genus Geotrypetes; species Geotrypetes seraphini. The sequence goes on along the minus strand of NC_047086.1, from coordinate 335,521,681 downwards.
CTTAGTTTTTTACTATTGCTGATTCAATTACTAAAGCAATATTAGAAAGCTGTACTTCTTTGAAACCTGAAGCTGGTTTACTCTATAATTTTATAGAGACAGCCTGAAAGGTAACCAGAGTTTCACCACACATAGATGTTTCTCATGCAATAGGCTAAATATACGAATGGTCACTGAGGCTTTTAGAGATTCTATGAATTTTGAAAGTCCAAAATCTGATATAGGTTCCAACTCCTGTTTGTAAAGGGAAAGGAATCTACCAGGACATGCACTAACAAACCTTGGGTAAGAAAATCTTCATAAGGAGATTCATTTTGAGCTGAAGCAGAAGAAGGAGCAGAGAATCCTTATAGAGAACCCCTCTCCCTCGGAAGATTACTCTGGAATGCAATCTGGATGTGAACAATTTTATAAGTCATTTTGCAAATTCTCAGTTGTGGTTCTGAATCCAAAAAAAGGCAAGAAAGAGAATATGAAATCCTAGAAGAAAATTATCTTTCTGCAAGGGGTATACTGAGAGGCTTGTGCTGTGGTATAACCCTAATACGTTAAACCTGGAAGATCCTTGCAGTACACCCCAACAAAGTCACTGAACATCTTTTGCAAGAATAAACGAGGCTGAAAGAAATAGACATTGGTAGGAATGACATAACCACTACTGTCACTAGCATTGCAGTTGATGCAAAGACTTTCTCTCAGTGTTGACTGACTAGAATATTGTTAGACAGGGAAGGGTAATGTGGGCTACTGTGCTATGATTGGTGAACAGGATGATATCTGCACTGTATAGGTTGATGAACAAAGGAAGGTATAGCACTGCATCAAACTCAGATGTGCATTGGTCTCCATTGAAAAGCTTTCTATATCTACAGCTGAACCAGAACATACATTAACTCTGTTAACTAGCAAAGGCTTTTTGCTTGGCATAAATAGTGCAGTAGGGGTTTGTGACTGCATGTGCTTAGATGTATTGTCCCCATTGCCTTCTGTATAAATGGAATAATTCCTTGAAGAAGGAACTGTGCTGAAAAGGAATAAAGAAGGCTGTTTCTGAAAGTTTAAATGGTTGATTTTCGAACTGTTTGGCAATAGACCAGGATACCAATATCCTATTACAAGTGGTCTCAAACTCAAACCCATAGTGGGGCCACATTTTGGATCTGTAGGTACTTGGAGGGCCGCAGAAAAAATAGTTAATGTCTTATTAAAGAAATGACAACTTTGCATGAGGTAAAACTCTTTATAGTTTATAAATCTTTCCTTTAACAGTTAAAGGAAAGATTTATAAACTATAAAGAGTTTTACCTTCAGCAAAATTGTCATTAACTGTTTTTTCTGCGGCCCTCCAAGTACCCTATTTTTTCTGCAGCCCTCACATTTAAAGTTTAATATCTTTCCTTTCTCAAAACTGACACATTTCAATCACTATATTGAAAATAAAATAATTTTCCCTACCTTTGTTGGTTGGTGACTTTATTTTTCTGTGCTTTTAACTATGTTTCCAGGGCCTTCTTGTCCTTTGACTGTTTTTCTTTCCGTCTTCACTTTCTGCCTTGCATCCATCTTTTGCATTAACTTAATATTCAATTTTTCTGTTTTCTTTTCAAAATCTGCTTTTCCATGTCTTACCTTCCCTTCTATCTCTCTCTTCTTCCGTCCCTATTTCAATGGTCTGACATCTTTCTTTCTTTTCTCTCCCTCCCTCCTTCCTTCCTTTCCCCTGGTCTGGCATCTGTCTCCTTCCCTCCACCAACTTTTTATTTTTTTCACCCTGCCCCCTTCTTTCTTTCTCTCTCTCTCCATGCCCCCTTTCTTTCTATATGTCTGTCTTTCTCTTTCTCTCCGTGCCCCCTTTCTTTCTTTCTCCATGCCCCTTTCTGTCTGTGTCCCGTCTCCCTGTCCTCCCCTTTTGTTCTTTATTTCTCCCTGCCCTCCCCCAAGCCACCATCTGAGAACAGGCCGGCGCCGAGTTCTTAGTTCTCCCTACTTAGCTTCCCCAGCACGAGGCTGACCAATTCTCGCCACCCGACGTCAATTCTAACGTCGGAGAGGAAGTTCCGGGCCAGCCAGGCAGCGATTGGCTGGCCCAGAACTTCTTCTCCGACGTTAGAATTGACATCGGGTGGTGAGAATTGGTCAGCTCAGCGCTGGGGAAGATAAGCAGTGAGAGCTAAGAACTCGGTTCCAGCCTGTTCCCTGATTGCGGTAGTGTTAGCCTATTCATCGGCTGTGGTGGCGGCCTGTTCCTCAATGGCAGTGAATTGGGGGAGGGCAGTGAGAAGGAAAGCATGTTGGGGACCCCTACTTTAGGTGAGCCGTGAGCTGCACTCAAATGGCTAAAGAGCCGCAGTTTGCCGACCACTGACATAGGCCAATGTGAAGAAACACTACCACAGGAGAAATCATAGGGGGTTAAACAAAAAAATTTCTGTGGGACAGATAATTGCAATTTCCAAAGAAACACATTTTTCACATACTTGCCAAAGGCCTACAGCCCTACACTGCAACTGCCGCCACAGCCTGGGATGCCTCATTGCTTGGTTCTGGTGCTTGTGGGTGAGCTACAGGACAGGGTGAGCTGTGCGCTCCGGATCCAGGCTGAGAGGGAGCGGAGGGAGGCTGAGATTGAGAGATGCACAGCGCAACCTGGAAGCCGCTAATGCCGCCTAGAGACGCAAGCCAAAGTGGGCGGAGGGAGGCTGAGACTGGGAGAAACACAGCGCCACCAGGAGGCTGTTTGTTGACATTCCCTCCGACGCAAGTCATTTACAGCACTTGCGGTCTGTACGCAATTGTCCTCTCCACAATCGGAAAACTTGTGAAGTGGAGAGGGCAGATCGTGGGCCGCAAAATAGTCCCTGGGGGGCCGCATGTTTGAGACCGCTGTGTTACAATACAAGTGGACATAAACCTTTCAAGAATGACAGGTTCAGCATTTATTTAGAAGTCCACACCTTGACAAAACCAACCTGTAGGCATACTCACATTTCAGCAATAATTACTAATACTGCTACTCATCATTTCTATACTAAACATATGCAGCACTACTAAACATATGCAGCACTGTACATCAAAACATAGGATAGTCCCTGCTCAAAAGAGCTTACAATCTAGTCAAAACAGGAAAAATGGACAAGACAAAGTGTTGTTCTGCTCCCAACAGCTTCATGCTAGTTTATGATATAACTCTAAGATGTGTTTAATTTTATTCTCACTCCATAGAACTTTAATGCTGAAGTTATTTCCTGCTATGGTTTATGAACAATGCTTTGTGTGAAGTGTAGTCTTGTGCAAGCTGCTGCCACTCTTGCTTACCTGTATAAGCTTCACTGCAAGTGATTTTTTTTTCTAAGACCTCTTCCCTTTTCCTCTCATCTAAGCTTCAGTCATGTATCTCACTGCTGGTTCTTCCTGGTCACCTCTGATGGGTCTGCAAAGGTATGACCTCTCTTTGTCCCTTTGGTCTCTTCTTTTCTTTCCCCTAGCCTTATGGGTATTCCCTAATAATCCTTTGTCTCAGAGGTCAGTCATACTTGTCCTTCAGTCTGAAACACATGTAGCTGTTGTCCCTGAACAAAGGACCAGTCTTTTCACCATAATGGAAGTGACAGGTATGCAAATCTCTCTCATGCATATTCATTAGGGATATCTTGAAAATCCGACTGGCTGGGGTGTCCCCAGGACAGGGTTGAGAACCACTGAATTAGGGCATACCAGAAGAATACTTACTTCCTTTCCGTCCTTGGATTTGACACGATCCACATCCCCCAATCTCATTTTGATCAATTGTCCTGTAATTTCAGTCATCCGTCGCTGATCTGCACACAGAAAAACAATAAGTTAAGGCTATCTCTCATTCATAACCCATTCACTAAGATCAGAAAATGAACAAGTGCACAGATACTGCAGCCTCAATACAGCACTCCAACTATGCTACTCGCATATGCTGCCATCAGTACAATGCCATATGCGAGTAGCTCCGTTGGAGTGCTGTAAAAAGTAGTGATTAAACCATTTCCTGGTGCTTTTCCTACACAAAATTCTAAGTGTAGGAGGTTCCCCAACCTGATGCCGACTTGCAAAAGGTTAGAAAATTTTAAATATGCAGTGGATGGCAGCGATTTGATTTCCGTGGTGGCGTGACAGAAGATGGCAACAGAACCTGCTGAATTGGAGGTAGAGGAACAACTATTGTCAAGCAGGAACTGAAGGTCGTTAAGTAGGATTTGAAGAGATAGCTTAAAAAACTCAAAGAGGAGTGAGGTCTAGACTTTGTTCATAATACCCTTGATGAGATTCCCTCAGAGGTATGTGATCTCGGATATAATATAGAGCAAGCTGAGGAGCATAAGGACACATTGGCTAGTGGTTTAAAAGTGCTCCAAACTAGCACTAAGAAGGACCGTGCTAATATATTGGAGATTCAGTATCAATAGAAGATTTGGAGAATTACTCATGGCACTATAACTTGAGATTTAACGGCATAACTGAAACTGATGACTATGTTGTGCTGATGAAAGATTTTTGTGCTACTCTCCTGCACAGAGAGGCAGGGAGTGAACAGAGAGACCTCTGGATTCTTCAAGCTCACAGAGGCTCGGGGCAGAGGAAAGGTGGGGCTCCCTGGGATGTAGGGCGCTGAATGCTCTGCGCTGCTCCAAACACTCATAGAGTTCCTATGAGCGTCGGGAGCAGCATAGAGCATTCAGTGCACCTACTTGCACTAAAAACTGCTTCTGTGGTTTTGTAAAAGGGGGGGTGTTTGTGATGAAACAGCAGGTATTACATAAGGAACGGCAGCAAAGACATATTCTTTGAAAGGGCATTAAAGCAGCTGCCTGGTCCTCTTTACAAAAAAAGGCACTCTTAAGAGAGTTACTGCATTTCTATAGACTGCTGGACTGAGATACAGATGGCTGTTTCAATTGCATTATGGATTACAGTGGTGGCAGAAAAGTACAGGAGAGTAAAAACACTGAAGAAGGCCTGGAAAGCATTACAGAACTTAAGCTGTATTAACCTATTAAGGAGGGAACAACTTTCTGTGCCACAGCAGAACCCCAGAGCAGATTCAGCATGGCAACATGTGGTGGGAGGTAGAAGGAAGATGCAGAAAACACCATATCCTGACCAGAAGTTTTTTGAAGTCCCTGTGGATTGTTGAGAGATAGTTTTATCCACCACCCACTAGTCTGGACTATGTTTGAGTGTGTAATGACTGCAGTAGGGGTAGTTGGCAGTATCCCGTGAGAACTGATGGCAGCCATTCAGGGAGCGGCACAGGACTAGGCAGTGCCTTGTGCGCCGCTCTGCCGCTGCTGGAAGAGATCAGGAGGCAGCTGTGGCGCGGGACCGCTAGGATTTTAAAAAAAGGTACCGGAGGGATTAAAAAAGGTACCATGGAGGGGGGATTGCCTACCACTGCCTAACACTAGACCTGCCCAGGAGGGGAGGTCATTGGTTGCCAATGGTCTACATGGTTGTACTTTTTTTTTTTTAATTCTTTATTCATTTTTAAACTTACATCAAGTGTACAGCAAATATCAAACAATTATAATACAACATCACTTGAAAAATCTTCAATATCATACACCAAGAAGATTTAATCCCCACCCCCCTCCCAAATTCATATACAACTAATATATACCACATGAAAATAATAACTTATGATAATCCTAAATATATTCTTAATGGAAAATCAAGAAACCCCCCCACACCAAATCCACATGTGATTTAAGATTGGAAAAAGTGTAACTTATTCATTACTATAATTTAATAATGGTCCCCACACATCCTTAAATTTATTATAATATCCTTTTTGAACAGCCAACGCTCTTTCCATTTTATACACATGACAAACTGAATTCCACCAAAAACAATAATTCAGTCTTCTACAGTCCTTCCAATTATGTGTTATTTGCTGGATGGCAACTCCTGTTAATATCATCAAAAGCTTGTTATTATTAGCAGATATTTGACATGTAGCTCTCATAGACATGCCAAATAAAATTGTGTCATATGACAATGCTACATGATTCTCTAACAAGCAATTTATTTGATCCCAAATAGACTCCCATAAAGCCTTAATGAATGGACAGTTCCAGCTTCGAGATGACAATGCCAACATCTATTAGACTTAGAGCAATCTAATTTTTATAAACGAACAGGGGTCCAGAGTGCTCTTATGTACTTTTTTAAAATTTGTTCTTGGTCAGATCCAAAGGGTTCTACTTTAGCTCATCCTTTTCGATTTGTCTGCCGCCTTTGATATGGTTGATCACCGCCTACTCCTTGATACGCTGTCCTTGTTGAGATTCCAGGGTTCTGCCCTCTCTTGGTTGTCTTCCTATCTCTCCCATCGCACCTTCAGTGTATGCAATGGTAGTTCCTCCTCCACAGCCTAACCACTATCGATTGGTGTACGTCAAGGCTGTCCTAGGACTACTCCTTTTCTCAATCTACACTTGCTTATTTGGAGCGCTGACCTCCTCCCACAGCTTCCAGTATCACCTCTATGCTGACGACTCCCAGATCTACCTCTCTGAGCCAAATATCTCTACTGAAACCCAGACCAGAGTTTCAGCCTGCCTGTCCGATATCGCCACCTGGATGTCTCACTGCCATCTAAAATTGAATATGGCTAGAACAGAGTAGCTCATCTTCTCGCCTAAACCCACCTCTCCACTTCCCTCGTTCTCCATCTCTGTAGACAACACGCTCATCCTTCCTGTTTTGTCTGCTCGTAATCTAGGGGTCATCTTTGACTTCTCTCTCTCCTTCACCGCCCAGATGCAGCATATTGCTAAAACCTGCTGCTTCTTCCTCTATTAATATTACCAAAATCTGATCCTTCCTCTCTGAACACACTACCAAAACATGTCCTCATCACCTCATGCTTAGACTACTGCAACTTGCTACTCTCAGGCCTTCAGCTTAGCCATCTTGCTCCCCTCCAAGCTGTCCAGAATTTGGCTGCATGACTCAGATTACGGGAGAGCCGCTTTACTCACGTTACTCCTCTCCTAAAGTCACTTCATTGGTTTCCCATCTGTTTCCAAATACAATTCAAACTCCGCTTACTAACCTACAAATGCACTTCATTCAGCTGCTTGTCTCTCTTCACTTATCTCCCCCTATGATCCCCCCTGTGAGCTCCACTCAGCTGGTAAGTCCCTCCTATCTGTGCCATTCTCTTCAACTGCCAACTCGACTCTGTCCCTTCTTCCTTGATGCACCGTATGCTTGGCAAAAGCTGCTCGAATGAATCTCTATGGCAGGCTCCATCTCTGGCAGTGTTCAAGACACATTTAAAAGCTTTCCTCTTTGAGAGTGTTTTTGACTTCTAACTGCTCTCATCTTGGGTTCTGCATCCTCTACCCTCTATGTCATGTCTGTCTGTCCAAGTTAGACTGTAAGCTTTTCCAAGCAGGGATCATCTATATATGTCAAAATGTACAACGCTGTGTATACCTTTCAGCGCTATATACTAAGTGATAAGTAGTAATGAAGTAAAACATACTTTTAAGACGCATAGACATAAAAAGAATGATGTAAGAGTGCAACCATTTGCAAGTCATGAACATAACTAACCTTCTTCTCTCTGTGCATCCTGGTTATACCTTAGGGATCTTGAGATATCCCATTTATTTCTCTGCATGCCAACACTATATGAAAAAATAAATATTAATTATATTGGATTTTTTTTTTTAATAAATAAACTTGAAAAATCCATGGAAAGCTGAGGAAAAACTCTTACTTGAAGGGAGATGTGTCTCGAGAGGACTGCAAAATAAAATAAAGAAATAATCCTACATTATAATTTTTAGAAGGCATCTGTAGTTTTACTGACAGACATCCACTGAATCCGTTACTTTGTACATTCTCAAGGCCATGTGGCAGTTCACCTAGAAAATCTGGGGTTATCAGTGTACCTGATCCAAATTATTTTAAAAATATATAAAGCAGACAATGTTTTATAAGCATTACAATGTGCTTCTTTCATTGCTAAATTAATATTAATAAACATATTTTAAAACCTCAACAGGGAAGAATCAATTAACTTATGATGGGTTTTTTCAGCTTGCATTCTTAATCTGTTGCAAGATATTTGTACCAGAATCATCTCATCACATTTTAACTAGGAGGGCAATTGTCATGCTCCTTTGAAAATATGAAGGGAATGCAAAGCACAAGTACTTTCATTTCCCCAAATTATCCCTATCATCCTATTCACTAAAATAAAACTGTGTGCTATAAACAGTGTGTGTACTTTTATCCACATGGGCAGGAAGGATCAAGGAAAGGATTTCGTGAAAACGTTTGACCCCCTTTTATCAAACCATGGTAGAGCTTTTCACCATGGGCCAATGAAATAAATGCTCCAACGCTCATAGGAACTGAATGAACATTGGAGCATTTACCTCACCAGCTTGCGGTAAAAAGCTCTACCAGGGTTTGATAAAGGGGCCCTTTGGCTGTTACCCCTAAATGAGAAAATAAGCATTGCTGAACAAGAGTTCATTACCTTCTCCAAGGATTTCTCCTTTTTTTGAACACTAGGTGAAGACACTTGTTTCTTTGATTGGTTGTGGAACTTCTTTGGCTTCTCCTTTCTCCCTGCTAATTAAAAGTAATTGAAGTAAGTAAATAGCTAACTATGGAACCCATTTACAAAGCTGCAGTAGCGAGTCTCAGGGTGCCAAATGTGACATAGCCCATAGGAATTCAGTGGGATTAATCACATTTGCTGCGAAGGACTCACTACCGTGGCTTTCTAAAAGGTACCCTTTATCAGATGTCTAAGATCATCAATTATATAGATTCCAAAGCCTATCAAATTCTGGGGACATGGCTCATTACAGTGGCTATAAATTTCTTGACATCCAGAATTGTTGTGTCATTGTCACTGAAACAGGAGTGGTCTTTTTATTTGCATCATACAACTTTCAGTGAATTTGAGCAGCACAATACAAAACACCTGTGCCGATCTGGTAAGACTTAATATCTGGCAGCTAGTACAGAAATTTCTTGCATCAAAGTGGCTCAAATTCATAATAAAATGCACAATGCAGAGTAGAAGTAGCCTGCAAAATGAAAGGTGATGAAAGGGGCTAGGATGTTCAAAACATGTGGCTAGCTGGGGGAATAACTAGAGAGTTGTCTGCTCAAAGGGGGATCAAAACAACAAGAGGAATGGTGAGGTGATTCTGCTAGGGATAAGGAGACTATGAAAGGAGAAAACAACTGAGTAAAAAGTGGTGACAACAGAAAGACCTGAACAAACAAAAGAAGCACCTGCAGAACGGGGACCAAGATGTCTTTAATTATTATAGTGCAAAAATTTTTAAATACATGGTTGTAATATTTAACTAATTGTTTTTTTATTCAAGATTATAAAATGGTTGCCATTTATGATTATTTTGTGATCACAATCCTGTTTAAAGTTTTTTGCTGTTTCTTTGCTTTTTATATAAGATTGACCTTCAGAAAACTTGGTCAAATAGCATCATCATTAAGCGCAGCCACAAATAAGGACACGATCAAAAAGAAGTTTCTGGATGGCCTTCTAAAAGACAATATAAAGAGCATGCCTGACATTTTTTTGGATCGTGTACAGAATGAAAACGCTGGAAGTAGAAGGTTGTTTTTTTAAATATACATTTGATTTATTCTCAGCAGTTTTCAATAAGTGTTTTGCAGTCAAAGTCAACTGAATCAAATTATTTCTCACAGTTGTTTATTCTTCGGAGTACTGGGATCAAACAGTGGTAAGAGTAAGGCTTTTTAAGGGCTGTTTCACAGACAAAAAAATTTATCACATGGGAACATTATTTGACGCATATAAAAGCATGGCACATTTTGGTATGGCCTTTGAGTGTAGTTCATAATAGTTTAATTCTTATTGAGAACTTCACTTCTTAGCATGAGATTAATTAATCACAAATTTAGCAACTCATTACAGCAAATAATGGTAACAGTTTTATTGTAAAGCTCCTTTCAGCTTGGTTCACACACTGAAAATTAATCACATGCGAACATTATTTGTCACATATACATGTGGCACTTTTTAGTATGATCTTCGGGTACAGTTTACAATAATATCATGCTTGTTCAATTCATATTGAGTACTTCACTTTTTAGTATGGGATTAATTAAATATAAATTTAGTAACTCATAGCATTTTCTGCAGCTATTTTTTGGCTATTTAATTCTCATGGATTTTTGGATCTTTCAGTTGGCACTTTATTAACAATTCACATAACTTTTTAATTATATAATGTACACTGTTCTTTTATTTTTAATCCTGCTTTTGATTTTAAGGACATCAACTTTGTGAGACTTTGTCACTTGGCAAATTTATGAAGTAAGAAGGGACAAATTCATTTATAGGTAACTAATATATTTCATTTTTATGAATATATTTTATGAATGGTATATACATGATTAGGAAGTCTTATGATTGCATATTTATATGTCTGTGGACTTTATATTACAATTCATTCAATCTTTTGATACTTTGATTGTGTTTCATTTAACAAAATACATTTTATAATCTTGAGGAAGTCATAAATGTTATTATTTTCTATTATTTTTAATCATGTCTGTTTTTTAAATTTGTTTTTATTTATGCTTTCAGGCAGACTTTCTGGGTCACCAGGCCGCGCAGTGGTATAAATTATTATCTGGCTATTTGATTAAGAAACCTAAAACTGGACTTAGAGATATTTGGAGCATTGAGATTAAGCATGAAATTAATGCATCTCAATGGCCACGTATTTGGTCTTGGAGAATGAGATGTACAATGTCTGCGTCTATGAGGCAAACATGTTTTTTCCTGTTGCATAGAGCACTCTGGACCCCTGTTCGTTTACAAAAATTGGATTGCTCTAAGTCTAATAGATGTTGGCATTGTCATCTTGAGGCTGGAACGTTAGATCATCTGTTATTTTATTGTCCTTTTATCAATGCTTTTTGGAAATTAATTTGGGATCAGATAAATTGTATTCTTGATAATCCTGTAGCCTTGTCATATGATACCATCTTATTTGGCATGGCTATGAGGGCGAAGTCTCAAATATCATCTAATAACAATAAGCTTTTAATGATTTTAACAGGAGTTGCCATTCAACAGATAACCTATAATTGGAAAGACTACACAAGATTGAATTACCGGTACTGCTTTTGGTGGAATTCGGTGTGCCATCTGTATAAGATGGAAAAAATATTAGTGGTTAAAAAAGGATGTTTTCATAAATTTGAGGATGTATGGAGGCCATTAATAAATTATTATAAGGATTAATCAATATTTTCCCCTTTTAATAATTGTGATTTGGGGAGGGAGGGTGGGTTTTAGTTTATCTTATATTTAAATGGAGAATGATATTAGTATTGTACTATGATCTACTTATTTATCAAATATGTTTCATGTGGGGTGGGTGGGGATTAAATTCTTTTCTGTAAGAATTGTAGATTTTCAAGTGGAATTGTATATTTTTTGAATGACTTTCTGTTCACTTGATGTAAAATTTAAAATGAATAAAGATTAAAAAAAATAAATAAAAAAAATTTGTTTTTATTTGATATAATGTATCTATGTACTTTATAATTTATACATATACATATTATCCTAAATTGTGTTTTAGATCCTTGATGCTGGCTTTGTGCCAAAATACGGGCCTTGTCGGGTCATAACAACAAGAGTTAGTCCCTACTACAAACTGCTGTACTGGTTACCAATAAAGGCACAAATAATGTTTAAATTTTCTTGTGTTTTTTTTCAAGCTGGTTTGGGGACTAGTTCCCACCTATCTTTTATCTCATTTCGTGCTACAAGGATAACCAGAAATTGTAATCTTTTTGCATATACAAGCATTATTGGCTGTAAATACAAATCCTTTCTGGATAGAACTCTCATGTATCAAGCAAGTAAACAGCGATCTTAGGCAACTACACAAATGGAGCTAGGCTGACTTACGGCCCCTTTAGGAAAGAAATTAAAACTGCATTGTTTGATAGATTTATCCCCTAAACAAAAACTACACTAAATCTAACAATTTTACAGTAGTACCTTGGATTACGAGTATAATCCGTTCCAGGAGCATGCTCGTAATCCAAAATGCTCGTTTATCAAAGCGAGTTTCCCCATAGAAAATAATGGAAACTCGCTTTGATGCGTTCCCCCCCCCGAGAACCGGCATTGCTCCCCTCGAAGGCCCCCCCCTGCGATCCGGCACCCCCCCTGCCTCGAACCGGCACCCCCCCCGCCACGATCCGACACCCCCCCCGAAACGATTGGGCACCCCCCCGACACGATCCGACCCTCCCCCCCCGACACAATTGGGCACCCTCTCGCCACGATCCGACATCCCCCCCGACACAATTGGGCACCCCCCTGCCGCTTCTTACCCTCATCTGGGCACTCTTGAAGCTCGGCCTCCTCGTCTGTTGGGCCTTGAGCATTTGAGCATGCTCAAGGCCTGCGAGTTCACAAGAACGTGAACTTGCAGGCCTTGAGTATGCTCTGATGCTCAAGGCCCAGCAGACGAGGAGACCGAGCTTCAAGAGTGCCCAGATGAGGGTAAGAAGCGGCGGGGGGGTGCCCAATTGTGTCGGGGGGGATGTCGGATCGTGGCGGGTGGGTGCCCAATCGTGTCGGGGGGGTCGGATCGTGGCGGGGGGGTGCCAGTTCGAGGCAGGGGGTGCCGGATTGCAGGGGGGGTGTGCCGGATTGCGGTGGGGGGGGGGTGTGTGTGCTCGTAAATCGAGCCATGCTCGGTTTCTGAGGCACCGATTTTGCAAATGTTTTGCTCGTCTTGCAAAACACTCGCAAACCGGTGCACTCGTAAACCGAGGTACCACTGTATTATATCTTTCTTGTGTAATATGTTGTACTTTTATAATGTTATAATTTTATAATCTGTACATTGTAATTCGCTGATTGCCCAGCTCTCTTCAGTGTTAACCGCCTAGAAGTCGTCTGATTATGGCGGTATAGAAGAATAAAGTTATGTTATAATAATTAAAGATATCTTGGTCCCCAATTCTGCAGGCCATTTGGTACTTCTTTTGTTGTTTATTCTGTGGACAATGCACTTTTGTGATCCCTTTCATATTTGTCTTGAACAGCTGGGGGACAGAGGAACATATCTGGGAACAAATGAGGGTAAGGGGGACATGGATTTGATATACTGATTTTTCAAAGGTACAACCAAAGAAGCTTACATATATTATATGCAGGCACTTTGGCCCAGATTCTGTATAGGACAGAATTGGGTTTTTGTTTAGAGTTTAGATGCGATTAGTATAGTGGCCACAACTACAGCCGCCAGTCTCCCCAACCCCCCCCCCCGACGATCGCGGCAGGAAGGTGCCCAACCCCTCCTGCCAAAATAACTCGCCCCCCCAAAGATTTCCGACAGGAGGGTACCCAACCCCTCCTGCCGGACCCCCCCCCCCAACGACCCCCCAAACAAAATGCCCTAACCGCCCTCCCCAGACTCCCCCAACAACCTCCTCAAAGATCGCCGGCAGGAGGGTGCCCAACCCCTCCTGCCGGACCATCAACACCCCCCCCCGAAGATCACCGGGCATACTCCCCCTAGTGGTAAAATCAGTTCAATCCCAAAGAAAGATATAGTGACGACAGAAAAGGTTCAAAGAAGAACGACCAAGATGGTAAAGGGGATGGATCTCCTGTCGTATGAGGAAAGACTAAAACGGTTAGGGCTCTTCAGCTTGGAAAAGAGATGGCAGAGGGGATATATGATTGAACTCTACAAAATCCTGAGTAGAGTAGAACGGATACAAGTGGATCGGTTTTTCACTCCATCAAAAATTACAAAGACTAGGAGACACTCGATGAATTTACAGAGAAATACTTTTAAAACCAATAGGAGGAAATTTTTTTTTCACGCAGAGAATAGTTAAGCTCTGGGACGCATTGCCAGAGGATGTGGTAAGAGCGGATAGCATAGCTGGTTTTAAGAAAGGTTTGGACAAGTTCCTGGAGGAAAAGTCCATAGTCTGTTATTGAAAAAGACATGGAGGAAGCCACTGCTTGCCCTGTATTGGTAGCATGGAATATTGCTACATCTTTGGTTTTGGCCAGGTACTAGTGGATTGGCCACTGTGAGAACAGGCTACTGGGCCTGATGGACCATTGGGCTGACCCAGTAAGGCTATTCTTATGTTCTTAAAGCCAAGCACATACCTGAAATTCCCGGACAAAGGGGATACAGGGGAGAATCCCCATCAACACAAGTAAGTCACAAACTGGTATGCTCTGCAAAATATCAACAAGTAATAAACAGGCACAAAGGCAACTCAGAAAAAACCATTGATGAACAATGTAGAACTAACCTGCTGTGTGCAACGAGCACCCCAAGAAACAGCCTTTGGCAATATGCATATTCACAGAAAACTCCCCTTAGGATCCAGCAATTGGCTGGAAAATCTTCAAGCCTGTAAGGAGAATAACCAAGGCAGAAAGAAGCAGGCTATTCCAAATCACTGAGTGTATACACAGAGGGTGAGACAGAAAGGGTGGGTCATACGGAATCCTCCAGGGACTAACAAAGAAGATTATCGTAGATAGAAACCTAATCTTCCATTCTGTTATGTCCCTTCCAGATTCCATACACTAGGTGACATACCAAAGCCACGGAAACTAGGGAGGGACAGAAAAACCTGTCCACAAACCTGAGCTCCCAAAAAACATCAGCAGAACATGCCACCACATCCATTTGGTAAAATCGGGAAAAAGTATGAAAAAAGGACCAAGAGCCACCCTGCAAATTTAATCAAAATGAATCATGCAAGATACCACCCACGCAACCACCACCTTTCCCGTCAAGAGATCAGCAGCTGCGCACCATGGGTGATGTAAGTCATGGAAATGGCCATTCGAATCCATCGAGCAATTGATGACTTGGATGCCGGCCCACCAAGGTGAGGCAAAGCAGTGAGAACAAAAAAGTGATCAGACAGCCCAGAACTCAAGTTATCCTTTTCAAATAAAGGAGCAAGATTTTCTGGACATCTAATCTGCGGAATATTGGATCTTCACACTCTGAACCTGTCGTATGAAATGCAGGCAATCTAACCTCCTGATAGACTCTGAAAGCAGAGACCACTGCCGACAAGAAGGAATGTACAGTATGGAGTAAAACACCGGAAAAAAGGTTCTCTGCATGAAAGAGCAGAAACTCCAAAATACACTGTGCTGAGACAACGGCGACCAGAAAAACCGTTGTGATGTCAGATCTAGAAGAACTACATCCTATAGTAGTTCAAAGAAAGCCTCAGGAAGGCATTGTAAAATGATGTTAAGAGTCCACGAAGGGTAAAGAAGACACAAGGGAGGACATGGACGAAGCATCCTCCTCATACACCTGGTCAGATCTGAAAGAAGAGTAAGAGAACTAGCTCCTCTGTGCGCCATAAAACACGCAAAGCCTGCAACCTGAACTTTTACGGAAACCACTGCCAGACTTCTGGCTTAACCCTCCTGAAGAAAAATAAAGACTACCTAACTAGAAGCCTGCTCAGGATCCACCTAACTTCGAGCACCCCCAACCCCCTGAAAAAAGCATACTAGGCTTTGGCAGAAAAAGCCAATCTAGAGGGTACTTTGAGTGCAAAAGAATCGAGATAACTATTATAAGTCATACTGGCTGAAAATTGAGTTTCGGATTAACCTTTTACTTCTGACCCATCTGAGCATTCAGGGTTGTGCTCCTGGTTATCTGGTGCAGTATGTGACCTCATATTGTCCTCTACCACAGTTACAATCCTCAACACACCGTGATCTGATGATACCTGCAAGGAGAGAGGTTAGATTGCAAACAGTCAGGACTGGGTTTTTTTTTCCTGTGCTGCCCCTGAAGAATGGAATAAACTTCCATCTTACATTAAGAAACAGGCAAGGATGGGAGAATTAAAAAAAAAAAACTATTGAAATGACATTTGTTTTGTCTCATGAAGAATGAAGAATAAGTCTGTATTTGTCTTCCAGACTCATGCTGTGGTTGGTTTCATTGGTGTTTAGCGTGGAAAAGAATATGTAATAACTCAGTGCTGGCAGGCTTTGATGATTTGGTTATGTATTGTGAAATTTTCTATATTTTTTAGCCGCTTGTACGTAATTTTATTGTGTATGTTGCTTTGTGCTCTGCCTTGATAAAAGCAGAATATAAATAAAACCAAACAAACAAACATCTAAATAATCGTTCACCATCAAGGCTGAGCGCTCAAGAGCCACACCGTAAAACCAAAACGCAGTGGTTCTCCAAGGACATCAGTCCCTGACTGAGAAGATATTAATGAAAAGGTAACCGGAGCCTGCTAAAGACATACAAGAACCGCAAACCGCATGCGGTGAGGTCAAACCAGAGCCACTAAAGACACCAGGCTGGAATGTGCCGCTAGTCCAGCAGATGACCTGACCTATCAGAGGCCACGGGGGGAACATCATACAAGAACTCATGAGCCAGCCAAGGCCAAACCAAGACATCCAACCCTAGCTTCCATGCTGTTCGTCGACTGAAAAGGCGCCTGGCCTTCAAACTCTCTGTTGAAGCCAACAAGATCCTCTGGGGCAAACCCCGGTTCATGTAATAGATGAAACAGATCCTGTGAGAGGAACCAAGCTCCCAAAACCAGGAAATGTTGGTCGAGGAAGACTGCTGGAACAATGGTGACTCCGGCTCCATGGGCTACAAAGAAAGGCCGAAGAAGCGCTTCCTCCCAGTGGAATGCTACTGCTCTATCTTGCCAAAAAAAAAAGAGGAGGGGAGAGAGAAAGGGCACTAGAGCTCCCTCGCGATGTACATACACCATAGCTGTGGCGTCGAAGAAAACTTGCACTGCCGGTCTGTCTGATGGGGCTAGAGAGCGAGTAGAACCAGCCGAATTTCTGAAGCTCCAGACAAAAGGTCAACCAACATTGCGAACCAGGAGTCCACTACCCAAGAATAGAGTGGGCCCCACAACAAGCTCACAACCCAACAGGCTGGCATTTGTGCTAAGAGTTAATCACTTGAAAATCCGAAGAAGTCAGCCTTAGCTGAGAGACACCCTGAAACCACCAGCTCAAATTGCTGCTATCTGGCTCCATCCAGGCGAGCAGCTGTGAAAGGTAGAAAACCATCAAGAGAAGAAGGACTGCTGTCAAGGGTGCATGGGTGCTCTGGCCCAGGGGATCGCCCCCAAGCAGGCTGCCTGAGCCCCAGAACCTGCAGATATACCCAGGATGAGCGAGCCGAACAATCCAAGAGAATTCTAATCTGTTGATGAAGGTTCTGTCTACTCACCCTGAGAAGAAAAACACGACTCCTTCTGGAGACGAAGAGAAGGCCTAGAAAATACAGAGACTGGGAGGATGCCCTGTGTCTCTTCCTGAACTTATCCACACCTGAAGCAGACACACTACTGTCCCCACCACGTTTTTGTCCACCCAACGAAACGAACCCGGAGCACCCACTGTCCCAGAAAGGGTGGACACAGACCCCCTGCTGGAGGAAAGCCAGCTCAACTACAATTACTGGGACAAAAGGGGTGAGGCCAAGGGGCAGAGCTGCAAAATGGAAATGATGTGGAATATGGAAACGCAGAAATCTGTGATGCTCTAGGGAGATTGAAATGTGGAGGAAACCTCTGGGAGATCCAAGAACACTAGAAACTCCCCTGGAGACAGCAGCTAGCCAAGAAGTGGGTGACCAACCGTAGAACCAGAATGTGTCTTCAAATCACCGAGCCCGTCTGGCATGAGGAAGTATAAGGAGCATCCTCATTTGGGATACTGGAACAGGTTTAAGCATCCCAAAGATCAAGAGGCGCTGCAGAATATCGCAGACCCTAAACTCTGCTGCTAGTGACTTGCCGGAGTCTAGAAACTAAGCCGGAGGCAGGCAAAATAAGATTAACAAGTGTCAAATCCACACTGACAAAACAGTAGAAGACAGCCTGCGAGTGAGGAAATTTTGCCCACCCCAGGCGACATCAGCACTTTTTATTCTAATTTGTTTTTTTTTGTGTGTGTGTGTGCGCGTGTGTGGCATAGCCACTGCACAGGATTTTGATGACACCTGGAATAGGAACCATGGTAATGGAGGCGTAACCCTATGCAGTGTTATCCCTAGCATATTCCAGCAGGTCGCATCGCCCAGCTTTAAGTGAGCGCCCGGCTGCCATTTTGCAGCTGCAGAGACCGCGCCGGACCGGTTCCGGGATTTGACATCGGACTCGCGACTCGGCGGTGGTTCGCGCATGAATTGTCAAGCACCTGCTTCTTCCGGTTTGCCTGCACCCCGTACTTGAAGGTGAACAGACCTTTCCTACCTCAACCACAACTTCAGCAGCATTTAATTCAGCACGCAAACTTCAGATAATGCCTGTTCTTCCACACATGCTCAGATCAGGTCTAACTGAGCATGAGCAGAAGAATCAGCATTAGCGACCAAAGGATTTTCCATGAATCACGCCACTGCTCACGGTGGAGTATGGGCGGGGAAGGGGTAATTTGCATAGCGTGCCAAGGGGTTGTATTTCGATTGGTCCAACGCCTTAGCATGCTATGCAAATCACCCCTTCCCCGCCCCTACTCCTTCACCGTGAGCAGGGAAGGGTAATTTGCATAGTGTTTTAACATCGACCTATTAAAACATTTTCGCCCATACTCCAAAGGTCCGCCCCATCAACGACGGAACTTTTGTTTCCCGCTGTGCTGAGTGACCAGGCAGAAAGTTTTGGGCAGGTTAGGTTGATGGTTCTAACTTCCCTCTATGCTTTCAGCAGGGTATTTTTGGAGAGGAAAAAAGTTGTAAGCTCTTTCAAGCAGAGATTATTTTCTTACTTTTAACTCTGTGCAGCCTGGTTGTCTGGTAGACCTATAGAAATATTTAATAGCAGTAGGTCCTTCAGAAAGGGGGAAAAAAAAAAAGAGTCCAGGGCCAAACATGGCTGTGCTTTTCCCTCTTTATGACTCTGCAGCGCTTCGTACATCTGAGAGCGCTATAGAAATATTTAATAGCAGTAGGTCCTCCAGAAAGGGGGGGGGAGAAAGTCCAGGGCCAGACTTGGCTGTGCCTTTCCCTCTTCTTTCATCACAGAGTGTTTGGGGCAGGTTAAGCCCAGATGAGCAAAAAATAAAAATCCTTGTAGCACTCACTGGTTCCTGTTAAAGTGACACATCTGCCATTCCTTTTTTTGTTCATATCTTGCCCTGCCGTAGTGTAAGTGTGCACTGAATATCCAATAGGCTCCCACGTTACCACTCAAAAGTCTTATTCATAGGTACTTTTCATTTTACCAACATGAGTAAAAAAAGTGTTCAGAAAACAACACTGCTCAGTTATTTCAGAAAAGAGACGCCACAAACCAATGAAGGTGCAACGTCAACTGCTGATGTGACAATTTCAGACAAAGACAATGCAGAGGCTGATCCATCAGGGGAAATCTTTTCAGCACACACTCTGCCAATTGATAAATCTAAGCACCGCTTATCCGGCATAAACAAACAATGGTTTATGTTCAAATGTTTTTATTATTTCAACAAATAACAAATAAAACAAATAGCATAGTCAGGAAATAATATTGTGAAACACTCTCCCTCCCTCCCTTCCCCTCCCTCCCCACCCCAAGAGTCCAATGCCACAGTAAAATTGAGAGTGAAAAGTAAATCTATTGATTCAAGAGTCTACTTCAAGCATATGGTGTGAGATCCTGCCAGAAACATTCCCAGGTCTGACGAAATCCACGACCCGGCCCATGTTCCAAGTCTCCCACCAATCTTCGCTCCAGCGTAGCACGAGTTATCATCAAGGCTCTCCATTGAGCATTAGAAGGAGGATCTCGGGATAACCAGTTAGTAAGAATTGCTTTCTTTCCCATCAAAAGCACTCTAGTGATAAAGGCTGTCATTCCCTTAGGTTTAGGAGTGGCTATATTGTAATATCCGAATAGTGCTCTCGGTTGCGGAAGCCAACGCCTTCTCCAAAGCATCGTAATATAATGACCAAGATGTCTCCAAAACTGTTGAATTTTGGGGCAGGTCCAAAACATATGTCCCAATGAAGCATGAGTCTGTGCACATTTCAGAAATATTCAAAACAAACACCTCCCAAGGAGGGAGTTACCTTGGGTAAATGTGCCATGCACAAGAATTCGAAAAGAAAGCTTGCTGGACCATGAAAAAAGTAAAACACACATTGAGTCTTCTTCTGATCGTTTAGGAAAGCGTGTACTAGAGCAAACTGGAATCGGTCAAATTGAAAGATCTGTATCTATGTTAAATAACTTACAGAGAGATGCCTTTGTGGGAGCTTTAAGATCCATGTATTGGTTGGCAAAAAATGAGTTACCACATACAACGTTGTTTGAAAAGCTGTTGGAACATTGTAAAGAAATGGGTTGTTCCTTTTTACAACATCTCAATGTTGGTAAAAATGCACATTACACCTCAGAAAGAATAATGCAAGAGCTGCTGGATGTCTTAGCATCAGAAATAAAGTCTAACATACTGAAAAATATGCATGCTGAAAATTTTTTCAGTGTTCTGTGTGATGAAACCACAGACATCTCAGTTGTAAAACAATTAATTATTTACATTAAATATGTTTGCCAGGTCACTAAACAGGTCAAAATTAGTTTTGTATCAACCCGCAATCTGAGTGATGGCAAAGCGGACACTATAACCAACACACTGAGTGAGACTATGGACATACTAGGCTTGAAAACTGCTAATCTGGTTGGACTAGGGTCAGATGGAGCAGCTGTTATGATTGGGAAACTGCTTAAAGATAAAACATCTGGACTCTTGGTCAACTGCCACTGTGTAAACCATCGATTGGCCCTTGCAAGTGCCCAAGCAGCAGCTGCCATACCTTATTTAACAAAACTGAATGACATCTTAAGGCAGCTGTTCTATTTCTTCCAAAATTCTTCAGTTAGGATGGCTGGTTTAACAGAAATGCAAAATATTCTGAACATTCCCCAGATTAAGCTGAAAATGGCCAGTGACATTAGATGGCTGTCTCATGCCTCTGCAGTACAGTCACTACGACAGTGCATGATGAGTGTCATAGCTGCGCTGGAAAGAGAGGCCACTGAACGAAATGACATCACAGCTGAAGGATTAAGCAGATGTATTAAAACGTACAATTTTGTTTCCTCTCTGATGATGCTTTCAGATGTATTACCTTTGTTGTCCAACTTATCTAAGGCTTGGCAAAGGCAAGATGTCAATCTTACCGAAATTGAGCCAATTTTGCTCGCCACAAAATTGACCATCATGCAGTTGAAACACACTCCTGGGAGATATTTTCAAAGCCTTCATCTTTGTCTGGCAGAAGAATGGTCAGATCTCCGCATTGTCTATACACAGAGTGATGTAATGGCATTCAAAATTGCAATATATGATAAAAACAGAGACAGTTGTCAAGCACCTAGATGCAAGATTCCCTGACATGCCAATTATTTCCAGCTTTTCAAAAGTTTTCAATGCAGAAACTCATGATTCAAGTGAGTCTGCTGAAATTCATTTTGCTCATTATTCCAAAAATGTTAGCCCTCCAATTTTAAAATATGAAAGTAGCGGGCAAGAATGGACAGTTGCATCAAAAATGATCAGAAGTCAATCATTCAAAGACTTCAATCCAAAACAAATTTTACTAAAAATGGCAACAACATCAGAGCTCAAAGAGTCGTTTCCAAATTTAGCCAAACTAGCTCATACTGGGCTAGTGATCCCAGTGAGCACAGCTGAATGTGAAAGGGGGTTTTCTGCCCTTAAAAGGATCAAGTCATGTTTGAGAAATCGCATGAATCAAAGCACGCTAAATAATCTCATGCTGATCTCCTTGGAGGGCCCAGATCCTGAGGACTTTGATTATGGGAAAGCTGCAGACAACTGTGCCTCTAGGAAAAAAAGAAGAATAAATATTTAACTGAAGACACCTTCTGCATATGCAAGTTGGCTTTGAAGGTAAAATTATGTCCTTACCTGATAATTTTCTTTCCTTTAGTCACAGCAGATGAATCCAGAGACAAGTGAGATGTATCAAAGCAGTCCAAACATAGGGAGGGAAATAAAGAAGCGAACGGGAAATCCCTCGCCCCCAAATCCTGCCCTGTAGCACGTGTCCAAGGAGATTCTACATTCCAGAGAGTATGTTACCCACGATCATACAGAGGCTACCCTCCCTAGCCTATGTGAAAAGGAGCCATCCTTGCCTGAGAGCACCATGCTGTGGAAAACACAGCTACATCCCACAAATAGAATGAGTGCAAAGCAGCCTCCCATCATATCCGACAGGCCCCAAATATCCTCCTGTGGAATGGAACCATCATGCCTAGCAATGGTCCTTAGCTGATGTCAAAACCCATGAGCACCACCGCAGACCAGATCTTTTCCTTGCAAGGGTCTAGGGCATCAAGCCTGGAAACGGGACAAGGGAAGACTCCTCCTCTAACTGAAGGCCTCTGAAGCACAAATCTATACAGCTCCCTCAGGAGGCAAACTGTTGACCAAAGTCAAGAAGAATGCCAGAGGAGAAGCAATACAACGAAACTGTACTTGGGCCCCAAAGTGACAAGTGCCTTTCCCAGAGCCCCCAAATAGATACAGCAACAACATCAGACACTGAGATATCTGATCCAACTTTTAGCCCACTCCTCCACATGAATGACCCAGAAGGAGTGAAAAGAAAAAAACTGATCCAGAGAGAAAGAGCTGCAGCTAGCCCACAACTAGCCTAGCACCAGCTGTCAGCCGGCCGGGATTAAACAAGGTACACTAGGCTGCCAGTGAAATGGCGCCCCAGCCAAGGCCAACCTCAACTAGGGCCTGCTGAATAGTGAGGGCAAAGGAATCACTGCCGGAGGCGGTATCTCTCCTCCAAGAAGAGAAAGACTGACAGCGGTGGCACCAGCAACTGCAGTGACACCCCCCTCTTTCGTGGTGGGAGGGAAGGTCCTTGGCTGACTGCCCTCAGGGCCTGTTGCTGCCCGTGCGCGACTACAACTGAAGCAGCCTCGGCTGTCCTACGCGACAAAGTAGTAACAAACTCCTTCCACCGGCACCTCTCCAAAGAGAATGGTGACTTCTGTAGCCTCGCGCCCACAGAACAAGTGAGCTTATGGAACTTAGGTAGCCAGGTTCTTCAAGGGGGAGGGGGGAAGGGACCTGAGAGCCAGGTGTTGCCCCCCAAAATGGCACTGTACAGCCCCCATCCCGAAGCTCAACTGAGGTCTAAACCCGCAGGAACCTTTCTCCCCCACTGAGGCCTAAAGCCACAGGAACATTTCTCCTCCACTAAGGCCTAAAACCACAGGAACATTTCTCCTCCACTGAGGCCTAAAGACACAGAAACATTTCTCTTCCACTGAGGCCTAAAGCCACAGGAATATTTCTCCACTGAGGCCTAAAGACACAGAAACATTTCTCCTCCACTAAGGCCTAAGCCACAGAAATATCTTTCAAAATCCACCATAGAATCCAGGAGCTGTGAGGAACCTCTGTAGTCCAGAAGGCACCACATCTAGTAGAGTAAGGGACCTGGGAGGTTTCCAGGTGTTAACTTGAAGAGGGTGAGGTAGGGACTCTGGGAGGGCCCAGGTATACCTTCAAAGCTGAAACTTGATGGATGTAATCCTACTAGTTTCTGGATTCATCTACTGTTGATGACGAGGAATATTTTTTTCTTTTTCTTCATTAGGTTTCCCATATTTTTTTTTCATTGTTTTCACTTTTCTTCCTGACAGTGACAATACTTGTGGTGCTTGGTTTATGTCATACAAATTGTTATTTAAAATTTTTGTTAGGATTGCAGGATCCTGAATTGGATACTTTTTAAATTTAATAAAAATATTCTGGCACAAGTGTTGAACCTTAAAAAGGTTGGAAAATAATTAATGATAATTAACTAATAAAAATAGTACACATTTAATTTTCCCCACCACCAAATTTCCCCGTCCCACCCCACCCGGCTACTTTTTCATGCCACCCGTCTGGAAAAATTTTCTGGGGAGAACACTGCTATGAATGTCTCAAGGAGGAAAAACTTGAATATCCCTGACAACACCTGCGGGAGGAATGAAGAGAACTACGATCCCCTCCTGGACGGCCAGCGAAACTGGATTACAAGGAGCAATGTAGGTTGGCGAGCACCACATCTGGTCATCCCGACCTATACCAACAAGAATCTGGCCCTTGAAAGGACGGCCACTGAAGGAGAACCTTGAGACTGCATCCACATCCAAAGATAGGGCCAGAGACTGGCGCTTAGCCTCTGCACCAGCAGAATATGTACTAAGACTTGAAAGAGATCATAAAGGACGCCCAGCACTGCAGCCACACCAACCCACACCAGTGGAGAACAGGCACGCACCACCACAGAGGACACATTGCGCAGGCCGGAATTACAGGCATGTGCCAAAAATGAAGTGGCCACCACCACTCGGCTACCTGAGGATGCTAGAAAAGAATATTTTGTATCTGAACAGCCTCTTGCATCCTGAGAGACCTGAATATTCACTCCCCAGCCCTAGAGAGGGCTTCGCGCTGGAATCCTGCACCACGGCAGAATCTACCTCAGGCTGTTCAGACCTGCCAAAGAGCAGGAATCAGGAGATAAAGTGGAAGAGTGTGTGGTGCAGTAGTTGGATCTACAGCCTCAGCACCCTGGGATTGTGGGTTCAAACCCCGCGCTGTTCCTTATGACCCTGGGCAAGTCACTTAATCCTCCATAGCCCCAGGTACGTTAGATAGATTGTGAGCCCACCGGGACAGAGAGGGAAAATGCTTGAGTACCTGATTGTAAAAACCGCTTAGATAACCTTGATAGGCGGTATATAAAATCCTAATAAACTTGAAACTTGAGACAAAGCTGTAGCAGATCGGAAAACGCTGTCTGGGATCACATTGTTTTGAAACCTGTCCCAGGATCCGTGGACAGAATGCAAAAGGCACAGGTAAACAGACCAGAACCGAACCCTGGAAAGTGAAAAACCCAAATGGAGCTCTTACAGAACACCAGCCATAAAGAGGTGGACAGAAGCCCGCTGAAAATGTGAAGAAGGATCAGAACCTCCAAATCCGGATGCTCAGGGAGGCCGAGACCAGTCTAAGCAAAGGCAGCAGCCGAATCCAAATTAAATACAATGGCAGGAGACAGAAGAAACAGAAAATCTGCATGGAAACTACTGCAATAGAAATCTGGCATGGCCAGGCAAGAGAGCTCCCAAAAGGAAGCTTCGCCACAGATGCCATAGCCTGGAAAGTCTCAATGCACCCGCCAGCTGCGTCAAACAAGTGGGGTCTGAGGAAATGCCATACAGAGGAGCCAAATAAAATACGGTGAAAATGCTTACTCCGCAACCATGGCAGGGCATTGTTGAGGTACATGCTGTATGTCAAAAGAAACTCAGAATGCAGGTGAACTGCGCCAGACTCCCTGGGCGAGATTTTCTTCAGAAGGCATGGACTCAGGTCAGCTCCCCAGCCCAAGAGGACATGGAGGAGGCAACATCCAAAGTTCCTGCCCCCTCCCCCCAGCGCGCTATTGCACAAGTTTCAAATTTACTGATCCAGCGCAATCCATGTTCCAATTCAATATATTAGGGACTGGGGAGTCTATCCCAATC
This sequence comes from Geotrypetes seraphini, assembly GCF_902459505.1. NCBI lineage: Eukaryota > Metazoa > Chordata > Amphibia > Gymnophiona > Dermophiidae > Geotrypetes > Geotrypetes seraphini. The sequence goes on along the minus strand of NC_047086.1, from coordinate 335,496,043 downwards.
GATTTTGTGTCAAATTGAGAGGTTTTAAGGCAGAATTTTACGTTAGAAAAAAAGATCTATTTTAAAATACAAGATGGCCGCCTTCACAAATTTGCATCAAAAACAGAAAAAATAACTAACATCCGAAAATAAAAAATAGCGATTTGGGGTCTGGGGAGGTGGGGGACCTGAACCCTATCCACAGAGGATCTGCATTACTTTTTTTCAAGGGTGGCTTAAATACTACTGGAACACTGCCTAAGTGTCAAATCTTTGATTAATGTTGATGCGAAATTGTTAGCTAAAATATTGGCTTTGCGTTTGAATAAGGCTCTCCCTTATATTATTGGTTTGCACCAAACAGGATTTGTTGCTCAAAGACATTCTTCAAATAATACCAGATTAGCTTTTCATATTTTACATTTAACAAAGGATATGAAGGATCTGGCTTTCTCTGTATCTTTAGATGCAGAGAAGGCATTTGATCGGGTAGAATGGACGTTTATGTATCAAGCAATGGATTGGTTTGGTATTGGTTCTTGATTTATACAAATGATTCAATCCCTGTATAGCTCCCCATCTGCTAGACTATATATAAATAATTCTTTTTCAGAAAAGCTCTCTTTAGCAAGGGGAGTTAGACAGGGATGTCCATTATCTCCTTTGTTATTTGATATTGTTTTGGAACCTCTACTGTTAGCTATTCAACAATCAAGGGAGATAGAAGGTATTCCTTATGCAGGTCGGAAATATAAAATCTCTGCTTATGCAGATGATATTTTGATTGATTTGAGGAATCCGCAATCTAACATTCCACATTTACTGGATTTGATTAATAAATTTGGAAAATTCTCGGGTTATAAAATTAATTAGAATAAATCAGAAATTCTTCCACTAAATGTACATTGTATAAAAGGTTTATTTGATTCGTTTCAGTTTAGTTGGAAGAAAGATGGAATAAAATATTTAGGAATTTGGATAAAAAGTACGTTGGAAGAAACAATGAAGGTAAATGAAAAATCCTTATTAATAAAGATTACAGAATTGTGTAAGCAATGGAATCTTTTGCATATATCTTGGTGGGGGAGAGTTCAAACAGTAAAGATGATGATTTTACCTATAGTTTGTTACCAAATGAGTATGTTACCAATTTATTTTCAAGAGTCCTTTTACAAAAAATTAAATAATATTCTAACTAAATTTGTTTGGCTTGGGAAAAAAACAAGAATTGCTTTAGTATCATTGCAAAAATCAATTCTGGAGGGAGGGGTAAATTTTCCAAACTTTTATAGGTACCATCAAGCCTATATATTGCGTCAAGGTATGTATTGGATCCTCCCTGAGCTTATAGATCATCAACCTGATTGGTTATTTCTGGAACGGAAATTGGTGTCCCCTATGAGACTTCCACATGTTCTAAGTATCAGATTTCATAAATATGCTAAGGATATCATAATTTTACTGGATACTTGGAAAACAATTAAATTTATTGATAAATTAACAGAGGTACCAATAATGAATTCTACTTTACAGTCCTTATGGTTAAACTCCAAGATTCAAATAGGCGGTGCTGGGATTGCTTGGAAGAATTGGATGCAAGTAAATATCAGGACATTAGATGATCTTATTTCTAATGGTAATCTGCTTGAGTTTTCACAACTGCAGCAGTCATTTGGAATTTCAAATACTCAACAATATAGGTGCTTGCAGTTGAAGCAGGCTATTCAGACGGGGTTCCCTGAATGGAAAAATTTAAAAACTTATTTCAGCTTGCAAATCCTTTGCTACCAAATAGATCTAATAGGACATCAGGCTGCCCAGTGGTATAAATTGATTTCTGGATTTTTAAATAAAAAACCTAAAAATAGTCTTAGAGATATTTGGAGTATCGAGTTAAAACAGCATATTTCTGTTTCTCGTTGGCCACGAATTTGGACTTGGAGATTAAAGTGTACAATGTCGGCATCTATGAGACAAACATGGTTGTTTTTATTACATAGGATTTTTTGGACTCCAATTCGCTTGAATAAAGTAGATAGTTCTAAATCTAATAGATGTTGGCATTGTCATATTGATATTGGGACTTTGGATCATCTTTTGTTTTTTTGTGCATTGATACTTGGCTTTTGGAAGTCGATATGGGGCAAATTAATAATATTTTTCAAACCTCTATTCCTTTGACATATGAAGCAATAATTTCTGGTACGATTCTTCAGGATAAACCCACTTTGAATAAAAATAATAGTCGTCTTTTTATGATCTTATCAGGAATAGGGGTTCAAATGATTACGTCTAATTGGAAACATCATGATAGGATTAATTTTAGTTTTTGGTGCAACATATAAATATGAAAAGATTATGGCAGAACGTCTAGGGTTTATTAAATCTTTTAAGGGGATTTGGGATCCATTAACTAATTTTCTCGCATTATAATTAAAATGATTCCTTTTCTTTATGTTAGATTCCTATGCACATCCAGGGGGGGTTCTGGGGTAGGGGGGGGTGTTTTAATTATTTAGAGGTATAAATTTCATAATATTTTATAATATTGTTAGTTAAGTATACTTCATTATTATTGTAGGTTAAGAAGGGATTTAAAATATTTCTTGTATTAATTCTGATGTTAATAATGTATTTTCATACAGTATTCTTTTGATTTTATAACTGTATACATTGTCAAGTTCAAAATATCAATAAAGAAATTGAAAAAAAAAAAAAAAAAGAAAGTCATATTGAGCATTGGAAAATAATTAATAACAATTAACTAATAAAAATAGTGCACATATAGTGATCTTTTTACTAAGGCGTGCTAGCTATTTTAGCGCACACTAAACGCTAACGCATCCATAAACTATAATGGACACGTTAGTGTTTAGCGTGTGTTAAAATGGCTAGCAAGCCTTAGTAAAAGTACCTTTTCATTTTCCCCACCACCAAATTTCCCCATCCCGCCCGGCTACTTTTTCATGCCACCCGGCTGGAAAAAATTTCTGGGGAGAACACTGAGTATGGGTGGTCTTCAAAAGACTTTAAATGACAGTATACTTTTAGACTGTCCATACCGGGCTTCGTGGATGATGTCACCCCCACATATGAGAAAATGCTGCCTGCTTGTCCTCAGATAAAACATATATTATAGAGATAGATTCACCTTGCTTCTTAGATACTTCTTCCGCATCTCCAACTTCATCTTCTGTAACTTCTGAACCAGTGGTGTACTCCTCCTCTTCTGACAACAGCGACTGTTGCTTCTACATGGAAATAAGATACCATCACTACAGTAAAAGCACCAATGTATTTCACAAATGAACTAAACTAACTTTTGTAAAATCCTACTATTCATCTAAAGTAAACAAGATAATCAAGACGATCATCTCCTTAGTTCTGAATTATATTTTGTCTAACAATAGATAGACAAACATTATGAAAGTTTCACCTATTAAGTTATACCCACCTTTTTAATCTAACTGGTGTGCTGATCCATATTAGAGCACTTACACATATAGTACAAAGAAATAGAAAAGAATAAAGAAGTATTCAGAAAAACAGGGCTTCTTGTCGCAAAATAAGGTACACATTTGGGGCCAGATTTTATAAATGGTGCCTAGATTAGGCACCACTGGGTGCCCTGATTGGAGATGCCTAACCGAGTTCCACGTGGAACTCAAAATTAAATAATTAGGTTAATTGGCGTAATAACTGACCACACTATTAAAAGCTCATTAAAAAAATTAAAAAATAAATTAAGAGTTCCATGCAGAACTCAGGAATGGTGCCTACCAACACTTAAGTCGAGGTGTCTACTGGTGCCTAACTATGTCTATACCCGCAAAGTAGGTGTAGTTAGGAGTGGAGAATAAGCATATGATGACTTAGGCATCACTAGTCACTGGTAAATTAGGCCAGGAAAACCCTGACCCAATATACTGCCTAGTGATGCCTATGTCAAGTTAGGCACCACTAGACGCAATTCTGTAAACAGCATCTAGCGGTTGATTGATGACCGCACCAAGCGGCACCTAGGAGATAGGCGCCGTTATAGAATCAGGCCCTTTATGCCAAAAACAAAGGTAAATAACATGATTTTGAACAAAACGGAAAGATGTCCTAGGAATAAGACTTGACGGCAACTCAATGAACCCAAGAAAAGGACACGTTATTCTTGGCCCATTACTAAGAACAGTTTCAAAGTAACTTACATGGATAAAAAAATGTTTTTTTATCTGTGCAAAACAACATTTAAAAGATTGCCCACCCTCTCTAGAGCTTAAAGTATACATGTTCTTCTCAAGGCTATCTGATAGCCTAGGTAGAACCCCCATGCCCACCTGGCAGCTTGAAGCTTGAGGTATTCCCTCCCCCCTTGGTCTCTGGCATCTGTCACTTTCACCACCTTCCCATCCCCAACATCCCTCACAGTTTCCAGCATTTCTTCCCTACTTCCCTCTACTTCCCCTACATTTCAAGGTGTTTAGGCATTATTGCAGCAAGCATGGAGCACTGAGCATATATGCAAGCTCAAACCCTGCTAGCTCTTCCTTTCCCCCTCCCCCCCCCGCCTACAAACTTCCTATTTCAGAAGGGACAGGAGCTGGCAGGCCTTGAGCATGCACCAGCCACCATGCATTTTCTATAGCTGCTAAATACTGTCATAGAGGCATGGAGGTGAGGTCTGAACATATGTAGAATGGGAGGACAGATATTGTGCCACCCTAGGTCATTGCCTAGTGGACAGCCTAGTTCTTCCATAACTACTGTAGGTTGTTACAAATTTGTTCTTTTAACTGAGCCATTCCTAGGGATGTGTTTAGATCAAGTGAAGAAAAGCATACATATACAGCAGCCGTTTTATTGTTAGAAGCCCTGGTCTCAAATCCTTGTTGACATGAACTCTGTGTGTATTTTGGTTAGTCAAGACAATACTAAAAAAAAAAAGATCTTAAAAAAATAATATGAAGCTGGAGAAGGGATCTGACTCTACCTAATTTCATCATACAAATACTGATCTCATTAGAAAATAACTACCATATTTTTTGAAGTCAACCAGACCTTCATATTCTATATTCCATGCTGGTCCTTGTATGAGTATTTTAAAAAACGTCAAAGTAGAAAATGAATTTTGACACCAAACAAATAAAGATGGAACTTTATTTGCTTCACTCATTTTATTCTTATATTTAGCAAATATATTGATCCTGTATGCTACTTCAGAACATAATAGTCAAATTCTGTATGGATACAGTCTGAAAGGTGGCTGCAGTATAAATGAAAAAAGGTTTTGAGATCTCAAATGTATAAAATGATCATTTATATAAAATCATGATTCCTGTTACTTTTGGGCTTAATTTTTAAATTAATTTTCCTTATTTCTGACAGGACAGACCTTTAATCTATAACATTGTTATGTGCATGCAAAAAGTGGACTAGACTTGCTGATTGGAGAGAGAGCCCATATACAATGCTTAAATAATGGATAGGAAGAAGATATTAGATTGTATCTGCAAATTTTCTTTTCTTTATACCTTCCAGACTGGTCAAGATGCTTGGGTTATGCTTGTCTACCAGCAGATAGAGACCGAGAACACCTGACTTGATAGGTCAGGTAGGCTGCTAAGGAAGCTGCTTTTTTTTTTTTAATATGGATCACCAATGTCAGATTTAATAAGGGAATTCCCTCTGGGAAAACTATTTCAAGTACATGATAAATATTTGTTGGGTGGTTTGTTATCATTTATTTCTATAGCTTATTCAATCACCCTAAGAAATAAAATATTCACTAAGGAGGCAATTCTTTAAATGGGATCTTCCAATTAGTCACCTGGAGGGCACACAATAGGCACATACTTTCCTACAACCAGGTATTAATGTGCCTAACATTTATCTTTATTGGGAGCTTCTATACCGCTACTAATGGCTGGAGAGTCAATTCAAAGTGGTTTACAAAGACATCAAGTTTCAAATTTCAAGTTTAATAGTTTCTTTGATTTGTTCGCATAATCCAATTTCAATGCGATTTACATCAGTTATAAATCAAATAAAATAATAAAATCCACATACATGGCATACACTGCTAATTGACAATAGAACATACTCACATTTACACCAGCCACAGAGCTAGTATAAGTGTGAACATCTCGATGGGCAGCAGGGATGCACATAAAGTACAGTATTTTGTAAGTTATGCAGGTAAATGGGAGTCCTGCTTCTGCTCTACTCCTACTTTTGCTCTACTCAAAGTGTGTACACTTCCTGCTCTGTATTTGCGATTTCATTATCCGTGATTTTAGTTATTCGTGTTTTTTTGAACGCAGTCTCCGCCTCCAAATTTACATCACAGGAAATTGGAGGAATCACCCAAAACCTGCAGCCGAGGCCGATGAATTCACAGGATCCAGCACTGTTCCCAGAGGCTCCAGCCCACCAGCGAGCAGTTCTCAGGATCCAGACCAACACTTTCCTTTATAGCCACACAGGAATAGGTCAGGTTATTCACGGTTTTGTGCCTTTTCTAGGGTTGTTGTTTTTTTTTACAGAAAACCCATGAATAGCATACAAAAAGTTATTCACGTTTTTTCTGAATTCACAGCCATGCTATTCCCCTATCACTGCGAATACAGAGGGGGAAGTGTATATTCTCCTGTAAATACACACTATGTAAGTTAAGCAGGTTATTTACAGAATAGCACTTATTTAAAAATTCTTATTATATATTTTCTATACCCTGCACTCTATCTAAATTCAGGCAGTCATAAAACCTACTAGCACATACATATGGAAGTACACTTCTCCCTCTGTATTCGCTGTGATAGGGGATTAACAGACCTGTGAATACAGAAAAACCGCAAATAACTTTTTCATATATTTTTTGCTGTTTTCTATTAAAAACCATCGTGAATATGGTGAAACTGCAAATAATATGGTGGGAGACCTGGCCTGTTCCTGAAGGAGAGGCAAAACACGGTGAAGAAAATGCCGGGAATCAGCAATTTTTCTCTGTAAATGCTTGGAATCGGCGATTTCTCTATGCAAGCTGATGTAATTGGGGGGGAGGAGCCAGCAAGCTAAAAACCGTGAATAATCAAAACCGTGAATGCTGAAACCGTGAATACAGAGGGAGAAGTGTACTATTCTGAATATCTGCATGCATAATGCGTATTTAAATATGAGCACCTACGTTAGATAATTGTCCCATTAATGTTTACTATCTATTACTTGTTCTGCTTAATCAACATTCAAATGAAAGCAAAGAAACATTTTAGAACTTACCATTTGTAAACTGAAGTTTTTGAGTAAAAGGAACTGTGAAAAATAACAGAGCAAATATGAACAAGTGGAAAGAAAGATCCAGAAAAAATGCATCATAATAGGAAGCTAGAAATGGTAGAATCATAATTAGAGTTTTTCTTCACAGGTAGAAGCATAGAAAATCTTTTCAGGAGAGATGAAATAGCAAAATCTGATCTGCATTCAAGGTGGAAAATGAAAGGGGAAAGCCTTGATATAGAAAATTGGGTATATGCTAATGATACACAATTTTTAATTTTAATAAATATCTTGACTAATGAAACTTGTAAATTTATTAACATTTGTATATAATATTCATGCCTTCATTTTTACATAAACTTCTCATCCCCCAATGTTCATCTCGTACTCTGAGATCCACAAATCAAAATCTTCTTCTGATTCCCTCTATTAAAAATTTTTATTACACACGGAAAATAAACTTCTCTGTCACTGCTCCAACACTATGGAATTCTTTACCACAACCTCTACGTGACGAACAACAACTGGATAAATTTAAGATAGGCCTAAAAACTTTTCTATTCCGTGATGCATTTATTTCAGTTTAATATCTATTTCTCAGTTATTTTTTTAATTATTTAACTTCAAAAAATTATTTCAAATACTTTTCCCCACCCAAATGTTTTTTCCCATCCCCTCTTTCTCTCTCTTCTCTCAACATTGTAACTTTACCCTACCATAAACCTCTTCCCTCACAATCAAGTTTGTCCAGTCCATGTTTTAGTATACACTGTATGTACCTCTAAATATTGAATATATTAACTCCTCTTCCTTTTTTATATTTTTATTGTAATGTACACCGGCCAGATATTTATTTGATGGTCGGTATATTAAAACCTAATAAACTTGAAACTTGAAACTTGATCTTGTAGTTATCTCAGAATAAAATTAATTCTCCCTCACGAGAAGTATTTGTTGATAGGATTCCTATTGTATTTAGGAGAGATTTGAGTGTCGTATTGCATTCTTTATTATCTTTTAAGGCTCAGTTGAAAAAAAAGTACTTTAAACAGTTTTTTATTCTTTTCTCTTGTTCTTTTTTATTTTTAACATAAATTAAAGTTATGACTATGATGAAGGAGCTTACTGAATAAAAATAATTTTCCAACAGTGATTCAGAGAATGGCTAAGCTGTCTTTTGATTACTGTAAAGCAAAGTTACCTGTAGTTTATATAGCAAGTAGAAAATTCTTGCAAAGCCCCACTGCACATGCTCAGGTGCCTTCCCATCTGACGTGCAAGCACAGGTTCCTCAGTAAAATAATAAAGCTGAAGAAATACAATTGTCCTCAGAGAAAGCAGTTATTTACTTGTAATAGATGTTATCTGAGGACAGCAGGCACATATTCTCACATGTGGGTGATGTCATCCAAGGAGCCCAGTATGGACAGTGCTAAAGTGTACTTTAAAAAATTTTGAAAGTCTTGAGACTGCCTGTACCATGCATACACTGGTGCTTTCCTGCCCGTCAGTTTGCAGAACCGTCAACTCAGTAAAAAAAAATCTAAGAATCTAAAAATCTAAGGCTAGGTGGGAGGGTTGTGAGAATATCTGCCTGATGTCTTCAGATAACACCTGTTACAGGTAAATAACTCTGCTTTCTCTGAGGACAGCAAGCCAAGTACAGTGGTGCCTCACACAACGAACTTAATTCGTTCCAGGAGCAAGTTTGTTATGCGAAAAGTTCGTTATGTGAAACGCGTTTTCCCATAACAATACATGTTAAAAAAAATAATTCGTTCTGAAGCATAAAATATGCTAAGGTGACATAAAAAAAGATAAATTTTTGGTTACTATTTTTATTTAGATACATCTAAAAACATAATTGTTTTTTAAAACAACACACATTTTTTAAATTTAAAGACAGACTAAGTAGAGTCTAATTTTACAGTGAGAGAGGGCAGAGTCTCAGCGGCAAAAACTGGGACTTAACTGTTCATTTTTTTTTTTTTCTACCGTGTTTCCCCGATGATAAGGCAGGGCCATCAAATAAGACAGCCCCCCCTTTTTAGAAAAAAATGTAAAATAAGGCACCCCCCCCCCGCAAATAAGCCACCCACCGATACCTGCGCTTACCCGAATCGGGTGGTACGGTGGGTGACTCCGTGTGGTCCCTGGCACCCCCGACACGATCGGGGCAAGAGGGAGCTCAAGCCCTCTTGCCCCCCCGACTCCCCGACACGATCGGGGCAAGAGGGAGCTCAAGCCCTCTTGCCCCCCCGACTCCCCGACACGATCGGGGCAAAAGGGAGCTCAAGCCCTCTTGCCCCCCCGACTACCCCGACACGATCGGGGCAAAAGGGAGCCCAAGCCCTCTTGCCCCGCCGATTCCCCAACTCCCCGACAATATCGGGCCAGGAGGGAACCTACTGGTGGGGCCTAAGGCGCCTGGGCCAATCAGAATAGGCCCGGGAGCCTTAGGTCCCTCCTGGGGGCAGGGCCTGAGGCACATGGGCCCAACCCGACCATGTGCCTCAGGCCCTGCCCCCAGGAGGGACCTAAGGCTCCCGGGCCTATTCTGATTGGCCAAGGCGCCTTAGGCCCCACCAGTAGGCGGAGCTTTGGGACGGATGGGCCAATCCGGCCTCATTCCGTCGTTGGCTGCCTGCCGGACAGGCGGGTTTGGCTCCCGTCTGTCCGGCCAACTACAGAAAGGTACGGGGAAGGGGGTTGGGGGTGTCTTGGGGGTCGGCCAGGGGGGTCGCGGGTCGGCTGGGGGGGCGGTCGGAGGTTCTTGGGGGGGGGGCGGTCGTTGGGGGGAGGGGGGGTTTGCGTCGAGGGCAGGAGGGCCTGGGATCCCTCCTGCCCGTAATGTAGTGCAGGGTGGGGTTAGGGGGTCGCCGTGGCCAGGAGGACTTGGGCTCCCTCCTGGCCCGATATTGTCGGGGAGTTGGGGAATCGGCGGGGCAAGAGGGCTTGGGCTCCCTTTTGCCCCGATCGTGTCGGGGAGTCGGGGGGGCAAGAGGGAGCCAGGCGGAGAGAGGGCAGTTAAGCGCAGTGCCTGCGCGGAAGGATGCAGCTCGGGCGACTTCGTTGTGTGAAATGAAGTTCGTTGTAGGGAGCAAGACATAAAGTTCGTTGTGCGCAGCGTTCGCTGTGCGAGGCGTTCGTTATGCGAGGCACCACTGTATTTCATATACCCTCCCACCTCCCCTAGGAGTTGTATTCCTTCAGCTTTATCATTTTACTGAGGAACCTGTGCTTTATCCTAGAACAAGCAGGCAGTATATTCTCACCTGTGGGACACCCTAGCTACCAGGGCCGTACTTATGATCTAGGTGAAACCAACTGGAGGGAAGTTGACATTTAAATGAAGAATAGATTCTGTAGAACTGCTTGGCTGAACCGACTATCCCATCTGGAATGATTCTCCAAACAGTAGTGGAATGTGAATTTATGAAATGAGTACCAGGTGGCTGATTTACAGATGTCCTCAATGGGAGTGGAATGTAGGTGAGCCACTGAAGTGGTCCTTGCTAAAACTTTATGAACAGTAACACAACCATCCAGCGTCAGCTCAGCCCGAGCATAGCAAAAGGAAATATAGTCCACCAGCCAAAGTGAGACAGTTCTCTTGGTGACAGGAGCTCCGAGTCTGTTTGGATTGAATGAAAGGATTAGTTCAGTGGATGTTCTAAGAGGTTTGATGCGATCTAAATAATATGCAAGAGCATATTTACAGTCCAGTATAGAGTGCTGCTTCACCAGGGTGAGAATGTGGTCTTGGAAAGAAGACAGGACGAACTATGGATTGATTCAAATGAAATTCCAAGATGACTTTTGGGAAGAACTTGGGATGTGTGCAAAGAACCATCCTGTCATGGTAGAATGTTGCATACGGTGAAATAAGCACTTGAAGCTCACCGACTTGGTGTGCTGATGTGATACAGAGGAGAAACAAAACTTTCCAAGTTAGAAACTTGAGAGATGATGTTGAAAGTGGTTTAAACGGTGGTTTCATAAGAGAGGAATGGATAACATTAAGACTACAAGCAACTGGAAGAAGCTTGATTGGTGGTTTTGAATGAAAAAGGCCTTTTCTGAATCTGAAACTAAGGAATGTACAGATAATGGCTTTAAATCTAGAAGTGAATGAAAAGCTGTGCACGGAGATGAACTCTGACTAAAGTAGTTTTGAGACTAGAGTTGGAGAGGTGTTGTCACCGGCAGCCTCGGGGCAATGGGTCCTGAGACACTGGGACAAAAAAAGCTCTTGTGAGCTGCTGCGGGAAGCACAAGGAAAAGAAATGAAATATTCAACGTTCAGTGAAAGAAACACCGCCACACCAGGTAAGTAATTCTTCATGCAAACTTGGGTTTATTCTTCCCATCAAAATAAAATACACAATTCATCAAGATGTTCTGTATATAAGAATGGTCCCAAAAATAGCAATCAAAAAAACAATATGTAAGCAAATAGTCTCTAAGAAGGTACTGACTAAAGTTAGTTTCAAAAGCATCCAGCAAAAATCTTCCTGGCTGGTTCCACCTTCAATTCACAGTCCATAAACTCATAAAGAAGAAACAAGAAAAAAAAAAAAAAAACAGTCTATAGGCCTGATAATCTCAGCATAGGTTAGTGCAACCGTGCTGACTTTCCCAGCAGCTGACGTGCTGGCCAGGCAGTGTGCTCCGTGTGGTAACAACTTGCCAAAATAGGCCCTCAATCCCACCACATTGAACACAGGGCAAACCCCACTGCCTGTAACTGGAACAGTACTTCTCCCCACCAGGGAAACAGCAAACTTTCAAAAGAAAACAAAATAAGTTCTTTACAGTTCTCATAAGCGCTTCACCACGCTCCAGCTCAGTCCTGGTTAATAAACACTTGAAAGCAACTTAGATCAGCATGGCTTCAGGTACTCACACACGCAGTTTCAGCTACTTGCTTTTCATACAGCACACCTCCATTGGTAAGACTTCACTTGACTGCTCAGCACTTGGCCCCAGGTCCAGCTCCATATCATGAGGCTCTTCCAGCATATAGAGAGCATACAGCATCCTCTCCAGCCTCTGTCAGCTCCATGCATTCTGGAGGTTGACTGTTATTCAGAGCTCTTAGCCCTGAGTGCTGCTACCTATCCTCTGGCTGTCCCTGCTGCTTCTGACTCTAACAGCCTAGCTCTCTGAGTTAGCAGTCTGCAGCCATGCCCCAAACCCTCAGGAGGAAATTATTTCCTGGGAACTAATTTGGGATTGAGTGGGGGTTGGGAAGCCTGCAGCTCTGCTCTCCCGCTCCCTCTACAGGTCAAGGAGGGAAAGTCATCTAATGACTCAGATTGTGGTTTAAATGG